>NC_083723.1:0-10000000 GCF_028564815.1 Eubalaena glacialis | reverse complement strand
TGGCAGTCTCTGTGTGGGGATGGCAGGGACACGGTCAAGATCCAGCCAAGGGCTCTTCCCTCGCAGGCCAGCAGGGAGCTGGCACGTGCCACCCGCTCCCCCAGGCACGGCCGTCGCCTGGAGACCCAGCCAGGCCTGAGGAAATGGCTCCACCCTCCCCAGTGCGACCAGACCCTGCCGACACTGCTCTGCCACATCTTCCACTTCTCAGGGTCTGGCCCAGAGAAATGCTTGGCACGTCTGGGGATGCCCATGGCATCCTTGCTCTGACACGTCGCTGGAACCCTAAATGTTCACTAACAGGAGAGGCTAAATGGACCCTGACTTGTGCTTCCATGGAATGCTACCTAGTAGCACAAAGACAGAGGTGGCTGTATGTGGAACAGAGAAGAACAAACCTGACTCCACATTGGATCTCTAACCTTTGTGCTCTGTTGCCTGTGCTTAGTCATGCTGGCTCTGGATCTTTTGTTAAAGAATGTTGCCTAGGGCCTGAAATATACATGATGGCCCATTCTCAAGGCTCTGACCTTTAAAGGTGTAACACTTTTCCATTCACATAGAGATAAAAAAGTTGCAGAACAGAGTCTAACATTTGTCTTGTTGGAGGTTTATAGGAACATTGTGACCAGACTTAGGTGGACAGCTGCAAGAACAAAGGATTCCTGGCATCAAAAAGCTTGTAACAACAAGCCACACTCCCTCCCCTTTTAGTATAAAAGAAGCCTAAATTCTAACTTGGGTAAGATGGTTCTTTGGGACAGTAGTCCACCACCTTCTCAGTAAGCTGGCTTTCTGAATAAAGTCACTATTCCTTGCCTCAACACCTCATCTCTCGATTTATTGGCCTGTCATGCAGCGATCAGTATGAGCTTGGGCTGTGCTGTGTGACACTCTTACCAGACAGTATGTGGGGCTGACAGAGAGCAAGTTCAGGTGACACAAATGGTATGAATACATTTATGTGAAAGATAAATAAACGCAAAGCACTGTTTTCTACAGGAATTGTACACATGGACATCAGCGCTTAGGAAGAGGCTGTAAGAAGCCCAGCAAACCCATGCAGGGCTGCACCTGGGCATGTAGGGGCAGTTGGGGGTATGCAGAACTCCTGCCCCCTTACCTGGTACTCGAGAACGAAGATGAAGATGTTGTCGGCTCCCACGGCGAGCACCAGGAAGGGCACCACTTGAAGGATCACCAGGGAGGAGGGGACACCCAGGTAGGAGAAGAAGCCCATGGAAGCCATGACTGCGCCCAGCACCACAGCCACCCCGCCCAGGCCCAGCGTGGCCTTGGAGTCCACCTGCAATGGGATCAGGCTCAGCCTCCTGGCTGCAGGGCTGCCCGATGTGCCCCCAACCTGAGTTAGAGGAGGGCAGAGGGCAGGCTTGCTCCATGCTTCTGCGTTTTGGCCGCTCTGCAGAGCCGTCCTCCCAAGGGCAGGCCCTGTGAGCCTGCCACTTCTTCCTCAAGCATGCATTGTAAGACAATGTAAATATTAGCTTTGCATTTGCACAAGTTGGGGGTGGGGTATTGTCAGGGAGCAGAATGAAAACTCGCATCGCCTTTTGAAACAGAACACTTCAAGAAGCATCACCCTTTGGGGGAGCCACTCTGGGTGTGTCCACTCTGCTGTTTTGAAGTGCTCTGGAAAGCAGGTTGGAAAGGTTCTAAGCACCCTGATGGGCCATCCCACCCTCGCTGCTCCCCTCACTTCTCACCAGTACTCGGCGCCAGCTGGAGTAGCTGCCCAGGGCCAGGGAGATGTACAAGAAGATGACGAGGTAGCTGACAGCGAAGATGGGCAGGTCCTCGGCTGTTGTGCTGTTGATCTCATCCTCCAGGGAGCGCTGTGGACACACACCCGACCAGCCCCACTGACCCAAGGGCTTGGCCAGCGGGCACTGTGTGTGTGAGCCACTGTGAGCCCCGGCAAGGCTGCGAGAATAGCTGTCGCATCACCCCATCCTCCTGGGCGGGCAGACGCTAGCTAAAGGTCACTCAGGAGGGGCGAGGACATGATGGGGACACAGGACCCCACCCAGAGCCACTTGAACTGTCCTCCCCAAAGCCAGGGGACCCTGCAGCGCCTACCTCCGCCATGAATGCGACCTTCAACACACCAGCCATCCGACGCTGGAAGGCTCGCATCTCCTCCAAGAAGGCCCCCTCCCAGAGCTTAGCCTGGGCCAGCCGGGGGTCCCCAGGAGGGTAATTGTTGAGGGAGAAGGTCATGATCAGGGCCTCTGCCTCAGAATAGTCCTTTCCTGGAAGGAGAAATGCTCAGCTACCCTCCAACCACACCTCTGCTTTCCTCCCCGACCCCAGCCTCACCCCTGTTTCCCCTCCCCCTCCCCTCCCCATCCAAGTCATTGTCGAATGACTACACCCCACTTCCCTCTCTCAGCCAAAGGCAAAGCCTATGGGCCCAGGCACAGAACCAGAGAATCTGAGCAGGGCTGGGAGAAGATGAAGGGGGTGGCAGAGGAAGGACGCAGGATGGGCAGGTCTGCAGCCACCCTCAGGCAGCAGGAAGCCCTTTGCCACTCCCATCCTTCTGCCCTTGACTCCTGCCCCGTATGTCCCCTCATTGGCCTCCCGGGGGCCACCCAACTTACCTTTGTAGCCCCCCACGGCGAGGAAAGGGAAGATGGGCGCCCCGTAGTCAGCCATGCAGCTCAGGGCAAGGGCCGTGCCATCTTTGTAGGTGAGGGGGGCACTGGAGGGAGAGGAACACACCTTTCCTGATCCCACTCCCATCTCCGTGGCCCGGGTGCCCCACCCCGGACCCCCAGCACCATCGCCTGACCCTGTGGTCAGAACATTTCTGGGCCCAATCCAGAGTGAACTGGAGCTCCCTGAGCGGGACCTCAAGCTCTCTCTCCCCTCACCCCAGTCTCACCCTCCCGGCTCCACCATCATGTCCTCCCAGATGCGGCAGGTGGGTGAGCGTCACACACGCTCCCCTGGGGTGGGGGCCGGAGTCTGGCACACAAGCCCCCCGGGTCCTAACCACCAACAGAGCCACGCAGGCCTCACGCTGCCCTCAGCCTCCTCCTCCCGCCAGCCCAGAACCCTCCAGGCCCAGAGGTGGGAACTCCTTCTTTCCTTGGACAGCGTACCAGCCCTGCAACCTTGGGCAGGTCTCCATGCCCTCCACTGAGCCCTTTCTGCGAACACATGACACGTGCATGGACAAAGCACTCATTGTGAGCAAGTGCGTCCGTCAGTCACCAGCTGGCTGGGAGTGCTGGTTGCTGTGTGACCTTGAGCAGCTCACCATACCCCTCTGAGCCTCAGTTTCCATGTCTCTGAAATGGGGATAATCGGGCCACCCAAGAATTGCTGTGAGCATCCAAAATCAAAGTAAAGCCAACTTGAGGACTGGAAACCTGGGGTCAGAGCTTCCTCCCTGACCTGCCTGTTCTGAGGGCCAGCCCTGGGGCTGAAGCACAGACTCTGGGAAGCAGCCCAAACTTGGCTCACCTGAAGGGTGGGAGCCCTGGCTCCCCCGTCCAATCCAGAGATTCTCAGGGTGGCGTGGGGGCCTCGGGAGCCCTGGAGACCCTTTCAGGGGTCTGCAAGGTCAAAACTATTTCCATAATAACACTAAGATTCTGTTTGCCATTTTTACCCTTCTTCGATCTCCAGTCTGTGGAGTACAGACAGTTCACTGACATGGCTCTAGTTTCCATATTGCAGCTAACGTTTAAGAAAAGATCACTTGGGGACTTCCCTGGTGGTCCAGTGGTTAAGAATCCTCCTTCCAATGCAGGGGATACGGGTTCGATCCCTGGTCAGGGAACTAAGATCCCACATGCCAAGGGACAACTAAGCCCACGCGCCTCAACTAGAGAGAAGCCCACATGCCGCAACTAAGACCCAATGCAAAAAAGAAAGAAAAGATCACTTGCTGAGCTTTGGTGATGTATCAGAGAAAATCCACAATTCTCTGGAAAGGCTATTACAACACTCCTCCCTCCTCTGGCTACACGAGTGTGTGGCCAAGAATTCTCGCTGAGCTTCAACCAACAGGCCAAACACAGAACCAGATGCCAGGATCCAGCATCTTCTGCTAAGCAAGACCCTAAAGAGATTTGCAAAGATGCAAAACAATGCTACTCTTAATCACTCCTGATATTTTTGGTACAGAAAATACCATTATTTTTCATTAAAATATGTTATTTGTGGCAGCATGTAATGGGCCTATTATTGTTATTTTTAAAGAATTAAGAAATAGTTTGTAATTTCTCAGTTTTACTTTCTCACGTGGTAAATGTCAGTAGATATAACCTCTATCCAAACCCAAGCTCTCTGGAGCCCTCGGTCTTTTGTCAGAGTGTGAAGGGACCCTGAGACCAGGCGTTTGAGGACCTCTGCCCATTCCAACCCCAGAGAGCCTCAGAGGCTGCCTGCCCACCTACCTGCTCCCCTCCAGGCTTGGTAGCTCTCGGACCTTCACTCTCGGTCCCGAGGCCCAACGCCTTCACTGGCCTCCTGTTTGCACCACGGCAAAGTGGACACAGCCGGGGACAAAGCACAAACAGCGTGAGGAGGTGTAGCTGCAGCCTGCACAAGGGTACCCGGCCCAGGCGAGCAGGACCTAAAACCAGCCCCGGCCCCTGCCCTGGCCCCAGGCACCTCACGGGCTACCCATGGCCCTGCTGGCCTGCATCCAGGCCCAGCACAAAAGCAAAAAGGAAAATAACGAAGCACACCCACGAGCAGGGCCTTCAGATTGCTCTGCAACCCTTAGACCAAGAACATGCAAGGATGAGCCCTATGTCAGGAGTGCTGCAGAAAGACCGCGTGGAGGCTCTGATGGTCAGGTGCAAACCAGCTGCAGTGAGCACGCACCCCACTTAGGGCGTGGGGGCCCGAGAGGGAGCACGGAGAGAAGCGGCACGTCGCCGCCCCTGCGACCGAGACCCAGAGCCACACGGGGCCCCTCAGTTTGGGCTGTGCACCGGCCTGGGCTCCAGGGGGCCCACGCCGACCCCGGCAGCCATGCCCTCGAGGACTCACTTGGCGCAGTAGAGAAAGTGGTCCTTCCAGTCTACCTGGGAGGTCTGCCCCGACAGCGTCTGGTTGGCCGTGAGCAGCAAGTTCGTGCGGTTGTTCTGGAAATACTGCAGGAGGCTGTTGATGCAGCAGTCAGAGAGACTGGCGTTGTGCGGGTTGAGGGGGGCGTAGCAGGTGTCCCGCAGGGAGACGTTACGCTGCTCCTCCGGCGACCACACCTGCAGGCGCCGCAGCCTCTCCTGCAGCTCCAGCACCTCCAGCAGCAGGTCAGAGGACAGGATCCCACTGAAGCTCTTGGGCCCCAGCAGCAGGGAGTCATACCTGTAGCGGGGCCGGTTCGGTGCCGTCAAGAACACCTGGTTGGTTCGGAAGAAGGGGCCAAAATACTTGTCGTGGAATGCCTTCTCGGTTCGGGCTCGGCTGCTGGGGGCTGACCACAGCTCCACGGGGTCTGTGGTCAGTTCTATAAAAGCCAGGCCCCCTGCCATGGGCACCACCACAGCAGTGGACACCACCAGGATGGTCACTGGCCACGAGGCCACCCACGTGCCCCAGCGCTGGAAGCACTGGCTGAGGACGGTGTGGGTGGAGAGGCTGAGCCGGTGGGCCAGGCCGATGCTCGCCTTGGGGTTGGGCGTCTTGCGTTGGCACCACTTGGCCAGGCGGGGCCACAGGAGGAAGGCGGTGAGCAAGGCGAACAGAGAGCAGAGGATGAGGATGAGGGCCAGGCTCCCTTCCATCCGGCCCAGGTGGAAGGTGGGGTCCAGGGCCTGGGGCCGGGTGATGACGGGGCAGGAAGCAGTGCAGTCCTGGCAGGAGCAGGCCGACGCGCCGTAGCCCTGGGACCGGTTGCAGGGCACGACCTCATCGTTCAGAAGTTGCATCACGCTCCCCTCGGCCTGGCTAGGCTCCCACAGGTGAAAGGTGATGTCCAGAGGTGCCAGGCCGTTCCCCGTGTCCCCCTGGAAATTGAGCCAGCGCTGGGCGTTGCAGAGGGCAGAGCCGTAGACACCGCACATGGAGCCCACGGCCAGCGTGGCGGCCGCAGGGATGCGCACCCGGCTGCAGGAGTCGTAGGTCCGCTCGGCGAAGCTGCGCTGGTAGTAGGCCTCATAGGCCACCACCGCCCGGGGCTGGCTGCCCCCCTTCCCGGCCACTCGGGTCACGTTGATGAAGAGGCTCTGGTTGGAGCTGCAGGTGTTGTGACAATGCAGGCTCACGAAGTTCTCAGAGCAGGCAGGGCAGCGGGTGAGGAGGGCCTTGGTGACCCCCAGGCTCATGTCCAGGGCCACCAGCTGTTTGGGGGAGCAGCAGGCATAGGTGGTGTTGGGGCCGGTGTAGAGGCGGGGACAGATTCTCTGTAGGAGGGTCAGGTGGTCACCCGTGACGTGGCGGGCAGGCGTGTTGTCCAGGCAGGACACGTTGGTCAGTGAAGCCAGGCTTCCAGACACCTCCGGGTTCTTCCCGCACTCGTCGTAGAAGGCGCAGTATCCGGGCTGGTGTATGGGTGTGTACAGCTTGCTCTGGGCCTGTGGAACAGGGCAGCGTCACCCCGAGCCCCAGCGCCGGCCAGCACCTCTGGGTAGCTGATGGGGCAGCGGGCAGCCAGGACAGGCGTGGAGAAGGAAGCAGAGCAGGGCGGGTGAGGGGTGGATGCCAGGCAGGTCCAGGATGCCAGGGATTCCGGGGGCAGCACTGGAGAAGGTGGGGTGCCGAAGCAGCACGTGAGGCTCCCAGTGGTGTCTGAGGGTGGTGAGCGGATGGGAAGAGCCAGGCCTCCACCCTGAGCGACAGGGTCACTGAAGAGAGAGGTGACCTGGCACATCTGCCTTTAGCAAGGTCACTCCGGAGGGTAAGGGGACAGTAGGGAGAATGGGGTCACCCAGGAGACCCCTGGAAGCCACTGTGTGGTCCTGCTGAGAAACAAGGACCCCTGGACAGGTGGAGGGCTGCTCCAAGGGGCCGTGTGGATGCAGGCCCTGTGCATCTGGGGCACCATTGCCGTTGCTGTCAGCTGCCACCGTGCCCAAGCTGCAGCCAGGGCCCCTCTTGGAGATTCTGAGCAGAGCTTCCCCTGCTCTTACCTGCTGGGGGCTGAAAGCCTTCACCCACCTTCCCAGACGTGCAAATGAGCAAGAAACTTGAGAGGCAAGACCTCCTCCTAAACCTAGATGCTAAATCCTCATTAGGTGATTCTCCCCTTGAACCCATGCCATCAGCACCCCGGGACTGGATCCTCCCTTAACCTTCCACCAACCGTCTTAGGCCAGGACACCCACAGCGGACCAGGAATGGGAGGCACTCAGTCACACCCAGCCCAGCTACCCCCTGCTCAACGCTTGTGTCCATCTAACCCCGCGACCTGAAGGCTTGAGCAGCTCAGGACCCTCGACCTGCACCCCTCCTCTGGGGAGCCTGGGATCCCTCTTCTGTTTAGAAACTGCCCCCTCCCCAGACCCCAGGCCCTCTCTCACTGTTGCCAAGCAGCCCCCTGCCCGGAGTGGACATAGGGCCTGGGACTCACCAACTTCAGGAGCAGGGCCCAGAGCAGCCAGCCCTTCAGGCCGACCTCCACCATCCTGGCACTGGGAAGGGGTCAGAGGGTAAGTGAGGCCAGGACTTGGGGACAGCCAAGGGCTGGCTCCTGGCAACACACAGAGCTCACTGCGGCCGTACATATACTAAAACTGGGGACGGCCTACGAGGCAGCTTCCCTACCCGGGACAGTGTCACCCGATTGAGTTGGGGACCAATGGGGCTGAGTCCTGCACCTCCCGGGGCTTCTAGCTGGTTAATGATCCACCTCACTTGTCCCTCCCACCTTTGGCTCCACCCTCTCAGATGAGCCTCCCGGGGTGTCCCCTTCACCCACTTCCCAAAGTGACCAAGGCCAGAGGGCTGAGCGAGCCAGAGACCTGCTGTGAGCTCCCCAAGCGGCCTCCGCTGCAGGAGGTCCCAGGCCCAGGGACAAGTGGGAGACGTGGCTGGGCCTGGGCACCAGCCCTCCGAACCTCTATTCACGCCCCCAAGCCCCAGCCTCAGACCCCAAAGTCTCCCCAGCGCCCTCTTGGGTCCAGGCCAGCTCTGGCTGGGACACACCCTTGCACTGTCATCCTTAGCAACTGTTGTTAATTAATATTAACAACCCGATAACAGAGGGGGCAGTTAGGGGTGGAGTGACACAGTGACAGTAGTCTCCTCTGGGCGGAGGGGCAAACACCAGCTCGCTGGGGTCTGACAGCGCACAGAGACCCCAGGTGCGACGGGTACACACAGCCTCGCTCTTCCGCCCCGGGCCCCTCCCTTATGTCCCGTGCCCGGGTCTGTCCCCACCAACCACGGAGGGGCTGAGTGTCGCTGGGAGCCCCAGGCAAGCAGCTCCGCCCCCCCTGGCCCAGGTTACACTTCATTCACCTTCCGCTCCTTCCAGATAGGGAGCTCTGAGGCCTCCCTTGGGCTCTCCCTATCACCAGAATGCGCCAGACCTTGGCCCCCATGCCAAGGCTGAGCAGATAAGGGCAGCCCGTGCGGACTATCTCTCATGTGGCCACCTGCCAGAGGCAGCTGCAGGAAGGAAACTGCTGTCTCCCTGGTCTTGTGTTTGCTTCATAGACCCTGGCCTGACTCAGAGGGAGCCACCCAACACATACAGGGGAAGACAGAAGCCAAGAGCGGGGGAACCAGATGCCAAGGGGGGTTGCCAGGGCAGGTGCAGGCGGACCCCTAAGCCCCTAGTCAGCCACGGTGGAGAGGAGAGCCAGCGGCCCAGGGGCTGCCGTGTGCAGTGACCTCCATCCGGCAGCTCCCGGGCCCCGCCCCCATACACCCTGGCAGGCAGATGCTGGGACTCCAGCTCCCACCTAGGGGCTCTGTCCTCTCTCCTAGATGTCTTTTCCCCGAAGCAGACGCTGAGGCAGGGATTCCAATGCAAAGAGTTGATTTGGAAGGTGATCCCAGAGGGCACCAGCAGACAGTGGGGATGAGCCAGGGGATGGAAGGAAGCAACCAGAGTGCATTGAAGAGTGGGCTCCTTGGACTTCCCTGGTAGTCCAGTGGTTAGGTCTCCATGCTTCCACTGCAGGGGGCACCGGTTCCGTCTCTGGTCGGGGATCTAAGATCCCACATTGTGCGCCGTGCGGCCAAAAAAAAAAAAAAAGAGTGGGCTCCGGCTTGGGTACCCACAGCCTCACGGGGAACCTCCGGAAGATGGTGGGGAGCCTGCCCCAAGGGTGTGTGCTTGTCCATCATCTTCTTTGGTCGCTGGTTGAGGACATTCTCTGCAGCTTCAGCCCCAGGCCCCTCTGGCACTTGTGGAGCCCCCGGGCACACCCCCTTGACCTAGTTTGTCCCCAGGAGAGGCCCACAGAGACGGAGCCCAGATGTGTGGTCTCTGGGGTCTTCTCTGAAACACACACAGGGGGAGAGTGGCAGCATCCAACTCTGAGTAAAAGAGGAAAACTCTCAGCCACAATCTCACCACCCGGCTCCCTGTGCGTGTGTGGGGTCTCCGAGGCCACGCCCCGGGCACAGACTTCTGTCGTGAGCACAGTTTCTGCACACTCCCGTATCCCACTTTATCTCCTGACATTTAACACAGACTCAACACTTCCTTCAGACTCTGACTAGCGTGTGTGTCACTGGGCTGTGTCCCACAGAGTGATGGATTGTCTGCTCTCCTAGTGCCAAAGGTCGGCTGCTTCCAATAAAGAAGTTTTTGGTTAATATCTTTGCGCCTAACTGTATTTCCTCTATTTTGTATTTATCTTCCTTAATCCAGGATTCTAGAGATGAGATGGGAGTGTAAACGACTACCACGTTTACAGCCCTAAGTACACACAGTTCATCAGCTCTACCCTTGGGCTAATCTAATCTAGGATGTATTGAGTAATTATCAGATTCTTGCTTATTGGTGTCGGGTGAAGGGTTCAGATGGTGGACACACGTGGATTCCCCAAGGGTTGCGACTCTTTTCACTGACACCAGCAATAACCAAACGTGCCAAGTCACTAGCCTCACCTTCACTGTGTGTTTGATCTGTTGTCAGACTTTACAAATTTAATAACTGTAAAAAGATGCCTCGTTTTCAATTCTCCTTTATTACTAGTGGGATTGAACCTGCCCCAGCAGTCCCAGAGAGGGAACTGGAGCTGAACACCGTTGCTAAGCTCAGGAGGCGGCGAGGAGGGGCCAGCTGCCGGCATAGGAGGCTCCTGGGGTCAGGGATGCCTGGTCGAAGCAGCACGCCTCACTGGCTTGCCTCTCTGCACCCCAGGAGCATGCTGAAGGTTTGCAGTCTGGGCTGAGAGGTCAGGGTAAGACGGTGATTCTCCACCAGTCGTTGGTCCAGGCCATGGCACCTGGCTAACTGTGTGTGCAATGCTCTGACCTGCAGTGATGTGAACAGTTTATGGTCATTTCCAGCTCACAGGGGTAACCGGCCTACAGGTTGAGATTTGGAGCCTGGTCACTTAGTGGACCCTTCATCTTCTTTGCCCTCAGACCCCAATTCTATTTGGTGAAGGACTGTGTCCACAGTCCAGGTGAAAGATGCTGCTCCCTGCTCTCTCAGCCTCCTTTGCAGCCAGCAGTGGTCCCGTGATCCTGTTCTGGCCAATGTGAAGGCTTCTTTTAAAAAAAAAATAGGTTTAATTTTTGAGCAGTCTTATGTTTACAGAAAAATTGAGCAAACACAACATTGTATCAACTATATTTCAATTTTAAAAAAATTGGGGGGACTTCCCTGGTGGCACAGTGGTTAAGAATCCACCTGCCAATGCAGGGGACACGGGTTCGAGCCCTGGTCCAGGAAGATCCCACATGCCGCAGAGCAACTAAGCCCGTGAGCCACAACTACTGAGCCTCTGCTCTAGAGCCCGCGAGCCACAACTACTGAGCACACGTGCCACAACTACTGAAGCCCGTGTGCCTAGAGCCCGTGCTCCGCAACAAGAGAAGCCACCGCAATGAGAAGCCCGAGCACTGCAACAAAGAGTAGCCCCCGCTCGCCGCAACTCGAGAAAGCCCTCACGCAGCAACGAAGACCCAATGCAACCAAAAGTAAATAAATAAATAAATATCCTTCTAAAAAAAATTTTTTTTCTTAACTGAACGGAAGGTACATAGTTCCCTCATGCCCTTTCATCCCCTCAACAGTTTCGTCTATTACGACTCTCTTGCATTAGTCTGTGGCACATTTGTTGCAATCAATGAGCCAATATTGACATGTTATTATTCACTGAAGTCCATAGTTCACCTTAGAGTTCACTCTTGGTGTGTACATTCTATGGGATTTGACAAGTGTATAACGACATGTATCCACAATTATAATATTATACAGAATAGTGTCTCAGCCTAAACATCCCCTGTGCTCCACCTACTCATCCTTTGCTCTCCCTAAACCCGAACCACTGAAAACCACTGCTCTTTGTGCATACATTTTTTTGTGTTCATAAAATACACATAACATAAAATTTACCTTCTTAACCATTTTTAAGTGTACAGTTCAGTGGTCTTAAAGACATTCACACTGTTGTGCTACCATCACCACCATCCATCCTCCTAACTCATTTCATCCTGCAAAACGGAACTTCGATACCATTAAATGTTGACTCCCCATCTTCCCCTCCTCCCAGGCTCTGGCAACCACCATTCTTCTTTCTGTCTCTATGAATTTGACTACTCTAAGTACCACATATAAGTAGAATCATACAGTATTTGTCTTTTTGTTACTGGCTTATCTCATTTAACATAATGTCTTCAAGATTCATCCATCTTGCAAAATTTCCTTCTTTCTTAAGACTGAATAATATTGCATAGTATGTATACACCACATTTTGCTTAACCATCCGTCAATGGACACTTGCTTCCATTTGGGGGCTATTGTGAATAATGCTGTTATGAACACGGGTGTACAATACCCCTTCCAGACTCTGCTTCAGTTCTTTGGAGAATATACCTAGGTATGGAATTATGGGACCGTACGGCAGTTCTATTTTTAATTTTTTGAGGAACTGCCATACTATTTTCCACAGCGGCTATACCATTTTATGGTACCACCAACAGTGCACAAGTGTTCCAATTTCTCCATTTCCTTGCCAACACTTGTGCTTTTCTAGTTTTTTGATAGTAGCCATCCTAATGGGTGTGAGGTGGTATCCCATTGTAGTTTTGATTTTCATTTCCCTAATGATTAGTGATGTCGAGCATCTTTTCATGTGCTTATTAGTCATTCATATATCTTCTTTGGAGAAATGTCTATTCAAGTCCTTCGCCAATTTTTTAATTAGGTTTTTTTCTTGTTTGTTTTGTTTTTTAATGTTGAGTTTTAAGAGTTCTCTCTATAATCTGGACATTAATCTTTTGTCAGATATATGGTTTGCAAATATTTTCTCCCATTCTGTGGGTTGTCTTTTTACTATGTTGACAGTGACTTTTGATGCAAAAAGTTAATTTTCATTTAGTCAAATTTCTCTATTTTTCCTTTTGCTAAATGTGCTTTTGGTGTCATATCCAAGGAATCATTGCCAAATCCAATGTCATAAAACTTTGTCCTATGTTTTATTCTAAGAGTTTTATACTTTCAGCTCTAAAGTTTAGGTCTTTGATCCACTGTGAGTTAACTCTTGTATATGGTGTTAATAAGGGTCCAACTTTTTTCTTTTGTAAGTGGATATTCAATTTTCCCAGCATCTGTTGAAAAGACTGTCCTTTCCGCATTAAATGGTCTTGGTACCCTTATCAAAAATCATTTGACCAGAGACTTCCCTGGTGGTCCAGTGGGTAAGACTCCATCCTCCCAATGCAGAGGGCCCGGGTTCAATCCCTGGTCAGAGAACTAGATCCCACATGCATGCTGCAACTAAGAGTCCACATGCTACAACTAAAGATCCCGCATGCTGCAACAAAGTTCCCACGTGCCACAACTAAGACCCAGTGCAGCCAAAATAAATAAAATAAATATTTTTTTAAAAATCATTTGACCATACATGCAAGTGTTTATTTCTGAGTTTTCTATTCTATTCCATTAGTCGACATCTCTGGCTTTATACAAATACTACGTTGTTTTGATTACATAGCTTTGTGATAATTTTGAAATCAGGAAATGTGAGTGTTCTTTGTTATTTGTCAAAATTGTTTTGGCTATTGAGATTCCAATATAAATTTTAGGGTGTATTTTTCTGTTTCTGCAAAAGCTGTCATTGGGCTTTTGATAAGAATTGCATTGAATCTGTAGATCGCTCTGGATAGTATTGACATCTTAACAATATTAAGTCTTCCAACCCATGAACACTGGATGTTTTTCAATTTATTTACATCATCTTTCATTTCTTTCAGTGATGTTTTGTGGTTTTCAGTGTATAAGTCTTTCACCTCCTCGGTGAAGTTAATTCCTTAGTATTTCATTCTTTTTGATGCTATCGTAAATGGAATTGTTTTCATAATCTCCTTTTCAGGTTGTTTATTGTTCGTGTATGGAAATTGCATGTATAGAATTGTGTCGGGTATAGAGATTGTGGGTTGACTTTGTATCCTGCAACTTTGCTGAATTCATTTATTAAGTTCTAACAAGTATTTTTGTGGAATCTTTATGGTTTTCTACATATAAGATCTCATCTGCAAACAGTGATCATTTTACTTTTTTTTTAAACTTACGCTCAGTAATTGTGGTGCATGGGCTTAGTTGCTCCGTGGCATGTGGGATCTTCCCGGACCAGAGCTCAAACCCATGTCCCCTGCATTGGCAGGCAGATTCTTAACCACTGTGCCACCAGGGGAGCCCCCCATTTTACTTCTTCCTTCCCAATTTGGATGCCTTTTATTTCTTTTTCTTGCCTAATTTCTCTGAGTAGAACTGCCAGTACTATGTTGAATAGAAGTGGTGAAAGTGGGTATCCTTGCCATGTTCCTGATCTTAGAGGAAAAGCTTTCAGTCTTTCACCATTGAGTACAATGTTGGCTGTTGGTTTTTCACATAAGACCTTTATTGTAATGAAGTATTCCTTCTATTCCTCATTTACTGAGTGTTGTTTTTTTTTTTTATCATGAAAGCATGTTGGATTTTGTGAAATGCTTTTTCTGAATCAACTGAGATGATAAAGTGGGTTTTTTTTTCCTTTAGTTTGTTGATGTGGCATATTAAATGGATTGATTTTAGTATGCTGCACCATCCTTGCATTTGACAAATAAACCTCACTTGGTCATACTGTATAATCCTTTTAATGTATTGCTGAATTCTGTTTGCTAGTATTTTGTTGAAGATTTTTGCATCAATGTACCTGAGGGATATTGTTCTGTAGTTTTATCTTGTGTCTTTGTTTGGCTTTGGTGTCCGGGCAATGCTGGTCTCAGAGAATGAGTTAGGAAGTGTTCTCTCCTCTACAATTTTTTGGAAAAGTTTGAGGATTATTAGTCTTAATTCTTAAAATGTCTAGTAGAATTTACCAGTGAAGCTCTCAGGTCCAGGACTTTTCTTTGTTGGGAGATTTTTGATTCTGCTTCAATCTCCTTACTAGTTTTAGGTCTATTCAGATTACCTGTTTCTTTATGATTTAGTCTTTGTAAATTTTGTGTTTCTAGGAATTTGTCCATTTCATCTTGGTCATCCAATTTGTTGGCATGCCACTGTTCATAGTACTCTCTTATAATACTTTATTTCTGTAGAATTGGTAGCAATGTTCCCACTTTCATTTTTTTATTTTAGTAATTGGAGGCTTCTCTCATCTTTTTCTTTAAATAAATTTATTTATTTGTTTTTATTTTTGGCTGTGTTGGGTCTTCGATGCTGTGCGTGGGCTTTCTCTAGTTGCGGCGAGCGGGGCCTACTCTTTGTTGTGGTGCGTGGGCTTCTCATTGCAGTGGCTTCTCTTGTGGCAGAGCACAGGCTCTAGGCACGTGGGCTTCAGTAGTTGCAGCAAGTGGGCTCAGTAGTTGTGGCTCGCAGGCTCTAGAGCAGAGGCTCAGTAGTTGTGGTGCATGGGCTTAGTTGCTCCGCGGCATGTGGGATCTTCCCGGACCAGGGCTCGAACCCGTATCCCCTGCAGTGGCAGGCGGATTCTTAACCACTGCACCACCAGGGAAGTCCCTTTCCTTTAGTTCTTTCAACATCTTTAGGACAGTTGTTTTAAAGCCTTTGTCTAGTATTTCTGCCAGTAGATATTTTTCAAAGACTGTTTCTGTCGATTTTTTTTTCCCTTTGAATGGGTCATACTTTCCTGTTTCTTTGTATGCCTTGTGATTTTTGTTGTTGTTGTTGAACACTGGACATGTGAATTTAATAATGAGGGAACTCTGGAAATCAGATTCCTCTCCTTCCCCAGGGTTTGTGGGGTTTTTTTATTGTTTTTGTTTATTGTGTATTTTTTTTTTAATTTTTATTGGAGTATAACTGATTTATGATGTTGTGTTAGTTTCAGGTTGTTTATTGTGTATTGTTTTCTGATTGTTATAGGCTGTCTCTGTGCCCAGGATCAACCTAAGGTATAAACTTAAGGTCTTCTCAAGTCCTTTTTTAGACTTTTCCTGGGCATGCAGGGTCACTTTCTAATTTTCTCTGTATATGCAGTTGTTTTTGAATGTCCTAGATTTTAATGTCTGGCCCCTGAAAGAGCAAAAAGTGAAAAATGAAGGTGGGAATAGAAGGGCACTGGTCCTTTAAACCTTCTGGAGGTCACTTCACCTGGAGGCGGAGGGGCTTGCAACAACGGGGGAGGTGCCTATTTGTCTGCACCTCTGTGACCTGAACCAGCAATCAGCCATCAGAGCACAGATCCCCAGTATCTGGAGGATAGGGTCCTTTTTGTCCACCCTGGCTCTGATTAGCTGTTGTGCACAGCTGCCTGCCGACAGGCTGGAAGTTGGGGATGGGTAGGTGCTACTGTACAAACGGCTGAAATTGAGCAAAATTAACCCCAGTTTACCCTCCAAGTCTTCCCCTGGAAGTTGCAAGCCTTCAACAGACTCCAGGTTTCCAAAATAGTTACATCAGACAAGTTCTGCCAGTGCAACTGTTGTCTAGGTGGGGAGACAGATTCCTGGTACATCCTACTCCATCAGCTTCCCATGATCTTCTTTCCCCAACATGAAGGCTTCTGTTTCCCTCATTAAATGGGATGTATGCAGCGGGCATAGTATTCTAGCATTTCTCTCTTTTCACTGCCCTAGACTTAGATGGAATGTCTGGAGGTGTAGCAACCACCTTGTGGCCCTGAGGCATCAAACATGAGGAGAAAGGCAAGATGCACAAGATCACAGAGGGAGTGATATCAGCAAAATGGTGAACTAGGAAGCTCCAAGCTCTTGTTTTCCCACAAAAACACTGAAAAAACAAGCAGAGGATTTCCCTTGTGGCGCAGTGGTTAAGAATCTGCCTGCCAATGCAGGGGACACGGGTTCGATCCCTGGTCCAGGAAGATCCCACATGCCACGGAGCAACTAAGCCCATGCGCCACAACTACTGAGCCTGCGAGCCACAACTACTGAAGTCCGCGCACCTAGAGCCCGTGCTCTGCAACAAGAGATGCCACCGCAAAGAGAAGTCCGCACACTGCAATGAAGAGTAGACCCTGCTCGCTGCAACTAGAGAAAGCCCATGTGCAGCAACAAAAACCCAACGTAGCCAAAAATAAATTTATTTATTTATTTATTTATAAAAACAAGCAGAACTGTCAGAACCAACTTTTTAGGAGCTCTGGAAAAAATTCAAAGGTCTACAGCAACCAAGCAAGTGCTCAACCAAGAAAAAGCCATCTTCAAGACAGTAGGGGAATATGACAAACCCACAGCCAACATTGTTCTCAATGGTGAAAAATTGAAACCATTTCCTCTAAGATCAGGAACAAGACAAGGTTGTCCACTCTCACCACTATTATTCAACATAGTTTTGGAAGTTTTAGTCACAGCAATCAGAGAAGAAAAAGAAATAAAAGGAATACACATCAGAAAAGAAGTAAAGCTGTCACTCTTTGCAGATGACATGATACTATACATAGAGAATCCTAAAGATGTTGCCAGAAAACTACTAGAGCTAATCAATGAATTTGGTAAAGTAGCAGGATACAAAATTAATGCACAGAAATCTCTTGTATTCCTATACGCTAATGATGAAAAATCTGAAAGAGAAATTAAGGAAACACTCCCATTTGCCACTGCAACAAAAAGAATAAAATACCTGGGAATAAACCTACCTAAGGAGACAAAAGACCTGTATGCAGAAAACTATAAGACACTGATGAAAGAAATTAAAGATGATACAAACCAATGGAGAGATATACCATGTTCTTGGATTGGAAGAATCAACATTGTGAAAATGACTATACTACCCAAAGCAATCTACAGATTCAGTGCAATCTCTATCAAACTACCAATGGCATTTTTCACAGAACCAGAACAAAAAACTTCACAATCTGTATGGAAACACAAAAGACCCTGAATAGCCAAAGCAATCTTGAGAAAGAAAAACGGAGCTGGAGGAATCAGGCTACTGGACTTCAGACTATACTACAAAGCTACAATAATCAAGACAGTATGGTACTGGCACAAAAACAGAAATATAGATCAATGGAACGGGTTAGAAAGCCCAGAGATAAACCCACACACATATGGTCATCTTATTTTTGATAAAGGAGGCAAGAATATACAATGGAGAAAAGAAAGCCTCTTCAATAAGTGGTGCTGGGAAAACTGGACAGCTACATGTAAAAGAATGAAATTAGAACACTCCCTAACACCATACACAAAAAGAAACTCAAAATGGATGAAAGACCTAAATGTAAGGCCAGACACTATCAAACTCTTAGAGGAAAACATAGGCAGAACACTCTATGACATAAATCACAGCAAGATCCTTTTTGACCCACCTCCTAGAGAAATGGAAATAAAAACAAAAATAAACAAATGGGACCTAATGAAACTTAATAGCTTTTGCACAGCAAAGGAAAACATAAACAAGATGAAAAGACAACCCTCAGAATGGGAGAAAATATTTGCAAACGAAGCAACTGACAAAGGATTAATCTCCAAAATATACAAGCAGCTCATGCAGTTCAATATCAAAAAACAAACAAGCCAAGCCAAAAATGGGCAGAAGACCTAAATAGACATTTCTCCAAAGAACATATACAGATTGCCAACAAACACATGAAAGGATGCCAACATCACTAATCATTAGACAAATACAAATCAAAATTACAATGAGGTATCACCTCACACCAGTCAGAATGGCCATCGTCAAAAAATCTACAAACAATAAATGCTGGAGAGGGTGTGGAGAAAAGGGAACCCTCTTGCACTGTTAGTGGGAATGTAAATTGATACAGCCACTATGAAGAACAGTATGGAGGTTCCTTAAAAAACTAAAAATAGAACTACCATATGACCCAGCAATCCCACTACTGGGCATATACCCTGAGAAAACCATAATTCAAAAAGAGTCATGTACCACAATGTTCATTGCAGCTCTATTTACAATAGACAGGACATGGAAGCAACCTAAGTGTCTATCGACAGATGAATGGATAAAGAAGATGTGGCACATATATACAATGGAATATTACTCAGCCATAAAAGGAAACGAAATTGAGTTATTTGTAGTGAGGTGGATGGACCTAGAGTCTGTCATACAGAGTGAAGTAAGTCAGAAAGAGAAAAACAAATACCATATGCTAACACATATATATGGAATCTAAAAGAAAAAATGGTTCTGAAGAACCTAGGGGCAGGACAGGAATAAAGACACAGACGTAGAGAATGGACTTAAGGACACGGGGAGGGGGAAGGGTAAGCTGGGACGAAGTGAGAGAGGGGCATGGACATATATACACTACCAAATGTAAAATAGCTAGCTAGTGGGAAGCAGCTGCATAGCACAGGGAGATCAGCTTGGTGCTTTGTGACCAGCTAGAGGGGTGGGATAGGGAGGGTGGGAGGGAGGCTCAAAAGGGAGGAGACATGGGGATGTATGTATATGTATAGCTGATTCACTTTGTTATAAAGCATAAACTAACACACCATTGTAAAGCAGTAACACTCCAATAAAGATGTTTAAAAAAAAAAAAAAAAAGACAGTAGGGGACTTCCCTAACAGTCCAGTGGTTAAGACACCATGCTTCCATTGCAGGGGGTGCAGGTTTGATCCCTGGTCGGGGAACTAAGATCCCACATGCCACGTGGTGCAACCAAAAAAAAAACAAAAAAGACAGTAGGAAAGTTTTCCGGTGTTTCTACTCAACCATGCCCCACCCCCTCTCTGGCACAGCAGAGGTCTTCGTCTTGAAGTGATGGTAACACAGTTTCTAATCCCCTCCCTCAAACCAGTGGAAGCTGAGGCACCCTTATTTGCAAATTACTGTGTATATACATTCTAACCTGTCTTGGGGAGACCTAAAGAACCGCGACATAAAGAAATGTGAGGCACTTGCTTCTCTTTCACGTCAAGTGGAAGTCACGTGGACAAAGCAACAGCCACTGCTCCTAAAAGACATCTGAGGCAAGGGATTATGAGTGGAGACATACAACAGATCAAATACAGCCCAGAGGAGAAGCTTGGAAAGTTAGTACATTCAAAAGCAGCTGTGTATAAGGCGTATTTAGAAAGCCACATGCATGCACAGCACAAGACACATACCCAGAAAAGACCTGCAGAGACCTGACGCTTTCACCCTGGGCTTATGCCTAGGCTCAGAGCAAGCCTGCATAAATGTTAAAGGATAATCCCAGCACAGAGCCAATCTGAAAAAAAGGGAGAGGTGGAGTTTTGTTTGTTTGTTTTTCTGTTTCTCTGTGTGTGTGTGTGTTTTGTTTGTTTGTTTAGCTCCTGGCATTCAAGGAAATCTCTACCAAAACATTAGCTGATCATGAGCTAAAGGAGCAGAGATTTCAGTGAGCACACACAAGGAATAGTCTTTGCAAAAATAGTTTGGAAAAGTATAAACATAAGCAGACCACTACAAACTTCAACAGTAAAAACATAAACAAACCAAAAGAGCAAATGCTAGGGAATAGGGAGAATCTGATTTCCAGAGTTAGCACATTTTTAATAATCAAATACCCAGTTTTCAACAAAACATTGATAATGCATACAAAGAAACAAGAAAATATGCCCATTCAAAGTAACAAAAAAATTGACAGGGAATTCCCTGGCAGTCCAGTGATTAGGATTCTGAGCTTCCACTGCAGGGGACATGGGTTCAATCCCTGATCGAGGAACTCAGATCCCACAAGCCACGTGGTGCAGCCAAAAAAAAAAAAAAAATTGACAAAAACCATCCCTGAGGAAACCCATAAGAAAAGACCTTAAAACAACTGTCTAGGGAGTTCCCTGGTGGTCTAGTGGTTAGGACTTGGTGCTTTCAGTGCGGTGGCCCGGGTTCAATCCCTGGTCGGGGAACTGAGATCCCGCAAGCTGTGCAGTGTAGTCAAAAAAAAACACCAAAACAAAACCAACAACTGTCTAAAATATACTCAAGAAGGCAAAGGGAAAAAGGTACAAAGAACCAAAGGAAATCAGAAAAAAAAAGTATGATCAAAATTAACAAAGAGATAGAAAATCTAAAAAGAAATCAAAAAGAAATTCTGGAGCTGAAAAGTACAATAACTGAAATGAAAAATCCACTAGAGGGGTTCAACAGCAGATGTGAGGAAATAATCAGTGAACTTGAAGATAGAGCAATTGAAATAATCAAGTTTGAGGAGGAGAAATAGAAAAGTAGGACTTCCCTGGTGGCGCAGTGGTTAAGAATCCGCCTGCCAATGCAGGGGACACGGGTTCGAGCCCTGGTCCGGGAAGATCCCACATGCCACGGAGCAACTAAGCCCGTGCACCACAACTACTGACCCTGTGCTCTAGAGCCCGCGAGCCACAACTACTTTGAGAATAACTTTAGATATAAAGTGAGAAAAAAAATAAAAGCATGTAAAAAGATATTTCATGCAAATAGTAACAAAAAGAGAGCAGGAGTGGCTACCTTAATATCAAACAAAATAGACTTTAAGTTGAAAACTGTTACAAGAGACAAAGAAAGACATCATATATTAACTAAAGGGTCAATTCATCCAGAAGCTATAATAATTATAAACGTGCATACAGAGAACAACAGAATCCCAAACTGTAAAGAACTGAAGGGAGAAATAGACAGTTCTATGATAATAGTTAGAGACTTCAATACCTCACTTTCAATATGGATAGAACACCCAAACAGAAGATCAGTAAGGAAATAGAGGACTCAACACTATAAACCAATTAGAACTAACAGACGTATATAGACAACTCTACCCAACAATAGCAAAACACACATTTTTCTCTTGTGCACATGGAATATTCCCCAGGACAGACCACATATTAGGCCACAAAACAAGTCTTAATCATTTAAAATTATTGAAATCATTAAAGTATCTTTTCCAATCACAACGGAATGAAACTAGAAATCAAGAGCACAAGGAAAACTGAAAATTTCACAAATTTATGAAGATTAACACACCCTTAAACAAGTAATGGGTCAAAGAAGAAATCACAAAGAAAATTATAAAATACCTTCACACAAACAAAAATAAAAACACAATTTACCAAAATTTATGAGATGTAGGGAAACCAGTGCTGAGCAGAAAATTTATTGCTATAAATGTATACATTAAAAAAATAATAATACCATTTGCAGCGACATGGATGGACCTGAGGATGGTCATGCTGAGTGAAGTAAGTCAGACAGAGAAAGACAAGTATCATATGATATCACTTATATGTAGAATCTTAAAAAATAGTACAAATGAACCTATTTACAGGACGGAGATATAGTCGTGGATATAGAGGGCAGACTTGTGGTTGCTAAGGGGGAAAGGGGGGGGATAAATTGGGAGACTGGGACTGACATATACACACTACTACATATAAAATAGATAACTAATAAGGACCTACTTATAGCACAGGGAACTCTGCTCAGTACTCTGTAATGACCTATATGGGAATAGAATCTAAAAAAGAGTGGATATATGTATATGTATAACTGGTTCACTTTGCTGTACAGCAGAAACTGGCACAGCATTGTAAATCAACTATACTCCAATAAAAATTAATTTTTTTAAAAAAGGAAGAAAGATCTCAAATCAATGGCTTACCTGGACACCTTAAGAAACTAGAAAAGGCAGAACAAACTAAACCCAAAGCTCGCAGAAGGAAGGAAATAATAGAAATGAGAGCAGAGACAAACAAAATAGAAAATAGAAAACAATAGAGAAAAATCAGTGAAACCAAGAGTTAGTTCAACTTCAGCTAGACTAAGAAAAAAAGACCAATATCATTTACAAATATAGATGCAAAAGTCCTGAACAAAATATCAATACTAGTAAACCAAACCAACAGCATATTAAGAATATTGTACATCATGACCACGTGGGATTTATCCCATGAATTCAGGGGTAGTTCAACATAAGAAAATCAATCAATGTAATACATCATATTAATAGAATGAAGGGGAAAAGCCACATGATTATCTCAACTAAAGCATAAAAGGTATTTGACAAAATCCAACACCCTTTCATCACCAAAAAACCACTCAGAAAACTAGGAATAAAAGAGAACTTCCTCCGACTTCCCTGGTGGCGCAGTGGTTAAGAATCCGCCTGCCAATGCAGGGGACACAGTTTCAAGCCCTGGTCCGGGAAGATCCCACATGCCGTGGAGCAACTAAGCCCATGTGCCACAACTACTGAGCCTGCGCTCTAGAGCCCGCGACCCACAATTACTGAGCCCGCGTGCCACAACTACTGAAGCCTGTGCACCTACAGCCCGTGCTCCGCAACAAGAGAAGCCACCGCAGTGAGAAGCCCGCGCACCACAACAAAGAGTAACCCCCGTTCGCCGCAACTAGAGGAAGCCCGTGCCTAGCAACAAAGATCCAACGCAGCCAAAAATAAATAAATAAATTTATTTTTAAAAAGGAGAGAGAGAACTTCCTCAACATGATAAAGGACATTTACAAAAATCCCACAGCAAACATCATACTCAATTGTGAAAGACTGAAAATTTTCCCTTATGATCAGGAACAAGACAAGGATGCCTTTCACCGCTGCTATTTGACATTGTACTGATATTCTAGCCAGATCAATTAGACAAGAAAAAGAAACAGATGATATCCAAACTGGAGAAGAGGAAGTAAAACTATCTCTATTCACAGATGATGTGATCCTATATATAGAAAATCCCAAAGAATTTACAAGAAAGCTACCAGAGCTAATAAACAAGTTCAGCAAAGTTGCAGGATACAAAATCAGTTGCACAAAAATCAGTTGCATTTCTATACACTAACAATGAACAATCTGAAAAGAAAATTAAGAAAAGAATTCCATCTGCAATAGCATCAAAAGAATAAAATACTCAGGAATAAATTCAACCAAGGAGGTGAATGACCTGCACAGTGAAAACTATAAAACATTGCTGAAAGAAATGAAAGAAGTGGTGATCATTTTGTAATACATAAAAATATCAAATCACTATGTTGTGCACCTAAAATTAATATAATACTGTAAGTCAGCTATACTTCAGTAAAAAAACTAAATCAAATCAAATCAAAAGAAATTAAAGAAGACAGAAATAAATGGGAACACACCTCACATTCAGGAATGGAAGACTTACTGTTGTTAAGTTGTTAATACTACCCAAAGAGATCTACATATTCAATGCAATTCCTATCAAAATCCCAATGACACTTTTTGCAGATATTTGTGTGGAAACTCAAGGGGCTCTGAATAGCCAAAACAGTCACGACAAAAAAGAACAAAGTTGGAAAACTCACACTTTCTGTTTCAAACTTATTATAAAGTTACAGTTATCAAAATAGTGTGGTACCAGAATAAAGACATATATAGACCAGGGATAGTTTTTTCAACAAATGGGGCTGAAAAAACTGGATATCCACATGCAAAAGAATGAAGTTGGACCTTTACCTTACACCATATACAAAAATTAACTCAAAATGGATCAAAAATCTAAATGAAAGAGGAAAACTATAAAACTCTTAGAAGAAAACTTAGGGGGAAATCTACATGACATTGAATTTAGCAATGATTTCTGCTGCTATGACACCAAAAGCACAGGTAAAAGAAAAAAAAATAGGTACATTGGGGACTTCCCTGGTGGTCCAGTGGTTAAGACTCCATGCTCCCAATGCAGGGGGCCCGGGTTCGATCCCTGGTCAGAGAACTAGATCCCACACGCCGCAACTAAAGATCCCACATGCTGCAACTAAAGATCCCACATGCCGCAACTAAGACCCAGCGCAGCCAAATAAATAAATAGTAAAAAAAAAAAAAAGAATACATTAGAATGCATCAAAATTGAAATCTGTTCATCAAAGGACACTATCAAGAGATTGCAAAGACAATCCACAAAGTGGGAGAAAATATTTGCAAAGCATATACCTGATAAGGGGTTGATATTAATATGCAGAATCTATTTTTTTAATTCCCCAAATTCAATAAAAATAACCCACCCAGGGAAGTCTCTGGTGGTCCAGTGGTTAGGGCTCTGCGCGTCCACTGCAGGGGACATGGGTTCAATCCCTGGTGGGGGAACTAAGATCCCGCATGCTGTGCAGTGAGGCCCAAAACAAACAAACAAAACAAGCACCCAATTCAAAAACAGGCAGAGAACCTGAACAGACTTTTTTGCCAAAGAAGATAGACAAATGACCAATAAGTAAGCACATGAAAAGATGCTCAACATCATTAGTCATTAGGAAATGCAAATCAAACCACAATGAGATACCACTTCACACCCATTAGGTTGGACTTTATTTAAAAAATGGACAATACCAAGTGTTGTTAGTGATGTGGAAAAGTTAGAAAGCTCACACATTGTTGGTGGGAATATAGACTGGTGCAGCCACTATGGGAAACAGTTTGGCAGTTCCTCAAAAAGTTAAACATGGAATTGCCATATGATCCATCAATTCTACTCTACTCTAAGGTATATACCCAAAAGAATTGAAAGCAGGAACAGGTGTACACCAATGTTCACTGATGCACTATTCACAATAGCCCAAATGTGGAAACAACCCACGTGTCCATCAACAGATGAATGGATAAAAATGTGGCATATACATGCTTGGAATATTATTCAGCCACAAAAAGATATGAAATTCTGATACATGCTACTACCCGGATGAACCTCAAAGACATTATGCTAAGTGAAATAAGTCAGACACAAAAGGACAAATACTGTGATTCCACTTATATGAGGACCCTAGAGTGGTCAAATCCACAGAGACAGAAAGTAGAATAGTCGTTGCCAGGGGCTCGTGGAGTGGGTCGGAAGTTGTTGTTTAACACGTATTGAGTTTCAGGTTGGGAAGGTGAAAAGGTTCTGGAGATGGATGGTGGTGAATTCACAACAGTGTGAATGTACTTTATATACTTCACACTTCAGCAATGTGGATTATACACTTAAAATGATTAAGATGGTCAATTTTATGTTATGTATATTTTACCACAATTTACAAAAAAGATGGCAGGGCAGGAAGATGGAAGAACTCGGATCCCTGCGGCCACCCAGCTCCAGTTATTCCGACCCCTCTTCGTTTACATCCCTGTCATGGGGTTTCTCTTACCGCAGCTATACGCAGTCCTAAGTGATGTGCCTGGAATTCCCTGCTCTCTCCCACCTGGTTCTCAGCATCCCCTACTGGTGCTTTGCAGGGCCCAGTTGATATTTTCAGCCAGATACCTTTTCTTCGTGGGGACTGCCCTGGGCATTGTAGGATTTAGCAGCATTCCTCCTTCTACCCACTAGATGCCAGTAGCATCCACCCCCAGATGTGATGATCTAAACTGTCTCCACTCCTTGCCAGAGGCCGCGTTGGGGCAGATCACCCCAGTTGAGAACCACTGCCCCACGAAGCCTTTGCTAAGCCAGCTAACCAGCTCACCGTTCTCCACGTGTCCTGTGGGTCCCTTTCCCCCAGCTCAGCTCTGACGCCGCAAACGCCCCCTCCATGGCTTCCCAATTCCTGCCTGTCCTTCACAACTCGCGTCAAATTCTTCAGTGTGGTGGGGACTTTGCCCACCACCCCAGGTCCAGGCGAGCTCTCCATGCTCTAGTCATCACAGCATTTGGCCTCTCTGTTGCCTTATGTATGTGCTTTGCTCCTGTAAGCTGAGTTCCTGGTTCCTGGGGGCAGGGATATTGCACATATAAGGGTCCAATCTATGCATTTCAGTGAACGTATGAGATTGTCTTTCCCTGGAGCTCAGCCGCAGTCAGCAAGCACTGGTGTGGAAGCCAGAAAGCTCAGGGCTGTCTGGTCCTTTGTCCCCATCCGTGGTGGGGCAGCCATCAGCATCTCAGGAGTCTGCTCACCCAGCGTGCTCGCCCAGCATCTCCGGAGCCTGAGGTGGGGAAGGGCCTGCAGGTCCATGGAGAGGATGGCCCAGGACTATGGCCTGGCCTGGTCTCTGCCCTGAGTCACAGAGGTGACTTGGAGGGAGCGTCCAGCCCGTTGCATCGGGGGCAGAGTCTAGCCTGCTTAGCATATCCTTCCTTCCACTTTTAACTGGAAATAGTGCTCCAGAGCCTCAGACAGGAGAGGGGCTTGTGACAATGAATTACCCTCAAGGTACCAGGGACACTCTCAGGGGAAAAGCTTTTAATGAACATGGCGAGTCCTGGTTGGGCCCAGGAACCCACTAACAACTTGGCATGGTGCATGCTTCCAAGAGCTCCCAGGCCAGAGTAGAGACCAGGCCCCAGAGACAAGCCTAATGAGGTCAAGGGCAGTATTAGATACGCACCAAGAAAAAGGTGCCCAGCCCAGGCCAGGGATCAGGAAGTCTTCCTGGAGGAAGCCATGCCCAGGCAAGAAAGGTTCCACACTCTAGGGTTGCCACATTTAGTAAATACAGAGGAAGACACCCAGTGAGATTTAAATTTCAGATAAACAACTAATAATTTTTTAGTATGTCACAAATATTGGATGGGACACGTCGATACTTAGGCTAGAAAGTTACACCCTTTATCACTGCCCCTCACAGATGAAGATGAGACTCAGAGAAGGGACAGGACAGGGCTGGACCTTGGATTCCAGAGGGGAGCCCACTGATCTGAGCACCCTCCTACTCTGCCACTTAGCTGGCTGGCACTAGGCTGGCTACTTACTCTCTCTGAGCTTCAGTTTTCCAACCTGTACAATGGGATGGGTGTGTGGATAGTCAAGCTCGCCTCTCGAGGGTTGGTGTGGGGTCCAGCAGCATCGGGCTCCCACAGGAAGGTTATTAGAAATGCAGAATCTCTGGCCCTGCCCCAGACCTGCGGGATGACACCTGCATTCCAAGAAGCCTCTGCGATCCAGGTGTGCATTCAAGTTTGAGGGCGCTGTGTGCAGAGCCGTCCCACGGGACCCAGGGGCTAGCGCAGAGCCAGGCACGGGGCGGGGGGCGCTGGGGGACAGGGGCTCCCAAGCCTCATTGGGTCATCCCACACACAGGGACACTCGGAGAGGCCACTATACACCCACTTACAGCTGAGACCCCAGAGGAGGCCAAGAAAAGCGAGGCGCTTCCCTGGAGGCCGGGCTGGCACATCTCGGGTGCCACAAAGGCAGTTCTTGGAGCTGGTCTGAAGACCTCGGATATGCCCATGCTCTCCAGCTCAGCCGTGCCACGTCGATCTCACTGCTTCTCAGCGGCCTTGAGGATGGATTCGTGGGCAGACACTCGAGTTCTGAAGAGCTTCTGAGCTGAGTGAGGTTGAGTCTGCCCAGCGAGGTGCCTGGCGCACCGTGGGAGGCTGGGCAGAGGTGACTTTTCCTGCCCAGAAGGATCACGTCTTTTTTTTCCACATAAACATGGCTGTGGTGAACACACGAGAAGTGGCTCTTGGCCCCGCTGAGAAGCCGGACACCCTAAGGCTTTTTTCCGGGGAAAAGAGGATGGCACTTGGCAGGGGTGCCTCCCTGCACGAATTCAGCTCCATCGACATTGCCTCCCTCCAGGAGAAACTGCCGCTAAAGACCAAAGTCCCGAGAACAACTAATTCCCCAAAGGCTGAGTCACCGATCCTCAGCAGATGGGGAGAGAATTAGCTGGAATGGGAAATGCACTTGAACTGGTTCGTGCTCTGGGTCCAGAGGTTTCTAGGGACACTCTGTTCTCCCATGCGTTATCACCGTGGCTAAATCTGATCAGGGTGCTCTCCTGCTTCAAATCCACTGGCACCTTTTGGTGTCTTTTGAATTTTTAACATGTGACTATTATCTTTTTAAAATAAATCAGGTTAGTTTTTCAGTCTTTGCCTGTTTTGGTGACGACCACTTTGGTTTTCTTTTCATCCTCAGATGTGCCGGGTTTTTTCCCACCCGGAGCACTTACACACACTGTTCCCTCTCAGAACTGTTCCCCCCACCCTTCCAGTCTCACCTGACTCCTCCAATTGGGTGAGGCCCCAGGTAACCCTCCTGGCACCGTGGACGTCCCAGAAGGGTGCCAGTCTAGCCACCAGTGCACTGGCTGGAGGGCCCGGCCCGCTCCCTCCTGCCCCCAGCCCAGCACCTGCACCTGGCAGCTCCAACAAGTGTTGGCAGAGCAGAAAGGTGCTTCAGGAGTCTGTAGCTTGGGGGAGGTTGGGATGCACTGAAAGCTTGGTTCTTGACCCCTCTAAAGCGCCTCCCATGCAGGGGCTATGCTCTGTCTGTCTCCCCTAGACCCTAGCCCACAGCCAGGAACACAGTGGCACCCATTCAAGCCTATGCGTGGGTGGGATTAGGCCAGCCAGGGGTGGAGAAAGTCCCTGCACTCTGCTGCCCCCTTTGCCGTGTGCTCTGTGCGTAGCCAGCCTGGAAACGGTTGGAAACAGGCCAAGCTTATCTGTTGCTCAATGAAGCTGAGCTTAAGGCAGGCTAACCCCACCTCTTTCCTTCCAAGCCCAGATCACCCATCACGTGCACGCCTGTGTCCCAGGGCCTGTCCAGTTCTGTTTTTGACGTGCTTATCAAGGGCACAGGTTTCGGTATCAGATACACAAGTTCAACCTCTGAGGGCCTGTTTCCCCACGTGTAAATGGACAGCAGTGCCTCCACCCAAGGCTGTGTGACTGAATGAGACATCCGTACACCTTCCCTCTGCAGACCCAGGGCATGGGGACACACCACTCTCTTCAACCCACCCAATTCAGATCCCACCAAGTGCCACGGCCCATTCCAGCTGAGCGAGGGTTATATAAACACAGCCCAGGCTTATGTAATACAGTGCCTAGGATGGCACCTGCCCCATGCTGCTGAGAGCGCCGGCTACTCCTCCGCGGGCGTGGACCGCCGGGCCAGCCCAAGACACCAGGGCAGGCCTGTGCTGACCTCCAAATCCTGCCGTCACCTGCCCTGTGACCTTGACGCCAGCTAAGTTCTGAGCCTCAGCCTCCCACCTAGGAATCGGGAGTAGCCTTACGTTGGTAGAACGCTCAGCACGGGTCTCGGCACACAGCCTGCAACTAGCACGCAGCCACCAGGCCCCAGCTCTGTCCCCGGCTGGCAACACAGCCCAGAGCAGAGGCCGCTTTGAGAAGGAACATCACTGGGGAAACCCGAGGCGCCCACTCTCCTGCATCCGGGCTGATTCTGGATGTAAGCTCACTGGCCGGGATGCCTGGAGGTGGCAGGGTCAGAGGAACAGGGAAGGTTACAGTGCAAGGTTGGCCGAGCATGGTAGAGCAGACAGCCTCCTCGATGTCCCGGGCTCTCTCTCGTGTCCCCAGGGCCAGGCCTCAGCTCCTCATCTGCCTCAGGCAGCAGGTGGGGAGGTCTGGCAGGGACTGAAGGCAGCAGCCAGGCGGGGGCCAGGATGCTCTCCAAGGCCAGCTCCTCCCACACGCAGTGACACCCACAACGCTCTTGGTACAGCTCTGGGACCCAGCAGACACTCATAAAGCAGCCATCTCTGTTCAGCTCCACTGACTGACCTCCGTAGGGCGCCCGAGCCAGGGCAGACGACAGGAACGCTGGCCGCATTGCACGGGCTGCTGCTGCACTCACTGATAATCCCACCCGAGCAGCAGCCCCTACCACGCACACCCTGGCTCCCTGGAAATCCTCAGAACAGGGGCAGGAAATGTGGAGACCCCGAACCTGAGGTCCCACCAACCCCAAGTCCCACCATACCGTAACAGCAGCCGGAGACCCAGGCTCCTCCCGCCATGCAGACCAGCTTGTGCCGATGCCTGGTTTTCTTTCTGAACGAAATACTCAAGCACTTTTGACTTTCTTCCCCGGCACAATCAAGGGCACTGAGTCATCAGCGTCCCCCCTCCTCCAGACAGCAGCTGGGAGGCCCGGATGGGGGTTGGGACCCTCTACTGTTAGAGCCTTGCAGCTGAGCTGAGAGCAAAGGAACAGGGCATGTGGGCGTCACACTGCCACTCGTGCATTTAAAACCCAGGTGGAGTCCGGCCCCCACGAGCTCCTGAGTGGTCCTGAGCTCAAACCCAGCTTCTCCTCGGCCTTAACCTTTGCGCCGCCATCGCCATCATGCTAGGCGCCGCTGACCGCCGGCGCTCGGTAGCAGCGGCCGCAGTCGCCCGGACCTGCCCTCGAGTCCTCCTGCACCCCGCTCCAGCCCCGGCCCCGCTGCCGCTAGCCAGTCAATTCGCTGCTAGTCCCGTGGGTCACGTGAGACAGGAGTGTGATGCTCGCTGGGTGACATACTTCAGTAAGCCAGATACTGATGCTTGGGAATTGCATAAAGGGATGAACATGCTAGTTGGCTATGATCTGGTTCCAGAACGCAAAATCACTGCAGGCGTGCAGACACTTAAATGATTTTGCTAGTGCAGTTCACATCCTAGAGGTTAAGGTCAAAGCAGGACCTCATAAGGAAATCTACCCTTACGTCATCCAGGAACTTAGATGAACTTTAAATGAACTGGGAATCTCCACTCCAGAGGAACCGCGCCTTGACAAAGTGTAAACCCCACGGATGGGCTTCCCAAGGATATACTGATAATGCTACTTGATTGTAAACAATCACCTGGAAATACTGACGACAACATACTACCTTACCTGAACAAGTTTTCCTTTTTGAGTACCAAACCATGTCATGTATCGATAACTTGGACTTTAATAAAAGGAAAATGAGTTTGAACTGAAAAAAAACCACCACAACAAACACCGCACCCAGGTGTGCTGCACGCAGCAGAGCAGGGAGCAGCTTGGGGAGGAGACAGCTGTCCCTGGCTGCCTGAGAGAGTGCAAGGCTGAACTCACAACGTACCCACGTCTGGAGAAAGCGGTGTCGTCAGGAAGGACCATCTTCCCGGCAGGCGAGAAGTCGTTTCCGAGCTTCAGGGAAGGGAGGCTGTCAGCCTGATCCTAGACAGGAAGGCCGGAGCTGCCGGCGGGAGGGCAGGTGTCTCCTGGGCCCGAAGGCACCAGGTTGCAGCATTGCACGGCTGACCTCTTCTGGCCAAGGAGGCACCGTACACGGCAGGCAGAGAGCCAGGCACTGCTTACTGGAAGTGGTTTCTGATTCCCAAGGTTTCCAGGGATGGCCCCTTCCTACAGGCAGGAGGCACAAACCAGGGCAGCTAGGATTTTTATTCTGTTGTTAAAGGCAAAGCACCATCCTGGCCATAAATCTAGAGAGCCACAGTGCTGCCTGCCCTGAATCCAGCCCATCCGGTGCAGGAATCAAGCCCCCTCCAGGCTGGGAAGCCTGCTCCACGCCCTGTGCTCAGCGCCGGCAGAGGCCCCGCACGGCGGCCGAAGCTGCCGGGACAAGCTCAGGAGGGCACCGCTGTGGGTCCGCGCTTCTCTTCTCTGTGCCTGAAGCTGCGCAGTGGGTTCTGGGTTTTCGCCTTCTGTGGGGGCAAAACTGTAGATTAGCTGTGGCGAACGGACGTCCATGTGCGCAAAAGGAGACAGACTCAGAGAAGGGGGTGCCGTTGCCACTTTGCAAGCCATACAGGCCATGAGCCAAGGACAGGATCTGCTGTGGACACCGCAGGGGCCCACCTTCTTCCTCCTGTAACTTGGAGGATAAGGAGGGCAGTGGGGAAAGAACAGCAGGTCCCCCTTTGCTCTTGAAGCTGCCCCGTGGGTGGCCAAGGGAGAGCCCCAGCGCCCACAACTTTGATCAGTGGCCTGGAGTTTGGGGCCAGTCCTCGGGACTTCTCTCCTCCCTCCTGAGGGCAAGGGGCGAGCACATCCTGGCGACAGTGGAACAAGGTGGGAGGGGAGCCCTGCAGCTATCACCTAGGCCGCAGGGGACGTACCTTGGCCTTCTTAGAGGAAGGGGGCTTCTTCCGCTTCTTGTGAGGGCGGACGAGGCCGCGAAGAGCAGGAGGAACTGGAAGAGATATCTGGCTTAGCGGCCACCGCCCACCCTGTGCGCCAGCTCCCAGCCCCTCTCCACAGCCAGCGTCCGAGAGCCCGCCAGCTCCACCCTCCAGCTGGCTCCCAGGGTGCTCTCCCCCACTCTGAGCCAGTGCCTGGCACTCCAGTCCACACTTAAAATGCCTAAGAACACACGACTATCTGTTATCACACATGCACAGGGCCAGAAGAGCAGCTATCCCCAGGGGTGGGATTCTGGGGACTTTCACTGTCTAAAACACTTCTTTACAGTATTTAAATTTGTCACAGTAAGTATGTAACAGAAAAAAGAAAATGCTGGGACTTCCCTGGTGGTCCAGTGGTTAAGACTCCGCTCTCCCAATGCAGGGGGGGCCTGGGTTAGATCTCTGGTCAGGGACCTAGTTCCCGTATGCCGCAACTAAGAGCCCACATGCCACAACTAAAGATCCCATACACTGCAACTAAAGATCACGCATGCCACAATGAAGATCCTGCGTGCCACAACTAAGACCTAGTGCAGCCAAATAAGTAAGTATTTAAAAAAAAAAAAAAAAAAAAAAAAAAGGAAAGAAAATGCTGCTGAAACAAAAAAACCCTACATGTAATTTCTTCCTATGTGGCCCCTCCTCCCATATCTTTCCTCACCTGTCAGGCGCCCCCATCACTGCTCGTGACCTGCTACATGATCCCTGGGCTCTGCTGTCACTCCCACCTGCCCATGGCACAGCACAGGGTCTCATCCGGCCAGGCCACACAGGTCCTGACAGGCCTCTGGGCATCACACCGCCACACCCTCCCACGTCACCTTGACCCCTTTAGGTCACACGCTTTTGGCAATGACTTTGCTCCTTTGTGACAGAGAGGATGGAGTTCCCTCCTGAGGCAGGAGATAGATGAACCCCAGGTTAGACATTTACAACTAGCCTCCTGTTTACACTTTGAAAATTAAGATAATAATAGGAACGGGATAAGCAGCTGGACTTTGTCTCCTGTGGACACCTCAAGGTAACGGGAATGGCAGGAACAGAGAGGGGTTAAGCCCTGCTTAGGTAAAAGATAAGGAGACCACATATTTCTCATTCTTGGGGTCAAGGAGGCCTCCCAGACTATGCATGAGCAAAACAGTTCCTCAGGGGAGGGGGCGCTAGACCATAATATGATCTGCTAACCTCCCAAAAACCCTCGTGCTGGAATCCATCTTGGCTAAAAGATGCACGCGCACATCTGGCAGGGCCCTCAGTCAGACCAGATATGGACTTGGAGCCAGATAAACCAAGATGACTGGCCAGATGAAAACTGGAAAACTGCCTCCATGTAAGTGATTTAAACCACCCCAAAAGCTCACGGCTGGCTCGTGCTCTCTCTCTCTCTCTCTCTGAGCCCACCCATGCTTTCTCTGCACCTATCTTCCCTCCTAATAAAACTTTATTTACCTCATTACTTTTTACTGAATTTTAAAGAATTGCTGAATTCTTTCTTCAAAGCAGACAAAAGCCAGGGCCCTGCTCCTAGGCACTACTAGTCTCTGGCGGTCTAGGGGCTAGGATACGGCGCTCTCACCACCACGGTCCGAGTTCGATTCCCGCTCAGGGAACTGAGATCCCACCTCAAGCTGCCACACGCTGCAGCCACCTCACAGCCACCCGAGAGCACTCCCACCCCTTCTCCCCCTCCCTTCTCACTCCGCAGACCAGGACCCCGGCTGGTGTCCCCGCCAGCTCACTGTCCTGGGGGAACCTGGTATTTTCCCGTATCTCCTGGATCCTTCCCTTCCACTCGCTGGGGCCTCTCCTGCCACACCTGCCAGTTTATGCCAATCCAGGGGGGTGCTGGGGAAGGGGGCCTGCACTCACCACTCTTCTTCCTTAAGCCACTTTAAGCATCTTCAGCATAGAAGTCACACACACCCGTTACCAAAGACACAAGGGACGTCGTTACCCAGGTGTAAATGGAGCCAGGCCCCTGAACACCTCAGCTGGGCTTTGGCCTCTTCTACATCAATAGAAACCATCTCAGGGTCCATTCTTGTCCTCACAGCTGCAACCCAGACATCCCTTGTCCCCACAAGGTCTGTTCTCTGTCCCCTCTGCCAACTGTTCCAGAGACTCCAGCCACCCCACCCCCGGCTTGGCCCGGTCACTAATCCCGAGTCTTCTCCAGCACAAGCAGCACTGCCTCTTACCTGCGACCCACCCCCCCCCCGGCACCTGGTCACTCCCTTCCACGCCCAGGCGGCTGCTTGGCCAGGTACTGGCTCGCTCTTTCACTGGGCCAGGCTCTGGGGCGAAAAACCCTGGCCTCGAATGCCCGGTTTCCTGTCTCCCCAACAGAGAGAGCAATGCCTACCCAGGAGGCTGTGCGGATGAGTTCAAGCGAGTGAACAGAGGTGCGTTTGTGTCTGTGTACATGCTTGCTGCCCAGCCCCGTGGTCCTGTGTCAGCCCAGTGCACGGCAGCTGAGGGACAAACGCCCACCCTGTCCCCCAGCCCTGCTCACCCAGGTAGTCAGGGACATGGCCCAGGTGAGGCTTCACCACAGCGGGGTGCAAGGGTAGGTCGTGTCGCAGCAGCTGGAGATCCCTGGGGTTGTCTTCAAAGTACGTCTGGCGGGGGAGAGAAGCGGGCACTGCAGCGTCAGTCCTCCTTTTGCAATTTCACAGGGGAGTTTCTGAACAGGTAATCGGTCTTTCAGAATTTCAAGGGCTAAGGTTTCACACCGCCTTCATCTGTGGTCACCTGGTCCCCCTCCAGAGCCAGCTCCTGATCTGGTTTCTCATCTCCCCTCAAGTGCTCTGCACACGTGGGAAGGCATGTGTCCCCATTCCCACTCTCCTTTCTGTGGGGAGGCCAGGAGCGTGCCGCACCCTCCTCACTGATCCATCACCCCACGGGCCATCCTGCACTGACACACAAGCAGCCGCCTCTTCCTTTTCTGTGTAACACGCACCACGTGGATGCACCCGACTTGGCTTCCCGCATCTCTGTGGAGGACTCCCGGGTGTCTCCACCTGGGGAATCATGACGAACGCGGGCACACGTGCAACTGTGCACGTCAAGAGAATAAACTCCAGGAGCTGTGATTCTGATGGACACGGCCACTGTCCACCAGAGGCCAGGCTGATTCACCTCCCAACAGGACAGCTGGCGTCCTTCACCCGCTCTTGGCCTGTTTCCTCCCCACCGACCTGCTGAAGGCGCAGCTAGCTGTCCAGTTCACTGCCTCTCAAGCTCATAGCTGGGCCAGCCTCCTGGAAGGGCGATGCCCTGAAGCCCCGCCCCTCCCTCCCCAGGGCCCCTCACCTTGAGCTTCTCGGAGTGCAGAAGCTCCTCCTTGATCTCCTTCAGCCTTGCCTCGCGGATGGCTTGTTTAGTCACTGAGCGCATGGCGTCCTGGGGGCAGATACCAAAGGTCAAGACGGCGGGGCTGCAAGCCAGCCCTCGAGCCGGGGTGCTCAGCAGCAAGGGCCTGACACTGGGTCCTAGAGAAGCCCCAGTACTCCCAGGGGGCCCCGCTCACCCTGCAGCGGTAGCGGAAGCCCTCGATCTCCTCCATGCGGAACTGGTAGGGAAGCAGGACGGGGGCTCCATTCCCTGTGGAGGAGACGGCAGTGAGGCTCCCCCGGGCTGAATGCTCAGGCTGGGGTCTAGTGGGGGTCTACTGCTTAGAGCCTCCCACACCCACACCCACTCCCTGGGGCGAGGCAGCCGGGGAGCCAGCCCACTCCTTCCCCGCAGCGCACACGTGCGCAAGAAAACCTGGGTCTCATGGACAGTTCACGACAGGCGATCCACTCTGCTGTGCCCAGGGCAGCGTGTTGTCCCCACGTCCTGGGTTCCTGTCACATCTCTCAGCCTCAGGACCTGCCCCCCCGCCCACTCTCCTCCTTCAAGGCTACTCCAGCCACAAGGTACCCGTGATGACAGCCAAGGAGCACTAAGGAGCACCAGCCCTTTCAGTCAGACACTGGTCTGTCATAGTAGCGTACTGGGTCACTCAATGTTTATGACAAAAGAAAATGGGGCAAGGGAGCGCGGGGGGGTTTGGCGTTGCAGCAGGGGCTTCACCCATTTCAGGTAAGGAAACCAGGGCACAGAGAAGCAAGGCCCAGAGTCGTCCCTCGATCCCCCGTCAAGCAGTGCCCCAGGCCACCTTCTACACAAGGCCAGGGCTCAATGCCAGGCGGTGAGCATGTCCTTTCTCGGCCCATGTGGCGAGCAGCAGTGAGGCCCCACAAGAAGCCAGGCTGGACCCTCCCCCATAACCTGCTGGACGGTGGAGCAGCCCTGCCCAGCCCCGGCTAGCATGCTCTTCCTGCAGCCTGGAACGCTGCCCGGCTGCCCCGCTACAGCAGGACCTCCCCAAGGCGCCAGCGCAGAAACCCCCCAGCAGCCCCCTCTCCCAGGGTCTTCTCTAAGATGCCACCAGTCCCATCCTGTCTCCCAAACCTCTTCCCTTGGCCCTTCTGCCCCATGAGGCAGAGAATAAACATGACTTTGGCCAATTACATGACGGCTCTGGACCTCAGCTGGCTTGACTGTGAAGGGGGACAGTGCCTGCCACCCAGGGAAGGGCAAGGACAGGTGGACGGACATGGCGCACAGCGTGGCCAAGTGTGCGGGGGGCTGCTGCTCGTGCCGGCGTCCCTGCTGCCATCACCACCACCGGGTCTACGGTGTCATGGCAGAAGCCTGGCCCTGGCGCAGGCCAGTGGGAGCTGGGCTCTTACCTCCGCTGAGAAGCTCCTCGATCTTGCCCAGATGGGACTGCTCCGTGGGCAGCACGAACGTCAAGACTATGCCTGGGTTGTTGGCACGCGCTGTCCTGCAAGGAGAGACAGCCCAGCCCGTGTCTCTGGCTATGTGTCCTACCGTGTGCCCTCCATCCAGGTGCCCAGCCTGCCACGCCCCAGTTCTCCTACCTGCCGGCCCGATGTATGTAGGCCTCGGGGGTGGGGGGGAGATCAAAGTTGAGCACAGCACACACGTGGTGGAAGTCTATGCCGCGGGCCACACCAGCCTCCGGATCAGCGGCCCTGCAGGAAAACGCCCCAACCTCAGACAGACCCCTCGTCTCCTCCAAGGCCACGTTCTCAAGCTTATTTAATCAGCAAAATCTCTACACAAAGCCTTGTATGGAACTACAGGACCCTGACACGTGTAAGACTCTTAAGCATCAGAACTGGAACAGGAACTAGGGTAGTGGGGGCAGCCAAACCGGGCTCTGACCTCAGCTCTGGGGCAACACTGCCCACAGGCAATCTGAGAACAATTCCAAGCCAGCCAACCCGTTAGGCAGACAGAGACTGGGGACTCCTCTTTCCCCCAAAGAAAGATCCTTCCCAAAAGTCACAGCCACTTGAGGCTGGGCCGCCTCCCCTCACAGGATGATGGCGCGCCAACAAACCAGGCAGTCTGGCCCTTCATGCTGCCCACGGAGCACGTGTGTTGGCCCTTCAGTCCCTTCCCCCACACTCACAGTCTTCTGAAAGGCTGAAAAGCGGGTCTCCCTGGGGAGGGCTGGCAGGAGAGAAGCGTGCACTCACCTGTTCCGCTTGGGTCCTTTGCCCCGATGCTTGCCCTTGACCGGAGGCCCCAGAACTTCAGCATCTGTTGCTATGACGCAGTCATATAAGCCTTGGTTGAACTGTGAGATGATGTGGCACCTGTGGCCCGAGAGCAGACGGAAGTGAGCCCCAAGAGCAGGCTGGAGGTCCCTCTCCCGCCCCCTGCTTGGTCATAACGGTCACCCTTTCTGACTCTTCCCTCTTCTTCAGCTCTTCCCTGACTTAATCTCTGTGCCTCAACCTCCTCAAATGAGAATGGAATTACAGTAGGTACCGCAGAGTTGTGACAGATAAAGTCAGCGAGGATCAGTCAAGCCCAGAGCCTGGGCACTATCTTCAACCAAAACATGGAAGATGACACACCTGGAGCGCAGTGGGAGCTCTCCATTGAGCACACAGGCGGGGATGCTGAACTGCTCCAGGAACAGGCGCAGCCGGTAACTCCGCTCCATTGTGTTGACAAAGAGCAGAGACTTTCCCCGGATCAATGACAGCTTGAGCAGGGCATACAGCAACAGAAATTTGTCTTCCTCAGTCTCACAGACCACCTGAAACTGCTGTAACTGGTCTGGCCCTGGCAGCTGGGACTCCTGTAACTTGAGGGTAACCTAGGGGAGGACAGGCCTGTGGTCAGGAAAGAAAAGAAGACAGAAATGCTACTGCAAGCCACTGGCTCACAAACCACAGCACAAATGTGTTAGTGCAGGGCACCCTGGGTCCCCTCCAACTGTAAGAATGTAAGAATTCAAAGCACGCTAACCGTTGTAGTGTACAGAGAACATAAAACTACACACAAACATTTGGGGCATAGAACAAAGAGAAACACACTATAAATTACTGTAGTGAGGAGAGAACCCCTATAGCAGCAACCTTTCTGAAGAGTAAAGTTCACATAAGGTGAGAACTTTCGCCCTGCTGCTCAAAGTAGCCTTTGTGCCCCGTGGGGGGTTCCTTTTCAGGCTTTAGGCAAAGCATGGTTTGAAGCCCCCAGCAGACATCTGGAACTACACAGTGATTTTAGGTTGGGAGATAGGGGGATGGTTTACAACTACTGGCTTCTAGTACATCAGAACCAGGAATGCTAAACCAATAATTTCCCACCCCAAATAACAAAGGGTTCCTTTGAGAAGGGAGAAGCAAGTCCTTGAGTATCACGTCAACACCTCCAGATGCTTCCACGGGGCCCTTACCGGGTTATGCAGTACCAGCGCCTTGAGTGCTTGCACATCCTCGTTAAAAGTAGCCGACATCAGAAAAGCCTGGTAAATCCGGGGCAAGTGACTAAAATGAAACAGAGCCCCATCAGACACCAGCTCCAAAGCCTCTAACTGTAGCAGAGGAACTGGCCCCCTCACTCTAGGTCCTAGTGTCTATTCACAACCCCTTTTCCTTACCAGAGAAGACTCTTGAGTTCCTCCTCAAAGCCAAAGGAGAAAAGAAGATCAGCCTCATCGACCACTAGCAGCTCCAGGGAGTCTTGCAGTTTCAAGTTGTCTTGTTGCAAGTGGTTTAATATGCGGGATGGGGTCCCCACCACAACATCGGGCTTCTCCATCAGCACAGCTCTGCAGGTGGGCAACACCTCAGTGTTGGGGAGAGGGTAGCAGCTGGGACCTCACCCTGGATTAGCCCTCTTTCTTGCTGCACACAAACCCAAACCCACATCCCAGTGCAAACTCATTCCCCTACAGCCCTGTTGCTTTCACCCACCTCTGAGAGGCTGAGTCTTCAGCGGCTGAGACATTGGCCACCCGGATGTCTCGAGCACAGTAGGCAGCCAGCTGCTGAATCATGGACTGGGCCTGCCGTGCCAGTTCCTTGGTCGGCACAAGGACAAGGGCTCTCACAGCTTGCTCTACCGCGGGGCCTGTCTGCAAGACACGAATTAAAGACTTCAGCCAGTCGGGTCACGTCATCACGGCCACTGCATGCTTTTCTCTACCTCTTCCAGACAATCTGACCCAACTGCTGTGACTTCCTCACGACAATCCAGTTGTGTTCTGGTCAACCCTTCACTTACTTTACCCACCTCAGAATGTAGATAGAAGACTCTTTTCCCAGGCACTGACCTCAAAAAGGATAACTTACTTTATGGTTACAAAGTTACTTAAAATGTACCAGTTACGACATTGGTTTTTCACAATAATCCTACAGATGAGAGGAGAAAATGTGCCTACTTTTTATAGTATAAACAAGAGAAAGCGATTTACTCAAGATTACACAAAGAATGGTGGTCGCAGGGCCCGGACTTAGAACCCAAGTAACCTGAATCCCAGCCCAGAGCGTTTTACCACAAAACCACCAGGTTCTCTCAGACCACGCTTCACGGGTAAGAGGTCAAAAGAAAACCCGGTTCTTGGGAAAGACTTGCGGGCGTGCGGGTGGCGGGCACAGCTTTCCAAGAGGGCACAACGCCACTCAGACGCCTGCGGCTCCCTTCCCCGGCCCCTCCCCCGACTCACCGCCTTCTTGTGGAGCAACAGCTGCAGCATCGGAATGGCATAAGCGGCGGTCTTCCCTGAACCCGTGCGGGCCCGAGCCAGGAGGTCCTTCCCCTCCAGGGCCAGTGGGATGGCCTTTTCCTGGATCAGCGTGGGTCGCGACCAGCCCAGGTCGGTGACGGCCTAGAGGAGACAAGGGACGGCTCAGGCGGCGCGCTGCCCTGCCGCCGCCCCTCTCCACGTCGGCCCGGCTCCTCAGCCCTCCCCGGTACCTGTAGGAGCCGGTGGTCCAGGCCCATGTGTTCGAAGCCCAACGCTTCGGGATCCTCCATGCTTCTGCTCTGTGGTGACAGCGCGCACGCGCGACAGGAAGAGCACGCAGTGACGCGTGGGCTGGTCAAAGCAGCAACCAATCAGCTTCAAAGGAGTCAGCATCTCCCGGAAGCCATGGCTTCTGGTGTTCCCCGGGGTTCTGCGGCTGCGGCGGCTAGTGCGGCCTGGAGTCTCGGGGAGGGGCGGCAGGGGGCTGGGAGCGGGGACCACCCCCCCCAGGTCCTCGCCAGTTCCCTGACACGACCTCCAAATGGCGTGCTAGGTTAAGGTTACCAGCGGCAGGGGCAGCCTCGCCCTAGCAGTAATGCCAGCATTAGTTATATTGACAAAGACATCAATGTTTAGAGTGCTCGTCTGTGTACTACCTAGGAACAGGCATGCTGCAGTGGTAGCTTACCACGTTTGGGAAACACTGGTGAGCCCTACGCCCTTTCCTACCATTATGCATCTGGAGGATCTCTGTCAGGTTTATGTGTAAGCACTAATTGCTCTGCCACCTACTATGCTCAGGAAAACTGCACCAGCTTATGTGTTCCAGGGCTGTTTGCCTGTAGCAGTGGTGGGAACCGGGGGAATCTGTAACGGGGCAATGGCTTTGAGAGTAGAAAGCAAGTGACGCTGGGTGTACCAGCATATAACAGAGGTCACCGAGGCTGGGCTAAGGTTCAGGGCCGCAGGCAGTCCAAAGGACAGGCTATAGCAATTGGATTGTACAAGGATGAAGGTTGGAAGAATGAGTGGCATGAGAAACAAAAAGGTAGGTTCCTCTGGGGTTCCCAAACCTAGCAGCCCATGTTGCCTGCACAGCTTGGTTAAAAATAAGAATTCTTGGGAGTTCCCTGGTGGCCTAGTGGTTAGGATTCCGGGTTTTCACTGTGGTGGCCCAGGTTCAATTCCTGTTTGGGGGAACTGAGGTCCCACAAGTGGTGCAGCACAGCCAAAAAAAAAAAAAAGGATTCTTAGTCCCCACCTGTATTAGTTTCCTATTGCTGCTGCAACAAATTACCATAAACTTAGTGGCTTAACACAAACTTATTATCTTATGGTTCTGTAGGTCAGAAGTCTGACGAGGCCTCACTAGGCTGAAATTACAATGTTGGCAAGGCTGCATTCCCTTCTGGAGGCTCTAGAGGAATAATCCCTTTTTTGCCTTTCCCACCTTGGCTTGGGGCCCCCTTCCTCTATCTTCAAAGCCGTTAATGGAGGGTTGGGTCCTCACCTCGCATCACTGCAACTTTCTTTTGCCTCCCTCTTCCATTTTTAAAGAACCTTTATTATGACATTGGGCCCACCCCAATAATCCAGGATAATCGCCCTATTTTAGAGGCAGATGACAGCAACCTTAATTCCTCTTTGCCATGTTTGGTAACATAGTCACAGGTTTCAGGAATTAGTACATCTAACTGGACATCTTTGGGAGGCTATTATTCTGCCTACCACACCACCCCAAACATAAACCCACTTAATCAGCTGGACCTGAGTGTTGCCCAGGAATCTATATTGACGAGTTTCTCGGATGACACTATGAATCTACTCTGACATGGGCCCAGCATGAGAGCCAGAGGTTAGGCTCTGGCTGTTGTTAGGGTGAGAACTGAGAGCAATTCATGCACCACAGGTAAAGTGGGGCTGGGACCAAAAGATGGAGATGGGGACTGCCAGTCCTAGTGAGAGCTGGGGACTGGGCCACGGATGATGGGATGAGTAGAATGGCTCCTACGCCCCACCCCCTTTTTGTGGTAAGGAGGTAGAAGGCTGTTTGATAAGGGTGTTATATAACCTAAGAAAGCAAGACTTTCAGAATGGAATCAAGGTAGTATTGGGGGGGAAAAAAATCACCAGAATTCCTTGGATGTAGCCGAACTTTCAAAAACATTTTCCTAGGCCATAATGCGTCTGAATACCACACACCAGTATGGAAATCCTTCTTTTCCCCATAGCCACCACCTGTTAGCCTGTCCTCTGGCAATCGAGATTCCAAGTGCCCATCAGTGTAAAGGTGTGCTATACTCCCACCTTTGTCCTCACTCCACCCCCCTTCCTATCAAAAAATTCACAGGAGGAGAAACTGAGGACACACTGATGTACCAGCATAATTGAGATGCACAGCTGGACAGACTGTTGAAGGCCACCCCAGCACTGTGTAGTTTCCTGTATTCCCACAGTCCAGGCTCCAGTGTCTGATTTGCTGGCTAGATTCCTAGTAACAGCCACAGAGCAGAAATATGTTCCCTTCCTGACACATCCCATGCTCCCCAAGAGGCTCAGGCCAGAGGTCCACACGCTGACTAGTTCCAAGGCTACCTGATTTTCCCTGTGTTAATGCTAACATGAAGACAATTAAGAACTATTTTAAATATCCAGAGAATTTTGGAAGAGTCATTTATGGCATTTCACCTCACTGGACCGTTAACATGGCCATCCAGAATTAGAATTTTTAAAATATCTACAGAAATACTAAATGACAAAGCCTATAAAACTAAATTGCATATACTTTTATAAGTAAAAATAGGTACACACATGGAATAGTATAGAACGTAAAGAGAAAAACAAGGGCTTCCCTGGTGGCACAGTGGTTGAGAATCTGCCTGCCAATGCAGGGGACATGGGTTCGAGCCCTGGTCTGGGAGGATCCCACATGCCGCGGAACAACTGGGCCCGTGAGTCACAATGACTGAGCCTGTGTGTCTGGAGCCTGTGCTCCGCAACAAGAGAGGCCGCGATAGTGAGAGGCCCGCGCACCGCGATGAAGAGTGGCCCCCGCTTGCCACAACTAGAGAAAGCCCTCGCACAGAAACGAAGACCCAACACAGCCATAAATAAATTAAAAAAAAAAAAAAAAAGAAAAACAAGAAGGGCAGAATTTAGTTTTGTATGTCAGATAAATAATGTATTTTAAGTAAATAAAACCATGAAATAAAACGTCAAGAATGGGCAACTAAGGGCATTAAGTTTTATACAGCAGAAGGGCATGAGGGAAGTACACTAAGATGTGTTTAAATTTATGATTCCAGGGAGCTAAGAAACGGGTACGTAATCTCCTCACAGTATTCCCTGCTGACAGGTCTACCTGGTTGACCTCTGTGAATGGCCGAGCCACCACCCTGTCCGTTCCCACAACCCCGGAGTCTCCAGTCAGGCCAGGCTCTATAGCACCACAAGCCCACATGCTGAAATCCACTCCGGGTCAGCCGCAGAGGCACCCAGACCAAGAGCCTTTCCTCCATTTCCCTTTGTGCCTCCCCTCTGCCCACAGCCTCTTATTTCATTTCAAACACAGCTACTACAACACGCTTTATTTCACTGGAAAAATCTGTATAAAGAACCAAATCTGGTTCCCATGAAGAAAACATTTACCACAGCTTAAATAAAGGTTAAGGGAAATGAAGGGTAAGAGTGCCCTGCCTTATGCTAGCTCTGTCACTGCCTCAGTCTGAACTCAGGCCCTGTGTGATGGAAATCACAGGTGTCCCAGAGAATTCTCTGCCTGGCCCTCTGATTAGGCCTTGAGAGCAGCTGTGATGTCTGCTTTCTGGCCCTGAGAGCTGAAATCCTGAGAGCTGCCATGGTAGTTAGTTATCAAAAATGCATGGATAAACAATGCAGAAGGGACTGCACTGGTGTTTTTAGCTAGTCACACAAAGGCAGTAACACTTCAACTAGGAAGGAAAATATATAATTTTATCAAAAAATAGTTCTAATATATAGAAAAACATTTCAATCCTCTGGGGCCTTTGCCCCTTATTTACATTCACGAAGCCACTGAGTGAACCCAGGACTGACAGGGGAGCAGTGAGGTGGGGCCTCCTCGGTGGGGCATTTTGGTCGCCTACTTTCTAAGCAGACGAAGATAGAGGTTAAAGCAGTAGGAGAGACATTTGCTCATTTTGTGACAGGATGGAGAGGAATCACTAGTGGCGAAAGAAGCAAGACTTAGTCCTGGGTCAGTTCTGACTCCCCACAAACCCCAAGACAGATCTTTGAAAGCTTGGACCAATGTCCTGTGTCCTTGAGAACCAGTGTTAACAAGTGGCTGATCTGAATGCTTTGTTGCCATGGAACCAATGTGGCTTATATTCTATTTTTCACTGTTTCTTCCCTCAAAATCCATATGGATAAGGTATTGGGTGGGGAAAGTACCAAACAACTGAGGTGACAGGAAAGGGTCATGTGGAGAGGGCACTACACCAGCTTCTTGGCCTCAAAGAAGCTCTTGAGGTGACGCATCTGCCAGATGCCAGTGAGGATGAGGATGACGGTCTGAGCGATGGACCACCACAGGACTCTCTGGTTGGTGCTCTCACTGATCAGACGGAAGCGCTCTTCACGATACTGCGTAGGACAATGGACGCAGGATTAAATGTGCAGGAGAGACAGTCCCAGCATTTGCGAGGCCCCTCCCTCCTGTGCGACGACTCAACTGTGGGACCAAATGCCTTTTGAAATACTGCCTCTGATTCCCCTGGAAGTGCCCCAAGGAAGTGACACGCTGCCCCTCCACAAGCATCTCTGCTAGGACAGAAATCATGCTCTTACCATTTCAGCAAGATCCCAATGTAAAGAGGTAGGCAATGACTATTGCTAGAGTGTGAACTGTCCTCTCTACCCTTTATTCTACGGAGCTGAAAAACGGCTGATAGCCCTCTCTGTTCCAGTCTTTGAACAGCTGATCTCCCAAGCAGGGAAGGCCCCAGGCAGAAACTTCCAGTAAGTGTAGTGGGTATAAAGGTCAACTGCCATGTCCAAGTACAATGACATGCCCTTACCCTTTGGTAATCCTGCTCCTTCTGGATCTGTTCCACCTGATCCAGCAACTGGCGGGCTCGGAGCTGCAGCTCCGTCAGTTTATCCTTAGCAGCAATCTCGGGGTAGTTGTTGGCATGCTCCCCGACCTGGATGTCTAGGTGCACACGCTAGAAGGAAACAGGGTTGGACCCCAAAGTCGTAAGGTCAGAGACGCTCTGAGATTATGGTATCTAAGTGGTGGGACCTCCGATGGTCTGTTCCAGGCTATGGAACCCACTCTTGTCCCTGGCTGTGGGACAGAAGGGCAACGTCTATTTCTTGCTTGTGATTGTGCCACAAAGTGTTACAAATGATAAGGGTAATAAATCAAAATTTTGTAACCAAGTGAGAGATTCTGAGCTATGGCCAAAGAGAAAATTCTCTTACCAGTCTGCCGCCAGCAAAGAGAGCCATTCTGGTAGAGTTGGAGTGCAGGCAGATCTGATGGTCACCAGGAGTGTGGGAAGTGAAGGTGAAGCGGCCCTCTGAGCCGTACTGCCGGGACAGCACCACCTGCAGCACAGCAGTCAGTGAAAGCCCCCGCCTCTACTCTGACCTCTCCAAGTGCAAGCTCATGTCTTCTGAGCTCTGTCCACCCCAAGAGCTCTAGTGAAGGTGGCCTTACCTTGCCTTCAGGGTCCTTCACCTCCACATGCATGCCCAGGCCGGGGGTCGAGGGTAGGAAGATCTCCTTCTGCTTATCCCACATTTGGGTGCGGTAGTTCCCTGCGGAGCAGACAGAGCCGTCACAACCTACCTAGTCCGTCTGGCTCCCACACTCCGCGGGGCGCCGCGGTTCCCAGGACGCCGGGCAGGGGGCACTGCTCCCCCGGCCACGGTCCGGCATCCACAGCGCGCCGCTAGGAGCGGGGAGCCCGACAGCGTCGGGAGGACACGCAGGGCCCTGTCCACCCTCGCCCCGCCTGACCGATGACCATGGTCTCGTCGGGGATTTCCTCGATGAAGCAGCGCTTTTCGGTCTCGCCGATGTGGAAATAGAGCCCTCGGACGCCCGCCGCGCACAGCGCGATGAGCAACAGCGCCAGCAACCCCATTGCCCGCCGACGCCCAGCCCAGACACCTGCCAACGCGCGCCCTCCGCCCAGTGCGCATGCGCGCACCTGCGCCCAGCTCTCAAACGACGCAGCAAGACCCTGCGCAGAATACGCGTGCGCGGTGCCTCCCTCCCTGCGTCCGCTCTGCCCCGCCCCGCGCGCGTCTTCCAGGCCAGGATGCACAGCCGAGGGGAGAGTGCGCAGGCGCACGACGCTCGGGTGGTCCCTCCCGCTCTCTGGCTGCGCGGTTGGTTTGGTCACCTGCCAACGAGCGGTTTACACCCAGTGCGCATGCGCGCGCCTACGCCCCGCTCCCAGTAAACGCGCCACGGCGGAGTGGAGAGTAAGCGTCAACTGACGCCTTCTTTGCAGATCCTGCTTAGAGTTCTGCTGGCCTGCGCCGGGGCTTGGGTCCCAGATCTGGACGGTTGGAGGGCGGGCCCCAGATCTGGAAGATTGGGTCCCCCGGGGCGTCCGGACTCGGGATCCGCGCAAGGCGGGAAAGTCGGAGCCCAGGGGCCGACGGGAACTTCCCGAGACCCCGGCCGGGCGGGTGTCGGTGTGAGAGCCCTTCTGGGGTGCAGGAGTCTTAGGCGCGTCCGGTGCCGCCTGGAGGAGCGGCCCGCCCGGCTTTTGGAGGCCCTGACCCGGGAGAGGAGGCCTTTGCCTGGATGGGGCTGCAGTCCAGCCGACAGGAAACGACATTCCGAGCCAGTGGGGCTCCAACAGGCTTTTAGGTGTTCCTGATTTTAGGAGTTTGTCGGGGTTTTTTTGCATGCCATGTCAGTGTTGCGGTGGTTATTTTCTGACACTCCCCTGCTAGGGGTACACACTGAAGTATCCACAGATAGTCACCCGGGGGTGCTGACCTGGGAGAGGAGGTGGAGATTGGGCTCCAGGTGAGAGATGTGTGGGAGGAGGGACGATGCGAGACGGTCCAGTTGTCGCTAGACTGCTCCCGAAGGGCGGGGCGGGGCTTGGCGGCGTCTCCTCCTGTGTTCTCCGGCCCGTATTGCTCTCTCAACTTGTCCGACTGCTCATGGTCCCCTAGGTGGAGAAGATCTGGGACATGCGGTCCCTTGGACTGTGGGTCTGCTCCACTGGCCCGCAGTGGTCTGGGGCTCAGAGTGGAGAGAAATGTGGAGCAGAACGAAACCTGGCCTCGTGGCTCCGATGGGCCCGTGACAAGTGCAAGTGGGGGCCCAGTGCTTGCTCTGCTGCCTGCCTTCCTTGCTAAACCCAAAGAAACCCTGTAATAGCGTGCTTAGTGTTGGATACGCTCCAATTTATCCGTAAGAAGTGGGATTGAACCAAAGCAAACATCCTTGTGGAATTAAAGTTTTACAAGGCAGACCTCCCTGAGCAGCAGCAGTTCTGCGGTGAGGATGGAAAATAAGAACTTTCTAAGAAGCTGGAAATTTGGGTTTCAGTATGAAATCTGACTAAAAATCATTCTTTAATAATTCTAATACTTAGTATATATTCAATGCCTCCCCCCTCCCCGTCTCAAAAAACTTTGGATTATTTAATCATGTCTAAACAAGGTCTGCTTACTGCATTCATTGATATATCTCTTAAACCTCTTTTGATACACAGTAGTCCCCCCTTATCCAAGGGGGATACATTCCAAGACCCCCAGTGGATGCTTGAAATGTCAGATAGTACCAAACTATATATACCATGTTCTTTTTCTATACATACCTCAGATAAAGTTTAATTTATAAATTAGGCACAGTGAGAGATTAACAATAACAAAATAGAACAATTATACTTTAATAAGAGTTATGTGAATATGGGCCCTCAAAATATTCTGTTGTACAAATTTAATGCCTTTTCCATCTTAACTAAGTTCTCATCATGCACTGTGGTTATAACTTTTGCAGTTTGAGATTCAACAGGAAAACCAGCATGAATTTTTTTCCTTCTTTAAAATTCCACAGAAGTTTCATTCTTAACATAGATCTTAGCAATTTCAGCATACGATTTTTTTCTTATTAAGTCAAGAACTTTCACCTTTTCAACTTAAAGAAATTTACGGCTTCTCTTTGGCATATCTGAATTGCCAGCATCACTACTCTTGCACTTTGGGGCCATTATTAATTAAAATAAGGGTTACTTAAACACAAGCACTGTGATACTGGGCTAGCCAATCTGATAACTAAGAGGGCTACTAAATGGGCAGGATACACTGGACAAAGAGATGATTAATTTCAGGCAGGACAGAGCAAGATTTCATCACGCTACTCAGAACAGCAAGCAATTGAAATTTATGAATTATTTCTGGAATTTTCCATTTAGTATTTTCAGACTGCAGTTGACCACAGGAAGCCAAATCCATGGATAACGGGGACTACTGTATTAACAATTCCCCTTCCCTTTTTGTTGTTGATGGTGATGATGATGCCATTTACTTATTGAAGCAACTGGATCATTTGACCGATAGAATTTTCCACATTCTGGATTTGGTTGATTGTTTCTTCATGTGTCATTTAACAGGTTTCTCTGTCCTTGGTACATCCTTCAAACAGTTAAATCTAGAGCCAAGGAGGAGTTACAGTAAGACAAAATGTTTTAATCCATTAAACCCATTACCCTTTTTTAAAGCTCAAATTCTCTCATAAAACACGTTTGCTATGCTTTTTTTTGACACAATTCCAGTAGCCTTCAGGGGCTTCCTTACATTCCATTTTGTACATTTCCTGCCGTAGACACAAAATCAGCCATTTATCCAAGGAATCCTAATTCACTTTTAGCAAGAAATAGTATCTGTAGTTCTAATTTTTTTTTAGGAGAACCCTGAAATTTGTCCTAATTGATGGGTAATTGTAAGAAGCTTGCACTCCCCACAGGAAGAAACCTGCCTTAAGTAATCTAATTACCGAGGTCCCAAACCTTTTCCCCTCAAAGGTGGGAGGCGGGAATTTCTGTCAACATTTACCTAGGCTAGCTATCCCTTCATTCATTCATTCAGCCAATATCTGCTGAGTAGCCATTTGTGCCAGACACTGTTCTAAACCCTGGGAACACACTGGTTAACAAAACACAAAAATCCTTGTCCTCAAGGATTTATTTTGGTTATTGTCTGTCAATAAACAAGATAAATGAGTAAATATATAGCATGTCAGATGGAGATAAGTATCAAGGAGGAAAATAAAGGGAGTATAATGAGTTGAATGGTGGCCTGGAAAAAGACATGTCAATGTATGAGTCCCAGGAACTTGTGAATGTCACCTTAATTGGAGAAAGGATCTTGCAAATGTAATTAAGGATCTTGATGAGATAATCCTGGATTATCTATGCAGGCCCTAAATCCAATGACAAGTGTCTTTATGAGAGACACAGAAGATACCTCACACCCATTAGGATGGCTACTATTAAAAAAAAAAGAAAAACAGAAAATAGCAAGTGTTGATGAGGATGTGGAGAAACTGGAACCTTTGTGAACTGTTGTTGGAAATGTAAAATGGTGCAACTACTATGGAGAATTGTATTGAGTTTCCTCAAAAAATTAAACATAGAATTACCGTGTGTCCCAGCAATCCCACTTCTGGGTAGATCTCTAAAAGAATTGAAAGCAGGATCATGAAAAGATATTTGCACATCCATATTCACAGCACTATTCACAATACCCAAGAGGTAGAAGCAACCCAATGTCCATCAATGGGTGAATAGGTAAGGGATAAACAAAATGTGACACATATATACTCTGGAGTATTATTCAGGCTTAAAAAGGAAATTCTGCAATATGCTACAACATGGATGACCCTTGAGGACATTATGCTTAGTGAAGTAAGTAGTCAAATTTAGAGAAACGGAAAGTACAATGGTGGTTACAAGGGGGCTGGGGGGAAGGGGGGAATGGGAAGTTGCCTAATGGGTACAGAGTTTCCGATTTGTAAGATGAAAAAGTTCTGGAGATCTGTTTCACAACACTGTAAATGTACTTAATGCCATTCAACTGTACACTTAAAAAAGAGAGACACAGAGAAAAGGAGGTGGCCGTGTGATCACAGAGGCAGGCATTGGAGTGAGGCAGCCACAAACCAAGGAATGCCTGGAGCCACCAGAAACTGGAAGAGACAAGCAATGAAATCTCTCCTAGACCCTCTGGAGGGAGCACAGCCCAGCTGACAACTTGATTTTGGACTTCTGCACTCTCTAATTGTGATAGAATGAGTTTCTGTTGTTTCTAATCCAGTATGTTTGTGGTAATTTGTTATGGTAGCCACAGGAAACTAACATAGCGAGTGTCTGGTCAGATGTGGGATGGGATACAGAAGAGTGGCCAAGGAAGGTTCCCTGAGAAGATGCTCTGTGAGAGAGGCCCTTAAGGGGCAGGTTACATGGATACCTGAGGAAACAGTGAAAGCCCCAAGGCTGTTGTGTGTCTGGTGAATTGAGGAAAGTCAAGGAGGCCAGTGTGGCAGGAGGAGAGAGAGTGAGGGGGAAAGTAGGAGGAAACAAGGCCATAGATGGACGTGGGAAGACTAGGTAGGGTTTTTAGACCATTTAAGGACCTTGGCAAATAAATGAGAACCTCTTAGGGGAGTTTTGAGTAAGGAATGACTTGATCTTAGATTTTTGTTTTTTAATAAATTTATTTATTTGTTTGTTTATTTTGGGCTGCGTTGTGTCTTCATTACTGCGCGCAGGCTTTCTTTAGTTGCGACGAGCAGGGGCTACTCTTTGTTGTGGTGCACAGGCTTCTCACTGCGGTAGCTTCTCGTTGCGGAGCACGGGCTCTAGGCACACGGGCTTCAGTAGTTGTGGCACATGCGCTTCAGTAGTTGTGGCTCGTGGGCTCTAGAGCACAGGCTCAGTAGTTGTGGCGCATGGGCTTAGCTGCTCCACGGCATGTGGAATCTTCCTGGACCAGGGCTCAAACCCGTGTCCCCTGCATTGGCAGGCAGATTCTTAACCACTGCACCATCAGGGAAGTCCTGTCTTAGATTTTTAAATGATCCTGTTCAGGCAAAAGATAATCATTGTAAAACGTAATCAATGAATACAAAATATTTTTGTAAGTTATGTTTAATTTCAATTAGGCCTTTGTCCATCTTGCAGTTTACAGGAAATTCAGAAGTTAGAAGACACCATGAGGAAATAATAAGGTAAATCCAGAATATGGAACAATTGACTCCAACCTTTCAAAAACTAAAGCCAAAAAAGGGGTGGGGGGAAGTGGGAGAAATGTAAATACTAATTTAAGAAACTAAAGATGGATGATACTAATTAAGACATGTGAACCTTGATTGGACCTTGGTGTGGTAGAATGTCTGCGAAGACCTTCTCCAGCAATCCCTCCTATCCCCATGTCCACGTGCTGCTCTTCCCACTGAGGACTGGAATCTGGTTTTGACCCTGTGACTTGCACTGACCAATTCAATGCAGTGGAAGGAAAGCTGTATGGCTCTGATGCCTGGGCCTTAAGAGGCCTTGTGGCTTCCATTTTCACTCTCTTGGAACCCAGCTGATATGAGATCCAGCCTGAGCCACCAGTTAACAGAATGAAGCTCTTCTGGATCCTTCAGTCCCAGAGGAGCTGCCTCAGTCAATACCATATGGAACAAAGATGAGCTGTCGCCACCGAAACCACTCCATGCAATTACGCCACTGGAGAAAGTGAAGATACTCTTTATGAACTGATATATTTATAAACATTTCCAGGATATTTTGCTAAGTTAAAAAAGCAAGGTGCCGAAGAGAGGACATAGTATGCTATCTTTGGTGTTTGTATTTGCATGAAAAATGCTGGAAGAATATATAAGACGATAATGTAAGTGGTTACTTATAGGTAACATGAATATTCAGCAAATATACACCAGTATGGCTGTGCTGTGTAAACTACAGAAATACTTCTGTCCTAGTTGGTAAATGGCCACTCTCCAAGCCCCTGAATTCCCTCCATCTCTGCTCTCATCCTGGGATACCTGATTGCTCCATGATCCAACAAATAGTTACCCCTGGCAGGGAAGGGGTCTGCCAGGCCAGCAGATAATGAGGTGGATGGTAACAGGGGTGGTGCAAGGGAGACTTTGCAAACTAGACCTTTTAATATCTTTTTGATTTCTGAACCAAGTGGATGTGTTACCTAGTTAATAAAATATATTTTAAAAACAAAAGCAGTGCTACCGCAATTCTCTATCACAGTACCTTGTTTTATGGATTTCAAATCATCAATTTCTGTCTTGTTGGTTTACCCTAAAAGGTCAGCACTATGACAATACAGATCCTGCCTGTCTGTTGTGTTCACTTCTGTTTCCCCAGCACCTAGAACCAAACTGGTAGAAATATTTGTTGAATGAATGCAGAATGTATATTTTGATGAAAAAGCATACTGAACAAAAGCCACAGGATGCATTGAAGGCAGTGCTCAGAGGAAAATTTATAGTTGTAAAAGCCTGCATTAAAAAAGAAGAAAGAAATCAATAACCTAACTTTACACTTTGATGAACTAAAAAAGAAAGAAAGAATAAGGAAAAAAAAGAGAGCAAACTAAACCAAAAGCTAGCGGAAGGAAGGAAATAATAAACATTAAAGTAGAGGTAAATAGGGAATTCCCTGGCAGTCCAGTGGTTAGGACTCTGCGCTTTCATTGCTGAGGGTGTGGGTTCAATCCCTGCTCAGGGATCCTGCAAGCTGCACAGCACTGCCAAAAAAAGAAAAAGAAAAGAAAAAAAGGAAAAAGAAAGAAAGAAAAAATGGCAAATGAGGCTATATTAAAAATTATATTTTAAAAAGTAGAGGTTAATAAAACAGAGAATAGAAAGCAATAGAGTCCATGGAAGGTATAAGTTGATTATTTGAAAAGATTAATAAAATTAACAAGGCTTTAGCTAGACTGACCAAAAAAAAAGGAAGAAGATATAAATCACTAAAAGATCAGAAATTAGAGGCATTACTACTGACCTAACAGAAATAAAAAGAATAAGAGAATACTATGAACAGCTGCACACCAAGAAATAAAATAATTTAAATGAAATAGACAAATTCCTAGAAACACACAAATTACCTAAAGTGACACAATAAGGAAAAGTCCAAGAATGGACTCTCCTGGTGAATTCTACCAAATATTTAAGGAGAATGAATAGCAATCCCACTTAAACTCTTCCAACAAATGGAAGACAACACTTCCTAACTCATTCTATGAGGCCAGCATTACACTACTGAAGCCAAAGATATCACAAGAAAAGAAAATTCAACCAAAATCCCTTATGAATATAGACGCAAAAATCCTCAACTAAATACTAGCAAACCAAATCCAACAGTATTTTTTTTTTTTTTCTTTTTGCTGCGCTGGGCCTTCATTGCTGAGCGCAGGCTTTTCTCTAGTTGTGGCGAGCGGCAGGGCGGGGGCGGGGGGGAGCTACTCTTCGTTGAGGTGCACGGGCTTCTCACTGCAGTGGTTTCTCTTGTTGCGGAGCATGGGCTCTTGGCACGCGGGCTTCAGTAGTTGTGGCTCGCGGGCTCTAGAGCGCAGGCTCAGTAGTTGTGGCGCATGGGCTTAGTTGCTCTGCGGAATGTGGGATCTTCCCGGACCAGGGCTCGAACCCGTGTCCCCTGCATTGGCAGGCGGATTCTCAACCACTGCACCACCAGGGAGTTCCCCCAACAGTATGTTATGAGGATTATACATCATGACCAAATGGGATTTATCCCATGAATGCAGGGGTGAGTCAACATAAGAAAATCAATCAATGTAATGTATCACATTAATAGAATGAAGGGGGGAAATAAACATGATTTTCTCAATTGATGCAGAAAAGGCACTTAAAATCCAACACTGTTTCATCACAAAAAACACTCAGAAAACTAGTTAAAGAAAGTAACTTCCTTATGATAAAGGACATCTGTGAAAATCCCACAGCAAACATCGTACTTAATGATGAAAGACTGAATGCTTTCCCCCTAAGATCAGGAATAAGACAAGGATGTCTATTTTCACCCTTGCAATTCAAGATTGTACTGGATGTTCAAGCCAGGTCCATTAGACAAGAAAAAGAAACAGAAGGCATCCAAACTGGAAAGGAAGAAACACTATCTCTATTTACAGATGACACAATCCTAGATATGGAAACAATCCCAAAGAATCCAAAAGAAAGCTACTAGAGCTAATAAATGAATTCAGTGAAGTTGTAGGACACAATATCAATACACAAAAATCAATACACCAGTAATGAACAATCAGAAAAAAGAAATGAAGAGAGCAATTCTACTTACCAATGCATCCCCCCAAAAATCTAAGAAAAATTTAACCAAGGTAAAAGACTTGTACACTGAAAACTAAAAACATTGCTGAAAGAAATTAAAGAAGACAAATAAATGGAAAGACATCCCATGTGCTTGGACGGGAAGACTTACTGTTGTTAAGATGTTGTTACCGAACCAAACCAGGTTTGTTTGCTGGACAAGCAGCAAGCCAAACTCAGAGACTCGGAGGTTTGCAGCAGAGAAAGTGTTTATTCACAGGGCAGCCAAGTGAAGAGATGGGAGAACAAATCTCAAGTCTACCGTTCCAAAGACATAGGGCTTGGGATATTTACGGTATAAAGCTGAAGCATGGGGAGTGTGGGGAAAGGTGATTGGAAATAAGAAGGTGAGATAATCATCATTCTGCACAGGTGCAACTAAGCTACAGGCTTCATCATGGGACACATTCAGAAAAAGGCGGTGTTAGCATGTTCTGAGGGTGGAATTTTTGGCCCTCTGATGTCAAAAGGTCTTCAAGTGGACACTTGCTTGGTAGTCTTAACCAGTCTTAATGAGCTCAAACTGGACATAGCTGACTCCAAGTTCCTGAAAAACAACTTGGGCAAACATTTTATTGTTTAGGCTGCATGACACTTGGAGGACATTGATTGATTGATTTGATTTAGGCTGCACCGGGTCTTAGTTGTGGCAGGTGGGATCTTCCTTGAGACATGTGGGATCTTTAGTTGTGGCATGCATGCAGATCTAGTTCCCCGACTAGGGATTGAACCCAGGCCCCCTGCATTGGGAGCACAGAGTCTTACCCACTGGACCACCAAGGAATTCCCAGAATTTTTTTTATAGGAACAATTAAAGCGAGCTTGATCAGTGAAGGCAGGTTACAAGTTTAATGGATCTAACTGATGATTACCCTTGGTTTCAATGTCAATACTACCCAAAGAGATCTACAGATTCAACACAATCCCCACCAAATTCTAACAGTCTTTTTTGCAGCAGTGGAAAAGCCAATCCTCAAATTTATATGGACTTGTAAGGGGCTCCAAATAGCCAAAATAATCTTGAAAAAGAAGAACAAAGCTGGAGAAATCACATTTCTGGATTTCAAAACTTACTACAAAGTTACAGTAATCAAAACAGTGTGGTACTGGCATAAAGAGAGCATACAGACCAATGGAATAGAATTGAGGATACAGAAATAAACCCAACATATATGGTCCATTGATTTTCAAAAGAGTGCCCAGTCCATTCCATGGGGCAAGAATCATCTCCTCAACAGACAGTATGGGGATCACTGGAGTTCCACATGGAAAAAGATGAAGCTGGACTCATACCACATATCATATACAAAAATTAACTCAAAATGGATAAACAACCTAAATATAAAAGCTAAAACCATAAAACTCTTAGAAAAAACATAAGGGGAAATCTTCATGATCTTGGATTTAGCAATGGATTTTTGGCTATGACACATAACACACTAAGCAACAACAACAACAAATATGGATAAAATGGACTTCAAAATTTAAAACTTTTATTCATTAAAGAACATTATAAAGGGGACTTCACTGGTGGTCCAATGGTTAAGACTCTGCGCTCCCAATGCAGGGGGCCCGGGTTTGATCCCTGGTCAGGGAACTAGATCCCACATGCCACAGCTAAAAGATCCACATTCCGCAATGAACATCTCACGTGCCACAACTAAGACCCGGCACAGCCAAATAAATAAATAAATAAATAAATAAATAAATAAATAAATATTTTAATGAAGAACATTATAAAGAAAGTAAAAGACAACCTACAGAATGGGAGACAATATCTGCAACTCACATATCTGATAAGGGATTAATATATAAAGAACTCCTCCAACTCAACGAGACAAAAAACCCAATTCAAAAAAGGGCAGGGGACTTCCCTGGTGGCACAGTGGTTAAGAATCCATCTGCCAATGCAAGGGACATGGGTTTGATCCCTGGTCTGGGAAGATCCCACATGCCGCGGAGCAATGAAGCCCGTGAGCCACAACTACTGAGCCTGCATGCCACAGCTACTGAAGCCCACGCTCCTAGAGCCCATGCTCCACAACAAGAGAAGCCACCACAATGAGAAGCCCACGCACCGCAACGAAGAGTAGCCCCCGCTCGCCACAACCAGAGAAAGCCCACGCGCAGCAAGGAAGACCCAATGTAGCCAAAAAATAAATGAATGAATGAATAAAAAAAATTAAAAACAAAAAAGAGCAAATGACTCAAATAAATTTTTCTCCAAAGAAGATATACAAATGGCAAATAAGCACATAAAAAAATGCTTGACATCATTAGTCATTAAGGAAATGCAAAACAAGACAACAATGAGATCGCCTCACACATACTAAGATGGCTATAATACAACTTTTAAAAGAAAATAAGAAGAGGATGTGGAGAAATTGGAAATGTCATGCATTGCTGGTGGGAATGTAAAATGGTGCAGCCACTATGGGAAACAGTTTAGCACTTCCTCAGAAAGCTAGACATAGAATTACCATATGACCAACCACTTACACTCCTAGGAAATACACAAAAGAATTGTAAACAAGTACTCGACGGATACTTGTAAGCCAATGATTACTGCAGTGAAACCACGAAGGACCCTGTGGGACCTTCCCAGGGACAGACCCCAGTGTCCCCTGCCTCTTTTTTTTTTTCATATTTAATTTTATTTATTTGGTTGCACCGGGTCTCAGTTGTGGCAGGCAGGCTCCTTTAGTTGCGGCACATGAGCTCCTTAGTTGTGGCATGCGAACTCTTAGTTGCAGCATGCATGTGGGATCTATTTCCCTGATCAGGGATCAAACCCAGGCCCCCTGCATTGGGAGTGTGGAGACTTAACCACTGTGCCACCAGGGAAGTCCCTCCCCTGCCTCTTGTTTGTAGAAAAGCTTAGCCTCCTAGGCCTGCCCCATGTTCCAAAGAGCAAATTTAATCAGAGAAGTGAGAAAATGCAGAAACAAAGGAAAACAGTCGAACAAGACCAAATAATAATAGTTTAGGCATAAAACAAAGGCAAGGACCTTTAGTTCCTCCTCAAGGGCCACAGATAATACTCTGAACAATCTCCTTGTTTTGCAGATACGAAAACCCCCACTAGGTGAAAGAAGTTAACTGCATGCTGACCACAAGCACATAGACTTCAGACCAGTTGGAACCAGGTTGATGTTGCTGACTCCCGAAATACCACCTAGTTACTCCACCACAAACCAATCAGAGGAAGGTCCACGAGCTGACCAGGCACCCTGCAACCCTCTCCCCTACCGTTGCCTTTAAAAACCCTTTCCTGAAAGCCACTGAGTTCTGGTCTTTTGTGCATGAGCTGCCTTTTCTCCTTGCTTGCCCTTGCAATAAATGCTGTATTTTCTTTCACAACCCAGTGTCAACCCAGTTTTGCTGCCAGTCAGGTGAGCGGACCCAAGTTTGGTTCAGTAACAGTAGCACTATTCACAAAAGCCAAAAGGGGGAAACGACCCACGCGTCCATCAACAGATGAATGGATAGACAAGGTGCAGTATAGCGCTATAACGGAATATTATTCAGCCATGAAAAGGAAGGAAATTCTGACCCATGCTACAGCATAGATGAACCTTGAAAACATGCTAAGTGAAATAAGCAAGACATAAAAGGACAGGTAAGTACTGTATGATTTCACTTACATGAGGTAGGTGGAGTCATCAAATTTATACAGACAGAAAGTATAACAGAGGTTACTAAGAAAGAAGAGGGGAGGGGAATGGGATGTTATCACTTAATGGTTACAGAGTTTCTCTTTGGAGTGGTAAAATAGATAGTGGTTATGGTTGCACAACATTGTGACTGTGATTAATGCCACTAAATTGTCCTTTAAAATGACAAATTTTTTTCTTTTATATATTTTACCACAATAAAAAGAGAAAGGAAAATAAAATACTGAAGTTTGTTCCTTGGTTCCTTCACTTTCCGTCTCCAGATCCTTATCCCACATATCAAACCAATTTTGTTCGTACAAGCACTTATACTTCCTACATAAAAAACAAAAAAGAAAAAAACACCTCCTACTTTGCCTTTCCCTCTTAGAAATTTAGAAATCGCTCTAGGTCTATCACACCTGTGAGCAGGTGGCAAAGTCCTCAGTTTGAATTTCAGCCCAGATTCAGACACTTGTGTCCTCTATGGAGCTTTCATGGTCAGATCCCTGTGGTCAGATTGCTGGCCTTTGTCACCCCAGTATTCCTGGCTATGCCACATGACACAGCCCTTGTCTTCAAGTTTTGGGGAATAAACACCGAAGAACAATTCAAGACAGTGTGGAACAGCGTTTCCCTAATGTCAGTCATTTGGATGCCACCTTCCCATACTACTATCTAGTTAATATAGTCTTAAAATGGAAAATTTTATTACAAAAGAAAACTTTTTAAATTATATTCTTTTTTTTTTAAGATTTTTTTGATGTGGACCATTTTTATAGTCTTTATTGAATTTGTTACAATACTGCTTCTGTTTTATGTTTTGCTTTTTTTTTTTGCCTGAGGCATGTGGGAATCTTAGCTCCCCGACCAGGGATCGAACCCGCACCCACTGCACTGCAAGGCGAAGTCTTAACCACTGGACCACCAGGTAAGTCCCCCCAAAGAAAACTTTTTATTACTGTAAATCAGAAAACCAGTATCACTTGCCATAAGTATCAAAGATAAACTGTCACAAATCAGGAAGACAAAGTAATTTAAGTTCTACCTATATTATTATCCACCAAAAATTTTCAGCCTAATTTCTTATCTCTCTTTGTCAAAAAAGGGAAAGAAGAAAAAGTGGAGCTAAAGATACACTAGCACGAAATGAGGCTTTCTCCTTGCTGTAATGAAGACAGAAGAACTGCAAGGGCTTCCTCAGTATGTGATTGACTACAATTTACCATATTTCATCAAATCTGACCGTTTTCCCCCCACATTTTGAAATACAGCAGCATCTTACGATCGAGGTGTCATAGTAACACTGTTTTTTCTTTTTCAGCAGTAAGTAAAATAACTTCTGAAAGCAAATGACCATTTGTATTCGATGAAATGACATGATACACCGTCCATGCACACCATGTGAATGCCCCCGCGATCCCGTTGCCCACTTTGGGAAACCGTTGTGTCGGCGCTGGGGCCTCCTGGTTCTCATTCCCCCGGGCCACTACCTGCTGCGCCTCGAGCGCGCATTGCTGATCAAGGTTCCTTTCTGTCTGGCAGCACAGACTAGGTCAGCTCTCCATCAGAGGACTCCTGACAGCCCACTGCAGGAAACACTACTTAGCAACGTGCAGACCCCCTTTTCAGACCCGTCACGCAACCCGGTAGGGACCGGCCGGACGACTCCCAGCCGCAGCCTCGGCGCCTGCACCGCTCCTCCAAGAACGCGCCAGGAGCAACGCGGCCGCGACTCTGTGACGTCAAGACCCCGCTCACGAGTTAGGGGCGGCCCCTCTCCTCCCAGGGCGGGGCGGCGTGCTGACGGCACACGCCGGGGCGGGGCCGAGAGTTTGGTGCCCCGGAGTGGGGTGTCGGCGCCTCATTCGGGTGGAGCTGAGCCGGAGACAGGTAGGCTCGGGCTGCAGCCGGGCTCGGCCGGATTTGGGAGGCTCCGCGCCGGTCGGGCAGGAGGCGGGGGTCGCGGCAGGGGGAAGGCCGCCGCACCCTCGTTGTGGCCGGCGCCCTGGTGACAGGGAGTGAAGCTGGCTGGAGCGGGGCTGACGGGGATAGGTGGGTGGGACGGGGCCTGACAGACGGGCGTGGCAGCCAATGGCGCGGTGGGCGCCTCCTGGCGGGCGGAGATTGGCGGGTGCGGGCGTGCGCAGAGGTCGCGCGGGGCGCGGAGCGGCGCTCCATTGGCTGGAGCGGGCAGGGGGTGGGCCGCGCGGCGGATGTGAGGGAATGGGCGCCGCGGCGCGGGTGACCCCCAAGGTCGAGGAGGCGTCACGTGGGAGTCGCCCGGCAGTGTCCTCTCCCCACCCGGACGGATGGAAGGGTGGCACGCCCTTGAAGAAGCGGCTGCGAATTGTGGGCAGTCCTCCCTTTCCAGAGCGCGGAGGCGCTGGTCGGCTTCTGTCCGGGCTGATCCTTCGCTCCTGGGGTGAACCCTTGAGGAACGGATTACCCCGCAGTACCCCCACTTTTTCAGTACCCCACCGTACTAATCCTCCCTGTGTTCCTTGGGGTGACTCCCTTGAGGAGCGGATTACCCCTCAGTATCCTCTGTGTTCAGTACCCCCTATATCCATCCTCCCTGCCGTCTCCTGGGGTGAACCCTTGAGTGGATTACCCCGCAGCATTTACCTTACTCAGTATCTCTGCCGTGCTCAGCACGCACCGTACCCATTCTCTCCGTGCTCCTCAGCGCGACGCCCTTGTTGAGTGGATTACTTTGCCGCACCCTACCGTACTCTGTACCCATATACTCAGGATCTCTCCATACTCAGCACCCTCGGTACCTATCCTCTATGTGAGCTCTTTGGGGTGACACCCTTGATGCGTAGAATACCCTGCAGTACCCTACCGTACTCAGTACGCCACCATACTCTTCTTTCTTCCAGGGGTTTGATAGCTTATGCTGAGATGAAGTGCATTTCCTCGAGGAACACACTAGTGTACCTTTTCCCTTTTACCTGATGTCAGTGTAAGTTGGGTACAGAGACTTAGTAGAAAACCGGTAGCGAGACACTGAGTAGATAAGAAACTGCTATCTCTGCTTTTCGCCCAGAACAGATGACTCAGGCCTGAGGTGTGAACTCTGTCTTGGGGTTTCTCTGTGCCTTGTTCTGCAGGCCTGCGCTTTGAAGCAGGGACTAGAGGCCCACTTCCAGGTACACTGCTCTGAGCAGCTTTAGGATGAATCGCCTGGGATGAAGCCTTGTTTGCGCTGTGTCAGGACGTGCAGCAGTCCAACCGCACAGATTTTTGTGCAAGACCTGCGCGGTATGAAAATATATAATACTATTCTAGCTTTGCATATTAGCTGAGGACTAGCTCTTGAAAGTTGGAGAAATATCAGAGTATCCTGATTATATTTTTGAGAGCACTTTCCACGTTTCGAGTACTTTTTTTTTCCTTAACAGCTTTATTGAGATACAATTCATGTATCATACAGTTCACTCTTTCAAGTATGCAGTTCAGTGGTTTGTAGTGTATTTACAGTATGCAGCCATCACCAGATTTCAGCATGCGGGATCCGGGATCCAACCCCGCGCCCCCTGCAGTGGAAGCACAGAGTCTTAAAATTCAGTTGCTTTTAAAGACTAACTTTAATTTCAGAAATATGAATTTCTGTTGATTTCATTTAAATTTGAATGCACAGTTTATTAAATGTGAAATATTTACCGTGTTTATTACATGTATATCTTGCATATACATCTATGTGTATCACATCTGCTTTTTTTTTTTTTTAAACATCTTTATTGGAGTATAATTGCTTTACAATGGTGTGTTAGTTTCTGCTTTATAACAAAGTGAATCAGTTATACATATACATATGTTCCCATCACATCTGCTTTTAATCAGTCTTACTCCTCACTGCCCCATTTGACGAAAGTACTGTATCATCTCCATTAAAATTTTTAGGTAGTTTTGTTTTGGGATAATTGTACAATTATTGAGAAATTTATTTTAGAATGGTATAATTTTGAGAAATTGTACATGCAAATCTATTATATGCAGTTATAACAAATCGTACAGAGAGGCCTCAGTGTCCCTTTACCCACTTTTCTCAAATGATAACATTTTACAAAAACTACAGTATTATATGACAACCAGGTATTGACATTGATAACAGTCAAAATGGAGAACATTTCTATCACCACAAGCATCCCTCCTGTTACCTTTTTATGGCCATACGCACTTTCATCCTGCTTCCAATTCCTTAGCTTCTGGCAACCACTAATCTGTTTTCCATTTCTGTAATTTTGACGTGTCAGGAATGTTACATAAGGAGTCTCATACAGTAAGTAACCTTTTGGGGTTGGCTTTTTTCACTAAGCGTAATCCTCTGTAAATGCATGCAGGGTGTTGTCTGTGTCAGCAGTTTGTTCCTTTTTATGCGTCCAGGCTATTGATGTACCACAGTTGATTTAACTCTCCAACCATTGAAGGACGTCTGGATTGTTTCCATTCTTTGGCTATTAAGCTGTTACAAACATTTATATACAGGTTTTTATGTAAACATAAGTTTCCATTTCTCTGAGGTAAATGTCCAAGAGTGTAATCACTAGGTCATATGGTAGTTGCATGTTTAGTTTTTTTTTTTTAGAAATAGACAAACAGTTTTCCAGAGTGACTGTACCATTTTACATTCCCACCAGTAATGTATTTGTGACCCAGTTTCTCCATTTTCTTGCCAGCGTTTGGTGATGTTACCATTTTCTAAAATTTTAGCCATTCTAATAGATGTGTAGTGATTGTGGTTTTAATTTGCATTTCCCTGATGTCTAGTGATACTGAATGTCTTTTCATGTGTTTATTTGCCATGGGTATATCCTCTTCAGTGAAATACCTCTTCATATCTTTTGCCCATTTTGTAATTGGATCATTTGCCTTTTTTAATGTTTCATTTTGAGAATTTCTTATACATTCTAGTCCTTTCCTGGATATGTGGTTTGCAGATATTTTCTCTAGTCTGTAGCTTGTCTTTTTATCTTCTTAACAGTATCTTTTGCAGAGCAAAAGCTTTTAATTTTGATCAAGTCCTGTTTATGAATTTTGTCTTTTATGTGTTGTGCTTTTAGTGTCAAGTTAAGAACTCTTTGCCTGGCTCTAGTTTCTCTTACATACTTTTCTAAAAGTCTTATAGTTTTGTGTTGTACATTTAAATCTATAATCCATTTTGAGTTGATTTCTGTATAAGGTGTGAAGTCTAGTTTGAGTGGTTTCTTTCTTTTCTTTTCCTTTCATTCTTTCTTTTTTTTTTCCCCTCCCCATAGGTATGCAATCAGCAGCATTTGTTGAAAAGACTGTTCTTTCTCCATTGAATTGCTTTTGCTCTTTTGTCAAAAATCAGTTGGTTGTGCTTGTGTGGGTCTGTTCTAGAGTTCTCTATTCTGTTCCATTGGTCTTTTTGTCTATTTCACCATCAGTACCACAAGTCTTGATTATTGCAGCTACATAATAAATCTTGAAATTAAGTAGATTGGTTCTTCCCGCTTCATTATTCTTTTCCAAAATTGTTTCAGCTGATCTAATTCCTTCGCCTTCCCATATAAATTTTAGCATAATCTTGCCTATATCTATAAAAATTTTTGCTGGGATTTTGATAGGAATTGTGTTAAAGTTGTTTATCAATTTGGAGATAACTTCTTTACTATGTTCAATCTTCCAATCCTTAAACAAGGTATGTCTATTTATTTAGGTTTTTTCCTTCCTTCATCAGTGTTTTCTAGTTTTTGGCATACAAGTCCTGCACATGTTTTGTTAGACTTATACTATTTCCTTTAAAAAAATTTTTGTTTTCATGTGTCTGTTGATAGTTTGTAGAAATACAGTTGTTTTTTGTATATTTATCTTGTATCCTGTGACCCTGCTGAATTCACTTATTAGTTCTATGAGTGTTTTTGTAGATTCCTTGAGATTTTGTCATAGATAATCATGTTATCTGCAGATAGTAGTAGTTTTATTTTTTACTCTCTGTTACATATGCTTTTTAGTTCCTTTTCTTGCCTTATTGCACTGGCTGCAACTCTCAGTACTACGCTGAGTAGTAGGGATGAGAGTGGACATCCTTACATTGCTCCCAGTTTTAAAAAGATGCATTCAGTCTTTCACCATTAAGTATGTGTTTGCTGTAGGCTTTTGTGGATGCTTTATATTAAGTTAAAGTTCCCCTTTATTCCTACTTTTCTGAGAGTTTTTATCATGGTTGTTGAATTTTATCAAGTGCTTATCTGCATCTATTGATATGAGCATGTGATTTTTCTTCTCTAGCCTGTCAGTATGGTAGATTACATTGTTTTTTGAATATTGAACTAGCCTTGCATCCCTGGAATAAACCCCGTTAGGTCATGGTGTATAATTGTATTTGTATATTGCTTAATTCTATTCGCTATATTTTGTCAAGGTTATTTATTTATTTATTTGCATCTGTATTCATGAGGAATATGAGTTTAAAGATTTTTTTTTCCTTTTTCTTTTTTCTATCTTTGTCTGGATTTCATTTCAGGGACATACTAGCTTCATGAAATGAATTGGTAAGTTCTCCTCCTTGTATTTTCTGGAAGAGATTTTGTAGGATTGGAGTTAATTAATCTTTAAACATTTGATAGGATTCTATAGTGAAACCATCAGGGCCTGGAAATAACGTTTTCTTTTTTTTTTTTTCTGCACTGCATGGCTTGCGGGATCTTAGTTTCCCAACCAGGGATCGAACCCGTGACCCCTGCAGTGGAAGTGCAGAGTCCTAACCACTGGACCACCAGGGAATTCCCTGGAAATTACTTTATCAGGAGCTTTTAAATTACATGTGAAATTTCTTTAATAGTTATTTCAAATTGGGTGAGTTGTGGTAGTTTGTACTTTCGTTGAGTTTCTCTGTATCCTTGCTGACCTCATGTCTAGCTTTTCCATCTCTTGTTGAAAGGGGTGTTGAAGTTTCCAACTATAATTGTAGGTTTGTCTTTTTCTCCTTTCTCTTTTATTGGTTTGATTCACATATTTTGCAATTATGTTGTTTGGTGCATACACATTTAGAATTGCTATATCCTCTTAGTCGATTAACCGTTTGTCATTAATATCTCTGTGTCTGGTAATCTTCTTTGCTCTGATGTCTACTTTATCTGATAATAATATAGTCCTCCTGCTTTCCTTTGATTAATGTTTTCACGGTATATAATTTTTCATCCTTTCACTTCCAACCTTCCTGTATTGTTACATTTGAAGTTTCTTATATTATTGGATCCTGTTGTTTTATCCATTCTGCCAATCTCTGTTTTCTAATTGGTGTATTTAGGTCATTTACATAACATATCAAGTAATTATTGATGTGTTAGGACTTAAGTCTGCCATTTTATCCTTTATTTCCTTTTTTGTTTTTTGTTCCTCTGCTTTCTTTATCTTGACTTCTTGTGGGTTACTTGAACACATTTTTAAATTCTGCTTTTATTTATATGTAGTGTTTTTGAGTATATCTGTTTGTGTAGCTTTTTTAATGGTTGTCTAGGTATTATATATACATAGTTTATCACAGTATACTGGTGTCATCATTTTATCAGTTTGAATGAAGTATAGAAACCATATCTCTGTTTACATCACTTTACCCTACTCCACTTAAAATTGTCTTTTAACACATTTTTGACTGGAGACATATTACGGCCACAGACGTTAGTTTCTGCAAAAATCCCCCAGTCAGTAATGTGTTAAATATTTCCTTTACGGACATATCATTAGAACCACATCAGATGTGTTGAAATTTTTGCTTCATCAATCACACATCATTTAGAAGATTTCTAGAGGAAAAGGAAATTATATTTACCCATATATTGTCTTTCTGTTGTTCTTTCTTTCTTCATGATGTTGCAGGATTCCTTTTATCATTTACTTTCTGTTTACAGGATTTCCTTTAGCCATTCATTTTGGGTAGGTCTTCTGGCAGCAGATTTTTTTAGTTTTTCTTCATCTAAGAAGATCTTTATTCCCCTTTTGTTCCTGAAGGATATTTTTGCTAGATATAGGATTCTAGATTAACAATTGTTTTCCTTCAACACTTGAAAAGTGTTACGCCACTTTTTCCTGGCCTCCATAGTTTCTGGTGAGAAATATGCTATTCAAGTTGTTTGTAGTTTTCAAAAGCTTGTGATGGGTCTTGGAGTGGATTTCTTTGGGTTTATTTTGTTTGGGGTTCTCTCAGCTTCTTGAATCTATAGGTTTATGTCTTTTTGCCAAATTTGGGGAGTTTTCAGCCATTGTTTGAATACGTTTTCAGCCCCTTCCTCTTTCTGCTCCTCCTGAGATTCTGATGACATTTATATTCAGCATTAGGTCTTTTGTTATAGTCCCACATGTTCCTGAGGTCCTGTTCTTTTTTTTTTTTCCCCAGTCTGTTTTCTCTGTTCAGATTTTGAAATTCCTTTTGTTCATGTTTGTTCATGTTCATGTTCACTGTTTCTTCTTTCTTCAGTTTAACCTATCCATCAAGTTTTTTATTCTGGTTATTGTAATGTTCAGTTCTGAAATTTCCATTTGGTTCTTCTTTATATCTTCTTTTTCTTTACTGAGGCTTTCTACTTTCATTTGTTTCAAGCATGTTCCTAGTTGCTTGTGGAAGCATTTTGATGCTGGCTCTTTGAAAATCTTTGCCAGATAATTCTAACATCTGTGTCATCTTGGTGTTGGTGAGCTTCCTCTGACACTGCCGGGGGGGTAGGAGGTGCTGCCTGGTTATGGAGGTGGAGGCTCCTCACCTGGCCTCCTTGGTGTCTGTGGGTAGGGACTCCTTGTTACTGCTGTGTGGGTGTAATTTCCCAATTACACCTTTGTGATTCCACCCTGCCTGGGAAGGGAGAGGTGCTGCCCTGTTACTGCTGGGCGAGTGTAGAATCCAGGCTCCCTCCTAGATAGTTGGGGTGGGGAGGGTGGCTCATTGTCACCTGGTGGGGATGGAAGTCCCTGATCTCCTCTGACACTACCAGGTGGAGTGGGAGTGGGCCACAGTGTTTCTGTGGGGTTGGTTGCAGTAGAGTGGTTATTGTCTAAAAATATTCTGTCCTGCTAGGCTGCCCCATTCCTGGTCCTTTGGCCAGAGAGGACAGACTTTTACTGCAGCTATTTTTTTTGGTCTACATTAGTTGGTATTTCTGGGTTACCAGCTTCTTCAGCACGTAGCCTGGAATATATGAGGCAAAAGGAAAACCGAGAACTCAATGTTCAGTCTTTTTGGGCCCTGAGGTCCCTTCCCAGTCTGTCTCCTCTCCACCTTTCAGAGTCTTTTGTTTTATTTTGTGTTAAATGAAGCATCTCATGTTTTTAGCTGCATTTAGTGGGAAACAGAAGTCCTGTATGTGCTTTTTAAATTTTTAATAAATATTGACAAGTGTCCTTGCTTTCCATAAAAATTTAATAATTTCTACTTTAACCAACACCTTTAAAAAGTGCCTGTTTACCTATACCATACACCACTGCAGTCAGGGCACCTTTGGTAACACAGTGCTGGTCTGGGAAGGATGGATCAGTCTTCAGACCCATGCACTGAAGCTTGTTTGGGGTTCCCACTTCAGAGGTGGAAGTCCCCCCCCCCCCCCAGCAATCTGGTCAGCTACCCACTCCAAATTTACTTCTGTTTAGTTTTACCTTGGGAACTTCAGCTTTTTAAGACATATCATTAGTTGTGGGGTGGGTTGTTTTTTTTTTTTTTTCTGGTAGGTTGTAGTCCTTTAGTCATAAAAATACTTTTTTAAAAAAAATAAATTTATTTATTTTTGGCTGTGTTGGGTCTTTGTTACTGCGTGTGGGCTTTCTCTAGTTACAGTGAGTGGGGGCTACTCTTCGTTGCGATGCGCAGGCTTCGCATTGCGGTGGCTTCTCTTGTGGAGCACGGGCTCTAGGTGTGCGGGCTTCAGGAGTTGTGGCACGTGGGCTCAGTAGTTGTGGCTCGCAGGCTCTAGAGTGCAGTGTCAGTAGTTGTGGCGCACGGGCTTAGTTGCTCCGCGGCATGTGGGATCTTCCCGGACCAGGGTTGGAACCCGTGTCCCCTGCATTGGCAGGCGGATTCTTAACCACTGTGCCACCAGAGAAGTCCCATAAAAGTACTTTTAAAGTGTGCAAAGTTCTTTCATGTTTGTATCATAATTACAAAAAACATTGAGGGAGCAGAAGTGATTGCTTCCTTCACTTTATGGCAAAGGAAACTGAACACAGATCAAGTGACACATTTAAGGCTCACACAGCAAGGAAGAGTCACTCTGCCTGTTTGCCCTGCAGGCTCAACCGCCGTTTCTGTCTAATAATGGCAAAATACCTTTGTAGTTTAAGAGTACTTGCACTACCTCTCAATCCCTCAGTTTATGTTTGATGAGGCATCACAAGTGAAAGACGTTGCATTCTCTTGAGATTCTCAACCAGTAAGAGAAAATTGGTACTTGTGCTCTCTCTGTACATAATGTCTTTGTATCACTGCTAAAACTAGAATAATGGATTAACAGTCATAGGTATGTAGTAAGCATTGTTTTCTTGATTCATCGTGAAAATCTTAATGCGTCCAAAACAAAAAACAAAAAACAAAAAACCTCTCAAGGTAAGTTTTTTAAAAATGGTTCTTAGGCAACACACAATGGTAACAATCATTTAATGATGCATGTGCTTTTCCCTAAAAGACTCATGTCCTGAGAAGTTGCCCAGGCTGTTTTTGCCTCTTTAATTACTCCTCTGCGTAGCCAGCATGAGGGTGGTAGACGTCGGGAGTCAGTTTATCTCCTCATCCTGTGAATGGGGAGGTGGCCTTGGGTAAGGTGTGTGCTGCCTGACTGGGGAATGTCCAGGCACAGATAAAGTTCTGTTTTATTTTCCTAAGGGTAGAGCACTGAACCCTTAAAAACAAATTTTGCTTTGGTTTTGGGGGGTTTTTTAATGTTATTTTTCTCAAATGTATAGATTTATACTTGCATTTTGAAATTAATGGGTTACAGATAGTGTCACTTTGTGTACTTTATTGATAGGGATAGGCTCGTTTATGTTTCTTCTTAGACTTTTTTAAAAACAACTTTATTGAGGGGCTTCCCTGGTGGTCCAGTGGTTGGGACTCCATGCTTCCACTGCAAGGGGGCGCGGGTTCGATCCCTGGTTGGGGAACTAGGATCCCACATGCCGCGCGGTATGGCAAAAAAAATAAATAATAAAGTTTAGGTTTGAGCAAATCTATTCACAAACATTTAAAAGCAAAAAACTTTATTGAGGTATAATTCATATACCATACAATTCACCCATTTAAATTGTACAATTTAACATTTTACAGTATATCAGAAGGTTGTGAAACCATCAGCATTATCTATCAATAGTTTTAGAACATTTTCATTCCCCGCCCCCCCCAAAAAAAAAAAAAAAACCCATACCCATTAGTTGTCATGTCTTATCCTTGCTACCCCCAGTCCTGGGCTTTCTGTCTGTATCAGTTTGCCTCTTTTGAACATCTTCGTATAAATGAAGTCATACAACATGTTGTGTTTTTTGTGTGTGAATGACTGTTTTCACTTAAAAGTTTCAAAGTTCATCTGTGTTGCAAGAGATATCAGTATTTCATTCCTTTACATTGCCTAATACTATTACATGGTATGGCTATACCACATTCTGAATACCCATTGATCAGTTGATGGACATTTGAGTTGTTCCCACTTTTTGGCTTGTATAGTGCTACAGTGAACATCCGTGTACAAGGTCTTGTGTGGACATATGTTTTTGTTTTTCTTGGTTGTATACCTAGGGGTGGAGTTGCTGAGTCATATGGTAATTCTATGTTTAAATTTTTGAGGAACTGCCAAACTGTTTTCCAAAGTGACTGCACCAGCTTACATTCGCACCAGAATTGTATGAGGGTTCTAAATTCTTCATGTTCTCTCCAACACTTGCTTGTATTGATTGTATCTAATCTAGTGGGCATGAAGTGGTATCTTGTTGTGGTTTTGATTTGCATTTTTTTCCCTAATGACTAATGATGTTGAGTATCTTTTAATGTGCTTATTGGTCATTTGTGTGTCTTCTTTGGAAAAATGTCTGTTCGTATCCTTTGACAATTTTTAAAAAATTAATCAATTTATTTATTTGGCTGTGTTGTGTCCTAGTTGTGGCACGAGGGCTCCTAGTTGTGCTGCATGCAGCACGCAAACTCTTAGTTGCGTCATGTGGGGTCCAGTTCCCTGACCAGGGATCGAACCCGGGCCCCCCCTGCATTGGGAGCTTGGAGTCTTAACCACTGCGCCACCAGGGAAGTCAATTTTGGCAATTTTTTTTTTAATTATTTATTTTTATTTTATGGCTGCGTTGGGTCTTCGTTTCTGTGCTAGGGCTTTCTCTAGTTGCGGCAAGTGGGGGCCACTCTTCATCGCAGTGCGCGGGCCTCTCATTATCGCGGCCTCTCTTGTTGCGGAGCACAGGCTCCAGACACGCAGGCTCAGTAATTGTGGCTCACGGGCCTAGTCGCTCCGTGGCATGTGGGATCTTCCCAGACCAGGGCTCGAACCCGTGTCCCCTGCATTGGCAGGCAGATTCTCAACCACTGCGCCACCAGGGAAGCCCTGGCAATTTTTTGATTGGGTTATTTTTATTTTCATTATTGAGTTATAAGAGTTCTTATCAGCTGTATGATTTGCAAATATTCCTTTTACTCTTAGACTGTCTTCTCTTTTTTGATGGTGTCCTTTGAAGCACGAAAGTTTTTATTTTGATGAAGTCCAGTTTGTCTATTTTTTTTGTTGTTTGTCCTTCTGGTGTCCTAAGACACGTTGTTTGTCTCAAGGCTATGAAAATTTACTCCATTTTAACTTGAAAGTTATAAAACTTCGAAGAGTCTTACAGTTTTAGCTCTTACATTTAGGTCTTTGATCCATTTTGAGTTAATTTTGTATACGGTGTGAGACAGGGGTCCAAACTTCATTTTTTCACATGTGGATCTCCAGTTGCCCCAGCACCGTCTGTTGAAAAGACTATTCTTTCCCCATTGAGAATTTTTGGCCCCCTTGTCAAGTAGAAATATTGTTCTAAACCACAAGTCAGAACACTTGGACTTTTTGGACAATCCGAAGCTTTCATGAAAGTGTTTGAACAATTCAATGTTTCTACCAAAAATGGTGCACTATTCATAATGTTGACTCTGGAATTGGAAGCATGGAATCTGAACCTACCAAAATCTGAAATGTATATACCTGCTCTCTGCTCTGTGGGTCCATCAGATCGTGGATAGAGAACAGCTGTTCCTGGTCTTCCCGGGGTGGAGGCTGGGGATGTTAAGCCATCTGCTGAAGGGCAGGTTTTCCGATGAGTCATCTTAAGGGAAGTTTGAAAATTGCTAGTAACAGTGCTCGGCAACACTGATCTATTTGTCAGATTCGGTGACTGTAGATAGCTAGGTAACGTGGTTTGTTCATAGTATCATATTGGAAGGACTGCATTGGGAAGAACCCAAGAAACGAGCAGTTTTGTGCTTGTCAGTGTGGTGCCTGTTAATTGGGTATCGCAGCAACTGAATAATGACAGTTAATGGAGGTGATGATACTGCTGTGTTCTAGGAGAAAACCCCAACTCAGAGGCCATCGAGTGTTTCAAGCTGCCTAGATAATAATGACATTGGAGGAAAAAAATGAGTGTTTTCCTTTGGACCTGAATTTTTAAAAAATTAACGTGGAAAGCAGCAGTAGTAGTATTTTTGCCATCAGTGTCTTTCTTTGCCTATTAGAGAAAATGGGAGTATAGCTGGAGGTAGGAAGAACTACTGAAGTTACTTAAGGTTAAAAAGAAAAGGAGTTAAGATGGCATTCTATAGCAAAATATAGGCTTGTTCATCTCTAATTTTTAAGGAGCAAGTTTTTGTTTGTTGTTTAGTTGGTTTGTAAAGTACCTGTTCTGCTTTTCCCTTTTGCTGACCTGTCTTTTCTCAGCAGCAGAACAGGCCAGACACGCTGTCTGTCAGTGTCCTTTATGCGTATTCTGATCATATTTGGCTTAAGAGGAAGGGTTCTTATAAACAGTGTAGAGGATAGTTTATGTAACATTTATTTCTGGGTAGTTCTCAGCATGTCTCAGAGCTTGGATTTCCTTCAGGCAGGAGTGGAGGTGGGGTGTAATTCCAACTTTACAGCCAGGGCACTTGCTTAAAGGCAGATTTAAGGGCAACCATGTGTTAGGCCAGCAGGCACCATATCTCAGGGCAGAGGGCTGTGGTGAGCCTCGCCCCTGCCCTGGGGCTCCCTTCCCCTCCCACAGCCTCTTTCGCTTTGACTGGAAGGTGCCGGGATTTTTATGGGGAGAGGAACTGCACAGTGTCCTTATCCCTTCCTGACTGGGTCCCTTCCCAGAGGCATCTGGATTCTGACGCGTGCTTGGAAGTGGTTCAAGACCCCTCCGGGGACAGTCTAAACTCTTTCATGGTCTGGTGGGTGCATCAGCTGCTTTTGTAAAATGGCTAGTGTAGATAGAGTTACATACTAGATTTAGTAAAATTACAATCCTCAAACTCAAGGTCCATTCAACCTTGGGGAAAACTTAAACTCAGAAAAGTGACCTGTAAAACAGAAGAGTAAGCGCCTGCCTTCTAGGGAGTTGGTGGGGTTCGTGAAGAGTCCTAACATGTCAAGTTGATGACCATAGAGCGCCCCAAGGTAGGTGGACCCTTCTGTAGTCCTTGCTGCCCGTGCTTCCTCTTGCGGAGCCCGCTCCCTCGCTTGTCAGCCCTCCTCCCGCTCCCAGTCTTAGGGAACGGGGGTCAGCACCCCTGGCTGTCCAGTGAGTCCACCTCTCCTGCCAGACAAGACGATTCTTGCTCTTCCCGTGTTCTTCGCACCTTTCCACCTCTCTGTCTTTCCTCCTCCTGATTCTTATATTTAGCATGCCTGCCGTCCCCACCTCTCCAGAGCTGAATCCTCCCTGTGCTCCACGCCCTTCCCCAAGCTTTCCCAGCCGCTGGAAAGGGACACCTGCGAGGAGCAAGTTCTCCCATGGAGTACTGTTGGCATTTTCTGTGCCTCTCAAGCGCTCAGTGCTGTCGCTGTAATTTTTAATTTTTTAAATTGTTTTTCTGCTGCTCAAAGATAAATTATTTGAGGGTGAGCAAAATATTTTTCCAATGTCTCCACGTTCTCCAGAATACCGTGAGTCCAGCGGGTACTCGGTAGTCTCCGGATAGATTAGAAAGTATCTTTGTCATTTTACAATTAATATTAATCTAATCATTAATTAATCTTTGTTGCCTTTTCCTATAATTGTTTTATACAACGTATAAACTTATAGGGCGTCACATATTTATCATGATATATCGTATCCCTCAAACTAGATTGAAACTTGCAGGCGAAGACCATAATCTCTGCAGCTGTGTTCTCTCCTCCCCATGTCGAGCACAGGCCCTGTACATAGAAGGTTGGTCAGTTTGACTACCTCCTGCTGTGTCGTGCTCTCTGAAGCAGGGCACGTGGCCACAAATGCATTTACAGGGTCTTTCTCCTCCAGCCACAGTCTGCGAGGTTTTCCCCCAGTAGCCTTGTCTGCTACAATGCTCTTTCTAACTTTTCTTTCTTTTTTTGGTGCAGACAGTCGTGAGAGACTTCAGGACAAGAATGTTTCACTTAAGGACTTGTGCTGCTAAGTTGAGGCCATTGACGGCTTCCCAGACTGTGAAGACATTTTCACAAAACAGACCAGCAGCAGCTAGGACGTTTGGGCAGATCCGGTGCTATACTGCCCCCGTTGCTGCGGAGCCCTTCCTCAGCGGGACTAGTTCGAACTATGTGGAGGAAATGTACTATGCTTGGTTGGAAAACCCCAAAAGTGTACACAAGGTAAGGCTCGGAGGAGCAGGTGTCTTCGTGTGTTTGGAGTCTTGGCCGATGGTGGCTGGCCGTCCAGGTAAGTGCATGTGTTCTGAGGACCATCGAGAAGGAAGGCAGGCAGGTGGCTGGATGCCCCACCGACCCGAGTTCTCTGCGTCAGCCCAGCTCGGCCGTCACACCAGGCCCAACTGGAACCGCCTTCTCTGGAGCGGCGTGTCCCTCTCTCCGTGTGTGGTGCGCTCAAGGCTTTGCTCCCTGGAACAGCCAACGTGTTAAACCGGCAAGGATGTAGAGAAGCACTTGCACCACTCCCAGGCTCTCACCAAGGCTGCTGCAGGACGGTGATGCCGCAGAAAGGAAGCCCACGGAAGGAAAGACCCCGCAGGAAGCTCCTCTGTCCCTCTGTCCTCGGAACACCTGAAAACCATTTCATGTGATTTCTGTATAAATGACATTTTAGATCAGTATGTTCACGTTTTTCTCTTGTATTTGAAAGTAAATTCTGTGAAGTCTTCCTTCTAATTTCTCTGTATTAACCAGTGAGGCTCTTCCTTAGAGCCTCTCTCTTCACACGTTTACTTGATACAGAGCGTGCCTAGTGGGAGCACTTCTTCACAGCATTTTGGCCAGTGATATTTATGCGTTTTGATGACCGTTTCTTGGTTTTCAGGTCAGGCAGCTGGCCCAGCGGAAGCTGGAGGGTAGACCCCCAAGTTGCTCAGACTCCTTGTGCCCCGTTGCGGGGTGTGTGAAGGAGACAGTACGTGTGAGGTGCTCAGGGTCTGCGCAGAGGAAGTGCCCCCCGGAGGCTGGCTGTCGTCACTGTTGATCTGGTTCTTTCCTTGTGAATTTTAGGGACTTGTTATCTAAAGGCAGCCTGCTTCCATTGGGCCCTTGAGCGTAAGCTTTACCCTTTTACCCTGAAGCATTAGTGACATTTAGATTGGGTACGTTTGACTGCGGGAGCCACCAGCCCCGTTTCATCAGGAATGCCGCCTCTTGGTCTGAACCTCCTTGCCCAGCAAGGTTTCCATGGCAACCTGGAAGCTGCATTGCTCCGTGAGCAAGATGAGACCTGGTTTCCTATGGGAGGAGATCTGGGGTGTGTTTCCCAAGACTGTAGACAAATGCACTGCCCGGAGAGAAGTGCCTCTGCCTGTGATGTCAGCTATTAGCGGTTTCTGAAGACAGTTGCTACAAGGTTATCTCTCAAATAAACTTAACCCAGAGGTTTCAGAATCAGACTTTCATCTTGTGTCCAGGCTGTCCCTTGCCTTCCTTTTCTCAGACGTAACCTCTTTGTGGAACCAACCAAGTCTTCTTAAGTTATATTTGGTTTTAGGGAGAATAGCACCTGAGTGAGTTATTGCGAGTTAACAGGGATCTAGGTCGGGGAACGTCCGTGTGTGAATGCCTGGCGTCACGGGAATGGGTTGCAGTGGAGAAGCACACTGTGGCTCTGTGGTGCAGAGCTCTGGAAAGTGGGGCTGAAAGCATCACAGTGGCTGTTACCATTATTAGTATTTGTATTAATATCATTATCGTTATTGCTTTAAAAAAATCGTTTAAAAGACTTATTCTGTAGAGCAGTTTTAGGTTTATAGCAAAATTGAGGGGAAGGTACAGAGATTTGCCATGTACCCCTGCCCCCCACATGCAGTCTCCCCGCCATCAACACCCCCACCAGAGTTACAACATTTGTTACAGTTGATGAACCTACATTGACGGGTCATCATCACCCAAAGCCCATAGTCTACATTAGGGTTCACTCTTGGTGGTGTGCATTCTGTGGTTTTGGACAAATACATAATGCCATGTATCACCATTATAGTATCATAGAGAATATTTTCACTGCCCTAAAAATGCTTTGTGCTCCACCTATTCTTTTTTTTTTTTTTAATTTATTTTTTATTTATTTATTTTTGGCTGCGTTGGGTCTTCGTTGCTGCGTACGGGCTTTCTCTAGTTGCGGCGAGCAGGGGCTACTCTTTGTTGCGGTGCGCGGGCTTCTCATTGTGGTGGCTTCTCTTGTTGCGGAGCACGGGCTCTAGGCGCACGGGCTCAGTAGTTGTGGCACGTGGGCTCAGTAGTTGTGGCTCGCAGGCCCCATTGCGCAGCCTCAGTAGTTGTGGCATGTGGGCTCAGTAGTTGTGGCACGCAGGCTCAGTAGTTGTGCTCCACCTATTCTTGAAAAGTATTTTTATCACATGGTGTCAAGGAAGGTAACACTTGGGGGTTCTCAGGTTGCATGGGATGGTCACCGTGTCCATCTGTCCCAGGGATGAGGACAGCACAGTGAGAGGACTACTGACAGGCACAGATGCAGCCTGCTGAGGAAGAATCCAGAGTGAGGATTGGGTCCTTGGGCTCCGCGGGTCAGAGCAAGCACCTCTTTAGCACCTCTTTGAGAGATTCTGCGGGGGATATGGGTAAAGGATCTCAAAAAAGGACTTTTCAGTTTAATAAGAGAATACATGCAGATTGGCGTCTTTGGGCCAGATTTTATGTGCTGGTTTCTGTGTCAGGATTCTCCAGGGGACACAGCGTCTCCTTGAGGGAGAGGGATAGGATGGTGTAAATCAGTGGACATTTACAATGGCAGTGTCCCTCCACGGCCATCCCAGCAAAGTGGACTTGATCGCCTCTCCAAGTTGAATTAGGCCCAATACCTGTTGTATGCTCATTTTTTGAGTGACAGGATCCAGAGCTTTCATCAGATTTTCAAAGGCATTTGTGACCCACGGAAGGCCTTGGAAATCGTTGGCTTTATTAAGAATGCTTCTTTTGTGCTCTGTGTTAGAAAAAATAGTTTAGGGAGAGATAAAGAAAATTAGGTTTTAAGATTTAGATTGATCATCTTTCTGATCTCTCATTTCTGCATCAGATAAGGGATGTCAAATTCCTTGTCCTGAGAGCTGGTTCTGTCATCATCCTCCTCCCTCCCTTTGCAGAGGGCTTATGAGGAACTGCTAGGACTGAATTTTTTTGTGTTCAGCAGAAACAGCACAAATTTAGCATCTCCCCCTCCCTGCCCTTCTACGCTCTGCTTTCCTATTATTTTTTAAACTTTTTATGACGTTTTCAAACATACAATAGGGGTGTCAATTACAAATTGACACTTAACCATCTACCTTTACAAGGATCAAATTATGAGCTCTGCAGCTGCTGGCCTTCAACACCCCCTGAAAGGAGTTCAGGGGGTGGAGATCAGGAATGAAGCACCCTGTGCTCTGGGAAAACCCGGGAGAACAGGTCTTCAGATAGATATTTTCAGGAGAAGATTTTATGAGCCCAATTCTGTCATCTCCCTGTATCTAGAAAAGCACTAAAATCCTTCATGGTGCTGTCTGCTCCTCGTGACTAGCAACAACCTTCTGCAAAAAATACGTGCTCGATTGCATGTACTCCCCCTTCACCAAAATCACAAATATACTGACCTTCCCCCCTACCCCTTTGGAGCAGTTTCTCGGAGCTATCTGAAATGCTGTCTCCCGGGCTATAGTCCTCATTTTGCCCCAAATAAAACTTAACTCACAACTCTCACGTTGTGCTTTTTTTTTCCTCCCCCAGTTGACAGGAGTGTGAAATGAGCCTCCGTGAGGAGACCCATCACGCAACTTCAGTAGCTCTCTGCAGTTTGCCAGTCTTTAAAAATCTGTTCCTTCCCCACTTACTTTTCTGTCATAAATGCATCTGAGTGGCTCTATCAAGGGAATGGTTTCTTCACCACACTTAACAAAATTAACAAGATACTTCTCTAATACTATAATCTCATCCTCAGTCTATATTCAGCTGTTTGTGATTATCTTAAAGCTGCCCTTTCACGTTTGACTTTATAATTTACTTTATAATTTTGTCGTATCCCTATTTTTAAAGAAAACTTTTGTTTCTAAATGTTTAATGGGGAATGTTATGTTTGTGGTAAAGTAATCAAGCATTTCAGCGGTGCAAGCCCCCGAGCGCTCCCCGTGCCTCTGCGCCCAGTTACCTGGCCGGCCCAGGGTCTGCCTTTGCACTCCGTCTCGCCGCCCCTCTCCTCTTTGTCCCTTGGTGTGGTCCTCTCCTAGACAGCCGTCTCTTCCCCATCATTTTCTCCAGTCCGGCCTCTGCGCTCCAGTCTTAAACACCTTGTCAAGTGTAGCTCGCCCCTTGACCCCCTAGGACCCGTCAGCCAGGGCCTGTTCGGTCAGCGTGCGAAGCCCTCCCTCATTAAGGTCTTGGCCATGTTGGGGACAAGTCAGATGGTGGCATCTTATTTTTATTTATGTCTTAAAAACAGAGTCAAAGCCAGATTGCCTTTGTTAGTGTTTCACACAGACAGGTAATTGGGAGTTGCTGAGCCCTCACCGGGCCCCTCCTGTGCAGCAGAGGCAGGTGCCCGCCCTCACCTCCACCCCCGCCACAGTCACAGCGTGGTGTCGGCCCTGTGCCCTCTCCACCCTGTGGTGCCCTTTGTGCCCCTGCTTACTGGGCCACCACGGCCGTCCTTGGTGCATCGGAGCTCACTTCCCCTGCCTGGGCCTCCTCAGTGACCTCTGCCCACTTCCTAAAAGCCTGTCTTCCTCGTCTTGCTGACTGCGTCCATTTCCTCTCCTGCCTTCTGCGGGCCGGCTCCCACGTGTAGTAACAGCTCTCTGGTCCAGTGTGGTCACCACAAGAGCTCTGTGCGGCGCTCGACCTGCAGATCCTAGACTCTCGGTCCCACCTCTCTGAGCTCGGCCATGCCACCCTTCTGGCCCGGGCACTTCTGCTTCTTCCTTCCATGCTCGTGAAACACAATGCTGTTATTTTCTGTAATTGAACCAGACAAGCAGAGCAGAAAGAGACACACGTCGTCCCCAGTATGGGGTGACACCGTTCCTTTTTATTCTGCAGCTTTGAAACTGCCTTGGCTGCACTTTAAAAACTCAGCCGCGGTTCGCCCTAGTTCTTTGCTGGCCTTGGGGAAAAACACACATGTGGTATACTTCATGGGCTTTCAGTGATCGAGGCTGTTAAACCTCACTTTGAAGTTCCCCCTCCATACTCAGCTTCCTAAATCAGGATGAATCTCAACCCTGGTGACTTTTTGTGTTAAATCGACTAAACCAACTAAGGACATCTTCCCTAACTTCAGTATAGTATTTTACTCTTAAAGGATTTGTGTTTATACCGTCAGGGACATAAAATTAACACCTTTGGAAAGTGTAAGGGTCCTGAAGCAGTGCCTTCACCTTATGTGTGTAGCAGTTTGCAGCTCGTGACAGTTTGATTGGAGGACTGAGTCGAGTGGCTGCCAGGAGGTGTGAGTGTGCAGGGCCCGCTAGCTCGCGGGCCCGTGGGGACTTCGGGAAGCCGAGCACAGTTAGAATACAGAGTAAACCCCACCGGCTTCTGCAGGGAAGCGCCAGTCGTTCTGAGTTTTGAAGGGTAAGGAAGGGGCCTGGCCAGGGACCGGGTGGCTGTACCCAGAAGAGGCACGTGTGAAGGCAGAGGGCCGCAGGGGCCCGGGAAGGGCCGGGGGGCACTCAGCGAGCACTCACGAGGCTCCTGGGAGGCTCGGCGCCAGGAGCCCAAGGCAGCAAAGTGAAGACCAGCAGTTTGAGCTGCGACGTACGTGGAGAGGCCCCGAGATCAAGCCGAGGGGTGTTGGCTTAGTTTGTGAAACGCTGTGGGAGTGTGGACCCCTGAGCAGTTGGCAGAAAGTGAGGGTGTCAGGCGCTGATGGAGAGCTAACTAAGCCTGCGGTGGCCGGAGGGCGGGCTGGGAGTAAAGGCGTGCTGCATCTTTGGGAGCATGATTTTTTAATGACCGTCCTTTTGTACTGTATTTTAAGCAAGAATCGTGGGTTTTTAAATGTCAGTGATAACTGGAGAGAGAGATCCAGAGCGACCTCAAGGGGAAGGTGGACACCAAGAGCAAGAAAGGAGCGAGTCAACCTCGGGGCCGGGGCAGCTTTTTTTTTTTTTTTTTTTTTTTTTTGGTCGCACCAGGTCTTAGTTGTGGCAGGCGGACTCTTTAGTTGTGGCATTCAGGCTCCTTAGTTGTGGCATGTGAACTCTTAGTTGTGGCATGCATGTGGGATCTAGTTCCCTGACCAGGGATTGAACCCCGGCCCCCTGCATTGGGATCTCAGAGTCTTATCCACTGCGCCACCGGGGAAGTCCCTGGGGCAGCTCTTGAGAAGGGCGCAGCGAGCTCTGCCCCAGCCACCTGCCTGGCGCCTCCTCTCAGGGGAAGGGAAGAAGGAGCGCGTTGTCAGCGGGAGGTGTTCTTTGGGGCCTTTCCCAGAAAGGGGCTGTGATGGTGATCACATCGTCAGCCCAGAGCCCCTAGGCCACTCACTCCCCGACTCTGCCTGTGCCAGGCCCCCGTGAGGGGTCTGAAGGTCTGCTGGGCTCTGGACTCTGCTGTCCATGGGCAGGTTGTGAGTTTAGGGCCTTGTCTCTTAAGTGGTCCCAACTCGCAGAGCCAGAATTCTCTCGGAGCCTGAGGCTTGGCTCAGCTGGGCTAGGCCCTCCAGGTGGGGCCATCCACTAGGCGCGTGGGGACCAGATGCCCACTGTGGTCCCGCACAGCCGCCCTGGACCCTGGAGAGTTGCAGTTCTGAGTTGACAGAATGCACTGTTGGATGCGGACAGCCAGGCAGAGGGCAAGGGCTCTCACTTCCTGAGGAATGCCAGAAAAACTGCGCATGAGAGCCGTCACAGGCGTCCTGCGTATGATATTTTCCTGCAGTAAAAGTCTGGTTTCTGTGAGCGTTTGTGTAATAAACCACCCCAAAACTTGGCAACTCGAAACACCACCAGTGAAGTCTTTCTCATGGTTCCCAGCTTCCGTGCAGCTGAGGTTTGGCCAGGCTGCAGACCCGCAAAGGACCCCCTCACATCTGGTGCTTGGTGCTACCTATCTACCAGGCCCTGCCATCAGCCAGGGGACCAGAGAGACTCCCTCACAAGTCCTCAGTGTAGCTCCAAGAGGAGAAGGGAGGAGAGGCTGCAGGCCTTGGATGCCCCACCCAGAACTCACACTGCCACTCCCACCCATGGCCTTGGTCAAAGCAAGTCTCAGGCCAGCCCCCAAGGGCTCACCTCCAGTGGAGGAGCCACATGGCCACTGCAGGGGGCGTTTTGTGGACCTGGGAGGACATGTGGCCACTGGGCAGCCTACCACAGTCCTTTCTATAATGATCTGATGGGGCCACTGCCTTTAGTCTAGGGCAGAAACCCAGGGAGTATCATTCCTCTATCAGCAGATTCCTTGGAGCAGAGCTGAGGCAGCTTTTCTTTGCTAATCTTGTGTGTTTATTGCCGTTTTACCTGTACACCCATACAGAGAGAAGATAGTAGAGCTTGTCTGGAGATGTTCTCTCGCCTGTACTACACTGTGCTTTAAAAATAACAGCATCGCTCTGATCGAGCACAGTTCATTTGGCTTCTCTGGCTGAGACATCCCCAAGCAGAACCCCCGAGTTTAACTGCTCCCAGTATAAATAGGTCTGTGGTGACAGGTCAGGCAGGCCCAGGTCCTGGTGCCTCCTAGACGTGGTGGTGGGCAGTGAGCTGGGTCGGGACATGGCCCCGCCCGTCCTCAACTGGGGACAGTTTGAGCAAGGCCCTGCCTGTGGTTGGAGGGGCCTGCAGCCCAGCACTATGCATGTCTTTCGAGACTGCCTAGCCCTGAAGCAGGAACCTTTTGTGCAGGTCTGTGGCCATCCACCGCGGGTCTTCTCGCCCCCTCACCCCGGGCATCGTCTCGTCGGGACGTTTGGATAGTCCCACACGGTGTTTTCAGGAAAGGCATGGAGCCCAGCAGTTGGCACAGACAGGGCACACCAGGAGGGTTGTAGACACTGCCCCATGCAGGCTTTTCATACACGGCACAGACATGAATCACTCAGCTCCACGCCATAGCTGGGCTGGTGTGCACAGAAAGCTAGGCGCTGAGGAAATAATGCAGAATTTGCCAGCGCACTTTCTAAGCTGGAAGAGCCCCTGTGCAGGGTGAGTAGGGAGACGTGCAGCCTCGGAGCAGTGCCAGCTCCCTCCAGGGCACTGGGGTCCTTGAGGAGCAGCACCTGTCGGCCAGCGAGTCACAGGTGACCATCCTTGGCTCAGGGAGCTGTTGCCTGTCCATTTATTTGACTGAATTAGCCTGAACCTGCCAAACCCTTGTTTGGCCATGCATGTGTTTTCCTTGGTCACTTGTTCCTTTGAATTTCACGTTTGTGGCAGTTAAAAAGCATTGTCAGTATCAGAACATAATGATATGGTTGTTTGTGACAGTGCTGGCATCTGACGTCCAGACCCGGCAGTCATTAGTTTATCAACTGTGATGGCCTTTGAGCCTGGGGTTTGGTCCATTCAAGAGGTGGCCAGAGGCTGCCCCACCCCATCCCCGGCATGGTGTTTTACGTCAGGGTCCTTGGCAGGGCGCCCAGCAGAGGGTGGTGGTGGCTAGCAGGTGACATCATGTTCTAGACCAGGGTGATAATGCGGGTGGGTGGGGTTTGTTCCATAGCTAAGGTGGAGACGAGACAGCAGGGCATCTGAAGGGGACTTTGGACGAGAGAAAGTGGTCTGGCCAGTCCAGAACCCAGAGTCATAGAATTGAGCAGCTAGAATAAGCATTAGTAATCCTAGGGTTAAGCTTTGATCATCAGCTTCTTGAACAAATATGAGTATACCTACAGGTGCTTTTTAAGGTGTAAAAAGCTACACAAGTATAGGGGTGTCCTAAGTAACCTGTGTTCCCTACTTTTATAGGCAAGGAATGAGGCACAGAGAGCTGAGGCGACTTCCCTGGCCCTCGCCCAGCCTGTGGGGGTCAGGACTGGGGCTCCCAACCCCCAGGAGCAGGCAGGCAGCAGGCAGGCCCACTCTGGTGGGCTCAGCCTGTGCGTGGCCCTGGTAGGTCACACTGGCCCGCGTATCTGACACACATCGGGGGCCTTTGAGACGGGGTGGGGAAGGGCGCTTGGTAGCAGGTTTGCGACCCCTCCAAAACCAAACCCTTCATGAACAAGTCTCTGTCATGACCTTCACAGACAGGAACTTGGCCCTGAGACTCTTGCGATCTGCTGACAATCAACAGGGTAAAGTCTGCTTGCCTCACTGAACCACTGACGCCCGCGTCCCCTGGTTAGCACTCCCACACCCACTGAGGTCAGCGCCTTATCCGAGATGAGGACTCTGGACGGTCCACGGTCTTACAGCTGTCACCGCACCCACTGCCGCACCTGACACCCTGCCTAGCACAGCACTTAGCACCACACCTGACACCACACCTAGGACCACGCCAGACCGAGCACCTGGCATCCACCTCGCGTCACACCTAACACTGCATCTGATACCGCCCCTAGAACCACAGCTAACACCCCGCAGCACCACATTTGACATCCCAGGGAGCACAGCACCTAGCATCACACCTGATACCAGCCCTACCACTGCACCTGACATTGCATCTGACACCACACCTGTCAAGATGTTCGCCTTTGAAGGAGTCTGACCTGTGTGAACTTAACTCAGCAGGTGTGTTGAGCACTTACTATGTGCAAAGCACCGGACCAGCTTCCTTAGACGTTACAGAGGAGAAGGGATGTGTTTGCAGCTTTGAAGAGCTGCCTCTAATTGGGGAGAGGAGGACTGGCGGCGGCAGGGAAAGCCCGTTGGGGCTGTGAGAAGTCTGGGAGGTGTACGGGGGAGCATAGGAGCTGATGGCTTTTGAAAACAGACCTTCATGCACTACAGTTAAATGCTTTTAGTTATCTAAAATTAAATGTAAGCATTCTGGTTTCATTTCAGCCAGAATGTTATACTTATTTGTACTTGAAATCTATCGTGTTTTGGTTTAAGTCATTTCAGCAACAAGTTGATGGCCTTAAACCCACTCGTGGGAGGTGGGTGGCCGGCCTACACTTCTGTTGACGGGCCAGGGCTGCTCGCCTCTATGGCACGGAGGCCGCGAAGCTCCACGTGCAGGGGGCGTGTGGGACCGCACAGGCGTCCTCTTCTTGAAGCTTTCTCTTCATTTGGGAAGGGGCCCACTGACCAGTCACTTCAGCCTCGTGGTCACCTGTCCCTGCAGCGGGTCTGCAGACACTTGGTTCTGGCAGCAGGGAAGGCGCTGCCGGGGAGAGAACCAGAACTGGCAGCAGGTAGACATATGGGTAAACAAAGCCTCAAGTTCAGATGTGTGCAAATGAGGGCTGCGATTATCAGAAGGGGATCCCTCTCCAGATAGTGACAGAGCCACAGGTTGAAGATGACGCGGGCCAATGTGTGGAGAGGGGATGAGCGCCCCAGGCAGCAGGAGTGGGGGAGGTGCAGGCTACTACCGAAGGAAGGTGGAAGCCAGTTCAGGTGTGGGGAAGGGAAGGGTGGAAGAGGCATCTTGGAGAAGATGCTGGAGGGAGAGAAGCTCGGCCTCTGAAGGGCGGTGAAACCTGCAAGCCAAAAAAAATGACCTTCATTTTCACAGCCTTTTTTTTTTTAGATGAAAGTTACTTTAATTTATTTTTATTTATTTATTTATTTTTGGCTGTGTTGGGTCTTCGTTTCTGTGCGAGGGCCTTCTCTAGTTGCGGTAAGCGGGGGGCCACTCTTCATCGCAGTGCGCGGGCCTCTCACTATCGCGGCCTCTCTTGTTGCGGAGCACAGGCTCCAGACGCGAAGGCTCAGTAGTTGTGGCTCACGGGCCCAGTTGCTCCGCGGCACGTGGGATCTTCCCAGACCAGGGCTCGAACCCGTGTCCCCTGCATTGGCAGGCAGATTCTCAACCACTGCGCCACCAGGAAAGCCCTCACAGCCTTTTTTTTAAGTCAACTTTTTTTTGAGGTCTGACTTACATGAAAATTTACCAGTTTTAAGCTGCAGTGCGAGGGTTTTGCAAAGTGTATGCCGCCAGGAACTTTCTGTCACCCATGTGTGCAAACTGATCGGATCTGGTGGAAGGGGGCTTGCTGTTTGTTGGGGTGGGCTCTTTGGCCGGGCCCTCATCTGAGTGCAGGTACCCGCACCTGCCCAGAGCGTGCGGGGGAGGGCCTGCCGGAGCTGCAGGGAAGCTGATCGCGGTGTGCGCAGTGGGGGTAAATTATGGGACAGGAGGAAGCTGCATTCCTGGCATATTCTTTCCCAGTGGTTCGCAGCTCTCTGCAATACTGGTAGGAACCAGTTTTTTCTGACTGCCTCCAGCTTGAGCAGAATTTCAGTCTGTGTCGCTGTCCTCAGCCAATTGAAAATCACCTGGAGTTTTATCCCAAGCACAAAAGAAGGTCAGAGAGAGGAGGCCCGATGACTTCGATTTCTCTCCCCGCCCCACCGCCACCCAGGGGCCTGGCCTGCGCCCTCCGGGTGTCAGCCCTGGAAATCCTTTGATTTTATTGTTTGCTGGCTTTGGCAAGGGTAAGCCAGCCTGAGAGATGCTGTTTATGTAAGGGTTGCTCTGTCTTACTTAACCTGATCAGTCTCCCTGCCTGGTGACCACCCTGTGTCAGTCCTGCCTGCCTGAACCTCTCCCCAGGAGGCTGTGGTTGGCATTCCAGGTGCTTGGAACATCAGTGTGGTAACTACTCCTCCCTCTGTGGCTGCCACTACTGTTCTTGTTATTCAAAGCTGATTTTTCTAAAGAGAGGTGAACTTGTGGTTTTTGCTATGCCTTTTGGCTCTGGGTCTGTCAGCAGCTGGTTCCCATCAGGGTGAGGGGTCAGCGTGCAGCCAGGGGACCCTCTCGATCCAAGGTCTTGTCGTTGGGCCACTGCCACTGCATTTCTACACATGTCTTCATGCGTTCTGTGGGGCAGAAGACAGTGTTTAAGGCTTGAAGAAAGTTGAGATCCTGTGTGCTGCTCTCTAGAGGCTACTTGGTTTCAGGGTCATGCCCTGTCCTTCAGCCCCACTGCAGCCCCAGGGTATGTGTCCAGAGCAGGACTTGGCGTGGACACACATAAGGGTGGGGACGCCAGTGCTAGAGCCCGCTGGGGGCAAAGTAGAAACTAGGTCAGGTTTTACAAGGCAGGAGCAGGGTGCTGTTGGTTCTTGCCATGCAAGGCTGGGCTGACTCCTGCCGCATTCCCTGCCCTATCAGCGGGGCTCCTTTTAGTCCAGGCCCTCGGTTACTGGAGGTATGGGTGGGGGCCAGGGAGAGCCCTGGGCCAGAGCTGCTCCCAGAATGCGTGGAGCTTGCATGGCCTGCTGTACAAGCTCACAGAGTCAGAAATGTTTGGGGGTGTCCAGCGAGTCTGCTCCTTAGGCCCTTGTAAGGAACCAGGTGGGTGCCGAGCTTGGGGCAGCCTTACCTTGCCCAAGGCTGCTAACCCTGAGGCATCCTCTCCTTTCTCTCACAAGAGTAAGTCAGTTGCTTTCTCTGGTGGGCATACTGCTTTTACCCCTGTTAGAGGACTCAGAGGGATAGAATGGTCTTGGGGTTCCAAGCCCTGGATGTAGAATGCCCCTGGTTGTCAGGTCACGTGATGCACGGTGCTCTGCAGTCGGTGTTGTGGCCTTTGCCAAAAGAGAACCCCAGATCTCCCTTCTACCATCAACTGACATGCTGAAAATTAACCAGAAAGGTAAAAACAGTAAAACCTTGAATAGTGAGATATGTTAAAACATTTAAAAATTGTGATTGAGATAGAATTCACATGTAAAAAGTGTATAATTCTGGTTTTTAGTATATTCACCATGTTGTACTATCATCTCCCTAATAGTTTGATTTTTTTAATTAATCTTTTTGAATACGAGAGGACTATGTTCTTATTGTAGAATGATATAAACATTCTGGAAAACTCTGCTCAGAAACACTTATAGTGAGAGGCCGGGCTACCCTGTGTGATGCTCCAGGCCTGTGCACATCCCCGGGGTTTGTGACTGGCGGCAGCATGCATCCATCTCTCGGACCGTCCAAGTCAGTACATCTACATGTCATAAAGAGCCTGCCTGAAAAAGCCAGAAGACCTTCAGCCTTCAGGACCAGTCTCAAGGTTTCTGCCCAGACACAGATAGACCCATTCGATACCTGCCCAAGCTCCCAGATGAGCCCATCTGGACAACATCTTGGTAGCACTTAACTGGGAGGGCGAACAAAAATCTAGTGAAGTTTCTCCTCTCCAGATTTTTCAAGAAGTCTAACCAGAGTTTATTGACAGAAGAATCTTAGAAACTCGAAAATGCATGGCAGAGAAGAAAGATAATGTTTTCATGTTTCTAAACTCTCTGAGTTTTAATATATATTTTTTTGCAATGGAATTTTATTAGGTCTTAGTTCCTCTGACCTCTAAAATTTTTTTTTAAGCCTCACGTCTTTGTATGAGATAAACTATTATAGTTCACAGTGTCTATGCAGATTATAAATTGAATCAGGGAATTCCCTGGTGGTCCAGTGGTTAGGACTTCGAACTTCCACTGCAGGAGGCACAGTTTCGATCCCTGGTCGGGAAACTAAGATCCCAGAAGCTGCACAGCATGGCCAAAGAAAAAATTGAATCAGACACAAAGTAGCCAAAAATAATAGGAAGAGGAGTTAGTTCACATTAGCACAAAGGAATTTGAAACCAGAAGTAATACCAGTTACTACCAGTAATGCCAACTGCCTACCAGATTGTGTGCTAAATGCCTTTAGTCTTTACAAAAAAAAAAAAACCTATGAAGAATATATAGATTTTTTTTTGTCCTCGTCTTACGGATGAAAAAACTGAGCACAGAAATTTAGGTTATTTGCCAAGATCTCAGATTGGAGGTTCTGCCTCTGGCTGCACACTCTGAGCCCTTGGTGACAAGACTGTTTCTGGAGGGGTCAGTGGGGACGCTTCAGGCTTCACCGGGCTGAGCTCCGGGCTGCCTCTTACATAAAGGCCCTGATTCTGTTTGGGGTTTTTTTGTTTTTGTTTTTAATATTTATTTACTTATTTGGTTGCGCCGGGTCTTAGTTGCGGCATGCGAACTCTTAGTTGCGGCATGCATGTTGGGATCTAGTTCCCCGACCGGGGCTCGAACCTGGGTCCCCTGCGTTGGGGGCGTGGAGTCTTAGCCACTGTGCCACCAGGGAAGTCCCCCTGATTCTGTTTTGTGTCCGGGGAGAAAGCACAAGCAGGCAGGCCTGGGCTTCAAAGGCTGTGCCACGCCTCTGGGGTCTGGAAAGCGGATCTAAATGCGCTCAGTTCCCCTCAGGAGGCCCAGTTGGGGTTTGAGGACCTGGGGCAGCTGCAGCCCTACAGGCAGGAGGGCCGCGAGCATTGGTCTCCCGGGTGACTAGGCAGGGAACAGATGGGGAAGGAAGGCCTCTGTTCACCTGCCTCCTGGGCTGCCTGCCGTGGAAGCAGTTGGCACCCGCAAGCCGGGCAGAGCTGCGCGGCCTTGGGCCTTGGGGGTTTTGATGGGAGGGCATCTGCGTCGTAGGGTTGGGGGTAAGGAGGCGCATCTGAGGGAATGATGGAAGCAGGGGCCCAGCCTCTGAGAGACCCGCCCTCTGGGGGCAGAAGCAGGCTGCCCAGAGTAGGAAGAAGTTGACCCAGCCAGGCTACTGGTAGATGGACATAATCAAGACTTACCTGCCAAGAACAGTTCTCTTTTTGGCTAAAAATGAGTCCTAGGCCTTAGGGGAGCAACGGAGTGACATGTGTGTTCCTTCTTTGTCTTCAGTCGTGGGACATTTTTTTCCGAAACACCAACGCCGGAGCGCCCCCGGGCACCGCCTACCAGAGCCCGCTCCCCCTGAGCCTGGGCTCCCTGGCAGCTGTGGCCAGAGCGCGGCCCCTGGTGGAGGCTCAGCCCAACGTGGACAAGCTGGTGGAGGATCACCTGGCGGTGCAGTCTCTCATCAGGGCCTACCAGGTAAGGTGGCAGCGGCCAGCCACCCGTGACAGAGCGCCCCGCTGACCCCGTGAAGGCTGTCGCCTAACTTTCACCCCAGCCAAACACTAGGTGCTCTCTCTCCCTGCTCTGGGCTGGAGGGAGGCAAAAATGACATATGACAAGAGAAAAGGAGCCCAGGCAGTCTCACCCTGTTTGAGCAGATCCTCTGCCACCTTTAGCACCTGCCCTTATTTCTTCCCATAGGTTGGCAAGGATGATTTGTAGGCAGGGAAACGCAGTCAGTGCCCGGGCGTCAGGGGAAGTGCCGATCCCCAGGAGGGAGCAGTGACCGGGAGGGGTGTGCTGCTCCCCTTCTCAGTTGCTAGGGCCCAAATGCAATAAGAGAAAATGAACCTGTAGGGTTTGGGGACAGAAGCAGAGCCCATGGAAGCAGGGAGAGGCAGGTGAGGGGCAGCTGAGCCTGCAGAGGGGCCACCTCTCCGGGAGCATTCCGGTCAGTGGTCAGCCCCGCTGGAGGAGGCTCATGCAGAACCAAGGGCTCCCATGGCCTTTCTCAGAGCCCAGAAGCCCCTTCCAGGATATCCGCCTGGCGTGGAGAAGAGCCCAGAATTCAGACCTTACCACCTGGTCTGTGAGTAGTTCTCAGGAGGAAAGGAGGAGCAATCAGGCCCGGGGAGGCCCTTCTGGGAGCCCCCAGGACCTGGGCTCCCCTGCTGCCTCTTCTGGCATTGCTGCAACGTAGCAGGGGTGTCACACCACAGAGTTCTCTCTCCGACGTTCTCTTTCCTAGAAACGGCCGTGTGGACCGTTCCCCTCCGCCCACGGGGCCAGTTGCCACAGGTGTCAGGACAGGTAGCACAGGGTGGGCCTGTCCTGTTGGAGCCTGGCAAGTCAGGCTCTCTCCCCAGGGCAAATGATGAGACGCATGCCGTTCACAGTGGGTGTTTCTGTAGAAAGAGGCACAGTTGGTGTGTGCTGACCACTGCCTGTCTCATTCAGCTTCAGTCATTTCTGTTGGTCTTTAAGTGACTTCTCAGCAGCTGCTCCCCTTCCCAAATTGTTAGCAAGAAACGGTGGATTAAAGTATCCAAGACTTAAAGAAACAAAATTGGAAGGGATTTTCTGTGTCTTTTTGCTTTTAAACGGTTCAGATCAGGCGCCGAGGTCCCTGTTGTAGCTGTCTGCTGTTGTGCCCCCTGTGCCCTGACCCACGCAGCAGGGCCACACCCACACCTTCCTTAGGGACTTCTGCGTGTTCTAAGCTGAGTGGCCTTCGCACTGGAGCTAAAGTCCCCAGCATATCCCATTTCTGTTTATCCAGGAAAACTGTGTAAGGATCCTGAGAAATGGGTCCTTCTAGACTGCCAGGTTTATCAAAACCTGAGGAGCTTATCCCCTTTTTATAAAAGTGCATTTATGCACAATAACAAACTATTGTAAGGCTTTTTACAAACTGACTTTGTTGTTTGGGTTCATTGGCGCTCTCAGGGAAAAGTTTGACCAAGTGCAACTTTTACCCCTCGCCACAGGCCACAGGACCTGCTTAATGACTGCTTGTATTATTGCTTCCAGGTCAGGGGTCACCACATTGCAAAACTTGATCCTCTCGGAATTAGTTGTGTAAATTTTGATGATGCTCCAGTAACTGTTTCTTCAAACGTGGGTGAGAATTGATCTGTAAACACTAATTTTAATGTAATTTTACTTTTTTTTTTTTTTTTTTTTACCCCTTCCCTCTTTTTTTTTCTCCTGTCCTTTTGTGTGTGTCCTTCCCTCTCCATCGCTGGCCCATTCATAGATACGAGGGCACCATGTAGCACAGCTGGACCCCCTGGGAATTTTGGATGCTGATCTGGACTCCTCCGTGCCCGCTGATATTATCTCATCCACAGACAAACTTGGTGAGGGTCTGAGAGTGGCCAGCGCTGCGCTGCTTGGCTCCTCTCTCTGTGTCCCAGCCTGTGGCAACCAGGACGTCCACAGGCGGAAGGGAAAGGCTCTTAAGTTTCCTTCGTTCTGATCACTTGACATTTATCAGTCATGTAGCCTTAGTGTGTTTTGGGCAAGTTATTTTTATCTCAGCTTTTCAGCCAGATCGTATGAGCTCAATTGTCTAAGTCTCAAAATTGGAAAGTAAAATTTGGGGGCAGGAAAGGTTTGTGGCACAGAGAAAAGGATGACCCACCCAGGCAGGTGGGTCAGAAGATATTCCAGAGACCAGCTCGTCTGGCTTTGGTTTCCAGATCTCAGGGCAGTGCTGCCCCAGACGGGGCACTGCTCAGGACCGTTGTCACACACTGTCTGCTCTGAAGCACGGTGTGGCCTGCCTTTGACAGGGCGAATTCCAGAGCAGGTGGTGCAGTTTGGGTGTCTCGATTCTCAAATGCCGGTGATCATACTGAGGAAACTTTGGAAGGCGTCCCCGCGTGCAGGGAGGCGCACGCGGCGCGCAGGCGCTGTAGTCCCGCACACCGTACCCCCTCTGTCTTGAGCAGAGGGGCGTGGCTGGGCTCACACCTGTGGTTGCTTTCTCAAGTTAACCTGCTCTAAGTCACCGTGCTGCTAACCTGTGCTACAGAAATGACGACGTGACTAATTTTTAAATGGCCAGGTTGTTTTTGAGAAACACTGTGCACGCTAATAAAACTGATGATTACCTACCTGCCTAATGCTGCTCTTTGGGAGGGGACGAAATTTGCCTCCTGAATGACAGTCACTAACACTCTGTGGTGCCCGAATGCCCTTAGAGGCGTGTCCGAGTTGTGACGTGGGAGGTCAGGCACTAGTCAGGTAAGGCTGGATTTCAAACAGTGTTGGCCCTGGGATTGCTGTTAGAGGTTTGTCTCTGCTCTGTCTTCATTTCAGAAACACTCCTAGGTAATACAGGGTTTCCTCTACTTTGTACCTGCACTTTAGCAGTTTTTGGAAGAAAGATTAGAGAAGCCCTCCTGAATATGATTAAATAGGGCCAGTTCAGATTGTCGGCAGGACGTGAGCTTAATCCTGCTACTTTATTGAGTGGTGACAACTTTGTGCACCCCAGAAGTGAGCTTCTCTTTGCAGTGTCCCCCAGGACACTTGGAGCTCCTTTCCTCTTCCTCGCCACTTAGTCCCCGCAGCACCCAGGCCCGACCCAAGCTGTGCTCACCGGTGCTGAAGCCCCCTCAGCACCGTGAGTCCCCTCCAGGTGCTTAGGGCAGGGCAGAGCACCCGCCCCTACGTGAGAGGCCTGCGAGCCCCAGGGCACCAGCTGCCTGATGAGAGCGCAAGGTCCTGTGCCCTGGAGCTGTCTCTCCAGAAAAGGATGACTGCAGAGCCAGCCCGGCACAGGCCACAGAGGCTGGCGTTCCCATGCACAGTCAAGCATTTAAACAAGAAAGGCACAGGGGAGGTGGGGTCTCCTTCTCCCGTCTGAAACTGCATCTCCCCTGTTCCTTGTGCCATCCCTGGTTGCTAGTTTCTTGGTATCAAAACGGACCTTTTTCGGTGGTTCCCAGCTCATTAGCACTGCCTGGGGAGCCTGGAGCTCTTCTCTGTCCCATTCGAGACTGGTCAGGGTGGGATGGCGCCTGCCGCAGCCCACAGGCTCAGGCGGGGCTTTCTTGGAAGTGCCCCCCAGGCCACCCCAGCCCAGGAGTCTGTGAAGGGTGAGAGCCCCCAGGCCTGTTGATGCTGCCTGGCTCCTCAGTTCACAGCTCTCATCAGGGGCAGGGGCAGAGGCAGGACCTCTGTTGTTCTTTCTAGTTCTTTCTTGGCCATCTCGGCCTTGCCTTACATCCAACTCTGGAATAGTGCCCCGAGTGTGCCTCTGTGAGGTTCTGCGTCAGCATGGCGAGGGTCACAGGCCAGAGACACACAGAGGTGGCCCAGAACTTCCTGCGCTCATTTGAGGAAGACTGGGCATCCTCCAGCTGGGAGCCCTTCAGAAACACCAGGAGAAAGTTGGGCAGCAGCCCCCCTCCTGTGCAGGAGAAAAGGGCATTGCATCCTGAGAATTCAAAATAGTGTGACATAAAGGTCATGATCAATGGGATTAGTGTAGGAAAGTTAGTCTTGAATTATCTCACCCTTGATGTATGTAGGTCTTTATGAAAACAGCTGGTCCAACGTGACCGCTCTGTTCAGGGACACTGGACAGTCCCTAGAGCACTTTCCTGCCCACCATCTTATCCGAACCTCAGGGCCTGGGTTCGAGCCAGCTCCCTATGTGGAAGCCCGGCTCTGCCAGGGCTAGCTGTGTGCCTCTGTCTCTGTCTCCTCATCTGTTAGGTTGTTTCAGAATTAAATAAACTCCTTAGAATAGTGCCTGGAGCTTACTAAGCTCCATGAAGGTGTGAGCTACAGTGATTATTAACCATCTTTTGAGATAAGTAGCTGCTGGTCTCTCTGGTAAAGATATATATTTAGAAACCAAGAAATGGAGCAAATAACCCAGAGTCGGTCCCACAGGAGTTGGTAGTAGTAGGGACTGGGCTGCAACCTGAGTGACGAGGAAGCAGGGTAGCTCCGGTGCAGGGACCTGCCAAAACGGGGGGTGGGGATCAGCGTGGCCCACGTGTTGGTCTGGGGTAAGTGAGTGACTGCAGTGGTGTCCTCTGTTGCACAGAAGCCTTCCCCAAGCTTGCGTCCTACTCATGACACCTCTGAGCTGCCCTTTCTTTCTCCCGGTGGATGTGGCACAATTTCTCCATCCTCTTGTGGGGAAACCGAGGCCCAGGCGGTGATCACCCCCCATGTATTTGAGCATTGTGCTGTTGCTGGAGCAGCACAAGGGGTGGAGGAGCAGCTGCGAGCCTTGGGTGAAGTCAGGAAGCCGTTCCCAAGGGCAGCACTAGCCAGTGCAGGTCTGCAGGGCGAGCGGGGCTGATGTCCCCTCAAAATTTTTTTAATAAGGTGGAAAATATGAAAAGTTTCCACTGAGTTCTTGCCGTTTTCTGACCAATTCTGAGAAGGTTGGGAAACGCTGGCCTAGGTTCCCTATGCTAACATCCTAGAAATACTCATGGCCCCTGCAGTCACAGGTAGAGAGAGTGTTAACGGGTAGACAGCAGACTTGGCCGACATGCTCCAGCTCCTGGATGGTCCCAGCATGTCAGGGTCACCATGAGACACGTGCACACAGAACATACTGTGAATGCAACAGAAATATCATTGAGATGGTGGGGTTATTGATTATTTTGATTAAAATTTAAAAATTAATGTTAGAACAGTTTCTCAGTTAGGTGTGGGTTATGTTCTAGAATTGTGCGGTGACTGCTTAGGAAAGGGGGGCCTTTTCCCAGGATGTGTTATGTTAGGAGCCAGGTTCCAGGTGGCCCCCAGAAGCGCATCTTGATTTATGCCAGGCTGTGCCGTCGACCACACGTCGTCGTCGGGTGGAGGAGAGTTGAGCTCCAACCTGAGATGCCTGGGCACACATTCCACATTCCTCCCTAGGGAGAGGCAGGAAGTCTCCAGATGGGATCAGGTTTCCTAGCGAGGCCTCTCCTGGTTGGCCCTAAAGAAGGGTCAGCGTGCAGCTTTTGACAGCGAGTCCCTTGGGGTCGGGGTTGTTGCCACCTTAAGTAGAAACAAATCAACTCCAGACAGCCTGTGTGCTCTTTCCCCTCCTGGCTGCAGTCCTGCGCTGGCATCCAGTCCTTGCTTCGCTGGGGTGAGGACGGGGCGTGGGGCAGTCTTGTTTCTGGCCTCAGCAGAGCTGCCCTTGGCTGGGTGGGGACGTGGAGAAAGTTCTCATTAGCTCTTGCCCTCAGTTTCCTCTCCTCTTCCAAGTGCAGCATTTGAGTTAGAATCCAGCTTAAAAATGCCATCGTCTGTGGTTTCTGTATAAATTCTATAGTATAACTATTCACAGTGACAAAAATGATTGAAATTTACTTAAATGTGAGATTTAAACATAATTAAAGGAGAACTCAAAACAAATTCTATAAATAAAAGAGAGGAAGGCGTGAAACTTCTGTTTACCATTAGTGTTTGCAAATTGTCCATCTTAGGAAATGAACTTGAGTTAAATAGTTAAAAGGGCAATTCAAAAGTCCAAATTATGGCAACATTTTAGCTACTTCATGTCCAGCACAGCAGGACATGAAGTCTCCCCACCCTTCTGACCTTCCAGAACGTTCTTTCTGGTTGAGTTTTGCCCCCTTGATGGCTGGGAAGAATGAGCTAAAAATAGAGTTGAATTTTAATCTGCTTTCATAATTTCAGAACAATAGAGAGCAGTTTACTTAGCATTTATTGGCTGCTGTGGGCAGTGTGTGGTGCCACCAGACCACTGAGTGAAGTGAAGAGTTGGGATCAGGTTCCCCAAGTGACTCAGGAGGGCAGGCCAAGCTAAGGTCATTGTGGGTACATCCCCCCGCAGGGGTGTCTTCCCTCCTGGATGCCCAGGAACTGGCAGACCAAGGCACATCCCTGCTTCTTGCCGGCTATGCTTCGCTTAGAAACAACACGGCCAAATCTCAGCCGTTCTCTGTCTCTCCAGCAGAGCATCTTGTGCTCATCAAGAAGTAATTTTTAAAAATGTTTTAAAGTGCTTGGGTGCTGGGAATCCCTTGTGCTTTCTGTAAATGACAACCAGAATATCTATTCTCTTTCCACTCTCCTTCGGTTTGTGTCTTTTCTTCGTATTTTATTTTTAAAATATCCAAAAAGTGCAGATAAAAATAAAAGCATCCACATATCCAGTACCCAGAGTGAACAAATGTAAACATTTTACCATATTGCCTTTAGATTTTTTTTTTTAATTTTATTATTTTTTGGCTGCATTGGGTCTTTGTTGCTGCGTGTGGGCTACTCTTCGTTGTGGTGCACGGGCTTCTCATAGCAGTGGCTTCTCTTGTTGCAGAGCATGGGCTCTAGGCGCGCGGGCTTCAGTAGTTGTGGCACGTGGGCTCAGTAGTTGTGGCTCGCGGGCTCTAGAGCACAGGCTCAGTAGTCGTGGCACACGGGCTTAGTTGTTCCGCGGCATGTGGGATCTTCCCAGACCAGGGCTCGAACGTGTCCCGTGCATTGGCAGGCGGATTCTTAACCACTGCGCCACCAGGGAAGTCCCTAGATTTTTTTTAACAGACGCACATTTGCAGTTCCCTTTCAGGCCAGCGGCGGGTGGGGAGGTGGCGGGGGAGGTGGGGAGATAGTCCCACAGGCAACGCTTATGGCTCCTTGGTGTGATCCTATGTCTTGATTATGAGGATTGAAGGAAAAAAATGAAGAGTCTTCATCCTTGGCTTAAGCAAAGCATCCATGCTTTTGTGCAGGACCTGGACGTTCCATTGTCTTGAGAGCCACTTGCTCAGGTCTTTGGTAGGTGCTGCCGTCCTCGAGGGCGAGGAGGAGAGCTTTACCCACTCAGAGCAGGCGTCTCCGTCCTCTCTGAGTCAGAGCTCTTGCCATCAGTGTCCAAGGATGCATTGGCTGGCCTTCCTCTCTACTCCCAGGGCAGGGAGCAGCCACAGTGCCAGTGACCATGCTCTGACTCCTCAGTCATCAGGCCCACCCTCCCAGGGAACCAGCGTCAGGAGGTATTTTGTGTGTCCAGATCAACATCTTGATTTTCACTAGCGCCAGGCAAGCTTCCAGGTGTGGGGCAGGAGTGTGTGCATCTGTGCACGTGTGTGGCTCTCAGCCTGTGTCCTCAGCAGCTGAGTTCCTCCATCCTGGTTCTACCTTCTCGAGAGGGGAGACCAAGGACCTACCTTCTACTCTTTAGAATCCAGCAGGAGCTTGAGGTTTTGGGTCTAGTCTGCTGCCTGATGCTCCAGTTCTGAGGAATGGGGCTCAATAATTAGGCTTTTTCATTTTCTTTTCCCCAGTTTTTTCATCCCAAAGCAGTCTGGACTGGGTGGATTTGACTTCCCAGGAGAGCTCTGTGTCGGCCACTTGTTCAGGATGGGGAAGTGAGGAGGTCTCAGCTGCCGCCACACGGTGGCTTCTCAGTCTCAGGGAGCGGCCTTTCCCTCCTGCAGATTCACCTTATTCCAGCTGTTCATAAACCGTTTCCATGTTTATCAAAGTAGCTCTCAGACCACCTATCCCCCCTCCCTTGTTCTCCTTCAGTGTCTATGTCTGTGTGACAGTGTTTGTGCTACCTGTTCCTGCGGTAATGGTGTAGGGTTTTGGGTGTTTTGGGTTTTTTTAAACTAACTCTCACCTGTCTTTTTCCCTCTGCGCTCACCCATGCTATCCCACTCTGCCTCTCAGATCTTGCAGTTTTCAAGGAACGACTTCGAATGCTAACAGTAGGAGGTATGAAAATAACGAGCCTTTCACTTTTCTGGAGCTGAGGACTTCATTTGAACAGGATGTGCATCTTTCCCCAGCATGCAATTTGGGGAAAGTTGACACAACTCTGTCGAGTGTTTTGAAGTTTGTTAATTGTCTTGAGATATGTTTTTCCTGTCATTTGGCTGTTATCCAACAGGTAGAGCTACTTACCATGTCATATTAGCTTCTGTCCATTTGTGTTCTGAAGAGCATTTTCACCTCCACGTATGTCTCACCATCGCTTCGCTGGGCTTCCGTCTTCAGCGCAGGCTGTCTCTAGCTCCTGCTGTAGCCAGCGGGGACCCAAGGCCACACTACATTCTGCATGTTGGCACATCCTTTCCTCCACATCCTGCACTGTGCCTTTGACTGGACTCTGGATTCTTTCAGATTCTGCTTCCTGGGCATTTTTTCCCTTTTGATCTTCCCATGTTTGAAGGACAACTGAAGTACTGATAAAAAGTTACTTAATGAAGTAAGGAATCCTTAATGACCCTTGGTTCTGGGCAGAGCACCTTTGAAGAATCCAGAGTGGGGAGCCGGGGGTCATCTGCCTGCTGTCACTCACCCCAGTGGCCAGTCTTCCTTCCATGCCTGGTGTCACTCAGAAGTTCTCTTTTTCCTCCATCTTACCATGTCTGTGAGACTCTAGTTTTGATTAAACTTTTCATTTTGAAATAATTGTATGCAGTTATGAAAAATAACAGAGACATTCTCATATGCCTTTCAGCCAGTTCCCTCAGTGGTACCATCTTGTAAACCACAGTACATCACACCAGGATACCAACACTGACAGCAGTCAAGCCACAGAGGTCTACATCACTCCAGCGGCCATTCCTGCTGCCCCTCTGTAGCCACACTTACTCCCCTTCTACCCCACCCCCATGTTTGACCCCTGGCAACCACTGTTCTGTTCTGCATTTCTATAATTTTGTCATTTCAAGAATGTTTTACAAATCACAGTATGTAACATTTTGGAATTGGCATTTTTCAATCAGCATGATTTTCTAACACTAGTTTTTTCCTTCTTAATTGCTGAGTAGCATTCCTCTCCATAGATGTCCCAGAATTGTTTTAACCATTTACTCATTGAAGGACCTTTATGTTGTTTCTGTTCTTTGGCTAATAGGGTCTTTTACAGAGCAAAAGTTTTAAACTCTATAGTCCAGTGTATCAATTTTCCCTTTTATGGATCATGTTTTTGGTATCAAGTTTAAGAACTCTTTTCTTAGCTCTAGATCCTGAAGATTTTCTCCTTTGTATTTTTCTAAAGGTTTTATAGTTTTGCATTTAACATTTAAATCTATGATCCATTTTGAGTTCATTTCTGTATAGGATATGAAGTTTAGATCAAGGTTTGTTTATTTTTGGCCTGTGGATGTCAATCGCTCCAGCACCATTAACTGAAAAGTTTGTCTTTCTTATCATTGAATTGCTTTTATACACTTTTATCAAAAATCAGTTGGACTTATTCAGTGGGTCTGTTTCCGGGTTCTCTATTCTCTTAATAGGTGTGTCTCTCCACCAGTACCACACTGTCTTGATTACTGTAGCTGCTGAACTTTATTTTCCTTTTCCAGAATTGCCTTGGCTGTTCTAGGGCCTATCTCTTTCCACGTAAATTTTAGAATAAGCTTGTCTACATTTACAAAAACTCTTGCTGACATTTTGGTAGGAATTGTGTTAAACCTATATAGATCAATTTAAGGAGAATTGACATCTTTACTATGTTGCCCTTCAATCCATGAACATAGTATGTCTCACTTATTTAGATCTTTGATATCTTTCATCAGCTTTGTAGTTTTCAGCATACAAATTCTGTACATGTTTTGTTAGATTTACATGTCAGTACTTCCTTTTTTAAAAAAAATTTAGTGTCCATCTATTCATTACTAATATCTAGAAGTACAATTGATTGTTTTTATGTTGTGTCCTGTGACCTTGCTGAGCTCACTTATTCTAGGACTTTTTTTTTTTAGTAGATTCTTTAGAATTTTGGGGGTAGACGATCATCTCACTTGAAAATACGAACAATTATTTCTTCGTTTCCAATCTGTTTGCCTTTTATTTCCTTTTCTTGCGCAATTGCCCTGGTTGGACCTTCCAGTACCATGTTGACTAAGAGGCATAAGAATGAACATCCTTGCTTTGTTCCTGATCAATGTTGGATTACATCGATTGATTTTCAAATATTGAACCAAACTTACATGTACTGCTGGAATAAACCTCAATTGGTCATGGTATATAATTCTTTTTGCATATTGCTGCATCTGTATATATGTATTTGCGTCTGTATTTGTAGGGAATATTGGTCTGTAATTTTTTTTTTTCTGACTGTCTTTGTCTGCTCTTGGTATCAGGGTAATTCTAGCTTTGTAAAATAAGCTGAGAAGTTTTTTTCCTACTCTAATTCTTAAAAGAGACTGTGTAGAGTTGGTGTTAATTCTTCTTTAAACATCCAGTAGAATTCCCCAGCAAAACCATCTGGGTTTGGATTTCTTTTTCAGAAGCTTTTTATTTATGAATTCGATTTCTTTAAAAGTTAGAGCTATTCAGATTATCTGTTTCATAGTGGGTGGGTAACAGCAGTTTGTGTTGTTCTAGGAATGGTTTGTTTACATGTGAGTTGTCAAGTGTATGTTGTTCATAGTATTCCCTTAGTATCTTTTTGATATCTGCAGGGTCTGTATTGATATCCCCTTTTATTCCTGATATTAGTAATTTGTGTCTTCTCTTTTTCTTTGTTAGTCCTGTTAGAAGTTTGTCAACGTTACTGATCTTTCCAAAGAACCAGCTGTTTCATTGATTTTTCTGTTTTGCTGTTTTCAATTTCATTGATTTCTGCTCTTATCTTTATTTCCTTACTTCTGCTTTCTTTGTATTGTTTTTTTTTTCCTTCTTTTTCTAGGTTCTTGTGGTAAGATCTTATAGATTACTGATTAGAGCCTTTTCCTCTTCTCTAATGTTTGCATTTACTGCTGTAAATTCCCCTCTCAGAACTGCTTTAGCTGTTCTACAAACTTTGACATGTTGTATTTTCATTTCCATTCAGTTCAGTGTATTTTTTGATACCCCTTAATATTTCTTCTTTGACTCATGGATTATTTAGAAGGTGCTGTTTAGTTTCCAAGAGTTTGGAGATTTTCCTTTTATCTTTCTCTTATTGATTTCTAGTTTGATTCCATTGTTGTTGGAGAATGTACTCCATATAATTTCAGTTCTGCTAAATTTTTTTGTTTTTGGCTTCGTCGAGCCTTAGTCGCAGCACGCGGGATCTTTTGTTACAGCGCGTGGGCTTCTCCAGTTGCATCGCACTGGCTTCTCTCTAGTTGCGGCGCACGGGCTTAGTTGCCCCGTGGCATGTGGGATCCTAGTTCCCCGACCAGGGATCGAACCCGCATCCCCTGAATTGGAAGGCAGATGCTTAACCACTGGACCATAAGGGATGTCCCTCAGTTCTGCTAAATTTGTTGAGGTGTTTTTATGGCCCACTATATTGTCTGAATTGGCATATGTTCCATGGACATTTGGAAAGAATGCATACTCTGCTGTTGTTTGGTGAAGTGTTCTGTAAATGTCCATTAGATCCTGTCAGCTGTAGAGTCTTTCTATATCTTTGGCAACTTTCTATCTACTTTTTTAATCAATTATTGAGTGAAGGGCTTTGAAATCTCCAGACAAACTGTGGGTTTGTCTCTTTTTCTTTTCAGTCCTCAGGTTTGTTTTTTTTTTTCACATATTTTGCATCTCTGTTGTTTGGTGCACACACACTTAGGATTGCTATGTCTTCTGGGTGGATTGATCTTTTTATCATACAATGTCCCTCTCTGTCTCTAGTAATTTTCTTTGCTCTAATGTATACTTTATCTGATGATAATATAGCTACTCCTGCTTTTGTTGGACATGTTTTACATGACATATCTCCTTCCATCCTTTTACTTTCAATCTGCCTAAATCACTGTATTTGAAGTCAAGCATATAGTTGGGTCCTGTTTTTTTAATCCACTCCATCAATCTCTGTGATTTAAGTAGTATATTTAGACCATTTATATTTAATGTAACTATTGATATGTTAGGGCTTAAGTCTACCATTTTATCCTTCATTTTGTTTGTCCCTATTCATTTCTCTGCTTTCTTTTTCCTGACTTCCTATAGGTTTTTAAACCTATACTTTAAAAATTCCATTTTTATTTATATATAGTCTTTTTGATCATATCTCTTTGTGTTTTTAGTAGTTTTTAGCCTTTTTAGTGGCTGTTTAGGTGTTATATCACTACATAACTTATCACAATCTAATGGTGTCATCATTTTACCAGTTCAAGTGAAGTGTACTTACCTCCCTTTACATCCCTTCATTCTCTCCATGTAAAATATATAATTATCGTAAATATTTCCTCTACATATGTTTAGAACTGCATCAGATAATATTACAAATTTTGCTTCAATCATCAAACATAATTTAGAAGACCCACGAGGAGAAGGAAAGTCTTTTACTTACCTGTATTTTTTAGTTCCATGTTCTTTCTTCCTTCCTCCTGTCTGATTCCTTCTGATATCATTTCCTTTCTGTTTACAACTTCTTTTAGCCATTCATTTAGGATGACAGATTCTCTTAGTTCTCTTCATCTGAAAATGTTTTGATTTCTCCTTCATTCCTGTAGGATATTATCACTGTATATAGGATTATGGGGAAACAGTTCTTTTCTTTCAGCTCTTGGTAAGTGTGGTGCTACTTCCTTCTGGTCTCCATGGCTTCTGTTGAGAAATCCACTATTATTTGAGTTGTTTTGTCCTCTGTTGAGAAATCCACTGTCATTTGAGTTGTTTTGCCCTCTAGGCAAAGTGTCACTATATTCTGGCTGCTTTCAAGATTTTTTCTGTCTTTAAATTCAGAAGTTTAATTGTAACATATTTTGACATGGATTTCTTTGGCTTTGTTCTGTGAGTTCACTGAGCTTCTTGAGTCTGTGGGGTAAGTCTTTTGCCATATTTGGGAAGTTTTCAGCCTCCCGCTTTCTCTTCTCCTTCCGGGATTCATCAGAACAACTGTGAAATTTTTTGTTACAGCATCACATGTCCCCAGGACTTTCTTCCCTTTTTTTTTTCCCCCAGTCTGTTTTCTCTGTATTCTTCAGGTTGGCTTATTTCTGTTGTTCTCCCTTTAAGTTCACTGATCCTCTGTCCTCTGATAATGCCATTGAGCCCATTTACTAAGTTTTAATTTGGGTTATTATATTTTGCAGTTTCAAAATTTCCCATTTGGTGCTTCTTTGTATCTTAATTTTTTGCAGAGACTTTCTATGTCTTTGCTGAGACTTAATTTTTTTTTTCATGTCTCTCATGTTTTAATTGCTCACTGAAATTATTTGATAATGGCTTCTTGAGAATCTTAGTCAGATAATTCTAACATCTGTGTCATTTTGGCGTTAGTGTCTATTGATTATCTTTTCTCGTTCAATCTGACATATTCCTGGTTCTTGTTATAAGTGATTTTTCTTTTTTTTTTTTATATTGAAACCAGGACATTTGGGGTATTATGAGATGGGATCTTGTTTAAATCTTTGTTATAGCAAGGCTCCTCTGAACACTGCTCTGGTAGGGAGGGGCCCACCAAGTTACTCCCCGGTGGAGATGGACATTCTGGGCCCCAAAGTCTCTGTTGACATTAGGGTGGGAGAGTGGGCTAGTGCATTACCTCCCAGACGAAATGAAAGTTTGGGCTTCCTCTTGGGCCTTCTCTGAAACCTTTGGGTGGGGTCAGAGGTCAGAGTGCACTGCAGCCTGGCAAGGGTGTTGATGGGGCTGCAGTGTGTTCCGTATGTTTGGGTGGAGCAGAGCAGTTACAGTCTAAAAGTTTTCTGTCCTGCAAGGCTGCCTTTCTCCTGGTCCTTTAAAGAGAGCAGCTTTTGTTGGGGCTTTTTCTGTCTACACCTGTAGAAATTTACACATTCTTTGCTTCAAGTCTGGGATATGGGAGCCCAAAAGGAAACCCAGGGACCTCCTTGGCTGGTTGGCTTTTTTCTCCACCCTTTGGCGTCATCTTACATCTGTTTTATATATGATATCTGGGGTTTTAAGTTGCACTTGGTGGGGGAATAGGTAGGAATATGTCTATACTACCTTCCCAGACGTCTGTAGATTTAAGTTCTCAAATGACTGAAGAACTCAGAAGCAAGGCCAGCAGTTTTGAAGTTCAGTAGTAGAGCCCAAGAATGATCAGTTCACGGTGATGGAAATGAAAAATCACACATACGGTGAGGCAGAGGGCTCTTCATGCTGAAAGGTCATGACAAGCCCACGTTCTCCTCTGGGACACACAGGTCATTGGTTAACTCCACAATCAAAATGTTCAAAATGTTCCCAACAGAGTGTGCACTCTTTGGATACCCCAGTTCCCTGAGCCCCCACTGCTGAGTGTTCCCATGAGCTAGGAAAAGTGTCCCGCAAATCACTCTGGTTTTCCTCCATAAACACTGAGAGCTGGGCGGTGAAGGGCCAGAGCCATGCTTTATCAAGCCCACGTGATGGCCCATCCTCATTCTTGATAGAATAACAGCAGGAAACGGGTGCATAGCTTAACCAAGCCACTCTACCATCACCACCACCTCCACCCCAAGGTGAAAAAAAGCCAGGTTGCTTTTGTTTTAATAAAACAAAAAAAGGTTGAAAAACATAGAATTTGCTTTTAAAACTTAAAAAAGAAAAGTGTCCTAGAGCATTAGATAAAAAAAGCTGTCGTTCCCAAGCCAGCTTGAATAGGATCATCCGGGGATGTTCATGGCCCATCCATGACCAGTTGAGTCAAGTCCTGGCATTGGAGCCTGGAAATGTGCATTTTTACAACTCTCCCAAATTCCCTAGAGATTTGGATACACAGCTGTGTTTGCAAGCGACTGCTTAGGTCCCTTACTGGACCCTCTGTCTTATTTACACTTAATTAGGCCAGGAAATGGGGGACTGTCTGATCTTGCACAGTCAGGTGTTAGAGACTGTGGGTGCTCGTTTCACATTTCATCCTGGCGTCTGGGATTGTGAACTGCACCTTGCCTCACTCCAGCCAATATCTTGTGGGTGGGAGCCTAACCGATAGTGTCACTGGACAGTTTTCCTCCAAGTCTCTTCCCCTTTGATAATTATTGCAACATGAAACAAGCGCATAATGCCCTGGAAAGAGCCCCTCCACTCCATCACGTGTTTGTCAGTTTGAAATGTGCTTTCAGATGAGGAGGCACCTTGCACGTGGTGCTCAGCAAATAGCAGTGATGAGTCAGTGATAGTCGGTTCCTGAGCAATTAGTCAGTAAATACGTGTCGGTATTGGACTGGGGAGAGCGATAATCAGATGTGTGACTTACGAGCGCTGTCTGGAGGATGGGTCTTTATGTGCAGTTGGAGGTCTTCCAGGAGACGGCGCCGTCCTTCATCGGAGGTGGCTGTGGAAGCCTCTGCCCTGCTGCCTGGCAGCTCTCCCACAGGCCACTGGGCTTCTTGGTGACTGTCCCTCACTTCTCGGTCTCCTAGCTTCCACTCACCACATACAAATGCCATTGCCATCAAGACATATATGACCTAGTCTAGTCCAGTTCCTCATTTTCTACTTGAATTCTCTCCTTAACTATTTTTCATTTGCTTTCTGATTGACTTACCCAGTGCCTTTTCAAAGCTAAATTGCTTTGTGTCTGTGGGACCTTGAAATACATTTTTCTCTAAATTATAAATAATTGGTGCACTGGACTAATATATGCATCATATGAATTTATTCTCCTTTACCTGTGATGCCAGTAATATACTCAGCTTCTGTTTGTTGCTAAAGTTTGTGTTTCTGGCTGTAATATAGTATTTATTTTCGTACATAACAGAGGTTTTTATGATTTTGTTCTTCTTTTTTCTCTCCCCTGGGGAGTCCCTCCCCCTTTTCCTAAACTGTGGCCCCCGTATGGCTGTGCCCGTCTCTCCTCACCCCCGTAGGGTTCTACGGCTTGGACGAGTCTGACCTGGACAAGGTCTTCCACCTGCCCACGACCACGTTCATTGGCGGACAGGAGTCGGCCCTTCCGCTGCGGGAGATCATCCGACGCCTGGAGGTAAGAAAACACAAGTCGTTTCCAGAAAACTCCAGTGGACTTGCTAAAAACTTGTGTTGGCAGGAGGCCGCCAGACTAGGTTGTTTTTCTCTTGATCCTATATATTTTTTTAATGTAAGGGAAAGGGAATTGTTTTGTTTTGTTTTTTGCTATTTTGTTGATGAAAATCCATGTGTTTTTATTTTTACAATCAACCATAACAAAATGTAGACTTTGCTTCCGACTTTAAAAAATGTGTCCTAAAGCATTAGGTAAATAAAGGGTGTCATTCCCAAGCCAGCTTGAATAGGAACGCCTGGGGAGATTCCTGGCCCACCTACGACCAACTGAGTCAGCTCTGGTTTTGAAGCCTGGAAATGCGCATTTTTACAAATCTCCCAGAGATAAGGATACACAGCTGTGTTTGCAAGCGACTGCTCGAGCCCCAGGTTGTACTGATCCAGCATTTGAAAGGGGCAGAGAGCCATGCACGGCTCTCATTTCATCCAGTGCCAGAACCCAGGAGTTGGGCTGTTGTGGACACTTGGACCTGGACTCCAGGGGTCCCAGCCATAGCACCCCCTGTCCCCAGAGGGCCCCATGTCCAGGGCTCTTCCAAGAGAGCCTCCCATTCTGACTTGTCCCAGTTTGGAATACCCCTTCTCGTTGTTTACAGATATTTGTGTAAACTCACCTGATGGTGGGTTGGGTATGTTTACACGTGACATGTGCATGCACTGGGAGGCTGTGTGAGCTGACAGAACTTAAGTATGTTCTTGGTCCCGTGACATAATAATCAACTTGCAGCTCTTTGAATATTTAGAGCGAGTGCAATTTCCTGGCTTCCTAACGTCTGACTAGAGAGAGAAGCTAAGAATCGGCACCTAAAACTCCCTGCCCTTTTCTCCTGGGGATTGAGCCAAGAACAAGAAAAACAAAATATGATCCAGGGGCCCAGTAACTATGTGTCCAAGTTAATAGCTAAATTCATGCTGCTAATAATGGAGACATACTCTTTTTGACCTAATAGTTTCCTTTGAGCCTTTAATTGTTCAGTAATGGACATACTGCCCATCAGGCATAAGGAGCACGGGCGTGTTCTCCTGCCTCCATGGGTAAAGGAGGGAGCCCCCTCCCCCTCCCCTCCTCTTTCCTCCCCACTTCCTCCCTCCCCCTCCTCTCCCCCTTTCCCTTCCTTCTTTCTCTTCCCCTCCCCTCCCCTCTCCCCTTCCCCTCCCCTCTTCCCCACCCCTTCCTCTCCTCTCTGCTAGGCTTACAACTCAGACTTGGGTCCCAGGGAAGATGCACCCTTTTTTAAGCTGATGGAGGAAGGTTCAAGGTTCATGTTAACAGACGCTGTGGCTGGGCCATGTTTTCTCAAATGTGTTTGTGTAGAAATACACTTTCTTCTGCGGCTCAGTAGATCAGGGCACTGTCACTGTACAGCTCCGGTGGAAGTGGTGACTCGCGCTGGCTCTGAAGTCAGGGAAGGCAGGCCAGCACCCCCCATCCCTGGGCTTCTTGTGCATCCAGTTTAAAAGTTCCCAGTTTATCACGTGAGGTGTCATCAGGGAAATATAGTTTTGGAGTTAATGAAAATACCTTAAACACCAAGGTCTTTCCCAGCTCCATTTCCTTTTTGTCCCTAGGCAAGATTTTCCTCCTCTTGGCTAGGATGATAGCGAGCGCGTTGTGGTTGGCCATTATTTTGAGTTCAGGCAAATGTCCCTTTGTTTCATTATCATGGAATTAACATGCAGAGGTGCCCACCCCTGCTCTGGTGTCAGATCTGGACCCACCACTGGGATCCCAGGTGCATCCTCACCCTGCACTGTGCCAGCCAGTTTCCATGTCTGTAGTGAAAACCAAAGGGGGTCACGGACAGAACCACCAAGCAGAACTCGGCCCTCTAAGTGCTTGGTCAGCATGGCTGCTGCGAAGACGTTGAAAGGCATTTGTGGGCTCTAAAACTTATTGTCGGGAGTTCCCTGGTGGCCTAGTGGTTAGGATTCAGTGCTATCACTACCATGGCCCAGGTTTGATTCCTGCTCAGGGAACTGAGATCCCACAAGATGTGCAGCGTGGCCAAAAGATATAGATATATATATATATATATATATATATATATATATAAATTAATTAATTTTAAAAAATTATTGTCACACCAGGGCATTGCTTTTTAAATTCCTAAAAGCAGTGGTTAAGAATCCGCCTGCCAATGCAGGGGACATGGGTTCGAGCCCTGGTCCGGGAATATTCCACATGCCGCGGAGCAACTAAGCCCGTGCTCCACAACTACTGAGCCTGCACTCTAGAGCCCATGAGCCACAACTGCTGAGCCCACGTGCCGCAACTACTGAAGCCTGCGTGCCTAGAGCCCATGCTCCACAACAAGAGAAGCCACCACAGCGAGAAGCCCGCGCACCGCAACGAAGAGTAGCCCCAGCTCGCCGCAGCTAGAGAAAGCCCACGCGCAGCAACGAAGACCCAATGCAGCCAAAAATAAATAAATAAATAAATAAATTTATTTTAAAAATAAATAAATACAAGCCTGCTAAACTTAAGTGACCACTGAGCTGTGATATCCACCGGCAGCACAGGACCTTTCTTTCTCAGGGTGCTGGTCACAGTCTGACCTTGAGGTCAGAGAACCTGTCTTCCCCAGGAGCTTCCCCGTCCCCGGGCTGGTGCTTCTGTCCTCCCGCCATGAAGGGAGCATGTCTTGGCTTAGTGGTTCTCACTGTCCCCTCCCTGCCTATTGGGCTCTGTACTCTGTGGAGGAAGTATTTCATGGCCAGGTTCGGAGTGAGAGGAGGTTGTGGGCCCAGACTTGGTGCCCCAGGTCACAGCTGGCTCTGTTGCATTTGAAAGGGAGGCCACCTGTTCCTGCCAGCCTTCTGGCTGAGTAGGCAGTCAACACACCTGGGGGGACATCCCCGTGATCATATATGTGTGTGTGTGTGTGTGTGTGTGTGTGTGTGCATGAAAAACAGATGGCGTACTGCCAGCACATTGGGGTGGAGTTCATGTTCATCAATGACCTGGAGCAGTGCCAGTGGATCCGGCAGAAATTCGAGACGCCTGGGATCCTGCAGTTCACCAACGAGGAGAAGCGGACCCTGCTGGCCCGGCTCGTGCGCTCCACCAGGTACGGGGCTGCACTGGTCCCGTCAGCGTGGTACAGCCTGTTGACAGGGATGGGTGGGTTTGGAGTGTGGCCACAGCCCCACGCGAGCAAGGTTGGCCCTGGTGACTTGGCTCTTCAGAGTGGCTTGGTTCCTGTCCAGGTTTGAGGAGTTCCTGCAGCGGAAGTGGTCATCTGAGAAGCGCTTCGGTCTCGAAGGCTGCGAGGTGCTGATTCCTGCCCTCAAGACCATCATTGACAAGTCAAGTGAGAATGGAGTGGACTATGTGATCATGGGGATGCCGCACAGGTACCTGGCCGCCCTTCATGCATCCGGAGCACGGGGTGGGGCACTAGGCAAGCAAGGAGGCTGGCTCGCCTGGAGCGCACTTGCACCCCTGCCCCGGGACAGCCATCGCCACAGCATCCCCCTCCCTCGGTAGCCACTGTCACACTCAAGGCCATAGTGGTTTTAGACAGACATCTTGGCCTCATGCCCTTGTTGGGGTCACCACTGAGGGAGGTTAACCTAGAGGGAAGGCTGCTCGGTGACGTGGAGCGGAGACCTCAGCTTGAGGCGGCAGCGGAGGCTGAGGGTGGAGCGTTCGCCGCAGGCTGGCAGTGTTTCTCCGTTTTCTACCTTTCTTCCTCCCACCTCGTCTTGGCCCTGGGTGCCGGGCAAGCAGAGGCTGAGTGTCCCACATCAGCTCTGCTCTCAGCTCCTCTCGGGCTGCAAACCGAGGCACTGCCTGTCCATCGGGGGAGGAAGGGGCTAGAACAGCATTGCCTGCTGCCCGGAACACAGCTCAGGCCCTGCTCGCTCCTCTGTGTACCAGAGGGCGGCTGAACGTGCTTGCAAACGTCATCAGGAAGGAGCTGGAGCAGATTTTCTGTCAGTTCGACTCAAAGCTGGAGGCAGCTGATGAGGTGAGACACCTGATTTCTTTTAGAAACTAGCATAGCTCCGACCCACACCAGACCCTGGTTCCACTTGTTTCTGCGGAAGGACCTGGGCCTGGGATCCTCCATACCACTCGCAAAGGAGGTGGCCGGTGGCCAACCTCCCGGAGAAAAGAGAGATCAGAGGCCTGGCAGCCCCTGCAGTCCTCCCCTCTGGGGTTTGGGACGTGTGCCTCTGGTTGAGGGACCTTCTCCCTGTGCCCTAGGTGGAGCCATTCTGGGGAAAGGCTTTCCATCCTTCCAGGAATGGGGGTTCTGGGAGGAGAAATAACACAGGACAGGGCTGTTGTGAAGAGTAAGCATCTCCATGCCCAGGATAAAGACTGACTGTTTGTACCTTCAGGGTTCTGGAGACGTGAAGTACCACCTGGGCATGTATCACCGGCGGATCAACCGTGTGACCGACAGGAACATCACCCTGTCGCTGGTGGCGAACCCTTCCCACCTGGAGGCTGCCGACCCCGTGGTGATGGGCAAGACTAAAGCTGAGCAGTTTTACTGCGGGGACACCGAGGGAAAGAAGGTAAGGCCACGGGGGCTGGCCAGGGGCGGCCCTGAGGCCAGATGGTCCAGGACCGGCTCACAGCCTCAGGCACGTCCCAGACCTCATGTTTCTGGAATTTAACAAAACATTCTGAATGGATCTTGAAAGAGTAGCCATAGTGTTCATAAATTAATCCCAGTTACAGATAATGCTTCCTTCCAAGTTGTGGCCACCGGAGCTAGGTGGGGAGTAGATTGCTTTCATTGTCACCACACCTGTGGAGAAGCTAGTCTTGCACAATATCATGGTAGACGAAGAGGCCTTGTCACTGAACAGGAGGAGAGAGTCTTAAGGAAAAGGTGTGGGTGAGCCTAAAGGAGGAATTGTAAAACTGACAGATGGGAGGAGAGGTGGTCGAGTTTGTGTCAGGGTGGCGCCGTTTAGAGATGGAGAACAGCTTGAGTTCCGGGGGCCCTGGTACCGGCATTTTCCAGGTGTGTGATGCTGAATGTTTAATGTTGGTTGGCCAGCCTGCTTATGTATAGAAATCCTCAGTGGATTGTAACTGTTTGTCCTTGTTTAATCTCAAAGTAGAAGTCTGTCTGTAACAAACTGTACAGTTCTTATTACTTAATGATAACCTCAAAGCCAAGCAATAAGAAAAATCAAGTTTTTGTAGTGTCTGCATGTGCATTCTGGGGCATGTTCAAAGTCAGCATCACCACCCTACTCTCAAGCATCTCTTGTTCTTCCTAGAAATAGGGTCATATGTGAGGGAGCTAACGGAACATACACAATGTGATGTAAAGCTGCAGGTTCACTGGTAAAGAACTTCAGGAGAGAGGTGTATGGGTGTGGAAGGAAGTGGAATGAAAGGCAGTCAAACCCTCTCATCGATAGAGCAGGTAGTTGTCATATTTAATTAAAGAAACAGCAGGATTTAGGTAGACGGGAAGAAAAGGACATTCTCTGGAGATGAAAGAAGGACAAAGATGGAGGTGGGGTTGTGCTGTGGGCAGAGCAGGGAGGAGCTAGGGCCGGGGGCAGACCGGCCCAGGGTTGCCCTGGAGAGGGGTCAGACTTTTTAGAGGTGGACCAAGTATCAGTTTACTGGGTTCTATAATTTAAAACACTGTGAGTCTACTCGTACTGTGTTTGGATGGTTAGAGGGTAACGGGATCCCGGCCAGAGGTGGCATTGGGAACAGGAAGTGGTTCCTGCACCACGAAGAGTGTGGCCCATGGGGAGGGTGTCGGGACATGAGAGTTACTTCACTGAGCTTGGGGGCCTGGACGGTGCCTGAGAAACTCCAAGCGGGTAGAAAGTGGCTTCCTGTGCAGCCCCCGAGACCACCAGTGACACAGTGGCCGGGGACGGATAGGGAGGAAACCAGCATCAGTGACCAGTGCCTCCAGCATTTCCACTGTCTGTGGCTGGGACCCTTGGCCAGGCATCTGGGGCCAGGGAAGGGAACAAGATTGCAGAAAACTCTGTGACATCCACATTCATAAATTACAGACAGAAAGCCACTCCAGCATTGCTTGCTTAGAATGCTGGAGACATCCTGAAAAGGAATGAAATAACTAGGGAAAAGTGGTGGAGGGTATCTGACATGCTTCAGATGATCACAGCAATCCATCCTGTGAGGCCAGGAGAGGCTGATTAGCCCTGTGTGGTCACCAGGCACTTGTCTGAGGGAGTGCCCTGTCCATGGGAGTGCCCTGCCCGGCGTGGACGGCCCATCCCTCCAGGCCCCTGCCCCCGCCCCTCTATCTGAGCCCACCCTTGCCCATGCTCAGCAGGCGGGTCCAGACCCCACTAGTCCGTCACACCTGCTCTCCTTGCTACTCTTCCCAAACCCTTAGGCAATTATCTGATTTCTGTTAAACCCAGAATCCAGGGAGCTGGAGTATTTGTTACATAACCTTCAGTGTTGCAGAAAAAAACTATGTAATTTCTATAAATGTGGCCAAGGTTGTTCTATAACCTGGTGCAAGACTGAGCCTGACCCAGCTTGGCTCAGGGCTGATGTGGCCCTTGGGGCATTCGTGTGGGAAAGCAGCTCCCTAGCGCCACGGGTGGCCTGCCACGGATGGAGGCCCGCTCCTACCTGGGTCCAGATCGGGCCGCCAGGGTGTGTGATTTGAGCAAGCAGCGCTGCGCTGAGGGAACACGAGGGACCGAGTGCAGCCTAGCAAGGGGCACAGTACAGCTTCTCCAGAAGATCAAGAGAAACAGTGTGAGGAGAGGGGAGGCTGACCCTGCGGTGCCCGACGGCAGAAGGCCGAGATCGTACAGAGAAGGCTCTGCAGAGAAACGCGCATCCTGGCGAGCAGGAAGAGGCGCCACGTCCCCTGGTCGTTTGGGCCCTGGCAAGGCTGCAGTCCTCTGAGGACGTCCCTGCGCAAACCCGACACTGTGTCCACTTCCAGCTTTCCTAGACCATCCCTGTGTCCCCCAGGGCAGGACACATGGGGTTCTGCTAAAAAAAAATCTAGATTTTTGTCCCTGAAGAGCACGTGGACCTTCCCTTCCTGGCGCTGCAGACCAGGGAGGTGACAGGAGCTGAGGAAGCACAGCAAGAGGGCGTCAAGGAGCAGGGGTGGCAGGGCCGTGGGGCTGTACCAAGCAAACAGGTAACGTATTGAGGACAGTGGGAACAGCGTCTCGCGGTGTAGGAGGTGTTTATAAATGCGGAAGGAGGAAGGCCCAGAAAAAGGATTGGAATTGGAGGTATCGTAGTTGTACAGTGTACAGATTTAGAAATCTCTGTGTACGTGCACCTGTACATCTGGTTTTTGGCTCTGTGCTGAAAGAGCCTAGAAGTGGTGCTCTTCTAGTGGTGATGAGCACACGAGTATTAGTCTTCAGGGCCGTCCTCCACTGAAGGAACCAGGCTCCTCAGAGAAGTGTCTGATTCCAGGGCTGGGCAGGAACAGTGCAGCAGGGGGCTGAAACCTCTGTTGTGCCAGAAAGCAAGGAGGCCCCCATGAGCCATGGGGCCTGTCCAGATGGCACGGGACCCCCACGCCAAGTTTGGGACAGTGTGAGCGTCCAAATAACTACAGATACTAGTCAGTTACAGCCAGTTGAATAAAACAGGAATCCGTGAGCGCATATTAATACAAGTAAATAAAAGTCGAGAAGAGAAAGCTCTTATGGAATGCCAACACATGAAGGTAGGAGTGACACCTGGCAGCACCCCAGAGGTGCCGCTTAGGCTGCTGGGTGGCTGGAGGTGTGGTAAGGAGCAAGATACAGAAGTTCTCCTCACTGTTCTCGTTACCGAGGAGAAATGGTGAGTTTAAAGGGAGAAACAGGGACTTCCTGGCGGTCCAGTGGTTAAGACTCTGCACTTCCACTGCAGGGGGTGCAGGTTCGATCCCTGGTTGAGGAACTAGGATCCCACATGCCGCGTGGCGTGACCCAAAAAAAAAAAAAGGGAGAAACAGACAGCTACCGGTCCAAGTGATCCAAGTCAACTTCATCCACGTGGGGTAGGCCAGCTCTGGCGTCCCCTGGCATGGAATGCACCATTCCTGAGTCTGGTCACACAGGACCATCGGAGCCCAAGGCCTGTCCGCGACGTGGAGGCGGGAGACACAATGGGCTGCTCCAGGTCGAGAGGCTAAAGAGGCGTGCCCCTAAGAGCACGTCCACGTGGGGTCTGGGCCAGCATTGCTTTCCTGATGAGAGGGTCCTGCGTGGTGGGTGCAGGGGTGGTGGGCATTGGCTCTGCAGCAGATGATGGCGGGGTGGCTGGTGTGCAGACATGGAGGGCACCCTCGTGGAGCACATCCTCAGGGGGAAGGGGGTGCCGGGGGGGGCCTGGGGGTCTTTGTGCCTTCCTGCCATTTTCTTTCTAAGTTCGAAATTATCTCAAAATACATCATTTTTTGAAAAGTGGATTGTGACTGAATCTCCAGTGTGCATTGTGGACGTGGTGGTCAGGACCATGTCACATTTGGGGTCTCCTTTGCATGTCTGCAGGTCATGTCCATCCTTCTGCACGGGGATGCTGCATTTGCCGGCCAGGGCATCGTGTACGAGACCTTCCACCTGAGTGACCTGCCGTCCTACACGACTCACGGCACTGTCCACGTGGTCGTCAACAACCAGGTAACCTGGGCTCCAGGCGGGCTCTGCGGTCTTTGCAGCAGAGAAGGCTGCGGAGGCCACAGCATCAATTAGACTTTCTCCTGAGGCTTCTATGCTCACATCAGCCTTACTTAGAATGACATGTTTTCATCATTTAATACACTTGTTGTTTTCTGATTAGTAAACTTGGACAAACAGGAAACTTTCTTTAAAGTGGAGAGATTTTAATTACAGTGTTTAAGATCATGGTGTTATTTCAGAATATTTTCTTCCATACCCACAAGCATATAGATGACTTTCCTCTTTTAAGAAACTGGGTTCTATATACACAGTTTTATATCCACTTCTTATTTACCACAGTGTTTTCTCATGGCATTATATATTCTTAAAATATTAATTTTAATGGAAATATTCATTATAGGTTGTTTCATAAAATAGGTATTGAAAAGGTGCCAAGGAAAGAGAAAGGTCTAAAAACAACCTATCTCTGAACTGTGTTTTAAACAGATGACCAAACACAGAGTCTTTACTGCTTTTTGGGTAGGGGCTGAGATGCTAACAGGAATGGTCTTCAATCTGGACAGAGTACAGCAAAGATCATTCACAGGGATTGGAAGCCCAAGACAAAGGGGGATTTTTTTTTTTTTTTAAAGAAAAAAGTTTTTCCATGAGTAGTCTCCAGAGTCAGGTGAATTCCATCCCAGGAGTTTTTTGTTTGGTTGATTGGTTGGGTTTTTTGGTGGTTTTTTTTTTTTGATTATTTATTCTTTTTAAAAATTTATTTATTTATTTATTTATTTATTTATTTTTGGCTGCGTTGGGTCTTCATTGCTGTGCACGGGCTTTCTCTAGTTGCGGCGAGCAGGGGCTGCTCTTCATTGCGGTGCACGGGCTTCTCATTGCAGTGGCTGCTCTTGTTGTGGAGCACGGGCTCTAGGCACGCGGGCTTCAGTAGTTGTGGCATGTGGGCTCAGTAGTTGTGGCGCGCAGGCTCTAGAGCTCAGGCTCAGTAGTTGTGGCACACGGGCTTAGTTGCTCCGCGGCATGTGGCATCTTCCCGGACCAGGGCTAGAACCTGTGTCCCTTGCATTGGCAGGTGAATTCTTAACCACTGTGCCACCAGGGAAGTCCCTCTCCATTTGTTTAGATTGGGTAATTTCTGTTCCATCTTTAAGTTCACTGAGTCTTTTCTTTCTCCCTTCCATTCTGCTATAGAGCACCTCCATTCAGGTTTGGGGTTTTTTCCCCTGATTTCCAACCCCCTGGGGGATTTTGTTTGTTTGTTTTTGTTTTTTCAACTCTGAAGTTTCCACTTGGTTCTTCTTGTATCTTCTGTGTCTTTGCTGAGTTTCTATTTTTTCATGTATTTCAGGCATGTTCATAATTTTTATTGAGGTATTTTTATGAAGTTTGCTTTGAATTTTATGAATTTTAATTTTATGAAGTCTTTGTCAGATAATTCTAAAATCTGTGTCGTCTCAGTGTTGGCTTCTAATGATTGCTTTTTCTCATTCAAGCTAAGATTTTTCTGGTTGTTGGTATAACAAGTGCTTTCTTATGAAACCAGACATTTTGAGGATATGTTATGAAACTCAGAATCTTATTTAAATCTCCTGTTATAGCAGGTGTCCTCTGGACATTTCGGGTCGGGGTGGGGGGACACTTGTTACTGCCAGGTGGGGTAGGGGTCCAGGTTCCCCACCCCAGGTCTGTTGATACCCAGGGAAGGGAGGGGACGGAGGGTGGGGCAAGGGTGCTTTGTTACTGCTTCCCAAGTGGCCTCCACTAACACCAAGGATGTAGTGGTTGCCTAATTACCAGCAGCCTAGGGGGACTGCTGGGGACACCGGGCCTTTGCTGGGGCAAGTGGGGGTGGCCACAGTGTTTTCTGTGGGGTTGGCTGCAGCAGGGTGGTGACTGTCTAAAAATCTTCTGTACTGCTAGGCGGCCTGTTCCTGGTCTTCTGGCCAGAGAGAGCCACTTTCCTTGAAACTTCTTTTTGCTATGCCTGTTGGCGTTTCTGAGTTGCCTGCTTCTCTAACCCTAAATCTGGGCTATATGAGGCAAAAAGATAGTCCTGGGAATGATCACAAGTCATTCCTCGGGACCTGAGGTCCCCAGCTGATCTGCTTGCTTCTGTCTACCTTCAGTGTTTGTTTTATATATATAATGCCCTGGGTTTTTAATTGTACTTATTAGCAGGAGAAGGAGGGAAAGGTACATCTCCTCCATATTCCAGAAGCGGAAGTCCCTATGAGCACTTTTTTTAAAGTGTAAATTCCATTTCTTTAGTAAATATAAGACTATTCAGTTTATCTGTTTCTTCTTGAGTGAGCTCTGGTTACTTCTGTCTTTCATGGAATTTTTTCATTTCATTTAAGTTGTGTAATTTATGAGCATAAAGTTTGCAGTGTTCTCTTATTAGGGACTGTTGTTTTATCCCTTCTTTCATTCCTAATATTGGTAATTTGTGTGTTTTCTCTTTTTTTCTTGGTTATATCGATTTGTTGTTGGTTTCAAAGGAACAGCTTTGGTTTCAAAGGAACAGCTTTGGTTTCATTGCATTTTCTCTGTTGTTTTCCTGTTTTCTATTTCATTGGTTTCTGCTCTTTGTAATTTCTTTCCTTCTACTTGCTTTGGGTTTAATTTAGTCTTCTCTTTCTAGTTTCTTATTTCTTATTCATTGATTTGAAACCTTCCTTCTTGGCAATATAAACATTTAACAGTATTTCAATTTAAGAATCACATGATACAAATACAGTACAGGTAAGCCTTTGGTTTGTCAAACTTCTTATGACAGAAGGTCAAGCATTTTGGTTGAACTTAAGTGAGACTGTGTCCAGAGGAGAGAGTCTTAGGATGGCATAGTGTCTGGAAAATTACCCTAAAAGGAAGCTGTGACCATGTAGCCCAGAAGATAGAAGACTCCTAGGAGCATAGAGCTGTTTTCAAATAAATGAATGCTTCACAAAGCAAGGAATATAATGGGCAGAGTCCGCACCAATGCATAGCTATTACCAGGAAGCAGCAGATTTCAGCTGAATGAAAAGAACTTCCACCAATCAGACCTGTTCCTTTCTTTTTTGCACCGCATGAAATTTAATAGGGTGGGGAAGACACTGAAAACAGGGGACAGGGAAGAAGGTGCAGAGTCCGGGTTGGGTGAGGACCTTAGTTAGCCAAATCCGGGGCCTTCAGGCCCACCCAGCTGCATCTGCAGGTTGATGCGGTAGCCCTGAAGGCTGCAGAGCGCCCAGCCCATGTGGGAGCAGGGGTAGTGGTGTGGATGGGGGCAGCCAGGGACAGAGCTGCAGGGTTGAAGGAAACAGGGCTCCAACCAGGATAGACCATTTGGCTCTAGGGTCCCCTCTGGCTCTCAAACCCAGCAGTTCCACTTTGTGGGGTTTTCCTACTAGTACACTCACTCCCAAATGTCTACTGAGAGATTTCTTTAAAGGTATCACTTAGGGAATTCCCTGGCTGTCCAGTGGTTAGGACTCGGTGCTTTCACTGCCGAGGCCCGGGTTTGATCCCTAGTCAGGGAACTAAGATCCTGCAAGACACACAGTGTGGCCAAAAATATATATATATATATAATATATATATTATATATATTATATGTACATAGTATATATGTCACTGCTGCACAATTAATATCTTAATAAAACTGGAAGAAAAAATAAATGTACAAAACTGAAATAAATAAATAATATGGAGGGGCATTGTGGGGAAGCTATCACTGCTGCAGCAAGGCTAGAAACCAAAATTTCTACCACTACATCAGTAGGGAGCTAGTTAAATAATTTATGGTATATCCATCCATGTGTTACAAGGCTTAAATGAATTAATACATATAAATTAATATACATAAAGTGCTCAGAATAGTGCCTGGCCCATAAATAAGCACTAATGTAAGTTAACTGCAACCGCAGTGTAATAAAACCATTTGAGAGAGTAGGATCTACATATACTGTTGAAATGAACTGTAAGATACATCAAGTGGGGAAAAAAGTACAGAGCAGAATGTGGCGTATAGCTCCATCTCCGTGTGTGTGTGTGAGTGGGCGGGTATGCCTTCACCCACCATATGTGTTTAAAGATGTACAAGTCAGGGACTTCCTTGATGGTCCAGTGATGAAGACTCCGAGCTCCCAGTGCAGGGGGCCCAGGTTCAATCCCTAGTCGGGGAACTAGATCCCGCATGCCGCAACTAAGACCCGGCACAGCCAAATAAGTAAATAAATATTTTTTAAAAATAAAATAAAAAAGATGAAGTCGGTAACAGTGGTGGATATTGGGGAGGACAGCTGGGGGACTGAGGTCTCAAAACTTCGAAGCAGTTCACTTTCTGTGATGTTCTAGCTGTAATGTGCATATTATGATCACTGTCTTACCTGGTGCCTACCCTCATTTCCCTATGGGGAGACCCAGACCCAGATGGACCATGGGATTGATCAAGGTTCTCTATAAGTGCTCATCAGAATTCTCCCTGGTACATCTTTTTTTAATGTTCTCATCAGTTTGTGACTATTTCTAATCTTTTCTTTAGTCAGTGTAATAAAGGAGTTTATGTAAAAGCAATTCATCATAAATAAATAAATAAAGAATTCTCAGACTTCTGTAAGAACTACAGTTTTGCTAATGTTTTCTTAAATCTTTTTACTGTTTTTGATAACATCAGTCATGACATGGGGCCAGTAAGATCTGTAGCAGGAAAGGAAAGACGTGCTTTGCTGAGGCTCTTGTTTCTCTAAGGACATACGTAGGATTTCCTCTTCTGAATTTTTCTTCTAAGGAAGCCATCAGATGCTAAATGTTTTTGTATAAGAATGTTTATGGGCGGGGGGGGGGTTAAGGGGGCTTCCCTGGTGGCGCAGTGGTTAAGAATCCGCCTGCCAATGCAGGGCACATGGGTTCAAGCCCTGGTCCGGGAAGATCCGACATGCCGTGGAGCAACTAAGCCTGTGTGCAACAACTACTGAGCCTGCGCTCTAGAGCCCGCAAGCCACAATTACTGAGCCCGTGTGCCACAACTACCGAAGCCCGTGTGCCTAGAGCCTGTGCTCCACAGCAGAAGAAGCCACCGCAACAAAAAGCCCATGCACCACAACGAAGAGTGGCCCCCACTCACCACAACTAAAGAAAGCCGGCACGCAGCAACAAAGACCCAACGCGGCCAAAAATAAAAATAAAATAAATTTTAAAAACAAAGAACAAAAAAAATTATTAAAAAAAAAGAATGTTTATTGGGCTTTCCTGGTGGCCAGTGGTTAGGAATCTGCCTGCCAATGCAGGGGACACGGGTTTGAGCCCTGGTCAGGGAAGATCCCACACGCCGTGGAGCAACTAAGCCCATGTGCCACAACTACTGAGCCTGCGCTCTAGAGCCCACGGGCCACAACTACTGAAGCCCACGCACCGAGAGCCCGTGCTCTGCAACAAGAGAAGCCGCCGCAATGAGAAGCCCGTGCAGTGCAACGAAGAGTAGCCCCCGGTCAACGCAACTAAAGGAAGCCCGTGCACAGCAATGAAGACCCAATGCAGCCAAAAATAAATAAATAAATTTATTTTTTTAAGAAAAGATTTTTCAGGGAAAAGTTTAAAAAAAAAAAAAAAATGTTTATCAAAACCAAAGAGTCTTTGTATAAATTTTGGCAAAGCCGTAGGAAGCAGTATTATATAATCATTAAAATATTTAATATCCTGGGGAAACGGTCACAATATGGTGAGTGGCAATGCAGGGTACTCATGCTGCTAGTAGGAGGGTGAGTGGTACAACCACTTTGGAGAGCACTTGATGGTACTTAGGTGCAATGTTCTGACCCTGTGGCTTAGTTTTCCGTTCTTAGGAGTACTGCAGAGAAACTGAGTGTTTGCTGGAGAAAACCTCCATAAGAATGTGTAACAGTGTATTAACCGCAAGTTGGAAACAACTAAATGTCCAACAACAGGAGAATGGATAAATGAACTGTGGTATATACTATTCAGTCCTTAGATTTCACTAAGCTCTACTACAGGAAGTAGAGGTACATGTTTCAACCTGGATGAACCCTGAATATAAATATTGAACAGAAAGCAAGTTGCAAAGGATTTGCACAGCATATAGAGTATGACACCATATGTAAGGTACACAGACTATATATCTCTGTGGTTTAAAAGACATGGAAATACTCTTCCAAAATGTCAGTGCTATGAAAAACCAAGAAAAGCAAGAAGACTTCAAGATTAAAGGGGACTAGAGAGAGGTGACAACTAATGCAGGGTGATGTGCTGGATTGGATACGGGACTAAGGCAAGAAAGACTGGACATCGTTATTACAATTGGTGGAATGTGTCTACTGAGGGTCAGATAACGGTATTCTGTAATATTAAATTGCTTGGGCCAAGAACTGCACTCTGGCTGGTAATGAAATGTCCATGTTTTAGGGAATAGGGACGTCTACTACTTACCCGCAAATGGTTTAGGAAAAATGTGTGTGTGTGCGTGCGTGTGTAATGGAAAGAGCATGAATAAGAAAAGGGGCAAAATGGCAACAGTTGGTGAATCTGAGTAAAGACTGTGTGGGAGTTCTCTGTATGCTTTCAACTTTTCCATAAGTCTGAATGATACCAAAATTTTAGTGACCAATAAGCCTAAGAAGATACTATATATTGTTTATAGACATATGGAATACATATTGCAACACGTAGAAACTGTGTCCTCCACTTTCAGGGCCATGCTCCCTGTGTGTGGGCCAGCTGTAGCAGAAATGTACAAAAAGTCCTGAAACTGTTAAGATTTGTTCATTTTGGCTTGTGAGTTCATGGGTGATCATTATAGTATTATCATACTTTCTATATGTTTGAAGTAGTTCATAAAAATAAATTTTAGGTATTTGTTTTCTTTATTTTCTTTTTTATTTTTTTGGTTGCGTCAGGTCTTAGCTGTGGCAGGTGGGATCTTTTGTTGCAGCATGTGGGCTCTTTGTTGTGGCGCGCGGGCTTCTCTCTAGTTGTGGCGTGCGGGTTTTCTCTCTATAGTTGTGACGCGTGGGCTCTGTAGTTTGCGGCACGCAGGCTCTCGCTGAGGCACGCGAGCTCAGTAGTTGTGGCTCGCGGGCTTAGTTTCCCCGCGGCACGTGGGATCTTAGTTCCCCGACCAGGGAACGAACCTGCATGCCCTGCACTGGAAGGTGGATTCTTTACCACTGGACCACCAGGGAAGTCCCCATGAAAATAAATGTTAAATGCAGGTTATAAAATTACGAATATATGATCAAGTTTTAGTACATCTAACTGGTGAGGCCTTTAAATTTTCAAAGAAAAAAATGCTAATGTTAAGTGACCATAGTGCAAAATTACAGAAATGATAGGATCTGAAATTTTATATTTATATTTCATGTGTATGCATGAAAGAAAATCATCTGGAAAGGAAAACATCAAAATATTTACACTGAACCTGGTAGAATATAGTGACTTTAATTTTTCATACTGTCTTCCAAACTCTGTTGAACATGTATGAATTTTGTTACCAGAATAGGAAAAAAAAAAAAAATTAAAAAAAAAATAGCCTTTGGGAACTGTCTTAGAGTAGGCCAAGGGCAGCCAAGTGACCTCCAGCAAGTGGCCTTCAGGCTCCACCCTGCCTGCCGTTAGCCCCGCCCTCACCCTCAGACACATACATTCCTGCCCTGCCCTCTTATCCTGCCCCGCCCTCAGCTCCACACCCTGTCCTGGTTCCACCCTGCCATTGGCCTGGAGGGTGGGCCTGCTCTGGCCCGCCCCACCTCTGCCCCGCCCATGCCCAGCAGCATGCCGAAGCCCCCTGGCCAAGCTGCCTGTTCCTTGCAGATCGGCTTCACCACCGACCCACGCATGGCCCGCTCCTCACCCTACCCCACCGATGTGGCCCGAGTCGTGAATGCCCCCATTTTCCACGTGAACGCGGATGACCCGGAGGCAGTCATGTACGTGTGCAAGGTGGCAGCCGAGTGGAGGAGCACCTTCCACAAGGACGTGGTGGTGGACCTGGTGAGTGACCTTAGCCCGTGTCCTGAAGAGAGGGGTCAGGGCTCCCTAGAGCCAGGGCACCTCACTGCCCCTCCTGAGAGCTCCTGCGTCTTCGGCCTGGGTGACCTGACCTGGGGAAGAAGGTAGTTGGGATCCTGTCCCGAGATTGTCCCAGGTCACTCTCATTTCATCTCATGTGACGGTCAAAGCAATTCTAGCAAGTGAAGGAGAGAGAGACAGGACCCTAATTCTAGAAGAGGTAAACTGAGGTGTCACATAGGAGAAATGGGGCAGGTCCTCGTGGGTCCTGGGTCCCTGCCAACATGGTCCCTGATGCTGGCGTCTCCTGGCTGTGTTCAGGTGTGTTACCGACGCAATGGCCACAACGAGATGGACGAGCCCATGTTCACGCAGCCGCTCATGTACAAGCAGATCCGCAAGCAGAAGCCCGTGCTGCAGAAGTATGCCGAGGTGCTGGTGTCGCAGGGCGTGGTCAACCAGCCTGAGTATGAGGTGCGTCCCGGCTCTGGTCCCAGTGGGCCTTTCCAGAGCCAAGGAGGGATAGAGAAGGCCCACCACAGGGCAAATGCTCGCTTTTGCAGAGTAATTAGGATCCAAGTGAGAACATGTGAAATATTTACAACTATAGCATTTTGGTGCAGAACTTCTTGGAGAGTCTAGGCTACTGAGGAGTTGCGTGAGGGAGGTGGGACCTGAGAGCACTTTGGCACAAGGCAGTGGCCTCCTTGGCTTACAGAGTCCAGTGCACAAGGGTGAGAGGCCGAGAGGCTGATGAGGGATCCAGCTCGTAAAGGGCCTGCTGTGACCTGGTCAGTTCTGGCTGGTTATGAGTGCGAAGGCCCGTGCAGGGTGACAGAGAGAGAGGAGCAGGGCTGCGTATGAGCAAGCTGAGTCGGAAGTATGGGAAGATCAGGGGCTGTGCTCGGAGCCATGAGAACTCGTCAGAAAGAATATGGCGAGAGGGTGGGTGGGGACAGGGCTCCAACGTTGAGCAGGATCTGCAGCCAGCAACTGTGGAGAAGCAGCTACGGGAATGGAAACAGTAAAATGGAAGCTTCCCACAGACTCACGGGGTGGTGCGTGTTGGGGGGAGAAGGCCTGGAGGCCAGTGGAGTCTGAGGGACTCTGCACTCAGGAAGTGCAGGCGTGCACTGGCCGTGTGGCTGGTGTGCCCTGTGCAGAGCGGCCCTGACGGCTGTGTCGGTCCCGACCCTCCAGGAGGAGATCTCCAAGTATGACAAGATCTGTGAGGAGGCCTTCACCAGGTCCAAGGACGAGAAGATCTTGCACATCAAGCACTGGCTGGACTCCCCCTGGCCTGGTGAGTGAGCCCCTCCCCACTCCACAGCACCTGTGGGCCCTGGAGTCAGACCCCTGACCTCGGCTCCCGGTCCTGGCCACCGCTCCACAGCGTCTCGCGTGTCCACGGCTCCGTGAGGAGTGGCACCTGTGTGTCAGCTCGCCCCTTCCCCGCTAGGCTTCTTCACCCTGGACGGGCAGCCCAGGAGCATGACCTGCCCCTCCACGGGCCTGACGGAGGATATTCTCACGCACATTGGGAACGTGGCCAGCTCCGTGCCTGTGGAGAACTTCACCATTCACGGAGGTAAGGGCGCCACCCGGACCTTTGGAAGTGTTGGGCCGAGTCCAGTGCCAGCTGTGTCCCGGCATGAGACCAGTCCTCGCCCACCTGAGGTCCCTGCTCGTTCAAGGCCGGGGTGGCTGGATGAGGGAAGCCCTCGCCTCACCTCACCCCTGCCCCGGCGAGGTCCTCAGCCAGCGGAGCAGTGGAGGAAGGGACGGGATGTCACAGCCTCTCTGGCCTGGTCTCCACTCAGCTCCCTTCCCCGCTCTCCTGGTGAATCAGGACTCCCGAAAGCTGGGAGCGAAGGAAGCTCAGCTCTTGTCCCGAGCGGGAGGGTGTGCCGGGCGGCTGGTGAGCACGCTGTCTCCGCAGGGCTGAGCCGGATCCTGAAGACCCGTGGCGAGCTGGTGAAGAACAGGACGGTGGACTGGGCACTGGCAGAGTACATGGCTTTTGGCTCCCTCCTGAAGGAGGGCATCCATATCCGGCTGAGCGGCCAGGACGTGGAGCGGGGCACTTTTAGGTAATGGTCTCAGTGTTCTTGTGGGCCCTTCAGAGCACGGGAGATGGAAAGGAAGGGCTGTGGAGTTCCTCTCCCAGAAGAAAATCCCTGCCAGGAGACAGTCATCAGGTCCCATTGCTCAGACCCAGAAGCACCCTTTCCCTGCTCTGATGAGACGCTTCTGTTAAGAACGGGGCTTTGTGCTCCCGCGGCAGTGCACGGGGCTGGCTTCTGCCGCTGATCTGTGCTGTTCTCCCTCAGCCATCGCCACCACGTGCTGCACGACCAGAACGTGGACAAGAGAACCTGCATCCCCATGAACCACCTCTGGCCCAACCAGGCCCCCTACACTGTGTGCAACAGCTCGCTGTCCGAGTACGGGGTCCTGGGTGAGCACCCCAGCCTGCGAGGCCCTCCTCCCTGCCACCTCCCCCCTGCTTCCCCTGCCACCCCTCCCCACTCCTCCCCTCCGTCCCACTCTCCCCCCCTGCAGCCCCCTTCCCGCCCACCAGCTGACTCCTGTCCCATCTTCTCCCTCCCTCCTGCTCTGCAGGCTTTGAGCTGGGTTTTGCCATGGCCAGTCCCAACGCCCTGGTCCTCTGGGAGGCCCAGTTTGGTGACTTCCACAACACGGCCCAGTGCATCATCGACCAGTTCATCTGCCCGGGACAAGCCAAGTGGGTGCGGCAGAACGGCATCGTGCTGCTGCTGCCCCACGGCATGGAGGGCATGGTGAGGCCCCCGCCCCTTCCCGGCAGACCTAGAACGTGGGAAGGGCCTGCCTAGGACCCTGACCCTGAAATTGGCACCGTACGGGCTCCGCTGGTGTTCCCCACCTCCCTTGGAAGGCAAGAGGCAGGTCCTGCTCCGTTACTGATGAGAAGTGGCGGTGCGGACGGGGACCTGCCAGGCTCCGGTGTTCCCTGTTCTCTTCCCTCCTCCTCCGCCAGGCCCTGGGGGGGGCTTGCTTAAGACTCTGGTTTGGAAACCTGGAGGAACCAGGAGTGCTGGGCCCTGTCCTGACGTGGAAACGCCCCCTCCACGCTCCATGGGCAGGAGGAGAAGGAATTAAACTGCCAGCAGGAAAGAGACAATTTGGTGTTTTTCAGACCAAAATGAGCAAGTTGGTTAAGGAAGAGATGTACTGAATGCAACGGTCAGCATGGGGGAGGCTCCTGATCTGTAACTTGTGTGTCTGGTTCCAGGGTCCGGAACATTCCTCCGCCAGGCCAGAGCGGTTCCTGCAGATGTGCAACGACGACTCAGACGTCCTGCCGGTGAGTGGCGCGCCTGGGCGTCTGGGGGCAGCTCTGAAGGCACGACTGCTCTGTGCCTCTCAGGAGTCGCAGGTGGGCCCCGAGCCTGCTGGTCTCCACAAAGTGAGAGGCCTTCTTAGAGCACACAAGACAGTGCCGGGCTGCCTCCTGTCGTCCCTGCTGCTGTAGAAAGCAGAGGCGCTGAAAGCTATAGCAGAAGCTTCTAGGAGTGATACTGCCTGTATTTTGATTCAGGCAAACAGTTTAGAGGAAAGAACTCTGGGGTGATTTTAGTGAAACTTTAAGAGCTAAAAGGAAATTTTGGGGGTTCTGTTTCTAAGGAACATCAGAATTGGTTTTAGGTAGAAGCTGTGTCTGTCCCAGGCCAGGCAGTAGTTTTCAGAGAAATAGGGATTACATGGGACTGAGAATCCCATTCAGAGTGTGGGGCTGGCTGGCTGAGCTCTCGTCAGTGTCCCCTGTGTGTGCATCTCTGGAGGAGCTGTGGCACCCTAAGGCTGCAGCCGTGAGGCCCTCTGCCTTGATGCCCCCTGCGACGGGGTGCTCAGTGCCGCCTGGCCTCTGGCCCTTTCCCTCCTTGCTCCAGGACCTTAAGGAAGCCAACTTTGACATAAATCAGCTGTATGATTGCAACTGGGTTGTCGTCAACTGCTCCACCCCTGGCAACTTCTTCCATGTGCTGCGTCGCCAGATTCTCCTGCCCTTCCGGAAGCCGGTCAGTTGGGGGTGTCCCAGCTCAGAGAGGCCTGGCCTGAGAACTCCAGGGCCCCAGCCCAATGGGAGGATGGACTTGTGGGCGGGTGGTCGTAGATGGTGCGTTGAGCTTGGAGGAGAGCTGAGCCCCCACAGGGGCCAAGGGAGCAGAGAGTCCCCAGGAAGCAGGCTCCTGGGTGAGGTGTTGAAGGGTGAGTAGGAGTGTGAGTGAAGGGTCCCAGGGGAGAATGCCCCCTGCTGCTGCCGGTCACGGTGCAGGGCCAGGCCGGCCCATGGGACAGGACAGCCCTGGCCACAGGCAAGGACGTCCAGGAAAGGCTCAGGGGTCTTCCCCAGGTACAGGGTAGGGGGCACCCAGGGCTCCGAGCAGGCTGGGGCAGACCCTGGAGGAGTGGATGCCCAGTGTCTCAGGGCAGAGGAGAGGGGACAAGGGGAAACCGCATCATCCTGTCTTCCTTCCCTTTTCACCTTTAACCTGCGGATCCCCCTGACCGTAGAGCTTGGGAGGGCAGCGCTAGATGCCTGTTCTGAAGACGAGGTCTGGGCAGCCCCTTGCTATCGGCCCTCCTTCTGGAATCCTTAGAACCTGAGCCTGTGCTTTTGTGTTTCAGTTAATCATCTTCACCCCCAAGTCCCTGCTGCGGCACCCTGAGGCCAGATCCAGCTTTGATGAGATGCTTCCAGGTAGGCTTGAGGGGGGTGGGCATTTGGAGGGGGTCTTCACTGCTACTCTGGGGGGGGGCTTATACTTGTCAGTCTCACTCTGGTCCTTGCCACATTTTTTGGTCGTTGGGTAAAGACCACTGAACACGACAGCCTGGATGTCAGAGCTCATGTGCAAATTGGTCAAACAGCATGTCTCACGTCCCACCGGGGTCTGTGGCCTCTGCCTGGGTGCACCCCCCAGGACTCTTCCAGAGGCAGTGAAGTGAGTCTGAGGTTAAGAGTTCACGCTGCTGCCTGGGCACTGCTCCTGGGGTGCTGATGGTAGCTCACCACCAGGGACAGAGGAGAAGCACCGGTGGGTAGGGCCTGCCACGTAACACGGAAGCTCAGTGGTGTGAGGTGAGGCCCACAGCACTGAGATTTCCCCCCGGACAGCAGACATCAGGTGGCTGACACAGCACACAGTGGCCCCGCACATCCCTGGGCTTACAGGGCCAAAGGAGCCCACTTGCTCCCAGCCATGGAGCCCCCTTTAGTCTTCGGTCAAGGTAAACCCCTTCTTTGTTTTTTTTCCCATTTTTTTTTTATTATGGTGAAATATACATAATATAAAATTTACCATCTTAGCCATTTTTAAGCGTACAGTTCAGTGGCATTAATAAACACATTCACGTCATTGTGCAACCATCAATCCCGTCCATCTCCAGAACTTCTTCATCTTCCCAAACTGAAACTCTGCACCCATTAAAGAACTCCCGCATCACCACTCCTTCCCCAGCCCCTGGCACCCACCATTCTGCTTTCTGTCTCTGTGGGTTTGGCTCCTCTAGGAACTGCATGTGAGTGGGATCATACAGTATGTGTCTTTATGTGACAGGCTTATTTCACTCAGCACAGTATCCTCAAGGTTCATCCATGTTGTAGCAGGTGTCAGAATTTCCTTCTTTTCTAAGGCTGAATAATGTTCTGTTGTATTTATATACCACTTTTTGTTTATCTGTTCATCTGTCAGTGGACACTTGGGTTACCTCCACATTTTAGCCATTGGGAATAATGCTGCTATGAACATGGGTGTACAAATCTCTCTTCAAGACCCTGCTTTCAATGCCTTTGGGTATATACCAAGAAGCAGATTGCTGGATCATATGGTAATTCTTGAGGCATACCATACCGTTTTCCATAGTGGTTCACAGCAATACACAAGGGTTCCAGTTTCTCTACATTCTTGCCAACACTACTGTTTTCTGTTTTTGTTTTCTTGGTTTTTGTTTTTGTTTCATAATAGCCATCCTAGTGACCATGAAGGTAGTATCTCATCACAGTTTTGATTTTTGTTAACCTAATGATTAGTGATGTTGAGCGTCTTTTCATGTGCTTATTGGCCATCTGTATGTTGTCTTTGGAAAAATGTTTAATTAAGTCCTTGCCCATTTTTTAATTGGGTTGTTTGTTGTTGAGTTGTAAGATTTCTCTCTATTTACTGGATATCAGTGCCTTATCAGATATGTGACTTGCAACTATTTTCTTCCATCTGTGTGAAGTTTGTTTGTTTGTTTGTTTGCTGCACCGCACGGCATGTGGAATCCTGCTTCCCCAACCAGGGATCGAACCCGTGCCCTATGCATTGGGAGTGCGGAGTCTTAACCACTGGACCACCAGGGAAGTCCCTGTGTGTCGTCTTTGGATGCACAAAATTTTTAAATTTTCATGAAGTCCACTTTTTCTCTTTTTTTGTTGTTGTCTGTGTCTTTGGAGTCACATCTAAGAAATCACTGCCAAATTCAATGTCACGAAGCTTTTTTTTTTTAAATAAATTTATTTATTTTTTTTGGCTGCATTGGGTCTTCGTTGCTGCGCACAGGCTTTCTCTAGTTGCAGCGAGTGGGGGCTACTCTTCATTGTGGTGCACGGGCTTCTCATTGTGGTGGCTTCTCTTGTTGTGGAGCACAGGCTGTAGGCACACGGGCTTCAGTAGTTGTGGCACGTGGGCTTAGTAGTTGTGGCGCACGGGCTTTAGAGCGCAGGCTCAATAGTTGTGGCGCACGGGCTTAGTGGGTCCGCAGCATGTGGGATCTTCCTGGACCAGGGATCGAACCCGTGTCCCCTGCATTGGCAGGCGGATTCTTAACCACTGTGCCACCAGGGAAGTCCCAATGTCAGGAAGCTTTTGCCGCATGTTTTCTAGTTCTGTAAAACATGCCGCTGGTAATTTGATAGGGATTGCATTGAATCTGTAGATTGCTTTGGGTAGTATAGACATTTTCACAATATTGATTCTTCCAATCCAAGAACATGGTATATCTCTCCATCTTTTTGTGTCATCTTTGATTTCTTTCATCAGTGTCTTATAGGTTTCTGAGTACAGGTCTTTTACCTCCTTAGGTAGGTTTATTCCTAGGTATTTTATTCTTTTTGTTGCCATGGTGAATGGGATTGTTTCTTTAATGTCTCTTTCTGATCTTTCATTGTTAGTGTATAGGAATGCAAGAGATTTCTGTGCATTAATTTTGTATCCTGCAACTTTACCAAATTCATTGATTAGCTCTAGTATTTTTCTGGTGGCATCTTTAGGATTCTCTATGTATAGTATCATGTCATCTGCAAACAGTGACAGTTTTACTTCTTCTTTTCCAATTTGTATTCCTTTTATTTCTCTTTTTTCTCTGATTGCCTTAGCTAGGACTTCCAAAACTATGTTGAATAATGGTGGCGAGAGTGGACATCCTTGTCTTGACCCTGATCTTAGAGGAAATGCTTTCAGTTTTTCACCATTGAGACTGATGTTGGCTGTGGGTTTGTCATATATGGCCTTTATCATGTTGAGGTAGGTTCCCTCTATGCCCACTTTCTGGAGAGTTTTTATCATAAATCGGTGTTGAATTTTGTCAAAAGCTTTTTTCTGCATCTATTGAGATAATCATATGGTTTTTATTCTTCAGTTTGTTAATATGGTGTATCACGTTGATTGATTTGCATATATTGAAGAATCCTTGCATCCCTGGGATAAATCCCACTTGATCATGGTGTATGATCCTTTTAATGTGTTGGTGGATTCTGTTTGCTAGTATTTCGTTGAGGATTTTTGCATCTATATTCATCAGTGATATTGGTCTGAAATTTTCTTTTTTTGTAGCATCTTTGTCTGGTTTTGGTATCAGGGTGATGGTGGCCTCACAGAATGAGTTTGGGAGTGGTCCTTCCTCTGCAGTTTTTTGGAAGAGTTTGAGAAGGATGGATGTTAGCTCTTCTCTAAGTGTTTGATAGAATTCACCTGTGAAGCCATCTGGTCCTGGACTTTTGTTTGTTGGAAGATTTTTAATCAAGGTTTCAATTTCATTACTTGTGATTGGTCTGTTCTTATTTTCTGTTTCTTCCTGGTTCAGTCTTGGAAGGTTATACCTTTCTAAGAGTTTGTCCATTTCTTCCAGGTTGTCCATTTTATTGGCATAAAGTTGCTTATAGTAGTCTTAGGACTTCTCTTAGGATGCTTTGTATTTCTGCGGTGTCCGTTGTAACTTTTCCTTTTTCATTTCTAATTTTATTGATTTGAGTCCTCTCCCTCTTTTTCTTGATGAGTCTGGCTAATGGTTGATCAATTTTGTTTATCTTCTCAAAGAACCAGCTTTTAGTTTTATTGATCTTTGCTATTGTTTTCTTTGTTTCTATTTCATTTATTTCTGCTCTGATCTTTATGATTTCTTTCCTTCTGCTAACTTTGGGTTTTGTTTGTTCTTCTTTCTCTAGTTCCTTTAGGTGTAAGGTTAGATTGTTTATTCGAGATTTTTCTTGTTTCTTGAGGTAGGCTTGTATTGCTATAAACTTTCCTCTTAGAACTGCTTTTGCTGCATCCCATAGGTTTTGGATCATCACGTTTTCGTTGTAATTTGTCTCTAGGTATTTTTTGATTTCCTCTTTGATTTATTCAGTGATCTCTTGGTTATTTAATAATGTATTGTTTAGCCTCCATGTGTTTGTGTTTTTTACGTCTTTTTCCCTGTAACTGATTTCTAACCTATTCATAGCGTTGTGGTCAGAAAAGATGCTTGATATGATTTCAATTTTCCTAAATTTACTGAGGCTTGATTTGTGACCCAAGATGTGATCTATCCTGGAGAATGTTCTGTGCGCACTTGAGAAGAAAGTGTAATCTGCTGTTTTTCGATAGAATGTCCTACAAATATCAATTCAATCTACCTGGTCTATTGTGCCATTTAAAGCTTGTGTTTCCTTATTAATTTTCCGTTTGGATGATCTGTCCACTGGTGTAAGTGAGGTGTTAAAGTCCCCCACTATTATTGTGTTACTGTCGATTTCCTCTTTTATAGCTGTTAGGAGTTGCCTTATGTATTGAGGTGCTCCTGTGTTTGGTGCATATATATTTATAATTGTTGTATCTTCTTCTTGGATTGATCCCTTGATCATTATGTAGTGTCCTTCCTTGTCTCTTGTAACATTCTTTATTTTAAAGTCTGTTTTATCTGATATGAGTATTGCTACTCCAGCTTTCTTTGATTTCCATTTGCATGGAATATCTTTTTCCATCCCATCACTTTCAGTCTGTATGTGTCCCTAGGTCTGAAGTGGGTCTCTTTTAGACAGCATATATATGGGCCTTGTGTTTGTATCCATTCAGCGAGCCTGTGTCTTTTGGTTGGAGCATTTAATCCATTCATGTGTAAGGTAATTATCGATATGTATGTTCCTATTACCATTTTCTTGTTATGGGTTTATTTTTGTAGGTCCTTTTCTTCTCTTGTGTTTCCCACTCAGAGAAGTTCCTTTAGCATTTGTTGTAGAGCTGGTTTGTTGGTGCTGAATTCTCTCAGCTTTTGCTTGTCTGTAAAGCTTTAGATTTCTCCGTCGAATCTGAATGAGATCCTTGCCGGGTGGAGTAATCTTGGTTGTAAGTTCTTCCCCTTCATCACTTTAAATATATCTTGCCACTCCCTTCTGGCTTGTAGAGTTTCTGCTGAGAAATCAGCTGTTAACCTTATGGGAGTTCCCTTGTATATTTTTTGTCATTTTTCCCTCGTTGCTTTCAATAATTTTTCTTTGTCTTTAATTTTTGTCAGTTTGATTACTATGTGTCTCGACATGTTTCTCCTTGGGTTTATCCTGCCTGGGATTCTCTGTGCTTCCTGGACTTGGGTGGCTATTTCCTTTCCCATGTTAGGGAAGTTTTTGACTATAATCTCTTCAAATATTTTCTCGGGTACTTTCTCTCTCTCTTCTCCTTCTGGGACCCCTATAATGCGAATGTTGTTGTGTTTAATGTTGTCCCAGAGGTCTCTTAGGCTGTCTTCATTTCTTTTCATTCTTTTTTCTTTATTCTGTTCCACAGCAGTGAATTCCACCATTCTGTCTTCCAGGTCACTTATCCGTTCTTCTGCCTCAGTTATTCTGCTATTGATTCCTTCTAGTGTATTTTTCATTTCAGTTATTGTATTGTTCATCTGTTTGTTTGTTCTTTAATTCTTCTAGGTGTTTGTTCTTTAATTCTTCTAGGTCTTTGTTAAACATTTCTTGTATCTTCTCAATCACTGCCTCCATTCTTTTTCCGAGGTCCTGGATCATCTTCACTATCATTATTCTGAATTCTTTTTCTGGAAGGTTGCTTATCTCCACTTCATTTCGTTGTTTTTCTCGGGTTTTATCTTGTTCCTTCATCTGGTACAAAGTCCTCTGCCTTTTCATTTTGTCTATCTTTCTGTGAATGTGGTTTTCCTTCCACAGGCTGCAGAATTGTAGTTCTTCTTGCTTCTGCTGTCTGCCCTCTGGTGGATGAGGCTACCTAAGAGGCTTGTGCAAGTTTCCTGCTGGGAGGGACTGGTGGTGGGTAGAGCTGGGTGTTGCTCTGGTGGGCAGAGCTCAGTGAAACTTTAATCCGCTTGTCTGCTGATGGGTGGGGCTGGGTTCCCTCCCTGTTGGTTGTTTGGCCTGAGGTGACCCAGCACTGGAGCCTGCCCGGCTCTTTGGTGGGGCTAATGGCACCAAGGAGTACTTCCCAGAACTTCTGCTGCCAGTGTCTTTGTCCCCACGGTGAGCCACAGCCACACCCTGCCTCTGCAGGAGACCCTCCAACACTAGCAGGTAGGTCTGGTTCAGTCTCTTCTGGGGTCACTGCTCCTTCCCCTGGGTCCCGATGCGCACACTACTTTGTGTGTGTCCTCCAAGAGTGGAGTCTCTGTTTCCCCCAGTCCTGTCAAAGTCCTGCAGTCAAATCCCGCTAGCCTTCAAAGTCTGATTCTCTAGGAATTTCTCCTCCCGTTGCTGGACCCCCGAGTTGGGAAGCCTGACGTGGGGCTCAGAACCTTCACTCCAGTGGGTGGACTTCTGTGGTGTAAGTGTTCTCCAGTTTGTGAGTCACCCACCCAGCGGTTGTGGGATTTGATTTTATTGTGATTGCGCCCCTCCTGCCGTCTCACTGCAGCTTCTCCTTTGTCTCTGGACGTGGGGTATCTTTTTTGGTGAGTTCCAGTGTCTTCCTGTCGATGATTGTTCAGCAGGTAGTTGTGATTCCAGTGCTCTCGCAAGAGGGAGTGAGAGCGCGTCCTTCTACTCCGCCATCTTGAACCAATCTCCGCATGTTTTCTAAGTTTTATAATTTCAGTCTTGTATTTAAGTCTTTAATCCATTTTGAGTTAGTGTGTCTGTATGGTGTAAGGGTCCAGCTTCATTTGCATGTGGATATCCAGTTTTCCCAGCACTATTTGTTGAAGAGACTCTCCTTTCCCCATTGAAGTCTTGGTTCCCTTGTCAAAATCATTTGACCATATACATGAAGGTTCATTTCTGGTCTCTCTGTTCTCTTCCATTGGTCTATATATCTGTCTTTATGCCAGTACCACTTTGATATTGTAGCTTTGTAGTAAGTTTTGAAATCAGGAGGCACGAGTCCTCCAGCTTTATTTTTCTTTTTTCAAGATAGTTTTAGCTATTCAGGGTCCTTTGGGATTACATGAATTTTAGGGTGGACTTTTCTATTTCTGCAAAAAATGTCGTTGGGATTTTTTTTTTAAGATGTATTTATTTATTTATTTAGGCTGTGTTGGGTCTTCGTTGCTGCGCACAGGCTTCCTCTAGTTGCAGCGAGCGGGGGCTACTCTTCGTTGTGGCGAGCGGGCTTCTCATTGCGGTGGCTTCTCTTGTTGCAGAGCACGGGCTCTAGGCACACGGGCTTCCGTAGTTGCAGCACGTGGGCTCAGTAGTTGTGGCTTTCGGGCTCTAGAGCGCAGGCTCAGTAGTTGTGGCTCACGGGCTTAGTTGCTCCGCAGCATGTGGGATCTTCCCGGACCAGGGCTCAAACCCATGTCCCCTGCATTGGCAGGTGGATTCTTAACCACTGCGCCACCAGGGAAGTCCCTGTCATTGGGATTTTGGTAAGGATTGCGTTGAATCTGTAGATTGCTTTGATAATGTTAACATCATGACAGTATTAAGTCTCCCAATCCATGAACATGGATGACTTTCCATTTATTGGTATCTTCTTTAATTTCTCTCAGTAATGTTCTGTAGTTTTCAGTGTACAAGTCTTTCATTTTCTTGGTTAAGTTTATTCCTAAGTAATTTTATTTATTTGATGCTGTTTCAAATGGGATTTTTTTTTTCCTTAACTTTTGGATTGTTCATAGAAATACAACTGAATTCTGAGTGTTGATTTTCTATCCTGTAACTTTGCTGAATTCATTTATTAGTTCTAACAGGTTTTTTTTGTATGTGAAATCTTTAGGGTTTTCTACATGTAAAACAAACAGATAATTTTATTTGTTCCTTTCCAATTTAGATACTTCTTAGTTCTTTTTTTTTTTCTTTTTTGCCTAATTGCTCTGGCTAGAAATTCCAGTGCTATGTTGAATAGAAGTGGTGAGAACGGACATCCTTGCCTTGTTTGTGTCTTAGGAAAATGCTTTCAGTCTTTCACCCTTGAGTATGATGTTCGTGGTGGGTTTCTCATATCTGGCCTTTCTCATGTGAAGGTAGTTTCCTTCTAATCCTAGCATTTGCGTGTGTACGTGAATGTGAGCATGTTGTGTGTTGCTTATGTGTCACTAAGGGAACCCCTCATTTTGAATGCAGCTTCCTGAAGTCGGCCTTGTTCGCAGGGGAATGGTCCCGGCCGTGAGCATCTGAATATTTGGTCTAGTTTCCAGTGTGGAAAGTTTTAGTATTTGTAAACTCATGAGGAGTCTGAGCAGAGTGGTCATGGGATGCTCTTCTAGACCCAGTTGTCCCTGAAGTCTGAGACAGGTCGTTCTGAAGAATGAACTGATGTCACTTGCTCTCCAAGGCTGGCCTTGCCTACTGTGCCTGTTAGGCTCTCTCAGTGTGGATTAATGCAAGGGCATCACAGGCTGGCGAGAGGGGGAGAGCCCTAACCCTCAGAAACTAAATGTTCTGGTGTCATTTGTGGCACAGCCCCACCTCGTGGAGGGAGGGCCCAGGACACCCTCAGCCAAGTCCTGAGCAAAACCCCGGCTGTGGGGATTCTCTTGTAGGTACCCACTTCCAGAGGGTGATCCCAGAAGATGGCCCTGCAGCCCAAAACCCAGAAAACGTCAAGAGACTTCTCTTCTGTACCGGCAAAGTGTACTATGATCTTACCCGAGAGCGCAAAGCGCGGGATATGGCAGAGCAAGTGGCCATCACGAGGATCGAGCAGGTGAGGGCAGGTGGTGCCCAGGCCGGTCCTGGCGTTCCTCCTGCAGGTGTCTGGGCCCCAGAGCTTTCCCAGAGTTTCCGGAACATCCTTTAGGGCTCACTGAGCTCCTCACCTGGGACACCAGCCCCTCTAGGACACCAGCCTCGCCCAGTACTCGGAGCACCTTCTCCTGACAGGAGCTCCTCTCTCTCCCCCCAGCTGTCGCCCTTCCCCTTCGACCTCCTGCTGCAGGAGGTGCAGAGGTACCCCAGCGCCGAGCTGGCCTGGTGCCAGGAGGAGCACAAGAACCAAGGCTACTACGACTACGTGAAGCCCAGGCTGCGGACCACCATCAGCCGCGCCAAGCCTGTGTGGTAAGGCCGCGGGCAGTCGGCCGGGGCCCGGGGAGGGCAAGGAGGCCCGGGCCCCTCGGTGGCCTTCGCCATCACCGCTCACTGTCGCTCCCCTCAGGTACGCTGGCCGGGACCCAGCGGCGGCTCCAGCCACCGGCAACAAGAAGACCCACCTCACGGAGCTGCAGCGCCTCCTGGACACGGCCTTCGACCTGGACGCCTTCAAGAAGTTCTCGTAGATGCTGCCTGGGCTGCTTAGGCCGCCCTCCACCTCACGACTGCCCCTTGCTTCTCCACTAAAGAATAGTGCTCCGCGCTGCCCGCACCTCTGTCCGTCCCTGCACCACACACGCCCCCTCGCTCACTTAGGAATTAGGCTGCTCTCCCCCCTCACGTGCTCGGCTGCCCCCCAAGCCGGATGCTCCCCAGGCTCTGTGACTTCTGTCCAGCTGAGCAGCCTTAATGGAGGCAGTGGGGAGCGGGAGGAGGAGAGGGAGCCCCTGCAGGTGTCCTGGGAGGGTCAGATCTGCCCTCACCCCCCCAGATCACCCCCAGGACTGGCCTCACGTGGCATACCCTTGTGCTGGCGGTCCTTGTCACCCAGCAGGGTGGCTTCCTCTCCTCAGGCTGCGCCCCAGACCCCTCGGAGGAGCCGCCACTGTCAGAGGCTTTGTGGGGGGGGGAGGGGGGTTCCGCCAGGACCCTTGCCGTGCAGTGAGCAGAGGGCACTGCCGAGGGGTGGCTGGTGGGAGACGGCCCGAGACTGACCTGCACGGAGAGGGCGGGCCCGCTCTCTTCAGCGTCCACGTCCTCCCCTCGAGAGGGTCCCAGGCCGTGCACAGGGGCCGTGCCTACTCCACCCGCCTGGGGCTGGGTGGCGCCCGGGCCCGTGGGGTGTGCGTGGCGGGAAGCGCCACTCGGGGCTCTAGGGCCAGGGCGCAGGCTGCTCGTCTGGGTCCTGCCCTCCCTTAACCTCCAGTTCCACCTCCTTTCCTCTTTCCTTCTACACGATGGAGACTCCGAAGCATCCTTCTCTCTGCTGTGCCAAAGCTGGTCAGAAGGGGGAGAGGAGGGGCAGGAGTGAGGGGCGTCACTAGGCCGAGGGGCCAGCTCCCCTGACCTGTCACAGGGACAGATCTGATTTATTTATTTTGGTTAAAAAAAAAAAAATAACGAAAACAACTTTGCATTGCATTTGGCTTGACCCATAAACTAAGTTATCCTTGGGCCTGTGTGGTGTCATTGTTTCTGCTCCGCCCCAGGCGTCTCCGCCCTGCCTGGGAAGCAGCCCCTCCTCAGCGCAGAGCCTGCGTGCGCGGGGCAGCACAGGGGTGGCCGAGCCGCCGTCCTCCCTCTGGCCTGGCCTCGCCGTCATCATTGTTGCAGACTGTGTCGGACACACCCTGGTTTCTGAGTGTCCCCTGCTCCCACGTCCCCCAACACACGCCACCTAAAAAAGTACTCTGCAGTCTGTGCGTCAGCTGGCGTGCGTGGTGGGCTCGCCCTGGGACGTTGCTGGTAGCCTCCAGAAGCCCAAGCAGCTCATTGGACCTCTGGAGGGGAGCCGGCCGTGCCAGCCGAGCCCTTATGAGGCCGTGTCCCCTCTTGACAAGAGCTCCACTGCCTTCAGCTCACAGCACGCCAGCCTTGGTTTTCTGGGGGGTCGAGAGGTCCCAGCATTGAAAAAGAGCTCAGGGAAAGGCCTGGGTGTGGACATAGGGGTACCCTGCAGCAGTGGGGCCCCCTGCTGTTTACCCCATCCTTTGGGCCACACCCGGGTCCCTTGTCCTTGAAGCCTTTTCAGAATGTCTTCATTTTGTCCTGTGGCTTGGCCAAGGGTCTTCCGGGCCTGGCATGCCTTGGGCAGGTAGTGGCAGGGGAAAAGCTGTCACCTGCCCCTGTGCGTCTGTGTGTGCTCCAAAACCAGCACCCTGTCCCCGTGTCTGATGCGGTCAGCCAGGCAGATTAGAGCTAAAAGGCAAAAAATGAGTCAGGAGCCCCTTTCCCTGGAGAGAATCCTGGTGCTCTAAGGGGGCAGCTGTCCCCATCCTGCACTCTGTGTGGTGAGTTAGGGTTCCACTCTTACCCCGAGGTAGAGCACATAGGGGTGAGACACGAGATGGAAGCTGGGCCCTCACCTCTTGCTGCTTCTAATCTGGTCGGTAGGTACAGGGGAGCCAAGAGCCCAAGGGGGTCTGGGCACTTCCTGGTGGGGTACCTGAGGGAGTCCAGGGCTCCCAGGAGCCACCACCACTGGCCCATCTGCAGGAGCCGAGGCGAGGGACTCAGGCCTCTCCCACTCCCACGGCTCTGCGTGGGTCGGCAGATGAGGGGCAATCAGGCCACGCTGGGCCACCGGCCAGACAAACGCTTCTCTGGTCAGCTCTGTTCTACTATGGTTCTCAGTCGCCCCTTTCCTAAAACTGGAAAAGAGCAATGGTGAGAAGGAAGAAGCCTCATAGTCTAGGACAGCAGCCTATATGCTTAGACTTCCAGAGCACCCAGACCAGTGTGTGAGAGCGTGCATGTGTGTGCATGTCAGTGTGTGCACATGCATGCGTGTGTGTGTGTGTGTGTGAGTATGCATAAGTGTGTTTGTGCACAAGAGTGCCTGGCCCGCTTGACGTGGATTCCTGGCCTTTCTGGATATTAAAGGCCCATCTGACACCCGCACCTGTGAAAGTGTAGGAAGAGGGTCAGCCTGCCACACAGGAGGGGCTGTCCCCGGGAGCGGCCCCCAGGACAGGTGGGCCTGGGGGGTGCTGGGGGGAGAGGTAGGGGGAGGGATGAGGCACAGGTGGGGCTGAGGCCTTACCCATAGTTCACCCTTGATGTGTCAAGTGACCACCCACTGGGGTGATTTTATCTCCAGTGGAAATGGAGTTGGAATCAGTGTGAAACCTATTTCTGCCCTCAATTAGGTGGGGCAGTGAGCTGCCCAGTAGGGTAGTATTCACCTGGGACCGGACTACAGAGCTAACCACACCTCTCAGATTTCCCCCAGCTCTCTTGTCCCCTGGAAGTCCCAGCTGCACACCCAGCTTATGGCATCCTGAAAGGAATGGGGTCCAGGTCCCCTCCAGCAGGGCTGCTCTGCCCCTCCCTGCACGGCCTCACCCCCAGGACTTCACCCCTGCACTGTAGTCTACTCTCCCCCATGCCCTCGCCTCCCCCAGGGCCTCACTCCCACCAGGGCAGACCCCTTCCCCGCAGCCCCATCACCTCCCCCCAGGACCTCAACTCCCTCTTGGCCCTTTTTTTAATTGATATATTTGACATATAACATATTAGTTTCAAGTGTACAACATAATGATTGGAAACCAACAAGGACCTACTACTGTATAGCGCAGGGAACTCTACTCAACATTCTGTGATAACCTATATGAGAAAAGAATCTGAAAAAGAATGAATATATGTATGTGTATAACTGAATCTCTTTGCTGTACACCTGAAACTAACACAGCATTGTAAATCAACTATAATCCAATAAAATTAACGACGGCATGATGATTCGATATTTGTATATGTGAAATGGTCACTACAATAAGTCTAGTTCACATATGTCAACACGTTTCAATTTTTTTTTCTTGTGATGAGAACATTTAAGATCTCTCTCAGCAGCTTTCAAATATGCAATACAGCATTATTAACTGTAGTCACCATGCTGTACATCTCCATGAATTATTTATTTTATAACAGGAAGTTTGTACCTTTTGACCATCTTCAACCAGGGTCTCACCCTTCTCTAAGGCCTCCCCTTCCCCGCAAGGCCTCCCTTTGCCCCTCCTCCCTCCCACCCCCAGCTTCAATTAATCCCTGTGTGCCTGGGTTTGGGAGGGGCTGGGATGGCCTCCCTAACCCTTGCGCCCTCTCCCACCCCACCTCCCCCATATGCTAGAGTTAGGTGGGTGGGCAAAGGCCCTGTCTCCCCAGCCCAGAGCTGGACCCCAGCCCAGGATCTCCCTGCCATTGGCAGCCCTTGGCCTGGACACACAGCACCCCAGTGTCCGTTCCCTGCACCCCCTCTGCCCCGCCTTCTAGGGAACACTGGAACAGAAAAGTGTGCTGAGCACCCTGGGACCCCAGGTCAGGTGTGGCCACCTAAGGGAGGCTCTGGGGTCGAGCTCTTTCTTTCTCTGTTTGTCTGGGGTTTTTTTTCTGGCCTGTGGTTTGTCGGATCTTAGTTCCCTGACCAGGAATAGAACCCATGCCTTGGCAGTGAAAGCTCAGAGTCCTAACCGCTGGACCGCCAGGGAATTTACACACACACCCCCGCTTTCCTCTGTGCTGGGGCTTTCTCCATCTCACGACTTGAGGTTCTGATTTCCCTGCTGATTTCCCTCCACTCCCCCGATTCCAGAAGTTCAGCCTTAAGAACAGGCTTTAGCCACTCCCAATAGGGACAGTTTTATTTGTTCCTTTCCAATCTATATGCCCTTTATTCCCTTCTCTTGCCTTATTTCACTGACTAGAACTTACATCACTATGTTGAATAAGAGCAGTGAGAGAAGACATCCTTGCTTTCTTCCCAGTCTTAGGGAGAAAGCATTCAGTCTTTCATCATCAAGTATAATGTTAGCTGTAAGTTGTTTGCAGATACTCTTTAACAAGTAAAGGAAGTCCCCCCATATTACTATTTTTCTGGGAGTTTTTGCCATAAATAGGTGTTGAATTTTGTCAAATGCTTCATCTGCCTCAACTGATACAACCATATGATTTTTTTTCTTCATTAGTCTGTTATACTGATTTTTGGACATTGAACAAGCCTTGGATTCCTGGAACAAACCCCACTTTGTCAGGGTATATAATTCTTTTTTATATACTGCTGGATTCTATCTGATAATATTTTGTTAAGGATTTTATATCTGTATTCATGAGGGATATCGGTCTGTAGTTTTCTTTTTTTGTACCATCTTTTGTCTACTTTGGTATCAGGGTAATACTGGATTCAGAAAATGAATTGGGATGTGTTTCCTCTTTTGTTTTCTGGAAGTATTTATGTAGAACTGGTGTTAATTTTTCTTCAGATGTTTAGTAGACATGTCCAGTTAAACCATCTTGGCCTGGACACTTATTTTTCTAGAGTTTTTAAATTATGAATTCAATTTCCTTGATAATTATAGGCCTATTAAAATAACTATTTCATATTGGATGAATTATGGTAGATTGTGCTTTTCAAGGAATTATTTTTTCTAAGTTGTCAAACTTATGTGTGTGGAGTTGTTCATAATATTTCCTTATTTTCCTTTTGATGTCTGCAGAGCCTGTAGTGATTTCCCTTATTCCAGTCCCGATATTGGTAACTCGTTTCTTCTCTCTTTCTTTTCTTTCAGTCTTGCTAGAGGTTTGTCAATGTTATTGATCTTTTCAAGGAACCATATTTTAGTTTCATTGATTTTCTCTATTGTTTTTCTGTTTTCAGGTTCATTGATTTCTAGTCTTATCTTTAAATTTTAATTCCTTCTATTGATACTTGCTTTGGGTTTATTTTGCCCTTTTTTTCTAGGTTCTTGAAGTGGGAGTATAGATTATTGGTTTGAGAATTTTTTTCTTCTCTCATGTATGCATTTGCTTTTTAAAAATTTCATTATTTTTTATTGAAGTATATGCATTTACTTCTGTAAATTTCCTTCTCAGCACTGCTTTGGCTGTGGCTCACAAATTTTGATATGTTGTATTTCCATTTTCATTGAGTTTGGTGTATTTTTAAATCTCCCTTAGTGTAAGCTGGTGCAGCCACTGTGGAAAACAGTATGGAGGTTCATCAGAAAACTAAAAATAGTATTACCTTATGATCCAGCAATCCCACTCCTGGGCATATATCCAGACTATAATTCAAAAAGATACATGCATACCTATGTTCATAGCAGCACTAGTCACAATAGCCAAGATGTGGAAACAATCTAAATGTCCATCGACAGATGAATGGATAAAGAAGGTGTGATACATATATACAATGGAATACTACTCAGACATAAAAAAGAATGAAATAATGCCATTTGCAGCAACATGGATGCAACTAGAGATTATCATACTAAGTGAAGTAAGTCAGAAAGAGAAAGACAAATACCATATGATATCACTTATATGTGGAGTCTAAAGTATGACACAAATGAACCTATCTATGCAACAGAAACAGAATCATGGACATAGAGAACAGACTGGTGGTTGCCAAGGGGGAGGGGGTTGGGGGGGGGATGGAGTGGGAAGTTGAGGTTAGCAGATGTAAGTTTTATATATAGAATGGATAAACAACAAGGTCCTACTGCATAACAAGTCCCGGGAGCATGGAGTCTTAACCACTGGGCCACCAGGGAAGTCCCAAGACTTTCTCTTTCGGGACTTCCCTGGTGGTCCAGTGGTTAAGAATCTGCCTTCCAATGCAGGGGATGTGGGTTCGATCCCTGGTCAGGGAACTAAGATCCCACATGCCATGGAGCAACTAAGCCCATGTGCCGCAACTACTGAGCCCATGTGCTCTAGAGCCCACGCGCCACAACTAGAGAGCCCACGTGCCACAACTACTGAGCCTGTGTATTCTGGAGCCCACGCGCCACAACTAGAAAAGCCTCTGTGCCACAATGAAGAGCCCATGCACCACAACGAAAATCCCACATGCACAACTAAGACCCGATGCAGCCAAATAAATAAATTAGTTAATTAATTAAAAAAAAACTTTCTCTTTAAGCCATGGATTATTTAGAAATGTGTCATTCCATGTTATCTTTCTGTTATTGATTAGTTTGATTCCATTGTGGTTACAGAAATTCCCTCTGTATGATTTCAGTACTGCTAAATTTGTTGAAATTTGTTTTATGGCCGATGATATGGTCTATCTTGGTATGTGTTCCATGGGCACTTGAAGAAAATGTGCATTCTGTTTTTGTTGGGTGAAGTGTTCTATAAATGTTCATTAGATCCTGTTGGTTGATGGTGTTGTTGAGTCCTTCTGTATCCTTGCTGATTTTCTGTCTATTTTTCAATCAACTCTTGAGAGAGATGATAAAGTCTCCAACTATAATGATGGATTTGTCTATTCTTCTTTCAATCTTATCAGTTTTTTGTACACATATTTTGCAGTTCTGTTGTTTGGTGCATGCACACTTAGGATTGCTATGTTTTCCTTGTGGATTGACCCTTTTTTCATTATATAATGTGTCTCTCTGACTCTGGTCATTTTCTTTGCTCTAAAGTCTGCTTTATCTGATAATAATATAGCCACTCCTGCTTTTCTTTGATTAATATTTGAATTTATATGTACATCTTCCATTCTTTTACTTTCAATCTGCTTACAAGTTATTTTTTAAGTGAGTTTCTTGTAGATAGCATATGGTCGGGTCGTGTATTTTTTAATCCACTCTTCCAATCTCCATATTTTAATTGGTATATTTAGACCATTTACATTTAATATAATTGTTACTAAGTTAGAGCTTAAGTTTTCCCCTGCCCTCCTGTGGGTTAAAAACTTTTTTTATAATTTCATTTTTTAAATCCATGGTGTTTTTTTACCATTGGTATTTATCTATGGTATAGCTTTTTTAGTGGTTGCTCTGGGTATCACATTATATATACATAAATTATCACAATCTACTGGTGTCATCATTTTATCAGTTCATGCGAAGTGTAGAAAAATGTACCTTCCTTTACATCCCTTTACCCTCTCCATTTATAATATATTTGTCTTAAATATTTCCTCTAATACATTTAGAACCACATCAGACAGTGTTATCAGTTTTGCTTCAACCACCAAAAATACTTTAGAAGACTCAAGAGGAGAAAGAAATTCTATTTTATTTAACAACATTTTTGGCTTTCTGTGTTATTTTTTCCTTCCTGGTGTTCTTAGATGTCTTTATCATTTCCTTTCTGATTAGAGAACTTCTTTTAGCTGTTCTTTTAGGGTAGGTCTATTGGTGATAAATTCTCTTAGTTCTCCTGCATCTGAGAATGTATTGACTGCCTCTTAATTCCTAAAGGACATTTTTGCTAGATATAGAATTCTGAGTTAACAGTTCTTTTCTTTCAGTACTTGAAAAATTTTGTGCCACTTCCTTCTAGTCTCCATGGTTTCTGATGAGAAATCCTCTCTCATATTAACTGCCTTGCCGCTTTGAACAATTTTTGTCTTTAGTTTTTAGAAGTTTGCTTATGGGAGTTCCCTGGTGGTCTAGCGGTTAGGATTTGGTGCTCTCACAGCCATGGCCCGGGTTCAATCCCTGGTCAGGGAACTGAGATTCCACAAGCTGTGCAGCATGGCCATAAAAAACAAAAAAGAAGTTTGCTTATGATGTGTCTTGACATTCATTTCTTGGGGTTTATTCACTTTGGGATTTGCTCACTTTCTTGAATCTGTAGGTTTATGACTTTCATTATATTTGGGGTGTTTTTAGCCATTATCTCTTTGACTACTTTTTCAGCTGCCCTCTTTCTCCTTTTCTTCCAGGACTCTGATGAAAACGAATGTTAGATCTTTTTTTTTTTTTAATTTATTTTATTTATTTATTTTTGGCTGCTTTGGGTCTTTGTTGCTACGTGTTGGCTTTCTCTAGTTGCGGCGAGTGGGGGCTACTCTTCATTGTGGTGCGCAGGCTTCTCATTGCGGTGGCTTCTCTTGTTGCGGAGCACAGGCTCTAGAGCACAGGCTTCAGTAGTTGTGGCGCACGGGCTTAGTTGCTCTGCAGCATGTGGGATCTTCCCGGACTAGGGCTCAAACCCGTGTCCCCTGCTTTGGCAGGCAGATTCTTAACCACTGCACCATCAGGGAAGGCCCAGATCTTTTGTTATATTCCCTGAGGTTCTGTTTATTATTTTCAGTCAATTTCCTCTCTGTTGTTCAGATTGGGTAATTTCTATTGTTCTTCCTTTTGGCTCCCTGATCCTCTGTCCTCTCCATTCACCATTAAGCTTATCCACTGAGGTTTTTTTTTTTTAAGATTTATTTATTATTTATTAATTTATTTTTATTTATTTTTGGCTGCATCGGGTCTTAGTTGCAGCACACAGGATCTTCCTTGAGGCATGCGGGATCTTTCTTTGGAGCGCACAGGCTTCTCTCTAGTTGTGGCGTGCGGGTTTTCTCTTCTCTAGTTGGGGCGCCCAGGTTCCAGAGCACGTGGGCTCTGTAGTTTGCGGCACATGGGCTCTCTAGTTGAGGCATGCAAGCTCAGTAGCTGTGGCACGTGGGCTTTGTTGCCCCACGGCATGTAGAATCTTAGTTCCCTGACCAGGGATCGAACCTGCGTCCCCTGCATTGTAAGGCGGATTCTTTACCACTGGACCACCAGGGAAGTCCCATCCACTGAGTTTTAAAATTTCAGTTATTATGTTTTTTACTTCTAAATTTTCCACTGGGTTCTTCTTTACATCTTCTATTTACTTGTTGGGGCTTTCTATTTTTCAAATTTGTTTCAAGAATGTTCATAATTTCTTGTTAAAGCATTTTTACAATGGATACTTTAAATCTTTGTCAGATAATTCTAACATCTCTGTCATCTTGCTATTAGCATCTGTTGATTGTCTATTTATTTATTCATTTATTTTTAGTTGCATTGGGTCTTTGTTGCTGCAAGTGGGCTTTCTCTAGTTGTGGCGAGCGGGGGCTACACTTCGTTGTGGTGCACGGACTCTAGGCGCACAGGCTTCAGTAATTGTGGCACGTGGGCTCAGTAGTTGTGGCGCACGGGCTTAGTTGCTCCGTGACATGTGGGATCTTCCCGGCCCAGGGATCTAACCCGTGTCCCCTGCATTGGCATGCAGATTCTTATCCACTGAGCCACCAGGGAAGCCTGTGTCGATTGCCTTCTTAAACGTAGTTTGATATCTTCCTGAGTCTTGGTAGGACAAGTGATTTTTTATTGAAAACTAGACCTTTTGAGATTATGTTATAAGACTTTGGATCTTATTTAAATCTTTTATTTAAAATGTCTTCTTCTTATATCACTTCAGCCGGAGATGGGAGAGTATCTCCTTATTATTGCAAGGTAGGTGTTCCCCACTGGTCCTCCATTGACACCCTATGAGAGAGGTCTCCTTATTACTGCTGGGTGGATTAAGAGTTCCTGTTCCCCACTAGGCTTCCATTTTTACCTCCCTGGCTGGGAGGGGTATGAGAATCTTGCTAATCCCACATGGCCTCCACTGATATTTTTACTACCACTGGGGAATGAGTGGGGAAGAAGATGCTCCCAGGACTGAGCCTGGGGCTGGCTGTCTCTGGGCGGGGAAGGTGCCACTGTGATGAGAGTCGGTCAGGACTGCCCTTGACAAGCACGGGCTGAGTCAGGGTGTCTGGGGAGGAGAGGAGAGGAACAGCCAGTCTGCAGAAAGGGGAGGTGGCTCCAGGGAGATGAGCAGTCCTGGAACAATGGTCTGCTCACCAGTGTTAGGTGGGAGGCACTGATGGACCTTTTGCAGGAGAGGAGACCTTTGAGTCCTCGAGAACCAGAGCACTGCAGGAGCATATGAGTTTCTAGTGGCTGCTGTAACAAATTACAGTAAGTCCCCTACATATGAACCTTCAAGTTGTGAACTTTCAAAGATGTGAACGTGCATGCCAGCCCCTGTATGCCAGCTGTTCTACTGTATTACTGTACTTTTCAAAGTACTGTACTGTAAGATTAAAAATGATTTCTTTATTTGTTGTGTTTGTTTTTTACGTACATATAATTTGTGTGAAAAGTATTATGAACCTATTACAGTACAGTACCGTATAGCCGATTGTGTTAGTTGGGTACCTAGGCTAACTTTCTTGGACTTACGAACAGATTGGATTTACAAACGTGCTCTTGGAACACAACTCATTCGTATGTAGGGGACTTACTGTACCACAAACCAGGGCGGAGAAAAACAGGAACTCAGTGTCTCACTTTGTCTGGAAGCCAAAGTCTGAAAGCAAGGTATTGGCAGGGCTGCACTACCTCTGGAGGCTCTAAGGCAGGATTTTCAGCTTCCAGGTTGGTGGCCTCATGACTCCAGTCTTGGCTCTGTGGTCACATTGCTGTCTGTGTCTCTGTCTCTAAACTCCCCCGGCCTCTCTCTGATGCTTTCAGGGATCACCTGGCTAATGCAGGATATACTCCTCTCACAACTTACACCTATTGCCATATGAGGTGATATTCACAGGGACTAGGATGTGGACATGTCTTTGGGGGCCACCATTCCACCCACTGCATGGAGCTACATCCAAGGACAAGAAGGGGGTACGATAAGCAGATGAGGTAGGGGGTCCTGGAGAAAAAGAACCAGGCATTGGACTTCCCTGGTGGCGCAGTGGTTAAGAATCCGCCTGCCAATGCAGGGGACAAGGGTTCGAGCCCTGGTCCAGGAAGATCCCACATGCCGCGGAGCAACTAAGCCCGTGCGCCACAACTACTGAGCCTGTGCTCTAGAGCCCGCGAGCCACAACTACTGAGCCCGTGAGCCACAATGACTGAGCCCGCGAGCCACAACTACTGAAGGCTGCACGCCTAGAGCCCGTGCTCCGCAACAAGAGAAGCCACCGCAACGAGAAGCCTGCGCACCGCAACGAAGAGTAGCCCCCGCTCGCCGCAGCTAGAGAAAGCCTGCACACAGCAACGAGGACCCAATGCAGCCAAAAATAAATAAATAAATACATTTAAAATTTTTAAAAAAAGAGCCAGGCATGGCATTCTTGACATAAGAGAAGCAATTTTTTACTTTAGCCATTTTGTGATCTAAGCCTGGCCACAGAGCTTGCCCTTAAACAGTTCTCAGTAATAATGATCTTAAGGGAAAAAAAAGATCAAACTGTTATCAGGCAAGAGAAGTAACAATAGCAAAGATAACAAATCACCTGTTATCCAGACTCCCAGTTCTGCTTCTTTGGTAAAGACTGGCCTGAAGCACTTTCTTGAGCCATTTTGCAGAATTTAAGCCCCCCTCTGGTGCTCGACCACTAGATCAACAGGAACCTAAGGTTAATGATGATGTTGACGTCTTCTGAGCCTCGTGACTTCAATCAAGTAAAGCCTGGACTCTGTCCACTGCCCAAGCCGCTACACGAACATGCATGTACTCTTAGCTTCAAACTTCCCCAGTTTTGCTCTTCGGGGAGAAAGTGTGTACGGTCAGGCCACTCAAGGTGGCCGTTCTCTTGCTCTCTGTCCATCCCCTGCTCGACCAGTGCCTGCTTCACCTACATGCTGCTCACAGGACTGACTTTCCCACTTGCTCCAAGCCCCGGCTAATGATTGTTCTTATCAAAGGGGTGGTGAGGGGCGTGCCCCTCTGCTGGTTTCCCTGGTAACCGATGAGCCAATCTGACTCATCAGTTCCCCCTGTAACTGGCAACCTCCCCCGCCCCCGCCCACCTCCAGAGCGTCGACTTCCGCCAAGTCCAGCACGCCCAGGGGGGAGTTGTTCCAGGACCTTGCCTTAGAACTGTAAGCTCCCCCATCCATTAAACCATTGATGTCTCTGTGGCTGACTCTGGGCTCTTTCTCAGGTCTTGAACCTGAGCAGGTACAGGCCTTGTAGGCCTGTGGGATGTAGCCCCACATATATATTCCTTGAGGAGGAACTAGAACTCTTTTTTATCACTGAACTATTGTTTCTTGATTGCTTCTCCCTTGTTCCTACACTCCCTCACTATCCTTAAGATTTTTAATTACTGAGACCTGTTCAAGACCAAGCATTCTGGCCAGGCTTAGATCACAAAGTGGCTTAGGCCAAAATCGTCTTCTCTTATGTCAAGAAAGCCATGCCTGGTTCTCTTTCTCTGGGACGCCCTAACCTATCTGCTTACGTGGAGAGTCTGACAGTAGCTCCTGGCTGTGGTCCCCCCTCACCCGATGAGTCAGAACTCTCAAAACACGGTATTGGTGCTCTACCCTGCTTGATTGGTTTCAGTTTCCTATTGCCTATAAGGAAAATCATGAAGCACCTATCAAATAAAGTAGGCAGTCATCAAGAGTATTTTAAAGAATTTTAAATAGTTTTTACCAAATCTACGAATAATGCATCCATCCTTACTCACAATTTGGCTCATTCCTTCCTATCATTTCTTAATGCCTTTAAAAATACTTTTTGTAGATTTCCCAGCTAATGCTTTGCCACATTCCTTTATTTCTATCTACACACACTTAGTTGTTTTGGTTTAATTATGTGAGCTTTAGTTGCTGACCTCATGACCCTTCACCTTAAATACTTCTCCTTGACAGTCTCCTAAGAAGAAAGGCATTTTCCAAGCCCACAATGCAGCCATCACTCTCGGGGAATTTCACATCCATTCAACGCTATTATCTCATCTCTGGCCCTTATTCAAATTTCCCTAAGTGTCCCAATAATGTCTTTTTTTTTTTTACCCTTTTCTCTCTTTTTAAAAATTTATTTATTTATTTATTTTTGGCTGCGTTGGGTCTTCGTTGCTGCGCACGGGCTTTCTCTAGTTGCAGAGAGCAGGGGCTACTCTTCGTTGCGGTGCGCAGACTTCTCGTTGCAGTGGCTTCTCTTGTTGTGGAGCACGGGCTCTAGGCGCGCAGGCTCCAGTAGTTGTGGCTCGCGGGGTTTAGAGCACAGCTTCAGTAGTTGTGGCGCACGGGCTTAGCTGCTCCACAGCATGTGGGATCTTCCCGGACCAGGGCTCGAACCCACGTCCCCTGCATTGGCAGGTGGATTCTTAACCACTGCGCCACCAGGGAAGCCCCCCAATAATGTCTTTTTCCTCCATCCAGAGTCCAGTCAAGGATCATGGCACTGCATTTACTTCTTGGTCTTTCTGGTGTCCTTGAAATAGAGCAGGACCCTGTGGGGCCCTCTAGGGTACAAAAGCCTTTGCATGTCCCCCGTTTCTTATTTATAGGAAAAAGGCTTCAGCCTCCTAGACCTTCCCTGAGTTCCAAAGGGCAGATTCAAACAGTTACTAATTACGGGAGTGAATGAATGCAGAAACAAAGGAAAGGCAGTCAAGAAAAACTAGTGCAGCCATGGGGCAGAGTCCCGGCTCCTCCTGGGGTGGAGGGAGGGGGGATGTGCCTAGCAATCTGAAACAGATCTCTGACTTCTACAGGAGCTCGGGCCCACACCCTGGTGGAGGATGGTAACTTCAGGCTGAGCACAAGTACATAGACCCCAGACTGGTTGGAACCAGAAGGCTGATGTTTCAGATTCCTGGAACACCACCCGGCTACCTCACCACTAACCAATCAGAAGAAAGTCACACACCCTGCAGCCCTCCCCCCCAAATTTTGCCTAGAAAAACTCACCTTGCATGCTTTTTGCAATAAACTTTGCTCTGCTCCAAACTCTGACTTTTCGGTTTGTCCCGCCTCACTGTGCGTTGGGCACAAGAACTTGGGTTCAACAACATCCTCTGACCTAGACCATTTCTCCAGACCTGACATTTCTTAAGAGTCCAGGTCGGTTCTGGAGGCTGACCCCTGTACGGACTAGACCAGTGGTTTTCTCATGATTCGATTCAGGTTGAACCTTTCTGGCTGGAACTTCCAAATGCAGTTTTCTGTGTCAACACCGAGCATCACACCAAGGGCATAGGATGTCAGCTGGTCCCACACTTGGTGATGCTGACTTGGTTAAGGTAGTGTCTGATCCATGTCTTTATTGTAAAGGTACCTTTCTCTACTCATAATGATTAGTGGCTTGTGGAAGACTCTCTGCTCCATAAATGTTTTTTATCAGCTAGCATCATACAACTTTGTATCCTATTTTTCTTTTCTTTTCTTTCTTTCTTTCTTCTTTGGCCACGATCCCACGGCATGTGGGATCTTAGTTCCCCGACCAGGGATAGAACCCGTGCCCCCTGCAGTGGAAGTGTGGAGTCTTAACCACCGGACCACCAGGGAAGTCCCTCTCATACCTTTAAATATTTCAAAAATGTGATTTTGGGTGCTGCATAAATTCCAGCCTATGGGGGTGTTTTACTAAACTATTACCTAGGAGAATTGAACTATTGGCTTACTAATGAACGCTCCACAACAGTGGGATTTTTGTCTGTTTTACTAGCTGCCACATTTCCAGCAATGAGAACAGTGTCTGGCAAATAGAAGCGCAACAAAAGTTTGTTGAATGAATGAATACAGCTTGTGTCTAATTTTTCAATATCATAGATAATGCCACAGCAAACATCCTTTTATATAAATCTTTGCAGCGTTTATTTTATGAGGATCACAGATAATGATAATAAGAAGGGAAATGTTTCTTAATAGAGTGAAAAAATAAGGATGCAAAACCACGTAAAGGCTATAATCTCCAAACCACACAGATATGCAGAGAGAACCATCAGAGATAAAATAGACCAAAATAACAGGGATTCTCTCTCAACATTTGGAAGGTGGAAGGTTTTGATTTGTTATGAACATTTTTCTGTATTCTCTACAGTTAGAATATGTTGCAAAAAAAGTAGCAGTTTTTTCTTTTTCTTTTTTTTTTGTTTTAATTAATTTATTTATTTATTTTGGGCTGTGTTGGGTCCTCATTTCTGTGCGAGGGCTTTCTCTAGTTGTGGCAAGCGGGGGCCACTCTTCATCGCGGTGCGCGGGCCTCTCACTATCGCGGCCTCTCTTGTTGCGGAGCACAGGCTCCAGACGCGCAGGCTCAGTAATTGTGGCTCACGGGCCTAGCTGCTCCGCGGCATGAGGGATCTTCCCAGACCAGGGCTCGAACCCGTGTTCCCTGCATTGGCAGGCAGATTCTCAACCACTGCGCCACCAGGGAAGCCCGTTTTTTCTTTTAAAAGTTAGTTTTGCAAGCCGAGAACATGTCAAACTATTGTGCTTAAGAGCCATTCATAATAACTGAAGGTCCTGGTTAAAAAACAAATTCAGGTTTAGGCCACATTCACTGCAGGAAAGAGCAGGCCCACAGAAGCCCCCATGCTGTGCTAGGCGGGCCACATGTAGAATATTGTGTTCCCTTCTCGGTGTCACTTTTTTTTTTTTAATTTTTACTTTTTAAAATTATTTTTGGCTGCATTAGGTCTTAGTTGCGGCACGCGGGACCTTCATTGCGGCATGCAGGCTCTTTCGTTGTAGCATGTGGGCTCTTCGTTGTGGTGTGTGGGCTTCTCTCTACTTGTGGCGTGTGGGTTTTTCTCTCTCTAGTTGTAACGGGCGGGCTCCAGAGTGCTTGGGCTCAGTAGTTGTGGCGCGCCGGCTTAGTTGCCCCGCGGCACGTGGGATCTTAGTTCCCCGACCAGGGTTCCAACCTGCGTCCCCTGCACTGGAAGGTGGATTCTTTACCACTGGACCACGGGGAAAGTCCCTCAGTGTCACTTTTAAAAGGATACTGTCTAACTGTCGTGCATTTGAAGGAGAGTGGCCAATCCGAATGGGGTCTGGAAATCCTGTGGCTGTTAACACTTAAAGAACTGGGCGTGTTTGTCTTCCAACAGCAGATACCAAGGGAGTAAGTTTCTTCTAATACCTGAAGAGCTGTCAAATACCAAAATGAGGATTCTCATTTTATACAGTTGTAGAAGGGAGATTTTAGGGAGGCAGATTTTTTTCCAGTAAATAAGGGAGACTTTTTTTTTTTGGCTGCATGGCTTTCAGGATCTTAGTTCCCTGATCAGGGATTGAACCTGCGGCCCCTGCAGTGGAAGAGCAGAGTCTTTTATATTTATTTATTTATTTATTATTTATTTTTGGCTGCGTTGGGTCTTCATTGCTACATGCAGGCTTTCTCTAGTTGCGGCCAGCAGGGGCTACTCTTCGTTGTGGTGCGTGGGCTTCTCATTGCAGTGGCTTCTCTTGTTGCGGAGCATGGGCTCTAGGTGTGCGGGCTTCAGTCGTTGTGGCACGTGGGCTCAGTAGTTGTGGCACACGGGGTTAGTTGCTCCGCGGATCTTCCTGGCCCAGGGATCGAATCCATGTCCCCTGCATAGTCAGGCAGATTCTAACCACTGCGCCACAGGGAAGTCCCGGAAGAGCGGAGTCTTAACCACTGGACCTCCAGCGAAGTCCCCTAAGGGAGACTCTTCTAACAATCCACATAATCAAAGATGGGAGTGGGCACCAAACAGCATCTCCCTGTGGCACTGGGAGGAGGTAACAGAGCTGCCTGCAGAGTTCAAATGCAGCACCCTGGTGTGGCCACTTCTGGCCTCTTCCAGGAACCTGCCTGCAACTCCCCCAAACTCACAGCCTCTTGGAGGCAGAAGAGGGTCAGGTTCCATGGGGCCTGCCTCCCCCTTCACGCTGTCTCTTCTCGGGGCCAGCTCTCTAGAGAATTCCCCCCTCCCATTTCCCAGCATTCCCATCCTCCGGTCTTGCTTTATTTTTCTTCCTAACCCTTGCCCTGATGGAAACATTGTTACCTGGTGAGTCATTTCCTTCTCTTTGTCCCTTCTGATGGGGCCAGAGAGGACTTTCAAACGTGGTCACTGGGGCATTCAGAGCACAGACCAGTGACTGGCACACAGCAGCCCGGCCATATTTGTTCAATGAAGTAATGGTTCTCAAAGGATACAGAGCACAGGGTTCAGATAGCCTTGAGGGAAGAAATTTCAGCAATATTAAAAGTTAATTGTGGGACAAGCCACAACTACGGAGCCCGCATACCACAACGACTGAAGCCCACGTGCCTAGAGCCCGTGCTCCGCAACAAGAGAAGCCCCCGCTGGCCGCAACTAGAGAAAGCCCCCGCTCAGCAACAAAGACCCAATGCAGCCAAATAAAATAAATAAATAAATAAATAAATAAATAAATAAAACTGAAGAATTGTTTAAAAAAAAAAAAGTTAATTGTGGGACTTCCCTGGTGGTTCAGTAACTAAGGCTCTGCACTCCCAGTGCAGGAGGCCGGGTTGGATCCCTGGTCAGGGAACTAGATCCCACATGCCACAACTAAAGTTCCCGCACGGCACAACAAAGATGCCATATGCCACAACTAAGACGCGGTGCAGCCAAATAAATAAAAATTTTAAAAAAAGTTAATTGTGAGGCATCCATTGATAGAGGAATGGATAAACAAAATGTGGTATACACACACAATGAAATATTATTCAACCTTAAAAAGGAAGGAAATTATGCCAGCTGCAACATGGATGAAACTTCAGGACATAAGCCAGTCACAAACAAATACTGTATGATTCCACTTCTATCGGGTCCCTAGAGTAGTCAAATTCAGAGACAGAAAGTAAAATTGTGGGTGGGAGGGGGATGAGGAATTATTGTTTGATGAGTAGAGTGTCAGTTTTAGGAGATGAAAAAGCTATGGAGATGGATGGTGGTGATGGATACACAGCAGTGGGAAATGTGCTTAATGCCACTGTACACTTAAAACTGGTTAAGATGGTAAACTTTGATATTGTATTTTACCACAATAAAAAAATTGTGGGTAATCGGGAGAATGTGGTCTTCCTAAAGGAAGGGTAGAAAATAGTTGCAAATAAAGGCTGCTAATAGCATATGAAGATGCCAACTGATCAGAGGTTGCTTCATCTGGCTAGAACTCGAGTGACTTTAAGAATGCTTCAACAGGGCCGCCGTCTGGGAAGAGGGAAGAACAGCGAGGAAAGTGACTTGTTTGGTTCCGCGTGGTTTTCCTTACAAGACCCCTGCCAGAAGTGGCCGGTTGACACCGGGTCACCTCCGCAGGCCCCGCCCTCTTCTAGGCCCCGCCCCGTCCCACCCCTCCTCCTGGACCCGCCTCCTCCGCCCCGCCCCGGCGGAGAACGAAGAGGAAGCGCGGGTGACTCTGCAGACGCCGCGTTTGGAAAGGTGTGAAGGGGGCGGGGAGCGCAGGTCGCCCCCAACCCGCCCTCCCTCCCCGCCCCGCCCCCGCCCGGCCCGCCACCCGGCCCGCCGCCCGGCCCGCCGCCCTGGCCTGCGCAGGCCCGCGGCCACTCGCTCCTGAGCGCCGGCTCGGGGCTCCACTGCTCTGGCCTGGGGGCGGGGCCGGCGCGCGGCGTCATGCATATGCATGAGCAGCGCGGCGGCTCCATTGTGCCCTCGGAGCGGGCGGCGGCGAGATGGCGGGGATGGTGGCGGCCCCGGGGCGGCGGGCGGCGCTGAGGGCGGGCTGAGCGCATGGAGCGGCGCGGACCGGGGGCCGCGGCGGCGAGGGGCCGGGCCGGGCCGCTTGGAGGTGAGCGGACCGGGCGGGCAGGTGCGGGCGGCGGGGGCGGCAGGTGCGGCAGGTGCGGGCGGCGGCAGGTGCGGCGTCCCCGGGCCCGGCTCTGCAGCGCCTCGGCGGGGCCCCGGCGGGGCTGGAGCCGGCCCTGCCGCCCACCTGCCGCACCTGCCGCGCGTGCGTCGTGGTCCTGGGCCGACTGGCCCCGTGCGCGCCGAGGCGACCCTTCACCTGAGCCTTTGTTGGGGCTGGCCGGAATCCGGCCGAGCGCCCGAGGGGTCTGGGGCAGGAGGCTGACCCGGGCCCTCGCCCAAGCTGGTCCCGCTGCCTCTTCTCCGCGCTGTGGCCTGAAGGCTCACCTTTCGGGCCCCTCCGGGCCGTGCGCGCCGCCGGCACGCGGATGTAAGGTCCGCGGAGATATGCTCTGGGGCTGGCGACCCTGACCTTCCACCCCCAGCCGTGCTTTTGGTGGAGATACCCTGTTCCCAACAGGACATATTGAAGCTCAGGCGGGAGGGTGTCCTGCCCCCCGGCGTGTCTTGCCCTAGCCTCCCGCATCTGTTCCCCGCTGCCCTGTCCCCCCCCCCCCCCGCTACCCTGCTACCCCTGCCCTGCTCCTCCGGACCTTCCCCACCTCCCCCCGACCTGCTCCCCTTTCCCCCCTGACCTGCTCCCCTACAGCCTGCTCCCCATACTCTCTTCCCGATAGTTGCAGAATATCCATGGTGATGTCTTTAAGTCATTTGTATAATATTATCTCAGAAGATTTCACAGGGACATACACAGAACATGTGACTCGATCTGTAAGACAGTTGATAGGGCGAACACAGACTCACCCACCAAATCCTGTCATACTAGAACCAGAGAGCTTCCCTTGAAGAAGCTTGAGAGAGGTAACAGGATAAGTGAAGGAATCTCAGCCTCACCCAGTGAGTACTGGCCTTGGGGACTTGTCACACCCAGAGGGTGGTTCGTGGCTGGGAAGAGAAAGGTGAGATGATGAATGACAGATTCAGAGCCACTCGTGAAAGACTGGTAGGGTATGCCTGGGGAGGATTTCTGATCATTGGATTGATCGCCAAGGGCAGCCAGGCCTCCCCATGGAGTGTCCACTAGCGCTTGGGTCCAGGATGGGAGCCGGGGCTGATGACTTAAAGGTGGTCACGTGTTCTCCCTTTTCCTAGTCCTAGAGTGACCACCACGTACCTATTTTACACATTGTAAACTGAGGCCCAGAAGAGTGCAACCCTTCAACTGTTCTCTAAAATGACCCACACCTGGGCCATTCAGAAATGCTCATTCCTGGGCATTTTGGATGAACTCTTTTTTTTTTAAATTTATTTATTTAATTTATTTATTTTGGCTGTGTTGGGTCTTCGTTGCTGCGCGCGGGCTTTCTCTAGTTGCAGCGAGCGGGGGCTTCTCTTCATTGCAGTACGCAGGCTTCTCATTGCGGTGGCTTCTCTTGCTGTGGAGCACGGGCTCTAGGCGCGCCGGCTTCAGTAGTTGCAGCACGCGGGCTCAGTAGTTGTGGCGCACGGGCTTCGTTGCTCTGCGGCATGTGGGATCTTCCCGGACCAGGGCTCGACCCATGTTCCCTGCATTGGCAGGCGGATTCTCAACCACTGCGCCACCAGGGAAGCCCCTGGATGAACTCTTAACACTTACGCCAGTCAGTGTGTGGCCTCCCAAGTAGAGGGGCAGGACTTTCAGCCACTGGAACACGTGAGCCCCCCTCTTTGTGTCCTGCGATGCTCGAGCTGTCATTCTCCGTTCTCTGAGCGTGTCCGGTGTTCCTCTGGCTGGGGCTCGTCACTGGAACCTTGGGAACTGTGGGCCCCCCGCTGCGGGGGGAGGCAGCGAGTCCCTGCCCTCCTGGGGTCGGGTGGTGTGTCGTGGGGCCTGCTGCTCCTGGGTGACTAGGCCGGGGTAATGGAGCGGAGGTAGAAGAGGGCGGACCCATGTTAACGTCTGCCTTTGGAGACTGCGGTGCAGGCACTGTGAGGTCCTGGGGAAGAAGGGTCTGGGTAGTGAGCTGTCTGTAGCTCTTTTTCGGGAGGAAGATGTAATCTGACCCCCAGAAAACCCTGTGGCCTTCTAGACTGACCTCAAGCCAGGACGTTCTGCCGAGGTCCTGGCTTCCAGCGAGTGTCCGTGTACAGGGAGAGCCCCCAGCTGGCAGGAAGCACACACACCCAAGCTCTTTCTTACCTCTACCTCTGAGGCCAGGAGGTGGGAGGAGGGTCTGCGCTCACAGCATGCCTCTCCCTTTGTCAGGAGCAGAGGGTCACGGGGTCCCTGACCTGGAGAGTTTGGGGCTTCTCAGGGAGGAGACCAGACTTGGTTCAGGAGCTTGGCAGGAAGTCAGGAAGTCACTGCCCCCGCACAGAAAGCTCAGGGGGAACTGGAAATGTCTGTGGTCTCGTCCACAGCAGAGAAGTCGTGGGGGTGGAATTCCCCAAAGTCACGTGATGTAGGAAGCTGCCCTGGGCCCCAGGCCAGTACCCTCCACGGGGGCCCCCGCCCTGCACCTGCCCTGTCCCCCTCCTCCCCAGCTCCCCAGGGCTCTCAGACTGTGGTCCCAGTACCAGCAGCGGCAGCACCTGCAGACTTGTTAGAAATGCACGTCTTAGGCCCCACCCCACCCTGCGAACTCAGAGTGGGGCTGAGCAGTCCCAGATTCGGGCGTGCACCACCTGCCCTGAGGCTCTGACCCAGGCCAGGGGGCCTGTCTTCCCGTCTTCCTCCTGCTCTTCCCTGTCCTTTGCTTCCGGGACAGCAGAGTGGGCCTGGCCAATCTAACCAGCTTTGGGAAAGGATTGCCCTGGGCATCTCTGTGGGGAGAGAGAGCTGGTCATGGTTGTACATTAAATAAATTTTTATTTTGAGAGAATTATAGATTTATAATAAGAAATAACACAGAGAGCTCTGTATCCTTTACTGGCTTTCCCTAGTGGTAACATCTTGCAGAACTGTAGCACAATATCACAGGAAGGTACTAACTCCATCAATACAGTTGAGATACGTGTATTTCCATCCCCACCTTCTTATATTCCCACTCGCTTCCCTTCTCCCCACGTTTAACCCCTGGCAACCACCAGTGTGCTCTCCATTTCTATAATTTTGTCATTTCAAGGATGTTATATAAAGGGAATCATACAGTGTGTAACCTTTGGGGACTGGCTTTTTCCACACAGCATGATTCTGTGGCGATTCCTGCAGGTTGGTGCCTGTATCAGTAGCTCTTCCTTTTTATGCCTCCAGGCTCACAGTTGGTTAACTCTTCACCGCTGAGGGACATCTGGGTTTCCATTCTTTGGCTATTAGGAATAAAGCTGCTGGAAACATTCACGTACAGATTTTTGTGTGAACATAAGTTTACACTTCTCTGAGATACATGTTCAGGAGTGCAGTTGCTGGGTTGTATAGTAGCTGCATGCTTAGTTTTATAAGAAACTACCGAATCGTTTTTCAGAGTGGTTGTACCATTTTATATTCCCACCAGCCATGCACGAGAGATCCAGTTTCTCCTAGCCAGCATTTGGTGGTATCACTATTTCTTATTTCAGCCATGGTGATAGGTGTGTAGTGATACCTCAATGTGGTTTTAATTTGCATTTCTCTGATGGCCAGTGATGTTGAACATCTTTTCATGTGCTTATTTGCCATCTGTATTTCTTCTTTGGTGAAATGTCTTTTTGTGTCTTTTGCCTATTTTCTAATTTTTTTTAACTTTCGCGTTTTGAGAATTCTTTATATACTCTAGATACTAGTCTTTTGTCAGATATGTGGCTTGCAGATATTTCTTCCAGTCTACAGCTTGTCTTTTCATCCTCTTAGCAGGGTCTTTCACAGAACAAAAGTTTTCAGTTTTTCCTTTTATGGATCATGCTTTTGGTGTCAAATCTAAGAAAGTTCTTACGGTTTTGTGCTGTACATTTAAATCTGTGACCCACTTCGAGTTAGTTTCTGTATAAGATGTGAAGTTTAGGGGTTTTTTGTTTTGTTTTGTTTTTGTCTTTTGCTTGTGAATGTCCAATAGCTCCAGCACATTTGTTGAAAATGCTGTCCTTCCCCCAGTGCATATTTTTTGCACCTTTGTCAGAAACTCTTGTCTGGGTCTGTCTTGGGTTCTCTAGTTTGTCCCATTGACCTTTGTGTCTGTCCTTCTACCAATACCACAGTCTAGAGTAGCCCACCTATATTCTAAGTCCTGAAAACGCTGCGTGTTGCTCCAGGCCCCACTCAGCAGGTTTAGGGGGCGTTTCCGGCTGTTGGCAGCGCTCCCCGCCCCCAACCTCCCACTGCAGTGTCACCATCCTGGTGATTGTCCTCACTGGGGACAGCCAGTCTTCCCTTGCCTGGCTGGGTGATTCTGGCTCCGAGGGCTGAGTCCAGGGGCCCCTGAGCCTTCTGGAGCCACCGGCCGCCTGCTTTTTTGGCCTTTGCTTCCTGGTTGGCATATGGTCTGGGGCCCGACTCCTCTGGGAGGGGCGTCAGGAAGGAGAGCAGGGCCAGGCGTGAGGTGGGCAGGCACGCCAGCTGCCTCACTCCTCCTCTTGTCTGACCGGTCCGTCACCTTCCCTCCCAGCCCTGGCTCTGCTGCGATTCTGGGAACCACTCACCCCAGTGCTCTGTGGGAGGCCTTGGGCCCAAGTCACAGCCCCCACTGTATCCCTCACCTGCGCTGGGTCCCTGGTCAGGGACTCGTCCCCAGCGTGCCGCCTTCAGGAGTGTATTTGCAGAGGACGTGATGATATAATCCTGCCTCGCTTGGGCTGCCCTGATCGTGAGGTCCTGGTCAGCGCTCAGGAATGCGAGCCTTGGGGTTGGGTGGGTGGCACTGTGAGTGCTGAGGCGGCGGGATTGAGCCACCAGAAGTTAGCTTGCCCAGGTGGTGTGTCTGTGCACGTGAGGCCTTGCAGCCCCTAAAAGGCAGTGGTGCTCTAGGATGGAACCTCGACCCAAAGAAGGCAGACGGGCCTCCCCGGAGACCCCCTGAGAACCACAGCCAGCGTGCCTCTGTGGTTAGGCTGGGTGGAGGTGCGCGTGGGAGGTGGCCCTGGCGGTGCCAGCAAGGGCCCTAGGCCTGGTTGGTGAAGGGTTTGCTTGTGGAGGTGTCGGAAGGCGTTGGCAGCCGGGAGGAGCAGCCGGCCGCTGCCTCGCTCGTTTTCGGAGGTGCTAAGGGGAAGAGAGCCAGCCCCACATAGTGGGAGGAAGCGGTGCCCCATCCCAGCACAGGCACACAGGTTCCATGCGTGTCCCCCGGCCACGGCTGCTGTGTCCCCACTGGCCCCTTGCCATGTCCGTTGGGTGCCCACCAACCCTTCGCCCTTTGCGCTGTGTGTGCGTCCCCGCCTTGTTGGGAGCTCATCGTGAGTGTCACTGCGATCTGTGGGGGTCAGTCTGCCTGCCTTGCCCCTGTGCGCACGTCGCCCTTCTGCTGCCCTGGGGAGAAGCCCTGGGGCTGTGGGGCTGCCAGCCAGGGATGGGCTGCTGGCTCCACACCTAGTTCCGGCAGGCGTCCCGCTCCCCCCGCCCGGCCCCAGGCTGCAGGTTAGCTGACCTTGCGGGGGGGCGCCCCCCCCCCCCGCCCCCGCCCCGGCATGCAGAGGCCCCTCCCCATAGTGGGCAGGCCCTAGACCCTGAGCAGGTGACGCCTGCTGGCTGGCCCTCCATCGGCCTCTGGCCTTGTCCTCCGCCCCCGGGCCTCGGGTGGGGTGGAGGCCGGGGATTCTGGCAGCTGGGTCCTGGATGTCCCCTGGCTTTTATGCGTATCCAGGCTTTCGTGTCGGGGAGGGAGAACGTGGAAAGTTTGGGGGATCAGAAAGCCTGCTTCCAGAACCGTTCCGGGGGCTCCAGGTACCAGGGCCCGGCCAGAAAGGGTCAGTGCTGGCTTCCGGGCTGGGGCTGGGGAGGGCAGAGATCTGCCAGGGTGGGCAATGCGGGTAGGGCCAATGCCGGGCTGCCCTGAGCCCCCTGAGCGGGTCCCCGGGTCCCGGTCTCACCTGCCCTACCCTTCATCGCTTGGAGCAGAGGAAGGACGGGGCTTGGTGCTGACAGGGGTCTCCCGGCGGCATCTCCACTGACTTCCTTCCCTCCTGTCCTAGCAGCCAGAGCATCTGAGTCCCACGTAAGCACCAGTGAGGGCTGCTTCCTGCCACCCACAGACCTGGCCTTTAGGCTGCTCCCAAGCCAATGAACCCCATGAACCCCATGAAACCCGCCCTGCCCCCCGCGCCACACGGGTGAGTGGGGTCTCCTGCTGCCCTCCCCTCTCGGGCCCCAGGACACGGGTGGGTGGTAGAGCAGGACCCCTCTGCTCCCAGCCTTCGCTTCTTCCCAGGCGGGGTTCTAGGCACCTGCGGCCTCCTGACCGAGCCTCCCCGCCTGCCCCTCTCCTTGCAGTGATGGTCCATTCGCTTATGAGGCGGTGCCTTGGCAACAGAGTGCCACTCAGCCAGCAGGATCGCTGTCCGTGGTCACAACCGTGTGGGGAGTCGGCAACGCGGCTCAGAGTCAGGTGAGCCCACACCTGGGCCCCGCCCCGAGAGGCGCCAGAGCCCCCCCTCAGATCTCGGAGAAGTGGAGCCAGGGCTTCCTGAGTCTCCCACGTCCTCAGAGACCAGTCCTTCCACACGTGGCGTGGGATCTCCTCCTCCTGTCTTCGCCTGGCCTCCACACCCCACCTGTGAGCAGCTGCCCCCCCATTGGGCCACCCTCCCCTCTGCCCCCACCTCCACCTCCTCACCTACCCGGCCTCTCCTTTCCGGCACTTTAGGACCACAGCATGAAGCAAGTTGTTTGGATGGTGTCCTTTAGTGCTTCTTGCTTCCTTGTAGGTTTTGGGGAACCCTATGGGCCCCGCAGGGAGCCCCCCCGGCAGCTCCATGATGCCCGGCATGGCAGGCGGCAGCTCTGCCCTGAACTCCCCACAGTGTCTGGGACAGCAGGCGTTCGGTGAGGGCGGTGCCAACAAGGGCTACGTGCAGCAAGGGGTGTACGGCCGCGGGGGCTACCCCGGGGGCCCCGGCTTCACCACTGGGTAAGCAGGACCCCTCCCCTGGCAGGCGTGCTAGGAGCCCTCTGGGGGCGACGCTGCTAACTTGCTGGGCGTCTGGGAGCTGTGTGACACTGATGTGCTGAACGTTGCATCTCTGCTGCTCCTGCCGGCTCCCGAGCTAACGAGGGGCGGGTGTGGGGAAGAATGGGGCTCCCCTCGGGTGCCGTGTACCCCCCGGGAGGTGGCAGGGGAGCGCTTCTGAGCCGAGCCGTCTGTCTGTTACAGGTATGCGGGTGGCCCGGGGGGGCCGGGGAGCCTGGGCCTCCCCTCACACGCCGCACGGCCCTCCACCGACTTCACTCAAGCGGCGGCGGCTGCTGCTGTGGCTGCTGCTGCCGCCACGGCCACAGCCACGGCCACGGCCACCGTGGCCGCCCTCCAGGAGAAGCAGAGCCAGGAGCTGAGCCAGTACGGAGCGGTGAGGCCCCGCAGCTCCTCCTGTGCGGCCCGTGTGCGTTGGTCCAGAAGGCAGGGACTTGTCAGGCAGCCAGGATTGAGGCCTTGGGGACACGCACGCTGTGTGCCGGGGCCGATGAAGATGAGGCGGGAATGGAGTGGGGAGCTGAGGGGAGAGGACCCGGGCCGGCGGGGGGGGCGAGGGGGGAGCCCGCCTGCAGGGGGCGGGCACAAGGCTGGCGCCCACAGAGGTGGGTAAGGCCTGGATGGTTCCTCTCTTCTCTTCCCAGATGGGGGCCGGACAGTCTTTTAACAGCCAGTTCCTGCAGCACGGCGTTCCCCGGGGGCCCAGTGTCCCCAGCAGCATGAACCCTGCCAGCGTGGGAGGGCTGATGGGCCCCTCCGGCATGAGCCCCATGGGCATGAACCCCACCCGGGCAGCGGGCCTGGCGCCCCTGTATGCAGGGCAGCGCCTGCCCCAGCACGGGTACCCTGGGCCCCCCCAGGCCCAGCCCCTGCCCCGACAGGGCGTCAAGAGAGCCTACTCCAGTGAGGTGAGTGGCCAGGCCCCCCACCTCAAGCGCCCTCAGAGCCGTTGTCTGGAGGGAGAACCGGCTGTGCCTGACAGGGTGGGTACCGCCATCCCTCCCTGGGAACGGGCTTCCCCAATACCTCTTCTGGCCATTTTGCCTCTTTCCTCCTTCAGGTGTATCCCGGGCAGCAGTACCTGCCAGGAGGCCAGTACACGCCCGCCGCCACCCAGTACGCGCCTGGCCCCGGGCAGCCCCCCGCCCCGTCCTCCTACCCGGGGCACAGGCTGCCCCTGCAGCAGGGTGCGGGCCCGTCCCTGTCCACCCCCAGCCCCGCGGGACTGCACTACAAGGTAGGGCCGCTCCTCCCGGGCCTCTGCAGCCCCTGCTGGCCCACGCCAAGCCCTGCGGGACACAGGCGGACCTTGTGGCAGCCGGGGCTGGCTGGGGAGTGGGCTCGCGTGTGCTTGGGTGACCGAGCAACCAGGAGCTTCCCGGGGGCCCTGATCAGTGTAGGGCAGCTCCCAGGAGGGGAGTCCAGGTATGAAAGGCTCCTCTGTGAGATTCGGTGTAGGGAGCAGCAGGCAGGCACCCACGCCACCTGAGTGTCCCCATCCCCTCTGCTTGCTGCAGAGAAGCCCAGCGAGGGGACAGGCCAGAGGGGCCAGGAGCTCGTGAGGGGAGGGGCCCGAGCGATAAGAGTGCCGCTGGAGGGCGGAGAGTTGTGTGTACCTGTGTCCTTTCGGCCTCTCTCTGGCTTCCCCGTAAACCCCTCTGATGCGTGGGGTCAGCTCTTTTTCTGTAGTGGTCATTCTTAAAATTATGAAATCAGCATGTGCTCCCTGTAGATTATTTAGAAGACACAAAAAGTGTATAAAGAAGAAAGAAGCCAACACCCGTGCGTGTGGTGGGCCCCCTGTCCCCAGCCCTCTCCTAGGGTCAAGTCCAGGGCCCTGGCTCAGGGGCAGGCGGCAGTCCCAGGCACACGCGGTTTTCTCTCCTGCAGCCCGCAGAGCAGTTCAGCGGGCAGGGTGCCAGCTTCAACGGGGGGAGCGTCAGCTACAGCCAGCCCAGCCTGAGTGGGGTATGGGCGGCGGGGCAGGCGGGCAGGCGGGCGGGAGGCTCATGGGGTGGGTGCCTGGAGAGAGGGCGCCCAGGCAGGAGGAAGCGTGGACTCCCTGCCCGTTCCTGGTCTGACCGTTCCCATTGGGCGCTCCGAGAACAAACTCCACCCCTACACCACTCCACCTTGACTGTTTGCTCAACCCCACAGCCCGCCCGTTCCATCCCCGGCTACCCCAGCTCCCCACTGCCAGGGAGCCCCACGCCGCCCATGACCCCCGGCAGCAGCATCCCCTACATGTCCACCAGCCAGGAGGTGAAGTCTCCCTTCCTGCCCGACCTCAAGCCCAGCGTGAGCAGCCTGCACCCGTCACCACCTGGTGAGTGAGGTCTGCTCTCAGGACAGATGGGCAGAGCTCCAGAGAGTCCTGCAGGGACCTTGGCGGGGGCGGCGGGGGGGGCCTTCACCTTCATTTTCTGTGAATGGACCTCTTTGCAAATCCATTTGAGGCATCCGTCTTCTCTGTAGAACAATAGCCACATGCACAAAGTTTTGTGTATGGTTTCAGGGCCCCCCTGAAGCCCACTCCTGGGTAAGAACTCCTGCTTTCCGGGAGACAACTGCAGCAGCAGTTGCGGGTCCTAAAACCCTAGCTTGAGCACTAGGGTGACGGCAGGTGGCCCGTTCACACCTCTTCTGCCTCCTACCCCCTCTGAAAGCACCAGAGGCGCCATCTTTTTGGGTTGGTGGGGCATGTTCTCCGGTCATGATTCAGGGATCATTCTCGGGGCTCATACTGAAGCAGGACGGAATGGCGGGACACCAAGCTCTGTTCCCGTTGGAGGTGGAGGCTGAGCCCAGGGTCCCAGGAGAGATGCTGCCCAAGCCCCAGCCCCATGGAAGGGGAGGAGGGGCCGCGGTCCCCGCGATGGGGCAGGGGCAGGCTGCTCACACCAGCATGGCCTGCTTCCAGGCGGCGGCCCCTGTGACGAGCTGCGGCTGACCTTCCCCGTGCGGGACGGGGTGGTCCTGGAGCCCTTCCGCCTGCAGCACAACCTGGCCGTGAGCAATCACGCCTTCCAGCTCCGTGACTCCGTCTACAAGACCCTGATGCTGAGGTGAGCGGGTGCCCGCCCCCAGCTCGCAGCCCCTCATACCGCCCGCTCGCTCTCAGCATCCATCCTCCCCGTGCAGGCCTGACCTGGAGCTGCAGTTCAAGTGCTACCACCACGAGGACCGGCAGATGAACACCAACTGGCCGGCCTCGGTGCAGGTCAGCGTCAACGCCACCCCACTTACCATCGAGCGCGGTGACAACAAGACCTCCCACAAGCCCCTCTACCTGAAGCACGTGTGCCAGCCGGGCCGCAACACCATCCAGATCACCGTCACGGCCTGCTGCTGCGTGAGTGCCCTTCGCGGGGCTGGGTTGGGGGCGTCATGGCTAAAGAAAAAGGCACTGGCTCTCCTTTTTCCCATCCTGGGCCTTGTAAGTAAAGGGTCTCAAATAAAAATGCCCTTGCTGCTTTCGGGTTAGGTTCAGTAACTAAATTTGATGCTCGTGTTAATTATGTAAGAGAAACTAGCTGAGCCTGCCTCTTCCCTGGAGGAAGCTCACAGGGTCCTGAGTCCCAGCTGGCCCTGAATCTTTGTTAAGGTGCCATTCAGGTTCCAGCAGGCTCCGGATCCAGGACTAGAAGAGGCAGGGTGCACTTAGCTGCACGGCACTGATCAGCCCGGGTGGGAGGGGGCAGAGGTGGGGCAGCCCCGATGCAGTTCTGGGATGTTCTCACTTGGACCAGCGTAGATAAAGGTGGATGCTGTAGGCAGGGCACATTCAGGGGCCTTTCAGATAATTGTGTTTCGACGGAGAGGCCGTGGTTGGTGCAGACACACAGTGAGCTTTCCAGATAGGTGTGGGCCTGGTCCCCTGGGCTCCCCGGGGAGGGGCAGCAGGTGGCCTGCCTGTGCGTTAGCCACAAGAGGAGAACGGGCCTGCGATGCGCCTCCCCGGGCCACGTCCCGCTGACCGCATCCTCCTGTTGCAGTCCCACCTCTTCGTGCTGCAGCTGGTGCACCGGCCGGCCGTCCGCTCGGTGCTGCAGGGTCTCCTCAAGAAGCGCCTCCTGCCTGCCGAGCACTGCATCACCAAGAGTGAGTGGCCCTTGCTCTCCTTGGCCCCAGGCAGCCGGCCCCATGACAGACAAGGCTGCCTCCTCTGGGGCGGGGGCTGCGTGCAGGGAGCAGCAGTCAGCCCTGGGACGCCCCTCGGAGGTGCTGAGCCAGCAGTGGCCGGCTCCCGCTTGGCGGCCCGCACCCACGTCCTCCTTTCCCCTGTTGATGTCAGTAAAGCGGAACTTCAGCAGCGGCACCATCCCTGGCACCCCTGGGCCCAACGGAGAGGACGGGGTGGAGCAGACGGCCATCAAGGTGTCTCTCAAGTGCCCCATCACCTTCCGCAGGATCCAGCTCCCTGCCCGAGGCCACGACTGTCGCCACATTCAGGTAGGTGGCCACTGCAGAGCTTTGCCAGAACTTCTGTTGCCCTTTAACTGTCTTCAGCGGGTGTGGCCTCTGAGCATCTCGGCTGGCAGGTGACAGGACAGGCCGGCCAGTGGGCAGGTGGCCTGGGTCCCCTGCCTTCTCCCCTCAGACTGGGCTTTTGTTTCTTCTAATATTATTCTAAGTATAACAGCCGTTTTACTGCGTTCTCGGGGCTCCGATTTTAAACGGCATCCCGGATGCAGGGCGCTGTCCTCTCCCCGCCCTGCCCCCAGGAGCAGTGCCTTGGTTTGTCTTTGCAGAAACGCTCTGCGTGCAGACAAGTACGTGCGCACACACCCTCCACCCCCCCGCCCACCTTTTGGTTACATAAGCGGTAAACATCACTCTGCGCCATTTTTTCCTCCACACCACGTCCTGGAGGTCATTCCCTGTCAGCACGGCTGCCCAGTTCTTGCTTTGGCCACACGTCGTTCCCAGGGAGGGCTGCGTAGGCTGTCCCATCTCTTACATCTGTTAGGATGATGCCGTGGTGAAAGCCTGGGAGCCGAGCCTTCTCACACATGCAGTAAATACACCCCAAATTCCTGAAACCACAGGGCATGGCCGGGTTGCCCCGGCCCCAGTGTGAGGAACTGTCTCGCCCTTTCTCTGCAGTGCTTCGACTTGGAGTCCTATTTACAGCTCAACTGTGAGCGAGGGACCTGGAGGTGCCCCGTGTGCAAGTGAGTGTGTCAGAGACGGTCCCCACGGCTCTGGGGGCGGGTGGCACTTCCTCTGAGGCTGTTCATGGGCGTTTCCTTCCACAAACTGGGTGTGGGGCTCACAGCACAGGCTAGGAGGGACGGAGTGGCTCAGTGCAGCGACGTCACGCAGGGTTACCTCACACTGGGGGCTGAGACGTGACAGGGCCTGTGCCCGGGAGGAGGTTGGGCCAGCCCTCTGAGCTGTGTCCCCTTGGTTTTCTACAGCAAGACGGCATTGCTGGAGGGCTTGGAGGTGGACCAGTACATGCTGGGCATCCTCATTTACATTCAGAAGTGAGTCTCCTTCCTGCAACCCCAGCTTCTTTGGTCAGCAGGGGGCAGCCCTGGGACAGGTGGGGAGACACCCCATGCTGATCCAGCATGGAGCGGGCTCGACTCCAGGCCGTGGATGGAATCCACATCCAACCCAGGCCCGCAGCCCACGAGCACGTGGAACGTGCTGGGTGGCCACGAGCATTTGAGTGGGAGGTCTGCCTAAAAATGGCCCGGGGCCAGGAGAGGCAGCAGGACAGGTGGTAACCAGCCCTGCGTGTCCCCGCCCAGCTCTGACTACGAGGAGATCACCATCGACCCCACATGCAGCTGGAAGCCAGTGCCTGTGAAGCCTGACGTGCACGTCAAGGAGGAGCCAGACGGGCCGGTGCTGAAGCGCTGCCGCACTGTGAGCCCCGCCCACGTGCTCATGCCCAGCGTGATGGAGATGATCGCTGCCCTGGGCCCTGGAGCCGCGCCCTTCGCCCCCCTCCAGCCCCCCTCAGCCCCGGCTGCCGGCGATTACCCCAGCCAGGGTGAGTAGAGGGGACTCGCCCTAGAAACAGATGGCCCTGGGCAAATGATCTGTCCTCTCCCACCAGCCTGCCGCCTGTGGACGTGTCACTCCGGGGGCCACGAGCCTGGGGGCCTGGTTGGGGACTTGGTGGCATAGGCGCAGCCTCGGCCGAGCCGGCGGGGATGGGCAGCAGGGCTTCCGGCTGCAGCTGCACGCACCTCCCCAGTAGTCTGGAACAAAGGTCTGTGCTGGCACACTTCCACGGACCGGCCCCGTCCGACCACGCGTGTTGGAGTGTCTGGGTGTGGTGGGTCCCATTCCTGTCCCCTCGCAGCCTCCTGGCAGTGTCATCAGCCAGTTCCCCCAGCAGCAATGAGAAGAAATGCCCTTTGCCGAATAGCAACTTCCATAAAGTCAGACGTTATCTGGGTGAGCTCAGTGAGTCCTGCCCACGCTGTGGCTGGCCTGTTTCCGTGCTCTACCGGCATGAGCCCCCTGCCCTCACCTGGACCTGGCTCTCCTCTCTCAGGTTCCAGCTTCCTGGGACCCGGGACGTTCCCCGACTCCTTCCCGCCCACCACGCCCAGCACGCCGACCCTTACTGAGTTCACCCCGGGGCCACCCCCTGTCTCCTATCAATCTGACATTCCCAGCAGCCTCCTGACACCGGAGAAATCTGCCCCCTGCCTCCCAGGCCAGGTCAGTGCCAAGTCGGGGGGCTGAGGAGCTGTCCACCCAGAGAGCCCCTGGGCTATTTTACTAGGTTCTTCTCTCCTCCTTCAGATGGCACCAGCGGGTCACCTGGACCCGGCGCATAACCCTGGGCCTCCAGGGCTGCACGCCCCCAACCTTGGAGGCCCCCCAGGGCCCCAGCTGCACCATCCAAACCCTCCCCCGGCATCCCGGCAGCCCCTGGGCCCGGTGAATTCGGGTCCCATCGGTGAGCTGGCCTTCAGTGCTGCCACAGGCATGATGGGGCCCCCCGTGTCTGGGGCAGGGGAGGCCCCGGAACCGGCCCTGGACGTGAGTACTGGGCCCGTGCTGGGGAGCACTTGGAGCCGGGGCTGGGGTGTGGCTTATCTGTCATCCCAGGGTCCACACGCTTCACAGAAGGGAGGACAGTGACACCACCGTGACTTCCAGACGCAGGGAGAGCTGGTCGGGTGATGTCAGCGCTTGTGTTGACGAGTGTGAGGTATCCAGAGTAGCCGTGGGGTGATTGTGTCCAGACACCTGGCCCTGGGGACCTGGGTGCCACCGTGGCATGGGCAGAGTCCCTGAGAAGACTTGGCTTGTAGCTGGTGACCCTGGCCTTAGGGTCTGATTTGACCTGTCTGACTCACAGGTGGTATGTGAGCCAGAATCAGTGCATGAAAGACAGGTAACTGTCCCTTGACCATGATAAATGAATACAAAGTTCAACGTGAAAAAATGTGGAAAGCACAGCTCAAAGCAGAAAATCCCAGGGAGTGGGATCCCACCTTCTGCATTCGCCCTGTTCACATTAGGGACCCCTCACGGTCCTGGGTGTCCCATGTTGTCCTTGGACAGCTTGTCACAAGTGATTCCTGGTCACAGAGCAATCTTTTGCTGGAAGAGCCCCTGTGCAGAGCAGGCTGAGGGGCTCCAGTGCCAGCCTGTGTCGGGGTGAGGGGTGCTCCGCATCCCTGCTGGGCCTGGGGCCCCGGCTGGGGACCCAGGCCCAAAGCTGGCGGGTTTGCTTTGTCCTCAGCTGCTCCCAGAACTGACTAACCCTGACGAGCTGCTGTCCTACCTGGGCCCACCCGACCTCCCCACAAACAGCAATGACGACCTGCTCTCTCTCTTCGAGAACAACTGATCCTGTCGACCACCTGGCCGAGGGGGACATGCCCGCAGATGTCACACACCCTCCTCTCCAGCCCGGCCACCCCTGACACCAGCGGCCCTCCCCACATGTACACCTGGAGCCGGGACGCGCCCCGACGCCTGGCCCTGGAGGCTGGAGGTGGCCCTGCACTGGCTGGGAGGGGACCCCTAGGCGGTGGTGCTCGCTGGCCCAGTTTGCAGCTGCAGAACTGTTTTTGATGAGATCCCCAGCCCCGCCCTTGTCCCTGCCCTGGCCCCATCCGCACCCCACCCATGCTTGTCCAGCCCTGCCTGGTTCATGCACACCTGCCGCCCCGGCCCCTCAGCCTCGCCCCAGGCCCCCTGACCCCTGCCTGCTCTCACCGGCCTGCATCTTGTCCAGCGTTGACCTTTTTACTTCAATGACCCCTTGGCCCTGGGCCGGCGAGGACCGGGGCTGCTCTGTCCCGGGGCCCTGTCTCGCCCAGCCTCCTGTGGCAGGGGCTGGGGGGGGTTCCTCCTCCCGCCCAGGGCTTCAGGCTGACGCTGGGGGTGGGGCCTCTACAGCACAACAGTGTACGTAGCGTAGAAACGCTGACAGATGTAGGGTGGCTGGGCCTCTCTGCAGCCGGGGGCTCCTGCTCTTGCCCTGTGCAGGCGGGGAGGGGTGGGCGGCAGCAAGCTCCCTCCTGCTGGGGGCGGGGCTCGGACTCGGCTCCCTGTACAGAGTCTTCAGCAGGCGGCTCCCCCGAGTTCCCCTTCTCTGTGAAAGTGAAGAATTGGTCTCGCTGTGTTTTTTAAAACCACACCTCTCCCGTGTCCACCCTGGGGCCACGCCAGGTGGGGGAGGAGGAGCTGTGCAGGGCCGAGCTGTGTCCCCTGTCTGCCCGTCTCTATTAAAGGACTCCCTCGTGGTGGACCTGGCGAGTCCCTCCTTCCTGCTCCACCTGCGTCCCGCGCCCGGGTGGGGCTCTGTGCTCCAAGCCAAGGCCCAGCTGTTCGCAACCCTGGGTAAATTTACTTGTCCCTGGAATTTCGCAAGTTGGCTTTGGCAGGAGAGCTGTTTGGTGAAGTGTCACCAGGGCTGGGAGACGCATCTGCCACCGCGTCACTGCGTGGGCTCGCCTCAGGCAGGGAGCCAGCTATGGGGCCAGAGGCCTCAGGAGGGACCGGGACCGAGTGCCTTCGCCTGTGTGCTAGCTGCCCCGAGCCGCCCCGAGGGCCTTCCTGTCCAGCAGAAAAGGCTTATGCGTCCCGTGGGGAAGGAGGGAGGGCGCCCCCGGACACCTGCCGCGGGGGGGAGCGTCCGGTGTGGGCGGGCTCCACGTTGCCTGCTGACATTTTGGAACCCCAGCTGTGGGCCTTCCTGTCCCTCTGCAGCCTTGCTTCTGGCTTTTCTGGCTGAGGGAGGAACAGCGCCCCCAGTGCCGCAGGGAGCGAAGAGGCAGGCCCCGGGGTTTGCCCAGAAGCCCAGACCCAGCAGAGCCCACCCCTAGGGGGTGGGGGGGCTCCTTTCCGGGGGATATTGGGCACAGCTGGGAGCGCTGTCCCACTGTGTGGGGCAGCTCTGCACCCTGGGCCTGTGACGTGCTGGGTGGGGTGGAGAGATCGGGAGGTGGGCTGCTCGGACTCCACCCACGGAGAGGTGGGGAAAGGTCTGAGGGGCGCCCCAGCCCCGACGTCACCGTGGCCACCTCTTCTCAAACTGCGGGATGAAAGCAAGGTGTGGGAGTTCACGCAGCGTGATGCCGTTTTTATAAAGCGCGACACCAGGTCTACATTTCATGGGATCCGCACACGTGCGACAGTGAGGAAGGAAGGCAAGGCGGTCAACACAGTGGCCACAGTGTTCCCTGTGGGGACAGCACAGGGGTGCGTCTGGGGAGAGTGACAGTGTCAGTGGTGTTCTGACCCTCAAGGGGAGTGGTGGTTTCATGGGTTTTCGCCTTACGCTTCGTGTTGTATATCCTTACGTACGTACCAAATATGCAACTTAAAAAGCTAACTAGGCCTGACAGATACACACCACACCCAACAACAGCAGAGTACACGTTCTTTTTAAGTGTATGTGGGACGTTCTCCAGGAGAGACCAAACGTTAGGCCGCAAAACAAGCCTCAATAAATTAAAAAGATAGAAATCATACAAAGTACCTACTGTGACCACAGTGGAATGAAGCTAGATAAGAGAAGGGAAAGGAAAACTCACAAATATGTGTAAATGAACACTCTTCAACAGAGGGTCAAAGGAGAAATCACAAATGAATTACAAGATAAAACACTACACACCAAAATCTAAAACGCAATGAAAGCAGTGGTAAAGAGGGAAGTTTATAGCTGTAAACGTCTACATTTAAAAAGAGGGGCTTCCCTGGTGGTCCAGTGGCTAGGACTCCGTGCTCCCGGTGCAGGGGGCTCAGGTTCCATCCCTGGTCAGGGAACTAGATCCCACGTGCTGCGGCTGGGAGTTCGCATGCCCAACTAAAGATTCTGCATGCCACAACTAAGACCCAGCACAGCTGAATGAATGAATGAATGAATGAATACTACAAAAAAAACCAAAAAGAGAACTCAGTTAACCTAACTGACTGAAGGCAGTAGAAAAAAGAAACTAAATCCAGAGTTTGCAGAAGGAAGGAAATAACTATTAGAACAGAGGGACTAGGAAGACAATAGAGAACGTAAGCAAAAGTTGTTTCTTTGAAAAGCAACAGAATGAACAAACCTTTAGCTAGATTGACTAAAGGAAAAGAAATGACTAAAATCTGAAATGAAACTTGGGGAAATTACTACTGACCTTACCTTAAAAGGATAAGAGAATACTATGAACAATCGTGCACCAACAAATTAGATAACTTAGATGAAATGGACTAATTCCTAAAAATACAAATTACCAAAACTGACCCAACAAGAAACGGAAAATATGAACAGACCTATGAGTAAGGAGATCGAATCACTAATCAAACCTCCCCCAACACAGAAAAGACTGGGACCAGATGCCTTCATGGGTGAATCCTAACATTTAAAGGCTTATACCAATCTTTATCCCACCCTTGTAAACACTGCAGAGGAGGGAATACTTCCTGAGTGTTTCTTCTCAGCAGCTCCCTGCCAGCAGCACTGCCATGTTCCTGGCCTTCTCTCGCTCCAGGCTCAGTTGCCTGTGTCCTCTCCCTGCAGCAAGGGGCTGCCACCCCTGCCCCCTTAGCTCTACCCCCTGCAGCCCTGTCCTCCTTAACAACCTTTCAAGCTTGGGTGGCCCCTGAGACCATTTATCCTGCCTGCCACGGGTTCTACGAGAGAAGCAAGGACGTCAGGGCGATGGTTGGAGGGAGAAGTCTCTAGACAGGATCAAGGGAGTGTTTCATGGGCCCAGGGACTGCTGAAGTCTTTTTTCTTTTCTTTTTTTTACTGTTTACCTTTTGTGTTGGGAGTCATTGGCCACTGGCCTGATCCACTTTTTTAAGTTGACATACAGAACTGAGTTCTGTAAGGTCATACACCTGTGGAACTGCTGTCCAGGTGAAGACAGATGTTTCCACCATTCCCCCCACCCCCTCAGCTATTGCTGTTCTGGCCCCTATCACCAGAGATGAATTTAGCCTGGTCTTGAACCTGATATAAGTGAATCATAGGTCTGCACACCTTGGTTAACTGACCTTTAAAGCTCATGTTTTTATTTTCATTTAACTGTAAGTTGTTCCTAGTTATGACTAGCAGTGATTAACACCGCTTCCCAGCCTCCGACACCCAACTCTTTCTGGCCAGGGTGCTCCTCTGCTGAAACCCTCTCCATGGGGTGTTAGCCACGACCCAGGTTGCAAGTGACCATGACCCACTCGGAACCATCTTGGGGCAAATTATGGACAAAAAGATACAAAAAGACCAAAATAAACCCAACTGCCACTTCTGAAGAGCCAGGAGCAAAAACAGGGTGTCAGAAGCAAAAGCAGGGTACTGTGCATGCCCCCTGCGCACAGCACCACCAAAGGGGTGGGCAAACCACCTAAGCTTGACCCCTGGACACACCCCTACCCTCACCCCATATAAGGAACCAGCTCACCCCCACATGGGGGAGCGAGCAAGGGAAACTGTTACTTGTTCTCTCTCCCCCCCTGCTGCAGCAGGGGCCCCAATAAAGCCTTGCCTGCATTTCTTGTCTGGCCTCTGGTCAATTTCTATTGATTGGGGAAGGTCACGAACCCTGGTCAGTATCAGGGACAGCTGGACACGGGCAGGCACACCCCAGGATGGCATTTCTCCCCTTTCTGAAAGGTTTGTTCTCCAGACCTGAGCTTCCAAGCCTGGCTCAAGTTGACTCACCACAGAAAGGCACTGACCATCTGTTTGCTTTCCGGTCTGGCTCTGGTTGGCTCAGCTAGGGGGGCCCCCGTGACTAGAGTGGGATCATGAGTGCTTCCCAAGAGAGGGGTCAGTTTTCAGAAGGCGGTGCAGGTGGCCCCCAGACGCCCCAGGATGAGGTCCACATTCCTTAGCTCAAAGCCAGCCCAGCCTGGCCTCACCTCCTCCAGCCAGGCTTCCTGGCTACAGAGGGCAGCACCTCCGCCTCCCCACTCCCCACCCCGTCTGAAGATTTCCAGGTTTCTCAGTGTCTTACCTTAGCTCAGGCTTTGGCTGAACTGCCGATTCCCCAGGGAGCTCTCTGTTTCCAGAATGAGTCGGAGCCTCTTGCTCTGGCCATGGTTCACCTGTGGGCTGCTGTCATGGTCCCCATTGTAGCTGATCAATTACAGACAATTAAATAGTTTATCTTTGTGAAGTTAAAAAATAGTACAGTGAACATCCACACAACCTTTGGATTCACCAACTGTCAATATTTTGCCCTGTTGCTTTACTGTTCCCTCTCACTCCCTCCATATATCTGTATTTTTTAATGCACACACTCACTTTTTTTGTTGCCAGCTTCAGAAAGTAAGTTGCAGAGAGACACTTCATCCCTACTTTTTTTTTTTTTTGGCTGCACCGTGCAGCATGCAGGATCTTAGTTCCCCGACCAGGGATCAAACCCACGCCCCCTGCACTGGAAGCACAGAGTCCTAACCAGTGGACCACCGGGGAAGTCCCCACACTTCATCTCTAAATACTTCAGCACGCATCTTGGAAAAACAAGAATGTTCTCTGTTATAAACATGTTACCATTATCACACCTAAGAAAACGAACAGTAATTCCATAGCTTCACCTATTATATTCAAAGGTCCCATTTGTCCTAAAATGCCTTTTATCACATCTTTTTTTTTTTTTTTTTTTTGCAATCTGGGATTCAATCAAGGTTCACTTTTGCAACTGGTTATTAGTTAGTCTCATTCAATCTAGAACAGTCTTTGGCCTTGTTTTCCCCTTACATTGATTTTTTTTTTTTTTAAACAGTTCAGTCAAGTCACCTTATAGAATGTCCCACATTCACCTGGTTGTTCCCTCCTGGCATTGTTCACTTTCTCCTTTATCCCCTGTGTGTCCTGTCACCTACAAGGGAAGTCTAGAGCGTGGTTAAACATTCTTGGTCAGAGGAGATCCTATAATTTTTTAATCTGTTTTCCCCATGAGACAGTGAACTCCATGAGGGCAGGGAGCAGATCTCTCCTGTGTCCTGGATTATTCCGGTGCCCAAAACATTTGTTGAAGAGATTAAGGCAGGAACGAATGGGGTGGATGCAAAGCTGTCTTCCGGAGGTGCATGCGGCCTGGCCCATTCTCCCCGAGGGCCGCCGCGTCTGCCCACCGCCAAGCGCCTCGCAAGCACGCAGAGCTCCTGCTGGCATCTTCTCCACTTGGCCTGTGACTGTCCCCTGCTAGGGACTGTGCCCTGCAGGGCCACTCTAGGACACTCAGCAGGTGTCCAGGGAGCATTTGCTGGTTTGATTGAGGAAGAGTTCAGCCATCTGCTTCGATGGCTGGTGGCTGCGTGAGACCTGGGCACAGTGACCCTGCTCTCTAGCTGGACCCCTGCCCCCCCCCACCCAGAAGCGGCTCCCTTCCCAGCTCCTCTGCAGCTCCTCGTGGCCCCCTTTGGGTGCTGGGACCCTGGCTGACTGCGAGGGGGCCGCCTTCTCCACACTGCTCTTCCTTCCTGAGGCTGGATGTGGATGGCTGTCAGGATTTGACCACGAGGTGGAGCGGGGTGGAGCAAGCTCTGGTAACGCCAGCTGGACTGGAGAACCGACCCCGCTGATGTCAACATAGGTCCATGTGGCCAGAGCCAGTGTTGTGTGGTAGTTTCTGTCTGTAGCCAAAACTCCTCCTGACTGAGCCCGCACAGGACCACAGAGCCCGAGGTTTCTGGCGGCTGGTGTCTGCTCTTTTCTCCCCCACCCTCTCCGCCGGAGCCCAAGACAGGAGAGGCCTCGGTGGAGGAGCCATCACCTGCCAACAGTGTCACCGTCTGCTTGACTTCCTTGCAACATGAGCAGGAAACACTGCTTTGGTACAGTAAATACACACTCATGATAAAAAATAAAACACGAAAGTGACAGAAACCCTCATTCATTGCTGGTGCGAATGCAAAATGGTCCGTCCACTTTGGAAGACAGTTTGGTGGTTTCTTATAAAACTCAACATACTCTTACCATACAATCCAGCAGCTGGGCTCCCTGTTGTTGTTTTTTTTTAATTTTTTTGGCCACATGGCACGCGGGATCTTAGTTCCCCAACCAGGGATCGAACCCGTGCCCCCTGCAGTGGAAGCACGGAGCCTTAACCATTGGACTGCCAAGGAAGTCCCCGGGCTCCTTGGTATTTACACAAAGGAGTGGAAAATTTATGTCCACACGAAAACCTGCACACAGATGTTTATAGCAGCTTTATTCATAATTGCCAAAATCTGGAAGCCACCAAGATGCCCTTCAATAGGTGAAGAGATAAATAAACTGCGGTACAACCAGACAATGGAATATTAGTCAGCACTAAAAAGAAATGAGCTGTCTGTTGTACACCAGTAACTTTTGTTATATTGCACATCAATTGTTCTTCAGTAAAAAAATTTAAAAAGACATAGAGGAACCTTAAATGCATAGTACTAGGTGAAAGAAGCCAATCTGAAAAGAATACATACTGTATAATTCTAACTATATGACATTCTGGAAAAGGCAAAACTATGGAGACAGTAAAAAGATCAGTGGTTGCCAGGAGTTGGGGGCTGAAAGATAACAGGTGGAGCACAGAGGATTTTTAGGGCAGTGAAAATACTCTGTGTGATACTGTAATGGTGGGTACATGTCATTATATATTTGTCAAAACCTATAGAATGTATCAATACAACACTGAGAGAGAACCCTAATGTAAAAGGTGGGTTTGGGTGGCTGTAATGTGTCAGTGTAGTTTCATCGATTGTAACAAATGCACCACTCTGGTGGGGGATGATGATAATGGGGGAGGTTGGCCAGGGGCAGGGGTGGGGAACAGGGCATCTATGGGAAATATCTGTACTTTCTCCTCAATTTCCCTATGAGCCTAAAACTGTTCTTAAAAAAGTTTCTTTTTAAAAAGTCTGTTAAAAAATTGGTATCTTACATATTATTTGTAAATACGATTCTTAATTATTGTTATTGACTTTAAAAGAAACAAACAGCCTAAACAGGTGGAAAGCAGGAAGGACCCCTATATGGTCTGTCAGAAGTTATCTGTGCATATGGAGTCCAGGAAGACATTTGCTGTGTCTAGGGCTCCTCAGAGTCTGGAGTCCTGCCCAAGTGGCCTCGTTGCATGGTAAGGTCAGCTGTCTCATCATTGGCTATTTTCAGTGGTAACCAGCAGCCTCCCTTGGTGAAGGGGCCTCTCGCCTACTGTATTTGTAAGTGGGCTGCAGAGTAAGGACATTCAGCATCATTTCAACATGGTTTTAGCCTCCATTGAGGGTCCTTGACGGTGCCCATGATTGCACTGCAAAGTGATTTTCCTCCTTTGATCTTTCCTTCTATATGCATTGCCTGGAATTCTGTGAAGAAGAGCGACCCCCCCTTATATACACTTTTGTTATTTAGAATCACTGTGGACTTGGATTTGTTTCTGTCCAATGTGTCGTAACTACTGTCATTATTCTTCTTGATACTTAAATTGACTTGATACTTAAATTGACCCGAGTTTGACAGGTGGTACCCTGGTACCCTGGCTCCTCGACCCATTTGGACTTGAATACTCTTGCTTTCTGGCCCAAGCTGTTCGGGGCTCACCTTGACCTTTCCCTGCCTCTGACCTTAGGTCGGGCATTTTCCCAGTGGTCCCTGGTTTCCTTGCATGGGAAAACCACATACTTATTATAAAGATAAAAAAGAGCTCAGGAGAGAGAAGTGCTTAGTAATAAAGGAGTGAAGCAGATTATGGAACTTCCACTGCATGGAACTTTGCCCAACATTGTATAAGGCATATCAAGGAGGTTGGAACCGAACTAAATGCTCATGATATAGGACTAAGTTGAAAGCTAGGCAATAAGATTGTACACACAACATGATTTATACATTTTTTTTTGGCCGCGCAGCATGTGGGATCTTTGTTCCCTGACCAGGGATTGAACCTGCACCCCCTGCACCCCTCAACCACTGGACAGCCAGGGAAGTTCTGATTTATACATTAAAAAGAAATAAAAGAAAAAGAATGGGGAAGACAAGATCTAAAAAGGGTCTTATACAGAAAAGACCAGGCTGGTGAAATTATAGCAGAAGAGATCATGTTCTATTTACAGTTCTGACAGCTCTGCTTGCATGTAGTTTGTGTCCTCAGAGAGAATTCAGGTCCCCTTTGTACATGGTGCAAGGCCACACGAAGTCTGGCCCGAGTGTCCCGGGGCCCCTGCCCTCTGGGCGCTCCGGGCAGGAAAAGAGGCTGACTCACCAGGGTGCTCCAGGGCCCCAGAGCGCAGGGCAGCTGGCAACACTGGAGCCCGACCACAGTTAACCTGTCTCTCTCTACCCTGACTCGCCCATCATCTGACTTCTCTTATGTTGAGTGGGGCTGGAGGTGCCACAGGTGTTTCTGGGATCCAGCCCAGGGGAAACTGGGTCAGGGATCAATTTGGTTTGGTTTGTGGATCTGTGTACGTGGTCCACTCACCTCCACCTGCTGTGTTGGTGTAGGAATGACATCCAGGAGCACTGCCCCTGCCCAAATGTACAAATGTGCCCTAGATGCCGGCACCAGAAGTTTGCATGGTAGGGAAGACATGGGCGGAGCCTGTCCCCCACCCCTGTCCACTCCAACTGCCACCCTGTTTCCTCCTTTTTCTTCAAGATTCTGCTCACATTTCACTTACCTGACCTCTCATTTTTCCTAAAGTTAATTGCTTTGTGCAGTTCTCTCTTACTAGTTACTTCGCTATTTGAGAAGTTCCTTTTTTAGTGGAAGTCGACTTGTTATTTTTTATGATATATGTAAGCAGTGCCTAGCATATAATAGGCACTAAATAAGCATTTGTAAAGCTGAATAAATTGAATTGCTGTAAAAAATTCTAATAATAATGAGAAAATAAAAATCTCCTATTAGGTCTTCCTCCCCTTCCTGCCCTGAGATAAGCACTAGGTTTGTTTTGTCGCTGTTGCTTTAGTTTTTGGCCACACCAGATGGCATGCAGGATCTTAGGGCATGTAGGATCTTAGTTCCCTGACCAGGGTTCGAACCTGTGTCCCCTGCAGTGGAATCGTGGAGTCCTAACCACTGGACCACCAGGGAATTCCTGATAACCACTATTAAAAGCTTAGTTAACATTATTTTAGAGTCTATATAAACACACATATTTACATAAATAAGATCATGCTATGTTTGCTTCCACATAATCCTCTTTCTCCCCCTTAAAAATAGATCGTGGGAGGGGGACTTCCCTGGCGGTCCAGTGGTTAAGACTCTGAGCTTCCACTGCAGGGGGCATGGGTTCGATCCCTCGTCGGTGAACTAAGATCCCACATGCCGCACGGTGCAGCCAAAAACAAACAAACAAAATATCTTGGGTAGCTTTCTGTATCATAGACTTTCCTTATTTTTTGACAGTGGCATAATGTTCTGTTGTACATACGGCCCATTGCTCATTAACAACCTCATATTAACATTTAAGTTATTTCCCCACAAATTACAAATGTTGGCAAGGATATGGAGAAAAGGGAATCCTTGTACACTGCTGGTGGGAATGTAAATTGGTGCAACCACTATGGAGAACAGTATGGAGGTTCCTCAAAAAACTAAAAATATCAATACAACTACCATGTAACCCAGCGATTCCACTCCTGGATATATCAGCAGAAAATGAAAACACTAATTTGAAAAGACACATGCACTCAGTGTTCATAGCAGCATTATTTACAATAGCCAAGATATGGAAGCAACCTGTGTCCATCAACAGATGAATGAATAAAGAAGATGTGGTATGTATCTACAATAGAATATTACTCAGCCATAAAAAAGAATGAAGTTCTACCATTTTGCAATAACAGGGATGGACCTGGAGGGCATTATGCTAAGTGAAATAAGTCAGAGAAAGACAAATACTATATGATAGCACTTACATGTGGAATCTAGGGAATTCCCTGGCAGTCCTGTGGTTAGGACTTGGTGCTTTCACTGCTGGGGTCCGAGCTCCCACAAGCCACTTGGTGTGGCCAAAATAAATACAAATAAAAATACTAAAAAGTACAACAACAGGGCTTCCCTGGTGGCGCAGTGGTTGAGAATCTGCCTGCCAATGCAGGGGACACGGGTTCGAGCCCTGGTCTGGGAAGATCCCACATGCCGCGGAGCAACTGGGCCCGTGAGCCACAACTACTGAGCCTGCGCGTCTGGAGCCTGTGCTCCGCAACAAGAGAGGCCGCGATAGTGAGAGGCCCGCGCACCGCGATGAAGAGTGGCCCCCACTTGCCGCAACTAGAGAAAGCCCTCGCACAGAAACGAAGACCCAACACAGCCATAAATAAATAAATAAATAAATAAATAAATAAAACCCCAAAGTTCCTTCCTTATAAAAAAAAAAAAATACAACAACCTAGTGAATATAACAAAAAAGAAACAGACTCACAGATATAGAGAACAAACTAGTGGTTACCAATGGGGAGAGGGAAGCGGGGGGGGCAATATAGGGATAGGGGAGTAAGAGGTACAAACTACTATGTATAAAATAAATAAGCTATGAGGATATTTTGTACAGCATAGGGAATATAGCCAATATGTTATAAAAACTATAAATGGAATATAACCTTTGAAAATTGTGAATCACTATGTTGTACACCCGAAACTTATATAATATTGTACATCAACTATACCTCAATAAAAAAAAAATAGGTTATTTTCAACTTTTTGTTCTTATAAACAATGGTATGATGAACAAATTCATATGCTCATATCTATAGGCAAATAGATATTTCTGAAGCTGCTCCATTATTTTATCAGGATAATTTCTAGAAGACATTTTTTTTGGCCACATCTCATGGCTTGTGGGATCCCTGAACAGGCATTGAACCAGGGCCATGGCAGTGAAAGTGACGAGTCCTAACCACTGGATCTCCAGGGAATTCCCTAGAACAGGGGTCCCCAACCCCTGGGCCGTGGACTGGTACTGGTCCGAGGCCCGTTAGGAACCAGGCGGCACAGCAGGAGGTGAGTGGAGGGCGAGCGAGCGAAGCTTCACGTGCTGCTCCCCGTCGCTCCCCATCGCTCACATTACCGCCTGAACCATTCCCCGGCCCCCCCTTCCATGGAAAAATTGTCTTCCACAAAACCGGTCCCTGGTGCCAAAATGTTGGGGACCGCTGCCCTAGACGACATTATTTGATGAAAGGCCATGTATATCTAAAACAGTGATCTCTTTCCCAGATTGCTGCCCTGTTAGACCAGATTCTCACTTCCCTGCAAGATCTGGGCATTATTTCTTTTTCTTTTCTTTTCTTTTCTTTTTGCCCACGCCACTCGGCTTATGGGATCTCAGTTCCCCCACCAGGGACTGAACCCAGGCCACAGCAGTGAAAGCCCAGAATCCTAACTGCTAGGCCACCAGGGAACTCCCTGGGCATTATTTATTTTCTTCCTTTCTTTCTTTTTTTTTAACCACTTTATTGAGGTATGATTGATATACAAAAAGCTGTGCATGTTTAATGTGTCCAACCCATAGCCTCGAGATAAGTATGGGCATTATTTCTTGTTTTAATCTTTGCCCAGAATGGACATTATAGATGATCTTCTTGTTGCTATGATTTGCATTTCTTTGATTATTAGTGGGATAAATCCTCTTTTTCATATTTAGTGTGCATTGCTTGTTCATCTTTTTGGTTTTCATCTGTAGTGTCTGTAGTGTTTATCTTTTTTCTAATTAAAAGGGAACACTTCAAATATTATTAAAGATATTAACCTGTCTGTTGTGCATGTACATCATTTAACTTTGTTCATAGTCTTTTGCTGAAGTGATTTTTAACTTTGTTATTATTAGTATGTTGATCTAGTCCTTCATGGCTTCTGGCCTTCATGTCAGCCTATAATGGCCTTTTCTTCCACAAGACTGTAAAAATAGTACCTCATTCTTTAGTTCTGGTTCTTTTTTATTTAACTTTAAAATTAGAACTGCATATCTGGGGGGTGAGGTAGACCTTTAGCTTTGGGAAGCGTGCCCACTTCCAGCAATGGGAGACTATGACTTTGGAGCAACCTTCTTGCTAAAGGCAAGTAAAAACCTGAATAAAATATTCTAAAATATTCTTTAAAACATCTTAGAGCTAACAAGATGGTGTGGAGTTACCAAACTTGAGGAGAAGGCAAGAACCCAGAGAAGTCAATCTGGGTTATTTTCTCCCTGAGCATTTGCCAGTTCCTATCAAAGGTACAAAACTAGGTGGATGTCTGCTGACCTTTTAGGGGCCTGGGGAACAAGCCAAGGCTCAAGGGCCACCTGAGGTTGGGAGTGTGACACCCCCTCCCCAAGAACATTAAGCTAGTACCCTAAAGGGCCGCACCTCCAGAGGAGGGAAAACCAGCAGTCAACCAGCTCTGCAGGGATGTAGCCCGGGGGCTTTCCCATCTGGGTGTCTGGTGAGTTACAATGGCCCTACATCATATTGCTCCCAACACCTGGAAGAAGCCAGCAAGAGTCTTCTCTGGAGGAAGTTACCTTCACCTGATGACAATAATATTTTAAATACAATTTCAGCCTTCATTCAAAGGTAACCAGGCCCACAAGAACTGACAGAAATCGTAGGAAACAGAAAAAGACTTTAAATTTTCAAATTATCAGAGCCATTTTACGAAATAACTATGTTTATTGTGTTTCGAGAATGGGAATCAAGCTTGAAAAATATCTACAGGAAGCAGTACATTGTAAAAAGGGATAATGCAGGTTTGAAAAGGAACCTAATAGAACTTTAAGAATTGAAAAATATGTAGCTGAAATTCAGATCAATGGACAGATTTGACAGCAGAATACTCTATCTTCATTTAAAATTTGTATGCCCAGGGACTTCCCCAGTGGCACACTGGTTATGAATCCACCTGCCATTGCAGGGTACAGGGGTTCAAGCCCTGGTCTGGGAGGATCCCACATGCCGTGGAGCAACTAAGCCCATGCACCACAACTACTGAGCCTGCGCTCTAGAGCGCGTGAGCCACAACCACTGAGCCCTCGTGCCACAACTACTGAAGCTCATGCACCTACAGCCTGTGCTCCGCAACAAGAGAAACCACCTCAATAAGAAGCATGTGCACCGCAACGAAGAGTAGCCCCCACTCACTGCAACTAGAGAAAGCCCGTGCGCAGCAATGAAGACACAATGCTGCCAAAAACAAATAAATAAAATTAATAAATTTATAAAAAAAAATTTGTATGCCCCTAAGAACATGGCCTCAAAATATATAAAACAAAAGTTGACAGATCTAAAAAGAGAAATAAAAAACCCAACAGTCATAATAAGATACTATAACATGTTTTTCAGTAATTGATGGAAAAAGAAAAAAAACAGCAAAATATATTTCAACAACATGATTAGTAAATATGACCTATGAGATTTAACTTTATTTTTAAAGAGACAGTCAACTGCCCCAAAACCATTAGTTGAGTAGCCCATTCTCTGCTCCTTGGTGTGTTTGCTTTTTTTCCTTCAACACTTTAAAAATGTCATCCCACTGTCTCTGGCCTTCATTGTTTCTGATGAGAAGTCAGTAATATTCTTACAGTTTCTTTCCCCTTTGTGTTTATTCTCTCATTACTTTCAAGGTTCTCTTTTTATCTTTGGTATCCAGTAGTTTGACCATGATGTGCCCAGATACAGTTTTTAAATTTTTTGTGTGTTCATTTTAAATTCTGTTTTGGGATTTCTGAGCTTCGTGGTTCAGTTGATATCTTTCATTAATTTTTTAAAAATTTATTTATGTTATTTACTTATTTTTGGCTGCATTGGGTCTTTTGTTGCTGCATGCGGGCTTTCTCTAGTTGCGGCGAGCAGGGGCTACTCTTCGTTGCGGTGCACAGGCTTCCCACTGTGGTGGCTTCTCTTGTTGCGGAGCACGGGCTCTAGGCACGTGGGATTCAGTAGTTGTGGCATGCAGGCTTAGTTGCTCCGTGGCATATGGGATCTTCCCAGACCAGGGCTTGAACTCGTGTCCCCTGCATTGGCAGGTGGATTTTTTTTTTTTTGAAATTTTGAATTTTATTTTATTTATTTTTTTTATACAGCAGGTTCTTATTAGTTATCCATTTTATACATATTTGTGTATATCTGTCAGTCCCAATCTCCCAATTCATCACACCACCACCACCACCTCCGCCACTTTCCCCCCTTGGTGCCCGTACGTTTGTTCTCTACATCTGTGTCTCTATTTCTGCCCTGCAAACCGGTTCATCTGTACCATTTTTCTAGGCTCCACATCTATGTGTTAATATACGATATTTGTTTTTCTCCTTCTGACTTACTTCACTCTGTATGACAGTCTCTAGATCCATCAGCCGGCAGATTCTTAACCACTGCGCCACCAGGGAAGTCCTCTTTCATTAATTTTAGAAAATTCTTGACCATTATCTATTTAAATTTTACTCTTCCCCATTCTCTCCCTCTTGTCCTTCTGGGACTTCAATTACATATATCAGACTGTTCAATAGTCTCACAGATCTTGAAAGGTCTGTCTGTTGTTTTATTTTCCCCATTCTTCATCTTTGTACTTCAGACGGAATCATTTCTATTGTCCTGTTGTCTTAGTTGCTTGAGCTCCATAACAAAATATCACAAGTTGGGTGGTTTAAACAACAAACATTTATTTTTTGGAGTCTGGAAGTCCAAGATCAAGATTCCAGCTGATGTGGTTTCTGGTGAGAGCTCTTTTCCTGGCTTGCAGATGGCTGCCTTCTCACTCAACTGGCCTTTCCTTGGTGTGTGTGCATGGAGAGAGAGACAGAGAGTGAACTCTTTGGTGTCTCTTCTTACAAGAACACTAGTTCTATTGGATCAGGGCCCTATCCTCATGACCTCATTTAACCTTAATTACTTCCTTAGAGGCCCAATCTCCAAATAGAGTCACACTTGGGGTTAGGGCTTCAACATATGCATTTGGGGGTGGGGATGGAGCACAAACATTCAGTCCATAACTCCTGTCTTCAAATTCAATGGTTCTCTCCTCTGCTGGGTCCAATCTGCTGTAAATCCATGAATGAAGACTTCATCTCTGACATCATATTTTCTTCTAATTTCATATTTTTCCTTTGTAGTATTTCCATTTGGCTCTTCTTTATTGTTTCTATCTCTCTGTTGAAAATCCCACCTGTCGTGACATCATCCACCCTTTGCAGTATATCCTGTTACACATGTACCATGGTTAAAGTCTCTCATCTTATAACACAGGCTATCTCTGGGTCTGGTTCTATTGATTGTTGCCTTTCTAGATGATGGGTCACATTATCTTGGGGTTTGTTTGTTTTTGTTTTTGGTGTCTACATTTAGTCAGAGTTCTCCAGAGAAACAGAACCAATAGGAGATATATGTATTTGTTTGTTTGTTTATTATGAGGAATTAGCTCACCTGATTATGGAGGCTGACAAGCCCCAAGATCTGTGGGGTGAGTCAGCAAGCTGGAGACCCAGGAGAACAAATGGTGTAAGTTCCAGTCCAAAGACAGGAAAAATCCAATGCCCCAGTTCAAAGGCAGTCAGGCAGGAAGGATTTGTCACTGAATACCAAGCACAGTGTGTAAAGAATAGCAGAGGCTGAAGTAAAGAGTTGGATGCCCAGGAAACGGCACATCCTTCTGTGTTGGCTGTTGGTGCTGGGCTCAGCCCATCTGGCCTGTGGGTGAGCTGAGTCTGGACTTTGTTGCTGCTTTAGATTCAGTTCACCACAGGCAGCAGGATCAGACCTTCCTTTAGCAGGGTTGGCACGTGAGTGTGTGAGGGTCTGTTGCAGCAGGCCCTGTGCCCCTGCACCTTGGCGGGTGGTCTCACTCTGCTCTTTCACCTTCTCAGTGGTAGATGGCCACTGCCTGGCAGTCGGTGTGGCCTGGGGACACCTGTAGTGTTTCTCTTGATCCCCTTGCTCTCAGAGGCCCCATGTGCCTGTCCTTCAGGAGGTCTCAGCTCTCCTGACACACCCCCACTGGTACACAGTGTAGGGCCTGGCATGTCCACCCTCAGGCTCCAGTAGCGCCACGTGCCTGACCCTCAGGGCCAGGTCTTACTCATGATCCCCCAGGGCAGACAGTCACTACCAGGTGCTTACTGCAGAGCCCCTGTCCTTGGAGGGTCTCTCAGGACCCCTGCTCCTCCCTCAGAGCCTCAGGGAGTCTTCTCCATCTCCTGGACCAGCCTCCCGTCTTCCTCATGAGCACTTGGTGATGACTCTTGGAAAAGAGCCAGGGGGTGTGTGTAAAGTCCCCTGTGTCCAGGGCTCCCAGGGATTGACGGTTTTCCACCAAAGGCAGTGGCAGGGCCAGCATCAGGGGCATGTGACCCATGCAGCCACACAGGGCTCCCTGCTCAGAAGGGCCCTGTGCTTGGTTTAATGCTCCGCCGTCTCTGTCTTGGAATCCTTGACAATTTTTGAATAAGGGGCCCCACATTTCATTTTGCTATGGGCTCTATACATGATGTAGCTGCTCTTGGACAGAGGACTGAATGGTCCCTGCCTCAGTTTCCCCTCCTGGTTCTGTCTTCACCTACTGTAGTTCCACCTTCAGCATTAGAGGAGGAGGCCAGGATGGTCACCACAGGAACTTTGCTGAAATCACCCCAGGAATTTGGAGAACTGAGCTTTATGAGTAATGTTGACCTTCCCTTGGTGGTCGGACCCACACACATGTCAAAACTGAGTGTGAGTTATCATGCAGCCAAAGTTGAGATCCAGCCAATGGATGCAACCTGGGCACTCAAAAAAAAAAATCATGACACTATCAACAGAATGAAAAGGCAACCCACAGAATGGGAGAACATATTTGCAAATCATATATATGGTAAGGGATTAATATCCAGAATATGTAAAGTATTCCTAAAACTCAACAACAAAAAGCCAAACAACCCAACTGAAAAATAGGTAAGACTTGAATAGATGTTTCTCTGTTCAAAGAAGACACAGAAATGGCCAAAAACACAAGAAAAGATGCTTAGCATCACTAATCATTAGGGAAATGCAAGTCAAAACCACAATGAAGTACTGCCTCACACCCATTAGGATGGCTATTATAAAAACAAACAAACAGAAAATATAACATGTGTTGGTGAGGATGTGGAGAAACTGGAACCGTTGTGCATGGCTGGTATGAATGTAAAATGGTGCAGCCGCTGTGAAAAACAGTATGGCAGGCTTCCCTGGTGGCTCAGTGGTTAAGAATCCGCCTGCCAAGGCACGGGACACGGGTTCGAGCCCTGGTCCGGGAAGATCCCACATGTCGCGGAGCAACTAAGCCTGTGTGCCACAACTACTGAGCCTGCGCTCTAGAGCCCACGAGCCACAACTACTGAGTCCGCGAGCCACAACTACTGAAGCCCGTGTGCCTAGAGCCCGTGCTCCGCAACAAGAGAAGCCACCGCAATGAGAAGCCCGTGCACCGCAACGAAGAGTAGCCCCCCGCTTACCGCAACTAGAGAAAGCCCGCGCACAGCAACAAAGACCCAACGCAGCCAAAAATAAATTAATTAATTAATTAATTAATTTAAAAAACAGTATGGCAGTTCCTTAAAAAATTAACAGTATTATTGTCTGATTCAGCAATTCCACTTCACAGTATTTACACAAAAAGATTGAAAGAAAGGACTCACCCATGTTCATAGCAGCATTTGTCACGATAGCTAAAAGATGGAGGCAACCCAAGTGTCCACTGATGGAAGGAGGGATAAACAATGCAATATTATTCAGCTACAAAAAGAAAGGAAATTCTGACACATGATACAACATGGATGGACCTTGAGGACCTTACGCTAAGTGAAATAAGCCAGTCACAAACGGACAAATATTGTATGATTCCACTCACATGGAGTTCCCAGAACAAGCAAATTCATAGAGACAGAAGGCAGAAGAATGGTGGGCGTTAGGAGCTGGGGGAGGGGATGGGGAGTTAGTGTTCAGTGGGAACAGAGTTTCAGTTTGGGAAGATGAAAAAGTTCTGGAATGGATGGTGGGGATGCTGCACAGTAATAGGAATGTACTTAATGCCTGTGAATGGTACACTTAATAGTGAAAATGGTAAACTTTATGTTATGTATATTTTACCATAATTTTTTAAAATTTCAGGATGTGGCATGGTGGTGAGGAGCACAGGGCCCAAAACCAGGTAGAATGTACATCTGGCTCTACCTCTTAGCAGCTGTGTGACCTTGAGGAAGTTACTCCACTTCTCTGAGCTTCTGTCTCCTCTTGTGAAAAATAGGAAAAATAGGGAATTCCCTGGTGGTCCAGTGGTTAGGACTCCATGCTTCCACTGCAGGGGCCACAGGTTCCATCCCTGGTCAGGATTCCTGCATGCCGTGCAGCGCCGCCAAAAAAAAAACCAAAAAAAACCCAAAATAATAGTATCTACTTCAAAGGATTGCTATGAGAATTAAATAATGATCATAATAATGGCACCCGATATTTTCTGGAATCTTGAATTAACTAACTTAGGCCTCATTTCACCCTTTTTTGGTTACTGTGCCCCTTTCTGTGTTAGGGAAATTCCCCACCTTATGTGAGCACACCAGACACCACCTTTCCCAGCCTCCGGTGATCTGGGGTGATCCAGGGAGATGGGGAATGATCTGGGCTTCACTAAGCAGATGCAGCCCCACCCCGGTCCCGCCCTGCCATCAAATCCAACGTTTGAGGGGGTGGTCCTCCCCCAGGCCAGGCTGAGGTGGGTTTCTCCCTGTGCCCTGATGTGCAGGTTTCCTAAGGACTGAGAACTCCCGGTCCCTCCCAGTCCATCCCTTTTCTGCTGGGTCAGAAAAAGTTGTTGCCTCGGATGTTGCCTGCTGTCTCTCCAAAGCAGCCATCTTGCCTTCCTCCTTACTATCAGAAGCTGGGTGGCTCAGGTGGCAATGTGCCCAGATCAAAATATTCATCATCCTGGATTCCTGCTGCCAAGGGTGAAAGCCGCTGGGTGGGGCTCCTGGGAAATCTTTGCAAACAAGACTGTGATGGCACCACTCCCGAGCCTTCTGCCCTTTTCCTTTTCTCCCCCTTCCTTAGTCTCTGCGGCAGCCAGACGATCTTGAACATGAACTTGGGGGATGCGGGAAGGGAAGGGAGGTGGTGGCACCTGTGAAGCTGTGAAGTGATGGGGCTGGAGCTGAGGACGGGGTGGTGGGGTGAGGAGTAAAGTCCCCTGGGTTCCCTGATGTGAGAATTGGAGCCCTGCATCTTTTCTTATGTAGCAAGACTACTCAGGAATTATTTTGTTATATTTTAACAGCTGATATTTAATTTATTAAACTACAATTTAAAACATAGTTCTTCAGCTTACGCATCATATTTGTCTCTTTATAGGTATGGCAGATTTGAACTCTTTTAATATATCTTCAAACATTTAAACTGCATTTATAGATGTAATACATTTGGTTTCCTTTTAAAGTACTTCATTGTCCAAATTAACAATGAAAAAACCTCCCTGAGCATTAAACAATTCTGATAAACTTTTAAATAGGTTGAAACTAAAGTTCTCTTAAATGTTAAAATGCAATATGTAGGGACTTCCCTGGTGGCCCAGTGGTTAACAATCTGTCTGCCAATGCAGGGGACACGGGTTGGATCCCTGGTCTGAGAAGATCCCACATGCCACAGAGCAACTAAGCCCATGAGCCACAACTACTGAGCCCTTGTGCCACAATTACTGAAGCCCATGCACCTAGAGCCCGTGCTCCGCAACAAGAGAAGCCACCACAATGAGAAGCCCATGCACCACAACGAAGAGCAGCCCCCGCTCGCCACAACTAGAGAAAACCCGTGTGCAGCAACGAAGACCCAGTGCAGCCAAAAATAAAAGAAAAAAATGCAATATATAAACTTTAATATTTCCAGTTGAAACCACAAGTCTAAATCAATTTTTAACTACACAATTTTAAAAGCCGTTATTGGGTGGAAACAGGGAGTTACTAAAAACGGGCACAAGGTTCTTTCTGGGTGAGGGAAATGTTCTAAAATTAGATTGTGGTGATATCTGCACTGCTCTGAATTTGCTAAAAAGTCACTGAATTGTACGCTTAAAACAAGTGAATTTCATGGTATGTAAACTACATCTCAATAAAGCTTCCATACCATGAAATTCACTTGTTAAAAGCTGTTAAAAAAGAAAATGCAGGGAATTCCCTGGTGGTCCAGTGGTTAAGGGCTCCGTGCTTTCACTGCCTAGGACGAGGGTTCGATCCCTGTTTGGGGATCTAAGATCCCTGCACGCTGCACAGTGCAGCAAGAAAAAGAAATGCATACATAAGTCAAAGAGACAGAGAGAGAGAAAACAAAACAAAACAAAAAACTACTGCACATTTTACCACCTAACTCAGGTCAGTAATGCCCAGGATGGCCTGGCTGCAGACAGGATCCTTTTGGCCACGCCTGCGTGCCTGCCACAGAGACCCCCGTCTTTGGGGCCTGCACAGGACACAGCCTGGCTTCCCCTCACTGCCTCTAGCCCTCGCAGGTGGAGGGTGCCCCTCTGAGTTCTTGGTAGAAGTGAGAGGACTATGTTGATGGTGAAGAGAAGGGAGGGCTTTGAATAGTAATTCGAGGAAAGTCATAAGTGACGATCTTATTATTCATTTATTTCTTAGGAGGGGTTCCTAACTGCTTTAAGGTTCAGGGTGGAGGAGAGAGAAGTTGAGGGAGTTTATGCCTGAGGGCCTCAGGTCATTTTTTCAGTGTCAGATTAGGACAAGCAGCTTCCTCAAGGTCACAAAGCACTGGTGCTGAGGAATGGGCAAAAAAGCAGTTGCCAGTTCTGGCTTTGCTAATACTCCTAAGCTGGTTACTCTGAGCAAGCTATTTAACATGAAGGATGCTCACTTTCCGCATCTGTAAATGGGGATTCTGGGGTGGCTGTGAGAACAAAACCGCACTCTCTGTAAATTCTGAGCACATGTAGGCTCACAATGCCATTATTAATAGCGATGGCATGATGCCAGATACTGGATTTCATCTTTCATAAGGACTCTCATTTGCTTCTCACAACCCTATCCTGGTTTTGGCGATACTAAATAACATTCTGAATGTCAGAGGATATATAAATTTTCTTTTCAAGGTTTTCCGAACAAAAGACCAGGGCCATATAAGTGCATTTAGTACTAGTAATAAAAGTATTATTAATATCTTTGCCTAAGGGAATTCACTTTTTTCTTTTTTTAAAAAAATAAATTTATTTATTTATTTTTGGCTGTGTTGGGTCTTTGTTGCAGCGCGCGGGCTTCTCATTGTGGTGGCTTCTCTTGCTGCGGAGCACGGGCTCTACGCGCCTGGGCTTCAGTAGTTGTGGCATGTGGACTCAATAGCTGTGGCTTGCGGGCTCTAGAGCACAGGCTCAGTAGTTGTGGTGCAAGGGCTTAGGTGCTCCACAGCATGTGGGATCGTCCCGGACCAGGGCTCAAACCCATGTCGCCACATTGACAGGCCATTCTTAACCACTGCGCTACCAGGGAAGTGACAGGCTCGTTTTAATGTCTTCCTCCTGGAGAAAATTCAAGCAGAGTGTACAAGTTATTTTCGGAAAGTAGGGTATTTTGGAAGCATTTCATAACCTTTCAAACTAGGGGAGAAAGGGGGAAGGGAGAGAGGGCGGCGGCTGCGCCTCATCCTCATCCGCAGTGGGAAAATGGTGATGCCCAAAGCCACCTGGCCTCCCAGAGCGGCACGGGCCCTGGACCCCGAGCGACCTTGGCGGGCGGCGCGACCTTGAGGCCTGCGTTTGCCTCAGTTGCCCCCTCTGCGCGATGGGAAGACGTCCTGGCCCCGGGCCCAGGCAGGTGCGTGTCTCTCGGGCTCCCACCGACCCAACCGGCCCACCAGGGAGGTCTCCAAGCCCCGTCCCCAAACCAGTCGCGGGCACGCGACCCCACGCCGCAACGCGGAGACCGAGCCGGCGGGCGGGAACCTGCCTGCATCTGCCAGCGCGCACGCGCGTCTCCCGTCCCGCCTCTCCGGCGCCATCTCCACCCATAGGCCCAGCCACACCGTCACTTCGACTGACCCACGGTCGCGATTGGCCAGAGATGAGGCGCGCGACCGGCCATGGGCGGGGCCTGAACCGGCTATAAAAGAGGCGGGCGGTGGGGCTCGTGTTGCTTTGCAGACGCCGCCACCCCGGAAGTTCCCGCGCTGCCCAACCATGGTCAACCCTACCGTGTTCTTTGACATCGCCGTCGACGGCGAGCCCTTGGGCCGCGTCTCCTTCGAGGTTGGGGCGGGCGGTGGCGCGCCGGGTGGGCCTGAGCGGGCGGCGGGGGGGGGAGGCCGAGGGGCTGGGTGCGGGCACCCCGCCTGAGGAACGCGGGCGGCGCGGCGCCATTTCCTGACGAGGGGCCATTTTGGGAGGCCGGGGGCGGCGGGCAGACAAAGGCGGGGCGGGCGGGGGAGGCGCGGCCGCGCCCTTCCGGCCGCGCACGTGCTCGGGCCGCGAGCCGTTGGCTGCCGCGTGGGACCGCTGGGCCCTGAGGGTCGGCAACGCCCCAAACGGAAGGCGGGCGCCGGCCCCGGGCAGCCGCGACTTTCCCGGGGCCGCCCTCGAGGACTCGGAAGCCGCTTCCTTCGAGCCGACGCGGCGGCCGCACCTGAAGGGTGCTTTTTCCCGCGCCGGGCGCGCCAGGGCCGGTGGGGATAGTAGCGCATCCCTTGTGTCGGAGGACGCTTGCTAGTTCAGGGGTGGGTTATAAGGGTGCGGAGTCGGTCGGCTCGAGGGCTTCCCCGGGTGTTTTAAAATCGCGAGGTTGATGTAGAAAGAGGCCCCTCCCCGCCCCCACCCCGAGCGGAAATGTGCCGGCCGCCTTCCCTCCGCTGGCGCCGAGGCCCGCCTTCCGCTGCGGTGACGGCGGGTGGGAGGCGCCCGGGCCCCTCCCGGTCGTCCCCGCGCAGAACGGGCTAGTCGAGACCGGCAGCGCGGCAGGCTTTCTCCGGTGGTTTCCTAATTAGTTCAGGCGTGTTATGGGTACTTCTTAATCGGTTTGTAATCACAGCAGGGTAGCTAAGTAACTCGGCGGGCTCTTCAAACGGTAAATGCGATTCCGTTCCAGTTAACCCAACATGGTAGGTCTTGGGGTGTAGCCCTAAGTGGTTTTATTCTCTTTTACCACTTCTCAAAGAGCCGCCAGTGATCGGGTTGTAGGATCTTAGTCCAAGCTTAGATAGCCCCCCATGCAGATCAGTCTGTAGCCCACTCTCACTGTAGTCAGAGCTGAGAATTGATCAGGGCCCATGTGGAAACTTGCCCTGACGTCAAAACTCTCTGGAGAAATATTACATCCAGTAGATGTATACTCCACCTTTATCTGAAGTCAGCTGATAATTGGCCAGGGGCCACGTGGAAACTTGGCCTGAGCCTAACCCTTTGTAGCTTGTGTGTCTCAGGTTAGCCACAGGGCCTAATGGAAATGAGATAGGCGCTCTGACGGATCCCTTGGTGAGAACGGAGGTGGAACTGCCACTGCAGCTTTAACTTTAGTAAGGGTCTGAAAGGGAAACGAGCGAGTACAAGGGTTGGAGACACGTTAATACTGACAAGAGACTGTGTGTTTTATATACAGTACTTAGAAGCTAAATAACAAGTCTTCTAAGAAACATCCAGGGATTTCAGTAGATGATTTAAGTCACAGGTCTGTGGAATAGTTCATTAAGTACTTTAAACTGTCTTTATGCAAGGGCTTGCGTTTTCTACGGTATTTAAGCTTTTTTAGCCAAAATGTTTGATATATGCAGGAAAGGTTCGAAGCAGTTGTTCTAGAAACCAATCTTTATTTTTTACCCCACTACTAGGTAAGGGACCTGGAAACCAAGAAGTGACTGCTCATCCAATCCATAAAGCTATGTTAACAGATTGGAGGTAGTAGCATTTTCATTACCAGTGACTAAAATTACAGCTATTTACTCCCTGATCGTGCAGGAGTACTTGCTATTCTTGAAAGTTCTTGTCTTTAGGTTCAAGCTGAAGTTGGGGGAGGTGATGTGCCTTTGAGAGACCATATATCTGTTTAGAAGTAGGTGTGATACATACATATAAGTTTTAAGTCACTTTTTAGAAGCCTCACACTATTTGAGTCATTCCTGGTTCTGGACTTTTGGCATGTCTTTGGGTGTCATGTTGCTAACCCAACCCCGCAGGACCTTAAGGCTGTCAGGAGCAGTTCTTATTTGGGATTCAAAGTAATTACTGAAGAAGCATTCTCTTCTAGTGAGAAAATGAATTTATGATTCAGAAGCCCCTAAAGGCAAGGGTACTAAGCAACAAAATATGTAAGCAGATGTTTTTCATTAACTGTCATTTTCTCTTAACAGCTGTTTGCAGACAAAGTTCCAAAGACAGCAGGTTAGTTTTATTTATTTTTTAAATGTTTAACAGAGGTATTCTGATTTTAACTGTTGTGTCTATATACATATACACTTTATTTTAACAGAAAACTTTCGTGCTCTGAGCACTGGGGAGAAAGGCTTTGGTTATAAAGGTTCCTGCTTTCACAGAATAATTCCGGGATTTATGTGCCAGGTATGAAATTTACTGATACTGATTTGGGTTCTCTTAATTTGGGATTGAGCCAGAACACTTCAGAATGTGCACATATGGTCTGTCTGCATTGGTGCCAGTCTACTTTTATACTTTATATTCTGTTATGTTTGTCTATTTGACAATTTTGCACTGATACCATGCCATCTAAATTGCTGTGGTCTGTAATAAACAAATGTTCTTTTTTCTTTTTTAAGTGCATATATGAACTAAAATGTTAATTCTACCATTTTGGTTCCATTTGAACCTTCTAATTAGTTTAAACTTGAGTTTTAAAGTTTGAACCTTGCACACTTGGCATGTTTTCCAATTGTGTTGCCAGAAGTGACAGGTTCCTCTTTTATGTTCACAGGGTGGTGACTTCACACGCCATAATGGCACTGGTGGCAAGTCCATCTATGGGGAGAAATTTGATGATGAGAATTTCCTCCTGAAGCACACGGGTCCTGGCATCTTGTCCATGGCAAATGCTGGCCCCAACACAAACGGTTCCCAGTTTTTCATCTGCACTGCCAAGACTGAGTGGTAAGAGCAGAACATAGCAAAGGCAACCTTTCCCTGCTGTTTCCTGCTCTAAAGTAGTAGAAGGGCATGAATAGTCACAAATTTAGATAGTGCGCTATAGAAAGTGAGATACTCTGATAGCAAAACCAGGGCACTTTGTTGAGTAGTTGAATTTAAGAGTGGTGCTTTCATCTAATTAGCATGTGATTTGTTGGCTCTTTTTTAGGGGTCCATTCTAAAATTAGGATTCTTAACAGTGATTAGAGACTCTTGGAGACCACCTTTTTTAGACTGGCTTAAAGTAATCTGGTGTTAACCACTTTTTTTTTTTTTAGGTAAAAGGATAAAATGTGTCTAGTATTTAACTAGTCGGCATTAGCTAGCACTAAAAGCTGGATAAACCACTCTTCTGGTCTTCTCTTGCTTGGGTATGCTATATTGATCTGTGGGACACTATTATCTCAATGCACAATGCAGGCTCTGCTTATTTCTCTCTTATTTCATTACTGCCTGCAGGTCGCAGGTAGTAATGTTTATTCTTCTGTTTCCAGGTTGGATGGCAAGCATGTGGTCTTTGGCAAGGTGAAAGAGGGCATGAATATTGTGGAAGCCATGGAGCGCTTTGGGTCCAGGAATGGCAAGACCAGCAAGAAGATCACCATTGCTGACTGTGGACAAATCTAATAATAAATTTGACTTGTGTTTTATCTTAACCACCAGACCATTCCTTCTGTAGCTCAGGAGAGCACCCCTTCATCCCCATCTGCTCAAAATATACTATAATCTTTGTGCTCTCATTGCACTTCTTTGGGTTCCATATTTTCCTTATTCCCCTCCAAGTTTAGCTGAATTGCAAAGTTAAGTTTATGGTTATGAAATAAAAACTAAACAACTGTTGTCTGTCCTTGTTTGGATTAGGGTATTGATGTAGGTTTCATTTTAAGCAGCAACACGTTACTTCTAAGACAACAGTTGCTGTGTTTGTTTAAGAGTATCTTGTTTTTTGCTTCCCTGATCCAAGAATTAAGTGTTGCTGATTGAGTATCCCAAGGGCAAGCTGTGAGTGGAATACTGAAGATGTAGGCTTGGGCAGGGAAAAAACAAGGTGGAACTTCAAGATTGTGACCAGGTTGGAGCAGTACTCCTTTAAGGGTGACAGTGGAAATTTTTCACTTGGCGTATTTAGGGTTATCCATCAAAATTAACAAATTGAAAATCATAGCTAATTTTAACAAAGCTTAATTTGAGCGTATTCTGTGGTGGCCCTCCTTGAGGGAAATACGTCAAGCTTTAGCCTCTGTGGGGAAGGGTGTTTGGACCATGTTCTTGGGATATCTGTAGCTGTTTGAGAATGTAAATGCAGGGTACAGGGTTTATGACAGCTCAATTGTGAAGTTCAGTCTGCTAGACAAAGGCAGGCAGACCTGGTGTGGCGCAGTCTACCTGCAGAAGGCATCTGGCTCTGCCTTGCCCCAGACCAACTGGTGACCAGGTAACTGTCTATAGATTAGGGAACTTCTCCCTGGCTAGTTGTAGAGGCCCTCATGGTCATTTGAGGTCTTGCACTCATTCCATAGTGCAGACCTGGCAGTCTGAGCCATAATCTGGTCCAGATGAGGCCTTTATGTTCATGAACATGGTTTCCTTTAAGATCAAGAACTCCCTTTGGGAGTCCTCCCCAGTTGCATACTCTATCCCTCACCAGAGGCCCATGATTTTTTTTTTTTTTTGAGGCCACCCTGATTTTGCTTTTGTGTTTATCAATCTATCACCTATGTGTGTCCCTAAAAACATACTGTTTAGTTTTGGAAAAGCAAGTTTAAACCTAGTTGTGCAAAGAAAGGGTAAATGGCTGCTACATGATGAAGGCCTCCAGCAAGGCAAGGTGAGCAGAATCTGGATTACAGTGTGGCCTCAGCTTCCCTGAGCACGAGTGCTGCTTCCAGAGAAGTGGGCCAGCCATGCATCCAGTAAGGTAGGGCTCACCCAGTGCCTTTAGCACACCTCAGAAAATAAGCAAAATCCATAAAACCTGCAGTGTATAGTCCTTATTCAGATTTCCCCCACTGGTTCTGGAGGTGGTGGTTTTTTTAATTTTAATTTTGGCTGCGTTGGTTCTTTCTTGGCAGTGTGCACAGGCTTCTCATTGTGGTGGCTTCTCGTTGCGGAGCATGGGCTCTAGGTGCGTGGGCTTCAGTAGTTGTGCCACGCAGGCTCAGTAGTTGTGGCTCGCGGGCTCTAGAGTGCAGGCTCAGCGGTTGTGGCACATGGGCTTAGTTGCTCTGCGGCATGTGGGGTCTTAGCGGCCCAGGGCTCGAACCCCTGGCCCCCTGCATTGGCAGGCAGATTATTAACCACTGCGCCACCAGGGAAGTCCCTAGAGGTGTTTTTAAAATCAGTTTTATAAAGGTATTAATTTACATACAATCAGAATGTCTTTAATAACGCTCTCCCCCGCCCCCAAGGATCCAACCTAGGTTCACACACTGTATTTGATTGTTAGGTCTCTTTTGTCTCTTTCAATCTAGAACAGTCCTTCCACTTTTTAACATATTGTAATTTCTATTTATTAATGTTAAAAAGCCTATTGAGATAATTTATATACCATAAAATTCACCCATTTTAAGAGTACAATAATTTTAGTGAATTTACTGAGTTGTGCAACCATCACCATAATCCACCACACCAGGAAGACCTTGTGCCCATTTGCAGTCCCTCCTGCTTTCACTCCTGGTCCCTGGCAACTACAAGTCGGCTTTCTGACTCTAGATTTACCTTTTCTGGACATTTCATAAATTGAGTCCTACACTGTGTGGTCTTGGCCTCTGCTTTTTTTTTTTTTTTTGACATCAACTTAAACAGTCCAGGACATTGACTTCGTCGAATGTCCCTGATTTTGGAGCTGCCTAATGTCTCCATTTTGTGTTACTTGCTTGTTCCTCTGGCTCTTGTATTTTGTGTAAACTGGAAATTAGGCAGAGAAGCTTGAATGGACACACGTTCAGCATTTTATGCAGGAAGGTGTTGTAGGTGATGCTATATGCACTTAATCCTGCCTCTTGTCAGGTAGCATATGATCTCAGACTGACTCAACAGGTCAGACTGCTCCACTGGAAAGGTACTTTGTGTTCTTTCTGCTGAGTAGGTAACCTGTGGGATGATACTTTGCCTCTGTGTGAAGACCCTGCTCCCAGACCTTTCACCTGATTGTTTTCTTTTAGCATCAATTAATGATCTTCACCTGAATCAATTTTTTTAAAAAATTATTTTGGCCACGCCACGTGGCTTACAGGATCCAAGTTCCCTGATCAAGGACTGAACCCGTGAGTGAGGAGTCCTAACCACTGGACCACCAGGGAATTCCCGAGTCAATTATTGTGTAGTTGCGAAAAATTGAGTAATCTTCTAATCTCTCTCTCCCTCCTCCTACCACTATGGACTCATGGATTTTCATTAAACGTATTACAAACAATTGCACTCATTATTTTTTATATTTATTTATTTGGCTGTGCCGGGTCTTAGTTGTGGCATGTGGGATCTAGCTCCCTGACCAGGGATCAAACCCTGGCCCCCTGCATTGGGAGCTCGGAGTCTTAACCACTGGACCACCAGGGAAGTTCCTGCACTCATTGTTTTTGATACTCAAATCATCCCAAATTTGGCTAGTACAAGCCCCTCTAAGTTGACCTCTGTGGCTCTTTGACATGATTCCAGTAGCCTTTAAGCCCTTCTGAAGTTCATGCTTCCCTTCCATTACACAGCAGTTGGAGGCCTCGGAAGTGCCAGCGATATTCAAATTTTTCAGCAACCCAAAACCAAACCCTTCATGTTAATATGTAAAATGGAGTTTAGATTTACATAATTATGAGTTTTTCACATACACTAACATCTGGCCAGACGTTTGGAAGTCAGTGGGGCAGTCTCAGGCATTATAATATGTCCAGCATTGCCCCCATCCACACTGTCAGGGGCCCACAAATTTCCAAAGTGCCTCCTGGCTAAAAATCACTGACGTAATGAGATAGGATGCAGCTGTTAAAAGAACAAAGTAGGGACTTCCCTGGTGGCGCAGTGGGAAGAAATTAAGAAATGAGTTGCTGAGGCAGCTATAAAACATCTGGCAGAAGGTAGTTAGTATTCTGCATTATATGAAAGACAACCCAGACATGAAGGAGACATGGCCTTACAAGAAAACAGTAGACAAATCGGAGAGTCTTTTCTAAGGAAAAATAATATGCTTAAGATATATATGTGTCAGAATTATTTTTTAAATATTTATTTATTTATTTTGGCTGTGCTGGGTCTTAGGTGCTGCACTCGGGATCTTACTTGAAGCATGGGGACTTCTTAGTTGCAGCATGCAAACTCAGTTGCGGCATGCATGCGGGATCTAGTTCCCAGACCAGGGATCGAACCTGGGCCCCCCCCCCACAACTACTGAGCCTGCGTGCCACAACTACTGAAGCCCATGAGCCTAGAGCCTGTGCTCTGCAACAAGAGAAACCACGGCAATGAGAAGCTCACGCACTGCAACGAAGAGTGGCCCCCACCCGCCGCAGCTAGAGAAAGCCTGCGCGCAGCAACGAAGACCCAATGCAGCCATAAATAAATAAATAAATAAATAAATAAATAAATTAATTAATTAATTAATTTAAAAGAACAAGGTAGTGCATCTCCAAAACAGCCTCAGCTAGACTTTTATGTGAAGAAAACAAAGAGCAGTAGAACACAATATAACACATGCTACAGTTTTTGTAAAAAGCAGAATGAAGTGTATCTTTATACTTGTACATACCCTTGGGAGGATACAGAGAAATATTTCCCAGTGGGTGTCTCTGGGTAGAGGGGTGAAGGCCTGTGGGCAGAGAGGACTTTGTCACCACATATCCCTTTTACCTGTATTAAATATTTAAAATTTCAAAAACATACATTCTAAAATGAATCAATAGTACAGTTGGTCCTCCATATCCACAGGTTCTGCCTCCACAGATTCAGCCAACCATGGATCAAAAATACTGGGGAAAAAAAATTCCAGAAATTTCCAGAAAGCAAAACTTGAATTTGCCATGCACTGGCAACTATTCACACAGCATTTACATTGTTTCTGCAACTATATACATAGCATTTACATTGTATTATGTATCATAAGTAATCTAGAGATGAGTTAAAGTATCTGGGAGTATGTTCCAATGTTGTGTGCAGATGCTACACCATTTTGTATAAAGGACTTGAGCACCCTGCGGATTTGGGTATCCAAGGGGTCCTGGAACAAATCCCCCATGGATTCTGAGGGATGACTGTATTTGGCTCACTTCAAAATGCTTAATATAAGAAAGATATTATTGGGACTTCCCTGGCGGTCCAGTGGTTAAGACTCCATGCTCCCAATGCAGGGTGCGTGGGTTCGATCCTTGGTCAGGGAACTAAGATCCTGCATGCTGCATGGTGTGGCCAAAAAATGAATAAATAAAATAAAATAAAACAATTTACTTTAAAAGAAAAAAGATATTATCTGTGTCCATCGACAGATTAATATATAAAGAAGATGTGGTATATATACACAGTGGAATACTACTCAGCCATAAAAAAGAATGAAATAATGCCATTTGCAGCAACATGGATTGACCTATAGATTATCATACTGAGTGAAGTAAGTCAGACAGAGAAAGACAGATATCACATGATATCACTTACATGTAGAATGTAAAAAATGATACAAATGAACTTATTTACAAAACAGAAATAGACTCACAGACATAGAAAACAAACTTCTGGTTACCAAAGGGGAAAGGGTGGGAGAGGGATAAATTAGGAGTTTGGGATTGTAATATACACACTACTATATATGGAGTAGATAACCAACAAGGACTCACTGTTTTCAATATCTTGTAATAACCTATAATGGAAAAGAATCTAAAAAAGTATATATATATATATGTATATATGACAATCTCTTTGCTGTAAACCTGAAACTGACACAAAATTGTAAATCAACAATATTTCAATAAAAATTTAAAAAATAAAATATAAAATTTAGTAGAGAATAACAAAATACAATCAAAAAATAAAGATATTGTTCAAAAAAATTAGACTTTTCCTAAAACAAAAGCTAGAAATCATTCCTGATTATATGGGTAAAATAAGACATACTTTTTTTTTTTTTGTCAGCGCTGCGTGGCTTGCAGGATTCAGATCGAACGCATGCCCCCTGCAGTAGAAGCACAGAGTCCTACCCACTGGACTGCCAGGCAATTCCCTTCATTTACCTTCTTGTTCATGTTGGTCAACCTTTCAATCAGATGTTAAGTTGTCTGCAGAGGGGTGACTGTCCACCCGTTTATACAGCAGAAGTCTCTCCTGGCAGTCAGGATTGAAGGTGATGAATTGAAAAGTATTGGTTAAAAATAATTTGGGGGACTTCCCTGGTGGTCCAGTGGGTAAGACTCTGTGCCCCCCATGCAGGGGGCCCAGGTTCGATCCCTGGTCTGGGAACTAGATCCTGCATGCATGCTGCAACTGAGTTCGCATGCTGCAACTAAGAAGTCCCCCATGCTTCAGCTAAGATCCCGAGTGCTACAACTAAGACCCGGCACGGCCAAAATAAATAAATAAATAATAAATAAAAATAAATAAAAATAAATAAATAAATAAAATAAAAATAAATAAAAATTCAAAATAAAAATAAAAATAAATAAATAAATAAATATTTAAAAAATAATTCTGACACATATATATCTTAAGCATATTATTTTTCCTTAGAAAAGACTCTCCGATTTGTCTACTGTTTTCTTGTAAGGCCATGTCTCCTTCATGTCTGGGTTGTCTTTCATATAATGCAGAATACTAACTACCTTCTGCCAGATATTTTACAGCTGCCTCAGCAACTCATTTCTTAAAAAGGAATTTGTGGGCTTCCCTGGTGGTGCAATGGTTAAGAATCCGCCTGCCAATGCAGGGGACAGGGGTTCAAGCCCTGGTCTGGGAAGATCCCACATGCTGCGGAGCTACTAAGCCCGTGAGCCACAACTCCTGAGCCTCCCTCTGATGAAACATTTTGGACGTGAATTGGGCCCCTGAAATCCCACACTAGTTGGTGGGGCGGTATTGCTGGTGCTAGAAGCACATAGGATTCGAGGGAAACCCGTTCTGAAACCTCAGCTTACCTCGGTTTGCCACCTACATCTACTTAGAGCCGGAGAAGTTGCTGGCCGCTTACTGTGACTCTGCTGCCACACTGGCCCCCAACCCACCCCTCACCACCCTCTCGAGTCCATCAGGCGTTCCTGGCCATTTCCAGCGCTGGCCTGGGGCGCCCCCAGTCTGGACGGGCCTGAAATCAGTGGTGTTCTGGGAGAGCAAAGGTGGGTGATTGGGGACCTCTGTTCTGGGCCCCAAAGGGAGGGAGGAGGGCCAAGGACTGGCCCTGGGGGCTCAGATCCAGGTGAGCCTGCAACCCAAGGGTGGGGCTGCCCCAGGGGTCCAGAAACCAGCCCCAGCGATGGTTAGTGACTCGAAAGAATGAAGAATCAGTCTCACTGTGTAAGAGCCAACTGCACTCAGTACGTGAACAGTTTCAGTTTATTACAGTTACTTCCCATGATGCACATGAAACACGTCGAGAGGAAGTGGTGCACATATACCGGTCACAGGACTAACTCCTGTTTAGGTACCCGCGGATATTAAAGTTTGACATTTTATGGAAGGAACACTGCTCGCCACTCCTGTGGAGGGCTGGCTGGAAGAGTCAGAGCCAGCAGAGGAAGCAAATGTGCTGGAGAGGCTGGCGTCGAAAGCCCTCTCGTTGTACATTTGTTTGGGTTAATAAATATTAGGAAATCCTGACTGCAGGAAAACCCACAGGTAGAGCTGTGAAAGCTGCACAGGGTTTTGATGCTACGCCAGCTCCGGAACCAGCTCCCCGTGAGAGCAGAGGAGTGCTTTCCCATGGCACAGCCTCTGGCATCAACTGGGAGGGAGCTGAGCACCAGGTGTGCTGGTGTAGTCAGCCGCCTTGGAGAGGATGCATCAGTGACCTTGCAGAGGATGGATCAATAACCTTACAGAATTCAGACCAATGACCTTTTAGAAGAACAGATCAATGACCTTGTAGAGGACAGATCGATGACCTTGTAGAAAGGCGGATAAATGTGAGTGACCATCTCAGGCTGGGCTGGAGAGACAGGAAGTTTTATTTTCTCCTCTTCACACCTAAGGAAGGATGAGGGATAGGGAAGACAGGAACTGACTGGGGTTTATTCCAACAACTTGTGAATTTTAAATGGCTCCCTTTGTCCTCTGGCAGCAAACTTTTAGACTAAGCTGTGACTCTGGGGACCTCCTCCTGGGTCAAGGCCGCAGGGCCCAGGGTCCTCCCAAAGCCTTGACCGCTCTGGCGGCAGCACTCCTGGTTGTGGCGAACGGTTCTAACGTGCTGCCTTCAAGAGGCTCTTCTGCGAGGCCCTGCCTCCTTGACTGAGCTGGCGAAGGCCGTCCCCTTTCTCTGGAGTAGAATACGGGGTGTCTATCCAGACCTGGCACCCTTCATTCTTGGGTTGTCTATCCTAAGCTCTCTTCCCCTTCACCTTGTCCTCCATGTGGCCACCATGTTTTTTTTTAAATTGAAGTATAGTTGATTTACAATGTTGTGTTAATTCCTACCGTACAGCAGTGATGCAGTTACACATATATGCACCTTTTAAAAAATATCCTTTTCCATTATGGTTTATCATAGGATACTGAATATAGTTCTCTGTGCTATAGAGTAGGACCTTGTTGCTCATCCATTCTGTACATACCAGTTTGCATCTGCTAACCCCAAACCCCACTCCACACCTCCGCCAACCCCCTCCCCCTTGCCAACCACAAGTCTGTTCTCTAGGTACTAGGCTCCTCTTTTTCTTTTTTTTTAATGCATTTTGCTGAGCAATTTTAAAAAATAAATTTATTTATTTTTGGCTGCGTTGGGTCTCCGTTGCTGCGTGCAGGCTTTTCTAGTTGTGGTGAGCAGGGGCTACTCTTCGTTGCGGTGCGCATGCTTCTCATTGCAGTGGCTTCTCGTTGTGGAGCACGGGCTCCAGGTGTGCGGGCTTCAGTAGTTGTGGTACGCAGGCTCAGTAGTTGTGGCTCACGGGCTGTAGAGCACAGCCTCAGTAGTTGTGGTGCATGGGCTTAGCTGCTCCGCAGATCTTCCTGGACCAGGGCTCGAACCTGTGTCCCCTGCATTGGCAGGCGGATTCTTAACCACTGCGCCACCAAAGAAGCCCCACTCGGAAACTTCTGTGTCCACCTCTGTCCCCCCACTTAGGCTATGAGCCTCCCGAGTGGAGACCGCACTGTATTTTTTAATTAAAAAAAAATCATTAATTAATTTTGGCTGCATTAGGTCTTCATTGCAGTGTGTGGGCTTCTCATTGTGGTGGCTTCTCTTGTGCAGAGCATGGGCTCTAGGCGTGTGGGCTTCAGTAGTGGCACACGGGCTCAGTAGTTGTGGCTCGCGGGCTCTAGAGCGCAGGCTTAGTTGTGGCGCACACGCTTAGTTGTTCCGCGGCATGTGGGATCTTCCCGGACCAGGGCTCGAACCCGTGTCCCCTGCATTGGCAGGCGGATTCTTATCCACTGCGCCACCAGTGAAGTCCCTCAATCATCTAATATAATGAACGACATGATCTGGTCTAAGAACTTCTCTAACAAGAAATAACTGGACAAGCAGAGAATAAAAACAGCAGGCAAATGAGGGCCATCTCACAGACGAATAGATGTTATAAAACAAATGTAGTAAAATATTAATTGTAGAATCTAGGTGGTAGGTGTTAAGAATTATTCACTGTATAGTTAACTTTTCTGCATATTAAAAATTTTTCATAATAAAATATCAAAAAAAGACCATCGTACTATCAAAAAAATAAAAAGGCAACCTACGGGGACTTCCCTGGTGGTCCAGTGGTTAGGAGTCTGCCTTCCAATGCAGGGGACACAGGTTCGATTCCTGGTTGGGGAACTAGGATCCCACATGCCGTGGGGCAACTAGGCCTGTGGGATCTAGAGCCTGTGTACCACAACTAGAGAGCTGCACGCCACAACTAGAGAGCCCCGTGTGCCGCAACTACTGAGCCCACACACCACAACTACAGAGCAGCTCACGCGCTGCAACAAAAGATCCCGTGTGCTGCAAATAAGACCTGATGCAGCCAAACAAATAACTAAAAAAGAAGAAAAAAAGGCAACCTACGGAATGGGAGTAAATATTTGAAAATCATGTATCTCATAAGGGGTTAATATCCAAAATATATAAAAATAACTCAAATGACTCAGTAGCAAAAAAAAAATCCAATTAAAAATGGACAGAGGATCTGAATAGACATTTGTTTGAAAACATACAGATGGCCAACAGGCACATGAAATGATGCTCAACATCACTATCATCGGGGAAATGCAAATCAAAACCACAATGAGGTACCGTCTTTTTTAAAATATAAAAAGCCCTCTTTTTAAAGCTTTCTTTTAGAGTTACCTATTAAGGTATTACAGGTGCAATATGATGGCTGGGACATGCTTTAAAAAAAGCCAGCGGGAGGAAGGGGTGTATAGGTGAAGCAAGATGGACCAAATGTGGGGGTGAGGCCCAGAGCACATGGCCCAGTTGTTCTATTTTTTTCCATCAGAAAACAAAAATACAATCCTGGGAACACAGTAGGAAGCAAATAATTACACTACCAAAAGGAAACAGATATTTGAAGCAATTATCTAGAAAACTCTAGTAAAAGACCCTATTCTCTGATAGGTTATTTTGCCTTCTTTTCTATTGCTTCTTTGGTTTCTAAAAACTACTAAAACTTCACACATGGATAATCGTAGATCCTTTCAATATAGAAGCTTCTTCAAAATATGTGCCAAGATTCAGTAAAATCCACACTTAGAGACAATCCTATAGGACAAACAACTCAGTTTCTTCAAAAATTAAATTATAATAATAATAAAAAAGAAACCTACAGATTAAAAAGAAATTTAAGAGCTATTAGTAAAATGTAAGACATAGTGTCTGGATCCTGATTCAAACAAACCAACTGTAAAATTATGAAACAATCAGAAATCTGAATACTGACTGGATATTTGTTATTATAAAATGTGTTAGCTGTCTTAAGACAATGGTATTGTGGTTATGGTCTAAAAAGTACCCCATCTTTAGAGACACGTGCTTAAGTATGTGGACATGAAAATAAATCATGCCTGGAATGGAATTCAAACCAATCAACTGGGATGAGGGTTCAGGTTGGGGATACAGGTAAAACAAAACTGACCAGACCACAGGATAACTGCTGAAGTTGCAGGATGAGTACACGGGGGTTCATTATACTATTCTCTTTATTTTTGAAAATTTCCATAATAAAATAAGTTTTTTAAAATGAGAGTTTTGTTTTGATACTGTTGTATTATAAAACATTAAAGAATTTCCATTTTTAATGAAGACTTCCAGACTTCCAGAAAAATATAATTTTCTGATGGACCGTTAACTGATACATTAACTTAAATCTTACAAGTTACTTAGAAACTGACAAACAAAAATAATTTTTAAAATATTGTACAAATTACTGAATGTCACTGTATCAATAAAAGATCACTAAAAGCTGGAATTTTAAGCCAAAAGCAGACAACTTTGATAACCTTAACTTCAATTCTAGGTAAGGGTGTGGGCTCTGGAGTCAGCCAACTCTAGGTTTATATCCTAGTTCTGCCCTTTTCTAACTATTAGATAAATGTTTTCTGGCAAGCCATTTAACTTCTGTGAGCCTCAGGTTCTACATCTTTAAAATGGGGGTAATAAAATTTCTTCATCAATAAAGCGCTTAGCACAGGGCTTGCCACATAAGTGCTCATTAAATAATTCAAATAATTCCACTATCCTATTTCATCAATTCTAAATGCATGTTTTCACTCTAACATCTCAGAAATTGGGATGCATCTCATAATTGATGGCATATTATGGTTTAATTGGCAGTTTTTTTCTTTAGTGGTATGTAAAATAATTGCTGCCTACTACTAACAGGTAGCAGCCAAGATTCAATATAATATGGTATCAATCATGATAGAAGTAGATTCCCAATTTCTGTTTTAAGATTTTTCTGAATATATAACCAATTTGAAATTTAAAAAATTTTGAAGTATGAGCAAAATATTTTCAACACAGCACAAACAGAACGGTTTTGAGACAAATCATTTTTTTAAAAAATGGTTTATCAATTCCATTTTTGTATAAAACACATGGGAGAAACCTAGCCAATCAACACACAACTGTTGCCACATGAAAAGGTATTTTTATCAAACTTCGAGTCTTAAGAACATACAAATGTTTCTTTTTCATGTCTACAGTAATTGTCTATGCTTTTCCACTTAACTGTTTTAAAAATTCCACATATCCCCATTATTTCTTCTGTCCCAGTTACAGTACAATGACGGGGAGGAAGAGGGTTGGTTAAAACAACCCTCTAAGCAGTTTTCTGCTGTCCCTTCTTTCCAATCAGAGACTTGTGGATGTGAGGGATCACACCTAGAATGAAATGAAAAGAAACAGTATTAGTAGAAAAACTTCAAGCTGGCTATATCTTTTTTTTTTTTGGCTGCACTGAGAGGCATGTGGGATCTTTAGTTCCCCAAGCAGGGACTGAACCCGTGCCCCCTGGAAGCGTGGAGTCTTAACCACTGGACTGCCAGGGAAGTCCCTAAACTGGCTATATCTTACCACTTTAGAGCTTCAACCCCAGAAAGCAATTATATAAAGAATGAGGACTTCCCTGGGGGCACAGTGGTTAAGCATCCGCCTGCCAATGCAGGGAACACGGGTTCAAGCCCTGATACGGGAAGACCCCCCTTGGCGCAGAGCAACTAATCCTGTGCACCACAACTACTGAGCCTGCACTCTAGAGCCTGCGAGCCACAATTACTGAGCCCACGTGCCACAACTACTGAAGCCCATGCGCCTAGAGCCCGTGCTCCGCAACAAGAGAAGCCACTGCAATGAGAAGCCCGCGCACCGCAACGAAGAGTAGCCCCCGCTTGCTGCAACTAGAGAAAGCCCACAAGCAGCAACAAAGACCAAAGGCAGCCAAAAATAAATAAATTAATTAATATAAAACACAAACAAACAAAAAGGCTTTTAAAAAAGAATGAAATTTACTTAAGTCCCCTTTCACATTCTGATTCTGTTAAAGTATCTATACCAAGGGGTCCCCATCTTGGGGTCTGGGAACCCCCTCTAAAACTGTATGTAAAATGGTGTGATTTTATGTGCTTTTTTTAGAGAAGAGTAACCACAGCTTTCAAGAGGTTCTCCAAATGTGATCCAAAAAGTATTAAGAACCACCAATTTATATCTCACCTTCACTGGTCCTGACTCATTCAATTATCTCAGCCCTGACTTTCAAGAGCATCATATTACGCAATTTCTCAAGATCATTTTTCAAACACAGTTTAAAGGATATGGGAAATATTTTAACCACCAGGTTTTAAGTCTCACATATGAAATTTAGATGAAGAACTTGCTAAAATAAAAATAGCATTGTATATGGCTACAAGGAGAAGAAATATTTATTCAGATCATAATGAGAAGAAGTCTAGAATTGTCAGACTTAACACTTTTGGAACTTAAGTTTCTATGTTCTCTAGTTGGTGATACAAATGTATTGGATCTTCGATCTGAATTATCTATTAGTTAGGCCAGTTAACAATCTAGGCTGAAGAGAAAATAATACATACCACCCCCAGCTATGGTAGCCTTGATAAGAGAATCCAACTCTTCATCACCACGGATTGCAAGTTGCAAGTGGCGCGGAGTGATCCGCTTAACTTTGAGATCCTTGGAAGCATTACCTGCCAGCTCCAGCACCTACAAAGCATCCGTGAGACAGCACATCAAACAAGGGTGAAGTGTTTAAGGATTCGGTTTAGGCCTGCAATTATAGCTAAAAAGATCACTACAGCATCTACACACAAAACACACAAGATACATATATAAACCAACACTAAATTTTTTCCAAATTTCTATAATGCTTTTACAGAACTCTTATTACTTCATTTGGTCCTTTTATATTCATTCTCTGCAAGAGAACTAGAAACCTGAGCAAAAATCTACTTCTATAGAAAGAAATAAAGACAAGGGATAAGATCCCTTAGCCAAGAATCTGTTCAATTAATGTGAACATCTAGAAATATATTTTAATATACCCATGTAGTCTATTTTTTCATGGCCCTTAACAGCTGAAATTTATTGCTTAGCACTTGTAGAAAAATTTTAAAATATAATTAAAAATAATTTCTTATTCAGAGTTTTTAACATCACTGGGCCCTATAATCTGTAGGCAATAAGCTAGAAGCCCTTTATTCTATAAGGGCAATTTTCAACTAGAGAAATCTCAAAGTCCCAGTTGGCCATAAAATTGCATTTTTCTTTTCTTTTTTTTTTTGCCTCCATAGACTGTACTGGCATTATAAAACCTTTGATGGAAGTAACACAAAAATAACTCCACAGAACCTCCTCACTTAAACAGAGTGGTGGGAAGCCTCGGTGTACATCCGAAGCAATCAGCGTGCTTTAAAAACCACCAGTACTCTCTACTCCATTCTCCCTTGCAACTCTGACTGGTCTGGGGTGAGGCCTGGCACCAGTTATCTTTTGAAAGCTTCGTAAGTGATCCTAGTGTGAAGCCAACGTTGAAAAGTGATTACCCCTAAACTTGGATTTCAGTATTTTCTTTACATCTATTATTGACTAAAACCCCAAAATTAAATATCTGGAAAATACACGTTGACTGCATATGTATGTATGTATGTATATGATTATTGTTTAATCTTAAACTAAAAAATCATAAAGTTCCTAAGAATAAAGATAATGGGAGTTTAGATGGGACTTGAAAATTCTGAACCAGAAGCCTATGCCTCTACATGAGTGAACAAAATGTGTACCTTTCTGAAAAGTCTGCAGGTAAACAAATAAAAACTGGTATAAGAGTGATAAAGCAGAAAGGCTCTTAACTAGTACCAATACAAAAACATTACCAACACAAAATCCCTGCTTGTGACATAGTGAAGTTGAAACTATCAATGTTAAATCTCCAATGGGAAAATAAATGACTTGGTAAGGTTAATGAAATGACAGCAGTGATAATTAACACACAGGTTAAAGCTAAATCTTTCAACCTAGCTCCCAACCACATCTTTCCCAAGCAGGAAGCTTCCCCATTTCTATTAGATTGGCTGTCTCTATCAGTTGACTTGCTTGCTACTCAACTTACTTCCCTTGCTTGGAATGTAGTTGAAGGAGTTTCATGGCTTCCCTTTTGTTTTCCTTAGGAGGGATTAGAATGGAGGAAGTGGTAGTCCATGACCTAAGAATTAAGAACTCTTGCCCAATTAACTTATCTTCCTGAAAAGTCAAACTGAGTAAGATACAGCATTTTATGCATACAACCATGCACAGAACCAGAAGGTTGCTTAGGTCTTTTACCAAATTTTGTTATCATCATAATATAGTTGTGATATTTAAAAAGTATGTATCATCACACTGCCAAGACTTCGTCCCACCTCAAATCTTTATTAACTAAGAGTTATGCTGTAAAAAAAAAGAAAAAAAAAAAAAGTTATGCTGTAACTTCACAAATATCACCTATCGATTATATACGTATTTCAGAGTTCGTTTAATTAGTAGTATGGTATTTAAATTAGTTTACACTTGTTTGTCACGTCACTTAAAAATATGGATCATTGACCCTTACTTAACTTTAAAAAAGAGCACACCAAAGTTCTATTTGACACTGGTACTAGGTAATAGGTTGATAAGATGCATCTAAAACTGCTATTAAAAGAAACTAACAAGAGTGTGTCTTTTTTATTTCAAACCCATATTCCATGGGTTTTAGCCGTTTACATCCAGGACACCTCTGGGATTCCCATATATAACATTTCCCCCACTAACCTCAGCAGTGAGGTACTCCAGAATTGCAGCACTGTACACTGCAGCAGTGGCACCGACCCTTCCGTGACTTGTGGTGCGAGTCTTCAAATGTCTGTGGATGCGGCCCACGGGAAACTGAAAGAGACCATCCAAATGGGAAGCACTGAAGTCTTAACATCACACCACTGAATGTAATCAAAGGCTGAATAATATGAGTAAAGCATGAACTAAAAACCAACACCATTCTCTCATTGTGACCCTTTCTTTCTACTTTCTGAGAATAGGCACTTTCTCATCTCCAAAGTTCCCTAATCCCACTTGTCTGTGTCTTTGACTAACCCCACTCCCAACTTTCTTAAGGACCTTCCTTACCCTGTTACTGCTCCATCATTCAACAGCTCCAATTGCTTCCTTTTCGCTGGCTCCTTTCCTTCTGCACACTTCACTTAAAACGTCTCCACGTGTCTACAGCAACTGCCTCCAGTTACAGTCTAGACATCTCCTTTCCAAAGGCAATATTTAAAAGCAAACCCTGAAACCCCTGTCTTGTCACCCATTTTCTCCCAACGCAACCTTGGCTTCTGTTAAACACCATTCTGAAAGACGAGCAGTAACATTTTAACTACCAAATCTACTAGCCACTTCCAGATTGCATCCTTAAAGAGAAAAGGCATGACTGTTTTGTTTACATCCTTCCCTAATTCTAAGCTCCCCGAGACCAGGATCCATGTCTTACTCCCTTCTGCATCCTCAGTAACCGGCGTGTTATGTCGCCTGACACAGAGGACCTCAAAAACCATTTCTTCTTAGGCCGAAGCAATTACATAGTTCTAATACGAACTCTGACTACTCCTCAGTCTTTTCATTCTTTGACTCAAATACCATATCAAATATGGTGAGGGGTCCACCAATGCCTTTTTGATCCTTTCTCATGCTCTACTTAGGAAACTTATCCACAGCACAAGCTACCAATTTTACATAAGTGACCTTAAATTTGTAATTCTTTTGATCACCTCTCTTGGAAAGCTAGACTCAAATCTACAACTTTTGGACATTTTCATATGGATGTTTTGGTGGAACTTCAAAACGACTGCACTTAAATTTATTATTTCGTAACTTGCCCCTACTACAAACTCTTCTGCTCCTTAGGGTCTAAGCCTTACAGAAACTTCTCTTTGACCATCCTCTCAATCCCATACCCCTCCTCCCATTTTTGGGGAGCATACACAAGCCTTCTATTCTTTTCCATCCCACTCAAGTTCAAGTATGTTATTACCTTATTCCTAAACCACTGCAATAGCCTGTATCTGTCTTCCATCTCCCACTTCAAGGTAAGGACACTTCAAATAAATTCTAATTGAGATTTGCATGATGTTCTAAAATATAGAGCGTACCCACCAAGTACAAGTTCTCGCCCCCCCTTCCTTCAGTACCATCCAGATCATGTCGTCCTCTTCCTCAAAAACTTTCAATGGCTCACTACTGCCAAGAAGATAAAAATCCTAACCTTATAGTCTGGACTTCAAACTTTCCTGTTTAAAAAGTATCTCTTACATGTAGGGAATAATTCTTACTCATCCAGAAAATTTTGAGTTTGTGGATTAAAGCTGCAACAATTTAAATATACAAAATTTGAAACCATTTAGTGCTTTGAGTATATCACTGAGTCTATACTTGAAGGTATTGGGGAAAGATTCACAGGATTAGTGGACAGTTCATTATTCTCTCATCCTGAAAGCCGATGTACCACAACAAACACTCTTTAAAATAAAAGCCACAGCATACTCACTTCAATCTGATACAATTTATAAAAGAACTAGGAACATAATTATAATCTAGAAATAATAGATTTTAAGAGAGCAAAATCACCAAATTCATTTAAGATCTTTTCATAACTTGTCCTTGTTTAGAAGAAGAGAATACAAATTATATAAAAGGGAGTTGCAGGACTTCCCTGGTGGTCCAGTGGCTAAGACTCTGCACTCTCAATGCAGGGGGCCCGGGGTTCAATCCTTCGTCAGGGAACTGGATCCCACATGCCGCAACTAAGAGTTCGCATACCACAACTAAAAAAGATCCCGTGTGCCGCAACTAAGACCCGGAGCAGCCAAACAAACAAACAAATAAATAAATAAAGCAGTTGCTTTGTGGTTTATATTTTGACCAACTAATCTCATTATCAAAGACCAGCAGTACAAGTACACTTTTGTAATTAAAGAAACATCTATGAGTCATGAAATATAACAGTAAAGAAAATAATTTAATAATGAATTACAACAGCATGGATGTTACCTGTAACCCAGCTCTCTGTGAGCGAGACACTGCCTTAGCCTTGGCCTTCCCACTGTCCTTTCCAGCTTTGCCTCCAGCCTAGGTGGAAAAAAGTTCCAGATGAAGAATCGAAAATGCTATTTCAAAACTATTTAGGACTACAAATAAACTTATCTACAAAACAGAAGTAGAGTTACAGATGTAGAAAATAAACTTATGGTCCCAGGGGGTAAGGCGGGGGGAGGGATAAATTGGAGGATTGGGATTGACATACACACACTATTATATATAATACAGAGAACTAATAAGGACCTCCTATATAGCACAGAAAACTCTACTCAATACTCTGTAATGGCCTATATGGGAAAACAATCTAAAAAAGAGTGGATATATGTGTATGTATAGCAGATTCACTTTGCTGTACACCTGAAACTAACACAACATTGTAAATCAACTATAGCCCAATAAAAATTAAAAAAAAGAAAAAATTAAACTTAGGAAATAAAATTTCTTCTAGTTTTACTTTAGGTAGTTAAAAAAATCTAGGTGATCTTCAATTTTAAATATACATGTGTTATATCACCATTTATTTTATTTTTTAATAATTTTATTTGTCCCACAACTGATGATGTTCATTTTTTTTTTGGCTGCACCTTGCGGCACGTGGAACTTCCTCGACCAGGGATTGAACCTGCAGCCCCTGCAGTGGAAGCGGGGAGTCTTAACCACTGGACCACCAGGGAAGTCCACCATTTATTAATTTATATAGAAACAAGGTCAAACCTTAAATACTTTTTAAAAATGAGATTTCTAAAAATTTGAACATATTTTTCAAATTTCAGACTGAAGAATCTTCATCAAGTCAATATAACTCTCATGCTAGAAGTATTTCATAATAAAATAATTTTTAAAAATGTCAGTGTGTATCATTTCCACAGAAATATTCAGAACTTAGCTCTATGGGGAGAAAAAAAAGCATCTTAAAAAAAAATTAAACAGAGAATTACTCTATGATCTAGCAATTACACTTCTAGGCACATAGCTAAGGAATTGAGAACAGGGACTCAAACAGGTATTTTCTATCCTGTTTGCTATTTTGTTTATATCAGTATTATAAACAATAGCTAAAAAGCAGAAACAACCTAAGTGTCCACCATGGAAGAATGAATAAACAAAATCGTGGTACATACACACAATAGAATAGTATTCAGCTGTAAAAAGGAAGGAAATTCTGATACATGCTACAACATGGGTAAACCTTGAAGACATTATGCTAAGTGAAATAAGCAAAAGGACAAATATGTATGATTCCACTTACATGAGGTACCTAGTCAAAATCATAGGAACAAAAAGCAGAATGGTGGTCACCAGAGGCTGGGGAAAGGGGCAGAATGGAGAGTTACTATTTAATGGGTACAGAGTTTCAATTTGGGAAGATGAAAAAGTTCTGGAGATGACTGGCAGTACACTTAAAAATGGCAAAATGGTCAACTGTTATGTGTATTTTACAAAAAAAAAAAAGACATACAAACTTATTCTTAAGGGGTTAAACAAATACTACTTTCAACTGATATAAAAGAAATACTTCTCAAATAACATGAATGGTCACAAATAGGACACAGTATATAAATGCAATGGGATATTATACAGCCATTTCAACAAATGAGTTACAGATATGTGCTGATAAGGAACAACTCACAAAACATATTTGTGTAAAAGGCAAGGTATATGCAAGTGCAGTGAGCTTTTGTTTACATAAAGTGGAGTACTGTAGTGTGTGTGTACATATACATTTCTAGAAGGTCACACAATACATCAGAAAAGTTATTTGCCTCTAGGGATGAAATACTAAGGATCTGACTTGAGAGGGAAACCAATATTCTCTTTTGGGCTGTTTGATTTTACTACTTAAATCTATTATTTCTTCTCTGTTAAAAGAAAAATTAGTTAAAGAAATCAGTTTACATAACTAGCTAGTTGTTTGAGGATATTTTTGAAGCAGAAGGTAAGCTTTGAAATGGCATATCCCCTTTGTCCCTTTGTAATGGTTTCCTTAAAGTACTTTTTAGGCTAAAAATCACCCCCCGCCCCCGCATGTTTATCTCCCAAAATCATATGGGGGAGTAACCATATATTCTCACTTCTTCAAATAAATCTTTTCAGCTCTATTTGCCCTGCTGTAAATACATTAAAAAAACCTCTCAATTGGTGCATGAGTCTAAAACTATAATCACTGTCTATGACTGAATTATGAAATAAGTAGTAGTTATCCATTAAAAGCTACCAACTGCAAAACTTCCCAGGCGTCCCAATTTACTGCTCTTAAGCAATTTTATCACTTCAAATACATCATACTTGCTATTTAACTTATTTGCTTTTTAAGGAAGTAGACATGAAATCAGTGTTTTTTTAAATCTCAATAAGTTAGGACTTCCCTGGTGGCGCAGTGGTTAAGAATCCGCCTGCCAATGCAGAGGACACGGGTTCGAGCCCTGGTGTGGGAAGCTCCCACATACCGCGGAGCAAGTAAGCCCACGCACCACAACTACTCAGCCCACATGCCACAACTACTGAAGCCCGCGTGCCTAGAGCCCGTGCACCGCAACAAAGAGTAGCCCCCGCTCGCCGCAACTAGAGAAAGCCTGCGCACAGCAACGAAGACCCAACGCAGCCAAAAATAAATAAATAAATAAAATATTAAAAAAAAAAAATCTCTAAGTTAAATGACTATTTCCGTGGTTTCCGGATACATTTCTCATACTTAACAAAAACAAAGTCTTATGGAATCAAACTTGTGCGAATATAAAATTGTACAGTAAATAATTACCTTTTCACAATCCCCTCAAACTCTGTATATACACCCTCCAACTTCACACATTCATTTTAATACGTTTGATGACTGACTGAGAAACAAAATACAAGCACCGTAAAATTTTTGATTCTAAGAACTGAGTTAGTATTAACCTGGGTTAAGCATCTCGGTAGAAAATACGCCTATGGAGTCAGCTGGAGTGTTATTTCATTCAGGAAAAGTTGAAAACTGGATGCCAAGAAACTTGCATATTAGTTCAACAGACACATGCTCACGTCCCCTCAAGTTTAAAATTCTCAAAACAAGAATGACAACTCCACGCCTCCTGTATTTTTAGCTTATGCGATCGTGCATGTATTTTTAGCTGCTGGTAAAGGGACAGCCAATATGTGGCAGGTCGCTAGAAATTAAATGAGTGACACCTTCGAAACCAGCAAGGACCAGGAGAATCATCCGCTCGAGCAAATCAGTTTACAGAGCAGATCTAATCTGTGCCTGAGTCGGCCGGCGGAAGCGCTTCCGTTAACTGCACAACTACAAGTTAGAGACGGGGTGCGACCATCCACAGGGTCGAAGCCAGGTCGCGAGAACGTCACAATAACCACAATTTCTGTTTGTGATTCAGCCCCGGGCAGGGATGTCTCCGGAGGCCGCTCGGGCGGACACTGCTCGTCGCCTCGGCGTCGCTGCTTCGCTCCCGCGCGGGGCACGGCCACCCTCCAGCGCCTTTCCCTCCCAACTTCACAAGGGGCCAAGTTCCCTCTACTCGCATTTCTAAAAAGCCGCACTTTTTTCTTTTTACCAACGCACAATTCAGGAGTCAAAGTCGGTGGCAGGGGCAGCGGAGGTGCTGCAGAGCCCCCAGGGTTGTCCCGCTCAGGGCCACCCGGCCTCGGCCCGCGCACCTCAATTCGCGCCGGCGCCGCGGCGGGCGAGGCCGGGACCGCGGGGAACCCCGCCGCCTGACGCCAGCCCAGCCGTCGTCGTAGTCGCCTGACGCCCGCCCGCCTGACGCCCGCCGCCTCAACAGGTAGCGGCGCCGCCCGGCCACCGCCACCCACCCGGCCGCCCCACAGACTTCACCATGGTCTCGGCCGCTCCCGCCCTCGGTCCCGCCGAGCCGCCGCCGCCGCCGCCGCCGCCGCTGCCGCAGCACCGACCGCCGCCGCCACCGCCGCCGCCAGAGCCCGGACAATAACCGGGGCCCGCCTCGCGCCACCCCGACCAATGCCCGCTCGCCTTGCTCGTTTGAACCCCGGCGACCGCCCAATTGCGCGCCTCCTTCTAACCAAACCCCGCCCCACAGCACCTCCTCCCTAACGGCTGTTTGTTTTTGCACACGGCACGCGGAGGCGGAGCCTCCGACCCCAACACAGACGCGCCTGTGCGCGACCGGGGGCGGAGCCAAACGCCACTCTCCGCCTGTCTCCAAGGCCCGAGCCTGACGAACGGAGGGACTGACCAATGAGAGCGGACGGCTGGCGGAAGTCAGCCAGTAAGAACATCGCCCGCGAGCAAGGAAGGCGGGTCTGCGGGAACGACAGCGGGATTAGCCAATAGGTGGAAAAATTGGTGGTGGCTTTGGCTTTCCCGCCCTTTCTCAGCATCGGCTCTGCGGTTTCTGAGACCTGTTTGGGAAGGAAACGGTTGCTGTCGTTGCTTCTGCTGGCTGCTTTTCACAGATTCCGAGGGTTTCTCCGTGCTAGCGGGGACTCGCTCCGCGGCGGGCACTGTTTCCGGGCCTGGCAGCCCTTCTCCTCAGCGCCTTCCCGCTGGCGTTAGGTTAGCCGCCCAACGAAAAGGAAAGAAACTCGGAAATGGGGTCGGTGTCCCCGCTCCCGCTGTGAAGTTGAGAGACGGGCGCGAAGGAGGGCTTGTCTGCCCATGGCCGCTCCCCCCGGCTGCCCTACCCGCCCACCCCACCCCCCTCACCATGCGGCGTGCGGGCCCGGTTGTCCCCGGGACGGCACAGCCCGCCGTCGCCGGGGCCCAGGCCCGGGCTCGGGGCTAGTTCTCACCCGCTGCAGTTTGAAACCTTTGCTTCTTTTCACAGTTGTCTGCACTGACCGCGCCGGGCAGCGTTCCGGGTGTGCGGAGCCGTGCGTCCCCGCGGAGATTTGGTTCTGGCGGGATTTCCCCAGGCGGGCATTTCAGAAGCATCACCAGGTGGGCAGATGCTGTCCCAAAGTGCGATTTCTCTTCCGTCTGACACGGAAGAGAGTCTTTAAGGAAATGTAACTTGAGTTCGAGGAGAGGAAAGGGCTGTGCTTCTAAATAAGAGTTTGGAAAAATGCGAGTGAAGGTGTAGACGAGCGTGAGGAAGGAGGGGCCTGTCAAGTTGGAGGCAGAGAGCAGGGTGCCCAGATGAATGGAAAACCTGACAAGTAGGTGGAAGAGTTAGGAGTTAATTCAGTAAGCAGTAACCGCTGTTAATCGCTGCCCCTCCTTTCCTGTTTCTGGCCTTAGTGACGGGCATTACACGTCTGCCAAGGCATCCACCTGTGAGTTCACCGTCAACCAGTCACCGAGTGATGTGTTGGCGCTGTTTGGAGGCGCTGTGCTGGGTATTGGGGATTCAGGGGTTGGCAAAATAGACCTGTCCCTGCCCTAACGGTCCTTGACAGCAGGGGTCAGATGTTAAAGAAGTAAACAGACAAATGTGTGAATTACAAGAAATGCAAGTGCATGGAAGGGAAGAAACAGAGTGCTTTGAGAGACAGAAGCAGAGTAAACGGAATTTAGAAAGGGTGTAATTTAGCAGTGTTCCACGAAGAAAGAGCAAGTATAAAGGCTCTTGACGTGAGAAAGACTTGTCCCTTGTGAAGGGACTTAAAGCAGGCTAGTTTGGCTGCTGTAATTCTGACCAGATCCCTCTACTTCCTGAATATCAAATCTGGCTTTTTTTTTTTTTTTTTCCCGCTGTGTGTATTGCCACTGATTCAGTTTAGCCTTTGTCATTTTTCTCCTGGATCAGTGCAAAAACCTGTTAACTAATGTCCTATTCTCTTCCTCCTTCACTGCACCCTCCACTCTTTCTAAAATACAAATCTTACTATATTTTCCTTTAACCTCACTGACTTGAGAACAAAGTTCAAGCCCTTAGCATGGCGTAGAAAGCCCTACCTTTTTCTGGCCCCTGCTCATCTTATGTTTTGTTGCTTCTCCCTACCACCCCTGAAACTCCATCTTGCCTTTGCACATGCCTTTGCTTGAAACAGTCCTCAGTCTCAGCTTCTCCCTGGCTAACTTTTAATTATCCTTCAAGGGCCAACCCAGACATCACTTTCTTCAGTATGTCTTCCTTGACATCCCTGATTTGGATTAAGTGCCCTGTATGACCCCGTGTATTCTACTGTCATCAGTCCTTGTCATGCTGAATTGTGTTGGTCTCCCTTGGCGCACAGAACTCTTTTTTTAGGTTGTCATTCTTTGCTTGGTACAGTACCTAGTACCGTGAAAATGTCACTTGGCTAATGAAAAGAAAGAATACTAACTCATTTTTAAGCCACTTAGATGGGCATTGTGGTCTGTGGAAAGACTTGAGTTTGAATCCAGACTCCTTTACTTACTAGTTGTGTGATCTGGGTGAGGGATTTAATATTATCTATTTTGTCATTTGTAAAACTGAAAGTAGCAATACCTATTTTACAGGTTGTGACCGAGCGCTAATTCAATAATGTATGAGAAAGTATTTAGCACTGTACCTAGCATGTAATAAATATCCAATAAGTGTTACCTTCTTTCCTTAACAGGAAATTCATTTTCTCACTTGCCACTTTCTACCCCTTTGCCTTCGTGTCATTGATTCAGATTTGATGAAAGTGGAGTCAGGTTGACAGAAACTGGTTCTCATCACAGACAATAGTAATCCCTTTAGTGATTTATACATCCTGTTTAGAGATGAACGAAATATATTGAGGCCCACAGACTGAAGGAAAATGGATGGAAGTTTTCTGGCATCTGTAAACAGAAAAACTGCCTATTAACTATTTTATAAAGCAAGTGTGTTAGTGAATAAAGTCTAATTTACAGTGAACTAGGGTTGCAAAGAAGGCAGCATGAGCTCATAAGGAGCACGTCTAACCAGAGAATCTTAGGTACTAGCATCTATAAATTATAAATACCAAACATTAACAAATGATTCAGCTTTGCTGGATTCAACCCAGGAAGATACAGTGGAATGGTTCTCATAGTGTGGTCCCTAGGCAGCAGCATCAGCACCGCCTAGAACTTGTTAGAAATGCAGATCTGACCCCCAGCCCACACCTACTGAATCAGAAAGTGGGGTGGGGCTCATCAAGCCCTGCAGGGGATTCTGGTGCACGCTAAAATGTGAGAACCACCAGTATAGTATAAGCTATGGTACAGAGTTCCAAAGCCCTTTTCAAAACTGAGGCACTTCTTCCTTCGGCTCCTGAGAGTGTTGACTGATCATTGCCCAGTAGACTCTTCCCCGGAATTGTACTCAGCCAGAAGGAGCTGCGTCACCCAAGGTTAACCCCTTTTCAGCAGGCAGCCTACTTCCAACGACTGGTGGAAGTGGGATAACTGCACAGCTGCTTTGCCTTAATTTGGGACAACTCTGAAGGGCCGTTCCAGCTCCAGAATTTTCTGTGTGATTAACACCAGTGCTTGAACTGTATGGCAGTTCAACTTCTCCCTCTACTTAATCCTGCTTCCTTCATTTTCTTATAGTAATGTTGCCAAGAGTGTTACTGTGGAATCACAGTAAACTTCTTGAAGGCAATTAGAGTCTGCTGGGAAGCCTGATCTAAGACAATGGCTTTTCTCTGCAAAAATTTAGTCACTTTTTGATAGGGCAGTATATTCACATGTACAAAAATTTAAAGGTACAAAGGCTGTACAGTGAAAAGACTCTTCCCTTCCCTTCTGCAGTTATCCATTTTACCTATGCGTAGGCAGCCAGTGTTGTCAGTATAGTAAAAGTATTTTAGCCTTTAGAGAGGAGAGCCTTAATGATTACATAGATTCCAGGAGTTTTTAATCCCTGTGTTCAGTTTTAAGTTTCCCTTTAACACTGCAGTACTCCCCCCAAATATTATAAAGTCTTTAAGAGACAGAAATTTTCTTCTAGTCACTCTAGTAAAGGACAGTCAAATTCTTTTTATTTTTTAAAACATCCCTGCTCTTCCCTGGTGGTCCAGTGGGTAAGACTCCGAGCTGCCATTGCAGGGGGCCCGGGTTCAATCCCTGTTTGGGGAACTAGATCCTGCATGCATGCTGCAACTAAGAGTCCACATGCCGCAACTAAGAAAGTCCGCATGCTGCAGCGAAGATCCGTTGTGCCTCAACTAAGACCCGGTGCAGCCAAAAATAAATAAATAAATATTAAAAAAAAAAAAAATCTCTGGAGGTTTATGCCAGATCCCAGTGGCTGGGCAGCTATTTCCATGAGCCAGAACCTGCCTGGTTCTAATGAGGTCAATCAGGATGCAGTATCCACCTACCTACATTCAGCTTTGTGATTCTGAGGCTGGGACTCTGCAAGCATTTCTGCTTTGCCTTCTGCTTCCCTGCTAGGCTTTGCCAGTAGGGAGCACTAGAGGGAAACTCCAAGAGTGGAGGAGGGAGAAGGGACTTTTTCCTTTCTGTGTGCTTTCTGTTCCTCCGAGCATCATCACCCAGCCAATGCTTCTTTACTCTGGCAGCAGCAGTTCCTTTGGTAGGAGCAGCTAAATCAGCTTTTCCAACATTTGTGAAACCAGCCTCATTGCTCCCTCCCCCTTCACCAGCAACCAGCCAGCTCCTTCCTCAGAGGTTTGAGTTCTTCCTAGCTTCACAGGGCCCTTCCTCTAGGTTTCTAAGGTTTTCCCTTTGTTTCTTCAAGGTAACTGCTATTTGTTAACCTCTGTGACACCTTAGAGTTCTCTTTTTACCCTTTAACAGTTAACTTTATATCCAGTTACCAATACTTTGTTAGTTCTCTCTGTTCAAATAACTGGTGTGTTTTCTGCAACCTGAATGGACCTTGACTGATAAGCCTATGATATATATATTTCCAGTTTTTTATTATGGAAAGTTTTAAACATATACAAAGTAAAGAAAATAGTAAAATGAACCTGATGTTCCCTTCACACAACTGTAATGATCATCAACTCATGGCCACTTTTGTTTTATTTTACATTCATATTTACATCTGCCCCTCCCCTCACTGGATTATGTTGAAGCAAATCCAAAGTAAAGGAAAGGGGCAGCAAATATTTTTACAGGAAAATAGTTTCCTTACAAAAACCTTGGGTCATCTTGAATTTGTGCAATGTGCATGCATTGCTTACCTAAACAATAAGACAAAAAAGAAGAGCAAACAAAAAGCAAGCAGAATGAAGAAAAAAAGATTAGAGAGAAAAATAAATGAAATAGAGAAGAAAAACAATAGGAAAAAAATTAATGAAATCAAAAGTTGGTTCTTTGTAAAGTTCAGCAAAATTGACAAATCTTTAGACTGAACAAGAAAAAAAGAAGATTCAAATTACTAAGAAGTTAAAGGGGCAATCACTACTGACCTTACAGAAATAAAAAGGACTATCAGGGAATACTTTTGAACAATTGTGTGCCAGCAAATTAAATAACCTAGATGAAATGGGCAAATTCCTAGAAAGATATAATAAACTACCGAAACTGACTCAAGAAAAAAATAGAAAATCTGATAGACCTATGACAAGTAAAGAAATTGAATTAGTGACTTAAAATCTTCCTAAAAAGAAAAGCCCAGTCTTCACTGTTGAATTCCATCAAATGTTTAAAAAAGAATTAATACCAATCCATCACAAACTCTTCCAAAAAATAGAAGGGTACATTTCCCCATTCATTATATAATGCCAGTGTTACTCTAATACCAAAATGAGACAAAGATACAACAACAAAAAACCCCACTGGCCAATATCCTTTTAATCCAATCAATATGCCATATTAATAGAATAACGGACAAAGACCACATGATCATCTCAATGGAGGCAGGAAAAGCATATAACAAAATGCAACACTCTTCATAAAAAAAAATTCACCAGCTAGGATTAGAAGGGAACTTCTTTAACCTGATATATGTCATCTGAAAAACCCACAGCTAATATCATACTTAACAGTAAAAGAATACTCACTCCTGAGATCTGGAACAACATGAGGATGTCTACTCTTGCCACTTCTATTTAACATTGTACTGGAGCTTCTAGTAAGGGCAATTAGGCAAGAAAAAGAAATAAAAGGCACCCAGATTGGAAAGGAAAAAGAGTTATCTCTTCACAGATGATATGATCTTGTATATATGGAAAATCTTAAGGAATCCACTAAAAAGCTATTGAGGGACTTCCCTGGTGGTCCAGTGGTTAAGACGTCGCCTTCCAATGCAGGGGGTGTGGGTTCGATCCCTGGTTGGGGAGCTAGGGTCCCACATGCCTTGTGGCCAAAAGACCAAAACAAAACAGAAGCAATATTGTAACAAATTCAATAAGACTTTAAAAATGGTCCACATCAAAAAAAAAATCTTGGGACTTCCCTGGTGGCACAGTGGTTAAGAATTCACCTGCCAAAGCAAGGGACACGGGTTCGAGCTCTGGTCCGGGAAGTTCCCACATGCCGTGGAGCAACTAAGGCTGTGACGACAACTACTGAGCCCGCATGCCACAACTACTGAAGTCTGTGCACCTAGAGCCTGTGCTCCACAACAAGAGAAGCCACCACGATGAGAAGCCCGCACACCACAACGAAGAGTAGCCCCCGCTTGCCACAACTGGAGAAAGCCCACGTGCAGCAGCGAAGACCCAATGCAGCCAAAAATAAATAAATAAATATATTAAAAAATAAATCTTAAAAAAAAATTTTAAAAAAGCTATTGAAACTAAGAAACAAGTGCAGCAGGATTGCAGGATATGAGAACAAAACACAAAAGTCAATTGTGTGGGACTTCCCTGGTGGCACAGTAGTTAAGAATCCGCCTGCCCGGTGTGGGGGGGGTGGTGGTGGTGGTGGTGGATGAATTGGGAGATTGGGATCGACATATATACACTAATATGTATAAAATAGATAACTAATAACCTGCTGTATAAATAATAAATAAAATAAAATTCAAAAATTCAAAAAAAAAAAAAGAATCCACCTGCCATTGCAGGGGGCACGGGTTCGATCCCTGGTCCAGGAAGATCCCACATGCCTTGGAGCAACTAAGCCTGTGCGCCACAACTGCTGAGCCTGTGCTCTAGAGCCCGCGAGCCACAACTGAGCCTGTGTGCCACAACTACTGAAGCCCACGCACCTAGAACCTGTGCTCCACAGCAAGAGAAGCCACCGCAATGAGAAGCCTGCACACCACAACGAAGAGTAGCCCCCACTTGACGCAACTGGAGAAAGCCCACGTGCAGCAAGGAAGACCCAAAAGAGCCAAAAATAAATAAAAATTAAAAAAAAAAGAAGCTTAAAAAAAAAAAAAAGTCAATTGTGGGACTTCCCTGGTGGTCCAGTGGTGAAGAATCCACCTTACAATGCAAGGGACGCGGATTCGATCCCTGGTCAGGGAACTAAGATCCCACATGTCATGGGGCAACTAAGACTGTGCGCCACAACTACTGAGCTCTCACGCCTCAACTAGAGAGCCTGTGTGCCACAGACTACAGAGCCCACATGCCCTGGAGCCTGCACACCACAACTAGAGAGAAACCCACACGCCACAATGAAAGATCCTGCATTCCTCAACGAAGATCCCACGTGCCACAACTAAGACCCAACGTGCCAAAATAAATAAAATAAAATAAATAAATAATAAAATAAATCTTTAAAAATGTCAATTGTATTCCATATATTAGCAATGAATAAACTGAAAAGCACTTCCATTTATGATAGTATCTAAAAGAATAAAGTACTTGGGAATAAATTTCACAAAAGAAGCAAAAGACATACTTTGAAAACTACAAAACATTGGTGAAAAAAATTAAAGATCTAACCAGAATCTCAGCTTGCTTCTTTGTACTCATTGACAAAACCATCCTAAAATTCATATGGGAATATAAGAGAGCAAGAATAGCCAAAATAATCTTGAAAAAGAATGAAGTTGGAGGACTCACATTTCTCGATTTTAAAACTCATCTCTGCTTATTTTCATAAAAGTAGAAATATTACCTTTTAATAAATCAAAGTCTTGGGCAAATGCTAAATCTTGGACAAATGGGACACTGAGACAACAGACAAAAATGGGACTGTCTAGAACAAACAGTACCTGTGGAAAGGTTGGGGATGGATGGAGACAGTTAAGAACAAGACTTCTCAATTTCCTTTTCATATCCTTTGGATTTTGAAATATGTAAACATCTATTTTAAAAGTTAAAGAGAGGGCTTCCCTGGTGGCACAGTGGTTAAGAATCCGCCTGCCAATGCAGGGGACATGGGTTCGATCCCTGGCCCAGAAAGATCCCACATGCCGCAGAGCAACGAAGCCTGTGCGTCACAACTACTGAGCCTGAGCTCTAGAGCCCGCAAGCCACAACTACTGAGCCCACATGCCACAACCACTGAAGCCTGCGCGCCTAGAGCCCATGCTCCGCAACAAGAGAAGCCACCGCAATGAGAAGCCCACGCACCGCAACAAAGAGTAGCCCTCGCTCGCCGCAACTAGAGAAAGCCTGCGCGCAGTAACGAAGACCCAACACAGCCAAAAATAAATTTAAAAAAAAAGTTAAAGAGAAAAGGAAGAGATAAAATAGTGTATAGAATGCCATCTGTTTATTAAAAAAAAAAAACCCACCTGTCTATAGTTTCTTTTTATTTTTTAAAATGTTTATTTATTTATTTGGCTGCATCAGGTCTTAGTTGCGGCACACAGGATCTTCGCTGCGGCATGCGGGCTCAGTAGTTGCGGTGCGCTCGGGTTTAGTTGCCCCGCAGCATGTGGGATCTTAGTTCCCCAACCAGGGATGGAACCTGTTTCCCCTGCATTGGAAGGTGGATTCTTAACCACTGGACCACCAGGGAAGTCCCTATAGTTTCTTTTTTTTTTTTTTTAACATCTTTATTGGAGTATAATTGCTTTACAATGGTGTGTTAGTTTCTGCTTTACAACAAAGTGAATCAGCTATACATATACATATATCCCCATATCTCCTCCCTCTTGCACCTCCCTCCTGCCCTCCCTATCCCAGCCCTCTAGGTGGACACAAAGCACTGAGCTGATCTCCCTGTGCTATGCGGCTGCTTCCCACTAGCTATCTATTTTACACTTGGTAGTATATATAAGTCTATGCCACTCTCTCACTTCGTCCCAGCTTACCCTTCCCCCTCCCCGTGTCCTCAAGTTCATTCTCTACGTCTGCGTCTTTATTCCTGTCCTGCCCCTAGGTTCTTCAGAACCTTTTTTTTTTTTTTTTAGATACCATATATATGTGTTAGCATATGGTATTTGTTTTTCTCTTTCTGACTTACTTCACTCTGTATGACAGTCTCTAGGTCCATCCACCTCACTACAAATAACTCCATTTCGTTTCTTTTTATGGGTGAATAATATTCCATTGTATATATGTGCCACATCTTCTTTACCCATTCAAAAAATATGGAACGCTTCACGAATTTGCATATCATCCTTGCGCAGGGGCCATGCTAACCTTCTCTGTATTGTTCCAATTTTAGTATATGTGCTGCTGTTTTTAAACAATATTCTGAGGCTCCTCAAGTTTGACTTGTAGTCAGTGAAAAGACAAAAGTATAAGAAATTCTCTTGTTATTCCAAGTAAAAAGTTTCTCAGCTTGCTGTAAAAGAAAAGGTTAGGATTATAGTATGTAATAGTTTAACACAGACATTTGGTCAAAAATGAGTAAGAAATATAAATTCTATTTTTTATTTATTTCTATAAAACCTATAGCTATCTTTTGGGTAGGTTCCTAGAAATGGAATTGCTGGATCAAAGGGTAACTTCTTAGGTAATGTTGCTAGGTATTGCCAAATGTTTTCACAGGGGATTTTGTGGTCCCACAGCAATATATGAATGTGCCTGTTTACCAATAATGGTTGCCAATGGAGTTTGTTGTCAGACTGTTGGGTTGTTGTTTTTTTTTTTTCCTCATCTGGTAGGTAGGAAATGGTATCTCAGTATAGCTTAAATTTTCATTTCTCTTATGAATGAGATTGAACATATAACTATGGACCATTTGTATAACTTTTTTTTCTATGAATTGTCTGTATCTATTTCTTATACACACGTGATTTGCTTTTACCTTGATGTATTCAGAATCCCCAGGACCCAAATAAAGGATCCAGAAACTGCCATGGCAGAATAGTCATATTTTCTTAACTGTTGCCACTCTTTGCCTGTAAGTAAGTCTATAATGCCACAAAGTAAATAGTTCTAGCACAGGGCACTGAAAAACTGCCAGTTATGGAGAGTTTAGCTCTTCTTCTGGGAACCTGGATCAGTCTGGAGAGTTGTAATTGGAACATTCCGTGTGTCAGTCATCTATTAATATTTATTGAATTTTAACAATGGTAGAGTACCTTCTCCTGAGCATAGTAACCTATGTGCTCCCTTGTTTCAAAGTTAGTACAGTGAAAACATCACAATGCCTGGTCACTGAATCCTGGGAAGACCAAGTTTGCGGGCTTGATGGGCACGTGGAAAGGCCCCCTGTTGGCCTTAAAGAATCAAAGAATGACCACTGCCTCCTGCTCTACTCTGGAACACACCCTAGCAACGTCAGGCCTGGTCCTTAGAGGGCAGATGAAAGCAGCTTTTAGGGAAAATAGAAGAGCTAGCCCCATCAAAGTGTGACCTTTGAAGGCTAAACGGTAGGTGCAGTGTAGAAACTCCAAAACAAAAGCCCCCAAAATTCCCCACAAACTTGTTTCTTGTCCACAAAAGAGAAAACCTTGATCTGACAAAAGTTGGGGAGAGTTGAGCAGTTGTATCCGAAAGAGAACTTGCAGTCCTCACCAGAAAAGGTATGGTGTGGGATGAGGAGTAGACAAATGAAATCCCACTGCGCTGATGAGTCACTTTCCTGAGTGATGTCACCAGCTGGGTTTTCACTGCTGGAAAATCAGCAGCTGCTCGACTAGAACATTCCACATTGCTGACAACAGATCTCCTTCCGTCAGAAGACTGTTTTCTGCTATTCTTCCTGAGAACCTAACATGCTTTCTCTTTTTACATTATTTATACTAGGGTGGGGAATCTGCCTTTCTCTTCTGAACTATGCATTATAGAGGACACTATATATTCATAAGGGTGGTTTCTGAATTCTGAGCAAAATCTTCAAGATCAGAAGCAGCTAGATGTAGGTATAATTTTTTTTAATGTACAGACAAAAATACCTCACTGTAGGTCATATAACAAATTAAACCTAATAAACTTTCTTATTCGTAACAATAATTTCTTAACACAAAAGCTAAGGGTAACTGGGTCCCTGTACCCAGTTGAATGAATTCTCAGCAATCACTTCATTTATTGATTTATTAATTTTATATGCAAGTTGTTTACCTGAAAGAGAAATACACACAAAGTAGAACAGATCTATGAAATGCAACCAGCAAATGCTCCATTTATCAGAACTCACGGAATACAGACATTTTCTCTAAATCTGGAGGCTGGAGAGTTCTCTCCACCAGAGAAGGTATATTTGCCTGTGCCAGATTGAATGGAACCTAAAATAATGAAAATTAAATTACTTTTCAATTTAACTTCTGCATAAGAGTTGTTGGCTTTGTGGCACAGCTTAAAAATATGTACATTAGAAAATACCACAGGAAACAGCCATCAATGTACCTAACATGAACTCCTTATTAAACCTATTTAGTTAATACAACATTTTTTTCAATATATATCAATACATACATAAATATGATTGGCCATTTAATACCGTTGAGATTTTTTTAAACTATCAAAAAATTTCAAAAGGATGTATGCTAAATTATTTAACAGTAGTTACCTTTAAGAAGTGGGTTTGGAGAAAGAGAGCACATTCATTTTTGTTTCTTTACAGTGATTCTCTTCTGTTCACATTTGTTAAAATAAGTATGCATTAATTTTTTAAAAAATATTTATTTGACTGTGGTGGGTCTTAGTTGTGGCACGTGGGATCTTTTCTTTAGTTGCGGCATGTGGGATCTAGTTCCCTGACCAGGGACTGAACCCAGGCCCCCTGCATTGGGAGCACGGAGTCTTAACCACTGGACCACGAGGGAAGTCCCTGCATTAATTTTCATAATGAAAGAAAGTTTGGAGGTTATAACTGCCAAAAACAATGCCCGTCAATTATGAGGGGTAGTGAATAAATGAGGCCAAGGACGGGGCAGTTTTGAGGGTGGGATATCTCGGGAGAGCTTCCTGGAAGAGTCCCGAAGTTGAGAAGATGGGGAAGCCTGTGTGATGGTTGTGTCTTGGCCAGTCCTGTACCGATGGGCTCGAGAGCTTTAGTCCATCCTCCCCAACCTCTGTTCTATAAACTACCCATGGGAATCCTGATCTATAGTTGAATAAATGGACCACTGCTCATTCTTACTGACTAGGCTATTTCTTGGTTTGACACCTAGGATAGGGAAAATACAAAATGACATAAAAGGAGCTATTTTCAGGTCTGCATTGCTTTATGTCACTGATTTCGTATTGCGTACCTATCTGGTTCAAGTCCACTCCGGCAGTGTGACTTGTGTAACCATCTGTGTTCTGGCAAGGACATGATTTTAACAGATAGAGGGTGTGCTGTGGGTACTTATGATTGAATTGGGGATCCTAAGCTGTTTGCCCTGATAGAAGACTAGCATTTTATTTTTTGATCGTTGATACAAATGAATCAAATTGGCATGTTTTTCTTTTATCTTTTTTTTTTTCAACTTGGGGAACTATTTTAAATTTTGTTCTCAGAAACATATCCTGAAAACAATGAGTGTGACCCACAGTTTCTACATCTGACTGCCTTCGGGCAGAAATCACATGAGGTTCTGCAGAGCTTTGTGGAATACCTGTGGATTCATCATGTGTCATCTTAGGCTCCTAGCATAGGAGTGTTCTCCTTTCTGTGGCAGTGTGGTATAGCAGATGAGAGAACCAATTTAGATGTGTGTTCACTCTTGCCACTGACTAGTTTGGAGCCCTTTATTGGGCCCACTGAGAGGTCTACCAGAGTACTACAGAAGAGAAGTTACCTCTTGAGTGGGGAATACCTTCTTTTATGGTTTCAATGGTGCTGTCTCTTTAAGGAGTAAAGGCCCGGGCCAGGAATGATGTTGCAAATCTAATTCTTTATTTCTGGACTGCCTGGATTGAGGCCTGGTTACTAGTGAGGGAGGCTGGTTTACTGAGATCTCATTGGGAACCTCTCACTTTAAAAAAATATTTATTTATTTATTTATTTATTTTGGCTGTGCTGGGTCTTAGTTGCGGCACGCGGGCTCTTCGTTGTGCCATGTGGACTCCTTAGTTGCGGCATGTGGGTATCTAGCTCACCGACCAGGGATTGAACCCAGCTGCCCTGCGTTGGGAGTGTGGAGTCTTACCCTCTTGACCAACAGGGAAGTCCCTCTTCATCTCTTCTTTTTTTTTTTTTAGACAAGTTTTAAAAAAATTTATTTATTTTTGCGTTGGGTCTTTGCTGCTGCGCGTGGGCTTTCTCGAGTTGAGGTGAGTGGGGGCTACTCTTCGTTGCGGCGCGCGGGCTTCTCATTGCCGTGGCTTCTCTTGTTGTGGAGCACGGGCTCTAGGTGTGCGGGCTTCAGTAGTTGTGGCGCGTGGGCTTAGTTGCTCTGCGGCATGTGGGATCTTCCCGGACCAGGGCTCGAACCCGTGTCCCCTGCATTGGCAGGTGGACTCTTAACCACTGCGCCAGCAGGGAAGTCCCTCTTCATCCCTTCCTGATGGAAGCACGAGCAAGGAGGAGCACCTACTGGACCTGGTCAAAGCCCAGTGCTAGTGCCCACTCGCCGTGTGAGCTTGGAGCCCATGCCCCGGCGATGGAACCTCGCCCCTCCCGGGTCCTAACTGTATGATGAGAACACGGACCAGGGCTCTGAGCTGATTCTCCTACTCCTTCCTTCCTCTGTCCACCTACGCTGGGCCCACTGCCTCCCTGGGGTCTGGGGAAGCGGCTTCTCAGGATTTTTTTTTTTAATTAATTAATTAGTTAATTTATGGCTGTGTTGGGTCTTCGTTTCTGTGCGAGGGGCCTCTCCAGTTGCAGCAAGCGGGGGCCACTCTTCATCGTGGTGTGCGGGCCTCTCATTATCGCGGCCTCTCTTGCTGCGGAGCACAGGCTACAGACGCGCAGGCTCAGTAATTGTGGCTCACGGGCCCAGTTGCTCCGCGGCATGTGGGATCCTCCCAGACCAGGGCTCGAACCCGTGTCCCCTGCACTGTCAGGCAGACTCTCAACCACTGCGCCACCAGGGAAGCCCGGCTTCTCAGGATTTGAGATTGCACAGAGGTGTTTTACTGAGGAGGGAGATATGTCTAGTAAATTTGAGCTGCAACCCATCCTAGCCTCCTGGGGACCCAGGGTCACGTAAACCAGGACTTTTGAACCCTAAATATACCTCAGCCCAATGTGACTTAGTTCCTTCTAGTTCTTCCTAAAAGCTTTCTATTCTTTCTCCGGACTAAACTGTAAGTTCCACTTGGACCGTGGACCATATTCTACACCTAGTATAATACATGGCATATAGTAGCTACCTAATAATGAACTGAATGAATGAATTTACAAATGGTATGACCTCACAAAGGTTATTTAAAAAGATTTCATCACTGACCACCAGGTGGCTCTCATTTTCTTGAGAACCAAAGGCTTGCCTTCTCTGGGGAAACTAGACACTGTTGCAGGACCTTAGGATTTTTAAGTGTTAAAGATACTAGCTCAGTCACGCTATTAGTTTATGACAGATTCGGGGATAGAACCTAGCTTACAACATCCAAAATACCGAAACTATGAAGTAAAACCCCTATTCCTTGAGGCGCTGGCTCCAATAGAACTCTTCAGGTTATAGCCTGTCTACATCTAGTCCTTAAATTTTTTAGGTGACAACTTCATACCAAGCTAAAAAATTCAGCGGAGCTACGGCAGAACTAATGCATCAGGGTAAAGGCTTCCTGACCTCTGTCAGTTGGTGGCAAGTGAGGTAATTTTTACCAGAACTTTTGTGATTTCTGCAGCGAGTCTCGAAGACTGATCCTCAACTAGCAGCATCTGCATCACCTGGGAACTTGTTCGAAATGTAGCTTCTCAGGTTCCACCCAGACCTGCGCACTCAGAAACCTGGCGGCGTGCGTGGGTGGGTGGGGGGGTGTCAGGTGGCTCAGTAATCAGCTCTCCAGGCGACTCCAGTGCACACTAAAGGGTTCTCTGTGCTAGTAAAAGCCCCAGATTTCCCCAGTGAGGGGGCTACCAATACAATGCTCCATGATTCCATTTGCAAACTTTTCCCATGATTAGTTATTTGGGGGTTTAAGTGGTAGTGCGGGTAACGTGGGCAACAGGAGTCACAAGGTGAAAGCCATATGTTCAGGGAATGCTCTGCCATCCTGAGTTTCTTTTTTTCCCTCTAGCAGAGATTCCCAGCCCTTCATCCCTTTCTCTTCGTACCACAGGCCACTGGGTCGCATCCCTGACTGACTAGACTCCCTTGGGGGAGCTCAGGAATTAAAAAAGGTAGAACAGAACACACAAAACACTGGGTTTATGTCCCCCAAATTCTGATCCAGTTGGTCTGGATGGTGCCTGGGCATGAGTATTCAAGGCTCTCCAAGTGGTTCTGCAGCCAGCACTGAGCACTGCCAGGTCAAAGAAGTGGACAGTCACAGGAAAACTACGTATGTGTGTGGGCTGGGGTGGTGATAGGAGTAATTTATAGTAAGAGCCTCTAATACAAAGAGATCATAGGGAGAACTAAAGGATTAAGCTATCTTAGGTCTTTTCCAACTCCACCCCTTATCTTCAGAAAAGCATGATTTACATACCAGTCTAGTTCAGTGGTTCTCAAAGGGTGATCCGGAAACCTCCAGAGGCCCAAGACTTTTAGGGAGTCCAGAAGTCTAATCTACTTTCCTAACAACATTGTTAGCTGCCTTGTTCACTTTCATTCTCTCACAAGTTTTTAAGTTTTCCAGAGGCTAAATGATGTGAGGTCATTGCTCTATAGCAGATGGAACATGTACTTATGTTGTTTTTGTCTCGAAAACAATTCAGTTTCTAATTTGATAGGTATCAATTGATAAAGCCCTGAAAGATAAAAGCTCCTTGAAGGTCTTCAGTAAATTTTAAGGACGTAAAGGGGTTCGTGAGACCAAAAAATTTGGAACTACAGCCAGGATGTATGGACATAAAATTTTTATTTTTCCTTTAGCTTGGGGTATAGGAGACTGGCCTAATCTACTCTCTAAGCAGTCAGTTATGATAAATGATGAGTGAACACGTGGGGTAGCAGTTTCTTACAGCCACTGGAAATGATAGGGCCTAAAAGCAGGTAGAATAGGAAGAAATTAAGGGAAGCAACAAGTGGCCCGTCTGGAATATGAACCAAAGCATGAAACTATGTGCAACTTTGATTTACTCCATAGATTGCTTACTAACTAGAAAAGGGTTATGGGAACCCAGAGGGTCTAGAACTGGCTGTATTTCAGATGAAATGCGCAACAGCTTTTAAGTCATTTCAAGTGGGAACTCACCCAATTCCAGACCCATTTACGAACCCCAGCAGATGGTGTGTGGTATTTCCCTCCTGGTCACCACGTAATCCCTTAAATTAGAGACACCAGCACAAGATTATCATTCACTTTTTCGCATACTTTATTTGTTACAAACATACAATTTTTTAAATATAGACTGTAAAACTCCATCTGCAAAAGTCTGCTATTGTAAGGAGTGCACACCAGCAGTAAGGATTCTTTTTTCTCTATGAGTTTTTCTGTCAGTTTTGCTATTAGTGGTAAATACGGGACCCGCCATTTTACAGACCTGACTGAAGCTTCTGGCTGTATTCACATTGCTCTTTTGAAGCAGCCCTGCTCATCTCTAAATTGACCGGAATATGAGCTTCAACCTCCAGGCAGTGAGATCAACAGCCCATCTACACTCTTTGAACGGTTTCCAGGAAGTATGATTACTGAATGGGTACTGCATTTCACGGATTTGTTTGAATTGCCCATGCAGCTCTGTTTGTTAAAGTGCATTCTTCTTTTAAAAAATAAGAGGAATAATCTTTACTCTTTAACCAAGGTACTTAAAAAAATGAACTTTTTGGTCTCTCAGCAGATATTCCCAAATTGATCCTATCACTACAAATTTTAGTGTTCTATTTACAAATATTTATAGGGTAACAGGTGTAGGGGACCTTATAAAATTAAAGGTGCAGCTTCTCTTGAAGCAGAAATCAGTTCTACAAATTCATACATAGGAGTACACACTTGGTTTACAATGCACAAGCATGTGGATATTTACAGAGACTGAAGACATCCCCCAAAACCCCCTTTAAAGTAACTTCTAACCTAAACTCTAGTTGTACATCTAGATCAGGAAGCTCTGTCTCCTGCTATCAGGATTTGGTTTTAATTCATTCAAATTACTTCTCTACTGGCAGGACATCAGTCCCAACTTTGGAGTGAAGAAGAATCTAGTCTAAGGAAGCCCCTGGTAGATATGACTGGCAGTGAAGGTTACTATAGAAAGCGTGTCATCTGGAAATATATATCAAGATGGATAGACTTCTAAAAATGGTCTTGGAAAAACATCTGCATGAAGGTGCAAAAGGACGAATAAATTCCTACTAATCATTCTAGAACTTTAGAAAAAAGAAGTCCAAATACACTGATAACTTTAGTTATTATTCAAATATTGATAATCATCGGAAAAATACTCAAATTTACTTGCCTGCTACCATAACATGCAAAACTCTTTTTAAGTGTGCCCTGTACTGATTTAATATCATTTTCTGGACTTTTCCCAATCTATTAGCTTCTAGGAATCTAGAGAGCTTTTGACGTGACATGTGGGCTGGGAGAAAAGGGTTTAACGCCTCATATCTGAACAGTTTAAAATGAAACTCTCAAATTCCTATGATACAGACGTACCTGTTTTTCAAGTTTCTTGGGACTCTCCCTGCAGTTATATGTCCCTGAAAAAGGAATTTAAAAAGGGAAGAAATCTACTACTTGCCACTCTATTTCCAAGTACGTGTAAAGATCTTTTGAGCCAGCCTGATCTTGAAACACAGGGCAAGACTGGGGATAAGAGTTTGCCTTTAAGAAATAAGAGACGATCTAAATCAATTTTCTTGAAAGGTTTACCCATTGATGTCTTCGAAATAGGGAAGAAAAAAAAGACAAACTCCTTTTGCAATATGCTAGTGGACAATGAACTTGAATAGGTCTATTGCTTTCTCTTCAATACTCTGGGCCCACATTTCATCATACTAAAGGTATGATCAGCCCTCTCTTATCCATGTCAATGGATATTTTACATATAACATAGGGAAAATGAAATATGTTCCTAGACGCAAAATCCCACATTAATCAAAAGTACAGTCATACTCTTTCATCAAATCATTTGTTAGAATCACCTATGGAAAAAAATAACGTTTTTGCATCAAATAAAGCTCTGCCCTCTTGTTATTAGAAGTCCTATTGAGCAGTGACACTACCAATTTAGCATTTGCTATTGTTTTAACATGGCTTTACCTATCCCCACTGGAATGTCTAATTTGAGAGGCGTGGGTTCGATTTTCAAATGAAAAGTAAAAGATTGCAAATAAAGGTGATTACATTGATGGCATATTCTCTATTTCATTAGGAAATATAAAATACATTCATAAAGGTCTTACTTAGATCAGGGGTACAGATATCAACTGGAAATTACTAGAGTAATAAGTCTTCATGATGCAGTAGTAGTTTCCAAATTTAATTTTCATACTGACAGTTGGACCACATTTACTGAAATAAGAGTCTGTTAAATTCATCAGTAATGAAACTAAGTTTTAAGACTGAGGGCTGGGAACAGCAACTTTAACTAAATAGCAGACAGATACTGATGTATCAAGAAGACTTCTCTTGATACATCAATATCTGTCTATTTAGTTAAAGTTGCTTTAACTCAATATCATTCAGTCTATCTCTTGAAATTTCTGGGGGCTAACACTTGAAAATTAATGACTTTGTTTTCTAGATTAAAAACAGGGAAATGAGGTTATAATTTGCCATTTCCACCTTATGTCTGGAATTTCAAATGAGGCATTGTCATGTACTTCTTTCTTTTGTGTCTATATTTTTCTTTAGGTAAATGAGGTTCTTTTTTTTTTCTTTTTTTCTTTTCTATAAACAATCCCCCCCCCGCCCCACCCACAAACCCATTATCCAGTTTATTCAATGGGAGTAGTAACTGTTTAGGAAGACAGCTAATTGATTTACAGTACTCTAAAACCAACCCTGAAAACTGGTAATCTCATTCATTTACTATAACTTCAGTGCTGTTATTGACAGAAAAAAAAGTTACCTTAAGGCTCAAGGGAAAGTAACTTATTATATTGTGAATGCAGCATTATTTACTCTCCCATCCATTGGAAGCTAGCAAAATGCATTCTAGATCAATAATACAAACTTTCTAACATTAGCAAAGATTTCCACTCTTCTTACACAGTTAGAATGATATTCATAAGCAAATTACCTAGGGGAGCCTGAGAAACCATGATCCGTATCACACAAAGATTCCATGTATTTCATGATCAAAAAGTGCTTTATCTTTGAGAAATATGTCAGGGTTAAAATGGAAATATACAATGTAAAATCACGCGACACTTTCTCAAGTGAAGTACAAAGTGGAAAAGGAGCAAAAAGATGGGAGGCTCTGCTCTCTGAACAGGCCTTATGCAGGTGACGTTTAGGGTGTACTAAATTAAAATTGTTTTAAGAGTTAACAGTGGAATTTTACACCACTATATATATTCTAAAACCTGAGATTGGACATCAAAGCAGTCAACTTTGTTATTTATCACAGCAATTCTGATACTTCCTAAAAACAGAAGACAACTCAATTGAATTAATAACTCCAGGGTCAAAAACATTAACTTTCCCCAATCAACAAGGAGACTGATCACAAACGCATTAGACACTAAGAGTGCTGCAGAATGACTCTCGGCAAACGAGTCATTTTACATAAGCAAAAAGTCACTTCTTTCCTTCCCCTTCTCACCGATCAAGGCCACACTATTTTCAAATGAATATCTACTGAGAGATCAGTTGTGCATTGGACAAAGTACCATAATTGGGTTAAAAATGAAAACAAAATTTACAGTGAAGAATACCTATGTATGAGGCTTACACACTCAAGCTTCTTAATTTCATCCACCTCAAGAGCAAGGTAGACACAAATGAATAGTTACCTTTTAATACCTTGTGTAGAGCACATTCTACCCCCTGTAAAGCCAGTCAAGGTCACATGTAACAAAGCATCCTCAGCAACTATAGTGCCTGAAGTGTGCAGCCATTTACAGACCACTCAATATGAGGGCATTATTATAACCAGCCTCTTTTGCCCACAACCCTGCATTTTCAGATAAGCCAGGAAAATTGTTTTGTGTTTTGAGAAAACTGAAGCTTGAATCTCTTAAAAGACCTGCAATTTATTGCAAAGTGATTGAGAGGTAACAAAGGAAGTAGTAGGTTAATAGGCTGCCTGCACCAAAGCCTCTCAATCATTTTGCAGTAAATAATTATGGAAAGTGACTTGACAAGTAGCCATGTGTGCATCACAGCTACAGTCATTTACACCACCTACATGCCTCCCATAGTAACATAGGGTGTCTGGGTTTTTGGTTTGGTTTTCACTTTGATTTTTTGGTGCCATACAGATTTACATTTTGTACTGTGCAGCATATGCACTGAAAATTTTCTTTGCTGACTAGAACTGCCATTCTACTTGAATGATAGGTAGGGACAATAGAAACCAGAAAGGAAGAGGAGTATCTTGACACAGATTTTTGCTCTTTTGATTCTGTTCCTAAAGTTTGATCTCTCATGTCTGTAACTGCAGTAGTTTGAGAAACAAACATTCTACCAATTATCTGAAAAGGAATTTTAGTTCCCTACTTCTCAGGAATATGACTGTTTTGAACGTGTGATTAGCTGGGATGTTTGCCAAAGCTGAAAAACAGCCCTAAATCACTGTTCATAATAGTGGTTGAAAGACAAAACAAAAAAATTGGTTTCCCATAGTCTGTACAATGCCATTTTCTGACTGGAATTAACAAAGATCATTTCCTTTAATAAGCAATATTTTGAATGAGTTCTGAAAGCTAGCCTGTTACTATCACCTTGTTTAACAACCACACACCAAAAGTGTAGTCTCTATGCTTTGCAGATTTCTATTGTCCCTAGTACTGGAATGAGGATCAGTGAATGCTACAATTAATCCACATCCTCCTGTAATCTTCCTGCAGTGAGAAGAGGCCGTGAACCACCCCCTGCAGGAGAAACAAACCTTTGAGATTGGTTAAGACTTAAAAACCCACCACTATGACGTTTACCACTTAATCTTACATAGGCGGTCAAAATTTTAATATAAATTACTTTTTCCAACACATAGCTTATGCATTCTTTGCTCCTTTTTTTGGAGGATTCTCAAATTGATATCTAAAGATTTACATATGATATACTACGGTTATATGGTCTAATGACTAAGAAAATTTCTCTGGTAACCAAAGCTGATGCCATATATGGTAGTGTTCTTGGCATATACTCTATATGCCTCAGACCACTTCCACATTCTTTCTGTTCAGCTAATTATAGCTTAGTAGCCACTGCTGAAGGATTGTGAAGACCCTGTCATTTCTACAGAGTAGAAAGGGCAAGGCTAGTTACTTCAATTCAGCCAAACAAAAAGAAAAGAAAAAAGAATAAACCAACCCCTTAGAAAGGAGAGGTACTGCACCTTTGCAAAACTGAACTGGCTCACGGCAGCTGAGCAACAGAACCACCACTGAAGCAGGAAAACAAGTTGGTCTCTACAGGAATTATACATGTTTTGAAAATGAAAAAGTTACAGCAATCAACTAAGAGCTGCAACCTTAATTTTCATTGCTGCCTCAGAGTTTGAAACTTAAACAGTTTCTGCAAACCTAATAACGCTAGCTTCTCAGCTCCTTTACTAAAACTATTTAGGGATTTGTTCTCCGCAGCAAAGAAATAAACACTCAAAACACATAGGTAAATACAGCAGGACATTATTGAAAACAGCTGCCTTGTAGTACAAAATACAGTACAAGTATACGGATGTCATTAAAACATCAAAAATACTATTGCTCCCATACAATTTAGGAAACATTCTTTGCAACGGAGAAAAATTAAAAAAAAAAAAATTGCTTTAAAAAAAATCTGTTTAAAAAGTCTACTGTGGATGATGAGAGTAGAGAAATAGTCTGAAAAGGGCACCAATGTTTGTGGCTCTTCCACTATTTTTTAAAAATCTAAGATCAGATATTCTGAATCAAATCTAATTTTTAAAAAAGCCTAATTTTATATACACAATTATTCCCTACCTCTCAGCCACTAATTCATGAAAACCTTTTTGTATATTACTCATTTCCCAATAAATACAAAAAGATTGTATAGATTGAATACCAAAATAAGATAATAAAAAGGGTATGCAATAAATTAAAAGGCAGCTCAAATAAAGGGCAGGCATGCAGTTAAAAAAAAAATACTAAGATTGTGGAAGTGGGGTTACTTGCCTCCTGGTTGAGAAGGTGTTGCACAAAGTATACCTGAAAACTTTGGAAAGAACATTAGCTCCCATTCAATTCAGTTACCTAGGTTCTGACACTTCTAGGAATACCTTTTGATGGGGTGGGATTAACTTGATTAGTAAAGATCATACTGAAAATCCACTTAAAATATAGAAGAGGCGATCCTTGAAAACCCCAACTTTTATTCTTGAAAGACAGCTGGATAAACTGGCAAAAGGCAGTTTGTTGAAATTTCAAGATGGTATAAAAATGCTTCCAGGATATAGTCAGCATATTCACGTTCACTTCAGCTCCATTCAGATGGATTTCAGCTTCCAAAGGGCACTCTGCTTGAATCACTCATCCATCGTTTGCCAACTTTGATTGTGAGGTACTGATACAATGGATCAAGTTCTTAAAAATCTGTTTTAAAAGAATAAATGTTGCTGGAATTCTGGACCTGAGGATCTTTAGTATTGAAACAAATCCACAGATTAAACTGAAGGTAGATGAAGACTTCAGTTTTGGTTATTTCGAACTTTTCTGTGAGGACTTATATTCCATTAAAGCTCAGGCTTGTAGCCACTGTTCCTTTTGTAGATATCTTCAAGTTTTACGGTTTAAAATCCAGCCAACCAGTGGCTGAAACTGCCGAATTAGCCATAATTCACTGGCTCACACGGTGGAGCCACGGGGATCTGGCTCTCATTCATATCTAAGACATGACCTCCATATTTGGAGATCGGGGAAGAACTTTAGTGAGCAGCAACCAATCCACTCAAACAGTTTTCCTTGTGCTTTATGCCTGATTTCTTCTTGTGCCTACCTCAGCAACCCCCAATGTAAAACTGCTTTTATCTTTGAAAAAATTTTGCCAACTTCCAAAATATTATAATAACGGATTCTAGTTCAAGGACTGACATCTGAATCCATTTGCATCCCGGAAAATAATTCTGCAAAGACAAGACATGGGCCTTGTTCCAGGTTCCATGCAAAACCATTTAAAAAAAAATGGATCCGATTTGTTTCTGTATTCCCTGGTGGCTTCTTGAATTCTTATTTTGCCCTGTCTATGATTTCTTAAAAGTTGCATTCCTTTTCATAAAACTTGTACCCTCAGAACTGGGTAACTGCAAATGCCTCTCTCTTCACAAGAATTCCATGAAGATCTAGATCCAAAACGCTGATTTCAATGGAGGTGAAGGGACAGACACTATCTTAAGACCAGGTTACCCAGGTATAATACAAATTCAGCTGTCATCAGTGGGTCTGGGTAACTCAAGAGGTGTTCCTTGGCCAATGTGCAAGGATCTACCCCACCCAGGATTATCCTGATGGATTTAGGAACCCCAGCTGGGAAGCAACAGAAGCTGAGACTTTTGCTCAGGTGAGGAGGCGCTGTTGTCCTCTCTTTGTAGGTTGCTGTCAATTCCTTGGAACTTTACTGCTTTTCTCTAATTGTCCGTGACTGTTCTCTCTTATGGTTATTTCTTTTAATTAACTATTTTAAATTTTGTTTTCTCCTTCTGGAGCCTCCCTTGCTCCCCCTCCACTAGCTCACTGGGATGAACAGGAAGGGGGGCTCTCTAGCGGTGGGGTGGGGAGGCCCGTAGGGGAAGCTAGGCGTTTCAATCCTCATCCACCTCCTCTCCCTCTGACTCGTCCCCGCCGCGTCGCTCATAAAGCTTATCCCTCTGCCGCTCCTGGATCTCTTTCATCTCATCCGCATACCGGCAAAAGGCGCCCCCGAACTTGCCCCAGGCCTTGAAGGGGACGGTGATGGCGTTGCGGTAGGACGGCTTCACCTCGCTCACGCGCAGGAACACTCCGTACTTGTTGCAGCCCACGTCGAAGAAGAAACGCTTAGAGTCCACCGTGATGGAGGTGCCTTCCGGGAGCTCCCCGTACAGGCCGCCCCCGGGGCCCCCAGCGCCGCCGCCCGGGCCCCCAGCCAGCTCGTCGTCCTCGCCGCCGTAGTCGTCGATGAGCTTGGCCAGCGCGTCGCGGAATTCGATGAGGCCCTGCGCGGGCAACGCGATGGTCTGGCCGCTCTGCAGGCCGCCGGGCCCCGGGCCGCCGCCACCGCGGTTGACCGTCTGGCGGATGCGCAGGAAGCGGCCGCGCTGGTTCTCCTTGAGGTCCAGGTAGTACTTGCGGTTCTCGCGCACCAGAAACTCGCTCTTGAGCGCGCGCCGCGGCCCACCGCCCTCCTCGGCGCCCGCTGCCGCTGCCACCTGCTCGGGACTGCTGGGGCCCAGCTGCGCGTAGTGTTCGATGAAGTCGCCCAGGTAGTCGCGGAACTCGGCGGCCACCGCCATGGACAGCGTGAGGCGGCTCTTGGAGCCGCCTGCGCCCACCTCGGCGATCTTGAGGAAGCGGCCCTTGGCGTTCTGCTTCACGTCCAGGTAGAAGCGTTTGTTCTGGATGTCCAGCCGCTTCGAGGCCAGCTCCTGCGTCTCCTGCTCGCCGCCACCGCGGGACGCGGGCTGGAAGCCGCCGTGCCCGCCACCGCCGCCGCGCTCGCTGCCGCTGTCGCCGTCCGCCATCTTCTCGGCCGCCGCCGCGCCCAGGCCGCCGCCCGCCGCCCGCCGCGCTCGCGCCCCCGCCCTCCGCCCTGCGGCTCGTTCTCCGGGGCCCCCCAGCCTCGCCCGCCGGCCCGCTCACGCACTCCCGCTGCTCATCGCCGGCCGCCGCCGCCACCCCCCATCGCCCCCGCGCCCCGCCCCGCCACTTCCGTCGGCCCCGCTTCCGGCGGGCGCCTCCGTGACGCCACCCCGCCCCGCCCCCCACGTCCTCGTTGCCGGAAGCGCCGCGCACAGCGGCGGCGGGGCGCAGGGCAGTGACGTCACGGGCCCGCGTGGGCCCGGGGTCAGGGCGGGCTAAGCTGGGAAGGAGATCGGGAAGTTTATGAGCGACGGGAACAGTCTGCGTCCTGTTTGTGGTGGTGGTTTCACAAGTATGTCAAAACTCACTGAAATGTACGCTCTAAATAAGTGCGGTTTATTCTAGGGAAATGATACAGTTATTATATTTATAAGCAAAGAGGAATTAAAGGAGGGAGGATATGGGGGTCATCTGTACTCAAAACAAAACTAACCTTATAGGATTGCTGGATGATAAGCCGTGAGTGATATTTAGCGTAATACCTGAGTTATAATGAGTGCTCATTAAATGTGCACTCTTATTTTTAGTTCGTGGAATATCGTACATAGTGCCTGGAACATGCATGATAACATCGTCACCGTCACAGCAGCATAAGAAAAAATGATGGCCTGAACTAAGCAGTGGTAGTGGGGATGGAGCGCTTAAGAAAGGAATGAACTTTTAGCAAACACCTATGTACAGGGACTGACAGCCATTTTACAAGAAGAATACGTGTTTCATGTGTTACATTGTGTGAAGAAACAGGAATGGATTTTAAAAGTAAAAAAGTATGTCTTTCGGTGGGAGGAGGTGTGTGCTGAGAGTCACTCTGCCTGGATCTGAATCCCATACTAGCTGTGAAGTCTTGAGCATTTCAGTTAATCTCTTAGTTGCCTCACTTGTAAAATGGGAATAATAGTACCTATTTTGTAGGGTTGCTGTAAGAATTAAATGAGATAATGCACATAAAAGCACATCTGGCACAGAAGAAGCATGCCCCGAGGTTTTTTTTGGGGGGCGGTTTTTTTGGCCGTGGTTCGGCCACGGTGCAGGGATCGATCCCGGGCCCCCTGCAGTGGAAGCCCGGAGTCCTAACCACTGGACCGCCAGTGAAGTCCCTCCCCAAGTATTTAATCACCCTTTCTCCTGTTTCATAAAAAAGACCCAATCAAACAAAATTATATAATAGTGATCAACCAAACACAGGAGAGTCCAGGGGAAAACATCAAATCTGGGGCCTTGACCATTTCAATCCTGGAGAGGATTTGGACATTTCAAATCCCTAGGGAAGGAATGTGATGTCAGGCATCACTTGGCCTTCATAAAAGGTGTCCATGAAGCTCCTTCTCTAATTTCTTGCTAACCAGACCACTTCCCTGCATAGGGGACCCCAACAGTCAGTTCATGTGAAGGACTCTCTACCCCTCTGTTCCATTTCTTTCTTTCTTTTTTTTTTTTAAATGAGCCTGCCCATCCATTCCTTTGTGAGCCTTTTTTTTTTTTTTAATTTATGTATTTTATTTATTTACTTTTGGCTGCGTTGGGTCTTCCTTGCTGCGCGTAGGCTTTCTCTAGTTGCAGAGAGCGGGGGCTACTCTTCGTTGCGGTGCTCGGGCTTCTCATTGCAGTGGCTTCTCTTGTTGCAGAGCAGGGCTCTAGGCACGTGGGCTTCAGTGGTTGTGGCAGGTGGGCTCATTAGTTGTGGCTCGCGGGCTCTAGAGCGCAGGTTCAGTAGTCGTGGTGCACGGGCTTAGTTGCTCCGTGGCATGTGGGATCTTCCCGGACCAGGGCTCGAACCCGTGTCCCCTGCTTGGCAGGTGGATTCTTACCCACCACGCCACCAGGGAAGTCCCCCCCTCTGTTTATTTCTTATCAGTTTGGTTTTAATGAGTCCGGTTCTATTTAATGAGTTAAATCCATTGCTTTGTTTCCTTTGAAATTTCATTCTTGGCTTTTAAGCTGAGCATCTTCTCCCTTTTCATCTATTCGACAATCATGTTTTTCAGACTTTTTACAGTTCAATTTTTTTAATATATGTGATTATATCATATATTTCTATTGAATATATGATACTCGATATTTTATGTTTAAGTCTAGTTTATCTAGAATACATTTTGGTGGATAGTATGAGGTAAGGAATCTAAAAAATTTCCTCCCAGTGACCAATTGTCCCAGTACTATTTATTGAATAACGCTTCAAGGACAGATCTCGACAGGTGGAGATGAATGTAGGTTATTTTGGGCAAAGGGAACATGTGTTCCCAGATGGCAAGAAGTCTAGTTTGGCTGGAGCCCAGGGTGTGTGAGGAGGGGGTGGTGAACAAAAGAGTGGGAGGCAGCTGAACCTGGGCCCGGGGGGGAGACATTCACTGGGGGGCAGGGGACTGGGCTGGAGTCGAGGGGGAGCCCCTGGAGCCATGTGAACAGGAGTGTGACGCCTCCCCTCTGTGCTTGGATGAGGTGACCATGGCAGAGGACAGCATGGGTGGGCTTGGTCAGGAGGCAAAGACCACATTGCCCACCCAAGCCAGAGGGGACTGGACGCAGCTTGGTGGAGCGGCAAGGAGCCAGTGGGGCTTTTTGGGGCATGAGAAGGGTCCAGATTTAAAAACCGAATGTGGGGGGACTTCCCTGGTGGTCCAGTGGTTAAGACTCCGTGCTCCCCATGCAGGGGGCCCAGGTTTGATCCCTGGTCAGGGAGCTAGATCCCGCATGCCGCAGCTAAGAACCTGTGCAGCCAAATAAATAAATATTTAAAAAAATAAAAAATTAAAAACCGGACATGGGGATATGAGAGAGGAGTGAAGAGTGGTTTCAGAGTGTGTGCTCTGAGTGACTAGAGCCGAGGCCATTGTTGGAGATGACAGGGGCACTGATTTGAGACTTCAGAGATCCAGATGCTGCAAACGTTAGGTGCTCCTCCCCGCCGTAATTCACAACAAACAGTACCCAACAGGAAGAGCTGCTCTGATGCATTTTTGGAATATCACATTCTTCCCCTGGAAATTTATTACTTCTTGGTGGCCTTAAGCACTTGCTGTGACTGCCTTTTGGCAAATCCAGCACTAGTGAGTGTGACTCTTAAGTACTGGCATGTTAAGTTTGAGGAGCCAGCTGGGTGCCGGTGGAGGGGTGTCTAAACAGCTGTGGGACCCAGAGAAGTGGAGTCGAGAAGAGGGGCTGCAGCGGAGATGCAGGTTTGGGAGCCACCAGCAGACAGCGTGGACTTGACAGCAGCTCCCAGGAGGCTGCATAGAGAGAACAGGGGCAGGTGAACAAATGGGGAGGGAATGAGGCCAGGGCTCGGGTGTCACAGTTCATAGGGAACCTACACAAACACTTCCCGCCGTCCTGGAAACGTGCCTAGAATCGCACAGCTCTTAAGGTATGGAGCAGAGGCTGCAGCTCAGATCTGCAATTCTGAATTCTGTCTTTGACGCTGCCACCTTGGGGGGAGCATAGAAGCCATTTGCCACAGTTTGAATGAGGGCAGGAGTATGGGTTGAGGAACTGCCCTGGTGACAGAGGAGCTGGTAACTGGCAAAGAGAAGCGTGAAGCTGCCTTGCCCAGAGATACCTGAGCCAGCTCCGAGGCTGGGGGAGCTTTGTGGGGGACTCGTTGTTGAGTGAGGTCATGGAGATGGGTACGGGGTGGGGGGGAGTTGGGAGCCGGCCCTGGGAGGCAAGAAGGCATCCTTTGGCTTGTGATACCAGGGACAGTGGAGGAGGGACACAGGAGCTTCTGGTGGAGAGGAGAGACATTGGAGCCATTCCTGCGTCTGCTCCAGGGCCCAAGAGTGAGGCCATGTGCTGAGAAGGAGGCCGTGAAGACTTGGGAAGCTTGCACGGGACGAGACTCCCTGAATAGCCCAGGATCCCGCTAAGGCCGGGAAGAAGCACACTTTCTCGAGTCACTTAGAACAGCTTGGAGGCTGGGCAGGAGGCAGCAGATGGGAGCAGGCCTTGCCAGGGCTGGGGAGACCCCTGAGGCAATGGGGGACAGGGGCCAGTGTCCTCAGATGGCCGAGCCTTCTCCTGGTTTCAGGCCAGGAGAAGGAGGAAGCGGTCAGACATTGTAGGGCGCACCTTTGTTTTCCTGTTATTTTTCCTATTAAGCTTAAAATGGAAACTCAGAATAATTGAAGAATAATCCTTCTCACCCAGATCCCCCAAATGTTAATATTTTACCATATTTGCGTCATCATCTCTCTGTATAGTTTTTCTTCCTCCTGAACCATTTGAGAATAAGTTGCAGACATGATGCCCCTTTACCCTTCAGCATCCTTTTCCCAAAACAAGGGCATTCTCTTGCCTAACCAGAGCACAGTGATCAAAATCAAGCAATTAACAGAGATCTGATCCTCTTCTCTAATCGACAGACTTGAGTCAGATTTTGCCAAATGTCCCAATTATGTCCTTTGTAGCAACAGAAGGTCCTGTTGCATCCAGTGGGCCCTCATTCTTCTTCGCTTTACTCTGGAGCCGCTTCTCCCTCAACCTGTCTGTGTCTTTCCCAGAGTTGACATATCCGAGGGGTGAAGGGGCATTATTTTGTAGACTGTCTCTCGCTTTGGATCTGGAGAAACTTCTTGACCTCAGTCTGAAAACCCACCCCACCCTGGCTAGCTCAACTCCCCACAGCAAGCGAAATGCTGCCCGCCACCCAGATGAGCCTTGGTGCCAGAGCAGGGGGGAAGACGAGGTGGTAGAAGGTTCCAGAGTCAGCAGAGAAGGCAGGAGTGGCAGGCGAGACTCGGTGGGGGTGGGGAGTCAAAGTGTGTTCGTTACCAAACCTGCAGTGGAAACTGCCCGCAAGCCTTCCTGCCGCGTGCTGCTCGGAAGCTGCGTGACCTCCTCGCCTGCTCCGTCCTTTCCCATCCAGAAGGAAACTGCACTTAAGGGAGGAAGGCGGTCTGGTGGCTTAGGAGAAACTGGTATTGAGGGGTGCCATCCCCGAGGGCCCTGGCACTGGGATTCCCAGGCCAGGCACCCAGCCCTGCAGATGCATCTCAGCTTGACGCACTGGGGCCAGTATCCAGCTGGCGTGCGTTGAAGCCTCCAGTGACATTTTCTTGGGTTTGCTGGAAGCAAGTGTGTTCTTCTTACACAATCTAAAGAGATTGCCTCATCTGGCCTGGGCAGAAGGCCTGCACCTGCTGTTTATTCTAGGGATTTTTGTCTTCCAAGAGGTAGAAAATCAATTCCTTGCATTGGTGTTGGGGTCCAGGGGGCACAGTTTCTCAACCTCGGGACTTAACTCAGTAGCACCACCTCCCTGCCCCCCGCCATAATTCATAGCTCCTCTTGGCCTTAAATAATAAAACTCTTGGGACACTCCCGGAAGCTGGGAGGCGCTTTAGGCACACTCATCAAGCCCTCTTCACCCCACATTCACCACCTCCCACGTGGCCCCCGAGTCCCTGGAAGGGGTACGTGTTCCTTGGAACATTCCAGGCCTCCACTGCTTCACTCCTGTTTCCCAGCTGTGAAATGGGTGCAGACCGCTCTGTGGGTGCAGGTGGCACACGAGAGCCCCAGACAGCATTGCCCCGTGGGTGTAATTCACGGGTGTGGCTGAGCTTCCTGTGGACGTTTCCCTCAGGCTCCACGTTCTGCAAAGACCCAGTGCTGAGTTGAGAGAACGTGAACACAAAACCCAGGAGGACTTCTGTCTTTCTTCGGGAGGCACGTTTGTTGGACAAGAGAGTTGAAGCCCCAACACAACAATCTTAAAAGGAACAGGATCCCTAGAAATAGGACAGTCGGCAAATGTATCAGCTGGTAATGGATAAGCAGGTCTCAGGAGGCTGTAACTCAGGTCACTGGTGTTTGAACCTGCTCACGTCTTAAACAGCAGGGGGCCGGCCTCCATCCCCGTGGTCTCTCCTCAGTGACAGGGGGGTGTGAGGGGCCTCCTCCCAGCTGCCCTGGCGGCTCAGTCGGAGCCAGCTGTGCCCACAAAGCCTCTAGTCAGGCCTCTCCTCCCAGCTGCCGTGGTGAACAGGTTTGCCCTTTCCAAGCGCCTTTAGGTCACTTGTGGTCTTTCCATGGAGCTGGACAACAGCCATCTGTTCTGCCTCTCATTTCATCCAGAAAATCCCAGTGTCCTGCCCCCCCCCTCCTCCTAGGGGTTCTGTTTCAGCCCCCCGTCCAGCCTTCCAGAAGGCTGTCTGGCTCTGAACCGGGCCCCTGCCGGGTTCCTCCGTCTGCCCTTTGTCCAATTAGACAAACACTGGTGATGCCCAAGTCCATGCTGAGCACAAGCAAGGCCATATGGTCAGGAGATGAAGGTTTCTGGGGCCAGTGGTAATGATGATGACCTGAACTGAATCTGCAGCTTTTAAAGAACCTTTACCTGGTAGAAGTTAGGAACAAGGCCTGGGGAAGATGAGAACAAGCCCTATGGGACTGGATTAGAATTGGAGGTATCAACATGAGCTGGTGGTTTCATGACACAGACTTGTGTGTGTGCACATGCATACACACACAGGCAAATAAACACAGAAACACACACACACATACATATAGAAATATACACACACACACAGACATATAGGTATGGGTGTATGTATTTATACACATACGTTTCCTAGAAGCAATGACACCCCAGTAGCAATGAGCACACCTAGCACCCAGACCTTGGTTTCTTAGTACCATTCACTACTAAAATGAACTGGAGCTCCTTGGAGAAATGGCTGGTTTCAGGGCTGGAGGACAGAAAGCACAAGCTGAGCCTGGAATATCTTGTGTCAGAAAGTAAGTAAATGCTCAGAAAATAAGGGGGACATGTCAGAAGGACACCCCTGTTGGCCAAATCTTGACACAATTTAAGCATCAAATAAAGAATGATAGTAACAGACTATAAGCCACTGAATAAAATAAGATTCCATGTATACATGCTGATATAAATGAGTAATTGAGGGAAAGAAAAGCTCTTCTTTTTTTAATATTTATCTTTTTTTATTTCATTGCGCTGGGTCTTCGTTGCGGCTGGTGGGCTCCTTAGTTGTGGCATGCAAAATCTTAGTTGCGGCATGCATGTGGGATCTAGTTCCCTGACCAGGGATCAAACCCGGGCCCCCTGCATTGGGAGTGTGGAGTCTTAACCATGGCACCACCAGGGAATTCCCGAAAAAAAGCTCTTCTTTTCAGTAGAAAGCAAAGTGACAAGTATAGAAGAAATGATGGAATCTGACAAGCATCAGTAGCAAGTAGCATAGTAATAATTGATTCCAGCAAGAATCATCAATGGATATTAAAAACAGTGGGTGAAAATTTGCTGGGTAAACTGAATATTGACCTGGTCTCAAAGAATCTCACTGTAAGTACGTGTTAATTACAAAAAGAAAAACAGTGACTCTGCAGTGGCGAAACCTGGCAGCCACCACCCTAAGCCGCGTGATCGCGGGTAACATCACCAGGAATGGGACACATTGACCTCAGGTGTCTCCTGATATGATCACAGAGAGGGACACATGTCACCTCTGTAGTATTCCTACCAAAAATGCAGAACCTGCATCTAGAGTTGAGGAAACAGCCGACAAACCTACACTGAAGGAACATCCACAGGATCACAGACAACAAACTAACTTCAAAAATGCCAATGGCATGAAAGACGAAGACTGCAGAACCGCTTCAGATTAAAGGAGAATGAAGAGATGTGACGACCATGCGATTTCTTCGCCATAAAGAACATTATTGGTGAGATCTGAATAAGATCTGTAGGTCAGAAAATAATGTGGTGTTAATTTCCTGATTTTGATAATTGTACTTGTGGTTGTGTAAGAGGTTATCCTTGTTTTTAGGAAATACACCCTGAAATATTTAGAATTAAAACAGGCATCATGGCTGCAGTTTACACTCAGAGGATTCAGAAAAAGACGCACCTGTATAGAGAGCAACAAAGCAGATGTGGGAAAACTTCGGCAGTTGGAGGATGGGTGAACGGTGTACAGGAGTTCTTTGTGCTAGCCTTGCAACTTTTCTCTAAGTCTGAAATTACGTCCCCCAAAGTTAAAAATACATCTTCAAGTTGTCGAAATGTTTTAAAAATCATCCAAAATAAATTGTGTTGGCCCTCCTTGTCCCATTGTACCCTTTTCATATTCACTGCCTACTTCACCATGCAGCCCTCTGGGACTGGTCGCTTGCCCATTTAGAATCTACGTGAAGGTTTTCGAAGCCTTTCTGGGCAGCAGGGAGTCCTCGCTAGGCTGAAACACACAGCTCGCCGGGTATTCTCACAGCTCCTACATGCTCTGCCCTGTGGTCAGTTATTTCCCAAGGCTTATTTTACTGCTGGTCTGCAAACTCCTTAAGGGCAGGGACTGTGTCTTATCTTCGTGTCTCCTTTACAGTGAATACTCAGTAAATATCTAATGGAATTAAGTTGAAAGGAAGTATGCATCTTCGACTCTCCGTGTCTTTGACCACTCGGTAAAGCATGAAAATAGCATACGGTGAGCAATTACAATTGAGTTACAACAGGGCATCCTGGTGATGTTACTGTGTTTTCCCTCCTATTAGAAAATGTGTTCTTTTAAAAAAAATGTCTTTATTGTAGAAAATTTGGAAAATACAGAGAAGCAAAAGTAAGAGAATGTAACTGATTCAGAGATGGCAGCGTCGGCTCTTCCCTGATGAAGAGCCACCCACTACCCGAAGTTATCAGTGTCTGTCCTTTCGAGCGTTTCCTATGCAAAATTTTAAATGCGAACTTACACCTAGATGTGTATATACATATATTCATATTATGCATACTGATGTCTGACATTAAGTTTTTGTTTTTGTTTTTGTTTTTTTTGGCCACACCACACGACATGTGGGACTCTAGTTCCCTGACCAGGGATTGAACCTGCGCCCCCTGCATTGGAAGCGCAGAGTCTTAACCACCGGACCGCCAGGGAAGTTCTGACATTAAGTTTTTATTTTATGCACAGAATTAGATGGATCAAAATCTTTGGTTACCATGTATTTTTATTATTAGTCCATGCGTCACAGCTCTCTTTTATCATTCATTCATCAATTCATTCAATAATAATATTGTAATAAAACTCAAGAATTAGAACACTGACAATAATTGAAATCTACCCTATGTACTCCTCCCAGGGTTTATCCCCCCACCCCTCAGAGGTGACTGAAATCCTAAAGTATAAAAAATACATTGTTTATTTTTATTTTTTTAACTTTATAAAAAGGGAATTATACTGTAAGTTGTATAAGTCAGGGTTCTCAAGATAAACAGAACCAAAAGGATATATATATCCCTAAAAACAAGGGGGTTAGGGGTGCCAAGCCTCCCCATAGTTGAAAATCCAAGTATAATTTAGTCTGCCCTCTGTATCCGCGGGTTCAACAGATCACAGACAGTGTAGTACTGTAGTATTTACTATTGACAAAAATCTGTGTATAAGTGGATCCATGTTGTTCAAGAGCCAATTATATATATACATGGAGAGAGAGAGAGAGAGAGAGATTTTAAGGAATTGGCTCACGCTACTGTGAGGCCAGCAAGTCTGAAATCTGTAGGGCAGGCAGCGGGCTGGAGAGCCAGGGAAGAGCTTGAGTCCAGAGGTCATCTGGAGGCAGAATTCCCCCTTACTCAAGGGAATCCAGTCTTTTTTCTTAAGGCCTTCAACTGATTGGATGAGGCCCACCCAGATTATGGATGGTAATCTGCTTTATTCAAAGTTGACTGATTTAAACGTTAATCTCACCTAAATAATACCATCACAGCATTTAGACTGGTATTTGACCAAATATCTGGGTACTGTGCCCTGGCCAAATTGGCACATAAAATTAGCCATCACATAAATAGCCTCCTGGACTTGATCTTTTTCACTCCACATTATGTTATGAAGATTCACACACTTTTTTGGGTTTGTTTGTTTAGCTGGAGTTGATTCATGTTCACTGCTGTATAATATTCTATCGTGGGGAAATGCCCTCACCCTGTTCCATCTTCTGCTGGTGGGCATCAGGGTCATGGCTCTGCTGTCACAAACAGCCTAGGGGACTCTCTGGCACTTGTTTCCTGGGGTAGATGTGCGGGGCTTTGTCTTGGGTATATACCCAGGGGCGATTTCCTGAGCTGTCAGGCACGTGAATGTCCAAGTTCATAAGGAAAAGCCAGATGGTTTTCCCAAGTTGTTACACTGGTTTCACTCTCCTCGGCCATGCTTAAGAGGCCTCTGGTTCACAGCCTCTCCAGACCTTGGCATTGTCAGATTCTTCATTTTTGTCATGAAATGGGTGAAAAACTCTTCTTTTTTACCGCCTTGGTTTATGTTTCCCTGATTAACAAGGAGGCTGGGCATCTCTGTGTGTGCTCCTTGGCTGTAGGCGTTTCCTCATTGGTGAAATGCCTATTCGTGGCTTTTGTCCACGTTTCTATTGGGCTAGGAGTTCTGTATATGTTTTTAACACAATTATTTGTGCTCCTGCCCTGCTCACCGCCCACTGCCACCCCTTTGGGGTCCCAGCGGTCCCTCACGCCTTGCCCTTGAGTGTTGAGGGACTCTGAGCTCTCACTGCTTTCCAGCGGGTCATGTCCTCACCACAGCCCTTGACCTTCTGTCTCCTTTGGGTTCTCTCACTCGCTCTCCATACGGGCAGCTCTAGCTGGCCATCTTGCCTGCATCCTGGACTCCGTGTGGCTGAGACCAGCCCCGGCCCCGGCTGTCCCCACTGTTGGAGTCTCAGCCACACCATCTGCCTCCAAGTCACCGGCTCTAGCTGAAATTACCCTGCAATGGATCCCGACACTGAGAGTCAGAGCCATGGGTCAGAGCCTTGACTATGCTTCTATTTCCAAAGTCTGGATCCTCCTGTTTTCAGAGTACAAAAGGGTAAACTTCAGGTCCAGGGAGGGGGTTATAACTCTCTCTCTCTCTCTTTCCAAACAATTCGTGTTTTCCTGCCTGCCTAGTGGGTTAAGCAATGAGACATCCCCTTTCTTGTCCTCCGATTGAGTTGCTTCTTTGCTTAACACAAGCTTTAGTTCAGGAGATAGAAATATTTATAAAGTATCATTTATTAAAACTTTACTAAAATATTAAAGGAAGTTTAAAATGAAAAAATGTCATACATAATCCTACCAATCCCCTCCGTTTTCATTTTTTCTGGTTCCCTTCTAGTTTCTATCAACATACGTATCTATTTTTATGTTGTAATTACTGTGTGTAGTTATATGTAGTATATTGAAAATGAAATAGTTTCTCCTCCCCCTCCCCGCACTTTACATTACTTTTACATGGCTTGAACGTGTTGCCGTATTTTTATTGTTATCTTAGTGATCACCAATTTAAATGAGCCGGTAGAGTTAAGTGTCCTGTGATTGGGGCTCTAGGTTGTTTCCAGTTTCGTGTTTGTTATAAGCAATGCTCCTATGAATAGTTATTTTTACTTGGGAAATCTGCAGGGCTGTCCCACTGGGTCAGAGGTGGCACTCGGACGTCTGCGTTTCCAAATCGGTTTCCTCCACATCGGTGGCTCACAGTGTAGATTTCTGAAGCTGCTTCCCCACAATTTGTTTTATCGTTTTCCTCTAAACATGGATTTTAAGAGACTGGAGACTAATAACTTCAAATGGGAAAACTTAAGAAGATTGAAGTACACGCAGGACCAAGAGTCTGTGATATTGGCTCACCAGTGCCCTGTGTCCCACACTCTGTGGCCAGGGCGTGCCCTCCAGTGCCCCCAGCCCGCTCCTCTTAATCTCCTGGATGGAGCTCGAATTGCCTCCTCCCTCCGTGGGGGGCTCCGCACCTTGGGGGTCCATGTGCGAGGCTGGGTTACCCACATCTGGTGGTTGAGGACCATCCAGGGCTCCCAGGAACTTCAGTGGCCTCTGGGAAACTGGGATAGTGGCTGGGACTGGACACAAGTCAGAAGGAAGGGGCCGCCTCCCACGGGTGGGCCAGGCAGTTTGAATGGAGTGTGGGACGCTGGGTGTGCATCCGCAGAACGCCGACCCCGGTGCAAGTGGGCTGATGTACAGCCTCCATCACAAGCTGGAAAGAGGCAAAGAAGAGACGCGTCCACACACGCATGCTGGGGAAGGCGGAGGCTGCAGGGAACAGAGGGCGGCCATGTACTAGGCAGCTCTGGCCGCCGTCACGAATACCACAGACTGGGGGCGGGGGGTTTAAACAACAGACCTTTAATTCCCTCAGAATTCTTAAGGCTGGAAGTCCAAGATCAAAGTGTCGGCAGGGCTGGTTTCTCCCGAGGCCTCTCTCCTTGGCGTGTAGATGGAGGTCCTCTCCCTGTGTCCTCCCATTGTCATCCCTCTGTGCGTATCTGTGTCCTCATCTCCTCTTCTTTTTTTTTTTTTTTAATTTATTTATTTTTGGCTGCATTGGGTCTTCCTTGCTGCACGCGGGCTTCCTCTAGTTGTGGCGAGCGGGGGCTACTCTTCGTTGCGGTGCGTGGGCTTCTCATTGCAGTGGCTTCTCTTGTTGCAGAGCACGGGCTCTAGGTGCACGGGCTTCAGTAGTTGTGGCACGTGGGCTTCAGTAGTTGTGGCGCACAGGCTCTGTAGTTGCGGCTCATGGGCTTAGTTGCTCCGCGGCATGTGGGGTCTTCCCGGACCAGGGCTCGAACCCGTGTCCCCTGCATTGGCAGGTGGATTCTTAACGACTGCGCCACCAGGGAAGCCCCATCTCCTCTTCTTATAAGGACACAGGTCTTATTGAATTAGGGTCCACCCATATGACCTCATTTTACCTTAATCACCACTTTGGAGACCCTCTCTCCAAATACTGTTATGTTCTGAGGTCCTGGGGGTTAGGGCATCAACATGGGGGTTTGGGGGGCAGGGTTCAGCTTAGCAGCAGCTGTAACTCTGGGAGCTCAGTGCAGTTCTGAGCCCATGCCCCCCGGGGCAGGGACTCCACTGGCTGCAGAAGCCACACAGCAGCCTCCCACTAGCCTGCAGCTTCTGCCATTGGCTTTCACAGGTGCGGTGGTGGGTAGGGGCCTCCCCGGCCTTCACCTGTCCTAACTCACCTCTGATTTGACCAGCCAGCAGCCTCCCAAGCTCCCACGCAGGGTCACTGCTCCTTCTCCCACCTGGGAATTCTCATCAAGGGTGAGACCCGCCCCTGGGGTTTTGGGGATGAGAAATGAGCCTCACCAAAGAGATTTTCAACCAGGTTCCTCCGAAAAGCCAGGGCTGCACCTGCAGGAGTCTTGGAGCCAGGCTGCGGGCAGCCTTGGGCATGACTGCGTGGGGCTCACAGCAGCAACTTCGGGACACTCCAGTGGGAGGGAGGGTTGGCCTTCCCTTCAGCGCACCTCCCCCAGCCTTGGCCGTGTTGGGGAGGAATCTTGGACCAGAGATGCCCCAACGAGAGCCCCTCCGGGACTGAACCTCCAGAGCTCCCTACTCACGAGAGCCCCACTTCTCCGTGTCCTCACCCAGCATGGCCTGCCCCTTGGTCTCCAGCCCACCTCTGTCCTGGAGCCGCCGTAATTGGGTTTGTCCCCTACAGTCCGGCCGGTGTCTGTCCTCCATGTACTGCTGACTTGCAGCAGGGGTCTGCTCTTCATCTTGACATTCTTGCGCCAAAGCATGATGTTTGACACAGAGCAGTTTCTTAATGTTTGCTGAAGGAATGACTGAATGCGAGAAGTTAATAGCCAAGTAGCCTTCAGAGCGCACAATTCTTCATGAAGAAGAGGGTCGTTGAGAGGGAGAAAAGGACAAGTTGCCAGGGCCACCTTTTTGGGTTAGGAAGACAACAGTCACTGGCCTGGGACCCACCATCTGAGCTGTAGGCCGCCTGCTGCAGCCAGGACTTAAATGAAACACTACTATAAAATGTGCAGGTGAACTAAACCAGCAGGAACGGCTAATAGGAGAAAATAAAATCAGGATTGGAAAAGACGTCTGTGTGTGGTTCGTCTGCACCCTCACAATGGTTGCCGGAGTTCATCTGTGAACACTGATAAGACTTGAAGGCAGCACAGAACACGAACGATTTTATTTCATTGAATTCAGGCGTGGTGGGTGACTTTGCCTGTTATTTAAAATGTCCATAGTTTGTTCCCAATATATCTACTCTGCAAATACTAATAATAGAAGGACCCTTTGCAGAGGGCAAGACTGGAGAAGCTAGCTTGACAGCAGCTCATCGGAGGGGGGTTCGGAGTGGCCCGTGCTTAGGCCGGCGATGCTCTGCTAAAGAAGTGAGCTGGGCCTTGGCTCCATCCCTGGGGACGGAGTGAGCAGAGCAGACTCACACAGATAAGAGCCTGCACACAAAAGAAAAAATAAATCGGTTGGCCTTCGTTAAAGTTAAAAACTTCTGTGCACCAAAGGATACTATCAAGAGAATGAAAAGACAACTCACAGAATGGGAGAAAATATTTGCAAATCGTGTATCAATAAGCGACGAATATCCAGAAAATATAAAGAACTAACATTCAACAACAAAAACCTCAAGCCAACCCAATTTAAAAATATGCAAAGAGTTCCCTGGCGGTCCAGTGGTTAGGACTCAGCGCTTTCACTGCCGTGGCCCGGGTTCAATCCCTGGTGGGGGAACTAAGATCCCGCAAGCTGCACGGTGCGGCCAAAAATAATAAATAAATAAATAAATAATAAAAATGCTCAAAGGACTTGAAGAATAGATGTTTCTCCAAAGAAAAAATATATGTAAATGGCCAATAAGCACATGAAAAGATGCTCAAAATCACTAATCATTAGGGAAATGCAAAACAAAGCCACAAAGAGATACCACTTCACACTCATTAGGATGGTTATTACAAAAAAAAAAAAGGAAGGAAAATAAGTGTTGGCAGGATGTGGAGAAATTGGAACCCTGTTCTTTGATGGTGGGAATGTAAAATGGTGCAGCCCTTGTGGAAAACAATCTGGTAGTTCCTCAGAAAACTAAACCATAGAGTTACCATATGACCCAACAATTCCACTTCTAGGTATATCCCCAGAAGAATTGAACGCAAGGTCATGCAGAGATATTTGCACACCTATGTTCATAGCATCATTATTCACAATAGCCAAGAGGTAGAACCAACCCAAGTGTCCATCGACAGATGAATGGATAAACAAAATGTGGTATATACACACAATGGGATATTATTCAGCCTTAAAAAAGAAAGGAAATTTTGCTATATTCTACAACGTGGATGAAATGTGAAGATATTATGCTGAGTGAAATAAGCCAGTTACGAGTATAAGTAAGGACAAATACTGAGTGTTTCCACTTACATGGGGTCCCTAGAGAAGTCAAACTCATAGAGATGAAAAGTAGTATAGTGGGTGCCAGGGGCTGGGGGAGGGAGGGATGGGGAATTAGTGTTTAATGGGTAGAGTTTCAGTTTGGTAAGATGAAAAAGTTCTAGAGATGAATGGTGGTGATGGCTGCACAACAACGTGAGTGTATTTAACGCCACTGAACTGTGTACTTAAAAATGGTCAAAATGGTAAATTTTATGTTATTTGTATTTTACCATAGTTAAAAAATATTTTAGAAAAAGAGGAAAAAGAAAGAGAGATAAGAGCCCATGAGCTGTACTGGTGAGACCACGTGTATGTGTTGGTTGGACAGAGCCCCAAGGCCACATTTTCAATGGTTTAGTGATAGGTAAACCCTTGAAGGAGCTTGATGAGGCTGGAGAAGGGCCTAGAACTTTGAAGGAACTAGGTTAGGAGTTTTGGCCCAAATTTGGAGCTGGGTAGGGGTGGGAAGGTGGAGAGGATGACCGGCCAAGGTAGTCCCAGACATGGAAGGACAAACAGAAAGGGGCTTCTGTGTTGGGTGAGGTGTGCATTAGCCCAAGAAAGGCTGATTGCAGCTCAGTAGGAAGGAAGACTTCTCACAGTCTTGAGCTCTGAGTCATGAGAGAGTTGCTTTGTGGCACAATGACCCTGCTGATGTGGTCTAAATAGGACCTGGTGACCAGCTGAAAGTCCCACCCCACCAGAGCGTAAGCCCCTGCCAACCACGAACACCTCTGCGGGGCCTGCCAGACGAGACGCACCTCCAGTCCCTGCAGGGCTCTTGTTCAGCAGTGCTAGGATTCCCTTAGTGATCCCAGGGCCTCGGCACCTCTCAGAGGCTGAACTACAGCTAAGCAGCTGTTTTCACCAGGCCCTGTGTTTGTTTTTTTCTGACATCAACCAATTCTCCGACACCAGGTGGGTGTCAAAGGATTCAATTCATTTCTCACATTAACCTCCCGAGTGAGCACAGACCCCACAGGTGGAGGGCTCAGTCCCACAAGGCTACCCACACCCCGAAAGCAGTTGCTGCAGGCTGCCCACACTTCTGCCCAGCTGACTACAAATTCAGGGGCTCCTACAACCCTTCCTTTCATGTTCCACACATTACTAGAATGACTCACAGAACTAGGAAAGCACTGTACTTGCAGTTGTAAAGGAAATAAATGAACAGCCGAATGAAGAAGAACATAAGGGAGGTTTGGAGCCTCTGGATGGGGTGGCGGAGTGCACCACCCTCCCGGCACGTGGGAGTGTTCACCAGCCCGGAAGCCTGCACCTCACTGTCCAAGAACACTATGGACATTTCATTACGTGGGCCTCAGTGATGAAGTCACTGCCACAGACTGAACTCCAGCTCCAGCCCCCGTGCCCCCGGGTGGGAGCCGATAGTTCCAGGTCTTTCTGGCGACCAGCCGCCCATCCTGAGGCGAAGTGAATAACAATAGACACTCCCACCACTCAGGCAATTCCAAGGGTCTTAGGAGCTCCATGCTGGGACAGAAAGTATACACCAAATACTTACTTTTACTGTGTTATACCGTGGGTTCAGATCCACTGAGAGCACCTGGTGGAAAGTGGATTGAGGCAGGCCGGTGGTCTCAGCGGGGTGGCTCATCTCCCTTCCTGTCTCCCCAGGGTCCGCAGGCAGACAGATCCCCATTTCCCTTAGTTGAGAAATGAGGGCATTCACTTTAAGTTTAGTTGTGAAGATCAAATGAGGTGTGTGTCAGAGTGCTTTAGAAATGTCAGAACTAGTGTCTGAGTCTGCCTTCAGGCCATTTCTGCACTTGTGCTCAAATACTGAGATTGGGCTTAACGGCAGATGTGGAAATCATTCATTCCATCAGTGCCTTTGATGAGAATCATTCATTCATCCCACCAGAGCCTTTGGTGAGAATCATTCATTCATCCCATTTGGCCTCCCACTGAGCATGGCCTTCTGTTAGGTTATGAATACCTGCCCACCACCTGCTGAGTGTGGCCTTCTGGAAGGGTCCTCAACTTTAAGAAGGGGAGTTCAGAGGGGGCAGACCACCTCCAGATGTCTGGGAGTTTTTCGTCGGGTGGAGATGCCACCAGGGTATTTGCATAAGCGCTCCCCAGCCCGGGCCAGAGCTGCACTGTAGAATCCAGTGAGGGTTGAGCAGAAAGGCGAGAAACCGGGCAGCCGGCAGAGCGCCCGCGCCCCCTGGTGGCCGCCGGCTGCATCTCGCTCCTTCCCGGACAGGATCTGCGGCCCGGCAACCTGGCTCTGGGTTCCCTGGTCCATTCACTGGTTGCTCTTGAATGGTTTGCGAGTGCCTGCGGGCCTCCAGAACTCTCGGGCTGTGCTGTGCGCCACCAGCCACAGGGCTCTGAGCACTTGCAGCGGGGCGAGTCCAAAGTGAGGTGTGCAGCCAGTGGCAAACACACCCTGGGTGTCAAAGACAGTACCCCCAAAAGTAAAATGTGATGTTGATAATTTTATCTTGGATCCCTGTTGAAATAATCATATTTCAACAAATTGTGTTAAATAAAATGTGATTAAAATGTACTGTGGCTGTTAGAAAGCTTAAAATTCCATATGTGGGGTGAATCCCATTTCTTTAGGTTGGATAGTGCCGTTCTAGACCATTGGTTCCCAGGCTTTGGGATTTCACGGGTGAGCAAAAGCCCCCCCCCCAACCCCGCCCCAGGTTTGACTACCAGTTTGATACTTTGCTAAGTGACGGTGTTTTAAAAAGTACTACCACCGCCATTCCCGTGAGGATGGGCGTGCTGTTACCAGAGAGGCAGGATGCCACGGTCAGAGTAGAGAGGCCGCTGAACTGCCCACTCATGGCCCATTGATTCGTTTTCCCACTGAGTGGGGAGGGCTCTGTCAGGCCCAGAGTGCAGGGCGGCTCTCCGAGGGGCCTCTCTTGTGAATGCGCACACGGTCTTGCCCTCTCCCTTCTCGGCGTCCACGCCTTCTGCAGCCCGATACCTGCAGGAGCCCTGCGAGGCACGGGCACCCGGGAAAGGTGAGGAGGCAGGGGACTGCCCAGCCTTGGTCTGTGGGTGTCACGTGGTCCTTAGAGCCACGACCACTGTGCGAAGCTGAGCGAGACCCGGGCAGCTGCAATCAATCCCCAGAAGAAAGGGCAGGCTCAGTCCCTAGACCTGGCCCTTGGAATCCCATCACTGTCCCCTGATCCCTGCTGCCCACCCTGCTCTGCTCAGGGACGGAGAGAAATATGCTAGGGAAGGCCGCATTCCAGGCCCACATCCATAGGCTCACTGGCGTAGTTCCTTGTCAAGGGTGTGATTTGGGCTCAAAATATTTTTTTTCTTACTGCAACATAAAATACGTTCAGAGCATAAACTTCAGAAGATAGAGTTGACTAAAAGGAGATAAAGACACACGATGACATCATACAAAAGATAACACCGTTAGCAGTAAGATCTCTCCTGTCCTGCCCCCTCTAATACACACCCATATATTTTTCAAAACTGTAATTAGGGACTTCCCTGGTGTCACAGTGGTTAAGAATCCGCCTGCCAGTGCAGGGGACACAGGTTCGAGCCCTGGTCTGGGAAGATCCCACATTCCATGCAGCAACTAAGCCCGTGCGTCACAACTACTGAGCCCATGTGCTACAACTACTGAAGCCCACATGCCTAGAGCCTGTGCTCCACAACAAGAGAAGCCACTGCAATGAGAAGCCTGCACACAACAACGAAGAGTAGACCCTGGCCGCAACTAGAGAAAGCCCGCACGCAGCAACGAAGACCCAACGCAGCCAAAAATAAATAAATAAAATTTTAAAATAAAACAAAAATAAAAAAATTAATCAGCAATCATATTAGGTACAATTTTTTTTTTAAAAAAAAAGGGGAAAAAGGGACTTCCCTGGCAGTTCACTGGTTAAGACTTCACGTTTCCATTGCAGGTGGCGTGGGTTCAATCCCTGGTCGGGGAACTAAGATCCCACATGCCGCACGGTACGTCCAAAGAAAAAAAAAAAAAAAAAAAAAAGGGCAAAATACTTGAATAAACATTTCTCAAAGAAGAGACATGAATGGCCAATGATCACATGAAAAGTTGCCCAATATCATCAGTCATCAGGGAAATGCAAATCAAAACCTCAATGAGATACCACTTCACACTCTTTTTGATGGCTATTTAAAAAAAAAGAAATAAACAAAAAACAGAAAATAACAAAAGGTTGGCAAGGATGAGGAGAAATTGGAACCCTTATACACTGGTGGTGGGAATGTAAACTGGTGCAGCCACTTTGGAACCATCTGGTGGTTCCTCAAGAAAGTTAGAGTTACCATTTGACCCAGCAATTCCACTCCTAGGTATATACGAAGAGAATCGAAAACTTACATCCACGCAAAAACTTGTGCACAAATGTTCACAGCACCATTATTCATAATAGTCCACCAAATGTCCATCAACTGATTAATGGATAAACAAAATGTGGTATATGCAAACAATAGAATATTATTTGTCCATAAAAGAAGGAAGTACTGACATGTGCTACAATATGGTTGAACTCCGAAGACATTATGCTAAGTGAAAGAAGCCAGACGAATGAGATCACACATTGTATGATCCCATTTATGCCAGGGGTCCCCAGGCTGCGGACCGCCGGTGGTCCGCGGCCTGTTAGGAACCGGGCTGCACAGCAGGAGGTGAGCCGCGGGCAGGCGAGTGAAGCTTCATGCGATGCTCCCCATCGCTCCCCATCGTTTGCATTACCGCCTGAACCATTCCCCCCACCCCTGTCCATGGAAAAATTGTCTTCCATGAAACCAGTCCCTGGTGCCAAAAAGGTTGGGGACCGCTGATTTATGTGAACTGTCGGAGTAGGCAAATCCATAGACACAGAAAGTAGGTTAGTGGTTGCCAGAGGCTGGGGAGAGGGGAATGGGCGTGACTGTTAGTGGGTGCCAGCTTCTCTTTGGGGCGATGAAAAGTTCTAATGTTAGATAATGGTGCTAGCTGGTTGCACAACCTTGTTAATATACTAAAAACTACCGAATTGCCCATGTTAAAATGGTGAATTTTGGGGACTTCCCTGGTGACGCAGTGGTTAAGACTCCGCGCTCCCAATGCAGGAGGCCTGGGTTCGATCCTTGGTCGGGGAACTAGATCTCATATGCCACAACTAAGGAGCCCACCTGCCACAACTAAGACACAGTGCTACCAACTAGTGTTTAAAAAAAAAATGTTACTTTCTTCTTAAAAAAAAAAGTGAACTTTGTGTTGTGTGAATTATACCTCAATAAAAAGTGGCAGGAGTGTATGCAAGGATAATTGAAAGAATTAAGTCTACGCATTTTTTGAGGGGAGACCAGTATAACTTTACATTTAAAAAAAAAGGTAAAAAGGCCACCTTTAGGGTTCTGTTTCCTCATCTGCTAAACGGAGACGGCCTTTCCTGCTCCTGGGGTTCTGGAGGGACCAGACACGGTGAGGGAGCTACCGACTGAGCCACACATGGAATTTTCATGTCCCTGCATCTGGATAAGGGTCACCCCGGCATGCTAGACATCTTCCCTGGGGCCTCATGTAGTCCTCGAAACAACTTTAGGAGAATGTTCTAGCAGACTTGTTCTGTTGATAGGAAGCTGAGAGGAGGGCCCACGTCTGGGTTCCCCGATTCTAACAGGAAGAGCTGGACTTTTTGTTTTTTTGTTTTTTTTAAGAAATAGACCCCACATATACAGTCAATTGATTTTTTAAAATTAATTAATTAATTAGTTTTTGGCTGCATTGGGTCTTCGTTGCTGCGCGCAGGCTTTTCTCTAGTTGCGGCGAGCGGGGGCTACTCTTCGTTCCGGTGCATGGGCTTCTTATTGCAGTGGCTTCTCTTGTTGTGGAGCACGGGCTCTAGGCGCGCGGGCTTCAGTAGTTGTGGCACATGGGCTCAGTAGTTGTGGCTCGCGGGCTCTAGAGCGCAGGCTCAGTAGTCGTGGCGCACGGGCTTAATTGCTCCACGGCATGTGGGATCTTCCCGGACCAGGGCTCGAACCCGTGTCCCCTGCATTGGCAGGCAGATTCTTAACCACTGCACCACCAGGGAAGTCCAGAAGAGCTGGACTTGAACCCAGTCTGTGGAGCTTCGGGGTGGGTGCTCCAAACCCTCACCTCAGCTTCATTGTAGGGAACGGCCACAGTCTGACATGCCCAGAGCTGGCAGGTTTGTTTTGCGGGTACATGGCCCTTCTGGGGGGAGTGTGTACTTTTGGCATGGAAACTCTCTTTATGTGAACACTTCCCATCCTCAGTGGGAAACCTCAGCAGGTCAAAACACAGGACTGCAAAAAAAAACAAACAAACAAAAAAAAAAACAAAAAAAAAACACAGGACTGCAAAAGCGGCCCCTTCTGTGGAAGGCGGCCCTCCTGAGAGACAAACCCTTGACAAACCCTCTCGAGACCCAAGCCTGTTTGCTTTCGTTTTCTCACTGATGGGAGCTTTCTCTGCCAAGCTGCCACTCAGCAAACACCTCCTGTCGTTGGTCAGTGAGTGGTCCCTGAGTGTCCACCAGGGCCAGCCCCGCCCTGGGGCCAGCAGCTGCGGTGGTGAGCAGAGCAGCGTCCATCAAGGCCACCATGACTGGTGGTGAGGACTGACGCAAACAAACAATGACAGAAACCAATGAAATGTTTGCAGGTGACCTGCGTGCTTCATGAGAGAAGTACTGTGTGTCTTACTAGCTCAGGACAAGGTGCTCCGCAGAAGGGGGCCATGAGGGTGGGGTGGGAGGGGAAGTCAAGGAATAAAGAGCATGTAGGAGAGGACCTGAGGAAGGAGGCTCAAGCAGGTGAAGAGGGGCAACAGGGACACTCCTCCCAGAGGTACAAGCATGTGCAAAGGTCCTGAGGATGGAAGGGGCTGGGGTCCTGTCACCTGAAAGCGCTCTGAGCTTGTGTGTGGGGATGGTTCTGGAAGGCCAGCAGGCCCATCTGAGTAGGATGTTGCCGTCTTCCTAAGTGCAGTGAGAAGGGGGCGTTAAGCCGGGTGGCATTCTCCATGGACAACCGGTAGCCACAGGGCATTAGACCGCAGCAGGTTAGGATTTGAGAGAAGGCGGAAGTCCAGGGTGAGAAGTGTGCTGATCCCACAGTTACTTAGGGGTGGAGCCAGCTTGCCTCGGCAGGGGCCCCAAATAATGGATGGAGGTGAAGGGAGGCAGCAGGGTTACTGGTGTGAGCAGCAGGGACAGGAACACCGGGAGGAAGGGCTTGTCCCAAAGCCACCAGAGTCACCAGAGCCGGGGAGAGATGCCGGAGTAGGCCATTTGGGGGCTTTGGGGGCCTCAAGGCCGGGCTTAGTCAAGCTGCTCTTCCGGGGCAGGAGCAGCCAGACACAGACCTGCATGGTGGGAGGTGACCCCACCCCCCAGGATTGGAGAGGTGACAGTGACAAGGGGAAGCCTCAGTAAGTTCTCAGCCCTTCCATGACACACCCAAAGGCCACGGCAAACAGACACCGACCTCTCTCCACACCAACAGGGCACAATCAAACAAGGATGCCCCCAAACTTAGGGTGCCCCAGGAAGAGGAAGAGAGCAGCTGTGGGGGCAGAGAAGCCACCTACTGAGAGAGGAGAGGAGAGGGCCTGGGGCTGGAGAGGGCTGGGGCAGGGGCAGGGGCTGGGGAGAGGCTCTGCTGGCCTGAGCAGGGGTGGGTGTGCTCACTCTGGCCTTCCTTGGGTTGGCTTCCTGGAGAAACCCCAGGCACGGGGACGGGCTCCCAGAGTCTGGGGGGTCCTGGCTACCGGTGTCCCAGAGGTAGGGTTCCCAGGCCGTGGGATGCCCATACCCAGCACCGACACAGACAGCAGCTGGGACAGTGTGTGCCCCCAGTGTGTGCTCTGCCCAAGCCCCGTCCCAAGACGGCCCTGGGACCCCCAAGCTTCCCCAATGGCCCAATAGGAACAATGGAGGCCTACAGGAGGGGAGGAGAGAGAAAGAGACCAAGGCTCTGGGGACATTCGGAAACCCAAGAGGGGCAGCCTTGGATGCAGGGGTCAGCAGAGGACACTGGGGTGACATTTGCCAAATCGGCGGTGGCTAGAGACTGTCCACCCCTGGACACAAGCCTACGCCCATCACAGACTCAGCGTCCTTTATTGCACAGCGAGACTGCGATCTTTCCCCGGTGTGGGAGCGGGTGGAGAACCCCTCGGCCAAGCCCCGGTGCAGGCGGTAGGCCAGCTCAGCAGCCTGGCCACAGGAGGGTGAAGGCACCGCGACTGCAGCGGAAATCCGGCTCTGGCTGCTCCGGCTTGGGCTCCACGGAGACCAGGCGCCGAGCCCCGCGCTGGGTCAGGGGGATGCAGTCGGAGACACGGACCTCCAGGGCCCGGCCCTCCCTGAAGGAGGGAGGTCAGGGTCAGGATGGGCAGGGCTCCGCAGCCCCGCAGCCGCCCCGCGCCCCGAGACTCACCCCTGGCAGTGCGCGGCCAGCACGCCCACCAGCTCCCCGATGCGGTTGTCCAGCGGCGGCCGGGAGCGGTGCAGACACACCACCAGGTCGTCGTAGCCCCGAGCGTGCAGCACCACCAGCTGGTCCCGCCCGCTGGTCACGCTCAGCCCGGTCACCTGAAGGGGGTGGGGTCTCAGGGTCAGGGGCACGGCAGGCCCTCCTCCCCAAACCTTCACCTCCGCCCCAGGAGCACAGGCCCGCCCGCACGCATCTCCCCCTCCCCAGCACCCCGCCCGCTCTCGACGGCCTCTCCCGAGCTCCCCTCCTCTCCTCCAGGCCCCACAGCCCTGCTGTCCCCTCTATGTCCCCTTCCTCCCTCTCTGGTCCTGCCCATAAAGGGGAGGGTTGGGCAGGGCGCACCGCACACGAGGGCTTTTTGCCCTAATGGAATGTTCTAGATCTGCACAGTCTAACGTGGCACCACTGCTCACCTGTGGCTCTCCAGCATCTGAATGTGCTGGTGCCACTGAGGAGCTGAACTTTTACTTTTCTTTCCTATTCATTGCACTTAAATAGCCACACGGGTCGTGGCCACCATACCAGATGGTCCTCCACCCTGACAGTTACAGGGACCCCCCAGCCTCAATCCCTGCCCTGGGTTGCCCCTTGGCCTGTGGGAATATGAGCTGCGGCTCCAGGGAGCAAGTGGGTCACAGAACTGGACAGAGGGGTGAAAGGGAGGGGACCGGGTCCCACGGGTGGCAGCCACACACTGCAGCCAGGTCCATGCGGTCCAGGTCGGGGAGACCCCCGGGCAGGCACTGGCACAGATGTGGGGAAGGGGGCCATGTGGCATTTCGTTCTGCCAAAGAGTGGAGCAGGAGGGGGCGAGGAGGCCGAGGATGGGGGTCTGGGCCCTACCCCCGTGGGGCAACCGGAAGCCTCTGCAGGCTGTTCTGCAGGGGCGCGTGGGGCAGGGGAGGAGTTGACGTCCTGAGCTGATGCTGAGTTCTAGAAAGCGCCGGCCATCCCAGGTAGGCATGAGGGGAGGGGCCCGGCAGTGCCCAGCAGGACGCCGGGCCAGCTGGGGCCCCATGGATGCCCCCGCCCCCGCACAGGGCTCACCACGTTCAGGGGCACGGCCCGCATCACCCGGTACTGCCGGCCCGGCTCCAGCTTGTAGAGGTGCCGGTCTGTGAGCAGCAGGGCCCGGTCCCGGCTTTTGTTGAAGCGATTCACCTGCGGGACAGGTGCTCTCAGGGTCACTTGCCTGCCCCAGGGGGCTCCCCAGCAGGTGTGGCCAGTGGCCTCCCCTCCCTGAGGCCACTTTCTCACTGACTGGGCTGGCGCTGACTGCTTTTGAAGTTGCAGGAGCAGCTGTGAAACGTCTAAGCTAGGCCTGGGCCGGGGCTGCCACGGGCCTGCAGCCCTGCACCCACTGCTCACCTTTCGGACGTGGCTGGAGAAGAGCACGGCCCCGAAGCCGTCCTTTTCCCGAAGCGTCTTCAGTCGCTGAGCAAACAGTCCTGAGGCTGTGGGGTTGTCTGTGGCCTGAGGACAGATGGGGGCTGCTTGGGATGGGGTCTTGGGACCATGCTTGACTGACAGCAACTCTCAGGGAACTGGCACAGTTATCCTTGACCTCAGAGAACCTCATCAGGCCATGTGCCAGCCTCCTGGTGGGTCCACCTGCCACGCTGGCTTCCCTGAAGGCCCACCGCACAGACCCCCTGCAGCCCTGAGGTTCTAGGCACACATGTCTGTGCCCTCCACACCCACCCACCAGCCCAGCTCCCCACGCCAGGCCTGGGCAGACTGAGAGCTGGAAGGGGCTGGGTGGGACCTCGCTCCTCCATGCCAAGCCACCCACCTGGGCAAACCTCGCGCCCCTGAGGCTTCATTCCCTGCAGAATGGGGCCAGGGGGCGGCTCACAGCACCCGTGTGGGCCAAGGGGGGCCATGGCATGGAGTCAGGGGGCTGTGCCTAAGAAGGGGGGTCTGTGCCGGAGAATGGGGGTGCTGACCTGAAAACACAGGAAGGCAAGTGGGAGTAGGGCAGAGGGGGAGGTGCTGAGTAAAGCCCAGGCTAGCTGGTTCTGGGTGAAAACCCTTGAACTTCAGAGGCCAGGGGCAGGAACAGAGGGGTACAGCCCACAGGACAGCCAGGCCCAGGGAGAGGACAGCTGAGGCGGACATGGGCAAGGTTTCAGCCTTGAGCCCCTCCTTGGCACCCAGACCCCGCAGCCCTGACACTTACGGAGGACAAGTAGTCCCGGGCCCAGGCCCGCCGGCAGCCCCAGTCCTGTCGCAGCTCCTGCAGGGCTGCCATGGCGGCCACCTTGGCCTTGATCTGAGCCATGTCTGAAGGGGGGATGTTCTTCACCAGCTGCCGGGCCCGCCACCTGGAGAGGGCCAGGTGGTCAGACGGACCCCTGTGCAGGCCTCACCCTTCCCTACTCCTGATTGTGCCCCTTTTCCTGAGAACACACGTTAGTGCCTTTTCATGTCCCTTCCCCCACAGGATAAAGCCAAGCCCCTCAGCCAGGCACTAGCCACCCGCTGTGTCCCAGCCTCCCTGGTCTCAGTGGAAGGTGGCCTCTCCTGCTCTGAGCACGCTGGTTGCCCTTCACACCTCTCCTAAAGAACTCCTACTCAGCCTTCAAAGCCCTGCTCAGTTGCAGAGTTTCCCCCACTTCTAGCTCTGACCCACCAACCTCCCTGCAAGCCTCTAGCAAGGAGATGGAGACCTGCATCCCCTCCAGATGTCCAGGATGGTGCTGGGGACATTAGGAATCTGCCAGCGGCTGTGGGGTGTGGGCAGCCAGCTGATGTGCACAGCCCCCTGTTTTCCTGTTTATCCAATGGGACCACCTGTCTACTGGCTAGCACCAAGGAGTTCAGATGGCCCGGTCCAGGTGTTCATTGGGCTCTAGCTGAGTGGAAAAGAGTGAGGGGCAGAGGGCGAGTACCTGCAGAAGAGCGCCTGGCAGATGTCCTGGAAAGGCTGCAGCACAGCAGGGGGCGGCGGCCACACAAGGTCACGGCCGTAGAGCGGGGGCTGCCGTGCAGCCTGGAATCGCCGCTGCATCTCTGCCAGGTGAGCGCGCACCTTGTGCCTCCGGAACCAGCGCATGATGGTGTAGATGGCCCTCAGTCGCCGGCAGTGCCGCCTGGCCAGCGTGCCCCGCCATGCCTGGGGGGCCAGTGGGAGGTGGTGCTCCGTTAGGCCCTGCCAGGCCCCGCCTCCCTCACCTTAGGAGACCCCAAAATGGAGGGGCACCCTAAGAATGTAACCATCAAAACCCAGACTGAAGATCCTACAAGGCAAGCGGCCCAGCGAACCCACAGATTAAAAGAGACTTAAGCAACGTATAGACCCTGAGTTGAACAGACTGAGGACACGACTGGGGACGTGTGGTTATTGACTGGACAGGACAGCAGCAAGTCAGTGTGAACTTTCTAAATCCTGTTTCTGTGATGGTATTGGGTCATGTTCTTAAAAAAAAACCCGTGTGTGTTACAGGAGATAACAGAGGTAACAATGAAATGCAGTGTGTCGTCCTTAGTTGGATTCTGGGTTTTTAAAAGATGTAATGGATGACTTCCCTGGTGGCGCAGTGGTTAAGAATCCGCCTGCCAATGCAGGGGACATGGGTTCGATCCCTGGGTCAAGAAGGTCCACATTCTGCGGAGCAACTAAGCCCGCGTGCCACACCTACTGAAGCCCACGCGCCTAGAGCCCGTGCTCTGCAACAAGAGAAGCCACCGCAGTGAGAAGCCCACATACCGCAACCAAGAGTAGCCCCCGTTCGCCGCAACTAGAGAAAGCCCGTGTGCAGCAGCAAAGACCCAACGCAGCCAAAAAAAAAAAAAAAAAAAAAAAGACTGCTCTACCATACCATTTAAAAATAAAAAAATAAAAGATGTAATGGGTCATGGTGGGACCCTTTCAGAAATTTAAATATGGCCTACATATTAGACATTCAGATGCGAAGAATATATTTTATCAGTGTTAGGTTTCTTTTTTTTTTTGGCCATGCCCTGCAGCATGCGGGATCTTAGTTCCCCCACCAGAGATGGAACCCGTGCCCCATGCAGTGGAAGCGCAGAGTCTTAACCACTGCACCGCCAGGGAACTCCCAGTGTCAGGCTTCTTGAATGTGCTAATGTCAGTGTGGTTATAAAGGGGGATGACCTTGTTCTTAGGATATGCCTGCTGAAGGATTTAGGGGTGTCATTACTTTATATGGTTTGGGAAAAAATACAAATATATGCGTATGTGAGTATCTGTATGTGCGTATGGAGAAAGAGAGATAGAGACAGAGAGACAGAGACAGGGTGCGGGGGGGAGGGGAGAACATAATTGGAGCAATCCAGGTGAATAGTAATCATTGTACGAATCTTTCCACTTTTCTGTAGGTTTGAAATGTTAAAAATAAAAAGTTATGGGGAGAGGTGGGAGAATCCTTATCCTTTGGGAAGACATACTGAAATGATTATAAATGAAATGATTTGCTTCAAAATAACCGGGATAGAGGTGCGATGTCTACCCAAAACCACGTTGGTCACGTGACGTGGTTGACACAGGGCAGCAGGAGTGTGGGACTATAGCTTTTCTCCAGGTCTGAAATCTGTCAGAATAAATGGAAGAAAAGAAGGAAAAAAGAAAGGAAGGAAGGAAGCCAGATTCCTCAATGTCTTGTTTTGAGCACCTGGGCCTGAGGCTGGTGGCCACAGAACAGAGGTGACCCCAACAACATCCACACTTTTTGCTTAAGTCAGTTTCAGTGTCGGTTTGTCACCTGCGAGCGGGGGCTCCCCCGGTACTTGGAAGTGTGCCTGTGCTCCCCTCAGTGCACGCACGTCCCCCCAACTCCGGGTGGGACACACCCATCTCTCCCCTCCCCCCAGGTAACGCACAGCTCTCTCCTTCCCATCCTCCCACACCCTGCCTGGTGGCCGTCCAGCCCCGCCGCACCTTCTGTAGCAGCAGCACGATGATGGGGATGAGACACGCGCGGCTCTGCTCCAGCGTGACCAGCGTCCGGGGCGAACGGATGAAGAGCTTGCTGTGGCCGAAGGCCACGTCCCCCTGCAGCCCGTGCTGCTCCAGGAGGGCGCTCACGGCCGCCCTATCGGAGCCCAGCAGGTGGTTTGGCCACGTGTACTCACAGGTCATCTTGTACCTGTCACAGAAGTACCGTGGGGTCCCAGGGGTCCCGGACCCTGGGGAGGAGTGCGGACCCGCCCCGCCTTGACTAGCCCCGCCCCCAGGCCGCGCACACTCCAGCGCCACGCCCACACCCTCCCTGCCGATCCCACGAAGCCCATCCCCGCCCCGCCCCACCCCGTGTGTCACAGGAGGGACCTCGGTGACTGTCAGTGCCCTGAGGTCAGCAGCGTGCAGGCTCCCGCCCTGAAGTCTGAAAAGCGCCCGCTGCTTTGGGCACCCGCGGCCCGCTGCTGGAACCCCTCAAGGACACGCCCCTGGGGGAGGGGGCCGTACCTGAGCAGGAATCGAGAATAGGGCTGGCGGGAAGCGAAGCCAGCCCTGCGGACTCTCACGTTCTCCAGCAGCCCCAGGTATGCGACCTGGTGGCGACAGTGGCCCTCGTCCAGCTTCGCGGCCACCTTGTCCTCATTGGGCTTGATGCAGCGGACGTAGAAGGGCTCCTGTGGGGACAAAGGACACTCGGAGAGGCCAGTGTCACGGCCCTACAGTCACCCGGCAGGGGCAGCAAGCGAGCTGTCTCCATCCTGCCGTCTCCATCCTCCCACGCTGCCGTCTGCGTGGGGAAGAGGCTCTCAGGGGGAAGGGGAGGCTGAGGGCCCAAGGGCAGGCCGAAGGCTGAGGCCAGGAGGAGACTGGGGATGAGGGGTGGCAGGCAGCATGGGACCTGGGAGCCCAGTGTTGGGTGCGGGCAGGAGGCTGGCCCAGAGCCAGGTTCTGAGCGGGCAGCAAAGCCCCTTAGCCCTTCCTTTCGCTTCCCAGAGGCCCTGCTGAGTCTCTGGATATTCTGCTGCCCTTCCACTGCCCCCTCTGGCTTTGCGCCCCAAGCTCTGCAAGGTGCTCGTGCCACTTTCCTGCCCCTGCGGCCCCAGCTTCCAGAAGCTGACCCCGTAACTGGGCAGGACCAGGGCTGGGTCAACCCAAGCTCTGAGCAAGGTCTCCCCCAGCCCATCCCCAAGAGGCAACGACGCCAGGGGAAGGCTGCTGGGACCCCGCATTTACTCAAGCCTCCGCCTGGTCCAGGGCATCTTAACCTGTGCAGCGGCTGGTCCCTCCCTGCTGGAGGCGGTGTGGCTCGCAGCAGAGAGGAAACAGAAGGATCCGGAAGGATCCAGACTCAGGGTGGGGTTGGGGGGCCGTACCTTGGAGGCCAGGTTTTCCACCAGGGCCACCATGGAGTTCTTGAAGAGTGTGCCGGCTGTCAGGGGGCGCTTGGTCACCTCTGTGATGTCCTGCTGCCCATCTGGCCACATGGCCCGCAGGGTGGGGTCCGTGCTGTGGACACAGGCTGCATGGCCAGCCGCCCTCCAGGACAGCCCGCACCCCAGCCTGGCCATTTGTAAGCTTCATGGCCTCAGCTTTGACCCTCAGGCTGTCTGTGAGCATCAGACCGGAGTGTCTGAAGGCCCTTCCAGCCAGAGCCCCTGGGCCCTCGCCCTCTGGTGCCCACACGCATGCCCACAGGGCCTGCTCACCTGTTGTACAGCAGCCGCTTGAAGTCCTGGAAGAGGGAGTCTCTGTTCTTGTCAATGAAGCCCTCCGCCGAGTACCTGGTTGGGGGGGACAGGGCCACTGAGGAGACGGGGTCCTCGGACGGCCCCCAGCGTGCCCCTCCCCCTCCTCCCACCTGGTCAGCCTCTCTTCCTTCCTCCTCACATGCTCCTCTTCCTTCCCCTCTCCTTTCTGTCTTCCCTTTCATCACATAAGACCTTCTCCCTCAGAAGTTTCTCTCCTGAAAGATGCCAAATGTCGCATCACTGAATCCTGGCTCTAGCACATACATGCGGTGTGACCTGACCTAGGGCAAGTTACTTAAACTCTCTGTGCCTCAACAGAGACCACAAGCTCAGAACAGTGCCTACTGAGTTTCCAAAAATATCGGGCGATTGCAATTACAACCAGGAACTCCTGAGTCATGGGTCTATTTTGTTCCGGTGGCACTGAGAACCTCAGATTCATCGTCTCGTCCTTTGACTGTTAGAAAGCTCAGCACTAAAATCTTGGCTTCACTTGCAGCTCCTAGAAAGGCTCAAGGCCATGGGATCTGACTTCTGGTGGCTTCGTCTTTTGGACTCTTATTTCTTCTCCTTGCGAAGGACACGTTGGACACTTGTGCCTCTCTCTGTGTCACCTCAGATCCACTTCGGGGTGAGGTGAGTGACAGGGAAATTAATAATAATCACGGCCACTCCTGGAAGACACCTGGGGCCTCGGTACTCAGTGTGTGGCCCGAGGACCCGCAATGTCCATCTGGCCTGGGAGCTTGTTAGAAACACAGCCTCTCGCCCCTCTGCTCCTCCTCGCTGGCCTGCACCTTGATGTGCAGGCTTTGCTCAAAGCGTGACAAGAACTGGCCCTGGGCTAGGAGCAGAGGTCCACCCTGGCTGCACCTCGGAATCTCTAGCCCCTCTCCCAGAAATGGGCATTTTTTTAAAAGCTTCCCAGAAGATTCTATGATGCAGCCAGGGCTGAGAATCGCTATCTTAAAAGCCCCATTGTATGCTTTTTACTTGTGAATCTGGTGAAGGGCATATTTTCAGCGCCTTAAAAAGGGGAGGGGGCAGAGGGGGGGACCAGATGCTCAGTGGGGGGCCCTTACATGACATCCCCTGCATAGTGCTTGATCCGGAAGTCTCGGCCAAACTCCATGGTCTTGTCTGTGGGGCAGAGCTATGGGCGGGGGCAGGCCAGGTCAAGGCACAGAAGGTGTGGGGGGATCTGGGGGAGGGGGGGACAGTCCTGCAGAGAAGGCTGAGCCACCGCCAAGGACCCCCCACCCCCAAGACAGGCAGCGTGGCACCCGTGGCGCCCTTTCCAGGGCTGGGACCAGCCGGGGGTGCACAGGGCGGGGGCGACCGCAGGGGCGGAGGGGCACCTGGCGGCTGGTGTAGTGTGGGTGGTGGCGGTGGTGCGTGTCCAGGGTCTGCAGGAAGATCCGGTCAGTGATGGGGCCCGCGGTGCTGCAGGCCTCATCCAGCACAGCCAGGATGCCCCGGTGGGGTCGCTCCACCAGGTCCACGATGGTGGCGTTGTTGAAGTACTCCACCTGTGGGAGGGCAAGCAGGGCAGCTCCCGAGCCCCGTCCGGCCTCTCGCCCGAGTTCCTGCCCGGCGCCCACTCCCCCCAGCCCTCCCCTGCACACACCCGCCCGCCCAGCACCACGCCTCTCCCTCCAGGGCCCGAGGTGTGCAGGACGGGCCCCAGCACTCACGCTCTGCCAGGCGATGCCCTCCCGCTCGTATTCCTCCTGCTCCTGCTTCAGGATGAGCTGGATGAAGAGCTGCTGCAGCTTCTCGTTGCAGTAGTTGATGCAGAACTGCTCGAAGCTGGGGGCGGAGGGGCCGTTGAGAGTCCTGCCTCGACCGCCCACCGCAGGGCTTTTGCTCCATGGGGAGCGAGCGCAACAAATGGCAGGCTTCCCCGCAAATAGGTCCCCTGAGGTTTGCCTGAGGGCGCTGGTGCCAGGCGCCCCAAGTGGCCTCTCTGTCGGGGAGCATCTCCCGCTCCTGGCCGCTCTTTTACCCGCCTGCCCCCAAGTCCAGCACGCACGCCCTGGAGTGGATCTGGGAGTCCCAGCGAGGGGAAGTGAGCCGAGATCTTGCCTTCCCAGGCACCAGTGGACGGCGGCACAGCTGAGGCTGGCTTGAAGGCACGAGCCTGGGGCCAGGGACCGACCGGCACCGACGCCGGACCCCCTGCTCCCCAGCCCAGCAGAGCTCCCCAGGACTAAGGCGGCCCTAGAGGGTGGGCGGGGTCAGGGTGTGGTGGCAGGGCTACCCACCTGTTGACAGGGAACACCTCGAAGCCGTAGATGTCCAGCACGCCGATGACTGTGTCCTTGCCGTCGCGCCGGGGGTCCCGGTCCCGGGGTTCCATGATACGGTTGATCCGGTCCACCACCCACTCAAACAGCCGCTGGTACACTGCCTGGGAAGAGGCCAGGAGCCAGCTGCCTCTGACTGCCTCTGGCCCCGTCTCTTCCGGGAAGGCCTCCAGGTTGCCCCCCCACCTCCAGAGCACCTTGGCACAGGCGTCCCGGGCATAGCTGGCCTCAGCCGCAGTGTGGCCCTTCTCGATGAGTTCCCTGCCTCCCGAGGCCACGGTGCGAGCCAGCAGGCAATGCAGCACCATCCCCCGGGGTGTGGCCGTCAGCTCAGCCACGTGGTCCACCAGCACCTCATCAGTCACCGCCAGGCGCCTCTGCTCCAGACTGCCCTCCTCCAGCTCCACAAACTTGATGTTTCCCTGGTGACGCGGGAACCATGAAGAGTCAGGCTCTGCGTCTCAGAGGAGCCTGCTGCACCCCTCTGCCCCCAGAGGGGCGGGGGAGGCAGGGACGCGGGGTACAGTAGAGCTTGGCTTCTACCACATACACAGCCAGAGAGAGAGAGGGGAGCGCTTCCTGGAGCACTCCAGAGCCTTCCCCAAGGCTTCCCACCCGAACGTCATGTGAGTGGTCCCACTGCATCCTTCTGCGGCCGGCTATGTGCTACCCACTCCTCATGCTTCCTCAGGGAGAACTAAGGCTCAGAGGCGCTGAGTAACCTGCCCAAGGCCACACAGCTCTTAGGTGACAGAAGCAAAAGGCCGGTCTGCATGTGCTCAGCTTTACTGAGCCCAGATTGCCCTTGCCTGCTAAGTCTGGGCTGATCTACCAGACAAGGACCAGGCCCATTCTGGGCATTCAGGGCCCACGGCTTAGGGCCCGGCCTGTGGGAACCCATAGCCAAAGCAACTCAGTTTCAGCAGAGGGAGAAGTGGGCCAGTTACGTGGCTGGGTTGTCAGAGGCCAGTCTCCTCCTCCAGGGGAGGCGCCCGGCCAGGGCACCACGTGGGGAAATGGCCGCAGAGCCCACAGCCAGGCTCACCAGGTGCAGAATGGCGGCCAGGATCCGGTGCACGGAGGCCACCTCCTCAGGACTGAAGCCGATCACCCGCATGGCTTCCGTCACCGCCTGGTGGTGGCTCTTCTCGTCGCTGTCCAAGACCTGGGGGAGAAAGGGCTCAGCACCCCAGTGCCACGCTGAGCCCCGATTCCTCTGTCCCAGTGCGCATGCTCACCCACTGTACCGCCCCCCCATCCCGGCGCTGAGCCCCGATTCCTCCAACTGAAAGCCTGCCGAGTCAGGCCCCACCAGTCCCTCTGAGCCAGGCACACCGCCCTGGGCCCTGCTGAAGTCACTGGCCACCAGCACCAGGGCCCTGGGACTGAGTGTGATTAGAGCCTGGGCTCCCTGCCCCGACTCACACTGAGCCCCGCCCCCTGGCGGGTGAAATTATACAGCGCAGGGTTTCTCTGCAGGTGCAGTTCTTGCAGCTCCTTGTCCTCACAGCCCCGCAGCACCTGGAGGACCCGACACCCCTCCGTTAGGCCCCTGAGCTCCAAAGGCCCCACCCACGTACGCAGGACAAACAGACGCGTCCTTCAACCACCGCTGACCCAACAGATTCATGGTGTGGGTCAGCACAGTGATGGTGTGGACACCACCTGAGCCCAGGGAGAAACTACTTCTAGGTCAGATACTGTGTAGACACCACACCTATCCAGGGAAAGACCACTTTAGTGGTCAGGCATGGTGTAGATACCACCTGAGTCCACAGAGACCCACTTCAGAGGTCAGACACATTGCAGACATTGCCTGTGTCCTGGGAGGACCTACTTCAGTGATCAGACACGCTGTAGACACTGCCAATGTCCAGGCAGACGCACTTCGGTGAGTCAGAAAGAATGTAGATACCACCCAAGCCCGAGGAGATCCCGCCTCAGTGGGCCAAACATGGTGTAACCGCCTGAGTCCAGGGAGACACCACCTCAGTGGGTCTAACCCAGTGTAGACACTATCAGTGTCCAGAGTCCACCTCAGTGTCAGACATGGTGTGGACACTGCCCTGCCCGCGTCCAGGGGGACCCCACGTCAGAGTCAGATGAGGTGTACACACAGCCACGTCCAGGGAGCTCCCACCGCAGTAGGGGCGGGGCCGGGGTGATGGCATGGAGGGAGAGGGGAGGGAACGGGACTGTGGGTGGGGCAACCAGCAGGCCTTCCCTGCAGGTCTCCCCCTGCCTGCTTTGGCTCACCTGGTAGAAGGCATGGAAGTTCCTCTCGCCCACGTGCTGCTTGAGGACCCGAGACTGAGGAGAGAGGAACAGCTGGACCGAGGCCCGGATGCTGGCCCCACCTCAGGGGACCTGTCCCAGAGCCCCCGGGGCAGTGCAGGTAGGGGGTGGTGGCTGACCTGGCTACAGAGGGAGCCCCGCCCGGTGAAGCTGGGACATCCGGGAAGGTAGGTTCCTGCCCCCAGGGTGCCAGGCCTGGGAGGCTCGGCGTGGTGGGGCAGCTCTGCCTGGTCCCCCTGAGGGAGGCCTTTGTGCAGCCCACCTGCCCAGGGTCTCGGTAGTAAGGCCCACCTTCTCCAGCAGGTAGCTGTGGATGTGTCCCCCCACGGGGTCTCCTTTGAAGTCAAAGTTGATGTCCATGTACTTGCCGAAGCGGCTGGAGTTGTGGTTGCGGTTGGTGCGAGCGTTGCCGAAGGCCTCCAGCACGCAGGTGGACTTGAGCAGCACGTCCTTGACTCTGCGTGGGGCAGAGGGGCCGAGGGGCTATAACGCAAAGACCTTGCGCTGGGGACTGTGCCCGGGTCCAGCTTCCCCATCACAGGAGGAGAGGGAGCCTGAGGGCCTGACCTCACCCTGTGCTGCCCCTTGCAGGCCTTCGACTCTGAGATGCTGGGAAAGGCACCTGCAGGGGGCTCACGCCGGTTGTCCTGTAAAGCCTTGAGCCTTGAAAGGCATTGGCCCTGCCTTCCCAGACCAAAGCTGCAGCCCAGTGAGGAGCTGGGTCTGGACCCTCGGCGCCAGCCATGTGTGCTTGGGAACTTCCATCGCTGTTCCCACCCCACTCCTGCCCCGAACCCCACCTTACCCCACCTCAACAGGAAGAGCCGGGGCTCCCACATAGGAAGCTGCTCCTACAAATCCCCGCTGGTGAGCAGCTGGCAGGCAGGTGGGCCCTGGGTTCCGGGTTCCCGACCCAAACCCTGACACCCGGCCTGGCATCCTGGGCCTTCCTGACGGGCCAGCCAACTTCTCCACTTCCATCAGGTCCCGGTGAGGGCCCAGCACCCGTCTGTTGGCCCTCTGCACCTCACTCCCTTCCTGTCCCTAGAGGAAGGGCACCCACATGCTGGGCCTCGCCTCTCCTTGTGTCGAGAGGTCCGGGCTGCGGCTCACCTGGAGCCTTGCTGACAGCCACTGAACTTGGCCTGAGCCGGGCTCCATTGTGTCTCTTGCCCCCCATAAGGCATGAAGCCCCTCCCCACCCTCTCCCCACCCTCACCTCTCCACCTCGGCCCTCTGGCTAGGGTTGGTGACGGCAGCGATGTATTGCATGATGTGCTTGCTGGCTTCTGTCTTCCCTGCCCCACTCTCCCCTGCCGGAAAGAAGGACAGTCAGACAGAATTTCTGGCTGCTCCCCCTTAACCAGCTCCCGGTGCCCATCCCCACTCCCAGGTGCTCCAATCACCTCCCCATCGTTGACAGATGAAAACACTGGGGCCCAGGGAGGCTGTGAGCCAGAGCCTGGGCCCTGGCCGCAGGGCAGGTACCTGAGATAACAATGCAGGTATCCCTGGACCGGCGCTTCATCGCCCTGTAGGCAGCGTTGGCCACAGCGTACAGGTGGGGCGGCCGCTCATAGAGCTCGCGGCCCTGGTACCTGGCGATGGCCTCGGGCCCATACAGGGGCAGCTCCTGGTAGGGGTTCACGGACACCAGCACCTCACCGATGTACGTGTAGATGCGGCCCTTCTCGAACCTGGCACAGGCAGGGTCAGTCCTCAGTGCTCAGGGCCTCGGGGACACACACCTAGGTCCCGGGGCATTGGGCCCAGGCGGGAAGCCTTGGGGCCCTGGCCCACCCGCAGGGCTGAGAGTAGACGAGGGAGTTGGGGGGAGAGGGGGTGCCGGCTGACTTGAGCCTTCCTGGTGCCGTTTGCCGGGAGTCGCACCCCACACAAGGTAGTGGTGGGATCCAAGCTGCTCTCCACGGGGATCCTGATGTCACGGGAATCATGACTACCCACTTTATTAAGGGACTGACTTGCCCGAGGCCTTGCTGGGCAAGGCAGAGCTGGCAGTGTGGGAAACTGGGTTGAGGACCGGGAGGAGATGGGGGTGGGAGGCAGAGGGAGGGGCCTCCAGCTGTTTCCTTCTCATGACCTGGGCGGGGACCCAGAAGCAGAAGCGGACCCAGCCCAGCCCCACCCAGACGGCAGGGACTGGGAGGGGTGCCACCACCCTCCCCCCGGGCACTTCCTCAGACTTCTTGACCCTTCCCTTCAGGAACCTAGCCACCCAGAAGGGTGCCTGTGTCCATCATCCCTCTCTTGACTCTCCTGCCCTGGGAGGAGCACTGGCCCGCCTGCGCCTGCTGCCCTGACGGACCCGACCCGCCCTGTCCGACAGCCTGTCCCGGGTTCCTCTTCCTCAGCTGCCTCGGACGCGGGAGTTCCCTGCCTTGGCTCCCTGCACACCCGGGACCTGCTGGAGACAGACTCTCTCATCTGCAAGCTGTGTGGCCCCAGGCTCAGGGTTCCATCATTAATACGGAGATGGTAATACCTGTCTCAGAAGCTAGCTTATAGGAATGAAGTGAAGTTATGCTTAACTCTCTGCCCCATACAAAAGAGAAGCTCATTTCCTGTCTGACTCTCCATCCCACAGCCCTGGCCTTGGCTCAGGGCCCGCCCGTGCCTGACTTCAGCAATCTGGGGTCAGTGGGACCTGTCCCCAAGCTCTGCACAGTCACCTTCTGCTCCCCCTGGCTGTCCAGGGATGAAGCCAGCTCCTGGTGCCACCCCATGTCACCACCAACTCCTCCCTGCCTTCTGCCCTCCGGCAAATAGGGCCCCGTGTCACTTCTACCAGCCACACCCTGAAGCACCCCACATGCCACCCTGAGAGTGTCATCTCAGCTTGTCCACCTGCACCCCCCAGGGTGGGCCCTGACCACTTCCCTTGGAGCCCCCAGGCCCAGCACAGCCCCACAAGGGGGATGGAGCATCCAGCCGGTCCGGGGGCCTGGCGCCTGCCGGGAGGAGGGGTCAGGAGGCACCTGGGCTGTGTGGGAGGCCCGGGTCTGGGAAGCCTGCTGTAGCACTGGCTGGTTGCCCTGGCCCTGAGGCCACGGCCCTTCCTGTCCCGACGTCCCCCTGCGGTCACCCAGACAGCGGGCTGGCAGAGACCAGCGGGGGTGGGGATGAGGAGAAGGGGAGCCCCTGCCCGAGGTCTACCTGAGCTTCAGGTTCTCCATGAAGTCTTCCATGGTTACTTGGTCCAAAAGCACAAAGTCAGGCTTGCCGCACTCAGGGCCTTCGTCCTCCATCGTGCCGGCGGGAAGCACCCAGGCCAGGTTGCCTCGACCTTCCTGTGCAGAGCAGCTCAGGGGAGGGGTGCTCTCGCACAGGCCCAGCCCTCCCTCCCGCAGCCGTGTGGTGAAGTAGGAAGTGGGTTCTTGTGGCCCCAGGGAGGGGTTGCCCTCCCTGCTTGCCGTCCCCTCCCAAGGGGCTCTGACCCCTGCTTCCTGGTTCCCCTCAGGGCGTGCCTAACGGTTGAGGCGGTCAAGGAAACGCCGACCCTCTGTGATCTCACCCTCGCCCCCAAGCAGCCGAGTCTCTGCAGTCCCCAGCCCCGCTGCATCCGAGTCACGGGTGGGACTGTGAGGAGGGCTTTCTTGACGTGGTGGCCACAAAACCCGTCAACTCTCAGACCTCAACACTAGGCGGATTTTCGGATAGGTACATTGCACCTTGATAAAAGGTGAACAAATGCTGATACCCAGGCCTTTGGGGCAGGAGCCTAGGCAGTAATCCTTCCAAGTGTGACCACGCTGTGATGTGAACCACAAAGCCAGCTTCCAGGCTTAGCCCGCCACAGCCACGGGGCTGGTGGTCTGGGTTTGTCATGCTGAGACCCAGTCTTGCCACTGGTCCAGGCTTCTGGATGTTTCCCAGAAGGGTCCTTTGTGTCCTCGGGGCCCACCTGCCTGTCCCTCTAGTAGTGAGGACCAGGAGCTGCACCAGGAGCCCTCCTGTCCCACCTTGGTCCTCACCTCCCGGAGGTGTGGCCTCACTTCTCTCCGTAGAGCAGGCGGGCCCTTTGCAAGTGGCCAGACGGGCCAGCTCAGACTTCGACCACACGGTGTCCGGGTTGGGGACGTGGGGCGGTTCTCTCTCATCCCTCCCCTTGCACAGGGAGGAGAGCGTATTTCCCAACTTTGAGTCATCCGTGTACTACCTTTGGGATTCTCTACTCAAAAAGCTAGTTTAATATTTAAGAACTGTCTTTCAGTCAAGTCATTTTTTTTTTTTACCTGAATGAATAAAAGAATTTATTCTGTGACATTTAGGGTCTAGCCTAGAATAAAATTTTTGGTTCATTTTAGCTCGAGACTAGAATAAAATTTCTAACCAAGCGTGATCAAGAGTCTCTCTTTTTTTTTTAAGTTTTATTGGAGTATAGTTGCTTTATAATGTTGTGTTAGTTTCTACTGTACAGCAAAGTGGATCAGCTACACGTATACATATATCCCCTTTTTTGGATTTCCTTCCCATTTAGGTCACCACAGGGCATTGAGTGGAGTTCCCTGTGCTATACAGTAGGTCCTCATCAATCAACTCACTTTTTAAACTCTGAAATATTGTTTTATATGCACGGGTTTTTTTCCTTCAAATACTTTAAAACAAATACATATCTAATGAAATTGTAAAGTGCTTATTTTCAAATGCCTGATAAAACCAAGCCTCACAGCACTGCGCCCCACTGTTCTGAGGGGACCCTCCCATCGGGACCAGGCTTTGGCTCCACCCTGCGCCAGGCCTGGGGCTTCTCTTGAGCAAATTCTGGTCAAGTTTCATCCTCCCAATCTCTGAAGACCCCCTTCGCACCCCCTGCCTCTTTGGCTGGTGCTTTTCAAGGGTTTTCCAAACCAAAGCTCAGGAGTACCTGGGGAGTTCTCACAGAGCCTCAAGGTTTCACTTCCCCAACCTCTGGGCCCGGGGTTTGCATTAAATTAACAAGTGAAAAAAATGATGCGGCTGTTCCAGTGAAGCTTGAGACATTGAAACCTGAACTCGATAAAATTTTCACGTCATGGGACTTCCCTGGTGGCGCATCATGGGACTTCCCTGGTGGCGCAGTGGTTAAGAATCCGCCTGCAGGGGACACGGGTTCGAGCCCTGGTCCGGGAAGATCCCACATGTGACACAGCAACTAAGCCCGTGCACCACAACTACTGAAGCTCACAAGCCTAGAGCCCGTGCTCCGCAACAAGAGAAACCACCGCAGTGAGAAGCCCGCGCACCACAACGAAGAGAAGTCCCCACTCGCCACAACTAGAGAAAGCCTGCGTGCAGCAATGCAAAAACCTAACACAGCCAAAGCCAAAGCCAAAAAAAAAAAAAAGAAAGCTTAAAAAAAAACATATCACGTCATATCAAAAAATAGTTTTGGGTTTTTCTTTTTTCCATGTAAAGATGTCAAGACGGTTCTTAGGTTGGGGATTGGCCCGTGGGTTAACCAGTCCCAGCTTTAGACCCTGCTACTGTGTGGCCCTGCACTTAACTGCAGTCAGGACTGTGCTCTCCACGCTGACAGCTTGCACAAAGGATTTGCCACCCAGTGCCTCATTTACCTATGAGGCCAATGACAGCACACCAGAAATCCTTCCCCCTCCTGGGTCTGGCTGGACCTCTGGGTCCGCTGGTCTCAGGCAGGACAAATGGTGGCCCTATATGCTGCTTCCCCGGGGCAGGGTCTGACAAGTTGGGGCACAGTGACAGGTGGAACAAACAGGTGGTCAAGTGAGGATGGAAGGACAGCAGGGAGGTGCCCCTGGGGGCTGAGGGCGGCAGTTTCACTCTCATTATCTGATCTAGGTCGATTTCAAGATGCCGCCCTCTGTCCAGTCCCTTCGATGGCCCCTCACTCTGGCTCCCCTTGCTGGTGCCATTGCCCTCTGTAGCAGGTCCCCAGTCCCTTTGTTTCTCAGTTCCCCTACACAACGGTACCCACTTTAGGATTTGCTTTTACTTCCACCTCATCTCAGAGCATACATACTGTTGGGTTAGTTGCAGGGAAGGGCCCTGCAAAGGTGCCCTGGAGCGGCATGTACCCACAAAGGCCACACAGCTCACCCTCTGACGGTGCTCGTGAGAAGCTCTACCTCTCACTCTTCCTCATCTGCTCGGGAGGCTGTCAGGAGCGTTTCCCCTGGTATCCGGTTCTGAGCTGTGAGGCTTTCTGCCCCTGCCCCTTCAGGGTGTAGCTGCAGTGACTCACGGTGCAGGGACCTTTGGGTACTTTTCCATTCACAACATCACTAACAAACTAAACGTGGCTCACTGAATCTTCTCTAGCTCAGTCAGCCTTGGCCTAACCTGCGGACATTCCTTGAAAAGGTCACGACGTTGAGCTAAATGGGCTTCCACTGTGAAGTTATTTATCAAATGAAATAGATCATGAGGGTGCATCACTCATCCTAAAAGTATCAATCCACACACTGTGGACTCAACACTTTGGTATGTAACCGAGTCTGACCCACGCTGGTGAAGAGGACAAAAGACAGAGAACGCCATCAAGCCAGAGGAAGCTACTCCAGGATTGGTGCCCTACCACCCACTCTGCAGTCTCAAAAGCAATGAGAGTGGGAGACACCCCAGGGGCCCCCTCAAACTTGGCTGAAACTCCTTCCAGGAGGGGACGGCCCTCCTCCTCTTTGTACCTAACATATGGAAAACAGAAACAGAGGCTGGACTGAACTACAAATTTTACACCGTTTTATTAAATATCCCTTGTTTCTCATTCAGGAGATGTCAGAGGGGCCTGGGTCCTGATGTACAGTGAAGATCCTTGTTCTGGAAGCGGACAACACGGCACCCAAACCTGGGGTCAGAGAAGGTCAGTCAGACATGCACACCCGGCCCTGAGCCACCCACACCTCAGCTGGGCCAAGAACCAGAAATTCCTGACTCCTGGAAGGGGAGCAAGTGAGGATCTGAACCTGCTCAGAGAGCTGCGGTGCGAAGGCCTGGGTTCAAATTCTGCTGCACCTTCACCAGGTGTGTCAACGTGGGCAGGCCACCACCTCAGTTCCCACTTGCTCATCTATAAAAACAAGGAAACAACTTGGAGGCCTGCTGTTACAATAAAGTGACGTGAGGATATAGCCAGGGATTGCTGTAATTGCCAACTGCTACTGAGTGGCAATAAACAGAAATGAACCTGAGTTCCCACTCCTGACTCCACCATGCGCTAAGAGGCCTCTGCGACAGAGACTTAGTAGCAGCCCACCCTTTCCAGGCTGACACACCACTGACCTAGGAGATTCTTGGGGAAGAGGCTGCAGGTTGAATCCAAAACCACAAAGGCAATCAAAATGCCATGCCAAAGAATCAGAGCTCCATGAGTCTAGATAGTAGACAACTATCTGTCCACAAAACAGTCTCGGGAGCTTAAAGACAATTCATCTTTCTGAGACTCAATCACCCGACTTACAATATGGGAAGGTAAGAATAAATGGATGGTTTTGAACCTCTTGACAAGGGGACTTATGGAAAATTAACATATAAAATGGAAGTGAAGTGATTTGCTAGGCCAGACCCTGCATACTTACCACTGCAGAGTCCCCAGAAGAACCTGTCATCCACGGAAGGGATCATCTCTCAGGTGTCTTCTAGCTCTCACATCCTGGGATTTCTGCTGCTGAAGCTGGAACAGGAACACAGGGCAGAGTCTGTTGGGGGTTGGGAGGCTGTGCTGTCAGGAACTGTGAAGGGTCTGACATACCCCCCCAGCAATGGCACGTGACAAGCTAGCCCATCAGTTACATGGAAGCTGGTAGGAGACACAAAGCAAAGACAGTTGATTATTCACCACAGCAGTAGGTAGAGAGAGCACCAGTGTTCTCCACCAGCCCCATTTCCCACCGGGTGACACAAGGGGAGCCAGAAGGCACTCACAGTGCAGTGGGCTGCATCACAGAAAAGGCACCCTGAGCACAGGAAAGCCAAATCTTTTACAGTCGACAGTGGGCAGGCCTGCTCTCTGCTCTGGAAGTACTACCTCGTACATACCCAGGCTGTCTATTTGAACATCTTTGAAAAGAAAGTCAAAGGGCAGCCAGCGCCTCGCTCCTAGGACTGCAGAACCATGAGACTCACCGACAAGTGTCCCGACGGCAGCCCCAGGAGACTGGTGTGTTCAGCATTTGCACTTGGACTGAAGAGAGAGATCCGAATCTGCTAGAAGCCTTGACCTTCAAGGGAGAAGGTGTGGTGTGACCCCCGCCGTCCAGGAGCATAGGAGCTGCGCTGCCCTGCTATGACCATGCTGGCCATATCCCTGCCTGTACCCCACAGCCCTCGCCCCAAGGCAAGGCCCAATGGCATTTCCCTAGAACCAAAACTTCCTACCCGCTTCTGGATTCCATTCCTCCCTCCCTCCATTCCACCGTGCAGAATTTAGCCTTTGGTTCTCTTTGGTTTACCCGCAAATGGTAATGTCTCACAGGGCAGGACCCATCCCTATCATTCCTTTCTACTCTTTATTCCCTGCTGTGGGTCTAACTCCACCTTTACCACTCCCTCTGAGCTTCACTTTCAACTTCTATAAGGCTTCTGTTTGAAGGATATAATAAAATAATACAGTAAAATTTACCACAAGCCTGGAACAGAGCAAACACCCAAAATCCAAAACGACTTCAGCAAAGATATCAACGTTCTCTAATCTGCACGGTGCAATATAGTAGCCACTTGCCAAATGTGGCTACTGAGCATCTAAAAATGTAGGTAGTGGGAATGAAAAACTGAGTTTTAAATTTAACCATATGTGTCAAGTGGTCACCACATCAGACAGTACAGATCTGTATGCTGCCCAGCACACCAGATAGGGAAGGCAGCAGGCAATTGTCTGAAATTTCTATAACCTTGCTCTGGATGGAGCAGGGCAAGGCCTCAAACCGTTTCAAAATTTTTCTTGCAAGCACTGTAGGAATGCACAGGGTCACTGCAGACCCAAGCACGCTGGAGGCTTGCAGCCCACATTCCTTCCAGCCCCTAAAGCTCTGGACAGACAGCCGTACTCCTACTGAGCACCAGCCGGGACCAGAAACTGGGAGAAGAGATCACGGGTTGAATTAGGCCTACTTGGGTTTACCCACTGGACACAGATAACTGACAAATAGTAGGAAGGGAAGGACTCCAGACAGCAATCCCTTCTGGCTCAGGGAGTAAGGGAAGGAGCCTTGGGAGAGGCAGCTTTGTCAAGCAGTTGAAAGGACAGGAGTTAACTTTAACTTCATTTCTTACGACCCTGTAAATATCCTTATCATCACCTCATTGCACAAAATCGCCTTTTCTTCCACAGTCTTCTCAGAACTGTAGACCATGACACAAAAGTTGACTCGATCGATTTTTCCCCACGAAATAATGGTGGAGAAGAACTGCGGGCCCAGTTCCGGGTTAGTGTCACTTACCAGGCCATCTTACAGATCATCTGCTGCGGAGCAGTAGAGGGCCGTCCACCTGGAGGGGGCACGGGGTCAGCTCAAGCAAGGTCTCGTGTCGCCTCCCTAGTTCTCGCCCCTTGGGAGGCTATACCCACGAGCCCATTCCCCCTGGCGCTGCCTGCCAAGGCCGCATGTGTACTCCGAACGGGACCCTCAGAAGCTCGGTTAGAACCACACTCCTGTTTCCCCTCCAACCGCAGGACGGAACGGCCTGGGCCGAGCACCCGCAACGATCACCGGACCGACGGGGCCAAGCGCGGAATAACTCGGAGACGGCGCGCCCGCTCCAACTGGGCCCGGCGCCCCGCACCTCGCACCCCAGCAAGGCCCCCACGCCCTACAACCCTCACCTGGCCTCAGTAGATGGCAGGCACCACCTGGGACCCTTGATGGCACTGGATGGCCACGACCCCCAGGAGCAGCCTCACCCGAACTGCCACCCACGGGTGCAGCCGCGCACGCTCCCGCCTGCGTCCTCCGGTCGCCCGCTGGCAGGCGCACGTGGCGTCACGTGACCCGCGCGGCCCTGGGAGATGACGTCACGAGGGGCGCCAGGGCGAGGCTGGGTGCGCGTTAGCTGCGCCCCTCGGTAGTCCCTTGTGAGGCCGAGAGCGGAAGTCTAGTAAACCGGTGGGGGCGGGGTGCGCTGCGTTCCTGTTACCCCCGGGGTGGACTGGGGGACCCAGGAAGGCGGGGAAGTGGGCCTCGTAAAGGTACAGGGTACGGCAGCCAGCGGGGAGCTGGGCGCGGCAGGCTGGTGAGAAGCTGGACGCTTGGTCCTGTTCAAAATAGGGGAAGACGCCCCCTTGGCTTTTGGAATTGAATTCTCTGCCCTTTTCAAAGGAATGTCAATCCCTAATGGCTAAATAAGCCCACGGCTAGTCTCACGACTCAGGATTGTTTCCCAAGGGCCTGGGAACACTCTTTCTGAAATGTTATTGTCAAGGGGGAGAAACTCTGATCTCCCAGTGTCCTGGGAGGCTAAGGGCCCACTTGTCACCTGACTCCAAATTGCCCTTAACTATATGGAAGAGTGGGGTTTCTTTCTGTGTTTGCGTCCCTTTTAACTGTGGTGCGCAGCACATTCTGGCTTTTCTTTCCCTTCTGTCTTTGTGGAGAGGTTCTCTGGGTTGGGAGGAAATTTGGGGTTTAAATATATTTCTTCCACGCAGGCAGAGGAAAGCGCATTGTAAAGTACTGAGACTGGGAAGGGCGTGGCTTGTTGGAAATACAGCTAAGTATTAACAGGATTGTAGAGTCTTCTCCATGAGGAGCAAGGATAAGAACTACATATTCGAAGGTCTTGAATATAAGGCTACGAAAGCAAGAACTTGGTTCTGTAAAGAAAAGCAGAGCAATACTTGAAACTCATATTTTATGTATAGCACCTAGTAAATACATTCAAGCAGTTTATAGTATACAAATCCCATTATTTTGTTAAATGTCATGAGACAGATAGGGTGGGAACAGATTGCTGACATGGAGACTAACATTCACCCAAAGAGGTTAAGTGGCTTGCTCAAGATCTCATAGACGGCTAGGGCTTGTTTTATCTCAGATCAATGCTCTGTCCATTCTGTCACTCTGCCATGATGTAATCGAGAGAACCAGGAAGGTAACTGGTTATGGAGGGTCAGAACATGGGTGTGACAGTGTGTCTATGTGTGACCAAAAAAGGTGGGCTTGCCAAGGACTAAAAGAGAAAAGCTTTTTTCTGAGATGATAACCAACAAAATTCACTAGAAAGGGGAAGATGTTCCATGGAAACTTTTATCGAAGTCATAAAAAAGGATGCCAAAACATTAAAAACCACATAATCAAAGCTCAATTGCCTTATACTAGGAGGCTGCATGAGACTGGCACAAAGAGAGACCTGTAAGCAATTTCTTAAGTACTTATCAGGATATTGAAAAGAACTTTTTCTAAAACCACATCTCCAAGAGTAACTCCATTATTCTTCCAAGCCAATTGGGATGTATGCCTGGAAAGAAAATCAGAAATTTGGCTCTGAAAGAATACATAGAAAGCAATAGGGGCTTCCCCAGTGGCTCAGCGGTTGAGAATCCACCTGCCAATACAGGGGACACGGGTTCGATCCCTGGTCCAGGAAGATCCCACATGTCACGGAGCAACTAAGCCCGTGCACCACAACTACTGAGCCTGTGCTCTAGAGCCCGCAAGCCACAACTACTGAGCCCACGTGCCACAACTACTGAGCCCACGTGCCACAACTACTGAAGCCCGTGCAGCTAGAGCCCGTGCTCCGCAACAAGAGAAGCCACCACAGTGAGAAGCCCATGCACCACAATGAAAAGTAGCCCCTGCTCGCCTCAACTAGAGAAAGCCTGCACGCAGCAACAAAGACCCAACGCAGCCATAAATAAATAAATTAATTAAAAAAAAAAAGAAGGTAATAAGGAGGTATCAAAGTAGGGCTTACAAGGTTTCTTTCACCAGAGACACACAGGGTGGCTCTACTTCCAAGGGGTCATTATGATTTAGCATTGGTTTGGTCCATTATCATTTACAGGCCTGGAAACTGGATATTATAAATGCATTGAGAATTCACTTGAATCAACTCTAAAGAAATTCTTTTCTTCACTAATTAAGTCAATACTGGATTTGTCACATGCACAGCATGGTATGAAGTATTGCATGGCATATGTCGAAGAACAACTCAGAGACATCTAGGTAGTTATTTGCTAACTATTTAGTTCTCGATGGGTGAGAGGGACAAAAAGGAAAAAGCTGCAGTCAGCCTTGGGAACAGTGAAAAGATTCACTTAAAAAAAATAAAGAGCTGGAATCTAGTAAAGATGTGAGTCCAGGAAACTGTCTTTGAACAGGTCAACTGAGGGTAAATTTTCAGTTGTTCAGGGATTTCTCGAAAACTCTAGCTGGGAAGCATCTGTACAAAGCTGTGTACAGGTGATGTCAGTGCCTTTCCATCTTAGTCTGGCCTGCTGCACATCATTCCTCTCATTAGAACTCTCAGATACAGCGAGGAATCCCACACAGTCCCTATCTTTACAGGAACTTAACGATCTAGTACAGGAATGTCCTAACATGGTTAACATCAGAGACATATGAATAAAGTGCTTTGGGAGCGGGGGAGGAAAAAATTTCATCCAAAGATTTAGTGGAAGAGGTGATACTTGAGCTGGGTGATAAAACCTTAACAGGTAAGTCCACCAGGGACAAACCAGGTGCCCAACAAAGTTTGTTTTATTAATCTGCTGCAACAAGGGAGAATCCCAGGGAATTCTGGGCTGCCTCTCATTGCAAGAGTAGAAAAGGGGTTTTGTAAGGTTTGGGATTGCACTGAATAATTCTGAGGAGAGGAGAGGGGAAGTGAGGATCAGCTCTAGATTGCTGCTTTCATGAAGTGCAGGCAGTTTAGTAACTGGGTCCCAGTCATTTTTGTTCATGGAATGGGGCCACAGAGCAGGCTAGGGAAGTAAGTGGTAAGAAAGCAGTAATCACGAAAAAGAAGGAGGCTGTTGGGACACTTTACAGCTGAGGTGTGACCTTGGCAGAAATACTGTTCTCAGTTAACACTGCAGCTAGCCTTATGTCTGTTACGAGAGACTGACTACACAGACAATGGTCCGACCATTATAAAAATAGCATTCTGACCCACAAACCGCAGCAACCAGCCCAGGGAACCAACCCCTTCTCTACAGTAGCCAGCCCAGGAAGCTGGCTGTTGTTAAGTCAGACTTGGGGGGAGTCAGACTGCTATCTCTAGTGACAATCCAGGAAAGCAAATGATAACCTCCAAGCAAGCCAAATGGCCAGAACTGGGTCAATAATTTACAGCTTCCCTAATTTTTGTTCCCACTTCTAAATTAGGACCAACCAGAGAAAGCCCTACACAGTCCTCCAATCAATTGCATGGATACCCCACTTCTAGGTAGCCCACCTCCAGCCTCCCCAGGCCACACCCCCGACTTTTTCACTAGGAAGCTCTCCCACTCCTCTGCCTGCCTTTGGGTCTCTGCCAGATGCACGTGATGGTGGCTGACTCCTTCACTACAGCCAGCTCTGAACAAATAGCCTTTGCCTGTTCTCATTTAGTTGGTCCTCCTTTATTTCCAAAATTATCACCATCTGATTATTAGTAGGCAAAATTTTACTTGAAGCCTGGACTTGTGTGTGTGGAAATGAGGCAAAGGCGTTCTAATGGGTAGGAGCAGCCTGAGGAGAGTCAGCCTAGGATCAGGTTGTGAAAAAATAGGGAATACATATATTAGTCTCTACCCCTGGTTCCTAGCACAGAGCTCCCACATCGCTTGAAATTTCCTGGGTGAAAGGAATGTCTTTGTTCTAATGAGGCAACTCTGGGTGGGCTCCTGGATGGTTCCTGGATGAGAGCTGGTCACCAGAAAGACCATGATTAGGAGCTTGAAATTTTCAGCCCCACCTCCCCATCCTCCAGAGACAAAATGAAGTTAATAATTGATCATGCCTATATGATGAAGTCTCCATAAAATTCCAGTAGTATGGGGTTCAGAGATCTTCTAGGTTGGTGAACACGTGGGGGGGGGGCTGGGAGAATGGTGTGTTCAGAAGACAGCTCTATACCCCTTCCCACATACCTTACCCTAAGCATCTCTTTTATTTGTATGTTTATCTGTATCTTTATCATATCCTTTTATAATAAACTGGTAAACAGTAAGTAAAGTGTTTTCCTGAGTTCTGTGAGCCATTCTAGCATATTAATTGCACCCAAGGAGGGGGTCCTGGGAACCTCCAATTTATAGCTGGTCAGAAGCACAGGTAACAATCTGGACTTTCAATTGTCATCTGAAGTGGGGGGCAGGGCAGTCTTATGGGACTGAGCCCTTAACCGGTGAATCTGATGCTCTCTCCAGGTAGATATTGTCAGAATTGATTTAAAATGTAGGACGGGACTTCCCTGGTGGCGCAGTGGTTAAGAAGCAGCCTGCCAATGCAGGGGACGTGGGTTCGATCCCTGGTCCGGGAAGATCCCACATGCCGTGGAGCAACTAAGCCCGCGCACCACAACTACTGAAGATCCCACATGCCGTGGAGCAACTAAGCCCGCGCACCACAACTACTGAAGCCCGTGCGCCTAGAGCCCATGCTCCGCAATAAGAGAAGCCACCACAATGAGAAGCCCGCGCACCGCAACTAGGGAAAGCCCACGCGCAGCAATGAAGGCCCAATGTAGCCTAAATTGATAAATAAAAACAAATAGTAGGTATAAGGAGCAGCTACTGTTCTGAGGGCTGAGTGTCTAGGGAAGACCCCCTTCCCCCTCCTCCCAGGGCTGAGGGCCAGACTTTGTTGGAGAGAGAATAGCTACAGCTCACCGAATGGCAGAGAAGTGCTGGCAGAACTGGCTGAAGTCCACCCTCTGGAAAACTGTTCATGGAGGTGTCTTGCTGACCACTCGGAGATAAAACTTCCCAACATGGGTGCTGGAGGAATCTGCCGGCTGCTGGGTACTGGGTACTGCTGGCAGCCCCGCACTGCAGAGCCAGGTGCTTCGGAGAACCCAGAGCTGGAGAAGCTACCCTTGATGTAGGGAGGTAGGCGCTTCAGAGGCCTCTTTCTGCAGGTGCCTGCCGAGAAAGCTCACTGGAACCAGGTGGCAAAGCTCCTTCCTCCTGCACTGCCTCCCAGCAGTTTCTCCTGGCAAAGCTTCACACTGGGCCACCTGGCAAAGGAGGAATGCTCAAAGGGCCCAGCTCCATCCCGCGAAGAGAAATGAGAGTGGATGTGGAGCTGAGAGACAATATATTGACCACTGGCACAGGAGACAGTACTCTTAAAAAAAAAATCAATTGAGACAAATACTGGTTTGGTGTCAGTTTACATTCTAGCTGTGCTGCAAGGTTCTTACTGCCAGCTTAGTCTAGTGGCAAAATAGTGGGACTGCTACTGCTGACTCCAGTTTGCAGTGTGCTTTTGGGCAAACCAACCCATTGGGACCTCATCTGTAAAAGGTGGCACTTATTTCTAAGTGACTGTTAAGGTTCCACGTTTTATTCTGATAGGGTCCGGACGGGCTCGCTGTTGTATTTAAACTTTCCTGACGGGTTTGCTTAAGGAAGTCTGACATTGGAACAGACTAAGTCTTAGAAAAAAGCTTCACCGTGGCCGCAGGAATGGAAGGCAAAGGGAGAAAAGAAAAGGGAGTGGGTCCTACGCCCCTTCCCCAAGGCCCGGCTCCTCCGGGAGGCCCCGCCTTCGGTTTCCCGCAGGCCACGCCCTTCTATTCTCGCCGGCCGCTCCCACCCACGGCCCCGCCCCTTTTGTCAGCCCCGCCTTCTCCTCCCACAAGCCTCCTCCCACAGGCCCCCTCCCACAGGCCGCCTCCTGTAGCCCCACACCCCACCCTCTTCCCGTCCTCCCCTTCCCCACAGGTTCCACCCCTCCCACCGGCCCCGTCCTCCGCTTCCTGTCGGCCTGAGCTCCCTCTCCCTGAGCGCCAGGCAGGCTGGGAAGTTGGCTGCTGTAAAGATGGCGGCAGAATTGAAAAGCTGGAGCAGCTCCCTTGGCCCTGAGGGGCCGGGAGGGTGGGCTGAAGGCGGGGCAGGCGCGCTCCGGCCCTCACTGCAGGGCGTGGGGCGGGATAGGGGCGCGACAGGCGCGCTCCCGCGGCCCTGAAGGGGTGGGGAGGGCAGGCGCGTTCTCGGCCGCTCACAAGGGTTGGGGGCGGGGCGTGTGGGCCGAAGGGGCGTGCGCACGCGGGGAGGGGCGTGCTCGCGGGGGCGGGGCCGCGCCCTCGGCCCGGAAGTGCGGGGTGCGGGGTGCGGGGTGCAGGGCGCGGACGGCCCCTGGCGGCCGCGGGCGGAGACTGCGGCCAGGCAAGCGGCGCAGGAGCGGCAGCAGCCGCGGGGCCCGGGCGAGCATGTAGCGGCAGCGGGCGGCGCGGGGCTCCCGGGGCGGGCCGGGCCGCGGGGGCCGCTCGCGGCGACATGGAGGAAGAGGGCAAGAAAGGCAAGAAGGTGAGCCTGCGGGGCGCGTCCTCCCGAAGGCCGGGTGGGGGGCGGGCTGGACCCCAGACCGAGGCAGGCGGAAGGCGGAGGGGCTGTGGTTCGGGGGGTGAGGGGAACATGGGAGGGTCCCTCGGGGCCGCCCGTCGGTCTGCCGGTGCGGGGCGTGGGAAAGTCTGGCTTGAGGAGGTCCGTGGAGGGGAGTTCTGATTTGGGAGGTTCGGCGTGGGGAGGCTAGGCGTGGGGAGGTCCGGGACAGGAGTCTGGTGGGACTCCAGCGTGGAGAGGTCCCGGGCGGGAGTCCGGCGTAGGGAGGCCCGGCAAGGGGAGTTCCGAGGTGGGAGTCCGGCGTGGGGAGGCCCCAGGTTGGAAGTCCGGCATGGGGAGGCCCGGGGGCGCACACTGTTGGAGGTGAGTGTGGCGGGCAGGCCGGGGCCCCCGGGTGGACGGCGCACGGTCAGGCCCGGGACAGGGTCGCGGGAGTCGGTCTCCGCGCGATGGAGTAGGAGGCGAGTCCCTGGACAATGGGGTTAGGTGGTCCTTTGCCGGCCGGGCGCGCGGGGGAGGAAGGAGCCACGCCTTTCCGCCCCTTCCGGTCAGTGACTCTCCCCCAAACCCAGGCTCTGCACATGGCCTTCCCCGCGGGTCAGTGACCAGGGGCTGCAGAGGAGCTGGACCCCGTTACGGGCCAGAAAGTTTCCCAGGGTTAGCATCTTGAGAAAATGGGGTGTAAGGTTAATGTAGAAACATTTGCTGCTTAGTTGACTTCAGTATTGGGGTACCAAGTAAAGGCAAAAACTTCTTCATGGTACAGCCCGTTCACGGTCCGGTCCGGCCGGCGCGGGCTGAGTTTTGCTCTACCTAATACCAGCTGAGTGATTTCAGTGACGTTATATTTGGCAGCTGGATTTAGGACACAGTTCAAGAGGCTCCTTAGTCTTTGTAATTTTTAAAGTGTGGCTTTAATTACAAGCTAGAGTAATTGATAAAGAAACTCAACATTTTAAGGAGACAAATAACCATGTGAGATAAGCTATCATTAAAATGTAAAATGGATTTCAATGAAATGTATCTTTTTCAAATACAGGCTTTATAATCGAAGTGTCTTACCTGTTATTTTCGTTATAATAAATGTATGTGCACTTTTATGCGCAAGTTTAAAACAGACCTTGATAAATCCTCTGATCTTCTGCTCTTCAGAGCCAGCTGTGTCCTTCAGTTGACGATTACTCATCACAAGGTGTCCCATTTTAAAAAGGTATTTGAAATGAAGTGTAGCCAGGTGGTCTTGGGTGGATTGTGCAGTGCTTCTTCTCTCACTTTCTTTATTCATTGTTTTGTTAGGTTATTAATACACATGTGTAATTTAAGTGAAGTATCAGTTGCAGTTACCTACAAAGATGGTTTAAGTCTGGAAAACAGCCCAAGAAAGTGATTCAGCCTGCAAGCATTAGACCACAGAGGGATGCTGCCCACCAAAAAGGGGGAAAGCTGAGTTTAGTGTTTCTACCAAAGCTGGTAGATGCCTTCACAAGAAATGTAGTCAGTTGCATCCTTTCCTGTCACAGATAGGCAGGTGGACCAGGGCCGTTATAGGAGAAGGCCTGTCACCAGTGCTCTTGGCTGCCAGCATTCTGTAGATTAGCTGGCTCAGTCCTAGCAGAGGACCAATCCTAGCCACACGGTATCTTCCACAGTCAGTCCAAATGGTGCCTGCTAAGGAGAGTTATTCCCTTCAAGTGGGTACTAGCCTATCTGATGGGGAAGGATGAGAACGAATTTTTCCCAGAACTTTCAACCAGCTCTGGAAGAAACATTTGAACATTCAGTATATTGAGAGAGACAGAGAAGTGGTAAGACATTCCTGAGCTTTTGGAATAGAACCAATAAATCTCAAGAATTTTATAGTGGGGGCAATGGAAAGATTCAGGCATAGAGAAGATTAATACATTTCATTGTCTCTGTTAGAAGAGATAACCAGTTATTACACAGTTGCCTAAGCCAGGAGGTTTGTGTTTTCTGTGTACTCTGCCACTGCCGTATCTCATTTTCCTACAGGCAGGCTAGACAGAGAGCTCTGGGGCATAGATTTCTATCCAGGCCACGACTTAGCACACTTTACCTCTTGCTCTCAGCCAATCACAAGCCAGTAGAACCTTCCTGCTCTGCTCCCCCATTCAATGTGAGGTCACCTCCAACTCAGTCAATTTGATGCTTAAGTTGTTCTCATTATCGTAAATTAACTAGAGCTATCGATTTTAAAACTTATACACAAATTCAAGGTGAAGCAGCGAGTAATGACTTAATAATTTTATGAAAGTACCATTGGGACATTTAAATTTTCTTTCCAAGTTAGCTTCCTCAAAAAGTGCAGATTTAAGCCTTTAAAAATGTGGATTGATAGGCTTTTCAGGTCTTCAGATGCTTGTCTTGGTGTTCTGTCAAGCAGTTATTCAGGCTTGTTCTAACGTGGCCTATTTCCTCAGGACAGGACTCATCGAGCTGCCAGAGAACCAGTAGACCAGAGTGGATTTCATATAAAGTGCACAGGTACAGCCCTGTCCTTTCTCAGGCTACCTTGGCACATACGATGAGGGTGACTGGAGCCAGTAATGTCCCGTGGAAGGCGCTGGGTGATGGGGTGTGGGAGGAGTTGATGAGGAGATGGGGAGGTCTGGGGTATGGACGTGTGGACAGAGAAGTCCACTAGCTGCCAGAGGCCTGGGACCTGGGGAGTAGGAATAACCATGGAGGTCACTCTCCTGCCGGAACGTCCCCAGAGTGACTGGTACCTTTCAGGCCACCATTCCTGCTTGGGGGTTTGGAGAATGAGGCTTCCTCCTTACAGAGCAGACCCAAGTTCCATGCATTTTGATACTCTTCTGTTAGGATGTAATTCCTTTTTGTAGGAAGCTTAGGTGTACACTTGAGTTGGATTATGTGCATTTTTCTAAAAACACTTGGCTCAGATGCGGATCACAGCCTTTGGGAAGACACAGTTGTGGGGAGTCACCCCTGGCCCTCAGCCTTGTTCAGGTCCCAGTTTCTGCTGCATCTGCTGCTGTCGGGGCATAGGTCGCGCCATAGGTAGCCATGATTTCAGCCTGAACAAAGTTAAATAGTTTTACATTGGTCTATTTTATTTGTATTCTTTAAATGAAAAAAAACAAAGGTTATAAAGTACCCTAGAAATGTAGGACTTGGTGTAAATGATAATGAGGCATTATTATTAATTTTGTTGGGTGTAATATTTGTAATGTTTTGTCAAGTTCTGATCTGATAGACATATACACTGGGGTATTTATAGGTGAAATAATATGATTTCAGAGATTTGCTTTACTCAGACTAGAAAAAAAAAGAGGGGAGATAGCTGAATGCTTTGGCAGTGGTTATTCATTATTCGTTATTCTGCTTACTTTTGTGAATTTTTGAGGTTTCCATAAGAAAAGTGGGGAGAAAAAAATTCCTCTAGGTTTTGGGTCCCCAGTTATCAGCTCATGTACTTGCCAAATCATCCCTTAGCTAGTGTCTGTGAGGAAGTGGGAGTTTGAGCTAGACCAGCCCTCAGGCAGCCATACCTTCTCGACAGGTATATGTGCATATGTGTAAGTATTTGTATAGCTGAAATGAAAGTTTAAAGAAACGATTATTACTACAAGCAGTGCGCTCTGATTTTTTTATTGTTCTTTTTTTTGGTCTTTTTTTTAAACTGCTGGTCATGACCTACTAAATTGCTTTTATAACTATATTGATTCTATAGGTGTCACAGCCATAATATGGGTTAACAAAGTGAATTTGGGCCTCTATACCTTGTTTTCTTTCCTCTCGGATAGTTGTCACAGTGATTCTTTGGTGGCAGTGTTGCACCCTGGGGTGAGGAGGCCGGAAGACCACTGCAGGAGGTATCTGGTGGAGACCAGACGTCAGGTCGTCAGTAGATGAGTCCAGAATAACTGGCAAACATGAGGCTCATTCCTCTTCTGGTTTGGAGAATTACCGTTTACATAGTATCATGTATTTCTTAATTTTATGCATTAGGAAGTGTAAATTCCCTGGTCTTCTTCAGTCAGATTGATAACCCACTGATCATGATAATTTAGGTTCAGAAAGCACATCAGAATCTTCTAGTACTTTTGTATTTCTGCTCTGAGCATCGTTTGAGAGGAAGACATTTTTATGACCAATAGTACTGCAATAAGGGGCTGCTCTGGAATGGGAAGGGCTGTCAGCGTTCTGCCCTATGAGGTCAAGGACAAGTGCCTTCTGTACCCAGTAGGTTTGGTCACTGCAGTTACTGTTAGTCTTTTATTTCTTCATTTCTGTCAGCAATAATAACCCACCTGCTCCATCCTCATCACCACTCTGGTGTGATGCAGTTAAGTACTGTAGATTTAGCCGATTGGTGTGAAATCATCCTATTTATTTATTTGGGTGCCTATTACATGCTTAGTACAGTGAGAAGGGCTGAGGCCGTCTCATTTTATTTGGAGAGTAAGCTGCTCACACCATGTTAGAGAATGAGACAGGGCCAGTGCCCTCATATCAGGAGAGACAGGTAGGCATCAGCTAATTCTACCCGGGAGACCATGCATGTGATGTACAGAAGCAGGCAAGGTGGGGACTGAGGCCCTGAAGTGCTGGGAGGGCATGGAGCCCAGGGTGTGTGTGTGGAGGGTTGGTTTTGGTCCCGGGTGCAGCTGAAGCCATTGGAAGTTTTCATTCATTGCTTTAAGAACTGTTCATTGGCACTGACTGTGCGCCAGGTGCAGATGCTGGGGAGACAGATGAGGTCTGTGGCCACAGAGCTTGAAGCGGAGCTCAGAGGACAGACGAGGATGGATCTTAGGAAGTGTGATTTGATAAGAGTGAATAAGGAAACCTTTTTGTTATGAAGACATCAAGTACAAGTGTAGAGAAAATCTAATGCAGATTCAAATGCCACAATGTCAAATATCATCAATGCATGGGCAGGTTGTTTCAGGTACACTTTTTCCTCATCCACCCCTGCTCCCCAGGTGTTATGGGCTGAACTATGCCCCACGCCCCCAACTCATATGTTGAAGCCCTGACCCCCCCAGCACCTCAGAATGGGTCTGCATTTGGAGATAGGGTGTTTAAAGAGGTGATTAAGGATAAGTGAGGTTGGGCTTCTCTGGTGGCGCAGTGGTTAAGAATCCGCCTGCCAATGCAAGGGACACGGGTTCGAGCCCTGGCCCGGGAAGATCCCACATGCTGTGGAGCAACCAAGCCCGTGCGCCACAACTACTGAGCCCGCGTGCCACAACTGCTGAGCCCGCATGTCACAACTACTGAAGCCCACGCGCCTAGAGCCCGTGCTCCACGACAAGAGAAGCCACTGCAATGAGAAGCCTGTGCACCACAATGAAGAGTAGCCCCCGCTCGCTGCAACTAGAGAAAGCCTGCATGCAGCAACGGACACCTGACACAGCCAAAAATAAATAAATAAATAAATTTATTAAAAAAAGAAAAAGGGTAAGTGAGGTCACTAGGGTGGGCCCTAATCCCATATGACTGATGTCTTTATAAGAAGAGGAAATTTGGACAAAGAGACACCGGGGATGTGCATCCAGTAGAAAGATGATGTGAAGATCAGGGAGAAGATGGCTGTTTCCAAACTGAGGAAGCGGCCTCAGGAGAAGCCAGCCGTGCTGACCCCTTTTTCTCGGACACCCAGCCTCCGGGACTGGGAGAGAATAAATAACTGTTGTTGAAGCTGCCAGGTCTGTGGTGCTTTGTTCAGGCAGACTAAGACAGTGGGTTATTTTGAAGCATACCCTAGACATCATGCTGATGTGACAAGAGTCTAGTGCAGTCGGTCCTCTGCTAGGACTGGTTTGGTGGGACCTGGTCTCGTTCTAGCCTTAGACGTGGACGAGCTACTCAGAGTGGCGGGACCACCTGCATGTGCTCTGTGTGGGCCGCAAACCGCACACTCACTGTGGTCATGTGACCTAGGGTCTGTAGCAGGGGATTGGGCAGAGCCACATTTGCCCAGCCTCCGTGCCATTGTCCTGCCCCGTGTTCTTTGTGGGCACTTTCACTGCTCCGTTCGCTCTTTCTTATCCCTCAGTCCAAGGCCAGTGGCCGTTCTTCAAATGTGACGCTCTGTGTTAATGGTTATGCAGTTGCGACAGAGTTTAGATTTGGATTTGTCGATTTAGTAGAAATAAAAAGGACATTTTTTCTTAGCTGTGTGCTGGTGCCAAAAATGTTACAGGTTTTCCTTCGAAGCGTGCCTGAACAGTAGCAGTTTTCTGCTGGATTGCGTTAAGAATTGGGGCATTTGATCACAGGCATTAGATGTGTTCAGTGCCATGAAAAGAAATCCTCTTTAATGAGTGTAGTAGGAAGTTGGAATTTGGGCTTCTGTTCGAGGCTTAGGATGGCGAACTGCAGTGTGTTTCTTGTAACCCAGGAGGTGGAAAGAATAGTTGAATTCTGAAAGTGAGAAAAATGGTCAGTCTGACCCTGTTGCGTTACCTGGTGTGGGAGATGCTGGCTCACCTGTGTTGTTACTTGTGACTCTGAGAAGCAGAAACTCTTATTTATTTGAAGCTTTATTATTCATTCTATAGTTTGAAGTGACATGCAGTTTTTCCCCCAGATCTCTAATATGCTTCCTGTGTGTCGTTACCATTAACTCTACAGTCAGGTGTGGTTTAGAATATTCCATTTTCCCCTTGCCGTTTACACGGTGGGAATACAGTTTTATTAATTTAAGGCCTTGGACAGACCTACGTGTCAGGTATGTTATCCTACTTGTCAATGTCAGGAAATGTTCTGGGTCTGACTGTGTCTAAGTGTTTTATTACTGCCAGTAGAGGTATCGCTCTAAATAGCTCTTACATTTTATGTTCTGAAATATGCACAGTAGCTGAAGCAGACCTGCCCATGGTACATCCGATGTCAGCCCTATTTCAGGCTCTGTTCTAAGCCTCCACATAGAACATGTGCATCTTCAGCGCCACTTCTCGGAAGAGGAGTCTACAGCCCCAGTCTGCTTCCTCCGCCCCCCACGCCCCAAGCATTTTATTATGAAAAGTTTTGAATACACCAAAGTTGGAAGAATTTTATGGCAAATACCCATATACCCACTGCCTAGATTCTACCATTAACGTTTGGTATATTTGTTTTATCTCATGTCTACCCATCTCTTCATCCTTCTACCTATCCATCGACCCATTTTATTTTTCTGATGCATTTCAAAGTAAATTGCAGACATCAGTTCACTTTGATCTAAACACTTCAGCACGCGTATCATTAACTAGAGTTCAGTATTTGTTTACAATTTTCTTTCGCTGTAAAATTTATGGTAAAATGTACACATCTTAAATGTACATTAGCTAAATTTTGACAAAAGCATACACCTGTGTAACCCAAACCCCCCCTGCCAAGAAATAGACCATAACCCTCAATCAGAAAGTTCCCTTCCTACCTCTTAGGAAGTCCCTTTCCCAGGCAACCATTGTTCTGTATTTCCACTATAGATTATTGCTGTTTGGATTAATTTCCAGTATACATTAGTGCTGTCTGAATTAGTTTTATCTGCTCTAGAACTTGATACAAATGGGTTCATACAGTATACTTGTGTGCAAGAACCTCTTTACTCAGCATAATGTTTTTGAGATTCATCCATAATGTTGTGTGCATCAGTTATTGCTGAGTAGCAGTCTATGGTACGTATATACCACAATTTGTTTATCCGTCACCTGTTGTCGGACATTTGGGTTCTTTTTAGTTTTGTATTATAATGAAAAGCTGCTGTGAACATCTGTGAATGACCCATTGTGTGGACATATGTTATCATTTCTTTTGGACAATAGCTAGTAATGGAATTGCCCAGTTATATAGGAACTATATATTTAACTTTGTAAAACACTGCCAAACTGTTTCCTACTGAATTTTTGTATGCTAATTCTGTCAGTTATTGAGAAGGGGGGTGTTAAAGTCTCCAGTTATTGTTTTAGGTTTGCTTGTTTCTCCCTGTAGTTCAGTTCATTTTGGCTTCGTGTATTTTTTTTTAATAAATTCATTTATTTTTAAAATTTATTTTTGGCTGCGTTGGGTCTTTGTTGCTGCGCGCGGGCTTTCTCTAGTTGTGTTGAGCGGGGGCTGCTCTTCGTTCCGGTGTGCGGGCTTCTCACTGCGGTGGCTTCTCTTGTTGTGGAGCACGGGCTCTAGGCTTGTGGGCTTCAGTAGTTGTGGCTCACGGGCTCTAGAGCACAGGCTCAGTAGTTGTGGCACGTGGGCTCAGTAGTTGTGGCTCGTGGGCTCTAGAGCGCAGGCTCAGTAGTTGTGGCATGTGGGCTCAGTAGTTGTGGCTCGCGGGCTCTAGAGTGCAGGCTCAGTAGTTGTGGCTCGCGGGCTTAGTTGCTCCGCGGCATGTGGGATCTTCCCGGACCAGGTCTCGAACCCATGTCCCATGCACTGGCAGGCAGATTCTTAACCGCTGCGCCACCAGGGAAGCCCCCCAGTACTCTCTGAGTTCTTGCTTACATTTGCCACAACAAGATGCTCCAGGTTCATGTGATACTTTCTTGTCCAGCCCTGAGCTTGACATTTGTCCGAGGAGCACTGGTTGCTCTTGGTGGAAATGGTATTTAGAAACCAAGATCTGGTCAGTAGATGTGGTTATTGCTACTGGGGTGTTATTACTTCTAGATCCTAGAGTTCATAACCCTGATTTGTGAGAAAGTTATTCTGATACAATCTACTACTCTCTTTTGCAAATAGGAACCTCTTCGGTGTTATTTTTTCTTGACAATATTTTCTGGAGCTCTTTCATTATGGGTATGTAGTTTCTTTATTCTTTTTTAGAGTTGAATGGCATTTTCTCCTGTGGATTAATATAATTCATTTAAACAGTAGTCTGTTTATGGACTTCTAGGTTGTCATTTTGCTCTAACAAAAAATGCAGATATTAGCTTTCTACCAACCTTTCACGTGTGTAAATGTATTTATAGGATTATTTCCTGAAAATGCAATTATCAGGAAAGCATATGTACATTTGTAATTTTATAGATATTGACACATTGTTCCCCATAGTGATTGTTCCAGTTTTTCTTCTTCTTCATTTTTTAAAAAAATATATTTGTTTGTTTATTTGGCTGCTCCGAGTCTTAGTTGTGGCATGTGAGATCTTTAGTTGCGGCATGCGAACTCTTAGTTGTGGCATGTGGGATCTAGTTCCCTGACCAGGGATTGAACCCAGGCCCCCTGCATTGGGAGTGCGGAGTCTTAGACACCAGACCACTAGGGAAGTTCCTAGTTTTTATTCTTAACAGCAATTTATGATGAGAGTGCTTGTTTTTTAATATCTTTGCCCACATGGCATATTTCCAAGCTGTTGAATATTTGCCAAGCTGGTAGATGAAAATGGCATTTGCTAATAATTTTGGATTTTATTTTCCAAAGTGCACTTAAAAGTTGGTTTTTAAAAATAATTAATTAATTAATTAATTAATTAATTTTTGGCTGCATTGGGTCTTTGTTGCTGTGCGCGGGCTTTCTCTGGTTGTGGTGAGCGGGGGCTACTCTTCGTTGCAGTGCGCTGGCTTCTCATTGTCGTGGCTTCTCTTGTTGCGGAGCATGGGCTCTAGGCACGCAGGCTTCAGTAGTTGTGGCGCACGGGCTTAGATGCTCTGCGGCATGTGGGATCTTCCCGGACCCGGGCTCGAACCTGTGTCCCCGCATTGGCAGGTGGATTCTTAACCACTGCGCCACCAGGGAAGTCCTGGTGCTTTCTGTTGGTTTTATTTATTTATTTATCCATTTTCTTTGATCCCCAGTCCTCACTCCTCTTTCATGCGCCTCCTTCATTGGCAACCATCGTTACCTATTTGATGCAGGTCCTTTTGTTTATGTGCCCTTGTAAAATGTTTATTATTTGGATGTGTGTTTTTAAGAATCTTTTTATTTTGAAATAATTTCAAACTTAAGAAAAATTGCAAAACTGGCCCAGGAACTCCCACTAATTCCTTAGCAGAGTTAGCGCTGAGGTGGTGGCCTCTATGGAGGCGGAGTTGCATGTGCACTGCCCATCCCTTACGCTCAGCAAGTGCTCAGTGTCCGTGTACGCATCTCCTGTGTTGCTTCCATCACATTCCTGACTACGTGCTCACCAGGGATGCGGATAGGTTTCCAAAGGCCGTCCTCTTGGCTGCACCAGTCTCTTCTGGTTGCCCATCACCAGGGGGTCAGGCTCTAGTGGAGATGCTCGTTGGCTTTGCCCATGGCAGCGCTTCCTTTGTGGGTGCTTACATGGGCTCCATGAAGATTCGATGCACGGACAGGTTGTCACATCTGTCCTGCAGCAGGGAACCTGGATGTTTGCCCCTTGGTCAGTGTGTCCAGTGCGTTGGACTGTGGGACATTCATGATCAGTCGTGCAGGCAGCTGCAGGCTTCCATGGATCATGCACGTCAGAAGTGAGGCAGGCTTTACCATCCGTGACCTGGGTCCAGTCTGGTGGGCGAGGCTCTACCTGAGTCAGCAGTGTGGGTAAGGTAGTGGACCTTGCTTCCTCTGGGGCCAGACCACGTGCAGCCTCCTGTTTATGGAAGTGCGTGGGTTTTACCTTTAAGTGGAGGTGTTCTTTCTGTTGGGCATTTCTGGGGCGGATCTCGCCTTATGAGAATGCAGTTGGGAGAGAACTTGTTCGAATTGTGGTCGTGCTGTCATCGTTTTTCCTTCAGTGAGTGTTCCTCCCCCTCATCCCATTCCCACCTTGGGTGCTCCTGTCCTTATAGGAGAAGCGCCTTCTGTATCCCAAGGGGCCATCAGGGATTGGCATCCTCTCTGTCAGTGGCTGTGGGGTCAGAGTGGGGCGTGCTGTCTGTGATGCTGTCCAGATGGCCCACAGGTGACCCGGGGAAGCCAGGCCTTGGACTTTGCTCTCCTCATGACCTGCCCCTTTAGACAGAGGTGGGCGGGTGGCACATAACCCTCGCAGGTGGTTCTCTCTGGGAGCCATCAGTCTGCTACGACTCCCACAAGAATGAAGTCCCACCATCACTCGGCACGTGCTGGCTGGGCAGCCGATGGAGAGTTCAGGCAGTAAAGGTCTGCTGTTCACTTTGCCAGGTGTAGGCAGACTGACTTGTTTTCTTCCCAGAGGGCACAGCTGTCTTTCAGAAGGCACTAGCGGTGTCTGAGGTGGCACATGGGGAGCCATCAGTGGCAGCAACACATTCAGGCCAGGTTGCCATGCCAGATGGTATGGGGACAGCGGCCCTGCTGTTTGAGGGCTCCATGCACCAGTGGCTTCTATTACCCTGACTGGGTGGAACCTCGGGCCCAGACATGGGTTCAGTAGTGCGTCTTGGCCCCTTTAGGGGTGCCAGCAACTCTTGCCGTGCATTTGGCAAGGCTTGCCATGCAGGGTCACCTACACCAGCCTCCAGGCCCTCCCATCGGTGCCTATGTAGCTTCTCTCCCAGTTACACGGGCCGATGAAAACAGCTAGCGCAGCTCAGCTGCAGAAACCACAGTCAGTGTTCAAGTCAACAACACAGGAATATGTGGGGCCTGGGGGTCCTCGTCGTCCTCCCCACGTACCCCAGCCCCCCAGTTCCCGCACCCCAGGCAGGGCTCTTGTATCGGTTGCCGTCTCCTCCCGCCCAGTTGCTCTACAGCCCCTCCAGCCAGCTTGGCTTTTCCCTTCGTCCTGTTGGAACACCAGCGTATAATAGAAGATCCTGTTTACGATTACAAGTACATACTTTAGGGTTGAAGTGAACAGAAACATCCAAAATCTCTATAAGAAAAACTCCTGAAACACACAAACACGGACTTGAAGAAGTGGAAGACACCTGTGTTCGGGTGGGATAGTGGCATCATGACTGTGTCTGCTCTCTCTGAATTAATTTTTAACGTGATCCCAATAACAATGTCATCGGGCTTTTTTTTTTTTTTTTAAATTAATTAATTAATTTATTTATTTATTTTTGGCTGTGTTGGGTCTTCGTTTCTGTGTGAGGGCTTTCTCTAGTTGTGACGAGCGGGGGCCACTCTTCATCGCGGTGCGTGGGCCTCTCACTTTCGCGGCCTCTCTTGTTGCGGAGCACAGGCTCCAGACGCGCAGGCTCAGTAGTTGTGGCTCACGGGCCCAGTTGCTCCGTGGCATGTGGGATCTTCCCAGACCAGGGCTCGAACCCGTGTCCCCTGCATTGGCAGGCAGATTCTCAACTACTGCGCCACCAGGGAAGCCCCCCATCGGGCTTTTTAATGGAACGAGACCACTTGACTTAAAGCTCATTTTTTGTTACGAACAAGCAAGAACAATCTCTGAAGAAGAAGCACAGTGAGGGAACAACCCCAGATTGGGTCGTGCTGTCTCGCCCCCGATTGAAGCTGTGGGGTTGTCCTGGGATAGGCTGCAGGAACAGAGGAGAAAATACAGAAACAGATCCCCCTCCATGGGGAAACTTGAGTGCCCAGTAAAATGGTGTTTCATAGCAGCGGGGACATCTGAGTAATGGGTGATATTGGGGTAACTGGACAAACGTGTGGAAAAGGATGAAATCAGATCCATCCTTCCTAGTGTACACAAGGGTGAACAACAGGTGGTTCGGAGATTTAAATAAAAGCAAAAATAATTAAGCCATAGAGGTACTAGGCAAAAACATGGGTGAATTCTTCAATGATCTGGGAGATGAGGAAACTTTTTTTTTTTTTTTTTGGCCGCATCGCGTGGTCTGTGGGATCTTAGTTTCCCTACCCGGGATCAAACCCGGGCCCTCAGCAGTGAAAGCGTGGAGTTTTAATCACTGGACTGCCAGGGAATTCCCGAGGAAACTTTCTTAACTATTATTCAGAATTCAGAGCAAGGAGGGGAAAGACCAGATCTGATAACATAAACATAAGCAAAGTAAAAAGACAACAAATCGAGAAAAAATATTTACAACTTATAAAACAAAAAGTAAATATCCCATATATAATGTGCTTCTAAAAACAGGGGAAACAAAGGCTGAGGACCTGAGAGGAAAAAACAAGTCAAGAGATGGGAACAGACAGTTACCGAAAAAGAAACTCAAATGGCTTTTAAATGTGTGAAAAGGCAACTCAGACTCTTGCATAATAAGAGAAATGCAAATTAAGAGCACACTGAGCTACCTTTTCTCACCTTTCAGGCCAGCAGACATCCCTACTTGGTCAGGCATGAGGAACCGGCCAGCATAGCTCCTGACAGGGCATAAGGGGCTATGCCTGGCTGAACTCTGGTGCCGTGACTAACCCAGCATCCCACTTCCATGCAACCTCCCCCAAGGAAACATTGGCAAAAACACGAGGCAGTTTGAGCACCAGGCTGTTCATTTTGGCCTCATTCCACCCCTGGGGTGCAGGCTCGCTAAACCGTGCTGCAGCCTCACAGTGGGCCGGGGTGGGAGGGTGCAGCGTGGAGCCCTATCTTGGATGATTATCTAGAGGGGAGGGGCTGACCTCTCAGCATGGGCCTTGTGAGTTTGGACCATGTAATGATTTACAGGATTACAATTGAATCCAAACATTAAAAAAAAAAAAATTACTTAAAAAAATCAAAAGCAAAGTATTAACAAAAATGGGAAAAACAAACAAAAGACATAACCTCACAGAAAAGAGTTATTTCAAGTAATTAAATCATAGAAATTCGACAGCAGGCCGGCAGTGGGACATGCACTAAGGACAAGAAAAGCAACAAAGAAACTTTAAGCAAATAGTTTTCAGTAATCATTTTATTAGTAATAATGCTGGTATTATTGCCACTGTTACATGTGTTTTAGGATAAAGCGGAACTATAGTTACATTAAGAACATTACACACTGGCTTTCACCGTAGGAGGAGTGGGTGGGTGCAGATAATACCAAAGAATGTGATCCATAACCCTGTAATCCTACTTTGGATTGGAAATATCACTGTGAATTCATGAGGTTTTTCTCTTAAACACAAAGTGCTTATTTCCTCACTCTCTCTGGTGCCAAGTCCCAGGCGCAGTGAACGCCCTCGGTGAGTGGTAGCGGGCCTGAAACAGCACTTTCCTCTAGAAGCAGCAGTGGCCAATTCCAGGTCTGAGGAGCCCTCAGCAGCTGCCAGGGTCCACTTTGAAGAGGCCGCCGCTGGCCGGGGCGGGACAATTGGATCGTCCATAAGATGATGACTAATGGATTGTTTAGCTCCGGCGATTCCAAGGAAGCAGCATTGCTGAAGAGAAAGGATGATGCATTTAACTTGACTTTTCTGAATGATCTGTACCTCAGGGTGACCAAATAGTCGAGGAGGGAAAAGGTCTCTTTATGTAAATGTTTCCACTAATAAATGATGAAGGAATTGTGGAACCAGACTGTTGAAAAATATCATATCCAACTATGAGACAAAGGGGCCAGGCCATAGCCATCAGTGGCAGGTCGCTGCCCAATATTATGTGCCCCCTGATGGAAGCATTCTTGAAAAAACATCACACTTGAGTTAAGTAAAGCCTCACGATCTAACCACCGGTCTACAAGAAATACAGGGGCTGAGAAGCATCCTCAAAGTTCTGACAGAGATACATCCTGCAGGAGCCAGAAAGTGGGATATTCTACAGGACGACCTGCCCTGGCTATTTAACAAATGCATCAAGAGACTTAAGAATTGTGTCGGCTCAGGGCAGTCTATCGATGGACCTGATTTGCATCTTGATTTGAACAAACTATTAAAAAAAAAAAATAGGAGTCTATTGGTGAAAAATTTGAACACCAATTGGATAGTTGAAGATTTAAAAAAATTCCTGTCAAGTTTTAAAGCAAAATAATGCCACTGTGGCTGTTTTTAAATTTTTATTATTTTTTAATTTTTTATAAATTTATTTATTTATTTATTTTTGGCTGCATGGGGTCTTTGTTGCTGCACGTGGGCTTTCTCTAGTTGTGGCGAGCGGGGGCTACTTTTCGTGGCGGTGCACGGGCTTCTCATTGCGGTGGCTTCTCTTGTTGCAGAGCATGGGCTCTAGGCGGTGGGCTTCAGTAGTTGTGGCACGTGGGCTCGGTAGTTGTGGCTCGCGGGCTCGAGAGCGCAGGCTCAGTAGTCGTGGTGCACAGGCTTAGTTGCTCCGTGGCATGTGGGATCTTCCCGGACCAGGGCTCGAACCCGTGTCTCCTGCATTGGCAGGCGGATTCTTAACCACTGCGCCACCAGGGAAGCCCCGTGGCTGTTTTTTAAAAGAGGCCTTATTTTGTGGAGAAAAATGTAGCTTTTTGCCACGGCATCTGTATTTCTGAAGGAGACTGTGTCATGCATTGAGGTCAAATGGAGACTCAGTCTGTACTCTGTCCCGTGTTCAGGATCAGGCCACATACTAGTACGGTTCACACTGGGATCATTGGTGTGTCTGGTTTTTTTGTGTTTTGTTTTTTTTTTTTAACTTTTTGTTTTCTAGAGTTTCTAATAAATTCCTTTTCTTTTTTCTTTCAAAAGTCATATATTTTTATCATCAAGAACTTCTAGGGTCTTAATCATATAATTTTATGTAATGGAATCTCCTGACCTTTTCCTTTGGGACTCTCTCCTGTATCGTTTTAATTTGAACCAGTTGCTTTGCTGGCTTGGTGCATGATTGTCATCCTGGGATTTCTTTAATTGCAGTCCTGCATGAGTTCCACTGTTTCCTAGAGGCCACCTCTTTTTCTGTCACCCTTTTTTCTTTTTTTTTTTTTTGCTGGTAGTACATCCTCTAGTATATTTTTAAAAAAGGGTTTAGAGTATAAAAATTTCAAGGCACTGCAAATATGAAAATAACTTTGCCTAAACTTCATGGACAGTTTGGCTTTATATTAACTTCCAGGTTCAAAATCATTTGCCATCAGAACTTTAGAGGGATTACTGTGTTCCCTGTTGGCACGAAACACCTGATGCTGCTCTGATCCTTGTTCCTTTTCAGGAAACTTTTTCATTTTTCCTTATTGGAAACCTTTAGCTATCCTCTTGAAGTCCTGCAGTTTTACAAGGATGGGTTTAAGTGTCTCTTTTCCAGTCAGCCTTCTTGGTGCCAGGCCTTTTCTGTCTGTAGAGCCGGCCGAGTCCTTCATCGGCGTCCTCCTTGCTCTGCCTGTCCTTGTCTCCTCCAAGGTCACCAGGCGACTTTATGGATCTGGCTGCTATGGCCTTTGATTTTTCTCATATTTTCTTTTCTCCCTTCCTTCCTTCCTTCCTTCCTTCCTTCCTTCCTTCCTTCCTTCCTTCCTTCCTTCCTTCCTTCCTTCCTTCCTTCCTTCCTTCCTCCCTCCCTCCCTCCCTCTCTCCCTCCTTCCCTCCCTCCCTTCTTTCCTTTATTGGGTCTTTATTGCTGTGCGCGGGCTTTCTCTAGTTGCGGCGAGTGGGGACTACTCTTCGTTGAGGTGCGCGGGCTTCTCATTGCAGTGGCTTCTCTTGTTGCGGAGCACGGGCTCTAGGCACGCGGGCTTCAGTAGTTGTGGCTCGCGGGCTCTAGAGTACAGGCTCAGTAGTTGTGGCGCACGGGCTTAGTTGCTCCGTGGCACGTGGGATCTTCCCGGACCAGGGCTCGAACCCGTGTCCCCTGCATTGGCAGGCGGATTCTTAACCACTGCGCCACCAGGGAAGTCCCAATATTTTCTTATTTTTCATCTTTCGCTTTATGTTCTAGGATAGAGTTGGCAAGCTTTTCATGTAAAGGACCAGATAGTAAATGTTTTAGGCTTTATGGGCCAAGAGGTAACATTGAGGGTTTTAAGTAGGTATCACATCAGAAGAGAGAAAACAAATTTCCACATTTTCATTGATGAAATTCAAAGTATGATAATCACTGAGTACAAATTTTTTGTGACTCAATCCTAATAGGAATGGAATTCTTTTGCGGGGGGCTAACATTTTGCTTAATTGGGGTTCAGAGTTAGTGCTCTCGATCATCAAGTTGATTGGAATGTTCATTTGTAAAAGTGCCACTGTATTCCAGGTCACTAATTTGGCTTTCAGTTACACCCATTTTATTATTCAGCCCTTCTATTGAACTCTTTATTTTGGCGATCATATATGTAATTTCTAAGATACCTTTCTTGTTTGCTCTGTCTGTCTCTGTCTCTCTCTCTTGGCTGTATTTATGGATGCTGTTCTCCTCAAATGCCTCTAAACCCTCTAGAATTTAAGCCCCCATCCAGTCTCTCCTTTGCCCCCTGTGCTCCCTGCCCTTTCTCTTCCATGCTGACCCTGGTGATCGTTGTATCTGTGAAAGCAGGACAGGTTGGCTTGTATGTGCAGCTGGTGGGCTTCCTTTAGTTTCCTCTGTTTCCCCAGGAGGGGCAGCTCTGGGACTTTGGAAGGGTGGGCTGTGTGTCTCATGCAGGGGGACCTGGTGGGGAGCAGGCAGTGGACTCAGGCCCCACAGTCACCAAGATATGTCCTGGGGGCTGCTCCACCTCCTGAGGTCTCTTAATCTCTCTCCTGGTTCCCTTTCCCTCAGGGCTACCTGATCCTGCTCTGCAGGGGCAGCTTTTAGAAAGAAGGAGAAAGCGGAGTCCAGACGGTACCCAAGGTGCCCTGGGTGTCTAAAGAGATAAAGGGATAGTCCAGTCAATACCAGATGTTTATTCAAACAAATCTAGTGCAGTACTCCTTACCTGGTTTACTGTGCTTTCTACCTCTGCAGCATGTGTAGTAGTAACTGAGGCATGAAATTATTGTTCTGAACCAGTCTTTTCAGAATCAAGTACTAAACTTTGTTACAGTTTAAATTGAACCATATGAAATAGCCATTTTTATGGGCAGAAAACTGTTGAAAATTAGCACTTTGATCAAATCAAATCTAATATTAATCTAATATTAATAAATGTAATGTTAGTAAAATTGTATTATATTTTTTATGTTTTGAGCTGTGAATATGGTCACTCTAAATCATCACTCTAATTAACCAGAACAGTTAATTAAGTAGCCTCTCCTGTTTGCAGCCATCCTGGAACATCTAGAGAGTGTAAGGGTCTTCAACATCAACAAACCCAACTTCTTTTCAGGATCAGACTTTACCCTGAAGAAGTGAAAGTGAGCTTGCTCAAGGACATACTCTTTAGTTTCAAAGTTGCGTCTCAAACGCAAGAGTCCTGGAGGCAGGTAGAGGCTTTTGTAGGCTGACGGTCATGGAGAAGGTGTGCTCTGCCCAGGCCCCCTGGGCTACTGTGCCCTGAAGCAGGCAACAGCCGGCCGGAAACAGCCAGGTCGGCGGGTCCCACCACACAGGTGACACCGCACGGTCAGGAGGGGGAGCCCCAGCAGTGCTCTCAGCTTGCTTGCTTTTACTCTTTCTACGTTTGTCGTTTGGATTTGCAGAATGGTCGGACTTCCAAAATAATGTCCTTCAACTGACTACACGGTATTGGCTAGAAATGTGGGGAGGCCACCCGTGGGCTCTGCGTGCTAGAGGTAGTAAGGAAGATGCACTGGTTTAGTAAGAAGATGGGCTGGTTTAGTAAGAAGATGCGCTGGTTTAATAAGTCTGTGCACTGGTTTAGTAAGAAGATGCATTGGTTTAGTAAGAAGATGGGCTGGTTTGGTAAGAAGATGGGCTGGTTTGGTAAGAAGATGGGCTGGTTTGGTAAGAAGATGGGCTGGTTTAGTAAGAAGATGGGCTGGTTTGGTAAGAAGGTGGGCTGGTTTGGTAAGAAGGTGGGCTGGTTTAGTAAGAAGATGGGCTGGTTTAGTAAGAAGATGGGCTGATTTAATTAGAAGATGGCTCGTTCAGTAAGAAGATGTGCCGATTTGGTAAGAAGATGGGCTGGCTTATTAAGAAGATGTGTGGTTTAGTAAGATGTGCTGGTTTAGTAAGAAGATGTGCTGGTTTAGTAAGAAGATGGGCTGGTTTAGTTAGAAGATGGGCTGGTTTACTAAGAAAATGGGCTGGTTTAATAAGTCTGTGCACTGGTTTAGTAAGGAGATGTGCTGGTTTAGTAAGAAGACGTGTTGGTTTAATTAGAAGATGTGCTGGTTCAGTAAGAAGGTGTGCTGGTTTAGTAAGGAAAATGTGCCTGTTTAGTAAGAAGATGGGCTGGCTTAGTTAGAAGATGGGCTGGTTCAGTAAGGAGATGCGGAGGTTTAGGTGGAAGATGTGCTGGTATAATATGAAGATGTGTGGGTTTACTTTACGTCTTTTCGTGCATGCAGCCTGTTTGGATTTAGCCAGCAGTTTTAGGGTGTTGCCTGCCTCAAACTTTTTAAAAAAACTGTAAACAGCTTCAGTGGGGTTTGCAGAAGGAAGCTGTGGTTTCTGGTCTTCCTGTTCATTCACATGTTTTTTTCAGAGGGAGGGCTAACATCTGACCATATTTTTCAACAAGCTCAGAAGTGAACAGAGGAGAATGCACACTAACTATCGGCAGAGGGGGAGGAACCAGAATTCCTCCAGAGAAATTCCTCCTCACACAGACTTTCCAACGGGGTGTTCCATGGAGAACGAGGTAGGTGCAAACCCAGCGTGGAAAGAGCCATCTAGAACGCATCTAGCCATCTGGGTCCTGTGACCTTTGCTTTGGGAAGGTGGGGTGGAGGGTTCCTGCTGGCTTCCGGGTCTGAGAACTGGCAGCCCCGGTGGCCGGCGAAGTGAGCAAGATGAGGAGCTCTTTGCAGGTTGTTGGGTTCGTCCATCTTCACTTAAGGAGTGAGAGGCCGCGGATGTCAGGGCTGCCGAGGAAGAGTGGCGTTCATGTAGATTTGTAGTCAGTTAGGACCCAAGATCTGAGTTGGAAAATGATTTAGGGAAGAGGTCAAGAAAGAACACGCTCACAGTTGCAGACTCATGCCTGGAATTTCACCCGTGACACCTGAGGGAGGATGAGGGGCGCTGTGTGCCCGGCAGGGGTGGCCTCGGCCGCCGCATGGACGGTCAGGCGCAGTGTGTGTCACCAGAGCAAACCGCTGCAGTGGGGGAGGTCAGGTTCACGCCTAGTCCTCAGATGGGGAACTTGAGGTCTGTAGGAGGTCCTGGGGCGCGGGCTGTGTCGTTCTCCTTACTTGGGCCTCTGCGGCACCTAAGAAAGGCTCTTTTTCTGTTGGTAGGCGCTTAAGTACTTAACTTTCTTTTTAAAAAGATAGTGAATCTGTTGACTTGCGTTACAGGGAGTTGGAGTTAAGATAGGCAACGTTGAGATGCAGTTTTAAACAGTGGCGCTTATAGGAGAGGATTTGTCGGGGTGCTTCGTGCACCTGGGCGGGGGTGAATCTGGGGGGTAGCCGCTGCCTTGCCCAGCTGGACAGTTGGACAGAGGCTTTGTGCGGCCCACGCTCTGGCCTGGGTGTCTCTCCCTGGTGTCATCCCGCAGCCCTGCGGAGCCTGATCCCCGCCGAGCAGCCCCCCTGCCCTCAGCAGAAGGGGCCCTGGGGCAGGGAAGGGGGTCCCTCGAGGTGCAGCCCCAGTGCCGGGCACATGCCAAGTGCCCATTAGACGTTTGCTGAATGCCGAACTGAAGGACCCCAGGGCATTGCACTTGAAGCCTTTGTTCTGGGGCAGTTTTGTGTTATTAACTAAAGGAGTAGGTAAGGGTGCGTGAACACCGTACTGAGGCATTCGAGGTGCCCAGTGCGGGTTTCCTTCCTTCACTGCCACACACTTGCTCTAGAACGCGCTGGGCTGAGCGCTGTGCACGTGGAGTGACTTGGTGTGTGTCACCTTATTATTCACTGTGGTCCGCAAGTAGAGGCCACTGTCCCATGAGCAGCTGTGCTGGTTCCTTCAGCACACGCATTTCTTATTGTAAATTAATAAACAGACACTCTGACGGAGAAGTTAGCCTCTGAGAATTTGTTTAGGAGATGCAGTTACTCGGAGCCTGGTCACCCCAAGTGAGATGCTAAGTCAGGCTTTAATCTAACAGTACCCAAGGCCAGCCTGGCCCCTGGTCCCTCCTCTAGGAAAGCGCTAAGTGGGCCAGAGTTTGTGTGTGTGTGTGTTGAAGAGCTACATTTGAGGTTTCCAACTTCAAAAGTTGTTTCAAGCATAAGATGGAAGATAGATTGCAAGAATACTGTAAGCGTCTAGGGATCACTTCTGAGCCAGTTCAGAAGTTCTGCACAGTTCTAGGAAGCAGCGTGTGTGCCATGTGAGAAGTCTGCAGATGCCGGACAGGGCCACCGAAACCCCGCATCCCCTCCCCGGATCTGTGCCTCGGACCCTCGGTTGGTTCCTTCAACACTCAGGGCCCCCGTTTCTTCACGAGAGACTCGGGCACAGATGGACGCCGGGTGGCACTCGATGCCAGGGCTCCATTCACGAAGAGAACCCGTGCTTGGCGTTGTGCTCCTTCCAGGGGCTAAATTGCTCCTTTTGTCTTTTGGGGTCAAAGATGGCAAGATGATTTCAGTGATGATGAACATGGGCGCTCAATGAAAATACCTGTTGAGTGAAGGATGAACAATTGCATGGGCTAAAACCACTTTTTAAAACTCTGTATTGATTTGGAGGCTATTCCAGTGAATTAAAGAATCCACAGTCGTTTAATGGAATCCTGATTCTGTGTGTCGGAATATTCTTTTTCTAAAATTAATTAATTTATTTATTTTTGGCTGCGTTGGGTATTTGTTGCTGCACGTGGGCTTTCTCTAGTTGCGGCGAGTGGGGGCTACTCTTCCTTGCGGTGTGCGGGCTTCTCACTGCGGTGGCTTCTCTTGCTGCAGAGCACGGGCTCTAGGCGCGCAGGCTTCAGTAGTTGTGGCACGTGGGCTCAGTAATTGTGGCTCGCGGGCTCTAGAGCGCAGGCTCAGTAGTTGTGGCGCATGGGCTTAGTTGCTCCGCGGCATGTGGGATCTTCCCGGACCAGGGCTCGAACCCGTGTCCCCTGCATTGGCAGGTAGATTCTTTACCACTGCGCCACCAGGGAAGTCCCAGAATATTCTTAATTGTTCTCAGTTTATTTTTTTCAAGCAGAACTTTCTTTTACATTTTCATGTTTAAAAGCAGCATAGGCTCCAAGATCCTGAGGTGCCCTCTTGTTCATTGTGTTTCTGGGAAAGCTGAGGGGCCCCCACCGTGCCTGCCATCCCCCAGCTCCCAGCCGTGTCTACTTTCCAGCTCCTGCAGCGGGAGTGGGGCACGCACCTCCTGCGTCACACGCCTGCTGTCCTCGGGTGGAGCAGCCGCCCCCGTTCTGCGCTGAAACAGGGCGAGGCGGCAGAGGAAAGCTGCAGGTTTGCTGGGGTGCATTTCTTTACATAATGGTTTCAACATTCCACTTTCTAGGGAGGCTCATCCACCGGTTGAACTTATTTGGGATGTTAAAAAAAAAGCACATGATGCCTGGGGTATGCAACACTGAGGACTGAGTTAGGGAAGCTGTGTCTGATTCCAAATCAGTCATGCCAAGTTCACGCTTGGCCAGGTGGTCTTGTGTGCAGCCTGGGTTCCGGGGCGGCTCCCCTCGCCTCCGCCAGCCTATGAGCAGTGGAGGGCAGGCGCCATTATTCCTCACGGGGCCTCACGGCGCCGTGCCTTGTTGTCAGGGTAGCTCCTTTAAAAACAGGGCACTTGGGCCCTAAAGTACACCTTCGAGGCACCTGGCTGGCAGTTCTCATCGTGGATTCAGTCCCTGTTCATCTGCTTTGGGCTTATCTCCCCCCACTTGACGGTGACCACCTTGAGGGTGGGACTTCCGTCTCAGCCCCCCACAGGGCCTTCCTGATGCCTGGCTGGCACAGGCATCAGACACATTACTGCTGCCCTGTAGGGTGCTGGCTCCCAAGAGGTAAAGGCAGCAGAAGGCGGAGTGGGGCTCAGCATCGGGAAAGCTGGTCCTTGAGCAGCAGGAAGCGTCTGCAGGGGGCGTCCTGGTTTCCTTGGCCCGCAGGGCCAGACAGATGAGGCGTGTGGGCTGGCAGAGGGTCTCTCCTTAAGGTGGGTTGCAGGACTTGGGCTCTGGGTCCTTGCCACACAGAGTGATTCTGGGTGCGGGCTGTGACTTTATGACCCGTCCCTCAACGTTAAAATAACAGCATGGGTTGCATGTGGTCTGTGGACCTGGCGATTTGGCCCGGGCTTCTTGGTAAGAGGCTGACCTTGGCAAACCCCTTGTCTCAGAACTGGTTTCCTGTGCTCCCAGGTGTAGAGGAGTAGCGAGGTGGAGCAGCCATCAGGTTGAGCTGGGCTGTTCTCACGCGCCGTCAGGCTCAGGATCAACCGTGGGCTGTGCCCGTGCTGGTTATGATTTGGGAGAGTGAACTTCGTGAGGTTACCAGTAGAAACGGTGTAGGGACAGATGTTTACTCCGGCCACTTTCGGATGTAGGTCATCTGTGTAACATTGTGCTGCGTGTCTTGGTACTTCCACAGCCCTAGGGCAGTGCCTTGCGCATCACAGGAACTAGGAGGCTCTCAGTGCAGATAAACAGTCAAGCAGAACAGGATCGAAGAGTCACGTGTGTGCCATTGATCGCCTCGGATGCCAGCCGGAGTGGCAGTCACAGTTCAGGGCCTGGCCTGACCTGCCCGTAGGTCACTGGCCACTTCCGCTTGTTAGCCACGGGTACAGCGCAAAGGCTGGTGAAACATGATGTTTACATTACCGACTTCTCAGTGTCACTTGCTTTCAGTGTAAACTCTACCATCGGTGCTTGTCTGGCAAATTGTGGGTGACCATCTCCCACCGTTTCCACGTGAGCCCTACATCGCGGTCACCTGGTCCAGACCCCGCCCCCCCCAGGATTTCACCTGAAGTGCCTCACCCTCTCTTCCACTCACCGAATTTGTGCTGGGGCTGACAACTCCTGTGGGATCGAGGAGAAAGAAGCCTGAGCGGGCCCCGGGGGCCGTCTGTCTGAGGGCTGGGATCAGCCATCTCGGGCTCCTCCGAGGAACCCCCTCTCTCCACTCTGTAGTTTGTCTGAGACTGTGGAGGTGATACTCTCCTTATGATATGGGATTGATTATCTTGTCTCCCTTAACCTTTCATGCTTTTATCTTGTCTCAGCTTAAGTGTAAGCAGTTGTAGGCAGGAACTGTACTCATCCTTTAAAAACAAAATCTTATGGCCGATTTCAAATGTAAACAAGAGCAGAGAGAAGTAAATGAAGCCCCACACGTTGTTGTCTAGCTTTGATCCTCCCCAGCCCTGAGGGCCTCACATCAGCATTATTCCCCCAGCCCCCCACGCAGCACGAAGTGCTGAGGGGCTGCGTTGGGATGGGGAGTGGGAACTCGGTGGGCATCCAGCGCGAGGAGGGGTGCTCCAGTATTAGTTGTCGTGGATCAGTGGGGTAAAAGGCAGCTATCCAGGGGCCAAGTGCTTAGGGGTGAGGAGTGCAGGCCAAGGAGCAGAGGAGAAAAGCCGGACTCTGGCTAGGAGAAGCAGGAAGAATGCCGGGGTTCACTTTGCTGAGGGCATGTTTTGTGTGCGGCGGGCCCTGCAGGATCTCCTGGAGACCCCTGAGGCCTCACCTGCCTTTGTGAGGGAGTTAGGGCCCCTCTCCGTCCTCCATCTGTGAGATTGACGGGCTGCCGAGGCGCCTCACAGGCATTGTTTTGGGTGGGATATGGCATGTGGCTGAATTTCCCCCTTGCAGAGGAGAAACAGGAACGAGAGCTTTTGGTACATGTTTGGTGGCATAGGCATTTGTTTCTCGTAAGTGTTGGTCAGAGCTAGGCCTGCCCTAGGTCCCGGCCACTGTCTGGCGTTGGGTCCTGCCCAGGCAGGCGAGCTGCAGAATCACAGACAAGATAATGGAAGGTGACTTCTCGGTCTGGTGTGGGTCACCACCTTTGGGTTTCGCTGCTGTGTTCGGTGATGTTTCCCTGCCGAGGCTGCACGTTGGCGTCTTGTATTCTCTGGTTTTACGTTCCTTTGCGTGACTGGAAGCGGTCACCTTTGGCCTCTGTGTGCAGGTGCCCAGTGCCCATGCCTGACTCTCTGAACATCTGTGCCCGCGGAGGGCCTGGAGGGCTCTTACAGAGCTGCAGGGAGGGAATCCTGGGCCTTTTCCTGGGGCCCGCAGGCGAGGTTGACTTTATTCTCCCCGCTGTCCCTGGCTCTCCCTCTGCAGGTTTGCTTTGATCGCAGGGTTGGCCTCCAGGCCCCTCTAGACACTGACCACGGGGTGAGGTCACCCAGGTGCTGGTCAGCGCCCTGAGCCCCCGAGGCCCCGGCGGAGGGAGGGGAAAGCAGAGCACGTGCCGCGTTCCTATGGGAGAGGGAAGAGGCGGGCCTCGCGGCTGTTGAGCTGAGTTTCCTGTTGATGCCACAGCCCTGGCCACACCTCCCCGCCTTCTCCGAGGACCCTGCAGTGAAGTGACCCAGCGGAGCCGGGAGGTCACTTCAGAGCAATGCTGCATTTTTGTCTTCTGGGGGAATCTCCCCCTTCCTGCCCCTTCTCGCCTCCTGAGTTTACTCACCTTGAGAATTGGCCCTTGACCTTGTAAGTGTCCATGAACAGGTGAGGGACCAGCCCCTCGGTGCCCGAGGCAGCACTGGGCCCGGCCCACCCTGGCTGGCAGTAGCCGGCCCGTCTGCACGGGGACCGTGGTGGTGCTTCTGGCCACTTCCGCTTGTTAGCCATGGGTACAGCGCAAAGCCTTTGTGAATAATGAACTCCAATCATTGCCGTTTCTGCCTGCAGCCTGGAATTGTGTCGCCGTTTAAACGAGTATTCCTAAAAGGTGAAAAGAGTAGAGATAAGAAAGCCCATGAGAAGGTGACAGAGAGGCGCCCCCTGCACACTGTGGTGCTGTCCCTGCCTGAGCGCGTCGAGCCCGACAGACTGCTGAGCGACTATATCGAGAAGGAGGTGAAGGTAAGTCCACGGCCGCAGGACCCGCCTGCCCGTCGCCAGCAAAGGCCCCCTGATGCACCAGACGCTGCGGTTCTGGGACCCGTCCCCACTCACACCTCGGGTGACTCCCGCCCGCTGGTGCCCCTGCGGTGGTGTGTCTGATGACTGGGTGCCCAAACCCCAGGTCTCTGTCTTCTGGCCCCATTTCTGGCTTTCTCTCCAGTAGCAAGCTGCCTCCTTTCTTGTAAAGGCTGGCCGTGTGTTTTGGTTCCTTGGTCAAGGCTAAGAGCTGTTCCGTGTGCCATTGTCAGAGCCTAGGACACGGACTCCTGAATCCTGTCGAAGCCCGTGCCCACTTGTGGGTAAACATGACACGCACTAGTGTATTGTCAGTGCTTCCCCTCAACACTACGTGAAAAGAAATGAATAAAACTGCGCAGTCAGAGAGAATGGGAAAGGGGACCGCGGTGATGAGAGAGGCCCGTGAACTTGCAGAGGGAGCTGACGAAGGTGGGGTAACGAGTTCACAGAGCCCACGGAGCTGGACCTGCGTCCCTCAGAGGATGTGGAGCTGTCCAGCTGGACCCGGGGGCTGGGGGGGCGTGGAGCACGGTGTGGGCTTCGGGGAGGGGTTTGCTCTCACCTGCCACAGGGGGAGGTGGGAGGTCTCCCTGGTAGAGACATGACACTAGGGGGGCTTTAGACGTGGGGACACCTGGCCCGGAGGAGGGTGGGGAGAGACCCAGTGTGAAGATGAGCAGATTAAGTCAAAGCCTCTGTCCGGAACGGTGAGAATTGCCAACCCCCTTTCCCTCAAGCTTCCAGATAGGCCTGCAACCGGGCCTCTCCCACAAGGGGATCCTCGGAGGAGTGCTTTCATGTGGAAGCCACACAACCCGCAGAAGTGCCGCCTCGAATGACCCTGGGGTGACCACCCAGCCAGCCTGAGAGAAGCTGGCAGTCTGCACCTCTGCCCGTGCACACGGCTTCTTTCGTGGGCAGTCAAGGAGAAGTACACGTTTAAGGAAGACGTTTAATCTAAAGACAGAACCCGGGACAAACACAAGACGTAAACGTGAATGCAACAGCAGCAGTGCGGAAACTAGGGGAAAAATAAAAATACATAATGTTGTCAGAAAGATAAGAGGAAATACTGTTAACTGTGAGATAACAGGATAACAGGTGGAGACAAGAGCTTTTGGAATTAAAGGATCTTAATTATATGTCGTAAAAAATTCATTAGAGGGGTCAAAAGATAAAGTCAAGGCAGTCACCCAGAAAGAATAACCAAAAGACAAGGAGATCAAAAATCAGTAAACAAAAGATGAGAGAGAGAAAAAAATTATAGGATCCATCCAGAAGGTTCAGTCTCTGACTCATGAGAAGAAAGAATGGAGGAGAGTGGGAGGAAGTTGTTAAGACAGTAATGGAAGGACATTTTGCAGAATTCACCAACAGACGTGATTCTCAGATTGAGAGGGTCCCTTTCTGGTCATGATGACCAGACAGTCAGGTTTCTAAAACGTGAGCCCTCAGAGCCCGTTCTGACGAGGTTCCTGGGAGACGTGCTGCCTCAGAGCACAAGGGCGCACCAGGAAGGTGGGAGACGCAGATCCAGAACTGGGGCTCTAAGCACGGAAAAGGGCAGAGGGAATTCCCAGGATGGGAATCTGAGGAACAGGCCAGAGCAGCTCTGGGAGAAGGGAACACGGATGGTTTTATATGTTGGAGTAGAGGCTGCTGAAGAATTGGGAAGATAGAACCGTACGTTGAAAACAAAGCAAGTGGAGGGAAGGGTAGGCCCATATTACACCGTGAAAATTTAAAGTTTGCGGACTTCCGCTTCCAGGAAGAGGGAGTTGACATATTTTTCCCTATTCCTCTCACTAAGTACACCTAAAAATCCTAGATGTTATATATGCAACAACCATAAGAAGACTCTGAAAGGTAGCGTGACGGCAGACCAGCCAGGGACCTTGGGACCCAAGGGGGCGACCCTTTGGTGAGTTCCCCGGTTCTCTTTTTCCTCATGTATCCCAAGCTTGGAACTGAAGAAGCTGGCAACCCAGAACAGCCAACAGGTGCACACAGAATCCCAACAAAATTCACTCTCTCTGGCCAAAGGACCAGGAAAGGGATAGCTTAGCAGGACAGAAAATGTTTTACAGTACCTGCTCAGTTCCAACCAAATGTGACTGAAAAACCTGTGGGCCTGCTGCTGCCTCTACCAGCAAAGACTGTGTAGGGGCCAGCACCCACCCCAGAGAAGGCTGAGTCGGGAGCTGGGGCTTTATCCCTGATGAACCCCTAGTGGAACTGCGGTGTCAGTGGAGACCATGTGGGGAGCCTGGAATTCTGCCCTTAGACAGCAGCAGTGTGACTCACATACCACCCCTCGTGTCACTGGGCCACTTGGGGGGCCAGAACGCCAACCGTGTCCAGCAGGGAAGAGGAGCCCCCCCCCAGGTGGCAGCGGAGGCCAGTGGGGAGTCAACCCCTCCACCTGGTAACAGAGTGTTCTCCCCTCCCCCTGTGGGACTGGAGCAGATTTCTGACATTTGTGTCCTAAGAGTCCTGGAGGGAGAAGAGACAGGGTGGGGTGGGGCTGAAAAGCTGATCAAAGGAGTCATGGCTGAAACTGCTGTGATTTGGTAAAAGACAGACTCAGAGGTTCAAGAAGCTGAGCTCACCACAAACAGGATAAACCCAAAGCAGTCCACACCAAGACACGTCGTAGTGAAACTTCCGAAAAGTAAAGACAAAGACGGAGTCTTGAAAGCAGTGAGAAAGAACACTTCACCTGTAGGGAAAACGGCATGATAGATTTCGTGTCAGAAACCACAGGGCCAGAAGAAAGTGACGACGTCCTTCAAGTGCCAAGAGACCCTGAAGAATCAAAGGCTGATGAAAGCACAACAGGCGACTCTGCATCCTCAGACAGCAGCCAACAAACGGACCAGTTTCTTGAAGAGCACAGACTGCCACGAGTCACCAGTAAATAGATCAGTTGAGTAGTCCTGCAACTATTAAAGAAATTTAATATCTAATTTGAAAACTCCCATAAAAAAAGTCTCCAGGCCCAGGTGGTTTCTGGAAAATTCTATCATATGTTTAAAGAGTTAACACTAATTCTACACAGTCTCTTCCAGAAAAACAGAAGGGGAGGGAACACTTTTTAACTCGTTTGTGAGGTTAGTATTTCCCTGATACCAAAATCAGGCAGTACGAAGCAAAAATAAATTACAGACGTGAATACAGATGCTTAGGTATAAATGTAACAAAATCTATAGGATTTGTATGCTGAAAACCACACAACACGGATGGAAGGATCAAAGATCTGAATAAGTGGAGAGACATACCACGTACATGGATTGGAAGATTCAACCTAGTTAACATGTCAGTTTTCCCCAAATTGATATACAGGTTTGATGCAATTCCTATCAAAATCCCGGCCAGATATTTCGTAGATATAGATAAGTATTCTAAAATTTATATGGAAAGGCACAAGAAGTAGAATAGCTGGAACGGTTTGAAAAAGAAGAGTTAAAAGAGAGGAATCAGTCCGCCTGATTTCAAGATGTACTTTAGAGCTACAGCAATGAAGACTGTGAGGTAGCAGTAGAGGGGCTGACACAGTAATCAGTGGAACACCATCGTGAACCCAGAAACGGACCCAAACAGATACACCCAACTGAGTTTTGACAGAGGTGCAAAAAGCAAGTCGGTGGAAGGACCGTCTTCTTAGCAAATGGCGCTGGAGCCGTTGGACACCCATTGAGAGAAAAATGAACCTCACGCTAAATCTCACACCTTATACAAAAATTAACTCAGAGTGGATCATGGAATTAAAGGGAAAATGTAAAACTATAACACTTTTAGAAAAAAACCTAAGAGAAAATCTCCAGGACCCAGGGTAGGCAGAGTACTTAGACTTGACATCAAAAAGGCAATGATTGGTAAACTGAACTTCATCAAATTTAAAAACTTTTGTTCTGCAGAAGACTCCGTTAGGAGGATGAAAACACAAGCTACAGACTGGGAGAAGATATTTGCAAACCACCTACCTGCCAAAGGTCTTTTATCTAGAATATGTAAAGAACTGTCAAAGCCCAATAGTAGAAAAGCCAACAATCTGATTAGAACATGGGCAAAAGTCATGAAGAGACATTTATTTCACCAAAGAAGACATTCAGATGGGAATAAGCACATGAAGATGTTCAACGTCACTAGCCGTTAGGGAAGTGCAAATTACAACCACAGGGAGACATCACTACACACCAACCAGAATGACTGAAGTTAAATAAGTAGTGAGAACACCAAATGCTGGCGAGGATGCAGAGGGTCACTCATGCATGGCTGTTGGGCATGTAGAATGGTGCAGCCACTCTGGAAAACAAGTGGGCAGTTTCTTAAAAACTAAACATGCAACTACCGTCTGACCTGGCGGTTGCACTCTGAGTATTTATCCCAGGGAAATGAAAATCTGTGTTGACACAAAAACCTATACATGAATATTAAAAGCAGCTTTATTCATAATGGGCAAAAAACTGGAAATACCCCAGATGTCCTTCAGTGGGTAGATGGTTAAACAAATGATGTGCCTCCGTACTGTGGAACCGTACTCAGCTGTAAAAAGGCATGATTTACTGATTGCTTCAACACCCTCCAGGAATCTGCAGAGAATTATGCTGAGTGAAAAAAGCCAATCCCCAAAGCTACATACTGTATGATTCCCTTTGTGTAACATTCTTGATATGACAGAATTATTGAAATGGAGAACAGATAGGGCTTGCTAGGGGTTAAGGAGGAGACCAGGTGGGTGGGAAGTGGGTGCGCCTGTAAAAGAGAAGCGGGAGGGACCTTGTGATGGAATGTTCTGGAACCTGACCTTGTAGTCACTATCCTGGTTGTGATGCTGGGTGATCACGAGATGTTACCTTAGGTATAACAGGGTGCGGGGTACAGTGGACCTCTGTGTATTATTTCTTACAACTGCATGCCATTTACAATTATCTTAGAATTAAAGGTTAAAAAAAATTAAAGACTGCATAAACAAAATTGTGATTTCACTACCTCTTGGCACAGTGGTGAAGTAGAATGTACCTAACAGGAGGATATAAGCACCAAGTAATGATTAAGTAGTAAATTATCTGAATTGTAAGAAAAAAGGAAGGAGAAGTGGGGGGTGGTGATATAAGAGAGTTAACTCTTTCTCTGCCGTAACTGGAAATCAACAGCTAACGTCTTAGATTGATGAATCAGGCAGTAACAATGTAAAACCATTACTTAGAAAGTTGGCCCTAGATCCAGAAGACCCTGGAGTTGCTGCCTCTGGGAAGCAGTTTATAGGGTTGCCTGGGTTGGGACCAGATCGTTGTTTTTTGTTATACACTTCTGGGGACTATTTACGTTTTTAAACTTCATACATGTATCACTTTGATAAAAATAAAAACAGCGACGACAACACAATGCACTAGTGGTGAGGAGGCTTTTCCTCCCGCATGCTCGAGTGTAGTTCTTTATGGAAAGTATTTTGTATTCAGCATGAACATTACTAACATGAAGGTGAGAGGCACTTAACAGTAGCTTCTCATTTCTGAATGCTTAACTATACGGCAACACTATTTAACATTTTAAATACATTTTCTCATTGAATCCTCACCCGGCTTTTTTAAAGCAGAAGCATCCTTCCCAGGGTTTCGACCCCATGAGGCCCAGGGTGGTGCAGGGGTGCAGGCTCGGGACCTGTGAACCGACACTCTGGCTTTTAATTCGGGGGGCAGCAGCGGGTAATTAATCACATGTGTGATACCAAACCCAAGATGCTTCTTGATAAGATTTGTTATTTCTTATTTATTGTATTTTTAAAAGTTGAATAGGTAGGTTATGGACATGGTACAAAATTCAGATGGTAAGGAGATTCCTGGTGAGGAGAGGTCCCCAGTCCCCCCACCGCCCCGCCCCTGGAAAGAACCATTGGCATCAGTTTCTCGTGTGTCCGTGCGCGGGCGGTCTGTCCATATCCGAGCACACACGTGCATTTGTTCCCAAATGATTACCTAGTGCACACTTTGCACCTCGTTGTTTACACGCAACAGTATATCTCGACATATCTTGGTGGGTTGGGGCACATAAAGCTGCCTCGTCCATTTCCCTCCCATTATAATGGCTGTACCATATTTTATGTAACCAGTGATCTATTCATACATATTTAATTTGTCTCTGTCACACATTTTACTAACCCTCTAGGATAAATTCCAGAAGTAGAATTGCTGGGTGTAGGGCTAGGTTACTTTTTATCTTGACAGACATTTCCAGGTTGCCTTTCACGCGGGATTTAAGCTGGTGTACACCATTGGCAGTCTGGGCGAATACCTGTTTATCCACACTCTAAGGAGCCACACAGTGTACATGCGGGCTTTTTGATCTTTGCCAGCCTGATGGTCGTAGTCTGTTACATCACAGTTTGTACTTACGAGTGAGGTTGTGTATCTTTTCATATGGTCGAGTCAGATCTCGTAAGTGTCTTTCTACAGCCATTTTTCTGTTGGGTGGTTGGTGGTTTTCCCATACGTTTTCCCTAGCACTCAGTGTGGTAGGTGAGTTTGCCCTTCGCGGTGAAGTTAGTTGTAAGGTTTTCCCTGCTTGTTGCTTGTCTTTGTTCAGAGATGTCTCGGTTCTCTAGAAGCAGGGCCTGAAACTGGAGATTGTGTTTGATGATTCAGGGTGTGTTCTCAGGAGAAGGGGAGGGAAGGAAGCAGGATGGGGCAGAGGAAAAAGATGTGTATCTGCCCACTTATGGGCACGTAAGGGGCCCCTAAAGGCCACACAGGCGCCTCTTTGTCCCCAGTATGTAGCAGCTTCCCCACCTCCTCATCACGATCCGGACCGGTTGCCCCTGCAGAACAGTACCACCTTTCTCTGCTTGCTTGTCTGCTGGCATCAGGAGGTGACTGCGGTTTTAAGTTTAGATCCCTTTTTTGTCCCCTGGTAGAAGCATTTTACCCCTAGAGCCAGGCTCTCAAAACAGATGGAGCCAAAAGTTTCAGGGCTGGGAGCACACGTTCCCCAAGTGGGTCTCTTGGATTGATGGTGATCAGAGCCACTCCTGCTGTCGTACCTTGGACCCCAGACCCATGCGTTCTGTCCACTGGGGACCAGGCGTGGTGTAATGACTGCTGGTTCCAGATGTGCCCTGCATTCTGAAGAGATGTGGCATCCTTTCAGGTGTCCCCTCCTGGGTGTGCCCCGACCCTGTAGCGGACCTTGCTGGTGGTCTGGGCCCCTGAGTTTCAGCATTGTCTCAGACCCTCTCTTCCAAGCCTTGAACAGTTTCCTTCCCCCGTGTACTGTAACTCAAGTGAGTGACTGTGAGTCCCTTCGGAGGGAACTGGGGGCGTTGCTGCAGCGCACACTTGTGTCGGTGTTACAGATTCATTCTCCTGGGGCTTGGCCTTTCCCTCAGGCACTTCCTGGGACTGGAAACCGGGTCAGAGACTGCCACTTTGCGTTGGAGCAGCACACTCAGTGGTGGTGTCCTTGTTTGTATACATGAGGCGGGACCCTGGTTGGCTCTCAGCAGCTCTCTTGCCCCTGGGAACGCCTCTGCTCTAGTTGCATCTCTGTGGGGCCTGCATACCAGCCCCCCCGCCCCGCCATTTAACCATTTACAGTCACCGCCCACTGCAGTGAGCACGCCTGCCTGCCCTGCTCCTGGTGGCTGAGTGCTGCCACCTGGCTTCTGCTCTCCCACGGCCCTGTCGTCCCCCTCGCTGCAGGAAGCCTAGTGCTAAAGCATCTTTCCCATTAGCTCTCCCCCTGAGAACAGCCACCGCAGAGCTGCTGGGTGGTGCCCGCACCCCTGCCAGCCCATTCGTTCCAGCTCATCCTTGAGAGTGGGGTGTCTTCCCAGCCCTCCCAAGTAGCAGGGGCAGCCGTGGGGTTCCAGCTCTTACACGGTAGACCCCGTCCAGCGGGCCCACCTCTCTGCATCTTTTGAAACCTTTATCCACAGTTTGCTCGGCAGTTCTGCAATCTCCACTGAGTTTAACATGGGCCTTGCGTTTGCCGAGCTTCTAAGCTGTGCTAGCAGTGCATGAGAGCCGTGTCCGGGCCCCTGACCTGGGTTAAGTGCAGAGCCCCGTAGACGCGCTCGTCCAGCTGGGGGTCCATCCACCTCCATCCGGCACCTCCTGCTCCATCAGTGTTCAGTCTCTCTTCCCAGCGGGTCCCAGTTGTGCTGTGTTGAGATTTGATCCCAGGAACAGGTCTTATGGCCAGGAGGGGCGGAGGGGGCAGACCCTGAGGAGAACAGCATTGTCATGAAAGGTGCCCATCCCAGTGAGGCCCGTGTGTGTCGTTTTCGAGCAAGGGGTGTGTGTGTGTGTGTGTGTGTGTGTGTGTGTGTATGGGGGTCCTGTGGCTTCTAACAAGTGGGGTTGGGCCACTTCTGCAGGCCTAGAGTGGTGAGAAGAATATGAGATTGAGGTTCCCAAGTGCATCTACCTAGGTGTCCCCATCCCACGTCTCAGAGTCCTGCCCTTCCATCAGGGCCCACGCTCTGCCGTGGAAAACTTGTTGATCAAGGTCAAATAGGTGGATGTTATAGGGAGGCTGACTTCGGCTCAGTATAAAAATGGACTTCTCTTATATCTCATCAGCAATTATTTTTGGAAATACTTTCCGCTGTTTAGAGCTGAAGTGACGAGCTCACCAGCACGTTCCTGTGTTGGCTGCAGTCTCTATAAGGGCGGCAGGAATGGCAGTGGGGTTAGCGGGTGTCCAAGACAGTCTGGCTTTTGCTGCCAGGGCTGATGGAGCTGATGTGACCGCTAGTCAGATGTCCCCTTGGTCTGTGTTGTTCCATCACGTTCATCCCTCTGCAGCTGTGTCCTGAATGTGCTATGATCAGTTAATCGGCACAGCAGCCCGCACCGTGTCGTCTCACGGCGGGTGTGCGCTGGTCCCTGACATCGCTGAAGGAGGCGCTGCACATTGGTCAGGACTGGCAGAGGACCGCCCAGGGCGGTGGGAAAGGCTTTTGTAAGAACTGCCCAGGAGGCATACTTTGTCCCATCTGGAGTTACAGCAGGAATGAGAGCTGCAATTTTCCTTTTTGACAAAACATGTTTTACTAATACATATTTTACAGCGAAAAAAATCTCAAATGAGTGAGGACTCACCTCTGTGAAGAAAGTAGAATCCTTCTTGGTGATCTGTGAGCCTGAATTTGAAGTGTGGTGGCACTTTGAGAAAGGCGAGAGGGTGGTGGTGACATTGTGTCCCCCAGGCCACGTGGAGGTGGAGCAATCCTTGTACAGTCCTGCAGACATGATAACACCAGGGCACTTTTATATGACCCCAACGTAGTCAATATTTTTTTTATTACTATTTGAATTTAAGCAAAATTAATAATTTGGGAGGATACACATCTAGAAGTGGTAACTAATATACAGTATAATACTGATTATGATTCGAAAGGTTTTTAGCAAATGCAATTATTGAGTGAAGCTAGGATACGATTTTTTTATTGTGGTGAAATATGCATAACATAAAATTAACTGTGTTTAAGTGTATATTTCATGGTATTAAGTACACTCACGTAGCTGTGCAACCATCACCACCATCCATTTCCAGAACTTTTTCTTTTCAGAACTTTTCAGAACAATATATATATACACACACCACATATTATTTATCCATTCATCTATCAATGGGCATTGGGTTGTTTCCAACTTTTGACTATTGTGAATAATGCTGTTATGAGCATGGGTGTACAAATGTCTGTTTGGATCTCTGCTTTCAGTTTTTTTTCTTTTTTAAATTGTGTTAAAATATAGCATAAAATGTACCATCTTAAACATTTTTAAGGGTGCAGTTCAATAGTATGAGATATATTCACGTGGTTGTGCAGCCATCACCACCATCCATTGCCTTAACTCTTTTCATCTTGTAAATCTGAAACTATACCTATTAAACAAAAACTCCGCATTCTTTCCTCCCCACAGCCCCTGGCAACCATCGTTCTGTCTCTATGAATTGGACTTCTCTAGGAAGTTCATATGAGTGGAATCATACACTGTTAGTCTTTTTGTGACTGGCTTATTTCACTTAGCATAATATTCTCAAGTTTTACCCGTGTTGTAATGTACTGCAGAATTTCCTTCCTTTTTAAGGCTGAACAATATACTATTGTATGGATACACCACATCTCACTTATCCGTTCATCCATCAGTGGACACTTGGGTTGCTTCCATGTTGTTATTGTGAACGATGCTGCTATGAACATGCGTATACAAAAATCTCTTTGAGACCCTGCTTTTAATTCTTTTGGGTTTATCTATACCCAGAAGTGGAATTGCTGGGTCATATGGTAATTCTATTTTTAATGTTTTGAGGAACCTCCATACTGTTTTCCACAGCAGCTGCACCATTTTATATTCCCACCAACAGTGCACAGGCGTTCCAGTGTCTCTACATCCTCGCTAGCACTCGTTGTTTTCTGTTTTTGTTTGTGTTTTGTTTTTCACTAGCCATCCTAATGAGTTTGAGGTGGTATCTCATGGTAGTTTTGATTGTATTTCTCTAATGATTAGTGATCTCAAGCATCTTTTCATGTTCTTATTGGACATTTGTGTATCTTCTTTGGAGAAAAGTGTATTCAAATCTTTTGCCCATTTTGGCATCAGGTGTTTTTTTGTTGAGTTTTAGGAGTTCTCAGTATATTCTAGATATTAATCCCTTGTCAGATATATGATTTGCAAATATTTTCTCCCATTCCGTGGGTTGCTCTTTTACTCTGTGGATAGTGTCTCTTAATGTACAAAATTTTAAAATCTTGTTGAACTCCGGTGTGTCTGTTTTTTTGCCTTTGTCACCTGTGCCTTTGGTGTCATATCCAAGAAATCATTGCCAAATCCAATATCATGAAGCTTTTGTCCTATGTTTTCTTCTAAGAGTTTTATTGTCTGCTTGCAGTTCTTTTACATAGATATCCAGAAGTGGAATTGCTGGATCATATGCTAATTCTATGTTTTATTTCTTAAGGAATGACCATACTGTTTTCCATAGTGGCTGTACCATTTTACAGTCCCACCAGCAGTGCACAAGGGTTCCAGTTTCTCCATGTCCTCACCAACACATTATTTTCTGTTTTGATAGTAGCCGTCCAGATGGGTGTGAAGTAGTATCTCACTGTGGTTTTGATTTGCATTTCGCTAGTTACTAGTGATATTGAGAATCTTTTCATGTGCTTATTGGCCATCTATACACCTTCTTTGGAGAAATATCTATTTAAGTCCTTTGCATATTTCTTAATCAGGTTGTTTGGTTTTTTGTTGTGGAGTTATAGGAGTTCTTTTTGTATTCTGGGTATTAACTTCTTGTCAGATATATGATTGCAAATATTTTCTCCCATTGGGTAGGTTGTCTTTGCACTCTATTGATGGTGTCCTTTGATGTACAAAGTTTTAAATTTTGATGAAGTCCAGTTTGTCTCTTTTTTTTCTCTTATTGCCTGTGCTTTTTTTTTTTCCCACATTAAAGGTTTTTAAAATTGTGTTAAAATACACATAACATAAAATTTACCATCTTAACCATTTTTAAGTGTACAGTTTAAGTGTTCTAACATTCACGTTGCTGTGCAACCATTACCACCATTCACCTCCAGGATTGTTTTCACCTTGCCAGACTGACACTCTGTACCTATTAAACAATAACCCCGTTTCTCCCTCCCCCCAGCCTCTGACAGCCACCATTCCACTTTCTGTCTCTCTGAATTTGACTACTCTGGATACCTCATATAAGTGGAATCATATAGTATTTACCTTTTTGTGCCTGGGCTTATCCATGTTGTAGCATGTATCAGAATTTCCTTCCTTTTTAATGATGAATAATATCCCACTGTTTATAACACATTTTGTTTATCCAATTCTTCCGTCAAGAATTGAGTTGCTTCCACCTTTTGTTATTGCCTGTGCTTTTGGTATCATATCCAGTAAATCATTGCCACATCCAATGTCATGAAGCTTTTCCTCTATGTTTTCTTCCAAGAGTCTTATAGTTTTAGGTCTTAAATTTAGGTGTTTGATCCATTTGAGTTAATTTTTGTGTATGGTGTTAGCTAAGGGTCAAACTTGATTCTTTTGTGTGTGGAGTCTTGTTTTCCCAGTACCACTTGTTGAAAAGATTGTCCTTTCCCCACTGAATGGTGTTGGCACCCTTATCAAAAATCAACTGACACTGTATATGAGGGTTTATTTCTGAGCTCTCTATTCTGTTTCATTGCTCTGAATGTCTGTCTTGATGCCAATACCACACTGTTGGTTATTGTAGCTTTGTAGTAAGTTTTGAAATCAGGAAGTGTGAGAATAGATGAAAGGTAATATTGATACATTTAAGGAAGGGATTGCATTTGGTTTACATGAGCACATAAGAAGAGGATAGAAAGGCCTCTGCTAGCTGCACATCTGTGGCAACGTTCTGGAATGTTCATTTGTAACAACCTTAAGTATGAACCAGTAATAAGATGTGCTACTTATTTATTTCTAAACTGTTCTGTCAGAGGGGTGGATTCTCAGCCCTGTAGAGAGTGGGGAAACTAATACACAGTTAGTTTTATTCTCTCCCCCTCACCCCCACCTTAGAAAGGATAAAATCTAAAACTTTTTAGAATGAGTATGCATTTCCCTTTGGAGCTACGCAGCACACACGGAACAGCTTTTGAATGCAGCTGTTCTGAAGTTTAGGGTGCTCATCTGACTGTGCCTAGACTCAGCCTATATCTGCCACTGTGCCCTGTGTGAGCTTCTGCCAGTCCCTCTCCTCTCTGTGCCAGTTTTCTTCTCTGTGGGCAGGTGGTTGCCTGGCACAGCAGTAGGTGAACTGACTCAAGCCTGTGTTTACCTTGCTTGCATTTGATAATCCCAGAGTAACCTGCCTGCTTGGTTCCCCAGTCAGAGAGGGCATCTGCAAACAAAGACAGTTTGATTTCTTCCCTCCCAACCTTTACCTTCGATTTCCTTTTCTTGTCTTACTGCATTATCTAGGACTTCCAATACAGTATTGAAAAGCAGTGGTGAGAGGGGACATCCTTTCCTTGTTCCTGGTCTTAGGCGATCTTAGAGCTTCTTACCATTCAGTATTGATGTTAGCTGTAAGTTTTTTGTACATGTTCCTTATCAAGTTGAGGAAGTTCCCCTCTATTTCTAGTTTGCTGAGAGTTTTTGTTATGAATATTAGAGGTTGTCAAATGCTTCTGCTGCATCTATTGATACCATATGATTTTTCTCTTTAGCCTGTTAAAGTGGTGGATCACATTAAATAATTTTTGAATGTAGAGTCAACTTTGCATACCTGGGATAAATCCCACTTGCTTTTGGTTTATAATTCTTTTTATGCGTTGTTGGATTTGATTTGCTAATATTTTGTTGAGGATTTTTGTATCTGTTTTATGAGAAATATTGGTCTTTCCTTTCTTGTAGTATCTTTGGTTTTGATACTAAGGTAATGCTGCCTCAAAAAATGGGTTAGGAAGTGTTTTCTCTTTTCATTTTCTGGAAGAGATTATAGAGAATTGGTATAGTTTCTTCGTTAAATGTTGAGTAGAATTAACCAGTGAATCTGTCTCGACCTGATACTTTCTGTTTTAGAAAGTTATTATTGATTCAATTTCCTTAATAGCTTGTATGCCTATTCACATTATCCATTTCTCCTTATGTGAATTTTGTTTGGTAGATTGTGTCTTTCAAGGAATTCCACTAGTGGTCCAGTGGTTAGGACTCTGCGCTTCCACTGCAGGGGGCCTGGGTTCAATCCTTGGTCAGGGAACTAAGATCCTGCAAGCCGCACAGCGCGGCCAAAAAAGAGAGAATTCCGTTGGGATCTGAGAACATACTTTGTATGGTTTCTGTTCTTTTAAATTTGTTAAGGTGTGTTTTATGGCCCAGAATGTGCTCTGTCGTGGTGAATGTTCATGTGAGCTTGAGAAGAATGTGTGTTCTGTTGAATGCTGTTGTTGGATGAAGTAGTCTGTTGATGTTAGTTATATGCAGTTGGTGGAAGATGTTGAGTTCACCTTTGTCCTTAATCATTTTCTGCCTGCTGGATCTGTCATTTTCTGTCCATTTCTGAGAAGGGGGTGTTGAAGTCTTCAGCTGTAATAGTGGATTCATCTGTTTCTCCCCGTAGTTCTATCAGTTTTTGCCTCATGTGTTTTTGAAGCTCTGTTGTTAGGTGCATACACATTAAGGATTGTTATGTTTTTATTATGTAATACCCCTCTTTAAAGTCGGTTTCTTGTAGACAGCATATACTTGTGTCTTGAATTTTTTATCCAGTCTGGTAGTTTTTGTCTTTTAATTGGTATATTCAGACGATTCACATTTAAAGTGATTATTGACATAGTTGGATTAATATTTACCATATTTGTAATTGTTTTCTATTTGTTGCTCTTGTTCTTTGTTTGTTTTGTCTTCTACTCTATTTCTGCTTTATCTGGTTTTATTTGAGCATTTTTATAATTCCATTGTTTCTCCTTAACATATCAATTATACTTCTGGTTTTTTTGTTTTTTATTATTTTATTTATTTTATTTTTGGCTCCGTTGGGTCTTCGTTGCTGCGTGCGGGCTTTTCTTTAGTTGCGGCGAGCAGGGGATACTCTTTGCTGCGGTGCGTGGGCGTCTCATTATGGTGGCTTCTCTTTTATTTATTTATTTATTTATTTATTATACAGCAGGTTTTATTAGTTCTCTATTTCATACATATTAGTGCATATATGTCAATCCCAATCTCCCAGTTCATCCCACCAATGCCACCACCATCCATGCCCCTGCTTTCCCCATTTGGTGTCCATATCTTTGTTCTCTACACCTGTATCTATTTCTGCCTTGCAAACTGGTTCATCTGTACCATTTTTCTAGATTCCACATATGCGTATATGCGTTAATATACGATATTTGTTTTTCTCTTTCTGACTTACTTCACTCTGTATGACACTCTCTAGGTCCATCCACGTCTCTGCAGATGACCCAATTTCGTTCCTTTTTATGGCTGAGTAATATTCCTTTGTATATATATGTACCACATCTTCTTTACCCATTTGTCTGTTGATGGGCATTTAGGTTGTTTCCATGACCTGGCTATTGTAAAAATAGTGCTGCAAACACTGGGGTGCATGTGTCTTTTTGAGTTATGGTTTTCTCTGGGTATATGCCCAGTAGTGGGATTGCTGGGTCATATGGTAGTTCTATTTTTAGTTTTTTAAGGAACCTCCATACTGTCTCCATAGTGGCTGTATCAATTTACATTCCCACCAGCAGTGCAAGAGGGTTCCCTGTTCTCCACACCCTCTTCAGTATTTGTTGTAGATTTTCTGATGATGCCCGTTCTAACTGGTGTGAGGTGATACCTTATTGTAGTTTTGATTTGCATTTCTCTAATGATTAGTGATGTTGAGCATCTTTTCATGTGTTTGTTGGCCATCTGTATGTCTTCTTTGGAGAAATGTCTATTTAGGCCTTCTGCCCATTTTTTGATTGGGTTGTTTGTTTTTTTAATATTGAGCTGCATGAGCTGTTTATATATTTTGGAGATTAATCCTTTGTCAGTTGCGTTGTTTGCAAATATTTTCTCCCATTCTGAGGGTTGTCTTTTTGTCTTGCTTACAGTTTCCTTTGCTGTGCAAAAGCTTTTAAGTTTCATTAGGTCCCATTTGTTTATTTTTGTTTTTATTTCCATTACTCTAGGAAGTGGGTCAAAAAAGATCTTGCTGTGATTTATGTCAGAGAGTGTTCTTCCTATGTTTTCCTCTAAGAGTTTTATAGTGCCCGGTCTTACATTTAGGTCTTTAATCCATTTTGAGTTTATTTTTGTGTATGGTGTTAGGGAGTGTTCTGATTTCATTCTCTTACATGTGGCTGTCCAGTTTTCCCCGCACCACTTATTGAAGAGACTGTCTTTTCTCCATTGTATATCCTTGCCTCCTTTGTCATAGATTAGTTGACCATAGGTGCGTGGGTTTATCTCTGGGCTTTCTATCCTGTTCCATTGTTCTGTATTTCTGTTTTTGTGCCAGTACCATATTGTCTTGATGACTGTAGCTTTGTAGTATAGTCTGAAGTCAGGGAGTCTGATTCCTCCAGCTCCATTTTTTTTCCTCAAGACTGCTTTGGCTATTCGGGGTCTTTTGTGTCTCCATACAAATTTTAAGATTTTTTTGTTCTAGTTCTGTTAAAAATGCCATTGGTAATTTGATAGGGATTGCACTGAATCTGTAGATTGCTTTGGGTAGTATGGTCATTTTCACAATGTTGATTCTTCCAATCCACGAACATGTTATATCTTTCCATCTGTTTGTGTCATCTTTGATTTCTTTCATCAGTGTCTTATAGTTTTCTGAGTACAGGTCTCTTACCTCCTTAGGTAGGTTTATTCCTAGGTATTTTATTCTTTTTGTTGCAATGGTGAATGGGATTGTTTCCTTAATTTCTCTTTCTGATCTTTCATTGTTAGTGTATAGGAATGCAAGAGATTTCTGTGCATTAACTTTGAATCCTGCAACTTTACCAGATTCATTGATTAGCTCTAGTAGTTTTCTGGTGGCATCTTTAGGATTCTCTATGTATAGTATCATATCATCTGCAAACAGTGACAGTTATACTTCTTCTTTTCCAATTTGTATTTCGTTTATTTCTTTTTCTTCTCTGATTGCTGTGGCTAGCTAGGACTTCCAAAACTATGTTGAATAATAGTAGCGAGAGTGGACATCCTTGTCTTGTTCCTGATCTTAGAGGAAATGCTTTCAGTTTTTCACCAATTGAGAATGATGTTTGCTGTGGGTTTGTCATATATGGCCTTTATTATGTTGAGGTCGGTTCCCTTTATGCCCACTTTCTGGAGAGTTTTTATCATGAATGGGTGTTGAATTTTGTCAAAAGCTTTTCTGTATCTATTGAGATGATCATATGGTTTTTATTCTTCAATTTGTTAATATGGTGTATCACATTGATTGATTTGTATATATTGAAGAATCCTTGCATCACTGGGATAAATCTCACTAGATCATGGTGTATGATCCTTTTAATGTGTTGTTGGATTCTGTTTGCTAGTATTTTGTTGAGAATTTTTGCATCTATATTCATCAGTGATATTGGTCTGTAGTTTTCTTTTTTTGTAGTATCTTTGGTTTTGGTATCGGGGTGATGGTGGCCTTGTAGAATGAGTTTGGGAGTGTTCCTTCTTCTGTAATTTTTTGGAAGAGTTTGAGAAGGATGGGTGTTAGCTCTTCTCTAAATGTTGGATAGAATTCACCTCTGAAGCCATCTGGTCCAGGACTTTTGTTTGTTGGAAGATTTTTAATCACACTTCCAACTCCGTAACTTGTGATTGGTCTGTTCATATTTTCTGTTTCTTCTGGTTCAGTCTTGGAAGGTTATACCTTTCTAAGAATTTGTCCATTTCTTCCAGGCTGTCCATTTTATTGGTGTAGAGTTGCTTGTAGTAGTCTCTTATGATCCTTTGTATTTCTGTGGTGTCCATTGTAACTTTTCTGTTTTCATTGCTAATTTTATTGATTTGAGTCCGTCCCTCTTTTTCTTGATGAGTCTGGCTAAAGGTTTATCAATTTTGTTTATCTTCTCAAAGAACCAGCTTTTAGTTTTATTGATCTTTGCTACTGTTTTCTTTGTTTCTATTTCATTTATTTTTGCTCTGATCTTTATGATTTCTTTCCTTCTAATATCTTTGGGTTTTGTTTGTTCTTCTTTCTCTGGTTCCTTTAGGTGTAAGTTTAGATTGTTTATTTGAGATTTTTCTTGTTTCCTGAGGTAGGCTTGTATTGCTATAAACTTCCCGCTTAGAACTGCTTTTGCTGCATCCCATAGGTTTTGGATCATCACGTTTTCATTGTAATTTGTCTCTAGGTATTTTTTGATTTCCTCTTTGATTTCTTCAGTGATCTCTTGGTTATTTAGTAATGTTTAGCCTCCATGTGTTTGTGTTTTTTACGTTTCTTCCCCTGTAATTGATTTCTAATCTCATAGCGTTGTGGTCGGAAAAGATGCTTGATATGATTTCAATTTTCCTAAATTTACTGAGGCTTGATTTGTGACCCAAGATGTGATCTGTCCTGGAGAATGTTCGGTGTGCACTTGAGAAGAAAGTGTAATCTACTGTTTTTGGATGGAATGTCCTATAAATATCAATTAAATCTATCTGATCTATTGTGTCATTTAAAGCTTGTGTTTCCTTATTAATTTTCTATCTGGATTAGCTTTCCATTGGTGTAAGTGAGGTGTTAAAGTCCCCCACTATTATTGTGTTACTGTTGATTTCCTCTTTTATAGCTGTTAGCATTTGCCTTATGTATTGAGGTGCTCCTGTGTTGGGTGCATATATATTTATAATTGTTATATCTTCTTCTTGGATTGATCCCTTGATCATTATGTAGTGTCCTTCCTTGTCTCTTGTAACATTCTTTATTTTAAAGTCTATTTTATCTGATATGAGCATTGCTACTCCAGCTTTCTTTTGATTTCCATTTGCATGGAATATCTTTTTCCATCCCCTCACTTTCCATATGTGTCCCTAGGTCTGAAGTGGGTCTCTTGTAGACAGCATGTATATGGGTCTTGTGTTTGTATCCATTCAGCGAGCCTGTGTCTTTTGGTTGGAGCATTTAATCCATTCACATTTAAGGTAATTATTGATATGTATGTTCCTATTACCATTTTCTTAATTGTTATGGGTTTATTTTTCTAGGTCCTTTTCTTCTCTTGTGTTTCCCACTCAGAGAAGTTCCTTTAGCATTTGTCATAGAGCTGGTTTGTTGGTGCTGAATTCTCTTGGCTTTTGCTTGCCTGTAAAGCTTTTGATTTCTCCGTTGAATCTGAATGAGATCCTTGCTGGGTAGAGTAATCTTGGTTGTAGGTTCTTCCCTTTCATCACTTTAAATATATCGTGCCACTCCCTTCTGGCTTGTAGAGTTTCTGCTGAGAAATCAGCTGTTAACCTTATGGGAGTTCCCTTGTACGTTATTTGTTGTTTTTCCCTTGTTGTTTTCAATAATTTTTCTTTGTCTTTAATTTTTGTCAGCTTGATTACTGTGTATCTCGGCGTGTTTCTCCTTGGGTTTTTCCTGCCTGGGATTCTCTGTGCTTCCTGGACTTGGGTGGCTATTTCCTTTCCCATGTTAGGGAAGTTTTCGACTATAATCTCTTCAAATATTTTCTCGGGTCCTTACTCTCTCTCTTCTCCTCCTGGAACCCTATAATGTGAATGTTGGTGCATTTAATGTTGTCCCAGAGGTCTCTTAGGCTGTCTTCATTTCTTTTCATTCTTTTTTCTTTGTTATCGTCCATGGCAGTGAATTCCACCATTCTGTCTTCCAGGTCACTTATCCGTTCTTCTGCCTCAGTTATTCTGCTATTGATTCCTTCTAGTGTATTTTTCATTTCAGTTATTGTGTTGTTCATCTCTGTTTGTTTGTTCTTTAATTCTTCTAGGTCTTTGTTAAACATTTCTTGCATCTTCTCGATCTTTGCCTCCATTCTTTTTCTGAGGTCCTGGATCATCTTCACTATCATTATTCTGAATTCTTTTTCTTGAAGGTTGCCTATCTCCACTTCATTTATTTGTTTTTCTGGGGTTTTATCTTGTTCCTTCATCTGGTACGTAGTCCTCTACCTTTTCATTTTGTCTGTCTTTCTGTGAATGTGGTTTTTGTTCCACAGACTGCAGGATTGTAGTTCTTCTTGCTTCTGCTGTCTGCCCTCTGGTGGATGAGGCTATCTCAGAGGCTTGTGCAAGTTTCCTGATGTGAGGGACTGGTGATGGGTAGAGTTGGGTGTTGCTCTGGTGGGCAGAGCTCAGTAAAACTTTAATCCACTTGTCTGCTGACTTTAATCCACTTGTCTGCTGATAGGCGGGTCTGAGTTCCCTCCCTGTTGGTTGTTTGGCCTGAGGTGACCCAGCACTGGCGCCTACAGGCTCTTTGGTGGGGCTAATGGCGGACTCTGGGAGGGCTCACGCCAAGGAGCACTTCCCAGAACTTCTGCTGCCTGTGTCCTTGTCCCCGCAGTGAGCCACAGCTACCCCCTGCCTCTGCAGGAAACCCTCCACCACTGGCAGATAGGTCTGGTTCAGTCTCCTGTGGGGTCACTGCTCCTTCCCCCGGGTCCGGATGCCCACACTACTTTGTGTGTGCCCTCCAAGAGTGGAGTCTCTGTTTCCCCCAGTCCTGTCGAAGTCCTGCAATCAAATTCCGCTAGCCTTCAAAGTCTGATTCTCTGGGAATTCCTCCTCCCATTGCTGGACCCCCAGGTTGGGAAGCCTGACGTGGAGCTCAGAACCTTCACTCCAGTGGGTAGACTTCTGTGGCATAATTGTTCTCCAGTTTGTGACTCACCCACCCAGCAGTTACGGGATTTGATTTTATTGTGATTGTGCCCCTCCTACCATCTCATTGCAGCTTCTCCTTTGTCTTTGGATGTGGGGTATCTTTTTTGGTGAGTTCCAGTGTCTTCCTGTCGATGATTGTCCAGCAGGTAGTTGTGATTCCAGTGCTCTCGCAAGAGGGAGTGAGCACATGTCCTTCTACTCCGCCATCTTGAGCCTGTGGCCCTCAATTATACTTCTTTATAAATATTTTTAGTGGTTGCCCTAGGGTTTGCAATTTACATTTACAACTAATCTTAATCCGTTTTCAAATAACACTACATTGCTTCACAGGTAGTGCAGGTACCTTATAACCAAATTAATTACCCAATACATCTTGCTATTTTTCTTTTGAACAAACTGTTATCTGTTAGATCAACTACAATAAGTAAAGTAGAAGGTATTATTTTACCTTTATTTATTTCTTCTCTCATGTTTTTTCCTTGATGTAGATCAATTTCTGACCAAATCATTTTCCTTCTCTCTGAATAAATTCTCTTAACATCTCCTGCCAGGTAATCATGAAATCTCCCAATTTTTGTTTGTCTGAGAAAGTCTTTATTTCTCCTTCACTTTTGAAGGACAGTTTCACCAGATGTAGAATTGTAGGTTCGTGGATTTTTCTTTCAATACTGAGTGTTTCACTCTTCTCTTGCTTGCATGGTTTCTGAAGAGAAGTTTGATATCATTATTACCCCTGCTTCTCTGTGGGTAAGGTGCTATTTGGTGTTTTCCTGTTGCTTACTTCCAGGTTTTCTCTTGGTCTTTGATTTTTTTGCAATTTGAATATGATATGCCTAGGTGTAGTTTTTGGTTTTGTTTTTTGTTTTGCTATTTATCCTGCTTGATGTCCTCTGAGCTTCCTGGGTCTGTGGTTTGTTGTGTGACATTGAGGAAATTCTTAGCCATTATTGCTTCAAGTATTTCTTGTGTTTCTTTCTCCCCTTCTTTTCCTGGTAGTCCCACTACACATTTCTTATACCTTTTGTAATTTTCCATTGTTGGATATTCTATTCCTTTTTTTCGGTTTGTTTTTTCCCTTCTTTTCTTTTTTCTATTTCCTTTTCAGTTTGGGGAGTTTTTACTGACATATCTCCAAGCTGTGTCCATCTACTGGTGAACGAATCAAAAGCATTCTTCATTTCTGTTGTAATGTTTTTGGTTTTTAACATTTCCCATTGATTTTTTTCCTTAGAATTTCCATCTCTTTGCTTACATCGCCGATCAGTTCTTGCATGATGTTCACTTTATTAGAGCCCTTAGCATGTTAATCATAGTTGTTTTAAATTCCTGGTCTGATAATTCCAAAATCTCTGCCATATCTGAGTCTGGTTCTGATGCTTGCCCTCTATGTTCAGTGTTCTTTGCCTATTAGCATGCCTTGTAATTTTTTGTTGAAAGCTGGGTGTAGTGATTCAGGTAAAAGGAGCTGAGGTAAAGAGGCCTTCCTGCCTGGCCCCCCAGAGTTTTGTCTCAAGCTTGTCCGTGCCCATGTCCAGCCCTTGGTCAGTCCCCTTCTGGTGCGCCTCCCAGGCTGGCTCCTGTGGCTTCTCTCCAGGGGCTGTGATTCTCTGTCCCCTGTTGCTCTCTCCAGTTTTGGGGGCAGCAGTTTGCCCTGTGACCTTGTTCTCTGATGGATCTGAGAAGACATGTTGATTTTTCAGTTTGTTTAGCTCTTTTCTTGTGAGGACAGGAGTGACGACGTCGAACTGGAGACAGGAAGTCTGTTGTCACCCTGTTAACAGCGATCTTAAACATTCGAGTTAGTGAGAGGATGAGAAATGTTGGCTGTAAGAGAAATCAGTAACCCATTAAATCACATTTAAAAACTGTTAATTGGTGGAGATGTGACGGGAACACAGCTGACGCAGCACTGCGTCCGCACCGCACTTGGGGCCCTTTTCATTGAGGTTTGTTAGCCAGGTGCTTCATGGCCTCGTGTCACTTCATTTCTCTATGCTCATCGCTCAGCTGCCTGGCCCTTCGTGACTTAACACGTTTACTTTTAGCAGGTTGTGCAGAACCGTTGTTTTCAGTTTCCAACCATGACCCGGAAACACAAGCCATCCTTGTCGGTCCTTTTATTTATTTTTCATTTTTATTTTTATCTTTTGGTCACACCATGCGCCTTGTGGGATCTTAGTTCCCCTATCAGAGATTGAACCAGGGCCCCCCTGCAGTGGAAGCCTGGAGTCTTAACCACTGGCCCGCCAGGGAAGTCCCTTGTCTGTCCTTTTAGAATCCAGATTTCACCAAACTAATTTTGAGGTGTCCTTTACAGGACTTTGATGACAACATTGATGCAGTCTGGTGGGAAGTGTGGGAGTGTTCTCCTCAGCCGGTAGAGATTTTGCTAAAAATTTGGAGCACGCTGCCTTGAGGAGACCCCCACTGCGAGCCGGGACTGCGGCCAAGGGGCCTGGTGGTGGGGATGCACGAGGCTCTCGCAGTGCTCTGCTGGCCCGTGGTGGTGTTGGCTCATCTTCCCTTTCTCATGGCACTTTCTCCACTTTCTTTCAGTACTTAGGTCAATTAACATCCATCCCAGGATACCTGAATCCCTCCAGTAGGACTGAAATCCTGCATTACATAGACAATGCAAAGGTAACCCCATCTGCCCGACTCTGTCCTCCTAACCCTCAGCCTGCTCCACCTCCCAACCCTGACCTCTGACCCTCAGTTTGCTCCACCTCCCACCCTGACCTCTGACCCTGTTTGCTCCACCTCCTAACCCTGACTTCTGACCCTTGTTCTCTGACACCAGCTCTTGGCCCTCTGACCTTGGGCCTTCATGGCCGTGAGGGATGACCCAGTCCCATCATGTCAAGGGTGCACTTGGCCCTTGGCTATCAAGACTGTTCCTCAGTCTGAACATGAACTTTCTTCTCCAGACTTGCTCCTGGTGGTTCTGGGCTGTTTCACAATTCACGTTTTCGAGATATCCAAACCACACGCCACAGGTCTGAACCTAAAGGCGGTTCCAGAAGAACCCCCACGTGGATTGAGCACAGCAGTGCCCTGGGAGCGAGCATGGCTGCTCTCGAGGGAGCAGCAGCCTGCCCAGGAGTCAGCACTGGCCGTGTGGGCTGCGTGCGCCACACACGGTGCGGGGCCCCAGGGGAGCCCGTGGCCGGGCCCTGTGTTTCTGATGCCGTGTGCTTCCTTCCAGAGAGCCCACCAGCTCCCCGGACACCTGACCCAGGAGCATGACGCTGTCATCAGCCTGTCTGCCTACAACGTCAAGCTGGCCTGGAGGGACGGGGAGGACACCATCCTCAGGGTCCCCATCCATGACATCGCCGCCGTGTCCTACGTGCGGGATGACGCCTCACACCTGGTGGTCCTAAAGACAGGTATGGACCTGGGGAGTGGGGTCAGGAGGGTCCTTGGCAGATGCCGACCACGCCTCTGTCCTGAGGAGTGAGTCCGTGGATTTCATGGAGCGCTGGAGACAGCTTCTACAGCGGGGGGTCAGCCACTGCTGCCCACTGTGCCTGAGAGAAGCCCTCTGTCCAGAGAAGGGCAGTGACCCAGGAGGCTGTGGGGAACAGGTGCTGAGCTCAGCCACTGTCACTCAGCGGGGCCCCCGTCCGGGATGCTGGCGTGGCCTCTGGCACCCAGGCCTGGTAGAGCCCCGGGCGCAGGTGGCTCCACACGGTGAGGATGGGCCTCAGCTCAGCCCAGCCAACATTCGACCCCTGCCTTTGGCCAGGCAGTCTTCCCAAAGCGGGGGGAGCAAAGATGAGACCAGACCAGCAAGGAGCTCTCTGTCTGCGAGACGTTCTGAGTGTGTCCGTGTAGGAGAATCAGAGAGAACCTTAAACCAGCCGTCAGCTCCCCTTGCCCAGCCCACTCCTCTCACCTGGCGATGAGGGTGCAGTGCCGCCTTACTTGGCACTGCCGGACAGGCTGCCCAGCGGGTCCAGAGCCATGGCCTAAGTCCCTGAGAAATGAGGAGAGAAATCACGGTTTCACACATGCCGTGCCCTTCCCGGCAGGCAGTTCTCAGGTTGTTGCTGCAGCACGGACGCCGTCCTGGGCTCCTTTAGGCACTGGCGGCGGCTGGGTTGAGCCCCAAAGGGCCGGTGGCGGGGCGTGAGGGTGGCCCGCTGGACCGGCCTGGGTCGCACGCTGTGCTTCCGGCAGTGCAGAGTTGTATTTCTGCTTGAGGTCGTTAGTTCACGGGGATCCGAGGGCTTTTTAAGAGCCAGGGCCCTGGTGAGCTTTCTCATTACTGACTCCTCGAGCTTCAAGGAGGTTCCCGTGCAAGGGCCCGTGTGCACAGGTAAGTGGAGCGGTTTGTGCAGGTGGCTGCGGGATTACTACAGCCCCTCTCCTCTGTGTGGCTGTGGCTCAGCGTCCCCTCTGCAGCGTCACACAGCACGCACGCACGCACGCACGCACACTCCCCACACATACTTGTAACACCCATGTACGTCCTCGCACTCACATGCGCTCACACGGGTCCCACACACTCACACTCTCATTCACACTCGCTAGTTCACATGCACACTCACACACACCCCTGCTCTGTCGTGCTGCACTTTGGAACGAGGTCCCCTCTGTGCTCTGCTTGTTTCTCATCTCCCCGTATTGTGTTCAGTGAGCAGCTACCATTTAATGACAGGCATGATTTTCGGTTGAACAACATGAAGCTGCATTTTAATCTACAAAAATGACAATTGAAGGTGGCTCAAACTAGTAGAAAGCATGTGACATGAATGATCTCGTTTAATCTCCACAGTAAACCTGTCAGGAGGATTCTGTTTACTTCCACTGCTGCTGGTGGCCTACCTGGGAGCAGATGGTCACCCGGTGGGTGGGTGGTGGCCGGCTGGTTGAGGAACTGGCTGGGTAACTGCTTCCATCAGTGCTGCCCAGCGCCGTGGTAGCTGCCGTGCCCTGCCAGGGGACTGTCCCCGCAGGAGGCCCGAGGCCGGGGGCCTCCCTAGGGACCGAGCAATGAGGAGAGCACTCTGGCTGCGGGCCTGCCGGCGTTTGGGCCGGTAGGAGGGGAGCTGGCCCCTGGGTTTCTTGTGTCCAGGACATTTCTCAGCGTTAACCATGGAGCAGATTACTAGGAAAACAGGTAACCGAGTTATTTCTAAGAGAGAGAATGAGCTCCGTAGGAGAAACTTTCCAAAAGATGAAAACCAGGACCCAGGGCTTTGAGAGCTTTCAAGTTAAAAGGAAGAGAATGAATTCCGTGTCCTGGAGCGGCCTCCTCATTCTAGCGGATGGCCCTGAAGGGAAGCCTCCAGACTGGGGGCCTCCTGGTCCCTCAGAGGCTCCGTGCCCATCAGGCGCTCTGTGTGTCAGGTGATGCACGTGGCCGTCCTCAGCACAGGTGCCGGCAGTGGTAGCTAACACTCACTAAGTGCCTGCTACCCGCAGGCTGTCTGTGTGCCTCCTTCAACCCGGGCTATGCTGGCGTTTGGGACAACATGGGGTCGGGGTAGAGGTCAGGTCTGGCTGCAGGAGGTTCCGTGTGGCAGGCAGAGCTCGGAGGGCATGGAGACATCTCGTTAAAGGATGTTTCTGCGGATGTAGGATAGTGGACAGTGGATCTGAACCGGAACCTGTGGGGACAGCCTGTAGGACTGTGGCTGGATGCAGCTGGGGGACTGGAAGTGGGCTTGCTTTGCATGGCTTTGGAGCCACATGCCTGCTTCCTTGAGAGCAGCCACGGGTGCGAGCCACAAAGCTACTAAAAATGTTCTAAAAAAGTAAAACGGAACAAGTGAAATCAACGTTACTAATGTATTTCATTTAGGTCTTTATGTCCAGACGTCACGTCAGCGAGGTCAGGGTAACAGTCGCTAGTGAGCGCTAACGCAGTCTTCTTTGTCCTGAGACCTTGTGGGTAGTTGCCACTTCGGGTGCCACTCAGCACCTGTGGCCCGTGGGTCTGTGGGACGGTGCAGTCCGGGGTCTAACCCTGGGATTCATGGGGCTCAGCCTCTGCGCAGGGTGCGGCCAGCCCTGCCCTTCAGAGCCCTGGTCTTTGCAGGCCCATCCACCCCAAGCATGGCTGTTCCTGGCTGGGTTCCCGTCTCTCAGCCGTGTCTGAGCTTCGGGTGGTCTCCCTCCTGGGTGGGCTTGTGCTGAGCTACCCCGGCATCAGGGGAGCTCAAGCCTTCACCTCCACTTCCTGCTCCCAGGTGTGTCTGAGCATCCACTCAGACAGGCCTGGAGCCTTGTTCCTGTAGAAGCTTCCCTGGGCCCCAGGCCCCCCTTCCCACTTCAGGAATTCCCCCTCGCGTCCCACAAGACCTTACGTGTGAGGAGGCTGTGTGTAGTGTTAGGAACACAGGCGGGGGCTCTCACGTCTAGATCCCTACCTGGCTTCTGCCCCTCACGCACCCTCGGGCCTGGCGCTCTGCCCCCTGTGCCTCGTTTCCCCCATCTCTTGTCAGGATTGTGTATTAACCTTGTCACTAGAACCCCGTGAATGCTTTCTTTTGTGTCGATCAAAAGCAGCTGGATATAAGCAGTTTCATATCTCAGCCTAAGATACTCGCACTGTCTTTGGCAAAGATGCTGGAAGGTCATGTAAGGTGACGGCTCTGAGTGGGCAGTGGCAGGGGAGTGAGGATGGGAGGGTGCTCTTGTGAAGGGAAGGTGATGATGGGGGTGCGCCTGGCTCGGCCTGTTCCCACCTGAGTCAGGTAGGGGCCGCCCAGAGCCTGCTGTTGAGCTCCCACACCTACCCTAACCTGCCACGGTGTTGACTTCCCAGCCCAGGACCCCGGCATCTCCCCCAGCCAGAGTTTGTGTGCAGAAAGTTCCAGAGGCCTCACCGCAGGCTCCCTGTCGGAGAGCGGAGTGGGGCCTGTGGAGGCATGCTGCCTGGTGATCCTGGCCGCGGAGAGCAAGGTGAGCAGGGTTGGCAGCTGGTACCCAGGCCCTGCCCACGGCCTGCTCATCCCCCCCCATGTCCTGACCCAGCCCCACCTACAGCTTGCCCAGGCTCCACCCACAGCAGAGCCAGCCCCGCCTATATCCTGATCCAGCCCCGCATACCACCTGACCCAGGTCCCACCCCAGGTCCCACTGGCTCCCAGTCCCCTGGTTCATTCTTCTCTTGGTGGGCCTCACCCCTCCCTTCCCCACACTGACAGGGGCCGTGGTCTGTACCCCAAGCTGTGCCCTTGGGGAAGATGCTTGGGAGTGGGGAGTTGGGGCTTGGGGCCCCACCTCGGCCACCCAAGAGCCACCAGCCTCGGGGAGCCCCTTGATACCCTTCTGTTAAGCTTTCACATCTGTGAGACCAAAGCAGGGCCGCCCCGCCTTAGGTAGCCTCTGATCAGCATCCCTCCTCCCCAGCCCCGCCCACCTTCCCGCTGGGAAGTTCTTCCTCATGGGGCCGCCTCACTGGCCTGTCCCCACTGGAAGCTCCTGCAGGCACTGCCCCGTGTCCCAGGGGCAGAGCCGCCCCAGATGGGACCCTGCGTTAACGGCACACACGTGAAACAGTTGTGCGCTGTCAGGAGTGCCGTCCGTGTGACCTGGCACGGGTGCTGTTCCCTCCCTGCCCCTTTCCCGTGGCTGGGACATGAGTGGGGAGACGGCGCTGGCTGGAAGGGCAGTGGAGGAGGAGGGCCGGCAGCTGACGCTCTTGCGGGTCCAGCCCGCTGCCTGGGTGTGGGCTGGTGTCCTTGCTGCCCCGTTGGGCAGTGGGAGGTGTCAGGCCCTCGGTGCAGGTGTTCGTTCTGCATCTGAGGTGTCGAATGCCCGGAAGCTGCCCAGGAAGGCTCCGCATTGTCCTCCATTGGCAGGTCGCCGCAGAAGAGCTGTGCTCCCTGCTCGGCCAGGTCTTCCAGATCGTGTACACGGAGTCCACCATCGACTTCCTGGACAGAGCCATATTTGACGGGGCCTCGACACCCACCCACCACCTGTCCCTTCACAGTGGTACGTGAGCAAGAGGGCCCCGCCGCCCCTTCCCACCAGGGCTGACTCTGCCGCGAGCTCTTCCCAGGACAACACCTGGGCAGCCTTGTTGTGCAGTGACCCTGTGGCCACTGTCCCGGGGGGGTTTGAGCCGACACCCTTTGTTCCCAGACTTCACTGTTCACGTTAATCTGCAAGTTTAGTCAGGCACACGTGTTCCCCCCACTCCCTGCTTTAGGCCACCTGGTGGCTTCCTGTGTAACTTTGGGGGGCCGGAAACGCTTTTTCTGGAACCACGCCTGGCCAAAGTCACTTTACCAAACTTAGAACCCAGGGCCGGGTGGGGCCCCCAGCGCTGGGGCTGAGAGTGGGTATGGGGCCCCTTCCAAGACGAGGCCTGCCTGGGGCGGGGTGGGGGGCAGTGGCAGGAAGAGCAAGGGGCCCGAAGGCGGTGCAGCCGGACCAGCGCTCAGAGCCACTTCCTCCGTGTGGGCATCTGGGGAGCGTTTTCCGGAATCTGAGCACGCACACGATGCTTCCTTTGCGTGGTAGCCCATTTGAGCTCAGTCTTCTAAACACCAGGAGCATCCACTTTTCAAATGCTTAGTATACTGAGGACCCGTGGCTTCTGTCAGGTGAACAGAAAGAAAGGTATTGGAGCCGGCGCAGCAGTAGCCTCCATGGCAGGCAGCCTCTGGTCTTCCTGTGGAGAGTCCGGCCCTGCACGCACCCCCGGCGGCTCACGCGTCTCCACGAACAGCGCAGAACCCTTTGTGTGCTGACGAAGCTGAGGGGGCTTTCTGAGGAAGGGCTGGCTCTCTCGCCTCCTCCTGGTCTCGCTGTTCATGCTGGAGCCGCCACAGCACTGCAGAGACAGCCCGGCGAGGCCGGCAGTCTGTCCTCACGGGCAGGTGGGGAGGTTGAGGCCCAGAGGCCCGCGGCTTCCCCAGTGGGTAGCAGGTGGTTTATTGAGCTATATTTAAACGTTCAGCTTTAGTGTGATTGCTTTGGCCCTTGTGCATTGAAATTTCCAGTAGTGGTTTTTTTTTAATAAGCTGTTTTACTAAAAAGTACGCAGATCGCAATTATACCGTTAAATGAGTTTCACGAGGTAAACACAGGATGTTCAGCCTACCCGCGTGGGCTTCCTTCCTGCCGGCCTCCTCTCTGCGTGGGTGTCCTTTGTCCCCCAGCCCTCAGGTCTCCCTCTGGGGTCCATGCACACCCGCACTCACACCACGTGTGCACATGCACCCATCACATACATCACACACGCGGCACACGTACGTACATCACGTCACACGCGTGCACACCACACAGCACACACGCTCACGTCCTCACAGACACTTGACGCACACGAGCGTGCACACTAGACGCTCACAGCATACACAGCTCCCCATGCGCGCACACTCTCAGACACGCGTCCTCTGCTGGTTTCTGCCTCAGGGCCTTCCTTGCCGGGTCAGTTCTCTCCTGCTGCTGTGACAGGTCACCACGACTGAGCAGCTTGAGCCACACAGACTTAGTCTCTCACGGTTCTGTAGGTTCGAGCCCACCGTGGGTCTCACTGGCTCAAATCAGGGTGCGGGCCAGCGGCCTTCCTGCTGAGACTCCGGGGAGAAGCTGTTTCCTGCCTTTTCCAGCTTCCCGTGGCCTTCCTCCCTCCACGGTCACAGCCATGGTGGCATCTCTGACCTCCTGTTGTCGCAGCTCCGTCCGGCCCCTCCCCCTCCACACCGAAGGGCCCGGGGCACACGTCAAGCCCCCTCAGATAGCCCAGGGCGTCTTCCTGTCTCAGGGTCAGCTGCCCAGCAACCTCCAGCCCCGTCGCCACGTCACCTGGCACGTGCACCTGGGGTCTGGACGGGGGCATCTTGGGGCCATTATTGTGCTCACTGCACACTTCCCTCCCACTGCCAGACACGTCCCTTTTCTCTCCCTGTCCCCTCCCCAGTCCCACGTTTTCTGATCCCTTTTCTCGTAAAGCTTCGCTTGCTGCATGTGACGGTGCCTCGGCGTTCCTCCTCGTCTGTGTCACACGGACCTTAGGTCATCTCTTTGGTGTTGCCCAAGTAGCTGCTGTGTACCAGGCCCTTTGCTGGTCTGAGGGTCTCAGGCACCCTGAGGCCCCGTGTCTGTCCTCGGGGAGCAGCCGTCCACGTATGGAGCCTGGCTGGGTCCTGGCTGGGTCCAGGCTGGGGCTCAGACCTGCCGGCTCTGATCGTGGCTTCTGCCCTCACCAGCTGTGTGGCATGGGGCAAGTTGCATAACCTCTCTGATTCAGTTCCTCATCTAAAAGTTGGAGCAGTGGTGATACCTGCTGGGATCAGAGAAGACAAAGTAGCACAGCCCCTAGGACGCTGCCGGACGTGGTGCCCACATCTACCAGTGGTGCTTCTCTTGTCCTGGCCATTGGGAAGCCCTCTCCAGCCCCGCCACATGGCACATCCTCCGAGAACCAGAGCATTGTCCTGCCTCCTGCCCAGCCCTGCAGCAGATGGTGCATCTCACAAGACCCCCAGGAGGAACAGGCGCGGGTGCAGCCCAGGGGCCTGGCCGGCTCTGCCCACGAAGGCCTGCAGGCTCCCCACCGCCAGGGCTCTGCGTCTCCTGCTTAGAGCTTGGACACTGGACTCAGTGCCCCCTCCCTCACGTAACCAGAAGCTTCTGTGTTCTGCACTTTCTGCACAGACGACTCTTCCACAAAGGTGGACATGAAGGAGTCCTATGAGGCGGAAGCCAGCACTTTGTGAGTACCCCGCCCTGGTGGTGCCAGCATGGCTGCCTGGCTCCACCCTCCTCGTCGGTATCCCTCCCCCCACCCCCGCCCCCTTCAGGAGCCTTCCAGTGAGTGGGCTCCCCAGGGTCACACCAGTGACATCATCGCTCCACTGAGACCCTGCTAGGCTGAGGGCCCCTTCTGGGTCCTTCCCTGCACGTGTCTTTCTCTGTCCGGCCCCGAGCCCCTCCCTCCATGACAGGCCCCCTCCTCCTCTCAGACCCTGGCCCTAACTGGGCCCCCGTGGGGGTCGAGGGTGCAGGCACGGGGCAGGGCTGGGGGGCCGCCCACCCACGGCTCGGCTCGCGTCCTTGCAGCTCCTTCCCCGAGTGTGCGCATGCAGGCGGCGTGTCGCCCTTGTCCTTCTGCATGCAGACGGCGCCCCACGCCAAGACGGTCAGTGAGAGCGAGCTGAGCGCCACGGCCGCCGAGCTGCTGCAGGACTACATGCTCACGGTACGCTGCCCGCCGCCCGCCGCCGTCAGGAGACCCCGGCCCCAGAGAGCCCACGTGCTTTAGCAGGCCTGTGCTGGGGCCGGCGGCGCCTTGGGGTTAGAATCTCCTTGCGGGGGTGGGGCAGGGTGGGGGGGAGGATGAAGGCGTGCTTCTCTGTGGGTGGGGCTGGGGTTGAGCGTGGGCGCCTTGCTTGCAACTGGGCCTCGCTGCCTTTCCCTCCAGGTTAGTCTTTGGGGAGGGCGTGAGTTGGCCAAGGCCTGAGCATGTGGGCTGCTCTGGCCTCGGGGGCTGGACCACAGGCCTGTCCCTGGGTCTCTGGTGGTGGACGGTAGCGGAGGACCGGGTCACTCCCTGGAAGGGCCAGATGGGCCTTGTCATCGCTCAGCAGATTCTTTTCCCCCCATCCCCCGACTTCACGTGATGTTCTCATTAGAAACTCGGTCAACTGGCCGAGCATCGCTCTGGGCTCCAGGGTGCTGGTCGCTGCCCCCGGCAGTGGTGTGCAGACGCGCCCTCCGCCCGCTTGCGGTCAGCCTGGCCAGCCGCGGCTGCAGGTTAGGGCGGACGGTGCGGGCGCCTCTCTCTTCTGCCGGCCGGAGCAGTGGAGCTGCAGGTCCTCTGGGGTCGCGTGGGGTGTGGGCAGGGGGGCGGCAGCGCCGGTCACCACCCCGCCCCGGGCCCGGCTCTCTCGGCAGCTGCGCACCAAGCTGTCGTCGCAGGAGATCCAGCAGTTCGCGGCGCTGCTGCACGAGTACCGCGACGGAGCCTCGGTGCACGAGTTCTGCATCAACCTGCGGCAGCTCTACGGGGACAGCCGCAAGTTCCTGCTGCTGGGTGAGCGCGCGGCGGGCGGGGGCGCCGTTAGGAGCGGGGCCAGCCAGCAAGGCCCGAGGGATGCGGCGGGGACCTGCCCCCGGGGAAGCGGGAGGGGCCCCCGGGAGCCAGACTGAGGGTGAGGGGGGCGCCACGCTGCCTGGAGAGGGCCCGGGGAGGCTCTTCAAGGGAGGTGGCGCTCGAGCAGGTTTGGGAGGGTGCGCAGGAGCTTGCTGGGTGGAGGAGTGAAGACGCCATTCCCAGTGAAGAACGGCCTTAGCCGAGGCCCCGAGAGCTTAGCACGCGGAGCCAGCGCGGCGGGCGGGTGCTCAGGGCCTGCCACGGACAGGGCCCTGGACGGCTGCCCACGCGCGCGAGGCCGGTAGCGCCTCTGCTTTCCCCACGCTGACCCCGGGGAACACGGCTGGTTGATGGTGGCTGGTGGAGGCTCCTGGGTCCTGGGCTCTGCCCCCAATGGTCCAATGAGGGCGCACTGCTTACGGGGGGTGAAGGGCTGGAGGCGGACCTGCTGCGTCCAGTCCGAGCTCTTGCTGACCCCCCTGCCCCCTGGAGTCAGTCGCCAGCCAGGGCTGGGGTCCACGGCCCCTGTTCGTATTGTTCTCACATAGGAGGGGGTGTCTTTCCAGGAGGTGGGTGGTCACCCGGGCGCTGGGAGCACAGCTGGGCAGCGGGGCCAGTGCTCGGAACCCTGCGTCAGCCTCCCCTCTGCCCTCTCCTCTCCTCTCCCCTCCTCTCCTCCATCTGGAAACCTGTGCAATGGGGCTTCTGTGAGGACTGAGGGGAGTGACGTGAGGGTGTGGCTCCCGGCCCACGCCTGCCCCGCTGCAGAGGCAGGGCCAGGCCAGGGTCCATGGCACCTGTCAGGGTCGGGCCAGACGCGGGCCAGTGGTGGGGTGGCCCCCCCGGGCCGTGGGCTTCGTGCGGGAGCCGCAGGGTCAGGTGTGCCGTGTGTGTGCAGGTCTGCGGCCCTTCATCCCCGAGAAGGACAGCCAGCACTTCGAGAACTTCCTGGAGACCATCGGGGTGAAGGACGGCCGCGGCATCATCACCGACAGCTTCGGCAGGTACCGACGGGCCATGAGCTCCACCTCCACCTCCACCTCCAACGGGAACAGGGCCGCGGGCAGCTCTGACGACCAGTCCGCGCCCTCGGAGGGGGACGAGTGGGACCGCATGATCTCGGACATCAGCAACGACATCGAGGCGCTGGGCTGCAGCATGGACCAGGACTCGGCCTGATGGCGCTGGGACCCCTGCCAGCCGCCCTCCCCGTGCTGGGCCCCGGGCGCAGGTGGCTCTACTGTGAAGGAGGCACCCTGGTGCTGGGGCGGAAGGCCGCGCTGCGCCCCCCTGCATGCCACCCTGCCTCGGGAGGGGGTCCTGTCAGCCAGACCCCGGACAGCTGTCATTTTGCACATGACGTTTCTATTGAAACTCTCAGAGACCTTAAAAGAAGTTTACTGCAACGTGAATAATTTATCTTTGCTTGCTAGCGTGTTCCTGCTCCAGTGGGGTAGGAGCCGGGGTGTGCGCTCTGGCCTCTGTCTGAGACCCGCACGCCCAGGCTGGGCACAGTGGGCTGGGCACTCATGCCCGCTGCCTAAGGGGAGGGCCTGATTTGGGGTTGTGGACACAGGGCAGAGAGCAGGTGTCCTAAGCACATGTGGATGTGAACATCAGGCCCCTGCTGGCGGGACCTGGGCACTGGGCTGTTTGGGGGGCGCTGGCTGTCCTCCCCCCTCACCCAGGCCCCAGTCCCTGGCTCTCATCCAGTGTCATGGTGGTCTCCACAGCAGACCTGCACACCACCCCTTCACCAGAAGTGCTGTCCCCACCCTGAGAGTGCGTCGTCTTGGAGCCCAGGGTCCCCGGTCGTCAGGAAGGCCAGTGGGGGGGCACTGTGCCCACCCCTTCAAGGCCCTTTGCCTCGGTCCCCCTTAGGACATGGGGAGGCAGTGGTGGTGACCCCAGGGCAGGGCCGTCGGGTTGCAGGCTGGGGCCTGGGCACTGCTGCGTGGGCGCGGGAGGACCCAGCTCCAGGATTGCTTCCTTGCCCGCAAGACACCTGTGCATTGCTGCGAGGCCCCTGACCGCGTGTGCGGGAAGCACCAGGCTCAGCAGGGTGGGTACTTGAGCCCCCAGGAGAGAGGGCAGGGCCATGGGTTCTCGGTGAGGCCGTGTGGGAACCAGGCAGGGGTCTGCAGCCCCCTAGACTCCCCCCCTGCTGAGGGGCGGGGCAGGATGGGAGGAAGGGTCTCACACTTGGCTGTGGCCCCGGTTGTCCTGGAGCTGGTTGTGGGCCTGGGTTGGGCAAAGCTAAGGGAGACCGTTGGTAGGTGTTGTCTCTAGGCGTGTGTGCAAATCAACCTGCCCTGGAAGCATCTGGAACAGCTAAAGATAGCCACCTAGTCCAGGGGCCGGCGCCTCCACAGCCCACCCTGGGCTTGAGCACAGAGGGGACCTGGTGTCCCTGGAGTGTTCTGTGGCTGGTCAGGAACTGCTCCTCCTCTCCGGGGGCTCCACCCACACGTGGCCTCCCACTTTGTGGTCTCCCTCTTCTGTCCTGGGGCGTGGCTCCCACCCTGCGGATCCCTGGCCTTTGCAGGAGAGAGGAGAGGACACGGGGAGGACGGTGACTCCTAGAGCTGGGCCGTGGTGAGGGGCCAGGAACTTTGGGGCATGAACTGGTGAGTCCCTTAGCAGACGCTGCCTTCCTGCAGCTGCTGCGGCTCAGGGCCCCTGCAGAAACTTCTGAGCCCCTGCGTCTGGGGAGTTCCTTCCGGAAACTGCAGTCCCCAGGCCCATACGTGGGGCCGCAGCCAGGTGACTGGACTGCCCGCAATCTCTGGGCAAGTTGGGCGCCCTGGGACACGGGGGAGGGACCACCACCCTCTGGGACTTGGGGGAAGGACCGCCACCCTCCTTGGGGCCTGCGTGGCTTCAGGAAGCATCTTCACGCTTCCTCCAATCCGTTTAGCCGGAGCCTGCGCTGGGGGAGCCTTTGGAGGAGCAGAGAGGCGATGAGGGGACACCAGTTTATTGGGCAGCAGAGGTGGGGGGCAGGGGTGGAGCCAGGTCTCTGGTCAGCAGCTACATTGTCAGCTCCTGCAGGAAGCGCACAAAGAGAGGGTCACGTTGTGTGAGGCCACAGCGGAGACGGCAGCAAGGCGCCTGCGAGGGGGCCGGCCACTCACCATGATGGCGTTGACGATATCGCTCTGGTTGTCCCTCAGGGCCCGCACGGCCTTGGCCCTTGACACGTTGGCCTGCGCCATCACCAGCTCAATGTCCCGAAGCTCCAGCCCCGTCTCGTCCACCTGGAGCGGGGCAAGCAGGGAGGTGCTGTAGCGGTGCCCTCCGCTGGGAAGGGGCCCCCAGGCGAAGCTGCCCCCCTTCGCGGGGCTGGGCCCTGTGTCCTGGGCCTCACCTCCTCGTCGTCCTCCTCCTCTTCCTCCTCCTTGCACTCTGGCCTCACCCTCGGCCCAGGCGCTGACTCGGGGACCAGGGCAGAGGGCTCGGAGGGCACCTTGAACTTCTCAGCCGCAGCTCTGTGCACCTGCTGGGACAGGTCCTCGATCTGCAGCACAGAGCACGGCCGTCAGCCGAGCCCACGCCCCCGGCCCCTGGCCCCCGCCCCGCGCCCACGGCCGGCCGGTTGGACCTTGGCCTCGCCGAAGACCACGTAGGTGTCCGAGGCCGGGCTCTTAAAGACGTCAGGCTTGGCGATGACGAAGAGGATGTTCCTGGACTTCTGGATGGTGATCCTGGTGACGCCCTGGATCTGTCGTAAGCCCAGCTTGGACATCGCCTGGGGGCACAGCGGTCTCAGGCCCTGGCCTCAGCCCCAAAGGTCCCCGGTGGGGGCCGTGGGAGGGGGAGGAGCAGGCCCGGGGGGAGGCGGCACACCGCCAGGGTCACAGGGGCTCTGCCACCGACTCCCGGGGACCCTCTGTGGACCCTCCCAGGTGGCCCCCGTGTGTACAAGAGGGCGTCGGACTCGGACTGAGAGGCCACGTCCGCTGACAGCCCAGGCCCAGTTACTTGCACGAGGTGTCCCGTTACTGCCTTTACCCAACGGCCCCTGCCAATGGACTTCGTCGGCCATGGGCTGGGAAGGGGTCCCCTTATGCAGCCAGCCCCAGTCCTGGGTGCTTGGGTTGCTGGCCAGCCCGGTCCCTCCCGGGGGGAGCAGGGTCCCAGCAGGGCCCCAGCCCACCTTTCGGGCCTTCTTCTCACTGCGGCTCTGCTTGACTTTGGTGACGGTCTCCTCGCTCCCGCCGCCTGCCGGGGCCTGAGGAGGAGAGGGGTCTGAGCACCCGAGGGTGGGGCGTGGCGCCCTCCCAGGGGTGCGCGTCCCCCCGCGGCTGGGCACCTGGGCTGGGCACGGCGTGGTCTGTGGTCCCGAGGGGTCCTGCTCCTCCAGCTCGGCCGACGACTCCCCGTGGCTGTCCGAGTGCTGGCCGGAGCCCGGAGCCTGGGGTGAGTCTGAGGGCAGGGGATGTGTGAGGATGGCCTCCGCCCTGCGGACGGGGGCCCGGGGCGAGCGGCTCTGGCTCTGCGCCGGGGGGTGGCGTCCCTGCCCCTTGCAGCCCCCGGCTCAGGACACTGCCCCAGCCTGGACCCCCCTCACCTTCTTCCAAACTGTCCTGGTCACGCTGCTGCTCGGCGGCTGGGGGCCCTCGAGGTCCGGCTGGGCTCCGGAGCCCGGAGCCAGGAGGCACTTGGCAGGGGGGCGAGATCCTCGAGGCCAGGTCTTTGGCATGGGTAGCCCCCTTGGGGGCCGCCTTGGGGCTGAGGAGGGGGGAGTGGGGCGGGAGGCTGACCTGCCCGGCCCCGGGGGGGTTCTTGGTCCCTGAGAAGGCAGCCACTGCCCGCTGGGCTCTTGCCCGTGGTGGTGGGAGTCCCAGGGAGCCCAGGGGCTCCTCGCCCTCCCCCAGGTTTTCCCCGGGGACCTGGCAAGGGCAGGGGGCAGGGGGTGCCGTGGGGGGCGGGACTGTCTGCACGAGGGCACCAGGAGCAGGGGACTCAGCGCCCTGGATGCCGTCTTGGGGTGCACTGGGCAGGCCCCCTGTGGGGCTTTGTGGCGGCTGCGGCGGGGAGGCGCCGAGGACTCCCAGTGCTGCCGGGGCCTGCTCTCCGCTGTGCGGGCCCCGCACGGGCTCTGGCTGCCTTGAGGGCAGCGGAAATGCCGGGGCAGGATCTTCGGGGCAGCTCCCTCCCCGCCTGGGTACAGCCCTTGATGGAGACTCCGGGCAGGAGCCCAGCCCAGCCTCTGAGGCCACAGCCACGGGAAGCCTGCGCCCCAGGGTGGCCCTTCCCTCCTCCACTGGGCTTGGGGGCCCCACCTGGCCAACCTCCAGGCTGGCAGCAGGACGTGCCTCTGGGCTGCAGACGACTGCCTTTAGGACTCCACGCTCCTGGTTCTCAGCCCCCGGGCCCTCCTTTAGGGGCGAGCTGGGCTCAGCTCCGTCACCCCCATACACACGGGCGTCAGGACAGGCTCCCCACTCAGGTGCCAGAAGGCCCTTGGCTACTTCCTCCACACTGGTGTCAGGCTCTGGGGGACCTGGGGCCTCCGTGGCAGGCTCAGGTGTGTCTGGGGCCTCCGTGGCAGGCTCAGGTGTGTCTGGGGCCTCCGTGGCAGGCTCAGGTGTGTCTGGGGCCTCCGTGGCAGGCTCAGGTGTGTCTGGGGCCTCCGTGGCAGGCTCAGGTGTGTCTGGGGCCTCCGTGGCAGGCTTGGAAGGGCCTGCATCTCCGTCCAAGGGTATCCGAGCATCTGCAGCTGGCTCCAGGACACCCAGATGGATCTGATCCAAGGCCAGAGAGTCTGAGCCTCCAGTGTGGTCTGGGTCCCTTTTCTCAGGCGCTGGCCTCAGTTCCAAAGTCTTGCCTCCTTTCTGTTGGGCTGTGGTGGCCATGGGCTCTGTCCCTAGGGTGTAGCCTGTGTCAGCCTGCAAGGCCTGAGGGCTGGCCTTGGTGGCAGATCCTTGACTAGAGGGGAGGCCTGCATCCTGCAGGGGCAGGGGTGCCGTCAGGCCCATTTCTTCCGGCTGGGGCTCAGGGCTGGCCTCAGAGGCAGATCCCTGGACTGAGGGGAGGCCTGCATCCTGCAGGGGCAAGGATGCCATCAGGTCCACTTCTTCCGACTGGGGTTCAGGGCTGGCCTCGTAGGCAGATCCCTGGACTGAGGGAAGGCCTGCATCCTGCAGGGGCGGGGATGCGGTCAGGTCCACTTTTTCCGACTGGCGCTCAGGGCTGGCCTCGGAGGCAGATCCCTGGACTGAGGGAAGGCCTGCATCCTGCAAGGGCGGGGATGCGGTCAGGTCCACTTCTTCCGACTGGGGCTCAGGGCTGGCCTCGGAGGCATATCCCTGGATCGAGGGAAGGCCTGCATCCTGCAGGGGCGGGGATGCGGTCAGGTCCACTTCTTCCGACTGGGGCTCAGGGCTGGCCTCGGAGGCAGATCCCTGGATCGAGGCAAGGCCTGCATCCTGCAGGGGCGGGAATGCTGTCAGGTCCACTTCTTCCGATTGGGGCTCAGGGCTGGCCTTGGAGGAAGATCTCTGGACCACAGGGAGGTCTGCATCCTGCAGGGGCTGGAATGCTGTCAGGTCCACTTCTTCTGGCTGGGGCTCAGGGCTGGGTTCGGAGGCAGATCCTGGGACCGAGGGGAGGCTTGCATCCTGCAGGGGCACGGATGCTGTCAGGTCCACTTCTTCCAACTGGGGCTCAGGGCTGGCTTCAGAGGCAGATCCTTGGCCAGAGGGTAGGCCTTCATCCTGCAGGGGCTGGGATGCTATCAGGTCCACTTCTTCTGGCTGGGGCTCAGGGCTGGTCTCGGAGGCAGATCCCTGGACCAAAGAGAGGCCTGCATCTTGCAGAGGCAAGGATGCCATCAGGTCTACTTCTTCTGACTGGGGCTCAGGGCTGGCCTCAGAAGAAGATCCCTGGACCAAAGAGAGGCCTGCATCCTGCAGGGGCAAGGATGCCATCAGGTCCACTTCTTCTGGCTGGGGCTCAGGGCTGGCCTCGGAGGCAGATCCCTGGACCAAAGAGAGGCCTGCATCCTGCAGGGGCAAGGATGCCATCTGGTCCACTTCTGACTGGGGCTCAGGGCTGGCCTCGGAGGCAGATCCTTGGCCAGAGGAGAGGCCTGCATCCTGCAGGGGCAAGGATGCCATCAGGTCCACTTCTTCAGGCTGGGGCTCAGGGCTGGTCTTGGAGGCAGATCCCTGGACTGAGGGAAGGCCTGCATCCTGCAGAGGCAAGGATGTCATCAGGTCCACTTCTTCTGACTGGGGCTCAGGGCTGGCCTCGGAGGCAGATCCTTGGCCAGAGAGGCCTGCATCCTGCAGGGGCAAGGATGCCATCAGGTCCACTTCTTCCAGCTGGGGCTCAGGGCTGGTCTCGGAGGCAGATCCCTGGACTGAGGGAAGGCCTGCATCCTGCAGGGGCAAGGATGCCATCAGGTCCACTTCTTCCAGCTGGGGCTCAGGGCTGGTCTCGGAGGCAGATCCCTGGACTGAGGGAAGGCCTGCATCCTGCAGGGGCAAGGATGCGGTCAGGTCCACTTCTTCCGGCTGGGGCTCCGGGCTGGTCTCGGAGGCAGATCCCTGGACTGAGGGAGGGCCTACATCCTGCAGGGGCAAGGACGCCATCAGTTCCACTTCTTCTGGCTGCGGTTCAGGGCTGGCCTCGTAGGCAGATCCCTGGACTGAGGGAAGGCCTGTATCCTGCAGGGGCGGGGATGCGGTCAGGTCCACTTCTTCCGACTGGCGCTCAGGGCTGGCCTCGGAGGCAGATCCCTGGATCGAGGGAAGGCCTGCATCTTGCAGGGGCGGGCATGCCATCAGGTCCACTTCTTCTGACTGGGGCTCAGGGCTGGTCTCGGAGGCAGATCCCTGGACCAAAGAGAGGCCTGCATCTTGCAGGGGCGGGGATGCCATCAGGTCCACTTCTGACTGGGGCTCAGGGCTGGCCTCGGAGGCAGATCCCTGGACCAAAGAGAGGCCTGCATCCTGCAGGGGCAAGGATGCCATCAGGTCCACTTCTTCTGGCTGGGGCTCAGGGATGGCCTCGGAAGAAGATCCCTGGACCAAAGAGAGGCCTGCATCCTGCAGGGGCAAGGATGCCATCTGGTCCACTTCTGACTGGGGCTCAGGGCTGGCCTCGGAGGCAGATCCTTGGCCAGAGGAGAGGCCTGCATCTTGCAGGGGCAAGGATGCCATCAGGTCCACTTCTGACTGGGGCTCAGGGCTGGCCTCGGAGGCAGATCCCTGGACCAAAGAGAGGCCTGCATCCTGCAGGGGCAAGGATGCCATCAGGTCCACTTCTTCTGGCTGGGGCTCAGGGATGGCCTCGGAAGAAGATGCCTGGACCAAAGAGAGGCCTGCATCCTGCAGGGGCAAGGATGCCATCAGGTCCACTTCTTCCGGCTGGGGCTCAGGGCTGGTCTCGGAGGCAGATCCTTGGCCAGAGGAGAGGCCTGCATCCTGCAGGGGCAAGGATGCCATCAGGTCCACTTCTTCTGACTGGGGCTCAGGGCTGGTCTCAGAGGCAGATCCCTGAACCAAAGAGAGGCCTGCATCTTGCAGGGGCGGGGATGCCGTCGGGTCCACTTCTTCTGACTGGGGCTCAGGGCTGGCCTCGGAGGCAGATCCCTGGACCAAAGAGAGGCCTGCATCCTGCAGCGGCAAGAATGCCATCAGGTCCACTTCTTCCGGCTGGGGCTCAGGGCTGGTCTCGGAGGCAGATCCTTGGCCAGAAGAGAGGCCTGCATCCTGCAGGGGCAAGGATGCCATCAGGTCCACTTCTTCCGGCTGGGGCTCAGGGCTGGCCTCGGAGGCAGATCCTTGGCCAGAGGAGAGGCCTGCATCCTGCAGGGGCAAGGATGCCATTAGGTCCACTTCTTCCGCCTGGGGCTCAGGGCTGTCCTCGGGGGCAGATCCCTGGCCAGAGGGGAGGCCTGCATCCTGCAGGGGCAAAGATGCGGTCAGGTCCACTTCTTCTGGCTGGGGCTCAGGGCCGGCCTCAGGGGCAGATCCCTGGCCAGAGGGGAGGCCTGCATCCTGCAGGGGCAAGGATGCCGTCAGGTCCACTTCTTCCGGCTGGGGCTCAGGGCTGGCCTGGGGGACAGATCCCTGGCCATAGGGGAGGTCTGCATCCTGCAGGGGCAAGGATGCCGTCAGGTCCACTTCTTCTGGCTGGGGCTCAGGGCTGGCCTGGGGCTCAGATCCCTGGCCAGTGGGGAGGCCTGAATCCTGCAGGGGCGGGGATGCTGCCGGTTCCACTTCTCCTGGCTGGGGCTCAGGGCTGCCTGCAGCGGCAAACCCCTGGCCTGTTTCTTCCTTCAGGTTCTGCAGAGAGTCGAGGCCCACCTCTCCCTTCGAAGTCTGGGGCTCTAAGCCTAAGGCAGCGCCGTCTCCCTCCTGCAGGGACTGAGGTGTGATTGTGGCAACAGGTGCTGGTCCCATGGTGGAGCCTGCCTCTGCTGCCCAGGCCTGAGGGGTCACCCCAGTGAGGCCTGGGGCTTTCTGTGGGACGTGAGGGGCCATAGCAGCAGCGGACACCTGGCCTGGAGCGGGGCCCACCCCGGTTATATCGGAGATGGGTTCCTGGCTCTTGGCAGCCCGGCCAACCTCTCCCTCGGACACCCCAAGAGTGGGCTCTGGGCCCCAGGAGGCGGCCTCACCAGGGCTGTCCTGGAGCAGGGTGGTGGGCTGTGCGTGGGGCTCCCCGCTGTACAGTCTCTCATCATCACCCCCCGCGTAGGAGGCTGAGTCGGGGTCAGAGGAGGCGGCCGAGGTGTCATCTCGGAAGGCGAAGGCCTCGTCCACGCCCTCAGTGATGGACAGGTCAGACAGCGACTGCAGGGAGGACGCGAACGTGCTGTCGTCCTCGCCCTCCCCGGCCAGGTCCCCTCGGGGGATGGGGGCCTCCTGCTCGTCCTCCTCCTCCTGTTCCTCTTCCTGCCCCTCCTCTTCTTCCTCGGGGGGCAGCGGCGTCACCTCTACAGCCTCCACCTGGAAGATCAGGCTGCCCTGGAAGGGCAGGAGGGAAGCAGGGATCATCGGGTCATTGGCCAGGAAGTCCAGCTCGAAGAAGTGGCCCTCCTGGCCCCAGGAAGAGCTGCTGTCTGCCGAGAGGCTGGACTCTGGGGATGAGGTGTCCGGGGTCCCGGCAGGGGGCAGCTCCCTCTCATCGGCCACAGAGCCAGGTGGGGAGAAGCCCCAGCCTGAGGGCACATCCAGCCCTTCAGCAGGGGCCTGCAGGCTCACGGAGCAGGATGCAGACGAGGCCCAGCTGTCCCCGTCCGCCGTGATGTAGGAGCCTGAGGGCGAGGCTGGCGGCGAGTCCCCCAGCTCAGCCTGGGCATCCTGGGCATCCCTGTGGGGCCCGGGGCCAGGGAGCAGGGTGGAGGCTGTCTCGGTCGGGGTGGAGGGAGGGGTGAAGTAAGAATCGGAGTCGGGGGCAGGGAAAGGCACAGGAGGGTCACCCTGAGAACACAACTCGGGGGGTGGGTTCAGGCTGGCGTGCCCACCCTCCCAGTCCCTGAGCTCTGGCAGGGTTGCCCTGGGCAGTGGGGATGCCCGGCACGTCTCCTCGCCCATCACAATCCGGGGCTCCAGGGAGGCTGGGAGAGGACCTTCAGCAGGCCGAACCTCGGGGGGCCCTGGGCTGGGGCCGCCCTCTGCCTGAACTGCCCAGGCCGAGGGGGCGCGTCCCGGCCCTGCATCCCAGCTGGCTCCGTCAGGCGGGGGCCGGGCACCCGGCTTGCTGGGCAGGAACGTGAGAGCCAGGGCACTGGGCTCAGGGGTCAGGACACAGTGCTCCAGCTGGTCCCCCCTCGGGGTGGTAGCCGCAGCCGCATCGCAGGACAGATCTGTGGAGAGAGAAGGGCGTGAGAAGGGCAGGCATCTTCCCTGAGAAGCAGCTCCCAGCCTGCAGCCATCCCTCAGACGGGAGTTGAGCACAGGGCTGGGGGCCTGCGGGGGTGGGTGTCCGCTGAAAAGAGAGGTCACGAGAGGGAAAGGCAATTGCTGTGCCTGGGGGAGGATTTCCAAGAGTTCTGACCACGGTGAGCAGCTTGAGGTCTGGCTCTTCTCCGAGACGCTCGGTAAAGAGACCAGCTCCCGTCACCTCGGACACTAGCCTGCTGACTCCTTGCCCGTAATCTGCGCTGCCTCGGCCGGGCTTGCCAGGAGAGGCCTGCTCATGACCCCCCAGGTCAGTGGGCCCCCAGGGAGTAGGAGGCCTGTGCTCCACTCAGCTCTGGAACATTCCAGATCTCACGCCTGCTGTGAAGTGGGGCTCTTGCTTCTCTGCCTCATCTCTCCCCTTTCCTCGCCGCCCGCACCCGAGGCCAAGCTGTCGGGGACTCCCTGGGCTCCACCCCACCCCTGTTCCCTGAGCTGGCACGTGCACGAGGGGAAGCAGGGGCCACGGCGTGCGGTCCTCAGGCAGGACGTCCCAGCTCAGCCAGAGGCCGTGCTGGCAGTGGTGCTGGCCCTCCGGGGGAGCAGAGGCGGCCCTGCCCTGCCCTGTATGCAGCTGTGGGGGGCTGAGAGAGTGTCCAGCTGAGTCTCCACGATGGCAGCCACCCCGCAGGGCTGGCAGGGCTGGCTCCCTCTGCCAGAGACATTTGTGGGGCGTCCCACGGCAGTGGACAGGGGCTGCCCAGGCCCCGGCCACATTCTCTGGAGGATTCCTGTTCTACCATGCTCACCCAAGACCTCCCACAAGCACATCTCCTGTGCCTCAGCTTTCAGTCTGCAAAGGGGAGTGTCTGCCAGGATTAGAGGGGAGCTTACGCAGGGGCAGCCCCCTCCCCAGGCTGCCCATCGGCTGCAGCAGTGGCAGAACCTGGGCCCTTGGGCCACACTGCTGGGGTGCTGGCGTGGCCAGGGGGTCCTGAGAAGGGGGTCCTTTGGGTCCACTGGAGTGTGATGAATACCTAACCCCTGGAGGTGGGTGTGGCAGGCAGGGCTGGGTGCTGGAGACCAGGCTCTTGGCAGTGAGCCTGGTGTGGTACCCCTCTGCACCGCACTGGACTCCAGGGCCCCAAGGCAGCCATAGGCTGGAGCTGGGCCAAGGGGGCAGAGGAAGGGAAGCCAAAGGTCAAAGGCTTTTGTGCCTCATTCAAGGTCGCGAAACAGTCCAAGCAGAGCCAGCCCCACCGCACTTTACCGGACCCAGAGGGAGGCCAGGCCCCTGGACCCAGCCCTGGTTTCATCCCTAGGGGACTTCTCACCCACAGTCAGGTGCCCTTGGCCCTCCCGGAGCTTCACATGGCTGACCTCCTGCCCGGTGGCCATCCCTGGCTGGTTTTCCCAGGCCCAGGCAGATTCCCTCCCACACTTGCTGACTGAGTTTCTCCAAGGATTCGGGCCTGCACTCCAGGTCTACTGCTCCCCAGGCCATGCTCCCCCAGGGCCTCCCACATTCCAGACCTCAGCCGGCACCTCCAGCTCCCCCAGGCTCCAGCTCCAGCCCTGTTCCTCCCTCCTGAGCCAGGACCAGTCGCCAGCCCTGAGGCGGCTCTCAAGCATCTGGAGGGGCGGGTGCCCCGCGCATCCCCAGTGGCCGGGGTGCAGTTGACCACCCGCAGCCTCCAGTCCAGAGCTGCAGGGGCCGCGAGGCCCCTTGCTCCTCTCAGACAATGGGGCGCGGCAGGGGACCCTGGTGGGGAGCGCACGGAGCCCTGGACGGTCGAAGGCCTTCAAGTCGCTTCTGGCTCCTGGAGGACATCCCTGCTCCACCCCGCCCTTCCCTGCAGTCCTGAGTGGGGGCCAGGGCTGGGCTAGGATTCCGGTGCCCGGAGGGGCAAGGGACCAAGGAAGGAGACGGAGCGGGGATGGAGAAGGGAGCGGGACGGAGAGAGGGCGGGGAGCGGAGAGGAAACGGGGACGGAGATGGTACGGGGACAGGGACGGCGAGAGAGGGGTGGAGAGGGGACGGGGACGACGGGAGGGGTTGGCGGAGACACTCGCAGGCGGGAGAGCCCCGCGGCCTCACCTGTGCGGGGCCCTGTTCCGCCCGCCTCCGGCAGCAGCAGCTCGGCGCGGGCAGCTTCCCCCGGCATGGCCTGGCCGTACGCGCGTCCCTCCGTCCCCTGTCTGTCCGTGAGTCCGTCCCGCGGAGCCTGCGCGGCCACCGCCCCTCGGCCGGGGGGTGAAGGGGGTCAGTGGATGACGTCAGTGCCGCCCCGCCCGCCCACCGCCCCGAGTGAGCGTGCGCGGGCGCGCCAGGCACTGCGGTGCGCCGGGAGCGGAGGGGGTGGGACAGCCTCCTTCCCTCCCCATACCCCACCCCGGCTGCACTCTCCACCCGCGGTCCGCGGCCCCGCCTTTCCCGCAGCATCACCTCTCCGCCCCCCACTAACGGGAGAGGGGTTCAGGGCCAGTCGGAGGCGTCAGCCCCTAGCCGGGTCGGGAAGAGGCAGAGGGTCGCCAGAATTCGGGGTGCGGGGCCGGGGGGGTGTTGGAGGTTCTGGGGGGCCGGGCGCTTTGGGGGAGGCGGCGGCGTAGTACCCCTGCTCGAACTCCCGGACCCCAGCTGCCCGGGCAGGGGTCCCCAGCCTAACCCGACGACTCCATCCAAGAGGAGAGCTGGCGCCGCAGCTCCTCACTGATTGGCTGGTCCTCGCACGTCGGTCTCCGTGGCAACCGCCTCCCGGCTCCATGGCAACCAGAGCCGGCTGGCGGGAGCGCAACAGGGAAGGTAGCCCCAGCGGAGCTCCGGGCTGACTGGTCCCCGGGGCTCCCCGCAGCTCAGCGCTGTCCCACCCTTCAGCTCTCGGGCAATGGAGGGAAGATGGAGAAACACGCCTTCCTCCATTCTCAGCAACCGCCCCTGCCACACCCCCGAGGACGCAAACCCTCCCCGAGCTTTCCGGAGATGCGCCCTTGCTTCCACGCAGGCCCGTCTGCACTCAGATTCGCCGAGCATCCGCCCTGTGCCAGGCTCCGGGAGACAGAAGAACATTGTCACCACCCCAGAGATAGACGGGGGCGGGGGCAGGCAATCAGAGCGGCCATTGTTGCGGAGGGAGTCTCCTCCATCTTCAATCTTCTGTTGGCTCTACCCCAGAGCCCACGGAGCCAGGGGCTGCCTGCTGGGCATCTCCCCGGTGCACCAGGCACCAGACACACCATGTCCCAATCTAAGCCCTGCATCTTGCACCCCTCTCTGTCACTGGAAATCTATCCATCTATCCCACTGGTGGGGGACTCCTCTTCTTCCTCCCTTTCCTCCACACCCATCTTCACCCTCTTGGGTCTTGGAAGCATCCAAGAGTTTCTAAGTTGCTCTTTCAGGGAATTCCCTGGCGGTCCAGTGGTTAGGACTCGGCACTTTCACTGCTGGGTCCCGGGTTCAATCCCTGGTAGGGGAACTAAGACCCCACAAGCCGCGGCACAGCCGGGAAAAAAAAAAAAAAAAGTTGCCTCCTCCTAAGGCCCCTTTCTCATCGCCTCAGCTGAGTCCTTCATAAGTCTCACTTCTCTGCCAACCCCTATGGCATGAGCTCGTCTCCCTGCTCCTCCTGACTAACCCAAGAAAAATGCAGGAAATTAGAGACCACCAAAACTGAACTCTCAAAGATGAAAAGAGGAAGGTGAGCTGGTGAGGGACCCCAGGACTGGAACAACAGCAGAGCAGCCCACCCAACAGAAGGGGACCCAAGCCCGGCATTTCCTAACCCACCCCTCCTCCCCACACACAGCTGCTACCAGGAGGAGGACCAGGTATTCATCCTCATGTGGACGGGAGTCTGTCACGATTCTAGGGAGTCTGGCAGAACTGGTACGAAGATCAAGGGAAGTCTCCTGATATGGGGCCAAGGGAAGCACATTCCTCCCCGCACCGTGCCCCACCTCACTCAGGCTCCTGCCCCCCACCCAGAGGCTCTGGCGGATGAGGGCACTGGCAAGGGAAACCCCACCATGGCAGGCTTTCAGCCCAGGAAGCTGGGCTTCCTCCCCCAGGAAAACACCCCGTCCCCGACCCAAGTCACAGGATGGTCCAGCCTAGGAAGTGCCTCCCACCCATTCGAGAGCACCAGCAGGGCCCAGCAGCACGAGACCAGCACAGTGCAAGAAAGCCCCTGAATGTTATACTGTCCTTAGAACCGCAGGCCATGAAAGCAGCCCAGGACCTGCATCTTGAACCCAAACAGGATGACTGCCTGCTAAAATTAAAAATTTGACCATAATAGCCTGTCTGGTATACAATTAAAAAGAAAAATCACCCATCATACCGGGGAAATCAGGGAAGAACCCAACAACCAGGAAAATCACATCTAGAAGAAGAAAAATTTTTAAGAAACACAGAACTGAACTGAATGAAGATAAAAATACAAAATATCAAATTATGTGGTCTGCAGGTAACAGTGCTAAGAGGAATATTTACAGCACATCAGAAAAGAGGAAAGGTCTCAAATCAATCGTCTAAGTTCCTACCTCAGGAAACTAGGAAAAGAAGGGCAAAATAAACAAAAACAAGCAGAAAGAAGGAAATAAAGTCAAGAGCAGAAATCAATGAAACTGAAAACAGGAAAACAACAGAGGAAATCAATGAAACAAAAAAGAGGAGTTCTTTGGAAAATTGATAAAATTGCAAGATGGACAAAAATAGAGAAGACACAAATGACCAGTATGCAATGGGGGCTATGATGGTTAATCTTATGTGTTAACTTGACTGGGCTTAGGGATGCCCAGTTAGCCCATTAAATGCTATTTCTGGGTGTGTATGTGAGGGCATCTCTGGAGATTAGCATCTAATTCAGTAGACTGAGTAGAGATCTGCCCTCACCAATGTGGGTGGGCATCAGCCAATCCGCTGGGGTGGGGTCAGAGAGAAACAAAAAGATGAAGGAATGGTGGATTCACTCTCTCTTCTTGAGCTGGGATGTCCTTCTCCTACCCTCGGACATTGGACTCCAGGGCTGATACCAGTGACACGCCACCCCACACCCCTCCCCGTTCTCAGGCTTTTGCAGTTGGACTGAATTTATACCAATGACTATGGTTTTCCTGGTTCTCCAGCTTGAGAAATGCAAATCATGGGACTTCTCGGCCTTCATAACTGCAGAGCCAATTCCTGTAATAAATCTCCACTTACATTTTTCTCTCTCATATATTCTGCTAGCCCTGTTTCTCTGGAGAATGCTGACTAATAACAGGGCTACAGAGTCTGAGGGCATTTCAAGGATACTAAGGGAATGCTACAGACAACTTAATGCTCATAAATTCAGCAACTTTGAAGAAACGGACAATTACTTGAAAATTGAAATCTACCAAAAATTCAAACAAGATGAAATAGATAATATGAATAGTCCTAAAACCATGAAAGAAATTGAATTTGTAACTTAAAAAAAAGCTTCCCCAAAGAAGTCTTCAGGCCCAGATAGTTTCACTGGAGTTCTACCAAGTACTTAAAGTAGAATTAACATCAATTTTAGACAATCTCTTTCACAAAATAGGAGAAAACACTTCCTAACTCATTTTAGGAGACAAGAAATACCCTGATACCCAGACCACGCAAAGATAGTACCCAAAACAAACAAACAAAAACTACAGACCAATATCTCCCATGAACATAGGCACAAAAAAATCTAAAATATAAGCAAATCAAATCCAACAATGTATAAAAAGAATTATACATCATGACCAAGTAGAATTTATTCCAGCTATGCAAGGGTGGTTCAACACTTGAAGATCAATGTAACCCACTACACCAACAGACTAAAGAAGAAAAATTATATATCAATTGATACAGAAAAAGCATTTGACATAGCCCATCAGCCATTCAGATTAAAAGAAAAAAAACTTCTCAGCAAGTTAAAATAAACTTGATAAAAATCATATACAAAAGCCTTACAGCTAACATCACCCTTGGTGGTGAAAGACTGAATGCTTTCTAAGATTGGGAACAAGGCAGGGATGCCTGTTCTCAACAGAAGCTCCCCTCCCCTGCCCTTTTTTCAAACAGTACTGGAAGTTCTAACCCCTGCAATAAGGCAAGAAAAATAAGTAAAAAGCAGATGGACTTCAGAATGAAAGCATGAGTAACTCCACTGACCAGCTACCCAGTGAAAACTGGTGAAAATTATAAAACAGGCAAACATTTAAAGCTCCTGGAAAGGGTCTGAAGGGCAAATAGATGAAGAAATAGCTATTCAAGATCTATGCTGGGAATTCCCTGGCGGTCCAGTGGTTAAGACTTTGTGCTTCCACTGCAGAGGGAATGGGTTTCCCCCGGCTGGGGAACTAAGATCACACATGCCACGTGGCACAGCCTAAATAAATAAATAAATAAATAAATCTATGCAAATTTATGAAGAAAAGAGTCTAGAGTATTTGAGAATCCACCTTGTGCAGAGTGGTGCAGCCAAAAACACAGGGCCCCTCACCCCCTGCCCCTACCCTGGGGGGATGAAGGGCTTTGGCACTTCTTATCCTGCCCCCAGATACCCGCTGCTGGAGCTGAACCCCAGGCAAGTGTGGCTAAGAGGCGGGGCTCCCTTCTGTTTAGCCCCCACTTGTGGGAGAGAGACTCTACTTCACCAAAATTTAGAAATTTTGTGTTTCAAAGGCCACCATCAAGAAAGTGAAAATATAGCCCACAAAATGGGAGAAAATATTTGCAAGTCATTTATCTGATAAGGGACTTGTTTCTAGAACGTATAAAGAACTCTTACAACCCAATAAGACAACCTAATTGAAAACTGGACAAAGGATCTGAATAGGTATTTCTCCAAAAATTCTATGTCAATAGGCCATCAGCACATGAAAAGATATCATTAGTCATCATGGAAATGAAAATCAAAACCACAATGGGATAGCACTTCATACCCACCAAGATGACTAGAATAAAAAAATTAGATAAGTGTTCCGCATCCCTAGCCATTAGGCGAATGCAAGTGAAAAGGCATCACTCCGTACCCACCAGAATTGCTGCAGGAATCCCTGAGAACACCAAGGGCTGGCAGGGACGTGCGGGACTTCACTGCCCCTCACACTGCTGGGGGGACTGTAACATGGGACAGCACCCCCGGCAAACACTGTGGCAGTTTCTTAAACAACATATAAATCCCATACGACCCAGCAGCTGTATTCCCGGGCACTTATCCCAGAGAAATGAAAGCTTAGGTTTACACAAACACCCACACACAGGGCTGAATCAGTCTAACAGCAGTAACAAGGAAGGACCTACTGGATGAAACGCCACAGAACGGTGCCCGTGAAGAAACCCGGTATCTAAAGGTTATATACTGTATGATTCCTCTATAGAACATCCTCCAAGTGACGAAACAGAAATGGAGGACAGGTTGGCAGTTGCTGGTTAGCTGAGAACAAGGTGGAGGTATGAGCGTAACGGACAACATGAGACGTCCTGGTGGTGATGCACGCGTCCTGCATGTGGACCTTTATTCCCATCAGTGTCCTGGCATGACATGTGCCAGAGTTCTACAAGATGTCACCTTTGGGGAAACTGGTAGGGGCACAAGGGCCCACTGTAGTTTCTTACAACCGCAGAGAACCCGTTGAAGTATGTCAGATAGAAGCCAGAGATCCTGGTGAATAGGACGGGCTCCTTCCCCAGTGGGAGCTCCCAGAGGCGCCCCCCGCAAACTGGCTCAGCACCCACACGCTTGTCCATACCGGCCCTTCACTTTGGAGTGCCCTCCCTGCTCCCTCATCTTGCCTGGGCTTGGAGTCAGCAGCTTCAGAAAGCCATCTTGGCTGCCCTTCTCTCTGGGTGAAGAACCCCCGCCAGCCTGTGCAAATGACAAGGACCCATGTCCTGTGAGCTGGTGCCCTATGGTTCCCCCCTCTACCCCGATGCCTGTGTGACTCACTTTCTGAGGGACCGCTTTGGAGGGAGCGGGGAACAGCTGGGATGGGGGCCCACAGGGGCGAGATGGCCCTTCTCCTCTGCTCAGCTCCACTGACACTAGCCTCTCTCCACTCTGTACTGCTGGAGGCACATGACACTGCCCTGTCCCCAGCAAAGTCTCCTGTGAGGGACTGGAAGAAAGCCTATTTCTTTTTTTTTTTTTTTTGGCCATGCGCGTGGCTTGTGGGATCTTAGTTACCCAACGAGGGATTGAACCCTGGCCCCCAGCTGTGGAAGCGTGGAGTCCTAACCACTAGACGGCCAGGGAATCCGGAGAATGCCTATTTCTTTCCAGCATCTGGGGGCGCTGCTGCTGGTGTGGTGAAGGGGCCCGGGCTACACAGGCAGACGGTTCCCACAATGGCAGCATGACACCACGGCACTCTGGTCCGGGTTTAAGGATAGCAAGGGGTCTCTTCTGGCCCCTGTGTCAGTCAAGTGCACGCCCATCTTCTCCTCAGAGCCAGTGCCTCCTTTGAGTGACTGGCCTCATGCCACGTGGCACTGTAGGCCGTCAGGGTCCCCCACTCACCCAAGAGCATCGGATGGGAGGGGACCTCCCAGGACGACTGTCATCAGTAACCACGCCATGATTAGAACCCCAAGCCATGCACTGAAAACCCAATTGGCCTCCCCTGGGAAGGTCCTCGTGCGCCGAGGTTCAGCACTGCAGGACTCGGCCTGTGCTGGGGCCGACTGCCAGCCCTGAGCAACAGGCCAGCCGTGCATGAATGTACACGAGAAGGGTCCTCCGTGGCTGGCAGAGAAGCTGGTGCAGACAGGCAGCTGATTAAAGATTTATTACCCATGACAGAACGACCTGCCACTCAGAGATGCTGGCCACCAGCCCACTTCCGGCCAAGGTCCCGCACTGAGGTTTGTCCTCGAGCGTGCCACCTCTGGCCCACCCAGTGCTCGTGGCTAGGCCTCCAGGGGAGTCCGGCCCCCTGGGCACACAGTCCTTGCTACGGGACAGGTTACTTGGCCAGCTCCTCCGCCACTGCTTTGCGCATCTTGTCCTTGAGGTAGGCGCTCTTCTGCCATTCAGACTTGAGTTCCAGCCACTCGTAGTATGGGACCTGGGGAGGCAGGAGACAAGTCAGAGCAGGCGGGGACCCTTGTCCCGCCTGCTGCCCTGCACACCACACCCCCGGCCTCCAAATCCCGAAGGAAGAAAAGCCCACGGAGCTGCCGCAGCATGGGTGGGGACGAGACCCTGACCTGGTCAGTGCTCAGAGCTGCAGGGGCCCACGACTACACGGGACCAAGAACAGCCTCTAGATTTTAAAAGTTGTACCAAAAGCAAAACAAAAAACTCAACAGGAGAGTCACTCATGTGACTCTGTGGCCCCTTACAGGACAGCCTGCTCCCGTGGCGGAAGTCTCTGCAGTGAACAGCTGGAGCCAGGCCCCAGCGCCGGAGCACAGCAGAGCCCTGGATGAGGCACACGTCGGCACTCAGGCCTGGGCACCTGGTTGGTCTTACCCCCCCCTAAGAGGCCCTGGCTGTGGAGGTGGGAACAGTGCCTACGGCATCAGATACTTAAAAGCTGTGTGACGCTGGGAAAGATACACCCTTTCAAGCTTCCCTCTTCTCACATGTGAATGGGGAATCCCAACACTGCTGACCTCCAGAGCTGGGGTCCGCGTGAGCACTGGCTCCTCCTATCACCCGACTGGGCCGGGGGCTTCTCCCTGTGCAGTCACCCCTCACCCAACAGATACTCACATCGACCAGCAGGAAGCCGGCGGCCAGCAGGTGGCGCCGGGCCAGCACGAAGCGCCCCAGTAAGTCTTTGCTTCGGCTGTTGAAGTTGGGGAACTCCCAGCGCAGGAAGGCCAGCCTGCAGGGAGAGGGGCGCTGTGGGTGCTGACAGCTCTCCCAGGCCCCTGGAGGGAAGAGGGAATGCTGAGGAGCCAAGTGCATGTGGCCCCCAAGGGTTGTGTGGTCGCTCACCTCTTGGCCCCCGGGGGTGGTGGCTGGCTGCCAGAAGGCAGGGCAAGATGAGGGGCCACAAAGGCCCTCAGGGGCAGGAGCTGGCTGTCGGTGTCCAGCAGCACCTCAGCATCTAGGGAGAGCACGGAATGAAAACGTGTTGGGGACTGTCCCTTGGCGTCCAACTGGGCTGACAGCCCCGCCCCTACGACGGATGAACAGAGACCCTGGAGAGCAGAGGGGGCAGGTTTAGAACAGTCCCCAGATGGGACTGCTGGGAGGGGAAAGGGAAGGGGAAGGGGAAGGGGAAGGGGAGGGCCCCTCACCCAGAACCCAGCCATACTGCGTGGCCACCATGAAGCTGCCCTTGTCGGCACTCCCCAGCAGCCCCTTCAGCGTCTCCTGCAGCTCCTTCTGCAAGGGGGTCACCTTCCTGTCAAGGGCCGAGGGCCTGGGGACCAAGGCTGAGGCTGGCAAAAGGGGGCCCGTGTACTCGGGGTGCTCCAGCTGGGCAGTGGCATTGATATGGAGCAGCTTCTGGAAGGTGCTTTGATCCTTTGGGGACTCGCCACCTAACGGGAGAGGATGGAGTGAGAGGGGAGGGGCTGGTGGAGGGCCAGGAGGAAGAGGATGGAGGGACACGGGGGCCAGGTGGGAGAGCCAGAGGCACCCCTCACCCAAGTCTCCCCCTGGACTCTGGGTCAGGAGCAGCGGGAAGAGGGTTTGCCGGCCACCCACTAGGAGCGGACAGAGGAGCAGATGCTGGGTGAGCCCGGGCCTGCCCGCTCTCCCCGATGGTGAGCGGAGCCCCGAGGCTCCCAGGCTCCCTCCTGGCTCAAGGCTGGGGCGGTACTTGGGATGGGGCGGGGGGCGGGCGGGGAGAGAGATGCACAGTGGGCTTGCCATCACTCAGGAGAGGGAGGAATACCCCCCACCACTCACCTAGAAACTGGGTGTGAAACTCGGGGTGGAGCACAGCTTGCAGCTCGGCCTCCAGCACCTGCTGCAGCACACACAGGGCCCACACCACGTCCACCTGCAGGGCTGGCTCCAGGCCGGCCAGCTCTGACCCCAGCTTCTCATGCACCTGGGCAAGGACGGGGTGGGGTGGGGAAAGCAGGTTTGCTCAGTGGCCGCAGGCATCCCTGGGCGGGCAGCAGCTGGAGCTGCCTTATGACCTGGCCACGCTGAGGCCCAAGGGGGTGATGGGGAGCAACGTTGGCCAAGGTGCTCTTGGTCAGGCTTGGGGCACCCCTGGTGGAAGGTACCAGAAACCCTCCTCATCCCTTAGGCCCAATCTGGACAGCAGCTGGGTTCCCCCCGCTGCCCCTCCCACTGGCAGGGACCTATGGCACAAAACCACGTCTCCTGCACAGGGGAGGTATTTCTGGCCCTGAGAGGAGTTAGAGATTATGAAAGAGGAAGCAGCTGGCCGGCTGGGGCAGTGCCCACCACGGGGCCCTAGGGTCATACCCAGTCCACTCACAGGACGCTCTCACCCTTGCAAGTGGATTGAGGTCTCTGAGCCCCAACAGGGCATTCAGGGAGCACTAGGAAGCAAGAGCAAGGGCCCCCCAGCCCTACTGCACAGCGAGCCGTCGGATGCGCTCCTGACTCTTGGCTGCCATGCTGGATTTTGCGTGTTTGGTCCCCAGACAATCCCTGGGATGCCTGGCTCTAGCCACTCCCTCCACGCCCCCATGCCGGACCTTCTTCCTTACTGCCTACCTGGGGCCCCTCAGCACAAATCCGGTCTCTTCCCTCCCTCCCACTCAGTCCCGAGCTGCTCTGAGGAGGGCTGAGCATCCGAGGCAGCGAGAGTGTAGGAGCTGGGGGCGTGAAGACTGTACCAGGCTGAAGAACGGATCCTCCCGTTCTGGGTGGAAGTTCACACGGGCGAAAGCCAGGAGCATGTTGTACAGGTGTGGCAGAGTGATGCTCTGGGCTCTGTCCAGGACGTGCTGGGCCGGTCAGGTAGGACAGAAAGGCCGGATGAGAGGGGCCCGGTGGCCAGTGCCCCATGCAGACCTGGCCCTCCCCCCAGAGCTCACGAGCTCCCAGCCCCAAGGGGTAATTTACACAGGGCAGTGGGCAGAGGGCCAGACCCTATCCTCCCAGAGGCAATCACACACACAAAAGGCCGCTGACAACAGCTTTAGAAATACTCCTCAGCCTACAAACACAGTTTCAACCTGTTGCACATAAACCGAAGCGCAAACATCCTCTTTCTTCACAACTCCATTCTGGGGCAGCTGGAAGTTTAGGGAGAGTTCTGAGTGGATTCTCAGCCTCGCTGTCTACACTGCTCCCCACACAGCTACCCAAAGACAGACAAAAACTCCTACAAAGTTTGGTGAAAGAATGGAAGAAACCGTTTTCAACTACATTTTCTTTCACTACTAAATCGTATCATTTCTCTCCAAATAAGCCAGAATAAGGACTCCATGTTTGCCACCAGGAAGTGCTTCCAGGCCGGAGGGGCCTCCCTGATGAAACGACCAGGGAGCTGGCTAAAGCAGGGGGTCAGGCACAGAAGGCCCTCAAAGCCAGGCCTCAGGTCTGCACCCCAGCTCACCTGGGCAAAGGCCTCAAACAGGGGCAGATTGAGCCACTTAAGGAAGGCAAAGGACTTGGTGCAGCGGGCCACCTCGCTGGACGTCAGGCTAGGAGTGTGGGGCAACAGGTCTGCAGCCAAGCGCTGGAACACCTGCGTCTGGTGGAAGCCGAGTTTGCCTTGGGGACAGAGCCTGAGATTTAACTGGTGAGGACTGGCAAGCCACCCTCAGGCCCACCCCGCCACCCACCCTGGTCTCAAGGAGTAAGAGCTTGGTGTCTGTAACCAAATTTATCCCTGAGGCCCAGCAGAGAGGATCAGGGCCCGTGAGTCACAGTGTTTCTGTGGCAGCCTTTTAGGCCAGTGCCCGCCACGGGTGAGGCAGGCACCGAATTTGACACAGCTGCGGCCAGAACTCAGCCCCCGCCCCCCTCTGCTCTCCGTGCACAGGGCTCACCATAGGCGTAGGCCAGGTCCAGGAGGATGCCTTTCGTCAGGGGGAAGGGCTTCTGGACCAGGTGGTAAGAGATGGCCCGCAGCAAGGGCACCGACCGCCGCTTCTGAGCTGCCAATGTCACCAGCACCTTCCGCAGCTCCTCAGGGCCAAACTGCTCCACCAGCTCCAGGCACTGTCAACCACAGCCGGCAGGGGTCAGCTCGATGGCCCGAGGGCCAGGGGTCCCATGCGGTGCAGGCCCTGCGAGACAGTAACTGGGCCTGAGCTTACTAAACACAGGCCCCATCTGTGCAGGGCCTGCCCCCACTCCCACCCCAGGGAGCCCCCAGACCGGGGCGCCATGTCCGCAGCCAAACTTATCCCCAGGTCCCAGGGCAGGGGACCCGGGGCCCATGAGCTGCGGAGCTTGCTGTGGCAGTCATCTGGGCCAGCCCCTGCTACCACGGGAACAGGGGCTGAATTTGACTTGACTGCAGGGCTGGGGGTGGAGCAGGGGGGGGACAGGCGTGGTATCTCTAGGAAGCACTAGCCAGAGGCTAAGCCACTAGGGTGGCCCAGGACACACTTCAGGAGCTGCCGGCCATGCCACCTCCAGGTTACGTGCAAGATGCATTTTGGAGGAAGACAAAGGAGTGGGGTTCAGGCTCTGCACCCCCTGGATCCTCGGAGGAGCCAGTGGGTGCGGAGAGCTGCCTGCAGCTGTCTGAAGCGCCAGTCCCTCCAGTGCCATGCCCCAGACTCCGGACAGAAGCTGCCAGGGCTCTCGATCCCAGTACCTTGTCCTCCAGGCGGGTCATCAGAGACTCGGAGAGGTGCCCTGTCTTCATCATCATGGCCACCACCATGCGGCTGTCATCGATTTCTGCCCAGCGCCGCTCCAGGTGCACAAGCAGCTCAGCCAGCAGCTCCCGGGAGCCCTGCTCCTGCATGTAGGTGGCGCTGGACTCGGCCAGGAAGGCCAGGTGCTTGTACTTCAGCCTGCGCATGCGCCAGCGGACCTCCTGCTCCACCGATCGCAGCTCCTTGGAGGTGGCGGGAAGTCCCAGCGCATAGAGGCTCCGGAGCAGCTTCACGAGGGTCCCATGCCAGACTGCAGTTATCTGGGCGGGGGGGACACAGGCAAGGTCACACCTGGGACCCTGCTGACCCTGTGCTGTTTCAGAGCGGGCCAAGGCTCTGAGCTGGTGGCTGCCTCCCTAGAGGCAGCTCCCCACCTGTCATTTTAACGGGCGCACCAGGCTGCTCCTCACAGCCTGTCTGGGCCAGCAGGCCCACCACAGCGCCCCCTGCAGGGCGCGTCTCCAGGCCTCAGAGGAATACGGGGGCCACTCACGGAGCCCTCTGGTCCCACCCCCAGGGAAGGCAGTGTGCGGTAGCTGAGCAGGGCTCTGTTGTCTGCTGCGCTAAGGCTCTTAACTCCGCCACTCTGCAAGTCTCCTGAGCCCTCATCTGTGAAATGGGGCTGCACTGCTGAGAGGGGGAGCTGAAATCCCACACACAACATGAGGGGCAAACAGAAAAGCTGTTGTGTGAAAGGCTGGGCAGAAGGAGAAAAGTATGCCCTCATACTTGGGACCTCATAATTGGGACCTCCCTGGTGGTCCAGTGGTTAGGACTCTGTGCTTCCACTGCAGGGGCCGGGTTCAATCCCTGGTTTGGGGAACTAAGATCCCACAAGCTGCGTGGTGCAGCAAAACAAAAAAAAAAAGTATGAATTTGATCTCAGTATCACATGAGCCCCCAGTGGCTCCTGCTTTTTCTACAGATTTCCCAGAAGTAGGAGGGCTCTTTAAAAGAAATCTTGTTCACCACTCACGTTTCTAAGTACTTTGTTCCTGGTTCATTACTAGCTTGTAATTTTGTTACAATGTAATTTGTTACAATATAATTTTGTGATTGTAATTTTGTAATTACAATTTTGTAATTTTGTTCCAAATGTCCAGCCTTGTCTCTAAAGCTTACTTCCATTTGTGTGTAAAATGTTCAGTGAATAACTAGAATTATAGTCTTAGAAAAAGAAGAGATCTACTTAATTTTTGAGTTATATTCTCAGTAAGAAGTAAATCTGTACTGTGACCCGCACACACACACTTAACTAAGACAAAAAGTTCCACGAAACACTTCCCTTACTACCTGTGAATTGTTTTCTACATTACTCTATTTCATTAAAAACACTTGGCCACTTCTACTACACTTTCATAACCTACAGTTTGAAAAAATTCATTTAATGTGACCCCTTCCTTGAGCTGTCAGTCTCCTCCTCATCATCCCTGACAAGTGGACACAGGGTCTTGCCCTTCTGGAGCAGCCAGGGTGAGGGTCTGTACCTCTTTGCCGCGCCCCAGGCCCTCTGGCTCCAGCAGACCCCACGGAGCCACGGGAAGGGTCTGCATGAAGGGAGTCCTTCCTCACACGGAACACAAACTGGGTAGAGTCCTGCCCCCAACCCCTGCCACACACAGGTCCCTTCTCTCCACGCTCCACCTTTAAGCACCTGATCAGATAACGCCCATGGCCAGCTCAAGTTTCTGAGATCCTCCGCTAATCACCCCTCATCTCCTCCAGCTTCAAGAGTGTATCCCCCCATCAGCCAGACACTGAGTGGGGGCTATGCAAGCCAAGACTGCAGGGCGAGGGGGGAAGCAAGCCCCCGATGCACTGAGAAGAACCGTGCTCGATCCTTGTGCTTCTATTTACTGTGTCTGCGTGGCTTGTCTGTAAGATGAGGACAGAAATATTCACCTAACAGACCTGCTGTGAGGATTAACAAAAGAGAAAGCAGACCTAATTGGGAAGGAAATCCAAAAAAGAGGAGTTGTATGTATTCGAATAGCTGATTCACTTTGCTGTACAGCAGAAACTACGGTGTAAAGCAACTATACTCTAATAAAAATTAATTTAAAAAAAAGAGAAGAAACACATTAAAGTACTTTGGAATCTACAAAATGAAAAAATACCACGGGACGTGGAGGGCCTGAACACACAGCAGAGCTCCTGTCTACACCCGGAAAGTGACTGGATGCTTTGGACTCCGGGGCCTCTGCTGTTTTCTGCTTGTTGAACCTGCAGGAAGGGCTCTCGAACCCACCTGGCTGTTGACAAGATGGAGAAGTTGCTGAAAGCGGGCATCCTGTATAAGCAAGGCTTTGTCTTTCGGCTTCTCAGACAGCAGGCGAGAGAGCTGGATGAGCGTGAGGGCGGCGTGGTTCTGGTGCAGACAGTGACCGCCACCCAGAAGCTCCAGGAGCTCCTCTGGCCTGGTGGCCTTCTCGATGAGCTGGTCCACCTCCTCGCGCTCAGGGTAGGGAGTAAACACCTGTTCCTTCTCCAAAAGCTCTGACAAAGGACCTGGGAGGCGGGAGCTGGATGAGGTAGCCGAGGGAGTCAGAAGCTTCTGGGCTCCCCGGGCGAGTGTGAGCTGGCCAACCGGGGACACGGCAGGGGCCAGACGGGTGGCCTCCCTCAGGAGGCACGTGCATCGCTTCACCAGCCGAGCAGCCATGGCAGCCCGGGGGGCGGGGAGAGAAGCCTCCTAGCAAGTGACTCCAAAGCCCTGAAGAGAAAAAGGACAGAGAAAGGAGTGGTGCAGAGGCAGCTCCCGACTTCCAAACACAACAGATGAACCAGACAAATGAAAGGGAGTCACAAGGGCTTCCCTGGTGGTGCAGTGGTTAAGAATCCGCCTGCCAATGCAGGGGACACGGTTCGATCCCTGGTCCGAAAAGATCCCACATGCCACGGAGCAACTAAGCCCACGCGCCGCAACTACTGAGCCTGCGTGCCACAACTACTGAGCCTGCATGCCACAACTACTGAAGCCCGTGCGCCTAGAGCCTGTGTTCCGCAACGAGAAGCCACCGCAATGAGAAGCTCACGCACCGCAACAAAGAGTAGCCCCCGCTCGCCGCAACTAGAGAAAGCCCGCGTGCAGCAACGAAGACCCAACGCAGCCAAAAATAAAAAAATTAAATAAATAAATTTATTTAAAAAAAAAAAAAGAGTCACAGCCACACTCCCCATAAGCCAGCCCAAACCTCTCCTTCCTGACCGACCATGCGCATGCAGCGGCGTTTTCTGAAGCAAAAATCTCAGAGGGCTTCTGTTTCAGTACATAATATAACCAAATATCAAGACTTAGGAGCATCACAGCTTGGGCTGGAGGGTTTCCAGTCCTGGTTGTAGAATCACCTAGGGAATGGTTCAACACCTTAGAATCCCAGGCCTGACCCAAGACCTCTTGAGTGGGAGTCTCTGCACACAGGGCTTGAACAGCGTTCCCCCCAACCTTTTTTTTTTTAAATTTATTTATTTATTAATTTATTATTATTATTATTTTGGCTGTGTTGGGTCTTCGTTTCTGTGTGAGGGCTTTTTCTAGCTGCGGCAAGCGGGGGCCACTCTTCATCGCGGTGCGCGGGCCTCTCACTATCGTGGCCTCTCTTGTTGCGCTCCAGACGCGCAGGCTCAGTAGTTGTGGCTCACGGGCCCAGTCACTCCGCAGCATGTGGTATCTTCCCAGACCAGGGCTCGAACCCGTGTCCCCTGCATTGGCAGGCAGATTCTCAACCACTGCGCCACCAGGGAAGCCCCCCACCTTTTTTTTAATTTTTAAAAGTACACAGGATTAAAAATTATTGACTTATGGAGACAATGAGACAGAATATTTTAAATAAGACTACTCATGGAAAACCCTGGACATATAATCCATATATACATCCCACAGCTTCTGTGGATATTATTTTAATACTTATAGACGTGTGAGTGAGCCTCCCCAAATCAACCTACACTATTACTCACCGACCTACTAAACACACACACACACATGCTTTCTAAGAGCAAACCTCCTGAACCAATCATAAAAAGCACTTCACAACATGGCCCAGAACTATCTTCCCAGTTTTACCTCTTTTTCCTCCCTGGAACACACCCTCATTCTAAACAGGCCTTGCACTTTCATTACACCTTGGCAGGGCAGGGCAAGGCCTGCTGCCTCGTGTTTTTTAACCCCCTTTCATAGGGCTCGGAAAATCACCTCCATATTCCCGCACCCAGACAAAAAACGTTACCTTCTCCAAGAATGTTACATATCCCGATGCAGCTGCTTTTAACAACTCTGTCCTGCTCGCCAGCGTGAATAAATGACCTGGGTAAGGCACACCGCCGGGGCACGATAAAAGGTGTTATAACCTGGGCCTCCCTCCTGCCAAAGCAGAGAACGTGTTTGACCTTCGATTTCCCATACTTGGTCTGGGACATTTTATTTCTACGTGAGCTCACTGTTGGCAGCTGTAGAAAGCTTAGAGTAACTGTACATAAAGCAAGAGACCCAGAGAGGAGGAACACCGGCCCAAGCGTAACATCCACCATCCACAGAGCCCCAACGGCGGGGAAGCACTGAAAACGTTCCCGACTAAAGACCGTCCTACGAGCTAGCGAGGAAAGCAAGTTCAGAAGCCCAACTGGGATTTGTGGAAACACCAACCCAGAAGTTCGGCCCTCAGACGCAGAAAGAGAACGACTTGCACGAAGGCCAGCCAGCGACAGTGCGGAGGACCAGTGCGGGTCTCGCAGGCCGCCACGCGGGACCTCGGAAAAGGGCGCGTGCGCACGAGCAGGCGCGGCTCTGAACTGCGCCCGCCCCCACCCCCGTGCCCCCCGTCCCCCACCCCTACCCCCTGCGTCCCAGTGCGCCCTCCCGGTCTCCTCTCCCGGCCACGCCCCCATGCCTTCAGGACCTAGGCTCCTCAGGACCCTCTTCCCCCGGCCCGGAGACCTACGCCGCCGCCGCCGCCGCCGCCGCCGCCGCCGCCAGCGCCCCGCCTGACCTCCATACGCCCCAGCACAGCCCTCGGCCCACGCTGCGCGGCGCGCTCTTTTACGTCACTCGGCGCGCCGCCGGAAGCGAGGCTCGCCGCCCGCCGCCCAGCCGGAAATCAGTCCCGGTTCCTTTTCCCGAGTGGGGCGGTGTTCGCTCAGGGCGCGGACTAGATGAAGTGAGAGGCAGGTGTTGAGCAACTTCGGGAAAATGGGAGGGGCCGTGGGGAAGAATAAAGTGTCCAGAAACGGAGGCTGGGAGGCCTGGGGGCCCTCTGGTCAGTACCCAGCCCTCATTCGGAGTATAGGAGGCGACGCTTTGCCGTCAGTGCGTGCTTCCCTCCACCTCCCAGCCCCGCGCCTTACCCGCGGGCTTCTCACAGCCTCCAGAGAAGCCCCGGCTGTAGACTGCCCAGGGCTGGGCTGTGACACGCTGGGAAGGCCTCTCAGCACAGGTGTGCGGAAATGTAGGCACAAATTGCCTAGATCTTGCAGTTTTTCCAAAAAAGAATCTAGGATTCTGGAATTCTATGTGCAGTCTCTTGACTTTTAAATATTGACGTTTACTTGTACAAGAAACTGCGGGGTAAGCCAAGCAAGATGTATCTGAGTTGTGTATGTGGACTTGGTTTATATTTCTTCCTGCACGACTTTTTATTTACATGGAATTAAGAATTGCTTTGTTTTTTGGCTTAAGATTCCAGGGACCTGCCTGGAATTTATTTATTATTTATTTATATTTATATAAATATAAATATAATATTATAAATATAAATATAATAATAAATAAATTTATATTTATTATTTATTTATTATTTATTTTTATTTTAGTTTTTAAAAATAAATATCTTTGGCTGTGTTGCTGCACGTGGGCTTTCTCTAGTTGCAGAGAGCGGGGGCTACTCTTTGTTGTGGTGCGTGGGCTTCTCATTGCGGTGGCTTCTCTTGTTGCGGAGCACGGGCTCTAGGTGCATGGGCTCAGTAGTTGTGTCTCGTGGGCTCAGTAGTTGTGGCTCATGGGCTCTAGAGCGCAGGCTCAGTAGTTGTGGCGCACGGGCTTAGTTGCTCCGCGGCATGTGGGATCTTCCCAGACCAGGGCTCGAACCCGTGTCCCCTGTATTGGCAGGAGGATTCTCAACCCCTGCGCCACCAGGGAAGCCCTCCTTGGTGGTTTAGTGGTTAAGACTCTGTGCTTCCAACGCAGGGGGCGTCGGTTCGATCCCTGGTCGGGGAACTAAGATCCCACGTGCCGTGTGGCTTGGCCAAAAAATTTTAAAAATGGAAAAAAAAATTTCATGTATTTGTCACAATTTCTGCCTCAATCCTTCACCAGTTGTATAAATCTCTCAAGATGTTCAGATACTTCAGATAGGTCACCAGTTTAATCTTACTGAAGAAGTCTCTTTCTGAGCCTTCTGACCTCCTATGTGATTATCACCGCTATGCTCTCAGCGCCAGTGTCATCCTGGGATCTCCTTTTACCATGTGCTCAGTATTCCTTTTGCTTCTATTGATGCTAGCTCTCTTATTTTCTGTCCTTTATCTTATTTCTTGGTTTATGCCCTTGTTTGGGTGGAGCACATCCTTCAGTACCTCTGTGAGAAATGATGCAAAGGAGGTCAGTAAAGGCCTTGCAGGTCTGAAACGTCTTTATTATATCCTCCTGCTTGATTGATAGTGTGGCTGGGTGTTCTAGAAATCATTTCCTGATTTTGAAGCCTTGCTTATTCTGTGAGCCTCTAGCTTTCAAGCTTTTTGAGTTTATGTGGAGTCCAAAAATTGTACGTGAGGTGTTTTTTTGCCCGCCCTCCTTCCCTTCCTTCTTCCTTTTTCTTCCTTCCTGTTTCCTTCTCCTCTCCTCCATTCTTTTCCTTTTTTAAAAAAAATTTCTAAAGTATGGAATCTAAATCTAAATCAGTGAACAAAGGGTGTTGCAGCCATCAAGCCACTACAGCTGCACCTTGATGGTGAGCCCTGAGGGGACTCAGGATGGGAAAGAACAGGATACTGGCCCCAGATAAGGAATGATTTCAATGAGCCCAGACTAGCATCTTCTCATACATAAAAAGCACGAAATTAATTAACTTGAGATGCCCGGTTTTCTTTAATTAACAGTAATCTTTTGTTGTTCTGACCACCTGGTTTTTGTTACAAAACTATATATCCTGGTTCCTCTTCAATACCTCTTCGGAGCAGTCCCTCAGAGCAATCTGAGAGGCTGCCTCCCGGGTTTGAAATCCTCAGAAAGTCCAGCAAATCAAACAATTCTCAACTTTTAGGTTGTGCATTGTTTTCAGTTGACAGGAGCCAGTCCAATGAGACCACATATTACATGATTTCATTTATATGCAATGTCCTGAAGAGGCAAATCCGTAGATTTGAAAGTAGATGAATTGTTTTCAGGGGCTGGGGAGATGGGGGGTGGTGGTGTAATGGGGAGTGACTAAGGGGTATGGGGTTTCTTTTTGGGGTGGCGAAAATGTTCTGGAATTAGATAGTTGCACGATTAACTGAACGCATGATGAGCCACTGAGTACACATTAAAGAGCGAATTTTATGTTAGGTGAATTATATACCTCAATAAAGCTGTGATATTAAAAAGAAAAAGAACGGTGGGCTAAAAAGAAGGAACTCTAGCACATGAGTAGAGCATATTGGCAGTGAACCTCGCCATCAGGCCATTTTGTTGGGTAGCTACTGCTGTCATCTTCTTAGGTCTTTCCTCTTGGGCTGGTGAGACTTTGCAGAGGCATTTCCAGAGCTGCCAACATTTGGGGAGCCTGGCTGAGGAGGACAACTGGGTGGGGCGGAGTGGGTGGTCTCAGGTTTGAGCATGCGTATGTTTCCTTCATTGTTACTGTTGCTACGGAACAAATGACGCCGTTTGCTTTATTATGCTCGTGGATGTTTTGAGGATGGCTTGTCTCTGCTGTACAATGACTGGGGTCTCCACTGGCACCACTCAAAGCTAGAGACAGTCTACCAAGAGCCCGCGTGTGCCAGCCTCTCTTGCTTAGCTCAGGGGTTCAACCGTGGGTGCTCCAGCAAACATGGGAGACCGCGTTGCCTTTCATGACCAGCCTCAGGAAGCACACAGGGTCTGCATTCTCCATGGTGGAAGTGGCCACGGCCCCATCTAAACTCAAGAGGGGGTCTCTGACCTCAGTCTCAAGGGGAGGAGTGCCTAAGGATTTGAGGCTGCATTTAGAACTGCCACAGTCACTCAGATTTTAGCAAGGTAAGCCTGCTCTCCCAGAGGGTTGAGGCAATTCATTCCAGATGCCCTCCACTACCCTCTCTGGAGAGAAACTTCTGGCCTTTTTTTGGTGGGGAGAGGTGTTGGAGAAAGGTGGTTACTCAGTTCTGTGGGTTTATTTATTTGGCTGCATCGGGTCTTAGTTGCAGCACATGGTGGGATCTTTGTTGTCATGTGAGGGATCTTTTTTTTTAGTTGCGGCATGCAGGATCCTTTAGTTGCGGCATGCGGGATCTAGTTCCCTGACCAGGGATGGAACCCGGGCCCCCTGCATTGGGTGTGTGGAGTCTTAACCACTGTGCCACCAGGGATGTCCCCTTATTTCCTTCCTGATTCTACTTGCTAGTACCCTCCACCTTCCTCCTGACCCCAGAACTGCCTTACTGGTGACTTTGAGGGATGGAATGGCCTGGGGCAGGGATCTGACCTAAATGCCCTCCTCGGACAGCAAGGTCCTCGATGAGGAACAAGCCATGGGTCCACCTGGCAGGACATCAGGGCTGTAGGAGATGAGTTTGTCTCCTTCCCAGAGGGAGGGTGGAAAGGAGAGCCGGGATACCTCAGAGCCTTTCTCATCCAACACTCTTGCTGACAGATGGAGAAACTGAGGTGCAGTGAGGTGTGGGGACTCGCCAACACCTGTTCCCATTCCAGTTGGAATCAGGGCCAGATGAGCTGGCAGATGACCGTGAGGAGGTTAGGGTACCAGTTTGGTCCTACTACCTGCCCACCCTGTAACCTGGGCCGGGTACTGAACCTGCCTGGCTCAGTCTCCAGGTCTGTCAGAGTGCTACTTCAGGATGTGTGGTCAGGATGCAGGGATACAGGCCTCTGTCGGGAGCCCTCCGGATAAGGCCCCCACATGGATACGCTCCCTCCCTTCCCTCTGCCTCCTTCCAGGCTGAGCCTCGCACTCTTGCTACCGCCCTCTACTAACAGCGTCTTCTCTCCTGAAATTGTGCCTCAACTAGATGAGCAGCCATCCTGGTGTGCCCACCATGGTCCTGGTTTTAGCACAGAAAGTCCCCATCAAGGGAAATCCCCCAGTCCCAGGCCAACCAGGATGGCTGATCACTCTGTCCTCAACCTGCCCACTCTCTTTCCCCAGGTGGACTAAACCACAGCCTGCCAGAAGCCCTGGTGCGCAGAAGAGCCCCGACACAGCACGTCCGAGGCTGCCAGCCAGGGCCTGCTGGCCAGGGTGGCCCTCCACTGGTGTCTGGAAACGTGGCTGCGAAACAGCTCCCTACACTGACAACAACTTTCCCGCTACGGTAAGAGTAGCCCCCTGTGCCCAAACTGGACAATTAGTGCGCTGTGCTGACACCTGCTTTCCCTCGGAGAGTCTGGAATTTTGGTACACGCTGGGCAGAGGGTGCCTGCAAGACCAGCCCCTGATGAAACCCCTGGATGCTGAGTCTCTAATGAGCTTCCTTGGTAGACGCTTCATCCCAGTGGTCCCAGCTTGTTGCCAGGGAATTCAGTGCCTCCAGGGTGACTCTATGGGGAGAGGTCTAGAAGTTCATGACTGGTCTCCTCCAGAGTTCACCCCATGGGCCTTTTTCTCTTTGCAGGTTTTGCTCTGTCTCCTTTGTTAGAATAAATCTTAGCCATGGGTGTGACTCTATGCTGAGTCCTTTTGGAGAATCATAGAACCTGGGGGGTGGCCTTGGGGACGCCGGACAAACCTGGCCAAGGGCTTTCCTCTCTCAGGAGAAGACTTTCTCTCAGGGCCTGGTAGCATTAATGCGTCTCCAGACCCCCGAGTAAGAGGAGGAATCAGACCTGGAGGCTGTCCCAAAGTCAGCCTGGCCCCAGCTCTTGCTGGGCACATGAATGTGTCTTTTCTGCCCTTCTCTGTGTACAGGAAACTGAGGCCCAGGGAGGGCAGGACAGCCCAAGGGCACATGGAGAGTGAGCACCCAGGTCTCCTACAGCCACCCAAACCTCCCCATGCCTCTCCATCCTGGCCGGGGGCTCCCTCCCAGCTGGGCTAGGGTGGTGAACCTTCTGCCCTCCCGAATAATCCTGAACACGGCCGACTTCCAGGGGCCCACAGCCCATGGAACGACTCTTCCAGCCTTCCCCCTTGCCCTTCCTTCCATCATGTCCATCCTTCTACCTTTCCATCCATCCCCCTTGCGCATCACTCCACCTTGCCCAGCCTTCCACCTTGTCCACCAGCAAGTCTTGCAGAGCCCTCCTGGTGTGGGGTGGAGAGGTACACAGTATAGTGTATGGAGTGGGGCCTGGTGGTGGCAGCCTGTGGGCCAGTCACTGAGCCGTACTGATGGGGCCCTTCTTACAGCCTCTCCTGCCTTCCACCTGGGCTCCTGCTCTGGGGTCTGTAGGAACTGAGTACCTGTGCTGCAGGGGACGGCCTCTCTGGGCATTACAGAGGTGATAGAGCTATGGTGGGGCTAGGGGATCAGCCTAGTAGGGTGCTGGGAGCTCTGGGGTGGGCTGCTGTGAGCAAGCCTCGAGAGGTGGTGCAGTGGGGAGAGAACCCCCTTCACAGCCCCTGGGTCTCTCTGGGATGGATGTCCAGGCCCTGAAAGTGACTATTAAAATATAGCATGTTAATAGAAAATCTGAGATGACTGCCAGTGAAGATAGTTTATTACTCACAGTTCCCAGGAGAAGGAGGCACATCCCTCCATGAAGAGCCACACGGGGAAGCACAGGGTCAGCCAGGAGGTGGGGAGGTGGGGGGCAGGAGTGGGGAGAAACTGTGGGTAGGAGCCTTTACTGTGGTTTCCTTGGAAGGAGCTGGAGAGGCAGGATGAACAGGCTTATTAGGACCGGCTACTGTGAATAATGTCAGTGGGCTCTGGGGTGGAGGGGCTCTCCCTAGTGGTCTGGTCCCTGGCCTTGCACTGGGAAAGTGACCTGGAGTATAAGACCCCCTAGACGAGGTGGTGGGGGTGTGGTCTCCGGATTGGTTATTTTGCACCCCCAAGGAGGGGTGTGGGGGGCAGGAGGCTGAGCAAGGTGAGTCAGGCATATCATCGAGGTGTCCAGTGTATGCATGTAGGACAGATGTTAGAGCATCAAGTTTACAGAAGCTGGACACGTGGTTAATGCAGAGACTGGGGCGTGATGAGCATTCTCTGCAGGGGAGGAGTCCTCAGCATGGCGGGGGGAGGCTGGTGAGCCTCCCACCCGGTTCCTTCTAAGCTCAAGTCAGGGTGGGCTGGGTGGTTCCAGCTGCCCAGGTCGGGCGCAGGGCCCGCCGGGGATCTTTCCTGGGTCCAGGCCCCGGCAGGAGCGGCAGCCCCGTCGAGGGGCTCAGCTCCATCTCAGACTCACCTCTCTCCCCAGAAGCTCTTCCGGCACCTGCCCAGCACAGGCAGGGGTGTGGGAGGGTGTGCCCACTGTCCTCCAGCCTCCGGGCTTCCTGGAGGTACAATAGCACCGCACTGTGAGTCCCTTTGCGTGGTAGGTGTGGCTCCCTCAGGACCTGTAGACCCATCTTTCTCACACCCTGGAATGGCCCTTTACTTGCCCAGCGTCCAGGCCTCCCTCCCGTGCGTCCTCCTGCAGCCCCTCCTCTCCGGTGCTGCATTGTGTTCCCAGCTGTGGATTACCCAACTCGGGACCTTCCAACGTGGCCGCCCACACACCCCTCCCACCAGCCGGCCCCCAACACGCCCCAGTCCTGGAAGGCCAGCCTTCTTTCCCTTTTTACTTTTTACCTCCCCTGGGAGCAGCTAGAAATGCAGAATTCCAGACCTCCAGAATTGGAATCTGCATTTTGGCAAGATTCCTGGAGATTCGGGTGCACCTTGAAATCAGGAAGCCATGCAGCCTCACCCAGCGGTCCTTGACTTCCTGGAGCTGCTGAAAACAGCGTGTGGGCCCCACCTGCCTTTCTGACCCAGCAGGTCTGGGTGGAGCCATCTGACACCACCAGGTGACGCTGCTGCCCATGTGGGCCGTACTTTGGGAACTGCCCTAAGCTGCCCTTCGAGCCACCTGAGGTGGCAAATTGGCCTGGGTGTAGGTGTTTAAAGAACTGAAAGTTGCTCACATGGACTGTAGGTGTCGAAAACTGGGCTGCACGCTCTGGTGCCATAAAAACTGAATCTGGTCTTTGTCCCTGGCACACAGCTTCAAAAACTGTTGCAAATTCCTGAGTGATAGGAATTTCCTTACAGTTTCCTTTTGTTATTTGTAATGAGGCCCTTTCCCATACCCAACTTTATGCTAATGAGGTGACTCTAGGCTTGGAGGGTGCCACCGTGTGATTAGAGGGCTGGGGATTGAGTTAATCACCGATTGCTGATGATTTCCTTGTAATGCTTTTTTTTTTTTTTAATTTAAATTAATTATTTATTTATTTGGCGATGCTGGGTCTTAGCTGCAGCACGTGGGATCATCATCGTTGCGGCGTGCGGGATCTTTAATTGCGGCATGCATGCGGGCTCTAGTTCCCTGACCAGGGATCGAACCTGGGCCCCCTGCATTGGGAGCATAGAGTCTTAACCACTGGACCACAAGGGAAGTTCCTCATAATGCTTATTAAAGAACCCACAAGAAAGCCTTTGGACACAGAAACTCAAGGATCTTCTGGGCTGGTGATGGTTAATGTGCTGGGAGGGTGGCATACCCTGAGCCCACGGGGACAGAGGTTCCTGTATCCCCCTCCCACTCCCTCACCCTATGTGTCTCTTCATCTGGCTGTTCCTGGTCTGTATCCTCTATAATAGAACTATAACATAAGTATTGTGCTTTCAGAGGTCTGTGGGTCGTTCTACCAAATTATTGAATCTGTGGGGGTTATGGGAACCCCTGAATTTATATCCTTATGGCAGCGGTCCCCAACCTTTTTGGCACCAGGGACCGGTTTCGTGGAAGACAGTTTTTCCACGGACCGCGGTTGGGGGGATGGTTCAGGCAGTAATGCAAGTGATGGGGAGCGACGGGGAGCGACGGGGAGCGAGGGGGAGCGAGGGGGAGCGATGGGGAGCAGCAGATGAAGCTTCGCTCGCTCGCCCGCCGCTCACCTCCTGCTGTGCCGCCCGGTTCCTAACAGGCTGCGAACTGGTACCAGTCTGCGGCCCGGGGGTTGGGGAGCCCTGCCTTATGGGATTGAGCCCTTGATTGTGGGGCCTGACTTGAACTCTGGGTGGTTTTTTTTGGCTGCACTGCACTGCACAGCTTGTGGGATCTTAGTTCCCCGACCAGGGACTGAAGCCGTGCCCTTGGCTGTGGAAGCGTGGAGCCCTAATCCCTGGACCAGAGGGATTTCCCTCTGGCTGGTTTTGTCAGAGCTGAAATGAATTGTAAGACACTCACTGGGTGTGGGGTGGGGAATGCACACGTCACTGGAGGCTCTAAACCAGGCTGCCCGAGGAACAGCCTCTAACACCTTGCCCTCCGTGTGTCCCCTAAGCTGGTCAAGGCCAGTGAGGTCTGGCGGCCGCTGAGCCCCAAGCCCTCCCTGCAGGCTCTGCTCATGCTCCCGAACCCCCATTCAGCAGCACCTCTGAAAGGGGTCAGACCCCAGGGGCCGGCACCGAGAGCCTGGTGGACAAGTCTCTCCCAGCCCAGAGACGCCACCACGGCCCCCGGCTCCCAGCGCCTGGCTCTTCCAGGAGCTTCCAGGCCTGCTGGGGAGCTCCCAGGGGCAAGGCCTGTGTGCTTCGTTCCCCCCCCCGCCCCCTGGCAGGTGCCAAGGACAGACAGACAGACATGAAGCCGAGTGGGTTTTTATTAGCAGCAGGTAGGAGGCATCTTGGGCTGACTGGATCCAAGAGAGAAGATTCTGGCTGAGAGGACTTGGACTGGTCATTCCTGGCAGCCAGGGGCTCTCAGGGATGTCCCTCACTGGAGAGAGTCCTCTGCAGGGGACGCGGAGACCTCAGAGGAGGTGGAGCCTGGTCACGGTGGAGGCAGGGGAGGGAGGGAGGCTGTGTGTGGGCCAGTGAGCCCTCCACACCTACTGTCTCGGGCCCTCACTATCGCCCGTGGGCGAGTAGGCGAGGTCACAGCTGGCAGGGACTGTTATCCGGGAACCACGTCTCTGGGCTCCTAACCCAGAGCTCCTCCCCAGATTAAGTGGCAAAGGCACAAGCATTGCAGGTGGGCCCGGCTGGACCAAGTCCCACCAAGCAAGTGTTCCTCTGAGCCCCCTTTGCTAGTCTGAGACCCACTCTCTAACCCAACGGCATCAAGTGCCTGCAGAGACCTGCAGCTGTTGTAGCCCTGGGTCACTGCTGCCTGAGCCCCCGCCCTCTCCTGTGTCTTACTGCCCTCAGGGACCTGCGGAGGCCCCAAGGTCAGGGGAGGCAAAGGGAGAAGCCAAGTCCACCATCCCCAGGGCAGTGTCTCGGGAAGGTGTCTTGAGGGCGGGGTCTCCGGGATGCTTACCTGTGGTGGGGACCATACACCTCATGGCACACGAGCTGAAGCAGCACTTCTGGTTCTCCGTACATTGGTCATCCCTGGAGCACTCGTTTCTCTCTAAGCAGAGCTTTGGGGCCGGCGGGGCCTGCACCCGGGGACAGCTGCCAGCCTTTGGAACAGGCACTGGGGGAGAGGCGGGCCAGGCCTTCATCGCCCGCTGGCTTGCTGGGGCCGCCCTACTGCTGGTCTCCGGCGGCCCCCAACCTTCCCCCCCCCTTGGTGGCCTGGAGCCTGAACGCTGGGAGGGAGACAGCAGCCCTCGTGGATCGCTGAGCCGGGCACTGGTGATGTTGGGAGGAAGTGGGTGAGCCTCAGCTGGGCCTCGGGTAGGTCCAGCAGGTGAAGCGGTGTCACGGCTGGGCTTTTATGGGGCCGCTGGGGGGTTCACTGAGAGCGGGGTGTGGAGTGCCGGCTCAAGGGGACCCTTGACAAAGCTGGTCCCTCCCTCCCTCCAGATGGGGCTCCGCTGGGGCGCAGGGATGGCGGCGTTACCTATGAGGGGGACCACACAGGATCGGCTGCAGGGGCTCCTGGCGCAGCACTTGGTGCCTTGGGGACAGTTCTCATCGTTGACACAGGAGATTGTGCAGGAATCCTCGGAGGAGCTGAGCTCTGGGCACACGGCCTGCTCTGCACACAGGATGGGCAGGTGGGTGGGGGGTGGCCGGATCCCGCCTCCCCTGGGGCTCCTCAGGGGAAAACAAGGTGGGGCAAGGACAGAACCACCGGGAGGCGGGTCCCCAGCAGCCCAGCGCTCTGCTTCTAGGAAGGAAAAAATCTGCCAGAAATGTGACACGGCTGACAAAAGTGTGAGTCAGCTGTGAAAATTAGGAAACAAGGCCTCAGGCGCACTGCAGGAGGTGGAGTTGAGACCCTGAGGGGCCAGGACAGGCTCCCCCCATGTCCAGTTAGCTGCCCGGTCACTTTTCACCCTGGGACAGTGGCCTGGGCCCTGTGGCTTTAGTCCCCCAGCACACGGGCATCTTTGGGCAGTACCCCACTCTTCTGCTGTCACTGACCCCCCCGCCACGGGGTGTGCCTCCCCCTTTCTCTCCTCTTGTCCCAGTTACCAAACTGCCAGGTCAGGCAGTGTTTCAGGGGCGCACCTGCAGGGGAGGGAGTTCGGACGACCCTCCCGGGCCTACTTGGAAAGGTGAGGGCCGGGGCCAGCGCGAGGGCGGCCTTCAGGGCGAGCAGGGTCAGGGCCAGGCTGGCAAGACAGCGCATGGTGGCAGGTGGCAGGCAGGTGGCAGATGGTGGCTCGTGGCCCTGGGGCACCTTTAAAGGAGGCAGTGGGGGGAGGAGCATGGCGAGGACGGCGGGCGGCTGGCGCTGCCCCAGTAGGGCCGAGGGGCTTCCGGCTTGGACAGACCCCAGACTGGGCGGCTGCTGCCTTGGGCCACATTTGTAAACAAAAAAAGAATTTCTATTAAGGTGGACCATTTTTTTCCACTTTGAAAGTAATGCATGTTTACTATGAGAATTAAGAAAATGAAGGGCAGACGAAGGAAGAAATAGAATCCACAACGACACAACATGGCGTTGCTTTCCGTGCTCATGGGGGTGCCCTTCAGGGAGAGGGAGTCACGGGTCCAGTTCAGCACATGGTCCACAGGTAACGGAGAAGGAGGAGGAGCCTAGGTGCAGGGGTATCTGGGAGGGCATTTTATTTCTCCCATGGTGTCTTTTTGTCTTTTCCTGAACATTCTACAGCAAGAACAGGCCGTCTTGAGTTTATGGGCTGCATGTTCTGTGCAGAGAATGTTGGGCATCCAAGAAAGGGAGGGGCAGGGTCAGTGTCAGGGCTGTTTTTACACAGGGTGGACACTGGGAAGGCCTCTTCCCAGAAGGGCCCGCCCGTGCCCTGTGCGTGGGATCAACACCAAGGAGAAGTGCCCCTCCTTCTCTGGGGAAACTTCCTTGATCCTTCTGCCCTGAGGGCCTGGGCAGGGAAGGCGGCCCCGGGGTGACCATGTGTGCTGATGGTCAATGCCCACCCCTGGTCCAGGCCGTACTCTGCCTGGCCTGTGGCCTCTTGACCTTTGACACAGAGCCCCTCAGTGCTTCCCTGGGTACTCGCATTTCCAGATGTTTTAGCCCGGAACACCCCGCCACTTCGACAGGCAGCTTAGGTCTGCCTGGCTCTCCCTGACCCCAGGCCCCATGTAGCACCATCTCAGCCCCTAGGACCACTCAGCAGAGTTCTCGGACCTCAGGCCAGGTCCCTCCCGGGGTGGCCAGTGCCAGCCTTCAGGGATGGGGCTCTGGAGTCCTGGCCAATGGCGACTTGCTACCTGCTGGTGCCTCTTCACACTGGCAGCTCACGAGATGCTCCCCCTTTGGCTGTTTCCCCTCCTGCAGCCTGAGAAGAATGCAGTCCACAGGCCAGAGCGGGGTCCTGAGGTTCAGAGGAGTTAGGGGTGGCCAGGCCACGGTCACTCACTGGCTGGCCCTGCTGACCTTTCTCCCCCTGTTCTCTGTCCCTCCCCCTGCACCGCGGCCGGGAGGACTCAGGGTCCTCCTGGCTCAGATGCTGGGTCTGAGGCCAGGCTGACCACACCAGGAACTCAGGCCACAGGACCGTGGCCTCACACTGAGTCGCCAGCCTCTGGCTCCCTGGGACACAGCCCTTGGGCTATGGGACCTGTGGTCATAGGGTCACAGGGCCTGGTCCCTTCCTCCTTGACCATAGGGCTGGCTACATACTTTGTGGGGTGCCTTGTTCAACAAGTGGGAAGAAAGTGTTGGTAAAGGTATAAATACAAAGGTTTTCCTCTTTTCCACGTCTCTCTCTTGTTTTTAAAAATGGTGTTTTTAAAAAATGTCACTCTAGCGAAATTAAAATTAAATGTTTATATTATTAGTGTGAATATTACCATTCATCTTTATATTGTGCGATGCCAGTTTAAATGCGAACACGAGAGCATTTGACTCTTATGTGGAATCACCAAAATCGTACACTTTACATCCGTGGCTGGGATGGGCACATGTATTTCATCCTGCACAAAACTTACTAGCTGCTTTCTCTTCACTTTTTTTCCTTTTATTTTCAGATTCACTCTTTTTTTTTTTTAAAATAAATTTATTTACTTTTGGCTGCATTGAGTCTTCGTTGCTGCGCACAGGTTTTCTCTAGTTCTGGCGAGTGGAGGATACTCTTCGTTGCGATGCGCGGGCTTCTCATCTTGCTGGCTTCTCTTTTTTTAATATAAATTTATTTATTTATTTATTTATTTATGGCTGTGTTGGGTCTTCATTGCTGAGCGCGGGCTTTCTCTAGTTGTGGCGAGTGGAGGCTTCTCATTGTGGTGGCTTCTCTTGTTGCAGAGCACGGGCTCTAGGCGCGCAGGCTTCAGTAGTTGTGGCACGTGGGCTCAGTAGTTGTGGCTTGCGGGCTCTAGAGCTCAGGCTCAGTAGTTGTGGCGCATGGGCTTAGTTGCTCCGCGGCATGTGGGATCTTCCTGGGCCAGGGATCGAACCCGTGTCCCCTGCATTGGCAGGCGGATTCTTAACCACTGCACCACCAGGGAAGTCCTTGAGATTCACTCTTGTTCTGAGGAATCCATTCCCTCAGAACCACTTTTATTCTTCCTGACACATGAGCTGGTTGACTGCTTTTGTCAGAATGGACTCTCCCACCAGCAAAACTGCTTTACTTTAACCCGTGGTGGTCCTGACCACGCTTGAAGGCATGAGACCAGACACTGCCTGGAGGTCTGGTTTGCTTCTATGGCCACTCATTTCTAGGTGTATTTTTATATTAGTGAGGATAAAAGTTGCATTCTTTATTTTTATCTTATTTTTATTTTTTACTGAGATATAATTCCTTTGCCATAAAATTCACCCTTTTAAGGGGTTTTTTAGTGTATTCACAGAGTTGTGCAACCAGCTCTTTAATTCTAGAACATTTCATTACTCCCCAAAGAAACAATGTACCCATTCGCAGTTACTTCCTATCCCCCCTCCTCCTAGAGCCTGGCAGCCACCAATCTACTTTCTGTCTCTGTGGCTTTGCCTATTTGGACATTTAGTATAGACAGAATCATATACTATGAGTCCTTTTGTGTCTGGCTTCTTTCAATGAGCATAAGGTCCTCTAGGTGCACCCACGTTGCAGCATGTGTCAGTGCTTCCTTTCTTATGGCCGAGTAATATTCCACTGTGTGGACGGACCCTATTTTGTTCACCCTCCACCCGCCGATGGATGCTTGGGCTGTTTCTGCTTTTTGGTCATCGTGAGTAACACTGCTGTAAGTATTCATTATTTCATTTGCTACATGCACAGTCTGCTCACTCTCCACCCGGGCTGACCTGGAGTCCGCGAGGCTGCAGGAGAAAGAGCTGAGGGCTCCTCCCATCTGTCCCTTTCCTCCTCTGTCGTCATTTTCCAAGTTACTGGCGGGTCCTACGGGGAAGAAGCCTGGGTAGAAAGGGCAGGCGGGGTTCCTTGGTCCCTCGGGATTCTTAGAAGCCCCTGCCTTCTCTGTGCATCTGAGGTCTCCTGGGGACCCAGCTGGGGTCCCGTGGGACATCATGAATGCTGTGTGCCCGCCGGGCAGCTGGGTGCAGTGGACACATGTGCCACGTGCATCTCCCTGCCCTCACGCAGGCTCCACGTCTTATCAAGTGTTCCTTTGAGTATGAAGTTAGAAAGCCTGGGACGCTTCTTTTTTTTTTTTTTTTTAATAAATTTATTTATTTATTTATTTATTTTTGGCTGTGTTGGGTCTTCGTTGCTGTGCGAAAGTCTTCGTTGCTGTGCATGAGCTTTCTTTAGTTGCCGTGAGCAGGGGCTACTCTTTGTTGCGGTGCGCGGGCTTCTCATTGTCATGGCTTCTCTTGTTGTGGAGCACGGGCTCTAGGTGTGAGGATTTCAGTAGCTGTGGTGCACGGGCTTAGTTGCTCCGCGACATGTGCGATCTACCCGGACCAGGGCTCGAACCTGTGTCCCCTGCATTGGCAGGCGGATTCTTAACTGCTGCGCCGCCAGGGAAGTCCCCATGCTGATCTTTCTGGCCAGCTGAGCTTTCACACGTTAGCATGATCCTATCACTCACCGCCCCTCCCCCCCGCCACCCCTGCCATCTGGAATCCTTCCTATACAACCTGGGGGGTGAAGTCCAAACACAGGGTGTGGCATGAATGCCCTTCCCATGAAGTGGTCAAGAGGGAGGGTTTGAATCCATGCCTGGGTGGATCCAGCCCTGGCTCTGCTAGTTCTGGGACCTTGAACTATTTACTGTTTCTCACCTGTGCGATGGGGTGAGGATGTTGCCTAGGGAACCCAGTTGTTGCAAAAGCTTTTGGTGCCCGGGGCATAGCACGTTAGTGGACATTCCTGTCGTTGGCATTCTCTGATCTCTGTGATTTAGGTTGAGACTTTTGGGGCGGTGAGGGCTGTTAGCAGATTACATCTCAGGATGTATTCTTTGATCAACACAAGGGCATTGGCTAAGGTTGAAGTCTTGCCTAAGATTTGAAGGCTCAAGATTTAAGGCCCCCGGGTAAACCCATCGTGGAAGGAGTCTGTCCTTGGGAATCGGGCTCTGGTCTCATTTGCTGTGTGACCTCAGACGGGTCGTTTCCCTTCACGTGCCCCTCAGTTCTCCCATCTATGAAACGGAGGCAACGACAGCATCTCTCATAATGGGTAGGCGCGAGGGTTACATGAGGTGGTAAATTAGTGAAGGTGCCTCTTACCTAGAAAGCTTTCTACAGATTTCAACTGAGGTTATTTAGAAGATAATTTCAAAGTTTTTAAATTAGAAAAATAACTGATACACATTGCAGAAAACTTGCACAATTCAGAAAAGCATAAAGAAGAAAAAGAAAATCACACGTGATCTGTGTCCTGGAGCTACCTTGTTAATGTCTTCGTTCACCTTCATCTGGCTTTTTCCTATGTAAGCACATGTGTATCTATCACATCCCACCATATATACACAGACTGTCCCCCCCAGGCAATCTCGTGTCACTGGGGCTGTGCTGCAGGCGTGGTACAGTCACATTTCACTCAGAGCACTCCCATGCCCTCAAGACTTATGGAAAGCACCGTGGTCAGTGGTGGGGAACCAGGTCACTTCCCTGGCAGGCCACCACCATTAACCCATTTCCTCAGCTTCTAAGAGAACCCTTCACACAGCAGCCACGAGACTGGGACTGCACTTTTCATCTGGAGGGGGAGTGGAGGCCAGCTCGAACTGCTGGGGGCTGGGGAGGCCAGGCCAGGAGGGGATGCAGGCCCCGTGTGGTTGGGGGGAGGGGGAGGAGCAAGAGATGTTGGCGGGCCAGGCCTTCAGGCAGGTGCTTGGCCCCGAGGGCTAGACGGAGAACCAGGAGTTTCCAGGAATGATGTTCCCTGGGCTCACCAGCCCCGGGGCAGGGACGTGGGGTTCTTGGGCCCTGGGGGTGTTCACTGGCCCCTCTGGCCTGGCCCCAGCCCATCTTCTTCCAAGACCTGCAGGCCTTTTCTCTCTGCACAGCTGCTGTGTGCCAGGATGGATGGGGAAACTGAGGCTCAGCTGTGATCTCCCAGAGCATCAGTTACATGGTGGGCTAAGCGCATAGTGTCCCCACTGGTTCTGTGGGCTCAGCTGGGTTGGGGGTTTCCTCCAAACTCTCATGCCCAAGACCAGGTAGGGGAGGCCACGCCATTCCACACGCTCGCCCCTCTCTGTGGGGACCATCACAGCCCCTGGGTGGGAGTCCCGTCCTCATCGGGTCTCTCACAGCTCATGAACTTTTCCACACCCTGATCTTACCAAGTCAGTGCATGTAGCGGTTGCTTCTCCTGTCTCTTGCTCCTCTCCAGAAAGTTCTTTCCTCCCCCAAGTCTCTCAAGGCTCTATCAGCACCTCTTGTTCCGTGCTCCTGGGTGTGGGGCTGTCGGGGAGCCCTGCCCCTTCCCTCATGATCCAACAGCACTGTGGCCCCCTCGGGCTCCCGTGGGGTCCGCTGGGTTGGCTGGACATCCAGGGTGAAGGGTGGGCTGCAGGGGCTGCCGGGTGGTCCTGGTAGGAAGGCTTGGTGGCTGCGCCCCACGGCATCGCCCCTGTTCAGGGTCCTCACCCTTCATCCATTCATCCAGGCTGGTCATCTGGCCAGGGACACCGGTGAATGCAGCCCTCTGGTCCCAGGTGTGCACTGGTGCAGGCATCTCACTGGCTGGGGACCTGGAGGCTGAGAGAAGCCGGAAGGTGTGGATGGTCCAGGGGCCATGAGGGGTGGTGCTGCCAGGCACAAAGAAACGGGGTCTTCTAGGGCAGCGGTCCCCAACCTATTTGGCACCAGGGACCAGTTTCGTGGAAGACAATTTTTCCACGGACGGGGGGCAGGGGGCAGTGGTGGGAGTGGTTCGGGCAGCAATGCCAGCGATGGGGAGCGGCAGATGAACATTTGCTCCATCGCCCGCCGCTCACCTCCTGCTGTGCGGCCCGGTTCCTAACAGGCTGCCGACCGGTACTGGTCCACGGCCCCGGGGTTGGGGACCCCTGTTCTAGGGGAGTTTGATAACCACGTCACTCAAGTGGGAGGGAGCTGGGGAGGCCGCAGACCTGGACCACAGAGGGCATGGAGCCAGGCCAAGTGTCAGGGTGGGTGGGCACGGCCAGTATGTTTCAGAAAGGCCCTCTGCTGGCCGACTGGGAGGTGGGACCGTGAGGGGCAGGGAGACCCCGGGAGAGCCCACTGCCTGTCCTACTGATAAGGGTGAGGCCTGGGCAGAAGGGATGTGGGACCAGGGGCCTGGGTGTCCTGGAGCTGAGGAAGTGGTAGTCCAGCCCCATGATCAGAGGGAGAGCAGGGTGGAGCCTCCCCCCTCGTGGTGTCTCCATAAACCCTTGAATCCAAGCCCGGTGGGCTTGTCCTGCCTCAGATCGAGCCTTGGGTAGAGAATTAGCACTAATGGGCTCACAGTGGGAGGACTTTTCAACAAGCCCAGGGAGCCAGAGGCACACCCCTTCCTTCATGATGGGGGCCCTGACAGCTCAGAGAGGGGAGGAAGGCTTGCCGGGAGGACAGGGACCAAGGAGTGGACCTGTACAAGCCTGCAGGTCGCATCCCCAGGGCCAGGCCAGGGCCCACAGCACCACCCTGCCGGCTTAGAAAAGAGGCCAAAACTGTTTCCCACAATTCCTGCTGCTAGGAATCAGAGGTCAGAGGCTCCCACTTTACCCAACAGACATGACAACCTTGCAGCCCCGTCACCTCCATGACATTTAAAATTTTATGTTTGTTCTCAACATTAAAGTAATTGGAGGGACTTCCCTGGCGGCGCAGTGGTTAAGAATCCGCCTGCCAACGCAGGGGACACGGGTTTGAGCCCTGGTCCAGGAAGATCCCACATGTCGCGGAGCAACTAAGCCCGTGTGCCACAACTACTGAGCCTGCACTCTAGAGCCCGCGAGCCACAACTACTGAGCCCACATGCCACAACTACTGAAGCCCATGCGCCCTAGAGCCCATGCTCCACAACAAGAGAAGCCACGACAATGAGAAGCCTGCGCACTGCAACGAAGAGTAGCCCCTGCTCACCGCAACTAGAGAAAGCTCGCACGCAGCAATGAAGACCCAACGCAGCCAAAAAAAAAAAAAAAAAAAAGAGTAATTGGAGATTTTTCATAAAATCTAGCTTTCTCGTGTGGAAATAAACAAAACCAACGAGATGGGGAAGGCAGAGGTGTGTGTTCAGAGCTGGCTGTAGTGAAGGAGTTGCTCCCATCACTTGGTTTGGCAGAGACTCAAGGGCAGGCAGGGCAGTGGGACAGCTTCCTGGAGGAGAAAGGGCTCAGGGCTGCCCTGATGGGGGCTGTGGGCCTGGAGAAGCTGGAGGTGCCCTCACTAGAAGGGGGCGTCCCATGTGATTGGTTGGGGGAGCGTGTTCGGCTTTCTCTGGTTGGTCCTGAGTTGGAGGTAGGGACTGAAATCAGGGAAGCTGTCAGTTATCGACCAAATTCTGGCCTTTTGGGGCTGATTGTTGCAGGGGTTATTGTTTAGCTTCCTGGATTGTCCCTAGAGACAGCAGGCCGGCTTCCTGGGCTGGCTGCTGCGGGCTGCGGGTCAGAAGTCTGTTTTCTATATGATTCGGCCGTCAGTCTCACCGGGTCCTATTGAAGAATCAGAAGCCAGCCTTGCGCTTCTGTAATGGTGGAGAGGCAACTCAGATCCACTTCCCCTTCCCAAGGGCGACTCGGGAAGCCAAGCAATAGTGGTCAAAATTCTCACTGAAAGCATCAAAGTCCACAGGATTGGAAGACAGGGATCCCAAGGTAAGCCTGGACAGCTGCCTTTGCATTCCTGCTCTAGGAAGTGAGCCGTGAACAGGAGCTTTGCTTTGGCCATGTCCCTTTGTCATAGCTGATCCGTGACGTGGGCTTTGTGGAAGGCCACCGGGGACTGGGGACTCCGTTACCATTCGTCCATGAGCGCAAGCAGTGCAGCGGAGAGTACAGGCACGGGGCCAGACCGGGGCTAATTCGGGCCTGTCCAGTCTGGGAGAAGGGGACTGAGGCCAAGAGTGGGGAGTGCCTGGAGGGGCTGGAACGGTGGGAGCATGGGGACCGAGGGGACAGCAGCAGAGACAGAGACCCCACGTCTCAATGGTCCAGGAAAAGGGCTTTGCACTTTCGTCCAAGTGTGATGGGAATAAATGAAGGGCCTGAGCAGAGGAGGGTCTGGTGCATGTTTAGAAAGACCTCTTGGGCTGCTGTGTGGAGAACAGAGTGAGGGGTGGGCAGGGTGAGGGGGGAGGCCAGGTGGCTTCTATAGCAGCAGGGGTGAGGTGGGGCGCTGCGCGGTGGGGGGCATCCATGCACTTTGGAGGCAGACCCACCGGGACCCGGATATACAGCAAGCCAGAGGCCAGAAGCGTCAGGAGCATCAGGGGAGCTGTCAGCTTATGGGAAACGCATGGGGTTTGCAGGGAAGGAGTGCAGGGAGGGGTTCCTGGCTGAGCCCCGAGACACCACATTTGGGGGACTGGTTGGGGAGAAGGATGCGGAGCTCCAGGTGGAAGAGGGGTGGGCGGAATGGAAACAGCAAGAGCAGCACCTTCCAGGGGAGGGGACTCCCCCTAGGTGTCCCGGCTGAGCCTCCTTGTGAGGACAATGACAAAAGTCCTGAATGGAGAACAGGAAACAAACCTCGCCGGTAGCAACAAATGATAAGGAGCTGAGTTAGGTGAAGGAAGGACCCCAAGAAGGCTCAGCCGTGAGTGGCCTTTGCCCTGCCAGCTGAACTTGATATTGAACATAGCCAGCGGGAGACAAAACCCGGGATGTGCCCAAGATGGGGCTCTAAGGACTCAAAGATCTAGAAATCAAACTCCCCCACCCACAGAACATGGCAAGGAAAACCATCTCAAACTGCGGCCTAGAACAGAGTAGAGAATATACCTCTTGAGAATTCACACCAAACACGTGCAGCACAGAGCAGCCCGCTGGGGAGCTCGGCGCTATGCAGACACAGGGATGGCTGATGCTCTCTACAAAGTAAAACCCGGAGAAGAGAAACACCGTGGAGACCGTCGTGTGGGGTCCCGAGGTTCCTCTCTGGAAGCGTGTTTGTGGGGCAGGGCTCTCCCCACTTCTGGTAGCTGCTCCTGGTCCCTGGCACACAAGGGTGGTGATGGTAGGGCCGGCTGCCAGGTCTTTTCGATCTGGAGATTTCTGTCTTAGCGGTAGGCTCCAAGGATGGACGTCCGTGCCTGGGTCCCTCTGCAGCACGGGGAGGGAGATGGGAGAGCGGGGGCAGGGGTCCCAGGTGCCCCCCGGCCAGCCCACCTAGTGCTTAATCTTGTCCAAGTGGGTTTCTGACTCTGGTGGTTAAAAAAGGCTCTGAATGGATCAGGTGTGGAACAACACCTGGGCTCAAGCTCTTCTTGTGGTGACAACGGCTGTTGTCTGTTTTAAAAAATTTATTTATTTTATTTATTTACTTTTGGCTGTGTTGGGTCTTCGTTGCTGCGTGTGGGCTTTCTCTAGTTGCGGCGAGCGGGGGCTACTCTTCGTTACGGAGCACAGGCTCTAGGCGCACGGGCTTCAGTAGTTGTGGCACACGGGCTAGTTGCTCCGCAGCATGTGGGATCTTCACGGACCAGAGCTCGAACCTGTGTCCCCTGCATTGGCAGGCGGATCCTTAACCACTGCGCCACCAGGGAAGTCCCGGCTGTTGTACTTTTGTCCTATATTTCAGGCAAGGGGAAGAAGGTAGCCTGAGTGTGTGACTCCCCTGCTGGAATGATTGCAGCTAAGGAACCTCCTCCTCGTGGACTCAATGTTTGTGCCCACAATCCATATGTTGAAGCCTGAATCCCCAGTGTGAGGGTACTTGGAGGCAGGGCCTTTAAGGACATAATTAGGGTTAATTGAGGTCCTAAGATGAGGCCCTGATCCCATAGGACTGGTGCCCTATAAGAAGAGGAGAGACACCATCTTTCTCTTTCTCTCTCTCTCCATGCACATGCACAGAGGAAAGGCCACATGAGGACCTAGTGAGAGGATGGCAGCCTGCAAGCCAGGATGAAGCCTTCATTGGAACCCTGACCTTGGACTTCCAGCTGCCCACTCTGTGGTATTCAGATATGATAGCCCAAGCTGACTATGATACTCTTCTCTGACACAAGTGCCCGTCAGCCAGGGCCAGTGACAGACCTGACCTTTGCTGGAATCAGGCCAGGCTAGAGGTGCCAGGGGTTTTAGGGGAAGCAAGGGAGATTCAGATTCTGAAGCTATGGAAAAACAAACAAACAAGTACTCTCACGGTCCTCATGTCTTCATACTCCCCATAGAAGCTGCTCCCTAGAGCTCTTAGAGGGAAACATTCATTGGATTCGAAGTGGCTTTCTACTTTCTGCAAGTCCTTCTCAGCTCTCAAGCTCCTGTTCATTCTGGGACATCAAACCTGGCTTTGAAAGGCAGTGTCTGCACACAGAGCCCACGCAGCCATGGTTTCACGTCCCGGAACTTGTTCTGAGAGCAAGCACGCTGCAAGCTTCCCTTGGTTCACTGCGGGGACAGGGTGGGTGCAGATGTCCGGAAGGGCTCACCTTCCCGCCCCTGGCTGGCAGCCTTCTTCCTGCCTCTGTTCATCCTGTTCCCCTGGCTCGGCCTCCTGCTCCCCAACCCTGCCTGGTTTCCCCCAGTGTGAGAGCCTCTCCGACCCCATCAAGCCCAGTCAGCCTGCCCCCTCCAGCACCACGTGGCCCGCACCCTGCATTTATCACACTGCGTCACAATTAGTGCTTGTTTTCCTAACTATGAGGGCAGGGGGTATGTCTTCTTTATCTCCGTATCTATCTTTGTGGCTGTATCTATCTGCATCTGCCTCTAACATTCAGAGGCCAGGACATAGGAACTTGGTAAATAGGAGCGACTCCCAGGACCTTGTCTTTTTGATGATAGCCATTCTGACAGGTGTGAGATGCTATCTTGTGGTTTTGATTGCATTTCTATGATGATTAGTGATGTTAAGCATCTTTTCATGTGCCTATTGGCCATCTGTATGTCTTCTTTGAAAAAATATCTATTCAAGTCATCTGCCTGTTTTTAAATTGTGGTTTTTTTTTTTTTGATGTTGAGTTGTATGAGCTGCTTATATATTTTGGATGTTGGCCCCTTATCGGTCATATCATTTGCAAATATTTTCTCCCATTCAGTTGGTTGTTTTTTCATTTTGGCAATGGTTTCCTTTGCTGTGCAAAAACTTTTAAGTTTAATTAGGCCCCATTTGTTTATTTTTGCTTTTGTTTCCTTTGCCTTAGGAGACAGATTCAAAAAATATTGCTATGATTTATGTCAAAGAGTGTTCTGCCTCTGTTCTCTTCTAGGAGTTTAATGGTTTCCAGTCTTATATTTAGGTCTTTAATCCATTTTGAGTTTATTTTTGTATATGGTATAAGAAGATGTTCTAATTTCATTCTTTTAGATGTAGCTGTCCAGTTTTCCAAGCACCACTTATTGAAGAGACTGTCTTTTCTCCATTCTATATTCTTGCCTCCTTTGCTGTAGATTAATTGACCATAAGTGTGTGGGTTTATTTCTGGGCTCTCTATTCTGTTTCATTGAGCTATGTGTCTGGTTTTGTGCCATTACAATACTATTTTGATTACTGTAGCTTTGTACTATAGTATGAAGTCAGGCAGCATGATACCTCTAGCTTTGTTCTTTTTTTTTTTTTTTTCTCAAGATTGCTTTGGGCATTCTGGGGTCTTTTGTTGTTCCATATAAATTTTAGGATTACTTGTTCTAGTTCTGTGAAAAATGTCATGGGTATTTTGATAGGGATTTCATTAAATCTGTAGATTGCTTTGGATAGTGTGGACATTTTAACAGTATTAATTCTTCCAATCCATGAACATGGATGTCTTTGTATTTCTTTAAATTGTCTTCAGTTTTCTTCTTCAATGTCTTATAGTTGTCAGAGTATAGGTCTTTCACGCCCTTGGTTAAGTTTATTCCTAGGTATTTTTTCTTTTTAATGCAATTTTAAACAGAATTGTTTTCTTGCTTTCTCTCTTTTTTTTTCTTTTTTCTTTTTGGCTGTGTTGGGTCTTTGTTGCTGCGTGTGGGCTTTTCTCTCTAGTTGTGGCAAGTAGGGGCCACTCTTTGTTGCGGTGCACGGGCTTCTCATTGTGGTGGCTTCTCTTGTTGTGGAGCACGGGCTCTAGGTGCGCAGGCTTCAGTAGTTGTGGCACGCAGGCTCTAGAGTTCAGTCTCAGTAGCTGTGGCACATGGGCTCTAGAGCGCAGTCTCAGTAGCTGTGGCACATGGGCTTAGCTGCTCCGTGGCATGTGGGATCTTCCTGGGCCAGGGATCTAACTCGTGTCCCCTGCATTGGCAGGTGGATTCTTAACCACTGTGCCACCAAGGAAGTCCCTGCTTTCTCTTTCTTGTAGTTCATTATTAGTATATAGAAAAGCAACAGACTTCTGTATATTAATCTTATATCCTGCAACTTTACTGAATTCATTTATTAGTTCTAAGAGTTTTTGGTATTTTAGAGTTTTCTATGTAGAGTGTCATGTCCTCTGCAAATAGTGACCATTTTAGTTCTTCCCTTCTAATTTGGATACAGTTTAGTTCTTTTCCTTGTTTGATTGCTGTGGCTAGAACTTCCGATACTATGTTAAATAAAAGTGGTGAGAGAGGGCAACCTTGTCTTGTTCCTGATTTTAGAGGAAAAGAGTATGATGTTATCTGTGGGTTTGTCATATATGGTCTTTATTATGTTGAGATATGTTCCCACTATATAAACTTTTTTTTTTTTACATCTTTATTGGAGTATAATTGCTTTACAATATTGTGTTAGTTCCTGCTGTATAACAAAGTGAATCGGCTATATGTATACATATATCCCCATACACCATCCCTCTTGTGTCTCCCTCCCACCCTCCCTGTCCCACCCCTCTAGGTGGTCACAAAGCACCGAGCTGATCTCCCTGTGCTATGCAGCTGCTTCCCACTAGCTATTTTACATTTGGTAATGTATATATGTCCATGCCACTCTCTCACTTCTTCCCAGCTTACCCTTCCCCCTCCCTGTGTCCTCAAGTCCATTCTCTATGTCTGCATCTTTATTCCTGTCCTGCCACTAGGTTCATCAGAACCATTTTTTTTTTTAGATTCCATATATATGCGTTAGCATACTGTATTTGTTTTTCCCTTTCTGACTTACTTCACTCTGTATGACAGACTCTAGGTCCATCCACCTCACTACAAATAACTCAATTTTGTTTCTTTTTATGGCTGAGTAATATTCCATTGTATATATGTGCCACATCTTCTTTATCCATTCATCTGTCGATGGACACTTAGGTTGCTTCCATGTCCTGGCTATTGTAAATAGTGCTGCAATGAACATTTTGGTACATGACTCTTTTTGAATTACGGTTTTCTCAGGGTATATGCCCAGTAGTGGGATTGCTGGGTCATATGGTAGTTCTGTTTTTAGTTTTTTAAGGAACCTCCATACTGTTCTCCATAGTGGCTGTATCAATTTATATTCCTGACAACAGTGCAAGAGGGTTCCCTTTTCTCCACACCCTCTCCAGCATTTATTGTTTCTAGATTTTTTGATGATGGCCATTCTGACCCGTGTGAGGTGATACCTCATTGTGGTTTTGATTTGCATTTCTCTAATGATTAATGATGTTGAGCATTCTTTCATGTGTCTGTTGGCAATCTGTATATCTTCTTTGGAGAAATGTCTATTTAGGTCTTCTGCCCATTTTTGGATTGGGTTGTTTGTTTTTTTGATATTGAGCTCCATGAGCTGCTTGTATATTTTGGAGATTAATCCTTTGTCAGTTGCGTTGTTTGCAAATATTTTCTCCCATTCTGAGGGTACTCTTTTCATCTTGTTTATGGTTTCCTTTGCTGTGCAAAAGCTTTTAAGTCTCATTAGGTCCCATTTGTTTATTTTTATTTTTATTTCCATTACTCTAGGGGGTGGCCACTATATCAACTTTGATGAAAGTTTTTTTTTTTTTAACATAAATAGGTGTCGAATCTTGTGAAATGCTTCTGAATCTATTGAGATGATCATATGGTTTTTATCCTTCATTTTGTTAATGTGGTGTATCACACTGATTGACTTGTGGATGTTGAACCATCCTTGTGTCCTTAGAATAAACCCCAGTTGACTGTGGTGTATGATCCTTTTGCTGTATTGTTGAATTTGGTTTGCTAATATTTTGGTGAAGATTTTTACATCTGTGTTCATCAGAGATATTGGCCTGTAATTTTCATTTTTTATGTTGTCTTTGTCTGGTTTGATATCAGGGTGATGTTGGCCTTGTAAAATGAGTTAGAAAGTGTTCCCTTCTCTTCAATTTTTTGGGATAGTTTGAGAAGGATAGGTATTAAATCTTATTTGAATGTTTGGTAGAATTCACCTGTGAAGCTGTCTGGTGCCTGACTTTTGTTTTTTGGAAGATTATTTTTAAAAAAATTTTTGGCTGCAGTGTGCGGTGTGCAGGATCTTAGTTCCCCAACCAGGGATCGAACCCGTGCCACCTGCAGTGGAAGCACGGAGTCTTAACCACTGGACCACCAGGGAAGTCCCTGTTTGTTGGAAGCTTTTTGATTACTGCTTCAATCTCTGTATTAGTGATGGGTATATTCAGATTTTTTTTTATTTCTTCCTGATTCAGTCTTGGAAGTTTGTATGATTTTAAAAATTTGTCCATTTCTTCTAGGTTGTTCAACTTGTTGGTGTGTAGCTATTAATAATATTCTCTTATAGTCCTTGTGTTCCTGTGGTATCTGTTTTCTTTTCCTCCTCTTTGTTTCTGATTTTATTTATCAAGGCCTTCTCTCTTTTTTCCTTAGTGAGTCTAGCTAATAGTTTGTCAATTTGGTTTGTCTTTTCAAAGAACCAGCTCTTAGTTTCTTTGATCTTTTCTGTTGTCTTTTTAGTCTCTATTTGATTTATTTTTGCTCTGGTCTTTATTATTTCAGTCTTTATATTAACTTTGGGCTTCGTTTGTTCTTTTTCTAGTTCCTTTAGGTATAAAGTTAGATTGTTTATTTGAGATTTTTCCTGTTTCTTGAGTTGACCTGTATTGCTATAAACGTCTCTCTTAGTACCACTTTTGCAGCATCACATTTTGGTATGTAGTATATTTATTTTTATTTGTCTTCAGGTAATTTGTGATTTCTCCTTTGACTTCTTTGTTGACCCAATAGTTGTTCAGTAGCATGTTGTTCAGTCTCCACATATTTGTGATTTTTCCAGCTTTCTTCTTGTAGTTCACATCTAGTTTCATTCCATTGTGATCAGAAAATATGTTTAATTTGATTTCAATCTTAAATTTATTGAGACTTCTTTTGTGTCTCAACATATGGTTTATCCTTGAGAAAGTTCCAAGTGCACTTGAGAAGAATGTGTATTCTGCTGCATTTGGATAGAATGTTCTTTATCTATCAAATCCATCTGGTCTAATGTTTCACTTAAGGGTGTTGTTTCCTTGTTGATTTTCTGTCTGGATGATCTTTCCATTGATGTTGGGGTGTTAAACTCCTCTACTATTATTGTGTTACAGTCAATTTCTCCGTTTAGAACTGTTAATAATTACTTTAAATATTTTGGTTTTCCTATGTTAGATGCATATGTATCGATCATTGTTCTGTCTTCTTGATGAATTGTCTCCTTTAACAATACATAATGTCCATCTTTGTCTCTTGTTACCTTTTCTGGCTTGAAGTCTATTTTGTCTGATATAAGTATGGCTATACCAGCTTTGTTTTGGCTGCCATTTGCTTGAAGTATCATTTTCCATCCCTTAACTTTGAGCCTATGTTTGTCTCCAGAGCTGAAGTGGGTCTCTTGGAGGCAGCATATAGGTGGGTCTTATTTTTTAATCCACTCAGCCACTCTTTGTCTTTTGATTGGTGAAGTCAATCCAGTTTCACTTAGGGTGATTACTGATAAATGAGGATTTAGTACTGTCATTTTATCTTTGGTTTTCTGGTTTCTCTATACCTTCATTGTTTCTTTTTCCTTGTGTTTCTGTCTGCCATTTTGGTTTGGTGGTCTTCTTTGATATTTTTCTCAGTTTCCTTTTTTTGTGTGTTTCATGTCTCTGCTCTGTGTTTATGTTTTTTTGGTTACCCTGAGGTTTGTATAAAATGTCTCATAGATAAAATAGTCCTTTTTATTTTTAAAAAAATCTTGTGTGCCTGCCAATGCAGGGAACAAGGGTTTGAGCCCTGGGCCGGGAAGATCCCACATGCTGTGGAGCAACTAAGCCCGTGCGCCATAACTACTGAGCCTGCTCTCTGGAGCCCATGAGCCACAACTACTGAAGCCCGTGTAACACAACTACTGAGTTCGTGTGCCTAGAGCCCGTGCTCTGCAACAAGAGAAGCCACCGCGATGAGAAGCCCATGCACTGCAACAAAGAGTAGCCCCCGCTCGCTGCAACTAGAGAAAGCCTGTACGCAGCAATGAAGAACCAACGCAGCCAAAATAAATAAGTAAATAAATAAATTTATAAAAAAAAACTTGTGTAAATTATTATGGAAATACAGCATCAAAGCTAGCGTCCTAATCTCATCTCCCCCCCACCTTTTAAAATTGAAGTATAGTTGATTTACGTTTTGCTAGTTTCAGGTGTACAGCAAAGTGATTCAGTTATATATATTCCTTTTCAGATTCTTTTCCATTATAGGTTACTACAAGATATTGATTATAGTTCCTTGTGCTATACAGTAGGTCCTTGTTGTTTATCTATTTTATACGTAGTAGTGTGTATCTGTTAATCCCAAACTCCTAACTTATCCTCCCCTCCCCCCTTTCCCCTTTGGTAACCAAAAGTTTGTTTTCTATGTCTGAGTCTAAAATAGTCCTTTTTTTTTTTTTTTTAATTTATTTATTATTTATTTTTGGCTGTGTTGGGTCTTCGTTTCTGTGCGAGGGCTTTCTCTAGTTGCGGCAAGCGGGGGCCACTCTTCATCATGATGCGCAGGCCTCTCACTATCGCGGCCTCTCTTGTTGCGGAGCACAGGCTCCAGACGCGCAGGCTCAGTAGTTGTGGCTCACGGGCCTAGTTGCTCCGCGGCATGTGGGATCTTCCCAGACCAGGGCTCAAACCTGTGTCCCCTGCATTGGCAGGCGGATTCTCAACCACTGCGCCACCAGGGAAGCCCTAAAATAGTCCTTTTTCTGCTGATAGTATCTTATCTTCATTTACCTATATGAGTTTCCTCCTTTTCCTCTTCCCCTTTTATGTTTTTGTTGTCTCAAATTATTCCTTTTTTTGTTGTAAATTTGTTACTTACACCTGAAAATGAGATAGCTATAGCTATTTTTCTGCTTTCCTTTTTTCCTCCCTTTAACCTTTATACTGTAATAAAGTGTTTAAAACCTCTTCTGATAAAGAGTTGCAATTTTCTGGTTCTGTCTGTGTATCCCCTTGCTCAAAGTTTTGTGTATTTTTGCTGTTTTGTTTTTGGTGGAAGAGTTCCTTTCAGCATTTCTTGTAAAGCAGGTCTAGTGGTGATGAATTCCCTCACCTTTTGTTTGTCTGGGAAAGTCTTTATTTCTCCTTCATTTTTGAATGACAAATTTGCTGTATAGGGTATTCCTTTTTAAAAAAATTAATTTATTTTATTTTTGTGTTGGGTCTTCACTGCTGCACGCGGGCTTTCTCTAGTTGCGGTGAGCGGGGGCTACACTTTGTTGCAGTGCGCGGGCTTCTCATTGCAGTGGCTTCTCTTGCTGTGGAGCACAGGCTCTAGGTGTGTGGGCTTCAGTAGTTGTGGCATGCAGGCTCAGTAGTTGTGGCTCGCGGGCTCCAGAGCGCAGGCTCAGCAGCTGTGGCGCATGGGCCCAGTCGCTCTGCAGCATGTGGGATCTTCCCGGACCAGGGATCAAACCCCTGTGCCCTGCATTGGCAGGCGGATTCCCAACCGCTGCGCCACCAGGGAAGTCCCTGTGTAGAGTATTCTTGAGTGACAATTTTTATCTTTCAGTGTTTTGAGAATGTCACTCCACTCCTTTCTGACCTGTAGGGTTTCTGCTGATAGCCTCATGCGGGTTCCTTTGTAGATTACCATTCTTTTTTCCCTGGCTGCCTTTAAATTCTTTCTTTGTCCTTGACTTTTGGCAATTTTAATATAATGTGTCTCGAAGAAAGTCTTCTTGCGTTGAGGTAATTAGGTGTTCTTGTAGCTTCATGGACTTGTGTCCAGTTCCTTCCCCAAATTTGGGAAGTGTTCAGCTATTATTTCTTTAAATAAACTCCCTTCTCCCTCTCTTCCCCTTCTGGGATACCCATTATGCTAATATTGCCCTTCCTGAAAGATAGCTCTTGTATGATTTCCTCATTTAAAGGAATATCTTATTTCTCTTTCCTCTTTTACTTGTATTATTGTTAGATTTCTATCTTCTATCTTGGAGCTCACTAATTCTCCCTTCCATATGGTCTGCTCCATTTCCAGTGCTAATACTCTCTTCATCTCATTTACTGATGTCTTCAGCTCCAGAATTTCTCTTTGGTTCCTTTTTGGAGTTTCGGTCTTTTTGGTAAAGTGTTCCTTCTGTTCATCATTTTTATTCCTGAGCTCATTAAACTGCCTTTCTGACTTTTCTTGTATCTCTCTGAGTTTCTTGATGACAGCTATCTGAATTCTCTATCAGATCACAATATTTAATGACTTTAAGTTTGGTGTCTGGAGAACTGTCATTTTCTTTTTGTGTAGTGTTACTGTGGTTCTTCATGTTGTTTGATGAACTGTTCCTTTGCTGGTGCATTTGAGGCTGGACAGGTTAGGAGTTAGAGTCCTTTCTTTTATTTTCCAGTAGGTGGCGGTATCACACAAGTTTTTGGTTTCTCTTAGCTGAGCTGCCTCTGGTTCTATTTCAGTGCGCTTTCCAGCTTCATCTTCTCTGTAAAAAGTGTGGCTCTGTGCCTTCATTGTCATTTTTTGTGCCTCTGGGGTCACTGCTGCCTTGTTTCTGCCAGGGCTGCTGTCATCCCTGGGATGGTGGGCTCTTTCCTTATGTCTGGGATCCCCTGAGACACAGGCTCCCCGTGGAGGAGGGAAGACGAGGGGAGGGGAGCCAGGGTCCACGGGCACCTCTCCTGTGTCTGGTGTTGTAAGGTTCCCCGGGCTCCACCACTGCAGATGGGGGCGTGTCGTGGACGCCTCAGCAGCTGGGAGGATGGTCCCCCAGCCCTCACTGCCACTGCTGCCCAGTTACCTGTGGCCACGGGTGCCGGTGCAGCTGGGAGGCCTGAGTCATATGTGCCCCTTCTCCTGCTGCTCCTGGGTTCTCTGAAGCTGTGGGCTCAGCTGCTGTGGTCAGAGGGCTGGGACTGCAGGCAGGCACCCATTCCACTGTTCCCACGGTTCTGTCGTCTCTATTTCAGTTCACCCGCCTTTAGATGTACTGATGTGTGGACATTCCCCATCCTGTTGTGTTGGGCAGAGGAGCCTTTCCTGAGCTGTGGATGTTTTACCGGGTATAGATCAAAGGGGAAGGACAAAGGTAGTTTTTCACTCCACCGTGTTTCTGATGTCACTCTTTAACTTTAAAATAGGGTTTTACAATTACCGAGTGGTAGCGTGATCATAACAAATTAATTAAAAACAATTTGGCATCTTCCATGTTCTCTTATTTTACATGAACCTAATCTAAAAACTTAAAAAGCAGTTTGCACAGCAAAAGTGTAACAGGAAGAGCCAAATCTGACTACATGTTGGATCAGTTTCTTTTACTTTAACCTTTGCCTTCTGCTGCTTTTGTTCACTTAAAAGGATACTGTCTATACACAGTGGCCTGCCTCGGGGAACCCCGCCCCTCTGCCTGAATGTTAAACCAAAGTGCCTTTGTTCAGGCAAACATCTGGTCCTGTGGCCTGTGGATGGCTGCAAGAAAGAAGAAATTAACACCTCCCCTCCCTGAGGCTGGTCATTCCAGGTGATATTTGCAAAACTTAATGGCCTTTTTACTTTACTTCCTCATCTCCTCCCCCTCTCTGTGCTATAAAAGAAATTGGCATCCAAACCCTGGTAAGATGGTTATTTTGAGACTTTAGTCTGCCATCTTCTCTATCTGCCGGCTTTCTGAATAAAGTCCTATTCCCTGCCTCAACACCTGTCTCCGATTTATTGGCCTGTTGTGCTGTGAGCAAAGCGAGCTTGGACTTGGTAACAAAAGGAGAAACCATGGATCACACAGAGGTGGGGGAAGCATGCAGCTAGACCAGAGGAAGAACCGGCATTTGGGCTCCATCTCTCTGCAGACCAGTGTTCTCCACTGCTCATGCTGCCTGGCAGTTTCATTAAGTTCGGCTAAGACAGTTCTATTCCAGCACTTGATGGCAAAACCTGTTTCCCAAGCTGCGGAGGGGGTGGCTTGGGGCTACCAGATGTCACAGCAGAGAGCTGTAACCACAGAGAATCCTGAGCCCAGAAGTGGGAGGGGGTGTCAAAGAAGGAGCCAGGGACGGCTGCTCAGAGGAGATGACTCCAGAGCTGGATCTTGGCGTGTGAAGTTGGGGGCAGAGCCAGGTGGAGACAGAAGGCACAGTCATCCAGGGGAGCGGACATGGAGCAGGGCCCCAGAGGCTAAGTGTGAAGGAAACGGTGGTTTCCAAGAATAAGAGAAGTCAGCATCCTAAGTGAACAGCGAGGGCACAGAGACGCCTGGAGAGAGGAGCAGAGGTCCCTTGTGGCCGGAGAGACTGCACACAGCTCTCCCCTCCAGGCTCAGTGCAGGGAGAGCAGACCCGGCTGCTTCTGAATCCACTCCTGCCAAGATTCTGCCGACCTCTGTGGGCGTCCCTAGCCCTCATCCTCCTGCTCCCTGTCATGTGTGGTCCTCTTGTGCCCACTGTGACACCAGGCGCTTCTGGCCTGGCAGCCCCTCCTTTGTGCCTGGCAGGAGGCTTAACCTCCTGCAACCAGCCTCTAAATGGCGAGGTCCTGAAGGCACGTGGCTGAGCTCTCTGCTTTGCTGGGGCTTCTGCACGGCCCACCCCCAGGCAGCGCTGTTTCTCCTCGGAGCTCCGGCCAGCCCCTCTCCTGCTAAGCCTGCACCTCCACCACCAAGCCTGGCCAGAACCCTGGGGGCTTCTGGCCAAGTCCTGCCAAAGTTATCCCTAAATACCTCACTTCCACTCCTCACTGTCTCCCCTACCTCCCCCTCCCTGTGACCTTGTGCCTCAGGGTCCGGCATCCCAACCGCTTCTCAAAATGCAGCTGTAATGGCTCTCTTGCTCACCAGCTTTGACAGGCTGAGTGACCTGCCAGCCAGAGAGGGTGGGGCATGCATGACCACCGCCCATCCATCCATTCATTCAGCAGGTATACATTGGGTGCGTACTCTTTACTTGGCACTGTTCAAGGAGCATGCTTCCCACAGGAGACAGACAACCGTTCTTTCATTTCAGCCACAGGGGTGTGTAGGGGAGCAGGGCCGGTATTTGAAGCCAGGGCACTTGGACAAGCCAGGCTCCACCACGTGCTACAGAGGGACTTCATGCGAGTCAGGTCATTGATCAGGTAAGTAGGTCATGTTATTGAAGGCTCAGGTCTGCCATCACTAATAACTTCAGCCGGAATATCTGTCAGGGTCCAGCTGGAGAAGGAAAGCTTGTTTATGGTGGGACTTTTCCAGTGTATACCTGCTGAGTGAATGGATGGATGGGCAGTGGTCATGTATGTCCCCCCCTGTCCGGACTTGGTGAAAGAGGTGATTGTAGGGGAGGAGTAGAGGGGGATGGCCGAGGCAGGTGGTGAGCGTGGCGGTCTCTCTGCTGGTCCCCAGGGAAGCGGGGAGCACCTCCGCAATGCACACATTTCTCAAGCCTGAGAAGGGAGGTCTGGGGAGACGGCCCCCCTCTCTGCCCCAGGAGACCTTGTGAGGACAAGCGTGCCATCGTGGACTGCCACCAGCCTGCCCGCCCCTATGATTTGGGCAGCGCTGCTCCCCAGAACTTTCTCCAGTGGTGGAAGTATGTCCAGTATGCAGCTACAGGAGGCTCTTGAGTACTAGCGTGACTAGTGCAACTGAGGACCCGAATCTGTAATTTGTTTCACTGCAGGTAGTTAAACCTAAATAGTCACACAGAGCGAGGGATCTGAGAGCCACATCTCCGAGGCCGCGTTGCCAGCTGGCTTCCTGTTAGATTCTGCAGTAGGAGGCGTCAGAGGGGGACTGGAGGGGGGGGGCAGGAGATGGCCTCCTATTTTGTCCTGGCAGGGTCACTCCTGCAGTGGCCGGCGTCCATCTCCTTCCAGGACCCTGGAGCGGGCCTTGTGGCTTGGTGCTCAGCAGCACCCCTCAGCCAACCACGCTTGTTCTGTGGATGTCAGGCACACCGATGGCATCAGAATTTACACCTGTTTGAATTTTGTCTCCCTAACTACTAGCGAGGTGACCGCATTTTATGTTACCCCCATTTCATCGTCTCCTGTGCCCTGCTTGTTCGTACTCTGTGGCCCGTGCACTTTCCTGTCAGGCTGTTACTGATTTGTAGGCATTCCACTTACCTGTTGGATATGAATTCTGTGTGTTGCGAATACTTGCTTTCATTAGGTTGCTTTTATTACCACTCTATGGTATTTTTTTGTCTTGTGAAAGATGTACAATTTTATGTGGTCAGAATTGTGCGCTACTTTATGCCTTCTTGCTATAACCCGGACTAACCTAGCCCAGAGTTATAAACACATCCTTCTGTAGTTTTAGTAATACTCTGATGGATTTTTTAACGTTAAGTTCTTTTGGTTCATTGGAAATCGTATGTGTGCGAATGTGTGTCAGGTCAGGAATTAATATAATTAATTTCCCCCAAAGCTGACAGATTGCTCCAAGCCCACTCTTTCCTCTATGATTTTAAATGCTGCCTGTTTAAGGCCCTGTCCTTTTGTTCACTTTGTTCAGTTCCTTGAATTCTGCTATCGCTCGGCAGTGTGTGTGGTGCAGCATGGCGTGGAGGGAGGGAGGGTCAGAGCACACGGCCCGGCTCATGTGGGCACCATTGCAGCTCTGCATGGACCCTGCGCTCCATCTTCAAGGTAAAATCCCGAAGCTCAGAGTTTCAGCGATGTGCTCACTTCACGGACCCTCAGCCTGAGGTTTCCAGCCGAGAGGGCCGGCTCCAAAGCCTGTGTTTTCCAGAAGCTCGAGTGACAGGACCGGGGTCTGGGTGGTTCAGAAATGGTGCTCCAGAAACACCTCAGCGTCAGAGCGTCCAAGCCTCTGTCTGGGCTCGTTTTCTTTTCACTCTACACTTTACCTGGGAATCTCGTGCTTTCCTTTGGCTTCAGATACCATCTGGATGCCAAAGACCTATAGGGCTGTTTCTCCACCCGACCTGCCCCCTGGGCTCCAGGCCCAGGCATGGACCTGCCTGGGGACATTCCCCTGCATGGCTCAAGCAGACCCCTTCCCACCAGCCCACATCTTTCTTCTCCCCACTCAGGGACCGCCACCAGCACCCACTGGGGGTTTGACCTGCCATCCTGGGCAGCCATCTTTTTTTTTTTTTAAATTGTGTTTTGTTGTTGTGGTTGTTTTTGGTTTTTGTTGGTTTGTTTGGGGTTTTTTGGCGTCACCGCGCGGCATGTGGGATCTTAGTTCCCTGACCAGGGATCGAACCCCTGCCCCCTGCAGTGGAAGCATGGAGCCCTAACCACTGGACCGCCGGGGCACTCCCTGGGCAGCCATCCTTGACTCCTCAGTCTCTCTCACTCTGTCCATCCTTTCTGGAGTCCTGTCAGCATCTGCCGGCTGTGCCCTCCCTGTGGCTAGAGGGGCCTGCTGAAAGCACCATCTACTCAGCTCTGCAGAGCAGGCCTACTGCACGCAAAATAAAACGGACATTCCCTGAGCCCCCCCTGGGGGCTTCACTGCTTTTGGCCTGGCCCACACTCCTCTGGGTGGACCTCCTCTTCCTCCCCTGCGCCCTCTCTCGCCTCTCCCACCTCAAGTGAACCCCACTCCCCTGGGCCTCCCCAGAAACCACTCATGTTGGTTTCATGCTGGTTCCTGGTGTCGGGGTCTGTTTCAGGGAGCCCAAGGCAAGATGTGAGCTGTACAGTAAGTCCCCTACATACGAACCTTCAAGCTGTGAACTTTCAAAGATGGGAACGTGTGTTCCATCAATGTCAGGCATGAGCGAAATTGCAGCTTGCCCTCCGTCTCCTATTGCTGACGATCCTTCAGCTCTACCATCTCCCACCTCCTCTCCCTCCTCCAGGCAATAATGCTTCTTGCCTTTTCACTCGATGCCAGCCCCTGTATGTCAGCTGTTGCACTGTACTACTGTACTTTTCAAGGTACTGCACTGTAAGATTAAAAGTGTTTTCTTTATTTTTTGTGTTTGTTTTTTATGTATTATTTGTGTGAAAAGTATTATAAACCTATTACAGCACAGTACTATATAGCCGATTGTGTTAGTTGGGTACCTAGGCTAACTTTGTTAGACTTATGAACAAATTGGACTTACGAATGCGCTCTCGGAACGGAACTCGTTCATACGTAGGGGACTTACTGTATTTGTTTTAGGGTGGATGAGTTTCCTGGGGCTGCCATGACACTGACCACAAATGCAGCAGCTTAAATCCACACACTTACCCTCTTATAGTTCTGTAGGTCAGAAGTCCAGTTTGGGTCCCTTGGGCTACGATCAGGGTGTCGCAGGGCCCCCTTCTTCCTGGAGACTCCAGGGGAGGATCCATTTCCTTGCTTGTTTGTGTCACTGGCAGAATTCACTTCCTTGTGGTTGTAGGACCGAGGTCTCCCTTCCTCACTGGCTCTCAGCTTCTGAGGTCACCCATGTTTCTTTTTTAAAAAAATTTATTTTTGGCTGCGTTGGGTCTTCATTGCTGGGTGAGGGCTTTCTCTAGTTGCGGCGAGCGGGGGCTTCTCTTCGTTGTGGTGCACGGGCTTCTCATTGCTGCGGAGCACGGGCTCTAGGCGCGTGGGCTTCAGTAGTTGTAGCACACGGGCTCAGTAGTTGCGGCATGCGGGTTCTAGGGCGTGCAGGCTTCAGTAGTTGTGACGCACGGGCTTAGTTGCTCCATGGAATGTGGGATCTTCCTGGAGCAGGGATCAAACCCACGTCCCCTGCATTGGCAGGCAGATTCTTAACCACTGTGCCACCAGGGAAGTCCCTCACCCATGTTTCTTGGCTTGTGGCCCCGTCGTCCCTCTTCAAAGCCTACAATGGTGGGCTGAGTCCCTCTTGTGCCTCCTCCTTCCACCTCACCTCTCTGACCTGCGGGAAGGGTTCCCTGATTGAGGGGGTCAGGTGATAGGCTGGTCCCACCCAGACAATCCCAGATGATCTCCCCATCTCAAGGTCTGTGCCTTAGTCACATCTGCAAAGTCCCTCTGTCACATCAGGTGACATATTTCCAGGTTCTGGGGATCAGGGCCAGGACATCTTTGGGGACTGTTACTCTGCTAACCACACTGGTCTTCCTCTTTCTTTCACTGAAGTCCAGGTTCGTTTTCTCATCCATGACATTCAAAGCCCAGCCACCAGGGGGCGTGTGGTGCTGGAGCCCTCCTCCCTGAGACCATCTTGGAGCAGAGCCCAGCACCTGGGGCTCCTTGGCCTCTGAAGAACTGGTTCTTGCTTTGCAATGTCACGTGGGGAGGGGTTTCCTGCCTCTCTCTCTGCCCCCATTGGTCTCCGTACTGAGTGCCGCATCCTCTTACAGGAGAAGGAAAGTGTGTCCCCAAAGAACATCCCTTCAACTCACACTGTGCCCCCCAGTGTCCAAAGCACCTTTGCTCCTCCAGCCCTGGGAGAGGCAGGGCAGCTGCTGTCATTGTCACATTTACCTCTGAGCTCACAAGAACCGTGCTCCAAACTGGTCCTGACATCAGCTCGCATCCTTTGCCTGCGTCACAGGGCAGGAGCAGGGCACAGGTGGGTGGGGTCTGAGGGCTGAGGGTCAGGCGCTGTGGAGGGAGGAGGTCAAGTCCGGGAAAGTACTGTGCTCACTGTGTCCAGCTGGGGAGCACACTTATGTCACACACACACATGCACACTCACAGGTACACTCACGGCACATGCGTATCACACATGGCACACTGCACACACACACAAACCCACACACACTGCACATACACAGACATCCACACATATTCATACACCACACACACGTATATGCAGCACATAACACACACGTGTTCACACACATATAAATGCAAACGCAAAGTCTCACAGCATACATATGACATAAGACCTACCACATGCCACATACAGCACTATAGGAAAATGAGAAAACAAACAGAAAGGAACACAAATTAAAAATCACCCCGGGGACTTCCCTGGTGGTGCAGTAGTTAAGACTCCGTGCGTCCACTGCAGGGGGCACAGGTTTGATCCCTGTTTGGGGAACTAAGATCCCACATGCTGTGGGGCGCAGCCAAAAAAAAAAAATCACCCCAAATCCCTTCACATCCAGAAATGACCATGGGTAACATTTTGGTATATTTTCCTCAAAACATTTTCTGATAGGTTTTACAAAAATGAAATTAAATGAAAGTAAACTTGCTTTGTTCATTTAAAGAGAAAGTGGGTGATAATGAATAGATAAACACAATGTGGTGTATAATACAGCAGAATATTCTTCAGCCCCCAAAAGGAAGGACACATACTACAACGTGGATGAACCTGGACGACATTATGGGAAATGACATAAGCCAGACACGAAAGTCAATTCACTTATGAGGTCCCTAAGCAGTCAGATTCATAGAGGCAGAAAGTAGAATGGTGGGTGCTGGGGGCTGCGGGAGAGGACAAGGGGAGTTACTGTTTAGTGGGGGCAGAGTTTGGGAAGATGAAAAGATCAGGAGATGGATGGTGGTGATGGTAGCACAACATGTGAGTCCGCTTAGTGCCCCGGAACTGTACACTTGAAAGTGGTTAGGATGGTAAATTTTATGTGATGTGTGTTTCACAACGACAACAACAAAAACAACAACAGCAACACAGAGAGTTGAGTTCTGGGCCGTGGGAAACAGCTGAGAGTCAGGTCCCTCTCCCGGCCGGCCGAGGGGGATCTCCCTGCCGCCCCTACTTTGTATACAGACCCTCTGCCGCATCACGTGCGAGTGTCACGTCCGGCGCTTCACTGAGGATGGAGAGACAATGTTTCACCGGCAGGGGGCGCCAAGTACCCGTGCACCTGCCCCGCTCCGCCGGCCTGTCCAGCCAAGTCTCCCACAGTCTGGGTTTTGCGGGGAATCTCCCAGAAGGAGTCGGCCGGCCGTGAGCCTCGGCTCCTCTCATGCTGGCTCCTGGGCGAGATGCGTGGAGCCGAGACGCCCCGTGTTCCTCTGATCCCATTTGCTCACAAACCCTCCACTTAGAGAAGAAGCTCCTTTATTGTCGAGAGAATTTGCTCCTAAAACCATCACAAGAAAAATTATTGAATAAATATCATGATAATACTGTGTCAGTCAGGGCTGGATCAGGAGAGAGAAGCCACACAGTAATTGGCACGGGAGAGTTTGATATAGAGAACTGTGAACGGAGACTGGGTGGCCTACGAAGGAACGCAGGACCGCAGCTGTAGGGACGCCTGGTCAGCAGACCCCGGCGGCAGGGGGGCGCCACCCTCAGGAGGAGCGAGTCAGGGGCCAGGCGCTGCCTGGGCGCATCATACGTGGGCGTGGGAACTGAGCGTCTCCGTGTCACACGTGAGAAGACGCAGGTGCAGGAGCAGCTGCTTCCTCTCTGGGGTCTCAGACCCTGGGGCCCGGCAGTACAGACAGGGAGCAGCCCCTGTGGGATCCAGCAGTGGGCCCTGTCCCCTCCTCTAGGGGCAGGGGATCTCCCCACCCTATGACACCCTCTGAGCTGGTCTCTGGGTGGCACTGGCTGCCAGGCCACTTGCAGGGGAGAAAAACCACTTGGGCTCACCCTTGAGGGCTCAGCTTACTCCACAGGGCCTGAGCCTACCGTGAACCACAGGGGAGGGCCTGTCTTACCCCCGGGGTCTCGTGCTCGTCCAGTGCCTGTGTTTCCCAGAGGACCTGGCATGGGTCCCTGGACCCTGCAGGGGCCCCTCCTCAATCAACACATCTGCTATTTTCCCATCTGGTGGCCTGTGGCCAGGCAGGGGTGAGGAGAGGACCCTCAGGGAGCTGCCTGCAGGCCTGCTGGAGAAGGTGGGGTCTGACGGCCTTGCCTTCCCAATGCGGAAGCCACCTGCTCAGAGCCGGTGTGCTGCAAGGAGGAGCCAGACAAGGCCGACAGGCGTGATGGCTACTCCGGGCCTGTCATGGCCATCTGGGTCCTCCCCATCTCCACCTCCATCTCCACCTGTACCATCTCCACCTCCACCATCTCTATCTCTGCCTCCACCACCATCTGTACCATCTCCAGCTCCACCATCTCCCCCTCCACCATCTCCACCTCCACCATCTCCATCAGCACCTCCACCATGTCCACCTCCACCATGTCCACCTCCACTCTCTCCACCTCCACCATCTCCACCTCTACCATCTCCACCTCCACCATCTCTATCTTTACCTCCACCACCATCTGTACCATCTTCAGCTCCACCATGTCCACCTCCACCATCCTCACCTCCAGCATCTCCACCTCCACCATCTCCATTGCCATCTCCACCATGTCCACCTCCACCATCCTCACCTCCAGCACCTCCACCTCCACCTCCACCATCTCCACCTCCATCCCCCAGTGCCTGTGAATCTCAGCACAGAGAAGCTCCTCTGACCTCAATCCTCACCTCTGACCTGAGAATGAGGCAGGGCAGTTATCCTCTTCAGCTTCAGATGGAAAACTCAAAGCTCCCTGAAGTTCTTTTTTTATTTTTATTTTCCTGAGGGTCTTGTGTTTAGGAGATAACAGAGCTTGGCTGGACCTTTGTCTGTGCATCTTGGACCCCCTGCTCCCCCACACCCTACTCTGAAACCCAGATCTGAGCCACCATGTGGGGAGGGGGCCAGGCCCTGGGAGTGTCTAATGGAAGAGCCGACACCAGGACTTGGACCAGATTTGTCGTTTGTAGGGGAAGTTTTCGAGCTTGGGGCGGGTTCCTATAAAAGCTGATTGGACCTGTTCTCAGGGGTGTGTGAGCTGAACCGAGGGCAGTTGGGGCTTCAGGGGAGCAGGAGGAGGGCTGGCTGGGAGAGCCTCAGGTGGGTTTCTGGATCCATCCATGTGGGGAGGAGATGGTCCTGGGGAGGGGTGACTGGCTCTTCTGAGAGCAAAGCCTGTGAGCTCAGGGAATCCCCTGGGCCCAGCCTGTTCTCTCTGCCCTGAGGCCCGAGGGCTGCAGCTGGCCTCCCAGACGTCATCAGCTTGGCCCAGAGGAGCTGGCTGTTTGGTGAGTAGGGGTTTCCATCCCTGGACGGATCCAGGCTACAGCCTCTCCCCCTGTTACGGGCAGATTGCTTGTGGATCAAACAGCATCGTCGTAGGGCAGCACCCACTGTCATGAGCACTGACCCTAACCCATCTGTCCAGGGTGTCCCCTTACCCAGCCTCCACCGTCCCACCTGCCCCTCTCAAGCTCATCTTTCCCCAGGGACTGCCCCTCCTGTCTTCCTGGGAACATCACACCCGTGCACCCAGACCTAGTGGCATATACAGCAAACACGTGTCCTTCCTCACCATCCTGGGGGAGACTGGCTCTGACTCAGCCCGGACCTCAGTGCAGCTGGAGGAATGTCGAGGTGACCTCTCACCCCAGGGCCGCCCACATGGCTGCTCCTTGGCCATGACGAAGCAGCTCTGCACAGCAACAAGCCAGAGCTGCCCAGCTCTTAAGTTCTGGCCCTGGAGTTTCCAGAACGTCCCTTCTTCTGTGATCCACAGATCATAGCGACCACTAATGCCAGCCTGGATCTGGCGGGGGGAGGGGCAGCCAAGAGTCTCTGATGACCTTTGAAGAGTCTCTGATGACCTCTCTGGAGAGAAGAGGAGCAGCCGGCTCTCAGCAGGGGAGACAGCTCTGCACAGGGGGGGTCCAGTGTGCCCAGCGGCTGCCAGGACAGGATGAATGTGGGAGCAGCAGGGTGGGGCCCCAGCAGGATGGCCCCTCTGGGACTCTCCCAACCCCCTCCTCACTACCTGCCTGAAGCCACCTGCACCAGCAGACCACGTGCCCTGTGCGGGCCCTGGCACTGTGCACAGGGAACGGAAGCCAGGGCCCTGCCTCTCAGGCACTCCCTCTAACGGGGATGCATGGGCAGTCTGCAGGCCTCGGGAGTTTGCCCTGGGGCACGGAGGAGCTCCATGGAAGCGGGGTGCAGGGACCCGAGTCTACGGGATGGGGGAGGGGAGGGCATCCCAGACAGGGGAGCAGCTTCATCCAGCGCCCTGCCTCCCATGGTGCTCGTTCCCTAGTACTGGTCAGTGTGGAGCCACAGCCCCAGGCTGGGGCAGGCTCCAGGCTGCTGTCTGGTCTGCCCCCGCATCTGGCCCATCTCCCCCATTCCAGCCTGCTAGCTGTGTACAATTGCCTGCGAGGTCTGGCCTAGCCTCTCTCGTGGAGTGGTGTAGGACTCTGTGAGTCTGTGGCCTCCTGGGACACTGGTGGACACCTGGACCGTGCTCTTGGCTTGTCTCCCTTGCTGCAGGGCATCTGAGAGAGGGCAGCTGGCAGGAAACACTGGCTGAGACTTCAGACCCCGCTGAACGCGTGGAAGGCCTGGGTCACAGGTTCTGAGTCACCCCTGCATCTGTGCTTGCCACCAACTAGGGCAGAAGGCAGGCAGGACGGCTGGTCAATTTTAATTAGCTTGAATTCGCCCTTGAAATAATTCTGGTTGTAATCAGAAAAAGCACAGAAAGCTTCCATCCCTTATTAAGTGGACTTCCTCATGCAAGAAAGGTCAGTTCAGCTCTTGCAAGGTAGTTGTTTTGTGTGCCTGTACTAGAATCCCTCTACCCAACCCTCCCTCGCAGGACCTGGGCTTTGGGGTGGGGTTATTACCCACCTCCCACCACTCAGAGAGGCGGAGGCCTTGTCCAGGTGGGGAGCCCACTTGCTCCATCCCTGTGCCTTGGGAAGGGCCCAGGCTGAGAGCAACCAATCCCTGAGGGGGCCCCCGCCTTCCCGACCCCGCTCCCTGAGCCCTCAGACCAGCACGTGCTGGGGGGGTGTGGACTGGGGGCACCGTAGGGCAGAGGGGTCCCCACCAGTGACAGTGTGACCAGCTGTCTGTGGGGCCAGAATCTATGCTAGGGGCTGAGGGTGACAGAGGTGACCAAACCAGGCGATGTGATCCATGGTTGGAGAATCCCGAGTCCCTCCGTCCCTCCCCTCGGAGCCCATGACACTCCTCTAGGTCAGGTCCTTAGGGGTACCCAGTCACTCTCCTGGCCCTCGTCTTGTCCCCTGAGGCCTCCAGAGGGCACAGGGCAGGACCAGGGCCTGAGGACGCGGTTCTAGCCATGGGCAGTGGGGTGTGTGCGTAAGTGCAGGCGAGTGCACGCGTGCACGGCCCCACCCGCTCTAGTCCAGAGGGCTGCAAAGGCGCCTGGCACAGGCGAGGCCCCAGGAAAGTATCCTGGGGGCCTGAGGCCAATAAGAATTCGGGGATCAGCCGCGCTCCATCCTGAGGGCTCCTCCCCGCACCCTCACACAGAGATATTCGCACTCTCAGCCAGCTCTCTCCCCAGGGGGGCTGCCCTCCTCGGTCTCTCATGGCACAGAGACGCACAGCAGTCCTTCTCCAGACGCCTTCCCCTGCTCTTCTTCGGGCTGGGGTGAGGGTGGGTGCATCCGCAGGCTGCCCTCACCTGCCCCTCATCTTGCCCCGCAGCCCAGCCGGGCGGAGCCTTACAGGCGCTCACTTGCGGTGGGCCGCGCCCACAGGGCTGGAGGAAGGGGGCTTGCGCTGGGGAGGGGATCCGTCCTGAGGGAAGGACCGTCCAGTGAGGGAAGACATACCTTGGGGGATAGGGCGCGTCCTTAGGGGACTCGTCCTAGGGATGGGAGCGTCCTGGGGGAGGAAGCGTCCTGAGGGGGACCACGTCCTGGAGGAGCACGACCTGAGGGAGGGCACCTGGGTGGGAGGGAGGCGCATCCTAAGGGGCGCAGAGCGCATCCTAAGGGGCGCAGAGCACATCCTGGGGGAAGGCACCTCCGGGGGGCGGGCTTTTTGCGGCCCCATCCCCGCCTGGGCTCCGCCCCCGGGCGCCCCTAGCGCCCCCACCCGGGACTCAGCTGTACAGCGCGCCGCAGCTGGAGGGTGCGCCACACAGCTGGACCGCGCGCCGCAGCTGGTCAGCTATGGAGACAAGAGCGCGGCGGCGCCCGCACCTTCTCCCGCTGCTGCTGCTGCTGCAGCTCTGCGGTAAGGGGACGCTCGGTCCGGCACCGGGGGGGCCCCAACCGCCTCTGGGGCCGTGGGGTCCGCGCGGCCTTTGCCTTCCTGCATCCGCACCTGTCTGCACCTCCTCCCCTGCACCGACCTGGGCGAGCCCGGCGCGCCCCGCTCCGGAGGGGCGAGGGGTGACCCGGGGGCGGTCCCCAGGCTCTCTCCAAGCCGATGGCGACGGACCGGACTAGGAAGGAAGGCGCAGGGTCTCCTGCGGGCTCTGCATCGCCAGCCGCAGACTCGGCCTGGGCCTGCCCCTCCCAGCTGCGATGTCTCCGGCCTCGCTGCCCTGGAGCTGGGGACGCCATGCCAGCGCGACACCCCGAGCGAGCAGCGGCGGCGGGCATGTCCGCCTCCCTCCTCCCTGTGAGATAGTGCGCTCCTCGTCCCGGGGCTCCTGCGTTCACACCAGGCGCAGCGGTGTGCATGAGAGGAATCCAGAACTGGGAGTGCTAGATCTTCCCTGCTGTGCCTGTTCTTCCGAGGACAGTGTTTCAGTGTGAGTGTGTGTGTGCTTGTGTCTGGAGAGACTGGCTGCAGGGGGCAGGGGGCGGCTCTCCGAGGCTGCCTCTCCCAGATCCCTTCTCCAGCAAGAAAACGCAACTCCTGGGAGAACACATTGCTCACAAATTGGGAATGGATTGAATGAAAAGGTTGTTTTGAAAAATCGTTCTAAAGAAATCATCCAAGAACAAGTAATAGGGTATGCGTGTTTGGGGAGGGCTTCGGTGGGAGAGACTTGCTGAGACTGGGAGTTGCAGAGCAGGGTCTGAGCCTGGCCAGCTCTGGGAGGAGGGAGCCCTGGCCTGGGGTTCAAGGGTCTCAGGCCCTGTCCGTGGGGGCCACTGTCCCCTGGGTCCTTTGGGATGCTCCCTTGCCCTCACTGGCCTCAGTTTCCCTGGCTGTAAGATGCAAAATTGGGCTTATTTGAAATATCGTTGTCAGCTTTGATGACCTGGAATTTGGAAAAGGCTGCATAGGCCCATCAGCATCTTGAACTCTAGGTTACCCTTCCACTGGAGATGTCTGGGGTGGAGAAAGTGTGACTTCATTTCATATTCTGGGGTTAGAGCCCTAGGGTTAGCTGGGTTTTGTGTTGAAGGAAAGGGTGATTGGTGGCTTCCAGAAATCAGGAGTGCACTGATGTGAGATTTCAGCAAGCTTCAAATACAAAGCTCTTGGATGGAGATTTTGGTCCTTGTAATGGAAGAGGAATCCTTTGATTCACTACGAGGGAAGCTGAGGTTCTCCTCACCTGCCTATAGCATGGAGTTGAGAAGGACCAAAGGCAGACCCTGTGCAGAAATCTTCTGTGTTAATAATCTTGGGCTCATGTTGGCACAGTTCTGGAGGCCACCTTGTCTTGTCTTGTTGGTCCCAGTGTCCCCCTCCCATGCAGCCTGGGCTCAGGCTCCCCAGCCAGGGGTGGGGACCAGGCCAGCCTCTCAGCAGACACAGCCCAGTGCTGGCCCGGTCAGAGTGAGGGCCTAGGGAACTGGGTCCTGACTGAGTCAGGGAGATGCAGGGAGAGGCAAACCTGCTCTTGGTCACGTGCTGCTTTGTCATAGGTGGGATGGGGGCCATATCAGCCCTGGAGACTGCTGCATCTTGAAAGGAGGGTTTCAGGGCTGCCGGCTGTCTATGCTCTGGATCCTGACACCCTGCTGTCCCTGAGCTGCCTCTGAGCTGTGCCAAGTGGGGGGCCTGGCTTCCCAGGGCGCAGGGCCACAGGGGGGCTGGTTCCTATTGACCATAGGGGCCCATCAGGGAAGGTGCTTCTTTGAAAATTACAAACCCTAATTCAGAAGCAGTTCCTGCTGTGCAGGGCCCTGGGGTAGTGAGATCAAGCAGAAGTCCACTCAGCTGGGCCTCTGCCTCTGTATCTGTTACCAGCCGGAGCCAAAACTGAACTCAGGTTTGGCTGCTCACTGCTCAAAAGTCAATGTTCGAGAGACAGGAGTTGGTGGGGGAAAAGAGATGCTTTATTCAGGAATCCAGGAACCTAGGAAGATGGCAGACTAGCATCCCCCAAACCAGCTCCGCGTTGCCAATCAGAGGGCAGGAGCTTTTAAAGGAAATCTTCCAGGATGTGCAGGGGACTCCGTGCAGAACAGCACTGCTCAAGATGGAGCCGCTTGTGTCATGGCTACAGTCGCGTCATCATGCAGGTAGCTTTTTCCCTCTGGTGGTGGTTTTTATCAAGTATGTACAGAACAACTCAGGAGTACGCATCGGACACTGTTATCTGTCTTCTTCAGGGAGGAAATAAAGATTCTGTGACTGCTATATGGCTGATTTACTCTTTAAATTGTTACCATTCTCTAGGCCTAACTGCTATTTTTGTCACTACGTGTCTATATCCTTTCAATCATTAATTCTTGAGCCAGGCTTTCGTGACTCAGGGGAGACTAGGAGACTAAAGCTTTTTTCTACAAACAAGAAACAGGGGACCCAGAAGGGCTTCTGTACCTGAGAGGGTCCTGCAGAGTCCTGCTTGGTTTCAGTCCCCCCTTTTCTTTGATATTTTCCAATCCTGAGGAGGAACAGGTGCAGAATATGAAAGGGAATAAAGTTTTGCATAGAAAGGTTAATCATAAACTTGCCAGAGGAGCTTGGTTTTAGTTCCGTTTTTGTTTTAACTTTTCCCAAATCTTTGAGGGAATGGGGTGATGATCACTCTGGTTACTTCCTGGTGAAATGGGGCCTAGTCCTGCCTCAATTTGGGGAATGGACACAGAGTTGGAAATAGTCCCTATTTCCAAGCTTAGCATCAATATTTTGTATTATGAAAACATTACTTCCCTCTTTGATTGCTTTGTCATAGCACCTGGACAAACATTTGAAAATTAGTAGATATATTACAATGAGGATAATAATCAAAATGCATGTTTGTACTATTTTCCGAATGTATTTTTTTCCCTTAATGGTTAAAGCAGACATACAATGTATGTTTAATAGACCACAAACAGGCTGTTTTAAATTAGCATAAAATTTGAGTTAAATCATGTAAAGCAGAAAGACTTCCCTATACCTCAATATGTGAAAATTTCTTCTATCATTTCCCCCTTTTGATTGCAAATCTTTCAGTAGAAAGCACTGATGATCAAAATATCTGTCCCTTGATTGTGTTTGCTGCCTGCCCTGGGTCTATCATCTCCCTTGGTGCTACTTCTACTTTTTGTTTATATGTTTGCCTAGTTATCCATGTTGGGGGAAAACTAATCAGACATAACAAACAGCTACAAAGGTATGTTGACAGGGAAACATTTTATAGGTTATACATCTTATCAATTATATCAAATTGTCACACAAACATTGCACGTGCTCCAAGCAGTAGACTTAAAGCAAGCAGTGATACATGCCACTGGTAGTTATACTCTGTGACAACTTTATTAGAGACATTTTTTCATGTAATGTTTTCCATGTAGTTTAATAGACCAAATAATCTTAATTAGTTTAATATTTCATTTTGAGATGGCTCAGGGACCCTTTGGAAAAAAAGTTAGCTAGAGAAAGAAACTTACAATCTGTTATCAAAGCAGCTCAATATTCCAGGAAATCTTTGTTCTCTTAACAGAGAGAGAAAAACAAACTCTAGTCCTGTATTAGTTTGCTTTTAAATTCAATCTAATCTCAATCAATCCTGACCATGCACAAAACTCTTTTCTTCAGGTTCCTTTTCTATAAACCTTCCACAACTTTCTGTATCTATATAAGTTTGTCCCTTATTTTTTCCCATCTAGAAACAATGAGCTCTAGGACAAAATTATTTTCCCTTTTTCTTTAACAAAAATATCTCCATCCTTCTCTTGCTGACAAAGTATTTTCTTTATATTCTGAAATGATTTCCTTATTATTTTTAACAGTTTAATAGCATATTTATTAGAATTTTTAACCCTTAAAAACCTTAATCGCCAGCAAAAACCAAAAGCCAACTAACTGAACTGTTTGTTATGCCAATGTTTTCTGATTGGCAAACTTATAAACATGTTCTCTAACCTCTAAAAACATATTTTTTAAAAAATACATTTTTATAGCATAATTTCTCTCTTTAAAGTGGTTCAAGATGTGTGTCTAATAAACCCAAACATCTTTAGTTTTTTTTTCTCTCGTAAAACAAAAGAAGATAGACTTGTCTAGCAATCAATGTTCCAGTATTTTATCTTAAAAATGACCTAGACCTTCAAGAAATTTTTATCATTTAACTTAATTCAGCAAAACTCGAAAGTTTCAAGTTACTAAGAATCTGGAAAGACTAAAACATAATTACTTCTAAAGAGTTCACCTAAAAGCTTCTATACCACTTATCTCTATTTTTTTTACTTATGACAGTATCATCATACCAAATTAATTTTCTTGTTGACAATTTTTTCAATAGATATAATATGAATTTACTGACTTTCAGTAAATCTAGGTACAATAAAATTATCATACTTAACATTGATGACTCTAAAGACATGTCTGTATTAACTATACTTTAACTTTAATGCTGGATATTAATTTAATACTGAATATTCCCCAGATCACATGAACCTGAAATTCATTTTGGTTAGTTTTTTGTTGTATTTAGAAATGTTTGATTTGTAAGCACTTACTTTTCTTTAAGCCAATTAAGTAGAGCTCATTTACAAATTAGTTTTGATAATACTATCCAAAGATAAAGACATATAATTATAATGTATACATAGACATACATATACCCAGATAGGCAGAGATCTCATAGCTTCATTTAATTAAATTAATTAATTAATTAATTAATTAATTATTTTTGGCTGCGTTGGGTCTTCGTTGCTGTGCGTGGGCTTTCTCTAGTTGCGGCGAGTGGGGGCTACTCTTCATTGCGGTGCGCGGGCTTCTCATTGCGGTGGTTTCTCTTGTTGTGGAGCACGGGCTCTAGGTGTGTGGGCTTCAGTAGTCGTGGCAGGTAGGCTCAGTAGTTGTGGCTCGTGGTCTCTAGAGTGCAGGCTCAGTAGGTGTGGCGCATGGGCTTATTTGCTCCGTGGCATCTGGGATCTTCCTGGACCAGGAATCGAACCCATGTCCCCTGAATTGGCAGGCAGATTCTTAACCACTGCACCACCGGGAAGTCCCATACCTTCATTTTAAAACTTATTCATGAATCAGGTATTTATTTCAATACAAAACTTATTAGTTTATAAATCTCATCCCATTTTTCCTCTCTATTGTGAAATAGCTCTAATGCATAATAGTAGTGTAGTTTAGGGACCCATTAAAGGGCAAATTTTTTCCCCCTGAATCTAGGGAGTATTATGGCCAGGTTGTATTCAAAGGAAAATCATCTTTTTACATTTCATTGGTTTGCAACTGGAAGTGGTCCAGTTCTGGAGGATGCACCCTGAGGTGCTGCATTCAGGAAACAAATTTTGGTTCCCATAGAAGTCACACTTATGCACAAGACAAATGCAAAGATACACACAAAGAGCAAAATTCAACTCTTGTAGCACAAAAACAGAAGGGTGAAGTCCAACAATTCCCTCGACTTACCCAAATGAGGTTCCCTCTTTTTAACAACAAACAAATGGAAGGATAGGGAATCAAGACATCATGTGTCATGGCAGTTCACCTGGCCAGTGTAAAACCAAAAATTGTAGTTGGACTAAGTTAAATTTACTTACTTGAGTTTGAAAAGCCTCTTCCCCCATCCTTTTTCACTTTTGGTTGACGTTCTACTAATTAACCCAAGGCCTACTGCTCGGTTTCATGCCTAGCCCTTGACCAGCCCCTTGGGTCTGGGTGTGAATCCTGGGGGCCTCCCTTTGCAGTGGCTTAACCCCAAGATTATAAGACACTTACTTACTGGCCCTTAGCTTCAGTTTCCCCCACTCTAGTGTGGATGCAGGAATACCAACCTATAAAGGGCTGTTGTGATTGCCATTTGGATTCAATGAGTTCAGTCCCCATAACGCTGTTTGGGGCCCAAGAGTGTGGAATGAAAGGGTTGTATGTATGGGAAGCTTCCATCAGTGCCTGGCACACATTCTGTGGGCACTTGAGTTTGCTAGCAACTGTGGCTCTCAGGGACTCACAGCACCCCCAGACAGAGTGCCCATGCCAGCGTGTATGTGTATGAACATGTCACTGTCACTGTTTTTGTCACTGGTGGGAGTAATGTTGTCCTGCTGTTGAGCCACCTCCTGTCACATTGGATTCTGTGGACTCAAGCGAGCCCAGATGCAGTGGCTGGATATCAAGTACCCCAGTGACGCAGTGATTGCAAGGAGGTGGTTAGCCGAGGGGTGTTTGAAGGTCCTCTGATGTCCCTCTTCATTGTATAGATACAGAAACTGAGGTCCAGGGTGGGGAGGTAACTCCCCAGACTGCAGGGACTGGGGGCAGAACCTTTCAGAAACCACACCCTCCCATAGCCCTACTGGCCACGGCCCATCGCTGCAGGGCCTGCGGAGTCTGCTCGCTGCTGGTTTGCACCAGAGGAGAACGAGAGCTCCTGTATTTCATTTCCAAATGACTGGCCATAAAAGGCCTTTCTCTTGGAAATGCATCTGTTTGGCTGTTTATCATCTCCCAGAGTCTGGAAGTCCCCTAGACAAAAGGAACACAGTCCTGCATTTTCTTTGTTTCCCTGATGGAACCAACTGAAATGGTTTTCTATTTCAATTTAATACCCGAGACCTTTACTAATGCAGCTGGTAGCTTGAGTGGGTGGCAGCAACACACTTTCCTGGTGTCAGGAATCTGCATCTTTACCTCACTGTTCTAACACAGGGCAGGTTGTTGGGTTTGGCTGGGAGCCCCTTAAGCCTGTGCATCAGAAATGGTGCCGTAATTACCAGTCTCCCCACCCCCTCATGGAGGGCACCTGTGGTTGATCAGACAGGTGTCCCATGGTGCCTGCCCTGTGCATCCTCACAGCATCCTCCCCCTCCCCCCCGCCCCCCGCCCCATGGGCGGGGGAAGTTATCCCAGGAAACCTGCCTTAGGATGTCATGTGGTCCTTGATGGTACATTCTCAACCTGCCCTGGCCAGGCCCCTGTGGTGCCGGGTATGTGGCGATTCTGGGACATGTGGAGATTCTGGGTTCATGGAGATTCATGGAGGAAGGAGGAAGGAAGAGGAGGAAGGGGCTCCAGTGGCGGGGAGAAGTGGGAGGGGAGGAGGAGAATGAGGTGGAGGAGGAGAAAGCACTGGGCTGGGTCTCAGTGATCTGACAGGTGGCGGTTGGGTCAGGCTGAGGATGTCTAGGTGTTCCAGGTCTAAGGGGTCCAAGAGGTCCAGGGGGTCCAGGTATTCAAGGTCCAGGGGACATCTAGGAGGTCCAGGGTCCAGGTATTCAAGGCCCAAGGGGTCCAGGGGGTCCAGGGCCAGAGGATTAAAGTCCAGGTCATCCAGGTCCATGGATCCAGGTTCAGTTGGGTCTAGATGGTGGTCCAGGTGGTCTAGACGGGCCAGGTCCAGTTGGGCCATGGCTGGGAGGAGTGGCAGCAGCCAGCAGGGGTGAACAGTGTGAGACTTGCCTGGCCCGTGTCCATGTGGGAGGAGGATGGAGCCCAGGAGACCCATGGAGGATACTGGGAGGATACTGTCAGGGGATGACAAGACCAGGCCCAGGAATGGGTACAAGGGCTGGATGTAGAGAACATCAGGTGGACTTTCAGAGCCTGTGGTGGGGAACCTGTCAGTGAGCTGCCAGGAAAAGGTGCCTTTGGAACAGGGCGGCCAGTGGGAGAAAGGAGCACAGGCTGCCTTCTCATCATCTGCCTCCACCTCAGCCTGAGAGCCTGCGTTCCCTAAAGTCACTAACTGTAGGCCTGCACGGCCCTGGACCCAGGGCTGCACCTGGGTTTGGCCCCCTACCGTGTTACTGAGCAGGCCGATGACTTTCCCCGGTCATGGTGGCCCTGTCTTGTCGGGCTGTTGCAGGGCTCGGCGAGTTGGACCACACTTAGGACAGGGCACTCAGTGGACATTGGTCAGTACTGAAGCGGAGGGAAGCCGGGCAAGGAGGTGTCACGGCTCCATTTCCAGATAGGGAAACCTAGCCTCAGAGAGGAGAGTGAGTGCGTCTGGGCTGGGGAGCAGAGTCACGGGGCTGTCTGACACCCCTCTGACTCTTGGTTTCAGCGCTCCCATTTTCTGTCTCTTACTCTGCAGAGTGTGGGCCTGGGTCTCACATCACCCACCTGGAGTTTGTCAGAGATTAGCATCTTGGTGCCCCAGGCCTGCGGGGTCAGAATCTTCATTGCGCAAGATCTCCACGTGCCTGTGTGCACGTAACTGTGAGCAAGCATTGCTCTTTCCACTTGTTCTCGGCTCTGACAGCACGTTGGAATTATGTGGGCGTAGGGGCGGTTTAACAAACACCGATTCTTGGTCCCTGTCTCAGGGCCTGGGCTGTGGCCTGGTGAGTCTGGTGTGCGGCCAAGTCAGACACCTCACGTGGTCACCCTGAGAGACTCAGTGCTGAAAGGGGCCGGGAGGGAGCCCCCTAGCCGCAGAGATCTCCAGGTAGGCTCAGGTATGGTGGTCTATTTTCCAATGTGGCTGCATCATTTTACGTTTCTACCAGCAGCATATGAGGGTTCAAATTTCTCCACATGTTCACCAACATTTGTTAGATCTTTTTGATAATAGCTATCTTGGGGGGTGTGAAGTGATATCTGATTATGGTTTTGACTTGCATTTCCCTGATGGCTAATGATGTTGATTACCTTCTCATGTGCTTATTGGTCATTTGTGTATATTTCTGGAGAAATGTTTATTCAGATCCTTTGCCTATTTTTAAATGGGTCATTGCTCTCTTTTTATAGAGTCATAAGAGTTCTTTATCTATTCTAGATACAAGCCCCTTATCAGAAATATGATTTTCATACATTTTCTTTCATTCGGTGGGTTGTCTTTTCACTCTCTTGATGGTATCTTTTGAAGCACAAAAGTTAAAAAATTTGATATAGTTCACTTTCTGTCTTTTTCTTTTGTTGTTTGTGCTTTTGGTGTCATATTTAAGAAGACTTTGTCTTATACAAGGACACAAAGACTTTCTCCTTTTATCCTAAGAACTTTTATAGTTTAGCTCTTACGTTTAGCTCTCTTATATGTTTTGAGTTAATTTTTGTGTAAATTGTGAGGAAAGGGTCTAACTTTATTCTCTTGCATGTGTATATACAGTAGTTCCAGCACCATTTGTTGAAAAGACTATTCTTTCCCTGGTGAATTGTCTTGGTACATTTATAGAAAATAATTTTATTCTAAAATGAAGGTTGATTCTTGGACTCTCAATTTTATTCCATTGATCTATATGTCTCCTCTTATGCCAGTACCACACTGTCTTCATTATTGTAAGATTACTGTAAGTTGTGAAATTGTGAGTCCCACATAGGCACACATACACCGGATACACACAGTAGGGCAGCGTACACATAGACACACACGTACAAACACACATACCACATAGACATACATATACACACAACATGCATACACACATCAGGACACACACGGCAGGGCAGTACACATATATACATCAGGATACACATGGCAGGGCAGATATACCTACACACACAACACACACAGATGTGAACACAACACACACACACCAAGACACACATGGCAGGGCAGCGTACACATAGACACACACACACACAGACGTACACACATACATATATCAATATAACATACATACTCCAGGACACACACAGCAGGGCTTTCTCTTGATTATATGATGGGAGCCAAAGCTGGGGGTCATGAGAGGGAAGATTACGAGGGGGGGAACTGACCCCTGGAGATCGGGTGCCTGGAGAGGGTGGGGGGATGGGTCCCGAGGGTCAGATAGGCGGGTGTTCCCAGTGGGAGGAGGGTTTTCTCTAGGGGCGGAGGGGACAGGAAGTGTTGGCGGCAGAGTTCAGGAAGAGTGACGAGAAATCCTGGGGCGGGGTTCCTGCCAGACCCCAAGAGTGTTCAAAGGACTGGCCGCTGTTGCTGGACCCTGCAGCCCTCAGCCCCTGGCCTCCTGCAGTGAGTCCCTGCAGCCCTCAGCCCCATGCCTCCTGGAGTTCAAGGGGGTGGCTCTGACAGGGTGGGCAGTCCTTACTGTCAAGGGGCCTCTGTCGCTGCCCAGAGGCCTGGGACTGTCATCAGACTCTCAGAATCCTTCCTGGGACATGCTCTAGGTGCCCTCACCCTCGAGGTGCAGCGGGCGTCCCTGCTCCCTGCCCCCAGCCAGCCCGGAATCCGTCAGCCCTCAGCCTCTCCACTCCCGGGACCCCTGTCCCTCTGCATGCTGCCCTCCTCTTACCTGCTTCTTCCCATGCCACCCTGGGAGGCCACGGGCCCTCTGGGTCCTGTCTCCTTGATGCCTCCAAGTGGGTCACTCTTTCTGCACTGGCTTCAACCTCCCCGGGTCACATGGAGGTCAAGGTGAAGGAGGACGACCCCAGCTGGCCTTGAGGGACATCAAGGCTCCTGCCAGCAATTCCAGCAGTGCTCACGGCTGTCTCCTCTCCAGGGGAGTGTCCCCCCGTGGGCGGCTGCAATGAGAAGCACATGCTGGCCGTGCTACCCCACTGCGGCAAGACCTTTGCTGAAAGGATGAAGAAGGTGGAGGTCTGGAAGTGGTGCAACTTGTCGGAGTTCATCGTGTGAGTGTCCCTGCTCAGGCACTGGGCCTGCCCACGCCCTGCCCTCGCCCTGCCCACGCCCTCCCATGCCCTGCCCGTGGCTTGCCTACCCTCTGCCCACAGCCCGTCTGTATCCTGCTGACCGTCTGCCTGTGCCCCGCCCTTGCCCTGCCCACGTCCTGCCCTCGGCGTCTGTGCTCCCCATGCTCCGAGGTCCACTCCAAGCCTCACAGCCCTCCGCTCCCCTCACAGACCACCCTGGCAGTTCCAAACTGGACACTCCAGGCTGTGTGTCCCCCATTCCTCTGAGCGAGGTCATGTCTCTGGGAAACGCTGACACCCACTGCCCTTCCTGAACTGGGTTCGTGCCCTGCCCTGGCGTGCCTGCCTCTCTGCACGGTCCATGCTGGGTGGAAATTGTCATGTTGGGTTTTCTTCACAGCACCGGCCAGGGCTGGGTTTGTAGTCAGGACCAGTGGACGCCAGAGAAACTGAACCCCGCTGGTTTCTACCTGGTGCGGCGGGAGCAGTGCCTCACCACAGAGGGCCCCACGTTCTAGAAGCTCCCGAGGTTTTTGATCTCCTCTGGTCACACCTAGCATCAAGTGTCAAGGTGGCCCTTTCACCTCCTCAGAAATCACCGATGGGCTGTGCCCACCCTCCTCCACTTCCCACTTGGCCACCTCAACCTGGTGCGCTGCTGGCGGCCGCTGCAGACTCAGACTGTCCTGTGAGCCGCGCCTGCCTGGGGGCCCCATCCTCCCTGGGAGCCCTGGGTTTGCTCAGTCGCATGAGCCCTTTCCCCTCCAAGACCCCGGCCCCTGTGCTCTCTGTCCCCAGTGGCTGTTCTAGGGGCTTCCACGCCCATCTCCCCAGGGGACAGTGGCTCCTTGTGGGCACGTCCACAGGCCCCTCGCAGACATAGTCGTTCGCTGAACCAAACGGTATGAAATTTCTGTGTCTGCTGGGAAAGGGGGCTGGGGGCTCGGGAAGGGGCTTGGCCAGGCTTCTTCTTGTCCTCTGAGCCTGGCCTGGACGCCAAGCCTGGAGTGGACACACAGGGGTCAGGGGTAAGGGAGGATGAGGTGGGCGCTTCCCATCCTGTGCCTTTGTCACCTGCTAAAGCCTCAGCGAGGAGATCAGACATCCAGCCCTGGGGCCTGAGGACAGCAGAGGGGGCAGCCAGGAGGGGGCTCTGAGAGTTGGAAAGAGAGGGGCCGACATCCACCTGAGTAGGGAAATTTGCCTGGCGGGAGAGGGAGTCTGACGGGGGCGGTTTGCCTCGCTCCCGGCCTCTGCATCCCCCTTTCCCATCTGGGCTATGGCTGCGTCTTCTCTTGCTCTGGGAGCCAGACTGAAGGGAGGACATGGGGAGGCCCTGGGTGACCAGGGGACGCTTGGGAAGCACAGACCCTGTCGTGACCCTGGTTCTGCGATGTCACACAAACAGCAGCTTCCTTGTGAAGAACACCCTGATTTCATCTCCAGCCTGAACTCGGGCTGGCGAGTTAACAGGGCTTGGGAGCTGTGTGTGCAAATGTGTGCGTCCCTGCCTTCTGCCTCCCCAGCCCAGGGAAGGGCGGGATGCTGGGATGTGGGAGTTGGCCTCTACAACTCTTGCCATGTGCCTGAGTGCCTGACCGTTTGGTGTCTTTTATCCTAAAAGCGTTTGCTATTAAAATTCGGAGCCACTTCCCAGCGTTCTTGGGAAGCACCAGGTGTGGGCATTCTGTGCCTGGCCCCATAGGTCGATCCACAGAGATGGGTGCTGTGCTCAGCTCTGCCCCATTCCTGGCCTTTGGGGCTCACCCCGAGACCGAGCACCTACTATGTGCCAGGCACTTGCCAGGAGTGTATTCACTTCACTTCCTTTGGTCCTTTCAGTCACCTTATTGGATAAGAATTATGAACCCCATTTACAGGAGGGGAAACTGAGGCTCACGGAGGCTAAGTAATGTGGGCAAAGTCAAGAAGATGGTCAGTGGCCTAGCTGGGATTGAAGGACATTGATTCTTCATCCTGACCTCTAAGCTGCTGTCCTGTGCTGTTTTCCGTGCATGGGGGTCACACGGGCCACACACCACTCCCCAGCCCCTGCAGGCTTGCTGTCCACAGTGGGGCTTCCCCCAGCTCCATCTGCTTCGTTTCAGCCCTACTGAGCCCTGGGGTGGGTCGAGGCTTGGCAGGGTGTCAGGTTAGAGGCTCTGTCTGGGGTGGCAGGTCACTGATGGGGCCCAGTGGGAGGGGTGGGTCTTGGGGAGTGATGGGCTTGCCTGAGGACCTGGCTGGTGAGGTGTCTCAGAGCCTGAACATGTCCCAGGGGGCCACATCACGGCTCTGCACACAGATTCCAGGCCATACCCTTTGCTTCCCGCTCTCTTTTGCCTCGTGTGGCTCTCCCTTGTCTGCGTTACCTGAGGGGTGCAGGGCAGACGTGTGCCTGACCAGCCACCCCAGCGTCTGGGCTGGGAAACTGCCCGGGGCTGCCAGGAGGCGTGGGCACTACGAAGGCCTGGTTGAGTGATTAGCCGCCCCGTTTCCCACCGCCTTTCCAGGCAGAGACGGGGTTCTGTACAGGAAGCTCCTTGCAGGAGGCAGTTCCTTCCTGTTGCTCAGGCCAGGCCACGCTCCCTGGGTCAGCACCGGAGGGGGTGGGGGGGGCCACAGGGCCTGGTTCCTGCGGGGATCTGACGCCGGAGCCTCTCCTGCTCCCATACCTGTCCTGCATGCAGCACTCTGCCAGGTGCAAGAGAGTGTGGGCAGTGGTGGAGCTGGTGCACCTTGGCAGATGTCTGACCAGCCCTCTCACCAGAGCATCTTGGACGATGGCTGCCAGCCTAGGCCACCAACCCCAGAGGCCGCTAATCCCAGGCCAGCTGGCCGTTGGGCTGAACTCTGGGTCCTGGTAGCTGTAGCCCTTGGTTGGCTTCAAGGACCGTCCAGAGCCTGCCCGCTGGATGGACGTGGCTCCTCATGGGTGGTTTGCTGAGTGCCCTTTCCAGGTTTGACCAACACAGACAGGAAGACCCTGGGGCGGGGGGAATCCCACGTGTCCTGTCAGCTGGGGCTGGGGGAGGTGACTTCTGAGAGGAAGACAGGCCGGGGCTGGGCTCACAGGTGGGACACGCCCCCCCAAACCAGGTAAATGAGGGCAGGCTGACTTGACTGGGAGGCCGCTGGCCCTCGGCCTGCCTCAGGGAGACCTCCTCCCCGGGGGGCCCATAGAGTGGCCTTAGGTGACAAGGGCCTTGCAGGTCCAAGTGGCTGTGACTCCACACATCCCTTGGTCTTGGAAAAAGAAGCCAGGCCCAGAGTACTCTCTGGGAAGACCTGGGAAGTGCTGGGCCCAGACCTTGGGCGTTGGGAGTTCACGTCCTCATAGGAAGCAGGTGACGGCTGTGGATGCCCAAGATGAGGGCAGGGATGATGGAGGAGATGCAGACCGGGGCATGAGGTATATTTTGGGGAGCTCATGGCCTCAAGAGTTCCCTTGCTGGGCTCTGCTGCCTCTGTTTTAAGATGGGAGGGCCAGGAGTTGGGCTCGATGACACCAGGCTCTGTGCAGAGGTCATTGTCTGCCGGGGTGGGCACGAGGGGAATCGAGTTTGTGACGCGGCAGCCTGCGAAGGGGAGTAGAACATGGCTGTGCACTTTGGGGCGGGGGCTCAGGGGCAGATGAAAGCGGGGCTGAGGCCTAGAAGTGGGAAGCAGGGCATGGGGTCGCCATGCCATAGAACCTCTGGGCAAGGACGCCAGGGAGATGGACCCTGCTGGCCCAGCAGGCCCAACAGGGCTCATAGCAGGAGGCCTTCCCCTGTGGCCTGGGGCCATGATGAGAGCAGGCGGCCAGACGGGACTGCCCCCCACTTTCCCGGCGGTCAGGGCCAGAGTGAGAAGGGGCAGAGGAGCCAGGCGGTCAAGCCTTCTGCCTTCGCAGGTACTACGAGAGCTTCACCAACTGCACCGAGGTGGAGACCAACGTGGTGGGCTGCTACTGGCCCAACCCCTTGGCGGAGAGCTTCATCGCTGGGGTCCACAGGCGGTTCTTCCAAAACTGCTCCGTGGCCAGGCACCACTGGCAGGACCCCCCAGACGGAATTCTCATCCCGCTCATCGCAGCGCCCATCCTGCTGACCATCGCCATGACTGGCGTGGTGGTGTGGCGCAGCAAACGCACCGCCCAGGTGGTGTGAGGGCCCGGTGAGTCCGAGGGGCCCCGCCTGGAGAAGCGGAGGAAAGTTCTCCAGGGCTGGGAGAGCCGGTGGACACTCTTCGGCTGCCCCCCACCCTGCCTGGGCGGCCTTTGGGCTGGTGAAAGAAAACGTGCCGCGGCTGGAGCCTGCGTGCTGGGCACAAGTCACCGCTGCTTCGCCCGCGCTGTCCCAGGCTGGGCTGGGGCCTCGGGGTTCCTAGCACTGAGTCCCGCGGTGCCGCATCTGCAGCCCCGGCCAGACCCCGACCCCGCCTCCCAACTGACTCTACCCCTGGCCCCAGCCCAGCCCTGACTCCACCCCTTGGCTCTGACTCCACCCCTTGGCTCTGACTCCACCTGTGGCCCTGGCCGCACCCCCAGCCCTGACCCCACCCCCAGCCCTGGCCCCACCTCCCACTCTGACTCCATCCCCAGCCCTGGCCCCACCTCCAACTCTGACTCCACCCCAGCCCTGGCCCCACCCCAGTCCTGACCCCACCCCCAGTCCTGGCCCCACCTCTCACTATGACTCCACCCCCAGCCCTGGCCCCACCCCGGCACTGCCCTGGAAAGGTGTGCCTATTCCCACCTGGCTGGGGGTCGGGGGAAGAGAGATTGGGAGGGGGTTTTTGTAGGTCCTCGCTTGGCAGGCCTTGAGTCCTCTTGGTAGGGAGCCCACCTAGAGATCTGGAAGACTGAGGGTTGGGTTGGGGGTTCCAAGGAGCCACAGCACAGCCTGAGATCTGCTGTCTGGGGCCACCACCAGGGGCTGGAGCTGGGATGGGCTTCCTTCCTAACGGCCCCCCGGTGTGAGCACGGCCTCGGGGCGGGGTCCCGTGCGCTCTCGTTCTGGCTGAGCTCTGTCTGCCATGTCTGTGCTTTCTCTGAGTAAAGAGTCATGCTACTTCTGGGGTTTCCAGTTTTATTTCAGGGAATTCACAGAGACCCCACCTGGCCTCTTAGAACTGGCAAGTCCCTCATGCCCATTTTACAGATGGGGAGTGCCTGAGGCTCCAGAATGTCAGAGCTCAGAGCGGCAAAGAGAGCTTCATACCAGGGGAATGTGGGCAGGCAGGAGGGATCTACCCATCCAGCTTGAAGAGGTTTTGTGCTTCCCACTGGCACCCTGCGCTTTGAGGATGGAGGGGAGACTATCCTTCCAGCATTTCAAGGTCGCCTACGGCTTGCCAAGACCCCCACCTGGTCCTGGGGACCTGGGAGCAGCTGGTGGGGGCACTTTGTCCACAGACCTCTTGCTGGGCCTTGTCCGTGTTCCAGTTCTGGGGTTGAGGCTTTTGGATGTGGGCTGTTGGCTTCAGCACGGTCTTGCTGGGGACCAGAGGTGGGCCATGGCTATGAGTGGACGTGGAGAGAACCTGGCAGGGCAGTCCCTGTGTCCTTCAGAGGCCCCGCTCCCCTTCCTGCCTAGAGGTGCGGGTGGTCCCCTGAGCCTGTTGGTCCCCTCCAGGTGCCCAGAGGTGCGGGTAGGGGCACAGTGTAGGGACAGAATCTGAAACTCCTGGCACTTCTGCTTCTTGAGGCAGCTTCGGCTGAGGAACAGAAGTCTGTGATCTGAATGTGAACCCACGGTGACTCCAGTGCATCTCCCACTACCTGAGCCTCCGCTGGTCATCTTCGCTGGACATCTGCCAGATGACATGGCCTCTGGAGGCCGGGGTGCGGGGTCAGGGTGCTCGCGGGTCTCAGACCATCTCAGACCTTTAAAATGTTGGCCCTCTTCTCAGATGATGTCCTGGGGGGCCTGGCTGCCTTGGTGGGTGTGCATCCCAGCCCCTGGCTTGCCCTGGCCACTCCCTGTTTGAGGGCCTCTGGAGCACAAGCTGTGTGTGCCTTCCCCTCCCCAGGGGTCCTCACCTCCTGGGTCCCATAAGAAGCTGGGCCCCCACCAAGAGGCTGCTCCTGTGTGCACATGGCCGTCAAGTGGCCCTTCTTGGCTGCGGACCCCACCCTTACCAAGAGTGGTGACCCTTGCAATCCTGGGCCAGGCACCGGGCCACCCGACCACCCCCCTTAGCTCTACAGGGCACTTTCTTCACTAGGCTAACTTTAGCGACCTCCTGGCCCCACTGAGACCTCCGACCCCCAGGCCAGCTCCGTCCAGCTCTGGCTCTCTGCCTCCCCTCCCGCCCAGCCTGAATCCTGGTCAGTGGACTATTGGTCATGGCTTTGCGTGCTCTATCAGCCCCTTGGCCCTCTCATCTTTCACTGTGCTCATTGGCAAAGCCAGGGCACGGCTAACCCAGTTCTTTGCCTCCTTGAACCTGCAGTGGAGCTGCTGAATGTGTCGGGTGAAGAACGCACAGGGATGCTGTGTCAGCGCCTACTGCTGGGTAACAAATATCACAGACTTCGAGGCTGGAAGTAGTCCAGCTCTGCAGCCCGGAGTTGGGGTCCTGGTTTGCTGGTTCTCAGTGCAGGGTCCCTCCAGGCTGGAGCCAAGATGTCATCTGGAGCTCGGGGTTCTCGACCTGCAGGGTCTCTCCAGGCTGGAGCCAAGATGTCATCTGGAGCTCAGGGTTCTCGACCAGGCTCACGGTGTGTGGCAAAGGCCAGTTGAAAGGCTAAGGGCCCCATTTCCTGTGGCTGTCGGTGGGGCTGCTCTTAGCTCCTAGAGGCCCTGCACATGTTCCTGGCTACATGGCCCCCTCCATCTTCAAAGCCAGCAAAAGAGACTGTACATCACATTGACCCCTCTGACCTCTAGACTTGGATTTATCAGGGGGAGTCATATGATCGGTAAGCCCGCCAGGATAATCTCCCTATCTGAAGGCCAGTAAAGTTGAGACCTTAATCACATCTGAGAAATCCTGTCGCCCTGGTTAGAGTTTGACTGAATAATCGGAGCCCCACCAAGGAGCTCAAATTTAATTGGATTAGAATGTGGAGCATTTATGTCCCAGGTCATTGTCAACACAGTGGAGCAGACAGCCAGACACCAGTGGAGCCTGACAGCTGAGCGTGACACCCACAGAGACAACAGATTCCCACAGAGATCAGACACAGGGACATGAGAGGCAGCCCTGTGGAGCCTCTGTGGTCCTGAGCGTGTGTGGTGAGCCCAGGGCTGTGCTCTCTGAGAATGACACGTGGGCTCACACTGACAGGCCAGCCCATCCACCCACGACTGGCACGTGCGCATCAGCATCCCTCCCAAATTTGTCCCTCGTCCTCCAGTACTCTCCGAGAGCACGTGCAGACTTGCCTCTATCTTATGTACACAGATCAGCCAGGTGCCCCTCCCCTGGAGGCGGGTGGTGCAGGAATCCTCGACGTGTCCTTGACCGAGGTGTGCTCTGTGTGTTCTGTGTGGACCTCTGCACAACGGTCAAGGTGCTGCAGGGGACCACCTGGGTTTAATCCCAGCCTGACCGCTTATGACGTGACCTTTGACCAGTATGTGGCCTCTGCACAGGTAGGTTCCTGGTCTACACAGGGCCTTGGGAGGACGGGATGAGATAATCCACACAGCTTGCTGAACTTGGCACACAGTAGGTGCTCACTGTTGGCTGCTATTATGGAAAGTCTGGGCTGGGGTCTGGACTGGGGAGTCCCTGGCTTGTCCCTTCGTGGAGGGTGACACTGTGGGAGTGGACGATGGTCCCAGGGGATGTGCTGAGTGGGGAGCAAAGAGAGCTTAGGGCAAAGTCCCCGAGGGTTCCAACCTTAGGAAGGAGGGTCCTGGGCAACAGTGAGGGAGTGAGAGAACCAGAGAGTTTCCAGAAGGCGTCAAATGCTGCTGAGGGATCCAGTTCATGGAGACCAAGAAGAATCCCCTGGATGTGGTCAGGTGGCAATCCTTGGACCACTGTCAGAACCATCTCCTGTCCTGCAAGGCAACAAGACCAAGAATATGTCACCCACGGTGGGAAGCTTACGTGGCTTCAGTCAGGTCCTCTTGGAGGGAGGGCACTCCTGACCCTCCTGATGTCCTCACCACCCCCCCGAATGGCAGGCCACGATTACACTGGGAACACTTGTTGGGGGAGCCCTGTCCTGCTGGGACTGTTGGAGAAGTTTCCAGAAAGAGCAGAGTTGGCAGATGATGGGTGGGCCAGAAGGTTGGGAGATTGGGTGGTCCTGAAGGGTGTGGGAGGGGTGCTAAGGAGCAGGTGGGCAGCCCCGAAGCTGCCAGCTCATGCCACTTTACAAAAAACAACTGGAGATCCGGAAAGGCTTTAAACAAGGCGAGGTTCCCATGGCGGGAGCCTCACGTGGACAGATTTGAGGGATAGAGGAAGGAGGAACGGGCCCACTGTGTCGTCAATGCAGAGACTCTTTCCACCCACTGCCCCCTTAGTGGCCGGTCTAGCCTCCAGCAAAGCAGACCCACCCTTTCCCCACGGGCAGGGGCCCAAGTGGAGGGAAGTTGGGTGTCCTCTTGGGGAGCAGGAGGTCCTGGCAGGGAGGCAGAGATGGGCAGGGGGAGGGAGGCCGTTTTCCCAGCAAAGGTTTGACAGTCTTTTGTCAGCCCGCCCCTCCTACATGCTTATTTCTGGTCCCTCTCATCAGGAGCCTTTTCCTTGGGGCTGGTTTGGTCACCAGGCAGCAAAAGCCTTGAGGCTGTTTTTACAGCTTGCCTCGGGGCAGCAAAGAAAGGGGAGCGAGGCCACCTGAGCCCAGCGCTGCCGCTGCTTCCCCTACATGCCTGGTGTCCAGGGTGCCCACTCATGTCCAGGGTGTCCACCCAGGCCCAGAGATGCCCACTTATGGCCGGGTGTCCCTTTGTGTCCAGGGGTGAAGACACCTTCTTATTGCTGTCATTTATGTTCAGTTAAAAGTGGAGGCATTTAACTTGCAAAGTAGCCAAAATGAATGCAGTCAATGGAAGGGGATGAGTCAGAACATCAGAACCGGGGTGGGGGAGTTCCCTGGTGGCCTAGTGGTTAGGATTCCGGGCTTTCACTGCCGTGGCCCGGCTTTGATCCCTGGTCGGGGAACTGAGATCCCGCAAGCCGCATGGTGCGTTTCCAGGAAGACGAAAGAGGCCCCCAAAGGCCACTCTTCATGTCTCTGACCATAACTGGGTACAGGACGCATGGTTGGCAACTGGCTGGTGCTGTCCCCTGAGCCCTGCGGGAGCAGAGAGGCTGTGTGTGGCTGCACAGGTGTCAGGGACCTGGCTCCTCCCCGACCTGCTGAGGGGCCCCAGGAAAGTCCCTGGCCTGGCCTTCGGTCAGCAGAGGACTCGGGGTGGCCGTGGGAGAGGACCCACAAAGGCTGCCAGAACCGAGGCACTGGGGCTTTGGCGACTGGTCCTGCCTGAGCAGGGGCTGGAGGGTCAGATGGGGTTAGGACAAAAGGAGGCTGGAGGGGAGGCCGGGTGCGATGCAGGGTTGGACCCGGGGAGGCTGTGGACAAGGGGCAACTTCTTGAGGGGGAAGGTGGGGATTGGGGTCCCCTCCACACCTGCCTGCCTACGAGAACTCTCCTTACCCGGAGGCTCGGCTCTGCACTGTCGTGCGGGCTCTGGACCAAACTGTGATGGACGTGCAGAGTCAGAGGGTCCACATGGCGGGTGCCTGGTGTCACCAGGAGGAAGTCTGACAAAGGCCGTTCCGGGCCCGCTCTGTGCTCGGGAGCTGCCCCTGCCCAGGCGACTCCCGGATCGGGTTTGGCCAACGAAAGGCCCCAGCAGCTTGGAGAGTGGGCGGGTTTCTCCCCTTCACTCCTGCTCCGCTGGCCTCTGCAGAAGCTTCTGTGTAGCCACCCCTCCAGCTGGGCAGCCCCTCCCTCAGGGTTCAGGTGCTGGCTCCTCCCACCATGCCTTTCAGATGGAGATTCCCATCAGCAGAGCAGGAAACCGGGCGGCTTTGTTCTTTCTGAGGCTCATGACTCTCTGTGATGCTCAGGATACAGTGGAATTCCATCCGAGCTCCTGGAAAAAGCCAATTCAGAGCCAACCGAGACCATGGGATGGGAGGGGAGGGGAGGGAGAGGAGAGGAGCCTGAAGATAAGCCGCAGGAATGCACGGTTGCCCTCCCACTCCACATCCCTCCTCGGCCCTGAGTCTGGGAGGAATTGGGGCTGCCGATCTTGTCTGCCTGCCCAGCTAGAGCTCACCAGGGCTTTGTGGCCTCAGGGGACCTCCCTGCCTCGAAAGCCCCCCATCTGTCCAGCTGATCTGACTCAGTTAAAGCCAGAAGTATCGTCCCCTCCCCCAGTGCCTAGGAGAGATGCCCTCTGGAGTCAGCCTCACTCACAGCCCTGGGCCCCCGTCAGGTACCCCTGGGCGGTCCGGGACAGCTTACCTCCTAGGGCCTGCGGTGGGCTCAGGCTGCCCCGCTGCCCGCAGGTGTGGGCTGGCCCAGAGCAGCCTGCCTGGAGAAAAGCCTGCCTCATGTGGACAGAGCTGCCCCATGGTGCAGTCACTGCCCAGAGGATGAGATCAAAGGCCTAGGGCTGCCCAACCTTGGGGCACAAGTACAAGCAGCGGGCGCCACTGGGGTGCCGCAGCCCCAGGACCAGATTCTGCAGGGCACAGGCATTCGTGGCCGCCGGGGCCTCATCTAAATCTGCTCCCAGCCCAAACGGGTACCCTGAAAGGAGCTTGCGCCTTCCTGTGGCAGCCCCGCAGCGGCAGAGGTGGCTGACTGGCCTGCGACTGCGGTGGGCAGCTGATCCCGGAGGAGGGGCCGTGGGGCTCCTCTCTGTTCCCCCAGGATGTTGGGTCACCCCGCCCCCCCCACCGGCACTATAGTGAGGAAAGGCGCTGAGAGGCTGGCGGGGTCACAAGGAGCGGTTCTTTCCCCATGTGATCTGACCCCAGGGGTGGAGGCCCGCACGGTCTGCCCCGCCCCCGGCCCCCCAGAGCCTCACCCCCGCCCCCTCAGTGCCTCCCTCTGCTCCGCATCACCAGCGCCCCGTCCTGCTTCCCCCGCAGCCGCTCCGCACCTAGCCAGTGCCCTAAAGTGCAAGTCAGGCCAGGAGGCGGCGGTGTCCTTGGCTCTCAGCAGAATGTGCACGCCCCCCCCCAGGCCCGGTGTAGCTCCAGCCCGCCCCCAGCCACCTTCCTCTGCACCGCATGATTTGTGGGTTCTTCTCCTGCTGGCATTTTCAAAAAAATTTTTATTGGAGTAGAGTTGATTTACAATGTTGTGTTAGTTTCAGGTGTACAGCAAAGTGATTCAGTGATTGCCCTCTGCCTAGAATAACCTTCCCCCGTGTCTCCCTGGCACGCTCCTCACCAAGCATCAAGACCAGATTAGCATCGCACTGTGGAGCCTTTCTCATCTCTTTGAAGGTTTCATTCCAGCCGGTGGCACCAACCGCAACTCCATCTGTGCTTCCCAGATATCTTACCGATCATAACTAATATCTATTTGGTGCTAATTCCTTGATTGAGTACTCAATCTTCCAGTTGTAAAATTAGTAGTACTAATTAGTACTGGTACTAAATTAGTACTAAAGCAGATCTGTATAACAAAGAGACATCCATGAATGCACCATAGTGTGAGCACCATAGACGACATGCAGAAGCAATGATAATGTTGTTTTATCTTGTCTCAGTTATTCCCCACCATGAATTGAACAAATATGAAGAGACCCAATGGACTCATAGAAACAGAGAGTAGAGTGGTGGTTACCAGGACTGAGGGGTGAAGGAACTGGGGAGATATTGGTCAAAGGGTACAAACTTCCAGTTATAATGTGAATAAGTTCTGGGGATCTTGTGTACAGTGTGGTGATGACAGTTAACAATATGTATTGTATACTTGAAATTTGCTAAGAGAGTAGATATTAAAAGTTTTCAGCACTCCAAAAAAAAAAAAAAAGTGTGAGGTGAAGGATCATTTTGCAATATATACATATATCAAATTATTACATTGTATCTTAATCTTGCAATACATTACATGTCAATTCCAGTTCAATAAAGCTGGAAGAAATGCCAAAATAATAATCTGCTAGAAAAAGATACTAAAATAATTGGCTGCAAGAGATCAAAAGTGGTTACCTCTGAGGAGGAGGAAATGTGAGCAGTGGGCAGGGCTGTTGCTTTCATGTATAAGTCTCATTTTACTGTTTAAACTGGACCATGTATACTTTTGATAAAAATGAAACTGAAGGGCTGCAGCGGTAGCAAATGACACGGCTTTAAAAATGACACTTTTGTGAAATGTCTCAAATACCCTGCTGTCCAGAAAAGCTGAACCTTCTGGAAAGGTCCACGGCCAAACCAGCGAATGGCGCTCTTCCCCGCCCTTTGTCACATCCAGATTTCTTGAACTCTGCACAGCATGGATTCCAGAGAGGAATACGTGGTCCTGGTCCGGTCACAAGTTTGCATCTGTGCTCATGGCTGTTACCTGTGGGGTGATCAGCTCCCTGGACAGGTGTCCCCAGTGGCAGTGAGCAGAGAGCTGGCTGCTGTGCTCTGTCCCCGCCCCTGCGTGGACCCTCTGTGAGCCGTGGGCAGCCCTCCTGCAGTGCAGGAGTTGAGGGAGGGGTTCAAAGCCGCTGAGGGTCTGAGCTCCCTGGTGGTCTCTGTGACCCTGGTGGCTCCTGCTGCTGCCGGCCCCTCCACCCACTCAGAGCAGGTGCCGGCTCTCGAGCTCCATGCAGGGGGCGCTTCTCAAGGACTAAGCCTTCTCCATCTCCCTGGTGTGCAGGAATCTTAGCTGCATCGACGTGGAGGTGGGGGAGAGGTGAGGTCTAGGTCAGCGGGCTCTGCGTGTTCTGGGGGTGGTGGCGGAACTGTGAGGCAGGTCTCAGTGCCTGAGTCTGGGCAACAGCTGGGTTTCAGTAGCAGGGCAAGGGGGGTCCAGGTGCAGTATTCAGAAAAGGCCCTCAGAGCTGGTGCTGGGGAATCAGGCACAGGCCCCCAGGGGCAGGGGACGGTGCAGAGCATGCAGACCACGACAATATAGGGAGAAGCTCTGGGAGCACAGCTGGGGAGGCTGCCATTGCCTGGGGATGAAGGCAGGTCTGGTTTACTACATGAACATGGTAGGTGAAGCCAGGAAGGACATTTGAGTGGAGGGTCTGCATGTGCAGAGGTCCTGGGGCACACCAGAGGGTGGTATGAACAGGGATCAGGGTCTAGTCCAATCTCAATCCAGAAATTGTGCATGGCAGAGATGGGGTGAGGGAGACGGGCTGGGGATCCCGGGCTGGCCTCTGAGGGCCACAGCGGGCTCCCTTGTGGCTGGGGTGTGGTGTTGGTGCTAGCAGACACTCCTGAGGGTTACTGGAAGCCCTCTTGATTTTCAGGTCGTCCAATCACGGCTCACTTGTGGGAAGCAGACACAGCTGCCCATGGGAGGACCCCCTGGTGGTGCTCCCTCCTCTTGGGTGTGCAGCTGCCCCTCCTGGCACCCTGAAGTCACCCCCTGAACCCCAGAGCCCAGGCACAGATGCTGAACCTGCACGGCCAAGTTCATGGGAGCCCTTTAAAAGGAGGGTATGGAAGGGGTCACTCCTCCAGGGCACCACAGGGGGCAGTGGGTGGGCCTTCCAGGGAACTAGAGAAAACATTCTGCTGCCCCTGCCTTGGCGAGCTCCTGCCTGCACCACACCCTCGGCATGGAGCGTCGTTGAGAGCACATAAGGTATGTGTCCACAATGAAGAGGAATGATATAACACAAAGCCACACATACCCAGAAAAAGAAATCAAGTTGCTAGTTCCTTGGAATCTGTGTGCCTCTCCCCAGCACCCCGTTCCTTCCCCCCGAGGCAGTCCTTTTCTGGCTGGTGTCTTCGTGGTCTCACCTGTTTCACATGGTCTCACCTATGCTGTGTAGGGCCATAGGAGCCTGCCCTCCCTTCTGCTCTCCTCCCAGGGCCATGCTGCCCACAGCACCTGGGCCTCCTGCTCCAGGCTCTGCCACCTTGGGCGCCCTCGGGGCGGGGAGCAATGGATGATAAAACCAGGAATAGGGTCATTGACATGGAGCAGGTGAGCACGGCAGAGGCAGATGGGGTGTGGGGATTCTCCAGCCAAGGTGGCTGGGCCCTTCTGAGAAGGTCAGACTTACACTAAAGCTCAGGTGCGAAGGTCTGACAGCTGTTCTCTAAGTGGGCTCCACGGACCCGCAGCGTCAGCGGTGCTGGGGGGCTTGTTAGCAATGCAGATTCTCACCCACTGGTATCCCCGGACCACACACTGTGGATGGGCCAAACCCCTGGGGTCTTTGCAGCTCAACTCTGGGAACCACTGGTCCAGGGCACAGGTTCTCAGTCTGGCTGCATGTTAGAGTGACCGGGGAACTTGTAAAACTCCAGACTGTGTCCTGCCCCTGACCAATGGAGTCACAGTCTTGGAGGGTGGTACCCAGGAGTGAGCAGGTGACTTCACTGGGCGTCCAGGTACCGTCTGACCGGTGCCCATTTCGTGGGAATGAGGCGGAGCCCAGAAGCTGGTGTTTTTTGAGCTCCCAGGGCTTCTGAAGTTTGAGAACCACTGCTCTCTAGACCTGTGCTCCTCACCCCTGACTGAACTCCCCACAAAGAGGGGTCTTTTCCCACGTGGGAGAGCACTTGAAAGCTTTCACTGTCTGGTGGGTGGGATGGTGAGATCTGCTCTTTTAGGAGACCACCCTGGCTGTCGGGGGATGATGCGGAATGGGAAGTGGGGGCAGGCTGGGCTTGTGGGACTCTCAGGGACGTCTGGGTGAGACCCCGGTGCACCAGTGGGGACACACGGAAGAGAGGATTGGTGATGATGGAGGAAACCGGAGGAGAGAGGCATGGAGGGTGTCTCCAGGCCTTTGGCGTCTTCTGAGATGTGGTGGACCAGCAGGGGTGTGAGGTCAGGGACTCTGGGCCTGGAGATGGACATTTAAAGCAGTGGGCGACAGAGCTCACCTGGGGACGGGAGGCAGTGGGCGGGGGGAGGCTCGGCCAGCGGGGCAGGAGGGGCTGAAGCCCATTCCTCCAGCGGGGCCATGGGGGCTGAATGCAGGGGTTCAGGTTTTCGGGGAAGATGGCCGCACGCTTTCTGAGAGGTTGTTTCTCCCTGGAGCCCTGCAGGCGGCTGTCATTTTGCACTGAATGCTTGGCTGCAGGGCTGGAGGTGGCCCCCATGGGGCCTTTGCTTTTTTTGCACAGCGTACCACCAATCTCCTCTCAGATCCACTTTTCTCCAGTGAAAAGATGGGAGACCCACTGCGGGCTCCCAGGGGCTGGCAACCTCTGGTCTGGGGCCTGTGGACAGGCAAGAGCACGGCCACCCCTGTGCCAGGACTTGCAGAGTTACAGGAACCTCCGTGCTGTAGGAGCTGAGGTGAAGGCAGATGAGGATGCGGGACCCGGAGATGCAGCAGGGAGGTAGCTACTAGCAATGTCGCTGCTGGATCAGTCCCGAGGACCCCTCTGGGCGCCACTTCCAACACTGTTACAATAAAAATGACGAGGGAGGCCGAGAAAGATCCCCACCTTGGGCCATCGGTATTTTGGACACTTATCTGTATCTTTAAAATGAACGTGGGTCCTCAGGATCATGAGGGCTGTTTAGAGTGGCATGCTTGATTGCCCGTCCCGGGATTAATTAAAACTATCTGCAACCGGGTGGTTCTGTACCACTTCTGGAACCATAAAAAAAGTGCTCAGGGCTTTGGCTTGGAACCTCCAAGACTCATTTATGTGTTCATAAGGGTCTTAAGAATTTTATAGCATTGAGTTTTATAGGTTGAGCCCTTTCAGAAACCATTTTCCCCAGAGCAGAACTTGGTTTAGGGATCACATTCCAGTATGTCCCCTTGTCAATGCAGACAAAAATGCGGATGTATTACTTCTAACTAAGTGGAAATATCTATTTATATTTTCTATTTTAAAAACAATACACATTAATTGTAGAAAATTATGAAAATCCAGAAAAATATGAAGCAGAAAATAAAAATTGTAATCCCACCGCAGAGGTGAACACTGTATATATAAACATACTCTCCATACTCTCTCTTCTCTATCTATCCCATTCATCTATCAATCCCAGCGATGCTATATCTGAGCATCCACACCCACCCGTCCCGGTCCCCCTCCCTCACCCACGCGTCACGATCCCCCTCCCTCACCCACGCGCCACGGTCCCCCTCCCTCACCCACGCGTCACGGTCCCCCTCCCTCACCCACGTGTCACGGTCCCCCTCCCTCACCCACCCGTCACGGTCCCCCTCCCTCATCCACCTGTCACGGTCCCCCTCTCTCACCCACCCGTCCAGCTGCAAGGTGCCCTAGGACATACTCATCCACAGCCCCACTGACAGGTTTGCTCTTCTATTTTTGTTGATTTCAAAACAATCTATCAAAAGCTCAATCCAAGATAACCAATAATAGTACAGGCTGAAAATCAGCAATCGTCTGGAGCTGGTGATGGGTTTTCTGCTGCCTTTGCATGGGGTGGTGGGTGACCATGTTCCCCAAAATGCATATGTTGAAACCCTACCTCCAGGACCTCGTAATGTGACCCTATTTGGAGGTGGGGTCTTTTTTTTTTTTTTTAAATAAATTCATTTATTTTTGGCTGCGTTGGGTCTTCGTTGCTGCGCGCGGGCTTTCTCTAGTTGCGGCGAGCGGGGGCTGCTCTTCGTTGTGGTGCGTGGGCTCCTTCTCATTGCGGTGACTTCTCTTGTTACGGAGCACCGGCTCTAGGCGCGCATGCAGGCTCAGTAGTTGTGGCGCGTGGGCTTCAGTAGTTGTGACGCACGGGCTTAGTTGCTCCGCGGCATGTGGGATCTTCCCGGACCAGGGCTCGAACCCGTGTCCCCTGCATTGACAGGCGGATTCTCAACCACTGCGCCACCAGGGAAGCCCTGGAGGTAGGGTCTTTAAAGAGGTGACTAAGTTAAAATGAGGCCATATGGCTGGGCCCTAATCCAATCTGACTGGTGTCCTTTTAAGAAGAACAGATCAGGACACAGACACACACAGAGGGAAGACCATGTGAGGATACGGGGAGAAGACGGCTGTCTACGTGCCAAGGAGAGAGGCCTTGGGGGAAACCAACTCTGCAGATACCTTGATCTTAGACTTCTGGCCTCCAGCGCTGTTCGGGAATAAGCTTCTGTTGTTTGAGCTGCCCTGTATGTGGCACTTCCTTTTGGCAGCCCAGCAGACTAAGGGAGTGGGGTTGGTTTAGGGCAGAGCAGGCCCCACCTCTCCTCTAACTTGCAGAGTCCCTGGAGACAAGCTGCTGCCTGTCTGGTTTTCCTTCTTTGACAACACAATGGGACAGATGTGCTCTAAGGCAGAACCACCTCTCTTCTCTTCAGAGAAGTGGGGTCCTGTACTCTGGTGATCCTGAGACCCCATCAGCAGAGGGTCCCTGCCCCTCTGTTGCCTGTAACTTCATGGAAGATGTAAAGAATTATGCGTGTGCTAGAGGCAAAGGAGTGGCAGAAGCTTCAGAGAGGAAGGTACTCAATAATTTTTTTTTGAAAGGAAGAGTAAATGAGTAAAGCACCAAGTATAACTGCAGACCAAAGCGGACAGAGGTGACTTCTTTCTGGGACCCAATCACCGGCAACAGAGATGAAGAACCAGGTCAGAAAGGGCTCAAGTCTCCCTGACCCCAGGTGCCCATCAATCAGGACACGTCCCATCCTAGGCCCCCATCACTCAAGACAGCACCCCCTGATCCCAGCCCCCCATCATTCAGGACAGCTCCCCCACCCAATCTCCATCACTCAGGACAGCTTCACCTGCAAGCAGAATGACCTCAGAAAGGGGTCCAGGAACTGGGACAAAGATGAAAACATTTTGGGAGATTCTGAACTCTTTATTTCTCCTTTTCTCTCTATTCCTTGCTTGTTTCGTAACAGTGAATTCTTCAGTTCACAGGACGTGTTTGGGGGACACCAGGAATGGGGGTTGGGGAGATGGTTTTCTGTTCCCATGAGAGGGAGAAAGTGGGTGACCCAGGAGACAGGGAGACAGAGGGAGAGGGTGGTGGCAGTGGGAAGGCAGGGATCTTGGTGGCTCCTTTAGCCAGAAATTAAAGTGTTTCTCAATAACAAAGCCACCAGAGGAGGAACATGGGACCTGGGCTTCCAGGAACAAACAATAGCACATCCTTCCTGAATGTTCACTGCATTCTGGGAACTGTGCATAAGTGCCCTGTTTCCTGTGATTCCCCCCATGACCCTTGGGGCAGATTCTATTTTTATTGCTATTTTGCAGATGAGGAAACTGAGCCCTCAGCGTGGCTAGGTAATGCTTCCAAGGCCACGCAGCTGGTTAGTGGTGAGAAAAGGTTAAACGCTGGTTTTATCTGATCGCACATACTTTTAACCACCCCCGTATTGACTTGGGCATGAGAGAATTGCCAGTGTCTCCGGACAGAGAAACACAGAGCTCACCCTCCCCTCTGCTGGGCTTTGGCGCTTTCTGGCTTTGCCTTCCCTACCCAGCTGGACCCCAGGGAGTGCAGTGATGTGCTCGGCTGTCTGTAACTGTGGGGTGTCCTGGAGTTGCCCGAGGCTCCTTGGAGCATGGGCTCATCCACTTCCTCTAACCTGGTCCTAGGTGATCAAAGCAGAGACTCAGGGGATGGTCCTGTCCAGAGTCCCCCCGCCCCGCCTCCCCTTACCAGCTAGGGGAGCGGAGGCACAGAGAGAACAGACCTGTCCATGACCGCATGGGGACAGCAGAGGGGTCTAGCCCGTCCCCAACCCCCCCACTCCCTGCTCAGTCATTTCCCACCTCTCTGTGCCTGATGCTTATCTTTATTCACAGTAGTTCCCCTGCTTCCATCTTAAGGGGCCACGGTTTAGGTTCTTGGGTGTCAGTCTGTCTGCAGGTGTATCTGTGTAAGGAGGGCCAGAGCTCTCTGCTAGCGGCACCATCGTGTCCCAGGGATGGCTACAGGGCCAGCTTGGCCAGCTGTCAGGGACAGGGCTCCCTGACTTACCAGCAAACTTGTACAGACTGTGTCTCCTCGTCCATCAATTTGTGGCCAAGAAATGCAATATTTATAGAGTTGCTGGAAGACTCTGAGAACATCTGTGCCTTAGATATCCTAAAACCCACCCTGATTATGGCAGAGCAGCAAGACTGCAAGCAATTGGCTGACTGGGGCTTTGAGGTGAAGACATTGGCTTCTTTTTTTAAAAATTGAAGTATAGTTGCTGAACAGTATTATATAGGTTACAGGTGTACAATAGAGTGATTCACAATTTTTAAAGGTTTTACTCCATTTATATAGTTATTATAAAACATTGGCTATCTTCCCCATGTTGAACAATATATCCTTGTAGCTTCTTTTATACCTAATAGTTCGTACCTCTTACTCCCCTACCCCAATATTGTCCCCCCTCCCCACTGGTAGCCACTAGTTTGTTCTCTGTATCTGTGAGTCTGCTTCTTTTTTGTTATATTCACTAGTTTGTTGTATGTTTTAGATTCCATACTGGCTTCTTTTTAGAGACTTTTGAGAAAAGGGCCTTAGTTTGCTCATTACCATGCTGGGATGAAGATACTAATTTCGACGGTCATTGGCTCACTCCATGACCTTCAGAAGAAACTCCCTTTTGGTCTGGCTCCAAGAACAGTTGCATTTCTCTTAAGTGACTGGTTGGCTTTTTTCCTTTGTATGCTGTAAACTGTGTAGCGGATAATGTTTTCTTTTTCTTATTGGTTACTAGGAAATTTAGAGCCACTTTTGGGGCCCGTCTCTGGCAGGTATGCAGAATCTCATGGAACACATGCTGGATATTAACCCCACTCCCTGTTCTGTTTTATGTTTAGACTTATTTATCTTTGACTTTTGTTTTTTAGGTTTTGTATGTATTCTGTAGACCTCTGTAAGCACTTTTTGCAGCAAAGAGGAATATACTTAAATTAATGAATAAATATGCAAATAAATAAGGTTGGAAATGACAAATTTGCTTTTAAACAGGTTTCTTCAATCTCAGGTGTGTGTAATTCAGAAACCCGAAAAAACCTTCAAAGGATGTGCTTACACACAGAGAGATTAAATAATCAGTTTCTAGATTATTAACCTCCATAGAGCTCTTTCCTAAAACTGTCCTGCCTGGGAAGTTTGGTTAAGGAACAATCGGTTGCTTTATTTCCTTTTTACAAACAGCATTCTCCCACTTGACTCACACCTCTTATCTATCCCACTTATTACTAGGGGCATGACAGGGTGAGCGTGTGCAGGGGGGAAGTCTCTAGGATGCTAGAGGGTCCACTTCAAATCTTGTGTTGGGTTGGGAAGGTGAGTGGGCTAATGGCTGGGATGCATGTTCTTTTGTGTGTTGGTAATTTTAAGTTTTTGCTTTCAACTCAAGAGAAAGAGGAACCCAGGAAGGGCTAATGGGTGAAGGATTCCCTAAGTTCTTGTGTATTTGAAATATGTTTCCTATAGACTTGATACCTGAAGGACAGCTTGGCTGTATTTAAATCCTCCTTCACACTTCTGTTCCTTGGATGTTTGAAAAATGCCACTCCATTGTTGCCTTGCTTTGTTCGTGTGTTTTGAAAGGTCTGAGGTTAATCTAATTCTTTTGCCTTTTATTTTTTTCTTTATGCCCAGAGGCCTTGAGGATTTTACCTTCATCTTTGATATGTAATAGTTTTACTAAAATACGTCTTGAAGTTGGACATTCTGGGTTAATTTTCTCAGGTTCCCGGTGAGCCCTTTACGATGCACAGATTCAAGTCTTTTCCTGTTTCTGGAACGTTTTCTTGGATTATACTTTTGAATAATAATTCTATTCCACTTTTTGTTTTTCTTCCTCAGGGATTCCAGTAATACAAATATTATTTCTTCCATTTCTACTCCTTTCTCTCTGACTTGCTTTACTTCTTTCTTTTGTGTCATTTTTATTCTCCTGGTTGTTTTGCTGTTTTCTTTGATTAAATTTCTTTGTAATAAATTTGCATTTAGCAAAACTCCAATAAGGAAGTTGAGAGAACCCCACTCTTTACTATTCAAACCACATGAGAGTCTTCCTGACACCCCATAACTCTGTGCCTTACACCAAGTAGAAAATAAACTCCAAGGAGCCAGAAAAAAAAAAAAAAAAAGTTTTGCATTTAAGTCTATTTTCTCTTGGGCACTTTGTGGTCTATTCTTTTTTTTTTAAATTGCTGAACTACTTTATTATTATTATTATTATTATTTTGTTCTTTTTTTCTAAGAAATTTCATCCTTTTCTTCCACTTCTCTTCTGAGTTCAATCAACTCTTTTCCTTTTCTTTCTGTTTTTGTCCATTTCTATTCTTGACATTTGGATTTCTGATTCAGATGGCTTTTCATATTCTCAAATGCTTTGACTATATCTAATTCTATTTGGAGTGTAGACTTACACTTTTCTTCTTTTTCATTTTTAGAGGATAGGTGTGTTTTCCTCTGCTGGTTTGTGTATAAATTCATTTCCTGATGTTTTGCAGCCGTTCTCTATGGGTTTTATTTCCTCTCATTTATTTTATAAATAAAATTCCTAGTTAAGCATGACCCTTTCCTGTCAGTCTGGCAACTACGGTCCTTGGGATGAGAGTTTGCTTTGGGAGAGGGGCTGCAAATCCTCTGATTTTGTGGGGTTTTGTCATGCATGACCCTGCACTTACTTCTTCTTCTTGTTTTCCCCTAATTTCCAAAGGACCCTTCTTTCTTCCCTTTTGGCTTTTTTGGGAGGATAGTTCCTTTAAATCATGCCTGCCCCTTAACACGATGCCAGTCCTGAAATTGTTCTTTGGAATCAGAGGGGGCATTTTCAGGCTGGGTTGGTCTTACCTTCTGAAGAGTCACTTCTGCCTGGACCCTGCAGCCCCCTCCTCTCTGTGGTCTTTTTCTGGCAGCCTTGGTAGGGCAGTGGGTGGGACCTGGTGCTGGGGTTTGCTGCTTTTTCTCTTTTTACTGACAGTTATTTTGCAGTCTAGGTATTCTTTATTTTTAAGAAATGTTGAGACTATGGTTTTGCATAGAAATTTCATAGTTAAGTTATTTCATATCATTTGGGGAGAATATTTTTGAGTCCTATGGTTGGAGATTTTAACACCCTCCTTTCATTTATAGATAAAACAATTAGGCCAACAAATCAGTAAAACTATGGAAGATTTAAACAGTACCATCAATCAAGGTGACCTGATTGATATTTATAGAACACTACACCCAGAAACATTGCAGAAACATATTCTTTGCAAGGACGTAGGCATTTTCTCATAAAGAGAGACTATCTACCTGAGCTTAAAAACAAATCTCAATAAATTTCAAAAGTTTAGAATCATACATAGTGTATTCTCTGCCCACAATGAAAATAAATTAGAAATCAGTAACAATAAGATATCTAGAAAGCCCCCCAAATATTTTAAAATTAAGCAAAAACTCTTTTAAAGAAACTGGGGGTCAAACAAAAATCACAAGGTAATTTTTAGAAAATATCTTCCCTGGCCCGGGAAGACCCCACATGCTGTGGAGCAACTAAGCCCGCGAGCCACAACTACTGAGGCTGCGTGCCACAACTACTGAAGCCCACACGCCTAGAGCCTGTGCTCCGCAACAAGAGAAGCCACCACAATGAGAAGCCCGCGCACCGCAACGAATAGTAGCCCCCGCTCGCTGCAACTAGAGAAAGCCGGCTCACAACAACGAAGACCCAACGCAGCTAAAAATAAAAACAAATAAATAAATAAACTTATTAAAAAAAAAATAAAGGCCTCCTTGTCCTTGGGATCCCTGATCCCCTCCCACTGGTATGAGTTCAGTTCTAGACATGTTAGGTTTTGGGTGCCTGGGGTACATATCTCAGTCTGGAGCTCAGGAGAGATTTAGACCAAAGATGCAGATGTGGGAGTCATTAGATACATTTGTGGCTGCGTTCTTGGGCACATGAATTGACTGGTGGCTACGAGAAATGATAGGATTTTCGTCTAGGACTGAGGATTGGGAGCTGATGTTTCTGGAATGGAATCTGGTTGTCAGGGACAGCTTCTCCCAGGCCTCCAATTTGATATTGGACTTCTGAATAGCTGCAGGAGCTGTAAAAACACAGCGAACGGCATCTAGCAGGATTTCCTCCGCCTGCCCATGGGACCACACGGCATGTGTTTTCCCCAAGGTTAGACGTCATCCAGAAGCCCCTCCCACGCCTGGCACTGTGCAGGGGTTGGCGGGGGAAGGTGCTTCCCTCCATCGTCTCCTGGGACGCCCATGAGAGCTTCCACTTGAGAAGCATGTCCATTCATGACACATCTGCTGTGTGATGCCCACTGAGGTCAGCCTGGGTGCCAGCCTGGAGGGAAAGGTTGGGTGACAGGTCTGACCCCAGTGCCTTTGCTTGGTATAGCAAGGCTCTGACGTCACCCGGCCTGGACGTGGGAAGAAAGCCTGGTGCTGCCGAGGGCTGATTGACCTGAGGGTCAGGATGGAGCCATGCTGAGCGTGAACTTCAAACAGGAAACCTGCAAGTTTGTCCTATTGTCCCCTTGCTGAATGGCCATAGTTTCCAGCCTCCCAGAGAGGAGAAGCCCTGAACCTGAAACGTCAGAACTGAAGGCAGTAATGAAAGGGCTGGTGCAGCAGGGCCGCGGGCACATTCCATTCCCCCTGGGCTATATTAACACCCCCCCATCCTTCAATCTGAGTCTCTTACTTCCCCAAAAGACCTGGGCCAAAATCCAAAGTCCCCTGCTACCTGAGCCCATTGTACCATGAGGGACGGTGGTGTTTGTTCAGACATCAAACAAATGCATGTCTATTTCCCCATAAATCAGGTAGTTCTGTGGGTTCCCTCCTGCTGACTTAATTCCACTCAGATAATGGATATGACAAGACGGTCACTACTTGGCTTTGAGCTTCAAGAGTGACTCCAATTTCTAGTGAGGCAACAGTCTAGAAAGCCAGGCTTCAAAAGGGACGTCTAAATTCCACACCTCCCCTTTCAGGCAAAGCTCAGGGTTCCGAGGACGCAGCGTGATGTCAGAGAGACGGGAAACAGTAACTGAAGGCTTGGAGACAGGCAGGCCTGGTGGGATGGCTTGGCCTCACCACAGTCCTCCCTTTTCTTCCTCTGTCGGGAGAGAACCCCAGGTGCGGGGTGGAAACTTGTGGACAGGACTTTTGGTTAAAGAGGTGGATTAACACGGTCATTTACCTAAACCCGACTAAACCTACCCAGGAGGAACAAGAGGGTGAAGAGAATAACAGAGGAAACAACGGCCGAGGAGAATCAGCCGCACAGTTTGGGGCCGGAAGTGGGTGGATTTTGCAAAGTGGAGGAAAGTGAGACCTAAGCGAGGCCTGGGTGCGCCGGGCCGATAGGAGGCAAGTGGGGGGACCACAGGACCCAGTACCCGGAGGGAGCCAGGGCTCCAGCGGCGTGGGCTGTGGGTTGGCCCCGTCTGTGGGGTGAGCAGTGAGGCCTCCACGCCCTCCCCCTGCCCCCTCCCCCCACAGGAGACCCGGTGACTCCAGAGAGGCTGAGGGGTGAAGGTGAGGCTGAGAGCCCAGGTGGGGAGGTGAGGCCCAGCCACTTTCTGTGCTCCTCCCTGGAATGTTCCCCACTCCTGCAGGAGGCTGGACAATCCCCCCCTGAGGAAGCCACCCAGCTGGGAGGCCAGAGCCATGTGCGCTGACCTCTGGGGACCCCCGCAGTGAGGCTGCGTGGCCACGTCTGGTCACCCTACTCGAGGCACATCCGTCCCCAGGCCCTGTCTTCTCGCTGGAGCCTCCAGCCAGTGTTTCAATGTTTTCCCTTTAAATAGTCACATGTGGTCCAGGGTCAGCTGACTTCTCCAGAGATCCTCTGTGATATCGTGATTTATAGTAAGAAATATGTATTTGCTCTTCATCCTGTTTATGGCACAGAGCTCCCCAAACCCTTGGAATTCTTAAGTGGTGAGAGTGATAAAGGTGTCTCTTGTTATGTTAATGAAGTGATTTTGGAAAAGAAACTTCCGGTTGCCAGGAGATCCAACTGTGCAACCATGTGATTAGAGGGTTGGAACTTGCAGTCCCAATACCCCCGCCCCCCAAACTCCGGGAAGGGGAGAGGGGTTGGAGGCTGAATCAATCACCAGTGGCCAGTGATTTAATCAATCCTGCCTATGTAATGAAGCCTCCACAAAAGCCCAAAAGGACAGGCTTTGAAGACCTTCCAGGTTGGTGAGCGAGTGGAGATTCGGGGAGAGCAGCGCTCCTGGAGAGGTTGTGGAAGCTCCATGGCTTTTCCCCATACCTTGCCCTGCACACCTCTTCCATCTGGATGTTCCTGAATTATATCCACTTTTAATAAGCCAGCGATCTCGTGAGTAAATGTGTTTCCTAAGTTCTGTGAGCTGCTCTAGCAAATTAATATCAAACCCAAGGAAGGAGGGGGTTGTGGAACCTCGAATTTAGAGCCAGCTGGTCAGGAGCACAGGTGACAACCTGGGCTTTCAACTGGCATCTGAAGGGAGGGCATCAGTCTTGTGGGATCCGACTCTGTCTCCAGGTAGACAGTGTCAGATTTGAGTGGAATTGTAGGACACCCAGCTGGTGTCAGAGAATTACCTGGAGCTGTGTGCGGGTCCCCACCCCCAAACTTGACACACACATTGGCAATTGGTGATGGGAATTTTAGCCTCTAACCTGAAAGACAGAGATCAGAGCAAACAAAGCAGACAGAGGAGCTGGGAGGACCCTGAGACTGAGGGGAGGGCGGAGGGGAATACAGACACCATCACCACCAACCCTAGAGTTACCGTCGTCAGCGAGACAGGAGGCCTTGTGTCCACCCCACTGGATGCCTTTGAAGGCCAGTTCAGAAGGCAAGAGAGATGAGAGACACAAAAACAGAGTACCCAGTGGAAGGGTGGAAAGGGAAAGCTCTCCCCATTCACTGCTCTCGCCTCAGGCACCTGTAGTGTCTCTCCCCGCTCTACCTGTTGTCTCTATCCCTGCCTCTCCCTGTCTCTGCCGTTCTTAGTGTGCCGAACCAGTTAGGGAACAAGGGGTCCCCACACATCCTCAGCAGACTCTTGCTTCTCTCTTAGACAGCCACATCTATCGGTGCGGGCATCTGGAAAGAGTGAATATTTATGTTCTCCAGGCTGCCGGGTGGAGGTAGACAAAGGGGTGGGGACTGAGTGTTGGGTCAGCCAACCACCTGGCACATTGACTTGGCCATTCTCTTCCTGAGGATGCCAGGGTTGTCTGCAATGCCCTGCTGCCACCCTGGATCCCGTGATGGACATCCTCCACAGACCCCTTCTCGGAGCCCTATGAGGGTCTCTCTGGAATGTCTACCCTGGAGCAGCGTTCCTGGGTCTTCGGCATGCACCTGCTTCATGTCATGAGTGTCACCATGTTGCCTTCCGAGATGGCTGAATCCAGTTTATTCTCCACGTGGTGGAGCAGGAGGATTCCCCTTTCTTCACATCTTAGCCAGCACTGGGTATCATACCCCTTTTTAACTTCTGTGTGTGATTCTATTGGGTACAAAGTGTCCTCTCCTTTAAAAGCTGTGCTTTTTCCTGTTACCAGTGAGGGTGAGAATGTCCCATAGACTCATTAGCCAATTGGGCTTCCTTTCCCGTAATTCCTATTCATCCCCATCTATCTGTTGGAGTTTCTGACTTTGCATCATTCATTCCAGGAACTCCTCACAGCCCAGATTTCACTCTCTTGTCAGTTTTAGATGTGGTTTCACCCATTAATTTGTACATGATGTTCGTCACTGAACAGAGTCCTTAATATGGAGGTCATCAAATGCATCAGTTCTTCACTTTGTGGTTTGTGCTTTTACTTAAGAAGACTGTACTTATTGTTTTTATTTTATTTAAGGAAGCTTTCTTCACCCCTAGTCACGAGGATATTCTCCAGTTTCTTCTCATGGCTTTATAATTATACCTTTCCCATTGAAGTCTTTAATCTGCATGGCGTCTACCTTTGTAAATGGTGTGACATGGGGTCTGGCTTTGTGTGTCTCCATGTCAGGAACAAGGAACAATACCTCCCATGAAGCTGTCCTTTCTCCTCTGCTTTCTGTCGTTGCTCCCTCTCATATTTAGCCCCCCAAAGGGGCCCTTTGTTTGGAGCAGAGTTGGCTGCTGTCATTGAGGTTCTGAAGCAGGTCTTGAGGTAGGAGATATATAGGCCCCAGGCTGAGCAGCTGCAGCTGTCTCCTGCTGATGCTTCGAGATGGGACACCAGGAGGAGCATTGGGCCCTGACTGGGCGCATTCTTGTGGACACATGCGCGGAGAAGGCCCTTAGTCCAGGGTGAGGACAAAAGGACGGAGGAGACGCCAGCTAGAGTCCATCTTGGCTGAGAGATGCGTGCTCACACCAGGACCAAATGATTGACCAGAGACAACTTGAAAAGCTGCCCTTATATAAGCAATCTAAGCCACTCCTATTGGGTGCAACTAACTCTGAGCTCGCCTGTGTGCGATTTCACACGTATTTTGTTTTTTTCCACACGTACTCTGCTTCCTCCACATGTACTTTGCTTTCATCTTTTTCAAAACCTTGGTCTCTTTGCTGAATTCTTTCTTCAAAGAAGACAAGAACCGAGGTCTTGCTTCCAGCTCGTCACCTCTGGAATCAGACTGAGTGCCTGGAGAGCGCGTCCTCCCTCTGCTCTTTTCCCAAAGGGCCCTGAGCTGTCTGCAGATCTTTCCTGTCCTCTGTGAATTCTAGAATGTCCTTGTTCGCATTCTTCACAAATTCCAGCGAGAGTTTCGAGTGGGATGGCACTGAATTTGTAGTTTATACAGCTGCAACTTTACACGTACTTGTGTAACAGTTTGACTGCTTCTTACCTTCTGTATGGAGCGCAGGGGGGCGGTGGTGTGTCTGTCTCCTGTGTCCTTGGCCCTCTGGCACTCATGCACGCAGCATGTGGGCTGCAGAAGGAGCTCACCAGTGCCTTGTTGGATAAATCTGTTGAATGGTCGTGTTAAATAATGATGCTTGTGAAAGCACTTTGCAAACTCGGAGGAAGCACACCAAGGGGCACAAACCACAGGCCAGGGCAGCCCGGGGCTCACTGCTTTTTCCCCCTCCCCTCAGGCAGGTGGGGGCTGGCTTCTTCACCTGCATCATGAGTGATGCCTCCAGCCCAGGATCACTTTGAGGATCAAAGTGACCCCTGACACGAAGGAAGCACCACATGTAGATCAGCTCCTAGCATTATCGTCGAAGCTGACGTGAAGGGAAGATGATACTAATTCGACTTAAAAAACTGTCTCCTGATGGCTAAGGGAAACTGCTGGTGGGTCGCTTAGGCACACTTGATGTGTTTTGCCATCTGTCTTAGTCAGCTCGGTTGCCATAACGACATATTACAGACTGGCGGCTCAAACTACATTGATTTTTCACAGTTCTGGAGGCTGGAAATCCGAGATGGGGGTGCCAGTGGGGTTGGGTTCTGGTGGGGGGGCCTCCTCCTGGCCTGTAGACGGCCGCCTTCCTGCTGTGTGCTCACATGTCACAGAGGGAGAGAGAGAGAGAAAGCTCTGGTGTCTCTTCCTTTTATAAGGCCACCAGTCCTATCAGATTAGGACCCCACCCTATGACCTCATTTAACCTTAATCACCTTCCTAAAAGTCCCATGTCGTCTTCTGAAAGTCACATTGGGGTTACAGCTTCAGCACATGAATTTTGGGAGACACGGTTCAGTCCGTAGCACCGTCCTATGGCACAGGATGCGGAGACAGAAAGGTTTCCCTGTCTGTTTTGGCTGAGACCCCAGGACCACAGGTGCCCACTGCCTCCCTTTGCTGAGGGAGGTGAGAGGTTGCGACTTAGGGCAGCAGGGCCCTGGCAGGTAGAGGGAGGCTTCTTGGGAGACAGGTGCCTTCTTCTGACCTTGAGTCTTCTGGCAGGAGCATCAAAGGAGGCGGCTCAGAGGGTCTGACGTGCATCTCCTGCTGTTCAGCGTGGGGATGCCGTGCTGGGGGAGGATCTGAGCACCCCTAAGCCCCTGCTGAGGTAGGGGAGGGGGATGCCAGGGGACGCCCCTGCACCCACTGCCCTGCAGCCTGGTGGAGCCCGAGGTGGGCGCAGGAAGTGGCGGGGAACAAGGCCTTCCCCAGACACTGGTTTGTATGTTGGGCTGGCTGGCTTAACAGCCAACCTGGAGGCTGTCTCAGGACCAGGGTGACTTCTGTTATCTGAGAGTGACCAGAAAAGTGAGGGCCTGCCTCAGTGTACCTCTGAGGCGAGGCAGGGGGCAGCCCACTGGAGGGGACTCAGGGCAGCGGGGCTGCCATCCTGGAGCCCTCAGGGCTGTCTTCTCAGCCCCACGTCACAGGTGGGGGACGGAAGCACAGAGCGCTCCGGTACCTAGGGCACAGGTGCGGGGCTGTGGCCACGGGGCCCACAGGCTCAGTGCACGGCCCTCTGTGAGGGCTCTGCTCCCACTCCTGTCCCCCGGGGCCGCTGAGGTCCGCCCTTCCCCTTCTACTCGCCCCAGCACTGCTGTGCCCCTTGACTCCCCCTGCCTTCCCTCTCAGTGTCCTCCATGCTTTCAGGGCCCCCCCTGAGCAGGGGCCTGTGCCTGGGCAGGGCAAGTGTTCACCCCACTCCCAGCGCTCGGGCCAATGTCTGGATATAGAAGCGCTGGGGCAGTGACCTGGGGGAGCCTGAGGAGGCGACAGCGGCTGGGTGACGGGCAGCAGGAAAACATAGGCCTGTGCTCTAAAACAGCTCTTCTGAGCGTGCAATGGGATCCCCACCCCGAGTCTCAGGGCAGCAGAGCCTGGCCAGGATCGCTGGGAAATCCGGCAGAGGGGAGCTCTGGAAACAGCCCAGGCCAGCGGTTTCCAGAGGCGCTGGGATGTGGGATCTGCGGGGGGGGTGGGGGGGGGTGGGGGTGTGTTAGGCCCAGTAAAAGGATGTTCTTCAGGGTCCTGGTGGGTCAGAGATCCGGTGAGTCCCAGAGAAGGGACTGGTGCAGGCGGAGCTTATGGACGAACGTACCACGTTCGTTTGACGCGGGTTTGGGTCATCTTTCCAGAACACCCAAACCCTGGTTCACACATAATGATATTTTTAAAAAAAAAAAGCTTATTTTGAGTAATTTCAAATGTATAGGAGTTGCAAGAAATCCCATAAACTTTTTACCTGGATCACCGACTATGACCATGGCACATGAACATCTTGTTATCCTTCTGTCCATATACCTACATCTATCTGTGGACATTACGTATATGTGTACACATGCTCTTCACGTGCTTCTTATTTTTTTTTTAAAATATTTATTTTAAAATTTACTTTTGGCTGCGCCAGGTCTTAGTTGTGTTGTTCTGGATCTTGGTTGCGGCACGCAAACTCTTAGTTGCAGCATGCATGCGGGGTCTAGTTCCCGGACCAGGGCTCGAACCTGGGTCCCCCGCATTGGGAGCGCGGAGACTTACCCACTAGACCCTTTATGTGCTTCTTATACTCCTTTATGTATACGTGTATACCAGGACACCAGGAAGTGGCTGGACTATTATAACTGAAGGTGGGGTCTGACTGCTCACCGCTCAAACGCCAATAAAGAGGCAAGCTTGGCGGAAAGGAAAGCTTGCTCTATTTTGGATGCTGGCAGCCAGTGGGGAGGGCGGACTCCCGTCCAAAGGCCGACTCCCTCCCGACAATCCGTGGACAAGAGCTTTTATAGACGGAGGGAGGGGGCCACGTGTAGAAACACCACAGTCAGCTCCGACAGTCATCTTGAAATTGGTCATGGGGTGGTCTGATCAGCGTCATCTTGATTGTTTTAAGTACAGTTAATCTTCAGTTCCGCGGTTGGTTTGTTCCCATTTCTCTGAGGCCAATTATTGGAACTGTGGCAGCTGATGTCATGGCTACAGTCTGGTCATCATGCAGTTCACTTCTTCCACTTGGTGTGGGTATCAGTATCTATACGACAGCCCCCAGGATATGGCTCAGAATATTATCTGTAGCCCTTGAGAAGGAACTAAGTGTCCTTACTATGCTTAATGACTAAACTATTATTATGTGGTCTCCTTTGACCGCTTTCCTTTGTTTCTGCATTTTCTCATGTCTGATTAAACGTACTCTTCGGCTAGAGTTTTTCCACAAACAAAAGGCAGGCGGAGGACATGGGGGGCAAGGACCATAGGGTCCTGCTCCGTTTCACCATCACTGGGTAAAGAGATCATGAAATGACAGAGTGGAAACACTGCAGCTTGAACAAAAGCGGGCAGAGCTGGACAAAGGGAGGAGCCATCAGACTTCCCAGATCCTACAGGACGCACAACAAGACCACTTGGCTGTGAACTTAGGTAATCCTTCAAGGAAAGGGAAGACCAACCTCAAGGCGACTCAGAGGTCAGCAGGGCTGCCCCTCCCACTGCAGACCCAGGGTGCCCATGCTGGGGCAGGGCTGCCTTCTCCTCCAGGCCACTGGGCAGGTGGCCACTACCCAGTGCCTACTCTGCTGCCCGGGGAGTCCAGGAGGCCATTTCTTCCCTTTGCACCCAGGGTCAAACTCACATACCCAGGTTGTATTCACATACCCAGGGTCAAACCCAAACGCCCAGAGTTATACCCTCACCCAGGGTCACGTCCACGTCAAGGGTCAGATCCTCACACCCAGGGTCACACCCAGACACACAACACTCCCAGGATCACAACTACACCCACGTCCACCAAGGCCACCGTCATACTAAGTTGTCCGGTTCCCCGGCTGGCCTATTTTGGTCTCCCTTGGGTTAGGGCCAAGGCTCTGGCCTCTCTGGGGGTTGCAGGTGGGTCGTGGCTTGGGGGCTGCCTGGGCGCTGCCAGGACGTATTTTGGTTCCTGGGAAAGTCCCCCGTGTTCACAGACTGCCCTCCCTCTCTTTGGCCTCAGGAAGTCCCCTGGGCAGCAGCATGGGCATCCCTTGACACCAAGGCCCTGAGTCACCCTGGGTGCCCCCTGCTCCCCTCCTGGCCTCGCTCCCCCAACACCACAGCCATCCTCTGAGCTCCTCTGGAGGCCCGAGGTGGGATCATTCCTAAACCAGGTCGGTTCCAGCTGGTACCTGGCATCTTGGCGGGATGGGGATGGGGATGGAGGTGGTCAGGGAAAGTCGGGAAAGGAAGGGGGCAGCATGACCACTCTGGCATTTGCCCAGCGCTCTCTGGTTGTGCAAGGGCACACTTGGGCCCATGGCAGCCCCTCCACGTGTCTGCTGTAGATGGGAACAAACCCCAGACTCCCTGGGGAAGCTGGGGGGAGGGGTGGGCACTGGTCCCTCTGGGCCTCCCACCTCCTCCTGGGCAGTGGGCCGCCAGCCAGCCCTACCTCACCCTCTTCCCGCTGTGGGGAGAGCAAAGGCATCTTGGCGGGGCTGGGTGCAGAAGTCCACGGGGTTTTTCCAGGGCGGGGTCAAGGGTCCTACTGGCTGCTGAATCCTCAGCTCGGAGGACTGGACAGTCCCTTGCTGCTCAGAAACCCCCCACCCCTCAGGTGAGCACCCAGGAGACAGCCAACACCCTGGAGCAGGCCCCCACCCACCCCCTCCCCGCCCCCGGATCCCTCCTAGCGTTGCCTGACTGCAGACCTCGCGTCTGGAACGTCGCAGGGAGCGCGGTGTCAATGCTTTTCCTCTTCTGGGTGAAACGAGAGCTCAGCAGCTGCCTTGGCTTCTGACGAGTGACAGGTAGCTGATGTTCCCACACAAATTGCATATAATTTTAGCTCAAAGTGGAGCCACTAAGTTTTCTAGCTGCCTCATGTGGGTTGGTTGAGAGCTGAGGCATATTGCCCTGAGGTTTTGAAGGGATGGATGAGCACGTGTGGACTGACTAGGCTGGGCCCTCTGGTGTGCGGGGTGCCCAGCTTTTGCAGAGGTGTCCTGAGCCTCGACCTTCCCCCACCGGGCTCACCCACATCCCCAGGAGGCCTCCTGCCCTGTTTTCTCAGCTTTCTGCCCTCCTGACTCCACGAAATCCCACCTCGCAGTTTACCTGGGCTCAACCTTGGCCCCTTAACGCAGAGGCCGGCTGGGGGTGCTGGGTGTGAGGGGTCTCACAGCCCTTGGGGCGCTGTGGAAAGGCCCTGGGCCAGCCCCGCCTCTCGGGAGCCTCACCTGTTGCGGGGAGACGGCAGAGTCCCGGGCCTGGCCCCCTTCAGGTGCACCCGTCATATTTCTCTGCAGACGTGGAAGCCTTGCAGGGACGTGGCCCCTACTTCCCCACTCAGGGACCTGGATTCCCGCCCACGGAGGTGACCTCTGCAGTCTTTGGCCACGGCCAGCCTTCAATGTATGTTGGAAGAATTGGCTGGTGTGCATTTGGCTTTTTAAAAATAAAACATTGAGTACCATTATTCCATTTATGTTTCAGCCACTGCCTTTTGTCATAGCTGAGCACATCCTTCCCTACTGAGCTCCTGGTCCTCGGATGGGGGATGAGCCCCCTGAGGGCTAAGAGCCTCCTGACTGTCTGCTCCGGCTGATGGAGGGTGAGGGGGCAGAGCCTGGGCTCCGAGTCAATTCTGCCTGGGATATGGGATCAGCCTCCCTTCTGAAAGTCTGGGAAAACCCACTCACTCATCCAGCCATCCATCCATCCATCCATCCAGCCAGCCATCCAGCAAGCAAACATTTCTCAGGACTGCTGGGTACCAGCAGCACTGAGGGATTGATGTGGGGTCTTTATTCTGGGCTCGCGGTTAAGCCCCACGTGCAGGCTGAGAGCTCGTTCTGTGGAGACGACGGGAGAGGCTCCGTCAGGGACAGAAGGGACTGTGTCTCCCCGGCCGGCATCTCAGGGGCTCACACCCCAACCATCGTCACTCTTGTTTTCTGTGCAGCAAACTAGATGCGGCCCTAGGCCGTCATGGTGACCTTGGACTCAATAGGAATTCTCTCTAAATTCCACTCTGGACCACGCTGGCCCCTGGTGGTCTGAGAGGGCTCCAGCTCTGCAGACATCGAGGGCTCTATTACAGGAGGTCTGATCTGTGCCCCTCCAGAGCCAGAACCTGCTGCCTCAGCATATTGGTCAAATTATTCAGATAATGACAGCGAAACCACATTCTTGTGTCCTATGCACTGAAGCATTTTGGGGAAAATGGGGTTTCTGATGCCAGCAAACTGAGGGAGAGCTCTGTGTGCAGAGGCAGCAGGGTGGGGCTTTCATGCTGGCCTCGGGGACAGATGGGTGGTAGTGGGGAGGGGCACACGGCCGGGGGTGGGAGTGGAGACCCTCCCTCAGCCAGGGCGCCACTGCCCACTGCCTGAGGCCCCCTGGGGGGACTGTGGACCAGACTCCTCTCCATCTGGGCTCTTGGCCTAGTGTCACAAAATAAGACAGGTGACAAGGTCAATTCAGACAGGAGCGCCGACCAGCGAGTCACTGGGTCAGACGCTAAGTGGGAACACATCTGCAGGTGAAGGCTGAAGCTGCCTTCAGTGGGCTTTCTCCCGTGACGTTACAAGCCGGGTTTGGATTATGGGGTGTAGTCCCCCATGTTTGCCGGCCTCCTCCTCCATCATCTCCTAACTACCTCCCCTCTGATTCTGAAACACCCTAAACTGTTCATTCCAAAACAAATACTTGCACATGCTCACTGGGTGCTGGCTCTGTAGGAAGCGGACATTACCAGGCCTCCCTCTGTGGTCAGAGGTCTGGGGGAGACAGTCCAGCCCTGCCATCAGCATCCAGGCCCTCCGCGGCATGAGATCCAGGCTTCTGGGCCACCGTGGGCTGTGCACCTGCAGATGCCTCAGGAGGGAGGTAGAGGCAGAGTGGGTGCACCCCTCCTGGGCCTGCCTCTTTTCTCAGGTGAACGGCAGTTTTCCCAGAGACGCGGCTCAGAAGACGTTCACGGGCATCTCAGTGTCCAGACTTGCCTTCGCTGGCACTCCTAGCTGCAAGGGAGTCTGGGAGTCAGCATTTGCCTCTGGACACATGGACACCCTAATAAAGTTGGGGTTCCTTTAACGGAGGGAGGGGGACGTACAGGGTCTGCCAGCAGTAGTAGAAAGCAGATGAGTCCTGCCCCCCTGTGGGCGGTGGGCGCTGACCAGGAGGCTGACACCTGCAGGGCAGAGGAGGCCATCATCCCAGAAGCTGGGAGGACATGCTCAGGGCAGAGGAGCAGCGAGAGATGCCCTGAGAGGACTCGGCAGCTGCCGGGCAGAGAGTCCTCTGGCTGAGTTAGGAAGTGGGGTGCAGGGGCACTGGGAGAGAAGTGGGGCTAAGCAGGAAGGGAGCAGGTGGCAGGTGTGACCCCTGGGCATGGAGGCGTGGTTAGGAGCAGCCTTGTTAAATGTTAACAGCGGGTTTAGCTGTTCTGGGGTGTACTGGCTGGATTTCATATCACAGACAGGAAATCAAGCCCCAGAAAGACTTTGTGACTTTCCTGAGTGCCCATGGCTATGGGTGCTCCACCAGGATGGGGCGGGTCCTCCATCCCCTGTGCTTCTGCCTTCCAAGCCCCTACTGGCTAAGTCCCAGTCAACCCTCCGACCGCCCTGAACCCACCTTCCAGGCAGTGCTCAGGGGCCCTGGGGCTCCCCAAAGAGCCCCTGCTCCTTCCCTCCTGGCGTGTTCAGCAGAGCGGGTCCTGGGAGCCCTCCTTCCTGACTCTCAGGATATTCCAGGTGGAGTGTCCAGATCTCTTCCGATGCGCTCGCCTGACTCTGTTCCTGGGAGGTGCTCTGTCTGTCACCCAGGCCTCTGGACCCCAAACCAGTGTCCTTCTGGCCTTGCATCACTGACCTTCCTGCTGGCTTCAGGGCTTGGGCTGTGGTGAGAACACTGCCTTATTTGAGGCAGTGGTGTGCAGAGGCGAGAATGGGCGCCTGGCTTCAGGTCCTGGGGTGTATGGAGCACACCCCACTTGCCATGGCGTGACCCCTGAGAGCCAGCCCTGCCCCCTGTGACACTTTCCTCTTAGCATAGCTGGGCTTCAGGGAGGCCAAGCATCCTTGTGTGGCACAGAGCAAGTGCTCAGGAGGGCCGAGCTGATGTTGTTATCAGTACAGTTAGTCTTATGTAAACTCAGCCCCACTGTCTGGTCTAGTACTGGGGACACAGCCTGGGGGATGAGTAGGAGGAAGGAAGTACCATTTATTGAGCATTTACTGGGTGTGGAGTGTTTTTCTTTGCTGTTTTACTCAACCTGGAAAACAACTTATGAGGTTGAAACCGTTTTTGTCCCTTTTACAGATGTGGGAAGAGAAGCTCAGAGAGGCAAAGGGAGTTGCCCAAGGACACACAGCAAGGAAACGGCACAGCCAAGGTTTGTGCTCTGGTTGGCTGGCTCCACCAACCATGTTTCTAGGATTCAAGTTTTCCCGTCTAGTGAACTCCAGCGGGCCTGTCTCAGGGCGTCTCTGAGTGAGATGGGCTCACAGAGGAACGAGAATGAAGGGGCCGGCCCCCTCCACATGCGCCTCCGGGACCCAGCAGATGCCCCTGCCCCTCCCTGCGGGCCGCTCCCTGTGGTCCTCCACCTTTGCCCATGCACTGGTAAGTGGCCCCTTGGGAGCTTCCTCACTGGTCCCCGGTGAAGCTTGATGCCTTTGTTCTGAGGGCTCACTTTCTGGCTTTAAGCAATTTCCATCTGTTTTCTCCTGAAGCTTCTTCCCCAGCCTATTCTTCACCCTTCCCGGGCTCCCGAGCTAGTCACCACCAACCTCCACCCGTCAGTTCTCAGATGGCATCGGCCAGCTGGTCACTGCTCTCCTGGGTCCCTCCTCATCTCAGACCTCTGAGGGGGCAGCACCCCAGGCCCTGTCCTCCCAGAAAGCCTCTTTTCTGTTGGCGATTTTCTGTTGGATTTAATTCAATCTCGTGGTTAAAGATCACTATTAAAAACAACATTCTCATGCAAATAGACAAGTTCATATCAAAGTTGGATTTAACTCACTAGTGAGGAAACCTGCAGAGAAGCCTAAGAGCTCTTCCAAGTTTGGACCAAGTTCTCCTTAACTGTCTACGTTCAACACAGACAATTTCTGGAGATTTGTCTCCTTGTGCTTTTGTACTAAGATCATTAATGGAACATGTCTCTTAGCCAATCACGTTCTACAACGGAAATTAGACATAGGTTTACCTTTAAACACATTTTCCCTATCATGATTATTTGCACATTGATTTCATTCCTCTAAGCTGCTTTCCTCCTCCTCTGAAGATTTCTAAACACTCCCGTGGTCACTCGTGTTACCTGGGCCTTTCATAGTGACCGCTCGTCCCACCTGGGCCCTGTGATCTCCTTGGGCAGCAAGTGTGAGCTGACTTGGCCCTGCCTTGCTCTTTGGTTCAGTCAACCTCCTAAAGTTGTACAAATTCCCACTTGGAGTTTCCTCAAGGATCCAGAAAACTTGTTTTCAGCTTAAAGGATTAACTCCCTTCACCAAGCCTAGACCATTTGTCTGTACCAGTTGGTCCCCAGATCTGCCAGTGGGGCGGGTCTGTTTCCCAGGTCCCTGAAACTTGCAACACCCTGTCCGCTGTGAGGGACCTTCCTCACTTCCCATGATACCAGCCCCAGAACCTCACAACATGGGCCTTCGGTCTCTAAGGATTTTGGGGGCTTGGATGCCACCTGGGAGCACAGCCCCACTCCTGAATGGTGGGTGTAAAGGGCTGGATTGTGTCCCCCCCCAAATTCATATGTTGGAAGCCCTAGTGCCCAGCACTTCAGAATGTGACCTTATTTAAAGATAAGGCCATTGCAGATGTAGTTAAGATGAGGTCATCCTGGAATAGGATGGACTCCTAATCCCACAACTGGTGTCCTTATAAGCGGGAAATTTGGACAGAGAAACACAAAGGGAGAACACTACGTGAAGACTGAGGCAGATATCCGGCAATGCTTTTACAAGCCGAGGAACACCAAGATTGCCAGCACACCACCAGAAGCTGGGGTGGAGGCTGGGAACAGATTCTCCCCGACAGGTGCAGAAGGAACCAGCCCTGCCGACACCTTGATCTTGGACTTCCAGCTTCCAGGACTGGGAAAGAATAAACCTCTGTTGTTTAAGCCACCTGGTTTGTGGTGTTTTGTTATGGCAGCCCTAGCAAACTAATATAACACCCGACTTTAGCAGTGCAGTATTCTTAACCTTATCAGCACGTGACAATTCCTATATCCAAGTTACCATCCCAGTGGAAATTGAAAAAGAGCAAATCTGTTTTTATACAGACAGGCACGTCTAAGTAATAACTCAGTTCACTGTACTTTCTCTCTCTCTTTGTGGAATTTTAATTTATTCAAAAATTTCCAGATAATCAAAGATCATTCACGAATCATGGACTTAGAGCCAATCAGGCACCTTGGAAATTATATTTCAGCCAACTGTAGCCACACGCTCACTGCAGATGTCCCAGACCTGTTGGCGTGACTGTGGACCCACAACATTTGCAGCCCGGTTTGACATGTACAAACTGACTTTTAAAAAATAAAGACATTAGTTATTATAATTCAATTTGGTTGAATACATGATTACATCCACAGTGCTAAACGTTTAGTGGAAATGATAGTGACTCATAAAACCAGAATAGGAAATTTAAGACGTTCGAATTAATTCAATTTATTAAGAGGAAACAAACACAATTTGCTTTGCCTGCATTGTATTCCACACTGTGAATACCATACAGGAGAAGATAAACAGCAGGATTTTTTATCAAGATTAGACCAGTTAAATTTGTCTAAGGATGAACTGTGACATGTAATATTAAATGAAAATTCTTTGTAATCCAAGAAAAATCCTTGTATAATTCTCCTGTGTTTTCAGAGCATACTGACATTTAAAAGAATCTTGTTTAAACGTCTTGATATTTTAGGCTTTTTTGGAGCTGTTTCCTTTTTACTACTAACTAATCACATTCTTTGCTCTTGGCTTTGTAGCTTAGCAACAGCATCTAAATTCAAGGTTGGTGGAGGCTTCAGTTCCGTTTGTCCCTCTGAGATGGAGTACCCCCTCCATGGCATTAAGAATTTTTCTTAGAGTCAGCATGTTTGAATTCAAAGCACTAGGAGGCTTTCATTTCCTTCTTAAAGGTCTTATGTAAGTGCCTATTAGGATCTGTCAACCAATACAAACAGATTTGCCTTTCAAATGTGAGGCTTGTTGATTCCCTTGGGCAGGGGACATGTCCTTCTGAATCTATCTTCTCCTGTGTTCCTGGGACTGGCTAATAGTCAAGGGCACGGGCCTAAGGATCACACTTTCCAAGCCGTCGTGGTGTCTCTGGAAAGACTGCTCCCTTCCAGACACACAGACCTGCCAAAGAAACCAGAACACAGAGACTTGCCCAAACACTCCTGCAGTGGAAAACAACAGAAAAGGGCCCCTGCAGGTACACAGAGGCCTGGCGTGGGCAATCGGCTGCCTAATGAGTTTAAACGGGGGCCTTCTTCCTCTGCACAGCAGTGGACGGCTTCAGGTCCATCACCCACCAGCACAGTGTGGGCCCACGGGGTCCATTATGACAGCCAGAGACCAGGGCTCTCACCCCTGTGGGATGTCCAATGATTACACGGCTAGTAGATGACAGAGTTGTATTTAACTCATGAACCAACAGCAGACCACCTCCCCTGAACGTCTGTGTGTATCTGATGGCAAAACCACACCACGGGGGCCTTCCTCTCCGAGGTTCCAGGGCTATTGTCAGCCTGCTACTTTGTCATCGAGGGTCATTACAAGCACACAGTGACAGCAGTTTACACTTTCCCACCGCAGGAGATGCAGCAAAGGTTGGCAATCAGAAAGTGCTCTAACATGTACCAAAAGTCATCTTGTTTGAAAATGAATACAAATGTCCTTTCACATCTGATCTGGATTTATCACGCCAACTATTCCCACCCTTGTAACTCCAGCAAGATGCAGTCATCCGTCTGTCTCCTTGCTTCCGGCCCCACCAGGGCCCCAGTTCTGCTCCCCTCAGCCTGGCTCAGGCCAGGCCAGGCTCAGGTCTTTACAGTCTCTCTGGCACAAACCCTGACATCATCTTTGATTCCTCCCTCTGTCTCATGCATGGCCTGGAAATGGGGGAGCCGGGCTGGGTGGGGACCACGACTTGGGGGATTATTGCATTTAAAGGCGGGGAGACAGGATCACCTGGAAAAGGAGGCAGAGGAGACCCCGGAGAGATGGCGTTTGTGAGGTCTTCCAGCTATGGGAGCAGGAGCGGTGATCAGTTCTGCCACGTGGTTGGGTGAGGAGGGCTGAAGATGGCCATTGAATTCAGTGACTTTCATTGAATCCGCAAACACCATTTCTTAGAGACAGCACTCTAAATATCCACTTTCTTTTGGAGATTTATTACAGCTTCTTGTCATTTTATTCTTCATATTTGCAATTTTCTTCCCTACTACTCCTGGGGACAGTTGGTTTAAAGTGCAGACCTTCAGAAAAGACTGGAATTCTGCATACGCTGTTTCCGTAGATGGCCTGCTCCCAGTCTCTGAGTGTCATCTCAAGGTTTATAAAGAGACACTGGGGCTGCTTTGACCCTGGCTGAACACTTTGCATGCTGAGGTCCTTTGGGGCTTCAGATTTGCAGGCCCGGGGGGGGGCGCGCTGCGTGAGGTGTGTGTGGTGGGAGAGTGTGCTGTGGGCTGGCTGTGACCTTGGCTGTGACCTTGGCTGCTTACTTCATTGCTCCGAGCCCGAGTGTCCCATCTGTGTGGGCGCGTGGAGGTGACAAGCTGGCAGGCGTCCGTACCTTGGCAGTATCTTCCTAAGTGGCATCTTCACGTACGGCCAGACAGGAAAGGTCTGCACTCTTCACGGTGTAGGGCTGGAATTTGGGAGAGAGGCCACTGGCCACGGCTTCTCTTGTGTTTACACGATTGTCCTGGGTGGTCTTGGAAGGAGGATACATGCACTTCACCCTTGAAGTGCTTCTTATGTGTGGTATCTGGGGAAGCAGGAAGCAATGCCACGGGCCGTAGCCGTCGCGTGCACAGCCTGGCTCCCGCCCTGCTGGCTTCGTGGGTGGGGTGTCACTGTGCTTGCCAAAGTCCAGGTCAGTATGGGGACCCAGTTCTTTCCCACCTTAGCGTTTTCCTTGGCTTCACATGGTTCCTGAAGCACAGATTGAAACCTCAAGGGCAGCACGGGCTGGTGGACCTCGGTCAGTGGGGCCGGTGGCCCTCTACTCACTGCTGGCTGGTTCCTCTGTAGACCTGACGAGTGACAGCTGTTCACAGGGTCAAGAAAAGCCCTGACTGGTTTTTACCCTGCTCATCCCAAAAACACCTGGGTGAGAACCAGCTGTGTGTTCTCCAGGCAACGCGCTCCATTATTTCCTGGCCCTGGGGGCTCAGACCCTTCTAGCTGGTCTCCCCATCTGTTGGGCCTCCAACCCTGGCCCATGTCCACCCGCCACAGCTGGTGGTTCAATCCCAATTCTGATCAGGACTCAGCACGCTTTTGAGACCTTCTCGGGCTCTGTGGGAGTCATGGCAGCAGGCTAGTGGTACCACTGGGCACTTGACCCTACACCCAGGCACCCTGACTCTAAAGATGAGCGTGTGGGTGAGACGGGTGACACTTTCTGAGCAGAGGAGGCCCTGGTCTGTGTCTCAGCAAGTGTTCTGTTTCTTTTTGCACACGGAGCCGCCTCGCCCTTCCTGCTGTCCCCTCCATCCCCTCATCCCCTAACAGCTGTAGGAGAGTCTGTGCTCTCCTCCATTCCCCCCATCCCATCCCCTCTCACCTGGACCCTTTCCTGGCTCTGGGCAGCCCTCCCAGCTCCCTTATGTTTCGATTCCCTACATCTCCCACACTTTCCAGAGAACCGTCCCCTGCCTGCAGGTGCCAAGAGCTGGAAGTACTTGGGAGTTTGTGGCTGTGAGGCAGCCCATGGTCTGACTGGGCAGGAAGCTGGGACAGCTACAGAATCCCCATGGAATCTTCCTGGCTTTCCCCTTCCCCGCTCTGTTTCCCCCACTTCCTGGGAGCAGGTCCTTTCCACACGCACAGGGATGACCATCTCAGGGTGTGCGCCCGGATCCTGGCCTGGGGCGGCTGTGATCCTGGTACCCAGAGGCTAAGGGCACGCTTCTCAGCTGGATACTTGCTGGCAGATGGTGAAAGGGTGCTCCCAGGACATAGGTGGAGGGCTGGCTGCCCGTTGGTGCTGAGACGTTGCCATTCCTGATTCCACCCATTGGTGAACTGGGACGGGGTACCAATGGCAGGGATGCAGTAGCTTGTGCAATGCCCTAGCATTTGGGAGATCCAAGGATCACCTTACCCAGGCTGTGGAATTGGATGGTGTTTCTAGGTGCCATTCATGTAACAAAGGGGAAATGAATAGGGCAGCCCATTACCAAGCAAGATGCAGAGAGCAGACCAGGACCCAGACTCAATAGCCCAAGACAGAACTCCAGGGAAGGACAAATCGACAGTCTCCTTGACCAAGCCAGGGCCCTTCAGGGAGGAGTGGGTCCCCTAGGTGGGACATCTAGGTAGGGGTGTTTAGGAACGTTGGACCACAAATCCCCTGAGGCTTCTGGACAGGCAGCCACTCCCAGAGGCCCGTGCAAGGCGGACGTCTGTCACCGTCTTCAGTGTCTATCCCGCCTCCTCCCCTTGCCACTAGGCTGCTGTCCCTGCCCTGAGCGGTGGTCTCCTGACCTGTCAGCCTCTGACCAGGTCCTGATGGTCGTGTTCCCTTGGGGAACTCAGCTGCAGCTCTTTAGCGTTGCTCCAGCACTTTCTCCAGTCTTGCAACCCCTGTCCCTTGTCTCAGGTCAGCATAGACTTAACCATGAACCTCCTTCTGACCCAGAATGACTGTGGGACCCTCCTTGCTTTTTTCTTTTTTCTATTTTTTTTTTGGCCGCGCAGTGCGGCATGCCGGGATCTTAGTTCCCCCACCAGGGATCGAACCCATGCCCCTTGCATTGGAAGCACGGAGTCTTAACCACTGGACCACCAGGGAAGTCTTTGCTTTTGGATTGGTCCTTGAATCAGGAGCACATGGGGGAGACCCAAATGGTCCTGCTTCCAAAGGCTGTCATGGGAAGAAATTTGTTACCTGAATAAAGAATAATTATTCTTTAAATTTAATAGCTCAGTTTCACTTTAATGAAACACACTGTTTCCCAGAGAAAGCTCAGTCCCCAGCAATTTTACCCCACTACAGTCGTGCATCAGAATTGTCTGGACATTAAAAAATTTAAAACTAAAATTCTCACCCCAGTTAAAAAATGGGCAGAGGACTTGAATAGACATTTTTCCAAAGAAGACATACAAATGGCCAACAGGTATATGAGAAGCTGCTAAACATCACTCGTCAAATTAGTGATGCAAATTGAAAACACAAGGAGCTATCACCTCACACCTGTTAGAAATGCTGTTATCAAAAGGACAAAAGATCACAAGTGTTGGTGAGGATGTGGAGAAAGGAAACCCTTGCACTGTTGGTGGGAATGTAAATTGGTGCCGTCACTATGGAGAACAGTATGGAGGTTCCTCAAAAAATTAAAAGTGGATCTATTACCATATGACCCAGCAATTCACTTCTAGGTATTTTCTCTGAAGAAAATGAAAACAATAAACTCAGAAAGATAACTGCACCTCCATGGTCACTGCAACATTACTTACAATAGTCAAGATAAGGAAGCAACCTAAGTGTCTGTTGATGGGTAAATGGATAAATAAAATGTGGTATATATGCATAATGGAATATTATTCAGCTGTGAGAAAGAAGGAAATCCTGCCATTTGTGGCAACATGGATGAACTTGGAGGGTGTTAATGTGTTAATAGAGAAATAAGCCAGGCAGAGAAAGGCAAATACTGCCTGGTATCACTTTTATCTGGAATCTAAAAAAAGAAAAAGTCAGTCATAGAAACAAAGTGAAAAAGTGATTGCCAGGAGCTGGGGCATGGAAGAAACAGGGAGAGGTTGATAAAAGGGTACAACAACAACAAAAGAGATAAATATGTGAGGGGATGGATGGACTGTTAATTAACTGGGTGGGGAGAATCCTTTCCCCCACCCATTGTGTATATGTTCACAATGAACATATACATGTATCAGATCACCACAATGTACACCTTAAATATCTTACAATTTTATATGTCTGTCAAACCTCAATAAAGCTGAAGAAAAAACAAAAATTCTGACCTCAGGATTCTTTCCCAGACTCTGTGAATCATGGGGGTGTTTCTCAGGAATCTGAATTTTAAACCAAACCAAACCAAACCAAACCACCAAGAAATGTTGCTAGGGAACTCTGGGGTAGTTGGTCCAAGGACCAGTTTCGAACCTTCGCTATATAGAACACTAAATCTAAATTCATTAATTCAGCTGGCGTTTCTTGAACCCCTATGGCATGAAGATGAAAATGAAAACAATGTTGCCATCATTCTGGAGAATTAAGCTAGATCTTTGCCTGATGTAAAAACACAATATATCTTTGTGATGTTTGTTGTTATTTTGTTTCATTTTGACTTTATTTTTATCCTATCCTGTAACAAAAAGTGGGGGGAGAGAGAGCCAGAGAGCCAGAAAGAACCAGATCCAGTGAGCTGGCCTAAGGCTGCAGACCCTCACAATCTTTCTTTGGTTCCAGCTGGGGGGTCTCAAAGCCCTCACATCCATTGCCTGGCAGTCCCGGGCCCGGGGCCAGGGGACTGCCTCAACGTCTGCAGAATGTCAGGGGCAGAACTGTGGCTGGAGCTCTTTCCTCAGCCCATGATGTGCCCAGGGCCTCCACACCTCACCAGACACCAGAGGCAGAAGTAGAGGCGCAGTGGGAACAAGAGACAAGACAACTTGGCCTCTATGGAGCCCGTGCTCCTGGGATGAAATCCTCAGCCCCGGAGAGAGAGTTTGCTTTCTGTTCCGGTTCTGGTTTCCGTTTCCCACCTCCTAATTTCTGCCATTTTTGTAGGAAGTGCTAAGCCAAGTACCCCAAAGCACCCCTTCATAGAGGCAAACTGGACTGTTACAAAATGACCTCTTTTAGAGAGCAATTTCTGGAGCCAACCATATTTTGCACGGAGCCAACCATGCACGGGGCCAACCAACTACACATAGCAAGCTGAATCCTTTTCTTTCCTACAAAAGAGGACCCTGTGTCCGCTTTTGGGAGCCTCAGTCAGAAAAACATCCCACCAGTTCCTCCACCTAAGGGCTGAACTGTGAAGTGGCCACAGCCCTTAAGCCTGTCACCTCGACATTCTAGTTGGAATGCTGGGTGAGGGACTCCACGCCCAGTGCCTTCACATCTCCTGGATGGAAAGTGGTACCCAAGGATGCCTGTGTCTGTGGCCTATCCTAGTATCCTCCCTGCAACACTGCCTCAGTGAGTTTATAGGGGAGGCCAATCCAAGAAGAATAAGAATCCAGCCAATCTTCCTGGACCACGTCCCGGAATCCCACGATGAATAACAAGCACGGATGGGGTGCCGCTGGACTTGGGAATGGCCGCCAGCCGCTGGGAGCCCGAGGGGGCTGTGTCACCAGGAAGGCTGATCACTTCCCGTAGTTGAGATGGTCCGAGCTCACCTGGCCTCTCTCGGGTCAAGGCACATCTCAGGTGTGGAGGCTTTGTAGACGTTGGAAGCAGTGCCTGGGAGTTGCAAGTCTGTTCTCCATCCATATATTTGTTGTGTTGTATAGCCTTCCTTAACAGTGAATTAAACTGATCTGGAGTGAAGACTCTTGATTCTTGGGGGTTCAAATGTCTGAACCCAGGGTGCTATTGCTGGCCACCTAGGGTAGGCAGAGCTTGTCCCCCTAGCCTACCTCTCACTTGTAATCATTGGGAAACTTCTAACCTTCTGGGCAAAGACCTCTTGAACCTTCTTCTCTCCCCCCTCTTGGCCTGGCCATCTCTCACTTCTGGGAGATGCAGGTACATGTTCCAGAAGCACAGAAAGGGCACGATCATCTCAATAGGAGTGTTTAGCAATGGTTTCTGCAGGATTTGGCCTTTTTCCTGGACCTTGAAGGCGGGGTCACAACATGAGTGAGACCCGGCCGAGGAGGAGGTGAGGATGAGGGCAGCTGAGCTCATGGAAGGCGTGCCACCCTCTGGGGGAGGGTGTTCTCATCTGATCTGTGATCGCGGGCCATTTAGTCCGAAACATTTAGGACCTGGAATGTTGTGATGCCGCAGACTTTCAGCAAGGCTGGTCCGGACCCAGTTAGCCCATGGGCATAAAGTATATGTGAGTGTAAACCAGCACACCGAATATGCACTTTTGAAACTTGTCTGTGCTGTATGTTTTCAGTCATTTACTTTTGGTTCTCAACCTAACATTGACTGGCTTGAGAATAGACGCCTTCACCCTGGTGCCCCAAATCAACACGCCTGGTTTGTTGCCTGAGGTCCCATTGCAAATGCTACTTGACGGTTCACACTGTAGAGCTGTGTAGTGAGAATTTTGCACCTTTTCTCTTTGGTCGTATCATTAATTTACTTCTGTAAACATCGTTTGCTCATTTATTTTCTTGTTTCCTCCATCAGCATGGAAAGGAAGAGAAAGTGCCACAGTATTTAGTGGGTTGACATTTGCCACTCCCGTATTCTGAGAATTTCCTCTGAGAATAAATCTATTGCTTACTGAGAAAACAAATTAGAAAGACTTCCTGGTAAAGACGGTATAATGAACCCAGATCTTAGAATCTCCCTTCCCCAATTCCTGATGAGATTAATAAACAGAAAAAATTAGCGAAAAGTTTTTCTACTATCAAAGAAAGAAAGAGGTACAAATTCATGCCAGAGCACTTGAGAACGGCAGCCAAGGAAAGCAGCAGAAGATTCTTGTGTAGCATCTAACACCTTCACAACTCCCCAGAGACTATGCTGGGAGAAGAAGAGAAAACAAAATTCTAGTAGTTTTCAAGTAAATTCCCTAATCTTGGGAGAACTGGACAGAGGGTGAGTATACAGCCTGGAGAGAAGTTTCAAGAAGCCCTCAGGTTTGGGAGCTCTTACCTACTGCTGTGGAATGGCAAGATCTCAGCAGAGGCAAAAAAAAAAAAAAATTACCAGGCTTTGCCATTTTCTAGAACTCCATGCTGGAAAGGAAATGCCCAAACTCGTATCCCGCTGAGGGCGCTAATGCTCCCCTGAGTTACAGCGTGACATTTAGCGCAATCTCGGGAAAGACAGCAGAACTCAGGAAATCCAATAAAGTCTGGTAGAGCGAGATGAAAGGGAAATTTTAGAGCATAGGATATCACGTTTTATATAACAAAAAATAACTAGGAAGCAGAATATACACAACTAAATTTTAGCTAACTTTTCTAGAGGAAAGCCTTGAAATAAATGTGGACAAGTAGGAGTTGTAAACAGATATTAAAGCAATTAGAAAAAACATCACAGATTTGACGAGTACACTAAGATGATCCAACATAAATAAAATTTATAAATCTTAATTAGAAAACCCAATCAACGAACAGAAGGAGTTTTCAAAAATGTGATAGAAAAAAAAAAAAATTCTTGGGCTTCCCTGGTGGCGCAGTGGTTGAGAATCCGCCTGCCAATGCAGGGGACACGGGTTCGAGCCCTGGTCTGGGAAGATCCCACATGCCGCGGAGCAGCTAGGCCCGTGAGCCACAATTACTGAGCCTGCGTGTCTGGAGCCTGTGCTCCGCAACAAGAGAGGCCGCGACAGTGAGAGGCCCGCGCACCGCGATGAAGAGTGGCCCCCGCTTGCCGCAACTAGAGAAAGCCCTCGCACAGAAACGAAGACCCAACACGGCCAAAAATAAATAAATAAATAAATTAAAAAAAAGAAAAATATTCTTGAAATCAAGGAAATCTGAACTGATAGATTGAAGATACATAATTAGGAAACAGTCTAGAAAAATTTATTATTAAATGGATGTAGTAAGTGGGCATATTTGGTTAAGTTACTGAATTTTAAGAGAAAAGAAAAAATATTTAGGTTTTGAGGAAGAAAATGCAATTCATATACAAGGAGAGAAAGAAACCAGGCTTACCTCATACTTCTTTTTTTTTTTTTTTTTTTTTTTTAAATTTATTTATTTATTTTTGGCTGCTCGTTGCTGCGGGCTTTCTCTAGTTGCCAGGAGCGGGGGCTACTCTCCGTTGAGGTGCACGGGCTTCTCATTGTGGTGGCTTCTCTTGTTGCGGAGCACGGGCTCTAGGCGCACAGGCTGCAGTAGTTGTGGCATGTGGGCTCAGTAGTTGTGGCACATGGGCTCTAGAGCACAGGCTCAGTAGGTGTGGCGCACTGGCTTAGCTGCTCCGCGGCATGTGGGATCTTCCCGGACCAGGGCTCGAACCCGTGTCCCCTGCATTGTCAGGTGGATTCTTAACCACTGTGCCACCAGGGAAGTCCCTACCTCATACTTCTTAGCAATATTCAATGTGAAAAGACAATTGAACAATTATCTGGGGTGGCAATTAAACCATTACCCTAAAATGTTAAACCTAGTAAAATGGTTATTGAGTATAAAGGCAATAGGAGACATGGAGGCATTCTTTAAAATCTCAAGAAATATAGAGCCAGTGAGTACTTTCCTGTGGAAAAAAAAAAAAACAAAACTCCAGTGAATTAATTCAGTTGACCTGAAGGTGAGTGAGAAGGCTATGTCAGGGTTGGATGTCAATGATCCCTGGAGAAACATCCAAAAAGTTCGGAGGAGAAGAAAGTGGGACCCGAGGGGTGAGTTTGACTCTAAAGGCCTAGTAGGAGGGGGATTTTTGTGGTGATCATAGACGATACGAATGTCCATTTCCTGGTCCGATATTGGACTATAGTTACGGTATGTAAGATACCAGTGGGGAAACTGAGTGAAGGGTCCATGGAATCTCTCTGTACTACCTTTGTAACTTCCTGTGAAACAATAATTATTGTGAAAAATTAAAAATATGCCCAGCTGTGAGAGAGCATTCATTCATTCATTCACTCACTGTTTCATTCATTCATTCCTCACCATGTAATAGGTAATTGTTCTACTTTGCCTAGGTGTTGAAACTTACATTGGCACCAAGGAGTCTGTGCTAATTAATTACTTCCTCAGGTTCAGGCCGAGGGTAGTTGTCTGGACCTGGAAGGGAGACACATAAACTTGGAATGTCTGGGTGAACACCCAAAGAGTCCAGGTCATGCTTACCTAAGGCAGACATGGGAAAGTCATTTGTCTGCACGAGAAGACTGTCCCAGGGGGAACAGTCCAGAAAGACCCTTGAATAGTCACAGGGGCCAACAAGCCAGTGACCTTTCTCCCTGGTGGACATCAACATTGAATGGAAAGGCTAACCAGGACTCATGGCATTGCTCCCCAGCTGCCTTCGGTGTAGGGCAGCTGATGACGTCTTGAAGGGAAGGACAGCTGCAGCCCCTAGGACCCACTGTCCACAGTCTGCTCTGCTGGAAGATGCTGGGAGGTGTGTGTCAGGACGTCAGGACAAATCACCACAAATTGAGTGGCTTAAAACAACAAACATTTATTATCTTACAGTTCTGCAGGTGACAAGTCTGACATTGGTCTCACTGGGTTGAAATCAGGGTGTTGTTACAGCCACTCCCCTTTATCCAGAGAACCTGTTTTCTTGCCCTTTCCAGCTCCTAGGGGCAGCCTGAATTCCTTGGCTCGTGGCTTCTTCCTCCATCTTGAAAGTGGGCAATGTTGCATCTCTTTGACCTTCTTCTGCTATCACAGCTCCCTCTGATTCCTTCTTTGGCCTCCCTCTCCAACTTTTAAGGATTCATTGGGCCTGCCTGGATAATCCAGGACAGTCTCCTTATTTTAAGGTCAGCGGATTGGCAATCTGAATTCCACCTGCAAATTTACTCAGTCTTTGTCCTGTAACATGACATATTCACAAATCCCAGGGATTAGGAATGGGTATCTCAGAGCAAGGAATGTTACTCTGCCTGTAGAGTTGTTGACAGGAGACAAAGGAATGGCTACTGGCTCAGCTCCTGCTGCATCCGGATTTCAATGGCAGGTTAGTGGCTCCTGGTGAGGAATGCAGCGAATTCCAGGTAAGAATTCTGGACAGATCTAAGAACAAGGCAGTTAGAATACACCTCCTCTAGCCTCTCGTCATTTCTGGGTCTGCTTCTACAAGGCAAGGGGCTTCTTCTTCCTGTAGGAGTATCTATACCATATGGTCCATTTGAGGATGATTGCCAGAGCGAGGGTGACCAGCACAGTACGCAGGTGACAGAGAGTCTAGACACACAAACGCAACAGGGCAAAAATCATGAGCGTATCCTCAGTCTGCTGGTCCACTAGAAACCAGTACCTGGCCTAAGTATTCTTTATAGTATAGAAGACTAGAAAGTTAGCTGTCACTCTCAGTAGTTGGAAACATCCCATAACATCTATCTTTTCTTTCCTTTTTTTCCTTTCTTTCTCTCTCTCTCTCCCTTCCTTCCTTTTATTTTTTTAATGCTTTTTATTTTTATTATTTTAAATATTTATTTATTTATTTTTGGCTACATTGGGTCTTTGTTTCTGTGCACGGGCTTTCTCTAGTTGTGGTGAGCTAGGGCTACTCTTCGTTGCGGTGCGCGGGCTTCTCATTGCGGTGGCTTCTCTTGTTGCGGAGCATGGGCTCTAGGCGCGCGGGCTTCAGTAGTTGTGGTTCGCGGGCTCTAGAGTACAGGCTCAGTAGTTGTGGTGCATGGGCTTAGTTGCTCCGTGGCATGTGGGATCTTCCTGGACCAGGGCTCAAACCCGTGTCCCCTGCTTTGGCAGGCAGATTCTTAACGACTGCGCCACAAGGGAAGCCCTCTTTTTCTTTCTTTACCTATCTATCATCTATCTACCTATTATATCTATCTGTCTATCTTTCTGTCACTTACCTATCAGCTATCTATCTTTATTGTTAAGATGTGACTACATACAATAAAAGCATATTTAATGTACAGTTCAATGAGTTTTTGAAAAATAACCGTCACTTTAAATAAGATATAGAACATTTCCAGCACCTCGGAAAGTTCTCTCCTGCCCCTTCACAGATAACCTTACCCTACGGGGAAATACTGATCTGATTTCTAGCACCATGGACTAATTTTGTCTGTTCTTAAACTTCAGATAAATGGAATCATACAGTATGTACTCTTTTCTTTCTGGTTTCTTCCTCTCAGCCAATATGTGTTTGAGATTCATCCATATTACCATACAAATCAATAGTTTATTCTTTTTAATTTGTAAGTTTTATGAATATAATACAAATTGTTTATGCATTGACTCATTGGTTAACATTTGAATTGTTTCCATTTTGGGCAATTATGAAGAAAGCTGCTATAAACATTTGCACACAAGTCTTTTTGCAGGATCTGTTTTCATTTTTCTTTAGTAACTATCAAGAAGTGGATTTATTAAATCATATATAAACTATATAAAAAGTTACCAAACTGTTTGCCAGAGTAGCTGTGCCATTTTGCATTCCTACTACCAGTGTATGAGAGCCCAGGTGTTTCACTTCCTTGTCAACACTTGTTTTTGTCAATATTTTCAATTTCAGCCATTTTACTGTGTGAATAGTGGTATCTCACTGTGGCTTTAACTTGCATTTCTCCGACGACTAATGACATAAGGCTCCTTTTCAGTAGCTTATTTGCCATCTACATCTCTTCTTTGGTAAAGTGACTTTCCAAGTCTTTGCCCATTTTTTATTGGGTTGTTTGCATTTTTATCATTGATTTGTAGGCATTTTTATTTGTTCTGGATAAAAGTTCCATTTTCAGATATTTTTCGAGACAGAGTAACCTCTCTCTTCCAGTGGTGGGCTCTGCCTTTCTCTGCCTGTGACATTTTGGGTGAATCCCTTCACCTCTTTGGAAAAGAGCAGCTTCCAGCCAGCCCCTCACAGAGGGAGCCCGAGTATTCTCTGAGATTCTGCCTTGGCAAGAAAGCTGAGCAGTGTGTATCTTGAACACCGTAATATCAACTCTTTTTCTTCCAAGAACGTGGCTGTTGGAGTTAGAATTCATAAATAAGACAGGCAAGATCGGGTGGGGATTTGAGATCAAGACCACTTGTGCTGCCAACCCTTTGCCCAGAACAAACATTCCCATGTTCAGTCGTGAGATATACGCGGTTTGCGTTGTTCTGATGCTTAGAAGACATTGATAAGCTACCCCTCAGCTGTGAGCAGGTCTCACCACAATAAAACTTAAGGTGCGCGTAAGAGAGTGGAGTTTATACTATGCATGAAGCATATTTAATAGAATTAATTGCATTTATCATTTATAAATATTGATTTGGAGGTCAGATCCTGGAGACTCTTCCTTGAGCACCACAGGAAATGAGAGATCACCTCATGTCCCCCTTTCCACCACCTCGCTCTCTTCACTGGGGTTTCCAGCTCAGCCCCCTTTGGGGCTCCTCCTTGTGGGTGGAGGGAGACCAAACTGCCTGGTGGTCATGCAAAGCGCTTTCTCCCCGTGTGGTTTCTTTGATCTTTCCTCCCCAGGAACGCCCTCCTTCCCTCTGCTTCCCAAAGCTGGCCCAGCATCTGTGCCATTTCTTCTGCCCTTGGCCCCCGTGCATTCTCTGTAGCTCCTGGCCACTGTCACCTCATCGAGGGAGCATCGTCTCCTGTCCTTGGTTGCACTCCAGTGATACGGAAAGGATTTTACTCTCTGGGTTCTTGTTGGAGAGACGGTTTAAGGGCCGGCTTGGGACACAAGTGGATCCTGGTAACCTCTAGTAGTGGTAGACCAGTGGGCCAAACCTTTGGAGGAACCAAAGAGGCTGCTTGAAGACAGAAGAGGGTAGAGAAGGAATTTGAGGTCTTTTAAAAAAAATTATTTATTTATTTATTTTTGGCTGCGTTGGGTCTTCGTTGCTGCACGCGGGCTTTCTCTAGTTGCAGCCAGCGGGGGCTACTCTGTGTTGAGGTGCGCGGGCTTCTCATTGCGGTGGCTTCCCTTGTTGTGGAGCATGGTCTCTAAGGGCACGGGCTTCAGTAGTTGCAGCATGTGGGCTCAGTAGTTGTGGTGCATGGGCTCTGGGGCTCGCGGGCTTCAGTAGTTGTGGTGCACGGGTTCTAGAGTGCAGGCTCAGCTGTTGTGGCGCATGGGCTTAGTTGCTCCGTGGCATGTGGGATCTTCCCAGACCAGGGACCGAATCCGTGTCCCCTGCATTGGCCGGTGGATTCTTAACCACTGTGCCACCAGGAAAGTCCCAGAATTTGAGGTCTTCAGAAAAATTAGCAGGTGTTGGGAGACCCTGAGATGCCTGGAGTTTCATGGGACCTTGGTGTGGAGAGGAGGTGGGGCACCCCACTCCCTGCAAACTAGGGTCAACACAGATGAGGGGAGCTCTGGGGATGAGCAAGGAGGGTGGAAAGATCTGGAAACCTCCCTGTCCATCGAGAGGCCTTGAGTCACCATGGAGACGGAATAAATACTCTCCCTGGAGCTCTGGCTCTGACCAAACTAGAGAGTCTGCCGGAGCTTCTCTTTCCTGCAGAAATCACTCAGCCAAACAAAATACAGTCACCTGAGGACTCGGAGGAGTAAAGAAAGCCAGTGAATTGCGGAGAAATCAAACTTGGAGCAGCAACCCTAGGGAGGGTGTGTGGGGGGGATTAATTCCCATGTTTTTCTCTTTTCTCTCACAGTTTTTACCCAAAGACAGGCGCCAGTTGCAGAAATGAGAGTGAGGGAGGCCCAAACTCCAATAGATACCCTGTCCTTCTAGGCAGAGGGAGCAGGAAAGGAGCCCCCTCACCGCCACGAGTATGGAGGGTCCCATTCTCTTTCTTTTTCTTGCCCTTTCTGCCTGTATTATGGAGCGTTGCGGCAGGCTGGTGTGGGCAGCCACGGGTCTGAGAGAACTCTGCCTTTTGCTCAGTGAGGTCAGGAAAAGGAGTCACTGCAGGCCAGAGGGCACGGGGGGCCCAGAGGGAAGGATCCCCCAATTCTGTGATGGGCCCACCAAGTCTGGGGTTGACCCCCGAGCTGCGCGTGTGCAGGACAGAGCGCAGGCTTCGCCAGCTGAGCTGAGGTTAGGGGAGGTAGAGCGCATGGCCCCAGCTGCCTGGTTGACCGCTTGCAAAATCAATTAAAAAAGAGCATTCTTTTAGGGGACCCAGATCCGCAATGCGATACTCATAATGTCCAGGATTCTATCCTGAGGGGTGACACTGATGGAAAGGCCTCACCCTGAGGAAGTGGAGCACATACAGCAGCGGCAGGGCTTCGGCAGACGCTGAGGAGCTGTCCGGTCAGGTGCGCTCAGGCCTCTGGGACTCGGGAGCCGTGAACCTGGATGAGGCCCGGGAGGGGGGCAGGGCCCGAATGCACAGGGCCGTGGGAGCGCTCGAGGGGGTGGTGTGATCGCTCTGTTCTTTTATGGGGCACACTTTTTGAGTGTGTTACTCTCCAGCTCTTTGCTTTTCTCGTACAGGCTCTCTTGTCGCTGCAGTGGCAACCCGTGGAAAGCTTGCAGAGGCTGCGGAAAGGAGTGAGGGACCACCTGTCTTCTTTGATTCGATGTCTTCTGCCCCCGAGCCCGGGCCAGTGTCCTCTGTGGGTAACCCAGGCTCAGGAGGGCTGAGCTAAGTGCTTAGATCCGAAGCCTTCTAGGAAGAAGACCTGTCTGCTGTACTTAACATTTCCCTCAGCCCTCACAGGCAGGTTTCTGAGGGATCCCAGATTCCTTGTGAGTGTGTGTGTGTGTGTGTGCATGTGTGTCTGTGTGAGAGTGCATGTGTATATGCCTGTGCGTGCATATTCATGTGTGGTGTGTGTCTCTGTGTACAGGTGTGTTTGTGTGTGTATCTGTGAGTGTGTGCAACTCTGTGTGTGTATGAATGTCTCTGTGTGTGTCTGTGAATACATGTGCACGTGTCTGTGTGTACATGCCTGTGAGTAAGTGTGTGTGTGTTTAGGGATTATCAGTGAATCTTCCAGCTCCCGATCCTGCCACATCTAGCCTGTGTGAAGTGAGCACATTATCCTTACAGTAAAATCCACCTGATGCCCTGGGATGACCTTCCTCCCATCCTCCCTCTGGTCATGCACGTGTACCCAGCTCCCTCTCCGGACTGGGTCTGGTCTGAATGTCAAGGCTGAGCAGTGCCAGCAATGGGGCAGGGATGAAAGGATGTTGGCTGAATGGAGCTTTCACAACTTGGGAATTTGGTCAAGGGAGAAACTATACATGTTTTTTGAATAAAACCCCAATTCACATTTTCTGTAATGCCTGGTGCACTGCCCTTGCCACGTTCTTTTTTTGTATCTTCAGTGTGTGGTGCACGCAGGTACATGGTAAATGTTTGTAGGACTAGATGAGAGCATAGGGATCAAGGAGCAGAGATCAGAGCTAAAGTGTAATAACACAGGAGCCAAGAAAAAAATAAAAAAGCATCCAGGAAGCAGGGGATCCTGGACCTGAGGAGCAGAGGGCCTTTGGAACTTAGTGTTCCTCCTTCATGGTTGGAAATGCAGACATAGGGGAAATGCAGGCAGTGTCAGCAGCTATCACGGGAAAAGGTCAGGCTGGGCTGAAAATGGATCGTGTCTCGGGGCTCACCTTCCCTAAGCCTTGGAATTAGTGAAGTTATGCAGATGAGAGCATGTTTAATAAACATTGGTTGGGTCTGACTCTCATTTCTCATTGGGTACGTTTTAGGTGGCAGCTCCTCTTTTATCTTTGGTGGTACCTGACTTTCTCTCTGTGGCAACAGAAGGCCAATGGCTGAGGGATAATGGTCCCAGAGATGTGTGAATTCCTTGCCTGGGACTGTCACCCTTTATAAATTCCCCAAAGCCATATGCAAGCTTTGTGAGAACCAAATGCACCCATCATCTTGCAAGTATTCAGAATCAACAATCGTTAACGACCGAAATCTTTGAGCAGTGGGCGTGGTCTATCAGCTGTTTCCAGTCTTTCATTTCTATTTTTAATAGCCTCTAAAAGGAAGTGCAGATTTCATTCCACCAGGGTGTTCACTAAACATTTTGGTGAGGGTGGCTGCCTAGATACAGGTGTGCTAAGATTTTCCATCCTGTTGCTTTAATCAGACACGATTTTTCAGTGGTTTGCATTTGCTGCTACATTGGTTGGCAGATTTTTTTGTGTATAGCATTTGCTCTCGTCAGACTGAGGAAATCTTAAGATAAAAGCTTCTTGATGAGGTTTTAATGGATCCTGCTGAGTCAGGTTCACAGGCAAAACTCTCTTACTTGTCTGGAAGTGCATTTTATCTTGAATGCCATATCAGGTTCTGTTGAAAAACTAGGGCAACTTAAAACAGAATAGTGCAGGCTGAAGATATAGCTTGTAAAGCTCTATTCTTAATGCTTTGGAAATTCTCTTGAATATTCCAACAGTGACTAATTTTTTTAAAGGATGGTTTTATAAAATCTTATGTTATAGGATGACTATTTTTTTTTAATTTGTTTATTTTTGGCTGCATTGGGTCTTCGTTGCTGTGCGCGGGCTTTCTCTAGTTGGGGTGAGCGGGGGCTACTCTTCGTTGCGGTGCGCGGGCTTCTCATTGCAGTGGCTTCTCTTGTTGCAGAGCACGGGCTCTAGCCACGCGGGCTTCAGTAGTTGTGGCACACAGGCTCAGTAGTTGTGGTGCACCGGCATAGTTGCTTCGCGGCATGTGGGATCTTCCCAGACCAGGGCTCGAACCCATGTCCCCTGCATTGGAAGGTGGATTCTTAACCACTGCGCCACCAGGGAAGCCCTAGGATGACTATTATAATCATTTCATGCTTTACACCTCACCTGCTTCCTAAAGGGTTTCAAGGCAGCTTAAAAATATAGGCTGTTGAGAAAGATTGACTTCTGGAAAGGTGAATCTTAGGAACCTACTTTCCCACAAAAGCAGCAAAAATAATGACAACTCAATAAAACCCAACCATTTCAGAACTCTGGAAATTAACCACAGGTACAGAACAAACTAAAAAGCATACATTCGAGAAAAAAAATATCCTGAATTTTCCTAACAACAGCAGGGTATGTGGTGGTGTAAATTAAGGCTATGACATCTGCCCTTCCTCCCCAGCTCAGTGGCATGAAATGTTGGCAGCCTCGCAGCCAACAGAGGAATGACCATTTTGAGAGCTCCACTAAAAGCCCGAAGCTCAGAACAGTGTCAACAGCTTCACCAAACTAGAAGTAACCTGGAAAATCTTCACTCCCCTGGTATAGTCTCTACTTGATTTGACTCAGAGCTCAGTTCTGAAACAAAAAAGCCCTATCCTATTACAGAAAACACTAGCAATCAGTTAGTAATATGGCAGCTACACAGGCTATAATTTCAGCTGAGGTGAAAAAAGACTGGCCAAAAATGTAAAAGGAAGACCTGGAGAACTAGATGACCATAGGGTACTTCAAAAAGCTCTGGCACATTCCTGGGCATGCATAGGGCTGCATCCATGCCCAGGAAGGACCTGGGAAATGGGCAAGCAGGAAACGAAAGCTAAACCATCTTGGAAACTGCCTACAGTTTCAAGATGGGCCTTTACAAACAGATTCCCTTGACAAAAGGTGGTTCAAGGCATTGAAGAACATCATAGGATTGGTAATTGGCTGATCCCTAAATGATACTGACCTGTGTGACTCATAGGAAGCCAGGCTTAAAAATAACGAAAAGAACTAAAGCTAGGAGAGAACTCGATGTGCACCCATTGCCAGGAATACAGAATCTACAGAATTAATCCAGGAAAGTCACAAAATAAGTAAACAGCAACAAGAAGAAGAACAAAAATGAAACAGCAGCAGCAAATTCTGTGTGTGTGTGTGTGTGTGAAAGAGAGAGAGAGAGAGAGAGAGATTCTCTCATCCTGATTTCATCACTGGTCATTTATTCCTGCCTCCGGGTAAGGGGAGCAGAAGTGTCCGACTCCCTGACCCCCCTCCCCTTGCCCCCGAACAGCAGGTGGACCACAGCAGGTGGACCACAGTGGTGTCTTCCTTGCTCCTCCCGCCCGCTGCTGTGGGACCCAGGTACCCGGCATCTGCTCTGCAGGTCTGGCCTGAAGATCCTCTATTTGCCTTCGAGGTGTGAGGGACACAGAGGCACAGCGTGGCCCTGGTGGACCTGATCACCCTGCCCCTGCTCTTTCCTCTGTGTTCTGCTTCCCTGATCTCCAAGAAGGACTCTGACGTCTGCATTTTCTCTCCCTCTTTCTGTCTTTCCCAGTCTCTATCTTTTTTTCTGTCTCAATCTTTCTTTCCCCTTCCTCTCTCTGTCTCTCTCAATCTCTCTCTCTGTCTCTCTCTCTTTTCATCATCTATTTTAAGGAGTTGGCTCATGTAATCATGGGGCTGGCAATTCTGAAATCTGCAGGGCAGGAGGCAGGATGGGGACCCAGGGAAGAGCTGATGCTGCGATCTTGAGTCTGAAGGGCGTGTGTAGGCAAAAACCCCTCTACCTCAGGAAACCTCAGTCTTTTTTCTCTTACAGGCTTCACCTGATTAGATGAGGCCCACCCATGTCATGGAGGGTAATGTACTTTGATCAAAGTCCACAGATTTAAATGTTAATCACATCTTAAAAATACCTTCATAGCAACACCTAGACGGGTATTTGACCAAACACTGAGTACCATGGTCTAGCCAAGTTGATACACAAAATGAGTTATCACAGGCATCATGTGAGACTGAAATAAGAGCTTTTGTTCAGGGGACGGGGAGCGGGGCGGGGGCTGGGAGTCTCAGCAAGGCTCTCTTCTTGTCCACTCTGGAGTCTTTTGGGGACAGAGGCTCCAGAGAGTCATGGAGAAGAAGCAGCTCCCTCTGGAGGTGGCTAGAGTCAGGACTGCTACCTGGCACCGCAGACCCCAAGCTTCAGGGGGAAAGGCCAGCGGGTACACGGAAGGCTCCTCCCACCTCCGTGCCAGGGCCTGCGAACCGGGAGCTGGGAGGGTGGTCTCCCCTCCCCTTCTCTGACTGGCAACGTGAGGAGCAGGGATGGGCACGAGCCCCCGGGACTGACCTGCCAGGCTTGCCCGGGGCAGGTGGTGCCCCAGAGGTCAGGATCCACCAGCCCTTCCTTCTAGAAGGAGGTCAGGGAGCCACTTCTCTCTTTCCTCTTTGCACCTGAGGATCCTTCGGGGTAAATGTCTGCTCCACGTACTGGAAACTGCCTTGGAGGGTATGACAGACGAGGTGTCAGGGGTGGGAAGGGGTCCAGCTGTGGCTGCAGGCTGAACTCTGCAGTTCCCAAAGCACCTTAACAGTGATGAAGGTGAAATATACATACACACATGCACATAGGCACACACGGATTTTCTATCACCCCGACTGCCGTGTTTTTAGTTGATTCCAGACCAAGAGGTGGCAGAAAAGGTGTGACTATCGCGCTTAACACCGAACTGGAGGCTATAGTACTTTCAGCAGCACCTGCGACTGTGTCATCAAGAAAAATCACAAATGGTTCCATATCGCATTACAGTTGTGGCAGAGAGTCTGAATATGGTTTATTTTCATCATTAAATTTCATAAAATTATGATGCTTTTTGCGCACTCTGCTGGATTTTGCTTTATTTAATGCATTAATAAAGAAGCACACATAGGGCTTCCTTGGTGGTGCAGTGGTTGAGAATCTGCCTGCCAATGCAGGGGACACGGGTTCGAGCCCTGGTCTGGGAAGATCCCACATGCTGCGGAGCAGCTAGGTCCGTGAGCCACAATTACTGAGCCTGCGCGTCTGGAGCCTGTTCTCCGCGACAAGAGAGGCCGCGACAGAGAAAGGCCCGCGCACCGCGATGAAGAGTGGCCCCCGCTTGCCACAACTAGAGAAAGCCCTCGCACAGAAACGAAGACCCAACACAGCCAAAAATAAATAAATAAATTTAAAAAAAAAAAAAAAAAAAAAGAAGCACACATATCACAATATCCCAACCGCATTGTCTCTGAGATTGTAAGGATCGTATTTATGCATTTAAAAACATTATTCTGTGCCTAGTCACATCCTTGGCTGTTAGGACTCTATTCCAACATGTCACGGGGTGACCCCAAACATGATTACACTACAAATGACACATGCAGTCAAGCTAAGTTCACAGATAATCAAGATCCTTAGAGATGCATTCACCCAGATTGTACTACTCAATGAAAACTTTATATTTTTATTTAAAAAAAAATTATTTTACTGAAGTATAGTTGATTTACAATGTTGTGTTAATTTCTGCTGTACAGTATAGTGATTCAGATATATATATCTGAATATATATATATATATATGCAGACACATTCTTTTTCATATTCTTTTCCATTATGGTTTATCACAGGATACTGAATATAGTCCTCTGTGCTATACAGTAGGACCTTGTTGTTTATCCATTTTATATGTAATAGTTTGCATCTGCTAATCCCAAACTCTCCATCCATCCCTTCCCCACCCCCTTGGCAACCACAAGTCTGTTCTCTATGTCTGTGAGTCTGTTTCTGTTTTGTAGATAAGTTCATTTGTATCATATTTCAGATTCCACATTTAAGTAATATTGAAAACTTACTTTAAATCTCAATACTGAAGAATCTAGAATCCACATTTGGTTTTAGAACTGAAGAACCAGGCCTCCATTCCGGAAAAGGCAAGGTGTTAGAATTAAGCCAAGATCATGGACAAGACCACCCTCAAGTGAAGAATGAAGCTGGAGGAGCCAGATGGCATCGTACCCGCAGCCCCTCCTCCCGGGTAGATGTACTCATCAAAGCATTCAGGAACATTCCTTCCCTTGCATTGATTCTAGACTGTGACTTGCCAAATAAACAGGGGCTCTAGGGTCAAGAATGCAAATTTGGTTTCAAAATCAAAGCTCTAGATGCTCTGCCCAGAGGAAGAGAGAACTCACGAGGCCTTAGAATGAAGACAAGACCAAGGACAAGATCCCCGTGATGAGCAGGCATGGGCATCGAAGTCACCCCAGAATCCTCTGGGGCCAGGACTGGGCACATGGCTCTGCATCTGAGGTCCTCACCCTTGGCCTCACCATCCACCACTCCTCCTGGATCTCACCCTTTGCAGCCGCAGACAGGCCTCCTGACGATGCTGAGCAGGACTGCAGGAGCCACAGATCTGAGAAGTACTGCCTGGTCCCACAGGCAGTGGACCTCCAGGCAGTTAGGACAACACGAACACAGACCGAGCCTGCTGCAGGTGCCAGAGTAAGTGCTGATGCTGGCAGCGTCGCCCCTGTAAGTGGACGCTTGATGACAAACAGACACATTGTCTCAAAGAAGCCCCCACAAATTACTAAACTCATCACAAACTGATTTCAGTGATTTTACCATAGACAAACCTGCAGACCCCCTCCTTTTTTTAAATTGAAGTATAGCTGATTTATAATGTTGTGTTAGTTTCAGGTGTACAGCAAAGTGATTCAATTATACATATACATATATAACTTTTTCAGACTCTTTTCCATTATAGGTTATTGCAAGATATTGAATATAGTTCTCTGTGCTATACAGTGGGTCCTTGTTGTTTATGTATTTTATATATGGTAGTGTGTGCCTGCTAATCTCAAACTCCTAATTTATCCCTCCCCCTACCACTTTCCCCTTTGGTAACTGTAAGTTTGTTTTCTATGTTTGTGAGCATATTTCTGTTTTGTAAATAAGTTCATTTGTATCATTTTTTTAGACTCCACATATAAAGTGATATCATATGATATCTATCTTTCTGTCTGACTTATTTCACTTAGTATGGTAATCTCTAGATCCATCCATGTTGCAAATGGCATTATTTCACTCTTTTTTTTATGGTTGGGTAATATTCCATTGTATATATGTCTTCTTTATCCATTCATCTGTTGATGGATATTTAGGTTGCTTCCATGTCTTGGCTGTTGTAAATAGTGCTGCTATGAACATTGGGGTGCATGTATCTTTTTGAATTAGCATTTTTCATCTTTTCTGGATATAAGCCCAGGAGTGGGATTGCTGGATTATATGGTAACTCTATTTTTGATTTTTAAAGGAACCTCCATACTGTTCTCCATAGTGGGTGTAACAATTTACATTCTCACCAATAGTGCAGGAGGGTTCCCTTTTCTCCACACCCTCTCCAGCATTTATTATTTGTAGACTTTTTAACGATGGCCATTCTGACTGGTGTGAGGTGATACCACACTGTAGTTTGATTTGCATTTCTATAATAATTAGTGATGTTGAGCATCTTTTCATGTGCCAGTTGTCCATCTGTATGTGCAGACCCCTCCTTAATCGAGTGGTCAAGATTTGTGTCCCTGCAGGGGGACACACTGACACACAGTGTCTCCTAGTAGGAAGCAATGGCTTCTGGGGTCTTACTGCCCCAGAGCATAAACTAATCGAGTCATGAGGAAATGCCAGACAAAGCCAAGTCGAGTGGCTTCTGTTAAGTAACTGGGTGTACTCTTCGAAGGCGGATTGAGTGGTGGTGATAGGGACGGAGAGAAGGCAGGCTAACTCGGGAAATACTCAGGAGGTAATCTCACAAAGAGTTCTTTTCTGTACGTAGCATGTGCCACTTTGTTTGTAAGAAAGAACGCACACATACACACACAATGCATAACAGAAGGCTGTTTGCCTGAAAAGAAGGTGAGTAAACTGGTAGCAGTGGTAACCTCTGAGGAAGGGATGTAGGAGACAGGCATACTTTTCACCGTAAATCCTTTTACCTTTTGTCTGAATTATTAAAACGACTCAGGTGTGCAATTTATTTAAAGTTTACTCTTTATTCATGTAAAAAGATGGCCCTTGAGCATTATGTTAAGTGAAAAAAAACCCCCACATACACAAAGAGAGTACATATCATAAAATTCCATTACTCCAATTTCAAAAGTTGAAGCCTTTATCGGTAGAGTCAGAGGTCCGTCTGCGGGTCGGCCTCACCCTGAAGTGTGGCAGTGGCTGGAAGGGGTTCCAGACAGCCTAGGAGCTTCTTGGGCGGGTCCTGGACACACTGTGTTTGCATGTTGTGGAAATCCGGCAAGCTGCACGCCGGTGAGCTGTGCAGTGCCCCCTACATGTTGCATTCCAATAAAAATGGTTACTAAAGCCCAACAGTATTGAGAAGGTCTGCAAGGCTCCTCACAAGCCTCTGGACCATAAGCTTGGTGGGGAGGGGCTTGTTCACCGTTTTACACCCCTCGCCTGGAAGGGCAGAAGCTTCCTGACGTTCATGGAGTGTGTGGTGAGCTTTCTACCCACAGGGTCTCCCATTTCAGCACTGGACAGCTCTCTGTGCTTTTTCTAAAGGACACCTTCCATTTCTTGAATAGATACAAGTTTAGAGCCTGTGATGTGTTTGGTGCTGAGAGATGCAGAGATGAATGAGCCACAGGCCAACTTGGAGGGACTCACGGGTATCCAGGCACAGAAGGAATGACTGGACCACGAGGTAGGAGGGTCACACAAATGGAATGCGGTGGAGAGAAGTGTGGGCCAGCTATGAGAGCCTGGCACTGGAGCTGGATCTTGCAGGATGCACCGGAGGTAGCCGAGAAGAGGTAGGAGGTGCATTCAGGGAGGATGAGACAAGGAGACCGAAGGTCTGAGGTTAGGAAACCTGTTAATTGCAACGATGAGCTTTCATTTATTCGGATGCTCCATAAAGTGTGACAGGAAGGCATGGTTTGTTAATGGGCTTAAGTGGAGGTGTGGACTCTGGGCCCTTTCATCCCCAGAATCCTGGGGCTCTGCTTTGTGGACAAAAAGGGTGGGGCAATGATGCAGGGTCAGCCAGGGGAAAATAACCAGGAGCCCTTTGACTCTTACAGCATTTTGGGGTGGGCGGGGCAGGTACTGCTTCTAGGCAGGATGTCCTGACATTTAGAGAAAACCATGTGACATCCTGCATGTTAGGGCTCAAGTTACAAACACCATGCATTTAACTAAAAACAAAACAAACACTTCTAATATTAACAACGTCACAAAATCATTCATAAGGGGTTGTTTTTATATTTCTTTTTTTTTTTTTGGCCGTGGGATCTTAGTTCCCTGACCAGGGATTGAATCCGTGCCCTCGGCAGTGAAAGGGCAGAGCCCTAACCACTGGACAGCCAGGAAATCCCCTGCTTTTATATTTCTTTTGCAGTATTATTTCCTGCGTGCAAATTAAAATTTGGGAGAGCATCAATCAGTGCTTATCAAGTTTCGCATATTAAATATTGTTTTGTTAGGAATTTCAGAAAAGTATAAAAATGAAAATAAGAATTGCTAGTATATTACTATCCAGAGACAATCATTCTTTGTAGTTTGCTGTGTTTTCCTCAAGTTTTTATATACTATGTTTTATGCATTATGCTTATTTATTAAAGGCTAAATACAATATTACATAGGAAATATTAAACAGTATATATTATATGTTCTATTTTACATTTTATCTAATATATACATTTGTTTATATATTTATGTGTTCCATATACATCAGAGTCCAAATTTAACCAGGTACATGGAATGCTGGATAAAGTAAATAGGAACTGGCATTTAAAAAAACAACAGACAAAGGAGGTGCAAATTTAAGACTGATTAAAGTCTACAAAAACTCTGGAGCTCTGTGTTTGATTTTGAAATATGAACTCACAATGCATTTTGCCTCTGTATTGTATACACAGACATACTTCCTTTTATTGCACTTTGCTTATTGCTTTGCGGATACTGTGTTTTTTACAAATTGAAGGTCTGTGGCAACCCTGCATTTTGAGCAAGTCTATTGGCGCCATTTTTCCAACAACATTTGCTCACTTCATGTGTCTGTGACCACATTTTAGTAATTCCTGCAATATTTCAAACTTCCTCATTATCATTTTGTTATAATGATCAGTGATCTTTGATGTTACTATCGCAAAAAGTTTATGACTCACTGAAGGCTCAGATGATGGTTAGCATTTTTTAGCAATAAAGTATTTTTAAATTAAGGTATGAACATTATTTTTTTAGACAGAATGCTACCGCACACTTAACAGACTACAGTATCGTGTAAATGTAACTTTTATATGCAGTGGGGAACCAAAAAATCCGTGTGACTTGCTTTATTACCATATTTGCTTTACCGTGATATTCACTGTATTGCGGTGGTCTGGAACTAAACTGGCAGTATCTTTGAGGTATGCCTGATGTGAAAAATTTTCTGTATATTATGATGTTTTGGCATCTTGAAAACCCTTTCTGGCTGAGGAGAGACTACCCTTCCTGGATCAGCCAATCCTTAGAGACAGCAAAGGGCCCATCCGGGAGCAGACCTGTGATATAGAACTCCCCCATCCAGAGCCAGACCCCCTTTGCCTGGACAATGCCTCCCAGGAGGCAATATTCCTCTGCCTTAATCACCCAAAGGCCAGGCACCAGGCAACTAGGGACCACACCTACAGCCCAAAGCCCCCCAGAATTATTCAAACCAACCATTCCCAAGCTGTTTGCTCTGCCCTGCCCTTTTTTCCCGAGGAGACCCCAACAAAGGTGGTGGCCTCGGCTTTCCCATCACTTCCGCTTCTGTCTCCTGTTCACCCTGGTGCTTCCCCTGTGGCCCTGTGTAGTGTTCTGGGTCTCCTGTCTCTAGGACCTGGGGCTGTAATCAACTTTGTTTTCCTGAGTCTCTCCTTTGTTTCCTCTTGCGGCTGCACTTGACTGACCATCTCATACAAGAGCATAGAACAGCCTTTAAAAATACACATATTTCCTCACTCTGTCCATCCTGAAGGCCTAGAAACCAAATCCAGCTCAACTGACAGCCTTTGTACCCAGCCTACCACCTCTCAGACTGTGGTCTCCCCCAAACCACTGCCCATTACAAGGAGCACTGACTCCAAGGAGAGATGGCCTATCTTACGCTAGAAAAGGACAATACGGGATGTCTCATCTCACCAGAAAGCTAGTGAGACTACCTGAAAACTAGACTGACAGCTACCTGAGTCAGGACAAAGGGTTAAACACAAAGTTCTTTTTTCATGGAAATTTCCAGCTGAGAAGTGACAAATGATAGACCGGGAACATAATCATTTTGTAAAGAACATCATCAGCCAGATAGCATGTCTCTGACAGAAACACACAAAGACATCCCCGAGTATGACTGAGACTTCAGATCTGACTACCACTTAGAGGGACTCGGGGTCAGAAGCACTCGCTAACTGGTGCCATCGCTTTTCTATCAGGAGGGGTCAGATTGCGAGAATCTTTCCAAGACCAGTGCTCTTGTTTTCCCAAAGAAGTTGGGTTCCTATCACACATCATCTTACAACAGAGTGTTTAACAGCAGTATCTTGTGAGCATTTTGCTACAGGCATTGTGCTTCTCACAAGGACACAGGACTGGGCTGTGACAGAGGTGAAGACACCGGGCGTGGCCCCAAGGCATTTAGTACAGGGAAGACACACTGAGAACAAACTCAGTGACATAAAGTAGCCTTAAATTCGTGCCCTCTGAGTTGCAAGCATCGTTCTGAGGTGGGCAGAAGGGAGGCCTCAACCTGAGCTCTCTCCGTCACACCAAACTGCCTCTACACCAGATTGTGTCCTGATCTCCGCCGCTATTCATGTGTGTGTTCGTACGTTCGTTCGTTCGTTTGTTCGTTCATTCATTCATTCATTCATTCAGTGATTGTGTCCTGATCTCCACCGCTATTCATGTGTATGTTCGTACGTTCGTTCGTTCGTTCGTTCGTTCGTTCATTCATTCATTCAGTAAATGAGGCCCAGTCCCTTCCAGGCACTGGTTGTGGCTGTGCAGGGTGTGGAGAGCAGGGGGATGTGGGTGGGAAGGTGCGTGCTTATGCAATCAAACCAGGCTAGGAGTGAGGGTCTGCAGATGCAGCTTTGCTGAGAACATCCTGGACCCAGCCCTGGAGGAAGCATCTTGGACACAACCGGGGGCGCTGGGGCGCTGGGGCCCTGCGTTGTGGCCTGGACTCTGTTGCCCCCTGCCGGCGATGCACTGCTCTGCGGGCACTGAGCTCCTTTCTCACCGTTAGTGGAGGACGCAAGGCCCCGGCCTGCTGTTTTCAAACCTCAAAGGGCAGTCTTTTTTCAGTGACAAACAGGCTGCCTTCTTGAACTCTGTAAAAGGAGTGTCTTTCCTGTTAAGAGGGAGTGTATTTTCCCCAGATTCCCTGACATTTGTTTGCCCCAGCACATCTGAGTGTCCCTCTCCCCTGAGAGTCTTAGTGAAATGCTTTGTTACAGAGCTTAGAGCTGGAGGGGCCTCAAGGGTGTGCAGACCCAACGCCCTGCCCTCACAGGCTTTACAGCTGAGGGGCGAGACCCCTGAGTGGGAAAGCATACTGTCAGCTAGCTAGGGGCCGGGCCAGGCAAGGGAGCTGCCCCTCCTGAATTTTAACCCAGGGTCCCCCGGTAACTCACATGTCCTCAGAAACCCAGGGAGGGTCTGACTCTTCCCCTGGGAATCCCGGGGAGAGGACCAGGGCTGGAGAATGTGGGCCTGTGTGGCTCTGAGCTCATTTGTCCCGAGAGGGTGGCTATATCCCTCAGCCTGATTTGCTGTTTTGGGCACCATTTTCCTTGCCTTGCCCCTCAACTGACATTATAGCTTTTTACATTTTTTTGTTTTTCTGGTTTGATTTGTCATCCTAAATTAGAAATAAATCCCAAAAAAAGAGTCAAGATTATCTTAAAGCAAAAGGACAGCTTTATTGTTCTTCACGAGGTTTGCGAACCGTGACCGAAAGTACGTTCCTGGGGAGGGAATGGGCCAGGGTTGGGGAAAGGGGTTGAGGGATTTTTAAAAGCAAAAACCACAGAAGTCACCATTGGGAGACTTGCAAAAGGGGGTTAGATGGCCCTTGTAGCTTGACCATAAGTTTTGGATGTTTGGCTGCCCTTGGAGCTTCTCTTTGGGAACTTTCCCAGATAGGACCCTTAGCAGAATCAGAAGTCCTTATAGGATTTGTTGTCTCTTGGTGGTTTTTCTAGGAACACAGAGTATGTGACTGAACCCCAGGTCTGTCTTGTCTGCTTGGTTCCATTTTATTCTGGGTCTCTGTTGGCCACACTGCGTCCATCTTTCTACTGATACGTTCTTTCTGAAGGGGATTCCTCTTATTTTACTTTTCCTTAGGGGATTTTATTTTTTTTTACTGATTGATATGAAGTGATATCTTATTCTTTTTAAATTTCAGTGTTCCTAGTGATCTGAATGGAATAAAATAATAAGCAACTTTTTGAGACTGAATTTTTCCCCCGCTGAGCATCACGCCCCTGAGTTCCATCGAGGTTGTCGCATGCTTCAATAGTTCATTGCTTTTTTTAAAAGACAATTTTAAAAGAGGAGTTTTGGGTTGACAGCAAAATTGAGGGGAACGTATAGAGATTTCCCATATAGCCTCACCCCACACATGCATAGCTTCCTCCATTGTCAACATTCCGAGCAGAGGGGTACATTTGTTACAATCTATGAACCTGCAGTGACATGTCATCATCACCCAAAGCACGTTGTTTACCTTAGGGTTCACTCATGTGTTGTGTGTGCATTGTATGAATTTGAACAATGTATAATGACATGTATCCACCATTATAATATCACACAGAGTAGTTTCAATGCCCTAAAAATCCTCCATCTAGTCATCCTTTCCTCCCCCCGGCTCCTGGCAACCACTAGTCCTTTTATTGTCTCTCTGTCTGAGAAAGTATTTCTCTTTTGCTTTTGAAGAATAATTTGGCAGAGTACAGTATTCTAGGTTGGTGGTTTTTTTTCTTTCAGCACTTCAAATATTTCATATTTTGCTTGCATGATTTCTGAGGAGAAATTGGATGTAATTCTTATCTTTTCTCCTCTATAGGTAAGGTGTTTTTTCCTCTGGCTTCTTTCAGCATTTTTTCTTTATCTTTGATTTTCTGTAGTTTGGAAATGATTTGCATAGGTGTAGGTTTTTTGGGGTTTTTTTTGACTTTTATTCTGCTTGGTGTTGTCTAAGCCTCTTGGATCTGTGTTTTGGTGTCTGACAATAATTTGGGGGGAATTCTCAGTCATTAATGTTTCAATATTTCTTCAGTTTCTTTCTCTCTTTCTTTTCCTTTTGGTAATCCCACTAGGTATATTATAGCTTTTGTAGTTGTCCCACAGTCCCTGGGGATTCTGTTCTGCTCTGTTTCTTTTCAGACTTTGTTCTCTTTGCTTTTTAGTTTTATGGGTTTCTACTGATATATCCTCAAGCTTGGAGATTCTTTCCTCAGCCATGCCCAGCCTGCTAATAAGCTCATCAAAGCAGTCATTCTTCATTTCTGTTATGGTGTTTTTGATTTCTAGCATTTCTTTTTGGTTCTTTCTTGGGATTTCCATCTCGCTGCTTACATTGCCCATCTGTTCTTATATGCTGTCTGCTTTATCCATTAGAACCCTTAGCATGTGAATCACAGTTTTAAATTCTCTGGTAATGCCAACATCCCCTGTCATGTCTGGTTCTGATGCTTGCTCTGTCTCTTCAAACTGTGTTTTTTTTTTCCCTTTTAGTGTGCCTTGTAATTTTTTCTTGATAGTTGGACATGACATACTGGGTGAAAGGAACTGCAGTAAACACGATGCCTTTAATCACGTGGTGGTAAAGTGTAGGGGGAGGGGAAGCATTCTATAGTCCCATGATTAGGTCTCTGTCCTTTAGTGAGACCACACCTCTGGACTGTGAACTTTACAAGTGTTTCTGTTTTTTTCTTTCCTTCTCCCTTAGGTGGGACAGTATAGCCAGAGTGGGCTAGAGTTGGGTACTTCCCTTGGTCAGTTAAGCTCTGATCAACCCCAGCAGGTTAGGCTCTGGTTAACTACTTTCTCCTTGTTAAGAAGAACTGAGTGCTCTGATGTATTTCAGAATGGTTCCTTTTCCCCTCCCTCTACCAGAAGTACAAAGGGATTTTTCTGTGATATTTACTGTGAGAACTTTGTGGTGCTCCTGGAGGTCAAATTCACAAACGTGTAGGGGCTCCCCTGTGTCCCTCTGGGGTTTTTAACTCTCAGTCCAGCCCATGCCTAGCCTCTGGTAACCCATTACAGTTCTGCTTTTCCTACCTTGACTGGTTCCCATGGAGGTTTCTGCTCCAGTGTACCGTGATTTTCTGTGTCTGCCTGCCCAGTTTTGGAGCAGTGGTTCGGCACGTGACCTCATTTCTCTTGCAGCTCTAAGAAGAGTGGTTGATTTTTCAGTTTATTCAGCTTTTTACTTGCTGTTAGAAGAGAAGGGCTGCTTCCAGGCTCCTTACATGCCAAACCAGAAAGTGTTCATTACTTTTTATTGCTGAATAGTATTTTATCATATGGAATGTACCAGAATTTGTTCAGCCATTCCCCTATTGAATGGCATCTGGGTTTTTTACAGTATTTTTTCTATTATAAATAGAGCTGCTGTGAATATTGTGTACAGGTTATATGTGAACATGTGTTTCTATTTCCCTGGGATAATGCACAAGATTGTAATGATTGGGTTATAAGGCAAGCGTGTGTTGGGTTTTGTATGAAACTACCAAATCGTTTCCAGAGAGGCTGTATAATTTTACATTCCCCATTAATACATGTGAAATCCAGCTTCGCATTCTTGCCAGTTTTTGGCATTACCACTAAGTTTCATTTAAACTTTATTTTTATTTATATTTAAAGGTATATATTGATGTCTCATTGTGGTCTTAATTTGTATTTCCCTAATGGTTAATGACATTTACTCATGTTTATTTGCTCTCTGTATCTCTCATTTGGTGAAATATCTTTTGCTTTTTTTCTAATTGGATTGTTTGTTTGTTTTACTTTTGAGTTTTGAGAGTTCTCGTATAGTCTTTATATATGAGTTCTTTATATATTCTAAATACGAGTCCTTTATTGGATAAGTGGCTTGCAAATATTTTCTTTCAGTCTGTAGTTTTTTTTATCAGCTTAATGGACTTTCAAGGAGCGAAAGTTTTAAACTTGATTAAATCCAATTTATTAAGTTTCTCTCTTATGAATCACGTGTTGGTGCAGAGTGTAAGAACATTTTTGTTAATGCTAGGTCCCAAAGATTCTGTTTGGTTCTAAAGATAAGTCAGTGAACAAAACAGACACGCAACCTTCCCTGTGGGGTTAATTTTCTGGGGCCAGTGGGGTGAGACAGTAATCACAATAAACACATTAATGTATAGTGTGCTAGTTGGTGAAAAGTTGTAGGAAAAACAAACAGGGAAGGGTGGGGTGCGTGTTGGGGAGACTGCACTTTGGGCGGGGGGCCGCGTTTGAGCAAAAGCCTGAAGAAGGTAGGCGACTGGGCCTCATGGAAACCCGGGTTAGGGCGATCAAGGAGGCCAATGAGAGATGAAGGAGATGAGAGAAATGAAAAGAAAGCATGAAATGAGAGATGCCTCTTCTGGGGTGCTTGAACATACAATCTGACCCCCTCCAGGATTCTCACCCATCTCCTTAGAGAAGGCCTTGGTGCTACGTGCAGAGGGCAGAGGGTGGATTCTGGCTGCCTCAAAGCTGAGCCATCGCCCAGACCGCAGAGCAGGGCACATCGGGGCTGGAAGTTGGGACCCAGAGGAACTGTGCTTGGGATAGATGAGATTTCCCGAATGACGCAAGTCACCCCCCACTCCTGAAGGTCATCTGTGAATGCCTCTTTTATTACCTGGGGAGGCTGGCAAGCATTCTCTTGTCTCACAGGAAAAATGCAAATAACAGCAATACCATTTTCACCAAGTTTTATGAGAGTCAAAGAATGCTCTCAGAACGCCTTTCACAGAGGCTGGCGTGTAGGAATACTCCATAAAAGACGTGTATTCTTATCAGTATGGGGGGTGGTGGTTAAAAGGAGCACTTTTCAGGCTCCTCTTTTGGTGGGAGGTGGGAGGAAGTTGGCCAACTTTCAGTTTCTTCATCTTAAAATGGGCTTAATGATAGTACTCTCCCTGCAGGACTGTCTGCAGGGTGAGACAGCACCTGTGCTCATGAGTGGAACCCGGCACAGAGTGGAACCCGGCACAGAGTGAAACCCTTTGGATGAATTTTGTTATTGTTAGCAGGGAAAGACCTATGTCTGATTCATTGTTGTATCAGTTCACTGGGGGAACTAAACTAGAACTGGGCAGAAGCAATGTTCAACTAAGTATTTCTGAACTGATTTGTATCCAGTAGAAATCAATGCAAAGCTGGGTCACTGGTGAGCACCTGTGGTTTGCCCAAACATTCCTCCACCTCCCTCCTGCTTTGGAGGCCAGCCTGGCCCTTTCTGGAAGCATCACACGTCCTGCTTTCTGACCTCATATTTCTATCAGAAGCCTCAGATCCCTTCTTGACCACACTGCCCGATCACAGCAGATTAGGCCAGTTGGGCCCTTGACCCAAATTGATAGCTCTCTCCTCAATCTTTTTCCTTCTCATTTCTGCATCATTAATTAAATTCTTTCAATTATATTGTGTATTTCATCGAAGTAATAGGTACATGATTTAAAAAGACAAATGCTCTAGACTTTTAACTAAAACAGCAGTTACCTGCTTCATCCCTACCTGTTCCAAATTCTTATTACCCATTGGCAGCCACTGTCAACTCTTTGAGGTGTTGGTCTGTTCTCCATCTCCCTATTTCTAAGGAATAAATTTCTGTTGCAATTTCTTGGTTTTCCAGGTTTGGATGCTATCTACTGTTTCTACAGTAGAAAGGTGAAGATTTAGCTTTCTTGCCTCCCACTCATAAACCCACACCTCCCTGGTCCCTGAAGTGCTGGTATAGTTCTGTCACAGAATTTAGATCAATAGCTAGTGATTACATTTTCTAATAGGTAAATAGCATTTGTAGTTCCAGGACTTGGAATGCTATCATTTCATTTCCATTCTGGTACAAGTTTTCATTCCTGGAAATGAATAATTACCTTGCTGTTGTGTTTACATAGGTTCCTGGGAACCTGTGGCAGAGATTGTTGTGTGTCCACCACGAACACCTGTCCTCCCTTCTTTTGGGCCCATGGCTGGACTGCATTTCCTGGCCCTCCTGGCAGGTGGGTGTGACCATGTGACTAATTTCTTCCTGTGGGAATGTGAGCAGAAGTGATGAGGGGGACTTCCCTGGTGACACAGGGCTGCCTGCCAATGCAGGGGACATGGGTTCGAGCCCTTGTCCGGGAAGATCCCACATGCCACAGAGCAACTAAGCCTGTGCGCCACAACTACTGAGCCTGCGTGCCACAACTGCTGAAGCCCGTGCACCCAGAGTCTGTGCTCTGCAACAAGAGAAGCCACCGCAGTGAGAAGCCCACGCACCACAACAAAGAGTAGCCCCTGCTTGCCACAACTAGAGAAAGCCCATGCGCAGCAACGAAGACCCAACGCAGCCAAAAAAAAAAAAAGAAGTGATGACGGACACTTCTGGGCCATGGCCTTTGGAGTGGACACAACTCCTTCAGACTCCTTTCTCCTTTCCCACCCACAGCAAGCTTGAAGTGGCCCAGACCCTGTTTTGGTGATGATAGAGCCCCTGGGGACAGAAGAACACAACTTGGAAGGAAGCCTTGTCACTGCTTTTTCCAGCTCACCAGCCTGGAGTTCACCTTGAACTGCGATATGAGAGGCGAATGAATCTCGCTATTCTTCAAGGTATTGTGTCTTGAGGTCTTTTTGAGCTTATCTTTACATTAACTCTGTTAGTTGCTTGAAGCAGGATGATGCCATCACCAAGATGAATGATGTGTCGCTTTGGCTCAGCAGTCTGGCGGTGAGCAAACATATTGCAATCTGGAAAGCTAGTTGTATTAGTAAGGGTTCTCCAGAGAAACAGAAACAACAGGATGTGTATGTGTGTGTTCGTGTAAACTTATTTTAAGGAATTGACTCACATGATTGTAGAGGCTTGGTGAGTCTAAAATCTGATGGGGAAGGCCGGTAGGCTGGAGATTCAGGAAAGAGTTGCACTTTGAGTCCAAAGGTCATCAGGCTGGAGATCCAGGAAGAGTTGGTGTTGCAATTCAAGTCCAGAGGCCATCCGCTGGCAGAACTCCCTCTTGCTCAAGGGAAGTCAGTCTTTCGTCTCTTCAGGCCTTCACCTGATTGGATGAGGCCCACCCACATTATGGAGGGCAATCTGCTTTACTCAAAGACTATTGATTTAAATGTTAATCTCGTTCAAAAACATACTCACAGAAGCATCCAGAAGTATATTTGACCAAATATCTGGGCATCATGACCCAGCCTAGTTGACATATAAAATGAATCTTGACACTCTCGTTAATTTATTCTGAACTGAAAAATCTCTTCTCAATACATACAAACACAGTAGGTGTTATGACAAATACAGCTGGTTTTGGAGACATCTCTCCTCCTGCTCCAATGGGCAGTGGTGGCTCTCTGCACCTTCTCAGAATTGCAGTCCTAGGACTTCTCTTTTCTGGCATCTTGGAAAATTCTTAAAAAACTTAAAAAACTCTTTGCTCGCAGATTTGCAGAACTTCTATTTTTCTCTTTCTTGGTTTATTCCCTTGTTTTTTGTAGTTTGCTGAGAAATATTTTGAAAATATTTTCTTCCCATCTGTGGTTTGTCTTTCAATTCTCTTAATAATGTCTTCACAAAAGCAGAAGTTCTTAATTTTCATGAAGTTAATTTATCAAATTTTACTTTTATAGATCATGCATATATTGTATCTAAGAGAACTTTTTGCCTAATCCAAAATGAAAAAGACTTGTTCTTATATTTTCTTGTAGAAATATAATAGTTTTAGGCTTTACCTTTAGGTCTGTGGTTAACTTTTCAGTTTGTTTTTGTATATGGTGCAACCTATGAATTGAATTTCCTTCCTTCCTTCTTTCCTTCCTTCCTTCCTTCCTTCTTCCTTCCTTTCATATCTATGCCTCTGTCTATGTCTATATCTTTATCTATTTCAACTTGTTTCAGCCTCATTTAAAAAAAAAACTTACCTTTCTCCACTCCCATCTGAATGACTTTTATTTTTTTCTTTCCTTATTGCACTGGCAATTCATTTCTATGAATATTGTATCCTCCTATACAATATTCATAGAAATGGTGAGAGTGGAACACTTGTCTTGTTCCTGATCTTAGGGGGAAAACATTTGCTTTTTCATCATTATGATGTTAGCTGTGGGTTTTTGTACATACCCGTAATCAGGTTGAGGAAGTTCCCTTCTATTTCTAGTTTGCTGAAAATTTTTATCAGGAATGGATGTTGGATTTTATTAAATGCATTTTCTGCAAACATTGAGATAACCGTATGTATTTCCCTTTTTATCTGTTAATATGTATAGTGAATTACATTGATTGATATTCTAATTTTAAGCCAACCTTGATTTGAACCCCAGTTGGTTGCAATTTATGATCTTTTTATATATTGTTAGTTTCAAGTTGCTAAAATTTTGTTAAGAATATTTACACTTATCATGAAAGATATTATAGTTTTATTTTTTGGAAATATCTTCATCTAGTTTTGGTATATCAGAGTACTTCTGGCTTCTCATAATGACTCAGAAAGTATTCTCTTCTTTTCACTTCTCTGGTACAGTTTGTGTAGAATTGGTTTGATTTCTTCTTTAAATATCTGGTAGAACTTCCTAGTGGAGCTGTCTGGGCCTGGAGTTTTCTTTGGGGGTTGGTTTTTAACTACCAATTCAATTTCATCAATAGATATAGTGCTGTTAATTTTTTCTTGAGTGAGTTTTGGTAGCTTGTGTCATCCATGTAATTTGTCCAATTTGTCTAAACTGTTAAAATTATTGCCATAAATTTGTTCATAATATTCCCGTATTATACTCTTAATATCTGTATTACCTGAAGTGATGCCACCTCTCTAATTCCTGATGTCAGTGCCTTGTTTCTTCTGTCTCTTTTTTCAGTCTGGCTAGAGACAGTAATCATATTGATTTTTCAAAGGATCAGCTTTGGGTTTCATAGATTTTTCTCTGTTGTTTTTGTTTTCTATTTCACGAATTTCCACTCTGATCATTATGGGGTTTTTTTAATGCTTACTTTGGTTTTTATTTGTTCTTTTTTTCTAGTTTCTTAAGGTGAAAGCTGAAATCATTCATTAAAAACAATTCTTTTCTAACATGGATGTTTAGTGCTATAAATGTCCCTCTAAACACTGCTTCAGCTGCATCCCACAAGTGTTGATATATTGCGTATTCATTTTCATTCAGTTAAAAATGCTTCCTAATTTCTTAAAATTTTTTCTTTGATTAATCTTTAATTAAAAAACATTTTAGTTAGTTGCTAAAAGTTTGAGGACTTTCTAGATATGTTTCTATTATTGATTTCCAATCTAATTTCATTTTGTGATCAGAGAACATATTTTTACAACTGGAATTCTTTTAAATTTATTAAGATTTTTTCATGGTCCAGACAATGGTTCATCTTGGTAAGTGTTCCATACATACCTGAAAAGCATGGATAGTCTCCTGTTTTTGAGCATTGTGTTCAATAAATGTCATTTAGGTCTAGTTGATTGACAGTGTGGTTCAGGTCCTCAATATCCTTACTGATGATCTGTCTACTATGTGCTCTATCAATTTATTAAGAGAGTGATGTCAAAATCTGTGACTCCACCTGTGGATTTGTTTATATCTCCTTGTCTATGTAATTTTTACTTCATGTATTTTGAAGTTATGTTATTAGGTACAAGCATTCAGGATTATGTTATGTCCTCTTGATTAATTGACACCTGTATCATTATGAGAAGATTCTCTTTATCCCTTGTAATAGTCTTTGTTCTGAAATCAACTTTGTCAGATATTAATATGCTATTGCTTTCTTTAGACTAATGATAGCATGGTATGCCTTTTTGCATCCTTTACGTTTAACTTATTTGTGTCTTTGTATTTAAACTAGATTTCCAGTAAGGAATATATACTTGGGCCTTGATTTTTCATTCAATCTGACAATCTCTAACTTTTTTATTTTTTTATTTTTTTATTTATGGCTGTGTTGGGTCTTCGTTTCTGTGCAACGGCTTTCTCTAGTTGTGGCAAGCAGGGGCCACTCTTCATCGCGGTGCGTGGGCCTCTCACTATCGCGGCCTCTCTTGTTGCAGAGCACAGGCTCCAGATGTGCAGGCTCAGTAATTATGGCTCACGGGCCCAGTTGCTCCGTGGCATGTGGGATCTTCCCAGACTAGGGCTCGAACCCGTGTCCCCTGCATTGGCAGGCAGACTCTCAACCACTGCGCCACCAGGGAAGCCCTGACAATCTCTAACTTTTAAATGGGTTTTGGGCCATCTACGTTTACTGTGATTATTAAAATGATTGGGTTTAAATCTACTGTCTTGCTATTTGTCTTCTCTTTGTCCTATTTGTTCTTTGTTCCCTTTATCTTCTTTTGGATCTATTGAATTTTTAAAATAATTCCACACCACTTATTGTGTTGGATTATCAGCTTTTTTTGTTGTGATATTTTAGTGATTTCTTTAGAGTTTGTGATATACATCTTTTACTAATTGCAGTCTACCTTTGAGCAATATTTTACCACTTCTTGTGTGGTAAAAGGAATTTACAACAGTGTACTTCCATTTCTTCCTTTCTGTTCTTTGTGCTATTATTGTAATATACTTTACTTCTACATATGTTATCAATTCCACAATATATTGTTATTATTATTGCCCTAAACATTAAATTATCTTTTAAAAAGCTTTAGTTAATTTTTTTTTACATCTTTATTGGAGTATAATTGCTTTACAATGTTGTGTTAGTTTCTGCTGTATAACCAAGTGAATCAGCTATATGTATACATATATCCCCATATCCCCTCCCTCTTGAGCCTCCCTCCCACCCTTCCTATCCCACCCCTCTAGGTGGTCACAAAGCACCAAGCTGATCTCCCCGTGCTATGGAGCTGCTTCCCACTAGCTATCTATTTTACATTTGGTAGTGTATATATGTCAATGCTACTCTCTCACCTCATCCCAGCTTCCCCTCCCCCCTGCCCCATGTCAGCAAGTCCATTCTCTACAACTGCGTCTTTATTCCTGTCCTGTCCCTAGGTTCATCAGAGCCACTTTTTTTTTTTAGATTCCATATATATGTGTTAGCATACGGTATTTGTTTTTCTCCTTCTGACTTACTTCACTCTGTATGACAGACTCTAGGTCCATCCACCTCACTACAAATAACTCAGTTTCGTTTCAAAAAAGCTTTAGTTAATTTTTAAAAGTCTTTATAATTTCTCATGTAGTTACCATTTCTCCTGTATCCTTGGCTTCAAAACCTACGAAACTGAAGTATCTGGGCATGAAAGGAGTTGAGGAATTCATCAGAAACTCTGTTCCAGGAGGCTGGAAGGAAAGTGAGGTACAGAATATGCCAGCCGCCTTTCTGGGGAGCGTGTCTAGAAGGAGGAACCTGTGGATTGAGGATGATGTGTTTACACACCATTAGTAGGTTAATAACGTGCTACAACTCAGCTTCGTAAGCCTTGCACCCCATTCGTGAAGTATTGCCTCTGCTAACAGCACCGTGAAAATGGAACATTTGGTTGTTGGGGTGTAGGAAGATGAAAAAACTAATTATAGTGTTTTCTGGGGGAGCCTGGAGCACTGGAGTCATGGTTACAATTCTAGTCTATGTGGGATTTACTTGAATTATTTTTTAAAAAATTTCTACACTTGATGTGACAATAGATTTACATAATGAACATTTGTCAAGGGTTTCAAGTCACAGCTTTTATAGACTTCCATCATTTCCTGAAAGAAGACAACTTTTTGGAGTTTTGTGAATCTCATAACAATGTGGGCCTGCCCACGTGCACAACTGATATGTTGTGAGGAATGGAGCTCATTTATGTCTCGCTGTTTGGAAGCTCTGAAATAACACCAGGGGCTAATCCTTAACAATTGGAATTATCATGCTGCTCATTAGCTTTAAAATTTGTCTTTAAAATTCATAATAGTACAAAAGATACAGAGAGAGAAATAGGTTAAAAGATCTGAATTTAAACCAAAGTCTTGCTACCTAAGATTAATTTATGGTTTGTTTGTCTAAAAGGTACAAAAACTGCCTGGTTTCGTCACTTCTCATATTTTTATGGACTCCTGTACATATGAAATTAAATTTGTTTTTCTCCTTTTGATCTGTCTTTTGTCAATTTAATTATTAGACCAGCCAAGAACCTAGAAGGGAAGAAGGGAAGTTTTCCTCTTCTACAGAAACATATGTCTGCATACTAACCTGTGTATATACACATGTCTATAAATATATATGTTTGTCCACATATGTCAATGTCCATTCATCTGGATGTATACTTGTATACTAGGTTAAACATGAGTTCATAATGATGTCTTCACCCTCCACCCACTACCACATGGTTCAATCTAGCTTTTCTCCCTTGCTGAATTATAAAATGACATTTGAAAAAGGAACTTGTAGATCATTTACTGCCATTTGTTATGTTATTAAAAAACTAGAAATTACATTTTCTCTCTCTTAAAACGATTGGCTTAGAGTACTTCGTCTGCTTTTAACCCAAGGAAGTAAAAAGTTTTTTACTTTCTGTAATCTGCCAAGATGGCAGAGACTCCTTATCCTACCAGGTACATTTTTATGCTCTTGGTGACTTTGTTATGTCCTTCATTAAAAACAGAACATTGGAGGGAATTCCTCAATTCTGCGATAAATCAGGCTCCTTCAGGAATGTTATCATCTTCTATGTTTATTTAAAATAACATATGTTATTTTGCTTAAATGGTAACCAATCCATCTTCTTAGGCACCTATGGTTCCATCTTAATTAAGTGACCGAATCACCTGTTATAATTCTTTTGATTTTTTTTGTCTCACAGAGATCAAACCCTAAATTCAGGAAAATAATATATTTTGGATTAAAAAAACACTTAAAACCATCCTTGTTATTTCCCATGGAACTGTCAGAAAAGCACACAGGTTTGTTCTTTTATATATAAAATGAGCTATGGTAGAAATAATGAGATTTTTATGTATGCTCCATATTTCTTAATTAGTTCAACACTTAAAAAAACTGTATGGAAAGATCTGTCAAATCAAAGGAGAAGTTCAACCTTCCCAAGGTTTCAGGTAAAACATCATTAATATAACTGTGTTTTAGAGATTGTACACTTCACAGGCAGGTTCTGGAGATAAGTCAATGCCCTCACTTTCTGTAGGATGTTCTTAACTGCAGAAGAAACACTGATTAAATCCATATGCAGTAATTATGTATTGTGCTCCCTCCATTTTCCTATTGTTGGTAACTGTAATAAAATAACCAGAGCCTTGTCATCAATAGCTGATTTCTGCTTTCTTGTGATTGCCTGAAAGCTCTGCTCTAATTTACAGGCTGAGAAATTAGGTCTTCAACAAAGAAGGTTAATTTCAGAATCTAGTACTGAAAGGACTGCACTAGGTACTGTCAACTACTCAGATTCTAAAAATTCTGTACAGACTTTGGACTTAAGCTGATGTTGCTTAGACAACTTTCAGACTGCAACTCAGTAACAAAAATCAAACAAACACAAAACCCTCCCCAAACTCTAATAACTCAATTTAAAGATGGGCAGAGGACCTGAATAGACATTTTCCCAAACAAGTCATACAAATGGCCAACATGTATATGAAAAGATGCTCAATATCATTGATCTTCAGGGAAATGCAGATGAAAACCACAATATCACTTCACACCTGTTAGAATGGCAATTACCAAAAAGATAAGAGACGATGCGTTGGTGAGGGTGTGGAGAAAAGGGAACTCTCATGCGCCGTTGGTGGAAGTGTAAGCTGGGGCAGCCACTGTGGAAAACAGCATGGAGATTCCTCAAAAAATAAAAAATAGAACTACCATATGATCCAATAGTCCTATTTGTGGGTATTTATCAAAAATAATTGAAGTCAGGAACTTGAAGAGATATTAGCACCCCCATATTCATTGTGGCACTATCCACAATAGCCAAGATGTGGAAACAATCCAAATGTTCATCAACAGATGAATGGATGACTAAAATGTGGTATATACATATACGGGAATATTGTTCAGCCTTAAAAAGAAGGAAATCCTGCCGTATGTAACAACACGGATGAACCTTGAGGTTCATGTTAAGTGAAATAAACCAGTCACAGAAGAACAGTTAGTGTGTGTTTCCACTTATATGAGGAATCTAAAATAGTCAAGTTCATAGAAGCAAGGAATAGGATGGTTGCTGCCAGGGGCTGGGGGAGGAGGTTGAAGGGGTTGCTAACCAACGGTATGAAGTTTCAGTTATGCAAGATGAATACATTCTAGAGATCGAACGTACAACATTGTGCCTATAGATAACAATATTGTATTGTGCTCTTAAAAATCCGCTAAAAGGGTAGATCTCATGTTATGTCTTTAACATAATAAAATAAAATTAAAAAATGGCTGAAAAGGTAAATTTTATGTTATATAATATTTTCTACAATTAAAAAAAAAAGCCAATTTAAAAAAAGATTTCTAGCAAGCTAGAACTGCTTTTTGAAAATAGAATGCTATCCCAAGATCCCATGGAGCAAGAATTAATTAGGTGGGAATGAATGAGCTGATGAGAGAAACATATCTGTGATTATTCATTTGGAATATTGTTGAAACTGTATTTAATGATCTGTTTTCTGATGTGTATAAGGGTAAGCCCATTGCTTTTCTTTTCTTACTTATTTCTAACCCTCAATTATATATACTGTGCTTTAGCAAACTGAAATGAAGCTTTTTTTATAGGGGTCTTGTTCTCCTTCAATTATTTGGTGATACACCCTGTCTTTATAGCTCACATTATACTGTCATACTTCTTCACTGTGGCCAGAGAGATGTCATGAAAGATCTTGTCAAATGTCTTGTCTGCGTCCAGGTACATTTATTCCTTAGACCTTATATCCTGGACCTCCTTCTCAGACGGACCTTACGGAAAAGGCAGCATCCTTCACAGTGTGGTCTTTGGGACCCTGTGGGTGTGGAGACATCACTGCTTCCCTGTCTAGATATGCCTGGGCCTCGGCTTATGTCCCTGACCCTACAGCCTTATCTGGGACCAGCGCAGAGTTCCAGGGTCTGTAGTTTTCAGAATGTATGTAATAGTGGTTCTCATACCAAGGGGTCTGGTACAAGTTCCAGTGTGAGTGAGTATGTGTATGCGGAGGGGGTTTCCCCACACCACCAAGGAATTCTCCACAACACCAGCTGGGTGTCCTACAATTCAACTGATTTCGGACACTATCTACCTGGAAATAGCATTGATCCCATGGGTTAAGGGCCCAGTCCTACAAGACTGGCCCCCTCATCCTCTCTCCCCAAATTCAGATGCCAGTCTCAAGTCCAGGTTGTCACCTGTGCTTCAAATAAACAAGCTATAGATTGGCGGTTCCAATGACTCTACCCTTGTGTTGAAGGAAGGGGGACCACTTCCAGGGCCCGAGAGTGGGCTCTTGTCTAACACTCGGAAATGAATTGTCCGAGGAGACACGTGCTGACAAAGCAAGAGACTTTATTGGGAAGGGGCACCCGGGCGGAGAGCAGCAGGGTAAGGGAACCCAGGAGAACTGCTCTGCCACGTGGCTTGCAGTCTCGGGTTTTATGGTGATGGGATTAGTTTCCCGGTTGTCTCTGGCCAATCATTCTGACTCAGGGTCCTTCCTGGTGGCGTGCGCATCACTCAGCCAAGATGGATTCCAGCGAGAAGGATTCTGGGAGGTTGGTAAGACATATGGACTGGCGTCTCCTCTCTCCTTTGACCTTTTCTGAATTCTTCCGGTTGGTGGTGGCTTGTTAGTTCTGCGTTCCTTACCAGGACCTCCTGTTGTAAGATAACTTGTGCAAGTTGCTACTATCTTGCCTGGCCAGGGTGGTGGTTTCAGTCAGTGTTTCCCCTAACACTTGGGTTTGATTAATTTGCTGGAGTAGCTCACAGAACTCAGGGAAACACTTACTTAGTTTACCAGTTTATTAAAGGATATGCTACAGTATACAGATGAACAGCCAGAAGGAAGAGATGCACAGAGCAAGGTATGGGGAAAGGGCACGAAGCTTCCACGCCCTCTCCAGGAGCACCGTTCTCCCCAAATCTCCGAGTGTTCACCAACCTCGAAGCTCTCCTTTTGGTTTTTTTATGGAGGTTTCATTACATAGGCACGATTGATTAAATTATTGGCCACTGGTGATTTTTTTTTAACTTTTTATTTTATATTGGAGTATAGTTGATTAACAATGTTGTGTTAGTTTCAGGTTTACAGCAAAGTGATTCAGTTATACATATACATGTATCTATTCTTTTTCACATTCTTTTCCCATTTAAGTTGTTACATGATATTGAGCAGAGTTCCCTGTGGTATGCAGACACACTGCTATATTTTTAATGGCCATTGGTGATTGATTCAACCTCCAGCCCTTCACCCCTCCTCAGAGGCCTGGGGGAGGGGTGGGACTGAGAGAGTTCCAACCCTCTAATTGTTCTCCTGGCAACCAGCCTCCATCTCCCAAATCACCTCATTAATATAACAAAAGACACCTTTATCACTCTCTTCTCTTAGGAAATTCCAAGGGTTTTAGGAGCCCTGTGTCAGAAACAGGAGAAAGACGAAAGTAAGCTCTCCATCCTTGGTTTCTGTATCCATGGATTCAACCAACCATGGATCAAAAATATTCGAAAAAAATTTCAGAAAGTTCCAAAAAAGCAAAACTTAAATTTGCTGGATGTTGGCAACTATTTACATAACATTAACATTATACTAGGTACTATAAGTAATCTAGAGATGTACGTAGTTTATATGTATACACTACGCTATTTTACATAAGGGACTTGAGCATTCATGGATTTTGGTGTCCATGGGGGAATCCTGGAACCAATCCTCCAAGAACGATTGTATGTATTTCTCTATATAAATCACAATATCACAGTATCTTACTTCTTTATTCTTTTTGAAAATCCACCATTCTCTTTTATCCCTTCTTATCATTCCTCAGAGATTCCCGATAGGTTCACTGGTCTCATTTGGAAATACAGTGGGTTAGAATACAGTGGGTTAGGGGGATTAAAGAGTATTGTTGCTGAAATCTCTGCTTCTCTGTGCACCGTTGCCGAACAGAAATACAAAGACAGAGATTTTGGAGGATGAGAGAGATGGCTTTATTTTTCTCCCAGGCAGAAGGGAAGACACAGCAGGCTAGATCCTCAAGAACTGTGCCCCCTTCCCTGGGGAATCGGAGAAGATTTTACACTTGGGGCTCGAAGTCTGGGGTATGTGATAAGGGTCAAAGTAGTGAAGGTCTTGCTTTCTTTTCCCTTTGCATTATTTCAAAACAGTCATAGCTGGCTTCAGGCAGCCTTGTAATCGGGGTCCGGCAGTCTGATAATTGGGTCCGTTTGTCTCTGGTTTATCGGGCCCGCGACCTTCTTTCTGAAATGCAAAAGCTACAGGGGGTGATTTGTTACCAGGGGGCATAGGGAATGTAAGCGACCGGATGTAATAAGGTTGGAGAGTGATAGGCACAGGATGTAACTCACACAGAGTTAGGGGTGATAGGTGCAGAATGTAATTTATGTAGTGTCAGGGAGTGAGGATAGCTTTGTGAAGTACAAATCTAGTTACAGACACTACAGATTAGTAACAGTTAAAATAAAACTAGGAGTTAAAATAAAAAAACAGTTAAAATGAAACTAAAATTAATTCTTTCAGGCCAGGTTATGTTTCTTCTCTAGCCTGTTCACTGTTCCCTTTGCTTTCCTTGCTCTCAGGAGAAGGAAAACTTCATTTCTATTTTTGCTGCAACAGTATCAACAACCAGATTCCAGAAGGCCCCGTGTGCCCCTGGGGTGGTGAATAAATAAATGGAGCAATGGATGAACTGTTGCCTGACTCTGGCTTCTTGTTGACCTTTAGGTTGCAGCTTAAATGACGTTTCCACAGACCAGCCTGCCTCCCCATTCAGTCCCAAACCACTTCCGAGATGCTCTCTTTCATGGCACCTTTGTATCTCACAATGTTCTGTGTGTGTTTGTTAATGTGTTTAATGTCCATAATCCCCCTAGAGAAGGGACTGGCCCTGTGCCCTCCTCACAGCTCATGCAGCTCTGGGCTCGCCTCATGCACAGAATACACAAAAATGTCTGTTGGGAAATGACAGAGTTTTTATTCTTAGGATTTATACGATTTGTTGAGTAGATGAATGAGTGAATGAACAAATGTAAATATCTCCAGGATTCAAGGAGCTGCAACGTTGTTGTTGGACATTGTCTTCCATGTGGGGCATCTAGACCAGAAGGGGAGACACCAGGTCGGCACCACTAGAAGCACCACAGACACAAAGAGAAATACCAGCTCCCGTCCTCCGGTCTGGGAGTCCCCGTGAAATAGTGGCCAGTGGGTAGGTTCTCACTACGTGTGTCCCCACTTCCCAGGAAGACTTTCAGGGAGTCATCCATAGAAAGATTCTTTGGGGAGGGGATGAAATTAGCGATGTCCAGCTGATTCAAAGAAAGAATTAAAAATGGAAACATAACATTTTCAACAACAGACTTGAAAAGTAGCAAAGGAGGTTACTATAGACCAGCCCCATGAGCATTTGAAATAAGGTAAGGTCGCCCTTAAAACCAAACTGTAAAATCAATCCACAGTCTCTCAGAGATGTGCCAGGTCATCCACAAAAGACACGGCAGGATGCAGACGACTTCAGCCAAAATGGATGTGGCACTTGCTATGTGTCTGGAGAGTTTCTAAGCACTTTGTTGTCCTGATGACAACCATGTGACTCATTTTGTAGATGAAGACACTGAGACACAGGGAAGGGAAGTAAATTGCTCAGCCACCCAGCTGGTAAGTGGCAGGATTGGTGCACAGTGCAAGTGGTTGGGCCCAGAGTCTGCCTGTTGTAATATACCTGCTGTCAAAAACCCAGAAATAACAAGATTAAAACCACCAGATTAATAAAATTGTATTTACGAGACTTTATTGTACATATAAAAACGGTTCGCAAATTGGGAGCTTCCAAATTTAAAACTGATATGAAACTCAGGGTCATGATGTTATAGGATGTCTTATAAACTGAAAATGAGGAAGTTTAGCATTTACAATGATTGGTTATTACAATGGGGTTTCCAGAGGATTGGTTAAAAGTGATTATCTTATACCATTTTTAGAAAGATGACTTGTTTATTTTATGATTATCAGAGACATTTACAAGAAATAGCCTAAGTTTTGCTTATGTTTGTGAAATAGGCTAGATTTAGTTTTGCTTATGTGGCTTCAGTGGTTTTGTCTGCTCAGGGAATTCTCAAGTCTGGTCTCCATTTTGTATTGAATTTTAACATTGCACCAAGTGTGAAATGGTATAACGTTATTTGAAGGTAGAAGTAGATTATTTTAAAATGCATATTGTAAACCCTAGAGCAACCACTGAAAAGTTGAAAATGGAAGTTTAAATGGTTTGCCAAGAGAGGAGATAAAAATTGAATAACATAAAATGTTCAATTAAAACAGGAAAAGACAGAAAAAGAAGGAAGAAAAGAGAAGACAAAATGAAACAAATAAAAATTTTCTAGCCCGACTATACCAATAATCATTTGAAATATGATTAATATAAATATACCAGTTGGAAGACAGATTTTGTCAGATTGGATAAAAATATAAGACAGAACTATACATTGTCTCCAAGAAACCCACTTTAAATATTAAGACTCAGGTAGCTAAAAGTAATCCACAAAGAGATAGATAACCTATGTTAATTTCAGACTAAGCGTTCTACAGAATAAGAAAAATCAAGGATAAAGAATGACATTACAGAATGATGAAGGGAAAAGAAGACACAATAATCCTAAACGCGTATGCACCTAAGAACAGAGCATCAAAATACATCAGATAAAGGTGATAAAACGAAAAGGAGAAATAGACAAATCGCTATATGGTTGTAACTTCAACACTCCTCTGTCAAGTAATTGATAGATCAAGCACATAGACAATCAGTAAGGACCTCAACAGCACCATCAATCAACTGGATGTAGTTGACATCTGCAGACTTCTCCATTCAACAATAGCAAAATGCATATTTATCTCAAGCTCACATGGAACATTCACCAAGATGAATCCCATTCTGGGCCATGAAACATGTCTTAATATATTTAAAGGAATGGATATCATACAAAGCATGTTTTTGGACTACAGTGAAATTAAATTAGAAATAAGTAACAGAAAGGTGAAAATTTTCCAAATATTTGCTAATGAAACAAAACACTTTAAAACCCATGGATCAAAGAAGAAGTCTCAAGAGAAATTAAAATATATTTCTTACAATATCTTATCTGGTTTTGGTGTTGGGTATTAGCGTAGTGCTGCCCTCATAAATGAGTTGGGAAGTATTTCTGCTTCTATTTTGGGGGAGAGATTTCTAGAAAATTTAACTTAGCACATTTCGGGGATGCAGCTAAAGAAGTTGGTAGAAGGAAATCTGTAGCACTAAAAGGCAAATATTAGAAAAGAAGAAGGGTCTCAAATAAGTAATCTAAACTTCTACCTTAGGAAACCAGAGTTTGAAGAGCAATTTAAAGCTAAAGCAGGCAGGAGAAAGGAAATCATAAAAAGACCAGAAATCAACAAAATTGAATACAGGCAAACAAAAGGTCAAATCAATAAAACCAAAAACTAGTTCTTTGAGAATATCAGTAAAATTTGACAAATCTCTAGCCAAGCTAACCAAGAAAAAAGAGAGAAAACACAAATTGCCATTTATGAGAACGTAAAGAATATAAAGCAACAATAATCAAGACTGTGATATTGGTGAAAGAACAGACACATTGGTCAACAGGAGAACTTAGAAGTAGTCTGACACAAGTATAGTGAACAGACTTTTGACAAAGGCATAAAGGCAATTCAATGGAGAAAGGATAATCTTTTCAATAAAAGGTGCTGAACAACTGGACATCCATATGCAAAGAAAAAAAAGAGCCTAGAAACAGACCTCCACACCTTCTACAAAAATTAACTCAAAATAGATATAAATGTACAACATCATAAAACTTCTAGGAGAAAACATGTAGGAAAATCTGCATGACTTCAGGTTTGGCAATTTTGTAGTACGATACTATTAGCACAATCCATGGAAGAAAAAAATTAATAATTGGGCTTCCTTAAAATTGAACACTTTAGCTCTGTGAAAGACTTTTCTTTGTTAAGAGAATGAAAGTACGAACCACAGACTGGGAGAAAATATTTGCAAATCACCTTCCTGATAAAGGGCTTGTGTCCAGAATAACAAAGAACTCTTAAAAGTCAACAGTAATAAACCAAGCAACACAATTACAAAATAGGCAAAAGATCTAAACAGACGTTTCCCTAAAAATGACACACAGAGGGTAAATGAGCATATGAAGATTCTCAACATCATTTATCATGACAAAAACTTACTGGAATGTCTAAAATTAAAAAAATAAAAGAGGATTATACCAGTTTCTGGTGAGGATTCAGAACAACAGGAACTCTCATTCATTGTTGGTGGAGTTGCAAAATGGTATAGTCACTTTGGCGGAGAGTTTGGTAGTTTCTTATAATGCTAAACATAATCTTATCATATGATCCAGCAATCATGCTTCTGAATATTTTTCAACTGATTTGAAAGATTGTATCCACAAAAAAAGCTGCACGCAAATATCTATAACAGCTTTATTCATAATCACCAAAAACTGGAAGCAATCGAGATATCCTTCAACAGGTGAATGGATAAACAAACTGTGGTAATTTATACGGTGGGATATTGTTCAGTGATGAAAGGAATGAGATACCAAGCCATGAAAAGACCTGCATGACCCTTAGATGGTTATTGATAAGTGAAAGAAGGTAGTCTTAAAAGGCTACATATTGTATGATTCGATTTATGTGACATTCTGGAAGAGACAAAAGTATTGAGGTGGTAAACGGATTGGTATCAGCAGTTACCAGATTTTCTTGGGCTGGGAGGGTTGAATGGGTGAAGCACACGGGATTTTTAGGGCAGTGAAACTACTCTGTACACTTTAATGGTGGATACATGACACTGTGCATTTGTTAAAATGGAACTTTACATCACAAAGAGTGAACCTTAATATATGCAACTTAAAAATTCATCTAGGAGTTTGGAGGATCCCAGATGGAATTAATACTGAGAAAGATAGCTTTCACAAATGTATAAAATAACCTCATTAAGGGAGTGGGAAAATAAGGAGCTGACCTAGGTACCTCTGGAAATGAATAGTAACTGTAGGACTGAAGGCAGAAGCTCTTGTTCACGGCACTGTCCTCTGGTTGGTAAAGTTGTTCCTTTTCAGGGCAACAACTCTGAAACCACTCCACAGATACTGTAATGAGCAATGAAGTACATGAATGGTGGATGCTGGGAGCAGATTTCTCACTACTGCAGAGGGAGGAAGCAGACAAGCAAGGGAGGAAGGTTGTAATGAACGAAGTGGTACTAGATCACAGTCTGAGGGACTTCCCTGGCGGTCCAGTGATTAAGATTTCACCTTCCAGTGCAGGGGGTGTGGGTTCGATCCCTGGTTGGGGAGCTAAGATCCCACATGCCTCATGGCCGAAAAATCAAAACATAAAACAGAAGCAATATTGTAACAAATTCAATAAAGACTTTAAAAGTGGTCCAATCAAAAAAAAAGAAAATCTTAAAAAAAAAAAAAGATCACAGTCTGAGGCATCAATGTGGATTCATGTTTAGCTAATAGAGCTACAGACGGTACACATAGAAATGATCATAGATATCCGTATGCACACGGGTTAGCACACACACGTATATTACATTGCTTTGCGTGCTGAGAAGGCCTAGAAGGAAGGACGCTCCAGTAGCAATAAGCACAGCCAGTGCCCAGATCTTGGTTTCTAATCCCATTTTCTGATAAGAGGAACTAGGGCTGCTTGGAGGACCGGCTGATTCTGTCCCTGGACAGGGAATATACAGGGTGAGCCTGGAGAACCTACCTGGTCGAGCCAGAAGAGGAAGTGTCTGAAAAAATATGATGATGCCACAGGAACACGGGGACCAAGTGGAGGAGCTCACGATGGCCAAAGCTGGGGCCGATATAGCAACAAAATTATTAACCCAGTAGTATTGGATTACAACCCAAAGAATAAAATAAATCCACGAGTGTGATATAAATAAATGGCTGAATACACAAATAAATAATAAGTGGGGAGAAGCAACAAATCTCTTGTGAAGAAAATTCAAATAATTTCTGAAGATGTTTTGTCTTGCTGGAAGTGGGACATAGTTCCCTGTCCCTTAAGTGTGGGCTGTGCATAGTGACTTCCCTCCAAAGAGCACAGCATGGAAAGGGAAAAGAGTAACTTCACAGTGGAGACATGACCTCAGCCAGGTGACCAAGGTAAGCAACATAAGTCATGTTGGTAGTATGCATCCTTGATATCCTGTGATGAGAAGGGCACTCTACCTCTGTGGTCTTCCTCCTAAAAACCTATAGCCCCAGTGCAATCATGGAAAAACATTAGATAAACCCCAATTTAGGCAACTTGTACAGAATACCTGACCAATATGTCTCAAAACTGTAAAGGTTATCCAAAACAAGAAAAAGCCTGAGAAACTGTTATGGCCAAGAGGTGTCTAAGGACACATGACAACTAATATCATATAGTGTTCCAGGTGGGACCTGGAACAGAAAAAGGGCTGTGGATAAAAAACTAAGGAAGTCCAAATAAAGTGTGGACATCAGTGAATAATAATGTGTCGATATTGATTCATTAGCTGAAACATACTAAGATAAGATGTGGGCTATAACATAATACATGTTGTATATAAGATAATACATAATATAAGAGTATAACGTAAATAGTGGAAACTGGGTGTAAGTTATACGAGAACTCTCTGGACCATTTTCACAACTTTTTGTAAATCTAACACTAATCTAGAGTAAAAGTTTGTTTTAAAAATATTTCCTTTAGTAATAAATGTCTCCTAGGCTGTACTGCAAAATGTATTTCTTCCATTGTATCACAGTAAAAAGCGTTTGAAAAACAAAAAAAACCAAAAAAACAAAACAAAACAAAACAAATGTCTCCAAAAATATAAGGTACAAAGATCATTAAATTAATCAAATCATTCATGCTTGTTATGTAATGTTAATATTCCATATTTCACTTAATAGCGAGAAATTTTTTCATATTTGTATACGAAATAAAAATCCTATTATAGATTTGCTCTTTTAACTCACTATTTTTACTTAATAAATTGAAATCAAATTGCTTTTTGCAAACTCCAAAAGACAGAGTGATTTCCTGATTATGGAGGAAATCCATAAAACCAATTTATAAATGTTTTATAAATGAAAATGATGTGTCCCTCAGGATTATTTTTACTGTTGGGAATTAAGGTAGTAGCAATTTAAAAAGGTTTAAAGGGACTCAGATTAATAAGAGCTTTCTTTTTGTGACTATAGTCCCTTATTTGTACTGTGTATGTATGTTCGTTCTCCCAGTTAAAAACTCAGCTAGGGCATTTTGGTACAATTTACATCTGGATAAAAGCATATTTATCGTGACCTCTTGGGGAATGTTAATATTATACTATTTAATAACTTTGGGTTAACTACTTAATAACAAGGTATTTTGTGTTCAAAATTGGAAATACACAAAAGTGATTTAGCCAACTGATTTTTAGTTCTTTCAATTTCTTTTAAGTTATTAAGTAATTCTAGATTTACTCCTTTCTGTTTGATAAATCAATGGAGGTGTTTAAAACTTTATTGTTTGTTTTATGAAGGAATTACAAAATTTGAGTAGAAAAGATGGAAAAGTCAGAACAGAGAAACAAATTGATTCTTTAAAATATTAATTTTATGCACATATATTTACAATTTAAATACCAAGCACAGTGGCAATTTTTTTTGCTTGTTAATTAGAAAATTAAAACTCAAAAGCTTAGCACTTTGAAATAAGTGCTTGCTGTGCTGAACTGTGACAGATGACATCAACAGTCTCTTTTTAAAATCAGCTCTTGTCTTTCTCCCAGTTATTTCTCACTCTAGTACGGTTTCCTGAAAATGCCCTGAGTTCTCTAATTCATGCAAAGAAGAGCTGTGGTACCGTCTTTTTAAAAAAACCACTGTATTCCTTTATCATCTATTTTTGTCCTTTCTAGGTTTTCTATCTTTTCCAATCCTGGGTTCCTTTCTGAATTTTCTTCTCCTTCAACCTCAAGATGAGAGGATTTTTATCAGAAGCTGTCTGCTTGGCTGATGCCTCATGGAAGATCACTTGTCAGGGTCTTCTTCATTTTGTCTCTGCTGTATTTAAGAAGAACATCTTCAGGAACAGGTTATGTAGCCACTCGAGTTTCATGAGATGACATATTCCAAAATGAAAGTGGGTTGACTTTGATTTTCTTTACATATGTTGAGATACATAAGGTAATTATGACATTCTCACCACCCTTGTCTGCAGTACCCACTGATTATGATCCCTCATTCTCTACCTATTGTACTGGCACTATCTCCCATTGGAAAGGTGACATCCTATTTGCACTGTGCTTATATCAGTATCTCTAACTCTGCTCCACATAGTTGTATTTTTAATTTGAGGGAAGGGACTCCCTCTCAAAATGGTGATGATGTGATTCTAAGAGGGGGGACCCCACTGTTTTCCCCCTCCCATTTCTTAGGCTCAGATGCAGGCACAGTTATGGAAGCACACAACAGAACAGGACAACTAATGCTCCCGATTTGGGGCCAGAGGAAACACACGAGAACCTCAAGCAAATGGAAAGAGCCGGTGAGATCTTGGTGAGCAAGGAGCCTGGGAAAGTGACCCCATGATGTTGTTTATGGGTTTCTGAGCTCACCCCTAAGCTGCGCATGTGTGGATCTGGTCCTACTCAGCCAAGGTTTTGGTAACCTTGCTGACAGATGGCACCCATGTCTCAGACTGGCCCCTGAGCTATGCACATGGGATAGATCCAAATAGCACTGCAGAGGCTGTGAAAACCAAACTTTGATCAGGATGTAGCCAACAGAAGGGCTGGAGCTTATGACTTGAACGTAAGTAGACTGCCTGCTAAAACAAAAAATGAACATTCTCCATAAAATTTGCATAAGACTTAGATTTACGTCACTTAGTATTTAAAATTATACAGTTTATAATCCAATATGACTTCCATACATAGAACCTGGACAGTCTCAACCACATGGACAAGCTGATCGACAGAAGCCAATGCTGAGAGCATGGAACTGTAGGAATTTTCTGATGTACTGGTTTCCTATAGCTGCTGTAACAAATTACCATAAACCTCACGGCTTAAAACAATACAACTTTGTCATCTTGTAGTTCAGGAGGATCAGAAGTCCAAAATCAGCTTCAGTGGCTAAAATCAAGGTGTCGGCAGGGCTGCATTCATTCTGCAGGCTGAGGGATAATCCATTTCCTTGACTTTTCCAGCTTCTATGGGCTGCTTGCATACTTTGGCTTGTGGTCCCACATAACTTCCATCATCATTCTCCTTCTCTCAATCTGACCCTCTTGCCTCTGTCTTATAAAGACCCTTGTGATTACAGTGAGTTTACCAAATAATCCAAGATAATCTTCCCACTTCAAAATTCTTAATCACATCTGCAAAGACTCTTTTGCCATGTCAAGTAATGTTTTCACAGGTTCTGGGCTTAGGACATGGACATCTTTGTAGGGCTATTATTCCACCTACTGTATCTGGCAAAGACCCTAATGCAGCTGTTGTAAAACTATTTCAAGAAGCAATCACAAACATTCTTGAAACCAATGGAAAAATAAAATTGTCATCAAAGGAATAGGAAATGTAAAGACACACCATGTGGAAATTATAGCACTAAAAACTACAATAATGGAAATAAGAAAAAACCTCACTGTGTTGGCTCAATAGCAGAAAGGAGATGAAGGAGGAAATAATTAGTGATCTTGAAGATCAATATAAATTACCCAGTCTGAACAACAGAGAGAAAACAGTTTGAAAAATGAATGTAAACAGAGTCTCAGACTGTGTAGCATGACATCTAAAGGTCTAATACTCATGTCATAAGAGTCCCAGAAGAAGAGAAAGAATGTGATGCTGAAAAATATATGATGACATAATGGCCGATGACTTCCCACATCTGGCAAAAGATATAAATAAATGTACAGATTCAAGAAGCTGAGCAAACCCCAAATAAGATAATCCCCCCCAAATACACTCACAAACACATTATAATCAAGTTACTGAAAACTAAATATAAAGAGGGGATCTTGAAAGCAGCCAGAGGAAAACAACACATTACCTACAGTGGAACGACTATTCGAATGACAGTAGATTTTTTATCAGAAATCGTCAAGGCTGGAAGAATTGGTCACACTTTTAAAGTACTAAAAGAAAGGACTTGTCAACACAGAATTCTATATCTATCAAAAAATTCTTTAGGAATGAGGATGAAGTGAAATCTTCCACAGAAGAAGGAAAACTTAGAGAATTCATTGCCAGCAGATTTGCTCCAAAAGAATTGTTAGAAATTCTCGGGCAGACAGGAAATGATGCCAGAAAAACTTAATACATCAGGAATGAAGGAACGTAACAGAAATGTTAATTATCTAGGTAAATATAATAGATTATTTTTCTTCTCTGGAGTTTTAAATAATATGACTAAATGTTGAAAGTAAAAAAAAATATTATTGTCTAATGGTGTTTTCAATTTGTGTAGATATAATTTATAAGATAAATATAGCATAAAATATGGAGGGTAAAGGGAACCATATTGTGGTAAGTTTTATATACTTTGTAATTGAGAGGATAAAAATTGATTTCAAATAGAGCAATCACTGACAATATTATACAAACAGATACAGTGAAAAATCACAATAGATAAATTAAAATGGAATATATATAATGTTTAACAACCCAAAAGTAGGCAGGAAAGGGGAAACAGAGGGAAAAAACTCAGAAGGAACAGACAGAAAACAAGTAATAGAATGGTAGACCTAACTAAATTAATTACATTAAATGTAAATAGTCTAAACACAGCGATAAAAAGACAGTAACAGGTTATGTACTGTTGTTTCCTTCTGTCAGAATGGATAAAAAAATGGAACCCAACTATGTGCTGTTCCTAGAATCTCATTTTAAATATAATGACATAGGCAAATTGAAATTAAAATGATGGAACAAGAAGAGTTTGTCACTCTCAGTCTATGACAGGTCATGTGGACAAAAAAATTTGTCATAAAAATGACACAATCAGTGTGAGTAGACATTATGAGTCAAGTCACACTCAGATTGTATAACTCAGATTTGATTTGTATAAATCAACCAAAGATTTTACTGTCTCCTACAAAATATGTCTTTTACTCAAATACTCATGTAACATTTAAAGAAATTGACTAATCTGATGAAAGCCCACTCAATAAATTTATTTCAGATACTGTATTTTTCATCTCTAGAAACTCCATCTGGTTCTTTTAAAATCTTCCCCCCTCCTCATTATGCTCATGTTTTCTTTAACATCCTGTTGTTAGCTTTGCTATGGAGAGCATAGAGCCTGGATTTTCTCTAACAAGCCAGATAGTAAGTATTTCAGACTTTGTGAGCCGCAAGGCCTCTGTCACAGCTTTTCAACTCCAACATTACAGCACAAAACAGCCGTGGACAATATGGAAACCACTGAGCATGGTTGTGTTCCTATAAAGCTTTATTTACGGACACTGAAAATTTGAATTTAATGCAATTTTTATTTGTCATGAAATACGATTATACTTTTGACTTTTCCCAGCTATTTTAAAATTTACAAACCATTCTGAGCTCACAGGTGAACAAAAACAGACGGTGGACAAGATTTGCCTCATAGGTCAGAGTTTGCTGGCCCCTCACTTAGAGCATCCCTTACTCTGGGTGCCGTGGCATGGTGAAAGGGTCTGAGAGCTCTGTGTGATCTCCAAGGACCCTATGTTTGACTGGTCATGGTGTAAACATTCCCTGCCCTGTGTGAGGTCTGGGCATTGTTCTGTTTAAACCACCTGGCCGTTCTTTTCCCAGCCTTGTGGAGTTTTGCTTGGTACTTGCCGAGTGCTCATTACAGGCCTTAGTACCTGGCAAAAACTCACGGGGCCCCCTGTGGAGGTTTGGGGGTTCTTTTTCTGCATACTGCCTTTCTTCCTGAAACTCTCTCAACTGCCAGCTGCCTCAGCCTCCCTCTCTCCCATCTTCTTGCCCCAGCAAGACTGCCATGCTCCGCCCTGGTCCTCCTTCCCCAGGGCCCACGGTCGGGCACTGCATCTTGATGGAAAGTTGGAGGGATGTCGGGGCTCATGGTTCTCTGCTGACAGTGACTAACAGATGTCCTGGTTCTTTCTGGTGGGAAGTTAATCCAAGTCCTATCAATGGTTTTTGCCACACATATGACTGACATAAAATATTGCAACAGCTTTATTCTGGTTAGTGCTTGCCTTGTATTTTTCTTAGTGTTTGCTTTTCTTTACATTTGTCTTTCATAAGTTGCAAAGCATTGCATTTTATTTGTTTAATTCTATTTGATGGTCTCTGCTTTTTAATAGGTGAGTTTAATGTATTTACATGGTTATGATTATGCATGTTTTTGGCCTTAGTTTACCAGATATTTTTTTGGTAGTCTATTTGACATGCTCTCTGCTTATTTCTTTAACCTTCCCTCTTGACATTCACATTGATCACATTTATTTCATCCATTTTTCTCTTCATTGGTTTGGAACTTTACTTTCTAATTCTGTTCCTTCAGTGGTCCTCTTAAGTTCTTAGCATAAGGAATATAAAAAGTATGAAGTAAAAAGATATCTCCATCTTTCTTCTCTAGTCTAACCCATCCAGATTCATTGATAATGTTGTGTGCTTATGTTTTATCTATCATTTTTATGTGTTTGATACAGGAGGAAAGGTTTTCTGGGTCAACTTAGTTCTTTGTATTGATCGTAAGTCTCTTTTTCTGTATCTCTTGACGTTCTCTCCCCACCCCATCTCACAGCTGTAACAGAGAAGATTTCCGTCAATCCCAGATTTTATCTTTCACCATCCCGTTATTGTCCTTGGGTGTCCATCTAAGTTCTGAGGTGCACACGTTGCGTTACGTCGAGAGTATGGCAGAGGGAGCCCCTGAATCCGATGGGCAGCTGGTGCCCCTCTGGTCTGGTTCTTGCTGACCCCAGTTCAGGGTTGGCATGGCTCTGGCTCTGGCACCTTGTCATCACCACCAGTGACGACCGGTGCTCTTCCTCCCTCGGTCAGCATCCCTGTACTTATAGAGGGCACAGGAGAACCCACTTCCCCCATGTGGACGCGGAGTCCAGAGACAGCCTACGTGCTGCTCTGAGTAGATGTGCCCTTGTGGCCATGTTGACGCTCCTGCTTCCTGTTCTGCCTTGGGTCTGTGTGTCTCTGTGGGGAGGAATCTGCCATCTGTCTGTTTTCTGAAGCCCAAGCACCGATCTTCTCTCAGAATTCCAGAGCTCCTAGGGCCAGACCGAAAGGCATGTGGCTGAGACCCTCGCAGGGGCTCCCAGGAGCATCCAACTCTCTGCTTCTCCCTGCACCACTTCTCTTCCCACCCCAGAGAGGTTTGTCTGGGGACAGGTGTGTCTGGGTGCCCACACCTGCACTGGGAAGTGTGTGTAGTAAGGGCAAGTGTGTCTTATAACTATGGCATCTGCAAGGTGTTGTCTATAAGCCCAGAAGCCGATACACAAATCCTGTGTCCTGTGTGTCTGCCTGTCTGTGACCTCCCTTTCCTGGGGCAGTGGGGGTGGTGTGTAGACAAGGGGGGCCAAGGCCACATAGCACATCATTAGCACACATATGGGTGCACACATGCAATGTGCAGGCACACAGGGGTGCACACACACGTATTCAGACCACAATATCCTGGACTGTAAGTCACAACTAGAAATTGGAGGGTGTTTAAATCAAGAATAAACTTGGTTTTCCAAATAATGAATAGAATTAGAGCCATGTCCCTCATGAGTTTTCCTTTATACCATAACTGAGAGGATGAGAGCAGACATGACGAAGGCATCTTCGTTCTGTCTTCCCTGCGTCTGACCCCTCCCTGTGGGCTGGTGGGAAGTCGTTTCAACCATTCATATGTGGGGGACAGAGGACCCGTCAGGAGGGGCCTGGACTCATGAAGACCTTCATCCTGGGCTTGCGTGGGAAGAGAGAGGTATGGACCTGTGTAGTGTTGAAGCCACTGTTATGTTGGTCTCAAAGAAGCAGGTGCAACATTTGTGCCCAAAATTGAGTTGGCTTTAATAAAGTCTATAATACATGGCACTGGCTTAGTAGTTATGTGTGATGTGGGAGGCCTGGATGGTGAAAAAAGAGAAAGACAAATACTGCATGATCCCATTCATATGTGGAATCTAAAAACATTGAATTCATAGAAACAGAAAGTACATTGGTGGTTACCTGGGCCTCGGAGGTGGTGGAGATGGGGAGATGTTGGTCAAAGAGTACAAGACAAATGAGATGAATAAGTTCTGTGGAGCTAATGTATAGCATGGTGAATATTGCTCCAGATACCGTATGGTATACATGAAAGTTGCTAAGAGAGTAGATCTTAAAATTTCTCACCACTAAAAGACATGTTTTATCTATGTAAGGTGATGGAGATATTAACTAACTTTACTGTGGTAACCATTTCACAATACATGTGTGTATCAAATTATCAGGTGGTACCCCTGAAACTTACACAATGTTATATGTCAATTACATCTCAATAAAGCTGGATAAATGAATGAATGGATAAATGAATGAATGAATGGCTTGTGCTTCCTTAAGCCCCAAAGAAAGCAAGTGTTTTTTACGTAAAAATGGGGATGGGACAGAGCAGGGTGACTTCACGGATGTTTTGGAAATGGAGCCAATACACCAAGTGGATTTATAAACCATGACTTTCAAATTTTGAACATCTAATCAAGCTCTCACTTCGAAATTGGACCTCAGCTTGCTTTCTCTGTGGCCTCCAGCATGGGAGAGGCGAGGACTGGTACAGCCTGTGCTTCTCTCATTTATCTGCAGGGTCGAAGGCCCTGGTGGGGCCACCTCAGCTGCCAGTTCATTTGCTTTGACCCACTCAGCCCCGTGTCTCTGCAGATGATGAAAACCCAGGGCACGAATGTCTGGAGATGAGTCTGTCATCCGCCTGCCCTGCAGGGCCCTGCTGACTGCACCCCTGTCTCGTGATGGAGCCTGGCCCTCCAGATGGGGGCAGCTGTTCCTGTGGCCATGGGGGAGCTTTCAGCACAGCACTGCCTTGGAAAAGTGATTCTATTTTCAAATGCTGGCACGGGACTCTTCCTGATGGCCATGCTTCTAATTAGCTTGAGAAAACAAATAGCTCTTCCGTCAGGGGGAAATTTTTGAGTGGCAGCTAGTTATCACCCTGCAGCCCCAGCGGCTGAGTCAGCCTTGGGCCCTTGTGTCCTGCTGATCACCCGGGCCAGGAGCCTCCGGGACCTCACTCTCTACCTGCTGCCTCCAGACCCTGCTTCCGCTCACAGGAACCCTCACCATACCTGCATCAACTCAGACCCTATTCTTTCTCTCCTGAAGGATGGTGTGATGAGTAATTTTATGTGTCAACTTGGCTAGGCCATGTTGCCCAGGTATGTGGTCAAACACTAGCCTAGATGATGCTGTGAAGGTACTTTTTAGATGAGATTAACATTTGAATCAGAAGACTCTGAGTAAAGCAGATGACCCTCTAAAATGTGGTGGGCCTCCTCCAACCAGTTGATGGCCTTGAGAGAAAAGACTGAGGTCCTTTGAGGAAGAGGAAATTCTGCCTCCAGACTTGAGCTGCAGCATCACTCCTCCCTGCATCTCCAGCCTGCTGCCTGCCCTGCAGATTGTGGACTGGCCAGCCCCACAATAGTGTGAGCCAATTCCTTAAAATAAACACCCCTCCTCCATATATATATGATATACACACCTATAGGATATGTGTGTATTCACTCACTCACACACACACATCTTTGACCCATAGGTTGTTTAGGAGTGTGTTGTTTAATTTCCACATATTTGTGTATTTTCCAGTTTTCCTCCCTTTCTTTATTTCTAGTTTCATACCACTGTGGTTGAAAAAGACACTTGGTATGATTTCAGTCTTCCTAAATTTGTAAAGACTTGTTTTGTGACCTAATATATGATATATTCTGGAGAATATTCCATTTGTGCTTGAGAAGAATGTGTATTCTGCTGCTGATGGATGGAATGTCTGTTAGGTTTTTTTATTTATTTTTTAAAATTTATTTATTTATTTATTTATTTTTGGCTGCATTGGGTCTTCATTGTTGTGCGTGGGCTTTCTCTAGTTGCGGCGAGCGGGGGCTACTCTTGGTTGCGGTGCGTGAGCTTCTCATTGTGGTGGCTTCTCTTGTTGCGGAGCACGGGCTCTAGGTGCGCGGGCTTCAGTCGTTGTGGCACGTGGGCTCAGTAGTTGTGGCACACGGGCTCTAGAGCGCAGGCTCAGTAGTTGTGGCGCACAGGCTTAGTTGCTCCGCGGCATGTGGGATCTTCCTGGACCAGGGCTCGAACCTGTGTCCCCTGCATTGGCAGGCAGATTCTCAACCACTGCGCCACCAAGGAAGTGCTTCTGTTAGGTTTTATGTCTGGGTGATCCATCCACTTTTGGAAGTGGGGTATTGAAGTCTTCTACTATTATTTTATTGTCTTTTTCTCGCTGCAGATTCCTTATATCTGCTTAATTTATTTAGATCCTCTTTTGTTGGGTGCATATATAGTTACAATGGTTATATCCCCTTGACAAATTGATCCCTTTATCGTTATGTAATGACTTTCTTTGTCTGTCATTACTATTTCTGGCTAAACGCTTATGTTTTCTGATACAAGTAGAGCTATCCCTGCTGTCTTTTGGTTTTTGTTTGTGTGGAATATCTTTTCCATCCCTTTACTCTGAGTCCATGTGTGTCCTTGAAGCTGAAGTGAGTCTCTTGTAGGTAGTCCCCTTGCATAGGGGACTGTTTGGCATGTGACAAAAGTGGAGAGGGCTGTCTGGGATGACAGGAGGTGGCTTTCCTGAACTGTGGGGAGTTTACTTCTCCTAATGCCTCACTCACTATCCCTGGAAGCCTCAGGGCTTGGAGGATGAATCTGGTTGGGGAAGAGCCTCTCAGTCTACACACTGGTCCATCTGGTTCATCCTATTACTCTCGCTCCCCCCACCCCCCCCGCCCCGCCCAAGAAAGAGGAGTTCCTGCCCAGCTGGCTAGATTTGAGCCCCTGATAAAGCCATGGTTGATTCTTCTGTGTCATCAAAGCATAAAAGCTGATGTGCATTTGTGAATGCTCTCTCTCTCTCTCCATCTCTGAATCTTTTGTTCCTTCATCTTGGATTCTGGAGGGAGACAGCAGACCCTGTGCCTTGGGTGACTTACGTCACTCTCTTGGTTACTTTTATTTTTGCCTATCCATCATCTCTTTGGGGGACTGCCCCTTCATCCCCAATATGTGGTCCATGTGGCCATCTCAGGCCCAGGTTGGGCACATGACTTAGGCCTGGCCAGTGAGAGTGCTGCATTCCTCGGCCATGGTGATTGGCTCAGGGATGAAACATGACCCAAATCAGGCCCATCAGAGCCAACCCCAGGGTGCTGCCAAAAGTACTGGGGGAAAGTGCTCCTCTCTCTTTCAGAGGTGGCTGGAGCTGAGGACCAAGGAAGTCAGAGGCTGCTGGGAGCCATCTTTGTCAGCAGCTGCAGAGAGCATCCTGAGGGTGAAGGTCAGAGTGAGGAGGGGAGGAAGGGGGAGGAAAGGAGGGAAAGAGAGAAGCGGGAGGGGGGACAGGAAGAGGGGGAGGGAGGGATGAGGAGGGAGAGGGAGGAGGGAAGAGGAAGAGATGAGAAAGCCAATACATTCCACCATCGCTTTTTTGTTCTAGTTTGTGTTTTCTTAAACTGGTCTGTGTCCTGAGTAAAGCTCCCTGTGTCCCACTCCACCTTCCCCAGTGAGGCCTCCCCCAGGAGCACCGGGCTGGCCTGTGTTCCCTGTTTTGCTGTGTTCTGGTGTGGGTGCATTTCTGCCTGGGACCAGGTTTGGAGGAGGGGGTGTGGCAGTGGAGCCAAGCCTTCCATTTCCCTGCTTTAAGAGCCTCTAATACTGTTAGAACCCTCCCTGGCCCCCAGCAAATCTCACTGACTTTCCCCCGGAGCCCACAGGGGTGCCCCTCCTCCTCCACTGCACGGAGGGACCGGGAGGCCCCCAGAAGCCCTGGGGCCACCTGGGCAAGTCTCTGCTCTGAGTCCTGCTCCCTGCCGCCTCCAGCCCGGGGACCTGCACCCCAGGTGGGGGGGGCAGGGTCAGACCTGTGAGAGGAAGGGACATCTGGGCTCTTGTCCCAGCTTTCCTGCGACTTCCCGTGTGGTCAGGAGCTGGTCACCCTTCTCTGCCTCCCGGTTTCTACCCTGGGGGCTTGGGAGCCACAAACTCCGAGAGTCTTCCTGTAACATCTCATCATTCTTATCTCATCCATCTGGGCAGAGAGGAATCATGTTGGGCCTTTGGCAGTTTCTGGGCAGGCAGGTCTGTGGTGCAGCCCCCTAATGGTTGTGAGGGACACCAGGGGACCTGTGTCTGGGGCTCTGAGGAAACGTTCTCCTGGGTGTAACCTAAATGGGGTGGCAGGTAGGAGTTCCTGGCACAGGGTGACTGACTGCTGAGCTCCTGCCTGGCCTGGAGCCAGTCAAGCCCAGATCACTGCCAGCAAACCTTGGGGATGGGAACCCCTGCGGCCAGGCGTGTGATAGGCGTGGGGGTGGGGGGGGGGGTCGGGAAGGGGAGTTGCAGCGCCTCTGCCTTAAGCTCTCCCACTGGGCTCTTCCCAGCTCTCATCTTACATAACCCATGGTGACATCAGCACTCAGGACTTAAATTGAGGCACTTTGTGGAATAGCTTCGGTTTACAAGCACTGTTTTAATTTACTTCAAGTAAAAAAGGACTAAGCTAAAACCATTCGACCTGCTTCTATGCATTTATTCAGTGGCTCACACTCTGCTGTACTTCAGATGCCAAGGAAAACGCATGTCAGTCTTGATGCCGGGTTGGTTCTTGGGACCTGCACAGTTCTAGGTAGATACAACCCAGGTTCCCTTCCCTGCACGGCTGCGTGGGGCTAGTGCTTCTCGGGGACTGTGCTGGACACCCACAGTGTCTCAAACTGGTGATGGAAATGCCTGGTCCCGATTCACACGCAACCTCCAGTTAGAGTGGAGTCTCCTTGCCCTTCCTGACTTGAGTTCTGTCCTCTCTCCTTGTGTATCTGCCTCTTTCCCTCAGCCTACGACAGTTTTGACCCCTGGTAGGGTGGGTGGAGATGAGAAGAAGGAAGGGGGTAGGAAATCTATTGCCTGGGCTTCAGCCAGAGGAGGCACAGACATGCGTGGTCCAGGCCGGGCAACCTGCCACCATCCTGCAGAGGAAGCTCTGGCTCTGTCTGCTTCTCTTGCACCCAGAGGTTCATCCCATAGGGGCCGTCATCCCTCTGGCTGCCCCTTGGGGTAGAGTCTACAGCAGCCCCACTCCAGTTTTCTCTGGTATGAGGCTGGCATCCAGTTCATGTTCAAGGGGAGCATTCCGACAATTTTTATTTGGCAAACACTGCATCTAGTCCCCACAGACACTTTTGCCAGTGTCCTCTGGAAAGGGCAGTATTCCTTAAATAGTCCTCAAGTGTTTCACCTTTGTTATTTAAAAGCCTGTATTTAATTTTGTTTCGATTGCCGAAGTCACAGTCTCTGCAGCTGTAAAATTACTGTTCTGTATAGGATCCATCTAAGGAGACTCGAGGTCCGTACAAAGGGTACTTGAGGGCTTCCTTGTTCTGGTGTCAGGACCCTCCTCATACGTACTGGAATTACACCATGTTTAGGAACTTCTATTGTATCTGGCATTATTTCTAGTGCTGTATTGTTTACATTAAGACATTTTTTTTCTGTGTATTATGATGTTTTGACATCTTACAAACACCTTCTGGCTGGGGAGAGACTGGCTCTTCTGGGTTAGCCAATGCTTAGAGACAGAAAACAGCCCATCCAGGAGCAGTTCTGTGAGATGGAAACTAACCAGTCCAGAGCAGACCTCCTCGGTCTGGCCTGTGCGCCCCAGGAGAAAATATTCTTTCACCGTAATCACCCCAGGGCAAGGTTCCAGGCAACTAGGGACCACATCTATAGCTTACAGCCACCAGAATTGCTCAAACTAGCCAGTCCTAAGCTGTCCACCCTGCCCTGCTTTGTCCTTCCAAAGGAAACCCTAATAAAGGCTTTGGCATTGGCCCTCCCCTCACTCCTGTCCTCTGCCTTCTGACCAGCTAGTACTCCCTGTGGCCCTTTGTGGTGTGCCATGTCTCCTGAGTGTAAGGAATTTGCTTTTCTGAGCCTCTCTTCTGCCTCCTCTTAGGCTGACTGACTAAGCGTCTCGTAAAAGAACACAGAACAGGTGCCCAGACCAGAAGAAGAGACAAGTTTGCCTGTTCCCACAGAGGTCATTTCTTTCTTTCTTTTTTTTATTGAAGTATAGGTGATTTACAATATGGTGTTTATCTTTTTACCCAGCCAAACTCAAGTCCACTCGCCCATGCGCAGTAAAGCCAATCTACGGACACAGGGTTATTGTGAAGGAAAATGTAACATTTATTGCACCACCAAGCAAGGAGTCCAGGCAGCTAGTGCTTAAAAGACCCAAACTCCTCGATGGCTTTCAGGGAAAGGTTTTTAAAGACAGGGTGAGGGAAGGTGTGGTGGGGTGTGTGATCAGCTCGTGGACATTCTTCTGATTGGTTGGTGGTGACGTAATCAAGAGTCAACATCACCAGTTTTCTGTTTCCAACAGCTCTGAGATCTCTGTGCTTGTGGGCAATGTATAGTTAACTTCTTCCACCTGGTGGGGGTTTCAGTATCTGCAGAACAGCTCAAAGGACATGGCTCAGAATATTATCTACAGCCCCTGAGGAGGAACTAAAGTCCTTGACTTTGTTTAATGGCTAAACTATTATTATTTTGTCTTGATTGACTGTTTTTCTTTGTCTCTGCATTTTCTCACTTCTCTAATTAAACTTCTTCTTTGGAACTCAGGGAAGGCCCAGGAGTCTAAAGTTTTTCTACAAGAAAGAGGCAGGCAGAGGACATTGAAATTGAGCAGGGCCCTGTGGGGCTCCCGGGCATAGAGTCCTCTTTTTGTCCCCCATTTCTTATAGGCAAGACTCCAGCCTCCATGACCTTCCCTGCGTTCCAAGGGGCAGATTTGAACAGTTCTTAATCAAGGGAGGAGCAGCCAGGAAACCACCTGAGACAAAGGAGGCAAGGATATACAATGGAGAAAAGACAGTCTCTTCAATAAGTGGTGCTGGGAAAACTGGACAGCTACATGTAAAAGAATGAAATTAGAACACTCCCTAACACCAGACACAAAAATAAACTCAAAATGGATTAGAGACCTAAATGTAAGACCGGACACTATAAAACTCTTAGAGGAAAACATAGGAAGAACACTCTTTGACATAAATCACAGCAAGATCTTTTTTGATCCACCTCCTAGAGTAATGGAAATAAAAACAAAAATAAACAAATGGGACCTAATGAAACTTAAAATCTTTTGCAAAGCAAAGGAAACTACAAACAAGACAAAAGGACAACCCTCAGAATGGGAGAAAATATTTGCCAACGAATCAATGGACAAAAGATTGATCTCCAAAATATATAAACAGCTCATGCAGCTCAATATTAAAAAAACAAACAACCCAATCAAAAAATGGGCAGAAGACCTAAATAGACATTTTTCCAAAGAAGACATACAGATGGCCAAGAGGCACATGAAAAGCTGCTCAACATCACTAATTATTAGAGAAATGCAAATCAAAACTACAATGAGATATCACCTCACACTGGTTAGAATGGGCATCATTAGAAAATCTACAAACAACAAATGCTGGAGAGGGTGTGGAGAAAAGGGAACCCTCTTGCACTGTTGGTGGGAATGTAAATTGATACAGCCATTATGGAGAACAGTATGGAGGTTCCTTAAAAAACTAAAAATAGAATTACCATATGACCCAGCAATCCCACTACTGGGCATATACCCTGAGAAAACCATAATTCAAAAAGACACATGCACCCCAGTGTTTATTGCAGCACTGTTTACAATAGCCAGGTCATGGAAGCAACCTAAATGCCCATGGACAGACGAATGGATAAAGAAGATGTGGTACACATATACAATGGAATATTACTCAGCCATAAAAAGGAACGAAATTGGGTAATTTGTAGAGATGTGGATGGATCTAGAGACTGCCATACAGAGTCATACTCTCTGTAAGACTGTATGACTTACAGACTGTCATACTGTAAGTCAGAAAGAGAAAAACAAATATCGTATATTAATGCATATATGTGGAACCTAGAAAAATGGTACAGATGAACCAGTTTGCAGGGCAGAAATAGAGACACAGATGTAGAGAACAAACGTATGGACACCAAGGGGGGAAAGTGGCAGGGTGGTGGTGCTGTGATGAATTGGGAGATTGGGATTGACATATATACACTAATATGTATAAAATTGATAACTAATAAGAACCTGCTGTATAAAAAAAATAAATAAAATAAAATTCAAAAATTTTAAAAAAAAAGAAAAAAGAAAAAAAAAGAAACCACCTGAGGCAAGATTAAAGGAACCAGAGAAGCTCATCAAGATTAGGAGACCAGCCACCTGAGACCCTGCACAGGCCCTAATCTTGTCAGCAACCCCACCCTTAGGAAGTATTGTCATAAAACTCCTCATCAAATCCCCCTGGGTTGGGACACATAGTTTTTTGAGGCAGGAGCCCGTTGCCTGGCAAAGTAATAAAGATACTCCTTTCTTTTCTTCCAGAGCTCTGTCTCCCCGTTTCTATTCGGCACCGGTGAACAGAGGCCGGGTTTTCGGCAACAGCACGGTGGGGGGAAGGCCCCCCCATGGGAAGGGGAAGGCCTGTCCTGGGAAGGCCGCATAGGGTCCTGCCTGGTTATACTCTTATGTATACAGCATAGTTACAGCATAGTGATTCAGTATTTTTGCAGATTATACTAATTGATGTTTCGACAAAAGCCTTGAAAGGATTATGATAAACTGGGACATTTCCATCCACCTGGGGGCAATAGCATCTGCTGATGTCCGTTATGGGTCCTGTGCAAACTGACACCCCCTTCTCTTTTTTACTATTTATTTATTTATTTGGCTGCCTGGGTCTTAGTCACGGCACGCGGACTCTTCATTGCCACATGCAGGATCTTAGTTGTGGCATGCGAGATCTAGTTCCCTGACCAGGGATTCAACCCAGGCCCCCTGCATTGGGAGCGTGAGTCTTAACTGCTGGATCACCAGGGAAGTCCCTGACCCCAGCCTCTTCTAATTCTAATTTCCTCTTTGCGTCAAACATGACAAAGCCACAGGGCATTCAGGGAAAACCTAGTACAGCCTTCCGGGAAGGCAACTTGGCCTCACTTTCTCATTGAAGACCCCTCTGTGTGCTGGCTGGGTTGCCCATTGAGGTGAGGTGCTCTCCTGCCCTTGCCAAAGCCATTTCCACACTCCTTGGGAGAGCTGGGGATTACTGTGTCTTAAACAATTTCGTGCTCCAGTGAAGAAATATGGATGACCAAAAAGAAGAAAATCCCCTGTTAGCCCCATCCTGAAGCCCCACCTGTAAACCTCTAAGTCACTTTCAATAACCACACACATGACTTTCAGGAAAGGGGGCTGCCCTGCAGAATACACAGGCAGCTTTTACAACTTGACACTATGTGTTGAACATGTTTTCGTATCGTTATACTGTCTTCTGCTATGTTATTTCCGAGTTTTGCATAATCATCCCATTGAATGAACATTGTAAATGCATTTAATCAGCACCATAACGTTGGCCAGAATCAATGAAAAATTAATCATTTGGACTATTCATTATTGTAAATAGCCCCGTGAGTCAAATACTCATGTGTGCACTTTTCAACACATCCACAGTCACACCTGAAGGACACATTTCCAGATATGGAATCTCTTGGGAGGTGCTGTACAGAGGCTTGTGATACTTGTTTGATACAATTTTGATACCAAATTGCTTTCATAAATATTGTATCAGTTTCTACTCCTCCAAGAGTGTGTCAGATGCTTTCTCACCCACTGTGTTAACACTGGGATTATCCATGCTTTTAATCCTTGCCAATTCAATAGGTGAAAAAAAAGTCATCTCATTATTATAATTGGTAATGTTCTGGGCCTGCTAATGGACGTCAGACATATGCTGGTGATTATCTTTTGAAGTCAACCATTTAAAATGTCCTTGGTCGAAGTAGTTCATGTTATAATTTGTAACTGGAAGATTTATAACAAGCTAATAGAAAATACTGATGTAATGTAACCACCTTCAGCTAGAAGGCCACTCTCTGAATAAGACCTTTTCCTTTCAACTGCCCGTTAGAGTGAGGCTCTCCAACTTCCATTCTGCTAAATGCAACCTTAGTAAGAAAAATTGTCCAGGATGATAATTCGGGTGCTATAGTGACCCCAAAGCAATAAGCAAGCCAGGAATTTGTTATTAAAACAAGAATATCCTCCAACCAACATGGCAGTGTGTTAATTCTCCAATAACATTGTTGCGGGCAACTCAGTGCTTGCTGGTTTCTAAAAGCTGAAAAGTGTATTTATCCTATTGTTTTGACTTTGCTGTACTGTGAGTAATTTTACAGATCACTAATTTCAATGCCACAATCTGTAAGCAGAATGAAGTTGCTACATTCTTCCAATTAATTAACCAACAAATTTAATTTCACACTACAGAGTTTTGGAATAGCAACTGTTTACCGAAATTACCATTGCAAATAATGAAACTGAATGTTTAAAGAACCAACATTTAGTATTGTCAATTAAGTCTGGGCTAAATGTTAATAAATATAACACAGTGTGGGAAACCATCTGCTGGAGTGTCAGTTTGCTGAGAGCCTTCGCCTCCAGCAGCCTGGTCTACACAGCCTGGGGACGTGTCCTCTGGGAAGCAAGGGGCGATTGCCACTCGTTATGCAGCCACTTCCATCAGGGGACACTATCACTAAACTACCACACACACACAAAAAAAGTCAGCTAGGTTATTTCAGCTTTCAGAAGGTTCATTTACTGAGTAATCAGCAATGTGGCAAGAACCTCATTTAATAAACTTCACGTACAATCTTGCCATGTGTTCATTTTTCAATGTTCTTCCAGCCTTTACCCCGGGAATGCACACGTCTTAAACATGTGCAAACAGCACATGTAGTTGTCCCTCGGAATCCACGAGGGATTGGTTCTAGGACTCCCGCAGATACCAAGGTCCAGAAATGCTCAAATGCTTTATATAAAATGGTGTAGTATTTGCATAAAACCTACACGCATCTTCCGTATACTTCAGATCATTTCTAGATTACTGACAATAACTGATACAATGCTAATGCTATGTAAATAGTTGCCAGAGCTTGGCAAATTCAAGTTTTGCTTTTTGGAACATTCTGGAATTTTTTTTTTCTGAATATTTTTGATCTGTGGTTGGTGGAATCTGCAGAGGCAGAACCTGATGATATGAAGGGCCGACTGTATACAATTTCCTGTAATTGCATCACAAATGTCTTTGTTATCACTACTTGGTCCTTTAGGTATCAGGCTGGCTTGCTGCGTGATAATTCTTCACGTGGGTGGGCTGTGATTTGCTTCACTTTTCTTCTATTGTTACCATTCACATTGATTCCTAGTGCTGATGATTATTAGCCATGAAGCATGGGGGCTTTTCATAGTTTGGTATAATTTTCTTAGAATGAATTCCCAGTAATTTTGAAACACCAAAGCAAAGGGGAATGAGCATTTTAGTGCTTTGTGTTTTTCTCACCAGCATACTGTGTTTCTGCTTATCCCCTTGTCTGCAATGCCCTTCCCATTCATTTCTTTGGATGGTAAAGCTATCTAAGTTAAGGAAGCTTTGTTCTCTAGGTTTCTATCCTATCCCCCTGCACTGCCTCTATCTCCTCTAGGTTTCCGTTTTGCCTGCTGTGGAGGCTAGGTTCCCATTTGAGCGTAGGTGCTCTAAAGCTGGTGGGAAATGCTGTGTTCACTTACTTAGTGGAGATTGGCTACTGGCAGTCTTTTCCTCCTGTCACCACCTGGAAACCTTATCTTTGAGGATATCGTTCTCAGAAAGGCTGTTTTCCAAGGGTGCCCTGCCTTGATGGAGTCTGAGGAGCTGGCCAGGGGTGTGGACCTCTCTCCCTTTGGAGGGTTTGCAGACAATGCTTGGCCTTTGGTCTCACTCCTTACCTGCCCCCGTCCCACCTCTCCTGCTATCCTGCCTCTTGTGCCCCAGACCTGGATCCTCTCTGGCTTCATTTCCCTGGAGAGGAAACCCTCTGTCTCCTGGTGAGAGGTGGAGGGATGAAAAACCAGCACTAAGTGTGAAGAAGGGACTGGGGACCCATCCAGCCTGTGCCCCAGCCGCTCCTGGGTTCCCTGGAGAATCACCCGGCTCTTTCTGGGTGGCACCTGGATGCCGGTGCCCTGTCCTCTGCTAGGTCACTTCCTGGCCCTTTGCCCAGGCTGATCCAGCTAATAAGGAAAGGAGCCAACGACTCCAACCCGAGAAGGTTTTCCATCGAGACACCGGTGCTCTTCCTGGTACATGGCTCCCTCATTCCTGCCCTCAGCTTGGTGGTGGTGACAATGGTGGGGCTCTGATGTGGGGCCAGCCTGTGGGCTCCGAGCCTGACCCTGCCTTTGTCTGTGCCATGACCCCTAACTGTGTTTCTGTCTTCCTCCCCCAGCCTGTCTACTCTTGCCAGAGGGGAAAGTCGGGGGGCTTGCCCCCCACCCCATCAGGGCAACGTTGGAAAAACTTTGTGGCATGCGCCGGCGTGAGGAAGGGTGGCTGTGTGGTCAGCCTGGTGTGGGCACAGAGGTTGATGCTGTGGAGGAGGAGGAGAGGGATCTGAGACTCACATAGATCACATATGGGTCTTTGAAGGAAACTGCTGCTCTCAGGGTGGAAATATTGCTTTTTAGAGATCTTAGAATAAAAAAGTGATAGTTCATCATAGAAAGCATCTGTGTCTGCCTTCCATGTTCCTGCAGGGGCAGAGCCTGCCCTTCTCCTAGGGTCCCTCCTTGCCACCCCACACCCCTGCCCACTGCAGCAAGGGAGACCCCTCCTCTCATTAGGACAGCAGCCAAGCCTCGGTTAAGGGGGGAAATCTTTCAATGGTCATCAGGTCACCGGGGCCAGTGGTGCTGGGGATGGCAGGCTGACACATTTAGCAGCCTCAAGAGGAGAGAAAGCACAGGTGATCTTTGCTTACAGGGGATGTGCCCTGCCCAGCCAAGATGGGCAAGTGCAAAGTAGAGGGAGAGTAGGGGAGGGAGGGACCTAGGAGGGTTTGGAATGCTTCCTCCTGGTGTCTGTGAGGAGTGAGGGGCTGGGAGACACAGGGAGGCCGACCCCAAATCTCCTCCCACTCCCCGACCCCAACAGGGTAAGAGATACACAATGCTGGCACCTAATCCAAGATCACCAGGCATGAAAAGAAGCCAGAAAATAGGACCATAATGAGAAGAGGAATCAATCACAGAAGCCAAGCCAGAATTGAATGTTTGTGGCATTGTGTTAAGCAAAGCATCCTTAGATATGATACCAAAGTGTGATCCATAGCCAAACAAACTAAGAAATTGGACTTCATGAAAAGTTAAAACTTCTGATCTCGGAGAGACATTAAGAGAATGAAAAGACTCAGCCACAGACAGGGAGAAAGTATTTCCAAAGTATTATTTATGTCTGACAAAGAACTTGTATCCAGAATGTAGAAGGAGCTCTCAAAACTCAGTGTAAGAAAAGAGACAAAAAGAGAATTAAAAAAAAAAAAAGACAAGACAAGAGACAACCCAATAAAAAATAAGCAAAAAAATTTTTACATAGATACTTCAAAGACAATATATGGATTGCAAGTAAGCATATGGATATCCTAAACAACACTAATCATTATAAAATACAAATTAAAACAAAAATTAGAACGCTGGCTTCCATTTCTCTAGTATAAATACTAGAAGAGGGACTGGGGGTAGTGGTGGCCAGTTTCCCCGCTGTGAAGTTACTCCCTGCCCCCCACCCCTTCCACACTGTGCTCTTCATAAAGAAGTTACCACGTGCTCCCCACCTTCGCGGGGTGGGAACAATGCTGCACCACCTTGTGGAGGGGGAAATAAACACCTTGGAACGCTGCTGCAAGAAGCCCTGTCCATTCCCTCCTGTCTACTCATCTATTCCATCATTTACATCAGCAAGAACCCAGGGATGCTTATGTTATATTTTGTGTTATAATCCAATTCTACATTACTTATTTTGTTGCTCAAATTGTTCCAGCTTTGGCCATTAGGAGCCTCTTTGGTTTGCTCCTATGTCACTTTGTGTACTGTTATCTTTTTGAGCATTTTCTTATCTTTTATAACACAAGATACTCCAGAATCAACTCATATGTCAATATTTCCTGCCCCAGTCCTAGAATAAGCCATTTCTTTAAGGAGCCCTGGTTCCTTTTAGTGACGAATGCTCTTAGAGACCATGATCTGGGTGTTGAGTGTGCTCATTGCCGCAGGAGTATCATTGATTCTAGGCTTTCTCAGCAGATGGGGCTGGGAAACATATGTGTGTATACTTACCTGTGTACACACACACACACTCACACACACATCCATCTGTACCTATATTGGGGTAAACATAAGTTCATAGTTATCTATCCAAATTTTATTCCATACCACATGGTTCATGTTAACCTTCTCTAGCTTTTCTGGAACTTCTAACTCCAACAGTGACAAACCTGGTTCTCACCACCCTCTATCCGTTTAGTTAATTTTTCATTTCCAGTATATATGTATAGTGATTTCAGACTTGTAAAATCATACTCCCATGAGAAATAACTTTGCCAACTAGAGTGCAGTGCTTATTTATGTACTGTTCTTCTTGCCTTGAGTCGTACAGACTCCACTCATTTCCAGAGTTACTGAGGTCAGGACCTCTTCCCCACTCCCTTCAATGAGATTGGTTCATACTTTCATAATCTAGTTAGATTCTATTGTCATATTCTGCATTCCATCCTGGGAAAAACATACCTGAGTTGTGATCCAATATTCAGGACCCACTGTTGTCACTATATACAGCCCTGCCTCCAAATGCCCACAAAGCTGGTGAATAGACACTGGAATGTGAGTGCAGAGAAATCTCCCATTTGTGCCAACAGAAATAGCTGAAACAGAGGCAGGAGGGCCCCTACTTCTTTTTTTTTTTTTTTAACATCTTTATTGGAGTATAATTGCTTTACAATGGTGTGTTAGTTTCTACTTTATAACAAAGTGAATCAGTTATACATATACATATGTTCCCATAGCTCTTCCCTCTTGCATCTCCCTCCCTCCCACCTTCCTTATCCCACCCCTCTAGGTGGTCACAAAGCACCGAGCTGATCTCCCTGTGCTATGCAGCTGCTTCCCACTAGCTATCTATTTTACATTTGGTAGTGTATATATGTCCATGCCACTCTCTCACTTCGTCCCAGCTTACACTTCCCCCTCCCCGTGTCCTCAGCCCCTACTTCTTCTGCTTTCAATATCTTGCATGGATGCGTCTAATTGGTGAAACTGGAACCGGTGCAAAGACATGTGAGGAATCTAATTTTTTGTCCCCAGCCTCTGTGGAAGAGGATGGCCGGCCTGGAAAAAATTGGAATGAATTTGATGTGCCAGTCCCCAATCTCCACCACAGGGAACCAGCGCAGAGTGGGGACTCCCAGGGTGGAGGACAATTGCAACGATCCAGGTGAGAGGTGAAGTTGGCTGGAATAGGGTGGGGACAGTGGGTGTGGAGTGAGGGGGACAGATTCAAGAGTGGAGGTGTGGGCAAAGCCAGAAAGACAGCTTTTTCTACTGGGAGAGGCATTCTTTCTCTCACCTCTCTGTAAAAACCCACAGTTGGCAGGTATTACAGCCCTTTATTCCCAGGTTCCATCACTTTAGATACAAGGCTCTATACCCAAGATAGGACCCTATGGCTACAGCCAGCACCCTACTCCAGGTTAATTGTGCCGTGGCCCCAATTCTAAGACATCTCACACGTATCTTTGTGGTTCATGTTTCGAAGGTGAAACATGTCTTCTGCAACTGAGAAAGGATCCTGGGGGTCGGCATCTTTCTATGGTTGCCTGTGCTTCCTGCCTCCCCTGGAATCTTCGCCTTTATCCACACCTTTTGTGAGTAAACTGTGCGGTCTCGCGAGTCCTCCCAAGTATCCAACCCCATGTAATTGCTGCACCTGCAGTCAAGCTTTGGTTGGGGCTGTTGAGTCTCTCATTCAGGAGGTGTTTTTCAGTCTTGTATTCAAGGAGGGAGTTGAGGTAAGAGCAGAAGTGGAATCCCTTTCCTCCCAGGAGGATTCTTAGAAATTTATGGATGTGTGTGGGGAAAGGATCCACCAAGGTCTCAGCCACACTCATCGCTGACCTGGCTTAGGGAAGCTGATGACCTCCACTGACATGCAGGAGTAAATTATAAAACAATTTGTTAATGTATGTCATTTGTGCAGACCAGAATATTCCCACCCACATGACCCAGTGCCTCCCTTCCAGAAGGTAGACCCATATGGGCACCAGCAGAAAGGGAGGTTCATAGGGGCCTGACTGTCACGCTATCAGGTACGACAACCTACATCTCTTTAATGGGGTCAGTCCAGGGTACTGCCTTGTTGTAAGGGGGACGGCTTTGCCAAGAGAATCAAAGAAGTAAAGGTCTCCCACCTTGCCTGCGCCATCTCTGTGACTTCCCTTGCTCTAAGCTTCCATGGCACCAGAACGCCCCACCGTAGCCACTCACACACACACACCACACACCCTCTCCTTTCAGGTAAGACAAGGTGGTCACAGCCAGGAGTCACCAGGCTGGTGGTTCAGGCACCAGCCACCTGCACTGTACACCTGTCCTGCCGTATATCAGCCGGGTGGCCGAGCAGTTTACCCCATCTCCACCCCGCCACCCTCCCACCCCCTGTGGCTCAGTGTCTTCGTCAACAAAGTAGGTCACACGATTGTCATCAGGACCACAAAGTGCTTAGAAACTCTCCAGGCACATAGCAGGTGCCACATCCATTTTGGCTGAAGTTGTCTGCATCCTGCCGTGTCTTTTGAGGATGACCTGGCACATCTCTGAGACACTGTGGATTGATTTTGCAGTTTGGTTTTGCGGGCAGCCTTACCTTATTTCAAATTCTCGTGGGGCTGGTCTATAGCAACCTCCTTTGCTAGTTTTCAAGTCTGTTATTGAAAATGTTGTATTATGTTTCTATTTTTAATTTTTAATACTTATCTTGAATTATCTGGACATCGTTCATTTCTTCCCCTCCCCGGAGAACATTTCTATGGATAACTTCCTGAAAGCAGTCACTGGCAGAAACCCTCCCTGGAAGTGGGGACACATGTAGTGAGAACTTGCCCACTGGCCACCATTTCACGGCGACTCCCAGATCCCAAGACAGGGGCTGGTGCTTCTCTTGGTGTCTGTGGTGCTTCTAGTGGCACTGACCTGGTGCCTCCCCTTCCGGTCTAGATGCCCCACATGGACGACACTAACGTTTCAGCATCACGAACACTAGGGATATTTCCACACTTCCTCATCCATCTGTCCATCCACTCGATAAACACGCATTCCATGACTGCCGTGGGGCAGGACGGCACCGGGTGGGGAGACGGCAGTAAGCAAAACAGGCCAACCTCTGCTCCGTGGATTTGACATTTTGATTGGGATAGTCAGACACCAAACAGACTGAAACATGCTGTGAAGAAAGACAAAGCAGGTGACATGGTATTTTATCTTAGTCTCCTCTGGTAGAGCGATGTTGAACATGGGTGAAGGATGTGAGAAGTGGTCCCGGCTTCCAGAGCAAATAGGAGATCAAAGTCTCCGAGGAAGAAGCCAGTCTGGCATGTTGGGAGGGTGGGAGGCTGGGAGTCGGGCATGTCCTTCCGGGAAAACGGAGAGCGGTGCCACCTGAGGGCGGGGGTGGGGGGCTGCACCTGGATCTGGTTAGGCCCTTTAACAGACTTTGGGTATGGGAGTGACAAGATCTCACGTCTGTTTAGAAGATGGATGCTGGCTCCTGTGTAGAATTAAGAGGGGAAGAGCAGGGCGAGGGGAGTTAAGAAGGCATCACGTTGTTTCAGCTGGTGCGCTGGGCCGTGGGATGTGGCATTGTGGGTGAAGTCTAGGTGCTCTGCGTTCAGTGTAAATAAAGGTGGTGCCAGGTTTCCATCTCCGCAGCCAGTTACAGAGGTCAGGGTTGAGGTGCCATTTATTGAGATGAGAATGGCTGGAGGCAGCAGGGGTGGGGGTGCTGAAGTCCAAAACTGGTGGATGTTGACACTTGCGATGCGTCTTAGACTTCTGTGTGGGGACTGAGCAGAGGTGTAGAGTCTGAGAAAGGTCAAGTGAATGGTGTGCACATGGAGTTGGCCTTGAAACTGCTGGTGTTCAAAGCCACTGGACTGCAGGAGGGGGGGGACACAGAAAGCAGGAGGTCTGAGGATAGGCCCCAGGGCACTCGATTTCAGAGGTCAGTAGGTTAGGAAGAAATTGAGACGTGAATAATGATGGTGCAGAGGGCGATCACGGTGGTTTGGGTGGCACTGGGGCTAACATGGTCCTGGTCATCTTGGAGTCATGTCAAGGGAGCCATGATGGTGGTGCTGTGGGTGATAGGGCTGCTCTAGGCAATGGTCACGTTGCTTCTAGACTCTGCTGTTCTTGGTGTGGGATTGACACTCGAATTGATTCATCATCTGGTAGCTGCTTTATTATTTATTCTATTATGTCCCCTGGCATGTGAAGAGCCCCTCAAATTGAGTTACACACGAGTCTTTCTCCCAGCTCTCTGACCATCAATTATTCCACCCTTGAATGAATTTTAAAATACATGTAATAAGATGCGGTGGCTTGCTACCAGACACTGGGAGACAAGAGTTACATTTTTGAGTCTGCTAATGTAGACTCTTAGGGTGGAACATTAGCTTTAATCTTGTCTCCAGATACCAGATACCTTTCCTTCTACCCCACAGCACACTGCTAATTCTCTAAATTACAACTGTTAAAGCTGAGATGGTATCTATCACAGTTGCTTAGAATGATGAGGAGTTATCCTAATGAAAATAAATACCCTGCCAAGCATGGTTTGCTCTCTTTGAATGCAGTGCTTGGTTTTTCCCAATTTCACATCCACAGTAAGTACTGGCTCGTTCAGCAGTCCAACATGGCAGGGGAGCAAACAACGTCCACCTCCTGCATGGCTCTGTCCATCTGGGAGCTGTTTCCAGCAACACCTGTGGTAGCCTCAGGAACTCAAAGACCGGCGTGGAAGTATACTTCTAAGAAGCATTCCAGAAGCCAAGTTCAGTGCCCAGGGTTCGTTTGGGGTGCTCGGGTGAGCTGGTTGTCCTGCCTCCGCTCCCCCATACTGAGCCCCACCTGCTGACCACAGGGGAACTTGCACTGTCCTGTCCCGTTGGTCCTCCCGGCCTTGGTCTCTGCTCTTCTTGCAGCCAGGGGTTTGCTATTTCACTCACCTCGCTCCTGGTGAAATTTCTGCGGAGCCTGGTGCCCCCGGGACAGTCATGCCTCATCCCTCCCTGGACCCCACCGTGCGGGGAGGTGTTTGTTGGTGGGACCACTGCCTCTCCACACTGAGCCATGCGGGGACTGGTTTTGTGTCTTATTTACCTCCCTGCTTCCAGCATAAGGCTTGGCGTGAGGTCCATGTTCTTGAACTCATAAATGAATGAGGAATGAATGAAAAAGAAATATTCTGAGTTGAGATGGCGCTGCCTACCTTGTCCAGGGAAGCCCTAGACCTGTGAAAGCCTCAGCGTCCATGAGTACTGCTCTGTCATGCTCCTGACTCTGGTCTCCATATGTATCAAACAGGGAGGACAGCCCGGCCTTCCCCACGCCTTCAGGATGAGTGGTGACGCATGCAGGTCACCAATCTCAGAAGGACTCGCAGAGGAAGGCAGAGCCTCGACCAGATTTACGTGGGGTTGAGAGTATCAGGATTACATGCAGCCTCAAAGCACCAGGGAAGATTGCTGTCCACAGCAGTCCTCAGAGATGCGCTCCTGAGACAACAGAGGGCTCTGTTGTAGTGGCAGGAACCTCAAGGTATCTTTTGAGTTACTGCAGAACAGAAGTCACAGGGCCTCCTGGACGGGCTCATCTGAAGGCTGTTTTCAGCAGGAGGAGAACAGAGCGTTGCTCGTAGCTGCTTTTAAGCCATGCCAGACAGTTTCCTGGACCTCTGACTTCCCTCGAAGACTTTCATCTAGATGTACCTTTCCTTTTACTCCCAAGAGTCTTCCTGGGGAGTCAAGGAGGAGGAGTGTAGTGGGTGAGAGGTGGGTGGGTCGGGGGGCTTCACGATGGCACGGCCAGTACTGGACAGAGGAACTGCAGGAGGGCTCCACCGTGCTGGCCAGCTCAGCGTACTCATTTGACCGATGGAGACTCTGATGCCCCAAATAAGGAAGTGCCAGGCGATGGAAGGATCTCTCCCTTCCTCAGGAGCCTGGACATCTGATCCAGCACAGTATGCTGCGTGCCCATGGACTAGCCCCTCCCCCCCTGCCTGCTCAGGGTCCCTTGAGGGCTTATACAGAAGGCAAGGACTCTCCTCTTCGGCACTGATCACTGCAGGGACCGGAAAGGGCCCCCGCCTCACAGAAATGCTTCTCCTTGAATCTGTGATTGAATGATGACAATGGGGAGAGTGGCTCTCAGTGGGTCTTCGGTAGCTGAGATGCAGAAGCCAAGGTGGAAACTGGAACATGTCCTCGGATGAGACAATGACAAAAAAATCTGCTTTCTTTTTTTCAAAGGTAGCATATCCATTGGTGTGTGGACTTGTTATTTCTGAGGATGAATGTCTCTCAGTTTATTTCAATAAGTGCACACGGAGCACAGGCTGTGGGGCAGGCATTGCCCTAAGCATCCAGGGACACAGGATGAGTAAGGTGTAGCCTGTCCTGGCAAAGAACTCTGGGCTCAGGTTTGGTCTGAGGGCTCCAAAGGGCCACCCCCTCCTGTAGCCCCAAAGCCAGGCCTCTGGCTGTTGTTGAGTGGGTATGTGACCTTACCCCGGCCAGTCAGATGCTTGAAAATGGAGCCAAGAGCTGGGAAAGAAGCATCCTTGGCAGGCATGGATGGAACGGAAGGATGTAACTGCAGCCACTGTCAGGGAGGTAAGTGGTGGTGCCAGGGGCTCAGTGCCATTTGTACTGTCCACAGATCAGCGTGTACAGGGGGCTTCCTGAGGGCTGTTCCGCCCGTGGTCCATGCTTCCGCTCTCCCTTTGCTCCTGTTCATATTCCAATCTGCCAAATAGCTATTTGATGAATTCCTTTTACTATTTAATCAGTTGGAGTCCATTTCTGCTGTTCATAATTAGAACCTCAACTCACATAGAACTGTACTCATACAACTTCGCCTCAATTAAACTCCCTTAAAGCTTTGATAAGAGCCACAGCTGTTCTGGGGGAAACTGGAAAAAGTCTGCACACAATTCAGATGAAGGAACTGAGCAGGGGGCTGTGTCCCTCGTGGAGGGAGCATTCAGCTTGTCTCCATGGGTGGCAGTTAGACCCAGAAGAGTGGTCATCTTATAGGATGTTAGATGTGAAGCAGGAAGAGGAAGTCTTGGGGAGTCCTGAAGGGTGGGCTCCTGAGCAGATGTGGGACACGTGACTGGAGAACTCTCAGAAGTCGTTGGGGACAATTTTGAAGAGAGCTAATATCTCCCAGTTAGGCCAGGGAAAGCTCATGCCATCATAATTTGATGATAAAAATGAGGCTTCATTTTGTGGATATAGTACAGGCTCATGGGACCTTGCTCATATGGGTTATACATTAAAATACAAAAGTTTATGCTTTTGGATAACAAAGGAGTTTTCTTATTGTTTATACTTATGATATTTTCCCAGACTTTTTTTTCATTGAGGATATTTTTTGTAATATTTCCTAATCTGAATCCTTGTCTGGGGCAAGACTTCTGGAAGGTCTGAATGAACAGCTTGGCAAATCCTGTCCCCCACAAAGCATACACAATACTGGACAAAATTGTCAAAAATAATCTCTTAAAGTTTCTGTCAAATTGGCCAAAGTCATACAGCAGGTTGAGAAGCATTTGTTCAAGAAAGTCTACTGAAACTTGGTTTAAAAAATAGTGGGAGTCTGTGGGGTTTTGGCCTTGGGCTGCTCCTGTCTCCACCTCCACTAACCTCCAAGCGCAGGGCGGAGGTGAGGACCTGCATGGGTATCTTACTTTACTTTGAACAGAGTGAGGACCATTCCATGCCCAGGTGTGTTGTCAAAAACAGGACCAATCTTAGCAGTAAACTCTTGTGGAAGGTCAACATCACAACTATCTTGAGGTCACAATACTGTTTTGGGGAAAAAACCAGAATGGCAGAACAGATGGAAACTTAACAGGGAGATCCAGGGAATGAGACACCCAAAGTGGGCTTGACAAGATACCACTTGTCCCTGGTGGTCTGGGAGGCTGTGGACAGGTGCAGCATTGCTTGGTGGAGACCAGCGCAGGCCCAAGTGAGCTACTCTTCTTTGGCTAAATATGAGGCTTTGTGAATGCCTCAGAGGGTGCATTCACAGGGCAGACTTGTAAACTGGATGTAGAATGCATTTCCCCGAGTCACACACAGAACCATCAGAGAGGATAGATGCTTTGCTGGCTAAAGGTATTTAAGTACAAACTTTGACCAATCACTAACTGACCACTAAGATATGTTGACCCAGGGGTCACCAGTAAGAAGCCAGGCTTAAAAATTGAAACAGTAATAACAAAAAACCTTAAAAGAGATATTAGCAGTTATACATTGCAGAGGAAACAGACTCCACATAAACAGTCCAATAGGCAAATTATTAAACAAGCAAACCAAAATCAATAAGGAAAGACCAACAACTCATTAGGAAAATAAGAATCTGGAGTTGCTACAATATATTATCTAAAATCTCCAGTTCAACAAAAACAAAAATGACAAATCTGGGGTGAAAAAAGAAAGTGAAACTCATACACAGGGGAAAAAAATCAATAGAAGCTATCTTTGTAGGGGCTCAGATGTTGGACTTAGCAGATGAAGACTTCAAAGAAGCTATTATAGATATGTTCAAAAAACAAAAAGCATGATTAAAGAAGTAGAGTTTGACAACAATGACTTATTAAATGTAGAAGAACAACAAAGAATTAGGAATAATAAAATGGAACCAAATGGAAATTCTGGAGTTAAAAAGTACAATGACCAACGTGAAAAATTCACTAGAGAGATTTAACAGCAGGTTTGAGCTAGCAGAAGAAACATTCAGTGAAGCTGAACATAGGTAAATAGGCATTATCCAATCTGTAGAACAGAAAGAAAAAAAAGAACAGAGCCCAAGGGATCTGTGGAACAACGTCATGTGTACCAACACATGCATAAAGGGATTCTTGAAGGAGAAGAGAGACAGAAGGGGCTAAAATAAAATAAAGGTAGAAAATTTCCCAAATGATGAAAGTAATTACTTTACACATCTAAATGATCAATAAAGTCTAAGTAGGATAAACACAAAGTAGTGCAACATGGAAACATTGTGAAACTGTTGAAAGACAAAGAGAAACTCTTGAAAGCAGCAAGAGAAAAGAAATTATCTTACAGAGGGAACCACAGTAAGATAAATAGCTGACTTCTCATCAGAAGCAATGGAGAACAGAAGGTGGAGGGTGACATATTCAAAATACTGAATGGAAAAACTGTCTAATAAGAATCCTATGTCCTGCAAAACTATCTTTCAAAATAAGGGCCAAATAAAAACATTCCCAGGTAAACAAAGACTGAGAAAAGTCCTTGCTAGCATACATACTATAAAAAAATACTACAATAAGTTCTGGAAGGAAGGAAGCAATACCAAACAGTAACTCCATCCATGTGAAAAAATAAATGTACCAGTAATGGTGTTTAAGTAGGTAATTATAAAAACCAGTGCAAATAAAAAGTTGATTTAAAAAACCTCTTAACTGATTTAAAAGACAATTACACAAAACAATAATTATAAAGTTGTTCTGTTGGCCTTATATGAATATGTAAATTTATGACAATAATAGCACAAAAGAGAAGACAAGGAATGGAAATAAATTGGAACAAGGAAATGAAACCAAAGTGTAATATGGATCCACAGGAAGAAATTAAGAGTAGTGGAAAGTTAATCTAAGAGATTCTAAAATACATTTTCTCCTTCCTCCTTAAAAACTTAAAAAATATAAGATTATTATAGTAACAATAATAATAATTATAATAACACTGTATTGTTAAGTTTATATCATATATAGACATGCTATAGATGACAATATTAGCATAAAGTGGGGGAAGGGAATAAAGCAATGTTGAAGAAAAGTTTCTATATTTTACTGGAATTAAGGTGCTATTAATATGAAGTAAATTGTCATAAATCAGGATACATACTGAAATCCATGCAGCAATCATTAAGAAAATAACTCAAACACGGTAGTAAAAAATTCACTAAAAGAATTAAAATGCACCGTAGGAAAACATATTTAATACAAAAGAAAGTAATAAAGGAGAAAGTAATAAAGACATGAGATATACACAAAACAAATAGCAAATGGAATATGTAGATCCAAACATACCAATAATAACATTAAATGTGGATAGACACACCATGCAAAAGACAGAAACTGTCATAGTAGACAAGTTAATAAGATCCGATTATATGCTGTCTATAAGAGACATGTACTGACATTCAAGGACACCAACAGGTTAAAAATAAAAGTATGGAAAAAAGATATATCGTGCAAACAACAACGAGACAGTTGGAGTGGCTGTAGAATTATCAGGCAAAATAGGTCTTGAGACAAAGGGTCATTTTATAATCATATAAGGGAAAATTCATCAGGAAGGCAGAATAGTTATAAATATATATGCACTTAATAACAAAACCCCAAAATATAATAAGTAAAACCCCACAGAATTAAAGGGAAAACAATACACAATTCAGCAATAATATTTGGAGACTTCAGTACCCCTCTCTCAGTAATGGATAGAGCAACTAGACAGAAAATCAAGGATGTAGAAGATTCGTACAACACTATTGACAAACTTGACCCAACTGACCTCTATAGAACACTTCCCCTAACCACAGGAGAACACACTTTCCTCTCAAGCACACATGGACTCTTCTTGAGGAAAGGCCATGTCTAGGCCATAAAACAATTGGGAAGCCGTTGCAGGACCAGCTGCTGCTTCATACCAGTGAGGTAAATCAACAGACCACCACCAACAAAGTGAGTGTGGAGGTCCCAACACGTACAAAGATTCTGCAATTTTCCTTCTATACTACTCCTTGGAGTTTCTGAGCTCACGGAAGACCTAGACCTTCCTTTAAAGGATCTCCAACTACTTAAATCAGATCCACCCATAATAATCTTCCTTTTGATTAAATGTCAATTGACTAATTGACTCTAATTACTTCTGCACGATCCCTTCACAGCAGCAATTACAATGTATTTGATTGAATAAGGGAGAGAAGGTGCATGTATGCTACAAAATGGCATTTTCCTCCCTATGTCCTCCAATCACAAGGGACTATCCCTTGCAGTATGCCGTAGCCAGAAAGGTACTGGAAAGGGCATTCTAGGGAATGTAGTATAGGACGTAAAGGCATTCAATTAATAATTAAAAATCTTCCCACAAAGAAAAGCCTAGACCCAGATGGCTTCATTGTCGAATTCTACCAAACATTTAGACTATAAATACTGCTAATTCTTTACAAACTCCTCCAGGAAATAGGAGAGGAGGGAATACTTCCCAACTCAGTCTATGAGGCCAGTTATTACTCTGATACCAAAGCCAGACAGAGACATCACAAGAAAAGAAAACTCAGACCAACATCCCTTGGGAATATAGATACAAAAATCCTCAAAAAATATTGGCAAACCAAATCAAGAAATGTATAAAAAGGATTATACACATGATCAAATGGAATTCATTCCAGGAATTCAAGGTTGATTTAACAGCTGAAAATCAATTAGTACAGAATACCAACAGGACAAAAACCATGATATAGACAGAGAAAGCATTTGACAAAATCCAACACCCATTTATGATACAAACTTTGGACTACCTAGGAACAGAAAAAAACTTCTTCAACTAGATACAGGGCATTTATGAAAAACTAATAGCTAGTGTCATATTTAAATGTGAAAGACTACATATTTTCTTCCTAAGATCAGAAAAAGGCAAGGACATCCAATCACACCACTTTTATTCAACATTGGAAGTTCTAGCTAGTGCATTAAGGCAAAAAAAGGAATAAAAGGCATTAAAATTGTAAAGGGAGAAGTAAAACCGTCTTTATTCACAGATGATATGATCTCAGATGTGTAAATCCTAAGTAATCCATACACACACACAAACCTACATGAACTAAAAAACAACTTCAGCAAGATTGCAGGATATAAATCAATATACAACATTCAATTGTATTTCTGCATACTAGCAATAAACAATCTTAAATGAAATTAAGAAAACAATTCCATTTATAATAAATACTTAGGAATAAAATTTAAAAAGAAAGTATAAAACATACACCGAAAATTATAAACACTGTTGAGAGAAATTAAGATCAAAATAAATGGGGAGATGCTTATGTTCATGAATTAGAATTGTTAAGCTATTGTTAAGATATTATAAGCAATATTGTTAAGATGACAATTCTTCCCAAACTGACCTGTAGTTTCCACACAAATCCTATGACATCCTAGCAGTTTTTCTTGCAGAAGTGAACAAGCAAATGCTCAGAATAGCCAGTCTTGAAAAAAGAGAAACAAAATTGGAGGACCTATATATAGGTCTATATAGGAATATAAAAAGAACTCTTACAACTTAGTAAAAATAAAATAAATAACGCAGCAAATGGGTAAAAATTTGAACAGACATTTCACCAAAGAAGGTATATAAATAGCTGCGAAAAGATGCTCAACATCATTAAGGAAATGAAAATATAAACCACGAGATCCAATTACATAACCACTAGTATGGCTAAAAAAAACCCAACAGATAATAACAAGTGTTATAATAACAAGTGATAAGGATGTGGAGAAAGTGAAAGCCTCATACTTTTTTTTTTATGCAACAAATTTTATTTAGCATAGTCAGTCCCAACATTCAGCACAAAAAGAGTTTACAGAGGATAGAAAGTGCATTAATAAAAGCCAGTCTTTACCAAAAGAAAACAGAAAATATATTATTGATTCAAAATATTTTACACTTGAATGATAAACTGCAATAACTTATTCTGGGCACCTACTGATGTAAGAGAAAGGAAGGGAAGAAAATAATGCTTTAGGAGAGCTCAATCTCCAGCTGGTATCACAGGAGTCAGTAGAGGTCACTGAGACCGGCAGTCTTTCTTGCTTCCTGCATTAATGCCCTCAGCTGGAACTGGTTACAGGACAGAAGACATACATGCTTCAGGAAGACGTCCAGGTCTATTACTCCCCGCCTCAAGGCTTCTCCCAGGTAAAAGATAGTGTCTTCAATAGCATTTTCCTCTGCATACAGATTTAAGATCTGTTTGTATAGTGGGGCTGTGGGAATGATAACTTCATCAATATCATTGTTTTCAGATTGATTTTCCATTTTCTCCAGAGTAGAACTGAGTTCTTCATCCTTCTTTCTCAAAAGTTCTATGTTTTTATCAACCTCAGCTACTTCTTGATCTAAACAGGTAACCATCTCTTCCAGTTTCTGGTGACCTTTTTTCAGGTCTTCTTCTGTTCGTTTCAAGGCATTGAGCTCTGCCTGGGCACGATCCATTTCTTCCTTCATCCGCCATCTCAGTTTGTCACTGCCTGCTGAGATGAGAGAGGCTCGGGTAGTGTGTCCTCGCTGATTGTGCCAGCCCTACTGGGACCAACAGTGGTCACAGGAGGCTGGGAAGGGTACTGGGAACTTGTTGTAACAGGATACTGACCTCCAGGTGGGTAAGGACAGCCTGGGTAACCACTGGGGTTGGGAGGGTATCCAGATGGGTATGCAGAAATTCCACTTGGCATGCCTGGCACGTAGGAAGTATTTGGTGGCCCTGTTGCCTGGTATGGTGGATAGGATGACGAAATAGTAGGACGAGAAAAGACTGGAGGTTCTTCTCCAAACACTACAATCATGACTTGAATAAACCCCAACGAGTCTGACTGTGAGTGTTTCCATTCATGTAGATAAGGAAGATATATCTTCCCATTAGCATCCACATGCTTTCCTGTTTTAATAGTCATTGAACTAGTAGGCTTAACAAAACAGATAGGGGGATTATATGGGTATGTGTCCAGCAGCCAGAGGCATATTGGATTATTTATATGTATACCTCTATAAGGAACAGGAATTATTCCAGTGAGGTTCATTAGCTTCCTGGAACTGCCATCATTAAAAACATACGAATCCAATACAGGTTTGAGATCTTTGTATAAAGTGATAACACTGACAGTTTCACGTACAGTTGGGTCTCTGTATTTGAACTTGGACACCATTTTCTTGAGCTGTCTCTCTGACCGTGCCATGGCGGCCGCCTCATGACTCCCATCCCCGCAGGCAGAGGGTCAGCCGCTCCGGGGTCGCCCCACACAATCGCACACCCAAGCCTCATACATTTTTTGGCAGGGATGTAAAATGATGCAGGCACTTTGGAAAACAGTCTGGCAGTTCCTTAAAATGCTAAACATACATTTACCATATGACCCAGAAATTTCACTCCTAAAGGTCTCCCTGAGAGAAACAAAATCAGGAGCACACCAGCATTAGCCATAATAGTCAAAAAGTGGAAACCATCGCAATGCCCACCAACTAGAGAATGGAGAAACAAAGTGTAGTCTATTCCTACAATGGAATGCTTTTAAAAGGAATGAAGTATATACGCTACAACGTGGATAAGCCTCAAAAACATGATGGTAAGTAAAAGTAGCCAGAAGTAAAAGACCACTTATTTCATGATTCCATTCCTATGAAATGTCCGTAACAGGGAACTCTATGGAGACAGAAAGTAGACTAGTGGTTCCCCAGGGCTGCACTGGAACCTGGAATTGACTATAATTAGGCATGAGAGACCTTCTGAGGTTGATGGCAGTGTTCTAAAATTAGATTGTGGTGATGGTTGTAAAGCTCTGCAAATTTACTAAAAATCATTAAAGTTTACACTTGCAATAGGTGAATTTTGGGAATTCTCTGGCAGTTCAGTGGTGAGAACCCTGTGCTTCCACTGCAGGGGGTACGGGTTCGATCCCTGGTCGGGGATCTACCACTTGTGCAGCGTGGCCGAAAAAAAAAAAAATCCAAAATAAACGAATTTTATGGTTTGTAAATTATGATTTAATAAAGTTGTTTTTAAAAAAGAATCTTTGGGGGCTTCCCTGGTGGCGCAGTGGTTGAGAATCTGCCTGCCAATGCAGGGGACACGGGTTCGAGCCCTGGTCTGGGAAGATCCCACATGCCGCGGAGCAACTGGGCCCGTGAGCCACAACTACTGAGCCTGCGCGTCTGGAGCCTGTGCTCCGCAACAAGAGAGGCCGTGATGATGAGAGGTCCGCGCACCGCGATGAAGAGTGGCCCCCGCTCGCCGCAACTAGAGAAAGCCCTCGCACAGAAACGAAGACCCAACACAGCCAAAAATAAATAAATTAAAAAAAAAAAAAAAAGAATCTTTGTGTCACCAATGTACTGCACAGTGAGCCTTCTTAAATGGCTGTTTGCCTGCAAAGGCTGTCTTCATGTCTCCTAGTTCCCACAACACGACATCTCAGGAAGATCTCATGGCCTGAAGAATCTCTGTAACTGATTAGGACTCACCCTCTGATGTGAAAATCCCATTGAGTCTACACCGAAACTTCAACCTGATATCCAGTCCGGAGTCCCCTCCCTCCACACTGCCCTGAGATGTCCCCTGGCACCTGCTTTGGGGAAGGGGGCATGGTTTCCTCTGGCTGGCTTCCTGCAGGGCTCTAGGGTGCCTTTTCTTCCTGGCGTGTTGGGAGCATGGAAAAAGGAGGCAGACAACTCTCCGTGACTGGTGGACTTGTCCAAGCCACTTGAAGAGGCTTCAAGATGACTACTCACTGGAACCAGGTGCCAATGAGGGAGTGGAGACAGGAGAAGCTTGCATGTTGCTATGAGCGCCAGGGTCAGACTGAGGCCCCTGGGGGCTTCCCCAAAGGGGAAGATGAGTCGGTCAGTGCATTAACTTTTTATTGGGGTTATTTCTTCAGACCGATATTATTTCAGGGAGAACAAGTGCTGAGAACAGGGAGAACAAGGACTCCTGGAACACAGCCTCACTGCCCCAGCCACACCTAAGGCCAGGCTGCCCTGGGGGCGGGGTGGGGGGAGGAGCGGCACACGGGCCAGGCAGCATTATCCCCATTTCACAGATGGGCCAACTGAGGCTCACGTGGAGCTGGGCTCTAGGCTTCCTCTCCCACCTTGGGGCCCCGGGGGCGAGGAGAGAAGAAGCAGGTGGAGCCGTACAAGCTCACTGGGGCCTCTGTGGACGAGTGGGGGAGCCGGCAGGCCACGTCTGCCTGTGGTGATGTTTGTAACTAGCAGCTCTGTTATTGCCATCACTGTTGTTGTTGTTTTGAAAGATGGTCTGAGGGATCCCTCGTGACCAGCCCTGCAGCCTGCAGACCCTCTGGGGTGGGGCTGAGAGGGGCTGAAATGCAAAGCTGTGAGAGCCTCTGGTCCATCCTCCACGAAGCCCCATCACCAGCACAGAGCAGGGCTGCTGAGAAGCCTTCCCCATGGATGAGATCTGCAGTGAATATGTTTTACTTTCAAAAGCACAGACTATTTCCAGACCGGACATTCTGGCCTATTTGAAAAGTGTTTCAATTACTTTCCGGCTGTGAGAACACCCTGAGCAGTCTCCTGGATCCCAGCACTTGGCTTCCATCTTCATTTAAAAACCCAAGCAACAGGGAAGACCCTGCCCTTCTGCTACACAGGTGGAGAATGTCCCTTTAATCCATTTTTGTAGCAGCAAACATAGCGCTCCGGGTCCCCACGACTGGTGGCTTGGCCCTGGGCAGGCCTCAGCCACACCGCTCACCTCGGCCACCTCTCAGCCAAGCAGCGTCTGGGTCAGAGGGGCTGGCTCTGTGCCCGATGCTGCCCCCGCTTGGGTTTACCGGAGACATCATATTTAACTGAGGATGTCGAATGTATGCACACATAATGGTAATGCAGGGATGCCCCAAACTGCTGGGTTGGGGGGAAGCCCAGAGATGTGGAGGATTCTTGTCTCACGTGTGGGTGGGAGAAAGGAGAGGAGCCTTGGAGCTGGACCGTGGACGAGCCAATATGAAGGGAGGGGGCGCCGGGGGAGGAGGCAGGACCAGAAGGCATGGCCCCGCAGGTCCTCGGGCGAAGGCCGTGAACTGGGTCTAGCCAGGTGGCCCTCACGGGAGGGCATGCGGTGTCTGGTGACCCTCCATTCTCTTCTGCTCACCAGCCACACCGGGCAAGATCTGCCCAGCAAATCAGCCAGGCGTGATGCTAGATGCACCGGCTGCTTCAGACAGCAGGTGAGCTGCCCACCTGGCCTGGGTGCGGCTGAGATGCTAGCTCTGCCCCGCCCACTCCCGCGGCCCTCTCCTCATTCCACTTTCCCTCCGGCCAAAGAGCCACCTTGTGCCCGGAATGTCAGGAAGTGGTGGCCTCGTGCAAGCCTGTGGTTCCCTGTGTGGATGCTTCACCCGCCCACCCTGTGGGAAGCTTGCTTGGCTGAGGCTACAGGCTGGGGCGGTGTCAAGGGAGGGACCGCCCCTGCTCCACCCAAACCCGCTAGGCAAGCGCTGCGGACCCTCCCTGCTCTGGATGAGCTCAGAGACCTACCCAGCTGGCTTCATCCCGCAGCAGCCAGGGCCCAGCTCCCACACCCAAAGAAGGACATGGCTCTAGGCACAGACATCGCCAATGTTCCTTAAGTGGGCTCAATTGACCTTTTTTCACAAAAGACTGGAAAAAGTAAATAAGGTCACCTGATCTCATCTCTCTCTCTCTCTCTCTCTCTCTCACATACACACACACACACACACACACACACACACACGATGGCCATTTCCAACTACTGAGTATTACTAAAATGATGATTCATGGCTTGAGAAATATGAACATTTGAATCATAAGCAATTTATGCTTTAAACACAGTCATTGTGGTACGTTTGTTTGGTACTCAGCCTCGTCGGGGAAAACAAACGTAGCTGCACATTTCTTTAGGGACAGCGTGTCTGGAAAAACAGAAGGTTGTCTGTGCCAGAAAATGCTTGTGGAGGAGGCCCTCTCTAACCGTCTCCTGTCTCACCCCTCACTTCACCCACGAGGAGCGCGGTAGCCGCAGCAGGACCCGGCTAACTCGAATGCCTGTGACAACGGCAGAGCGGTTAGTGCCACGAGCGCACGAGTGACCGGTGTTAACACCCTCTCCCCACGTTGCTACAGAGGTGGGAATAAGGCTCAGGAAAGCTTCCCTAAGCCCTGCCCACGTGGCGGAGAGACCAGCCTACTCGGCAGGGGTGGGTGGGTGAGCCTTGTTCCCAAACCACAAGTGCCCAGAAGAGCTGGAATTGGCCGTCTGGGGAGTTAGGCTGCCTCTCCTTTCTGTCCACAGGACAGAACCTCCCACCTAAAAACAGGCCCAGTCAGGGGTGGTGGGGTGAGGGCTCTGCATGGGTGCATTTGCACTAAATCAGGGAAACAGCAGCTGTGTCTTGTGTGTCAGCCACATCTGCACCTCCAACATCTGTGTCACTGAGAGGGAGTCCTCCTCAAAGGACCCTGCCCACGACGGGAAGAGTCAAAGGCAAGGCCAGTGGATGGACCGCAAACTGCGTTATTGACTGGCCTTCAGGGGAGAAGCACGTTTCTGGAGATGGCTGAGAATCTTTACGTGTTTATTCTTTTTAAAAAACTTTATTTATTTATTTTTGGCTGCGTTGGGTCTTTGTTGCTGCGCTTGGGCTTTCTCTAGTTGCGGCGAGCGGGGGCTACTCTTCGTTGCGGTGCACGAGCTCTAGGCGCCAGGGCTTCAGTAGGTCCGGCGCACGGGCTTAGTTGCTTCGCGGCATGTGGCATCTTCCCAGACCAGGGATCGAATCTGTGTCCTCTGCTTTGTCAGGCAGATTCTCAACCACTGCGGCACCAGGGAAGTCCCATGTTTTTTTTCTTTTTAAAATAACTTCCCTCCTTTTTCGTAATCATTTAAAGTTATTTCAAAGGAGAAGCTCCCAGGAACTGTATTCAATATCTTATAATAACCTATAATGGAAAAGAATCTGAAAAAGAATATCTATATGTAGAACTGAATCCCTTTTCCTGTATACCTGAAACTAACACAACATTGTAAATCAACTATACTCTGATAAAAAAGAAGCTCCCTTATTAATTTTCATATTAAAAAGTTTCTTCACAATCTCATTATTTATTTTTTCAGATAAATTTTAGAATCTATTGTTTAGTTCAAACAAAGGCCATTGGGATGAAATTGCATTAAATCTCTATACTGGTTTAGACAGAATGGGTATTTTGGGGGGGAGTTTTCTCACCCAGACACATAACCCCATGACACAGGCTGCAGTGTTAAAACAGGGTATTTGGGGGGACCTTTGAGACTTTAATGAAGATTTGAAAGTGAGAGACATGTTTCATCACAGAAAGCAACACTTCTCTATTTTACTTTTAATCAAAAGGGAATTTAAATTTCTTCATTCATGATGAGTTTTTAGCTTGTTCTTGCTCTTGTCATTTATTTAAAGCTTTTTTGAAAAAAGCATTTTTGAATCTTCCATTTCTTAGAAGAAGGTGTCAGCTCCATTTTAGTTGCTTTTACGTTCTGTGGCGATTGGAAGACAGACAGTGAGATGGGATAGGGAGGACGGCTATCAGGCTCTGCTTTTGGGTTAAAACCCCCAAATGCAGCAGGGTGGGGTCTGGGGGTGGAGACGTAGCTGCAGCCCTGGGAGGCGCACGGGATGTCGGGATGGCGAGTCTGGGGGGTCAGCGCTCAGCACCTGGACAGCACGTGTGGCAGCAGCACCTGGGAGGCCAGGACGTGTTGAAGAAATGCAGACGTGGGCACCACGTGTGTCTTCAAGGGGCAGCCGCGGTGAGGGGCATGTGATGTGACTTCTGCAAACTGAAAAGGCGAAGCAGCATTGCCAGTTTCCATCTAAAGAGTAAAAGTCCTCCCGTTGGAGGCAGAAGGTGGAGTGGGCACCCCTCCCACTGGGAACACACGTGAAGAGGCCGTACTCTGCTCTCTGACCCGGTGGGGGATGCTGGGACTCTGGGCTCTGTGGCCACAGGTCCTCTCAGCTCTGCACGGCTTGGCTGGTGGCTGCACCAGGACACCTGGCAGAAGTGGACAAATGCTGGTTACCCTTCCATCGCCTGCATCTGCTTCCCAGCCCTGCGAAGCCTCTGCCCGCCACTCCCTCCCCTCCCTCCCCTCCAGCACCTTCTCTTCCATGGCTCTGGGGACACCCTGCTCCACTCTGCAGCTTGGGGCCCAGAATAGCTGCCGCTCCAGATGGCAGGTGCGTCTGGCTCGGCGTCCCTCCATCCTCTCCTCCAAACCTTCCTTCCTTCCCAGATCACTGAGTTGCAGCCTCGTGCAGGCAGCCAGCAGGCTGGGAGCTGTGCCACTTTGCTGGCCCTCCCTTCCCACCCGGGTCTCTGCCCTCAGCAAAAACAGCATGTCTTAGCATCTCTGTCTCCCAGCCCTTCGTGCTGCAGCCAGAGGGGTTTCCTGGAACCCAGCGCTGACCCTGCTGTCCTCATTATTTTGTTTACTCTCTGCTCCTGACCGGGCTCCCCATCATTGTTTTTGCTCAGTGTGGGGTGAGAGGAGATAAGGGTAGCCATCTCCTGTTTAAAAATGATAAAAGATAAGACAAGAAGAACAAGGTGGGAAGTCTTCGGCAAATGTGCATGGGCGTGCCGGGCTATGCGGCGTTTCCACGGTTCTTTCACTTTATCAAAACAGGCACTGTTATCCCTGTCGCTTTTCAGAGGCGAAATAACCAAAGCTCAGAGAATCTGAACACTGGCCTGGGACTTTAACTCAATGCTAGTGTTTGCACCTTTCTGATCTGAGTACAGGCCTGTTTCTGGAACAACAGAAACCGTACAGGGAAGAGACAGAAGTAAGTTGAAAATAAAATGAGCAGGCGAAGCCATTTTGCTCTTCGCTAAGAAGTTCTAGAAGGAATATGACCACACATCACTCAGCATACGCCCGCAGGGGGGAGGCGCTGCCTCACACAAGACGAGGAACGGCATGGTCCATATAAAGCAACCCCACACAAAGACCAGCACATACCAACAAGGTCAGCTGAGCACACAAATGGATTCTTGCGAGGTTTCAGCATCAGAGGCTGTGCCTTCAGCCTGGCACACAAAATATTCAAGACTCACTACATGCAAAGACATTTCTCAGTTTGCTTTTGATTTAGTAGCCCTGGGGTGGAATCCTGTCTGGTTGATTCTTGTCTCCTTTGGTGTAATCGTCATTGGGTAAAATTGTCAAGAGGGTTAGAAAACAGGGAAAGGCCAGATAGATGCTTGTGACTGAGGGCAGACCTCTCACAGAATTGTGGGACTCCGGCGGGACCTGGGGCACGTGGCTGAGGAAGGGACAGCTCAGAAGGCCAGGTAGGGGCTGGTGATTGCCCAGGGCACCTGCCCAGCCATGGGGGTCAAGTCGGGACCACCACCCAGGCTGGCGCTCTCCGAGAGCGGTTATCTACCGCACTCAGCTACCTCCTGCACCTTCCTTAATGGGGTTGCTTAAACACAAGAAGGTCCATATTTTTCTGTGTAAATTACTTTGCTACGTTGCTTGCAAACTCGGACTGCAGCTTACACGTTTGTCAGGCCTCACAGCACCTATCTGGGCGGGCAGATGTCCTCAGAGAATGCCTGCCAGTGTGATTTGGCTTAATTTTTGAAAATGTAAGTAGTGGAAGCAGCAGGATGCTGACATTTCAGATCGTCGTGATGATGGACGTGCAGAGACGGAAGCGAGATGGTGCCTAGCTAAACGCCCTCATCTTATTTCTTAATTCTTTTCCAGACCGTTCTTTGGAGAACTGTGATTTTGAAGAGCGATCTGTTGTTCGTCCGTGAAATGGGCATAAATGTGTTTATTTCAAAAGTCGGGACCCAATGAGACGGCATGTAGGATCATTCCGAAAGTGACCATGGACAATACAAATCTTTGCTGACTTGTAATCAGGATGCTAGATATATTGAAACGAGACAGAGGGAGAGAGTTCCGGAATTCTCTCTCTTTCCTTCAGTTCCTACTTACTGCTTCCACTCAGTCACTCCGCTTTATCTGCCAGACCAGCCACACAGCACTAAGCTGGGGACCCAACCTCTCTGAGCACAGCTGCAGGTTCACGGGCCTGTGCAATTTGCTACAGTGATCCCAGAAGGAATGATGGGCGTCTGACCCCGGCAAGTCCTTGCTGGAATACTACCTTCTCCATGTCACTGAGTGGTCCCTGAAATTGCACCCGTGCCCAGGAGCCCCGCCCTACTCCTCCCGCCCTCACCCCTTGTTCTTTTCTCCTTAGTGCTTATGAAGCATCCTCAGTGCACTCTGTGATTCACCTATGCGTTAAGTTTGGTACCTGCTGTCTGTTTACCCTGCTCGTGGGTTAGCTCCATGGGCCAGAAGTGACACACGGTAGGAGCTCAGTAAATACCTGTTGATAACCACGTGAGGTCCTGCCAGGGAGGAAGGAGCGAAGCAGTGGCACCAAGGAGGCGGAACCAAGAGGACCCTGTGCTGTACCGGCCTCTCATTGAACATCTCCTGAATGCCTGCATCTGAGCTGTGAGGAGAGCCTGCGCTTCCTCTTGGCACCTCTGTTTTGTGGTGGACAAGGCAGATAGGTCTCTAATGGTGACAGAGGAGGGTGGCCCGAGAAGGGGCAGGGACATGCAGGAAGGAGAGGCAGGTGCTGCAAGACTCCGAATGGGTCCAAGGGACACAGGGCTCACACAAGGACAGCCTTCCCAGGAGAAGGTGCAGGAAGCAAGGTCTTCTGGAAGCTGTGCAGGCAGAGGCTGGGGGTGTACAGAGCTGTGGTCACTGGCTAAGACCTCTTCTCTCCTGGGAGAGTCCAACCACACCCTTCCCAGGCCCCCGGATGGTCCCCCGCTCCTGTCAGACAGCCTCTCCAGGGGTGGATCGCAGTCAGCTGTGTGTTGCCAAGGTGTCTTGTCCGTGCTCATCTCAGCCCTGATCTTCGGGCGACAAGCAGGAAAGGAGGAGAAGGGGCTGGGCGGCTTCTCCCTGACCCTCCCGCCTCTGTGCTGGTGGGCAAGCATCAGTGTCTCTCACCCCAGTCACTTCATCCATAAAATGGAGGATAATGCCTGTCCCACAAGTGCCCTGGCTTCCTGTGAGGATCAGAGAGACTAATGGAAATGTTGTGGGTCAAACTGTGTCCCCCAGATTCACAGGTTGAAGTCTAACCCCCAGGACCTCAGAATGGGACTCTTCAAAGGTCAGGTCTTTAAAAAGGTAATTAAGTTAAAATGGGGTCATTAAGGTGGGCCCTAATTGAATATGACTGGCATCCTCATAAGAAGAAGAGGTCAGGACACAGACACGCACAGAGAGACACTCCGATGAGGACACGGGGAGAGGACGGTCATCTACACACCAAGGAGAGAGGCCTCGGGAGAAACCAGCCCTGCCAACACCTTTAGCTTAGACTTGCAGTGTACAGGACTGTAAGATGAGAAATGTCTGTTGTTTAAGCTGCCCGTTCTGTGGTCAATTAAAAGACTGACCAAGCAAGCAAGGCTCCTAGCCAAGACCCAAAGCTACCCCATGGTGGACAGAGGGCCACAAGGGCTCCTCTACCACAGTGACCAGCTCCACATCCAGCCAGGGAGGCCAACATTCCAGCTGTGCTTCGAATGCCCCACCACACCATCGGCCAAGATGGCCTGTGTACGATTCCAGACGCTATACACAGAGGCTCTGGGCAGCCCCGCCCCCAGCATGGTGATTCCTATTCAACAATACTCCCACCCCCTACACTTGGACCCAAGATCAGTGCAACTCTTTCCAGATCCTGAGGACTCCTGGGAAACCATGATGGTAGATGTCATTCTACAGGCCCCCTCACACTGCACCACTCCCTACACCAATCACCACCACGCTGCCCATCTCTGTTCTCCTGCAGCTGCAGACGTGGTCGCCTCATCCCCGACCAAGGCCCCAGTCAATGCTCAAAGACCACAGGAGACACCGCCGTGGGATGTCCTTAGAGCGTTGACCTCGTTCCTCCATGGGGGGCCCAGCCCGGCCCCGCCACTTTCACTGACGCATTCCCTGCGATGCTGGGCAAACTTGCTGCCCACCAGCTCCCGAGCTTGGCTGCACGCTCTCGGCATATCTGCATGCGTCACCCAGCACGTGAGAAGCCACTGAAGCTTGGACGCTGCGGCCGTGTGGGACCTTCACAGTCATGAATTCTGCTTCAGCATACTTGTTCTGAGTCTGCGAGGGTCCTCCCGACACTCCCTGAGGAGACACCCTGCAGCCCTGGCTGAGCACAACGGCCTGCAACACGAGAGGGGCTTGTGGTGGAGGAAGGTCAGGGTTCCTACCAGCCTGGGCACCAGAGGTCACGGAGGGCCTGCTTATCCCTCAAAACCACCCCAGCACATTCCAGGGCCATCCTCTTACTGGTCACATCGCTGTGCATGCCACGATTGAATGTCCTATAACCAAGTCCCCCCCAAGCGTAGTGGCTTAAAGCAGTGATAGTTTATTCTTTCTCAAAATCACCTGTCACGGTCAGCCCACCCCTGCACCCCCGTGGGCGCCACGCAGGAACCCAGGCCCAAGACTGCCAGCGTTCAGCCTCCCAGGGACAGTGTTTGGTCAGCGATGGCCTCACGACCTGCTTGGGGCCAAAGAGCGTGAGGAGAAGTGAGGAAATTTCCTTGTTTCGAAGGGACAGCAGCAAAAATAGCCTGTGTGTCCCCTGCAGGACAAGGGCAGGGAGCCGGCCCTGCTGTGCTGCCAGCAGCCTTGCTGTGAACCAGCTTCAGGTGGAGCCCACCCCGGGGCCGTGGTGGCAAGTGACAGAGGTGGGCCCCCGCTGGCCCCCCTGGGACCCCACACCTGTGATTTCCAGCCTGGGAGCCCGTCCTTGTGCTCAGGGTTTCAGCCCGTTGGGGCAGGTTGTGTAGTTTGCAGCTCTGCCACCCGGACAAGAGGCAGGGGATTGAGATCACCCCTCTGGCCACCATGGGGGCAGGACTGGAGCTAGGGAGGCTGGGAGGCCACAGCCGGGAGTGGAGCCTGAGAGGGCGGGGGGCGGGGGGGTGGGCACGTGGGGCAGGCAGAGGTGGCATGCAGGGCTGGGAGCTCGATGGGCGGGTCTGAGAGCCATGTTGGTGGAGGGACACGTCAGGAGGACAGGCGGTGGGGATGGGGAAAGCCGGGCCAGACGCAAGGCATCCCAGAGAACAGCACACGTGGGAGTCGTGGCCCAGGGGTACCAGCAGGGCCCGCCCCCTCCCCCCCAGCCAAGCGTCATGTGGCCACTCACTCTCATTTCACAGAGTCAGGTCCGGTCAGCACTTGCCAGGCCTGGGAGCAGACGTTGCACTGATGCGACAAAAAAAAAAAAAAAAGAAGAAATCAAGGCATTGAGTCATTCCCTCTTTTTCAGATTTTGGAGAAATTCACAAAGTTAGGAACGTGTATTTCATGAAGTTTTGGTGATGGATAAATTCCCACCGTGCACCTCGTGCGTTTCTAGGCACCCGAGGAGCACGGGGGCGTCTCAGCGTGTGTCTGTGATGTTTAAAATATCTTTTGGCTCAGGTCTTTCCCTTTCTCTCCTCAGAGAACTTCCCACCGAGAAACAAGGGGTCCCTTCACTTCTGGTCATGGAAGCCACCAAAAAAGAAGGTGGCCCTGGGTATCGGATCAGGGACATCACGGGCGGGGAGCTAACACTTGTCCTATCACATGTGTCTGTAGGTGCTGACCTGGCGACCTGGCGGCACGTCGGAATGTGGCACCCTGTCCCTGAGTGCACATGCATGTGTACACACATGCACCCGTGACATGTGCCACACACACGTGCACACACGCACACGTGAACACACACACAGGCGCACCCCACACCCTTCAGACTCCCCAGTGGCCCGTGTGCTGGGACCTTCGGCTGAGGGGCTGGGCCTATGACCTCTGGGGAAAGGGTGGTTTCCTGAATCATGCTGCTCACATCTCATCACGCTGACTTCTTTGACGCTCCATTTTAAACAAATTCTGAGATATCAAAAGGGATGCGGTCTTGACCTTTACGGAGACTCGGACGCAGAGGGCTCTCCAGCTCCTCAGAGGGCTGTACGAGGTACTCCCAGCCCAGGGGCCACAGCTCCTGCCTCTGGGGCCTGGGGCTGTAGCTCCGCCCACTCAGCCCTGCACCCACAGCCTCCTCCACCCTCACCCCCTGGAAGCCTCCTCCCTGCACGGCTTCACACACGAGTGTGCGCCCTGTGCCCGCTGCCCCTGCTGTCCCATAGACCCGGTCACATCGCTGCGTCTCAGGACAGGGCCGCCCACTATCCGTGTGGTCAACAGGGAAAGCCGGTGATGGCCAAGATGGTGCTGACCCAGGAGACCAGGTGGCGGGGCAGCCGCTGAGGTGTCCCCAGAGCCCTGCCCTGGGGCTTGAGTTCAGCTGACCCCATTCTGCCCACATACCCTCCTTTATTTCTGCTGGCAGAACAACGAATAAATGCAAACCACTTCCAGCCCCTCGCCAGCAGATACTGGCCGTTAGTGTGTGATGGAGCAGGGGTGGGTACTCATGGTGTGGGCTTGGGCACGTGCACTCCAGGCGGGGACCCTGCACAGGGCATGGTGCACGTGGTTGTGGTGTGGATTCTGGGGACGCGGGGGACGCCCTCACCGAGCATGGGGACGTGGGGGCCACCATGGGCTATGGGGGGTCCACGAAGACCCCGGGAGGGCTCCACATGTGCTCTGCATCCAGGCCTCATCGCCGGGTGAGGAGGACATCATGACTGCATCCCAGAGGTAGAAAACTGAGGTCCCGCCCAGGCCACACAGGGAGAGAAAGACGTGGGTCAAGTCCTGGTCACCTTCCTAAACTGGGTGCAGGCTGCCAGTCGGGACCTCCGTGTGTGCAGCTGGCACTGCCCTGGAGCCTGGAGACAGACCACATGACCCCCACCCCTTTCAGTCTCAGGGGCGGCTCTCGGCACCGGTGCCCTGGAGACCACACGGAGACGCCGGCTGCAGAGCGAGGCTGGGGGCTGGACTGCTTCAAAAGGCCACGGTCAGGTGTCTTGTCTTCGTTGTTAATTTCTATAGCAACAGAGAGCTCCTAAAAGTTAAACATCATAATCCAACCTAATTGGTGAAGCCGTTCCATGGCTTCAGGAATTTTTTTAGTTTCTTGTTGTTTATTCTTCCTGTAGGTCCTTAATTACCCTGAGCTGCTGACACCAGCTAAGAGAATCCCCAATAACATAATGAACCTCCCCTTTCACTGGATGTGGTCAGGAGCAGTCCAGACTTCCTAGCTAGATAATAAAATGAGTCTCCTTCGGGGCTAACCCCAAAGCAGGGAGGGTGGAGAACATTGGAGTGTGGACCTCGGCGTGCTGCTGACCTGCAGCCATCTCTTCTTTTATGGTGTGTGAGCTGCCCTCATGGCCCCTCCAGGTTCTCCTGGTTACATCACCCACCCCCTCCCCCCACGGAGCTCACCAGTATCCTGGATTTTGTCTTAATCGTTCCTTTCTATGCTGTATTGTTTATAGCCCGTATTTGAGTCTCTGGGCAGCATGTTGTGCAACTGTGTCTAACCTGCCATGGACAGTCTCTTGCTGTACTTCTTGGGAGATTTGCTTCTTTCACACATCTTGTGCTTCCTGGACCCTCCAAGCTGATGTGATAGCAGCTATTGGTTCGGTTCCCTGTGGGGCAGTTATCCAGGCATGAAGATGGGCCACTGATCCCAGACTAAGACCTGAAGCCAGCGGCCCCCAACCCGCAGGGGACCAGATGCGTGAGAAACAACCTTGTCGAAGGCCATGGAGATTTTCTGTTATGGCTGCGTATCATAACTAGCTGAAACTGACTGATTACATATCAAATAACAGTTGAAAACAACAAAAAAAATCAAATCCAAGAGAACAACTTATGATTATCTAATAAATTATAGGAGAAGACATTTTCTGTTTGGTGAAAAAAAGGAAAAAATATACAATAAATATTTAAGGTATTTATATTTAATGAATCCAAAGACTTGCCTATGTGATGTTTTTCAAAATCTGGAGTTTGAAAATTAATAAAAACGAACAAAAGTAAGCTAATTAAATATGATGTTTCAATAATGATATTCAAGACAGCTGTTAAAATATATATTGATATACAAAAATCACACACAGTTTTATAAGGACTAGAACATGTTAAAAATAGTTATTCTGCCACAGAAGTGGAGAAAAGGTGCAGCACCATGAACAATTTCATGTCGAGAGGAATTTTCTTCTGTTTGTGAGTATAAGTCACTGAGTATCAAGTTAATGGGGAAATTGGTGAACACTGGATAAAGGTTCCCAGGTCAAACTGTGCCATTATTTAGCTTGTAACAGCTGCATCAAACAAAATACTAAACAAATCCTTTCTTTAAAAAATTAGAAACCACAATGAGATACCACCTCACTCCATTAGAATGGCTACTATCAAAAAACAGTGCACCGTTGGTAAAAATGTAAAATGGGGCAGTCACTATAGAAAGCAGTATACTGGTTACTCAAGAAATTAAAAATAGAATTACCATATGATCCAGGGATCCCACTTCTGGGTCTATACCCCAAAGAATGGAAGCATAGTCTTGAAGAGTATTTTTAATACCCAAAGATGCAACAACCCAAGTGTCCATCAAGGAATAAATGGGTAAATAAAATGTGGTCTATCTATACAATGCAGTATTATTCAACTATAAAAAGGAGGGAAATTCTGACACATGCTACAACATGGATGAACCTTGAGGACGTTATCTTAAGTGAAATAAGCCAGGCACTAAAGGAAAAATACTGTATGATTCCACTCATATGAGGTCCTTAGTTTAGTTAAATTCATAGAGACAGAAAGTAGAATGGCAGATGCCAGGGCCTGGGGGAGGAGGGATGGAGAATTAGTGTTCAGTGAGGACAGAGATTCAACTTGAGAAGATGAAAACAGTTCTGGAAATGGATGGTGGTCATGGCTACACAACAATGTGAATGTATTTAATACCACCAAACTGTATGTTTAAAAATGGTCAAGATGGTAAATTTTATATGTATTTTACCACAATTAAAAATTTAAAAAATTAGAAATTATTAGAGTGAGTTGATTAAAAATTTGCACTCCAATTTACATTGCTTGGTAGGCACTTACGTAAAAGAATATTGTTTTATCTAAAGAATATAAGGGAACTTTGATTTTTATTTATGTATGAATAAAATGTACCATGCAAGTTGGTAAACCTTTTGCCTGTCATCATACATGTACCACATTTACCTACCATGCGTTTTTCTGTGAGAAACCTGGCTTCCACAACTTTCTTACATATGATTTCTGGTGCAGTATGTATGTGAGTCTAGACCTGGGATGAAATGACTGTATTTTGAGATGTGTGCTTTTCCAGCTATATGAAGTCAGCACTCGGGGCTATAAATTTCCACTTCAGTAATATTTTTACTGCAGCCCACAGATTATCATAAGTGGTAATCTCATCATCCTTCCGTTCTATTATCTCATTTCCATGATGATTTCTGCTTTTATCCATGAAGGCTTTAGCTGTGTGTGAGGTTTTATTTACAGATGTGTGGTGTTTTCCTCATTTTCTTTTTGCAGTTGGTTTCTAACTTAATTGAATTGTGGTCAGAGAAGGGGGCTTATCATTTGAAATTCATTGATTCTAGTAAGCGCTTAACAAGACAGTGTATTGTCTGATTGTTGGCTGCAGTGTTTTATAAATGTTCATTAGATCCAGTTTTTCATTTCGTTGTTCAAATCTTCTACATTCCTACTAACTTTTTGGCCTGCTTGATCAACCTATTATTGAAAGAAATGGTTTAAATCCCCCATTATGATAGTGAATTTGTCAAACGTTCCTAGTTTTCTGACAATTTTTGCCTTGTACAATTTGAGGCTATTTTATCAGGCACTTACAAGCTTAGAGAGGTTATATCTTTTTGCTAACATGAACCTTTTATCAAAAACTAATTTGTCTTCTATTTAAATGGCTACATTAGCTTTTCTCTGGTTCGTATTTCTCTGGTGCACATTTTTTCCCCATCCGTCCATTGACTTAAGGACTATCTCTGTGTCTGTAATTTTTTGTTGTGTCTCTTTACAAAGTCAACAACTGTTAGGCTGAATTAAAAAAGACACAGTCTGATATTTCTGTCTTATAACTGCACAGCTTATTCAGTTACATTCATTCTGATTACTCCTATATTTGAATATAACCTTATTATCATATTAGGTATGGTTTTTGGTCTGCTCTGTTTTCTATTTCCTTCTGTACTGCCATCTTTTTCATTGATTTTCTTTTGTCTTTTTCCGATTCCAATTTTTTTTAACTTCTTGTTTGCAGGTAATATGCTCTGTGCTGCTTCCTCTAGTGGTTATGCTAGTATATTAACATGTGTACTTAATTTTACAGAACAACATTAGTCAGTATCTATACCTTCACCCCAATAATTCAAGGACTTTAGAATGCTTTATTCCTTATCACCCCCTTCCAATGCACATGCTATTGTTGTTTGTCATTTTTATTTTTCACCTTTATATTTTATCCAGCATTTAGTTGATTCAGTCAGGAAGATACTTAATCTACCATGCCACCAGAATCAAAGTTCAAATTCCTTTTTAATCGCAACTTTCAAGCCCTTTCTTTGTTTTTTATGGAAGAATCACAGGAAGCTCTCCGTATGTGTATTTCTCTTAGTAGCCACTTGCTAGAAACCTCCTAAATAGATGAAAATCTCCTGTGCATGCACGTAGTTGAAATTACCAACAGTTGAGGAAAGACTGTTTTATGATAACTGTCATTTTAAATTGAATGAATTTCACTTGCTGACATTCTTATTTTTTACCCTTAAATTACTGAAAATATTGCTACATGATTATTAATACAATTTGTTTGGTTAATTTTCCACTATATTAGTGGTATGTTATTGTATCAACTTTATTTTGGGTTATAATTTTCCAAGAAGTAGACTTAAGACTTATACACAGATCAACTATGAAACATCTATGCTCTTACTGATAAAACATAGGTAATAAATAAGTCCCCCTCAAATTTTCACTTGTACAGTAACAATTTTTACTCAAGTTCTTTCTTCATATGAAAGTGGGAACAGATGGGATAGATGGCCAATATGGTTGTTTGTCCCACTTATATTAGAGACTCTGGTGGGAGGAAGGACAGGAGATGCTGTATCTAGTCACTTGGGTTCCAATTCTGGATCCACACATGATTAACAGTGTGACAGTGGATGGGCCATCTCACTGTCTCTCGTTGGGATGGCAACCCTTCCAAACAAGATCTGAGCTTATACTCACCCGTCAAGAGTGTGTGTCTATGTTCATCACACCAAGACCAAGACATGGACTTGCACAAATGAGATATGCGAAAAGCAACCATGGAGATGGATACTTATCATACCATAGATGGCAAACTAGGTGCAGTTTCCCCTTTCATGAAATTCAAGACAAAGCCTGTTGTCGGGAAGGAATTGGGACAAGGCTACCACACAGACTGGTCCTAGTACCCCAGGAGTCCCTAAAAGACCACTATGTTGGCAAATGTCACTAGTTTCAGACCGACAGAGACACCATATGGGTAATTCAAACAATGGTCCTCAGACTGTTTTGCTTCTGTAACCTCAAAGTAATATTGATAAAAATATTAACTTAAATGCTAAAATTAAGTTAAATATTAACTTAAAGTGCTTTTCAAGTTGACATATAAAAATGTTCGTTGAAAGTTGAAATACTCCATGGATGTGACCCCTAGAGTAATGTAAATATTGAAGTTTTAAAATAAAACTGTGACATCACTCTTTTAAATGTATCTGAAATCTAAATACAATAACGTTTAAATATCTACCAAGTATCCATTTGAAAATGTATGAAGAAGACTTCCACATCTGATACAAATGGAGTAATGGGGACCAGCTGACCCTCTTATCAGAGACAACCAAAAAATGGACAAAATGCATGAGACACTGGTTTCCAAGACATTGGATGTTTAGCAATGTAGGTGAATAATCTCTGAGAGGCAGGAAACAAGTGAGATAAGCACTGTGATTGCCCCCAGATTACTACCTTGGGATAGTTTCCAGGTGACTGCCCAGCAAGGGGGTGCCAGGAGATGCCTAGCGGATGCCCAGGTTAAAGAAATGGAGCTGCGAGTCTGGGGAGATCAAGGCAGCTAGAGTTTGCAGGACAGACTGAGGCAGGAGCCATTGGCACAGAGAAATCTACAAAGGGTACCCTTTTAGTAAATAGCAGACTGCGGGTCAGCACTTGTGCATGAGAAAACACCTGAAGCTGGGAAAGAACCACCCAAAAGGACTAGAGGTGACCATGTCCACTGCTTACACAATGCTGGAACAATGGTTGCTTCCACCACAAAACTGGAAAACCTCATAAAATTAATGTGATGTCTTCATATCCCTTCCTGAACGACTATCATTTAAAAAGTTGACAATATTCACAATAGGCAAGACATGGAAACAACCTAAATGTCCATTGGCAGATGAATGGATAAAGAAGATGTGGTACATATATACAATGGAATACTACTCAGCCATAAAAAAGAACAAAATAATGCCATTTGCAGCAACATGGATACAACTAGAGATGATCATACTAAGTGAAGCAAGTCAGAAAGAGAAAGACAAATACCATATGATATCGCTTTTATGTGGAATCTAAAATATGGCACAGATGAACCTATCTGTGAAACAGAAACAGAATCATGGACCTAGAGAACAGACTTGTGGTTGCCAACGGGGAGGGGGTTGAGGGAGGGATGGAGTGGGAGGTTGGGATTGGCAGATGTAAGCTTTTATATACAGAATGGATAAACAACAAGGTCCCACTGTATAGCACAGAGAACTATGCTCAATACTCTATGATAAACCATAATGGAAAAGAATATAAAAAAAGAATGCATATATATGTATAACTGAATCACTTTGCTGTACAGCAGAAATTAATGCAACATCAATCAACTATACTTCGATTAAAAAATATTGAAAATAGAAAGTTGACAATACCAAGCATTTTACGAGAATGTGGAGCAACTTGAACTCTCATATATTGCTGATGGGAGTACAAATTGATACGACCAGTTTGGAAAAGTTCTACTAAACTATCTTCTTCATACTCTACGACCCAGCAAATTCAATAACAAAGACATGCACAGGAATGTCATAAAAGCATTATTTGCAATAGCCCCAAATTAGGAACTACCCAAGTATCCATCAACAGTGGAATGGATCAGTGAATTGTAGTGTATGCACACAGTGCAGTAATGTATAGCCATAAAACATGAATAAATTACTGCTACAATCCACAAGAATGCATCTTACAAACATAATGTTGAGAGAAAGAACTAACACAGAAGAATACATATTGCATAGTAATATTTATATAAAGTTCACAAAAAGGCACAACTGATCGCCTTGTATTAGAAGTTAGGACAATAGTTACATTTGGGGAGGAAGCTGAAGGGAGTGACCCTGGGGGAGAATCTGTGCTACTTTATGGCAGTTCTAGTAAATTAACACAAGGAGCTTGCTACTTTGCATAGCAAGCTGGCAATATAAAATAATACTGATGATGACCACACACTGACCTAATACTTTCAAATCTAGGTACTTTCCTAGAGAAACTCTCACACATGTGCACAGGGAGAGAAATGAGAGAAATTTTCCTGCAGCATTGTTTATAATGAGAGAGAGAGAGAGAGAGAGGGAGGATGGAGACAGAAAGATACCAGTCAGGCCTGGATTGGGTCAGGTCAAGGAAAAGACTACCCTCCGCTGACACCTTTGGGTGCAGAACTCACATAGTGGCCCGGCAAAGTCAGGTCACAGGGTGCGTTTTAACTCTTCCTGCTGACTTAGGAGCTGGTTCCCAGCCGAGTCACAGCTGAGGCCATCACGCTAAGGAACAGCACTGAACAGAGGTGGCAACTGCTAAACACACATGGTGTGTATGACAACAGGAATTTAATAATAAAAAAGGAACTTAATGTTTCCTCTCTTTAGTTTCAAGAGGACAATGTACAAGCTTAGTTAAAAAACCCAAACCCATGACTCTCATACAAATACCAAATGAACCTGAGTCAAAAATTTTAAGTCATTGAATGATGAAAGAACTAATGAGATGTTAATACTGATTCAAAAGAGAATTTGAAGGAGACACAAAGTTTTTCAGCCAAACAAATGCTGAAATGGATTTCCCAAGAGGTACAACTGGTTAATCTCCTACAAGGCAATAAACTGCACTAGGAGTTATCTTTCCTTCCAGGTGAAAATGGTTTGCTCTGTTATTGGACAAGGATCATTTGCATTCTATCAGTTCTCTGCAATGTAACTCTACCTTAGCAGAGTTGTCAGCTCTCCTAAACAAAAGAAGATAGGCAGTCAGACAAAGGGACACACGCCTAGAAAAATCAGGAAATCCCCAGCAGTGGCAAGCTTGGTAGACAATGCCCAGAATGACACTGAAAAGACACCTGTAATAGCTCTTGCCTAGTTCCAAGTTTTGGATAATTTTTCTTTTTTTTTTGAATGTTTGAATTTTATTTTATTTATTTTTTTATACAGCAGGTTCTTATTAGTCATCCATTTAATACACATCAGTGTATACATGTCAATCCCAGTCTCCCAATTCATCCCACCCACCACACCACCCGCCCCCGCCACTTTCCCCCCTTGGTGTCCATAAGTTTGTTCTCTACATCTGTGTCTCTTGGATGATTTTTCTTAATAACAGGAAAAGAAAGTTTACTGGCATACAGAGGGTCAGGTGGGGAGGGGAGGGTGGGCTGCTGACTCTCCAAACTGCAGTGTAGCCTGGAGGGAGGGGCCAGCAGAGGAGCAAAATCAAGAGGCTCCCTCCTCCCCACTAAATCATTCCTACTGTGCTACTGATATGGCTTTGCTTGCTTATCTGTAAGAAGAGGCTTCACTGCAAATGTCCTTCCAGCTGACCGTTCACCTCCTTCTCTCAGGCGAAAGCCCAAATGCCTGAGAATGACCTGAGAAGGACTGCCCACCATTCGCTTCCCCATAGCCTATCTTTCCTTGATCAGGTCATGCTGTGTTTACGACCTCCTCGTCCCTTCCCACACTCATCCGGGGCTGTAAGCAGATAGCATAGGGGGTCCCTGGAGAAAGAGAACCAGGCATGGCTTTCTTGACATAAAGGAAGCCATTTTGACCTAAGCCATTTTGTGATCTAAGCCAGACCACAGTGCTTGCCCTTGAACAGGTCTCAGTAATTAATGATCTTAAGGGCAGTGAGGAAATGCAGGAACAAAGGAAAAGCAGTCAGGAAACAATAGTTCAGCGATAAAACAGAGCCCTAGTTCCTCCTCAAGGAATATACCTGACAATCTGATACATATTCTGAGTTCTGCAGGAACTAAGGACGCCCCTGAGGTGGAGGGTGGTAACTACAGGCTGAGACCCCAAACTGACTGGGAATGATGATGTTGACCTTTTCTGACCCTCGTGACTTCAGTCAACTGAAGTTTGGACTCTGTCGACCTTTGCCCCAATTCTATGCTGAATTCTCCTCTGCTCGAGCCCCTTCATGAATATGCACGTACCCTTAGCTTAAAACTTCCCCAGCTTTGCTATTGGGGAGCCACTGCTTTGGGAAAGATCCCCTGTGTTCTCCTTACTTGCTGCAAGTAATCACCCCTTCCTTCTCTTCATCTTTGGCTTGGTTGTGTCTTTTGGCCTAACACCCAAGAGGCGAACCCAGCTTTTGGGTAACAGGACCTACCCAATTCAGACAGGTTTAAGATCACTGGGTTTGCAAATACTGCTCTCACTGTCTGGAACGCTCGCCCACCTGTGTGCCTGCAGGCCTCATCTTCACTCCTCCATTTGTGGTGCCGCCTGCCACTTTCTAGAAGCTTCCATTACCCATGCCTTCTCCACTTCTTCCTCACACACACCGCTATAGTGTAACCTTTTGCTTCCTTGGATCCTACAAGACTGTGAGCTTCCTCAGAGCCAGGACCATACCTGATCTCCACAAATCCCCAGCTCCAGCCCTGGGTCTGTCACGGTAAATGCTTAATAATGTTTGCTTAGTTTAGTTGAATTTGAGTTATTGTTCCTGGGACAGGCATAGATAATTGTGACATTTCTATTCAGACCAGCACCTTTAGGCAGGGCTGGAATTCGTGCAGTCTGTTAAGAGGATGTGAATTCCTAAAGCAAGTGTCAATAGCAGCCTCTTCCCATAACACTCAGCTGTCAAAATGGGCTTTGATGCTTCTTAAAAGCAGCAGCCTGAACCCTCCTAAAGTCAGAGAACCATTGATTGGTTATGTTTGTACTTCCTGTACAACCAATACGCTGGTTCCAAATTTGACCAACTTTGTAATAATTACCAACTACCCCAAAACCTAAAAACCAAGCAGTATGATAAATATTAGGTCTGATGGCTTATGCAGCACTTTCCCTCCACCATGCACATGTGAAACAGCTGTTTCACTAGTTACTAATGGATGATGAGCTGAAGAAACTCCCGCCAATAATTTGCACATGAATTTTAATGGGTCCTGGAAAGTGACTAAAACCCTGCTCTCCAGCGACGTTACAAGCTCATGAAGTATTAATGTCCCCATTAAAGATGTGTATCTACTTTTAACAACCTCTTGGAGACGGAGGTTCCTGCTGAGGAAGGTGACATCTGCCACCACGGGGATGAGTTCCGTTCAGCGTGAACATGTGTGTATGTGGTGCCTGACTCACACGCAGGGACCGCCCCAGCCCCAGCCCTGCCAGCACTAATGCCAGATGACAAGCTTGTGGCCTGTTATGAACAGCAGTGAACACAAGCAATTATGGAACAACTCGAGTTCCGTGGGCGTGATCTGTTGTGACAGAAGAGTGAGATGTGAGCAAATGAAGTGCACTTAGAGAATCCCAGAATGGGCCATTTTACTCTCAGGTTAATGCTGAAAGGACCCCACAAACCTGGAGAAACCTATGTGAAGCTGTCCTCTCAATCCAGTGAGTGCCGCAGAAAAGAACGGCCAGATCCGTGTCTGTGGGCACTCAGCGTGTCGTTGCTCAAGGCCTGAACCTTAAACAGGGATGGAATAGCAGATACCGGCAAATGGTACAGGGATAGAATTGTGATGAACAAAAGGACCAGCCCCATCTCCAAAATAACTGCAAAGTGTATGTATAAACTGAATGACTATATGTCCCCAATTTCCCACGACAATCCTATTGTCCTGGAGTCCCATATAGCTTATTATTTATCTTGGGTTTTTCATTTTTAATTGTTTCATTATAAATAGCCACATTAAGATAGGTGACCCTGGTAGACCACCACTGTGTACCTCCAGTGGCTGCCACTGTGAGATGAATGTGTGGTAAGCAGAGCTCTGACTTTAAGTCCTGATTAAATCTGAAAGGCAAGTAGCATGGCATAGTCTCTGACACACACAAAGGCACCAGGCCACCAGTCTCCACAAGGAAAAAAAAAACTCTGAGAAAGCATCAGCTTTTGCTTCAAAAGTTAATAGTTATTTTAAGAACATAGTGCTCAAAGGTGAACAATTAAGATGTACAATGACAGAAGCTGCACTCATATATCACCTGAGAAACATGCCTTTTTAGGTCAAATGGCTGTCATTCTAAATTATTTTTTTCACTTCTATTTTTGGATTTTTTGCATGTGTCAGAAGTACAGCTGTATCTGTTATTACGTGGCCTCCATTTTCAGAAAAAAACTTTAAAATCAGTTTAAAAATGTCCATTTTTGTTGTAGTCATTAAATCCTTTAAATAGAAAATTAGTTAATATGAATTGTTTCATTTTTTTAATGTAATTCAGGGAATCAACACAAAGATCTTCAAAGTTTATTTCACAGAAAATATAACATCTGACATAATTCTGCATGCTACTAAAGTTGATGTTGAAGATAAAATAAATTTTTGGTGGCACTAATATGAACATGTTTTAGTGGAGTACCAGTCATAGGAAACCAATGTTCTCACTAAATTAAGAAACCATGGCACAGGAGTGTACTTACTAGATATGTGAAGAAACAGGAAAATGAGGCCCACAGTCCAGAAAACTAAGTCATTAGATGTAGAATCACAGGGGATGCTGATGCTGGAATCAGCATTAAGGATTTGAAATGCCTACAGTAACTCTGCTTACACAGTCCATGGGACAATATGACTGTAATGAGTGAAGAGTGGGATTTCAGGAGAGATATGAAAACTAGAAAAGAACCCAGTGGAAATCCTAGAACTGAATAATACAATATCTCAAGTCAAAAATTTACTGGCTAGCCTTAACAGAAGATTGGATGTAACAGAAGAAAGGATCAGTGATCTTGCAGAAAACTGAAGCATGTAGATAAAGAAAACTGAAAAATGAATGGAGCTTCAGTGACGTGTTGAACGGTGCCGAGGGGTCTAACATACATAGAAGTGGTGTCTCAAAGGTAGAAGAAGAGGGAGAAATGGAGTTTATACATTCAATAAAATATGCATATATTTGACAAAATTTAGCAGATTTGATAAGTTCATCAACCCATTCATTCAAGAATCACTACAAACCTCAAGTAGTATAAAAATTTCCCTCCCCCTCCCACCACCAAATTCACACCAAAGCACACCAAATACAAACTCCTGAAAACTAAAGATAAAGAAAAAAATTCTTAAAAACAGCCAGAGGAAGAAGACACATTACATACTGGGGAAATAATGATAAGAACAACTCACTTCTCATCAGAAATACAGCGGCAAGAAGAAAATGGAACATCTTTAAAGGGCTGAAAGAAAAAATGACAACCCAGAATTCTATATGCAGAGGTTTTCAGAAACAAAAACAAAATAAAGTTATTTTCAGTATACCAAAGCTGAGATAATCGTCCATCACCAGACTTGCACTACAAGAAATGATAAAAGAATTTCAGGCTGAAAGGAAAAAATACAGGATGGAAATTCAGATCAACAGGAAGGAAGAGAGCTGAAAATGGTAAATAGGTTGATAAATATGAAAGACTGTTTTTCTTTCATTTAAAAAATTCATTTAAAGTCAATTTAATATTTAAGGAAAAACTAATAATTGCGTGTTTAGGGATTATAACATTTTAAAGTAAAGTAGATGCTCCCAGTAGCAGAGAGGACAGAAAGTTTTTAAGTAGGATTATGCTGTTGTAAGATTTTTACATTATACATGAAGTGGTGTACTAGTAATTCAAGGTATATTCTGATAAGTTGTGGATGTATATTATATTCTGTAGAGTAACTCTTAAAACATAATCAAAGATGTATAGCTAGAAGGTCTAATTTGTCCTTTTACAGTATTTTGTGACTAGAATTCTTTTATTAAGTCCATGTTAAACCATGGTTAACCAACTTGTCAGTCAAAAAGGAAATATTTCAAGAAATTATATAATTTCAATTAGGTTAGCACCTTCCCCTAATTTTTAAGGTTTTCCTGGATTGGCATACAAATTATATTGTTATATGATACATATGTATAAAAAGAAAACAGTAATGAGTATTCATGTTTGTAAAGATTTGCTCACCTTTCTAATAATTTTCTTGGGGTATGTCCCAAGGAAATAGTGAGTTAAAGAATGCGGACATGTAAGAATTTTGAATTTTTTGGCCAGTGGTCATGTCTTACCTAAGTATAGCACACTATCAAACCAGGCAACTGACACTGGTACAATCTATAGACCTTATTTAGATTTTAGTTTCACATGAACTCATTGTGTGTGTGTATGTGTACAAGTAGAGCTCTATGCAATGTTGTCATGTGTAGATTTGTGTAACCACCATCACAATCAAGATACAGAACTGTTCCATCAGCACAAAGATTTCTTGTGACACCTTTTATAGTAACACCCATCTCCCTATCACCACCTCGCTTCCCTGGAAACCACCAATGCTTTTGTCCTTTAGAGACTGTTACATAAATGGAATCATACCATATGTGACTTTTTGAGATTGGCCTTTCCCACTCAGCATATACCCTTGAGATCCATACAAGCTGCTGGACTTATCAACACTTCACTGGCTACACTGCTAAGGAATATTCTGTGGTATAGATGTATCATAGTTTGCTTAACCATTCATCCTTTGAAAGACATTTGGGTTGTTTCCCATTTTGCATATTACAAAAAGAGCTGCTATGAACATCTGTGTGCAGAATTTTGTGTGGACATGTTTTCATTTCTTTGGGATAATGTCTTAGTCTGTTTGGGCTGCTATAACCAAATACCACAGACTGGGTGGCTTATAAACAACAGAAATGTATTTCTCACAGTTATGGAGACTGGAAGTCCAAGATCAAGGCTCCAGCACAGTCATGTTCTCGTGAAGGCCCTCTTCTGGTTCATAGCCAGCAGCTTCTCACTGTGTCCTCTTGTGGTGGAAGGGGCAAGGACCCCTCTGGGGTCTCTTTTTTAAGGGCATGCATCCTATTCATGAGGACTCCACTCTCATGACCTAATCACCTCCCAAAGGCCCTACCTCCAAGTATCATCACCTTGGGGATTAGGATTCCAGCATATGCATTTTGGAGAGAAACGAACATTCAGTCCATAGCAGATAAATACCCAGAAGTGTGATTGCTGACTTGTATGGAAATTGTATGTTTAATTTTAAACAAGCAAAAACCCTGCCAAATGAATTTCCAAAGTGGCCATACGATTTACATTCCCACCAATGGTGCGTGAGAGATCCAGTTTCTCTGAATCCTCACCAGCATTTGGTATTATTATTTTTTAAAATTTTAGCTGTTCTAATAGGTGTGGAGTGATATCTCATCATGGTTTTAATTTGTCCTGCCCTATTGGCTAATAATGCTGAATATATTTACATGTGCATTTTTGCCATCTGCATATCCTCTTTGGTGAAATGTTTGCCCATTTCTTTTACTGTTTCATTTTGAAAATTCTTTATGTATTCTTGATATAAGTCTATTTTCAGATATGTAGTTTATGTAGTTATGTAGATATGTAGTTATTTGTAGATATGTAGTATGTGTAGATATGTAGTTATTTTCTCCAAATTTCTTGCTTGTCTTTATCCTCTTAACAGTATATTTTGCAGAGCAAGGGTTTTAAATTTTGATGAAATTCAGTTTATTGATTGTTTTTCTTTTATGGATCCTGCTTTTGATGTCATGTAAAAAACCTCCTCACTTTCTCCTAATCCAGGTCACCATGTTTCTCCTATGTTTTCTTGTATAAGTTTTATAGTGTTACATCCTACATTTAATTCTATAAACTATTTTGGCTTAATCTAAAAACCCCTCTAAAAAAAATGGGAAAGAGGTAGCCCAGCAGGGATATAATGGGGAGACTCATTACTGGTGGCAGGTCGTCAGATCTTCCTGCAGCACCAGCTCCAAGAGCTGAAAGTTACGGACTGGTCTGCTTACAGCAGTGGCAGCTCTAGGACCTGGGTGGGTCTGACTGCAGCAGTCTCTCCCCTTTGCTGGTACTGTGGGGCCAACAGGCCTAGTGTCTCCCTATTATCCACCTAGATCCAGTGGCTTCTGGCCCTCTGTCTGGCAACAGAAGATCCAGGCTTCTCTAGGCCCTCCTTCCAGTGGCAGAAGGTGAGCCAGACCTAGGGTCTCCTGAACCATATCCTACGAAAGAAGGTGGTCCCAGTAAATGCTTCCTTCACCCAGTGCCACTGGCAGAGATAGAGTTATAAGCCCATTAAAACTGGATGACCAGAGAACAGGCCAGTAGAAACTCTTCATCCCACAGGCCCAGCATCCCACCTATACTCAAGGACATGAGTGGTCCAAGGAGGCACCCCCCCCACCCCAGTGGGCAGCATTATCAGGGAGCCAGCAGAAGCTCAGGCAGAATAAGAAGAACAAAGGAGTCCTTAATAGCATGACAAGGGCTCAGAAACTAAAGCTCACACAAGTAGGTCAGAGCCTACACACTAAACCTGAACAGGATGACTGCCTGCAAATACAGAAGATTTATGTAGGACCAAGAGTCTTTTAATATAGTCTCCAAAATGTCCAGGATACAATAAAAAAAATCACTCATCAGAACAAGAGCCAGAAAAATCACAACTTGAGTGAGAAAAGATATCAATTGATGGCAACACAAAGATGAATGAGTTGTTAAAATTAACTGAGAATGATTTAAAGCTGCCATCAAAAATACTTCAAGAATCAGTTACAGAGAAGTGACATCAGCATGATGGCAGAGTAAGCGATATTAGCTTTGCCTCCCCCGCCCCCCCCCCCGCCCCACATCAAACAACAACTGGACAACTATCCACAAGTGAAAAGAGTGTTGGGGGTAGGGCTCAAGAGTCTAATTAAGAACCTACTGCAAAACAGTGGAACAAAAAAAGGAGAATAACTGCACAGAAGGGATCACTGGGGAGATCGGCTTAGCTGAGATGTTGGAGATGGCTAGGAACAAAGAAGATGGCTAGGATTATCAGCCATGTGGTAGGTGCTATCCTGGTTCCCAGTGACCTGTTCTGTGGAAGACACTGGAAGCCTTTGCTGCTGAGATAACCAATAGCCTTTTTCACTGCAGATTCCTTGGGAAGGGAGGTGCTGCTACATCCCCCTGCCCAGAAGGAGATGTTGTTGTGCCATCATGGGGTTGGGCTGTCACCCTCCAACCCTGTGAACATCCTGGACCCCAGAGCCGCTGTTGCTCTGCGAGCACCTGAGCTCCAGTCCCCAGCTCTGTGGCTGCTCCACAGGCATCCATGCCTCACACATCATTGCCACTGCGGGCTAGTGACAACATGCCCTATGGGAAAAAAGGAGATCAGCCTTTGCCACCAAAGACCCCAACAGTCTTTCTGCTACTGCAGCCTTGACTACTGAGGATCACTGCAGTCCTCACTGACACTGACCTCAGCTGACAGTTGCAGAGATGACACTGCTGGGCCCTCCCTAGAGCTGGAACCACCACAGCTTACCTAGCCTGTCCCCTCACACCTATCCACAGGTGAAGATCTTTCCCCACCAAAACTAGTCCATAAAATCTGGAAGAGGTGACTGTGCCATCAAATACTCAGACACCAATTCAAGAACACAAGAAACATGAAAAAATCAAGGAAGCATGACACCAATGAAGGAATACAATAATTTTCCAGTAACTGATCCCAAAGAAATAGACATCTATGAATTCCTGGGAAAATAATTCAAAATAATTGTTTTAAGGAAGCTCAGGGAGCTAGAAGAGAACACAGATAGACAATTCAATGAAATCAAGAAAGCAATACATGAATAAAATGAGAAGTTCAACAGAGAGATAGAAATAATAAAAAAGAACTAAACAGAAATTATGGAGCTGAAGAATACAATGAATGAAATGAAAAATGCAATATAGAACATCAACATCAGAGTTGATGAAATAGAAGAAAGAATCTGTAAACTTCAAGATAAGCCATTTGAAATTATTCAGTCGGAAGGAAAAGAAAAAGAAAAAAGAATGAAGAAGAGTGAAGAAAGCCATGTGAATTATGGGACACCATCAACTGAAACAAGATTCACATTATGCGAGTCCCAGGAGAGGAAGAAGAGAGAAAGGGGCAGAAAGCTTATTTAAAGAAATAATATCCAAGAACTCCAAATCTGGGAGAGATATGGACATTCAGGTTCATGAAATTCATGAACATACAAATGAATACAAATTTAACTCAAACTTAGACACATTATAATAAAACTGCCAAAAATCAAAAACAAAGAGAATTTTGAAAGCAGTGAGAGAAAAATAACTCATCTCATATGGGGAGACCCCCGTAAGTCTATCAGCAAAATTCTCAGAAGAAACTTTGCAGTCCAGGAGAGAGTGGGATGTTATATTCAAAGTGCTGAAAGAAAAAAAAAATTACAACCAAGAATACTTTACCCAGCAAAATCTCCTTCAGAAATGGAGAGAAAAAGATTTTCCTAAACAAAAGCTGATGAAGTTCATCATTACTAGACCAGCCTTGTAAGAAATGCTGAAAGGAGTTCCTCCAGCTGAAATGAGAGGATGCTAATTTGTAACACAAAAACACATGAAAGTATGAAACTCACTGATACAAGTAAGTATATAGTAAAATTCAGAATACTCTAATACTGTAATAGTGGTGTGTAAATCACTTAAGTCTTATATAAAGGTTAAAAGACAAAAATATCAAAAATAACTGTAGTTACAATAATTTGCTAATGGATACAAACATAAAAAGCTATAAATTGTGCCATCAAAAACATAAAATGTGAAGTAGGAGAAATAAAAGTGTAGAGTTTTTGTATGCAATGAAGTCTAAGTTGTTATCCATTTAAAATTGATTGTGAAAACTATGTTTTATGTAAGCCTTGTGGTAATCACAAAGCAAAAACTTGTAGTAGAGGCACAAAAGACACAGAGAAAGAAATCAAAGCATACCACTATAGAAAATTATCAATTCACAAAGGACAGCAAGAGAGGAAGAAAGGAACAAAGGAACTGCAAATAAGCCAGAAAGCAATTAAAAGATGGGAATAGTAAGGCTTTCCCTAACAATAATTACTTTAAATGTAAATAGATTAAATTCTCCAATCAAAAGATGGAGAGTGGTTGAATGGATTAAAAAACAAGACCCAAATATATGCTGCCTACAAGGGATTCACTTCAGTTTCAAGGACATACATAGATTCAAAGTGAAGGGAAGGAAAAAGATTTTCATGGCAATGGAAACTAAAAGAGGACAGGGGTAGCTATACTTATTTCAGACAAAATAGACTTTAAGTCAAAAACTGTAACAAGAGACAAAAAGGGTCACTATATAATGATGAAGGGATAAATTCATCAAGAAAACATAACAATTGTAAATTGCTCATTGTAAGTGGCTATATATATATAGATATATGTATACACATATACATATCTAATATCAGAGCACCTAAATTTATTAAGCAAATATTAACAGATTTGAAGGCAAAACAGCAACACAATAATAGTGGAGGACTTCAGTACCTCACTTTCAACGATTTATAGATCATCCAGACAGAAAATCAATAAGGAAATATTGGATTTCAATTACACTTAGACCACTGTTGTTGGGAATGTAAAATGATACAACATCTATAGAAAAGAGTATGAAGAATCCTCACAAAAATTAAAATAGAATTAACATACGATGCAATAATTCCAATTTTGGGTATATATTCAAAAGAATTTAAAGCAGGATCTGGAAGAGATATTTGTACCCCACGTCCTTTTGGGCATTATTCACAATAGCCAAGAAGTGGAAGCAACCTAAATGTCCATTGATCAATAAATGGATTAGAAAAATATGATGTACATGTACAATGGAACATTATTTAGCCTTTAAAAAAGAAGGAAATTCTGACACGTGCTGCACCATGGATGAACCTTCAGGACATTATGCTGACTGAAATAAGCCAAACACAGAAAGACAAATACTGCATGATCTCCCTTATATGCAGAATCTAAAATCATCACACTCATAGAAGCAGGGAGTAGAATGGCAGTTGCCAGGGGCTGGTGGGGTTGAGGGAGAAGAGATTTGTTAGGTGCGTACAGAGTTTCAGTTTTGCGAGACGAAAAAGTTCTAGGAATCTATTGTACAGCAATGACATAGTTAACACTTTTGTATTGTACACTTAAAAGTCGTTATGATGGTAAATTCTGTGTTATGTGTCTTTTACACCAATTTTTAAAAAAAGATGACTTGGAACTTCAAAGAGGAAAGAACAGCTGGATAGGAAAAATCATGGAGAGTATAAAAGCTATTCTCCACCTCATGGGTTCCTTAAATAAGACATAATGATTGAAGCAAAACTACAGTAGCAGTTGCAGTACTCAGTGTATGCAGAGGAAATACTTGAGACAATTACATTTTTGAGACAGAGATGGGAAAGGGACCTATATAGAGAGAAGGTTTCAGTACTTCATTTGAATTGGTAAGACATCTATGACAGTATGTTGTGATAAGTTAGGTATGCACAATATAATGTCCAGAGAAACTACCTTGAAAAATATACAAAGCCATGTACTCAGAAATACTATAAATAAGACATGATGGAACCTTAGAAAAGGTTCAAGTACACAGAAGACAAGAAAAAAGAGGAGTGAACAACAGAGGAATAAAACAGAAAATAAGTTAAAAAATTGGCAGATTTAAGTCCTAACATGTCAGGAATTACTTGGTCTCAGCAGAGTTTATTCAAAAACACGACCCCCGCTGTATGCTGTCTCCAAGAAACTCCCTTCAAACACAAAAACACAGGTACTTTAAAGCGAAAGAATGGGAAAAGATATACCATGCTAATGTTACTCAAGGACAAAAGCAGGAGTTGCTATATCAATATGAGATAAAATAGATGTAGGAACAAAGAGGATATAAACCCAATACAAGATGTGCGAGGACTCTACATAAAACTGACACACACTACTGAGATAAATTAAAGAAGAAATAAGTAATCGAGGGATAGTCCATGTTCATGAATCAAGGTCAATGATATTTTTTAAAGTCAATACCCTCCAAATGAATCTATTGATTCAATGCAGTCCCAATCAGAACACCAGCGATTGTATTTGTATAGAAAAAAAGCTGATTCTAAACTTTATATAGAAATTCAAAGTGTCAAAAATCACCAAGATACTCTAGAAAACAGCAAAGTTGGAGGACTTACACTACATATCAAGAACTGTTAAAAACTATATTAAGGCAGTTGGTATTGGCACAAAGATAAATAGAATAAAAATAGTCTGAACATAGACCCACCTTTACAGGTTACTTGATCTATGAAAAAATGGGCCATAAAGAGAAAAGAAATATTATTTTCAATAAATTACGCTGGAGCAATAAGATAGCCACATGGATATCCACCTCACATTATATGTAGGAATCAATTCCAGATGGAGTGCCAATTTAAATGTGAAGGGTAAACAATAAAACTTTTAAAGGGAAACTAAGAGCAAGGAACAATGTCATGATCTTGGATTAGGCATTGAGAAACTCTGACCATTAACAAACATAATCGGTTTAACTATTTTAAAATTTAGAACTTATGCTTAGTAAACGACCCATTAAGAGAGTAAAAAGTGTAACCCATAGAGGGAGAAGTTACTCACAATACAAATACACTGGGTCCTCATTATTCACATTATTCCACAGCTGTGAATTTGCCTGCTTACGAAAATGTATAGGTAACCCCAAATCAGTATCATGGCACCCTCATGGGCATTTGCGAACGTGCTCAGAGAGGTGACAAGTCTGAGTCACCCCGTGGGCACGTTCCCAGCTGAGGTCGAACACCGCGACACCGCCTTATTTCAGCTCATACTGTAAACAAGTGTTCGTTGTGTGGTCTATTTAGTACCATGTTTTAGTTCATATTTGTGCTTCTTTGTTGGTGATATCACTGTTTCAAATGGCCCCCAAGTGTCATGTTGAAGTGCTGTCTAGTGTCCCGAGCAAGAAGGCGTGATGTGCCTTACGCAGGAAACACGTGTGTTAGGTGAGCCGTCCTGGCCTGAGTCACGGTGCTGCGGCCGGGGAGTTCAGCGAGAATGAATCAATAGTACGATATGCTACATCCAGGAAAAGGAAGAGGAAATTCACCCATCTGTATGTGAGGTCACCGGAAAGTGCCAAAGGAACATCTGCGGTGTGTGACTGAGCGGTGGGAAAGAAGACGGGCAAGCGGCTAAATGTGTAGATTCATGAAATGACGACTGATAAAAAAGAAAGGGCAGTGGATGGTGTGGCGGGGGGAGGCTGAGAGCCAAAGAACTTTACTGTCATGTCGCCCAGGGTCCAGAAAATGTAAAACCCTTCTCGGCTAGCGTGGGCTGGCTCGCAGGTTTCAAAAGGCGACAAGGCATGAAAATGTCAGACCTGCACCAGGGGGTTCTGAGGTCAGGAACTAGAGGAAGATTGTCTAGATACCTGTTATGCGTTACAGAGGGAAAAGGCTACGGGAAGAGCAGATTTGAAAAGCGGATGAGACCGTCCTGCTTTACCAGAACATTGGTAAATGAACCCAGAAAACGCAAATAGCGTTTCGGTTGATGAACTTGTTGTGACCAGAGGATCGCAGGAACCTAAACCCTGGATTTCCCCAGGAACAACGGTTCAGGGTTCACTAACTCAATATTCATGGCAACTTTGTAGGACATAACTACCTTGAGTATTGAGACTCTACTGTAACTGACAAAGGACTTGAACCCAGAACATGTAGTTGGCCCTTCGTATCTGCGGGTTTCATATCCCTGAGGATTCAACCAACCTCGGATCAAAAATATTTTTAAAAAATTCCAGAAATTCCCAAAAAGCAAAAATTGAGTTTGCCACGCGCCAGCAACCATGTACATAGCATGTACGTTGTATTTGTAGCTATTTACATAGCATTATGTTGTATTAGGTATTATAAGTAATCAAGAGATGATTTAAAGTATATGAGAGGATGCGCGTGGGTTATATGCAAATACTACATCATTTTGTATAAGGGACTTGAGCATCTGTGGATTTTGGTATCTGCAGGGGTCCTGGAACCAATCCCCCGTGGATGCCGAGGGACAGTGATATAAAGAACTCCTACTATTCAATTAATAAGACAAACAACACAATAGAAAAATAGCAAGTGATTTGAGCAGACACTTTACAAATGAGGACATCAAAATGTCCAACAGACATATGACATATATCCATTTCACTAGACGGAAATGCAGATTAAAATCACAGTGTGATACCCCTGCATACCCACCAGAAGGTGTGTCATCTTTTAATAGCAAAATATTTGAAACAACCTAAATTTTCAACTCTAGGGGGAAGTTACTAAGCTATGACACAATCATGTGTAGCAATATTGCACAGCTAATATTATCGGTTTATTTCATAGAAGAAAGACTGGAAGGAAATACACCAATATGTTAAGAATGGTTCTCTCTGGCTGGTAGGATTTGAGGTAACTTATTTTCCTTCATTTTTTTCCCATATATTTCACGATTCATCACATAAGTATGACTACTTTTATTTTTAAAAAATTTACATGTGTTGCTTTCTGAAAAAGAATAACGATTTTATCATTCCCATTTTTTTCTAAGTGATAAAGTTATATCTGTTTTTTCTTTTTCTGTCAATACCAATTTGGGTGTCTCTGCAGGGTAGTTGCTGACACAGAAATTTCTTTTCAAATTAGAGTTTAAAATGTGTTATGAAACATTCTAAATAAATTCTGGGAGAAGAAACTGCATCTCATTCAAAAATAAACATTCCAATTTCTGTGTTGTAATTCTGAATAATAAAAATCTCATCACAGAAATGAGGAGAAAATTGCCTCAAGTCATCTAGCTGATAAAATATAAGTGATGATAAACATCATAACATATAACAGAATTAGACAATCAATATTGTGCACATAGCTAAGGTTTTACTATAATATATTATTGGCAATAAATATTCTGTCTTGTATTTGTACGAAACAGAGGTAATATTACAAAAATCAGATTTCAAAAATTCAGATTCATTAATTATCATCTTCATTGCTATAAGAGAAGCTGAATGAAGTAATTCAATCATACAAAAATCAAATCTTAGCACTTGAACTACAGCATTAACAGACACGACTTTCATAAATCTCCTGTGAGATATCCAGACATCGATTAGTTATGCATTTGACAGATGAGACCCAGAGCTCCCCCCAAAAAGAGACTTAACCCAGGGCCTCCTGGCTGTCCAGCTATAGAGTCTGGTCTAGACTGGACAATGGTTCTTTCTTAATTTTGAGGATCCCCCATTTACTCCTGAGGCTGCTCTGCCAGCTCCTAACTGCTTGACTAGAGTGAAGGTGAGGATGCTATCAGGGACCCTGTCGCAGACGGAATGTCCTCATGGACCACGTTATGGCGTCATGTATGGGGCGGCTGGCGCTGAGACGCACCAGGAGGACGAACACTCATATGAGGGGGCGTGATGAGGGGTCCTATTTCTGATAGTAGTGGCCCGGAGAGAGGTGCGGAGAGGTGGAAAGAAACAAGTGGAACCTTGTGTCTTCCCAGAGGATATAAGTGAGATTGTTAATTTGCTCTGTGATCAAAAAGGAAATATATCTGAGGGAACTTTTGGAAGTGAAGGCGTTACACTGTTTGTGAAGCATGAGCTGACAGGGAGCTTGCAGAGCCCTCAGGGGGGCCCGGACCCCTCCCTTTTGCACTCACTCTGATGGGTGGCAGGAGGAGCAGGACTATCCCTGGCTCCAGGTGGCATTCTTTCCAGGGGGGCTGGAGATAGGGTCCCCCCTTACGCATGCAACCATCAGGGAGTGCCGGCAGGAGCCCATGGCGCTGTTGTGCCCCCAGCAATGGCAGGCTCCAAAGCTACCACTGCATTATCTTTATCTGGGATTTTGTTCACATGAAAAGAATGTACAGAAATGACTAATGAGCCAAAACCAGCACGGAGCTTGTCACTCCCGCCTAATCCTTTGCGGGAACTCGTCAGCATGGTGGAGGCTGCGGGAAGGTTACCACACATCCACCTACGAAGTTGAACTCATTTTCAGAGAAATTTCCTTAATTAAAAGAAAAATGATCTGGGACTTCTCTGGTGGTCCAGTGGTTAAGAATCCACCTTCCAACACAGGGGATGCAGGTTCCATCCCTGGTTGGGGAACTAAGATTCCACATGCCACAGAGCAACTAAGCCCGTGTGCTCTAGAGCCTGCGTGCACAACAACTAGAGAGCCTGCATGCTGCAACCGCTGAGCCTGCCTGCTCTGGAGCCCGGGAGCCACAGCTAGAGAAAAGCCCGAGCGCCGCAACGAAAGATCCCACGTGCTGCAACTAAGACCCGATGCAGCCAAGTAAATAAATAATAAAAATAAATACATAAATAAATATTAAAAAAGAAAAATGATCCAAGTAGGTATTTCTTAATTTCAGAAGAACAAATTAATAAATGACAAAAACGTATGTGCATGTATAACCCACGAGCCAGAGGGGCTCCCATGACACATGTGATGACACTCAGCCTGACCGCGTCGGATCTCACCTGAGCCCTGTGCTCCTGGAAGCAGCGAGGGGTAAAGGAATCCCCACTGTGAAGAATCCCTTCTCCGCATGCCCTAGATGAGACCCACGGGGGCCCCTGCTCACCTGGATGAGGCCAGACACAGGCCGGGGTCCCATTCTTCATCTGGTAAATGACCACCTGCACGGCTGTCCCCACTGATCAGTCATAACTGAGCTTGGCATAAACATCTCTCCTTCTTCTGGGCCCCAGGACCTGGACCCGCCTTCCTGGACTAGGGTGGCCTCGGGAAAACATCCTCTGACTACCTTCCCATCACGCCCCCATTCTTCCAGCCTGTTTTCCTCTTTCTGGACAAGAAACCCTTTCTGCTTAACCCTGGAGATGTTGCAGACCTTGTGGTCAGAGCAGCTCTCCTACTGCGATAACCTTTGGAATAAGGTCTCCCCTTATTAAGCTAAGATTTTTTTTTTTTAATTGAACAAACCCACTAATTCCATGCCCTGTGGAAGCCCCGAGCTTCCTCTCCAGGTCAGGCCTGAGATTCCCACGTGGACCTCAGGCAAGAGTAAAAATAGAGTTTGAATCAAATGACTGGCTCTGCCTGCCTGGTCTGGAGATGGAACCTGATGGCTCCGGGCAAGCAGGTCTCTCGGACTCTTGGGAGAGCGCTGAGGATGTGAGCGGGAGCCCCCGGTGGCAGCCTGGGCAGGGCCCTAGGATTATCTCTCGGCCTCCCGCTCCTCCTGGGCCCGTGTCCTGAGCATCCTTGTGCTGGTCAGGTTGAGCTTCCAAACCAATGAGTCAACTCAAACAACCCGTCACACTAGAAACATAAAACAAGCTTTATGGGGAGCGGGCTGGGGTGCAGTGAAGCAAAGGCCCTCCTCCAACATTCTGTGATGCCTGGCGGTCAGGCCCTCCAGCTGGCCTCTCCCTCCGGCCAGCGCTCCGGCTCCTCCCTCTCCTTTCTTCCTCCTGCTGGTGCCCTCCCTGCATTCCAGGGGGAAAAGGAGGCTCCTTGCCCAGCCTCTTATGGAGGAGCTCAGACCTTTCCTCCCGGGAAAACCTGGGTTCTCAGGGGGGTGTGGGGATTGGAGGGGCGCTTCCCAGGGCAAACATCCAAACTCAGAGACGGCTTGGGGGTGGGAGTGCTGGTGAGAGGGAGAGAGAGAGAGAGAGATTTTCCTTCGTGCGCTACAAATGAGCTGCTTTTTGACCACCAAGCCATCCACACCTCAAGTGGAAGCTCATGAAATCATGGGAAACCAAATTTCACCGAGGAGACAGCAGGTGAGCCAAAACTTATAGGCCAGATGCGGCTAATTCCTTCTAAATTTAGAATTGCTCCCAGCCTGCTCCAGGACTCACCCCTTCCAAGACTCTTTCACATGTTACCAAAAGGAAACTACTGACAATAGTTTCATCCTAATGGTTGATTTATTGAATCATTCAACAAACATTTCTTGAGTACCTACTGTGTGCCAGGCACTGGCCCAATCTATGGGCATATACTGGTGAATCAAACAAAAGTCTCTGCCCTCACAGAGCTTATGTTCTAGAATCTTCTTGCCGCGTTGCGGTGGGAAAACCTGGCTGCTACAGGCCGTGAGAGCCTGAGGTGGTCCCTCATTAAATTCCTCACACACCAACTGTGGGAGGAATTCCGCGTGTCACAGCCTCCCTCTTCCAGCCACTGTGGGAACACCGGCCGGGGGTTGGTGTTCATAGAAGGAGAAACAAGACCCCGCCTTCACCAACTGAGCCTGCAGACCCAAATTCCAAACCCTGTGAAGGGCCTGAAGCTCACAAATGTGGCAGGCATGTGCTTTAAAATCCAGACATCCAGGTGTTCAGTGGCCAAATGGGTTCTCATTTCTTACACTCCACCTGCCCTGCAAAGTCAGGCCATGTTGCAATTTGCTTTGTACATTCTTTCTAGTAACATTTCAGTGCATGTTATGGGCTGCACCGTGTCCCCCAAAATCTGTATGTTGAAGTCTTCACCCCCAGGACCTCAGAATGTGATTGTATTTGGAGAGAGGGTCTTTAAAGAGGTGACTAAGTTAAAATGAGGCCATATGGCTAGGCCCTAATCCCATATAACTGGTGTCCTTATAAGAAGAGGCGATTAGGACACAGACACACACAGATGGACGACCATGTGAGGACACAGGAAGAAGATGGCTATCTGCATGCCAAGGACAGAGGCCTTGGGAGAAACCAGCCCTGTCGACATCTTGATCTCAGACTTCCAGCTTCCAGGACTGTGAGAGAATAAACTTCTGTCTAAGCTGCCCAGCCTGTTGTTCTTTGTTATAGCAGCCCTCGCAAACTAATGCAGTCTGGCTTTTTTCTCCCCCTGGAGATTTTTTTCATACTGGAAAAGGAGTAGCGTGCTTTCCCATAGCCGGTCACACACACGTCACCCTCAGCTTGCTTTCCCCGCATTACCCCTCCCCGGGAATCAGCGCCGTTCTCCCTGGGCCTCACTCCTCTTGCGGACTTGGGGACACAGCCAGGAGCAACCGAGATCCCTGGGTTTCTAGCTTTCTTCCTCTGGGCTTTTCTTCTATTGAGACAGCACACTTTCAAGCAAATTCCCAAGAAAGGGTGCAAAAGCAAATGCGTTTTTGAATGTTTGGCATGTCTGGACACCCTGCGGTGAGTCCTCACACTTGATTAATGGTGTGGCTACAGAGTTCCGGGTTGAAACTCACTGGGAATCTGGAATGACTAGTGAACATTCTGATGCCCGTTCGGCTCTGCTTCCTTTGCAGGTGATCTGCTTTTTTCTATGGAAGTTCCTAGAATCTTCTCTTTATCCTTAATATTTTCACAGTCTTAAAAAAGGAGGCTGAATATATGGTCTAGTTCAATCATGGTGAACTCTCGGTGGCCTCTGAAACTGAAGACTTTGTATTGTTTCATGGATCAACCAGACCCTCCCTTTTAGTCAAATTATGGCCATCCTGCATTGATCTTCTGTCTCTTTTTAACCTTTTCTTTCATATTTTCTGTCTTGTCTTTTTTAGCTCCATGGTTTATTGAAACAATTGATTTCATTTCTAAAAGGTCTTCTTGTTTTCCAAGTGTTCCTTTGTCGCAGTATCCTATTTTCATATGTTTGTTACATCTTCCTGAACAACTCTGAAAATACAAACTCAAATCCTTTATGAAGGAGCTCTTCTGTTGCAGAATGATCCACGCTTCCGGGTCAGTTTTCCTGTGGATTCTCCCTTCTCTTCATGCTCCCTGCTCTGACATTCCTCCCGTGTTCTCCCCAATATGGGGCCTGAAGTGGCCTCACTCCGCCCCTGTGGCAAGGCCGCCTCCCTGACCACACTGCGATGGTGTGGGTGCGGACCAGCAGGCGGGGCATGTTGTGGGTCCACATTCCAGAAGGGGTGGAGCTGATTCTGGGTGCCAGCACCACTCTGGAAACCCTGGGACTCCCCAGAAAGCTCCATGTCTTCAGGGAAGAATCCTCTGGTTTTGCCTTTGGGTGGGTGGCTTGCACAGGTATCTGCTCTCTGGACAGGGTGTGGGAGATGTCCAGGGGCTGGAGCTGCAGCTGCTCCAGACACAGAGCTCCCATCAGTGCTGGGTGTCTGCGTCACTCCCACTCCTGGCCTCCACTATTCCCGATGACCTTGAGCTCAGGGCAACAGGGCAGACTTCCGGGATGTTGCCGGCTGTGACATCCCTCGCTCTGTTCACCCATCCACAAACACCGGTCCCCATGCCTGTCTCAAGTCATCCATAGACAGAACAACTTTCCTTCCTCCTTTGCTCTCATGCGTGTATTTTCTGTGCTTCTATGAGGCCATCCAATGGGGTTTCCAGAGGGATAAAAGCAAATGCAATATCAACATTTAAATTATTGCTAGAAGTATGGGTGACAAAAAGGCATCACTTCATGGCTTTATTTTCCATTTCTTTGCTTACTAGTGAAATTTAATTTTTGTCACATATGCATCAGTCATTTGTATTTCCCCTGGGACATGACTCTTCACATCCTTTGACAACTTAAATATTTGGGTCGTCATATTTTTCTTAATTTTGCATGAGCTCTTTATACATAAGAAGTTGTTCAGGCTTGTTATAATATCTGCTGCAAATAGTTTTCAGCGTGTAATTTAAGAATAATGGATTCCTCTGAAGGAGAGTAAAGCCATGGTGAAAAATGTGTTCTTATCATTCACTGCTGTATTTGCATTTTAACTAGATCACAGGGCCGTTCATATAACCCCTTGAATTTAACCCAAACTGCTCAGCACATCATTCTGATAGCCTCCCTCCACCTCTTTCTGATTCCCCTGAGCAGTACAGAAGCCAGATTAAACGTGGGTAGTCTGATTTGCCCAGAGAGAATATCATGTGCTCTCTGCAATTACTTGTTACTTAACAACTTGATCTATTTATGTTTATAAGAATCAGGTAGTGCCAATCTAGTTCATGAAGAAGCCACTTGATGGCGTGCCATGTAATTGCACCTGGGCTAATTACATAAATCGTATATTTGTGTTCCAAAACGAGCTTTGAAGCTGTTCTCTTTCAATTGTTCCCCATAAGCAAACAGAATTAGGCCCAGAAAGCCAAACTGAGTGATCCCTGGTGATCAGTGGTTAAGAATCTGCCTTCCAGTGCAGGGGATGCAGGTTCGATCCCTGGTCGGACTAAGATCCCACATGCTGCGGGGCAATTAAGCCCTCGTACTACAATTAGAGAGACCGCGAGTGGCAACTACAGAGCCCAGGCATTCTGGAGCCTGTACGCCACAACTAGAGAGAAGCCCATGCACTGCAATGAAAGATCCCACGTGCCGCAACTAAGACCTGATGCAGCCAGAAAGAAAGAAAGAAAGAAAGAAAGAAAGAAAGAAAAAATAAAGAAAAGAGTATAAAGACAAGCTACAGATTTGGAGAAAATAACTATAAACCACATATCTGAAAATGGGCTCATATCTAGAATATATAAAGAAGTTTCAAAATGAAACAGTAAAAGAAATGGGCAAACATTTCACCAAAGATGGTATGCAGATGGCAAAAATGCACATGCAAATATATTCATTATTGGCCAATAGGGCAGTGCAAATTAAAACCATGATGAGATGGTTTACTACACACCTATTAGAACAGCTAAAAAAAATAACAAAAACAATATCAAATGCTGGTGAGGATTCAGAGAAACTGGATCTCTCACACACCACTGGTGGGAATGTAAATGGTATAGCCACTTTGGAAATTCATTTGGCAGGGTTTTTTCCTTGTTTTAAAATTAAACATACAACTACCATATAAGCCAGCAATCACACGGCTGGGTATTTACCTGTTATGGACTGAATGTTTGTGCCCGTCCCCCTGCCACCAAAATGCATATGCTGGAATCCTAATCCCCAAGGTGATGATAATTGGAGGAGGTAGGGCCTTTGGGAGGTGATTAGGTCATGAGGGTGGAGTCCTCATGAATGGGATGTGTGTCCTTATAAAAGAGACCCCAGAGGGGTCCTTGCCCCTTCCACCACAAGAGGACACAGTGAGAAGGCTCTGGCTGTGAACCAGAAGAGGACCTTCACGAGAACATGACTGTGCTGGTGCCTTGATCTTGGACTTCCAGTCTCCATAACTGTGAGAAAAACAGTTCTGTTGTTTATAAGCCACCCAGTCTGGGGTGTTTGGCTATAGAAGTAAGTATGGTTTAAGGAGATGTGGAAGGGTTCTAAATTGACAAGGGGCGGACTGTCGTGGTTAACTTATGTCAACCTGCCTGGCCTATGGTGCCCAGTTTATTGGTCAAACACTAGTCTAAACGTTGCTGTGAAGATATATTTCAGCTGTGATTAATATTTAAATCAGTTACTCAGGCTCTACTCAGATGTGGAGTAAGGTTACTAATGCTCTGTAATGTGGGGGGGCCTCATCCAGTCAGTTGAAGGCCTTAAGAGCAAAGACTGAGGTTTCCTGAAGAAGGGGCAACTCTGCCTCAAGACTGCAGCACAGGGGCTTCCCTGGTGGCGCAGTGGTTGAGAATCAGCCCGCCAATGCAGGGGACACGGGTTCGAGCCCTGGTCCGGGAAGATCCCACATGCCGCAGGACAACTAAGCCCGTGTGCCACAACTACTGAGCCTGCGTTCTAGAGCCTGCGAGCCACAACTACTGAGCCCGTGCGCCTAGAGCCTGTGCTCCGCAACAAGAGAGACCACTGCAATGAGAAGCCCGCGCACTGCAATGAAGAGTAGCCCCCACTCGCCGCAACTAGAGAAAGCCTGCACACAGCAACGAAGACCCAATGCAGCCATAAATAAATAAATTAATAAAAATTTTTAAAAAGGCTGCAGCACAGAAACCCTGCCTGAGCTTCCAGCCTGCTGATCTACTCTGCATATTTCACAGTTGCCCCACAATCACATGAGCCAATTCATTAACATCCCTCTCTCCCTCTCCATTCTATTAGCTCTCTTTCTCTGGAGAACACTGAATAACACACCAAGAGAAAAATCACTGAACTTGAAGGAAGCCCATAGAAACTTCCCAAACTGAAATGCAAAGAAAAAAAGAGCAGAACAGACCATGCAAGAACTATAGAACAATATCAAAATGTGTAGCATATGTCTAATTGGAATACCAGAAGGAGAAGAAAGAGAAAGGGAGGTAGAAGAAATGTTTGAAGTAATAATGGCTGAGACTGGTCCCAAATTAATGACAGATACCAAACCACAGATCCAGGAAGCTCAGAGAACTCCAAGCAGACTAAAGGGTGAAAAAACCACCTTAACTCTGAAGGAACAAGTGTAAGAATTAGAGAGACTTTCCTGCCAGGAACCATGCAAGAAGGAAGAGAGTGAACTGACATCTTTAAAGTGCTGGAGAAAAAAGAAACCTAGAATTCTATATCTAGAGAAATTATTCTTTAAGAATGAATGAGAAAAAAGTAATTTCTAAAACAAAACTGAAGGAACTCATTGCCACCTGACCTGCCACACAGAAATATCAGAAGTTCTTTGGGTAGAAAGGAAACTGCATAGATCAGATACTTGTATTTGTACAAAGAAGGGAATATTGCTGGAGAAGGAATAGATGGAGGTTAAAATAAAATATTTTATTTTTCTCGTTCTTAATTGATCTAAAAGTAGTTGTTTTTTTTAAGCCAGTAATAATAACAATGTATTGGGTGACTAAGTGAGATGAATGATAACAATGACGGGAGAACCAGGAGGGAAAATGTGGGAATAGCCAGTACCTGTACCACATGGAGCTGTAGAGTGTTGTTTTGAAGGTGGACTAAGATGAGTTAAAAATGTACAGTGTACTCTCTAGACCAAAAACTAAAAATTTTTCAAGAAGTATAAATGATATGCTAAGAAAATATGAAAATACAATAATGTAAAGTGCTCAGCTGAACTCACAAAATGCACCAATAGGGAAAAAAGAGCAAATAAAATGACGATAAAACAGTTACAAAGATAGTAGATACCAATCCGTCTGCATTAATAGTCATTTAAAATATGAGTTGTCTAAGTACACCAGTTAAAAGACAGAGATTTGCAGAGTGGACATAAAGCAAAAACCCAACTATGTTGTCTACAACAAACCCACCTAAATATAAATATTTAGATAGAAAATCTCCCTAAAGAAAGAAACAGAGAAAGAAATACCATGCTACTAGTCAAAAGAACACTAATCAAACAAAAGCTTGAGGAACTGTATTAATTTCGGACCACATAGATTTCAGAACAAGAAAGATTATCAGGAATGAAGAGTAACATGATAGATTCTCTAAGAAGCTATGACAGCACTAAGCATGCATGAAGCTAACAATACATTAAAAATATGTCAAAATATATAGAGCAAGACTAATAGAACTGAAGCGAGAATGTACAAATCCATTTTTGTAGTTGAAACTACAACATGCTTCTGTCGGTAATTGATCAAGGAGGCAGGAAATCAGATGATCTGTAAAACACTATCAATCAACTTGACCTAATTGGAATTTAGAGAGTTCTCCATCCAACAGCAGAATACACGCTCTTCTCAAGCTCATATGGAGCATTCACAAAGGTAGACCACATTCTCAGCCTTAAAACACACCTTAACTGATTTAAAAGAACAGAAATCACACAAAGTATGTTCTGACAACAAAAGAATTAAACTAGAAGTAAGTAACAGAAAGAGGAGTGAAAAATCCCCAGATAGCTGGAGAGTAAAGAACACACTTCTAAATAATCCATGAATCAAAGTCCAGAGAAACTTCAGAATACTTTTCACCAAATGAAAATAACAATTATCAAACTTTTCATTTTGATAGTTAGCTGTTGGAGGCTGCATTAGAAGCCTCATACCTGCATTAGAAGGGAAGTCTCAGATCAATAATCAGAGCTACCACCTCAAGAACCTAGAAAAAGAAGTGCAGAATAAACACAAAGCAAGCAGAAGGAAGGAGATAAAAGAATACGAGAGAAATCAAGGAAATAAAAACACAAAAGCAATAGGAAGACACACACGTCCGTGCGCGTGGGCATGCATGCACCTGAACATCCTGCTCTAGCCTTCTTTCCAAGAATGGACTGAGTTCCCCTCTTTTCTCTGACATCTCCCTTTCCCACCACGGAGAGGTTCTACCTGGGATGGACAAGGGTATTCTCTGTCCTCCGGGAACTGAGTGGATGGGCTGTGTCCTCCAGGCTGGGCCCTTGGTGTGCAGAAGGTTCCTATACAACCTGGGCACCTCCTCTCGGGTCATTTGCATGTCGCTAACATTATTTTGCATATCAAACCCAAACCTTCTTTCTTTTTAAACTCACTTGGTATAGATTCTTGCCTCTCTAACTTCTCCCCTCATATATGTTGTGGGTCCATAAAGGTCAGGATTTCAGAAAGGCAAAAGGATGGTCCATCACCCATTGCTCAGAGTACTCTGCCCATTGACCTGAAGGATGGTCTGGGAAGATGCTCAGCATGGTGGCCACCATCCAAGATCTATTTGTCACTTCTGTTCTAGAGCGTGGTTCCAGGTACCTTTCCCAAATGTCCCTTCCAGTTCTTCACCTGCAGGATGACCACTGTCCTACCTCTGCAAACCCTATTTCCGGGAATGTGCCCGGGGGTCGCTGCCACCTTGCTGGTGATACACCAGCTCTCATCTCTTGCCCTACACAGAGCCACCACACCTTTTGCTTAAGGAGCTACTGTTAAGCCATGTATCTTTTACCTTTTTTTTTCACTTTTTATTTTGAAATGTTTCAAACATACAGTGGATATTAAAATGAATATCCATATACACACCGCCTAGATTTCACTGTTAACATTTTGTTATATTGCTACAACTGCTGTTTTTAGCTGAAGTATTTAAAACTAAATAACATACATTGTGGCATTTAACCCTAATTACTTTAATGTTCTCCTCTAAAAATCAACTACCCTTTCCTATATAATACCAATCCTATTTTCCACACCTGAGAAAATTAACAATCATTCTTTGTCATCATTTCATACCTATTAGAAAGTTAAGGACTTCCCTGGTGGCGCAGTGGTTAAGAATCCGCCTGGTCAATGCAGGGGACACGGGTTTGAGCCCTGGCCCGGGAAGATCCCACATGCCACGGAGCAACTAAGCCCGTGCATCACAACTACCGAGCCTGCGCTCTAGAGCCCACGAACCACAACTACTGAGCCCGCATGCCACAACTACTGAAGCCCGTGTGCCTAGAGCCTGTGCTCCACAACAAGAAAAGCCACGACAATGAGAAGCCCGTGCACTGCAACAAAGACCCAACACAGCCAAAAATATAAATAAATAATAAATAAATAAATTTATTAAAAAAAAAAAAGAAAGTTAAGTGTCTCCTATTGTTTCCGAGATATCTTTAAAATATGGTTCATGCAGATCAAGGACAGAATTTTTGATTTTTGATTTCTTGTGTCACTTTTAAGCTAAATTGACTCCTCCCTCACCTCCCTTTTTCACTATATTGTTGAAGAGGCCAGGTCAGTGGCCTTGTAGAGGATCTGTCCTCTGGTGGGTCTGACTGTCCTGCAGTGGTTTAATGGCTCCCTATTTCCTGTCTCTGGAAAGGAGGTCCCTAAGCCCTGAGGTGGTTCTGTCTGAACAATTTAAGCAGGAAACCACATCAGGGTTCCACAGGCTGCCTGGTTGCCTGACTGTTCCATTTGCTCAAGTAGCTCTCCGGGTTTAGGAGCTGAAAGCTATTGGGGTGCACATCTGGAACCCTGAGTGTATCTAGCCCCGTCTACCTCAGGGCCCTGAGTTATTTCATCAGGGGCTATGAAAGAGGATTTTCTCATCTTACCACCTGTGGTTATTAGCTGGCCTAATTCCATACAGAAGATTTTTTTCTTATCAGCTGGGGCTATTTAGTAACCCCAAATATGGATTCTGCAGGAAAGGTGAATAAGGCCTTCATTCTTCCCCCTGCCTAACTGAATTTTCAGAGGAAAGCATTGGTATAACTCTTGGTTCTAAGGAAGGCAAGTTAGGGAAGGGTTTTTGTTTGTGTGTTTGCTCTCTTTGAGAATTATTATGAGCTCATGGATTTTTATAGGTTGAATGTGTTTCAGTCAACCATGGTTACTCTCCTTTCCGATGGTTTGCTTGTCTCCACTTTGGTTGGTGAGAGCCCTGTTAAGCTGCTCTGGCATCCTTTCTCCTCATTTAGGGTTTGTCACGTTGGAGAGCAAATCTCAAGACTTGCCTTTATTCCAATTAGACATGATAGCTTGTTCAAGACCGTTAAGGTTGGGGTGTGCTCAAAGCAGGGGGCCTGAAGAAACGGCTCCTCTGTTTACAGCATACCCAACAGGAATCTGGGTGCATTGTGACAAGGGGCACAAAACTTGTGACCTTCCTATGAACAAATACCCAGCCCACGTCCCCCTGTACCTTCACGTGGCTGCTGCACAGGACCAGTGGGACAGGGCTCAATATTGAAAGGAAAGCTACAGTATTTAGTGGGGGAGTTTGCCACCTAGAGCCTGTCTGGTCCGTGCATGGGTGGGCCATGAGTGGTGTTACAGACATAAAGGCTTAGAACCTCTTTTTTGAAAAAAAAAGAAAAAGAAAAATAGGATCTATATGCCATTCTGGAAAAGGGAAAACTATGGAGACAGTAACCACAAAAAAAAGATCAATGGTTGCCAGGAGACTGGGGGGAGAGGAGAGATGAATACACAGAGCACAGAAGTTTTTATAAGCAATGAAAATACTTTGAATGACATTATAATGATGGATATATGTCATCATACTTTTGTCCAAACCCATAGAATGTACAACACTATTCACTTCATTAAAGTGAACCCTAAGGTGAACTGTGGACTTTGGTGATTATGTGTCAACGCAGTTCATCACTGGCTTAAAAAAAAAAAAAAAAAGGTACCACTCTGTTGATAATGGCTATGCATGTGAGGGGAGGGGGTATATGGGGAATTTCTGTACTTTCCTGTCAATTTTGTAGTAAACCTAAAACTGCTTTAGAAAAAAAAGTCTCAAAAAAAAAAATTAGCACTCAGGGTAGAAGTTTTTGGCAAAACTTTTGTTTCACTTTTATATATGTATACATATTAGATATGTGTTTGTTGGATTGTGGTATAAAATGTATTTTTTAGATCATGAAAGTTTGCTGGCCACTGTAATTAAGTTATACTGGCAAATAAAAGCACAAATTAACCTAAAAAAAAAAAAAAAAGACCATTATCATTCTTAGGTCCAGGGCTGGTACACATCCTCCCAGGCCATCTGGACCCCACACCATACCAATCCAGCTAATTGCATCTGCAAACTTGATTAACTATTTGGAGATAATTCCATGAGGACAAGAAAATACATATAAGTTTGTCCAAATTTTGTATCACAAATTCAATGGTATGATTTGCCTTCAGCCTCATGAGAACAGTGAGATTTCCCTGAGGGCCTGGAGGATTTACCATCTGACCAGAGGACAAGCTACAGTGAGGAGACTGAGGGTGGGTCCTAACCAATGAAATTACATAGCCTGATTATCACATGAGAGTCACTCCAGTTCCCCCTGGGGAGTGGCAGGTTAGATGTGTGGCCCGTGAGCTCCCAAAAGACTGGCTGGTAGAAGGGGCACGGCCTGGATGACCCCTCACATCTAAGAACTGCCCTGTAGTGAGATATGCGGGAGTTGCTGTGATCCCGTAAGATGATGAGCAGCACAGAAGCAGAAATAACAAGGGAGACAATGAACTCTGAGGGTACAGAGCACAGCTCTCAGGCTGTTGAGAAACTGACACATGGCACATGGTGGGAGGTGCTGAGTTCTCTTCAGGGGTTACCTTGTGTAATCTGCGACTGTAAGGGAGGAAACCGAGGCATGAAGCATGTAGTAGAAGTGTGGAAGCCAGAGTCCCGCAGGCATGCTCTGTGGCTCCCACAGTCCGAGGCGGCCCCCACCCAGCTGGAGCCAGCTTGGTTATAGATGGGACTGGCAGGAAGATGGCGTGCAGGACACACTCTACAATCACTTACTTCTCAGGAACGTCACCAAAGGAAAACAGGATTTCTGCCAGTTAAACCCTAATGCATTGACGTCAAAGTCTATCAGGTCACACTGTCACCTAATAGCTCACACACCCAGCAATTTCGCAAGAAACTGCAATCAGCCAACTGCCCCCCACCCATCTGCGGGGCTTCTGAAGCACGTCCTTTGCTGATGACTCAGTGTTCATTTGCAGCGTGTTTGGGGGTTCACGAGGATTCTTTCTTCTTATTACAAAGGACCAAGAGTGATCGGTCCCCGTACTCCTGGTGCAGGCTGGGAGCAGTTCCTCTAATTACAGGTTGTAAAGTAGCATTTTCCCTGTTAACAGCCTGAATGGCTCTCACAAAGCGAATTAGGAAGTTTGTTATTTTGCTTGATGTGCCAAAACATGCCCATTAATTTCAGTGAATTGAGAGGGGAAAATACACATTGACCTATGGGCTGCATTATGAGCATCAAAATATTTGTGTTCTAAAGTGTAGCCTGGAACACATTCTCCGTATTTGCCTTTCCAGATACAGCTTTCATTTAGTTTTCATTCTTTAATTCAGTATAATGTCAGTTTAAGATTTTGAAAATTGAACACAATGTGCTTTCAAGTATATTTTAAAATATGGGGTTAGTTTCCTTTTAAGACTGAATATGCTTTTTAAAATAAAAAGGGTGTGTGTTTTCCAGGATTCCAGTACCCTGCAGAATTTAGCCTGAGTTCTTTAGGGTTTTCACTATCTGGCCACTTATGTCACACCCTTGTCTACGTCTCCTACGCAGGACGTGCCATATGCCAGGCACTACTGTTGTCTGTACCTGCAATGTCCATGACCTGTTGTTAGACTCTGGAATATTTTCAGCTGTTAGTAATAGAAGAAGAGCTCTAGTGGCTTAAATAAAACAACAACAAGTCAGAGCTTGGCTCAGCAGCTCAAAAGTGTCAGGGCAGCCATTTTAACAATAGTCCTGGCCTGTTCCTCATACCACAGTGTGGCCACTGCGGCTCTAGCCATCACATCACCTTCCAGGCAGGAACACACAGCTAACTTCTGCTCACCTCTCAGTGCTCTCCAGACTCTGTCACATGATCCTCACAGTGGGAAGGGGTTAGGAAAAGGCAGCTGAGCCATTCAACTTTTCAATTGTTCTGAAAAAAAAAAAATATATATATATATGTATATATATATACACACATACATAAAATATTTTCAAAACTCTTTTGAAATGTTCTAAAGGAAGAAAGTGGAGAAGGAAAATCCTCTGCATATAAATCTTGGGGAACATATAAATCTTGACTGTCAGATTTTTTATTAATTTTTTCTAAATTGGAGACTTTAAGAATAATTTCTGCTCAAACTTTAGGAAGTTGGTAAAAACATTTGATTACCAGTCATGCTTACGAACAGGTTTGGGCTACTATTTTTTTCAATATCAAGGCCATCCTTGTCTCTAGGAAATGTAGCATCAGGGGAGAGGTGAAAGCGGGATAGAGCAAACACGGCAGCCTGTACCCAGGGCCCTCCAGGTAAAGGGCCTCTAACAAATAATCACTAACCTGGTAGGAAAGCCCTGGAAGGTTCTGCTCTTCCTTGCACACAGCCTTAAGACTTCAGTGAAGCCGGGGTTCCTGGCTAGCACATAAATCACAGGAAAGAGATTATTTTTTGAGTCTAATCTGGGAAGTAATAGACCATGAAGATTTCACTTAATAACAGCTTTGTATACATCAAGTGGCAGCACCATCTTCAGATCAGGGTTAGGACGGCAGTGTAAGGACAGGAGTCTCAGCGTACACAGGCCAGGTAAGTGCCCAAGGCCACACCTATACGCTAGACAATGTGGTCCATCCATACCGTGGAACATTATTCAAGCCTTAAAAAGGAAGGCAATTCTAACACATGCTATGAACCTTGAGGACACTACACTACGTAAAATAAGCCAGACTCTGAAGGACAATACTGCACGATTCCACTTCAAACTCATGGAGACAGGAAGTAGATAAGAGATTGCCGGGGGCTGGGGCAGGGGGATGGGGAGTTACTCATCAGGGAGCATAAAGTCTCAGTTGAACAAAATGAATGAGCTCCCAAGATCCACTGGACACCACTGTGCCTACGGTCCGCAATACTGAATTGTACACATAAACATTCGTTCAGAGGGTAGAGCTCATTTTAAGTGTTCTTGCCACAATAAAATTAAAATTAAGAAAGAAAGAAAGAGTAAGAAACACAGCCAGCCCTGATTCTGAGGCCCATGGTGTTCTGCTCTGCCCCGTCCCCCGACAGGCATCCACGGGCCCCCATGGGCACACGTGCTGGAGGCTGTGCTCTCTCTGGCAGTTTAAAGAGAGGAGACTTCAGTTCTGCCTTCTGTCCTGGCCACTGCGCCTGCCACTGGACCTCGCCCGGCCCGGATGGTGGCCCCTCAGGCAGCTCTCTAGGAAGACCCCGGACGGGATTCTCAGGCCCATTTCACAAGAGGCAGCCTGCAGCTCTGTCCTTCCACAGACATGAGGCTGATGCCAAGGTTGCCCTGGGAATGGCACAGTCCAGGGAGCGGGTAGGGATGGGGTGGCACCAGAGCAGCACAGGGGAATACTGATGTCCATTTAAGTCATTTCTAATTACCCATGCATAGGGTCATTGAGATCAAGGAAAAATATTACATGGGACATCTCCTACTAAAATTATTCATTGTTTATCTGAAATAAATTATAAGTCTCTAAGTTATATACCGCTTTAATTAATTCTATTTCCCTCATGACTTAGCTCTCCTTATCAGTTAATTGTTTTGCAGAACTCGCTTATAAAATTCCTTGCAGTTATCGCCATTTTCCACTTCCATCGAGATGCACCTTCTACAGCGGCCACATGCCACTTATTTCATTCCTTTGTCCCTTGACTATTTATTAGTGAGAAGACGTACTCAGTGCCAGCATTGTGAGCTGGTCTACCGAGCATGTACTGGCAGAACGTTGGCAGCTCTGAAAACTGTGCAGTGAATTTGAGTTCTGGAGGCGCATCATAGCACCTTCTCTGGTAGAAGTTGCTTTTCCATTCTTCGGGATTCCATAACATCTCTTGTTCAATGACTTTTTAAAATGTTGTTCACCGCCCCCCCCCGCCCCCAACACACAAGCATAACAGTTCATTTTTGTTCCCTTCCTCTTTGGGACAACAGCGATGCCCTACTTCTGCCCATGTGGAGAAAGGTATTTAGTAACATCCACATAAAAGGGAAGAATGCTCGAAGGGGTGAAATCCATTTCAAACACGGTCATGGCAGGTGCCATAATAATGAGCTATTTTAAGTCAGAATTTCCTTTTCTGCTCATAATTAATGTCCCTTTGAAGAACAGCATTGACATTTGAAGGAATAAATAGTTCTCCAATTTGTTTTAACAGATTCAACAAGTTTCTTATTAAAGGAGTGCTTCAATAGCACTGTGGGCTGCTCTGTCAATTTTCAGAATCCTGTTGCTAAAGCGATTTTGAAAACTCTGAACAGCCAAAAAGTAGACTTCATTCAGTAAATTATTTCTAAAATCAACATGAATTTGGGGGCCTTTCTTCAGAATTGAAGTATGATGGCAACACTTCAAATAAATAGGATTCTCTCAACTGCATCTGCTAATGAGAACAAACCATTTTTGAATGTGAGACAATGGAATACAACTTAATGGCCACAAAATCACCCAAGTCCTTCAACTGCTCCGTTTGAACAGTATAAATGCTGAAGTTAGAGAACCGTTTCATGCCGATGGCTTTGATGTCCATAGAAAGGACCTCAGATGCTGTCTGAGCAGCATGATGCAGCATCTGGGAAGGACAGCCCACACCTTCCATGGAATCGTTCCTTCCGTGCTTCAACTTTGAATAAACATTGCATCTTTATGCAAATATCCCCCAAATGTGTTTGTGTATCATCTCCACTAACAGCAGTGCAGTTTTTTTCATTAACTCCTAACTCAATGATAGAAGGTCTGCACAAATTCACCACTGTTACTCAAGGCTCTACTGGAAGAGCTTTTACACACAATAGCCGTAGAAGCAAGGCTTTTTCAGGAGAAAAATATTGCACAAGCAAAGGGAAAGTTTTTTTCTTCATTGTGAGGACTTGTGTCTGTGGCTATGCTGTAAAAAGGTGAAGCACTGAGATCTTTGATCATGCATGTATGTATGTAATGTCAATGGAGTGGTTACACTTTTGTCATTGCAAGAGATTTTGTGCCGGCACTTGAGAATTTGCTTCCACGTTGGAATCAGAAAATACTTCTGGCAGCAGTACGGTGAGACAGTCATCTAAGCTGAAGGACTGATGGCTGTGAGCAGAGTGGGAGTCATTGCAGCTTCTGCTGCCATCACTGGAGCTTCTTCATATGAGTTTCTGTTAAGCAAAAAAAAAAAAAAAAGTTATATTACATTCTTTGGTACTCTTTGAGGAAACCGTATATCTCTGCCGGTTTATGTCTGACTTGTGTCCTGAACAAAGAGCTTCAAGAGAACTTTTCTCCTGCTTAGGAAATGTCCAGTGTTCAAAAAACTCATCAGGAAATTTGCACTTGCATTTTGGCATTTGGGGCTCAAATACACAAATAAAGTATAAACAATAGGAACATGGCAAGAATCAAAAAGACTGAGTTAGATGATCTCTGCAGCTGCCAGGACACACCTGTCCCTCCCAAGTCCAAACTCATAACTGACCATAAGCGGGGGGTGGAACCAATGAAATTGATTAATGAGCTTGTGAACTAGAAGTAAATTGAACCCGTTGCAAAGAAATGGAACTTCCTGTTTGCCTGCCAGGAGAGCTGGATCTCTAGGGCTCAGGCTCCCCCATCAAAGCTCAGCTGACCTGACTGAAGGTTTTGGTGGCCTGGCGCTCAGGACCAGTGGCCTTGAGAACCCCCCATGCTCAGGACTGGTCCCAGCACGGGGGCTGGTGCTGACGGGTGGGCTGTCAGGGCGGGGGTTTGTCCTCGCTGCATTTCAGAGGCTCCGACATCACTGACTGTGTGAAGAATAAATGCTTTCCATTCTCAGCACTGCCTTTCCCCAAACCCCATCCCACCTGTGGGAGAGGCCCCCAGGGATCTCCAACCCTCATCTGTGGAGGTCTGGCTTTCTATTTGTAGGGCCACATACGCGATTCTGGCCTCAATTACTGTGGTGGCAAATTAGCTCTAACTGTCAATTTTTTTGGTAATTTATTGATAAAAGCTGAATATGGACCATTTAGGGCCTCCTGACATAGGTAGTATAGGATGCAAGGAAAACCATGAAATACAGGTCATATCTTGTAGACGCAGAATGCCTGGCTACCCTAATTTAAGATTCTCTGGAGAGAAAGTGGGTCATAGCTTTTTTCCCCCTCCCTCACTATTTTAAGATAAATGTGAGGTTTGGCAGTGAAGCAGGTTCTGCTTCAGATCCTTGACCCCTCGTCACACCTGATGGGAGGGCTCCGTGTCACTGACTAGATGGTGGGGGGCTTTGTTGAACCAGCTGAAGCGGGGAAAGGAATGAAGCCAAAAAGCCTGGCCTGAGGGCTCCTTTCACCAGCCACACGCCACCAGGTCTCCGCCACACCCCCAGGCTGATGTCGATGTGGCCAAGGTCACCAGAGCACCTCTGGACTCTTGCCGGTGCCCTGGGAGTCTCACTCAGTCAGAGGATGCCTTGTGGCAGGTGGTGATGGGCAGGTGTTCTCCAGAGTCTCTACAAAAACAATCAGACTTTGTAAAAGAGTTCGGTAAAAAGAATCGCTTCATAGCAAATATGTTAAATAAAAAGCATTCGCTTCTCCAGGAAGATCAGTCAGAGTGTGATGAGAAAGGCATTCACCTGGGAATAGCAACAAAAAGCACACAATGCATAGAAGAATGAGATTAATGAGAGCCGTACCAGCTACTAGGGACCTCCCGGAAGGTGTCAGAAGGAAAGAAAGCCACGTGGAGGGGATGTGTCACATGTTCGCAGGCAAGCAGGCAGAATATCGCAAAATGTGATTGTTTTCCCCGAGTTAATCTGTGGATTTAATGCAAATCCAACCCTTTAAACATCTTAAAGGATTTGGGAATGAATGAAACATTCGAGAAAAAAATCCTAAAGATAAAGGGAAAACATACGTGCAAGATTATCAAAGCTTCTGAAAGAAAACAGAAATGATAAGGAATTCCAGCTGCTTAAGATAGTGATGCTAAGCTAAAATCCGTAAAAGAATATTTAAGCAAAAGTATAGACATACAGATCAAAGGAGAATGAGAACACACCAGTGTCTGAAACTTGCAAGATAGGGTACGTCTCTAAGGAAAGCATAGAAGGAAGGATTTGTTAATGAATGTCCTTAGACCAAGTGGGTAGCAATCTTAAGGGGCAGCATGTTGGATCCACACCTTGCATCCTGTGCTAAAATTAAATCCAGCTAAATTAAAGCATTTCACGGAAAAAATAAGATTTGCAAAACTAGCAGAAAACATAAATTATATTATCATGGAAGACAATTTTTTCAGTTTTGAAGCAGTGGGAGAAATCACAGAGGAAAATTCAGATTCTTAAAATAAAAATGTTAAATTGTGATATCATCAAAAAACCTAAAGTCAAAGGGACAGAAGCTGATTGTTGAAAATATCTGTGTCATGTAGACTTTCCCAGAGCAATGAGAGCTGGGAGCTCGGGTCAGGCAGGGTTGGTTTAGAATCTCTCCCCAGGGAGTTTTCTGAGGCTGTTTCTCTGTTCCTTTCAGAGGAATAATAATCCTGCTTTCTTAGAATTGTGGAGGAAATGAGCACTGATAATGGATGTAGAGCATCTGGCATATAGATGCTAAAAATGATAAGTCTCACTGTTACTACATAGATACAGAGTGTCTGTGATACATAAAGCCCTTACTGACATTTTTATAAGAGAAACAATAACCCCAGAGATAAGCAGGGAAAGGATTTGAAGAGACAAAATCATCCTTTCCCTATTTATCCTTCTATTTCAATTCTTTCTCCTCCATCTATTTGTAAAAGAAAAATATAATTAGTAGACAATCGTCTGATAAATTGATCGACTCCTTTAGGATTTCTTAATGTCCAAATTAAAGCATCTTTAATTATTTTCAAGCCAGTTCAAAATTCTTAAAGAAGTATAAAGCACTCAATGCTTGCACAGAAGACACCTAAACGGCCGTGTCCATTGTCCCTTCGTGTGAACCATCACAAGGAAAGGACAGAGCATCCACAGTCTGACTCAGTGCCCAGAAAGCCCCAAGAACAGGGTCATGCTTTGGGCACAAGGATGTGTTGTCCTGACCCTGCAGGGCTTGCTGTCTGGTGGGCACTGCAAAGGCAGATACTAATTTAACAAGGAGGCTTAACCGTCCTGGTAAAAATAAGGGGGAGATGCCCCCGGCCTTCCTTAGAGCATCTACTTTAGGAAACTTACAATTGTAAGTTCCTTCCCTGCTCCTTGGAAATGTATGGAAATCTGTTTATAAGCAAAATAAGCTGGCCTCCAGCTTTACCCCCAGGAGTGTCTTTCTCCAGGATCTGGAACCACCTCTTTGGAAAGACAACCTTCCAGAGAGATGGCACCCTGTCTCCCAGCGTCCACGGGGGTGTTAGTGTCCCACTAACCTCAGTGGGTTGCTAAACTACTCCTGTCATAAGGAGAGGAGATATTTGTTTTTCTTTTGTCTAAAACCAAGAAGCAAACCCAGGTGGTCACCCCCAATTACCAGGCAAATCTAGGAGGAACTACATGTGACAAATGGTGTTGTCAGGTCTCTTACCTGAGAAGTTGTTATGTTTATCTTGGAAACACGTGGGTAGTGGGTTGTATCTGCTTAGCCTCTGAAGGGAGAGGTGTCTTCCTGTCTCTGCAATCTCTCAGCAGGTTGCCTGGGATACGCATCACATTCTGTTTTATTGCTTCCTCAGTAATACACCTGTTTTCTCGGCTCCCTTTCTGAAGAGGTTTCCTGGGTTGGGAGAAGCTTTTGTTTGCAGTCACATTTCCTTAGCAGCGAGCAGTGGTGTTGGGACCATGGCCGCAGTGCGCTGGACACAGGGGGAAGACCTCACCGGTGACCAAACCCTCCGGATGCTTAGTCAGTAAAATGAGGATCATAGAGGGTTGTCGTGAGAATTAAATACTATGTGTAAAATCCAGAAGCTCAGTCTACGCTCAGGGCTCCTGTGTTCCCATCTCTTCCACCCCAGTATGGAAAAGAGGTAAGGAAAGAGGAACCAGGTAGAAAAGGTGCCTGGCTGAGCCCTGCAGTGACAGGCGAGGTTCTGACTGTGCTGACCTCAGCCTTCGAGGGGCATCTGAAGAAACAGAACATCCCCCCAGCCCCCCAGCCCGGGCCTGACCGGACGACTGGACAACATCTTACTGTCCATTTTTCCACCGGCATAAGCCTCTGTGTGCCCAGGTGTGCTGAAAAGAAGAAATGCAAAGAAACGTGAGGCGCCTCTGCTCACATTTTGGGTTCTTTTCTGAAGAAGCGGAAAGAATTGCTGATCTTACAAAGAAACTTTGCTCCCCGAAGATTTTAACGCTAATTTTGCACATTTAGAAATCTTAGTCACTTCGGCAGCATTGGAAGCGAAGTCCAAATTTCTGGGGCTCATTGACTCACAAACTTCCAGGCCTCAGGAAATGTGAGCAAGGCTGATGGTACCAGATTTCCAGAGCCCAGGTGGCAGCTGGTTATGACCCAGAACTCAGCCTTCTGTCATGTGAACTATTTCTTACCCGTCCATCAGCATCGAAAGCGTGAGGGCCTGGGCTCAGTGCCTGAAAGCACTTGCTCCTACTGTGGTGACATCCCAGGGGAGGGGGGGGACACTTCAGACCGGCTCCTGGCCGGAAGCCTTACAGATGACCCGAGGAAAACCAAAGCCAGGGAACATTTGTAGCCCCCAAACCAGAGCAAAGTGTCATGTGTCCCATGCTGCATGGAGTTTCTGCTAGATGTGCCACAAATGGGACCAGACCAAGGGCTGGGAGGCCTGTGTCCTGGGAAGTGAGTGATGGAGGGCCTGATGGTAGCCTGTCATCGGGGGTGGAGGGGGGGCGGAGGGCTGGGGGCCCAGCTGGGCCGTGGGAACAGGGCTGCGCTGCTGAACAGCATTCGGTAGAGGATGCAGCTTCCCAGGTCACTGAGAAAGTAACGTTGAGTCTGTTAAGAAAAGAGTTTCAAATAAAGGACTGCGGTCCTTTCTATAGCTCATGACAGACGAAAGTGCCGCGTCTTTGTGAGAAGGAAACAGCAGTATGTGCGCAGCGTTTTTAAGGAAATTAAGGGCAATGGGATAATAAACAAAGACTTTGAGATGACAACAGGGACAAAAGGTAAAAGAACGACCACGAGGAAACATAATTAACATTTGTTTGTCCAGGCCCCCTTGCTGCTCCAGGATCTCACCTGCCCCACAGTCACGCACACCTGTGACAGGTGGTCCTCGGGAGCACCCACTTTTCCCAGGGTGGGGCGACTAGGCCCTTCCCGATTGGTGAGCCATCTCTCAAGAATACAGTGACGACAGGGCAGGCTCAGTGAGGCCCAGAGTGCTGACCATGTGCCGGATTCTGTAGCGCCTGGGAAACGTCCAGGACCAGCACATCTGCTTGCTCATGTTTCTTTCTGCCTTGCCAGGCGCCACCCAGCTCCTTTTTCCAAGTTCAGGGAAAAGCTGAGTGGGCCAGGCCCCTGTGCCCCTCCTGAGGTTTGTAGAAGGGCTGGGAGCTCCGGCCTCCGCCGGGAGGGCGGCACTGCAACCCTCTCCTGGTCCTGCAGGGTGGTCTGTGAGCCAGCCCAGCCCTGGGGAAGGGGCCTCCGTCCCCACTCTCCTGGCTTCCTGGGTTTCCACCGACTCCTCTGGGACCCCCCTATTTTGGGAGGGACCCCTGGCAGCTCATTCTGTTCTGCCCACCCACCAATTCCCCCCCCCCCGCCCCAAGAAAGCAGGCACCTGGCAGGCAGGGGCAGGAAGCCTGGGCCAGGGGGCCGGGTCTTGCCCCGTGAAGGCACCGCCTGCTGTGGCACCCACAGTCCTGCCTTGTGCCTCTCCTCCCTTTAAATAAACCCTTCAGAAACTCCTAGCCCTGGAGGGGCCTCCAGACACTCACTCAGGCCACAGCTTTTACACATTTTCACAAATGTGTGGTCCATTGAGAGATACACAGTTTATCTGCAGACCCACAAAGACAGAGGCGTTTGCAATATGCTGTCCTGCATCATCTAATGTTCCTGACACCACGGTATATCTGAGAAATGCCTGCTGGGACAGACTCTCTCCCTGACTGAGCTCTACCGGGCTCCTCTGAGCCTCTTCTCCACCAAGCCTCAATCGTGGGCTTCGTGTTCTTCCTGGCAGAGCTGTTGATAGCAAGAACCCTGCTAAACACGTGTAGAGACAGGTCCCCACCTTGACATCTGATCAAATCCCACATCCACCACCCTCCCCGGGTGATGTCTGATCATCCTGGCTGCCCTCAGCAAGAATCCTGGGAGGTTGGTTTAGCTAGAATCATCTGCCCACCCTTACCCCTGATGTCTCCTCTTTATGATTTTCCATCCACTGACCAGCCCGCTCCTTGGCTTGTAAACCCTCACTTGCTGGTGCTGTATTTGGGGTTGAGCCCAGTTCTGTAATGAGGTCTCCTTTCCCTTCTGCAGTAGTTCCTGGGTAAAATCTGTTTTTACCTCTTTAACTACTGTCTGGCTTTGGTTCTTCCTAACAGCCGTTGGGAGAGACATTCTGTTCCTCGAGCAAATGCAGAGCTGCCTCTTTGCCCAAAAGCAAGTGAGGCTTCAGTATTCTGATGCGATTTTCTGACCTCAGCTGGGTGTCCCACGCTTCAATTCAAACCTGACGGCAACTCCCTGGAGTCAGAGCAGACCCCTCAGGTTAGGGGCAAGGTCCCCAACGAGACTACCCCACCTCAGATGCCAGCCACCAGTGGGGTCCGCATTTCTGCCCGGCCAACTACTGATTCAGGGGTCGCAAGCCCCCTCAGGTTGCATGAGTTGCCAACACGACACGCAGAACTTGGGGAGGCACTGTACTTGGAGATTACTGATTTATTCTGAAGGATACGAGGGAATGGCCACAGGAAGAGCGCTATAGAGCGATGTCCAGGAGGGTCCCGAGTGCAGGATCCTCTGTCCCATGGGCCAGAGTGCACCACCCTCCCGTCTGTGTACTCAGCCCCACAGTGGGCTTTCTTGTTCACCGCACGAGGAAACTCATCCGCTCATAGACTCCTGTGGCCTGAGTGCAACCGAGTGAACTGTGTAGAACAGGGTTTGCCCTCAGTGCATGCTGTGTATGGCCATCACTCTGCTGCTGACAGCGCTATATGCCCTTCTTCAAGAGACACAGTGACCCTAGCAGCACCCCTGAAATCCTGACTGGTTGGTAAGCCCTGCCATGCGAGGAATGGTCGTAGGAACCAGGAACACTGCCCCTGGAGATTCCTCAGACATCAGGTTCTACACCAGAAATGGGAACAGAGACATTTCAGCTGCCTCCAGTGGGATCAGAGGGTGGAAGCCACAGAGAGGCAGATTTTGGTCCAACTGCAGGAGCGCCAGTGCTTTCTAATAAATAGAGCTGCTCTATGGCAGGATGGCCCCTGGTGAGGTGGTGTTTCCCCAGGACAGAGAATTCAGGGAATTTCAGTGACCATCGGCTGGCAGGCTGTAGGGAGGGCCCTGCGTTCAGTGTGTTCATCCGCGTCTGAGCTCCGATGAGATGAAATTCGCAGACCTCCCTTTGCTCTGAGTGGATTGGGACTTGTGGTTCACAGCAGCTCACGTCACTCAGAGGTCGTGTAATGTTGAGGATCTGTTATATCCCTCTATGTTTTCAACTTATGTTTGTTATCTCCTTTTATCCTTGAGTTTCTTAAGGTTCCATTTTATACATACTTTTAACTTTAAAGTTTTCCTGACATACAACAAACCATCTGAATTCCATAAACACTAAAGGACTTACCCTCAATTCTCCCTGTTCAAGGATTTCCTTTGTTCTCTGGTCTCTTCCTCTCTTTTCACAATCCCTAAGGAAGAAGATATGAGATTACATTTTAATGTGATTAAAGCACTGGAATGCAGCCTGTGGTTTTTCTTGGAGGTAATTATCACTGGAGTCAAATCTAAATGGAGGTCTCCATGAAAAGCTGATAACGGTGAGGATTTTGTGTTTTGATTTTTGACTAGTGATTAACTGGTTTGCTCATTTTCTGTGCCTTTACATGTTATTAAACATGACCGACCTCCTCTTAACAACTTGATGGGGAAACCAGGCTCCTGTCCCTGGTTATCAATTTTACCTTGAATTTCCTCTCCTCCGAGCAAGGCCATGCTCAGTCTACCCTCAAATTCCGGCCAAGGTTTTGGGTCTGGAGGATGACTTGGTGGCTTTAGCAGACAGTGACCAGGCTAGCCGCCATCTTCCAGGGGACTGGCCCTGCCCCAGTCTCTTTCTTTGCTAGCCCAATTCTATGACCTTCCAATTATTAATCATGTGTCTCCATATCAATGAGTTTTAATCCTGAGTATATTCCAACATATTTGGCTACTTAGGTCACTTCTCTTGTTATTCGCAGACGTTCCTTGCCAAAAATATCAATAAAATCTTCCCAATACCACCAGCCCTCCCCACCCCACATGCACATGCTATCTTTCCTTCTATGTTTAGGAAGGTGGGTGGACATTTACATCCTCTCTTTTCTATTTTCTCTACCCCATTCATTGATCTACTATTACACCAGAAAATCATCAATTTATTGATTAAATGATTATATCTTTATATAATCCTGAAAATTAATCCAGTCCACATATTCTACTCTTCTTCCTCAGAAATTTCTTTGGGCATCTCAATTACCTATTTTTTACAAATAAGCTTTCAGATGACGTTGCCAACAACTTAAGAAAAATTATCTCACCATAATTTTCTTTGAAAATTCATTGGACTTTCAAATGAAACACATCTGTAGAACAGCCTGCAGGAAAGGTGGACTGCACATTGAGTTATGTTTGGACAACTGGCTAGCCACATTGTAAAGCTCGAATCTAAGTCTTCTCATGACATCAAAACACAATTTATATGGATAAAGATTCAAATGTAAAGAATTAAACCAAAAAGTGGGCGGAGTTCTGGTTCCGGGTAAGACGGAGCTAGGGTACTCTGTGTGTCTCTGCCATGGAATGAAGTTATGGATTGTGGATACAGCACCTGAAGCAGGGACATGAGACCCTGACAAGCAGATAATGGTGGACGGAGCTGGGAGGTAGACAAGATTTTGAAGTACCATTAAACCAACACTCGGTTCCTGGTCTCTTTTCTTTATTGGTGTCCCCTGGGCTGGGCTCAGGCTGCCCAACCAGGAGTGAGCACTGAGGTGGCCAGAGCCTCAGGAAGAGCCCTCCAGCATGGGCTCAGAGAGCGGCAAAGACGGAGAGGCATGAAACATTCCTCCTTTTCCCCTTTTCTTTGGTTTGTCCATGCCCCAGCCCCCAGGCAGCCCCCCACCAGCAGAGGTGGTGGTAAGGGCAGCAGCAGCAGGGTCCCCAGGTGCTCAAAGTGCTGGAGAAAGGAACCTTCCTTCCAATCGGAGGAGTTGTAGTTCTAGGAGGGAAGGGCGAGCTCCTCCTGCTTCTCTTTTCTCCTTGGCCTCCCTTCACTCGGCCCAGAATGCCGGTGCCGTCATTGGAAGTGCAGGGTGGAACAGGGTAACTATGGCACCAGGACCAACAAGGAGATCCACAGAGATCAGAAAGTACCAAAGAGATGTCGGGAACGAGGGAGGAAGCCATGTGGTTGCTTGTGAGCTTTATGAACTCCTGACTCCAAACAACACATCAAGGAATTTGAGACCTGAGCCAGGGCATACATCACCTCAAGGCCCCAGGCTGGCTGTGGGTGGCACACGGGTGGGCAGATCTGGATAGTGGTGCAGAGCCTTTGACAATAGAATGGGCACTGAGACCACAACCCACAGAAGGTAGGTTGAACTTGTGGCCTGAACCTGACCTAATCCCACACGTTCAGGATACACCGAAAAATTTCTCAGCATACAAAGAACCAGAAAAATGTCAGTTTGCATAGGAAAAAGCAATCAACAGAAGTCAATGCCAAGGTGACAGAGGTGACCAAATTATCAAAGACTTTAAACCTGAAAGTACTATGAAAGTACTTTAAGAAGTAATAGCACATAATCTTGAAACAAACAGAAGGATAGACAGTCTCAGAAAAGTAACGGAAAACATGAAGGAGAACTAAATGGAAAGTGTAAACCTCAAAAATACAATAACCAAAACTAAAAAATTTGCATAATGGAGATGAGAGAGTAGTCAGACTTTAACACTGCAGGAGAAAAAGACTGAAAAAAGAAAGCAGTGCCCGAGCCTTAGTGATTTGTGGGGTGCTGCTAGAAGGTCTAACATTCGTGTCCTGGGATTTTCAGAGAGGAGGACAAAAAGTGTGGTGCAGAAAATATATCTGAAGACATAATTGCTGAAAACTTCCCAAATTTAACAAAAACCCTGAACCTACAAATTTAAGAAGCAAAGCAAACTTCAAGAAGGATAAACTCACAGAAACACAATGAAAATATATTATAAAGACACTAAAGCCAAGAAAAAAATCTTGAAAGTAGTCACTGAAAAATGGTGCAGTGCCTACCTATAAGAGAACAATGATTCAAACGATTGTGGATTCTCATTAAAACCACAGCGACCAGAAACAAGTGGAAATACAGTTTCGAAAAAAAAGAATTGTGGATTCTCATTAAAACCATGGCGACCAGAAAGAAGTGGAAATACAGTTTTGAAAAAAAAGAACTGTCAATCCATAGTTCTAAGTTCATGCAGAGAATATCCTTTAGGAAGGAAAATGAAATAAAGACATTCTCAAATGAAGGGAAACTAAGAGTCCTGAATGCCAGCCAACTCCTCCCAAAAGAATTGCTAAAGAAAGTTACTCAGACAGTAGGGAAGTTACTAGAGGGAAATGGAACATCAGGAATGATGGGAGAGGAACAGAAATGGGAAGTATCTGGGCACATGTAGTAACCTACAATTCGTCTCCTGAATTCATTAAAATGTGTGACAAGTGAAAGCAAAAAATATAACACTGGTTGAAAGGGTTGTCAATTTATATAGATGTAATTTATAGAAAATGGTATCGAGGTGAAGGATAAAGGATTTTCTATGGTGGTTAAAATTCTATATTGCACTGGAAGTGTAAACTATGGATTCTAAGTGGACTGGGAAAAGTTAAGCGTGTGTACTGTAGCCCTGAGAGCAATCAGTACACCAAGTAGATAAAGAGATATACATAGTCAAAACCACAACAGATACATTAAAATGGATTATTAAAAGTGCTCAAATAATCAATATAAGGAGAAAAGGGGAAGCAGAGGATAAAAAGTAGAGGAAACAAACAGAAAACAAATAATAAGATGGTAGACTAAATCCAACAGTAGCAACAATTACAATACATGTAAGTGGCCTAAGCACACCAGTTAAAAGACAAAGAATGTCAGAATGGATGAAAAATGTGACCCAACTCTATGCTACCTGGAAGAAGCTTACTTCAAATATCATGAAATAGTTAGGTTAAAGCAAAGGGCTGGAAAAGGATCTAGCATGCAGGATCTGAGTAGGAAAGATGAAATAGCTACATTATTTTCAAAGTAGACTTCAGGGCAAAAAAATATTACCAGGGAGAAAGTGGTATTCCTAATGATAAAATAGGGTCAGTTTACCAAGAAGACACAGCAATCCGAAATGTGTGTGCACCTAAAATAAGGATTAAAAATACATGGAACAGGGCTTCCCTGGTAGCGCAGTGGTTAAGAATCCGCCTACCAATGCAGGGGACACGGGTTCGAGTCCTGGTCTGGGAAGATCCCACATGCTGCAGAGCAACTAAGCCCATGCACCACAACTACTGCACCACAACTAGAGAAAGCCCGTGTGCAGCAACAAAGACCCAATGCAGCCAAAAATAAAATATATGAAATAAATAAATTTATATAAAAAATACGTGGAACAAAACTCCTACCACTTGTTATAGCTAATCATTCTTAACATTAAGCTTTCTGTATTCAATATATAGAGAGCAAAATCAAAAGCCAACAGAACTGAAAAGAGAAATAGATCCATGATTATAGTTGGAGATTTCAGTACTCCTATCTCTGTAATTTATAAAACAAGTAGACAGAAAATCAGCAAGAATGTAGAAGAATTCAACAACACAATCAACCAACTGGATCTAATTGACTTGTATGAAACACTCCACCACAAACAGAATATACAATTTTTCAAGTGAGCATGGACCATCCATCACAATCAACCACCCCCTGCGTCATAATTAAAGCTTAACAAAAGTAAAAGAATTGAAATCATCTGAAGCAGATTTTCTCTATATAATGGAATTAAACTAGAAATCAAAAACAGATAGAAAAGAGGAACATCTCCAAACACTAGGAAATAAAGCAGCATATTTTAAAATCATCTATGAGTCAAAGGGAAATTCTCAAAGGAAACAGGAAAATGTTATACACTGAACAAAATTGAAATTATACCAGAATCTGTAGGATGCAGCTAAACCAGTATTTGGAAGGAAATTTATACCATTAAATGCTCATATTAAAAAAAAAGAGAGAGGAATGTCTTGAATCAGTAATCTGAGTTTTCACATTAGGAAACTAGGGGAAAAAAAGAGCAAAATAAAACCAAAGAAAACATGTTCTAAATAGATATTTATGTCATTGGCAAAAACTTTGATTTTTCCTTTACAGTGTTTGTACTTGTGTACTTTTTTCCCTCTTTTCATATTGCATTGGTTAGAATGCCCAGGAAAAACCCAAAATTTATTGGTGATAGAAAATATTCTCATCTTATTCTGGATAAGAATAGGAATGCCTCCATTGTGTCACCACAAAGTAAAATGATAGATGATCATTTGAAATACATTATTCTTTATTATGTCAAGCAATGTTTTTCTTCTATTACTAGTTCAATAAAATGTTTTAAAATTAAGAATGGGTATTGAATTTAATTTTATTTGTGTATTATTTATTTTGAATGGACACAGGTAAATGGAACACAATTCCAATAGCCTTCATCTTCAGAGATAAAGTGATTTTTTTATCTTAGGGGGAAAGGGAAGAAATGAGAAGTGAAATGTAGATAGGAATAGAGAAGGGAGGATTATATTTTCAGTAATTATTATTATTTAAAAAATGTGTTTTTGGTAATTATTTTTTAAAAGATCATTATGATAAACTTTGTAGGGAAGCTTGGTAAAGTCCATTTGTTGATAAGAGAATATATGAAATATATAAGAAATGTACAATTTCCTTTAAAGAAATTTTGAAACCAAAAGAACAATTTATATGAAAATCTGTAGAGAAGGTAATTGAAAATGCATTCATAAAAACTATTGCAATTGCATAATCTATGTATTATAATCTGCATAGTCTTTCAGAAGGTTATAAACAATACTAGCCATCATCTCAAGTTCTTTCTCTTTAACTATTTTTACAGCAGATACAAACAAGTTAGGCATATTTCAAAAATAATCACAAAAGAAAAAAATAACTTTAGGAAGCATATGGTGTAAGGAAAGGCTTACTGCTGGTACGAACCCTGCTGCAGACCAAGGGCTCCTGCATCTACTTTCCTGCCACTCTGCTGTCCATAATGTAGGGGGTTAGATAAATGTAGCAGAGTGCTGAATCACATGGACCAAGCTTACCTGTCACACCGCTCCTTGGGACAGCCTGACCAAGGAGTTGTGGCCACTTGGCCAGGACCTCAAAGGGGACGTGATGTGTCTTGGTCAGCTCTGGTGGCCATAACGAAACACCACAGAGTGGGGGGCTTAAACAACCAGCATTTATTTCTTACAGCTCTGGAGGCTGGAAATTCAAGATTGAGGTGCCAGCCAACTGGGTTCCTGGCTTGCAGATGGCAGCTTTCTCACTGTGTCCTCACATGACAGAGAGAGAGACAGACAGAGAGAGAGAGACTGTTCTGGTGTCTCTTCCTCTTCTTGTAAGGACACTAATCCTATCCAGGGGCCCCACGCTCATGCCGTCTTCTAACCCTAATCACCTCCCAAAGGCCCCGCCTCCTAAACTCTCACATGAGGCATTAGGGTTTAACATATGAATTTTGCCCACAACATGGTGCCAATCAGAGTCAAGGCCCACAAGGAACTCAGAGTGTGGCCAACACCCACTTCTGTCTACATGTCCACCTGAGCCCTGGAGGACCCTGGACGCCTGCCCTAGAGGCTCTGAGCTCATGTCACCCTGCTTGTTTGAGTGCTGGCCTCTGTACGTCTGCCGGACCTCCTTTACACTATGACGTCCAGCGTGGGGACTGGATTGTGCCTTGTGAGGCATTGTGTCAAATCCAGGCTCGGGACCAGCTGATTTTGAGTCAATGGTCATGCCATATGGACATGTGTAATTTGTTTTATGGCAATTCTTTTTTTGGGAGGGGGGGCCTCACCACGCGGCGTGAGGGATCTTAGTTCCCCAGCCAGGGCTCGAACCCGCGCCCCCTGCAGTGGAAGCACGGAGTCTTGACCGCCGGACCTCCAGGGAAGCCCCTTTATGGCAATTCCTGGTGCACAGAAATATTCATTTCCTGGGCTGCCAGAGAAAATGACCACAGACTGTGTGGCTTAAAAACAATAGAAACTTATTCTCTCACAGATCTGGAGGCTGGAAGTCAAGGTGTGGGCAGGGCTGTGCTCCCTTCAGAGGCTCTAAGGGAGGAGGCTTCCTGTCTCTTCCAGCTTCTGATGCCTCCCGGTGTTGCTGGGCTTGTGGCCACGTCACTCCAGTCTCACCTCCATCTTCACGTGGTCTCTGCTCTGTGCGTCCCTGTGTGTCCCCTCCTCTCCTTATAAGGACACCCGTCCTTGGACTTTGGGCTCACCCTAAATCCAGGATGATCCCGTCTTGAGATCCTTAATTAATTACATCTGCAAAGACCCTATTTCCAAATACAGTCCTGTTCTGAGGTTCTGGGTGCACATGAATTCTGGGGAACGCTGTCCAACCTGCTCCATGGTGAAGAATATTATACATTTGTTCTCAGACTCCTAACCCGCTGAACTACAAGTAGAACGAGTGTAGCAAAGTAATAAAAGGTAAATTCTTGCATTCATGTGTCAGTGTTAGAGTGTTTCTCTTTTCTCACTTCTGAATAACTTGTCTACTCTATTTTCCTCAGAAGTCTTCCTTTTTCCTATTTTAGCTACGCCAGGAAGAACTGCAATATTTTCCAAGGCCGGAGCTGTCACTGTCACGGGCTTCTTACCCTGGTTTTGTGCCTCTGAGAGATATTCTTGGGAAGAGGCAAGTGGAGTAGATCTTGGGCACCTGGAGGAAGGGGGCTCTGCAGGGTCCAGCATGGAGTGGGTAAGCCACGTCTAAGAAGAGTCCACGTGGCTACGTGGCCACCACCCGGGGCTCGGGGAGGTGTCGGTGAAGGGTGAGCTGGAACACCGACAGTCTTAAAGCAGGCTTGCGGGTGGGGCTGGACTCAGTCATCCAGGCGTGGGAAATGACCGGATCTTCCTGAGAAGAAGCCTAATGGAGCTGTGATCCACGGTCACTGGTGTGTTAGCAGCAGGAGGGACACGAGGGCCTGGAAGCGGTGCGAGCTGTCCAGAGGGGATCTTCTCAGTCTGGAACTAGAACCGATGAGTGTGTGGAATAAAGCAGTGACAGCAGAACAAGAAATGAGGGTGACGAACTATTTATGATAGCCAAGACACAGGAGCAACCTAAGTGCCCATCAACAGATGAATGGACGAAGAAGATGTGGTCTATTTTTTTTTCTTTTTTTTTTTATTGGAGTAAAATTGCTTTACAATGTTGTGTTGGTTTCTGCTGTACAATGAAGTGAATCAGCTATATGTATACCTATATCCCCTCCCTCTTGGACCTCCCTCTCCCTTTGCCTCCCCATCTAGGCCATCACAGAGCACTGAGCTGAGCTTCCTCTGCTATACAGCAGGTTCCCACTAGCTGATTATTTTATACATGGTGGTGTATTTATGTCAAACCTAATCTCCCAATTCGTCCTACCCTCCCCTTTCTGCCCTGTGTCCACATGTCCGTTCTCAAACTCTACATCTCTACTCCTGCCCTACAAATAGGTCCGTCTGTACCATTTTTCTAGATTCCACATATATGCGTTAATATACGATATTTGTTTTTTTCTTTCTGGCTTACTTTACTCTGTATGACAGACTCTAGGGCCATCCACCTCTCTACAAATGAGATGTGGTCTATATATATACAATGGAATATTACTCAGCCATAAAAAAAGAATGAAATTGCCATTTGCAGCAACATGGATGGACCTAGAGAATATTATGCTTAGTGAAATAAGTCAGAGAAAGACAAATACTGTATGTTTTCCCTTATACGTGGAATCTTAAGAATAACACAAATGAATTTACTTACAAAACAGGAACAGACTCACAAGTCATAGAAAACAAACTTACGGTTACCAAAGGGGAAAGGGGAGGGATAAATTAGGAGTACGGGATTAACAGATGAACACTACTAAATATAAATAGATAAACAACAAGGATTTACTGTACGGCACAGGCAAATATATTCAATATCTTGTAATCACCTATAATGGAAAAGAATCTGAAAAATGTACCTGTAAGTGAATCACTTTGCTGTACACCTGAAACTAGGTAACTCTCACTAATAACTCCTGTACCTGCGTGAGGAGCTGCCCTAGGAGCCCGCGCTGGGCGCCACTCACGCTTCTCCACGCAGATGCTCACTCAGACAGGTAACTCGCTGCACCGGCCCATCTCCCCATTGCCTGTGGGTGGCAGTGGTGGCCCCCATGCTGTGCTGACCTGGTGGTGTGAGGACCCGCTCCCCTTCCTGGAGGAAGCGCCTGCGGGGCCCTGCAGGTCGGAGCTCCCCATGGCGGCGCTGAGCTCCGCGTGCCCACTGCTCAGGCCTGCCGTCCCCTCCCGCACATGCTCAGCCCGAGGGCACACCCCGCACACCTCCTGCACACGCGTCCCCATCTCAGAGACAGCCTCTGGGGCCACCCAGCCTGCAGCAGGGCCTGGCGATGATAACACCTCCTAGGGAGGTCCCGAGGACTAAAGAGAGGCACGGGTGGGCTATGAGCCGCCCCTGGCAGGTGGGAACTAACCAGGGATGTCGCCTTCCAGACAGAGCTCCAGGGGAGGCAGGTGGATAGTTAGGGTGGGACCACGGAGTGAGGGAGATATGCCTTCCTCGTTAGCTGAGCGGGGAGTGCCGTGGGTCAGCCAGCTTCACCTCCCAGGTCGCAAAGAGAACAGCCACCGGGTTCCTTTGTTCACCAGGGATTTGTGAAATTGAGGCAGGAGAGGCTGAGTGTGCAGGAGAGGCCAGAATTAGACCGCAGGTGGTCACGGATCTGGAGGCCTTGGGAAAGCGAGCGCCAAATGCGACGTGGAGATGTTAAAAACTACACACTTAATTGCTTCAGAAAGTGCTGCGAGCATCAGAACTATATTTGGATTGGAATGGCTTATTGGCAAAATATTGCAGCAGATGCTGGAGGCTTAATTGGAGGAGTCTGCCTGCTCCGTTTCCAGAGATTCTGAGTTTGATGCAATTTAATTTTTGCAAAATAGAACATCTTTTAAAAGGTTGAGGGCTACAATATAAGCCATTTATAGTTGTTAGAGCGGCATTTTTCTTTTCAAAATAATTGAAAGTAATCTGTAATGACTGGGAAAGAATATGTGATTTCTGGGAGCGGGGTGAAGGAGAAGCTGCAGCTGACATGCTCCATGTCATTATTTAATTTACCCTTCACACTGAAACCCCCGAAAATTAAATAATTTTCTTTCTCCTTTCAAAATAAATTAGGCATCACAGAAAGCCAGTGGAGAAAATTGATTCTATCTTTTCTAATGAGGATCAAACATTGCACTTGAGAGCCATAGAGTTTTCAAGGCACGTTTACAAACATCTTTACAGGATATTGCAGTAAATGTTGGGTGATCCGCCCAGCCCTCTTCTCTAAGAATTGCCTTATCTTTCTCCAAGGTTGTCCCCTGAGACTTTGCTTCCTGACCCCAAGACTGGCCGCAGTTGATTGGACTATGGAAGGTCACCTGACAAAAGTAAAATCTGATTTTCTCTGCTGGGTGTAGAGAAGGAGGTGGGGAGAGACCACAGCAGCCAGACAGTGATCTTGGGAAAAGGAGATGTTTACTCTGGGCTGAGTGGTCCTCCCCAGCCCCCCAGGCATCCCAAGAAACAGGGATTCTAGATCAGAGGTCCCCAGGTGCATCACAGAATGACCCAGAGGGCGTGTTGCTGGGCCCCGCCTCCGAGTTTCTGATTCAGTAGGTCAGGTGGGGTCCCAGAATTTGCATTTCTAGTAAGTTCCCTGATGATACTGATGCTGCTGGTCTGGGGACCACATTTGAGATCCACTGCTCTAGACAAACATGATGAAGCTTCCCGTTTAAATACAGCTGACCCATGAACAACTCTGGGCTTAGAGGCACCAGTCGTCTTCACAATAAAAATTTGAGTATCACTTAGACTCAGCCCTCCTTATCCACAGTTCCTCCATATCTGGGTTTCCTCCATATGCGTGGTTCCATATCCCTGGATTCAACCAACTGCTGATAGGATCGTGTCGTGCTACAGTATTCACTCCAAATATAAGTTGACCCATGCAGTTCAAACCCAGGTTGTTCACGGTCTGCTATATAGTAGTAAACAAGATTGGCACAGAAATGCAGGCTGGAGCAGGGGACATTCTGGGAGAAAATAGAGAAGAAAGTCATTCCTCTGCCCTGTCCCCGGCCTAAGGCCAAGAACTTAAAGTAGGGGAAAGTGGAAATGGGGGGAGACCTCAGAGTGGGCGTCAGCATGAGCTGCCCTCAGGTAGGGCCTGCTTCTGTGCGGTAGCTAGTCAGACATGAGCAAGTCCCTCCTCCACCTGGACACTGGTGGTCAGAGCAAGCCCAGAGATCCGCCCTCCTGTGGCCAAGGACCATGGCTAGGTTTCAAGCCACATCAGGGCCGCAGGTTGGTGCAGGTGCACCAAGACGTAGAAGGTGACTCAAGGTAACCTGGGGTTCATGATGCTGTATTTGTAAGAAATCAGCATTGTGGTTTCTACCACACACCCCTCCCCCTGCCACCATGGGCTTTGCTTGGGTGCTTATGGGTAAGCGCCTGCATGCTAAGAGAAAAGTTATATAAGCTAAAGCTGTCAATCAACTTGTCAGTCAGATGACACAGGACACAGGGAGAGACTTTCCACCACTCTGAAAAACCCAGCCCCACCCTGTTGCAGGGCTGCTTCTGGTTTCTAGACAGCCCGCTCTCATCCTTTCTCAGGAGTGACTTTCACTCTGCTTAATTAAACTCTTGCTACTTAAAACTGCTCTATGCCCCTTGACTGATTTCTTTCCCTCGAGAAGGGCAAGAACAGAGGAAATCACTGTTCCACCAGTGACACCTCTGTTGCAGGAAGGGGGACCCCTTCCAGGGCCTGAGAGTGGGCTCTTGTCTAACACTCGGAAATGAATTGTCCGAGGAGACACGTGCTGACAAAGCAAGAGACTTTATTGGGAAGGGGCACCCGGGCGGAGAGCAGCAGGGTGAGGGAACCCAGGAGAACTGCTCTGCCACGTGGCTCGCAGTCTCAGGTTTTATGGGAATGGGGTTCGTTTCTGGGTTGTCTCTGGCCAATCATTCTGACTCAGGGTCCTTCCTGGTGGCACAAGCATCACTCAGCCAAGATGGATTCCAGCGAGAAGGATTCTGGGAGGTTGGTAGGACATATGGACTGGCGTCTCCTCTTGCCTTTTGACCTTTCCCGGTTGGTGGTAGCTTGTTAGTTCCGAGTTCTAACATGACTCATGCAAGTGGTTACTACCGGGCCAGGCCAGGGTGGGCAGTTTCGGTCAGTGTTTCTCCTAACAACACATCTGGCAGTTCAGAAATTCATAAAACAAGATTAGACAAGGTTTTTTTCCTCTCCTTTTTTTTTTAAAGTGAATTCACATTTATTTTTAGAAATATTGCAATATATTGTATGTACAGTTTGACAACTATTTTTTCCACTCAAAGTATGTCAGATATCTTTCCATTTTGGTATTTAAAGATAGTCCTCATTCTTTTTAATGACTACATAGTTTTCCTTATAAAACAAGTACTCTAATCTAACCATGTATCTTTTTAAAAAACATTTTCATTGGAATATAGTTCCTTTACAATGTTGTGCTGGTTTCTGCTGTACAACAAAGTGAATCAGTTATACGTATACATGTATCCCCTCTTTTTTAGATTTCCTTCCCACTTAGGTCACCACAGAGCATTGAGAAGAGTTCCCCGTGCCATACATACACACTTTTCACTTTTCTTAAGTGTACAACTTGCTGATTTATTTGAAACCTGTGTACCCCCTGACACCCCTGAATGAAGAGCTATAGAACATTCTCAGTGCCTCATATACCTCGTCCGTCATGTTCTTTCCTAGTGCATCTCTCCAAAACTGAGGTAGTTGCTGTCTGATTGAAGGCACCATCGTTAGTGTGGTCATTCTCGAACTTCACAGAAATGAAAGCGTACAGCAGGCACTCTGGGCCTGGCTTCATAGCCCTCTGAGATTCATCCATGTGTTGCAGGTAACAGTAATTTAGTCTTTTTAAAGGTGTACAGCCTTGGCCTTTAAAAACCTTTTTACTTTGAAATAAATGTAGACTGATAAGAAGTTGCAAAAATGGAGAGATGCCCTGTCCCCTGCAGCTGGTTTCCCGGGTTACAGCCTAACTGTGGAAGACTATCCACACCAGGAAGTTGACACAGGTACACCGTGCATGTAGTTATAGTTCTATGTCATTTATCACATGTGTTGATACCTGTAAATGCCACTGCAATCAAATTATAGAACTACTCCATTATGGTAAAGACCTCCCTGTGAGGCCCCTTTGTAGCCCTGTTCGCCTCTTGCTGGGTATTGAGCCGAAAGACACAACCAAGCCAAATATCGGGAGAAGGAAGGATTGATTACTTGCAGCAAGTAAGGAGAACACCCGGGATCTTTCCCAAAGCAAAATTGGGGAAGTTTTAAGCTAAGAGTAAAAGCATATTCATGAAGGGACTTCAGTGGTGGACAGAGTCCAAGCTTTAGTGGACTGAAGTCACGAGAGTCAGAAAAGGTCAACATCATCTCCCTTAGGTTCTAGCTGACCTGGTGGTTGAGCTTCGGGCTAATCTTTACCATTGAAACAGAACTGGGAGTCTTTGCAACTGGCATATTATCTTTGCTATTGTTACTTCTCCTGCCTGATAGCAGTCATTTCTTCCTGCCTGCTTTTGTTGCCTTAAGGTTATTAATTACTGAGACCTGTCCAAGGGCAAGCACTGTGGCCTGGCTTAGATCACAAAATGGTTTCTCTTCTGTCAAGAAAGCCATGCCCGGTTCCCTTTCTCTGGGGACCCCCTACCTATCTGCCTACAGTCACCCCAACCTTCGTCCTCTTACTACCATCCCTGACCCATGGGAACCACCAGTCTCTTCCCTACCTCATGCCTTCATCATTTCAAGATTTATAATTATATAAATGGAACAATGCAGTATGGGATTGCCTTTTTTCACTCAGCACAATGCCCTTGAGGTCTACTCAAGCTCTGTGTGTAGCATCAACTCTTTCCTTTTCATCACTGAGTAGTATTCCATGGTTTGGATGGTTGGGAAGGGTGAAAGTTCCCTCCTACCCTTCTTGAGTTCTTTTGGGTGGTCTAATATTAAATTGACATAGGTTAACAAGAGAAAAAAATTAATTTGTATGCACGGAGGTCTCATAGAAATGGGACCCCCAAAGTGACCACAGCAGGCTGTTTATACATCATTTTCAGACAGGGAAACAATTATTTGTGAAGATTTAACAGAACCAAGGGGCTTTGCTTGAGGTAGCAAACTAATGAAGAAGTAAGATTTGTACTACAGCTTTCTTAGCCTTGAATTCCCTAACTCAGGTGATAAAGATGCTTTCCGTCCTCCTGGTACAGGGAAGATACCTTCACATGGGGGATATATTTCCTGCTTTCAGAGGGAAAAGGTAGAAGTGAGAGTGTTTTTTATATATTTTTTCCCACCGGCTGTTTCTCAGTTTAATTCAAAGCTATCAAATATGCCGCTGTGGCATATCTTGGGGTGGCCTGTCTGAGCCTCGACAGGAGAACTGCAGTTTGTTTTACTACTCATCTGTTAAAGGACATTTTGGTTGTTTCAATTTCTGGTTTTTACAAATAAAGCTGATACTCATGTACAGGATTTTGTGTGGATGTAAATTTTCACTTCTCTGGGATAAATACCGGGGAGTGAGATTATTGCGCTGTGTATCATCAGTGTATGTTTAGTTCCTTGAGAAACTATCACACTATTTTTCAGGGTGGCTGTACATTTTACATTCCCATCAGCAACATTAGAGACCCAGCTTTTCTGCATGCTTGCCAGCATTAGTACCAAATGCTATTTTTATTTTAGCTATACTAATAGATGAGGAGAGGTGTCTCATCATGGTTTCTATTTGCCTTTCTTCTAATGGCCACAGATATTAAACATCTTCCCATGTGCTTATTTGGTCTTTGAAAATCCCCTTCCATGATTTCGTATATCTTCATCTTTTGCCCATTTTCTGATTGGAATATATATATATATATATATATATATTTTTACTATTGAGTTTTGAGAGTTCTTTATAGATTCTAGACACTAATGTTTGTCAGATATGTGGTTGTCAAAAATTTTTTTCCCCCAGTTTGTAGCTTGTTTTTTAATCCTTTTGATGGGGTCTTTTGCATAGAGAGCTAAGATTTTACATTTTGATTAATTTCAATTTATCAATTTCTTTCTGTTATGAATGTGTCTTTGATGTCAATTCTAAGAACTGCAACACACTCTAGATCCTGAGGATTTTCTACTATGTTTTCTTCTAAAGGTATTAGAGGTCTACATTTAAGTCTGTGATCTTTGTTGAATTGATTTTTATAAGGTGTGAGGAGTGAAACTGAAGTGAAGGTTCATTTTTCTGTCTATTGGATGTACAAACACTCCAGCAGCATTTGTTGAAAACACTACCCTCCCTCCATTGAATTGCTTTTACATCTTTCTCAAAAATTGCTTGGCTGTACTTGAGTGGGTCTGTTTCTGGGCTCTCTCTTCTATTCCACTCATCTCTGTGTCTTTTTGCTGATACCACGTTCTTTATTACTGTAGCTGTATAATGTCTGAAAGAGTGCTTCCTCACACTTTATTCTTCTTTATTAATATGTTTGATCTGTTCTAGTACCTTTGCCTTTCCATGTAAATTTTAGAATAATCTAGTCCACATTTATAAAAATTCCTGCTGAGATTTTGATAGAATTACATCAAATATGTATAGCAATTTGGGGAAGAATAACATCTTTACCACATTGAAGTTTTCAATACAAACACTGTATGTCTCACCAGTTACTTATATCATCTTGCATTCCTTTCACCAGCATTTTGTAGTTTTCAACATGTAAGTTCTGTACACATTTTATTATATTTATACATAAGTATCTTACTTTTTGAGCAGTTAAAATAGCATTGTATTTTTAGTTTCTGTTTCCATGTGTTCCTTGCTAGTAGAGAACAACATAATTGATTTTGCATGTTGGTCTTGTCCTATGACCTTGTTGAACTCACACACTAGTTCTAGGAATTTTTCTTTTTTTTTGGTAAATTCCTTGGGATTTTCTACTTGGACAATCAGGTCATCTACAAAGAGCATTGCTTTTATTTCTTCCTTTCCAATTTCTATGCCTTTTGCTTCCTTTTCTTACTCTATTGCACTGGGTAGAAATCCCAGCACTTTGACAAGTACAGGTGGTGAAAGCTGACATTCTGACTTGGTTTCAACCTTAGAGGAAAAGTATTCATTATTTCACCGTGAAGTATAATGTTAGCTGTAGGTTTTTTGTAAATCCTTTTTTTTCAGGTTGAGGTAGTTCCCCTCTATTCCTAGTTTTGTAGATTTTTTCTTTTTTGAGTTTTTTGAGTTATCAGGAATGTTGAATGTTGTCAGATGCTTTTTCTGCATCAATTGATATGATCTTGTGATCTTTCTTCACTAGCTTATGAATATGATGATTACATTGATTGATTTCCTGAATATTGACCCATCCTTGGAAACCTGGATTAAACCCCACTTGGTCATACATTTAAAAAAAATACAAACATCGATGAATTGGTTTGTTAATATTTTGTCAAGGGGGCTTCCCTGGCGGTGCAGTGGTTAAGAATCTGCCTGCCAATGCAGGGGACAGGGGTTCGAGCCCTGGTCCGGGAAGATCCCACATGCCATGGAGCAACTATGCCCATGCGCCACAACTACTGAGCCTGCGCTCTAGAGCCCGCAAGCCACAACTACTGAGCCCGCATGCCACATCTATTGAAGCCTGCGCGCCTAGAGCCCGTGCTCTGCAACAAGAGAAGCGACCGCAATGAGAAGCCTGCGCACCGCAAGGAAGAGTAACCCCCGCTCGCCGCAACTAGAGAAAGCCCGCGTGCAGCAACGAAGACCCAAAACAGCCAAAAGTAAAAATAAATAAAATAAATAAATTTATAAAAAAAAAAAAATAAATATTTTGTCAAGGATTGTTGCATGTATACTCATGAGGGATATGGTTTATAGTTTGTTTTTGGTACAATGTTGGTCTGATATTGACATCAGGGCCATTCTGGCCTCGTAAAATGAATTGGCAAGAGTTCACTCTACTTATTGTTCGAAACCCAGATCAAATGTCACCTCCTCCAGGAAGCCTGACTCAGCTGGTCCTTTTTTGCAGAGCTCTGTTAAGCAGCATCACATAAGGACTGGCCACCTGTCTTTATTCACCTTTAGAATTGTCCCAAGTCGTCAATGGGAGCAGATACTCACTGTTTTTGTACTGAACGGAAGAGTGAACAGAAACACACCTGATTGCAAACTGGAATGTGGCCGGGCTGGGACCAGAGCCCCCAGTGCCATACTGGGCTCTGTGCTGGGTCAAGGTAAGGTCGAAATGTCGTGCTCAGGGCTAAAGCTTGGTCATCAGGTCACTCTCTGAGAGGGTACCACCAAAAGGGACACGCCTAACAGAGGAAGCCCAGCCTGGAGAGCAGACGTGCCCAACCCTCATGCTTGAGAGAGAGAGGGTGGACTCGGGCCCCAAGGGCACGCAGTCTTCCTCTCACTGTCGGGCCACCTCCTCCAGGAAGTGGGGCTCTGTTACAGGTGAGCTCTGTCCAGGGGAGCCGCCTGACCACAATGGGCAGAGGCCGGTGGCCTCAGGGCTGGGAGCTCGGAGCTAGTGCAGCCCAGGGAAGGCAGCCTGTGGGGAGCTGCAGGGGCTCGACTCACAAGGAGGCTGGGCTGGGCTCCACGCGGCTGCTCTTCTCATATTCTTCTTGGAAACCTTGACAGCGCTTCCCAGGATATTTGGGGCCAGCTTTAGGGACAAAATCCCTCTTTATTGTCACCTTTAGAGAATATTTCGTGAGTAGACTTGCTCAGGACCACGTTTTGTGCTGTACACAGTTTGTTATGAGTAAGAACTTTCATTCTGTATTACATTTACGTGATATTTACAAAGCCCTGCCTCAGTGAGGCTGGTTTAACTATTTCCCCATTTTCCAGCTGAGGGAGAAAAGGTGAGGAGGGTCCCAGTCAGAGAAGCCCAGCATGTCAGCCTGGCTTCCCAGACCATGAGCAGAATTGGCATCTGGGTTCTAACCAAGAGGTTCAGACAACTATCCCCGATGGAGTCTGCATACTGTCTACTCAAAGCGGCAATTCCTGAACTCCAGATGATTCCATCTGATTCCCTGGTGCAGCCAACGGCCTGAGAACCCGTGGAATCAACCAATTCAAAGTCATTCAGTACAGAAGTGTGACCGGATGGTCATTTCCCAGGTGGCGTGCCCAGGAAAGGTGGATGAGGCCAAGGATATGCATAAGCGCTGCATTTCATTAGCATCTGCAATGCACTAGATGGAAGCTAGGGGGACGGCCCCTCGACCATCCTAGGGGAGTAGTGGAATAAACACAGTGGAGATCTTTTACTGTGACTTTGTCTGTCATCTGTGCATGGGGCACGGAGCTACACCTCAGCCTGGAGGGATGGTCAACAATGGCTCTCCCTCTCAGGGAGCTCACAGCTTCACGGGAATTCAGATACTGCTCCACTGTAGGGACAGTTTAATAGAAAGATGTAAAAGGGAATATTAACAAGGAATATTTATTGAGCACTGACCACTTCCCAGGTAGCAATAGTAAAACCTCATTCCTTGTAACAGCCTTGGAGGTAGGTTATTATGACTCCCATTTTACAGAAATCAAGGCCCAGAGAGGTCAACCAACTTGCTCGAGGTCATTCGGCTAGAAGTGTTGGAAGAGGGTCTTGAACCCAGGTGGCACTCTTGACCACTGAAGTTATAACTAATCTGGGAGCAGAGTTTGGGTGCTTGCAGGTTGGGGTGTTGAGGACGGGGCTCACTTCACTGGGGGAGGAGGGTCACGGGGGTAGGACTCCAAAGGTGGAAGCTTGTGAGCTGAAGCAGGAAGGCTGAGCAAGTGTTCCCAGGTGGAGAAGGTGGGCAAGGGCAGTGAGGCAAAATGGGCATGGAGGTCACGGTGAGCCGGGCGAGTTCCAGGAACTACAAGCCCCTCGAATTGGTTGGGGCTCAAGGTGTGGGGACAGGTGGATCTCAGAGCACGTGCGACCTTTATGGTCTGAACCGGAGGTTATTAGGAGGCTCTGGACAGTGTTAGGCACAAAGAGACACACTCATATCTCCATTTAGAAAATTCAACTTGATGACACTTGATGGGGTGGGGGTGAGTAAGAGAGGGGAGAGGCTACTGTGGTGGGAAAACAGCTACCTCTCAGGCAGCAGGGATGGGGAGGGAGAGAGAGAGGCAGTGGTACCCAGATGTCCGAGAGATAGGTATGCGACTGGATATAAGAAAATAGAGGCACTTAGCATAATCCCCAGGAGTTTTTCTTGGATGACTGAGTAGATGGAGGAGCGATTTACTAAACTAAGGACAAAAATAAACCAAAGACCAAACAAAACAATAATGACAAGGAAAAAAAAAAAACTAACAAGGGCAAAGCAGTATGATTTTAAGGAGAAATATGGGTGGGGATTTCAGTTTTTCACAGACTGAGCTTGAGTTGCTTTTGCAAGAAGCAAATGAAGGTCTTTAGAGGGTCGCTGGTGGGCAGAGGCTTCCACAAGAGGAGACTGAGAGTTAATCATCATTGCAGCTGCTGAATTTTGTTCTGTGTTTCTGGTGATCCGACTGTGAGGATCTATAACAAAAACACAAGAATGAACAGGCCAGGGGAAAAACAAGTGACAAAAGTGACAGTGCAAGTCCAATATGTAAGCCTTCAGGTTAAGTGGGAATAAATGCTCTTGCATCATCTGGCCACTCAGAAGCCTGTGGTGGGTGGCATGGTAAGTAGCTGCCACCGTCTGTCACTTTATAGCATGGAGCTGGTCTGGGATGTGCAGGGGAATCTAACAGGGACGTTAGCCCTGAAGGACAGGGTGAGTTAACTCGGCTCCTTTGTTAACCCGGACCCTCCCAGATGAACAGCGATGATTGAACAGTGCATCAGTGCCAGGAGTGAAACCAGACAGGATCGCCTCCGATTGGTTTGAAGCAGTTAGCAGATGTCTCCTCTGGTTTTAGCCACAGAACCGACAGGCTTGGAGTGGACCTTTTGCTTAGAAAAGGTCAGAACCCAGAGACGGGAGGGTATAAGGGCCCCCACTGAGATAATGTAGCTTCAAACAGATATTGGAAAGTAAAAACAGATCTTTGGTTTCAAAATAAAGTCTTGCTAAGATAGCCATCTGGGTCAAGGGACCCTGTTGGGGTGCTGGAAATGTTTAATATCTTGATTTGGGTGGTGCATCTATGAGTTTATATTGACTAGGTAAGAAAAACTTAATCTATATTTTTAACATCTGTACATTTTATTGTATTTAAGCTGTTGTGGGCTGAATAGTGCCCCCCCCCCCCGCAATTTATACATTGAAGTCCTAATTCTCAGAACTTCATAATGTGACCTTATTTGGAAGCAGATGTAGTTAAAGATGAGGTCATCCTGGAATAGAGTGGGCCCTTAATCTAATATGACTGGTCTCCATATGAAAAGGAAAAATTTGGACACATACACACACACACACACACACACACACACACACACACACACAGAGTGCCATGTGAAGACTGGATTATGCTGCCACAAGCGAAGGAACCACCAGCAGCTAGAGAGAGGCCTGGAACAGACCTTCCCATAGGGCCCCAGAAGGAACAGCCCTCCTGACACCTTGATCTTGGACTCCCAGCCTCCAGAACTGTGGGAGAATAAATGTCTGCTGTTTAAGCTGCCTGGCCTGTGATACTTTGTTATGGCAGCTCAAGGACACTAATAAAGAACATACAACATTAATAGAAAAAAGGAGAAAAAATTGATCATTTCAGTGGACACAGGAAAAGCATTTGACAACATCCAACAACCTTTCATGATAAAAACACTCAACAAACTAGGACTAGAAGGAAACTTCGTCAATATGAGAAAGGACATCTATGAAAAACTCACAGCTAACATCATACTTAATGGTGAAAAGCTGAATGTGTTTCCTTTAAGATCAGGGACAAAACAAGGTTGTCTGTTCTTACCATTTCTATTCAACACTGTACTTCAGGTTCTAGCCAGGACAATTAGTCAAGAAAAAGACATAAAAGGCACCCAGATTGGAAAGGAAGAAGTAAAACTATCTCTATTTGTAGATGACATGATCTTGTACATAGACAATCCTAAGGAAGGAACTCACAAAACTAAACCAATAGAGCTAAAAAGTTGGACCAGTTTGTAGGATACAATATCAGTGTACACAAATCAGTTTAAATAAATGGGGAGATATTCCATATTCATGGATTGGAAGTCATAATATTAAGATGGCAATACTCCCCAAATTATCTACAGATTCAATGTTATCCCTCATAAAAGTCCAATAGCTTTCTTTTTTTTTCAAAAATTGACAAACTTATATGAAAACCCATATGGAACTGCAGGGGCCACACATATCCAAACAATCTTGAAAAAGAAGAACAAAGTTGCAAAGTTGGAAGGCTTACATTTCGATTTCAAAAACCTACTTCAACGCTAAGGTAATCATAACAGTGTGGTACTGACACACAGATAGGCATATGGATCAATGAAATAGAATGGAAGGTCCAGAAATAGACCCAACGTCTATGGTCAGCTGATTGCAACAAGGGTGTCAAGGCAATTCAAAAGGGAAAGAATAGTCTTTTCAACAAATGGTGTTAGGATAATTAGATATCCACATGCAAAAGAATGGATTTGGAGCCTTACCTCACACCATATAAAAAAATAAATTCAAAATGGATCAAATACTTAAATGTAAGGGCTAAAACTCTAAAACTTTTAGAAGAAAGCATAGAGGTAAGTCTTTGTGACCTTGAATTAAACAATTTCTTATTTATGATACCTAAAGCATAAGCAACCAAAGAAAAAAATAGGTCATTTTGACTACATCAAAATTAAAACTTTTATATATAAAAGGACATTATAAATAAAGTAAAAAGAAAGCCCACAGAGTGGGAGAAATCATATATCTGATAAGTGTCTAGAATGTGGAATATTTAAAGAACTCTTCTTACAACTCAACAATAAAAAAAATTAAAGACCCCAACTAAGAAGATTTGAATAGGTATTTCTCCAAATAATATATATAAATGGCCAATAAGCACATGAAAAGATGCTCAACACTGTGAGTCATTAGGGAAATACAAGTTAAAACCACAGTGAGATACAAGTTCACACTCAGTAGGATGGCTGGAGTAAGAAGATAGATATTAGCAGGTGCTGATGAGGGTAATGGAAAAACTGACACCCTCATTCATTGTTGGTGGGAATGTGAAACGGTGTAGCCACTTTGGAAAACATTTTGGCAGTTCCTCCAAAAGCCAAACCGGAGGACTCTTCAATTCTACTCTTAGGTATATACCCAAGAGAATTGAAAATACAAGTGCACACAAAAGGTTGTACACAAATGTTCATCACAGCATCATTCATAATAGTGAATCCAAATGTTTATCAACTGATGGATGGATAAATAACATGTGTTATATTCACACAGTGGAATATTATTCAGGCATGGAAAGAAATGAAGTACTGATTCATGCTATAATATGAGTGAACTTTGAAAATCTTATGCTAAATGAAAGAAACCAGACACAGAAGGCCACATAATATATAATTAAATTTATATGAAATGTCCAGAGTAGGCAAATCCATAGAATGTCGATTGATTGTTGCGAGGCATTGGGGGTGGGGAGGATGGAGCGTGACTGCCTTGAAGTCCTGAAAATATTACAGAATTAGTGGTGATTGTACAACTTTGCAAATTCATTAAAAACCACTGAATTATCCAGCTTAAAATGGTGATTTTTCTCTTTCTGACTTACTTCACTCTGTATGACAGATTCTAGGTCCATCCACCTCACTACAAATAACTCAATTTCATTTCTTTTTATGGCTGAGTAATATTCCATTGTATATATGTGCCACATCTTCTTTATCCATTCATCTGTTGATGGACACTTAGGTTGCTTCCATGTCCTGGCTATTGTAAATAGTGCTGCAATGAACATTGTGGTACATGAGACTTTTTCAATTATGGTTTTCTCAGGGTATATGCCCAGTAGTGGGATTGCTGGGTCATATGGTAGTTCTATTTTTAGGTTTTTTTTGGGAAGCAGCCGCATAGCACAGGGAGATAAGCCCGGTGCTTGGTGACCACCTAGAGGGGTGGGTTAGGGAGGGTGGGAGGGAGATGCAAGAGGGAGGGGATATGGGGATATACGTATACGTATAGCTGATTCACTTTGCTATACAGCAGAAACTAAACAACATTGTAAAGCAATTATACTCCAATAAAGATATTTTAAAAAATGGTGATTTTTATGGTACATGAATTACATCTCAAAAAAGGCAAAGACAAAGTAAAATTGAAAGATAAAGAACAAACCATAAAATTATTTAGAATAATTAAAACAAGTGAAAAGTTAATATCTTTAAAATATATAAAGATCTGTTGAAATCCAATTTTAAAACACCACTAGAAAACTCAGTAAGGGACACGAAAAGACAGCAAACAGCCTCATATCAAATGAAAAAGAGATGTAAAGGCAAGAAACAGATGACAAGATGTCTGTTTCACTAGTAAATTAGTTCATATTAGAAGGAGATAAGCATTGATTGCATCCTTACTGTCCTCTGTGTTTTACATTTTCTGCAGTGTGTGTTAGTTTCCTATTTTAGTATAAGAAAAATTCATTTAAAAGCTACGTGATGGGTGGTGCAGTGGTTAGGAGTCCGCCTGCCAATGCAGAGGACACGGGTTCGAGCCCTGGTCCAGGAAGATCCCACATGCCGCGGAGCAACGAAGCCCCCTGCGCCACAACTACTGAGACTGCGCCCTAGAGCCCGTGAGCCACAACTACTGAAGCCTGCGTGCCCTGGAGCCCGTGCTCTGCAGCAGGAGAAGCCACTGCAATGAGAAGCCTGTGCACCCCAACGAAGAGTAGCCCCCACTCGCCGCAACTAGAGAAAGCCCGCGCGCAGCAACGAAGAGCCAATGCTACCAAAAATAAGTAAGTAAATAAATAAATTTATTTAAAAAAAAAAGCTACGTGATGCTTTAATTAAGCCCTTGGGGATGTTCAGGGACTGGGCCATTGACAGGAGGGAGGGGCTTCCCTATGCCTATTTCTCTGACTACACCTGGCCTGTGAGGCACGGTGCACAGGTGGTTCCTTTTAATTCTGTAATAGGATATTAAGCCTTCCTTTACAGATGGAGAAACTGAGGCTCAGAGTACAGAGATGTGACTCATCAAGGGCCGCACAGCCAACAACTGGGAAACAATGGGGAAAGCGGATTCTCCTGGGCCCAAGTCTCATGCTGTTTCCGCCCCAGGAAGCCCCGTTCATGCCCAAACATAATTTTAGAAGGAAGACTCTTATCAGCTGTCGTCCCTGGAGCACTTGGACTGAGGGGAGGGGCTGGTACCCCAGGTGCCGGAGGAAGGTCTCAGACGTAGGCTCCTTGAAGGTGCAGACCCGCACGGCCCCTCACGGGAGCGAACTCAGAGATGGAAAATGGGCTGCATCACTAGGAAGCAGCCAGCCTCGGGGGCCAGGAGAGACCAGGAGAGCCCTTGGGATGAGGGGCCCTGCCTCAGAACCCAGGAAAGCCGTGCAAAGGAGAAGTGACAGTTGGAGCACCCAACAGCAGCTGGGAGCAGCGGAAAGCAGAGACAGCAAAGATCTGAGACCCCATGGGGATTGCCACGGTGCAGTGGGTGAGCCTCTGGGAATGGGCTCTGCGGGAGAGGGAGGCCCCTCAGGAGAGGGTATGGCTCCTAGAGAATCCTGCTCCTTACGATGGCTGGGCCGTGTGTGTGCTGTGCATCTGTGTGTGTGTGTGCATACCTGTGGGCGCATGTGTGCCTGTGTGTGTATGTGTGCGCGTGTGCATGTACATATCGCAGTCAGAATGTGCAAGAGAGCAAAGTGTGGGGATATGGATGTCTTACGGCCCACGTAGGCAGGGCCATCCCTCTCCTCAGCCTCAACTTTCAGACCCCGAAGTGGAGCTAACGATCCCCCATCCTGAGATGACTGAGTGGGTATCTCAGGGCAGGAACCACCTGCAAAGCGCTGTGTCCGTGTGAAGGACCCCCGTCCTAGGCCAAGGGGCCCAGGGTTCCTGGCTCTCTGCGATCTGCCCCAGGGAAGAGCCCTCTTGGCGGGTCCAGAGCACAGGCACCGCTGAGCGCCCTGCCCTGCAGCCTCACTCCCTGCCCCCAGTGCTGGGGGGTTCTCACACTTTACTTTCTTCTTTCCAGTTCCCTAAATTTAAAAAGAGGCCAGTGCAGGAGTGACAGCGAGGACCCTGGGGCCAAGCCGCCCGACGGAGCCCCGGGTTACTGCTGAGGGACTGCGGGTAAGCCACCTGCAGCTCTGTGCCTGTGTCCCCACCTGCCCCCATGTCCAGGATCGCTGCCAGGATTGCAAGAGCTAAGATACATAAAATGCTTACGCAGGGCCTGGCATACAGCGAGGGCTCTAAATACTAGCCCCTGTTATTTATACTCACTGTAGAAAATATGAAAATGTATACAGGAAACAGTATCTTCTGTACATTGAACGTTTTAACCTGCTTGGAATCATATGGATGCATAATGTTGACTTTTTACTTTTTCCATTCAGTATGAGTTCATGAAAGCCCGTCGTGTCATTAATAATTTTAGGACTCTAAACGCACTGAAAGCTTTCTTTTTTTATTTGTATGAATACATGAACTAGAAACTGTGGGGAGACCCAGTACTTTCCCACTGAAAGTACTCACCCTGGATCTAGTTAAAATAAAACTCACTGAAATCAACATGAATCTTTAAAGTGATAGAAAACATTTAGGTAAATGTGAAAATTCTTCTTTTAGCTTTCAAATCCTGCTGTGCTGGGTTTAGTGATGTAAATTAGAGTTCCTGTGCCCTGGTGGTTTGCTGCCCATGGATGGGATGGGAATGGTGAAGTGTCCTCCATTTGCTTTGCCTGTCTGACCCACTCAGGGTGAGACAACACAGCGACCACCTTGAAAATTTAATGGGAAGAGTCACCGCTTCTATAATTATGTAGTTATATATAGAAGAGATTATGTCTGTCAAATAAAATTGTTCATTTCTATTCCTGTTCAGATAATGGGAAATGCAAATTTTAGCAATTTAAAAACATTTTCCCAAGTTTTCAATCAGATTTTAGTGCTTTTATCTTATAAACTGATTGAGGAAATAGAGTCACATAGGCTCTTTAGGCAGAAAGAAATGTTTATTGGTAGTACTTGGTAACAAATACAGCAGGGTCCCTCGACCAGCGGCATCACATCACCTGGGAAATTGTTTAAAATGCACATTCTTTGGCCCCAGCCTAGACCTACTAACCCGGAAACTAGGAGAGGGGAGGGCAGCCCTCCAGGGGATACTGATGCAGGCTCAAGTTTGAGAACCACTGATTTATAGCATGGAATTTGGGATAACATTCCCGATTATATAATTCAGCAAAATACACACACACGCACACACACACATATGCATACACGGACACACATACACTCACATACATACATAAATACACATACACACGTACAAAAACAGTTTAAGGCTCTCTCTGACTGTCACAGAAAAAAACAGTGAGCTAGCTGTGAGCAGCTTCTTCCTGAATGACAGACAGCTTGAATGTCTCTGCAGCTCAGTTTTTTTCCTGATCTGGCAAAATAGGCTTTTAAAAAAATGTGTGTGCATCCCTAAAGTTTCCATAAAGTTTCATAATTTTATCTCTATAGGACTTGCACATCTTTTGTTACATTTATTCTTAAGTACCTTAAAATTTTGGCTATCATTATAAAAGGGATCATTTGGAAAATTCTGTCTCTATTTGTTTCAGAGGTATAAATACCTCCGTTCTTAATTTTTGATGTTGATCTTACAGCCAGTCATACTGTTAAATACGTATCATGTCTGATAATTTAGGTATGGATTTTCTTGAATTTTTGATGTAGCATATCATATAATTAAATAATAATAGTTTTGTTCCTTATGATCTTCCAATGCTTAAAGCTTTTAGATTTTTAGCAACTGTTTAATACTGTTTATATTTATTTAATACTATTTATTATACTTTGCCAGGACCTCGAGTAAATTGTGAACATAATTTATGAGAATGGGATTCCTTGTCCTATTCCTGATTTTTAAAGAAAACGATTCTAAGATTTTATCATAAAGAATAATGTTTTTGAAGACTTTTATCAAGAAGTGTCCTTCCATTTGTATTTAATTAGATTGATGATGAATGTGTGATGAATTTTATCAAATGCTTTTACTGCATCAATTAAGATGATCATATGGTTTCTCCCTCATCAATCTATTAATTTGGAGAATGATATTTACAGATTTTTTTTTCTAATGCTAACAAAGCATAATAGCTCATAAAAGAAAGTGGAGTGTACCCACTTTTTCTATTCTCTGGAATTGTCTGTGATTCTGGAGAGATGGATTCCTCAAAAGGTTGGTAGAGCTGACCACTAAAATCTCCTAGGCCTGCTGTTAATTACTGACCTGATTCTTTTAGTGATTATGCCACTATTGAAATGTTTCATTTCCTCTTGAGATGTTATTCATACGTTATATTTTTCCAGGATCAGTTTATATATGCTTTTAAATATGTTGCCACAAATTTATTAATGGTATCATCTTAATTTCTTTAAACTGCAGCTTCTGTAATTAAGTCCTCTTTTACATTCCTAATATTTTCGTATACTTTCTCTCCTTTAAAACAATCAACTTCTACAAAGCATTGTCAAATTTATTAGTAATTAAAAAAAAACCCATTTGGCTTAGTTGATTCTTAAGATTGAATACTTGTTTTCTATTTAATTTTAGACTTTTCTTTTTTTTTCTTTTTTTTTTAAATGTCTTGCAAATCTTTCAGCTAATGATGTCCTTTTTGATTTTTTCCCATCTTTTTTTTTTTAAGCATTATTCATTTTTTATTTATTTATTTATTTATCTATTTATTCTTGGCTGTGTTGGGTCCTCGCCTCTGTGCGAGGGCTTTCTCTCGTTGTGGCAAGCGGGGGCCACTCTTCATCGCGGTGCGCGGGCCTCTCACTATCGCGGCCTCTCTTGTTGCGGAGCACAGGCTCCAGACGCGCAGGCTCTGTAGTTGTGGCTCATGGGCTTAGTTGCTCCGAGGCATGTGGGATCTTCCCAGACCAGGGCTCGAACCCGTGTCCCCTGCATTAGCAGGCAGATTCTCAACCACTGCGCCACTAGGGAAGCCCTAGACTTTTCTTTACTAACACTATCCTCACATGATATTCTATAGTTCTTTATCCAGCCTCTTAGGTTGGGTTCTTAGTTTTTTATTTTTAGCCTCCCTTCTTCCTTATTTAAGTATTTGAGGCTATAAATTTCCCATTAAATACTGTGTTCATTGTGTCTCAAGTTTTGCTATGCAGTATCTTTTATTGTTCAGTTTTAAGTATTTTGAATTTTTCTGATATTATTTCACTTTGAATCATGAGTTATTTAGACATATGGGAACATTTTAACAATCTTTTTATATTTACACACATTTTACTTTTATTGTGGCTGGATGACTGGTTTGTATGAATCTGAGTCTTTGACATTTTTGAGGTTTGCTTTGTGACCTAGTGTTAAATTTTTGTAAATGTTGCATATGTGCCTAGAAGAATGTATTATTGAATAAACCAAGTTTGTTAATAGTTTCATTCAAATCTTGTTTAGCTTTACTCATTTTTTGTCAGCTTGAATTATTAATAATTGAAAGAGGTGGATTGAAATCAACCACTCTGATAATATGTTCATCAATTTCTCCTTGTAGTTCTACCAATTCTTAATTTACATATTTGGAGTCGAATTTTTGCATGCAAATTTAGAAGTATTATACTGTATGGATTGAATGTGTCTCTCCCCCAAATTCACATGTTGAAATCCAATCCCCAATGCAATGGTTTTAGAAGGTGGGTCCTTTGGGAGGTGATTAGGTCATGAGGGTGGAGCTGCTGTGAATGGGATTAGTGCCCTTCTAAGAAGAGTCCCCAGGGAGTTCCCTGGTGGCCTAGCGGTTAAGATTCTGGGTTATCACTGCCATGGCTGGGGTTCAATTCCTGGTTGGGGAACTGAGATCCTGCAAGCTGTGTGGCCAAAAAAATAAATAAAAAATAAAAATAAAGAAATAAGAAGAGGCCCCAAAGAACTAGTTTGACCTATTCCTACCATGGGAAGAGAAGTCAGCTGTTTGCAACCTGGAAGTGGTTTCTCACCAGAACTTGACCATGATGGCCCCTTGACCTTGGCCTTCCAGCCTCCAGAGCTATGAGAAAAAAATATCTGTTATCGTGGTGTTTTGTTACAGCAGGCTGAGCTGACCACAACCTGTATTTTCCTGATGAAGCTGTTGATATTATGTTGTGATCTTCCCTGTCCTTAGGAACACTTTCTGTATTAAAGCTTATGCTGCCTGGTGTTAGCCTTGTCACCCAGCTGTCTTTTGCTCAGTGTTTGCATTTCTTTCCTGTTTCTTGACTTTCCATTTCTGGGTGTCGTTACCTATTAGCTCTTATAATCAAGGAATTACTTAATTTTGTTTGTATGCCCAGTATTCGTCTTTTCACTCACCGCACAGTTCAGATAATTTTTCTGGGTTCCTTTACTTTTCCTCGTGGAGCACTCCTTTAGAAATTTCATTATTGTTGGTATATTGGTGCAATTCTCTTGGTCTTCGATTTTCTGGAAATGTATTTCATCCTCATTCATGAACATTTTTTTCTGGAAATTGCACCATTCTCAGTTGAGAGTTATTTCTTCTCAGTCCGTGTAAATTGTGATTCCCCGGTTTTGAGGGCTTCTCTTTGTTGCTGTTTGAAAAGTCTGTTCTCAGGCCACCTGTTGTTCTTTTGTAAGTTGCAGATCTTTCCCTTCTGGCCACTTTTAAGACACTGTGTACTATAGTCTGTTGCTCACTCACTTCTGTAACTACACCTTTAATTCCTTAAAAAATGTATTCATCGTTAGTTGATACTCTGTATATGATCATTACAATATCCCAGGTCTTTGAGGGTCTAAATCCATGGTTGGTTTTTTTTTTTCTGTTGACTGTTACTCTCAGTAGTTTGCTTCCTTATGTCCTTGATGATCTCTGAGTATGAACTCAGGTTCAGTTTATCTTAGTCTGAGGAGAACCAGGCGACCAAACCGAGGTGCTTTCCGACAGGCAACATTTAATGATTCTGTTGGTAGCCAAGGGGCACTTCTGGGTTGAATTCCCTGCAGGTGCCCTTTTTCCTTCCCTCCCTATTCCCTTTTCTAACTTTCAGTATAAAAACTTTCAAACATAAGGGAAAGTGGAAAGAGAGTTTTCTTTAACTGAACAAATTCAATGAAAGTTATAGACATTATGAAAGTTCATCTCTAAATACCTCAGCATCCATGTCCTGAGAATCAAAACACTCTAGTTCATCACTGCAACATCATTATCACACTTAAGAAAATCAAGTCAGCTGGTCACTTAGTAATTCCCCAATATCATCTCAGACCCAGGCCATTTTCATGTTTCCCTCACTGTTCCCAACAGCTCTTTTATGGATTAAAAACTAGGATTCTAGAAATTATCATACGAAGTGAACTAAGTCAGACAAAGACAAATATTATATGATATCATTTATATGTGGAATCTAAAAAAATAATACAAATGCACTTACTTACAAAACAGAAACAGACTCACATAGAAAATAAACTTATGGTTACCAAAGAGGAAAGGGGGGTGAGAGATAAATTAGAGGTATGGGATTAATAGATACCACTATATATAAAACAGATAAACAAGGATTTACTGTATAGCAGAGGGAGCCATATTCAATATCCTGTAATAAGCTATAATGGAAAAAAATCGGAAAAAGAATAGATATACATATATATGTGTAACTGAATCACTTTGCTGTACACCTAAAACAAACACAATATTGAAAATCAACTGTAGTTCAATTAAAAAACAATCAACAACTAGGATTCAATCAAGGTTCATGTGTTGCTATCGGTTATAACGTCTCATTTATTCTAGACCAGTCTCCCTACCTCTTTTATATAAAAGAAAAGTTTTTTCCCCTAGCATGTTATTTTCCAAAGGGGAGTCCGGGACTGGCTGTACCACCCACACCAGTGAACTCCAGCCCGGGCCCAAGGTGACTGATCTGGGTTGTCCCTTTCTCCCACCATCAGGAAGGAAGGAAGAAGTGGAAGACAGCCTGCTCCCCAGCCCCTGAGCCACCCCTTTCCTCATCCCACCCACAACTCCTCAATCAGTCTCCCCGTGGGGCTGACCTCTCTTCCGTAGGTGAGGTGACTGCCTCCCACCCCACAATCTCTCAGGGCATTTTTGGGGTCTCTTCCCAGTACTTCCACAATGCGCAGAGCACCCCATTTTCACAGCAGGGAGGGAACATCAGTCACCCTCCTTTCAACAGATGAAAATATTGAGGCTGAGGGAAGGGAGGCTGGCAGAAGTCTCACCCGGACAGGTGGAGGGTTCGCTCTGGAAAAGGTCAATGGCAGCAACAAACCCACGGGGGGTGTAAGGCTGGAGCTGAGCTCCGAGTGGTTTGCAAACTGAACTGTGCCCCCCACCCCAGTAACTCCCGCCAAAGTCCAGGTGCAGTGTCCAGGAGTGCCCAGCCTGCCCACCGTGCTCACGGGTGCAGGCGTGCACACAGGTGTGCATGGGGCTGGGGGCTGCACCCTGCCGAGCGCTCGGGGACCTGGGCCACACCCCTTTGCATTGAGCAGTGGGCTCTGACATTGCGGCACCCTCACCAGCATCCTGACTTGTCCATCCCCCTCGGGGTGCAGTGACACCTCCATGAAGCTTAGATTCTCTCTTCCATGACTTCTTAGCATTCTAACTCAGTTTCTTCCTGGGAACTTTTATTTTATTTTATTTTTTTATTTTTATTTTTGACTGTGCCACGCGGCTTGCAGGATCTTAGTTCCCTGACCAGGGATCGAACCCGTGCCCCCTGCAGTGGAAGCACGGAGTCCTAACCACTGGACCGCCCGGGAATTAATACATGATAACTAAGCATTTACCCCCTGCTTGCAACTCTCTGTGGGGAGAAGGAAGGCCTGCCTGCAGGGTTCCAGCTCTCTCTTTCTAAACAACATCTGACCAAAGAAAAAGTGCATTGATCAGACTTCACCAGGGCAGCCCAAGACCTGCTTTGCTGTCATTTCTGGCCAGGCCCTGGAGGCAGGCTCTGCATCTTCCCCCAGCAGGCCAGGAACAGGGACTTAATCACTATGAACTGAAAACACGTATAAACTGGCTTGCTTTTCTCTCATTGAGTACAATTTGTCTTGACCTGCACAAGAAATACAATAATATATTATTGTATATTATAATAATATCCATTATTATTGTAATATTATTATTACAATAATAACGTCTATTTTGCCTATTTTACAACGGCCAAAGTCCTTCCTTATCTGTTCTGATTTATTCATTAGTCCTCACAGCAAACCTGTAATGTGTTAGATTTCAATCAAACCATATTAAATTACATTTTCCTGATTATAAAAATTTGTCATAAAGGAATATTACTGAGCCATAAAAAGAAATGAAACTGAGTTACTTGTAGTGAAATGGATGGACCTAGAGTCTGTCATATGGAGTGAAGTAAGTCAGAAAGAGAAAAACAAATACCAAATGCTAACACATATATATGGAATCTAAAAAAAAAAAAAAGGTTCTGAAGAACCTAGGGGCAGGACAAGAATAAAGACGCAGACGTAGAGAATGGACTTCAGGACACAGGGAGGGGTAAGGGCAAGCTGGGACAAAGTGAGAGAGTGGCATGGACATATATACACTACCAAATGTAAAATAGATAGCTAGTGGGAAGCAGCCGCATAGCACAGGGAGACCAGCTCCGTGCTTTGTGACCACCTAGAGGGGTAGGATAGGGAGGGTGGGAGGGAGGCTCAAGAGGGAGGGGATATGGGGATATATGTATACGTATAGCTGACTCATTTTGTTATACAGCAGAAGCTAACACACCATTGTAAAGCAATTATACTACAATAAAGATGCTAAAAAAATTTGTCATAAAAATTTTGTAAAAAATTATGCACAGAAACATGTATAGGAGAGGAAACAAACACCCATATTTTCACCCACGAGAGGCACGTGGACGCCTGGCTTCATGCACTTTTGCCATTCTGGGTGCCTCACCACAGGTGGGCGAGGGCGGCCTGAGATTCAGGGCCCCAGCGCTGGGCACACCAGGGACCACAAATGATTGAGTAGCTCGCCCTGACTCAGCGGCCATCACTGCTCTGAAACACGGGACCCTCGGTGCTGTGAGACTCAACGAAACTTAATGTAGGAGCATTTGCTGGTTACTCGCTGAGGGGAGCTAAGCCCTGGGGGTGGAGGAGTGGGACGCAGAAATGAGTAAGGAGTGGCTATGTACTCCAGGGGTTCACAAGAGAGGGAGATGTAGGTAGCTAAATAATTGTCCTTCAAGACTGTAAGAGTTTCCTAGGGCTGCTGTAAAAAAATAACCACAAACTAGGTGGTTGTTTTACAGTAGAAATTTATCCTCTCCCCACCTGGATGCTGGAAGTTCAAAATCAAGGTGTTGGCAGGGCTGTGCTCTCTCTGAAACCTGTAGAGGAATCCTTCCTCACCGCTTCCAGCTGAGGTGGTGCTGGCCAGCCTTGGTGTCCTTGGCTTGAGGCAGCATCACCCCAAGCTCTGCCTCCGTCCTCACATGGCCTTCATCCCTCCGTGTCTTCTCCTCTCATAAGGACACCTAAATGCAGGATGATGGCATCTTGAGACCCTTAACTAGACGCATCTGTAAGAACTTATTTCCAAAGAAAGTCACATTCTGAGGATCCAGGTGGACATGAGTTCCAGGGGGACCCTGTTCAACCTGCTACAGAGACAGATATTGATGAGTGTGGGAAGGCAGGGGAGCATGGAGGAAATCAGCATGGGGCGATGGGGGGGGCTCCTTTGGTGAAGAGGGAGCCAAGTTGACCCTTAAATGGGGATGTGCTGACAGTTTTATCTTACCAGTGTCCCAGCCTTTCCCAGTTGACATGCCTCCAATGGGGCGCCAAGCTAATATGTCTCCCTGATGCCCCCTTGCCTAGGGAGGACACAGGACCCAGACTCTGGGGCTGGCTATCGGGGACTGTGGGCTCCCGGCAGAGTGATTATCCCAGCAGTTAGCACATGGGGGCCGCTGGGCTGCCTTTGCTGGCATGTGGAGGACAGAGCTGACCTGGAATGACCCAAGGCACCGGAGGCACCTGCCCTTCCTGGTGTTGCTCCCACTGGTGTCTGGAAAACACGATTTGGGCCTCAGGACCCATCAAAGACGTGCATGAATCAACCTGCTGCTCTGGTTTCCACTCCTTTCCGTTGAGCTGGAAGGTTTCTGGCCAATGCAGTGGGTGAAACTCTGCAAGGCAGAGGAGAGGTTTGGAGAGGGCATGACCATGCAGGTGACAGCAGGGAACAGGTAAAGAATCACCAGTCTGAGCTGGGGGCAACAGCACGCAGGTGTGTAGGGGAGGGGGCGGTCTGGGTGCTGGCCTGCCCCACCTTGCCCAGAGCCCATTCATGCTACGTGGTGCCCCTAGGTGTTCTGTGGTCAAGTTAGTTGAAAGACAGCGTTCAACCAGGGTTAAGTGGGGTTCCTGCCTGCAGCCTCTCTTGAAAGCTTTCAGACACAGCGTTTCTTTTCTTAGGGTTTTCCTCAGGACATGTGTGCTGTAAAAACACGCTTGGGGGATGCTCTGAGGCAATAGGAAGCATCTTTTTTTAGAGCATGGAATGGATAAGATGCTTTCTACATTTTAGGGAAAATGTGCCAGCGACTGAGTGATGGGAGGGAGGGCGGTTCCAGTGGTCCTGGCAGGAAGTGGTGAAGACCCGGATGAAGGCAGCTGCAGCGGGCGGGAGTGGAGACGCAGAGGAGGAAGCTATTTCAGGGGCCGGATTCACAGGACTTGGAGGCAGATTGGACGTGGGGCGAGGAAGGGAGGCGTGGAGGGAGGCTCGCCGGGGTAAGGCAGCGCCTAGAGACGCAGGGAATCCGGAGCGGGCTGGGGTGGGGTCCCGCTCACATTTCCTGTGGGCTGACCTGAGTGCTGTCACCAACACTGAGTGTGACCCGGAGCTGCAGCTCTTCAGCACGGGGAAGGGCCAGCTTAGCCAGACCCCACAGTGATGAGCACGGGGCCACAGCAGTGAGCACGGGGCTGGCGGGCAGCAGCTTGCCTCTGCACCAGCCTCCACCCTCCGCAAAATGCAAAATGCATGGCTGGGAGCTCATCGCTCAGGTGCCTTGGGCTGCATTTACAGCACTTCAAGTCCCTTCCCTGTACAGGAGATGCAAAATGCATTTAAAAATCCTTCTGGAGTTTTGGTTTTCCTTTTAGTCCCAGATGGCCTTTTCACCCTCTGGCTCCTATATTTAACCTATTTAATGAGATTTCTTTTCCAGTAATTCCTGAAACTGGTAATCTCTAATTGGGTCAAATTCTCTACCCACAAGCCAGCGATTCTATTTTTAGTGCAAATCCTCAGGCTGAAGCTTCCCTGCCTTTTGGGTGCAGCTGTCAGAGCCGACTCTCCGCCATGCAAAGCTTATTTCCACCCCCCTCCCCTGCATGTTTCAGGGTGCGCCTGTAGTTCCACTCTCCTGCCTCCCCATCATCTCCAGCCCTACCCTCCCGGGGATGGTTTATACAAATCCACTTAGTACCGGTCAGCTTAGGTCCCCCGGGTCACTACAAATAACCGTCAGCGGCCGGCTTTGGTGCAGTGCCGAGCAGGCACCCTTCCTGTGGCCTTCTGTCCCCGTGGTGGACGGTGCACCAGGAGAGGGAGTACTAACGGCATTGTTTCATGAACTGCAAGGACCCCGAACATCACTGGGGAATCCGCAGAGAATCCCGTCCCTGTCCTCATCAGTTGCTTGGTTTCAGGGTGCACACTGGGCACTGCCTCTAGGGTGGGTGGCCCTTGTCTGTGCTGATCGTCCTGTCCTCTCTAGCAGCAGAGGTGACCATCTGGGCACTGAGTCTGTCCCCTCCTTTCTCCCCGCTGGACAGAGCCACGCTCCTGTGTGGGGCACTCAGCCCCTGCACGCTCACCGACTGAATGGAGAGCTCCTCTCCCTCAGAAAATACCCACGCACACCTGCCTGGAATCTAATTTCTTTTGAACTTAAAAATGCAATTTAGAGGAAACAGGAAGGGGATGCACTTGGTCTGGCTTGTTGAGGGAGGTGTGTTAGTTACATCAGGGAAGACAGCGTGGGCATTGCGGGGGCTTGAATGAGCCGCTGCCTGCGCCCGAGAGTGTCCACTGTGGCCTCCCTCCCAGGGTCACCTGGATCCTTCCATCCTACCCGTGGCTGGTGTCCCCTCTCCTGGGGTCATCTGGATCCTTCCATTCTACCCGTGGCTGACGTCCACTCCTCATGAGGCCACTTGCTGTCTCACCAGGATGACACAGGAACCTCACAGGGACCCCGGCTGCATGCAGTAGAGGAGGTCAGTCCACACCCCCTTCCCCACCCCGAGTCTGGATTAATCATCCAGGCCCCACAGCATGCTCTGGGCATCAAGAGCTCGCGGCACTAGGTCTCCCTGCTGCTGCCAGTAGCCCACTTTTCTGGGGGCTCAGGTGCTGTTCACAGAGCCCAGCGTGGCCTGACACCACTCCGCTCACCACAGGTTTCACCCCAGGACATGCCCTGCGGCTGCTTTCTTGGGAGGTACTTGCCTCAGTTGTGATCACATATTTATCTATGTGATTGCTGGGCTGGCGCCGGCCTCTCCCACCAGCCAAGAGGCCTGCTCTGCTTGATACCAAATCCTAAGTGACAAGGGCAATCGGCAAAAGTGCCAGTCACACCAACCTCCGCCCGCCAGCCTGGTCTCCCTGCAAAAGCTGCGACAGTCAGATGTTATCTGATGCCTTCGCCCCTAGGCCGGCCGGCGACCCTGGCACAGAGGGCAGGACGCTGAGTCCCCCAGGACCAGTGAGCCCACCACCCCGGGGGGAAGGCGAGTGGGAGCCGGCTCCGGTACCCCAGTTAGTCTTCTTCCTGCCAGCACTGCAGGGGACAGTGATGTGTGAAGGTACCGAAGTAGGCTGGTCGCCTGCCCATCAGTCATCCGTCCACTCGTACATCTGCAGCCCCTGCTTGGGCTCGAGGACTCCCTTGCCCTGGGTTCCAGGAGCGGAGCACCTCCCCCGGGGGCCTCCCCGGGCCTCCGAGTTGTGGTCCTGGCTCAGCCATCCAGGCTTTCAGTTGGGAGAGTGAAGTGGCCTCCTAGTTTTCCGATTAAGGTAGCTGGGGCTGGAGTTCTCTGCCCCCTTTTGACTGGAGGAGTCCTGAACAGATCCCGCAACCTTTTCTAACCGCGGTCCACAAATCATGTTCGCGGGTCCCTCATGCCTGAGACAGTAAGTCCACCAGGAGAGACCTGAGAAAGGCCTGGGAAGCGTGCTTGTGGTGGGTGTCAGAGGAACATGCATCCCAGCCGCCCTGGAGGCTGAGCCCTCCCAGGTCACCCGGCTGCAGGGTGTCTCCACTTTAATGGCCCATTGAACCTGCCATGTGGGTCATTTGATTACCTGGCAATGGCTCTGACAAAATTAACTTTGCTGAACGTAGTTCCCTATTGAACTTTCCCACTTCTTTCGTGACCAACCTGCATTTCCACAGTGGTTCAGAGTCAGTTCACTAGAGGTGGGTCTCTTCCCCACAAACCCACAGGGGGAGCTTTGTCCCAAATACAGAGTGGCCAGCGGAATAAGAAACACTCGTCTGGAAGCCAAGTCTCTGGCCAAAGTCCGAGGAACTCAACGAGCTGGCTTAGAGCGACGTCCCTGGTATCATGGTCTCTGTTCAGACATGCCTGAAACTCACACATTTACCTCAAAGAGTCTGAATGACACTTGCCCCATTCCTGTGTGCATGGAACGCTCACTCATGAGAGGCAAAAGCCATCCACTTTGTGCTGACGAAGTGCAGGCTCTGTGTGCATTTGAGCCTCTCTTCCCATGGTAACCCTGTGAGCCAGGGGCTGTTACCTACTCAATCTAAGGAGGACATGAGGCACAGAGAGGTTGAGTAACCTGCCCAAAGTCACACAGCTAGGAAGGGTGGTGCTGGGATACCAGCCCAGCTCTGTGACTCAGGGTCCACCACCCCTGTGGTGTCCACGATGCTGGACCTGGCTCCAGGCTGGGCCCACCCTGAACCACGCCCACGCACAATCTGAAATTGGATTAGTTTCTGAAAAGGCCAGGGCCCTTGGCAGTTGTGAGGCTCAAATGCAAAGATACACATGAGATTTGTAAACAACAGAAAGTCAGACAGAGGCTCAGTGGCGTTACTGCTGCAAGAAGTACTGCCTGTCTGTCTCAGGTGAGGCGTCAGCTCTCCTTGTGAAAGTGGGGAGAGGACTATGATACCCCCAGGGGAACAAGAGGGCCAAAGGTACACTCGTTTTGTTTTGCTTTTTTTTTGGAGAGGAAAGCTTTTGTTCGGTGACGAGGAGGTAACGGAATGCCCGTCTTCCCAGACCAGCAGGACGCAGCACGGCCCACGATGGTGTCCTTCACCTGCTCACCTCTGCTGGGGGGACATGCTCCCCAGAAGGGCAGAAGTTCTCCTTGTGATCTTTGCAGCCCCTTCACTGTTGGTCAATATTTACCCTCTGTAACATGGAACATTGTCCAAGATAGACCATATGCTAGATGTATCAGTCTGCTAGGGTCCCTGTCATAAAATCCTGCACACTGGGGGCTTAAACAACAGAAGTGTATTCTCTCACGGAAGTGGGAGGCCAGAAGTCCAAGATCAAGGTGTGTGGGGAGGGCCACGCTCCCTCTGAAGGTGCCGGGGGAGGATCTGTTCCCGGCCTCTCTCCTGACTTCCAGTGCTGCCTTGGCTTGTGTGTGTGTGAGTCTGTCTATCTCCAAATGCCCCCTTTGTATAAGGACACCGGTCATATTGGGTTAGGACCCACCTTACTCCAGAATGGCCTCATCTTAATTATATCTGCAATGACCTCATTTCCAAATAAGGTCATGTTCAGAGGTACTGGGGGTTAGGACTTCAGTATATGAATTTTGGGGCGGGGGGACACAATTCAAGCCATGACATCCAGAGAGAGTATGGGGTGTGTGCATTTGACTGTCTCTCAGATAACTTCCCTGCTAGCTCTGACTGCAAACTGCCCATGTGAGGCCTTCTCCTTTCCACCCAGAAGATTCGATGAGACAAGATGAACTTATGAACAGTGCATGTCCACACTGTGACAACCCCTCCCACCAGCTGGAGTTAGGAAGCTGGATCCCTCACAGCTCACACGAAGCTCTGGTGTGCTCCTGTCTCTGGCATTGCACAAGCATCTCCAGGCCTCTGCTTCTTGGTCAACAAGGCGAGGGTGATAAATCTTTTCTCCAGGATGCCAAATGGGATGATGGATGTGACAATGACCTGTGAACTGTACCCCATGGCCCTGGATGCTTTGTCAGGAGGACCATGTGTGGCAGCAAGCAAAGGGCATGGTGCCCGTGCCTGAATCTCTTTCCATCAACTCTGATATACACAAGCTCTTTAGTAAAGGAGTTGATGCCAATTTTGCCTATTAAATTTGTTGGGCAAGGGAAGAGTGTGCTGATGATTTGTGAACTTTGCACCCAGGTCGCTTTGTCATATTTCTTTCATTCTTATGTAGTTTGATCCGGTTTTGGATATTATTCAGCTTTCCTTTCATAAAATCATTAGGATAAAATATATACTACATCATTAAACAAGAGAATATATTCTTGATACTCAGAACTTAAAAAGAAAAATCCTGCAGACTTTGCTACCATTTGGGGGCAGGGAGAAAACTAGATGATGGAAGTTGGACACTTTGCCAAAGGAGGGGGAGGCAGGTGATCTTCGTGGTTCAGACACTGCCCTCCCAGGGCTGCCAGTTCCATGAGAGGGTGGGCATAAACGAACTGATGACCAGATAGAGTGGTGGGTATTAGGGGGGAGTAGGAACTGGGGTGAGGAAGCAATTAGCTGGGTCAGGGGGAATCGGGAAGGCTTCACAGAGGAGGTGCCCTGTGTGGGGAGGCCATTTCACCAGGAGGGACCCGATGGCCACCAAAAGTTTGCTGATGTGAACTGCTGGGGACATGGAGTGGAAGTGCTCCTGGCCTAGGCAGAGTCTGTGAGGTGCTGTCTTTATAACTATCAGCGCTGATAAGGGATTACTTTGGACTCTTACAAAAATGGCAAGTTCATATGGCTCAACTAATACCGATTCCAGAAAGATGTGAAACACACCTCAAATTCTAATTCTTGTGCCCACATAACAATATACGGTGCGGTGGTTCTTACCCCTAGAGCCCCTGGACCCCAGGGAGTACCTCTAAAACAGACCCATGCTTGGGCTGCATTAATTCAACCTGTTTGTCTGGAAGTGGGCCTTGGGAGGACCTCCTGCAGAGGGCTAGCCTCCTGGTCTCTGGGACTTCCTGGGACCTCCAGCTCCTGGTCCATACATATGGGGGTCCACTCATATGAGAAGCAGCACGGGACGATGGAGGGAGGGGTTCTGCTGTGAGTCCTGACATCTCTCCACACCTCCTGGAGCCAGCTGCTTACTCCGGGATACTCATGGTAAAGGGGGGACAGAGGCACGGACGCCCAGGGGCCATTGTGAGCATAACACAGGGGAAGGCCGGCACAAAGCCCCTTCCCTTAGAGTGAATGAATGTAAGCCGTGGGTCCCACGCACGTGCCATGGCAACAGTCCCTACATTTGCCCTGCTGGAAGAAAACATCTCCCCATCACTTGGGTTTCCAGTTTCCTCTTATGGAAAACTGCAGGGTCCCTTCTCCTTTCGACTCCCACCCCATCCCTGAACCAACAGCCTCCCACCTCCTTCCCTAGAGGCCTCACCGCTAGGACTCTGACCTGGTTCCTTCTGCACCCAGGTGGCACTGGCCACACGCCCCACGGCCCGAACTCCGGCTGGGGGCTCTGCTTGTCGGACTACACCACCTGGTCACTGCTCCTGCACCCCTGCACCCACTCACAGGGGGTGTAGGGACCAGGGCAGGACTTGCCCACAGCCCGCCGTATGGAGGGTCCCGCGTGCAGAGGGCCTGCGGGGAGATGCCGCGGGCGGCCACCTTCCTCCCCTCGGCCGGGTCCTTGGGCATCGCCTCACCTCGCAGGGCCCTGGCTATGGATCCGCAGTCAAGCGTGGGCCCCACTTTGCGTTCCTCTAGAATAGAGGGACCTGCTTTTATTTGGGGGGCATACAAGGTAAGCCCTCCCAAAGGGGAAAAGCGCAAAATTTCAGCATTTTTAACGCCCCAAGAGACAGCACAGTGCGTGGCACTGCCCACCAGTGGGGAAACTGAGGCCGGGAGCGGGCTAGGTGGGCGCCCGAGGTTCACGCGGCCCCTCCGGCGGCGGGAGGCCTGGGATGCGGAGTTGGGGTGCGGACCGGGGCGCGCGCGTGTGCCTCGCGCGCCCAGGCCCGCGGCTCCGAGCTCGGCTGTCGCAGCGCGGTCGCCGGAGGACCGCGGCCGGGGCGCGGGCGGCGCCAGTGCGCAGGCGCAGCGGGCGGGAGGGGACGCGCTCGGGGCGCGCGCGCGGGGCAGCAGGCGCCCCAACTCTGCCCGCCGCGCCCCGGCGCCTCGCCGCCCGCCCGCCCGCCCGCCCGGCGCCCCGGCCGGCGAGGGGCGCGCCCGCTGCATGGCGCTGGGATGGCGGGGGCGCCGCGCGGCCGAGGCGGCGGCGGAGGCGGAGGCGGCGCGGGCGAGTCTGGGGGCGCCGAGCGGGCGGCGGGGCCGGGCGGCCGGCGCGGGCTGCGGGCGTGCGACGAGGAGTTCGCGTGCCCCGAGCTGGAGGCGCTGTTCCGCGGCTACACGCTGCGGCTGGAGCAGGCGGCCACGCTGAAGGCGCTGGCCGTGCTCAGCCTGCTGGCGGGCGCGCTGGCCCTGGCCGAGCTGCTGGGCGCGCCGGGGCCCGCGCCCGGCCTGGCCAAGGGCTCGCACCCCGTGCACTGCGTGCTCTTCCTGGCGCTGCTCGTGGTCACCAACGTCCGCTCGCTGCAGGTGCCCCAGCTGCAGCAGGTTGGCCAGCTCGCGCTGCTCTTCAGCCTCACCTTCGCGCTGCTCTGCTGTCCCTTCGCGCTCGGCGGCCCCGCCGGGGCCCACGCCGGGGCGGCAGCGGTGCCGGTGGCAGCCGACCAGGGCGTCTGGCAGCTCCTTTTGGTCACCTTCGTGTCCTATGCCCTGCTGCCCGTGCGCAGCCTGCTGGCCATCGGCTTCGGGCTCGTGGTGGCCGCCTCGCATTTGCTGGTCACGGCTACCTTGGTCCCCGCCAAGCGCCCACGTCTCTGGAGGACGGTAAGTGCCGCCGCGCGCTCCCGATCCGGTCTGGGACACACATGCCCGGGGAGGGACTGGGAACGCGGGGAGAAGGGCGCGCATCGCCCGGTTGGGCAGGTGGGGAAACTGAGGCCCCGAATTGGAGAGGGGACGTTCAAGGTCACTCAGAGAATTGGGGACACAGTGGGGACTGGCACCCTGGGGCCGACTCTTTTCCCGAGTTACAGCCCACAAAGCGCTCCTGGGTGTGGAAGGTGGAGACCGGTAGACTAGTGTAGAGAGGGCAAGGATTGGCAAGGTCAGGCAGCTGGTGAGCGGCCAGGTGCGGCCAGAGCTCGGGTCCGACGCTGTCTGTCTGCACCCATCCCCGCAGGAGGGATGAAAAGTAGGCGCGGGGAGCGTGCCAGGGCAGGCAGGATTCCTGCGGGCTGTGCGCACAGCCCAGGGTGCCTCTCCCTCGCGCTTGGAGCCTGGAGCCCGGAGCCCACGCGGGGCTCGCAGGGTCCCCCTCCTAACCCTGCCGCCATGGGGGAGGTGGGAAGGGGGCAAGGACTTTGGCCCCCTCCAGCCCCCCTGGCTCCCAGTTGTGGACCCATTTGGGGTCCACAGGGACAGGGTTTGCCAAGGTCGCACAGGGCTCTGGTCTCGTTCCACCTGCTCTGCCGCAGCCGGGACCCAGGCTCGCAACGCCTGAACTTTGTCACTGTCTTTCCCGGGCGGGCAAGATCATGGCGAGGATCCCATGCCGGCTGCCTCCTGCGGGCTCCTCCCCAGCCCAAGGACCCCAGAGGTCTGAGGCAGATGTCTTGCCGCGTGGTGCTTTTGGAGCTTTTCCGTGCAGCCCAGCCCATCCCACCTGGGCTTGGAGGGCCCTGAGGGAGGGTTTTGTTTCTGCCTCTGGCTGCATTTTGGCAAGAGGGTGGGGGAATCTGATGGGGTGGGGGAGCCCATCTAGGGAGAGAAAGGGGGAGATGGGGGAGATGGGGTGAGGAGGGGAAGCTGGACAGATCTGGCTTTGGGAGGAACAACTGGGGTGGGGGGAGTGATGGGTGTCAGAGAGCTGGGGCTGGGGCCCCACTAAGGACCCACCACCTGAGGACCAAGGGAGGGGCCCCCAGACGGTGATGCCCGGGATGCACAGGGTCAGAGGGGCCATGGGACACACAGGAGTGACACAATGCTGGACCTATATTTCAGGGCCCAGAGAGGCCAGTGCGTGGTGAGGGCTGGGAGGGGAGGAGGAGGGAGTATGTGGAGAGGGGCTGGGGGGTGGGGGGAAGAGAGGAAGAGAAGTAGGGGTGAAGGCCGGAGGCAGAGAGGAGGCAGAGATAAAGGCAGAAAAAAGGGAAAAGGGCCAGAGGGCTGCATGCCCCCAGGGAGGGGAGGAAGGGATGGGAGGGGGAAGGCAGAGAGGGAGGGGAGGGTGGAGGGGAGGGGGAGGGGAGGGTGGAGGGTTTGGTTCTCCAGCAGGCCTCCTATGGGCTTTCAGTGGGGCTTGTTTGACCTTCGCAGGGGGCACCCCTGTATCTCTCCCCCAACAACCCTCCCATGTGTTGTGGTTGCCCCTCTCCCCGCCACCCAGCCAGGCCCCCCCAGCAAGGACAACTTCCCTACCAGGACCAGGAGGGAGGCTCAGAGGCCAGGTCAGCTCCAGGTGGGGAGGGGGCCTGGACAGGCCTGGGCTGGGGCCTGGGTCAGTTCTGGTTGCACCCAGGGCTTCAGTCAGCTGCTTCAGTGACAGGCAGTACTATTGTCTTCTCCTTTTTTAATAACCAATGCTCTATGTAGCCTGTAGTCATTCCTTTTAGAGAATTAAAAGATTAAAAGAGAGAGGGGGGAAGGGTGCGGGGGTGGGGTTGGGGGAGTCTGTAAAGGTGCCTCGGGCACTCAGAACTCTGCCCCTCCCCCAGGATAAGAGGAGCTCCTGTATTCTAGGGAGGAAGGGAGACCATCCTGGGGGCGCGCGCGGGAGTCGTAGGGAGCAGACATCTGGGGTTCACTGCTGCTGGCTGTGATTCCCTGGGCAATGCAGACCTTTCCTTTCCTGAGCCTCAGTTTCCCCACCTGTCTAAAGGGCATCGCAGCTCCCCTGTAGGGCTGTGGTGAAAGTGAAAAGTTCATACTGGAAAAGCACATATTTGAAATCTTGGGCCCCTTCTGAATCGTTTTGGCGTCTTTAGAATGTTCCTATTCAAGCCCACGAGTCTGTACAGGTGGTGGTGATATTGACAGATAGATGGGGATGGATGCAGAGAAATATGTGGTGATCCGACTGTATGGTGCCCCAGGGATTCTCCCTTCCAATTAGAAAATTCTGAGAGTCTGTGAAATCTGTCCTTGGTGAGCTCTGCAACTTGGTATTCGAGACCAGTGAAGAAGATGGCACCCACGTTTCCGAAGCATGTCCGTTGCTAATCACGCTTCACCGCCTCCCTGCCATCTTGCAGTACACTCACCTGCTGACAGCGCTGCTCTCGCAGGATGGAATTTGGGGCAGGTAGAAGCCCTGCAGGACACAGGGTAGAGGCCAAAAAGAGGCAGAAGAGGGACTGGATGAATGAGGCGGTCTGTGCAGGGTGCTGCCTTTGCTGCATATATGCAGCGTGTCATATGCTCGCTGGAGAAAGCGTGCTCTGGGGACTGAGACCGGGGTTCAAGTGTGGGCTCCCAGAGCCTCAGGCCCTCCGCAGGGAGGCTCTAGGGCTTTCTTGCAGCAATCCTGTGCCGCCCTGGTGTGTGGGAATCTGGGGATGCAGCCGTGTGCTTTTGGGCTCTGTAGAGCCGGGGCCAGCGCAGATGCTGGGAGGCAGAGGTGGACGTGCAGAAAGCCGGCCATGCGACTGCACTGCTGAAATTTGGGGGGCTCCACCCTTCCCCGAGAGGGTGTGCCTGCTGCTTTCCGCTAGAGCAGAAAGAGTTTAGGGGAAATGGCCTTATTCCCACCTGGCCCAGCACCAAGGATGAGCCCCATAAATGTGGACCGGACTGGGTCCCCTCCCTCTCCCAGCCCCTTGCTTTCAGGGCCCCCTGGTTGTACCTAAACACAGTCACTCACTTATTTAACTGGGCAGCGTGTCAGAGCTGAAGGCATCACGTTCAAGAACACCTGAGGCCTGCTCAGAACCAGCAGCGGTGGGCAGGCTGGAGGGCATGGGGTGGGGGGGTGAGCACAGCAGCCTGGGGTCCTGGGGCTTCGAGGGTGGCGGAGGAGGGGAGGGGGAGATGCCAGATTTGTCCCTTGCTGACTGACAGAGCCTTGAGGGGCGAGGCTTGGGGGGGAGGTGACTGTGCTCAGGGACACGTGGGCTGGGGAGTGGCGGGGAAGTAGAGTCACGGGAGTACTTGTGAAGGTCATTGCCAGGGAGTGATGGTGGGGCAGGAGGGGTGTCTCTGGAGAAGGGTTGCTGGCTCAGGGTGCCTGCCCTGCCCCTCAGGTGCCTTGCCTGTGACGGGTGCAGGGCGCAGAGCCCCGGCTTCCTCCCTGTGCTGACTCTCTCCTCAGGGCTCCCTCCTGGATGCCCGCTTTTTGGGCAGGTGGGTCAGGATTGCTGTCTTTTTTCAGAGGGGGGATAGCGAGGGTCCACTGCAGTGTGCAACTTGCAGTGCAGTTTGGTTGCCTATCAACGTAAAGGAAATGTGTTTAGTGCCTGAACCACAGAAAGGGTAACAAATCGCTGCAGTCCTGGGGAGGTGGGAGCTGGCCAGAATTCCCCCTGCCCCTCCAGTTTGGTCTGAGCCCTTGAGGAGAACGTGAGTGCTGGCAGGTAGAGCCACGTGACCGCTCTCAGAATCACCACGTGCGCTGGCTGTACTGGCTGCCACACGGGAGCCCGTGCCTCCCGCCCCTATGTGTCTCCCACCCCTCCTTCCAGACAGGCCTCCGGGGCGTCTATCAGGACCTGTGTCCCTCCCTCAGCCCAGCGCCTCCTCAGGCGGGGCCCTCCCCCCCCATGGCCCCCTGCTCCACTGGCTGGCCCTCTTCCCCTCCGGTCCTCTGCATCTCCCCTCACCCCGCCTCCCTGGACCCTCTCCTGACCAGCCCGCCTCTGCAGCCATGCCTCACAGCCGGCCCCTCACCCTGGCGGGGCCCCTTCTCCTCTGGCTGGGCTCTTTCCTAGGTGGGGCCCCTCTCCTGCTGCACATAACCCCCCAGCCTCCCGACTGCCCCCTACTGGTACCTCCTTCTCCCTCCCCTGCCCTGGCTGGATCCCATCACCCGTTTGCTCACCTGCCTTGGCTGCCCCAGTGCTGCCCTGGCTGGGGCTGAAACAGGGAGGCAGGAGGTGGCTCCTCCTGGCGCAGGTTTGTCCTTGGCTGGACGCTCTTCCCCCAGGCCTCCCGTCACTGGGCAGGGCTCAGCCCCACAGCTCCCGGTCTTACTGCCCCGGCTTCCCACCCCCTGCACATTACAGCCCGGCTGCTCCCGGAGCCTTGGGCAGTGTCCAGTGCCTCCTCCAGGCCTCCAGGTTCATGTCCACTGGGCATCCCACAGGGAATACCTGATTCCCCAACCCTCTTGTCTGATGGGCGGTCCCCTCCCTAAACCTGGTCTGTTTCCATCACAGCTGTGTCATCCCCCCCCCTCCCCAGGGCAGCCTGCTCCAACGGTAAGAAGCACCTAGAGCCGCCTACACCAGGGCAGCAGGAACTAGGGACGTGGGGCCTGGGTGAGGGGGAACCATCCTGGCATCGGGCGAGGGTTCCCACCTGTTCCCCCTCTGGGCGGTCCTGTGGGCCCCAGGCTTTCCTCTGTGGCCGCAGGACCCCCGGACTGTCCACGTGCTGGAGTCTGGCCCCCCGGTGGACCTGGTGGAAGGGCCGGGGACCAGGCGGAGCAGACATGGCTGTGAAGCCTCTGCAGCTGCCCGGGCTGGGGCACCTTCTCTGGACAGTTCTGTGATCCACGTTTGGGTGCCAGGCCCCGAGCTAGGGGACCAGACCACCTGCCCCCCAGAAAGTGAGTCTTTGGGGACCCCAATCAACAACTGGAACTGCAGTCTGTGCTGGGGGGAGTGTGTGTGACCTTCGGAGGCGTGGGAAGGGGACAAGGCAGACAGGGGGCTCAGGGTGGCCTCCTGAGGGCAGTGCGCTCCAGCCACGGTCCTGGACAGATGAGGCCAAGGGGCTGCTGGGCCCTGGGGCTGCAGGTGGCTGCCTGAGGGACTGAGATGGTCACCATGGGGCCAGGGAGGAGGGTGTGGAAGAAAGGGCAGGTGGGGGGAGGCCCTGGGGCTCGGGCCACAAGGAATATTTGGAGGTCTCCCTCAAGCGGGTCCTGTGGGGAAACGTCCCCACCCGCTGCCCTTTCCAGGGGCTCACAGTGGTTCTGGGGTGATGCCCTTCTCCCCTCACATCTGTGAGGTCCAAGGGGTCAGGGCCCAGCCTCTGGGTTGACGGGTCTCCTGCCGGCTCTCCTGCCGGCTCTGTGTTCCTGCAGGCTTGGAGCCCAGAAATGTCCTCGGATCATTTCCTGACTCAGATGGGGTGGGTCGGAATTCCCAGCACCGCGGGGGCTCTGCTCCGAGCTGTGGTGCCGTGGGCAGGGGACTTACCCTGTGCCTCAGTTTCCTCCGAGGTCACGCCCGTGGTTGTGTAGGTGCAGGTGGCTCTCTGGGACCGTGGCTTCCCTGCAGCGTGGGGCCAGCACCCAGTGAAGTGGGAGTGTCCTCTTGTCATCACAAATTGAGCGTAGCCTGTGACCTACGAGTTTTCCCTACCTCGGTGACCCTGTGTCTGGTATTGGTCAAATGCTGAAAGAGACGCGCAGGATGCCAGTGGCAGGCCGTCTGTCCAGACTGTGCCCTTTGGGTGTTTCCATCGCTTCCGGCCGGTGTGCTGTTGGGAGCCCTCCCGTAGCACAGCCCAGCTTGGGTCCCTGGCAGTGGCAGCCAGAGGGCTGTGTCTGTGCTGAGGCCTCCCCAGGGCCAGGGCTTCGCTCGTCCATGTGCCAGGCTGGGCAGAGGCTGGCGGTGGGGCAGGAAGGGCCGCATGGCAGCCAGGAGGCCTGGGCCACCACCCCGCCCCTGCACCTCTGGGTGAGACCCTGTTCCCGGACTGCAGGCACCTTAGTTTGCACCGAGGGGCTGAGCCAGGCAGGCAGAAAAGACCTTCCCGCCCCTAAGTGCTGGGTTCCACCATGTGTGAGGATGTGAGTCACATGTGGTCCGTCATCTCTCTCACACGCATGTGCATGCACACAAACACACTCGAGTGCACACTCACACCCACACAAATGCACGTACAAGCACACTCACGCTCACGCACATTCCCACTTGTACGCACGTGCTCTCACACTCACGTGTGTACATGCATGCACACATAAACACACACCCTTGCACGCTCACACAGGAACACACCCACATGCACACTCACAGGCGCGCTCACACACATTCACGCAACACACTCTGATTATTTTTACTGTTTTCTGGGTGGACGTGTCCCCCCCGAGGGAAATGGGGCCTGGGGCCCTCCAACTCCACGACCAGTGCATGAAATGAGACCAGGCCCAGGCTCTGCCCAGGTGGGGAGGTCGGGTGAGGGGGCCGTGCGTGTAGGACTGAGAGCCTTGGGGACGAGTGACAAGGGCCGGGACCCCCACCGGCTGTGTCCCTCTGCCCTCTGTCTGCTTTGCGTCAGTCCAGGCAGGGCAGGCTGGGCTTCCTCGGGCTCACGTCCACGTGCGGGGCGTGGCGTGGGGCTGACGCGGCCTCCCCACCCACTGCAGGCTGCCCCTCACTGCCGCGTCTGCGTCCCTCCTGTCTTCGTCCTCCCTGGATCCTGCTCTGTCCCCTTCCGTCCTGGACCCTGTCTTCTTGGATTGGAGAGTGGTGGGATCTGCCTTGATACCGAGCTGCCAGGGTTCTCTGGGCGGGGCTGTGCCGAGCATGCACGCAGCTCTGGGGGTGGGGCCTCTGCGCGCGCCTGCGCGTGTTGTGGATGTGTGCGCGCACACGAGTGCACACGTGTAATGTATGCATGTGTGTGCACACGTAGGTGCCCGTGGGTACACATGTGCGTGCATCCTGGTGTGCAGGGATGTGAGTGTGTTCACGTGGGTGTGCATGTGTTGGTGGCATCCAGAGCCCTGAGTCCCACCCCGGACCTGCAGAGTCTGGGTGTCTGGGTTTGAGGCCACCCAGTCTTCTTTCAGAGCCCAGCACCTGCCTTGCGTCAGGTTTGGCACAGGGTCTGTGACCTGAGGGCCCGCAGCCTGGGCACAGGGACAGCAAGCAGGGCCGTTCTGTGTCCAGGTCTGGAGTTGGGGGCACTCGCCGAGGTGGGCAGTGCAGCTTGGAAGGGGGCCTGGCCAGGCGCTCGCAGCCTGTGGGGATCCTGTGGGCAGCGGGGCTGCTGCAGGCCCAGAACCAGGGTGCTTATGAGGGATCCCAGGTGAGGGGCCCCTCGTGCAGGTAGGTGGAGGGGATGCCCAGGTGAGGGATCCGGGTGCAGGGGGACAGGATGCCCAGGAGAGGGACCCTGGGGACGGGACTCCCATCCGTGGTGCGTCAGGGTCACTGGACATGCTGGATGCTCCCTCCTGCTGTCCACGCCCTGCAGAGGGGGAAGCCCTTCCTGTGGGCACATTCCCAATCGGAAGGCAGCTTTCTAGTTTGATTCTGAAGTACAGAGTAACTATATCAGGGTCCAGCTTTTTCCTTTGCTGAAGTAGACCCTGGCTTTCCGGGATCACAGCTGACTCCGATGGACGGATGGGCCTTGTTGTTCACGCAGTGGCTCGTGTGGGGCCCAAGGCACCATGTGCCCAGGTTGGGGGATGTCAGATGCCACACTCTGGACAAGGAGAATGACCGACCACAGCAGGGCCTGCCCCCTCGAACCCGGGCCGTGCCTGGGACCCTGGCCCTCCGGCCGGCCCTCCTGTGTGGCCTCCTGTCCCGTGCACTGTCCCCCTAGCGCCCTTCTCAGCAGCTGCGTGACGAGCCCGTGTGAGACTGCATTCTTCTAAGGGTGCTTCCCACATCTGCAGTGACAGTCTCGTGCTGCACGTGAGCATCTGAGGGCGGCGTCCGCTCTGGGACACTCTGCCCACTGCTGCTGGGAGAGCTTGGTCGTGGGCATTGGTGGGAGGGGGAGCCTTGTGCTGGAGTGATGTACTGGAGTGATGGCCTTCTGTGAAATCGTTAGTGCATTTTTCTTAGTGCCTTTGCCTAGTTTCCTTATGGGAGAAACAGTCTCTTGTGAAGAGAAGGCGTTGCCTCCTGAATCAACCGTGGCCAAAGGGATCTGAAATGTGTGGTCTTTGAACTTGTTTTGCAAGATGGCTGCTTTCCCAAACACATGTGCCCTGCTGCGTGGATGAGAAGCTCAGTGAGCACATTTGGGGAATCACTGGTTTAGCCTAAGGATTTGGAAATATCTCTGATGCTTTATTTTATTGTTTTTTTAATTTTTAAAAATTTTATTTATTTTATTTATTTATTTTTGGCTGTGTTGGGTCTTCGTTGCTGTGCGCGGGCTTTCTCTAGTTGCGGCGAGCGGGGGCTACTCTTTGTTGAGGTGTGCAGGCTTCTCATTGCGGTGGCTTCTCTTGTTGCAGAGCACGGGCTCTAGGCACGCGGGCTCAGTAGTTGTGGCTCGGGGGCTCTAGAGCGCAGGCTCAGTAGTTGTGGCTCGCGGGCTCTAGAGCGCAGGCTCAGTAGTTGTGGCGCACAGGCTTAGTTGCTCCGCGGCATGTGGGATCTTCCCGGACCAGGGCTCGAACCCGTGTCCCCTACATTGGCAGGCGGATTCTTAACCACTGTGCCACCAGGGAAGCCCCTGCTGCTTTATTTTAAAGCACATCCTTACCTGCAGGAATCACAAGTGGTTCCTGGGCACTCGCTGTGTCCCTGGAGCACCCTGGGCAGTGGGGTGAGACCCTCTTTATGGATAGAGTCGGTGTCCAGGTGTGTAAAGGTGAACGGAGGCACTGAAATACTGCAGGTACTGTGGACGGGTGGGTGGGACTTGGAGGCACACGGTCCTGTGGCCCAGCTCACTTGTGCACCAGCAGGTGGGGTGAACTGGGACCCCGACACCAGGAGGTGCCCTTGATGAAGATGCCGAGGGTTACATAGCACTGCGCCTGGGTCCCCCTGCCCCTACCTAGGTGTGGCGACCACAGCCAAGCGGGCCTCAGCCTTGGGGCTTAGAAACCCAATGGCAGGAGCTCACAAGAGCCCATGAGAATCTTTTAAAAAATAACTTGTTTTTATTTTATTTTTATTATGGAAACTTCAATCATACACAAGAGTAGAGGGACCAGCGTGGTGATTTCTTGGGTAGAAGCCCTCAGCTCCAACAGTTATCAACATTCTGCCCTTCTTCTTTCGAAAGATGGTAGCCCTAAAATACTTCTATTAATTGGAAAACAGAGCTAAGAAGCAATTACATTAATTTGACAACACACCTGTGAGCGATGTTGAAAAGCCAGCTATGCTTGAAAAGATGACAAGTGCACCACCCGGCTGGCGGTGACTGAGCAGAGGTGGGAATGAATGGGTCCCCCTGTGAGCACCCTGGGAAAGGAGGTGAGAGGGACCCAGGGGTCTTGGGGCCTGGCCCACAGACCAAATGCACAGCGGCTCTGCAGGGTGGGGTGGGGGGCGTGTGGGGAGTCAGGGGGTGGTGGAGCGGGGGGTGGGTGCGCTGGGCAGCAGCTCCCTCCTTGTCTTGTGGCCGCACTGCCCTCTGTGACTGTGAGAAGGACGTCCTTGGAGCCGCACCCTTGAGTCCACACACCTGGTTTCTCTGCAGGACGGGCCCTGAGTCCCGTGCTGGGGACAGTCTGGGCGGTGGCAGATTGAAGATGCATCAAGTTCAGTGGAGGAGTTTGAATGCTAAATAGGGGTGATCTTGGGGTGCCTCAGGATTGGGGGGTCAGGAGGCCGCCGAGTGAAAGGAGGGGAACCCTTGCGGGCAGGGGCATCAGTGAGCCGGAGCAGTGCCGAGGGGAGAGCGTGGTCTCCCCAGAGCTGCGCGCTGCATGGGCCGTGGGGGCATTTGGGGGCGACGCGCTCTGTACGTGGATGCGGGAAGGGGGACAGGTGAGCGGCCGGCCTGGGAAAGTGGGCAGAGCACGGGGCTCCTCGGGTCTCAGGCCTGCCGTGGAGGTGGGACGTTGTCCTGGAGACCATGGGAGTGTGAGAGCAGCGACTGGGGGTGTGGGTGCAGTGACCAGGGGACGACCTGCTGCTGATATTTGAACTCTTTTCCAAATTGCCATGAACCTTTTAAAATTTTTGTTGTTTTCTTTGTGGTGTGTGTGTGTTATTTCCCCCTTATGAAGGGTCCCTCTGAGGACACCAGGGGCACACGTCAGGTGGCTTCTTTTCCCGTTTAACTGCCCAGCTTGTAAATCTAAAGTGTCTGTCCTTCCTTCCTGAGGCCCTTTGGGGATGGGGCGGGGCCCTCTGGGTGGTCCAGGTCTGACCCAGGCGCTTTGTGCTTTCCCTGTTTGGCTTCTTCTGTCTTTACATACTTGGGGCTGACCAAGCGCGCTGCAGAGGAGCCTTTGGGGGAAGCCCAGCCCAGCGGAATTCCACTGGGGGACAGAGGGTCGGGGGTGTGAATGTCTGAAACTCAGCCCACATGTGCTTCAGCACCAACGGGGTGCTTGGCTCTGTCTCTCAGCTCAGCCCCCCCGTTCTGAGATGGCCCCTTATGAGATGGGGAGTTTGGGGGGCAAGGGTCCCAGGGGCGAGGCTGGGCCCTGTGTCTACACTGGGCGTGGTCACTGTGCTGGGGGACTCTTGGCCAGGTGGGATTATGCCCCACCCGCCTGGGCCCTGTGAAATTGGCGCCAGCGTGGGGTCTCCCTTAGGGAAGAGGTGCAGTGCAGACCACACTCCTGGGTCCACGTGGGGACCAGGCCCTGAGCAGCCCCTTGGCTGGGGCCGTGAGAGCTGCAGCGGTCCTGGTGCCATCATCCCCGGGGAAAGCAGCCCCAGGCTGGGTGTGGTCCTGCTGGTCACCTGTGTGCCAGCCCCGGCCCAGCCTCGGAGCCCAGAAGCCAGTGGTTGGGCTCCGGAGGAGGGGGTTTCCTCTGGATTGCTGTCATGTCCACCACGCCAAAGAGATGTCCACCACGCCAAAGAGATGTCCATCCTCCAGTGCTGGAGGGTCCCCCTGGAGTGGGAGCCCCTTGGAGATCCCCGCCTGGGAGGAGGTCCACTGAGGGGCACTGAGACGTGGCACAAGTCTTTCCCGGGCCAAGTGGCCGTTTCCCACGTGGGCCTTAGAGGTGCCTGGGCACAGTTCCAGAGCTGCCGACTGCCGTCCGTGGCAAGAAGCCGTGGGCTCCCCTGGGCTGGGCAATTCTGCCTGGACTGGCTGCTAACTCCCCTGGCCCAGGGGTTGTCTTGGGGCCTTCCCGGAGAGCCCGAGGGGTGGTCTGCCGCTGTTTCCTTCCTGTGCTGAGCCGTGAGTGATGTCAGTGCCCCGTGGGCCCGCCGGGAGTGCAGCCGGGCTGGACTGGGCCCCAGATGGCATCACTGCTGCAGCCGTGGCGGGTGATGCCTCCCGATGCCTCCTCCCCCGACTCTCCATCCCTCAGCCTGTGGTCACCTGCATCTCTGAGACGCTCACGGTGACCCCCGGCCTGTCTCCCTTGTGGTTTCTGCACAGCAGGTGCTAAACTATGTGGTCGCCATCTTCCGGGCACCTCCGGCCAGGCCGCGAGTTCAGAGAGCTTCATGGGAGGACTTTTTTTTTTTTTTTTTTTGCTACGCCACGAGGCATGTGGGATCTTAGTTCCCCGACCAGGGGTTGAACCCGTGCCCCCTGCAGTGGAAGTGCGGAGTCTTAACCACTGGACCGCCAGGGAAGTCCAAGAGAGCTTCGTGGGGAAAATGAAAACTCCTGAACCCTGGGGAAACCTCGGGGGTGGCCGGTTTGGATCAGTAGATGCGTTGGGACCTCGTGGGTGGCCGGTTTGCCTCAGTAGATGCGTTGGGCGTGTGAGGAAGCTCCCGTCTGGCAAGGTGCAGGTGGGGGGACGCCTGGTCCTAATGGTTCACATCAGGGGGGCTCCAGGTGGGAGGGCCCTGGGGGTTCCCAGGATGGGGTGACAGGTGGTTGGCAGATGCCCTCCCCCAGTCTCCCTGAAGCGTCCCTTCCCCCCAGTGATCCCATTTTAAGAAATCCCTTTGATGGGTGCTGCTGGAGTGGGGGGCAGCTCCCAGCTCACTGCAGGGGTGGGGAGGGTGTGTGGTTTTCCTGTGGGATGAAGGGCCCGCAGGTGGTCTGAAGTGGAGTGGAGTGGAGTATGGGCTTTGTTTGTGAGGATGCCGCTCAGATTCCCTAGCCGCGGCCATAGTCCCTCCTCACAGGATAGATTAGCAGCTGATAGCAGTGGGGAGGTGAGCTACGCGGGGGAGAGGGAGAACAGCTGCTTCCCCCTGAGTGGGCTCCAGCGGAGCCCAGCGAGGGATGCAGAGCCCAGTGAGGGATGCAGTGGCCAGCGGTGGACAGGGGGCAGGGGGAGCGTCTTTCTGCTGGGCAGGCTAGCAGCCCTTGGCCTAGCCATTGTACTTGGGAGGGGTGCTGACCACACACATGGCAGGGGTGTGTGTGTGTGTGTGTGTGTGTGTGTGTGAGACCCAGGACCCTGGCAGATGAGGACTGACTGGCTGGTCAGTCACCTTGACACACGCACACACACTGGCTCTTTTATGCCCCCCAGGGACTCCCCATTCCTGTTTGTAATCTAACCTCAAAGATGGCAGGAAGGAAGCTAAGATGATGAGAAAATCCCAGAAGGGAGGTTTCTGTTCTTCTCAACTATAGTTTTAATTTCAGGGGCTGGGGTCCACCCTTCACTTCCTCCCGTGCAGGCCTTTCCGAGGGTCCCCTCACGTGGGCTCTCGTGGCTCCAGCGGCCCCGCCCCCTCCCCCAGGGCTGGCCCTTCCGGGTCCCTGTGTCCAGCCAGTGTCCAGGGTCTCTGCTGCCATCTCAACAGTCAGCTCACGTTCTGCCTGTGTCGCGGCCACTCCCTGACTCCCTGGCACCTGTGATGGGGTCCTTGTCCTGAAACCCCGCTGCCCTGAGAGCGTCCTGCTGCCCCTGCCCTGCCGCCCCCTTCCACACTTCCCACTGGGCACTCAGCCCCACCTGCCCTGGGCCTTGTGTGGAGGACGAGGGGTGGGTGAGGCCCCGGCCATGCCCCGACCAGCCACAAGCCCGGCAGCCCTGAAGCCCATGACTGCCACCACCCGTGCAGGGCCCCCAAGGCCCATCCACCCAAGGCCTGGATCCAGAGATGTGCCCATGGCCTGGCGGGCCCTGGAGTTACATGCCTGTGTTTGGGACGTCCTGGCCTTGGGACCTCGGGGAGATTTAATCTCTCTACGCCCGTGTCCTCCCCATAAATGGCAGGCCTCATTTCCGGGCTCGCCCACCTGCCCAGGGCCTGCTTGGGGCCTGCATGGTGCCACCTTTGCTTCAGTTTGTAGCAGTCCCTGCTCGTGTGGCCTCCCGGCTGTTTACCTTCTGCCTCCTGGTAAAGGTAGGCCTGCCCTCCTCCCATAGCCCCTAGAGTCCCGAACAATGGGTTCTCCTTGGTTAAGTTACTGATCTCACAGCCTCTCATGTAAAATTCACAATGATGCGACGTTCGGTGCGTGTAAAGGGGTGGGGGGCGGTGAGCCCTGTTGGTTGTGCAGGAAGCGAAGCTGCCGTGGCCTCGTGCTGAGCGGCAGGGGGAGAGCTGAGGGCAGCACAGCGGGGCCTGGGGGCCAGAGTGGAAGGTGAGGGTCTTGAACGAGCTCTAGGGTGGCATGCCAGGGAGGGAGCAGGGACATGGGATGGCGAAGTGCTGGCGGTGTTTAGAACTCCTGGTGCGCAGGAGATGCTCCCATGACGAGGGCTCCCGGCCCTGCCTGAGAAACTAGCCAAGACCTGGGCGTGTGATTCCATCTGCGGGGTGTGTGGGGTTTGGGGGGCAGCGGGCGAGGGCCCTCCGGCTGGAGAGCAGTTGTGTGCCTTCCTGAGTGCAGGCCAACTGCAGGGATGTAAACGCTTGATGAGGAATTCTCCCTCCAAGTCTTTGCCCTGTGTCACAAGAGTGGCAAAATATTGGGAAGTGCTGCGAGTACCATCGATACGTCACGGTTAAGAGAAAGATGCACTTCATCGTGGTTTCCTGCAGTCACTGAATCAGTGATTCTGAACACATGTCCGACCGACAGAGTGGGTGCCCTGGAAGTCCCCAGCGGGGCCACTGGGATGAGGGGACACGGACAGAAGGTCTAGCCCCTCTCCCCTCTGTGCCCTCCAGGTGGTGGCCTTAACCTCCTGGCTGGGTCTGTAGCTTTGTGGTCACTGTGGACTCAGAAAAGGCCTCCTTTCCATGTGCCAGACCAGGCCTGTTTGTTTTCAGTCCAGCCTCAGAGCTCATCTCCTCCCAGCCCCGGCAAGGCTCGCCTGGCCCTCTGGGACCTGGAGTGGCTGGGACGGGAGAGCCCTGCCCACCACAGGGGACATCTGGACAGTTCATGTTGACCGGTGACCAGGGCCCCAGGCGCCCACCCGCTGCACGGTGCCAGCTTCTCCCCGCTCTACACCGGCCTTCCCAAGGGGCCGGGGGACCCCCAGTGCCCACTGTGGGGTGGGGTTGGCTGCCTGCCCCATGGGCAGAGGCTGATGAGCTGCCGTGGCCATGCACACCTGTCGCCAGGTGATCTCATCCTTTTCCCTGCAGTGCTTCCCCTGCTGGCCGTCTGCCCAGGTCACGGGGCCTGCAGGGCAAGGGCTTGGGAGGGGGATGCTCCTGCTAGGCCTGCCCTGCGCGCTCCAGTGCAGTTCCCCGGGCTACGTGACCTGGTCCACATGTGCATGTGTCTGTGGGCTGTGTCCCAGCAGCTCCCACCAGCTCAGCCTGCCCCAGAAGCCACGTCACTTTCAGACACTAGGACACGTTGATGCCTTGCCTCTTTTTTTTTAAAAAATATTTTTCCCAGTCTAGATCTTATATTTAGATCTTTGATCCATTTTTTAAAATAAATTTATTTGTTTACTTGTTTTTATTTTTGCCTGTGTTGGGTCTTTGCTGCTGCACCCAGGCTTTCTCTAGCTGCGGCGAGCGGGGGCTACTCTTCGTTGTGGTGCGTGGGCTTCTCATTGCGGTGGCTTCTCTTGTTGCGGAGCACGGGCTCTAGGCGCGCGGGCTTCAGTAGTTGTGGCACGTGGGCTCAGCAGTTGTGGCGCGCGGGCTTAGTTGCTCCGCGGTATGTGGGATCTTCCTGGACCAGGGCTCGAACCCGTGTCCCCTGCATTGGCAGGCGGATTCTTAACCACTGCGCTACCAGGGAAGCCTGATGCCTTGCCTCTTATGTGCCTCTCTTGATCGTGGAAAAGCTGGGGTCCCTCCCCACTGCCCATCTGACGATGGATATGAGAGTTGGGGCACAGTCTTATCAGGTCTCATCCGAGACAGCCTGGAGAGAGGTTGGGCAGTGCAGGTGGCAGCGCAGGTATCTGCGTGTGAGTCCTCCCTCCGTCCCTTTCCAGCAATGTGACGGGGCCCAGCCACCTCACCACCCCTGTGTCCTCAGTTATTCATTCAAGAAATACCAGGGCACCTGCTACGATACAAGAGGCTCTATTCCAGGCTCCCGGATCAGTCGTGGACCAGACAGACTGAGACCCCTCGAGGGGCAGACAGCAGGCAGGGAAGGTGACAAGTGAGTTAATGTTATAACGTGTTGGAAGACGGTAACTGCTAAAAACAATAGAAGGAAAGGAAGAAGGAAAGAAATAGAACTGGTCAGTGGGAGAATACTCAAAGCCCAGGTGGGAGTGTGTGCATTTTTAGACACAGGGGTCAGGTAAGCTGTTTTGAGAAGGTGACATGTGAGTGGAGGCCCTGGAGGTCGGGGGTGAGCCAGGCGCTGTGTGGGAAAGGGGTTCCCACCCAGGGACGCAGGGCAGAGGCCCTAAGAAAGCAGGCCAGGCCAGGGGGACACGAGGAGGACAGGATGTAGGGGCATCTGGCCTGAGCCACGGAGGGCTTTGGGCACAGGAAGACTCCGGGCCAGGTGTTCAGAGCAGAGGACCGTGCGGGGAGCCTGCAGGGCTGGGAGGGGCACAGGGCAGGTTAGGAGGTGCCTCGGCAGCCAAGCAGCCGTCGGCAGTGGGGTGTCAGCGCCCCGTCTGTTGGAGACGGAGCCGGGAAGATTTGGTGGTGGGGAAATGGGCCCAGGCCTGAGAGGCTTCCAGGGGCCTGGGTCAGCTGAGGTGGGAGAGGCTACTGGGGTGAGTGCTGGGGGTGACCAGGGGTCCTGCCAGGGTCTGTCCCATGCAGGGCTGAGCTGGAGACGTGCATGGGCTGGGGAGGGGCACGGCTGGCTGGTCCAAGCTGAAGGTGTCGACTTGGGGTCTTTGGCACAGGGATGGGCTCCCAAGGTGAGTGTGGATGAGACACCATGAGGGGTGGAGTTTGGGGTGGAGAGGGGTCCAGGTGTGAGGCATGGACCAGAGGAGGCTGGGGAAGGGGCCAGGGGAGGGGAGTTGATGGTGGGCTGGGCACTGGGACCTGAGCCTGGGCTCAGGATGTGAAGGTGGCCCCGACCTGGTCACAGACCGCCCAGGGCAGCTGTGGAAGGGAAGGCAGGCTGGGGTGCAGCCCAGGCGGGGGTGAGGTGAGGCCTTTTCAGGAGTTTTGCTGGAAAGGGGAGAAAGATGGGCAGGCTTGGGAGAGGAAGAGGAGTCAAGAGAAGGGTCTCATTTTCAGGGGAAAGAAATAATCATACGCTTGCTGCCAAGGATGATGGTTGGAAGTGGCAGGTCCCAGCTGGAGAGGAGAGGGGGGGCCCCGCGGGCAGTGGGCAGTGGAACCGGCTGGGCTGGGCAGAGGGAGGTCCCCAGGGGAGGAGGGACAGACGAGGATTCCTTTGCGGCCGGAGGAGCACCCCAGGCACAGGGTTGTACACGGAGCTGGCTTCGATTCCAGAGTGTGAGGGGACAGGGGACTGTCCTGTTGGGCTGTGGAGTTTCAGCTGGAGAAGGAAGAGAGCTCGAAGGGCAAGCCTTCCAAGGGTGGGAAAGGTGCAGGATTGAGGTCCTGGGAGGGCCCTGGCATCCAGGGCAGCGTGGGCTGTGGGAAGGTCCTCGGGGGCCTGGATGCTGAGGCCAGGTGCGGGCAGGTACAGGTGAGGCCAGGTGTGTGGGGCTGCTGGGTGTGCCGCGGCCTCTGCAGCGGGGGGGCCCTGCCCTTGCTCAGGGCCTCTGTGTGTGTAGTGCTGGCAGGGATGCTGGTGGGGTTGGTGAGGGCTTGGCACTACCAGGAAGCCTTGTGGTCCCGCGGCCACGTGCTCTGGGGTGTGGCACTCAGCCTCCACCGCAGCACGTACCTTTCCCCGAGCTCAGAACCCTCTCAGCCTGTTTCCCCCATCACCGCTCCTTCTGCCGGTGTGAACCAACGCCCCCTCTAGGCTACAGCCGCCGCAGGTGACCTCTGGGCCAGTTTCTCTCTGCCTTGTCACCCTCGTCCCTGATCACTGATTAGGAAGCCAGTCCTGAAACCTCTCTGCGCCCCATGGGGGCAGGGGCTCCGCCTCTTGTCGCTGCTGTGTGCCCGTCACTGTGGCTGCTGATCTGGGGGTGTGTGCGAATGCAGGGGGGCAGGTGTGCCGGCAGCTTTGCCGTCTTGCGGACGGCCTCCTCTTCTGCTCTCCTGCGGGAAGATCGCTGGGGCGCGTGGAAGCACCCTGGGTGTGTGAACGTGAATGCAGAGCACCAGGCAGGGGAGACCCGCCCGCTCCCCAGATCGCTGCTTCCGCCTCGCCCTGCCCGCCAGACTCCAGCTGTGGGGTGTGCCATGGGGCTGTTTTCCATGGGAGCAGCTCAGATGGTGTGGCAGGGCAGCTAGGTACTCAGTGACCACGCAGCTGGGCCTCGGTGTCCCTGGGGGGTCACCATGGCGGGAGTGAAGGGAAGGTGTTAGGAAGGTGGGTGTAGAAGAGGTGACAAGGTGGGGCTCCCGGTGACCCAGCCCGCTCCCACTCTGCTCCTGATTTTTCCCTTGACCAAACTGCCCAGCCTCTGCTGGCCCTTCTGCCCCCAGCCCATGCCTCACCTCTCTGCCCAGACTTCAGTAGGGACCCGCACTTTCCCCTGTTTCTACCGCCAGCCACCTGAGGCCCTGCTTTCTGGAAAAGCCGCGTCTGCCAGGTGTGACCTGTGGCATCCTGCACCCTGTGCTGAGCTGACCCCGGGCACCTGGCCCCTCAGTTGGACTCCTTGTCCTCGACAGTGACAGCTGGGGGCTTCACTGCAGGGGTCACGGAAGCTGTGGGGCTGACGGGCTGGAGGGCATCTCGGGAGAGGTGTCCTGTGTGTTATATGTTCTGCATGTTCAAAACCTTAAATAGAGGCTGGGAGGGGCGTGCAGAAGCCACAGATGATTAAGGGTCTGCTGGGAGAGAAGCGCATTTTGTGCAAAGACTCACTATTGTTTGAATTTTTAGAAACATGTTCACTACTGCCTGTGGGCGTTTTAAACACGCTCAGTACGCATTTAAATATTGACTCCACCAAACGACAATTTATTGTTTCATATACGCTGGTCTTCCCGTTGCCACCAGAAAAGTGCCTTCATCCACAGATTGGCATGAGCTGATCCCGAAATACAGCAGATGGTCCCTTAGACACAGAAAACACTGCCTGGTACGGGGGCCAGTGCGGTGCACCTAGGTGCAGCCAGTGCCGGCCACTGTGCCTGTGAGAGGTGGCACAGGCGCTGAAGATGCATTTGTGTTCCAGCCCCGCACCGGGTTAAAGCATGGACGCTCCGGCTAGCGGGACGCTCAGATTTGGAGGTGTTCAGGGCACAGCGAAGATGATCAGGGTCCCATGGAGATGACGGTCGGGTCACACGGAGACGTCCAGGTCACGTGGAGATGGTCAGGTCACAATGAGGTGTTCTGGGTGACAGTGGGCACCATTTTTATAGGACTTTCGGCCACTCTCTTAGACCCCTCTCAGGATGGCCGTCCCTTTCTCTGGGCGGCAGAGGCAGGATCCGGGAGGTGATTTGCAGGAGCATGTCTTGCACGCGATCTGTGTGAGGTGTAAGCGTGTGTCCCTCCTCTTTGCCAAGTGTACGAGAGGCAAGCCGTCCCTGCTGCGCTTGCTGGGAGTTCACTCCCCTCCTGGGGGGTTTAGGGAGGTGACCACTGTGTGCTGGGGTCCTGCAGATTCCGGTCCCTCGGCCTGTCCCCTCCTGTGAGCAGCTCTCGTGTCTCTAGCTGGACGTCACCGCCGACCACGACCTCCTGGCTCTCCCCCCTCCCTGTCCCTCAGCTCACCCTGTTCGGGCTGCCTTGCCCGTCCCTGCCTGGCCTCTGGCAGGAGCCCTCTGACCGCAGACTGCTGTCCCACCTGCCACTGTGTCTGTTGTCCTGTGTAATTGTTGGTGGCAGTCAGTCCTGGGCGGGGAGTGTTTCTGGTTAATCCATGAGGAGCAGAACCTACAGGAAATGCTGGAGTTTAATCAGACACAGAATCATCCATTTTTGCAGCGACTGGGGGCAGCAGTTTGTATAAGGCCTGTAAACACCGCAGCCCCGCAGGGAGGTGGGTGGGTGTCTTCTCTCTCTCTTAGTGGCCTGGGGGCCCCAGGGGGATGTGCTGGGGTCCTGCTGGCCCGTGAGAGGCACCCCTGTCTGGCCCTGGACACTGTGGCCACGAGAGGTAGGGACAGACCCGCTGAGGAGGCTGAGCAGGGGGCGTGAGGTCTGATCCTCCCCCACGTCTGCCACTCCGTGCGGTGCGACCTTCATCCATCACGGGTTCCTGTGAAACCCCCAAGCTCAGTCCTGGTTGGTCTGGACTGGACTTGGGTTTAGGCAGGTGAAAGCAGGAAGCGGTAAAACACCGCTGTCCTCGGGCTCCCTATCTTAACCCCCGCACACTGCGTCCTTTCCTGGTCGAGCAGGTCCCAGCCTCGTGTCTGAGCCATGGCTGCCCTGGAGGGGTCCTTCTCGGCCGGGCCCCTTTCTTGCTTCTTGTCTGTTGACGTGGAGTGAGAACCCAGGGACGTTGGAGGGACACTGCGTTTTCTCCATCTTCATACATACATCACAGGTGTTCAGTTCATACCCAAATGCCATTCTTTCTTTTTTGTTTTTAATCAACTCTCCTTCACTGCTTCTCTCCAGAGCTTTCCATGTTGCCTTTGTGGGAATAACCACTCTGTCTTCATGTTCAAAACTTCTAGGTGTAATGGTTTCCTCGGGCTGTTGTAACAAAGTGCCCAGACTGGGTGGCTTAAACAACAGACCTTACTTCTCACAGTTCTGGAGGCTGGTTTCTCCCAAAGACTTTCTTCTTGGAGTGTCGACGGCCGTCTTCTCCCTGTGTCCTCACATCGTCTTCCCTCCGTGCGTGTCTGTGTCCTGATCTCCTCTTCTTATAAGGACACCAGTCATGTTGGATTAGGGCCCAGCCTAATGGCCTCATTTTAACTTGATTACCTCTTGAAAGACCCTGTCTCCAAATACAGGCCCACTCTGGGGGGTTAAGGGTCAGGACTTCCACGTGAGTTTCGGCGGACACACCTTGCATCCTTTCCTACTGTTCCATTACGTGACAAGCTTATAGCACAGGTGACCCCTGCACAGGGTGAGGGACGAGGCCTGGCTCATGGCCATGTGAAACCGGCTTGGCACTGTGGGTCTGGCTGGCGTGGTCATTTCATGGGCTGGTGGTCGGAGGACGCGTAGGAGCCTCTGCTGAGCTGGGCCCCTGTGTGTAGCCCTCTGCAATGTTCTCTCCCCTCCAGCTCTGTGCCAACGCCCTGCTCTTCCTTGGCGTGAACATGTATGGGGTCTTCGTGCGGATCCTGGCTGAGCGCTCCCAGAGGAAGGCCTTCCTGCAGGCCCGGAACTGCATCGAGGACCGGCTGAGGCTGGAGGACGAGAATGAGAAGCAGGTCAGTACCCGGGGTCTCGCCCCGAGGGACGTGGGGGGCCCGGGGCGGGGGGCATGGAGCCGCACAGCCTTCTCACCAAGGGCACTGGGAGTGAGGCCCAGCCTGGCCCGCCTGGGAGTCGGGTAGGGGCCTCAGGCCCCGCTGGCCCCTCTGTCTCTGTGGACCAGCCCCCTCGGCCGGTCGGAGGAGAGGGGACAGCTGTGGAGGAGCACCGTGGGAACAGAGGCAGAAGAACTGCCACCCTTGGTCATCCCTGGGCCTCGGTTTACCTGTTGGTGACATGAGGTACGGGGCTGTGGATGAGACGCCCAGGAGGCTTTGCAGGCCTCAGTGGAGGCAGAGGAGAGCTGGGCTTGGTGCCGCTGGAAGGGGCTGAGTTGCTAGGAAGTGATGGTCACCATGTGAGCCTCACACCCGCAGCTTGGCCTGAGGCTGCAGAGCACCCTGCCCGGCTCCTGCCAGGCCTCCTGGGGCAGCAGCACTGTCGCCTGTGACCTAAAGGCTTGGAGGGAGCCGGGTGGGTTCCCACTGCCCCAGCTACCGTCACCTGCGTGTCCCGGGCTCACCCCTCTCGGCGGCGTTTCCTCTGCTGCTGTCCTGGGGCCACGAGGATGCTCCAAGAGCCCTGGGCGAGGCATTTAGCTGGGAGCCCCCAGACTCCTGGGCTTTACCAAAGTGCTGACGGCAGAGGCTTGTTTCCCGGGGAGGGGCGGGTGGATGGGATGGGTTTATAAACGAGATGCTATTATTATTGTAAATACCAGGCATTAAGTACAGACTGTACATTTAAAAATGCACACACACATTTCCATTTATAGGTATTATAATGATGCCTAGTATTTACAGTAAAAGTCGGATATCACTTAGAAATAGATGGCATATGTATGTTTAGATCATGTGTGTGGATCAGTGGGTGGCTTTGTCTGTGGGTGGTGTATGTGTGTGGGAGATATGTGTCTGTGAGGCTGTGTGCACTCTTGTGCATTGTGTGTTGTATGTGCACATGCATGTGCGCATTTGTATGTGTCTGTACACATGTGTGTTTGTGGATATGTGGGGCATGTGTGCAAATGTATATGTGCATATATGTGTGTGTGCGTGCATGTCTGTGTGGGTATATACGTGTGTGGATTTGCATTCACGTGGACTGTGTGTGTGCATGCCTATATGTCTGTACACACCGTGTGCACGTGTGTGCGCTTGTGGATGTGTGTGTGGATGTGTGTATGCACGCGTGTGGATGTGTGTGTATAAGTGTGCTGGCACACACATGCACAAGTATAAAGAACACGTCTCCTGGGGCTGTCCACTGAACGTTTTCTCACGCCAGCATCATCGGCGCTGATGGGGAGTCTTCGGTGCTAAGAGGCCCTTGAGCTTGGTGTCCTTACCTTCGTCACCTCCACGGGATCCCAGAAGTGACTCTTCAGAGTCCTCTCCCCTTAAATACATCGCCTGAAGTACTGGAAAAATCGACGTGGGGGCCATTCTTGTGTGTTTCTGAATCTTCCTTTTCTTTCTATTTTTCTCTCCTCTCCATCTCCTTTCAAATATCTTCCTTTCCCACTTTCTTCAAAAAATCACTTTCTTAAAAAAGAGTACTTATTTTTACTGAAGTATAGTTGATTTACAATGTTGTGCTAGTTTCAGGTGTACAGCAAAGTGATTCACTTATACATACATATATATCTACTTTTTTCAGATTCTTTTTCCACATAGGTTATTATAAAATATTGAGTAGAGTTCTGTGTGCTATACATTAGGTCCTTGTTGATTATCTATTTTATATACAGTAGTGTGTATATGTTAATCCCAAACTCCCAATTTATCCCTCCCCCCCCTTCCCCTTTGGTAACCATAAGTTTGTTTTCTATGTCTGTGGGTCTATTGCTGTTTTGTAAATAAGTTCATTTGTATTGTTTTTAAAGATTCCACATATAAGTGATATCATGTGATATTTTTCTTTCTCTGTCTGACTGACTTAGTATGATAATCTCTAGGTCCAGCCATGTTGCTGCAAATGACATTATTTCATTCTTTTTTATGGCTGAGTAATAGGCCATTGTATATATGTACCACATCCTATTTTTTTTGAATTTTATTTTATTTTTTTATACAGCAGGTTCTTGTTAGTTATCGATTTTATACATATTACTGTATATATGTCAATCCCAATCTCCCAATTCATCCCACCTCCACCACCCGCTCCCCCGCCCTGCCACTTTCCCCCTTGGTGTTCATACGTTTGTTCTCTACTTCTGTGTCTCTATTTCTGCCTTGCAAACCGGTTCATCTGTACCATTTTTCTAGATTCCACATATATGTGTTAGTATCTGATATTTGTTTTTCTCTTTCTGACTTACTTCACTCTGTATGACAGTCCTTGGGTCCATCCACGTCTCTACAAATGACCCAATTTCGTTCCTTTTTATGGCTGAGTAGTATTCCATTGTATATATGTACCACATCTTCTTTATCCATTCGTCTGTCGATGGGCATTTAGGTTGCTTCCATGACCTGGCTATTGTAAATAGTACTGCAGTGAACATTGGGGTGCATGTGTCTTTTTGAATTATGGTTTTCTCTGGGTATATGCCCAGTAGTGGGATTGCTGGGTCATATGCTAACTCTATTTTTAGTTTTTTAAGGAACCTCCATACTGTTCTCCATAGTGGCTGTATCAATTTACATTCCCACCAACAGTGCAAGAGGGTTCCCTTTCTCCACACCCTCTTCAGCATTTGTTGTTTGTAGATTTTCTGATATGATGCCCATTCTAACTGGTGTGAGGTGAGACCTCATAGTAGTTTTGATTTGCATTTCTCTAATAATTAGTGATGTTGAGCAGCTTTTCATGTGCCTCTTGGCCATCTGTATGTCTTCTTTGGAGAAATGTCTATTTAGGGCTTCTGCCCATTTTTTGATTGGGTTGTTTGTTTTTTTAATATTGAGCTGCATGAGCTGTTCATATATTTTGGAGATCAATCCTTTGTCCTTTGATTCGTTTGCAAATATTTTCTCCCATTCTGAGGGTTGTCTTTTTGTCTTGTTTATAGTTTCCTTTGCTGTGCAAAAGCTTTTAAGTTTCATTAGGTCCCATTTGTTTATTTTTGTTTTTATATCCATTACTCTAGGAGGTGGGTCAAAAAAGATCTTGCTGTGATTTATGTCAAAGAGTGTTCTTCCTATGTTTTCCTCTAAGAGTTTTATAGTGTCCGGTCTTACATTTAGGTCTTTAATCCATTTTGAGTTTATTTTTGTGTCTGGTGTTAGGGAGTGTTCTAATTTCATTCTTTTACATGTAGCTGTCCAGTTTTCCCAGCACCACTTATTGAAGAGACTGTCTTTTCTCCATTGTATATCCTTGCCTCCTTTGTCATAATTAGTTGACCATAGGTGCGTTGGTTTATCTCTGAGCTTTCTGTCCTGTTCCATTGATCTATATTTCTGTTTTTGTGCCAGTACCATGTTGTCTTGTTGACTGTAGCTTTGTAGTATAGTCTGAAGTCAGGGAGTCTGATTTCTCCAGCTCTGTTATTTTCCCTCAAGATTGCTTTGGCTATTCAGGGTCTTTTGTGTCTCCATACAAATTTTAAGATTTTTTGTTCTAGTTCTGTAAAAACTGCCATTGGTAATTTGATAGGGATTGCATTGAATCTGTAGATTGCTTTGGGTAGTATAGTTATTTTCACAATATTGATTCTTCCAATCCAAGAACATGGTATATCTCTCCATCTGTTTGTGTCATCTTTGATTTCTTTCATCAGTGTCTTATAGTTTTTTGAGTACAGGTCTTTTACCTCCTTAGGTAGGTTTATTCCTAGGTATTTTATTCTTTTTGTTGCAGTGGTGAATGGGATTGTTTCCTTAATTTCTCTTTCTGATCTTTCGTTGTTAGTGTATAGGAGTGCAAGAGATTTCTGTGCATTAATTTTGTATCCTGCAACTTTACCAAATTCATTGATTAGCTCTAGTAGTTTTCTGGTGGCATCTTTAGGATTCTCTATGTATAGTATCATATCATCTGCAAACAGTGACAGTTATACTTCTTCTTTTCCAATTTGTATTTTGTTTATTTCTTTTTCTTCTCTGATTGCTGTGGCTAGCTAGGACTTCCAAAACTATGTTGAATAATAGTAGCGAGAGTGGACATCCTTGTCTTGTTCCTGATCTTAGAGGAAATGCTTTCAGTTTTTCACCAATTGAGAATGATGTTTGCTGTGGGTTTGTCATATATGGCCTTTATTATGTTGAGGTCGGTTCACTTTATGCCCACTTTCTGGAGAGTTTTTATCATAAATGGGTGTTGAATTTTGTCAAAACCTTTTTCTGCATCTATTGAGATGATCATATGGTTTTTATTCTTCAATTTGTTAATATGGCATATCACATTGGTTGATTTGCGTATATTGAAGAATCCTTGCATCCCTGGGATAAATCCCAATTGATAATGGTGTATAATCCTTTTAAGGTGTTGTTGGACTCTGTTTGCTAGTATTCTGTTGTGGATTTTTGCATCTATATTCATCAGTGATATTGGTGGGTAATTTTCTTTTTTTGTAGTATCTTTGTCTGGTTTTGGTATCAGGGTGATGGTGGCCTCGTAGAATGAATTTCGGAATGTTCCTTCCTCTGCAATTTTTTTCAAGAGTTTGAGAAGGGTGGGCGTTAGCTCTTCTCTAAATGTTTGATAGAATTCACCTGTGATGCCATCTGGTCCTGGACTTCTGTTTGTTGGAAGATTTTTAACCACAGTTTCAATGTCATTACTTGTGATTGGTCTGTTCATATTTTCTATTACTTCCTGGTTCAGTCTTGGAAGGTTATACCTTTCTAAGAATTTGTCCATTTCTTCCAGGTTGTCCATTTTATTGGCATAGAGTTGCTTGTAGTCTCTTATGATGCTTTGTATTTCTGCGGTGTTCGTTGTAACTTCTTTTTCATTTCTAATTTTATTGATTTGAGTCCTCTCCCTCTTTTTCTTGATGAGTTTGGCTAAAGGTTTATCAATTTTGTTTATCTTTTCAAAGAACCAGCTTTTAGTTTTATTGATTCCTGCTATTGTTTTCTTTGTTTCTATTTCATTTATTTCTGCTCTGATCTTTATGATTTCTTTCCTCTACTAACTTTGGGTTTTGTTTGTTCTTCTTTCTCTGGTTCCTTTAGGTGTAAGGTTAGATTGTTTATGTGAGATTTTTCTTGTTTCTTGAGGTAGGATTGTATTGCTATAAACTTCCCTCTTAGAACTGCTTTTGCTGCATCCCATAGGTTTTGGATCATCGTGTCTTCGTTGTCATTCATCTCTAGGTATTTTTTGACTTCCTCTTTGATTTCTTCAGTGACCTCTTGGTTATTTAGTAACATATTGTTTAGTCTCCATGTGTTTGTGTTTTTAACCTCTTTTTCCCCTGTAATTGATTTCTAATATCATAGTGTTGTGGTCGGAAAAGATGCTTGATATGATTTCATTTTTCTTAAATTTACCGAGGCTTGATTTGTGACCCAAAATGTGATCTATCCTGGAGAATGTTCCATGTGCACTTGAGAAGAAAGTGTAATCTGCTATTTTCAGATCAATGTCCTATAAATATCAATTAAATCTGTTTGGTCTATTGTGTCATTTAAAGCTTGTGTTTCCTTATTAATTTTCTGTCTGGATGATCTGTCCATTGGTGTAAGTGAGGTGTTAAAGTCCCCCACTATTATTGTGTTACTGCCGATTTCCTCTTTTATAGCTGTTAGCATTTGCCTAAAGTATTGAGGTGCTCCCATGTTAGGTGCATATATATTTATAATTGTTATATCTTCTTCTTGGATTGATCCCTTGATCATTATGTAGTGTCCTTCCTTGTCTCTTGTAACATTCTTTATTTTAAAGTCTATTTTATCTGATATGACTATTGCTACTCCAGCTTTCTTCTGATTTCCATTTGCATGGAATATCTTTTTCCATCCCCTCACTTTCAGTCTGTATGTGTCCCTAGGTCTGAAGTGGGTCTCTTATAGACAGCATACAGATGGGTCTTGTTTTTGTATCCATTCAGCGGGACTGTGTCTTTTGTTTGGAGCATTTAATCCATTCACATTTAAGGTAATTATCGATATGTATGTTCCTATTACCATTTTCTTAATTGTTTTGGGTTTGTGTTTGTAGGTCCTTTCCTTCTCTTGTGTGTCCCACTTAGTGAAGTTCCTTTAGCCTTTGTTGTAGAGCTGGTTTGGTGATGCTGAATTCGTTTAGCTTTTGCTTGTCTGTAAAGCTTTTGATTTTTCTGTTGAATCTGAATGAGATCCTTGCCAGGTAGAGTAATCTTGGTTGTAGGTTCTTCCCTTTCATCACTTTAAATATATCGTGCCACTCCCTTCTGGTTTGTAAAGTTTCTGCTGAGAAATCAGCTGTTAACCTTATGGGAGTTCCTTTGTATATTATTTGTCGTTTTTCCCTTGTGCTTTTAATAATTTTTCTTTGTGTTTAATTTTTGTCAATTTGATTACTATATGTCTCAGCATGTTTCTCCTTGGGTTTATCCTGCCTGGGACTCTCTGTGCTTCCTGGACTTGGGTGGCTATTTCCTTTCCCATGTTAGGGAAGTTTTCGACTATAATCTCTTCAAATATTTTCTTGGGTCCTTTCTCTCTTTAGTCTCCTTCTGGGACATCTATAATGAGAACGTTGGTGCGTTTAATGTTGTCCCAGAGGTCTCTTAGGCTGTCTTCATTTCTTTTTATTCTTTTTTCTTTACTCTGTTCCGCAGCAGTGAATTCCACCATTCTGTCTTACAGGTCACTTATCTATTCTTCTGCCTCAGTTATTCTGCTATTGATTCCTTCGAGTGTATTTTTCATCTCAGTTATTGTACTGTTCATCTCTGTTTGTTCTTTAATTCTTCTAGATGTTTGTTCTTTAATTCTTCTAGGTCTTTGTTAAACATTTCTTGCATCTTCTCAATCTTTGCCTCCATTCTTTTTCTTAGGTCCTGGGTCATCTTCACTATCATTATTCTGAATTCTTTTTCTAGAAAGTTGCCTATCTCCACTTCATTTAGTTGTTTTTCTGGGGTTTTATCTTGTTCCTTCATCTGGTACATAGTCCTCTGCCTTTTCATTTTGTCTGTATTTCTGTGAGTGTGGTTCTCGTTCCACAGGCTGCAGAATTGTAGTTCTTCTTGCTTCTGCTGTCTGCCCTCTGGTGGATGAGGCTATCTAAGTGGCTTGTGCAAGCTTCCTGATGGGAGGGACTGGTGGTGGGTAGAGCTGGCTGTTGCTCTGGTTGGCAGAGCTCAGTAAAACTTTAATCTGCTTGTGTGCTGATGGGTGGGGCTGAGTTCCCTCCGTGTTGGTGTTTGGCCTGAGGCGACCTAGCACTGGAGCCTACAGGCTCTTTGGTGGGGCTAATGGCAGACTCTGGGAAGGCTCATGCCAAGGAGTACTTCCCAGAACTTCTGCTGCCAGTGTCCTTGTCCCCGTGGTGAGCCACAGCCGCCCCCCGCCTCTGCAGGAGACCCTCCAACACTAGCATGTAGGTCTGGTTCAGTCTCCTATGGGGTCACTGCTCCTTCCCCTGGGTCCCAGTGCACACACTACTTTGTGTGTGGCCTCCAAGAGTGGAGTCTCTGTTTCCCCTGGTCGTGTCAAAGTCCTGCAATCAAATCCTACTAGCCTTCAAAGTCTGATTCTCCGGGAATTCCTCCTCCCCTTGCTGGACCCCCAGGTTGGGAAGCCTGACGTGGGGCTCAGGACCTTCACGCCAGTGGGTGGACTTCTGTGGCATAAGTGTTCTCCAGTTTGTGAGTCACCCACCCAGCGGTTGTGGGATTTGATTTTATTGTGATTGCGCCCCCCCTGCCATCTCATTGCAGCTTCTCCTTTGTCCTTGGACGTGGGGTATCTTTTTTGGTGAGTTCCAGTGTCTTCCTGCCGATGACTGTTCAGCAGGTAGTTGTGATTCCAGTGCTCTCGCAAGAGGGAGTGAGCAGACGTCCTTCTACTCCACCATCTTGAAACTGTACCACACCTTCTTTATCCATTCATCTGTCAAGGGGCACTTTGGTTGGCTATTGTAAATAGCGCTGCTGTGAACATTGGGGTGCATGTATCTTTTTAAATTATGGTTTTCTCTGGATCCACTTGCTCTGATTTTGTCTTTCATTTCTTTTCTTACTCTTGCTGCCTTTCCTAGAGACTACCTAGCATCTACCCTTAAAACCTTTTTGAATGCTTGCTGTGCCCTCTGTCCCTCCAGTGGGTCCCATCTGTTGATGACGAGGATGCTGGCCATGGTGTGGCCACTCTTGCTGCCTGCATGTGCGGGTTCTGCAAGTGCACATCTCTCCCCCTGCACCCACACTCCCGTCCAGGGAACACAGTGGCCGAGCAAGCACTCCTGCTTGCTGCGAACCTAGCCTTTGCTGCTGTACGTGTGTCACTTCTCTTCAGCTCCGAGAGCACAGAGCTTCTCAGTCCCACAGCTGAGGAAGCCCAGACTCACGGAGGCTCAGAGACGGGTCTGAGTTCTAACCGCCGACCTGATGTTCTTAAGCAGGAAATCTGCAAAATGGTAAATGTCACCCAATCCCATCAACCCAGCTGAGTGCTCTGTATTTTCAAGTTTCCGTCCTTATGCACATTCTCTCCCCTCATCGTTGTTATTTTGGTGTATACATAATTTTATTTTCTGCATTTTGGCTTAACATTTCCCACAGGTGTATCCACTGGTGCCCTAAAGGTAACCTAAGACAGCTGCTGCTTCCTCGCCTTCATGCAGGTCTCTGAATCTGACTTTTAGACACCATGTTTTTAAAAATGTTTCTTTCTCATAAGCATCTTTATTCATATAGACTTGAAGTATCCTTGGTTACATTCTCAGGAGTGCAAATATTACAGTGTCGTTTCTCTCCGTGTCCTGGGTATTTTCCAAAACATGTTGTGCTTCATTTTATCTTATGAGTAATACTTAGTTACACCCAGCTCTGGGTAGCAGTGGTTGAGTGGGGTCCTGGGGCCGACAGGGTCGGCGTCAGAGGGAGTCTGCCATAAATGCAGATTCTCAGGCCTGCCCAGTCCCATGGCTGGGAAGGCTGGGGTGGGCCCAGCATTCAGGGTTCTGGTGTGTATCCCCAGTGTTGCACGTGACCCACTTTCTCCCTGCCTCCGTCCCTCCTTCCCTCCTCTCTTCCTGTTAGAACTTGGTACCTCCCGTTTATTCAGATGCTGGTTCCTTGTGCGGTGGCCGCTTTTCCACGCGTGTTTACTGGTTGTATTTCTCTGTGGAGCGTGTGTTCTGATCCTCTGCCCATTCATGCTCTGACTTTGCTGTGGGTTTGAACGAGAAAGGCTGGTGTTCCCCAAGTCTGTTCCTCTAGCTCTGCTTTTCTTTGTGTAAAACCTCAATCTTTCGCATATTCCAACGTATCAATCATTTTCCTCTGTGGTTTCATCTGTTGCTGGGAAAGCTGAGCACACGAAATACAGAAGTGCGGATGGGTCACCCCCGTGAGTTCCCTTGGCTGGCCCTGAAAGGGGGCGAGGCAGTATCCTGACTTGCTCTACTTTTTTGATTGGAACCCACGGGTCGTATCACAGGACAATTCTCTCCCTGGGAGGCCTTGTCCCTGGCACTCAGGTTACTCCCTGCCTCTGGCTGGGATGACTGTTTTTAGCTCAGGGAGCCCTGTCTCTTTGGGGGGCAGAAGGCAAGCCCTCGGGCTCAAATGGGGCTCAGCCACCTCTTCAGGGCTCTCAAGCACCAGTCGGCACTCGGTACATCAAAGCCTGCCAGGGGACAGCCTAGCGAGGCCAGGGGAGCCTGCAGGTGGCCAGGCAGCTCTGCCCAACTCACACCTCTGTGTCAGTGTGAAAACCGCAGCCCCCTGAGTTGCAGGTGAGGGACACCCTGACCATATGGGCTTGTCTGTGTTTTCATGCTTCAACTCAAGTAACAGAGCAATCCAGTTCCATAGTCGCTTCCAGAGTCTTCTCCAGGCCCTGACCCAGTAAGGCGGCACCCTAGGTGATGTGAGGGGATATTGGTGGATGCACCCTGGTTCTGGAAGGGGGTTCTGGGTGATGCATCCTTGTTCTGGGAGAGGATGCTGGGGACGTGACCCAGTTCTGGGAGGGGGTGGGGGGGCGTCCAGCTCCAGAAGGACCACTGTGTGGCGGCAGGTGTGCCCCACTGGCTTCTCGGGGGAGGCAGGGAGATGCCGGGTTTGGGCTGCAGGGGCTGGGAATGGGGTCCTCGAGCAAGGCCAAGTCAGGGAGGCGCATGAGCAGTGAGACGGGGCGGGGAGTGTGCTTGGTGGTCGAGGGGCGGCGTGTAGTTTGTTGTGGCCTCAGCTGGAAGGAAATGGGAGAAGGTGAGAGGGAGGCAGGGCTTTGCCCTCAGCGGAAGGTGGCGCACCGGGCCGCGCGGCGGGGCCCCTGATGTGTCTGAGCAGGACAGAGAGCTGGTCAGACGCAGGTTGGGGGGGGTCAATGCGGAGGTAGGACTTGCCCTAGAAGTCGGGCAGGTTGTTCTTTCCTCTCTCCCCGGATGAGTGTCCACCCAGGTATGCCGAGGAGGCTTCGGCAGGCAGGAGAAGATCGTGCTTCATGGCCCGAAGCAGGCGTTTCTCCGGAGCCCAGGAGACGTCCTCTCTCTGGGATGCACCTGCAGGACAGGCCTGCGTTTGTGTGGCCACCACTGGCCGGCCAGGGTTTGCGGGAGGGGAGAGTGAGGGACCTGCTCTGAAATGCAGACACGCAACCTCAGAACCCTCGCCTGTCCCAGCTGCTGGACCCTTTTGTTCCGGGACAGGATTCAGCTGATGGAAACTGTTGAGAAGCGTGGCTCCCACTGCAGAATCCTGGGCAGTAACTTAGACGGGATTCGCAGGCCCTTCCCCACTCTGTGCAGATCTGATGCCAACGTTGTTCTCGCCCAGGTTGATCGGTTGCTTCTTTTTTTATTGAAGTATAGTTGGTTTACAATACTGTGTTAGTTTCAGGTGTACAGCAGAGTGATTCAGTTACGTAGATTTTAGGGTGTGCTTCACCTCAAACCTTGGGGAGAGTCTCTGACCGTCTTAGGTAAGGATGCCACTGTGAGCTCTTACCTCTCGCCTGCCTGCAGCCAGGAAGGACCCGTGGGCATTCCGTGCCTGTAATCACTGACTTTTGCAGCAACACTGAGAAGACAGTGATAATCGCGCCAGAAATCGGGAACATCTCCTCCCCCCCATATGGTTCAGAACTAATAGCCCTGCAGTTGCTATTTTAAAAGAAAGTCCAACTGCTTTGGCTACAAAATCTGAGTGTTTCTTTGTCTCCTGCCCTGCTCCCTGCAGACGCGGACAGGCATGGTCTCCCCAGACCAGTCTCCAAGTTCAAGGCCTCCTCCAACGTTTTCACAAGTGGGAATATTAGAAGCATTCTGTCCTCCTCAGGGCAGCCCGCAGAACCAGAGGGGCTGGAGAGGATGGGCAGGGGGCCTGTCTGCTTCATTGGACACACTCTCCTTCTAGAAGGTTCTCTGCTGTATTTTGAAAAAGCTACCTGAGTTGTCAGTGATGCCTCCTCCCACCAAATCAAAACAGACAGTGGCCCCTACGCAGGGCTGCCCGACTCTGTCCTGTCCCGCGGGGTTGTGGCAGAAGAGAGGAACGTGCTTGATCGGAAGGTGTTCTCTCCTCTGGGTTCTTAGATCTTTAAAACTAATTTCAGGCCTCTGTGTTGCACTTAAGCATGTAAAAACTTGGTTCCGTTTTGTAAATCTGAGAACTGGGGCTGGCTCGGAGAATTTAAATGATGTGGGAAGGCCAATAAAGCAAGTGACAAAGCCGTTGGTGGCAGAGTGAAGAGAGCAGAGGCCAAAGCCCAGAATCCCCCCCAAACCAGCTGTGGCCTGCTTTCTCCCTTTACATCCTCGTGTCTCTTCAGCCACAAAAAAAGGCTCACACAGATGTTTTGGGTTGATTGATATCTGGATTAAAATATTCCAAAGGGCTGTGAGGGGTCTTTTAACAGGACTCTTTCAGTTTCAGACAAAAGCATCAAAAATTGGTTCTTTGACATAGAAAAACTTTAGAGAGACTGACCAAGAAGAAAGAGCAGACACAAGATGAGTCGGGATGGGAAAGCACACGCCCTAGGGATAAAGCCAGGTTAAAAATAGATGAGAGAGAAATACTAAGAGGTTTTTTTTTTTTTTTTTTGCCAGAATATTTGAAAACTTAGACAAAATGGACAAATTCCCAGAATGGTGTTAGTTACTAAAACTGATTCTAGAAGAAAAAGAAAGCCTGAAACATCCTATGATCATTAAAAACGATGGACTCAGTAATGAAAAGTTTGCCAAAAAATCATCAGCAGGCCCCAGTGGTTTGACAGCTGAGTCCTACAAACTTCGAAGGAAAACACCTTTCCAAGCTGATCATCCATAGGACAGAAACTCCTCTTGAGTGCAGGATAACCTTGCTCATGATTCTGGAGGATGGAGCTAGGATTCCAGAATCTCAGTTATGCAGGTCAGACTGACATGCAAGGGAGCAGCCCGTGTCCCCAGTCTTGCGTTCATGAGTGGTGTCAGCCCCGAGGCCCTTTGCCTCTTGGTGCCTGAGTGGGTTGGGAGAGGCCCAGCTGGAATTCCTTTGGGGGTGGTCATTCATGACTCTCCACATCTGAATGCTTGGCCCACGGCTCTGGAGACCCTGGGATGGAGGGAACCTGGTCTCAGCAAGATGTGGTGTAACTGGATGGGAGACAGAGAGCAGCAGTTGGCCCCTGTGGGGAGGCCCATCTGGAGGATGGGCGTGTCCAAGGGGCATGCTATGTGCAGGGGGGGTGGGACGTGCATTGGAAGAGTATTTGGTTGGGGCTTTGAAGGATGTGTAGGAGTTTGCCAGGTAGGGGCTGGGAGATGGGGAGCAGTAGGTGGCATTCATATAGCGAATGGGGGTGGGGTGCACAGGTATTATTTTCCAGTCAGGGGTAAGCTGCAGCTCTGTCTTCCTTCAGCTTGGTGAGAGTTGGGATAGAGCTGGAAGGGCTGCTCCACTGGGGGACAGGGACCACCTGGGAGCCTTAGGTGATCACAGCTCCCCACCAGGGTCTAACCCTTAGGTCTGAGCCTGTCAGAGCTGGTGATCATAGGGAGGGGGGTGAGAGGCCTCTGAAGGTCACCCCTTAGCTCCTTGGGGGCCTCCTTTCCTGCCGTTCCCCATAGCCCAGCCAGGGAGCCTGGGCTTGCAAGGTCCTACCCCTGAGATCAGCCTCCTTGCCCTGACTGCAGAGGCCACTGCTCCAAAGGCCCTGATATTCCTCAAGTACCATTATTAAGTCGTAATTCTAAAATTACATACAGCTGTTTACAAAGCACATATCCAGTTGTCATCCTAACATGGTAAATGGGACAATTTTGATTTCCCATTGTGAGGAAATTTATCAAGAGGAAGCAAATTTCCTTTTCAGTGATATAGGATGGATTTTTAAAGAGGTCTGACTCATTCACAGCATCTTTTGAAACCACCATAGTTGTTATTTATTTTTAATTTAAAAAAGCCTATTGATCTATAGTTTATATATCAGTACTATTAAGTTCAATTTAAAGTTCAGAACAACTAAATGGTTTTTTTGATATTTTGAGTGTGTAACCATCACAATAATCTAATTTTTGAATATTTTCATCGCCCCAAAAAGAAACATGTACCCATTCGTTGTCACTCCCCATCCACTCTTCCCAGACCTAGACACCACTAATCTATGTTCTGTCTCTGTGGGTTTGCCTGCTCAGGACATTTCATGTATCAATAAATGGAATCACATGGTATGTGGCCTTTTGTGTCTGGCTTCTTTCACTTTGCATACTGTTCTCAGGGTGCATCCATGTTGTAGCATGGGTCAGTGCTTCATTCCTGTTATAGCTGAATAGTATTCCACTGTGTGGATGGACCACACTGTTTATCCATTCATCCGCTGATGGACGTCTGGGTTGTTTCTTCTCTTCTATTATTTTTCCAGTCTGTTTTCTCTGTTTTTCAGTTTGGTTAATTTCTGCTGTTTTGTCTTCAAGTTCACTAAGCTTTCCCCTGTTCTCCCCATTCTGATGTTGTTCCCATCTGTTGAGCTTTTTATTTCAGATTTTTTTCCAGTTCTAAAATTTCCATTAGATTCTTTTTTTGTATCTTCTATTTCTTTGCTGAGAGTTTCTGGTTTATCACTTTTTCAAACATGTTTGTACTTGTTCATTGAATCATTCTTAGGATGACTGCTTTAAAATCTTGTTAGTTATTCTAATTATTCTGTCGTTTGGTGTCTGTTGATTATCTTCATTCGTTGAGATTGTTCTGGTTCTTTGTATGATGAGTGATTTCTAATTGGAACCTGGACAGTTGGGGCATTACGTATGAGACTCTGTGTCTTCTTTGAACTTTTTTTTTTTTGGCTGGTTTTCTGTGACTTCACTTGGCAGGGGAAAGTGGGGACCACCACCCCAGTACTTCCTAGTGGGGATGTAAGTCCAGGCTCCACACTGGGCCTCTGTTGGGGTTCATGGGGGTGGGGATACCTCCTTACTGCTGTGCAGGAGAGAGTTCTGGCTTCTGACTTGGAAGGAGGAGCAGGAAAGCCCTTGGTCTTCACTGATTATGTGGAGCAGGGTGGGAGGTGTGCCGTGTGTTACCAGCTGGGGGAGACCAAAGGCAGGGGTCCCTGCATGGCCTCTGTGACACCCCAGCCTGGGGTTGGTGTTTCCTCACAGCCTGGGGAGGGTGGAGGTTTGCATATTTTTTTGGAGGTGTGCCTGGAGTGGGACCGTTATTGTATAGCAGTTTTCTCACGAGGCTGCCCCTATCCTGATCCTTTGATTAGAGAGAGCCGACTTTTGTTGGAGCTTAGTGCCATGCCTGTCGGCATCTCTGGGCCACCCACATCTCCAGCACTCAGTCTGGGTTATGTGAGGCAAAAAGAAAGTCCAAGGACTTATCTCCATGCCATCCGTGGTCCTGAGGTTTCTGCCACCTCCTCTCTGCCTTTCAGAGCCTTGGATGACGGTTTTATGTGTAACGTCCCGGACTTTTGGTGTACTTAGTGGGGGGAACAGGGAAAAGTACGTCTCCATCTTCCCGGAAGCAGAGTCCTCACAATTGCTGTTTAAATATCTAATGTTTATTAAGGATAATACGTTTAAGTCCCATTTTGATCACCAAGAAAAACACTTGAGGTTTTTATATAGCCTTCATAGGACGCTGGGATATTTTATATGATCCATATTCATAAATTTGTCCCTTTGATTTCTGGCTTTGTATCTTATTTCACTGGTTAGAACTCATTAAGGTAGCTGTCTGCTCCTAATGTAATGTTTCATTGCTGTCTGAGGCTTTAGGGCTGTGTTTGGAATTGGATGTGGATTTCAGGTCTTATCTTTATGATGTCAGTGAGCTACTTTGTCTTAGGTTGTTTGCTGGGGTTTTTTTTGTTTTTAATCAGGGATGGGTGCTTGATCTTTTCACGTGGCTGCTTTGCTCCCTGTGGGAGAGGTTGTGTACTTCTCTCTAGTCTTGATTATTAACGTGTGTTGGCTTTAGGCACTATCACTAATCTTGTGGATGGAGTTAATGCTGAGCTCTTGGTCAGAAATATAACCTGCAGTTAGGAACTTCATATGACAGTGGCTTATCCAAGTGAGATAACTCTTTTCTCTTACATACGTATTCCAGGGCAGGCACTTTATGGCTGATGTGGCAGATCTGATCCATGCAACCCTCACAACCCAGTCTCCATCTAGTTAAATGGTCTGCCATCGCTAGTGTGTGGCCTTCATCCTCCTGAACAACGATGGTCGGTATAGATCCAGCCATCATGACTGTATCCCCAGCAGCAGCAGAGAAGAGGGAAGAAGAACAAGCTGTCTTTAGGGAATATTCCAGAAGCTTCCACATGACCCTTCAACTCCTATCTCCTTGGCCACATCTAGCTGCACAGGAGGCTGGGCAATGTAGTCTTCATTCCAGGTCTCCAAGTCCCCCAGTGAGAATAAGGGGCTAGACTGTGGTGCTGGTGGTGGAGAAGGGATCTGGGGGCAGCACTGACTCTGCCACAGCCATCTGTCCGGCACCCCTCGCTGCGCTGGGTGTGCACACCTGGGCCACCAGCAGCCTTCTCCCCTGTCCTCTGGGATTGGCACCTGCCCCCTCATCACCTCTTGAGTCTGGAGCCGGTCAGTGTCCCTCTGCCTTTTCAGTCCTTCCTTCCCTCCTGGTGGCTGCCTCGGTTTCCCTGTTCTAACTCCAGACGGTGCCGGGCAGCCGAGGTGATGGAGAGACCAAGAGTGGGGCGGGCTCCCCTCAGCAGGGGCCCCCGGGGGGAGGCTGTGGCTCGCTCAGGGAGAGCGGTCGGTTCCGAGGCTGTGAGACGGGGCATTTGCAGATCACCGATGGTGCAGGAAGGAGTGAGACGGGCGCCGGGGAAGCACAGTCTCGCTTGTTTGATTTGGCTTGGGCAGCACCTGACTGGTTTTCCAGGTGCAGGTGACATATTCCAAAGATGCAGGAGACAAGAGAGCGAAGCCGTGAAGAGCTGTCACCGGAGGTGCTGGGAGGCGTGGTACCGAGTAGGGACCCCTGAGGGTCAGCCAGGGCCTGAGATGTCCGTCCCCTTCTCAGAACACCCTACTGAGGAAGTTGGTGTGATTTTCGCCCTGACAGACGGGATGGGATTGTGACGGAGCTTGACTCACCGCTCCGAGAGGCAGAGCCAGGATGTGAGGCCAGGCAGCTGTCTTGCAGGCCCTGGGACTCGCCTTTCCCCCGACACCTCTGTGCAGGGCTCTGGGGCGCAGGAGCCCAGGGTTGTAGACGCCCACGACACTGGGACTGCGGGAGAGGGCACAGCTGCCCTGTGTGTCCCCAGGGCCCTTCCTGGGCGGCCTGCCCTGTCGTCCAGCTGCTTTTATTTTCCCACCTTGCATCTCAGGGCGGTGACAGTCTCTGGAAGCTTCCAGGGGGTCCTTTGATGGTGGCCCGAGTGAGCCCCCTGCCGAGTTCCCTCCACCTCAGGACAGCCGGCCACCTGCAGAGGCTCCTCTCCATGGGCCGTGCTCGCGCTTGTCCCCAGAGGCCCCTCTGCTAAGGAATGGCCAATGTCCTCCCATGCAGGCTCAGGTCACACACCAGCTCCCGTGCCCTGGCCAGTGGGGCTTGCTGTCCCTGAGGCTGTCCCTGAACACACGCTCGGACTGGCACTTCTGTCTCAGAGGGTCCTCTCCCCGTGTGGCTGTGGACAGCTGTGGTCTTGCGATGTCCCTCCTGAGTGTGGAGGTCTGTCCAGCCTGGAGCCACGTGGGGACCCCAGTGGGTGGGCCCCCAGCATAGACATGGGCCTTGCTCAGGACCCAGGGCCCCGGCCACAGCCTGGCTCGCCTGGGCAAACACGCTCGGCTCCACCTGGCATCTGGCGGGCCTGGGCCTGGCCTCCCTCCTCAGAAGCGTATGTGGGGATGCGTCGCCTGGGGAGACTCTTCCAGTGCATCAGATACATTCTCCCATCTTAAAGTAAATTTGTCACCTGGAGCCAAGGCGGTGGAGCCCTGACACCCACACCCCAGGCCGGGAGGGGGGCTGGGCTTTTAGGGTCTGTGACTGTCGTCCCTACTGCTGCTCTGATTGTCCTTCAGAGGATGTCACGCAGAGGAGCGTCTGCTCCCGGGCAGGGATGTGGTCTCACACTGCAGGGTGGACCTGCGGTCCAGGAGGGTCTCAGGGCCTGGTGGCAGCACCCAGACCCTGCGCCGGCTGGGAGATGCCAGGCATCCACGTGGCCCCATCTGAGGCTCCTCCACTGACCGGACAGGCCGAGGCCGAGGGGCTGTGGGCCCAGCCTGGGGGCTGCTGGAGGGAGGGAGGGGCTTCTTGTGCCCCCTCCCTGCCCCATGTTCACCCTTGTAAGTAGGATGTCCACCTGATTCCAAGCAGGATCTAAATTCCGTTCTTTTGTTTTCTTTCTGAAGCAGAGTGGGAGGGAGGGCTGTGAAAGGGATTGAGGGAGGAGTGGGGCCTCACTCCAAGTGTCTAGAACACGGTTTCTCAGATACAGTGTGGCCAGTGGGGCTGAGGCCAGGGGCGGATCCACCAAGAGGAGGAGGGGTGGAGGCCAGTGGAGGAAACCGAGGTCCAGAAAGGGCGACAGCGTCCCCAGGGCGGCACGGCTCCTGTGGATAAGCCCAGACGTTTGCTCCATCCTCTGGTGGGGACGGGGGGAGGAAAATGTTTGTCTCCCGCAGATCAGGGGGAAATCAGAAGACAAGACCGGGAGGAAACGCCACACTGTGTCCAAAGCCACTCATCTCTGTGTGACCGTGGGCCCCTGTCTGTTGGGGCACAGGTGCTTTCGTAGCCCACCTCGAGGTCCCTGTTGGGGCCGCGCTGGACCGTGGTGTGAGGAGCGAGGCAGGACAGGTCTGCTCGGAGGCAGCGACACCCCCTCCCTGGGACCCGCTGCTCACCGAAGCTGGGGCGCACGGGCGGGCTGCGTGTTCCGGAGGCGATGCTGCTGCCTGCCCAGCACTCTGCGAGCGAGTTACCTGTGCAGTGACAGTCCGGGCCTGCGCGCGACCCACCGAGACTCTGGGGCTGGGAGGGTCCACGGGACTGGACCACGTGCCGGTCGTGTGTGCGGAGGGTCCGAGGCCCCTCGTGGAGGGCAGCCTCTCGGCACCAAGGTCACTGGGGTGGGCGTGTCAAGGAATCACGGGGGGGGAGCTGCCGTGTCACGTGGGCCTGTCTCTCCTGTCCAGGAGCGGCTGCTCATGAGCCTCCTGCCCCGGAACGTCGCCATGGAGATGAAGGAGGACTTCCTGAAGCCCCCCGAGAGGATTTTCCACAAGATCTACATCCAGCGGCATGACAACGTGAGGTAGGGCTGGCACTGGCCTGGCCCTGCGATGGGCCTAGGGAGCAGAGGTGGGAGGGGATGGAGGTGGGAGGGGATGGAGGAGGTGGAGGTGATGGAGGTGGGAGGGGATGGAGGAGGTGGAGGTGATGGAGGTGGGAGGGGATGGAGGAAGTGGAGGTGATGGAGGTGGGAGGGGATGGAGGAAGTGGAGGTGATGGAGGTGGGAGGGGATGGAGGAGGTGGCGGTGATGACAGAGGTGGGCAGAGGGCCCTAGTTTAAGGGAAGGAGGGAGCAGGTGTGGGTTAGGAGCCCAGGTGAACACTTGCTCAGCAGGGAAGCAGCCCCACAGGGGGGGTGTGTTGGCTTCTCAGGTGATGCATTTCACAGCTGCCCTTTCCCATTTTCTCATTTCTTCACCTTCTATTTCTGTGTTGGCTAGAAAGGGTGGGAACTCTGTTCCTAAGCCAGGTTTGGGCAGTGGCCATTGGACTGGGAATTTGCCTGCATCAGGTTAATAGCTGAGCATTGTTCTAGTTGGTGCCAGGCTCTGGGGTAGGCGTTCTTCTCACTCTGTTCATCTCATGGCAGCCCCAGGAGGTAGGGATTGTTATTCCCATTTTATAGGTGAGGAAACTGAGCCCTTGGAGTGAATCAACTTTCCCTGGACACTCTGAGGTTTGCTTGTTTGTTTTTAAAGATTCTGTTAAAAAAGCAATTAATTGTATTAAATCATGCATTCCCTTTTAAAGTACCTAGAATAGATAACAGTGTTGCTTGTCTGGGAATCATATCGATACTTTACGTAAGTGTCACTCAGGCAGGAGATGGTGGTTTGAAGGACCCAAGTGCTCTTCCTTCTTGGGTGTTGGTGTCAGGTCTCCCTGCCCCCCGGACCCCTGCGGACACAAAAGGTTAAGAAAATCCTGTCCTGTCTGTGTCGAGTGCTGCAGACTGGGTCCCCATGAGCTGGTGCTTGTTAATCTGAAATGAGCCAAGGCCCACTGCTGCCAGACCCTCCCCATCAGGGTCCAAGCTGCCCCTGTGTGTGGGTCAGCGTGGCTATCAGCTGTCTGGTGATTGCCCTCACTTCTGCTGTTGTGCTTCTTGGTAAGGACCAGTTTTGTCCTCCTACAGAGGATCCTGAAGCTGAATGGGGTTAAGGCCTGATGTGTGGGGTCAACATTGAAGCCCAGTCAGGAGAGGTCACTTGGTTCTGTTTAATGTCCTCACACCCTTGATATCTATAAGCACTGTCACCTCCACTTTATAGATGAGGAAATTGAGGTTCAGCAAAGTCAGGTGAGCGTGCAGGACTCCCTGGCCAGTGAGTGATGGGACTCCGAGCTGGACCTAGGATTGGCTGATGCTGACGTTTGCCTCTTGTTACTGGGTAAGGACCTGATTGAATGACCAAGCTCCCTGCTGAGAAGACCAGACTACCAAAACAATCCAGGGAGCACCTTGCCAGGGCAGAGCATCTGCACACAGCAGCGAAGGCATCAGACATCAAGGGTCTTCTGGGGCTGCAGGTGGAGGTGGGCATAGTGCATGGGCACCCAAGTGCCTTTCCCTTCCTCTCCTTTACCTATAACAGTAAATACAGATGTGGTGAGTTACAGCTTCCCTTTGCTGCTGAAAAATCTCCATCCATGTCCCCTGGTGGGCCAATGTGCTGGGTGCAGGCAGGACAGCCCTGAGATAGGAGAGGAAGCTGAGGCTCCCTGTCACAGATGGTGCCAGCTGCACCCTAGCCCTTCTGGCCACCCTCCATCAGGGTTCAGAGACATCTTTCTACAGCCCAAATATGAACATCTCATTGCCCTCTCTACAGTCCTTATTATGTCCAAGCCCAGTATGCCATTCACAGCTCATAGCAGGCTGATGCCATTGGGAATAGTGGAGTGCTGTGAAAATCCTCTCCTCCATAGAAACAATGACAACACTGAAGAAAATGGTCAGAATCAACACTGTCAGAACACTGGAAATTAACCAAAGTTTTGCAAAAATCCAGGAATGTTTTTTTATAAGAAAACAGGTAAATCTTGGTAGGAACAGTGAGCTTTGTGCAGTTTTAACTTGCTCTCTTCCATCCTCCCATCTCCCAGGTCCACAATAGCTTTGAAAACCAACAGCTGCAATCATGATGAAAACTTGCAGCCTGGCAGCTGCTGGAGGGGACAGAACTGGGTTGGCACTCTTTCAAAGCCCCATTCTCAGGGAATTACCATTATTTGACTGCCTGGAAATTCCCTGGAAAACCCCACTCATGGGCTTATCTCTATTTGACCTGACTTCATTCATTGTGAATAGCCTTTGCCTGGGACATTTGTTGAAAACAATCAGTGGCAATTGTTTAACATCATAGCTGCCTTAGGCAGTGATAACAGATGAGGCAAACAGCAAGGTAATCAAAAAACTTAAATGAAAAACTGAGGAATGAGATGTCCATCAGGGACTTTGAAAGGAAATATTTCTGGGAATCAGAAGACCATGTACAAGTGTAGGGCTGTGTGCATGCTCAGGAAAGACCTGAGAAGGCCCTATACTGTCAGCTCTGGCTGATCTTGAGGCTCTGTGCAAGCAGGAAGTGAAGGCTAAGGCAGAGTTGTAATCCGCCTGGCTGAGTGTTGGAAGCATGTCCCAACATGCATAACCCCATCGTCAAAGACTGAGAGACTTACTGGCTCCAGCCACCTAAGGAAATTTCTGTCTGGTCATTACCTGACCACTAAAAGAACGAAGCAGAGACTTTAGTGGCTTCACATACCAAAGAATACAGACTTTACAGAATTAGTTCAGAAAAGTCACTAAGTAAACAGCAACATAAACAAACAACAACAACAAACCCTGAGAAGGGGGGGGCGGGTATATTTTTCAGAGTTGCTACATTATGTTTTCCAGTTTTCAATAAAAATATATGAGACATGCAAAAAACAAGATTGCATGGCTTAACAGGAATAAAAAAAGCAGTCAATAGAAACTATCCCAGAGGAAGCTCAGACATTGGACTTATTTGACAGTACCTTTAAAATCGGCTATTTTAGGTATGTTCAAAGAACAAACCATGTCTAGGTAACTAAAGGAAAGTATGAGAGTGATTTCTCATCAAATAAAGAATACCAATAAACAGATAGAAATTATAAAAAACAACCAAATAGAAATTCCAAATTTGAAAAATAACTAAAATTAAAGATTCATGTGGGGCTTAACAGCAGATTTGAGCAGACTGAAGAAGGAATCAGTGAATTTCAAGATAGGTCAATTGAGTTTATCCAGTCTGAAGAACAGAATGAAAAAAGGATGAAGAAAAGTGAACAGAGCCTCAGAGACCTGAGGGCCACCATCAAACATAACAACACACTCATAATGAGAGTCCCAGAAAAGAAGAAAGAGAAAAAGGGGCAGAAAAAATATTTGAAAAAAACAATGGCCCAAAATGTCCCAAATTTGATGAAAACACTAACCTACACGTCGGAGAAACTCAATTAGGATAAACTCAAAGAGAGCCACACCTAGACACATAATAATCAAACTGTCAAAAGCCAAAGACAAGGAGAGAATCTTGAAAGCAGGAAGAGGGAAGCACCTTGATAAAGTTTTTAGCAGATTTCTCATCAGAAACCATGGAGGCCACAAGGCAGTGGGATGGCATATTCAAAAGCTGAACTTAAAAAGACAAGAATTCTGTATCCAACAAAGATCACGACAGTAGCACCTGCTGTTCCCTCTGCCTGGAATCTTCTCTCAGTGTCTTCATGGCTCCCCCTCTCTTCCCTTCAGGACTCAGTTGTCAATCTGACCTGCTCAGAGCTCCCTACCCATCTTCCCTCCTTCATTTTTCTCCATAGTTACACTTGTCACCTTTGACATACTGTGAGCATCCACCTCCCCTGACTAGAATGGATGCTTCTGGAGGGCAGTGACATTTGAATCTTTTGTTCACTGCTAAGTCCCAAGCACCTAGAACATTGCCTAGCGCATAGATCCTTCAATAAATATTTTTGTTGCATTATAACCCTTACAAATTACTGTAAGTAAGCAATTGTTGAGCTATTATTAGGTGCAAGGTATTACTCTAAGTGCTTTGTTAATCCTTTTAACCCTCACGACCTATGATTTGGACTCTAGTCTTATTCCCATTTTAGAGATGGAAGGACTGACATATGAAAGTGTTGGATAAGTTGCCTGGAGTCCCGTTGCTGTAAATGGTGGAGCTGAACGACCCTCCTGGAGTCCAGGCTCTAACCACTGCTCCCCCTCCTGCCTTTCCTGAGTCGACACTCAGGAACCTCTCATCCTGGAGACTTGTGCTCCACTGCTTACTGCTTGTACTCAAGTTCCAACCAGTCTGCCTCTCGCAGCTTTTGATAAGTCATTATAGGGTTTCTCACTCATCTTAGTTTCCACATACTATTTGCGCTTCTGAATCAGTCCCCTCTTCCTTTCTTCCTTCCTTCTCACCTCCCTCCCTCCTTCCTTCCTTCCTTGTTTGTCTGGATAGTCGCTGGGGAGGACTGCTCCAGCCTGGCTGCATCCGCGAAGTGGGTGTTGTGCCTTCCTGCAGAATTCCAAGCTTCCCATATCATTGCTTCCCTGTGCTCTGTCCCTCCCTCCTGTGAGCTTTCTTCCCCGGATGTTGAGCTCCTGAGGACAGGGACCTGGGGTGTAAGAGATCGTCCACGCGTGTTTGCCTGTGTGCATGGGGGATGTTGGGTGCTTCGGGGGTGAGGTTTCCCGCAGGTAGTGGAGGACGACAGGCAGGGCAAGCCCTGGGGGCTTTCCTAGCATGGGGGTGGGCAATGCTTAGTCGGTTTTTGAGGAACGAAGTGAATGGGCAGAGGCTGAGAAGCCAGTGGATAGAGGAAGGCCTGTGAATGCATGGCTAGTTATAGAGAAGGAAGAAAACACAGTGGTTTCTCAGAGATGTAAATAAGCCTGAATTTTATACCAAAACAGAGGGGAAGAAATCGGTGTTGTCTATCTCCACCCACTCTTGCAATCCCTTTTCTTAGCTTCTCAGTATCAGTGACACTTCTATATCCTAGACACCCAGTTTTTGCTCACTCATTCATTCATAACACACATGCGTATCGCCCTTGCTCTGTGTTCGGTGCTGTGGGATGTGTAAGCCGGGTCTGCGTCCTCCAGTTCCTCACAGTCTCAGTGGGGAAAGCTGCCCTGCAGGTAGAGGATTATAATTGGACATTAGACTTGTCACGGGGTGAACACAGCATCTTTCCAAGCTGGGGCAGGGCATGGTTGACGTGGTGGGGCAAGGGCCTCAGCAGGGAGAAGCCTCTCTGAGATGTGGGTTCCTGGTTCCTGCCTGTGATGTGGGTCCCTACTCTCTGGCATGAGGTATTATTGAAAATGCAGAACTGAGTTAAGATCTGGCATCTGGAATTTTAAGATATGAACACAATTGTGTAAAAAGAACAAACTACTTTAATTCCACATCACTTTCTTCATTTAAACTGGAGATGGATGTTTAAGTCTCGCAGACCCCTCCAGTGTACCATGTGTGTGATTTCCCAAGTCTCACAGCTGAGGGTGCTTTTGGCTGCAGGTGACAAAAGTTGGCCATGCAGTATCTTCAAGAGCGAGGGGCTCTCTTTCCCCTGGGGCGAGAGGTCCAGAAGTGGCACCTGGCTCTGGTCCAGCAGCTCCGTGATCAGGCCCCATGGCCTCTCCCAAGTGGGTTCCGTGGGGCATCTCGTCCTGAGATAGGCCCCTGTTCCCATCTCCCTCATCCCTCACATGTGGGAGGGTCAGGGTGCTTGGAGGACTCGTCAGGAACCCCAGCCTCTCCCAAACGTACGGCTCGGGGATGTTCTCTGTTGCCCTGCCTTGGTCCTCATTACTTAAGCCTTTTAAAGTCTTTCTAGCATCCAGGATGCTGGCTGTGTGCTATGGGTAGACAGTGAATTGTTTAGACTAACCCAGGTACTGTAGTAAACGGACGCCCAGCATATAAGAGAGGTTGCCCCCGCCCTCATAGCCGACTGAGGGGTGACCCTGCGCACAGCACAGGACTCCCGTGAGGCTCTGACGGGGCCTGGGCCTCAGTCGCCTGCATCACCTGTAGGGGGTGTGGAGGAGGGCTGCTCATTCCTTAAGAGCACGTCACTTCTGCTCACCTGCCACCAGCCACGGCCCCGTCACAGGGCCACCCTGGGAAAAGGGACAGGCCCAGTGGGCGTTGAGCTGCTCCCCTGTGTCTGGGGGACACCGAGTATATAGACAGCATGCGGTGGTCACTGCTGCTGCCCTGTGTCCTGGGAGGAGCTCTGAGTGGCCCCAGCATTTCCTCCCTCTATGACCAAAGCGTCCCCCCGCTTCTCCCAGCCTCAGTCTTCTCACCTGTGAAATGAGAACAGCAGAGCCTTCCTTTTCCGCTGCTTGAGGAATCAGCAGGGGGCTCTAGTTTCAGGTGACACGCGAAGGTAAGGTCTGTCTGAGTGGCAGGAGCCTGTCCGTCCGTCGGCGGAGGAGGGCAGCGGGCACCCCTTTGTCTTGCAGCATCCTCTTCGCAGACATCGTGGGCTTCACGGGCTTGGCCTCGCAGTGCACGGCCCAGGAGCTGGTGAAACTCCTCAACGAGCTCTTCGGCAAGTTTGACGAACTGGCCACGGTAAGCGCAGCCGCTCCCTTTGTCCGGAGGTAACTTGAGTTGCTCCTGGGGGGACGATGTGCCAGGTGGATCCCCGTGTTGGAGATGTGACCTAGGCTGGTTGGGACGCGGGGTTCACCTGTTGTTTCAGCCTCACTGTTCGCTGGTTCCTTCCCTGGGACCTGAGTGCCGCCTTTGCAGACAGAACGACGCTGCCCCAGCACAGGCAGCGCCTCCAGTGAGGGGCCCCGGCAGCACGAGGCACCGGCTGAGTTGTGTGGTCTCCCGTACAGGCCGCCCTCCACCTTCTGTCCTGTGGCAGATGTCGCTTGGGCTGGCCTTGGTGGAGGGCTCCTTGGAGCAGGCCTGGGCTGCCCTTTTCCGGGCCCGCTGCCTGGACTTGAAACTTGCCTGCTGGGGGTCAGTGGGTGACGTCTCAGGATGCCCGGCCCCCTTGCTCGCTGCGGGCTGAGCGCCAGGGTTTTGAAGTCTTCCTGGAACAGGTCACATCTAAGGCCTGCAGAGGTCAAGCCAAGGCCAGGCTAACAGCCTCGCTTGCAGCATGCAGGCCTGGGACCCCGACACCCACCTTCCCTGCCCTGCCAGGACATGCGGGGGACCCAAGGACACGGACAAGTTCACCTTCTCCTTCAGCCTCGCTCGAGGTGGACACAGAGGCCCCTGAGTGGGTGGTTATGAGACGGAGGGAGGGAGGGAGGGAGGGATGGAGGGAGGGGTCGGCAGATTCTGTCGAGGTCAGACTCCTTCTCAGAGGAGGTGACAGTTAAAGCTCTTGGAAGGAAGAGTGAACGTCCCCTCAATGAACAGGGTGCAGAGAGGACCCCTGGCTGGGCCTGGCTTATGCAGTGGCCAGGAGTCATGAGGGACGTTGGGTGTGTGTAGGGGGCTGGGTGGTGGGTACCGCGTGGGCCGCAGACTCGGGCCGGCCTCTGGGCAGGACACAGAACACCAGGCCCCGGCCTCTGCTCTTGACTTGCAGGAAGAGCAAGCAGCGGTCACAGTGGCTGTAATGTCGTTTTGCTGGGCATGGAGCTGCCTGTCCTCGAGGCCCTGGCAGCCTTTGTCCGCGCGGCCACTGGACTTGCTCCCGGGAGCGAGGCCGTGGTCTGGGCAAACACGTGCCACCTCGCCTTCCTGGGAGAAGGCCTCCCGGTCGTCCTCCCGCGGACAGGGCTGCCTGGGGTTTCAGGGGAGCATAGAAGAGGCGGGGAGGGCATGAGTGTGGCCTGTGCCCGTGCGTGGGGCTGGCTGTAGGGCCTCCAGCACCTTTTGCCTTTGGGTCAGGATGCGTGTTTTGTCCGGTGCAGGGGGTGACTGGCGGCCGGGGGCTCTCACAGTGCTGCTTGGGAGCTTTCTCAGGCCTGCTGCTTCCTCCCCCCTCACCAGGAAGCTTCTGGACCAGGGTCCCACTCGGCCCCCCAGGGCCTCTTTTCTGAGCATCTGCTGCTGACGGGAGGGCCTGAGCTCTTTGCCTCCTCGTCCGATTCTGTCTTCCCAGCAGCTTGAGGTCAGCATCATGGTCCCCGAAGGATCAGGGCCAGGTTTGGTCAGTGATTCATGGTGAGCAGTGCCGCCTGCCCCTCTGCTGTCCCTGGGAGACCCCCCTGCTCCAGGTCTCTCCGGACATAACCTGCTCCCCAGCCGCCCAGGAAGGCCCAGGAGTCTTTACGGATTTTCCACTGGTCTTTTGTCAGATACCTGATTTGCAAATATTTTCTTCCCCGCTTTGGCGTCTTTGTTCAGTTGCTGACAGTGTCGTATGAAGGGCAGAGATTTCAGCTTTTATGCAGCTCAGTGGTCACTTCCTTCTTCTGTGGGTGTAGCGTTCCCAGAGGTGGGCAGTCCGCTGGCCGGCCCCAGCTGTGCTGTGTTCTGTTGGAGCAGACGCAGGGCCCACCCCGTCCAGGGGCTGGAGAGATGGGCCTCCCTGGGTGGGAGAGCACGGGCGGAGACGGTGCCCCGGGGACACCCAGGTCTTCGTTCTCAGGATGAAATGTGTGATCTGGGGGCTCCCTGTCCTGTCCTCTTCCTTCCTAGAATACAAACTCCATCTGTCGCTTGGCCAGTTTCTTCCATTTTAAATCAGCTGCAGGTGTGAGTGTCACCTTGAGTTCCAGGCCTGTGCCCTCACCCTGGCCCTGGGGGTGCCTCTCGGGCCCATGTCCCAGCTGTGACATCCACTGCCCCTTTCTATCGGCACCACACCCGGGGTGCACATGGCAGGGTGTCCACTGGGCCTTCTGGGGCATCACAGGTTCCCTCAGAATGTCTCAGTGTTCCATGTGTTTCCTCAAATTGTTACAATTTGCCTTTTTTGTTGTTAAATTTATCCCTAGGTATGTCATTCTTTTTGATGCAGTTGTAAATGGGATTATTTTCTTAATTTTACTTTCTACTAGTTCGTTATTAGTATATAGAAATGTGACAGATTTCTGTCTATTGATTTTGTATCCTGCAACTTCACCGAAATCATTTATTAGTTCTAACAGTTTTTTGATACAGTCTTTAGAGTTTTCTGTATATACTATTATGACATTTGCAAATAGAGACAGTTTTACTTCTTTTCCAATTTGGATGCCTTTTATTTCTTTTTCTTGCCTGACTGTTCCGGCTAGGACTTCAACACTATGTTGAATAAAAGTGGTGAGAGTGGGCATCCTTGTCTTGTTCCTGATCTTAGAGGAAAAGCTTTCAGCTTTTCACCAGTGAGTATGATGTTAGCTGTGGGCTTGTCATGCATGGCCTTTATTATGTTGAGGTATGTTCCCTCTATACCCACTTTGTTAGACTTTTTATCATGAGAGGATGTTGAATTTTATCATACCTTTTTTGCATCTATTGAGATTACTATATGATTTTTATTCTTTATTTTGTTAATGTGTTTGTATCACATTGATTGATTTGTGTATGTTGAACCATCCTTGCATCCCTGGAATAAATCCCACTTGATCGTGCTGTGTGATCCTTTTAATGTATTGTTAAATTCGATTTGCTGATATTTTGTTGAGGTTTTTTGCATCTTTGTTCATCAGGGATATTGGATAATTTTCTTCTTTTGTGCCATCCTTGTCAGGATAATGCTGGCCTCGTAAAATGAATTTGGAGGTGCTCCTTCCTCTTCTGTATTTTTGAGAGTTTGAGAAGGATTGGTATTAATTCTTCTTTGAACGTTTGGTAGAATTCACCAGTGAAATCATCTGGTCCAGGGCTTTCCTATATTGGGAGTTTTTGATTACTGATGCAGTCTGTTCAGATTTTATATTTTTTCATGATTGAATCTTGGTAGATTGTATATTTCTAGGAATTTATCCATTTCTTCTAGGTTGTCCAGTTCGTTGGTGCATAAGAGATTTTCTCTTTTATTCACTACTAGGCTCTTTCACCAGGACACTTACTAGTGTCTGAGATGTTGGATTAGATACTGTTATCAAGGGAAGTGCACACCCGCCAGAGAACAGGTGCTGCACACACTGGAGCCCCATGGTGGGTTGACTGGAGTAAGAGATATGTTAGGTGTGTGTATGTGTACGCATGTGAGTGAGCATGTGTATATAAATGTATGTGAGTGTGTGTGTACATGTGAGTGCATTGTATATACATGAGTGTGCGTGAACATGCATGCAACTGTGTACACATACATGTATGCATGCGTATACATGAGTTAATATGTATGTGAATATGTAGGTGTACGTGTGTGTACGTGTGTGTTAAGTTTTTGTTTAGATTTTTTTTTTCCATCTATGCTCCTGAAGGATATTAGTCTGTGGCTTTCTCTTCTTATGTTGTTTTTATATGGTATCAAGGTAATGCTGATTTCATAGAAGAGTTGGGGAGTATTTCCTCCAGTTCAATTTTCAGGAGGAAAATCTGTGTACAGTCGGTATTATTTCTCTCTTAAATGTGTGGTAGAATTTACTGGTGCATGGAGTTTTCTTTGTGGAAATTTTAAACTATAAATTCAATTACTTTCAGTAGGGCTAGTCGGGTTATTTATTTTTTTCTTGAATGAGCTTGGTGTTTTTTAATCTTTCAGGGAGTCTGCCCATTTAACCTAAGTTGTCAAAATTATTAGAATAAAGTTGTTCACACTATTTCCTTGTTATCCTTTTAATATTTGTAGAATGTGTGGTAATGGCACCTGTCCCATTCGTGATTTTGGTGATTTGTGTCTTCTTTTTGTCTCATCATTCTGGCTACAGATTTATCAATCTTATTAATTTTTTAAAAAGAATTTGCTTTTGGTTTCATATATCTCTATTTCTATTTTATTAATTTCCTTTATGATTTTTTTATTATTTTGTTTCTTCTGCTTATTTTGGTTTTCATTTGCTCTTCTTTTTGTAGTTTCTTAAGGTAGAAGCAGAGACCATTGTGTTTTAGATCTTTTTTCCTCTTCTGATATAAGTGTTTAATGCTGTGAACTTCCTCTGAAGTACTGCTTTAGCAAATTTCTGATATGTTGTGTTTCTATTTGTATTCAGTTCAAAATACTTTATAATTTTCCTTTAAATTTTTCTTAGACCCATGGATTATTAAGACATTTGTTTTTTGAGGGAGTTTGCAAAGATCTTTCTGTTTTTGACTTCAAATTTAATTTTACTGTGGTTGGAGAACATACTTTTAAAATTTGAATCCTCTTAAATTTATGGCCCAGAATATGGGCTTCATTCATTTGTGTGGTCTACGTGTGGCATATTTCCACGTTTTATCTTTTTTTCTGTTTAATTTCCTCTAATGTTTCTTTTTCTCTTTTTTTTAATACATTTATTTTTTTTAATTTATTTATTTTTGGCTGCATTGGGTCTTCGTTGCTGCGCATGGGCTTTCTCTAATTGTGGCGAGCGGGGGCTACTCTTTGTTGCGGCGTGTGGGCTTCTCATTGCGGTGGCTTCTCTTGTTGCGGAGCACGGGCTCCAGGCGCGTGGGCTCAGTAGTTGCAGCACACGGACTCAGTAGTTGTGGCTCGCGGACTCTAGAGCACAGGCTCAGTAGTAGTGGCGCACGGGCTTAGTTGCTCTGCAGCATGTGGGATCTTCCCGGACCAGGGCTCAAACCCATGTCCCCTGCATTGGCAGGTGGATTCTTAACCACTGTGCCCCCAGGGAAGCCCTCCTCTAGTGTTTCTTGCAGTGTGGGCCTGCTGGTGACAAATTCTTTCAGCTTTTGTATTTCTGAAAGAACTCTTTATTTTTTTGAATTTCTTTTTGCTGGGTATAGAATTCTAGGTGCAAAGGTCTTTCCCCCAGAACTTTAAAGATGCTGCTCTTATTGTCATCTTTCGTATTGTTTTCAACAAGAAGTCGTCTGTCAACTCTTTGCTCCTCTGTATGAAATGTCTTTTTTCTCTGCCTGCTTTTAAGATTTTCTCTTCATTGCTGGTTTTCAGCAGTTTGATTTTGACGCGCCTAGCTGTGGTTTTCTTCAGGTCTCTTGTGCTTGTAGTTTATTGAGCTTCTCGCATCTGTAGTTTTCATAATATTTGGGGAAAAACCCTCAGTCACCGTTTTACAAATACTTTTCTATGCCCCTCCTCCTCTTCCTTCAGGAACACCAGTTTCACCCACGTCAGGATGATGGTCTTGTTTTATTTTGGGGGTACTTTTTCTTTCTGTTTCATTTTGGACAGTTTCTACTGCTGTGCCTTCAGGTTCACTAATCTTTGCATCTTCAGCATCTAACCTGCCACGTACCATCCAGTGAACCTTCCAGCTCAGACATTATAGTTTCATCTCGGATCTTTTTTCTTTCTCGTTGAGGTGACTCTGAGGAAGCTCAAAATTAAAATGGCCTCATTCCCTCCTAATTTATTGCTTTTTTTCTCTGTTCTTTTGTGCGTTGATGTTGTGTGTTTTAAACATATTTTCACTCTAATCTGCTGGTGTCCTGTTTTGATGAGCACCTGGACGTGCTTTTCTCACATGTGCTTGTTTTGTGTCCAAGTGCCGGGTGAGGAGGGTGTGGTGACCCCAGGGATCCAAACCCATCCTCCTTTACAAAGGTATCTGCCGGGCAGTTAAACAAACACAGAGTGTGTTTGTCTTAGTCTCCACAGGAGCTGACGTTTTATTTACCCCGATCCACGGCTGATGACCACAGATGTGCACTATGTTTTTGACCTTTCCCCCATTTATTGGATCCATTTTAGATTTGTGTTTGCTCTGATGTCCGTGTGTATTTGGCAACTGGCCGCACCCTTTGGGTTTATGGAGAAGCACCTGTCCCGGGCTCAGCCCTGCTCCACCACCACCTGTTGGGGACGGGGCCCTTCTCTGGATCAGTTTTCTCTGCGGGAAAGTGAACTGGCCGGATGAAGCAGACGTCCCTCTGGCTGGTTCAGGAGGTGTGGGGCAGCGTGGAGGGTTCTTGGTGTGCCCGCTACAGAGACAAGCCTGAGTCCCAGTTGTCCTCTTATCAGCAAGGCCACCTGGGCTGGTTGTGGCCCCCTCCTCAGGGGTGACAGGCAGATGAGAACACAGTCCTTAGCTCTGGTCATGACCCCAGGAATCCTTCAGGGACTGTTTCCAGAGAGAGCTTGTCGCACTGTTGTCCATTCTCAGTCCCGAGGTGACGGTTGCCTGGCACAGGATGGGGATGCATTGGATTTAGGACGGTGCCGGTGGTGCCCGGGGCCAGGAGGCTGACCCACACGCATCATGGGTGGTTAGCGAGCGCGGACAAGTGCGGGAGGCATCCCCTCTCTGGTCCAAGCATCCCTGGGGACGCTCAGAGTCTGCTGAGGGGCTCTCCCTGGGGATGCCCGCCCTTGGGCTTGGCCAGTCTGTGCTGTCCCTGAACTCGGACGCTTCGTGAGCCTTTCTGGCCCATGAGGACCCGACACCGAGGGGCTCCTGGACAAGAGTGTAGGGGGTGCAATTCCTGAAAGATGACTCTGATGACCTGTGTCAGTGAGGACATTATTTTTCAGTTATTTGTGTTATTCTGGATGTTTCTGAAAGGGACCCATGGAAGCTGGTCCAAGGGCAGAGCTCCCTACCCAATTCCGAGCTACTCGGGTGTGTGTTCAGGTCCATCCTTCCTGTCTCCCCTCATCCCTCCTCCTCCTCGGGAGACTGTCCTTGGGCTCGTTTCAGAGGGTCAAGCCTTCCTGCTCTGACACCCTGGTCCCGTAGCTGCGCAGAGTTGGCCGCATTCAGGCCTGACACATGCTCGTGGGTCAGTTGTGACTCTGCTGGACGGTGTTCCTTTAGCAAAGCCACCTGTGCACCTGCTGTCGGGCAGGGGGTGCTGGAGCCCAAAGACGGAGTCAGGGAACTTACAGCCAGGGTACTTACAGCTCGGGTGGGGAGACCTTGAGCCAATTTTGCAAAACCAGGATTTGCTGAACGAGATGTTTGCTAGAGTGTGGTCAGGATGTAAACAGACATCGTGAGCACAGCCTGGAGGGGGTGGCGGTGGGGCTGTCACCAGAGCTCAGCTTCGAAAACTGACCCAAAGGAACGATTTTAAGTGATCAAATAACATATAGAGTAGAATCCCAATTTTCACACTGTGTGTGTACACACTTACGTGAGTGCCAGAGAGAAAAGGCTGGAATGAAATATTCCAGAATAACTGTGGTTATTGCTGAGTTGTGAGTTATGATTTTTAATTTTCTGAACTTTCTGCATCCTTGATGATGAACCTGGATTTCTTTAATTATCCCTTGATTAGCAGAGAATAGATATTGTTTCTTGAAAAGCCAGTAGATGTTTGGAATTTGAATGAGTCTGTCATTTGTATCAGGCCACAGGTAGAAACTCACCACCCTGTCTGCTGGGAGGAAACCTTTATTCAGCAGCTGCGGTGGCCCAGATCCCTTGGTGGGGAGATGTGCTCCAGGCAGAGGGAGGAGTGGGGTGTGGAGAGCAAGGCTCACTTGAGGCCTGAGTGGGGAACAGCGGTAGAGGGAGAGGCAGGGTAGCCTGAATGGGACCCCTGAGTGCCGTGCAGAGGAAGATGTGGTTCCTCCATGTATCACCAGGGAGGCATGTGTTCGTAATTGGGTTCAGAAAGCAGCTGCCAGGTCCCTACTGTGTGCCAGCATTGTCCTAGGTGATAGGGATGCAGCATGAATAAGTCAGATGTAAACCCTGCCCTCGAAGGTTTTAGAAAATTCACACAAGCACAAAGGTAGAGACAATAACGTAACACCCTCTCCCCAGGCTCCCACAACCCATCCTCGACAGTAACTAACGTCCGGCCAGTCTTGTTTGGTCTGCACTCTCCCCCCCCAGATCCTGCCCATCACCGCACGGCACGCTTGCATCCTTGGTGAGTAGCTCTTCCATTGAGCCCGTTACGGCCAGCACCACCTCAACGCCCCTGTCGCACCCAACGGCACTGACTGCAGTTAGAGATTCCTGAGTCTGGCTCTGGGCTTGGTCACCCTGCTCGTCTCAGACATGTCTCTTCTTCAGAGCTGGTTTGTTCCAGTCGGGATTCACACGAGGTGGACGCGTGTCTGGATTGTACCTTTGGGTTGGGTTATGGAGGTGACAGTGATGACACAGAGGCTGATGCCATAGAAGGATGCTCTATCACTCATGGTCCCCGAGAGGAGGGGACACACCAGGCCATCCAAGGTCACAGGGGACCACCGGGCGCCCAGGTTGGCAGACGGGGCTGGGAGAGCAGGGCGGGGCTTTATTGGCGTTTCCACGGGAAGAGGCGACAAGCAGACGAAGGGCTGGACAGCGTGGATAGTGAGGGCTCTGGGCTGGCAGTGTTCCCTGCGGTCTGGTCCCCGCCCTAGTGATTAAGGTGGGGCCAGTGGCCGGAGTGTGACAGCCCGCAGAGGAGATGTGGCCTCTGATCCGCCGGTGTGATAGGAACAAGCCGTTGTTTGTCTCCAGGAATTAGCCAGCCCTGCGCGGTGCAGGGGGGTGGTCATCGTACCCTGCCAGCGAGGCCCCCGAGACATCAGACCTTCATAGGATACAGAAAACAAAAACCGGGATGAATACACACGTTGTATTCCATGGCTATGCCAAGCGTTTCTTGGTTTTGGTTTTTCCTTGTTAATGCTCCTGCCCTTTGTGGCGGCTCAGCCCCAAGGCTGGGTGTGTCCCGTGCTTCTCCTGAACCAGCAGACCTTCTCTACCTGCCTTAGATCCTGGGCTCGCTCATTTGTGTTGACAGCCCTTCCCTGGAGCGCAGTGCGGTCCCCAGCTTCCCCCACTCTGCTGGCCTCCTCCCTCCAGGGCGTGTGGATCTGAGGTTCCCGTGTTGTTACCCGTCTCCCATGACACTGCACCCGAGGGTCACAGCAGCTGCCTCGAAAACTTGGCCCATCAGTGTTCACTCTGGTTGACAACAGTGGTCGTTTTCTGATCCTGTTGTTTCCTCTGCATTTATTAGCTTGTGGTTCTTTAAAAATGAAGAACATTTACTCGTCAGCTCTTTGGTTATCCTCAGTGGATGCTTGATTCTTTTCATTTCTTTATCAAGTTTCAAGACTAGAACCCTCCAAAAGGGTGAGACATGCGGTTGCCTCCTGCTTCCCCGTGACTCAGCCCATCCCCTCTGAGCATGGTCCTGCTCACACACAGATGCGCCGTTTTCCAGAAGCCCTAGTTTCTTTCATTGGGAAACGGTTTTTCCAGCCTGTAATCTGGGTGGTCTCTGGTCCTGGGACTTTACAGGAGACAGACATGGGAGATATGTTTTAGAAAAAGAAAAATTCATGAATGAATTCTGAGTTCATATTGATAGTTCCAATTCACTTAACTTCACTCCTGTGATTCTTATGTTTGTGTCCCTTTTCCTTTGATGCTGGAAACCCTAATGACAGTAATAGAATTTTTTTGTTTCATCCTTTTATATACAGTTGATTCAAAATAGCATTACCAATATTATTATTCCCCACAATAAGACCGTTGAATACCATCTAAGATTTCTTTAGTGGTTTCTCTCGTTATCTTGCCCTTGAATTACATCCCACTAGATATACAGTCAAATACGTGTTTCCGTGTCACTTGTGAAACCACTTGTGAAACCACTTGTGAATTGTGCTACCAACGTGGTCACAGTTATTTCATTTTGGTTTTATTTTTAGGCATTGCTGTTCTAAATTTAATTTTTCTTTTTTAAGTACATCAAATATTTGCACGGCTCTGTCCCACAGTGCAGACCCTGAGGCAAGATACGCAGAGAGAGGGCTGACCCACCCCACCATCGCCCCCCGCCCTGGGCAGTTAGGCATCTGTGCTCTGTTTGGGGTTGCTCCTCCACTGTTCCTTTTGGATACCAGGAGCAGATGTGTACGTGTGACTATTTATTATTGGAGAGTGTGCCTCAGTGGGGCCCGTTGATGTCTCTTGGGCGTGGCTGAGGCTGGAGAGACTTCTGGTCCTGAGTTAAGGCGACTGGTCTCTGCTGTAGGACAGATGTCTGTGCGTTCTTGGGTACCAGCTCTGTTGCTCCGGTGTGGTCCCTTCCCGTGGGCAGGAAGCCCTCGGAGCACAGGGTCCTCATCTCTTCCCTTCGCTTATATCCGTGGTCCTTGTTGCGGTGGGTGGAGCATGTGGGACTCAGTAAAAGGAACTGCAGGAATGATCTGTGAAAATTGAAGTTGAAATGATTACGTGTCCTACCTTCCAGCGATAGCCGTGGTTTATATTTTGGTGCATTTCTTTTCATCTTTGTGTGGACGCAGCAGGTTAAACACTGAGACAGCCACCTAGAAGCAACATTTTCTAAAATCTCTTATTTTGTTTTCCCACTGATGGCCCAGCGCCGTGCAAAGTTAATATCACTTGGCCAGTTGGTTTTGGATGCTGTCATCTGGGGATCAGGTGCAGTCACTGGGTCATTTCAAGCTCTCTCTCTGCACCTCCCCTCCCCCGGGGGTGCCACCCGGTCTTGGGAGCTCCCCAGCCTTCCCAGAAGCCAGCTGCAGTGCGGGGTCCACATGATGGCCTCTGACCTCTCTGGACCCCGCTGTTTCAGAGCCGGCCTCAGAGGGGTTTGGGCATCTTCCGGTTCTGAAATTGCAGTGGCTCTTCCTGATTCCACTGAATTCTCTGCTTCTTCCCGGGTCCAGGGCTGGGCGGGCAGGGTCACAGAGCCCTTGAGTGTGGGAGTCTCTGCCGTCCTCTCGGGAGGGCCAGCCGGGTCCAGAGTTGACCAGCGGGCCTGCAGACCATACCTGGGAAGCAAAGGAGACCCTCCTGCCTGGATCCCCTGGCAGCCCCTGTGCTGCTCTGAGGGGGCTCTGTCCATCATGTCCTGTCACTTCTGTCCCTTCCAAGCAAGCCCCGCCAGCCCTCCTCCTCTGTTTTCTTTCTTTGCTTTGGCTGGGAAACAGCTGTTCAGGTGTCACAAACGCTCCCTGCGGGGGAACTCCAGGCGCTGGCTTTCAGTATTTACAGGGAAGATGTTGTTATCTAAAACACCAAAAGCAATGGAAAACATCGGTTTTTTGGTCTCTTAAGCTTGTTAACAAAAGTCAGGAGAGTTGAGATTAAAAAACAAGGGGACAGGTGAACACTTCACTTCCCCAGCCTGTTCTGAGCCCGGGAGGGACTGTCTCAGGATGGTCGCCAACGACACAGTTGTCGCTGACGGGCTGTAATTATGCTCTTGTGTGTGTTGGCGGGTCCAGCGGGTTCAGAGCTCCTCTCTAGGAAGCTCTCCCCAGAACGCGGTGGACCTCATCTACCTGTGAGCCCGCGGCTGGATGTCACTTGCTAGATGCCCCCATCCTGACCTGGAGAGCAGCCGTGCCGGGCAGTAGGGGTCACTCCTGAGGCTCGCCAGGGGCACCACTTGCCTTCGTCACAGTTTACACCTTGTTCTTCAGCACCTCCTGCTCTGAGGGGTCGGCCATCGGAGATCCCACCCAGCCCTACAGAGACTCCCTTTTCTGTGGCGGCCACTCTGAGTCTCTGTGTCAAATATGACAGTCGGGCTCATAGGGTGGCTGTTTGGGGGGCAGCCCCACCCACGGCCTCTGATTTCCCTTGAAATCTGATGGCACAACTGCCACTTACGACCTGCCCGTAGGATTTATGGCCCATTCACACACACACACACACACACACACACACACACACACACGCACACCTGCCCGCTCAGTGGCCTTGTACCGAGCACTTTCCAGTCCCAGGGTCAGGTGTGTCGGGGACACGCAGAGATGAACAGAAGGCTGGGGTTATGGGTTCTGGAGATGGCTGGGAACTCTGCGGAGCCAAGCTGGGGGATGCAGGGATGTCCGCAGTCACCCACACTCAACGTCCCACGGAGATGCCGATGGGTGGGGACACCTGTCATCCTCGAGGTCCCCAGAATCAGGGCTTGGTGACTTAGAAATCTTCTGCAAGAATGCTGCCTACGTGGGGTAGGTGCTGTCACTTGTGTGGGCTCCTCAGAGGGAGGGGTCTGGGTCACCAGATGGACAGCTTGGGGGGGCTGGACGAGTCGGGGATCGTGAGCTTTCCACCGAGGGTCTCTGCGCCTGGGGAGGGTCGTGCCGCCGGCAGTGGACCCTCATCTCATCCTGGGCGCTCGGGTCTAGTGAAGGCAGCCCGAGTGTGAAGACGGGGAGCGGATGTATGGGGGGAACTGCCCCTCGCTGGCCTGCACGGTGTGTCCTGGCAGTGACGGTGGGGACAGGTGAGGACGGACACTCTAGAGGTGCCAGAAGACAGCCCGGGCTGCCTGCTAGCCTGGAGAAGCCTGGCCGGCTGCCTCCCAGGGGCTCTGCGGTGTGGACGTCTGCACCAGGCCCTGGGCTCCCAGACTCTGTCACGGGACAAGTCAGCCCCGGCACTGCCTGCCCGTGGGACGCTGGGAAACAAACCCCTTCTGCAGACCAGGAGGCTGGTGTCCTAATGGTTAAGTGGCCGCCCCTGGTCTCTTGAAGGATGAGTGGCCGGACCCTGGACCTCCCTGAGGCCAGCTCCCCGTCCACAGGGGGAGCTTGTGGGGCTTAGGATGGGGAAGACCCAGTCACTGGGTTTTCCCAGAGACCACCCGACAGGTGGAAGTGACTGCTCTTCTCCTCCCCTTTGACCGACTGCCCCTACATTGAGGGAGGCCCAGGGCTGGGAGGAGCTGGGCACCCAGCCATTCAGTGGCCTGGGCCATCTCTCAGGAGAGCAGCAGGGTCGCTGGGCCTTGTTCCTCCCCGACCCCCTGCCCCGGTGGATGGTGTCCTGCAGAAGAAGTGCGGGCCGTGTGTGAACCCGTGGGTGGTGAGGGCTGAGAATTCTCATCCCAGGGCACTGTGTGAATTCACAGCATTTGAGAAAACCTGCAGGAGGTGGCTCATTTGTAAGAAACCAAAGAGCAGAATTAAATACAAGCTGTACAATGTGTTCTCAGAGTAGGGTCAGCAGAGCTCTGGGCTTTACAGGACCATCTGGGGGGCTGTCCATCCCGGGGACTGGGAGGTCCGTCTCATCCACGGACAGGCTGCGTGAGGCTGCTCTCCTTCAGAGACGTGCACAAGCTCAGGAAACACGATGTCATGAATGGTAGAACAAAGCATCCAGCTGTCTCCTGTCAAGACAGATACTGGAGACTTGGCAAAAGTCAGAACGATGCCTTGCTTCTCATTTGTTTTTGTTTGGGGAAATGTCATAATTTTTCAAACAGCGTGTTACTTATGTTAATATGTAATGGATTTGCTATTGTTACTTTAAATGCATTAACACATTTAAAAAAAATCTCTCAGTTGTAGCTTCTTACATGGTAATAGCCATAGCTGTAACCTACTTACATGAAAACTTTTTGTGAGGTCCTCAGTTATTTAGGGGGGGTTTGAAGGGGTGTTGAAAACAAAATGTTCTAAAACTGCCGTTTTAATGCTGTTCTTGAAATAAAACTGACAGTCACCGTCATAATCATAGCTGACCCCAATGGACTGGTGCAGGAGTGGTGGTAGTAAGCGTCTGACATGTCTCTCTGTCCTCAACACGAGGGCGAGGTGGGCGCTGGCATTCTCACCTTTGTGTAAGTGTGAGAGTAGACCTTCTGCAGTGTCGGATGACTCCCCGAGGTGTTCCCTGTGGGTGGTGAGGTCTGGGCTCAGGCCCCAGCTGGTGGGTCTCTGGGGAGAGCTGCTCACATGGCCTGTGGACCTTGATTCTGGGTTAAGCCACGGGCACTCAAATGCGTGCGGCCTGCCCTTCCCGGGCTGGCGAAGGAGTCTAGCATGTTCCAGAAGGGCCAATCACATGGTGATCCAAGGACGGGGACTGTACTAGCCCCTCTTGGGAGAGGGGGCCCCTCCTTGGGGAGAGGACCTGGCTCCCAGGCATGGGGTGACCTCCCCTCCTTGAAGGGCCTGTGGGGTTGACCCGGTGATCTGAAGGGGGCAGGGGAGGCGGACCCCCGCGTGGGAAGAGGCTGAATGCGGCTAGCGGGGACGGCGTGGGGTGCCCCAAGGCGACCCTAATCACAGCCATATAGGGGCCACCTGCCCTCCCGAGGTACCCTGACCGTGGGAGAGCCGCCTGGGCCCTGGTCTAGGTCGGGCCTTGAGCTCAGTGGTCAGCGCACCTGGTGGTGGCAGAGGCGCAGGTGCTCAGGTGGCCCCAGGTGCGTCACTAACATGCCCTTTGCCCTCTCGCCCGAAGGAGAACCACTGCCGCCGCATCAAGATCCTGGGAGACTGCTACTACTGCGTGTCTGGCCTCACTCAGCCCAAGACTGACCACGCCCACTGCTGCGTGGAGATGGGCCTGGACATGATCGACACCATCACGTGAGTGCCCTGCCGTGCAGGCCTGCCTAGTCCTGGCCAGCGTGTCCGAAGTGGGTCACCTGTGCCGGGGCTGCAGAGAACCAGAGCCACGCGGCGAGGTGCTGGGTGGAGGAGTCCGCCTGCTCTGTGCAGCTCTGCCTCTGTGATTCCCTTCTTTGCATTCTGTGGGGACTGCATTTCTTTGTCCACGGTGATCCGGGGTATTGCCAGTTATGCATTAGGCCAAAAGAAATGACCCTTCGAGCTTAGCCGGATAAGATGTTCAAGGAGTCGATTGCGGGAAAGGGTTGGCTCAAATCTGGCCGCGTTCCAGTTGACAAGGAATCACATGTGCTTGTCCATGCGGGCAGGTGACCAGGTGTCAGGTGCTGTCTGTGGAGAGAGGGCTGGATGGAGCAGGTGAGTATTTCTGGAACACTGGGGGCCTGGCCTGCTCCATTCTTAGCCACCGTCATCTCCTCATGGTCCTCGTCAGGAGATGAGGAGGTAGGGAGCCTTCCGTCTAGTTAAGGAGGGTGTGGAGCTGGGAGGTTGAGCTGGCGGACGGAGCTTAGAGCCACATTCCAGCTTCTCGACAGCCTGAAGAGATGGCTTCGGCTCAGTGAGATGGGGTTACCAGGGCCTGGTGCGGTTCCACACTTGGGAGCAGAGAAGTAATAGCACAAGAATGGAACGAGATGGATGCACAGCGGGCTCGACTGCACAGTCCTTGCGAGGCCGACTGCGGGGTCCACACACCTGCACGCTGTGTGCAGAAGCAGGGCGCTCAGCACCTCGCCGGCGTGCTCGGCCTGGTACCCCGCTTCTCAGGAGCCAGGAGCTGTGTGTCAGCATTGCCTGGGCAAGTCGAATCCCTGAGGCCTGCTCTGCCCGGAGAGCCAGTGGCAGCTGGTCTGGGCTGTGGTCTAGGATTGAGGGTGGAAAAGCCCCCACCCCAGGTGATTTCAGTATGCAGCCCCTGCTCTGGAGGAAAGAAGCTGAACTGGAGAAGAGGCCGGTTGTTGACCAGCCTGCTCTTTGGGGAGGCCAGAGGTGGCCCTGGGTCGCGGGCACAGCGCCGTGGGTGACCAGGAAGCAGAAGAGGATGTCCCTTGCCGGGGCCACAGAGAGGTCTGCTGCAGGCCTGGGGACCTCTGAGTGGACAGAGGAAAGCCAAAGGCAGGAGGGATGGTTGGCAAGGTAATGAGATTCCTGAAGCATCTCGTGCAGGTGCCGTGCATGGTGAGGCAGATGCTCAGGTTTGGGGGATGCGCGAGTCCCACCGTAGGGGTGTCGGACCACTGTTGTCAGCTCCCTCTTCAGGCGGACGCTTTGCGGGCAGCACATTCACCAGGGTCGCTCGCTTCAGAAAACAGGGCAATCCATTCCGACCCTTGTGAGTGCAGGACCGACTTGTGTGGGTCAAGCGCTTGCTGCCGCTGGATAGAGAGGAGCTGAATAAGGAATCTGTAAAAACAGAGGGAGAAATCTCTGCAAGGGCAGGAGCAGGCAGGCGTGCAGCCAGACCGGCTCTGACCTTGTGTGAGACTGGAGGGGTCGAGAGTCTTCTCCTTGGCCGAGAAGTGAGGAATGATCTTCTTTCCACTTGGTAGGAAGTTCATTTCTATGGGGAAAACAGATGGAAAGATTTTCCATGCTCCGTGTAAAAGACCGAGTGAAGAATGCAGCCTTGAATGTGGAGTCCCAGGGCTCTTAACCCCCTCCCAGTGGAGTGGCAGTGCCCGAGGCCCCCTGGGCTCCTGCTCTGGGGAATCTGGCCCCCATCTGCCCTCAACACCCAAATCAGATCCTCCTCTCAAACTTGTGGACCTCATTAAGGTGTGCAATATGCTCTTAAAAAAACACACCACATGTTAATTGTTGTTGGTGTGATTTTTAATAATAATTTGAAGTCATATATATATTCCTGGTTTTGGCCAGATGGCACCTGCTTGTGGGAGGAATGGAGATAGAGTAGGAAGAGCCTTACGTGCCCAGCAAGTGTGGTGACTGGCTTGGTCTTGCCCCTGCAGAGCTGTGACCCTGGCTCTCAGTTTTCCCATCTGTAAAATGGGAGTGATGGCTTCATGACATCCGGGGCTCTGAGCGAGGTTGGATTGGCAGAGACCAGGGCAGTGGGACCAACCTCATGGCCACGTCCAGGGCCTGCGTCCTGGTGGTCAGGGGCTAGTCCTTGACCTTGAAGGTTCTGGGGAGGTTTCTCCAGGACTCCTGGTGGTGTCATGCTGCTTGACCTATGTCTTTGACTCTAAGTTCTGCAGCCCCTCCCCAGGGTACCCAGGCCTGATCCTGCTCCCTCCCCTCCCAGTGGGTGTGCTGCCCACGTGAGATCTGTGCCTCTACCCTTTCCTGCACCCCAGTGCCAGCTTCCCTCTGTCAGGCCTTGAATATTAGGTCAGACCCAAGGAAACTGCTCCTCTGCAGCCAAGTCTGGTACAAGAACACTTCCTAGAGTTCAGGCCATCAGTCCCCAGATGCGGCTGTTCCTGAGTGGGCTGGGGGCTTCCTGCCCGAGGAAGCAGACAGGCCCCCTGGGTTCCTGGCTCCCCATTCTTGAGGTGATGCTTTGGTTTCCTTGCATCCCTGATTTTCTCTGCTGTGACATGCAGAAACCGTGTTTGCATCTCTGAGCTGTTGTGGGAATTAAATGGGATCCCAGGTTAAATGGGCTGGCACGGAAGATGCTGGGTCCCCAGCCACTGCGGTCATCAATTCATTAACCCCCAGAAAAGGGAGCCAGCTCAGAGGTGAGCCAGCTGGGCTGCTGCTGTCCCTCCCTTGGGTTCCAAAGCATCAGGATTCTGTGCACTTACAGGAATGGGGTTTGTCCACTCCACGGGGAGCACCTTGCCCATCACAGGCATTAGCAAATCACGAATCAGACCTCCAAACATGCAGGGTACCATTTGGCTAAATACTTCATCCAGACGTGGCTTTGCTTGCGGTCTGGGTATTTTTGGTTCACTATATTGAGTTAAGTAGAAGTAAATGACATGTGCTCTTCCTTCCCTGACCCGTCTTTGAGCTGGTAAGGCCAGCTTGCCTGTGCTCAGGTCATGGGTAGACCCCATGTGCCCAGGCTGGAGCAACCCAAGGCTGGAGGTCGAATGAGAAGAGATGGCCGAGTGACAAAAGTCATTTCTGATTGTTCTGGAGGCCTGGTCCTCCCCCTCCTTCAGTTTTCTCAGTTCTTGGCAAACGCTCTTCAGTGAGACAGGTTTTTTGGGGTTTTTCTGTTTTTCTTTTCTTTTTATTTTTCATACAATTTTTTTAAACTCATTGCGGTGGCTTCTCTGGTTGTGGAGCACGGGCTCTAGGCGCACGGGCTTCAGTAGTTGTGGCTCACGGGCTCAGTAGTTGTGGCGCACGGGCTTAGTTGCTCCGCAGCATGTGGGATCTTCCCGGACCAGGGCTCGAACCCGTGTCCCGTGTATTGGCAGGCAGATTCTTAACCACCGCCACCAGGGAAGCCCGACAATTTTTAAATTGTAGTATAGTTGATTTACAATGTTATGTTAGTTTCAGGTGTACAGCAAAGCGATCCAGTTACACATACATATGTATATCTATTCTTTTTCAGACTTTTTCCCCTTACAGGTTATTACAAGATATTGAGTATGGTTCCCCATGCTGTACAGTAGGTCCTTGTTGGTTATCTAGAGTGAGACAGTTCTTGAGGCAGGATTTATCTACAAGTGACTGTCCACCTCACTGCACATCTGCTGTTCCCGCAATTGAGAGCCTGCTGGAAGGGATGACAGACGGGGCGAATTGGTGGAGTGTCCTGGGCTGCACAGGTTGGGTGGAGGCTGGCAAAGGCCCTGCACACTGGGGGCAGGAAGGCCTCCTTGAGGAAGGTTGGACGTGGGTCCCAGAAGTCCCCCTGCCCTTTGCCCTTCCACGACTGCAGAAGTAGAAATGCTTAAAATGCACAAAAGCATCTTTTGCAGGTTTACTTATTTACATTTCCCAAACTCATTTCTTTTTGTGAATTAAAAAAAATTTTTTTTTAAACCTTAGTTTTCTTGTTTCAGTACCTTTAACGAATGAAAAAAGAGTTAAAATTGAAAAAAACACATTCAAAGTGTATACAACTAAAGAGGTAGTAAAGATATGTGAACAGTCAGACTTCCACAAAACCTTTATTGTAAATTTGTGGCATGCAGACTTCTGAGGTTATCAAAGCTGAACACCAGGATGCCCAGGACCCTGTGTAGACGTATCTGGTTCTACGGTCTGGCCTGGCCCCCTGAATACGGAGGACAGTGAGGCCGGGCTCGAGGGCCAGCTGGGAAGGCAGCGTCTCGGCACACCTCTGGGGCCCGCGTGTGCCATGGTTCTGGGGGACAGGCCCTCGGTGGGTGAAGTGAGCAGTTACAGGCAGAACTGCTCCTGGTTAGAAGACAGGCTGGGATGGGGGGGAGGTTTGAGTGGAGGCTGCTCGGGGCGGGGGGCCGTGGCAGGGGCTCCTGTGGCCTGGCTGGCCGGAAGCCCTGCCGGGCAGTGGGCAAACGGTCTGCAGGTGTAAGTCAGGGCAGGGCAGGTGGGCTGCGTCCAGTGAGCCTCACGCATCCTGTGCCATTACTGACAAATGGGGTTACCCCGCCCCCCCCCGCCCCCCGTGCTCCTCCTCACACTCTGTCCTTGACCCTGCCCCCCAGGTCCTGTCCCTTCCTGGTCGCAGCCTCCAGGTTTTGATCTGAGGACAGGACGTTGGCATTGAGCCAGGCTGGGGAGGTGGAGCTCTGGGGACCCAGCCCGAGGTGCACCCCGGGTGTAAGTGTTCGCTTCTTTAACGCTGCTACTCCTGTTACGATGATGAATAAATCGTGGATCATTAGTAAGGGCATCATGCATCAATAACCTGCTAGGAAGAGATCATGGGATAGTTTCACAGTCTTTGGGGATGCTAGGCTGTTTCGGCCCAGCCTTCCCGCGGGGTGGCCCAGCTCTGTCCTCTCTTCTGCTGCACGGAACAGGCTCCTTTGCTGTCAGAGGCACGTGAGCCAAGGCTTCGGGACTTTCCTTCTCTGTCGCCCTCCTTGCGATGTTGTGGACTTAAGTTGTGTCCTGGTGACATTCATTTTGTTCCAGATGAAGATTCCCAGTCTCTTTATTTCATCATCATTTGAAGCCCCTTGTCTTTCTTTAGACTTTTAAATTAAGGGGTTTTTGTTGGAGGGTAGCAAGCTGGCGGTGGTCAGGAGCTGTGTGGGCGAGGGGAACTGAACTCTCATTCCACACCATTTACTCACGAGGGTCCAGGACCGGGTGTTACACCAGGCCCTGGGAGGCTAGTGGCCAGGACCCCTTGTGGATGGGCCTCGAGTCAGCAGGCGGCAGGCCCGTCCAGGCACAGACGACTTCCAGGTACCGAGCGTGGAGGCAGGCTCACACGTAGTGACCACCAGGTGGGATGGGGCTAGTCAGGACACTGTGGACGCAGGTGGGCTGTGGACGCTAAGCCAGGGCTGGAGGTGTCAGCTACCACCTTCCTTCTCCCTTGGACTGACACCAAACCCAAGGGGCCAGTGGCGGGCGCTGTGGCCAGAATGCATCTGCCCAGCGGCTAAGCCCTGTTACAGCTTGCAGCCGTTGGGGGTGGGGTAGGTGGGAAGTCCCAGCCGCCTGGGACAAGGCACAGGTGAGGAATGGCCTGGGGCAGCCCCTCCCAGGATGCTTGCAACCCACTCTCCGGGAGGGCCCTAGGACGTCCACCAAGCCTCTGATCAGTGGAGGCAGCCCGGTCATGTGGCCATGTGGATGCAGTAGTCTCCTCTGATGGCGCCTGACCCAGCTATCATAGCAGAAGCAGAGTGACAAGGGTCTGGGCAGGGACGGGAGTGGGTTTGCTGTGGTGAAGGATCTGGGAGGGCTTCCTGGAGGCAGCATCTGGGCTGGGCCTATGTTATGTTTGAACAGGGTGGGATGCACATGAATCAGCCCTGAGTCTTGGAGCAGGAGTGAGATTTTGCTCACAGGCTCGGGGCACCTGCTGTATTGGGGGGGCAGGTCTAGATGTGGTTGGACTACAGGGCACCTGCTGTTGGGAGGGGACGGAGGGTGGGTAGTCCATGTTGGGCTGCCCGAGGGTGGTGGCAGTGTGGCCCTGTGTGCCTTTGGTCTCCCAGCCTCCCTTCCCTCTCACAGCCGATGTCCTAATCATGGGGCTGTCGTGTCCCTGAGCCTCAGCTCCATCTTCCTGCCCTTCTTGCTACGGAACATCTCCACCGGCCGGAGAGCCCCATCCAACACACCTGCCGGTCGGGGCCACCTCTGGACCCGCCCAGGGTGGGGAGGGCCGGGGGCGCCATGGCTGACCCCCTCCCCGCCCTCACGGCTTCCTTGCAGTTCTGTCCCTTGGAGCACACCAGCCAGGCCCGATAATGCTTCCTCAACAGCATGCTTCAGACTTTTTAAAGATTAAATAATCTCTTGCTCTTGGGGAGAAGTGGAAAATCCAGAAAAGTGGCATCAGAGGGCCTCCCCGCGGCTGCGGTGCGTCCCCTGCGCTCTGGCTGTGCGATCACAGGCCCTCTGTGTACTTCCTGCATCTCACTTCACCGTGGGCCTCGTGGGGCTGGAGAAACCATACAGGGCGTCCTCGTGTCCCCCGAGGGGATTTCTGAGCACAGCCCGCCTACGTGACTGCCGTGAATCTCTCTCCAAGGAACTTACAAAACCACCTCCTGTTTCTTCTCACAAGTGCTTCCGGTGACGCTGCCACCCCACTCCGAGCGTGGTCTCTCCTGGGGCCCTCAGGGCTTCATGCCAACCCTTCCCTCAGCCGGGGCTGAGCCCAGAGACACGAGCACCTGGGGAGGTGGAGCACGCGTGCACTGGCCCTGCAGTCTGATTTCAGCGTCCGCATGTCTTGTTTTCTCCCTTGAGTTGACGGACGCACAGTTTACAACCCACAAGGTCCCCCTGTTGTTTGGGGCAGGTTTGTGGAGCCTCGGGCCTCCCCACAGGCTGGGTCTGCAGCCCACCCTCTCAGTCAGGGAACTCGGGGTCAAACCTTGACCGTTCCCAGGGCTCCTGGGACCCTGTCAGATGTCCCCTGGGGCTCTCACGCTGGCCCCTGGCTAGCAAGCAGGCGCGAGCACCCCTGATCAGGTCAGTGGCACCCAGAGCAGGGTCGAGGTCCTGGATCGGGGTCCTGGGCTCATTTCTTTCCTGCCGCTGCTCTGGGTGGGGAGGGGGAGAGGGGAGGTGGGATGCCTTGTGAGATGGCCAGTGGCCAGGGAGCAGGGGGGAGCCAGCTTGGAGTGACCCCTGCCCACCAGCGGCCACAGCTCGGGGGTCAGGCTGCCTGGGTCAGGAGATTCCCCCATGCCCCTGCTCCCTGGCCCTGAGGTGGCAGACCACGGGGCCCCAGCCCCACGCCCTGCCTGTGTTTGCTGCAGGTCCGTGGCCGAGGCCACTGAGGTGGACCTGAACATGCGCGTGGGGCTGCACACCGGCAGGGTCCTCTGCGGGGTCCTGGGCCTGCGCAAGTGGCAGTACGACGTGTGGTCCAACGACGTGACCCTGGCGAACGTCATGGAAGCCGCCGGCCTGCCTGGGTAAATCGGGGACCCTGAGGGCAGGGGCGGGGGATTCTAATACAACCTTCTGCCTGGGGATCTGGGAACGCCCGGCTGTCCCAGCCCCATCCCCAAGGCCCCCATAGAGAGTGGGCAAGCCGACTCTGGAGGAGGAGACTGAACGCCCCGGTGGTCTGCCTGGCTAGGAGCTGTCCTGAGTGCTGACTGTTGCTTCTCATTTTGCTTTCTTTCTCAGACTTGCAGTGGAAAGTGTTCTGCCTTTAGAGCCCCACTAGGGAAGTTACAGATTTTCCTCTAGAGTGAGGAGGATGTATTTCTCATTGGTCCGTGCACTCCTAATGCTTTCTAATTACAGTCGCCTCCTTTGGTCTCATTTTCTTCAAACCATTCCACAGAGCCAAGGCATCATGTACGGTGAAAACATTAACCCGAGAACTGAACGGGAACTCCCCTCCCTCCACGAACGGTGGGCAGCAGGGGGATGATGTGATTGCAGAAAAGGGGGCTCTGAGGCGCACTCGCATGGTCCCACCCTCCCGATTTCCGCCTCTTAGAGTGGTTGGCAGGCCGTGCTCGCGGCTGCTGCAGGGCCCAGCTGCGGTTCCCAGGGGCTAGAGCTGAGCGTTAGACTCCTGCACACGCATGTCTGCTTCTGTCTTATGAACCTCAAGGCAAAGCTCTGTGCCCTCCGCCCTGAGGGGCCTCAGGGCCCCTCTGACCCTGGCTGCCTGTCCCCAGCTGTCCTGTTCTCACCCTAGAGACCTGGCGTCCTCTGGGCCGCATCTTCCCCCCTCCCTCCTGGCCTGACTTTTTGGGGGAGGTGGCGGAAACAGGTGACACCTTTCCTTGTGCCAAGGCCCTGAGCTCGGCCGAGGGACCAGAGGCATCCAAGGCCACTCGCTCTGGAGAGCGGCTTTGAAATCACAGGAAAGGAGGGCTTACGGGGCTCGAGGAAGCAGCAAGCCTGGAGATTAGAATCCAATGAGCCTGAATCCACGCTGAGCCTGCCATGGGAGTGGCCACGGCATTTCTAAGCGAGCTCAAAAATCGCGGCATTGTCGTCTGTGACCCGGGCTGCCTCTGAGCATCCCCCTGGGGGGACCCTCGTGGCCACCGATCCCTTCTTCCTTCAGGGCCCCGTCCTTCCAGCACCCCTCCACTCCTCCTCCTGTTCTCCACCCTTCAGAGCAGGGTCTCGGGGTGGGGGGGACACCTTCTCACTGTGCCTGCCCCTCGCCCTTTGGGCGCCAGAGTGAATCCCAGCAGCAGCCCGCCTGCAGCCCCGCTGTCCTGCACAAAGTCCAGCCCCTTGGCCGGCCAGGTGGTGCCAGGAGCCGCCCACCTCCCTCCTCCCCTGCCCACTGAGGTCTTTAAGTGTTCCGCCTGCCATGCGGACAAGCACACAGACTTCCCACCGCCAGGGACCCCGCTCCGCAGGCCCCTTCACCTGGCCAGGGCCTCTTTCAAGTTCCGGCTGACCGGTAGCTTCCCTCCTTTCACCCTCCCTACCAGTCCCACGGGGGGGCCGCATCCTGCCTGCCCTGCTCTCTGCTTTGCTTCTTTCTTCCCTCCTCCCCTCCACTCCCCCTTTCGGAGACACCCCCCTCAGGAGCATAGTGTTTACAGAGCACCTGGCTTTTCCAGGAGGGGGGAGGGTGGTGTCGGCGGCAAAGACAGAGCCCTCGGCCCCGGTGGGGTTCACGTTCTTGGGGGGCCACAGGGAGCACTCGGGGGGATGCAGAGAGGGGAGCACGACACGGGGCCGGGGGGAGGTGCCTTTATCACCTGTCAGCCTGGGTCTCCTGGGCACTGAGGTCAGTTCGGAGCTGGGCAGGGGTCTGGGGAGCTCACAGGCCCTTGGGGGCACTGAGACCCTGGCACTGCACACGGAGCGCCAGGAGGATGTGCAAGAAGGAGGGAAGATGAGGAAGGCCCGAGCCTGAGAGTTCCTGAGAGAAGGGGAGCGGGAGACAGGAAGAGGAGCAGAGGAGGGCGGCGTGGTGAGAGGGAGTGCGGGCAGCCAGGAGGAGGGCCAGGGAGGAAGGAGAGCCGTCAGCTGTGTTCAGTGTTGCAAAATGAGGACTGGACACCAGATCAGGTGCGTGCAGCCAGCGGTGGCCTCAGCAGAGGGTTCAGGGCACACGAGGGCCAAAGCGTGACTGCCTGGCTCCCAGGGAGACAGAGCATTGCGACTCTCCCCGCAGGGAAGGGGGAGTTGCGGAAGGAAGCTGGCCTGGGAGGGGTTGCTGGAAAGCTGCTCCGTGAGTGGGGAGCAGGGGCTGCTGACGCCACCCTCCCCGGTGCCTCTAGGGGCCTGGCCCACGTGGTGTGTGCACCCCTCGGGGTCCTGCCTTGCCCTTGCAGCGGGGGTGGGGGGCGCGTGCGATGGGGCTTTTCCAGTAACCTTCCGAGACTCCCAGGCCCCTGGAGGTGGTGTCCGCCCTGGAGCTTCTCGGGGTTTCCTCACTCTGCCTCTCTTTAGGTTTGCTCTTTCTCGCACTATTCTTAACGTGATTCCTTCATTCTTTTAAAAAATTTTATTTTATTGAAGTCTAGTTGATTCACAGTGTTGTGATAATTTCTACTGCACAGCGAAGTGATTCAGTTACACATATGTATATATCAATACGTTCTTTTTCATATTCTTTTCCATTATGGTTTATCACAGGATACTGAATATAGTTCCCTGTTCTGTGCAGTAAGATCTTGTTGTTGATCCATTCTCTACATAATAGTTTGCATCTGCTAATCCCAAATTCCCAGTCCATCCCTCCCCCTTCCCCCTTGGTCCTTCTTTTGCTTTCATCACCACCCACCTATCCATTCTCCATACTTCCTTCCATCCACCCATCCATCTTCCATCCATCCATCTTCCATACTTCCTTCCATCCACCCATCCATCTTCCATCCACCCATCCTCCATACTTCCTTCCATCCACCCATCCACCTTCCATCCACCCATCCTCCATACTTCCTTCCATCCACCCATCCATCTTCCATCCACCCATCCTCCATACTTCCTTCCATCCACCCATCCATCTTCCATCCACCCATCCTCCATACTTCCTTCCATCCACCCATCCATCTTCCATCCACCCATCCTCCATACTTCCTTCCATCCACCCATCCATCTTCCATACATCCATCCTCCATACTTCCTTCCATCCACCCATCCATCCTCCATTCTTCCTCCATCCACCCATCCATCTTCCATACATCCATTCTGCAAGCACTTATCTTCTATTCATTAGGTATTCGGGGAGTGTGGCTGGTCAGACAGACAGATGGACGGGTGGACAGATGGGAGGAATGAATCACTGCTGTGTCTTTACCCCAGCATCTCATGCTGGGACCCCTGGGACTTGGTTCATGGACTCCTTCCCAAGGCCGTACACCCTGAGTGTTTGCCTTGGAGAGGCCAAGGCCAGGGAGGGATGGGGCACCTGTCTGCTTCTTGCATGGAGATGGCCTTCAGCTTCTTGGTGGCAGGAGACCACACAGCCCTCTCTGCTGCCCCGAAGCACACACGGCTCCTGGTCAGCCCCAAACTGATGTGCTGGATGCATGTTCCAGGCTGCCTGGAAGCAAGTGAAATTGGGTCCTGAGCAAATGGCCTACCCGCCCCCCGCCCCAGGGGCCCTCAGGTAGGAACCATGATTGGGGTCACCTGCGTACCCCCCAGCTCCAGGGTATGGTGGGCCCCCTCCGCCCCTGGTCCCACATCTCCCCACCCCTATTGTCCTGGGCAAGACAGCCTCATCAATAACCGGGCTCTGGTGCTGCGGGCCTTAGGGATGGCAGACACTGGGCATCCCCACCCTCCGTCTCCAGGGCAGGCGAGCTAGTGTGGCTGGCTGTCTTCACTCCCACCGCCTGTGTTGGGTGAGGGATCGCCCCGCGAGTGGTGGGCAGCACTTGCAAGTGAGGTGGCCCTGCCCCCTTTAGTGGCCTTGCTGCTCGGAACCAGCCAGGCCTCCAGTTTCTCCCCAGTCCAGGCTGGGAGCCTGGGCGCTGTCCATTCCCACCGTGTGCTTTTAGGGCAGCGTGTGCCCGAGACCCCTCCTCTTTTCCAGAGCCTGAGATGCTCTGCGCTGAGAGCAGTTGCTGATGTTTCTGCCTCCCTATTGGCCCCTCAGCTCAGCGACAGGACTGTGTTGTCCCTCTCTGTGGTGGAAGGAAGGGAGGAAGGAAGGGAGGGAGGGGGACCAGTGAATGAATGAGTGGACACGCATGCATTTCTAGAGACCGTTGATGCCGTCTGCAGTCCAGGGCCAGGCTGATGGGGTGACAGTGCCCCAGGTGCCCTCAGGGCCAGCAGTGGGGGGATGCTCACTCCTGCCTCAGTGCCCTGCATGTGTCTCCCCCTCCCCGACCAAGGAATTCAGGAGACTGTTTGGGGACGTGAGGGCTCAGGTCTTTGCAGGGAGTGTTTTGCATGCTGGGGAGTTTGTGTTTCTCCCTAAGCCCGGGCGCTCGGGCCTTGCTAAGGGCCGGAAGCTCGGGCCATGTGTCTAGGTTACGTGGGTGCTGGCGTTTGCTCAGGTTATGCTGACTGAGGATTTCTCCTTCTCTCACCAGAAAACTCACTGGGGTGGGCGTGAATGCCGCGCACACGGCTCTGTTCCCGCCCGCCCACTTTGTGTGGGGACAGTGCGGGCCTGATGTCGGGCTGGGGTCCTCCCGCCCTGCGGGTTTGGGGACCGCAGCCGGGGGAGGGGCCTCGCTTCTCTCCTCACCTCGCCACCCTCTCCTTCCCTCGCCGTCCTTTCTGTGTCCTCTGACACTTGCTTCCTTCCTCCCCTTCAGTTCCTCTTGTGTCCCTCTGGCCCCTCATCCCCTCTGCCTGCAGCCCTCCTTTGCACGCTTCCCCTCTCTCCTGGGGTCCCTCCCCTGCCCCACCCCACCTGTCAGTTCTCCTGTGCGTATGCCCCAGGGAATCTGAGTGTTCCTTCCAGAGCTTGCCTGTGAGGGGGGACACCTCTGCCAGGACCCCGCAGAGCATCGCCCGGATGCTGCCCAGAACCAGCTGCGGCCCCGCAGGGGAGGCTCCGTCCAAATCTCCGCCTCCTTTTCCGTAGGAAGGTTCACATCACAGAGACCACCCTGGCGTGCCTGAATGGTGACTATGAGGTGGAGCCGGGCCATGGACACGAGAGGAACAGTTTTCTGAAAACTCACAACATCGAGACCTTTTTTATCGTGCCCTCCCATCGGCGAAAGGTAGGCTCCAGAAGGGGTCCTGTGCGGAGCCTTCTTAAGGACTAACGGCTCCTTCGTTCTCCTCAGATCACTGCTTCTCAGGCCTTGAGCTCTGTGCACATGGGAGGGTGTCCCCGCTGACCTTGTGTCCTGGGCCTGGCCTGTTGCCCGTGAGGGGAGGGCCGTGGGGGAGGGGAGGGGAGGGAACTTGGAGTCAGGGCCCTGGGGTCCTCAAGGGCTGGGTCATCCTGAGTCCTCCCGCACCTCCCTGGGCCTTCACTGCCTCTTCTGCAAATGAGGTTTGAGAACCCTCTGCAGGAGGTCAGGGATGGGGTGCGCTATGGATCGAGGGGTGCTGTGCACACAGGAAGGCTTGTGACCATCCTGTGTGAGCGCTGAAGGTCACTCTGCCCTGGGAAAGTGATGTGGACACGACTGAGGGTGACTGAGCCACTTCCGGGGCTCAGATGAGGGGTGCAGGGCTCAGGTGAGGGACGCAGGGCTCAGGTGAGGGGCACGGGACACAGGTGAGAGGTGTAGGGCTCAGGTGAGGGGGGCAGGGCTCAGGTGAGGGGTGCAGGGCTCAGGTGAGGGGCGCAGGGCTCAGGTGAGGGGCACGGGACACAGGTGAGGTGCACGGGACACAGGTGGCCACAGTACTTCTTCAGGATACAAGCAGGTCAGGGAGAGCTTTGGGTTTCGCTGTCCTGGTGCATCCATGGGCCAGTGCTCTCCAGGCCAGGATGCAGTGGCACCCATGTAACACGGGAGCTGTGGATGGGTGTGGCACTGGCCAGGGGAGAGAAATGGGGCTCAGGGCAGGACAGGCAGGGCAGGGTGAGCTGACTTCTGGAGAAGGGGAGTGAGTGTGTGAGAGAAGGGCAGGTGTGAGAGGTTTGGGTGACCAGCTGGGGCCAACCTGGGGACATAGGAGCGGAGGGCAGGGCGCCAAGGAGGAAAGCTTGCAAGCCGCTGCCAGGATGCAGGAGGTTGTGAGTCAGAGGAGGGAGCCTTGGTGCCATGAGTGGATGCCGCCCCACCCGTCATGCAGAATTAAACAACAGCGTCAGCTGTGGCTGCGGTTTGAGAGTGAGAAGGATGACGAGGTCTGTACAGTGAGCAGCCCCTTTGGAGAAGTTTGGGTTGAGGAGGAGAGAGAAAAAGGTGAAAGGCAGAAGGGGAGGTCTGCAGGAGGGACCCCGGGGGCCAGTGGGTGACCCTCATCAGCGTGGTACTGCCCCAGCTGGGTGATGTCCATGCATCTGCCCCAGGATTCAGGCATCGCTCTCATTTCAGAGGCATTGGGCGTAGTTGAGACCTGCGTGTTTTGGGACTGGGTTGCCGGTTCTGTTCCCTGCTGTGTCTGGTGAGCAGTAGGTCCTCAACAAGTGGCCTGTGATCTCCCTGCCCCGTTAAGTTCGTGCTCCCCGCCCAAGAGGTAGGATGTGTGTGTCTACTCACAGCGTTTCTCTTTGCTGCACGTCCGCACAGATATTTCCAGGGCTGATTCTCTCAGATATAAAACCGGCCAAGAGGATGAAGTTCAAGACCGTGTGCTACCTGCTGGTGCAGCTCATGCACTGCCGGAAGATGTTCAAGGCTGAGATCCCTTTCTCCAATGTCATGACCTGCGAGGACGACGACAAGGTACGCGGGCCCGACGCCCGTGTGCCGGCCCCGCTCTGAGTCCCTGTTTGTCTGTCGTCCCAGTGCAGTCCTGCTGCGGTCTGCTCCATTAGCCCTCGCCCTTCACCTTTCACAGTCTTGCAAATGCTGTGCAGAGCTGGGCTGCTTTTGCTTTCCTGCAAAACACTTTTCATTATGTGGTATGTTTTGTTTTTTGCAACTTGGCATTCCATGGATTTATCAGTAAATTCAAGCTACAGTCCCCCAGCCGTTGTTTAAATCTGTCCTCAGGATATTTGTACGTGTCGGATATTGTATTGCTGGTTCCGGAGCCCCCGACCTCCTCTGTCTGCACCTCGAGAGCCTCAACGTGGTGTCACCCCAGCCTTGCCCTTCACCTCTGTGGAGAGCATCTCTGGCCATCCCCTCCCTCCCTCTCTGGCTCTCAGAGGCCCCTCCTTCCTGGTTAAGTCCCTCCTTCCTGGGTTAAGTCCCTCTAGTTCATGGTGCATGGCCTCCAGCACTTGACGGAGGTTCCTTTTGTGGGTGTTCCTGCAGGTGACCTGGGTGCAGGACTTTCCGTCCTTCTTCTTGGGTTGGTCAGAGTCACCTTCGTCTTTAGTCTGCTGGGTTGGGGCGAGGCCTGGGGTGAAAGCCTGGAGCTGAGCGGGGGGCAGCACTGTGGCTGGGGGGGGGGGGGCGGTCCTTAGTGTCTGCTTCAACCACACAGGCATACTGTCTGTAACCCGGGGCCAGAGACCCTGATCCCTTCCTCCCCAGGGAAGACCCCGGTCCTCTGGGGCAGGAGGGCCATGTCCCGGCAGCCTGGGGTGAAGCCTGTGCTCCACCACTTCGTCAGCAGCTTTGATCATCCTCCCCACGTCCTCTTGTCATTGGCCCTCCAGCCCCTGCACCGACGGCTGTGCCTGCTGACTATTCTCACTTTCGCTGTCACCTGTGTTCTTGGGTCTGCACATCAGTGACTGTTTCCCGAGATTGCATTGCTGCTTCCGCAGTCTCATTTTCTCTTCCGTGTGGGTTTTATGCCTTTAAAAGGAATTCCCTTACCACAGTTTTAGTGGCTTTTCAGGAAGAAGCAAAATCCTGCTGTCTCTCACTCGTGGTGCCTTATTCTAGAGGGATTTTTTGTGATTTTGATTATGAGCTCCTATTTGGGAAAACCTTATCTGGAGATGCCTAAGAGCTCTGTTGCTGGTGAATTCCCTCAAGAAGATTGGCCTTTCCTCTACCGGCCTTGCAGGAGGCTAAATGCCTGGCTTGTGGTTTTTAGATGTCCCAGGTGGTACACAGCTAGGTCTAAGACAGGCCAGCTGTCTTAGACCGACCCCACTGCATGGTCTCTCCTGGTTGGTATTTGCTGACGGAGCCTCTCAGGGTCTGGGGTTCAGCCAGAGGGCTTTGACCTCACTGCCCATCTTGCTCGGGCCCCTGGTTTTCTGTGAGCTCCATGAAAGCTTGATGGCACCATTCCCTGGCCTGCATTCCTACTGTCCTGACGTTTCTGGCCTCTGGTCATTCGCCTTACTTTCTTGCCAGCTCAGTTGTACATTTCAAAGTATGTATGAGTTAATATATTTACCCAGAATTTGTAACAGGAGAACTCTCAGGCTTTCTTGTTAGCCAGATTGCCAGGGTAGAAACCCTGATTTAATCGCTGTCTTCTTCCCGCAGTACCCCCGGCCCCAGCCCCCTTGATTCAACTTGACCCCTGCCAGGGATGGGACTAGGGGAGGGTTATGAGGTGCACAATTTAAATATGTGTCCAAAACTCAGTGTCAGGATGTGCTTCCCTGGTGGCGCAGTGGTTAAGAATCCGCCTGCCAATGCAGGGTTCAAGCCCTGGTCCGGGAAGATCCCACATGCTGTGGAGCACCTAAGCCCGTGCACCACAACTACTGAGCCTGCGCTCTAGAGCCCACGAGCCACAACTACTGAGCCCATGTGCCGCAACTACTGAGCCCATGTGCCACAACTTCTGAAGCCCGCGCGCCTAGAGCCCGTGCTCCACAACAAGAGAAGCCACCTCAATGAGACGCCCGCGCACCGCAGCGAAGACCCAACACAGCCAAAAATAAATAAATAAAATAAATGAATTTATAAAACAAAAAACCCTCAGTATCAGGATAAGTAATAGTGCAATATTTCAAAAAATGAAATGTAATCCAAAAGAGTCCACATTGAATGAAAAATCAAATTTTAGTTGAAGCCTGGGCAGTGCAGAGCCATCATCCTGGATTCCTCGTCCCCCGAGCCTCTCACCTCCCCAGCTTTGCAGCCGTCCCGCCTCCCTTGGGAGCATGAATGGTGGTGTCCTGGGTTTCGTCCTTGGCCCCCTGTCCCCACAGTCTCCCACGGGTCTCCTCTGTGTGCTCAGGGTCCCCAGGCCCCCTCTCCAACACACCCAACATCTCTGGTGCTTGGGACACCTCCGCCGCCGCCTGGCTGGCTCCGTCGGAGGAGACCGCAGCCCAGGCCTGCGCTCTGCTCTCAGGCGCCCTCCTGCACCCAGCCCGCTTCTCTCTCCGTCACGCCGCCTCCTCCAGACTCTGACCCCTCGTCCGCAGGGCGCCCGATTCCGGCCTCGTTGCCCCCTGGGCAGCCTCTGTGGGCCCAGGCAGCTCCCCTGCTGGGGAGACAGAGAGCACAGCCCCCATGGGCAGGTGCCGCAGGCTGGGAGCCGAGCTGGGAGCCCGGGCCTCTGCTGCTCTGCTCTGTGCCCTTTCATTGCCACCTGCCCCCCGCGATTAGTGAAAACGAGGATGGGGAGGGTAGAGGGCTGGCACCGTGGGAGGGCATCAGAGGGTGAAGACAGGGCAGGTGACCTGAGGCGGAGTCCATGGTGGTGGTCCTGGAACGATGGGGTGGAGAGGCTGTGCACGGGCGGGGCCAGCCACCAGTGGGGACATTTGGGGAGGATGACATAAGTGCCCCATCCGGTGACCCCCCCCCGAGCAGCGCAGCCCCTGCCCTGCAGCCGTTCTCCCCGGCGGGTCTCAGATCCTGCATCTGCTTTAGGATAAGGTCTGCCTCATCGTTCCTGTTCCTGTCTTCCGTTTATTTTGTCCGCACCTTGAGCCTGATCGAGGTGGCCTTGGAGATGGAGCTGGGGAAGCCGGCGGGATCAGGGCAGTGGGTTCCACTGTCGCCTGTGCCTTTGTGCCGAGTTTGTGAGACATTGTGTCCCAGGTTCTGGGGGGGTGACTCAGTTGTACGTGGTCAGCCTCAGACCACAGCGCACCTGGGGTTCCCGTGTTCCTGGCCTCTCCTGGGTCAGCGGTGTGGGAGCCCAGGGTGAATCGGCCGCTAGGTGGCGATACCGTGCACGCACCTCCGGGCAGGGACCTGGCCTTTGGGGTTTGGTGTCAGGGCTCCAGCACAGCTTAGGGTACTTCACGTCCACGGTACTGCTCTCCAGTAAATCCAACCCCCGCATGCTTACGCGTGTTCGGTTTCTTCCTTCAATATTCCTTTCTGATTATAAAAGTAATTTATTGTGGAAAATACAGAAAAATACAAAAATGCACGAAGAAGAAAATGAAAAGCATTCCTCTATAATCCAATCACCCACAACCAACCTATCATTAACATTTTCGTCCTTCTAGCTTCTTAGATGTGTGTATATTTATAAATTTCTACATAAAACTGATGGGATGATATACAATCAGTTTGCTGCTTGTTACTTTTTTTCACTTGCCAGTGTATCATAAGGGTTTCTTTATATTATTGACTATTCCTCAAAAATAGGATTCTCTAATCATTGTGTAGATTTCCAGCCTAGGGAGAGACCGTTTACTTACTCAACTTCCACTCAACTTCCATTGATATTTAGGTCATTTCTGCTTTTATTGTTTTTTGGGGTTTTTTTTTAAGCAAAGTAAATGATTCACAGCATTTTTTGCTCACAAAAGTGCACTTACATCTCTGATCATTTTGTAAAATGGATTTCTCTGAGTTGAGTATCTGCGAGAGTGGGTGTGTAGCTGGTTAGAGATTGTAGCACCAGTGTTACCTGTAGCAGCAGGTAGGAGATGAGCCTCCCCCTCCCCGGCCAGCGTGGGGAGATGCTCTCTATGGAGTCCCCTAATACTGCCAGTAGATTTGCCTCTTCTAGAATGTACACCAGGAGCCTCCCAATTCTCTCTCCCCTTTTAAAAAATGCTGCTTCCGTCCTTCTCTTCAGATTTAAAATTACCTAAGCATATTTATTTTAAAATATAAAAGTAACATGTACCCATGATACAGAAAGTCCAATCCCCCGAACTGTTTACCATTTTGTGTTTTTTTTTCCCCCCCAGAAAAACCTGGCTGTGTGCTAGAAGGTTAATGCCAATAAGACTTGACCTATTTAACTGTCCCAACGCCCTGTCTTTTCACTCAGTGACAGACCTTGGAGATCCTGGAGGCTCGTACCAGGGGGCCTCCACCTGCAGACAGACTTGTTTCCCCGTGCCTTGCTGATGCGTGGGAACATGACTTCCAGATTTCTTCTCTTGGCCATTGGTGCTGAGAACATCCTTAAATAAAAAAAAATTTTTTTATACATCTTAGTGAACTTTACAAGGATAGCCTGGGGTAACTTCTTTGTAGTGAAATCGCTGTGTTAAATGGTGCATGTATTTTAATTTGTGATCGCTGTTGCCAAATTGTTCTCTCCATGTTTTCCGCACTCACTCTTGGGACAGCTTCCCCAGCACGGCCTCAGCACAGTTTAAGCATTGTTCATTGCTTCACGCTGCGTCTCCCTTCCTGATCTGTTTCAGGTCTGCAGAGGGCCTTTCCTACCCCATTTCCCAGGTTTTTGTTTTAAAGATGCCTAGAAATATTTTAAAAATATAGTTTCCACCATTTCTGCTTGAATTTGATGAAGATAAAATTCTAACTTATGTTTGGTCCATGCTTAGTGAAACTGATTGTAATAACTTTTTTACTTCCCTTGGGTTTTCTTGATATACAGTGGTATCACTTTTAAATAGTGATAATTTTTGTTTCTTTTTTTACATCCTTTATTAAATGATAGTGATGAATGGCATTCTTTTTTCATTCTAGCTTTAATTAGTTAAAACAAATAGAGTTTTCTTATTAATTGTGATGCTTTTGGTAAGAACTAGTAATAGGTGCCTAATGATCTCAAGAAAGTAGCCCCGTGAGTGAGTGTTCGCACTTTTTAAAATGAGAAGTAGATATTGAATTTTAGCAAATAGTGTTCAGTATCTATTGAGATGATCAATCTGGTGGCTTTTCTTCTCTGACTCTTCTTTTTTTTTTTTTTTAAGTATTTGTTTATTTATTTATTTATGGCTGTGTTGGGTCTTCGTTTCTGTGCGAGGACTTTCTCTAGTTGTGGCAAGCGGGGACCACTCTTCATCGCGGTGCGTGGGCCTCTCACTATCGCGGCCTCTCTTGTTGCGGAGCACAGGCTCCAGACGCGCAGGCTCAGTAATTGTGGCTCACGGGCCCAGCTGCTCCGCGGCACGTGGAATCTTCCCAGACCAGGGCTCGAACCCGTGTCCCCGGCATTGGCAGGCAGACTCTCAACCACTGCGCCACCAGGGAAGCCCTCTTCTCTGACTCTTACAGGGTAAATGGTATTACAGGCTCCTCCAAGGTTTCTTTGACGTCTAGTAGCTTTTTAGTTGCTTTCTGTCCCCACTGAATCAGGATGCCCCAGGTATAACCACTGCAAGGGGCAGCGGTTGGCTCCCCTCTCTGTCACCACAATGATGTGTGTGCCACTCTTTTGTCACTGGCTTTTTTTTTTTTTTAATTATTTATTTATTTTTGGCTGCAGTGGGTCTTTGTTGCGGTGCATGGGCTTCTCATTGTGGTGGCTTCTCATGTTGTGGAGCACGGGCTCTAGGCGCGCAGGCTTCAGTAGTTGTGGCTTGCAGGCTTAGTTGCTCCGCGGCATGTGGGATCTTCCCGGACCAGGGCTCGAACCCGTGTCCCCTGCATTGGCAGGCGAGTTCTTAACCACTGCGCCACCAGGGAAGCCCCCTTGTCACTGGCTTTTAGTTGTCGCAAGACAAGACTCTGACCCCTGAGGTGACAGGCTGACCTGAGGTGGATTTATGTCCATCAGCCCCAGACAAACCAGACCAGAGCACAGTCGCCATTGGCCACTTACCTTCTGAGCTGAAGGTCACTTACCGTGGTCGAGACCCAGGCCAGGTCTACCCACCTGGGAACAGCCTGCACTGGCATCTGGAAAGCTGCTGGACAGAGCAGAGACACTTGCTGGGCTGGATCTGGGCATGGTGTTCTCGTTGCTTAGGCTTCAGGAAAGACTTCATGCCTCAGGACGGTTTCCAGGGCCTCATAGGATTTCTCATCTGAGATCATGTGACTGAGCCATCCCTCGTGGCCCTGCTCGAGACCTCTGTGCCTTCAGCTGCCCCCTCCCCTCCTGGCCAGTTTTGGCTCAGCCATTATGCTGACCCTTGTCTGGCAAAACTCCAGTGGGTTCCAGTAAGAGGTTCTGCTCCTCCCGCTCCCCGACAGCCCATGTCCTTGAAGTGGATTAGACCCCGAGCTGTCAGCCATGACAATCCAGCCAACACACCATTACCATTGTCCCCGGGGGAGCAAGGGGGCATCGTGTAGATCCTAACACGTTCATGGTTGAAGGTAAGGTGGTAACTTTACAGCCCACTTCACAGTTTAGATGAAATGGACAAATTCCTGGTAAAACTCAAAAGAGCAAAAAGACCCAGGCAAAAGTGGAAATGTGAATACTCCTTTGTCTGTTAGGAACTCAAGTCTTACTGAATTGCTTCCCAGGAGGAAACTCCCAGCCCGTACGGCTCTGACGGTGGGTTCTCCTGGTCATTGAAGGAGCTATAGTGCCCCCTCATATACGGACTCTTGCAGAGAAGAGGAAGGAGAGAACTTCACAGCTGCTTCAAGGAGGCGGTGGATACCCCCTGATGAGGACGCCCCTTGGGAGGCGTGAACCTGGCCCCTGCCCCTGCTCCCAGAGAGGTTCAAACAAGGAATTCTTTGTGGAAAAGGGTGGAGAAAAGCCGCCAGTTCTTAGGCTGATGAGTCATTTCTAGAAAGTCGTCTGTGAAGTGATAGCATCAAGCCTCTGGGGTGTCCCTGTCCCTTCAGTGGGTGAGGGTGGATGGCAGGGCCGCTCATTGGGCCCTGTGGGGAGTGGGATATGTGAGGGGACTGGGTAAGACCTGGGGCAGAGCAGCCGCCTGCTGCCTGCTCCCCAGAGGGGCTGATGCTGGGCAGAGACCATTTTTCAGACCATGGCCTTCCTGGGGTGTCAGGTGTGAAAGGAGACCTGAGACACAGCTCTGTGCTTTGCAGGCTTGGGGACACTTTTACTGATCCCAGCTGCTCATCTGCTTCAGGAAGTTGGGTGCCCACGCTCAGCCCCAGGAAGTGCATGCCTGCCCCGTCTACCCCAGGCTAGGGTTTCAGCTCCATGCTGTGGGAATGCCCCATCTTCCCTGTCCCCCAGTTCACCACCCCGTCGTCTTGTAACTACCACACCCCATGGCAGGTAGAGGGCAGATTGGGATTGGAGGAGCAGACTGGTCATAGCATCCAGGAATGCTGCTTCAGAGATGTGTGTTCTCGGGGATAGTGCTAATCAGGAGTGGGTTTCATGGCATATGAAGAAAACCCCAATCGTGGTGGCTTGAACAAAATAGAGGTTAGTTTTCTCATGGATAAAGTAAATCCAGAGAGCAGGCAGTTCAAGGCTAATGTGGTGACTTCACAAGCATCTTGACCAGACCCTTTCTCTTTCATTATTCTGGCTTGCCTGCTCTGCCACCTCATGGCACAAGATAAATGCTGGGGCTCCAGTCATTGCATCTGCATTCCAGCCAGCAGAAAGAAGGCAGAGCTGGCAAAAGGCATATCTCTCTCCTCTTGAGGATGCTCCCTAGCAACACTTCTGCATATAGCTCATTGGCCAGAACTCAGCCACACAGCTGCACCAAGCTGACAGGGGAAGGGGAGAAAGGCAGTGCATTGGCTGAGACCAATGCTTTTATAGAACTCGGGTTCTGTGACCAAGGGGGTATGAATGTCGGGGAGACTGCCAGCAGTCTCTGCCACGCACTTGCATCTGAGACCCTGGCATCGGTGGGTCCATGGAAATGTCCTGGTGTGGATTGAGACCCAGTGGCTTTCTTAGTGGCAGGTATAATTCAACTCTTAAGTCGGCTTTCGTAGATGAGACCTACCTGGTTTATTAAAAACAGGAAAGTAGTAAAGCAGCGCATCTCAATCTCAGATCTGTATCAGGGACCTTGGAGAGCCTGCGGCAGCAGAGTGCACACACAACTAGTTCCCGGTGTCCGGAGACCACCCTGGAGACCCGTGGCTGTGAAGGACTCCAGCTCAGAGGAATGGTGCCCAGAGAGGAGAGGGGTCTGGAACACCCCGACCTCAGGGGTGCGAGATGCGCCTGAGACAGAAGAGTGTCAGGGGAAGAGAGGCAAAAAGCGCAGCTTCCGCGCCCACTGCCTGACCTGCCGGGCTCCAAGCCCCGCTTCTCCACGTCCCCACGCTCAGCCCTACCAGCAATGAGAGCGGCGTTCACCTCTCCGGCCGGGTGGAGGTGACGGCTGCTGAGATTCTCCCAGGAGGCCCCTCGGCAGCCCAGCCCCATTTCCCATGAGGCGCCTGCAGTTCCTGGAGTGTCTGCTTCGCCGGGGCCTCCGTGCTGCACTGGGGCTCTGGAGGCTCGAGAGTCTGCTCCCTGCAGCCTTTCCCGCTGACTCTGACTCCGTGGCAGTAGTGGGGGAGCCCCCTGTGGCCACCACTAAGGACAGTGAGGGCCAGCTTGAGGACTTGCTCTGGGCCAGGAGTCCTTCCTTGGAGTATGAACATTCTGGCTCTTCGTGAGAGCTAATGAGGTGGCCACTGTTGCTCCCATTTTACAGACCAGGAAACTGGAGCACGGAGAGGTTAAGCGGTTCACTCAAGGTCGCACAGCCCCTGGTTCCTGAGTCCCTGCGCTTAAACCACTATGCTTCCCTTTGGTGGGTCAAGAAGGAGGCTCAGAGACCCAATTTCCACGTCAAAACAAGCAACGTTTTCCCTTAACTTGATTTGTTTTTTAAGGAAATTTACGATTGTTGTGGGAAAGAAGAGGAAAGCATGACAAGAGGGAAAAATGTGTAATTCCACTGCCCAGAGGTGGCCATTCTGTCCCATTGATGGAGCTGCAGTTTAATAATCAGAAAAGTCTTCCAGGGAGGGAACTGAGCGCAGGTGGTCTCTGCATGCAGGTGCCCTGTAGGACCTGGTGAGGGAGCACATCTCTGGGTCCCAATGTCCGGCTGCCTTGAGGGCTGAGGACAACCTCGACCCCCAGAAGCCAGTCCTGCCCACACAGAATAAGCACAAAACCCTGAAACCCGGTGACTGTGACATTACCTGCCTGCGTGCGCCTCCAGCTAACAGCCTCCTGGCCCCTCACAACAGGAGAGCTGGCTCTCAGGCTTGCAGACACAACATCAACTGGGTTTTTTTCCTAACGTTCACAAACGTGTCAGGTCTGAGAGGGAGAAAGAATTCACAGGAGCACAGGAGACTGGCACATTAACTCAAGGTGGACCTCACCGTTCCTTCTCACTCCTGCTTTGCAGCCCTTCCTGCTCTTGGTTTCAGGCCCCGGGGAGACAGGAGTACCTGCTGGATTGGAAATGTGACCCTCTGATTGGAAAATACACGTTCACAGGCTGGTATCTGCTTAGGGAAAAGTTTGGAGGGATGTACTGCAAAAGGTCAATGATTTATTTCCAAGCGGAGACTGTGAGTGACTTGGGTTTTATTTATTTACTTAATATTTTTACGGCTTTCTGGAGGTAGAATTGACATACTACCCATCGCAAACGTATAAGCTGTGGAATCAAGCAGCTTGTACAGGGAGATTCTGGTCCTCCTCGCCCAGTTGCATTGTATGTAACTACATTATGATACCCAAGCTAGGAAATGGGCTTCGGAGCACCGTGTGTGTGTGTGTGTGTGTGTGTGTGTGTAGTTCTGTGCCATTTCATCGCGTGGTGGATTCGTGTAACCATCTTCACACTGTGATACAGAACATTTCCATCACCACCAAGGTCTCGCCCCGCTCGTGGTCACACCGTCTCCCTCCTCACAGCCATCCTTAACCCTGGATCCCACTAATCTGTTCTCCATCCCTATAACTGTCACTTGAGAATGTTGTATAAACGGAATCACACAGTGTGTGCCCCTTTGAACTTGGCCTTTTTTATGCTCAGCTCTATGCTTGGGTCCTTCCAGGTTGTTGCTGGGATCAATAGCTCCTTCCTTTCCGTGGCTGGCTGGTATGCCGGGTTGGAATGGACCACCTTTGTTTAACCACTCACCTGTTGAAGGACATTTTGGTTGTGTCCAATTTTGACTATTACAAATAAAACTACTATAAACATTCAGGTACAGATTTTTAACGTGGACATAAATTTTCATTTTTTTTTGATCAATGCCGAGGTGTGCCATTGATGGGTCATACTTGGTTTTGCTTTTTGTTTTGTTTTTTTAAAGAAACTGGCAAACTGTTTTCCAGAGTGACTGTACCATTTCACATTCCCATCAGCAACATATGCGTGATCCAGTTTCTCTGCATCCTTGCCAGCACTTGGTTCTGTCACCAATTTAAAAAAATATATATTATTGTTCTAATAAGTGTGCGGTGATATCTCCTTGTGATTTTATTTTGTATTTCCCTGATGGCTAATGATGTCAAACATCTTTTCAAGTGCTTATTTTCTTTTTCTTTTTTTGTGTGTGCTATTTTGTTCTTAACAACTTTTATTACCAAAAGATGCATGTTCCCTATTAAAATTTCTAGCTGCATACTGATCTAGGAGCATTCTCTCAATGGAAAGAGTCTTTATTCTGACTTTTATCTTTCTGACATTGTAAAAAGATTTTAATATCACTGATTTATTATTCCCCTCTGCTGGCCAGTGAGGTTTTATGTTTTCAGCCAAACTATCTGTACAGCATTTCATCTACATATCTTTACACGTGTGCAAAGATACAACAAACAAAGCACAGGGGAGAATTGTGACAGTGAATTTCCAAATGGTCCTCACAAAGCTACTTTCATGTCCCCCCAAATTTGAGGGGAGTAAGAAAAACTAAAATACAAAGTATTAGTTATGAAATTAAAGAGGTACTTCATACTGTAAAATAGATACAGGCTAGCTCTGCAAGGGAATGACCTTTAATCCACTTTTAAAAAGAAATAAAAATATAAGTGTTTATGTAGTTCAAGATTTAATCCCTCATATAAAATGCTATGCTTTAATATTGATCGAAAAGCGAGTGCTTATATTCTATCTGTGCGTTTTTTTGGCCACGCTGCCCAGCTTGTGGGATCTCAGTTCCCTGATGAAAGCCCAGAATCCTAACCACTAGGCCTCCAGGGAACTCTTTGTATGTTCTCTTCTTTGGTGAAATGCCCCTTGTGTCTATTGTCTGCTTTCTAACTGGATTTTATATTTTCATGTTTTGTAGTATGATCCATTCTGAGTTAATTCTTTTTATAAAGTGTGAGGTTTGAGTCAAGTTCATTTTTTTTGCTAATGGATCTCCAATGGCTCCAGCACTATTTGTTGAAAAGCTTTGCTTCTACCATTGAATTGCTTTTGCACTTTTGTCAAAAATCAGTTGACCATACTTGTGTGAAGCTATTTCTGGCTCTCTGTTCTGTTCCATTGATCTATGTGTCTGTCCTTCTGCCAAAACCACATTGTCTTGATTGATATAGTTATATAGTGAGTCTTAAAATCAGTAGAGCAATTCCTCTCACTTTATTCTTTTTAAGAAAAATGAGCTATTCTAATCCCTTTGCTCTTCCATTTAATATTAGAATAAGCTTGTCTATCTACAAAAAAAAAAGAAAATCCTGCTAGGATTTGACAGGAATTATGTTAAATCCATGTACTTCAGTGCGGGGAGGATTGACATTTTCACTATGTTGAGTCTTCTAATCCATGAGCATGGTATGTCTGTCCATTTATTGAGATCTTCTTTGATTTCTTTCATTGGCATTGTGTAGTTTTCAGCATACAAGTTCTGTATGTTTTGTTAGATTTACACCTAGTATTTCATTTTCTCAGTGATTGTAAATGGTACAGTATTTTAGTTTTGGTCTTCACACACTCATAGCTAGTATAAAGAAATATGATTGATTTTTTATGTTTATCTTTTATCCTGTGACCTTGTGGAACTCACTTATTTGTTCTAGGATTTTTTTTTCCTCCCACTGGGGTTTTCTATGTAGACTATCATGTCTGTTTCTATCATGTCTGCAAATAGGGACAGTTTCATTTCTTTCTTTCCAATCTATTTTCCTTTTATTTGCTTTTCTTGCCTTATGGCACTGGTTGGGGGCACTGTATTGTATTCAAGGTGAGGGTGAGCCAGAAATCTCTGCCTTACTGCAGATTGTAGAGGGAACACCTTTTACCTTTGAGTGTGATGTTAGCTGTAGGTATTCTGTAGATGTTCTTCATCCAGTTGGGGAAGTTCCCCTCCATTCCTAGTTTTCTGATCATTTTTATCATGAGTGGATATTGAATTTTGTCAAAGGATTTTTTCTGTATCAGTTGATATGACCATGAGGTTTTCCATGTGGTGGTTAAGATGGTGTTAATATGATGGATTGCATGGATGTTCAAATATTTAAACAGCCTTGCATATCTAGTAAAGGTCATGGTGTAGGCCTCTACTTATATATTGCTGAATCCTATTTGCTAATGTTTTGCTAAGGATTTTTGCGTCAATATTCATGAGGGATGTGACCTCAAAAGTGGTTTTCCTTTTTTAAATAGTGTCTTAGTCCGGTTTTGGTATCAGTATAATACTGACTTTATTATTTATTTATTTATATAAATTTATTTTATTTGTATTTATTTTTGGCTGCGTTGGGTCTTCATTGCTGCACGTGGGCTTTCTCTAGTTGCAGCGAGCTGGGACTACTCTTTGTTGCGGTGCACGGGCTTCTCATTGCGGCAGCTTCTCTTGTTGCGGAGCACGGGCTCTAAGCGCATGGGCTTCAGTAGTTGTGGCACGTGGGCTCAGTAGTTGTGGCTCGCGGGCTCTAGAGCGCAGGCTCTGTAGTTGTGGCGCACGGGCATGTGGGATCTTCCTGGACCAGGGCTTGAACCCGTGTGCCCGGCATTGGCAGGCAGATTCTTAACCACTGTGCCACCAGGGAAGCCCCTAATACTGACTTTATAAAGTGACATGGGAAGTGCTGACTTCTATTTTCTGGAAGAGATTGTATAGAATTGATGTTAATTCTTATTTAAATGTTTGGTAGAATTCACGATGAAACCATCTCAGCCTGGAGATCACTTGTGCGTGAATTTTAAAATTATGAATTAAATTTCTTTAGCCATTAGAGGGCTTTTCTAGTTATCTTTCCTTTTGGGTGAGTTGTGGTAGTTTGTATGTTTCAAGGAGTAGGTAATTGATCTAAGTTGTCAAATTTATATGTGAACTATTGTTCATAGTATTTCCTTATATCCTCTTGATGTCTGCAGGGTCTGTAGTAAAATTATATTTCTTTCCTGAATTTGTTGGTGTCTTTCTGTCTTTTTCTTTGTCATGCTTGCTAGGTATCTGTTGATTTTATTGACATTTTCAAAGAACCAGTTTCATTGCTGTGTGCTAGGCAGTGTCCACTGCACGTGAGCGGGGTCCCTTAACCCGCCACATGGTGCCACTGCACAGGTGCCACGTAACCCCACTTACAGACACGGGAACCCCAACACCAAGGATGAGATGACTCACCTGGGATCTCGCTGCCAGCAGGTGGCTGAGGCAGGATTGCATCTCAGATCCCCAACCCCGGCCCCCCAGACTCTGCAGTGGTCGAGGACCCAGGAGGAGGGAGCATAAGAGCTCTTTTCTTTAATAAGTGGAGAATTTGACACTATCCCTTCGTTTCTTTCCGTGACGGGCAGCGGAGGGCATTGAGAACAGCCTCGGAAAAACTCAGAAACCGCTCGTCTTTCTCTACAAATGCTGTCTACACCACCCCTGGGACACGCGTCAACAGGTACATCGGCCGCCTCCTGGAAGCCCGCCAGATGGAGCTGGAGATGGCGGACCTGAACTTCTTCACTCTGAAGTACAAGCAGGCTGAACGAGAGCGAAAGGTGAGTGCAAGGGGGGCTCTGGGGGGGGGTGGCTGGGAGTGAACGTGGGTGGCCCTTCTCGCTGTAGTTCTAGGCATCCCTGGCGCCCTTGGGAAGACCTTGGCGTCTCCAGGAAGCTGGGCGGCTGACGGTCCTTTTCTGTGTCTTCTAGTATCACCAGCTTCAGGACGAGTATTTCACCAGCGCCGTCATTCTGGCCCTCATCCTGGCCGCCTTATTCGGCCTTGTCTACCTTCTAATAATCCCGCAGTAAGTGCTGTTCCGGGTCCATCAGTCAGAGGAGAAGGTCACCAGGAGTCCTTTTCTTTTCAAGTTCAGGTTCGACTCCCGCGGTCACACTCCTGAGGTGCCCTGGCCTTTGGGGACAGCCTGAGCCACACACCAGCTCTCCATTTACCGGAGGAACTAGCTGAGCACGCCTGATGGCGAACGTGTGGAACGCTCTCTCGCAGTGTTTAATTTTAAATGTGCTCAATTCTCAGACACCGTGTATTTTCAGTGACTCTGTCCACACCACATGCGCCATTGACTTCATGACGGCGTCTGTGGCAGGAAACAAACAGGGCACCAAATGGGCACCCTGGTGTCTAGGTGCTTGTCATTTTCAGAAACATTAAAATGAGGAAAAGTAAGCTTTGGAAAGGAACAAAAACATAATGATTTTAATAACATTTAGTCATCATAAGTCAAAGTGAGTGGCAGTTTTTGTTTTTCAGCAAGAAAGACCCCAGAAAATCTCCACTTTTCTTCCAGACGTACCACTTTCTTAATAAACCTCCCGAGTGGAGCAATTCTCCTGTGAGTTTCCAGAAAATACACGGAAGCCGCCCCCCACCCCACCCCAGGACACTGTGGGCACACAGTGGCCATCTGCATGGCCCTATGTGGGGATACAGCTTTTTCTAGAAAAACCCTTCCCAGTTGAAGCCCAGTGAGAGGGTAGTGCCCAGCAGCCCAGTCTGTGCAACCCTAGCCCTTCCTGCATAGGGAAAGCATCTCTCAGGCACTCCCAGGGCTAGAGAGACCCTGGGGGGCTTAGAAGTTGGGGGGGACACAGGAAGGGCTCCTCCCCTAGAAGAGAGCCAGCATGGGCAAGTTCCCAGAGACGGCTGCTCCTTCCGGGGGGCCAGCGACTGGGTGAGGCAGGGGAGGAAGGGTGGGTTCCCAGGCATTTCTCGGGCACACCTCGCCTGGCCCAACCTGCAGTGAGCACGTGTCTTCTGTCCTAGGAGCGTGGCCGTCCTGCTTCTGCTGGTGTTCTGCATCTGCTTCCTGGTGGCCTGTGTCCTGTATCTACACATCACCCGGGTCCAGGTATATGTGTGCTTGTGTCCTCTGCCTGCTCGTTACCTAGTCCAGGTACCAGTGTGTGTGTGTCTTGCACCTGCACATCACCTGGGCAGGTAGGTGCACGGCTTCTGCCTGCCCTGTTGGCAGGACAGGTGGGGCAGTGGAGGCAGTTCGTCTGCTTGCCTTCTTGGCAGGCGGAAAGAGCTGTCCGCATATTGGGAGTTCATGAAGCCCGTCATGTGCCAGGTGCAGTTTGGAGTTCTGGGAAGGTGCCCCATGGACACAAGGGTGGGTGATTGATAGTGACTGGATAAATGAACACAAGGCGTGACGCTGTTCTCTGCGGATGGAGCGTCCTGTGGCTTGTTGTGTGTTCCTGTCCTAGCCTGGGGCGACCACACTCTCGAGGATGCTTCATTGGCTTTGGAGCCAGGGCTGAGTGCATGGCCCTGTGTCGCCCATGGCCCCTGGAAGAGGGCTCTGTCCTGGTCCCGCACGCCTTTCTCACATCCTGAACCTTCATTTTCAAATGTCCCCTGTCCCCACTAGACCCCCACTTGTCACGTCTGACAGACCCAGGGTTATTTTTGCACAGTTGTTGAAAACAGCTACTTCTTGAGAAGATGGACTCTAGTTTTATTTATTTAAATTTTTTATTATTCATCGGTAACTTGTTGAGTTAAGAAAAAGTGCTCTTTATTCAAACCACATTCCCAGCTCTTTGATTTCATAGATGGAGTGGCGTCTGGTTTGGTAAACTGGAATTTCCCACTTCAGATAAGATTGCTTTATTCACCTGATTTCAAGTGAAAGCATGGCAAGTGGATGCTAATTTCTTAGCCCGTCCCATTCATCCCCAGTGTTCAGAATCTGTGTACCTGGTGGACAGTTTTCCTGGAGGATGTGGCCCTGGCTCCCCCAGCCCCTTTCTTTCCATCCACACCCCCCTCCTCGCCCTCCCCCATGGGCCTGAGCATTTTTTCTAGGTGTGTGATTTTGACCCGTTGCTTCAGTGGGTCCGCTCAGGGCGATGGTCAGGAAGCAGCGGTGTGCAGCGTGCATGATCCTGGCAGCAGGCAGCTGCAGGTCGCCCGGCCAGCGTGCGCCAGTTCAGGGGCCAGCTTCCACGCTCGCACACTCCCCTTCGCAGGCCCTGCGCCGGGCTCTGAGCTCACCATGGGGCTTGTGCAGAAGACTGGGCGCCAGGCGACAGGAGGGGCCAGACGGCAGGCAGGCTCTGGCTGGGGAGGGTGGGGACAGGCAGCGGGGGCAGGGTCGTCCCGCAGAGGCCAGCACGTGCTGAGATGGGGAGACGTGAGCGGTCACGGCTGTGCACGCAGGCGGGAGGGTCCATTGCAGCTGAGCATCCCCGAGAAGGCCTGGAGTCAACTGGGCAGAGTGTCCTCCTCTGTGACGTAGAAGCGGCCACAGCCAGGGCATCCAGCCGGTGTGGCAGCTCCATCGCTAGGGGCTGCCAGCGCGAGGGCCTCAGTGTCTCCGTCCGTGAAAGGGATGGGGATTGGAGCTGATATTCATGATGTGCTGGGAGCAGGGCCTGGCACACATTCTTCCCGTATTTCAGCCTCACTTTTCTATCCGCCGTCCCAGTCACCCCTTTGTGGTCCCCTGAGCAAAGGCAGAGGGTACCGCTCAGGAGGTGGGGTTCCTGCCTTGGGCTTCCTGCCTTCCCTACGGCCCTGGCAGGGCTGGCCTCCGGGGAGGAACAGTGCCCTGCCTACCCCGCCCCTCGGCCCGGCCCACCCTAGACCCCGCGAGCCGCCTGCAGGGGGTGGGGAAGGCAGGGAGGAGGTCTGCAGTGGTGGTGAGATTCCTGCTTACACTGGACGTCGTCGATGAATGGGCAGTGACTGGGGAGTTAGAAAACCTGTAGGTTTTCCCTCCTTTGGGAGGGAGACGGAGCCTCAGCAGAGGGCAGTGACCCTCCGGGGACAAACTCGAGGCTCTGCTAGCCCCTGAGTGCCCCGCCGTCGCCACCTGCTTCCCGCCCAGTCCTGGTCCCCGTGACCCAGCCTTTTCTGCCTCAGCCCCAGTGGCTCCTGCAGTGCATCTGTGTGGGATTGAGTTCATGTATTTAGCATAGGGTAAGTCATATTTTTTAAACTTCAAATTGCAACTCTCTGGGGGTTTGTGAAATTGGGTTCTTTTGGTTTGTTTTTATATGTGGTTTTTTTTTGTTTTTTTTGTTTTTGTGAGGTGTGAACAAAAGGAATGGAATAGGAATGAATGAAAATGTCATCCTACATCAACTGTAGTCAGAGTTTCCCGGAAGTTTGTTTCAGTTGTGTGTACCTGTGCGCCGTAGTGTAAAACGCAGTTCTTACTACACTTGATCTTAGCCAAAGGCTGATGCCAGGTTTGATGCCTGGTCAGAAGCCTCTGAAGCCCCCGCCCCCCATGGGAGCACGTGGTCTCCGGAGCCAGGCCGCGCCCTGTGCTTCTCTGGGCCCTCAACACGCATGGGCGGAGAATAAGCCCAGAGCGCAGAGGCAGGGCCGAGTGGAGAAGGCTGCGGTTGTGTAGTTGTCGCCTTTGCCTAGGTCGTTTAGACTCTGCGGCCACGCGGCTCCGGCAGAGTGTCGCCCGCGTTAGGACTGACTTCCACGGTGCCGGGCGGTCACCCCTCCTCTCGCCGGCCATCTGGGGCGGCTGCGGTTTCTTCCGTGTGTCGCGCCCTGGTCACAGCACGCTGCACGGCTCCTCTTCTCTGCAGAGCACGGGGCAGGGTCTTGCTCTGCATCCCCTTGCCTCGCGGCCTTGTCACACTGTTGGGGTCCTTTGTGAAATTCAGCTCAGGCTGTGAATCCCCCTCTGGCCGTGGGGTCCCGGGCGCTCAGCCTGGCCATTGCTGCAGAGTCCCTTCGTGAGCCCGTGACAGCGTGCTCTGAGGATGTGGCAACAACAGACAACCCCCTGGGTCACCTTTGACTAATTGTGGGTCACGTTCTGGGGGAGTTTTCCATTGTTTATGTCAGATCAGCTACCTTTTTTCTGTATTGTGACCAACTATTTTACATGCTGTTTTTTGGTCTGTGGAGATACATATATGTGTGTGTGTGTGTGTGTGTGCGCCTGTATATTTGTTTTTTTGCTCAAGAACTGATAAGTTGACCCAAATTAACTGTAAAAAAGGCGGCCATCAGTCTTAAAATGAACAGACAGCCCTTCTTATCATGCCTGTGTTCCTACCCCTCTAGTTGCTCCCAGCAAACAAGCCCCAACTCCACGTGGGTCCTTGTGATTGTCATTATTAATTTCCAGAGAGGTATTTTAACTCTTGTGTATTCAATCAAACACGTTTGTAGGATCAGGCATTTAGCATGGAGTGAAGAGGGTCTCAGTACCCCGAGGCTGGCAGTCACAACTCTTCACCATTGTGTGATCCAGGGGCGGCCTTAAACACTGTTATTTTGCAGGTAACGGAAGAGCCAGCTCAAGTGGTCTTAAATGATAAAGGGAATTTATTGTCCTATATATTCAGAAAATCCAGAGGGAGGGAGAGAGGGAGGGGAGGAGGGTGGGCCCAGGGCTGGTTTTATCCAGTGACTCCATTCAACTACCCGAGACCAGTTTCTCTCTGGGTCTTCTAACTGCCCCTGGGTGCCGGCTCAGCCCAAGGCTGCCCTTCCTTGGGTGACCCAAAGGCATCAGCAGCCCAGCTGTACATCCATGTCCACCCTCCAGGCCCGGAGGGGGACACACCGTGGGCAGGGCTTGCCCAGCCTTGGCCAGTGGTCCTCCACTTATCGCCTCCCGAGAGATTTTTGTCCTGTTTCCACCTCTCCTGCAGCACCAGGGGCCAGGCCCCGCTCCCGGTGGTGCCCTGGGGGCTCCTGAAGCCCACCCGGCCAGAAGGAGCGTCTCCAGGGTTTGCTGAGTAAAAGTGAGCAGCCCGTGCTTCTTGGGGCTGGGGGCGGGAGTCCCCCGGCGCATCCACGGCCTTGCCCAGGGCTCAGTGGGAGAGAAGACTGGGAGGGGAGTGACGCAGGTACTAAGACAGCGGGGCTAACACCACCGCAGAACAGGTCTTCTGTGTGAGGACCTCAGAGGAGATCCGTGTTTCAAGGAAAATACAACAGTATTGGAGCCTAGAACTGGGACCCAGGTCTGTATCCACCACTGTGTGAGCTGCAGCAGCCCACTCTTGTGTCCTGGGCTGTAGAATGAGTGGTGTCTGGGCCGCATTTCCTCACCGGTAGAGCAGGGTCGGTAATGATCCCGACTCCGTACGGGGGAGGATAGGGGGATAACCATGTAGATGGTCCCGGGCTCCCTGGCTGGCCGGTGTTTTCTGTAATCTCCCTGTGGTCTCTGTTTTTGTTTTCGTTTCTAATTTCAGAAGTGTGAGTCTAAGAAGAACTTCTTTTTTTTTTTTTTTTTAATTTATTGATTTATTTATTTATTTTTGGCTGTGTTGGGTCTTAGTTTCTGTGCGAGGGCTTTCTCTAGTTGCGGCGAGCGGGGGCCACTCTTCATCGCGGTGCGCGGGCCTCTCACTATCGCGGCCTCTCTTGTTGCGGAGCACAGGCTCCAGACGCGCAGGCTCAGTAGTTGTGGCTCACGGGCCCAGTTGCTCCGCGGCATGTGGGATCTTCCCAGACCAGGGCTCGAACCCATGTCCCCTGCATTGGCAGGCGGATTCCCAACCACTGCGCCACCAGGGAAGCCCCTAAGAAGAACTTCTTTTATCCATGAAATCATTTTTTGAATATTGCAAAATGTGTTTAAATAGACTTAAAATAAAACTTCTAATAACTTGACAAAAATTTTATAAAGCCTGTGTGAAGAAAATGATGAAACTTAGTTAGAGCATATAAGACACAAATAAATGGAAAGTCTTACCATTTCTGAGATAGAAGGATGCAATATTCTGAAAATGTCAAGGTAATCTGTTCAGTGATTTTCAGTGCCACTCAGCGTCACAGCATCTTTTTAATTTAAAGACTTCAGTTTTCGTTTTTTAGTTTTGGCAGCTTTTTCACCTGGGAGATTAATTATATGAAAACAGCCAAGAAATGTGTGTGGAGGATGAATAGTCGGTGAGACTCTAGCTGCGTACAGGTGGCTCTGGACCTTCTGTACTGTGATTTATTTACTGTGAACACGATCGACTTTGTAATAAGAGGCCGTTTTTTTAAATAGCATTTTGTTGTTCAGTGTTTTCCAGGGTGCCTGACGATCCAGATCCGCACTGTCCTGTGTATCTTCATCGTGGTCTTAATCTACTCCGTGGCCCAAGGCTGTGTGGTGAGTGTCTCTGCTGAGCACAGGGCTGGGCGTGGTGAGAGCCGCCAGGTGCAGGTATGTGGGGAGCCCTGCGGGGGCCACCCTGGAGGGCCTGGCCCTGGGCTGGTGAGGGAAACAAGGGGATCAGAGATGGGCCTGGGGGTGCCCAAGGAAGCGGGAGGGGGGGGAAGGGGACATCACCCAGCGCAGGACATGTGATCCTCCTGGAAATGGAGACCTGGCCTTCACAGTGTGCAGAGGATGAAGCTTGGGCAGAGAAACAGGAAGGAGGTGGTGGGGGGAGGGACAGGATGCAGCTGAGTGGTTTGGGGGGATGGTAGGGGTCTCATGCCCCCAGGCCCAGGCCCTGGGGAGCCTGCTTCCTCTTGGGTAGCGAGGAGCCTAGAAGGGCCGGGAGCAGGCAGAAGTTTCTGAGGCCTGGCTGATGGCACTCGGGGGGCGGGTCGGAGCGGGAGGCCGTAGGGGGCTGGGAGCAGGGCACGGGAGTGTCCTGAGTGGGGCCCCTCCCACGCTCCTGGGTCCTCTGTCCCCCTCCAGGTGGGCTGCCTGCCTTGGGCCTGGAGCTCCAGTCTCAATGGGTCCCTGGTGGTCCTGTCGTCTGGGCACCGGGAGCGCGTGCTGCCCGCCCCGCCCTGCGAGTCTGCGCCCCACGCCCTGCTGTGTGGCCTCGTGGGCACCCTCCCGCTGGCTGTGTTCCTGCGGGTCTCCTCCTTGCCGAAAATGGTCCTGCTCGCCGTGCTCACCACCTCCTACATCCTCGTCCTGGAGCTTGGCGGGTACACGAAGGCCGTGGGGTAGGTACGCTGTTCCCGCTAGAGCCGGTGGCCAGGCTTCGCCTGTGTCCACGCGAGGGGCCCTGTGTTCCGATTTGCTGGACAGAAGCTCGCCGGTGCCAGGGCTTCTCCCTTCCTTCACGTGGACCCACGTTCCTTCCAGCCAGTCCTCGGGTTTCCCCAGGGATGTGGCTCTCCGCCCGGGTCAGTCCCGGGCACCGCTGGGGGTGTCGCGTCTGAGGGGCCTGTGGGGACCGGCCTTGTGCTCTGGACACTGACGTGGGTTTCCTTCCTTTTCTTCCCCAAGGGGTGACGCCGTCTCGGGCCGCAGCTTTGAGCCGATCGTGGCCATCCTCCTGTTCTCGTGCACGCTGGCCCTGCACGCCCGGCAGGTGGATGTCAAGCTGCGGCTGGACTACCTGTGGGCCGCACAGGCAAGAGGAGCCCCTCTGCTTCCTTGGGGCGGGGTGGAGGGTCGGGGGGCCCCTTGGGAGAGGTGGCAGGCGGGGGCTCCCGGCTGGACGCCGGCGGCTCTGTGGATGGCGCCATTGGGGCCAAGGAGCAGGAAGGCAGGCAGGCAGGCAGGCGGGGGGCAGTCTGACGAGCCCTGTGTGACCGTCCGAGTTTGGCTGCTTTGCCAGCAGTGAGCAAAGGCGTGCTGGCAGACGGGTGACGGTGCAGAGGGGCTCAGCCTCCGCTGGCTGGACGTGACAGCAGGTCTCATCAGGGTCGTGGAAAATTCCTGAAGACGCCGAATCTCGAGTGGCCCGCTCCAGATTTAGGTCTGTGGTTGGGGGCCAGGAGCTGATGTTTTTACAGTGCGTGCTGGGGAATTCTGAAACGAGAGGGAGAGAGACGGAGGAGTAGCAGACCTGTGCGCTGTGCTGGGCCCTGAGCCCCGGTGTCAGGCGGTGACCCCCGGAGTTCAGCCTGCTCACCTGCCTGGGGGCCAGAGCACAGGCGCACCGGGCATGCCCAGGGCCACTTCTGGGCCCAGCCCAGGTCACGCGTGGTGTGGTGTGTCTCCGAGCCCCCTCATCACCTGTTCCTTGTCCCCTTGTCACCCACTCCCTGTCCCCTTGTCACCTGCTCCTTTCCCCCCGGCTCTGGGGACCAAGGCCTTCCAGCTTTCTGGTCCAGAGGTCACACTCCATCTGTGTAACTTGCACACTTCTTGGCTCTGGACAAATTGCTTCCCCTTGGTTTCCTCGTCTAAAAATGGGGAGGCGGGTGTGCAGTACCACAGAGGCTGCAGGGGAGTCTTCTCATTCTGACACGTGAAGAAGCAGCCCTTGGCTGTCTGAGGGAGTTCACTCTGTTCAGTCCTCACAGCAGCCCTGCCCGGGAGGTGGGATTACAGATGGGGCTCAGACCTGGATGTGACGTGCCCAGGGCCAGGGCTGGAATGACTGGGGGGTCCCAGCAGGTCTGCGGTGGGTGGGAGCGTCCGCATACCAGGGACCCTGTGTGCAGCCAGGGTCCCAGCCCAGAGCCACGTGGCTCTGAGCCACGTGTCTGGGTGCACCCCGCCGTCACCCCACACTCTCCCCGCAGCAGGACAGGCTCAGGCACGCCTGCTGGGGGGGCCCAGGCTCCTCTTTTTCTGCCTGCCCACATCCTTGCTTCAGGAAGACGGATGACGCCTGTCCGTGTCCTGCTGTGGAATAGGCAGGAGGTCAGTGGCTGAGGCCCTCCCTGGTCAGCTGTGTCGGGTGGGCAGGAGGTGGGCCTAGAGTTAGGTGGTCCTCCTCGGGAATCCCACAACTCCACTTGGGGTCCCTGGTCCGCAGTAGAATGGGGTGAGGACCCTAATCCCGTGTGGGAGTGTATTGGTTGGGTTCTGCAGAGGGGAGGTTTATTCCAGGGATTGGCCTGCGAGGTTACGGAGGCTGAGAAGTCCCACCATCTGCCACCTGCCGTGAGAGAACAGGAGTGCCGGGGTGGATGTAGTCCAGTCCGAGTCCCAAGGTCAGAAACCAGGAGTGCCGATGTCCGAGGGAGGGGAAGATGGACGCCCCAGCTGAGGCTGACAGTGGAGTGCCCCTCCTCTGCCATTTTCTTCTCTTCAGGCCCCAGGGGACTGGATGATGCCCACCCACATTGGAGCGGGCGACCTCTTCCTGCAGTCCAGCTATTCAGAGCTAGTCTCTCCTTCAGACACACTCGGAAGTGATGCTCACCAGCCATCCGGGCGCCCTGTGGCCCAGTCAAGTTGACACATACAATTAGCCATTGCAGTGAGGAATGATTACAGTTCCCTTCCCAGTGGGCTTGGCGCACAGTAGGTGCAGACACCGTGTTACGTCTGACAGGCTCTAGGCCCTACTGGGCTCTCTCCGGAGGCCACTGCTGGGTGTTCTCACTGTGGGAAGGAGGGGCAGGGAGGGGGGATGGGTGGGCTGGCTGTGATGGGGGCGGAAGGCAGTGGCCACTCCAGTGGAAACTACTGTTCACCCTCTAGTTTAATTAACCTGGGAAAGACAGATGCTACTTAAGCAGGTTGCTGTCTGCACATCGGGGCAGGTTGTATTCGAGATCATGAGGAATTATTCCATTACTCTGGGTAAACGAAAGAAAATGTGCCTGTGTGTGTGTGTGTGTGTGTATCTGTATGTGCACACACGGATATGCTAGGTGAAAAGCATGGCTTATTTATTCCTTTTTATACAGCAGCTTTACTGAGGTGTAATTCACATCCCACTTGGTTCACGCACCCATATAAAGTATACAATTCCGTGGTTTTCAGTATATTCACAGCATTGTGCAACCAACACCACAGTCAGTTTTAGTACATTTTTATGCCGCCCAAGGAACCCCCATAACCATTAGCGGTCGCTCTCCATTTCTAGCCACCCCCCAGCCCTGAGCCACCACTCATCTACTTTCTGTCCCTGTGGATTTGCCTGTTTCTTTATTCTTCAGCCTGTACTCTTAAGTCAGTGCCTGTTCTGGACACACTGACTCCCTGTGTGTGGCCAGTGGGAGCCCTGAGCCAGCCCTTGCTGGGACAGACCCTTGATTCGCAGGGGCCTGTGGCCCAGCCCTGTCTTCACTCCATACCTGGATTCTGGATTCCAGGTGGGCAGGAGGCCGCTGAGATCTAAGCCCCTCGGCTCCCCCTCCACAGGCAGGGACCCCCCAGGTGGGCCGTCTGGAGAGCACTGGCCCCAGTTCCTGTACAGCTTGGGCAGGGCCCCTGGTGAGGGCATAAGGGTGGGAATCCACCTGATTCTGGCCCACCCCAGTCCTCAGGGGGCTCAGGCTGCCGCCTTCACCGGTGCCAGATCCAGGCCACAGCCCTAACGACATGTGCACACGATGCCCAGCCAGGCTTCTGGGAAGAGCCTGGGCTTCTCTGGGCCTCTTGGACGCTGGAGACTCAACCATGGGAGGGTGAGGGGCTGGTGTTGAGGAAAGGGGACAAGGTGTGTGGCAGGAGGGGGACCTTCACAGAGATCCCAGGGGGAAAGGGTGGCGGGGAGACCATTGAGGGGTCAGAGCCCCCCCTTCTCTGTGGGCAGGGCTGACCTCTGGCCCCAAAGCCAGGGTGGCAGGATCCCATCCCTGTCTCTGGAAGGTGGCCTGGCGATGGAGTGTGATGGAGCAGGGGCAGGGGGAGGCACCCCGGGGGGGGGACCCCACAGTCACAGGGGCCACCAGGGGGCAACTTGGTAGTGGCCCTGTAGAGCCCGGGCATGGTTGGCCATCAGGCGAGGGGGTTGCGGTAGAGGTGGGTGTGGTCTCAGGCACGTATCACTCAGTCTGGGCAGAGGGCAGAGGGCACGCTCCAGACCAATGAGGTCAAGAGAGCTAATGGCACTTGGACCATCTGAAAGGTGGGGCAGGGATAGGACAACCCCAGGCTGGTGCAGTGCCCAGGGCACCACAGTGGAGGGTCCCCATCCCAGACCACAGTGGAAGGGGTCCTCAGAACCTGGGACAGTTTGGGCCACCAGACAGGATTCACGACCTTCAGCCAAGGGACACAGCCAGCCCACAGTGACCATGCTGGGAGGGATCCAGCCATGCTCTCCCCCCTCCCTCCCAGCCCCTGCTGATGTTCCCACCGGCTGAGCCCAACCAGAAGCCAGCGGCAAGGGGGCCTGTAGGTAGAGCCCTTTGGGTGGGTCCCGGGTCAGCACAGATGCCAGGGGAAGAGGCCAGCGCACACCATTCCTGGAAAGGGGATCTGGCTGCTGCAGTTTGCCAAAGCCGTGCCAGGTAAGGGAGGACAGCCTCTTTGTGGTGGGCTGTGCCGCTGAACTTGGTCTTGTCCGGCTCTGGCTGGGTATCCAGGGTGACCAGGCTGGCTGGTCCCCAAGATGTGTCTACTCGCCATCAGCTGGGCCCTCTGGTTTAAGATCTTTCAGTTATGAGTAGCTACTCAGAGCTAGAGAAGAACAGGCTTAGGATGAGCCAGGAAGAGCTGGACTGGCTTGGGGGTGTGGGAGATGGGGTTTCCCACTCATTGATTGGGTGCCCGTTCTGGACCTCACACTCAGAGAGTGGGATTGAGGCCCTGGCTATTGGCTCCCCCAGCCGGGGACCCCTTCCCCCAGGCAGGCAGGCAGTTTCTCTCATCTGGATTGGCAAGACCTGTTCTTGGCATTGGTGTCCCTTTAAATGTTATTAAGTCCAGTGGTTGACTCTGTCCTGGGGTCCTCTGCCAGCGATACCCCTTGCACACCCGGCCCCACCCTGAAGAGCACCTTCCAGGGAGTTTGGTGCAGGAGAGAACCTCTGTGTCATGGAGGAAGGGTTGCCTACATGGGACACACTGACATATTTTTCTAAGGATGTGTAACAAATACCTCGCTTTCCTGTAAACGCAGCAAAACAAGGAAATTTCTAGACTTTGCCCATTTGCCCTCTGGATATTTAAGCATGTCATGCAGAGGCACATCAGAGTGCCTCAAACTGTTGCAAAATTGCCAGACCAAAGACTCAGTGGGTTAATTATTTATTGAGACCCAGCTGGTTCTGTAAACCTAAATAAACAGATGGGCTTTTCCTTCCTGATGATTTCCTCAACCTCTTAATCTGTAACTATTGGAATGCCTTTGCTCCCGTGATTTTTTTCTTTGAACTCAGTAGATAATCATGATGACAGTTATAATTTTAATTTATTTATTTTTTATTTATTTTTATGGCTGTGTTGGGTCTTCATTTCTGTGTGAGGGCTTTCTCTAGTTGTGGCAAGCGGGGGCCACTCTTCATCGCAGTGCGCGGGCCTCTCACTATCGCGGCCTCTCTTGTTGCAGAGCACAGGCTCCAGACGCGCAGGCTCAGTAATTGTGGCTCACGGGCCCAGTTGCTCTACGGCATGTGGGATCTTCCCAGACCAGGGCTCGAACCCATGTCCCCTGCATTGGCAGGCAGATTCTCAACCACTGCGCCACCAGGGAAGCCCTTAATTATGATAAAAATTTCTCTCTCTACAATGAACGCCGATTCCGAGGGTAATTCCCACTTGTGCAGCTGCCATTCTCAGCACTCGGTGGCGGAGGGGAGCTCAGACATGGAGTTTCCAGTGGTTGGGCTGAGCTGAGGCCTGCTGCACCTCCTTCTTCAGTCACTTCCCAGGCCTCCTTTCTCCACACGTGTGACAGGCCCACGGCCTGACCTAGCCCCCAAGTTGGTGACATTAGCCTATAAAGATAATACCTGATAGAGTCTTGGAGATTTTGGAGGAGTTAGCCAGGGAGAGGTTCTGTCGCTGTTGGATGGTGTTTTATATATGTCAGTTAAGTCAGGTTCTGATTTTCTCTGTAGTCATTCTATCAAGTTTTGAGAGAATGGTGTTGGAATTTCTAACTACAACTGTGGATAGAACTTCTTGCAGTTCTATCAGTTTTTGTTTTATGTATTTTGATGATCTGTTATTAGGTGCATAAATGTTTAGGATTATGTCCTCTTGATAAATTGAAACCTTTTTCCTCTGATCAAAAAAAGACGTTCTTGTATACCCGTGGGCTAAAACCAAAAACTCCAAATAAATATCGATCCCTAAACAAAAGACCTTCTTTTTCCAGGTAATATGCTTGGCTCTGCAGTCTGCTTTGTCTGATATTAATATAGGTGATCCAGCTCTCTTGTTATATGTTTTTCCATCATTTTACTTTTAACCTATTTGTATCTTTTTATTTAAAGTGGATTTCATATAAGCAACATACAATTGGATCTTGCCTTTTAATCTAATTCCTAAATCTCTGCCTTTTAATTGAGCTGTTCAGACCATTTACAATTAATGTGATTATTGATATGGTTGGATTTTAATCTTTAATCTTCCATGTTGCTGTTTCCTATTTGTCCCATCTATTTTTTGTTTTCATTTTCCTCTTTTTCTATTTTAGGTTAATTAAATATGTTTATTATTCCACTTGATCTCTCTCTTTTCTTATTAGCTCCAACTCTTTGTTGTATTATTTTAATGGATACTTATCATAGCTTGTCTTCAAGTGGTATTATACTACCTCACATATAGTATAAGAACCATAACAGCAGTATGTACATCAGTTTCTTCCATCCTAGGGATTTTGCCATTGACATCATCATAGATTTTATTTGTACATATATTATAAACCCCCAAATATATTATTTGCATCATAAACATTAAAGTCTATTTTAAAGATATGCTATAATGAGAAAGTATTTTTTGTTTACCCACATAGTTATGATTTCTGGTGCTTTTCATTTCTCTGTGCAGATCCAGGCTTCTGTCTGTTGTCATCTTCCTTCTGCCTGAAGGACCCACTTTAATGTTTCTTGCAAGTCTGTTGGTGATGAATTCTTTCAGCTCTTGCGTGTCTGAAAAACTCTTCATTTTGCCTTTGTGGTTGAAAGATACTTTTGCTGGGTATAGGATTCTGAGTTGATGATCTTTTTTTCTTTTCAGTGCATTAAAGATGTTCCGCCACCTTTTGTCTGGCATTGCTTTTAACGATAAGTCTGCTATCATCTTTATCTCTGTTCCTCTGACCCCACCTCCCTTCGTGTTTCACCCTCTTGACAGTGGGTTGGGGGCTCCTCTGGATGCCTGTGCCCTGTGTGGCCTGACCAGCCTGCTCCACCCTAAATCTCCACACTTGTCCCCTCTGGAGGGCAGCCGCTCTCTATGGAGACAAGCACTGTCATTGATCACCTGTCCAGCTGATGCAGTTGTTGAAGCACATGTCTCACAGAGTGCCTTTTCCTCAAGTGAGACTAAATTTTCAAAGGGAGGCAACTAGGAATGATTCAGTTCAAGAGTTAGAGATGAAGTCCTTCTCACCTGGGGACTGATGACCCTCTGTCTCAGCTGCTCTGTGGGCTTTGGAAAGGTCCTTTCCCTCTCTGTGCTTCCCCAGGAGGAGGTGGTTCTCAGAGCCTGGGCGTCCCAAAGAGGGGTGTGTGTACCCCAGAAGGCAAGTGAGATAACACAGTGGGGTTTTGGAAGAAGACGTCATGATGGTTAGTTTATGTGTGAACTTGGCTGGATCATGAGGTGCCTAGTTACTTGGCCAAAGGTTTTTCTGCGTGTGTCTGGGAGGGTATCTCTAGATGAGATTAGCGTTTGAATCTGGATTCAGTAGAGCAGATTCCCCCTCCTAATGTGGTGGGCCTCATCCAATCCATTGAGGGAGGCCTGAATAGAACAGGAAGGTGGAGGAGGGGAGAATTGGGGCCCCTCTCGCCTGACTGCACGATCTGGGACATCGTCTCTGCCCTCAGCACCCCTGGTTCTCAGACCTTCAGGAGTTACACCACCAGGTCTTCTGGGTCTCCAGTTTGCAGACAGCAGGTGGTGGGACTTCTCAGCCTCCGTAATCATGAAAGCCAACTCCTCATCGTAAATCTCTTCCTATATATCTATATCTGCCCTATTGTTTCTGTTTCTCTGGGGAACACTGTGTAACGACATCAGAAGTTCTATTGATAGTGAGCGAATCTGAAAATTAAGAAACATGCTTTCCTCGTTGAAGAATGAGCTGGCTGGGGTGATCTCACTCTGGCCAGATGTCACTTCTAGGACACAGGCAGGGACATCACTGCCCAGGCATAGCGAGGCCGGTGCCACCCTCACTCAATTGCTCATTTTTAGCGAGCTGTCCTTAACTCCAGCCACTGGGTCAGCGTCTGCTGGTTTGGCTGGTTAGACTGAAAACTTTGCAGCGCCTCATAGGGGTCACACCGAGGGTCACAGGGCACAGCGGCTCACCGGTCATCTGCGGGGAGTTGTCAGGTTGTGCTATTTTTTTGTTTTGCTCTGTTCTGTTTACCAAAAGATAGTGCTCCCAGGCTGGGTGCCCTTCTGAGATGCCGTGTAGCTGTCTGTAAGATGTCCCCTGGTAATTATTTCTGAAAGGTAAGCTCCCATAATCTGTCCTATAGAGTCAGGGGTCAGATTTTTGACACGTGAGAAGGAACATGCTTTTTTAATTTTTAATTTTTTTGTTCAAGTATAGTTGATTTACCATGTTATATTAGTTTCAGGTTGGTTATCTATTTTATATATAGTACTGTGTATATGTTAATCCCAAACTCCTAATTTATCCCCCCTCCTCTTCCCCTTTGATAACTAAGGAAACTATGCTGTAGAGAAAACATTTTGAAAATGGATGTTGGATGTGTCTCTGTTGTGTGATTCTGTTGACAGGAATAATGTATATCACCCACAGCTCTTTCTTACCCATACTTCCTGGCTAGTTGGAAAGTCTTACAAAAAGAGAACTTCAGTGGATTTTCATCTTATTTGTGAAAAATATAACAATCCAACTTCTTCTGCTTAGTTTGTAAGAAGATAGACATTTATCAGTCAAATTTCAATAAAAACCTTCACATCCCTGGATGGATTAAAAAATAGTTGATTATTTAGAAAGAGAGCTAATCTGATAGCCCATAAATCTAAGTTAACTGTAAATAAATGGAAATAAACCGAAATTAGAACGAAAGCTTTTCAACACACAAAGTGATCAATCAAAATTTTTTTAAAAGTTGAAACATATTCAGTTACACTGCATTCATTAAAATACAGTTAACATTAATATTTTGGAGAGAGCAAAATTTTTTGTGCCATTAATAAATTTCTAAAAACCTGTTATTTAAAAAATATTATTTACTTTCTCTTTATCTCATCTTTCAAAAAACTTTCTTTTGTGTGTCAGTGCAAACGTGTTAACAGGAAATTAGTTATACGTGTCTTAGGAGAGGTTCCCGTTTCCCTTGTGAGGCTTCTCTTCCCCACACGGCTGTGTCTGCTGATTCCCATCTCAGCCCCCGTCCACAGCCACACCCCTGTCTGCAGGGTCCATGCTTGTCTGAGCCGGATCCTGGGGCTCCTGGGCTCCTTCTCCTGTCCTCACCTGCAGCATGTCTACCCGCTTTAAGGAGCAGGATGAAACCTATCGTGCATCAGCCTCGTTGATAACTAACGGCTCCTGTGGACCACACATCTTGTTTTCCCAGAAAACGCCCTAGAGGAGGCCTGGGACTGCTGGTTGGGCCCCCTTCCTCCTGGCAGCTGTGGCCTGAGGCCTCCTCACATCCACCTTTGGGGGTCTCACATGCTTGCTTTTAACTGGTGGAATCACTGCATGAAATCCAGCAGCGTGTAGCCGACCACTTCAACTGTTATTATAATAACAACGCCAAAAATAGGTGACACTCTTCAAGGCTTACGAGCTAGCACGCGCCCTCCTAACCCCTTGATAAGTAGGAATGGTGCCTCTATGAATGGGTGTTTCATTTTATGACGAGGCAATTGGAGCTCGGTACCCGGCCACTTGCACCAGGGTGTGCTGCCCTCCATGGTGTGGGTTTTGGTGGCGGCCGCAGGCCATCAACACGGCATGACTGTGACATTGTCACTGCATTCAAGAGCTTGTTGCCCCTGTAATGCTGATGTAACGTCCCCCCAGTTGAGCTCCTTCCCTGGCTACGGCCAGGTGCCAGATGTGGAAGCGGGGGACAGTGACCGACAGTGATCCTGGTGGCCTCCACTTCTGAGGGCTGGCACCTGACCTTAGGCTGCCCTCGGCACTTTGCCAGCATCGCCTCTTGAGCCCTCATGGTGGCCAATGAGTGGGACCATCACCACTGGTTGCATTAGTCTCTCCGGGCCCTGGAGCTAAGAGGCCAGCCAGCTGGGACCCGTACCGCACCTGCCATCTGCTCTGCCGCGTCCCCCAGTCGGACCCGCCGGCTTCTACCCTCTGCTCCACTGGGTCTGCCCCCCTGGCCCCTGCAGCTTTCTGCTTGTCTCAGTGCCCAGAGACATGTGAGTCCTGCTGAAAGCCAAGAGATTCTAGAGGACATAGGAGCTTAGGGAGGGTCCACTGCTGGCGTCGGGCATTCCCAGCGAGCCCGGCAGTGCTCTGGAGGCACAGCGGAGGCTGCTGGAGGCCTGGTGTGTCCTGGGAGTGGGCACGTGCCCCACAGAGGGCTGCTTCAGGCCTCTGGTCCCCAGAAGATGGCTGGGGGTAGACCCTGGAAATTGGGGCTAGGCCCCTCATTGTCTGTCCCTTGAAAGTTCCAGCTGATCTGGGTGGTGACTAGTCCAGAATTGCGTGGATCCTCTGGGCCCCTAACGTTGACCTAGTCACTACCTGGAGGGGGCGTGGAGATGAGCCTGGTGTAGACCATTGGCATACTTGGCATTTAGCTTGGATATTAGAAAGAAGCATGTGTTAAAGGTGTAATAATTCAGAACTCTCATTAAAGAGGGTAAGGCAGGCGTTATTCAGGAGCGTTGCGTCGGGTGTAGGGACCACTGCAGTGGGAGAGAGAGAGAAGGCTCAACCCAAAATAGAGGGTGGGCAAGTGGGGCTTATATAGCCAAGGGGCAGGGTGGGGGGCGGTGGATGGAAAACTACCAAAGGAGACATCCGGGGTGAGGGGGCTTCCGGCTAAACTGACCTAACAGGATTCCCGCTGAGAGCAGGCCAAGGTGATCCGACGTCACCTGGCGGGGCTCAGAGATGAAGAACGCGATCAGATATCTGGGGTGATCAGATGTCAAGGATGGGGTGTCCGGTTAAACTGACTAAGCAGGGCTCTTGCTCAAACTGGACGATGCAGAGATGAACTTGGATGCCCTGACGTCAGGGCCCATTTGGGAAGAGCGTCCAGAGTCTGGTCCAGGAGAGAATCTTGTCGCATGGCGGGTAGTCGAACGAGCAGGGAAGCACGAATGGGCGGGCCAGTGGCTAACGGAGGACTGCTCCCCAGGCGGAGGAGGAGCGGGACGACATGGAGAGGGTGAAGCTGGACAACAAGAGGATTCTCTTCAACCTCCTGCCGGCCCACGTCGCCCAGCACTTCCTCATGTCCAACCCCCGCAACATGGTGAGCACCGAGGCGGAGAGGCCCCTCTGGCCACCCCAAGGGCAGGGTGGGGACTAGGCCCTCTGAGGCCCCTGGGCCATGGGGGTGGCAGGTGCCCAGAGCTAGCGTGCCCTCCCCTTTGATCCTGGGAGATAGCATCCACTGTCCCCACAAGGAAGGCGAGTGGGCTTCAGTAAACCACACACGAGGTGGGGAAGCACCGGTTCAAGGCCTGCACGTCCTGGGTGGCCCCCTAGAAACTGCCTCACCCACCCGTAGGGCTGGCGGTTCACTCCTTTCTCTGTGCTCAGAGCTGTCTCTGTCTGGGTTGCTCAGAACGTCCTAGTGGCCACGACCTACTGCAGTAAAGCTCTGGAACCACCCAGACAGCATAGAGCAGGGCTTACAAAAGCCGACTCAAAAATAAAGAGGCTCAGGCTGGGTTTTTAGGTCCTAAAGGCACAAACCCCCAGGCTTAGCTTGACTAGCGTTGGCCTGAAGTAGCTCCAGGGCTCACGTTTTCATCCCGCTGGGCTGGGGGCGTCCAGAGCCGGTGGTTTTCTCAGAACAGTGCATCCTTCCCTGCTGCCTCCCTGCTGGCTGGGGGCTCTGCACCCGCCTGTGAGGTGAGCTACCTTGTGTCGGCCTAGATCCTCCGAGCCCCCTTCTCACGTGGCACGGGGTGCCAGCGCGTCCTGGCAGCCACGCCTCAGGACTGGTCCGCGGGGCCTGCTCCCAGCGCCAGCCCTGAATGCTGCTCTGGCTGCCTCTTCAGCGCCTGACCCAACCTTTGACCCCCAGGACCTGTACTACCAGTCGTACTCGCAGGTGGGGGTCATGTTCGCCTCCATCCCCAACTTCAACGACTTCTACATCGAGCTGGATGGCAACAACATGGGGGTGGAGTGTCTGCGCCTCCTGAACGAGATCATCGCCGACTTTGACGAGGTAAGGGCCGCCCCACAGTCCTGACCCCCTTGGGCCTGGGCCATCCTGGCGCCCCTCCCCCAACCGAGTCCTGAATTGTGTCCACCGATGTAGCACGTGCTCTGGGGATGGCGTGGGGCCAGGGGGAGCACGTGCCTTTTGTCTCCTTGGGAATCCCAACCAACTGTGACAGTTGAGGAAGGAAATTTGCCTTAGGATGGGGAGGGCGGGTGCTGGCGTCTGTGCCCTGCCTTGTGAATGTCGAGCTCAGGTGGGTGGCCTCACCTGCAGGTTGGGGGGCAGGCACCTCTGCACCCTCCAAAGCCAGGTTTCCAGTCTGGGCCAGTCCTGCTTCCCTCACTGGGGCCGTCTGCCCCCTGGGTGGTTGTGAGCTCAGCTGCTGGAGAACGGGGATGTATTCTGTATGTTACTCCTTGGCGCCTCTTTTAAGCACCTTTGCTGGAGCCCCTGAGGCCTGCGTCTCTCAGTTCAGCCCCAGAACCTGTCTCATGCCTACATGAAGAAGACATGTTGCTTTCCAGAATGTGCCTGTCTGCGGTTGCTCCTGGCGGCTGTACGCCGCCGTGACTTTTATAAGATGTTATGTAACGTTTAACAGTTTTGTGTTTCAAACAAAGCTCATGGACAAAGATTTTTACAAGGACCTGGAGAAGATCAAGACCATCGGGAGCACCTACATGGCTGCTGTGGGGCTGGCGCCCACGGCCGGGGCCAAGGTGAGTGCAGGCCGACAGGTGTGCCCTGCTCAGGGACTGGGTCCCGGCTCTGCCCGCAGCTGCCCAGGGACCACGGGCAGGCTCCCCACTGCGGGCCTCAGTTTGCCCTCTGCATTGGATTAGGGCAGCAGCCTGCAGGCTGTCTTGTCAGTGGCCCACTCTCTGCAGTCACAACCTTCTGTGGAAGGTCAACACAGAAGGCCGGGCACAAGAACGTCCTCCAGCCCTGCCCCCTCCCTCCCACCCTGGCCCCATCCTGGCAGCCTGGCACCACTGAGTGTTCCCCTTTCCCAATTCAGGATTGTGAATAAAGTCCTCAGGTTGCCCCTATAAAATAGGCAGAAAAAGAGAGGAAGATGTAAAAAAAAAAAAAAAAAAGTGTCATGAATAGAAAGCAGTTATACATATAGTAGATGCTAATCTAACCATATCAATAATCACCTTAAATGTGAATGGTCTAAATACACCAATTAAAAAACAGAAACTAACAGAGTGGCTAAAAAACAAGACCCAACTAGGTTTTCTGCAAGAAGCACACTTTAAATATAAAGTCACAGATACATTAAAAATAAAAGGATGTAGAAAGAGATACCATGCTAGCACTGTTAAAAGCTCAAGTAGCTATCTTAATTTCAGACAAAGCAAATTACAGATCAAGGAAAATTATTAGGGATGAAGAGGTACATTACAAAGTGATAAAGGAGTTAATTCTCCAAGAATCCATAACAATCTTTGATATTTATGCACTTAACAACAGGGGGCGAAAACTGATAGAACTGCAAGGAGAAATAGATGAATCCACTATTTTTTTTTTTTTAATTCACGTTCTTATTTATTGATTGATTTATTGATTGATTGATTGCTGTGTTGGGTCTTCGTTTCTGTGCGAGGGCTTTCTCTAGTTGTGGCAAGCGGGGACCACTCCTCATCACGTTGCGCGGGCCTCTCACTATCGCGGCCTCTCCTGCTGCGGAGCACAGGCTCCAGACGCGCAGGCTCAGTAATTGTGGCTCACGGGCCCAGCTGCTCCGTGGCATGTGGGATCTTCCGAGACCAGGGCTCGAACCCGTGTCCCCTGCATTGGCAGGCAGACTCTCAACCACTGCGCCACCAGGGAAGCCCTGAATCCACTATTTTTGTTGGAGACTTCAGTACCCTGCTATCAGTAATTGGTAGATCCAGTTGGCTGGAAATCTGTAAAGAGAGCTGAACTGAACAGCATCATCAATCACCTGGAGGTAATTAACATCTATAGACTACTTCATCCAAGGACAGCAGAATATACTTCTTTTGAAGCTCACATGGGACATTTACCAAGATAGACCACATTCTGGGCCATAAAACACAGCTTAATAAATTTAAAATAATTGAAATAATATAAACTATATTCTTAGACTAGAGTAGAATTAAAGTAGAAATCTATTGCTAGGAGATAATTGGAAAATTCCAAAATATTTGGAGATGAAGCAGTACACTTCTAAGTGATACAAAGGACAAATAATAAAAAAAAAGAAATCTCAAGAGAAGTTGAAAAATATTTTGAACTAAATGAAAATAAAAATATAACTTATCAAAATTTGTGGGGTGCAGGAAAAGCAGTGCTTAGAGAGAAATTTATGTCATTGAATTCATACATTAGAAAAGAAGACCAATCCAAAATCAATAAGCTTCCACCTTAGAAAAGTAGAGAAAGTAGAGCAGTATAAACCTAAAGCAACAGAATAAAAGAAATAGTAAAAATCAGAGCACAAATCAATGAAATCAAAGACAAGAAATCAAAGAAAATCAATGAAACCAAAAGTTGGCTCTTTGAAAAGATCAATAAAATTGATCATCTCTAGCCATGCTAACCAAGAAAAAGGGAGAAGACACAAATTACTAATATTAGAAACAAAAGAGGGGCCATTTCCACTGAACCAATGGACATTTAAAAGATGTTAAAGTATATTGTGGACAACTCTATGGTGCTACACTGGAGGTCCTGGCCAGTCCAATAAGGGAAGAAAAGTAAATAGAAGAGTTATGAATTGCAAAAGTAGAATAAAACCATCATTCTCAAATTGCTTGCATGTTTAGAATATACAGTGCTAAAATGTTTACATATAAACTGATAGAATTTTTAAGTGACTTTACCAAACTTGCTGGATATAAAATCAACATAGAAATTTCTATTTTATCTCTGTATCTTAACTACAGACAATTATAAAATCAAATATTTTAAAAGTTACTATTTCCAACTAGTATAAAAGTATAACTATATGCCCACAAATTTGGTAACTTAGGTGAAATGGACCAATTCTTTGAAAGACACAATCTGCTAAAACTCACATAAGAAAAATAGATAATCTGGATAGGTCTATATCTATTTTAAAAATTGAATCAGTAATTAATAACCTTCCAAAACAGAAAGCACTGGGCCCAGTGCTTATTTAGATCAAAGATCTAAATAAGTCAAGAGATGCTCCATATTTCTGCATAGGAAAACTCAGTATCATTAAGATGTCAGATTCCCACTTGATCTGTAGATTTAATGCAGTCCTGATCAAAAGTGCAGCAGGTTATTATGTGATATTGACCAACTGATCCTAAGTTTACATGGAAAGACAAAAGACTGAGGGTAGTCAACACAACATAGCAGAAGCAGGACAAAGTTAGAGGGCTGACACCACCAGACATCAAGACTTGCTATAGAGCTGCAGTAATCAATACAGTATGGTTTTGGCAAAAGGGGGTAGTCAAATAAACCAGTGGAACAGAATAGAGAGCCCAGAAATAGATCCACATAAATATAATCAACTGATCTTTGACAAATGGAGCAAAGATAGTCTTCAACAAATGGTGCTAGAAAAATTGAATATCTGTCTATCTAAATTATATTTTTTAAATGAATCTAGACACAGACCTTACACTGTTCACAAAAATTAACTCAAAATGTATCATAGGCCTAAATGTGACATGCAACACTATAAAACATCTGGAAGATAACATAGGAGAAAATCTAGGTAACCTTGGGTTTGGTGATGAGTTTTTACATACAGTACCAAAAGCATGATCCGTGAAAGAAAACACTGTTAGATTGGACTTAATTAAAATTTTAAAATTCTACTTGTGGAAAATACTATAATGAAAAGACAATCCATACACTTGGAGAAAATCTTTGCAAACCACCTATCTGATAAAGGCTTCGTACCCAAAATATACAAAGAACTCTTAAAATTAAGAAGACAAATAGGGCTTCCCTGGTGGCGCAGTGGTTGAGAGTCTGCCTGCCAGTGCAGGGGAGACGGGTTCGAGCCCTGGTCTGGGAGGATCCCACATGCCGCGGGGCGGGTAGGCCCGTGAGCCACAACTACTGAGCCTGCGCGTCTGGAGCCTGTGCTCCGCAGCAAGAGGGGCCGCGACAGTGAGAGGCCCGCGCACCGCGATGAAGAGTGACCCCCGCTCGCCGCAACTAGAGAAAGCCCTCGCGCAGAGACGAAGACCCAACACAGCCAAAAATAAATTTAAAAAAAAAAGAAGACAAATAGCCCAATCAAAAAGTGTTCCATCAAAAGATGGGAACAGACACTTTACCAAAGAAGATATACAGATGGCAAATAAGCATATGACAAGATGCTCCATATCCTATGTCATCAGGGAAGTGCAAATTAAAACAACGGGATACAATTTCACACTTATTAGAGTGGCCAAAATCCAGAACACGGACACTACCACATGCTGGTGAGGATGTGGAGCCATAGGAACTCTCACTCGTTGCTGGAGGGAATGCAAAATGGTGCAGCCACTTTGGAAGACAGTGTGAGTTCTTACAGAACTAAATATGCTCTTACCATATGATCCAGCAGTCACCCTCCTTGTTATTTATCCAGAAGAGTTGAAAAATTATGTCCACGCAAAAACCTGCCCAAGGATGTTCATAGCAGATTTATTCATAATCGTAGACCTTGAAAGCAACCAGGGTGTCCTGCAACAGGTGAATGAATAAATAAACTGTAATACATCCATACAATGGAATATTATTTAGCACTAAAAAGAAATGAGCTATCAAACCATGAAAAGACATGGAGGAACCTTAAATGCGTATCATTAAGTGAAAGAAGCCAATCTAGAAAAGCTACATACTGTGTGATTCCAACTATATGATATTCTGGAAAAGGCAAAACTATGGAGACAGTAAATAATAGTTTCCAGGGTTTGAGGGAATAGGTGGGGGATTTAGAGGACGGTGAAACTATTCTGTATTCTACTACAATTACGGATACATGAAATTCTGCATTTTTTAAAACCCATAAAACACACAGCACATAGAGTGAACCCTAATGTAAACTGTGGAATTTAGTTAATAATAATGAATCAATGTAAGTTCATTCAATGGTAACAAATATACCATACCCTAAAGCAAGATGTTAATAAATAGGGGAAACTCTGTATGTGTGTGGGGTGGTACGGGGGTAGTATATGGGAACTCTCTACACTTACCTGCTCAATTTACCTGTAAACCTAAAACTGTTCTAAAAAAAATGTAAGTTAATTTTTTTTTAAAAAAGCATTAGTTCCCCAGCTTTGAGGACTATGAAAATATTCCTAAAAAAAGAAAAGCAAGTAACCTTGATATCATTAGAAAAAGAAAAAAATTAACAGTTGTTTTTTCACAAAAGAGAGGATCTTTCAACACATCAAAATGAAAGAGACCGTCTCAGTGTGAGGAAGGAGGGCTGGAACTGCTCTCGGCTGTGTGAGCGCTGACTCAGACCCACTCTGCTCACCTGGCTTTGCTTGTTTCCGATGGGCCGGTGGCAGCATTGTCTGAGCAGTGGACATCTGGTCTCCCACCACAGGGCTCCCCCCGCCCCCATTCCTGAGGAAGGGCTCTGCCTGGGCTCAGATGGCCTCAGTCTCTGCCCTCAGGAGCTGGGAGCCTTGGGCAATAATATTCCTCCTCTGTTTCAGTCTCTAACCTGTAGAATGGGATGATAAACACACACTAGGGCAGCTGTAGGGTGCCACCCAGTCAGCCCCAGGCCCAGCCAGCGGGGCTGCTGCATTGTTGACGTGGGGATCAAGTCCCTGATCCTGTGAGGGGTACAGGCTGGTCCGCCCACCCCCGCAGGTCACTGGCTGAGTGTCCCTGGCCCCTCTGCCCTTGCACCCGTCAAACGTAATAACCCGTGTCTGCTCACGTCCAGGCTAAGAAGTCCATCTCCTCCCACCTCAGCACATTGGCAGATTTTGCCATCGAGATGTTCGACGTCCTGGATGAGATCAACTACCAGTCTTACAACGACTTCGTGCTCCGTGTTGGTACGTGGCTGTGAGCTGTCCCATCGTTCGGGCCAGCTCACCCTTCCTGCACTGGCCCCGGGGGCTGGTGGCCTGGGCTCTCCCCTAGGAGCGGGGGTCATTGGTCCAGGCTCCCTTGTCTCACAGGAAGGAGGATGGCACCACCCAGAGGAGTGCATGGGACGCAGGGACAGCTGGGTCCACCTCAGAGCTGGTTATCAGTGACTCAGGACCTGGAAGAGTCATTGTGCAGCTTAGGAAACGCAGGAGAAATCTTGATTGTCTCAGAGACTCTCAGATACACCTCTGAGTCCACACTTAGCTGGAGGAAGGTGCCCCTGTCAGCAGGCCCGAAACATTGGGGCCGAGGCTGCGCAGAAGCCCAGGGTGCAGGCTCAGGCTGGGTCTTTTGTCCTCCTGGGTTCCCTTGCCTTGCCTGTGAGTGAGGAGGGGAACCACCTGGGGTCTAAGCTCCTCTCTAGCTCTTTGCAAACTTGTAGGGTTTCTTTTCTTCAGTCTTAAATTCACTTTTTTTCTGGGAATATAGGTTTACCAGAAAAATTTGTATTAGTCGAGGATATAGTTAAACGAGAGATGTCTTTCTTTCTCTCTCTCTCTGCCTGTCTTCCTTTCTGTCCTTCCTTCCTTCTTTCTTTCCTTCTTCCTTCCTTTCTTTCTTTCTCTTTCTTTCTTTCTTTCTTTCCTTCCATCCATCCCTCCCTCCCTCCTTCCTTCCTTCCTTTCTTTCTTTCTCTCCTTCCTTCCATCCATCCCTCCCTCCCTCCTTTCTTCCTTCCTTCCTTCTTTCCCTCTCTCTCTCTTTCTTTCTTTCCCTCCCCCCTCCCTCCCTCCCTTTCTCTCTCTTTCTTTCCTTTCCTTTTTATCCCTCTCTCTCTCTCTTTCTTTCTTTCCCCTTCCTTCCTTCCTTCCTTCCTTCCTTCCTCCTTCCCTCCCTCCCGCCCCCCTTTCTTCCCCCCCATTACCTATTAGTCCACGATATAGTTAAACTGGACATTTATGGTTGTTTTACAATTCAAATGTCTAGTGGCCTTAAAGAACAGAACTTAGAGCTGGGCTTGAGCACGAGGGGTGGTAGCCACCAGAGTGGGTGGAGTTCTGATGTGCTTAAACACAGTGCTGCCTTAGCCCTGGTGCCCGGCCCGAGGGACGTGCTGGAGATGGGGGCAGAGCACCCTCTGCGCCTCGCCCCCAGGGTCCAGTTCTCCTCTGGGGCCGCGGGCTTGGATTAATAGACATAAGGGGCCATCAGGGAAATTCTGTTTCTTACTCTCCTACTGAGGACCCCTAGGCCAGTCGCACCTCTGTGCCCGGATGGCCGGTCACACAGGAGGCTGCATCCTGGCTCAGTCTCATCCACATGGACTGGGGCATCCGGGGTGGTAGAGGGGGTTCCCCACGTCCCACCAGCCATCTGGAAGTGGCCCCTTTGGGGCTCCTCTGGGTTCCCACATCCACCTAGCCTGAGGCTCCCAGCTCAGCCCATCCAGTTCCACCCCTGCCTCCTCCCAGAGACGCCAGCACCCACTGCCCCAGCTTTGGGGGGTTGACTAGGCCAGCGTCTGAAACGTGATTAGCGCGCTTGGCTACGCTCAGGAAAATCGACGCGGAATGCTGAGTCGAAGGTATGCTGTGGTGTCAGCCCAGACCTGGCTGCAGGGGCGACTGGGGGCACTTGGGCCTGTGTCACTGCCCAGGCCAGCTGGACCCTGTGCCACATAAAGACAAGGGCGCCTCCAGTCTCCTTCAGAGCGCCCTGAAAATACTTAGTTCTGGGCCCGACACCCAGAAGAGCCAAGGGATCCCATCCAGGGAACCAGTCGAGCCGCTGTCCTTTCTGGAAAAGGAAGCTGGGGGCGGAGGGACACACTGTGGCCCCCAGACTGAACGGTCAGCCTTCTGAGCAGCAGGACTCGGCATGGGGTCGCCGTTCCAGGAAATGGGACGTTTTCCCGGGATCAGGACTGCTTCCTGACGGTGCGGCGTGCAAGCAGAGCCTGGGAGCTGCCTCTCGGCGATGCTCTGGGGTCCCTGCTTTGGGGAGGGGCGTTGCACTGGGTGACCCCAGGAATCCATGACCTCACAAGGGGCTGCTCCTCCCCTCGGAGGCCTCCCCACTGACGCCCCGCACGGCTGTTTTCCAGGCATCAACGCTGGCCCCGTGGTGGCTGGAGTGATCGGGGCTCGCAGGCCGCAGTACGACATCTGGGGAAATACGGTCAACGTGGCCAGTCGGATGGACAGCACCGGCGTCCAGGGGAGAATCCAGGTCAGTTCACTCGGACGTCCCCAAGGCACAGGTGCCTATCCTGCCGGCGGGAGGCTGAGGTGGAAGGGACAAGGGTCGGGCGGGGGCGGCCGCCCAGCCCCGCAGCCTGCGTCCTCCCGTCCCAGTCTGCCTCTTCTGGGTAGGGGCACTGAGCCGCGTGGCTCAGTGTGTCTGCAGCCTTGGAGGCTGGCCGCTATGTGGCCAGGCGCAGAGATGGGGATGGTGAGTGATGGCTCCCTAGAAGGGAAGGGGCTGCCTCACCGTTTGAAGGGCAGGTGCTGTGGGGCCCCCTGACCTGAGAACCTGAGGGCGCTCACTTGGGACGCGAAGCAGGTGCTCTGACACTGGCTGGCACTGAAGGTGTAGGAGACAGTGGCCCCTGCGCATCGTGTTATGTGGCCGTGTGGTTCCGCTCTCGGGATTTCCCTTGGAACAAACATGCAAACGTGGGTCACACGGAGGGAAGGAGCCTGTCCCCCGTGTGTGGCTTCGGTTGGCCTCTGGGGGCCCAGATGGATGGGGCAGAGAACGCAGCGCTGGGTGAGTAGGGCCACTGCCCTCCTGCTGTGGCCTGGCCTTGAGGCAGCCACCACCTGGCAGCCAGTGAGCACTGGTCCTTTACTTGATCACAAAGTCTCACTCGGTCCTCCGTAGATCCTGTGAGACACGTTCACCCCAGGTTTTGAGAGAGCCACTGGGGTGCGGCCCCTGCAGGATGCGGTTCCAGTGAGAAGGTTGCCCGCCTGGGGCTCTCTCGCGTCATACCTGTTCAGTTCCCGGGGCCCCTGCCTGCATTCATCGGGCGCTAACCCTCGGACAGGTACCTTGGTGGGTCCCTTGGATCCGTCAGCTTAAAAGACAGGCACCAACATCTTCCTGGAGCTCTCCTCCTGCTCAGAACACAGGCGGGATCTGCATGCAGCATCTCTGCACCTCTGCATTCTTTCTCTTAAACTTCTCTTACGGTGGTGAAATACCCATAACGTAAAGCGGGCCATCTTAGCTGTTCTTAAGTGCACAGCTCAGGGGCGTTAAGTGTCCACGTTGTCGTACTGCCGTGCATCCCAGGACACCGTGTTCCTTTTCTAAGAGGATCTTTCACCTATGCTTCTCGCAGCCTTCCCCAGGCACTGGTCATGCCCCAGGGGACACCTGGCGGGAGCCCCCTCCACTCTGCAGCCTGGCTCCTGTCCAGTGCCGACATCACATCTCTAAGTTTGTCACATCCGATCTGGGTCGGCCACCCCTCTGCTCAGAACTGTCCCTGCTCCCTCCGGCCTCCTGTGAGGGCTGTTTGCCATGGCAGGGACTCCAGCACGCCATCCAGCCTCTGCCGGCTGCTGGGCTGCCCGGCAATATCTGTGTCTGGACTCCCGCAGGGCGAAGTCCCTCGGCCCGGACCTCCTGGAGGACCTACATCACAGGAGGTCTTAGCAGACCAGGCCCCTCCCCTCCCACCCTTCGGCTCGGGTGGCAGCACCCCGTGCACTTGGGACAGGGCAGGACAAAAGCAGGGCTCTGGTGACGTTGGCCAACCTGGGTAAGACCTGCAGTCCCTCCATCTGGCGGCCAACGTGACCTGGCCTGGCCACTTGGCCACCCCCTTGGCCGAAGGCTCTTCCCCTCCAGCCCATCGTGCTCGTCTTCCCAGTTTAAAGGGAGAAACACTTAGGCTCCACTGTTGTATGGTTCTTGTAGGGGTTCTTGGTCACAGCCCAGGAGAGATCCCTTCCCTTTGCCAGCCCAGGTTAAAACTTTGGTTCTTTTGAAGAAGTGAACAAGAGACTCACATATTAATGATGAAGGTTTGCAAAAAGGTGTCTTAACTTTTTCCTGAGGATAATATCTAATCAGATATCACCTGCCCAAATTCTCATTCCTTAGTCCTCAGCTGGGAGCCTTCTTTCTTCTGTGTCAAAATTCCTAAAAAGGAGACCCCTCCTCACGCCTGCTGTCCCAGGAGAGGCAGACAAGAGGGTTCTGAGCAGACCCCTGGCATCCCAGGGCCCCGTTTTCCAAGGAGTACGGCGGCCAAGAGAAGGTTGACCGTGACGATACCCAGGTTCCACCTTGGCCATCAACTTGAGGACCAAGCAGGTGCTTCCCGGGAAGTGTCTCCGTGGGAGCCCAGCACTCTCTCTCAGGCAGAGTGAGGTCGGTGTGGCTGCAGGGTGGGTCCCCCCCACTGCTGGCCAGGCCTCACAGGGAACTCTATAGAGCGTTCCCAGTCCGCCTCTTCAGAGACACAGGGATTCTCATGCAGGTGGCTGAGAATCAGACTTCATAGGGGACTCCCTCTCGGCCTCTTGGGGACCTCGTGTCTCTGAGCCCCTGACCTGGACCCTTTCTGGGCCCCCCATGGTGACATCATACACAACCCTGATTCACAGCCTGGGACCTCCTGGCTCGAATGTCAAGGCTGAGAGATGCACAGGGGCGGTGCAGCCCGAGCTCCCGAGCGGCCCGGAAGGACACCCAGGCCCGAGCCCACCTGCCTTCAGACCTCGGCTTTACTGCATGTGCTGGTGGGTCATCTTTACCTCCAGCATTTCTTTGTGCAATGATCTGGATATTTTGTTACCTCTCATTCTTCATAAGACAAGAGAATACAGTGAAAGGAAAGAGCTCACGTAAGGATAAGACTCAGAGATTTTTGTCAATGTGTATCTTGGGGCTTAAGCTGGACGTCAGGGTTCTAGGAAGGCCAGATCTCTTTGAACAGATGAATTGTGGGTTGGTTCAATCATGAAAGGAAAGAGCAAAATGGAGCCTTTTATCACAGTAGCAAGCCTCTGAGATCACCTTGTGTCTCAGAGGCCACATCTGAGTGGTGACCTTTGTGACAGTGGCATCTCCCCTGTGTAACCGGCCAGTCTGTGGCTCAATTCCATGAAGGACTTTGGGGTGCGCTGAGCCCTGCTGGGGAACTGAGTGAGGCCGTGTGGCCCTGGCCTTTTTGTGGCCTTGGATCGGGGTCTTTGGCAGCTTCGGGGCCACCAACCAGCCAGCACCCTGGGGAGTTTCAGCACTCCCCACTTTTTCTTGACCGTCCAAGTCTTTGTGAATGTAATGGTCACCATCAAGCTGACCAAGGTACTCTTCTTGTAAGTGGACGGCATTCTTCTCATTTACAAGGTCTGGGAGGGACCACCTGACCTGCTCCCAAGGCCGAGAGATGGAGCTGACCTGGTGAGGGTCTAGGCCTCAGGCACCCACCTGCCATTCTCCATCCCGGTGGGTGGGTGGCGGCAGCCCTGGTGAGGGGCCGCGGAACTTCCTCCAGAGCGCCAATCAGCCCCCTGCCCCCTGCGCGAGCACCAGCTAGTGCCTTGCTGATGAACAGCCACAGAAATTGGCGGAGTTAATTAATTAAGGGGAACGATACATCCTTGACCTCTTTTTGTGGGTTGAGCATACTCTGTTCCATGCCCTCTGTCTACACTGGATCAGCCAGTTTTGCTTGTTTTTCCCATGAGGGGAGCTGAGGGACCTCCTCCCAGCGCTTCTAGATCCATCGGCAGATTTCACTGTCCCGGGAGCTGTGCAGGTTCTGATGTTCTGTGGTCATTTTTGTTTCCTGAACTGCCCTGGGCACCAGGTTTCTGGCAGGCCTTGGTTACCTCCCTCCCTCCCTCCCTTCCTTCCATTGGTTCCTTTATTCTTTCATTCAATGAACACTTATGAATACCAGGAGCCTTGGTAAGTTGTGGCGAGACAGACCAGGTCCTTTGTGAGGCACTTACCGTCGCACGAAAGAAGCAGGCCGACGGTTAGTGAGGGTGAGAGCCACGTTGGGGGGCGGGGGTGGGTTCAGCGTTCCAGCGAAGCCGGTGGGGAAGAGAGCAGCCCCTCTGCCCAGGTCTGCTGGGCACTGACACCCTGGGGATGCGAGACCCTGGGCTCAGGGTGGGCTGAGTCGTTTTAAATAAAGATGCCAGAGGTGGGTGACTACATGAGGGAGGGGGAGGGGGGATTTTCAGAGCAGCAGCTGGGAGTCGGGGAGACGGGGAGAGAAGTGGTCTCCCCCTTCAGTGTAAAGTGAGGAGAATCCAAATGATCGTGTGCTCTTCTGTTTACAGAACCTTATTAGAAAGTGCTTTCTTATCCTTTACCTTTTTCATAACCCTGTGAGGCAGGAATTCTTTTGGCTAAACCCTTGGCCGGGAACCCGAGCATCAGGAAAGCTAAGTCACACCCCTGTTGTCCCTGGGAGAACGTGCCCTCTGCCCTCTCGTGCTGTTGGCCCACAGAGGCCCCAGGGGTCCCTGGCAGGTTGGTGTGAGCCCACCGGGGCCCTGAGGGTTCCATGCCAGCCCCGGGGATGGGAGCTGGTGCTGTCCGCTTCCAGCTGAGCTGCTACCTGCCGATCCCAGACCCTCGAAGACGTGTGGGGTTAACGCGGGTCCTGAGGGCCCTGGCTCCACAGCCGGAGCTCGGTGTCCAGGCATCCGGCTAGGGCTTGGGGTGATCACGGAGCTCACACCCCAGCCCCTAGGACCGGGTCCGTGTGGGCCCCGTCCAGCCCGCCTACCCACTCTGGGCCCCCCCATGGCGAACGCTGTCCTCTCCTGCTTGTCCAGGGCCCCGTTGAGGCCGCTCTGAGTCCCCTGCTTGCTTTGCAGGATCACGTCCTTCTCACCGAGTGACCGGAGTGACCATAGGAGGGGCACAGGACCCGGCTCGCAGGCCGACCTGGGGAGGCCAGAGACCGGGCGATCGGGTGATCAGTGCAGGTGGGGGAGGGACCCTCCCGTGGGCTCCCCATTGACCAAGAGTGACGCCCGCCTTTCTCCGCTGTAGGTCACGGAGGAAGTTCACCGGCTCCTGCGGCGGGGCTGCTACCGCTTCGTGTGCCGAGGCAAAGTCAGCGTCAAGGGCAAGGGCGAGATGCTGACATACTTCCTGGAAGGCAGGACCGACGGAAGCGGCTCCCAAAACAGGTCCATGAACTCAGAGCGGAAAATGTGTCCTTACGGGAGAGCCGGCCTCCAGAGCAGACTGGCCACGGGCCACCCCCCGGTGCCCCCTGCAGCCGGCCTCCCAGTCAGAGCCGGGCCGGGGGCTCTGCAGGGCTCGGGGCTTGCCCCCTGCCCCCCAGGCCACCACCTGCCCCCCGGAGCAGCTGGGAAGGAGGCTTAGCGGAGCCCACGCGGGCCGCTGGGGGCACAGGGCACAAATGCTCGGGGCGTTGGCGGCCTCGGGGCTCCCGCAGGGACCAGCCCGGCCAGCAGAGCAGGGCCGGGAACCAGTGGCCGGGCTGGGGAAGGGGGACTGTCCAGGCATGACCCGAAGCAGCTGGGCAGTGACTCGGGTGAGGGGAGAACCCAGACTGCACAGACGCCGAGGCTTTAGCAGTGTCTTTGTTTGCTCCATCCTCTTCTCGGTGGCCGAGGGAGGTTGGCCAGGTCAGCTTTGGACGTCAGGACCGTCAGGACGTCCACCAGGGCCGCAGGCTACAGTGAGAGCCTTGGAGGTCTGTCTGGCAGAGTGACTCGGGTGCCCAGCTCGTGTGTGCCCTGAGACGGATCGGCATCAGCCCAGCTGTGTGGGTCCCGTGAGGGCAGCTCCAGCCCTGGGCGGTGGCCTGCAGAGCCCAGAGTAAGAGTCAGGACTCTCTTGGCCAGAGCCAGAGCTGGGCAGGCCTTAGGTGGACGGTTTGGGAAGAACTAAGAAGCCCCTGTCCCACTGCATGGATGGTGGCGGCCGCTGGCTTTCTTCAAGATTGGGTTTTTGCTAAGAGCCAGAGGCAGGTCTTCTGGAATTCTTGGGGGACCCTGCAGCCACATCTCTGTGACCAGCATAGTTCCTGTTCCACCTGTACGTTCTCCACCTGCCCTGCTGAGCATATTGGCTCCTGTAAAACCTGGACGTTCCCTTTTCTGCCCACGTCACTGTGTTTGTGCAAAGGAGAGAAGGTGGTCGGTGTCATTTCTTACCTCTCTGCCATGGCATCTTGGGTTCCCGTACGCTGAACAACAGTGCAAGGCTTTGTTGATTTTGAAAACAAGTGAACCTCACAACCATGAGAAAGCTTCCTGGATGGAAGGCGTTTCTCTGGCAGAACCAGTCCCCTGGACGTGGAGATTTGGAGTTAGTTTATGGCTGTCAGTACAGATGTCCCTGCTCGGGTTTGCAGGGAAAGTGACTGCAAGTCATTCTGTGCAAGTCTGGGAATCTCCTACCTAGGCATCTCTGCGGTTGCCATGGAGATGAAGAATGCGGCCATGCTGGGATGGGCTGCTGGGGGTGGGCAGGGATCCGGGAGGGCCAGTGGGAAGAGACTGGCCAGAAATAGCTGGACGTGGAGACCTCAGCTCTCGACTGCAGGGAGGAGGGCAGCTTGAAACTGGAGGGAACGTTCTGGGCAGGCAAGTCAGTAGGGGGATGGCCGTGCAGAGACCCAGGCTCCGACAGCAGCCCGGAGGGTTCTGTGGGTTGCAGGGGAGCCCTGCTCGGTAGAGTCAACAGGCCTGGGGGTCCCATTCCACACCGCTCTCCCTGGGGGTCCCGACTTTTCAGAATTGGGACAGGGGCTCACTCTGGACTGAGCCTCATGGGGGTGGCTAGTGGTGTCCCCCGGGCTGCCTCCGTTGTGGGTGTATGACTCGTGGCCGTGTGGGTGTAGCTGACAGGGCCGGCCACTTAGCCCATGTGGACGGGCCAGTGACGGAGGCGGGCAGGTGGACAGTCTTTCCTCAGATGTGCCCTGGGTGAGGAGCTGAATTTCCTCCCCCCTCCCCCCCTCACAGAGCACAAACTGTGTCACCTCCAGAGCCCAGTGAGCACACGGCCTGCGCAGGTGTGCACACCTGCGTCCAGCTGCGGGGCTGAGACCCTGGCCAGGGCCCTGCTGCCCACCTGCTCCTCATGGCCGAGCTTCCACCCCAGGGCAGGGCAGGGTGGGGGGTGGACAGCACAGGAGATCATGACCCTGCGAATATGCTCTGTCACGTGGCAAAGGGGGCTCTGCAGAGGGAATTCAGGGCTTGGGGCAGAAGCTGAGGAGAGGATCCTGGGCCATCTGAGTTAACTCAGTGTGACCAATGTGACCACGTGGCCCCTCAGAAGTGGACAAGGCAGCCAGGGCAGTCGGGAAGGTTGGAAGCACGAGGTTGCTGTTTAAAGATGAGGGGCCACAGCCGGTCGAAGGTGAGGACGCCCCGGCCATCAGCCACTGAGGAAGCGGGTTGTCGATCCCACAGCTACAGGCGCTGAATTCACCTCACCCTGAGCGAGGTGGACCCTGAGCCCCGGGATGAGAGCCCAGACTCGCTGTGCTGGGACCTCAGGTCCACAGAGCCGCGGGACGCCCCCCGCACCAGGTGTGTTGGCAAAGCCACGGAACGCGTGGCCAGCTGTCACCGCAGCCGCGGGAAGCCATCGGGGCCTCGGCTGTTCTGAAACGGCGAGGTCTCCCCTTCGACGAGCAGAACCTCCTTCATCATCAGCAGTTCCAAACCCTACCTGCTTCCTGTGGGCATAGGGGCCGTGTTCAGCCATAATGTTCCTTGGGGTTTGGTCAATGACTTCCTTTTTATTTGTGATAAGACTGTATGATATTGCCTTATTTATTTTTAACCTTGTACAATATTCATGTACAAATGTTAGAGCCTTCCAAGTAGGATTCTCTCTAAATTATTTCTTTTAAGATGCTCTGTAAATAGCGCACCGGTCTGCCTATTCCATTCTGACCAAAATGAAGGTAAGACCGACACCCCGTGTGAACAGCACGCTTTAGCCGATGCGTGAGGTTCCTGATGCATCGCCCCTGCTTGGCCAGAATGCTGCTGCCCTTTGGAATGACCCCATCCATGTGTCCCTTCGAGACCCTCGCATGCCTCTTGTGCCTGACCTCAGTAGATTAGAACGCAGCCCCGAACTGCCAAACGCTTCCACGGCCCCTGACCCTGGGCCGGTCCACTCCAAGGTCTGTGTCCTGCAGGGTGGACCCCACGCCCCCCAGACCCAGCCACCCCGAGCCTGCCGTGTTTATCGGACTCCAAAGCCACCAGGGCTTCCGATACCTTCTGTCACTAGAAGCAATAACTCTAAACTGTAGAGACAGATCTGGTCCAAAGCAGATTGGTGATTCAGAGACAAGCCATGTGTACAAGTTTCCCCAAATTGAAGGGCACACTGTTGGGGGGCTGACACCCCCAAACCCGGGCTGATGTGCAGGCTTGGACAGGATCTGGCCAGCCTTCAGGGACCCCTCGCTTTGTCTCCACGCGATAGGAACACTGCACCATCGTCCCAGTAGCGACCTAGATATAATATTTGAATCCCTGCTTTAACCTGCCATTCGGGAAGGAAGGGCTGGGTTGGCCTGTCAGCCGTGTCTAGGTTTCCTCCCCGGCAAGTGGACCCGTCTCATTTCCAGGGTGTGCCCGCCCTCCTGCACAGCGTGTTCTGGGATCCCCTGAGTCTCGGGATCCTGCTGGTCTCTCCCCACGTGGCAGGCCCTGCACGGGACACCCATGCATGACTCGTAAGGCAAGCGCTGCCCAAGTGTGTGTGCACCGCGCGGGAAATGCAGGTTCACACGCGTGTGTCCTGCATCGAGCAGTTCTCTTACCGGGGTATCACAGACCCGCTGTCACACTTGTCATTCTGGAGTGTGCAGACCTATTGGTTGTGTATAACTAGCCCCCCGGAAACTGACTTGCCCTTGGTTTTGTAATGGCTTCAATTAAAAACAACGACAAAAATAACCCCCAAATCCAAACTCCATAGAGGCAATTGGTTTCAAAATATTTGCTTTGGTGAAGTAAATGAGGGGTGAGCTGCGGCCGACTTGCAGGTGGAGGACACGACTGTATCCCTGGGCCCGGACGTCCCCCCTCCACAGCTGCAGTTTGCTTTGAAAGGTGGAAGTCTGTGCTAACCGTTTCCCATTTTCAATCAATACTCCCGGTTCTGTAGTGGATGATGAAAGACGTGCCGTTTCTTCATACAGCGTCCTGGGTTTGCGGCTGCCTTCACAGGACCTTAGGCTGGGGGTGGGTCTCCATCAGATTCAAGGTCTGCTGGGGGCTGCGCTGCCAGGCCCAGAGGTCAGCAGGCGGGACTGGGGGCCCACGCCTGGGTGTTGGGAGGCCAGTCCTGGTGGCTCGGGCCTCCACACTGAGTTTGGGAGACAACAAGGAGATGGGCTTTACCTGAGGGACTCTGCTGACACAGGGCCCATTGTCCCATGACATGTGTCATGAGCAAAGGCCAGGCCAGGTGCCTAAGGGTTGGCCAAGTGGGCCGTGCGGGGGGTGGAGTTGTGCGTTTCCCCAGGATGGATTCAGGAGCTTGGGGCTGGTGTCCGAGGCCTGCGTGGGTGGCCACCCCGGGAGTGCTGCCAAGCAGTTGTCCCCTGACCCCCGGTCCCCCAAGGCGGGAGGACATCCTTGATTCTGTGTGGACTGACAGCCAGGAGCCACAGGCAGGCCCCGTGCCTGGGAGACAGTGTGGGTGGGAGAGTAGGATGCAGTGGGCACCCCGGTGGCCAGGGCTGGGGTAGGCATGGCCGGCAGGGTGGCCAGTCAAGCCAGCTATGGACCCAGCTGCTGGAATCTGACCTAGATTTCAGTCTCGGGTCGGGGGCCGTGCGGGTGCACCCCAGACAGCCGGCACACAGGGGAGCTCCTGGGGACCCCTCACCTCCAAGAAGCCACAGGAGGCTTTGGAAAGGATTCGGGGAGTTTTCCTTTGTCTCCCGTCTGTCCACAAACGTACTGGAGACAGGTCCTGTGGTGGGATGAGGCAATCTGTCTTCTCCATTGTCCATTCCGTAAAATTAACAAAGCCAATTTCGGGTGCCCCATTTGGGGCTAGACCTCCCTAAACGACTTTATGGCGGTGGAACAGACATTCGTATTCCTTAATTTCCCTGAAAATATAACACATCTGTTCACTAAGATAAAAAATAACTTTTCTGCCAGAGGCCACGCTTAATCCAAGTTTGTGTGTGTGTGTGTGTGTGTTGTGTTTGCATGGCATGGCATAAGCAAAATTAAAATCAATTATTTGTTCCTAGGATTAGGATGGATTCATATAAGAAACAAATTAACTAGGGATACAGACAGATGGCTGCCCCCCAGGGCATCGGGGGAAACTGCCCCTGAGTGCCCTGACCCAGCTCTACTTCCGCTAGAAATCCTGACCTTAAAAGGAGGAGTAAGGGCAGGGGCAGGGGCAGCAGCTTCTCGGCCAGACACAGAGGCGGCCTTGACCCCCGCCGGCGTCCACGTGGTACCTGGGCCTCCATCTACAAATACTAGAGAACCACTAGAGAATAAGAAAGTCTTCCTTCCTCCCTCCCCTCCTTCCCGGAATCTCTCCACAGTATCAGTACAAAGTCCAGGGATGTCAAGGCACTGACCTGATCCCATTTTCTGTTGTTTGTGTGGTCGTTTTATTTCTGTTGTGTTTGGGGTTCTGGTGTACACTGAGGCCTGCGGGGAGTGCCGCAGGTGGGTGTTTGGTGCAGGAATTCTGGAGGGAGGAGCCAACAGGCCCCCCCCCTCCCTCCCAGTTATCCGGGGAGCCACTTGCAGGCCCGGCTTCAGTCTCTGGACTGTGCCGTGGGAAGAGAAAACAATAGACAGGTGGTCTTCAGGGGTGTGGGTCACAACTGGCTGGAAAAACACCTTGGGAATCAGAAAACCGACGCCAGTGGCAGCCCCCTGGTCTCCCGTGATTACAGCAAGCTCAGTTTCTTCAGCCCTTGATGGTGACTATCCATGTAGATACAATTCTTCATTCCTTTGTGAAATTCCTGCACTTCCCTGGATTCAGTGTGTTCTACACTAATAAGCACCGGGAAAGGCCAGGTCGCTCTCCTGTATAGTTAAACTACGTCTCTGGTGGACTTTTCGTGTGACCGCAAACTAAGGAAATGATCATGACTAAGACCCATATCTAGCTCGGCAGCTGACAGTACACCTGTCCCGTGCTTCTCCCGCCCCCTTGCCTCCAAACATTCTGCAGAGGGAGGCGTGTTTATGCTCCCCACGTTGTCGATGAGGCACCTGAGGCTCAGAGAGGTTACAGACTTGGACAAAGTCACACAGCATTGAGTCCTGGTTTTCCATTCTATTCGGCACCTCTTAACTAACTGAAATCGGCAAAGTTGTGTTGGTTTTGATGGAGCCCTTAGCTCATGCATACACAAGTAGTGGTGGTGCCTGGCTGGCTGGGTCTGAGCAGCCAAGCGGGTCCCCAGGCAGTGGGTTTGCCCCACAGCGCATCCCTTGGATGTGCCCAGGCACAGAGGTGTCCTCAGCTGGGCCTCACGTTGGGACAGTAAAACAGTGCCTGTCCTCTCCGCTAAGCCCTGCCTGTGCTTTAACAGCTGATCCCCAGCAAAGACTTAACAATGTTGGGCCTGAAGAACCCCTGCCTTGTCTTGTCATCCTTTCTATCCTAAAACTATGTCCTGTAGCACCACCTGCCATCGTGTCTAAGAAAACACAGACTCTCCCTCAGTGAGGAGGACAGTTGTCCCGTCTCTTTCTGTAAGGCCTCTCTGACATCAGCCGGGGGGAGAACCGGGGCCCCCGGATGCCCCCAAACTGCACACGCTTCTCCACTTACAAGGAGCCAACCCAGTCCCCAGCCCCCGGTCAGGGTCCTCCGATGTCCTTGTCACGCTGTGGCGTGGTGTAGGCGGTCAGTGTTCCTTCCTGGGGATCAGAGGACGTCCAACAGCAGGTTTCACTGCGAATGCACAGAAGGTGAGACAGGGCCCACGACGGATGGTGAAGGATTGGCCGCCACCCGAGCACAGGTGTCCCCGCCTCTCCCAGGCGCTGGCTCCCGTGGTTCCTGGCAGCTCATCTTCAGATGGGTTGGATTCCAAAACAGCTGGCAGTCACATCTTGAGAACTGACGTTTAAGCAGAGAGGAATTCCTAGACTCACCCTGAGAGATCTGTCCACCTCTTGGGCTTGGTGAATGCGTGCAGGGCAGCCATCCAGAGAGCTGTGTCTGGGGCTCTCGCTCCCTGTGGTGCGAGCAGTGGGCAGTGGGCCCACCAGCATCCAGAACTTGTTTCTCGACTCCCACCAGCAACCCGCACGCGACCCCAGGCCCGGACACGAAGCACATGTCTCAGGGGACTGTTCCCACATTCTGGGAATCCCGAGGAAGCCACCAGGGCCTCTTGCACAGGCCGGGGGTGCCGGCACTCCCCAGGCATCAGCCCCAGAGAGGCACGCGGTTTTGCCTTCATCCCTGTGGAAACTGTGGCCACGCGAGCCATTTGCACTCAGCATCGCGTGCCGTGAAATTCCTGATCGTGTGAAACTTAGTTTGGATTCCAAAACACGCAGCGTGTGCGAGGGGGCAGGCCCAGGCCGCCACGGGTTGTCTGCTGGCTGGCTGCAGAGCGCCCCGTCACAGCAGATCCTGGACCCTAAGCTCGTGCAGCTCCTGCACTCTTCCTACAGTGTCTCCCCTCGGCCCGAACTCCCCCCGCAACCTCTCGTTCACACTGATTGCACCCCACCTTGCACAAGCGGAGATAACGTACCCATTACCACCCTCTCTTAGCGGCAGATTCCACTCTCGTTTAAGGTAAACCCAAAGCCCGCTCTTGGATTTTCTTTACTCACTGAGAAGGGTTGTGTGAACGCCTCGGCCCTCCTCTGTCCCTCCAGGGAGCACAGAGTGGGCCAGGGTGACACGTTCTCCTGCCAGTAGAGCTCACAGAGGATGCTTCTTTAGACGTGGAAACGAGATGTCTGTACCAGAAGGTCAACAACTCAATATCACTGGGTAACTTCTCATGATAGATTTGTATAATCAATACGGGTCTATTTTTACGTCCACTGAACACTGTAGACTACCTACCAGTCTTTTCCAAGATTGTTAAATTGAGACAAGTAATTGAATAATTTGTCCTATTTTTATTTTGAAAAAAAAAAAAACAGTGAATGGACTGAAATGTTAAATGTGAATGTACATTTCTTAATTGCAACTTTTCTACTGAGTGTTTGCACTATACTTTCTGGAATCTTATTTAACAAAAATAAAGGGGAAAAAATTGCTTGACTAAACTCCGTGACCATTTTAATTGAAAAACAGACGGTTGTGTGGATGTTTTAAAGACCCCGGGACACGTTCTGTAATTTTCTAAAATGCTGTCACCACGTCCTTCCTCGGGGCCCTGGCGTGGGCCCTTTTCCTCTGATGAGCAGCCCCATTACGTGACAGGTGGGCGCAGTGGATGGACACACTTAGGCTCTTATTTATTTATTTTTGGCTGTGTTGGGTCTTCGTTTCTGTGCGAGGGCTTTCTCTAGTTGCGGCGAGCGGGGGCCACTCTTCATCGCGGTGCGCGGGCCTCTCACTATCGTGGCCTCTCTTGTTGCGGAGCACAGGCTCCAGACGCGCAGGCTCAGTAGTTGTGGCTCACGGGCCCAGTTGCTCCGCGGCATGTGGGATCTTCCCGGACCAGGGCGCGAACCCGTGTCCCCTGCATTGGCAGGCGGATTCTCAACCACTGCGCCACCAGGGAAGCCCTCGGCTCTTTGTGATTTCCGCACCTAAACATGAGAATCCAGGGGAGATAAGTTTGTGTTGTTTGCAATTCCCCGTGACTAGTCTCTCTCTGACTAACGAGTGTCCTCCTGTTCTTTTAATCTTTTATAAAAGAACGGGGAAAAATCTTGCCTGCCTGAAATGAAATACGATAGTTGGGGTTCAGTCTCACTATTGACCAGCTGTGCACCCCTGCAGACCTAGTGAGTGGAGGGGCTCTGGGGTCCTGGGCCACTTGAGCAGGTGGGAATGGCCACCTCCAGGCAGAGGCCACAGTGAAACAGCACAGCCCAGGGCTGCTGGGCACAGAATTTCATGGAGTGAGTGACGTCTGTCGTTGTGATTTAGGAAAAAAAATCCATCCCAGCCCTGAGTGGAGTGTGGTCCCTAATTGTGGCAGATTCAGAATCTCGGGCATCCTCAGAGAATGTCAGTGGATGCCCCTGACCACACCCTGGCCCTCCTTGAGAGCAGGTTAAGTTGTATCCCTGCCCTGGACGAGCAAAGCTTCCTGCTGGATGAGCCGGTGGGTGGTGTGAAGAGTGGCCGGGAGAGGAGCACGGTCACCATGGAGAGCTGAGATCTGCGGGTGGGAGCCTGGACCACCGGGAAGCCGTGGGCAGAGGCGGGCGCAGGAGAAGGGGCAGGAGGAGAGGTGGGGTGTGCAGGCTTGGGGCTCTGGAAGTGCCCAGACGTCTGACGGGTTCTGTGCTCTGTGGGAACGCGGGGGGCACCTGGTAACGGAGGCTATGAGCCTGGATGTGCTTGAGCTGTAATGGCCACTCTGCGAGCTCCAAGTTGCTGCTGGTGAAGAGAAATTATTCACTGGACACTTGTTAAAATGGCAGTTAAGAGTTTATTCAAGGCTAGTACAAAAGTGGGGAGAGATTGGACTCCACTCTGGATACAGTAAAGACAGCTGAGGATTCTCGGCCACCGGGCAGAGTGAGGGGCTCAGTGGATAGAGAGTTACTGAGAGGAGCTTGGTCAGATATCCAGGATGGGGATACTTGCTGTAGGGTAAGCCAAGCACTTGGACATCAGGGGTGGGGGGCTTCTCCATAAGCCACTTAGCAGGATTCCTTGCTAAAACTGGGCTCTTGGCAGGCCAAAGTTAGGTCAAGGTCAGGGCCTAACACAGAAGAGGAGCTTGACCAGAGTGGTTAGGATGAAAACTGGAGACTCCCCAGGTTTTGGAATCCTGTCCATTAGGGATTCTGTCGGCTCTATGTTCCCGATTGATCGTCCGCATCTCACGTCACCTCCTTGCTGGCCCCATCCTGTCCAGGCTGTCCCCCCCTTTCCTGAGTTACAGCAGAGCTCACTAAGCATTCTGGTCACTGAATCTGCTCCCGATGTCTATTCAAAGGCCAGCCACAGTGGTTCTCTTAAATTGCCAATCAGATCATGACTCCTTGACTCAAACTGTGCGGGACCCCCAGCTCACATAAGTGAATGGGGGTCCGCCCAGGAGCTGAGATGCTCTCCTTGGACTGCCCTTTCTCTTTGCTGTTGAGGTCCCTCTGTCTGCAGGGCTCCTGGCTGCCCACTGATGCTCCAGACATGCTCCCCCACTGGGATCAAGGGCTCCCTCTGTGGGACACGCCTCCCTGGCTCCCACCGGACTCCCCGTGCCTCCAAGTCTTTGCTCAAATGTCAGATTCCCCAAGGGGCCCCTTCTCTTCTGTGGTTAAAACTAGCCTCCCCACCGCTCGCTGCACTTCGCTTTCCGCTGGTTGTCATCACCTCCAAATATGCCTACAATGTACAGGTTTTGTCTGTACTGCTTCCTTACCCCTCACTGGAAGGTAAACTCCTGAGAGCAGGGATTCTGTCCTTTTTACTCATCTACTCAATAGAAATTTATCAAATGAATCAATGAATAAACAGGGTGACCTCTTAGGTGGCCATATTAGTCTCCTGTAACAAATTAACAAAAACTGGGGGACACTTATAACAATAGAAATTTTTTCTCTTACGGTTCTGGAGGCTAGAAGTTTGAGATCAAGGTGTCACAGGGTTGGTTCCTTTTGGGGCTTGAGGGAGACTCTGTCCCATGCCTCTTCCAGCTTCTGGTGGCCCCAGGTGTCCTGGGCTTGTGGCCGCATCACTCCAATCTCTGGTCTTCACATGGTCTTCTCCCTCTGTATCTGTGTCTTCTTTACTGTCTGTCACTGGATTGAGGGCCCATCTTAGTGCAGATAATCTCATCTCCAGATCCTTACCTTAATTATATCTGCGAAGACCCTTATTCCAAATAAGGTCTGCTATGGACTGAATTGTGTCTCCCCAAAATTCATATGTTGAAGCCTAAACCCCAGTGTGGCTGTGCTTGGAAATGAGGTCTTTAGGGAAGTCATTAGGGTTAAATGAGGATCAGAGCAGAGAAAACTTGAGTGGCCCATGGATGATGATGATGATGATGATGATGATGGTGATGATGATGATGATGATGATGATGATGATGGTGATGATGGTGATGATGATGATGATGATGATGATGATGGTGATGATGATGATGATGGTGATGATGATGATGATGGTGATGATGGTGATGATGATGATGATCATGATGATGATGATGATGATGGTGATGATGATGGTGATGGTGATGATGATGATGATGATGGTGATGATGATGATGGTGATGATGGTGATGATCATGATGATGATGATGATCATGATGATGATCATGATGATGATGATGATGGTGATGATGATGATGGTGATGATGATGATGATGATGATGGTGATGATGATGATGATGATGATGATGGTGATGATGATGGTGATGATGATGATGATGGGGATGATGATGATGATGATGGTGATGATGATGATGATGGTGATGATGATGATGATGGTGATGATGATGGTGATGATGATGGTGATGATGATGGTGATGGTGATGATGATGGTGATGATGGTGATGATGATGATGATGGTGATGATCATGATGATCATGATCATCATGATGATGATCATGATGATCATGATCATGATGATGATGATGGTGATGGAGGAGGAGGAGGAGAAGGTGGTGGAGAAGGAGCACCAGCAGCAGCAGAAGAAGAAGAAGGAGGAGAAAGAGAGCTCTGAGCACCCACGTACATTAACCATTCACCCCCCTCACACCCACACTCTGGTGTGGGCACACTGTAACCTACATTTATGCCTTCGAAGAGGCAGTGCTCTTTAGGGACACACAAGTGAGTTGTTTTTTTTCCTGAGCAACTCCTGTTTTCCTGGGCTGACATATCCCTGCCCAGCATCCCCAGGGCCCGGGGTGGAAGAATGGCCCAGGCAGGTGTTCACAGATTCCAGCAGTGAACCTCTCCCAGCCGGTGCTAGTTCCTGCTGCTGTAACTGTCAGATGAGCAGTGCTGAGGCGGGGAGGGTCTGGGAGAAATGGGAAGGAATTTGGGGGCAAGTGGGAAGCAGAGGAAGAGATATCACTGAGGGTTACCAGGGGGCAGGAACGAGGGGACCTGAGGGTTGGACAAAGGATCCAAGGAGACTCTGGAAAAACACCACGGATGAAACCAAAGTATTTATACCCCTAACAGACACAGGGTCATATCCTAACTCTGTATGGGAGAGTTCCTCAGTTTTATCTTCCAATGCTGCTATGGAATTATTTCTGTTAGATTTTAAATTTCTGAGGCATCTTTTATTTGCTGGGTATGTCTCTCTATGGCATCCTATTATTTCACCACTATTCCCTTAAGACATACTTCAGGTTCTCTGATGTTTTCTTCTGCCTTCATAACCTGTTTCCTATATTTTTGTGTGTTTCAGTCTCTCTTTCTCATTTTTTATTTACAAATTTATTTTATTTATGTATTCTTTTTTTTTAAAATTTTTGGCGCGTTGAGTCTTCGTTGCTGTGCGCGGGCTTTCTCTAGTTGCGGCGAGCGAGGGCTACTCTTCGTTGCGGTGCGCGGGCTTCTCATTGCGGTGGCTTCTCTTGTTGCGGAGCACGGGCTCTAGGCGCACAGGCTTCAGTAGTTGTGGCTCGCGGGCTCTAGAGCAAAGGCTCAGTAGTTGTGGCGCACGGGTTTTGTTGCTCCGCAGCATGTGGGATCTTCCCGGACCAGGGCTTGAACCCATGTCCCCTGCATTGGCAGGTGGATTCTTAACCACTGTGCCACCAGGGAAGTCCCCTCTCTTTCTTATTTGAATTGAACATTTACCATCATCTAAAGACTCTGCATCTGTGGATGGGGCTCGTCTCCTGTGGGACAGGCTGAGCTGTTAATGGGGTGCCTCGACACCTCTTTTTGGGGAGGTGCCCCATCTCCTCCTGGGGCCGTGGGCCTGGCTGCATCCGTAAACTATAGGGAGACACCTAGACTCTCAGTGTCCAATACATAAATCACCCTGTACTCACCATGCCTGTCATCAGTTAGAACATCCTAGCCCTTCAACGCTCCTCATACGCCCCCCATGAGCATTCCCACCCCCCTCAAGGGTCATAACAATCTTAAAAATATTACAGATAGAGAAGATGTGGCACATATATACAATGGAATATGACTCAGCCATAAAAAGAAACGAAATTGAGTTATTTGTAGTGAGGTGGATGGACCTAGAGACTGTCATACAGAGTGAAGTAAGTCAGAAAGAGAAAAACAAATACTGTATGCTAACATATATATATGGAATCTAAAAAAAAAAAAAAAAAGGTTCTGAAGAACCTAGGGGCAGGACAGGAATAAAGACGCAGACGTAGAGAATGGACTTGAGGACACTGGGGAGGGGGAAGGGTAAGCTGGGACGAAGTGAGAGAGTGGCATGGACATATATACACTACCAAATGTAAAGGAGATAGCTAGTGGGAAGCAGTCGCATAGCACAAGGAGATCGGCTCGGTGCTTTGTGACCACCTAGAGGGGTGGGATAGGGAGGGTGGGAGGGAGAAGCAAGAGGGAGGAGATATGGGGATATATGTATATGTATAGCTGATTCACTTTGTTATATAGCAGAAACTAACACAACATCGTAAAGCAATTATACTCCAATAAAGATGTTAAAAAAAATATCACATAACTGGGTTAAAAAGTACAATGTGAGAATCTCTCTTCTAACCAGGGAATTTAACCCATTTACTTTGGTTATGCTAAATTTGAACTTGAACCGCCTTGCTCTTTAATTTTTTGTCTTGTTTTTCTGTTTTTTTCTTTCTATTAATTCACTTTCTTGCACTTTTATTGATTCACTTTATTGTGAATATTAAGACAGTCAGAGGGAAAAGAAAATTTCATTATTCACAGTATTAATCACTATATTATACCCCACTCATAATAAACAACACTTGAACTGCTATCATTGCCCTACCCTGATTACATGCTATTCTTACCCATTATTTTAGTCCTGTGCTTTTTAAAATCTCACAAAAAGATACTAGTATAGGCATACATTGGAGATATTCAGGTTTGGTTCGAGACCACCACAGTTGAGCGAATACTGCAGTAAAGTCACATGAATTTTTTGATTTCCCAGAGCATGTAAGAGTTATGTTTACACTACAGTCTATTAAGTGTACAAAGGCATGTCTAAAAAACAATGTATATACCTTAATTAAAAAGTACTTTATTGCTAAAAAATGCTAACCATCAGCTGAGTCTTCAGTGAGTTGTAGTAGTAACAAAGGTCACTGATCTCAGATCACCAGAACAAATGTGATGATGAAAAGGTTTGATATATTGTGAGAATTACCAAAATAAATGAGCAAATGTTGGAAAAATGCCACCGATAGACTTTCGATGCAGGGTTGCCACAAATCTTCAACTTGGGAAAAACACATTATCTTTGAAACACAATAAAGTGAAGAGTAATAAAATGAGGTATGCCTGTATTTTATTTTGATAGTTTAAAATTTTAATTTATACTCCCCATTTTATTTTTCACCAGTCTTTCTTGCATCTCAGACTATCCTGCTGGGATAATATTTCTTGTTCCATCTTTTAGGAGCTCCTTTAGCTCAAGCCTCAGCAATTAACTTTAAATTAACTTTATGTTCATATGTAAATCTCTTCATAAGGAGATTAACTTTATGTTCATATGTAAATCTCTTTATCTCCCTTCTTAAAAGATAAAAAACAAAACAAAACTGTGTACACAACTATCGGTTAACAGTTTGTTTTTCCCTGAAAAATTTGAAATATTATCCCATCTGAGTTTAGTTGATGGTGTGAGGGATGGCTGCCATCACTGCTTTGAGAAATCTTCTGTCAATCAAATTGTTTTTCCTTTGTGTTTTGTCTTAGGGTTCCCAGAGAAATGGAACTAATAGATGTGTGTGTGTGTGTGTGAGAGAGAGAGAGAGAGTGTGGGGGAGAAAGAGAGGGAAAGAGAGAGAGGGAGGGGGAGAGAGGGAGAAAGGGAGAGATGGAGAGAGAGAGATTTATTTTAAGGAATTGGTTCACACGAATGTAGGGTAGGGGCTGGCAAGTCCAAATTCTGCAGGGCAGGTCAGCAGGCTGGAAACCCAGGGAAGAGCTGCGACTGCATCTTGAGTCTGAAGGACGTCTGGAGGCAGAATTCCCTCTTCCTCATGGGACCCCCGTCTTTTCTCTTAAGGCCTTCAGCTGATTGGATGAGGCCCACCCATGTCATGGAGGGTCATCTGCTTTACTCAAAGTCTGCTGATTTAAATGTTAATTTCATCTAAAAAAAAACCTTCACAGGGACATCTAGATTGAGGTTTGACCAAATAACTGGGCACCATAGCCCAGCAAAGTTGACACATAAAATTAACCTTCACCTGTGATGTATAGTTTTTCTCTGATAGTGTCTTTAATTTCAAATAAAATCAACTCCTAGGAAAAAGATTTTTAAAATCATTATGAATAGCACAATATCCCAAAAGGAAAAAAAAAAAAATGGCATTTACAGGATTCTCAGAGAAAAAATACAACTAACTAGAAAACATATGGACATATGTTCAACAGAACTATCAGTGAAAGAAATGTAAATTAAAAAAAATTTTCATATCCCCTTTCAGTTTGGTAAATGTTTTAAAAGATTTTTTTAACCCTAGGAAAGCCACAGTGAGCTCCCATTTGGGCACTGCTCTTGGCAATTTGTACCTCACTTGGTAACACATAACAGGGACCACAAAAAGTACATTCTTTTTCCTGGTGTAGTTTCTTTTCAACTTAAAATGAGACGTTGTCTCACTTACATCCTTAAATCCAGTAAAATAACTTCTAGGATTCTACCTCACAAAATTGGTAGACATGGGCACAAAGCATTTTGTACTAAAGTTATTATCACTGTGTTATTTATAATGATGAAAAATTGGGAACACACTGGTGGACAGAATGCTAAAACTGGCCCCCAAAGAGTCCATGCCCCATATCTCCAAACCTGTGAAGGGATGAGATATCACCTCCCAACCACATTTGTGGGATTGGTTATGTTACCTGGCACACCGGACCTCATAAAAGCCCTTAGAAGCAAGGAAATTTTTCTGGCTGGTGGCAGAAAAGAAAGGCAGAGGGATTTGAAGCGTGAACAGGTTCCGTTGTATGGTTGACAGCTGAAGACAGAGTAGGCCACGTAAATGTGGGCGGCGTTTGGGATCTGAGAGTAGCACCCAGCCCACAACCAGCAAGGAAAAGGGGCCCTGAGTCCCACGACCCCAGGGAACTGGGTTCTTCCATTCTCTCCCAGGTGCTCCAGGTGAGAGCCTACCTTGATCTCACCTGGAGAGATCCCAGGCAGAGGCCCAGCTGAGCCACCAGAGCTGAGCAAAAAAGGTGGATTGCTTTGAGCCGCTACGTTTGTGGTCACTTGTCATGCAGCAGTAGAAAACTAAAACACAACAGAAGCTAAGATACACTAATACACAAACCAAACATCCGGCAATGGGGAAATTGGAACACGTAAGGCTGGCATGTCCATACAACAAACGCAGTCTCCACACAGCGGTTTTCTAAACCACACTTAGTGACAAGGGGGAATGCGCACGCTGTGTGGACGTAAAATACACACATTGTGTATAGATACGATCTTTTAGGGAAAAATGTGTTATTTAAATAAAGATTAGAAATATCTTCTCATTTTAAGTTAAATAGAAACTGCACCAGGAAAAAGAAGGCATTTCCTTTCCTCGTATGTTTTAAAACTGCATTTTCTGCAAAACATACAGGTTTGTATACATAACAAGAGTTAAGGAAATCATTTTCATTCCAAATAGTGGTATAAGTCACACCCAGGCTGGTCTCTAAATGAACGTCACTAGTGTAATTCCCAAGGGCTACCATTAGAGATTTGTCATTTTGCCAAAAAGACAACCATTCATTTGGAAATCTTGCAGATTCTCATTGGCCATCCCACCTGAGCTTGTCGTGAGTGCCTCGACCTGAGAATCTCCCCTCCTGTTTATTCCCAGCTTCTCCCAGGCCAGGCCTCCTCCGAGGACACAGTGGGGTGCTGGGGGTCAGACGGACTCCGCTCCGCTGGCGCGATCTGGCCCTCGGGCAGCAGACTGGCCAGCACAGGCTTGTTCCTTCTGCTTCCCGCCAGCGTCCTCCAGTGGATGCAACATGTGCACAAACATCTGTGTTTAACTTGGGAGATATTCACGAGAATTGCACTTTAAACACTAACTAGAGGGCCTACAATACTTACACGTACTCCAATTGTATGAATGTAAGAATCTGGTTTTTCGGTTTGTTTTTTGGGGTTGTTTGTTTTGGTTTGGTTTTTGGCCACGCCATGTGGCACGCGAGATCTTAGTTCCCCAACCGGGGATCGAACCCACGCCCCCTGCATTGGGAGGGCGGAGTCTGAAGCACTGGACCACCCGGGAAGTCAAGAATCTGTTTTGTTAATACATTGGAGAGTGTGGACAAAGAATGTCACCTGCCATTTCAGTGAACTAAGGATGTTGCAGCCCTCAGCCACTGCAGCTGCGCCAACGGTGCACCCTGAGGGGATTCAGGATGGAGAAAAACTGGATGCTGGCCCTGGATAGCTAAGGTGCACATCAAAGGAATGATTTCGAGGAGTCCAGACTCTTGCATCTTCCAATATAGAAAAGCACTAAAAGCTTTAACTTGAGATGTCTGCTTCTTTAATTAGCAATAATCTTTTGATGTTCAACGACCTTTTTTTTTTTTCTCAAAAACTGTGATATATCCTGGCTCCTCCTTTACCTCTTCAGAACCGTCCCTCAGAGCGATCCGAGAGGCTGTATCCAGGCTTAAGTCTTCGGTAAGTCCGCTGAGCAAAAAAATTCTCAGCTTTTAGGCTGTGCGTTTTTTTCAGTCGACAAGACTCAACATAAATATCTAGGAAATTATCTCATGGGTAAACCTTTTTCCTGAGTCCCTATAATTCCCAGTCTTTCAAAACAAGCTTCCCCAAAGTCCCTACATTATTTTTCTTCCTCCCTGAACTCATTCTCAATCAGAATTTTTTTAAAGGATGAAAACAGAGATAGAATTCATTTGGTTACACATCTGAATTACTTTGCATCAGACACAGACTTTGGGAACAGATCTCGTGAAAATGGTTTATTTTTAATAACAAAGACGGGAAGGAATTACACTGAAGTATTTAATCTCCATGTTATTGCAATTATAGGTAGTTTTTCTGCTTCTTAATTTTTCAAATATAACACAAAAGTATGAACTTTTTTATGATCTGGTAATTGTTATAAAAAAGGAAAAAGTGAACAAGTTGAATAGTCAGCTTGTAAAGGAGAGAGCAGCTCATAAAACTTAAATGTTTAAACACACTACACAGTAAGTAAGTTCTTACCAACATATATAAGAACATCAACAGAGGAAATCTGAAGCAACTATCCCAATAATTGCAGCCCCCGGCCTGCATCTAATCCCCCGTGAGGAATCCCAATCATTCCTTCTTTATTGAAAACCTCCACACAAATGCAGGCTCTTCCAGGGAACATCTTTCTGATCTGGAATGCCCTCCACCCACCCAGCAGCTCCAGAGTAAGACTCTTCCCTCTCTCTTAGACCATCCTCAACCTTGCCTGCCCTTGGAATCTGCCACCTCCTGTCGTTTCAGGCCAGCCTGAGGCTCTGTTTAGGGCGCCCGCTTGGACTCTGCCCTAGCAATAGGCTTTATCTGTGTCCCTGAGAAGACCCAGGTCATGGATGGCTGGCCTGGAGGATGGGCTACGGAGGCAGCACACGATGGCACTGGAAACGTAAGCACTTTTGGTTTTTAGAAGGAAAAAAAAAACCCACTTTTAAAGTGGAGGGGTGGTGTGAAAGCATTTACAAGGATAAAATCTAGCTCTGTATTCATAACCACAACGGGTCCACTAACAGACGTGTCTCAGAGATGCCTGGACCTGGGAGGTTGACGCTGGGCTATGCTGACTGAAGTGCCCTGGGCACCCGTTTCTTTTTCCTTACAGTATGAGGGTCACAGATACCTCCAGCCCTTTGGTGGGATCCTTATCCTAAGCAGTGAGGTGGAGAGCTCAGTTCTAGAGAAGGACGGGACAGGAGACAGCCCCGCCCTACTGCAGGGGGTTAAATTCCTCACCCCGCCCCCCAATACCCTAAACAAACCAGCACCCACAAATTCTCAGAATGCCCTCCAGTTGAGAGCCACTGCTTTGGTCTTTCCTGGAGTGGCAGTCTAGGACCCCGTCCTCTCCAGCTGGGTGGGCTGCCTAGCTCCTTGGTATTTAGCTGTGAAACTTGGTCCTATTCCCTACATTGTGTCATCCCAGCATCTCAGGCTCACCTGGCCGTGTTGGGGAAGAAGGCAGGGTAGGTGGGTTACATCTCATCTCCGGGTACCTCCAGGGTGGCCCTGGGGCATCCACCTCACCTGTCTGTACCTGCTTCCTCCATCCCCTCATCTCAGCTGGCGCCTCTGAAAGCCACGTTTGGAATCTGAGTAACAAGATCATCAGCCAGTTCCTCCCAACCCACCCAGAGGTACAATATAGGTCAAGGTTGGACCCAGAGCACGTCCTGAGGAAGGTGTGGGGTTTACAGACAGACAGACAGACAGACAGACGGTCGGATGGACAGATGTGTAAGTCAGGCCGCAGCAGGAGCTCCTGAGCACAGCTGCGTGCTGGTCCCGGGGCTGAGCGCTCAGTCGTCTTCGATGGTGAGTTCGTGCTGGGTGGCCTCCTCGATGCTCTGAAGCAGGTTGATCTCCCACTGCCTCAGTCGCTCTGTCTGTTAAAAGAAAGGCATCTCTGAGGTCTACCTTGCAGGAGCACTGACCTTTGCTAGAGACAATCTGTGTAGGAAAAGCAGATGCCCACCCAGGGCTGCAGACCCTCACACGGGTTGACTTTCAGGCACCATCCAGGACTCACAAGTGAGAGCTGGCCTCGCCGGCCTCCGCGGCTCTGCCCCCGCACGCCGGGCACCATGACCCCAAGCCGGAGCTAGCCACCTCCCAGAGGACCGAATCCCAGTGTGGGGACAGGCAGGTATGTGAGCGGGTGCGGTTAGGACCCCAGGATCTGGGTCTGACAAGGGCACAGAGAGGTCACTGGGGAGGGGACGTCAACAAGGAGGGACCAGCGAGGCATGGGCTGGGAACGTGAGGGGTGGTTGGCACCTGCAGATGAGTGTCTGTGTGAGGCTGTCTAGACAGGCCATTTTCCTGCTGTGTTTTCAAGGGGCTCTTCCAGAGCTGCTCAGGGCAGGGGAGGGAGGGAGAGGGTCCCCAGGACAGCGCGGGGAAGATGGGAGCAGGATGACTTAGGTTGCTGAACGAGGCAGAGGCACATAGAAAGTGGAGGGGGGCAGGGCTCAGGTGGCTTAGCCAGATCCCGTGGTGTTTGGTGTGGGGACTGGCTCTCAGAGGACAATCGTGGAGGCGAAAGGAAAGAAGGCTGGGGTCTGCCGGCCACCGATGGCAGGCCCACTGTGGGTCAGGGTCCTCCAAATACCCTGAAAGTATAAAAATAGAGGCAAGCCCCAGGGGCAAAATGAGGAATGGGAGAGCCTGGTGCTGTGGAGGACTCAGTGTCTGTCCCAGTGATTGAGGAAGAGGGTCTCTGCCTGCATGGAGGGGCTGCACTGCTTCTGGGGACCCAGGCTCAGCTGGGGGCAGGTAGGGTTTGTGGCAATCTCCCCCCCACCAAAAACAGTGAGACCTGCAGGCCCCTTCTCTTCTTCAGCTCCAGAATATTCCAGCCAGGCTCATGCTTCTCCTGGCAGAAGGACATTAGCTTGTGGGGATACTGACCAGCGAGAGGAAGCATCTATCCTGCAATGGAGAGGCAGCCAAGGCCCCCGGGCAGCCCCCGGTCGACAGGACCCACCCAGAAATGCACACGGAGCTTCTGATCTGCTGGTAATTACCTGCTCCTGACTACAACCAGGCACGGTCCTGAGACTCAGCAGGGTGTGGAGGGTGGCATCAGAAAAACCCACTCCATGAGCAGCGGCCCCAGAAAGGCAAGTGAAGCCAAGCAGAGGGGGCAAAAGGCCAATGAGAGGAACTTACGGGAATGAGGGCACTCCTGGAAAGTCAAGTCGTCCTGCAGTAGGTAACCTTGGAAGGTAGAACCGAATGACACTCTGAAGAAGTAGGGTGAAAAAGTAAGACAGGAAAGAGAAAAGAGACCCCTAGGCAATGAAGATGACACAAGTAAATGAAAAGACATTCTGTGCTCATGGAGTGGAAGAATTGATATTGTTAAAGTGTCCATGTCACCCAAAGCCATCTACAGATGCAGTGCACTCCCTATCAAAATTCTAGTGGCATTTTTTACGAACAATCTTAAAATTCATGTGGAACCACAAAAGACCCCACAGAGCCAAAACAATCTTGAGAAAGAACAAAGCTGGGGGCATCATGCTTCCTGATTTCAAACTATATTACAAAGCCATAGTAATAACAACAGTATGGTATTGGCATAAAAACAGACACATAGATCAAAGGAACAGCATAGAGAGCCTAGAAATAAACCCATGTATATACGGTCAATTTAGGACAAAAGAGCCAAGAATGTACAATGAGGAAAGGACAGTCTCTTCAATAAATTGTGTTGGGAAAACTGGACAGCCACATGCAAAAACAATGAAACTGGAACACTATCGTACACCATATACAAAAATCAACTCAAAATGGATTAAAAACTTGAATGTAAGACCTAAAACCATAAAAATCCTAGAAGAAAACATGGGGGTAAGCTCCTTGACAATGGTCTTTGTGATGATTTTTTTATTTGACACCAAAGCAAAGGCAACAAAAGTAAAAACAAACAAAAGTGGGACTATATCAAACTAAAAAGCTTCTGCTCAGCAAAGGAAACCATCAACAAAATGAAAAGCAACCTATGAAATGGGAGAAAATATTTGCAAATCGTATCATATCTGATAAGGGGTTAATATCCAAAATAGATAAAGAATTTATACAACTCAATAGCCCAAAAGCAAACCCAACTTAAAAATGGGCAGAGGATCTGGCGTGAAAGGCAAGGCGGCAGCGCCCACAGCAGTGCCCCTTCCCGAGAAGCTCCTAGAACATCAGGTCACCAGAAGGACTAGCTGAGGGGCTGGGAAGCAGAGCTCACAGCAGGAAGGGACCAGGAGACCCTCTACCCACCAGGACCCCGAGGTCGGCCAGAACAGGGGAGCAGGGGAGGCTGCAGGGGCTCGCGGCTGAGAGGAGGACAGAGCACGGGGCTTTCCGGGGACTCTCACCCTGTGCTGCCTCATCCCTACAGCACGGGAAGGCAGACGATGCTAAGGAGTTTGGGGAGCACATGGGAACTGTGGGAGGCACATATTTCATGGCACAAGCAAAGGTCCTCCTCGTGGGGTCACGGGGACCCCTCAGAGTGGGGGAAGGATGGGGTACAGGCAGGGCCCCGAGCTGGACGATCTCCTCCAGTCCTGGTGACCTCATGATGCCCAGGCCAGGGGCCCATCAGTGAGGAACGGGCAGCGTTTGCTCTCTCAGTTGTCACCAGGCTGCTTCCCAGGGGGCCTTGGGCAGGGACCCAGAGCTCCAGGGGATGGGTCGGGGTCAGGTCCTACCGCAGCAGCCAGCCTCTTCAGGTCCCGTGGCCTCCTCCTGGCTGCGTTCGGGATCCCGGGCAATCCCAAGTTTGGTGGCGATCTCCTTGCTCGGGGGGACCTGCCCTGCTGCTGCTGCTGCAGCCGCCGGGTGACCGAGGCTGGCACGGGCGGATCTTCCTCAAAAGCAAAGGGGTCTGAGTTGGATCCTAGCTGCCCACTGGGCACCTCAGAGGCCCGGATGGTGGAAAGCCGCCTCTTTCTGAGGGGGGCCTTGGGGCTGAGCCCTCCCGGGGACGAAGGGAGGTCCCAGGGGGAGCGCACAGGCAGTGGGGACCCGCCTGCAGAGCCCCCTTCCTGGTGTGAGGAGACATCGCCCAGTAGCTCTGAGTGCCAGCTGGGGGCAGCTCCCTCTGGGGTGCTGTGCTTTAGGACCCTTGTCAGGGACGTCCGTCTGGTCACGGAAGAAAGGCTCTCATCCTCAGAGGAGCTCAACCCAGGAACCTGCCAAAACAAAGCACAGAGGTCACCATCCTAGAAGGTCACAGCAAGTGGAGGCTTGGGCCGGGCACCAAGCCCCCCCGGGCACGTTCCTGAGGTACAACCACCGTGAGGCAGACGCTCCAGTTCTGCCCCAGCGAGGGAAGCTTCCAGCACCAAGATGAAACCCAGCACAGGACAAGACCACACTCATGCTGTGCCTGCCTTTTCACTAGCTTTGTCTTTTTTTGGTGAAAATTTTAAGCATCCGTCAGGAAGATGGTTTTTAAGGATAGGATTGAAAAACAGATGATGTTCAGGTAATATTTTTTCAGAAAAAAAAAAGTTTGAAATGTCAATGAAATCATCTCAACACTGAAACTCAACATGAAAAAACAAAACTGCAGTTTTTGGTACGCAAGTGGAATTGTGTTGTACAGGTGCAGGTGCTGAGAGTGGGGTGAGGTGTGATGCTTTTGAAGAGCTTGATAATATCCCAGTGCCAAACCCCATGACAGACAGCAGCGAGTCCATCATGGCCACCTTTTTTCTTCTTCCAAAATAAACCCTTGATTAAACCATTAGAGGTGCTGAAAATACAGTCTAGGGAGGGTTTCCCATGGAAACATTTATTCCATGGGGTGTGCTGCAACGTTCAAAATCTGTTCTCCGGGATTTCTCACAGTATTCTTATGAGGTGGGTGTGATCTTCATCAAGGAACTGAGGGGAACGTCAAGGCAGGGTGGGGTGAGTGACCAGAAGCAGGTAAGCAGAAGAGACGAGCTGTGGATCAGAGCTGGTGACGCCCACGTCTGTGGAGGTCTGGCTTCATGCACCAAGATGCTTTGAGCTCCGCCAGAAAGCAGGGAGGAAGCGCCCCCTCCTCCTGGGAGTCTGAACTGATCATGATCGTTTACATGGCGTCTTCTGTGTAGCCCTTGGGGTCCTTTTGAACATTGTTTCCTTTAGCAAAAATGCTTAGAATGGATTAACGTAACTCTAAATAAACTTGAAAGATAAGATTTACTCCAGAGAATGAGTTGGTATCAGAAACTGCCAAACTGTCTTCCAAAGTGTCTATGCCATTCTTCCATCCCTTCCATCCCACCAGCAGCGAGGGAGAGTTCTGGTTCCTCCACATCCTCACCAGCATTTGGTACTGTCAGTTAAAAAAAATTTTTTTTAATACATTTATTTATTTTATTTATTTATTTTTGGCTGTGTTGGGTCTTCGTTGCTGCGCTGGGCTTTCTCTAGTTGCGGTGAGCGGGGGCTACTCTTCGTTGCGGTGCGTGAGCTTCTCATTGCAGTGGCTTCTCTTGTTGTGGAGCACAGGCCCTAGGTGCACGGGCTTCAGTAGTTGTGGCACGTGGACTCAGTAGTTGTGGCTCGTGGGCTCTAGAGTGCAGGCTCAGTAGTTGTGGCACACGGGCTTAGTTGCTCCACGGCATGTGGTATCTTCCCAGACCAGGGATCGAACCCGTGTCCCCTGCATTGGCAGGCGGATTCTCAACCACTGTGCCACCACGGAAGCCCCTAAAATTTTTTTTAAATTTCAGTTTTCTAATAGGTGAGTAGTAGTGTCTCATTTGCATAGTAGTTTTCATTTGAATTTCTGTAATGTCTAATGACATTGAACATCTTTTCATTTACTTACCATCTATTTATCTTGTTTGGTGAAGTAAAGTTCAAACAGCTGCCACATCAAATGCAAAGAGAAAAAACTCACCTATTAAAAGACTCTCAGATTGGATTAGAAAGAAAATCCAACTCCACACCGTACACAGCAGGATGCACTGAAGATGAGGTGCTCAGAAAGTTTCTTAGTAGAATGATGGCAAAGACAATCAGAGAAGAACAAGTGAAAAAATTCAGGGGCTTCACTACTTATATTGGAAAAGGCTGAATTCATGGCAAAATACATTAAGACCACAAAAGTACAGTGTAATAAAAAATAAAAGCCAAAATGCTTTTGTTATAATTATCTTTGCACCAGACAATATAGCATCAACACTCACAGAGCAAAATCCAAAGAGAAATAAGGAGAAACAGAAATAAAGTAGTAAGGATAATTCACTTTTTTTTTTTTAAGCCCCTGCTAGATCAAGGAGAAAAAGAAATGATCCAAACCCCTTGGAAGATAATCAGCACTTGTCAAAAGAGACTAAGTCTTCCTACTTCAAACAGGGACTGAGATCTCAGAATAAAGACGTGGGGTGAGGGGGAAGGCTGGGCTTTTACAAAAAAGAAACTTCAAGCGAAGATATTCTTATTAACAGGAGCTACTTTTAACTAACCCATTTATGAAAGTGAATAAAGAGCCAATAATTCAATTTTGGAAGTTTGATGTTTTTTAATAAAATGATATTGTAACATATTGACAGCTTACAGAAAAAATGATTTAGTATTGTCTTACAAATATATATACAAAGCTTACAGATAAAAAACTAGTATTGTTTTAAAAAGATGGTCTCGACATACATATGGGAATATCATGTGGGAAAAGATAGGCTTTCAAAGGAGTAGGGAAGAGAGGTTTTTTTTCTCTTTCTCTTTGCATGTTGTTCTGACTGGTCAGTCATTTGGAAAAAAACCAAAACAACAGTAAAACCATGTTCCTACCTCATAACTTATATAAAATAAATGACAAGGGACTGAATATTATATTCTTTAAAAATTCATAGATTACTAGGAAAAAGCAGAATAATTTTTAAAAATCTAAAACAAAGTTGGATTCTTATTCACATCATTCATCATGATAAATTCCAAATGGATATTTAAATGTAAAAAAGCAAAGCTATATAAGAATTGGAAGGAAACAGTGGTGAATTCCTCTGTAAATCTGTCAGAAATAAGGCTTTTTAATGATAACTCATAATACAGAAGCCATAAAAGAAAAGAATAAGTTAAACTAAATGTAATTTTTTTAAAAAGATGATATACTAAATGAAAAAAAGATAAAACACAAGTTCTAGAAAAGATAAATAAGGGGTTAATTTTCTAATATCTAGGAAAAAACTGACAACCTAATGGATAAACGTGCAAGAACCCTTAACAGTTTTATACACAATTTTCTTTTTAATATACGGATAAGGAAAGATCTCTTTGTTTTAGGTAGAGTCCTTTTGTACAAACGGAGGGAAAAAAAGAATCTAAAGAAAGTTCCAGAAGAGGCTAAAAACATGATGTTTACTTATGCTGCGGGCTGGACAGAGGGTGGCGGGAGTCACTGTGTACCTGTTTATGCTTTTTTATTTTGAAACCATGGGCACGTATTACGTCTTTACAAATGAAAAAGAGAAAAGAAAGCCCTACTTGGCTGGTGAAGAGACAGGCACACCGAGACTCAGAAATCCCCCCAGGAATCCCCTGGTTGGGAGGGAAGTGGTTGAGGGGTCCCGAGTCAGCTGGTGCCTCTGGAGCCAAAATACAGGGTTATGAAGGTCAGGTTTTGAACTTCCCCTGGGGCCTGCGACCTAATTGTGCAGCCCCACTTTCCACTTCGCTGCTGGAGCAAGGCGTTGCATGGGTTCCCCTCGGCCGGCCGTCCACTGCTTCCCTGGGCCTCCAGGCTTTCCCCAGAGAGGCCGAGACCCAGGACGGAGGGTTTGGGGGAAGAGGGGCGCAGGGGGCAGCAGAACAAGGGAATCCCCTCTGATGTCTCTGGGATGGCGCACTGGGTGCCGTGCCTGGGCAGGCGGGGCCTCTGAGCACAGGTCGCCCGTCGGGAAGAAAAGTGGGCCTGGGGCTCAGGACGAGGGGAGTCGTGCAGCGACTCGGGCCGAGGACCCGGAGGCCCCCTGATGCCAGCGCGGGACCTGCCCGACCCACCCGGGAGCTCAGGCGGATCCTGACACTGCCTCCGGCGGCAGGAGCGGGTGCCCCCCTACTTCGGCCGCCTGCAGCGCCCCTCCCCTCCTGCCTGGTCCCCGGCACCCCGCCAAGCCCCCACCCCCCAGCCCCATCGTGCCCCGGCTTACCTGCGCCCCGGGCACACCCAGAAGCCTCCCTCTCCACCGCCCCACCTCGACCCTGCCTGCGCGTCCGCATCCCGCCGCCTCTCCCGCATCCCTCCGCCTCGCCCCCATCCCCCCCCCCCCCGCCTCGCCCGCATCCCTCCGCCTCCCCCCCATCCCTCCTCCTCGCCCCCATCCTGCCCTGGCCTACCTGCGCCCCGGGGTCCATCCTGCTTCCCAGCGGGGACCAGATGCCTTGGCGAGCTGCAGTGCACGGCGAGCCCCTGCGCCCTGAAGTACCCGCGGTGCCCACACGGCAGGCCCACGCAGGCGTGCAGAAGCCCACCTGTGTGTAGTCTCCCCTTGATGACCCCGCAGGCGCAAGAGCCACGCAGGGGTGGAGCCCAGAGCCTTAAGCGGCTCCACCTGGCAGGTTCCTCTGTGTGCAACTGGGCTGTGTGTCCGGGCCTTCACGAAGTCAGGGCCCACGGGTGCCCCCAACAATGAGCCAAGGGGGTGCCCTCACGGCGTGCCAAGTGGTTTACCAACATTGCCACCACATCCTAAAGGAGTGGAGATCATCGCCCCACCTTAGTCCCCAAGGCATCGAGACCAGAGATATGCCCTGTCGTGACTGGAGTGCAGAGTCAGAAGGTAGGACAGCTGAGGGTGACCCAGCAATCGGACTCCGAAGTCCCAAACGAGCTGATTGGAACCACTCCAGGGCCTGTTGGAGCCCCCAGCTGGGCCCAGCTGCAAGTAGGTCTGCACGGGGACCCATAATTGGCATTTCTAACGACTCCCAGGTGACGCTGAGTGAATGAATGGTAACACCACTTCAGAATACTGGTCACTTAACACACCAAGCTCCCACCTCGCCTTAAGCATCTTGGGGCGTGGGGAGGGGCTGAAGGGAGGACGCAGCGGGGAAGAGCAACAGCTGCCAACCTGAACCCGCAGCCTGTGAACGTTGGTTCTGAGACATGATCTCAGCCTCAGAGGAACCCAGAGCAGCGTGTTTATTATCCCCATTTCAATGAGGAGAAGACTAAGCCGCGAGGTGGGGGGGGCGTAGCTGCTCAGGATCATTTATGGGCGCCTAGCAGAACCACTAAATCCTCACCCTCTGAAAAGCCTGTTCTCAGGAAAGATCTGATAAACTCATTCACTCTCAGGTGTGACTAATAATACTTTAAAATGAACAACAACAAAAAAGACGAGAACCCCAGACTGTCTGACTCCAAAATCAGCACTCTTTGCCCTTGCTACTCTTCTGGTATTTTTAAAAAGTATTATCCATCTGAACTTTGCCACTAAGTTGCTGTGTGATTTTGGGTGGTTGGATTTTGTCCCCGTTCTCTCCTTTGTCTTTAAATTGAGGCAGTATCTGAGGTCACATCCTAATGCTTTGAGACCCCTGAATCCTGGAGGCGCCCAAGAGTGTTGAAAGCGATTGTCAGAGACAGGGGTTCTACTGGGGACGCATCCCCTTCTGTTAGCACAGACCATCACACTGGGGAAGCTCTCCAGGTTCAGGTGCTGTGGGTGGCGGCAGGGAGCCCTCGCCACCCTGCTGCTTGGGCTCTTGGTGGCCACAGCCCTTCCGGAGGGCAGGTCAGCTTTCAGCGTTGGGTGCAAGGCTTGAGAGCACGCACGACCTTTGAAGGGGCAGTTCCACTTATAGAAGCATCAGGAGACAATCAGACCAAGTAGTCACTCATTCCCTGTTACGTCTGTGGAGTGTTAACTTTAAGAGCCCTGATAGAAGTGCACACACATCTAAGGGCAGGAATGCTCTGCAGCCAGTAATCTGTGTGTCAACATGTGTGTGTACATGCGCATGTATGTACACACATGTATGCTTGTGTATGTAAATACACACTGTAGGCACACTGTGTTCATCATATATCAAATGAAAAAATGCTGTAGAACAGACGGTATAGTGTGATCCCGTTTTAAAAATCACACATATACACATCATACACACACACACACACACACACACATCCAAAAAGAGATTCATGGAAATGGGAACATTGGTAATATCTAGGAGGTAACATGATGGGAAATTTTAACATCACTTAAATCCATTTTACGTTTTTCTAAAAAGAACATGTAATTAGTAAATAATAATTAAAAAATAAAGTCACCTGGTACAGTCCATCATTTTCCAGATGGGGAAACTGAAGATTGCAGAGGGGAAGAGTTTGCCCAAAGTCCTGAAGTGAATAAGGTGGGAGCTGCCAGGACACTGTCCAGCATCCTGAGATCTGGCCCAATGTTTTCTTGCTGCATCAGTCCACCCCCAGGGTCCCCCTGACGTCATGGCACCTGGGCACACTGCTTTGAGCATAACATAAGGCTCTTCTGTTTGTGTTTGTGAATAAAAACATTGTGAAATCTTCAGTGTGTGTCCAGAGTTGCATTAGTCTAGCACACAGTGTTACCTGTCAGCAGTGCCCTTCACTACAACATCAGGCAGCCCTCTGGGGAGAGTGAGGGGGCCTGGGCATGCACAGGGGCCCTGAAGGGACTCCAGGCCTGGCCCATGGCAGGAACTGACCCACACCCTCCAAGCTCCTGATCTTTGCCCAGAGCCCGCTACATTCCTTGTGTTGACTCCCAGAAGCCCGAATTCCCCTCGCTGTGCAGGTGAGGACCTGGAGAGGCTGAACTCAAGTGTGATTCAAGTCCAAGTTGCAGGCACGTACATGCCTGCTAGTCTGTCACACTGAAAGCTGCATTACGGACACAAATAATGCTCTTGGTGTAAGAAGGGCTGCTTCAGAGCCTGGCTCTGGTCATTTAGAAGGTGTGGGCCCAGGACAATGAGAGTCACCCCACTGTGTGTTCCGATCACGTGTAGGAATTCCTCAGTACGGTGCTTGGCACGTGGTAGATACTCAGCAACGGGCAGCATCTTTGGTCAGCACACCTGCTGCCCATGCTGTTAGAGTTGTCATGCTCTACTAGTGGTTTCCATTTCCACTCACACTGGTGCCTCTTCTGAACTCCAGCACAATGAATTACTTATTGTTTCTGTATTGTATATATTTTTCTTTTCTGTATAGTATGATGTTTTGGCACCTTACAAACCTTTCTGGCTGGGAGAGACTGGCCCTCCCTGGCTAGCCAATTCTTGGAGATAGAAAAGGGCTCATCCAGGAGCATGTTTTTGATATGTGGGGACAAACCAATCCAGAGTCAGGCCTATTCTATCTGGGCTGTGCTCCCCAGGAGGCAAAATTCTTCTGCCTTAATCACCCCAGGGCCAGGTACCAGGCAACCAGAGGCCAACTCTATAGCTTAGAGCCACCAACACTATTCAAACTAGCCAGTCCTAAGCTCTTCACCTTGCCCTGCCCTGCCTTTCCCAAGGAGACCCCAATAAAGGCCATGGCCTTGGCTCTCCCCTTGCTCCCATTCTCTACCTCCTGACCACTCTGGTGCTTCCCCTGTGGCTCTGCATGGTGTGCTGTGGCTCCTGCATCCAGGGCCTCGGAGTAAAATACATGTCTTATTTCTAAGCCTTATTCACATCTACTCCTGTGGCCCATCAACTTTACAATTCCATATGTAACACATAAATTCTTAGCACAGTTTCTACATAACCGATATGCTCAAGGTTGCCTTTGACCCCAGGTTATAAATAAGAGGCTAATAGTTGGTACTCTTTGTAAAGCACCACTGAGGAGAAGAAACATGTAAACTTCATTAACAAATAAGTACAAAATATCATAGTACAAGTACTGCTTTAAAATTGTTCAAATTTGCAAAGAGAAAATGCCAAAATACTCTCCAAAACAGAAAGCACCAGGTCCACATAGACTTCTACTGAACATTTAAGGAAGAAATTATACTAATTCTCTGTAACCTTCCAGAATATAGAAGCAGAGGAAAGAATTCCTAGCCCATTCTATGAGACCAGCATTACCATAACACCAAAACCAGATGAAGACAATACAAGCAAAGAAAACTACAGACCAATATCTCTCACTAACATAGAAGCAAAAATCCTCAACAAAATATTAGCAAATCGAATCCAACAGTGTATAAAAAGAATCATATGCCTTGACCAAATGGGATTTACCCCAGGTATACAGGCTGGATCAACACTAAAAAATAAATTAATGTAATCTAACACATCATAGGCTGAGGAAATACCATACAATAATAACAACATATATAGAAAAAACATTTGACAAAATCCAACACCCATTCATGATAAAAACTTTCAGTAAACTAAAAAGAGAAGGGAACTTCCTCAACTGTAAAGAATATCTACAAGAAACCTACAACCAAGTCATACTTAATGGTGCGAAGCTCAAAGCTTTCCCCATAGGATCAGGAACATGGCAAGGATGACCTCTTTCACCATTACATTTCAACATTGTACTGGAAGTCCTAGGTAATGCAATAAGAGAAGAAAAGGGAATAAAAGTACATAGATTGGGAAGGAGGAATTCAAACTGTGTTTATTTGCAGATGACATGGCAGTCTATGTTAAAAAAAAATCTGGAAGAATCAACAAAAAGAATCCTAGAACTAATTAGTTATTATAGCAAATTTGAAGATACAGGTTAATATACAAAAGGCAATCCCTTTTTTTCTTTTTTTGAATTTTATTTTATTTATTTTTTATACACCATGTTCTTATTAGTTATCTATTTTATACATATTACTGTATATTAGTCAATCCCAATCTCCCAATTCATCCCCCCCACACTTTCCCCCTTTGGTGTACCTACCTTTGTTCTCTACATCTGTGTCTCTATTTCTGCCTTGAGAATTGGTTCATCTGTACCACTTTTCTAGATTCCACATATATGAGTTAATATACGATATTTGTTTTTCTCTTTCTGACTTACTTCACTCTGTATGACAGTCTCTAGGTCCATCCACATCTCTACAAATGACCCAATTTCATTCTTTTTATGGCTGAGTAATGTTCCATTGTATATATTGACCACATCTTCTTTAACCATTTGTCTGTCGATGGGCATTTAGGATGCTTCCATGACCTGGCTATTGTAAATAGTGCTGCAATGAACATTGGGGTGCATGTGTCTTTTTGAATTATGGTTTTCTCTGGGTATATGGCCAGTAGTGGGATTGCTGGGTCATTTGGTAATTCTATTTTTAGCTTTTTAAGGAACCTCCATACTGTTCTACTAAGTGGCTGTATCAATTTACATCCCCACCAACAGTGCAAGAGGGTTCCCTTTTCTCCACACCCTCTCCAGCATTTGTTGTTTGTAGATTTTCTGATGATGCCCATTCTAACCGGTGTCAGGTGGTACCTCATTGTAGTTTCGATTTGCATTTCTCTAATAATTAGTGATGTTGAGCAGCTTTTCATGTGCCTCTTGACCATCTGTATGTCTTCTTTGGAGAGATGTCTATTTAGGGCTTCTGCGCATTTTTTAATTGGGTTGTTTGTTTTTTTAAAATATTGATCTGCATGAGCTGTTTATATATTTTGGAGATTAATCCTTTGTTGATTCATTTGCAAATATTTTCTCCCATTCTGAGTGTTGTCTTTTCATCTTGTTTATAGTTTCCTTTGTGGTGCAAAAGCTTTTAAGTTTTATTTGGTCTCATTTGTTTATTTTTGTTTTTATTTCCATTACTCTAGGAGGAGGGTCAAAAAAGATCTTGCTGTGATTTATGTCAAAGAGTGTTCTTCCTATGTCTTCCTCTAAGAGTTTTATAGTGTCCTGTCTTACATTTAGGTCTTTAATCCATTTTGAGTTTATTTTTGTGTCTGGTGTTAGGGAGTGTTCTAATTTCATTCTTTTACATGTAGCTGTCCAGTTTTCCCAGCACCACTTATTGAAGAGACTGTCTTTTCTCCATTGTATATCCTTGTCTCCTTTGTCATAGATTATTTGACCATAGGTGCATGGGTTTATCTCTGGGCTTTCTATCCTGTTCCATTGATCTATATTTGTGTTTTTGTGCCAGTACCATATTTTCTTGATGACTGTAGCTGTGTAGTATAGTCTGAAGTCAGGGAGTCTGATTCCTCCAGCTCTGTTATTTTCCCTCAAGATTGCTTTGGCTATTCAGGGTCTTTTGTGTCTCCGTACAAATTTTAAGAATTTTTGTTATTGTTCTGTAAAAACTGCCATTGGTAATTTGATAGGGATTGCATTGAATCTGTAGATTGCTTTGGGTAGTAGTCATTTTCACAGTACTGATTCTTCTAATCCAAGACCATGGTATATCTCTCCATTTGTTTGTGTCATCTTTGATTTCTTTCATCAGTGTCTTATAGTTTTCTGAGTACAGGTCTTTTACCTCCTTAGGTAGGTTTATCCCTAGGTATTTCATTCTTTTTGTTGCAATGGTGAATGGGATTATTTCCTTAATTTCTCTTTCTGATTTTTCATTGTTAGTGTATAGGAATGCAAGAGATTTCTGTGCATTAATTTTGTATCCTGCAACTTTACCAAATTCATTGATTAGCTCTAGTAATTTTCTGGTGGCATCTTTAGGATTCTCTATGTATAGTATCATATCATCTGCAAACAGGGACAGTTTTACTACTTCTTTTCCAATTTGGATTCCTTTTATTTCTTTTTCTTCTCTGATTGCTATGGCTAGGACTTCCAAAACTATGTTGAATAATAGTGGCGAGAGTGGACATCCTTGTCTTGCTCCTGATCTTAGAGGAAATGGTTTCAGTTTTTCACCATTGAGAATGATGTTTGCTGTGAGTTTGTCATATATGGCCTTTATTACGTTGAGGTAGGTTCCCTCTATGCCCACTTTCTGGAGAGTTTTTTTTTTTTTTTTTTGTAAAATAGGTGTTGAATTTTGTCAAAAGATTTTTCTGCATCTATTGAGATGATCATATGGTTTTTATTCTTCAATTTGTTAATTTGGTGTATTACATTGATTGATTTGCGTATATTGAAGAATCCTTGTATCCCTGCGATAAATCCCACTTGATCATGGTGTATCATCCTTTTAATGTGTTGTTGGATTCTGTTTGCTAGTATTTTGTTGAGGATTTTTGCACCTATATTCATCAGTGATATTGGTCTGTAATTTTCTTTTTTTGTAGTATCTTTGTCCGGTTTTGGTATCAGGGTGATGGTGGCCTCGTAGAATGAGTTTGGGAATATTCCTTCCTCTGAAATTTTTTGGAAGAGCTTGAGAAGGATGGGTGTTAGCTCTTCTCTAAATGTTTGATAGAATTCACCTGTGAAAACATCTGGTCCTGGACTTCTGTTTGTTGGAAGATTTTAAATCACAGTTTCAATTTCATTACTTGTGATTGGTCTGTTCATATTTTCTATTTCTTCCTGGTTCAGTCTTGGAAGGTTATACCTTTCTAAGAATTTTTCCATTTCTTCCAGGTTGTCCATTTTATTGGCATAGAGTTGCTTGTAGTAGTCCCTTATGATGCTTTGTATTTCTGTGGTGTCTGTTGTAACTTCTCCTTTTTTCATTTCTAATTTTATTGATTTGACTCCTCTCCCTCTTTTTTTTGATGAGTGTGGCTAAAGGTTTATAAATTTGTTTATCTTTTCAAAGAACCAGCTTTTAGTTTTATTGATTCCTGCTATTGTTTTCTTTGTTTCTATTTCATTTATTTCTGCTCTGATCTTTATGAGTTCTTTCCTCTACTAACTTTGGGTTTTTTTGTTCTTCTTTCTCTAGTTCCTTTAGGTGTAAGGTTAGATTGTTTATCTGAGATTTTTCTTGTTTCTTGAGGTAGGATTATATTGCTATAAACTTCCCTCTTAGAACTGCTTTTGCTGCATTCCATAGGTTTTGGATCATCGTGTTTTCATTGTCGTTTGTCTCTAGGTATTTTTTGACTTCCTCTTTGATTTCTTCAGTAATCTCTTGGTTATTTAGTAACATATTGTTTAGTCTCCATGTGTTTGTGTTTTTTATGTTTTTTTCCTTGTAATTGATTTCTAATCTCATAGCGTTGTGGTCAGAAAAGATGCTTGATATGATTTCATTTTTCTTAAATTTACCGAGGCTTGATTTGTGACCCAAGATGTGATCTATCCTGGAGAATGTTCTGTGTGCACTTAAAAAGAAAGTGTAATCTGCTGTTTCTGGATGGAATGTTCTATAAATATCAATTAAATCTATCTGGTCTATTGTGTCATTTAAAGCCTGTGTTTCCTTATTAATTTTCTGTCTGGATGATCTGTCCATTGGTGTAAGTGAGGTGTTAAAGTCCTCCACTATTATTGTGTTACTGTCAATTTCCTCTTTTATAGCTGTTAGTTTTGCCTTATGTATTGAGGTGTTCCTATGTTGGGTGCATATATATTTATAATTGCTATATCTTCTTCTTGGATTGATCCCTTGATCATTATGTAGTGTCCTTCCTTTTCTCTTGTAATATTCTTTATTTTAAAGTCTATTTTATCTGGTATGAGTATTGCTACTCCAGCTTTCTTTTGACTTCCTTTTGCATGGAACATCTTTTTCCATTCCCTCACTTTCAGTCTGTATGTGTCCCTAGGTCTGAAGTGGGTCTCTTGTAGACAGCATATATATGGGTCTTGTTTTTGTATCCATTCAATGAGCCTGTGTCTTTTGGTTGGAGAATTTAATCCATTCACATTTAAGGTAATTATTGATATTTATATTTCTAATACCATTTTCTTAATTGTTCTGGGTTTGTTTTTGTAAGTCCTTTTCTTCTCTTGTGTTTCCTGCTTAGAGAAGTTCCTTTAGCATTTGTTATAGAGCTGGTTTGGTGGTGCTGAATTTTCTTAGCTTTTGCTTGTCTGTAAAGCTTTTGATTTCTCCATCAAATCTGAATGAGATCCTTGCCAGGTAGAGTCATCTTGGCTGTAGATTCTTCCCTTTCATCACTTTAAATATATCGTGACACTCCCTTCTGGCTTGTAGAGTTTCGGCTGAGAAATCACCTGTTAACCTTATGGGAGCTCCCTTCTATGTTATTTGTTGTTTTTCCCTTGCGGTTTTAATAATTTTTCTTTGCCTTTAATTTTTGTTAATTTGATTACTCTGTGTCTCAGCATGTTTCTCCTTGGGTTTATCCTGCCTGGGACTCTCTGCACTTCCTGAACTTGGGTGGCTATTTCCTTTCCTATGTTAGGGAAATTTTTGACTACAATCTCTTCAAATATTTTATCGGGTCCTTTCTCCCTCTTTTCTCCTTCTGGGACCCCTATAATGTGAACGTTGTTGTTTTTAATATTGTCCCAGAGATGCCTTTGGCTGTCTTCATTTCTTTTCATTCTTTTTTCTTTATTTTGTTCTGCAGCAGTGAATTCCATCATTCTGTCTTACAGGTCACTTATCCATTCTTCTGCCTCAGTTATTCTGCTATTGATTCCTTCTAGTGTATTTTTCATTTCAGTTATTGTATTGTTCATCTCTGTTTGTTATTTAATTCTTCTAGGTGTTTGTTTTTTAATTCTTCTAGGTCTTTGTTAAACATTTCTTGTATCTTCTCGGTCTTTGCCTCCAGTCTTTTTCTTAGGTCCTGAGTCATCTTCACTATCATTATTCTGAATTCTCTTTCTGGAAGGTTGCCTATCTCCACTTCATTTAGTTGTTTTTCTGGGGTTTTATCTTGTTCCTTCATCTGGTACATAGTCCTCTGCCTTTTCATTTTGTCTATCTTTCTGTGAATGTGGTTTTCATTCCACAGGCTACAGAATTGTAGTTCTTCTTGCTTCTGCTGTCTACTCTCTGTTGGATGAGGCTATCTAAGAGGCTTGTGCAAGCTTCCTGATGTAAGGGACTGGTGGTGGGTAAAACTGGGTGTTGCTCCGGTGGGCAGAGCTCAGTAAAACTTTAATCTGCTTGTCTGCTGATGGGTGAGTCTGGGTTCCTTCCCTGTTGGTTGTTTGGCCTGAGGTGACCCAGCACTGGAGCCTACCTAACTCTTTGGTGGGGCTAATGGCGGACTCTGGGAGGGCTCACGCCAAGGAGCACTTCCCAGAACTTCTGCTGCCAGTGTCCTTGTCCCCACAGTGAGCCACAGCCACCCACTGCCTCTGCAGGAGACCCTCCAACACTAGCGTGTAGGTCTGGTTCAGTCTCCTATGGGGTCACTGCTCCCTCCCCTGGGTCCTGAAGTGCACACGGCTTTCTGTGTGCCCTCCAAGAGTGGAGTCTCTGTTTCCCCTAGTCCTGTCAAAGTCCTGCAATCAAATCCCCCTAGACTTCAAAGTCTTATTCTCTAGGAATTCCTCCTCCCATTGCCGGACCCCCAGGTTGGGAAGCCTGACGTGGGGCTCAGAATCTTCACTCCAGTGGGTGGACTTCTGTGGTATAAGCATTCTCCAATTTGTGAGTCACCCACCCAGCAGTTGTGGGGTTTGTTTTTATTGTGATTGAGCCCCTCCTACCGTCTCATTGCAGCTTCTCCTTTGTCTTTGGATGTGGGGTATCTTTTTTGGTGAGTTCCAGTGTCTTCCTGTTGATGACTGTTCAGCAGTTAGTTGTGATTCCAGTGCTCTCGCAAGAGGAAGTGAGCGCACCTTCTTTTACTCCACCATCTTGAACCAATCTCCAAAGTCAATCCCTTTTGAATACAGCAGTAAATAAGTGGAATTTGAAATTAAAAGCACAACACCATTTACATTAGCACCCCCCAAAATGAAATACTTGTGTATAAATGTAAGAAAATATGTACACAATCTATATGGGGAAAACAATACTCTGATGAATGAGATCAAAGAAGAAATTAATAAATAATTTAATAAATTAAATGGAATTTAATCATGGTTAGGAAGACTCAATATCGTCAAGAGTTCAGTTCTTCCCAACTTAAATATGGATTCAAGACAATCCCAATCAAAATCACTAAGTTAGTTTGTAGATATTGACAAACTGATTCTAAATTTTATATGGAGAGGCAAAAGACCCAGAATAGCCAACATGATATTGATGAAGAACAAAGTTGGAAGACTGATATTACATGACTTCAAGATTTATTATAAATCTATAGTAAATAGATAATATATAAATGTATAATTCTATAGCATAGAGTGTGATATTGATGAATTAATAGACAAATAGAGCAGTGGAGCAGTTTAGGGAGTCCCAAAATAGAATCCCATTAATATCATCAACTGGTCTTGTACAAAGGAACAAGGGTAATACAGTCCAGTAAGATAGCCTTTTCAACAAATGGTGCTGGAACAACTACACATCTACAAGCAAAAAAAAAAAAAGAAAAACAAAAAAAATCTAGACACAGACCTTACACTCTTCACAAAAATTAACTCAAAATGGATCACAGAACTACATGTAAAATGCAAAACTATAAATTCTTAGAAGATTACCTAGGAGAAAACCTAGATGATCTTGGGTATGGTGATGACTTTTATAGATACAACACCAAACACATGACACAATAAAACAAAAATTTATAAGCTGGATTTCAATAAAATGAAAAACTTCCGATCTGTGAGAGAACATGTTAAGAGAATGAAACGAAAACCCACAGACCAGGAGAAAATATTTGCAAAAGACAAATCTAATAAAGAGCTGTTGGCTAAAATGCTAAAAGAACAGTTAAAACCCCAAAATAAGAAAACAAACAACTTGATTAATAAATGGTCAAAGGCCTTCCGAGACACATCCCTAAAGAAGACAAACAGATGGCAGCTAAGCACATGAAAAAATTCTCCACTTCATATTTCATCTGGGAAATGCAAATTACAACACAGATACAAGCACACAACTATTAGAATGACCCAAATCCAGATACTGACAATACCAACCAATGAAAAGTTTGTGGAGCAAAAGAACACTTATTCACTCTGCCTGGTGATGGCACCCACAGATGTTCACGCTGTAATGTGGGTGAGATGCCCCCATGATGTGCACACGTGATGTAGGTGACAGCGCCCTATGTGATGGACTAGAAATTATAATGCAGGAGGCAATCCCCCACTTGTCGGCCCAGAGTCCCTGCCCTTTGCCCAGGTCAGAGAATTAGCAGAGTTGTGTAACCTCATGCCTGGAAGGCATGAACAGAGTACTACACTGTTGCTGAGTTCTGTGGGTGGGAGACACCCTGCTGCCCCTGTGTGGGTTCGGTGGGGCTTGGTGAGGGGGATCCCGGACGTCTGAGGTTGACTGATGTGTCCATAGACATATTAAGGTCTTTGTGCAGAGAGCTGGAGAGGGTGGACTTCCTGGGGGACATCACGGGGCCAGTCTGGTGCAGCAATCTCTTCTCCTCATTGAAGTCATGGACACTTTTAACCATCTATGAAACCACAGAACTCATCACCAAAAAATGATCATCAACGCTTAACCATACAGCATTATGCCTAACGTAGCAGAGAGGCTAGGGATTTCCCGTAGCCCATGGGCAGACTCTTGGCTGCTACACGGGGCAGTGAATTCTGGCTGGAAATGACTCACACAGTTCATCTGGGGTAAGCAGCAGAATCGAGACGGGAGGGCTCAGGTCTCTTGTGTCTTTCCAAGATATTTCCATCGCCTCATGCTGCCCACCCCACCCAAGTACGGCAACGACTGTTCTATCCGTTACCCTGCCCTGAACTCTCCGCTGCCAGCTTCTTATGGTGTGGTTTTGAGTGGGAGTGGGATGGCGTGGGTCTTCTAAATGCCCTCAAACTTGAGCAAGCATCAGGGTCCTCTGGAGAGCTTGTGAAAACAGAGGGCCAGCCCCCATCGCCGAGCATCTGGGTGGGACCTGGGAATATGCATTTCTATCCAGGCCCAGGTGATGTGAGGCCGGTCTAGACCACGACTGAGGCCCCTGGTGCAGGAGGAGAGCAAGGGAGTGATTACCCTTGAGCACCATCCACGTGTCTGGCACTTGTATCCCAACCCCAGTGGCACCCCAAATGGGAATGCAGGGTGGGTGACCTGCCAAAGTACAGATTAAACCCTGGTCTTTCCACGGGGCCCTCGGGCGCTGGCCCCGCCCCGGGCACACTGAGCTCCTGTGTTTAGGATCTGGGCTGTGTTGACGTGACAAAAGAGAGGTTTGCTTTTCCACTTTGATTAGCAGGGGGAGTAGACTTGCCCTCAGTTTGCGGAGCGGTGTCCTTTATCGCTCAGGAGCCGGGCAGCAGGCCAGGCCTTTGCAAGATTTGCATCATTCGCTGTGTCCATCGATCGGGGAACACGGCAGAACATCTTTTTGTTTTTTTTCCCCCGGGTTAAAAACAACTTCCCTTGGAGGGTCCTCTGGATTGCAGCGTTCTCTCCCTTTGAAAATCTGATTTTGCCCTTGACCTTTGCATTGTTTTTCGGAGCACCGATTGCCCAATTTTCCAGCTGGTGGTGAGTAAGCAGCTCGTAACACGGAGGCAGAATTGGAAACAGCAGGTGACGGAAGGCCCCACGCAGTTTCATCATCCTCTGCTCTGCAAGCGCACCCTGTGGCTGAGGATGCTGGTGACAGCTCACATTTATGCAGGGCTGACTGTGCCAGCCTCTGCATTATCCCCATTTTATAGACACAGAAACTGAGGCGCAGGTAGGTTACGTAATATGCAGGACGTGGAATCCAAGGTGCCAGCACAGGCCGTCTTGCTGGGGAGCTCCCACGCCTGTCCTTTAGGGGTTGATGTAACTCTTGGAGCTGAGTTCTTGGAGCTGCAACCAGAGGTGGTGTGCTGTGAAGCATCATGAAATTAGCAGCAAAGACGCTGTGTGCAGCCCCATTCAGGTCGTGTCTCCTGGGGCCACACAGAGGGACTGCCCAGATTCCATGCAGCTCCTCTGCTTTTCTGTGACGGCAACAGTGGTCTCCTTTCCTCTGCAGGCAGATTTACAATGGGGGCTGAGGAAGCAGAGTGCCAGGCATCTTCTGTGTCACTGGAGCTCCACGAGTGTAATGCTTTGTTTTGCCTAGTTGGTAAGATACAGATTCTGTAGCTGGCACTGAAAACTTCCCATATGTACCCCCAAAGCTACTTTTCACCCCTGTCCCCCCAAATATACTCCCAATTGCCCTTGCATACACAGATAATATTGGCCCTTCCTTACCTCAAGTGTCTATGTGGCTCAGCATGAAGGGTACCAGCTTCGGTTTGGGCAAAGGGGGGCTTCACCCCCAGCTGGTGTGATAAGACCTACCTCTTGAGCTCTTGGGGAGGACCCCTGGCAAGTCTGGCGAGCACAGCCAGGTGCCAGGTACCTACAGTTCACGTATAGGAGACCACGGCTCCCCGTCCCCCCGCCACCCCCGCTTCCCATGCTCTGCATCCAGGCGTGCCTGGCTCTTGGACTCTATAGTCCTTAGGAGGATGGGCTGGGGCACCATTAGTGCCCTGGGCATGAATGGGGCAGGGGCCTCTGTGAGCCTGTCCCCTGCCCACCCAGCCTAGCAGGAGACACACAGGTAAATGCAGGTTTATGTAGCTCTTCAGCGTGCCCCTAACCCATTGTCCCACTCTTCGGAAATGCAGAGGGGGCACCTCATTCTACCTGGGAGCTGCCGGGAAGGCTTCTCAGGGGAGAGGAACTTCAGGTGGATCCTGAGGGATGGAAAAGGGGCAGAACATCTTCACCAACACCATGAAGATGTGGATGACAGAGAGATGTGGATGATAGGGGGACGTGGATGGTAGGGAGACAAGAATGGTAGGGAGACGTGGATGATAGGGGGATGTGGACGGTAGGGAGACGTGGATGGTAGGGGGATGTGGACGGTAGGGAGACGTGGACTGTAGGGAGATGCGGACGGTAGGGAGATGTAGACGGTAGGGAGACGTGGACGGTAGGGAGATGCGGACGGTAGGGAGATGTAGACGGTAGGGAGACGTGGATGATAGGGAGATGTGGATGGTAGGGAGATGTGGATGGTAGGGAGATGTGGATGGTAGGGAGACATGAATGATAGGGAGATGTGGACGGTTGGGAGATGCAGACGGTAGGGAGACATGGACGGGAGGGAGACGTGGACGGTAGGGAGACGTGGACGGTAGGGGGACGTGGATGATAGGGGGATGTGGACGGTAGGGAGATGTGGACGGTAGGGAGACATGAATGATAGGGAGACGTGGATGGGAGGGAGATGTGGATGGTAGGGAGATGCGGACGGTAGGGAGACGTGGATGATAGGGAGATGTGGATGGTAGGGAGATGTAGACGGTAGGGTGAGGAAAATTCACTCATGGAGAACAGCAAGAAGAAAGTCATGGAGGTATGACAGTGGTTTTTTTTCTTCTTGAGTTGGGGTGGAGGGACACTGAGCCTGGAAAATGAGCAGGAGTCTGCAGGGCTGGGATTAGGGGAGGCGGGGGAGGCTCCGAGTCTATGACACCTAGGGAGGGGCTCCCTCTCTGCTCCACCCTGTAGCTCAGTGCCCCCAGCAGGAGTGCCCCCTCATGCTAATAGGGGCCAGACCTTGGGGTCAGACCACGGGGGGCATGGAAGGCCAGGCCAGGCTCTGGGTGCCAGCCAGTGGGCGGTGGGGCCTGGGATTCAAGATGCACCCAGAAATGAGCACAGGAGAAGCCACCACTTGACCTTCCAGGGGAGGGCAGCTCACCCTCACAGGAGAGAGGGGACAGACGGCCCACACAGGCCTCGAGGAAGAGCTCTGTCCATTTGTGTTGACGGGGTTGGAAGCAGGGAGAGCTCTCTCTGCGTTGGTGGCCATTTGGTTTGCTGCTGCTATGACTCAAGCCTAGGAAACATTTGGGAAATCGATTCACCAGGAGAGGAATTTCCACTACGTGCAGGATGAAGGAGACCTCAGAGAGGGAGGGAGGGACCTCACCAGGCGAGCGCACAACTGGGTGAACTGTACAGGGCTGGCAAATTGCCAGGCACGCAGTAGGTGGGCCCCAGATATTTACCAGATGATTCTCTCTTTCATGTGTGTCATTAAGAAAACGTTTCAAGTGGGCACGCTGATTCTAAATTGAGGAAGTCCAGAGAGAAAATTCAGAGCACAAGTTCTTTTGGGGAAATGAAATCCTTTAGGAACTCACCTCAAAAATAAAGTTAAAAAAGTCAAAACCATTGGTCTGCTCCTGAACCAGACACTGACCTTTGCTTTGTAAAAATAATGACCAACATGATAGTGAACATCCAACTGCAAGTGTTTTCACCAACCTTATTTTGGTTGTTCCTGAGGACATGCTGGGGGGCAGGGGTGACAATTTATTGATATAATAGTGGCAGAACACAAGGCAAGTAACTTTCCCAAGGCCACAGAGCCAGTGAAGTAACTAGAAAAAAAAGCTAGTAAATTAATTTCAATTTGTTTCTTTTTGAGATAGATAATATAACTGATAATGTAAGTACCTGATAATACCAAAAAACCATAGTATTTACTAGATAATGTGAATCCAGAAGGATAAAAAAGAGTGGGAAGGGAAAACCAGTCTCTTCCCCAGTCACCTAATTTCACACCTCCCCTCCAAGGCAGGCAGTGGTATCAGTTTCTTCATATTCTTCTCAGAATATTCAATACATTTAGAATCACAGTGACATATACATTCATATTACTTTTTTGTACACAAACAATGGCATATTCTGTGCCTCCTTAGTTTTACTTCACTTGGAAATTTTACTTAACTTGCATAATATTACAAACCTTGGAGATTTTTCTCCATCAGTAAATATAAAGCTGCCTTGTTCTTGTCAATAGCTGCCTGATTTCCAGGGACCGGGTGCCAGTGAGAGTACCTGCGGCATCTGGACGAGGGCAGGGCCACATCTCACTGTCTCTGAAGGTACAGCGACATTTTTCTTTCCACTCAAGAGGATATTCAGAAACAGGAATTCTAACTAAAGAGAAAGCCTTGGTCATCAACTGCTGATAAAAATCTGGTCGGAGGCTGAAAGTCAGAGGAAGCTGGGGTCTGGGCTTGGTTCTGCACCCTCGCCCTGTCTCTGAGTCCCTCTCCTCTCTGGAAGCTCAGTTAACAAGGTGGGTCTCTGGGGGCTGTGGTGACATTAGCGAGCGCGGCATCAGCCCTGGGAGGAACTGTCCCTTTCCTTCCTTCTTTCCTCCTGCGAAAGGCTCTCAAGACAGCAGTTAAGGGGCCTGTTGGTCTTCTTTCTGCAGAGGGAGAAACCGTTCTGGGCTTTGCCACTGAGAACCCGCCAGGGCTTTCAAACACCTGGCTTCTATCTAAGCCCATCCTTCCTTCCTCTGCCTGGGCCTTGATTTCCCCACTTGAAAACTGGCCAATGCGCTGGCCTTGCCCAGCTCATCTCTCTTGCTTTCCCTGGGTCTTCCGGGGACCGCCGGCAGACTCAGCCTGAAGATGCCCCTTGAACGAAACAAGCAAGCGCCACCCTCCACGTGGCTGTGCGCTCCTGGCTGGAATTGCACTTTGGCTCCAGGACAAACACAGTCTGAAACCCTAACAACAGGACAAACACAGTCTGAAACCTGCACCGTTTGCCCTCCTTCTACCCACGGTTTGCGTAGGGCAGTGCGCCTACAACCAAAACAAACTTATTTTGAACACCGGCCGCGAGCACGCGGCGCCGCCAATCATTAACCGCTGGTTCAGGTGGCCCGGCCGGCGCCCTTCATAAGGCGCACCGGCGCCCAGCGAGCATCAGCCTCCGCTCAGCCAGCATCGGCCAGCGCGCCGCCGCCACCGCCTAGCGAGCACCGGCTCCTGACCGCCACCGCTGCCCGGCGATGCCCGAAGTCCCCGCTGTCCGCGCCTGGCCGCTTCTGCTCTCGCTGGCCGTTCAGCTCGGCTCAGCCGCTGGCGCTCCCCAGCCCTGGCGCTGCGCGCCTTGCTCCGCCGAGAGGCTGGCGCTCTGCCCTCCCGTGCCCGCCTCGTGCCCGGAGCTCACCCGGCCCGCCGGCTGCGGCTGCTGCCCCACGTGCGCCCTGCCGCTGGACGCCGCATGCGGCGTGGCCACTGCGCGCTGCGCCCATGGGCTCAGCTGCCGCGCCCTGCCCGGGGAGGCTCGGCCCCTGTACGCCCTCACCCGCGGCCGGGGCGCCTGCATGCCCGCGCCCAGCGCCGAGGCCACAGGTACCAACCGTCTCCCCGCCCGGGGCCCTCCCCTGGGACAGATGGGGTGGGGGACTGGGGCGGGCAGGGGCGGGGGCTCCACCAAAGCCCAGAGCCAGTGGGGAGCAAACCCGGCCAGGCTCAGAGCTTGCAGCCAAAACCTGTAAGGGGAAAGGATTTGTCACCCAGATGAACCCCATCGTTGTGTGGTCCTGCAGGGGGCGCTTAGGGTAAGGCAGGACACACACAACTTGGTGGGAGAGCTGGGGAGGGAGCCCAGACCACCTCGGCAGCCGACTGATCTATAGAAACCCAGAAGAGGGAGGCGATGGGGTGCCCAGGCAGCGGGGTGCCACACCAGACGCTGCTGGCTCTCCTCCCTGCCAATGCATTAGTTTCCGGGAAGGCCTGCAGTGGGAGCCTGTACTGCTGGCCTCCTGGGAGGTGTTTGGAATGTCCTTTGAAATATATGTCCTGTGCAGACAGTATGTGCTTCCCAGATGTTTACAGAACATAATGTGAAAGTTCAGGCTAAAAACTTCACTTGCGTTCATTGCCATAGAAAAACACTGGTTGATGTGTGTGCTGCCTCCTCAGAACCTGACAATCAGAACTTTCCTGAATTTAGCAGTGATTTATTTGTAGTGGGAAGCAGAGGAAATACACCCTCCTCTACCCCCTCTCCCTACCTCCCTGTCGGGGCAGCTGTATGTCCAGTGATTCCGTGATTCTTGGAGGGATCTTGTGGCTCTATGCCCTGATAGGGATCTGCTGGAGCGCGTCACCCTTCCACGGTGGGGACGGTTTTCCTCCTGGTTCTCTGCCTTCAGAGTCATCTCTGTGGTCCTCAAAGGAGAGGGTGTCCCCCCAGGTTCCCTCAGGAGAGCCAGTTCTCTATCATTCTGTCCATGCACCAAATCCAAACCCCAGGACTCTGCAAGAAATCTGGTGACCCTCCCTGTTCCCAGGGTTGCAAAGAAGTCACTCTGTGGGAAGGCAGAGCCCCTGGAAAAGAAGAGAGTAGAGCTGCAATCTAGACCCCACCTCTAAACAAACCCTACCACCTGTTCACAGGGAATTACTAAAAATGCCCATTTTATGGATGGGAAAGCTGAGGATGGCGTCAGGAATTGAATTGTAATCCATGGCTTTCTCAGAGCTCTTCCCGGGCTTTGACAAATGTGCATTTGGCTACTTTAGAAGCAGAAACACAGGGCACTCTTGCCATTGGTATTGCTGTTGGGTCATCCCTCTACCTGGAAACCATCAGAAGTTCCTTTAAAGAGGGAGTAGGCAAAACTCTGGGTCAGCATGACCCAGTCCGGTTTTGTGGGAAGGGAAGCAGCTTCAGGGGAGGGGGGCACAGGTGCAGATGCTTCAGTGGGAGGCTCATGGGTTTTCGTTTTTCCATTTTCAGAGGCAGAGGACCCTGCCATCCCAGAGAACGTGTCCCCTGAGAGCTCAGAGATGACCCAGGAGCAGCTTCTGGACAATTTCCACCTGATGGTTGAGTCCAGTGAGGACCTGCCCATCCTCTGGAACGCCATCAGTAATTATGAGAGCATGAAGGCTCTGGAGACCACCGACATCAAAAACCGGAAGGTGAGAGCCTCGGGGTAGGTGGAGCCTCTAGCTTGAATCTGCTGGGCCCTGCAGGTCCGGTCCTGAGCCCTAGATATAAACAAGTTCCTTCCCCAAGCCTCACAGACATTTCTCAGCTTAGCTTTGGGAGCTTTTAACCCAAGGGCTTTCAGCAGAGGAGCCCTCTGGATGGAAAGAAAATGCAGTTCGTGCTGTGCAACCTTAGATACATTACTTCACATCTCTGAGCTCATCTCTAAAATAAGGGTATCAGACTGGCAGTGTCTAAGGAGCACTGAGCTATTCTTAACATCCTCCTCCCCCATCCCATCTTCCCCCCCCTTTTTAAGAAATTGTGGTAAAATATTCATAACATAAAATTTAGGATTTTAATCATTTTAAAGTTTAGTTACGTTAAGTACAGTCACATTATTCTGCCACTATCTATCACGACCGTCCATCTTGAGAACTTTTTCATCTTCCCAAACTGAAGCTCTATCCCCATGAAGCACTAACTCCCTTGTAGCATCTTAAATGATGTATGTTTTTAGTCCTACCACTTGAGGGCGACAAAGAATCAAAGTTGGAGTGACTTGGGTTCATTTGTGAAAAAAAGAAAGAAACTCACTTCTACAAACATGCATACCCAGAAAAGTGGAGATTGAACCATTTTCTAGACACTTCAGAGTTTCATCCTGAAATGATGACAAATAGAGAAAAGTTCATGCTTATCTCAGATTGTCCAGATGAATGCCTTAATCCTCAACGAATTTGCTTTATGGGAGCTGACCTTGTAGATTACAGAGGAACGTTGTTCAAAATTTAGAAATCTCTGCTACTAAGTTCTCCATTCACAGAGTGGTGCCCATTCTCCTTTCAACCAGATCACTGGTGCCAGAATTACTCACGGGGGGCAGGAGAGTCAGAGAGATCATGGCATTGGTGATGCTCTGGTCTCCTGCAAGTGTTTAGTGAATGTTCAGTGAGGGAGGGCATGGGGTTCCCATCCTTTATCTTAACAGCTCAGAACAGAGACTAACCACCCTCCTTTTATAGGTGAGAGAGTGAGGCCCAGGGAAAGTGGGTCCAGGCCTGTTCTCAGAGCCCACACAGAACCTCTTACATCCGCTCCCCTTTTAGGCTAATAATACACTGTTTCTTGTCATTTACCCCAATGTCAAACTTTTCTTTCAGGAGCCCTGCCAGCGAGAACTCTACCAAGTGCTGGACAGATTAGCCAGGGAGCAGCAGAAGTCAGGAGACAAACTTTACAAATTTTATCTGCCAAACTGCAACAAGAATGGATTCTATCATAGCAAACAGGTATGTGCATCCTCACGCGACAGCCCCTGACGCCCACACCCCTGCCAAGCGCCAGCCTTTCAGCAAACAGGGTGTCCAGCTCCAGTAAGAAACGTAAAACCACATAACCGATCATATTATGCAAGACCTACCCCTCTGGGAGTAGGAGCCACTAGCCCCCTGGTAGCCTGAAGACCAGCTCAATGCTCAAAGCCAGTGTGCACTCAGGGACCCTGAACCGAGCGTTGCCCCATCACCTAGCAAATCTGAGCAGGTGGGGACCTTCACAGGCCCCTCGCGTTCTGGATCTCAGTGTCTCACCTGTAATAGAGAGGAACGGGACAATTCTACTTAGGAAAGTGAGTATCTGTTTGGACATCTCTTACTTTTTTTCTCCCTACAAAGGGAAATGAACTTTATAATTAAATATAATAGCATTTTTTTGGCTTGCCAGATAATAAGTGAGATTAAGTAAACCAAGACCTAATTCTGAGGAGCCCTTTAGGACTCAGTGAAGCCTAGGTTCCGTGGATATTTCTGGGGGAAACTGAGGACCGGGAAGTGCTTTATAACAAACAAGGGATTTGGCAGGGGTTACGACAGCAAGGTTGGCCACACACGGGCAGGCTCCCTCCGGGCTCAGCAGCTCTGCTGTAGGGGCCGTGAAGCAGACAGTTGTACACACGCTGTACCGTTCAACACACGTGTGACTTCCTTATTGCATTGGGCACTTGCCCTTAGTCTCCATTTTACGAGGAGAACCAGGATGGTGTAGGATTTGCCCTCAGTCATGGCCACGGCCGGTTGGAGGTGCCCACGGCCTGGCTCTCAGCTGCCGCGCCCTCCACGTGGCACTGGGCAGCACGGAGCCCCACCTCCCTCTCAGCTTCATAGTGGCTGCTCTTGACCTTGCTTCTTTTCTTCGCAGTGCGAGACATCCCTGGAAGGAGAGCCTGGGCTCTGCTGGTGTGTCTACCCTTGGAGCGGGAAGAAGATCCTGGGGTCCGTGGTAATCAGAGGGGACCCCAAATGCCATCAGTATTTTAACTTACAGAACTGAAAACAGATGCAATATGATCTATTCCTTCACATGAAATATTTAAGTACATATGATATTTATACTCTGGAATACACACACACTTTTATATATATATATAGATGTGTATGTATATATATAGAAATTACTTTTTATACTCCACATATTACTTGATATATAAAGCTGTAGTTTATTTATTCACCATAAATTTATTTTTTTCTACACAGTAACTTGTGTTATATTAATTTATATATCATGAAACACTTCCCATCATGTTGTATGTAAATACTTGTATTTTAGTTCTTCAGAGGTTCATGCTTCTGTCTTAAAGAGCACAGGAAAATACTGCCTAGAAAATGCAAAATCAAATGTGTAGCAGTGATTTTTTTTAAGTGGTTAGATGGAGGATGGTTAAGCTGTGCTTAAGAATGATTTACTCTGTTTATTCCATGGATCCATGTTTAGCGTAAATTTGCAGGGAAACTTAAATGTTGATTATGTAGTCAAAGCTACATGTGATGATATTGCTACGTGTTAAAATATGTATTGGAGATATTGTCAAACACATGAACACAGTGTAAACACATTAGAATAAATATCCCACACTGGAACATTGCTATTGTCATGGACATTTGTTGAACATAACGTCTTCTTCCTTCCTGAATTCCCTCCATCCGTCACCTCCCCTTCCTCATGCAGCGTTGGGGAGTCCAGTCTGCAGGCTCCTGGTCCCCACTGCTGGCAGGTCTGCCCTGCCCACTGAGGGCTCCCACGCCCAGGGCACCCCTCCCTCCCTCTGCGGGCCCTAACCTCTCCACTAGCTCCACCCCTTCCTCTTGTAAATAGGCCAGGGTTTCTCCTATCTTAAATGCAAGACAGAATCACTTCCTTAACTTCTCCCTCACCCGTCTCCTCTCTGACTCTGCCCAGCCTATGTCCCCTGCAGGGCTTCAGTGGCACCCTCCAGGGCAGCACCCTGCTTGCCCCTCTGTTTGCACGACTAAGACCTGAGTCCAAGACATGGGTCCTCTGCAACGTGGATTCCTTCTTTCTTAACCTGCTCCCTGCTCACTTTTCCTGACCCCCATTCCTTCCTGCCCTGCTGACTGCTCCTTCCTCTTCTCCCCCTGGGTGGGCATCTCATCCATCCCAGCGGATCCCAACCGGCCCCTCCCTGGTCTGGGCTCCAGCTCCCTATCTTGGGTCTCCCCCGTCACCCCCTGACCCCCACAGCTGCCATCCTTCCTGTGCCGAGCCCGCAGGACTCACTGCCAACTCAGCCCTCAGCTGCATCATTTAAAATATATCAGCCCGATGTGGGTCAGCCACGGCCCCATCCCACCCTGCTAAAAATAACCGCATGGTCATCGTCGTGGTCACCGTTATCCTGTGATGGCAATGGGAGCTTTTCTCACACTTCAGTCCCCACGAGGGCCCTGTAGGACCCAGCCTGAGGGTCTGGACTGCACCTACCCCTCAGGTGTGGGCTCAGGAGCGGAGCTGGGGAAGGTGGACTTCCCTCCCCACGATGCGCAGGAGGTGACTTCTGGGCAAAATTAAAGCGACACCAACTCTAAACTTGAAGGCACTGGCACAGCAGCGCCTACAGAGGGTTCTCAGTCTCAACTGAAGTTGGGGGTATTCATCCACCTTGACCATGGCATGTTTGGGTGGTTAGTCAAAAGTATCGGTTAAACTATATAAGTATCAATATGGTCTTAGACCGGGGTGGGGGGGGGCAGCTCTGTCTAGTCCCAGGGCTTCTGGACATGCTCTCATGCAGCAGTCGTGACTGGCAACAGTGTCTCATATTTCTAGTTCCGGTTCCTTTCAAAGGAATCAGGAGTTGATGGGCATTTGGGAGGCAATCTGAGTTAAGAGTCCTTCACGATTCTAGCGCCCCCATCTTTTATTGTTGTTGCGTCCACCTGATTCTCCAGCAACTTCTCAGCAGCTCCCTTGGGTCAGTCCTATTCATAGCGAGGACAGCTCTTTCTGCTTACACGTAGAAGTCATGCACCCACATGTTGAGTATGTAGTCACAACAGCAAGTCCCATGGGTTCACACAGGTCTGGGGGTAAATGGGCTCTGGGGACAGCTCCTGGTGGGACAGAAGGATCTCTCCTCCAGCCATGTTTGGAATCTATTCCACGTCTGATCCAGGCCATAAGCATTATTAATAGGATGGTTTCTGTGGCCGGGTCAGGCCCAGAGCATTGCTGCACTTAGTCTTGACAGCAAGCAGGGGCAGAAGGTCCAAACGGAACCCCTCCCATGAAAATCATCCTGCTTTTCATGCTTTTGCCTCTGTGGGTCTCAATTGGGACAGCACTTCCCTACATCCGCGCTTGGGAAACTCTCAAATCTGAGGCAGGTAGAGCAGTGCTTAGAAGGAAATTTACAGCTATTAAATGCCCCTATTATTTATTAATAGGGGCATTAAAAATCTCAAAAAAACTTTATGACACTGGAAAAGGAAGGCCAAACCAAACCTAAGTCAAGCAGAAGGAAGGAAATAATAAAAATTAGAGTGGAAATAAATGAAATAGAGAACAGAAAATCAACAGAGAAAAATCAAGGAAACCAAAATCTTGTTCTTTGAAAAGATCAACATAATTGACAAACCTTTAGCTATATTGACCAAGAAAAGAGAAAAGACTCAAATAACTAGAATCAGAAATGAAAGAGGGGACATTACCACTGATTTTACAGAAATAAAAAGTATTATAAAGGAATATTATGAACAATTGTACACTAACAAATTGGATTACTGAGATGAAATGGAAACATTTCGAGAAACACATGAGCTACCAAAACTGACACAAGAGGAATTAGACAATCTGATTAGACAAGTGAAATGATTGAATTAGTAGAGAAAAAACTACCCACTAATAAAAGCCCAGATGGCTTCACTGATGAATTCTACCAAACATTTAAAGAATACTAATTCTTTAAAACTCTTCTAAAATTTAGAAGATGAGAAAACACTTCTCAATTCATTTTATGAGCCTACATTCATAAAAGTTTTACCCTGATTCCACACCAAAGACATCACAAGAAAAGACAACTACAGAGCAAAATCTCCTATGAATATGGACACAAAAATCCTCAACAAAATACTAGCAAACTAAGTCCAGCAACATATTAAAATAATCATTCACCATGACCAAGTGGGACTTATCTCAGGAATGCAAGGTTGTTTTAACACCCTAAAATCAATTAATGCAATAAACCATACTAATAAAATAAAAAAACCAAAAATCACATGATCATCTCAATAGACTCAGAAAAAGCATTTGATAATATCCAACACCCTTTCATGATAAAAACACTCAAGAGACTAGGAATAGAAGGAAACCTCCTCAAGCTGACAGAAGGCATCTAGGAAAACACCACAGCTAATGACATAGTTAATGGTGAAAGTCTATATGCTTTCCCCCTAAGATCAGAAACAAGACAAGCATGTCTGCTCTCATGACTTCTCTTCAACACCGTAGCCAGGGAAATTAGGCAAGAAAAAGAAATAAAAGGAGTTCAGATATAGGAAGAAGTAGAACTATATCTGTTTGAAGATGACATGATCTTATACATAAAAAATTCTAAGTAATCCACTAAAAGACTATTAGAACTAATAAATGAGTACAACAACATTGCAGTATACAAGCTCAATATATAAAAATTAATTGTATTTCTGTATGCTTGCAATAAACAATCAAAAAATGAAATTAAGAAAATTTCACTCACAATAGTGTCAACAAGAATAAAATACTTAGTAGTATATTTAACAAAAGAAATACAAAATTTATATTCTGAAAACTACAAAATCTTTTTGAAAGAAATTAAAGAAGATCTAAATAAATGGAAGACACACCATGTTCATGGATCAGAAGACTTGACGTTGTCAACATGGCCATACACCCTAAACTGACCTACAGATTAAGCACAACCCTTTTCCGAATCTCAGTGACTTCTTCGTAGAAACTGACAAGCTGATTTTAAAATTCATATGGAATTGCAAGGGTCACAGAATAGCCAGTGTTTTTATTGAAGTGATACAATACCTTTCCTCTTCTCTTCAAACCTACTTGTTACATTTTTGTTTCCAAAGGAAACTAATCTACTTTTTTGTTTACTTTTTGTTACAACTGTGAATTCATAATGTCCCAGGGTACTGGCCACTCTCTCAGATGATGGGTGACGGTCTGTGTCTACATCTGAAGTTCAAGAACACAGGTGCAGGTGAAGGATGAGCCAGATGGACAGCGTCCAGCACCAGAAGCCTGCGTCTGGTCATTCTCACCCTCCCCGGACCAGGGAGGAGCTCTGGGGGAGGACATTGCTGGTGGTCACTGCCCAGTGTAGAGAGGGAGACCTGGAAGGGATAATCTGAACTTGGTACGTTATCACTGGCGTCTGTCAGTGTCTGCCCTGCCTGGATTTCACTCCTCAGGACACCTGAACCAGGTGTCTGTGTAGGTGTAGGGCAGGTACTGAGGACACTAGTGGGGACAGGGCCACAGCAGCCTGTCCCTTTGGTTTATGCTGCAGTACTGCCGGCTGCCTCCTGCCCCACCCCCTTAAAATCATCTTTGGCTGCCATCTGTCTCCCCAGGGGCTTCACTGTTTCCAATGAACTTGAAATTCTCCTTCAGGAATCCACAGCCACCTTACTGGAGGTGCCTGCGGTGTTTCCGGGGCTCGTCTGATGTGCCTCTCAACCTGAACTTGTACAGAGGTCCCGAGTCCCCCCCAGACTGTCTTCTCCTGTTTGCGTCTTCAGTGGCAATGCTGCTTTAGTTGCTCAGACCCGCTGTCACTCCTGACATTCTACCTCCACCTTCTCACCCTCACATCCAGTCCATGCCTTCTCTGCAAAATACGCGCTGACTGGGCCACACCTCAGCCCCCCAGGGCAGCGCTGGTCTCACCCACACCGTCTCCAGGTGGAGGCCTCCCAGGCCTTGGCTTCTGTGGACCCGCTGGACGAGCCTGTCACAGCTCAACCAGGTCACCCCCCCTCTGCAGCCTCCCAGCCCCCCATTCACTCAGCACAAATGCCAGGGCTCTGGGGTCCCGACCTGCCCCCTCTCCGGCTGCAGCTCCATCCCCCCCCATCCACCCCCTCCTCCTCCTGCCTCTGACAGGGACACCGGGTGGCTCCCCGCTCGGGCTCCGAGGGCCTGCTCCCTCACTGCACCCCTGTCCCCTCTCAGCTAGGCCTTCCTTCACTAGCTTTTCCAAATTAAACAAAAACCCAAAAGTGTGCCTCCCCCCCCACCCGCCAACAACAATAACAACAAAAGAACATTCACTGCAGGCTTTTTAATATTAAAAAGGGGACATACAGGTTCTCAGGTCCGATGCTGAGAATGGTAAAGAGGTTATGATAAGTTTTACCCTGAGACAGACATTGTGAGTCCATTAAAAAAACGCGGAGGTACACTAAAAAAGAAGAAAGTGAGACAGGCTGGGACCTGGGACCGGGGACACTTTGCTGCAGGGCTTGCACCTGCTCAAATGTCTCCTCCAGCAAAAGAATACAAAGAAACTCTAAGGGACTAAAAATAACTGCACGCATGCGCAGTTGGGGGGCAAGTATGAACAATAAGATACAAAAAGGCCACAAACCAGCCTCCCTTTCTCTGGTGCCAGGAGCAAAAGCAGGGTGCTGCACATGATCCCCGCACACAGCACCACCAAGGGGGTGCGCAGATCACCGAAGCCACCCCTCCAGCCCGACCCACCCATCGGCCCCCACTCTCAGCCCAGTTAAGGGACCAGCTCACCCGTGCCTTGGGGAGCGGGCAAGGGCACCGGTTACTTGTCCTCACTCGCTGTCCTGCCGCAGGGGCCCCAGCCTGAATTTCTCATCTGGCCTCTTATCAATTTCTATTACTTGAAAAAGAGTCCAAGGACCCACGTCAATAACAAAGGGTAGGGAAAACAGCAGCAAGGACGCCGCTGGACGTTCCGCGTCCCCCTCTGTTCTCCCGCACACTCATCTCCCAGGGGCCGCGAGTCCCACTGGCTCGCCTCGTTTACTGTGTTTCTCTGCAAGAGCAGTGATCCTGCGTGTTCTGTCCCCTGCGTGCAGACCATGCCAGGACAAAAGCCGGAGACCGTATTGCTGGTGGAACGCGGGGCCGGGAGAGGCGGCCAGGCCACCCCCGAGGTTTGGGGGTACGGCTGGGCCGTGGAGACGAGCTGTGGGAGTGGGAGCCTGAGATGCTCACGGGAGCAGACCCCACCCTCCAACTTTGGAAGCAGATGCTTCCCCCCGGGGCAGTGGGCCACACGGAAGCAGCACACTTTTCTAAATAAAAAGGAATCCATTCATGTTCACTACGGAAGTTGTTGAAACTGTAACGAAATAGACATAAAATAAGGACATTATCTACATTCACAGTGTAACCAGGTTACCGTTTTGGTGCCTTTCTGTTCAGTTTTATGTGTGTGCACATGTATGTGTGTGTACGCAATATAATTGCATTTTGCTCTGCCTTTACCCCACCATGAGCATCTTTCTGTATTATTACCAGCAAACACATTTTAGTGGTGGCATCATATTCCTTTCTATGGATGTATTTCAGTTTAATATCCTCCTGCTCTCTGGGCACATCCCCTATTGTGCCTTTAGGATACGTTTCTGGAGAGGAATGGTTGGTTCAAGGACTTTTGACCATATGAGAAAATGGCCTTTGACAGGTTGCCTCATCACTGAAGCCCCGTTTCGTGACACCCTCGTCAGTACCCGTGATTGGTAATTTCCCAGTGCATTTATTTGCTAGCTGGACCCTGGTAAGCGGTTGCCATAGCAACAGCATGGCGTTGGCCCTGGTGAGTGGGGAGCCCAGATCACTCATTTCTTTGTGCCGTTGGGGGATGGTGGCTACGGACTCACGGTACTTGGGGCTGGTGAACCTGGGAGGACCGCCCAGAACTGGAGGCTCACTGCAGACGTGACGGGTGCCAGCAAGGCCGCAGGCTGGCTCCTTGGGTTCTCTTGCCAGAGATGGAAGCAGGGAAAGTTCCAACTATAGTCGGAACATCACTGCCCTCTGGATTATTTCGTAACACAAAACCCGGAACCGGTCACTAACAAGGGGAAGGGGATTTCTTTATGGTAAAAACTTTATTTACTATTTATAAATACATTGCAAGACGAACTTTTCAAAAATACCTTTTTTTTTTCTCAAAAACTTAATTAAAAAAATAAAGGAAAGCTAATAGGTAGGCAGAACATCTTGAGATCCCTTTGTGTTCTCCAGGAGGGCTGTGTGCAGCGTGCATCCAACCAGAGGCTGCAGTGAGGCGGCTGAGGGCCCCTCCCCACTCTCCTGCCAGACCTGGAGGGTGGCCTCAGGGAGAGTGGCTGCACCCTGGGCACGAGCCCCCTCCCTCCGTCGTGGCCATGTTTATATTCTCTAGCATTGCTTACAGTTCGTCTAGGACTATCTAGTATAGGTGCTATCATATTTGGACGATGACGTATACACTGTGAGCAGTCATGAAGAGGGTATTCTCTCTGCGTGTACGTGTGACTTAGAAAGAAAAGGAGGAAGTCCAAGTGTAGCAAGCAAGGGGGATTCTCTGTGTTCTCCCAGTGTCCTCGACCGGCTCCCCAACAAGCTATTCATCTTCCAGGTTAGATAGAAACATTATTTTTTACATTGTGCCAAGGAGGACAAAAGGGGAGAGATGAAAATAAACCTCTTTTGTCTTTAAGGAGCTTATCCTCAAGAATACACTTGCTCTTGAATTGTTGAGTGGGAAAACACTATTTTCTGCAGTCATTGGAGAACCAGGCTATTATTTGTGATGCCTCTGGCTGTCACCCTGCCTCCCTGCCCCATGGGGCCTCAGCAAAGGCTGTGTCTTCAGGAAGCTGCCTGACAAAGAAGGGTCAGAAATCCCCACCTCTGTAGGTTCCCAGAGTTCCCTAGAACATTCTTGGTCATTATTATTATTATTTTTTTTGTGCAAGATTCCACCTTATTCTCTCCACTAGTTTCCAAGCAGTGCAGGTCCCTTGAAGATACAAAATATCTTCTTGGTCCAGGGACCCTGGCCCTTGCTTCAAAGATGTAGCTCCAGGTGGGTGCGTCGTGATGTGCAGGCATCAGAGGGCAGGGCGTTCCTCTTCTCGATGAGGCCTTGTCTCATCTTACATGTGGGGACGAAGCGCGCGTCTACATAAGCAACACCGTCGCTAAGGCATGAAGTGGAGGGTTGGCTGCATCGGCAAACACGTGGGGAGGGTTCCAGGGCGGTGTGAGCTACGGCCGTGCCGTGCTTGAGCTTACAGGTATTTTTATAGGAAGCAACAAGAAGAATCAAACTGCGTTTCACTGACTACTGGAAAGTGGAAAGATGCCAAGTTCACCATTTGGAAGAAAACTAGGCATTTCAAACATCTCTTTCTAAACTTTGGTTTAAAAAAAAAAAAAAATCAATTCACCACAAAAAGAAATCGAAATCGAGGCTGTGGCCAGCTGCTGATCATGTCCTTGGCAGTCTTTTGTGCAAAATAAGGCATATTTGAGCTCCACATGAACTAAAACAGAAAGAAAAAGGAATGTATTGAAATAACTCCCCCCAAATCAAAAGGGCTCAGTGCCCACGCTGGGACCATCAGGCATGATACCCAGGCAATTGGCAGGGTGGAGGCTCATTCCACACTTTTTAACAAAGCAGAGAACACCATGAGACGCCCACGGTGTTCACTAACATAATCATCCTAAAATTACAATTATTTTTTCCAACTTGCAAGGAAACAGAACTTATCACTAAAAATGACAGTTTCTTCTGTTTACTTAAATTTGTCTTGAGACGATGAAATACATTTATCTTTTTTCCCCCAATAGCTCTCTCATTTATGAAAAAAGATTTTTAAATATGATTTCGTTCTTCCACGTGATGGTCTGAAATTTCATTTTCATGTTAGATTTAAATAAACTTTATTAACATGCTATTTATCATAGACTCTCAGAATAGCCAGAATGTATTTCACTGGAAAGAAAAAGCCACGTCTTTTAGAAACACACTCCTTTAACAAGTTCTTTTGGATGAAAACAGTTTACATGTGAAGATAAATGAACCATCAGGCTCATGGGGGGAAAAGCTTAACTTTGGAAATCTTACGTTGTGTATGAATGTTTAAGTGTTCTAAGTTCTTTAAAACGAGGCAATGCCATATTTAAAATGGATAACCAACAAGGACCTACTGTAAAAGCACAGGGAACTCTGCTCAATATTCTGTAACAACCTAACTGGGAAAAGAATTTGTGAAAGAATAGATACATGTATGTGTATAACTGAATCACTCTGTTGTACACCTGAAACTAACACAACATTGTTAATCAACTACACTCTAATGTAAAATAAAAAGTTAAAAAAAAATGAGGCTAAGTATCTCTAAGACAACCTGGCCACAGACCCTCTTTCCTGCTCTGGTTTGGGCGGGTTGAGGGCTCCTGTCTCGTGTGGGTCTGTCCTCCAGGCCAGTGCCGCTTCTGGGTCGCCAGCCCCTGGGATCTATAGATGCCCCTCCCACCAGGCTGGGTCCCGCGCCCCCCCCCGATCCCACCGGTGCCCGGGGCTTACGTGGCCGCAGTCTACTTGCTCTCCATGCTGTAGCAGTGCACGTCCCCTTTCCCCTTCACGTCGAAGCCCGGGAGGGGCTGCCCGTACTTATCCACGCACCAGCAGAAGCCCCGCTTCCTTCCTTTGGAAGGGCGGCACTGTGGGCAGAACACAAATGATCCAGTGAGCCCCGGGGAGGCCCCGCCGAGGGGGGTCCTGACGAGGGGGGCAGGGGGTCAGCACCCAGGACGGTTTCCCAGCACGGCCTCTGCTGTGCTGAGGAAGCACAACTGATCAAGGCCTTGTGTGCACAGCGCGTGTCTGGGAGCACGTTGGACACGTATGAGTGCCCCAAGAAAGCAGGGGTCCTGGTGGTTTTGTGTCCCTCAGGGTCTCGCTGGGGTGGACATTGGACCTAGTTGGTCCTACAGGTCTATCTGCTGAATGGGGGGAATGATAATGTCCCATCTGCCCTGTGCTTGTCACATTTGGGTCTTTCAGAGCACACCCCGAACTGTGTATATGGTACCTTCTAAGGGTGAGTTTGCTGAATAAGTGACTGACAGAAATATACGAAAAGGCAAAGAGACCAGTGGCCACTGAACAGGATGGGGCCCTCTAATCGAGGCCACTCCCACCAACACTTTGAACATGGCCCTGTGTTCTGTGACTAATCCCGTAGATACTGAGGTAGGAGTCATCCAATTAGAAGGTCCATTGAGATGCTCCCAGAGCGTGATCTGAAATCTACAGAGGTACACTCACTATGCCTTAAAATAACAATGTATCTGATCCTTTACAGCGGGTCACCATCAAGAAGGCATGGGTGTGGAAGGGACCAACATGGGACCTCAGGGTAAACTTCCTGCCATAGGACCTCACGTCAGGCTTCTTGGAAATTCTCTACAATAGTTAATAAAAATATCCCTCCACGGTGCAGTGCTAACGTGTCTGGGTCCCTCTATGGCTAGTAAAGGGCTCCAGGGAGGCCTGGCATTGCTCTGTGGGTCGGGAGGGAGGAGCGGACAGTGGGAAGATACCAGGATTTAGGGATTTAGAGGAAGCCCCTCAGAGGTCGTGGATGTGGCAGGAACTGGAAGCAACGGCTGCAGCCAGAGGACTTGGTGGAGGGCTGGTCTCTCCTCCGCATAAGCGGGTGGTGGGAGAGAAAGGAGCTGCGCGGGCAGCGCTCACCTGCTTTTTCTTGTAGAAGCCCTTCTTGTCGCAGTTGGGAATGTGGATGCCCCTGGGGCTGAGCATATTCAGGAACTTGAGATGGTTCAGCGTGTCCTCCATTTCCCGGCGGCAGGGCCCCTGGGGAGAAAACACGGGTTACCTGGGAACTCCCTGCCTGACAAAACCCTGCAACGCCCAGGGAACCGGCCATGTGCTCCTGAGCGTCTTTTGCCCGACTTAGCTGTCACCGTTCCCACGCAGCTGCCAACCAGGGCTCCCTGTCTCTCTTGTGATTCCCCAGAGCAAGGCACAGAACTGGGACGGGGACCCACAGGCCAGGACACTCAGAGGCCAAGTGAACACCTCTTGCGAGAACACCTCTCTGCCCTGCAGGGGCCTGGAGAGCAGCACAGCGGTTCTCAGGAGACCTCTACCATAGGGGAGGGTCAATATCCCTTCTGTAAGGAGGGGCTCTTGGCTGCCCGCTGAATCAGCAGGACCAGCGGCATAACTGCCGGGGCTCTTGAGTAAAGGGCAACCCTGTGATCTCCAGATGCCCAGGCCGGGCAGCCCCACCCCCATCAGCAAGAGGAAAAGCGCTCACGTATTCCGTCTCCCGCTTGGACTCGGAGGAGAAGTTCTGGGTGTCTGTGCTCTGAGACTCATAGTCGACCTTGTAGCGCTGGCTGTCCTTGGCGTGTCCTTTCTTGATGACGTCCATCTTGGTGTGGACGGGGTGGAATTTGGAGTCGGGCACCCTGTGCGTGCCGGTCAGGGCCTGGTTCTCTGTGCTCCCCATGCTGTGGTCTTCCTCTGACTCGCTGCCATTTCCTTGAAAGACACAAGGGAGACACAGACTTGAGGGTCATTGACATTTAACGACGAAATCTTACCGTTTTGACCAAGTCCGAACCAAATGGAAATGTGATTCAACAATTCCGAGTAAGTTTGGAAAAACACCTTGGTAAAGTATTATTCCATAATACTAATGGTGAATGGTAGGTACTCCCTCGGTCTCAAGAAGGCATCTTTTAAAAATGAAAACTGCAGGGCTTTCCTGATGGCGCAGTGGTTGAGAATCTGCCTGCCAATGCAGGGGATACGGGTTTGAGCCCTGGTCTGGGAAGATCCCACATGCCGCGGAGCGACTAGGCCCGTGAGCCACAGCTACTGAGCCTGCGCGTCTGGAGCCTGTGCTCCGCAACGAGAGGCCGCGATAGTGAGAGGCCCGCGCACCGCAATGAAGAGTAGCCCCCACTCGCCGCAACCAGAGAAAGCCCTCGCACAGAAACGAAGACCCAACACAACCCCCAAAAATAAAATAAATAATAATAAAAAATGAAAACTGACATGTGCTATTACAAAGTAGGTGCACTGAAGAAAAATGCTTTTCATGCTCTCAGCTTTCAAGTACCTCTCATCCTCCACCAGGAGGGGGCAGACCCGAGCCAGGGAAGGCTCCGAGGCCCACTCAGAAATCCCTCAGGGATGCCCCAGTGCGGGCCTCCCACGTGTGCACTTGTGGACAAGCACATCCCCTGCCCCGCCCGGCCCTGCTGAATCAGAAGCGCTGGGGCGATGACAGAAACCTGGGAGGCAGCAAGCCCCAGGGATTCTGATTCCAGCCCCTCCTAAGTGCCACCAGGCAAAGGGCTCAGATGGGGAAACTGAATTCTCCACAAAGCGCCTTTGCCTCAGGCCCCTGGACTCATGAGGCATGTTTGGTAGTGTTTCATAGGTCTCGCTGTCACATCTCTCACTGTCCGTGCAGGGTCTGGAACACCCAGAAGAGCTGCACGGACCCTGCGGATCCTGGGGCACTGTCCTGGGTGAGTCCTTCCTTCCTTGTTTGCACAGGAGCAAATGGGATGAGGACATCACCAAACAAGGCTTACAATCCTTTGTGCCAAAGAGCTTCACTCTGAAAAGGAAGCCACTTCCTGCAGATCTCTGATTGTAATCAAACTAATGAAGACACACTTGCTATTGATATTGGAATGTCCACAGCGTCACTGGGATTTGAAGTATACTGACTAAATGTGCAGCTGATATGGAAGCAGAATGCTCTCTGTTCCTTTTCCAGGATGAACTTGGGCCGGCTAAGGGAGAAGGGCCAGTGGGGAGCCCCTTCCTCTTGCCTGGTTCTATGCAGCCAGGTAACTGTCATAGAATGGCTTCACTCTGATGAGCAGAGTCCTGATGTCTCCCCCTCCCAGGTGGGGCTCAGTTCGCTATCTGATCCCGCATCTACTACACCTGGGGTGCCAAGCGCACTGCTCCAGCTGACCTGTTCTCTACCCTCCCGAGATCTGGCCCATCAAGGCGGCAGCCTGCTCACCTGCCTGGAAGCCTGCCAAGGCCTCTGGCTCTAGGCTCCGAGGAACAAATGTCTAGCTCTGGCTTGGAGAATGCTTCTGGAGGGTTGAGAAGGGCTGAAAGATACTCTGCTTCGGTTGCAGAAGCCCTGCTCTCTCCTGGAGGCATCTCGGGCAGGTGCGCTCACAGGGGTGTTTGGGGAAGTCCCCGTTCTCTCTGGGTTTCGATTTCCTCACCCGGGAAAAGCAACAGTTCCATGAGGAGGAGAAGTTGCAAAGTTCCCAAGGGGTCTGGTGTTTGGAGAAGCACAAATTCATCCAGCCCAGCAACCGACAGAGTAAGTTTTTAATTGGTAGAATTTAGTTTCAATTTCCTTTAATCTTAGTTTTATTTTTTGTTTTCTTTTTCAGGGAAGTACTGGGGCAAAGGGGATGCTAAGAATATGTAAATGAATATATTTGCATTTCTTTTCCAAGAACTCTGAGTAATTTCTTAAACTTCCTTGGTTTCTTTCTAATGCCTGCTGAGAGAGGGAGAGAAAACCGTTCCATTTAAGCCACAGATAATTTTCTTAAACTTTTGACTGTTATTTAAATTTACCCCCCCCAAGTGGATTTTAGAAGTCACTTAGATCTTTTCATAATTTTATAATAAACCACATCAACCTATACTATGGAGCTACTACGACAGTAATCATAATTCCCATTAAAGTCCAGCCAAAAGTTACAATATCTATAAAAACTTCTAAGATCACTTTCTGAAGATCCAAAAATGAACGGTAACAATGAAGTGCATACACAGCAAATGCCCCAACTGCCCTGAGAGACAAATGCATCCAGCAATTCTGTCTACTAAAGCCAGTATATGTTTTAGGCAGTTGTAATTTTACCTTTCCACGAGTCTTGAAAGGAAATAGCCTCACCTAGGAGTGGAAATCTGCAGATAGGGAAATTATAAGGGGATTTCCATCCTTCTAGCCCCAGATGGGGGCTAGCTCACGATGGTCTGTCCAGCTGGTGGCTGGAGATGAGGGCTTTATCTCCTAGCCTTCAGCGACGCGGGAACTTCATTCTCATACCTGAGTGAGGCTGGCTAAGCATGCTTGAAATTTAGAGGAACACCTGCCAACTCCAGAGCCACTTCTTTCTGAACGTCAGGTTGTCCGACCCGGTTCCCACCTCGCTGCTTTTGGGACACCCCCGGGCCTGAAACTGCTTTGCAAACCGTAAGTCTGTGTAAATCAGTATTTTTAAAGCCAGGTACCATTTCCTACAACGTCCCTGCCCACCTTCCCCGTCCAAATCCGCCCTGGCCCATTCCCTGCGCCCCCGGCCGCGCAAGCATCCTCGGCATGGACACGCTCGCTCTTCGTTCGTGGGAAAGAGAAGTCGCGGTCCGGAATGGGGCCGCACAGTACACGCCCACGTTTCGGCGCGGCGCCTGCATGAATGGCTTGAGAACCTCCTCCGTCCAGGATCTCTCCATTTACCGTTAACCTCTGCATCCGCTCCCTCCCTGCCCAGGAAATCTATAACCCATTTTCACCGAAAGCGCTTTACAATTTACAAGAACTCTGCACTCAAAGAACGGAGCGAGTAGAGGGCCGGTTGCGGAGGGTCCCTCAGGCGAGCGCCCTCGCCTCGCGGGGCTTCAGCTTCCCCACGTACAACCCTTGGGGTGGGAAGAGCAGCGAAGTCTCCACAGAGGTACCACCTGTGGCCTTGGCCGAGGGGCGCGCTTCGGCGGCGCACCTGGCGTGGGTAGCTCACCTGGCGCGGGCGTTGCGGGCAGCAGGTAGGCGCGCAGGCGGCCGGCGGCGCTGGCGTTGGCGCACAGCCCGCGGCCGTCCAGCAGCGCTTGTAGCGGGCGCGGCTCGCCGGGCGGCGGCTGGCAGCGGAGGCCGGAGCCGCAGCGCTCGGTGTAGACGCCGCAAAGCTGACCCTCGCGCAGCGCGCACGTCAGGCAGCAGCCGCAGCCCGGCTCGCGCACAAGCTCGGCGCACGGGGGCGCAGGAGGAGGCGGCGCGCACTGGGCCAGGGCACGCGCGTCGCACGGCTCGCAGCGCACCACGGGGCCGGTGCCCGCAGCGCCCGCGCCGGCCCGTGCCGCTGGCGGCCCGTGGAGCAACGCCAGCGCGGTCAGAGCCGCAGTCCAGAGCGCGGGGCGCGCCCGTAGCATGGCACCCGTCGCGGGGGCCCGATGCTGGGCCGGCCGGGGGACGCGGGGACGGGTCGACAGCGAGCGGCGCGAGGATGTGGGAGCGTAGCACGAGAAGCCCAATCCTCAGCGCGGAGCAGCCGCGCTCGCATCTGGGCGGCCTGGGTGCGCCAGCCGCTATATAGAAGCCGGGTGGCCGAGGACACGCCCCGGAACGGCGCGCCGTCTGCGGGGAGGGGGGCGGGGGCGGGCCGGCGCGGACCCGGCTCCCCGGGCCCGCGCCTCGCCCTGTGCGGCCTGGCGGAGTGCGGGGGCGCGTAGCGCGCGGCCGCCCGCGCACCTGCTTCGCTCGCTCATGCCCGGCGCCCCCCCCACACCCCCCCACCCCTCGGTCCCCGGGAACTCGGCAGCACCACCACCCCGCCGTCCCAGGTGCCTCCGGCCACCCAGGCACCTCGGCCACCCCGGCATCTCCGGCGCCCCAGGCCACCCCAGCGCCCCCGACCTTGCCCACCCCGTTGCAGCCGCCCTTCTCCCTTTGCGCCCCAGGTTGAGGTCGATCCGTGGCGAGATGGTGTCAGGGAAACTGGTGAGCGCAGCTCTTCACCGTGTGTACTTGGCAAAGTTTTGCAAAATTTAATTCCTTGGGTCGGGGGATGAATTTCTGAATGAGGATACCCTATTCGCATCGGGGTCTCGGGGAGCCGAGGACTCGGGGTTTTATCATTAGCACCTACCTTCCCTCCACAAATGCGCATCTGCAGGTGCGCACGTGGTTTTCGTCCTTTCCACGTAACTTCTCAAAGCGGTGAGGGCTCACACTTGCTGTCTGTACGCAAGCACCTGGTTAGCAAAGTGGGCCGGCGGCGAGTGGGGCCTTAGCAGGGCTTGTCAGAGATTTGACATCACGCCTGTTTTTGTTTTAGGCATTGTTTTCAAATAGAGCTTACATTCACCACAAAAGAATATAAAAAACAATAAAGCCAGCACTGCTGAAGCGTGATTAATAACCTAAGTCCTTAAAATTGGTGACTTTCACTATCATTTTTTCAGGTCACTTTGTATTCCTGTACTAAGTTTCCTGCGGTGCGTTGAAGCGGAGACTTTGGGATTCTCGCTCATCTGTGAAATGTAAACACTTTGCACTAGTGGGGGGAAGTCCGAGAGCACAATTGCGCCGGGAGGTCTCGGTGAATCTGGTGGGCCGGCTCCGTGCGGGTCTTTTCAACTGTGTCTGCGCGCCCCTTCCCTAGGTGACCAACAGAGGACGCCAGTGGTCCAGGATTGAATTTGGAATTACACTTTCAAGGCTCTTACAAAGAGCGTGTGGATCAGCGGTGGGAAGCGGCGAGACCACGTAGAAAACGGATACTTGCCCCAGGAGGAGGATAGGTGTCTAGGAGGAGCCTTTTGCAGTTTGCAGTAGAAACAGCAAATCAGGACCTCCTTGCATTCCCTCCTCCACCCCGGGCAGAGCTCTGCGCAGCCGTGGGTGAAGTTAACATGGTCTCTACTCTGTGTGTGTCCGTGTATGTGTGTATATATATATGTATATATCACCATACATCGCCTCCTTTTAGTAAATTGGGAAGGCCAATTTACTCCTAGCAAATAAACAAATAAATAATAAAATAATAGTAATAATTGAGGCTTTACAAAGGAGAACAGATGAAAGGCAAACAGAGAGGGTCTTGTCTCCCCCGGCCCGCAAAGGCACAGCCCCTCATGTCCCTGTCGCGCCCCACCTCCTTCCCCAGCACTCAGGCTAGATTGCCCTGTTTACTGTGAACTGTGCCATAACCATCGCTGTCTATTCCCTTTCTCTTGTACCACTCCTTGTACCTGTATGTTATCTGCTTTGACAGCCAAGAACAGGGTCTCCAATTTCATTGGAAAATTGAAACAAAACATGTGTTCCTTAATAGCTAACCGTGGGGAACTTGACTCTGATATTCCGGTCGGTTTCTGTATCAGAAGATTCTTGGGGTGGCAGGTCCGCCTCTGTTTAGCACAGTGTTATACCCGGGGCTGAGCTGGTCTTTGGTCAGTGTGACACTTCTTATCAGCATTATCTATTTTATTTTATTTTTGGCTGCCTTGGGTCTTTGTTGCTGCACACGGGCTTTTCTCTGGTTGCGGCGAGTAGCGGGGTCTACTCTTCGTTGCGGTGCACAGGCTTCTCATTGCGGTGGCTTCTCTTTTTGGGAGCACGGGCTCTAGGTGGGCGGGCTTCAGTAGTTGTGGCACACGGACTCAGCAGTTGTGGCTCGCGGGCTCTAGAGCGCAGGCTCAGTAGTTGTGGCGCACGGGCTTAGTTGCTCCGCGGCATGTGGGATCTTCCCGGACCAGGGCTCGAACCCGTGTCTCCGCCATTGGCAGGCGGAGATTCTTAACCACTGCGCCACCGGGGAAGCCCCTACCAGCATCACCATCTAAGTAGCGGACAAGGGAAGCCCAGGGAGAATGTCTAAAGTCACAGACGGCGCCGTGCAGTTGGAGAAAAGGTGAGTGTTCTGCGCGGAGTCCCTAGGGGGCGCCTAAGCGTCAGGATGTCTCTGAACAAGCCAGAGACCAAAAAAACTAAAGGTTACACTGTAACTTGCAATAACATTCCACAACAGCGTTTTATAGACTCTCATGACCTTTCTCGTGAAATCTTGCAAAGTAAATCTGGGGCAGTGATGTGGGGAGAATTGTGTTTCAATTTTTAGTCATTTTCATTTCACAAAACTGCAGGGAACCACAATCCCCTCCTCCCCCCACCATGGAATGTAGTTGTTGCAGGGAAGACTTGGGGACTTGGATGGGATAAAACTTAATTTTGTGGCATTCTAGTTAATTTTGTCAAACTACCAATTTATCTGGCGTTTGTGGTTATTAACATAAAGTGGTCAGTAGGAAAGATGGCTTTTCCCCTGGTGAAGGTACTTGGCATAAATTGCTGAATAATTGTAAAGTAGCAGGCAACCATTGGCATAACAGGCAGGCGACAGGATGGGATATATCCCTTTTCACTAACAAAATTCAGTTGGCCTGATTATGAGGGGTGATTGCTGGGGTCAGCCTGGTTATCTTCACCTCATGACAGAAGCCACTCATTTCTTGGAGCAGCTCACAGGCACCTTGTCTCCATATGACGTCCACTTCCCTTGCTTCTCTTCTGCCCTAGCTGGACACACCACCCTATGGTCTCTCTCCCTGCCCCTAGCAGCAAGCCTTCTCTTCTGCGTCCCAGAGGTGTGGCTGTCAGGTTTACCTACCACAGTAGACTCTGAACAGAAATGTCCTAACTCCTAGAGGGGAGTGATGTTATGGACCTAGTTTCAGGGATCGGTGCCACTCTGCCTAAAGCTTTGCCATTTCCCGCTAGAGGAGGTGTGGGTGGGGAAAGGGAACCTAATTTCCCCTCCATCAGATGGCCTGCTAGGTAAGTCTCCTGCGTTTGGGGATGCATTAGGACATTACTGCTGAGAAGAACACTAGAAATGACCCTAACCTACAAATGACACCATTAAGAGTTTATCTGTCCACAAACCGAGCACTTCCATGTGCTGGCCACAGGGTCTCACAGGCTGTCTGGAGAGACTGATGGGGACCAGGCAGTGGTGTGCAGTGTGCCCATGAGAAACACAGAAGAGTTGACCAAGTGTGTCTGTGACCCAGGGGAGGGGGCACAGACTCTCCTATGTGGTCGAAAGGAGCTTCAGAGAGGTGAGTTGAGTCTTAAGGAGGGGTATGAGCGTGCAAGGACCGCAGCTCTGTGTGCCTGGAGGGATGAGGGAGGCCTTGGAATGGACAGCATGAGTGTTGGCATGTGTCTTTCAGAGGAGGTGGAATTCTGAGAGGGAAGCTTGATAAAGTGGATTGGGAAAGTGGCACCCGTGGCATTAGAGCCGGGGACTTCAGAGTTAGTGCCATCCTGCTTGGTCTGACAATTTGGAGATGGATGAAGGGCTTCCAGAGAAAGGGCTTGGGCACGTTGTAAGCAGAAGACAAGCCTTCTGGGATCCCACCCGGTGGAAGGCAGGTTTCTGTTCAGCACAGTGATTCCCTGTCCACAGCCTTTTCTCTCACAATAGCATTGCTGTTCCCATGGGCACTGGCACCCATGCCTGTGTAGTCATTTACAGGGCAAGGGCTGTTTCTCTGTTCTGGTCATTCACAGGGGGCCAATTCCTGAGTCTGTCTCAGATCCAGCTTTTGTTCAAGGCTGGAACTTTGGGAACTAAGAGGGAGATTGGGACCTTGATCACAGGAGACCTGAGTGTTTGCCCACCTGCTGGCTCACTCCTCCCCTTGCTAGCTTCTGACCCGGAGCAGGTTCTGAACCTTGATTCCAAGACCAGGAAAGATCACTGCTGTGTATCTCATGGCATCCATGGAAGGATTAGGTCTTGGACACAGTAATGCCAGTACGTGGGAGGTCAAATTTTATTCCTGTATTCACAGAGCCACCTGAACAAACCTCAGAGGATTTATTCTCAAATGGATTCCAAACCAGAGCCCCCTGCTCCAGACTCCTGACTCGTTAGTTCAAATGTTAACATGTTTCCAGTTGCTGCTCTCTTTGGGGATGGTATGCAGCGGTCAAACTGGCCATGGGCATAATAGGGTCTTTCCCTGGCCAATAGGGAGCAAGGAAGATTTGGGGGGGCATTTTCCATTCAGCTGGTTTGCCTCTGGCACTGACACCAATCCTGTCACCTCCCAACCAGTGATCTCCTTTCTGTTACTCTAGTTTGCATTTTCTAGAATCTTATATGAATGGAATCATACAGTATGGACTCTTTTCGTCTGGCTTCTGTTACTCAGCTAATTATTTTGAGATTTATCCCTGTTGAGGCAGGGAAGAATAAATAGTTCACTTCTTTTGTTGTTGAGTTGAATCCCATTGTATACATACAACCCTGGTTTTTTAAATCTATTAACTTGTTGATGTATATTTGAGTTGTTTTCATTTTTTGGCTATTAAACATAAAACTTCTGTGAACATTCATGTACAGATATTTGTATGGATGCAAGTTTTCAGTTCTCCTGGATAAATACTAGTAGTGGAATATCTGGATTATATGATATATAATCATATATATATAATATATATAAAATATCATATATGCCCAGACATTTATATATATTCATATATAGAATATGTATACACATATATGTGTGTGTGTGTGTATATATATATATATATACTTGATGTTTTATGAAATTGACAAATTGTCAAACTGTTTTCCAGAACGTTTGTATCATTTTACATTCCCACCAGCAGTATATGAGAGTTACAGTTGCCAACACTTGGGATGGGCAGTCTTTTTAATTTTAGCCATTCTATTAGTTAAGTAGTGGTATCTCATTTTGATTTTAATTTGCATTGCCTTAATGACTACAGAAGTTGAGCATTTGTCTTGTGCTAATCTGTCATCTGTGTATCTTCTCTCTTCTGAAGTGTCTGTTCAAATTTTTGCCCATTTAAAAAATTGGGCTGTTTGTTTTCTTACTGAGTTTTGAGATTTCTTTATACATTTTGGATACAAGTCCTTCTTTACTGGATATATTATTTGCTGGATATATTATCTCCCAATCTATGGCTGGTCATTTAAATTTTTAACAAGATATTATGAAGAGTGAAAATTTAAATTTTGATGAAGTACAGTTTGTCCTTTTTTCTTTTATAAATTATGCTTTTAGTGTTATGTTTAAGAAATCTTTGCCCAACCCAAGGTCACACACCAAGGGTTTATCTTGTTTTCTTTTAAAAGTTTTGTAATTTTACCTCTTACATTTAAGCCTATGGTCCATCTTGAGTTAATTTTCAGATTTGGTGTGAGGTATGGATTGAAGTTATATGGATATCCTATTTCCAGCATCATTTTCTGAAGACTATCCTCCACCGAACTGCTTTTATGCCTTTGTTGAAAATCAGTTGCCTATATATGTGTGGGTATATTTTTTGGTTCTCTATTCTCTTCCATTGATCTATTTATTATGCCAGTATCACACTGTTTTCATTACTGTAGTTCTATAATAATCTTAAAATCAGAGAGTGCTAGTCCTCCAAATTTATTCTTTTTTAAAAAAAAATTGTTTTGACTCTTTTAAGTCAGAATTTTCACATGAATTTTAGAACCAAATTTTCAATATAGATAGATCTATCTATATATATCTAGATATCTATATCTATATCTGTATATATCTACCAGCATTTTGGCTAGGATTTCTCTGATTCTAGAGATCAATTTGGGAAGAATTGACCTCAATAATACTGGGTCTTCAGACTCATGAAGACAGTGTATATATCCATTTATTTTTCAGCGTATAAGTCTTGCATGTGTTTTGTCATACGTATTTCTAAGTATTTCATATTTTTGGATACAATTGTAAATGGTATATTTTTAAGATTTAAATTTCTAAGTTTTTATCGCTAGTATACAGTTGATTTTGGTATATTGATTTTGTATCCTGCAAATGTGCAAAACTCATTTATTAGTTCTAGTGGTTCTTTTTTTTTTTTTAGTTCTAGTAGTTCTATTATGTATTATGTCATCTGTGAATAAAGAAGTTTTACTTTTTTTTCCAATCTGGATGCCTTTTATTTCTTTCTCTTGCCTTGTAACACTGGCTGGAACTTCTAGTATGATGCTTGATTGGAATGGTAAAAGAGGACATCCTGTTGTGTTTCTGATCTTGGGGGAAAAGCGTTCAGACTTTTATAATCAAGTATGATATAAGCTGTCGGTTTTGCATGGATGACAATTATCAGGATGACAAAGTTCCTCTCCCTATTTTGCATAGAGAGCATTTTATTAGGAATGGATGTTGACTTTTGTTCAATGCCTTTACTGCATCTATGGAAATGATCATATAGCTTTTCTTTCTTAGGTTATTAATGTGGTGAATTACATAGAATTATTTTCAACTGTTAAACCAGCCTTGCATTCTTGGGATAGCACACACCACCCCAATCTCTTCCCTTAGCCCCTTGGTCTTATTCTTTTATATATTGCTGAACTTGGTTTGCTAAAATATTTTTTCAGAATTTTTGCATCTGTGTTCACGAGAGATACTAATCTGTAGTTCTTTTTCCTTGTAATATCTCATTTCTGGGGGAGTTTGTATAGAGTCTTTGATATTACTTCTTCTTTATATATTTGGTAGAATTGATCAGTGAAACCATCTGGCCCTGAAGTTCTCTTTATAGGAAGTTTTTGATTTGTTTTGTTTTGATTTTCTCTCTGCAGGCCCCGAGGGTGGAGCATCAAACAACGGAGGATTATTCTCAGGTCCTGAAACCTAGTGGAATTTGCCCTGCTGGATTTTGGACTTGCTTGGGACCCATGACCCTTTTATTCCTTCCAATTTCTCCCTTTTGAAATGGGAATGCCTATCCTATGCCTGCCCCACCATTGCATTTTGGAAGCAGATAACATGTTTTCTAGTTTAAAAGGTCTACACATGGAGAGGAATTTTGCCCCAGGATGGGTCATACCCTCAGTATCACCCATCTGGGCCATTTAGGCAAGTAGATTATGGGATTTGGAACTTTTTAAGTTGATCATATTTAGATGAGATTTTGGGATAATTCTGGAATGGAAGATTTTAAGATGAGGTGAATGTATTTTGTATGCAGATGTCAATTTTTGGAGGGCAGAGGGCAAAATATACTGAATTAAATAGTGTTACCTTGAAATTCATGTACACATGGAACGTGAACGTATTTTTAAATGTCTTTGCAGATGTAATTAGTTAAGATGAGCTCGTACAGGATGCGAGTAGGTCCTAAATCCAGTGTTAGGTGTCCATGTAAGAGGAGAGACACAGACACAGACAGAGGGGAGAACGCCTTGTGAAGAGAGGCAGAAATTGGAGAGATCTAGCTATAAGCCAAGGAACGCCAAAGATTGCCTGCACCACCATACGCCAGGGGAGGTGAGGAATGATTCTACCTAATGTCTTAGAGGAAGCCTGGCCCTGCTGGCACCTTCCTTTCAGACTTCTGGCCTCCAGAACACGGAGGTAATAAATTTCTGTCATTTTAAGCCACCCCATTTGTGGTAATTTGTTAGGCAGCCTAAAGAAAGGAATATATTTTGTACTTGAAACAATGAGATTGGATGAAATTACCAAAGCAGTGAGTGAGGTCATGAGAAACTAAAAAGGAAAAAAAAAGCCTGAGTTATCAGCGAGGAAAGGAGAAAAACCAGCACAGGTGGGAGGAGAAAGGGGGAAATAGAGATCACAAGCATGGGAAGGGGAACGGCTTGGGAAAATGGTAGCATTAAGGACCCACTGGAATGTCATGAATTTAAAATAAGACTAATTAGCATGACCGTGTCCTGTTCTCCAGCTCTATTCAGCAACAGGTGCAAAGAGCTGTCAGACAGTTGGACTTAACAGGGAGTGGTTTCCCCAAGAGGGTGAGCTGAGGGGAGACGGACCAGGAATTGAGACAGGCGGGCTATGAGTGGCCACAGACTTTAAGTTCAAAAATCAGTTCTCCTTTCAGTTTGATCAGCTTTTGCTTCGTGTATTTTGAGGCTCTGAGTTCGGCACATATATTTTGGAATTCTGTGAATTGATGCTTAATCATCACGCAATGTTCCTCCTTATCTTGTTAACATTCTTTCCTCTGAAGTCTGCTTATTTGATGCTAATCTAGACACTCCAGTTTCTTTTGATTATTGTCTGCATGCTATACCTTTTCCTATTCTTTTATTTTTTTAATTGGCCCACTTAAGAATTAGACAGTTCTTCTTTTAGAAGAAGTTGAGAATTACACAATGAAGTCGTTCTTTTTTAAAAAGTGTGGGTACATCTGTTTTTTAAGGACTGATCCCAGATACTTAATTCATTCAAGCAGTTTTCTATCATCAGCAATCAAACTTTTAAAATAATTACAAAGTGTTCCCTGAAAGAGTTGTCCATGCTGTATGAAGGGTAAACTGTCACTAGTATTTGTGTCCATTTTATAAGATGCAATTGTGAAGAGTTTTTATAAAAGTTAACCTATGTACATACAGATAATTTGCCTCAAAGAATGTCTTAGAAACACAGTATAAACATTTATACTATAGACAGAGTTCACTGTCTCCACTAGGGCTGTCCAGAGAATCAACAGGTTTTCTTGAAAGCAGGTACAAAGTGACATCAGCACAAGATCTGCTGGGATGACTGCCCCATAAAAAAGAACAGGCGTGGTTATCTGTGGCTTTTAACCTTGAGGTGCAGTTAGGCTGCGGATCCCCACCCTGGCAATCTAGAGTCAGCAGGTGGAGATGGCAACTTCTCCAAACATTGTATAGACACTGGTTTCCTGGCTCTGATGGAGACTTCGGTGGCCATCAGAAGTCCATGGGCTCAGATCCAGGGCAGGATGAACCTTGACATTCCACTTTCCCCCATTAGTGACCGGCCACAGGTCTCAAAGTCTGCATGCAAACATCTGGACGACCACCTGGCTACTTGACAAACCTCCCGTGGTTGTCTTCCTAAGCTGTTTATGGCTTCCTACTTCTGAAGGAAAATCCTTAGAGAACATTTCTGTTCTCTTTTATGCAATGTGTTACATTCTCTGGCTTTAAAATTTTTTTCTTTATCTTTTGTTTTCCACAGTTTGATTATGAAGTGTTTGGGCATGATTTCACTGGAGTTTATCCTCTTTAAGTTTTCTCACTTCTTGAATCTGTAAATTTGCATTATTCATCAATTTGGGGAAGTTTTCAGCTCTTATTTTTCAAATTCTGTTTTCTGTGCCAATCTTTTCTTATCATCTTCCATGTTACATTGAGATTGTTGTGTATGTCTCTGGTGCTCTGGTCATAGCACATTTGTTTTGGATCTTTTTTTCTCTCTGTTGTTTAGATTGGATAATTTCTATTAATCTATTTTCAAGTTCATTAACTCTTTTCTTCATGATCTCCATTTTGTTATTGAGCTGATCCAGTGAATTTTTATTTCAAATATTACATTCTTCTCTTCTAAAATTTTCATTGGGTTATTTTTTACATTTCCTTTTTCTGTTAAGCACTTTTCTTTCACTTGGAGGTTGTTTTCTTTGGCCTCATGGAGCATGGTTCTAGTAGCTACTTTACGTTTTTGATCATTTCTACGTCTGGGTTGTCTGGAGGTTGGCCTTTGTCGACTGTCTTTTCTCTGGAGAGTTATTCGTACTCTCCCAGCTTTTCTGCTATGTCTTCCATACAAGGAATGTATGTTCTTTAGACTCTAGGTGCAGTGTCCTCTTATAATCTTATGGGGAATGTTGATGCTGTTGTTTGTTTATTTATTTATTTTTTAGCAGGATATCACCTTGGTTACGTCCAACCACAGGTTCTGTTTCACTGTCTGTGGCCAGTGGTTCTAATCTCAGTTCTGCTTTAAAGATTTGTGATGCTGCTTTGGGTCTGCCTCAGGCCTGAATAATACAGGGGTTATTCTGTGATGTGCGCTCTGGTCTAAATCTCAGTTCAGTTCTCAGAGCATTTGGGATGCTGCTTTGGGTCCTTCCCACTCACGTGCCACTTGGGGATGGAGGACCCACTTCCAGGATGGCTTAGTGACATGGCTGTTGGCAAGAGGGTTCAGTTCCTTGCCACGTGGGTCATCAAGCTGCTCATGCATGACATGCAGTTGGCTTCCCCAGATCATGTCATCTGAGACAGAAAGCAACTGGGACAGGAGCCACAATCCCTTTTAATGACCTACTCCTCAAGTCACAAACTGTCACTTCTTTATTCATTAGAAGCAAGTCACTAAGACCAGCCCATACTCAGGGGAGGGGAATCAGGCTCCATCTCCTAAAGAAAGAATACCAATCAATTAATTATTGAGGGAAGAATATAAACTTTCCAATTACATCTGTGGATTTATCTGTTTCATCTTTTATTTCTGTAAGTTTTTGCATCATGTATTTTCATGTTTTCTTACTAAGTGACTATACATTTAACATTGTTTGTCTTCTTGATGAATTGATTCTTAAGAAATGAGTTCTTTATCTTTGAAGGTACTGTTTCTTGAAGTCTGCTTTATCTGATATTGATTTAGCCACTGCAACTTTCTTATAATTAGTGTCTGCTTGGTATATATATTCCATTCTTCTACTCTAAACCTAATGGTTTGTTTATATTTAAAGTGCATCATTTAAAAATAGCCAGTAGTTGGGTCTTTCTTTGATTTTTAAATGTAGTCTGATCATCTTTGTCTTTTAATTGGAGTGTTTTTGTTAATTAATGTTTAATCTAATTATTCCTTTGATTGGGTCAAGTTCACCATTTTCCTATTTACTTTATTTGTAAATGGTACTGATTTTCCTCTTTTCTTTTTACTTATTTGTTCCATTGAATCTTTGTCCCACTTCTCTTTTTCTGCCTTCCTTTGGATTCATTAAATATCTTTTGGTATTCCACTTTCTTTCCTCTGTTGGCTTTTTGTATTGTTTTCCTTGTTAACTTTAAGATTTTTCTGTGTGTGTGTGTTGTTTTTATCCTTAACTTTAAGATTACAGTGACCCCACTAACCTTTTCTCAGGAAACCAGGAGTTCCTATCAGACCACTTTTCAATGTGAGAACTTCAGAACAACGTAATTCTGTTACCAGGATCTGCACTGTTGTGCTATTGTGGTATGTGTTTTACTTACACACATGCTATGAAACACACAACACATGCTATTATTTTTGCTTTAAAGAAGAGTCTTAAATATATTAAAAATCATTTTGTCTTTGGCCACGTGTCAACTCACGTGGGTGACTCCATCTCTCTCTGCCGACGCGTGTTTCATCTCAGATCATCCCCTTCGGCCTGAAGATCTTCCTTTAGTATTTCTTTCAGTGTCGACAGGGTGTTGATGCCTTCTCTCAGCTTTCTTTTTTTTTCTGGGAATGATTTATTTCATCTTCATTTTTAAAGTCTATATTTGCTAACTCTAGAATTTAGGGTTGGAAATCTTTTTCTTTCAGCATGTAAAAAAAAAAAATTAATTAATTATTTTTTGGCTGAGTTGGGTCCTTGTTGCTGAGCGCAGTCTTTCTCTGGTTGTGGCAAGCAGGGGCTACTCTTCGTTGTGGTGCGCGGGCTTCTCATTGCGGTGGCCTCTCTTATTGTGGAGCACGGGCTCTAGGCGTGTGGGCTTCAGTAGTTGTGGCTTGCGGGCTCTAGAGCGCAGGCTCAGTAGTTGTGGCGCACAGGCTTAGTTGCTCTGTGGCAGGTGGGATCTTCCCGGACCAGGGCTCAAACCCGTGTCCCCTGCATTGGCAGGTGGATTCTTAAGCACTGCGCCACCAGGGAAGCCCTCTTTTAGCATTTAAACAGAAGATTTCATTTTCATCACTCTGGCTTCCTTTGTGCTTTAGGAAAAGTCACCTGCCTTTCTTTTTGTTGTTACCCTGAACATAAGTTGTTTCTTTTCTCTGCATGCTTTTACCCAGCTTCTCTTTTTCTTTGGTTTTCAGAAGTTTGACTAGGGCATGCCCTGGTATAGATGTTTGTGTTTCTCCTTCATTGGATTTATTGAGCTTTTGAATTGTTGGACTGATGACTCTGACAAGGTTGGGAAATTCTCATTTATCATCTGTTCAAATGTTTCTTTTGCTCCTTTATCTCCTTCCTATGAACTCAGTTACATCCTTATTAGACTGTTTGATATTGTCTACATATCTATGATGTGATGCAGTATCTATTTTTTTTCTTTCTATGCTTCAGTGTGAATCCTTTCTATTAACTTATCTTGAGTTCACTGATTCTTTTTGTTTTGTTCAGCCCCGTTAAACCAACTGAATATGTTCTTAATTTCAGTTATAAGGTTTTTTAATTCTAGCATTTCCATTTGGATCTTTTGCATAGTTTTTCATTTCTTTGCTGAAATTATCCATCTTGTAATTCATTTTCATATTCTTCTTTGATTACTTTAGTATACTTATAAGTTATTTTAAATCCTTTTCTGCTAATTCCAAAATCCATGTCATCTCTCAGTGTGCCTCTATTACCTGTTATTCCCTTTATTGTGGCTTTCATTTCCTTGTTTCTGTGAACATCTGATAATTTTGGTTTTATACTTGACTTTGACTATAAAGAACAGTGGAGAGGGTGGCCAGAGTCAGGAGCTCATCACTTTGATCCAATCAGGAGTTAAGCTGGGCCATGGCTGGTTTGTGCTGTTAGTAGTTGCAATTCATTTCTGTTTTCAGACATCTTGAGGGTGACACCAGATTCCTCTCTGGAGTAAAAGCTTTGGATCTAAATACCTCAAACCTATGGAGATATCCCTTCCTCTCTTTGTAGACTAACCTCCATCTTCTCAAGTGGGAGAATTGGCACATGTGTGAGCTAGCTCTTTTTTTGGGGATCCTCCAGATTCCAACCCATTAAATCTATTCATCTTGGCCAAGTGGTTCATCTGCTGTTCTGCAGTGATCTCAAGGAGGAAAGTGGCCATTGGTCTTTTCTTACCTGGGGAGGGATTAGAACTCTTCTGGAATTCAGTAAATTTGGACTTCTTTACATCTGCATATTTCTGATAGGTTTAAGTAACATTTTATTTTGTTTTAAGTTTATCTTCTTTTCTCATTGTTTTGGTGGGAGGGATGGTCTTTTACCATTTTCTATATTCTGCCTTGAAGCAGACATCTCAGTCATCTTTACAGATGCATGGCATTTCATCAGGTGATGTGTGATCACTTGCCCAACTAAATCCTATTGATTTGGATTGTTTGCAGCTTTCGCTTTTCTGTTTCTTTTTCTTTTCTTTTATCTTTTTGTATTTTTGTAAAATACTGCTGCAATGAGTAACCCTGTGCATATATCTTTTTAAAATTCTTGCCAGTAAATTCCTAGAAGTGACATTGCTGGGTTGAAGGGTAAATGCCTGCATGATTTAGCTAAATTGCCCTCCACAGGGACTGTGACATTTTGCATTCCCCCTGGGTTTATGGGAGACAGTGTTTTCTTTAGTCTTGCCTCATTATATGTGGTCAACCTTTTGAATTTTTGCCCATCTGATAGGTGAGAAATGGTAACTCAGTATACTTGGAATTTGCTTTCCTCTTGTTCTGAGTGAGTCAAGCATCTTTTCATATGTTTAAAGGTCATTTTCAATTTTTTTTTTTTTTGTGAACTGCTCTGTAAATTTCTTGTTCTTTTTCTTCTCTCTTCTCTATAGTAAGAAACTTTGTATTTTAAGGCTATTCATCATGTGTGATGTAGGTTGCAAATATTTTACATTTTAATTTTTTTCTGTCCTTTTAATGTTTTGCATAGACTTTTGAAGATCCATCTAGAAGTCTAATTCTTGAAGGCCTCAGTAGTCACTTCAGACACAATTATACTTGTCAGATATTTTTCACTTATAACGTAGATTTGCTGCAGGATCCCAGAAAGTTTTCTTTGACACATCTCAGTTTTCTAATAATCCCCTTTAGGGGTTTGGCCACACTGAGTTATGTCTTAAAGACACCATACTATTTCATGCCTTTTGTTTAGACGCTCAGTGCCTTTCCCTTCTGGCAACTTCAAAACAAGGCTGAGTGGTTACCATCTGTGCCAGGCCTTCACTGATACCTCCAGATTTTTTTACTACTGTCCTCTGTGGTTTTCCCGTGCCCCCATCAGAGAGCTTATTCTGCTTTTAAGAAAATTGATTACATGCCTGTTTCTCCTCTTCAGGGCAGGGACCAGATCTTACTCAAATCCCGAATCAAATCCCAGGTCCTGAACCCGGGTACTCAATGAATATTTTAAAGATGGAGAAAGACTTAGGATTTGGCTGCATCTCCTGGGCAATCAGGATGTCAGGGGTTTTAACCCATGATGGTGGGCCCAGGTATCTCAGTGACCAGAAGCAGGGGTAGGGGTATTTAAAAGTCAGAGGTAACTACAGGAAAGGCAGGGGCCTTGATTTGGGGTCAGGATCAGGATGGACTGCTGCTGTGGTCATCTAGCAGCTGAATCGCAGGGGGAGGGGGCAGATGTGGGAAATAAAAGCACTATCAGTCATTCCTTGGACACTGATCCTGTGGCATTCTCTGTGCTAGGCACCTCAGTTTATAATATTCAGTCCCTGCAGCAATTATTTGGTAAGACTTCTTCAGACCAGGAATCAGACTCAGGGAGCCCCTCTGAAGAGGCCATTAAAGTGGGTGGTGGTGACCCTAAGGGTGCATTCTCTGTTTTCCTAGCTTGAAGTGAGTGCCATTCTCAACCATAGGATCATGCCTTCATTTAAGATTGTCTTCCAATGCAATTTCTAGTAAGACTTCTCAACGCAGAGGCCATTGCTATTCACCAAATAGATGAACCGTGCTCTTACTTTTTGAGTTTGCGGACATAGGGTAAAAGAATCCAGCTATTTACAGGGTGAAACCGGGCAATGTGTTGGGAGGCAAGTGATCAAGGCAGTGGGATGCCGCCAGTACAGCTGCACGGGTGGGATCTTACCCACTGTGGGTTATTTAGGAAGATACATGTTCTGCTTTTTGCACCTTCTTTTTAAAAAGTGATGTATTTCTTAATTGCACAGCCTGTCCCTGACAGGGCAGACAGAGGGGCTCCCGTGCGGCCAGACTGACACAGAGTGGGAGATGGAGTTCTGCCCTGAGTCCACGGTGTGCCACCCTGCACGGCCTCTCCCTGCCTGCGCTTCCTGTGTGGGAATTGCCTACGGTCCCTGCTTGCGGCCTGGGCACAGGGGGAGCTGAGATGCAGCAGTTCCAGACCGTGCAGCCACTGGCCTAGATTCCGTGGGTACCCGGGGCCAGCAGTACCATGAGAACAAAAGTACAGGTACCCGACAGGTGGCAAGTCATCCATTTGTTTTACTTTGAATATTATTTCAACAATTTGTATTAATCTGGAACGTCTTTTAGCTAAGCACACATGTAGAACCATGAGAGGGGTTCTCCAGAGCAGCACACGCCCCATGGCAAATGCATTGGGGGTTGCAGCCATATGTGGTTGGGAGAGTCTAGTCATCCTGGGTTCTGGGGAGACCATCTCCTGCGTGTGAAGTCTGGGCTGAACCCAGAACCTGGAGTTTAGAGAAAACCTGGGAGATAGAAGGAGGCTGTCCTGGTCAAATATTCCAGAGACTTAAAAAAAACAAAAAAAAAGTCCTCTGTTGCGTGGGCACATCAGCTGCTTTTAAAGAGTTGGTGGAATATTTATCGTTGGACAAGATTCCATTTCTCAGTGAGGCAATGGGAAAGATTTCTGACCTCCGATACTTTCCTCATTCCATGTAAAACAGCCTTCCCGAGGACTGTACATGTGTGTGTGAGCTTGTGCGTATGTATGTGCGTACACACGTGTGAGTGTGCAAGTGTGTGTGATCGGGAGTTTGCACGTGTGTTTTTGTGTGAGTATGTGCCTGTGTGATGCGGACAGAAATCCACATTTGCCGATTTTATCACTTGTTTTTAGTTTAACGAAGTATTAGCTGAAGCCATAATGAAGCAATAATTATCAAGATTGGCAAAAGTGCAAGCATCAAGTTAAAAACAATTTTAATGGCCAAAATAGGTTGTATTTTGTTGAAATGCAGTAAATAATTTTCATTAATTTTAGGTTGAGGGAGTTAAAAAAAATAAAACCTGTGTAAAGACTTCTGATTAGCCCTACCCCCTGCCCCAAACTTTTGCTGAAGTCCTGGCATAATGTGAAATTTATTTAAAACATGGTCATTGTAAGCTTCACAAATTCATCAGCTTCTAAGCACTCAAAGAAACGCATTGAAATATATAAAATAAATTACGAATGAGAGTGAGTAACTTCTCTAAAAAACTGCAAACAAATAAACAAATTCCCAGCCCCACAGAGGCAGGCCATATAAAAGTGAACCCCAAATAGTGCAGCCTATTTCCTGTGTGAAGTTTACAGCATGTCGCTTGACCTGAGTAAAGTGACAGGGCTTTGGAGAAGCTGCCAAACCTTGCCTAAATCCCAAACTTGAGAGCCTTTTGGATTCTACTTTGTGTGACCAGGGCAAGGTAGTCAGGCAAATCTAAATCCCCACTGCTCTGAAGACCAAAGTTGTACTTTAAAATGAATGGCTGGGGCTTCCCTGGTAGCTCAGTGGTTAAGCATCTGCCTGCCAATGCAGGGGACACGGGTTCAAGCCCTGGCCCGGGAAGATCCCACACGCCGTGGAGCAACTAAGCCCATGTGCCACAACTACTGAGCCTGAGTTCTAGAGCTCGTGTGCTACAACTACTGAGCCCGCGTGCTGCAACTACTGAAGCCTGTGCGCCTAGAGCCTGTGCTCCGCAACAAGAGAAGCCACCACAATGAGAAGCCCGCGCACCGCAACGAAGAGTAGCCCCCGCTTGCCACAACTAGAGAAAGCCTGCGCGCAGCAACAAAGACCCAACGCAGCAAAAAATAAAAATTAAAAATATATAAATTAAAAAAACAAAAAAACCCGAATGGCTGTGCTAGACCCTGAATATGGCCTCTCCTGGGAGGGAGGGGTGGGTTCCCAGACAGGGGGTCGGGGGGTGGATGTCCCCTTACAGAACTTCCCTGCTGGGGGTCCAGGGCTCTGGCTGGTGTGATGCAGTCTCCCAGCCCAGACACATTAATGGGTTTAGGGTCCTAATCATTCTACCTAGCCAAAGGGTATTCAAAATAAGAATAACCCTCAGATAAGTGTGGCAAAGTGTGAATATGGTGTGACCATTTGAATGGGGGCTTCTTGTGCCAAGAGAGCTCTATAGGAGTCTTTGGGGGCTTCTTGGTGGGAGCAGCTTGCCTTGCTCCTGCAGGGTGAGGCTGGGTGGGCACAGGGTCACAGGTTGGGGTCTGGCCCAGGTAGGAGAAGTGAAGGTAGGGTCTTGGAGCAGGCCATCCATGTGGTGTGTGTATGGGATGGGATGGGGTTGGGGGCCTGATCTCTCCTCTCCTCCCCCACTCTGCCCTGCGCCACTGGGACTTCCGGGTGCTTCTGCCCTCCCCCTTCCCTCCCTCAATTCAGGAGCCTGTCTTATCAGGACTTTGCGCCTGGCCTGTGTGTGCTGGACCTGGGTTCTGGCCCCCATGGGAGGCCCTGTGTGGTTGGCCTGCACACAGGGCCTCCTATGGGGGCCAGTGGGATCCCATCTCTGGGGTGAGATCCCATCTCTGGGGTGGCTGAGCTCACACAGCCTCTGTGTAAGCCTCAAGTATGACGGCCTTCTCCACTTGGCTGAGTTATGGACATACAGAGCTCACCCAAGTGAGGTCATACCACCCACATGTTTGTTTTGGTGAACAAAAAATGTTTCCTGCCATTTCAGTAAACAGCAAATGTTGGCAGCCATCAGCCACTGCAGCCATGGCCCACCCTCCCCCTCCCCCCCAAGGTGCACCCTGAGGGGATTCAGGATGGAGAAAAACAGGATACTGGCCCTAGAGAGTTGAGATATATATCGCAGGAATAATTTCTATGATCCCAGACTCTTGCATCACCCCATACATAGAAAGGCACTAAAATTATTAACTTGAGATGTCTGTTTTTTTGTGATTAGCAGTAATCTTTTTTTTTAATTAATTAATTAATTTTATTTTTGGCTGCATTGAGTCTTTGTTGCTGCACACGGGCTTTCTCTAGTTGCGGCGAGCGGGGGCTACTCTTCGTTGCGGTGCGCAGGCTTCTCATTGTGGTGGCCTCTCTCGTTGTGGAGCACGGGCTCTAGGCGTGCGCGCTTCAGTAGTTGTGGCACACGGGCTCAGTAGTTGTGGCTCATGGGCTCTAGAGTGCAGGCTCAGTAGTTGTGGTGCACGGGCTTAGTTGCTCTGCGGCATGTGGGATCTTCCCGGACCAGGGCTCGAACCCGTGTCCCCTGCATTGGCAGGCGGATTCTCAACCACTGTGCCACCAGGGAAGCCCCAGCAGTAATCTTTTGATGTTTTGGCTACTTTTTTTTTTTTCCCAGCAAAAACTCCTATATATCCTGGCTCTTCCCTTACCTCTTAGGAACAGTTTCTCAGAGCTAGCTGAGAGGCTGTCTCCTGGGCTACAGTCCTCAGTAAGGTCCTAGAATAAAACGTAGTTCTCAATTTCCAGGTTGTGCATTTTTTTCAGTTGACATGTTCATGCTGAAAGACCTGGTGTGGCTTCTTTCCTGAGAAAGACTTTTCCCTGGAGCTATGAACGGGCACCAGCCTCTAGGACATTAGTCCTGGAGAGATTGTTTCCCTACAAGTCCTGGGACTGACTCCCTTTCTTATCAGGGTCCGTACAGCCTGTAAAGGAGGGTTTAGTTTTACAGGCCGATCCTTAGAACAGACCTCATCTCCTGATCTGTCCTGATGGTGGGAGCCCTTGTCAGCCAGGGTGTTCACAACCTTGGGATTTCCACCTGTTCAGGCTTCTGTCATCACGTTGTAAAAGATGCTCTGGTGACCCTACTGGTTACTTATCCAGCTAACCAGTTTGAAGAAAATAATACTCTAAGGAGAAGTAATCCTATCATTAGTAACTTACGTTGTCGCAATTTTTTTAGTCAAAAAAGTCATTAGTATGTTAATTAATATATGAATGCAAATTAATGTTAATGTACTCTTCTGACACCAGCTACACTTCTGATCACCAGTTCCCATGCTGGGAGTTTTTCCCACACCAAGGCAACTCTCTGACACCAACTGGGTGCTCTGCAATTCAGCTCAATTCTGACTGTCTACGCTCAGGTAACGTCAGATCCCACGAGACTGTACCCCTTCCCCCCAACTTCAGAGGGCAGTCACAAGTTCCAGGTTGTCACCTGTGCTTCTGATTAACTGGCTATAGGTGGGAAGTTCCAACGACCCCCTCTGTGGGTTCAATTAATTTGCTAGAGTGCCTCTCAGAACTCAGAGAAACATTTTACTCACTAGGTCACCAGATTATAAAGGCATAAAAAACTCAGGAATAGCCAAATGAAAGAGATTCCTACGACAAGGTATGGGGAAAGGGCATTGTGGATGAAAAATTAATCAGTTGATCTAAGAAAGAAATGGAAAAGTTTATTCAAGCCAAATTGAGGATTATAGCCCTGGGAGAGCATCTCAGAAAGCTCCGAGAACTGTTCAGCCCGTTAGAAGTCAAAGCACAGTTATATAAGGTTTTTGAGACAGAGGGCTGTACATTAAATGACATATTATGGACAGTTTACACAATCCAGATCTGCAACTACAAAGTGGTGGGTCATCGTTGTAACCGAGCAGGACCCTATGGGGCCTTCCCGGGACAGACCCCTGCCCCATATCCTCTGCTGTAGCTCCTCTCTGAGGTACCTAGATAATAGTATGTGATGGATATTTCCTGAGTTACTTTACAGATGCTAACCCCCCCCCTCCCCCCCCCCCCCCCCCCCCCCCCGCCCCAAATGGAAGTTAACTACTTGATGACCTTGAGCATATAGCCCCCAGGCTTACTGGAGACTAAGGATTGATAATGCTAACCCCTGTGACACCAGCCTGTTACCTCACCATCAACTGATCAGAGAATTGTGCATGAGCTGATCACGTACCGTGCGACCCCCCAACCCCCCAAAACCTGGCCTTTAAAAATTCTTTGCTGAAACCGTTCAGGGAGTTTGGGGTTTTTGAACCACCGGTTCTCCTCCTACCGCGCCTTACAATAAACACCGCACTTTCCTTCACCACGATCTGGTGTCAGTAGATTGGCTTTACTGTGTGTGGGCAAGCAGACCCAAGTCTGGTTCGATAACATCGTGACCCCTCACAAGATCAAGAAGGAAGGTTCTATTTTAAGGAGTTGTCTTGTTGAGGCTAGGAGAAAGTTGAGCAGGTATTCCTGCTGATGGGAAGGTTAGGTCCATACATACTGCACATATACAGTGGTGGGAGAGAGGAGGCCAAGAGCAGAGAAAAATTTTATGTTACAATTTTTCTTGGGTTGCCATAAAATATGAATTTTATTTCATAGCCAGATGGAAGAGACGCATAAGGCAAGGTATGTGGGCAGGGTGTGGAGCTTCCACACCCTCTCCAGGAGCACCGCTCTCCCAAATCTCCATGTGTTCACCAACCAGGAAGACTCTGAACGCTGGCCTTTGGGTTCTTATGTAGGCTTCATTACATAGGAACATTTGATTAAATCGTTGGCCATTGGTGATTGATTCCACCTCCAGCCCCTCTCCCTCCCTGGAGGTCAGGAACTGAAACTTCCAACCCTCTAATCACGTGGTTTGTTCTCCTGGCAACCAGCCCCCATCCCTAGGGGCTTTTCAAAATCACCTCATTAACATAATAAGAGATATTGTACCATTATAGCTCACATTGTAATAGGGAAGAGCCAAATCTGACTACATGTTGGATCTGTTCCTTTTACTTTAACCTTCACTTTCCGCTGCTTTTGTTCACTAAAAGGATCCTGTCTCTACATAATGGCCTGCTTCAGGGAACCCTGCCCCTCTGCCTGAATGTTAAACCAAAGTGCCTTTGTTCAGGCAAACATCCGGACCCTGTCCGCCTGTGGATGGCTACAAGAAAAAGAAATTAACACATCCCCTCCCGGAGGCTGGTCATTCCAGGTGATATTTGCAAAACTTAATGGCCTTTTTACTTTACTTCCTCATCTCCTCCCCCTCTCTGTGCTATAAGAGAAACTGACATCCAAACCCCGATAAGATGGTTATTTTGAGACTTTAGCCTGCCAACTTCTCGGAAAGTCTTGTTCCCTGACTCAACACCTCATCTCTGATTTATTGGCCTGTCATGCGGCGAGCACAGGGAGCTTGGACTCGGTTAACAACATCACAGGAAATTACAAGGGTTTTAGTTGATCTGTGCCAGAAAGGGGATAAAGACCAAATATATATATTTTATAATAAAATCCAATAGCACAATACATTAATTATTAATCAAATACACCAAAAAGCTGGTTATAAAACCAGTTTTAGAACATGTTGTGAACCTGACATATTCTCTCTGCCCCCAGGGAGTGGTTGGAGACACTTTTTGGCCCCTGACTCCTTTGTAAGATCCCTACAGGGGTCTTGAATGTGTCTCTTGGAAAATAGGCAATTCTGCTCACAGACCAAACACCGCTAAATTCCCGGTGAGTGGCTACAACTTCGTTTTCTGCAGCAACTATTTCCAAGGAGTGCTATTAGCATTGGGTGGAAACCCACCAGAAAATCCACTGTGAGGGATTTTCAGCTTCACTAGAAGCAGGAAGCCACAGCAATATCCAAAGCAGAGTCTGCGTGGTGCAGCCTGGCCAACTAAGCTGGTTAAGTGTTTGGTTGTGATTTGAGGATCGAGAAACTTTGAATGAATGAATGGAGTTCTTTGTCCATCTTCATTGATGGCTGCCAGTTTGAAATGAAGAATGAAGATTGTGAAGGACTGTACAGATGAGGTGACAGGCTTAAACACTGAGCAAAAATAACAGAACAAGGCTTTTTCTACTCTTTTTAAAAAATGAGTCCCTTCCTGTGATCCTACAGGATGTGGAAACGCAGTTATTTGGAAATACCAAGTACTATGTAATCACGTAGGTTCACCTCAAAGAAATGAAAATGCTGATTTACCTTTAAGAAAATTTAGGAAAAGGTAATAAGTGCAATTATATATAATCGTTTTATATCAAAGTAGTACCTTTCCAGAAGGTAACTTGCTCCTGTGATCAGAGATTTCCCCAGGTATTAACAGATTTGGACTCACTGGAATATCTGCTAAATATCTCACCTTGGTGGAATGGAAGCCCATCCCCGCATAAGTCAGTCTTGTTAATCCTATCTTCTAAGTCCAAAAGGGCAAGTCTTATTGCTTTTATAGCTTCTCTTCTTATTACAGAAGCTTTTAGAAGGATGAATGTGCTTTAGTTAGATTGAAGGCTGAGGAAGAGACTCAGTACAGTGGCTGAGTCACCGGGCAAATACAGCTGGTGGTGCAGGGTGAGACAAGGCAGGTCCTCTGGTTTGTGGTTTAGGCATCATTTAGGGTTGTTCTTTTCAGTGACGTTGGAATTGCTCCCAGGCCACAGTCCCACTTCTGCATGAATTACTTCTGTGCACACCTGTTGGCAAGAATGGAGGCTGCGGTTATGCCAGGCAGCCCAAGGGCCTAGGGAATGTCCAAGCTCAGGGTTCCCATGACCCCAGAGAGGGTGCACTGTGGTTTTCCACAAAGAGGACACACCTTTGGGCTTCCTTTTAGCCTTCTGCCTGCATCTTTTTTTTTTTTTTTTTTAAACTGGGATATAGTTCCTTACTACACAAGGATCCACTGAGCCCGTTGAGAGAAGGAATTTGCCAAGTTCATTCCTCCACTTGAGGAAGAGGATCATCATAAAAACACGAGTTCACATTTCAAATTCGGTCTTTCTTACACGTCATGTCCCCTCCAACAGGTAGTCTCTTTCCAGCGCTCCCTGCAGCCTCCCCGAAAGCCAAGGGTGGAGGGACTGGCCTGGCACATCTCCCAAAGTGTCTTGTCTGGATTCCTCAGTGAGAGAGGACTTGGACCAAGAGAACAGAACCTCATTCTCTGACATGGGGGATGCCAAATTCATACTTTTTGGGAAAAGGAGCCCTTAGCCTGCAGGACTATGGTTTTACTGTTCCTAATAGAACACTGAACTCTCCAGCTTCCCGAAGGCCAGAGCAAAGGCATCCCTCCCCTCAGAATAGCTGGCTGAGCTGCAGCCGTCCCCTCAGGACGAGTGAAGCTTTGCTCCAGGAAAACCCAGCTGCCCTGGCAACGCACCGACAGCTTGCCACCTCCAAAGTGGACTCATGGGCCCTCCTCTCTGACTTGAACTTGACCAGGTGGTCTTGCACCCAAGTCTAATTCTCGGTACAGGTGAGAGGTTTCACGTGACCCAGGTGGCCCGCATGACTCACCTGTGACCTTACGTTCGGCTGCCGTAGGGCGGAAATGTGCAGGGCAGCTCTTGATTCTCTGGCCGGGACCAGCTTCTCCCCACGTCCCCTTGTTCGCTATTGAAAACTTAACATTAGGAGAGAGGAATGGGCACCTCCAAACGCCTGCCCCTTCCCAGAGGTTGGGGGCTCAGGCTGATTTCGTCCCTGGTGAGGCTCCACCTCTCTCCCAGGCACCTGGCTGTCTGACCTGTCAGGTTCACACAAGGGAGATCCTACCAGGACCCCCTGCCCCCCTCGACCCATAGAGGGTGTCAGGCAGCTTCCTGCCCCTTCTCCCAAGGGCGCTGCGCCCAGCCTGCCTCTCACTCCCCCGCGCCTGATGCTCCTCCAGATTGGTCGTCGTCCTTCTCTTCCAGGGTGCACATCGGGGCTTCGGGCAAGGCCTGCTCTTTGGATCGAGGGGCCCTGATTACGGGGAGCTCACAGTTTCTCTCTCTTCCCTTTCCATTTTTCAGAGAAAGACTCCAACAACATGGAAGTGTAGAGTGGGATGTGCCAGTTCGCCTGACTCGCCCTGCCCTGCCCTGCCCTGCCCTGCCCCCTCCGGTCCCCACCTGTCCTCACCTGCTCTCACCAGCCCCCACCTGCCCTTACCTGCCTTCACCTGTTCTCACCTGTCCCTACCCGCCCTCACCTGTTCTCACATGTCCTCACCAGCCCTCACCGGCTCCCTCTTTCTCCTCCCAGAGGTGGACGTGGCTATTGATTGGTGAGTGTCGCGCAGGACCTCCCCATGCACTTCTGTGATGTGTAGAATTTAACCAGGATTTAACCAGGGTCATGATGCACCTGGGGGTGTGCAGCGACTTGTTCCCTACAGCAGGTCCTCAGCTCTTTCTATGCCAGCACACATGACCTCTATTTCATCCTTTTAATGGCTGCGAGGATGACTTGATAATATTGAACTTCTCCCCTTTATTCAGGAAGGTAAGTGTTCCATGACAACAGTATGCAGTGGATTGAGGGTGTGAAGCTTTTAATCAGCTAACCATCAACGTGACTGGTGTTGGAAATCAGCAGAAGTATCTGTTGTGTGCTGAGCTTCCCAAGTGAACTTTTCCTTCCCTTCTGACTAAACTTTTTCTTTTTTTTTTTAAATTTAATTTTTATTTTATATTGGTGTATAGTTGATTTCTAACATTGTGTTAATTTCAGGTGTGCAGCAAAGTGATTCGGTTATACATATACATATGTTCATTCTTTTTCAGATTCTTTTCCCATATAGGTTATTACAGAAATGACTCACCTTTTTCTGATAAAAGTCCAATTGTGAGGAAAACTCAATGCTCTTTAGATGAAGAATCTCACTAACTGAGCAGTGTCCAGGTGACCATTTTGGAAATTTAGTTGCAGGGAGATGAGGCTATATGGTGTTCTGTGTTTTGCTTTTCTCCTCCCTTTGTGTACCTTTCCCCCATGCGTGGAGCTCTGCTCACTTTCCCAAAGGCTTTGCAGGAAGGGACCCCAAGCATCTTGGAGGAGCTTCTCAAGTCAGTACACAGTCTTTCAACTCTGAGCCTGTGTGCTGTGTGACACAGCAGATCAGGCTGTTAAATCTGAGGGGACCGTAAATAGTGCAAAGCTGTATCAGTGGTTAGCATTCTGGCTTTATGTGCCTGTCCTCATCCTATGCATGACACAAAATATTTTATTTCATTGAGGACCTGGAGCTTCCATGGTTCAGATGGAGAAGGTTTCTGAAAGCTTCACCCACATTTACCAGAAGGATCGCTGTGACTGAGTGGTTATAACTCCAGTCACTGCAGGTGACTTGTCTGTGCAGGTGTTTGCCACCTCCTGGGACCTAGCGGTCTTGTGCTGCCTTCCTGGGCCATCAAAGGAGAGGCATCAGATGCCCCACTGAGGGGCAAGGAGGCGCCTTATTAAATAAGCCAGATGGGTGGAAGTTTTCTCATGTGACAGTTTTCTTGGGCATCTTCCTGCAAATGTCTGAAGTGTTCCAATCCATGGAGGAAACTTCCTCTCCTAAAACCCTGCTGTTTTTGTGGCAGCAGTGTATTGTCCATTGCTTACTGCTTTGTTTCTGAAGTTGACGTGGCCTCGTACTGTTCCAGGGATTGACAGTGAGGCCACCAGCACCACCCCCTCCCTGGGAAGGCATTCTCAGAGCTCAGCACTGCTGTTTAGAAACTATACAGCGTGAGTCGATTTCCAGGTGCTGTGTTCATTTTCAGATCGGTTTTCACAGCAGGAGAAGGTGTGGGTTGGAGCCCCTGGCCTTTCGGAGTTGTTTTTGGAATGGAAAATGACCTGAGGGCAGTTTCCTTTAAGCCAGAGGCCTTGTATCAATCACCAAACAGGTACCTGACATTTATTGAGTGTGAAGAGTGCCAGGTACCAAGACAGAGGCTGAGCACAGAGTGGTGGAGAGGGGCCCACCTCCTGAAGAGTCATGGGCTTTGGGGACCTGATTTCAGGGCTGGGAGGTGAGAAGTACAGGGGAGGCCTCTGTGGCTGCTGCTGCCTGGGGCTTGGGGCAGGCTGCCCAGAGCAGGCGCTGTTTGGGCGTGGCTTCGACGGTAACTAGGAGTTTGCAAGGAGGAGAGGTGGAGAGAGCAGAGGTGCAGGAAGCCCCGAGAGGCCACATGTTTGGGACGGGGGAGAATTCTGTGAGGTCGAGGAGGGAAGTCTGGGGGGCACTTTGGGACCAGACGGTGGGTGGTCCCCTGTGTGGCCTGCACTGCATGTGATCCTCATTTTCATACCCTGCTGCCATGAATCTTTATATTATTGTCTTTTGTTTCATTTTGGCAGGACATGTTGATGGACTTCTACAAATGGACAGGACTGTTATTCTAGCCCCTTGTGGTAAAAGCCTGAGGGCCTGACTGCTGCTGCCCTCGCAGGCTTCTTCCTCGGGGCCAGTTCTGTTCCTGTTTCCAGAGCTGTTGACCCTCTGCAGAAGCTTCATAAGCCAGGATGGCACTCCTGCCCGGATTCAAGTCTGCCACCTCGGAATGTACCAGAAGGGCTAACGGGTTTGGGCGGCTGTGTGCATTTCTCATCCCGCTCAGAAGGGGAAACGTTGGGCGTGGACCGCAAGACCTCTGTGGGTGTGAAACACTCTGGTCTCGGGCAGGGAACTAGCTGAGACCCGCTGATGATTTGAGAGCTGACATTAGATAGAAGTAGCCCCGAGTGCCCAATGACAATAGCGGTGACCCTGGGGTCTGCCACGTCCCTCTCCTTTGCCTTCTAGGCTCGAAGCTCGCCTCCCTTCCTCTATTCTGTTTGCTTTGCTTTTTATTTCACTTCCCTCATCCTGTCTGTTTCTCTTATTTCTGAGAAAATATCCTGGGTCACCTCTCATTTAAATTCACTGACAGCTGTGTACCCACAGAGCCTGCACTACTGTTAAAGTCATCTTCCCGGGTACCCGGGCTCCTGTCCCCTGCTCTCAGGTTCCTTAGGACTTCTGGGGGTTCCACAGTGTCCTCTCACAGAAAAGCAGCCCTTTTATTTTGAGGGGCTGCCTCTCCCCATGTCTAGAAGCATGGTTTTTGGTGGAGGCTGCACTTAAATCCCTCAGTCAGATGCCACAAGGCAAATGGGTCCTTCCAGGAATGGATGTGTGACCCACCCCGGCCAGCAGGAGCGCTTCCCGGGGGATTTTTCTATGTGGAGCTGGCAGGGAAGACAGGTGTCCTCTGTGGTCTTAAAGCCGCAGGTTGTAGACCTGGAGAGGCTTCCAGCCTTGTGGAAGAGGGTGAAAGACTCCCTCTGTAATGGAGCAGGACCCTATGGGGCCGTCTCAGGACAGACCCCCTCCCCCCATGCCTTCTACCTGATTCTTGTCTGTAGAAAAACTTTATCAGGGAATAAATTTAATCAGAGAAGTGAAGAAGTGCAGACACAAAGGAAAATAGTCAAACAAGACAAAATAATAATAGTTTAGCCATTAAACAAAGTCAAGGACTTTTAGTTCCTCCTGAAGGGCTATGGATAATATTCTGAGCTATATCCTTTGAGATATTTGGCAGATACTGAAGCCCCCATCAGGTGGAAAAAGTTAACTACATGATCACCAGACTGTAGCCATGACATAAGCTGTTCCACCTTGCACAATACCAAGAACTGGCCTCAAGGAAATGGGAACAAATGGACCCTGGAATTGAAGGTTAAATGTACTTAAAACCATCAATATGACATCGATCAGACCATTGCATGACTAATATCAAGGTGATTTTTGGAGTTGTTCTGTACATGGCCACTCCCCAGCCTCTGCACCCCTGAAACTCCCCTTTAAAAGTTCTTGCCCCTGATCAACAGTGAGGAGTTGGTTCTTTGGGACATGAGTCCACCTTATACCCAGGGTTGCCGGCTTCCTCAGTAAAGCTCTCTTTCTTTTTACCCAACACTTGTCTCTCAGTATTGGCTTTTGAGCAGCGAGCAGCCAAACCCGAGTTCGGTAACACTTCCCTGAGAGAATGATTCGTCACAAACAAGGAGAGAAAGAAACAGAAATAGAGGCCCGACCACATTTACGCCTGAGGCCCATTCCCTTCCTCCTGGTCCCTTCACTGTGTCCTCTGTCCTCACCTGCCCCTCCCCTGCTCCCTCTGACTTGTGGATCCTCTGCGCTGCTGCGCCCTTCAGGGGATTTCTGTGGAAAGTGATGTGGCATCTGGACACTCATGGTCAGTGGGGCACAGCATCCTGGGACCACAGCACCGCCCTCACTTCCGGACACCCCAGGCCCTCTCCCAGAATCTGAGGCAGCATCTCGGCCCTTCCCAGCTCTCTTCAGAGAGGCCGGCTGCCCTAGGGAGGCCCCCTCCTCACTCTGAATCATGAAGTCCCAGCGATTCCTTTAAAGCACTCACCCTGTTCCATACTTGCCTTTTGATTTGCTCTCTGCCCCACGAGGAGGTCAGTGCTGTGAGAGCCCACCTGTCTGGGACCCACTGGCTGCTGGTCCCCCAGGCTGGGCACAGAAGCTGCCAAATGCGCACAAGTGAGTGTGGGATGGGTGGGTCCCCCTGGATCCTGCTGTCCCTGAAGTGACTTGGCTCTGACCCTCCCAGCGCCTTCTCGTGTGTCCCCCTAGAGCTCCAGAAGCTGTCTCTTTTTCATCATGCCCACATTTCACTGCCCCAAAGGGCAGGTTAAATGTAGTAAAATTGGGGGCACTGACCTGGAACTGGGAACAGAGGGACACATAGCATCTGGGCCCAGGAGGTGTTGAGAGCTGGGTTGGGCCTGAGACCTCGAAGCTGAGTCTTCCACAGGTCCCAGGCCAAAGGCCCAGTTTTAGGAAAAGCCCTCTGGACGCTTGATTTGTGTCCCTCCTGCCCCCGACACACCTGCTATCTGATTTATCAACTTCAGCCTCATCTGTAACCTTCCCAATGGAGGATATCACCTTTGCCTCTTCCTGTGCAGTTGGACCAGTAGGCTGGACACTGAGAGCAGGAGGAAGTCCATCCCCTTGGACCAGTCCTGGATGTGGAGGACCTCAGTGGAAGGACGGTGACAGCACGCAGCTGGGGACACCCGGCGAGCAGAGTAGAGGGCTTTGCAGCTGGGCTGTGGGGCGGGGGGTCACAGCACCCGCCTAGGACAGTACAAGTCCTTGATGCAGGGAGTGGGCTTCAGCAGACCAACGTGGGTGGTAGTCATTGGATTGTGGGGCCCCAAGGAGCCGTGGGGGCAGGTGAGGGTGTCAACACTTTGCGTTTGGTCACAAGGTCCCCGGGTGTGGGGTGAGACTCGTGGAGGAGGAGACTGGGGTGCTGCTGGGGCCTCCGTCAACGTCTGCAAGAGAACTGGGGGGGGGGGACACCCAGGCCAAGGTCATTCCCCGAGGAGGGGACCCAGAGCTGATTCAGAGGAGAGACCCAGGATGAGGACATGAGGAGGGGTGAGCAAGAGGAAGGAGCTCAGTTACTTTCTGAAACTTCCCCTCTGGCTCTGCCCAACTCCTGCAGTCACACCTTCTCCATTCAGGAAAGAGCACAGGTCTGAAGGCAGAGCTCCAGGCAGGAGGGCCCCACGGGCCTTGAGACACAGCTGCAGCACCTGTGGTTCTGGGCTCCCCGACCCCAGCAGCTCACTAACCTCACAGAGGCCTGAGATGTGCACAGAATGTTCTCGAATGCCCCCTCCCCCCCCGTATACCCTGGGGAAGTGGGCACAGAGCTCAAATGCTCACAGTCTACCTTAAAAGTGTGTGCATACTTTTTATTCTACCCAGTAATATGTCTTTTTATGTAAGGTAAATGTCATGCTTTAGACTATTTACTATGAAGAAAATGTAATGCTGCAGTGTCTTGTTTAACCTGGACTGCAGTGTCTCGAGGTGGGTTCTGTTATTATTATCAGGGAGACCCGGAGGAGTTAGGAGCCTATTGTCACACTGTACGTCCCAGAACCAAACCTCGGGTCTCAACCAGATGGGAATAAAAACAGCCAGCAGTTCCTGAGGGCCAGGGCCTGCGGTACCCGTGGCATGGTGCCCTGTGTCCTGAAAGGGGAATTGCAAAACACATGGGGACCGCACCCCATGCCTAGTATCAACAGGCACCCCTGTCCTAAACAGGTTCCCTTAACAGATGGTGTCCTAAAACCCTGTGCTGTGGGCTGAATATTCCTATCCCCCAAATCCATGTGTTGAAGCCCTAACCCCAATGGGATGGTATTTGGATGTGGGGCCTTTGGGAGGTGATGAGGGTCAGATGAGGTCGTGAGGTTGGGGCCCCCATGATCAGATTAGTGTCCTTCTAAGAAGAGACACCAGAAAGCTTGCTCCTCTCTCTCCCACTTTCCCGCTCTCCCCTCTGCCATGTGAGGGGCAGAGTGTGAAGACAGCTGTCTGCAAACCAAGAAGGGGGTTCTAACCAGAACCCAACCATGCTAGCACCCTGATCTCAGACTTCCCACCTTCAAAACCCTGAGCAATCAATGCTGAGGCCGCCCACCCTGCGGGACTTAGTTCTGGGGCCCAAGCTCCCTAAGACACCCTGGTTCTCTGCCTGCGCGTGTGCAGAGCCCTCTTGTCACCACCTGGCCTGCACTGTCGGTTGTGATCAATGTGGGGGGCCCAAAGGTGCTGGGGGCAACCTGGAGGTGACCTTTGGACAAGTCCCTTCTCCCCGAGTTCTGATGGGGCATCAGTTCTGCCTGGGGAGCCAGGAGCCAGAAATTAAATCTGGAACCCAGTGTGCCTGGGCAGAGCCTGCCATCTTCCTTCAGGAAAGGACGGCGAATTTCTGCAGATTTCCAGGACCTCCTCTGTGCTGAAGGAGGGAACCTCAGCTGTCCCTCTGGAGCCCTGAAGACATGTGCGTGGGGAGGGCGCGGTGTGAGCTGTGGGTCACATGGGGCCTCAGGCTGGCCACTAGATGGCACTGCCCGGGGGGAAAGTGCTGGCTCTGTGGGCGCCTCGTGCGGAGGCCGGAGATCCCAGAGATTCCCGGCTACTCTGGAGACAGGGATCCGGGTCACACGGCTACGGCTGTCAGAGCCGAGGGTATTGATCTCTCCCAGAAACAATGTGGTGCGTGGGATCCAGAGTCACCACCTTCAGGCATCATCCAAGGGCTCCAAGCCTGCATTATGCATTCTCATTCTCAAAGTCATCCTTTGAAGTGGGCATTATCTCATTTTTGGAGACAAAGAGGCTGACGCTCAGATTCAGTTTCATTTCTGCAGACACACAGCTAAGCGAGTGGATGGCAGAGCTGGGGTTCAGAGCTGTCGGGGCCCCCAGGACCTGCCCTTCCCCTCGGTGCCTAACTCCCCTTTCGCAGGAGGGGTCCTTCTCCTCAGGGACTGATGTTTTAGTTGGGGGGTGGTGGTGACGGTCGGCCACCATAGAACATTGGTGTGAAAAGTCTGTCCCAAATCGAGTGTGCTCTGTGACACGCAGGGACAGCACCAAAGGGTCCCCACCCTGCAGGAGGGTTACCGAGTCCAAGCTCGCCCTGCTTGCCGCACGACAGGCCAATAAATCGGAGACAGGTGTTGAGGCAGGGAATAGGACTTTATTCAGAAAGCCGGCAGATCGAGAAGATGGCAGGTTACTCAAAATAACCATCTTATCGGGGTTTGGATGCCAGTTTCTCTTACAGCACAGAGAGGGGGAGGAGATGAGGAAGTAAAGTAAAAAGGCCATTAAGTCTTGCAAATATCCCCTAGGATTGGCCAGCCTCGGGGAGGGGAGGTGTTAATTTCTTCTTTCTTGCAGCCATCCACAGGCGGACAGGGTCCGGATGTTTGCCTGAACAAAGGCACTTTGGTTTAACATTCAGGCAGAGGGGCAGGGTTCCCTGAGGCAGGCCATTATGTAGAGACAGTATCCTTTTAGTGAACAAAAGCAGCAGAAAGCAAAGGTTAAAGTAAAAGAAACAGATCCAGCATGTGGTCAGATTTGGCTCTTCCCTGTTACAGGAGGGGCCCACACCCCCGCCGGGGCACTGAGCTTCCAAGGGCCAGTGGGATGCACGGGCCTTGCCTCTAGACCCACACACAATAAGGCAGAGAGGCAGTGCCACTGCCACCTGTACTTCCCACAGGTGCTGAGACCCCGAGGGCCTGGCCAAGAGGCCCACAGCTCACAGAGGGGCAGAGAAGTGCTGGGCTGTGCCCCAGGCCTTCCGGGGCCAGGCCGCCTCCTCCCTGCCCTGGGTCTCCCCTCTCACTGCCTCGCTTTCTGCTACCAGACATCCTCAGAGGATGGGTTTGGATGAGGCCCATGCGGGAGGGAAGTGTGAGCCCTTTGGTGGTGAGGGGGCAGCATTCAGGCCCTTGTCAGGGTTTATGAATATTGGAGGAAGTGTAAAGTGAGATTGGCGACGAGGAATCTGAAACCTGAGGTTCATCTCAAGACACCTCTGGGGCTCCCCACTCGCCCCTTCTCTCTCTTCTCCTGGACCACCAGTGTGGAGTGCAGCATCCACCAGAGCCCAGCAGGACCGGGCACTGGGGATGCCCAGAGAGCTCTGTGAGGGGTGCGCAGCCTCAGATCACCAGGCTCCATGGGTGCCCCAGGAAAGCGTTACGACTAGGCAGGCCCTTTGGCCATGACCCCACCATCTCCCATGGGAGGCTCGGGCTGGGGATCTGGTGGGCACCCGTGGCTGTGTCCAGGTTCTGAGCCTGAATTTCCAGCATGTCTGAGTCTGGGCCTTGGGGGTGGGGTCGCAGAGAGCAGCATATTCCCAAAGGGGGCTTCCTGTTCCCAGGCGGAGGCTGGAGACAGGCTGGGGGCACGGGGGCTGGGGGCAGGGTTAGCAGAAACTCAATGCCCTGGGGTCTGGACGGCAGCACCAGCTGTTCCTCATTCCATTGTGTGAGGAGCTTAATAGCACAGGCTAATTCAGCCCAGGGGCAGGTACAGCAGATGCTGGCAGGGTAGGGGAGGCCCCTAGGAGCATGATGTCATCGGGCTCCCAGGTGGATGGGGTTTCAGGAGGGCTAATGCAGCCACATTTAACTGATGAGAATTAAGGTCCCGGGAGGGGAAGTGCGGAGCTGATGTCATGGACACACACAGGGCGTGGGAATCACTCTCAGGGACCTTGAAGCAGCTCTGAGCCTCAGTCCCTTGTCTCCAGCCGCCTCCCTGTCCTGCCAACATCGCTCACCCCCAAACACCCGGTGCTTCCCGTGACCCCTGGGGCGGCCCAGTGTCCCTGGGCTCCCTCCTCGGGGCTGGTGGGGGGGTTGATATGCACCGGTCCCTCTCCGGGTCATGGGACAATGGGAGCTGCCTGGAGATTCTCTGAAGACACCTTGAGAAAGGGCATCGTCTGCTTTTCTGTGGTCACGGGCACATAGAATTAAGACCAGGATGGAGAAGTTGCAAGGAGAGAGACTGGCTCATCTAAAGAAAACATTCCACCCCAAATAAGTGCTGTTCTGCCCTAATGGCAGCATCTCCCCACACTCCCGTGCCGTCTGGGAGAGATGGGTAGCTCTTGCCCATGGTGGGACTCAAGCCTCGGGTGGGTAGGCAGCCAGATAACCCCAAACAGCCCTTCTGACTGCAAAATGTTGGGTGCTGTGCTGGTGTTCACCTTCCCTCCTGCCTCAACAGTCAGCTCTTCCGGGACAGTAATAACGAACAAGGCTCTGCGGCTGTACCTCGTGTACTTTGTGTCGACGCCTTACTTTAGCCTCACAGTAACCTTCAAGGTAGGTCTGTTAGCCCCATTTTATAAGGATTAAGGACTATCCAAGGTCACGGCTATGAAATAGCTGGGATTGAAGCCTAAATCTAAGCCCCTGAAGCCTCTACTCTTTCTGCGTCCATCTCAGCCCCCACCTTTGCCGAGCTGACCCGGCACCACTGGACAGTCTGGCTCAGGACCCTGGAGAGTGATGCAGGCGTGTGCCGGGCTCCACTGGGGGCGGGGGCGGGGGGTGCTGTAGGTACCGAGGTTCAAGACCCGAGGGCTTCTCTCTGCCCCTTGATAGCTCCCTGAGGTCTTGTGGCTGCTTCTCAACACCTGGGCTCCTGGAGAGAACTTTCCTGACCACCGGCTAAAGCAGCCTCTCCCATCCCCTTCTAAAGCTGCCGCCCCGCCCCGCCCCGGTCTCCACAGCACCCAGAACACAGGCTCCAGGAAGCAGGGTCTGGCTCACTCAGTTCCGGGACATGGACCAGCACAGAGTAAGCACTCAATGCTTGTTTGCTGAATGACTGCAGGGAGGAGGCAGGAAGAAGAAGGCCCTGCATCCTCAACCAATTTGCTTTCTAATGTGGGTGGAGTGGAGAGATGCAATGACCAAACCAAAATGGCCAAGGTGTCTTTAGGTTGTGATAAATGAAGGCAGAGTGATAGAGAGGACGGGAGGGCCTGTCGGAAGAATGGCACTCGATTTAAGACTGAACAGTGTGAGGGGTCAGCCGTGGAAAGAACAAAGGAGGGCACTGAAGGCAGGACAAGAGCTCGTGCAAAGGCCCTGAGGCAGGAAACAACTCAGCAGGTTCAAATACAGAGCCGAGGTGAGTTCGCTTGGAAGGAGATGCACCCAGGGAGGATGGAGGAGCCTGGGTGGGCCCCTCACATCCTCTAGGGCCCCCTGAGTCACTGGCCTGGGGCTGTCAAGCTCTGCAGGTGCTCCTAGAGAGAAGCCGGGACACACACACATACCTGATCCACAAGGGCTCATCGGAGGATCTGGGCAGTTGATCCTCACAAATGGTCTGTGAAAGAACCACCTCAAAATGCAGGCATTCAACTGGGTCCATTGTCAGTACATGTATTTCACAGCTTTTACATGTTCCTTCCTGACATTATGAATCTCGATTTCATGAAACCAAGAAGATTCATCAGGAAAACAGAACTATGCTGGCTGAAACGCTGTTGTCATGTTGAGTCATTAGCCATTGCCAAAAAAAAAAAAGAAGAAGAAAAAGAATCCCCCTACCTCTTTGCTAACTGTTTTACAAGAAAGGAGTCTGTGAAGTATATTTTTTGAAAACAACTAGTGACCATGACCATGGGAAGAGCAGGCAATGAGGAGGCCTCCCCTTCCCAGGCTGGGGGTGTGTGTCTCTGAGCTGTTACCCGCAAGCCCCCTGTTTCACGTCTGAGTTGTTCTTGATTGATTGACAAAGATAAGCCCAGTCACACCCTTTGATAGGAACTCAGGGATTCAGTCCCATCAGCTTCACACAGACCAAAGGCTCATGTGTCTAAATTATGGGAATTTGGATTTCGCCTTGGCTGTCCACCACCAGCAATCAGGAAATCTCTGAAAAGGAAACCACACAGACTCCAGCTGTCCAGGTGTCATTTGCCAGAAATGGCTCCAGGGAGATTTTATTTACAAAAGAGTGACTGGCGCTGCAGTGTAAGTCCTTGACCGGCAGCCTGCAGCTGTCCAGTGTGGCTCGGGGGGGTCCAACGCCGTGCCGGCTGAGCCAGACCTGGCGGAACCCGCCCATGAGGGGGAAGCAGGTCAGGGACCAAATGGGGCTGTGGTGAGGAGGTGGGGCTTCAGAGCAGCTGCCCTGTTCACAGGCTGCTGGCCATGCGCTGGGGGATCAGACCAGAGCATCACGGCCTGTCCACACGGCACAGCCTACTTCTTTGAGCCTCGTTTTCGCATCGGAAAAAGGGATGGCTTATAGAAGCTGCTTCTTCCTTTATTTCAGCTACACCTGCCTCTGCTCGGCCAGGCCCTGGGGCAGTGCGGTTAGAGGCAACCCTGGTCCCCACTTAGTAACCCTCACAGTGGGCCTCCCGCTGGCTCTCCTCCCCCGCAGGGCAGGTGACCTTCCTCCCCCATCCTTGCATGTAATAAATGGACAGACACTGTCCCAGCCCAGGACTGGCCTTCTTGGTGCCTCAGGGCTCCTGGGCTCCTGGCCTCAGGGGCAGAGGTCCCAGGAGAAGTTCTAAGAATAGCATCCTTTCCAGGACTGTTACTTCCAAAGTCAGACCTGACTTTGCAATACTAAATAAATATTAACAAAGCTGATGCCCTCTTTCCTGCTAAAACTTCAGCCTTTTCTAAAATCTATGTTAATAGCATCCCAAACCTTTCCCCTGAAGGAAGCCCCTTCTTTGGAATACTTGCTAAAAAGCTGGTATCTCATAAAATAAACTCTGAAGAACTTAGGAAGCGCAATGCAGTCTGGGAAAAATCATAATCCAGTAAGAAAATCTTAAAAAATGTTTTTCTTAGTTTCTTGAGTAATGGAGTTTAGACTTTACAGAGAGCCAAATTTAATATCTGTTGCTATTTCATATTATTTAACCAAAAAATCTGCCCTCCCTATTAAGGATGATTTGCATATTCAAAGAGTTTTCTGCTTTCAGGAAAAATACAGACAAACAGTGCCATCTTGATTAGGTGATTATTTTGCTTCAAGTCCTGAGGGGTCCCGATGCCCTTTGGAAGAAATCCCAGGCCCTGAACAAAGCTCTCACCATTCAGTCTTGCCTTTTACCACCCTGTCTAACCCCCTCCACCCAGAGCCTTCTCCCCTGAAAGATGGCTATCTCCTCCATGGGACCCTGGTGACCTCAGGTGTCCACATAGGCCATGGGGCAAGGCTGGAGCTATGGCTGGACACAAGTCTTTTCAGAACGCCTTGTGGTCCTCCCAGACCCCGGGATCAATGGTGAGGGGCTGCCGTCTCTCAGTCGCTTCACTGGATCAAGAAGGCTATCACAAGTGTTTTCTCGTTTGCCTCCTGGATTTTGAGGATGTGTGAGGCTTTCTGCTCGCCTCCCTTTAGATGACAGAACTGCTTCTCTGTCGCGTGCCAAGGTATCCCATCACTCACTGCCTTGTCTGTCCTCTGGCCCCCTCGTCTCAGCACCACCTTGCAGAAGGACCTGGGGAGCTGGCCCCTTTTGCTGCTCTTCCTCCCCCCCATCCTTGCACATAATAAGCTGCTCTGACACCAGCCAGAGGGTGGCATGAAGCCAGCTGCACAGCTGAAAGGCCAGAAGGATCCCTAAGCCAGCATAGAGGTGGAGTCTGGGCAGCAGAAACAGGGCCACGCCATCACAGAGCTGGAGGGTGGGCATGCCCGCCCGGACGCCTTAAACAAGGACCTCTGGTTTCCCATCACATGGCCAGGGTTCTGCAAAACACTGGGGTGACCCTCAGGGCAGAGGGACCGGCTAGGCAGAGCAAGGGTCGGGGGGAGGCTGCTCAGGGGAGGCTGAGGGCAGGAGGCGCAGCTGTGGAGGTGAGACGGCCCCCAAGCGTGGCACTGTCCCCTCAGTCCCAGGGCACTTGGAGCCTGAGCTCTTGGCAGGGACGCTGGCGGGCCCTGGGGTGACCTCCCCTTGGCCGTGTGGACGTGCATCTTCCCGGCACTGTGAGGGGTTGTGAGGGAAGGGCTGGGGCTGCAGAGGCAGGTTGCGGGTAGCGGGGCTTGGGATACACGCATCAGCCCTCACTGGTCAGCAGGTGTAAACCCTGAACCCTTCCCAGGCGTTTCGGAAACGACCCTCCCAGAGTCAAAGGATCAAGGTAAAAGCAGGAGTGGCCACACTCGTGCGCCCCTGAGTGGAGCTGTTCTTGGTGTAAAAGCCCTCTTTTCCCCTCTCCCCACTCCATGGCTGGGCCCGAACCTGGAGGAGCAGCCCTGACAAGCCTTGTGCTCAAGTGCCCTGTCCAAACTGGGTCCAAACAGGGTCTCAGGAGCTCTCAGACCGGCAGAAGAGGAAACTGCTTTTACTCTTGTAAAACTCTGCAGGTTGAAACAGGGCATGTGTAAGGCTCTAAACTTTGCTAAGGTCAGAAGTTTTTGACAGTGGGTCCTTGGCCTATAGGCATCACTGAGGTCCCCTGGGCCAGGCGAGAGCAGGTGTGTTTACTTTTGATTTTGGGGGCACCCAGGCCGCTTGAGTTTCTTTGAACCCAGAAGGCACGTAGGCCCCTTGGGGTCCTTTCTGGTTTAGAAACTTTGAGCTGATGGAGCTTGGAGTCTGGGTTGAAATCAGAGAAGAAGTTGGCAAAACGAAGGTTGGAGAGAGAAAGACCAAAGCCTGGTTGAGTTTGGTTCCCTGGATCCAGCAGCTCCTGAAGTCCACACCTCAGCGTGAAGCAGTAACTCTTCTTTGTCATTTTGTGTAAGCCGGTTTGAGTTGAATTTGTGCTCCTTGGAGCTGAAAGGGTCCTGAGGAATCTAACTACTCCTGAGAAAGATCACAGAATGGTGGGTGCATCCCTCCCCAGGGGCCCACACTGAGAGACAGTTTGTGAAAGGGGAATGGAGAAGGCAGTGTTTTCTGGAGTCCAATCAAGGGGAACAGGGTTAGGGTTAGGAAAAGACCAAATGCCACAGCTAGCCAGGCTCATAAAGGCCCTTGAAGGCAAGGAATACCAGCTTTTATCCGTGGGTTTGCATCACAACTAAAGTCGCCGTTCTGTCATCACAGCAGAAGGGGGGTCGTCCCCCAGAGAGCCGGGGTGGAGGAGACAGAGCACCAGCATCTATCGGCCACCGTGGCGCTGCCAGGAGAGGAAGCTCTGATTCCAGGTGGTCCACTGGCTCCTGCTGGCAGGAAGCTCCCCACAAGGGGCCCTTTAACACGTCCCAGATCAACGTGGAAAATCTCTGAGAATGTGCAGGCCACTTACTCTAATTCTAACAGTGACTTTCTAAGCCGTGCCTTGGCTAATTTGGGGATGAGGAGGATGGAGACCTTACCAGACAGAATAAACAGGAGAGTGTTCCTTTTAACCTTGAAACTTGACAGATCCTTGCTCTTGGGTGTGTTCTCCTCCGGAGCACGTGCCTTGGTCACTGACCTGGGGTCACCGTCTGCGGGCATGCGGATCTGTCAGCTTTGGGGGAGCTTGGTTGGCGGGAGCCTAGACGGGCTTATCCCCTTGTGTAGCCGGAGGAAAGCCAGATTTATGGACCTGAAAACAGAGGCACAGACCCTGCAACAAATGCTTTTCATTGCAGTTTAAGTTCCCAAATAACGTAACCAATGTAACCTTTAAAAAAAAACTTTTTATTTTATATTGTACTATAGTTTATTAATAATCTTGTGTTAGTTTCATGTGTACAGCAGAGTGATTCAGTTATACATGTATCTATGGGTTGTTACAGAATATTGATCAGAGTTCCCCTGTGCTATACAGTAGGTCCTTGTTCGTTATCCATTTTAAATAGAGCGGCCTGTACAGCACGTGTATAGCAAGTTGCCACCAGTTTCTGATTTCATACTTAGTAAAAAATTCATAAAATATGTTTGATTGGTAAAGAACTGAGGTTGAACACGCCAGTGGACGTCCATGAGAGAGGTAATCGGGGGTGAGAGGGCCAGTGGGAGAGGAGGGGATTGAGCTCAGGGACACGAGTAGAAGGGAACAAGCAATAGGGCAAAACAATGCAGCGTGGGATGAGCAGTCAGACCCGCAGCCAGCCTCAGAGCTTTTGGAGTCTGGGCCTCACAGGCAGCAACCCAGAGGCTCGGCTTTCGTTCATTTCCAGACCTAGGCCGCTCCGGCTCCCTGCAAACGCTGCTTCCGGCCTCTGCTTTGAGAAATGGTATCACATCTTGCAAAGTTTCTCTCTCTTTTAAAAATTTATTGGAGTATAGTTGATTTACAATGTTGTGTTAGTTTCAGGTATACAGCAAAGTGATTCAGTTATACATCTATCTATCTATCTATCTATCATCTATCATCTATCCTTTTTCAGATTCTTTTCCATGATGGTTTATTTATTTATTTATTTAATTTAACATCTTTATTGGAGTATAATTGCTTTACAATGGTGGGTTAGTTTCTGCTGTATAACAAAGCGAATCAGCTATACATATACATATGTCCCCATATCTCCTCCCTCTTGCTCTCCCTCCCACCCTCCCTATCCCACCCCTCTAGGTGGTCACAAAGCGCCGAGCTGATCTCCCTGTGCTATGTGGCCGCTTCCCACTAGCTATCTATTTTACATTTGTCCGTTGTGGTTTATTATAAGATATTGAGTCAAGTTCCCTGTGCTGTACAGTAGGTCCTTGTTGGTTATCTATTTTATATATACTAGTGTGTATATGTTAATCCCAAACTCCTAATTTATCCCTCCCCCCACTTTCCCCTTTGGTAACCGTAAGTGGGTTTTCTATGTCTGTGAGTCCATTTCTGTTTGAAGTTTCTCTTTCTTAACTCAGTTCATGTGTAAATGAGGCCCCGTCAGCCAAATGATTGCGATGTGTAAGGGCATTCCTAGCAGAAAGAAGCAGAAGTGAGGAGGGGAGAGCAGACACCTGGAGGCTCAGCTCCGAGCAGACACATGCTAACACAGCCCTGGGCACGCCAGGCCCGCAGGCCCCTGACCTGTGGCAGGTGGGAGCTTGTCAGCGTCCTGAGGATTACCTTCGTCTGATGACTGTCTGCTTTAAAGTATCACTCGGGCTGCTGCGTTGAGAATGGACATTGGAGGATAAGGTCGGGCTGAGGGAGATGAGTGAGAAGGCTGCCGCAGTCATCCCAGTATGGGGCGAGGGTGGAGGTGATGGTGAGGAATTACAGAGATGCACCCAGAGACGGCATCATGGTCATCCGAGGTGCAACACTGCCCGTCGTCGAGGGCTCTAGAGGAGAGACCGGGCGTCAGGTGTGGGCACGTGGAGTTTGAGATGTAGATTAGACACGTACGTGGGTGGAGGCGCTGCAAGGGAATACACGAGTCTGACCTCTGTGTGGAGCCGTCTCTCTCCTGCCTTCTCTGTCTCTCTCCTGCAGAGAACTGTCGATGAAAACATTAATCAATAGTCAACCTAAGAAAGAAAAGGAAAATTTTATTTGAGCCAACCTGAGGGTTATAACCTGGGAGAAGGTCTCTCAGGGAGCTTTGAGGACTGTTCCAAAGAGGTAAAGGGGGAGACCTGTATAGATGTGATTTTGAAGAAGGGGTACATGCAACCAAGCACACATCTTGGTAGAAGGTTACTGCTATTCTCGAGAAACAGGTATCTTAGATAATGGTTTCAGTGCTTTTCTAAGTATGGGAAGATGCAAGAAACTGGGTTGATAAAAATTTCTCCTTAAAATATCTAACTATCTGACGACCGGTTCTGCCAGTTTTCTTAGTGTACAAGTGCCTCATCCTTTGCCCCAGATTCCTTTCAGAGTGTATTGTAGATCAGCGACTTCAGTGGCTAATGACTTGATTCTTGTAGAACTGGATGGTGGGCACTATTCTTTGTTTTACGATCCCTTCCCTTTCTCTCTCAGTTAGGATCAAGGTTTGGGAGGCATTTTGTGACCGAGTTGTCCTATGGTGCTAGGAATGCTCATTCCCAGGTCAGGCGAGGATTTCATTGATAGGCCACTCAATGTGCTATTACTGGACTAGCCCTGTTAACAGTAACCAAAAGTCTCTTGACCGCCTGTCTTACTAGTCTGTTGTGGTCCAGGAAACGGTCCCCTCTTGTTGCTTCTCCCCATATCTGGACTTGCTACATTATTACAGTCGCTGATCTTATAGAACTACATATTTGATCAATTGTTTCAAGTCACCTAATCATCTTTGATTTTATCTGAGACTCAGTCACACATTTGGTAATGCAAGAAACTCTAATCTTATAAAATAGCAGAATACAGGTAATATAGCTAGTAACATTAATATGTCATAAGTATTTAAGCTAAGAACTTCCATTACGTGCTGCCCAGTATCTCCCCAGGTCGTCTAACCAGTCTGTCCTGCACCAATTGCTATCTTTAAGGGAAATGGTACATTGGCATTGCACATAGAGTTCATCAAAGATGTCTGCACGTACAAGATGAGTGGTGGGTCATTGTGACCCTTTACAGGATTGAGAAAGGAATGTTGTCTCCTAAGGAGTTACAAGGCTATGAGAAAATTGAAGGAAATGAAGAAAAGTTGATCTTTATGGTTGAGCAGATATCTCTGCCATTGGGAGGTCGGGTCAATGCATCATGCAGATACACAATCAACACTAGAGGAGAAGGAGGCGGCCTCAATGGGCAGAGAAAAACTTTACGTTTACATTTTCTTGTCCTGCCTTAAAATATGACTTTTTATTTCATCAAAACTGACTCAGATCTTCAGTGACCCATTAGACTCTGGGCAGACACCCTAGTGTAGCACTTTTATTGAGATGTAATTCCTGTGACCATATACCTTGTAGTTACACATTTAAATTGGACATTCAATGGTTTTTTAGTACAGTCACGGAGTTATGCAACCATCATGACAATCTAATTTTAGAACATTTTTGTCACCCCCTCAAAAAACCAGTACCCATTACCAGACAGTCTCCATTCTTCAGTGTGGTACTTCTAAATATTGATTATTCCTATTTTTTAAGTCTGTCTGTAAGCCCTTTAATGATAAAGAACCCCATGGTATTTGTTTTTGTGTTACAAGTCTATCAGAATCATTCCAAAATAGCTTTTGTATGAATGAGCCATACTTTTAAACAGAAAGGATTTTAAAAAATATGACCCAAGGATTGTGTATCTTTAAGAAAGGATGACCCTTTTGCATTTTTGTGCTATTTATATGGCTGCTGCAGTATTTTTCATATCTACTTGAGAAACTGGTGGGAGGCTATGGAGATAAGTGATGATTGCTTTTTTCTTTTTTGGCTATATTTCTCTAGCATCTGTTGTAAACAAAACAGAGAAGAGAGCTTTTCTAAAACCGGTGCAACTGTCTCAGATTCAAGGAAGCCAATGATAGAAAAATGTAATATCAAAGTTCAGATTATTATAAATACATGGCATAAATCACATCTGCTCATTAAACTTAATTCCAAGGAATAATAACAAAAGCAAAGAGATGTTGAAAAGTCTCTTGGGAGAAATAAAGTAGTTGATAAATTCTTGGTTTTAACTGTTGTATGTCATGAGGATGCTCTGTCTTATTTTGGCCAAGTGTGTAGGGACCCAGACTACACACGTTGGAGCTGGAGGACACCACAGTGGAAACCTCTTCCAACATGTCCATTTCAGAATTAAGAACTAGATAGTGGTACCCTGGGACCTCCAGCAGGTTAGTGGCAGGGCTCACCCAAAGCAGGGAGCCATAATCTATTAGTTCAAACCAGTAGGAATTAGGTACCAACTAGGACTGTGGGGTAAACCACTCATTTTCAAACATTATTTTAAGGCTAAGGAACGTTTTGTCAAATAAAGTCTTATGTGGACCAACAGTAAGAAACAATTAGGGCAGAATTGTTCTGATGGGACCTGGGGTCTGTCTGGCTCCCCTGGTACAGTTGTGCCAATTTGATTTAGTGAGTCCTGAGAACATCCTGTGAACATTCATCGCTCCCCTGTACCCTCCTGGAGCACAGGGCCTGTGCCCTCAATACGATCCCTGGTTTGCTTGTTCCTCTTTCCTTCTCAACTGTGGAATCTCTGGACAGAATGATTCTATCTCTCATGAAACGTTTGTCTCAATTTATGACCTCAGGAAAGATTAACTTAGCTCTCCTACCTGCCAGGTACTTTTCAAGGTGCTAGAGATACAGCCCTGAGAAAAACAGTTGTCTTATGCTCATGGAGCAAACATTCTACGGGGCAAGGGTGTGCGGAAGGATAATAGTTAAGTAAGGAAACAACTATGTGACACGAGGAGATAAGTGCTGTGGAGAAAATGCAGCAGAGGGAGGAGTAGAGGCAGTCCCAGGGCAGCTGGAGTGGCTAAATTTACGGTTCGAGAAGGCACCTCTAATAAAGTGACATTACACAGATGCATAAAGAAGTGAGGGAGGAGCCATGCATATCAGGGAACTTAGGTGCAATGGCCCTGAGGCAGAAGCCTGGAAGGTGAATTAGAGGAACCGCAATGAGGCCAGCATGGAAGAACACTGAAACAGGGTGAGTTAGGAGACGTGAGCAGAGAGGTCTCAGTGAGCCAGATTATGCAGGGCTCCGCAGGCCATAGTACGGGTTTGGGACAGGGACACAGGAGCAGACGAGTAACACAGACTCACTTGGCTTTTGAAAGGCTCACTCTAGCTGCTCTGTTGAGAACACATAATAGAAGACTGAGCATAGAACAGAGAGACCAGTCAGGAGGTTCCTGCAGGAATCCAGGTCAGTAATGGCATATCCATCCTTCCAGTTCATCAGGCCTCTCAGCTCCACAGTTTTCATGACCTAAATTCAAATCTATTACAAACAACCGGCTCCACCTTCTAAATAGTCCTGAAATCTGTCTGCTTCTCATCACCTCCTCTGCTCCTGGTCCAAGGTACTCTCATGTCTGATCTCATCACTGCAATTGGCTTCCTGGCCTCACTCCTCCTGATAGTCTCCCATTGACACAGTAATCAGTGGATCCTTTAAAATGTAAGTCAGGGGAGTGATGTCATTGAAAATGGCAGATTAGGTAATTTCAAAACTCTGTTCCTCCACTAAAGCAACAATTAAGCTGGAAGAAACTATAGGAATTAACTTTTTCAAATTCTGTAATCTAATAAAAACTTTACAACAGCCAGGGGAGTGTTTTACAAAGAAAGAAGATCCAAATTTCAGTATGAGAGCACTGTAGCATTTTAACTTACCTGCCTACAACCTTCTACTTCCCAGCTTCAGGGTGGCTTTGGGGATGTTGGTGTGTGTTCTTAGTGTGACTTGCTGGTTCCAGAGGAGGCAATATAGACCTTGGTCTCAAATACGTATGATTGTGTGTCTGTCAGGTTGCTCCCTGAGGGATTGGTCAGGAGCTTTTTTTCACTTGCCTTGGAATTCTCAGGACTAAAGCGGCCTCTTGGATGGCATTTACGAAAAGAATTTAAAGGCAAATATACAAGCTGCAGCTGCCTGAGGCAAAGGATAGCAGATGGACAAACAGCAGACAGACTGGAAGGCTTAGGAAGAGGTTGGATAAAGGATATAAATGAGGGAATAAGGCTTTGAAAAGCTTGCACATATACTAGAGAATATAGGAGGCCACAGATATGCCCAGGGCTGGATGTATGCTCAGAAAAGATTGGAGAAGGCCCTAAATTTCATCTCTGGCTGATCTTTAGGCTCTGCTCAAGCAGGAAATGAATGCTAAGGCAGAGTTGTAAATGACAAAAGCATTGAAGCACTGCCCAAACACATAGCCATCTGCAAAGACTGGGAGAGTATTTTATTATGTTGGCTTCAGGCATTTAAGGAAATCTCTGTTAAATCACTAGCTGACCACTAAATGAACAGAGGTGAGGCTTTAGGGACCACTGTGACAAAGAACAGTCTTTACAGAAAGAGTTTAGAAGAGTCACTAAATAAACAACTGCAACCCACAAAAATCAGCAAAGAACAAACCCTAAGGAGAAGGGGATTATGATTTCCAGAGTTACCACACTATAATATTTTAAATGCCCAGTTATTAACAGAAAGTTGCAATCTATGCAAAGAAACAAGAATGTATAACCCACTCACAGGAAAAAGCAAAAAGAAGAGAAATTTTCCCTGAGGAAGCCCAGGCATTGGATTTACTATTAAAAGACTTTAGATCAATGATCTTAAATCTGCTCAATGAGCTAAAGGGAACCATAGACCAAGAACTAAAGAAAACCAGGAAAATGATGTCTAAACAAATAGAGAATATTGCCAAAGAGACAGAAAATATAAAAATAAACCAAGTAGAAATTCTGGAGTGGAAAAGTACAATATTGGAAATGAAAATTTCACTAGAGGGGTTCAACAGCAGATTTAAGCAGAAAGAAGAAAGTATCAACAAACTTGAAGATAGCTCAATTTAGATTATCCAGTCTGAAGAGCAGAAAGGAAAAAGACTGAAGAAAAATGAACAGACCCTAACAGACCTGTGAAACACCATTAACTGTACTAACATATGCATAATGGGAGTCCTAGAAGAAGAGGAGGGAGAAAAAGAGGCAAAAAAAAAAAAAAAAATTAAAGAAATATGGCCCCAAACTTCCCAAATTTGAAGAAATGCATGAATTTACCCCTCCAAGAATTTAAATGGACTCCCAGCAGCTAAATACAAAGAGATCTACACCATGGCACATTATAGTCAGACTTTCAAAAGACAAGGAAAAAAGAGAATGAAAACAGCAAGTGAGAAGCAACTTGTCATGTTCATGTACTAGGGATCTCAAATAAGAATAACAGCCAAGTTTTCCTCAGTAAGAGTGGAGGTCAGAAGGAGTTAGGATGACATATTTAAAGTACTGAAAGAAATAACTGTTAATCAAGAATTCTATGTCTGGCAAAACTCTCCTTCAATAATGAAAAAGAAATTCAGACATTCCCATATAAACAAATGCTGAGGACATTCATTGCAAGTGGGCCTGTCCTACAAGAAATGCTAAAAGGATTCCTTCAGACTGAAATAAAGGGACACTAGACAGTAACTCAAAGCCATAAGAAAAAATAAAGAATACCAGTAAAAGTATCTACAGAGGTAAATATGAAACCTAGTATGACTGTATTTCTGGTTTGTAATTCCTCTTTCTTTTTTTTATACAATTTAAAATTCAGATGCATAAGACAATATAAATTTATGTTAATGGGCACTCAATGAATAAAGATATATATATGTGTGTGTGTGTGTGTGTGTGTGTGTGTGTGTGTGTGTGTGTGACAATAACAACATTAAGGGATGGATGGGACCGTAAAGTAGTAGAGTTTTTTTTTTTAAGCAATTGAAGCTAAGTTGGTATTATTCAATCTATGTTGTTAATATTTAAGATGTTAATTGTAATCTCCAGTTTATGAATTAGGAAATAACTAAAGAAAGATTTAGCTAAGGAAATAATAAAAAACTATTAAGAATGGAAAATGAGAGTGGAATAAAAATGGTACACTAGAAAAAAATCAATTAAAGACAAAACAAGGTAGTAATGGAAGAACTGAGAAACAAAAAAGATATATAACATAGAATATAAATAACAAAATGGCAGAAGCAAGCTTTTAATAATAATTACTTTAAATGTAAATGGATTAAAATACCCAATTAAAAGGCAGAGATTTGAAGCCCGTATTGAAAAAAAAAAACATGATCCAACTATATGCTGTCTACGAGAGACTCACTTTAGGTACAAAAACACCAAAATGCTGAAAATAAAAGGATGGCTAAGACATTCCATGCAAATGCTAACCAAAAGGTAAAATGAAGGGGAGAAGGGCATGTGATGATGGAAGCAGAGAGGAGTGATGTGAACAGTTGCCAAGGAATGCTGCCACCTCTAGAAGTGAAGGAAGTAAGGACAGATTCTCCCCTGGAGGCTCTTGAGGAAACTAGCCATGCTGACACCATGATTTTAGCCCCTAAGGACACATTTTGGACTCTTGCCCTTTAGAACCGTAAGAGAATAAATTTGTGTTGACTTAAGTCACTAAATTTGTGATAATTTTTTTACAGCAGCAATTGGAACCCAATACATAATCTCAGTGAAAGCAGAGGTTTTTGTCTCTCTTTTTTCTCCCTTCTCTACAGAAGTTTCAGGACTTAGAATAGTCTTCAATAAATGTTTGTTGAGTGAAAGAAGTGAAGCCAGATGTTATGGACCAGATTTAGGTAGGTTGGCTAAATGCTATGAGGAGAACAAGTGGCAGTTTTGTTGGCCTTGCTTCTGCTTGCATGGGGAAGCTCTATCATAGGTCAAGAATGAAGGTGAAGGGGTTGGGGTGCGTTTGAAGGGAAAAGAGAAGGTGTATCTGTGGGAGGTGTTGGACTAGGTACTTGTCATTAATACAGCATAAATTGAGATCGTCAGCATAGTTGTATGCTTTTCTCCAGTTAGGGCCGTCCGGCGGCCTGGAGTTGGCAGAGCCACATTTAATCAGACTTGGAATTTTTCTAGGGTAATATGATAGAGGCGGAGTGGACAAAGGAGTGGGGATGATTGCAAGGAAGTTATCATAATGACGAATCCTGCCATCTAAGCTGGGTCAGGAGGAAATGAGGACGTGGAGTGAAATGCTGCCCAGATCCATGGATTGGAATTCATAATGGGTCTCAAGGTGTTGTTGGAAAAGCGGTACTAGAGGGAGTGCGCTCCAGTGGTAGAAGGGGATGGAAGGGTGTCATGTTTGAAACTGAGTAGACTGAGGAGCTGCGGTCATCAACAATGTCAAGGTATGGGGGTGGCTATGGGGGTGGTGAGGCTGCGCAGAGGATCAACTCTTTGGAGAAGAGGAAGTAGAGGAAGGGAAAGTCAGGCACCAAAAGGATGTCTCTTCTGGGTATTAAAAAGAGATTGGAGAGATCACGGTGACCCAGGTGCTAAAACTACCAAGCAGTGCAGGGGAAGGACCAGTCTAGAGAATACTGCAGAAAGGAGGGGTAATGGATGACAATCATTCATTAACAAGAACATGACTAATCTTAGTGGAAATGATTTGTTTTTCACCATTGAGAACGATGTTGGCTGTGGGTTTGTCATATATGGCCTTTATTATGTTGAGGTAGGTTCCCTCTATGCCTACTTTCTGGAGGGTTTTTATCATAAATGGGTGTTGAATTTTGTTGAAAGCTTTTTCTGCATCTACTGAGATGATCATATGGTTTTTCTCCTTCAATTTGTTAATATGGTTTCTCACATTGATTGATTTGCATATAGTGAAGAATCCTTGCATTCCTGTGATAAACCCCACTTGATCATGGTGTATGATCCTTTTAATGTGCTGTTGGATTCTGTTTGCTAGTATTTTGTTGTAGATTTTTGCATCTATGTTCATCAGTGATATTGGCCTGTAGTTTTCTTTCTTTGTGACATCTTTCTTTCTTTGTGACATCTTTGTGACATAGTTGTCTTTCTTTGTGACATCTTTGTCTGGTTTTGGTATCAGGGTGATGGTGGCCTCGTAGAATGAGTTTGGGAGTGTTTCTCCCTCTGCTATATTTTGGAAGAGTTTGAGAAGGATAGGTGTTAGCTGTTCTCTAAATGTTTGATAGAATTCACCTGTGAAACCATCTGGTCCTGGACTTTTGTTTGTTGGAAGATTTTTAATCAGTCTCAATTTCAGTGCTTGTGATTGGTCTGTTTATATTTTCTATTTCTTCCTGGTTCAGTCTTGGCAGGTTGTGCTTTTCTAAGAATTTGTCCATTTCTTCCAGGGTGTCCATTTTATTGGCATATATTTGCTTGTAGTAATCTCTCATGATCCTTTGTATTTCTGCAGAGTCAGTTGTTACTTCTCCTTTTTCATTTCTAATTCTATTGATTTGAGTCGTCTCCCTTTTTTTCTTGATGAATCTGGCTAATGGTTTATCAATTTTGTTTATCTTCTCAATGAACCAGCTTGTAGTTTTATTGATCTTTGCTATTGTTTCCTTCATTTCTTTTTCATTTGTTTCTGATCTGATCTTTACAATTTCTTTCTTTCTACTAAATTTGGGGTTTTTTTGTTCTTCTTTCTCTAATTGCTTTAGGTGTAAGGTTAGGTTGTTTGCGATTTTTCTTGTTTCTTGAGGTAGGATTGTATTGCTATAAACTTCCCTCTTAGAACTGCTTTTGCTGCATCCCATAGGTTTTGGGTCGTCGTGTTTTTATTGTCATTTGTTTCTAGGTATTTTCTGATTTCCTCTTTGATTTCTTCAGTGATCTCTTGGTTATTAAGTAGTGTATTGTTTAGCCTCCATGTGTTTGTATTTTTCTGCAGCTTTTTTCCTGTAATTGATATCTAGTCTCAAAGCGTTGTGGTTGGAAAACATACTTGATATGATTTGAATTTTCTTAAATTTACCAAGGCTTGATTTGTGACCCAAGATATGGTCTATCCTGGAGAATATTCCATGAGCACGTGAGAAGAAAGTAGTCTGTTGTTTTTGGATGGAATGTCCTATAAATATCAATTAAGTCCATTTTGTTTAATGTATCATTTAAAGCTTGTGTTTCCTTATTTATTTTCATTTTGGATGATCTGTCCATTGGTGGAAGTTGGGTGTTAAAGTCCCCTACTATGATTGTGTTACTGTCGATTTCCCCTTTTATGGCTGTTAGCATTTGCCTTATGTATTGAGGTGCTCCTATGTTGGGTGCATAAATATTTACAATTGCTATATCTTCTTCTTGGATTGATCCCTTGATCATTATGTAGTGTCCTTCTTTGTCTCTCATAATAGTCTTTATTTTAAAGTCTATTTTGTCTGATGTGAGAATTGCTACTCCAGCTTTCTTTAGAATTCCACTTGCATGGAATATATTTTTCCATCCCCTCACTCTCAGTCTGTATGTGTCCCTAGGTCTGAAGTGGGTCTCTTGTAGACAGCATATATACGGGTCTTGTTTTTGTATCCATTCAGCCAGTCTATGTCTTTTGGTTGGAGCATTTAATCCATTTACATTTAAGGTAATTATCGATATGTATGTCCCTATTACCATTTTCTTAATTGTTTTGGGTTTGTTATTGTAGGTCTTTTCCTTCTGTTGTATTTCCTGGCTAGAGAACTTCCTTTCACATTTGTTGTAAAGCTGGTTTGGTGGTGCTGAATTCTCTTAGCTTTTGCTTATCTGTAAAGGTTTTAATTTCTCCGTCGAATCTGAATGAGATCCTTGCTGGGTAGAGTAATCTTGGTTGTAGCTTTTTCTTTTTCATCACTTTAAATATGTCTTGCCAGTCCCTTCTGGCTTGCAGATTTTCTGCTGAAAGATCAGCTGTTAACCTTATGGGGATTCCCTTGTATGTTATTTTTCCCTTGCTGCTTTTAATATTTTTTCTTTGTATTTAATTTTTGATAGTTTGATTAATATGTGTCTTGACGTGTTTCTCCTTGGATATATCCTGTATGGGACTCTCTGCACATCCTGGACTTGATTGAGTATTTCCTTTCCCATATTAGAGAAGTTTTCAACTATAATCTCTTCAAATATTTTCTCAGTCCCTTTCTTTTTCTCTTCTTCTGGGACACCTATAATTCGAATGTTGGTGCATTTAATGTTGTCCCAGAGGTCTCTGAGACTGTTCTCAATTCTTTTCATTCTTTTTTCTTTATTCTGCTCTGTGGTAGTTATTTCCACTATTTTATCTTCCATGTCACTTATCCGTTCTTCTGCCTCAGTTATTTTGCTATTGATTCCTTCTAGAGAATTTTTAATTTCATTTATTGTGTTGTTCATCATTGTTTGTTTGCTCTTTAGTTCTTCTAGGTCCTTGTTAAATGTTTCTTGTATTTTCTCCATTCTATTTCCAAGATTTTGGATCATCTTTACTATCATTATTCTGAATTCTTTTCCAGGTAGACTGCCTATTTCCTCTTCATTTGTTTGGTCTGGTGAGTTTTTACCTTGCTCCTTCATCTGCTGTGTGTTTCTCATTTTGCTTCACTTACTGTGTTTGGGGTCTCCTTTTCGCAGGCTGCAGGTTCGTAGTTCCCATTGTTTTTGGTGTCTGCCCCCAGTGGCTAAGGTTGGTTCAGTGGGTTTTGTAGGCTTCCCGGTGGAGGGGACTGGTGCCTGTGTTCTGGTGGATGAGGTTGATGAGGTTGGATCTTGTGTTTCTGGTGGGCAGGACCACATCCGGTGGTGTGCTTTGGGGTGTCTGTGAACTTAGTATGATTTTAGGCAGCCTCTCTTTTTTTTTTTTAAATCTTTATTGGAGTATAATTGCTTTACAATGGTGTGTTAGTTTCTGCTTTATAACAAAGTGAATCAGTTATACATATACATGTGTCCCCACATCTCTTCCCTCTTGCATCTCCCTCCCTCCCACCCTCCCTATCCCACCCCTCTAGGTGGTCACAAAGCACCGAGGTGATCTCCCTGTGCTATGCGGCTGCTTCCCACTAGCTACCTATTTTACATTTGGTAGTGTATATATGTTCATGCCACTCTCTCACTTTGTCCCAGCTTACCCCTCCCCCTCCCCATATGCTCAAGTCCATTCTCTAGTAGGTCTGCATCTTTATTCCTGTCTTGCCCCTAGGTTTTTCATGACCATTTTTTTTTTTAGATTCCATATATATGTGTTAGCATACAGTATTTGTTTTTCTCTTTCTGACTTACTTCACTCTGTATGACAGACTCTAGGTCCATCCACCTCTAGGCAGCCTCTACTAACGGGTGGGGTTGTGTTCCTGTCTTGCTAGTTGTTTGGAATAGGGTATCCAGCACTGTAGCTTGCTGGTCATTGAGTGGAGCTGGGTCTTAGTGTTGAGATGGAGATCTCTGGGAGAGCTTTCGCTGTTTGATATTACGTGGAGCCGGGAGGTCTCTGGCGGACCAGTGTCCTGAACTCGGCTCTCCCACCTCAGAGGCTCAGGTCTGACACCCGTCCAGAGCACCAAGACCCTGTCAGCCACAAGGCTAAGAATAAAAGGGAGAAAAGAAAGAAAGAAAAATATAAAATAAAATAAAGTTATTAAAATAAAAAATAATTATTAAAAATAAAACTGAAAATTAAAAAAAAAGAAAGAAGAGAGCAACCAAACCATAAAACAAATCCACCAATGATAACAAGTGCTAAAAAATTATACAGAAAAAAAAAAACCAAAAACGGACAGACAGAACCCTAGGACAAATGGTAGAAGCAAAGCTATACAGACAAAATCACACACAGAAGCATACACATACACACTCACAAAAAGAGAAAAAGGGGGGAAATATACACACACATATATATATATATATATATATATATATATATATATATATATATCATTGCTCCCAAAGTCCACCTCTTCAATTTGGGATGATTCGTTGTCTATTCAGGTATTCCACAGATGCAGGTACATCAAGTTGTTGGTGGAGATTTAATCCGCTGCTCCTGAGGCTGCTGGGAGAGATTTCCCTTTCTCTTCTTTGTTCGCACAGCTCCCGGGGTTCAGCTTTGTATTTGGACCCGCCTCTGCGTGTAGGTCGCCTGAGGGTGTCTGTTCTTCGCTCAGACAGGATGGGGTTAAAGGAGCAGCTGATTCGGGGGCTCTGGCTCAGTCAGGCCGGGGGAGGGAGCGGTACGGAGGAGGCGGGGCGAGCCTGCGGCGGCCGAGGCGTCGTGACGTTGCAGCAGCCCGAGGCGCGCCGTGTGCTCTCCCGGGGAAGTTGTCCCTGGATCACGGGAGCCTGGCCGTGGCGGGCTGCACCGGCTCCCGGGAGGGGCGGTGTGGAGAGTGACCTGTGCTCGCACACGGGCTTCTTGGTGGCGGCAGCAGCAGCCTTAGCGTCTCATGCCCGTCTCTGGGGTCCGCGCTGATCGCCGCGGCTCGCGCCCGTCTCTCGAGCTCGTTTAGGCGGTGCTCTGAATCCCCTCTCCTCGCGCACCAGGAAACAAAGAGGCAAGAAAAAGTCTCTTGCCTCTTCGGCAGCTGCAGACTTTTCCCCGGACTCCCTCCCGGCTAGCTGTGGTGCACTAGCCCCTTCAGGCTGTGTTCACGCCGCCAACCCCAGTCCTCTCCCTGGGATCCAACCTCCGACGCCCAAGCCTCAGCTCCCAGCCCCCGCCCGCCCCGGCGGGTGAGCAGACAAGCCTCTCGGGCTGGTGAGTGCTGCTCGGCGCCGAGCCTCTGTGCGGGAATCTCTCCGCTTTGCCCTCTGCACCCCTGTGGCTGCGCTCTCCTCCGTGGCTCCGAAGCTTCCCCCTCCGCCACCCGCAGTCTCCGCCCGCGAAGGGGCTTCCTAGTGTGTGGACACCTTTCCTCCTTCACGGCTCCCTCCCACTGGTGCAGGTCCCGTCCCTATTCTTTGTCTCTGTTTTTTCTTTTTTCTTTTGTCCTACCCAGGTACGTGGGGAGTTTCTTGCCTTTTGGGAGGTCTGAGGTCTTCTGCCAGCGTTCAGTAGGTGTTCTCTAGGAGTTGTTCCACATGTAGATGTATTTCTGATGTATTTGTGGGGAGGAAGGCGATCTCCACGTCTTACTCCTCCGCCATCTTGAGGGTCTCCCCTCGCTTCTCTTGTTAATCCTCATTCCGGAAACCTGTGTGGAGCTTTTTACAATAAATAGTCGCTTAAGGTTTTATTTCCTTGTCCTGTTGTCTTGGTGTTTACTGTTTCCCAGGATACTGACAAGGAAATGAAAAGGGCCCTTGACACCCTCTCTACGTGGTCTCCGCAGCTGTAGTTGGCAGAGGGGGATCTCTGGTTCACAGCAAGAAAATAGAGGTTCAGGTGGCCAGTTTGGTTTCTTGGCTGCATTTTCATGTGAGTTTCTCTCTCCGAGCTACACTTCATCTCAGGGGTGCAAAGGATTGCTAGACATGGTAAAACAAAGGCAGGCATGTGGCCAGCAATGTGTGGTAATTATAGAGAATGGTTTTCAGGAGACAGAATGGCTTCCCCAGGGACACCCCACCTTATCATGGAACACGGGTGTAGAGTCATTGAATAATGTGTGATATTAACATGGATTGTCCAAAACACCGAGGACAGGGAAGATGTGCCATGAGAGAGAACAGTCTGGGAAAACATCCTTACCTCTCCAAGCCTCAGTTTGTCCATCTGCAGCAGAGAGGGAGGAATGTGTGCCCGGAGGTCCCGAGGCTGGCACTCAGTCACGTGTATGAATGCTGGCTCTGGTGCCTGAAATAGCTGGGGTGCAGCAGGTGGTGATTCCCGCACACCTTCAGGCTCGCTGGTCTTCCACCCCAGACTCCTCACTCTGCACGGTGCACAGGGCGCCTACTCAAGTCACACAGCCTTGAGTTCGAATACAGGGATCTTTCTTTCCATGACTGTCTTCGTGAAAATTCTCTCACTTTTACAAGCCTCTGTTTCCTCTTCTGTAAGAGGGCAAAAATATCTGTCTCATTGGGTTGTTTTGAAGGTAGAAAAATACTATGAAGCATTGAACGTATTTCTAGTTCCTTGTCATACTCAATTCATGGTCACTATTATTACTTTTAGAATAAAATACCTCTCAACTCCAGAAATGCCTAAAACATATTGATATTTTTCTTGTTGATTTCTAGAACTGTCATATGCCAAATGCTCTTGGGATATAAAATTCTAATTTTGCGGAAATCAATTTGTGGGGCAAAGGATTGGGAAGAAAGAAACATTTTGTTCTGTTTTTTCTTCTTTTACGCTCTTCTCACAAAGTAAGAAACTGATCACTGGCAACCCTAATTTAAAATAGTGCTAAACATAAAGTACAAGTGACAGTGCTTATTTATTCTGGGGCTTTAAAACTATGCGTAGTGAAAAGTGTCCTAGACCAGGGGTCAGAAGAAGAATTTTTCTGAAAAAGACCAGATGGTAAATACTTCAGACTTTGCAGGCCATACTGTCTCTGTTGCAAATACTCAACTCTCTCATTTTAGTACAAAAATAGCTGTAAACAATACAAAAATGATGAGAATGGTTACGTACCAGTAAAACTTACAAAAACAGACAAAGGGCTGGATTGGGCTTGTGGGCTGTAGTTTGCCAACTCCTATCCTAGATTACACAGTTCAGCTTCCTATTAGCTGTGTGACACTGGCCTGTCACGTTCTCCTGCAGTACCTTACTATCCTCGTTTCAAAAAAGGGTCAGTCTGAAGATTCTAAAACAGTATGAAAAGGAATATATGCAAACGAATCCAGCGCAATGCCAAGCATGAACTAATGGCACACACTCTGGTCTTTTATGCCTTTTATCCACGTTTCTATTCTTGATTAATTAAATTCTGGAGTAGTGAAGGCATTTTATGTCATCTATTTGTAGTGACTGTGTACTGTGTTGAGAAAGATTCTGGGACTGTCTGGGCTTGGCTGGGAGACCCATTCTTGGCTGATGGGCCATTCTTGGGTTAAGCTCTCTTCCTGTTTCCCTTGTTATGCTCTTTGTAATTCTCTTATTCAGTCATTTTCTTTTGGTTTCTTCTCTCCGCTTTGTCCCTGTTTATTATCTCACAGCACCCTTGCGTTCATTTACACTGGGAAGTGCTGATATTTATAATGCTGGAGTAGGGAGCAGATGTTGGCATGACTATGTCTTTGGAGTTTTGTGTGGTTTAAAGTCTAATTTTAATTTGATGATGAGTCAAAACGTGCATTTTCGTGGATCAGTATTTTCTTAAGAAAGACGATAAAAATGTTTCTACATGTATGTTTGTGAGATGTTGTCAGACTTATTTTAGACAAGACTCTTTCATTTTCTGAGATTCGTTTGTTCTTTTCTTGGCCCCCAGAATTATCATCCTGAGTGGGATGAAGATGATGAGACCACATCATTTTCCCTGGCTTTCCTCATGTGCCTCCCACTGTGGGGGGTGGACTCCATCCATGCAGAGGGCAGGGAGTGCTGGTCCAGTCCTACAGAGGCTTCATGTGCAGGTCAGTGTTTCTGGAAAAGATTCCTTTTCTGTGTTTGTAAAGTTAGGCGGTTGCCACAAGACTGCATTTTGACACCAATGCAGAGTTCAGGAGTCCTGAAGACCACCCTGTGTTTGATAATTCACTAGTAGGACTTATAGAACTCACTGGAATCTGTTCTGCTCGTGATTATGGTTCATGACAGTCAAAGGACATGGATTAAAATCAGCCAAGGGAAGGGAGGTGGGGGCAGAGTTGAGAAGGGCTCCAAACAGGGAGCTCCCATCTATCTCCTCCCAGGGGAGTGTGGGCAGCGTTAATTCCTGCTGGTAGTGCGTTGTGACAATACGCACGCAGGATTGACAACAACTAGGGAAACTCACCTGGGTGCTGGTGTCAGAGTTTCTCCTGGATCTTGATCACGTAGACAGGGTTGACCAACCTTCGGTCTCCAGCCCATCCAGAGAAAGAGTGATGCTGCAATGGCCCAAAGCCCCCAGGGTGCGGGCGACCTTCCTGGTTGGCAGTACTCTGTGTGTGCTGTCACACGTCGTTGCTGGGAGGAATTGGTGCTGCTGTTAGTTCCCCTGGGACAGGACAACAGGAAGCTCTGCCCTGGAACCCTCCTGGGCTCAGTTGCCTCATCTCCGATTTTAACCTGTGTCCTTTGACTGTAAAAAAAACTACAAACATGAGGATAACAGCTTTCAGCGAGTTCCATGAATCCTTTTAGTAAACAAGAGGGTGGTCCTGGGAACCCCCAGACTCTGCGGTGTGTGTCAGAAGTGGGAGTGGTATTGGGAGCTGCCCCTCTAACTTGATAGTTGGTGTTAAAAGTGGGATTCACTAGACTGACCCTGTCTCACTGAAATATGTGGTTTGGGAAAAATAAGAGTGAGGTGGTGGGGACTGAAAAACATTTGATTTCTGGAAGGGCTTGGAGTCACCCATGGTATGAAAATGCAGCTGTGCTACAATCAGTTAAAGGAGGAAAACGTTACCAATGGAATTTAGAAATGATAGATTCAATTTTTGAGTAGCTGGCTCATTGACTGCATAAAGAAATTCAAAGTTAACTGGAAATAAGCCAAATATACAATCCCTTAGCTATTGTATTTTTTAAGAGTTAAAGAGAAAATAAAGTATTGGGGAAGATCCTGATGCTGGGACAAGCTTGAATTCCAGCAAGTCAGAACTATAGCCACTAGTCTCAAGGCTGCTACCAAAGGGAAAGTCTTACTGAAATGCCAGACAGCTAAGAAGTTTAGCATGATTTGTAAGAGAAGGAGGAAAGACAAAGTAAGAGTCAAGGGATTTATTCCAGCAAGTTCGAAAACTTTGAATGGTTATTAAGAAATGAGGTTTTAAAAAAAGTGAACATTGATGGGGAAAACAAAGGTTTTAATGCAGCACTTTCAGAGACTGGGTGGGCAGACGGTAGCCCGGGGTGCTTCCCCAGCATGGAAAGGTCCAAAATAAATCTGCTATATTTGCCATACTTTGGAAGAATTAAAAAAGTCAGAAGGCTCAGGTGACAGTGAGAAACTTGGACTTGAATTGTCTTGGTCAATGGTCCTACAAGCTAATCAGTGTAAGCATTGACTAAAGGGCCAGGGCTTTTTGTCCTGACTTCCACTTTCTCTTTCCTACCTGATGCAGTCGTCCCAGAACCAGGGCTGCAACAGCAGATGCTGAGAGCAAGCACAATTCCAAAATAAGAAACTGTTAACTTTATCTTTAAATATTATGTCAGAATTCCTAGGGATTCTTGATTTTACCCTCTATATGAAAATTAGAGGAATTAGTGGAATCCCCATCTGGAAAAATTGGGGTTGACAGTGAATGCAGCTGTTTGCCTCATTGTTGAGCTAGCCCACCAGTTCTGCACCAGTGTAACCCTGCCCTACATGAATGGGCTTGGACTGGGTTGAGGCCTTGCTAGACTAGTATTGCTGCCTGCAGTCTGGAACAATACTAATTTGAAGTCCCTTCCAAAGGTGGAAAAGTGTGGGTAAAAATCAATGACAAATGGAGAGAAGGAGAAAGAGTAGCTGAGGCTGAAGGGATGAATAAAAAGGTTATGCCACAAGGACAATCCAATACTACACTGGTGCCTTGAGAGAGATTCAGAGCAAGAGATGATACTGTCTCTTAGCTCAGTTATACCAGATGCCCAAAATGGTGAAGCTATATATTGCCAAGACAACTTCTGCTTTTGGAACCTGACAAGGTCAAACAGAAGCCTGCAAACCTGAATGGCATTGCTCTGGGAGACATTTGGTCATTTGGTCACAGGTTGTGAAGATGGCCCGGACCAATTGTTAATGACTGAGTGGGACTTGAATGACACACCAGTACCTTTTGGCTCATTTTCAGGTTACATCTACTACTGTGCTAAGATGTGGGTAACACTAGCCTTTTTGGTAAGATTCAACTTCCTTATAGGAAGTTTATGGAACAAGTTTATGATGATATTGACATCGATGATCAGCTGTATCAGGAGACTGTGTTACGACATCCTCAGGATGTAACACCAATGAAAAGTGACAGGCAGAGGAAGATTGGGATTAGCTAACCATAAGTTAATTTCCATGCTAAATAGTTCTGCACAGATTTATAATAAGGAACAAAGAGCTGCAGATTGGGGTGAGGGGTGAAGAGTAATCAAATTAGTAGGAAAATACGGACAGTGTATGAAATGACTTTATAGGATGGATTAGTTGTTTCTTTCAATCTATCCCTACCTGATTCTGGCTCTTCCGTATGTTAGGTGCATTCATACTGATACTATTGGCATATCTGTCACAGAAATTCTATACAAAATGTGGATGTTCAGATAAATAGAAGTATTTCGCTGTAAGAGCTTTGCGTGTGGCTCGTCAGGGAAGCTTACCTGAGCATCACGTCCAGAATTTTTATAGGGCCTCAATCACACAGACATGGTTGATTGCCCATGTGGACACTTTATTCTCCAGCCCTTTCAGGGGTCAAGCTGGTACTGCATGGCCAAATGGCTGCACCATAAATTATGTTGTTAGACAGCCCAGTGTGGCCCAGGACCCAGGTAAACACTCTTATCAACAGAACATTCCAAGGGCCTAAATATCACTCCCAGGAGCCTGGGCAAAGGACAGATTCCCCTTTGGGAAGGTTAATTCCTCACTGCCCAGTGTCCGTCAGTGGAATAGGACCCAGAGCATATTCACAGTTTAGGATTTAATGCAGCAGGAAGTCTAACAGGCATCAATGTTGACATGGAAACATGGCTGCTCTAAGATTCTGCAGGTGCTAGTGGGAGTTTGTTGAGCTCATTATCATGCAGTTACAAACATGGTGAGCTATGTAGGATTTCTGAGCGTGACTGATTGCTGATCCAGAATTTGTTAAACAGATATTGGAAGACTAAGAAGCCAAGAAGGAAACACTGAGATAGCCCAGGAAAAATTAGGTTTGCAGAGGTCAGAAGGTGGCTTTGGATCTAAGAGATGAGCGTGTAATATCCAGCCCACACCTTTTAATAACATAATAGGCATTTTTCCTACCTTCAGGGCTGGCCTCTACTCTCACCCACAGAATCTCCAAGTGGAGAGAAACGCTTGCAGGCAGTGACTTTTGATGAGTACCTGTCACTCCTTGCTCTGTCCTGAAGAGCAGTATATGATGTGTCTGCTTCCCATTCCCCATGCATCCCCTCAGGTCCCCTGCTGCACTACATGCCGAGTCTATGGGACCCCTCGCCATCCCCTCACCTGTCAGTCATGGTCCTTCTTCCAGGGTAATGCCTGTGTGGTGTATCCAGTGGGCTTTGCGTGGTGCAGACACAACAGCCCTGTGCCTGTGAGTGTGCTCAATCTAGGTTATTTGGCAACCATGCAGCAACTCTTACTTTGGGAAGAGTAAATGAGGACTGTATTTTTATTCAAATATTTCTTCATTTTTTCATTCATTCACCCGGCATTTTTTCAGCACTTATAATGCAGTGACCTAAACACTTTGGATAAAAAAGAGTATAATCAGTTACTTAAATAATTCAAATACACTCCTTATCTCAGGGTGTAGAAGTTCCACTGAGGCTGTTTCATCCTGGGTGGAAACTGTGCCTCGAATTTGTAGTTGCAGGTAGTCCAGTCCTTCAAAATGAGAATTATCAAAAACATGGGACTCCTGAATCTTTCAGGAATAGCCAATACAAAAACTTCTCTGGAGTTTAGGACACAAGGAATTCTCACAGAGAAACAACGCTTGCTGAAAATCAAATGACAATAAAGTGTTTAAAAAAATATGCCAAGTAACTTCCAGTTTCACCTCCAAGATGCAGAGCTTGTGAATGATGATTGCTAGCCTTACAGCAAGAAGAAGAAAAAAAAATCAGCAACTTTTACTGGGCTCATCCGAGAAGTGAGGTCACAGAGCAAGCTGTCCCCTCAAACCCAGAGAGGCAGATACATCCAGAGAGATGAGGCAGACGAGAGCCACTTACCTGGAGGAGAGGCCACTTGATGCCATAAGCTGATAGAAACACTTAGCTATAACTTTCACTAACTTTTGGAGGTCAAGGGTAGACTAACCATGAGGGTGAGAAGGTTCAGGGGCTCAGTGATAAGGAGCACCCACACTTTTGCATACTTTTCTTCTAGAAATTCATTTGCTAGGGCTGCTGTAACAGAGTACCACAAACTGGGTGGCTTAAAACAACAGAAATTTATTGTCTCACAGTTGTAGAGACTAAACATCTGAAATCAAGGTTTAGCAGGGTTGTTTCCTTCTGAGAGTTGAGAGTGAAAGATCTATTCCATGCCCCTCTACAAGCATCCGGTGGTCTCAGGTGATTCTTGGCTTGTAGATGTCCATCGTCTCCCTGGGTCTTCACATCATCTTCTCTCTGTGTCTGTGTCTCAGTCTCCTCTTCTTATAAGGTCACCAGTCATACTGGATTAGAGCCACTCCAAAGACCTCATTTTAACTTAATTACCTCTGTTAAGACCCCACGTACAAATAAGGTCACATACTAAGGTATGGGGGCTTAGGACTTCAACATGTATTTTTGGAGGGACACAATTCAACCCATTGCAGAACTCAAACAGGTTCTCACGGGGAGGATTAGAAAAAGCTCCCGATACGGCCCTGGTGGGGTGAGGGGGAAGAGTAGCCATTGTGACCCTCTCCCCACATATTCCGCTTAAAAAAAACATAACCTCCAGGAGGAAGGACCTTACCAGAGGACAATTCTGAAACCTTATCCCCTGTGAGGGCAGGGAATTCCACCCACTCCAGCCTGTTTCAGCATTCTCTCATTTAAGGAAATAAAAGTCATAATCAACTGGAGAGTGGCTTCAAGGACAGGGAGTAAGGGGCATAGGGAGGGGTAGTTCTACCCCTTGAGGGAAACCAGAAATACTTCTGAAGGACACACACCATGACACAGACCAATCAAAGTACTGAGACGTAACCAGAAGATTAGAGAGTGTGCTTTCTCCCTCTCACCGTACACCATCCTAACAAGCCACCAGTAAAAATGAGTAGATTACAGCTGAAAAATTTGAAAGACAAAAACTCTCTATGAGGCAGTTGTATCAAAGAAGGGGGTAAAAACAAGCTGACTGGAGGAATTTGAAGCCTTGGGTGCCTATACTTACAGCAAACATTAAATATATTTCAACACCTAGCCAGATATACATACATCTTCAGGATAAAAACCTGTTTGTTTCAATAACTCTTACCCTATACAACATGTTTGTATTTTAATAAAAAATGACAAAGCATGCAAAAAGACAAAATAAACAAAACAAACTCAAAAAATCCATAATCTAAAGAGACAAAAACTTGTCAGAACTAGAGTTGATAAGACACAATGGTTAGAACTACCAGACAGTGATTTTAATATAACTATGTTAAGTGCTAAAATAACAATAATTTAAAAATATAATGTGCAAGGTCAGATGGATAATGAAAGAAAAGAAATGAAAACTATAAAAATGTATCAAAGGGAAATGCCAGAAATAAACAAAACAGTAACAGAAAAGAAGGATGCCTTTGATACGTCCAAGGAAAGAATCAATGAGCTTGAGTATAGGTCAATAGAAACATCCCAAAATCATATGCAAAGAAAAAATTAGCAATAAGAATAGTGATAAAAAAGAACACAATGTCCAAGACATGTGGGATATTGTGAATAAATGTATAAAAAATTTTAAATGCATATAATCGGAATGCCAGGAAAAGAAAGAAAGAATAAGGTAGAGAAAATATCTGGAAAAATAACAGCCAAAAACTTTATAAAATTTATGTCAGACAACAAACCACAGGTCCAAGAAGCTAGACAAACATACTGAAACTGCAGAAAACAAAAAACAAAGAGAAAAATTTGAAAGAATCCAGAGAAAGAATGCACACCTTACTTATAAAGAAATAAGGATAAGTACTACCATAGATTTATCATAAGTAACTATGCAAGCAAAAAGGAAGTGGAGTAAAATCTTTAAAGTGTCAAAAGAAAAAATATTCCTACCTAGAATTTCATAGTCAATGAAATTATAGCCAGTCATTTCTCAAAAGTGAAGCAGAAACGAAGACTGTCAGATAAACAGAAAATGAGAGAATTTATTTTAAACTTATCTGCTTTGGAAGAAATTTTAAAATAAGCTTTTCAGGAAGAAGAAAGATGGTATAGATCAGAAACTTGGATCTATATAAATAAGGGAGAGAATTTGAAAAAAAAACCCCAAATAATTGTAAAAGATATTTTAATTTTCTTATTCTTATTGATCAAACAGAGAGCTGTCTCTTAAAGCAAAAAGAGTAATAATTTTGGAAGTTTATAGTATATGCATAATTAAAATGAATAACAACAATGTCACAAGGAATGGGAGGGAGAAATTGGAAATATTCTCCTTAAGATACCTGTACTACACATGAAGTAATAAAGTGTTATTTGAATATGAATTTAGATTATTTAAAAATTACTATAAATTATAGGGCAACTACTAACAAAGTTACAAAGACGTATAAATTATATGTCCAGAGAGAAGTTAAAATAGAATCAAATAAAATGCTCAATTAAAACATGAGAATGTAGAAAAGGGAGAAAAAAGGAGAATCAAAGAACAAATGCAATAAATAGAAAACAAAAAGATGGTTGATTTTTATCACTAAACTTAAAGATGACTGGTCTAAATTCACCAATTAAAAGTCAGAGATTGTTACAGTAGATTAAAAACAGAGGCTGAACCATATGCTGCTTACAAGAAATTCATTCTAAATATAAAAACTCAGGTAGGTTAAAAGTAAAAGGGTGGAGAAATTTATACTATACCAACACTAATCAAAAGAAAACTGTAGTGGCTATATCAGTTTCATATAAAGCAGACTTTCAAACAAGGATGATTTATTAGAAATAGAGAGGTGCATAACAGTGAAAAAGAGGCCAATTCTCCAAGAAGATATCATCTCCAACATGTATGCACGTAACAACAGAGCCTCAAATACATGAAGCAAAATGAACAGAACTGAAATGAGAAGCAGGAAAATCCACTGCTATAGACTGAGGCTTCAATAACCCCCTATTAGTCATGGATAGATCAAGCAAACAGAAAATTAGTAAGGATACATATTACCTGATTGTATCATCAATCAACCTGATTGAATTGGTATTTATAGAACATTTCATCCAACAACAGCAGGATGCATATTTGTCTCAAGTACACAGGGAACATTCACCAAGATAAACCATATTCTCAGTAAAAATCACACTTCAACTGAAAGTAATAGAAAGTATACAAAATACCTTCTCAGGTAGCAATGGAATTAAACAAGAAACCATAGGAGAAAAATAGCTGAAAAATACTCAAATATGTGGAGATTTAACAACACATTTCTAAAAAAGTCCAAGGGTCAAAGAAAAATTAAAACCAATTATCATTTATAATATAACCAGTACAAATAAAATACTTGGTAAAAATCTAACAAAATGTATATGCGAGATCTCTGTGTGTAAAACTAAAAAACACCAAAGGAAGAAATCACAAAAATATTTAAATAAATAGAAAGATATTCTGTATCCATGGATTAGAAGAATAAATATTGTTAATATATCAGTCTTTCTAATTTCATCTATAGTGTCAATGCAATCCGCATCAAAATTCTAGCAAAAAATTCTTTTTGTAAAAACTACTGAACTTAGTCTATAATTTATATGAAATGCACAGGTACTAGAATAGTGAACACAATTCTGAAAAAGAACAAAGTTGGAGGACTCATATTACCAGGTTTCAAGACCTACTATAAAGCTGTGTTAATCAAGAGAGCAGAGTGAAAGTACAGACATATGGATCAATGGTACTACCTGAAGAACCCAGAGAAAAATCTACACAGATTTGGTCAACTGATTTTTTACAAAGATGCAGGGGCAATTTATCGGAGAAAGGAGAGTCTTTCCAACAAATGGTTTTGCTACAAGTAGATATCTACATGCAAAAAAACGAACCTCAACCCTTACTTCATGCCATACACAAATATTAACTCAAAATGGGTCACAAGCCTAGATATAAAATACAAAACTATAAAACTTCTATTAAATAGGAGATAACATTTGCTTGATCTTGGTGATGAGTTTTTATTTTTTATTTTATTTTATTTTTAAAAATAAATTTATTTTATTTATTTATTTTTGGCTGCACTGGGTCTTCGTTGCTGCACGTGGGCTTTCTCTAGTTGCAGTGAGCAGGGGCTACTCTTTGTTGAGGTGCGCGGGCTTCTCATTGTGGTGGCTTCTCTTGGTGCGGAGCACAGGCTCTAGGCGCATGGGCTTCAGTAGCTGTGGCTCGTGGGCTCAGTAGTTGTGGCTCACGGGCTCTAGAGCACAGGCTCAGTAGTTGTGGAGCACGGGCTTAGTTGCTCTGCGGCATGTGGGATCTTCCCGGACCAGGGCTCGAACCTGTGTCCCCTGCATTGGCAGGTGGATTCTTAACCACTGTGCCACTAGGGAAGCCCTTGATGAATTTTTAGATACAGCACCAAAACACTCTCTCTGTAAGAAAAAAGCTGGTAAGTTGAATTTTATTAAAACTTAACACTTTTTCCCTTGTTAAAGACACGATGAAGAATCCAAGGAACTCAAACTGGGTATTAAAAAAATAGAATAAATAACTAAAGATAAAAGAGAAATTTAAAAATTCATCTGAGAACACTATCAGTTATTTTTTGTGAATAAGCCCAAAACATTAAACAAAATTGAAAATTTCTTAGAAAAAATATAACTTAGCCAGAAGAAACTCAAGAAAAAAATTAGTTTAAAATATGAGGCCAAAACTGTGTTAGAACTAACTTCTATGAAAAAGTTATGGAGAAGTCTGCACTGACATTTTATAAGCTGTCACAGAATATAGCTTAGGAAGAAAAATTGTCAAAAGCATTTGTGATGTTTAGAATAATCTTGATCCACAATTAGACAAAGACATGAAAACCAAGGATTATAGGTACAACTTATTCATTCATTTATTCTTACATTTCACTAGCATCTACCATGTAGCACCAGGCACTCTCCTGAAGCTCAGGATACACCAACAGAACAGATGAAGAATTCTGTCCACATGGAGCTCCCTTTGTAAAAGGGAGAAACAAAATAATCAATTAATAGAATAAGTGAGTAGGTATCTTACTGTATTGGGTGATTAATGCAATGAAGAAAATAGAGCAGGTTAAAGTTTTACTGGGGTGCTGTTGGCTTTGCAATTTAAAATGAAATAGTCAGGGTAAACTTTAAAAATACCTTTCATGACATGGCTTGCAAAGGGGTGAGGGATAAGCCACGCATTTATGTGGAGGAAGAGGCAGAGGGAACAGTCACTCCAGAGGCTCCCAGGTTGGATCCTGCTCAGCACAGACTAGGAAGAATAAGTAGCCCAGGGTCTGCAGCAGAGTAAGAGAGGGTGTAGGAGGTGATCACATGGGGCCTTCTCAACATGGCACAGACGTGAGCTTCTACTCTACATGAGATAATCTGCCATTTCCTGGGTTTGAGCCAAGGAGTGATAAACTCTGACTTTTTTTATAAGGCTAATTTGTTGAGAATGGATGATAGGAAACCATGGTGTGAATAAGGGGACCAGTTAGGAGGTTCTTAGAGTAGTACAGGTCAGATAGGATGTTTGCTTGAAGAAGGGCAGTAGCTGTGAGCATGGTGAGAAGTGCTTAGATTCTGGCCTGTTTTAAACCTGGACCCACAGGATGTACTAATGTCGAGTGAGATAGAGTTGACTTAGGGTGACTCCAACGTTTTTGGCTTGAACAACCAGAAGTTGTCATACAGAATGGAAATGGGAAAGGCTGTTGGAGCAGTTTTTAGGGGGCGAGATGAGGAGCGAGGGCTGTCTTGGCCATGCTGAGTTTGTGATCTATTAGGCATCCTAGTGTGGGTGTTGTTTGGGCTACTGGATGGACACATAGAATTCAGGAGGGCGTGTGGGCTGGAGAGGGAAAATAAGAGTCACTGGCTTTGAATGGTCTTTGAAGTTCTGTGTCTCAATGAGATTATCCAGGGAATGAGTGTAGGTAGAATGTCAGAAAACTAGAGATGGAGCTCTGGGCACACTGACAGGAAGAAAAGAGAGACTGACAGGAGGGGTGGATGAGGTTGATCCCTGGAGCAGGCAGAGAACCAAGAATGAATGACGCTCTGGAAACACAATGATAAAGTGTGTCCAAAAGAAGGCATTTGTCTAGTGAGTCAAACGATGCTGATCAGGTAAGATGAAGATGGACATTTGACATTGGGTTGCCAACATTGCTGATGACTTGACCAGCACAGCATTACAGATGCAAAAGTCCTAAAATAAACTTAAGAGAACTGAAGCCAAGAATATTCAGCAGATGTCACGACTATGTTGGGTTTATCCTGGGAAAGCAGAGGTGAGAACGGGAGAGGTGAGTCATTCTGCCATCCACCTCGGCCTCCCACCATGAAACACGTGAATGTCCAACATGTCAGGAAATTCTTGAACCACAGTAGCCACATATCTGGTCTGTTTTATCTGTCTGTGTCCCTGCAGAAAATCTTTCATTAACCCGTTGTTGCCTCCCAGAGAAAGTCTGAGCTCTTACCATGCTGTGCAGGCTTTGCATGCCCCGTCTTTTTCTGCAGGCTTGTTGCTCATGATTCTTTGACCCTATGTGCATCCTATGAGCCAGCCATACCGAATTACTTAGAGTCCTCTGACCAGCTACACGAGGTCGGGCCTCCACATTATTACATATGCTTGTGGCTGGCACCTTTGTTGCTCAGTGAATACCCAGTTCCCCTCCATGTTACCCACCCCCTTTTAGTGATGGGAAGGATGGTCATGTTCCTATTTCTGGGGGATGGGCTCCGAGAAGAAGTGACATTTCACTTCAGCCCTGAAGCGTTTAAGAGCAGTTGCATGACCTTTTGGCTCTTTTCCAGAGAACCGTAAGCACATTTTGGATGTTGGTGGTGTAAGAATGAAGCCATCTGGATCACCAGTTGGCACATGGAGGAGAGATGCCCTGGAAAATTGCCTGACACATATCTGAATCTATGTGGATGAGAAATACATCTTTTTTATGAAGTCACTGAAATCCAGGGCTAGACATTCCTGACTAACACAATAGTGTTCTATCTGACTATGATGCCATGTGCATCTGTGTGCCCTACAAATCCTTGCTGGGTTGCCAGGAGTGTGCCAGGGTCTCCTACCAGCTCTGGTGATATAAGAGTGAATAAGGTGTTTTCTGGCATCAATTGGCTCACTGCTTTCAGCTCCTTCTGAAAGGTGTCCCTCCTAAGTTGATTATAGAGTGATATCTCTGTCTTAAAGACTTTTAATATATTGTAAAATAAATTTATTTCATCCTAATGAGACTATGAGCTCATTGATAGCATTTTGTGTTTTAAAAATATTTCTCTCTCCAGTAACTAGTACTTGGCTTGGTATCTAGTAAATATTCTGTAGGTTTATTTTATGAATGTCTGGGACTTTTCGTTCTCAAGTTGTGTGTGTGTGTGTGTGTGTGTGTTGTGTGTGTATGTGTGTTGTGTGTATGTATGTGGGTGGTATGGTTCTGTCTGTACACCTTTGTTGTGGAAAGTGACCTTTTTTTGCTTAACTAATTCAGACTTATAGAAGTGACTGTTATTGAATTTCAATCCATTTTATTTCTATTATTTTATTTTTTATTTTTGGCTGTGTTGGGTCTTCGTTTCTGTGCGAGGGCTTTCTCTAGTTGTGGCAAGCGGGGGCCACTCTTCATCGCGGTGCGCGGGCCTCTCACTGTCATGGCCTCTCTTGTTGCAGAGCACAGGCTCCAGACGCGCAGGCTCAGTAGTTGTGGCTCACGGGCCTAATTGCTCCGCGGCATGTGGAATCTTCCCAGACCAGGGCTCGAACCCATGTCCCCTGCATTGGCAGGCAGATTCTCAACCACTGCACCACCAGGGAAGCCCCCATTTTATTTCTTATATCCTCTTATTATTACTGCTTCTGTCAATTTCAAAGTGTGCTTATTCTATATCAACCAAGTGGAATGGGCAGATATCAATGGTTTGACCTCTCAAATGGTGAAACTGAGGCTCAGAGGTACTAAAAGACACTAACTAGTAGTAGTTAAGAGCATTATTAAGGTGGAAATATGCCAGGTAATAACTCTATGCTTGAGTTTTGTAGTCAGAAATATCAGTACTTCATCTGAGCTTGTTGTATCTGGATTTACAGACTATTAAAGACTTGCCTGTTAATATTTCTGTTCCCTTTCTTAGATAACATTTCTACCCTTTTATCCCAAGTATAATTTATATACTAAATCTAATAATTCTGATTATACATTCTTTATTGAAAATGCAAATGAATCATAGATGTTCTGAGTTATCATGAACAATCAAGATTATCAGCAATCATATCTAATCCACATTTCTTAAATGAGAACTAATTATTGTCCATAACTTGTAGCATTCCTCATTAAAGTCTTGCTTCTCTCAAAAAAAATAAATAAATAAAAATAAATGGATCCCTATGGGGGCTTCTGGGTCTTGGTGATACTCTTATTTCTATATCTGCTTGGTGGTTTCCTGAGTGTTTGTTTATAATTATTCATTAAGCCATATATTTATGCTTTATTAACCTCTCTTTAGTGTGTCATATTTTTCAATATAAAAATTTAATAAAATACATTAAATAAAAGTGCTTCTTTTATTCTTATTACAAAACCAATGTACTTTAGGACATTTGAAAAATAGTGATGTGCAGAAAGAAGAAAAAAAATCACACATAATCTCACCATCCCGCTGGTACCTACTAATATAGTGCCTTACAGATTCCCAGGTTTCGACACATGCACTCACAGACAGATAGACAGACACAAGTAGATGAAGACTTGCACTCACCCCCTACCACCACACCATCACCCACTGCTGCTCTCACCTCCCTCACAGACTTTTAAAACTAGAGTAGTTAGCATTGGTATAATACTGTTAGTTAAGCTGGGGATTTTATTTGGTTTTCACTTTCCCCCCACTGGATCCAATCCAGGGTAGCACATTGCATTTAGTCATCATGTCTTCTTAGCAGGGTGGACAACTCATCCCATTTTGCCCCATGTGTCCCATTTTTACAACTCAAAGTCCCACGCCCTGAGAAATCTGTTGCTTCTGATTAAACCAAGATGGTTGGTCACCCTACAACCCACTCTTGTGCAGTCTGTGATTTTTTTTTAGTCTTTCCTCATCTTGCATGACCTAGACAGTTTCAAAGAGCACTGGAGAAGTGTTTTGCAGAACATCTCTTGATTTGGGTTTGTCTGGTGTTTTCTCACAATTAAACCGTGGATGTGGATTTTGGATTGAAGACCACATAGGTGAAGTGCCCCTCCTATCACATCATATCAGGGGTACATGGCATGAACACAGCAAAATACTCTGATGTTAACCCTGATGACTTGGCTAAGGACCTGTCTGCCGGGTTTCTCCACTGTGATGTTGCTTCTGTCCCATTGCTATTCTCTGTTCACTGGGCATTAAGTCCAGTCCCCACTCAAGGGAGGGGATTATTCCCCACTTCCTAGGGGGAAGGAGGAGTTTCAAAGAATTTGCTAAATTTACAACCTCTGTCAAAACCATCACAGTAATTGATAAATATTTTTTTGGGGAAATTTGAGGTTATGCAAATATCCTGTTTCTCCTTAAAGTTTTATCTACTAACTTTAGCATCTCCAGTGGGTCCTGCCTGCATCAATTATTACTGTGGTGTTCTAACGGGGGAAATCTCTTTCTATTGTTACATCTACATTTATTGATTGGAATTATTCTGGAAGGAAGACTTGTTTCTTCACTTGCATTTATTTATTTATTTATTTATTTATTTATTTATTTATTTATTTATTTATATTAGTATGGATTTAGGGAGAATTGTTTTTAAGGTGGTATCAGCCAATACTATGGTACTTCATTTGTTGCTCAAATTGCTAAAGTCTTGACCATTAGGAGGTCCATTTAGCTTGGCACCTGTGTCTTTTCTACATGCCTTTATCATTTTTATTTTTTTTTAGCACTTAATTTCTGGCGCTGCAGGAGTCTCCAGGCTCATCTCATATTTTCCCTGCTCCCCATTAGAAAATGCCATTTCTGCAAGGAGCACTGGTGCTTTGGTTTCTTTTATGGAAAAATAGTATAGGAGAAGTCTCTAGTGTCTAGAAATACTGTCCTCCCATAAAAGGAACCAAGGCACCAGTGTTCCTTGGAGAAATGACATTTTCTAGGGCAGGAGCAGGGAAAATACAAGATGAGTCTGGAAAACCTTCAAGAATTTAAACTGTCTCTGTTTGCAGATGACATAATTTTATATACAAACAACCCTAAAGACTCCACTAAAAAACTGTTAGAACTAATCAACAAAAGCAGCAAAGTTGAAGGATGCAAAATCAGCATACATTTCTATACACAAACCATGAACTATCCAAAAAAGAGATTAAGAAAACAGTTCCATTTACAATAGCACCAAAAAAGAATAAACTTAACCAAGGCGGTGAAAGATCTGTACACTGAAAACTCCAAGATACCAATGAAAGAAACTGAAAAAAACAAAAATAAATGGAAAGATATCTTATGTTTATGGATTGGAAGAATTAATATTGATAAAATCTCCATTCTTTATAGATTAAATTCAATCTCTATCAAAATTCCAATGGCATTTTTTCTCAGAAATAGAAAAAAACCAAGCCTAAAATTTGTATGAAACCACAACGGACCCTGAATAGCTAAAGCAAGCCAGAGAAAGAAGAACAAAGCTGGAGGCCTCGCACTTCCTGATTTCAACTATATTACAAAGCTATAGTAATAAACAGTGTATTACTGGTATAAAAATAGACATATAGACCAGTGGAACAGGTTAAGAGCCCAGAAATAAACTGTCGCATATAGGGTTAACTAATATTCCACAAGGAAGCCAAGAATATACAATGAGGAAAGGACAGTCTCTGCAATAAATAGTCTCTGCAGTGTTGGGAAAACTGGATATCCACATGCAGAAGAATGAAATTGGACCCCTATCTTACACCACTCACAAAAGTTAACTCAAAATGGATTAAAAACTTAAATGTAAAACCTGAAACTATAAAACTCCCAGAAGAAAATATAGAGGAAAAGTTCCTTGACATTGGTCTTGGTGGTGATTTTTTTTGGATATGACACCAAAAACAAAACAAAACAAAACAAATCCCAAAACAACAACCCAGCAACAAATGCAAAAATCAACAAGTGGGACTATATCAGACTAAAAAACTTCTGTACAGCAAAGGAAACAATCAACAAAATGATAAGGCAATCCACTGATGGGAGAAAATATTTGCATATCATATATCTGATAAGGGGCTAATTCCTAAAATACATAAGAAACTCATATAACTCAATAGCAAGAAAAACAATCTGATTAAAAAATGGGCAGAGGAACTGAATAAAAATTTATCCAAAGAAGACATAGAGATTTCTTACAGGTACATAAAAAGGTGCTCAGCATCACTAATCATCAGGGAAATGCAAATCAAAACCACAATGAGTTATCACCTCACATCTTTTGGGATGGCTTTTATCAAAAAAACAAGAGATAACAAGTGTTGGTGAGGATGTGGAGAAAGGGAAACACTGTGTACTGTTGGTGGGAAGGTAAATTGGTGCAGCCATAAGATCCAGCAATTCCCATCTCTGGGTATATATCCAAAGGAAATGAAAACAGAATCTCGGAGAGCTACCTGCAATCCCATGTTCATTGCAGCATTATTCACAATAAGCCAAGATATGGAACAACCTCAATGTCTCAGGGCCTGATTAGAACAAAAGGTAGAGGAAGCCTGAATTGGCTCTCTCTGTCTGACTGCTTGAGCTGGGACACTAACCTTCTCCTGCTCTCATCCTGGGTCTTACACCATTGGCTCCCCTGGTTCTCCAGCTTTCAGACTCAAACAGAAATTTGCACCAATAGCTTTCCTGGGTTTCTAGCTGGTAGACAGCAGATGGTAGGGTTTCTCATCTTCTATAATCTCATAATCATCTGAGCCATTTTTAAATAATATTATATAAATTATATTTATAAAATATATGAATATATATATAAATTATGCAAATTATAATTTATAAATTATATATGAATATTTATGTCTTAATCTATAATTAATGGACAGTTGGGACCACAGATCTGTAGCTTTTTTTTTTAGATTTTGAATGTTGAATAATCTTTTAATTGAAGTATAGTTAATTTACAATATTGTGTTAGTTTTAGGTGTACAGCAAAGTGATTCAGTTATATATATATATGTATTTTCATATTATTTTCCATTTATTTTCATGGCTGTTGTAAATAATGCTGCTATGAACATTGGGGTACAGGTATCTTTTTGAATTAAGAGTTTTCATCTTTTCTGGATATATGCCTAGAAGTGGGGTTGCTGGGTCATATGGTAACTCTATTTTTAGTTTTTTAAAGAACCTCCATACTGTTTTCCATTGTGTTTGCTCCAATTTAGATTCCCACCAACAGTATAGGAGGGTTCCATTTTCTCCACACCCTCTCCAGCATTTATCATTCATAGGCTTTTTGATGATGTGAGGTAATACTTCATTGTGGTTTTGATTTGCATTTCTCTAATAATTACTGATGTTGAGCATTTTTTTGTACCTGTTGGGCAGTTGTATGTCGTCTTTAGAGAAATGTCTATTTAGGTCTTCTGCCCATTTTTTTGATTGGGTTGTTTTTTGTTGCTGTTGCTGTTATTGAGTTGTATGAGCTGTTTGTATATTTTGGGTATTAAGCCTTTGTCAGTCACATTATTTGCAAATAATTTCTCCCATTCTGTAGGTTGTCTTTTCATTTTGTTGATGGTTTCATTTGCTGTGCAAAAGCTGTGAAGTTTTATTAGGTCCCATTTGTTTATTTTTGCTTTTATTTCTTTTGCCTTGAGAGACTGACACAGATCTGTATTTTCGATAAAATCTACAGGTGACTGTAATCCAGAAACACTAGTCTAGAATATATAATTTCCCCAACGCAAGATTCTTGAGATAGGATCAGCTTGGTAACAATCAATACCAGCAAGGGTGTCCAAGGATTCTAGTGTTTTTTGCATAGTGAACAGTCGAGTCCTTTCCACTGACTTTCCTTTTAATTCTCCCATTCTCATCACTAATATATTTTGGGTATACTTTATAGTGTCCAAAAGGTCTCTGAGTCTCTGTTCACTTTCTTCATTCTTTTCTTTTTGAGCTCCTCGGACTGACTGATCTCAATTGTTGTTTCTTCAAGTTCACAGATTCTCTCTTCTGTGTGCTCAAATCTGCTGTTGGACCACTGTAGTGAATTTAAAAAATTTCAGATATTGCACTTTCCATCTCCAGAGTCCCTATTTGTTTCCTTTTTATATTACTCTCTTTCCATTGATATTCTTTATTTGTTGAAACATTGTTCTTTTCCTTCAGTTCTTATCCATGGTTTCCTTTAGCTCTTTGGGCAGATTTAAGACAGTTGATTTAAAGTCTTTGTCTAGTAATTCCAATGCTTGGGCTTCCTCATGGACAGTTCCTATTAATTTCTTTTTCCCCCCCGTGAATGGGCCATACTTTCTTGTTCCTGGCATGTTTCCTAATTTTGTGTTGAAAAGTGGACATTGTGAGTGTTATGACGTGTCAACTCTGGAAATCAGATTCTCTCTCCTTCCTGGGGTTTTCTGTTACTGCTTGCTGTGGGTTGTTGTTTGTTTCATGATTTTCTGAACCCTGTTTGTAAAATCTGTATTCTTTGTTGTGTTAACTGAAGTCTGTGTCCCATTAGCTTAGACTCCCAATTTCTTCAGACTGGCTCTGTGTTGGGGCACTCCTTCCATGCCTCACTGGGCATTTACAGCCTTGCCTTAGCCTTCACTTCCTGTTTGCACAGTCCCTGAGGGTCAGTCAGGCAGGAAAGTTTAGGGTTTTCTCAGGCCATTTCTAAGCATGCATCCATCCCTCTGGCACTAGCAGCCTGGCCCAGGGAAATGGGCTGCCACTCTCATACCTGCCACTTTTCTTAGGAGTGGGGGAAAGTAGGAGGGCAAATTAATATGCCGTAGCACTCTTTAACACAACACAGTGCTTCTTTCTTCATTGAGATTCCCCTTGTTGTAAGTTATGGACTAGATTCCAGAGTTCTGCAAAAGTTGATTCTGGCAGTTTTGTCAGCTCGTTATTTGTTTTTATGGAGGAAGAAAGATCTGGAGTTTCCTACTCTGCCATTTTCAGTGATGTCTAACATATTTTAAATCTCACTTATACACAATTTCGTTTAATACACCCTTTATTTTACAAGTATTAACATCATTGAAATGTTCAGCACTTCTCTTTTTCTGAATTTTTTCCCCTTTATCCTTCATTCCCAGTACTATACTCTTTGCTCGTATGTGTAGATCTCCATGCTAATTTAAATACTCAGTACATGTCCTTCAAGCCACTAGATATACATTTGTCTACAGATATGGGAATTTTTGAAAATGCAAAGTTGTCTTTTGTAGCATCAACAAAATTAGCACAGAGTTCTTTCCCTCTTTTCCCACTGAGTAGCTGGAGCATTTAGTCTATCAAAGATTTCTGACACTTTGTGGTAGGGCCTTTGACTTTTCTCCATCATTGTTCTTGATCCTGGAAAATCACATCCATCTTGGAACATGTTCCTGTCCATAGCACATATTTTTTTCTGGTTCAGGGCAGGGACTGCAGTCCCAGTGATATTTCCTGAACCAAGACTTCTCAACCTTCATGAACACAGGGTCAACTCCAAGTATGACACAGAATCACTTCAGTAATGTGTGCGCGTGCGTGCACACACACCCACCCACCATCTTTGTTCTATATCCCATTAATCTTCAATTTCTAATGCAGGAATAGTTATTGGATTCCAGTGACATGCAGGGAGATAAGGCAAACATAGCTGTCTTACTGCAGAAAAACACAGGTTGGTATTTACCAAGCCCTACGCCAGGTTACACTGTCATCCTGCAAAGTTCCCTGGCTGACTTGGGAAACAGCCAAAACTTCGTGAGAAGAGGTGACATCCAAAATGCAGCTGAAAGATGAGTGGGATTACATAAGTGGAGGAAGGAATCGCTGGCTGAGTGACCCGAGAATGAACCAAGAGAGGGAGGTCTGAAGCCACACGGGGATGAAGCGTGAGTCAGGATGCTGAGAAAAACAAGGGGTCCTCGGGTACCATGGGTGAGTCTGCAAATACAATCTGGTATCGGATATGAAAGCTATCTTAAGTTGTGCCAAGGAGATTGGGAGAGAACTGGCAGCTCTGTGGAGGGCGGAGACCAGCTGGGAGATGCTCAAAGCCAAGACAGAAGAGAGGTCATTGCCACTGTGCAGCTGAGAAGGATGGAGGAGGGCAGCTGCAGACATGATGGAGAGCAGGATGCAGGCTGAGGAGCCCTGGGAAGTTGAGGGCTGCAGGAAGTTGCCAACAATTAGAAATTTCACAAGTCTTGTGACCAGAGGTGTGGATTAAGTGTGTGTCCATGGCACAGTATGAAATTGCCAAATTTCACCCCCGCTTAGGGATGCACCAACAACCCCAGCATCATGATAGGCAACATTCCCATAGGGTGACAGGTTCAAGGCTGGTGGGAATGGATCTCAGACTAACCCACTGACACCGATGCCACTGAGTGTCAGTGTCCTGCTGGCGTCTGAGAACAGGATGATGAGAAGCCTCACCTCCTGCCCTCCAAACGGCAATGAAGTGAGGAGGCATCTTTCTAACCTGAAGTTTCCCCGAATCGGGTGTAGCATTCTGTAGCCCAGGAGGCCCCAGGGCAGAGTCCTGACCCTGGTAACTTGTGTCCTCTCTCTTCTTTTCTTGGTCAGACCACAGGACAACATGCAAACTTGATTTCCTTAGCTAATTATGTATACAATTTTTCTACATATACTTTCTATGACTTTCCAGGGCTTTGGAAACAACTTGAGAAAATTACGCCATAAAATCAACAAACAAGATTTTAAATGGTTTTCCTTTCTTAAGACATAATGAACCACAATTAGATAAAAATGTCATTTTACATTTCAGGCCCTGCTGGTACCACTAAGTGCTACTTTTTTTTTCCTGTGGATTTGTCTTCAATTGTCGAAGAGAAAGGCATACGGTGGTTTGGCTCCAGGAAAGAAGGTAATGTGTATAGAAGAAAATGCACAGGCAATTTAAACCCAGCTGTTCTGAATTTGGAATACTTGTGTGCGGGGACAAATGATTTGCAGTCACTGAAGTCTCAGATTTCAATCCATTACAGCAGAACGAGGGGTGAGTTTCAAGCAACCACGAATCCTGCCAAAGCATTTGTAATGTTGGGCAAAGCCACGTTCCCAGAGCACAATTGCAACTTCTTAAGTAATTCTTTCTCAGATGGACCTTAATTGAGACAATTTTTCTGAAAAGAGTCAATGCTTTTAAAGTCAAGACAGAAAAATGGTAGTTGAAAAAGCTCAGGATTAGTAGGAATGTTAAAAATGGAAAAATAAGCCAAAGTCAAATATCAGGGTGTGATCAAAGTGTAAAAATGTTCAAAACCTTTTGGGCAGCACTTCTGGGTTATCTGAACGCCAGGACACATCCAACCAACTACCCAAAGCCATCTCATAAAGTGCTACTCCTGTGCCCTCCCTGTATTTGCAAAGACTTGCAGTGGCCGGTGTAACCCAGACTCAGGTCCCAGTGGTCAGGGACACCACTGTGAGCCACTCAAGTCAGGTCCGCAAAGCGGAGGAGGAGAGCGTCCCAGCACCAGGGGAAGTTTGTAACTGGTGCATCTCAAGTGCCTGGCCCAGGCTGTCGATGAGGGAGAAAGCAAAGTGTTTTCAGAGATGTAATTTACGACCCTGAGGTGAGTCTGGACAGAAGGTGATGTTTTCATGAGATGCAGCGAAACAGTGTGGAAATGCCATGTGTGTTTCAGCTTTACTAACTGCTTGGCTTTCAGACTTAAGGCCAGTTGATCATGTTTCCTGAACCTCAGTTTGCCCATCTGCAAAGTGGGGAGAACAGTGTCCAGCGTATACTTCGTGGGCAGTAGGTGCTCCCTGTGTTCACACATTTATCCTTGACATGTGCTGACAGGGTCCTCCACACCAGGCACTCTTCTAGAAAAACTGGCAAACAGGACTCTGGCCCTGTTTTCGTGGGATTTAGACTCCCATTGGGTGAGGAAAGGAGACACTAGACGGGAAAACAAGTAAGTACTTAAGATATTCTCAGAGCGACTCATGAGAAGGCATCAGACACGTGCTGAACTGGTGGGAAAAACACGTAAGTAGAGGGAGCAGTGATGCCAAAGGCCCGAGGCAGGAATCGCAGAATCTCTGGTAGCTTAGAGCACTGTTCTCACTCTTCAGCTGTCTCAGCATCCCCTGGGGGTCTGGTGGAAACATCAGGGGCTGGGCCCCAGCTCAGAGGTCTGGGCCCGGGAATCTGCATTTCCAATTAAGTTCCTTGGCGACTGCTGCTGTTGCTGGTCTGGGCTCACATTTTGAGAAACACTGGGGTAGAAAGAAGTGCAAGTGGGGAGTGGGGCAGGGGAGACCTGGGAGGGAGGTGGGCCTTGAGTGGTACAGGGTTTGGATTTTATTGATTGAAGTGGAAGCCGCTTGCAAGGTGGCTCTGGTGTTTTGCGGAGAGCGGTCCTTAGCGTGGAAGCAGGGGTCGGGGGCTGGTTGGGTCAGGCCAGCGATGCGGGTGGTTTGGATTTTCGGGAACAGTGCAGAAGGCTGTTTCTGGGTTATATTTTGGACGTAGACATGTTGGGATTGCTGATGGATGGGATCTGGGATGTGAAGGAAGAAAAATAAGGAGAAAAGGATGACAACCGTAAACACAGTCTGAGCAACCTACAACTGGTCAAACGTAAGCGAGGACCACCGGCAGACGCGTGTGGGGCAGGGGGCTGGGTGGGCCAGCCGTGGCACGCAAGAGCAGACATGCAGACTCACTGCAGAGTAAGGCCACCAAGTGCAGCAGGCTGAGCTGTCAGAGGCTGGGGCTAGGTCTGTCTCCGCCCGCAGGTGGAGGGTCCTTCTAGGGGGCTCTGGTGGACAAGTTAGTCCTGCCACATGGTTCACTGATGGGTCAAACTCTGCCCTTTTCTGTAATATTCCCTACCGCCATCAGAATATTATCTGGAAATCAGTGCTCTGGTGGGTACCTCTAATGCCCACCCTTGGAGATCACCAGGGAAAAGTTTAAGAAGGATGGTGTGATATCGAGGAAAAACAATGGTGTTTAGAACACAGACCTGGGCTTCTCTGTTTCCTCCTTCGAGGCTGCAGGCATTATTACTTCACGTCTCTGTGTCTTCATTTTCTTTTTCGAAAACCAGAGAGGATGATGTCCACTTATTTACAACTTTTTGAAGATGGCATGAGATAGAGCGTGTGGAGGTTTTGTCAGTCTCAAGGGCTACGAGAAAACAGAATGTTTATTATTATTGGCGTTTCCACTAGGAGGTTGCGAAAGCGCTTGATGAGTTGTGAATTATTTCATAAGTGGAAGATGTTGCTCTGCGTTTATAAAACGTTGGGTCAATTCATGAGCTCTTGGCTCTGGGTGGTGCCCGTGTCTCGCAGCTCACACGCCTTGTCAGACAAATTGTCTGGTACATTTGAGTGTCTGCCATGGGTGATGAGTAGCTTTTGGAGGGTAGAACAAGGCTATCTTGGATTTCACATTCCTCTGTTTTCGCCAAGGTATTTCCTGACCACTGTAAAAAGAGGTAGTTCTAGATGCAAAGAAACTCTGGTATTGATGTGACTTTGGCATTCCCGGGAAAACCCACCAAATGAAGACAAGAACTGTGATAGAGGGTGTGCACAATTTTTATTGGTTCAATGGCTATAATTCTGGATACAGATTATCCAAATCTGCAAATAATTTTAGGATTGGATTTGTAAGGAAAATGTAGTAGCATGTGAAACCTCACTGGGCTTGCAAAATGAAAGAATCATGAACACTACGAATTCACTGTTTCTTATGGAGGAATCAAGTCTGGTTGGTAAGTTCAGGTGGACACACAGGATAGTTCTGCACCCTGAACGATGTCGCAGGACTCCAACTTTCACCACGGCTGCCATCTGTGAGTCTTTTTCGGAAATTCCTGTTTCTCTACAGCTGATCCCTTTCAGGGAGCCTGCAAATGCTTGCCGTCCACCATCGTGATAACTACTGTTTACTGAAACTTACCATATGCCTGTGGTGCCCACTCTGATGAACTCTTTCCCTCCTATTTGTAATCCTAGCAACAGCCTTTGAGCCGGGAGCTAGCACCGTCTTCCTTCCACAGCTGAGCACACAGAGGCTCAAAGAAGTGAGTCACTTGCTGCAGGTCCATCGCTACAGAACAACGGGAGCAGGATTTGACTCTCCGACTCAGACTTTTGTGACCCCAGTGGGATGTGGGTGGGAAATAGTTCTTCTGTTTGTTTTCCATTTTAACTTTGCTACTTCGGCAATATGGAAGATTTTGTTTTATAATTTCTATCTTTTGAAAAAGCCATTTCCCAGGGCTTTTAGAATACGTAATTTAAAAAATCATATGGTTGTTAAAATTACTCAATTACTTTATTATAACCATACGTTCGACAATAATGAAAGAAATGTTCTAGCAGATTTTCATAAATGGTTTTCAAGTCTCATAAGCCTGTGCTACAACCACGTTCAGTTAATGAAACCTTCACACCACGAGGTATTTGATGCATCTCTACTAAACTGAGAACTCCCTTTTAGAGTGAAAAGACAAGACTTCCTGTGGAGACACTGCATTCAGTTTTCCATTCTTGAACAGATCATTGCTGTTCAAACACGACGTCAACCAGAGATCTTGTAAGATGTGCTTTGCTGAGCAGAAGACGGCCCTCAGTGAGGAGACTGTGGACGCCAGTCTCAGATTTCTCCACCCAAGAGCTCCATCAGCGCGGCGGGAACCCATGAGGGGTTTTGGCAAGGGAGGGGGTGACCCAAAAGTGCGAAGCAAGGGCAGGATTTCTTTCAATTCGCAGTTCGGGGTATGTATGTGTGTGTGAGTTTGTGTGTGTGAATGTGTGTGCGCATGTGTGTGTGTGCGCACAGATATACCCAGGGACATTCAGATATAAACATAGATGTACACTGGATATATCTGTGCATACACACACGTGTATATATGCATAGATAAAACATTATGGTTTTCTTTTTTTTTTTTTAATTTTATTTATTTACTTATGGCTGTGTTGGGTCTTCGTTTCTGTGCGAGGGCTTTCTCTAGTTGCGGCGAGCGGGGGCCACTCTTCATCGCAGTGCGCGGCCCTCTCACTGTCGCGGCCTCTCTTGTTGCGGAGCACAGGCTCCAGATGCGCAGGCTCAGTAATTGTGGCTCACAGGCCTAGTTGCTCTACGGCATGTGGGATCTTCCCACACCAGGGCTCGAACCCATGTCCCCTGCATTGGCAGGCAGATTCTCAACCACTGCACCACCAGGGAAGCCCTATGGTTTTCTTTATAAAACCTTTGTTGAATCCGAGTAAGCGCCCACGCCTTGTTCACTTCTTCCCTTAGCGTCTAGTAGGGTGCTTGGCTCAGAGCAAAGTTTTCCATAAAGGATGATGGAATGAGTGAATAAATGAATGAATACAACCTGCACAGAAAAATAAGATTTTACCTGGTTATGAAATAAATATCAAGTGTTTATAGTTTGCAAAGTCTCTGAATGCAGCTGAGTGGGGCTGAGTGAGGAAAGAGAAGACGAAAATTAGTGATGCTTGCAAGGCTTGCAGTTTGACATTTCTGCTTTGCTCCTGGATGGCTGCTTCTCCACCGGCCATCAACCTGTTCGAAGACCAAAGATACCACACCTGAGTTGTCGCGTGCCACCAGTGTACTCCGCCAGTGCTGTACCCGCAGTCAGTAAACATCTGTTTCCCATATTACCTTGGGCAGATAATGTTAGCTCTTTGATTGGTTTGATTGATTTACACACACACAGACACACACACACACACACACAATTTAAGAGCTCAGTTGATCCTTTTGGTACCTGAGGTGTTTAATTGACTACAAACCCAGTTGACATGTAGCCTCAGAGTGATTTTTCAGTAGTTCTGGATAATCCCTAGTTTTCCTTGGTGAAGAGAGGAAATAAAAAGATCACCATCCTGGTTTGACAGGGTTCTACCTGCTATAAATAGCAGCCATATTTTATACTGGCTTTGTCAGCTGGAGCCCAAACTGCCACCATTTTCTGCTGGAGAGACTTCAACCATCTAGTTGATTATACTTTATTTTCTTTGGAAATTTCTTCTGTAACAAAGCCTGTTTCAAGCCGCCAGAGCCCATGCCAAGAAAATATTCTTGAGGCTTCGTTCTTCTGCGTCTGCATCCCTGAAGCTCGGGCTCCGTAATTCATCCTCCAGCACCAGCATCACGCCCAGGACTGGCTTCCATGTTGAGGGCATGTGGCACCTGAGGATGTCTGCACAGCTGGCTGTCCAGGCACCGCCCTGCAGCTCTTTCAGGAAGCAATGCAGCATGAGGTCCATGGCTCCTCCGTCATCCACGTCTGCAGACGCCAGAGCAATAGCTCCAGCTTGACCTTGGCATGTCTCTGCCGCTTCAGTCTCCAGCTTCATGAGAGATGACATTTCCATACAGTAATATATAGCACAACATCTGAAATCGCCAGGGTAACTAAAATGAAAAGGGAAAAGTGCTCATGGAATTGAACAGACTTTAAAGACCATGGAGCTGAGGGCAGACACGGGGACCTGGAGCTGCCCCTCTCTGTCTGATGAGTGAGGGCCGGCCAGCCTGGCACATGTCTGAAGCCAGGTCAGACCCCAGACTAAGAAAGAGCAGAGGGCGGCAGGGGTCACATCACTGTTATGGCTTGAACTAGAGCATTTCACTTCTATTCTTTAGAATCATGTTTGCAGGGCTGTCAGCCAGGGGCTCAGGAGTGCTTCTTGGAGGCATAGATGGTGTTGCTCCTTTCTTGTTAGGGATTGGATGGTAGCACCTTCATACAGGGGTTCAAATTGTGTAAACAAGACCAGCCCAGTAAGGAAGAGCGAGCTAACAGCATCGGCCTGTTGCCTCCACTCCTCAGAGAGACCCCCAGCTGTCCCTCTGAAGCAGCTCACCCGGTGCCCCCAGATCCATCTCCACCCCTCCCTCCTTCTTCTGCCTCTCTCTCCCTGTACCTCCACAGAGGGCTTTTGTCCCTTCCTCCAGGGCCTGGAGCTGAGTCAGGTCCTGAAGAAGGCTGAGGCCAGCTCCCTGAGAAGCAGCCGAGCCTCAGAGAGAAGCACGATGCCCACCCTAGCTCGTTATGGATGTTTCTGGCGACCTGACCTTGAGCAAGGGCTTTCCTCCCAGAATCTCTTTTCCTCATAAAATGGGGAGGAAGTAATAAGCTTATAAGGAGTTAGTGAGGATGTGCACAGATGGTGTCACATGGTTACTGGCATGTAGTTGTAGCCCAATAAATGGCACCTCTCTTGTTATTACTTCTTAAAGGGCACATATAAACACACACAAATATATGCACATGTCAGTGTACACATGCGTATATGCACATGTGCACACACGTACACACGTGTGCTCACACACACATGCATAGGAGCACTCATGTGTGCATGTGCACATGCATACACACACGTGCGTGGATATGTGTGCATATGTGTATGTGCACGTGTATGTATATGTGCAAGTGTGTGGGTGCACACGGAATGAGTCTTTAAGGAACCAGAAAGTGGTCCCATTTTTAAGTTATCCTAGTTCTAAAAACCAAAAGGTGTCTTACTTCTGGGCGGCAGAAGATGTCTTACTTCTGGGCAGCGAGGGGACAGTGAAGTCTGTAGAGCTGGGAAAAGACTTTCAGCAGCAGCCCCTGAGTAGCGGCGGGGGTGGGATGGAGAAGGAAAGGAGGTGGGCGGGGCCTGCCTGAGAGCCGAAAGCCCTTGGCCTGCAGCCCTCTGCCTGCTTCCCTCTGCCAGGCTGCAGCTGCTCAGCACCCATTGCAGGGTCAACCCGCTCCTGACACAGAGGAATGAATGGAGTTGGGTCCTGTTTGTTGCACTCAGCCTCACCCAGGTCCCTGTTCTAGAACTCAGCTTCTCTTGGGTTCCTCTGTTTTGGTAAAATACTCAGAACTCCCATCTTTCCAGCCAGTGTCCCCTCTCAGGACCCCCAGGAACTCCTCCCTGCATCCAAGCCAAGGCAGACTGCGCTTTCCTGCTGCCTGGCTCCCAGACGACTCTGCCCGGGCTTCCCCAGCCCCTCTGTGTTCCTGGCCCGGCGTCTATTTTCAGTAAGACCGAGCCCCTTTCTAGAAGAAGAAGGAGGAGATCAGAGTCAAAGAGTGAAGAAATGAGTATTGCCTGATGCGGTGGAAGGAGAAGTGGGCCTCGCGCTGACGTGGGAATGAGGACGCTGTCTACCAGCAGGAATGTCCAGAAGCTTAAATGAGACAATTCCCACACTGCCTGACGCACAGCAAGAAATGCTAGTAACTCAAAATTACCATGATGTTAAAGAATTGCTGGGGCCGTTATTCTTGATTGTTGCAGATCAGAAGGAGGTGCCTTAGCCATGCAGTGTTTCCAAGGTGTTGAATGTGAGGTGGGCGCCATTTTCTAGGTCAGAAGGGAAACCGGTTTGGGAGGGAACAATAGCAGGTTCTCTTGTGTTGATGGGAGAACGTGAAGGAGAGCCGCCTCCTGGCAGCAAGAGCTAGGAGTGTTCGGCAGTGTGCCTAGGGCCGTGGCTCTTGCAGTAATTAAGGGAGGAGCCACTAGATGGGGCGGCGGTTCTGATGCCTTGGTACCTACGCAAGCAACTGAAACTTAAGCCAGAGTCATGCATCGACTCTCGGAGAATGGACAGCTGATCACACACAGCCAACTAGGCTGTCCCAAATAAGGCAACTGAATAAGCCATCACCAGTCAAATAATCTCGCTTTGCTTCCTCATCTCTTCTGTAAAACTTCTCCCCAGCTCCTGTTGGGGGAGGGCCCTAGCCACCTTTGGTTTGGTGCTGCCTGATTGGGATGGATGCATGCTCAGATAAACGCTTGGAAGTTGTAAGGTGTCTCAGTTTATCTTTTAACACTGAATGAGAGAAAGGCAGTGAGGAGTGGGCGGAACTGACCCTACTCTAATTCCCAGTAAGATGTAGGGAATGCAAAGTGACAGAAACCCGAGACTGGCCAGCGGTGTTCTTCCCCACAGGTTCCCGTGGCTCTCAGCTTGGGCACTGGGGCAGTGCTTCTGGTGGGGCTGGTGCTGTCCGAACTCGGTGAGGGGAGCTCATCCCCAGGCGTTCATCCATCACCCTGTCCTTCTGTGTATCCTCATGCACAGAGGAAAATTGAAACCCACATATGTCCTCATGAAGTGTCCCTGAGCATCTGGTCATCTCGTCACCACTGGTCATCCTGGTGATGTCCCCCATGTCCTATGAGTGTCCTGCTGCTGTGAATTAGCGCCCCTGGAGCATCAGGTAGCACTCCACATAGGGAGGTGATCTACTCCGGGCAAAGCAATAGCATCAGCTTCTACAGCCGACTTTTGTTTCTTTTATAAGGTCTCCCCTAAGCCTCTATGCTCAGTGAAAGCATCGTTGGGATGCTTGGCAGTAGAAGGCAGGGAAGAGAGACCTTGGAGAGTGAGGCCAGGGCTGCAGCGGCGGGAGGTGTGCCAGTTCTGGGTCATCTCTAGGGAGAACATTGTCTGGTTTCTCTCTTTCGCATTGATCTGCTCTTTGGTTACAAAACTTCCTTTCTCATAACAGACCATATAATCCAGAACAGAATAATTTTTCCCTTAACGTATTGAAATTTACCATACATGCATTCTTTTTTTTTAAAATTTTATTTATTTATTTATTTATTTATGGCTGTGCTGGGTCTTCGTTTCCGTGCGAGGGCTCTCTCCAGTTGCGGCAAGCGGGGGCCACTCTTCATCGCGGTGCGCGGGCCTCTCACTATCGCGGCCTCTCCTGCTGCGGAGCACAGGCTCCAGACGCGCAGGCTCAGTAATTGTGGCTCACGGGCCCAGCCGCTCCGCGGCATGTGGGATCCTCCCAGACCAGGGCGCGAACCCGTGTCCCCTGCACCGGCAGGCAGACTCTCAACCACTGCGCCACCTGGGAAGCCCCATACATGCATTCTTAAGTGTACATATCTTAATGTAAAAAATGACACAATTTAAGAAAATATATGTGATAAACCTGATGGAGTTCAGCCAAATTAGACAAATCATGACAAAAAGGAAGTAGAAACAATAAAAGCATACCACTTTATATTTCCTGGTTAAAAAAATTTTGACATAGTTTTACAAACATAGTCTGTACCCCTGCATACCAGTCATGGAGAGCTTCTCTCTGCCCCTACCCAGTCAATTCCCCCCTGGGATAATCGCTATTCTGACTTCTAGCTCTGTGGGTTAGCTCTGTCTGCTACGGTTTCCATATAAATGGGAACATATCACATGTCCTCTTCTGTTTATGGCTTCTTTCACCCAACATTGTGTCTATGAGAGCTATTGTGTTGTTGGCTGTAGTAGTAGTTTATTTATTTTCGCTTTAGAATATTCTATTGGATGAACATAGCATAATTTACATCTGTTGATAGGCATGAGAGCTCTTTCCAGCTATTGGCTACTAAGAATAAAGCATATTTGTATATGTCTAATGGTTCCTGTAGATGCCTAATAGTGGAATTGCCAGGTCTTAAAACATCTGCATGTTCAGCTTTAGTAGATACTTTCAGTTTTCCAAAGTAGTTGTACCAGTTTCTACTCTGCCCAGCAATTCATGACTTTCCACATCCTCACAAGCACCTGATGTTATCTGGCATTATCAGTCTTCTTTCTTTCTTTTTCTTTTCTTTTCCATTTTCACCATTCCATTTCAGTTTTCATTTGCATTTCCCTGATGGCTAATGATATTAAGCACTGTTTTACATGCTTATTGACTATTTGGCCTCTTTTGTGAAATGTCTGTTCAAGTTTTTGCCTTTTTTAGTTGGATTGTCTGTCCGCTTACTAATCTGTAGGAATCGTTTAAGGGTTCTCAGTAAAGGTCAGATAGATGCCTTGGAAACATCTTCCCTCTGTCTCTTAGGTGGATCACCCATTCACTTTCTTCATTGTTTCTTCTGATGAATATTAAATATTAAATTCCCAATTTAATAATATCCAATGTAATAAAAATTTCCTTTAAGTTAGTGCTTTTTTTGTCTTGAGTAAGAAATCTTTTCCTACTCCAACATCAAGAAAATAGCTGTCTATGTTGTCTCCAACGAGTTTTACAGTTTTGCCTTTGATATTTGCACGTACAGTCCATCCTGAGTGGATCCGGTGTCTGGTGTCAGGTAGGGTCACTGTGTTTTCCTGCAGGTTCTCCAATGGATCCAGCACCATGTGTGGAAGAGCCAACTCTTTCCCCCATGGCTTCCGAGTGGCATCTTTGCCATAAATTATGTAACTATATTTGTGGAATCTATTTCTCCATTTTTTAGTAGAATACAGAGTTTTCAATATTTAACATTTTCTAACATCAAGCTGGACTCAATTTATTCCTAAATAAATGAAGCAGTTATAACTGTAAAGTTGTGAAGGGCCCTTAATAGTGCTTTAAGGAACTTAGTATAATTTTATTTTTGAACAAGAATTTCCACAGCCTATAATTTTTCCAAATAATTTCCAAAATGTGAAAATTGTATATGGCAGAAGAAATTCAGGGTATTTATATCGACATCTTGATACCAGGTTCTTTTTTTTTTTAGGTGTTCAGCAATGTGTGCCGAGCATGGTGCTACCATCTTAGGAGAGACATAATGAAAAGAAAAGAGTCCTACCCTCCAGGAGTCCCACCCATGAGGACTTCTAAAGCCAGAATTGTGCCTTTCCAGCATGTTCTTTAATCACTAAACTGGAGAAACAGAGAAGATAATTTAGCTTCTCCATCTTTGTATCTCTGTGTGGCCACATGAAGCCAAATAGAGAGGCTTACCTCTGTGGCACAGGAGGGGGCGAGTCAACCCCTTGGACCAAAAGCAATCTGTGAGGCCACTCCTGGGATTCAGGAAGGAGTCAGGAAGAAGGAGCCCAAGAGCTGCCTTGAATTCTTTCCAAGCCCCCCATTCCTTGCATGTAAGCATCGCCATTCACACATACTCACTTATTTCTTTTGTAATACATGGTTTTCCCACCATTGACTAGCCCACTAGATAAATTCAAGGCATTTTCCAAACTGTGTTTCTTGAGAATTAGTTTTACAAATTCAGTTCCTATCAGAGGTCTCAAAGTTTGGGACAGGGAGGGTTCTCACTAAAATCTCAGAATATGTGTTGGGTAACTAAGATGTAATGAGATCACGGTCAGATGTGGTCAACCATCAGTACGCCTACTCATCTCACTTTACGCATCTCAGTCCCAGAGGCTACCATGTTTCATAACATGTAGTCACTCAACTCATGCCTGTCTGGATTATTTTAAAGAAAAATGTTTCTTTTTTCCTAGATATCCAGGTTTGACTGTAATACCTTTTAAAATTAAAATTGTTGGCATGTTTTGTGTTCCGCCTGTTAAAAACTATGTTTTTTAATGTTGAACACTGTGGAACTATCCCATAGCGCCAACGGCACACATCAGCCTGTAGTATCCTATCTATAATAATTTATTTGTTTATTACACTTATTTTTATTGTCTCTCTCTTTTTGTGGTAAAACATATATAACATATGTGGCCTTCTCTTCCTAGTTTGAGTGTTTTTGTCATGAAATGATGTTGAATTTTGTCAAATGCTTTCTCTGTATCAATTGAGATGATCATGCATCCCCTTCATTCTGTTAAAGTTGTGCATTACACTGATTGATTTTAATATGTTGAACCATCCTTGCTTTCCAGGAATAAATCCCATTTGGTCATGGCATATAATTCTTTTAATATGCTATTGAATTCAGTTGGCTAGTATTTTGTTGAGGGTTTTTGCATCAATATTCATAAGGGATATTGGTCTGTAGTCTTCTTTTCTGGTAGTATCTTTGTTTGGCTTTGGTATCAGGGTAATGCTGGCCTCATAAAATTAGTTTGGAAGTATTCCTTCTTTTTAAGTTTTTGGTAGAAGTTTCAGGGGAATTGGCATTAATTCTTCTTTAAATGTTTAGTAGAAGTCAGCAGTGAGACCATCTGGTTCTGGGATTCTCTTTGTTAGGTGGTTTATGATTACCGAGTCAATCTTTTACTGCTTATAGGCATTATATCTCTTTTATTTCAGGAATGTAAGTTCCATGCAGTTTTGGATCTTTTTCTGTTTTGCTCACTGATGTGTTCCATGCACCTAGACCAGTGTTTGGGACATAGTAGGAGCTTAGCAAGTAGTTGTTGAGTTGGTCTTTTCAGACAAGATTCTTTCCAACTCTCTGGTCTATTAATCATTGTGTTGATTTCATTCTAAAGCTGATTCACACTAAATGGGAGAGCCAAGCAGCTTCCTGGAAGCCCCCAGCAAGTCTCTGTTTCATGTCTTTGGGAGTCAAAGGGCTCTCCAACCTTGAACAAGTATTTCAGAGATGGGTTGCCCACTGGCTTGGGATAATCAAAGGCCTACCCCAGAGCCGAGGTGGCATGGATGTTGGGGTGCTGCCCATAAGGCCCACCACTGCTGCTGCTTTCTAGATGGATGAAGGTGATGTCCTCCCTGGTGGGGAGGCCTGGCAAGGTGAGTCATGAGCCTGTGCATCATACAGGTCAGGGAAAGGCAGGAGGTCTCTCACTATTGGTTTTGGATTTTAGGACAAGATGGTGGAGAGCAGATTGTGGCTCTGAGGTTAGGTCAGCAGTGTAAGGTCTCGCACAACACCCTCAGAGCCAGAGGGGCCTGAGGTGACTATGAGAAGCAGAAGGAGGGCAGGGGACAAGAGCGGTGGGGAGGACAAGGCCAGCAGAACAGGTGAGAAAGAGCTGGCACTCCATGCTTATGCATATAGGGTATTTATGGTTTGTACGAATCTGTTCCTGGGGGTGTGGCTGGTGAGAAGTTTCCCAGCTTATTCAAGGTTCTGTGGAGGAACAGTACCACCCTTTCCCTAGTACCAGCACATTTTGGTTTGTTATCACAAAGCTCAACATGGTTGGAATTTTTCTTTTTTGTGATGGTGAAAGAGAGAAAGAGAGAGAAAGAGAGAGAGAGAGAGAGAGAGAGAGAGAGAGAGAGAGAGATTATGAGGAATTGGCTCCTGTAATTAATTATGGAAGCTGAGAAGTGCCATGATCTGCCCTTTGCAAGCTGGAGACCCAGGAAAGCCAGTGATGTAGTTTGAAAGCCTGAAAGTGAATAGATTCCAGTCCAGATCTGAAGGCAGATAACCAGGAGTGCTGAGGAGGGCAGGAGAACAATGTTCCAGCTCATCCATTCAGGCAGAGAGTGAACTCATCCTTCCTCTGCCTTTGTGTTCTGTTCAGTCCCTCAGAGGACTGGATGATACCCACCCACCCTGGGGAGAGCCATCTGCATTACTAGGTCTACCAATTCAAATGCTGATCTCTTCGAGAAACACCCTCATAGACACATCCAGAAGTAATATTTAAACAGCTATCTGGGCATCCCTTAGCCCAGTCAAGTTGACTCATAAAATTAGCCATCACATGAACTAATAAATATTCTCATCTTAAAGTAAGATGAAGTGACTTTTGCCTTGGATGGCACTTTAAAGTGGGAAGTGTCCTTAAGGATGGTTTAGGCCATTATCCTCATTCCCGGGTGAGGAAATTGGTATAGAGTGAGGGGTCATGGCCTCTCAAGGTCAGGCACCCTGTCTTCGCACAGCCTAGACAAGAAACTCATACTGTAGTTCCCAGTGCAGTCTACAGGAAAATCATAAAGCATGCCCTTAAATATTATCCATGTGGTCCTTACAACACATCCATGGAACATTTAGGGCAATCTTGTTCTTGCTCTGTGGGCAGTGGGGCCTGGAGGACTTGAGTCATGGGCCCACACCTTCATTTACAAGCTCAGCATGAAACCCAGGGATTCGGGGACAACAGAGCCTATTTCCTTAACCCTTTTATTATTATTTTAAACTAGTTATGTTTTCCTTAAAATATAATTTAAAACTAGTTGTTCTTTCTTTTAATATCATAATGTATAGCTGAAACTGGAGTTTCTATTAGAGATTCCCTTCTCCTATCACAAGTGTTTGAAATTATCCAGTTGAATAAGTTTGCAAAATGCCTTTTATATATCCCTAAAGCCAAAATATGGTTTCCATTGATTTGGAAAAAGAAACATGTCCTTTAATTTGAGCCCGTGTGTGGAGCATAAACATTTGTTTCCCATTACATCTTGAGCTGTCCTTGGAATTCTCTTTCTAGTAATGCTTAACCCAGTTATATATGGACGCTTTCTCAGTAGACTCTTTTTAAAGTTTAATTGGAGATACAACTCTAAATGAATGAACTCATGGCTTCAAAGACTTTGGAAAATATGTAGTGATACCCAAATGGCAACTTAAAATGAGCTTGATTATGTGACAGGCCAGAAACCAAGGCATGGCCTGAGGGCCTGTTGGGCCATGGGTGCCGTGGAGGCACATGGGGACATACACGCTAGGAAAAAGTGTGTTCAGGTTTTTTATTCATTTGGATCTGTCTAGTTCACATAGAGGAAACCAAAACATGAACAAGAATATTACAAAGTGCCTTCCCTTGTGTTACACACACTGACCCCAAAGGATGTGACTAGAGGGGACGCAGTTCACATATGTGAACCCTCGGATTTTAGAAATTAAACATGAAAATCTGGAGGAGAGAAGTGACTCAGTGAGGTTCTCCTTGTCAACTGGTGTTCTAGCCAGGTCTCCTAGGTTCAGATGTACTGTCATCTCTCTGATATCCTATCAGTATCTTCTGTTCATGTAAGTCCCACCCCAATTTGAGAAAATAACAGTATTCAATCACTTTTTCTTGTTCCCTCAGATATATAATTCCTATGAAACAGTTTTTGGGGACAGTAAATAGGACTGGGACTGGAGGTGATTACAAGAAAGACTATACGACTCAAACTCTGTCAGCTTCTTCAGTTGTCGTGTGATGATCAAACACCTACCTTGAGAAGAAAGGCAGGAGGTGAGATGTGATAGCCCTGCACTAAAATAGGAGGGGCATAGTTATTGGTTTTGCAGTTTTCTAGGCTTTGGGGAAATAACCGAATAACACAGGTAGACAAGGCAGTTCCATGCCTGTTAGAGGACACAACAAATCAAACAACAACTTCACTTGCATCCTTCTTGTGCTCATGGATTCATTAAGAGTCAGCAGCTAAGTATGTGGGCTCTGGATCCAAACTGTCTGGATTTGGATGTTGGCTCAGTGTGACCTTAAGAAACTTACTTAACCTCGCTAAGCCTCAGTTTTCTTTTCTGTGGAATGGAGATAATAACAGTATACATGTTAGAGAGTTTCCATGGGGATCACATGAGTTAATACAAATAAAGTGTTTAGAGCAGCAGTCCCCAACCTTTTTGGCACCTGGGACCGGTTTCGTAGAAGACAATTTTGCCATGGACGGGGTGGGGGTTGGGGGGGGATGGTTCAGGAGGTAATGCGAGGGATGGGGAGTGGCAGATGAAGCTTTGCTCGCTCACCTGACGCTCACTTCCTCCTGTGCTGCCTGGCTCCTAACAGGGTATTGGGGACCGTTGGTTTAGAGTTCACATCCTTAAGACCTTGCTAATTATCATGACAATAAATAGTATTAGTTGTAGTTGCCATGTGTGTATAGTATGAAATAGCACATCAGAATGTATATGCAGCTTTCGTTTTCACTGAGTGTAGATTTAACACCTACATCAGGCTCTGCTTCCCCTTCCTTCTGCACAGAGTGGTGACATTAGCATGAGCACCAAACTTGCTTTTTCAATATTTTGACAAAAATGAACCTACCAAATATAAACTAGGGGGGGATTTGTACATACTCAAGGTCACTCAAGTGATTTCAGCTGAGTACAGAACATGTGGAGTAGGACTGAAAACTGACATAGCTTCCCACCTACACCAGAGCGGTCTGCACGGGAGCAGTGGAGACATTCCCATCATTTCTCCAAAACCATCTCAGTGTTGCTGGAATGCTAAGGCGAGCCAAAAGTCAGGTCAAAGTCCACCTGGAGTAGAAGACCCATCAAACAGTAGGCTGGCAGTGCCACCTTCTTGTTCATCTGGCTTGGGCAGGGCCTCCCACCACTCTCTTCTAATTCTTCATCTCCTACTTGATATTAAGCTCAGAACTGCATCTCTAGGCATGAACCAACAGAGAAACTCACCACTTTCTCTGTTAAAAACAGGGAAAACATTTTAGTATTAGAGGAGATGTTTCCATTAAAATAAAAGAAACTGGGTGAAATGTTTGAGTTCTTCAAGTTAAAGATCCCAGTCAGATCCAAGAAAAAAATTAGAGTAGGCAGTAAGATGGATTAGCCCAAAATAAAGAAAGATTTGTTGAGATCCTAAAAAAATGAGTGAAGCAGTGCATAGCAAATTCAACACCACAGAAAATATAATAATTGAGGTTAAGTATTAGAAGTTAAGTATTAAAGTTAAAACAAATTTTAAAAATGTTTTTTGAAAATATAAATTATATAATATAGAAACATTAATAGTGGTCTAAAATTCTAGATAAATGCTAATAAATTTTGAGATTTAGGAATTGGAAAAATATCCTTAATTTCTCATATTATACCCAAAGGATATAGTGTATGATTCAATTTTCTTAATATAACAGGAAGGATATTTTTCTCTGCCTCTCATCCTGAATAAGAACTGAGTCAGGTAAATATAGTTTCAAATATTTTTAAAAATGAATGCTACTCACTAGTAGAATACTGAAAGTTTATTTAATTTCTGAATTTCCTGAGAAGTAGATAAGCACCAAGATACAATGTATGTAAAATAAAAACAAATCAGGTATAAATTTCCTTCTAAGTACTCTCTTCACTGTATGCCGTAAGTTTTGGTATATTGTATTTTTGTTTTTATTCATCTCAAAGTATTTTCTAATTTCCTTTGTGATTTATTTTTTGACCCATTGGTTGTTTAAGAGTGAGTTATTTAATTCCCACACATCTGTAAATTTCCCACATTCCTTTCTTTTATTGATTTCTAATGTAATTCCATTGTCATTGGAAAACATACTTGGTATGATTTAATTCCTTTTAAATTTATTGAGGCTTGTTTCATGGCCTCTCTCTTGGGGAATATTCCATGTGCCCTTGAGAAGAATGTATAATCTGCTGTTGGTGGGTGGGGTGTTCCATATATGCCTATTGGGTCTATAGTGGTGATAACTCTTCTATTTTCTTGTTGCTATTCTGACTAGTTGTTCTCTCCATTATTGAAATCCAACTGTTGTTGTTGGATTATCTCTTTCTGCCTTCATTTTTGTCAGTTTTTGCTTCATGCATTTTGAGTCTCTGTTTTCAGGTGTGTATATATATTTATAATTGTTATATCTTCTGATGGATTGATGCTTTTATCACTAAAAATGCCCTTCTTTGTTTCTAGTAAAAATTTGTGTCTTAAAGTCTATTTGTAGTTTATTTTACTTGTAGTTTGTTGAGCTTGTTGTATATGTAGATTCATATTTTTCATAAAATTTGGGAATTTTGGACCATTATTTCTTTAAATATTTTCCTTCTCTATTCTCTCCCTCCTCTTCTTCTGGGACTCCCCATTACTTATATGTTGGTAAGCTTGATGTTGTCCCACAGGTCTCTGAGGCACTATTCACTTTTCTTCACTCTTTTTTTTCCTGCTCCTCAGACCAGATAATCTAGATTGAGCTATCTTCAACTTTGCTGGTTCTTTCTTTGTTGTTTTTTCTGCTTTTAGGTTTTTTAGCAGAATTGAAATTTTCATTCCAGATATTGTACTTTTCAGCTCCAGAATTTCATTCCTTTTTATAATTTTGACTTCCTTATTGACATTCTCTATGTGATGTCTCTTGGTGAGACATCATTGTCATGCTTTTCTTTAATTCTTTAAAATAGTTTCCTTTAGTTTTTGAACATATTTATAACAGCTTATTTAAAGCCTTTTTACACTAAGTCTAAAATTTAGGTAGTCTTGAGGTCAAATTCTGTTGTCTTCTATTTTTTATTGCATGTATGGAATAATTTCCTATTTCTTTGCATGTCTCATACATTTTTAAAAAACTAGACATTTATATAATATATTGTAAAAACTGTAGCATCAGATTTCTCCACTCCTTCATTATTCGTTGTTTTTTCTGCTTTTAGGTTTTTGTTGTTGTTGTCTTTCTTGTTGTTGCTTATTTGTTTAGTGACTTTCCTGGACTAATTTACAGATTCTGTATACCCTGCAGTGTGGGTCCACTGAGTTTTCTGCTGTCTTTTTTTTTAAAGTTTCTTATTTTTAAATTTTAAAAATCAGCTTCCTGGGGTAACACTAGGGTCAATATAATTTAGTGGACAGCCACTATGATTGGTCAGATTTCCTTAAATGCTGTGCCTGTATGACTTTCCCCTTTGCCAAGGCCTGCCTTCAAACTTGAAGGATTTCATAAGACAGCCTTAGCTGTCATTTGCTGCTGGTGTAGAGTTTCAAGATCAGCCAGGAGTGAGTGACTGGTGACTTCTGCTTACCCAGGTTTTTCTTGGTCATGCACATAGCCTAGGTGTCTAGGAATATATTGTAACCTTTCAAAAAGTTCCCTATGGTCATCTAGTTATACAGGATGAAAGTAATTTTCCCCACCAGGCTTTTGTTTGCTCTAACTTATATCATGCCTTTAGATGGTTGAGGTGTTGCCAGAAATAATTGTTACAGTAATGCCCTGTGAGTAGGTCCCCACCCCTGCTGAACTAAGCTCTGAATCAAATCAAACAGTCATCATATTCTAGGAATATAGACTTTTAAGGTAGCTGAAAGTTCAGACAAAATATTGATTGTGATCTGGGGATGGTACTTTTCACAAATCTCTAAAAGTGGTCATATCTATTGTCTGCAATGTTCCAGTTTGTGGTTACCTCTTCACTGAGCTGGAGGAATAGCTCTAAGTTAAAACATCACTGACTCTATTGTCTTGCCAAGGGTTTGTAGTTTCCTCTGGAAGGATGATTTTTATTCTGTTCTGAATATTGTTTAATGGCTGGCATTCTGAAATGGTAAATTTTATTGGTTTGGCTGTATGCTTGTGGTTTTTTTTTTTGTGAAAGTGCAAGTTCACTGAAGTTTTCACTCCTCCATTCTGGAAGTTGATCTCGACATGTGTTACTTTATAACTGGAAACATTTGGCAATTTTAAAGGAACTATTAATAAATCAGAGGAAGCTCTTCCCCCTTTACTTTGCTGAGTTGACAGTTGTTATTGTCATAAAAACCACCGTGGCTTGTAATTTATTGTTATCATTCATGTGACTAGCATGACATGGGACTTAGGGTGCAGGTGCAATCCTTGTTAGGTTATTTCTGTCTTAAAATTTTTATGCTCATATTCATTAATTTGACTAACATTCATTGAGCAGTGTGGAGCCTATAAATGTGATAAAAAGAATCCAGTCTTTGCCTTCAAACGGCAAAGATATGTGGAAAAAGTACTATTTAAATAAAAATTGACAGGGGAATTAGAAAATTCTTGACTAACGCAAATTTTAAGCTTCTGTACAGCGAATTTGAACACTGGGGTTATTTTGTAAGCGTGGAAACATTAAAATTCACTGTAAATAAAAAATATATTCTTTTACAACTTATGAACAAAGGCATCCAGAATTTCAGCACCCAGATAACCATGCATGACATGGCTTGTATGTGTCTATAAAATGCGAACTGTACAGAAGTTTTAAACTTGTCGCCAGTATTTAAAACTTTTGATTCAGACCACACTCTCTTTCCCCCAAAGTAAATGCTGTTAAGATTTTCAGATTAGTTTAAATGTACTAACATGGACTCTTTTAGATTTGTTTAAATATGCATATCAGTATATAATTCAATATTACCTATGTACACGTGCATACATCTATCTGTCAAAAGAAAAACTCAAGAGAGAAGTAACTTAACGCTGCCCCAGCCTCACATTCTGTTGTAAAGAGACAGAATGTTCCAGTTAGAAAGTAGAAAAAATGTTGAGTGGAAGAGAAGCTAAAACCCCACCCTACCCACATACTTAATGATAGAACAACATGCCTTATTTTGTACTCAACAGAGAGAAAAATGATCTCCATTAAGTTAGAGCAGCTTGATGATATCCTGGCTGCCTCAGAAGCCGGTGAGTCCCTCACATCCAGGAATAGAGTAGCCTCTGTTCTCACACAGAGCAACAGCTCTCAAGTATTTGGGCCTCAGAATTCCTCTATACTCCTAAAAATTGTGGAAGACCTCTGAGAGCTTTGGCTACGTGGATTATGTCTATTGATATTTACTGTCACAGAAGTCAACACTGAGATCTTAAATTATTATCAAAGTAACAATAAACCCATTGCATGGACATATATAACATATTCTTAATAGAAATGCATTTTCTAAAAGAAGTAATGACAGAAATGTCTCTGTTTTATAACTGCAAATCTCTTGAATGTCTAGCTCAATAGAAGACAGATTCTCCTATCTGTTTCTATATTCAGCCTCTTGTGATATCCCACATGATGTGAAAACCTCTTCTGTACACTCATGAGGGAATGAGATTGAAAAAGATAAATCACACATCATTATTACTGTGACAATAATTTGACTATTCTGCAGTCCTTGAAGGTTCATTGCAAGCTCCACAGGGGCTCCTGGAGCTCCTTGAGGACCACAAATCTAGTGTGAGTTCAGGAGTGAGTTTCTTGAATGGTGAGATCAGAGGTCCTTGGGTGTCTGCTACTTCATCACTCGGTGTCCATAAGTTAGGGAAAAGTAATAATCATATTTTCTACATTTGATATCATATATAGTCTGGTATCATTTGGCCAAGCTGTTTCTCACTCCAGTAACAGACTGCTTTGTGTATTCTTTTAATCCCTGTAAATAACTCACACCTTTAAGAAATGTGTTAATGTTTATCACTAATGGATCTGAATTAGCTTGTATAGATCTATCAGAAATGAGATTTCAGATGGCAATTTGAGGTTCAGATGGCAATTCTTTGGGATGAAAGTTATTTTATACCTTTGATAACAGTGAAACATGTGTTGGTCCTATATGACTAGAAGGTTCTCTGAGGCAGTGACCATATATCCCAGCTCCAATCTCCCGCAGGCCTTAGTCCAAGCCCTTCCCATTGGGCTTCATTGAAAGAATAAACCCACACTGAGTTAATAAGAAGTTATTTTCATGCTTTTATTTCCTAGATATTTTCTAAACTTTTCTTAGAGAATCAATATTAATGATGGACCTATTTTATGTAACAAATAAGATTTTTAAAATCACTTATTTTGGAGAACAATTTTGGTCCTATTAGCAATATTTCTTGGTTGTTCCTGGGTCATACAAGCTTGGAGTTCCTTGTGCAACAAGCTTGGAGTTCCCTGTGCTTCAAGACCCTCAGCTCCCAAGCTTGGAGTTCCCTGTGCTTGGAGTTCCCTGTGCTTCAAGACCCTCAGCTCCCACTGGGCCGTGTCTTCACCTTGACTCCCCATTCCCCACACCCTATCCCGCAGGAGTCCAGCCACACACAGAATCTCTGTATTAACCCCTCTTCTTCCTGCTTCTCCCACAGACTTTCCTTGGCCAGAGCCCTCTGGAATGGCTGCTCCTATCTCTGAGCTAACATTTGCTTCTCTTTGAGGTTTTTACTTCACATTCTGCAGCCATAAAACTTACCCTGCCTCTACCTGTATCATTGACAATGAGGCAATGACTGTGGACTCCCTTCCCCAAAACAAGCCCTGGTGAACAGTGAGCTGATGTTGGTGATTCTGTGGGTGTGTTATTTTGTCTAATCACGGACCCCTTGGCTCCTGAGACATTTGTGTTAAATCTGGACACACTCAGGGGGCGCTCAGGGGAGAGAAGTGTTTGAAAGATTAGCCCCAAACCTTACATAACGAAGTCAATAGAATGATCAGCCATGATGCTTATTTGAAATTTTGGAAACAATATTCAGCTTCCAAAGAATATGTGTTTGGGCCCTGTTATGGCTGAATTATGTCCCACTCCAAATCCATATGTTGAAGTCCCCAGTACCTCAGATGGGCAGATAAAACCATAAGCTGAGGATTCCTAGAATATAGTCATTTACATCAGAGGAGACGATTGCCAGTGGGCAAGTTCCTGCACAACAAGAAAAGATGTATCAGTCAATTCACCTAACAAATACGTGTTCCCTATTGTCTATCGCGGGCGCTGGGCTGGATGGGGGAATAGAGTTTGGAATTAAGCCTCAGAGAGTTGAGTCCAGCTGAGGGCCCCATAATCAACCAGTTCACAAATGAGTGAAGGTGAAATGACAATGAAAAGCCTTTGTGGGAAAGGCACGAATAAGGGGCTGAGTGAGTGAGACCACTGGAGGGGCCTCTTGGGAGGGCTGGTCAGGGAGGGGTCTCCAGGGAGCAGGCCTTTCAGTGCAGCCTGAGGATGAGAAGGAGCTGGTGAGGAGGGAGACCAGATGTGCAAAGGCCCCGGGGTGGCGAGGGCATATTGGAGCCCCTGGAGGGAGAAAGAGCAGGGTGTGAAATGCAGGTGGAGAAGCGAGCCAGATGCTCAGGGTCCTGTCAGCCATGGTGAGGCATCTGAGTTTTACTCTGAGTGTGCTGGGGACACAGTGTGACTTTGTGAACTGAGGAAAGTGGGATCCTCATGATTTTGGAAAACCCCTGGCGTCCACAGGGCATTGGTGGTGATGGGTGGAGCTTGGGAGACGTTCAGCCTCCATCCGGGTCAGAGGGGCTGGCAGCCAGTGCTGGAGCAGCGGCATGTGGCGGGGGTGGGGGGGGGCAGAGCACGAGGGGCCTCCTTCGCTCTGCCCAGTGGGCTTCTGGCCCCAGTCTGCAAGTCCAGATGCCAGATGTGGCTCTCCTTAATTCTCAATATTCCTGAGAAGAGGAATTAAAAAAAAATGTATTACTTTATACTGAAACATATATTTTTAAAAATAAATTTATCTATTTATTTATTTTAAATTTATTTTTGGCTGCGTTGGGTCTTTGTTGCTGCGCGTGCATGGGCTTTCTCTAGTTGCAGCGAGCGGGGGCTACTCTTCATTGTGGTGCGCGGGCTTCTCATTGCGGTGGCTTCTCTCGTTGCGGAGCATGGGGCCTAGGCATGTGGGCTTCAGGAGTTGTGGCACTTGGGCTCAGTAGTTGTGGCTCATGGGCTCTAGAGCACAGGCTCGGTAGTTGTGGCGCATGGGCTTAGTTGCTCTGTGGCATGTGGGATCTTCCCAGACCAGGGCTCGAACCCGTGTCCCCTGCATTGGCAGGCGGATGCTTAACCACTGTGCCACCAGGGAAGTCCCTGAAACATAGTTTTTTAAAAGCCAAAGATATGGAATTGTATATAATGTATTTAATTAGAATTAAAGCCAAGTAATTATTTTAATAACTAACATTCATTTAGACTTACTCTCTGCCAGACTTTATAAAATACATTTCACTTGCGTGTTCTCACGTTATCTTCACAACAGCTGTGTGATAAATTGTTATTTCCATTTCCCAGATGAAGGAGGTTTTATGGGCCTTAGTTCCTTTATTTTTAAAGTAGAAGTATAACATAATAAAAAGTCATGCAGCTATTAGAGGAAGAGACACACAAATGTGTACATATATGCACACACATGTGCACCACGCACAGTAGCCATGAATAATGCACACGCATAACCGTGTAGCTGGAACATACGTGGTGTAAGCGTCAGGGCTGTTTGCTAATTGCTCACACCTCATGTGGTTGGCTGTGTGGTCATGTTTGGCCGAGGAGATGCAGCCCATACTCTCCTCCAAACCTTCAGTGTGGTTTCCATTTTGAATACTGATCCTTCCTCACTAGGGTCCGGGAGAAACGCTTAGAGAAAGTAGGCTTGGGTTTTGTTTGGGAAAGACTTTGTTTGATGCCGGTGGACACTTCCTCCTGTGAACTCAAGGTACCTGTTGTTTTCAAATCGCATCCTGTCTTAGGAGGAGGGGCCACCATTGAACTGTTTAGGGGCCACTGGAGGTCTTCACACCCCCATGTGCTGGAATCATCCATTCATTCTGAAATTTATTCACTGAGAGAAAAACAGTGTGGTGTTGGAACTTGCTTGGTTCAAAGGCCCTGAACATCAAGTGAAATAAAGGTGACGCCTGTCTCCTGTCACCTGTGACTCTCCCTCTTCTGGGCAGAGTGGACGGACACATAGACAGAGCACAGTTCTCCCCTCAGAGCCTGGACAGCGGTGCCTTTCTGTGTGCTCATTTCCTGTCGTGGGACCTGGCATGTGGAGGGCAGAGGAGGTGGCTGGGTTAAATTTAGTGGATTGAGCCCTGGGCTGTCTCTGACTGTCCTGGACTGGCCACCAGCCCGTCTGATGGCCCCGGATCCCTGCTAGGTAAAGGAAGATGGCAGCAGATGGTGACAGCAAGATAAGCAGTTAAACATAGAGCAGATGTGGGTAAGGCACACGCTTCCTGGCCTGCACCCAGAGCCCACACCCAGGGCTATGGCCGTGTGTCCTCCTCCGGAGAATGTCCACACCCTGTTTCCTGAATCCTCTGGTTTCTGTCAGCTTACAGCTTTGCTGGGTTTTTCCAGGAACTTCTCTCCTCTGCTCTGCATTGATTTCCAGCCCCAGGCATCCCTACTGAATGCCTCCAAATTCCCAACAAAGGTGCATCTTTGAATGCTAAAAATGAGTCATCAGAGTTCTTGGGAAGGCTAGAATCATAAATTATGCTGTATTTTTCATAGCACTCTATTTACAAGTTCTTAAATAAGGAGTGGCCAAATAATAAAGAGTGAATCAGTATTTTTGGGACATAGTTAGAGTAAAAGTTTCAGAGATTTTTCTGTAAAATAAAAAGCAATAATAATAAATGCAATGCATGGTTTATTACTATTATGAACTAATATATTATGACATGGTCATATGTTTCAACAATATATAAACGTGATCTCTATATGATACAGTCATTTGATTAAAAAAACAAAGAAGGGAATAGTAACACAAGATAAATGCCAAATAAAAATCATTAAAAAGTTGAATGTCAATACCACAAATATTTAATACGAACATTTATCATTCTTAAAATTGAGGTTTATTTTATCATAAAAGTTAAAATACACTAAGCAGGCATTACCTTATCCAAAAGTCTTAATCTTTATTTCATGACAAATAGTTCAGACATACAAAAATTTCTTTCAGCTTTCACTGGCGCCGCTGGTCAAATTATCCAGAAAATATCTTCAAGTTGGGCCTTTGTGTGCATATTGCTTCTTATAAGTTCATTTTCTTTTTCATTTTTTACTTACTTGCCCTGGTTTTGGTTTTGCCATAGAAATCAACATTGTTTCTGCCGCTTCAATTGCTACATCTATTTCTCCTCTCATGTTGAGAAACCTTCACTTTTTCCCTGTGAATTTCTTCTGTTTAATCAAATTTAAAAAAAAGTCTATCCATTAATGAGTTTCCCAAAAGAGTGATTTCGTTTTTGTTTTGACAGCAAAAAAGCTGTCCCTTTCTACTTCATCTAAATAGCAAACTTGAAAGCAATTTATTATTCCGCTTACAACTTCATAATATTCTTCTTTATATAAACAACTGAGCTTCAGCTGTCATAAAACTACTTTATTCATCTGGAGGGTTTTAAAAAACTTCTGAATTATTCTTTATAATTTATAACCCAGTGTGTTTTGCTCTCTAAAATGACTTGCCTTATTTATTTTGGGCTCTTGCATATTTCTCCAACAAAGGAAAATTTCTCACTGGAGAATTCAACAGTTCTGCAGTTTTTCGTCTACTGAAAATTGTGGAAGAGACATCGTTTTTTCAGATAACACTGATTGGATTTGGCTTCATAATCTAAATCAGGTTATTCTTTCATCGTGCTGGTTTCTGAATCTCCACTGAATTTCTTTCTCCTGCTATTTGTTTCTGATGCTCCAACTTTCAACCTGTTCACCTTAAGACAAACCTGTTGTCAGAACCAAGTGAAATTTGTGTTTGTGGGACAACTGCTAAATCACCAGTGATGACTTTCTGAATGTTCTCAGAGCTGCTGCTCCATCACTTCTTGTAATCTGTAGTAATTATCTATGACTTATAATTTATCTGCAAACTTGACAATTTGGAAGAAAAAATCAGATATTATCTCCCAGTTTCTGTGGATCAGGAATCCTGGAGTGGCTGAGCTCAGTGGCTTTGGCTAAGGTCACTGCAGAGGCTGCAGTCAAGCTTTAGGCCAGGGCTGCAGGCATCTCAGGCTTGATGGGACAGGCCCTGCCTCGAGCTTCACTCTGTGCTTGTTGGTGGGCCTCAGAAGATGCACATCCAAGTTCACCCACATGGGCCTTTGCACAGGGTTCCTTGATGACATGGCAGTTGGCTTCCCTAAGAGCAAGTGATCCGAGAGAGGGAGAGAGAGCCCTAAACTCCAACACACAGGCTTTTTATAGCCTCTTCTTGGGAGTGACACCACATTTACCATTGGTTAAAAGCAGGATGAGTCCAGCACACTCCCAGAAGGAGGGGATCATCAGGTGCCATCTAAGAGAGTGCCTATCACACAACCACGTCTGCTTCAAGTTCTAATTCTAGGGATTTTATTCCTCTCTGAAGTAAAGATAATACTTTGCCCAGCACAGCTCCCATGAATTCTTATTAAACCAACATTCAATGAAGCCTCATTTTAGTATACATGAACGTTTATGTGTCTGATTCTTACAGTTGGTCCACACATCCAAATAAATGTTTATTTTCTTATTCTTACATTTGAAAGCACTAAAATGATGTGCGTTGTTCTATTTTTTTGTAATAGTTATGTATTAATGCCTCAACTGTATTTTTTTTTAACATCTTTATTGGAGTATAATTGCTTTATGATGTTGTGTTAGTTTCTGCTGTATAACAAAGTGAATCAGCTATACATATACATATATCCCCATATCCCCTCCCTCTTGCGTCTCCCTCCCACACTCCCTATCCCGCCCTCCAGGTGGTTGCAAAGCACTGAGCTGATCTCCCTGTGCTATGTGGTTGCTTCCCACTAGCTATCTATTTTACATTTGGTAGTGTATATATGTCCATGCTACTCTCTCACTTCGTCCCAGCTTACCCTTCCCTCTCCCCGCGTCCTCAAGTCCATTTTCTATGTCTGTGTCTTTATTTCTGTCCTGCCCCTAGGTTCGTCAGAACCTTTTTTTTTTAGATTGCATATATATGTGTTAGCGTATGGTATTTGTTTTTCTCTTTCTGACTTACTTCACTCCGTATGACAGACTCTAGGTCCATCCACCTCACTGCAAATAACTCAATTTTGTTTCTTTTTTATGGCTGAGTAATATTCCATTGTATATATGTGTCACATCTTCCTTATCCATTCATCTGTTGATGGACATTTAGGTTGCTTCCATGTCCTGGCTATTGTAAATAGTGCTGCAATGAACATTGTGGCACATGACTATTTTTGAATTATGGTTTTCTGAGGGTATATGACCAGTAGTGGGATTGCTGGGTCATATGGTAGGTCTATTTTTAGTTTTTTAAGGAACCTCCATACTGTTCTCCATAGTGGCTGTATCAATTTACATTCCCTCCAACAGTGCAAGAGGGTTCCCTTTTTTCCACACCCTCTCCAGCATTTATTGTTTGTACATTTTTTGATGATGGCCATTCTGACTGGTGTGAGGTGATACCTCATTGTAGTTTTGATTTGCATTTCTCTAATGATTAGTGATGTTGAGCATCCTTTCATGTATTTGTTGGCAATCTGTATACCTTCTTTGGAGAAATGTCTATTTAGGTCTTCTGCCCATTTTTGGATTGGGTTGTTTGTTTTTTTGATATTGAGCTGCATGAGCTGCTTGTATATTTTGGAAATTAATACTTTGTCAGTTGCTTCATTTGCAAATATTTTCTCCCATTTTGAGGGTTGTCTTTTTGTCTTGTTTATGGTTTCCTTTGCTGTGCAAAAGCTTTTAAGTTTCATTAGGTCCCATTTGTTTATTTTTGTTTTTATTTCCATTTCTCTAGGAGGTGGGTCAAAAAGGATCTTCCTGTGATTTATGTCATAGAGTGTTCTGCCTATGTTTTCCTCTAAGAGTTTTATAGTGTCTGGCCTTACATTTAGGTCTTTAATCCATTTTGAGTTTATTTTTGTGTGTGGTGTTAGGAAGTGTTCTAATTTCATTCTTTTACATGTAGCTGTCCAGTTTTCCCAGCACCACTTATTGAAGAGGCTGTCTTTTCTCCATTGTATATTCTTGCCTCCTTTGTCAAAGGTAAGGTGACCATATGTGCATGGGTTTATCTCTGGGCTTTCTATCCTGTTCCATTGATCTATATTTCTGTTTTTGTGCCAGTACCATACTGTCTTGATTACTGTAGCTTTATAGTATAGTGTGAAGTCAGGGAGCCTGATTCCTCCAGCTCCGTTTTTCTTTCTCAAGATTGCTTTGGCAGTTGGGGGTCTTTTGTGGTTCCATACAAATTGTGCAATTTTTTTGTCCTAGTTCTGTGAAAAATGCCAGTGGTAGTTTGATAGGGATTGCATTGAATCTGTAGATTGCTTTGGGTTGTACAGTCATTTTCACAATGTTGATTCTTCGAATCCAAGAACATGGTATATCTCTCCATCTGTTTGCATCATCTTTAATTTCTTTCATCAGTGTCTTATAGTTTTCTGCATACAGGTCTTTTGTTTCCTTAGGTAGGTTTATTCCTAGGTATTTTATTCTTTTTGTTGTAATGGTAAATGGGAGTGTTTCCTTAATTTCTCTTTCACATTTTTCATCATTAGTGTATAGGAATGCAGGAGATTTCTGTGCATTAATTTTGTATCCTGCTACTCTACCAAATTCATTGATTAGTTCTAGTAGTTTCTGGTAACATCTTTAGGATTCTCTATGTATAGTATCATGTCATCTGCAAACAGTGACAGCTTTACTGCTTCTCTTCTGATTTGGATTCCTTTTATTTCTTTTTCTTCTCTGATTGCTGTGGCTAAAACTTCCAAAACTATGTTGAATAATAGTGGTGAGAGTGGGCAACCTTGCCTTGTTCCTGATCTTGGAGGAAATGGTTTCAGTTTTTCACCATTGAGACTGATGTTGGCTGTGGGTTTGTCATATATGGCCTTTATTATGTTGAGGTAGGTTCCCTTTATGCCTAATTTCTGGAGAGTTTTTATCATAAATGGATGTTGAATTTTGTCAAAAGCTTTTTCTGCATCTATTGAGATTATCATATGGTTCTTAACCTTCAATTTGTTAATATGGTGTATCACATTGATTGATTTGCATATATTGAAGAGTCCTTGCATTCCTGGGATAAACCCCACTTGATCATGGTGTGTGATCCTTTTAATGTACTGCTGGATTCTGTTTGCTAGTATTTTGTTGAGGATTTTTGCATCTATGTTCATCAGAGATATTGGCCTGTAGTTTTCTTTTTTTCTGGCATCTTTGTCTGATTTTGGTATCAGGGTGATGGTGGCCTCGCAGAAAGAGTTTGGGAGTGTTCCTCCCTCTGCTATATTTTGGAAGAGTTTGAGAAGGATAGGTGTTAGCTCTTCTCTAAGTGTTTCATAGAATTCACCTGTGAAGCCATCTGGTCCTGGACTTTTGTTTGTTGGAAGATTTTTAATCACAGTCTCAATTTCAGTGCTTGTGATTGGTCTGTTCATATTTTCTATTTCTTCCTGTTTCAGGCCCAGAAGGTTGTGCTTTTCTAAGAATTTGTCCATTTCTTCCAGGTTGTCCATTTTATTGGCATATAGTTGCTTGTATTAATCTCTCACAATCCTTTGTATTTCTACAGAGTCAGTTGTTACTTCTCCATTTTCATTTCTAATTCTGTTGAGTTGAGTCTTCTCCCTTTTTTTCTTGATGAGTCTGGCTGATGGTTTGTCACTTTTATTTATCTTCTCAAAGGACAAGCTTTTAGTTTTATTGATCTTTGCTATTGTTTCTTCATTTCTTTTTCATTTATTTCTGATCTGATCTTTATGATTTCTTTCCTTCTGCTAACTTTGGGTTTTTTTTTTTGTTCTTCTTTCTCTAATTGCTTTAGGTGTAAGGTTAGGTTGTTTTTTGAGATTATTCTTGTTTCTTGAGGTAGGTTTGTATTGCTATAAACTTCCCTCTTAGAACTTCTCTTGTTGCATCCCTTAGGCTTTGGGTTGTTTATTTTTATTGTCATTTGTTTCTAGGTATTTTTGATTTCCTCTTTGATTTCTTCAGTGATCTCTTGGTTATTTAGCAGTGTATTGTTTAGCCTCCATGTGTTTGTACTATTTACAGTTTTTTTCCCGTAATTGATATCTAGTCTCATAGCATTGTGGTTGGAAAAGATACTGGATACGATTTCAATTTTCTTAAATTTACCAAGGCTTGATTTGTGACCCAAGATATGGCGTATCCTGGAGAATGTTCCATGAGCACTTGAGAAGAAAGTGTAGTCTGTTGTTTTTGGATGGAATGTCCTATAAATATCAATTAAGTCCATCTTGTTTAATGTGTCATTTAAAGCTTATGTTTCCTTATTTATTTTCATTTTGGATGATCTTTCCATTGGTGAAAGTGGGGTGTTGAAGTCCCCTACTATGATTGTGTTACTGTCAATTTCTCCTTTTATGGCTGTTAGCATTTGCCTTATGTATTGAGGTGCTCCTATGTTGGGTGCATCAATATTTACAATTGTTATACCTTCTTCTTGGATTGATCCCTTGATCATTATGTAGTGTCCTTCTTTGTCTCTTGAAATAGTCTTTATTTTAAAGTCTATTTTGTCTGATATGAGAATTGTTACTCCAGCTTTCTTTTGATTTCCATTTGCATGGAATATCTTTTTCCATCTCCTCACTTTCAGTCTATATGTCGCTAGGTCTGAAGTAGGTCTATTGTAGACAGCATATATATGGGTCTTGTTGTTATGTCCATTCAGTCAGTCTATGTCTTTTGGTTGGAGCATTTAATCCATTTACATTTAAGGTAATTATCGTTATGTATGTTCCTATTACCATTTTCTTAATTGTTTTGGGTTTGTTTTTGTAGGTCTGTTCCTTCTCTTGTGTTTCCTGCCTAGAGAAGATCCTTTGGCATTTGTTGTAAAGCTGGTTTGGTGGTGCTGAATTCTCTTAACTTTTGCTTATCTGTAAAGGTTTTAATTTTTCCATTGAATCTGAATGAGATCCTTGCTGGGCAGAGTAATCTTGGCTGTAGATTTTTCCCTTTCATCATTTTAAGTATGTCCTGCCACTCCCTTCTGGCTTGCAGATTTTCTGCTGAAAGGTTAGCTGTTAACCTTATGGGGATTCCCTTGTACGTTATTTATTGCTTTTCCCTTGCTGCTTTTAATATTTTTTCCAGCATTTAATTTTTGATCATTTGATTAATATGTTTCTTGGTGTGTTTTTTTTTTTTTAAATTTATTTATTTATTTATTTTTGGCTGTGTTGGGTCTTCGTTTCTGTGTGAGGGCTTTCTCTAGTTGCGGCGAGCGGGGGCCACTCTTCATCGCGGTGTGCGGACCTCTCACTGTCGCGGCCTCTCTTGTTGCGGAGCACAAGCTCCAGATGCACAGGCTCCGTAGTTGTGGCTCACGGGCCTAGTTGCTCCGCGGCATGTGGGATCTTCCCAGACCAGGGCTCGAACCTGTGTCCCCTGCATTAGCAGGCAGATTCTCAACCACTGCACCACCAGGGGAGCCCCTGGTGTGTTTCTTTTTGGGTTTATCCTGTGTGGTGCTCTCTGTGCTTACTGGACTTGGGCGACTATTTCCTTTCCCATGTTAGGGAAGTTTTCGACTATAATCTCTTCAAATGGTTTCTCAGACCCTTTCTTCTTCTCTTCTTCTTCTGGGACCCTTTTAATTTGAATGTTGGTGCGTTTAATGTTGTCCCAGAGGTCTCTGAGACTGTCCTTAATTCTTTTCATTCTTTTTTCTTTTTTCTGCTCCCTGGCAGTTATTGCCACCATTTTATCTTCCAGCTCACTTATCCGTTCTTCTACCTCAGTTATTCTGTTATTGATTCCTTCTAGAGTATTTTTAATTTCAGTAATTGTGTTGTTTATCACTGTTTGTTTGCTCTTTAGTTCTTCTAGATCCTTGTTAAGTGTCTATTGTATTTTCTCCATTCTCTTTCCGAGATTTTGGATCATCTTTACTATCATTACTCTGAATTCCTTTTCAGGTAGGTTGCCTATTTCATCTTCATTTATTTGGTCTTGTAGGTTTTTACCTTGCTCCTTCGTCTGTAACAGTATTTTTGTCATTTCATTTTTGTTTTTTGATTGGTGGTGCTGTATTCCTGTCTTACTGGTTGTTTGGCCTAAGACGTCCAGCACTGGAGTTTGCATGCAGTTGGATAGAGCTGGGTTTTGGTACTGAGGTGAGGGCCTCTGGGAGACCTCACTCTGATTAATATTCCCTGGGGTCTGAGGTTCTCTGTTAGTCCAGTGGTTTGGACCTGGAACTCTCACCACAGGAGCTCGGGCCCGACCTCCGGCCTGGGAACCAAGATCCCACAAGCTTCGTGGCATGGTTTAAAAAGGAAAAAAAAAAGGAAGAAAGAAAGAAAAAAAGGAGCAGTACAATATCAAAGAATAAAAAACAATATAAAATTAGAAATATAAAAAATATATTAGGAAAAATAAAACTATAATTGAAACAACTGCAACAAGGTAAAGTAAAACCACAACAGAAAAAAAAAAAAAAAAGGTGGGGGGGAACAAGCCAAAGGAGAGAACAATAACAAAGTATAAAGAATAAAATAAAGTTAGAAAAATAAAAGATTTATTAGGAAAAATAAAATATAACAAAATCAACAACAATGAATCAACAAGCTAAAACACAACCCTAATCTAAAAGAGGAAAAAAGGAAAAAAAAAAAAAAAAAGCCTTGGCTATGGGGGCGGAGTTTAGGCGGAGGTGGAACTTAGGCAGGGGTGGGGTTTAGAGTGGGGCGGGACCTAGGCGGGTGGGGGAGGTGACGTTTGAGTGTAGGGTGGGGCCTAGGCAGGGCGATGTTCAAGGTTGGGGCGGGGCCTCTGCTTAGGACCTGCGTGGAAGGGAGAGGCAGCATGTGGAAAGGAGGGCCTCTGGAGTTCTGGACTTTGGTGGGAAGGCCCTGGGTGAGGGTGTGTGGGCGGGGTTTAGGCCCAGCATGTTAGAGGGGGTCTCCGAGTGTAGACGTGGGGCCCTGGGTGGGGGTGTAGGGGCAGGGCTTGGGCTCTGTGTGGCAGGAGGGAGGCTCCGAGGGCAGAGGATTAGGCCTGGGAGCCCAACAGTCTTCCCACTGCCTAAGTGGACAAGGAAAGCGCTGGCTGTGGTCCCTTCTGTTCCTTCACGCCCCTCCCTCACCATCTCCCCCAGGGTCTCCCCCGATGCAGCAGCTGGACCCTTAACCGTGGGTGGGTCCTGCTGCAGTGTAGGAACTCCTCCCCTCCCGCAGGCACCTCTCAGGGGTGCCGGTTCCGGAGGTCCGGCCTTTACTTTTGCTCCCCCTTCCCTCCCTCCCACTCCCTCAGGACCTGCATGGCTGGAGGGGGCCTCGGTGGGCGGAGGATCGGGCCCAGGATCTCAGCAGTTTCCTGGGGGCCCAAACGGGCAGGGGAAACTTGGCCATGCTCCCTTTTGATCCTCTGCCCTCCCAATGGTTCCCCAATTTACCCCTTTGCATGTGGGATCCCTTTCCCTCCCCCAGCCGCCCCTCAGGGGTGCCAGTCTCGTCCAGCCTCCACTTCTCCTCCCCCTTCACTCCCCCCAGGCTCCACATCCTACCTGGTTGCTGGGGGTTCCTCCCGTCCCCTTAGGTGTCCGTGGTCCCCCACCGGTGCCTGGTAGGTGCCCTGGTTGTGAGGAGACACGAATTCCGCATCCTCCTGGTATGCCATCTTGACTCCGCCCCTAGTGCCTCACCTGTTGATGGACTTTATGGCCATTGTAGTCTTTTGCTAAGAAACTTGCCCTAATAAATTCATTCTTTCAATTTGTTTCTAAATATTTTAGACTTAGATTTAGATTTAGAAAACATGTATCAAATTACCCCTCTCTCTCTCTCAACTTTTGAAGAAGTAAAACATATTTTATCACCTTATATCCATATGACTTTGGGAATTTTTATCTTTTTGAGATTTAGATCTTATAGCCAAAGTGGGCAAAAGTTTGCAGTGGGGATAAGTTGATATAGCACTTTTTTTTTTTTTTTTGGCTCAGAACAATGCCTGATAAGTAACAGGCTATGTTGCCCAAAGTCTGATGCTTGGTTGATTGATATTCATAGAAATATGCATATCACTATTTTCTACTAGCATTTCTAAACTTCTTATAATAAGTGCTATTTAGTGCAACTTGGTAACACTTACTCTAAGAAATATTGAGGTAGAGGTATAATAAAAATAATGAAACAAACAAAAACATCTTAAAAACAACATCACAGTGGCTTAGCTTTTCTCTCCAGAAAATAGAGGTGAAAAAATTCAAAGTTAAAGCCAACAAAACAAAACAAGATTTAAAAAACAAAAAGAAAAATGAAGAATACCAGATTTTAAGAGAAAGCCTCGTTGAAATCTCACTGACAGAACTAGCATATTGGTTTTTTCTCTGTGGTTTCTGAACCCAACCAAATGGCCACACTTTGACCAAGTGACTTTTTATTCTACTTCCATAATTGTTATAATTGTCTGTGACACAAGTAATTTATTATGTGTGGATAACCATTGTGCAGTTGGTTATATATTTTTTACTCTGATCACGCAGCTTCGACCACAGATGATTGTGTGTTTCCTCTTCCTAATGGCTCTGCACAAGCCACCCATAGAAAGAAGCCCAGAGAATTGGGCGAATAAACCAGCTATCCACAGTGTACACATAAGTTACTTGTTGTGGATAACATAAAATATACATATATATACAGAGAGAAGAGTAAAATGAACCCCATTGCTTCAACAATGATCAATTTATGGTCAGTCTTGTTCTTCACTTCCCCCAGACCTAGATTATTCTGAGCAATTTCAGATATCTCAACAATCTCAGATATTATTTCATGTGTATATATTTCTGAATATATCTCTAAAAGATAAGAGCTTTTTCTCGTTTTACCTAAAACCATCTGTTGACATTCTATCGCTGTAAATTTTGGGGGTGACTTTTCTTTTCCCTTCCTTTCTCTCCTCCTGTTTCCCCCTCCTCCTCTTTCCCTTCCTCCTCTTTCTTCTTAAATTTTTTTTTTTTTGCAAATTATTTGATAAAGAAACCAGGTCATCTGTCTTATAGAATTTCCCATGCTGCCTTCTGCTGACTGCATCTCCTTGGTGTGCTTTGACATGCACTTCTTGCCTCCTGTATTTCCTTTATGGTGGTTAAATAGAGAGACTTGATCATATTCAGATCAAATCTTGTGGGAGAATCTTGCAGCATGGTCTCATGAGCACCCATCAGGTGGTGTCTCTTCTTGTGAAGTGAGCAGCATGGATGATCACTGCAAAAATCTTTCATTTCAGTAGAGTGCAAGGTGAGTTGATGGCAAAACTCCACTGAGAGGAACAATTTCTAGAGAGTGTACATCCCTGCTGGGATATGCCCCAAAATCCACCCCCAAAACAACAAACTAGTATAAAATTTTTTTTTAAATTTAAGTATAGTTGATTTACAACATTGTGTTAATTTCTGCTGTACAGCAAAGTGATCGTATTTTTAGTGGTGCTATTGGTTTTATTTAAAAACCATCCAAAAGCCATTTTTAAGCTGACAAAATTTTTGCACTCTCTTAATTGTTGATTTTCATTTTTATATTCACCAAACACCAGAAGTGTACCTATTCTAAAGAAACATTACAAAGCTGCTGTTCTGAAACAAGGGGTCCATTCTTCCAGGCGTAACTCAGAAGCTCCTCTTCTGTAGAGTCTTTCCTGAATTCTCTACTCACACTTAGCCTTCCCTCCAGGGAAGCAGTGTGAGCTTGTGGGACAGGCAGTAGACAAATTGGATTTGAATCTGGGCTCCACTAGAGTGAACCTTGGTTCACTTCCTTGTGTTCTCTTAGCCTCTTTTTTAATATGTTATAGGGAGTAATTGTACCTTCTGTCAGAGTGGGTACCAGGCATAGTTAAAGCTCTTCCCTACATTCTCTGTCCTCTGTCTATGCTGCTTCTGTGATTCTTTGAGATTTCACACAGACACGTATGCATGTATGTTTGTATGCATATATTCACCTGACACTTTGAACATGGTAGGTCTTTTCCTATCAGAATTGTTAAAAGGCAAATGTAATTGCTTAGAAACTGATTTCCCAAGTGACTCTTCCATCCCGGGGGTATACTGAGCCTTCAGAGTTCCTGGGAGTTGAAAACTATGGTTTCATTATTTGTGTTCAAGTCCTTTCCTACAAATTACTAACCGTGGGACCAGTTGGCTGCATTTCTTCTCAGCTGTGGAAATCAGCCACTTTTTCCTGCTAGTCCAAACAATGATTTAGCTACAAACACGACTTAGATGTAACCATGATGAGGGCAAAGACCTTGGTTCACTGTGCGTCTCCAATAATACAAAGTTTGCCTGCAACACAGTAGGTGCACAGCAAATGTTGTTGAAAGGATAAATGCAAGGCCGCTGCTCTGCTTCACTGTGGAGGCCATCACTACGTCATGCTCCACATCACTGACACCTGTGGACACTGCAGTTCACAGCCCGAGGAGCCATGGTGATGGGCCTGAATGAATGAAATGCTTTCTGTAGAGAGTTCACACTATTTGATGACTCCTATTACTCCTAAATATACATATATCATAGGATATGACATGTAAATCACAATTCCAATTCTTTACATCAGCAGCCAGATGGATGGATGCTTAATGCTCAAATTTTGAATGCTCTGATTTTTCTTCAACTATTTAAGATCTACTATAATTTTCCAAAAGTAAACTAAAATTTCAGCTTTTTAAGTAAAATTTGAGTAAAAGTAATTTTGATTTAAAATTATTTTATTCATTTTTTTTTTCTCTTAATTACCTACTCCAATCCTGCCCTTCCCCACTTTCCTCTCCCTACTGGTAACCACTAATTTGTTCTTTAGATCTGTGAGTCTGTTTCTGTCTGTTATATTCATTTGTTTTGTTTTTCAGATTCCACATATAAGTGATAACATATAGTATTTGTCTTTCTCTGTCTGACTTATTTTACTAAGCATAAAACCTTCTAGTTCCATTCACATTGTTGCAAATGGCAAAATTTCATTATTTTTTATGGCTGAGTAATATTCCATTGTATATATACACCACATCTTCTTTATCCATTGATCTGTTCATGGACACTTAGGTTGCTTCCATGTCTTGGCTTTTGTAAATAATGCTTCTATGAACATTGGGGTAAATGTATCTTTTCGAATTAGTGTTTCTGTTTTTTTCAGATATATACCCAGGAGAGGGATTGCTGGATCATACAATAGTTCTATTTAGTGGCTGCACTAATTTACATTCCCACCAACAGTGCACAAGAGTTCCCTTTTCTCCACATCCTCATCAACGTTTTCTATTTGTGGCCTTTTTGATGATAGCCATTCTGACAGGTGTGAGGTGATATCTCATTGTGGTTTTGATTTACATTTCTTTGATGATTAGGGATGCTGAGCATCTTTTCAAGTGCTTGTTGGCAATCTATCTGTATATCTTAGGAAGAATGTCTGTTCAGGTTTTCTGCCCATTTTTTAATCAGGTTGTTTTTTTTTCTGATACTGAGTTGTATATGAGCTGTTTGTATGTTTTGGATATTAACCCCTTATTGGTCATATCATTTGTGAATATTTTCTCCCATTCAGTAGGTTGTTTTTTTATTTTGTTGATGGCTTCCTTTGCTGTGCAAAAGCTTTGAAGTTTAATTAGGTCCCATTTGTTTATTTTGCTTTTGTTTTCTTTGCCTTAGGAGACAGATCCAAAAAAATATTGCTAAAATTAATGTCATAGAGTCTTCTGCCTATGTTCTCTTCTAGGAGTTTTATGATTTCAGGTCTTACATTTAGGTCTTTAATCTATTTTGAGTTTATTTTTGTATATGGTATAAGAAAATATTCTAATTTCCTTCTTTTATGTGTAGCTGTCCAGTTTTCCCAGCAACACTTATTGAAGAGACTGTCTTTCCTCCATTGTAAATTCTTGCTTCTTTTATTGCAGATTAATTGACCATAAGTGTGTGGGTTTATTTCTGGGCTCTCTGTTCTGTTCTATTGATCTATGTGTCTCTTTTTTTGTGCCAGTACCATGCTTTTTTGATTGCTGTAGCTTGGGAGTGTAGTCTGAATTCAGGGAGAATATAGTAAGTCCCCTACATATGAGTGAATTCTGTTCCAAGAGTGCATTCGTAAGTCCAATTTGTTCATAAGTCCAACAAATTTAGCCTAGGTACCCAACTAACACAATTGGTTATTTAGTACTGTACTGTAATAGGTTTATAATACTTTTCACACAAATAATACATAAAAAATAAAAAAACACAAAAAACAAAGGAAACATTTTTAATCTTACAGATCAGTACCTTGAAAAGTACAGTAGTACAGTACAACAGCTGGCATACAAGGGCTGGCATCGAGTGAACAGGCAAGAAGAGTTACTGACTGGAGGAGGGAGAGGAGGTGGGAGATGGTAGAGCTGAAGGATTGTCAGCAATAGGAGACGGAGGGCAAGCTGCAATTTCACTCACTCTTGACATGGATGGCATAGGTTCTGGTTCCTTGCTGGATTCAATTCTATCTACCCTCTTGAAAAAATGATCCAGTGATGTCCGAGTAGTAGCTCTTTCTTTCTTATCATAGATGACACGGTAGCACTGGATTACATTCTGAATGGCTGCTGCAACCTTTGTGTACTGTTCTTCATTCGGGTCCTGTGCCTCAAAAACTAACAGTGCCTCCTCAAATAAAGAAAATCCCCTTGCCATTTCCTGCGACATGAATCTCTTTGGTTCTTCAGTTACTTCTTCTTCCTCTTGTTGCTCCACTCTGTCAATTATTTTCACTTTTGTTTCCATCGTTATTGTTTGGCACTTCTTAGCAGTACCAGCTGCATCACCGCTGCTTTTACGCTTGCTTCTGGACATCCTGGGTTTGAAATAAAGATACTGTACTGCTGTACTCTATATAGTACTGTACAGTAAAGTACACAAAAGCACAACCACTTGTAGAGGATACACATATGTGACAATGTACTCCAGACATGTGAACTAACTTACGTGATTGGACATGTGAACGGATGTTCGCATCTTTGAAAGTTCGCAACTGGATGGTTTGTATGCAGGGGACTTACTGTAAATTATTTTATTCTTACTTGTATTTTTTTCCCTTAATAGATATTTGGAAAGTTTAGATAAAATAACTTTTTGGAAAACATACCGACAATTTCTGTGTTCTTTGCGTTTACTTCAAGTTAAATTTTTGAGGAGAATGCATTCAATTTTGTACACTTTGAATTAATGATGTTTTATTTCTCAAGTCTTTAGATCAAGTGTTGGCAAACTACAGCAGGAAAGCCAGACCCCGTGCAGTGCCTGTGTTGTTGAGAGTTGGTGCACACCACATCTACTCTTTGGCACGTCTGCAACTGCTTTGCTCTGCAGCGGCAGAGTAGCTCCTTGCTGAGGAGTTACAGAGAACCTGGGGCCACAAAGCCTAAGTAGCTATCATGTGGCTCTTTTCAGAAAAAGTTTGCCAACCCTGAATTAGATCCTCACTGTCTACAAAATAGAAAAATATTGATTAAAATGATAGAACTCATGATTTCATAGAAATAAAATCTGTACATTAATATGTGTCCATTACTCATCTGAATATGGCTACCCCATGAAAAGACTATCCGAGCATACACAGTAATAATAATTATATTCACTAATTGATGGCGTTTTGCTGATTTTCAGTCATATAAAGACCCACTTTATACATATTTTTGTTTTGTCATTGTGAAAGTATAATTGTCAAGAAAATAAAATAGAATAGATTTTAATTTAAGAGATTGTTTGATTTATAACTTAAAAAAATAAGGTATATGGTGTGTTTTTTCACTTTGGCCTTGGGCCTTCTAAATGCTAGGGCTGGTCCTGGCTGTATGCTATTGTTTAGAAATTAAGCAACTTTGATTTCACAAATCTTATGTAATTTTCACTATGTAACAAGAATTGTCGCTACACATAGAAACCGAGTTAAATTAAAATTGAATTATGTTAAAATATTGAAATTGGAGTGGTGCTATTTTTTAGAAAGTTGATAACTATTGACCTTTAAATGCAAATATATCATAAATGAGCCCATTTATGCTGGACTATAAGTAGCCCATGTATGTTGGGACCCAGTCATAATTCTACTACCCTTTCAAGGGTTCTCTTGAGGTGTTTGGTGAAATTGTATAGCTACCAGATTCCTAAAAGGCTTGGCATATTATGGGACAATTTTTTCATATAATCTAGAAAATTTTTTCCAAACATCAACCATTCTTCTACTACAATCTTTTTTACCCCATGTATCGGTATTGCCTGCACTATAATTTACACTTGAATTGACTCATTTTAATTATATAAATTTATTTTAAATATTATATTAGTGCCATAAATAAAATAAGAATTACTTATGATAATAATTAAATATTTATATAGGTAAAACAATTTAAAACACTGTTTTTCACATAAATTATTTGGATGCCACCAGTAATACCTAGAACACACTTGGAGAACAAATGAGCTATATAAACTTGAATGTGTCTCTACCCCGCCCATCTACCTTACCAAGCCACGTGTAACTAGAATAATACAGATACATTAGAGTAATCATATTTGAGATGCTTTTAACTACCACTTACTTTCATTCCTGTTATTTTCATGTAAGAGCTCACGATTTAATCCACACTGGCAAATAAAATGTTCTATTCTCCTACTTGTCAAATATACTTTCACAATGCCAAACTGAAAGGTATGTGTAATCTGTGGTTTTTAATGACTAGAAGGGTCTTCTGTTGGTGGCCCAGTTTATCAGGTAACTATAGTTAAGGAACAAACCATTCATAAATCAGTGCTGTAAAACAATAAGAAGTTATCACTCAGACTTCCCTGGTGGTGCAGTGGTTAAGAATCTGCCTGCCATTGCAGGGGACATGGGTTTGAGCCCTGGTCTGGGAAGATCCCACATGCCGCGGAGCAACTAAGCCCGTGCGCCACAACTACTGAGCCCGCATGCCACAACTACTGAAGCCCACGTGCCTAGAGCCTGTGCTCCACAGCAAGAGAAGCCACAGTAATGAGAAGCCCGTGCACTGCAACGAAGAGTAACAGCTGCTTGCTGCAACTAGAGAAAGGCCACGCGCAGCAACAAAGACCCAATGCAGCCAAAAATAAATAAATAAATAAATAGATTTATTAAAAAAAAAGTTATCACTATTAGTGAGTCAGCAGATCAGCTGGGAATGCCTGCTGTTCTGGGCTGAGTGTGGCTGATGTCAGCTAGGCTTACTTGTTCTGCAGTGGGCTGGTGGGTCAGTGACTCTGGGATGGATCCCCTCACAAATCTGGTGGTCGGCTGGCTATAGACTAGGGGAATGGGGACCCCTGGGCTTTGTGTCCTCCATTTTCCAGCAGGTGAGCCCAGGCTGGTTCTCATAACGCTGTGGGAAACCTAACACAGTAGGTCGAAACATGCGATGTCTCTTAAGGCCTTGGAACTGGTGAATCATCATTTTCTCCATATTTGGTTGGCAAAAGTGGGTCATAAGGCCATCTCAATTCAAGGAGTGGGAAAACAGACTCCATTTCAGGATGGAAGGAATGGCAAAATTACATTGCAAGGTCTGAGGATGCAGGAGGTAAGGACTGAAGAAGTGCAGTCAGTTTTGCAATAAATCTACCACAGCCAGCAACGTTCATATGAGCAGTAATACATATATATATATAATTTTATATTTTTTACTTATTTAAAAATCTTTGTTTCTTACATAAAGTGTTTGAAGGGAATAACACTTAAAAGGTAAAAATGAAACATAAAAAGTGGCATAAAATAAAAGATAAGAACTACATGAGAAATGAATTTAATAATATGTTATAGCCAAAACCTTCAGTGAGTAAAGGTAAGATAAATCCCAGCCATTTACTATGCCCAGGGTTTCTGATTATTATTTTTTTTTTGAGCACTTTTGAGGGTCTATCCCATGAGGTCAGGGGTCTTTCTGGGGTCCCCTGGATGCTTCTGGGAACGTGGCTTCTGTTATCATGTGCCCCATCCAGCAGTTGAGTAAGTCAGCCCCTGCCGGAACTCCAGTTGTGGAGGAGAATCAAATGCTTCTCTGTGTGCCTCCTGGGCTTCAGGTAGATGAGGTCATGAGGGCAGATCGCTGAGGGGGCATCACTTCCTTTCCTATCCCAAGATCTCAACTTCAAATACGGCTCATCCAGAACCCTCCCTACCAACATGTCAGGTGTGGAAGGACGCTCAAGGGTGCAATGTCCCATGGAGACAAGGAAGCAGGTGTTAACACACCAGGCGCTCATCCTCCAGTAATGCCACCTCATGAGCAAAAGCGTGAGTTATAACTCATGAATTTCTCTTCAGCTATCACACAGTAAAAAGACTGGATTTACCACCCTTCCTTAAAACACCTACATAACCAGCCAAAATATATGGAACAAGAGGTTTGAGATATAGAACAACAGGCGGATCAAGGAATTGATCCCTTAGAGAAGGTAAGTGAATGAGGTGAGCCCCACGAGTGCCCAGCTCCTCAGGATGGGAGGGGAGATCCCCAGTGTAGCCCAACGATATCACTGAGTGAAAGGACAGAGTTTAAGTTTGTGGAGTAGCAGATCCAAGCCTGGGAGAAGAGAACACATTGAGGACCAGCAGCTCAATCCAGGTGAGCACAGCTCTGTGAATAGGTGTGAAGAAACTCCCAGAACAGGGAAGGAACCAGCATAAAGGAGGACCTGGAAAAACGCCCAGAGTTTACACGGGCTGGTGATAGTTTGTGATCCCACCAGACAGAGCAGAAAGACCTCCTGATACATGAGCCACATATAAAGTTCTCAAGAAGGTGCTTCTCTTGTAATGGCGTCAAATTAGCCCTAAACCAAATGGACGTATTAAAGAAAAGACCCAGGGCTTCCCTGGTGGCGCAGTGGTTGACAATCTGCCTGCTAGTGCAGGGGACACGGGTTCGAGCCCTGGTCCGGGAAGATCCCAAATGCCGCGGAGCAACTAGGCCCGTGAGCCACAACTACTGAGCCTGCGCGCCTGGAGCCTGTGCTCCGCAACAAGAGAGGCCGCGATAGTGAGAGGCCTGCGCACCGCGAGGAAGAGTGGCCCCCGCTTGCTGCAACTAGCGAAAGCCCTCGCACAGAAACGAAGACCCAACATAGCAATCAATTAATCAGTCAATCAATAAATAAATCTTTAAAAAAAAAAAAGACCCAAATTCAATGATGAATTATTAATTCTCTAAAATGAAAATTACACTGAATGAGATTAGCAGCAGATGAGAGGGTGCAGAAGAGAGAAGTTGAGAAGTTTAGTGGACTTAAAGGAATAGCAATAGACACTCTCCAAAATAAAACACAGAAAGAAAAAAAAAGACTGAGAAACTGAACTGAGTGACAGTGAGCTATGGGACACGTGGCTGAGCACATCTGTCATCAGAGTTCAAGAAGAGAAGAATAAGGGAGAAATAAAAAAATGAAGAAAGGGCATTTGAAAGTTTTCCAACTTTAATGAAAGCTATATTCCAATTCCAGAAAGCTCAACAAATTCCAAGCAGAAGAAACATGAAGATAATCACACCAGGAAATATTACAGTAAAACTGCTAAAAATCCATGATAAAGAGAAAATATTAAAGGCAGCCAGAGGAAAAACACACATTATGTATTGAGGAACAAATCCAAAAATGACAGTGAGGCGTCTGAAACAATGCAAACCAGGAAACAGTGGCACTACATCTTTAAAGCACTGAAGGAAAAAAGTTGTCAAACTTACAATCCCATACATACAAAAAATATTTGTTTAAATCAGGAAAAAATAAATACTTTTTTCTTGGCATGCAAAATCCTAGAGCAGTCATTGCCAGCAACCAGCACTACAAAAAACATTAGAGAAAGTTCTTTAAGGAAAGGAACATGACTCCAGATAGAAATTAGGATGTGCAAAAAAGAACAAAGAATGCTGGAAATTATATATATATACACACACACACACATATATATGTATATACATATATATAATATGCTTTTTTCCCCATTTAAAAAATCTCTGTAATGCTAATTGGCATTTTAAAACAAAACATATAACATATTTTGAAATAAAATTCCCGCCAATGATAGTACAAAGTCTGGGAGGGATGGAAGTACACTGTTGTAAGATTCTTTGATTCTACATGAAATGGCATAATAATATTTGAAGTTAGACTGAGATAAATTAGAGATATATGTTGTAAAGCCTAGAACAATGACTTAAAAAGAGAGGGATATAGCACTATATTAGAATTATATTAAATTAGAATCATAAAAAATATTTGATTACTACAAAAAAGTTCAGGAAAAGAAGAAAAAGGCAACAAAGAAAACACGGGAAAAGAGAAAAATAGCAAGGTGGTGGATTTAAACAAAACCATATCAATAATCACATTGAATATGAATGTCCTCAACATTCCTATTAAAAGGCAGAGATTGTCAGGTTATATATGATCAAATCCCAACAATATACTCTTTGTACAAAAGCACTTTAAATAGAAAGACCCACATAGATTAAACTTAAGAGGATGAAAATACATACCATGCTAAACACTAATCAAAAACAGTTGTAGTAGCTATATTAATGTCAGGGAAAGTAGACATCAGAGTAAGAAGTATTATGAGGAAAAATGAAGATTATTTCATAATTGTAAAGAGGTCAATTTGTCAAGAGGATGTAACAATCCTAAATGTCTGTGTAACTAATAACAGAGTCTCAAAGTATATGTAGCAAAAGTGATTTAACTGTAAGGAGAAATAGACAGTAGTATAGTCAAAGATGTCAGTCCTCTCTCTAGAACTGATAGACCAAGAAGAAAGAAAAATCAGTAAGTGAATTACACTGTCAGCCAACTTGACCTAATTAACATTTATAGAATATTCTTCCCAATAAGAGTAGAATATATTCTTTTCAGGTACATGTGAACATTTACCAAGATAGACCATATTCTGAGTTATAAATAAACATTAAAGACTTCAAATTATACAAAGCAAGTTCTATAACAAAGGTACAATTAGATTTCAAATCAGTAACAGATATCTGTAAAATGCTCAATATTGAAAATTAAAAAAAAAAAAGTTCTACATATCACACCAGTCAAAGAAGAAATCACAAGGAAAATTAAAAACTATTTTAAACTGAAGCTAAGATGTGGATTTTCTATCAAATATTTGTTTAGTCAGGAATACCAATGATTTTCAACCAATAACACAGTAGTGAAATAGTGATCTCCTGAATGTAAACCTGAGATGACTCATCTCTTTGCCCTCCACTCGTGGTACAGAGATTTTATTTATTGAATGAATGATTGGAGGAATGTATAAAATTGCAGCTCATTCACAAGGCCTGAGGGTTGAGAATAATGATGAGTCACTCCTGGTTTTAATATTCCACATTTCAAAACCAGTATTTTTTCAGTATTATTATGGTTGCCATCATTACTATTGTTAGAATATAGAAGTTCTTTGTTCTAAAACAACAAAATATACTCTCATGTTACTATTATAATTTGTATAATTGTTACATTGAACCCATATTTCTTAGAGTAGGAATATATTTGTTTTTATTCTTACATGTATTTAGCTCCAGAAAATTTAATTATTCTTTCAGAAGCTGCACTGCTCAATTGATATTTATAAACCTTTGTTTCAATGCCTGCCTTAAATTAGGAAAGTTCATAGTGTGATCTTCTGGACATTTCACAAGGCAGTTCAGTCTGTGACACCAGTAAAGAAACACTAAATTGGTTTATATTCAAAGTCCTTCCCTTTATGCTGACTGTTTAAAATAGGTTTTTTTCTCATTTTAGCAAAATACTTTACAGATAATCTAATATGTGCCAAGCCTTAGGATAAATATTAGAAAGCAAAGATTAATAAAATACTTTTTACTTTAGAAACAATTTGAAAGTGGAATAAAATATCAATAGGTAATTGTACCTGGAATGGGTGAGTGAGGAGCTTGGACAATTCTCTTCCTCCCCAAAAATAATATTACTGGACAAAAACAATCATCTCAGGACACTAAAATTGATCAAAGGCCTACAATGAATTGAGAATCATTCATTCAAGAAAAGCTACTGAACCTCAGTTAAAAACAGTAGGAATCTGTGCTATTTCAGCTTGAGGCTGCAGCCATTTTCCCCTCACCTCTTATGTTACCCAAATCATGGGGCAACCCATGAAGACAGGCATCCCTGCTGCCAGATGAGGATGACTTGATTTGCAGTGGGGCGTGGAAAAACCCAAGCCCCCAGGGGCATTGTCAAAAGTCATAGAAATGTCAATGGCAAATAATCAGAGAAGGCTTGAGGTTGCAATACTGCCTGGGATGTGCAACACACTGGTAGAACTTCAAGAAATGTAGCAGAGATACTTGGAACATGAGATGACTGTAATGGGTCTTGCTAAGCAACCTCATATCTTTGATGGTATTGAAAGCTGTATGTATGTGCAAGACTTCACACACGCTCAGGAAAGATAGAGCAATCCCCAGCTACCTACTCATTCTTGAATTAATGTGAGGCCTTGCACATGCAGAAAGCAGAAGCTGGGAAGACTTGTAAAATGCCTGGACTAAAAATGCATTTCCCAGACCAAACACAGATCCACTGGGAAAGGGTGGGAATCTCACTGACTCAAGGATTTTAAGCAACACCTTTGATGTTGCCATGATGACCCAGAGGCAACCCCTAGGAAGCTGGAATTAAAAATAAAAACAGAATTTTCTTTTGGTACAGCCACTATGGAAAACAGTATGGAGGTTCCTTAAAAAACTAAAAATAGAGTTACCATACGATCCAGCAATCCCACTCCTGGGCGTATATCCAGAAAAGATGAAAGCTGTAATTCAAAAAGATACATGCACCCCAATGTTCATAGCAGCACTATTTACAAAAGCCAAGACATGGAAGTAACCTAAGTGTCTATCAACAGATGAATGGATAAAGAAGATGTGGTACATATATACAAGGGGGTATTACTCAGCCATAAAAAAATGAAATAATGCCATTTGCAGCAACATGAACATAGGGGTGCATGTACCTTTTGGAATTATAGTTTTGCCCAGGAGTCAGATCATACGGCCACTCTATTTTTAGTTTTTTAAGGAACCTCCATACTGTTTTCCATATTGTCTGCACCAATTTACATTCCCACCAGCAGCGTACAAGCGTCCCTTTTCTCCACCCCCTCACCAACCCTTGCTGTTTGTGGTCTTTTCGGTGATAGCCGTTCTGACAGGTGTGAGGTGATATCTCATGGTTTGCCTTTTTCTGATGATTAGCGATGTTGAGCATATTTTCATGTGCCTGTTGGCCGACTGTATGTTTTCTTTGGAGAAATGTCTATTCAGGTCTTATGCCCCTTTGTTTTTTTGTATTGAGTTGTGTGAGTTGTTTATATATTTTGGATATTAAACCCTTATTGGTCATATGATTTGGAAATATTTTCTCCCATTCAGTAGGTTTTTTTTGTTTTGTTGATGGTTTCCTGTGCTGTGCAAAAGCTTTTAAGTTTAAATAGATCTCATTTGTTTAGTTTTACTTTGGTTACCATTGCCCTAGGAGACAGATCAAAAAAAATATTGCTACAATTTATGTCAAAGAGTGTTCTGCCTATGTTTTCTTCTAGAAGTTTTATGGTTTCAGGTCTTATATTTAGATCTTGCATTTTTAAGTTTTAGAATGTCAATTTAATTCCCATATATATATATATTTGCTGAAATATTTTATCTTTTCAACAATTTATCCTACTTTTCCTCTACTTTAATAAGCATATTATTGCAGTTATTTTTAAATCTCCAAATCTAAATTAATTTTGAATGTGCATGTAGTGTCCTCTTTTCACCCCACAGTCCATCCTCTTTGTACATAACTAATCATTTTTTAATTGAAGCTTAGATATTTTATATTAAAAAACTATAGAGGTTCCAGATTATGCTGTCTTCCACCAGAAAGATTTTTTTCCATTTCCCTGATCATCTTAATTCAATCATGAATGGAAGAGTCAAGGGTGAGTTGCAGTTGTGGTAAGGCTCAGTTTTCCTCTGGTATATTCTCATTTTTAGATTGGGACTTCTTGGGCTAAGTGAGATCAAGGCATACTATTGTTTCCTCATCAACAAGAGACTGTGAGGATTTCCACTTTAACTTTGAAAGTTGTACTTAACTCTTCAGCTTTTCAGTACATGGAGTATGAAAATACTTTGGTAAAGTTCTTGAAGAAGAGATCAGTTGTGCGTCAGGTTCCTCCAGCCAACAATTTTATTGCTCCAGCTCTGGTCAGGAACCAAAAGTTCTGTTGATTTTCCAGTCCTGTAGCAGCAGCCTCCGCCAGGATTCAGGCTCGTGTTCTTAGCCTCTAGTCATGAGTAATAATTTTAATAGCAAAAGTTGTTAAATAGTAGACTTTTTGTTTTAAAAATTGCATTATACTTCTCTTTAAAAATTACCCTAAAACACAAAGAAAGCTGAAAAGCAATGCAATCCCCAACAGGAACTCACGAACATACCTAAAAAGACTCCAATGACCACAGGTCTGAGAAAGGACCTCCAGGCCATAATTCTTCAAGTATCATGACGACTTGAGAGACAACATGATGTTTGTGACTTGGTGCCTTGATCTTTCATAAACACTGTTTGGTAGCCCAGAGAAGCAGAGTAGGAAAGATAAAGGAGGAGGCATACTGACATGCCATCACTGTGGAGAGCAATCCCTATGTAAGAAAATACAGGGGAGAGTGGTAATACTCTGAGTTAAAACTAAGTTAAAGTCACCTGTCTTGGTTGACTTGGGAGATGATAAGAATTATAACCCACAAAGATGTAACTCAGCGACAAAGAAATTCACTTTGAACCAGGAAGCATACCTTCTGGTGTGAAACACTGATTCACTCATTCAAAGATGAGTGAAGATCTAAAGATGTGTATATCCATACAAAACTCCCATCGAGGCACTATTCAAATTCTACATTATCGGACACTTCATGAAAGAAGAGCAGAACAGACATTCTTCTCAGAGAATATTCACCAAGAGAGACCATTTTCTGGACACAATTTAGCAAATTTAAAGAAAAGAAACCAAAAATGTATGTTTTAAGAAAACAACAGAAATTAAACTAAAAACTAATAATGTAAAGCTAGCTGGAAAATTCCTAAATATTTGGAAAGTAAGAATACACATTAAAATAACTCATGAATCAGAGTTATTAGAAGAAATTAAAAATATTTATAACTAAATAAAAATGAAAATACAACATTAAAATGTGTAAATGCAACTAACATAGTGCTTAGAAGGGAATCTATAGTATTAAATGTATATATTAGAAAAGCAGAAATGTATTGATAACCCAAGCATCCACCTCAAGAAACTATAGAATGAAGAGTAAATTGAACCTACAGCAAGCAGAAGAAAGGAAGTTCAAGAAATTAGAGCCTAGATCAATGAAAAACAGGAAAATAGAGAAAATCAACAAAGCTAAAAATAAGTTCTTTGAAAAGATCACTAAAATTAATAAACCTCTAGCCAGGTTAACCAAGAAAACAGAGAGAATATACAAATTCCCAACATCAGGAATGAAAATGGGATTATCAGTACTGACCCACATGCCATTAATTTGATAATTTACGTGACATGGACTGATTCCTTGAAAGATTCAAACTACTAAACTATCAAACTAACTCAAGCAAAAATAGATACTCTGACTCTCCTTACTTTTACTAAAGGAATTGAATAGTCCTTAAACACATACCAGAAAAGGAGATGTCAGGCCCATATAGTTTCACAGGTGAATTCTACCAAGCACTTGATCCTACACAGTTTCTTCCAGAAAATAGGAGAGAACACTTCTTAACTGATTTTATGATTCCAGAAGTACCCTAATACCAAGACCAGATAAAATTATTACAATAAAGAAGACAAAACTACAGACCAATATCTTTCATTAACATAGACAAAATAGACAGAAATCTTTAAAACATTAGCAAATACAATTGGTTGTGTTAAAAAGGATAACACAGAAATCAGTGTCTTGAAAAGATATCTGCACTCTCATGTTTATTTCAGCATTATTTCAATAGATATGGAAACAACCTAAATGACTGTTGACAGATGAATGAAGGAAATATGATTTATATATATAATATTATAATGGAATAAAAGTATTCCATTATATATATAATGGAATATTTTTCAGCATTATGAAGAAGGAAATCTTACCATTTTCTTTCTTTCTTTCTTTCTTTTTTAAATTAATTGATTATTTATTTTTGGCTGCATTGGGTCTTCATTGCTGTGTGCGGGCTTTCTCTAGTTGCTGCGAGCCGGGGCTACTCTTCGCTGTGGTGCACGGGCTTCTCACTGCAGTGTCTTCTCTTGTTATGGAGCACGGGCTCTAGGCGCACGGGCTCAGTAGTTGTGGCACATGGGCTCAGTAGTTGTGGCACACGGGCTCAGTAGTTGTGGCACATGGGCTCAGTAGTTGTGGCACACGGGATTAGTTGCTCTGCGGCATGTGGGATCTTCCCGGAACAGGGCTCGAACCGGTGTCCACTGCATTTGCAGGCAGATTCTTAACCACTGTGCCACCAGGGAAGTCCTAAATCTTGCCATTTTCACCAACGTAGATGAACCTGGAGGACATTATGCTAAGTGAAATAAGCCAGATGAAGAAAGACAAATACTGCATGATTTCACTTATATACAGAATCTAAAAGTGTTAAACTCACAGAAACAGAGAGTAGATCGGCGGTTATGAGTGTTTGGGGAGGAGGGGGATTTGGGGATATGTCGGTCCAGGGGTACAAAATTTCAGTTACACAATAAAAATACATGATTATAACTCGTTCAGAAAACGCATCTGACAAATGTCAAAACTCATTTATGACAAAAGTTTTCCGAAAAAACCTAGAAATACAAGGGAAATTTCATAACTTAATAAAGGGTATACATAAAAAAATCCCTTACAACTAACATCATACGTACTGGTGAGAGAATGAACATGTGCTTTCTAAAATTAGGAACGAGGCAATAATGTTGTTTCCCACCACAATTATGGAACATCATACCAAAAGTTTTAGCTACTGTAATAAGACATTAAAAGATCTACAGATGGGAAATGAAGAAATAAAGCTTTTCTTTATTCTTAGACAACATGAGCATCTATTGATAAAGACCCAAAGAAACTACACATTCGCCAGGAGAAAAGGAGAAAAAGAATCTGAGGAACAAATGGCAGAGGAAGAATATTCACCCGAGAACCTGCTGTTTGGAAGCAGATGAAAATGGTGACCACTGATCTTCTTGTAAGACAAGTTTAAATTCTGGTCAATGAGCACTGAATATCAACAAAACAACAAAGCACAATCCACAGTAAGGATATGAGATTAAAAAATATCTATGCACTGGGAAACAAAGCACTAAAATTCTTTTTTAAAAGGGAACTAAAAAATTACAGTAGAAGACTTTAATTCACTAAGAGATAAAGTGGAGAAAATGAGTTTGAAGAAATAATAAGCACATTATCAAGGCAAGTCTAATTGATATATAATAATTTCTATAGCTTGAAAATAGAAAATACACTTTCTTTACAATTGCCCATGGAAATTCATGATAATGGACCACATATCTGGTCAATAAACTCCGTATAGTAGAAACAGGACAATGTTCTCTGACCTCAATGAAATACAACCACAAACTGATAAAATAATTTAAAACAAAACCCTACCACCTAGAATTTAAAAATACTACTGATAAAAAGCAAAACTATCTTTAAATCTCCCCTTGGAAACTAAATTCATTTGGAAGAATATAAAAAAAATGAACAAAATACTGCATATAGGAATTATGAATTATAACATTATTAAGGAGGAAATCTATATTATTAAATACAAGAATTAATGTAAAAGTCGAAAACATATATAAATTGATTGGGAATCTTATTTAAGAATTTGTGGCTAAAAACAACACAATAAATCCAAGAAGAGAGAATGGAAGGATTAATACAGACACAAATGAAAATTAGTGAGTCATAAAAGAGAAAATGTTAAAAAAAACCATATTAAACATAAAAATAATTTAGCTAACTCTTCCATGAAAAAATAATCAAGTATCTACTTGCCTTAAAATTCTCAGAGGAATTCTATCTAGCATACCTTAAAAATTAGGCTATGTTAATGATATTTAAATTATTGTAAAATTTGAAAGAAATTAAGCTTTTTTTGAAACCAGCATAGTATCACTAGCCAAACTCTTAAACATATACTCAGCCATAAAAAGAAACGAAATTGAGTTATTTGTAGTGAGGTGGATGGACCTAGAGTCTGTCATACAGAGTGTGGTAAGTCAGAAAGAGAAAAACAAATACCATATGCTAACGCATATATATGGAATCTTAAAAAAAAAAAAAAAAGGTTCTGAAGAACCTAGGGGCAGGACAGGAATAAAGATGCAGGCGTAGAGAATGGACTTGAGGACACGGGGAGGGGGAAGGGTAAGCTGGGACGAAGTGAGAGAGTGGCATGGACATATATACACTACCAAATGTAAAATAGATAGCTAGTGGGAAGCGGCCACATAGCATAGGGAGATCAGCTCGGTGTTTTGTGACCACCTAGAGGGGTGGGATAGGGAGGGTGGGAGGGAGAAGCAAGAGGGAGGAGATATGGGGATATATGTATATGCATAGCTGATTCACTTTGTTATAAAGCAGAAACTAACACACTATTGTAAAGTAATTATATTCCAATAAAGATGTTAAAAAAAAATAGTTCCTTAGGGCTAGGAGTAGAGCAGGTGACATGAGAATTGGAAGGTGACAGCTACAGGGTACTGGGTTTCTTCCAGGGTGATAAAATGTACTGAAATTGATTGTGGTATGGTTGCACAACTGGGTGAATATACTAATAATTAATTAACTGTATACTTACAATGAGTGAATAATATGGTATATGAATTATATCTCAATAAATCTCCTCCAAAAAAAAGTATACTAAAAAACTGTAGTCCAACTTCATTTATGAATGTAAATGCAAAAATCCATAAATACTATTAGAAAGCCAAAGCCAGGAGCACAAGAAAAATATATTCTAAATAAGAGGAATTTATTTCAGGAATAGTTCAATATAATAAGACAATGTGTTAGTGTAATATAACATGTCACAATACAATACAATACAATATGTTCTAATTCATCACATAGATGCTGAAAAGGCAATGAAAATATGCATCCCTTCTTCTTTATAAAGGAAACAAAAACCTTTAATGAAATTAGAATAAAAAGATTCTCATTTTATAAGATGAAATAGCTAGTGTTATACATCATGAGAAGACATTTTGAGATTTTCAGGAAAGTCCTGGAGGTACTAGTGATGAAAAGAAATTAGAGAAAATATTGAGGTGTAAAAATTGGAAAAGAACAGGTCAATTTGTATTCATTGGAAATGATATAATTGTATGCATGGAAAATTATAAAACATAATTATAAAACAATATAGAAAGATAGCTGAGTACAAATATATAAAAATCATCTCTCTCATGCGTCAAAAAGAACCAGTTAGAAAATATATCAAAGAATATATTTCATATATAACAAAAAACACATTTATGAAAAAGTATTAAAAATAAATTTACAATGAGCTAAGAAACTAACAAACTTAGAAACCAACACACTGAGCTTCAATATCCCCTGGACATTATATCTTTCCACATTAACTTAAAACTTTAGCATGATCACAATGAAATACTGCACTTTTTTTTTTTTTTTTACACTTGACAAGTTGGTTCTAAAATCTCATGTTAAGGAGTAAAACTATACAGAAATATTTTGAAAAATGGAGAATGAAAAAGGGGCACTGGCCCTAGGCAGATAGAACAACATATTATAAAGCTATTATAATTAAAACAATGTGACAGAGATCTGTGAATAAATAGCATAAACAATAGAATGGAATAGAGTCCAAAAATAACACAAACAGAAACATATGACCTAGAAAATGAGTTGGGAAATGATAGATTTTCCATAAATGACATTGAGAGACTGTTGGAAATTTGACACAGTTCATTTCTTACAGCAAAATAAATTTCAGATGAGTAAATTGTTTAAATACAAAAATAATGGCCTAAAAATACTAGAAGTAAACATGGAAAAACACTATTTTTAACAGTCTTAGAGTAGAGATAGCATGTATCAGCCTATAAGACATTTGAGGAAAGATTCATAAATTTGAATGCCAATATAGGAAATACATTTCACTCCTTATCACAAAGAGTGAGTTTCCTTGATATTAAAATATCTCCTAGAAAAAGACAAACACAACCTCTAGATAAATGTATAATAGCCCGAGCAGTTTACAGAAAAGACATAAATGTTTAAATATTTGACAATAAGTTCAACCTCACACAGAACAAGAGCAATCTTTTTTTTTTAATTTAAGAGATTGTCAAAAATATATTTTGGAAAAACTCATAAATTACATCCTCTCATAAATTTATAGTTCATGTATAAATTGCTAAAACATCTATGGACAATCACTGAGAAATATCCATCAAAGCAAAAATATTCTATTTTTATAGAACAATTCTAGTTTTGAGGGTTTATCCCACAGAAAAATTTTACCCTCTTCTGAAGTGACAAGTGTGCCAGAATACTAGGGCACCACTGTTATCAATTTCATGAAGTTAAATTTTCCTTTGCATAAAAGGGAGTTATTAATCTTCATATATCTGATTGCCACCCTGCGTACCATTCTCCTCTAACAGGCCTGAAAATATGCTATAGAAGAATATGCAGTTTTCTGTAGGACAGAACCTCCCAACTGGTGGACCATGTCTGTGTGTCTGAGATACTGCAGGCACACCTAAGCAGTCACTGCAGAGCCCAGTGTCCCACCGCCACTCACATGATGAGTTCTGGTTTGCAGGGGGGACCGCTCGTCATCGCAGAAGCTGTTCCCTTGTGTAATGAGGACACCGAGGGTCCGTGGCGCCTCCATCATTAATGCCTGTGTGACAACGTCATGGGAGCAGATTGACCTCAGCCAAACACAGCAACACAGATTGCCTTGATTTGTCTTAAAGCCAGTTCTTTCAAATAATTAGTGAAAGCAGAGCTACTTCACTGGCTTTTAGGAGAACAACTGTGCTAATAAAAGTGGCTAACAGGCATCTGAAAGCCCTGTTACATGAGGCCGTGAGATGCTGAGTCTGGAGGGGTGATGTGTGGGGGAACTCAATCACTGTCCCCCGACTTATAAGACAGTTTTTTCTACGATGGTTCTGAGGGCCAAGTGGAAGAATCAGACACCAGTGGGAGGGGCTGGCGCTGGGATGGGGGCACAGCTCAGTAGAGGGTCTGGAGGCACTGGTCTCACAATGGAAAGCACTGCTCCAGGCCCGGGCTCACTGAGGTCTGGGGATGGACAGCTCTCTTCCCTGGGGCCCTGGAAGCATCGGGTCAGTCCAGAGGTTGCCATCTTTTTTTTTTTTTTTTGCACTTATACTGTCTTATATTTACCCATACTAACCTTTTTTTTGTTTGTTTGTTTTTCACATCTTTATTGGAGTAGAATTGCTTTACAATGGTGTGTTAGCTTCTGCTTTATAACAAAGTGAATCAGCTATACATATGCATATATCCCCATATCTCCTCCCCCTTGCGTCTCCCTCCCACCCTCCCTATCCCACCCCTCTAGGGGGTCACAAAGCCCCGAGCTGATCTCCCTGTGCTATGGGGCTGCTTCCCACCAGCTATCTATTTTACATTTGGTAGTGTAGATATGTCCATGCCACTCTCTCACTTAAGACAAAGACAAATGAAGTCATGTCATCCCAGCTCGGAACCGAGGGCAATTTCAGTCCCATGGCTGCTCCGGGTGCAGGGCTGCAGGCTGGGCGCTGTGCCCACGTGCTTCAGAGCTCATCTTGTCTTGCCCTTTAAGAATGAGAACGGTGCATTTCAGAGTGCTTGTCACATCTCTATAAACGCTCTGTCCCTTTGCAGGAGACAGAGGCCAGCCATGTGAGAAGTGTCCCCATAATTCAGGGCCATGCAGCACGCAGCGCTTGCAGGCCAAGCCGGGGCAAGGCAGGTGAGGCTGAGTGGAGGCAGGTGGCCTCCCCAGCAGACAGCTGAGGAAGCAAAGGGCAGGCCTGGGGGAGAGGGTCCCGGAGCAGGAGAAAGCAGTGCTAGACCCAGAGGCAGAAACGGTGTGGGGATGGCCGGAAACTTCCAGAAGGCCACCCTGCGGTAGCCACCCCTGCTACACAGGGGTCCGCAATCCCTCGTGACCACACGGCTCTCCCCTCCCTACTGAAGGACAGTGGGTGGTTCTGCTTCCCTGCGTCATCAGTCACCCTGGAAGTCACTACCACTCTCTCCAGGGAGCTTCTGGACCGGACCGTGCTCACTGGGCTCCATCAATGTGATAAAGAAATTTTCACATATTGAGGTGTGGGGAGGTCATTCTGGCTTGTACACAAGTTAACTTGAATTTTACGCTAGCTAGAACAGCCTGTTTGTGGCCTATCAAACATACATTGTACATCTGCTTTAATTATTAAGGAAAAAGGCACATTGACCAGAAGTAAGGAATGTCCATGTTAAAAATAAAGATTAAATGCCTCCCTTCCTGGACGCCAGCTCTGGTCCTCCTTCCATGATAAGACGCCCTTTTCAGGGGCCAAGTCCTTACGGACACGCTGTGTACGTGCTGATCTGTTTTTTTTTTTAAACCCTGACTTGTTTGATGTTCTTTGTTCTGACAAGACAAACTGTGCTGAAAACCCTGCTTCTCCGGAGCAGTTCCTCCGAGTTATCTGGGAGGCTGTCTTCCGGGCTATGTTCCTCAGTCTGGCTCAAAAAAAACTCTTTTCTATTCCTGTTATAGATGTTTATTGATTATTTTCATTGACAAATGCAAAGGGCATTCACTGCCCAGGTCACTTTTTCTTTGTATCCTGGCCAAAGACTTTCCTTTCCTTTCTAAGCTTTATTGTTGTGTTATCGAGATTGTGAGGTTTAGAGCATTGCGATCCTCTTGGGAGGGCAGGTGGGCTCAGGTTCCCAGGAGCAAGGCTCCGGCTGTGGTCTCCCACGACGACGGCCTGGACTTGTCCCTGTGCCAGGTGAGCAGCCCATTCAACCCGAAGCTCAGTCCCTGGAGGGTGTCAGGTGTGCGTCCAGGCAGGTCTCTGCCATCCTGCGCTCAGACTTAAACCTACCTGAGGCTTTTGCATTCACAGCACGAAGATGCTCCTTTTGTGCGCTGATGCGGCACCATTTCAATACTTGAAAATCAGGACTCTTATCTTTTGTCTACTTTCCTATTGTTATGGAACATTTGGATTTCTTCTTTTGTCAGTTGTCTCTGGATTCTGTTGCCTGATTTTTCTCTTGGGGTATACGTTTTCCTGCTGGCTTGAAAATTATGCATCTTTTGTGCTACCGGAGAACAATCAAAACCTCTTAAATTACCTGTTTTCAGCAGTCTCGCTAAAGTTCACTGTAAAATCACTGAACTCTTATGGTTTTTATTTTTAGATTTCTTTGGTGTGTGTGTGTGTGGCATCAATTTTATAATTTCTCTCGTAGTAATGGGTTTTCCTTATTTTCTTGAATGTATTTTGGAATTGTTTTCTCTAGAAATATATCTATTTCAACAAGATGTTAAAATGTATTAGTGTAGCAGGTGTGAACGAGAATCAGACATCATGATGAAAAGATAAAAGTTACTTCATTTTTACGTTGCATAATTTTTATGAGCCCCCCTGCAAATGCCATTGCAACACAGCCACAAATAATGATAAGAAAAATCCAATCTGGTAGCCTCAGTGTGTTCTGGCAATTTTTTATTCACTTTCAGTTTGGAACTCTATTTCTTGGGCAAATATTTATCTCTACACAAGTTCTATCATCACCAAGCACTGTCCAGCTGTGATGATTCTCTACTGCCTTCCCTGAGGCTCAAAGGCCTCCTCAGAGCCCGCAAAAGGCAGCAAGAAGGGAGTGCTGCCCGCAGCTCTGCAGCCTGCTAGCCCTATCTGTGTCTGATGGGAGGTGCCCTCCACCCTGCTTTATCATGGGGGCATCACTGCTGTCCAGAGAACTGGGCAGGTCTCTGCCTCAGCTGCCCATGTTGAAGCTTCTCTGAATACTGGCCTCCCCCTCCCCTGACTCCAGGGGTGCTCTCCCCTTGCAGCTGAACTTTAGTTTGCCAGGTGGCCCCTTGGGACCTGCTCCTGTGAATTTGCGCTGTGCCTCTGGGCCTTGACGAAGCCTATATGTCCCTGACCAGCCCTTCTCTGGAGCCCTGACCCTGGAGCTCTCCATCCCAGCTGCGTGACTATCCTGACCTTTCAGGCCCGTTTGGCTGAGACATCTGTGAGCCATCTACTTTTAGTTCTGAGGCTAGAAGCCCAAATGAAGGTGTCAGCAGGGCCATGCTCCCTTGGAGACTGTAGGGAAGAATTCTTTCTTGCCTCTGTTTCCAGCTTCCCGTAGCAATGGCAATCCTTGGCATTCCTTGGCTTGTAGATACAAGCTGATCTGCACCAACTGACATGATTATACAATTTATTTTTCTTTAGCATGTTTATGTGGCCAATTAATATTTGATTAATTTTTTTTGAATGTTGAACCAGCCTTGCATACTTGGAAGAAATTCCACTGGGAAGTGGTGTATAATTGTTTTTGTACATTGCTTGGTTTCATTTGCAAATACCTTGTTGAGGATTTTTGTGTCTTTGTTCATAAGAGATACTGATCTGTAGTTTTCCCTTCTTTAATGTGAAATATTAAAGTGAAAATTTGACAGTGAAATATTTTATTCTTTATAAGTGTTTTTATAAGTATACAATTACAGTCTCAGAAAATAGTGGCAATATTTACAATTTTTGTGCCTCTGGTTGTGAATCATGGTTTTAAATCATACATGTTCCAACTCATTCAGATTCTGTTTTCTTTTCTTTTTTTTTTTTTTTAGTTGATTTACAATGTTGTGTTAGTTTCAGGTGTACAGCAAAGAGATTCAGTTATACATATACATATATTCATTCTTTTTCAGATTCTTTTCTCATATAGATTATCATAGGATATTGAGTAGAGTTCCCTGTGCTATATAGTCAGTCCTTGTTGGTTATCTATCTTATGTACAGTAGTGTGTGTATGTTCATCCCAAGCTCCTGATTTATCCCTCCCCACCATGTTTCCGCTTTGGTAACCAGAAGTTTGTTTTTGATACCTGTAAGTCTGTTTTAGTTTTGTAAATAAGTTCATTTGTATCTTTTTAAAAAAAATTAGATTCCACCTACGAGTGATATATGATATTTGTCTGTCTCTGTATGACTTACTTCACTTCTACTTCTATTCTCTGGAAGAGACTGTGGAAAATTGGTATTATTTCTTCTTTAATTATTTGGTAGAATTCGCTAGTGAAACCATGTGGATGTGATGCTTTTTTTAGAAAGTTTTCAATTTTCAATTCTTCAGTTCCTTTTATGAATATAGGCCTACTTGCTTATCGATTTAGCCTTGTGAAAATTTGGATACTTTATGTCTTTCAAGGAACTGGTCAGTTTTTTCGAAGTTATTAAATTTGAGGGCATAGAGTTGTTCCTAGATTTCCTTTGTTATTCATGTCATGTTTGTGGGGTCATTAGTGATGAACTTTCTTTCATTTAAATGTTGGTAATTTGTGTTTTCTATATTTTTTTTCCTAGGTAGCCTGGCTAGGGGCTTATCAATTTAACTGATCCTTTCAAATAACGAGCTTGGTTTTGGTGATTTTCTCTGCTGTTTTTGTTTTAAATTTCATTTGTTTCTGCTGTAATTTTTATCACTTTCCCTCTGCTTCCATTAGATTTATAATGCTGCTCTCTTGTTAGTTTCCTCAGTGTAACCTAGATTAATTCTCTTGAGACTTCTTCTTTAACCTGTATTCTATTTAAAAATGTGTGTTGTTTAATCTTCAAGTATTTGTGGATTTTTCATCTATATTTCTGTTATTGATTTGTAGTTTAATTCCATTTTGATCTGAGAACATACTTTGATTGCTATTTTCTTACATTTATTCAGATGTGTCTTATGACATTGAATTTAATCTATCTTGTGAATATTCCATGTGAATTTGAGAAAAATGTGTATTCTGCTGTTGTTGGGTAGAATACTCTATAGATCAGTTTGATTGATAATTATGTTCAGGTCAACTACATGATTTTCTACTGTGTTTTTCCTAGCAATTACTGACAGACGGGTGAAAAAATCTCCAACAATAATAGTAGACATGCCCATTTCTCATTTTAGTTTTACCAGTGTTTGCCTCACATATTTTGAAGCTATGTTTGTAGGTGCATACACATTAAAGATTGTTATATATTCTTGGAGAATCGATCCCTCTAATGTTATGTAATTCTCTTTATCTCTGATAATTTTCCCTGTTCTGATGTTTTGTTTCTGAAATTAATACAGCTACACCAGTTTTTAAATTATCGTTAGCATGGTAATCTCCTTTTCTTCCTTTATTTTTAACCTGAGTCTTTATAGTTTTCATTTCTTTTTTTTCCTCCAGACTGCTGTCTTCTCTGGTTTTAATTGATCATTTTATATGATTCCATTTTATCTCTTCACCTAGGGTATCAATTAAGTCTCTTAAAAAATGTAGTGGAGGTTCTAAAGTTTGCAATCTACACTTTCAAGTATTCTGAGTCTACCATCAAATAATACTAGACTGTGTAGTGCATGTACCTTGTAACATATTACTCCCTTTCCTCCCTTCCATTCCTCGTATTCCTTTCATTAATTCAATTTATCCATAAGCTATAATCACCAAATACATTGCTACTATTAATTCTGTAAACAAATAGTTATTTTTTAGATCAACGAAGAAAAGGAAGTCAAAGATTTTCATTTACCTTCATCTGCTCCTCCTCTGATCTTCCTTTATTTATGTAGATCTAATTCCTGACCTGAATAATTTTCCTCCTCCCTCAGAAACATTTTTTAACTTTTTTTTTTTGTTTTTTGGCTGGGCAGGTCTGCTGGAAACAAATTCCTTCAGTTTTTATGTGAGCGTGTGTTTATTTCACATTCACTTTTGAAGGATAATTTCACTGGATACAGAATTCTAGGTTGGTATATACATATTTTTTCAACACTTTAAATATTTCACTCCACTTTTTTCTTACTGCATGGTTTCTACTAAGAAGTCAATGTAATTCTTATCCTTGTCCCTCTATAGGTAAACTTTATTTTTCTCTGGCTTCTTTCAAGATTTTTCTCTTTGATTTGTTTTTCCATAGTTTGAATATGATGTGCCTAGGTGCAGATTTTTTTGTTTGTTTTTTTTTTGTATTTACCTGGATTGGTGTTTCTGAGCTTACTGAATTTCTGGTTTGGTGTCTGTTATTAATTTTGAAAAATTCTTAGCCATTATGTCTTCAAATATTTCTTTTCTTCTCTCTCTTTCTTCTATTTCTGTTATTCCAATTAGGTGCATGTTATATTTTTTGAAACATATTCACTCTTTTTGGATGTTCTGTAATATTTTTCTTTTTTTCTCTTTTCATTTCAATTCAAGGTGTTTCTACTGACATATCTTAAAGCCTACTGGTTTTTTTTCACTGTGTCCAGCCTATTGATGAACTCATCAAAGGCATTCTTTATTTGCTACATTGTTTTTTTTTCAATTTGTAGCATTTCTTTTAGATTCTTTCTTAGAGTTTCCATCTCTCTGCTCACATTACCTCTCTATTTCATGTTATCTAATTATTCTATTTTAGCTCTTAATATATTCATCATAATTAAATTCTCTATCTCATCATTCAAAAATCTCTGCCATATCTGAGTCTGGTTCTGATGCTTGCCCTTTAGCATGATGTAATTTTCGTTGAAAACCAAACGGCATGGTCCGATGGTGATTTCCGAGGCCCCATCTTCTCATGTGGGTTAAAATGCTTTCTCAGCCTAGCTCACCTAGATTTCTTATGAGAGTCAACTGAGAAACCATACAGAAAGTGCTTTGTAACACCTATAATAATAGTTAGGTGTAATTCAGATGCCAGCTCTGGTCTGTTGGCTTGGGAGACTTCAATGAGACCTCTAGAACTTGAATGCTATGGTTTGTTGTGAAACTCCAAGCCGTCCTCTCACATGGTCTAATTTATTTCTAGGTCTCTGTGCTCCCACCAATCTTCCTTCAGTTCCTATGTCTCTACCATGTGTGTCAAACTTTGTAAATGTAACATTTACTGATCTCTCCATAAACAGAAGTTCTTCGCAAAAATACCAGATTTTACCAAGGTTTTGGGTTGTCATGGATTGGTAATTCATCTCACGCAGTACAGAAAAACAACTTAAAAATGAAACTCTCCTTCTCTTTATTCCCTCGGGTCCTCCCCGGCCACCTCTGAGGGTGGCTTTGGAGCTGTATGGTCCTGTGTGGTCCTGCCCCCTGAGCTCTGCTGTCTCAATCTTCTGCTGTTCCTGCCTCACCCTTCCTCCTTCTGCTTTGTCCTCTTCATTCTTCCGTTTCCCTTCCTCTCAACGATCAAATAATGCCCTCCATGCCTCATCCAGAACATTCTAGCAATCATACACTGGTCCTGGGGCACTGTTGACCTTTTAGGAAGCTCTGATCCAGGTGTTCCCCAGTTGGTTCCAAGGAACGGAGGTAAAGATCTGGCATTTCTGATTTTCCTATGACTGTTAGGATTTATAAGGCTCTTCCAGCTCTGTATTTTGTAATATATATGATTTCAGTGACTCTCTCAGAATCTGAAAAGAATGGAAATGGATGCTTGCTCAATATTATCCATACTCCATTAACATCTTTCTCAGTCATCCATTGGAAAGCTGTTGCAGGTACATACCGGTAACAGTTTCTAAGCCTCCATGGTGGATACATACGTTATAAGTGAGATTATTTAACTGCAACTGAGTAAGAGTCTTCTGAAGTGTTGGTGGGAGCCGTGCTTTCAAATAGTTTCTAAACACGTCCAGCTTGTTCCATGATGTTAAATGCACTCAAAATATGCACATAAGGTATTGTCACAGCCTATACTTTAACCGTGCAGTGCCCTGTAAAAAGCATAGCTTTACGTGCTTTCTGACTATAGAGAGCTTCTGTATATAAACAAATGCTCTCCAAAGCAAATAACAGATTAAACACTCCAACTAAAAGGCAGAGGTTGTCAGACTTGATAAAAAAGCCAAAAACCCTGGAAAACCCTGTATGCTGTTCTTTAATAGATTAATTTAAAATATATGGAATCAGTTGAAAGTAGAGAGAAGGAAAGAAACCATCCAAACCATAAGCTCATGGAGGTGGGTGACAATATTAATATCAAATGAAATTGACTCCAAGACGAAGAATGTTGACAAAGATCAAGGGGATATTTCATAAAGTCAAAGGAATATTTTATCAGCTCGATCTGATAATTGGAAATGTGTGTGCACCACCTCATAATGGAGCTTATGTAAAATCATAACCAAGCTTAAAATCATGATGCAAAATTATTATAATGGAACATGATGGAATACGAGGGAGAAATAAAGCTGCGTGTAATCACGACAGTGTAGACTCTCACATATAAGGGCATCTGCTTTCCAACAAAGGTGCCATAGTAATTCAATTGGAGAAGGATATTCTTTTCAACAAGTGGTTCTGAAACAACTTGATGTCTGCATGGAAAAAATAAACCTCAATCCTTACCTCACATCATACTAAAAAATGATCTTGAAGTGGGTGATAGGCCTAAATATAAAAGCTAAAACTACAACACTTTTAAAAGAAAACATAGGAGAAAATCTTTATGATCCTAAGGTAGGGAAAGATTTCTTACATAAGACACCAAATCACAAAGTCTAAAAGAAAAATAAAACCTGATAGATTAGACTTCATCAAATTTAAGACTATCTGCTCTTCAAAAGATACAATTAATAAAATGAGTATTCAAGTCACAAACTGTGGGAAAGCTTCACAGTACACATATCTGATCAAAGACTTGTGTCCAGAATACATGAATATGCTCTGTAACTCAATAATGGGAAAACAACAATCCAACAAACCAACGAAAAGGGGGCAAAATATTTGAATAGCCATTTCACAAGAGGAGATGTATGAATAATCAGTAAGCACATGAGAAGGTGCTTGATGTCACTAGTAAGCAAGGAAATGCACATTAAATCCACAGTGAGGTACCACTTTGCATCCCTTAGAATGGCTAAAATGAAAAAAACTGACAAACTCAGTGTTAAGATGTGGAGCAACTGGGTCTCTCATACATTGCTGATAAGAACATAAAATGGTCCAATCTTTATGGGAAAAAGTCTGGTGGTTTCTTGTAAAGTTATACATACAGCTACCCTATACTCTAGCACTTCTACTCTTAGATATTTTTTTTCTGAGAGAAATAAAAACACATATTCTCAAAAAAAGTTGTACAAGAACATTCAAAACAGCTTTATTAATAATTGCCCCAAACTCGAAAGGACCAAAATGTTCATCAACAACAAAAAATTGATACACAAGTTATGGTATATCTATACCATAGGATACTACTCATTAATAAAAAGGAATAAACTACTGATGCATGCAACGACATGGATACTTCTCAAAAGCGTACTGAGTGGAAGAAGCCAGGCACTTCATGATTCTGTATATATGAATATCAAGAACAAGAAAACCTAATCTGTGGTGATAGATATCAGAACATGAGCTGCCTTTGGGAGGTGGGAATTGATTGGAAGTGTCTATGGGGAAACTTTCTGGGATGACAGAGATATTTTATATCTTGACTGAAGCATGGGTTACAGAGGTGTATACATATATCAAAATTCATTTAATTGGATAGTTAAAATCTGTTGATTTCAATATACATATTGAATAAATTTTACATCAACATAAAATTAGAAGCATTCTTAGTGTCAGTCATCCAATGTCTTATCAGGTCCTTGACCCTGGCATAGTTTATCTGTCAAATATATGCATTTAGCTATCTTTGTAGCAATGGTATCATTACAATTAAAGTCTGAGTTTCAGTGCAAGATACCCTGTAGCAGCAAGAGATAAGCATCTCTCTGTATCCTGTCAGAGAGGCTGTTTGGACTGTCAAACATTCCTTGAATGGATAGTTGGTTGACCTGAACCTGTTATTTTTTCTTCCCCAAGACTTTTGATGCTGGTAAGAAAATTTACCATTTCCTCTGTCTTTATAATTCTATTGCCTTCATGTCATTTATGTGCCACGGGTACTGTGTAAAGAGGCCATGAGCATGAGAAGGAGGGAGGGAGAGTGGGTTGAGGAGAGATTTTGCATCAATAAATTCTATTCCATTACTGGAAAGTTTGCAAGCCAAGATGGATTCTACTGGTTGGGGTTGTGGTAGGCAGAAATAGAATACGTAACTAACCAGGGATTTGACGATATGGTTGTTAAGTCTCCTTTCAGCTCTCATTCATTCATTCCCTCATTCATTCCATCATTCCTCCCTGCCCCCACCACTACGCCAGCCCTGGGATATACACGTGATTCTCCTTGGCCCTCTGATGCTGAGCACCATTTAAACACTTGGTTCTGGAGACCCATGTTTATCTTAGGCGTGTACATCCCCTTCTGTGTAGAGAGAACAGATGTGGCTGGGACATGTGGCCTGCCATTCCTGCTATCTGATGGCACATTTTCCTGCATGTCTATAAAGTGGATTCCCTGTAGGTGATGCTGTTTTTAGCTTTGGAGTTTCTAGATGGGAATCTTCAGCAAGGTGGAATCAGCTTTTGTGTGTGTGTGTGTTTCTGTGTAGGAGTCTGAACATTTTCCTGATCTACTTTGAAAACATTCCACATTCAGGAAAAAACCATCCAGGTGTGGGAGTTCAGAGATAGCCCCCAGATGGAGCGACCACTCACCAAGGTGAATGATATAGAGGGAGTTGTGTGTCCCCAGGTGGGAGGGTCCAGGTACTGGCTGGGCCTCACCTGGTGGTGGGACCTTGGGTGATGTGTGGGAGCACCCGTAGCTCTGTGTCCTTGTCTGTGAAATGGACATTATGACCTTGTTCTATCCTGAGATGGCCCCCGTGTTCCCTGAGTTCATGTGCGCAAAACGCTAAAAGCAGTGCTTGGCACCCTGCATTGGATCGGTGCTCGTTATTTTATTCTTTGTAACATTGTCATCTGAGACAGCATGGTAGAGGTTGGAGAGGAATGGACACCAAAATGTGACTCAGGAGACAAATGGTCCTCACGCCACCAGGGAGGAGCTGGGTGACTCGGGGAGTTATTTCTGGACCCTGTTTTTCTTCCTGTGCAAAATAGGGAAATGGGTTAGTGGGTTTAGCTCAGAGCCCACCCTGCTCTTTCAGTTGTACTACCTTATTCTGTTATTTCATACTTTATTCAATATCCCAATTAAAGCAGTCCTGTATTTCATCAACTGCTCTCATTTTAAGCAGACCTGAACTTTAAAAACCACAGAAGAAATTAGTAGTCAATCATGTGCCTTTGAAATTGGGTGAAAGTAATCATATTAATTCAATTGAATCCCTTTCTGGCACCAGAACTTCTACAGATGTCTGCCTCAATTTCAACTCTGGGAACTGGCCGACATAACTGTGTACCAGTTACTTTGAAGAATCACCAGCTGATGCAAGTGTGAAGCTAATTACCAGATGCTCCACTAATTAGTAGTTAAATGGGTAAGGAGAGGGATATAAAAACAGGACACTAAACTCAGCATATTAACTCACACGGGTAACGGAGAAATTGAACTGAAGCATATTTCTTGAAAACAATGTTCCCTATATTTGATGGGTATCTATTTGCTTTAATCTCTCTCTCTGTCTCTCTCATTTTCTCTCCTTCTCCCTTACACCTTCACTAAGAACAGCTCACGTGCCCATCACAGGCACAGCATTATTAGTTGTAGAAATGGACGAGAGTGGTACTGGTGCTCCAAGGTCCCAGCTTGGTGTCAGGAGCAGTGAGTGGCTGGGGGAAGGGAGCCCAGTGCTCTGAACCCCTTGGAGTGACCCCGAAGTCTGGTGAGCATTAACTGAGTCCATGAGGAAAGGAGGCAGGTTCTATGAGACAGAGCTGATAAGGGAACCAAATCCAGAGCAAGGATGCTCCCAGAAGGACAAGCCCCACCGATGAGGATGACCAGGATGCGGGGGTCATCCAAGACCCTTGATCCATGCTGGGGAGCTCTGCTTTCATCCTGGGGGTTGAACTCCCATCGAATCCTTTTTCCTTTTGTTTTATTTTATTTTTTTGTAAAATATGCACAATATGTAAAACCTATTTATACCATTCGAAGAATAATACTAAAATGAAAACCAAAGGACACAAAGCCTAGCTTCAGAAGGAGAGCTTAGCAGAGCTTTTGAGCCCCTGTTCAGTCTACCCCAATTACTTCCCCTTCCCCTCCCCATATTTTGTGTCTATTTCCCCCTACTTTTTAGTTTTATCACATATATATTTCTCTAAGCAAAACATTGCCTGACTCGAGTGATGATGAGCTTTATGTAAGTGGCATCATGTTTCACGTGTCCCTCTGACACTTGTGTTTCTTTCTCAAATGCAACATGTATTTGAGATTTATCTCTACTGACTTTGTAGCTGAGATGCATTCATATTTCCTACCTTATACTATCCATTGTGTTAACCTATCACAAGCCACTCATCTGCTGTACAGTATCTTGGTAGGCGTTTGGGTTGTCTCCAGTTTTTATTTTCATCAACAGTGCTGCTCTGAATGTTCCTTAACATTGCTGCCTCTCAATGTTCAGCTTTCCTAAGTAATGCAAGTCATTCAACTAAGTACCACCGAGAGTCCTGACGACACCCCGTAAACAGTGATGTTGTGAGTTATTCACATTCCTCTTAAGATGAGAGACATACTGGAGAAGACCATTTTGGCTGTGGGTTGAGGGCTGGATTGGAGCAGGACCAATTTACAGTCAGGGAGACCAGGGAAGAGGCTGTTGAAGGGTCAGGCTGGGAGGCCCAGGGACCTAGAGAAAGCAGCGGCAATGGGAATAGAAGTCAATGCATTCAGAAATACCCGCAGTCGGGCTTGTGGATGGATCTATTGGTTGAGAAGTCAAAGCGGAGTCCAGAAGGATTCCGAGATTTGCCACAGACACTGGCTGCATGGTGGTGCTGGCTGCTGAAACAGGGACTCCCAGAGGAGGGGGAGAGTGAGCCAAGGAAGAGGAGGTGGCATCCCCTGGACCCTCAACTCTCCTGACAGCGTAGTTAAGAAAGTTAAATGTTTTCTACAGAATTGTACCCCCTTCCCCAACCACTTAGCCCATTCCCTGGAACACAGTAGGTGCTCAATAAAAACGGATTGCTATTCTTATTCTCACAATGTCTTAGGAGCAGATACGTTGCCAGGAGTGTATACTTTAGTTCCCAGAGCTCCCAAGGAAAAATTGGGAGAATCAGTCTTTGAACACAGCTTTTTTTTTTTTAAAAAAAAAAGAATAATAATATTTATTTCTTCACCAGAGCTGGTTGTTCTCTAAATTAAATTTGCTGCCATGGAGTTTATGAAAAGTGGGGGAGTCTTTCACTTTAAGAAGGACTGAATGGAAAGTAGGTGAGTGGAAAACCTAGCTGTACTCTTCGTAGAGTTGATTGTTCCACCTCTATTTTGCATAATGAATGACTTAATTATAGGAGGCTATATTCTGGTTATTTCCCATTTGTTCTGAGCGCTGGAAGGTTGACCTCCATGGGCTGTATCAACTAGGCTCCCTTAACTTCTTTTTTTTTTTTTTAATACAGCAGGTCCTTATTAGTTATTTATTTTATACATATTAGTGTCTACAGGTCAATCCCAATCTCCCAATTCATCCCCCCCCCCCCGCCCCTCCGCTTTCCCCCTTTGGTGTCCATATGTTTGTTCTGTACATCTGTGACTCTATTTCTGCCTTGCAAACCGGTTCATCTGTACCATTTTTCTAGATTCCATGAACACAGCTTTTTAAAATGCAAGTGTTTTCACTTAGAGACCAGAAATTGCTTGCAGCTTTGTTCTCTCTACGCAACTCATTGCATCTAGAGTTTGATTCTTTCAAAAAATGATTTAGAGTAGTTAACTGCATATTTAATCAAATACTTTGGTTGGTTGGGACACAGTCCCATGAATTTCTCACCTCTTAGCTTAGCTTTTGACTGTTTAAAATTGCTCATGGAATTTTAAAATTATTATTATTATTATTATTTTTTTGGCTGCGTTGGGTCTTCGTTGCTGCGCGTGGGTTTTTCTCTAGTTGTGGCGAGCTAGGGCTACTCATCGTTGAGGTGTGTGCGCTTCTCATTGCGGTGGCTTCTCTTGTTGCGGAGAGCGGGCTCTAGGCGCCTGGGCTTCAGTTGTTGTGGCTCGCGGGCTCTAGAGCGCAGGCTCAGTAGTTGTGGCACACGGGCTTAGTTGCTCTGCGGCATGTGGGATCTTCCCAGACCAGGGATCGAACCCATGTCCCCTGCATTGGCAGGCGGATTCTTAACCACTGCGCCACCAGGGAAGTCTGCTCATGGAATATTTTTCAAAGGCAAACCAAAAAGCACAACTCTTTAGCCTGCATGGTGAGAGGATGGACAGCTCATTTACCAACTAGTGTAGAAGATCCCTGAAGACCCAGGACGTGGCTCTGAATTAAACTCAAACCTGATGGACCCAGTCAGTCAGCCGGTCTTCACCTGCCCTGTGGTCCTTCAGACCCAGATCTCATTCGAAAGCCCGCGCCACCCCCCTCCCCTTCCCATGCCATCTGGCTCTGTCTCTTCTTCCTCATGTGTTGCCCCCTTCTCCACGGCCGCACGTCCGGCTCGTTCCACCCCAGGAAGACTCGCTCTTCTGTGTCTGCTTCCTCCTGATGCCAGATGTGCTGCTCTTGGATCCGGGAGCGTCACATCGATGTGCCAACTGCTCTTCCTGCCTCCAGATGCAGCCAGCTTATCGTCCCCTGTCCTGGCTGCCAGAGTCATCGTTCCAAAACCAAGAACCGACTGATCACATCACCGTTATGCTTAAAAGCCTCAGGCTCTCCGTCCCTGCCACCTCCCCTCCTTCCTGGCCTGCAGTGTGAAGCCCGAGATCCTGAGAACAGAAGCCCTCAGGCTAAGTGCTGAGTCGGTCTTTCATACTCCTCACCCGTCCTGAACCCGGGAACCCAGGCAGCAGCTTTTCACCCCTCCTGACTATGCCAGGCCTCTCTTTCCCTCTGGGCTTCTGCACTGTCCTTTCTTATGCCTTTCATGCCCTTCCTCCTCCTGCCAGCAAGGTGCTGTCCATTCTCTAAGGCCAGGTGGATGTCACCTGTCTTCCGTTGTGTGCTCAGGTCTGTCTTACTAGAGCGAGGGTCTGCAGAGCAGACACGACGTCTGATGTCTGATGTCTCATTAACTTTATGTCTCTAGTGTGGTCCCAGTTACCGTACTTCATGGCGGGCAGTCCTGGCTGGAAATCTCAGAGCTAACTTTATTTTTCTGTGGGAACTTGGCAAATTACATAACTCATCTTACCTCCTTACCTGTAATAAGGAGGATAGTGAGGACCACCACTCCAGGCCACTAAGCCAACTCAGTGGGATAATACAAATAGGAGTGCATACTGTTCATTCATTCAACAAATATTTGTTAAACACCGATTTTGTGCTAGGTTGAAATCTCCCATAGAGCTTATAGTTCCCAGAGGAATACCCATATCAAAAAACATAATTCCACAAACAATCATTTCATCACATTTTTGAATGAACAATGCACACAAGTAGAGGGTCTAGAGACATACATAAGAAGGCTACCTGACTTAGTTGGGAGGTGGTCAGAGAGGGGATATGATTTAGGTTGGGAACAAGTAAGCAACATTGCAGTTGCTTGAAGCCCCAGAAGCGTGTTTCTCATGTGACATTCCTGGACTAGTGTTCTGGTCGCCAGTCATTCTCTTCCGTACGGTCACTCAGAAGCCAGGAGGGCCACTACCCTCTCATTTCCAGTGTGTGACTTGCCTGTTGCTGTGGGTATCACTGCCTCTCAGGAGGGGATTGCAGGACCCAGATGAAAAGAGTCACCATGACTGCTGCTCGCATGGCATTTGCCAGAACTCCATCATTGGCCACTCTGGGCTGCCAGGGACGCTGGGACACGGGGCCGAGCTGTGTGCACTGAGAAGGAAGGGAACGTGAGTCTGGCGCCCATCCAGCGATGCTGACGCAGAGGATGTTCCTCACCCCTGCAGGATGCTTGGAAGTTGATGGACAAGGAAGGTGGAAGCATGCTCTGGCAGAATCGGTTGTGCCCATGAGTCTGAGCAGAGTGGAGCCTGGCTTGCGGTGGAGTGCAGAGGGCAGTGGGCTTTCACTCACTCCCTGGTCTCCAGGTGGTCCTGGGGGCGGTCAGCCAGTGCTACAGCCAGAGCCTGGAGAGCAGCTGTGGGCCACTGAAACTTGTCTGAAGAGCAAAGTTTTCAAAGCAGACATTTCCATGGGTAGATTGCTTTCGTATGACCCCTCTTGGTACAGGGTGAGGTATCTAGGGAGAATCTCAAGGTGGCAGTTCTGCGGTGAGACCTGGCATGAAGCATGAGGGCATGAGGGGCATGAGGGCAGCAGGTGTGCAGCAGGTGGTGGAGGGGTTGGAAACGCTGGCCTGTCCAGGTGGCGGGCTGGTGCACCCACTCTGGGCATCACCACAGTGGCTGCAACTTTCATGAACCGTTTATATTATAAAAGCATTTCATCCTAGGATGCATTCCAAGTAAAGTGAGATGTGGATCAATTAGAACATGAAGGAAAGACTGTGAAATATGTTTGAAGTAGTCTCCCTCTGCCTAGAGCAAACTTTGAAGAAAGGCAAAACTTTTGAGTGCCTTATGACTGTTCTGTGATATCTGTAATCTAATTCTGTGAGAGAGGAAAAGGCTTTTACAGAATGATTTGATAATAGAATATGCCTTCATGTACTACTGACAAAATGACATTAGAATAGTCAGTGTATCAAAAAGATATTTTCCAAATAGCTTTGAGTGGAAAATGCTCATTTTCTCTCTCCACCCTGCACAGGCTCTCCCTCTGTCTGATTAACACGAGCTGTGTTTTACGTTTCCTTCCTCAAGAATCACCCTGCTGGCCCCGTGCAGGTCCTGCTGGGAAGGCTTGCTTCTCATCAGCTCAAAAACCACAAGAAAGAGCAGTCGGTCATTTTTTCAGTTGATACGCCACAAAAATGCTCTCTCCCATGGTAGCTGGGTTTACACGCAGATGGCTATGGCAGAGAGCCTCTGCTGGGGAAGAAAATGGATTTTTCCATTTAGGCTTGTTGAAGGCTTTGGAGACTCCTTCAAAGTTAGCGTTTTGGCTCACAACACAACTACTGCAACTTGGTCTTAAAACTGTACAGATTGTCATTCATCCTTTTCTTTTGGGCAGACTTAAAATGGTTGTCAGTATCTCAGATGGTCCCGACTTGCTGGTACCACAGCTCCGGTGATAACCACAAGGGATGAGTGAAACAGAGAGGGAAGTCTCTGTGAGGAAGAGCACTCCCTCCCTCCCCACTTCCTCCTCTTCCTTCTTCTTTCTATGATTCCAGAAGTTTGGCACTTTTGTGAGCATCTCACAGTAACAGCACCCATGGGCTGTATTGTCCGCAGCATCAGTTACACAGCAGGTCAGTCCCACCCCTCCGCTGAGGTGTCCCGAGAGCAGGGAAGTTTCTCCCTCCACTATTCCATGGCTGGCGATCTTTGGGACTTGTAGCTCAGACATTACCAGCTGCTGTGAATTATTCCCATTCAACCACTGATTCTCCCAGCTGGACTCGCTTCTGAAACATCTTTCCAAGCCTCCACATCAGCTGTAGGGGATGCGTCCCTGGGAAGGAAATACAAGTTCTTCCATAAAATAGAAGAGGAAGGCATACTTCCCAACTCGTTTCAAAAGACCAGCATTAACTTAATACCATACCAGACCAAAGCTCTATAAGAAATGAAAATTATAGAACTAGAGCTCTCATGAAAAGTCACAGTAAAATCCTTCATAAAATATTAGCAAGTAGAATTTATCAAATTGCAGAAAGAATCATGGCCAAATGAGTTTTATTCAGTGAATACAAGATTGTATAAGCATTTGAAAATCAAACAATGTAATTCATCATATTAAAGGAATAAAGGAAAAAAACCCTATGATTATCACAATGGATGCAAAAAATTATGTATATATATAATTTTTGTATGTATATTATATATACATATCTATCTATACATGTATGTATGGATAGATAGATGATGATAGATAGATAGACAGATAGATAAACATAATTCAACACATATCCATGATTTAAAGAAATGAACTCTTGGCAGACTAGGAATAGAAAGAAACTCCCTCAACCTGATAAAGGGCATCTATGGAAAAGTTACAGCTAACATCAAAGTTATCAGTAAAAGACCAAATGCTTCCCTTATGAATAGGAACAAGGCTAGGATGCCCACTCTCACTGATTCCATTAAACTGGAGATCCAGGGCAATAAGGCAAGGCAAAGAAACAAAAGTCATATATTAGAAAATAGGAAGTAAAATTGTTTTTAACAAGTAGCATGTTTGATTTCATGGAAAATCCTAATGGGTCTACAAAATTCTATTAAACCTAACATGTGAGTTTAGCAAGGACACAGAATACAAAGGCTCTACACAAAAATTGGCATACATATAATAGTAAAGAACAATTGCAATTGAAGTTAAAAAAATCATACCATTTAAAATAAATAATCAGAAATATATTTAACAGAATATGTGCCAGGTAAAAAAATATTACTCAGAACAATGAAAGATGATCTAAATAAAGAGATATACCATGTTCATGCATCAGGAGACTCAACATTGTTAAGATTTTAATTCTTCACTCTCCAATTCTGAGATTCAAAGAAATCCCAATTAAAACATCATTATTTTTTTGTTTTATAATTGACAAGTTGATTCAAAAATTAGAGGGGAATGCAAATAGTATAAACTATCCAAAAAGTTTGAAAAATGTGAATGAAGTTAAAGAGATCACTCCATGTTCTTTCAATACTCATCATAAAACTACGGTAACCCAGACGGTGTGGTGTGGGAGAAGTAAACTTGTAGGTCAGTGGAATAGAATAGAAAGTACAGAAATAGACCAACTTGACTTTTGACAAAACTTTCAATGTAATTAACTGGGGGGAAAATTGTCTTTACAACAAGTAGTGTTGGAAAAACTGGATAACCATATATGAGGATAAATGAACCTCAGCCCTTACTTCATGCCATACACAAAAATTAACTCACAAAAGTCACTCAGAATGAGTCATAGATTTAAAGATAACAGCTGAAACTATAAAACTTCTAGAAGGAAACAGTGGAAAGTTTTTTATGACCATGGGATAAGCAAGCATTTCTCAGGCAGGGCACAAATTACAGGAACCATAAGAGAAATAATTTCTAAATGTGACTTCATCAAATTAAAAACTTCAATTCCTCAAAATGTACTATTAAGAAAATGAACATGTATATGTATTTTTATTACCTATCTGACAAGGGACTTGAATATCCAGAATATTCAAACTCTTACGATTCAGTAATAGTAAGACAAATAATCTGATAAAATGGCAAAGGTTTATTTCACTTAACATAATGTACTCAAGGTTCATTCATGTTGTAGCGTGTGTCAGAATTTCCTTCCTCTTTAAGACTGAATACTATTCCATTGTATGTGTATATCACATTCTGTTTATCCATTCATCTGTCGTTGGACAATTTGCCTCCATGTTTTAGCTGTTGTGAATAATGCTTCTATGAACATGCATGTGCAAATATTTTCAAGATCCTTCTTTCAATTCATTTGAGTATATACCGAGAGGTGGAATTTCAGAATCATATGGTAATTCTATTTGTAATTTTTTAAAAAAAATAAATTTATTTATTTATTTATGGCTGCGTTATTTATGGCTGTGTTGCTACATGCGGGCTTTCTCTGGTTGCGGCGAGTGGGGGCTACTTTTCGTTGCGGTGCGCGGGCTTCTCATTGCCGTGGCTTCTCTTGTTGTGGAGCACAGTCTCTAGGTGTACGGGCTTCAGTAGTTGTGGCTCATGGGCTCAGTAGTTGTGGCACACAGGCTCAAGAGCGCAGGCTCAGTAGTTGTGGTGCACCAGCTTAGTTGCTCTGCGGCATGTGGGATCTTCCCGGACCAGGGCTTGAACCCGTGTCCCCTGCATTGGCAGGCGGATTCTTAACCACTGCGCCACCAGGCAAGTCCCTCTACTTGTAAATTTTTGAGGAGCTGCCATACCGTTTTCCACAGTTGCTGTACCATTTTACATTCCCATCAACAGTGTACAAGGATACCAATTTCTCCACATCCTTGCCAACACTTCTTTTCAGTTTTGTTTTGTTTTGTTTCATTTTAGCCTTCCTAAAGGATTTGAGGTGGTATCTCATTGTAGTTTTGATTTGCATTTCCCTAATGATTAGTGATACTGAGCATCTTTTCATGTAATTATTGGCCTTTTGTATATTTTCTTTGGAGAAATATCTATTAAAGTCCTTTACCTGTTTTTGAATCAGGGTTGGGTTTTTTTTTTTGTAAAGTTTTAGGAGTTCTTTATATATTTTGGATATTAATTCCTTATCTGATATGTGATTTGCAAATATTTCCTCCCAGTCTGTGGTTTGCCTGTGGGATCTCTGTTGGTAGTGTCTTTTGATGTACAAAATGAAAAAAAAATTTTTGTGAGGTCTAGTTTGTTTATTTTTTCTTTTATTCCCTATGCCTTTAGTGTTATATCCAAGAAATCACTGCCAAATCCAACGTCATGAAGCTATTGCCCTCTTTTAATCCAATAGTTTTATAGACCTTAGTCTTATATTAAGGTCATGGATTTGTTTTGACTTAATTTTATATATGGTATTAGGTAGGGGTCCAGTTTCATTCTTTTACAGGTGAATATGCAGTTTTCTCAGCACCACTGGTTGAAAAGATTGTCTTTTCTCCATTGAATGATCTTGGCAAACTTGTCGAAATCATTTGACTGTTCCTGTGAGAAATACTAAACCCTCACTAGAATGACTAAAATTAAAAAGTATCAGCATATATTTTTTTTGAAAATATGAAGTGGTACCACATGATGGAAAACAATTTTGCTGTTTCTTTTAAAGTTAAGCATTCACTTACCATACAATCTTGAAACTCTATTTTTAGGTAATTACCCAAGATAAATAAAAGCCTATATCTACATAAAATGTATATACGAGTGTTCAAGGCAGCTTTGTTTATAATGACTCCAAACTGAAAACAACTCATGAATGGATAAACAGACTGTGGTATGGTCATACAACAGAACACCACTCAGCTGTGAAAAGAAATATAATGCTAGAACACACAACAATATAAATAAATCTCAAAAACACGCTGGGGGGAAAAAAAAAAAGCCTGACACAAAAGTGTGCATGCTGTATGATTCCATTTTTATTGAAACTGTAGGGAGAGGAAATCTTGTCTTAGTGTCACAAAGCATATCAATAATTTCCTGGTGCTGAAATAGTGGAGCATTGACTGAGAAGGGATCTTGGAAATGTCTTATTAATCTAATGTTTTACTATTATTATTTGTGGTGGAGATTACACAGGGGTATTTTTTTGAATGTTTTGTTTTTGTAATTATACAGACTCCAGAGGAAAACTTCTAATGGGAAAATGGGAACTCCTGTTGGAACACTTACATGTGTGTATACACACACGCACATGGAACCTGTGAAGATACACAATGTAAAGCTGACAAATAACACCACCGATTAAAAAAAGACATGCAGAATAAACGACTGAGCACAAAACAAGCCAATAAGATATTACAGTGGAATTATTTAAAAATCTTTATCATTATTAATAATTTTAATAATTAAAGTCATTAATAATATTAACACACTAGTAGCTGCTACTTCTTGGGTCCCTGTATGTACTAGCTCATTGTCACGACAACCTTGCAAGATGGATATTTTAATCCTCCTTTTATATTTTATTTTTTTTAACATCTTTGTTGGAGTATAATTGCTTTACAATGGTGTGTTAGTTTCTGCTGTATAACAAAGTGAATCAGCTATACATATACATATATCCCCATATCCCCTCCCTCTTGCGTCTCCCTCCCACCCTCCATATCCCACCCCTCTAGGGGGATACACAGGGGTATTAATTTGTTTAAACACATCCAAATTATATATATATATATATCTCATCACAAAATGCCTCTAAATAATATTAAAGCACTTTTTGTGTGATGTAAGACCCGTACAGCAATATACTCCTATTACATCTCTCCCTACCTTTGTGCTATTTTTGACATAAATTTTACTTCCTCTTTGGTCATAAAAACCCCAAAATTCATTGTTAGTGATTTGCTTACATAAAAAAAGTTAATAATCTTTTAAAGAAATTTTATAAACAAAAAAAGCTTCAGTAAAGTTGCAAGATACAAAATCATATGCAAAAAATCAGTTGAATTTTCATACATCAACAAAGAACTATCAGAAAGAGAAATTAAGAAGTCAATTTCATTTACAAATAGCATCACAAAGAATAAAATACTTAGGAATAAGTTTAACCAAGGAGGTAAAAGATCTGTTCACTGAAAACTACAAAAATTTGATGAAGGAAATGAAGAAGACACAAATGGATGGAATGATATCCCATATTCATGAACAGGAAGAATGAAAATTGTTAAAATGTCCATAGTACCTGAAGCCACTTAGAGACTGAATGCAAACCCTATCAAAATTCTAATGTAGTAGGGCTTTAAACTCTAAATGATTTCAAGACTATATCTAAACCAAGGGTCAGCTAACTTCTTCTGTAAAGGGCCAAATAGTAAATATTTTAGGTTCTGTGAGCCAGATAGACTGTATTGCAATTCTGTGTATTCAATTATGTTAGTATAGTGAGAATCAGTCATAGATTTTGTGTACATGAATGGTGTTGCTGTGTTCCAATAAAACTTAGTTTACAAAAACAGGTAGTCATGGATTTGGGACAAAATGGCATAAACTCATCTGTCCTTGTTTCTCTCCACTAAGTACAACTAAAATTTCTGAAAATAATATAGTAGAGAGTCAAAAGAAAACTCTGAAGGGTAGGAGGAGGATGTCAGACTGGCTAGTTACCCTGGGACTTGAGAACAATACAGAAACCCAGTGTCTCCTGACCTCCACCTTCTGAGTGGCAGAAAGTAACCCAGATCCAGTATCTCCCAATCCTCCACCCACTGTCAGAGGGTGGCCTGGGCCTGGGGTCTCCCAGTCCTCTACTCAGCAGAGGGAACATCAAGTTTGGCTCTTCTGGAACCTCCACACAGTGTCAGAAGATGAGCTATTAGGCATTTCCCACTCCTGATGGCATCAGCAAACTGGAACAGGAGCCATGCTGACACTGGGTGACTCAGAGAGTGGGTTTGGGGAAATAGTCTCAGACCTCTGGGCTGGCATATCCCCCTCCCCACTTAACAGCACCTCATACCATAGGGAGGGAGCTTTCACCCACATGTGTGGTACCAGCATGGATAGCCTCAGGACTCCATATGCATTATGTGGAGGATTCCAGAGGAATCCTGGAAACATTCTCCATCCTGTGGGCTCCCACTTAGTGGCATCAGGCAGACTGGGGAGGAACTTTTCACGCATTTGGCCCAGTGACCATACCTCCCACTTAGGCATATCAGGCCCAGGGAAATACAATTTGTCCTTGAAGTCCAAGTAGGGTCTGAGAGGAAGCCCCAGAAATTCCAGGTGATTAAAGCAGTACAGAATAGTACTACCAGACATCTGAAAATTCAATTGTCATTAGAACCACAGCTCACAAATGCAGCCAAGAATTTGCATACTAAACCTAAGTAGAGTGCCTACTAAAATAGAAGACCTAAGTATGAAACAGAGTCTCCTAATATAATATGCCAAATTTTGAGGATACAAGGGACATTCACTCATGCTAAGAACCAGGAAAACCACAACTTGAATGAGAAAAGACAAGCAGCAGATGACAACACTGATCACAATCAGGTGTTGGAATTGTCTGACAAAGATTCTAAAGCAGCTCTCATAAAAATACTGCAACAAGCAAAAATTAATACTGTTGAAACAAATGAAAAAATAGCAAGTCTCACCAAAGAAGACATAAAAGAGAACTGAAAGGAAATGATGGAAATGAAACATAACAATTGACATTTAAAACTTACTGGATGGGTTTGTTAGCGGATGAATATGAAAGAAGAAAGTATCAGTGACCTTGAAGTTAGAGTAGTAGAATTACCCAATCTGAACAATGGTGTGAAAATTGTCTGTGAGACAGTAACGTAAGAACTAACATTTGTATCATTGAAGTCCCAGAAGGAGAGAGGAATAAAATGTGGGGTTGAAAGAGTAATTGAAGAAATAATGGCTGGAAACTTCCCAGATTTGACAAAGGGCATAAATCTACAGATTCAAGAAGCTGAGTTAATTCCAAGCAGGATAAACCTAAATAAATACAAACAGAAACACATCATAATTGGACTTGTGAAAACTAAAAACCAGGGGAAAAATCTTGAAAACAGGCAAAATAAATCATGCATTATTCAAATGATGGCAGATTTCTCATCTGAAATCATGAAGGCCAGAAGGACATGGCACCACATTTTTCAAGTGTTGAAAGAAAAAAAAGAAGTGTCAAGCCATGAATTTTTACATATGGTAAAAATATACTGTGGGAATAAGGAAGAAATAAAGGCATTCTCAGATGAATGGAAATAAGAGAATATGTTGCTAGCTTACTCTGGAAGAATGGCTGAGGGAAATTCTCCGAACAGAAAGGAAAAGATAACAGAAGAAGACTTGGAACTTCAAAAAGGAAAGAAGAACAACTGAGTGGGTAAAATAGGAATAAATATAATATAGATATATTAGACTATATAAATAGAATAGACTTCTTTTTATGAATTTCTTAAATCATATTTGACAGTTGGAGCAAAAATGATAGCACTAACTAACGTGATGCTCAAGGCATGTAGAGGAAAAACTGATAACCCAGCTCAAACGAAGAGAAGCATCTCGGGGCTCAGACCATGGGCTCCTGTGGAGGGAGGATTCCTGAGAGGTGCCTGACTGAGAATGAGAACCATCTTCCAAGTTTCTGAAGAACCCGAGTCCCACAAACTGATATCGAGAGCAGGGATGTTGATGGATATTCCCCAGCACCCTGACTTCAAGGGCAGTTTAGAGAAGCCCAGCTGTGTGACCCAGGGAAGGAAACAAAGTCAAAGAATAGAGATTTCATAGAGTTGACAGCCCAGGGTCATCATCCTTCGCTATGGAAAGAAGAGTTAGCCAGTATGTTGAGGAAAAGCATAAAGTCAGCACACATCTCAGTGCAGTTCAGAGCATTTCTAGAAAACAGATGTTTTATACATATGGTGATTGTGGCAGATATTTCAGCTGATGTTCAGACTTTCACCAGTGCCAGAGGTTGACATGAGAGAAGCTGAAAATCGCCCCTGGGGAGAACACTCTACTCATACCAAGAAGTAGGTGGCAAGGCCACCTTCTCCAGCACCAGAAACTTCAGAGTGGAGGGAAGCCCTCTGACTGTGGGGAAAACCTCCAGATACACCTAAAAACTTATTCGGCATCAGAGAATGTAGAGGGTGCAAGGCCTTCTGCTGGAGTTGGGTGTTATTCAGCATGAGAGATTCCATGCTGAAAAAAACGTCTACAAATGTAATGAATGTTGGAAAATGTTCAATGGTGGCTTCGGCTTTATAGTACAGTGGAGAACCACACTGGGGTGGGCTTTGCGAATGTCAGAAGGATGGGGTTGCGTGCAGTCAGAGAACCACCCAGGTTCAGCACCAGAACTCCCACCGGGAGAAACCTTACGAGTGTCGGGTGTGGGAGATAGCCTTCCAGTGGGGCTCAAGCTTCAGTTTATTAGTTTCAGAAATCACTCAGTAGAAAGAAAGCCATATACCCTGAGAAAACCATAATTCAAAAAGAGTCATGTACCACAATGTCCATTGCAGCTCTATTTACAATAGCCAGGACATGGAAGCAACCTAAGTGTCCATCATCGGATGAATGGATAAAGAAGATGTGGCACATATATACAATGGAATATTACTCAGCCATAAAAAGGAACGAAACTGAGTTATTTGTAGTGAGGTGGATGGACCTAGAGTCTGTCATACAGAGTGAAGTCAGTCAGAAAGAGAAAAACAAATACCAGATGCTAACACATATATATGGAATCTAAAAAAAAAAAAAAAAGGTTCTGAAGAACCTAGGGGCAAGACAGGAATAAAGATGCAGACATAGAGAATGGACTTGAGGACACGGGGAGGGGGAAGGGTAAGCTGGGACAAAGTGAGAGAGTGGTATGGGCATATATACACTACCAAATGTAAAATAGATAGCTAGTGGGAAGCGGCCACATAGCACAGGGAGATCAGCTCGGTGCTTTGTGACCACCTAGAGGGGTGGGATAGGGAGGGTGGGAGGGAGACGCCAGAGGGAGGAGATATGGGGATATATGTATATGTATAGCTGATTCACTTTGTTATAAAGCAGAAACTAACACACCATTGTAAAGCAATTATACTCCAATAAAGATGTTAAAAAAAAAAGAAAAAAAGAAAGAAAGAAAGCTGCCCAAGGCACAGGGCTGTGTGCAGGGAAGCCCCACTGTCCCATTCTGTCCACCCCCTTCCTCCTTCCAGGCCTTCTATGCACAGCTCCCCTCCCTTGGCTGAAATGACCACTTCTCCACCTGCCCTCATGGCACATTTCCCTCAGGACCTTGTTTCCCTAGGTCATCGCCCCTCAAACCTGAATCCTCTGTTTCTTTCCCTGGAACTTGCTCATGTTCCCAACACCAGTGAGTTATCTGACTCCCCAGAGTTATCTGTGCTCCACTGGCCTCCCGACCATGTCTTTACTGATACTCTTCCTGCCTTGCAGAATTGATTACTGCTTTCTCAACTCCTTTTATAATTTCTCACATCAATGACCCTGCTTAATGACTCTCTTTTTATCCCTGGGAAGGAAATGGCACCATTTGTCTTTTATAGTGTCCTCTTTTGGCCTGTATTTCAGTCTACTCCTGCCTCTGGGGTTTCTGAAGTTGAAAGGGTTTGTAGAACATTTGGGTTCTTAGGGGATCATGACATTACAATGTGATGGGTCATTGAAATTGGAGAAATTGGGGGGAATGAAAGGCCCATGGAGGGGGTAGTCATAGAAAGCATCCAACGGTTGCTTTTGGTATGAAGGAAGACGATTTGATGGTTCGGGGGCAAGGCTCACTGCGGGGATCTGAACCTTGGGATTTTTTTATTGCTTGATAATTTTCATTGCACATTAGGAATGTCCCAGGTGACGATGCAACAGACCAAGTGAAAAGAATGTGAAGTGATGATCAGGTATTGATAACAAAAATGTTACGTCTTTAATTCTTGGAAAGGATCACAGTGCGTCTGTTTGGGTTCCTTCTCTATTCCCATGCAGATGTTTAACTTCAGCCTCTGCTCCAACATGTACATACGAAGAGTGACATAGCTGGTGCATTTTGTCTCTAAAAGTGCACTTGGCGTGGACCTGTGGGCTTCAGGCTGGGAGCATGAGAAAAAAGGGAAGAGAAACCTGACCCTGACCTGCTCAGAGGGTGTCTGTTCCTGCCCCACATACGATCCCCTTCTTCTCTCTGACAGGCTTGAACTCCTCCAGATTCCTCTGTGATCTAATATGAATTTGGGGTTGGTGGCACTGCTGAATTAACTTTATAATGAATTACCTTCATAGCACCAAGAAATGGCTTAAATATGCTGATGTTACCAGGTGTTGTTTCCTTGCAGTGGTTAGAGACGCTGACCATCCTGGACAGCAGCTTCTTAGAATCGCTGCATCAGGACAGTGTAGCAACATGGGAAGGTTCTTTAAATATACATCAGGCAGGGCTTCCCTGGTGGCGCAGTGGTTGAGAATCCTCCTGCCAATGCAGGGGACACGGGTTCGAGCCGTGGTCTGGGAAGATCCCACATGCCACGGAGCAACTGGGCCCGTGCGCCACAACTACTGAGCCTGCGCGTCTGGAGCCTGTGCTCCACAACAAGAGAGCCCGCGACAGTGAGAGGCCCGCACACCGCGATGAAGAGTGGCCCCCGCTCGCCGCAACTAGAGAAAGCCCTCGCACAGAAACGAAGACCCAACACAGCCAAAAATAAATAAAATAAATAAATAAATTTAAAAACTCACATTGCCTTAAAAAAAAAAACCATCAGGCAGAAATAGTGTTCGGAGAAAATGATAAATATGTTGTTATTATAACACCACAATATTGTGTCTGCAAGACAGGACACAGGCAGACACAATTATTTAAAAATACATTTTGGTCCGGTTTATTGACATATAGTTCATGTTTAGTAAAATTCACAGTTTTATGAAAACATTTTGTTGAGTTTTGAAAAATGAATATAGTTGTGTAACCAAGTTATAGAAAATTTCCATCATCCTCAATAGTTCCTTCAGTGCAGGAAGAAATTTAAACAGTTACAGATTAGAGTGGTGGGGTATTGGGGATTTAAAAAATTTTCATTCTTCAATAATGTTTGTACAATAAGTAAAATTCAGGAAAAGAAAAAGGAAAAAACAAAAACATGACCCCCAGCTGTCATCAACATTTCCAGGATGTGCAAGGTGGTCCTTACCCAGATCCTCCCATGGGTGCCCAGAGGGGAGATGTCAAATGTGGGGAAACAGTTTTGATATATATGATTTACCCAATTTATTTCCCCCAAACAACTTAGAAGAAAAGCATTAAACAGTAATGGTCACAGGGTTTCTGCGAGGATTGCAGTTAGGAGGGGATGTAGGGGGAGGGCCTAACTGCCCCATCTTCAGGATGGAAAACCTTCCAAATGGAGTTTGGAGGAGAACACGTTATCAGAAGAGCATCCATGGGTCTGCCCTGGGCGAAGATGTGCCTGTGGAATCTTCGTGGTTAGAGACCATGGGTTTGTGACTTTGGTGACTTTTATTTCTCATTAACTTGTTCCTTTGTTAATTCAATAGACATTTAGTGTGTGTGTGTATATATATATATATATATATATAATCTATACATATGTATATGTATGTATGTATCTGCCATGTTACTAAATTGTCAATATACTCCTACCACAGCACTTACGCTTTATTCTAAAAGCAGACAAATGGGTCATTCTTTCGGATGCCCGGCCAGCCTTGTCAGTGTTTGGCACTTAAAAGATATTCAGGTATTTTTGGATAAGGGTTGTATGGAGCTTGTAGTTGTGTGAAATTATGTGGAAAAATAAACTTACATACAACATAACAAAACACTGTGAGCAAAGAGGGAAATCTGTTTGCTTGCGTAAGTGACCCAAGCTGGTACCTGGCAAGCAGGGCTGATGGAGGTGCTTCTCACGCCCCACCCCCAGAACGGCTTCTCTCAAGGATGTTTGCGTCCTTCTTGCCTGACCTCTCTTTGGGGTGGAAAGAAAGTCTCTGAACTGTCAGGTCTTCAGAGTCCGTCTTACGATCCTGGAAGGAGAGGGGTGCCCTCTGTCTTCCTCGGGGTTCCTGAATGGACCCCAGTGGAGCCCAGGTCAGGGGACCAGGGGTCTCTGACTGGTCAGTTTCTATGGCTGTAGAAGGTCAGGATTCTACAGTCTACCTGACAGGCCCCACTCCAAACTTACATGAAGAAGGAGAAGAAAATGTCCCTAAATACCAGGCAAATGTTGGGGACTGATTACTAAATGTAGACGAGATCTTTTATTCTCCTGACTTCTCTGCTGCTGTATTTTTTGAGTCAGCAGTGATTGTTTTTATTGGTAAGAATATTCAAATATAGAAAAGTAGAGCAAATACTATAAACACACACATAGATACATTACCCAGAATTTGCTCTGTGCCACTGGATAAGTAGCTGAATTTCTGAGTTTCTTCATAGTTGAAATGAGAACAGCAGAGGCAGAGTGCCATCCTCACCGCCTCATATCAAGGGCCCCTGCTGTCAGTGTGACTTGTCACTGCTGATGCCATCTTGATACCCTGGCTGAGGTCGGGTCCTGTCGTTTCTCCACCATAAAATTACACTTTTTTGCTTAGCGTTCCATACTCTGTTCTTTGGCGGGACATCGCTGTGTGCAGCTCACACCTGAGAAGGGGCAGTCATGCTTTTCTCCTAGAGGGCAGAGAATCTACATAAATTAGTTTGAATGCTTTTGTACTGATGTATCTCTTCTCCCCCATTTATTTATTTATTCAGTCTTTGATTTTTATCAGTGTGGGCTCATGTTGACTTATTTCCTATTTTGGATTATAATCCAATATTACTTAATTTTGTTCTCAAATTGTTCCAGCTTTGGCCATTGGGAGCTTTCTGGTAGGTTTCTGTGTCCCTCTGACATAGCCCCATCATCGTGTCTGTTGTTGTTGTTATTGTTTTCTTTAGTACTTCCTTACTTTCGGGCTCTATAAGATGTTCCAGCCTCATCTTGTATATTTCCTGCCTTGGCCCTAGAACCAGCCGTTTCTCCGAGGACCCTTGGTTTCTTTTATTAGACAATTGTGTTAGAAACCAAGATCTGGATGCGAGGTGTGTGTGCTTGCTGCTACTGGAGTGTAGTTGCTTTGAGTTTCAGCTCACAGAGCAAGACAATATGTAAACACACTAACCCATGTGTGTTCATTTTTTTCTATAAAAACTTCTATATGTATCCATCTGTATTTATATTATATTAAGCTAATCATGAGTTCATACTGACATCTCCAACTGTAATCCGTTTCACATGGATCATTTTAGCCTTCTCCCCTTGCTTGTCTGAAACTTCCACCCAACAGTGAGAAACCCAGCTGCCACCATCCACCATCCATTTACTTAATCATTCCATCCCAGTGTGCATTTATAGCTATCCGAGTTGTTCTTTCCATTCACTTTTTAAGCTATCAGTTCTTTCCTGCCTTGTATCAGTGTTTATGCACTTGTCTTACATACAGATTTGTACCTGATTCTTCCCTATTCCATAGGACCCCCTCAGAAGGAGTGCTTCACTTCCTGCGGGATAAATGGATGCAAACTTTAGACTTCTGTTAACAAGAAAAGCATGTGATGATGGGTATGAACATGAGTAGGAGGCAGCTGGAGTGAAGAAGGTGTTTCCAGACTAAAGAATGATACAAAATTAGCAAGGTGGATTATGTCTGGGTCATGCGTCATTTCCACATGAAACACGAGATGGCAAGTCTCTAAAGCAAAAATCCTTCTCACCCTGTGAAAACCTTAAATGACGTTGATTGCTGGCACAAAAATGATGACTTTTCCTGGGCTCATGGGGCAGAGGAGTCTGCAAAACAGAGAAGTGAAGCAATCACTGGATAAGTCAGGGGCAAGGGGAAAACTAGTAAATAAATCATGAGTCCTTTAGCAGAAAACAATTTCTAAAGGCTTGAATATATGCTGTGGCTGATATTATTTCCCTCTTCTTTTTCTTTGTCTTCTAAATGTTTCTAAATGGCAATATATTATGTTTGTAACATATAGAAAATATTTAAAAGATATTTTACACTGATATATCACTCACTGCTAGAGGATATGGTTTGAGTTCAACCCTTTAGCACCAGTGAAAAGACAAACAGACCAAGAATGCTTAAACATTCCTCTGTGGACCCAGGTTGCAAGTTTAGAGAAGCTGCACTTTTGTCATCAATTTTAAGGCCATATGGCAAAAGCTAAATTTTAACTAAGGAAAGAGATGTTTTGTTACTTTTGAGTATTCTGTACACAAATGGAAAGAAAGAGCTCAATAAACCCTTAGACATGGTGAGAACACAGTGCAGACCCTTAGCTTTCCTGCTGACATATTCCTATGTCTGTTGGTGGAGTGGTAGCGATTATAGAACCATCCCTGCAATGGTAGCGTGCTTGACAAACGAGATATTACTATAATTGCAAAGAACATGTGGTCTGCTAAGGATAAGGCGTGAATGTGTAAGAAATGGAAAATAGAAGGCTGTGGTTGTTGGTGCCTATGCTATAGCAGCACATTATGTATCCATTGTTGAGCACATGAATCACATATATGTGTGAATTGATGAAGGATGAGAAAGAGTGATCTATAAATAGGGGTGTTGGGCAGTGTGGCTGGAAGGTGCCCAACGATCTCCATAGAAACAGCTCAAAAGGGCTCTATCCAAGCTGGGCTCGTGGGCAATGCTACTGAAGATTCCGGCATGAATAGAAATTCTCCACTTTCAAGTGTTCAGCTTGATGAGTTTTGACAAATATTACAGAGGCGAGACTACTACCCAAATCAAGATATAGAATGTTTCCATCTCCTCGAAAATTTTCCTTGTGCCTTTTTCAGCCAGTCATGCAACTGGTCCCAGCACCAGACAACCACTGACTAGATTCTGTCCCCGTACATTACATTCTATGTTTTAAATTTCATAAAAATAGAATTATGCCACGTGGAGTCTCTTATGGCTGGCTTCTGTTGGGAAACAATGCTCGGTGAGTGTTTTCAAGTTTTCACATGATCAGGGCTTTTGAGGAAAATGTCCTGCCAACCAGGGTTGAAGGATGTAGCCATGCCCGGGAGCCATGCCCACTCCAGAGACATTCACAGTGTATCTTCCCTGGAACTACTAGCTTACATTCCAGAAGGTAAGGGACCTGAAGCCCTTCCCCTTCCTTCCCAGGAGAAGACCTGGCTACATCAGTAAGATGGGGTTACTCTCTCTTCTTCTTCAGAGGGGAGGATGGACAGCAGTGTCCATAGACCAAAATTATACATTTGGAATTTTGGAACTTTTCTTCCAGGGTACAAACCCCACTTCATCCACAGGTGTCACCTGCTCTCATGGCATTAGCCCGTAGGGAGTGGGGGCTTGGGGAAATCACAAGGTATTCTTTGAGTAATTAAAATTCTGTCTCTAACCTGGAAACCATGTGTATCCTGTCTGGCAAACCAACCAACCAACAAATAAATATAAAAAATCTTAACTTCTCTCACACTGCCTAATGTTTTAGAGAGTCCTGTTAGTGTGTGCATCATTGTTTCTTGCTATCACGGAGTAGTATTGAATTGTATAGATATACAACAGACTGTTTATCCACTTGCTTGTTTACAGAAGTTAGGGTTGTTTCCAGTTTTTTTAACCTAAATGCTTAAAACCCAATAACAAGGGTTCAACATATATAAATATTTGTGTGTACGTTTGTGTGTGTGTGTATGAAAAAAACAGTTTTGAACTTTCCCTGGAAAATTTTCATGATGGTCTACCTTTGGGATTTTCTTTCTATTTCATCTTGACATTTTGGACAAAACTTTCATTTTAATGCTTAGACAGATTCTCCTTGTACATTCCATCTTTAGCTTGCATACATGTGACCCTAAATGCCAGATGAGCATTTAAAGTGAAGGCAGGCACTCATGTGCATCTAGCTAAGGTCCAGGGAAGGGAGACCTGGAGATGTTAGCAAGCAAAACTTTCTCCTGATTGCTGCAGGCATGACGTATCTTTTGTTTTCATCCTTCCCTATTTTAAAGAAGTTTATTGTGAAGATTTGTGTGCAAGACTTTCTGAGAATTTTTTCATTTCACTTGGGTAAATATCCAGGAGTAGAACTGCTAGGTCACATGGAAATTGTGTGTTTAACTTTAGTAAAAATTGCCAAACATGTCCAAAGCGGTGATACCTTTTATGTTCCCACCAGATCTTCACCCATGCTTGGCATGGCAAGTGCTATGGATTTCAGCCACTCTAGAAGGTGTGTTATGGCATTTGTGTTTTTCTGACAACTAATGATGTTACACGTTTGAACTTTGTCACTGAGTATCTTGTGTTAGTGAACTTTTATTCACAGTTCTCCTAGCATCAAAATGTGGAGGATTCTGTCTTTTTCCAATACGTCCCGTCCACGTGAGTGTTAGATTTACCAGCACGCAACAGGGAGGTGCCACATCAGAGATGTAAGCTACCGGCATTTTTTTTCTTTTGCCAATTCACACTTTAGCAGTCTTAATCATACTTTATGCAGACTTAGTCATAAACAAGGGTTGCTTGTTTCCAGCACATTTTAGATTTTGAATGGCTCTTCTCTTGCAATGTTGGCATCACCCATAAATATTTGACCATTTTCAGCTGCCCATGTGTTAGGTCTTATTTTTCCTCATGGAATTAAAGCTAATCCCTTCCAGGTAGTGTGACGTGAGGCGCATCATTTGGTGCTTCTGAAACTGTGGTCCACACTGTGACATGGGCGCCATGTCTCTGCTCTCTGAATTGGGCACCGAGTTCAGGGATCTCTTCACAAGCAAACCTTGCAGGTGTGTGTTCCCGACCACAGCAGCTACCTTTTGGGAGGAAGGGCAGCTTCTCTAATGTGGCACAAAAGCAGTTTGGGCTGGTCGTGGAACTGAAAGTTCTCCACTGGGGTGAATTACTATTCCCACCGTGTGCTGGGGGTGCAAGGGGCCACCCCCGCCCCTCGAGAGCACTGCCTGCTGATGTGCATTGCCTGGAGAAGAAGCGGGGCACCTGGAGCCTTCCAGGGTGGCACCCTCCTGGTATTGCCTGCTTCACAACTAAGGCAGCTGAAACTACACAGAAACCTGCTTTTCTACTCCTCACACTCACCTGTCATTGGAGCTGCGGTGCCCCGGGCAAGAGATTAGTGGGATTTCACCAGTTAGGCAGGGCTGGCCTTAGTAATGCTTGTTAGGGAGATTTCCAAATGGAGTAGGGAGAAAACACATGGTGCCTCCCCACCTTCCTAGGTGATCTCACCCTTGAGTAAGAGAAAGTAAGTGAGATCCTTAGGGCAAATCAACCAGGATTCCGAGGAAAGAATTTCTGCAAAGCAGAGCAGCACTTTACCCATGGTGTGGAATCATCGGCAGGGCTCACATCTGGAACTTTCCCCGACCACAGGATCATCGTGTCCTGAATTCACCAAGGGGAACTTGCGGCCAGAGCGGGTGTCAGCTCTGCAGCACAGATGTCTTAGAGTGGAGTCACTGGATGACTGCTCTTTCACTCTTGCTGTCATCATTCTACTTAAGAAATTTAATTTTTACGAACCAACAGTATTGCATTCTACCTGACTCACCGTGTTTCTGGGTCACTCTCTGCTGCATATGTGCATGGCACAAAATTAAAAAGACGGAGCAGACGTCAGCTTCCACCATTGTCCCAACTGTTAGTGAAGTCAGGTTCGGCTGCTAGGCGCTTAAGAATCCAATACTGAGAGACAAGTGTTGGCTAGGAGGAAAGAAAGCTTTCTTGAGGAAGCCAGAAATCCTGGGGAGAAGGTGGACTCATGTCCCAAAGAACTAACTTCCGTTGTTGATCGGGGGGCAAGAGTTTTTAAAGGGGACTTTCAGGGGTGCACAGGCAGAAGGACGGGGCTACATGCAGAGCAGCACAGTCAGCTCTGACAGTCACCTTAAAATTAGTCATGCGGTAGTCTGATCAATGTCATCTTGATTGTTTTAAGTACAGTTAATCTTCAGTTCCAGGGTCAGTTTGTTCCCGTTTCTTTGAGCTCAGTTCTTGGAGTTATGGCAGCTTATGTCATGGCTATATTCTGGTCATTATGTAGTTAACTTCTTCCACCTGGTGGGGGTTTCAGTATCTACAGAACGGCTCAAAGGATATGACTCAGAATATTATCTATAGCCCTTGAGGAGGAACTATAGGTCCTTGATTTTGTTTAACGACTAGACTATTATTATTTGGTCTTGTTTGACTGCTTTCCTTTACTTCTGCATTTTCTCATTACTTCTGCATTTTCTGATTAAATTTATTCTTTGACTAAAGTCTTTCTACAGGCAAGAGGCAGGCAGAGGACACGGAAGGGTGGTCTGTCCTGGGAAGGTCTCATAGGGCCCTGCTCTGTTATATAACTATTGTACCCCCTTTCTGGAGACAGTCACCATTATCAGCTTTCTGTTTATCATTCCAGATACACAGCCCTTCCAAGGGCTCATATCCAGCCTTTCTTTATATGCCAACACTGACACATGCTTCCATGTGCCAAGAGTATATATGGAAAACACGCAAATAATAAACACACTGGACATGACAGTCATGGAATGGTAACATTTTGTTTAATGGCTTTTTAGAATTCCTTTCTACAAACTGATTATAATTGATTCAATCATTTCCCTTTGATGGATATTTAGGTTGTTTCCTATCTAGTGGTATTGAGAAAAAAATTGACTGTCATATGCACCAACATAGATATCTAACTTCTCATATGTGGCACTATATGTGTTGGATAAATTTTTAGAAATGGAATTCCTGGACAAAAACTATATACATGTTTAATTTTTATAAAACAATGATATTTCATTGTTGTTTCAATTTACATTTCTCTCACTACGATGGTAGTTGAATATATCTTTATTGTCTTTCTCCTTTATGGGCAATTTGGTTCTTATGCTTTCATGCCCCAAATATTCATTTTTATCTTTGAAGTCCAGTCAGTTTATTAATATATTTATAGGTATGCTTTGCCCTATGAAAACTTTCCCTGAGATGGAGTGTTTTTTTTAATGACTAGATTCGTCTCATGTTATATCTGGAAAATTTTCTTGAATTATGTCTTCAGTTTTTTTTCCCTTTCCACCTATATAGTTTGTTTCTACAATTATACCAATTACATATTCATGAAACTCCTTTGTTTCTTTTCCCTATCTAACAATTTACCTTTAGTTGTTTTAAATGTTTATTTACATTTAATTTTAACTGCATTTCTCAGGACGCAGAGAAATGTCTCTTTCTGAAGTTTGTCAGTATTTATTTCCCTTTCGCTGCCCCCATTTTTAAGGGTTATCTTTTCTCTGTTTTATCATCATGTGCCTGTTGGGCTCTTAGGTTTTTACTTTGAGCTCTTTGATATTTTCAAAGCAATTAGTTTATAAACTGTGACGCATTCTGTTTGTTAACTCTGGTGGGCACTTGGAAATAATTACCAAGTTAATGAATTTCTGAGTTCACATCTATAAAACATAACTAACACATTTTATATGATATTTTAAAATTGAATTTTTAATTCTATTTTCATTAAAATGTGGTTTGCAAATAAAATTCTCATTTTCTTCATTGTATTTTTTCAATTTCCAAATGAAGAAGGGTTAGAGACACAAACTTTGGCTCTTTAGAAAGGGTTAAGCATTTTTTTAGAGCACTGATTGTCTTTTTGCCCTACAGATCAAGACAGCTTGCCTTCTGAGATGAGGAGGTGGTCTTCTTACTGTTTCACTCATTTGGATAATTCACAAGATTCTTAAGGCCAAGTTTTCGGATTTGTTTCATATGGGGACATTTCACTGCCTTCTCTCACAACAACAGACTAATCATCCCTGTCCTAAGAGAAAGCCATACAAGTCCACCTAAAGCATGAAAAAGTTTTACACAGAAAGCCCCCTACATATGAATGAGTTCTGTTCCGAGAGCACGTTCATAAGTCCAATTTGTTTGTAAGCCCAACAAAGTCAGCCTAGGTACCCAAGTCACACAATCGGCTATATAGTACTGTACTGTAATAGGTTTATAATACTTTTCACACAAATAATACATAAAAACAAACACAAAAAATAAAGGAAACATTTTTAATCTTACAGCTCAGTACCTTGAAAAGTACAGTAGTACAGTACAACAGCTGACATACAGGGGCTGGCATCAAGTGAACAGGCAAGAAGCGTTACTGACTGGAGGAGGGAGAGGAGGTGGGAGATGGTAGAGCTGAAGGATCATCAGCAATAGGACGAAGGGAAAACTGCAATTTCATTCTCGCCTGATGTTGATGGAACACGTTTGCATCTTTGAAAGTTTGCAACTTGAATGTTTGTATGTAGGGGACTTACTGTACTTGGAGTTTTAAACCTGCCTTGCCTGCCTTTCTAAGTGACCCTGGGGAGGTGACATTCCTCCCCCAGGCCTCAGACCCTTTATATGAGAATGAGGTCTGAACAAGAATTCCAAGAACTGCTTAATCCTTAACATCCATGACTGTGGGGCATATTTGGTTTGTGCTGGATGTTCTCCATTGGCCCCTCTAGTCCTGTTTCCTACCGGGCTGACCTCTGCAAGTGGCATTACTGGGCACCCTTGACCTCCAGCCTCTGGTTGGTTGTGGCCAGGGGGAATTAAGTCCAAGGGATGGACATTTCTCCACTGTTGGCACAGTCAGATGGGCCCTGGAAAAATGTCTCGTGGGTGTCATTTAGGGGAGTCTTGATTCCGTATCTTGATCAAATAAATGAAATATAAACACCTTTCAGTTCGAAAGTTCTATGAATCATGAACATATGCAATACAAATTTTAACCTGTAATTTAAATTTCAGGGATAATTTTCTGAGAATTATCATTCCTTCCTGTGTTGAATTCTGTAAAACATAACATTGTTCCTTAAACACACACATACACATACACACACACACACACACACGCAGAATATTTTTAAACTGAGTAAAAAAATAATGAAGATTGTTCCAAAATATTCAAGTCAGACTATATTTTGGACTTATTTTTTCAAAATCACAGTACTTCTCCCACAGTGAAGAGGAAAAAACCCATAATTTAAATCTGTCATTTGAAAGTATATCTTGTCAGAAATGTATATTCTAAGTTTTGCTTTAAAACCATTAAATTCATCTATTTATGAATATTTCTTTGATTTGTCTAAAAATTTGCTTATTTTTTCCTCTTTGGTTCAGAACACAGAGAAATAGTATGCACCAATTAGCATGGTATATCTGCAATGTTTATATTCAAAGTTTAAAAAATTGCTTTTCTAAATGTGGAACTAGACACCAGTTATGCGAGCTTTCGTGGCCATAGAAATTGCACTCATGGGACCCATAAGGTTAGTATTACATTGGAACAGATGATTACCTATAATTCGCAGCTGTAGGGACAAAGCTTTGTCAGACCACTTAATTGTATAACTTCATTACAAACCCCCTGCAGGAAGTCTGAGGGCCAACATGGGATTCCTGAAATTTATGGACAGAAGCACGTGCAGTTTATAAGAAAACTCAAAACAGGTGGAACAAAATTGGAACCTCACGGCTGAATGAACTCGCTCACCCTAAACAGCTGTTGTAGATGGTCACAGTTTTGACAAATAGCAGGCACGTGGCTTCATTCTCACGACTTCATTAGAAAGATAGACCATTGTGTCTTGATGAGAGTTGCTGCTATATTCATCAACTTTTAAAATATGATTACATAGGAGAGACTACAACTCATGGGTAAAAGGAACTTTTTTAGAAGCAAATAATATTTGTCAGGGAAAATCTTGAAGAATTCATTCATTCAAATATTGGGTTGACACTGGTTATTTTGATTAGAACAAGTGGAACTAGGTCACGGTTGTGAAGGCTTTCATAAAATGTCTATTTTTTCTGTTCATTCATAAATTGTACAGGGACAATTTGCTCAATCATACTGTCTTTTACTAGGCTAGGTTATTAATGCTTTTGTCTTAGGTCCGTATTTTACCATGCTATAAATAAAAAAGAGTACAAAATATAATTTAAAATATTGTATAAAATGTATTACTTATGTTTTCTAGATAAAAATTCCTTTAATCGTTCCTTGAGTTTCATTCATTATTGACATCAACTTAGCAATTATTTGCTAAGTGCTCACCAAAATAAACAAACATAGGATGCTTTACAGTTTACAAAGCTCTCACTTTATTGATCTCATTTGCTCCTTGCCAAACCCTGAGAGGTCAACAGGCAGGTGCTAAGATCACCCCGTGTTACAGAGAAGACATAGAGGATGTAGAGCTTGTCCAATGATGAATCAGGGGTAAACAGAGGAGCTGGGATGCAGATTCAGATCTTTTGGGCATAAAAGAGTTATTTTCCCCTGTACCCTGCACCTCCCAGGACTGTGCTAGAGCTATGAGGAGTGTCAAAATGGAAGATGAGCGGTCGCTTACGTAGAATTAGAGGGGCTTACAAACCAGTTGAAAAGAGGAGCAGTTGGTGAGGAAACAATCCAGTGAATATACATGTTTAGAATAAATCAATGATTCAATGGAGATCTTTTAAATTTCTGCATTGAAACCTGTGAGTAAAAGTAATACTGACTTTCTAGTCTACCGCTGAGTAGAAGATGGGACATGATTTTGCATTTTGGATCCAGTAACCACTTGCTATGTCTTTTTCCTCAAGGTTACGAAGCTGTACAGGAGCCCAGGTTTCTCATTTATTGAATAGGGAAAATAATTCCCACCTGACACAGTTGCCATGAGTATTAAATAAAGAAATTCGCATAAAACATTCTTTGTCCTGCCTGGCACAGCAGATTCCCTATAAATGGTTAGCAGGTTTGTGGTATCAGCTCTAGGGCAGGGGTGTCCCCAGATTATAGAGTCCTTGAGCCCTTCGAAACTATGAAAAATGCTTGAAACTACTCCCTAGATAATGCATGTATCTTTTTCAAAAATGCTTTTGGAGGTACACAGAACTTCCCATGTTTCTACCCCCAGTTTAAAAACTTCCTTAAAGTTTCATCTGATCCAACTATATCAATAATCACTTTGGATGTAAATAATCTAAATGCAACTTTATAGATTCAGTGCAATGCTAATCAAAATCCCATCAAGTTATTTTATGAATATCGACAAACTAAAGTTGATATACAAAGGCAAAAGGCACAGAATAGCTAACACAATATTGAACAAGAAGAACAAAGTTGGAGGACTGATACTACCTGATTGAAAGACTTATTATAAAGCCACAGCGATCAAGATGGTGTGGTATAGGAAAGAATAGACAGACCATTGGAACAGAGTAGACTGCCCAGAAATAGATCTCTATAAATGTAGGCAACTGGTCTTTGACAAAGGGGCAAAGACAATACATTGGAGCAAACATAGGCTTTTCAATAAATGGTTCTGGAACAACTGGACATCCACATGCAAAAAAAGGGGGGAAATCTAGACAGAAATCTTCCTTACACCATTAACTCAAAATGAACCATAGACCTAAATGTAAAATTCAAAACTATAAAACTCCATAGGAAAAAACCTAGATGAACTTGGCAATGACTTCTTAGATACAACATCAAGGACATGATCTATGAAATAAATAATTGATAAGCTGGACTTCATTAAAATTAAAAACTTCTGCTTTGTGAAAGACAATGTCAAGAGACTGAGAAGCCAAGCCACAGATTGGGAGACATTATTTGCAAAAGACACATCTGATAAGGACTATTATCCAAATTACACAAGGATCTCTTTTTCTCTTTTAACAATAAGAAAACCAATAACCCAATGAAAAAATGGGCCAAAGACCTTAACAGACACCTCGCCAAAGAAGATATACAGATGACAAGCGTATGACAAGATGCTCCATATCATTTATCATGAGGGACATGCAAATTAAAACAACAGTGCTATGCCACCACACACCTTAGAATGGCCAAAATCCAGGACACTGACACCACCACGTGCTGATGAGGATGTGGAGCAACAGGAACTCTCACTGATTGCTGATGGGAATGAGAAATGGTGCAGCCACTTTGGAAGAGATTTTGGCAGTTTCTTATAAAACTAAATATACTCTTACCATATGATCCAGCAATCACATTCTTTGGTATTTACCCAAAAGAGTTGAAAACTTATGTCTACACAAAAACCTGTCCATGAATATTTATAGCAGGTTTATTCATAATTGCCAAAACTTGAAAGCAACCAAGATGTCCTTCAGTAGGTGAATAGATAAATAAACTGTGGTATAGCTAGACAAAGAAATATTATTCAGCTATAAAAAGAAATGAGCTATTAAGCCATGAAAAGACAAGGGGAAACTTCAATGCATATTACTAAGTGAAAGAAGCCAATCTAAAAAGGCTACATTCTATGTGATTCCAACTATATGACATTCTGGAAAAGGCAAAACAATGGAGACAGTGAAAGGACCAGTGGTTGCCAGAGACTGGAAGGAAGGAGGAATGGAGAGGCAGAGCACAGAGGATTTTTGGGGCAGTGAACATACTCTGTATGATACTCTAATGATAGATATATGTCATTTTACATATGTCCAAATTCATGGAATGTACCATACCGAGAGTGAATTTTAAGGTCAACTATAGACTTTGTATGATTCTAATTGTGTCAATATAGGTTCATTCCTGGTAAAAATGTACCTTTCTGGTGGCGGATGTTGATAACAGGGAGGCTCCATGCATGTGCGGATGTGTGCAGTCTATGGGAAATCTACGTGCCTCTCTCAGTTTTGTTGTAAATGTAAAAGTGATCTAAAAAAATAACGTCTTAAAAATTTAATCTGAAGAGACAGTTCATGATAACCATACGTTCCACATCATTTTTTTTTTAAATTTTATTTTTATTTATTTATTTTTGGCTGTGTTGGGTCTTCGTTTCTGTGCGAGGGCTTTCTCTAGTTGCGGCAAGCAGGGGTCACTCTTCATCGCGGTGCGCGGGCCTCTCACCATCGCGGCCTCTCTTGTTGCGGAGCACAGGCTCCAGACGCGCAGGCTCAGCAGTTGTGGCTCACGGGCCCAGTTGCTCCGCGGCATGTGGGATCTTCCCAGACCAGGGCTCGAACCCGTGTCCCCTGCATTGGCAGGCGGATTCTCAACCCCTGCGCCACCAGGGAAGCCCCCACATCATTTTTGAATATGAATGGCATTTCAATTCTCCAGAAACTTATGTTTGATCGTCTGAAGGAGTTTTGGACTTTTCTGTTAGCATTTTTAAGGATTAAAGTAAAATGAAAATTATTATAACCAAGTGAGCAATTAACTTGGTTACTGGTTTGCCTTGAATGGGGGGGGGGGGTGGACCTATATATTTTATGTATCTTCTTCAAATGATTCCTAAAAGTCACAAAATGCATATGTGTTTTCTAGACTTTCTTTAATATATTTGCTGTTAATATGACATTTGCTTTTTTTCCATAAAATCTGCAAAGTCTCTTTTTTTAACTTGGAAATTTCCAAAATTGCAGTTTCCACATGGTAGGACCTGATATTCTCTCTGCTGTGACTTGCATCGCCCTCTTACCAAAGGGATCATTTACTTTCTACTTCATTTTATTAGCCAGGCAAAAGCTTGCACATGTGTTTAGAAAAATAGTGAGTGCCTCTCAGCCCAGTCCTTGTCTTGCATTAGATTGGAACAGGCTGCTTCTGAAGTCCCCTTTTAAGTGGCTGTTGGCATTTTGAGATGTGTCATCCAATGGATAAATTCTTGAAGTAAGGTAGAAAGTCCATTCCTGATTGACAATTCAGAGATGATCACTGGAAATCTATTTCTTGACACCTGCTTCCATAATTAAAGACTTAAAAATTTTAGGGCTCAAAAGAATTTTTTAAAAGAAGGAAAAAATATAATAAAAAATCAAGGGAATAATTTATCAAGCAAATGGGCTTGTCATTGTTTATAGAATAAAACCGTGCTCAACACTGAGTACTTAAAAAAACATAGAAGATACTTCCTAAGGAACCTGGAGTCTGGCAGGTTGGATAGATGGGTGGGTGGATAGATGAAAGGATTCCACTTTCTCTAAACCACTGCTAAGACCCTCAGGTGAGAACCTCTGTTCCACGGTCATGGGATCTCCACAAGGTGGACAGTCATGCTTTGCAGGTGATGTGTGTGTTTTCATCCAGTCACTGGACTCTGCATTCATTCAGGGAAAGGACATCTTTATTCAGTTCTGGGTCCCAACTGATTAGCACAGTGCCTGGCGTGTGACTGGCATAAATGTCACCTTATTACCCGAGTCACCCTTCTAAAATGTAATATGAAAATCATTTCATGCTACTGACAAATTTGGGGATGAACTCCATGCCCTACACTGTGCCAGGCAAGGCCCTCATGCCAACTCAGGCTGGCAGCTGCTTTCTTATGGACCCTTATTTCTCACCTCGCCCCTCACTGTGCCCCAGGGCCTTTGCACTTGCCAAACATCCTGTGTGTAAGGCATGCCCCTTCCTTTCATTTCCTACTCATTCTACGGGAGCCCTGGGGTCATCTCTCCTGGGAGGTCTTTTCTGACTCTCATATCTGAACCCCCAAAATGATCGGGGGTGTATTTACGTCATCTGTCTGATGGGTAGTATGAAATAAACCAATATTGACTGAATGGTGAAAAGGAAATTCAATGTCAACCCTGAAGCTTTCTCCCTACTTCCAGTTTGCCCTTCCACAATTGATTCTTCCACAGCAGCCAGGGCGTCAGACAGAAGAGGCCACTCCCCAGCATCCAGCCCCTTCTACTAAGAGCAGGACAGCAGCTCCCTCTGCAGCCCTGTCTCCCGGGTCCACCTTTGCTGCCTCTCAGACCCTCCTCAGTGATCATGGCATCCTAGCTGCACTGGCCTCATTCGGCAGCTCTGTGCGGGGCCTTTGCCGTCCCCTCTGCCCGTGCTCTTCTCAGTGTGTTTGTAGGTGGTTTGTGGGCTGGCTCTTGAATTCACATCTCAGCTCACATGCCACCTCCTCGAGGGGCTTCTCTCCCCCATGCCACCCGATCTAAAGGAGCCCTCAGTGAGTGCCTGAGACTGTTCTCACAACTGCCTGAGACTTTCCCTTTTGCTTATTACTTATCCCCCAGCCCCCAACCAAAAGAGTGCTGCCTGGCAATGCCTCTGCTCTGTTCTTGTGAAGGTCCCGTCCCGGTGCCCGGAGCACTACGCAGTACGCAGTGGACACAGAACGAAGGCTTTCACATCTAGGGAACTGCTCTGAGAAGATTTCAGATGAACGACTGAGATGTGCCAAACTTGCCTACCTACCCTCACAGGTCTATACGACGTGGGCTTACGGAGCGAACAAACAAAAACTTCCCTCGTGATAAACTCACCTGTAGAAAGTGCATATCCAGTGACAAATATTCCATAAATTATGCCTCAATGAAGGGAGAATAGACTTCTTAAATTTGGTGTGATTTGCAACTTGAGAAGACCAGTAATTACTTGGCTTCCTTTTTTTTTTTTTTTTCTGTTTCTTCCTCCGGATTGATACATTTCTCATGGATTCACAAGGACAAGATAACTTTCTACAAAGGTAAAATTGTTTACAGAAGGTTTTGTCCCAAATAGGTAATATAAAAAATCCCCCAAACTCAGGCCAGGAGGCCCGAGAGTGATGAATTCGAGTTCATAAATATGAAGATTAAATCTGCAATGTTGCCTGCATTGAAGACAAATTCATGCTAGTAAAACTCTCATAGGTAAGATGGAAAGATTACCTGGATTCAAGTTCCAGTTTACTCATGTTATACAAATTGATTTAAACACTCTAAAACTCAGCAAGATGACCAATAAAATGTGATTCTATCCTTTATTCCCAGAGTACTGTTGTTAATATCAAATAGCAAGCTACATGGGAAAACTCAAAATGAAGGTTTATTATATTATTATCCCTTGGTCATAGCAAGTGCTATGAATCTAGTAGATGCTTGATGAATAATTGATGGTTATTTCCTTTATCTCCTCCAATGGGTAATCACTCAAAAGCACTTTCTAAGATTTTAATCAAACACAGGGGTGGGAGGATTAGCATTAAGTTTTGCTGGATCATCATAAGGGAGAATTTCCTTGTCTGAGGTGCCAGTGCTGTAGCCTCATCCTCGTGAAGCTTCCGTAGAACTCGACGCCCCATCAGGATCATAAGTGGGATAGGCTGGGATTTGTCCTGCTTCCCACACTTCTGGCCGATGGGCTCACTTCTGGTTTCAGTCGTAGCTCCACCGTCTGGGGCAATGGTAGGATGGCCAGCCTCCTTGGATTGTGGTGTGACGCCAGGGCTTCCACACCAGTGGATTAGTAGGCACTGAATGTAAACGTGTTTAACCTGGGGTTTGCCTCTGGGGAGGGACTTTGGAACCATCTGCACTGCAAGGGGGCAAGTTCAAACTTGCTGGTGGAGTCCCTGTGCTTTAAGTCAGGTCTGCGGGGGCCTCGAATCACTGGCTGGGTGTATTATCAGTGTCCTCTAGAGAAACAGAACTAATCTATCTCTATCTCTATCTCTATCTATACATCTAATATCTATATCTATATATGAACTGGTTTATACAACTATAGAGACTGGCAAGTCCAAAATCTACAGGGTGGGCTGTCAGGCTGGTCTGGGAACTTGCACTTCTTGTAGTTCAAGTCCAAAGGCCATGTGCTCACAGAATTCCCTCTTGCTCAGGGAAGGTCAGTCTTTATCCTATTCAGGCTTTCCGTTGACTGGATGAGGCTCACCCACATTATGGAGGGCAGTCTGCTTTACTCAGTCTACTGATTTAAATGTTAATTTCACCTAAAATCACTCACAGAAACATCCAGAGTTGTTTGACCACATATCTGGGCACACTGACCCAGCCAGGTTGACATACAAAATTAATCACCACAGTGGGATCCTGGGAGACTCTCGCACTGAGCTGGAAGTGGTGTTTTTCCAGTACCATGGCCCTTTCTCGCAGGCCAAGCTTTGACCATCCCCCAGTTATATTGGAGAACAGTGTACTATCCAGAGGGGGAAGCAGTAACTGTCACTCTGTGCCTGATTTCCTCAATGGACATGGAGAACCTGTTGCTATTTCTCCTCAAAAGCGTTCAACACACTTTCTCCAAAGCACAGAGCCCTACACAGAACACTACACACCATGCCACCAACGGTTCTGCACCCAATTCCAAAACGTGTTGGGTTTATTCTTCCCACGCATCCATGCTGACACCAGCTGGGTGTCCTACAATTCAACTCAATTCTGATACCGTCTACCTGGAGATAGGGTCAGATCCCACAGGTTAAGGACTCAGTCCCACCAGACCGCCCCCCCTTCAGATGCCAATCTCAAGTCCAGGTTGTCACCTGTGCTTCTGACCAACTGGCCATAGACTGGAGGTTCCAGTGACCCCCCAATTGGGTTTGATTAACTCAGAGAGACACTTTATTTACTAGATCACCAATTTACTCTAAAAGGGTATAACACAGGAGCAGCCAGACGGAAGAGATGCACGGGGCAAGGTATGGGGAAAGGAGGCAGTTTCCATGCCCTCTCTGTGCCAGCCGTTCTCCCAGAAGCTCCATGCATTCATCATCCAGGAAGCTCTTTGAACACCCTCTTTTTGGGTTTCTATGAAGGTTTCATTAATTATCTAGGCATGATCAATTAAATTATTGGCCACTGACAGTTGATCCAACCTCCAGCTCCTCTTCCCTCCCAGGAGGTGGGGGGCAGGAGGGGGAATCAAAATTTCCAATCCTCTCATCAGGTGGTTGGTTTTCCCCTCGCAACCAGCCAACTTCCAGTGCTCAGTTCCAAATGTCACCTCATTAACATATAAAAGACAACTTTATGGCTCCCAATAAAGGAACTTTCAAGAGTTTTAGGAGCTCTGTGCCAGAAACAGGACTAAGATGAAGTGTATATCTCTTATTATAAATCACGGTATCACAGCTACACAGAACACTACACAGATTCTGCCTAAATAACCACTGTAGATTGCTGGCTGTGGTCTGGGTTTTCAGACCCTCAATTTACAGACAGGGAAAGTCACACAGGAGCTGGTGACAGCACTGGTCTAGAAGTTAAATCTCTGACTCTGGCGCACTGATTTCCTCTGTATTCAGCCTTGACCTGGCAGCAAATCACTTAGGGCACTTCTGTGTCACGTGCCAAGACTTCTCCACTTCTTTGTAGATTTAACTAAACTGACCAAGTGTCAGCACTCTGTTAGCAAAACAACTTTAAGAACTGATGTTGAAAGCTGTGCTGTCCCATTAAAAAAATTTTTTTTATATTGAAGTGTAGTTGATTTGCAATATTGTGTTAGTTTCAGCTGTACAGCAAAGTGATTCAGTTATACATGTATATATCTATATTATTTTTTCAATTCTTTCCATTATAGTTTATTACAAGATATCGAATATAGTTCCCTGTGCTATACAGTAAATCCTTGTTTTTTATCTATTTTACATACGGTAGTGTGCATGTATTAATCCCATACTCCCAATTTATCCCTCCCCCTGCCCTTCCCCTTTGGTAACCATAAGTTTGTTTTCTATGTCTGTTTCTGTTTTGTAAATAAGTTCATTTGTACTATTCTTTAGATTCCACATATAAGTGATATCATATAATATTTGTCTTTCTCTGTCTGACTTTGTTTACTTAGTATGATAATCTCTAGGTCCAACCATGTTGCTGCAAATGTCATTATTTCAGTCTTTCTTTATGGCTGAGTAATATTCCATTATATATATATATATAAAAATATATATAATATATATATATATATAATATATATATATATTCCTTTTGCACAGCAAAGGAAACCATAAACAAAACAAAAAGACAACCTATGGAATGTGAGAAAATATTTGCAAATGATGCTACCAACAAGGGATTAATTTTGAAAATATACAAATAGCTCATACAGCTTAATATCAAAGAAACAACCCAATCCAAAAATGGGCAGAAGACCTAAACAGACATTCCTCCAAAGACATACAGATGGCCAACAGACACATGAAAAGATGATCAACATCACTAATTATTAGAGAAATGCAAATCAAAACTACAGTGAGATATCACCTCACACGAGTCAGAATGACCATCATCAAAAAACCTACAAATAATAAATGCTGGAGAGGGTGTGGAGAAAAGGGAACCCTCCTACACTGTTGGTGGGAATGTAAATTGGTGCAGCCACTATGGAAAACAGTATGGAGGTTCCTTACAAAACTAAAAATAGAGCTGCCATATGATCCATCAATCCCACTCCTGGGCATGCATCCAGAAAAGAAGAAAACTCTAATTCAAAAAGCTACGTGCATCCCAATGTTCATAGCAGCACTATTTACAATAGTCAAGACATGGAAGCAACATAAGTGTCCCATGGTGTTTGCTTTATGTGTTTAGGATCTGAGGGATTACAATGTTGAATGCAAAAGTGAAGGTAAATGTTGAACGTTAATTTAGTTACAATGACGAAAATACAACCTAGAAGGATTGAGGAGGAGAGTACTTAGGTCCTGTCAACAAAAAAAGTAATCTAAGAAAGAAATGGAAAATTTTATTCAAGCCAATTTGAGGACTATAAACCAGGAACAGCCTCTCAGAAAACCCTGCTGGTTAGAGGTCAAAGCACAGTTATATAAGTTTTAGAGACAGAGGGCTGTACACTAAATAACGTATTATTGACAGTTTACACCATCTAGTGAGTAGTGGGTCATGCGTCATCATGACCCCTTACAAGATAAGGAAGGAAGGTTATGGTTTAAGGAGTTGTCTTGTTGGTGCTAGAAGAATGTTGCTTTTTATGGTTGAGCAGGTATTTCTGCTGATGGGGAGGTCGATGCATAATGCAGACACACAATGTACAGTGGGGAGAGAGGGGAGGCCAAAGGGCAGAGAAAATTTTTTATGTTTACATTTTTCATGTCTTGCCATAAAATATGAATTTTATTTCACAGCCCAGAGTTTGAATCAATGCAGTAACACACACTGGCCTTTCAATCTGTGAACTGGAATGAAGGAATAGAGTCAATGGGCCAATTCTAGGTCTTTCCCTTCTTCAACATCTGGTATCTGTGAAAGATGGTCATCTGTGGTGCAGAGTAATTTCTCTGCTTCTTCAAATTTGCTTCCTTTGTTATCTGAAAATGGGCTGATTTGATTAATCTGTGGAGTACTGAAATAGCCACCTAAGATTTTTTTTCCTCTAAAACCATGAGTAATAAGACAAAATGAAGTCCTGCCCTGGCTTGTCCTTGGCAAGGTGGCCGTGAGCAGTGCCCTGTGTGGATGACTCATTTCTCAAGCTCAGGAGCCTCCCGCCTGCCCTCCTGCCCTGCGATTAGACTGAGGCCCTGGGGGAGGGGACCATCGCATCACCTGATCTGAGGGCTCAGACCCCAGAGTTACGGTTCTACCCTCCAAGGGTGGAAGGGTAGCAGGGCATGAAGGTCCTGGCAGTCAGCATATTGGAGGTGGTTTAAGTTAAGGTGAAGGTGACATATAACACCAAAGTGAGCTTATCACATAACAGGAACAATTTAATTTTATTTTACCTCAGTTAGTTCTTAATACACTTGAATGTTTTACAGAATTAAGCCCAGCCTTACAAGGTGGCTCTAGCACAACATGGGGCTGAAGGAGTCCTGGGCCCAGAGGTGCGGGACCATGCTCAGCTCTAGCCTGCCCTCCTGCGATGCTGGGCACCATTGCCTGAATCTCACAGCCTGTTTTCTCACTGTCACGGTGCAGACACCAAACCTCTATGGCCTCCAGGAGGGCTGAGGGAGGTGACAACCAGCTCCTGGCCCAGGCATGGGTATCAAGGATCTCACGTGCCACCAAATCTGTAGGTAATTCCTTAAGAAGAGTCCCTGGAATGTTCAAGTCCTGATTAGGGCTTGAAATCAAAGATATGAAAAATTAGGCTGGAAGGAACTTATAAGTCTTATAACCAACCCTTATATCCAATCCTTGAATCCTTACTCTTCTCCCCACCAAGTTCTCCTCCTGACTTGGGGTTTTTTTTTTTTTTATAGTAATCTTTTATTTATTTATTTATTTATTTTATTTTTGGCTGTGTTGGGTCTTCGTTTCTGTGCGAGGGCTTTCTCTAGTTGCGGCGAGCGGGGGCCACTCTTCATCGCGGTGCGCGGGCCTCTCACTATCGCGGCCTCTCTTGTTGCGGAGCACAGGCTCCAGACGCGCAGGCTCAGTAATTGTGGCTCACGGGCCTGGTTGCTCCGCGGCACGTGGGATCTTCCCAGACCCGGGCTCGAACCCGTGTCCCCTGCATTGGCAGGCAGATTCTCAACCACTGCAGCACCAGGGAAGCCCCTGACTTGGTTTTAAACTCTTTATACTAGTGAGCTCACCCACCCTCCCTTCCTCCCTTCCTTTCTCTCTTCTCCTCCTTATATATTTATTAAACACCTGCTACATGCCAGACAGCATTGGCACATGGGTCCTAGAGAAAGACGGAAGGAAATACACAGACACATTTAAAAAGAAAAATAATACATGCCTCGTCTCCTGGAGTAGGGACTGGATCGGTCATGGTGGGGAGGGAGGGGAAGCTGAGGCAGAAGGCGGACCTGAACTTGACCTCCAAAAGCCTGGATGTGAACCTAGGCTGTTCGCGCTTGGAGTTGGTCCTCACACCTGGTAGGAAGTGGCCTGGCTTAGAAATAACTCTGAGAACAGGTGCTGAGTGCAGAAATTCTACTCCCAAAGACTTTTTCCTCTGCTTTTTATCACCTGGGGTCAAAGGACAGAGCCCTTGCCTGCACTGTGGTCTGATTTTCTGGGGGTTTGGGGGTGACAGGAAGCAGGCAGGCTCTCTCCCCCTCACCCACCGGCTGAGTGGCACCCTGTCCTCTCTCCAGAGGCTGAGTCCCGATCAAACCCAGTGGTTGCACCAGCACCACAGATCCACTGAAGCAAGCTTATCATCCTCCCTGCGTCCTAGGCATCTCCTTTTTTCATGTTTTTTGTTGCGGACCTGCTCAGTTTTCTTTCCATTTCAATGGAAGAGCTGCCCTTCCTTGTGTCAGAGCGTCAAAGCCCTTTTGTCCCACGTCCTTCCTCTCTGTGCCCTGTGTGTTGGCTCTTATTCTGGGCTTTCACATACAATCGGTGTTTTCTCCCTTTCACTTCTGTCTGCTGCCCTGATGCTCACATTCTGAGCCCTTTCTCTCATTTATGGCCAATCTTTCAAACATGTGGTCTTTCAGTGGCCTCTTTTTTGTCAAAGTCTAGTTGGCTCTGAGCCCTCACTGGTTTGTTCACTGTTGTCTCCCAGCACTTAGGGGATGACAGCTGGTCTCCTGCCGAGTTCAGTAAGTATTTGTTGAAGGAATGGAGAGACCGGGTGGCAGCCTCGTAGTTGCACTGTCCACCTTCACATCGTCTTCCCCTTCTGGGATGAAGAGCTAGGGATTTTGTGGCCGGAGCTGCTCCAGGTCTTTGCTCAAAACCCGCCAACCCCCATCTTTAGCAGGAGTTAGCATGAATCTTTAAGTTAAAGGTCCAGAGAGAAGGAAGCTATAAACAAACAAAAAAAACCCAGATGGAACCAGCTGGGACCACGATGGTGATGAATCTGACCTCCAACAGACCCTGAGTCTCATTATACGCTGATTTTACTACATTAGCATATTAAGTGACACACCTACCGGTGGCCATGATGGGACATTAAGGACCAAAAAAGGATAAAAAGGGGGTGGCACCCCACTCCCTCAGAAAAAGCCCTGCCCCTTCCGTGGTAGACTAATGCATAAGCCTCCCCATCATTAGCCTCTTTCCTCCTCCCCTTGTCTTTACAAGGGGAGATGAGAACAAACCAGATGAGAACAAACCATAAGCACAGATCAGGCTGGAGCGAGGCATCCTCACAGACCGGGGGTGGAGGGGTGAGGGGGGCTGAGCTGAGTCTTCCTGGAGCCTGGGCCTTGGTACCCAGGCCTTCCTCTCTCCATGCAGCTCCTGCTCTCTCCCTCAAAAGCCAGAAATAAGATGAGTGATTATGTCTCCTTACACCCTATTCATTTCATAGAACGTCCTTGCACCATTTCCTGGGTAAATGGGCTCATTTGGGGCTGGCTCTAGTAAGATCAGTCCTGTTAACACCTCATTACTTGAGCTCTCACAAGGCATTGCTGGGTTCTTTGGTCTAGGACATGGCTTTGCTATGTGCATTCTGAAGACCTTAAGCTATTTTGTCTCCATTCTTTGCTGATTGTTTGGCTTTCTGAAGACCTCTTCCCCTGGCATCGTAGCCTTTCATCAGAGGTCCTAAAAGTGTGGTCTCCAGACCAGCAGCCACAGGTTCACTTAGGAACTTCATGGAAATGCAAATTCTTGGGCCCCTCCCCAGGCCTATGCAATTGGAAACTCTGGAGGTGCCCCCAGCAATCTGGGTTTTGGCCAGCCCTCCTGTGACTCAATGCAGGCGAATCCTGAGAACTCATAAAACCTCGCAGGTGAGTGTAGGGAGGATTGGAATCTGTGAAGTACGGAGATGGGGCATCTGAAGTCAGGAGGACCCATTCGGAGGCTGTTAATTGTTCAGACCAGAGAACATGAGGATCTAGGCTGGGGTATGAAAGGTGTGGATGGGTTCATTATGTATTCACAAGGGGAATGGCCCCCCTCTGGTCAGGGTCAGTGGTGTCGGCCCTGCTAGTCAGCCATGACCTTGAGTGATTTTGCTCCTCCCAGGCTGCCCTGGCCGTTGGATCCAGGCTCCAGACCCAGGAGCCTTTGCCCTGCCAGCCTGTCACTGGGTCAAGGCCCATCCTCTGGGATTTGCTATCATCCTCTTCCCCCGCCAGCAAGGCTCAGCCAACCTACCGAGAATCAGATTCTTGCCAGTTCCATCCCCTGGCTGGAGTCTACCTGAACCCCTATAGAGGGACCAGTTTGCTTTGACTGGGTCTCAGGATGTACCCCCCAGTTGCCAGACTTCCTCCCGGTCTGTGCCTCCTGCTTGGACCTCTTTCTGATCTCTTCTACCCAGCACTGCTCTGGACTTCTCAGAGCTCTTAGAACATTGGGCTTGGAAGGGAAAGAGGGTATTTTCTAGGGCAATAATAATAACCCACCTTGTTTTCCATTGTCTCTATTTCCACAGTTATTCAAAGGCATGTCAGGCTAACTACATTTTATCCTTGGAATTAATTCGTAATGTACTGAGACTCAGGGTAATCTTAACTATCTATGTGGCTGTCTGGCAGCCAGGCTCTACTCCTGGCATCTCCATTATGGATGTATGAAAAGAGGGCAGTGTGGGGTTCATTCTGCCCATGGTTAGGGGTGAAGCTGGGGTGTAGCTGCTTTCAGTCTTGACCAAGCTGGGAGGGCAATAAAATCAGGCTTTCTCATGGGGTTTCTGGCTCTGCTATTCCAAGTTACGGCCAAATATGCTTTTCTGGGGGAGGTTTGACATTTCCATTTCCTCTCCTGGCCAGAAACCAGATTTTATTAATTTTTTTAAGGAATTAAAGTTTCTGCAGAATTTGAAAAAGAAAAGGTATAATTCAACTCTGTTTCCTGATATGGGCAAATGTTTGAGAATTTATTATGACTTCATCAATCAATTATTTCATCTCTAATAAAGAAAAACAATAAGAACCATACTCTCTTCCTCAGAAAGTAGATTTGTCAGCAATTAAAAGAAATGGATTTTCTTCTATAACTGATGTATTTTTCAGTTGTAACCCTAAAATATATAGACATTTCAGAAAGTGGGGTAGGGAGAGAGACAAAGGTCAAAGAGCGCATTTATGAAAAGAAGATGCTGGGTGGCCACTGGTGTGTTTGGTGCATGAGGGTCCAGTGATTGTGTTTCACCTTCCTGGGGCAGCAGAAGACCCGGAAGCCTGGCATTGCTGTTGTCACTATCTCCCCAGATTTTGCGTCGTGAAGCATCACCTAGAACCATGCCCAGGCTGTGTGCTGCCGGCTTGCTTCCCACAAGCCGAGTCCAACCCACACGAGTGCTGGGCTTACAGCATCCTTGGAGTGCACCCTCACATCCCTCCTACGGTGTAGATTGATTCATTCAACATATTTTTCCCAGGTGCCTATTATGTAGAGGTCTCTACTGGGGGCACTTAAGACACACTGCTGAACAAAAGAGATCCCTGCTTTTACAGAATTTAGGTTTGAACAGGGAAAAAACCTCAAAAACCATAGACAGGATACGTGAGTGAATCACAGAGGAGTTGGCAGGTGCTGAGCACCAGGGCATAAAGAAGCCAGAGCAAAGTAGAGGGATCCGGAGTGCGCGGGTACAGGGGCTCGGGCGCGGCGGGGGCGAGGGGTGAGGCGCAACTGCTGGAAGGTGGTCTGATTGGTTCTCAGAAGCAGAGACTGGGGCGAGAGAGGGAGTCAGCCGCCTGGAAAGCACTGTGGGCCGAGGGTCCCAGACAGACCAGAAAGAGCCTCAGGTGAGCGCGAGGGGCTGCGAGGAGGCTGGAGCGACAGGCTAGAGTGAGCAGGGCCAGGGGTGGAGCTGAGGCCGCAGCGCCGTAGGAGGGGAGCAGTCAGGCTCCCGGTGAAACAGCACTTGGCTGCCGTGTGAACGGACCCCGGAGAAGCCCAGGGCGGGGTCTGTTACGAGGCTACTGCAGGAGTGCTCCAGAGAGATGGTGAAAGGGCCTTACTGGGCGGGGAGGGCTGGGAAGAGCTGTGAAATACAGGGCAGGCCGACCACGTGGGGAGCAGGGTGGGAGCTTCGTTCGGAGCCTTTTGGGGAGAGGGACGCCTTGCAGACGTGAGAAAGAGCAGATCCCAGGTGTGAGTGGTGGGGGGAAGGGGGGCAGCTTCTGGGACCCCATCTTACCCCTGAGGAGAGGGGAGAAGCCCTACCTGGGGATGCAGAGCTCCTGGTCCTGGCGCCAGCCCGGATCCTGGAGGAGGATGCCAGGGGAGTGGGCATGGGTCCCTTGTATCTGGCTATGGCACAGGATGTCTGGGAACACAAGGGTCCAATCCCGTGTTGTGGCTTCCTCCGTGCTACTGTCGGGGCCAAGGGACCCGCACACCCCAGATTCGGCCTCTTCATTCAGGAGCTTGAAGAAGATCCAAAAAGCTAAGGGTCACCTCGACACGGCGTCAAGATGAAGATGGTTCAGTGGGGAATACACTTTGTGCATCAGAAATAGAATATTAAAAAAACAAGAAAAATAAATTTAAAAAATGACTGAAGTAGACATTGATTGAGCTGAATAGTTAGGTCAAATAAGTAGAGACATTAGGAATGTGTTAGATAATAATTGACTTTTAAGGCATATAGAAAAAAGGGGAGGAGAGTAAGCAGCTCACTTTTCTTTTGAAATTAACACATTTGTGTTCATTTACATATACTTTCATTCTCATAAACATTCTCATTTAATCAACATAACAGCCCTATTAAATGAGTGTTCTCCCTGTTCTTTAAATGAGGAGAAAAACCAGAGAGGGCAAGAGCTTTGCTGAAGGTCCTCCAGCTTGGGAGAGGCCAGCCTGGAAGCTGAGCCCACAAACTCCAGTTTCAATTGCACGTCAGGCTGGGTTCACTGTACAGTTGCCCGATTCAGCAAATAAAAACACAGGATGACCAGTTTAATTTGATTTCTAATTGCCTATGCATGTGTACATTGAGATAAAAGAAAATATTGCATGGGAGCTCTTCGTACTAAAAATTACTTTTTATTTATCTGAAATAAATGATAAGTCTCCACCTACGCCTTATTTCATTCCTTTGTCTGTTGACTATTTATTAGTGAGAAGACATGCTTAATGTCAGCACGATGAGCTGGTCTACCGAGCATGTACTGACAGAAAGTCGGCAGCTCTGAGAACTGTCCAGCAAATATGAGTTCTGGAGGCACATCATACCACCTTCTCTGGTAGAAGTTACTTTTCCATTCTTCAGGATTCTGTAGCATCTCTTGTTCAATGACTTTTTAAAATGTTGTTCATACACACACACACACACACACACACACAATCACCACTGTCAATTTTTATTCCCTTCCTCTTCAACATTACACAAAATGATTTTACTTATTCCCATGCAGGAAGAGTTTTTAGTAACACCTGTGTCAAAGAATTCTTAAAGGGAAGAAATCCATTTCAAATACAGTTAGGACAAGGGCCATGATAATTATTCACTTCAACTCAGAATTTCTTTTTCTGTTTATAAGCAATGTTGTTCCTTTTAATAATAGCCTTGGCGCTTAAAGGGATGCATTTTTTGTTCAATTATTTCTGTAATGCATTCAACAGATCCCTTTTAAGTGTAATAATGTTATTTGTTTATCTTTGGATTTGCATAATCCTATTGCAGAAGAAATCTTGAAAAATAAACAAGAAACAGGAAGGCTTCACTCAATGAATTATTTAAAAAGTCAACATGAATTTAGGGACTTTTCTTCAGAATTAAAGTATTAATGCACTGCTTCAAGTAAATTGAAGATTCTCTCAAGGGCATTTGTTAAAGAGAGCCAAGTGGTTTTTAAATGTAAGCGAACACTAAATGCCAACAAAGTCACCAGAGTCCTTTAAATTGCCCAGTTTGAACCATATAAATGCTGAAGTTAGAGAACCATTCCATGACACCGACTGTGATGTCAACAGAAGAATATCAGCTGCTGTCTGAGCAGCATGATGCAGAGTCGGGGAAGGACAGCCCACACCTTCCATGGAATCGTTCATGCTTTGCTTCAACTTTGAATAAACGTCGCACCTCTGTGCAAACATCCACCAAATGAAAGCAGTACATTTTTTTTTCCCCGTTAACTCATGACTCAATAAGAGAATTTCTGCAAAAATTTCTATTCTATATATGAAGTCTCATCTGGAAGAGCTTTTACTCAGAATAGTCTCATAAGCAAGGTGTTGTCACAAGAAAAGCTATTGCACAAGCAAAAGGAAATTTTTCCTGCACTCTGATTTTTTTCTATCTTTGGCTATGCTTTAAACAGTGAGGCGTTGAGATCCTTAATAATCTGTCATGGTAAATGGAGGGATTACATTTCTAATGATTGCAGTAAATTCCACCCTGAAGTTTTCTACCATCTACCCTGGAAGAGAAGCTTGGTTCTGAAAATATCTGGGCAGCTCTTGCTGAATGTTGAGCTTACATACAGGCAGGGCTGCACAGACCAGTGTTTGATTTTAGCCAGCTTGGTTGGGGCAGTCTCTTTCAGTGCTGTTATTTGGTGTTCACGGTGAGTGTTTTAACTTCCTGCATTCCATGAAATGCAGAGAGGAGAGGAGAACTAATCTGTGAGCCAGAGGTATTTTCTAATTTTCATAGCTCCACTGTCGGAACTTGTGTGTTCTCTCCCGGCCTCAATGAGCTATGACACACTGCTATTATTTACTGCCCTGAGCCATCCGTGTATTACCCAGAGGCTCAGTTGGCAGGTTATTGGGCTCTCCCTGCTTCTTTCCGTGCACCTCTTCAGGGACAAATTTCAGGAAAGATATACTATCTGAGCATCTTAGAGAAGCTGTCACCGCTCACAGCTCAGCTTTGCCGGGAGGATCAGGGTTCCTCACGGAGATCAAGAACACCTGCCGTGGGTTCTACACGCGTCATCAGAATCCTCCTCTGAAGGTGAACAGTGAGTCATGGTGATGTGTTAGGTTTCATATGATTAGAGATCGTGCAAGTGTTGTCTCCTGGAGATGAAAGAGACCCTGAGGGCATCTAATCCAACCCTTTTCAGACGGAAGAGCCCTTCCAAGGTGTGCAGTGAAGCACCACCATGATGCTTACGCAGAACCATCGGCTTGGCTACACTGTGCTCTGCACAACTCCAGGGGGTGCTGTTCATGCTCTGGTATTGTGTGCGCTAAGCCTGTGTGGTCCTATCTGACATCTCTGGTTGATATCCTCTTACAAAAGTTGAGAAGTCTGTCACGTGTATGTTTATGCCTGAGTTGACGACCACCTACCTCTATGGCTGATGTCACCCAACAGAGTGCCCATGGTCAAGTCCAAAATGCTCTGAAATAATTAGTTTTATGTTTGATCTGATCGTAATGGACCAAATGGTTTACTCGTGTCTTGAAGCCTCCAGTGATAAAGAAAACACTATTTCTTTTATCAATGAGTCCATGAGAAAGGTAGTTCATATTGAGTCAAACACACTCTACTTTGTTATGGCTTCCCCACATTGGTCCTGGTCCTGCCCTTTAAAGCTCGTTTTGGATCAAGTTATCCCAGAGCAGACACTGAGCCAAGGCTTCATGTATAAAATAATTACTAAGCATCTGCTCCAAGAAGAAACTGGAAAAGAAAAGGGGTTGGGGAGGGATGGGGTATAGGAAGGAACCAATTAAGATCCAGGCAAATATCTAGGCTCCGGTGACACTTGGGGACTTTGAGGGAGGAGCAGTGTGTTTGCAGAGATTCTGCCCCTGAAGGAATGAGCTGGGCTTTTATTCTCCTGCTGGAATGAGATATTAACTAGGGCCACCCTGGGGATGTCCACTGCCCTATACACTCGGTCCAGTAGCCTGAGGGCAGTCCTCTGAGGAAGGCCCCAGGTGGCACTAGAGGCAGCCCCCATGGAAGCCAAGGATGGTGCTCAGAGCTGGGAAAAGGATCTGAACACACTCAAGGCCCCTGTTAACAGTCCCAGAGTCTAGACTGAATATCACCTTGATTCAGCTTTTTATGTATTTTAGTGCCACTCTTATCTTGAGGTATAACATTTTGCTCAAGAATATATTTTGGTGCGTGAATGTAACATGACCAAGGTTACAAAGTTTTAGCACTCCTGACTTGGCTGACTTCAAGTCCACATCTAGCCCACACCCTTTGAAAGTGTGCCCTCTACAAGAGGGTGTCTGGTGTAAATGGCTGAGTTTATAAAGTGGGAATACACTTGGTTTATGAGCCAGCCTGGATGTTGAGGTAGAGAGAAAGCCAACAGGAATGGCAGAGGAGCATCCAGTAGCAGAGTTTCACCGTAACTGTCTGTAGAGTTCTGACCAAACACTGTCCTGTTTCTTCAGGGCTGTGAGAACCCTGTACACAGACCATATAGGTGTGTCCTCCACACTACGTGGTTACTGTCTCCACTTCCAGGGGTCTGAAGGAATGTTACTTTGTTCTAACTTTGTACATAAATATGTACCACGTGACCCTTTAAGAATGGAAAAGACATTTTCTGTAAGATCATATTATTAAAATGGCAGGGTTTATTTTGTTTCATTATTTGCCTCCCAAGATGTAGAGAATTATTTGCCTCCCAAGATGTAGAGAATTACTGCAATAAAAAATTATTCTGCTCCTTGAAGAAGGCTGCATGGGTCTGGAGAGAAAATTGGATTGCTCTGGCCATAGAAATGTCCAGTTGGGAAATCTCCTCCCACTGGGCCTGCAAGCAACACACCATGGGCAGCAGAGTACAGGCTTCCCACAGAAAAAGGAAAGCACTCAGAACAATAATTCAATCGACCAAAGGGCCTCACAAGGAGTGCAATTCCTGTCACATCAGCCTTCCTTTTGGTTCTTTTGTTGCCCGTGTCATTTTCTCTGTTTGGAATGTGATTCCTTCAGGTTTTACTATTCTGACTTCCTCTTCCCCAGATGCTTCTGTTTAAAGTTGTCCCAACAAGCTGACTCTCCAACAGCCAATGGACATTCACGTTACTTACCACTATCATAGATATGGGCATCTGTGGATTGTCAAGGCAAACTAGACATAGAGTAAGACAGTTTTGTTCTTAGAGATAAAAACAGAAAAGAGACTATGTTTGTGGACAAGAGGGAGGAGATATGGCCAGAATAAAGTAAGCCTAGGAGGATAGCTATGTACTTCAGGGAGCCAATGCCACCTGCCTGGACCTCGGAGTGTTAGCGTGTCTCATGCAGGTGTAGGGAGACTTAAGGGAGCTGCAGTCTCCCCACTGTGTCGTGTGTATAACCCTTCAATGCCAAGGGCAGTGCTTGAAAGAGAGGCAACATGATACCATGATAAATAAGGTCCTATGAGAAACTATTGAGAAAAACTGGTTATAACCACGGAACAGCTATTCTAAGAGGCAATGAAAATTTGAATGACGTCATATAAGGATAAATGTTGACATTCAAGAGCTATACGATTGCGAAATATTAGTGTCTTATGTTTATTGAATCATGTTGTCTCATTTTTACATCTCCCCAGAGAATTGAACTGGATGAGAAACAGCCCTTGGGGGAATACTGCCAAGGAGATTGTGGTATATCATTTGCGACAATATTACATTTGACCTATGGTATATACGACAAGAAACTTTTTTTCTCCCAATCTCTGTCTTTTACTTCTGAAAGTACATCACGTCATCCCTGGGGTTTTGTTGTTTTTCCCAAGCATAATTTTAGCCCATTTCCAAGAAGCTTGTATTAACATTTTGGGGGGATTCTGAATATTGTAAAGTCTGAAAGACCTATGCTTCAACTACTAGAATCTGAGAGTCATGTCACTGGCCACATGCAGTTATAGCCTAAAGCATCATGAGGAGGTGGGATCTGTAGGATCTTGAAGGGATGTGAAATGGGGTCTGTGGAAGGCATCTTAGGCAGGGGGGCAGTGGGTAGAAGGAGACAGCAAGTCATTCCATGAGGTCAGAGAGCAGGAAGGGGAGAGGGCAAATCAGGTCACCCTCTCTCACTTAGAAGGACCTTGAGCCTCATTTTATAAGGAAATCTGCATTTTGACCTGGTGTGTAGGTCAGGAAGATTACTCTGAGTATTTGTGCAGAGCTGAATGGAGGTAGGATCATCAAGAGAATAAGACCTAAGTAGGTGAGGGTGGTAATAATCTTGACAAAGTGAATGGAGACCCAGAGGGAGACTCAAGAGGAGGGGATGAGTGGATGGAAGTGAGGCTTGAATTTGCAGGCGTGGTAACAAGGGAGCAGGTTAGATCTATGTATGGAGGAGAGGAAGGAATCCATGATGGTTCTGTGGAGTATTTTCCATGGAATACTGATGCTGTCCAAGGGGAAAGGATGAGAGGAGGAAGACCAGGGGCAGCAGGCACAGGCTAGGGCCATGTTGGATGTGCTGGGCTTGCTAATAACTCAAGGGGAGAGGACCCCAGGGCAGGTGCCTTAGGATCCTGGTGTTTTGGGGTTTGAGGACCATTAGTGGGTGGCAATTAAAGCCTGGACGAGCTTGGCCAGGAAGAGCATGATGAGAGTGAATGAACAGGGGATGAGGATTGAATTGGGTGAGTCCACATATCCAGGACATGGGCAAGAAGGGGGTTTACCTAAGCGTGTCTGGAGAGAAATGTGTTGGAGAGGAGGGTTTCCAAAAGCAAGGTGTGGTCAGTAGGACACATTAGGGGAGGGGAGCAGTGAAGAAAGGAGAGTCCTGTGTCAGGCCTGGGCCTGGCAGTCCCACAGGAGGGCTGCCTGGTGGTGGAAGGCTCTTGATGAGGGGAAGCAGGATCACTGGCCTCCATCCATGCTCAGCAGCCAAGAAAGAGTATCCGGTGCTGCTCTTCCCGGCTGATGCTGATTTGGGAAAACACGTTTCAGCTTCTTGTCACTTCCTCCCTCAGTTCCTGCTGTAGGGAACACTGCCCTCCTGCCTGAGTGAGCTCAAAGGGCAGGAAAAAGAGTTTTCCAACGTGTTTGGCAGGAAAGGGGCACCATGCTGAGGGGAGAGCCCTGGGCAGGAGGAAGATGAGTGGGCATCGCCTCTGGTCCTCATGGCCCCTAGGAAGCTGTTATAAGACTGCGGTGTCTTAATACTAACGTCTTTCGAGGAATCAGAAACAACTGAGGGATCTCGGGTGGTCATTCCTCACCGTCGGGGTGAAGAAGTGAGGTCCAGAGGAGAGCTGAGTGCTGGGCCCCGCTGCTTCTTCCTGCTTTGGGTCATCTGCTTGCGCTCTTGTGGGGCAGGAACAAGGGGCTTCCCAAGAGGTGCCGCAGTTGCCTGGGGGTGTGTGGAGCTGGGGTTTTGTGCACACACACTTGTGCGCTGACACACGCTCCCTGGCATGGGGTTGCGAAGCTGGGCCTATGAACCAGCGGGAAGGCCCATACCTGCAGTTTGCCTGTTAGCTCCAGGCTCTGTGGTGCTGCTTGTTCAATGTGCCTTGACGTGCAGGACCTCCTGGCTTTGGCCTCAGTCCACCACCCTGAGCCTGGTGCTTGGACCCAGGGGCATAAATTCTGGGGAGGGGAGACTAGGGGTAAAGAAACCTGGGGAGCCTTCTTTCCTTTATGCCTAGGAAAGCCATTCAGTGTCCACATCAGAGTGAAACTGTAGATGATGTAAGTACGCAGCTTGTTTCTGCATTATTGTATTTATTTATTTATTTGTTCTTACTTTTAAAATTTAATTTTTACCTTTAAGACTTTACTCTTGGAGGGCAGAGTCAAGATGGTGGTGTGGGAAGACACGGAGTTTGTGTTTTCCCATAAATAGGGCACCTACCAGATGCTGGTGGGGGACCTTGATGCCCGAGGAGATGGGAGGAACCCCCAAACGAACTGTTCTCTTTTTTTTTTTTTTCCTGCCCTGCATGGCTTGGGGGACCTTTGTTCACAAGACAGGGGTCAGGCCGAAGCTCCTGTGGTGGGAGCTCTGAGTCCGAACCACTGGACTAACAGAGAACCTCAGACCCCAGGGAATATTCATCAGAGTGAGGTCTCCCAGAGGTCCTCATCTTGGCACCAAGACCCAGCTCTACCCAACAACCTACAAACTCCAGTGTTGGAAGCCTCAGGCCAGAGAAATAGTAAGATAGGAACACAATCCCACTCATCAAAAAAAAAAAGGAGATGGCAAAAAAATATGTCACAGATGAAGGAGCAAGGTAAAAACCTGCAAGACCAAATAAATGAAGAGGAAATAGGCAATCTACCTGAAAAAGAATTCAGAGTAATGATAGTAAAGATGATCCAGAATCTCGGAAATAGAATGGAGGCACGGATTGAGAAAATACAAGAAATGTTTAACAAAGATCTAGAAGAACTAAAGAACCAACAAACAGAGATGAACAACACAATAAATGAAATGAAAAATACACTAGAAAGAATCAATAACAGAATAACTGAGGCAGAAGAACGAATAAGTGAGCTGGAAGACAAAATGGTTGAAATAACTGCCACGGAGCAGAATAAAGAAAAAAGAATGAAAAGAATTGAAGACTATCTCACGGACCTCTAGGACAACACTAAACACACCAACGTTCAAATTATAGGGGTCCCAGAAGAAAAAGAGAAAAAGAAAGGGTCTGAGAAAATATTTGAAGAGATTATAGTGGAAAACTTCCCTAACATGGGAAAGGAAATAATCACCCAAGTCCAGGAAGCACAGAGAGTCCCATACAGGATAAACCCTAGGAGAAACACACCAAGACACATATTAATCAAACTAACAAAAATTAAATTCAAAGAAAAAATATTAAAAGCGGCAAAGGAATCCCCATAAGGTTATCAGCTGATTTTTCAGCAGAAACTCTGCAGCCCAGAAGGGAGTGGCAGGATATACTTAAAGTGATGAAAGAGAAAAGCCTACAACCAAGATTAACCAGCAAGGATCTCATTCAGATTCGATGGAGAAATCAAAAGCTTTTCAGACGAGCAAAAGCTAAGAGAATTCAGCGCCACCAAACCAGCTTTACAACAAATGCTAAAGAAACTTCTGTAGGCAGGAAACACAAGAGAAGAAAATGACCCACAAAAACAAACCCCAAACAAGAAAATGGTAACAGGAGCATACATACGATAATAACCTTGAATGTAAATGGATTAAATGCCCCAACCAAAAGACACAGACTGGCTGAATGGATACAAAAATAAGACCCATATATATGCTGTCTGCAAGAGACCCACTTCAGACCTAGGGTCACATACAGACTGAAAGTGAAGGGAAGGAAAAAGATATTCCATGCAAATGGAAACCAAAAGAAAGCTGGAGTAGCGATACTCACATCAGATAGACTTTAAAATAAAGACTGTTACAAGAGATAAGGAAGGACACTACATAATGATCAAGAGTTCAATCCAAGAAGAAGATAGAACAATTATAAGTGTTTATGCACCAAACATAGGAGCACCTCAATACATAAGGCAAATGCTAACAACCAGGAAAGGGGAAATTGACAGTAACACAATAATAGTAGGGGACTTTAACACCCCACTTACACCAATGGACAGATCATCCAAACAGAAAATAAATAAGGAAACACAAGCTTTAAATGACATAATAGACCAGATAGATTCAATTGATATTTATAGAACATTCCACCCAAAAGTGGGAGTATACACTTTCTTCTCAAGTGCACACAGAACATTCTCCAGGATAGATCACATCTTGCATCACAAATCAAACCTCAGAAAATTTAAGAAAATTGAAATCGTATCAAGCATCTTTTCTGACCACCAGCCCAAGAGATTGGAAATCAATTACAGGAAAAAAACTGCAAAAAACACAAATGCATGGAGGCTAAACAGTGCACTACTAAATAACCAAGAGATCACTGAAGATATCAAAGAAGAAATAAAAAAATACCTAGAAACAAATGACAACGAAAACACAATGACCCAAAACCTATGGGATCCAGCAAAAGCAGTTCTAAGAGGGAAGTTTATAGCAATTCAATCTCACCTCAAGAAACAAGAAAAACCTCAAATAAACAATCTAACCTTACACCTAAAGCAATTAGAGAATGAAGAACAAAGAAAACCCAAAGTTAGTAGAAGGAAAGAAAGCATAAATACAGAACAGAAATAAATGAAATAGAGACAAAGAAAATAATAGCAAAGATCAATAAAACTAAAAGCCAGTTCTTTGAGAAGATAAACAAAATTGATAAACTCTTATCCAGACTCATCAAGACAAAAAGGGAGAGGACACAAATCAATAAAATTAGAAATGAAAAAGGAGAAATTGTTGGATCCAGGAATCTAAACTGACACATCATAATCACCCAAAGCTCATGGTTTACATTAGGGCTTGCTCTTGGCATTGTTCATTCTATGAGTTTGGACAAATGTATAATGATATGTATCCATCACTACAGTACCATACAGAAGTTTCACTGCCCTAAAATCCTCTGTGCTCTGCCTATTCATCCCACCCTTCACCCATCCCTAGAAACCTCTGATCTTTTTACTGTCTCCATAGTTTTGCCTTTTCCAGACTGTCACGTAGTTGGAATTATACAGTCTATAGCCTTTTCAGATTGGCTTCTTTTACTTAGTAATATGCATTTAAGTTTCTTCCATGTCTTTTCATGGATTGATGCTCATTTCTTTAGCACTGAATAATATTCCATTGTCTGGATGAACCACAGTTTGTATATCCGAAGGGCATTGTGCTTCCAATTTTGACAGTTATGAATAAACCTGCTGTAAACATCCGTGTGCAGGTTTTTGTGTGGACAGAAGTTCTTCACTCCCTTGGGTAAATATCAAGGAGTGTGATTGATGGATTTTTGTTAATTTTTAAAGCTTGATGTATAACATAACTATAGCAATTACAAACTATACATTTATAACACAAATAGTAGAGATTTGAGATTATTCTAAATTAGCACAGAGAGTTGAGCTAGAAATACCATTCATAACAATCCTTTATGGTTTCACTGTACTTTCAAGAATTTGCTCATTTTCCCTTTTCAAACCCAAGGCCACCTGAGGATAAACTCAGCATGGGCCTTCATCCCATTTTATGAATGAAGAAACTGAGGCTCAGTACAAGTAACCCCACCTGAAGGCCGAGGTGCCTCCAGTTCCTGTGGCTGTCAGCCTTGACATTGTCCACTCCTGCCAGGTGGGTGGGGGGATGGGAAAGAGAGCATTCCAGATAAATGCCCTGTTCTGGGCCTTCCTAAGGATGCCTGAAAGGGCAGTCAGCTTCCTGTCATTTGGTGTGCGGTGCCCAGAGAAGGTTCTATGGAGGAACAGGCTCAAGCTTGGAAGGGTCTCCTGGTTAACATCAGTGTGCGGCCCACTGGGAGCCATGAAGACAGAGCCGAGATCGCAGCCGAGCCGCTCAGTTACCCCAGTGGGCACGTGTGGTTGCTGCCTTGGTCCTGAGGGAAGCTTCCGGGTGGTCCTCAACTTGATTTGTATGTTTGGCTCTTTATTTTTGTTTGTGATCTTGTTTCACAGCTGTGTTCATTTCCTTTTCATTGGCTCCAAGATGATAACTTGAAATGCAAAGCTCCTAGAGATGGGTTTGGAACTCTGACTCTACTGTCTGGGTCCATTCTTAATGATAAGTAAGTGCTGATGGTAATTTCTACTCTAGGTTGCACTGCTAGTTTCTGGGTCCAAATGCATTTTGTTTGACCAAGAATGTGTGCTATGTGACTTTCAGGAAAGCATATGACATTTCAGGAGAATAAATTTCCTTATGTAGGAATTTATACCACTTGAAAGTGAAACCTAAAAGTGGAGATTTTTATATTGAAATAACATGATTTCCAGACATAAGTTTGCCTCTGATTTGGAGGCAAGCAATGAATTAAGATTTTTATTTATGTACTCCGGGACAGTGGATCAGTTATCAAGTAATGGGTAACAAACGACTCCAAAGTTTAGTGGCTTAAAACAGCGGCATCCCTCTGTCGCGCAGGTCAGAAATGTGGGCTGTACTCAGCTCTGTGTTTCTTTGCTGGTCTCGCCTGGGGTCACCGGCAGCTACAGTCGTCTGAAACCATGCTGCCTGGTACAGTGGCCACCAGCCACGTGTGGCTCTTAAAATTCAAATTAGTTTAAAAAAGAAAATTTCAGATCTTCAGCCAGACTAGCTACACAGGGCCGTGGAAAAGAGCACAGCTACAGAACATTTCCACCAGCACAGAAAGTCCTACTGGACGGACTGATCTACAGGCTTGATTGGGGCTGCCTGGATTAAGATGGCCTCTGTCCTGTGTCTGGTGGTTGGTGCTGGTTACCCCATGGGCTATAGATGTCCAAGGCTGGTCTGGGCTTCTTCTCATGGGGGCTGGTTTCAAAACCAGCAAGAGAGGAAGTGACTCCCGATGTCCAAGGTCCTCAAAGCCTCTGCTGAGATTGTGTGTGTTCAGAACCCGTTGGCCAAGGCAGTTTGCAGACCAAACCCTGAGTCAACCATGGAGGGGCCCCAGGAAGGGCACACATTCCCAAAGGCATGTTGGAAAGGAACCTCCCAATCTACCAAAACACTAAGACTTGCATGCTTTTTGGGATCCTCAATAAGCACTTTTGTTTGTTGAGCCCTGGGCAGTTGTTAAAGCTTCACTGAGCTCTGATCTTCACTGGGCTCACGGTAGCCAGTTTCGCAAGGCTGCCCCATCTCTGCTCCATGCACCATCTTCCGTCCAGGATCCAGGCCAAGGGGCGCCCCTACATGGGACACACCATTCCGCAGCTGTGGGAGGACAGAGTGGCTAAAGCACACTGTGGCTGTAACTCTTCTGCTTGCGTGCAAATGGTACTGTCATCGCCCCTTCCAGTGGGAAAGCCAGTCATACGATCGTGACCATCATTCACCATCCATGGGGCAGGGAAGACTCGTCCCACTGGGGCCTGCAAACAACACACCACGGGCAATTTGCTAATGGGATTTATAACAAGAAATATATATTTGGTCTTCGTCTCTGTTTCTGGCACAGAGCTTATTAAACCTTTGGAACTTCCTAGTGCTGAGAAGATCTAGGTGTCTTTTGTTATGTTAAACGAGGTAACTTTTGGAAAGCCTCTAGGTAACCTAAGGTTGGAGGCTGGTTGTCAGGAGAAACCAGCCTGACATTCCAGATACCTGGAAACCCTGATTAGAGGGTTGGAAACCCTCTAATTCCAGGAAACCCTGATTAGAGGGTTGGAACTTTCAGTCTCACCCCCAGCCTCCAGGGAGGGGAGAGGTACTGGAGATTGCATTCAATTGCCAACTGCCAGTGATTTAGTCAATCATACCTGTGTAATGAAGCCTCCATAAAAACTCAAAAGGACGGGGTTCAGAGGGCTTCTAAGTTGGTGAACGTGTGGAGATGCAGGGAGAGTGGGGTGCCTGGAAAGGGCATGGAAGCTCTGTGTCCTTTCCACATACCTTGCCCTCTGCATCTCTTCCATCTGGCTGTTCCTGAATTATATCCTTTTATAATAAACTGATGATCTATGAGTAAAATGTTTCACTGAGTTCTGTGAGCTGCTCTACAAATTAATCACACCCAAAGAGGGGGATCTATAACTGGTCGGTCAGAGGCACTTGGGCTTGCTATTTGCGTCTGAAAGGGGTGGGAAGTCTTGCAGAACTGAACTTTCAACCTTCGGAATCTGAAGCTATCTTTAGGCAAGTAGCGTCCGAATTGATTTAATTGTAGGACACCAGCTGGTGTTGGAGAATTGCTTGATGGTGTGGGAAAAATCTCCACACATTGAAATTGGGTACAGAACCGTCGGGCAGGGATGTGTACACTTCCCGCAGGAAGAGGAAAATCCACTCAGAACAATGAGTGAGTGAAATCCCCGTCACGGTTGCCTTCCTTTTGGTTCTTTTGTCGTCCTTGTTATTTTCTCTGCCTGGGACACAATTCCTTTAGGTCTTACTGTGCAACTTCCTCTTCCCTACCTAAGCCTTCTCTCTAAAGTTGTCCCAAAAAGCCTGCTGCCCAACAGCCAATGGGTATGCACGTTACTTATCACTATCTTAAAAGTGTGTATCTTAAACATACGTTGTCTGCACTTACTATAATTAAGAAAAGTAATTTCATCATTCTATACTTCGATGGCAGAATAATCGATATTCAATAAATATTTGTTTAGTAAAATGAAGGTGAGAAGACAAATTATTATCCCATTTTCTTAATGAGTAAATTGAAGTTGAACGTTGTCTGTACATTGGAAATAAGCCAAATGGTACGTAAAGAAGAAAAGTCAATAATCTACCCAACAGCCTGGTAATAACAACTTCTAATATGGCATCTTCCATGTGGTGTTTCACTTCTCACGTGCAGGTTCACAAGTTCAGCCCACGTGTATTACTGCCTTCCGTCAGGCTTTGTTCTAGGTGCTCAGACACCACCAGTGAGCGAGATGGGTAGAGAGCACCACCTTCCTGCACTTAGATTTTTGGAGGGAGAAAGGCAATAACAAAAAGAGCAGGTAAATGATGTGGTAGGTTGGAGGCGGAATGGGCAGAGCAGAGATGACGTAGGGTCTGGTGCCTGGGGCTGGATGGGCTGTAGTTTCCTAGTGTATTCAGGTGGGTCTCGCCTGGGAGGTGAGGGGTCAATCCAGCAGGTGTTCTGGAGAAAGGGCACCAGGCAGGGGAGCAACTCAGGACAGTGGAGGGAGCTGGGGGGGAGCAAAGAGGTTAGGGGTCAGGGGCCTGGAGACTGTCCTGAGGACCCAGTTCTTCTCAGTGACAAAAGTGATATGAGCTTCCTTACATTTTACAAGTTTCATTCTGGATTAGGAAGAACATCTGTACCTATAGCTATAGCTGTGTCTATATCTACATCTTATTTTTATCCTGTCTTCAACTTTTAACATTACATCAAAAGCCTATGTCATTTATAAACCCTTTATATATTTAACATGATGACCATAGAAAGCACTCAACAGTTTGGACTTTGGGAAGTGCACAACTCTATTTGTGGAATTGTCTATTTAGGGCCATGGAACCAAGATGGCTGGTGTCAGTCAACTGGGGCCTAGTCTTGGGGCTAGAAAAGGTAGCATTGAGGCACTGACTGTGTACCATCTGTCTTTTTAAATCTATCTTTCTATCTATCTGACATCTATCTATTATCTACCAAGGAGCCCCTGAAACTCACAGCTACTTCATGATATTTGGTTATTAGATAACAACAATCTCACAGAATACAAACTTTAGACAAGGTTACTCTGAGACCACAAGAAAAGGAGACAGAATAAGGTATCTTCATAATTGTGTCTATATACAGACAAAAATGAGGTCACTGTAACCCACAAAATACTAATATCCCCCTTTTACAAAACAAGTGACTTCTACTTCTTTATCCAATCATAGAATTGCCCCCGCTTTCCGACAGCATCCAATCTAGAGCAAAACCCTGTCTCTGTGGACCCTCCCCCAAGTTGCCCACCCAGCCCAAATCCTGTCACAGGTTCCTTCTTACACATTTAACCTCCCGTTAGAACAAGTTCACAGTAAATGTTGCTCACATGGGTGTTGCAAAAAAGCAAAACACATGGCAGCTTCCTCACCTCTTCAGCTTAACAGTTTGCCATGTGCACTAAGTTCCGCCGGTGACTGTGTTGGGAAGAGCATCCTTGAGTAGCATGCGTGGCTGCATTACCTTGAGCCCTGGGTTCCCCGGCTGTGAAGGAAGCTGATGCTAATCAGCTAATCGCACCTGTCCCATAGTGTGAGTAAACTGGGCGGCGAAGGTAAAGGATACAGATGAACATAAAGAACAGTGGAGCATCAGGTGTATGATGGTCATGGACCTGGGGGTGAGGGAGCCTGTCGTCAGGGAGACAGTGCCTGGCAGTGGCAGGCATCTGGATTTGGGGAACGAAGAGGTCGGTAGGTATGTGGGATGGCAGGAATCTTCCCAGAAGGAGCCTTGGTGAATTGTGTGCCTCTGCTTGGCTCCCTGGAACCTCTTGGTCCCAAGAATCTGCACTTCAGCAAGGGCAGCCTATGTTCAAAGGCACACACCCTGGGTGCTCCTGCCACACGTCCCACTTCTGCTTGCATGTGCTCCTGTTCCTCCAAGATGAGATTTAGCATGAGCCTCTGTGGTTTCAAAGCAAGTTTGTTTATAAAGAACTGAAGTTTAGACAGAAAGTGAAAAAAGAGAGAGACACTGAATTTCTTCTCTCAAAGGATGGGTGCCATTGATAAAAGTCAACACAGAATTTGGGGTGGGGGACTCCTCTCCCATGCTTTGATACCCACTCACACACAGGGCCAGCCTCTCTTCTTTCCCACCACACTCGCGCCAGGGGCCAAAGCCTAGGCTGATAATAAACCTGCCCCCTGAGCGAGGATGGTGCTGACCCGTGCAGTTACAAATATGCAGAAAAAGTCATCTATGAAATAGGAGGCTCTGGAGTAGGCATGGTCCGTTGGGGTCACCTGGTGAGGGACGTGCCAGGATGTCCTCACAGCTGTTGACGCTCCTGCATGTGTCCCCGCTTCATAGGCACCTGGCAGTGTAATGCTTTGGTGAGCGAAAATAAAAAGCAGGATGCAGATCTTACAAGAAAGTAAATTGTACCGAGGGCCAGAGTGCGCAGTAAAGGAGTATGTCTTTCTCCTATTCTTTCCAAAACACTAAAGGGCTTCCCAAGCCTAAGTGTGAAAAATATGAGTGCTTTCTTAGCTTTTAATTTTTTAAAAAGCAAACAGTGTTGCCAGTTGCCCCACTTACGATGTGGCATTTTGGATGGAAGAGGATCGCTTCACCTCAGACGCTCAGATCTTGCAAAGAAATCCTGTGCCCGAGGGCATAGAAACAATGACTGCTAGTCAGAGGGACCCTGAGGTGAGATTCCATGGAATGGTTGGGTTCCCAAACCCCGCAACTCACCCACAGGGTCATCCTGGACCAGTCACCGTGAGCTCTGGGGCCCTCATCCGTAATGTGGTGATATTGATAGCTTAGGGTGATTCTGAGAGGGGAGCTATTCTGTGAAGTTATGCAGTAGGATGTGTATCTGTCTGTGTCTGTATCTCTATCATCTGTGTATCTATATCTATATCTATATCTATATCTATATCTATATCTATCTATATCTATATAAGAGGAGATTTATGATAAGGAATTAGTTCATAAACTTACGGAGGCTGAGAAGTCCCAGGATGTGCCGTCAGTGAACTGGGGACCCCGGAGAACCGATGGTGTGAGTTCCAGTTCAAAAGCCAACAGGCTCGAGACCCAAGAAGAACTGACGTTTCAGGATGAGTCCAAAGCCTGGAAAAGACCAGTGTCCCAGCTCAAGCGGTCAGACAGCAGGAGTTCCCTTTTACACTGTCTTTTTGTTCTAATTTCTACTTCGATGGATTGGATGAGGCCCACCCACATTAGGGAGGACAATCTGCTTTCCTCAGGCAACAAACTCAAATGTTAATCTGGTGCAGAAAAACACCAAGAATAATGTTTGACCACTTGTCTGGACAGCCATGCCCAGTCCAACTGACACATAAAATTAACCCTCACAGTCACCCAGCATGTCTGGGAAGAAGAACAAGTGAAATGTAAGGATGACGCCTGCAGAAGACATAGGAGTGAGTGCTGTGTGTGAAATGGGCCGGACACATGAGTATCTGTCCCGCAAAGTCAACAGAAGCTGAGTGAGGGCAATGCAGCTAGTACCTGGCCATGCTCCCCACCCTGCTTTCCTGTAGCCACTTCTGTCAAGTTTCCCCCGAGCAGTAACATTAGTAGTTACATCCTGAAGCACGAGAAACGGCCAGACATATAGCGGTGGCTGATATCACTACAAATGTGTCTCAGAGCTCGCCCCCCTCCTGCCTTGTCCAGAGGGGCGGTGCTGGCTGGGGAAGGCTGGGCTGTCAGCACGACAGTGCACTGATCAGAATTCGCATGTCCTTCCTAAGGACCTGCCTGTTGGGAGTCCGTAGCTTTGTGAGTGGAGAAGAAGCATTTTTGAATGGAGTCCTCCCCAACATTGGAAGGTAAAGGAGGCGTTTTCAAGAGAACGGCTTTGAAAGAGGGGGACAACACAATGCAGGATGGGGTCTGTGTTGACAAAGGCACTGGGCGGAAAAAATGGAAGTAAAAATTCACCCTTCGTGCAGATACGGTGGGAGCCCAGAGGGGTTGGTTTCGAAGGGCAAACATTCCATACCACCTTATTTTAATTCAGGGTGCTTTTCCTATAAGGCGAAGTTACATGCGTGAAAACATGTGTTTCCTCATCTCCAGAATAATGAACACACGTAAATTCTCACGGCTACTCGATACTTAAAAGCTTTTGCAAAAGACAGCAATCTGTTTTAACTTTTAAAATTAGTTTACTGAATCTGCGAGAAAATGTGGCCTTTGCAGACTTCTTCTTGATAACTTTTTTTCCCCTGATGCTTTGCTTAGCTTTTCAGTAGGAATTATGTTTGTGCTCCACTGCTTTTCAATGGAAAATTTACTAAGGAAATTGAAAATCGGACGTAACATTTGTGAAATTTAGTCATTCAAATGCCTCATTTGATGAAATTAGATAATGCTGAGATTCAATTGCAAGAATTTGCAATTTCAAAAACTTAAATCAGGGGGCTTCCCTGCTGGCGCAGTGGTTGAGAGTCTGCCTGCCAATGCAGGGGACACGTGTTCGAGCCCTGGACTGGGAAGATCCCACATGCCGCGGAGCAACTGGGCCCGTGAGCCACAACTACTGAGCCTGCGCGTCTGGAGCTTGTGCTCCGCAACAAGAGAGGCCGCGATAGTGAGAGGCCCGTGCACCGCGATGATGAGTGGCCCCCACTCGCCGCAACTAGAGAAAGCCCTTGCACGGAAATGAAGACCCAACACAGTCAAAAATAAATAAATAAATAAATAAATTAAAAAACCCCCAAAAACTAAAACTGAGAGCAAATAATACATTTTTACTGTTTCAAGATGGAAACCAAAATTTCAGTTGCTTTGTTTTTGCTCTAGGTGGAGAATACAGATGGTCCATGTGGCCGGTCAATTTAGTGGCCCTTTCTTGCCCCGTCCCTTCAAAATGCAGCCTGGTATGGCTTTTCATACCAGCCTCAGTACATCTTAACTAACTTTATTACCAGTGCCTGGTTTATAGAACCAACTCAATAAATGGTTGTCGAGAAGAAGTGAGTGGATGAACAGAATCACGCTGGCTATTGACCTCAGGAGAACAAGGAGGCCGTGGCTGAGTAGACTTTTCTCCTGCTTGTGTGCAGCCCGATGAGGAAGTGCTGTGTGAGCCCAGGCTGGAAGGGAGCTGAGCCTGGATTGATATGGCACTTGGAGACACATGATAGCTCCCTGTGGTTTCAGTAAAAATCAACGCTGTTTGGGAATAGGTTCCCTTTGAAACAGGTTATCTTCAAAATCCCATGGTGGTTAATGTTTTCAGCCTACTAATGTTCATAGACATACACTTTAAATTTGGTTACCCCACCCCTGCGGCATCATGCAGAAATGGAATTGTCGCTTGTAACTTGTTGCAGGAACACCTCTTGGGGGGCTGTCTTTGGGAGTTTGGGAGGATATGGGCTTGGCCCAGATGGAAGCACCACCCCTCAGGATTCACGGCATATCTCCTGGCTGACCAGCTCTTTGTGGGCTTCTGTCTCCCCAGCCCAGGTCCAGGACTGAAAGCAGGTCCCCGGATCAGGAGGGGTCCTGATGACAAAGACCAGAGGACCCTTGGCATTCTCTCAGGCCCTCTGTTTCACCATGGCTGACCTTGACAGCTTCATAAAGCTGTTGCTGGCTTTGGAGATGGAGGAAGAGACCACAAACCAAGGAATGAAAATAGGAACAGCTGTCAGCTGACAGCGAGCAAGGAAATGGGGCTCTCGGTCCCATAACATCCAAAGAACTGAATTTTGCCAATAATCCAAATATGCAAGAAAACGTCGCCTAGAACCCCTGGAAAGGACACCTTGATTTTAGCCTGGTGGGACCTGTACCAGACTTCTGATCTACAGGACCGTAAAATTATAAATCTGCATTGTTTGAAGCTGTTACAGTTGTGGCAATCTATTTCTGCAGTGTAGAAAGTGAATAGAGTGATGAATATTCCCTGTTCCCTGAGGAGGACATCCTTGTTCAGGAACATGGTCAACCCTGTTGCAGGTACTGATGGCGACGCCAGGATGTCCCACTTCTGCCCCCCACCCCGTGGCTGGTCCCTCACTGCCCTTCACTCCCTGCGGATCAAGTCGGTATCTGAAGTGTGTGGAGATGCAGAAAAGAGGCTGTTCTCTGTGCGGATACTCTGCACTTAGCTCAGACACATGTCAACATACACAGGAAAGGGAAAAGGCGGGGGTATTTGTTGATTTTCTGCATGGCCACGCCAAAGATGTGCGTTTCCTGATTTGGGGTCATCCTTAGGAACTATCCCACATTTGAGAAGTGATTCAATGGGAAATTCAAGTAGCAAGAATAGAATTGACATGTGTGGATGGTTACTATGTGTCTGGAACTTCTAGATATTTTCACTTGCATTATTTTACTTCAGTTAATCGCTAAGATATCATTCACTCATTCATTGTATCCATCCACTCAACAAATGTTCTTCTGATAAATTTCTATGAACAAGGAATGATTATACCATATGCTCACGGTTCCATGATCTACAACAGATATAGGGCTGATTTTCAGGGAACTTTCACTCAGATATGAAATAAATACACTAGTAGTTTCAAGTGGTGGTGAGTACAATGAAAAGAACTAACAGGGTGATGTGACAGTGGCCAGAAAGAGGGACCTTTATCATTTCATCTCAACATGATGAGAGTGAGAACCCTGCAAAGAGTCCAGTCAAAAGAAGCTCTACGTGCAAAGGCCTTGTGGCAGGGGGGAGGTTGCTATTTTTGAGATCACATGCTTGTTGAACAAAAAGAAAGCCAATGTAGTTAGAGAGCAAGCAAAGAGGAATAGATAAAGAAGGACTTATCCACTCCTTTGGATGGATAACTCTTTATCTATTCTTCTTTATCTATTAATATTATCTATTATCTATTATTTATCTAATAATATTATTTATCTAATAATATTATCTATCTAATAATGATATTATTATTAAATAAAAAAATAGTATTTATCTAATAATATTATATAATATTTAGATAATATTATCTAAATATTATTAGATAAATATCTAATATTTAGATAATAATATTATCCAATATTTAATAATATTATAAATAATAATATTATTTATCTAATAATAATATTATCTAATAATATTATCTATTATTCCTCTTTATCTATTCCTTGGTAATATTAATTTATCAAGTAAATTGATATTACTTTACAAACGATACAGCCCACATTTAGACAAATTAAGTTGGCTAAAGTCACATTACTGAGTGAACATCTCATTTCTTGTTCCTGTCTCCTGCTAGATTTTCCAGGCACATTCTAGATTTCTTCCTTTCTTAAGATGTTACGATATCAATTGTCTCTTCTTTCTACTTTGCCTCAGTTGAATGCACCAAACTTCTATTTTAAGCAACCCCTCACTCTAATACATGTTCCCTCAAGCCATGGGACCCTGTGCCCCCTTCCATGTCAAATGTTCTAGAGTGAGTTTCCTTTACTCGTTGCTCTCCCTTACTACACTCAGGGGACGATTTCCCTCTGAGTAAATGACCCTCCTTCCACTTGACAACGTCAGGAATACAGTGGTTAATTCTGGGTCCTGGTCCTACTTCATCTCCCAGCTCCCGTCAAGGCTGGACTTCCTTGGCTCCTATTACATCGCAGGATCCTGGCTTTGCTTTTACTCTTTGGGGCTTCTTTGACGTCCTCTCTGCCCAACTTGAGATCCTGAAGACAGCCCCCAACCCCTTCTCTGGCAGGCTCTCCCGAGGCCTGGCCAATGACTTTTGGGTGCGTTTTTGGAAATAGAACCTCTCCTCTGAACTTCATGGGGGCACATCCAGCCAGGGCTCGCTGGATATCCACACTTGGATTTCTCCAAGGCTTGGCTAGCTCATCAAACACAGATCAACCTCATGAAATCCTGCCCCAGATGTGGTCCTTTTCCATGGTTTCCTGATCAGTGGATAGCAACCCATGCGCCTGTTACTCCAAAGTTTGAGAGTCATACTGGGCATTGCACCTCTAACCATGATCATGTCCAGTTGATTTTTCTTCCTAAGTGTCTTTCAAATCCATCTGTCTCACTTCACCACCACTACCTCCATCCTGGTCAGGCTGCTATCACCTTCAACCCTGAGGCCCCAATTGCTGATTGCCCCTCACTGACTATCTTACCCCCAGAAGGCCCCCTCGTCCAATCCATTCTCCACATATGGCCAGAGCGATCTTTAAAAACTATAAACACATATACACACACACACTAACACACAAGTACACATTCACCCACGTGTGTGTGTATGTGTGTGTGTATGTATATATATATATACATATATACACATTTCATTGCTATAATTTCCAACAAATTCTTGTATAGTTTACATGGTTTAAAATGTTTCTTCCTCTCTAGATTATCTTTTCTCCCTTACTATTTTATACCCATGATGTGGACTGAATAAATGAATTAAAAGGTGTGTTTCTTCAGGGGTGATGATATAAGATGGTAACGTTGTAATTTTTGAGTTTGGTTTCTAGTTAGTCACTCTGCTACTGACTGGACCACGGTTTTTATTCTCAATCGAAAGCTTTCTTGGAGTAAACACTTTGATGATAGAAATATGTTCCCACCTTTGGGTAGAAAGTTTACAGTGGTGCCTACACCCCGTCATCCCTGTGTCTGCATGTGGTGAGAGCTGTCTCTTCATCCTGCTTGCTTACCTGATGCAGTTGTCAAGGAATCGTGTGCGGCTTGCTTGCCTATTCATTTATTTATTTATCTTTATTGAGATATAATTGACATAAACATTATGTAAGTTTAAGGTGTATAGTGTGATGATTTGATACGCTTACCTATTGCAATGTGATCACCACCGCAGGGTCAGCTAACACCTCTATCCATCAGATTTTTTTTTTTGCAGTGAGAACAATTAAGATCTAGTCTCGGGCTTCCCTGGTGGCGCAGTGGTTGGGAATCCGCCTGCCAATGCAGGGGACACGGGTTCGAGCCCTGGTCTGGGAAGATCCCACATGCCGTGGAGCAACTGGGCCCGTGAGCCACAACTACTGAGCCTGCGCGTCTGGAGCCTGTGCTCCGCAACAAGAGAGGCCGCGATAGTGAGAGGCCCGCGCACCGCAATGAAGAGTGGCCCCCGCTCGCCGCAACTAGAGAAAGCCCTCACACAGAAACAAAGACCCCACACAGCTAAAAATAATAAATAAATATATTAAAAAAAAAAAAAAGATCTAGTCTCTTAGCAACTTTGCTGGCAGCATCTGGATGCCATTCCATCCAAATATCTAGACCTTAGGGGCCAGAACTTGATATATAAATGGTCTCTAACCACCTGCCCTCCAGTGGCCCATTGACTTGTGCTGATTGAGATGAACAATTTGTGACCAAAATGAGAAATCTTGAGCATTTTACTTGGGGCTAGTCACATTACTCCCTGCCTGAAATTTTGAAAATAAATAATATTCATTTCTATTTCTAGAAAGTCAGGAAGCATCCAGATTTTAAAACCTCCCCCCATATTTTAATTTTATTTTTTTCTCCCAAATCTTGTCCACAGGGAGTTGGGGGTCAAAGCTGTGAGGCTCGGCTCTCAGAGGTCATTTCCCGCTTCTCACACGCTGCGATGGGCCGGGTGCAGGGGACCTGAGGACGCGGTGGGGACACAGCCCCTGGGGCCCCTTCCTACCCCAGCCCCATGGCTGGGGCTCACTCTCAGGGCATGTGCTCCTGTGAATTCTGAGCTCGCTCTGACCACCTGGCAGAGTCACGTGGTACCTGGGGTGGGGGGTACCTGGCCCCTGTACCCTTATCGGAGAGCAGGGATCCCTCCGCACGTCTAGGAAGGAACCCGCAGTAGCGCCTGGAACTGCGGCGTCGGACCCGGGAACTCTCCTGAGTGAAGCAGCATCCTGACATCAGCACCGAAGACCTTGGGCAGGCCGGGCTGACAGTCTGTGTGCTTGGCGCCCGTTTTGACAAGACCACGGCATCTGGGGCTCTTGGACTGAGCCCCCTCGGGACTGCGGAGAGGGAAGAGCCAAGGTCACGAGAAGCCAGCCGGTGACCGGGTGGTGAAGGGCCGGCAGCAGGTGCGTGGGCATCTCGGGGGCCCGGCGATGCTGGAGGAGGCAAGTTTCCGGGGGGCCTCTGCTCCTCACCTTTAAGACGGGCAAGAACACCCGCCTTAGAGGTTGACAGTGAAGCAGCAGCTGCGACCGTGCCCAGCGCTGGAAGTGTCCAGGCTGGAGCCTGTTTGTTGAGGGAAAGCGAGATACGCTGCAGAAAGAGGGGGTCATTTTACCCTGGAGCAGGTTCTGGGCGGGAGGGCAGGCATGTAGATGAGCGCTGGGTGGGATCCCCACCGCTCTACTGGTAGAATTGGTGACACCAGCTCTGGGTGGGGCTGAGAGGTCCTTGCGGCCAGGATGCCGCTCTCCTATTTTCACAGACAAGGAACTGGAAACGGAAAGGGATGAGATGAGAAACCCCCGGCTTCAGAGAGAGCTGCTCCCGGACGTGAGCTCGTGTTCATTTCAGGTGCTGGTGGCCACATCCTAGGAATGAGTGCCTCCTTCCTATTCAAGGAAACAGAAGACATGGATGGAAACAATTTCATACCTCATGATTTCCCTGTTTTATGTTTTGCTAGCGGTGCATTTTGGCTTGATGTTTTTTAAAAAAATTATTATTATTCCTATTACTGCTAATCCTAACAATGATGGTCATTTCTAAAGAGCCGAGAATTCGTCTCGGTGTTTTAACGTCTTCAGCTCTGATGCTAAGAGCAAGTCTTTGACATGAAGTTTATCCTACTCAGTATGAAAGAGTGAAATGATACCAAGCACCAGAGTGCTACTGGGCGGGGACCCGTGTTTGCAGGAATGGCGGCTTGGATGAATGCTTGGGGGAGATGGGGGACCCGGGAGAGGCCCTGTGTGTGCTGGCACGTGTGCGGGGTGTGGGGGATGGTGGGAAGCTGTGTGTGGGGCTAGGAGGGAAGAGAGGGAAGGTGGAGACGATGGGGGGAGTTAGTGCAATGGGCAGCCATCCTCATAGTCAACCGCTTTTTTTTAAAAAAAATTAATTTATTTATTCATTTATTTAATTTTTGGGTGCATTGGGTCTCCGCTGCTGCACAGGGGCTTTCTCTAGTTGCTGAGAGCGGGGGCTTCTCTTGTTGCAGAGCACGGGCTCTAGGCGTGCAGGCTTCAGTAGTTGTGGCACTTGGGCTCAGTAGTTGTGGCTCGCGGGCTCTAGAGCTCAGGCTCAGTAGTTGTGGCGCACGGGCTTAGTTGCTCCGCGGCATGTGGGATCTTCCCGGACCAGGGCTGGAACCCGTGTCCCCTTCATTGGCAGGCGGATTCTTAACCACTGTGCCACCAGGGAAGTCCCAACCGCTTTTACAAAACCCATGGATGCAGTTAACAGGTTGAAATCAGTGGAGTTCTGTGGGAACCAGGGGGGGACTGTGTATGTACTGGGGGCCTTGGGGCTGATCGTTGACCGTGTGGGCCGAGTGGGAAGTGGACAGAAGTAAAAAAATGAGTAAAGTTGTAGGAATCTTCAGAGGTTCAGGAAAGGTGACGTGAACCATCAAAGGCTGTGAAATTAGGTTTGGCCAACTTCAGTCAGATGTTTAAGTGACAAATTAAGGGTAGGGCCGCGCAGGGAGGAGGGAATAGAAGTTCTGAGTGTTTAGGTAACAACTCACACTTGCAGGGAAACACTGGGCTTAAATTCAGTGTTTTTATTTTTTTTTAAACCCAAAGCCCATCTTCCTCCTGTGCAGCTATTATAAATTAGCATTTTTCTAATATATATACACTAGTTGGTGTCACAAAGGATGTATGTGGCCACTGGTTTACGGCTATAGATCATGAAAATGGCTGTAGTGGCTCCACCCCCATCTTGCTGCCCTCCACACTGTGATGATGCAACCCTTCCCCTTAAGAGGTGGAGGCCATCCCTCACCCCGAGTCTGGCCTTGTGATGATGCCCTGTGATCAAAAAACCCAGCAGAAGTGACGCTGGGACCGTTCTGAGTTTAAGCTCTGCACAGGTGCCCCCCACCCTCTCTGACACGTTTGCCAAGTGAATAACCCCGTGCTAGTCTGTTGGGTGATCAGAGACCTCGTGGAACAGACATGCCCTTCCAGCTGAGGCCCACCCAGGCCAACTCGCTTCCAGCTGGCCAGGTGCTGACCTCAGACACCAGTGAGACCAACTGAGATGGCAAGAACCACACAGCTGAGCCCACCACCTTTTACCATCCCCACATCAAGAGATGAATAAATGATTGTTGTCTTTGAGTCACAGAGTTTTGGGGTGGTTTATTACACAGCAGAAGCTAACTGGCATAATTCTAGTGCTTTTTTTTTTTTTTTTTTTTTAGATTAACAAAAAAAGTTAACTTTAGGGAACAGTGTTAGAAATTATCGGGTCTTCCTCATCTCAGTTAAGGTTTTTTGGGTTTTGTATTTGAGCTCTCTCCACAAGGATGGCTGTTCTTTAAAATATTACTACATCATGAAGAATTATGAGGACTTGTTCAACACGTCTGAGAGTGTCTGAGATGGAACTCACATTGATGTCTCGAATTTAATCTTCTTTCACACATTTTACAGATAAGAAATCCAAGGACTCCCTGTCATGTGCTCTGTTTTCCTTTTTTTTTCTTTTTTCTTTTTATTATTTTCTTTTTTTTTTTTTAACATCTTTACTGGAGTATAATTGCTTTACAATGGTGTGTTAGTTTCTGCCTTATAACAAAGTGAATCAGCTATACATATACATATGTCCCCATATCTCCTCCCTCTTGCTTCTCCCTCCCACCCTCTCTATCCCACCCCTCTAGGTGGTCACAAAGCGCCGAGCTGATCTCCCTGTGCTATGCGGCTGCTTCCCACTAGCTATCTATTTTACGTTTGGTAGTGTATATATGTCCATGCCACTCTCTCACTTCGTCACAGCTTACCCTTCCCCCTCCCCGTATCCTCAAGTCCATTCTCTAGTAGGTCTGTGTCTTTATTCCCGTCTTGCCCCTAGGTTCTTCATGACCTTTTTTTTTTTTTTCTTAGATTCCATATATATGTGTTAGCATATGGTATTTGTTTTTCTCTTTCTGACTGACTTCACTCTGTATGACAGACTCTAGGTCCATCCACCTCACTACAAATAACTCAATTTCGTTTCTCTTTATGGCTGAGTAATATTCCACTGTATATATGTGCCACATCTTCTTTATCATGTGCTCTGTTTTCAATGTCAGGTTTAGATTTCTAAGCTCAGTTTTAGTAAACCCAGTAAAAAAAATATATTAGGGAAATATCCTCCTTCCGTCAACTAAGTCAGGCTCTGTGTTGTGGCCATTTCTCCAGGAAGAGCTCTGTTAAGTGATCTGTTAGGCAGACATGCAGGGCCGACCCGTCCCATCCCTTGATCCCTACACACAAGTGCAGGATTTCCTTCTTGGAGGAAGAGACATCGACTCTCAGAAGCTCAGGCTTCGCCCAGGCAGACCAGCTCATAAAGGACAGAACTGCAGCCTGCACCCAGCTTGAGAAGCAGACAGGCAGGTCTGCTGCATCCACCACACTCGGATTGTGGGGTTACGCGCCTTCAACTCCTTACCTCAAAGAGAGATGAAGTTACTTCTCAGCTTGTGAACCAGTTGATTTGGGGAATTTGGGACACAGAAGACTGTGGGTTCTTTGAAAACCAGTCCATGTCCCTGGAAACCAGATTCTAGACACCCTAGATATCTCCTAACAGCAAACAGCTCCCGTTTCCATGGAAACACCTACCACCCTGTTCCAAACGGGATGAATGTTTTAAAGTAAATGCACCACAGTGGTTGTAAGCCCTCGCCTATTTTCAGGAATCTGGCATCAGTTTCTATGGTAACTCTTGTAGCATATTTCAACATCCGCTAGGTGAAGGTTACTTGTGGGACCATCGGCTCTTTTTTCTGTAAATTGCATCACTGCCCTTCTCATCGACACGTTCCTCTTGTTGATAATAAAAGTAAAATTGTGAATATAAAAGTATCGTTATTTTTTCAAAAGACCCTATATTCAAGGTATAGAGTAAGTATTGTAAAAAATTGGTTACGTTTAACTATTTGCCTACATTGTTACAGCTGATATTTTCAAAAGGAAAAGACACTGGTGTAGGAGACTGATACTTATTCCTTTTCCACAGTGTTGGGAGATATAGTACCTGCCACTCATGGGAGGTATTACAAAACACTTTGATTCTGAATCAGAAGAGAGGATATTTATTAGAAAGCAGCCATCTTGTGATAGGCCAGCATCTGAAGCATGTTATTCCTTTAAATTCTAAGTCAGTTTTGTTCTGTTCAGTTTTGGTGAAGGGAACTGAGGGTCACCAACTAAATAATTGCCCAGGTTGCACAGCTAGGACCTTGCCTTTTATTCTTACCAGTTCTCTCTCGATCTGAGCTCTTTCTTCCACATCTTCTGCGTCCACCTAGCCCCACAGTTATGCCCGGCTAAACTGGGGCAATTACAACCAGATTACTAACCGCGTAGTCTACTTGGCCAGTTAAATGGATTATATTTGTGTTATGTACTTAGGTAATGTACTATTAACCATACAGAATGTAAGTGAGATAATTATTTTAAAAACACACGCTTGTTAAACTGGAGAAAGGGAGATACTGAAAGCTCCATTTTACAAGCTGAGCGGCATAGTGACCGTAAATTTCTGAATGTAAATTACTGATATTGCCGATGATCAGGTACATTTAAGGAGAAATATTTAGAAGAAAATTATACCTTACATTCGATTCAAGGTATAAATGAACGATTGTCCGCATATAAATGTAAGCTAAATTTAATCATTTTCCTACATTGTTATGTTGTTGATGTCTTCAAGAGGGACAGGCATGGCATGTGAGACTGATCCGAAGTCATTTCACACCCATCACGAACCACCTCCTTGGATCCTGTCTATGCCGCTCTAGGCAGGTTTTACGTGCCTGGTTCTCAGGGGTGGGGCTCAGATGGCCGGCTGTGAAAATTCTTTCCATTAAACCACAGGTACCTTGTAAAAACACGTGCTCATCACAAGAGCTGTGCATTGGGAACGCCTGTCCTGGAGAGGTCCAGTTTCTGTAAGAGGGACAGTGCCAGCACCCCGCCGTCTCTCAAGGACTCGGCCAAGAGTTTAGGGGATGCATTTGATCAACGATGTGGAGTTGTCATCTTTTACTCACCTGTGTCTCCAATGTAACCAAAACATACCATTAGGTTAAAACGTGAAACTTAGTTAATTTCTCATATGGACTCATCCACCACTATTAGAAATGTGTATGTACTTGAATAGAAAACCTGGGCTTTTGCTCACAAGTAAGAGATACTTCTCAGTTCTCACAGAACCCCCCCCCGCCTCCCGGGGTTGGAGGGATTACACTGCTACTCTTCTGCCATTTCAAAAACAGCTTCTTTCATCAGTACCTTTTTTTTTTTTTAGATTCCATATATATGTGTTAGTATAGGGCAGGAATAAAGACGTAGACATAGAGAATGGACTTGAGGACACTGGAGGGGGAGGGGGAAGCTGGGGCGAAGTGAGAGTAGCATTGACATATATACACTACCAAATGTAAAATAGATAGCTAGTGGGAAGCAGCTGCATAGCACAGGGAGATCAGCTCGGTGCTTTGCGATGACCTAGAGACGTGGGATAGGGAGGGTGGGAGGGAGGCTCAAGAGGGAGGGGATATGGGGATATATGTATGCATATGACTGATTCACTTTGGTGTACAACAGAAACTAACACAGTATTGTGAAGCAATTATACTTCAATAAAAATCTGTTTTAAAAAAAATGCTTCGTTCTCTTGAAAATATATGCTTTAAAGATTTCTTGGATAGAAATAGTTGCTCTGCCAGTGGTGGGAAATCCGAGCTCAACTGCTTAACTTGTGAGCATTTTTGCACGTTACTTTTTTTCCTGTCTCTTTTTGTTTTAATCTATCACTCTATCACTGGAGGCCGACAAAGCTAAACTGGAAAATAGTATAACATATACCGGTGATACAGTTGAGCTAGATTTGACATTACATGTCTCTTTAATTGGAGTCAGATTTATTCTCAGAATTTTGTGAGATTTCTAAAAGTTAATTTTTCATTTTATTTCTTCATTTTGATAATACATAAAGAATAAATTAAAATTTAAGCATATTTTGGATTATGTGGATAAAAATATCATTTTCCAGCACTGCCTTGTGGTTCCAAAGACCAAATTTGTGCTTCTGTTTAAGATTGCTTTGTTGTCAGGAAGCATTAATTTAATTAGAATCAGCCATTTAAAAAGAGAAGGGGCAGAGTAACAGGTACTAATCCAAGCCTATTTCAAATAAGGCCAGTATTATATTCACCATGAAATTAACTCAAAGTTACATTTGCCTTGGTTGGTCTTCTGGTTTGTAAATTTAATTATGTTGTATAGAAGGGTATAAACCATAACCCACAGTGTCTTTTCTTTACTTCTTATTTATAAATAATTACAGATTCACTTTAAGGAAAGTTGCAAAGATAGTACAGAGAGGCCCTGTGTTCCCACCCAGTTCCCCCATTGATAACATCTTACATAACTGCGGTACAATATCAAAACCAGGAGACTGATGTTGGAGCAATCCACAGAGCTAGTTCAGATTTCACCAGTGTGTGTGTGTGTGTGTGTGTGTGTGTGTGTAGTTCTATACCATTTCATCACGTGTGTAGATTTGTATAACCAACAGTACCATCAAGATACAGAATTGTTCCATCACCACAAAATCTCCCTCATGCTAACATGGTGAATGCTCCATGTGCTTGAAAAGAATTTGTATTCTACTGTTGTTGGGTGGAGTGTTCTATAAATGTTAGCTAGATTCTGTTGGTTGATGGTGTTGTTAAGTTAAAATTATCCCACTCTAAATCTCAGTAGTACTATGGTTGAAAGACTCTGATCAGTTAGCTTTTTCTGGACAATCAAGCACAAATAACCAGTGACATGCAACAATAAAAATGTTTCTCCTGCATCTGGGGCTTTAGCCTTTCTAAGTCCCTCCTGGCTGGGCTCACTCAAGGTTCCAGGGATCAGCTGAGGGTTGGCTGAGCAGGTCTAGGTGAAGCTTGGGGTGGCTCACTGCACATGTCTGTCGTAATCTTCTGTAACCAAGGGGCTAGCATAGGCAGGCTCTTCTCCTGGTGACTGCAGAATACAAGAGGCAACAAGCAGTTACCAAGACTCTACTTATGTCATGTCTGCTAGTGTCTCATTGGCCAAGTGTAATCACATGACTCAGTCCGGGTTTGGGGAATTATGGGACCCATAGTTGGAGAGCTTGCATCTTGACATGGCAGAGAGCATGGGTAGAACTTGTGCAGAAGATTTGGGACCATTAATGCAATCTACCACATCTAATATTAAGTTTTTATGTGTTGTATATTTTCTATTTTTGTGGGTGCACAGTTTATAAATGATAATTGGTTTTACTTTTGCCTCAATATAAAATCACTTTTAATGGAAGAATATAACACATTTACATTTTGTTGTTGTAAGTGATCGTTGTATTATTACTATTCAATCTTATGTGCCTTCTTTCCCCACCACCCCGTTTTTGCTCATTTGTGGAATATGTCTCCTTTCTCATATATTTCTCTAATATTCTGGAAGTTATTTATTCTTTTCAACTCTAGTATTGAATACAGTTTCCCTCTAAGGCCCAATGTCATTCAGTTTATATTAAATTCCTCTGACCAGTAAATAAGATGAATAATTTAATAAGCTATTATTTCTCTTAATTTCCCCCAGTAATGATTTCCATTACAGTTCTTGATATAATTCATTCCCCTAGGGCCAGTTTAATATTATCTTGTACTTTTTAAACAGTATTTCATTTCTCTCAAGAATTATTTTGTTCCTTACATTAGATTTCCAACCAAAATGTTTGCCATAACTTATTTTCTTTTCCAGTCATTGTCATGAGTTCTGTGCCCTGATTAACCTTTTGCTTGGCTGGTGTTAATTTCAGGCAGCGACACTCAGGAAGCGTATGTGTTGATGTTCTACGCCCTGGGTACCTGAAAATGCCACTCTTTTGTCTTTATTCATGAAAGAAAACTTATCCAGAAAATACATTCTGGAGTGAAAATAGTTTCTCTTAAAAATTATTTTTAATTACAACCTAGTGGAATTGGAAACAAATGCATATTTATTTTGTAGATGACTTTGTTTCTTTATCTATACACCTTCATTATTTTTAAAGACTGTCAAGGTTGTTTGTTTTTTCATTAAATTCTGCCTGTACCTGGTACTTGAATCTTTCTTTGGTTCAGATATTTGCCCTCATTTCTTTGATCATCGATTTGGCTCCATTTCTTCATGTTCTTTCATGATAAGAGCCAACGTGGCTTTCCTGGATCCATTCTTCTTATTCCATGGCTTTTCCCAAACTACGCTCCTCTATTCATACACCTTCCTCCACATTTTACGTGAATCCTTCATGTTAGCCTTTTGTTCTAATAGCTCAATATCTCACATTGTCTATTCAGCTTTGCGTTGCCTCTGTCATTATTTCTAATTTAGCATGCCTGTCTTTGTCTACTTCACTTTTTGATTCCTAATTTTTTTTTTCCTCCTCCTGAATACTGGTTCTAATTGGGTGAATATAATATAATGTTGTGTTCATCTTTGTTGAGAACATAATTAGGAACTCTTCTGCTTTCCTGGGGAAAATGTTTTCAGCATGGAGCATTTCTTTAGGTTCATAAGAGTGTCACTCTTAACAGCAATTTCTTTTTTGCCTTCATTTTTCACCATTTTGGAAATGGCTTTGACCATATTTAGTATTGGGTTACAACTCTGGGAGCTGAGACAGAGCATTTATAGTCTCTGAACGGTGCAGGCATCCACTCAGGGCCCCGGTGTGCCATTCTCTCTGCTCCACAGTGTTGACAGGGTTGGGACAATTAGCCAGTATCCTGAGATTGTCCAGTGCCTTGGTGGGGTCCAATTACTTCTAGATCACAGAGGCGAGAAGGGATGTCTGGTGTTCCCCCTGTCCTGCCTCGTGGACCTTTGCAAACACCCACCTTTTCCCCTCTAAGCTCAGGGATGTCAGGGAGGTCAATATCTTCCGAGACAGCCTCATGGCTTTGTATTCACCCTCTTGGAAGTCCTTCATATTGGACCCATGAATTAATTTATCTGGCATTTTTCCTCACTGTTTCTGGTACACGGATCAGTCATTCCCAGCATTGTTTTAAGATTTTCTATATTGTATATTCTACTGAGGCAATCTCAGAGAGGACTAAGTAGAGAGACACATGTTACTACCTGTATCTTGCCAAGAATTCTTGACCTTTTTCTTTATTAGGAATCTCTTTGGAAAGCGTCTTGGGAAAACATGTGAAGTGGAACAAAGTTAACTGACCCAGAAAGGTGATTAAAAATCCCAGAATTCTGTGAAAGTCCTGGAACCGACTTCTCCCGTTGTTTACACAGGTCTGTCTGGGAGCACAGACAGGCATGTCTCTCTTAGCTCTTTTACTGTACTTTCTCTCTATTAGGTGGATGGTTGGAATACCTATGTACAGCCCCCCAAGCTCTGGTTGTAATGCTTGCTACCTTATTTATGTCTATAACAATTCTACACGTCCTTAAGATTCAATTCTAGTGCAAGTTTCTCCATGAAGCTGTCTGCTTCCTCTCCAACAGTCAAAAATAAGCAGGTGGCTGGGGAATGTCCGTACCATATCGCCAACTATATTTGGATTCCTTCTTCCTCCCCTTTCAGGAGCACGTAGTAATGATTTTCTTAATTGATTATGTAAAAAGCTCTATGGTTTTGCACAAGATGTAACCACGAGGTCCTGGCAGACCCTTTCACAGCAGTTCCGTGTGTTTCTCCCATGCGAAATTGGGCTTCTAACTCAAAGACATCACAATACTCAACCTAGGAGTTATAAAAGTTGATGTTTCCTGTTTAAGCATAGCTTGTTGTCAACACTTCAAATACTCATAATGAGTATTTTAGTGCTTTACGTTGTTCTTCACATGTCTGCCAGAATGGCTTTTTTTTTAAACAAAGAACTGTGTTTTTTACTATTCATTGTAGCAAAATTATTGTCTCTTTAATTCCATCATTACTTTCAGAGTGATTCAGATAACCAGAAAACCTCGCATTTTGAAGCAAAATCTTGATGTATGTACCATCGGCATAAACATACCTTTATAATCTCTCTCTCTTTATGGTACCTGAACAGACATAAACATGTGTCTTCCAGAATCAGAAAAAAATTGAGGCTGGAAGGTACCTTTGCACACATCTGATGAAAGAACAAAGGTGCCAGGAAGTGAAATGCATTTCTGGGTCACAGCGACTTCATGGTGGAGACCGGCCTCTTGGGGTCTATTCGGGTCATGCAGTGAATGACTGCAGGGGACGTGCAAATCAAAGCCACCACTTTGGGACACTCTGGAAGTGTGTACTAAAGATGAACACATGCACACGCTTGCACCCAAGCTGTTGCACTTCAAGAGGTATAATCACCAAGCATACATATATAATCACCAAAGACATTACAAGAATATTCACACGAGCAGTGTTACACTAGCTCCCAACTGGAAAGGATCCAATGTCTGCAAAATTTCATGGATATGTATATTTCGTTATAGGCCTACAATAGAATACAATGCAGCTGTGAAAAATAACAAATTACTCCTTCTTACAACTTGTATGAATATCACAAATGTGATGTCGAGAAAAAGAATCACACCATATGATTCCATTTATTTAAAGTTCAAAAAGTCAGAAATGACCAGTGATGCGAGTGGTCTGCAAAGCGGTCATCTCTGAGGGGGCTGTGACAGAGGCAGCCTAGCCAGCACTTCTGTATCTAGATGCGTGGGTGGCAGTGGTGCACTGACAAATCCTGCACTTTTTTCGGTGTGTATTATACTTCAGTATACACAAATATTTACAAAATATTCACAAGTATAAATGCACACTATCTGTGACTTTTGTCAAACCCCTTTCCCTGTCAGGGCCTCGGTGTTCCCATCTGTAAAATGGGCTGGATACGTGAATTATTTCCAGAGGCCTGCCTGCTCTAATGTTCCCTGGTTCTCCGCTCTCAGTTTCTGTTGCAGACTCTGTGGGCTGGGCGAGCGCCCGTGGCACATGGCGGGGAGGGCTGAGCTTCCCTGGAGACATCTGTGCTCTATTTAGTGCTGGGACCTCTTCCCCAACAGGTGGCTGTTCGGCTGCTGTTGGGGATTTCCCCAGGGTGAGCGAGTCCCTCTTCATTTTGAGAAGAAGTCTCATCCATTTCAGAACTGTTCTAATTATTGAAAACCCGTCATATGTTAACCTGGAATGTTCCCTCCTGTCACTTACTCTCCAAATGCATCTACCTCTGATTTCCGACCCGGAGCAAAACAAAACCTGCAGTCCGGGGCCTCTCCGGGGCTGGACACAGGAGAGTGAGTCCCCCCTGGTCTCCTCCCTCAGGGCAGGTGCCATCGCGGGACACCCAGTTGCCTGGTCCCCCCAGGCTACATCATTCATCCTCATCCTTCACGCCCCACCCCTGAGGTCACCTCACTCTCCCGCGTCCACCTGCCCATCACATCTGCATCGAATCCACATGTGGAGTGCAGACGGGGTGTGACGACAGTGACGCACAGCTTGTTATTTGGCACAGTGGATGGGGTTGAAGTGTGTGTGCGTGCACGCATGTTGTGTGTACACGTGTGTTCTGTGCTCCGTGGGTGCGTTTACGCGTGTGTGCCCTGAGTGTCCACTGAGCCGAGGAGGCACCCCTGTCACACGCCCAGCGCAGGGCTTGGCACAGGGCACGTGACAGCAAGTATTTGTGCCCTGCACGGTGTGACATTTGTGCTCTGTTTTCTCCCTCGGATCAAATACAGAATTCTTTCATTTCCCTGGGAGAAGCCAACGGGGCCGGTGGAGCTGGTGAAGCGGATGGCCAGGACCACGTCCTCCCACCGGGAAGCCCACTGGCGCGTCTCTCTTCTCCCCGCCTCTGGTCCTCCTCTGACCCGCAACGCCTTCCAGCACCGTCTGCTCAGGGTATTTATCTGAAATTACTCTCATGCAAACTCTGGCACCATGATTCGAACCTTTTCCAGAGGTTGGCGACTGTGGGTATAGAAAGTGACATCCTAGGGAAGATGAGGTGGGCGGAGCTCTGAGGACCTCCTCTTCCTGGTTTGGTCCATGCGTCCAATGTCCTCCCTCCCCACCTGGTTGCCTGCGGCTGGAAGGGGAAGGTCACTTGGCTGTGAGGCTTCGGCCACAGAGACACTAGAACGAGGCACTTCCCTCCCCACTGCATGACTGGGGAATCATGTGACCAGCGTGAGAGCCGCCTCTGTAGACACCGGGCTTTGTCTGGCCAGCTTTTCTGTCTACATCTCAGACGGCATTCTGAGTGGAGGGCTTTTTTCCTTCTAATAACCTGCTTTTAACTACAAATTGGCACTATTAAAAAATATCCATTATCATCTTTAAAAAAAAAGTAGCATCGTGTGCAGTCACCCTTTTGGGCTGGGGACCCATGGTGACTGGGGTGAGGGGTCCAGCGGACGGCGGCTTCCCCCTGCAGGCCAGGTCCTGCTCGTCCTCAGAGTCTCGCTTTGAGTACATACAGTATTTTGGTAACACAATTTCTTTAGTTTTTAAATTCTAAGAAGGCTTGCAGTGAACCAGATTGTGGAGCTGGGACCGTGATAGTTTAATTTATCCTGTGGAATACTGAGAAAAATTGCCATATTTCGGGTCAGTTGAAGAACCTGTTACCAAAACACGAGGCAGTATGATTTTGCTGATCTCATTGAGATCAAGGCTGTAAAAACTTCTGTAGGAACGTCACCACAAAGGCTGGATGCGCTTTGAATTCAAATAAAAGAGCTTGTAAGAATCGCTTGGGAAGGCAGTGCCTGGCAGATCACACCTTTCCTTTGGCCAGCCACCCCACTCTGCTTCTTTGGTGTTTCCCCTGCCAGACATGCCATGCTCTCCCTGAGGAGCCTTCCGTGACTCCCCAGTGCTGGTGGGATGAAATCCAGACTTGCTTCTCAGCCCTGCTCAGTCTGGTCTCCTTTTCTGTCTGGTCTCTCCCCTCATCACACATTCTAGAGCCAGCCCCCCAAATTTGCCATTTCTTGAGCTACACCTTCAACTTTCCAATTTCAAGGCATTTTTATGTTTCTTGGCTCCAGAAAGCCCTTGTCACCATCTGCAAATACCATTGTTCCCATCCCGCCCTCACGATACCATCTCAAGACCCTCCAACTCCATGGCAGAGCCCTCGTCTCCTTTCATCAGAATTATTAATACACGCACCTGTTCTTCAGAATTATTAATACACGCATCTGTTCTTCCAGGAGCCTGAGTCCCTAGATGTTACTTACTTAAAACAAAGGCTTTGACTTTATCCACACCGCATAAAGGTTAAGGACTTCATGAACCACCCACTTTTCTGTTTCATGTCACGGTTTGCAAAACTGCACTTCACGGCCATCGTGGGAACATTCATTTCATCCTGACTGTGACATGTGGGGCTGGTAGCTGGGCGGGGTGATGTGATGCTACTCAGAAAGTGAGGGGTAGTCTGGATGCCCATCAGGTCTTTGACTCTCGACTTCCCCGCACACGGGGCTGTTCTGTGATATCACAGGATCAGACATAGTTCAGGGGAAGCTTGCTTCTTACCACGTGAGTTTGCAAGGGTGTGAGAGGACAGATCTTACACCAAAGGAGCTGCTTCTTTCTGCTCCTCGGCTTGGCTAATTCCTGGAACCTGAGAGAATTGGCTTGGATACTCAGGAAATCAGATTAGAGGGTGATCTAGAAATAGCATCTAGAGTATGCTTGAAACTCTGGACAGAAGGATACCAGAATTCACCCAGATGAGAACAAGTCATTTTTAAAACCTCTGCAGAAGTGTTCTGTATTCTCTTTGACCAAATGGCTTGATTTGTCTTAGTCCTGAGAAAGGTGTCAAATTCTACCTTAATTTCTTTAAATCTTCTTCATATATTTTAATTCACCTTTGACATTTTTATTTGTGGTTTTCCTCTTTCATGTTAAAACTAAAATATACCCTCTGTTAAATAAAAATTAAGCCCATCCCAGAAATCGCTTATAATTTCTACGTCTTAAAACAACTCCTATCATTTTTCTCAGATAAGCACTTTATTTTTTTTATATGATTGAGAAAAGGAAATACGAGTTTGTAACCAGTTTTCGCTTAAATGGTAGAGTTCACATTTCTACCTAGTCTTCCTAATTTTCTCCTCTGCCACAGCTGTAGCTCTTCCTTCCCGGCTGAGTCTCAACCCCCCGCCCTCCCCCACTGTCCATCCTCAGGGGTCTCACACACGTTCCGGGGGCTCCTCGGCTGTGGTGCACGTTGCAGTCCGTTGTATGGATTTATTCAGTCTACTCTTCTCAGCATCCCTGTGTCAGGAACGCTTCTCCCAGTTCCTGTGTCCTCTGGGCTGAGTACGGTGGAACCCAGGTTCCCTCTGTGCTGAAGGATGGAATACAGAGATAGAGGATGCTGCCCGTTATTTAAGAGATGCTACTGGCATGGTGTGATGTCTGGTGACTGGTTGTCTTCTTATTTAGCTTTTGGGGTAAAACTATATGTACACATATATCCTTGTAAAGGAAAACAAGATTCATGTGTTTCCTCAAACAAGAACATTTACTTTTTAGCGAATAAATGTACTCCTAGTTGGTCACGGCTACGCAATGAGAAAACATCTGGAAGAAAAGTGAAAATTGAAAATCGAATGATCATGACGTTTAGTCTAGATGCCGCCACACACCCGGCTGTAGTCAGATAGGTTTTTCGGTTTGCACGATTGTTCTGGCATGTGGAGCTGACCCTGGAGAGAGCCTGTGCTTTCACCCTGCCTGCCATCTTCATCAGAGAGCTGACAGCTCATGGTCACGATGGGCTCACCTCTGCAGAAGGCCTGCCTGCCACCTCTCTCCCCTCAGACAAGGGCTGCACCAGAGGAAAGACTCTCACAGACGGGTCAGGGAGAACACTGTTTGCCAAGCCCCACGGTAAGTGCTTAGTGTTTGGACTGACCTTATTCCTCCAGAGAGGAAGAGTAAGTTATTAACTTTGAACTTGTCTGTATTCATTATGAAATTGTTCTATCCCAAATTTCATATAAATTTAGCATGTGATCATTCACCCTCTCTCTCTTTTTTTTTTTTTAAATAAACCGTGTTATTGAGGTATTGTTGACATACAAAAGGCTGCACATACTTCATGTACACAACTTGATGGGTTTGGAGATAAGTATACACCTGTGAGACCATCACCAGCATCAACGCCATAAACACAGCCATCACCTCCAAAAGTTTCCTCCTACTCTCTTTAGTTATTATTATTTTTTGCGATGAGAACACTCAACATAAGATCTACCCTCTTAGCGAACTTTTAAGTGTACGATATGGTATTGTTGACCACAGGCACTGCTCTGTACAGTCAGTCTCTAGGACTGATGCATGTTGCATACACTGAACTCTGTCCCCTGAGACCAGTGGTCCCCAACCGTTTTGGCACCAGCGACCTGTTTCATGGAAGACAATTTTCCACGGCACGGGGGTGATGGTTCAGGCGGTAATGCGAGTGATGGGGAGCGGCAGATGAAGCTTCTCTCGCTTGCCTGCTGCTCACCTCCTGCTGTGCGGCCCAGTTCCTAGCCCTGGTCGGGGGGTTGGGGACCCCGGCCTTAGACTAATACTTCCCACGACCCCTCCCCCCAGGCCCTGGCGACCACCATTCCACTCTCTGCTTCTCTGGGTTTGACTTAGATCCCTCATCTCCGTGGTGTCATGTAGTGTTCGTCTTTCTGTGTCTGGCTTATTTCACTTAGTATAACTCCTTCCAGGTTCATCCATGTTGTAGCAAATGGCAGGCTTTCTTTCTTTTCTGAAGTCAAATAATATTCCCCTGTATGTATAGACCACATTTCCCTTATCCATTCATTTGTCCATGGGCACGTAGGTTGCTTCCACGTCTTGGCTGTTGTGAATAATGCTGCAGTGAGCATGGAAGGCTTTCAAAGCCATGTCTGCCCTTTCCTCTTAAATGAAGATGAATTTTAATACTCAAGTAGGACTCTTTCTCTTCAAAGTAAGGGCAAACTTGGGGCCCTGAAGGAAGGACGGGGTGAGGGTTGGACACCCCCTCCACCTGCAGTTTCTGGTCTCGGGTTCCTAAGTTGTAAAGGAGGTGGTGCGTCTCAAAGCACAGGGTTGGTTCTCCACATGCCTTTCCTAGGCTCTTCTCTCTGGTTGACATGCTTTGGCCCTTCTGGTGTTCTGGAAGCATTTCTAAATATTCAGCTTCTTTGAAAGCCCACCTCATCCAGAAAGCCATTCCAGGCAGCTTGTTAACAGAGGCCTGACCCGTCTTCTCTTTCTCTGCACTTTGCTGGAATCCAAGCCCCTATCTTGCTCCGTGTTTTCGTAGCACGTATTAATGGGCACATGGTATATCATTTACTTATTCCTTACGTTTGTTACTCAGTGCCCCCTGCTAGAAGGTAAGCTACATGAAGACACAGATTTTCTTTTCTTGGCTATTTGTTTGTCCGTTTATAAATTTTGATGGTGCAGGTATATCACAGGCAGTTAAAAAAAATCTCTGTTGAGTAAATATTGTCACCTTTATGTAGAACAGCACTGTGATTTATGAATTGACATACTTGTCTCCTGAGCTACAGTGAAAGCTATGTGAGGACAGAGGCTGTTTTCCTCCTCGTTGTACGCACGGACATTCCTAAAATGGGTGAGAACCTGAACGGAAGAACCAGGGGTACAACTTGTATCTACCAGCTCAAGGCTGCTCCAATCTCACTACAGGAGCTCTCAGAATTTCAAGTTCATAGCACAAATTACAATACAGATTAAAAAAAATTTTTTTTTTGATGTGGACCATTTTTAAAGTCTTTATTGAATTTGTTACAATATTGCTTCTGTTTTATGTTTTGGTTTTGTGGCCCTGAGGCATGTGGGTGGGATCTTAGCTCCCTGACCAGGGATTGAACCTGCACCCCCTGCATTGAAAGGCGAAGTCTTAACCACTGGACTTCCAGGGAAGTCCCTGATTTTTTTTTTAATAGCGCACTTGAAGGGACTAATGACGTACCTTACAAGTAAACAGTAGTAACAAACCTAGTCTCCTCCAGCAAGTGGAGTGTCTCCCGTATCTCTGAACTGCTCACAGGGTGGGGTTCTGTCTGGGAAATCTGTCTGGATACTCAGGGGCTGTAGGAGAAGACCCCCTTCCTGTGGCCTCTGCTTAGCCTGCAAGATTCCCAGGAAGAAATGATGAGTTTCTACTGATGCCCTGTCATGCCATTCTTCCCCTTTCATCATTTCTGAGCTTCAAATAAAGACTTAGTCTATACATACCGAGATGCATGATCCTCTAAGCCCAGCTCTGTCTTATAGAAAGTTCAGTGAGAAATGATTATGTGCTGCTCCTCTAACTGGAGATTTACTCCCCTGGAGCGGATACTGCCTTAGAGACACAGCACCCGTCACCTGGAGAGGGTCATGGTCACTTAGAGACCAAGAGTGCCCACGACACCTGGGGATAGAATCTCTTCCCCACGCTAGACCTCCTGGAAAAGCATCGACATTTAAAAAAGATCCAGAGGGTTTAAAAGCCCACTGAAGTTTGAGAAGCACAAAGATTCAATGCAGGCTTTACTGAGCTACACCTTTCATTCAAATTAGCTAACTCCTAGGTTCATTCTCACTAGCTTAAAGACCGATCCCCACTTAGCTCACAGGCTTGAACTTGTGACTTGAGCAAACGTGTTGAAATATGGAGGGACCGTGAAACCTTGACAAAGACAAACAGGCAGCTGTGCAAACGTAGAGGAAACTGTTCAAATGAGATCAGTACCTGGAATTGCATTCATCAAACAACGGAGCATGGGCATTGTTTGTAACAGGGAAGTGACGAATGAGTCATACGTGTCTAGGATGGGCTAACGGGAAATGGCTTCCTCAGTTCCAGTCAAGAGAAAAGGATGTGGATGTGGATTCTGACCACTATTTGAATAATTTATTTGAAAGAATGGGGGTTGTAAACATCTAAACAGAAGGGCTTAGGGCTGAAATGTACACCCGCTTTAAATAGAAAAGTTCCTGGGTCCCACTGCAGACCTACTCAATTAACATCACCATGGGTGGTCCAGGGAATGGTCTTTTTAAGGAACATCTCTTTTGGTTTTAATGCACGGACAAGCACAGAAGCACAGACACGGTCTGGCACCCCCTCCTATGGGTGAGACATCACGCAGGCAAGGACTCCCACGTTTGCTGTTTGCATAACACCCCTGGTGACTGGATGTCCTGCTCCCAAGGCCGTCCATTTAGCTTCCTTTAGCAGTGCTTTGAATTTTTATGTGGAGATTAAAATTTCTCAACTTTATTTTCCCAAGCTGATTAGAGTTCCACCACTTAAGGCCAACAGAACAATTCCTATTCCATCTTCTGCCCTGCTTTTAATTGGCTATGAAAATACTTCTCTTCTCTACTAAAGAAAGGATCACATCACCTTCTTTTAAAAAAATAAACTGTTAATTTTAGAATAATTTTATGCTGCAGAAAATTTGCAAAGAGAGTAGAGAGTGCCCATCTACCTCACATCCTTTTCCCCTGTTATTAATCTCTTACATGACCATGGCATATCGATTACTATTAATGGACCTGTAAGATGTTGGTTGCAAGTTTTTATAAATGTTCTGTATCAGGTTGAAGCAATTCCTCTCTGTTGCTAGTTTTGTAAGTGTATTCATTATGAATGGGTGTTACATGTTGTCAAATGTTTTTTCTGCCTCAATCATTGTGATGATATAATAATTTTCTTCTTTAGCCTGCTGATGTGATAGATTACACATTAATTGATTACAGACCTTAATTAATGGTTACAAGCATGAATTGCTTTTTGAACGTAGAACAAGTCTTGCATACCTGAAATAAATCTTGCTTGGTCGTGGTATATAATTCTTTTTGTACATTGTGGTATTTGATTTGCTAGTATTTTGTTGATGATTTTTGTGTCCATGTTCATTAGAAATATTGGTCTGTAAATTTCTTGTAATATCTTAATCTGGTTTTGGTATTGGGTTAATACTGACGTCATAAAATGGGTTAGGATGTGTTCCTTTTGCTTCTATTTTTGGGAAGATATTGTAGAGAATTGGTATAATTTCTTCCTTAAATGTCTGATAGGATTCACCATTGAAACAATCTAGGCTGGTGCTTTTCTTTTGGGGGAGGTTTTTAATAATTGATCAATTCAGTAGATGTCAGATATTCAGGTTATCTATATCTCCTTGTGTGTGTTTTGTTAGTTTGTGTCTTTCAAGGAACTGGTCCATTTCATTTAAGGTATCAAATTTGTGGGCATGGAGCTGTTTGAATTTTTCCTTTATTAACATTTTCACATCGATGGGGCCAGTATTGATAATTCCTCTTTTATTTCTAATATTAGTAATTCATGTTTTCTTTTCTTTTTCTTGCTTAAACTGGCTAGAGGTGTATCAGTTTTATGTATCTTTTCAAAGAATCAACTATTGATTTCATTGACTTTTTTCTCTATTGTTTTCCTGTTTTCAACTTCATGGCTTTTGCTCTAATTTTTGTTATTTCTTTTCTCCTGCTTGCTGTATGCATAAATTCCTCTTATTTACTGGTTTCCCGAGGTAGATTATTGATTTCAGATCTTTATTCCTTTCTAATATATGCACCAGTGTGATGTTTCCCTGTAAGCACTGCTTTGCTGCATCCCACAAAGTTTGATGAGTTGTATTTTCATCTTAATTTGGTTTGAAATATTTAAAAATTACTCTTAAGATTCTTTTTTGACCCATGAGTCATTTGGAAATGCGCTGCCCTCTTATGTTCTGTCACTTCCTAAGTGTTAGCATCAGCCCATGTTCATGACCGACACACGTGTCTTTCAGCTCAGGCATGGAACTTCATCTTGTGACACCACTGGCTCCTGGACCTCATTAGGGTGATGACAAATATTTTGAGCCCAGCACCACTCTATTTTCCCATGTCCCAAGCAGAAGTTATCATCAAATTCTTTAATATTCATTTATCTGTCTAGTTTCAGTGTCATTTGCTGGGCCTTCTTCCAACTAGTCACTGAAGATAGAAAATTAGATCTCATTCTTGACTCTAATTCTATTCTTTACCCTGTATATGTAATAAATTCCCAAGTCCTACTCATTTTAATTCCTAAACATTTCTTGAAATTGTCCCTCTTTTCAATCCTTTTATGACTCCCTGGTAGAAACAACTCTTCATCTCTCAGCTCTGTTACTTCTCAGATTAACTGCTCCTGGCTTCCAATTCACCTCTCAATTCTCTTCTCCTTATAGCCGCACACCAGTGATCCACAGACAGCCATTGTGATGTGCTGCATCATTCCTGAAGACCATTAGCTGGGTTTCTAGAGATGGACAGAATATGGTCCAGGCTCCTTGGCATCATGAACTTGTAGAATCTACCTCCTCACTGCTCCTTGGTTCTCAATCCGCATCTGGCAGCAGTAAAAGCATTGTCACTCTGTCCTCACATGGGCTGTGGTCTGGCTGTTGTTTAGGCTGCCCTGTATTGCCTACCAACTTCTTTTCTTCCCTTCTTTATGTTTTTCTCTCTGACATTTCATCTTTATAAAGTCTCCTCACACTCAAACCAAATATCACCATCTTCAGTTCACTTCCCTGGAGGGTCACAGGCTGGATTAGGTGATGCTAAGTGGGGTCCCCCACTGTGCCAGAGACGATGTTTGCAGAGAGAGATTCACCATCCTGAGACTGAGGTTGGATAAGGCCAGTGGGCTCGGAGCAGCCTCCAGAATCTGGGAGTCTGGCTGAGAAACAGAATCCATATGCCCAAGGGAACTTCTAAAGGGAGCAAAGCTAAGCACTGGTGGGAAAAAAAAGGGCGAGAAGAGAAGACTGGACCTGACCGAGCAGATAGAGAGAGGAGCCTTGGGAAGCAACCCTTCTGGAGAAGAGTGTAGAGGAGGCATTCTGGGCCCTGCATGATGGGATCCCTCCTAGAGAAATCCTGGAATGCTGGAGATGACAGGATTTGCTGGGGTAAAAAAAGAAGTGATTTCATTTGCATCCAAATGCAGTCAGCTCACATGGGGTGGGGGGGGGGAATTGACCAACTGGTATTTGAGTTCTTTGAGCATCCTTTAGCATGTCTGATTACCTCCTTAGACTTAAGAGAGTAACTTGAAATTAAGAGCTATATAGTATTTATTGCTCTTTTCCTAGCCTCTGGCAGACTCCCTGGCAGAGAGCAACTCAGTAAGCATTTGTTAAATTGAAAGAACATTCAATGCCTTATTCCCACCTTTCATGATGCCAAGAAGACTGGACTATATTCTGTCCATCTCCAGGGAGCCATTTCATGTTTTTAAGTAATGATGCACCAAGGTCAACAATGAATGTTGAAGGTGTGTGCTGTGCTCCTGGTCATACTTGGCACTTAACACTTCTAATTTTCTCCCCCTTCTCAGATCAACTTTACTGCCTAACTAGTCAAAGTATAACTTTACCTATTTGCTTTAAAGAGATAGCCATACGATATACTTTCAGTAATTCCAATAATATGATAAGTCAATTTTCAGATTTTACTCTTACCATAAGGGTAAGAGTACCATATGAGGAAAATTCAATTACAAATCTCCGTCCTTGTAAAATGTGGGCATTTTGTTCTGTCAATAAAATTTTCTTTGCTAGAGTAATGTTGCAGCCTAAAGAAGAAAAGTTGTGTGTTAGTTTTCTTCTTTTTTTTAATAGATCTTTATTGGAGTATAATTGCTTCACAATACTGTGTTAGTCTCTGTTGTACAACAAAGTGAATCAGCCATATGCATACATATATCCCCATATCCCCTCCCTCTTGAGTCTCCCTCCCACCCTCCCTATCCCACCCCTCTGGGTCGTCGGTTAGTATTATAAACTTTATGGCTTAAAACAATACAAATGAATTTTCTTCCAGTTCTAGAGGTCAGAAGTCCAGTATGATCTCACTGGTCTAAAATCACAGTGTCAGGGGGGCTGCTTCCTTTTGGAGACTTCAGGGGAGAATTCGTTTCTTGCCTCGTCCAGCTTGTACAGTCTGCTGGCATGCCTCGGCTTGTAGCTGCATCTGACCATCTTCACTTTCCCTCCTCTTTCCTCTGATTTCATACCTCTCTCTTGTAAGGACACTTGTGATTATTCTGGGCCCTCACAGATAATCCAGGATAATCTCCCATCTCAAGTTCCTTAACTTAATCACACCTGCAAAGTCCCTGTTGCCTTAGAGGGCTACATTCACAAGTTCTGGGGAACAGGACATTGACCACTTAGGGGGCCTTTATTCAGCCTACCATGACCTTGTCCAAACTCTCATTTATGGTGAAAAAATTGAATATGGAGATGAAAAGACTCCACTCAGATCACAGGACCAAGAAAAGAACTTATTCTCCTGTTCTGAGTCCTAGTTCTTCCCAAAGCACCACTGTGGCCTCACCATAAATGTAACTAACATTCATCTGTGGATGAGAACCTTTCATAAGCACTTTCAGAGCCCACCAAGGCAACGTGACTTTTGTGAAAGAGTGAGCATTATTTTAAAGACTGCTTCTCCAGCATGTTGTATAATACTACGTTGTAGTGCAATACCAAAATGTTCCCATAAATTAAAAAGAAAAAAGCTTTTAAAAATGCAACAAATAAGCATCTTATAATGGCTAATAATGCAATCTTAAATGGTTCTAATTTTGGAATAAAGAGAAGGGCAAATATGTGCTTAAAGCAGAACCACATGTGAATTAAGATAATGACTGGCAAGGCAAGGGATGTCAACTCAGGTCATTCCAGGCCATTCTCAGCACCCTTGTGGCCTATGGAACACAGGAGGGACCTGCTTCTGTTTCCCAATGACCCCTATTCCTCTAAGGTCCTCATCCATTCATCCTTGAGAAACACAAAGGGACTCAGAGGTCCAACCCCTCTTTTCAAACGGGGTTGCTCTGGACAGTCAGGGAACCAAGGTGGGAGGACTTTACTTCACACTGGAGTGTGTTTCTCTTCTGTCTGACAATCATGGGATTTGAGAGCCCGTGGGTCCTGCACCATCCCCGTTAGCCCCAAATGCTCTTGGGTCCCACCAAAAGTAATGGCAGGGCTGCAGTAGAGACCATTTATCCTGACTTGTGGCCCAGGAGTCTTCCTACATGGTGTTGACTCAAGTTGATTCCAAGTTCACAAATTAGAAGCTGAGGTCTACAGAGACTAAGCCAACCCTCACCCCCTGCAAGGGGTGCAGCTAGTAAGAAACACATCAGTCTTCCACTTCCGGTTAGTGTCAGTGCAGCGTTCCTTACATCCCAAGACTAAGGAGTGCACTTCAGTTTTGAAAAGCAAGACCACTGAAGTGGTTTAACTTGGAGCTGTCTGCTCGTGTCCTGGACTCATCATGCTATTGAATCCCAACTACTAGAACCTTGACCTGGATTTTGATTATGTCCTTGGTCCTCCTGATGCCAGCTTGCTACCCTGACTGCCCTCCCTCACATTGCACTTACTCCTTACTTTGTCCTGAGCTCTTCCAGCTTTCCTTTCTGGTTTCCTTTCTGTGTATACTTTTGCTTGCATTACTTTCTTCTTTTATTTTATTTAGCACCTAGTCTATGCCTGCCATTGTGCCAGAGCTGCAGAAATGTATATGCCACAGTACTAGAACTCAGAGTACCTGGATTAACGCCCAGAATGGTAAGAGTTCTCCCAGAGGCAGGTATTGTTTTCAGTGCCTCTCCCCTGCCCTTCATCCTCCACCTCTGGCAACCACAAATCTCATCCTTTTTTCTATGAGATGGCTGGGGTTTTTTGTGTTTTTTTTGTTTTTAGATTCCACATATAAGTGAAATCATACATATGTGTATTTCTCTGACTTATTTCATAAGCATAATGCCTTTAAGGTCCAACCGTGTTATTTCAAATGGTAAGATTTCCTCATTTTTTATGGCTGAATCTTCCATTTTATATACATACCACAAATTCTTTATCCGTTCATCCATCGATGGACATTTAGGTTATTTCCATGTCTTGGCTATTGCAAATGATGCTGCTATGAACATGGGGGTGTATATTTTCAAGTTAGTGTTCATTTTTTTTTGATATATTCCCCAAAGTGGAATTGCTGGATCATATGGTCATTCTGTTTCTAATTTTTTGAGGATCTTCCATACTGTTTTCCACAGTGGCTGTGCCACTTTATGATCACACCAACAGTGCACATGGGTTTCCTTTTCTCCACATCCTTGCCAGTATTTGTTATCACTTGCCTTTTTGATAAAGGCCCTTCTAACGGGTGGGAGGGTGATATCTCATTGTGGTTTTAACTTGCATTTCCCTAATGACTAGTGGTGTTGAGCATCTTTTTCCATGTCTCTGTTGTCCATTCATATATCTTCTTTGGAAACATATCTATTCAGATTCCTTGCCCATTTTTAAATTTGATTATTTGATTTTTGCTATTGATTTGTGTGAGTTCTTTATCTATTTTCGATATTAGCCCCTTAGCAGATACCTGGTTTGCAAAAATTTTTTTTCATTTGTCTTTTCAATTTGTGGATGGTTTATTTTGCTGTGCAGAAGCTTTTTAGTTTGATGTAATCTCACATGTTATTTTTGATTGTGCTTTAGGTGTGATTTTTCAAAAAAATCATCAAGGAGCTTTTTTTCCTATGTTTTCTGCTAGGAATTTTCATGGTTTCAGGTCTTACATTTAAGTCTAATTCATTTCAAGTTAGTTTTTGTGAGTGGTGTAAGATGAGGGTCAAGTTTCATTCTGTTACTTGTGAATATCTAATTTTCCCAGCAGAATTTGTTGACGAGACTGTCTTTTCTCCATTGAGTATTCTTGCTTCTCTTGTCAAATATTAGTTGACCATATAGGCTTGGGTTTATTTCTGGGCTCTTGATTCTGTTCCATTGATCTATTTGTTTGTTTTTATTCCAGTACCATACATTTTTAGTTACTATAGCTTGAAATCAAGAAGTGTGATGCAGAGGTGGGTGTTCTTAAGAGGTTTAAAGATCTATGAGCGGAGAGGCATTGGCACTGCTTAGGGTCATGGGAACGCTTCATGCTCGAGCAGAGAGAGAAAACTGTCCAAAGGACATTGTGGGGCAAGGCACCTTAGAAAGAGCAGACAGATTTGCCAAGCACTTTGAGGTATGAAAGAATTAGGAATGTTTAGGAAACCATGAGTTCACAGTGACTGGGGCTTGACTGTGAGGGGTGAGATGAGGGGCTCCAGGAACCACATTAAGAACTTTGTGTCTTGGTGACACCCCTCCTGGGTCATTGTCTACACTGGGTGTTGAATCAGGTACCATCTCTGTTGTGAGTCTCTAGATGGCAATTGTTTTGAAAACAAGTCTTTTTTTTTTTTTTTTAACATCTTTATTGGAGTATAATTGCTTGAAAACAAGTCTTGAAAATAAGTTTTTGTTTAGAACTTCTAGAGGTTAAAGGACATCCCTAGAAGCTTCCTTTCTACTAGTTGTTTTTAATCTGCCAATCACTGGCCCCAACAATGCCCTGGTCTTCGCCAAGTTCAGGGATCCTCGGGGAAGTATTTCTTTTCAAAGGCTGGTGTGAACAAATGACCAGTCCACCATGAAGTCCTGTAAGGTGACTGTAGTTAGTAGTTGTGACATGGTGTCTGCAAGACAGTAGAAGAAGTAGGCGGTCCAAGAGTGCGCCAGGCTGGAAGAGTTTGCTCCCATCTGGACAAATTCATTAAGTCATCCTTTTATCCTGGGTTCTCCAACAGTACAATGGCCTGCATGGCAATCTCTTAAATAGAATTTTATGTCAAGGGCAATTAGTCTGCTAGGTAGATCCTTACTGTATTAACAGTTTGGCTTTCTGGTTTGTATCTTGTCTCTTGGATATTTGATCTGCAGGAATTGGCCTCTCCTTGGGGTTTGGGACCCGAAAGGTGTAGTGCAGACCCTTTGGAGTTAGGGAAAGCCTGCAGAGGGGAGTTTAATGAAACAGATAGTGGGTCACCGACTTCAAGAACAATCTCCCCAGCTACTGACCTTGGCATCTGGGCACAGGCCAGCATCAGAATTTGTCAAAACTACACTAAACTCTCCCCCTGCCATGCAGGTTTAATAGGTGGGATCTCAGATATGGAATCCAAGCAATTCACTGTAAGGATGAGGACATGAGAAATATCCAATACACACTTGAAGAATTTGCATGCACTTTCCCATACGCACATTTACTTCATATGTCGAATTTGGGACCTTTGGGGACAGTTTGAACAATGAGATCAATATGAATAAACTTTTCTGCTTTTTGGTACCCTTTTCCATGTGGTGAGTTTCTGGTCTTATGGTCTGACCATTTGGTGATATATGTTAGATGAATGATGTCTCTGATGTGAGAGAGATAATGGAGAATATAGTTTGTTAATCTTTTTTGGTTTTCTGTTTGTCTATTTATGAGGTTAAGTCAATTAAGAATTTTGTACCAATTAGAAGGAAAAAAAAAAATCTCTCTGAGATTTTAACTGGGGAGTTTTGGTGTTTAGTGTTACCCTGTGGCTGAAGTTGTGGAACAGAAGCTATAGGTTCTCTCTATGTCTCTCTGTGTTCTCTCTGTGTCTATGCACCTGTACATGATAAAAGGACTTTATCTTTCATGATGCCAGTGTGAAATGTTCTCCTACTTCAATAGAGAATTAATAAGTTCTATTATTATGTTTACATCTTGATGTAAAAAAAAGTGATCAAAGTTTCACATCTTGATCATAAAGTAACAAGTAGATTAGCCAAGGTACAGACACACGCGGTATTGACTTAGGCAAGCAAACCCAAACAGGCCTTCGCTAGGTGATAACTTGAAGTCTAGCCTTCAAAGACTTTTTTCATCCTTAAAGTACTTACTTTGGGTGAAGGATTTGCTCCCGCTCACCATCTAAATGTTTTAAAACATTTTCTAATTATTTTGCATTTAACTTTTCAAGAAGTTGTTTTTAACTTGGCAAGCTGGTATAAATTCCAAGGCAAGAGTGATAGCTTACTTTTGACAGAAAGAAAAAAAAACCCTTTATTTTGTGAGGAAAGGCCAGTGGAATCCCTTCAATGTAAGATGATGGCTGGAATTTTGCAAAACTGTTTGCTCTGTGTATGTGTGTTGTATGTCAAAAATCTCAATCCAAAGACATTTTGAAATATTAACTTTTGGGGGCATAGCATAGAAAGCACAAATTATCTTGGAAAGAGATCTTATTTGAATGTATTAAATGTTCTAATTCATGGATATGATATGTCTTTCTGCTACACAAATTTTTATTTCTTTCATTTTTAATGCTAAGAAAAACTCATGTGTACCATTATTGAGTTAACTCTCATTTTTTGGTTGCAAATTGGATTTCTTCATTATATTTTCTATCTTATTAATATTCCTATGGGAACATATTGACATTTCTGGATTTATGTAATATCGAGTAGTTTTACTGAATGCCTTTGTTTTTCTATGACTATTTTGTTGGATTTTTTTGTAGGTAGTCAATATGATGTCATATCGTTTGAAAAGTAGTGAGTTAGACCTTTTCAATAATCAGTCTTCTTATATTTTAATGTAATCACAGTGATCTGTACGATTCTATTAAATATTAGCAGTGCAGCTTAGTTTTTATCAAATCTCTCCATAAACAAATCACATAAATCACATACTAGTTCCTTTTGAGAAGGTGCGTTGTTTGGCTCTGTTAGTCCTTTGGGAGACTTTACGCCTAGTAAGAAAAACACTGTACATTTATTAGGTCACAGTAATGGACCAGGTGCCTTTCAAAGAGAATTGAACTGAATGCTTAGAACAGCTGAGAAGAAGGTGTCATCACCCAACTGCTGACTTGAGAGCAGTTAAGGATCTAGTCAGGGTTGCACAGCTGGTGGGCGCTGGGCCTGGGGTCTCCCCATCTTTTGTTCGTGCTTTCTCAAGGCAGAGCAAGACACAGGCGTAGTGACCCCTGGAGCCCAGAAGAGAGAGGGGTGAACCTTGACGTGGGGTTCAAGGACTTCAAGGAAAAGGACAAGCAAGCCTCTGGCTGGACCTGGAAACATGGGCATCATAGCAACAGGCTGAGCCAAGGAAGCATTCTGGAAGGGGAGACGGGGGCCGCGCTTTTGAACCAAGAAATCACTGGATAACTCTCAAGACTGGTTTCAGTGCAGAATGCAGAATGTCAGCTTGTTGGGGGGAAAGACAAAGGAGTCAGGGGGTGCGTTGCCCGTGGGAGCTTGGGAGAATTTGGTGGGTACGGGACATTCTGATCAGGCTGCTGACCTGGTCAGATGGAGGCTTCAGTCAGGTCAAGAACAGAAGGAAGTCTTGATGGCAGGTGCCCCAGCAGTTAGCAGGCTGCCGCCTAAGGAAGGGGAAGAGAGGATGAAGGACAGCACTGAATGTCAGTGAGATTTGCAAAGAGTAGAGGAGTATACAGTGTCACAGATGAACATCCAATACGATTTTTTACTTATGCATTCAGATAATATCACCTGGACATCATGAGATTTAAGCCGGTGAAGAGCTTCCATCCTTTGGGGACAGAGGCATCTTCTCCACAAAGTTGGAAATGACAAGCCCATGAGGGGTGAGCTGCCCAAATGCAATAAGGTGGCTTGAAAAAAGAGATACTCTTCAGCTGTTGGGATCCCAGAAAAATACTTAGATGTGGTGGTATTGGAGCTGATGTTATGATATGCATAATGGGAATGCTGCAACAGATATTTTAGTTAAGATTAAAGGTCGCTCACCCTTGAGCTGTAATTTATGCTCTGGAAAGAGACGGAGGAGCAGGTAAAGACTGGAAAATTGGGTGGAGGTCTTCTGTGCTGAGCGGGGGCTCAGCTGTCCTGCTGGATAAATGTCCTTTTATCTTCCAGGAGGCAGGAGCCAGACTCAGGCTTTGAGCCTTCTTGGAATGCAAAGCAGTGTCAGAAGGGTGGGGAGGGACACCCTGGTTACACAGATTGGAGTCTGTTGAGCAGAACAAGAAGAGATCTATGGGGACATTGGGCGGGCTCTAGGGACCCCTTTCGGAACCTACTTCCTCTCCCTGAGGTCCACAGCCCAGAAAAAATGACCTCCTGGTTGATGTTTGGACCACATGGCCCAGTAGTACTGGGTGTCACTCTGTATCAAATCTGAGAATCGTAGACTGAGTCATGGTCCTCGGAGCTACGACTGAGTACCCCCGCAGCCGGAGTCACGAGAGCATCCCCGTGGCTCCTAGACCCTGTGTGCACTCCTGCATCCTCGCCTGGTGGTGTCAACTCCGTGCTATTGTCCTCCACACCACCTGTTCTCTAAGCGCCACAGACCATCATTTCAGAGCGGGGAGAGGGTGTGACCTGGCCTGTCCCAGGGTTTCCCTGGATTTGGTGAGTGAATGAGTGGATACATTAATGACTGAACCCCCTTTCAGCTGTTTATTCATAATTTAGATGTTCCTATGCGGTCACCCCTGGACATCCACCCCACTCCCTTCCTCCTCCCGCCCCCCTCCCTTGCTGCACGGTTGCAGGTGTCCCCCCCACCCCACTGTCCCTGACTCCTGTCCTGTCTTGATTGTTGGTCACCATCTTCCAAAATCATTGCCATGTAGTAGACCTTCCCAGTACTTTTCCAGCCAAGAATCATGTGCCACCTGCGACGTTTCAGCGATCAGTCGTGTAAATCCCCCTCGTCCTGTCTCACTGCACTTTGCTTGCTTGCTTGGTGCTGCCCACTTGCTCCCCCTTCGCCTCAGTGAATATGCCAGCAACGTTCACAGAGTGGAATGTGTGGATGCGGTTTTCCCGAGCTCTCCAGAACACACTCCTGGGTGAGTTATTCTGACTGGTCAGTCCGGTGACATTTCTCTGGCTTCACTTTGATGCAAACAGAGAAATTGATCTTCTGAGTTGTGTGTCTATCTTACCATCAGGTGACCAGACTGGCCTAATCGTGATACCAAGACATCCTGCCAGCATCTTTCTGCTGAAATGCGGGTACCTTTTGTGTTTCAACTGCTATTCTGACTGGTGTTCATTAAGGGACAACACTGCGGGGAGAGCGGAGGGACAGCGGCTTTGCCTCTGACAGCTGGGCATGCCAGCCTTGTTTCTCCTGCGCGGCTGCAGAAACCCATGGCTTAATATCTCTGAACCCGGCTTCATCCACTAGAAAAGGAGGAATAACAATTAAATCTTGCAGAAATGTGGTGAGGACTAATGATAGAATTTACTCAGTAAAAATAAACACGGATCTCAACCACAAACTATAGCAACAAAATTGACAATAGCAGCAATGGGAGTGGACGCTGATATTTTCAGAAGAAAAATGTGCACTGTGGAATAAGAAATTATGTTTGTTCACTGCTCTGTGGGACACTTCTGTGGCCAAAGGCTTGCCAACAAGTAACTCTGATGCGATGTCAGCCCCCTTCCCCAGGGCTTACATTAGCAGGCACGTTAGAGCCCAGTTGGCACTCACTCTTCTTGCCCTGGCTCTTGGGTGTTGGGTCACATCATAGAGTGTATCCCTGGCCCCATCAGGGAAATTGGGTAATGCGGGCATTCTTAGTGAGGAAAGGACCCGTTGGCAAGAGAAAGCCGTTCTGCAAATGTGTGGCTGTTTACAGCGATGTTGTCCTGAAGACCTGGGCAGGGTGGGAACCAGTAGAAAATTCTAGATTGTCCCCCTTTCTGAAAGGTGTCAGCCACTCATGATTGATTCCAGGTTAATATGAGGGACCCTCATGAGGCTTGTCTCAGGAGTGGACATCGCTGTGAGTACAGCTGTATGCGGGACAAGATAAAGGAGGCAACTACACCTTCATTCTGGAGGGGAGGGCCCGGGGCTTGGGAGTGGGAGGGGCTGAGGGAACGGTGGGGCACCTGCCCGGATGCACATTGCTGCCTCCTCCCTCCCCACCCCCCCAGCGGGCATCCTTTTCTCGCCCATGTGTCCAACTTCTCACTCCACCTGGGCCGTGGGATGAACTTGCCAGGACTGGAAGGGCACAGGAAGGGCACGTTTTTCTTTCCGTTGGGACGCTCCCTAATGCAAGACTGCAAAAGCGCTGCCCTCACCCCTCCTCTAACTCTCTCTGCTTTTACTTTTTTTAACTTTTTATTTTATATTGGAGTATAGCCGATTAACAATGTTGTGATAGTTTCAGGTGCACAGCAAAGCGACTCAGCCATACATATACACGTATCCATTCTCCCCCCAGACTCCCCTCCCATCCAGGCTGCCACATACATTGAGCAGAGTTCCCTGTGCTGTACCGTAGGTGCTTGTTGGTTATCCATTTTAAATATAACAGTGTGTACATGTCAATCCCCAACTCCCTAACTATTCCCTCCCTCCTCCCTTCCCCCCTGGTAACCATAAGTTTGTTCTCTAAGTTTGTGAGTCTGTTTTTGTTTTGTAAATAAGTTCATTCGTATCATTTCTTTTTAGATTCCGCATATAAGCGGTATCATATATTTCTCTTTCTCTGTCTGACTGACTTCACTCAGTATGACAATCTCTAGGTCTATCCATGTTCCTGCAAATGGCATTACTTCATTCTTTTTTATGGCTGAGTAATATTCCATTGTATATATGTACCACATCTTCCTTATCCATTCCTCTGCTGATGGACATTTAGGTTGCTTCCATGTCTTGACTCTTGTAAACACTGCTGCAATGAACACTGGGGTGCCTGTATCCTTTCGGATCATGTTTTTCTCTAAATATATGCCCAGGAGTGTGATTGCAGAGTCGTATGGTAGCTCTATTTTTAGTTTTTTAAGGAACCTCCATACCATTCCTCATAGTGGCTGTACCAATTTACATTCCCACCAACAGTGCAAGAGGGTTCCCTTTTCTCCACACCCTCTCCAGCATTTATTCTTTGTAGATTTTTTGATGACCAGTGTGAGGTGATACCTCATTGCGGTTTTGATTTGCACTTCTCTAACGATTAGTGATGTTGAGCATCTTTTCATGTATTTGTAGGAAATCTGTATATCTTCTTTGGAGAAATGTCTATTTAGGTCTTCTGCCCATTTTTTTGATTGGGTTGTTTATTTTTTTGATATTGAGCTGCATGAGCTGCTTGTATATTTTGGAGATTAATCCTTGGTCAGTTGCTTCATTTGCAAATATTTTCTCCCATTTCTCTACCCTCCCATTGAGGGTAGTCTTTTTGTCTTGTTTATGGTTTCCTTTGCTGTACAAAAGCTTTTAAGTTTCATTAGGTCCCATTTGTTTATTTTTGTTTTCATTTCCATTTCTCTAGGAGGTGGGTCAAAAAGGATCTTCCTGTGATTTATGTCATGGAGTGTTCTGCCTATGTTTTCCTCTACGAGTTTTATAGTGTCTGGCTTTACATTTAGGTCTTTAATCCATTTTGAGTTTATTTTTGTGTATGGTGTTAGGGAGTGTTCTAATTTCATTCTTTTAGATGTAGCTGTCCAGTTTTCCCAGCACCACTTATTGAAGAGGCTGTCTTTTCTCCATTGTATATTCTTGCCTCATTTGTAAAAGATAAAGTAACTATATGTGCATGGGTTTATCTCTGGACTTTCTATCCTGTTCCATTGATATATGTTTCTGTTTCTGTGCCAGTACCATACTCTCTTGATTACTGTACCTTTGTAGTATAGTCTGAAGTCCGGGAGCTTGATTCTTCCAGCTCCATTTTTCTTTCCCAAGATTGCTTTGGCAATTCGGGGTCTTTTGTGTTTCCATAAAGATTGTGAAATTTTTTGTTCTAGTTCTGTGAAAAATGCCAGTGGTAGCTTGATAGGGATTGCATTGAATCTGTAGATTGCTTTGGGTAATAGAGTCATTTTCACAATGTTGATTCTTTTAATCCAAGAACATGGTATATCTCTCCATCTATTTGTATCATCTTTAATTTCTGTCATCATTGTCTTATAATATTCTGCATACAGGTCTTTTGTCTCCTTAGGTAGGTTTATTCCTAGGTATTTTATTCTTTTTGTTGAAATGGTAAATGGGAGTGTTTTCTTAATTTCACTTTCAGATTTTTCATCATTAGTGTATAGGAATGCAAGAGATTTTTGTGCATTAATTTTGTATCCTGCTACTTTACCAAATTCATTGATTAGCTCTAGTAGTTTTCTGGTAGCATCTTTAGGAGTCTCTATGTATAGTATCATGTCATCTGCATACAGTGACAGCTTTACTTCTTCTTTTCCAATTTGGATTCCTTTTATTTCTTTTTCTTCTCTGATTGCTGTGGCTAAAACTTAGAAAACTATGTTGAATAATAGTGGTGAGAGTGGGCAACCTTGTCTTGTTCCTGATCTTAGTGGAAATGGTTTCAGTTTTTCACCATTGAGGACGATGTTGGCTGTGGGTTTGTCAAATATGGCCTGTATTATGTTGAGGAAAGTTCCCTCTATGCCTACTTTCTGGAGGGTTTTTATCATAAATGGGTGTTGAATTTTGTCAAAAGCTTTCTCTGCATCTATTGAGATGATCATATGGTTTTTCTCCTTCAATTTGTTAATATAGTGTATCACGTTGATTGATTTGCATATATTGAAGAATCCTTGCATTCCTGGGATAAACCCCACTTGATCATAGTGTATGATCCTTTTAATGTGCTGTTGGATTCTGTTCACTAGTATTTTGTTGAGGATTTTTGCATCTATGTTCATCAGTGATACTGGCCTGTAGTTTTCTTTCTTTGTGACATCTTTGTCTGGTTTTGGTGTCAGAGTGATGGTGGCCTCATAGAATGAGTTTGGGAGTGTTCCTCCCTCTGCTATATTTTGGAAGAGTCTGAGAAGGATAGGTGTTAGCTCTTCTCTAAATGTGTCATAGAATTTCCCTGTGAAGCCATCTGGTGCTGGGCTTTTGTTTGTTGGAAGATTTTTAATAACAGTTTCAATTTCAGTGCTTGTGATTGGTCTGTTCATATTTTCTATTTCTTTCTGGTTCTGTCTCGGAAGGTTGTGCGTTTCCAAGAATTTGTCCATTTCTTCCAGGGTGTCCATTTTATTGGCATATAGTTGCTTGTAGAAATCTCTCATGATCCTTTGTATTTCTGCAGTGTCGGTTGTTACTTCTCCTTTTTCATTTCTGATTCTATTGATTTGAGTCTTCTCCCTTTTTTTCTTGATGAGTCTGGCTAATGGTTTATCAATTTTGTTTATCTTCTCAAAGAATAAGCTTTTAGTTTTATTGATCTTTGCTATCATTTCCTTCATTTCTTTTTCATTTATTTCTGATCTGATCTTTATGGTTTCTTTCCTTCTGCTAACTTTGGGGTTTTTTTGTTCTTCTTTCTCTAATTGCTTTAGGTGTAAGGTTAGGTTGTTTATTTGAGATGTTTCTTGTTTCTTAAGGTAGGATTGTATTGCTATAAACTTCCCTCTTAGAACTGCTTTTGCTGCATCCCATAGGTTTTGGGTCGTCGTGTCTTCATTGCCATTTGTTTCTAGGTATTTTTTGATTTCCTCTTTGATTTCTTCAGTGATCTCTTGGTTATTAAGTAGTGTGTTGTTTAGCCTCCATGTGTTTGTATTTTTTACAGTTTTTTTCCTGTAATTGATATCTAGTCTCATAGCGTTGTGGTTGGAAAAGATACTTGATATGATTTCAATTTTCTTAAATTTACCAAGGCTTGATTTGTGACCCAAGATATGATCTATCCTGTAGAATGTTCCATGAGCATTTGAGAAGAATGTGTATTCTGTTGTTTTTGGATAGAATGTCCTATAAATATCAATTAAGTCCATCTTGTTTAATGTGTCATTTAAAGCTTGTGTTTCCTTATTTATTTTCATTTTGGATGATCTGTCCATTGGTGAAAGTGGGGTGTTAAAGTCCCCTACTATGATTGTGTTACTGTCGATTTCCCCTTATATGGCTTTTAGCAATTGCCTTATGTGTTGAGGTGCTCCTATGTTGGGTGCATAAATATTTACAATTGGTATATCTTCTTCTTGGATTGATCCCTTAATCATCATGTAGTGTCCTTCTTTGTCTCTTGTAATAGTCTTTATTTTAAAGTCTATTTTGTCTGATGTGAGAATTGCTACTCCAGATTTCTTTTGATTTCCATTTGCATGGAATATCTTTTTCCACCCCTTCACTTTCAGTCTGTATGTGTCCCTAGGTCTGAAGTGGGTCTCTTGTAGACAGCATATATACAGGTCTTGTTTTTGTGTCCATTCAGCCAGTATATGTCTTTTGGTTGGAGCATTTAATCCATTTACATTTAAGGTAATTATCAATATGTAAGTTCCTCTTACCATTTTCTTAATTATTTTGGGTTTGTTTTTGTAGGTCATTTCCTTCTCTTGTGCTTCCTGTCTAGAGAAGTTCCTTTAGCATTTGTTGTAAAGCTGGTTTGGTGGTGCTGAATTCTCTTAGCTTTTGCTCGTCTGTAAAGGTTTTAATTTCTCTGTCGAATCTGAATGAGATCCTTGCTGGGTAGAGTAATCTTCATTGTAGTTTTTTCCCTTTCATCAGTTTAAATATGTCCTGCCACTCCCTTCTGGCTTGCAGAGTTTCTGCCGAAAGATCAGCTGTTAACCTTATGGGGATTCCCTTGTATGTTATTTGTTGCTTTTCCCTTGCTGCTTTTAATATTTTTTTCTTTGTATTTAATTTTTGATAGTTTGATTAATATGTATCTTTGTGTGTTTCTCCTTGGATTTATCCTGTATGGGATTCTCTGTGCTTCCTGGACTTGTGTGACTATTTCTTTTCCCATTTTAGGGAAGGTTTCCACTATAATCTCTTCAAATATTTTCTCAGACCCTTTCTTTTTCTCTTCATCTTCTGGAACCCCGATAATTCGAATGTTGGTGCATTTAATGTTGCCTCAGAGGTCTCTGAGAGTGTCCTCAATTCTTTTCATTCTTTTTTCTTTATTCTTCTCCTCAGCAATTATTTCCACTATTTTCCAGGTCACTTATCCGTTTTTCTGCCTCAGTTATTCTGGTATTGATTCCTTCTAGAGAATTTTAAATTTCATTTATTGTGTTGTTCATCATTGTTTGTTTGCTCTTTAGTTCTTCTAGGTCCTTGTTAAACATTTCTTGTATTTTCTCCATTTTATTTCCAGGATTTTGGATCATCTTTACTATTATTATTCTGAATTCTTTTTCAGGTAGACTGCCTATCTCCTCTTCATTTGTTTGGTCTGGTGGGCTTTTACCTTGCTCCTTCATCTGCTGCATATTTCTCTGTCTTCTCATTTTGTTTAACTCACTGTGTTTTGGGGTCTCCTTTTCGCGAGCTGCAGGATTATCATTCCCGTTGTTTTTGATATGTGCCCCCAGTGGGTGAGGTTGGTTCAGTGGGCTGTGTAGGCTTCCTGGTGGAGGAGACTGGTGCCTGTGTTCTGGTGGGTGGGACTGGATCTTGTCTTTCTGGTGGACAGGCTCGCGTCCAGTGGTGTGTTTTGGGGTGTATGTGAACTTAGTATGATTTTAGGCAGCCTCTCTGCTACTGGATGGGGTTGTGTTCCTGTCTTCCTAGTTGTTTGGCATGGGGCATCTGGCACTGGGGCTTGCTGGCCATTGGGTGGAGCTGCGTCTTAGTGTTGAGACAGAGATCTCTGGGAGAGCTCTCGCTGATTGATATTTCATGGGGCTGGGAGGTCTCCGGTGGTCCAATGTCCTGAACTCAGCTCTCCCACTTTGGAGGCTCAGGCCTGACGACCAGCCAGAGCACCAAGACCCTGTCAGTCACATGGCTCAGAAGAAAAGGAAGAAATAAAAAAGTAAAATAAAATAGAAAAAACAGTAATATAAAAAAATAATAGAATAAAAAAATAATTAAAAAAAGAAGAGAGCAACCACACCAATAAACAAATCCACGAATGATAACAAGCACTAAAAACTGAACTAAGATAAACAGAAAAATCAGAAACAAGTCAGTTGCATACTTGCATACAGCAAACCCCAAGTCTACAGTTGCACCCAAAGTCCACCACCTCAATTTTGGGAACATTCATTGTCTATTCAGGTATTCCACAGATGCAGTTCATCAAGTTGATTGTGGGGATTTAATCTGCTGCTCCTGAGGCTGCACAGGGAAATTTCCATTTCTCTTCTTTGTTCGCACAGCTCCTGGGGTTCAGCTTTGGTTTTGGCCCCGCCTCTGCGTGTAGGTCGCCCTCAAGCGTGTTTCCCGCCCAGACAGGAGGCGGTTAAAGCAGTGGCTGATTAGGGCTCTCTTGCTCTCTCAGGCCGGGGAGAGGGAGGGGTACGGTAGTCATAATTGGAATGTGGGGCGAGCCTGCAGCATCAGAGGTCAGCATGACATTGTAACAGCCTGAGGTGTGCTGTGTTCTCCAGGGGAAGTTGTCCCTGGATCTCAGGACCCTGGCCATGGCACGCTGCACAGGCTCCTGTGGGGTGTGGATAGTAACCTGTGCTTGCACACAGGATTCTTGGTGGCTGCAGCAGTAGCATTAGAGTTTCATGCCCGTCTCTCGTTGTCTGAGCTGATAACCATGGCTCACACCCATCTCTGGAGCTTGTTTAGGCGGTGCTCTGCCTTCTGTGGGCAGATGGGGAAAGAATTCCCTCTCCTCACACACCCTGAAACAATGGTCTCTTGCCTCTTTGGCAGCTCCAGACTTTTTCCCTGACTCCCTCCCAGCTAGCTGTGGTGCACTAGCCCCCTTCAGGCTGTGTTCATGCACCCAACCCCAGTCCTCTCCCTGGGATCTGACCTCAGAAGCCCAAGCCTCAGCTGCCAGCCCCCACCTGCCCCGGCGGGTGAGCAGACAAGCCTCTCGGGGTGGTGAGTGATGGCCGGCACCGATCCTCTGTGCGGGAATCTCTCCGCTTTGCCCTCCGCACCCCTGTTGCTGTGCTCTCCTCTGTGGCTCCGAAGCTTCCCCACCGCCCACCTCCCATCTCAGCCAGTGAAGGGGCTTCCTAGTATGTGGAAACTCTTCCTCCTTCACAGCTCCCTCCCAGAGGTGCAGGTCCCATCCCTATTCTTTTGTCTCTGTTTTTTCTTTTTTCTTTTGCCCTACCCAGGTACGTGGGGAGTTTCTTGCTTTGGGGAAGTTGGAGGTCTTCTGCCAGCGTTCAGTAGGTGTTCTGTAGGAGTTGTTCCACACATAGATGTACTTGTGATGTATTTGTGGGGAGGAAGGTGATCTCCACGTCTTCCTCCTCCACCATCTTGAAGGTCCCCCCTATTTTCCTTTCCTGCTTTTCCTCCATCCTGCCTCCTTCTCCCCTCACCCCTCCCCCTCCTCCTGTTCCCCCTCTCCCTGCATTTTGCTTTAAGTGCTTCACATTTACAAACTGATATTATCTGAAGACTTAGTCTCAGATTCTTATTTTGCATTGTGCAATAATAATTATGCAGAGATAACAATATGGTTTGTGAATCTGCCTTCATTGTTTCTTCCAGCCGAAGCTGCCCTCCTTTTAGAATGACTTTTATTTTGCTGGTTTACAGTCTTGAATAATGCTTTTAGAAAGGGTCTGTGTTTGGTAAGTTTTCTGAGCCTCTGTATGTGTGAGGTTTTCCTCCTCCTCCTCACCCCATCCTCCCTCCTTCCCTCCTCCCTCCCCCTCCTCCCCTTCACAGATGAACTCCAGTGAAGTTGCATCAGGAGTATTAGGTTCACCATCAATTTCCTTGAGGACACTGACCTGTCCTCCTACAGTATACAGTGCTGTGGATGACGGCTGAGGCCATTTTATTCTCATTGTTCCGAACATAATGAACTTCTCAGAGGCTTTTAGAAATCTCCCTTTATCCTTGACATGAGGAAATCTCCCTGCATCTGGCTGAATCCCCCAGAAGCAGAGGCTGATGGAGGTGGCGTGCCAGGTGCTCACCTGAATTCAGCACCTGTGGAAGGAGGGGAGAAAGAGGATGGACCCTGACAGCGCATTGGGCGACCTGGGTGGCATCTGATCTTTCTTCTATCAAGTCAGTGGGATTTAGATTGAGACAAGAGACAGAAACGTGCACTCGTTCCACACGTTTGGTCCATTCTTGTCTCTCCCAAACATGTCCATTGCTGCCCTTTACCCATAACAGAAAAGCGGGCTCTAGCTTCAGCTCCTAAAGCTTACACACACACACACACACGCACACACACACACACACATGCACGCACTGCCAGTTCCCTGGCCCTCTTATTACTCATGGGGCTCCCTGTTTCTTCACAGCCCAGCTCTGTGGACAGAAACTTTGCTTCCTTTATGCCTCCCGTGCTGCCCTCCACGATGTCCCTGTGGAACAGGTGGGCTGACCTGTGAAAGATGCTGGGGGATGACGTGGCCGGCACCCAGGTGTCCTGCTGTGGCCGCTCTGACTCGCTCTGTTCTTGACTCTGCACTTTCAGCCACACCTTTTTATTTGGGAAAGGAAAAAAAAAAAAAAGGTAAATCAGAGAATTATCTTCCTGAACTTTGAAATTAGAAAAGTTACATTTCTACCTTCCGTTCATTTAAGTACGCCAGGGACCACAGTGCCCACGCTTCCTGCACTGACGCTGGGGTGCACTCGGGCGTGTCCTGACACTCATGGCCATCCATCCATCCATCCAAGCGCGTCTCCATGGGGCTGCCCCGTTCCACCCCGCCCTGGAGCCCTCAAAGTCTTTACCGCTTCTCTAGAAGATGCCAAATGAAATCACTGGTTGCTAAATACAGCTCAGAGCATGAGCTATTTTCTTAGATGCCTGAGTGAGTGGAGTCAGTGTCTGCAGCCTCCCTCTGAAGAGAGTGAAGATAAATGCCTTTACTTATCTCCAAGAATTTGCATAGCACAAAACTGCTTGGACAGATATATTCCAAGCTAAATGATTTCTTATTACACGTTCCAAAAAAAAAAAAAAAACGACAGAGAGAATGATTCAGGACAGCATTCTTAGGTTCTCTTCTTGATAGAAACTTTTTTCTTTTTTTTTGTTTAGTATTTTAAAAAATTGACATGTAGTTGATTTACAGAGTTGTGTTAATTACTGCTGTGCAGGAAAGTGATTTGGTTATACATATACATACATATTTGGTTATACATATACATATAAAGGTGTCTATAGAAACCTTTCATGAGCAACGACTACATGCAAGGCATTTTGCCAGAGCGTAGGATCTTCAGAAGAATTTGGTTTTGGCACTTCCAGGAACTTATGGTCAAGCAAGGATGTGGGGCATGTCTACGAGCTATGAAAATGGAATGCAAGGATGACATACAGATAAGGGTAGGAGGTTGGAGAAGGAGAGATGGGGTGTGAAAACTGGGTCAGATCATCCCTGCCTCCCCATCTTTCTCCAAAGTCCCCCAGGCTGGAGATTTATCCCACCTACCTTGCCCCTGCCTCTCCTCTCTCCCTCCCTCCACCCTCGCCTCTGTGCCTGGCACCTGCAGTCACCTTGGTCAGCCATATAGTCTGGGTTCCTCATCTGCTCTGCGCACCCCTGGGCTCCTCTCCCGGCTCTCTGCCCCGCTTCACAGGTGTCCCCCTATTTGAGACCCGTGCTCATTTCCCTCCTCAGCGGGATTCCCTGAATATCTGTATTTGCTGTCCCCTCCCCTGAAATGCAGGTACCTCAGGACAGGCCCTCCTGCCTCCTGCTCGCCCAGGTGGTTATCAGGAAGCAAATGGGGCTCTAGATTGTTTCCCTTTCTGGGATCCTGTGCCTAATTTTGATTTCATCATTTGTGTCTTTTTCCTGAGGACAGCCCCCAATCCCCAAATTATGTCGAGGGTCCCACAGAAACCGTATCTGCGTCACCTGCATTCCCAACTCCTGAAACAGTGCTGGCGCTCCCAGGGTGCTTGCTAAATCTTGCCGCTCTCCCCACCTTCCTGACTCAGTGCTTCCTCTGTCTGTCTCCTCCACCAGCTCCTTGGAGACCATGCAGAGGTCAGTGTGCACGAGGCCTCCTCCAGGGGCACGCAGCCAGCGAGCCTGTCATGGCTTACGTGGGCCCCAGGAGCTTTCCGAGCTGCAGACACAGGGTGCAGCCCTCGCCCTCACGGCTCTGTGAGAAGGGCGAGCCTCGCTCTTGGCAGAGCTCAAAGGACTGACATGTGGGGTCAGGCAGAGCTGAATCTAGTCTGCACAACCCTGGGTGATTCCCTGAAAGTCCTTGGGCCTCACCATCTCATGGGAACCGGGCCATCCCAGCACCCGCAGCAGGAACTGTTGGGGAGGGGGAGATGGCGCTGGGAAGGGATGCGGAGGAAGACATGCTTGTGAAAGGGCAGAAGTTACATTAGAAAATGGTTTTCTCAGCACATCTCCCAGGGGGTTGAGACTGCGGGCAGCACTTATGCAATGTGAACACGAATGTGAGAGAGGCTGAGCGAGAAGGAAGCCTAGGGAGACTCATTTCCCACCGGCTCAGCGGACAGTTGAAGAAACTGAATCTTGTTGCAGCCAAAGGTCAAGGGGGGCCACCCAGCCTCACTGCCCAGAGCTCAGGCCCCTGGACACCCAGCGTGGGAGCAGGACAGGAACCGTGGCCGTCAGTGGCATCCATTTACTTTATGGGGTGCTGAATGTGAGAATAATGACAGGGTGGGCATGCATGACCAGGATGTGACGTGTGACCCAGGAGGCCAGACATCAACTCAGGACACGTGAGACACAGCTGGAGGTGGAGCTGGGCGTGTGGCAGCCAGGGTGCTGCACGGGACCCCCCTGCTCTGCCCTCCATCTGCAGCGTGCTGACCTTACCCCACAGCTCCTCTCCTCCTGGCCCTGAGATGTGGCCGTGGTCCCCAAACCTGTCATCACAAGTTGTACCCAAAGATTGAGGGAGATGAATTCAGACAGAAGGCCCTGTTCCTGTTTGAGGAAACAAGGGTCCTGTCTTGGACAGACTCTGTTTAATGGTTGTGGAGGAGTGATGTGGCCTGGGGCCTGGGCTGGGCTGGGCTGGGGGCCAGGTGAGAAGGCTGGGCACACTTGGGCGGTAGTGCCCAGGGGGGCGGGCCAGCACCACACGCCTGCCCTGTGCTCCCGGCCTCCCCTGGCCTCGACATCACCTCCTCTTGACACCATTTCTGTGTGGAGGTGGGGAAGGCGAGGTGACCTCCCCAAGCCATAAGGGAGAGAGGGAGGACCCAGACATTGCAGATGCATGGCCGGCTGGTGAAATTCACCATCTGAAAGGAAGCCCCATTTGTCTCCACACTGGGCAGGCTGTCTGTTCACGATGCCTCTGGGGCCGGCCTGCCATGCCCGGTGGCTCCAAGTTCCTTGAGGGTGTCCCCATCTCCATCTGGTCTTCCAGGGGCTCCTAGTGCCTGCAGGGATTCTGATCCAGTGAGGGAGAGGGAAGCCTGCATCTGAAGAGGTGTGAGAGAATGTGAGGCATGCTCCCTGAGCAGCCCGGCTCCTCCCCGGGCTGGGGTTCTTCTCTGAGGATGGATGAGGATGGGGGGCCCATGGCCAGAACACAGATTTAAAAAGGAGCATGGGTCTCTCTGTTTACTGCACACGTGGAACCAGCTAACCTGACTTCCTATGTTTGTGGTTCTGTAGTCGCCATCTGTCCTCGTCTTTCCTTTCTGAGCCCTCATGTGACAGTTCTGGGATCCTGCTCCTGACCTGCATTACGCCCTGGAGAGGGGGGCTCCTGCCCTGGGCCACGGAACTCAGGCCATTGTCACAGGACTCACTGCATCCTGGAATAAGTACTCCACCCCATCCTGGTCTCTTAGAAGGTCACAGACAGACAAACAGGGCAGCTTGCTCTTGGGACAGACAGGGACATGGGCTCTGGGGACACCGTGAGAACGGGGCTGCCTTTATCTATTCAGGCTGCCATGATAAATACTATAGATCAGGGAGCTTAAACAACAGAAGTTTATTTTCTCACAGTCCTGGAGGCTGCAAGTCCAAGATCAAGACGTGAGCAAGGCTGGTTTCCCCTGAGGTCTCTCTCCTTGGTGTGTAGACGGCCGTCTTCTCCCCGTGTCCACACATGGTCATCCCTCTGTGCTTGTCTGTGTCCTGATCTCTTCTTCTTATTAGGACACGAGTCCTATTGGATTAGGGCCCAGCCTAATGGCCTCGTTTTACCTTCATCACCTCTTTAAAGACCCCATTTCCAAATAGAGTCACATTCTGACGTCTTGGGGTTTAGGGCTTCAACAATGGACTTGGTGCGGCATGATTCCTCCTGTATCAGGAACCATGCGGTGGCCAGGATTGCAGCGTGCCTGGGGCCCACCCTGACTTCTCAATCCAGGCACCTCCTTTCTAAGCATCAAGCAGCTTGTGTTTCCTCAAAAGCCACGCTCTTTCCCGCCTCTGAGCTGTTGGACAAGCTTTCCCTTCTCTCTCTCTTTATCCTCAGGATCTGCCTAACGCACTGCCGCCAGTGGCCACTCCCGACTCCTCAACAGCCACGTCGGGGGGACCTGGACCACAGGGGCCACAGGTGCCACGGGGTGTCTTCCTCCCCCGTGAGGCGGGCAGGGAGTTCTTCTCCCTCTGTTCACCCCAGTGTCATGTACACGATATACACGCTTCCTAATGAAAAAGCTTGTCTCTGGTGGTGTTTCTAGAGCATGCGTCTGAAGTTTGCTCCTAGAAAGGTGTGCTGCGCAAGTGAAGGGGGGTGAAAGCCACTGCCCTGGCCACCCAGACAGCCCGGCCCTCTCACAGACTCTTCTGCCTGGGGGTTGGCCCAGACACGCCAGGAATCCAGCAGAATCTTGGTATCCATTCCAGGTCATCGCTAGGAAATGCTATGGAAATGGAGACAAAGGAACTGGGGCAGGCCGTCTCGTTTCAGTGAGAGTGGACTGGATTGAGAGCGTTCTGTTATCTCCCAGTCTGTGTAGGTCTGTGTTTCCATCTCTGGTTCCCTGGTCTAAGGAGAGGAAGCGCCCTCCCAGGACCTGGAGCAGGATGTGAACGTGCACGCGGCGGGTGAGGGGACACGTGCTTCTGTTGGTGGGAAGGAGGCCTGGCAAGCAGGGGACAGGGCCCAAGCGGGTGAGTGAGCTGTGGCCTGGTGCTGCAGTGTCCTTTGATCCTGATGGGCGGCAGCTGCTGTTTGTGGCCTGATGGGCCTCCAGTGTCAGGATCATCACCAACCTCCAGGGCACAGTGTCTTTGGGGAACCGGGCTACAGGGAGGAAGGGCATTAAGAAGGCATAGCAGCCCAGGGAGTCCTGAGCCAGTGCGAAGAGCTGTAAAGCCACGGCACAATGACGGAATACATACAACATTGCAGAAATCACGCGTGGGTGTGCAATGTAACCTCATTTGGCTGAAATATCACAGGACCCTTAGTCCTAAGCTGTTTTCCTCCACTCCTGGGAGGACCGGTGGCTGGCAGTCCTGGTTGCTGGCAGTCCTTGTTGCTGGGGGCATCCTGCAAGCCTCTTTCAGTGTTTGTGGTTTCGAGAAGCTGGCTCAAGCACTGTGTCTTCCCTCAGCGCCCCAAGAAGAAGGCAGTGGGGGTGAAAGGGGGGCTTGTCCTCCCTTCTTTCATCAGGGAGCATGTTTGGAGGCAGAAACCCGAATGTTTGCCCTTACACCTTACCAACCAGCTCACAGCTTCACGCCCTGCCAAGCCCTGGCCCAGGTGGGTGGATGGCCTTGATCGTGCCCTTCCCCACGCAGGAGCCAAATTGGGGCCTTTTGTAAGGAAGAGGGGGAGCAGAGGGTCATTTGGTAAGAAACAGCAGCGTATGACACAAGGGAACATGGCACTGAGGCTTTTTAAAAAGAACTGAAAGCTCACCAGGAAATGTATCATCCCCTCATTGAATTCACACAAAAATCCTGCTGCATTAGGGAACTTGGGGGCCATTCTGCCAGAAGTAGGAACCTCACCACACTGAAGCAGCCCCCCACGTCTGAGGGAAAAGTGTGGTGGCAGAGCATCCACACGGGGGTCCTGGCTGATGCCCTGGGCCTCACGTCCACCACCGTCCATCCCAGAAGCCTCTCTCCACAGCTGGGGAAACCACCACCGGGTAGGGTGGTGACAAAACTCCATATGCAGGAGCACATGCATCCTCACATAGCCCAGACATGGAACCAGCTGGAAGTCAGCCATTTCTGGGGTTCCCATTACAAGCCCTGCTAGTGTTCACTCCCTTTCTCACCAGCCAGGATTCTCAGAAGACAAATGGCACAGGAGCCACATATTCCACTGAAGAGAAGCCAGTGGCAGAGCCCCGGGTGCAGGGCTGAGGATGCCTGGAGGGGAGGCATCCCTCCTTGGGTAGGTCGGGAAGGCCATGAAGGTCTGCCCCAGGGGCTGAAGGAAGACAAATGAAAGCAGGAAACAGGCCAGAGGCAGTGGGGATACCCCGGCCTCTCCAGGCTGTCTGCACCTGTCGAAACCAGCGACAAAGGTCAGTGCTGGTCCAAAGACAGCATGGGACGGGGGGATGAGGGGCTTTCTGTAGTCTTGACTATTGTTTTAAGAAATAGGTTTTATTCAGGTATGGTGAGGAGGACAGATCGAGAGACAAGTGCCATAGAAAACAAAGTTTAAGACTTACAGATCCTAAGACGAAGGGACATGCCACAGCAGGAAGTGCCACATGGGGAAGCACCAGGGCCAGTCAGGAAGAGGTGGGGTGGGGGGACATGGCAACAGCCTTTCCTGTGGCTTCTGCAGGAAGGGACGGGCAAGGCAGGTGAGCAGGCTCAGGAATGGCTAGTGTGAATAATTTCAGCAGGCTCTAGAGCATAGGGATGTCCTGAATTGTCTGGTAGCTGGCCCTGCAGTGATTAGGGCAGGGGAGATTGGACCAGAGTGTAAGAACCTGATAGAAGGGGTGGCTGGGGGTTGAGGTGTAGACTGAATTGGTTGGTTTGCAAATATAAAACACACAATTGCAGTAGAGTTAACTATCTCTAGGGATTGGTTAAACCTTGGAAGGGCCATCTTTCCAGGGCCAACAAGGCCCCAAAATGCCAAAGCCTCAGAACACAGGGAATAAAAGACGTTGTTAACACATCTTCAGGCCTCAGCAACCTTGGGTGGTTCAGCTTCCAGGTCTAGGCGACAGGGGCCAGGATCCCCTTTGCTTCAGGAAAACGAAGCAAGCAAACTAAAAATCAGCCCGAAGAAAGCCGGGCTACAATCAAGGACAATGTCAGCCCTAGTGAACAGGGGTCACGAGCACACACAGATTGCTGTGAATCAGGGCTGAGCAGGCATGTGGATCCAGCGTGGTCATTAAGGGCCAGGTCTGAGATACAGCTGCATTGCTCACACCAGCACTGACACGGGAAGCAACCCAATGGTGGGCTAGTTACCCTCAGGAAGAAAATTCAACCTATGTTTTCTCCTGATGGTTACCCGGCCATTGATAAACAGCTAGGACGTGAAAATAAACCAGGGCAAGGTGACTTAATGATCAGTAGTGTTTCTTTCTTCCCATCTGCTGCCATTGGCACCAGGCAGCTTCCAACACTCTGGTGGGTGAAGATCTGTACCCAAATGCACTGGGCCCAGAGCAGCAAGACTGCAGGGCAGACCCCCCTGCAGCACGTCCTCCGGAGGATGGCTGCTGTGACCGTCCGGGCAGAGCCCCTCCTCCTCCCAGTCGTCCGGTGCCGAGCGCCTGCTGGGTGTTGCTTCTCTTCTACATCCCTGTTAGGACATCGTTTCCACCCCCTTTTACTCCGAGGTGGGCTGTACCTCTGCCTGCTATGCAGACCCCATCTCACCCTTGTTTTACTTCCCTGAGCTCCCAGCCTGGGACCCCAGCACCAGATATATTGTGCCCTTGGCATCCTGGCATACAATCTGCCCCTGACCTGAGAGGGCTCCTCCTTCTGTGCTGAGATCCTAAGCAGGGTTAGTTTGGTTTGGGGGTCCTTCCAATACTGTAGAGACCCTACTATGTGTAGATGCTCACAGTAGTGTTCTCACCATTCCCTTTCCCTTACTTAATGCCCACAAATGTCCTGGGAACCACTGGCACACCCTTTCCCCGAATGAGGAAACTGAGGCTCCCAGGTTAGGGATTTGCCGAGTTCCTTGACCCTGTAAGTGGTGTCGTGAAGATTCACATCTGTATTTTCCATCAAGCACTTTCTTCCTTACTCTACATGGTCCACAGCTAACCCTTCCCAATGGGCCCCCAATCCAGGACACCCCCCAGAGCTGTGACTGCCGCGTCCAGAGCGCATTGCTTCTAGAGGCTGGAGAAGGGATCCTTGGCCTTTGCTTGAGAAGAGATTCTAATAAATCTGCTAGAGAGTCCCTTCCTGGGAGGAGAGACAGAGATAGTCACAAAGACAAAGACAGACAGAGACCAAGACAGAGACAGAGACAGAGACAGAGATAGAGGGAGAGAGACAGAGACCCTCTGAGGAGCGATCTGGGGCCTGTCTTGGTGGAGGAGCCCAGTGCATGTGTTGGTGTGTAAGAATGACCTCACAAAGGAGCCAAGGGGCTCTCATGAACAAGGTTCGTGCTGGGCCTTAGGCAGAGAAAGGCTTCCCCAGTGAGGAGAAAGGATATTGTTGGATTCGAGCGGCCCTGAAACGTCTTCTTTGAGAACTGAAGTTCCAGTGGGCCAGCACCGTCGGAGGCCGTCCGCTGAGTGCCCTTGTTATCTGACCTTCCTGTGAAAGTCTGGGGCACCTGAGCCAACGTGGAGGCTTATGTAAGAGGGTTTTAGAAAGGAAAGCTTTTTGCGGCAGGTAATGAGGACTTACCCACAAGGAGGCGGGACTTCCCTCCTTTCCTCGTGGCTGAGGGATGAATGGGCCGGGATGACGGTGGAACAAAGGCGCATTCACGGCACAGCCTCCACTGCGCTCCTTGGATGACCAGGACTCCGACCCCCAGAAGCCCGGCGCCGTGGTCCTGCCCCTGCTCCAAGACCCCCGGCCCGCCACCCGCCGCCCTTCTCCGTTTAAGCTGCAGCGCGATGCTGCAGCCAGGGGCCGAACCTGCTTTTCTCTGGTGGAGACAGTGTGTGGATGCCTGGCTGGTCCTTTATTCAGAAATTCTCCTACAGACAGGTCCTCAGCCACTGAATGGCTGGATTTGTCACTTAGGTTCGGCCCAGCAGCAGCGCCTGGGGCTCTGGAACTTTCTACACCATCACCAGGCGTACATTCAGCAGCAGGGCCGGGGCTGGACCAGGAACGTCCGGTTCTAGCCTCTCACCCCTGAGCCTTTTCACGCCCACAATGTTTCCTGGCCTTTCTTGCCCTGTTTTCATGAGAAACCCCAATTCACCCTCAGCTCTCTGTGCCAACAACACTCCCTGCCCATGTCCTTCCCCGAATCAACCTGACTCTGTTCTCACATTTGGCTCTATGTCCCCGGCGAGTGAGAGTCTGTAACCCTCCAGGACAGCTGCGATCTCTCCTTCAGTTGTTGGATCACAGCTGTAACGTGACATCTATGTGCGGTGTTTTTAATCATTCATCTGGAGAAGATAAAGGAGAATCGAACCCACCTGCCCAGCCAACCCGGGAATCCCCAGCCTCACATTTATCCTCCTGCCTCGTCTTGGCTTGTCCCCTCCTTGGTGTACCCATCCTCACGTGCAAGCTCTGATCCTTGGGAGAGAACTAGAGCTCACAGTCTCCTTCTAACCCAGTGGCCTGTGTGATCACAATCATTTTCATCCTAGTGGCGAATGCTCACACGCTTCCCTTTTGTGCGTGTGTGAGGTCACTTAGTCCCCATAGCAGCCCATGCAGGGGGAGGCTGACACCATCCTACACATGTGAGAACCAAGGACCCAGTGGTTCAGGAACCTGTGGGGCGGCCACACACCAGGGATGGAAGGTTGCCTGCCTTGGACGTGTCCTCGGCCCCATCGGAGCCGCCCTGCACACAGGTGTTGGACAAGAGGTAAGGAGGAAAAGATAGTTCTCAAACACAGTGAGAAAAAAGAAATTGGAAATAAAGTAGCAGGACATTAACGAAAGGAAATCTCAGAAGGTAAGGAAAGGTGTCACACTGCTACATCTAAGGGGGGACCACACCTGTCATGAAGCGTCAGGTCTGAGAGATACAGCCTTTGTTCTGATCGAGAGAAATAGTCAGAACTTGGGCTCAGGATGGAAAGAGGTGGTGCTCCCCGGAAAGACCACACTAAATTGTGAGATTGATCTGTAGCCAGAGAAGGCCATCCTATGCCAGGTGGGTCTGGCGCCACATGGCATCTTGGTTTCTTAATCCTGTACGAGGGACAGTCTGGTCTCTGGGTTTTTTGGATCCAAGTGAAAAGGCTCTTCGGCTGCTCCATCAATGGGTCCAGAGACGTGTCCTGTGCTGAGTTCACGTTTACTATAGTCCAGAATCTTTGAATCGTCGTTTCTTCCTCTCATTCTCTCTCGTTATTATTGCCTATGAATTTCATAGGAAGGTGAATATTGTTTGTTATACATCTTTGTTAAAATATTGCATGTTTTTGCCACTAAGATTTTGCATCCTTTTTAGTACTTTCTGTTATGATCTTTTTATCTGACTTTAACTTTCCAAGATTTCCGTGGAAATCAATTGCTTTTCTGTCTCTAAATCCAGGGTTTCTCACTGCTCTCTGAGGAAGCTGCTCTTCTGTAACAACTGTGTCAACATTTCCATTGCCTAATATTTAATGAACATGCTTCATTCATCTGTTGCAATTACAGTCTTTTTTTCCCTAAAAAAACCAACAACTAAGTTTTAATATAGAACAGTTATACCACGATTATTAGAACCATGTAGCACACTATTCTTGGAATATCCTTCCACGATTTTAGCATCATATAGATGACCTGAGTCTCAAAAAATGAATTTTATTGTTACTACTGAATTAGCTGGAAACAGAGCTCTTAGAAAACACCTGGTGTGCCCCTTCCCCGAATCCCTGTCCCTCGGGGATTTCTTTGTCCTCCAAGGTCGGTCAGCCCACAGGAGGGGATATGATGGCAGTGGGAGGGTGTAGTTCCTTCAGCCTTTCTGAAATGCCCCTTCTGCGTGCTCTTTGATTTCTTCCTCTCATTCTGTACAGCTGGATAGTCACCCAATTTTTCCTGTCACTTGAAAATAAAACAGATATGGTCCCGCCGAACACCACGTGGTCTCCCAAGAGAGACAAGAGAAAGGCTGTAGGTTCTGCCCATTGACTGGCCAGATGTCGAGGATGCTGCTGCTGTGTTTATGAGTAAGACTCCCACCCTCTAGGCTGGAGATGAGGGGAGGAGATGGAGACTCTCAGTGCAAGTGTTAAAAGGGGCCTTTGCCTCCTCTGCAAACTGGGAGGGGGATTAACTCGCCTCTGGGTTTGTGGAAGTCTCCCTAGAAGAGGTGAGATTTCTTTGAAGAGATATTTGCATGGCAAGGAGCTTTGGAGGTGGGCACCTAGAATCTGCATGTGGATTCAGCTGTAGTTTACCAGGAACAGAGTTATGACTTCCCAGGTCACAGTGCTTTTTCTTGGCTCTGTTTAAATGCGCTGGAAGTTTTCTGTTCATGTGCATCATGGATCCCGTGACAAAATGACTCTGACCAGGTCACTCCTGGGTTGGGAAGACAAGAATCATTGTCCTTGGAGCGAGAGCCACGCCAGGAGGACCCGCAGTCCCTGCAGAATCTGCTGCCCCCACCCACAGTTCACATCCTTCATCTTCTCTGGGGGTCCCCTCAGTTCTGCTCGGGCTCTGCCTGGTCCCTGCCCGGGGTCCCCTCTCCTCAGGTTCTCCTGCTGCCTCCACATTTCAGAGATGCCTTCTCCACCCACCCTTCTACCACTCCCCACCCCCGCCCAGCACTCACACGCTTCCTACATTTCCCTTCCTTCATGGGTTTCTTCCTCGCATCTACCCTGTCTCCTCTCCTCTGTACATTTCATATTTTAACCTCATTTATTGTCTGTCTCACCTACTAGAATGTGACCTTTAGGAGGGCAGGGATTCTTGTCTCTTGTTTTCTGAAGTATCTTCGGCACTGGTGACCTGGATGGGCATGTAGTAGGAGGTCAATAAATAGGGGTGGAGTGAAGAAGTGGATAAGGTCCTGCTGAATTATTCCCTGACTTAATCATCACAGAGGCTGAAGGTGAAAAAAGGTGTTCTCTGTAGCGTCTGTGTGGTGTCTCCATCCCTGACCCGCCGTCCAACACGTCCAGCTCCTGACCTCCGTATCTTCAGCTGGAGGAGAGCCAAGGTGCTGCAGTCTGGCTCCTCCCTTTCCAACCTGGAGCGGCGGACCGTGAGCAGAATGGCAGGAGGACTTCTGTGTCCTGTTAGGTCCATTATGAGGCTGCCTAGACTTCGCCTTAATCAAGGGGGTCTTGTTCTGCACCAGAAACCAAGCAGATCACAGAGGGCACACACTGACCCAGTAGGTGGACTTGTCCACTGATGCCTGAGCTGGTCAGTAGCCCCGAGGGCTCGGTCCATGTATGGATGGCAGAAAGGAAGCCTATTAGTCTTTCCCTCCCTCTTGCCCCTGCCACTTGTCTCTGTAGCATCTGAGCTGGAAAATCAGGAAAATCAGTAGGCTTTCTATAGGAGCCAAGCAAGCAATAAGGGCCAAGGAAGGAATTAAGTGTCGCTAGTGTTGGTAACTTGACTGAAGTATCATGAACTCTGGGCAAATGGAAGCCCTGGAGCCTCCTGGGAGTGAGGGTCCAGTCCCTCCCCGTTCACTCTCCAGGCCCGGCTCCTGCCTGCCAGGTTCCTGTGAGGTTGCCGTCAACCTCAGAGAGGGTGCTCTTTACCAGAACTTCCAACCCCCATTCCATGAGGTCGGCTGGTTGCAGAGGATGAAGGAGCTGTCCATGGGGTCAGAGGGATGGAGGGAGGGGCACATGTGGGCTGTAAGCAGAGCCGTGGACATGGGCCTTACAGAATGCACGAGTTTTCGGGAGATGAGGGGAGGGCGGCATTGCAGGCTGCAGAGAAGTCATCATCATCTTCTTAATTTTCCTGAAAAACATTGTTTCAGAATGAGGGGTACCAGGTTGTGATGCAAACTCAGGACTCTGACCCTGGAGCCTAAATGGAAGAGAGGGCATGGACGGAAGGACAGCCACAGCCCAGGGAGACCAATGTGCTGCGGTCCAGTGTGAAAAGCTGTTGACTCCGTGTCAGACCTGCATCAGGGCTCTCCCACTTTCAGCGACAACCTCACAACCACCTTGCCAGGTGGGTGCGTGTGACTCTGTTTCACAGATGAGGAGACTGAGGCACAAAGAGTACGATGACCGTGCTCAGGCTCACATAGATCCCAAGTGACTCCACAGATGCAAAGCCCAGTAACCCGACAGCTCTGATCTTTCTTTCCTTTCTTTGTTTTTGCGTGCACCTCTTCAGGGCTGTGCACAGAGCAAGTTAACCGACAGCTATGCAAATGGCCGAGCCCACTGGGACATGAGGCAGAGAAGCAGAGTGACGAAAGTGCTGTCCTGAGACACATAATCAGGAGTTGTACCCATTCCAAGAAAGACCACCACTGATGGCTTGACTCTGGGAAGGTCACATGGATGAGTTGACATTGGATATGAGCCTTGAGGGTGCATCAGGAATGCATGAAAAAGAGATTTCCAGCTCCAAAAGCCCCATCACCCTTGATATTGTCAACTAAAAAAATGCACAGCCTAAAAGTTGAGTATTATGTTTTATTTGGCAAAAGTGAGGACCTATGCCTGGGATGCAGCCTCTCAGATAGCTCTGAGACACTGCTCCCAAGAGGTAAGGGAGGAGCCAGGATATATAGGAGTTTTTTCAACAAAGACCAGGTACTTGATTTTCTATGTACAGGAAGATGCAAGAGTCTGGGCTCACTGAAATCATTCCTTTGATATGCACCTCAGCTATCTGGGGCCAGTATCCTGTGTTTTCCCAACCTGAGTCTCCTCAGGGTGCACCATTGGGGGGTGACTGCAGTGGCTGATGGCTTGATGGCGGGCATCCTGTTTCCATCCTGAGTTCCCTCAGGGCTCACTGTCGGGGTAGCTATAATGTGATGGCTTGATGGCTGCAACCCCCTTTGTTTACAGATATGGCAGGGAACATTGTTTTCATTGACAATATTTAGTAACATTTTACTGGTTGCAAGGTGTCTCATACTTATTTTGTCCTCAGGCATTACACAGTGATTTTCATGGAACGACACAGGCACATGGGCAGAGCTGGGAAAATGTGTGATGGGCAAGGAGAACAGCAAGGAATCTGGAGAGAGAACAAAGAGAGAGCAAAGGACTTGCAAGTGCTTGGGGCCTGGGCTGGCCTTGGAGAGTGGAGAAAAGGAGCTGCCATAATCTACCACCTGCAGTGAGAGCAGTCTGAAACCAGTTCTTTGAAAAGATGAATAAAAGTGATAAATCTCTAGCTAGGAGGGAAGGGGAAAGGGGAGAGAGAGAGAAAGAGAGAGAGAGAGGAGAGAAACAGCAATAGAAATGAAAAAGGGGCACCACTAGAGATCCAACAGACATTAAAAAAAGACAATCAGGGAATATTAGGAACAAATTATGTCAGTAAATTTGACATTTAGTTGTCTAAAAGACACAAAAGATCCAAACTGAATTTTATTCTAGTAATATTAAAAAGGTGAATATCATTGAAAGGTGTTATTTTGTAGCATATTTATCTGCAAGTCATCCAGGGAGTGCAGAAAGAGGCTTGAACAGGGAGGCTGGCAACAGAGGGGATTAAATGTGGGAGGGGTTAAATGTGGGAGGGCCTGGAGGGAGAGAGGAGACCCCCAAGGACATGTCAGCTGGAGAAAGGTGTCACTGCTACAGGGGACCTAGGGGCAGGAGCACATGTGAGATGTTTGGGAAAACAACAGTTCAATGTTGGAGACACGAGGGCTGACATAGCTATTATCCAAATATGGAGAAATCATTAAGGAGTTGTGTGTCTGACCGTGCACAGGAGAAATGTTGGGCAGGGATTCACCAATGTGGACATTGTCAGCATGTTGGGCTGATGTTAGAGGAGTGAGTGTCCTTGGAGAATGAAAGGGGATTTGGGAGAGGGGTGCATAAGACAGAGGAAAGCCAAAAGGGTGTGAGGTCTGGAAAGCCACACAGAGGAAATGTTTTCTTAAAAAGTGCTGCATTTACTGTGTCAAAGTTGATAAAGTTGAATCTATTAGTGACCCTGGTGAGAACATTTCCACTGGAAGAAAGAAAACCTAGCCTGACAGGATGAAGAATGGAAGGACAAAACTCTGAGACAGAGAACATCCTCAATTCTCTTACAGGGTTTCACTGTAGAGGAGGGAAAAAACGGTGCAAAGGTGAAGAATATTTAGACCATGTTACTACATGATGAGAGAGAAAAGTTGTTTCAAAAGCGAGGGAGAATATGGATCTTATGATGCTGTTGGTAACTGCTTATTAAATATTGATGGGGTTGAATTGGAAATTTTCTACAGAAGTCAAGTATGCAGAAATTAAGCTATATTTTAGATGCTGGGATGCCCTACTTAATCGCATTATGGAGTGAATTCTGCAGTGAAAAATCTTTTATGAAAGAACTAAGCCCTGTGCTGCCTTTCTCTTGGAGCCCACTTGCCCTCTACCTGGCAGGGCATGGCCCACCTGTACTGGCTCCCTAGGTTTGCACCTCTGGTCAGTACCCAGGTTGGCTTGCAGATGCTTTGATACATTTTCTCTATAGGGAACTTGAAACAAAAGGTCAGACGGGAACCTGAAGTCATTCTTAGCATCAAGGAATGTGTCTGAATGAACAAAGCCATTTTCCAAAAGCTCGTTTTACAGTGATTAAGACATTTCTTGAGAGAAGGTCTAGAATTTAGAAATCTTTTGGCATTTCTGGCGTAGCAGAGCTTTTTCCGTTCAGAAGTTCTTCCACTGCCTCATTATTTTTAAAATAAATGTTTATGGAAAGACATTGTTAAAGAAAAACAGAGCTTAGCAATTATCTCTATTCTTTCTCCTTAATTCCTTAAGATTTTAGGTTGGACCTATCCAAATATTTTCAATATTGATCAGCAACGCTTATCAGTGATTCTCATTGCCAAACGAAACTGATTTTAATCTGTAATAAGCATTCAAGGAACTTTGGTTGAAAGTGTTGGGAAAAGAATATAACTCACTCCTTACTCTCGTTCCATCTTCCTTTGTTAAATATTTATTGAAAGCAACCACGTGGTGAGAACTGTGCTACCTGATGGGGATTCAAAGATGAATCCGGTACATGTGCTGCCCATTAGGATTTCTGCGAAATCCTAAAGGGCAGTTACAGAAAGAAATGACCACCACCACCACCAACACTAGGAGTAATAATGAGCTTCTTCTACTTAGTGAGTGCCAGGCTCTCTGCTAAGCACTGTACATGGATTATTGCCCCACTGTCAAAAGCACTTACCATGATTACACTTACATATCTTAGATGAGGAAACTGAAGCTCAGAGAAGTGACATTTCCAGGCTGTCACATGGCTGATGAGCGACAGATGTGTGGGCCACTAGAGGCCACACTGAGCAGAAAGACCCAGAGCCTAGCTAAGGGGAGAGCCTGGACGAAGTGGCACCAGGGGAAATCCTTCAGAGATAACTAGGAATAAGTCCAGAGAAGAGGGGCTGGGCAAGGCATTCCAATCAGCAGGGAGAAAATGATGGAAGGCCTGGGGGTACAAAAGGTGGGTGGGGAGGGGATACCACATGAGTTACTGCTGCTGCTGGGAAGCCGGAGAGGGATGGGGGTGACCGAAGAGGATGGAGAGGATCATGGGATATAGGGGTTTGTCAAGAAGATGGGATGTAATCTAGTAGGCATTGGGAGGATATCTGGGTAGGCGAGGGCATGATGGTCAGATATTCCTTTGCAAAGAACATTCTGGATGCTCCACAGAGATGAGCCCCAGGACAGGGAGGCAAGCTAGTGCAGGGTCTCCATGGGCTGACCAGGTTGATGTCCTAGATTGGAAAGGGCAATGAACAACACTTGGAAATAGCAATGATACAGCTGGAGGAACACTTGCTTCTGGAAGGTGAGTTGGGAAAGAACCAGGAATGTCTCTCAAATTCCCTCTTTGGGTTCTTGTTCTTTTTTTTTTTCCTTTTTCTATTTTATTTAATCCTCATGTTAACTCCTTGTTACATGTGAGGGTCCAGTCAAAGAAAGGTTCTGCTCGTGGAAAGATGGGTCCTCTCTGAGCACACTCCCAGCTTCAGAGTGATCCCATGGGAATGTGAGAGGGCTGGGACCCCTGCCCAGGATGCACACCGATGACCAGGTGACAGGTTTTGCAGCCGGAGCCTCTTATAAGCTCTTTGGAGGCTGGACTCTGTTATTTTTTATTTCATGGCACACATGTTGCCTGAGAGCCTGCTCTCCTGTCTCTTGGTCTTTTCTTTATGATACAAATCTAATTCTGTTAGATGTACAAGGGCCCTTCAATACTTGAAAACAGTGGTTTGGGCCTCTCTGTAGCGAGCATTCTCACCTCCATTGCTGCTCTCCTCCACTTTTGATTTCACTGGAAACCCCACCTCTTTCATCCAGAGCCCATGCTTCCCCTGATACAGCCAGGGACACAAAGTTATCATTTTTTCTTCTTTGTTTCTTTGGTTTTGAAAGCTGCTTTCTACTCTTAAAATGTACTAATGATCTACTAACGTCCAAATCCAGGACACAGTGTTGATTTCGGTTGGTGCCAATTGCAATGGCAGAAGGGACGCTATGGGTTTAGGGTTAGGGTTAGGGTTGAGGTTAGGGTTAGGGTTGAGGTTAGGGTTAGGGTTAGGGTTAGGGCCAAGCCTGCTGTCTAGAGGACTCTCATTCTCTACTATGGAGCTGAAAATTCTTTTTTTGAGGATAGGACTGAATCAGAAGGAGGCAAGTGAGTCTAGGCTCCATGCAATAATACTCTCTAATATTATGTAATGTCACTGGTCTGTATTAAATACATGATTTTCTGGGTCCATACTTATTTTATTGGAAGGGTATAAATGGGAATGTGAACCGTAAGTTGAATAGCATGACTTGTGGAATGTCATCAAACTTCAATCTTACTTTTATCTGTTACTGTCATTTAAAAATTTTATTCAGTGTGAGAAGTTTTCTGCAAGCTGCTGGGTAAAAACTCTAGCCAGATCTAAGCATTTTTTTTTCTGATTCCTTGAAAGAAATAGGGAGTTTTATGTTAATGTTTTATGTTAATAGGGAGTTTTAGGTTAATTTTAATTTGCAAAAGAGATTCTCAAGTCAGAAATTATTATCCTCCCAGTCAAAAATAATTATTAACAGTTTGATCTTTAACCAAATTTAAGACTTTTCTTCCTGGCAAAGCAGACTGAGAAGGGCCAGTGAGTGAGGAGTACATTTCCAAAAATATATTTTTTTAAATTAAAAATTATATAGGATTTAACAGTATTTTAAAATATATTATTTTTAAAATATTTAATAATTTTGAAATAAATTTAAAACTATTTTAAAAATATTACTTAAACATTTTCTTTAGCATCTACTGAAAGTAGTGACTCAGTTGGACTTTCAATTTCTTATCTTTTTATACTGGCTAAAAGTAAAGCATCTACTTAGATCACCATATTTATTGCTTCTTCTGCTTGTTATAGATTATACTGTTGGCTTTGAAACATCTCACCTCACTTGTTTGCCTCTAAATTATATTGATATTTAATGAAACCCCCCAAATTAATTATATCACTATTTAAACTTATCAAGAATGGAGAATACGCTCTAATAACTAAACCAAACCCTGAGCAATGATTTAATGAGATGGCCTCTGTAATCCCCTCCAACCCCCATCTCTACCTGAAGTTTTATGAAAAGCTAAAGGATAAGAAAGCCTTTGATGCCTATGAGCCAGATGAAAATGTTCTGTTGGATGACTTGAAAAACAATAGCTATTATGCTGCTTATGTAAAACTGTACACTTTGCAATTCAGGACAAGACAACTTGGCATCCATTTAAGGTCACAATCAACAAGTTAATTATGATTTTTTTCTTTTGCGAAGCTCCTACTTTTGTTTGTTTTTTTTTTTCAAGGAGAAGGGTGGAGAACACATATCATACATTACTCAGGGCCAAGCAAATTAGTGTTACACAATCTCAGTTTATCAGCTCAATTATCTTGTATCAAGGAGGGTGTGTTCAGTTATTCAAATCATTATGAAAATTCTTTTCCAAGCTGTTGCCAGATAGCTATTCATGGAAAACACCTTTTCTTCATTTAACTCAACCCTCATTTTCCTTTATGTGGAACTGATATCATATATATACTGATTGCTCTTTTTTTTCCAGCTGAATTATTATTTTCTTTGAACTGACTGTCAAAGAACTGGCAATCCAGGTTGATTAATAAAAGACAGTAACAACCAACCGCAGAGATTGTGGAGGCACCTGCCTCCCGGGAGGATCACATCACCCAATCTAAACCATGTCGTTATCTTCCAAAAGCAAGGGAGAGGAATTCCAGTTTCTTCCATTGACTGCCTTCTTAGGATCTGATACAGGACTGTTGCAGTTACTCCCCTGGAAGTAGATAGGACGGCCTGGGAGCAGAATGGAGGGGCAGCCTGGTCCAGTGGGAAAACCATGGGCTTTGGAGTTCAATGGGCCTGATTCCATCACTTATTCAGGATATAAACTTGGTCTGATTCTCAGTGTCCAAAACTAAGAACTAGGAATAACAATTACCTCATAAAACTGTGGTGGAAGGCTGTCTGCTCCATGAGGTCACTCATTGAATGATAGCTGAACTTTGAAAACTTAAGTACAACTCCTACAGATTCCCTTAAATTATCACCAGAATACAGCCCACTCACACCTTCCACTCTGCAAAATGGGAAAGTGTTCCCATCATAAATTCCCCTATGCCATCTTGCTCATTTAATTTGAAATAGCGTTCCTTTTAAAAATGACTTTAGTTAACAGACTTCAATGATGCTTTCAGACATGATTTAATAATGGTTTTATTTGGTGCATTTCTTTTGTTTTCATCATGCCCTGCATTAGCTGTTCATGGTTACCTCATCTGAGCATGGAGTTAGCAGGATTTAGTCTGGGCCTCTGCTGCCCCATAATGTTAGTTCAGTTCCCACACCCACATCCATATTCTGAATGATTAATGATTTCCCTCTTTACCTTCCCAATCATGATTTATCAATATATACCATTGCCCGAACCTGTATCTTTAGAGCAGACCTGCCTTCTGAACTCCCAGTGTGTCCCTGCAGCTTTACACTTGGCCTCTCCTCTGTGATGTCTCATGGACACCTCAAATCAATGTACACAAAGTTGTTCTCATTGATTGCCCTCCAAACTGTTTCTTCTAGTAGGGTCAGTTGGCTTCCCCCTTTAGGGAATAACACCTGGCTTACTATGCGTGGGAATCATCCTAGATTCTGCTTTACTCCTGTTCTTCCATCTGAGCTCTCTCTGTTATGCCTGTGTCATTCTTGTTTTTAGTGTTTTTTTAAAACATATTGTTATTTTTCTTTTAAAAAATTTTTATTTTATATTGGAGTATAGATGATTCACAATGTGTTAGTTTCAGGTGTACAGCAAAGTGATTCAGCTATATATATACATATACCTATTCTTTTTTCAGATTCTTTTCTCATATAGGTTATTACAGAATAGTGAGTAGAGTTCCCTGTGCTATACAGTAGGTCTTTGTTGATTATCTATTTTATATATAGTAGTGTATATATATTAATCCCAAACTCCTAATTTATCACTTCCCCCCACCTTTCTCCTTTGGTAATCATAAATTTGTTTTTGAAGTCTATGAGTCTGTTTCTGTTTTGTAACAGAAACAGTTCATTTGTATCAATTTTCAGACTCCACCTATAAGTGATATCATATGATATTTGTCTTTCTCTGTCTGACTTACTTCACTTAGTATGATCATCTCTACGTCCATCCATGTTGCTGCAAATGGCATTATTTCATTCTTTTTTAATGGCTGAGTTATATTCCATTTACGTATGTACGACTTCTTCTTTATCCATTCATCTGTTGATGGGCCCTTAGGTTGCTTCCATGTCTTGGCTATTGTAAATAGTGCTGCAATGAACATTGGGATGAATGTATCTTTTTGAATTACGGTTTTCTCTGGATATATGCCCATGAGTGGGATTGCGGGATCATATTGTAGCTCTATTTTTATTTTTTTAACTGTTCTCCTCCATTCCTCTTCTCTATCCTTCCTGCCTCTCCCTTTAGCCAAGATTCCTGTTAGACTCTTACTCTGTCTTGCCAAGATACTGCAAAAGTAGCCTAATTTTCCTCCTTGTTTCTAGGAATTCGCCATACAATCCACCCTTCATATTTCTATGATAGGTGACTTTTCCAAAATAGAAATACGACTTCAGGTCTCCATGCCTGCTTGAGACACTTTTATGGGCTTCTGCTTCTGGCCAAGATGGAATAGCTGGGATTAGATTAACCTTTCCATATGGAAGAACTAAAAAAATGGATAAAAGATAAAAAGCAATGGCATTCCAGACATTGGGCATGAAACAATGGATAACAGTGGTATCTAAGAGACAGGAATCACCTTCATACCTGGAGACAGTTAGTAGGACAGGACATAGGGAGGGGATCTCAGCAGAACCTGGCCATCTTGCTGAGCAGAAGACATGAAGCTTGGAGTCCAGGGAAGGCAAGTTGCCCGGACTTCTTAAGACAGAGTTCCAGAGGCAGAGAGCTTCACCTAGAGAGGTCGCCCGACATCTGTGGATGTTCTCCTCTAGATTCACCTGAGTACTGTCAGCAGCTGTGTGAGGGGACTCTGTGAAGCTGGGGAAAGAATAACCTGCAAGGATGGAAGAGAACGCGAGCTGTCACAAAGGGCTCAGAGTCACAGGGCATCCAATTGGATGTCATTAGAGTGGGAAGATACAACCCAGGATGCAGAGAAAATTAATCAAAACTGGACCAGAAATGACAGAGATGATGGGATGATTAGTCAAAGGCATTAAACCAGTTATTCTATACCTTTGAACAATTATTATAACCTTATTCTACATGTTCAAGAAGATAAAGACAGAATGTGTTAAATAGAGACATGGAAAATATATTTTTAAAATCCAACTTCTAGAGTTGAAGACTGTGGTATCTGAGATGGTAGATGCACTGATGGGTTGAATGGCAGATCAGACAAAGCAAAAGTGAAGATGAGTGAATATATAACAATAGAAGCCTGTCATGGGTAAGATTGTGTCCTCCAGAAAGATATGTTCAAGTGTTGGAAATAGAGTTTTTACAGATGTAATCAAGTTAAAATGAGGTCATCCTGGGCTGAAATTTAAGCACAGACCCACAGACTGAACACCATGTGACAACAGAGGCAGAGATTAGAGCAATGCAGGCACAAGGCAAGGGATGCCAAGGATTGCTGACAACACCAGAAGCTGGAAGACGCCGGACAAAGTGTTCCCTGGAGCCTGCAGAGGGGGCCTGGCTCTGTTAACACCTTGACTTCCAGCTTCTGGCCTCTAGAAATGTGAGACAACATGTTTCCATTCTTCTAAGCCACTCAGTTTGTGGTACTTTGTTACAGCAACCTAAGAAACTAACACAGAATTATTTAAAATTTAAAAAGAGATAAAAATACTGAGAAAAATTTAGTGAACAGAGTATCTGTGAACTAGGAGACAGCTTCATGAAGCCAAATATACATGTGACTATAGTATCCAGAGGAGGGGGCTGGAAGGAATATATTAGAGGAAATAATGACCACAATTTTTCCAAAACTATAAACCCGCAGATCCTGGAGGCTCAAAGATACCAAGCACAAGAAAAATGAAGGAAACTGCACCAGGCACATCATTATCAAATTGCTTAAGAACAGGTGATAAAGAGACCATCTTAAGAGTACACAGAAAAAAAAAAGGTATTTTAGATACAGAGGAACAAAGCTAAAGATGACTCATCTTTAGTTGTGATGGAAATGAGGCTCATCAGAATGATTTCTCATCAAAAACCATGCATGCTAGAAGTCCGTGAGAAAATATTTTTAAGATATTGAAAGAAAAAAAAACCAAATCAATTAACGTTGAATGCTTTAATTTACCCAGTGAAAATATCTTTCAGAAACAAAGGAGAGAAAATGAGTTTTAACATATCAGAGAAGAAGGCCACAAAGAGCAGACCCACACTGCGAGAAAGAAAGGCCTCCTGGCAGATGGAAGCTGGGCCTTCAAAGTAACAAATGCACTGGAAATGATGAGACATGAGTGAATGTAAAGACGTTTTCCTTATTGTTTATTTCCATTTGAAAGATAATTGACTTTTTAAAGCACAAGTAGTAAGAACTTACTGTGCAGTTTACCACAAATGTAGAAATAAAACATATAACAATAGTAGCACCAAGGCTGTAAATTTCTTTTACTCTACATGAAGTAGTATAACACCCCTTTAAACCACGGTGAGTTGAAGATGTATACTATAAACCCTACAACTACTGTAAAAATAGCAAAATAACATATCAGAGTTACTAAGTCCACAAAGATGATAAAATAGAATCATAAAAATGCTTAAAGTGTTTTCAACTCCAACACAGAAAGAGTTTGGAAATTGTCACAAACATGATTAACACACACACACACACACACATACATACACACACACACACACGGCTGTATGAACTGAGAAAAATGCCTTTTCCTGGGCCCATCAGAGAATTAAGGTTATAGGGCAAAACTTTACCCTGAAATTGGGAAAAATAGTTGAATACAGAGACTCAGAATCAATATTGGCTCGCCTGGGGCAGAAGCCACTGGGCCATAAACTGGTCATTTGAGAAATTTCTGGAGGTGGAGTGCAAATGAGTGTGGTAGTAAGGAATTCCTGGGGGTTACACACTTCGGGGACACACACTTCCATGGGTTTTACCTCCAAGAATCCCAGCAGGTTCTCATTATGAAGAGCCAAGAAGAAAAAACACCTCCTGTTTCTGGCAGGAAGATGGGACAAGTTATCATTTCCCCAGAGTATTCTCCATCACAGAGGCCTACTCCGCAAGGGGAAAGACCTTACCCCAGCTTTATCAGACGAGGGTTAAGTACAACAACCTAACTTCACCACCCTCTCTAAGAGGAAATAAAACTGAAGGAAAGTTGTGAAGGTCATGTCCCAGGGGCACAAAAGCAGTAAAAGCTGAGATTTATAAGATTATAGAATACTTCCTCTCTCCCACACCTGACCACCACATCCCCAGGGCTCTAATATAATATAATAACAATGGGTTATAATTAAAAGAGCTGCAAGGCTCAGACCCTATTTCAGAGACAATTTAAGGGAAACCCTGAAGGCATGGGGGAGACAGAAACAGGGACACTGGAGAAAATGGAAACTCTGGTGCCTGCAGGGACAGCAAATACTAAACTCAGCTCAACTCTTAGCCAAAGAAACTGAAACCTCACTCTAGAATTATATTTACTTCAGTTCCTATTACTGACATAGCATATCTAGGTTCCAACAAAAAAAGTTCCAAAGCAGGCTAAAAGGCAAGGGAAAAAAAATAGCATGAAGAGCCAAAACAAACATCAGAATCAAACTCAGATGGGCAGAGATTTTGGAAATATCAGACAAGGAATTTAAAGTTACTATGAATATGTTGAGGGCTCTAAAGGAAAAAAATAGACAACATGAAAAAGCAAATGAGTAATGTAAGCAGAGAGATGGAAACTCTAAGAATCAAAAGGAAATGTTAGAACTCAAGAACACCAAACATAAATGAAGAATGTCTTTGATGGGCTCATCGGTAGGCTGGGGCATGGTGAGGAAAGAATCAATGAGCTTGAACATATGTAAATGGAAACTCCCCAAACTTAAATTCAAAGAATTACAAAAGGAAACAGAACACAATATCCAAGAATGGAAGGATAATTTCAAAAGGTGTAACATATGTGTTATTGGAATGCCAGGAGAAGAGAGAAAGATACAGAAGAAATATTTGAAGTAATAATAGGTGCAAATTTTCCAAAATTAATGACAGACACAAAATTACAGATCTAGGCAGCTCAGAGAATACACAACATAAATAGTAGCAAAAACCTGAACCTCAGCATATCATAATCAAATGGTAGAAAAGCAAAGGCAAAGAGAAAATATTGAAAGAAGCCAGAGGGGGGGAAACATTTTACATAGACTTGAACAAACATTAAGAATCACATGGTACTTCTCATCAAAAACCACACCAGTGGAATACTGAAAGTGTTAGAAAAAAAAACCAGACAAAAACCTAGCAACCTAGAATTCTATATCCAGTGAAATGTTCCTTCAAAAGTTTTGTCGAGGACTTCCCTGGTGGTGCAGTGGTTAAGAATCCACCTGCCAATGCAGAGGACACGGGTTTGAGCCCTGGACCGAGAAGATCCCACATGCCGCGGAGCAACTAAGCTCATGCGCCACAACCACTGAGCCTGAGCTCTAGAGCCCGTGAGCCACAACTACTGAGCCCGTGTGCCACAACTACTGAAGCTTGTGTGCCTAGAACCTGTGCTCTGCAACAAGAGAAGCCACTGCAATGAGAAGCCCGAGCACTGCAACGAAGAGTAGCCCTCGTTCGTTGCAACTAAATAAAGCCTGCATGCAGCAATGGAGACCCAATGCAGCTAAAAATAAATTAATTAATTAATTAAGAAAAAAAATGTTTTGTTGAGTAAAAATTTTATTCACAACCTAAAAGTTGAGAGTTATGTTTTATTCTGCAGGAATTTTTCGGACCTCAAGCCAGGAGGCAGCATCTCAAGTAACCCTGAGAGAACTGCTCTGAGGAGGTGAAGGGGGAGCTAAAATATATAGGAGTTTTGCAACAAAGGGCAGGTAGTAGGAACAAAAGATTACTATTAATAAAAGAAAACTAGATATCTCGTTAAGGAATTTAGCGCTTTTCTATGTATGGGAAAATGCAAGAGTCTGGGCTCACTGAAATCATTCCTTTGATATGCACCTCAGCTATCTGGGGCCAGTATACCGTGTTTTACATCCTGTGTTTCCTCAGGGCTCACAAGTTTACCATCAGCTGTGGCTGCAATCACTGTGACATCCTTTGTTTACTGATATGGCAGGCAATATTCCATCTATCAGTTGAGAGAAATAAAGATTTCTCAGACAAAAACTTAGGGGATTCATCGCCAGTAGGTGTAACCTACATGAAATCTTAAAAGAAGTACTTTACGGAGAAGAAAAATGTTATCAGTCAGAAACTTGGATCTACAAAAAGGTAGGGAAGAATCAGAGGAGGATGAAATCTACGTAAAATAAAATCTTGTATTTTTCTTATTCTTAATTGACCTAGTAGATAACTTTGTTCAAAGTAAAAATACTAACAGTGCATTGAGTGATTATAGTCTCTCCATAAGGGAAGTGATGACAAAAAAGTTAACAGGGGCAAGAGGCAGTAATTGGGAATACACTATTAGGAGGTACCCATGAAGTACTATAGTATTATTTGAGAGTGGACTTGACTGTGGTCTCCTGGGGGACGGCAAGGCAAGGCAGAGTAAAAAGCTTAGGATTACCTTAGTTTGAATGATTTCAGCAGGCTTTGGGCTATTGGGGTGGTCCCTCAATGCCTGGTACTTGGCTCTGGGATGCTTAAGGCAGATGAATATTGCCTCTTGGGTTGCACAGTCCAGATAGAGGAGGTGTGGCTCTGGTTTGGTTAGTTTGCATACCACAGGGATGGGAGGACTTTGCTATCTCTAAGAATTGGAATTAGTTAAAACAGGATGGTCAGTGTCTTCCCAGCCAGAAAAGTTTTTTTAAAGATGTCAAAACATCATAATATACAGAAAACAAAACACATAAACAATAAAGAACAACAACAACAAAAAATTAAAGTAGTATTGGATTATAGCCTAAGGTATAAAGTAAATATCTGTGTATCCATACTGGTATTAATACATGATTGAAGCATAGATAAATGGGGGAGAAGAGACAAATATCCCATGCAGAAGAATTTCAAATAATTTATGTAGATAAATCTTCACTCCTTAAGTGTGCACTGGACAGAGTTACTTCCTTCTAATGAATACAGTATGGAAAAGGGGGGGAGGGGACCTGACAGTGGGGATACCTTGACAAGCATGACCTCAGGTGGAGACACCTCTGATCAAGGTCACATCAACAGTGACAGATGATGTTGATAGTATGCACTCCTGATAAGATATGCTGAAAATTGCCTCTATGATCTTCCTCCTAAATTCCAATCCACAACTTAAGCATGAGAAGAACATCAGACTAATTCCAGCTGAGGGGCATTCTACAAACTATTTCTTAAAACTGGCAAGGTCATCAATAACAGAAATTTTGAGAAACTGTCATAACCAGAAAGAGCCTAAGGACACACAGGACAGCAAAAATGTAATTCTGTATCCTAAGTGGGATCTTAGAAAAGAAAAAATGCATTAGGTAAAAACCTGGAAACTCTAAATAAACTATGGACTTAGTTGATAATAATGCATTCATATTGATTCATTAATTGTCACAAATATATCATCACATTGTAAGATGTTAATGGGGTGAGGTGGGTACAGAGTATAGAGGAACTCTCTGTATAATCTCAGTTTTTCTGTATATCTAAAACTATTCTAGAAATAAAGTCTATTGGAAATTTTAAGTACGGCAGAAAAAGAGGAAAAAGGAAAAAAGAACACATAAGACAAACAGAAAGCAAATAGCAAAATTGTAGCTTTAACCCAAGGGTGCCAACAATGTCAGATGTAAAAGGTCTGAACACCTTAATTAAGAGGCGGAACTTGGGACTTCTGTCTCTGGATAGGTGCAGGAGATATGCTTTTCCCTACTCCTCCCAATAAATATAATGAGCACCCTGGCATTATATGTCAAACATAAGAAGACTGTGGAAGAGAAGTAGGCAGACTGCCCAGGGACCTCAAGATTCCAGGAAGAACATGCTGGTGAGGCCTCTGAGCTTTCTCATGCCTCATCTATTCTGGACTTGGAACCAAAGGGGCCAGGGCCTCTGAAATACCAATGGGTACAGATAAAATGCCCCCAAAACACCTGCTCTCTCTGGCCACAGGGCCAGGAAAGGGCAGCCTAGCACACAGAAAACTTTCAGACTCCAGCTTCTCTTCCCCAGCTTCAAACGACACAACAACTGTAGCTCCAACACCTCTGACCCCAGAAACGCCACACAGGAATCTTCAGCATCCACCCTCACCGGGCTGTAAGGAGACACTCCAGCCCTTCTGGGGGAATGTCAAAGGAGGCCAAGCAGGGTCCAGGACACTCATTCCTGGCACTGGTCACCAGCACATATTCCCAGGTGTGTGTGGAGGCCATGCAGGGTCTGGATGTCCTCCCTGGTCCCTCGGTAATGCAGCACCCCTTTCCCTCTGCACTGGGCATCAGAGAGGCCTAATAGAGAGTCAGGCCTCTACCACTGTACAGCCGTAATTAAGACACCCCATGGCATCAGTGGAGGCCACGCGAGGGGTGGTGATAAGGTGGTCCTATCCGACCCAACCAGTGAGGAATCAGTGGTGCCTGAAGACCTTTTGAGGAGCCAGAATTCCCACACCCACCCAGAAGTAAAAAAAAAACACCCCCAACTTGGGTGCCAATGGAGGGAAAAGGGAAACTGGGATCCCTGCCTGGACAGCAGCAAGGGAGTAACCACCCCTTCCCCTGCCAGACTGATATTAGAGAAAGCCAGCTAACACAAGCAGTCTCAATAAGATCCAGAGTTTCATATAATGACCCAAATGCCAATAAAAAATCACTCATCATAACAAGAATCAGGAGATCTTAACTAGGTAAAAATAGACAATCGACAGATGCTAACTTAGAGATAACAGAGATGACAGAGTTATCTGACAAAGATTTTAAAGCAGCCATGGCAAAAATGCTTTAATGGGCAATTACAAACACCCTTGAAACAAATGAGTAAGTAGAAAGTCTCAGCAGAGAAACAGAGAATACAAAGACCTAGGCTGTGAAACTGAAGGAACCAGTGAAATGCAAGATACAACAATAGAAATTGCCCAATTTGAACGACAGAAATAAATAGAATGAAAAAAATGAACAGAGCCTCAGGAACCTGTGGGACTATAAGAAGAGATCTAATTCTTATGTCATTAGTATAACAGAATGAAATAAGAGGGAGAGGTAAGAAGTACTTAAAGAAATAATGGCTGAAAACTTCCCAATTTTGGCAAAAGACTTAAACCCACAGACTCAAGAGACTGAAAGAAGTCCAAAAAGGAAAAAAATCAAATAAATCCACACCAGGCCACATCAAAGTCAAATTCCTAAAAATTAATCACAAAGAAAATATCCTAAAAACTGTGATAGAAAATAACACCTAAATTACAGCTGAACTAGAGCAAAAAAAAAAAAAAAAAAAAAAATTACCAGAGACAAAGAGGGACATTCTATAATGATAAAAGGGTACATTCTATAATGATAAAAGGGTAAGTCCACCCAGAAGATATAGCAATGTTAGTATAGTCACAGAGTAGTAAAGAACAGAATGGTGAAATATGCAAAGGAAAAAGAACTAAAGAGAGAAAGGGACGAATCCACAATTATAGTTGGGACCTCAGCACCCCTCTCTCAACACCTGATAGGAGAATTAGACAGAAAATCACCCAGGACTAAAGAATTCAACAATATTGCCAACCAAAAGGATCTAATTGGCATATACAGTGCACTGCACCTCAAAAGAGAAGAACACACATTCTCTTCTAGAACTCAGGAAAAGTATACCATAAAACCAATTTTGAAAATGTTCACAAAACTGAAACCATACACAGTATGTTCTCCAACTACAATGAAATGAAACTAGAAACCTAAAATAGATGACAAGGAAATCTTCAGATACTTGAAAACTAAACAACACACTTCTAAATAATCCATGGGTCGTTCAATGAGGAAATTTCAAAAGAAGCCAAGTGGAAAATAATTTGAACTGAATGAAAACAAAATTGCAGTATACAGATATTTGCAGGACACTGATAAAGCAGTGCTGGGGGATATATTTATATCACTAAATGAATAATTAAAATAGGAAAACTTTCAAATTAATCATTTAAATTTCTAGCTCTAGAAACTTCAAAAGATGATAAAAATAAATACAGAACAAACAGAAGGAAGAGATAATAAAAACAGCATAAATCAGTGAAATTGGAAACAGAAAAACAATAGAGAAAATTGAGGAAAGAGAGAGGTGGTTCTTTAAAAACATCAATAAAATTGACAAACATCTAATAAGACTGACAGAGAACAGGCAAGTTAAGACACAAATTATACATATCAGGAATTAAACAAGGGGATGTCACCACAGACCTTGAAGATTGAATAATAAGGGAATACTACAAACAACTTTATATATATAAATTTGATAACATAGAAGAATTGAACGAATTCCTCCAGAAGCTAGCACAACTTACCCAATATGAAATTGACAATTTGAGTAGCCCTTTAACTGCTAAAACAATTGAATTTCCATTTAGAAAACATTTTGAATTTCCATTTCTCCCCTGCCCGGATCTCTAGGCCCAGATTGTGTCACTGAAGCATTCTACCAAATGTTCAAATAAGAAAGAATATTCATTCTTTACAATCTATTCCAGAAAGAAGAAAAAGAGGGCAAACTTCCTAAATCTTATCATGAAGCTAATATTACCCTGTTATCAAAACTAGACAAAGGCAGCACACATACCCACAAAAGAAAACTATAGACTAACATCCCATATGAATACAAATGCAAAAATTCTTAATGAAATACCAGCAATTAGAATTCAGCAATATATAAAAGAATTATGCACTATGACCAAGTTGGATTATTCCAGGTATGAAAGGCTGGTTCAATATTCACATATCAATTATTGCAATGCACTGTATTATTCATTAAAAGAAAAATCCCAGGATCATATCAATTGATGCAGAAAAAGTATTTGGCAAAATCAAACACATATTTGTGATAATAACTTAGCAAGTTAGGAATGAAAGTGAACTTTCTCACCTTGATAAAGAACATATATGAAATAATACAGTTAACATTATTCATAATGGGAAAGACTGAGTGCTTCCCAACTATTATGCACTGCATGTTTGTTCCCCCCTCAAAATTCATATGTTGAAATCCTAACCCCCATGTGATGGTTTTAGGAGGTGAGGCCTTTGGGAGGTGAGTAGGTCATGAAGGTGGAGTCCCCATGAATGGGATTGATGCCCTCATCAAGAAACTCCAGAGAGATCTCTCACGTTCTCCCCCTTCTGAGGATAAAACAAGGAAATGGCCATCTCCCACTTGGAAGAGGGCCTTCACCAAAACCCAACCATTCTGGAACCCTTCTCTAGAACTGTGAGAAATAAATTCCTATTGTTTATAAGCCACCCAGTCACTGATATTCTGTTATAGCAGCTGGAAAAGACTGAGGCACCCCCTAAGATGAAGAACAAAGCAAACATGTTTGCTCTCAACACCCTTATTCAACATAATGCTGGAAGCTTTAGTCCGTATACCAAGACAGGAAAAGAAATAAAAGGCATGCATAGCAAAGTGAAGAAATAAAAGGGTCTCTGTTTGCAAGTGCCATGATTATCTACATAGAATATCCCAAGAAATCTACAATAATATTCCTAGAACTAATAAGTTCAACAATGTCATATGATAGAAGATAAACCTACAAAAATCAATTATATTTCTATATACTAGCAATGAACATGTGGATAACAAAACTAAAAACACTATACTGTTTAAAACCTCTCAAAAAATATACATGTAAATCCTCACAGAAAGGAAGACCCAACATAATTTTGAAGTCAATTCTCTTCAAATTAATATACAGGTTTAAAGTCATATCTATCAAAATCCCAGCAAACTTTTGCAGGTATAGTAAGATTATTCTAAAATTTATATGAAAAGGCAAAGCAACTAGAACAGGTAAAACAATTTGGAAAAAGAAGAATAAAGTAGGAGGAATCAATCTACCTGATTTCAAGACTTATTTACAATAATAAAATTTATTTGGCATTGATTGACAGGATTGAGGTATAGCTCAATAGAAGAGTATAATGAACCCAGAAATAAGCCTCTCAAATATGCCCAACTGATGTTTTTACAAAAGGTGTAAAAGCAATTCAATGATGTTGGAGCCACTGGTGATCCATAGAGAGAAAAATGACCTCAACCTGTCTCACACCTTAATTACAAAAATAAACTCAGAAAGAATTTATTAACTTTTTAGCAAATATGCTAGAACATGTGGGTATCTATACATGAAAAATAAACTATTTTCTTTTGCATAATATGCCAAAATTAACTCAAAATTGATCATAGACAAATATAAAACATACAACTATGAAATGTCAAGAAAAAAACTTAGGAGAAAATCTTTGTAACTTTGGGTTAGGCTAAGATTTCTTGGAAACATCAACACATGAGCTGTTAACGAAAAAAAATTGATAAATTGGACTTCATCAAAATTAAGAACTTCTCTTTGAAAGATACTGTTTCAAGAATGAAAAAATAAATCACAGACTAGGAAGAATATTTATAAATCAGATATATGATAAAGAACTCAATACTTCCTTCCTCCTAGTCTGTGACATTGGTATTGCTGATCTTTAGACCCCACTGTGTGTAATGCTTAGATTTCCTTAAAAATAAAAAAATCACTTCCTCTTATTAAAAAAAAACTCAGTACTAATAAAACAAAAGATTTTAAATGACAAAATTTGAACTTCACTAAAGAAAATATGGGTGGTGAAAAAAAGCACATGGAAATATGCTTGACAGGGTTGGTCTTTAGGGAAAGGCAAATCAGAATAGCAGTGAGTTACACTGCACACCTACTAGAATGCCTAACATGAAAAGATGGTCCATACTTCGTGTCGACAAGGATGTCAAGAAAGTAAGACTCTCATATCCTCTGAATGTAAACAGTGCAGCCACTTTTGAAGACAGCTGTCCATTTCTTAAAATACTAAACACAGCCTATGACCCAGTCATCCACTTCTAAGTTTTGCTCAAGAAAAATGAATGCATATGCACCTATGAAGACTTGCACACAAATGTTTCTAGCATCTTTATTTATAATAGCTCCAAGCTATTGAGAAACCACCCAAAAGTCCATAGAGAGGTGAATGGAGAAACAAATTGCAATATATCCCAGTTGTGGAGTAAACTCAGCAATAAAGAGGAATAAAGTATGGACAACGTGCAACTCTATGGATAAATCTCAAAATAATTATGTTTAATGAAAGAAGCCAGCCGAAATAGAGTACATGCTGTTTGATTTCATTTATAGAAAAATCTAGAAATGCAGATAACTCTCTAGTGACAGGAAGCAGATCAGTGTGGTGGGGTGGGAATGGGGAGGAGTAGAGAGCGATGACAGGGACTTACAAAGTGGCCTGTGGCTCAGTCACTGCTGTCCTCGGAAAGCCTTTTTGATTACTTAGCCCTTTTGATGACTGTTCCAGCCAGAGGAACAGTGCTTACCCAAATAATGATGCCCATCGCCTCAGCAGCCTTCCTCCATCAGCCAAATATAACTCCTTAACCAATAACATATCACAATTTTCAGAGACACGATACTTGGACTTGATTATTTTAAACAGAAAAAAACAATAATGCAGAGAGGTGGATCTTCTCCTTCCCCAGCGCAGGGCTCCTCCTGGGCGCGAGCTCACTCTCTCCCTGGCCCCTGCGCCTGTCTCTAGGGCAGCTCGGGGGCCGGGCCTCCCTGCCGGTGGCTTTCTGACGCTGACGAGTGGCTTGGCTGTTCGTGCCAGTGTGCGGAGAGGCGTTGTTGTCTTCAGCTGCCTCAGTCACACGATGCACATGCGCCGGGCAGGTGCGTGGCAACAGCTGAGGGTCCAGATGCGGCAGGAGGACCCGGCGGGACCGCCCACATGGCCTCCTACCTCCAGCTCTCTCGCCCCACAGCCCTTTTTCTTAAACATCACCAATAACCTTTTTTTTTAAATTAAAAAAAAAAAAAAAGCATTCCTGCAGAGAAAATGCCAACCAATTTCTCAGATATTACCATGGCACTCTTACACACCAACATAAAACTCCAGCAAATATTTTAGTCTAACATAAACCATGTGAATCACCAGTCATCTGCTATTCTGCACACTACTCTGTGTACAGAATAGCAGATGACTGGTGATTCACACGGCTTATGTTGGACTGACTTGCGCCCCTGATGTCCAAGCGGAACACCTGATGTTCCACTTGGACATCAGGGGCGCAAGTCACGGGGGTCCTCTGGGAAGAGCCCAACCCCTTCTTATGCCTTCTAGGCCCCTTTTTGTAAATTGTTTTAGCAAATACTTTTTATAATGAGTCTTTGGGGAGAGAGATGATTAGCTTCCCCTCCAGACCGTGGACTCCTTCACGTGGGGCATCCTTCCTTCGTGCCTCGCCATCTCCGTGGGGAGGACCGGCCTGGCCCCTGGCGACCGTGCCCACGCAGGCTGAACTGTTGAGAGATTCAGATTGAAATTATTATCATTCCTCTTCTTTCCAGCTGCCAGAGCAGCCATCTAAAATTTAGCCACATGAAAAGAAAGTAAGTAGAAATGTAGCCGTTTGTAGTTCAGGTTTCCTTTTTCTCCAACCAGGCCTTTTTTTTTTTTTTTTTTTTTTAAACCACTAAATCCTCTCTGGAACTGACAGGAAAGAAATGAGGCTGGAAACCTGAACTTGCATTGTCTGCCTCTGCAATCAGTGATGCGTGTTTCCTTTGCGAGAAACCTCCCCGACTTCTCAGGCCAGGATGTCCTCGGCCTGCGGGCAGCTGTGAGGAAGGCGTTAGGACCGGGTTCTGGGAGGAGGGAGGGGAAGCCACGGCTGGAGCAGATCGAGCGCTCACATCCAGGGCAGCCCAGGCGGCCTGCGGCCTCGAGGGGACTTGGGACCGTATGCCCTTCCTCCACGACCCACTGGGGAAACTCCAAATTCCTCCAGGGCTCTCCTGCTGCCCCCAAGTCCGTATCTCACAGGCCCATCACTTTTCTGCAGGAACGCGCTGATTCCATTCTCCGTGATTTCGTTTTCTATTCCAAGGCAATTCAGTAAATCCTAATGTCCTCCTGCCACTCGTGGGCATCTTGCTTCGTGTTAGGAACGTACATCCAGTGGGCCGGGGTGGGGCAGGGGTGTACGTGGGTGGAGGAGGGACTCGTAGATAAACGTGCTACTCCCTAGGGAAGGGGTGTGCCCAGTGTGTGAACCATCAGGGCTGCGGGCGGAGACTGTCAGGACGAGATTCCAGGAGGAGGATTTAGCGGGTGTCACAGTGGAAGAGGGAAGGTGGGCCAGCCCAACAGAGGTGATGACACATACATGTCACCTAGCGGTTCCCTGTATACCCAGCCCCTGTGCGCCTAGAGGGTCGGTAGCCTGGTCACAGGGCCCTGCCTCTCGTCCCTCTTCTGAGGCCCCCCTGCCATCCCACCCCCGCCCCTGGCCACCCCAGTTCACTCCATCAGCAGGCCCCTTCCTGGAGTCTCACTCCTCAAATCTCTGTCTCACCCAGACCTCCTTGCTGAGCACCAGCCTACAGGCAGCCGGCCATGGCCCAGGGCCCGCTCTGACACCGCCAACAAGCACGTCCACATTCCCCAAGGCTTTTCCCCCTTCAAACCTTGATCTCCCTCCCATTCTCCCATTCTCCCATTCTCCTGTTGTAGCAACTAACAAATCTGGAGGGCCCTGACCTGGGCACGAAACCCCACCTCACGAGGCACCACAGGTTCTACCCCCCAAAGACCACATGTGCTCAGAGCACAAAACTCCCTGCTTTCAGGGTCAAAATTTTTAAAATACTTTTGCAAATTTGAATAACGTTCAGGGATGAAGATACACCAATCAAATTTCTTCTCTTAGTATTCAATACATGAATTTAGTTCTATTTACATATTTGAAAGCAAATATTTTATCATCACATTTGCAAGTTTTGCTCTCTCATATTCTCGCAGCTATTCTGTACAAATTTTTAAAAGGCCTTTTAATGGTATGATTACCAGTGTTAGCGCTGCTTTTTCTTTTTTCTTTTTAATAGACTATTTTTTAGAGGAGTGCTTCCTTTTGACTTATTGGCCTTCCAACTAAGTTGTTTGAGGTATAGTGTTTTTTGCATAATTACGTATGGTGAAACTGTAATTTTTACTTCAAGAAGGAACTACCCAACTGGGTAATATAAGGGGAGTTGTTTTTTTCATACTTTCCGTAACTGTGTATTTAACATGTCTAGAAAAATAATATGACTAGTTAACATTTGTATAGAGCTTATTCTTTGCCACCCACTGTTTAAGCCCTTTACATATATTAATTCATTTAACCATCACACCTACTCTATGAGGTAAATATGACTGTTATTCCCATTAAAGATACCAACCAAAGCATATTTAGTAATTTGCCCAAAGACACGAAGCTAATGGGTGACGGTGCTGAGTTTTAAATCCATATTTCTCCTGCTCATAAAAAATTTTAGTTTCTTTAATGTTTTATTATGAACTGTTTCACATGTACACATTCTTTAACTTGAGTTTTCTGGAGTATTTTTGCTGAGGTACAATTCACATACCGTCAAATGTGGAAATTGTAAGTGTACAGCTTAATGCATTTTGACATATGTATGCATCCCTGTAATCACCTCCCATTTCCCTCACCCAGAAAATTCCATCCTGCTCCTTTCCAGTCCAACACCCCCTGTTGTCAGAGGCCGTCACTGTCCTGAGTGTTTTCACTTTGTTGTCTCTTTTGGAGGCAAAACCAAAGAGAATCCAAGAGAATGGACTCAAAAGAGACCACAATCCTTTGTTTCTGGCGATTATTGATCAAATGTGGATTCATCTTATTGTGTGCATCCACAGTTTTTGATTTTTATGGCTGAGTGCTATGCCATTGTATGGATATAAAGTAATTGGTTTAATTGTCATTTATTTCGCACTTTTAGCTGATTGGAACATTTGTATACAAGATGTTTTGTGGACCTACATTTTTGTTCTGGGAGTTAAATACCAAGAATGGATTCTGGGTCGTCTAGTTGGTGCATATCAAACTCTGTGAGAAATGGAAGTGGTACTAAAATTAGTATTTTCCTATTAGCAATAATGAGGTTTTCAGTTGCTCCACATCCTTGTCAACACTTGGCATTGTCAGTGCTTTTTCATTGTGGCCATTCTGTGTGTGAAGCGCTATCTCATTTGCATTTCCCTGATGACTAATGATGTTGAGCGTTAATTAGCATTTTTTTTTTTATTCTGTGAAGTGTCTGTTCAAGTTTTTGCAAATTTTAATGTGGTTCTTGTGTTTTAGTTTATACTACATAAATTATTTATATAATAATAATTATCAATGATTAATAATAATTATGTATACAAGTCTATCTTACAGATGTTTTCTTCCAGTCAGCAGCTTGTCTTTTTGCTATCTTAATGGTATCTTTTTATGAGCAGAATGTTTTTTTTTTTTTAATTTTATTTATTTATTTATTTATTTTTGGCTGTGTTGGGTCTTCGTTTCTGTGCGAGGGCTTTCTCCAGTTGCAGCAAGCAGGGGCCACTCTTCATCGCGGTGCGCGGGCCTCTCACTATCGCGGCCTCTCTTGTTGAGGAGCACAGGCTCCAGACGCGCAGGCTCAGTAGTTGTGGCGCACGGGCCTAGTTGCTCCACGGCATGTGGGATCTTCCCAGACCAGGGCTCGAACCCGTGTCCCCTGCATTGGCAGGCAGATTCTCAACCACTGCGCCACCAGGGAAGCCCCGAGCAGAATGTTTTAAGTTTTGATAAAGTCAGAATTTCATTTTCCTTTTTTTGGGGGAGTAGCACTTTTTATGACTTGATTAGGGAAACTCTACCTAGCACTGAAATCACATATATTTTCTCCTCTGATTTCTTTCTAGAAGTTTTATAGTTTTAGTTTTTACATGTAACTCTATTATGCACTCAAATTATTTGTTTGGGGGTGGTGCTGACATGAGGGGGGTCTATGTCAGTTTTTCACTATGGGCTTAGCCAGTAGTTTTGACATTTTTCTTGAAAAGGCATATCATTTTCCCAATGAATTTTGCCCAATGAATTACCTTGGAAACATTGTCAAAATCTATTGATCATATATGTTTTTGTCTATTTTTGGACCCTGTATTTTATTCCATTGATTTTCATGTCCATCCTTATGCTAATATCACATTGTAGTTCTACTATAAGACCTATAATCACATGGCATAAACCATCCAAAATTGTTCTTTTTACCAAGGTTGTTTTGGTCATTCTGGAACCTTTGTATTTCCATAAAATGTGAAAATATCAATTTATGCTATTATGCTGCTGGAATTTTTATTGGGAATATGTTGAATAAATAGATATATTTGGGGATAAAGGACATCTTAATTGAGTCTTCCAACTCAATTAAGCTTAGTATATATTTCAATTTACTTACATCTTTAATTTTTCTCAGTAACATTTTATAATTTTTAGTGTGGAAGTCTTGCACATATTTTGTTCAACTTATTCCTGTGTATAGTATCTTTCTTTAAATTTATTTTAAAATTATTTGACATTATTACATTAACATATGATTGATTTTTGTTTGTTATTTTAGAGTCCTGCAACCTTGATAAATTCACTTATTATTTCTGATAGTCTTTAGTAGATTCCACAGAATTTCTATATATGCAATTATACCACCTGAAAAGTGTTATTTATTTAAACTATTTGTTTATCTTTGTCTCGTAAGGCTAGTTAGGACCTCTATCTGGTATACTGTTGAATAGAAGTGGTGCTGAAACTATAAATTCTTTCAGATTGTATCTGTCTGAAAAGTGTGAAGAGTAATCTCACTGAACATAGAATTCTTGGTTGGTTCCTTTTTGTCTTTGATCACTTTAAAAATATTGCTCCATTTTCTTCCAGTTTGGAATGTTTCTGTACTCAAAAATAAAGCAAGCATTTATTTTCAACTTGGTTACATGTATGTAATGCTTATCTTTTTCTCTCCAGTTGCTTTTAAAATCTTTATCTCTGGATTTCAGCAAATTTACTATGATGTGCTTTGCTATGTTTTTGTTTGTTTGTTTGGTGTGTGTATATATCTTGCTTATAATTCACTTAGATTCTTGTATATGTGGAAATGTAGTTTTTATTAAAATGGGAAAAATTGGCCATATTTCAATTTTTTTCTCCCTCTTGCTGGGACTCCAAATACAACTACTTGGGGCCACTTAGTATTGTCCACAACTCAGTGAAACTCTGTGTTTTACATTTTTTTAGTTTTTGTTTCCCTCTGTTTTCATGAAGCAACTAATCTGCTGTTATTTTCATCCAGTAATATTTTAAATTTCAAATATGTTATTTTTTATCTTTAGAAGTTGCATCAACTTTTTTACATCTTCAGTTTCTCCTCTTCCTATGGTTCATTCTTTTCTTCAAATTCTTGAGCATATTTGTAATAACTTCATCATAGTCCCTGCCTACTAATTCCATTATCTCTGGCATTTACGCTTCTATTATGATATCAATTAACTGATTTTTTTTTTTCTGGCTGTGGCCCACTGTTCCCCACTTTATCACGTCTACTTAGTTTTAGTTGAATGCTGGAAATTGTGAATGTTGCATTCTTGAGTAACTGGATTTTTCTTTTTTTTCTCTAAAGTGTGATGAATTTTGTTTTGACAGACATTGAATTACTTGAAGATTATAAACTTTGTTAGAGTGGATCTAATTTAGCCTTAGTAGTGAAGCATGACTGTTCTGGCATCTCTAATAAAAGCCTGAGCTTGGAATGTGTAATAAACAAAAGCATGGTAGGTGGAGATATGAGTAAAGATTCTATTTGTATTTTTCAACTGGTACTTTTCTCACCAAGGTCATGAATAACCCTGTGATTGCTGAATTCAATATTTTTATGTTCTTTACCTTTCATGCTTCTCTGCCACATTTGATTGTTGGCCTTTCCCTCCTGGAAATGCTCCCTTGCTTCAGCCTCCATAAATTTGCTTTATCTGCTCCTCTTCTTCTTCATATCTTTTCTGTCTGTGTTGTCGCATTCCTCTTAGAACAACCTCCTGACTAGATTTCACAGTGTCCAATCCCAATCTCTTCTAATTTATTCTTTGTACTATTATTTGTGTCACTTCATAAAATTCAAATTTTATGTCACTCTCTTGATTAAAAATTTTCTAAAGCTACTTATAGTCTTTAAGATGAAGTCCGGACTGTCCTGGTGGCACAGTGGTTAAGAATCCACCTGCCAATGCAGGGGACATGTGCCAATGCAGGGGACATGGGTTCGAGCCCTGGTCTGGGAAGATCGCACATGCCGCAGAGCAACTAAGCCCTTGTGCCGCAACTACTGAGCCTGCACTCTAGAGACCGTGAGCCACAACTACTGAGCCCGTGAGCCACAACTACTGAGACTGTGTGCCACAACTACTGAAGCCCATGTGCCTAGAGCCCATGCTCTGCAACAAGAGAAACCACTGCAATGAGAAGCCCTCACACCACAACAAAGAGTAGCCCCCGCTTGCCGCAACTACAGAAAGCCTGCGTACAGCAGCGAAGACGCAACACAGCCAAAAGTAAATAAATAAATAAATAAATAAATTTAAAAAAAGATGAAGCCCAAGCCTTGAAGTTTGATCACATAATCTCTAGTAATATGTTTGTTGTTTGTCCTTCTAGCTTCATTTCTTTCTATATTTATGCAGGGACTCCTCTATTCCCTGGTTGACTAGTAGGGTTGACTTGTAGGTCTTTGAACATTCTAAATTTTCTCTTTCCCTCTGTCTTACCACTGATTCCTAAGTTATTCATCCTCTTTTTGCCTGACTCTCCCTACATATTCATCACAAGCCAGATTAGGCATTACCATGTCCAGGAACCCTCACCTATAACTGATGCAGCAGACTTCCCCATGCCCTCTTTGTGGTCCCTCACACTGTATCCTGCACAATCACTGCACTCCGATCATGAATCATAAGTACCTTTTTGTTCGTCTGTATCCCCTACTGGACTGCATATTTCTTCAAGACAGAGTCTGGCTCAAAGCAAACATCAATAAAGACCGTTTGAAATGCCCCTGGAGAGGAAGGATGAGTAAAGTCTGTATCATTAGGAGCAAAGTCAAGTTTATACAGAGTTGTAAGCAACTGACCCATTTGTACTTGGTTTAGAGTATGTGTTGTAAGGCAATGAAATATAAAATATGTCTGGATAGAAAAATAGTGGTTAGATTGGAGAGAGCCTTGATGTCAGACAAGGGATGCTGGATTCAAAGGGGACTTTACAGGATTTTTAAAAAGATAACATAATCAGAATTGAGTTTTGGAAAGAATTGTATTGAGCAAAAAAGCAGGACAAAATTATCCATGGGAACAAGAATGAGAGGAGAGCTGGATACATTGGTCCAGGTCAACCAGAGTCCTTCCTCAATATTTTTCAAGTGTGTATAATTAATAAAACCATGAACTTTAGAGTCCACAAAAGAGAAATTTTAAAAAGCATGTAAAAAATTTACATTTCAAATGTAAATTAAAAAAAAAGCACGGGAGGAATTGTCAAGTGTGAACTAGGTAAAAATTAGATGTCAGCGTTTCCTGCCAATGGAGGAAACTCAGCAAGAGAAGCTGTGGGAGGAAGTGAGGGTCTGCATGCCTGAGGCCAGTTGACCAGTGTCCCTTGTGCTGGATGCTCTGTTGAAAATGCAGTACCAACTCCTCCCATTCCACACGATCTCCTTCATAGCAGAGGTGGATCCTGAGCTGATATCTTTGAGTTTCCAGCTTCTATGTCAACATTTCAAGGCATTCACACACAATTTGGGAGACAAAAGAGAAGAAGAAGCCATTTTCCTCCAGCGTCAGCTTCAGGCAGTAGCTGAGGTCATTGATGGTGACTTTCAATGACTCCAAAATTCCTTGATAATCATCTCTTTGGGCACTAAGAGCATCTACTATGATTGGTAGTAGTTTCCCTACAATCTTTGCACATTATAATTTTTAAAAATTGTCTTTTGACCCTTCTCCAACAGACTTTTCAATGGTTATATAAGTCTTTAATTGCCTACATTAATTATATCTTTACTCAAAATATCTAAAAAGGCTTCTGTTTTTCTAAATGAACTATCATTGATACAGTATTTGGTTTCGGAAGGGATTTGGAGGTAACAAGAACCACAAAAGTGGGAATTTGAGACTGATTATTTGACCAGGTATGGTTTGAAGGTAGAATTAATTTTACCCCAGTGGAAAATTGGACACTAGCTGTTGCAGGCATAGAGTCACATTAATTATTACCACTAATTACCTGGAATGAAGCATCAAGGGAAGGCAAAGCTTCGGTAGACAAAATGATTAGCATAGTGGAGAATTCATTGTGATGGTGAGGAGGGTACAAGGACTAGGGGGTGGACAGACTGCTTCTCACTACTCAGGAGTACATAAGAAGAGAAAGAAACAAAATTGAGGATTTAAAATTCCAGAACAAGGCATGGTTGGAAAACTAAGCAGTTTCTGTGTCTGTCTCTAGAACATCAAATATCTCTTGTAGCTTCAGGTTCAGTGCTTCCTAAAAACTGCATCAGAGTTTGATCTTTGGATTTGCTGAAGTACAACACAAGGTGATTTGACGTCTTGACAGATTGCTTAAGTTACAATTACAACACTGGGTGGGAAAGGTGAGACCCTGACAATGAGAATGGAAACTTTTGAGCAGATGCTGATGAATCAGAGTGCTCCAAGTCCTACATTCCTCAGGTTTCTTTTACCAATAAGAGTATGCTAAAGCTAAATAAGGTGACTGCCTGCTAAATTAAAAAAAAAAAAAACAATCCAGAGCCTTCTAGAATAATAAAAAAGTGTGCAGGAAAAATAGAAAATCACCCAATATAACAAGAAATAGGAATATCATAACTTGAATGAGAAAAGACAAATTGTCATCGACACTAAGATAAATCAGATGTTAAGAATATGACAAGAACTTTAAAGTAACCGTCATAAAAATAATTCAACAAGAAATTAAAAATTCTTTTGGAAAAAATAAAAAATAGAAAGACTTAACAAAGAAGTAGAATTTATGTAAGAAGATCCCAATGTAAATCATAGAACTAAAAAATGTAATAACTAAAACAAAAAAAATTGTCTGAATGTGTTGATAGTGGAGTGGAGATGTCAGAGAATAGAATCAATGAACATGAATACGGGTCTAATGAATTTAATTAATCTAAACAGCAGAGAGAAAATAGACCAAACAATTAAACAAACAAGAACAGAGTATGAAGGACTTATGACACAATAACCAAAAGTTAACATTTGCCTCATTGGAGTCCCAGAGGACAGGAGGGAGAGACTGGGGCTGAAAGAGTATTCAAAGACATACTGGTTGAAAACTCAAATTTGGAGAAGGAAACAAACCTATAGATCCAAGAAGTTGAGAAAATCTTAAGCAAGATAAACACAAAGAAGTCCACAACAAGAACACATCATAATCTCTAAAAACAAAAAGAAAAAAATCTTGAAAGCAACCAGAGAAATGATTCATTCATTACCTATGGGAGAATATCAATTCAAATGACAGCAAATTTAACTTCTGAAACCATAGAGACCAGAAAGAAGTGTCATAAAAATTTTCAAGTACTGAAAAATAAAATAATTGTCAACCCAGAATTCTATTAATATATCTGGTGTAATCATCCTTCAGGATGATTGAAACAAAAATTATAACACCATCTGACATTCAAGACAATGATGTTTTAAAAGTGGGAAAGATTTGGAAACTAAATGGAAGTAAGTTTTCCATACTTCACTTGAATTGGTAAAACATTAGTAACAGTAGACTGTGATAAGTCACATGTGTATATTGTAATATCCAGAATAACCACTAAGAACATCTTTACAAAGAGATACATGAAAAAACACTATAGATGAATCAAGATGGACACTATAAAGGAAGGAATAACCCAGAGGAAAGCAATAAAAGAGAAACAGAAAAAAGAGGATTAAAGGAAACAAATAGATAATAAAATGTCAGATGTGAGCTCTAACATATCAATAATTATCGTAAATATAAATGGCAGTAATCTACCAATTAAAAGGCAGAGTTTGGCAAAGTGGATTAAAAAATTCTCTATTGTCCTATTAGAAATTCATTTCAAATTTAGCAACATGGATAGACTGAAAATAAAAAGAGGGAAAAAGATACACTATGGAAACATTAATTTTTAAAAACTAAGAGTAACTATATTAATGTTAGATAAAATAGACTACAAAGAAAAGAATAAGAGACAAAGAAAAGAATAAGAGTCAAAGAAAGATATTACATAATGGTAAATGATCAAAGCCTATAGGAAACCCCAAAACACAAGAAGCAAAAAATGACAGAGCTAAAAGGAGAAATAGTTAAGTCCACAATTGTAGTTGGAAACTTCAACACTCCATCTTAGTTACAGTTATATCTATCTAATAGCAAAATAACAAGTGTATAAAAGGTCTCAGAAAAATGATTGATCAATTAATAGGACCTAATATATATCTTATTCAACAAGAACAGAATATACATTTCTTTCAATTGCTCAGAGAATATTCAATATATGTATGTATATATGGAGAGAGAGAGAATTGAATGAAAATGAATATACACCATTTCAAAATAGGTAAGATGCAGCTAAAGAAGTGTGAAACAGAATTTACAGCACTAAATGCTCACATTAGAAAAGAAGAAAAGTCTTGATAAATTGTCTAAATTTCTACCTCAAGAAACTAGAAAAAGAAAAACAAAACGCAAGTAGATGAAAGAAAATAATAAAGATAAGACTAAAAATCAATGAAATAAAAAACAATAGAGAAAATCAGTGAAACAAAAAGCTGGCTCTTCAAAAAATATCAATAAAATTGATTAGCCTCTAAAAAATAACTGACAAAAACAGAAGAAACAAACAATCATCAATATCAGGGATGAAATCAAGGATATCTCTAAAGATCTCACAGCCTTTAAAACAATTCTAAGGTGACACTGAAAACAACTTTCCACTCAACAACTTGAATGAAATGGACTAATTCCTCAAAAACCGCAAACTACCAAAAGTCAGCTGAGATAATCTGAATAATTCTACAACTGTAAGAGAAATTAAATTTGTAATTTAAAAGCTCCCAAGAAAGGAATTTCTAGACACACATGATTTTACTGGAGATTTATACCAAACATCTAAATAAGAATTAACACTAGTTTTACATAATCTCTTCCAAAAAACAGAAAAGAAAAAAATACTTTCCAACTTATTTTATGTGGACAATATTACCCTGATACAATAATGCTCAAAAACTTCTAAGACACTACAAAAAAAAAAAAAAAAATCAAAACTCTCATGAGCTTAGATATAAAACTCCTCCAGAAAACATTAGCAAATTGAATCACCAATAAATAAAAAGAATTATACACTGACTGTGGTATTTATTTCAGGCATGCAAGAATAGTTTAACATTCTAAAATCAATATTATCTACCATATCAACAGGCTAAAGAATAAAATTTAGATAATCACATCAGTTGACAACAAAAGTAATTTAACAAAATCCAATATCCATTTAACCAGCAAGTTAAGAATTGAGAGGAAGTACCTCAACCTAATAAAGAACACAAAAAAACCTCTACAGCATACAGAATACTGAACAGTGAAAAACTGAACGCCATCCGCTTAAGATCAGGAACAAAGCAAGGCTATCTTCTCTAATCACTTTTATTTCTCAACATAGCCCTGTACATTCTAGACCCTGAAGTAAGGCAAGCAAAAAAAGCCATAAAGATTGGAAAGAAAAAAATAAAACTGTTTTGTTTGAAGATGACATTGTTGACTTCATGGAACACCACCAAAACCACTATAAAAAACCCTCCCAGGATTACAGATAAGTTCAACAAGGTCCCAAGATACAAAGTCCACATACAGAAAACAATTGCATTTTTATATAGTAACAATAAACACATGGAAAATGAAATTAAAATATAATACCAGTTATAATCATTTCTAAGAAAATTAAGTACTTATATACAAGCATAACAAAACATGTACAGATTCTATATGATGAAAATTACCAAATACTAATGAAAGAAATTAAAGACTGCCAAAGTAAATGTAGAGGCATACTATGTTCATAAATTGCAAAATCAGCATAGTAAAGATGTCAATTATCCCAAACTCACCTTCAGGTTTAATTAAATTCCTATCAAAATCTCAGCTATGTTTTTTGTAGACATAGACAAGGTTATTCTAATAGTCATGCAGAAAAATAGAGGCCTTACCATAGCTAACACTATTTAGAAAAAGAAGAAGAAAGTCAGAAGAATCACTCTACCCATATTATTTCCTATTATAAATCTGCAGTAATAGAGACTGATTGTTATTGACAGAAGGTCAGAATGCATAGATCGATTGAACAGAATCTAGAACCCAGAAATAGACCCACATAAGGACATCCAAATGATTTTTGACAAGTTGAAAAAGGAATTCAATGGAAGAAAGGTAGCCTTTTCAAAAAATGGTGCCAGAACAACTGGACACCAGAAGGAAAAAAAAAGAAAGGAGTGTCAACCTAAGTCTCACACTTTATGCAAGTTTATCTCTAGATGGATCACAGACTGAAGTATAAATGCAACACAGTAACAGTTTCAGAAAAAAAAAATAGGAGAAAATCCTCAGGATTTAGGGCTAAGTAAAGAGTTCATAGATTTGACACAAAAAGTAAAATCAGTGAAAGAAAATTTCATCAGTTGGACCTCATCAAAATTAAAATCTTTTCTTCTGTGAAACATTCTCTTATGAAGATGAAGAGACAAGCTATAGATTGGAGAAAATATTTGCAAACAACATATCTAACAAAGGACTAGTATCTTGAATACATAAAGAACTCTCAAGATGAAACAGAAAAAAAAAGTCCAATTAGAAATGGCAAAAGACATGAAGAAACATCTCATCAAAGAAGATGTGCAAATGACAAATAAGCCCGTGAAAAGATGTTCAACATCATTAGCCTACAGCAAAATGCAAATCAAAACCACAATGAACAATTACTACACACTCATAAGAATGACTAAGATAAATAGTAAAAATACCAATTGTAGGTGAGAATGTGGAAAAGTGGATTAATCATACTCTACTGGTGGGAATGTAAAACATTACAGGCACTCTGAAAAGCAGTTTGATATGTTCTTATAAATCTATCCATGCAACTGGCTAAAAGGTACATATGATCTCAGTATTTTCCTTACATCTGCACTTGAACCAATGATTCTCTCAAGAAAAATTTAATTAAAAATATTAGCCACATGTTATCCTCATCTTTGTTCCTCCTATGTCAGAACAATCAGGCTTGAGACAACTTGGAAAATCCTGGATCTTGGTTCCCATATTTAGTTAATTGATTAGCCAACACTTACATCATGGTTTGCACTTTACTTCTTTATCAACCTATCAATACAAAGCACAATTCTACCCACCTGGTCCATCTGAACTGTTAATGATGTACAATGTGAAGGCAGATTCCCCTTTTCCTTACACCTCTTGCTTTCCCCACTTTCTGAAGCCTGATAGTTCTCTCCATAGTACCCTGGGTGCTGCCTCTGTTTACTGTGTTCTTCCCAGGCAATCTTCTCCCAATTCCCATCCTATTTCAGCCTGGAAAGGACTTTATTTCCCAGGGTATTTTGTGTTATTTTTCTGTTTTTCAGATTTGGGGACATTCACCTAGTTCAGAGGATGAACGTGTGTGATTCTAAAATTGGGTCTTTGTCTATAGGAAATGTCAACTTCTGGAACATCTGCTCTTAGCCATTTACTTCAGTAAACCAAAACTTGAGGACCCCTGCACTATGATCTTTTCCCTGATTATATTTCCCATCTCGCTTCCTCAGCTCCCTCTCTCCCATCTTTCTCTTTACCCACACTTTATCTACCCTTATCTAGGGTCACTTTGCCTGGTTCCTTCTCTCTGCTTTTTCATGCTATTTCTCCTTCTAATATATACTTAACTTCTTCTTTGCACATGCCTATTTTCACCACCAGCTTAAATGTTATTTGTGCCATGAGAATTTTCCACAGCGATTTCCTCTGAAATGCCTAGTTTAAGCTGTGCCTATCTTATGACCTTCCTGCTCTCTTGAACATGGCATCTCTAATTTGTAGTAAAATTATTTATGTAAAGTTTATCTTTTCTGCCAAGTAGCTCCATTTCCTAGGAGAATGCTTAGGATATAGCATTAGCTCAATACATACCTTCTGTCTGAATCATGACAAAATTAATTTTATAAAAAAAACCCTTCCATTGTAATAAGCAGTTCTAATTTTCAGAGTTATGACAAGGTAATGAAATAAAAAAGAAATTCTAAATTTTCCCGCCTTGGTTAAATGTTAAAACACAGTGACCTTTAAAAAATTTAGTATATTATGGCTTTAAAAAAACTAAATATAATTTTATTAACATTTTTCTGGTACATTTAATGAGCCAATATTAGAACATTATTATGAACTAACATCCATAGCTTATTCATATTTCCTTGGTTTTCTCCTAATATCCATTTTCTGTCCCAGGATCTCATACATGGCACCACATGACATTCAGTCCTCATGTCTCCTCAGGCTCCTCTGGTCTGTGACAGTTTCTCAGATCTTTCATGTCTTTGACAACCTGGATAGTTTTGAGGAGGACTGATGAGGCATTTTGTAGAATGACTCTCAAGTGGAATTTGATGTTTTTCTTATGAGTAGACTGGGGCAATGGGAGGAAGACCACAGAGGTGAAATGCCCTTCTCACCTAATCAAGTCAAGGGCACATCCTGTAAACACAGCTCATCATTGTTGATGTTGACCTTGATCTCCTGCCTGAGGGCATATTTGTCAGGTTTCTCTTTAAAAGTTATTATTTACAATATTGAGGAATTTCTTTGTGAGTATATAGATTTAAAATAATGTCTCAATAAATGTAAGAACACTTTAGAGAACATTATTTTGCTTTGATGACTATTTAGAGTGGACGTTAAGTTTGAGATTCCCAAACTGGTCTTTGTTTCACTTCCTTTGCTATTCTATTTCTGGGCCAATTCAGTCACAGTTGTAACTCTCTCAAGCACATCTATGTAGAGGAATTTCAAATGCATAGCTCTTGCAATGACATCCATTAGAAGTTTCAAGACTCTATGACATAACTCACAGCAAGATCCTTTTTGGTCCACCTCCTACAGAAATGGAAATAAAAACAAAAATAAACAAATGGGACCTAATGAAACTTAAAAGCTTTTGCACAGCAAAGGAAATCATAAACAAGACAAAAAGACAACCCTCAGAATGGGAGAAAATATTTGCAAACAAAGCAACTGACAAAGGATTAATCTCCAAAATATACAAGCAACTCATGCAGCTCAATATCAAAAAAACAAACAACCCAATCCAAAATGGGCAGAAGACCTAAATAGACATTTCTCCAAAGAAGACATACAGATTGCCAACAAACACGTGAAAGGATGCTCAACATCACTAATCATTAGAGAAATGCAAATCAAAACTACAATGAGATATCACCTTGCAGCAGTCAGAATGGCCATCATCAAGAAAGCTACAAACAATAAATGCTGGAGAGGGTGTGGAGAAAAGGGAATCCTCTTGCACTGTTGGTGGGAATGTAAATTGATACAGCCACTATGGAGAACAGTATGGAGGTCCCTTAAAAAACTAAAAATAGAGCTCCCATATGATCCAGCAATCCCACTACTGGGCATATACCCTGAGAAAACCATAATTCAAAAAGAGTCATGTACCACAGTGTTCATTGCAGCTCTATTTACAAGAGCCAGGACATGGAAGCAACTTAAGTGTCCATCAACAGATGAACGGATAAAGAAGATGTGGCACATATATACAATGGAATATTACTCAGCCATAAAGAGAAACAAAATTGAGTTATTTGTAGTGAGGTGGATGGACCTAGAGACTGTCATACAGAGTGAAGTAAGTCAGAAAGAGAAAAATAAATACCATATGCTAACACATATATATGGAATCTAAAAAAAAAAAAAAAAAAGGTTCTGAAGAACCTAGGGGCAGGACAGGAATAAAGATGAGACATAGAGAATGGACTTGAGGACATGGGGAGGCGGAAGTGTAAGGTGGGACGAAGTGAGAGAGCATTGACGTATATACACTACCAAATGTAAAATAGATAGCTAGTGGGAAGCAGCCGTATAGCACAGAGAGATCAACTCGGTGCTTTGTGTCCACCTAGAGGGGTGGGATAGGGAGGGTGGGAGGGAGATGCAAGAGGGAGGAGATATGGGGATATATGTATATGTATAGCTGATTCACTTTGTTATAAAGCAGAAACTAACACACCATTGTAAAGCAATTATACTCCAATAAAGATATTTAAAAAAAAAGAATTTAAACTTCATTTGTAATTGGAATAATAAAATTCCCTTAGGAAACTATACTGTAATTCAAAAAAAAAAAAAAAAAAAAGAAGTTTCAAGACTGCATTTTTTGAATGCCATATATTTCTCATTGTTACCTCACATTTATCATATTTAAAAAATTACATGTTTTATTACTTTGCACACACACAGACACACATGCCCAACATACTTTTTTTCCTCCTAGGTCCATAATTTAATTTCACAGTCTTATTACCTACTATGTCATTCTCACTGGATACTTTAAATTCATTATTAAAACCTTTCTAACACATCAGTTTAAATACTTGTATTGATTTATCTTTTAATTCTTTTAGAGAAAAGGATTTTTTTTCTGATTAAAGATATAGCAAAATTTGTCTGCCTTTGTAATTATGTTCTGCCAATTTCCATGAAAATATAGGAAAATCTGAATGAATTTATTTTTATATAATGTTTTATAAAGACTCAAACAAGTTTAGAAAATTAATAAGGAAACATCAACCTTAAAAGACATGTTAGACCCGATGGACTTAACAGATATATATACAAAGCATTCCATCCAAAAGCAATGGAATACACATTCTTCTCAAATGCGCATGGAACATTTTACAGGATAGATCATAGGTTAGTCTGCAAAACATGTCTTAATACATTTAAGAAGACTGAAATAATATCAGGTATATTTTCTGACCACAGTGGTATGAAACTAAAAATTAATTACATAAAAAAACTGGAAAATTAACAAATATGTGGAGATTAAACAACATGCTACTGAACAATCAATGGGTCAAAGAAATAAAAAATACCTTGAGACAAATGAAAATAGAAATATACTGTACAAAATTTTGTAGGATGCAGCAAAAGCATTTCTAAGACAGAAGTCCATAGAGATAAATTCCTACCTCAAAAAATAAGAAAAGTTCCAAATATACAATCTAACTTTACACTTCAAGGAACTGGAAAAGGAAGAACAAATGAAGCCCATAGTAAAAGGAAGGATATAACAAAGATTAGAGCAGAAATAAATGAAATAGAGACTAAAATGACAGTAGAAAAGATCAATGAAACTTAGAGCTGATTCTTTAACAAGATAAACAAAATTGACAAAACTTTAGACTTACCAAGAAAAAAAGAAAAGGCAAAAAATTAATAAATTCAGAAATGAAAGAGGAGATGTTACAACTGATACCACAAAAATACAAAGAATCATAAGAGACTGCTATAAACAGTTTTACACCAAAAAATTAGACAACCTAGAAGAAATGGATAAATTTCTAAAAACATACAACCTACGAAGAATGAAACATGATAAAATAGAATATCTAAACAGACTAATTACTAGAACAGAGACTGAATCAGTAATTAAAAACCTCTCCACAAACAAAAGTTCAGAACAAGACAAGTTCATTGGTGAAGTCTACCAAATATTCAAAGAAGAATTAACACGAATCCTTCTCAAACTCTTCCAAAAAAATAGAAAAGGGGGGAACTCTTCCCCCTTTAAAATGCTGAACTCAGCATTACCCTGATACAAAAACAGACCAGGGTGCCATAAGAAAAGAAAATTATCAATAAGAACATATGTTGCTATTGTCAGTTCAAAATTATACAGTCATTTTGAAAAATCACCTGGGAGTTACTTATAAAGTTTATGATAGGTGCTCTCCACAAAGTGGGTATAGAGAAACGAACCTCAACATAACAAAGGCCATATGTGACAAGCCCACAAGTAACATCATACCCAATGGTGAGAAGCTGAAAGCATTTCCTCTAAGATCAGGAACAACACAAGGATGCCCACTCCTGCCACTTTTATTCAAAATAGTATTGGAAGTCTTAGCCAGAGCAATTAGTCAAGGAAAAGAGGCAAAATTCATCCAAATTGGAGAGGAAAAGTAAAACTGTCACTGTTTGCAGATGACATGGTATTATATATAGAACACCCTAAAGGTGCCATCAAAAAACTGTTAGAACTAATAAGTGAATTTGATAAAGTTGCAGGATAAAAAATCAATATCAAAAAATCTGTTTGCATTTCTATACACTAATAACAAACTATGAGAAGGAGAACTTAAGAAAAGAATCCTATTTTAAATTGAATCAAACAGAAATTTCTTTCTTAGGAAGAAATTTAATGAAGTAGGTGAAGGACCTGTATATTTAAAACTATAAGATAGTAATGAAGAAAATTGAAGAAAGCACAAATAAGTAAAAAGATATTCTGTGTTCATGGATTGAAATAATCAAGTGTTAAAATGCTCTTACTAGGCAAGACAATCTACAAATTCAATGCAATCTCTATCAAAATTCCAATGGCATTTTTCAAAGAAATAGAAGAAATAATCTTAAAATCTGTATGGAACCACAAAAAACCCCAAACAGTCAAAGCAATCTTGAAAAAGAAGAAAGCTGGAGATTTCACATTTCCTGATTTCCAACTGTATTACAAAGCTATAATAATTAGAACAGTATGGTATTGGCATAAAAACAGACACATAGATCAATGGAACAAAATAGAGAGCCCAGAAATAAACCCACATATATATGGTCAATTAATTTATGACAAGGAGCCAAGAATACACATCAGGGAAAGGACAGTCTTTTCAATAAATGGTGTTGGAAAAACTGGACAGCCAATTGCAAAATAATGAAACTCGACCTCTATCTTACACCAGACACAAAAATCAACTCAAAATGGATTAAAGACTTGAATATAAAACCTGAAATCGTAACACTCCTGGAAGAAAACATAGACAGTAATCTCCTTGACATACTAAGCTCTATGACATCAAATCCTTGATGATTTTTATTAAATCGTACACCAAAAGCAAAAGGAACAAAGCAAAAATAAATGAGTGGGACTAAATCATCTAAAAAAGTTTCTGCGCAGCAAAGGAAACCAGCAACAAAATGAAAAGGCAAACTACTGAATGGGAGAAGATATTTGCAAACCATATATCTGATAAGGGATTAATATTCCAAATATATCAAGAAATCATACAATTCAATAGCAACAATACAATCCAATTTAAAAATGGGCAGATGATCTGAATATTTTTCCAAAGAAGAAATACAGATGGCCAACAGGTACATGAAAAAATGCTAAATCTCATTAATCATTAGGGAAATGCAAATCAAAACCACAATGAGATATCACCTCATACCTGTTAGAATGGCTGTTATCAAAAGACTAGAAATAGAAAGTGTTGGTGAGGATGTGGAGTAAAGAGAATCCTTCCGCACTGTTGGTGGGAATGTAAATTGGTGTCGCCACTAAGGAAAGCAGCATGGAGGTTCCTGAAAAAATTAAAAATAGAACTCCATATGATCCAGTGATTTCACTTCTAGGTATTTATCTGAAGAAAATGAAAACACTAACATGAAAAAGTACAGCTCCATGTTTATTGCAGCATTATTTACAATAGCCAAGATATGGAAGCAACTTAAGTGTCCATCAATGGAGAAAGAAATTTGTATTTGTAAATTATATATATATGAATATTATTCAGCCTTTAAAAAGAATGAAATCTTGCCCTCTGAGGCAACATGGATGGACCTCAATGGCATTATGCTAGGTGAAGTAAGTCAGACAGAGAAAGACAAATACTGTATGATCTCACTTATCTGTGGAATCTAAGATTAAAAAAAACAAAACAAAATGAAAACAAACAAAAATATCCCAAGCTCATAGTGTTACTGAGTCCAAGCTCATACTGCTTGATGCACGACAGGCCAATAAATCGAGAGAGGTGTTGACACAAGGAATAGTGACTTTATCTGGAAAGCTAGCAAACCGAGAAGATGGTGGACTCCTGCCCCAAAGAACTATCTTGCCTGAGTTAGAGTTCAGGCTTTTAAACTGAAAGAGAAGGAAGTAAAGTCAAACATTTCCTGGTTCTGGTCAGCCTCCGGAGGGGATGTGTTGATTTCTTCCTTCCTGCAGTCATTCAGAGGTGGGCCTGGTCAGGATGTTTCCTGTGAGTTAAACAAAGGTATTTTAGCTTAATGCTCATTAACTGGGAGGCAGGGTTCCCAGAAATGGGCCATTATGTATAATTTAAGCTTATAGGCAACATTACTTGTAATAGAATACAAAAGGTTCTTCCCTGTTACAATAGACAGGGAACAGACTGGCGGTTGCCTGCCAGAGGTGGGGCTAGGGGTGGGAGAAATAGGTGAAGGGGGTCAAAAGGTCAAAAGAAAAATAAAAGCAAATAAGTTAATCTTAAAATGAAATATATTCTGAAAATATCCTTATTTTTTTATTGCCTTTTAAATCCTTGCCACTTCTGCTTTTTTTAATGTTACTTTAAATGTTATGGCCAAAGTTTAATAAGCCAAAGTGTTCCTTTTAATTTATTCTCCAAAGTAAAATACCCTTTTTAAAAATAAATTTAAGAGTTCATTTTTCTCACTGTTAGAAGAACTAGGAATTTTTTCTTCTGAGTTAAGCTTTTATGAACACGTGAAGAAATAAAAGTCACTGCAAGTTTAGCTTCAACGTGGAATACAAATTCTTCCCCTAAATACATTACAGGTGACATCACTCACCCCCGCCCGGGCACTCCCTATGCAGTGTGGCCACAACATATTCTAACTTGACACTGAGGACGTGAGGATGCCTTTCTCTGTAACCCAAGGAAGTAAGCATTCCGTTTCAGATGCAGCACACCTGAATGACTTGGCCTTCTTCTAGTTGCTTGGGTATGGTTTGTCAGCATGCTGTTCGCCACAAACCTTTGCTATGGAACTGATCACCCTTTTTCCCAACCTCATCTTCCACCTCATGCTTACTCATTCTTTGGTTTTGACTTGAAAGGAAGACTCCTTAATTCTCTAGACCAGGTCAGGCCCCCCCTGTTGAATGTTCTCAGGGAAAACTTCACCCTTCCTTTGTGGAACTTCCACTGCTGTGATTTCGTATCTACTGGTCCCGCAGTTTGATTTATGCCTGTCTTGTGCAGGTTGCAAGATACAAGAGGGCAGAGACCATCTCTGTTTGTGCTCTTGATTATAATCTCTATTAAAATGAAGAAGGACACACATCCCACAAGTATCTGCGGGCGCCTAGTGAATGCTAAGCTCTCTGTCAGGTACCGAGGACACAAACGTGAGCAGAGAGAACCATTTAGATGATGGGTCCTACCAGATTTAGAGCATGGTGGAGGCAGTTAGGGGGGCAATTGCCATGTGTGCCCGGGTGGGTGATAAAGGCCTCCTTTTTAGGGGGAGGTCTCATTTCCAAAGGCTTGAGAAATGGATCAGTGTTCAGGAGGATGGAAGGAAGATTTCCAGGCATGGAGGTTTGAAATAGTCTGGCACAACTGGCTTCATGTCTCCTTAGAAGCCCTCTATTACCCCTCACCCCATAAAAAGAGGGAAGATTCAGGGAACTGAGAGACTCGGGGTACAGACCTCCAGGCTGCAGCACCAATCAGGAAAAGAGGAGGGAGGAAGACCAGATCCCAGGGCAGGCGGGGTAGCGGGACACACAGACCGGGCTCCCAGAAGCCTCCAGAGCTGGCCACTTCAGGCCTTCTGTGAAAGACCACCGTGGCCTCAGGGCGTGGTCTGGGCCCTTCCTAAGCACACGCTCTGGGAGGAGTGTTCGGTAGGCATCATAGGACTTCGAAGGGCTTGGAATCTGCTCTCCCTGAGACCAGTAAGGTGGTTCTGGGAAACAGGAGCCCAGGCATTATATCCCTCCCTCATTCACCGGGCTCCTAGGGCCACCAGGAACCACCCTAGCTCATCATGGTGACCTTATGATTTGACATGCTAATCCTGAGGGTGGGGTCATTATTCCCATTTCAGAATGGGCAAGTTGATGCTCAGAGAGTAGAGTGATTTACTTGAGGATGCAAAGGTGGGCAGAACGGGAACTTTGAGTTATTGCTATCCTTTCTTGTTGTTGGAAAAAAGTTATTTGTGATAATTTCTGTTTCATTTTTTTATAGGAAAAGTATATTTTATTAGAAATTTAAGCTTAATTTCTAGAAGGCTACAGAAAATTGTCATTACCCCTAGGGAGTTGGGATGAGTAGAAATAGGAAGTTTTGTGGTTCATATTGCATCTTTTAAAAATCATTTTGGAATTTACTCTACGTGTATTTAAATTATAGAATAAATTTAATAAGTTAACAGAATTTACAAAGGAGCCACCACTACAATAAAGGAAATGGGATGCATCATTTCTAAATAAGAGCAAATGACAGCTAGAGAATCTTGTGAAAGACGAGGAAGAAATAAATATGTAAAATATCGATCAAACAAAACAAGAGATGAAAGACCTCAAGGAAACCGAAACAAAGGGAAAACTTTACTATACTCATGAATAGGGAAACTCAATTTTCTGAGGAGGTCAATTATACTTGAATTGATCTATAAATTCAATGTAATTATAATCAAAATCTCAATGCACATTTTTGTTCTGTATGTTTTTTTATATGAGTGTGTAACTGCATTGTTAATTCTAATATATGGAACAGCAAAAGGACAAGAACAGTCAAAACATTTCAGCAGAATGAAAACAATGGAGGCAGGGTGACATCAAATATCAAGCCATATTTATTTAAAACCACAGGAATTAAGACAGAAAGGCATTCACATGGAGACGGATCGATCAAAGGAACACAACTGAGAACCTGGGAAGCTTGATTTATGAATGACGAGGGGCAAGTCAAGAAAAGGTGCTTGGGGAATTGATTATCCACATGGGAAAAAATAAAGCGATTGACACAGGAGTGAACATGTATGTGGTGTGGAAAACGGCACGTGGTGGAGGTTACGGAAACCCTACATCCACCTGTTCCTCCACCACAGTGTCCCCGATGGGAACCTGTCTCTGCCCTGGGCTGGGCCCCATACTTCAGGGCATCCTGGCCCCTCGTCTGGTGTTTGTTTACAAGGCCTCAGTGAGTAATTCCAAATGGACAGGTGAGTCAACACAGGACAAATAGGTTTTGAAAAATGGAAGTTTGCTGAGTGGTTTGAGACATTTCTTTCCTGCTGAGGCTGAGCCACATCTGCTCCCGTGATGGGCTGGTGGAGGGCGCGTGAAGCACTGCCTGCTGCTGTCAGCCTTTGGCCACCAGAAAGGCTGGCCTCGGGGTAGAACCAACATATCTTTTGATGGAGCCAAAGGCAAACTGGCTCTAGATCAGAACTCAGTCTCTAGATCGGCTATGCCCAGTGGAACATAAATTGCCGTATGCATAATCATGAATTTTCTAGTAGCCACATTTAAAAACGCAAAGAGAAACAAGGGACATGAATTTTCATAGTATGTTTCATTTAATCCAATATATCCAACATATTATAATTTCAGCATGTGATCAGTATTAAAAACATTGAAAAATGTCACTTTTTTGGTACTAGGTGGTGAAATCTGGCATGTGACTTAGACTTCCATGTAGTCTGCCTCACCTCTGATGCCTGTTGTGACAACAAACTGCCAACATGCAGAGGTCAATCTGTGAGGAAGGCTCCTTAGCTGATGGGCAACATAAATAAAGCTAAAGACAAATGACGGAATAAGGTAAAATATTTTCAGCATATGTAACTGTAAAGAGCTCTTCTACATCAATAAGAAGAAAACAAAGAACCTAGTGATATAAAGATGCAGTGCACAGATATAAATGCTTCTCCAAATATACACATCCTATAAAATAAGACAATATGTCCAATCTCAGGAGTAAGCAGAGAAATGTTAATTAAGACGATATCGAGATAACGTTTTTGCCACTGCATAGGGAAAGTCAAAACACATCCATGGTTCTCAAGTGTGTGGAAAGACGTTTTGAGGAAGAAGAGTGGAGAGAGCCTGGTGTGATGGGGGCTAGGCTTCCACCCTCGCTGGTGAAGCTCAGGCTACTCCTTTCCATCATAGTGTACAGCCAGGTGACAGCCGAGAATGCAGACTCTGCCGATGAAACCCGCCGGCCACAGGCTGAGATTCAGTATCTAGTGATGCCAAGGACCAGGGCCAGCATGAATTCCTCCCTATCGCCACCGCCACTTCCTAAAGGCAGTGCCTGTAAGGAATCCGGGAGAAATAACCCCTCCCCCTCTGTGCACCTGCACGACATATCAATGCATTTATTGATATCGTCACCACCACCACCCACGATGCAAATGATCTGGTGTTTATTTTTTTTTAATCTCTGTGTCTTTAGAGCCTAGCAAAGGGCGGTTCATGTGGTCAGCTGCTGGGAATAATTTCTAATGAATGAATCAGAACGGAACGAATGAGAAAAATGTGTGAATGCTGACATAAGCCCAGAGAATCTTTATTTTATATTGATTTTGTTTGATTAACTTTTATCATTCTTCTCTCAATGTGCCTGAAAGTGATGGAATTTCTTAAAGCTCTGGTTTCTTCAACAGCTCCTAAAACATGTCATCGACTTGAGGTTCATGTGTGTGGCACCGTAAGGACCCTAAAGCAGGAAGCCAAGTACAGATCTTTCATCTCCAAGGCACCCTGCCCTTGGCTATTTCACGTTGGGTTCTTTGCAGACAGCGGCCGTACAGCCAACATGTTCAGGATCATTTATGGTAGCAGCAGGTTGGTCATTTGCATAGCTGCATGGCTCAAAGGATGGATTATTTCTCTTCCGTGTCCTTCAATATAAACTGGGGTAGTTATATCTATACAGAAACTTCTTCTTGCTCATTTTAAATGAAAGTAATTCTGTTTAGCAGTTTGTACTATAAACTGGAGTGGACATGGCCATAAAGACAATCGTCAGTTTATTTCAGCCCTGAAAGTGTTGATTTCTTCACATTGGACAGGTCTTTTCTCATGGAGCCACTGGAAAGTGAGCCCCTCATATAGCGATCACAGTGACTCCCCTAAATCTGAGGATATCATGGACAGTCCTGCCACCATCAGCAGTGGCAGGGAGTATGAATTTATTACATTTTCCATTGTTTGGGCTCCATATTCTAATTGAATGTCTGCTCTGAGAAGTATGCTGTGAATGTTAACAAGAAGGGCTGACAGCCCTGGAAAGACCTGACCCAGCACTGCCTCCTGTTTCCTGTGGGCCTCCGCTTTCCTCCTCTGCTTTGATGTGGGTTTTGGCATCCAGAGCTAAAGCTAGAATGATTTGGAAATGGTAGGAACAAAAGCAAGTGGAAGAATTTGCTTTCTGGGTTGATCTTAGATGAAGGAACTTCTCATTTAGCAAAAAATTCTGTAGGTGTTTTTATTTATTTTCTTAAAATACTTTCAACAGTTACAAACGATCTCACTTACATGTTAATTTCCATGCTGAGAAGGAAGAGCCACACGGAATACCCATATCTGTGTTGGGGAGCATTTTGTCTGCATTGAGCTCCAAGCAAGATGGGGCCTGTGTAGTCAAGTGATACATAATAAGAGTAACGCTGGTGACGGTGAGAAGGCTTCTGCTGATGTTACTGACATTCTGCCAATCTCTATATACTTGTTAGGTCACTGAATCCTCATAACCTACAAGACTGGCGCTGTTACCAGTTTCATAAAAGATGGACAAAAACTCAGAGAGAGTCAATAAATTGCCTCACATTTTATAACTCATAAAAGGCTGGAAATTCAAACCAAGTCACATAATTAAATCTGGTTAATTGTCTAAGATTCTGTTGCACATTTATAAAAGACACAGGTATTCTGTCCTTGGATTAATATTGGCCTTTCCATTTCTGAGATGTTATTTCCATAAATGCATTTGTTTTCATCATTTTATTTATCTGATTCACAAGTATGGACCACTTACAACATAGCTAGTTCTATAAAAAATCCTAAATCTCTTTCTCCATTTTAAAATGCGCTTATTCAGTTAAGTTTGTCAATTCTTCATTCAGATATGCTTATTCAACATTGTTTTCCTTTCTCAGTGAACACAGTTTAGTCTAAAACTGCATCACCCTAAATTTTTGAGATTGTCCTACTTTTAATTTATCCCACTTTTGCACATTTTCTTTCTAAACTATCGTTTTGCACAGCCCTATGCAAAATAATATCCAACGCCTCTTTCTCCTTTAAGTTATAAAATGTAAAATATTTTCCCCACATCCAAAGCTCCAAATAATTCATTGTTGAGTTATAGCCTGCATAGTCTTGAGGACGGGTAAATGTTAAAAGGCTGACAATTCCGTAATTAGAACAACTGGAATCTGTCTTCTTTCCAAGTGTCTGTCCAAGTCCTTCACGAAGGAAGGCTTTGAAAGGCAGGCATTTGATGAAGGGCCTTCTTTTGTTTGCTTCTTTTGTTTCTTCCCTGAGAGTTGAGTGAGAACCTCTGTATTAACCAAGTGTGTCCCCAGCTTTCTGAGGCAGAGTCCTCCCGTAAACAAAAGTACATGTGATCAGGATGAGAAAATGGATTTCTCCTTATTTGATACATGAAATCTTTAGAGTGTGGGGATTTGCACTGAGCTTTTGGACATTTGGTTGTGGACTCTGCAGTCCTAAAGATGCTCAGGTGCTGACCTATGCCCGTGCAGGTGACCCCACCTGACCCCGCTGTCTCAGGACCCCCTCTTCTCCCTGTCTTCTCTCTAGTGAAGCTTTGCTCCTCTTATTGGTAACTCTGCTTTGATAACAGGAAGAACATGGGAAGGAAGTTCTAACAGAGATGCCAAGATCAGATCCCACCCTTTTCAATTCCACAATGTTCTTCTAGGGAACAGGTGTAAGCCCAGCATCTGACCTACTTTCAGAGGGAAGAGGAACCAGCAACTCTTCCTCTGAAGAAATGCCTGGAGTCCATCTCCCCCTACTCAATATTTAGGACCCTGAGAGCTTGAGGTCCAAGCAAAGAAAGCATTTCCCCCCTTAGTTTAGCTGTTTTCCACTCAGACATACTCCGAAGTTCTGTCTCCTGCCCTAGAATGCCCCAGTGTGACTCACAGTGCGAACATCTCACTTCTTCAGCGGAAGATCCCACTCCACCCACAGGGGCCATGTTTTTGCTTCAGCTTTGGAAATACAATAGCACCAAACACATTCATAGGATACTGTACGTTTCCCAGTCTGGGCTGTTCCAGATGCAAGCTAGCAAAGGCACATTCCCAGTTGGTCCTGAGAAACCCCAGTCTGATCTTCTGATGTGTTTTATATATCTTCCCATCTTCCTGTCTCTGCTCCCCATTGCCCACGAACAAGGGCATATACATACACATTGAGACCCATGGCTGCTGTTATGGACTGAATGTTTATACCTCCACAATTCATAAGTCCCAATTCCCAAAATGATGCTGTTTGGAGGTGGGACCTCTGAGAGGCAATTAGGTTTAGATGAATGAGGTCATGAGGGTAGACCGTAGGATTAGTGCCCTGCTAAGAAGAGGAAGACATTGGCGCTCTCTCTCTCTCTCTCTCTCTCTCTCTCTCTCTCTTTCTCTCTCTCCCCGCCCCGATGTGGGGACTCGGAACTCCGCTGTCTGTAAGCCGGGAAGAGCGCTCTGACCAGGAGTGCAATCTGTCAGCTCCTTGATCTGGGACTTCCAGCCTCCAAAACTGTGAGAAATAGAGGTCTGTGGTTTAAGCCGCCCAATCAGTGGTACTTTGTTATGGCAGCCTGATAACTCCATCTCGGGAGAAATACTTTTCAGTGTAAAAACGCGCTTAGAAAGGCAACCATTTCTGATGAGAAACAAACCGCAGAAATAGAGCCAGGAAGTCACTATTTAACCCCACAGATCTGAGAGGCTGTCTATCTTATCTAGTTCTATTTCTAGACTTTTCAGCAGTTTGTAGGTCTATTCATACGCGAATGCCAACATGTATAATGATCACCTTTTCACTATGTCTTACTACCTGATAAAGCTGGTACCTTTTTAGATCTGTTTCTTGTTTTTCAGAGTTCTACCCATTCTGGCTTTATTTTTCTAAATGAATTTTAAAATGAGCTGCTTGCTTTTTGTTGTTGAGACTGTGTTAAATATTACAATTAAGTTGGGTAGAACTGTCCTTTTTATGACGTGAAGTCTCCTATTTCAGAATATCACACATCTTTTCATTGCAGTAAGTGTACTTTTGGATCAGTAGGCTTTGCACATGTCTTAAGTTAATTCCTAGGTATTTAATCTTTTTTTATGACTTTTAAATGGATGATTCTTTCTCATGAGTAAATCAATTGCATTCTTTAGAATGAAAGTGTGAAAACTGATATACCAATTTTCTGCATAATTAACTTTGGAGAAAGCTCTTTCATAGCCCCTGCACTTCTACATCATTGTGCAGAATATTTGAATGATCCAGTTTATTTTATTAACAAACATTATAGAGGACTTACTGTACTGTGGATACTGTTCTCAGCAATTAAAAAGTATTAAAACACTTAATCCTAATGGCAGTCCTCTGAGATCAGAACTAGTATTTCCCTTATTATAGAGGGGACACCACTGAGCCGCAGCCACTCGGCCATGGTCACACCCTGGTGAGCGTCAAGCCGAGCCCAGGATCCAGGCATCAGAGTCTAAGCTCGTGGTCATGGTGCTGTCGAGTTATCTAATTTCAAATAAAATTACATCCAAAATAATTTTTCTCTGTTGTACAGAAAGAATGAATGTGAAACTTCATGTGCTAGTATTTAAATGTTGATAAAACTTGGAGAGCACCGAGCTTTGTCTATTTCAAACACCAGAGGGTCAATTAAGCACCAGACCCAGCGGGTCACAGACACTGCTGTGCTGATTACAGCAGCCCAAACGGTGGATTACCATGTGGATCTGCCTACCAAGTCTGCTGAAACCTACAATTTTTAATCAATGTCAAGGAATAACCTATTTTAAGTTAATCATATGATAAAAAAATAGAAAGTCTGAAATGAAAAGTCTTACCGTGTCTCTAAACAATTTTCCAAATATGGTTTATTTGGGGACACTTTTATCTTGTTGTTGTTGTTGTTTTGCACAGAGAAATTGACTTCATTAATGGCTGATGGCGTGGGACACCCTTGATTGCACTTCTGATTTTGTCCTTTAGTTAATTTATTCTATTTATTTATGTTTAACAGGGGAGGGGCTGGAGGCAAATTAAGGCAAGTCTATTTTTGTTTAGTCTAGTTTGGACCCGGGGCTACAACGCTTCACCACCCTCCCCTCCCTTTTTCTCCTCTCCTACCCACACCCTCTCCTGAGGGTGTACAGCATCTGCAAAGAAGTAGCCTTAAAAAGAGAGTATTTAGATTATTTTTAAGATAAGCAGTTTCAACAAAGTGTAGAGGTAAGAGAATTGAGGCTGAAAAGGCTGGCTGACTTGCACTGGCCGCCCAGTTTACAAGTAGCTGGGCAGGACCCAATGCAGACTGTTCTTCATCATTACCCCATACCGCCTTCCAAGTTCATTGTGATAATGCCTGACATTGCTGTGATCGTCTGTGTATGAAGAACATGTACAGTCCGAATCTCATGCCTTGTTTTCTCATGCTTCAATAAGCTATGCTAGAAATATCTCACTATGGAAACCATGCATTTTACATACTTGTACAAAATATTCTTAGAGATCACTAAGAACTTTAAGTACATTATTAAATTAGGTGATACTGATGCTTTGTATCTCTCCTTTGTCTACTTGGGGATATTTTGTTTCTTTGTCAATGACTTTAAAGTTTAGTTTTTCCTTATGTGTAAGACAGAGGCATTATCATCCTCATTCTGAATTGTGGAAGGGGTGGCCAGAGGAGTAAAATTATGAGCCCCTGGTCACATAGCTTGCAAGAATCCATGGATGTTTATTTCCAGATATATGCATTTCTCACTCTCTGATGTTGACTCAGTGTGATTATCATCCAAATATATTAGATCCAGAGCCCACTTACCCTGCTATGGGGAGCAAAATTTACCACCCTAACACGTGTCTCTTGGCAGCAGGATTAATTTAGGTTGATTATTTTTAAGAAACAGAAGACATAGGAAGTCTTTCTTTTTACCTCCCCCTTAGCTGCCTAAAGAATTTAGAAAAAGGACTGGTTCCTGGAACAGTGCTATTATCAGAGATACTTGCAAAGAATATGGGTGAGGGGTGGTAAGTGAGGGCCTGGAGATCAGAGTGCATTCTGTGTCGCCTTGTCTCTGCATGGTCCAGCAAATGTTTTTTTTTCATCTCCGTGTCAACTGCCTTTTTCCCCTTTGAAGTCTCAAACCATTACCCCAACATCTTCTTTTGTCATTAGCAGAAGCTGGTATTTAAAGTGAGAACTTTGGCCATTTTGGCAAGTTACTTGGTTTTCCTGGGTCTCTCCCATGTATATATGCCATTAAACTTTGTTTGATTTTTCCCGTTAATCTGGCTCATGTCAATTTAGTTCTTAGACCAGCCAGAAGAACTTAGAAGGGTAAAGGAAAACTTCTTCCTCTCTGACAGTTTAGCCTTTTCTTTTGCAGTTATGTGCATTTTCCACCTTCAGCATTAGAGTGTTGATCTCTAGAAGTTCTATTTGTGTCTTTTTTAATATTTTCCATGTCTGTACTTACCATGCTCCTCTTTCCCCTAGCTTTTCAAAGATGTGGAATACAGTTATAACAACAGCTTTAATTTCCTTTTCTACTATTTTATCATCTGTCGTTCCTGGGCTGGTTTCATCATTATGGGTTCTGTTGCTTCTTTACATATCAGCTAATTTTTTATTAGATGCCAAACATTGCGAATTTTACATCATGGGGTACTGGGTATGTATTGCTGTTATACTGGTTTTTGAGCATTATTCTGGAATGTAATAAATTATTGAAAATAATTTGGTTCTTTCAGATCTTACTTTAAATCTTTGTTACGTGGAACCAGACCCAGGCCTGGGACTTATTCTGGCCCACTACGGTTGCGTTTGGGTGCTATAACCAATATCCGGTGGATGATAAGATTTTCCACCCTGGCTAGTGGGCAATAAAATTATCTTTGCCAGTCCTGCTCCCTCCCATGTGGGCTGTGGGATTGTTCCTTCCCGGCCTCGGTACTTTGCTCACACCCATGTGCAGACCTGTGCTTGCCTGAAGCTGTGAGATCCCTGGCAATCTCTCCGTTTGATCTTCCCTCCCTGGGACTCTGCACGTGGCCATGGGGCCTCCTGACTCCCAGCCCCTTCTCCGCGGCTCTGGGCTCCCTGCCCTGTCCTGTGATCTGGGAAGTTTCTCTCCAGGCAGCAGCTGAGACAACCTTTTCTCCATCCTAGGGATCACTGTCTTTCATTGTCTGATATCCAATGTCTTGGTAACCATTGCTTCATGCATTTTGTCAGTTTCTTTAATTATTTCAGTCAGGAGATAAATCTGTTCCCTGTTAGTCCATCTTGGCCAAAAGTGGCATTTTTTTAAAACAAAAAAAGATCTTTGGTCGAACATTCATAATGCATATATCATCCCTTCCTTCCTTCCTCCCTCCCTCCCTTCTCTCCCTTCCTTCCCTTCTTTCTTCCTTCCCTCCTTTCTTCCTTCCTTCCTTCCTTCCTTCCTTCAGTCCTTCTCTCCTACTTTAGCAGGAGGCATATTGTGTCTCATCCCCTTTCCCCACTTACCTAAGGTACTGTTATGGGCTGAACTGCATCACCCCCAAATTCATATGTCAGTCTTCACCCCCAGAACCTCAGAATGTGACTGTATTTAGAGACACACTAACTGTATCTTTAAAGAGGTGACTAAGTTAAAATGGGGTCATATGGGTGGGGCCCTAACCCCATATGACTGGTGTCCTTATAAGAAGAGAAGACTAGGACACAGACACACACAGAGGGCAGACCACGTAAGGATACAGGGAGGAGAGGGCTGTGTACACGCCAAGGAGAGAGGCCTCAGGGGAAACCAGCCCTGCTCTGAGAGAATAAAGGCCTGCTGTTTAAGCGGCCCAGCCTGTGACATGTTATGGCAGCCCGAGCAGACGAATGCCGGTGTCTTCTCTGGGCCACCCTGGGATTCACTCCCCTGCAGTCTTACCTGTGCCGTTCCCATACCAGCAGCAATGTGGAAAGATGGTCAGGGTGGGCTGCCTGTGCTCAGCCATGCCAGGTTGGGGGTCCCTCCCTTACCTGGGGTTCCCCTATGGCAGCGCCCTGTTGGGGATTCTGCTCAACATCCAGTTTCCACAGCCCAGATTTGTGGCTTCTGGTCTGGCCCAGTTTTTAATGGATCCAGCCTCGCTTTGACGCCCCTGCCTTTAGGAGCCCATGAGCTGACCAGGGTTTGTGGGGCGTGAGGCTAGTGCCATTCAGAGAGATCCTCTCTTTAAAAAGGATGACACAAGCATGAATACAAAATCACAAATTCAAAATTAGGTGCAAACTAGAGTTTATTTAGAATGAGAGGAGAAATCACAACAAAAATTTAAAAACTGGACAAATGCCATACACATTTCTTTCAGTTCAGTTTCTTGTAGTAAGAATACTTACTTCTGATCGTATCTGAATTTTAAAATTCAGATACAATAATTTAAACAATATAAAAATTAATCTCAAATTACACATTAACTGCACACAGTTTTTACGTGCCGCTGTGTTGTTTTGGGCTACATAACTGTATTCTCAAATGACTCCTACAGGAGACCAGATATCCCGCCTTCCTGTGCCTTTGTGGAGGGGTTCGTTGCTGGAACTCTGATTTCTCAGGCTTTGTCTGAGATCCTGTCTGGAACTGCCAGACTTCATTCGGATGAGACGTGTCTGATATTCTGACACATTCTGACAGGTCAGAGTGTGTAAAACGGGAAGCTCACACACAGACAGTGTCTGCTGTTGGCGATGATACTGCAGTTTGGGGCTGTCATCAAGAAGCACGAGACTCTAGTTAAAAGGCTAAGACGTGTGTGTGTTGGTTTATAATTGTGCCCACTGTAAAGTTCAGTCTGTTCCTTAGAAGGAGGGGACTTCTGTGCAAACGAGTAGGAATCGCTCATGTCTGATGTCCAGGAACCAGAGTGTGTTTGTAGACGCTCTGAAGGTTTGCATGCCTGCTTTGCCTCTGGATATTATGCACCTTGTTTCTCATCCCCTTCCTGCAGACCTCCTGTGAGAGGCACCTTGGGAAGACTTCATGTCTCTGAGTGACTTCCCTCCTTCATCTTTGTGTCCAGATGCCTGGAGAGAGGCACCATGGATGCCCTACATAGATTTTGAAAAGCTATTCCTGCTTTGGGATGGCTGGCAATGACCTAATTGTACAGGACCCAGTTGTCACCTAATTCGAACCACACAAATGCATCCACTCAACCTAGCTTACGGACCCAGTTTATACCATTTCCTGCCCCTCTTTACCTGAACCGCCCAAATGCCCACAGTCCTACCTATGCTGCTGACATTGTAGAAGTGTGCAGAAGGGACCGGGGGGTGAAAAGAGACAGTATCCCCAACAAATGCAGTTAAAATAGCTTCCTTTGCAAATTTTGCTGAATCCAAATCTATAAGTCAATGAGCGTCAGCGTGTTGTGAGGGTCCCTCTCAGGGTCTTGGAAGGGGCCCGAGCAGGGGCAGGCCTCTGAGACTGACACTTTATAAGCTGCTCGGTAAATCTGCCCCTGTGCCCATTCCCCACCCCAAGGGACAAAAGTCCAACATCTAGCCCCATCGTGTGCCCTACTATAGGGAAACTTTCAAGTGCAATTGTGTGGAGCACAGATACCCTTCCACTGGACTTGGCACTGACCCTTTCTCAGATCCTTGACCCTGGGAGCTCCTGCCTCAGCCTGCACTACACCCCCGCCATCTCCCCCAACCTGCCATCAGTGACCCTGTTCTCATCCACCTTGTTGGGACTGAAGACTTCTAAACACACTTCAAACAAGGCAAGATGGATACAGAATGTAGTGACTCTTTGGAAACGAGGATAATTTTCAGGATCAGTTGTATGTGTCAGAGCCTTGGCAGTTTACCAAATACTTTCGCATCATTTTCCTCCCAACCCTTGCAGCAACCCATGAAGTATGTGAAGTGTGGACAGTCATCCCCATGGGTCTTAGCTCAGGTGGCCGTAACATATCACTGCCGACTGGGGGCTGAAACAACAGGCACTGATTTCTCACAGTTCTGGAGGCTGGAAGTGCAAGGTCAGGACACCGTGGTCAGATCCTGGCTTTCAGATGGCTGTCTTCTCACTGTATCCTCATGTGGCAGGGAGAGAAGAAGCTCTGGTGTCTCTTCCTTTTTTTATAAGGACACTTATTGCATCACAGGGTCCCCATACTCATGACCTCATCTAGCCCTAGTCACCTCCCAGTACCATCTCCTACTTATTCCTACCTACTCATCTCCTACCTACTCACCTCCTAGGACCATCACACAGGGGGTTAGGGCTTCAACATATGGATTTGGGAAGGGGTGGGGGAGGGGAGAAACACTTCAGTGCATAGCATCATTTTACAGATGGAAAAATGAGGTCCCAAGCTTGAGGAAGGATTGACTTGAATTCCGGTACTCTGACGTAGCCACCAATTCCACAAGTGCACCGTGGAGACCCTTATGTAGGATGTAAAGGCCCCAGGGAAGTATCTCTGTTTTGTTGGCTGAAGGACACCAAGCTCCTCTACACAGGTGTACTCCATGAATGCATCGTTACCTGTCAGCTGGTACACGGCTCACCTCCACCCCAAGAGAAGCACCCCCATGAAACATCATGACCCAAACTGTCAAGTGTGCACAAACTCTTCATCAAAAATAATTTTCAATTCTCAACTTCATATCATTGGGGAATTAAAAGTAATTTTTTTCTTCCCATATTTGCTCTTCCTAATATGATAAATATGTCATCTCGTTTATCGTTTCATAGAAATTTCCAGTGACCCATTTCCCAGAGATTCACTTTGCAGTTACTCTGCTTATGTTCAATGTTATTCAGCCTACACTTCCTGAAAAACAACATACATTTTCAAATGTGTCATCTCCAGGCTCATAAAAGGAATTTAGCCTTTGGCTTTTTTTTTTTTTTTTTTTTTAAGTACATAAAAAGCTTTAGTGTTCCAGGGAACATTTCTATGAAATTTCATAGAATTTGAAAACAACCAGAATTTATTTCTTTTCTTGGAACTATCAAGTGCATCAAATACAGCACACACAAATCAAACCTATAAAAATAAAAATAGATGGTGTGTATGAATTTGTTGCAGGGATAACATGAAAGGTGTGACTCCATTTAGGAGAAAGAAGAGACCTATATGGTTAAACTCTAAACAGTAACACGCCCAGGAGGGTGTTATATATGACAAGGAGACCAGGCATCACTAGGAATCAGAATACATGGAAACGTGGGGATGTCAAGGAACTCATGCCGTATTAGCATGGCTTTGCCCATTGTAGCGTCCCATAGATGCTGTCCCTCTGATTCATGCTTTGAAGTCTGGTGTCCTCGTCAGTCAAGGTGAGACTTCTTCCCCTGTGATTTCTGCCAAACTTAACTTCTGCCAAAGTAGTTAAATAACCTTCCACTTCCGAGAAAAGTCTCTCCTTCCCCTGGCCCCCAAGGAGTCATTCCGTGTCTCCTGTAGACTCACCAGGTCTTTGGAAATCTAGGGCCAGGAAATGCTAAGGAGCAGTCTACTCCATGAAGTTGAGCCAGTGCTGGCTTAGGTCATAGTAAACAGGCTATTTTTCGGGAGAATTTACCGGGCATTTAATGTGCTCTGACATACAGTGGAACATTCAAAAGTGGGATATATAGAGCACAGGTAGCTCCTGGTGGCCACTGTGGGCCTCACTCTGTGAGTCAGACTCATATTCAACACCATGTGTTTCCAAGCTGGGCTTGATGTTACATTTTTCACATGTTTTAATATAACTTTTCATATATTTTGATGTAAATGAAATGAAAAGATTTATATACTATAAATAAAATATAAGTTGAAGATAGATTTTGAAATACTTAACAGAAAGAAAATTTTTTTCATGTTTTAATACAAAAAATATACAGATTTTTTAGTTTATCTGCTGAGGTAGAAGTGGTTTTCCTCGCCTAACAGATTAGAAGATACGTGTAATACATAGATTAAAATGACAGTAATTAATAGATATTTTGGGGAAGATACTGTGAGGTTGTGCAGACATCCTGTTTCCCCTAACAATCTCACCACTTTTGGCGTCATCAGTGGATTTTCCTTACAGTCATTATTAACCTGTGATGCTCTAATGCTGATCTCCTTTTCCCCTCATTCCTTCTGTTTATTAATTGGGATTCTTCTGTTAGGAAGATTTCTTATTTATTTATTTATTGTTTATTCAACCATTCATTTATAGCAGTGTGTACTCATGGGTGTTTATTTTATTCTTCGGGTTTTATTTTGTTACTTCAGTTGTTCCAGCCTTGGCCATTGGGAAGTCTTTCAGGTTCACTTGTGTGTCCTTTTAATGAGGGCTTTTTGTTTGCTTGCTTGTTTCAGCACTATCTCACTTTCTGGTGTGACACGATGCTCCAGGCTCACCTTAGATTTTCTCTGTACCGGCCCTAGCAATAGTCACTGCTCTGAGGGGCCCTGGTTCTTTTACAGGAGAGTGGGGTTATAAACCACAGTTAGGATGAGACAGGCTGGAACCTGGGACCCTTTGCTGCAGTGCTGCAATGCTTGCACCTGGACAAACGTCTCCTTCAGCAACAAAATACAAAGAAACTATATGGGACTAAAAATAACTGCCTGCATGCACAGTTGAGGCAAATTATGGACAAAAAGATATAAAAGACCAAAAAACTCAACTGCCACTTCTGAAGAGCCAGGAGCAAAAACAGGGTGTCAGAAGCAAAAGCAGGGTACTGTGCATGCCCCCTGCACACAGCACCACCAAAGGGGTGGGCAAACCACCTAAGCTCCACCCCTGGACACACCCCTACCCTCACCCCATATAAGCAACCAGCTCGCCCCGGCTGGGGGAGCAAGCAAGGGAAACTGTTACGTGTTCTCTCTCCCCACTGCTGCAGCAGCGGCCCCAATAAAGCCTTGCCTGCATTTCTTGTCTGGCCTCTGGTCAATTTCTATTGATTGGGGAAGGTCACGAACCCTGGTTGGTATCAAGGGCACAGGGTGTACTTGTTGTTCCTGGGCTGTCATTGTGTCTAGAATTTCTCCGCAGACAGAGAAGTACACGTATGTTTACTCGCCCATGTACACCTGTCTGTATTCATTCCAGTACATGTCTATTTGTACATGCATATATACTGAAATAAACATGAATTCACACTGTTGTTTCTGGCCCAAATATGGCACCACATCTTCATTCTAACTTCCCTCCTTGGTTACTTATAACTTCCTGATCTGAAGGTAAAAATCCTGGACTCTCATTACTTACAAAATATTTACTATTTTGTTCAACTATAGTTTACATGAAAGTTGTTTCAGAATTGCTAGAAAATACCTGGTGAGAAACAGCTGTACCCACTAGCGTGTTTGTATTTACACCGTAGTTCCTTTGGTCTCTGCCTCACAATGTCTTGTGACTCTTCCCAAAGTTACTTAGGTCAGTTCCCTTCTCCCACTCTTTAGTGTAGTGATGACATACAATCAGGGTTCCCCTAATATCCTAGTTGTTCTTTTATAAAACTTTGCATACTTTGGTAAGTCAAATCTTCGTGGTATAGAGCTTATGGGTTTTGACAAGAACAGTCATGTGTCAACCAACACAATCACCCATGCACAGAGCTGTTCCCTCACCCTAAATTCCCTGTGCTGTCCCTTTGTAATAAACCACCACTGGCAGCTCCTGGCAACCACTCATCTGTTTCCTTTGCCATAGTTTTTTCCAGAAGGCCATATAAATTGAAGCGTATAATAGGTAACCTTTTAGGTCTGGCTTCTTCCGTTCAGCAAAATACATTTAAGATTCATCCATGTTGTTGCATCAGTCAACAGCTTGTTTTTTTGATCGCCAGCAGTCATCCATTGTACAAATTCATCAAATCTTGTTTACTCGTTCATCTATTGAAGGATATTTGAGTTGTTTTCGTATTTGGGCAATTATGAATGTTGCTGCTTTAAGCTCTTGGGTACACGTTTTTGTCAGAACATAGCGTCCACTCTTCTTGAGTAAACATTATGAGAGGGTTGCTGGGTCATAAGGTAAGTATGTGTTTGCTTTTATAAGTAATTCTCAATGATTTTTCAAAATGACTGTATAATTTTGAACTCACAATAGCAATAAATATTCTTATTTTTAAGACCATCTTCATGACCATTTGATATTATCAGTATTTCTTATTTGAGACATTCTAATGCTACTGGCATTGTGTTTTTAATTTGCACATTGTCGTTACAGATTGACATATTTGGGTCAGAAACAACAGTGTGAATTCATGTTTATTTCAGTATATATGCACGTACAAATAGACATGTACTGGAATGAATACAGACATGTGTACATGGGTGAGTAAACATACGTGTACTTCTCTGTCTGCGGAGAAATTCTAGACACAAGGACAGCCCAGGAGCAACAAGCACACCCTGTGCCCTTGATACCAACCAGGGTTCGTGACCTTCCCCAATCAATAGAAATTGACTGTAACAAAATGTAACGATTAAAAGTATTGTGTATATTTTCAGGTGCTTATTTGCTATCCATTATCTTCTTTTGCAAAGTATTTGCTCTTATAGTTTGCTCATGTTTAAATTTGAGAAGTTTGTTTTCCTATTGTTGAGTTTAAAGAGTTCTTCACATATTCTGGAAACAAATCTTTTATTAAAAATGTGATTTTCAAATACTTTCTCCTTTGGTATGTGGCTTACCTTTTTACTCTCTTCAACATGTCTTTTGCAGAGAAAATGTTTTTAATTTTATAATTTATTGTCTATGTCAAATATTTCTTTTACAGATCACGTTTTTGATGTCACATCTGAAAACTCATCTCCAAACCCAAGGTTACCCAGATTGTCTCCTATATATTCTTCTAAGTTGTACGGTTTTACATTTTACATGGAAATCTATGATGCATTTTTAGTTAATTTTTATACAAGGTGTCAGATTTCTGCTGAGCTTCATTTTTTTTTTACATAGGGATGCTCAGTTATCCCCATACTATTTGTTAAAACAAGTAGTCTTTCTTCACTGCCTGGTACGGGGGTGTGTGGCATGTTAGGAACCACAACGGGTTCAGCAGGAAGTGAGCGGCAGGCGAGCAAGAGGGTGGAGCTTCATTTGCCGCTCCCAATCACTCCCCATCGCTCTCCATCGCCTCATTACCGCCTGAACCATCCCACCCCTCCCCCCGTGGAAAAATTGTCTTCCATGAAACCGGTCCCTGGTGCCAAAAAGGTTGGGGACTGTGACATTAGACTGTCTTTACATCTTTGCCAAATTTTCTTTCTGGGCTCTCTATTCTATTCCACTTATCTATATGTCTATCCTTTCACAAAAACCCCACTCTCTTGACTACCATAGTTTTAAAGACAGTCTTGAATTTGGGTAGTGTGAATCCTCCAGCTTTGCTCTTCTGCAGAATGGTTTTGTTCCTGCGACTTTCTTAACATTTCCATATACACTTGAAAATTAACTCGTTGCGGACTATTACTCAGCCATAAAAAAGAACGAAATAATCCCATTTGCAGCAACATGGATGGACTTAGAGATTCTCATACTGAGGGAAGTAAGTCAGAGAAAGACAAATGTCATATTATTTCACTTATATGTGGAATCTAAAAAAAAAGGGTACAAATGAACTTATCTACAAAACAGAAGTACAGTTACAGATGTAGAAATCAAACTTATGGATACTGGGGGTAAGGGGGGAGGGATAAATTGGAAGATTGGGATTGACATATACACACTAGTATATATAAAATGGGTAACTTATACGGACCTACTGTATAGCACAGGGAACTCTACTCAACACTCTGTAATGGCCTATACGGCAAAAGAATCTAAAAAAGAGTGGATATATGTATATGTATAACTGATTCACTTTGCTGTACACCTGAAACTAATACAACATTATAAATCAACTATAGTCCAATAAAAATTAAAAAAAAAATTAACTTGTTGGTATCTACAAAAGAAAAAATCCTTGCTAAGAGTTTGAGATTCTGATTGTGTTTGAATTAAATTTATAGGTAAAAATTTATAGGTAAATTTATAGGTAAAATTAGGGAGAACTTAAATATTAACAATATTGAGTCTTCCTATAAATGAGCATGATTTATCTCTCCCTTAGTGTAGATATTTTTAAAGAAATTTCTTTCATTAGAGTTTTCAGTTTTCAGCATACAAATCCTTCTGCTTGCTTTAGCCTAACTTTGTTTCTTAAGGTGGAGTATCAGATTACTGATTTCAGATTATTTTTCTTCTCTAATATAAACATCTAAGGCTATAAATTTCTCACTAAGCACTGCTTTAGCTGCCTTGCACAGATTACAGTATGGTTTGTGTTTTCATTTTCATTAAGTTCCAAATACTTTTTTGGATTCTACCTTTTTTTAGTATCATGATTTCTGGCTTAATTCCATTCATTCCATTTATATGATCTCTATTCTTTTAATTTGTTGAGAGTTGTTTTATGACCCAAAATATAATCGATCTTGGTGAATGTTTCATGTGCATTTGAATCATAATGTATATTCTGCTGTTTTTAAGTGGAGTATCTTGTTAATATCAGTTAGGTCAAGTTGGTTTATAATATTGCTTAGGTTAGGCATATCCTTACTGATTTTTTGCCTATGCATTGTATGAAATATTGAGAGAAGTATGTTAAGTTTCAAAGTATAATTGTGGATTTACATATGTCTCCTTTCAGAGCTACCCATTTTTGCCTTATGTGTTTTGAAGTTCTCTTATTCAGTACATATATGTTTAGGATTATTTTATTTTTTTGTAGAATTGACACCTTTATTATTAGGTAATTATTACTTTATCCCTAATTAATCTTTTTTGTTCTAAATTCTACTTTGTTTGAGATTAATATAGCTACTTTAGTTTTATTTTATTTAGTATTTGCATGGTCTATCTTTCTTCATTCCTTTACTTTTATTTATGCCTTTATATTTAATGTGAGTTTCTTGAAGATGCCATGAAGATAACTTTTAAAAATCTAACCTGACAATCTGTTTTTTGAATAGTGTGTTTATTCACACTGTTCACATTTAAAGTGCTTATTGATATGATTGGAGTAACCCCATCTCACAAGCTGTTTCATAGGCCTTTCTTTTCTGTTTCTGCTTTTTCTGCCTTCTCTAGGCTTAATTGAGCATTTTGTAAGATTTCATTTTGTCTCCTCAATTGACTTATTATTTAGTTTTTTAAAAAAACATTTTTTAGTGGTTTCCCTATATTTAAAAATGTTTGATCTTATAAATTTTGCCTGAAGTAGTAATCTTATGTATAGAATAAGTTCTATGCACAGATATATTAATAATTACATTGTATTTATAACAGAAAACATTTTAAAATTCTGTAAATGTCTAATCACATGTCAAAAGTTGAATCAATTGTGGTACACCCTTTGATGAGACGATTACACAATATTACAAAAATGATTACACAGCAGTTGGAAGGATGGATTTAAACAAAAGTACGTGAAACAGACATAGACAAAGACACATGGGTTGAAACCCTGGCCTACTTACCAACTGTGGCATCTCAATCTCCTTATCTATAGAGTCAAATAATGGCATATTGTCTCACTGGGTTTACTGGTGGGGACCAAACGAATGACCTACAAAAACCCCTACACATAATGGTGGCTCAGGGACTGGAGAGAACATGTATTAATTTGCATTCTTTCTATGTGAAATGCATTGTGGACTGGAAAAAAAGTGTTGACGAGTCTTTTGTTTGAAACTTAGCTTTACCACTTATTAATTATACAATCTTGGTTAAGCTTTTACATTTTTCTGTGAGTAATTTTATCTAAGTGGAAACAAACCACCCACTCACAGGTTGTTGAGAAGATTAAATAAGATGATAAACGGTCTGACATAAGATTGGGCACAGAGCAGGAGCTAGTTTATCTCCTCAATGAGCTTTGTAGAAAGAATATATCCTTTTCCTTTCTTTAGGGCACAGATTCTGTAGGTGCTGATCACAAACACAGGGAGTTAATAATGACTTTTGTTTATTGAATTAAAAATAGTACTGATTAAATTAAAAATTAAAAATAGTATGATTTGCTGAGGGTTTGTTATTTACCAGGTTCTTGATACGTATATGAGAATTTCATGCCAGACATAACTACAAAGAAACAAAAACAATTAAACTTTTCTAAGTAGAAAATGATAGTGCTAGAGGTTGGGTAGTGATGTAGGACCAAGTATTTTAAGATTTAGGATAGTTTATTGCAATGGGGTTTGTTGCAATAAATCACACATATTCACAGAGGCCTTTCAAAACAATCTTAATGAAAGTCATTTCTCCACTTGGAGAGAAGTGGAGGCTAAGACACTTTGATGTGAGGCTGCGAACAAGAGTTCAGCTGAACGAAGTAAGGCTGGTCCTCTTTGGTGAGCACAGTCTATAAAGAAATGTGGTCTCATTCATTTTACCTCTTTTTAAAAAAAATAAAAAACACAAAACTAAGGAAGTTTCTATCTTTCATTTACTTATTTAAATGACTTAACTTTGTCACATTCTCTTTTTCTTGCACCTGTGCTTTAGTGGAAAAGATATTGTCTAAAATGAAGATGGAAGAATACATTCTGTATTGTCCCATTCATACAAAATTCTAAAAGGAAAACTAGTTTATAATGACAGAAAACAGATCAATGGTTACCTGAGGATGGGGGAGGTGGGAGTGAGGAACGAGATGAAGGAGAAATTACAGAGGGACATGAGGAAACTTTGGGAGGGCACGGATGTGTTCTCTGTGTAGGTGTCGATGGTTTCAGGAGTGTACATATATGTCAAAACCAATCAAAGTGTTCACTTTAAATATGCAGTTTATTGGATGTCAATTGCACTTCATTGAAGTTCTTAAAAATTTATAAGAAAACAAATAAATAAGTAAAATGGAAAAAATAAAATAAAATGAAGACGGGAATTCTCTGCTCTCAGTCCGGCTGGGGGCTGGGATTTTCCCAAGTGAATGAAAGGACTGAGATGCTGAGGGCATTTGCCCGCACCTGGTAACAAAGACTTTATCCGTTCAGAGTGGAGAGGCAAATGGGGAGGTTTTTATATGAAGTGTAATTGCCAATTTACTTTTTATTAAGTATCAGGTCTTTTGAAAGATATAATTTATACTGGACGGAATCAGTTCAGTTGTCTTTGCTGGTGATTTAGTAACCAGAGGACAAAATATGATGTTGCATTTTATTGTTTAAGCAGGGGTAAAAGACCAAATGAATACTTTAACAAGAGTGTAATAAGATTTTTACAATGAACAGGGCTTTAGTGACTAAATTTTCTTTACAGGTACATTAATTTAAAACGAAAAAATCCATCTCATTATCAGAATGGGTTTTTATATACATGTAGAAAAATGAATGTGTATGTATATGTTCTAGGCATATAAATGTTTATTCAATTTATGTGCTTGAGAAAACTCACATCAGCCTTATGGGGTTGGGGATGGTAGTTGGGGTGATATGAACTGAGTAACTAAGACTCCAAAAATAATTTTATCTGTTTTTAATCCAGTTAATGAGAAGAAGTCTTGTAAGTATTTTAATTTGAGCTAAAGAGTTGAAGTTCACAGCAGGACCCTTCGGAGTTGGAGTAGCAGCTCTGCGGTGTCTAGCAGTGAGGCCTCAGGAGAGCTGCCAAATACTTGCTGACGTTCATGTTGCTTCTCTAAAACCAGGGAAGTGATCTCGACCAGTTTATTGTGAGAGCTTTTTACGCCATAACTTTCAATGAACATTTAAGGAGGTTTCATTAGGGCATTGTTAACTTCAGACTATTGGATTCTTACTGGATTACAGGTCATTACACTTGTATAACTACAAGTTGTTAGTCTATTGATGTCTGTGCCTATGTAGCCTTTATATTCTTTCATGTAGAACATTTAACCAATAACAGAAGGATATTGGAGACATGGGAGAAGGGCTTTTACACACAGGGTATCCATATTTTGGACCAAAGCCAGGGAGGGGTGTGTGTGTGTGTGTGTATGTGTGTGTGCCCGCGTGCATTTTTAGCCAGAACCACTATCAGGAATTTTTTCTTCCATCAAGAATAAGAAAGCTTCAAAGTTCTTTTGGAGTTATACAAGATATTGTTAAGTATAAAAAGCAAAATGTAGAAAAGTTTTAAGAGAACGCAACCTTCTCTCTGTATGTTTGTATTCTTTTATTATGAGCGAGAAAAAACACAGAAGGCAGAATACCAACTGGTTAATTGAATAAACTGAAATTAGACTGGAGAGTTGAGACAAAGATGCAGAAGGAGAGGGGGAGAGTAGAAGCGAACCATCAAAGAAAATGGAAAACATCAACCTTAGACTATAAATATAATCTTGGTTTTATTTTTGCAATTATGCAAACTACTATGTGCTTACATACACAAAGAAATTTAATATAATAGACCATGACAAACCTATCCCTTTGACACAGAGCTCTGGGAAGCCCTAAGGGGACAGAGATAGAGGCTGTCCTAACAAATGCAGAGCCCAGATGGAAAAGCCAGAGAATGAAGAACAGAGAGGTAGGTGCCTGGCATTGTGAAGAATTCACTAGGAGTAAGTCTGTCTCTGTGGAAGTGGAATTTTCAGAGTCTTGGTAGGAATAAAAGCTTTTGACTTCAGATAGCTGACATCCACCTGCAGACCAGAGAGGAATTGTATCAGTGTGGAATCCAGATGAGTGTCGGCTATACTTGCACAAGGCAAAGAGAATGGGTAAACAGAACAGACAGGAAAGGGACTCTTTTTTGAGACATGCCTGCCTGGAGACAGTGCTGATGGAGAATTTCCTCCAAGGTCTAGGGAGATTTCATCTGAACAATAAAAGAACATGAAAAACTTTTAAATCTAATGCACCTTTCCTGAGTCGAATACATTTGCTTTAGAGGATTTAGTTCTGTACTTTGTTTTATCAATACACATTTGTGAGGATATTTGTTTGGATTTGCATCCAGGTCAGCATTCTCTTCACTCATTTTTCCTCTTGCCTTTTGACCTTTCTTCTGGGATAATCTTCCTTCTTCACAAGTACCTGCATTAGAAACTCCTTTAATGTAATATTTTTGCAAACTCTTTCCATTTTTTTTTTTTTTGACTGCACCGTGCGGCATGCAGGATCTTAGTTCCCCCACCAGGGATTGAACCCCTGCCCCCTGCATTGGGAGAACTGAGTCTTAACCACTGGGGAAGTCACTCTTTCCATTTTTTGATTATATTTAAAAGTCTGTATTTTATTCCTTGGAAGATAGTTTTCTTTGTACACATACTAGGTGGACAGGGAGATTTCTCTCACTTCTGTCTGATATTATTTGAATGTTTTCTTTCCTCCATGGTTGCTACTGAGAAATCTATATTTACCCTGACTTTTATTTTTTTGGAAGTCTTCTGTTTTTCCTTCCTGGCTACTTTGTAGAGGTCTTCTTGTTTTCTGTAGTTGAAAAATAATATGCTGGTAGCAGATTTCTTATTATTTAATTTATAAGTATGCATTGATCTGCAGCATCCTGTTTTTTATTAGTTCTGGACAATTTCTAGCCTTGAGCTTCTGAGGTTACCTCTCTTCCATTTTCGCTCTTCTCTCCTGCTAGGACTGCTCAGATCTGTGTTAAAATGCAACTGTCATCAGCACTGTTCATCATACTCGTCCAGCTGACTGCTTCTGGACGCCTGGCTTGCCAGGAAGGGTTGCCCTTCCTGACCTTTGGTTGCCCGGGGCCACGTGATGCATTCCAGTCAACGGCCTGTAGGCAAAAGTGATGCGTGCCCTTCCAGCCTGCAGATTTGATTGGCAGTGGAACCCTTCCTTCTTCTACCAACGTGAACAATGCTCCAAGTTGTGGCAGTTTCAGTAGTGGAGGTGTCAGAGGAAGATGACACTGCATGCAGGCCTCTAAGGACTCAGGATGGACTTGTAGAGTGAGCAGGAAATCACATTTGCTTGTTTCAAGGCAGCGAGAGGTTGGAGTAATTTGTCACCATAGTTTTACTAAACCTGGCCAAGCCAAGAGACCCTCTCATTATATCATCCATATCCATTGATGCCTATTTTATGTATTTCATGTTATTCCATGTATTTCTCTTACTACATCTTTCATTTTGCTAATTATTACTCAAGTTGTATATAAATGAATTTAACAACTATGGGTTTGTTTTTTCTTTTACCATGTGTACTTTTCCTAATAACTCTTATGTTGATTAATCATTTTTAATCATGCTGTTTATTTCTTCAAATATATTGCATGTGACAATTCTATATTCTGTATCTGAAAATCCACAGCTCTGTAGTCCTTAGGGATATAATCTGTTATTTGTTGTTTCTGTTAATACTCAGTCCTAGTTGTTTGCTTTCTCCTGGGTTTTGTGAACTTGGATTATAAGCTTATTGCTTAATCTGGGCAGTGGGATCCTTGTAGACCTAAATTACAGGTCAGAGAAGCATTCCCCCTCCTCACTCTGCACGAGGGTCTTGACTCAGCTTTCTGGTCAACCTTGTCCTTCTCCATAAGGCTAGTTCCCAGGCTTAGTTTCTTGTTTTCTGTGAACATCTCTCCCTCCCCGGGGAACTCAACCTCTCCTGCTCTCCTGGCTCCCTGGAGCTCTGGCTCAGTCAATCTCACCTCCTTGATGCTTCAGCATCATGTCATTAATGTGGTGTGTGTGTGTGTGTGTGTGTGTGTGTGTGTGTGGTGTTTGCTTTGTTTGGAAAAGGCAAGAACTTGGGGATCTCCTGTAGTATTTGAAAAAAAGAAGGCAATATTTCAGATTATGTCTATACTTCACTGCATTGCTCCTAGAGAACTAGAGACTTTTAAAAAATAAACCTTCAGTGTGATGTAATTGACATATATATGAAACAATTCAATAATTTTGTTATATGTTTATGTGCATAAACCCAACACCACCATCAAGATGATGAACACATCCATCACCCCAAAATGTTCCCTTGTTCCTTTTGAACCGCCCCCCACCTCTCCTCTTCTTAGGCAGCTACTGATTTTCTGTTACCATCAATTACTTTATATTTTATATAATTTTACAGAACTGGAATCATACACTATGTACATTTTTGTCTGCCTTCTTTACTCCATATAATCATTTTGAGATTCATTCGTGTTGCTGAGTTGTATCCCATTGTATGGATATATCAAACTTTGCTTATTCATTCATCTGTTGATGGACGTTTTGGTTGTTTACAGGTTTTGTCCACTACAAATAAAGCTGCATGAACATTCCTGTATATGGACACATATATGATTTAATTCTTCTCGGGTAAATTGCCTAAGAACTGAATGGCTGAGTCTTGTAGTAGTTGTATACTTAACTTTATAAGAAAAAGGCAAACTCTCTTCAAAGTGGCCGCACCATTCTACATTCCCACCAGCAGTGTAGGAGAGTTTCAGTCCTCCCCCCAATCCCCACCCCACATTCTTGCCAACACTTGGTTTGGGCAGTCTTTTCAGTTTTAACCATTCTAATAGGTGTGAGGTGGTATCTCATCGTGGTTTTAACCTGTATTCCCTGATGATCAATGATATTGAGCAACTTATCACATGTTTATTTGTCATCTGGACATCTTTATTTGACAAAGTGTCTATTTGTATATTTTGTCCCTTTTTAAAATTGAGTTGTTTGTTTTCTTGTTATTGTGTATTGAGATTTCTTTTTATATCATAGATTCAAGGTCTTAATCAGACATATTTTTGATAAATATTGATTCTTAGTCTGTGGCTTGTCTTTCCAATATTTAAACTCATTATTTTAGCTCATTTTATCCTTTTATTCTTTTAACTCGTTCAAAAGAGCTGAAGTTTTTCCTGTTCATAAAGTCCAAATGGTCATATATTTTATGAATTATGCTTTCAGTGTTGTATCTAAAGACTCTTTGCCTAACCCAAGGTCAGAAAGATCTTCTCCTATGTGTTCTTCGAGAAATTTTATAGTTTTAGGTCTTACACTTAGCTCTCTGACTAGAGGCTTTTGATTCTCATTTTGCTGAGTGACTGTGAACAAGTCACAACATTGAATTGGATCCTACTTTCCTCAAACATGATAAGTGGGTTGGGAATGAGGCAGTTGATGGGAGAGCAAGATATGGCAGAGAGAAGCTGAAGGCAGATGGGGACTCAAAGGTACACCTTGTGCTGTCCATTCTTCTGTCATACAGATTTTTATAGGGGAGTATAAGCGACTGTTCACAACAACAATAAAAACATGAAAATGACTTGAAGAACAGTACAACTTCAGAAAAAAAAAACCCTTAAAAAATCATAATACACATTTTTAGTGTAGGAACCAGCTTGAGTATGTTTACCCCCGAGGCAGGGGACGGGCGACTCCCCACCTGAGCTTCCTGCCTTCTGCCTATGCTCTTTAGAATGCCATCTGAGTCCTCCCTCCAAGCAACCTCCCTGAACAGGTAAACCCAGATACAAATGCCTCACTCAGGAGGGCTCCTCTTTAGTCTTTTCTACAGGACTGAAGCCATAATCCAGCAAAACCCACTTCTGAACCCTTACAGCCCTCCTGCAGCCTACTGTCTGCCGGAGTGTTTCTCAACCGGGACATTAGAATCATTTATACTTAGCTATTTCTGTTTTCCAGAAGAAGAAGGTGGGAGGGGAGGGGAGGGGAGGGGGGAAGGGAGGGGGGAGGGGAGGGGAGGGGGGAGGGGAGGGGAGGGGGGAGGGGAGGGGAGGGGGGAGGGGGAGGGGAGGGGAGGGGAGGGGGAGGGGAGGGGAGGGGAGGGGGAGGGGAGGGGAGGGGAGGGGGGAGGGGAGGGGAGGGGGAGGGGAGGGGGGAGGGGATGGGGGAGGGGAGGGGGGAGGGGAGGGGAGGGGAGGGGAGGGGAGGGGGAGGGGATGGGGGAGGGGAGGGGGGAGGGGAGGGGGAGGGGAGGGGAGGGGGGAGGGGAGGGGAGGGGGGAGGGGAGGGGAGGGGGGAGGGGAGGGGAGGGGGAGGGGGAAGGGCAAGAGGAAAAGGAGGAGGAGGAGAAAAGGAAGAAGAAGAAGAAGTAGTCTTGCCTCCTGCCTGCTTTATTCCAGAAGGAGTTTAAAATTACAACACGAAAATGTGAAGGCGGAATTTACCCAGTTTTGTCTTTCTACAGGGTGCCTTTCACTGTGGTTGTCACTAACGGGGGTCTTTGACAATACTTATGTGACTTGCAGGCTGGACCCTGTGCTAGGTAAGGGACGAGGGGAGGGGACAGTTTTATCCACTCTGCTAAGCAGTAGCCGTTGGATGACCTAACAGCCACCCATAGGAGAGTCATCTGAGACAATATCTATTTTAGAATTTAGAAAATCAAAGCTCTGAGAGCTCAGCTAACTTGTTCTGGGTCATGCAGAAAAATGGCACAGCTGCGGCCCTGAACTCAATCACCCGGTTCCAAATCCACGCCCGAATACAGAAAACATATCAAAACCATAGAATTTATTTTCGCTTGACTTTTCTAAGGACTAAATTCTTGGTAACAGAAAGAGCACCGTTTATGGAATCAAAGCACCAAGATTCGAGTTCTCCTATTCCATTATTTTGTTGTGTGAGCCTGGAAATGTACTTCCTGTTTGTGCCTTAGATCATTATAAAATAATCTTTAAATGTACTCTCAATCATGTAGCCACTGGCATACCTTATATGAGACAGCCAAGCAGATTATTTTTTAAATAATCTCCTCCATATGTGACCAAATTCTTTTCACTAGCCATGGGATAATCTGTAATAATGATTATTTTCTAGATTCATTCTTTAATGATGAAACAAGTAACTGTTTAAAAAAGAATGCTTCTTTTTACAATCCATTCCTCAAATGCAGTAGCGTATTGAATATATGAACTACGATGAGCTCTCATGGAATAAAGAGACCACACCGCTCAGGGTGCCCCCTGCTTTGCTCTTCTGTTAAATTTTAAACACAAATAAGAACTCCAGGTGGTCATGCAGAATGAAAAAATCCAAGCAAGGCGGGCATTTCTCTGCCTTTTCGATTACTGTGTCATCGGTGCCGATTCAGAATATGCGGTTGACCCCTCAGGAGTGTGTGGTCCTCAGGGGCTGGGCACATGCATTGTACTCAAATTGAACTTGAAGGATTTCTAAGCCTTACAAATTGACTCCAGAAATGAGAGCTTGTGGCAAAATCCTCCAACCACGGAACCAACATATTTGGGGGGAGGAGTATTTTATCACTTTTAGAATTGCCCGCAAATGGTGACAATAATAACCAGACTGACTTTTATTCAGTTTTATTGTTTGTTTTTTTTTAAGTTTTCTCCAGACAATACACCCTTTATCACCTGCATGTGCCCTGACCTTGGTATAATTTTGCCCATGACCCACTTTCATATAATTACATTTTGCTAGAACTCTGTGTTATTGGAGACCTCACAGGTCTGCTTTCTACTCCTCTGGCATTGGTTGAACAGGAACCTTCAACTCTAGGACTAGAGATGACTTGCAAATCAACTTTTCTCTTCACAGAGAAAGGCTCACCTTGACACCTGTAATTAAGAGAAAGTAGGGAATTCCCTGGTGTCCAGAGGTTAGGACTCAGTGCTTTCACTGCCAGGTCCTGGGTTCAATCCCCGGCTGGAGAACTAAGATCCCACAAGCCACGTGGTGTGGCAAAAAAAAAAACAAAAAACAAAAAACAAGAGGGAAAGTAGACTTTTAAGTGCTCCTGACTAAAAGGGAAGGGTCCTTATCTTGTCTTTCTTCTAGCAATGCTTCAGACTCAGCAAAGGTGAACTGAACATTGACTTTGCAAACTTCACCACTGCTAACCAACAACCCCTAGATATGCAGGGCGCTGATATTTATTGAATAGCTACCATTTGCATGGTCTGTCATTCTCTTTTTATGAGAGTAAGTGGAGGCCTTGGTTTTCAAGGACTCCTGGTTAAGAACACAAGAGATGGCCCAGACATCCAGATGCCAGGTTGCCTTGAAGCCCAGCGGAGCTCATCCACATTTACAACAATGGCCAGGCTCAGGTGAAAACACACAGCCAGCACAATTCAACTCAAAGCTGCCCCTGGAAATAGCTCTGCTGGCTTCAGGGTGTGGTGCAAAGTGTCGATTTAATCTACAAAGCCTCTCTCCTGCTCTAGGCCAGAGGAGCCACCGCACCCAGCGGGAGAGGCGCCAGGGCCCCATTACTCAGACCCATCCTCCCGGAGAAGCATAGTTGACAGCTGGTCCCACCGGGCATGTGGGCAGCGTCCTCCAGGCCCAGGTCCAGGCCCTGTAGGTCACCCGGACACACCCCGGGGAATGCACACTTCTCCTGGTCACATCTCTCATGGAGCTTGGAAGGGATTTCGTGTGTGGGTGGGTTTCCCAGGGAATTACTGACGCAGGCACACTTTTTGCTGCCTGGATACATGTGTCTTTCTCTGTTAGGCTATGACTCTACCTGGTACAGACATCATGTAGCTCTGGGCCTTGATTTTATCTGTGTCCCTGTGCTGATAGGCATGGCCTATTTTCTCAAAAAAAAAAAAAGAAAAGATTGTTAAGTTGAATTAATGAAGTGGTTACTTTTTTCTTAAATGTGTCCTTTGAGAACTCTGAACCCATTTTGATCTGGCCTGGGAATAAATAGTAACCACCACCGGCCACTTCCACCTCCCAGCTTGTTCATCCCCTGAGCAAACCTGTCAGGTTATTTTCAGCATTATTTGTAACAATTCACGCTAAAACGATATGCAATAGTGATATACAAATTGTTTTGGGGAACATTGAATCAACTGGTCATGCCCCAAAGGGTGCAAAACCTAAAAATAGCAAGCGAATTCCTGGACACAGAACAAGCTGTGTCTGACTTCAGCATCTGGGATTACCCATCTCTTGCTGGAGAGGAACTCTCCTGTCCCCAATTCACAGGGACTCCGTTGGCCTCTGTCAGCAGGGCTCATCCTCTGGGCCCATGGTGGGACCAGTGCAGACAGGCCCACCTACACACCACGAGGCTGCCTCAGATCCACACAGCGTCGTCAGCTCAGGAGAGCAGGGACTGAGTTGCCACTGGGTTTCCCTTGCTCCTAAGTGTCTGTTCATGTCCTGATATTTACTTATAGCATTACCAGTTTAATTTCTGAAACTCTGAGTTTCAAATTTGGGCTCGAATTTGAAAATTAAACAGCCTCAAAAATTAACATATATACACTACTATATATAAAATAGATAACCAACAAGGACCTACCATATAGCACAGGGAACTATACTCAATATTTTGTAATAACCTATAAGGGAAAGGAATCTGAAAAAAGAATATATATACATACATATATACGCATATACATATACATATATATGTATCTGAATCACTTTGCTGTACACCTGAAACTAACACAACATTGTAAATCAACTACACTTCAATAAAATAATTAAAAAAATTTTTTTTTTAATTTAGAAAAGGTGAATAGATAAAAAATGCATCTTATGTTCATTCTGGCAACTCAATTGTTATAGACAAGAGAACACTTAAAAAAAATAAAAACGCTTTCATTCTGTTCAAAAATTGTCTTAACTGTATTGAAAAGAAAGCCTTATTTAAGCAGAAGGTTAATTCCAAGTAACTTTACTTACAGACTATGTTCATTTCTAAATGGCACCATTATAAAATTATACAAACAACTGCTGGGAGGTTCTCTAACAGCAAATGATTGATTTTTTGTTTTGTTTTGTTTTGTTTTTTAAGATAAATAAGTTTGGAAAAATTATCTGTTCTCTGGAGAGGTGTGTGTTTCTCAGTTATTCTTCTCTCATTTTACTTGATGAAGGGTCATATTCTACCCACGAAAGTCCATTTTAAAAGCATCTTCTTTTTCAGAAAAATATTTATTTAAAGTAGAAAAGTCAAGTGCTATAAAATACTATCCCGGTACAAGTGTGTTTCCTCTCTTCTCTCCACACCGGGTTCCAAGCTCCCCCATTACTGCCCCAGCTTCCTCTGTGTCCGTTGGTCCAGACATGACTACACAAGCATTGACGTGACTGAGTGAATGTGTTGCTCTACTCTTTATTTGAACATCCGTGGGAGCAGAAGTTTGACACACTTTTCTCATTTAGCTTCTTACATGTGATAATTCTAAGGGACATTTTGTTTCATCACTCGCAGACTATTTTAATGACGATATTGTATTTCCTTGTTTCAATGAGCCTTAATTTAATTAACTACTATTTATAATCTACTGCTGAGTGTTTAGGCTGTTTTCCAGTCATTTTCTACCCCACAGAATTCTACTACGAATGCGTGTATCTCTCTGTGCATGTGTGAGTATGTATGTGTCCACGTAAGTCCTTAAAAGTGGAATGTCTCAGACAAAGGGGACGTATGTGTGTTTTCTGCGTGGCTAGAATTCTAAGGTCTGGTTGAACTGCCAATGTTGCCAAATCGATGACAAAAAGGTACACTGTGTACTCTCACCTACTAAGCATTTATGTAGAGATTCTTGTTTTCCAATAACTTCAAAAGTAAACTGCATTACCAAGCGTGGTGGTGTCTACAACTTGAGAGGAGAATTTTGCTATTTTGTTTTTGCCAAATAATTCCTTAATTATAAACAAGGTTGGGTCACGTCATAAAACTTTAAGTGGCCTTTGGGTTTCCTTGTCTGTGAATGTTCTTTGCTCATTTTCCTGGTTTTCTCATCCCCCATCCTTTGAATATTTGTAACGACACGCCCACATGCAGACATTCTCTCTCTCTCTTTTCCCCCTTTCTGCCACATCTGGCAGAAAAAATGACAACATGCCTTTTATTTTATGAAAATGTATGTTACAAAGAATCCTTGCACACTGTTAGGAGTGACGGGGGCCCGTGGCACACCTGGCATAGAGTACTCGGTTGCTCACCTCTGCTCAGTTCAGGCATTTCAACTTTGTAAAGGTTATTTTTCAAAAGGCCAGACTTGTGGTCCTGGATGAACACAATGACACCCAAAGAGAACTCTGGAAGGTAGTGGGAAGGCGGTAAGCTAGACTGGGACCCCAGGATAGCAGGAAGAGCACTGTGGCAGGATGTCTGGTCCCCCCTCACCTGATAGAGGTGCCCCTCTCCACCCTAGCAACAGAAGGTGGCCCAGGTGGGTGCATTTCTCACCTGGACTGATGGGAAACCCTCTCAGAGCAACCAGCAATCCAGACACGACCCCCGGGGAGACTGATGGGGAACCCGGAAGCCAGGGCTGCCCTCCTTCCCTCCTGGATCCAAAACCCCTTTTCTACTGGAGAGGCCAGGGTGGGCAGGTGAGAGAAAGGTCCCATTCCCAGCAAGCAGCCTGGTCCAAGGAGCCTTTGTTCCCCAGCCCAAGCCCTTCACACTACTCAGACATGGGAGGGGTGGCCAGCTGGTGGACTCCTATTACTTCCTTTCCTTCCAGATAGCAGGCTTGTGGCTAACCCCTCCCTTCCTTAGGCATCACAAAAGTTGTGAGGAGGAAACCCAGGCATCAGATAAACCGAGGACACCAACTAACACAGAAAGTCTCTGCAAATTAAACTTGCATTAGAACCACAGCCCGCAAAGCAGGCCAAGAACCACATGCTAAACCTAACCAGGGTGGCTGCCTGTTAAAGTGAAAGGTTAAATAGGATCCAGAGTCTGCTTACATAATAGACAAAATGCGCAGGATACAATAAACATTACCAAGAACAGAGAAAATCACAGCATGAATGAGAAAAAACAATCCACTGACTCCCACACCAAGATGAATCAGTGGTTGGAATTGTCTGACAAGGGTTGTAAAGCAGCCATCAGAAAAATGCTACAACAACCTATTGGAAATCCTCTTGAAAAAAAAAAAATAGAAAATCTCAGCAAAGAAATGGAAGTTATTAACAAAGAAACCAACAAACAAATAACAACACAAACAACAAAGAACCAATTATTGGATGGGCTCAAGAGTAGAGTAGAGACAACAGAGTATAAAGCCGATAAAATCAGGGATGGATCAATAGAATTCAACTGACCTGAACAATTGAGAGTAAATAGGCTGGAAAAAATGAACAAAGCCACACACATTAGAGAAAAAAATCAATTAAAAGAATCTGGTTTTCCCCAAAATCAGTAAAATTGATACTTCTAGAACCATGAGGAAAAATAAAAAGAGAACACATAGATCACCAGTATCCAGAATAAAATGGGGGTATAACACTACAGATTCTGCAGCCATCCATAAGATAATAAAGGAAAACTGCAAACAACTTTATGTTCATACATTGCAAAGTTTAGAACAAATGAACCAACTTTTTAAGAACCACAAACTACCAAAACACAACCAAGATGAAACAGAAAATCTGAATATGCTTATAACCATTCAAGAAATCAAATTTGTAATTAAAAGCCCCTGAAAAAGCAAGCTCCAGGGCCAGATGGCTTCACTGGAGAATTCTGCCAAACATATAAATAAAGATTAACATAAATATTACAGAACTTCTACAGAAAATACTAGAGGATGGAGTACTTCCCAACTCATTTTATGAGGCAGTATTACCCTGATAGTAAAACCAGGACAAGGCAGGAGAGAGAGAAAGAGAAAGTCCGGGAATGGGGGGAAGAAGAAGGAGAGGAAAAGGAGAAGCAGAAAGAGTGAAAGAAGAGGGAGAGAGAGAAAGAGAGAGAGAGAGAAGGGAGGGAGGGAAGAAGGACGGAAGGAAGAAAAGAAAGAGAAAACTACAGACCAGTGTCTGCCATGAACACAAAACTCCTCGACAATACCTTAGCACAGCAACATACCAACGTCTCAAAAGAATTACACACCATGACCAAGTGGTATTTATTACAAGTATGAAAGGCTGGTCCAACATTTGAAAATCAAGCAATGTAATCTCCCTATTTCGTCAAGCTAAAGAAGAAAAATCATATGATCCTGTGAACTGATGCAGAAAAAGCATCTGGCAAAATCCAAAATTATAATAGAACTCTCGGCAAGTTACAAACAGTAGGGGGAATTTCCTCAGCTTGGTAAAGAATATCTGCAAATTACCTACAAGTAACATTATACTTAATAGTGAAAAACTTACTGATTTTTCCTTAGGTCTCAGAACAAGGCAAGGGTGTCCGCTCTTACCACTCTTATTCAACGTAGTGGTGGAAGATCTAGCCTGTGTAATTAGGTAAAAAATAAATTAAAAAAAAGAAAAAAAGAAGTAAAAGCACCCAGATCAGAAAGGAAGAAACAAAAATGTCCCTATTGCAGGCTGCCTTGTTCCTGGGTGGCCTCTCAGGGCTACTGGTCTCCAAGGTGCTACATCATGCATAACTGCATCACTAGATTCCCTCCACCCTGGCGTGTACCCTAGAGATCAGGAGATGCCCCGAGCACCAGCTTACATTCTGGAGTAGGCCTGACAGGATATTTGTACAAATGAGGGGTCTTATCCCCCAAGATGGCCACGGAGGGTCACAAAGTCCAAGAGGGAGAAGTGGAGAGTAAAACTCAGTGTACCCAGGCCAGGCTCTGGACCCAGAACTCCTTCTTTGAGGCTTGCTCTCTGTATGGTTTCAGTGGGATAATTAACCCTTCCCTACTCAATCCCTTCATCTTTAAATTGGAGGTAACAATTGCCTACCCTGTAAAATTTCTATTACAAAATTAAATCAGTCAATCTGTGTAAATTGTTGAGAGTACTGCTTGTCATGCAGTAAGTGGACTGCAGATGTAAACCACTTAGATGCAAGCATATTTATCAATGGATGCCTGCAACCCTGTATTGAGAATAAGTCTGAGTGAGAGCTCAGCAGCAAGGAATGCTGGGATTGCCTGTGATTCTTCCACAACCTGTGACAGATGCTGGTCATCCACATCTCCTTTCATGGATACCGGAGAAGGGCCCAGGTGGGGAAGTGACCAACTCCTGGATAGCACAGCCACTCAATACAGACCAGGGGCTAACACCCCATCCTTTATGTGACCTATTCAGTTGTCTTTTCTCTCATTTCACAATTTGCTATATTTACTGCAGATCAACTGCTGTACTGTAATGTGACACATCAGTCACCAGGGCACCTTGGCATGAATGTGGGAGTGCTTCTTAAACTTCCTAGGTATATTCTACAATTCCAGATGGGCAGAGTTTGAAACTAGTGCTTATAACCAGAGCTGAGACTGGTCGTGGCTACCTAATTTCCATTCTTCCGCTTCTTCTCCATGAACACACCCACTGTTTATTTCAGGTAACAATGTCCCAACTAAAAAGTAACATTTTCCTCCCCCCTTCTAGGTGGGGTCACCAATGTGATGTAAACATAAGTCATTAAGTGAGGCTCTCCGGTAATTTTCTTAAAGTCCTGACCCAGCTGGTGTTCTTTTGCCCCCCTCCCCGCACTTTTTCCTACCTGGAATGTTGACAGAATGGCAGGGGCTCCAGCAGCCATCTTGGGTTACATGACAAATTAGAAGAAAATCACACTGAAGGACAGAAGGTGCCATCTCACAGATGAGATTGTGGAGCTGGCCCATCAGCTCTGCACTTCTACCTCCAGACTTCTTTTATGAGAGAGAAATTAACCTCTGTATTTTTTTTTCTTTTTTTAATTAATTGTGATATTTGCTTTATTGCGGTGGTCTGGAATTGAACCCTCAATATCTCCTCAAGGTATGCCTGTATAAAGCTAATTTTAATTTGATATGGTAAAATGTAGAGATATCATTATGAATTAAGTATTATAACCTCAAATGATACAGAATTTGGAATGCTAAAGTCATCACCCTCATCATCCTTGTCATCGTGATCAAGGGACAAACACACATACAGCATTTACTATGTGACAAGAACAGTTTCAAGTGCTTTACATATTTGGTTTACCCATTTAATTCTCATAATAATCCTATGAGGTTGTGGCTATTAGTATCCTCACTGAAGCACAGAGAGTTTAAATAACTTGGCCAACATCACACAGCCAGTAAGTGGCAAGGTTGTGATTTAAATCCAGGCAGTCTGACTCCAGGAGACAAGTCAAGACATTCATTGTCTTTCCTTTCTTACCTATAGTCTTACTGTTTGGCACTGGACTCCTCCTTCATTTCAGGGAAAAAAAGTGGAAAATCCATATTTAACAATTAAGCAAACTAAGCATAGACTGCAGTAAATTTCCAAGCTGATAGGGGATTGTTCAAAAAGTATATTTGTGGATGCAGTTTTAAAGAAAGTCACTATAGGACAGATGTGGGACCCTTGTTATCTGACGACTGCTACTTACCCAGAGAAAAATTTAGTGAAGGGATCCTTACAGAGTAACAAGTGATTTTTTTTATCCCCCTGGAAAAGTAAAGACCCTTTGGTTTAAAGCCACTATTGTGCTCTCTCCTTGAGATGTAGAGATGCTAAGAACCTCTGTGATTTTGAAACCACTTATTTGAGTTTTCTGTTTCTTGAAGCCAAACCTAATCTGTACTGAATATTAGAGCCTAGAAAAATGCCCAGGTTAAAAGTCAACAAGGAAAGCTGGATTTTATCTGTCTTTCTTCTCCTTTAGCTCATCCTCCGATGCAGAAAAAAATCTGCTCAGTGGGGTCCACAATCCAGGAAACTCCACAAAGCCCACATCCACCTCATTGTCGTTTGGTAACTTGATGTTATGATGTGCCTTTATCATCTCTGAACCAAATTCCCTTTTTGGGAGATGCAGACACTCATTACTAGCAGGCAGGGCTGTTAGGAATATTAAATGATATATATATATAATATTATATATACATAAAATATATGAGATATATGTGATAAAAGATAATTCTTCCGATATCTACATTTACAATATAATAGTATTTACAATAATATCTCCATTTGACCATTGAGAAAGCAGGCTTAATGCAAGAATTGACTTGAGGTTTTCACAACCAGGAGATAACAAGACTAGAATCTGATCTGCTGCAGACCAGCTCTTTCTCTTAACCTTCAACAAACCTAGATTCTACTAGAGAATCCTAGACTTCACAGTTTACAGATATTTTCCAGATATCCTCGTGATAGCCTGGCACAGGATGAATAAGCCCACAGACCAACAGAAGTGTCAGAAACATCCAAAGCTACCCCATTGTTTGTTTCAGCCCTGAAGACCCCTCCAAGTCTGTTTTTAGAACTCACAGACTCCCTCAACTTAGCTCCTGCTTCCCACTGTTCCTGAAGAGCCACAGATGGGAAATTTTTTCCCTTGACCGTTTCCTAAGAATGCCACTCATTCCTTTTATGACAGTGTACGATGTTGAGGTTACATTTTATTTTAGCAATTGTGTCTTGAGGCAAAGTCAGACTGTCCAGTTTCATGAATGGAATGGGATCTGGGGCAGGAAATGTTGACACAATGTCTCCTTCTAAGTGATTCTCTATGTGGCTGAAAGCGTGGGATAGGGCTAGCAGATAGTTTGATTTGTGGAACTGGATTTGGTCATCATCTTAAATTGTCTAGACAATACACATCTGGCTTATATATTGCTTGCTATATTTCCCTTGGCACCTTCGAGCCCTTGTCATAGTTTCCATGATGGTACTTGGCCCATCTGGGGAGCTGTCACGCACAGTTTGGCACGGAAGGTGGTTATAGGTTACGCCTCTGGAAGGAGTGAGTTTAAAACCTGCCTGTGTTCACCCCAGCACCCCAACATACTGGGACTCTTGTGCCATAAAGACCATGTGAGGATGAGGGGCCACAAGGAACTGCCTCCTTTTACATAGAAGTGGTCAGGTAAGGGATTCGTGACTTGCCAGTAGAAGCGAAACTGCCCTTCAAGCTCACAATGCCCTTACTCCCGATCTTGTTATCTCTCCCTACAACTCCAGATCACTCTGGAAACCGTATCGTATTCACTCCTTAAAATCACCCGGTGAGGTAAGGATTAACCCATTTACGAATGAGCAAGGTAAGGCTTAGTAGTGTAACTACACTGATATCGTAGCAAGTACATGGAGGAACTGGGATTCAACACACACTAGCCAGCACTAGCTCTGCTCGTCTTCCCGCTGAATTTCCAAGGCTGGCTCAAGATCAATTTTCAGTGACATTTTATGCTTGATTACAGCTTTGGCCTTCATGCATAGTTTGACATTCCTTATGTTGACATGAGCCTTGGAGCTGGACTTAAAATCACGGGGGTGACTTATGCTGTAAGAACAATACCCTCTCCCTCCCTCTCCGATCCCCTTAAATGGCCCTGGCTCAGCAGTGGCCGGGGCTCCTCTGAGTGTTCTCCTCTGAGACAGTACCTCCCAACCTCCAGCCCCTTACGCGAGTCAACACGCATTATCACCACAGCAGAGAAGTGCCAGACAAGAAGGGAAATGGGTATTCTAGAAAGAAACAATACCTGGATCTGAATAACGTATGTGTTCATCAATCTGATATACTCCTTTTACGTGGTTTGGACTTTGTTGACGGCACCAGGCACTAGATACATGACTAAGTATTGGCCATACATCATGACTTTTAGTACATTTAATTCTCATACCTGCCTTTATAGTCAGTGATCTGGTGTCAGCTTTTGGATAAGGGAACTGGATTCAGAAAGGTCAAGTGGAATCCTCAAGGCTGTTGCTTTGAATATGTAAGTGAATCTGAGTGTGTTTGCCTTTCCTGTCTATTTACACTTCATCATTTGCAAGAGGCTAGTTCATACATGCCCCCAGTTTTTCTTTTGGCATGTTCATCTTTCTCATACATTTAAAACATTTTTATTGGAGTAGAGTTGATTTACAATGTTGTGTTAGTGTCAGGTGAACAGCAACGTGAATCAGTTATACATATCCATCTATCTACTCTTTTTTAGACTTTTTTCCCATATAGGCCATTACAGAGGACTGAGTAGAGTTCCCTGTGCTATACAGCAGGTTCTTATTAGTTATCTATTTTATATATAGTAGTGTGTGTATGTCAATCCCAATCTTCCAATTTATCCCTCCCCCGCTTCCCCCCCGGTAACCATAAGTTTGTTTTCTACATCTGTAACTCTATTTCTGCTTTGTAGATAAGTTCATTTGTGCCCCTTTTTTAGATTCCACGTAGAAGCAACCTCCCATACAATTTTGTAAGAGCTTTTAATGGACTGAGGATAGACACCGTTGGTCTTCTGGGTGCGATGCTCGGATTTCTCTAATTTGGCACTTGTCTTTTGGCTTTGGTTATGGTGCGGTTGGCACCCAGAAATTTTGAATGGAAGATTTTTGACCTTTCAGATAACCTGACTTCTCGGAGTCATATAACTTCGGACTCAGAACTAATTTCCAGGTACAGACGTGCCCTCAGTAGCTGTGTATTTTCAGTCTAGCTAGTCTAGTTACTCAGATTCCTCATCTGCAAAAGGAGTTTAATCTTAGGATTAAATGGGATAAAATACACAAAGTTCCGAGCACAGTGTCACGCATATAGTGAGGACAACGTAAGAATTCAGTTTCTGTTCCTCTAGGTAAAATACGCTACCACCACCTCCCTGTAAATTTGTGCCTTTAAAATCTCACGTTACACTCCTTTTTTATTGCTTTGTGTTCAAGGCGTGCACATCTAACAGGCAAGAATAGATGCAACTGCCAAAATTACACTGCACTGTCAAATGCATAGATACATGAGCGGTCTAGTTTGTATTCGAACGTGATACCAACAAGTCTTTTGTTCTATGTTTTCTGCAATTCCATGAAAATTTTCATAGCGGTGAAGATGATTTGAAACTCTGTTTCGCACCTCCAAGTACCTAGGAAGGAGGGGCAGCATTTTTTTGTTGCCATGATTCAAGGCATCACTTGACATTGTGGAAATCATGACTGGCAATAAGCTCTGCTTGCAAGGAACCAACACTTTCTTATCACAATTTCCCCTTCGTAGGCCTACAGGACATTTGAGTGGCGATTTCTGAATCAGGAAATGTAGCTTTAGTCAGTTTGGCAGAGCAATTAAGGGAAGGGACCGACAATGCATGTTTGCTCATGGGATGCACTCAAACCGTTTCAGTAACCACTATTTTTGACTAAGCATAAATGTTTTTGGTGGAGACAGGAAAACACCTTTTGATTGACGTAGGATTTGTCTGTCTCATCCAAGACTTTGGAGGTTCAGTCTTCATACAAACTCTCACATCCAAATCCTTTCCTGCAGGTTATGCCGTGTGCTCCATTTTTGTCATTTACCTCCCTAATCCAGGTGGGTGTGTCGTTGCCTCTGCTATTGAACTAACATAGTCATTTGCCTGCTTTTTCGTGATGTTTGGGTCCTGCTGGCATTGGTATTGTAATTGTTCTCATTTTTATTACTTGAACCCTCAGGAAGCACACTCACAACATTTACACAGGAGAAATTAAACTGGCACCATCTCATTGCAAAGCATGGTGGTTAATCCACAGGTAAAGTCACAGATGGACTGTTGATTACGATACATTTAAATCACACACACAGGTTCCATCATGGGATGGATGTCATGGATGACCCGTTGTTAGATACTGCAAATCTTGGTCACCAACATCAGTGGTCAGAGGGAAAAACAGTCATTGTGGTTTTCACCCCCTATTTTGTGGGCTTCCGTATGGGTTTTGTACTTTCCCTCTAATCTTCTGCGATAATTGTTGAAAACAGGACTTTTCTTATGGGAGGGGTGGTGTCTTGGGATGGGGGACTTTTGGCGCTAAACTAGGACAGTTCAGGCAAATCAGGACCGTTAATCCCCCTGGCTGACAGGATAGCTGACACCAACCACCAAACATGTAAGAAGTTATCTGAGATGTCCTGTCCATTTCAACCTTCCAAGACTGCATCATCAGCCAACATCTGGCCACAGCTGGACCCAGGACAGAACTGCTCAGTAGAACCCATCCACCCAAGAACTGTGAGATATGGTAATTAATTATCTTTAAGCGTTAAGTTTTGGGGGCTAATAGATAAAAAGCAGAATGTAAGTGGAACACTCAGAAAAAGAATCCCAGGCACAAAAAGAGTTTTGCTGTATATGAGTCAGCATCATAAAGGAGGGGGGGAGTTCCTTTGCAGAGAACCATGTAGTAAAGGGTACGGGCACGTCTCTCCCAAGATGCACACAAATTGGATGCTCCGTGGTTGATCTGGCAGCTCTGTGGTTATGAGAGATGACCACATTCCCTCGAGGCTGTGCTTTTAGGACAGTCACTCATGGTACCCTGTGAGCACTTGCAGTAACAAAGCCATGGCGAGTCTTCTCTGCTCGTCTTTTTCTAAAAAAAAGCACAGAGTTTGAAGTGGGTAGCAAAGCGTTTTTAAGGGCATCACTGAGGAAATAAAATCAAACAACTGCGGAACTCTAGATTCGGCGAAGCAGGCAAACCGAAGATGAATTCAGATGCATATTTGGTTCCAGGCAAAAAGGGTGCCAAGTGTCTGTACTGGTTTAGGATTTGTGTTTGCTGCTGGGGACAAAAAGAAACTTAAAATTCCTTTCCCTTGGGGAACTCTTAACCTAGCCAGGGAGAAAGATATGTAAATAACACTTGCTACATCGTGAGCTCATGTGTGTGGGAACCTGGAAGGAGAGGCTGGGCTGCAGGCAAACCCACTGTCTGAACTTTGTGATGTCAGCCCCATCCCTTCCCTCTCTGGGTGTCGGCAAGTGGGATGATCTTGCTGACCTATAGGACCCTTGCTGATGAAATGAGGCAGAGTATGTGAAATCTTCCAGGGCTCTGCTTTGGAAACTGTAGGTTCATAAATGTGGGTTTTCTCTCCTCCCCCTCCTCCATTTCATGAACATTTCACATCAGTTTCTCAGCATCAGCTGCTCCTGGTGGATGTGTGTCAGCCCCGCAGTATTGTGAGGTGCGCTTTTTCTCAGGGTATGGGAAGCCTGCTCACACGGTTTCCTTCTTGATGACTCACAATAAACGTGGGCAGTTGAAGGTTCCAAGGATGCCTACCGTTTAAAAAAGAACATTATAACTCTTTCACCTAGCATTTCTGGAATTTGTTTTTTGCTATTGCATTCTTTTTTTTTTTCCAGGAAACACCTTTCAACTTCTCATCAGGTACGTTTCGTAGAATGTGACTGTCCCTGATAGCCTGCTTAAACGAATAAAGATCTTTTTGTCAGTGCTTGTGCAGTTTCTAGAATGATCAGTCTAGAATGAACCTTGCTCAGAGAATCCAAGTTTGGAAAAAACTGCCCAAAATTGCCCTGAAGGACCACCAATGCTTGAAACCTCTGGTTCCACCTAACACTAGTGCAAAGTCATTGTTTGTGAAATTTACGGTATCCCAAGAAAACACAAAGGCCAAGAAGGCATTAGGATCAATAGCCATTCTAGATAATAGTCTAGGAAGTTAGGAATCAGAGGCTGTCTCTGCAATTCAGTTTCTTATATCACTAAAGCAGTCATATTGCAGAACTGGGTCACATTTGATGTAGTTGCTTTACAATCCAAGACAGCAGAAGGGCCTTTCTGTCACCACCATTTTTCAAAGTCATTCTGAAAATTCTAGGGAATGAAATAAAAAGCAACAACTTAATTGAATTGAATTCCAAAAGGAGAGCAGACAGAGTTATTTTTTGCAGATGGTACCGTGGTCTCCCTGGAAAACTAGAGAGAAATTTGAAAAAGACTACCATATTTGAGTTCAGTAATGTGGTTTGTTAAAAATAAATATACAATGAACACTATTTACAATAGCCAGGACATGGAACCAACCTAAATGTCCATCGACAGAAGAATGGATAAAGAAGATGTGGCACATATATCCAATGGAATATTACTCAGCCATAAAAAGAAATGAAATTGAGTTATTTGTAGTGAGGTGGATGACCTAGAGACTGTCATACAGAGTGAAGTAAGTCAGAAAGAGAAAAACAAGCACCGTATGCTAACACATATATATGGAATCTAAAAAAAAAAAAAGGTTCTGAAGAACCTAGGGGCAGGACAGGAATAAAGATGCAGACGTAGAGAATGGATTTGAGGACACGGCGGGGGGGGGGCGGGAAGGGGAAGCTGGGACGAAGTGAGAGTAGCATCGACATATATACACTACCGAATGTAAAATAGATAGCTAGTGGGAAGCAGCCGCATAGCACAGGGAGATCAGCTCGGTGCTTTGTGACCACCTAGAGGGGTGGGATAGGGAGGATGGGAGGGAGGCTCAAGAGGGAGGGGATATGGGGATATATGTATGCATATGACTGATTCACTTTGGTGTACAACAGAAACTAACACAGTATTGTGAAGCAATTATACTCCAATAAAGTTCTATTAAAAAAATAAAAATAAATATACACACATAAATAACTTCCTAATGTAGCAGTTATAGTTCATTAGACAAGGAGGTGATAAAATGATTCTTTTCATCAATAAAATGATTCATGATTGTCAGAGAAGTATACATTTCTTAAGAAACATATAGGACCCATATGAAAAAACCTGAAAGGTTTGCTACATCCCATAAAAATGCCAAGGCTTCTTGGTTATGTCAGGTTCTTGGTTTCGTCTGAGAACAGATGGAAAGCACGTTCTGGCAGCACAGGGATATGGTCCACTTGACCATGACCGGGACGAGGACAAGGGAGCCAGCATGGCCACAGGAGAGAATCTCACTGGTGGGTCTTGTTAACCTAGTTGGGGGGTCCCACAGTATGAAGAGCAGACAGCGTGGCTCTCACAGGAAAGTGGTAGCTGATATTCTGGTAGAAGCTTGTTCTGGTATGGCTGCGGGGGTGTGTGGGAGCGGGAGCAGGGAGGGCCTTCAGGAGGAGGGTCCAGGAGTCCAGGTGGAGACGGAGTCATGGGCTGGCCTGGGGAGTTGCTGAGCGGGGGAGAGAAGGGCTCATATAAACAGATGGATTCTGCCATCAACGGCATTGGGAAGAAGGGCTAACCTTTGCAGATGTATTCATATTTACTTATTTATTTAGCATTACATCGTGTACCAAAATAAACTCCAAGTGGATTGAAGATTCAAATACGAAAGGAAATAATACCTATAAAGCAGCAAGAGAAAAGTGCAGGCCAATATAACCTTGACATGAAGAGGAAATATCTATGTCTTGCTCTATATCAGAAAACGTAAGAGATTAACCACAGGCATACATTTTAAAGTGACACTTCTTCATAACTAAATGTAATACAAAGATAGCAAATCCTATAAATATGGGGAAAAAAACCCCCACAACATGGGTGTGAGAAACTTGGAGTGGCAGAACTCCAATTTCTACCTGAACACACAGCCATCTGGGAAAAATGTTTCCATTTTCTGGGCACCTTGGAAGCTATGAGTGTCCAGTGACTAAGCTCTGTCCAGTGAGTGGGCATGCTGGGAGGGCTTCCAAGGAAGATACTTAAAAGAGAGGGAGTGGGCTCATCCTGCTTCTTCATTATTCCCCACTTCCTTCTGCTGATGTCCCAGAAGGTGGATGTGATGGTTAGAGCCCCAGCAGCCAAGTTGGCCTGTGAGGTGCTCCTAAATATGAAAGCCACATGCAGAGGGTAATGGTGCAGAGAGATAGGTAAGTACCTGGGCCCCTGGGGCTACCATATGAGCACTCAAGTGCCTTCCCCCAGACTTCCTTCACTTCACAGAGAATTAAGTTTCTGTTTTGGTTGAGCCACTCATATTTCAGGTTTTTCTGATACACACAGAAAACAAGATTACCACAGTGGCTTAGTAACCTTAAGGAATTTTGTACACCAATAGCCACAGAGAAAATCTCTATGAAAAACAAGCAAAGAGCATGAAAAAATTCAGAGAATTAAAATGTACAAAAACATAAAAGATGTTTCACACCATTCATAACTAAAAAATTTCAGTAAAGCTATTTCTTTTTTTCAAGTGTGTAAATACATGTTTAAGTGATAATTTCAAGATTAGGAAAGATGCAGAGCTGCTATTGAGAGAGTATCTTGTTATAAATTCTCAAGAGGGCAGTTTTTAATCTCTCCAAAATTGTTTCTTTTTTATTCAATATTTTGTTTTTAGTTGTAGGTCTTAAAGATGTAATTTATGGATGAACCCATGACAGTGTTATCCAGGTAATGGGAAGAACAGGAAATAACTGAACTGTTAAATATAGGAAATCAATGAAATGTTTGGTTCATTCAATTAATGAAATATGGAACAGCTACTACACTTATTGTAGAAGGGTGATTAATGAAATAGAAAGATTTTTCAAAATGTGTTATGAAGGTTTAAAATGAAGATTAAAACCCGAAGATTCCCATTTTTATAATTTCTGCTAAAATATAATTAAAGATTTCTTAATCTCCTCTTCTATGCTCTATGCCATAGTAGCACTGGATTCTACCTCTCTCTCATCTCTCATCCTATCATAGTCAAAATTTCTGAATTAATTTTTCTATATTAATTGTTTGTTTTTTTTTTTGTCATGAGCGGTTTATTTATTGAGAGAAATTTTCCTTGAGCCTGTATTATTTGCTGGAGAAAAGAAATGATTTCTTAAAGTTACAATCTCTCTTTTAAGCAAAAAGGGTTAATCTGTAACAGTTACAACATAACCATGAATAATTCATGCAGTCAGTAAAAATGTATTCAGAGCCTTCCTTCAAGCTGGGTTTACAGCTGGATTAAAAAGCCATTGTGCTTGTCCACAAAGAATTACAGCATTTTGGTATTATAGTTGCCTTTTGAATTTTTGAATTATCGGTGTTATTTGAGACTCCCTTGGTGTCCACAATCTGTGGACATGAATGGTAGTCATCATTGGAACATGAAACGCTGTAATTTCACTGGTTTTGTTCCTTGTTGGTGACACGGGACCCTTCATCATTTGTAAGATCCCCTACCAAATACTTCCAGGGAGACCCAGAGGCATCTTTTTTTTTTTTAAATTAATTAATTAATTAATTTATTTTTGGCTGTGTTGGGTCCTCGTTTCTGTGCGAGGGCTTCCTCTAGTTGCAGCAAGCGGGGGCCACTCTTCATGGCGGTGTGCGGGCCTCTCACTATCGTGGCCTCTCCTGTTGCGGAGCACAGGCTCCAGACGCGCAGGCTCAGTAGTTGTGGCTCACGGGCCCAGCCGCTCCGCAGCATGTGGGATCTTCCCAGACCAGGGCTCGAACCCGTGTCCCCTGCATTAGCAGGCAGATTCTCAACCACTGCGCCACCAGGGAAGCCCCCAGAGGCATCTTAAACATGTGGGCAAATGAGTCCATTCCTTTTGGATACTGCCAGTCACGTCCCCTTAGAGCCATTGTTGATCTGCTGTCTGTGGTCTGTGTGCCTGTGAGCTGCGTAGTTGTTTTTGGCAAAGCTGGGGAGAATGCCTTCCCCTTTGCGTTTCCCTCTGTGAGGTTCAGAGTGTTTTATTTCAGGCAAACGAACAAACTCCAAGAGTGCTTGCTAAATATATTAATTGTTTTTATCTTATATTTCATTCACGTGTTAGCCCAGTACAATCTGACCTGTATTCCTAACCCACCACTGAAAATGTCCCTGTTCTTGGGCTCTTTTGGGAGGTAACCCTTCTTCCCACCTGTCTTTCTTGCTCAACTGTCTGTTGAAATCTCTGGCCACTCTCTCACCCTTGAACTCTGACGGACCCCACACAGAAAATGTGAGCTTTACACCTGCAGGTACCTCTTCTGGGATTCCTTCCTCTACCCTGACTCGGTTTAACAAAAATCAACTTGTTTGGAAATATTTAAATTTGGATGTTTCTCCGAGGTGGGAGAGAGAGGTGGTTAGCTTTTAGGCCAGTAACAGAAACAGGACTTGTGGGAAGATAGGCAGTCGGCAAAGATGGTGAGTCTAGTTTTGGATGGAGATCTAGGTAGAATTGTCCTTTAGGCAGCAGGAGTTCTGTTTCTTGAGCTCTGGAAAAAGCTTGAGGCTAGATGGAAAAGAATATTTTAGGGCTTCCCTGGTGGCGCAGTGGTTGAGAGTCTGCCTGCCAATGCAGGGGACACGGGTTCGAGTCCTGGTCTGGGAAGATCCCACTGAATCACTGCTGCACTGCTGTAGAGCAGAAATTAATGCAGCGTTGTAAATCAACTATACTTCAATAAATTTTTTTTAAAAAGAAAAAGAAGGAAGGATATTGAGACAGAAGGGTCAGAGGCTGAGACGGCAGAGGCTGCAAGGCAGACAGGCTGCAGGGAGGGCTCTGGGTGGTGAGCTTCAAGTGCAGATGCAGGATGGTTCACACTGCTCAGAGCCACTCTGGATCTGCGGAAAGGGGCCTGCTGGTTGGCCAGTGCGGTAATGCCAAAGGTGAAAATGCACAGCATAAACGTCATGAGACAATTGATACAGCAATTTCATAAGTGTAGGGGAATTTGGGGCAAATGTTCCAACTATTTCACCTTCCCAAGTCCTAGTACCAAATTTATATGATATGATTGAAAACATCTGAGCTATAAATTCCAGTGTAGAAAGTAGGCGTATGAAGTCAATGAATAATTGTATTCTTATGTAGCTAAGGTAACAAAAGTTCACCATACATTTTCTGTGTTTTAAAGGTAGAAACCAAAATTTACCATCTTTAATCTGAACTGTACCAGAGAAAGGAAATCTCTAAGGTCTGGAAACGTATGTGCCCCAAACCTGGCTTTGGTATTTATTATTTTTGAGACATAGAGTAAAATCAGCTTTTTTTGACAGTGAAATGGAGTAATGAATAGCCCCCTGCCAACTTAAGTGGGTTTTTGTTACAATAAAATGAGCTAATGAGCATGAGAGAGTGTTGCAATCTGTAAAACATTCTTACAGGAATTCTCAAATTCTACAAAAAGCAGGACTTTTCTAGTGATGGAATCTTTGAGATTTTGGTCAAAGATATTTTAGGCAGCATGAGTAAAGAGAAATTACTCTCCTCAAATCATATCATGAATTCTTTTTCAACCTTGAGATTTTGCATGAACATCAATACACGATAAAAGAGGATGGTCAGTGCACAGGTCCAGTGAGAGGAATCCTGAGAAGCAAGTAGATGAGGTCCCCACTGTGTGTTGGCTGGTGGCCGCCTGGCTGGTGTGCTCCAGTGGCAAGAAAAATATAGAAGCTTCTATAGCAATTTAAAACTATTTATTAGTAAAAATTTGGTACATCACATTTGGAAATTAATGCAAAAAACCCAAAAACCAGAAAACAAAACAAAACCAAACCAAAACCAAACCTGGTCCTGCATCCCATGTAGTTTTGGAAGCACTAGTGTCAAGAAAAGAGAACAATAGATGATATTTATATTAAAATCCACCAGAAAACATATATGCAAGTGAAATATCTTTTCACCATTAAAGCAATAAAAAAATCACACATACTTTTAAAATACATTTGACTATATATATATATATATATGTATACCTTCTAGAATATAAGGAGTATTAAATTGAAATATATAGGAAAACACTATGGTATAAAGGATATTCTGATTTAAAAGGGCAGATCAAGAAAAAGTACAAAGCTGAGTGAGAAATATTAAAACTCCAAGAAACAGCTGGCAAAGGCTATGGATTGATTAATCTCATAAAAAGAAGCAGACTTTATTTATGTAAAGAGCAAATGATTGCTAACGTATTATTAATTATATATTTAAAACAAATAATTATTATGAATTATTTTGAAGCATTGTTTTATACTTCAGTAAAAATCAGAACAACGAGGCAGTGCTATGAAGTCGTGATGAAGTTGTGCACTTCAGGAATCCTTGGCATTTTAGCTCATATGCCTTTTTGATAAATGAAAGAAAGTAAAAAGTAACAACAACGAAACACTTAATTACCTACTTGCTTAAATTCTGGTATATATCTGAATATAACGCCCACTGGGTGTGAAGGTAAGAGGTTAGAGTCACTGTAATGGTTTTAATATTTCCCCTCTTAGAAGTTTTCATTAAGCTTTACTTTTTAAAGGTCATATTAAAATTGCTATTTCCATATCCTCTCTCTTTTTAAAAAAATTCTGGAGAGTTTTTTTTTTAATCTCCCCCCCCTTTTTTTTTTAAAAAAAGACTTTATTTCTTAGAGAAGTTGTAGGTTTATAGCAAGACTGAAAGGAAAATATAGAAGTTTCCCCGTATATTCCCTGACCCCAAACATACAAATCCTCCCCCACTAGCAACATCTTGCAACAAAGTTGTACTTTTGTTACAAAGTTGTACTTTTGTTACAATCAGTAAATGTACATTGACACATCATTATCACCCAAAGTACATACTTTACAATAGGGTTCACTATTGGCATTGTAAATTCTACACAATAAGGTTCACTATTGGCATTGTAAATTCTACGGGTTCTGACAAATGTGTAATGACAATTTCTGCATTCTCTTAACATCGGTTATAATATCGAATGAGCCATTTTGAATTTCATTATTCCCTTCTAAAATAATGACACACATACACTAGATTCATTGTGCTAAATAAATTACTAGTGGTATTGTGAATTGGGGAATCCATTTTGAAGAATTTTGTATGTAAGGAGTCCTAACGTGTTAATAACTTTTAAGTAAAAAAAATTCAGTTTATGGAAATAATGGAAGACCTCCGAAAACATAACAATTATTTAAAAGTAACTTTCTTTGTTTCTCAATCTCCCATCATTACTTTCTCCAGCAAGCTAAAGCCCACTGCATAGGTCAAGATCTATCCAAGATGTTACTTCCTGGCTGAAACCTTGAACAGCTTCTCCAGAGGTCAGTTGCTCCTGGCCCTTTGCACACACTGCTCTTTTTAGCAAGAGCCTTATTTTCTGTGTTGGTGAGTGTGTTTGCTTCCTCCTACGTAGTGACCTTCTCAAATAAAGTAACTGTGTTATGCCTTTTCTTTCCCTTTTCACTGTTTCCTTTCTTTTTTTTTTTTTTAAAAAAAAAAACACTTTTAAAAATTCAGATTATTTAGACAAAATAAAACAAAACAAAAAATAGTTCACCCATTTCTCTCACTCCCCACCACTTTTTAAAAATTGAAGTATAATTGACCTACAACACTATGTTAGTTTCAAGTGCACAACATAGTGACTTGATATTTCTACATATTACAAAATAATCTTGTTTAGTTACCACCACCATACAAAGGTATTACAGTATTATTGACCAAATTCTCCATGCTGTACATTTCATCCCTGTGACTCATTTATTTTGTAACTGAAAGTTTGTAACTTTTTAATCTCCCTCATCTACTTCTCTCATGCCCCTACAATCCTTTCCTCTGGAAACCACCTGTTTGTTCTCTGTGACTCTGTTTCTGTTTTGTTATATTGTTCATTTGTTTTGATTTTTAGATACCACATATAAGTGAAATCATATAGTATTTGTCTTTCTCTGTCTGACTTATTTCACTGGGCATAATAATTTCTATATCCATCCATGTTGTCACATGTAACAAGATTTCATTCTTTTTCATGGCTATTATTCCATTGTACCACATTGTACTACATCTTTATCCATTCATCTATCAATGGGCACTTAGGTTGCATCTGTATCTTGGCTATTGTAAATAATGCTGCAATGAACATAGATATGCATGTATATTTTCAAATTAGTGATTTTGTTTTCTTTGGAAAAATACACAGAAGTGGAATTGCTAGATCTTACGGTAGTTCTATTTTAAATTTTTTGAGGAACCTCCACATTGTTTTCCATTGGGGCTGCACTAATCCCATCAATAGTACACGAGGGTTCCCTTTCCTCTACTTCCTCACCAGTAGTTGTTATTTGTTTTCTTTTTGATGATAGTCATTCTGACAAATGTGAGGTGATACCTGGTTGTGGTTTTGATTTGCATTTCCCTGATAATTACTGATGTTGAGCATCTGTATGTCTTCTTTGGAAAAGTATCTATTCAGGTCCTCTGACCATTTTTAAATTTTTTTTTTTTGAGGTTCAGTTGTATGAGTTATTTGTATCTTTTGGATATACATCTTATTGGATATATCATTTGCAAATATCTTCTACCATTAAGTAAGCAGCTTTTTTGTTTTGTCAATAGATCGCTTTCCTGTGCAAAAGCTTTAGCTTGATGTAGTCCCATTTATTTATTTTTGCTTTTGTTTCCCTTATCTGATGAAATATATTAGAAAATGTTATTGCAAAGAGCATACTCCTCATGTTTTCTTCTAGGAGTATTATGTTTCTGGTCTTATATTTAAGTATCTAATCCATTTTGAGTTTACTTTTGTATATGGTGTGAGAAAGTAGTCCAGTTTGATTCTTTTACATACAGCTTTCCAGTTTTCCCAGCACCACTTATTGAAGAGATTGTCCTTTCCCCATTGTATATTCTTGCCCCCTTTGTCATAGATTCATTGATCATATAAGTGTGGGTTCATTTATGGGTCCTCTATTCTGTGTCCTTCTGTTTTTGTTCCAGAACCATACTGTTTTGATTACTGTAGGTTTGTCATATAGTTTAAAATGAGGGTGTGTGATACCTCCAGCTTTGTTGTTCTTTCTCAAGATTATTTTGGCTATTTGGGAACTTTTGCATTTCTGTACAAATTCTAGGATTATTTGTTCTAGTTCTGTGAAAAATGTCATTGGTACTTTGATAGGGATTACATTGACTCTGCAGATTGCCTTGGGTAATATGGTCATTTTAATAAGATTACTTCTTCCAATCCATGAGCACAGTATACCTTTCCATTTGTGTCTATTGTCTTCAATGTCTTTAATCATTGTCTTTACAAGTCTTTTACCTCCTTAGTTAGATTTTTTCCCTAGGCATTTTATTCTTTTTGATGTGATCATAAATGGGATTGTTTTCTTAATTTCTCTTTTGGATTGTTCATTCTTCTTGTATAGAAACACAATAGATTTCTGTATATTAATTTCATATCCTGCAACTTTACTGAATTCATTTCTTAGTTCTAATAGTTTTTTGGTGGCATCTTTAAGATTTTCTAGATATAGCATTATGTCATCTGCAAACAGTGACAACTTTTCTTCTTCCTTTCTAATTTGGATTTCTTTTATTTCTTTTTCTTGTGCAATTGCTGTGGCTAGGACCTCGAATACAATGTTGAGTAAAAGTTTTGAGAGAAAGCGTTGTTATCTTATTCCTTATCTAAGATGAAATGCTTTCAGCTTTTCACAACTGAGTGTGATGTTAGCTGTGGGCTTGTGATATATGGCCTTTATTGTGTTGAGGTATGTTCCCTTTATACCCATTTATTTCTTCCTAATTCGGTCTTAGGAGATTGTGTGTTTCTAGAAATTTATCCATTTCTTCTGCGTTGTCCATTTTTTTTTGGCATATAATTGTTCATAGTAATCTCTTATGATCCTTTGTATCTCTTTGGTGTTGGTTGTAACGTCTCTTTTTTCATTTCTGATTTCATTTATTTGGTTCTCTCTTTTTTTCTTGATGAGTCTAACTAAAGGTTTATCAATTTTGTTTATCTTTTCAAAGAACCAGCTTAGTTTCATTGATCTTTTCTATTTTTTTTTGTCTCTGTTTCATTAATTTCTATTCTGATCTTTATTATTTTTTTGCTTCTACTCACTTTGGTTTTTGTGTGTGTGTTGTTGTTCTTTTTCTAGTTCTTTTAGGTGTAAGGTTATGTTGTTTATTTGAGATTTTTCTTAATTTCTGAAGTAGGCTTGTATTGCTCTGAACTTCTTTCTCAGAACTGATTTCACTGCACCTCATACAATAGACTTTACATCATTGTGTTTCTATTTTCTTTTGCCTCCAGGTATTTTTTTTATTTCCTCTTTGATTTCTTCAGTGACCCATTGATTGTATAGTAGCATAATGTTTAGCCTCCAAGTGTTCATGTTTTTTGCAGTTTTTTTTCTTTTAGTTTGGAAAAGGTGCTCGATATGATTTCAGTCTTCTTAAATATATTGAAACTTGTTTTGTGGCCTACCATGTGATGTATCTTGTAGAACGTTCCATGTTCACTTGAAAAGAATGTGTATTCTATTACTTTTGGATGGCATATTCTCTATATATCTATTAATTCCATCTTATCTAATGTGTTGGTTAAGGCCAGTGTTTCCTTATTGAATTTTTGTCTGGATAAATTGTCCATTGATTTAAGTGGGGTGTTAAAATCCCCTACGATTAGTGCATTACTGTCAATTTTTCCCTTTTTGTCTGTTAATATTTGCTTTACATAGTTTGGTGCTCCTATGTTAGGTGAATATATATTTACATTTGTTATGTCTTCTTGGGTTGATCTCATTATCATTATACAATGTCCTTCTTTGTTTCTTGTTACAGTCTTTTGCTTTATAGTCTATCTTGTCTAATATGAATATTGCTATGCCAGCTTTCTTTTTGCTTCCACATGCATGGAACACCTTTTTCCATGTGCTTAGTTTCATCTGTGTATGTCTTTGGTTATAAAGTTAGTCTTTTGTAGGCAATATATATAGCCTTTTTAAAAATCCATTCAGCCACTCTTTTGATTGAAACATTTAGTCCATTTACATTTAAAGTAATTATTGGTAGGTATATACTTATTGCTATCTTGTTCATTGTTTTCTGGTTGTTTTTATAGTTCTTTTTTGTTCCTTCCTTCTTCTTTTGCTCTCTTCCTTTGTGATTTGATGACTATCTTTAGTGTTATGTTTGGATTCCTTTCTCTTTTGTGTGTATGTCTATTACAGATTTTTGGTTTGTGGTTACTGTGACATAGACATAGATATAGTTACAGATATAAGTATAGTTATAGTTATTTTAAGTTTGAATGCATTCTAACAATCCTGAGTTTTTATTCCCCCACCCCCCATTAATGTTCTGGACATCATATTTTACATCTGTTTGTTTTATGTATCTCTTAACTACTTCCTGTGGATATAAATGATTTTACTGCTTCTGTCTTTTAACCTTCCTACTAGCTTCATAGGTGGTTGATCTACTAGCTTTACTGTTTGTTTTTCTTTACCAATGAGATTTTTCCTTTCATAATTTTCATATTTCTACTTGTGGTCTTTTCTTTTACGCTTAGAGAAGTCCCTTTAACATTTCTTGTAAAGCAGGTTTAGTGGTGTTGAATTCTTAGTTTTTGCTTGTCTGTAAACTCTTTATTTCTCCTTCAAATCTGAATGATGGCCTTGCCAGTTTTTTTGTTTTTTGTTTTTTTCCTTTCATCATTTTCAATAAATTGTGCCATTCCCTTCTGGCCTGCAAAGTTTCTGCTGAAAAGTCAACTGACAGTCTAATGGGAGTTCCTTTGTATGTGACTAGTTGTTTTCACTTTAGTGCTTTTAAGTTTATCTCTTTATTTTTAATTTTTGTCATTTTAATTACAATGTGTCTTGGTGTGTTCTGCTTTGAGTTGATCTTGTTTGGGACTCTCTGTACTTCTTCGACCTGGTTATCTGTTTCTTTTCCCAGGTTAGGGAATTTTTCAGCTATTATGTCTTCAAATAGTTTTCTGTCCCTTTCTCTCTCTCTTCTCCTTCTGGGACCCCTTTAATGCAACTGCGAGTACACTTGATAATATCCCAGAGGTCGTTTAAGCTGTACATATTTTTAAAAATTCTTGTTTCTTTTATTCTCTTCAGTTTAGGTGATTTTCACTGGTCTGTCTTCCAGTTCACTGATCTATTCCTCTGTATCGTCTAATCTACTGTGATTCCTTCTAGTGTATTTTTATTTCAGTTATTGTATTCTCCAGTTCTGTTTGGTTCTTCTTGATATTTTCTAACATTTTGTTACACTTGTCACTTTGTTCATCCATTCTTCTCCTGAGTTCATCAAGCATCTTTATGATAATTACCTTGTATCCTTTATTGGATAGATTGCTTATTTTCACTTAACTTAGTTCTTCTTCTGGGGTTTTATCTTCTTCTTTCTTTTAGAAAATATTCCTCTGTCATGTCATTTTGCCTAATTCTATGCTTTTATTTTTATGTATTAGGTAGATTGGTTACATTTCACAATCTTGGAAAAGTGGAGACATTCTATGGGGCCCAACAACACACTCCCCTCTTTTCATCAGAGCTATACACTCTAGAAGTGCCTCCTATGTGGGTTTCATAGGCTCTTCTGTAGTGGTGGGGCTGACTTCTGTGAGCATGCAGGTAAGTGGGGCTAGGCCCCAGCCTGGTTGGCTGCCAGAGCCTGTCTTGTGTGGAAGTTGATGGCTGCTGGTTAGTGGTTTCAGGTCCTGGCATGGCTGGCTGTGTGACCTGGGGAGTTCTGGGACTTGTGCTGGCTTGCTGGTGGGCAGGGCCCAGTCCCAATGAGGCTGGCCACAGGGCTACAGGTCCTGGGGGTTTGCAAGGCTTCTGTCAACCTACTTGTGGATGGGACCACATCCTGGTCCCACCCCACTGGTGGGCAGGGCTGTGTTTCTGCAAGCAGTGGGGCTGGCTGCTTGGCCTAGTGGATTCCAGAACTGGTACCAACTGACTGGTGGGCAGGTCAGCCTCTGGTGCTAATAGGTTAGAGGGGGACTCCAAAATGGCACTTGCCAGTACCAATATCCTCCTGGTAGAATGAATTAAAAAAAAACGGTTGCCACTAACATCTAGGTCTGTAAGGGAAGTCCTAGTTGCCTCCTGCCTCTCTGAAAGGCTCTTCAAAATCAGCAGGTGGGTCTGACCCAAGCTGCATTCAAATTACTGTCTCTCTGCTGGGTCTGGGGGCATGTGAGATTTTGTACGAGCCATTTAAGAGTAGAATCTGTTTCCTACAGCTGTCTGGCTTTCCCATATGCAAGTCCCACTGGCCTTCAAAGCCAGATGTTCTGGAGTCTTGTCTTCAAGATGCAGGACCCCAGGACTGGGGAGCCCACTGTTGGGTTCAGACCCTTTTCTCCTTGGAGAGAACCTCTTCAATTATAATTATCCTCCTGTTTGTGGGTCACCAACCCAGGGGTGTGAATCTTGATTATATCATGTCTCCACCCATTCTACCTGTCTTTTTATGGTTTCTTCTTTTTAACTTTAGTTATGGAAAAATCTTTTCTGCTAGTGTTCAGCTCATTCTCATCAATAGTTTCTCTGTAAATAGTTGTAATTTTGGTGTGCCCATGGACTGAGGTGAGCTCAGGGTCTTCCCACTCCATTGTCTTGGGCATTCCCGTGTTCCATTTTTTTTTTTTTTGCTTTTTTTCTGTTTTGCTTTTTTTCTCTCCTCCCTCCCTCCCTTCTTTCCTTTCTTCTTCCTTTCTTTTAATTCCCTTTCACTATCACCATGCTTCTCAAATAGTAGGTGGTCCCTTAAAATATTTCCAGTAAATAGTTCCATATGTGTAGAGGACTCATACAAACAAACCTCTTCTAGTTTAGTAGGAATGTCAATATAAAACAAATACCATATTATCAAATATGATAATTATGCTCATTAAAGGATTCAGACTAAATTGTTAAAATTATAATTTGTATCTGGGCAGTAGAATGTGTCATTTTTATTTTTATTCTTGTTTTTGTTTATTTATATTAAAAAATTCTAAAGCAAACTTATGCTATCTTAGCATTAAGAAATTCTGCTTTTAAAAAGCATCCAAACACAAATTTACTATTATTTTTGTTGTTGATTTTTGCTGAGACACATACCAAACATATTTTGGGGTACTAAAACAATAGCTGTGGTAAACTAGCATTTGGATATGCGTAGACTCAAAGTCAGTTAATGTACATGGAGTTCATTACTTCCCCCATGTAACATCGCTGTAAAGCTGGTAGAAGTAAATGCTGCAGCAGAAAGTTTTGTGGCCCCAGACAGTGTGCAGTGCTAATAACCACTCTCCAAAGCAGAAACAAGAGCAGTCTTCTGAAGGCACAGGATGAGGGTGTGGGAAGCAGATGGGAGAAGGGCTCTGGTCATCTGGCTTCAAGTCTTTGCAGCTCACTCACCTCATTGTAATGTTTAGAGTAACAATAAACTAAATGAGCACCTCATCCCTCAAGGAGTATGAGAAATTTTGAAATTTAATTAGCACAGCAAATTATCTTAATTTGGCTCTAAATTGTCATGGAAGTTTTGTTTCCTATTTTTATATTTGAAAACCATCCATAAGCTAATTTTTTCCATGGAATACAAATTGAGTTAGAAGCAAATTTGTCCTAGTTATAACCACAATGAAGAAATGTGCTATTGGGTTATAAATTCTGGAAAAGTGAAAGTGCATATTGGAAACAGTGACTCAAACCAAAGCTCAAATCATTCATCTCCCACAGTGATCTAACTCAAGCCCCTGATGCGTAGAAGTGTTTTAGACTATCTCTTCCACAGGTTCCTTAATAAAAGTTAAAGGAGTTTCTAGCACTCTCGGGGATAAAGCAACTACTATGATACAATTTAAAATTTTCAAAATGCTTTTTTTTCAGGTAAAAGAGTGCTGAGCTATAATTCAGAAGTCACAGGTCTGGTTCCCCATTGGGCCATTTTGGGCTGGATGATCTTTAGCAAGTCCCTAGCTTCACATGACCTCATTTCTCTATTAAGTGAAATTGGGGATTCTCATCCCTGTTCTGTCTACACCATAGAGTAGCATGGAGAACTGAATGAAATGAGGAATGTCCAATTGCTGTGCACACTTTGTCTGCAATGCAAGAGTGAGGAATCACAATAATCTCACAGAGGAGACCATTGAGACTTGCAGAATTATAACATAATATCTGTCAAAAATCTAGAAAATAATAGAAATAAACTTGAAAAACTATCTCTTGATTCTAAGTTCAATGCTCTTTCTGTCACATAACTTTTACCATTAATGTATTGTGTGGCGTCCTTAGAAAAGTGATGCACTGAAAAGATCATTTGGTCTTAACTTCTTCACTATGTGTGTTTCATACGTAATAGAGTGTGTGGGCTTCCGAAGTAGAGAGAGTTGGACAGCTGGAAAGAGTGTCACTCCCAATCTTACTACAAGAACAAACCTGGGTAACCTGCAAATTAAGGACTTTTGTTGGACCCAGGAGAGAACTAAGGTCACAGGGTAAACAAGTAATATGAAAAGGGAGACGCAGTACCTGGTACCTGACCATTTATTTATCTGGAGCAGATGCTTCCAGATGAGATATTAGCAAGACTGAGCTAGAAATTATTAATAAACCACTCAAGGTAGTGTGTGGGGTGGCATGAGTAGTTGGGGCCCTGGGGGTTTCAAACTTGCACGTTTTTCCTTCAGGGACCCCCCAAAATGGGGCTATTAGGGGAATCCTGAGAAGCTTCCCATGAGGTGCTCTGTAATGGAAGGAACAGCATCCAACTCTCTGCAAAGACCCATTGCTCCTGTCTCCTTTAAAGACCACGTGAGGGAAAGACAACAAGATAGGGCCTGTGGGCACTCTGGAAACTCATTCACAGGGGGAAGAAGAACAGAGAAAAATGTTCAATCCCAGGGAGTGCCAGGATCCAGCGTTACATCTGGATGAGGCTCAGGAACATCTGTGAGGACCATACCAGGAGACTCACCTTCTCAATGCCCATCAACACTGAGGTTTCATGAGAACCACAGAGAATGTGCCCCTCCCAGCCCCAGAGTCGCACCATCACACACTGGGGAAACACACAAACACAGTGGAATGAAGTGGGGAACGCTGCCAGACACATCTCTCTAGAGGACATGCAGAGGGGAGACCCAAAGCCACACATAAGACTTAGATCTTGAATGGATGACCATAAATCCCCCATCAGGATCCAAGCAGAGGGAAACGTGTGCTCATATCTAAGCATCGAAGATATTTATTTCAGTAGTTATTGTTTTATACAAAATATATTGCTTTCAACAAAATATTATGAGCATGCAGAAAGATAAAGGGAAACACAATCTGAAGAGAAAGAGCTATCATCAATATCAGACTCCGACTTGGAACTGTCAGAGAGGGAATTTAAAATATCCAGGATTAATAGGTTGAAGGCTCAGATAAAGCAGACTTCAAAACAAAGTTAGAATCAAGGATAAAGATTGCATATTGATACAAGTCAATTTTTCAGGAATACTATAACCCTAAATGTGTATGCACCTAAGCACAGAGCTTCAAAACATGAGGCAAAAGTGATAGAACTGAAAGGAGAAATAGATGAATGCACAATTATACTTGGAGACTTCAACATTCCTCTCTATAATTGAAAGAACAAGTAGGTAAAAAGCAGTTAAGAATATAGATGACTGGAACAGGGCTATCAACCAGCTTGATCTAAATGACTTCTACAGATAGATTTATCAAGCATGTGTAGAATACTGTTCCATTCTCCTCAATTGTACATGGACCATTTATCAGGGTAGACCACATCCTGAGCCATAAAGCACACCTTAACAAATCTAAAAGAACAGAAATGACACAGAGTATGTTCTAAGATTACACGAGAATTAAACTAGAATAATAAAATCGAGAAAACAAAAGGACAACCTATGCAATGGGAGAAAATATTTGCAAATAATGCAACTGTCAGGTTAATACCCAAAATATACAAATAGCTCATACAACTCCATATCAAAAGAACAAAAAACCCAATCAATAAATGGGCAGAAGACCTAAATAGACATTTCTCCAAAGAAGACATGCAGATGGCTAACAGGCACATGAAAAGATGCTCAACATTGTTAATTATTAGAGAAATGCAAATCAAAACCACAATGAGATATCCCCTCACACCTGTCAGAATGGCCATCATCAAAAAGTCTACAAATAACAAACGCTGGAGAAGGTGTGGGGAAAAGGGAACCTCCTACACTGTTGGTACAGTATGGTGATTCCTCAGAAAACTAAAAATAGAACTACCATAAAATCCAGCAATTCCACTTCTGGGTATTTTTACAAAGAAAATAAAAACACTAATTTTAAAAGATACATGCACCCCTATGCTTGTTGCAGCACTATTTATAAAAGACAAGATACAGAGGCAACCTAAGCATCCATTGATAGATGAATGGATAAATATGTGGTATATATATACAACGGAATAACACTCAGCCATAAAAAGGAATGAAATATTGCCATTTTCAGCAACGTGGATGGATCTAGAAAATATTATGCTTAGTGCAATAAGCTAGACAGTGAAAGACAAATACTGTATGATATCACTTATAAGTAGAATCTAAAACATCATACAAATAAGTGTGCATGCAAAACAGAAACAGACTCACAGACATAGAAAACAAACTGGTGGTTACAAAAGGGGAGAGGGAAGGAGAGAGGGACAAATTAGGGGAGAGGGACAAATTAAGGGTATGGGTACAAACTACTATATATAAAATAGATAAGCAACAAGGATATACTACATAGCACAGAGAATTATACCTCTTATTTTGTAATAGCCTATAACGGAGTATAATCTGCAAAAATACTGAATCACTATGCTGCACACCTGAAACTAACACAATATTATAAATCAACTATACTTCAATTAAAACGAACAAAAAACAAAATCAGTAAAAGTCAACAGCAAAACAACATCTGGAATATACTGATTATTTTGAAAATGAATGATATACTTCCAAATTACACATGGGTCAAAAAGGAAGACTCAGTGAAATTTTTAAAAAAATAAATGAAGATGAAAATACAAGATACTAAAACCTGGTGAAAGAAATCAAAGAAAATCTAGATAGATGGAAACACACTGCATTCATTGATTGGAGGACTCAATAATATTAAAATGTTTTCTCCCAATTTGATCTACAGATTTAATGTACTCCAAGTAAAAATCTCAGTAAGTTGTTTTTTTTTTTTTGTATATGTTGATATGTTAAGCAGTAAAACAAAAGAGCTCGTAAAACCAAAACACTTCTGAAAAAGAACAAAGTTGGAGAACTCACACAGTCTAGGTTCAAGACTTCCTGTAAAGCTACAATAACCAAAACAGTGTGGTACTGGCAAAAGGATGGAGACGTAGCTCAGTGGAAGAGAACAGGGTGCCCAGAAGCAAATCCACATGAGTATAATCCACTGATTTTTAAACAAAGATGCAAAGGCAACTCAAGGGACGATGATGTTGGTGGGAAAGTTAGACCTCCAAGTGCCAGAAAAAGTAAAGCTTCTTTCATTTCTCACATCTTACAGAAAGAGTAACTCAAGTGCATTATTGAACTAAATGTAAACCATAACATTATAAAACATATACACGAAACATAGGAAAACATCTTCATGACCTTGGATTTGATAGTGAGTTTTTAAAAACAACAAAATTATAATTCATTAAAGAAAAATTTGACAACTTGAATTTAATCAAAATTAAAACAAATTTAAAGACATTGTTAAGAGAATGAAAAGAGAAACCAGGCACTGACAGAAAACACCTGCAAATCACATATCTGATAAAGGACATGTTCCAGAAAATATAAAAAACACTTAAATGTTAAAAATAAGAAAACAAACCAAAAAAAAAAAACCAAGAAAAATGGGCAAAAGATTTGAACAAATGCTTACCAAAGATGATACAGCGATGACAAATAGGCATATGAAAAAAGTTCAACATAATTATTAGGAAAATATAAATTAAAACCACAGTGAGATAACACTGCATACCTACTAGAGTAGCTAAAAGATTTTTAAAACATGACAATGCCAAATGTTGGTAAGGATGCAGACCCATAGGCATTTTCATTCATCACTGGTAGGAATGCAATATAGTATAGCCACTCTGCAAAACTACTCTTCAGTTTCTTATAGAATTGAGTGTACACATACCATATGACCTAGCACCTTGGTGCTTGCCCAAAAGAAAGAAAAAGCTTATATTCACACAAAAATCTGTAGATAATTATTTCTAGCAGCTTTATTTGTAATCACCCAAAGTTGGGACCAATCCAGATACCCTCCAATAAAAGACTGGGTAAACAAACTGTGGTACATCTATACAGTTGAAGGGTATTTATTAATAAGAAGGAATGACTCTTAATTATATAACAACGTAGATGGATTTTAAACTCTAAGTGAAAGAATTCAGACCCAAAAGCCAATCTTGTATGATTCCACTTACATGACATTCTGAAAAAAAGGACATAGGCACAAAAACAAGAGAAGTGACTGCCAGGGCTTGGGGAGAGAGGAAGGTTTATTAAAGGGAAGCTGCCCATGGCATGTTTTAGGGTGATGAAAGGATCTATTCGGTACTATGGGGGTGAATACAGGATTCCATACATTTGCAAACTTACAGAGCTGTATACCGCAAAGCACAAACTTTACTGAATCCGTATTCAAGCCTCACCGAAAGGGGTGGGGGGAAAACGATGCTCTGTGACTTTGTAAAACCATGTAATGACATGGGAACTGTAAAGCGAATGAACAAACTGTGTACAAGCCGTACTCTCTTTTGCCTTTTTTTTTCCTTACAGGTATATGGGTTAGCAATTCTAAGGTGGCTTAACACGTATAGTAGGGTTGAACAAATAAGTAACTAAATAGTAGATTATAGGAGTCAGGATTCTCATTATGAGAAAAAGCAGTTACAAATATAACAATGGAAGAAAAATTAGAATGAATACTGTAGTTAGAGTAGTCAGAAATATCAATATAAACACAAGCTTATTTTCACATCTAAATATTACTGATATTAATATATTTATAATTATTCAATTGTGTACAATAATATCTTTTCATATCATATTTTATGTTCTATAGGTATATGTATGTGTATACACACAGATGTAGAAATAAATGTAAATAGTATGCCTATTTGTTTACAGTATGTCTGCACTAGTTGGCATACATACATATGTATGTTTCCCAGCTTCGTCCACGGAGAAGGCCTACGGGAAATGGCATCGCAGTAGCAATGACCACAAATGACCAGATCTTAGTTTCTATTAACCTCTTGCTTTTTTATACACATTTTCAAATCAGTTTTTCATTTTTACATCAATTTATGAAGTTGATATATTTAAAAGTATTTTCTTTGTCAGTGTAGTGTGTTTCTCCATTTTTAGGTGTTTAATACCTATAATCATGTTTATCATATTCTAAACAAAGTTATTGCAAATCTTTCAAAACCTTTCAAAAACTTACTCCTAGGTATAGCAGTATATTTGCTATCGTAGTTAGCATTTCATTGTTTTATGTTGCTATTTTCAGTTTGTGACTATCACTGTGGTAGAAAAATGTATTTGATTTTTGTATTTAAATTATCTATTTGGCAATCACACACACACTCACACACACACACACACACACACTAAGAGTATGTCAGTTGATAAGTTGATCACTAGAGCTTGCCAACGTAGATAGAGGTATATTAGGGTTACTCTCTTTCTCTAAGCCATTTTTTTAAATGCATCTGTGTGTAAAAATGCACTATATATTTTATGGACATGATGCCTGAAAATCATGATATATGATTATATATATGCATATAATGTATATTATATATGTATATATTATATATGTATTATATATGTATTATGAGAGAGAGATTTGAAACTTGTATTTCTTATTTAATAATATATTGTGTTGGAGACCTTTCAGTTTGTATAAATCATCCTTATTCTTTTGCTGCAATTGCTTAGTTTTACATGGCTTTTTTACATAACATAGACTGATTACCCTTATACACAATCTCATGTGTGTTGCAGGATAAAATATGAAGCAGTGAGTCACAAATTCAAAGGGTTTGCATATCTTAGACTTGGACAGACATCAGCACACGGCTCCCTGAGAAAAGAAGTGCAGATCTTCTCCGTTGTGACCAGCACATGTTCAGACCACTTCCTCTCACTCAAACAAGAACTGGATACTGTATTCACATTAAGTGCTACTTTTGTTGAGATTGGCAAAGTTGAACTTTGATTAATCTGACAGGTAAAAAAGATACATTATTTTATTTATTTTTAAATTTCCCCGAATGGCTCTAATCCGTATCATCTCCGAAACAGAGGATAAATCAAAAACTCATGAGAGGGGTTCTTTTTGAAATCACTGGTCTAGTTGACCTCTTGGGTTCTGTATAACTCTAGGAGTCTGTGAAATGTGTGCATAAGAAGCTATTTCCACACAGTATCTCCCTTTTGTTAAATATTTACAAATACATATCTTGAGTAGGAAAAAAATGTATTCCATCTTGTCTGTGTTTCTGTGAGTCCTCTGCAGGTCTCAACAAAGCCACAGGTAATGATTGTGTTGACTGATAAATATCATATCAGAACCAGCAAAGCCTCTCCACCCTGTGAGCTATGATTCTGAGTATGGTGATAAATTACTCAGAAACACACCACGAGGTGTAGCAGTCCTGGGGAGTTTTGTTTTCCCCAGAAACACTGAGAACAGGTGAAACAGTAGGGTGACTCAGCATTAAATCACAACCACTGATGTAATTCCCTCCGACTTCTGAGGAGTTCCTCTGAATTATTCATGCCTCTTGTGTATTCAGTCCCCTTCTCAGGAGACGTGTCTGCTCTAATGATCTTTCTTTTATGTTTCTGTTTTAATGTTCTAAGTCCTTCCTAGGACTATTTCAGTGGGATTGATGGTAATGATGATCATATTTCTTGATGTTTTGGGGGAGTACTTATGGAATAAGTGTGATATGAAAGAAATTATTCTGTAGATGTATGAATTTCAAAAATATCTTTCCTTAGGACTTGAGGAGAAAAAGAAAACTGCCATAGGTGACAAACACTGAATCAATACTCACAATGCTATGAGAAAAGAGGGGTCGGATAATTAATTTTGCCTGGGGAATATGAGGGCATAAAGATCTGGGACATTTATAGAATGGAGATGAAACTGGATTTGATTATTGAAGAACACATATATTGCAGTCATATTTGGGGAATAAAGGGCATTACAGGAATTGGTGAAGAACTGAAATAATCTGAAAGGCTCCTGGCAAAGTTGAGGTCTCAGTAACTCTTGAAGGAGGTTCCCAGAGGTGGGTGCTTTAGGTAGACTTCTAAAGTGGCCCAAAGTCCCCACCTCCTGGGATTGGTGCCAGCATGTAATGTTCTCCCTTGGATGGGTACTGGACAAAGTGACTTGCTTCTAACCAGCACAGTATGGCAAAGTTTTGGGGTGTGGCTTCATGATTAGGTTATAAAAGACTATGGTTTCCACCTTGTTAATCTCTTGCTAATCTCTCCATTGCTTTCTTGGTTTCTTGCTTTGATGAAGCAAGCTGCCGTGTTGGAGGAACCCAAATGACAAGGAACCGAGAGGGCAGCATCTGGCAAGGAGCAAGCACAGAAGTGAATCTGGCCAACAACCATGTGAGCTCAGAAGCAGGTCCTTCCCCAGTGGAGCCTTTAGATGATGACAGCTTGGTCAACATGTTGATGCAGCCTGTGACAGACCTGGGACCTAGGGTGACCATCCGTCCCAGGGTGCCCAGGACTGAGGGGAATGTCTGGGATGCAGGATTTTCATTTTCATAACTGGAACCATCCCAGGAAAACCATCCCAGAGTGCCCTGGACTGAGGGGTTTCCTGGAATGCAAGATTTTCAGGGCTGACACAGGGAAAATCCCAGACAAATTCAGATAAGTTGTTCATCCTATGCAGGGGACCCAGGAAGCTGTGTCTGGATTCCTGATCCATAGAAGTTGTGTGATAATAATGCATGCCGTTTACAGCTGCTAACTTTTAGGATGGTTTGTTACCCAGCAATAGATAAGGAAGTGAAAAGGGATCAGGCTGAACTCAACGAATAGATTAGAGAAGCAAAGTTTTGTTTTATGTGGCAGAGCAGGGAGTTTAGATTATTTCATGGGCAACGGCGTGCAATTGTGACTTCTGAGTAGGAAAATGCCATGCTTGATCAATACTTTGTAAAGGTGGCAAGGTGGTGTGAGTTTCATTCAATAATAATTATAATAGAAAATTTAAAATACATACAATCAGTACTTAATAGGTGCCAGGCCATGAACTCTGTCATTAAAAACATTATTTCATCTTTCTCAAAGGTCCGTGTGTTTTTGATCCCCATTTCAGTACAGGGGAACGTAAGGCTCACAAATATGGAGGAACGTGTCTGCGGTCACCCAGGCAGTAAGTGGGAAACAGGATTTGGATCTTAGTCTGTGAACACTGATGAGAGCCACAGCAGAGTCAGAGTTTAGGATTGATGGCATTTTCAGATGTTCAGCAATGAATCAAGTTTTCAAGTCGCATGAATGTCCTAGTCGTAGAGATGTCAAGGGATGGTGATGTTCATCTTCATTTAAGAAAAAACAAAACAGGATTTGTTGCCAAACGGAGTGTAAACCTGCGTGCCTGAATGTCCTTCCCAGAGGGTCACCTAGTGGATATTTCCACCAGCTCTTGTGTGGCTGTGTGGACATGGGTGGACATGAAGATTTCCTCCAGGAAAACAAATGCTGCTGTGGGTGAAAAGAACAAATGCCAGTAAGAAAGACAACACTGTTAACGTGGTCAAGCTTCAGTTAACTTAATCAAAGGAAAAGAGGATGATCAAGCCCACAAATTTGGAACTGAGACAGAGAAATAAAACTGGTTCCCAGGGACCTTCAGTAATTGTATGCACTGCTAATGTGCAAATAAATGCAAAAACCCTGGGGACCTTAAGGAACTATGGATGTTTAAAATGGCCCTGCAGAGAAAAATAAAATACAAATGGAACCCTAATGATGGAAAAAAAATTCTTTTAACTTTCAGATATATTCCTAGATAAGAATGAGGACAGACAGTGTCACGGCTAAATTTTACAACAAAATAAAATTTCCGTGAAAATATGCTTACATTAAAAAAAGTAGTAAAATTCACATAAGATGTGATGACATATTTTAGCTCTCACATTAACAACATTTAAGACGTTTTATAATATTTAGAGTTATTGTCTATCAAAATTTAAAAACTATATGACACAGAGATTCCACTTTGAATTTTTCCTACAGATTTCACGCACAAGTGTGCAGACTTAGGAAGTTTTGTCTGTACCAGCGAAACATTACTCATGACTTGATCTTAATTGATAAAGTACTGGAAAGTTCCTGGTGTGTATACACCTTGAAAATCAATGCGAATGTTAGAAAGAATGAACTGTGCTGACACGAAAACAGCTTGAGGGAATATTATTAAATATTTTTGCCGTTTTTAACTGAACTATATTGGACATATAACATAAAGTTAAGGTGTACACATTTTAATTCTATACATTTATATACTGTAATATCATTGCCATGATAGTGATAATTTGAACCTCTATCAGGCTATATAATTATCAATGTTTTTAAAAGCAGGGTATCTGCTTGTGTTTCTATCTCCAGTATATATATATATTTTTTAAAATAAATTTATTTATTTTTTATTTGTTTATTTTTAGCTGCGTTGGGTCTTCGTTGCCGCGTGCAGGCTTTCTCTAGTTGCGGCGAGCGAGGGCTACTCTTCGTTGTGGTGTGTGGGCTTCTCATTGCGGTGGCTTCTCTTGTTGCGGAGCAGGAGCTCTAGGCGCGCGGGCTTCAGTAGTTGTGGCTCGTGGGCTCTAGAGCACAGGCTCAGTAGTTGTGGTGCATGGGCTTAGTTGCTCCGAGGCATGTGGGATCTTCCCAGACCAGGGCTCGAACCCGTGTCCCCTGCATTGGCAGGAGGATTCTTAACCACTGTGCCACCAGGGAAGTCCTCCAATATGTTTTTTAAAAAGTAGATAAAAAGGTAGAGAAAACATTTGAGCTAGAAAGACAGATATAGAGCCAGAGACAGAGACTGGGGTAGAGGTAGAGATCCCCTCTCTAGGGTGTGAAATAGGTGGAGCTGGCCCAGTCTGTACATGCTAGCAATCTCTAGAGGCAGCTGCAGGAAGCTGCTCATATTTTCTTTCTAGGGAGCAGGACTGCAGACTTAATATCAGCTGGAGACTGACAAATATTTTATCTTTAAATTATGAAATATTTCAGACATATACACATAGAAAGCGTAAACACCATTATTCACCCTAACTGCTTACAAAATAAAACATTCCAAAAACCATTGCTCTGTGCAGCCTTCAATGACCTCTTCCCCTCTCTTCTTTCTAGAAGCAACCATTGCCTGGGTGTTGTTTATTACATTTTGCATATGCTGTTATATACATATATACATATATGAATCTCTAAAGATATGTAATCTTTTTGCATATTTTTACGTTTGTAGAATAGTAGCCTAATATATGTATCCTTTTACAACTTTCCTTTTTTCGGCTCTTATTATTATTTAATTATATTATTTCCACCCCTCCCCTTGGTATATTCTGTCAGGTTATTCTATGGTTCTTTATCTAACTTTATCTTTTTCTTATAGTTTTCACACTTTTTTCATATTGTTGCATGTATTTCTAAAGCACTCATTTTCAGTGCTTATACTATTCTATGGAATGAAGAAATACCAATTTGTCTACACTTTCTCCTGTTGCTGCACATTTAAAGCATGTCCATGAGTTGCCATGAGTGGAACGTTGCCATGAAGATTCTTATGCACGTTTCACAGGCCCCTGTTTGTGGATATGTCCATAGGAGTGGGATTGCGAGTTGTATGAGAGGCCCATTTTAAAAAAAATTTTATTTATTTATTTGAAATATAGTTGATTCATAATGTTGTGTTAGTTTCAGGTGTACAGCAAAGTGATTCAGTTACACATATATATACATATATTCAGTTACACACAGACATATATATATATATATTCTTTTTCTTATTCTTTTCCCATATAGGTTTTGACAAAGTATTGAGTGTAGTTCCCTGTGCTATACAGTAGGTCATGTTGTTTATCTCTTTTATATATAGTAGTGTGTGTATGTTACTCCCAAATTCCTAATTTATCCCTCCCCCCACCTTTCCCCTTTGGTAACCATAAGTTTATTTTCTATGTCTGTGAGTCTGTTTCTGGTTTGTAAATAAGTTCATTTGTATCATATTTTAGATTCCACATATAAGTGATATCATATGATATTTGTCTTTCTCTGTCTGACTTACTTCACTTAGTAGTATGATAATCTCTTGGTCCATCCATGTTGCTGTGAATGGCATTATTTTATTCTTTTTTTATGGCTGAGTCATATTCCATTGTGTATATATATATATGTATATATATGTGTGTGTGTGTATATATATATATATATATTCTTTATCCTTTTATCTGTTGATGGACATTTAGGTTGCTTCCATGTCTTGGCTATTGTAATAGGAGAGGCACATTTTCTAATTTCTCAGTTCTGTCAAATTTCTTTTCAGTTTACAGAAGTTACTTCCATATTAATAGTATTCCCTTTGCTCCACATTTGTGCCAACATTTTCTTTTGTAGAAGTTTTCATTTTTGTTTTGGCCGATGTTCGTGAAGCTGTATCACAATCATCTTAACGCCCATTTCCCAGTTATTACCAAGATCAGTCATATGTGGTAGGAATTCCTATTGCCGGTTCATGTTCAGTTTCCCTCTGTATCTAGGCATGTGGAAGCATGCACTGTGTAGCCTTAATTTTTATCCTTTGTGGGTGAAGAGGTTAAAGAGAACAGTAAATATCATTAGCTCTAACTTTGGACAAATTTACATGTGGTTTAGGGCCTCTTCTGGAATGTAGCAGCCTTTTCACGTTGACACATTATTACCCAGAAAAACATTATACTAATTCCTGACTTTTTTATATCGAATGTGTTTTTAAATAAACTGTAAAATATCATGAGGTTTTTTTCTCTTTAATCTTTATAGTAGTGAATCACAGGAATAGATGGTCTAATTTAGAATCAACCTGTAATTCCTAGAAGGAACCCAACTTGAACCTAACTTGGACATTACCTTTGTTTTGTATTGTTGGCTTAGGTTTGCTAAAATTCTGGTAGGGTATGGTCATCCATGCCCATACATAATTTTGATCTATAGTTTTTCTTTTCCACATATCTAATTAGGATTTATATTATAATTGTTCTACCTTCTTCAACTTATTTGGGGTGTTTTCCTTTTTTTATTGAGGTATAGTTGATGTACATTATATGAGTTTTCCATATTTTTTTATTCTCTGGAAAGGCTTGTATAAGATTGTAATTTTATGTCCTTGAACTTTTGATACAACTCACTTGATAAATGTAACTGTTGTTGTTTCCTGTAAATATCTTCAACGTTGTTTCAACTGATTTAATGATTATTAGTCCATGTTCATCTTCTATGTCACCTACAGTGAGTTTTATGAAGTTATGTTTCTTGAGGAAACTGTCCAATCTCTTTATTTAAAAATTTATTAGCAGGGCTACTACTGCTCCACACAGATGATAGGGACACTTGTTCCCTGCTCGTTCTTGCTAAACACAACTATAAACCCTGGAAATAATGCAAGAGTCCAACAAAGAGAGGCCTGAGAAGTAGTGAGAGGAAGGGGAATGGGTTGGACCGCAGCACTGGAGCAGCAAGGCCTCTTAGCTCTTCCCACCCAACACGAGGAGCCACCCCGGCCCAGCACAGCCCGACCCCAAACTAGCCACAGAAGGCAACTCAGGGGTCATTACTCCCCTGGAGTGACACCACCAGTGAGCTGGCACCGCAGCAAGGGGACCAATCAGGAGACCCATGAACAATAAGCCCCCAGGGGACACGTCCTCTTTCCCCATTGGGCCTAAGACAGCCCTCCTCCACTAAGGGATACTGAGGTCACTGGGGAAAACGGGCAGGAGGGACCCCAACACAACAAGGACCTGGCCCAGGAGCCTCCTTGCCCATCCCCACAGGCCTGGGACTCCCCCTTAAGCTGAGACAACCAGGCAGCCGGGGCAGCAACCAGAGGGACACAGCACAAGTGGCCTAGCTGGTGGCTTCTTTATCCCCATGAGATTGAAACTGGGGGCTGCGAGAGACACCAGCATAAAGGATGCCACCGAAAACTGGAATCATCCCACATTGTCTTCAGCAAGTGAATGGTTAAACCAACTGGTGTTTTCATTCTATGGAATCCTGCCATTCTTTACCACACAAACATGGTATCAGATCTGTCCCAACTCACTCTCGCTCCATGCTGATGTGACAGTACAGAACTTAGAATGGGCTTCTTCTGATCATTCCTTCCTCTCGCAGGTTATTTTTGTCCAGCAAATTTCCACCTTGTTATTTTGCTCCCCACAAAATTAGCCATTGTGATCATTGTTGGTTTTATTCATAGTCAATACTTGAATAAACTATTGACATACTTACACATTTTTTTTCGGTTCATAAATTCTTCTGGAATATAGACAAAGACAATATATAGGGTGAAGACAATATAGAATAAAAGGAGAAAGTTTAATAGAAATCTTATTAGATTCCAGAGAAGAGAATAGGAGGAATTGTTAGAGACAGTGTTCAGAGAGATAATGATGAGACTTTTCCTAAAGTGATGAAATTCTCAAATTGAGGAAACGATCTCTTCCTTTGAAAGATTTTCTCCTTACATCGAAGTTTCCCAGCTTCCCAACAATGTGTTTACTGTAACAGGATGGAAAAGAAGATACGCCAGACAGGCAGTGCTGCTTGTTGCTGCTACTTTAGCCAGTGATTTCTAAAAAATTCTGTTTTGTTGCTATTTTTCTGTAGCGATAGCTTAAACCTCAGGGAGCATGCCATGCTCAGCAGAATGGGAACCAGTTACTACGTAGCCTGATAATACAGGATGTGTCCTGAAACAAACATTAAACAAAAATGTGAAGTGTTCTGCTGGAAATACAATGTCAGCAATTATTTCTAATGATAAACGTTTTGATTGTGAACGAAAAATGTTCCCTGCCATATCAGTAAACAAAGGATGTTGCAGCCATCAAGCCATCACATTATAGCTACCCCGACGGTGAGCCCTGCGGGAGCTCAGGATGGAGACAAATGGGCTGCCCACTGCCAAGCTCTCAGCCACTGCAGTCACCCCCAACTGTGTACCCTGAGGGAACTCAGGATGGTGAAAAGCAGGATACTGGCCCAGATAGCTGAAGTGCATATCAAAGGAATGATTTCAGTAAGCCCAGACTCTTGTATCTTCCCATACATAGAAAAGCGTTAATTTCTTTGACTTGAGATTATCTGGTTTCCTTTAATTAACAATAATCTTTTGATGTCCCGACTACCTGGTCTTTGTTGCAAAAACTCTTATATATCCTGGTTCCCGCTTTGCCTCTTTGGAGCAGTCCTTCAGAGTCATCTGAGAGTTCTATCTCCCGGGCTTGAAGTCCTCAGAATGTCTGCCGAATAAAACGTATTTTCAACTTTTAGGTTGTGCATTTTCTTTCAGTTGACATGATCTATAATGTTCAGCCGTTAATCTTATTATCCTTCAGAAAACACTTATTTTTATGCTGCTGTGTTCAAAAACCATACTGTGGCTGAGATGAACTCTTTCTCTCACACACAAACAATAACTCTAGTAGCTGTTGTATGCCTTAATTTCTCCTGATGTCAAACCTCATTTCTCCATCTTTCCTAGAAGGTGTGACTGCATGGACCATGAATTATGCACCTCCAGTGACTAATGAGGTATATGGCAAACTGATCACCAAGTAATAATCACGTGGTATTCTGGACATATCCTGGCACAGAGACAAAGCGCAGCTGAAAGAATGTATTAGAAACACACGAGTTTGGCATCAGCTTGCCTCTGATTGTTTTTAGACAAAATGTTTTTAAAATCATTATTCTGGTACAAGATATGTTGAAACAAGTTACTCACATTCTAAGCTCTTTTACATAGAAAATTTCGTTGGAGAGCTCAAAGGTAAATATATACATATAGTGAGAGATTATGTTCCTGGTGAAATAGTGTTAAAAATTGGATACTAGCTTTCAATCCATTTGTATTTGCTCAATGAGCAAGAACTAAACACCTCTGGTTTGTAATGTCAAGAGTATTTTAACAGAAATCAGTCTTTACTTTTTACTCTAAGCTAATTCAATACTGCCTAATAAGCGCCTGTACTTCCTTTTAATTAATCTTTTTGTTCATTACATTGCTTAATGCGATGGTGTAGAAATATACAAACATAAGTTACAACAGTTCACTCACAGACTAGATTTTGCCTCTCTACATTTTTTTTTTTAATAGATCTTTGTTGGAGTATAATTGCTTCACAATACTGTGTTAGTTTCTGTTGCACAACAAAACAAATCAGCCATATGTATACACATGTCCCCGTATCTCCTCCCTCTTGAAGCCTCCCTCCTATCTTTCCTATCCCACCCCTCTAGGTCATTGCAACGCACGGAGCCGATCTCCCTGTGCTCTACATTCTTTTAAAGACACCTTTTTCAAGGATGCTAAGCATATCAAAGAGGGGACCACCTGTACTTTTCGAGGGTCTTTTAGGTAGGACAACACTGGCACCTAGTGGCACATGTTATGGAAGGAAGTGCCTTCCAGAGACAGCCAAGTGCAAATCTCCCTCCGTTCATCAGTAGGTCCTCAGGGCTTGGATTTACTAGTCCTTAATAATATACATTTTAGTTGCACAAGTCGCAGAGTTCCAGGTATCAGAAAACAATGAGAGAGTAAAAATACTGTGCTGACTTTTAAGAACACAAGTACTAGTTTATCAGTTTTATCGTCTGTAGAGTGGTTGGTCATAGAAAAAAAGCTGATGACCTTATCAATGGCCCACACCGTCTTGTCTAAAGTATTGGAGTAGATACTGTAAGGAAAGCCCCGCTCCAAAACCAAACCATTTTTTTATGTCCTAGAGGCATTTAGGACCTAATAAGTATGATGGGATATTTATCAATTCATACATTTAAAAATATTTACAGGTCATTTCCTCGGGCTCTGTGAGAGATGCTGAGAGTGACAGAGAAAGAAGTTAAGATGGAATTGGAGCCCAAGATCATCTTCAGGTTCTTGGAGAAGGTAATTCCAGCAGCTAATTCTCTATCCCACACAGTGAAAAGGGATAAATATGGGTGAGAATTATAGAAGCAAATCTCCAATGGTCAGAGGAGGACCAGGTGACATCTCAATGGGTCTTAAATAGTAGAAAGAGTTGCACATGAGGCCGGAAGAGGAGGTTTCCTGATCACGGTCTAGGTGTCAGGAAACCAAGGGGTGTAAAGGGAAAGAGGTCAATATAGTTAGTGCTGAAATATGGACTTCAGGGAAGGGTGCAAGAAGCATCATGCTGGACGCAGCAGGAAAGGCCTGTGATGGGGGCTGGGGGAGTGGGCACTCTGGAAGTCCCCCAAGTCCTCTGAGCTCCCTCGGCAGGTTGGACTCTGTGGCCTTCAACCCTTTACCCAGTCTCCTTGGACCTGTCACTCTATGGCTTTCTTCTGTAAGCTGAGGGCAACGTGGCCTTCTCTCTCAATTCCCCAGCTAACAGAGATTTCAAACACCTGTCCTATTATCAGATCATGTGAATGACATTCAATTAAGAGGGAAAAACTTATCATCACTAGAGGGAATCTGGGGGGTTTTTTGAGCGAACATGTAACATGATAAGATTGTTTTCTGGAAAGGTGAATCTAGCTCCAGGAAGTAGAATGGGTTGTAGGTGACAGAGTGACATCCATAAAGCATTGACACAAGTTGGAGAGTAGATTCCAGTGGGAGGGCAGGGAGTTAGCATTAGAAATGCTTGGCCTTGGGGTTTAGTGTCCTGGGGGGACAGGAGAGAGGTTACTTCTAGGTTTCAAGAGTACTGTGAACAGAAGGAGGGCACTTTCCTTCCACTAAATAGAAACACGGGAGGAAGAGCCGACCCCAAGAGAAGGCCAACCAGCTGAAGTGGCAGGTGTCAGGAGCCCAGTGTTGACAGTGGTGAGTGTGGCGGCAGAGGTCCGTCTTTATAGGAGCTGTAAGCTGTGGACTTGGCCATCTCGGGAGGCCGTGGCAGCCGTTGGTGTTAGTGGTAAGGACAGAGCTCCTGGGATCCACGCTGAAGGAGTTCTTGCACAGAGTCCTTGGGCCGATGCTCAGAACCGGGACAGAACCCCCACCTGTAGGAGGAAGGGTGAAAGTTGAGGCCCTGCCCGAGTCCTGAGGAAGGAGAGACGCAGGATCCTCCCAGAACGATGTTCTGAGTTGTGCTGGGGGAAAACCAGGTCTGGGCCACATGGGCCTTCTGCTGGGACCTGGAAACTTGCCCAAGGTGTCCCGGGGAGGCTCGGGAAGTGAGAGGGACTCATTCTCAGGCAGATGGAGCCAGGAGGGGCAGGAGACACATGGGGGGTGGGGATAAATGAGGAGCTCCAGCCCTTGAAAGAAACGCCTTTGCGTCCTCCCTCAGACTGGCTCCCGGTCACAGGTCTGAGAGCTCCAGGATGGGTCCAGGGTTTGGCTCCATTTCCACACTGCTACAGCCCCAGCACAGGTAAGTCACAGCCACCGGATGGAAGGCAGTGCCAGAAGACACGAGACAGGGACCCGCTGGCTCAGTGTGGTCACTACGACTAACTGTAGTTTTCAGCGGATGGACTCATGCACCCGGTGTGCGCACTGGCTGCCCCTCCAAGCAGCCCATGGGGGGACGCTGGGGGTGGGGTGATGCGTGAGCAGGCAGCCCTGCCGGTGGTCGGCCGGGCGCACGCACGCACACCCGAGCACACGCTCAGCCAAGAGCCTTTGGTATTGACTTCTGACTTTATACTCCACAGCCAGTCTATCATCACGAGCCCTCCGTTCTGCTTCCAGCTCTCTTCTCAATCACTTGCTCTGTCTGCGGCCGCTCTGCCCTGGCCCGAGCCTTCCGCTGGGGCTTGGGATGCCGCGCTGGAGTCCCAGCGCCTTCTCTGCTTGGCTTTAGTCTCTTCGAAGTCCGCTCCCCACAGAACTGAGTGATGTTTTGAAAAGCTGACCACGAACTACCGCGCTTAAAACCCTCTGATGGACTCTTGTTGCACTTAAAGAAAAACCCAAAGGCCTCGCCGCGCGACCGCATCCACCCCGCACACTCACCAAACCTGTCCGCTCTGACCTTCCTTCCTGTGATGGTCTCCGCCCAGAGGACATCGGATCCTTCTCCCTACTTGAATTTTCCTTCCGTTTCCTCGTGCCGTGTTCCTTGTCCGCCTTTGGCCCCTGTTCCTACATGACCTCTGGCCACGCCTCCTCGGCCACTTCACCTAACGTGGTCCACCAGCTCCCATCACATCGCTCGTTTCCCTCCTTCCGCTCTCGCATCCCCAGAACTAGGTCGTTTTCCTTATGCTCCCGGGTAACTCCCACTATCGTGTCCCCAGTATTGGCACTTAGTCGGCACTTGATAAACGTCTGCTGAGTAAACGAAGGCATGGATATCTTCGCTCAGCAAAGAGTCAGCAGTTGCCAAGGAAGTTGGCAAGTAGGTGTCCGGTGTGTGCAGGATCTGTGAGGATTCTGCGGTCTCCTCCGAAGCTAGATGCGCGCACGGCGAGTGACAGATGCGGGAGGTGATGCGGCAGAGGCATGGATCAATTACCACACATAAAAAGGACCCATCAATCGGGAAAAGCTTCTCAGGAGAAGTGATCCTGAGATGAGCGTGTGAGTGGAGGACCTCCCACGGAGGGGCAGGAGGGCACCTGTGGAGTCAGCTAGGCTAAGATGGCAGGCCTGGAGGACAGAGAGGATGGCAGAGGGCCGTGGGTGGCTACAGGTGCCAGTCACATGTCTAAGGGGCGGTGCTGGGCAGGACACCTTGCAGGACACCAGGAACGGCCAAGGAGAAGTCCCCATCACATGCATGACCCTCAGTCCACCACCCTTCACTAGAGACTGGTTACTGGCACCTGAGACACTTTTAAATTAAAGCAAAGCAGGGGTGAGAATATTCTTTGTATCCAAACAAGACAGTGTGAGGAGGGAAGGGAGCTGTTATCAGTGAGAGAGCTGGGCCTGCAGGCCAGTCAGACCTGCGCGGGCAAACTCATATGGAGCGAAACACGCGTACAGAAGAGGGAGCCTTGGGGACTCTTCACCCCCTGCGCCCACCCGCGGAACCTTGGCAGGGGATCTGTCATCTCCTCGTGTCCGAAGCCCTCCTCACAACTCCTCCCAATCTGCCCCCTCTTTACATCCCCAAGGTCACTATTCTCTTGATTTCTAAAGCCAGAGATCAAGTCTGCCTGTTTTAGAATTGTCTAGGAAGAGGATTTTCCAGTACGTGTTATTTTGTGCCTGGCTTCTTTCACCCCGCGTCGCGGCTGTGAGCCCTACTGAGGCTGTATACACCGCAGTTCACTCACTTCCCTCCCTGTCTAGCATTCCCATGTGCCACCGTGCATTTATCCCTCCCGCTTTTGATGGACATTTGGGTTGTTCTGATTTGGGGGCCACTGTGAACATTCCTGTAATATACCGTTGCGCACAACAGTATTCGTTTCTGTTGGGTGTCTCACTAGGAATAGTTAGGGTAGTACAACACCACGAAATACCCATTTCCAATCTGCTGTGTGGGAGGACAAGCACCGCTTTGCCCCCAGTGAAAAGTGTGCCCTTGACTTTGGACATCAGGCAGTTACCACTTCAGTTACCTGGGGCAGCTGAAGGAGGCTTCTACCCTCCCAGTTCTCAGGGCCAGTCCTTTGATAGACTCCTAAGACCCGACCTGGATGTGTTCTGAGCTCGGCCTGCAGCTGTGTGACTTGAGGTATGGACGGTGTATTCTTTTTAGGCGCATGCAAAATTTATTTATTCACCAACTTTAGTTTGTTCCTTTGTAAAATACAGGTGGTGGGCCTAAAGATCACCCGCATCTACTTCAACATTCCTAACAAGCAGGCCTACCTTCAGCCTTCGTTTGGATACCTCCCCTTAAAGGAAGCTCACTACCTCACAGCACAGGCGATTCCATGCTCACAAGTTGAGATCATTCACAGCCCCCTTCGTGAGTCTACGACCTGTGTGTGTGTTGGAACCGCCCTTGAGTCCTGGCCTAAACCTCTGGGCCGCATGGAGAAGTTTGTTTTGCATCAGAGTCTTCTAGAACAGGAAAAAGTTCAATAGCAGCAAATAAACCAATTAAAGCAATTTTCCCTGTTAAAGTGTGCACTAAATGCATTTACTCTTCAAAATGAAAATATTTACCACTTCTCCTAAGTGATTGCCATGGAACCCACAGTCATTCAGTTCAGAGAAAAAGTTCCCAGTCAGAAGCTCAACTCGCAACAGGCAAAGGCAGAGCAGGAGAAAGGCTGTAATTATAGGATAAGCGTGGTGAGAATTCCCTGTTATCGGGTCCTGACCTAGCAATAACTGTGTGTCTGCACCATATCTGGAGGAAAAGTAGATCTTTCAATGGGCTGTCTAGAGGAGGCTGGTGTCCAGCATGGAGAGGTGGAGAGGCAGGTGGGTTTTGGAAAGTGACTTACTTTGTCAGGATGAGGCTTGTTTCCCAAAGCCAATGGTGTCCAGTGGTGTTTATCCAGAGCTCACAGGGCTGGCACAGGTGTACAGCTCTGAAATGACACCTTCTTGAGGGAGATCCTTACCCTCATATTCAGGCCATGAAACTAGATGAAGCAATGAATGTCTCTGCACTTCCGTTCCCTGAACTCTAACATTTTTAATTCAAAATAATAAAATAAAATTAAAAAATATTAAAAAACCCAGTTTTAACAATGTAGTTCTTCTTTCCTGTACCCTCATCCCTACCTTTCATCGTTGACGGAGGGGGTGTTTTCCTGCCGTCCGGCTCAGAGATCTAATTTGTATCCACAGTTTATCCACTCAGCTCAGGGACGCTATTCCACTGCCTTCCCTGGCTTCACTATTTTTCCTTTATTCTGTCCCCACGCTCCACCTCCATCCTGGCTGACCTGGTCATCCCTGCTTTCTTTTAGAGCCACCTACATTGTGACTCTTCCACCTTGGACTCTGCACTCCTGCCAGACAGAGACTGGAGTAAGGTCAGCTGCACCGCAACGAAGACCCAACGCAGCCAAAGGTAAATAAAATAAAAAAAAAACATCAAGTATCACTCATCCTTAAAATTATACAAAATAGCTCTTGAAAGCTCTTTCTCTGTGTTCCTACTCCATAGTCTATTCCCCAAGGTGAATATCTCTTATTAGTGTGATACGTATAATTCTAGGATACTCCCAATCTCTCTCTTCTCTCTCTCTCATTTTTGTTTTGATTTGAAAATAGTAGGAAAATTTTTATTTCAGTTACATTTTTAATGTAGTGGTATATTATGTGCAACTTCCTCTGAGAATCTATAAATGTAAGTCATTCATTGAGTGGCCATTTTATCACTTAACTAATGACGGTATCTGAGTTTCTTTATCACATTTATACAGACAGACATTTTAGATGTCTTAAACAATTGTATGCTATCACAAACGATGCTGCAACAAATACCCTTACCCTTTACCTTTATGTACTTACGCTATTATTCCCATAGGCTAGATTTATAGATGTGGGTAGTTGTCCCCAGGGTTCCTAAATTTTAAATTTAATCCTGACTGCAATTTATCTTCCAATTCATATGATCACCAAAGCATGACAATTTCTGTGTTTTCTGAATTTCTCTTCAGTGCTGTTTTTAGTGAAGTTGTGTATCTCTTAGTGTATTTTATCAGCCATTTACATTTATCTTATGAAATGCATATTTGCTTCATTCCTATTTTTAACTCTGTTTTATATCAGTCAAGATGGGGTAGAATATAATTCTCAGTAGGTGAAAGATATATATATATATAGCTTTACCTCAGTAGGTTAAGATATATACATATACATATATATACACATATTTTTACATCTATTCATGTTTTACTGTCCAAAGTAACTTGCGTATCTACACCTTACTTCAAAGAGTGAAAAACAGTACAAAAGCCTACCTGAAGCAGATTATTAAGTGAACTGACAAATGATCCAAAATCAAGGTGTTGGCAGGGCCATGCTCCCCCTGAAGGCTCCAGGGAAGGAGAGTTCCTTGCTTCTTCCAGGCTTTGGTATTTTCCAGCCTCCCTTGTCCTTCCTTGGCTTGTGGCTGCATCACTTTAATTTCTGCCTCCATCGTCCTGTACTTTCTTCCCTCTGGGTCTCTGTTTTCTCTGTTTTATACAGACATCAGTCATTGGATTAGGACCCACTCTAATCCAGGATGACCTGGTCTAAACTTAACAAATAACATCTGCAAGACCTTATTTCCAAATAAGGTCACATTCTGAGGGTCTGGTCAAACATGAATTTTGGGGAGACCCTATTCAACCAGTACTCTGTGTGTGTGTGTGTGTATGTGTGTGTATTTTCTTGAGCATATGACCATGCTCATATGTGTATGCAATCATTAAGACCATGAGTTCTTTCATAAAATAAAATTGGGAGTTTGGGATTGACATATATGCACTGCTATATTTAAAATAGATTACCAACAGGGACCTACTGTATAGCACAGGGAACTCCGCTCAATATTCTGTAATAACCTAAATGGGGAAAGAATTTGAAAAAGAATAGATATGTGTATATGTATAACTGAATCACTTTGCTGTACACCTGAAACTAACACAACATTGTTAATCAACTGTACTCCAATATAAAATAAAAATTAAAAAAAACTAAATTAAAAAAAATAAAGAATCTAGGAGATGGGTGAATCCATAAGAATGATTTCCTCTTCACTCTTCTCCCCAAAGCAAGATGCCATTTGAGTGTCACATGGCGTGTGGACCTGCAGTCTCCACTTGAAAAGTGGCAGAAATTCAGGACTCACAAGGCAGCCCCTCTTATTCTAAGAAAGCATTTCCCTACTTAAATCTCATTCAAGACAAAGACATAACTGAAAAAATGGAACGTTGACTATGTTCCGGCAAGAAAAGAAGACTCAACATCATTTTGTCAGTGATCCACCTGATAAGTCTATAAATTCAATGCAGGCACCAAATAATTCCCATCATAAAGCAATTCAGGACTTGTCAGGTTGTTTCTAAAGTTCGGTTGGAACAACAAATGCTCACGAGAGAAAGTCAAAATTTGAAAACAAAGAATGTGTTTTAGGACTTTAGCAATTGAAGAGTGTGGTAGTCCCAGTGACCAAACCGGGGGCAAGTTGAGTAATAAAATAAATATACTGATAACCCAAAGTATAAAATAAATATTCGTGAGTCCATAGTGACATAGAGAAACAAATCACTGAATAAATAAATAAATGGCAGGGGTGCGCGAAAGAGGCAAGCCTCCTACGGAGAAGAATTCCAAATAACTTATGTAGATACTTCCCCTCCAGGAAGCAGAGGGTAATTCCCCATTCTTTAAGTGTGGGTTGTGCTCCCAAAGAGGACGGTATGGAAAGAGGGAAAAAGAGTAGCTTCACAGTGGAGACACCTTGCAGACATGACCTCAGTCGGGCGATCGAGGTCAGTGTCAGCAGGGATAAGTCATGTTGGTAGCATGTACCCTTGATACGATTGATGAGAAGGGTACTTTACTCTGTGCTCGTCCTCCCCCAGACCCAAATCCCCTGTCTAACCCTGGGGAAAACATCAGATGCATTCCAATGGTGGGACAGCCTGCAAAACACGTGGCCGGTATCCCTCAAAAGTGTCAAGACCATCTAAAACGAGGGAAATCTTAAGAACTGTCACAGCCATACCTAAGTAGAAATGACAACTAACTGTAACGTGGTATTTCAGGATGGGATCCAGGGAAAAGAAAGACACATTAGGTAAAAACTAAGGAAATGTAAATAAAGTATGGACTTTAGTTAATAATAATGTATCTGTATTGGTTCATTATTACAAAAAATGTATCATACTACGGTAAGATGCTAATAATAGGGGAATCCGGGGGGTGGTTATATGGGAACTCTGAATTGCCTTCACTATTTTTGTTTAATTGAAAATATCTTTATTTAACCTTCATTCTTAAAAGATGTTGCTACTGGATAAAGAAATCTGGGTTGACATTTTTCTCTTTGAGAATTTTTCCCCCAATTATTTTTATTGTGATAAAATATGCATAACACAATATTTACCATCTTAAACATCTTTAAGTGTACAGTTCAGTGGTATTAAGTACATTCATATTGTTGTGCAACCGTCACTGCCATCCATACACAGAACTTTTCCATCTTGTAAAACTGAAATGCTGCTCCCATTAAACATTACTTCCCAAATTTCCCCTCCCCCCAGTCCCTGACAACCACTGTTCTACTTTCTGTCTTTACAAATTTGACTATTCTAGGGCCCTCATATAAGCAGAATCACAGTATTTTTCCTTTTGTGACTGGCTTATTTCACGTAGCATAATGTCCTTACGGTTCATTTATGTTGTAGTATGTGTTAGGATTGTCTTCCTTTCTAAGTCTGAATAATATTTTTTATTAATGTAAAATTGTTCTAAAATAAAAAGCTTATTTAACAAATTAAAAAGAATGTGACATAGCTATAGGAAAAGAAACAGACATGTAATTATGGAACAGACTAGAAAGCATTGATGCAGACCCATCTATGTATTAGAATGTGGTCTATGGGAAGAATACAAATTCAAATAATTAGAGAGAAAAGAAAGATACTTTTGTAAATCAGCTGTTCATGTGAAAGAAAATAAATTTAGAACGTTATCTCAAATCATACACAAAGTATATTCTGCATGGAGTAAAGAGCTAAATATTAAAACAAAATTTAACAGAAGACCAAAAATGGAATTCAAAAAAGTATAAAATACTCCAGGAGATAATTTTATTAATTTGAGGGCACAGAAAGCAAGATACAAATAGCAGGTGTTTTTTATTTTCTTGTCTTTTTGGTTTTTTTTTAAACACTCACACCCAAACTTCTTCATTCAACTTTTAGTCCTTATTTCAAATACTGGCCTACAGAGCAAACTAAGATAGCAATTTAAGGCTCTCTTTTCCATAAAACCTTCTGATATATGAAAACAGCTCTAATTTATGGGCAATCAAGCTGTTGGCAAATATTTTCTTACCCGGATAAACTTTGCCAACAGCTTGATTGTCCATAACCAAGGGCATCTTCCTTTGCTGAGCTTGTATGACTGTCTTCCTGAGAAGAGCAGAGATAGTCATCGTCGCGTGGTCACTGAACGCTGTGTCCAGGGGCGGCCTGACAGCGGGCCCAGCGTGTTGGGCGTGAGTTCACACCACAGACTGCGGGGTCAGCTTAGTCAGTAGGCTTAAGCTTCCTTCTTTTTTAGAAAACAGTGGTCAAGTCTATTCCCCAGCCTCTGTACAGATGCTATTAGACTAGAAAATAGACTTCCATTTTTTCCAGTTTTTCTTGCTATTAGAGGTATCCAAGGACTCTTTTCTGGTGAATTGGTTTCAAACCAGTGTCATAAAAGACACGTCTTTTCCTCATAAAAGACGAAGAAAGATCGAGGTCTTGAACTGCAGCACCCCACTGAAGATGGAAAAAAAGGGGGGGACAGGGAAGCCCATGACGACCCAACCTCCTCCAGCCGATTTCTGGCTCTGGGAGAGAGATGAGTACCCAGGCACGGAACGCTGCTTTCTGAGCTTTCTCCCTCCCATCCCTCCCTGCTCCCCATCCTCAGTGCTCCTTTGCTGTCTTGCAGCAGCCAGCTGACTCTTCCTCCATTCCAACCTCCTTAGAATTTACTTTCCTCTTACCTTTTACACTCTGCCTATTTTAGATCAGATGATTTCTTTTTCTAGTGCCCTGGTTCCAAACTGGGGTGGGGGGGCTGAGAGACATCTGGCAGTGTCTGCAGACATTTTTGATTGTCAAGGTTGGGGAAAGTTCTACTGGCATCTGGTGGGTAGATGCTAGGGGTGATGCTTAAGATGCTGCAATGAACAGGACGCCCCCTGCTACCCACCCACCCCACCAAAAAAAGAATCACGTGGCTCCAAATGTTAATAGTGCCAAGGTTGAGAAACTGGGTCTAGAGTATGAACCTGGAAGTCAGACAGTGGTCAGGGAATTCTCCCTTTGTCTTTGTTGTGAGAATTGTACTGTTTTTCCAACCACGACTCACCCAATTCTTTGTGAGCCTTTCCCCATGCACATGATCAATACCCATTCTGAGGGATTCTGTCCACGTTCACTTGAATTTCAACTTGGTCAGCCTCCCTAAATTGCAGCCCTGCCTTTTCATCTTATACCTTGTCTTTGAAATATCTGAGCTAACAGAGACTTCTCTATGTAGGTTTTCAATGAACACTTCTTTCCCAAGTTCATTCATAATCATTAAACAGAAGTTCACTGGTTTAAGAATTGCTAAGCCTGCAGTGGTTTTCTTAGTGACAACGACTTAAACATCAAGGGCTGCAACTCTCCTTAGGATGTGAATGGTGGCCTGACTTGTCCCAAGTCTCAGTTGTTACACTGTGGGGATGGGCTAAAATGCCCTTTCACTGATTCCAAGTCTAACAGTCCTTCATTTCTTATGAATAGTTCTCCTAGTTTCTCTCTGGGGTTCATGTCAAACATGTTTGCTATCTTTTTGACACTGCTTTTCCCAAGCTGTATGTGTGTGTCTGTACAAGTCCTGTGGTGTGCATTTTCTTCTACAGAAGTCATGAATCCTTTTATGGTTTGGACATTAAGTGAGTGAATTTGGAAATTGCACCCCGGAGAGGCTTATCTAGAGAAAAGAGAATTGTAGAATTTCTTTATTTTTTTCCTTCTGTATGTTTATTCTAAACCTTTGGGTTTACAGTGAGGAGCAGGACGGAGGTCTGAAAGTGTCATATCATTAATGCTGCACTTACAGCCTCCAGCATCTAAAGATAACAACGAAAACGAGTCAGGAAGAGAAAGGATTTACAGTGTTTACTCTCTCCAATAATTCTGGGTTTATTTACACAATAAAATGATAAAGTGTTTTGAACCCTTGGGCCAGGTCCAGTAGTTCTCTGTTTGTTTGCTTTATAAGAATGTAAGGCGGAGTCTTGGGTGGGTGCCCTTGGGAATAGGTCATTGTCTCCTTTTGCTCTTTGACTTCTGCCATGAACTTCCAATGCAGTCATCATCAAGCTGGGAGCCAAGTCTTAGGATTCCATGGGGCTCAGCCTGCCCAGAGCCTTCAGTCACAGCATTCCTCTCCCCAGTGCCCTGCAAGGGTAGCACGCGTTCACCTGAAACCATGTCACCTTGGGGTTCTTAAATTGCCATCACCATTCTCTGATTAGAATTGCATCATTTCTTACCATTATGGACATGGTGCTCTTACCATCTGTTTTACTGGTCAACCATTTCTTGTCCTACTTTATGTCCTGTGGAGCTGAGAGCACAGGGTACATCAAAGCCCTCGCCACTGTGTCCTTCTATCTTTGTCCTGTCCATTTTCCTTTCATTAGAACTATTGACAAAATAGTTCACCATCAATGTCACTGCCTCATCATCCATCTTTGAGTCTGTGGGTGAAGCTTCTACCTCCATCATTCCATTGGAACTGCTCTGAAAATATTGTTCAGTGATCTAGCCACCAAATTGAGGGGAGAAGTTTGCTTCTCTGTTTAACTACTATTCTATTCTCAAGTTCTAGAAACACTCTCCTCCAGTAGCTCCAAGATGCTCCCCTCTTAGTGCTACTTTGTTCTCCTTGATGGATCCTAGTTTTCCACTTACTATTTGGATATGGTTTACCAAGGTTTTATCAGTGGCTCTCTTCTCTTCTCATTACACATATTCATTCTGCATGGTTTACTTTTTCACTTTTTTTTGAAAAACAAAAAACAAAAAAACTGTCCAGGTGGCATAGACTGAACCTCTCCTCTTCCCAAATTCCTGTGTTGAACCCTCAACTTCCAATATGACTGTATTTGGAGTAAGGAAGTAATTAAAGTTAAATAAAGTCATAAGGGTGGGGCCCTAATCTGATAGTATTGTTGTCCTTATAAGAAGAAAGAGAGCTTTCTCTCTCCCTGCCATGTGAGGACACAGCCAGAAGGTAACCATCTGCAAAGTAAGAAGAGGGCTCTCACCAGAACCCAAGTCTGTTGGCACCTTGATCTTGGATTTCTGGCCTTCAGAACTGAGAACAATAAATGTCTGCTTTTAAGCCACCCAGTCTGTTCACAGACCTAGAGAACAAACTTATGGTTACCAGGGGGGGAATGGTGGGGGGACATTTAGTTAGGGAGTTTGGGATTGACACGTACACACTGCTATATTTAAAATGGATAACCAAAAAGAACCTACCAGTATAGCATAGGGAACCCTGCTCAATACTATATAACAACCTAATCGGGAAAAGAATTTGAAAAAGAATAGACACACGTATATGTGTAACTGAATCACTTTGTTGTACACCTGAAACTAACACAACATTGTTAATCAAGTCCACTCCAATATAAATAAAAAGTTAAAAAAAACAAAAAGCTGCCCAGTCTGTGGTATTTTGTTATAGCAGCCTGAGCTGACTATTACACTGGGCCAGATTTAAGCCCTGAATCACCCAGGTGCCTATGCACATATGGGATCTCTCGCTAAGATGGGTCATGAGCATTGGAAGCAGGACGTTCCTCCGAACCAGGCCCTCTTCTCATGTTCCCCTTCTTAGTGACCAGCACATGCCTCCTTCTTCACACAGTAGCCTTGAGATACTTGGAAGCAAGGACTGCATTTTCTCTTCTCTGAGTAACTGAGCTTGTTTGTAAAACATGGCTTTATTTTTCCCACTCTGTTTATTCTCTTTTCTGAGAATGTTTGTTCATGCACTAGCTTATACATTTTTAAAACTTGTATGCTGTTTTTAATTGTAAAATAAACATAGCATAAAATTTACCATCTTAACTGTTTTAAAGTACACAATTCATTGGCATTAAGTACATCCACGTTGCTGTGCAATCATCACCACTGTTCATCTCCAGAACTCTTTACTAGTTTTTAAGTGGGATTTTTTTTCAGGGTAGCCATTTTTAAAATCAATTGTGTTTAGTTAATGCTTATTTTAATGTATTTTACCTTATTTTCCATTCTCTAATTTAAATAATTTAGTTACAGCCTTTAAAAGTTGACAGAACTTGAAAATTTTATATCTATTTCCTCTCCTTTGCACTTATGATAATTAATTTTAGCCACATTCTTACAATTTTGGATTTTACTAAAATGTTATTAGGGAAAAAAGGAAAACATGGATGCATATTTCTTCCATTAACCAATAAAATTCATCTAATATTATTTCCAACAAAAGGGATACCTATTTAGGTTAAAAAATTCATAGGATTTCTGTAGAAACGTCAGATGATAAAGAAGAGTGAATTACTTTGGCATTTAAAAATAGAAGTAGATTTCCACAAATTATGCAATTTTATGGTCACAATGTGAATTTCTTATCTCATTTAAGTAAATACACTAGACGCATGTTTGTAAATATCTGTTGTTTAAACTTTCATTTAAATGAATAAAAAACAGGAATATATATAAATCTGGCAACCATTGAAAAAAAATTTATATAAAAAAGTATTGCTCTTGGACAGAAGTTCTGCTCAGTCACATTTGAAACAGAAGTGCCCTGAAAGTAACAAATACTCAGTTTGTCTGCATCATTTTAAAGTAATAGAATGAAAGTGATGGAGTTAATATATGCAAGCTGTTAAGAAGATAGCCTGTTTGTAAGTAAATTTAATATAAGATGGATTTTAACAAATAGTGTAAGAAGCAGAGGCAGAATCCTTTGGGAGTTCCATAAGAGGCAGAAGTGAGTTTTTTTGTTTTTTGTTTTTAAAACAGAATCTGAATCAGTTGGTTCGGGACTGGGCCTGAGATTCTGCTTTTTTTTTTTTTTTACCTTTATTTATTTATTTATTTATTTATTTATTTACTTATGGCTGTGTTGGGTCTTCATTTCTGTGCGAGGGCTTTCTCTAGTTGTGGCAAGTGGGGGCCACTCTTCATTGCGGTGCGCGGGCCTGTCACTGTCGCGGCCTCTCTTGTTGGGGAGCACAGGCTCCAGACGCGCAGGCTCAGTAGTTGTGGCTCACGGGCCCAGTTGCTCCGCGGCATGTGGGATCTTCCCAGACCAGGGCTCGAACCCGTGACGCCTGCACTGGCAGGCAGATTCTCAACCACTGCGCCACCAGGGAAGCCCCAGAAGTGAGTTTTAATCAAACAAAAGGAGTTGCCATTGAGCTGGACATTGAATTATGTGCAGTGTGGTAGAAAAATGCTGGGAAAAGTAGCTGTTGGTAAGGTGTGCTCCAAACTGGGGAAGAAAATAACATTACACGTCTTCTCTACCTGTATTGGTATGGGGAAGAAAGCTGCCTAGGAATCTGATGAAATTAAAGCGTTTCAAACCTTCTGCTGCAGATTTTTGATGCTTTGTCTAGCCACGTGCTGTAAAAACTTTTTTAACATGAAAAAGATAGCCACGAGCTCAGTTTTGGATGGGGAGACAACATTAAAGACTCAGAGAAAAAAAAAGAAATGTGTTGCAGTTAATAATTTGAAATGTAGGATATAATTTTTCAGAAATTACATTATTCCCTTTAATTCAATTCATTTTCCTATTGTTCGTAGGAACAGGAAAAAGAAAGACCTTAGGCTTTTAACCCGAAGTTCTTGTTCTGTCTCTAGATCTGGCTTCCTAAGATAGGTGTGGATGTGAAAGTTCTAGAAGGCGTGGTCCTTCCACCTGCGCTGACCAATGGATAAACAGGCTGTGGCATACCCATTCAATGAAGCGTTAAACAGCTTGAATCTCAAAATATTGACGCCAAGTGAAGTAAGCCAGACAAAAGATTGGGTATTATGTATATGATTCCAAACCTCTCAGAAATACAAATGTATAGTGACACCAATCAGATTAGGAGTTGCTCTGGGGGAAGGGAGACTTTAGAAAGAGCATAAAAAATGAAAGGGTTACAAAGGAACATGTGAAACGTGTACAAGATGGTATGTTCATGGTCCATTGCGATGATGGCTGGATGGTTTTATTCATATGTCAATACTTAAACTGTTCACATTTGTTTTGTGCAGTTTATATTGTGTTAACAATATTCTTCAACAAAGCTGTTACAAATAAAACAGACAAGGACTTCTTAAAAATTTGCAAGTGTGGCATGAAGGAATTTAACTGCATTTAACACTTGATGGCGTTTAAATCCACAATAAAATGCAACTTAGTGTCCATAGCTAAACATGAAAGTAGTAATAAGAATAACCAAGTCAACATATGTTGATCACTTGTCACGTGCCATGTCCTTCAAGTACTTTACCTTTTTAATTTGTGAATTCCTCCCAACAGCCCTATACTGTGGGTCCCTGGGAGAAGCAGTTCACGTTCACAAAACAAACAAGGGAGGGGCTGCAGCCCAAATCCACATCTATCCTAAAGACTGATTTTCACTGAAAAACTTGCTTACATTTTATGCATCTATGTTCACTTGGAACACACAGAACTTTCTGGTAGAGACATTAAATAAGTTCGGTCATTTCCTATGACTTTAGAAATATGATTGTCATACGAGGAATCACCCTCGTAAAAGCAGGAGGCCAGCTCCTCCAAGGCCCCTGCAAACCTCCAAGAGCCCTCTGCAGGCCGATCATGAAACAGAAGTTCCTGCAGATGAGACAAAGATGCTGGGATCACACGGTACAGAGTTAATTTAAATGTCACAGTGAGAACAAGAGGAAGTGGTGGATGAGCTCACACATTCAGGGCAGAGGAGTGAGATCAAACACAGCAAACAGCATTTGGTGAATCTTGCAATTTTTTTTCCAAACTGAATATCATCAAAATTAAAAACTTGGGCAACACCAGAACTGTTCAGAATAAATCAATGCCATATATGGTTTATGAGCTCATATAATAGTATAATACAATATAGTACAGAATTTTACTATAAGATCCTGAATAGGAAGAATAGATTGCAACTTTATAAAAACTGCTTAGTTCTGGGGATGGTGATGAGCAAAGAAATCGTAACAAAGGTGCTTCTTTGGGACAATAGTATTTTATGAAAAAATAAAAAAAGAAAAGTTCTGTTGCAAATATGGAAGCCAGTCTATTGACTGATGTAGAAAAAAGTGAAATAGAATGAACAAATAAATTATAGTAGAAATAGAAATGGAAACATTACTATAAATATAATACACTTGTTTCTCACAGTAGAATACTATGGACAGCTTTACATCAACAAATTGGAAAAATTAGATTTCATGGACTATATATTTCACATCTACAAATTAATGCAATAGTACACGTTTTAAAGGGAATATATCATTAATTATCATAAACACTAAATCTACAGTCAAATCCGTACCCCTCTTTGGGAAGGCAAGCGGAACCATTATGCCCACACTTATCATTTTAAATCCGATTTTAAAAGAACAAATTATTTTTATCTTTTAAAAAGAGAGAAAGAAACCCAGCCTCCTTAATACCAAAATTGGAAAAAGATCATTTGGTGTTGAACAAAATTTATTCCAGAAATGCAAAGATGTTCAATTATTAGGAAATGTATGAACATAATTCATGAAATTAATAGTTTTATAGGGAAAATTATATAATATATAGATACATAAAATTATTCCATAAAATTCAAATTTTTAAAAAGAAAATAAAAATTCTCTTAATGAAGGTAGAATAAAAAGAAATTTTCTATCCTCATAAAGATATCTCCAAACAATCTGAAGTAGACAACATGCTTAATGGAAAATTTAAAAGTAGTCCTTTAAATTTGAGAAATATTCCTGCTGTTTGCTCTCACTACTGATGTTCAACCTACTACTGTAAGTCTCACCCAATGTAATAAAAGAAAGATAAAATATTGAAAATATAAAAATGGAGAAGGAAAAGACAAACTATTTTATTTGTACACAGAAAAAAAAAAAGACCTATACCAATATTCCAGTATTCCATCTTCTTTATCCTAATATATTCTGGATATTATCTCCTTATAAGATAGATGGTTTATAAATATTTTCTTCATTCCATAATTTGCCTTTTTTATTTTGTTGATTGTTCCTTTTTTGTGCAGAAGCTTTTTAGTTTGATAGTCCCACTTGTGGGTTTTTTGCTTTTGTTGCCCATGCTTTTGGTGTCATATCTAAAAATTATTGTCAAGACCAATTCCAAGGAGGTTTTCCCCTATGCTTTCTTTTAGGAGTTGTACAGTTTCACATCTCTACATTTAAGTATTTAATTTATTTTGGGTTAATTTTTGTGTGTGTTATAAGATAGGGGTCCAATTTTTTTTCTCTTTTGCCTGTGGATATCCAGTTTTCCCATCACCATTTGTTGAAGAGACTATCTTTCCCCCATTGTGTATTCTTAGTGCTCTTGTCAAAGAGTGATTGAGTATAAATAGATGAGTTTATTTCTGGGCTCTCTATTCTGTCCCATTGAGCTATGTGTTTGTCTTTATGCCAGTATCATACTGTTTTGATTACCATAACTTTGTGATATAATTGGAAGTCAGGGAGTGTGATGCCTTCAGCTTTATTCTTTCTCAAGATTGCTTTGGCTATTTGGGGTCTTTTGTGGTTCCACATGAATTGTAAGATAGCTTTCTCTATTCTTTGAAAAATGACAATTTTAATAGACCTAATATTTTTAGAACTGCCTTACGTTCACAGCAAGATTAAACAGAAAGTATAGATATGTCCTATATATCTCCTGCCCTCACATACACACAGCCTCCTGCACTATCAAAATCAAAAATTATTTGTTACAATCAACAAATCTACATTGATACATCATTATTACTCAAAGTCTACAATTTACATTAGTGTTCACTCTCTTGTTTATTGTGTAGGTTTTGACAAGTGTATAATGACATGTATCCACTTTTATAGTATCATACAGAGTAGTTTCACTGGTCTAAAAATCCACTGGGTATTGCCTATGCATCCCTCCTGGTCCCCAATACTGATACTAATCTTTTTTTTTTTTTTTTTTTTTTTTACCTTTTGGCCATTATTTTTTCAAATAAATCTTTTGCTCTGTTCTCTCTTTTATCTCCCCATGGTATTCCAATTATGTGTATGTTAAACCACTTGATACTACCACAGAGCTTGGATATTCTGTTATTCCTTTTTTTCCCTCTTTGTGTTTCAGTTTGGGTAGTTACTGTTGATCCTTCTTTAACTTCAGTGTTTCTTTCCTCAGTAGTATTGGGTCTACCAATGATCCCATCAAAGGCATTCTTTATTATGTTACTACATTTTTGATATCTAGCATTTTCTTTTGATTCCTTCTTTGAGTTTCCAACTCTCTGCTGACATTACCTGACATTACCTATCTGATCTTGTGTATCATCTATTTTTTCTTTAGACCCTTTAACATATTAATCACAGTTATACTGAATTCCTTGTCTAATAATTCTGAACTCCAGTAATGTCAGAGGAGAGTTCTAGTGATTTCTTTATCTCTTTAAACTGTGATTGTTGCTTTGTTTGCTTGTTTTTACCTTTTGGCATGGCTTATAATTTCTTTTTCATTTGTTTTGCCTTGTTGGAAGCTAGACCTGTTGTATAGGGCAATACACATGGAGATAATAGACCTTGAGTATTTGTGCTGTGTTTGATGTTTGTTGTAGCTATGGCACTAGAATTTCAAATTCCTCTGGTGTCCTTGGTTTTGCCTCTCCTTTGGCTTTGGAACTTATATTTGCTTTGTTCCTCAGAAAGAGTCTCTTGCACCTCTCCTGATGTAGTCCACTGTTATTTTTACTGGAAGCTTATTAACATAGTACTATGCTGTGTATGGGGGATAGTCTCTGATATTTTGATAATTTGAAGGCTTTGGGGTGCATGGTGGGCTGCTTTTGAGGTGTAGCCTTTGCAAGTGTTTCTGTCCCTCCTTCATGGGTAGCACTTCCCCCTGCTCCCTTATCCCTTCCCCAGATGTAGCAGGTAATCTCTGAAGCCCTCTCCCTTCTATATTATGGCTTTAAAAATGTTTTCTTTTCCTGAGCTGAGTCAGGGAGGTTAGAGCAGTGTGAGAGCAGGTGGAATTTTCTGTCTCTATCTGGGACTGGGTTTCCCTCTTGCCTTCTGGCACCTCTGGGGGTCAAGTCTTTTGTATTGTAAGGGAGAAGGGTTTGAGGGATTTCAGAATGGCTCTTCTTTCCTCTCCCTGACAGGGCCAGGGGAAGGAGAGGGCAGGGTTGAGGAGGAGAAGAGAGGTGTGAATGAGCTGGGGAAGCCTCCCTGTGAGAATGTAGTGGGTCCTTAGAAGGAGAAGCCTGAGAAAGTATGGTGGTCTGCATATAATGACAGCCCCAGTAACTTCACTCTTCTGCTCCCAGCCTCTGGTTTAATGTTTCTTCAGGGACACGGCATCCTAGGGCTTTTGCTCCAGGAGAGCAAATCTTAAATCTAATCTGTTTTCTATCTCTGGATGTGTCCGCCTTCCCGGATTTCAGTGTGATTGCCCTGTTACCTAAGTTCTCTAATGAATCCAAGAAAAGTCATTGATTTCCAGTTTGTCTAGCTTTTTTCTTGTTAAAAGGACAGGGGAGATGACTTCTAAGCTGTTACATGTCAGAGTTGAAACCAGGAGTCTGTGTCCTTATTTTTGAATAGAAATCTTTATTTTTTTGTGTAATCAGATCAATCCATATTTCACTTTATGGATTTTGCTTTGGGAGACAAAAATATATATATTCCTACATTTTTTCCATTAACGTGATTGTGTTACATTTTATATTCAGGCCCTTAATAATGCTGAAATCCACTTGGGTATATGGTGTAAAGGAGGAAACTTGTTTTATTTTTCTCTATATATTAAATCTATTTTTCCAACATCATTTACTAAACAAGTGCGTGTCTCTTTCAGATTTCAGGATGGTGGTTTAACCTGTGACTTCAGTTCTCTAAGGATCCAAGAAAAGTTGTTAGTTTTTATTTTGCCCAGCTTTTTCTTGTGGTAAAGAAGGGAATGGTAACTTCCAAGCTCTTTAAATGACTGGGTTGAAACCAGAACAGTCAATTGATTTTTGAGCCGTGCACCAAGTCAACTAAACAGAGAAAGGGAAGTCTTCTTAATAAATGGTGCTAGAAAAATTGGATCTCTATATGGAAATACATGAGCCCTGACCTCTATTCTACTCCAGAAAAATGAGAGAGAGGAATGAAAAAAACTCATGGGAAGAAAACACAAGAGAACATTTTCATGGTATTGAGGTAGCTAGATTTTGAGACAGTTGCACACAAAAAGCTCTTGGATGCAAAGATATGAATTTGAAGTAATGATGAAGCAGTTAAAGTAGTGATTATCTTTGATGGGGTGGTGGAAGGGTGAGAGAATTTAGGGATCTTTGACTTTTGACTTTTTCTATTTCCATATTATTTGAAGTTTATAATAAATAAATATATATTAACAAAATAAAGAAATAACGGCTGGTTTACTGTCCAATTTTTTTAATTTAAAGTTTTAAAAATTGTTTTAAATAGACTTTATTTCTAGAGCAGTTTTAGGTTCACAAGAAAACTGAGTGAAAAGGACAGAGATTTCCCACGTAACCCCTGACCCCACGCCATGTGTAGAGCCTCTGCCACCACCAACATCCTGCACCAGTGTGGTACATGTGTTACAACTGACAAAGCTACATCATCATCACACATCATGACCCAAAGTCCACAGTTTCCACTGGGGTTCACTCTTGGTGTTGTACGTTCTACGGTTTGGACAAATGTGTAATGATCTGTATCCACCTGACAGTACCTATATGAATAGTTTCACTGCCCTGAAAATCCTCTGTGCTCTGCGTATTCACCACACCCTCACCGACCTGTGGCAACCACAGATCCTTTTACTGTCTCCATAGTTTTGCCTTTTCCAAAATGTCTTATGGTTGGAATCGTACTGCATGTAGCCTTTTCAGATGGGCTCATTTCGCTTAGTAATATGCATTGAAGTTCCCTCCATGTCCTTTTCCAATAGTTTTGAATTGTTAGAGTAGAATTGATTTTTCTCCTTCCAAAGAAGGACTTGTACAATTACATAGTATCTCAGGAATCATATGCAGTTTTCCAAGTCCTGTTGTGAATTATGCTAAAACTAAAATCTTAAATTTTTATTAAAAACTTTTTAGTTACTTCTATTAATTAATTTTGCCAACATCAATGCTGTTGTGCAAGGGGCGTGGTCTGTACCTTTTACCTGTAATCACAGTTCATAGATTCACTAATCCCTTCAACAAATCTTAATTAAACACTTCATGTTAGGCCCTGAACCAGATGTAGAGGATTTTTGGTGTTAAAGATAAGACAAGGTCCCAATATTGTGGACATAGTAAGAGAATGTTGCCATGGAATAAAGCATCGTGATGATTATTGAAAAAAAATCTGCTCCAAACATTATTTGGAAAAGTTTGGAAAAAATGGGAACATTCCCAGGTCCACAATAAATCAGAAATGCTACTTTTCCCACAGAGCTCTAACACAGAAAGATTAATAGGCTTTTTAGTCACATCTTAATCATGACTAAGGCCGTGCAGGCCCCCCACCAAATTGTCCCCTAACTCTTTTCCAACCCACAATCCAGGAACCTATTTACCCCCAAATCATCCTGTCGTTTTACTAAGTTATACACTCATGACCAAATTGTTACTTATTTCCAAGCTAACTTTCCCAGAATTTGTAAATTTGTCAATCACCAGAGAATAATCTCATTTTTCTAGATAGCCAGGTGATTGTTTTCTGCTATAGAACATCTGAAAGGATGAGGCCCTTTATGGCCAAGACCATGGGAGATTTTTATGTACTAAGATTCATTCCGAGACTAATAAGAAAGAGCTGACTAAAAGTAACAGATCTGATACATCAACTTATACTTTTATTGATATCAATATTGAAATTCATCAACTCTTATTTTACTCCTCTTTGATTGCTATAATGTTGGTGGCGTGGGGTTGGCTACGCTCTTGGAAAAATCTTTCTCCAACTCTTTGATTACTCTGGAAGTTGCCCTAATGTCCTTTCCACCTTAAAGCTTACTTTTCTACCTAAAGTAGCCGGAGTGGGTTCTATTACCTTCGTACAGCTCAGAACCTGTGTCTTCCTGATGGCACCGCTGTTCTGGGGGCAGAGGGCAGGGCCCGAGTCCTTGGCAGGGGCAGCCGAGGGCCCAGGGCCTCGCCCGCAGGAGCCGGGGCTCCGCTCTCTTCTCGGCCCCAGACAAGGCGAGGGCTGCTGCCATCTGAGCCTGGAACAGCACACGCCCCACCCCTTGTCTGCAAAAAACGAGAGGCAGTCCTGGTGGGCACATGACATATGACGTGCAACATTGGAGCAGTGGGGAAAACAACACAGGCATAACAAAAAAATGCATGGGGCTTCACAGAGTCACCACTTAACCACCTCTGGTTTTGTGGCTCCATTTTCTCAGCTGTGTAACACCAGTGTGTGAACACGTCTGTGTAGATGCTTCAGGGCGCAGCTCAACACTTGGCAAAACAAAACAAAACAGAACTGAGCCGGCAGCCTACCGTTTCTCCATGGTGACTGGGTGCTTAGAGCACGTGGGAATCATGGCTTATGTAACAAATGGGTCTGAGGACTACCTTGTTGCAGACGTTCTGAAGGATGTTGGTTTCAGGGCAGTGAACACCTCCCTCACAGAAGTTGCTGGAGGAGGTGAGACGTGGGATGGTACAGGGCATCGGGGGAGGGAAGGGGGAGAAAGCAATTCTGAAGGGAAGAGGATGCTGACAAGGGGTCCTTGTAGAGACGTCTAGGAGATGAGGACCGAGCAGGACTGGGGAGCCTGGGAGACAGAATCCGCCAGTGTGCAGGGGGCCGTGCGGGCAGGTGCAGGAGGGATAGCTTTTCCTCCCGGGATGCGGTAAGTCAAGGGCGGGATGAGGAGACTCAGAGGTCAGGTGAGGTTTTATGTATTTGTTTTTGATTTTGGGATACTGTGACTAAGTTTATTTGTGTTCTGGGAGGGAAAGTGAGAGGGAGGGGGGATGAAGTGAAATTCAGAAAAAAATAAGAGGTAGAGGGTCATGAACACCAATGACAAATTCGATTCCACTGATCTGGGCTCATTTTAAATTTTTCCTTAGAAAGTCATCAAAAGAGAACACTCTTTTTCAAAGATATTATACACTAATGCCATCCACACAAGGGACCCCCAGAAATGAAGTGTTCATAAGAAAATGCTTGCTCATAAACTATCACTACCCCAAGTACATGTTAGCACTTGCTTTCAGGGTCTATCGAAGTGCCTTGATCTTATTAACCATTTATATTTTAAGGTCTTATTCAAACCTTCTCTTTTCTGTCTGATTGCACTTTAACTGACAATTTTGAACACCACAGAACATGTATACTTATGTGGAATCAAGGCCAATAGTACCCCAAAGCCAGTAGCTTCCCAGTAATCGATGTTCAGCCATGGCAGGGAGCTGATCTGGCAGCCAGGTCAGATAAGGCCTTTGGATTAATAACCTTAACCTAATCTGAACTACCCACAGCCCTGTGGTCTGCCAGCCAAGCTGAGCTGGATACATGTGGGATACAGCTTTCCTGCTGAGATTTATGGTACTTCTGCCTTCCTTGGTCAGGTTGCAAACACTGAGAGTACTTAACCTCCCCACTTCACTTGCTGGCTTGACTCCTTCTCTCTGGAGAAACGGGTGCATCCGAGTGGAGCTAAAACACTTCACTGAATATTTTACAAGCTCAGGAAGGCCTGGGGTTAATCCTGATTGCATCTGAACTGGTTGAATATCAAAAAGCATCTTGCTTTTTATGAGTGTCTCCACATCCTGAAATCCACAGAAGTAAACATCTGGTGAAGTACATAAGCATAGCCTGGACGTAAACACTTTGCAGAGGCTGGGATAGTGGGACAGGAGATCCTTGGCAAGGGGTCTCCTTGAGAAATTGAATCCAGTTCCACCGTCAAGGACATCCATGTGAGTTGGATGGATTTCCGTTCTTAGGGTTGTCCGGAAAAGAACCTTCCCGAGACAAATGGTTTGTGGTGTTTGTGTTCTCATTAAGTCCAGAAAACTCTCAGAGCCAGTGGAGAGAGTTCTTATTTAGCTCCGGGTGGCCAACGCAGTTGAGATATATTGAAGGCCACGCTGCTGGTGTCTGAGGGGTGTTCAGATCTTGTCCATCTCTGTGACTTTGTAACAGGCAATGAGCAAGGGTCTTCCCTTGGCAAATTGCTTCATTAAAAAAGCAACTAAAAAGTGATTCCCCCCCCAAGCTTTCAGTCTCTCTGGGGGTGATCTCAGTCTCCCCCATGTTTTCAATGGCTTCGTCCAGGTAGATAGAACTGTGCTTATCTAACCTCTCTCCTACCAGAGCTTTACTCCATCACTGAAGCAAGCTAGACATTTCTCCGGTAACGTCCCGTCAGCTCCTCTAAAATGCTTTGTCTCCAGCCCAAGCCAGCCTCCACGTCCCTCCAGTTTCCCTGATACTTCCAGAGGCATCAGCATGGACCCATTCTCTCTTCCTTTCTCCCCACTAGTGGTCAGCTCCTTCCCAAAGAGGTTTGTGAGTATGCCTTAGCCTTCCACCCTCAGAGTCTGCTTGGCCCTGCCAACCCTCCTCTGTGTCCTCCTGGTTATCACAGCCACCTCCTAACTTGCCTTTCCTAATCTCCTCTTCATCTCCAATCCAACTTCCTGACACAGAACAAACTTATTTTTCCAAAGCTCAGCTCTGGGGAGATGACACCCAGTTCCAGTATATTCTGCATTTTTTTTTCCTGCTCTGCATTGCCTGTGCCCTCTCTGACTCGTATTCTTCCTCATTCTATACATCCCTCCATTCTCCAGTCCCTATTATGTGGTGTCCTCTAAAAGACACCAGGCATTTTGTACTTGCCCTTTATGTCTATGCTACATAGACTTACGTAACATATGTCTACATATGCTACAAGCACTGCCCCAAACGCTTTCTATCCTTCCTCCACAATCCTTCAAAATCAGCTTGAATCTTGCTCTCTCCCAAACCTGCCTTCTGTGTTCTCTCCCTGTGTACTTTCCAGAGTAAGACTGGCCTCTAGAAAGGGTTTGATAGGGGTTCTCCTCAGTTTTCTGATCCTTTTCCTTACATTGATAATTTTCCAGTCTCTATTCTTACTTGCCGTGTTGGTCTTCCAAGGCTGCCATGACAAAGTAGCACAGACTGGGTGGATTAAACAACCGCAGATTATTGTCTCACAGTTCTGGAGACCAGAAGTCCAAACTTGAGGTGTCGGCGGGGCCATGCTCCTCCTGAAACCTACAGGGGAGAATCCTTCCTTGCCTCTTCCTAGCAGGTGGTTGTTGGGAATCTTTCCTGTTCTTTGGCTGGTAGCTCTATCACTCCAATCTCTGCCTTCATCATCACATGACCTTCTTCTTGTGTCTCTGTGTTTACATGACTACTTGCTTATGAGGACACCGGTCATACTGGATTAGCTGCCCTCCTTCACGGCAGCATTATACACAATAGCCAAGAGGTGGAAGCAACCAAGTGTTCATTGATGGATGAACAGAGAAGCAAAACATGGCCTATCCCTATAGTGGAATACTTCCTCAACAAAAAGGAAGGAAATTCTGACACCTGCTACAACGTGGATGGACCTTGAGGACATTATGCTAAGTGAAAGAAGCTAGTCACTAAAGGACAAATACTATATGATTCCACTCACATGAGGTATCTAGAGAAGTCAGATTTATAGAGACAGAAAGTGAATGGTGGGTGTCAGGGGTTGTGAGGACGGGGGGGAATAGGGAGTTGTTTAATGGGTACAGAGAGTCAGTTGTGCAAGACGAAAAAGTTCTAGAGATGGGCAGTGGTGATGTGTACAAGAATGTGTATGTATTTAAGACCGCTGAACAGTACACTTAAAAGTTGAGATGGTAAATAGTATATTATGTGTATTTTACTATAATTAAAAATTTAAAACAAACAAACAAAATCTGTACCTCATCCCATTGTCCAGGATTTCTCTCAACTTAGGGCCAGAAGATTCTGGGCTAGAGCTCTATTCACAAGCAACCTGCTTTGGGACCTTCTTCTGCAGTTATATCCACAAACAACTCCATGTTTTCTGGTCTGGTCCTTTATTCCTTCTTGGCCAGGCATTATGGTGTAGCCTGACCCTATCCACTCTTCCTTCTGTCATTCCCACAACACCTCAGGCTCACTAAGGAGCCTGTGTGGTCTTGCACATGACCACGGTCACAGACTGGGTGAGAATCCGTGAAGTCGTACTGGCCACCTTCTCCCCACTTCTCTTTTAGAGATGGGGAAACTCGTTCTCAGGAATGTCCTCATCCTCTTATACTTACCTAGTAATTTTTTACCTCTTATTCAAGTGTCCTCTGTACTTAATTCTCATTACATTGTTTTTCTGAAGATTTCGTCAACACAAATAGTGCATTGCCCTACCCATGTAGGTTCTCACTTGGTTCTAATGCTCTCCTTTTCCCACTTCTTTCCCTTTAGAATGACAAATCAGAGATCCTGGGAGTGTTGAGACCTTGAACCAATGAAATCCTATGTAAAATTTTAGTAGAGTATAATAAATAAATACTTTCACAGTATGTGCTTTCCAGTGGAAGCTTTTAAAGAAACAGGCTCTACCACAGAGCCTGATTTGGAAAGTATATCTGAGAGAAGAGATTATAAGTGATTTGAGCCTTGAGGACAGGTATGAGCATGGATGAAAGTTGGAGATGGCTATGGAAGAACACTGAAGGTGAAAATAATGATGTGGACAAAGTTGGGGAGAGAATGGGGGTAGAAATCATAAGGGATTTATAAACACAGGGTGGCTGTCATTTAACTGTGTGAATTGGACCAATGACAAATGAAGTTGGAATTGTAGACAAGAACCATTCATGGTGGCATTTGAAGCTGCACTAAGAAGCTTGAGCTCTGACTGGTGTTTTTCAACTTGTGGTCCATGGACCACCCACATCTGTTTCACTTGAGTATTTGTGGGAATGAAAATTCCTAGGCTCAGTCTTAGAATTTTATACATCAAAATCTCTGTGCTTAGGCGATAGGAATCAGCATTTTTAACAAACTCTCCAGGCAATCCCCATGAAGCACATAATTCGAAAACTGGGTAAGACTGAGAAAACTATGAAAAAATTCTTCAATCTTAGCTGCACCTGAGAGAGCACCTCTTCCCACAGATTGCAGAGGTGTGGAAGGATTTCAGACTGGATTCTGAGAGTAGCATGTGATGTTATGAAGCTTCCATGTTCCAAGGAAATATTGGCTTGCAATGTGAGATGGAAACTTTGCAGCCTTGCTTTATTCATGACTTTTGCAAGAGTTTCCACATTTGCCAAAGAAAACGTTTGCCAGAAGTAAAACACACAAAAGATGCATCCCTCGCTCTTCCCACACATGGGTAAGTCATTAAAATGGAATAAGCTTGACAGCTGACAACTCAGGTGCTCAGTGGATGCTGAAAACTTCTTTTCTTTTTTCTCTCTTCTTTCTTTTTAATTAGTCGCAAGGAATGTGATATGTTCCGCTGACTCCTGAGCCCATGCAAAATTTATAGTTTAGGCATTATAAACTAAGCTCTAACATTCATTTTCCTTTGGCAGGAGATAAAATTCTCCTTTAAAAGAAAAATAGCTATTTATTAATGTGTACAAATGTAAAGCCAGAGTAGAGAGAGCATTAAAAAAGGGGTACATGATGCCACCCTGCAGGATGGGGTGGTCAGGCTCCTGCATGAGGGCTGGAAGGCGGAAGCCTTGGAGAGGAAGGAAAAATGCACAATTTCATGGAAGAGCTTTCTGGCCTGAAAGAACAATGTGGGCAGTAAAAGGCACGAGGGATGGAAAGGGCAACTGTGTGTAAAAAGGACTCTCAGGTGGCTTGTCCGGTGTGGGAAGGTACTCATGGAAGTGGTTGATCTCACATTGGAGAAGGCCTCAAATATCAGGGGGAGGGGTTTGCACTTAATCTATGGACAGTGGAGCTCCCTTTATGCTCAATAATGTCATACTTTGGGTGAAAAGTTCTAGTAGTCTCGTTTTATGTAAACCAAAGAGAAGAGAGACTAGTTGTAAAGCAGTTACAGGGGCCTTTGGGTCTTTCCCTTAATGACAGACTTTATAGCAGCGGAGTGGGTTTGAAAAAGTGTTGAGTTTCAGGTGGGTTGGAACATCAAATCACTACGAAGAGAGAGTCAGGCACGTGTGTCTGGTGTAGGTGGGGGAGGGAAGAGGGACACTTAGCAACAACCGGGACTGAAAAGCTGAAACAACTCGTCTTGCAACCTTGATGCTTGTTCAGCTCGGAGTATGGGGCTGGTCAGGCAATACTCCTACAGACCCATCTTGACCATTAGCGACCTTCAAAGTAGACTTTGAGAGCCTTCACTTACAAATATGGAAACAAATGGCTGTTTCTCTCTGCTAGTACAGCCATCTGTCCCGTACTACTTCCAGAAAAATGATATTATAAGTATATTCATATTTGTCTAATGATCGAATTAACTAGGCAAGTACTGATTCAGCATGGGATTCTGGTTTGAATAATCAGTCATGTGGAAATGCTACACACGGCTAGAAATTCCTAGGTACTAACTATTCCATTCCAGACAGATTATCTAGCTTAAGGTAAGTATGGTAAGGTCTCTGAAGATAGAACCATGATCAGGACAAGGGTTCGGTGAGAACCATGGCACCACGAAATCAAGACTCAAGAAGGAATGATGCTGCATCTAGGGCAGGTCCTTTGCTGTACAATTAAGAGAGAAAAGCTGGGGGAAAATTGCCCTACTAGTTATCAAAAACACTGTGTAAACCATTTCTGAACATTTTCCCAAACAAATGTCTATAGATCTGTCTGGTAGAAATTGAGTCATTTATGAGCAAAGGAAGACTACCTCACCAATGTCCTCTACAGAATTCCATTTCTTTGTAGACACATTTTGAGAACCATTGATTTGACAAAGATACGCATAATCGACACAGATTTACAAAGACTAGTTTCCGAGGGTTGCTGCAGATAACCTTGCCGATGCTGAATGTATAGACTTTATCTAATGACTCTTCCCCATATATCCCTATGGCTAAAGTTGACCTATGTGCTCACCAATATCAACAAAGTCCAGGAGAGCCATAGAGCCCAAGTAGATGAGGAAAGGATACTCCAGGCACTGTTTTAAGGCTTAAGTATATTAATTAATCTAATTCTTCCGCAGCCGTTTTGGAGAGGTATCTTATTATCCTTCTTGTACAGACCAGGAAATCAAAAAATCAAGAGAAGTTACATCATTTACCTCAGGCCACACATATCCAGTAAGTGGCAGAGCTGAAATGAGAATCTAGTCAGTGCTGCAAGCCAATATGAAGCCCTATGCCACACTCTTCATACAAAAAGAAGAGGAACACCAACTCGAAATATTCCTGGAGATGAAATTTGTTGGGACTTGGAATTTATATAGCTTTTTACTTATTTCCCATATAAAAAGGCCTTTAACATGAAGACTTCAAAGAATCTCCATAAACATTGGTATTATTGTCTTAATCACCTTTATAATGTTTAAACATTTTGGGAATACAATCTTTGTATTTTTGGACGCCTATAATCTCCATGAACTTGGTCAAGTCATTTCAGTCTCCCTGAGCTCAGTCTCCTAATCTGTAAATTGGGGATGATTCTAAACCTACAAGTTTGCACCAAGGTCTAGTGAGATGAGAGATGTTCAGGAATCAGCACTTGGTAGTTCTAATACATGTGATTTAGGGTTATTAAAATAAACAGTGAATTAGAAGACAGATTTCCAAATTTCATGTTAGACTGTTGGGAAAAACAAAAGAGATGAGGGGAACATTCTTGTGAAGACACAGAGGGAAAGGCAGTCCTACCAACGGTGGACAAACATGACTCCAGGGAATCTTAGAGGCTCAAGGCTCTGTTAAAAGAGAAGAAGGGGAGGAGAAAGAGGGTATTTATTATGGGTTGAATTGTTGAATCTGAAACAAAATTCATATTTTGAAGTCCTAGCCCCTAGTACCTCGGAATGTGGCCTTATTTGGAAATAGAATTGTTGCAGATGTAACTAGTTAAGATGAGGTTGTACTGAAGTAGGGAAGGCCCCTAATCCAATACTACTGGTGTCTTTACATAAAGGAAATTTGTTCATAGACATGTGCAGATACCCAGGAAGAATGTCCTGTGAACTTGAAGCGACAGATAGAAGTGTTGCTTCCACAAGAGAAGGAACACCGAAGATTGCCAACAAACCACCAGAAACTAGGGAAGGAATGTGGAACAGAGAGTCTCCTTTACAGCCTCAGAAGGAATCAACCCTGCAGACGCCCTGATCTCAGATTTGCAGGCTTTAGTACTGTGAGAGAATACATTTCTCTTGTTTAAGCCAGTGACATTGTGTTACTTTGTTATGGAAGTCCTAGAAAGCTAATAGAGTATTCCAGTCTGATTTGAAGCTTGAATGGGGTTTTGGTCAATGAAAAGACTGGGAACAGTGACAGCATGAATGAAGGCACAAAGAAGCAAAAGCATGGGAACTATGCGGGGGCTGAAGGGCAGAGTGATTGGGGATGTGGAAATTGAAGAAGAGGGCTGAGTGTAGCCTAAGGACTCCTGGAGCCATGGGGAAAAGGCAGAGACTCACGGCAGGGGTGGGGAGTACAGAGCAAAACGTTTTTATGTGTCTCGGGCCACATATTCTGGCAATGCTGGGAGGAAATATTAGAGTTTAAAGGACAAGATGTTGAAGGAAACATTTGGAAGGAGGTTCAATTGGTCTATGAAAGATGATAGGGACTGGTTACATGTGGCCATATAGACGTGGAGGAAAGGTGAGTGTCAACACAGTTGGATTGCACGTGAGGGGCAGGGGGCTGAAGATGCTGCTTGTGAAGCCTAGAGGACTGGTCTGCTGAGGTCATTGGCTTATGAACAAAGTCCCCAAGGGAAAATAGCATCAAATTTGAGTGTGATTTTTTTTTTTTTTTGAGATACCCAATAGGCAGGTAATCCAGTTGTGAATCTCAGGAGAGTGATTGAAACTAAGTAAAGAGCTGCATAATGAATAGATGTGCTGGGTGCATGCATTGTTGATCAGAAGAAATAGCAACTACAATAGCAGCAATATAGATAAATTAAAGTTATTGATTTAAAGTTATTTAAAAAATTCAGTTAGTGAACACCGAAAATTACAGAAGGGAATTTTCTATTATTTTGATTATTAATGAAAGAATGTGATTCAAGCAAGAACTTCTTATGAGATTTCTGAACTGTATTTTGTTTGGAGAGCCACTGACACAGTTGACACATTGACAGGTCCTGGCATAATATCTCCACCCAGACAGATCCACAAAGAGAATCGCCCTTGGGCTCATCGATCAGCAGGAAGGTGACCTCTACAACATGCACTGAACATATGGTGTCTGCATTGTCAGGGTTTGTCCACACAGCCCAAATGGGTTACGATGGGCCCCAAAGCATGCAGTTTCAATACGTTTTCAGCATGGATTTGGCAGATAACTAACCAGTCGTCGAAAATCAGAAATATGGCATTATGTGATTACTAATAAATGCCAAGATATCCCTCTACTTTAAAAAGTGATGGCCATTACATGAATTAAGGTGGAATTCTAAGGGAGGGTTTAAACTAAATCTAGAATAAAGGAGTGTATGGTCATAGATTAATATGTCCCTCAGGTCTGTTTCCACCCACAGTTTTCCTCTTTCTCTTTTTTATCTTTATTACTTGCCGTTCATTTGTTGATGAAAACAGAGTGTTTGTCATACAGTTTCTCAGAGTCCTAGCATTATTATGTTGTCAATTAACATGTTCCTCTGGCCCCTATATTTGTACATGTTGGTCATTACATATAAACACCTGACAAGAAATGTATAGTAAGAATCGGCATAGGTGTTGCTGTGTCATTCTGTCAGTGTCAGGAGGCCATTAATGCCTGGTTGTCTCCCTTTTTTTGTGAAATGAGCACCATTGATTATCATTGTATAGATTCGTTATTTCATTAGATGCACAATGCTGATATTCTCAAGCTATTCTTTCTCAGTCATTTATTAGCTGAAATACTTTTATGAAGAGAAAATGTCCATCCACTATTTGGTTAACCTTAGCTATAGATTGCATAGGAAAGGCAGGAACAATTCTTTATCTTCTCCCTTATTTACACTTTTCACATTAGTGATGTGGATCTTTAGAATCCTCTGGAGGTTACCTGTAGATTCGACTGGTGTGTGTGTGTGTGTGTGTGTGTGTGTGTGTGTCATTCTGAAGTAGTGATTTTAAACACATATGATGCCTTCCTATCTGTGACAGTCACGATCTTTCTCAATGCTTCCTCTGTCCCATCTTTAGACATCTTTAGTTGGCAGAGGGGATGTCTTTAAATTGGCTTCTGACATGACTAAGCAATCTTTGATGCTTCCGTGGCTTCTGGCGTGATGGGAATTTTCAGGCTAATCCTGTAGGTGTCCTGCCCCAGACTTGGAATGAAACTTCAGTCAGAAATAGTATTTAGCATACATGTCCTAAGCACTAGGACAACAATTTCTTTAAACTCTAGGGGTTCAGGCAGTTAAATCGTATAGATGAAATGTGGTGATTAGCAGATAGTTATTTCTTCTGCCAGTGACACATATGTCCCCAAACTGTGGTGACTATGTGTGTAAAAGAAATATTTGAATATCAGTGTCACTTCTTAATGTTAATTGTTACAGTCTATTTGACGATTACCAGAATAGTTCTGAAATAATTTTTGGCTGTGTTAAAATTAATCAAAATTTTACAAAATTTGTTTCTTTGTTCTCTCAGCACTCTTATCTGCTCATAATCACCACTGGGAATCTTTTATTCAATGTATTACCCTGTTCTTTTAGTTACAAATTTCTAAGAACAGTGAGTTAAGAAGTCTAAACATTTTACTTGTTGCAGAATATCCAACGTGTAACTACATTTTGGGGTGTCTCAAGTCGGCACTAATCAGGAGAGTTTCAGACTTAATAAAATCTGGACATATTATCTGTGCCTGAAAAAATTAATCTCAAGCTCCAAATGGAGGTTCCTTTGATGATTGGGTCAGACTGTTGGTCTCTCCTGTTCTTCACATCACATGCCTCTCAGCCTAGGTGAGGGGGAGTAGGGCTGCTGAGATCATTCCCAGCTCATGCACTTTTCATTGAACTAAAGGTAGATTTCTAAGAGAGTCAGTTATACATAAATCCTCCCCTTACAATCTTCGCAGGCTGTTTCATTTCCTTTCTGTACACACATTTAAAGTTTGCTTTCAAAGGGGAGCGACTAGAACAGAATTCAGGGTCTGTGGACACAGATGGCCTCAAAGTGTGTTTTCTTCTCCTTCTGGAGAGGATTATTCTAAATGAAGGGCAGGGTTTCACAGCACTCAGTGACTTAAAAACAGACATATCTGCCTGTTCAGTGGATTTTATTACTGTGACATAATTTACCATCAAGTCATAAAATTGCACTATTCTACATTTTAAACTCTACAAATTTGGAAAGCCTTTTCTCAAAATTTGTCCAAATTCAGGGCAATAGTTTTTGAAACTTAGCTCTATTGGCAGCAGAGTGAATTCCTAAATAAGCCTTAATAATGGGTCAGCTGAAGGAGTAGATGTTTGACGATAGAATCTCATTATCCATCATTATTTGCTTTGCTTTTGTTAGCTACCTTCAAACGTTAATGAATATAAGTATAATCTGACTTATATGACAGGTCATGTGCCAGGCTGTACTCTGAAGACCGTCTACATTTACCCAGACTTAACTCTGTTCTCACAGCCACTCTGTGAAGAAAGCTAAGAGAAATTCAGTGATTTATTCACGGTGGTAATTAGCAGAGCAGGATTTGAACCCAGGCGATTGTGTTTCAGGAGTCCAGGATGTTATATAATATTGCCTCTTCTTCTCTTTCACAGGTTTTTAAATAGATCTCATATGGCTGTGCAATCTCAGTGCTAAATTAAACTTGAATGTCATCTGTGCTAGTTCTCCATTTAACCTTCAATCTCTCTCCACCTTGTCTTCTCCAAATAGTCATCCAGTCTACGTTTAGCCACATTAACAGTAGGAACCCACTCTGTATTCCTTGCAAATCATGCATGTAAAGTTGCTTCACCTCTCTGAGATTGTTCCTTACTTGCAAAGTGTCAGTGACAGTACCACCTTGAAGGATTTTAAAGATGTATGCAGCTGCCCTTAATGAAAAAAGTCATCATTATAATTTATCTTAAAAAATGCTGGTTTCCTTTTTCCTACAACTACACTTTGTTGGAGTCCCTCTTCCAGATTGTCCAGAAGCAGTTCTCTCCTTGGGACTCCCAGGGTTTGGCCTGACAGCATCAACGCTCATGTTGCAGACTGATTGGCTTTCCTTCCCCCTCAGGTGTTTCCAACGCTTACTCTGATGATAGTTGAGAGGATTTGCATATGTGTCCCAGTGAGCACACTGGGTTGCCTGTGGCTCGAAAGCACGAGGTGTCATGAGGCCATCGCTAGAACTGGATAAACTGGGTACACTGCAGTTGCTTAAAAATACTTACTAAGGAAATCTTGATCCTGGAAAAAACAAACAAACAAACAAACTGTGAATGTGCTAATGTAGGCACTCTCTATACTGGAAAAAATGTATTTTAATTTATTAAAATACATAAATTTATTGGATGTGTGGGCTAAAGCAAATCAATTGGAAAATATGAGTCCTGAAGAAAACTCAATTCCTTTTTCACTGAAATGTTGACCTGTGATCTTTTGAATTAGTCATCAAACCTTGATTCACAGCCATTTTATGGGTCCCCTGGTTGTATATGACATCACGCACTTGGCATAAGCCTAGTGTTCATCACATTCAGTTGTTCCTTTAACAATATCTTGTACTGGTGATTCTTCATTTGCTGCCCACAGCTACTACCACCCCCTCACCAGTCTACCCTCTGCCCTTCCCTGTCCTGCCTATGATCAGGAAGGATCTCTATGAAATCTCTGTGAATTCTCTTGTCTCTGCCCCTACAGCTTCTGGTTGTGTTTTGTCTATGGGGGACTCTGGAATGATGCCAGAGATGACAGAGAAGAAGACTGGTCCTTACCCTCCCTCTCCCCAACCATGTGGCTGGCCACAGGACATCCCTCTGCCCTAGCGCCAGCCCTCCCTGGGCTCCCTTTACTGACTGGCCCTCTCAGACCCAGGGTGGTAAAGGTTTTTGCTATTAATGATCCTTAGGGGTTCTCATCCTTTGTGGCTCTCTGTGGTCCCTTCATTATTCTGTTTCCAATTTTCTCTTCTAAAAATGCCCTCTATTTCCTGCCAGGCCCTTTATTGATGCTCATACATTGAGCACTTCCTGTTTACCAGGTACTGTATAAGCAGAGAGGAAGGGGTAGCACCTAAGACACAGCCCCTGTTGTAGCTGGTTTATAAATGAGACAGGGAAGGTGAAACCACAAGAGTGTCATACAGACCGTGTCTGTAAAGGAGCTGTGCCTAGTGAGTGGACAGAGAGAGGCTGGACAGGGCAGGCGACATGTGAGCTGGGTTATGTTGGGTGTAGCAGCAAGAACAAAAGTGGTAGAAAACCCTTGTATCTGAAGAAGCAGCTCATTATGTACTAGAGAGATTAGTGAGACTTCATTGATATGAAGATGGCGTAGATAACAGAATGGTTTCTAAAAGGTTTCTTCGGTGGCTTGTTCCAGGAGAAGGGGGGTGCATCCTTCCTGGATATTCATATGGCCTTTGACTTTTACAATAATTTACATAGATGAAACAAAATGTTGTCATTTCCACGCAACATAAATGGTATAATTTCCATACAACATAAGTCTTGATGAAATAAGCTACTTCTAATCTGGGTTTCTAGTTCCTTCATTTAATCATTTAGTGATGATAACACTAAAAAACGAAAATTATAGAATAATCAAAATGTGTGATATTATAAAGAACAATATGTGATCAGACATTTTTGTTTACAGAATAAAATGAATGTGTTAGCCTCTCCCCTCAAGTGGAGACCCTCCATGGACATCAATATTGGCTGCAACATAGCAAATGTTGTGGTATAAGTGACTCTAGCTAATGGGAGACCTTAACAGACCCTCTGAGGAAAGATTGGTTTTTGAGTAAGATCTGGAGGTTATGGGTCATGGAACTGTGGGATGAGTCAATAGGTTTTGAGTTACTGCTCTAAGTTTGACCTCATGTACTCATTACTAGCAAGGCCTGTGGAAAATCAACTTACATTTTCTATTTTCTTTGTAACTGTGCAGGATGTTAGCATTGGAGGGATTGGAAGAAAGTTATATGAGATTTCTCTGTATTGTTTCCTAAGAACTATCTGATGGTCAGGCAGATGAGCACGGCATGGGTGGAGGAATGCAAGAATTCATTCTTACCCTTAAAGCTAAACAGTGATCCCCAGAATCTAATCACAGAATTGGCTTCCTCAAAGCCATCTTTATCTTACTTCTTAGACTCATGATTTGTTAGAGAAAAAAAGAAAAAAATTGCTCAGCTTTCAGGCTTAAGGACAAAGGTTTACTAAACACTTAGAGGTAAAAGTTTCCTCAGGCTGAGACTGAAGACTTTCACATGGGAACTAGGAAGGCCTCTCCATGTGCCACAACCCATATGGTGGAGCGTGGGAAGTGGGAGAGAGACTGGGGTGTGGGGAAGCATTTGGTTCAACGTTGTGTTAATTATGGGGCTTCTGTGTACACACATGCTGAAGTCCTGGGGGGTGAACAAGGTGGGGCGGTGTGGTTCTTCTGTAGGATGAGAGAGAAGCTGAGAGCAGAGGATCTTTGGCCCCAGTTCTTACTGGGGAGTCTAGGGGGACCACTGCAGAGTGACCCTCTGCAGATAAACACAAAAGAATGACAGTGGAGGTGTGGTGCCATCAGGCAGGCAGCAGGTTGGGGTAAGAGTTCCAGACCCTCCTCAGACCTTCTGAGAGGTACAGAAATGATTCCAAATTCTTCACCTCCCTGTAGAGGATGCAGAAACTGGCTAACTGGTTGCCTGGTCAGCTGACCAAGGTTGGCCACTGCTGCCCAGAGGTGATGACTAAACCCCATGTACACTGCTTACCAGCCTCAAAGCTGCTGTCCCAAATAGACATTCAGAAGGGTCCAGAGTGAGCCTCTGACGTGCATCCCCTCTCTTCCGCCACCATGAGGGCCGCCCAGCCCTACACACACGCCCACACATCATCGCTGGAACAAGCCAAGGAGGAGCCTTGGATTCATAGGGGTTGAACTTTAAATGATCCAATATTGGCAAAAATGAGAATGCTCTCACCAGGAGGAGACGGGTAGTCTCACCAGAGACTGGTGTGCATCACACCACAACTTTCCTCGTGCCCCTTATGAACTCTCCCTTCAGCGCAGCTCTTCCCCATTCTGTCCCCAACTACCAAATTTAATCGTTCCATCCCCTGTGCCTCTTGCCTCCTGTTCCATGATATGCAGCTTGCAAGGGTGATTCGATAAGCCAGGGTAAAGAGACAGAGGGATAAAATGCTAGGTTTTGCTTTTGTTTTCTTTTGTTTTGCTTTAACACGATGTACTGATAAATAAAATCCATAGGTCTCTTGCAAGAAAACCGAGAATGTGAAAATAAAATAAAAAATAACAACAAAAAAGTAATCCGCAGCCCTTAATCACTTACACTGTAGCTTGGAGTAGAATTAACCTTTACATTTTAATGACAAGTTTAATGAAGACATTCAAATATCAAATTAACTCTTAGTTTGATTGACTCTAAGTCTAAAGTTACATATTTGTTAAGATTTACATGTGTAGTTTTGATTACAATAATAAATAAGGTGGAGTTTCAAAATAAAAACGGAAGGATTGATAAAAGTTGGTAAGATTGGTTAAATGTTGATGATATTTAAGCTGAGTATGGACATGGAGGTTCATTATGCTATTCTCTTTCCTATTGTACATTTGGAAAATTTTTATAGCAAAAGGTCAAAAGGTGGCAACGAAATATTTGGCTTTGGGGTCAAGGCAAAATGACAGTTTTTCTTCTTTTTAAGGAAGTTTATACAAAGAGATTCAAGGAAATTGCCAAGCTATTTCTTGGAATTCAAGTTATAAAACAACACCTTATTACTCTAAGGCTGGATTAAAACACACGTCAATGATGAGACTAAAACAAGACTAAAAGTAGATTTAAAAAAAATTAGCCAGTGGAGTTTCTTTCCAAGATGTGGTTCATTATTCCTAAATACAAACATAGGTTTTCAACAGATAGGCTTTTAAACATTTTAGCATGCTTTAAAAATGCCACATCCATAAACAAAAATAAGAAAAAAGTTGGAAACTTTCCAAATGAGTCTGACCACTTCTTATTCAAAACATTTTGATTATTTTCTGGTCTTCAGAATCCTTTGTATCTAAACCAGCAGAAACAAAAGCAGAGGGAAGATGCTCTATTCTCTCCCCAGTAGGATACTTGCCTACGGTATTCAAACAGGGATGACATGGCATTAAAAGGAATTTTCAGCTTCCCCCAAATTTAACTCCTTATTTTTGGACTTCGTGCTTTCATTGATATATGAAACACATTTTTGGTGTTTTATCAGAGCTTAATTGAGGTATATTCCATAAACAATAAATGAGTACATATTTGAAGTGTGCAACTGGGTGAGTCTTAACATATGCACACACGTGTAATATCATCACCACAGTCGAGATAATGAACATGTCCATCACACCACAACTTTCCTCGTGCTCCTTACGAACTCTCTCTTCAGCCCAGCTCTTCCCCACTCTGTGCCCAAGCAACCCCTGATGTCATTTCTGTCAATATACATTTGCTTTCATTTTCTAGGATTTTATATTAATGGAGTCATAAAGTATGTACTCATTTCTGTCTGATTTCTTTAACTCAGCATAATTATTCTGAGATCGCTTTGTGATTCAGCATGAGTGTATGTTTGAATATACCATAGCTTTTTATTCATTCACCTATTGATAGATATTTGGGTTGTTTCTAGGTTACAAATAAAGCTTCCGGCTTACAAACAAAGCTGCTATGGTAATCCACATGCAAATCTTTGTATGAATATATGCTTTCTTTTTTCTTGGGTAAACCCTAGCAGTGGAATAGCTAGATCATATAGTAAGTGTTTAAGTTTTTAAAGAAACTGCTGAACTGCTTTCCAAAGAGGTTGTACCATTTTTTATTTCCATCAGTAATGTATGAGAGTTCCAATTCCTCCACATCTTTTAAAATGTTAGCCACTTTTATAGATGTGTAGTGATACCTCACAGAGGTTTTAATTAGCATTTCCTTGATGATTAACGATGTTAAGCATTTTTTCATGTGCTTATTTGCCATTCATATATCTTATGGGATAAAGTGTTCAAATCTTCCATCAATTTAAAAAAATTGGGCTGTTTGTCATTGAGTTTGGAGAGTCCTGTGTATATTCAGGATTCAAGTCTTTTTTCTTAGCTATATACTTTGGAAATATTTTTTAACAGTCTGCAGACTGCTTTTGTAATCTCTCAGCAATGTTTTTTGAAAAGCTGACTTTTAAATTTACATAAAGGTCAATTTATCAATTTATTTTTTATGGGTCATGCTTTTGCTGTTGTAACTGAGTAACTTACCCTAACTCATGGTTTAAAGGTTCTCTCCTATGTTATATTCTAGAAATTTCATAGTTTTGGGTCTTACACTTAGGTCTATGATCTATTTCGTATTAATTATTGTACTTGGTGCAAAAGAGGAATTTATGTTTATTTTTAATATGCATATCCAATTATTCTAGGACCATTTGTTGAACAGACTATTATCTTTTCTTCGCACCTTTATCAAAAATAAATTATGCATATACACATGGGTCTGTTTCTGGAATCTCTATTCTGTTCTATACTTCATCATATATCAGTAATCATATATATAAACATATATACGTATGTTTCAAATTGTTGTTGTTTTTTGTTTGGGTTCAACTCTTATTCCATTTATCTCTTTTCTGGCTACGATATCCAGCATAATGTAGAAGAAACATTTTTTCCTGAATATCAAGAAGTTTTAAGGAAGTTTGTTGTGAGTTTTTATAGATACGCTTTTCGGGTTAGGGGAGTTCTCTTCTATTACTAATTCGATAAAATTTTCTATCATAATGGATGTTGGATTTTATGAGCTACTTTTTCCTGCATCATATGAGATACTGTATTTTTTTTAACCTTTCAACTGTTAATGTTGTGAGTTCATATCATTTGGTTTAATCATAAAAAACAATCTGCCACTCTGGTTGTAAAACTTAACTTGGTTATTACATCCAAAGTGAGACTGTATAATTTTTTTTTTGAGTTCTATGATTTGTTATCAGGATTATTATAGCATGTTTTCCTCTTCTCTGGAATATTTTGTGTGCAGTTAGAACTATATTATTCATTGAATATTATTTCTTTTTTTTAACATCTTTATTGGAGTATAATTGCTTTACATTGTTATGTTAGTTGCTGCTGTATGACAAAGTGAATCAGCTATACATATACATATAGCCCCATATCCCCTCCCTCTTGCGTCTGCCTCCCACCCTCCCTATCCCACCCCTCTAGGCGGTCACAAAGCACCGAGCTGATCTCCCTGTGCTATGCAGCTGCTGCCCACTAGCTATCTATTTTACATTTGGTAGTGTATATATGTCAATGCCACTCTCTCACTTCTCACTTCTGAGAACGATTATTTGTGGTTTTTCACTGGTTTTCAGTTTTCGTTTTGTTTTTTAATAGACCAATATTTGTCTGTTTGTTGAATTATTGTTTTCTTTATTGTTAATTTACAATATTATCTTTATAATTTATTTTCTTCTAATTCCGGAGGAACAGCAAATTTTCCATTATTTTTCTAAGCATATGGCATGAATGCTAAACTCATTATTTTTAATCTTCTTTGTTAACATTTGAATTTAAAGCTCATAAGTCCCTCAACTTTAGCTGCATCTCACACATCTGGATATGTAGTTTTGTTTTCTAATCATTCAGTTCAAAATGTTCTCTCGTTCCCGGTATGATTTATTCTTTCCCACAGGTTTTGTTTTAAATGTGTTTATTTCCTATTCTCCAAAGCTACTTTCTCGTCTTCATCTTCCTATTTTTTCCAGTCAAATTGCCCTGTGGTCAGAGATACACTCTGTGAATTCCAAACCTTTGAAATATACCAAGACGATATATGTCCTGTTTTAATAGAATTTCTGCAGTTTTGTAAATGCCCTATATAGACTTGAAAATAATGTATATTGTATAGCATCTTAAAATACTTATTAGATCATGCTATTATGCATATTTTTAAATCTTCTATGTTCTTAACTTGAGTGATGTGTAACATTCTTTCAATATAGATGTAGATTTTTCTTCTTCTTATGGTAGTTCTATTGATTTTTGCTGAAAATATTTGAAGCCATTATTATTAAATAAACAAAAATTGAGTAATTAAGCTTTTCTGGTAAATTTAGTTTTCATAATTACTAAGTGGTTATTTGTATTGATAGTAATGTTTATTGCCTTAAAATTTACATTGCCTGTTTTAGTTACAGCTTTCCTTTATTTATTTATGTTTTTGCTTTGTATGTGCATGGTCTGTCTTGTTTCCATGCCTGTACATTTCATCTTTTGGTATTGCTCTGTTTAGAAATTTCTCTTGTAGACGGTATACAGCTTTGAAAATGGAATCTAACGGGTTTTCATCTTTTACCTTATATATTTAGTATATTTACATCTAATGTCATTACTGCCATAATTTTGTACAAATATAGCATCATATATTTTGTTTTCTATTTGCCTTACTGGTTCTGTATGTCTATTTTTGTCACTTTTGGTCTTCCAGATTGATTATAATTAGAATTTTTAGGTAAACTTTTTATTTTAGAATAATTTGAGATTTACAGAAAAGTTACACAGACAGTACAGAGAGTTCCCATATTCCCCACAATAGTTTCCCCCATTACTGACATCTTACATTAGAATGGTACATTTGTCACAATTAATGAAGCAGTACTGATACGGTATTATTAACAAGAGGCCATGGTTTATTCGTATTTCCTTGGTGTTTACCTAATGTCCTTTTTTTTGTTCCAGGATCCCATCCGGGATCCCACTGACATTTAGTCATCATGTTGGTGACAGTTTCACAGACTTGCCTTGTTTTTGATGAAATTGAGAGTTTTCAGGTGTGCTGGTCCAATACTCAGGTGTTTAGCTTCTCCATTTAGATTTGTCTGATGTTTTTGTCATCAGATGACTGCGGTAATTGCTTTTTGGAGGGAATACCACACAGTAATGTGCCATTCTCCTCATCAAGGTATCAAGGGTACACGTCACCAACATGACTTATCACTGTGACCTTAATCACCTGTTCAGGAGAGTATGTGTCAGGTCACTCCCTTAAAGGTGTTCTTTTTCCACTTCTTTCCAAATTGTACTACTTGGGAGGAACTCACTCTGTGAAATTCCCACTTAAGAAGTAAAGTGAGAATATTTAACATTTTCCTCTTCTATGTTTAAGTTGGTTTGGAAGGCATACACCATTTTATTCTATTATTTTAGTGGATACATTAGAAATTATAACATCCATTCATAATTTATGAAAGTCTAATGACAAACAATACCTTTTATTTTCTCATCAAACAATACAATAATTTAGAATATTTATAAAATTTCACCACTTCTGAAACTTTTTATTGAAGTGTATTTTAAGTCCACTTAATTTTTGAACAGTCGGTTTTTGTTTCAATGTATCCAGTTCTTTGCTCTTCATTCCTTCTCTGTCTCTGACCTTTCTCTGAGATCCTTTTCCTTCTTCCCAAAATAGATATTGAAGAATTGCTCTGGCGAGGTTCTGTGTGGCACACTCGCCGTTTGTATTTGTCTAAAACTGTTTTCATTTCACTAACACTTTGAAAATATTTCCTTGCTGAGTACAAGATTCTGTGTTGCCCTTTATTTCCTTTCGGGGCTTTGAAGGCATCATTCCCTCTAACCTTTTTCTCTTGGTTGAGATATCAGCTGTCATTCAAATTTCACTCCCTGAAAGGTATTCTTTCTTTTGTTCCTAGCTGGCTCCTTCTAAGATTTTTCTCTTTGCCTTTTGCTTTTAGCATTTCCAACACAATGTGTCTAGGTACGGATTTCTTTTATTCTCCAAAGGTTTCTTGGAATTCTTGAATTGCTGAAGCAGTATCTTTTACCAGTTCTTGAATATTTGCTGTCATTATCACTTCAAAAACTGTCCCTGTCCCATTTCCCTTTCTGTGATTTCAATTAAATACAGGTTAGACTGGCCCATTCTTTTCATTCTTCGTCTTCTGCCCTCTTTTTCTCCATCTTCCACACTTTGTTCTCTATATGTTTTTGATCTACATTCAGTTTTACTACTTATCTCTTCAAATGTGTTTATTGGCTTTCTTTTGTGCTCTTAATTTCAGTATTAGTATTTTCAGTTCCAAAATTTCTGTTTGGTCCTTTTCCAAATCTGCAATGTCACTTTGTTCTGGTTTCTCGTTCCCATATTAAAAGCTTGGCTTCTCTTCTTTTGTACATAATAAGGCTAGTTGTTTTATAATCAGAATCTTTTCATTTCAATATCTTAAATCTTTTCCTTCTGTTTCTGTACCCCATCCACTCCCCTTCGCCACCACCTCCCACGGGTTCTCACTCATGCTGCCTGATTTATTGTGTGACAATCTCCCTTTTGCTCTTTTACAGACATTGATCATATACATGTTTGTAGGAATAGTTGGAGCCTAGGGTCATGTTTCATCCTCCTTAAAGATTTTGTCTTTTGCTTCTTCCAGAGATCAGGGGCAAACATTCCATCTTGAAATTAGAGATTCTCCCGTTTTAGGAAAGGAGGCTGAAGGCAGTACGGTGACTTGTTTACTCGTGATTTTCCCTTAGAGGAAGATGCAGACTCAGCAACACTCCCTGGGAGGGGCGGGTCTTCACTAAGTAGGCCAGGCTGCCCTTCCGAGACCACCAGCAAGCCGCACACTGGAACTCAGTTTTGCAGGTCTTTCCTGTTGACCAGCCAAAGCCCTTAGGGCAGATGCTCCTCTGAGCAGGGATCTTACCTCTCTGGTTCTGCAACTAGATTTTAGCCCAGTAATTTATTGCTATCATGCTAGCATTTGTTGCTTTTGAGAAGATTACACAAACACCCCACCTCTTTGAGGTTGTGTGGTTGCCCCAGTAGGGGGTGTGATGTAAGTTACTATTATTCCACTACTGAGACGTGCAGAATGACTGTCAATTTAAGGGAGCCCCAGATTCTCCTTAAATTTATATTATTATGTGTGTTTTAGTAGTGGACTCATAGGTAACTCAGATTACACAAGTACACAATCTCTATTCTTGCATTCTACAAGCTGTGCCAGTGAGTACTTGGTGCGAAAGTCATGGGAAGGTGCAAGATGTATGGAAGGAGAGCATCTGAAATTGGATTTTTAAAAGAATTTTTAGCTTGGCTATGGAAAAGAGGACCTTAGGGTGCCAACTGAACAAATAATTCTTTTAAAAGAAACCTGTAGTCTCTTTTGAATGAAAATAGGTATCTTGACTTTGCCATCTCCATGGCTTCTAAAATAACGTAAAGGAGCTAAATAGAGGAAACTTAACCGAAATATGGACATTAAGTTAGAAGTTTTTGCCCCAAATTTAATCAGAGCGCTAAAATGCAGTCTTATTAAAAATGTGGAGAATATTAATCTGGCATTTGAATTTTGAAAATAAAATTTTGTTTTACTAGTTGTTTTTTCTTTTACATGAAGTTGGGAAATTCAAAAGGGCAGAAATAATAGGATTTTTTTTCTCCAGAGTTTCCAAAATTTTAGTGATTAAGAGAAATTGGATACGTAGGTTCTCTTTAGCTGTAATACTCAAGGAATCCTTACCTCAGAAGGATTTTTATGTAGGACTGAGGACCAACATTCATAACTGATTTATAGCATTGTATTTCAGTGCAGTGATTTTTATTTTACATGGTAATTCATATGATATTGGTATCAGTAAGAGGGGGACTCCTTACCTCATGTCCATTATTATCTCTAAGTAGTAAGAGGTGAGGTCATTTACTGGAAATGGGGAGTAGGAGCTGGGACTTTCACCCCCACCAGGTAGTAATGGGACTCCCCAACCCTCTCTTTGAGGTCAGTAGTGGCCACAAGGGAAACTTGGATTTCCATTCCCACCTGGCAATCACCATGTGCCCCTGCAACTCCCCACTGTCCTGTCAGAAGAAATCCAATGGAAAGAATCAGTATAAGGGGGCTGCCCCTTCAACCCTTGCTGTCTGTGGAGGCCTTGCTGTCTGTAATGAGGCACTCCTACACCATCAGTGGAGGCTCTCAAGAGAGCTGGAACCATTACCCCAACCAGCAGGAACAATGAAACCTCTGATGGATGTTAATTGAGACCAAGAGAGCAGTCCCCGACTTCTACCACCACCAGGCAGTAACAAGATGGTGCCCCCAACCCTTCTTCTCCTGGAGAAGTTTCAGAAAAAGCCAGCTAAAATAGGCTTAAAATAAGATTCAAAGTGGCATAACATAATACTGAAAATGCTCAGTTTTCAATTAAAAATCACTCGTAATATCAAGAATCAGGAAAATCTCAACTTGCATGGAAAAAAATGAAATGACTAGAAACCAACACCAGTATGACAAAGATGTTAGAATGTCCTGACTATAATTTTCAAACAAACATCATAAAAATACTTCAATAAGCAATTATGGACATGCTTGAAACAAAAAAATAGAAAAGTGTCACTAAAATAAATAGAAAGTCTCATCAAAAGAGAAAAGATTTAAAGAAAAACCAAATGGACTATTTTTAAAAACTGAAAAATACAATAACCAATGTAAAAAAAGAACAAAAAACCAAACCAAAACAAACAACTCAATGGATGGGCTCAAAAATCAGTGAAGAGCACAGAGGAAAGAATTGGTGAACTTGAAATAGGAAAGTAGAAATTACCCATTCTGGACAGCAGAGAGTATGAAGAAACACTCAGGGATGTGGGACTTTTACAAAAAGCCGACATTCCTGTCATCAGAGTCCTGGAAGGAGAGAGTAAAGACAGTGGGGCTGAAAATGTACTCAAAGAAATAATGGCTGAAAACTTTGCAAATTTAGCAAAAGACATAAACTTACATATTGAATAAAGATGCCAAACCCTAAATGGGATAAACCAAAAGAAATTCTCACCAAGATACATTATAGACAAACTTCTGAAAACTAGAGGTTACGTGTTTCAAATACCAGGGGAAAAAAAAAAAAGAAAACAAACAAATAAAAAAACTTTGACCCAAGATACTGTATCCAGTGAAAAGATCCTTCAGGAAGGAAGTGGTAATCAAAACTTTCTCAGATGATGGAAGATTAAGAGAATTTGTCACCAGTAGATCTACCCTAACAGAAGAAAGGTGTTCTCTAAACAGAAAGGAAATGAAAAAAAGGAAAGAAAGGAAATGAAAATGTCTTGGAACATTAGGAAAGAAGAAGGAATGATAGAAAGAGTAAGAATAATCTTAAATAAATAAAATATATTTTCTTTTCTTATTGAGTTTCTTAAATCATGCTTGATGGCTGAAGCAAATTATAGCATTGTCTGATATAGTAGTAAAGTATTTAAGGCACATTACAAATGGCATATGGTAGAATATATGAAGAGAGTTAAGATTTCTGCACTTCACTCAGACTGGTAAATGGAGATGCCAGTGGATAGTGAAAAATTAGAGATATAGAGTGTAATGCCTAGAGTAACCATTAAAAAGCTGTGTAAAGAGATGCATTCAAAAACAGTAGAGATAAATAAAAAAGGGTGCCAGACTCCATTTCTGAATGTTCAAACAGTGTTTCATTTCCAGCTTTTGCTGTATACTTTTAAAACTCTAAAATTAGCAACATTTATGACCCATTTAAAAATGTTGGTCGTTTCAGTAGTTTAGGAAGTAGGGCTGCTTTGAGTTCTCATTGCTAAGAAAGTTTACAAGTGCACTCTAAAGTTGTCATTATTTTAAAATAGGAACAGATCAGAATGCTTACATCTTTAGTATGGAGAATTGTAACTCCAACTGTGACATCATGGAACTTGTCCATGTGATAAGCCTTTTACTTCATGCCATTCATGAAGCATACTCCACCATTTCTTCAAATAGTGCTTTGCCGCTGAAAACCATATCAACATATAGCATAATTGAATCTTCCCTGTTTATACTAACTGTTTCTTTCTGGTCTTAATTCACATATGAAGGAACAAAGGATCAGAAAATAAGTGGAAAAAAAAGAGCCTGAGTCTATACAGGTGGTGCTCAACAAGTTCAGAATGCACATGTGGGTCTCCTGATTTTCAGTATAGACCTTTTAATATCATTGTCTCATTCTACTAAAGAGATCAAAATGGTACTTTACAAATCTCTTTAAGTACTTGAACTAGAACTGAAAACTTTCTGATTAATAAAAGTGACTAAAAGAAAATTCATTCTTTCTCTTATGCCAAACCAAGTATTACATGTGCATTTTCAAGAAACAGTTGAAACATTCTCATTAGTCGAAGGAAAGATGATAATGAGTACAATTCCCAATGTATTTTTTTTTTACTATTGCTCAGTCATACCCAATGCAGTAAGAGAGGAAGATACTTTGAAATCCTCATTAATCGAAATATTTAAGTGTTATATAAAATATGAACATGTACTAATGTAAATCTTTTAAATGAATACTGAGCTGGTATAAAAGGAAGGGTGTGAAAGAGGCTGGAGAAAAGGGAAACAGAGACATTGGAGGATGAGTGAGAATGATGCCGGCTTCCAATCTGACAGTTTCTGTTGAAGCGTGGGGACCTTCACCTTCTGCCTTGAGGAGGTCTGAAGAAAAGAAAATAGTATTTGCAGCCCATCCCACATTTGAAGGATTTTTTGAGAAGGCTCATGCATAGATTTGTATTTCTCGAGAATTACACCGTCCTTCCTTGTAAGGTCAAATAATAATTAAACCATTCTTTTTTTTTTCATCTATTTTTTATTTATTTTTGGCTGTGTTGGGTCTTCGTTTCTGTGCGAGGGCTTTCTCTAGTTGCGGCAAGCGGGGTCCACTCTTCATCGCGATGCGCGGGCCTCTCACTACCGCGGCCTCTCTTGTTGCGGAGCACAGGCTCCAGACGCGCAGGCTCAGTAGTTGTGGCTCACAGGTCCAGTTGCTCCGCGGCACGTGGGATCTTCCCAGACCAGGGCTCGAACCCGTGTCCCCTGCATTGGCAGGCAGATTCTCAACCACTGCGCCACCAGGGAAGCCCTAAACCATTCTTAAAGAAGGGGCAACACAGACACCTGTCTGTTTGAACTTCCTGTTCGTCCGACATAAAACAAACGTCTTCTGAGAGTTTACATTCATTAACTAGACATCATGAAGATATGCAGTCTGAATTCATGCTGTGTGAACAATTTATTTTAATTTTTCTCTAGTAGTTAGCCTCTAGACAACTAGAAGAAAGAAACCATCTCTGGTAGAAGGAAGCTTCCAACCCACCATTCAATGATGTCTCACAAACACAAAAAATATGCGGCTGTGGGTGAGAACCAAGAAAAACAATACAGAATGAAACTCTTAAATTTTAAGATTTTGGAAACACCCATGTAGAAGAAAAGTGAATTTTCCTCAATGAGTTCAAAGAAATAAAAGAGAAATTTAAATAGATGAGCAAGGAACAAAAATCATAAAGACTAAAAAGATAGGAAAACTCAATGAATGGATAAAATAGCTTATTGGAAAAAGAAAAAGAAAGAGGTGGTAGATTGGAAGAAAGAAGGAAAGGAATTATATATAGTGCAGCCCAGAAAGCCTAAGAGAAAAAAAAAAATATGAAGAGAGACTGAAACACAAAAGGACTGCTTGAGAAGATGTAACATGTGCTTAACTGAACATGAAGAAAATGATAGGAAAAAGAGTGTCAATATTCAAATAGGTAATGCATGAAAATGTTTCAGAATCAATGGCTGACATCTCTCTTTAGTTCCTGTGCCAAAGTCACACTGTGCTAATCACAACAGCTTTACAAAAAGCCTTGGTTGCTGGAAGAGCAAGTCTTCCTACTCTGTTCTTTTTCTAAAATCTGTGTTGGCTATTGTTGGTATTTCATGATTTTGTATATAAGATAAAATCTCATTGGGATGTTGGGTCTATATTTAAACTATAGATCAGTTTGAGAAGAATTCACATTTTTATAGTACTGACTTGTCCATTCATGTAGCGTGAATATATACATATATACATAAATATTCTTATTATATATGCAGATGTATTCATGTATATAGTATGTTTAATATATAGCAGATTGGAAAGAGAGGAATTCTTAAATTTCTCTGAAACTTTATATTTTTACTATTATTTTTTGTGATATTTATTCCAGGACATTTGATATTTTTGTTGCTATTACAAATTGTTTATTAATTTAATTTTCAAGAACTTTTTGCTTTAAGAAAATTATAATGTTAATATTAAAATGTCATTCAGGAACACTTTGCTGCACACCTGAAATACATACATTGTAAATCAACTATGCTTCAATAAAAAGAAATCTCATTCAGTAAAATTTTCTAAACTCACTAATTCTAATAATTGAACCCACAGGTTTTGGGGATTTTCTAAACATACATTTACAATGTATGAAAATGCTGTGTGTTTTATTTCATTCCTGACAGTTTGTAAGTCTTTCATTATTTTTTACTGTCTTATTGCACAGGAAAGTTCCTCTAGGATAGAGTTGAATATATTGGTGTAGGTAAGTATCCTTGTCTTGTAACCCACCAAAAGAAAATTTTTAAACATTTCATATCACATGTAATGTTTAATATATGTTTTTATAGATCATTTATCATAAAATGGATTTTCCTTTAGCTAAGAGTATTTTTTAATTTAAAAAATGAATGTTAAATTATATCATCTGGTTTCTATGCATCAACTGAGAAAATATTTCCTTGAAACTGTTATTTGGCAAATCATATTGTTTGATTTTGCTACATTAAAATAACCTTGCATCAATCAAATCTATACAACTTGTGCTTTTTTTATCCTTTATGTTAAGAAACCACTATTTTAAAATATTTATTTATATGTATACAAATGAGTAAACTAACCTATCGCTGACCCTAATATCGTTCTTATTTTTGATATCAAAGTTATGTTTGTCTCAAAAATTTTGAGAGTTTTTCCATACTTTCTTATTCAGTGTAACCGTTTGTAGAAGATTAGTTTATTTTTCCTTTAAGTATGTGGCCAATTATGCTAGTGAAGCCAGCTAGTCTGATTTCCAGAAAGTATTCTAATCACTGGTTAATATATATAATAGAAATCAAACTATTTAGATATTTTATTTCTTGTGTTATGTTTCAATAATTATATTTTTCTTGAACTTGTCCATTTCATTAGATGCTTAAAATTATTGACTTACATTTGTTCATGACTGCTTATTATATTTTCAGTGTCTGCAGCATTTGTGGTAGTTTTCCGTCCTGACCATGATTATTTTTATTTTTCTTTCTTTTTTTTCTGGATAAAATTTACCAAGGATTATTAACTGTATTCTTTAAAAGAACAAATATTGTTTTTTATCATCCCTACTGTTAGTTTTTCATTTCAATCATTTCTATGCTTATATTTATTATTTTTATCCTTTAATTGTCTTGGGCTAACATTACTGTTCCTTTCTATTATATTAAGGTTTAGCCTTTCATCTTTTCTAAATTTACACATTTCCTCTAAACGGTTTTTGCTGTTTCTTACAAATTTTGCTATGTAGCAATTTTTTGTGTGTCAGTTGACTGAAAATATTTTAAATTTCTGTTTTGATTTCTTCATTGACATATGTGATATTTAAAACTGTATTCCTTAATTTCCAAACATATAAGTTTTTTCCCTAGTTTTTTAAAATTATGAATTTATAGCTGCACTGGTTGTGCATATTAGGATTGGGCTCTGAATTGACTCACTGAAGAGGAAATTCACTGACAGAGTAGAAATGATCTTCAGAGGAGTCACTGGACTGCCTGCACTCCAATTCCAAGCCCATCTTTATGAGTTTGTGCCCTTGGGATGTTATGTAACCTTTCTGTGCTCCATCTCATTATTATTTGCCTTGTAAAGATGAGGTTCAATCTCCAGAAGTTAGTGAAGAGGGAGCAGCGTTCAACTCCTCCCATCTGAAACGCCCAAGCTCTTCATCACACACAAAACATACTCTTCACATACTTTTATAGGAGGTTGCTGGGCGGTGGAATTTTCTAACAAAATATACAGTACTCCTTTTTTTGTTTTTTTCTGATCTAATCTCCAGCTTCCTGGGAATTTCGATTTTCCCATAAACCTGCCCTGAAAATGTGTGTAATTAAAACAACAACAACAACAAAAGGAAAACATGAAACTTAAATCCCATGCAATCCTTCCCTTAGTACCTTTAGTCATAAGTTAAAAGCACTTTGAAGTCTGTGGGACTCCAACACTTAGATTTGTTTGGCAACCCTCCACAGTGAGTTAATGATTTCTTTGGCATTTTCTGACACTTTCGACAGCAATTGTTTTCAAATCCCCCCATAAAGGTCTTGAGAAGCCTTGGGACATTGTCATTTGAGATGATAACATAATTAGTTTAAGAGAAGAGCTGGATTGTGTTGTGAAAGTTTCTGAAGATGGAGTCCAGATGTTCAGCTATGGCCTGAGCTCAAATCTGGGCTGCAAATGTGGAGGGAACAACAGCTCCAGAAATGTCATGCTTCCCAACACCAGTGAGCTCCAAGAACTTAAAAGAAAAAGGAAACTGAGAGGAACTTGAGTGAAACAGCCAACCTCTCCACAAGACAAGAGACTGGAACTTGGCTACAGAGAAGAGAGGTAGCAAGACATTGTCACTATGTGTTTTCCTAGTGACCAAATCCAATCTCAACATTATTTTTTAATAAAAAAGTAGTCTTCTCCTTTGTGTTGCTATGAATGTTTATATTAACGTGTTATAGACCATGTTTATATCAATAACAAAACAACAGCAAAATCCAAATATTATTTCAATTCCTAATTCTGGAATGTTGCAATTGCATGAATATTAAAGGATAATGTAGCTTACAAAGGATAGCAGGTAATTATGCTTTGAATTTGGTTATTAAACATGTTTTTCTAATGGTTAGTAGAGTGCAATCAAGATTGAGTTTTGAGTAACTTGCGTGATGCCCATGATATGGTGTAGCAGATACACCTTAGAATTTAACAGCAAAGAAATTGCTTTCAATTCTGTTTTAGCCACTTAAACCACATGGCTTTGGAGAAACCAGTCAGCCTTTTGAAGGCTCAGTTTCCATTTTAGGAAAATAACACAGGGAACTCTGAGTGCCATCTGTGCACAGCAGTGGCATTGGCAGCAGCAGATTAGCATCTTTGTATTTGGATGAGGCAAGATTGATAATGTATGTTAGAGTTTGAAAGCTTGTGCATTTAGCAAGGACATATCAGATGTAGAATAACAGGTTTTGATAAGTAAGATTAAAATAGGTAGTGCTTTATCCGGTTTTGTGCTCAGTTATATTTCAATAGAATGATTGTTGCCTGATTAATTGTCCATCCAGGTGCCCAGACTGGAAGTCTGACTGCTTCCTTCTCAACTGTGTTTCTTCCTTCTCAACCCCAAGTGAATTAGCTCCCATTGATTCCATCTTGAGATATCTCTCATACACACCTCCACACTCATGGCTCATTTTTCACCTGGACTGTTGGAAAAGTGTTTCCCCAGTGGGCTTCTCTGTCTTCTAGGGTAGAGTATAGCAAGAGTGCTCATACCTAATTCTTTTCCATATCTTCTCATTATCTACAAATAAAGTCCAATTTCTTTATTTTTGCATAAAAGGCGAGTCACAATCCAACTATATCTTGCCTGTCCAGTCTCATCTTCTGTCTTTTCTGATTAAGATTAAGTGGGTCAAGCCACAAAGGACCACAGGCCAGTCTGCAACCACACGTCACTCTTTCACATTTATCTGTCTTGTGTGTTTTGCTTGTTCTGTCAAAATTCTATCCATTCTTCAAAGTTACAGATATTACTTCACCTAAAAGCTTTCCATATTGTGCCAATTCAGAAATTATGTCTCCTTATTTTGCACTTTTAGAGGATTACATATGTCAATTATAGCACCTACTACATTTGCTTGTCCCTGTGAATTCACTAACACCATGGTCTTAATTTATGTGTCCTCATATCTTTTAAATGTATAGCCAAGGGTAGGCAACAAATGTATATTTGGATTGAAGTTCATCCTATCCCCATTTCTACTTATATGGTCTAGAAAGAGAAGGCTTCAAGTTCATTTAGTTTGCCAGGCGTATTCTGATTTACCTGGGCTCAATCAATAAGTCTGATGCTCAGTTCCTTTATCTTTTCTAATCCATTCAGGGCGTGAGTGGGCAGTGGTGGGTCTTAGAGGCTAATTAAGTGATTTTGAGGAACATTATATAGTATTGTTCCAGATATGCCCTGATACCTAACCTGCCGTGCAATCACTGCCAACTTTGCCCCCACTTCTATGTGATTCCTAAAAAGGCAGTAATAGAAATCTAGAAAATTTATAAAATTATATTAATAACTCCTGATTTTTCCCATATTCCCTAATACAAGTTTTTGGTGGGAACTGGGTTGGAACATATGACTTACTAACTCTCCTAATTTAATTCTATTTCCTTAGGAATAATGCCTAGGTGTGGAGAGAGAAAGATAGAGAGAGAGAGAGAGAGAGAGATAGAGAGAGCGAGAGAGAGAGAGAGAGAGAGAGAGAGAGAGAGAAAGGGGGAAATTCAGTCTTACAAAGAACTTTGAGTCCATTTCTTCACACAGCCATATGGAACAAGGGAGAAATAAATGTTTCTGCTCAATGAAATAGAAGTGTAAGTTAAACAGAAATACAAACCATGGATTACTGCATTTTAATACATTAATTCTTCCAATTTAAGATATTTATCAGTTTAACTTCTCCTGAGGGTGAAAAGGAGCCAGGCAAAAGGATGGGCAGAAAAGGGCCTCCCTTGGATGGCTTTCATATGCATTCTCTTTATAGGTACCTTTTGTCCAGGGCAGAGACTGTAACTCAATAGCAGGAAAATAAAATCTGAATTCATTTCTTGTTTAAGTCAGGGGGTGCTGTTGTAGTCAGGCACAGTGTCACTGAGCACAGCAGGATGCAGTTCTTAGATAAAGTGTTGGGTCCAGTGGTTGATCGGGAGCAGAGTTGAGTTGGTTACAGTGATGGGTCTGGGTTGTCGACAGCTTTAGAAACATGGCTACTTCTGTGATTGACTGGTTGAGTTCAAGAAGTGTATTCACTGGACGGAGGCTGCTGCTCGCTCAAAACCTGGGGTCACTAACTGGCTGACTTTCTGTGTTATGCTGTCATTTATCGATTAGATTAAGGTGTGTTGTCACTGACTGAGCAAACAGAATTAAAACCATTTCTGGTGTTTACCTGTTACCATGGCTAAAAAAAAAAAAAAAAAAAAAAATCAGTTGTTTTCCTAGGAATGAGGGAGTTTTTAATTTTCACTAGCATTATGTACACTTTATGATATTTCATATGCTACAATCTGCTTCCAGATTTTGACTTCTGGTTCCAGGAAGATGGTATAGATATTCTTTTAGTAAAGCTGCTTCCTAAGTACACTGAAAGCTCTGATGATTACACATAAAACAAACACAGGAAGAATCTGAAGGTGGAAAGGAGAGGACAGACTGGCCAGGGACCACAAGAGCCAAGGAATGACACCATGGTGACCTGTATTTTCTTTTCACTTCATATATCTCAGACTTGGAGTTGAAGAAGCCAGAAACCCAGATATGTCCATTGGCACAGACGAAAAAAACTCCCCCAAAAACCTTACTCTTTCTAGCTGAAGGACCAGGAAAGGGACAGCAAACAGAAATCATACATTCAGACTGAAAAGCTTCTTTAATAAATGCTGCTGGGAAAACTGGACAGCTACATGCAAAAGAATCAAACTGCACTATTTTCCCACACCATTAAAAAAGAAAATTCAAATAGATTAAAGACTTAAATGTAAAACCTGAAACAATAAAAATTCTAGAAGAAAACATAGGCAGTAAGTTCTTTGACATTAGTCTTAACAATTTTTTTTGGGAGGATAGGTATTCTCAGGCAAGGGAAACAAAAGCAAAAAAACCCAAATGGGATTATATCAGCCTAAAAAACTTTGGCACAGCAAAGGAAACCATCAATGAAATGAAAAGGTATCTTACTGAATTGGTAAAGATTTTGCACATGATATATCTTATGAGGGGTTAATATCTAAAATATACAAAGAAATCATACAACTCAACATCAGAAAGCAAACAAACAAACACCCAATTAAAAAATGGGCAGAGTCAAAAAGACAGCAAGTAACACATGTTGGCTAGGATGTGGAAAAAAGGGAAGCATAGTACACTGTTGGTGGGCATGTAAATTGTTGTAGCCACTATGGAAAACAGTATGGAGAGTCCTCAAAAAGCTAAAAATAGAACTACCATATGATCTGGAAGTCCCTACTACTGGATATATATCTGAAGAAAATGAAAACACTGATTTGAAAAGATATGCACCCCAATGTTCATAGCAGCATTATTTACAATAGCCAAGATATGGAAGCAACCTAAGTGTCCATCAATAGATGAATGGATAAAGAAGATATAGTAAATATACAATGGAATATTACTTAGCCATAAAAGAGAATGAAATTCTGCCATTTACAGCCATGTGGATGGACCTGGAGGGTATTATGCTTAGTGAAATAAGTCAAACAGAGAAAGACAAAAACTGTATGTTATCACTTATATGTGGAGTCTAAAAAATAAAACAAACAAATGAATATAACAAAACAGAAACAGACTTAGAGATATGGAGAACAAACTAGTGGTTACCAGTGTGAAGAGGGATGGGAAAAAGGCAAAATAGGGCTAGGGGATTAAGAAGTAAAAACTACTATGCATAAAATAGAGAAAATGCAAAGATGTAATACATAGCACAGGGAATATAGCCAGCATTTTATAATAACTTTAAATGGAGTACAATCTATACAAATATTGAATCACTATGTTGCACATCTGAAACTAATATAATATTGTAAATCAACTATACTTCAATTAAAAATAAATGGGCAGAGGACCTGAATAGACGTTTTTGCAAAGAAGACATACAGATGGCTAACAGACACATGAAACGATGCCCAACATCACTAACCATCAGGGAAATGCAATCAAAACCACTATGAGATATCACTTCACACTTGTCAAAATGGCTATTATTAAAAAGACAACAAATAACAAGTGTTGGCAAGGATGTGGAGAAAAGGGAACACTTGTGCACTGTTGGTGGAAATGTAAATTGATACAGTCACTATGAAAACTAGTATGGACATTCCTCAAAAAATTAAAAATAGAACTACCATACAATCCAGCCATTCTACTCCTGTATATTCACCAAAACAAAGTAAAAACATTAATTCAAAAAAATATATATGCACCTTTATGTTCATTGATACATTATTTACAGTAGCCAAGATACAGAAGTAACCTAAATGCCCATAAATAGATGATTAGATAAAGATGTTTTTTACACACACACACCCACACACACCCACACCCACACCCACACACACAAATATATAATGGAAGATTACTCAGTCATAAAATAGAATGAAATCTTGCCTTTTGTGACTACATGGTTGGATGTAGAGAGTATTATGCTAAGTGAAATAAGTCAGAGAAAGACAAATACTGTGTGCTTTCACTTATAGGCAGAATCTAAAATACAAAACAAATACAACCAAACAGAAACAGAATCATAGATACAGAGAACAAACAGGTGGTTGCCAGGGGTCGGGGGTAGGGGAGGAGAGAAATAGGTGAGGGAGATAAAGAAGTATGAACTTTCAGTTACAAAATAAATGAGTCACAGAAATGAAATCTACAATGTGGGGAATGTAGTCAATAATTATGTAATATCTTTGTATGGTGGGAGATGACAACTAGAGTTATCACGGTGATAATTTTGAAATATTTAGAAATATCGAATCACTCTGCTGTGTACCAGGAACTAACATAGTGTTAGCCAGTTATACTTCAAAACAAAGAAACAAACAAACACACACACACACAAACAAATGTTTGTTTAAAAATAAAAAAAGAGATCAGATTTGTGGCTACCAGACTGGTGGTGAGGGGAAGGGGAATTAGATGAAGGTGGTCAAAAGGTACAAACTTTCAATTACAAGATAAATAAGTCCTAGGGATGTGATATACAACTTGATTGAGACAGCACTGCTGTAGGTTACAAATGAAAACTGTAAAGAGAGTAAATCCTAAGAGTTCTCATCACAAGGAAAAACAATTTTTAAAATCTATTTCTTTAATGCTGTATGTAAATGAGATGATAGATGTTCACTAAACCTATTGCAACAATCATTTCATAATGCATTTAAGTCAAATCATTATGTTGTACACCTTAAGCTTCTACAGTGCTGTATTATATCTCAATAAAACTGAAAGAAAAAAAAAGAGGGGAAGCTGGACTTCCAATCCCACCTGGAAATAATGAATTAGTTCCTTCCCCCCTCTTTTGAGTGATGTCAAAGGAAGGTAACTAAAACATGGGTTCAAATAAGATCCCAAATCTCAGAACATAATACCCAAAATATGCATATTTTAATAAAAATCACTTATACAAAGAACGAGGAAAGTCTCAATTTGAATGAAAGAAGACAGTCATGGAGGTCAACTCTGAGGTGACAGACTTTGACATTACCTGACAAAGATTTTGAGGCAGCCATCAGAAAAATGCTTCAAGAAGAAATTATAAACATGATTGACATCAATGAAGAAAGAGGAAGCTTTAGCAAATAAGTTGAAGTTGTGAAGAACCAAATGGAAATTTTGGAACTAAAAATTTAATAACCAAAATAAAAAGCCCAATAGAGACTCAACATCAGAATGGAAAGTACCGATTAAAAAAAATCAAAGAATTTGAAAATTGAACGATCTTCAAAATTAATCTGACAACAAAGAGAGACTGGAAAAAAAATAACTAGCCTCAGGGACTTGTGGACCATAACAAAAGATATACTATTCCTGTCACCAAAGTCCTGGAAGGAGAGGAGAAAGAAAACAGAGGTGAAAGAGTACTTGAAGAAATAAAATTTGGCAAAAGACATAAGCCTACAGATTTAAGAAGTAGACCAAATTCCCAAAAGGATAAACCCAAAAGAAATCCACATCATGGCACATCATAGTTAAACTTCCAGAAAAAAAGGCAAATAAAAATCCTGAAATCAGTAAAAGAGACACAAAGCCTTACCTACAAGGGGAAGGCAATTCATATGACAGCAGATTTCTGTTAGAAACCATGAAGGGCAGAAGAAAATAGTGCACAGCCTTTTTTCAAGTGCTGAAAGAAAAACTCAACCCAGCATTTTATATCAAGTAAAAATATCTTTCAGGAATGAAGAGGAAAACAAAACATTCTCAGGAAAGAAAAATATGTGTATATATATGTGTATAAAATATATATATTCACCAGAAGACCTACCATACAGAAATAGCCAAAGAAAATTCTCTAAACAAAAAAGATATGATAAAACAAGAACTCTAGGAACATCAGTAAGGAAGACGACCCTGGAAACAGCAAAAATATGGGTAAATACAATAATCAGTTATATTATAAACATACAATTGTATTATAAACAAAGCAGAGTAGAGGGTAAAATGAGGTAAGTTTTCTACAGTTCCTTTGGGCAAAATGATGACACGTGTAGACTGTGATTTTATATATAATGGGTATATAATGTAATATCTGGAACAACCATTGAAATAGCTATACAAATAAATAGCAATACAGATAAATCAAAACTGAATTCTAAAAATGCTCCAGTAACCCACAGGAAGGAAAGAAAAAGAAATCAAAGAAACGAAAAAAAAAAAAAAACTGTCATAAAAGTCCCAACGTCAATAATTGTATTTACTGTTAATGATCTAAACACATCAAGCAAAAGACAGAAATTGGTGAGTAGATTAAAGAACATGGAACAATTATATGCTGCGTACTGGTGTGGAGAGAGGGGAACCCTCCTACACTGTTGGTGGGAATGTAAATTGGTACAGCCACTATGGAGAACAGTATGGAGGTTCCTTAAAAAACTAAAAATAGAGCTACCATATGACCCTGCAATCCCACTCCTGGGCATATATCCAGAGAAAAACATGGTTCAAAAGGATACACGCACCCCAGTGTTCATTGCAGCACTGTTTACAATAGCCAAGATATAGAAGCAACCCTAAGTGTCCATCAATAGGGTTTGAGGAATGGGTAAAGAAGATGTGGTATGTATATACAATGGAATATTACTCAGCCATTAAAAAGAATGAAATAATGTCATTTGCAGCAACATGGATGGACCTAGAGATTGTCATACTGAGTGAAGTAAGTCAGACAGAGAAAGAGAAATATTGTATGATATCCCTTACATGTGGAATCTAAAAAGAAATGATACAAATGAACTTAGTTACAAAACAGAAACAGACTCACAGACTTAGAGAACAAACTTATGGTTACCAGCGGGGAAGAATGGGGGAAGGGATAGTTAGGGAGTTTGGGATTGACATGTACACACTGCTATATATAAAATAGATAACCAACAAGGACCTACTGTGTAGCACAGGGAACTCTGCTCAATGTTACGTGGCAGCCTGGATGGGAGGGGAGTTTGGGGGAGAATGGATACGTGTATATGTATGGCTGAGTCGCTTTGCTGTGCACCTGAAACTATCACAACATTGTTAATCGGCTATACTCCAATATAAAATAAAAAGTTAAAAGAATTATATGCTGTGTATGAGGAACTCACTTTAGGTAAGATGATAAAGGTAAATTAAAAATAAAATAATTGAAAAAGCCATACCACTCAAACATTAATGATAAGAAATCAAAATTGTCTATATTAATATCAGATAAAGTAGACTTTAGAGCAAAGAAAATTAACAGACTAGAGAGGAGTATTGTGTAATGATAAAGGGTCAATTCATTAAGAAGACAGCAATCTCAAATATGCATAAACCAAACAACAAAGCTACAAAATATGTGAAGCATATTTATTTCACAGAAAAATAAATATCAGTTTATAAAGTTACCAAAATATCTCATTGAGATGTTACTTTTAAAATAATCTCAATAAAGAAATTTATTTGGGAAGTTGCCATTTTTTTTAAGCTATTGCTTATTGTTATCTACAAAGTGGTCTATTTACTCGTTTATTCAAGTTTTTATAGCTCTTAGAAAAGATTTTTTTTTCAGAAAGTCATAGGCACTTCGGTTTTTTTCTCTATATTTATGTTTTTAGTGTTATTGAAAATAACAATATTAATTTGTTATATTAGCCAGGGAGTTATTACTGGCAAGGGTATACTTTTTCTAATTAGCTATTATACTTAATTCTGTTCTTGGTTCTTAATAAAGCTCTTTCTCTTTATTTTTTCATTAAAATGACAATAAAACTAGGGTAATTTGTTTTGTCCTCTAATGTATATGTATATACATGTATATATGTGTGTGTGTATATATATATATATATATATATATATATATATATATAAAATTTTTCATGCATGATTTTTTTGTTCTGGCAATTACTGTGTAGTTGTGATTCCAAGACATTTTGGACAGATATTAAAATAATTAATTGTGTTATTTCTCTCTGGAGTATCTCACAGACCATGGGCTTGATTTGTGATCTTTTTTATTTTCTAATATATGCATTCAACGCTACAAATTTCCCTCTAAGCACTGTTTTTACTGTATCCCACAAATTTTGATGTTATAGATTTTTTAATTTAATTCAAAAAAAGTTTAAACTTCTAAGACCTTGACTCATGTGTTACATAGAAGTGTGTAGTTTAAACTCAAAATATTTTGTTACGTTCCATCTTTCTGTTATTGGTTTTTAGTGTAATTCCATTGTGAATGAAAGTAAACTTTGTATGATTCCTATTATTTTAAATTTGTTAAGGTGCTTTTTAAAAAAAATTACGTTGAGGTGTTTTTTTATGCCCCAGAATATGGTCTATCTTAGTGAATGTTCCGTTGTGAGCTTGAGGAGAATGTATATTCTACAGTTGTTGGATGAAATAATCTATAAATGTCACTTATATCCAGTTGATAGATGGTACTGTTGAATTCAAGTATGTCCTTACTTATTTTCTGCCTCCTGGACCTGTCCATTTCTTAGAAAATCTACTGAAGTCTCCCACTGGAATAGTGGATTCCTCAGTTTTAACACTGTGTATTTTTTAAAAAATTAAACAATGTATTTAAACTGAAAACAAAAACAAAATAATGGTTCAACATTTCTCACTTTGTTTTCTGTTTTACAGATTTTGATGCTCTTATTTAGGTACATACACATTAAGGATTGTTATATGTCTTCTTGAAAAACTGACCCTTTTGTTATTATATAATGCCCCTCTCTATCCCTAATAACTTTCCTTGCTCTGCTATCTACTTTGAAACTGTTATAGTTACTCCAGTTTTATTTAGATTAGTATTAGCATGGTATATAGTTCTCCATCCTTTACTTTTACTCTATCTGTGTCTTTGTATTTAAAATGGATTTTCTATAGACAACATATTTTGTGTCTTTTTTTCAATCCACTCTGACAATGTCTGTCTTTTAATTGGTGTTTTAGACCATTTTCATTTAAAATTATTATTGATGTAGTAGGATTAATATCTACCATATTTGTAATGTAACTATTCTATACTCATTGCCTTTGTTCTTTTTCTCCTTTTTTTGTCTTCTCTTTTTCTGACTTCTGTGGTTTTAGTTGAGCATTTTATGTGATTCCATTTTATCTCCCCTTTTTGCATAAAAATTATACTCCTTTTTTTCATTTTTAAGTAGTTGTCCTAGAGTTTGCAATATAAATTTACAACTACTCCAAGTCCACTTTTAAATAACAGTTTACCATATCACAGGTACTGCATGTACCTTATAACAGATATTTACAGTTTATCTCTCTCATCCCTCAAAACATTCCTGCCATTCATTTCACTTATCCATATGTCATAAGCACTGAATACACTGTTGCTACTATTATTTTGAACAAACTGCTATTTGGTAGCTCAATTAAGAACAACAAAAATAAAAGATGTTATTTTCTTAATTTATTCCTTCTGTAAGGCTTTTCCTTTCTTTATCTAGATTTGACCTAAATCATTTTTCTTCTTTCTAAACAAGTTCTTTTAAAAATTCTTGCACAGCACATCTACTGGTGATGAAGTCCCTCAGGTTTTGTCTGAGAAAGTCTTTATTTCTCTTTCATTTTTGATAGATAATTTTGCTGGGTACAGAATCCTAGGTTGGAGAATTTTTTCTTTCAACAATTTAAATTTTTCATTTCATGCTCTTCTTGTTTGAATTGCTTCTGAAAAGAAGTCCAATATAATTCTAATCCTCATTTACATTCAATCCTCTGCAAGTAAAGTAAGATTATTTTTTCCTCTGGTTTCTTTTGAGACTGAGATTTTGTCTTTGATTTTCTGAAGTTTGAATATGACTATGCCTATAGGTAGATTATGCCTATGGGTATTTATCCTGTCTGGTGTTTTCTGAGCTCCATGTATCTGTGATTTGGTGTGTCATTATTTTGAAAAATTCTCAGTGAGTATCACTTTAATTTTTTCTGTTCCTTCCTTTTTTTCTCCTTCTGATATTCCCATTATGCATATGTCACACCTTTTAAAATTGTCCCACAGACCTTGCATATTCTGTTCCATATTTTCATTCTTTTCTCTCTTTGAATTTCAGGTTTGCAAATTTCTATTGACATGTCTTCATTCTTTCCTTAGCCATGTGTAATCTATTGATGAGACCAATAAAGTTGTTCTTCATTTTTGTTTAATGTTTTATTATTTTTAGAATTTTCTTTTCATTCTTTCTTAGGATTTCTTTCTCTGTGCCTACCTTATACATCAGTTCTTGCATGATGCTCACTTTTTCCTTAGAGCCTTTAGACTGCTTTCATAGTTATTTTAAATTCCTGGGAGGATAATTCCACAAAGTCTGTTGTATTTAAATCTGGTTCTGATGCTTGCTTTGTCTCTTCAGTGTGAGTATTTTACCTTTTAGTGTGCCCTGTAATTTTTTGTTGAAAGCCAGACAAGATAAATTGGATAAATTTAATTGAGTTAAATAGGTCCTTTTTTAAAAAAATTTATTTTATTTATTCTTTTTTTTTTTTTTTTTGGCTGTGTTGGGCCTTCGTTGCTGCATGTGGGCTTTCTCTAGTTGAGGCGAGCAGGGGCTACTTTTCATTGTGGTGCACGGGCTTCTCACTGTGGTGGCTAATTTTGTTGCGGAGCACGGGCTCTAGGCACGCAGGCTTCAGTCGTTGTGGCATGGGGGCTCAGTAGTTGTGGCTCACAGGCTCTAGAGTGCAGGCTCAGTAGTTGTGACGCATGGGCTTAGTTGCTCCGCAGCATGTGGGATCTTCCCAGACCAGGGCTCGAACCCGTGGCCCCTGCATTGGCAGGCAGATTCTTAACCACTATGCCACCAGGGAAGCCCCAAGTTAAATAGGTCTTTAGTGTGAGTTTTTATGTTTATCTGGTTAAAAATTGGGCTTACTCTTTACTGTGTTTACTGTTTGCTGTAGCTATGGTGTCAGAGACTAAAATTTCCCTAGCATCCTTGTTTTGGTCACCCTTTCGTCTTTGGGTTTCCCTAGAGATTCCTTCCTAAGGAGAGCCTGAGCCATGCATTTATTTTATCATAGCCCCTGTTATTATACTCCATGCACGTGGTGGTAAGACAGGGGTAAGTGAAGGATTCTATAGCCTGTGATTAGGTGTCAGTCTTTTAGAGAACCTGAGTTGTGTATTTTTCTTCCCCTACCCCAAAGGCTAGAGGAGGCTAGAATTGGGTATTTTCCTTCCCCAAATTCAGTTAGGCTTTGGTAAAACCCCAGGTGGGTTAGGCTCTTATGAAATAGTTTTGGTGTGCCTCATGGGAGGTAAAACCTAGGAAAGTGTGGGGGAGTTCTGAAGACGGAGCACCCTTGGGAATTTTAACTCTCAAGCTAGTGCACACTAAACCTCTTTAAACTTACCAACTATAGTTTAAAGTATTCCTACCAGTACTGTCTCCAGCTGTGGGCTTGTCTTCCCGGTAAGCTATGGTTCCCTGTACTCATTTGTCTGTCTCTAATTTCTGGGGAACTTTCCCTATGACCTCAATTCTTTAATGGAACTAAGAAGAATTGCTGATTTTCAGTTTGTTCAGCTTTTGTTAGCTGTTGCTGTTGCGAGGATGGGAGTGATGACTTCCAAATTCCTTACTGTCAGACTGGAAACTGAAGTCACTTTGATTTGAGATAGACGTTGTCATGTTAAGAAAACATGCTGCTACTCCATTTTATAATTGTTGTTGTTATTTTAAACAAGTATGATATTTAAATCTTATCAAATACCCGTTAGTTGTCTATACATTCATTTTTGTTTTCAAAATAATTTGTGATTAATTTTTTTTACATTTCAAGATGTAACTTTTCTTTCATCCATGAATACATCTTGCCTACTTATAACTCAGTTCTGGGTTTTATATCCAAGAATTTTATTTGTTATTTTTTCACCTCTATTTCTGAATGAATCCCAGTTTTTATCTAGAACTCTTATTTTGTCTGAAAGTAGAATGAATGAAGCTTTAGGGTTATGCTAACATAATACAATGAATAAGAAACTTGCCATCTTTTTCTCTGCTTGAAACAGTCCATGTGACATGGGAATTATCTATTTGTTCCTTGACGGTCTGAAATAACTGGCAATATTTATTTTGCAATTTGTGTTGAAATGGTTTTGTTATTCAATATAAGTTTCTTCATACCTTAATATCATCATATTTGAGTTCTTAATTTTTCTTCATTTCTTATTTGATGGGGTCAGATTTCTTCATCAATAGATGTACATACACACATGCTCATATACATACATATATACATATTCATACATACACTGCATAATGATAACCAGATGCTATATATTACAATTCCTTTTGCAACTGAAAATGTTCCCACTTTGCCTGCATGCATGAGAGATGATACATCATCCACTTATACCTTCTAAAATCTTTAGCTGTTGCTCCATTATTTTGTGATATTTAGTATGGCAAACAAAAAGTGGCTTAAAATTGTTATTTTCCCCACTTGGATGATAAAATACCTTTTCCTTTATTTCCCTGGTTTGAATATTTTGCCAAGGTGTGGTCAGGTGTTGCTTCATGATCTTCACTTATCTTTTTCGTTCATTTTTGTATCAAATTCACTCTTACCTTAATGTCTCTTCTCATCTCTGAAGTTGAGTAGAGGTTTTGAGGTTTGTCATCACCATCTTCTAATTTGATTTTCCACAGTTTGAATTCTATTCTTTTATGTCTCCAGTGGGGCTTTTTAAATTCTTTATTGACATATAAAGCAGACACTCCTTTGGTCAATGTCTAAACTTGCTCTAGTGCCATGCTGTCGTAATTACTACAGGATTTCAATAGGTGTGATCATCTGGAACCGAAGTTCATTCTTCTACTTCAATATTTTCTTGGAATTTCTGCCTTTATACTTTCATATGTATTTTTAGAATCAGCATGATCATTTCCAGTAAAAATATATCCACTGGGATATTTGTTTGGGATTGTACACAGACCTAGCAAAAGTGCATTTAATGTAATTGTTACACATTGGGCGGAGGAGTTTTTGACCGTATGTGGCCCAACTGGGACTGTCATGGCACTGTGGAAATGAGCAAAAAGGCAGTAACATATACTAAAATATGGTAAATCATCTCAGGTTTCAGTATAATGTCACCTTTCCCCTATATTTCTGCTCTTAGATCATGCAGAAAAAGCCCCTCTCAAGGATCATTAACTTCCTGACTTCCATGGACAGGATGTAGGTCTCATTCCACTATTGTTTTATTGCTTTGGGTCATGTCTTGTGCTTTTGTTGTATGGTTTTCTTGTTAAGCAAGCCTGTTTGGTTTTGTGGCTAAGCAAGCCTACTTTCTTGAGTGATCATTAACTTACAGGGTCTCCCATACTTTTTCTCTATTTATTATCCCCTAGTGGGATTAACTATTTAATCATCTACTTTGTTCCTTTACTCTGTCCCTATCATAACCATGATGATAATAAAATATAGTCAATGCCATATTGAAATTACAGTGCATTTATGAATCCTGGGATCTTGAGATTAGGGCCAGAGATGTCAGTATATATAAAGAGTGATTATTACAGAAATGAATATTGATATGTGTATACTTGTGGGGTAGTGTGGATATATATATCTCTTTCCTCTGTCTGCTGAGGATCACAGAAGCAGTGACATCTCAGAAGCAATTAACATATCTAGCACTTAATTTCTAAATGCCATTCTCCAGTAAAAAGAACTGGGTTTCCCTGGAGAAATGGTTTGAGTCCGGGTTTGGGGCAGGGGCAACACAGATGAGCCTGAAGCATCGTGTTTGAAGTACCAGAAAGTAAGAAAATGGTAAAAGAAAAAAAAAGAGAGAACAGAAAAGAGAAAGGAATAGAAGAGGGAGAGAGAGAATGGGACACAGGAGCATCCTGAAAGAGTTTCTAATAACCCAAATTGGAACAATTTCAACAACAAAGAAAATTATGAAATTATCGGATAACCTCCCCAAATAAAATAAATACTCATGAATTTCTACTAATAAAAATACAGTAAGTCCCCTACATATGAAACTTCCAGTTGCGAACTTGCAAAGATGCAATGTGCATTCGCATGTCCAATCACGTGTTAGTTCACGTGTCTGGCATACACTGTCACGTATGTGCATCCTCTACTAGTGATTGCACTTTGTGTACTTTACTGTATAGTACTATATAGAGTACAGTAGTACAGTACCTTTTTACAGTAGTACTGTATCTTTATTTCAAGCCCAGGATGTCCGGAAGCAAGCGTAAAAGCAGCAGTGATGTAGCTGGTACAGCTAAGAAGCACCAAGCGATAACGATGGAAAAAAAAGTGAAAATAATTGAGAGAGTGGAGCCACAAGAGGAAGAAGAAGTAACTGAAGAACCGAAGAGATTCACGACACAGGAAATGGCAAGGGGATTTTCTTTGTTTGAGGAGACACTGTTAGTTTTTGAAGCACAGGACCAGAATGTAGAATGGTACACGATGGTTGCAGCAGCTGTTCAGAGTGCAATCCAGTGCTACTGTGTCATCTATGTTGAGTAAAAAAGAACTACTACCCAGACATCACTGGATCATTTCTTCAAGAGGGTAGATAGAATTGAATCCAGCAAGGAACCAGAACCTGTGCCATCAATGTCAGGTGTGAGTGAAATTGCAGCTTGCCCTCCATCTCCTATTGCTGATGATCTTTCAGCTCTACCATCTCCCTCCTCCAGTCAGTAGCTCTTCTTGCCTGTTCACTGGATGCCAGCCCCTGGATGCCAGCTGTTGCACTGTACTACCGTATTTTTCAAGGTACTGTACTGTAAGATTAAAAAGGTTTTCTTTATTTTTTGTGTTTGTTTTTTATGTATTATTTGTGTGAAAAGTATTATAAACCTATTACAGTACAGTACTATATAGCCGATTGTGTTAGTTGGGTACCTAGGCTAACTTTGTTGGACTCACGAACAAATTGGACTTACGAACGTGCTCTTGGAATGGAACTCTTTCGTATGTAGGGGACGTACTGTAAATGATTAAATAAATAAGGGAAGTCATCCCTTACAGAATTTCAAATAATAAATGTAGAAGGAAGGAGGGAAAGACAAAATCACCATCAACACACCACAGTAACAATCACTGCAGGCAAGATCCACAAAGCAATGCTAAAATTAGCAATGCTAAAATAAGGAGGAAAAGGATATTTGCATAACCTCAAAGTATCATCCCTAAAAGATTTCGAATTACTGTAGTGGTTCTGCCATACCTCCACAAATATGTGCACAAGTCCCTTCCACAACTATCTTAAACATCCTCATGATGGCTCAAGGAAGTCCATAAGAGATCTACAGAGGTGGGAATGCATGGGCACTGGAGAGACCTGGGCTGGGCAGTTGGTAGAAAAGCAGAAGGGAGTGAGTGAAGAGGAGACTGTATGGTGACTGTAGACTTAGGTGGGCTTGTGGCAGTTAGATGGGGGCAGGGAGGCAGGAGTTTACATGGTCTATGAAGAATAGGCAGTTTGATGGAAGCAAGAATACATGTAGGGAAATACCTGGTGAAAAGTAAGTGTGGAAAGGCAGATGGAGAGTCTGAAGGGCTGTGAGGAGCTTCTTAATTAGGTGAGCAACAGGGAGGTATGGCAGGTTCTAGAGCAGGGAATGGTGAGGTCAGAGCTTAGAAACACTTCCCTGACATTAACCATTTTATGAACATGGAATAGCTCTCCATTTATCTAAAAAAAAAATTCATCAGTTTTGTAATTTTCCTTATATAGAAACGTTTATTTCCTCATATTTCCTCTTGTACATTATTTGTTAAATTTATACTTATTTCAGTTTTGGGAGTGCTAATGTAAATGGTATTGTGTTTTTAATTTCAAATTCCACTTATTCATTGCTGGCATATAGGAGAGTGATTGACTTTTGATTATTAACCTTATATATTACAACCTTGCTATAACGGCTTATTAGTTCCAAGAAGTTTTTTTGTTGATTCTTTTGGATTTTCTACATAGATGATCATCTCATCTGTGAACAAAGACATTTTTTTTTCTTCCTCCCCAATCTGTATAAATATTTCACTTTTTCTTGCCTTACTGTATTGGCAAGGGCTTCCAGTGCAATGTTGAAAAGGAAAGGTGAGAGAGTATGCCCTTGCTTTGCACCTGATTTTAGTGGGAAAACTTTGAGTTTCTCACCGTTAAGTATGCTGTTAGATATAGACTTTTTGTTTTAATCATCTTTTTTTTTTTTTTTTTTTTCGTTGCACCACATGGCATGTGGGATCTTAGTTCCTTCACCAGGGATCAAACCTGCACCCCCTGCAGTGGAAGCGCAGACGCTTAACCACTGGACCACCAGGGAAGTCCCCAGCTTTAGGCTTTTTGTAGATAGTCTTTATTAAGTTGAAAAAGTTTCTTCTATTGCTAGTTTACTGAGAGGTTTTTGTCATGAATGGATGTTGGATTTTGTCAAGTGCTTTTTCTGCGTCTATTGATGTGATCATGTGATTTTTCTTTTAAGCTTGTTGATGTGATGGATTACATTAATTAATTTTTGAAAATTGAACTAGCTTTGCATACCTGGGAAAAATTCCACTTGGTAGAGCTGTATAATTCTTTTCATACATTTTTAGATTCCATTTGCAAACATTTTGTTGAGGATTTTTACATCTATGTTCATAAGACATGGTGGTCTGTAGTTTTCTTGTGATGTTTTGGTATTAGAATTATGCTGGCTTCATAGCATTTGCTATCTGCTTCTATCCTCTGAAAGAGATTGTAGAGAATTGGTATAATTTCTGCCTTAAACATCTGGAAGAATTCACCAGTAAACTCATCTGGTCCTGGTACTTTCTGTTTTGGAAAGTTGTTAATTATTGATTAAGTTTTTAAAATAAATATAGTCCTATTCAAATTCTCTGTTTCTTTCTGTGAGTTTTTGGAAGATTTTGTTTTTCAAAAAATTGGTCCATTTCATCTAGGTTATCAACTTGATGGGCATAAGGTTGTTCATAGTATTCCTATATTATACTTTTAATCTGTAGCAATATCCTCTCTTTCATATCTGATATTAGTAATTTGTGTTCTTTCTGTTTTTTTCTTCATTAGCTTTTCTAGAAGCTTATCAATTTTATTGATCTTTTCAAAGAACTAGTATTTAGTCAGTTTTCTCTACTGATTGCCTGTTTTCAATATCTTTGATTTCTGCTCTAGTTATTATTATTTCTTTTTTTTTCCTGCTTATGTTGGATTTAATTTGCTCTTACTTTTCCAGTTTCCTAAAGTGAAAACTTAGATCATTGATTTTAGATCCTTTCTTCTTTTTAAAATACACATTCAATGCTAAAATTACCCTCCTAACACACATTTGCTGCATCCCACAAGTTTTGAAAAGTTGTGTTTTTATTTTCATTTAGTTCAAAATACTTTTAAATGTCTCTGAAGATTTTTTTCTTTGATCCACATGTTATTTAGAATTGTGTTGGAATTATTTTGGAATAATTTTGGAATTTTTGGAATTTTTGGATTATCATAAATATTTTGGAATTTTTTGATTATCTGTCTGTTTTTGATTTCTAGTTTAATTCAATTGTGCTCTGAGGGTAGACATTGTAAGAGCTCTATTCTTTAAAATTTGTTAAGGTGTTTTATGGCCTGGATTGTTATCTATCTTCATGACTGCTGCATGTGATCTTGAGAAAAGTATGAAATCTGCTGTTGTTGGATAAAGTAGTCTATAAATGTCAATTATATCTTTTGATTGACAGTATTGTTGAGTTCAATATGTCCTCACAGATTTTCTGTCTGCTTGATCTGTCCATTTGATAGAGGGATGTTGAAATCTCCAACTATGATAGTGGATTCATCTATTTCTCCTTCCAGTTTTGTCAGTTTTTGCCCCATGTAATTTGACACTTTGTTGTTAGGTGCATACATATTAGGAATTGTTATATCTTTTTGGAAAATTGACCCCCTTTTCATAGTGTAATGCCCTTTGTTTTTATCCTTGATAATTTTTCTTACTTTGATGTGTGCTCTGTCTGAAATTCGTATAGCTACTCCTACTTTCTTTTGATTAGTGTTAGCATGGTATATTTTTTCGATCCATTTACTTTCAATCTATATGTGTCTTTACATTTAAAGTGGGTTTCTTGTAGACAACATATAGTTGAGTCTTGCTTTTCTGATCCACTCTGACAATTTCTGTTTCTTAATTAGTGCATTTAGGGCATCAGCATTCAAAGTAATTATTGTTGTAGATGAATTAATATTACCAGATTTTTTTTACTATTTTTTATTTGTTGCCCTTGTTCTTTGTTCCATTTTTTTCTTCTACACTTTCTGCCTTTTGTGGTTTTATAATTCAATTTTATGATTCAGTTTTCCTTCCTTTCTTAGTATATCAATTATACTTCTTTTTTTACTTTTTATAGTGGTTGCCGTAGAGTTTCCAATATACATTTACAACGAACCCAAACCCACTTTCAAATAACACTATATCATTTCACAGGCAGTGTGAGTACCTTATAATAGCAAAATCATCCTAATTCCTCCCTCCTGTCTCATCTCATATCATTCCTGTCATTCATTTTACTTATATATGTGTACATAAGCATAAGAATATACATGATAAATACACATAAGCATACATTATTGAATAGGTTGTTACATCATTATTGTGAACAAACTATTATCTGTTAGATCAATTAAGAACAAGAGAAATAAAAGTTTTTATTTTACCTTTACTTATTCCTTCTTCAAAGCTCTTCCTTTTTTTATGTAAATCCAAGTTTCTGATCTATATTATTTTCCTTCTCTCTAAAGAACTTCTTTTAACATTTCTTGCAAGACAGGTCTACTGGCAAGAAATTTCCTCAGTTTTTGTCTGAGAAAGCCTTTATTTCTCCTTCACTTTTTTTTTTTTTTTTTTTTTTTTAAAGTTTGCTGTTCTTTCTTTCTTTCTTCCTTCCTTTATATTTATGGCTGTGTTGGGTCTTCGTTTCTGTGCGAGGGCTTTCTCTAATTGTGGCAAGTGGGGGCCACTCTTCATCGCGGTGCGCGGGCCTCTCACTATCACGGCCTCTCTTGTTGCGGAGCACAGGCTCCACACGCGCAGGCTCAGTAATTGTGGCTCACGGGCCTAGTTGCTCCGCGGCATGTGGGATCTTCCCAGACCAGGGCTCGAACCCGTGTTCCCTGCATTGGCAGGCAGATTCTCAACCACTGCGCCACCAGGGAAGCCCCTCTCCTTCACTTTTGAAGGATAATTTCACAGAGCATAAAATTCTAGGTTGGCGTTCTTTTCTCTCAATACTTTTAATATTTCCACTCCACTCTCTTCTTGCATGGTTTCTGAAAAGTCAAATGTAATTCTTATCTTCAACATAGATAATGTGTTTTTTTCTTCTAGCTTCTTTAGGGATTTTTTATTTATCTTTGATATTCTGTAATTTGAAAATGATATGCCTAGGTGTAGTTTTCTTTAGCATTTATCTTGCTTGGTGTTCTCTGAGCTTTTTGGATCTGTCATTTGGTGTCTGACATTAATTTGGGGAAATTCTCAGTTGTTATTCTTTCAAATATTTCTTCTATTCCTTTCTCTCTTCTCCTTCTGATATTTGGAGGGATTTGGAAATTTAGATTGGAAAGCAACCTCTAAAATACACACTTTTCTGAAAAGGTTTTAAAGCAGAGAACATTTGTACATTCAATATTCTGATTTAAAATTCCAGCTTGCACCAGTCTGAAAGACAAAGCCAACTATTTTGTTGTTGATGGATTAAAATAGGTGCAGCTGCAAATGGAGAACAGGGGTCTTTGTCTGCTTTGCCACTATAAAGTCCAATAGGCTTGAACAATGCCTTATATGCATTGATAAATGTCTGTTGACAGGCTGAATTGGGATGATTTCCCATCATTCTACTTTGTGTTGCCCTAAGATTGATTCAGTCTTTTCCTCAAGAGAGACAAAGCATCAGCTGATCCCCTACTTTCTCCATGTGTGACGCTTAGTATTAAATGATCCACCCCCTCGGGTTGGGGAAGGGCCAGCTCCCTACTATGTTGGGTTTGTCTCACAGCCAACATTTGCCTGTGGCTGAGGTGCAGCCACACTGGTGATGCTGGGACTGACCAGTGCCATGCCCACCAGACATAAGGAACCTTTGAGTTCTGCTCCTATGTGCCTCATTGCTCTAAGGGCTAATGGGTGGTCAGCACAGACATTCTTTTTGCTCACCACATGCTTTACACCCAGTCTCTAAGGGAGGTACAGGGTGTTTTAGTCTGATATATGGCCTTGTGACTTGGCAGGTAAGAAAATAGAGACATGGACCCAAGTAGTCATGGTCCCAGAGGGCAGGTTCTACTTTACAGCCTGGAAAAATACAAAGTCATCAGTTCTAGTTCTTCTGCAACAGGACATCTGTGAACAAACACTGGATTTTGCCAGAAGAACTGCCTCTGCTCTCCTCAGGACCAAGGGGGGGTGTTTTATGAAGATTGAGGTTGCAGCTCACCCTCATAAACTGGGACAGATTCTGCACCCAGAGGCTAAAGAGGAGCCAATTGCATTCATATTTTATAAATTTACCTTTGTTAAAAAAAAAAAAAACAAAAACTAATTCCAATGCTGTGACTCCTTTCTGTGTTTCGTGCATCGTCACAGGCAAATCCGGCAGCTCAGAGGCACCTTCCGTTTCGAGGCAACTCCCCAAGTCCTGGCCACTGTACAGATGAGAAGATACAGTTCTCGCGAGAGGCTAGTACTCAATTTCTGAAAATACACCATCAAAGGAGGGCATCAAAATATTTAAGAGGATAGATCTCCTAAAATGATTTCCTTCAAAACGAATAACTTGGGGAAAGATGAAAATTATCTTGCCACTGGCTCTTTATAAAAAGATATTTCAACATTACCAGATCACTGATCTATTGGGGAAAACCCTAGTGGTCTTATTTATTAAGAAATAGAGTCAATCTTCATTATTCAGGGATTCAGCATGTACAAATTCACTGCTTAGTAAAATCGATTTGGAATTTGTAACCTCAAAATCAATACTCATGGTGCTTTCACAGTCCTTTGCAGACATGCTGAGGAATTTTGAGCTGCCCCCCTGCTCCCAGCTGGGGTTGAACAAGGCAGTGCTGGCCCTACTGTTTCTCACACTGTGAACACGTGCCCTTTACACGGTATGTTTAGTACCACATTTACACATTTTGTGACTTTTTAAAATTTGTGATTCTGCTGTTTGAAATGGTAACAGCACTTACGTGCTGCCTGGTATTCCTAAGTGCAGGAAGGCTGCCATGTGCCTTATGGAGATCAGTTTCCTTCAGGGATGAGATCCAGTGCTGTTGGCCTTGAGCTCAATATCAATAAATAAACACTAACGATTAAATAAGGAGGCTTCAAACAGAAACACGTATAAAACAGGGTTGTGTATTGATTGGCTGAGGAGAATACTGTGACCTGAAGCTTGCAGAAACCAAACCCTGTATTTCCCCTAAGAGCAATGGTTTCGTGTTCACTGATTCAGTCCTTATGGAGACTTTACAGAACATCATATTGTGAATGATAATAATTGACTCTCTGTCTCTCTCTCTCTCTCTGTCTCCTTCTGTCTGTCTCTGTCTCTGTCTCTCTCTCTCTATATATATCAGGTGCTTTATAAATATTTTTTCACTTAATAAATAACTTGCCTGCAAGAGATATTTACTATTTCCTGTTACCAGATACAATGTCTGAAAGTCTAAGGAACTTGACCAAGGTCACCCTTCTACCAGTGACCACACACTGGAAGAAAAGGTCTGAGGCCAAAGCATTGTTTTCTCAAATGGTATAGAAAGATAAATAGATAGGTAGATAGATTGGCTGAGCTCGGTCTGGGTATGTTGGGATTGCTTGCTTCCTGCGACCCACCTTCACAGCACTGGCCACGGCTGTCGTTTACCCCACTAGACAGTGAGGCCGCTGAGGGAAGCAAGCATGTCGCTCTCAGTCACACGTTCACGGCTGTCACTCTGGTCCCAGGACAGTGGTATTCTCAATCAATATTTGCTGAGCAAATAAATACACATGCGCACAGGCATGCAGGTGCACACGCATGTACACACACCCGCGCACACGCATGTACACACACCCGCGCACACGCATGTACACACACCCGCGCACACATGTGGAGTTGCTCTGACTGAAAGGGGAGGCTTCCTGCTTGCTCTGTCCCTGGGTGTGCCCGGGCTCTCAACATTGCCAGCCCCCAGGGGACGCCCCTCTCCCACCCCCACCCCCCATGGATACCGTGGAACTAACCTTTCTGACTGCTGCCTTGGATGCTGCTCTGGGATCTTTTTTGGCTGTGGGAAGCCACACCCTTTCACTTAGCACTCTGTTGAAAGGTTGAACCATTTTCAAACTTAAGTGAAACAAATGCTTTTATGAGAGCTCTAGAAAATGAAAGGTGACACGTCTTGTTTATCCATTATACAGCAGAAACTAACACACCATTGTAAAGCAGTTATAATCCAATAAAGATGTTAAAAAAAAGAAAAAAGAATATGAAAGGTGAGTCACAAGAGCGAGCGTGTTCCCGCAGCACCCTGGCCTCTCCTCACAGGCAAACACCGAATCCTTCACTTCGTGCAGGGCATGAGAGGAGGCTGGGAGTGGTGGTTTACAGGCCCACATGTGGCCACCACACAGTGTAGTTCTTATCTTGGCTGCAGCTTCTGGAAACCTTGGGTAAGTTAACTTGACCTCTGTGCCTCGCCTTCTCCATCTGTGAGCTGGGAATAATGATAGCACCCACCTCCTAGGATGTTTATGAAAGCTGAGTGAGGAAAGACATGTAATGCAACGCAGAATGTGCTCATTCCATGTGGGTCATTATTCTGAGCAAGGTCTGGTTTTCGTTAGGAGGAGGTGTCAACTCCCTCCCACTCAAGATGAGGTGCAACATCTATGCTTTCTGACACAGAGAATGAGACTCCACTTCGGTCACACCAGGGAAGGCTTGACTTAGAGAGGTTGGACTTGACAATAGCTGGCAGCCGTCTAAGTGAAAAGGGAGAAATAAAATGCTCTTTTTGCCTCTTTTCCTGGACCTGAGAACTTCAAGGTAAAAGTGATAATCTTCATCCAAGTAAAATCTTCAGCTGAAAAAAACCCATTTAGAAAATGTGTTTTTAATATTACATCAATGTGATTTAGTGTGACAACGAATCTGTGCTCTTCCAAAATCCAAGACCAAAGGGAAAGATTTAGAAACACATCATCTTTTTGAAGTTTCTGAAGCTCATAACCATTTAAAGGCTTAAAGGAAAATAGATTTTAGAAGATTATGCTATCTTTAATAATGAAATTAAACTCTTCATTATTCAAGAAATTTGAACCAATTATGACTATTGTTCTATGTGACCATTTTAAGACTCAATTATAACCATGAGACTCTATATTTTCCCTGGTTTACAGAAACATGGATGATATCAGATGCTTGTTTTATCTCTCTGAGCAACAGGAAGTGAGAGTAACATCTTAGTGAAGGCTAGAAGCCAGGCACTTTGGTAGGTAGAGGTCATACTTTGACCTTGTCCAAAATCACACAGTGATGAAAGATACATTTCCTGGAATGCTATCCTGGGTCTTATGATCTTTCCACCTCGCCCTTCTGTCCCTTTCTTCTAAGCTTGAACCACCTTTTCCAACAAGTGCCTTCATCAGTCATGGAGAATGTGGTTTCTGATAGCAGACGTGATGGGTCATGTTCTGTCCATGTAACATGGCCAACAGATGGATTGGGGCAGTTTTGTTTTTCGTTCTCATTCTTTTTTCTTCACTTTCTTACATTTCTCATGTTATTTTATACTTATTATAACTTTATTTACAAAAAGGCATTTGTCTTAATGTGGATAAAGATTACTGAATTTTAAAACTCAGTTCAACAATTATTCTAGGCATCTGTTGGAAAAGGAAGAAATTATGACTAAGTTTTATCTGCTTCGTTCAAGATGAATCCCTTAAAAACTCTTTCTCCCTTAAAAACTGTTTCTCCCTAAACATACATTATATATATATATAAAGAGAGAGAGAGAGAACTAATTGATACAACACTATATATCAGAATTGAACATGTACAATTCTAATCTATGAATGTATATCTCCAGAGGCTACTTTCACAAACTGGAAAAGACACATATACAAGAATGTTAATTTTTGTGTTCTTTATATGTTGAAACATTTGGCAAGACCTCAAATGTCTATTTTCTGAAGGTTGATGGATATTCATGTAATAAAAAATTATACATGCAAAAAATGAAACTGAACCCCTATCTCATCACATACAAAAACTAACTCAAAATGGTTTAGACTTGAATGTAAGACCTGAAACAATAAAGCTCCTAGGAAAAAACATAGGCCATTAAGCTCCTTGACATAAGTCTTAGCAATGATTTTTTTTTGGATTTGACACCAAAAGTCAAAGCAACAAAAGCAAAAATAAAAAAAAGCAAACAATCTGATTAAAAAATAAGCAGACCTGAATAGACATTTTTCCAAAGAAGACATCCAGATGGCCAACAGGTACGTGGAACTATGCCCAACATCACTAATCATCAAGGAAATGCAAATCAAAACCACAATGAGATACCACCTTGTATCTGGCAGAATAGATATCATCAAAAAAACAACAAGTAAGTATTGGTGAGGATGTGAAGAAAAGGGAACGTTTGTGCACTGTTGCTGGGAGTTTTAAATAGGTGCAGCCATTATGGAAAATAGTATGGAGGTTCCTCAAAAAATTAAAAATAGAACTGCCATGGGATCCAGAAATTCCAACTCTGGGAATTTACGTGAAGAAAAGGAAAACACTAACCCTGAAAAGATATATTCACCCCCATGTTCAGTGCAGCTTTATGTACAACAGCCAAGATACAGAAACAACCTAAGTGTCCACTGATGGATGAATGGATAAAAAAATTGTGGTATATATATGCAATGGGATATCATTCAACCATTAAAAAAGAATAAAATCTTGTTATTTGTGACAACTTGGATGGACCTTGAGAGCATTATGCTAAGTGAAATAAGTCAGACAGAGAAAAACAAATACCATATAATCTCATTTACATGTGGACAAAAAAAAAAAAAAGAGTTTATAGTTACAGAGAACAAATTGTTGGTTGCCGGAGGCGGGGGTCTGGGTCAGTCATAAAATAAATAAGTTATGGGGATGTAACATACAAGAGGGTGACTACAGTTAACAATGTTCAATTGCATAATTGAAAGTTGCTGAGAGAATAGTTCTTAAAATTTATCACAACTAAACAAATTCTGTAAGTGTATATGGTGACGATGTTAACTAGACTTATTGTGGTGATCATTTCACAATATATACAGATATTGAGTCATTATGTTGTACATCTCAAACTAATATAATATCGTAGGTCAATTATACTTCAAATTTAAAAAGAAGAAAATCTTGCAGTCATTAATGTCTCAGATATGCTTAAATCAATGTTCTTTGTAGTTATTGACATGCTTTCTCTTTTCACTTCCTGTGTACAGAGAATGAAGGAAAACCTGTGTGCCCATGTCTGACTGTCTTTGGGCTGCAGAGATGTACCCAGCTATCTTCTCAACATTTCCACCTCCGAGTTGACAGATATAAGAGTTCTCTCATCTTCTCCATCTTTTCTTCCTCACTTATTCCAGTTGATTCAGTCCCCCAAGAGTGAAAACTGGGAGGCAGTATTCATGTTTTCTATTGATGCATTACCACCACCACGCCTACACACACCCCTTCCATCCATGCAAGGTGGTGTTGAGTGTATCTTCAATACATTCTTATCTCCCTTCCCTCTCTCCCTAACCTGGATCAGGCCCTATCATTTCTCGGGTGGATAATTTTCATACCCTAGTCTGACCTCTCTGATTACAGTTCAGTTTCTTCACATTGCAGATAAAGTTATCTTTCTCTAAAATGGCATTCTGATTACGTCACTCTGTTCTTATTTGTTTTTGTCTAATTTTTTTTTTTTTAATCCTCCAAGAGTCTTCCCACTGCTTATACTTCAACAGCGAAATTCCATAGCTAGCGCCTGGCCCCTGATACCCTCTGCAGCCTCACCCCCATACCACTCTTGCATTCCACACCCACTGTGCATGATTCCCAGTTGTAGCACGGTGGCTTCCAACCCCCTTCTGTTTGCACATGGCACCCCTGTGCCAGGAACACTGCTGCTCTGTTATAAATCTCATCAGTTTCTGCTGATTCTTGAGGTCTCTGCTCCAGGAGACACTTCTGTGAGTCTTCCTAGAACATCATGAGTGGAGACAATTACACCTGCTTCAGGTGCCCTTAACCAAATGCTGTCATAGCCCCTCCATATCGTGATATCTCTCTGCTCCAAATAGGCCACATTCTTCTTGAGCAGGGACCGTGACTGACTCCCCTTGGGACCTAGCTCCACACCTGGCAGCGATAGATGTCTTAGTTTGGATTTCACTTAAAAGTAAACCCTGAAACAAGGTCTTAAGCGCAGGAGATGATCTCGTAAGAAGCACAAGAGCAGGAAAAGGGAACAGATGAGGGAGATAGAAAGCTAATAAAAGGTCCACTGTAAGTAGGTCACTCCTGCAGGCAACTGAGACTCCGTTGCACCAGGGGCCATCTGAGGAGCCATCTGGGACATTCATCAGGGAAGCTGGAGTATTTATCCATTACCTCCTGTGGGTCATTGTTGAAGGGCTGTCTTTGCCCTTCTGGACTGCCCGGCTTGCAGGCTGAACAAAGTCCTGCAGCCTGAGAGAAAGTCCCCACATGTGAAGAAGAGTAGCGTGTCTTTGAGATGGGAGCCACGGAGGTACATCTGCCACAGCAGCGGACAGACTCAGAGGATGCGAACAGCATCTGCACAGTCAAGATAGCGTGAAGTTTTGTTGAAGGAATGAATTTTTAAAAAGCATTGCAATGGAATGTGGGCAATGAGAAGAATTTTGACTGGAGAGGATGGGTAATTTTATTTAATATTATTTATGTTTTTATAATTTATAACAAAGAAGCATATTCTATAATAGGATATCATTCATTGAATTTTGGTAATATAGCATTGAAAAGCTGTTTGAGATCATATGATCGGTTCGTCTAGTTTCTCTTCCTCCAATTATAGAAGCTGCATTTATTGTTTCCTCACAGATTGTTTCCCAACCTGCTTGTGAATACAAATGATAAGAGCTTGTAGTCATCCCGTGTTTGGAAAACTCACTTCTTTAGGAGTTATTCTCATGAGATACTAAATCTTATTTTGTCATGTCTTAAAAATGTATCTTTTGAAGACACTCAAATTGGGAACAGTCTTCAACTTGACATGATCTCCTCAGATGCTGGGGACAGGGAGTGCATTCTCCCCTTACCCTACCTGATGTCTGCCACAGCTTCAACGGCCTGAAACTACTCACCATGGGGGTCCCAACTCCCCCAACACATCCCAATGTGTCACTGCACCTCATAGAATAGCGCTCAGGACCGCCGAGAGTTCTCGCATCGACCTGAAGGAGGGCAAAGTGTGAGACATGGCAGGGTACTGATGGATTCTGCCCAGGATTCTGACCAAGGTGCTGGAATTGGCCAGGGGTCCGGTCCTCCCTGCAGTTTGACTCATTTCCTTCTTGGGTTCGACTTGCACACCAATCTCTGGCTTCTAACACGTTATCAAGTTTCATTTCTGCTGGGCTTTCCTGACTTCTCAAGAACTCACAAGAGGGACTTCCTGGTGGTCTGGTGGGTAAGACTCCCCACTCCCAATGCTGGGGGCCCGGGGTCGATCCCTGGTCGGGGAGCTAGATCTCACGTGCCGCAGCTAAAAATCCCGCATGCTGCAACCGAGACCGGGGCAGGCAAATAAATAAATTAATTATTTTTTTAAAAAAATGAATTCACAGGAATCCTCTCTTCTGCCCAGGTGCTGGGCCTGGAACTGGAAATACAGACCCACAGCACACGGGCCAGGCCTACGAGGTGCTGACACGGGCAGCCAGCCCGGAGGTGTCCACAAGTCACAGACGCACCCGAGGGAAAGGTTCAGCTGCACATCCAGACAAAGTGTATGAAGGGCGAGCTAAGTGCACAACAGTCACGTGAGGCGTCCGCTGTGTCACTGATGCGACAGCGGTGTCCTGACGGGGCCGTGGAGTTGTTCACTGGTCAAGTTCCTTGCTTCCAATGCCAGCCTGGGCTGAACCATGGTCTCTAGAGAGAATGTGCTTATTTCTGGATATTCAGCGATTCTACTATTTAATACAAATGAATAAATAATAAAGCTAATCATGAATGAGAACAGTATGTAAAATGTAAAGAACTGTTATCAGTATTACTGATTCAGAAATTGAAACTATAGGAACACTTATTTTTTTCTTAGTTATATAATGTGTAGTTTTTCTTTCATGGGCATATGTTATTTTAAATCAAGAAAAATATGAGAAAAAGCAGAAAAATAGGAAATTCAAAGACACAAGGACTTTTGTGATGGATTGGTTACTGTAGAGGAAAATAATCTCACATAAGGGGAAGGTAGAGTAACACAAATAAATCTTTATGATAAAATCTTGCATACTGGGCTTTTTCATTGTAGCCACCGAATTAATTGGCGCTCTCTGAGGACCTTTAAGAATGCCGCAGATGTGTGCTGGGGTCATCAAAAACAAATAACAGACAGATAATACTACTGCTAACATTACTAATAACAGTGTTACTAAAGGACAGAGCAGTTCACTTGATCTTTACAGATACAGGAACTGCGGCCAAGTATTATTCTTGATACTTTATGAGCATGCAAAAAATTACCCTAGAATGAGTGTAACAAGATGTTAAAATGGAACTTTTGGCTGAAACACGTAGATATCGAATTCCAAAGTTATTGGTTAGACAAGATTTACAAAATATGTAGCCAAGAAGTGGTTAGAGGACTCAATTCAGAAGCTTGTGGGGCAAAGTATATGCATGTGTTCTTGTGCTACACACCCACTGAGAAAAGTTAAACAAAATGAGTGTTTTATGAACAAATCCCAATCTACATGTGAGTGGAGGAGGGGTTGCCATGGGGATCAGTGCTGACTGTATTCCTGGTGCAGCCCTAGCCATCTTAAGCCTGCTTACCCTTCCTCTCGCCTGTTTCTTCCTGCAGAAATCACAATAAAGGGTCTTTCCCAAGTTTCCCCCTCTTCCTCTGCCTCCTGACTGACCCTGGCATTGTCCTGTGTGGCCCCCCTGGCAAGGTGGGCTCCCTCCTCTTGGGAACTGCAAGTGAAAAACTATGTTTTCAATGGCAACCGTCTTCTGATCTGTTGGCCTTACTATATCTCAAATTTTCTAATAATACGTTATAATTTAAAGGAGATAAGAAATGGACCATATGCCATTTGAGCCCACTGAGATGAACTAGTTCTGAACCTAGTACATCTGGGTCTCCAAGTCAACCCACCTTTTTGGGGAGGGGTGAGGTGAAGCACCCACAAAATAAAACATCTTCTCAATACACATATGGAGTTTTTTAATGTCAATATGGTTACCTTAGTGAGGCCTGAACTTAAGCCACTACATCTTTTTTTCTAAGTAGTCACCACATATCTGCTTACTACTCTCATCTATATTCATTCCTTCTTGTTTATTTCAGAAGTCTTCAGTTACCTGTCTTGAAAACTTACATTTTTCTATTTTGAGATGCTTTCATTTTCCATGATTTTCACCCACTGTTGACTGCCACATCACATATCCTTCTGGCAACCCATGGCAAGATCCGACAAGACCTGCATGTCTGAATTGAATTTTACATCTTCACCTAGCTCGGGTTCCACTTGCCCAACTCAAATGCTTGTTTCATCATTTCCAGTTCATTAGCCATTCCCATTATTGGAGGAAAGAGAATCCAGATCAGAGCTCTCTCAGGCTGCCATCACTCAACCTTGCTCCATCACCTCCCCAAGAATGCCTCTGGCCTTCACCACAATTCATCAGCCCTGTAACAGGCTGTAGCATCCTATGAAGTCCTCCAGGATACCATCCTCATCCAGCAGTTTCCCAGTGTAGATCTATCCCTGTTTGGAAACTTTAGGACCTTCCCCTTCCCTACCTGTCTTATACTAGGAACACACACCAAAGGATGTAGATGGAAGGGTAGGAAAAAGATTTCAAGAACTGATTAACTCTGAGTGATGTCCTGATATGAACATCTACAAGATTTCCCACCTTCCACAATTGAGAAAACTCTCCAAAAAAGTGGAAGAGTTAATGATGTGTTAGAATGGCTATGTAATTGGGAAGGATGTGCCACGGTGCTGCCTCTGCTTCAGTTGTTCACATATTGATTAATGTTTTCTGTGAAGGTTTCTGAATCCAGATGATCATGAACACAGATGACATGCTCAAAAAAAAAATATTGTGGCATAATATACATAACATAAAAATTTACATTTTTTTATAATTAATTTTTATTGGAGTAGAGTTGATTTACAATGTTGTGTTGGTTTCTGCTGTACAGAAAAGTGAATCAGATATACATATACATATAGCCACTCTTTCTTAGATTGTATTCCCATTTAGGTCATTACAGAATATTGAGTAGACTTCCCTGTGCTATACAGTAGTTTCTTATTAGTTATCTATTTTATATATAGTAGTGTGTATATGTCAATCCCAATCTCCCAGTCTATCCCTCCCACCTCCCTTTTCCCCCTTGGTAACCATAAGTTACTTTTCTACATCTGTGACTCTATTTCTGTTTTGTAAATAGGTTCATTTGTACCATTTTTTAGATTCCACATATACGCAATATCATATGATATTTGTCTTTGACTTCTAATTTTTAAGTGTACATTTCAATGGCATTAACTACATCCGTATTATTGTCCCACCGTCACAACTATCCATCTTCAGAACTTTTTCTTCTTCCTAAACGGAAACTCTGTACCCATCTGACAACAATTTCCCATTTCCCTCTCTCTCCTCAGTCCCTGGCAACCATCATTCCACTTTCTATCTCTATGAATTTGGCTACCTTAGATACCTCATATAAGCATAATCTTACAATATTTGTCTTTTGAGGACTGGCTTATTTCACTCAGCATAACGTCCTCAAGGTTTATCCATGTTGCAGTATTTATCAGAATTTCATTCTTTTTTACGATTAAACAATATTCCATTGTATGTTTATATCACATTTTGTTTATTCATTCATCTATCAATGGACATTTGGGTTGTTTCCACCTTTTGCCTGTTGTGACTAGTGCTGCCACGAACATTAATATACATGTATCTATTTGAGTCTTTGTTTTCAGTTCCTTTGGATGTATATGCCTAAGAGTACAATTGCTAGATGGTATGGTAATTCTAGTCTTAATTTTTGAGAAACCATCAAACTATTTTCCATAGCAGCAATATCATTTTACAATCCCATCAGCGAGGCACAAGGGTTTCAATGTCTGTACACCCTTGTCAACATTTATTTTCAGGTTTTTTTATTTCTTTAAAATTTTTATAATAGCCATCCTAATGGGTATGAAGTGTATTTGTGGTTTAATTTACATTTCCCTAATGATTAGTGATGCTCAGTATCTTTTCATGTGCTTTTTGGTCATTTGTATATCTTCTTTAGAGAAATGTCTATTCAATTCTTTGGCCCATTTTTGAATTGGGTTATCAGTTTTTCTGTTGTTGAGTTGTAGGTGTTCTTTATATATTTGTGTGTTAGTCCCTTATCGATACATGATTTAAAAATATTTTCACCTATTATGTGGGTTGCCTTTTTACTCTGATAATACAGTTCTTTGATGCACAAAGTTTTAATTTTGATCTAGTCTAATTTATCTCTTCTTTCTTGTGTTGCCTGTGCCTTTGGTGTTATATGCAAGAAATCTTTGCTAAATTCCATGTCATGAAGCTCTTCTCCTATATTTTTGCCGAAGAATTTTATAGTTTAGGTCTTTCATCCATTTTGAGTTAATTTTTGTATGGTATATGGCAAAAATCCAATTTCATTCTTTTATATCATGCCAGTCTTTTGAATTAGGATAACATGGTGTTAATTTTGGTGTGATCATTCCCAATTTATAAATGGGTACACAGAGATTTGGAGCAATAAATGCTTTATCCTTGGTCCCTCAACTAGACAATAGCAGTGATGGTTCAAACACAGTTTATTTATTCCAGTCTCAAGGTCAGAAATAGTCCACACATATGCTGGGAAGCTAAGAGGGCTGCAGCCAAAAATAACTAATCTGGATTTATTGTCCTTGTAACATAAAGTACGTTCATGTAATGGGATTCTGCTTGCAAGGCATGTATTACCCATTGCTCAGTGTGGGCGTTTATGTTCATTTTCATATTTGTAACCACACAGGGCCTTCAAAACAAAATCAACTCGTGGATATTGTCAAAAACCTTCAATACTCACTACCCCTTGATTGCTAGAATATAGGTAAGCTAGAAAGAAATGGTTAGGGGAAAGTTACCCGCTGCCACAAAGATCTCACTGATTGGCAAATCACTTAAACTGAGTATATGTTTCACTATTCAGACACGCTGACGTGCAGAGCTCTTTATTGTTGGAAAGACCATGTGTGTTCTCTATGTTGTTCCCTCATTCAATAGTCATTTATTTATTTATTGGGTGAGGACCGGCAGAGGGTTGTCTGGGCACCAAGAGGAGGAAGACAGCATTTCTGAGCTTGGGAACTCACAATTAGGATGGGAGTTCCGTACACTGTGAATGGCTGCACAGCTGGGCACAGGGTGCGGAGAAGCGCGGAGGGGCTCCTGTAACCACATTTCAGGGAGAAGAGCCAGAACATACTTGGTGGAGGAGGAAGCAGCCCGGCTGAGACCTTAAGGATGAGTAAAGAGAGCATTTCTTGCAGCACTTGCTGTGAGTCAGGGGCCTTTAATACACTCGTCTAATCCTTACAATAACCCTTTGGAGTGGATTCTCTTATTATTCCAATTTTATAGATGAGGACACTGGTTCAGACAAGACGACACAACCAGCACCGTCTGCGGGCAGCGAGGAAGAGAAAGACATGCGGGACAAAGCGAGCAGTTTGTGCCGAGGCTGGGGCCAGGGAGAGCGGGACCCTGTCTGAGGAACAGCTCGTAATGGAGTGACGCGCTGATTGGCGGCATTTGGACCTTCTGCTATAGGCAGAGGATACTTAGTGAGGCTTGCTCAGTGGATGTCTGTGGGATCATGAAACTCTTGAGTAGTGTTTGCAAAATACTGGGTGTATACCCCTATGTGCATTTCTTTGTTTAGAAGATTCATCTGTTTTATCAGATTCCCAATGGTTAACAGACCCAGTGAATAGTAGAGTAGAATCACTAAAGGATCTTAGCCAGGGGAACAGTCCTATACATATTTTCCTGGCCAAACTGAAGCTGGGCAGGTTCAGGGCAGGATGACCCCTTGCTGCACTTCTGTGGTAACAAGCTGATGACCTGTGTCCATCACCCCCTTTGCACATTGATATCCCTTCTGGACACAAAGTTCCATCAGGGTAAACATTTGTGCTGTCATTGGTCCATATGCCCTACTCATGTGACCCACAGGTAAAGTGGTAGATGCTCGATTACTGTTTGTTGAATGAAATGGATAAATATATCTGTGGTGCTTGGATACTTAAATGAAGGTAGAAATTAAGACATGAAACAAGTAAACAAGTAGGGGACTGAATATATTTAAATAAAGGTAAAAAATGTAAAAAGGCAAGTGGAGGATTGAACCCGAGGTCACTAGGAACCAGACATATTTATCTCCTAGTCATTACTTTTCCCAAATAGAACACATAATGACCATTCAAGAATTCCAAGTGCCTAGGATGAAATATAAACAACTGGTCATGAATTAGTAGAGAGGAAAGAACATGGGATTTGACAGCAAAAGACATGGAACCAGGTCCATCCTGTCCTGTTTACAATTGGACAACCCATCATGCCCAGAGATTCAAATGTCCTTAAGGAAAATGGAAAACTGTTCCAGCCCGCCTCCAGGATGAGGGCTGGATAAAATGAGATGACGATGCAAACTGAAGTTATTAGCTGGAAAGCTTTTACTAATGAGAGGGTAAAACAATTATTTGAATGGAAACCAGGAATTTGCGTACACACTAGTAGGCAAATATTCTTAATAATACAAACACTTAAATGGGATAACCATGTGGCACTCAAAACAGGAGTGTTTTCTCTCACTAGTAGACTAAGAAGTAGGGAGAATGTTGCCTTAAGCTTAGACAAAAGAAATAGGGTGGTGGTGGGCTAATAATAATGATAATAATAAAGTGTACACTCAGAAGAATTGTCTGTTAGGCCATCCAAGAGAACATTTTGTTTTCCCTCAATTAGCTCTGGTTGCTTCTTCTCCTGTCAAGAAAAAACTCATGCAGACATATGCCTTCTTGGATGCTCTCAAATTCATTTTGCTGCTGGGCATTGTTTGCAGAGAAAAAATAAACTTTTCAGATCTTACATATGAAATAAATCAAAAATCATGTTCCAAACCCTTATTCTCATTTCTGCTGAGAATCACTGGACACTATTTGCATGGGTCAGGGTGAACTTTCAAACAGAGAATTGTGAAGGGCTTCATTCCCACTCTGATGGATTGGGGGCCAGACAGGACATCACTTGGAAGCAAGTGATATTTTCTTTCTTTTGTGCAAAGGAAATTTAATACAGATACAGAGTGTATCCAAGAAAAACTTGATTGAGTTATTAGTGATCATTTAGTTAAATCTTTAGTCCAAACAGGAAGAAATGTACTTAAAATCACAAATTTCTGCATCCCCCCCACCATTCAGCTCATTCATTTATTCAATAAATAGTGATTAAGCATCCATCTGAGCTGAGGGTATGTCAAGAACACGGCCTCTAAGTGTATAAGATGCTCTCACCGCTCATGAGGATCTTGTGGGCAGATTAGCAGAGACCCAGACGTGGACACAGAGATTACTTTTTGCAAGTAAGCACCAAGTTGGACCAGATCAGCACACAGAGGAGTACATAGAGGATGCAGCCTCAGAGTTTGTGGAAGGCCTGCCATAGGACAGATGCATGAGCTGGGTTTGACAGATGATCTTTTCATTGTATTGGGATTTGTTTTAATCAGGTGTGGTAAAATACCCAGACACGGACATAACTGTCATAAAAGAAGAAGCTTATGCCCATAGATCCCTAGAAACAGGAGGCACTGCCCTCCATGCAGAGCCACATGGGGAAGCACCAGGGTCAGTCAGGGGGTAGAAGGAGTGAAGGGTAAACATGAATATACACCTTTTTTGTGGCTTCCATGGGAAGGAACAGGTGAGACAGGGTAAGCAGACCTTGGTTTGGCTAGTTTAAATAATTTCAGTGAGCTCTGAGGCATAGGGGCTATATTTAGTGGTCTGGTACCTGGTCCTGGGGTGATTAAGGCAGGGGGTCAGTGGCCCTGAGTGTGAGAGCCCCACAGAAGAGGTGGTAGGGGTGTGGGCTCTGCATTGGTTGGTTTGCATTTGAAAGGTACATTCCCAGGCAGTTGTTTAAAATTTCTAAGAATTACTTAGCTCTGGGAGGGGTAGTCTCTTCCGGGTCAGCAAGACCCCAGATGTCAAAATCTCAGAAATGCAGAAAATAAAAGACATGGTTAGCACAGATGTTTAGACAGGTGTCTTTGCTGCAGACCAAAGGGGAAAGGGACTTAGTGTGGAGGGGAACAGGGCAGCCACAATGCAAAAGTCTGCAGATATATGAGATGTTTCATATTTCTGGGGCAGCACTTAGCTCCTCAGTGGCTGGACTTCTCTGGAGGATGAAGAAGGTATGGCCCAGGGAGACTGGAGCCTGCAGGAGGGCCGAGAGTGGGAAGGATACTGTAGTTAATAGCAGGAACTTGAGGCCTCAGTGGGCAGGAAGGGAGCAGAGGGGCAGGGGACCTGGGGCCTGGAGGGTGTGGGGAAGAGAAAGAGAAGAGGAACTTGATTCTACCTACCTCCTTCAGTTTCCACCAGATTCTATCTCATTCCTCCCAGTGCAGCTCATGAAACTTCCACAACGTGGAATCAGGGAACTCTTCCACCGAAAGAGAAGAGGTTGAGATTAAGATGAGAATGCAAAACTGGAGTTCATAGACTGGGACCAGAGGAACCTGACCTGGAATCCCCCTTCTGCCTTTGACTCACAGAGGGAGTTACTGAATTCTTAATTTTCTAAGCCTCAGTTTCCTTATCTGAAAACACAGACAGTCACAACACATATGTTTTGTGAGGGATGGATGAGCTAATGCATATTCACTCCTTGGTACCATTAGCTAGAAGTTACCACGCGCTCTCTGGTGACTGGCCGTGATTGCATTGCATGGAGCGTTTAAAGGCATCTCACCAGACAGCACAGGACCTGATTTGTACCTGAACTTTCTAGAGAGCCACATGTGCATGAACTGATGACCAAAAGAAAGTGTTTTCTGAAGTGAAGGCCACTGTGACCAAGGAGTCATGACTGTGTTATATATGCCAGACATGAAGCATCTGCCTTGCATATTAAAGTTCAAAAAAACTTCCCCATACATAATGAGGCATTCAAACTTTTCTGCTAGGAAGGTATAATATTACCTACTTAACAGTGAGGAAACAGAGCCTGAGAGAGATTAAACCAAGGCATCTGTACCTCCTATGTGAACACAGGACTCTAAGTTGAAGTCTATTTTTCACCCCCGTGCCCACCTCCAGAGTCTCTGTGTGAACTGTGGGAACAAGGCTACAATTTGCTTTACAGACAGGAGAGAAGGAGGGCAGGGGGAGGAGGAGGGGGAGGAGGGGGAGGGGGAGGTGGGGGAGGGGGAGGAGCGGGAGAAGAAGAGGAAGAGAGAAGAGAAGAGAAGAGAAGAGGAGTTGGCTTGCTGTGGTGCCTGCCCTCCTCCTGAGACATCTGTGCCTGTAGGAGAGTAAAGACAGACCAGTCTTTTCCAGGAGGAAATCACCTCAACTTTGATTTAAGGTCCTTTTACTGCTGGAGTCATGTTTTAAGTAACACCTGCTAGCTTCTGTATGTGGGAACTGCTGATGAGTTGCATATGCAGTCATATTACATCTGCCTTCTTTGCAAAAAAAGGTTATATTTAAACACATTTCCCACCTTTCTTATTTCCCACATTTCATTAAATGCATTCCAACTTTATTTTAATTTACAAAAAAATGGACTCTGAAGTAAAATTCTTCCTCTGAGACCCACTGGATTCTCTCATACAAATTAGAATAGCAAGGATTTCTCATTGGGATCTGCAAATGAGGTTTTTATGCATAAAAAAGGACACTTTAAAGCATGTATCTGAAAAAAGCAAAAAATGCCTATCAAAAGATTAAGATAAAATGATCTGAAAATTTGTATAGTTCAAGAATTATTCTTAGGTTCAAAGTTAATGCGTTTTTAGTTTTCTTTCCTCTGAATGACTTTTCCCCAAATTTAGCTTCTCTGATTAGATTCTCACAAATTTCACTCCCAAGTGTACTTTATTGTTTTAGGTGGATGCAATGTACACAGACGTTTTGAATTAATTAATTAGTTTACCAATAATAATAATTATTTTATTTTACATGTAATGTGAGATGCATTTAAAAGGCAGAAAGCTGTAATGAGGGCTAAGTGCTAAGGCCCTTCAGGAAAAGACAATAGAATATATATGGCCACTGAGAGAATTGCAGGTTATAAACTAGTTTAAAATCACCACAAGATGCTATTGGCTAATATTTATTCAGCAAGTTAAGTTTTCCAAAGCACATTTTCAGCGTCCTTGGATCCTTCGACATGCTGGCCACTGTTTCCATCTGTGAGTTATTTCCTTTTGGAGGCTCAGTTTCTGGTCTCTATGGAGGCCAGTGTGTCTGCTCTTTGTTTTGTACCTTCTGCCCCCATCACCGTATCCCATTCAACCTGATTTCAGCATCAGTAACTGAAAAGGTATTCTCTGTGCAATAACCCGGATTTGAAGAATATGAACCTTGCTGCCTTTCCTACAGGGATGAAGGTTACTTCTTCCCAAATGTGCTTTCTCCATGCATCCAGCAGGGCCTTAGGAGGTAGCAGTGAAACAGGGATGGCCTTTGTGGAGTTTATGCTCGGGGGGAGGGAGGATTGTAATAGAGAGCAAATGAAACCGAGGGCTAAAATGGGGCACCTGAGATGTGAGAAGATGTATGAGGGGCAGGGCGGGAGGGTGTGGCCGTAGACGTAGAACAGGGTGACCAGAGGAGGCCTTCAGTTAAGTAAGCCCCATGGATAAATGGGAGAGAACCCTCCAGGTGGGGCACAGGCCCTGTTGGGGGGTGCCTGTGTGCTGGGGCGCAGTAGCGGGGTCAGTGGGGTGAGCTGACTCTCAGGGGGAAAAAATGAAGAGGCAGATTCTGCAGGGCCTTTGGGCCATTTGCCCCCTGACGGGGGGGACGGCACGGGGTGTGTGGGGTTCTGAGCTGGGCAGGCCCAGGTTCTGGCTAAAGTTCCCAGAGGACCATCTGTCTGCTGTCTGGAGCATAAACTGTGGGAGGACAAGGCAAGAGGCCACTGGAATAACACAGGAGGGAGAAGTCATCAAAGGTGGACAGTTGAGAAGAAGTCAGATTTATACATGTAGAAGGCAGAGCCGACACGGATTTCATGAAGCAGTGCTTGTGGCTGTGAGAGAGGGGAGAAGGATCTGGGCTCCTGAGAGAACAGGGGCGCCACTCAGTGAGAAAACGAACTGTCTGCACACATGACATAGTGCTTCCGGCCACTCTACCCAAATCCAGTCTGCACCCCTGAGGATGCTTGAGGGAGAGCCACCTGGAGAGATGCACGCGTGCGGGATTACCAGAGTGGAGTACCACAGCGCCTCCAGTGGCAGAGAACAGGCAGCTAGTGCATGGTACGTACCTAGACCACACCCATGCTTTTTAATTCTACTGCTCTACATTCTCAGGGATATTCCTGAGGCTGGGAGTACACAAAAGAATAAAACACAAAGGATGCCAGACGCACCGAGGTCGGAAGTTTGCACAAACACTTGGCCAGAGTATGAAGATGCATGTACTAAACGGTTTGTGGCCCTTAACCACCTTTCAGTGGACATTTGTTGTTTTACAGGGCTCTCTACAAAACGCATTACGTAGAATATTTCCTACAGACTTTAACTAGACAAAGTAGGAGATATTATTGTCCACCTCTTGCAGATGAGTAAACATGGAATCATCCGCGCCCCTTTTTCTATGAGACCACTGGAGTTCATTGATCTATGGGCCCAGATTAAATTTTTGAATGAAATTTTAGATTTACAGAAAAATAGAAAAAATAGTACAGAGAGGTCTCATGTACCCTGTATCCACCTTCCCCTGTTATTAACAGCTTACATTAATATGGTTTATTTGATGCAATTAAGAGACCAATATTGACCCATTATTATGAATTAAAGTCTATAGTTTATTCAGATCTCCATAGTTTTCCCCTAATTCCCTTTTTCTGTTGCATCACATTACGTGTACCTGTTATATCTCTTTAGGCTCCTCTGGGCTCGAACAACTTCGCAAACATTCCTTGTTTTTGATGACCTTGACCGTTTTGAGAAGGACTGATAAGGAGTTTTGTAGATTACCCCTCAGTTGGGGTTTATCTGATTATTTTCCTAATGATTAGGCTGAGGTTATGGATTTGGGAGATGAAGCTCACAGAGGTAAAACACCCTTTCAATATGACTTATCAACATGATCCGTCCCTGTTGATGGTAACCTTGACCTCCTGGCTGAGGTAGTATTTCTCCACTGTAGAGTTACTTTTCTTTCCTCCCTTTCAATACTGTGGTCTTTGGAAAGAAGTCACTATGCCCAGCTTGCACTTAAGGAGAGGGGACAGAGTACATTTTTAAAAGAAGAAAAAATCCAGGATAATTTTGAAGTTAGTGTTCTAACCTAGTGTTCAGGTACTTCTGCAAAATCTGCGTTTAGGCACTGAAAGGAACAGACCCCTGTGCATTATTTTGAAATATTTAATTTGTTACTGAAGGAAGGCTGCAGACCACTGCTGAAAATGCAAAAAGAGAGATGGTGACCTGCTTACCATCTAAGCTCCTTAGCGAGGTAATGATTGTTTGTCTTCACTGTTGGTGTGCATTTACCTCTGAGCGCAAATGCAACTGTGACAGTTCTGGGGTTAATTGCGATCTCTTCCACTAATTGACCACATGGCAGTGACAATTCCTTTCTTGTTTCAGTGCTCGCATCTGCCCCTGTCATTTGGGTTTTCCCAGCAGGGTGGTCGGAGGACCCTCTCATTAGAAGTGTATGTACTTGAGCAGACAGAATGTTCTGTTCACGTTTTCTCAGTCTTCTTGTTTCGCACTTTACCAAACTTTTGGTTTAATAATTACTCTTGTATAATCATGCAATCTTAGAAGTAGAGAGTGTCTACTTCATAACTTAAGTATATATATATCTCCTCGAAGACCTGCCTGAAAGACAGTTTCCTAATCTCTGCCTAAATATCTCCATGTAAGGAAATGTACTTTTTATCAGAAATACCAAGCCCAACTTCAGATAATTCTGACCCTTTGATACTTACTAATTAGCAGCTGCCTTTGACGATGATGCTGATGACGATGGTGATGATCATGATGGTGGTGCTTGGTGATCGGTGATGGTGCTGCTGAGATGATTACTAGTGGTGATGGTTGTGGTAGTGGTAGTATTTTATATTTTCACTGCTTTTTAAAAAATCATCACGTGTAAGCAATTTAAAGGTAACGATTCAAACCACTGATATTTAGAGATCTAATTGACATGTAATCTTGCTAAATAGATTATATTCTGGTAGGAACTTCTATAGTTTTAAAAATTAAATTAGATTTTTTTATTTTGAGATAATTATAGATTCACATGAAGTTATAAGAAATAATACAAAGACACCCCTGCACTCTTTATCCAGTTTCCCCCAGTGGTAACATCTCGCAAAACTATGGTACAATATGTCAGACAGGATATTAACATTAGTACAGTCAAGATACAGAACATTCTAGCATCATAGGATCCCTCATGGTGCACTTTAATAGCTCACCCACTTCCCTCACACCCCCAACTCTTCTTTAACGTCAGGAAACCAGTAATCTGTTTTCCATTTCTGTGATTTTGTCATTTGAAATATGTCATATAAACGGAGTCATAGAGCACGTAACCTTTTGAGACGGCCGCTTTCAAAAAAGTTATTATTTTTTAAATTGGAGTAGAGTTGATTTACAGTGTTTTCAGGTGTGCAGCAAAGTGATTCAGTTATATATATATTATATTTAAATATACATATAAATATATATATATTCTTTTTCAGATTCTTTTTCATTATAGGTTATTACAAGATATTGAGTATAGTTCCCTGTGCTATACAGTAGGTCCTTGTTTATCTATTTTATATATGGTAGTGTATATCTGTTAATCCCAAATTCCTAATTTATCCCTCCCCACCCCTCCCCTTTCCCTTTTGGTAACCATAAGTTTGTTTTTTACGTCTGTGAGGCTATTTCTGTTTTTTTGTAAATAAGCTCATTTATATCACTTTTCGATCCAGCAATCCTACTCCTGGGCATATATCTGGAAAAGACAAAAATTCGAATTCAAAAAGATACATGCACCCCAATGTTCATAGCAGCACTATTTATAGTAGCCAAGACACAGAAGCAACCTCAGGGTCCATCGACAGATGAATGGATAAAGAAGATGTGGCATATGTATACAGAGGAATACTACTCAGCCATAAAAAGATGGGCGCTTTTTAAAAAAAATCAGCTTAACGCTCTAGAGATTCATCCATGTGCTTCTGTGCATTCAATCCATTCCTTTTCGTTGTGGACCGCTATTCTACAGCAAAGATATAGCTTGGTTTGTGGAAGAATTCACTCATTACAGGATATCTGGGTTGCTTCCAGCTTTTGGTTTTTGAGTAAAATTACTGTGCACGTTGATGCACAGGTTTTTTTGTGAACTTAAGTTTTCATTTCTCAGAGATAAATGCCAGGAGTGCACTTCCTGTGTTGGTTTTAAAGAAATTGTCAGTTTTTCCAGAGTGGTTGCACCATTTTACATTCTTCCAGCGATGTGTGAATGATCCAGTTTCTCCTTGACCTTGCCAGCATTTCCTCTTTTTTATTTTAGCCATTCTGATAGATATGTATTGATACCTAATCGTGGTTTTATTAGCATTGCACATCTTTAAATGTGCTGACTCACCATCTGTACATCCTCTTTGGTGAAATGCCTCTTCATGCCTTTGGCCCCTTTTCTCACCGGATTGTTTTCTTACCGTTGAGTTTTGAAAGTGTTTTATAAGTTCCCAATACGAGTCTTCTGTTGGATATATGGTTTCCCAATATTTTCTCCCAGTCTGTAGTTTTTCTTCTCATCTTCTCAACAGGGTTTTAGCAGAGCAAAATTTTTAATTTTGATATAGTCCAATTTATATATATTTTTCCTTTTATGGATCATATTTTGGTGTCTAGTCGAAGAACTCTGCTTAGCCTGAGGTCCTGCGATTTTCTCTCTGTTCTAAAAGTGTCATAGTTTCATATTTTACGTTTAACCTATGATCCATTTTGAATTAATTTTTGTGTAAAGTATGAGATTTAGGTCAATGTTCATTTTTTATTTTTGGTCTATGGATGTCCAATTACTTCATTTGTTAGAGGCCGAGTCTACCATTTTTGAAAGGCTATCCTTTCTCTATTGAATCACTTTTGGATCTATGACAAAAAGCACGTGGGCATCCTTCTGTGGGTCTACTTCTGGATTCTCTATGTTGCTCTGTTGATCTGTGTGTCTATCTGTCTGACAATAACACACAATCTTGATTAACGTAGCTATGTAATAAGTCTTGATTTGTGTACATGGATTTCTAGCACTTTATTCTTGTTTTTCAAAATTGTTTTAGTGATTTAGTTCCCTTACCTCTTCATATACATTTAAAACAATCTTGTCTATCTCTACCAAAAAACTGCTGAGATTTGATTGGATTTGCAATAAATCTGTTTAGTAATTTGGGAAAAATCATCATCTTTATTATACTGACTTATGAACTTATGTTCTGACTTATGAACAGGGTATGACTCTCCATTTAGATTTTTAAATTTTTCTTTCGTAAACATTTTTAAGTTTTCAGAATGCAAATCCTAGACATATTTTGTTAGACTTATATATAAATATTTCATTTATTCATCAATTTTTAATGGTATTGTATTTAAAATAATATTGTATTTAAAATCTTGATGTCATTGCTAGTTTACAGAAATACAATCTTTTTTTGCATTAATCTGTATCTTGTGGACTTTCTGAACTCATGTTATTAGTTCTAGGAGTTTTGTTTTTGTTTTTGTTTTGTTTTGTTTTTGAGATTCCTTAGGGATTTTCTACATAGACAATAAAGGCATTTGCAAATAAGGATAGTTTTATTTCTTTTTTCCAATGTATGTATTTGATTTCTTTTCCTTTCCAGAATTTTCACTAATATGTTGAATAAGAATAATGAGACCAGACATCCGTTTCTTGTTCTTGTTCTTAGGAGGAAAACCAATCACCATTAAGTGTGATGTTTGCTGTAGATTTTCTAAAGATGTTCTTGATCAAGCTGAGGAAATTCTCCCTGTTCTGATTTTTCTGAGTTTTTTCATGAATGAATATTGAATTTGACAAATGATTTTTTTCTGCATCAACTGATTTTATCATGTAATTTTATTTTAGTCATACTGTGGCGAATCACATTGATATTCAAACATCAACTATGCATCCATAGAATAAACCCCACTTAGTCACACTGTGTAATTCTTTGCATATATTGCTGAATTCTACTGCTAACATCTTAGTGTGAATGTTTGCATCTAATTTATGAGTGCTATTGATCTGTAGTTTTCAATTTTTGTACTGTCTTTGTCTGGTTTTAGTATCAGGGGAATGCTGATTCATAAAATATGTTGGAAATGTTTCCTCCTTTTCTAATATTAGGAAAAGATTGTGTACAAGTGATATTAATTATTCCTTAATCCTAATACAATTCTCCAGTGAAACCATCTGGACCTGAAGATTTATCTTTTGGGAATTTTAAAATTATTAATTTGATTTCCTTAACTTGACAGAGCTGTCTGAATTATCTGTTTCACATTCAGTGAGTTGAGGTACTTTGTTCTTTTTGAGGAATTGCTCCATTTTATCTACGTTGTCAAAATTATGTGGCTAGAGGTATTTGTAGTATTTCTTTATTGCTTTTTGATGTCTGCAGTGATATTTCTTGTTTCATTCCTGATATTAGTAATGTGCTTTCTCTCTTTTTTTCTTTGTCAGTCTTGCTACAAGTTTGTCAACTTTATTGTTGTTTTTGTTTCATTGATTTTTCATATTGTTTTCTCTTTTCAATTTCATTGATTTCTGTGCTTATCTTTATTTTCTGCTTTATTCTGCTTGCTCTGGGTTTATTTTGGTCTTTGGTCTTGAGGTGGGAGTATAGATTACTGATTTGAGACTCCCTCTTTTGTAATACCTGCTGTTCATACTATAAATCTTCCTTTTTTGCCGAGATTTCTGTTTTTTCATTTGTCTCATGCATGTTTATAATTGCCTTTTGAAGCATTGTTATGATGGATACTTTAAAACTTTTGTCAGATTGTTCTAACATCTCTATCATCTTATTTTTAGCATCTATTGGTTTACTTTCTCTTTCAAGTTGAGATGTTTTTGGGTCTTGGTAGGATCAGTGATTTTCTATTGAAATCTAGACATCTCTGACATTATGTTATGAAATGCTGGATCTTATTTAACTCTGTGTCTCCTTTAGTGGCTTCATCTGAAACTTCTCCAGCTGGAAAAGTGGGCCACTGCCTCCCTGCCAGGGGAGCAGAAGACAACCCAATGGGGGATGGGACTCCTAGTTTGCTGGTTGGGGGAGGGGTTTTCAATATCCATCAGCCTTCTGCTAATTCTACCTTGTCCAGGAGGGGTAGTGTTGCCTTTTACTGCTCCCCCTGCAGCCTCCATTGACACCAGGGGTGGGGAGGTGGTCTCCTTACTGCTGGGCAGTGATGAAATTCCTGATTTTCCGAGAGGTCTGCTTTGACATTATCCCGGTGGAGCTGGGAAGGGTGCCGGGTGTTGTCCTAAATCCCATCTTTCCATGTTGTCGCCACTGACTCTGGGGAGGTTGCGATAAAGGAAGATGGAGATGTAAGTCCCTGGTTCCTTCTCTGCATTCTGTGACACCCCCAGCTGGTGTGGATGGAGGTACAGGATGCCACCCAGACTTGGCTGGCTTGGGTGGGGTGAGCTACTTTTGTTTATCTGTTTATTTGGCTATTGGCTAGGGTAGGGTATTTGTTGTCTAAAAGTCTTCTGTCCTGCTAGGCCTTTCCAGGTCCTCCCGCCAAAGAAAGCCAGCTCGTCTTAGAGTTTTTGTTTATTTACTTTGTCTGCGCCCATTGGTCTTTCCAGGCTACCTTCTACTGTAGCTCCAACTTGGAATCTATGAGGGAAAAAGACACCCAGGGACGTCACCTCCAGTTCTTCCATGGGTCCTGACGTCCCTAGCTGGTCTTCCTTCCTGCCGCCTGTCAGGGTTTCTTTGTTTGTTTTACACGTAACGTCTAGAGTTGTTAGTTGTATTTAGCAGAAAGTACGTCCCCCTACTTTCCTGGAAGCAGAAGTCCTTGACAGCAGTTGTTGCATAACTTACTTCTCTGCCACGTGGGGAACCACAGAACAACCCCACCTTTCCACACAACAGCTCTTTAACATTTGAGGACACTGATATTACCTGTCCCTTGGCAATGTGGCCTTGTCACCAAGCACAAAACGAGCTCACAGACATTCCTTCTGCCCTCCAGGCTTTCAGCCATCACAGCTAATTACCCTTGACGCCTTCTGAACTTACATCCAACTAACGGCCCAAGGTCTTTCCCTGTGAACCTCTAAGCTTTTCTGGGTCCTTGTTCTTGCAGAGTTTGGTTTTTGGACCTAAGGGAACAGTTCCTTCCTTCTACTTAGATTATATTTTGTTTTATTTGATTTGGTTCATGGTGTCATCCAGTGGGATATAAGTTCCTGCGAGGTCTCCCTCTGCTGTACTCGTAATCTATCTCTAATCAGAGCTTTAATGGAGTGTTTATGGATTATTACACCTGATTTCTTATGAACAACAGTACAATGAAGATGAAAGAATTTTACCTCCATATCTAAAAGTAGAAAGATATCTTTCCATTGTGAAGATCAAAATGGTTTTATTTTTACCATTTTATTGAAGTATAATTGACACCGAAGTTCTTTTAATAGAGTAGTAGTTCACATTCAGTGTATGTGAAATTTTAAAATCCAAACTTAAAATTGAATTTCTCTATTGCTATACCCCCCCCAAAAGCTTCAGTGACTTCCTGTACTAGTTAATGATAACTTACATTTTAAAAATGTAAGCTTTTACATTTACAAAAATAATTCCACATCTATTTTCTAGAGCTTTCTTCAGTGAGATCAACCATTCATAACTGTTTAATTTGTTCATAACATATATAAGGCACACAACTACCATATCAGGGATAGGTACAGAAAGCAGCACGTTCCTTAAATATTTTTTCTTACATGCCTATGGCTATTAGCACTGACACTTGTAAATATGGAAGATAAATATGGAACAAGGTTATGCTTCAGGAAGTCGCCCTACAGTACTGGCCAGTTACCTACCAAGGTGCCTTAGCAGCAGTGGGACTTAGGTCAGATTACCCTGGGTCAGGGTCTTCTCCTGATTTTCAGGTTCAAAACTTTAATTTTCTCTCTGTACTAGAGCAGATCTGTCCCTCAGATGGCAGGTTTTCTTTAGCAAAGACCCCATATAGCCTGGTTCCTTTCAGTACCACCTGCTGAAAGCTCTCAAAGTTCCTCTCCATCCTTCCTCAGAGAACTGGTCCTACAGGGGCGGGACAGTCCACTTCAGGTTCCGTGGACTCCTTTTGTCCGACACGAATGCCACCCTCTCGCTCAGCTCTTGGCTTCTCCCGGAGAAACAACCTTCACTAGGAACGCACCTTGTTCTGTGTTCTTGCCGTGCCAGCACCCAGCCATCCTCCCTGATGCCTCTTTCTCTCTCGCCAAAGGCGGTCGATTTTGCCTTCCAAGGATCCCTCTCATGTTGATCCTTCGACTTCTACAATTTCCTTAGTTTAAGTCCTTGTCACTATTTCTGCAATAACCTACATGGATCATTTCCTCCAAATTTTCTTGCTCTAACCCTGCATGGTCCCATGCAATAGCCTCTGACCACAGGTGGTGACCACTGAGCCCTGGATATGTGACTGGTGCCCCAAGTAACTACAATTTTAATGGTATTTAATGTCATCTTCTTTACATTTAAAAAGCTCACGCTCCATTCAGTTATTAGAAAACTGGATTATGAAGGATCCTGGAAACGCTTGAGTAGGTGAATCTACTTTTCAACTGTGAATTTTACAAAATCTAAAGCAATCTGAGTACTTCGGACGAGAGTTTAGCATCCAAACTGAAATGTGCTGTATGTATAAAATACATACCGGGTTTCAAAGACTCCGTACAAAAAAAGTATGTAAACTATGATATTAATTAATTTTTGAATTGATTACGTAGGGAAATGATAATATTTTGGATGTATTGTGTTACATCAGATCTATTATTCCACTTATTTCATCTTCTTTTCACTATTTTTTGAGTGTGGCTATTAGAAAAATTTGAAATTGCATGTGTGGCTATTTCTAACGGTAGTCTCTGTTCAAGGCATCTCTACCTGCCAGCACTAAGTGAACGGCTCCACAGGCCGCAGCTGACCAGCGCCTTGCCCCTCTGCCTGTGAGTAAAGCCCAGGGACCCACTGCAGCCCATCTTCTCTGGCCACCCTGGGCACGGCTGCCAGAGCCTGGGCTTCACAGCTCTGGGCGTCCCTCTCCCATCACACACCCATGGAACACTCTGTCTTGGGGGTCTGCTCCTCTTCTACCTTTCCTGCCTCCCAGACCTTTTCTACCTGCCCCTCCCCAGCAAAATGAACAAACAAACAACAAACAGAAACAAATCAAAACTCTGGATGAACTGTACTTGCCATTTAAGAATCAGCACAAGCATCATCTTCTCCGAAGTGCAGTTGGTACCTGCTGCATCCTCCCTGACCCAGCAGGTCTTGTCCTGGGCTGTGTCCACCTTCTGGGTCACTTTCCATTATTAAGTTATAACAATTCCAGCCAGCTCACCACCAGAGAAACCAAGGAAGCACCCCACCCGCCCCCCACAAACACTAAGGACATGCTTGGATGAATGAATGCAATGAACAGGAATGTCAGTGTTGGAAATTCACAACCATAAATAAAACTTCTCCTGATTATTCGAATGCACAGTACTTTGACGTGGGCTCTCCTTTCCCTATCTGGAAAAGCAACAAAAGCAAGCCCTGATGAAATAAAGAATCAGAATGCAATTTAAGCGGGTAACCTAAGAAGCATGTCTAGTGTGCCATCGCTAGAGCACTTTCAAAGGAACAATCACAGGCCTTCAGTCTACTGTCTTATTTGTGTCTGCAGCTGTGACTGTCTTTTTTCTGTTGTTTTTTTTTTTTTTTCCCCGAAAGGCTATTATCAGACTCTCGGCCAACACATCCTATTTAAAGATGTGTACGTGTCTTCAAGCAGGTACAATCCAGCCTTGTTGGTCTGATATCTGTTCTGCCTCTTTTCCGGAAGTTTTGTAAACCTGCACCCTGAGTCACTGCCTGTGGCTTGCAAATTTACGTTGAAATGAAATTCACATTTCCTATGAGCTTATCACATGTTGAAATATCTCTTCACAACTCAGATTTAAAAAATTTGTTTAAATGCTTAAAATCATATTTTCTGGTTAGTGAAACTAAAGTTAAGTTTTAGAAGAAGTTCGGTATCTTCTTCACAAAGTTTATTTGGCATTGACTTAATTGCTGGGAGCTCAAAATCTGTGCCTGAACAGCACACGCATCTTTCATTCACATAAATTTTATCATCCAAACATGAACAGCAAAGCAAAGCAAAGCAAAGCATTGGATAGAGGAGCAGGGAAGCAGGCTGCTCTTATCAGCATGAAGGGTATTTCCATCCTATTAGGATAGTGTCCATAAAAGATAAAACCTGAAATACAATAAATATTTACTTGTTTATATTTTTCTCTTCTATAATTACCATAGTGAACTCTTGCCTGATAAAAGCATCAACAGAGAAGGAAGAAGATGGGCCTCAGCTGGGCTCTCAGCAGATCAACAGGCAAAAAACTGCTTTTCAGGCTTCACTAAAGTTTGACTTATTTATCTGAACTTACTGAATTAAATAAGCATGATTTAATACTGCAGAATAGAGAAAAAGAAAACTGTGTTGCTTTGCCAGAGAAATCCCTCTTTAGGTTCTTCACAAATTCCTAGCATTTTGAAGAGCTTGCTATTTATTATTTGTTGTTGCACTTTTTATTTCTATTCTCAGTAGTCATTCGGGATATGTTTTTAAACTCCTAATAGTTTAAACTCCTAATGGGCTGCGTGACCTTTGCAGGTGACGCAACTGTCTTGCATGTCAAGTGTACTCTATGCTTTGTGAAGTTTAAACCATCTGACTAGGATCCTATTCTTCCTTGACAGGTACACTGGTGTATCTGTTATTCATTTTTATCTTCATCCGTTGAGTGTCTAACTTCTGTTCTGATGTTTGCACCTCTGACACATCAGAGTGACCTGCAAGGCTTGATGAAACAGACTGCTGGGCCCACCCTCAGAGGTTCTGATTCACTAGTCTGCATGGGACCTGAAAATCCACATTCCTAACCAGGACCCAGGTGATGCTGCTGCCTCTGGGCTGGCTACTACATTTGAGAACCACTGCAATACGGGCAATTTTCTCCAGGGAGCAGGATGTGAAGCTTGAAAGACATTTAGACCCCCGTCCTCCGTCTTCTCGTCTTTCTACTGCTTTCCAGAATACTTGTCTGGGCTACCTTGATGTTGGCCATGAGGTCATATATGGGAAGAGTTTTTAAACTTTAAAGACCAATTGATATACATGGAAGGGAACATGATTTTCAGCAGTCTGCCCAAGTTTTTATAATTTAAAGTAGTCCTTAAGGCGTCTTCTTTCCTTGCTTCCTTTCCACCTTGGGGCCCATCTTCTTCATGTACGTCTAGTGACGGGAAAACGTTGACCAGGGCTTCTTTGGATCAGGCTGATCTTTTAGCTTGAACATGTTCTGCTCTGGCTTAGAGGCCATGGAGCACTTCCCACTTCTCCAAACTATGGATTCCCCTTTGCAAATCTCTTTTGCCTGTGGAGGAAGCCTGGCTTGGGTTTCCCATCTTCTGCTTTGGACGCAGTCTCACAGGGGTTTGTTTAGATGAAAATTCTCAGAAGTTTTATTTTTAAACGTAAATTACTGTCGAGTAAATTCTTCTTTCACATGTGAAATTCATCCATCCTCTGCTCCCTCATTCATGGATTTATGTATTAATTTATTTAAGAAATATGACTTACCTGCTCACGTGCACCACAGAAGTGCTTTGGCATTTAAATATTAACACAAAACTTCACATTTAGCCTTACTAGGTTTAATTGTGAGTATTTTTATTCTTTGTCTAATCTCTTGATCTTAATGATTTTGATTGTTGAAGTGGAATCATCTCATTGGTCTCTGGCTCACCATTCAGTTTCCTGAAGTTTAGCAATACGGCCTGCTTGTGTGCTTCCCCCAAGGATAAACATTTCAAGCAGGACCTGAACAATTGCAGACGCTCTTGCATGTCAGCAGAGCCCTGCTCTCTTTCCATCTTCATCACCAGCATCAGTGTTGCCTGGTACGATGTTGCAACACACACAATGGCAACTAATTGGATAACAGCCTGCCCGCTTTTCCAAAGCCATATTTCCTCCGAGATATTCCAAAAATCTGTGTTTAAAAACATGGCAAAATGAATGATTCAACAGGCTCCCTTGTTCTGCCACTAGAGAAAGCACATGGATTTCCCTGCCTCACTATCAGTTAATTTGTGCAAGTTATTGGTGGTTATCATTATTTATGTATTTTTTCTGTCCTCACCCAAGCTGCCTAATGATCTCATTCTAAATTTTATCAGGGATCAATGTAAATCTTCCCAGCTCACAGATTCCAGCATCCAACCATCCAATGCTCCCTTTTTGGAAAATTCAACATGATTCACAAGAGATGGCCAACTCTGGTTTTACTTTGTGATTTAGCCAGGATAAAAAGAGTAACAACAATAATAGCATACTGATGTGTGCTCTCCAGTTTCTAAAACACTTATAGACATTACCATAGTTCTTCCTCTTTACAGCACAGTGAGTTTGATATCTTTTCTGTTTTCCCCCAGGGAGGTAATTTGGTCAAAACACACAGGAAGGGGGGAGCCAAGACCTGGACTGGGTCTTCCTGCCCCAGATCCTGCATTTGTTCAATGAAGTAAGTAAAACAGGATCAGATGACTCTTTTTTTTTTTTTTTTTTAATCAGTTCTGAGTTAGCAGTAAGTGAAATGAACTTGGGTTTAGGCATTGGAACCCTAGTCAGCTCGTTTTATTGTTTTTGTTTTTATTTTTCCTCACAGATGTTTATTATTTATTTCATCATTTTGCCAAACCAAGCCAAGGTTTCCTTAAAACCAAGATCTATTTCCTTGGTTTAAAAAAAAGGAAATAATACCATTTTATATAAATAATGGATTTGGAATGCTTAAGATTAGAATATTTGCCAGAATCATAAATCACTGATAGAAAATAATGGTCTTTTTATTACTTTAAAAATTAAACTAACATCTAGGCTATTTACTATGAATAAAAATAAAAATGAGTTTGGAAGGGTTGGAGTTTATTTCAGATAAACATCTTTTTAAAAAAATTTTGATCCCAAACTGCTCTGTCCTCCAGAAGGAGGCTTGCAATCTGATCAGTGCTGGGTTTCCTGGGAAGTTGCATCTCTCTTCCTGTTTACTCTCAGAGGGAACTTGCACACTGCAACTGTTTAGCACTAAGACTTTCTTTCAGTTGGTCTCAGATTACTAACTGGTAGGGGAAAGATGAAATGGCCCAAATGGTTTTCAGTCCCAAGTTGTTCAAATTCAAGGCACGTTATATACACAAATCAGTGATTTTGTACAACTCTTTGTATGAATCAATTTTTCATATGCATATATAAATACAATTACAGAATTTCTTTTCTGTAAAAGGTGCCTATAATTTCTTCAATTCTGTAGGTTTCTGAGAATTAATAGAATGTTCTTTACCTGATTGTCGTTCTTAGTTTTTAGTGTGAATAATAGCTTTCACTCAGCCTTTTGCAACTCCTCGGTCTGGTTCTGTTCTGAACACACCTCTAAATCTATCCTCTAGTGACGGTTAACACTCTGAGCAGTGATATTAGAGCAAGCTCTCAAAGTTCTCTAATTAAAGGAACGTTTTAAATGTTTCCCATTACGTTCACGTGGCTATATTTCTTAGCTGTAGAAGTTGTCTGGTGAGACCAGGAAAGTCCTCTTCAAACGTAAGAACAGAGAGAAGACATGTCAATTCCCAGGGAGGGTTGATGACCCAATCTCAAATCCAGTTTGCGTTAACATCCTGGATTTCCTTCACCACATGTGTGATTCCTGAAGTAAGCTTTGTTTACTCCTTTAGAACAAGCACCAGTTACAGAAAATCAGAAAACACACAGGTTCAACAACCAATTTCAAGGCAGAAAGAACATCATTATCAGAATAAAAACAGAGACTGGTAAACCTCATTTCATAGATTCCAAAAATGAGTTTCGTGCGTTGTGGAAAAGAAAACACTGACATTTCAATATGCTATTTTAAATATTGGAAAGTAGTTTATGTTACTATTTAAAATACATATAATTCAAATTCCAAATTGCTATGTGACATGTGACCGAGTCAAGGGTTTTTGTTTGTTTTGTTTTGTTTGTTTTTGTCATTGTTTGTTTGTGTCCTCCCTAGAAGCCAATATTCCTACAATGTTAGTGCAGTAAATTGGAATAATTCCAAGACTTGCCCATAAGCACTTATCTAAGGGTTGGCCCTTCACCTAACTTAATCATTCAGAGTATCTCCCAAGCTGAGTGTCTTTTCACTTGGATATTCTCTGAGTCTTATCTCAGGAGCAGAGGAGTAGGTGGTGAGAGAGTAAACTCTAGTCTCTAGGAAATTTCCCTGGGGAGGCTCTGGGTCAGGGAAACTGAGCCCCTCAAGAAGCAAGAACCAGGGCGCCTTCTGTCAGCAGGTCTATTGATTATGGCTGAAAAAAACCTCTTTCCCTTATTGCTCCCGCTGAATCGCACTATTTAGCATATGTGGGTTTATTTATTTATTTTTAAGCTTTTAAGAAAGCAATTTATTTTCCTAAATACATAATGTTTGCATATTACAGTCTGGAAGTATTTTCAAAAAATGGACAATTTTATGTTTGGTAAGGTGCACCAGGTAAAATGTGGGTTATGTACATTATATACCATATATACATTCAAAAATTTAACTGTAATCATCAAAAAATATTTTAAAGTCATATACTTGAAGTATTTTCACAGAACAAACTTATCTCCATTGTGTTCAGGGTTGAAGTGTCTGCATTATTTTGTAGATGTTTGTCTTAAAAAAAAAATTTTTTTTTACAGTATAGTTGATTTACAGTGTTGTGTTAATTTCTACTGTGCAGCAAAGTCATGCAGTTACACACACACACATATATATATATATATATATATTCTTTTTTATATTCTTTTCCATTATGGTTTATCACACGATATTGAACATAGTTCCCTGTGCTATACAGTAGGACCTTGTTGTTTTTCCATCCTATGTGTAATAGTTTGCATCTGCTAACCCCAAACTCCCAATCCATCCCCCCCCTCACCTTGGCAACCACAAGTCTGTTCTCTATGTCTGTGACTCTGTTTCTGTTTCATAGATAAGTTCAATTGGGTCATATTTTATATTCCACATATGAGTGATTAGATGTTTTTCTTTATTAGAAAAACAGCCACATAACTGCAGGTGGAACCTGACAGTCACGCTCACTATTGCTCAATGCTTAATACATTTTTCTCATAATTATTTATTAAAACACATACCTCTACATATTTACTTTTCATATCTAAGTGCTGTTTATTTACTATTAGTAAATAACTTGTATGCTTCTGTTAAGAATTGGCTGAATTTAATTTTTTGAATTATTTTAAATTTATTGCTTAGATATTGTCAATGGAAAAAAATATCACAAATTGTCACAACAGAATGTGTGGGTTGATTAGCAAATTCAACTAATAAGAATGAAAACTTTTATCCAGTTTAAAAGGGAGAGTCTGGAGATAATACACACACTGATAGGCCCCAATGGTCCTCAGATACCAGGCGCATAGTATAGGTAGACTGGCAATTCAATGGGTCTAGCAGGTAAGAGATTCCACAAAATACTACTAAGAAACAAGGTCAATCACTTCTAATCCAGTGACAGAAATTATTTCCTTCTTGATCTGTTTTATCTTGTCACTCCTGATGAGGTGATAACATCATAGCCACTAAGACACCAGAATACATAAGGAAAACCCGCCTCAGATTTTGAACATATTTGCAAGTGATGTGAATCTCTTCACAGGCACTGACAAAATTCCAACATTCAGATCACTAGGAGGTGTCTTTTGATGTCTCTTTCAACCAGGCATTTGACAACCACTCCCTAATTGTCAAACAAACTTGACTTCAGGGTCCCCTGTCTTTTCTGTATTTCTTCACAAAAGTCTGACCCCTTTTTCAAATACTCCTTCCCTGGTTTGTCTACTTCTGGTTACAAATATACTGATAACCTCTATATCTTGTCCACATTTTCTTCTTTGATTTATTTGACCCATACTAAGCTCCCGTTGTGTTCCAGAAATTGGTCCAGTCACAAATACAAAATATATATATATATATTTAATCATTGTTTTCATGGGCTTGACACTGTAATGGGGGGGGGGGGGAGACTGAGAATGAACAAACAAATAAGTAAGTAACTTAACATAGTGGGTTGATATGTGTCCCCCCAAAAGATAGTTCCAAGTCCTAATCCCCAGCACCCCAGGGCCAATGAAAGCAATCTAATTTGTAAAAGGAGCCTTTGCAGATATAATTAAGTTAAGGTTCTTGATATGAGATCATTGTGGATTGGAAGAGAAGGCCTAAATCCAATGACAGGTGTCTTTCCTAGAAGAGGGGAGACACAGAGACACAGAAAGGAGGTCATGTGAAGACAGAGGCAGATTGGAGTGACACGGCCCCAGCCGAGGAATGCAAAAGGCTGCCAGCTGCTGCCAGAAGCCAGGAGAGAGAGGCATGGAACAGACGCTCCCTCAGAACCTCCAGAGGGAACCAATTGTGCCAACACCTTGATTGTGGATTTATGGAATCTGGAAAGAATAATTTGCTGTTGTTCCAAGCTGCCAAGTTTTTGGTGATGTGTTACAACAGCCTTGGAAAACTAACACGGTCAAGATGCTGAGAAGTACTAGTGAGTTTAACAGAGAAGGAAGTTAGGGCATGTGCGGGTTTAGTAAGAAATGGCAAATTTAAATATGTGGTATATGACATTTGGTCAGAGATCTGAAAGTAAGGGATTGAGCCATGTAGAAATCTAGGGGAAAACGTTCTCAAATGCAAAGAGCAAAGGGCCAGAACATGGCTATCTATGCTTGGAAGGCGCAGCAAGGTGGGCAGTGGGAGGGCCAGTAGCTGTGAGGACAGACAGAAGGAAACAGAAACTGCCTCAGAGGGTTTCTTGTAGGTCATTATACACAATGAGAGGTGCATTGTTGGGAGGTTATGCCAAAGAAGTGATGTGTTAAGTGCTGTGTTGAGAATACTCTAGTTTGCAAGGGGGTAAATACAGTAGTAGTTAAAAGGCTGTTACAAAAATGAGAATAGTGGTGCCCTGGGGCAGAGTAATGTATGTGCATTTAAATGAATAGTCTGTGAAATTATTTTCACTTAAACTTTTGTATACTGAGAAATGCAAAGCAGCGACAAAAGCCTTTGCTCACATCCATATTCTCATCTTGTCTGGTTTGTTTTGATTTTGCAACTTTTAGGTTACATGTTGTGAATTACATTCAAATTGGAAGCTCTCTTTTGATTAAATCCTATGCCTGTCTCACTAGTGTAGGCTGACACAAGGCACATGAAAATCTTGAAAATTAAAAACAATAGCTTCCATAGTCTCAGCAATTTTAGTAAGGCAAAACCTAAATAATCAGCTATACTTTTGCTTTAGAGATCATTATTCAACCTTTTGAACTTACTCCATTCAAATGAGTTGTCCATTCACTCGTTTATTCAATCATTCATTCGTTCATCACTGGGCTCCTATCACGTGTCAGGTACAGATGTGGCAAAAGTCAAGTGGGGTGCTTCTAGAGCGAAAACAGGAAAAGTAAGTTAAATATTCAGGCAAAGGCCAGATGAGAAGGGATTGGTGGGAAAATGATAAGGAGTCTGTATTAAAGTCAGAAATGAAAATACCAACTGCTGCTATGAATATGTGTGCTAGACATTGTGTTTTCACTTCATCCTCTCTAATTGTCACTGCAACTCTACAGATCATCCCTGTTTCATAGAGACATAAACTGAAGCTTAGAGAAGTTAAGTGACTTGCCCAACCTTTGCTCCATGGCCAAGCCAGGGTTCAAACCCAAATCTCACATCATCTCTTGCTGTAGCTCTTAAACTAGTGCTACTCAAAGTGTGGCCTCCAGGCCAATGCCAGGCCTCCATGAAATAAGTTCCAGTGTCCTCGAGAGCAGGTGTTGGAAACTCAGCAATTTGACCCTGCTGTGACATTCAAGTGCATATTCAATGAACTTGAGTTGTCAGGTTACAGAGAAACGTAGGTGTTGTGAGCAGTCTCAGTCTCGGGTGGCTTAGGCTGTGAACAGGTCAGGCAGACTAGGACCTCACGCTGGTCTGAGAATTAATTTTTAAGAAACCAAAACAAACCAACTGGTCCTTCACTAAAGTGAGTTAGAGAAACACTTTCTGGGCAGTGGAAGCTCAGCAGTGATCCCTAGAGATGGGGTGAGATCGTCATCTGTGTTTCCTAGAAGGAGAGCCCAGGAAGCTGCTGGATGTGGGATTGGAGAGAGATGCAAAGAAGTCAGTTAAAGCAGTCTAGATCAAACAAGTTCATCTGAGAGATGAGGGGTAATAGAGCCAGGGACATTGAAATAAGGGTGGGGTGAAACACAGAGATTACCGAAAAATAAGCAAAAGAATCAATGCTTTTCTGATTAATTGTATGTGTGGATTGAGAGAGAAATAAGCTTACAGGATGACAACTACATTTATGATTTGGAAAACTGGAAAGACAATGATGTCTAGAAACTGGAAGAAGGAATATAAGATGAGCATGAACATTTTAGGGGACAAGATGATGAGCCTGGTTAAGGGAATAATAGGTTATTTTGCTCTTGCATATCCCAATAGAGGTGGTGGGAGCAGCCAATTTATGCACTCAGGCCATGAAATCAACCTGGATGAGTTAAAATCTTGTTTCTGCCACTGTTAAGTAAATCGCAGCTGCCTCCCTCAGGTATGTTCCCTATGTTATGGTAAATAAAATTTTATATTTAGGCAACAAAATGATTTAAATCACATCAAGATAAAAATATAAGTTCATTTGTAAAGGTGTTTTGATAAGAGTGCACACTTATCTTGGGACATGACTACAGAACAAACGAGAGCAATTAGCAAACTGGTTGGTCACAAGACCAATGCCATCAGCATTTTCAACAATCAACGCATTTTCATGACAATAGTCATGGAAAAAGCACAAAGCATCTGAGATCCAAGCTCCAGGACCAACATTTTTTTACCAACCTACTGTTTAATTTGGGCAATAATATTTCTTTCTCCTCTTGACTTCAATGGAGAGACAATATAATTAAGTGGTTCAAATGCCTGTGTGTTAAATCTTTCCCCACCTATGTAGTGACTGTTAAGTTTCTTTCATTGCTAGCTTTGCAATTTTAGACCATTAGTTAAGCCCTACTCATCTCTTAAAGGTGGACAATTTTATGTACCCCAGCAGGTGGTTGTGAGGAATAAATGAAAATATATATGAAAGGTTCTTAGCACATTACATGGGACAGGCATTCATTATTTCATTTTCTTTATCTGAAAATGCAGCAATTAGATTAGAGTTTAAAATTCTTTTTCATTCAACATGCTGTCTATACTTCCTTGCATTGCAAAGATTGAGCTAAGAGGCAAAGATTTGAGGCATATCTGGAATGTATGGTCTTCTGAGCAGATTTTGTAAAACCATAGCTTGGGCTACAAAATCTTTAATAAACATAGGAGGCCACTTTTGCCAGGTGAAGATATTTTAGTTTCACTCTGAAGTTGTGGTCTATACACACAATGGAATATTATCCTGCCTTAAACAAGAAGGAAATCTTGTCATTTTTGACAATATTGATGAAACTGAAGGACATTATGTTAAGTGAAAGAAGCCAGTCACAGGAGGACAAATACTGCTTTATTCCACTTATAGGAGGTACCTAAAATAGTCAAGCTCATAGAAGCATAGAACAGAACAGTGGTTACCTGGGAGGAGGGGGAAATGGGGAGATGTTCAATTTGTATAAATTTTCAATTACGTAAGATAAATTAGTTATAGAGATCTGTTGTACAGCATAGGGCCTAGAGTCAACAACACCATATTGTGTACAAAAATATTAAGAGAGTAGATCTCATGGTAAGTGTTCTCACCATACACACACACACACACACACACACACACAAACAGGGACACAATTTTGAGGGTGACAGATATGTCTATTACCTTGATTGAGGTCATAGTTTCACAGGTATGTGCATATGGCTAAACTCATTAAATTGTATACATGTGCAGTTTTTGTATATTAATTATGCCCCAATAAAGCCATTTAGAAAAATGGTGCTGGGGCAACTGGATATACACATGCAAAAGAATCAGTTTGGATCCCTTCCTCACACCATTATAAAAATTAATTCAAAATGTATCAAAGACCAGAATGTAAGAGCTAAAGCTACAAAACTCTTTGAAAAAATCATGAGTAACTTTCCATAACTTTGAGTTAAACACTGATATTTTACATATGATGGCAAAAGCACATACAATGAAAAAAACTAGGTAAATTGGACTTCAAAATTTGAAACTGTTTTCCTTCAAAAGATGCCATTAAGAGAGTGAGAAGACAGTTCACAGAATGGGAAAAACTATTTGCAAGTCATTTTTTTAGTGACATATATCGAGAATATATAAGAGACACTTACAACTCAGCAGTAAAAAGATAACTGGCCCAATTAAAAACTGGACAAATGATCTGAGTAGACATTTCTCCAAAGAAGATATACAAATGGCCGATAAGCACATGAAAAGATGCTCACCATCACATCATTATCAGCTATCAAAACGACAATGCGATATCACTTTACACGCCATCCCCCCAGGATGGCTATAATCAAAACGACAGAAAAAGACAAGTGATGATGAGAATGTGGAACAATTGGAACACACATATTGCTGATTGGAATGGAAAATTGTGCAGCCACTTTGGAATACAATTTAGCTATTTCTCAAAATGTTAAACATAGAGTTACCATATGACTCAGCAATTCTACTCCTAGGTACATACCCAGATGAAATGAACATATGCCCATGCAAAAACTTGCACATGAATGTTCACAGAACTATTATTCATAATAGGCAAAACGTCAGATGTCCATGAACTGATGAAAGGATAAACAAAATGTGTTATATCCATACAATGAAATATTATTCGGAAATAAAAAGAAATGTAATAATGATACATGGTACAACATGGGCAGACTCAAAAGCATTATGCCAAGCGAAAGAAACCAGTCACTAAAGACCACATACCGTATGATGACATTAATATGAATTGTCTAGAAGAGTCAAGTCTATGGAGACAAAAAGGAGATTAGTGGTTCCCTTGAGCTTGGGGAAAGTTTTCAGCTCTTACCTGATCCTTTGAATACAGTGGATTGGATGTCACTAGGGGCAGGCAGACTGGAACAGACATTGCCCTAACAACATTTGAGAGAGAATAGCGATAAGACAGAGGAGTGAGAACAGGAAACAAGAAGAAAAAATCAAATGTGTTTCAACAGTAATTCTTGGTGGTCTAAAACAAATAATTCATGACAAAAGGGAAAAAAAACAAACTGAAGGGAGCATTCAACAATCAAGCAGAGAACAAGAAAGTACTCCTCTCTTATTAGCCGTGTGATAATGGTGGCATCGAGATGATATCAAGTAGCTATTATAGTTGTTGGGCTGCACCCACAGGTCTGCAAAGCCTATGCTTGCCCAGCTTCAAGACCGAAGAAAGAGCCAGGAGTCAGCCACAGAGACATCAATGGTTTAAATGGATGGGGGAGCTTACACGTATGAAGCAAGGTCCTGGAGCGACTCCCCACCGTGTGTGGTGGCCAGGACATGGCGGAACGGTTCGCTTCTGGGGGCAGGGGGAGGTTACCAGTTATGGGGGAATTATGTCAGGTTGCCTCAGTGATACCAAGGAAACCAGCAGAGGGGCACGCCCGCCACTGACTTTTTGATAACAGTCACTAGCTGGGTCCTGGGACAAGTATGTAGGAAGGTCAGTCACGTGAGTAGAGTGTAGGTGAAGCTGGGGCTGGTGGAACAGGGGATGGACAGACAGCAAGAGAACAGCCGTCTTGAGTGACCTGACCATACAATGGTATATGAAGAATTTTATTGTGACTCTTTTATTTTTTGAGCCATAATCTTCAAATAACATGCTTTCTCCCCACCCCCTGGTGACAAAACTTTTTGAATAGACTTGAATTTAAAAAACTTGTGTCCTGGGATAAGTGGCCAGTCTGATCTTCCTTGTAGGGTCTCTAAATCTTGTGGTTTTGGAAACTTTCTAGATGTATTAATTAAAAAAAGAACTAGTTCAAGTGAGATCTTCCCAGAGCAGTCACAAAGCAGTGGCTGGTCCTCTGGTCAGGATGCCTGAGTCTTGGCTCTGTGAAGAAACAACTAAATGATTCTGTCAAGAGAAATGGTTTCCTTCCAAATGTGTGAACTACTGTGTGAGGATCTATTAAAATTGCTGCAAACAGAGCCAGAATAGTGTAATATCTGCATATACAGTAAGAATACTAAGTGTAAATCCTTGGCAATCCCCAGTCCACTAGCAAATCTAAGAGCATGCATTTTTAGAGGAAGGGTGGGTCTGAGCCATTTCAGTAAATGACAGAGGATGAAAACAAATGACTAGAGAACTGGCAGGCATCAGAGAGCGTTGGATGAAGAAGGAGGGCACTGGACCCAGGCCAGATGTGCATCAACCTGATGTGAAGAGCTTTGAAACATACATGTTACTATGGAGATAAACCAGACAGACAGAGTCCAAATGGACTGATTCGAAAATCTGGAATTTGATGGAGATAAGGCTGCAATGACTGGAAAAATAATCACCGGATTTGTATATGTGTATCTGCAAAGGCTTAACCCAATTTTCTCCTTATAGGCAAAATTAAGAAATGAACAAGTCTAATTTGTCAAATGCCCTGTTTCTTAATTAACACTGATGTATACATCATATAATTTGATTCTCGCAGGAAGGCCTTCCAGATCTGCTACTCTGTACATTCTCTAAATGAAGGGGATGGGAGTGGGAAACATCCAGTGATTTTCTTGGCAGCTCAGCCAGGGCAAAGGTTGGCCTAAGTGTCTGTTCTGATTCCGAGGCAGGCAGAGTTGGAAGAATATAACAAATATTTTAAATATCTATTATTTAAAGACAAAATAATATCTATTCTATTATTTTTTCCTTAAGAAGCTAAAATTTATGTCCACAAAGACAAATTGCCTAAGATTGCACAACTCAGGACATGGTACTCTAGGATAGTTTTAATTTTTTCTTTGTTCTATGACTTTCTTTTAATATACAAAACCATATATTCTCCGGAATTCATGAATAAAACATCAATAGTCCACAGGAAAAAGAATATGCCCTTTAGCTATTCTCCAAATAGGTCTGACAAAATTGTACTCTGTTATGAGACGATTGAATTGCCATGGCTTTCTTACCAGGCTAAGCGTCCCGACAAAGGGCACACACTTCACAAAGAAAGTCCCAATGACCACTTCCTCGGAACACAGTGTTTCTCTCCGTGCCCCTTTGCAAGCCTTCACACAGGACATTTCCAATGATTCTCTCTTTGCCCAGGGAAACAGGTCCACAAGAACATATAATGATCCTATTACATGTATAGCACCTCTAGGAAAATAATGCCTATATTAAGAATGTTTTGAGGGAGGTAAATGACTTAGTTTTTGGAACAAAGAGATCCAGCTATTTCAGTATTAACTGTTCTTTCTTTCCCTCATACAAAGAAAAAAAAAAAAGCCATGAAGAATTGCATGATCTTATTTGATTGGCAAAGAAAATCTTGGCAGTGTGGTAATCCTAACCAATTTGTATTATAATTAAAACCAATGTTCGTAAGTTCCATAGTATCTTCCATTGGAAGTGTCTGCGGGCTATAGCCGGTTTGGCCACTGTGATACAAGGAGCAAAATAAGATCCTACAGGGCATAGGTGGGATCCACACAATGCTTGTGAATTTCCCAGGCCTTGGCTAATGGACGTTAATGACTTTACATATATTTACATGTATATTCTCCCAGTACGTGCTCACACACACCACACACACACACACACACGTGTGTATACTATATAAATATTGTGCCTCTCTATCGAGAAAAAAATGTAATGGAAGAAACTGTAGGCCAATGTGCTGTGACTTTGAGGTGATAGAAAATCGTAACATGGTCGTACCGTCCCGGGCCAAGAACCATCAGACTTGACTATGTGACTTGCTTTGGGTAGTAAAGTGTGACCGAGGAAGGGGCTTGCTGCACGGCCCAGCAGACACTTTAAAGATCTTTGCACAGTCTCTAGGTTGTTCTTTTCCATCCTGCCCTAAGAACAGCTAGTCCCAGACAGGCCTGGATCCCACCATGAGGCAGGCACGTAGCAAAGAACAACAGCTGAACAGCTGCCAACTTAAAACCTGAATAAGAAATCATCCTTTAATGTTTCAGACAAATGAGGCTTTTGGATTGTTTGTTACCAAAGCAAAAGCTGACCACTAAAATCGAGAGGATTTCTTAAATAACGTTGAAAAGCAAAAATTTAAACATGGGAAAATTTAGGAGATTATGTTATAGGCAATATAAAAATATATATCAAATGACAACACATGAAAGTATTTGAACAGCGCTGAGCACATTTTAGTGTAGCATACATGCTGCGATTAGTATTATAGCAAAATAAAGCTTTTCTCATCTATGAGAGACACTTTAGACCAAACAATAGATGGTAACAGACTGGCAGCATATATATGTATAGTCTTTATTAATATCTAGAATATATAGATTTTTTAAATCAATAAGAAGAATAACCTCCTGTCTAAAATGGGCAAATAATATGAATCTTTACCATCCCCTCTGCCTCTGTGACACACATTTACAGTTTACTTCTTCAGGCATTAAATATAATATCAGTTGGGTAAATATCATGTTTACATTATTCGGTAAATACTATTTGCAGCTAGCCTTATAATATAATAATTAATGATCTTTTCTGAAGAACTTTGTTTTTAGCTATGAATCTGATGATAATATTTGTTTTTGATTGTTGCCTAGTTGATTAATTTTCTGTGCATTTATCATTAATTTAACCCCCATGGCTCTCAATACACTCCAGCTTCAACAGCAATTTTATCTCACCTCCCCGTGTCCACCTCCTCCCACTCCGCTGGGAGGTCTCTTCCTCGTGTCCTCTGACCTTCTCCAGTCTGGACCAGCTGTTCTTTACATCCCATAATCAGCAGTGATCTGAGGATCTTCCTTCTTCAACAACCTGGAAAGTCATCTCACTTCTTTCTTGAGTTGGACAACTGCTTTCTCTAGTTTACATCTTTCCCTTTTGAGTCTAATCCTTTGTTTTGGTGAAGGACATCCTACAGAAGCTTCCTGAGAAAGGATGGATGAAACTTCTATTCCCACAAATGCCTTTATTTTATCCTCACACTTGTTAGTTTCACTGTATGCAGATTTCTATGACAAAAGTCGTCTTACTTAAAAATATTTAAAGCATTTCCCCATAATTTTCTTGATTCTAATAATGCTATTAAAAGTCTAAAGCCATTCTAAAGCCGTTATACAAGAATACAATCTCATGGGATTTCCTCTTTACCTCTGTACTCTGAAATTTGATAGTGTATCTTGGGAGAGTGTTATTCATTGTTCAGGTGCGGTGTGAGGTCTACAATTAAGGCCCAATATTGTGAGTGTCTCGACGTTCAGCGAAAGCAGGGGGGTCTGGAATGGCCTACCTGTAGCTACCCTCCCCATTCTGCAACCATGGATTAGCCTTCCACAGCCAAAGAACCCTCTTTTTCTAATGCAGCCAGCACAGTTCCTGCTCACCCCTGAGTAGCAGGTTTCCAGTCTCTGCCAGCCTGCAGAATTATTCAAAGAAACCAATCTCATCCGCCCTGGAGAGCCGGAGCCAACTCACCCTCTTGTCACTACAAAGTCTGCTCGCATGGATCCTGCTTGTTCACTCTGCCCCTGATGCATCTTGCGCTCATCTCATGGCCCTGAATGGTGTGCCATGGCCTCCACTCCAGGGCTGAGAGTATACATGACTGATAAACTGCTGTTCCATTCATCTGCCCAATGTCGAGTGTCCTGTGTTTGGTTCGTCCCCACAGCCTAGGTGGGCATCCCTCCTCACCATTGGTGTCCCAATCACACCGGGTCAGCTTTAACGAGCAGCTTTAAGTGACTGGTCAAAGGCTGCCATTTGCTGTGTCGTCTGTGTCAGGTGTTACCATCCCTCCCCACCCTCATCCGCAAGACAAGCATTGTTGTTAATTGTCCAGACGCCTGTGTGATGTGCCATCGAGTTTGCTTGTCTGTGGCAGAGGGTCTCTGAGGCTCTGCCTGCAAAGTTGATGACAACACAGCACCGTAAGCAGGCAGTGCTTGAGTTCTGCTCTTGGTTACTGTGTGTGGCCTGGTGACCATCACTAGATGCTTGGAGTAGCCATACACACATTGCGACTGTGCACTCCAAGATGGGCCCGGGGTTGGCACTTTGTGAGAAGTTGCAGAAGAGAACTTCAGCGTGACCCCCTGGCTGCCTAACAAGAGCCACTGATGTGTAGGCAACGGCAGTGACCTCGGCCACCTTCTGTGCTGTCGCTGCCCTTGTCATCTCCAAGGGCATTGAGGGGCACATGCATGCAGCCCGTGGCACAGGTACAACTGGGAAAAGAAAAGGGAAGGGAGCACCTGTGCCAATGTCCCTCCTGAAACACTGGAGGAGGTGAGTCAATGACTTTCCCAATGCAAACCTGAAGCCTCTGCACCTGGACTCAGCTTAATGCTGCCTCTTAGCAAGTCAAGGGCAAATTGTGCCATCACAGGGCTTGGTGGGCCCCACTTGAGCCATAGACACAATGACCTCGGTGAATGTGGCCTTTGTCCCTGGGGAGGCTGACGGGCAATTGTGGAGGGTCAGGTGGCCACCACGTTCCCACCCAGAAAGTCTGTACAAGAGGCGATTGGACAGAGACAGAAATGTAAAACCACTGCTTTATACGACTAGAAATCCAAAACATTCTTAGGGGATTTGGAGAGAGAGAGAGAGATGAAGAAAAAAACACATTCATTAGGTGTCACATTGAGGTTTGCACTCCTAATAGCAGACCATTAAACCCTTCTGCTGCCTGTACCTCTGTCACAACAGAGATCCTGACCCACAGGGTTATAGAGAAAACGTGCATGGCACCCCTGTGGCACAGCAAAGTGTCCCTCCAAACCCTTAGGCTCGAGGTCCTCAAAACTTGTGGAGCAGCCATTGTCCTGGGAGGGGTCCCTACACCTGAAGGTGCTGCCATGGAGATTTCCAGGGAGAAACTTAAGATATGAGCAGACATGGTGCTTTGTGTTCACCTAGAGGGGTGGGATAAGGAGGGTGGGAGGGAGATGCAAGAGGGAGGAGATATGAGGATGTATGTATATGTATAGCTGATTCACTTTGTTACACAGCAGAAACTAACACACCATTGTAAAGCAATCATACTCCAATAAAGATGTTAAAAAAAAAAATCCCTTATTTTTCAAATCAAAAAAGAAAAAAAAAGATATGAGCAGGCAGAGAGGATGCCCTCCCCACTCTGAAGTATATCCAGTGACCAAAATGGAAGGAAGGGAGGGAAGGAAAGAAGGAAGGAGAGAAAGGAAGATCTGGATAAAGGAGGAGGAAACAAACAAAAATGAAACAAATGTCCCCATTTTGACACAACTAGAAATCCAAAATTTAATAAAATTTATATAACAAAAAGACAAAAGGGCCCTGCACCTCCACCACATAGTCCTGAATTAACTTCAACACCTGCTGAACGCACACCAACTGGCAACCTGCATGGACTTAATCAACATGGCGAGGCAAATTGCAGTTACACCCGACGGTCCCACTGAATCTATACCCGGTACCTCCTCTGATGCTGTAAGCAGAGTTACTGACTACAACGTAGAGGACAAACAGGCATGCCTCACCTTAACCAGCAGTTATGACCCATGGCCACAGCACCCATTGCCCTATAGTATCCCACGGTGGGGATAGACAATCTGACCTGGTGAGTGATTGATTAAAATCGTCTGTGCGCTTACAAAACTGGCTTGGCAAAGTGGGACCCCGTTGATCCCCCCATTTAAATAGTTAATAGGCCCAATGTAAGTTGAAACAGAGCCTTAAATGAATGAAGGGGTGATTATTTCCACTGCTTTTCCATTTAACTGCTTCTCCATTTAATAACCCATTCAGAAAAGAATAAATGGTAGCTCACAGAGGATGACCACAACTTTAATTCTGTGGTCCCACCCATAAAGGTCCCCAGACCCAATATCCAGTATTATTGAAATTATGACTCCATTCATCAGGCAACCTGTAACTGTTTTGCTGTGATAGATTTGGCTGATATGTTCAGTTCAGTGCCTATTCTAACCACCTCTCTGTTGCAGGGTCTTTACCTCTGCAGGGACATAACACACCCTTACCAGTCTACCCATCAAGTACCTCGGCAGCCTTGCCATCGAACACAAACTTTGCAGTAAGATCTTGATTCCATCCACCTTTCTCCAGGAGAACAGTTTGACATTACATTGATGACATCCTCCTTGGAGAGGATTCATTTGATACACTCACTAAGGACCTATAAAGACTCACAAACGAGCCCACAGAAAGAGGATCGGGGGACTTCCCTGGTGGTGCAGTGGTTAAGAATCCACCTGCCAATGCAGGGGACACGGGCCCAAGTCCTGGTCAGGGAAGGTCCCACGGAGCAACTAAGCCCGTGCGCCACAGCTACTGAGCCTGCGCTCTAGAGTCCGCGAGCCACAACTACTGAGCCCGCACACCACAGCTACAGAACTCCGCGTGCCTAGAGCCCGTGCTCTGCAATGAGAAACCACCACAACGAGAAGGCTGCACACCGCAATGAAGAGCAGCCCCTGCTCACTGCAACTTGAGAAAGCCCGCGTGCAGCAGCGAAGACCCAACGCAGCCAAAAACAAAAACAAAATTAAAAGAAAAAAAAGAAGAAGAGGATGGGCCATTGACCCACACACAGTGCAAAGCCCACCACCTCTGTGAAATCCCTGAAAATTACTCAATAAACCAAGGGCTTCTCCATCCCTGTTGCTGTCAAGAGCTATTCATCCTCTCAGCATCCCAATGTTAATATAAGGCCAACATCTTTCAGTCCTGTTTGGATTCTGGAGCCAAAATATTCCTCATTTATAAATCTTACTTAAGCCCGTTTATGTTGTGACTTGAAGACTAGCCTACCTTGAATGGGGTTCCCTCACACAAAAAAATGGCCCTAGATTCTGTCCAATATAACAGGCACTCCCACTAATGCCCCCAGAGGCTCCTTCACTTTGGAGCCTTCCAACCGCCTCTCAGTCCTCCATGTCTCTGGACCACCTGTGATGGACAGGTGTCCATCACAGTTGTCCCTGGACTTCTGGTGCTGGAAGCTGCCCTGTGCTACACACCATTAGAGCTGCAGTGGTCTCAAGCTTGGGATGCTCTATGACCACCCACCCATTACGCTTTGAGTGATGGAAGCAACAACCCCACAAACTCTACTGAGGCCTCCTTAATATAGAATGGAGCCAAATCTGGTCCCACTGTCATGTTCCACTTGCAGGAAGGGGGCTGGCCTCCCTGTCCTCAGTCCGTGGCAGACAGCATCGTGGTGGAGGTGGTCACTCCCCTCCCAGACACATTGGCCACTTGGGGAGACTCTTGGGATCAAGGAAGCCCACTGTGTAAGGGGAGTCCGCACACTTTACGGGTAGTGTTGTCCCCATCCTACCATCAAGGGAGCTCGGCAGAGCATTACTGTTTCTCATCCCTTACCCAGGACACCCCAATGAAGGGCTAATGCAAGAGGCAGCACAATTGGTAAACGCCAGGCACTCATCTCAGCACTGGATGCCCTGGGCAACAAACAGCACCATCTGTATACTCTACAAACTCTTGGGCCAGAGTCCCCTTGAAGCAAATTTGCCTCCTTTTGGGGAAAGAACTCTGGGACTCTTATCTCACAGATACCTGAAATATAAATCAAGGCCACCGATGACTCTGTATATTAAGGCCACAATTCAAGCCTCACCAGGGCACTCCTTATCCTCTTCAGAGTTCCAGGCATTACCAAGGATGTCCTCCAACTCTGTTCTGTTTTCTTTTTGTTTTTTAAATTCTAGCTAGTTACTTCCTTTTTTTTTTTTTTTTGGCCATATTTTCTAGAAAATATCCTCCATTTTGTCTTCCTGCTATTTTTAAAAAAATCTCAACTAGTTCTTTTTTTTTCTTTTGCTCTTTGAGTATTCCTTAAAAACAACAACTATTTTTGTTACATACATTATATTTTCTAATCTATTAGAAGATGTTAATGCTCTGTATTTAAAGTTTTATTATTCCTGTGTAGCTTATTTTCTCTGCATTGCTTTTTTTTTTTTCTGTGCATTTTCTTTTATCCCCATCTTTCATGTTAAGTAATTTTAACAGAGTTAAAGTCACATTGAAAATGATCGCTAGAAAGATGACTGGAGTGCAGAGTGCATGGGTGACCTGGTGCATTTGGACCTTCTCTATGGTGTCCTGGATGAGCCATTTCATTGGTTATTTCGCAAAGTATCTTTGCATGTTTTTTCTCTCGAGTTAGTCCGATTTCACACAGTGCCTGCTAATTTTCTGCCTAAATAGGTCAGGTTCCACCAGTGTCCTGGGAAGTGGGTTGGAAACAGGAATCTAAAGATGTGGACCTTCAGTAATTTATGACTTCAACACTCCTTTGCCAGGTGACGCACCCACCCTCAGTCCTGCTTCATGTCCTTCGCTCCATTGACGCCTTGTGTTACCCTCCCTGAACAACAAGACTACCGTTGACCCCTGGATAGGGGAGAAGAGTTTCCAGGCTTTGGGGGAACCAGGACTTCCTGAGATGCCACTGACATCTGACTTGGGGTTCTGAGTTGCAAATGGGGCTGCTTCTGGGCTTCCTTACGCTGGCTAAGAATTCTGATTTCTCACGCCTCCAAAGTGTGTCCTTTTGCTTGTTTCTCTTTGCTGCCTTTTCTCCTTCCAAGCTTAGAGGAGTATTTGGGGGAGAGGGAATGTAATGAGAAGAGCATGTCTCTGTGACTTTGGGAAATTCATTTTAGCTCTCCTAGTCTCAGTTTCCTTATCTTCAAAATAAGAATGATAATTACTGCCCTGTAAATATGAATGGTGGTCATGGGGGGTAAACCAGCACACTGAATATGAAAGGTGGGTGTGCACTAGCAAACGCCTATGAGACTTCAGACATCCTCTGGTCCAAACCCCTTCTCCCTGTGGCCTCACACCCAGTGGTAGGTGGGACTTATCTGGGGCCACACTAGTAATCAGTAACAGAACCATGTGGCTTAATGCCTGTTATGCTGAGTCGAAGGTTATAGAAAGACTTCCAGGAAAAGTTGATAATATCGGCTCTCTCTCCAACCTCCATTTCTACGGTACTAATGTTATCTGTGGCATTTACATATGTAATAATGTAGATTGGGGAGGTTTTGTTGCTGCTGTTCATTTAATTTATTTAACAATATATAATCACACCATAAATAGTACTCCAAGCTTGATAAACCAATACTTGTTTTTATTTTTTTCTCTTTGAGTGGTCCTTCCCCACCACCCTGCGTGTATTTTTGTCAGCTTCTAACTTCTTTTTTTCCATATGTCTGGGTCTCAAATTTCAGACTCCCCCAAAAATGCCTTGTACAATGAGATATAACCAGGCACGTGATTTTTAAAGATACACGCTGCTAATAAACCTAGTTGATAAAATGGATCGAATGCCCTTGGAGGCCATAGGGACAATCGGGGAGCTGAGAAGAAGACGCAGGGCCTGAGATGAAGGTGAGGATCCTTTGTAAGCTTAAGTAAACTTTACACATTTGGTGGGGGAATAAAAGGCTCTTTATCTGGGAATAAAAGGCTCTTTATCTGAGGTCTGTCAACTAAATGAAGATGACGTAACCCGGCTGACTTTGTCCCCAACACACGAGCTCATTGGACTTCAAAAGTTCCTTCCCTCTCCTCTCAGGCGCCACCCAGTTGCCTGGGGTCGACCAGATGTATTTTTCTTGGTCATTCTACACCCCGTGCTGCAGTTCTTCTGGGCTCTGCCTAATGTTGGGAGTTGAAGGAAAGGACAGATTGTCATTTATGCCTGTTTACTCCAGAACTCCAGGGTGCACACAGGCCACTTCTTCAAGTGTAACTGAATCCTGGTGTAGACGGGCTGAGGGCTGAGGGCTGAGGGCTGGATGAGAAGACCCGCCCCTGGTCCATGGAGAGACCCCGGCAGATCACGAGCGTCGGCCCAGGATGGTCCACCTGTGCTGCTTCTCCCCCGCACCTGGGTCCCTCTGCCCGGCGGGATGTGCAGACCCTCCTCCCTCCCCGTACCCGCCCTCCATGCCCAGGTGTGACTACTTCTAAGGTCGAGTCTTTCTCTCTGAAGGTTGACCTCCCTGCTTGCAGGCTGTTACCTGTGGGCACTGCGTGGTCTGCCACCTCCCGAGAGCCTTCAATTACTGCACAGGGTCTAAGCTATCAGGTCCCGTCCACACGTCTGGCTGTGACTTTTGCCCCCTCCTGACCAACCACACACCACGGTCGGTTGTCAGTCCCCCTTGTCTGCACACACCACCCACACGTGCCCGCCTGCCTCTGCTGGCACAGCCCCTTCTGTCTGGAGCACACCAACTTCTCCACGTGGATCTACCCACGCCTTCTTGGGAGGCCAGCCTCTCTCACGAGGGCTTCGGGCTCCTCCCCCGTAAGTTCTGTCTTCTCTCTGGAGGCGCATGCAATTCTGACTGTGTCTCGTCCATGGCAGTGTCTTCGTTGTGGCAGTGGTGCTGTTTGAGAACCACATCGGGATCCCTCCAGGCAAGAGACAGAACACTGAAAATAAAGTAGTTCAAGGCAGTTTATCAACAAAGGAATGATTTACAAGGGAACAGGCCTAGGAGAACAACAAGGGACACAGTTTCCAGAACCTTAGTAGCAGCAGAGCCCTTACCAGCCCTGGGCTCAGGGAAGAAGGGGTGACTGGGTCCCACAGAGAGGGTTTCACAGCACAGTAATCTTTGTTGAGGAGGCTGCCGGCTGGAGGCATCTTTGCAGAAAGAAAGCAAAGACTTAAAAGCCCAGATCTATTCTCCCTTCTCCCCACCACATCCTGTTGGGACTGACCCAACCCAACCAGAAGCCACGGGCACACAGGCCCACTGATGTGACTCGCATGGCTTAGTGTTTTGTTTTTTTTTTTAACACCTTTATTGGAGTATAATTGCTTTACAACGGTGTGTTAGTTTCTGCTATATAACAAAGTGAATCAGCTATACGTATACATATATCCCCATATCTCCTCCCTCTTGCGTCTCCCTCCCACCCTCCCTATCCAACCCCTCTAGGTGGTCACAAAGCACCGAGCTGATCTCCCTGTGCTATGCGGCTGCTTCCCACTAGCTATCTATTTTACGTTTGGTAGTGTATATATGTCCATGCCACTCTCTCACTTTGTCACATCTTACCCTTCCCCCTCCCCGTATCCTCAAGTCCATTCTCTACGTCTGTGTCTTTATTCCTGTCCTGCCCCTAGGTTCTTCAGAACCTTTTTTTTTTTTTTTTTAGATTCCATATATATGTGTTAGCATACGGTATTTGTTTTTCTCTTTCTGACTTACCACACTCTGTATGACAGACTCTAGGTCCATCCACCTCACTACAAATAACTCAATTTTGTTCCTTTTTATGGCTGAGTAATATTCCATTGTATATATGTGCCACTTCTTTTTTATCCATTTATCTATCAATGGACACTTAGGTTGCTTCCATGCCCTGGCTATTGTAAATAGAGCTGCAATGAAATTGTGGTACATGACTTTTTGAATTATGGTTTTCTCAGGGTATATCATGGCTTAGTATCTTGCAGCAGACAGCAGACTGGGGGAAGTGGGAAGTGCATTTTCAGGAGCAAAATCCAGCCTCCTCCTGCTGCCCTCGACACAGGGAATGTATGAGTCTCATTGACTGCTTCAGGGTGATGTCAGTCTAGCCTTCCCAACTGAAACCTAAAGTTGTCGGCATTGCCAGTGTGTTAACATATGAGAGTGTGGGAAACAAAGGAAATAGTCAAGAAAGAGAAGCTATAGCCTAGGAATCAATCGTGGCCATTGCTCCTTCCATGAGACCTGGACCATCCCCTAAGGCTCGGCCCACTCGGAGCATTTTCCTTCTCTGTCTCCAGAGTCACTGTGTGAGGCAGAGGCAGTGGCCATCCTCTTGGGGTTGGTGCTTCTACGTTATGCAGATTTGTCTATGGACAGACCCCCTCTTTTTCTTCTTGCATTGCCTGGTCATAGGGAACTCCTTGTTAGATCACAGGTATGGGTTCAGGGGATAGCAGTGAAGCAATAGAAACAGGTCCTGTGGACAGCTACCTGCTCTTTGAGTTTACTAGGGCCTTCTGGTCCTGATCAGGCCCTCATTTTTATCACTTCAATTTTTATCATGTGATGTTTCAGTGCAAGTCCAATCTTATGGTGTGGTGGATCAAATAACTAGCTCATCATGGGAAGTTAGGGCCACGTGGTCACTTCGTGTCCCATATGAGGTGTTCAATCTTTACGAGGCTTAGTAACAAGGCAGGGAGGAGTGGCAGGCATGGCCCATCACCTGCACCTCGGGGGCCATGCTATGATCCTCCTGATAAGCATCTGACTTTCCACAAACATCTTCTTCAACTTTGCTGGGTCCTAAGGCCCAAGTGGAAGGGTTCTTGCCAGATCCCTTTCTTGATCCCTGACCTTGCTCAAAACTGACAGTTCCTTAGTAAATGAACAAAAACACCAAAACAAAATGTGGCCTTTGTTGCCTCCAAAATGCAAAGAAGTCCTCCAAGCTAGGAGACAGACAGCTCTTAGAGGTCAGCCTCCTCCGGAACTGGCCTCAGCTAAGGATAACCATCCCCAAGGTCATGCCCTCTTCCCAGCTGTTTCTAACACCTGGTCAACACAAGGTGTAAAAGGCCAGAAATCCTTGACCCCATTTAGGATAAATCTGAAAGCCCACACCAGCTTCAGATCTCCCTGTGGGCGCCGTGGGTGACTGAAGCACACTCAGTGTCTTCCTCTGCCTGATCCTGTTTTCTTTCTTTCCTCAATGTGTGTTGATCTCAGGACCACATCTAATGAGCTAGCTTCCTGTATGAACATGAATCTCCATCTCAGAGCCTGTCTTCTGGGAGGACCCAACCATAACAGTAACTCTCTCTGGAACAAATGTTGCCATGCCCCAGACCACTGGCTCCCAGAAAATGGACCATGATGGCTGCTCTAAACTTGGGCAGGGTTTACCTCCCACCCTATGCACCCATGTGCAGTAGTAGGTCCTCTGAGGTATTGCTACCTCTGCTCATCAGTGTAAAAGAAGAGCATGCTGGTCTGTGGATAGAACAAGAGTCCTCCAAACTATGTTAGGATAGAAAGCAGGGAACAGACAGAGCCCAGGGCAATGTTTCTATGGATCCTGCCCCACAGATTGGTTCTTATTTCCCTTCCTAAAGGGACTATTAGAAGGTGGGGGGACGAACTCACCACTTCAGCATCTACTGGGCTGCCTACCTGATGCCAGGGGCCGCATTCAGTAAAAATGCTCCAGCTGGTACTGTAGAAGTAGATGTCTTGCCACCTCTTGGATTGGTCCTAACTTGTCATCTCCATGACTCCTCTGGCACTAAATTTATCCCATCCTCCATGACTCCCTAGCTTTGGCGCTAGCAAAGTAAGTTATCCAAGGAAGTAGTACAAACAGCCATGCCTGCATGTCTCACTTTTTTGTTTTGGTGCTAATCTCTGTTGGATTTCCCATAGCCATGCTGTGGGGCATTTTTGCACTCTCCTTGGAGGAAGGGAGGGGGTTATGGAGGGGGAGGAAATCCCAGGGGTTGTCCAGGTCAACCCTCTCAGGCACAAGGCAGAGCACAGGGAAGATCGGAGATGGAAAAGCTAACGGAAAATATTCAGGGCTTGAACCTACCTTTTCCCCAACACCCATGATTTCCACTTATCTGAGATGAGATCTGATGACAACTGTCTTGAGATCAATCCTGTACCATTCGGGGCAGGTAAATTTGGACCCCATGTGTGTTTGGCCATCCCTGGGGTCTCAGATTATCAGTCTGATGGTTTCTTCTCCCATTTTCCAGCAAATCTCTTCCCTCTTATTCAGGAGGGTAAACCTTTCTTACTTTTTAGGGATCTTGGTTCTGGGTAGACCCTGGTACCTTCAATCGCAGGTGGTCACTGAACACGGTTCCCTCCGTGCTTCCCCGCTGTTCCTCCATGGTGTGGCCAGGTCTCATCCCTCATGTTTGCACGTCTCTCCTTCATTTCTGTTGTCTGGGAAGTCCCTTATCTTTCTTTGGGGCCTGACAGTGTATGATTGTTTATTTTAATTTATGTTGTCTCCAGCTTTGGGACATGTTTGAAGCAGGATGAGACTCAGTTTGGCATGTTGCCAGGAGTCCTGTCACTCAAACTAAGTCACTTGTTAAACTACATTTGGTTCTGCTATTTGGGATGACAAGCTTGTTTGAGAAGGAATAAAGCTTAACTTGCTGTCTGAGCTGAAAAGGATACTGGTGAGAGGGGAGCCAGGCAGGAGAGTCCCAAGGTGTGTCTGGTGGGGACATCTGATAGAGGACGTGGCTTTTCCATAGCAAAGACCTTCCAGGTGAGTCAATAGCAAATTTATTGTTTAGGAACTCTTCTGACAGCTTTGATTAGTACGCCCCTAAGATAAAATCATTTAAGTGTATCTACTAAAAAATAATTTCTAAAAGTAGTTTTCATATTAAAGGGGAAAATGACAAAGGGGAGACTGTAGAGAAAAGAACAACAGATGGTGACTGGGGGTCCCAGTGGATTCTGGTGCCTCGAGCAGTAAGGGGCCTTTGATTGAGCATCTCTCTTGTGGATATTTTAAGGATAAGAGTCTTGGGTAAGATAGGTAGCCCCAGGGCCCAGTGATGCTGCCCTTGCCTCAGGGGCCACAGGGAGTGCTGTCCACAGAGCAGGGGCAGACAGGTCTGCAGAGAGGGGACAAGTGGGGAAGCCCTGGGCACCTGCCAGAGCAGCTGGAGATTGGGAAGTGGTATGGCTAGGGGACCCTCATTTTGAGGACCATCCAACTGGTCCTCTCTCCATCCCACTCACCTGTTCTTGCTGGAGCCTTTTAGTGCAGCCTCTGAGGGGCCTCTGTCACCTTTTCATTTCATCATTCCCTCGGGGGTGCGACGGTGACAAGGAAGCTGCAGCCCCGGCGTCCAGACTGCTCCCAGTGACCCATCACTTCAAGGCAACCCTTCCATCTTCAGAGGGTCCTGGCGAGCATACCAGTCAGAATAAAACAATAGAACTACAGAGTGGGCCATTCATTGTCCTGGGAAGTTGGGTTATTCTAAGTCCCAAGTGCTACCCTGCCTTTAGTGTCTGACATGATACAGTTAGTGTCTGACCTTGTTGTTGACACCCACATTCCCTGGACCTGTGAATCTGTTATGTACGATGGTTAATTTTATGTGTCAGCTTGGCTGGACCACAGTGCTTTGGTCAGATATTTGGACCACAGATATTTGGTCACATTATTCTGGGTGTTTCTGTGAAGGTATTTTCTGTGAAGAGACTTACAAATGACCAAAATATATAAGCTGACAGAATTAATGGACAATTTGAATGGGATTGCTTTTTTTCTTTTAGAACTGCTAAGTTTTCTTAACAAAAGAAAGGACAAAGGAAACACAGCACTCTAAATATGTGTACCCATGAGAACAAGAAAAGCAGTCTTATAACACTTATATTATTACTAGCATAACAGACTGCAGATTAACATTTAAAATTGGTGGACTTTGAGTAAAGCAGACTGCACTCCATAATGTGGGTGGGCCTCATCCAATCAGTTGAAGGTCTGAATAGAACGAAGAAGGAGATCTTTGAGCTAGAGTGAACTCTGCAGCAGAAGGTCCTCAGACTTGAACTACAACATCAGCTTTTCTCCCTGTCTCCACCATGCCATCTCACTCTGGAGGTTTTGGACTTGCCAGCCTCTATAATGATGTGAGCCAATTCCTTAAAATAAATCTCTCTCTCTCCATCATCTATCATCAATCTATCATCTGTCTATCTATCTATCTATCTATCTATCTATCTATCTATCTATCTATCTATCTATCTATCTATCTATCTACCTATCCATCTATCTATCATCTATCTCTCATCATCTATCTACATATCCTGTTTCCTGTTGGTTTTGTTTTTCTGGAGAGCTCTGACTAATACATTAGGTTACAAAGCAAAAGGGATTTTACAGATGGAACTGAGACTATGGACCTTAAAATAGGGAATTATTATCCTGAATTATCCAGGAGGGCCCAATCACCTCTGACCTTAAGAACAGAGACCTTTCTTTGTCTTGGTGCCAAGCAACATGGCAGAAGGAGAAGTGTGAGTGATCTGACACCTGAGGACTCTGTGTACTGTTGCTGGTATGAAGACAGAGGGGGCAGTGGGATGAGGAATGCAGGTAGCCAAGGAGCGCAGAGGCTCCCAGATGATGGCAAGCAAGGAAGTGAGACCTCGGGCCTACAGCCATAGAGGTCTGAATTCAGGAAAAACCTGAGTGAGCACAGAAGTGGGTTCTTGCCAGAACCTTGAGAAAAGAACATGACCCAGCCAACACCCTGATTTTGACCTCCTGAGACCCTAAACTGAGAAGCAGTGACCCATGCTGTGCCTGGATGTCTGACCCATGGAAACTTGGACATAATAAATGGGAGTTGTTTTCAGTCACTCAGTTTGTGGTAATTTGTTACAGCAGCAAGAGAAAACTAATATCAACCTTTTGACCTGTGAGCTTCTGAGAGAAAGGTGTGGAATGTGGAGAGAGAAACAAGCCAATAGTAAAATAAATAGAAAAACTAGAAAATGGAAACCAGATGCGGAAAAATGAGGTTGGTAGCATTGCTCATTCAACCATGAACAAAGACAGTTCAGAGTTGATTCTGAGTGTCTGATACTCATTGGAGTTTGTTCAATGTTTGTTGGAGAAATGAAAGATTCTCACATGGTTCTACTTTTCAGGGACGCTGTGGTCCTGTCCCTTTAAAGCCTCTCTCTGGACAAGGTCCACCTAGACAGGTAGCCGGCAGCTTATTCACTCCTGCAGCACATCATCACATTCTGACAAGATGTTGTTTCTGCATAAATGTGCTTCTGCATGGTAATGAGCCCTGATTCTCTAGCTGCAGGGGAAGGCACTGGGCCCATTGGTGATGGCTCCAATGTTAGGAACTGCTACAAAAAGGGTCAGTGGAGATCTTTCCCAACACTCTTCTCAAGTGCCCTCTTAAGGAGAAAGCAGGTGCCTCTGGGAGCCCGACCACAATCTACGGGGCCCCCAGACACCTTGAGCTTCTTCCTCTGGCTCAGTGAGAACCCCGATGCCCTTCTGATCCACCATCTTTTCTGCCTGGTCTAATTTGAATTGGGCTTCTGCTACATCTGAAAGAGAACTGACCAATGTACACTTCAGAGATCTTGACATCTACCCAAATGGTTTGCAAACTATGTTTTATATCTGAACGTTGTCTTCAAATAAAATCTCACATGGGAAGCTCAATGATAAGGGCAACAGATAAGGGCAGAGCTGCTGGGGCTGCTTGCTCCAGGGCTTGGGGTTAAGCCCTACCGCACTGCTTCCCCTTCTCCCAGGCATTCCTGGTTTCTGTGCAGGTCCCTGAAAACTCACACTCAGGAAATCTGAGAGTGAGCGTCTCCTCCTTGGAGTCCCCAGGACTCTCATCCTGGCCTGAAAGGGGGCTTCACCTGCATTTTAATGAGCTCTGTAGATGTGTCCGTGAGCCCAGGAGGAGCTCACAGTTGTCCTGATTCCCATAACAAGACCAAATGTAACAGAGCTCCATCACAGGGGAGATGGCTGCATTCCAAGCCCTCTCCCTGTCACTTAGCCTGGTCCTTCCACACATCCCAGCATCAGGCACAACCCCGGTCATTATCAAGACACCCTTTCTTTCACACACTCACTCCACGGGCTGGAATGATAAATAACACTGATTCTTTCTCTTTTCTTCCCTGTCTCTTTGGAGGGCACCTTTGGGCATCTTTTCCCACCTCTGACCATTGGCTCGTATTCACCTGTTCATTTTACAAAAGAATTATTAAACACTTATTAAGAATCAAGTTTGTGCCTTCATGAATAAGACAGACATGATCCTCACTCTTGGGAAGTTTATAATCTTGGGAGGCAGACATAAAAAAGCAAGTAAGCAATAACAAAGAGCTTAATTTAAATTGTGGTAATTTCTACGAAGGTCGTGTGCAGGGTTTTGTTGCAGAGAATAACAGAACTGTGGAGGGGTTTTCCCTTCTCTCCCACACTTCTGCCCTCACCCAGAGTATGGGAACTCTGCCTCTCCAATTGCCAGGATGGAAGCTTCTCCCTTCCACTCCTCACACAGATCTACTTCTTGTAGGAGAAGATTGGAAAATGGCGTATCTCATGCTTAATCAGACCTTCCCAGAATTTCTGGTTGACTTGACTTCAAGCTGAACCTGTGGATCTTTTCACTCTGGCCTCCTTGGCATGGTGAACCCTGAGGGAGGCTTAGCCCCTCGAAGGGAAGTCTGTAATTATATGAGACCAGCTGCATACATTCCGTCTAGGAGGAAGGATGCAGAAAAACTGTTGTTTTTGCCAATCCGGTGTTACCTGCAACAAGCTGGTGTTTTTTTGTTTGTCTGTTTGTTTTTCTTTTAATTTCTGTTTGTCTCTTACACCTCTTCTCCGTCAGTTCAGAGCTCCCTAGTGTGAGATGGAGAAGTGGGTGAACAGTCCATGTGTCCATCACACGGTGATGGTGGCACGGAGTGGGAGGGGCAGGAGTCTACTCCAAAAGGACGAGCAAGAGGGAACCTCATCAAAAGAAGGTGGCATTGGGGTGAGACAGTGGGTGGTACGTGAGCACTTCCCAGACAGCCACGAAGGGCAGGCGGCCTTAGGCAGAGGGAGCAGTGCCATGGAAGGAGAGAGCCCGGAGTGCCCAGGGGGTCCTGTGTGGCTGAAGAGTACAGGGAATCTGTGCTGGCCAGGTAGGAAGGTGCACAAGGGCTCAGCTGGAAGAGGCATGCATGCCACGGCATCTTCTGTATTTGGTGCTAATGTACTCAAAACGTCCAGTAATTGAACACTTTGAGACGGATCTGACCCCATCTGGAATCTATATCCAATTATTCACCAAGCTCTACTGAGTTTTCTTCAAAGTCTCCTCATTCATGCCTTTTCTTAAAAATGAGTCATTGAGAAAAGGCGCAAGTGAGGAGACTTTGGAGATTGCCACTAGCCGGTGCCTCCCTTGAATGCCTATGTTCATCTTTTTGTTTCGTTACGGTTGAGAGGAAGATGTACGATCAAACTGGAGGTGAGCAGGGGTGGGATGATGGCAGCAAACCCGGAGCAGCACCTGTGTCCACATCCAGTGGCTCGTCAGTGATGTCTGAGCTCAGCTGAAATAACAACGCCTCAGGGAACCCTCTGGAGCCCATGGCCCTCCACTGACCTCAGATGCGAGGAAGAACTGCGTGTTCTGAGACCCCTGATAGGAGATGATCTCGACACATTAGAAAAGAGGAGGAGGCAAAAATCTCATCAATTTCCAAATAATGTATTTAACACACATTTCCTGGTGTCAACACTTCATCATCCTCTAAGATCAAGAGGAGGGCTAGATTTTCTCTAAGGCTCAGCCTTACCCCAGGAGACTGGCTTAAGTGGTAAAGACACGAGCAATGACAATCTAGGATGTGAAGTACTATAAAGAGGGTATATATTGGGTACACATGGAACATAGAAAGAGCTAGCTGGCTGTCTTCATGCTGCATCTTAGGGATGAAGAATTCTCCGGCAGATTAGGGAAGGCTGGGCATTGGATACACAAAAGAACAGTAGGAGAAATAAAGAAGCATGAATGAGAACATGTTTTTAATGATTATATCTGTTTCCTGGGGCTTCCATAACAAAGCACCACAAACTGGGTAGCTTAAAAAACAGATATTAATTCTGTCGTAGTTCTGGGGGCCAGAAGTCCAAGATCAAGGTGTCAGCACGGTTGCTTCCTTCTGAAGGCTGTTCAGGAGAATGTTTCATGCCTTTCTCCTAGCTTCTGGTGGCTTTCTGGGTAATCTTTGGTGTTCTTTGGCTTGTAGAAGCATCACCCTGATCTCTGCCTTCCTGTTTATATGATGTCTTCCCTGTGTTCCTGCCTGCTCTGTTTCCAAATTTTTTGCTTTTATAAAGACATCAGTCATATCGGATTAAGACTCACCCTAATGACCTCATCTTAACTAAGTGCATCTGCAATGACCCTATTTCCAAATAAGGTCTCATTCTGAGGTCCTGGGAGTTAAGATTTCAACATACAAATTTGGGAGAGACTCAATCCAACCCATAACAGTGACATGGGATATTGGTTATAACAGGAGCACAGCATGCATGGGGCTGAATAGCTTGCAGTGCCTTTTCAGGATTAAAATCCTTTCAGCTCCTTCAACCACTTCCTCCCTGAAGCCCACACTCCTTCAGACAGAATTACTTCAGCTCTCCAGCTGGGACATGTTCTCCCTTTAGCCTCCAGGCACTGTTTTTTAATGGCAGGTCTTCTCCAGACCCCCTCTGCCCACACACCAGCCATCATTTTCCTTGACTTTGTCTTCTACTCATCCTTTCAGCTTTACATTCCTAACAGGCTTTGTTTCCTTTTGGAAACAACCCTGGACGCATAAGGCTGGATGGGTCTCAGTTTGTGTCCATATTCTTGTCCGGAGAATGAAATATATCATCCTAAGCCATAATTGCCAGCTTACTTGACCCCATTTCCACTAGCCCCTGAACTCTCTGGAAATAAAGACCAGCTTTCATTCATCAGTTCCATTTCTAGTGCCTGATCCAGTGCATGGCATGCAATAGTTGCCCAATAAATGCTTGTAGCATGTACAATAAAGGAGTGAAAATTCAGCTGGTCTTTGAAAGACAGAGGCCCGAATCCTTGACTTATTCTTCCAAGTAACCCTCGTAGCACCTGTACCCCTTTTCCATAGAGCCCCAATCTAGTGCGGGGACATGGTGAGGATGGGGAGGCTTCTCTATGACCTTCTCTGAATTTTCATACTTCCAAACACACCCCATCCTCAATTTATCACTGTTAACCATCATCAGTGACCTGAGAGTGGGTGACATTTTGTCAGTGGAGCACTGCCTCTCTCGCTGCTCAGGATCTTTTACTATCCATGCTCTGTGTTATTTGTCTAGACTGCTACTGTTCATTCTCCAGATAAAACCCTCACTTTCTCATTCGTGCCAAAACCAGTTTGCCCAGAATATACTCAGCTCCAGCTAAAGTGGCAGCTTCGCACCTGTGCTCCATGTCACCAACAATATCTGGATACGTCCCAAGACTGTCCAACCATACCCCCCTGTAAGGACCTGGTGGATAAACAGACTCTCAAAATGATGCCATTTCAGGAAGGTCATGCACAGCAGTGGGCCGTGCTAAGCCTGGGTCTCATGCTTGCTCGTGGGAATTTGTGAAAGAGGTCTCTCTGCCTATGGAATAGCTATTTTCAGAGCTAGAAGCTCCGAGGATTCAAGCATGATTCAGTTTCCTCCATGGTCTCTTCAACCAAATGCATGGGCTGAGTCAGAAAACAGGTGTAGAAGTATAAGAAGAATAAAGGAAGTTCCAGAAGTACTTTGAGTCCACTGAAATAGCTGAAATATTTTTGCAAGTGTTTTTGGATTGGAGAATCCAGAAACAGGCTTTGCCAGCCTCCTCTCCACTTACTTGTCAGCTGCGCACGTACTTCAAAGAAAAAGCCACCATTGTGTTTCTGAATCATGTACAAACGACACATGAAACTTTTCTGTTTTAGAAGTCTTTGCATGGCAGCATGTTCTGGAGTCCAGTGAACTTGGATGAAAGATGGTAAGAAGGGGATATTTTCATAAACTCTTTCAATCAAGGAAGTGCCACTAAATCAAAGTGAGTGAGCAGAAACTCCACAGGCCCCATTTGACTGTGAACTCAGATACACCAAGCATAGCAGACTCTATAGTTTGGGAAAAATATTGTTCCCTGACAGGTTGAGTCAAAAAGCCAGTATATCCCAAAACTGTAGACCTGATCAATATTACTTTGTTCCTCTTAAAACTGCATCCACTGAGCTGTGAGTTAAAAAAATATGTCACGTGTAGATTTAACAATGTGTCAAATAGAATTTTTCTGAATTCTTTTAAGGAAATTGTTATTTAAATACATTCTCCAATGCCACCTTATTTATAGAACTACCCCAAATCCACCCAGAACTCATTGCCAGGAAAAGGTTTTCTTCCTAGTGACCTGATTAAATTCAAGCATTTAATTGAATGTATTTTACTTATTATTAGTTCTGTGAGAGATTTAAGATGTCACTTAAAAAAAAAAAAGGTTCTGTGATTAAATACACTTGGGATATCCTGGGATAAATACAGTTAATCCTGATGTAACTGAGAAGCAGCTCTGAGTCTTCTGATGTACATGGGAAGGTCCACTGGAAAGCAAAAGTTTCCCCCCAATTATTTGACAAACAGAACCCTTCTTATTGCAAAACGTTTTTCTGGTTTAAGAGTTATGTGAAATGTTCTTGGGGAAGTGAGATATAATAAGCATTGTTTTTCCCTCTTCGCTTTGGCCACCCTAAAGCTCAGGTAATTGTCATGGTAAACATCAAGTTCCTAGCGCTGATCTCTCAGCAATGCTGGGAAGGAATGTCTTGCAGTGGGAAGAGCTAGGATACCGTCATGCACTTTGTGATTACTTGGGAAGATTTGGTACGTACAATGTCTACAACACAGACTTCTTTGAAAACATGAAGTTGCAAGTATAACATCATACATATAATATCCATTCAGAGACTAGCCATTAGTTACTTTTCATCCAATTTTACTTCTTTTAGTCCATATAAACATTTACAAAACATTCTAGATGTGAATTCAAAGCTATTTCAAATTCATATCACGAAATTGGAGGTGGCTAAACAGATGATGAAAATATACAAGATATTCAAGCAGCTTTAAATAAGAAATAGTACTGGGACTATTTTTCCAATTAGGTTTTGCCATTTTCTAGAAAATTTGCAGGTGGTAAAAGCAATGATAGTTTTCATTCCAGAAAGAATTCAAGCCTGAATGTATTATTAAGTCTATGCATTTGTGTTCAGAACACGGAAACTTCAAATCTCTCTAGGTTAAAAACTTAGAATTTTATTTGTAGTGTAAGATCAGCTTAAATGTCATGGTTAATTTCATCCCTTCCTACCTTCCTTCCTTCCTTCCTTCCTTCCTTCCTTCCTTCCTTCCTTCAATAATCTCTGCGATGTGTCTCTCCATTGCTTTCATCGTGGAATCCCAGAATTCCTCAGTGTGGTGGTCAGTCCAGCATGAGGACCTCTTGTCTGATTTACATCATCTCCAGCCACTTGTCCTCCACATTCGTGGTTCTCTCCACACTACACACCTTCACGTCTCTGTTCACATTAGCACCCACACCATCTTCTCTGTCCATTTGTCTTCTTAAGACAACCACCAACATCACCTTTCTTTCTGAAGATCTCCCCTCTTTCACCCTCCCTTGCTCCAAGTGGGAAATCACTTTCGTATTTATCCTCCCTGAGCTTCCCCCTTGCCTGTGTGTTTGCACTTGTCACATGGTAGTAGCACTGCTAGCTGACACCATCTTCTCCCTGTTGAAACAAGCCATCTTTGGAGGCTGAGGCCAAGTTATCTTTGTTTCTCTCTCCTCTGTACCAAGCACAGGACTTAATGTGTAACAGGTGCTCAATGAATATGCTTTTTTAAACCCTTCTCTTTTTATTTTTAGTATTTTTTTATTGAGGTATAATTGACATTGAATGATATAACATAATATTAGTTTCAGGAGTACAATATAATGATTCAATATTTGTAGATATTGTAAAATGATCACCATAATAGGTCCAGCTAACATCCATTACCTCATCTAGTTTAAAAAAATGTTGTTTTTCTTGTGACGAGGACTTTTGAGCTCTCCTAGACACTTTCAAATGTGCACTACAATAGTAAGTATAGTCACCATGCTGTATGTCACATCTCCATGACTTTTTCATCTTATAACTGGAAGTTCGTACCTTGAAGGTGAAATACGTTTTTAATGGAATGAACTATATTTCCACGATTCTATGGCAAAGCATTCCCAGCCTTGGACGAGAACACATTCACAACCCAGGCTGCCCCCTGCTCAGCCAGGCTTCAGGAGTTCCAACCTGAGTCCAGAGCCAGATGTATTGCTGCCCAGAGAGGGGTTGGCCAGGGCCCCAGAGGACCAGCTGGAGGATAAATGATGGTGATGTGAACGAGAGGGACTCTGGGAAAAGACAGGAAGAGTTGGAGGAGCCAGGGAGAGACTGAGAGGGAGAGGACGAAACTGACACAGCTTTCCTCCCACACAGTCTGAAGTGTGCTGCTGTTTTGTTCAAGGCTTTGGAGAATGGTGACAGCCATCTGGGGGCTGTTTTCCTGGGGACCTGGGGAGGAGCAGGCAGCCTCAGGCACAAGGGAATCACAATCCCGAATGGAAGTTTCACTTCTCAGCCTGCCTTTGCTAGCAAGGTCAAGCAAATGCTAGCATAAGGGCTGGAGCGAGGCTGTCAGCCTCCCAGTAACGGTGCGCCACCGAGCACAGGGCAAACCAACACTGTAGCTAATGTTACATGTTGTTGATCCTCTGTGCTGATGTGATTCTGAGATTTCTGATTTGCCTGCTCTTGCAGACCACACCACGGACGTATAAGCCTGCGTTAAAGAACACAGAGGAGGGGATGCCTCACTCCCCTGGGGACCACGGGATAACCTGAAGGACGGCTATGCATGGCCAAAGGCTAGCAGACTTCCTCCATGCTTCCTGACAAAAGAGCTCATCTGCGCCTCTAAGAGGCCTGTCAAAAAGGATTTGAGAAGCAAAGGTGGAGGAGAAGATAAAATTTAAGCCAAGGCCTCCTGCCATCAGTGAGGTGTGTGTGGGCTGATCAGATAAAGGAACCAGGGTTTTATAATCCCCTCGAGTTGCCCTGGATGATTCTTATCAGACCCAGGACTCAAGCAAGAACCTGTCTGTGACCACAGGACCAGGGATGCTGAAAGGAAATTGCTGGTCTCTGCAGAATTAGGGAACCTGTTTCATGACTTAAAAAGTCCAACAAGAACTCACATGACACCTTGTGAGGGGGCTGGAAAACACATAAGAACGTGAAAGCAAACACTTTGGAGGATACTTAGCAAGATTAATTTCATGAGCCTGCCAGTACAATTTCACAACCTCGGGAATAGAAAGTCTCATTTGCTTAGAATAATAAGGAAAACACAGCTCTGGAGAAGCCCATTTTCTTGATGACGATGTCTCCCTCTCTGAATGTCCAAACTAATTTTAACCATTTTTGATGGAAATCTTTCTAAGGCCAAAAATCACGCTTCTTTGTCATCTCAAAAAAAAAAAAAAAAAAAAAAATAGAACTTTTGCAGAATACTCTAGCCTCTGTTTTATGGATCGAGGTCCCTCTTCAGATGAAGGAAGAGCGAGACACTAACAGTTGCCTAGCAACTGTGATGTACTTGGAACCATGCTAGATATTTATGTGAAGCATCTCTTTAGTTCTCACCAGGACCCAGTGTCAAAGACATATTTATCTCAAGGATCCATATAAGAAAGCTGAGAGCTGAAAGTGAGCAGAGATGTGAACAGAGACACCTAAACTGAACCACCTCTGTGTGACATATAATCTTTGCTTTATGATACAACAACAGACTTGAGTAGTTTGACCTATGTTCACAAAGCCAAAACTATTCATTATCTGGCAGTTGACAGAAAAACAGTTTCCTGACTCCTGATCTACGTGGTGCGATGTGATTTGTCCACACAATGCTTTATATGCTTTAAATTTACCTATTTGAACCATATAGCTCAAGTGAATACATATTAATTGCTGCACAGGACAATTACACTAATTCTAACCCCAACTTATCAAACTGTTATATGCTGGGCTCTGTTGTAAGCAGTGCTCCTGTACTATCTAACGGAACTCATAGCAGTGCTATCAGGTAGGCGTCGTCATTGTCTACATGTTACCGAAGAGGACACTGAGACACAGAGAAACTAGGAACTAGCCCGGGATCCTAGCTGATAAGGAACAGTTCTGGGTTTGAACCAGGGAGCCTGGCTACCTCTCACCCACACTGCCTTTGAAGAGATTTCACTGTTGGACCTAGTTAGTTTTGTTTTGACGCCTCCAAAGAAAAGTCTTACAGAAAAATAAGATTCTTTATGCACACGAAAAAGAATTTCTCTAAAGCTTTCATAGATCCACACGTCTTCACATAGTCAGCTTTACTAGATGTTGCCAAATTGTTCTCCAGAGTCTTGATACCAATTCATTTGCTCCCCAGCAAAGGTGAGACTTGATGTTTCTCTACATGTTAGCCCAGGCTTAATCCTGACATACATTTCCTCTTTGCTTATCAGGTGTGAAGTAGCATGCCATTGTTTCAATTTCCAGCATCCTGATGTTTAGTGATGTAGCACATCTACTTATACGTTTATCAATCATTTGCATTTCCTCTTTGGGGACTGCCCTTTAGATACTTTGACCATTTTCTTCTGGGTTATTTGTCTTTCTTATTGATTTGTGATGATTCTTTACAATTTTTTAAAAAATTAATTGTCAGTTATATGACATGTCTTTTATATGACTTATCCCTTCAACTGGTTTGATTAGAAAGGACTTCTTCTAATATCTCACTGGTAAATAGGATGGGTGATATTCATATTTGCTAGTGACATTCATCAGTTAAGAAAGCTTCTATTTCCTACTTCATCCAGAAAATAAAATATCTCCCTATCCATCAAAAGGAGTGCCTTATAAATTCATAATACAAGCTCCTTTGATGGTTATTTGTATGGTAAACATCTTCTTTCACTCTGTGACTTGACTTTTTCAGTTTATTAACGGTGTATTTTAATAAACATAAGTTTTAACTTTAAAGTATTGTATCAACTTACTTTGGCCAATAAAATGTTAGTGGAAGTAACATTTGCACTTCCTAGAGAAAATATTTAGTAGTCGATGCTCTACTCTCCAATTTATCTTCTCTCTCTGCCAAGAACCTACAATCTTTTGTCCTTCTAGATGCTCAGGCAAAAATACTGATTCCCTCTACCTGCTTATCTCTCATCCAAATTGCCAGCAAATAACCATGGCTTTCATTTAAAATGTGTCTAGATTTTGATCCCTTCCTAACATCTCTTCTGCTACATCTTAGCTGCCATCATCAGAAATAATCTCCTGTCTGTTGTTGCCATTTATACCATTGTCCCCTATTGTAGATTTACAGTGCAGAAGCCAGAATGAGGCATTCTAAACAAAAATCCAAACACATCATTCTTTTGTTTCAAGTCTTACAAGGACTCTTCATGTCTTTTGGAGCCAAAGCCAAAGCTCTTACAATTGCTTACAATTCTAAGAAATTCCCTACCCTTCCTTCTCTGCCCCGTCTCCTGTCACCCTCTCCCATGACTCTAGCCACGTTGCCTTTCCTTCCGCTCCTCAATGCACACTTCCACTTTACAACTTTGTACCAGCCAGCCACTCCCTCTTCCTGGCCTATTTCCTCCATAACACTTACCTCCTTCCAACATATGGTCTGATGTTCTTGTTTATAACATTTACAATTTTTTCCCCCACTTTTCTCTCCCTGCTCTGCGCTCACAACATTATCAATCAAGAAAATCCAAGACTGTATGTGTTCTGGTCAAAGAGTTACCCCAAATGCCTGTGATGGTGCCAGGCACAAGGCGGGTCCTCAGTGAATACTTGTGGAACTCTCAGCCTTAGAGTTGGGCAGCTTGACCTCGGAGGTCACTTTCAGTTATGATATTCCAGAACTTTTAGATGTGGAATTCATGTCAAAAGGTTTCTATTACATAGTTAAATGTAGGGAAACCCCCAACAACCATGGTTGTATTTTGGTATTTATTTAACTTCTTAAAAGTAGCTATCGCCATGGTATCTAAGAAAAAACTCTCTTGAGCTTTTTTTCCTATTTATGAATCAAACAAATGAGTCACTACAAAAGCTGACAAATGAATCACCTGAATGCAAGCACTTACACTAGTTATGGAAATAAAAGATCTGATTGGAGTGGAAAATCCAGGATTTGAGGCCCCAGAGTTCACAGAAGTAACAGTTCTTTGAATCTGTAGAGGGAATAGTCACAAGTTTCTGAAAGCTTTAGTACGATATGAAAGACCCAATACATGGAAAAATAAGTGACTATTTAGCACGTCTATAATGATTTTGTCTCTAAGCTTTCTTGTGACTCCAAGCTCTTCTTTACAAAAATGAAAGCCAGTAAGTAGAAGCTGTACTTAAACAGTCATGCTGTGGCTGCCCACCTAAGATTTCACAGTGTTCTCTGAGGCCCTGCAAGTGTCCTTCATATCATCACTATACTCCCAGTGACCCAGGCCTTTAATTTCATTGATGCTTTGTCTTGGTAGCAAATAAAACTGGTTTTTCAGTTATATAAATTCAAAAATATCAAACATATTAAAAGAAAAAGGTAAAAATCACCTGCAGTTGTACCATCTTGAGAAAACTGCCATAAATATTTTTGTGATCCTTTCCTCATGCACTTCTTTATAAGGTTACACAAATATCTTCATAAAATGCCTGGTTTCTTTTTTTTATCTTGAATATATTTTGCATTTTTTTCTGACATTGACTCACTCTTTTTTCTTATCTCCTCTATCAATATATCAAAATTCCTAGGGAAACAATGTTAACAGCAAAGTGTATCCTTCCATAATATTCTTCGTCAAATGAGTACATAGTATATACAGCTTTTAATTTTCCCTTGTTCACTTAAAAAAAAATAGAATATAACAAGAATTCTCAAAACTCAGTAATAAGATGGCAAAACAACCCAATTTAAAAATGGGCAAAAAAATAGATCAAATACTCACCAAAGAAGATATTCAGGTGGTAAATAAGCACATGAAAATGATGATTCGTGTCATGAGTCTCTAAGGAAGTGTAAAGAAAAATCACAAGTACAAACCTATTAGAATGGCTAAATTTGAAAAGACTGACTCTGATAAGTGTTAGTAATAATTTGGAGGCCCTGGAACTCTAGTACACTGCTGGTGGAAATGTAAACTGGTGCTATCACTTTGGAAAACAGTGGTAGTTTCCTATAAAGTTATATATACACCAACTGCATCACAAGTCTTCCTCCTTGTAGGTGTTTACCAAACAAATGAAAGCATCTATCCATACAAAGACATGTCCATGAATGTTCAGAACAGCTCTATTTGTAATGGTCAAAAATTGGAAACAAATGGTTTTCCACAAGTGAATGGGTAAACAAATTGGGTTGTATCCAGACAATAGAGTACTCAGCAATAAAAATAAACGACCTCTGATACAAGCTGTATGGATGAGTCTCAAAATAATTATGAGGAGTGAAAGAAGCAAGACAAAAAGAATAAATGTTGTATGGTTACATTCATATAAAATTCCAGAAATTTCGAATTACTCTACAGGGAGGAGAAAGCAGATTCATGCTTGCCTGGGGATAAATGGGGGTGGTGGAGGGCATGTTGGAGGAATTATAACAAGGACGAGGAAATGTTTAGGGGTGAAGGATATGTTCAGCATCTTGACTGTGTTGTTGGTTTCATGGGTGTATACTTACCTCAAAGGTTATCAAATAGTATGCTTTAATTATGTGCAGTTAATTTTTTAATAATTTTAATAATTTTTTAATATATGACTAAATTAGCATACCAAAGTCAGTTAATATAGATACAATTCATTCTTTTAATTGTCATATAATATTCCAGTGCATGCATGTTTTATAGTTTCTCTAAGTACTTCCTTACTGATGTGCATTTATATGTTCCTAGGTTTTTTGCTATCACAACCAATGATTGCATACATATATATTCAATTTATTCAATGATTTTATGTTATATACATGAATAATAGCTATATAGATGCTTCATATTTATACTATATATAAAGCACTATTTACACAACAGGGATTTTAATTCTGAGGAGTAGCTTGTAAGATGAATACATTATATGTGTTTTCTTTTTAAAATTTCAGTGATGTGATATGATATATCATGTTTCCAAAAGACTCTTACCACCCACCCCTCTGCAGTAATCTAAAAGGATATACTTTTAATCTATACTCTGAAAACACTTCAGAAATAGTTTGCCAGCCAGAAGGGTATAAAACAACATTTTCCATCACACTTGTCGCTTTCTTTTTAAGTGTAGTGTTAGAACCTTGCTTACAAGACGTTCTTTTTTTTTTTTTGTACATCTTTATTGGAGTATAATTGCTTTACAATGGTGTGTTAGTTTCTGCTGTATAACAAAGTGAATCAGCTATATGTATACATATATCTCCATATCTCCTCTCTCTTGCATCTCCCTCCCACCCTCCCTATCCCACCCCTCTAGGTGGTCACAAAGCACCGAGCTGATCTCCCTGTGCTATGCAGCTGCTTCCCACTAGCTATCTATTTTACATTTGGTAGTGTATATATGTCCATGCCACTCTCTCACTTCGTCCCACCTTCCCCTTCCCCTTCCCCGTGTCCTCAAGTCCGTTCTCTATACAAGATGTTCTCTGAATCCTAGATGTTATTTGCTCTCCTTGCCTTTGGTGTCTTTCTGACCCTGACCCCAAGACATTATCCTAGTGCAGACACACAGTGATCTTCTCTGAGTTTCTGTATAAATTTTTATTTTTCTTTTCTTCAGTCCCTTCTGTTCCTAAAGCCTTTACTACCACAGATCACTCAGGACAGATTCTGAGATGTTCTGCATTCCAAAAAGAAGCCGAATGGTTTTCCCTTTACCTTGAAATTATGCTGACTCAAGAAAATGGGCCATATGCTGAAGCTTCTGATATCAAATTCCATCGAGCAAAGGTCAGGATTGTACCCACCTTTAGCTCTTGCAGTTGCCAAAAGTATTATTCACCTTACTTTGGGTTCCAAAAGGGATTCAAACATATAATGAAGGCAGCTTGAACAAGTTGGAACTCCTCATGTTAAGCAATGTTTGAGCGTGCCGTTTCTCAACAGCTAAGTTAATATCCTCTTGCCCAGAAAAAAACTTTCCACTGATCCAAAATACCAATGGAGATTCAGCTTTCTCATTATCATAGAGTAAATTGGTGCAAGTTTAAACGAGGTATAAAGCACATGAGTTTACTGGCTATATTTTCATCTTTGCATAATAAATCTAAATTGCTGGGAATGGGGACATTACTTATAAACCATGCTATTTCTTAAGAGTGTTAAAAGCTTGTAAAACTCAGGGAGAATTTCAGTTGAAATTGTCAATACTACTTCTAAGACCCTGACTTGTTATCATGTCAGTGACAGACCATGGGTCTAGTCTGGTTACCATTTTTCAGAAATACTTTGTAAAACTGTAACAGGGTTTCTGATGATCATTTAAGAATCTATGCTATTGAGAAAAGGGGTTATTTATAATTAAATGCTGGATTTCTTAGCCTGCTTTTCCATAGCAAACTGAAAATGTTGATAGAAACAAGATCAATGAGGTGGTTTTCTTCAATATACCTGCCTCAAAAGCATTCAAATGAACTTATTTACAAAACAGAAACAGACTGACAGACATAGAAAACAAACTTATGGTTACCAAAGGGGAAAGCAGGGGAAGGATAAATTAAGAGTTTGGGATTAACAGATACACATTACTATATACACAACAGATAAACAACAAGGACCAACTGTATAGTGCAGGGAACTAAATTCAGTATCTTGTATAATAGAAAAGAATCTGAAAAAAAGAATATATATATATATATATATATAGTTTATATATATAAAACTGAATAGCTTTGCTGTACACCTGAAACTAATAAAACATGGTAAATCAACTATACTTCAATTTTTAAAGAAAGCATTTGACTTTATGGTTTCATAGAAAAGAGAACTGGGTTCATGTTCATTGCCACTTAGTGGCGGAAGCTTTAAGAGCTGTTGCATGATTTGGAATCATTTATTTTTCCTGTAATCTCCTGGAGGTAACAGACATGGACATTTCCTCCTCACCTGAATCCCTGTGTGCCCAGTGGAGAGAAATCTTCCCTCATTCACAACAGGCATGAAACAGGAGCAAGAAATAAACCTTTACTTTGTAACCCACTGGGAGTGTTTTGGTATGTAGCATAGCCTATCTCATCCCGACTGATACGTCTATTTACATAAGCCAGTGCCTTAAAAGTTCTTATACTCAACTTCTTAATGTATTAAGTTGAATCCTATAAAACTGCTGATTTTAAGTGAAAAGTACACAAAGAAAAACATAAATATTTTTATGTCTGAAATAATTTAGTAATGATTTTGCATTGCTTTCTTTTAATTAACATTCTGAAATGAATATTTCTTATGTTACTAATAACCTTTTCATAGATCTTAACGATTTCATATGTCTCTTGTAGATGTAATCAGTGCACCCGAATGTTATCCGTAAGGCTGCATTTGTCTCATTTTTCATGACAACTTATTTTATAATGACCATCTTTGGGAATATAGCATTGCTACTATTTTGGATTATGTATTAGGACATATTTTGAGAAACATAATGGGTAAAATATGTAAGTATTTAGAAGGCATTTGATGCATATTGAAAAATTAAGTCCCAGAAGACATTACTAATGAGAACGTATAGTCCTGCCATGTTTTTTCTGACCCATGTCATCTGGCTATAACGATTCCAACCCCTTACCTGGCACATGTTGGTCAGAGCTGGGTGGCTTGAGGAGGGGTCCACACTCTGCGTCACTTTTCCCTTGGTATGAGCAGAGCCCAGTAACCTCTGAGTCTCAACCCCCAACCAGAATCAACAAGGCAGACCAGGCTGTGGGAGGTGGACCCAGATGGCACTCCACTTCCCATGTCCCGTCTTCTGGTGTCAGCAGTGTCCAGCAGAGGTGGGCTTACATCCTTACTCAAAGGAAGCGAGGTGGTACAAGTCGATGCCCCACTTGCACTTAGTTCTCCACCAGCAGAGCCAGGGTGGAGCCAGATGTCTGTCCTCATCTGTAATGAGGCAGTGTGCTCAGTGCCCCACTTTGCCCTAGGGTGTTGGCAGGTCCCATAGGGAAACTGAGCATACACACCAGCCTGGCCTTCATGCTCCACCTCACACCTCAACATGGGGGTTTCTGCTAAGAGAGGGAAATTAAATTGGATCCAGTATTTCAAAAAAAAAAAAAAGACCAGGATATAACTGAGAGTTACTTGTCATGTGAAGAATCAGGAAAATCAGAATATAAATGAGTAAAGACACCAATACAAAGATGAATCAGATGTTAGAATTATCTGTCAAGAATCTTAAAGTAGTCAAAATCAAACACTCTAGCAAGTAATTTTAAATTATTTTGAAACTAATAAATAGAAAATTTCAACAAAGAAATAGAAATCATAAGAAAGAAAGAATCAAATTCAATTACAGAACTGAAAAATAAAATCACAGAAGTAGAAAAAAAATCTCTCTAAATGAGCTCAATAGTAGATTAGAAATGACAGAGGATTGGAAGCAGTGAACTTGTAGATAGATCAATAGATTTACTCAATATGAACTACAAAGAAAAATAGACTGAAAAAAAGAAGCTAACATTTATATGATTGGAGTCCCAGAAGGAGAAGAGAAGACAGAAAAGGTATTCAAAGAAATAATGGCTGAAAACTCCCAAATTTGATGAAAGACTAAAACTTACAGATTCAAGAAGCTGAGTGAAATTAACAGAAAAAAATCCGAAGAATTCCATGCGAAGAGACATGATAATTACATGTCTGACAACCAATGACAAAGAAAAGAATCTTGAAAGCAACCAAAGTGAAGGACACCAACTTGAATGATAGCAGATTTCTCATCTGAAACCTTGGAGGACAGAAGGATGTGGTACAACATTTCTCAAGCACTGAAATACATAAACTACCAATTGCCCATTGTAATTCCTGTAAAAATGTCCTTTAGAAATGAAGAGGAAATAAAAACATTTTTAGACACAGAAAAATTGAGAAAACTTTCCGCTAGCAAGCTATCCTCAAAGAATAGCGGAGGGAAGATCTTTAAACAGAGAGGATATGACAACAAAAGAAGGTTTGGAACTTTGGGAAGGAAAGAAGAATGTTGGAATGTACAAATTAAAGGTAAATGTAATAGACTGTCCTACCTCTCATGAATTTCTTAAATCATACTCAATGGTTGAAGCAAAATTTATAACATAAGAATCAGAAATGTATAGAACTCTTGGATGAAAAAATAGCAAGTATATATCTGACCGTCACAGTAAATCAACAGTATCAAATTAATATTTATAGCACACTTTACACAATGATAACAACATATATTTATATATTTTTCCAAGTACTGATGGAACATTTACCAATACAGACCACATCATGGCCCATGAAACAAACCTTGTAGAATTTAGAAAAATTGAAATCCCGAAGAGTATACTTTCTGACCTTAAGAAAATTAAACTAAATATCAACAACATAAAGATAATAGGAAAAACTGCCAATAATTGAAAATTAAATAACAGACTTCTAAATAATTCATGAATCAAATAGAAAGTTAAAAAGATAGAAAATATTTTTGAACTTAATGGAATTTTTATTAAAAAATCAAAATCTATGGAACGCAGCTAAAGCAGTGGTGAGTAGGAAATTTATAGCAAAAAATTGTTACATTAGAAAAAAGAAAGGTCATAAACAGTAATCTAAGTTCTTATCTCAAGAAACTACAAAAATAAAAGCAAAAATCAATTCAAAGCAAGCAGAAAGATGGAAATGATAAAGATTAAAGCAGAAATCAATGAAATTTAAAACAAGAAAACAGCAGAAGATCATAAAACAAAAACCTAGTTCTTTGAAAAATATTCGAAACTTGATAAACCTCTAGCAAAACTGACAAACATAAAAGAGAGACAGTACAAATCACAACATCCGGAATGAAAAAGGGGATATCACTACAGAACCTGAAGCCATTGAAAGACTAAAAGGTATACTGTAAACAATTTTACACTTATAAGTTCAACATTTAGAGTGATGGACCAATTTCTCAAAAACCACAAAGTACCAAAACTTAACCAAAGTTAGACAACCTGAGACATACTAGAACCATTTATGAAATTAAAAATTTAATCATAAAGCCCTCAAAAAAAGAAATCTCCAGGTACAGATGCTTTCACTTTAAGATTCTACAGAACATTTAAAGAAGAATTAACACCAGTTTCATTCTCTTGCAGAAAATGAAAGAGTAGAGAACCCATTTCATGAGTCCAGTATTACCTTAATACAAAGACCAGAAAAAGACAGTAGGAAAAAAAGAGAAGTATAGACCAATATCTATCGTGAAGTAATGTGCAAAAATTCTCAAAAAATACTAGCAAATCAATTTTAGCAATTTATAAAAGATACTTTACGCTATGACCTACCATGACCAAGTAGGATTTATTGCAGATATTCAAGGCTGGCTCAACATTCTAAATAAAAAAATATCAAATTAATTATGCAGAAAGTGACTTTGACAAACTACAACACTCACTCATGATAAAAACTCTCAAAAAGTAGGAATAGAGAAAAAAATCTCAATATGATAAACAGCCTATTCTAAGTGGTTTTATCTATAACTAACATAATATTAATGGTCCATTTCCTCCTGAAAACTGAAAACAAAGAAGAATGTCTGTTCTCACCACTGTTGTTCAGCACAGCACTGGAAATTCTAGCTCCCGAAATAAGGAAGAAAAAAGAAATAAAAGGTATACAGAATGGAAAGATAGGAATAAACTGTCCTTGTTGACATATGACATGGTTTTCTATGTAGAAAATTCTGAGTAAACAAAAACAAACGAAGAAAAAAAAACACCACACACCTCCTGTATCTAACAAGTGTATTCATCAAGGTTATAATTACAAGATCACAAGCAAAAATCAATTGCATTTCTATATATTAACAATGAATATGCAGAAACTGAAGTTTAAAACACAGTAACATTTATAATATTGAAAAATAAAATAAAAAGTTATAACAGGTATATACTTCTACAGTAGCTGTCTGCTGAAAATTACAAAATTTTGGTGAAAGAAATCAAAGTCTTCAATAAATTGACAGACTGTGAAATGAATAAAGGTAAACCTCATTCCAAATAGAGTTGGGAACCCCTGAAGGAGGAGCTTTCACGCACATGCCTTTTGTTGCAGCTTACTTTACACACCCCAGGAGGAAGAAGGGAGAGTTTCTCCTTGTCCCATATCCACTTAACCAATGAGAAACCACAACTCAGCCAATGAGAAACCCACACAATCCCAAATTCCTGCTCTCCTCCAATGAACGTTCATTCAAAATAGCCTCTCCCAACTTCCTCCTTGTCTCTATAAAAGAATGCTCCTCTCCTTAGTTTTCCAGACTTGCCTATGGTTCTCCATAGTTTGTGTGTCTCAAATTGCAATTCCTTCGTTATTCCTGAATAAATTCAATTCTGCTGTCTAAACTGCTTACCCTTTTTGTTTTAAAGGTTGACAAGACATATTGTGTTCATGAATTGGAAGACTCAAAATAGAAAGTATGTAAAATATCCCCAAATTTTATACAGGTTTATCAAAAGTCTTAATAAAATTCTCAAAAATATTTTTTGTAAACAAGGTTATTTTGAAATTTATATGCAAAGGCAAAAAACTAGAAGAGCTAAAACAATTTTGACAATGAGTAAAATCAGAGGACCACCAGATTCTAAGACTACTATATAGTCACCCAGTGCTTACAAGGATTATGGGGATTTGGCTGTGCTACTGGTGGAGGGATAGACACATAGACCAATGCAACAGAATAGAGAATTCAGAAACAGACTGACACAAATATGCCTCACTGGTTTTTGACAAAGGTATAAAAGCAATACAATGGAGAACTTTAAAAAATGGTTTTGGAGCCACTGGACATTTATAGGCCAAAAATATAATAATAATCTCAACATCTCAAAACTTATGCCAAAATTAATTCAAAATAAATCACACACTTAAATGTAAAATGTAAAACTATAATTTTTTTGGAAAAATAATATAGGAGAAAAATTTCAGGATCCAGGGCTATGCAAATAATTCTTAGATGTGAAATAAATGGCACAACATATTAAAAGGAAAATTGATAAATTGAACCTTGTCAAAAAGGAAATCTTTTGTTTCATGAATGACCCTGTTTAGAGAATAAAAATAGCAAATTACAGAGTGGGAAAATATATGGTAAAGCACATATCTGATAAGGGACTTGTATCTAGAATATATAAAGAACATTCAACACTCAGTAGTAAAGAAAAACAAACAATCCAATTAGAAAATGGTCAAAAAACATGAAGAGATATTTCACTGAAGAGGATGTACAGATGGCAAACAAGTTCATTAAAAGATGTTCAGCATCATTAACCATTAGGGAAGTGGTAATTAAAACCACAATAAGATACCACGTCACACATATCAGAACAGTTAAAATAAAAAATAGTGACAATATCAAATGCTGGTGAGAATGTAAAATGGAACAGCCACTCTGGAAAACAATATGGCAGCTTCTTAAAAAGTAACTAAACATGCAATACGATTGCACTCGACCAGCAATTGCACTCTGGGCATTCATCACAGAAAAATGAAAACTTATGTTCTCATAAAAACCTCTATATGAATGTTCATTGCAGTTTTATTGGAAGGAACCCCACACTGGAAACAATTAAGATGTCCTTCAACAAGTCAATGTGCAGACAGGCTGTGGTACATCCATGCTGAGGAGCACAGCTCAGTGATAAAAGGACTGAATTTTGATACGTGCAACAACATGGGAGACTGTCTAGGGAATTAAGTTGAGTGAAAAAAGATAGCTGCAAAATGTCACATAGTGGACAACTCTATTTACATTACATTATTGAAATAACAAAATTATAGAGATGGAGTAGGTTTGCCAGGCATGTAGGTGGATACTACACTAGTGAGGTGAAGGCCACGTGAGGGATCTTGTGGTGATAAAATGTTTGTATCTTGGCTGTTTAAATGTCAAAATCCTGGTTGTGTTGTTTCACTATAATTTTGCAAGAGGCTGTTACTGGGGAAAACCTGATAAAGTATATATGGTATTTCTCTGTATTACAACTGCAGGTGAATCTATTATTTTCTCAAAATAAAAGGCTTAATTAAGAAGTAATAAAATGTTAATCTGAAAAAAAGTAATAGGCAATATACAACACACAATACAATAACCAAAAATAATAGCAATATATTGAATATTTTCAGATTTAGAATCAGACCATCTGTCAATGCAAAGTGGATAACAAGGAAATCGCAAAATTTGCATGCAAGTGAAATGGTAGTGTACATAAAGCTGGATTCTGATATGTGAAAGCTACAAATTATAAACCCTGAGTAATACAAAAAAATAAGATTGTAACTAGGCAGCCAACTGAGGAGATAAAACGGAATACTAAAAAATACTCAATGAATCTAAAAAGAGGAAAAGAGGAGAACAAAAGGCAGAAAACAAATAACAAACATAAACACAAACCCAAGTATAGTTGACTCTTGAACAACATGGGTTTGAACTGCAAGTGTCCATTTGTATATGGATCTTTTTCAATAGTAAATACTACAGTAGTACACAATCCGTGGTTGGTGGAATCCAAGGATGCTGAACGGTGGACACAGAGGAACTGCAAATAAGGAGGAACAGCATATATAGAGGGCTGACTATAAGTTATATGCAGATTTTCAACTGCTGCAGAGGGTTAGCATCTCTAAACCCTGTGTTGTTCAAGCGTCAACCGTATATAATTCATTAAATGTAAAAGGCATAATCACTCTAATTAAAATACAAAAACTGAATAAAAACACTAAGTGACATAGATAGGGTAAAAAGGAAAGATAGGGGAAAAGATATACCACAGAGACATACTTCGGAGGTATTGTGGATTCAGTTCCAGACCACTGCAACAAAGCATATATCACAATAAAGTGAGTTATATGAATTTTTAGGTTTCCCAGTACATATAAAAGCTACCGTTACACTATAATGTGGTCTATTAAGTGTGCAATAACATTATGTCAAAAAAACTATGTACATACATTCATTAAGAAATACTTTATTGCTAAAAAAAAATGCTAACCATCATCTGAGCCTTCAGCAGTCATACTCTTTTTGCTGTTGTAGGATTTGAAGTATTATAAAAACTACCAAAATGTGACACAGAGACCCAAAGTGAGCAAATGCTGTTGGAAGAATGATGCCAAAGACTTGCTTGATGCAGGGTTTTCACAACCTTCGGTTTGTAAAAATACCAAATTATTTGTGAAGTGCAATAAAGTAAAGCACCATAAAACAAGGTAAGCCCATATATGCAAAACCTGGAGTTAATTAATATCAGTGCAGACGTGAGTAAATATAATGTTATGTGTCATAATGAGGGAAATTACACAATGATAAGTGGTCAATTTAGCAAGAAGACATAATTCTAAATATGTATTGGATAAATAAATCTGATAAAGAAGTTTTACTATACATGAAATATAAACAGATGAAAATAAAAAGAATAGACTAATTTAAAATTTAGGTTGGAGATTTCAAAAGTCCTCTCTTAGCAATTGATAGAATAATCAAACAAAAAAAAAATCAGCAAGGATATCATATCGTAAGACCTAAAATTTCAAGTGTTGCTTCAGCATCTTTGAGCCTCACAGGGCTCCAGAAGCCTTACCATGAACTCCCCTGCTCTCTCCAGATATGCTCCCCCAACCCAGCAGGAAAGTCTTTCCACCCGCTCGTTCCCATATAAACTGGACCAGTTGCTCCCCACCTGGTCTTCAATCTATTGGGTTTACCCCACTGCCAGGCTGCAAAATTATCCAAACAAGTCAGTTGTAGGAATCAGGGGTCATTCCACCCTCCTGCTACCACAGAGCCTGCCTTCCAAAGCCCCTGGTTGTTCATTCTCTTGCCAAGTGCAACCCCACGTGGCCCTACATGGTGTGTGGTGCCCTCTTCTCCAGATGTGAGAATGTGTCACTAATAACTCAGGGCTCATCTCATTTGTCTGGTGCTGGTGTCACGTGTTCAGACTTCTGGTACCACTTAGGGCAGAGTATCCCTTCTTCACCAACCGCATAAATAAGAAGTGATCAGAACAGAAATAGATGACTTCAACAATGCCACTAATGAATTTGACTTAGTTGACATCTATGGAACTTCACTCAGCAGCAGGAGACACGTTCTCTTCAAGTGCCTGTGAAACATTTACTAAAATAGACAATATTCTGGTCTTTAAAATAAATCACCATAAATTTAAAAGAATTCAAATCATACAGAGTATATTTGTTGATCACACAATAATTAATTAGAAATAAATAACAGAAAGAGGCCTGGAAAATCCTCAAATAGGTAGAAATTAATAAACAATGTTAGTCAAAGAAGAAAATCACAATCAAAATTAGAAGATATTTTTAAATGGATGAAAATTCTTTAAAAAGATTATGGAATACATCTTAAACAGTCCTCAAAAAATGTATAGCTTTAAATACTTACATTACAAAAGAAGGCAGGTATAAAATTAATGGCCTCTTTCTACAAAAATAGTTCTTATAATCTCTGATAAATATTCTGGCTTAAAACTTAGAAATCAGCTGTAGGGTAAGAACGAAATCACTAATGATTTCTGTTACTTTGCATTCTGTTATGAAATAACACACAGAAATGTTGAAATAAAGATTAGAAAGCGTCACAGCTTAAAGATGAAAGGAACTACAAGATGAGATATTTCATATCTATTAATATTGTCAGATTTTAATTTATATTTTAAAATAAGAGAGTATAATTTATATTTGCACACCCTACTGCTCTGCTTACACAATAGCAAATAAGTTGTCTATTAAAAAAGAGTGTGTGTATCCCAGACTTATCAGCCAGGCACAGAATGTGTTTCTTTTAATATCTTTTTACTTACGTGAGTGGCAGTATATTTTTATTTATTCAGACGTATAGAAATTATTTTTTACTGTAACTTCCAGTTTAACAAAACTTGAATTATGTTGGAGACAGAGATAAATGCTTATTTATGGGCCCCTCATTCAGTTCTCATGGGAAGACTGCAAGTCAAAAGCAAGGTCATAAACGTGAGCTCATCACTCTTATGAAGCAGATAAACGTGCTCAGATAAGATGATAAATGTCCCGAGTCCTCACTGTAAACTCAGTGAACTGTGCCTGAACCTGGGTAGGTCGGAGTTCCCACCCCTGCCTTGCCTTCTCTTTCTCCACGCTGTGCCATCCTGGTTGGAGCCTGGTGTCAGCAGTCCAGAGTAATCTATCCCCAAACACTGTCCTCCGAGTCTTTGAGCCAACTTGGAACATGAAAATCGCTTAGCTGGGTTTTATTACAGTTTTATGAGGTTTCACCTGACACGCCACTGGATGAGTTTAAAAAATTGTACACACAAAAGTCTTTGAGTGTTGATAGGTAAAGTACTAAATCTTGGTGATGCCAGGTCTCCAATATTTAAGTTTCCTGAAGATCATTTATGTGGCGAAGCATGGCACTTAGGCTTCAGTGGTGGAGCCTCAAGAAGCCCTTCCAGCCACATCTTGGGCTGTACTTCCACCTGCCAAGCTGTCTAATCACACCACAGGTATCTGCCCTGTCCCTGACACATGCCTGAAGAACTTTCACACACACATTAGTGAACCATCTTTTGTCTGTGCTGAAAATATTCTTCCCTGTGTTTCTGCCCTGTAGTGCTTCATGGTCCAGCTTCTTCACATCCTGTCTTGATGGGAAGTCTGGGGTGGATGTGTTTGACGGTGCCTAGATCGTTTGCCATTCTCTCTGGTGGCCAGGAAGGTGAGGGTGTACTTGGCTTATGCAGGATGAACCTGTGAGCAGAGGCTGCAGGTCAACTTAGGGGATAATTGGGGTTCTGCTGGGGAGAGAAGCTTAGGAAGAGTGAGAGTAAAATAGATTAGGCCCAGAAATGATAAGCCAGTCTCACGTGGCAAGTGAGGAGAGGTGACCTACTCCGATTCTTGGCTTATGGGATAGGGGCAGATGGAAAGGCCATTCACTGACTCAGGAGGGCTTGACTTCCTGAGTCACAGTGGTGTAAGTGTGAGTACAGACGAAGAGGAATGACCTGCCATGCAACAGGCCCAGTTTTTTTTTTAAAGAGATTGGAGTTTATTTATTTATTTATTTATTTATTTATTTATTTATTTATTTATTTATTTATTTATTTATTTTTGGCTGTGTTGGGTCTTCGTTTCTGTGCGAGGGCTTTCTCCAGTTGCGGCAAGCGGGGACCACTCTTCATCGCGGTGCGCGGGCCTCTCGCTATCGCGGCCTCTCTTGTTGCGGAGCACAGGCTCCAGACGCGCAGGCTCAGTAGTTGTGGCTCACAGGTCCAGTTGCTCCGCGGCATGTGGGATCTTCCCAGACCAGGGCTCGAACCCGTGTCCCCTGCACCGGCAGGCAGACTCCCAACCACTGCGCCACCAGGGAAGCCCCAGGCCCAGTTTTTGATGTTTGTATCCTTTGTCCAGGGGAGGTGGATAAGAGAGAACTCAGACATACTGGGCTGGAGACCAAGACAATGATCTGAACTTGAGAAAGGAAAGGGGAGTGGTGGATTTAGAGGAAATAGTCGAAGCTCTCAGGGGAGGAGGAGAGAGGATACCAGGCGTGGAGTCCCCTCTTACTCTTTGAAAAGTAAACTACACATTGTCCTCTGCATTTTTTCTTTTGTTTTCTTTGGTTATTTTTCAGAGGAATCCATTAATAATAATTCGTAGCTAATAATTATGTAGAACTCATTGTTCTAAATGTGTGTCAACTCATTTAATTCACACAAAACCCTATGAGTTAGGCTGGGTTTTTTTGGTTTTTTTTTTTTACTGCTCTCAATTTTATTTTATTTTGAATTTTATGGTATTTATTTATCTTTTATACAGCAGGTTCTTGTTAGTTATCGATTTTATACATATTAGTGTCTACATGTCAATCCCAATCTCCCAGTTCATCCCACCTCCACGCCACACCCCCGCTTTCCCCCCTTGGTGACCATACATTTGTTCTCTACATCTGTGTCTCTATTTCTGCCTTGCAAACCAGTTCATCTGTACCATTTTTCTAGATTCCACATATATGAGTTAATATCCGATATTTGTTTTTCTCTTTCTGACTTACTTCACTCTGTATGACAGTCTCTAGGTCCAACCACGTCTCTACAAATGACCCAATTTCGTTCCTTTTTATGGCTGAGTAATATTCCATTGTATATAGGTACCACATCTTCTTTATCCATTCATCTGTCGATGGGCACTTAGGTTGCTTCCATGACCTGGCCATTGTAAATATTGCTGCAATGAACATTGGGGTGCATGTGTCTTTTTGAATTATGGTTTTCTCTGGGTATATGCCCAGTAGTGGGATTGCTGGGTCATATGGTAATTCTATTTTTAGTTTTGTAAGTAACTTTCATACTATTTTTTGTTTTATTTTGTTTTTTATGCCCATTTTACACAAGAGGAAATTGAGGTGGTGCAGAGATTAAAGCCTAAGATCACACAAAAAGCGTTAGATCCAGGATTCTAACCTGACCATCTTGCCCCCAAATCCAGGTACCTAGCTACCACATGAAGTGTCTCTTCCCAAATTTTTTCGAATTTCACCGTCCTGTCCTAGGACACTTAACTAATACGGGGCTATGGAAGGTGGTGCACCTGCCACCACAACCCAGCTCTATGAGGCCAGCTTATCCTCCTGAAAGGATAGTCTATTAAAATAAAAAAAAAAAAACAACTAAACAAAAACCAGAACAACAAATGTTTAATGTGTTTCTATTGGCTACCATGTGAATCCACATTCCTTCTTGTTCTGATAATCTGATCCCAGATTAGTTTACACTTTATTTCCATGGATCATCCCTAGAACCTGCGCTTCCCTTGAAAAGAGCCCTGTATTTACCTACTTTCTCCTTTCACCCAGAATGTTGTATTCTTTTCTTATATCTCTCTATACACAAGCCGACACTTTGGAAAAGTAACTAAATTTAAAATATATTTCCTTAGCTCCTTACCTACTCTCAAGTTCTCCTTCTTCTGAGTTTCCATTGCCCTTTGATTTTCTCTCAAGCTAATTATTTTGATCTATGACAGATAGATAGCTAGATAGGTAGATAGATACATAAATGATAGATAGATAGATAGATGTACTATTGAAAGCAACTTGAAAAGAGCCAGAATAAATTTATGTTTCTTTTCTTGGTCTCCAGTAGCTTTTGTCATAGGGAATTATACCAGTAGGGGCTCAAATACGACTGATTGGAAATATCTCAAGTGTGGAGGAGAGAGGACAGTACAGGGAGCCTTTGGCTGTCTCAGAGGGTGTGGCTATGAAAGCTTCAGACTCTGAACTTGGTTAGTTGGGTAAAGTGAGCCAGTGCAGATCCTTGAAGTGCCTTTCAGCCAAACCCCAGTTTTCTTAGGTATCTAATGAGGCAGGAATGCAGAGCATGACGCTGGGGGCAATTATATACCTTTCCCACTTCCAAAACACTTGCTTATCAGCATTAATGATTTACACTTAGCCATCGTTGGCCTAATCAAGACAAAACACATCTAGCCTGGTGAGCCCAGGCCCATGACAAAAGAGATGACAGCTTCTGCCTGCCTGACCTGGCATACTTCATGTGAGTAATTGCATCCCCTTTTCATCCTGTGTTTTCTCACCAGATGAATTATGAGATCACTGACATTTCATTTTATCAGCTATGTCATTTCTTTATCATCTTGAAAAATATTTAAATCCATTATTAGAATTTAAAGAACGCCCATCTAAAAGTTAAATGCCTGTTAATAACTAGATATTGGGCAACAAAGGAAAAGTAAACATTCCTGAACTAGGTCCCTACTCAGAGTTTGCGTGCAAAGTCGAGCATGCGGTGTAAATTCAGCTGTTTGGGCAGGAAGTGTGAGGACACCTCAGAGGTTGAACCTGTAACATAAAACATGTGCAGGGGGGCTTCCCTGGTGGCGCAGTGGTTGAGAGTCTACCTGCCAATGCAGGGGACACGGGTTCGAGCCCTGGGCTGGGAGGATCCCACATGCCACGGAGCAACTAGACCCGTGAGCCACAATTACTGAGCCTGCGCATCTGGAGCCTGTGCTCCGCAACAAGAGAGGCCGCGATAGTGAGAGGCCCGCGCACCGCGATGAAGAGTGGACCCCGCTTGCCGCAACTAGAGAAAGCCCTCGCACAGAAACGAAGACCTAACACAACCAAAAAAATAAATAAATAAATGAAAAACAAAAAAACAAAAACAAAAACATGTGCAGGTAAGTGTAAATAGCAAACAAGTTCCTCAGCGTGTGAAAAGTTTAAAAAGAGAGTGTATAACGTCCATATATGCGTACATGTTCTTTAAAGACAGAGACTTAATTGCTGGACATAATTTACAGCCCATGTGTTTTCGTCCTGCAGCTTACGGATGAAGAAACCAGTCCCAGGGAGAATAAGGAATCATCTATGATCACATGGGGAGTTAGCATCAAGTTTAGAACTTCGTCCTGAGCATTCTGGCCTGTTTAGTGTGAACTGTATCGGTGGGTCTCAATTCTCAATTTATTACATCTATAAATCACCTTTTCAAAGAATATGCCTCGTAACATTATAAAAATGCTCCCCTCCTTTCCTTTTTAAGAGAAAGACATGCGTGTTTTGGCAGGCATTCTTCTCTAGATTTACTATTTATAACAGGTTTACCAGCAGCAATTCTTGGCTTCTGAGAGATCACAGAACTCTGTCTAATGAGACACTGGATCCTCTTCTTAGAAACGTAAGCATTCACATACACACTCAGCAATTCCTATGATTCCAGGGGAGAGACAAGCATTTCAAGAAACTTAGGAAGTTGTCTCCTTGTCAGTGTTCTTCTAAATGATTGCCATCTGAACTGAGCACAAGAAACGGAGACGCAACGAAAAAAATATCTGGAACACAGGAGCTGAGCAAATGAACAAGAAAAGATTAGTTCAGGGCTGGATTGTGTATCTAAAAACCGCTCAAATTTTGCAAATTAAGAAACAGATCATTCGCGTGTTTAGAAGGCTCCATCAAAGCATTCTTGTAATTTGGTCCAGCCTTGCAGGATGCTTCCTAGTTAACTGTTTCTAATATTACAGGGGGATGTGTCCCTATAATTTCCAAACAGAAGGCTCATTGGCCTGATATTTGGGATCTCTAATTAGGATGCATTTCTTCAGAGAGTATAGCATTGTAGCCTCGATAGCATGTGAATCTTTGCTTTTAAACACATGGAAATACAAGTGCCTGGGTGGTCTCCATGCTTCTTTCTGGGAAATCCTGAGTGTTAAGATGTAGCGGTCATCCTCCCTACTCATGATTTATTTATTCTCTCTCGAAGCTTGGACCTGCTTGGATGTGTGGCATTTCAGTACTTCCAACCCCCGGCCCATGCTCTTTTCCTGGGATAAGGGCAAAATTCTCGCTCCTCTGAAGGACCATGAAGACACGCCTGCCTGCTTAACCACCTTCAGGCTCTCTGTCGCTTACCATGGTACCCTACCCTTCCAGGCCTGGGCTCGCTGTTCCGTTTTTCCTGGAGGTCTCTCTTCCCATCCTGGGAGCCACAAGCAAGGTTTTGCAGGCCTTTCCATGAGGGCTGGGTGTGACATCAACCCTCTCCCCACCAGCTGTTAAAATTGGCAGTGTTTCTTAAATTCTCAAAGCCTTTGCATCATCTAAAATTTTATAGTATGTGCCTCACAGGAGTTTTGCAAAGACTGAAGGAAATAACGCACCCAAAGCTACGGACACAGGTCTCAGCCCATAGTGATGTTCATAGCCCTGTGAGCGTTATTAAAATATCAGCATCACCGTACTGTAACTACTGTCCCTTCTGCTATGCCTTCTACTACTAGGAAGAATGCCACTTGCTTCTTTTTACTGGTGACATCCTGCAGGCCTCATGGCCTAGATCACAGTTTACCTCTTTCATGAGGACAAGACTGTGTGGACCTTCCAACAGAATGAATCCGATCTCTGTTACAGAATCGACTCTGTGGTAAGTAACTGGGTATATGTTTGCCCCCTGCCTGGGCTGTGAGCAGATTGGGCGTAGAGAAAATCTCATTCATCCCTGCATCCCCAGCATCCAACACAATTCCTGTGATGTGATCTTTACCAAATTGAAGGAGCTGCTCAGTTTGTTTTCTCCAAAGCTGTCACCTCTCTGAGATCTTTGCTCACAGCCCGATTATGGAACAAACAAATTGATAAGGAATTGAGGAGGGAGAACTGGGTAAACTGGATATCTAGGATCTGCTTCCTTGAAAAGAACCATCCATACCATTTTGGCATAAGGTGAAGTGATGGATGGGGCCCTAGTCCCCTTACCTCAGGAATGTGGAAGGACCTTTAGAAAATTAAGACAAAATATGGTGGAGAAAGAGTACGTGGTTTCCTAATGAGTGGACAGTGTCCCTCCGTTGACCTCCTGCTGGGCAGTCTTCCACAAAGGAGGTGACTGAATGCCCGAGAGAGAGCTTGTGTGCTCTGTTATCACAAAACAGTAGCGGCTGCTGACCCCATTATGATCTTCACAGGGCTATGGGCAGCCCAGAATAGCGCAGGTGGGTTTTGCACGTGTCTCTGGCCCAGGGGGAGAAGCCCTGAGGGTTGGATGGGACGGGGTAGGGATGGGGGGACAACCTCAGTCTGTGGAGCTGTGGCTTCCTGGGCACAGCCCCGGCACACAGGCCTCCCCCAGCCAGGCTGGCCGGCTGGCCCACGGGCCTTTGTTTCATTCCTGTTGGGTGTTGGCTCCATTCCACAGGCCCTCTCACTACTCAGCTCTAGACCACCGGAAACTAAGGCCGATCGGGGTCACTTTGACAAGGGGCAGAACTAATAAGAACCTGCTGTATAAAAAGATAAATAAAATAAAATTCAAAAATTCAAAAAAAAAAAGAATTTCCCGGGTGATACTGAACTCACCTGCAGGCCATGATTGTTGGAAGCAGGGTACACTGACTCATACTTGGAGGAAGAAGGCAGCGAGGGTAGGATGGGGATCAGTGAATGCTGATGGGCCCTGAAGGGTAAGTGGAGCCTTCGGGTACCTACTCGGGGCAGGGGTGGATGGGTGGATGGGTGGATTTGGATGAAGAGGTGAATGTGGCCGGTGTACCTGGGAAGTAACACTGCAGAGTAAGGGGCAGGGCATGGGGCCCCAAGTGGCGGCTGCCATTGTTTTAACAGACCCGTCCCTCTGAGTTCATCGGTTACTTATCTCACACTCCAGAACGCACCAGGTGAACCAGCCCGTGTTTATTTCTTGTTTGCTCAGGAGCTTAATGTGAAGAACTGAAGACAGGGCTCCTCTGGGTGCTCAGAAGGCTTGCTTGTCATCCTGTGTTCAGCCCTTTGATGGAGCCTGTGGGCTGTTTTGGGGCTTTGTGTGGTCCTCCCCTGGCCTTTCACTTACCTTGAGCAACAACTTACGACAAGGACTCTAAACGTGATCTTACAAGAAGGCCTCACTCATCGTTCTCCGCTGCACACCCTCCCTCCGCAATGGACACGAGAGCCAGTGGGACAATTTAACTCAGCACATCTTAGGAGCGCCTCTTGTGGGTGGGACCTGAAGAAGGAATCACAATACAGGTTTCCAATTGTGCTGACACCGAAGTGAGGAGGAGAGTGGGAACCAGTAGAACAAGGCAGGCCCGGGTCCGGGGGGCTGGGGGGCTGGTGGGCTGTGCAGGCTTCTGGAACAGGGACACCAGCAGAGGATGGGCCATTGGGACACCCAGGTGGGGGGAAGAAAATGATGCTTCGTCTTCATGCTCATCACCGGGGCTAACTCAGTTCAAGCATGACCTGGTGCTGAACATCATGATGGAGATAAGAGTGTGGTTTAGAAACTGGGTTCTGGGGAACCCTGAGGTTCCCTGGAGAATCACCAGGGATGCTTTGGGAGAGAGATGTGCAGTTTTCCCTTGCATCTGTAGCTCTTTTATCTATTTATCTTTTATCCGCTTTGATCTGAAGCAAAGGATTCGCCTGCAAATTTTTCTAGGATCTTCCATTTGCCATCTCTGTGTCTGAGGGTAGTCATCTAGGCTAATAGGATCTCTGTTAATTTTCACATGAATGAAGTCATAGGCATTGTCTCATTTATGCTGTGAGGATAAAGGCGATGGCCTAGATGAAGCACCTGGAATCTAAGTTGTTAGCTCTTCCCTTGTTAACTCCATGTGGACCCACCATGGTTGGACTATACCTGCAGATCAGGTAGGCTTGACCCCATGGAGCTTCTGGGGCCATGGGCTTTTAAGCTCACCCTGCTCTTTTCTCTTTAAAGTCACCTGTCTCTTGCCTGTTGGTCTCATGACCCCTTTGTTGGGAAGTGGCCCTGGGACGCTGCCGTGACCAATGCATTGTGGATCTCCTTGTCCTAAGGGGAGGATGCTTTGCAAGGCAAGGGTCTGCAGGGAGAGCCAGTGCAGGGCGCTGGGCTGCATGTAGGCATAGGGTGCAGAAGCTGGTGTGGGCCCAGCCTGGTGACAAGTGCCACCACCAGAGCACCTCACCACTTGGCAGTCCTTCTGGATGGCACTGGGTCCAGAAATGTCTGTGCGGAGGCCTGTAAACAAGAATGGAAATGCTGAAAAGAGGCATTCCTGCTGGATTTCCTGTACTCCCTCCTTCTAGCAGACCCAAGAGAGGCTGAGGAATGCCTCGGGTCGTCTGGTAGTCAGGGCGTCTGACCCAGCAAGGACGGGAAGTGCAGACGGGCAGCACACAGCTGACAAAGGGGACTTCTGGAGGGGTGAGTCTCCCAGGTGCTCTTTCTCTGGCTTAGGCTGATTTAAATTATTGAATAAGTCAACATTTATTTTATGAGAATCAATGCATTCATCCTAGTTTCTTAATCATCTGGCAGTTTTTTTTAGAAAGCTTACAAAATGAAGAGAATAGAGAGAAAATTTTCAGGTCTGGTAACCAATCACAAGAAAACAAAAATCTGAAATGAAAATATTGAGTCATCTAATCTACGGGTTTTTTCTCCCAAGGCAAGAAATACTAGATAGATAGATGATAGATAGATAGAGAGATAGACAGATAGATAGATGATAGAGATATTCTTATTCCTTTCAGGTCTTGCTTTATTAAGTGAGACCAGAGCTAATAATTGCTTCCCTACTACTGAGACTCTACACTCAGTGTCCTGAGAATTAGAGGGTTTTCACACTGGCTGGTGGTAATGGAGTATCCTTTCCCCGTGTGAGCCTGGCCTTGAGCACTTAGTTCCCTCACACGTGAGGGCTGACTTAGCTATGACTTGTGGGATCACCCATGCTGGTCCCAGAGTTCTCTCTTTCAGCGCATCTCTCTCCTCTCTGGGACTTGCTCTGAAGACCCCAGCTGCCTGAGCCTCCTTGAACCCCCAGCTCCATCTTCATCTCAGAAAGACCCTGAGGGGCTTCCCTAGTGGCGCAGTGGTTGAGAATCTGCCTGCCAATGCAGGGGACACGGGTTCGAGCCCTGCTCTGGGAAGATCCCACATGCCGCGGAGCAACTGGGCCCGTGAGCCACAACTACTGAGCCTGTGCGTCTGGAGCCTGTGCTCCGCAACAAGAGAGGCCACGATAGTGAGAGGCCCGCGCACCGCGATGAAGAGTGGCCCCCGCTCGCCGCAACTAGAGAAAGCCCTCGCACAGAAACAAAGACCCAACACAGCCAAAAATAAATAAATAAATAAATAAATTTAAAAAAAAAAAAAAAAAAAGAAAGACCCTGAGTCCGCCCTGGTTGCTGTCCCTATGCTGTGGCCTCGACATTGTCGGGGGCAACTGCAGGGACCACCTCATCAATTCTCCCTTTCTCAGGGGTCGTCTCTTTTGCCTTATGTCCAAAGTCTTGAAAACCACTGTTGCATACATTTTATTTACTTTTTAAAAGCATTTCTGGTGGAAGCATAAATCTGGTTCCTGTCACTGCCCATCGATTAGAATCAGTGGTCTTCACCTTAGGGGTCCTGGGTCCCCTGCCAATGTGAGCTTAAACATTGCTGCTGCATCCACTTCTAAGTCTGAATTCCTGTGCCAATGTCAGAAGGTTCATGCATGTAGATTCGGAGCACAGCACTGAATCAACTGTATCAATAAATCCGTTCATGTATTCAACCCATCTTTACTGGATGGGTCCTGCACTAGAGTCTGAAATAATTAGTGGTAAAGAAAGGGCCCTGGTGTCCACCGCCCTGGAGCTGAAGTTGATGGTCTGCCTGGTAGCTTGGATGACCTGTGAACAAATACAACACCCAGATGGCTGCACATTTACACACTGGATGCTTTATATCCTGGAAAATGACTAAGATCTATGCAAGGGCACAAAAGCAGGTGGAGCATGAGATCAGACAGATGCTCGGGAAGGTCCAGGACGAGGTGACAGAAAGATGGGCGCCGAGGCTTGGAGAGGCCACCAGGGCCAGCGGTGGGAGGAAGAATCCAGGGAGGGGAACCATGTGTGACTTACATAGCAGGATAAGGCTAGGACACTCTGAGGGCCTGAACAAGGCCTGCATGGGTGGACGTGGGGGGGGGGAGCGAGGAGGAAGTGGCCAAGCACGTGGGAGGGGGTCAAGGCTTCCCCACCAGGGCGAAAGGTTGGGAGTTTGGATTTCGATCTGGGTGGGAGGTATGGGAGACGGGTGAGGAGTTTAAATCTAGGTAATGATGGTGTGGATTTATATTCCAAATCCTGACCTTGGATGTCTCGCTGACTGGGCTGCAGATGAAACAGGAGTGACAGTGAGGGATCAGGAGACCACGGTGGTCGTTTAAGCCAAGGATGGTGGGATGGTGGTCACTTCCGCTGTGGAGGTGACCTTGGGGATGGAAGGGAGTGACACTCAGGTTCTTCCCAAAGATCTCATTTTCCTCGTGGCTCACTCAACATTCATTTTGTAACATTCATTTTAAAATGTTTTCCTTCAGGAATAAAGCCAGCATTTCTTACAAACTGAATCATAGACTAATAGGATCGCTGTGAGGGATCATAACCGATGACCCATAATAACGATCCATTCCGATAGAGAGCCTCTAAGTCACATACCTAATAGTGAAAAGTGGCACAAAGCCCTGATAGAATTATATGACTCATAAAATGATTCATCAACTCTTTATTTAGTACTTACTGTGATGACACCATATGAAACGTCTTAAAGAAGAGTTTTGAGTGAAGGGTGTGGGAAACACAGGGTGGCAGTGGTGAGAGCTCTGTGGGACGAGGTCTCCAGGGGACTGTTGAGAGGAAAGCGTATGCCCTTCCTCATCAAAGACCAGGAACACTGAAGCCGAGAGCACAGTCTGCGGAAAGAGGCAGGCAGATGGGAAACCTGAGAAGAACATCCTGGGGCCAGGTAGTCAGGACAGCAGTGAGGACTCAGGTGAGTCAGCATTCCAGGTAAAGGGGCAGGGAGTGGCCAGCACCTGGGCCAGGTGAAGCTCTCAGTGCCTCTCCATTTTGAAGCAGGCTGCATCTAAGGGACTGGGGTGGGGCAGTTGAGAAAGACTTTTCAGAGTCCTTAACAAACCAGGACAGGAAAACCATGTCTCTCAGCCACAGGACACTGAATACTCATGGCGATAAACAAATAAATGAGTCACAATAACATTTGCATAGAACTTCATAGCGATTCACAGAAGCGCGTTTGACTCTATGATTGCATCTGATCCAAACAAGCCCAAGTAAACCCGTTCTCAAGGCCAAACTTCCCCATTTACAGTGAGGAAGGAAAGCCTACGTCATTTGCGGGATCTGGTGCAAAATGGAAATGTGGGTCCCCTTGTTCTTAAATTATTAAGGACTTCAAGAGGATGACAGCAGAGCGTTGAAGCAAGCGTAGAGCCCTCTGAGTGAGGGGCCCAGTGTCATCGCAGGTCTTGTGCCTGTGAAGCTGGGCCTCATACTCAGACTTCAGCCTTAATCCATTAACTGCAAACCTCCTGCTTCTTTTGGTCCTGGTTGGGCGGGCTACCACGGGGACATTCGTACTGAGAGATGCTGGGTCAATAAAGGAAAAACAGCTGACAATGGACGGCAGCTCAGCAGTGTCCCTACAGGCCAGAGCTTAGATCTTTTATCTGGAACTCAGAGGCCTCCTGAATATACAGCAAGTCATTACGGCTTGGCTCAACAGTTATGCCAAGAGATGCACTCACGTTCCCTATATTTACTGAAACCCCATTATTTTCATAAGTAAGACATAGCCATACCGAACAGGGCACCCCTCCTGCTTCCTCATAAAGTCAGCTCCAATTTTCTAACCAATTTGCAAAATTAGGGATTTACAAAGTATGGTTTCAAGATCAAGAATGTTCTTATCACGGTCTGAATAAATTATATTTGAGATATGGCTGAGTTTACTCAATATCCTGCAACTTACTAGCTGAGGTTATAAGGCCAACATTCCATCTAGATTTCAGGAAATGAGCCATCTCAAGTTCAAATAGGGAAATGCAGCTCGTGCTCAGAGGCTTCTCAGCTCTGTCGGGGGTTGGGAGGGCTCTTTCAACTCTGAGCATTTTGCAGATGATGTTCATTTACTCCTGGTTCCAAAACAGTGTCTTCCCTGAAATGCAGCCCACTGAATGGGTTCAGTGGGTTCTCACATCCCTTGTCTAAGTTCATGGTCTTTTCAAAAATCAAATAATACCCTAAACAGAGACATCTGATGCCTTCCTTTGAGGATGGAATGGACTCCATACTCTTGTCTGTGGCTTTCGAGGCCACAATAAGCTGGCCCCAACTTTTGCATCACCACATCCCTACACATGCTCTGCCTGCCCCAGCCTGGCTCAGAGTGTCCCTGGGACCTGCCTCCCATGTGTCTACAATGCTGACTTTTACCAGCATCCTTTCCCACCTGTGCTGGGATCCTGCCGTGACTCTATCCACCCTCTCATACGCGTATTTGTGTATCCATCTCTCCAGCTTTCCTTTTGCTCATTTATCCATCCACACAGCTATTCATCAAATCTGTGGGAATGCCTTTTTTTTTTTTAATGTCATTGCAATGTTTTAGATGCCTAAGAATAGGAAGTCTCCTAAGACATAATCTCAGGGGCTGTGGGGACGTGCATGGCTGAGTGGAGCAATGTCCAAGGGTGAGGTGTAGGCTTCCAGTTGCAAAAAAAATGCACTGGGACTCAGGAGGTGGGCTGAGGAAGGGCCCGGGAGCCAGGGCCCAAGATGACAACTCAAGACAAACAAGAGGGGCTGCCTGCTGAGCGTGTGAGGGCTTCTGAGCAGCGGTACTGAAAAAAAAAAAAAAAAAAAAAAAACCAAAATTCACAGTTGGGGGAACTCCGGGCTGTTTAGCACCCCTGCACCCTGGAGTGTGATAGGTGAGCAACAAGCTCTGCATGGAGGGCTGAGCAGGACAGGAGCCTGCAAGGTCTTGCGTGAGGTGCCAAGGTATTTGAACGTGACGTTGACCTTCATGGGGGCTGGTGCAGGGTTTAAGTAGATCCTCTGGGGCAGAATGGAGAATGAACTTTTCAAGGATGGTTACCCTAATCTGAATAAGACATTGACTTTTGAACAAAGTTCGCACCTGCAGAGGCGATGGGAAAATGTGTGTACATTTGAGAGAATAAAGGAGATAAACTCTGCAGGGTCAGGTGATTGCAGAGCGAGATGGAAATGCAGGGGTTGAGGATGACCCCAGTAACCCACGTGGTTCAAGGTGGTTTAGTTCACTGAGATGGGGAGCCCAGGGGTGAAACCCTGGGTTTAGGGGAAAATAATGAGTTTGGGGGAAAATAATGAGTTCCGTCTTCCACATGTTGCAGTGAAGGGGTTTGCTGACCTCCAGGAGGAAATGCCAAATAAGTGGTTGAGTGTCTGGGTCCAGGGGCCAAAAGAAAGGAAGGCATGTAGCCCGGGACGACAAACATATAAATTATATTCCCACGTGCCTAGCACTGTCCTACAACCTACACACGAGTGTTAAGCCAGTTTAGTCCTCGTTGCAAGGTTTTCGAAGGAATAATCTTTAAAAAATGGGGAAATCCTGGCACATGGAGGTTAAATCACCTGTGAATATCCCCCAGCTGGAAAGAGGTGGAGCTGGAATGGAAGCCCTGGCAGCCTAGTTCCAGAGTCTGCAACCACTTCTAACCGCTAGGCTACACTGCCCGTCAGAGACGGTAGGTACGTGCTTGCCCCGCAGGAGGTGCTCAGTGAAGAGTCAGAGTGAGTGAATCAATGAACGCCGTTAACGAGAAGAAATGAGGTCCTCTTGCAAACCCAGCTCTCCTGTCCTATCCAAAGTACCTCCCTGTCTGGTCCAGGATGCTTCCAAGTTGATTTACGGAGAAGTGTCTCTACTGAGCATACAGTAAAGTTGTGACCAGGTGCCAGCAGGGGCAGATAAAGCGCGGGTTGACTCTTGGGCCAGGACACTGAGTCACCAGTGCCAAGGCGGGATGACAAAGGTGGAAACTGAAAACACGTCCATTTAAATATAAATTTTACAAACAGCTTTGTCAAGCTCTACAAAAAGGAGACTGCTGTGCTCTGCTGGGTTCCACATATTTATACAGTAGTTTGGAAAGTGCCTCCAGACCAAAGTCTGGGCGGTTGTGGGACTTTTACCTCCTGGGTTTCCTTTCTCTCATGGATTACAGTTCTGTGGTACCTGTCATCAAAATGTTATATCTGATGCTTTGTATATTTTGTTTAATTTGAGAGTTGTTTAAAGCCAGATGGTTAATCCAGTGCCAGTGACTCAGTCATGGCTGGAAGCAGAAATCTTAGCTAGAATTTTAATCTAGAATTCTACACTAAATGTTGGAGAATGTTACATGGTCAATGTGACCATTCTTATTTTCCAATTATAACAGTGAAGAAATGTAGATTAGAACACAGGATTTAATACTGTGTAAACAGCTAAAAACAGAAGCTTACAAAAATCAAGTGAACTTTTTAGTTAAATAAATTGATAATGTTTTGCAAAAAGAGAAAGAGAGAGAGAGAGCAGGGCCATGATGTATGGGCTATGTACATGGAGCCTCGCAGCCTGGGGACCCTGAAGCCAGGATGTAGCGGCAGGGTGACCTCCTGAAAATCACTTCATTTTTCTGAGCTTCAGTTTCTTTACTCTGTAAAACAGAGCCAACTATATGTGTCTTGCAGTGCTGAGAGAGGATCCAAACCCAAGGCCCTAAACAAAGGCGCTGCCATGAAAGAACCTAACAATATCTATCAATATATGGTAACATTTTTACTATCATTTTCAGAAGGGTCAGGAGGAGAACCCAGGACTATGAAGGGGTAATGACAAAGGTGACCACTCCCTAAAAATTATGCAATGTGGGGATAGATCAAATTAATCATCAAATCAAAAGCCTAGGGGCCAAGCGTCCACAGGGCAAACAAAATGAGCAGAGTCTGAGGCAAATCTGAGACCAGAGCCTGGCAGTGGGAGGTCAAGGGCGTTTTCAGTAGGGGTGCTTGTTAGGCGAGCTTGATCCTTTGTGCTTTACCCCCCTCCGTGTCTCCATAGCACTCTGACCTTGGTGCTTCATGACCCGTGACCACCTGTGAAATCAGCATTTCAGAAAGAGTTCATTTATCTCAATTTTTTCCCTTTTACATTTTCTCTGGGTGGTGGAAGGTGAGAGAAATCCACATTTAACCCCTTGAAGCCAAAATTGTTCTAGAAGATAAATTGCAAGGACCTCAGCAGCAACAGCTGTTATGCTGAACTACCCCGATGAGTAAATACCCAGATGAGTACTTACGATAACATATACACAGGTCTTGTTACTGCTGTAGACAGGCGGGAATGCCACGTCCCCTAAGGCTCCCATTGCCCCCCATCCTTCTGCCTGAGACAGAACCTGAGGTGTAGGCCCAACAAAATTTATTCCTCATGAATTCTCTTCCAACTGATTGGAAGTCAAGCAGTAGTTCTGTGATTCCAAGTCAAAGAATTTCTGGTCGGAAAGGGCCAGTGGTAGGGGGTATAGAACTTGCTACTCAAAGTACTGAGGAAATGTCTTCTCAGAATCAGAAGCCAGGACCAAAGCTCATGCCCAGATTCGAATTCAGTGCTCTCCCTTCTCCTGAATTCCACCACCTTCTCACACGCACACACTTTAGGGGTGATTATAGTTGTTATCTCTTTCTAAAGCGATTAAAAATGAAATTGAATTAAAGTAAAATCATTTTTTGCTAATTTTGGGCGAATCTGGTCGTGTTTGAAGTGTGCCTTTGTGTTGATTTAAATAGTGACTTTAAAGGCCTCATTGAATCAGTGTCACAGATATAGGTAGTGCATTGCTCAATGTCCTAATAAAAATAATTCTCAGAAATGTGCGTGTTAACAAGGAAGTCACAAGGCAAACCAGAACTTCTGGCAGACCTATATTGCAAAACTTCGGGATAGTTCGTGAAGGCAAAAGTTGATGGATGGAGTGTCAACTGACCATGTAATGTTGTGTGTAACCATGAAGGAAACAGGATTAAGGAAAACAGACAAGCAGACAGATGGGAGCAAGTCAACAGGCAGATTCTACACAGTGGAAAACAGAATGCCTCCAGGACAAGTAGTGCCCATCTGGTATCTTTATACGGAGTGGCAAACGGTCACAGGAAATATCTTAGATGTTCTGAGAATGCAAGTGAGGATTATGAGGCTTTGCTCTGACAAGTAACATGATGGATTTCAGGACTGGAAAACCTGCTGACACATAGAGGAGGGAAAATTACCATATTTACCAGCAAATATTAAATATCTCTGATACCATCTTACTTTTCCCTTGATAGAATAAATATGCTTGCTCTCGATGGAGGGGACAGGATGGGGAGCTCCAGCAACTGGAAAATTATGTGTGAATCTAGATCCACCCTCAGAAACACTGCGGGCTAAGTCTGCATGCACCACATCCGATTTGCACCAGAGAACAAAGGAGATGCAGGAGAAGCGGTGGTGAGGAATTCGTGAGGCCCGCAAGGGAGTTCTCAGAATACCAGGTCTAGGAACTCTACCAAGAAAGGAAATAACGACATGGCCTAACTTAGGGGCTTTGCTGACCCTTTCCAGAGGGAATTTGTCCCAAGTCCTTCGAGGCGACTGTAAGAAGAGAAAAGTGTATCACCAGTGAAAAGAAAGTGAGTTCTGCCCACGTTCCCCACCAGAGAGGGACACACGCAAGGTCACTGGGAGCAGCAACAGGAAAGGCAAGAGAAGGGGTCCCAGCAAGGGAGGGGCGCTCAACCTCACATCACCCCACAATCAGCTCAGATGATGAGGAACGCAGCACACCAGCAACAGGGGAGATGCCTTTTGTTCCAGGACCCTGTCTGGAGCCCGAAGGTTTGGCTCCCGTGGCTCACAGCGCTTATGTCAATTGCAACATTCACCAAACCAGACTGAAATCACTCAGTGGGGCTTAATGAATCCTGTTGGGATGAGAGTTCAGCTTACTACTTTTTAAAAAAATCTCAGCAAAATACTATGTACAAAGCAGCTGCTGTGGAAATGTTTGTGGAATTAAGGAATAATGCACAGACTTATGTTTATGTTTATGTTTTAATCCCTTTTGTCTTCATCCGTCTACATCCCATCAACCTTGGAAGGTTAGCACTCAGCGCCCGGGCATCCCCAGATCATCACATCTGTTGCATCTCATTGCCATTCACTGTGGCCGTGTCTGTTCCATGCACTGATTCCTGAGCTGCCTAAAGCCTGGCAGGCTTCTTATTGCCTTTGTATCCTGGTGCACAGCCCCGCGTGATGCACAAGTCAGATACTCAGCAGACAGGGCAAGCTAGACCTAAGGAGCTCAGAGAATGCGGATGCTGCTTCATTACGATATGAGAAATGTGGGGTAAGCCACTTGGATACACAAAGGGACATAAGTAGGAGCATGATTTGGCAGGCAGGGTACCTGCTGTCCAAGGTCAATACCACATTGGTTCTCAAAGTGGGGTCCCCAGACCCTAGCATCATCTGAGAACTTGTTAGGAAAGCAAATTGTCAGGCCCTATTCCAGACCTACTGAATCAGAGACTCTGGGGTGGGACCCAGCCTTCTGTGTTTTAACAAGCCCTCGAGTGAGTCTGATGCTTGTTCAAGCTCGAGAATCACTGATTGAAGGAACTCTGCAACAAGCATTTGTTCATTCCCCTGATATTTAATTAGAATCCAATGAACGCCAGTTGATATAGAGAGATTTTATCGTCATCAAGGGTCCTAAAATCACACAGAGCAGAAAGCCACAGGTTGAAATAATTAATCTTAAACAAAACAAGGCTTTCCGGGCTAACATGTAGCTTGGGTGGTCAGAGAAGATAAAATGGAAGGCGCTGATTTGGGTTGGTCCTGGCAGACATCTAGGAGTATGTTTTATTATTTATGGAGTTGAACTTGGCTTACTAGGTGTCAATTTTCTCTCCCAAGATTATAGATGTTCTTGGCATAATGGACTGTCTCTCATTTATATCTGTATCCTCAGTTTTGAGCTCAGTACTAGCCAGAGTAAATTGAGTTTAGGTGAATGCATAAATGCATGCATGAATGAATGAAAGATTGAATGAATGAATTCGTTCAGAAACAAATAATTCCTGGCAGAGAGGTTGACAGTAACAAAAGTGAAAGTCAGGCCAAGTCTAGTTCAAATATGAAAATGTAAAGAGTGTACTATGGCTCTAAAATGGGAGTCACTAGTAGAAAATGAGGACAGAAAACCAATCAGGGACAAGATTATCGTGGGATTGGAATATATAACCAAGGAATCTGGACCTTGTTTTAGTTCCAGGGGCGTACTTTAAGCTTATTCTAGAGGGCTATGACCTAATTAAATATGTATTTTATTCAACGGGTGAAAATTCAACTTGAAAACAACTTCAGTTAGTGAAACATTTCTCCCCAGAGCATGGATGCACGGGGGCGTGTGGGAGCTGAGGAACTAGAGACAATCCGTTACATACTGGGGCTGGGTCTGTGTGACCCAAGCAGTGTGACTCCAACACGATTGCTGAAATTTACAGAAATCAGGCAACATGACCTCTGGCGCGGGCCGATTGCTCCACGAGAAAGTGTGAAAACACAAAATGGTAAAATGATAGAATAACTGTCCAAGACGCACATGGTCGCACCCTATAAAATGGTCACGAGGCAAGGATGGCTCTCAGAAATAAAGGGGCTTGGGAAGTTCACGAGTTTTGGAAGTAGCATTAGGTTGGCAGTTCTTCTGTGTCCTGCACTATTGAAACACTGGCAGAAATGGTTTGTATTTACGTAATCTAATTTTGGAGAGGAAAATCAATCAGAACGCATCCAATAGATGTCATCATGAATGGTTTTAGTACTGGCATCCAGGAAAAACCCCTAGTACCTCAATGTTCATTTTATTTCACCTCTTTCCCCAGCGATTCTGGCCTTTGAGGATTATGTTGGAAAGGATGGATTTAATTAATTAAGTTTACCTGGGGAGAGGGTGGATGGGTTTTGTGTGTACAGGGGATAAGCCTGCAATCACTGATGCTGAGATTTTTCTTCCAGACACATGGTCAGATGGCGGTTTTAAGGTTACATGAGCTGGTGGCCCCATGTCTTGCTTTGATGAAAGAAATGTAAGAAGCAGTGATATATGTCGCTTCTGGGTTCTCTCTTTTCTACTGCACAAACAACGACACACCCATGGTAGGGGTGGGGAGAGACCTGCTGTTTGCATTTCTGAGTGAGAATGACGTGGCGCAAGCCCCCAGCTGATTTGAAATACAATGTAGTATAAGAAGAAAAACACCTTCATTGTTCCAACCCACTGAGATTTGGGCATTGTTTATTCCTACAGCAAAACTTAGCCCTTTCTGACTAATACAGTAATTCACTTTTGTGTTTTGAAAGTAGAGGAGATTTCGTTGAAGGCATGAAGGGAAACGGATTGATAAAACAATATTAGAGTTCTGAAAATTGAATCAAAGGAACCAATAGAATAAAGAAAAGAGATGAGAAAACCAAATCTCAGTGTTTTGGGGTATAAATAGGTTGAATTTATCAGAAACAGTGTCTAGTGGAAAATTAAATAAATAATAATATTGACATAAAAAGTTCAAACGTTAAATGTAAGTGAGAGTTGGGAGAGTTGGGAAGATGGCTAAGTTGGATGAGCCCCAAACTAGGCAGGAACCCATATTCCAATATAGGAATTTAAGACACAGTTGACTCTCATTATTCATGGCAGTTAACGTTCTATTAAAGTCTCCCTGAACACTGAATCAATGAATATGGAGCCATTGCGGCTGGAGAAATATAGCGTTAGTTTCCTGCAAGTTTCTGGTCGCAACATGTTCATCAGCAGATTAAAATACAACCTTGTTTTATCTGTGTTTCTGTCTAAAGACCCCTTATTGGACATATATTGTGGGTTCATTAACATTGAACTCCTGACCAATGTCCACTATAACTCATGCCTGAACAAGGCTCATCTAACACGGGAAACTTCTCCATAAGTTACATCATGGCCTCTTGCTCTGGGAAGCCCTAGGGATCACCGCAGCATTGCGCTTGGGGGACTTTTGAAACAGAAAAGTTGCCAGTGAAAAGTATAAAAATGTGAAAGACATGGCACTGAATACGCTCACTTACAGTATGAGCTGAAACAAGAACCCAGAGCATCACCTGCAGACAGAAGGTCTCTGGTCCCTCAGCCTTATGTTGGGAGCTTCATACTGACAGGGGCCAGGGAGACACAGAAAGTGCCAGGAGAAGGGCAAATTCAGCTCCGGGTGTGTTCACGGGGCAGGGTGGGCTCTGCTTCTTTTCCAGGCTCCTGCACCCTAAAACCTGGGTGAGATTTCTCCCCCTGAAGGCCTCCAATTGTGAAATCCATTCCCTTTAGGATCTGTGCTCTTAGGAAAGGCTGGTGGGAACCTGCCCACCTTCCCACCGTACAGAGACCTGAACAGACTAACTTGCCTGGAAGTTATCATTTGAAAATGTAGGCAACACTTTTGCTGAAAAGCAAGGAGACACCATCAAAACTTGTACTTTTGTCTTAGAAAACATAACTGCAGGAATATAAATTTGTGATGTGTATGCAAAATAACACTTGACATATATGAAATATAAAGGAAATACTGTCCTGAAGCTAAATTTGTGGTATTTATTTTAATAATCAACTGCTCAGTGAATGCATAAACAAACAAAAATCAAGCCTACCTCACAGCACAGGGTGGGTGACAGATGTCACCCACTCCCAGGCAATGTCCCCCTTGGGTTCCTTAGAGTCTTTGCAAGGTCCCATCCTCAATCACCCTTGGCATGTTGAAATAAGCCCATCTGGCCATTTATTTATTTACTTAGAGTCTATTATGTCATATATGGTATTCATGAAAGCGATTTAAAATACAGAACCACAAATAGAAAAATAAAACCAAATATTAATAGTTTTGCCTGAGAACTGGGGTAATTTTTTCCACTTAAAAATTCTAAATTCCAATTCATAAATATTTTTTATCTTTATACCGAAAATGTTAGTATAAAAAGGCTAGCAGAGGGGCATCTTGTCTATAAGGTCCTTCCTCTTTGCCCAACCCTGCATCATTTCAGGAAAATAATTCACACTATTTAGATCCGCGCAGAAAGTTTGGCAAAGTACAACTTAATACCGTGTTTGGAAGGTGATATAGGAGCTCATACATGTGAAATACTTATTCTTTTAAGGCTCACAACCCAGTGCCCGGTGACATTTGCGAAAGAGGCTCTGCTGTCCTTTCTCCAATTCTACCCAGCGTTTGGCAACCTCTCCCGCAGGTAGACAAGGTACAGCGTGAGTGGTCAGTAGACTGACGAGAGTGGCCAGTACTCTTAGAATCAGGTAGAAACATGAGCTGACTTTCAAGTAAAACGCATGTAAAGGGCTTAGTCTGCAAACCAGAGACCGAGGCCCGTGGTGAGGACAGGAGGAGAGGTGTGAAAGGTGATTGGTTCCTGGAGAAGCAGCCCCCGCCCAGCACGCCCCTGCACTCCGGTTGGTGCCTTTATTCTCTCTTCCTCAAAACCCCTCTGCCTGTTTCCTGGTTAAAGGTGTCTCTGGAGTGAAGGCCCCTCTGCTTCTCCTTGGTCTCCTATGGCTTCACACAGTCTGGCCCGCAGAACCACTGGGTACATGAGGCACTGATGCAATGCTGATGCTAACATTTAACGTTTCCGAATCCTTAACATGCACCGGGTATTCGCCAGGCACCAAGACACTTTGCTCTTCTAAAAACCCTGGAGGAAGGTCCTATTATGGTCACCATTTTAAAGAGGAGAAACAGAGGGCTTTTGAAGGTTAGGGGGCTGGCCCAAGGTTACAGACAGGGCTGCTGTGAGGATACTGTCCCAGCCGGTCTGAAGGTTTCTGCAGGGAGAACTCGTATGGGGAGCACCTCCCCTGGTGATTCTCAGCTGATCCCCAGTCTAGGCCTCCTGCACGACCCCAGCGGGAGGAATTTCCTGGGGTGAAGGGGGCCCAGGGGGGCTCTTCCTCCGCCGGCTGACTTCCAAGCACCATGTTGATTATTGCGACACGCAGGGCTGGAAGCACAGGAGAGCAGAGCTTCCCCAGACCGGGTGCAGGGGGCGTGCTGTGTGTCTGACTCTGCAGGTCTGGGCTGGGCCTGGGAATGCGCGCCCCTCGCAGGCCCTAAGGATGCCCACGCTGCTGCTCCGGGGCCACTTCGAGAGCCACTGGCCTCTTCCCCATATGCCAGGTGCCCACCACCTCTTGAGATGCCGTCCAGGTTTATCCTCCAGAGAGGACAGCCCTGAGTCCAGCAGTGCAGTGGCCAGTCTTCCCATCTGGTGGATCCTCTGGACATGGTACATTTTTAGCAGCGAGGTCCCTTCACTCCGGGTGTCAATAACGCAGGCCTGGGGTCCCAAACAATTCCCTGTATACAAGGCTTGCTCCCACCCCAGTCCTGTCTCTGGATCTATGCCATACCAGGGTAAGGGAACATAGTTGAGAAACCCAGGGAAAAATCCGAAGTTTATCTCAGGATCTTGGCCTACCTGCCTGTTTCACCCTCCCTCACCCTTCCCACGCCTGGCTTGGTCTGACTACTGCAAGGTAGCCAGGCACAGCCTGCAAGTGGATGCCCTTGCGGGGATGCTTGCTCTGGGGAATGCCTTCTCCCCTCCTCCCAGCCCAAATACCATTCCTTCCTGGCTCCTCCAGGCCAGCAGCTGCAGCTTGGGAAAGCTAGGGGAGCTCGTACCTCCGGGGCTTTTGACTGTTTCCATTACTGCATCACTCATGGGCCCATGTGCTCTTGGAAATCGTAACTGGGTTATATCTGTGAATCTTTAACACAGAAACAATCCTAGTAGACCTTGTATAAATATTTATTGAATTAATATTTTCCAGGTTCCTCATTAAAAAGAAAAACACGTGTGATAAATAGCTTTAAACATTTAGTGTTTCTCTCCTAAGCAATTGGTGTGTGTCTCGCCAGTGGATAAAGAGTCATGAATGGCATTTTGTTCATTTTTGCTGTACTTATCAGCGATCTGAAAGACACATTCCGTATTTTATTTCTGAAGTGTCCATTTCCGAAATATGTGTCAGGCAGCTTCCCCTTGTCAGGCAGTTTTTCTCTTTTATCCATATGTCATTGCCGACATAGATAGGCAGGGTGTTAATAATAATTACAACTAATGCTGCTCTGTTTGGGGTAGCAATTTGTACTTTACAACGTGCTTTTATATTAACTACCTTATTTTATCTCCGTGGTGGTACAGCCAGATGTCTACGAACACTATGCTGAGTTACAGATTAGAAAACAGAAACAAAGAGACCCCAAGTGGATTCCAAAAGGAAAGGGGCACGGCTTCAGACCGAGTCCTTCTATTCCAAATTCAAGGTCACATTTTAATCAGACTCCCTTGGAAGCAAATGGCCAGTGGCATGCTGTTTCTAGAAGGAGATGCTGGGGAGTATAATCTACTATAGCTTTCTTAAAACTTTCTGCCACAAGGGTATTTATATATAGCAAGGAGGCCTCAGAGAGGTTGCTCAAATTCATCATTCCCAAATGTGAGGAAGAGTGAGGGCTAACCTCAAAGTTTAAAAGCCCTCCTGTAAAGTCAAAATGACACCAAATCTATCAAACTTCTCCAAAGATAAACACCATTCTTTCTACTGTTTCTCTGTTTCTTCCCTGGCCCTCTTTGTATGTTTTCTTCACTGCTGCTTTAGGTTTCCTGGGACATATAAAGCTCTCAATAAATATTTGTTGAGCAAATGAATGGAATTCAAACATCATATTTCATGGATTCGCAAGTATGCCTCAGTCTGTAACCCTATCTCCCGACCTTAAATGGGCAGTTTGCACTCAGCAGTGGGCATTGTAAAGGCATTGAGATTGGGCTCATCAATGTGATCTACTGCTCTCTGTAGGCTGTGGACCATCAGGAGCCATGGAGGGCTTTCAGGAGGCCGATGGGCTGGCACTGAGGGCGGTGGAGGAGTCCCTTGTCCCTGGCCTTGGTTCCCTGTTTCAACATCCCCAGCTGGCAGCAGAGCATCTTAATGGGAAACATGACCAGGTCCAGCTGTCCTGGTGCCTGTGCTAAGCCTGAACAGAGCATGAGGCATATCCATAACTGGAATGGGATTAAAGATTCTCAGAATGAAACTCCTCTGGGAATGGCTTCTTGAACCCACTGGCATCTTGACATGGGGTTTTGTGGCATGACTCTCCCAATTTTCCTAACCCCTCCGCCGCCTCAGTCCTGGACCATTGCCCGCCGAGCTGACAGCCAACTTCACTTAGAGACATGCCTCTTCCATCCTGTGAGCAGAGTGGTTTTAGTTCTGACCTTCTTGCCCTGACCTCGCCCTGCACTTCCATTAGGACTTGCTTCTCCTGACTTCTGGTCCCAGTGAGCAGATTCCTGCCCACTCCTGGCCTTGCACATCTTCCCTGGCTGGAACCACAGCTTCCTTCCTGGATTATGAAGAGTGTTTCTTCTATGGCTTCAGCCTTCCCCAGAAATCATCCCAGCCCATACTGCCTGGCTTCCAGGACCCCCTAATAAAGTGTTTCCCCTAAGATGCTGCCTTGCCTAACAAGCAGGACCCAGACAGATGGGTACCTGTAGATGGGCCATTTCAAAGGAGATAGATAGAAAATGGTGGTATGTGTCAGGAAACTCTGAGAGCAAGTTCTTCAATGAGTCTTGAAGGAAAAACAAACAAACAAGCAGCAAGGCATGATGGCTAAATACATGTTGAGCCAGGTTCCAACAACAAGAAATAATTGGAAGAGTGCCCTGTCCGGTCCCCCCACCGCACTGTGCATCACTTACCTCCATGGTGACATTCACCCATTACTCTATGTCATAATGGTCTACGTATTGATTGGCATCTCCTCACTGGACCGAGGTTTTTAAAGGCAAAGTCTCTGCCTTGATTCTTTGTTATGTCTATATAAGTTCAGTCTAATATATCTATATTGTATCTATATCAGTGTGTTCCTGGCACGCAGCGGATTCTCAAAAGAGTGACTGAATGAAGAGAAGGGAGGGCAATGAAAGAAATGAACCAGTGGTCACACTGGCTGCTTGCAGCCGGCTCTCTCCAGCCACTCCTTTGTGGGGATGATATTTCTCATATCATTACTTACGTATTTCTCTCCAATGAATAAAAATTACTTCCAGAGCAGAGAACATAAAGATGGGAGGAGGAAGCGAACACTGGTTCTAACCCTTGTCTTCTGAGCGTGGGTCTTTAGAGAGACTGAAGCAGTGTGGGAGGCTCTGAGGCTACAGGTTTATCTCAGGGGCACCACTTACCCCTCAAACCCCTGCAGGGACCCAAGGAGCCTCCTTTTCCTTACAGTGAGTCCTCATCTTTATGGTTCTGTCCCTGTTCATTCTGGTAACACAGCTTTATCACTACAGCATCATGCAAGGCATGTGGCACAGGTGGTCTGTCTGGACAGCACGAAGCGCTACCTGGTTTGAAGTGACAGTTCAAGGAGGCGCTAGATCTTCTTTTTTGTAATTGGAGTAGAGTTGCTTTACAACGTTGTGTTCATTTCAGGTGTACAGCAAAGTGATTCAGTTTTACATACCTATTCTTTTTCAGATTCTTTTCCATTATAGGTTATTACAAGATATTGAATATAGTCCCCTGTGCTATACAGTAGGACCTTGTTGTTTATCTATTTTATATATAGTAGTGTGTATCTGTTAGTCTCAAACTCCTAATTTATCCCTCCTTGCTTTTTCCCTTTGGTAACCATAAGTTTGTTTTCTAAGTCTGCGAGTCTGTTTCTATTTTGTAAATAGGTTCATTTGTATCTTTTTTTTTTTTTTAGATTCCACATATAAGTGATATCATATGATATTTGTCTTTCTCAGTCTAACTGATTTCACTTAGTGTGATAACTTCTAGGTCCATCCATGTTGCTGCAAATGATGTTATTTCATTCTTTTTTATGGCTGGATAATAGTCCATTGCATATATGTACCACAAGGAGGCACTAGTTCTTGTTTCCTCTGAGCCTTTTCTTCCCCTTCTCTGCATCCTGCTGATGTGGATGGAGTCCACCTTCCGCCAGACAATGCTTTCCGGACATCCTTTGTGTTTCCCTCACTTGATGAAGTCTCAGCATGGCTTTTTTAAAAACTCAAATTCCCAAGTTTGGGAGTTATCCTGGGTCAGCTTTGTTTAGAAACCCAGCAAGCCTTGCAAGTGGGCCCTGGACTTGCCATGAGACTCTGAATTTGGAGAGGAATGTTTACATTGACTTTAAAAAATGGCAATAACTAATATCCCCAAAAGTGTCCAAGTCAGTCAAAATCTTTGTAGGTGCCCTAGGATGACATCATCTCAACAATGTTCCAATTTGGGAAGTAAACTCATAAAGAAATATGTTTGTCCCTGATTTGTGTTTTTCTGTCCTGTAGACAGAACGGGATCTTTGCATGGAGGGGAAGTGTTAGAATTTTGTACTTGGCAAGAAAAGGAAAATATGACATTTGTTTTTCACGTTGTTTACTCAGTCTAGTGAGATAAATACTAGATAAGTTACATAAATACACCTCTATTTTTGATATTTTATAGAAAGATTATGACCAATTTATTATCCCTTTAAACACATGATGATTGGACTGCTTTCTACATGTCAGACACTGTTCAAAGTGCTGGAGATACAACAAAAACCACTCCAGCAAGACCAGACTTCTTAGAGTTTACATTCCAATGGCCAAGGCAGTAGATAAAAGGTAAATACACCCAGAAACAAAAATATTTAAAATTTTAACTGGGATAGAATTTGGAGGTAGCCTTGACAGGATTACAGATGATTTAGATCTAGAGGTTAAAAAAAGTATTTAAAGATGTCTCCTTGGTTTCCAACTTGAACAGTAGTGGTGCCATTTTCCAAGGAGCAGGAATTTTATTTAGTGAGGGGTAATAGCAAGAAGTTCATTTTGGGTACTTAAGGCTGGTCATTTAATAATTCAATGATAAATACATCAATGATGATGACTGAAGTTCCTAGATCTTCATGTATTTAACCTTTATCATCATGGTAACAACATCTATTATTTGTACAGCACTTCGCTCATTTGTTCAGCTAATATGCACTGTCCTTGGCCAGGCACCTGGCCCAAAGAGGAAATGCTAGAGCACTGTGTAGAACCCAAGCACAGTTCAAAGGGATTTCACAAATGTCCATCCCATCCTTCCTCATAACAGCCCTGGAACATAGGCATTATTATCTTCATATTTCAGACAAGAGAACAGAGCCTCAAAGAGGGTTTGGTTGCTTCTTTCTATATAATTAACAAATGCTAATACATCAAAGCTAAGTACAAAGGGAATCTCCTCAGCCTGTCCAAGAGGTGACCACACAATGACTCACCCTATGGTGGAGTCCTTGGGCTTGGCCACTCAGAGGTCACTCTTGTGCAAGATGGGTTCTCTACCTCAGGGACGGTAGAGGTACATCACAAAGCTATTTGGGGAATTACGACCTAGGTGTTAATATGATCAGGTGACAAAATAATAGGATGCATATAAAAGTGTTTATAAACTATAAAGTACCATAAAAATATAAGGGAATGATTATTTGGGGTTTGCAACAAAGAATAGAGACATTCTCTGAGAACAGACAGTATTTTCAAATAGTCAATGTGGCCTTTCCTTTCAAACAGAAAAGTTTTTTTTGATTGTTTCTTTTCATGGGAAAACCACATAATCTTTCCAAAACAACTCTGAAACATCCTGAAGCATTTCAGTTGTGCAGTCATGAACCGTGCACAGGAAAGATTTGGTCACACTCTCTGCTGATGCTGTGAGTTGATGCCAGAGGCATATCATAAACTCATGCACCCATGCCAGGCTACCCCACTTAACCTTCTGAAATTTCAGAGCCTTCAGAGGAAGCCACCAAAGAGCCTCCTTGGGGAGCCTTGCCCTTTCACAATGCTCTTTCCAAGAACAAATGGTCTCCACTAACTGGAATCGTACCTGTGATCACTTGAGAGTCATGAATGTTTCTGCCATACCTTCCCTTCCTGAAATGAAACCCATGCTACTGAGCCTGGCATCAGAACTCACTTAATCTTACACAAGTTTAGAAGGAACCAGCAGATAACACAGATAGCAAGTGTGTGGACCACACAGGTGGTAGGGGAATGATAACCAGGTGTCTTGTTTTGTTTTCTAAAGTAATGACACTTAGAACTTGAAACAGTTGGAAAAATATTCTTCCTACCCTTGGTATCTCCCTGAGTTCCCTTTTAATTCTGCAATCTCCAGCATGAGTGTGTTGGTCAAAAAGGCTGTGATAGAGCATTCATGCCAGAAAAAATAAGGAAAATAGGAGGTTGGCCACCCAGGCAGGGGGGTTTCTAAGTTGCCCACTTAATATGACAGTACTAAGTTAGAGTTAGATTAGCAATAATTATTTCAGGATGCCAGGAGCTTGGGATAAGCCTGTTTCCTCAACTGCAAAATGGAGACAATAGCCTCTACCTTACAAGTTTTCTGTGAAAGTTAAATAAGGAAAGAAAAATGAAATCATCACAGTGGCCTGCAAGAGTAGGCACTAAGGGGCATTAATATCATTCTGTATTATTACCACTGTGATTATAATTATTGCTGCTGCTGTTGTTGTTATTGTTTTCTGGGAGGCCCAAACTCTTTTCCTATTCACCTAATTTTAGCTACACCAAGCATTACATGGGAAATGAATATTTGCATGAAGGAAAGAGAAATGGAAACTAGATAGGACAAAAACTCAACCCGTAGTAAAAGTTCCCAAGGGCCAGGCCAACGCACCTCACGCTAATTTCATACTTATTTATAACTCGCATTCCTGCTTCTTTGCTGGCTCCATATATTTCTCATTTGGAAACAGAGTTGCTGGATGAGCCTTAATTCCACAGGGAAAATACCTTGATTCCAAACAACTCCAATTTCAGCCCTTGTGTTTTTTTAAAGAAAGTTTTTAAATAATAATATAATTCTTCAGGAGAGAAGACAGGAAAGTTTTACCCATGAAATAGTCATGGGGATTTGTCTGGTTTTAATGACCTAGAGAAAGTATTGTGTTTTTATTCAACCTGAGAACATTCAAGTCAGATTTAACAGATGACAACATGTGTTGTCTTAAAATACATCAACGTGCTTAACACAATGTACATTCACAAGCATATGTTTTGAATAATAACTAAATAATATCCAAAATCATTGCCTTTTTTCTGTCTCCTAATAATTAGGTTTTATATAAATTGAAAATCGACATGGGAAATTCTTGGAGCAGTAATACCATATGTTGTATTTCTAGGGTTTTGTTTGTTTGTTGAGTTAAAAAACAGTTCTTTTTCTTGTAAATTCAAATCCATTTATATTTCAAAGGAAATCCAATCCATATGTTTCTTATTTATTTACACTTACTGTAATTCATCAAAGCACTATTTAATAAGCTATTTAATGTCCAAAGAGTCTTCATCAAAAGATTTTTTTTTTTAAGCCTTTCATCTTCTGTACCAGGAAGCTTTGCTTTTCTTTGAAACAAGGTTCTGAGTTTGGAAAAATGTGACCTTCCATTCATATTCTGAAATGTTACTAGGCATGTAAATTAAGTAAAGAGAAGTGTAGACTTGAACAATGCTTTGGTGAATTTAACCAGTTCCTCCTAAAACTGGGGTCAATTCAATCCCCCAATCTCCTTAAAATTAGTGGCTGAGGAGGTATTTTGGGGGGGTAAAGAGGAGGATAGTGACATCTGCTTTTATTCAACAATCTCTTAAAACTATTAAGCAAATACTGTACGTCAGATATTACCCAATATGTGTGAAAAATTACTTTGCTTTGTTTTTAATATAAAAGATTATCAAAAAGCATCATCTCAATTACTGGGAAATATTCGGCCTCTGTATGTCTGTGGATGTGTGTGTGTGTGTGTGTGTACATTGTGTACATGCCTGTGTGTGTATGCATGTATGTGTATGTGTGTGTGTGATACAGTGCTAAATTTCATACTGTATGTGCCTTGGATCAGACAAGAGGAAGGCATTTCAGGATAACAAAACCCCACACTCAGTTTTTTCATAAGTGCTTTGTCAATCCCTCCCATAGAACCTAAGCCTAGGTTTTCTTTCATTTCTTTAATAAAATCTGGTAACCATCCTACATTCTAGGCCTTGTGCTGGGTATATCCCGCCTGTTATCACTGATCCACACAGGAACCCAGCGAGGGAAGGGCCTGGCCAGATGGCTTCTTGGGGTAGACGGGGATGTGCATAGCCTGGGGCCCACGTTCTTTCTACTGCCACCCGGGGTTCAGGTAAATGAGTACCCACTGTAGAGGCAGTGTCAGTAATTTTGTAATAAAACTGATGCCCAAATGCACTGATGCCCTTCTGGAGCCCCCCTGCCCATGTCACATTCCCTTTAGGCTTCATCTTCCTGCCTGTGCCATGAGGACCCGTGGATAAATTCTCATCAGAACCTCAGGCTGCAGGGAAGAGAGGATGTGGAGGGGAGGCAGGAACAAATATTCTTCCCTGGTGACGTGTGCAATTGGTTCACCTTCTTGAATGTGGGAATACGAACTTGGGGCCACAGTTGTTGAAATATTCATATCCTGTGACCTAGTGGAACTACTCCTAGGAAACGAGCAAAAATTCAGCAGATGCTGAAAGGTATACGTATGAAGATTTTCGTTGCAGGATTTTACTTGTTTGTTTATGAGATGTTTCTTTTTGTGTGTGTGGTAAGACCACTTCCCCTAAGGTGTATCCTCTTCACAAGTTTTTTTTTTCTTTGTTCTTTTTTTTAAATTTTATACTAGAGTGTGGTTGATTTGCAATGTTGTGTTAGTTTCAGGTGTACAGCAAAGTGATTTAGTTATGCATATTCATATACCTATTCTTTTTCAGATTCTTTTCCCATAGAGGTTATTATAGAGTATTGAGTAGAGTTCCCTGTGCTATACAGTAGGTCCTTATTGATTATCTATTTTATATAAAGTAGTGTGTATAGGTTAATCCCAACCTCCTAATTTATTCCCTCCCCCACTTTCCCCTTTGTTAACCATAAGTTTGTTTTCTAAGTCTGTGAGTCTGTTTCCGTTTTGTAAATAAGTTCATTTGTATCATTTTTTTTAGATTCCACATGTAAGTGATACCATGTGATATTTGGCTTTCTCTGTCTGACTGACTTCACTTAGTATGATTTTAGTGCACAGTGCAGTTGGTTAATTAGAGGCACAATACTGTCCAGCAGATATCAAGTACTAATTCATCTTGCATAGCTGAAACTCTATACCTGATAAATGACAACTCTCCATTTCCCCCTCCCCCAGCCCCTGGCAACCACCATTCTACACTTTATTTCTACGGTTTGACTATTTTTAGCTTCCTCATATAAGTGAAATCATGTAGTGCTTGCCCTTCTGGGTCTGGCATATTTCACATAACATAATGTCCTCCAAGTCTGCCCATGTTGTTGCAGGTGGAAGGATTGCCTTCTTCTTTAAGGCTAGATCATATTCCATTGTATACCTCACATTGTCAATGAACATTTAGATGTTTCCACACCTTGTCTATTGTGAACAGTGCTGCAATGAACATGAAAGTGAAGATAACTCTTTGAGTTTCTGATTTCAGTTACTTTGGATATACACTTGAAGGTGGGATTGCTGGGGCATAATGTTAGGCGTTCTGTTTTTAATTTTTTGAGGCACCTTCATGCTCTCTTTCACAGTATCTGTATCAATTTATATTCCTGCCAACAGTGTACAAGTGTTCTATTTTCTCTACATCCTGAAATAAGAAAAATAAATGTATCTCTAACATAATGTGAAATGCCAGGCATAGCCACAAACTGGACTATTAAATATATGAAAAGTAGAAAATATGAAACTATGTAAACATTTAACTACTAAAAGAACATTTAAAATATCAAATAACATGTATAATTTAAAATACATAGACATTTGTGGGCAAAGTAATATGTAGGTAATATTTTTTTCTGTTAAGAGGCTGTATAATGGGTAGCTTTTGAATTTTTTAAGGTTAACCAATTACTTCAATAAAAAAATTAATGTTTTCACAAATACTTAATAGGAAATAAATGTTACATTATAATAAATTTCCTGGCTCAGTAAAATATTTCAAGTAATGCCACGATTTGGGTAATTTATCCTTGGAATGCTAGATATCTTTTTTTCTGATGATGATTTCTCCTTTGTGGCTTTTTTAGGATTATGGACACAACTAGCGCTAACATAATGAGAAAATATGGTTTTCTTCAAAACAAAGCATTAATAATAATTTAATACATTTGCATTTATCTTTATATATAAAGACTTCCAATATAAACACATATTTCAGAAAGAAAGAAAAGACTTCTGAGATTAAAAACATGAAAGTGCTCATAACAGTAAATTTTGTGAACGTTTCACAACCCATTTTACACACAACCCAGTTTTCTGAATCTTGGCTCTCGGGCCATGGCGGGCTGGCGGCAGAAAGTGGGAGTGTGGCCTGAGGTGTGGGCTGTCTCTCTCTAACTCACTAGTGAGCTGTCTTCAGTTTATTCTAGATCTTGAAATCTCACTGTACCCTTTTCTCTCCATTAGTGAGAAATCTATCCTCAAAAGCTAAGAGGAAGTCTTTGAAATTTAACAATATGAGACTAATTGTCTTTTTAAAAGTCACATAGCAAAATTATTTACTTGGGTAACGTGAGCAAGAATTAAAAGAACAGCAAAGTCTAGCTAGATTTTCCTCTTTCCTGGACTAGTTAAGGCGATGTTAGACTAAGTTAGCACAAAGACACATGAGTCTACCAAAGAACTTCAAACCACAGATGCAAACATGACATAGGAAAATCAGATGGTACTCATAACTATGGAATCATTTTCAATGGAAATAAGAATTTCTGATTTCTGGCTTAGTGTTATTATGGTTGTTTTGTTTTAAATATACAGAGTACCGGTTTCGTTCATCCATATCTCACAGGTCCTACGGGTACTTCAAAATAAAACAGGTTGTTAGTAAGCTGTCCTGTAATTATAAATATAAAATTATTTTCTTTTTTACTTTTGCCTTTCTGGGTTTCTCTCCACTGGTCACCAGCTTCATGAAACTCTGCAGGAAGGCAGCTTGAAGCACATCTGGGAGTTCATTGTGTCTTATATTTTATGCCTTGTGGATTTACTTTGCTTCCTACTGAAATATGACTCAGTACTTATTTCACTGAAGGTCTGCAGAGAAGTAATAACCCCAGATGCTGTGTAGAGGAGATGCCCCTATTTCATCCCACACCTGAATTTTAGTTCGGTAAGATACCATTAGTTATTTTCCCTGGGCGCTCTTGAGGTAGTAATCACATCGTGTGGCATTTGCTTTTACTGATGAGAAGTCTGATCTCATTTTGAACACCATCATTTTCCCACAAGTTTTTCTTCCCTCTGGAAGATTTGGAGTTTTTCTCATTGTTTTTGACTGTGCCAAGTCCCACTCTAGGGTGTCTAGGTGTGGATATGATCTTGTTTAATCTCCTAGGATTCAGTGTGATCTTTTGAGAAATGTTTTCTTTACTTATACAAAATTCTCATTGAAAATGTGCATCCCTAGTTATCTTTAACTTCTCCATCTGCATTTCCTATCAGATATGCATCGCCCCTTCTCATTCTTTCTACTGTGGAAGTAAGCATTAGGTTGAAGTGTACAAATCTGTCCAGATGTTCATCAGGCTTGAATAAGACACACAGGAAAATCCAGCTGAAAAGTTAGCAAGAAGAAATATTTCTCCCAAACCCACGCTGTGTCCTAACAACCCCCTTCTCTGAGTGACTGCTGCTTTCCTACTCACTGAGGAATGTCATTCTCGCAAATCATGGAAGTCTGGCTGTTTGAAATCCTATCAGTAAGAATGAAACTCCTTCTTGTCTGGAGGGTATAAGTCATGTTGACACATAGAAGCCATCTCAATCCCCAGCCCTGGTGCAGGGCTTCAGATAAGGGGCTTCTGATCGCCACATTCCAAGTCTCTTTCCTTTTCAGTTTCCAAGGAAGCAGGGCCCTGGGTCCACTTTGCAGTGCAGACCTGATGCTGAGCGCTTGGCAAGGAGCCCTGATCTGCTTTAAGCCTACCCTACGTCCTTCAAATTTCACCTAAACCCCAGCTTCCCACAAATCCTGTAACAGCTCTATGCTGTTCTTTAGTGGGAAATCACACATTCCCTCAAGTGTGCAGCCTCCCTCACTGCCTGATAATAATAATACCAGGTACACCATTTATCAGGTAATAAATGAACCAGATTTTGTTGGACTGCCGGTTTGCCTTTGGTTGAGTTTCATGATTGGGCTGGGCTACCACTATGTGTTCAGTTCCCCTTTCTCCTATGTATTCATTCTCCAATTAACTTCAATTTACTATTAATTTTTCTCTATTTTATTTTATTATGAAATACACACACTATATATATATAATATAAAACCATATATAATACATATAAACTACACATCCCCATTTAAATATTAATAAACAGACACCAATATACCACCTGTTGAGCTTAACAACAGAACCAGTGTTTATGTTAGATTTAAGTTCTTTAATTTTATATAATTAAGTCAATCAGTCTTTTTCCTTATTAAATACCATTTTTATGTCTTGCCTTGAAAAAAAAAAGACATTTTTTAATGTCTTCTTTTTTCACCTGAAAGTCATAAAAGAATTTCCCTATGTTTTCTTCTAAAAGTTTTAAAGCTGTAGCATCCCTATTTAAGAATTTAATCTATTAAGAAGTAATTTTTTTGAAGCAGTAGAAAAAATTCTCCAGTATCACCATGTTCCTCATTCCAATTCCCCCCTAGTCTGAATGTCACTTCTGTCACATACTTATTTTCAAAATATGCTTGGGTCTCTTTGCAAACTATTCTGTTCTATGGGTATATTTGTTCTATCCTTATGCTTTTAACAGGAACCTTAATATTTGAGAAGACAATTCTTCACTTCTAATATTAATTAGGAATTCATAAAATAATTAGAATCAACTCATCTGGTTCTACCAAACATCTTGTTGGGTATTTGATTGGGATAACTTAAATCCATAAGTCACTGTGAAAATGTGCCTACCTTCCAACACTGAGTCTTCATGAAAACCTGTGTCCCTCCTTTTACCTAGGTTTCCCTTACTTTCTTTCAATAAATTATAATTTTATACACATAGGTTTGCTAGTTTTTGATGTCCATCCTTTTAAGTATTAAGTGTAGCTATAATAAATAATATTTTCAAAAATTATATTTTGTAATACTTTTGTTTACTCTTTTGAGACGAGCACGTGGATTTTCTCCTTTATTCTTTTAAAAGCATGGATTCTATTGATGTGTTTTCTAAAAGTGAAGTAACTTTGCAACTCTAGAATAATTCTAACTTTCTTAAGATGTAACATCTGTTAATACATTGCTGGATTTGGCTTACTAATATTTCACTTAAAATTTTTGCATATGTTTTCTACCTATTTAAGCTATTTTTGTGTTTTACCAGTCTTTAAAACCAAAACTTTGCACACATGATTCAGTAACACTGAGGTCTCTGACACAGATTAAGTAAAAGGATTACCAGAACTTCTATTCAATATGTTTTGCTTCCACAGTTTTGAATGAGATAGACTTAACTGCTTGATCACCTGATTTTTTTTTGAATCTAAAATGTGTGAGCCCATGAAAGTGAGCTTCAGTATGTGCATCAGTCCTTTCTCAAAATTCAGCAAAATTTCAGAATATTTAAGGAATTTATTTTGTGACAGTTCTGTTACTACATACTGTTAATCTTCTTCACTACAGTAGTTTCATTATTTTACTTTCAAACTTTCTTTGTTTTCTTTGTTTCCCCCCACACCTTTTTAAAATAGAGACTGACTATCTTTGTCTTCAACTAGAAAATCTGAGTCATTTACATTTATTGGGAATACAGTTATATTTAAGTTTACATTTACGTTTACCTTGTTAGTTTGTTTTTCTTCCTTGTATACATTCTTTAAAATTTTCACTTTCCTTGTTTTCTATCTACTAATTTTGAAAGTTGTTTTTTTCTGTTTGCATACACATTTTAATATGCATGTTTAACTTAACAAAGTCTAATTAGAGAATATTTTTATCTTTTCCCAAAACAATACAAGGCCTTCTGATACTTAATTGCAATTATCCCTCTCTGGATTTATGGCTTACACTAGACTAGTGTTTTAGATTCATGTTATTTCCTAACTAACTCTACAGATTATAAACTATCATAAATATTGTGATTTTAGGTAGTCAACATTTATTTAGCATATCTAGTCAATATCTGTTATAATAATAAAATATTAATAATTATTAAATAGTATTGTTATAAAATATTATAAATAATGATATAAATTATAAATTTAATATAAGTAATAAATATTTACTGTATTACATGCTAGTTTTTACTTTTATGCATAATTGCATGCTTGCAATTTTTTTCCCCATTCCTTCTTGCATCTTAGATATTTCTTCTGTCATAATTTACTCTCTTCTTGAATACATATCTTTTAAAAATTCTCCTTGAAAAGGCATATTGGTAATAAACTTCAGGGCTCTGAAAATAACTTTATTTCTAACGACAATTCTATTGGCTCTATAGTTTTAGATTTTTAATTATTTTCTCTCAACACTTTGAAGATATTTTCACAGTCTTCTGGTAGCTGTGAAGAAGTCAGCCATCAGTGTATATTCTGTGTATACATAACCTCTCTTCTTTTCTCCTTGGCTTTTTGTAAGATCATCTTTGAGATCATCTTTGTCTTTTTTTTTTTTTTTTCAGTTTCACTTTAATAGGTCTAGCCTTTGAGAACCTGATTCTGTTTTTCTTTTTCTTTTTTAAAAAATTCTGCTGTCACTCAGGATTGCTGGTTACCTCATGTGCTTTGAAACTTTTTAATTTTCAATTTGGGAACTCATTTTCATTAACCCTTTATTGGTGGCAGTCAAGGCCCGTTACCTGTGTGCCTCTAGAGAGTGCCTCTAGAGAGCATTTGCATGTACTCCTACAGGTGTCAGGACTTTGGATAAGGACAAGGTACATTCTCAGCTGGTGGTGGTTGGGGGAGGGGGTTGTTGTTTGCTTGAGGAAACCAAATAGCATAAATGTTCTTGCCTTCAACACAGGTGAGGGCAGGCTTTGCCTTACAAATTCTAAGTGAAGACTTGTTTATGTTTTCTCTTCTAGTCAAAGGCAAGACTGGGAAGTCCACTTGGTGCCCCCCCCCACCCCCCGTCAGCACTGACTTTCTATCTTGCAGACTCACTGAGCACTGTGCTGGTTTTCTGTTGGATTATCTTCTCTCACTTCCCTCCCTGCACAGGCTCTGGTCACTCTCCTCTGGCCCCAGGGCCCACTGGAACCAAAACTCGGGGTCACCAGTTGTCATAAATACTTCCCCAGAAACAGCCAGTGTCCAGGCACATGCTCCTCTCTTGGACTCACTTTCTTGTCCTTTGGGGCTTCTGAGAATGCCTCTTGACCTGAAGGCTCACCTGCGCATTTGTTTTTCCATCTCAACTATCACTTTCAGATGTTCCATGCTTGAGGTTTTAGGGGCAACATCAAGTTTGCAATATTGTCAGAAAGAGAAATTTAAATTCCTTGTTCAGATGTGTCCAACAAAATAATCATGTCAATTGAGATTGAAGGCATTTTTAAAATTATAATCTTCCTTTCTAACATAATTTTAATCTCTAGTTGAGCACACACACACACACACACACAGAGCCCCGGGGGTGAAACCCTCTGGGAATGCTGACAGAAGTTTGGGAAGCCCTGCTCTCCCACTGGAGAAAATTCACAGTTGACTCTCTTAAGACTTAGATTCCAAGGTGCACTACAGAACATTTTTTAAACTCATAGGATTGGGTGCCATACACTTTCTAGAGATAAAAGATAAGATTTCAGAGTAGAATTTTTCATCATAATTAATTAAAATAAATTTTAAATCCCCCTCCCATCTCTTAGCTCTTACGGTTTAAAAACGTTTCCTTTCAATTTCTTTGAAACATCCCTGAGGAAATAGATGAAAAAGAGAAAACTTTCCAGAAACAAACCAAAAGAATCAGCAGTGCTGGGTAAGTGCTTGCTGTTGGACTAGCTATTTTGCCTGATCTCTGACACCTACTTTAGTTTATGATGCCAGGGCCCAATCTCCTGAAATGTCACTGTGTTTTCTCTAAGTCTGTAAAAGTCAAGTCCAAACATTGCATTTTAGAGTGGATAAAGTTATGTAACAAACAAGTGCTCATGTTGAAATGTGTTTTTTTTCAGTTGTAGATATCTTTAATATTATTATTACCATTTCTAATGCAGTAACTTCACTAAATCACTTAGGGTATTTGAAACGAGTTAGACGCCCCTCCCCCCTCCCCAACACTCTGTTCCAATTCCAGGTCAGATCAGGGTGAGAAATAAAACATAACTCTTCTCTTTCCTAGTCATGCTTTGTTTGTATGCCAGATACAGAAAAGAGAAGTACTCCAATTGAGGAGGTCATGTTTTCAACCTTCTTGGAATTATAAACATATCATATTCCCGTAAGAGAATTACTAACAAGGCTTAGAAAAATGTCTCTAAAATGTGGCTGCCAGGGCCACTCATTCACCCATTGGCCACAGAGGCCCTGAAGGTCACAGCAGCGGGACCCGAGGCTCTCCAGGTAGACAGCCTACCCCCACTCACGCCCGGGTTCATGCCAACGGGCAAGAGAACATTGGCCCTGCAACTCTCTGATTCAGATACAGCATTCTCTGCAGCCAGAAGAGTTGTTAGTAATTGTAAAGAAATACTATGAAAACTCTTGAATTTCAAGCGAGAAGAGAGAGGATGGGGTAGCAAAATAAGCGCTGGCTCTGGGGGAGGCACCCAATTTCCTATGGAAGTGGTTTCTGCCCCATCAGTTGATGCGTGATTTGGGGAATGGCATATTTTCTCTTGGGCTTCATTTTCTTTCTGCCTGAAATTAAGGGGTTGTGCTGGTTACTAATATGGCACCTTCAGGCTCTATCATATTATGATGTAAATTAAAAAACGAAACAAAACTGAAAATGTAGAGACGTAGCCCATGGACACCAGTGATAGAGGTTCTTCTTCTTCAGATATGTGGAGGAGCTGAGCCTGACAGGTCCAGACGGGGTGGAACAGCAAGACACTCAGACAGACTTTCTTCCTGCTGGCACTTTCCTCCTCATCCATAAACCCAACAGGTAAACCCTAAGAAGTCTTTGGCCAACTGGATTCACATATCCCAAATCCAAACAGGTTACAAAGTAGCTCACCACACTTTGTAGTCAGCCAGCACTTCACTTTACATTTTCTCTTTCATGAGCAACAAATGTGAATTCAGTGTTGATGGATCCAAAGCTCTGCTGCTTCTGGGGACTCTTTTAATCACCCTCTCTCAACTTCCATCTTTCTCGGGAACGTTAAAGGTGTTTCCGAAATACAGTGAGCTCTCCAAACGTGGTTGACCAAGAAGGGAGTGACAAGGGGGTGGTGACCCAGCCTGTCAACACGGCAGCAGACCATGGAAATCATTCTTCCTACGACACTGCTTTTTTACTTAAGAACATAGATCTCCAGAGAAGAGAAGTGATGAGCCCAGAGTCTTTCATGGTGCACAAAGGAAAACGCCAAACAGAAACTCAAAGCAAACATTCATCACAGTGTCTACACTGTGATGAGACTACACAGCTCTTTCAGAACTCATAACTGGAGACCCACATGCAACAAATAATAATTTCACTACATTACGAGAAGCATTAGGCCACAGTTGTGTATACACAGTTGATAGAATATAAAGGGATGAACTATGGCTGCTGCAGATGATCAGCAAAGTGGTCGTCTAGGCAGAGAAGACAGGGAAAGTGAGGGGAGAGGAGAGGAAAGGAGGGGAGGGCTTGGGGGAATGGAAGGAGGGGGGAGAGGAGAAGGGAGGGAAGTGGAGGGCAGAGGAGGGGAGAGATCCATTGTAGGTGAATGGAACACTGTAAACTCATGGAGACCTACAAGAAAGGACATGTTGACGAAAGAGCTGGTGAGTCTGAGGGGTAAGTTGCAGGCAACGAGGTAGACCCATTTGCAGGATCATCTGAGAGGAGGTTAGGAAGGGCTTTGAATGGCAGGGAAAGGAGTAGACTGGCTCTCGTTGGTAATGGGCAGCCCTGGCAATGTTTTAACCAAGAGCAGATATTTTATAAGGAAAGACCCCTCTCAGATACCAGCGGAGAGTTGAGCTGGGGAGAGGAGAGGAGAGGCAGGAGGTGTGGAGACAGAGGCTGCTGCAAACACTACAAGATGAAGACAGATGCAGAGGGCGTGTGACCTGAGCTCCCAGGGTCAGAGCTGCTTGGATCCCTGGCGTGCACTGCTCTGTCGTCTCCTAGCCATCAACTCAGACTAATCTAACAGTGAATGTCAGTTCAGCCTGTACAGAAAATGACTCTGTATTCAGATATCTGAGAACTTACACGCAGCAATAAGAGAAGATCTGCTCTTGGAGCATCACAGTTGAGTTGCAAACCCAACTGTAAACAAAGCCAGCAGCTGGTTCAAATATGAAAATGCATTTAGTTGTGTCTTGCATGTGGGCAACACAGTGGGGAAAAGAGCCTTGGAACTGAACAAGATTGAGTTTGAATAAAAGCTGGCTGTGAGATTTGGGGCAAATTTCCCCATGTATAAAGTGGGATTATAAATAAAGCCCATCTGAATTTGCAAGGATTAAATTAATATTACAATTTATGTACAGGGCTTCCCCAAGTGCCTGGCACCTGGTAGGCTCCCCCAAAACACTCGTGCCCTTGTTCTTCCATTCTTCACTCTGATGTTCTCCCAGACCTGGCCTCCTTCAGGAGTCTCAGTACAGATCCCCTTTCAGTGCCTGAGTTCATCTCCCGCTGGTCCTCTGCTCTCTCCACCTCTTGATTCAGGTGGCACCTCTGCATTGTTCACATCTCCACTTGGAGTCAGCTCTTCTGAGAAGCTGTCCAAGACGGCCCCATCTAAATCCAGTACACTCCTGTACTTCTCTACAGCAACATCCTCTTTTCTTCCCTTGATAACTCTTAGGATAATGTGTACTTTTACATTTATCTGTTTTATTTCTCAATTATGCATATTCTTACCATGAAGATGGTGATCATATATATACATATATATTTGTATATGTATATATGCAGAGAGAGGAAGAAGACATTTATTTTATGGAAATGGCTTGTGATTGTGGGGATGGGCAAATATGAAGTATGCAGGGCAGTCTGGCAGAGTGGAAGCTGGGACAGGTTTCTCTGCTGCAGTCTTGAGATGGAATTCCTTCTTTGGGAAACTTCAGTCTTTGTTCTTAAGACCCTTGACTGAATGGATGAGGCCCACCCACATTATGGAAGGTAATCCGCTTTACTTAAAGTCAACTGATGCTAAATGTTAATCATGTCTGCGAAATACTTCCACAGCCATATCCGGACTGGTGTTTGACCAAGCAGCTGGTCACCATGGCCTGGCCGCGTTGACACATGACATTAGCCATCACCGGTGACAGCTGCCAAGCCAGCACATTCCATCATGCCAGCACAGAGCACGGGACCCTCGGCCTGCTCATCCAACCCTGTAGGGTCTCTGAGCCCAGTGGTCCCCTTAATGCATCTTGTCTTCTTTCTCCAGCCTACATTTGGGTTCTGACTCATACATGGGTGACGAAGCAGGCGCCATCCCTGATATTTCCCTAGTGTATAATTTCCCTCCTGTGCAGCATGGAAGAGCCAGTCACTTTGCGGTCTGACCATCAGGATCTGAGCTCCAGTCACTTGTCCAGCTTTGTTTGTGTTTGGAGAGGTTTTGGGTCCCCCCCAGAGCCTCGATCTCGTAGCCTGTGAATGGATGTAGCAACGCGGACCCAAGGGCTTGAGTGGGACCCTGCTCATCCTTCCGTTCATGGCCTCGGCTCTCCACTCACATTGGTTGCACTGGACATGCTTGGAGATAGAAATTCAGTCACATCTGGGGGCTTTTATTATTTTTTTTAGCATCTTTATTGGAGTATAATTGCTTTACAATGTCGTGTTAGTTTCTGTTGTATAACAAAGTGAATCAGCTATACATATACATATATCCCCATATCACCTCCCTCTTGCATCTCCCTCCCACCCTCCCTATCCCACCCCTCTAGGTGGACACAAAGCACTGAGCTGATCTCCCTGTGCTATGCGGCTGCTTCCCACTAGCTATCTATTTTATGTTTGGTAGTGTATATATGTCCATGCCACTCTCTCACTTCGTCCCAGCTTACCCTTCCCCCTCCCCGTGTCCTCAAGTCCATTCTCTACATCTGCGTCTTTACTCCTGTCCTGCCCCGAGGTTCTTCAGAACCTTTTTTTTTTTTTTTTTTTAGATATCATATATATGTGTTAGCATTTCTTCTCTGTCCAGAGCTGCACTCAGCCACCAGAGCAGGTGATGGGGGACCCACATCCCCAGGATGCTGTGAGAAGGTGGAGGCAGGCCTGAGCCCACTGGGAGGGAACTGACCCCTTCAGTGATCTCAGAGACCCCAGACACACCAGACCTGCTCTGCAGCCGACCCCCTTCTCTGCGAATCCCCCATCTCAAGTTTCCGGGAGACATCTTAGCAGGCCAGTTTCCTCCTCTACCCTCCCAGGCTTTGCTCTAATTAAAAGCACCAGCTGCTACCTCAAGTGTGGGTTAAAAAACAAAAAGAATAAATAACATTTAAAATGCTACTAAGACCAGAACACAAGATCATTATCACAGCAAATGGAACCCAAACTTTGGCTTTCACTTCTCCTTCATTCTCATAGTAAAATGGGATTAGTCCTTTTAAGTCAAGTCATTTTTAAAAGAAGACAAGTATCAAAAGTGTATGGCCATGGAAATGTTTGAAGTTTCTAATGTCCTGATAGTTTATAAACTCCAACTCCCACACATCACATAAAAATCATGAGCTAACCGACTTTTAAATGAAAAAATGAAAAAAAAAAAAGTTTGGAAGAACTGTTTACACCTCTGTTTGCTTGTTGGGAAAGACTTGAGTTCTGAGGAGTGAGAATGCTTGCCAGCCCTGCAGGATTACCTCAGTGGGTCCCTCGGGCCATGCCCTCCCCCACAGAAGTGACCCGGGAACTGAGGCTCAGAGAGGGCTTCAGATGGACTTTCATTGACCTATTTTTGGTCTCATTTATTCGGTGAACATTTATGGAGCATTTGCTGTATGCCAGAGATTGTGTAAGCCACTGGGGAGACCAGGATAAATACGTTACCAGTTCCACCCCGAGGAATTCACAGATGAAGAGACAGAGTCTGTTTGATTCACAGCTGAGATTGTAGTTGTGTTACCCAAGCAATGACAGAGCCCTGACAGAAATCTCCTGTGTGCACCACAGAGAGAGTTCTCACCCAGCTGCAAAAGACCAGCCACTGCTCCCTACAGGAGACAGAAACCTGAGGGTGGAGAACACCCGCACTTTCAACAAGATACATCACGGCGGGGGATGTACTGCGTTTCAGGTGAAAGATCATTGAGGACAATGAAGCAAAGTAATAGAAAATGTGATAACTTAAGGAGGGCGTTAAGAGCTCCCCAGGATGGGACATTAATGCTGGAGTTGGGGCAGCAATGGTGAGCTGCAGGCAGGAGCAGATGTAAGTCTGTAGACAACCGTATAAATAACTCCACAGAGTCAGAATTTTCCTGCAGGCAATGGGGAACCACTGGCATGGAAGTAAGAGGGACAGACAGAAGTTCATTTTAGAAAGAGACTTTTGGAAGCAGAGAGAACAGATTTGTGAATGGCAGGACCGGAGCCTGAAGCCAGACAGCAGGCTGGAGACAGAGAAAAGAGGCAGAGTCCCAGCCAGGAAGGAGATGCTGTGGGAGCAGGAGTGTGAAGGGGGTTGAACCTTGCCACTTGGTGGAGGGTGGGCTACTGGATGCTGGGGGAGGTGACTGGGGGCTCAGGGAAATAGGGCTCAGCCATGCCAGCCCAAAGGAATGGCCTCTGGGAATGCAATGCTCTGATTAGTTGGCACTAAGAATAAGATACCTGTGAAAATACTTGTGGACAACAGCCCGGGAGATCCTGGGGACCAGTTCTAGAGTGGCACTGGGCGGTGGGCTTCAGGCTTGTCACTGGCTCTGGGAGTATGTCTCTCCCCGTCCAAAAAATCCACCAGTCTCCTGGGAATTGCATGGGTGAGATCACACCCTGACATGAATCAGGATAAGGGAATGTGCCTGGTTCCAAAGCCAGAGGTCTTTTCTGCAAGTTAAACATGATGGGAAGTAGCCTGTTTCAGTAAACGAAAAGCATGGGCAGTGATGAAATGCATCCTCCGCCCCAGTGCACAGGTGTTGGAATTTCATCTCCCTTTGAGGCTGTTGGGCTCCAAGAGGAAGCGTTTCCTTTTCTTAATTCACCAGAAACCTGAAGAGTTCCCAAACAAAGGGCTGATTCTCATCAACCGAAGAATGCAAGAATCTACCTATATTCGTTTCCTATTGCTGCAATAACAAATTATCTCAAATGGAGGAGTTCAAAGCAATACACATTTATTATCTTACCATTCTGTGAGTCAGAAGTCCAACATGATATCACTGAGCTAAAATCAAGGTGTTGGCAGGGCTGGTTCCTTCAAGAGATGTATCCACTTTCGTGCTTCTTTCAGCTTCTGAGGCGCCCACATTCCTTGGCTCGTGGCCCCTACCTCCATCATCAAAGCGAGCAACGGTGGGCAGAACCCTTCTCATGTCCAGCCACTCTGCCCTCTCTCTTCCACTGTTAAGACCCTTTGGGATGGCATTTAGGGTCCACCTGGCTATTCCAGGATCATCTCCTCATCTCAGGACCTTTACCTTAATCACATCTGCAGAGTCTCTTGCCAAATAAGGTTCCATATTCACAGATTCAGAAATTAGACGGGACACCTTTGGGCACTGTTTTCACTAGAAAGGTCAGACTCCAGAGTGGATTGCTTTCCTACAGCCATGCAGTTTTGAGAAGGAACTCCAGCAAATGTTTCATGTTAAGGGAGAAAAGAAGATTAACTTTTATTAAAAGAAAATCCATTTTCCCAACAGGAAAATTATATCCCTGTATTCTGAGAGAAAAGGGGGTTAGTAGGACCAAAAGCCTCACGATTCAGGTCTCCTCCAGTCGTGGTTTCAACGCACATCCTGGGCTTGACTAGCAAAGCTCTCGCGAGAAGCTGGGAAGCCCCCCCCTCCCCCTCCATCACCTCCTTGGGTGTTGCAGGTAAACCCGCGGCATCAGCACCGAGGCTGGAACACAGGGTGTACCCGAGTCAGGGCTGGGCAAGCGCAGACTGGGCGATGCTCCTGGCCATGGAAACCAGAGAGCCCACAGCAGGGAGCTCGTTGGGGGGGGGGGCCCAAGCAGGGAGGAGGGGGGCTGCCAGAAAAGCTTCAGCACCACACAGGAGCGAGGAGACAACCCAGGGAGCTGACGTAGGAGATGAAGTGACCAGAGCCCAAAGAGCCTGAGCTCTGTGCTTGCAAAGGGGAGCTCTGTGCACGAGAGGGTCGCAGACGGGGGCCGTGTGCTGGAAAGGGGAGCACTTGGGTGCCGTCTGCAGGAGAGGAGCGCTGCTGGCAGGACGTGGAGCACAGCAAGGCCCGTCTACTGCCGAGGGTGGAGAAGACCCTGCTCTCACCCTCTTCCCGTGCATCCCACCGGATGCTCCTGGCTGGGAGGCCTTGGGCAGGCCCAGGGCCCGTGAGACAGAGCAGAAACTCCCTGCCTTGAGATGAGAGGCTTGACTGTCTTTTTTCCATCCTGCAAACACCTCCAGTCTCCATCTGGCCACCTGACCTGCTGGCCCCGCCGACTCTCGACATCTCCAGGCAGCAGGTGTGACCGGGCATTTCCGGGGGCGGTCGCCTGACTTGCGAGCCTGGCTCCCCTACACGACAGTGAGCTGGTCCAGCTACCGCTGCCCCTTCAGAGGGGGCTTGAAAATGAGGATGGCGCAGAGCCGAGCCCCAGCCCCCCTAGAGTGGTGATGAGGGGAAGAGAAATAAACGTGGGTTGAGGCTGTTTGTTGCCAAAGCATAACAAAGGCTGTCCCGCCTCTTCTGCAAAAATTACAACTAAAGCAAGTATTCACATCTGAAATCTCCCCTAGAAGATAAACTTTTTAAGCCAAGGAATTAAAGAAATGTTGTATATTCAAGCTCCAGGTGGGATAAGCCAACACGTTACTGCCGTTGGCGCTAATAGTGTGAAAAATTCTACTTTCAAACATTTCTTTAATGAGCATCTGTTACTTTTAGAATAAACCCCAAACAAGTAACATTTTTTTTAAAAGAAAGCTAATACTGATAGTACTTGTCAGGGACTAGACTAAACACTTTAGATACAGTCCTGCCTTTAACCACAGCTGTGTAAGAAAAGTGGTTTCGTTCTCCCTAAAGCACATAAGAAAAAAAATAGCGTAAAACCTCACACAAATCCAAGAGATGAAAATTCAGATAAATGTATTCATGAACACAGATGTGGCAATAATAGATGAACATACTAGCAAACTGAATTAAACAGTATGTTAAAATACTGATTGTCATCATCAGGTAGGGTTTAACTAAGGAATGAAGAGGCCACCTTACATTTTTATATTGATAGACCACTTTTAATAGTTAATTTTGCTAATAAAATAAACTTGAAATAACCAGCTATCTAGTCGTGATTAAAAAATTATTAAACGTGGAACGTGATTAGGAATATCTATCATACAGCAACAGACGGTATGCTTTGCTGTGACATAGTTAAAACTCCTTTATTGTAATCAGAAAATGTTAAGAGCATCCTTATGGCTTTTTAATTTTATTCTGGAAGTGCTAGCAAGAGAAACAAGGTTGAAAAAGAAATTAGTGCTGGAAAGGAACAAATAAATATTATCATTTGCAGATTATATGATTATATAATTGCTTACCTAATATACTCAAATAATACCATTAGATTTTTTTTTTACAGAGTAAGATATAGTGATCAGAATAAAAAAAAAAGGGAAAATAATAGCTTCATTGTATATTTCAGCAGTAATTATGAAGATATTCAAATGGAAACAAAGGGCATTCCTAATTACAGTAACAGATAGATCTGTATTGTGGAACCACATTCAATAGGAAAGTTTAGGGTTCATGTGGGGGTGAAGAAAGAGCATGTCCAGGGGTTGGAAGACTTAATATTGTAAAGACGAAAATCCTTTGCCAGTTAGTGTTTAACACAGGCCCAATCAGTGAGATCGCTTGGGAGATGGGATGGGGAGAAATTGCCAAGATTATTCTCGTATTTATGTGGAAAATACATAGTATACAAGTTCAAAAACATTTATAGTAATTCTCTACTAGATCCTAAACAACCCTGTTAATATGTAACTATTAGAATTCTGAACGGGAATAGACAGGGATACTTATGCAATAGAAGCCAAGCTATAGATCCTGAGTATAGATGAACTTAACACACAATGAGGAGAGTTTTAATAATGATCTGGGGAGAGCTGGATAACTAAGCGTAAATAAATTAGTTGAGAGATTTATTATCTACCATGTCTCAACAATAAGTTTATTTTTAAAAATCAAAATAATAGCAACTATAAAAATAAAGTTTTAGAAGAAAATATGGATGGATTTGTATCTGACCTTTTTAAAAATTCTTTTATTTTTTTGTTATTTTTTTGAATTTTATTTTATTTTTTACATAGCGGGTTCTTATTAGTTATCTACTTTCTACATATTAGTGTATGTATGTCAATCCCAATCTCCCAATTCATCCCACCATCACCATCCCCATCTCCGCTTTCTCCCCTTGGTGTCCATACGTTTGTTCTCTACATCTGTGTCTCTATTTCTGCCTTCATCTGTACCATTTTTCTAGATTCCACATATATGCATTAATATCCAATATTCGTTTTTCTCTTTCTGACTTACTTCACTCTGTATGACAGTCTGTAGGTCCATCCACGTCACTACAAATGACCCAATTGTATCTGACCTTTGATGGGAAAAAAATCTTTCAAACTTAAAAACAATGGAAAATACAAAAATACTCAAAAATAAAATATGCACATGACATACTGAGAAAGAATGCTCAATAAATATTATAGATCAGGCACACATAATACATAAAGAGGTCTAAAATATATAAGATCAGGAATATCTCCCCTGCCCCGACCAGAATGTTGGCATAAAAGAATAAATACAAATGGCTAAAAAATATATATGAATAAGTTAAAAGTCACTGGGAATTAAAAATGAAGTTCACTAGAAATTAAACTCTAACATTGCTAGAAGTACACATTAAAAATTAAATTAATTAGAAATTTTAAATGTAAATTAAGAATGGGATTCTTTTCTTAGCACATCAGAAAAGACTAGCTGATCCAATGTTGATATTAATGAACAGGGCCTGTTATAATCTGAGAAACACACTGGCAAAATGAGCCAGACATCTTAAAAATTATATTCTTTAGGCTTAGTGAATCCACTTTTTGGTATCTCACCTAAGTAAATAGGAAGAAATCTTTAAACACATCCAGAACCATATCAAAGAGTTGTTTTTAATAATTAAACACTGGAAAATCCAGCAATAGGTTTTCCATTTCTGGGTGGAGGAGATGAGTCTTTCCATGAAAAGGAGCAAACTGACTTGTTTACATTTTATTTTCACGTGACTGTATTATGCTTGCCTTTCGACAACATGGTTTGTTTTGATGATCTTTGGGTTACCTATGGCCAAAGCCACATCCTTAGCCTTGTACATTCACTAAAATAAAAGTAATAATGGCCACCATTTGTTGAGACCCACATAGCAGGTACTTTGCAAACATCCTATGATTTGATCCTGACACAGTATGATTGTTTCTCCCCAACACTCCTGCGACCTGCAGACATCATCTGGAAGTCTGGGCCTCTCTTCAGCACCTTCTTCCTTCCCCTTCTGTGTCTTCTTCCTTTCAGATGCCTCCCGGTGGCCTCTTCGTGGGTGCTCTTTGAACTGCTCACACAAAGGACGTGGAGTTTCCAGTCAGTCTGTGCAGTGGAAAGGAGGGAAATAAGAAGAATGGGCCAGTTAGAGACAAGCAGTTTGATGAGACAGAAGGTGAGGAAATGGCGTGTTTAGCGCATTCAGAGAAGGACCTGTTCTCTGAGGCAGAGGAGAATCAAGGCAAGAATTGCAGTGGAGGGCAGTCGGTTCTTGGACCTCAGGTGGGAGGATAGGAAAGTGGTATTTCTAAGAGAACAAGATAAGCAAAAGGTTATATGGAGACCTGTATAAAGCCCAGATATCTATTATTTTTCACTAGCACCTACAAAGTCACTAGGATTCCATTTAGCTGTGATTTTAAAAGTGTCCTCTCTTAACTGATTCAGAGTTGTAAGAGTATGTCTAATAATTCATGTCATGCCTTCTACTCTCCAATAAACCAGTAACAACAACAAAAAACCCTGCCTTGGATCATGCCCACGCTCTGCTTCCAGAGGTCCTGAAAATGAACACAGAGGGTGAAAGCAAGAGAGAAGACGGGGCCAAGCATGAGCTATCCTTGATGATGTGCCAATTCAAATTTATTTATCCCTGATAATTACAGTAATTTTCACATCACAGCTTTACTTGGCATGTCTATTGTTTCCTTCTCTCTAAAACCCTGATAACACCTTTGAAGATAACCTACTCTACTCATTTTTTCTCAGAGCCCTGAGCTCAGGAGCAAGCTATGCATGCATCACACATTAAACAGTCAAATTGGCTGCCTGAACCATCTACCTAAGGAAAATCACAAACGCATCAGCTCCTCCAGGGCACTGTCTGTGATGGAACTTTTCATCACGCTCACCAAGTCGCAAAACGCAAGTCTAAAGATGGATTTTCCAAGAAAGGAATGATCATCGCAGAAATAATTGGTGCCAGAGCCTAGGGGATGAAAGAGCAAAGCTGGAAAGCTTCTGTTCCTTAGCAACCACCTTCTTATTCTATATTTAAATCAAGATTAGATGTTTGCACCTGTAGGTTGACTAGATATTTACTGAAATAATGACCCAGTGAATTGGACTCTGGCCTTCTGGATCCAGCTCAAAGGGATGGATTGCTCTCTTCAATTTCTGTAGAGATTACTGGCCTCCCTCTGTTGGAGGCAGGGAGGCTTAAATAAATAATTACACAGTACATATAAATAAATATAAAACTGCAACTGTCCTAAATAACACAAGATTCCAATGTGCTATAAATGTACAGTGTGCTATGGCGGTATAAAGGGGGAGTAGAAACCCCTAACCCAGAGATACCAGCAGGGAATTCTTCCCTGAAGAAGTGATATTAGATTTTATTAGATTTTATTTTTGGATTAAAAAAAAGGCAGGGCTTCCCTGGTGGCGCAGTGGTTGAGAATCTGCCTGCCAATGCAGGGGACACGGGTTCGAGCCCTGGTCTGGGAAGATCCCACATGCCGTGGAGCAACTGGGCCTGTGAGCCACAACTACTGAGCCTGCGCGTCTGGAGCCTGTGCTCCGCAACAAGAGAGGCCACGATAGTGAGAGGCCCGCGCACCACGATGAAGAGTGGCCCCCGCTTGCCGCAACTAGAGACAGCCCTCGCACAGAAACGAAGACCCAACACAGCCAAAAATAAACAAACAAAGAAACAAATAAATAATTAATTAAAAAAAAAAAAGGCAATCCAACACTGATTAGACTGAATTAATTGGTTGATGGTAGGATGGGGAGTAGATTGGAGAGAGTGGGGTCTAAGAAGGAAAAAACCTACATTGACCTGGGGTGGGGAGGAAGCAGGGGGCCCACAACAATGGTGAGCCACTTGGCCGGCCCCCAGAACAGAAAGATTGAGGGGTCTTGTGGGGCATTTGAAGATGTGTCTTCTCTGTCTTGAGTGCTGTGAAAAGCTCTCGATATGCTTTCCCAAGGACACTATCATATGATGATTTGTGTTAAAAGTTAACTACAGCCACAAAGAAAATAGATGGAGGGAATGCAGCCTTTGTAGGGAGACTGGGGGTGGGGCTTTAGAGTGAAGGATGTAGACACATTTAGAAGAGACCTAGGGGTAGAATCTTTAGGATTTGAGAACAGATTTGATGTTCGGTGAGAGGAGGAAGGTGTGAAAGTTTTCCTGGTTGGATGAGTGGACTTGCCTTCAGGGAAATCATGAACAGGATGATTTCTATATCACTGTTAGTTGTATTGCAGAGAGGGTGTGTCAGAGCAAGATTTTGAACACAGTTTTTGATATGTTGAGTGCAGATGATTTTGGATCATCTAAGGCAATGGTCTGAATTAAAACGTAACTTTGTGACCTGTCTCTTCATCGGGAGTAATTAAAGCTGTGGGACAAGACATGATGGTTAGAAGGACTGAATAAGAAAGGGGACGAAGGCTCAGGAGGATACCGACATTTGGTTGGCATATGAAATAGCCTAAGCTTTCAACAGACATGGAAAATGTCAGCCAGAAAAGTGGATGGGAGAAGGAAACAGGAAAGTAGGGGTCAGGGAAAGGGAAGCTGGTATTTGAAGAAAGAGGTGTGCCCCTGGGTCAAGGATGATAAAGATTGACAAAAGTTAAATTGATGTTTGTAAAATTATTATTACAGAGTTTACTGTTGACCTGGAGCTGGGAGTCTTAAACTTGGTGCATGTCTGTGTCACCAAACTTCAACAGTATGCTAACTCGACAGACCTCTTCTCAGAATAATGCTTCTAAATGAATAAAATAAAGTGCAGAACATTACAAAATAAAACAATCATATTGAAATTGAATTTCAGTTGTAAAAATATTTCTAATTGATCTTTGATAGCAACACTTGTGCTATTAACATTTTAAATACCATCATGTGAAAGTAATGATAAAGTGATATTTTGAGACATTTCAACAACTATAATGCAATATAAATATATCTCTGACCTATACTTGTGGCAAAAACACAAATGATGCAATTACCTTTGTGTTTGTTACCTATATTCACAACTTAAAGATGTGTTATATTTCAATAGGAGGTTAATGAAAATAAAGATATACTTCTCTCCACCAATCATGGACCCCTCAGATAATTTCCATGGATTCCTAAGGTCTGTGGACCTAAGATCAAGTACTCCTGCCTTTGAGAGCATCAGTCGTGTGGAGTAATGCTGATAACTGAGAAGAATTGGGATGCAGAAGAGAGAGGGAGTGGAAGATGAGGAGACCGAGTCAGACTAGAAACAGCCCTCGCAGAGGTACAAGTATGAGGGAGAAGAGAGATGGGGAGGCTTTGGGGCGGGATGGTGGTGAAGTGTTTTGCTTTATAATTGGGAGGAAATTTGAGCTTATTTACAAGCTGTAAGAAATGACCTGTTGGGAGTGAAAAGGTAGATGACAAGCAGTAAGAGATCATGGGATAAGAAGAATATAATAGGATTCTATTAAAAAAAGAGAGATCGTGGATAATCTGAAGTTCCTGAGAAGACAGAAGAGGTATCTTACTCATAGTAAGATTCACACTAGAAAATATTCCATAAAACATGTGGAAGAATAAAGCATATAGTTTGCTCCAATATTTATTTATATAGGATAGTTATACATTGTGAAAGGTTATCACAGTACCCTGATGAGGAATTAATCCAGTAAAATATATCACATATAAATACTATAGCAATATTCTCTTTTCCAAAAGAAGGTCACAGCCTAAAAAGCTTAGGAGTTTTCTGTCCTAAACCTTCTCAACTCTTTCTCCTAACATCAACAATGATAAAATCTGTGTTCAGCCTCAAGTAAAACTGAAGAATAATGACCATCAATATCAAAACCATGCTGCCTATGTGTGAAACCCCTATAACTTATTTTTTCTTACTTCTCCTAGCTCACTGAAAGGGAGAAGGAATTCCAGAAATATTAAGACACAATAATTGATTAGATGTAGGGTCTGAAGAAGGAATTGTTTAGGATGATTCTTAAATGTCTCCCTTGAATAACTGGGTGAATGTGATTTCTGTCATGGATTAAGATCACTGACATCCTGATTAGATTTCCATTCTAGAAAAGTCAAACAGGGGCACAGAACAGATCAGATCTGCAGTTGGGGCTAAGGGAGAGATTTAATACAAAGGGCAGCCTCAGGGAACTTTTAGGGATGATGAACCTATCTGCATCTTGATTGTAGTGACGTTTACACGTTTGTATGCAATGGTCAAAATTCATTGCACACCAAAAAGTGTGAATTTTACTATATGTAAGACAAAAAATAAACTACAAAAATGAGAGAATTGAAGAAGAGGGTTTATGGATGGTAAAAACAAAAGAGGAATACTCAGAAGGAGAGTAGACATCATAGGTCAACTGGAAGAAGGTGAGATTATCATTGACAAGCAGCAGGCCTTCCTCGTAGGTACTAGACGTGAAGCAGCTGTAGGTGGTGACAAAATCTAGGATAGCCTTGGAAACAGGCAATTGAGGAAGACTTGATGAGAAGGCTCTTGGAGGTGAAGATCTCAGGATCTGAGAGGCCAAGGTCTTGAATAGGTCATCCATACATGTGCTGGAGGCTCCCAGAATGATGGTGGGACTTGTACCAGAGCCAGTGTCATTAAGAGAGCGGGGGAGTGACTTTCTGTGAGGTAAGCAGTGAGAGGGATTCAAGGGCTGGGCTGTGAGGGGGAAGGGGGTAGTATAGTTGAGAGGCATTCATCTCAAGAAGTTTTATTTTAAGAGCGTGAGGTGAAGTCTGAACCCCCAACCCACTTTCTGACCCGGAGATATGTGGGATGAAAGGTGAAGCTTCTCCTGAGGGGCTGCAGGACCATCAGTGTCCTCAAGGGAGAACCACCCTTCAGGTGTGATAAAAAGCTGGAGGAGGGCTATGAGGTGAGAATGAGATCCAGCGGGCATCAGACAGCTGACAGAGTTTTCAGAAAAGGGGGAACAGTAGGACGTTACGACAGGCAAGGGCATGCAGGCTTTTGGGGATTCTGGTGCTGAAAGGACAGAGTGTAGTTTGGACTTTGATGTTGAGAACAGGGTGGGAGCGTGCCATGCTTGTTGTCACAGTCTATCTGAGGAAGGCTCTTCCAGAACCAGGGACTGGGCTTGCCTCACAGGGAATGAGGGTCTCAGAGGGAGTGGAGGTCTTCTACCCCCTGAGAGGTTAACTGTAAACACTTTGGGATGCGGATGCTGATGAATTATTTTAAGCACCTGAAATCGCCAGTGAAGATAATTTACAGTGTTCATACTAAATGCCTTTGAATTTTTCTCCTCCCTTCACTACACCCACTACAGAGAAACTGACTTGAGTCTCCGCTGCCCCACCTGGATGGTTGCCCAACTGAATGGTCTCTCCTTTGACCTGTCTCTTGTCTCACAGCTGGTTAACTCTGACGCTTTCTTCAACTCCATCAAGTATAGCTCTGATCACATTTCTCCCCCTAGTTAAATTCCTTTTGATGTCATTTTGAATTTCCCTTTCCAACATCATGTCTACGTTTCATTACTTAGCAACTCTGTTCATGAAAGAGGACAGAACAAATGAAGGTGGATGATCACATCTAACAGAAGGGCACTCAGGGCACAGGAACAAGATGGCATCCACATCAAATGTGCATTTTACCTGGTCAGCCTGTGTTTCCAAATGTATGCCAGGAGTTGCTTTTAAAGGGGAGCAAGAATTCCTGCTGATGTTCACTGGTCGCTTTTCATGTTTACATCAAGGATCCAATCCCTGGTGGCGGCATTTGAATTTACTCTTCCTATTATGAAAGCGCATGCATTAACATGGGCTTTTGGAAGAAAGAGCTATCAGTTGAGGCTGGAGTATTCAAGGAAGCCTTATGAAAAAGATTAAGATGTGTCTCAAAATGGGAAATATTTGAACATATGTTTAGGGTTAGGGTGGGTATTCTGAAGAAAGGAACTGAAGTGGTCATGAGTACAGTCTTTTTGAGGGAAACCAAGCTGGCAGAGTAAGAAGGGTGTAGACAAGTGAGATCCAAATGCTGACAGAGGATACATTTCTATCCTTCCCATGCAGATAATAGAGAGCAAATAAATCTTCTGGGAAATGAAGGACAGAAGAGTTGGGTGAGATGAGATAATTTTATAAATTTCTTGGAGGATTAGATTGTTTTAAGCAAGATCCCCATATCTTTTTATCCATCAACTCTACTTAGAGGTCCCTGCCATGTTTTAGACAAGTATTGAGGAATCTCTATCAGAGATGTAAGTGTGATTGGATTTTGGGTGACTTGGGATCTCCAAACCTCCCCACCCCTCTGTTTTCTCCACTTAATATGGGAATAAGACCCTACCTACTTCCAGAGTTGCAGTGAGATTGAAAATAAATATATATGCTTGGAGAGCTTTGGAAGTGATAAGAGCTAAACACGTGGAAGTTTGTGTTGCTGGCACTGGTCTTAGAAGCCGACTTTGAAGAGCTTAGTGTTATTTTTGGAGCATCTTTCCCAGGACACTGACTGTCCCACCACTCCTACCAGAGTCCTGCTAGACAAGCACAAGAACAGAGGGCCTGGGTTTGGGAGAGGAACATGGCACCTTTGAGGAACTGAGTTTCCAGACTAACCTGAGAGTGACATAATGACATTGGCAGCTCTGGAACAGGTAACAGGAGCCATTAAGAAGGTCACACTGGTGGCTGTGCGAGAAGAGCACATCACAGGAAGGTGTGGAGTGGGAAAGTGTAGACAGCTCTGTTATGAAGTTTATTTGGCAGGCAAAGAGCTGCAGGTTGTCAGCTGGACATGGTGCCAAGGCAATTTTCCTTACATGGGCGACAGGTTTGAGCATGTTCCCAGATGGGCAGAATCTAGCAGAAAGAAGAGTTTGTGCCCTTGGCTATGGGAGGGCTGTTGGATGGTGCATGGTTTCTTAGAAGGTGACCAAGCCTGAGACTCTCGGCTGCACTGCCTTGAAAGGACAGCACTTCATCTCACCCTGGAGCCTCTCCCTGCATCTCAACTCTCATATCCTGCTAAGTGGGCTGTGAATGGCTTTCAGGTCCCTCTGACTGGTGAGCATGAGTCTGAATCAGTTGGAGCTGACACATAGGCTAGGCAGTGACAGTCTTCCAGAACCTTCTCCTGGGAGTCTGAGCTGAAGATATACAACAGAAGGTGCTGGGGGATTTGGGGCACTTGACCACGAAGGGTCAGAGCCTGGACGGCTCTCATGGGGCATCACATACCCCGAGGTGACGAAGGGGTGGAGACTCCAGGAGATACCCACTGGAGGAAAAGGAGAAGATGCTGAATTGCAGAGTGAAGCCACATGACATCTATGAGCTTAGGTAAGAGATGCAAACGTGCTTCAGAACTGTTCTTTGCAGTCGATGGCAGCAATTTGTTATTAGGAAACAGATACATTTTATTGTGATTTTACAAATTAACAGAGAAAAGCAGAATGGTATATTTGGAAAGAGCACTGACATCTATCAGATTTTTATTCAAGCACCAGCATTTTGCATGTCATTGGTCAAGTCACATCCCCTCCCTGGGCCTTTGTTTTACCATCTGTAAACTGTAAATGAAACAATGCTACACAAGGCCTCTTCTGCTCCAAAGGGTCATCACCACTGAATGCCAAAGGTAGGACCAGTGACTGTATGTGGACACGAGGCCAACAGCAGAACTGCTTACCAAGCAGTTAGAGCCATGGGCCTGCAGCTCAGCTAAGCGTAAGGAAGGGACGAGACTCTGGAATCCATTCTGTTTGGGCTGCTGTAAGAGGAGTCACATTCCCTGAGGGCTTCAACAACAGACACTGACTTCTCACAGTTTTGAAGGCTGAAAGTCCAAGGTCAGGGTGCCAGCATGGCCCGGTTCTGGTGAAAATCCTCTTCTGGGTTGCACACGGCTGCCTTCTCACTGTGTCCTCACAGGGCGGAAGGGAGAGGAAAGTCCTGGAACCTCTTCTCTAAGGGCACTAATCACATTCATGAGGGCTCAGCGCTCATGGGTTAGGGTTTCAACATACAAATTCTGGGGGAATGTCCACGTTCAGAACATAGCACGTTCAAAACCAAAGGTCAAAGAATAGGTGAGCTGTGTATCTCCCTGTGCTGTGCAGCTGCTTCCCACTAGCTATCTATTTTACATTTGGTAGTGTGTATATGTCCATGCTACTCTCTCACTTCATCAGCTCAGTGCTTTGTGATCACCTAGAGGGGTGGGATAGGGAGGGTAGGAGAGAGATGCAAGAGGGAGGGGATATGGGGATATATGTATGCATATGGCTGATTCACTTTGTTATACAGCAGAAACTAACACAACATTGTAAGGCAATTATAGTCCAATAAAGATGTTAAAATATATATATATATATATATACTTTCAATAAAAAAAAAGAATAGGTGAGCAACATAGAGTGTCAGGTAACAGGCCTTAGGAGATGCCCAATCCTGGGGATACAAGAAGAGTGTTTAACAGAGGCGCTCCCAATGAGGTTTTGGAGGTCAGAAAAATTGTTTTCAAACTTTTATTCATTGTATTGAGCAATGAATATGAACCAAGTACAGTAGAGAAAAAAGCCCTGCTTTTATGGGCCTTAGAATCTGGTAGGGGAGGCAGACAATCCAAAGATAAATAGGCATCTTTTAAAAAATGTAGATTTTGTCATTATTTAGGTATAGCAAATGCCAACAGATCAGGAGGGACTGCTGTGGGAAAGATAGTTTGTTACTCACAGTTTGTAGGAGGGGCCACACAGGGAAGCACCAGGGTCGGTCAGGGGGCAAACAGGGTGAGGAGGAAGAGTCTTTACTGCGGTTTCCGTGGGGAGGAACAGGCGAGGGAGGGCAAGCAGGCTTAGGATTGGCTAGCTTGAATAACCTGAATGGAAGCTGGGGCACAGGGGCTGCCTTTAGTTGTCTGGAACCTGGCCCTGGGGTGATTAGGGCAGGGACAGTGGCCTGTGAGAGCCCCATAAATGAGGTGGTGGGGATGTGGCCTGTGCATTGGTTGGTTTGCTTTTGAAAAGTATGCTCTTTGGTGAGTTGTCCTGTCTCTAGGACTTGGCTGGCCCGGAGGGTGCGGGCAGGGGACAATCCCTCTAGGATCAGCAAAGCCCCAGATCAGAAATACAGAAAATAGAAGGCAGGGTTAATACACAATGTAAGATGTAGTATCTGGCCATATAAAGGTTATAAATAAAATAGTGCATCAGGTAAAGGCGAGGCCAGCCTGGGGCAGCTGGTCTAGAAATGGGCATTGGAAACCTTGAGGATGAGAGGCTGGCAAGTGAGACCTGCAGCCACATGAGGAAGGAGCCTCGGGGGGGTCTGTGGAGGCAGGGAGGAGGCGGGGAGGCCCCGGAGGCCTCCGTGTGCTGCCTCTGGAGGCTGTTCTCAGGGAGAGAACTCCTGGGAGCCCACAGTGCCCTGAGCCACAGACTGTGCGCTCGGGGGTACAAAGGGCCAGTGAGAATTTTCAGCTTAGTGATGTATTTTGAAGGTAGACCTGACAGGCCTGCTGGGTGTGTGTGGGTGTAGGGAAAGTTACTTCAGGAAACCGAATAACAAGGGATGTTCAAGAAGAGGAAGATATTCTATCACTTTAAATGCATCAGGAGATACGTAGGATCAGAATTAATCAAGTGTCTGTTGGACGAGGTACTTGCACTCCCATGTTCACGGCAGCATTAGTCACAATGGCCAAAAGGTGGACACAACCCAAATGTCCATCAGCAGGTGAATGGGTAAACAAAATGGTATATACATAAGATGGAAGAGTAGTCAGCCTTAAAAGAGAAGGAAATTCTGACACAGGCAGCAACACGGATGGATATTGAGGACACTATGCCGAATGGAATAAGCCAGTCACATAAAGACAAATGCTGTGTGAGTCCACTCATATGAGGTCCCTAGAATAGCCAAATTCATAGAGACAGAAAGTAGAATGGTGGTCACCAGGGGCTGGGGGAGGAGGTGGGAAGTTAGTGTTTAATGGGGATGGAGTCTCAGGTTGAGAAGACAAAAAGTTCTGGAGGTGGGTGGTGGCACAACAGTAGGTAGGTACTTAATGCCACTGAGTTGTTGGCTTAAAATGGTTAAAATGGTAAATATATGTTAGGTGTATTTTACCACAATAAAAAAATAAATCAATTAAAGTCTTACCACGTCACTCTTCTGCTTGGACCCGTGTGTCACTCCTCTGTTTCTTGTCATTTCAACCTTCTAAAGCGTTGCTTTCAGATGCCCCAGTCCCACCGCGGTCATGGCCTGGCCTCTTGAGCCACATTCTTAGTGCGGGAGGGGCAACGGCCCGCCTGCAGTAGGGGTGTGGGATTGCGTGCTGGGATTTGGAGAGAAGACCTCAAGGTGACACCAGGTCACTGTACTAGGGGGCAGGAAAGAGACAGAAGAGAAGTCATCAGGAGGAGGAAGCATAGAGCCTTTCTAGGAAAACAAACTATATCAAGGTCATGCTTGCCTTTTTCCTTTTGAAAAGCCCACATTCCATCACCAGAGTGTGTGATCACAGCAGCACTTATAAAGCCATAATCAAGCCTCACGCACCTTGTATGCCACCCCCGGAGCCTGCCCCAAGAGCTCCTGGTGGTCCTCCATCAACAGAAGCCGGCCCCCTGAGAATCAGGCCCAGATCACCGCCGTGCACAAAGCACTCAGGACATCGGTCCTGGCGAGGACCGAAGAACCGCAAGAAAGAGGTGACGAGTAAACCGTTCCTGGAAGAGCAGCATAGCCTACAAAGCCCCGGTTAGAGTTTCCTGCCCTGCGGCTCCTTCTGTTAAAGCGACCGTGCTCTGGCTCCCCCGTGCAGGTGAGCGTGCCCTCCTTGCACACCCACAGCCAGCAGCCCCGCGTCCAGGGGCCGGCCGAGGTGGGCAGGGCCGCTCATCGCTGCAGAGCCAGACCTTCCTGCGGATTGTCTCTCCCTTCCGACTCCCGGCCGTCCCCACGGGTCACCCTCTGCCCAGCAGTGCAGGTCTCTACACCCGCACAGCAGGGCAGCTCTGCCCAGGCATCTGGAGGACTGGGCAGAGGCCAGAGAGGGAAGCCCACCAGCGTGCATCCTCCTGACCTAAGGAATCTCACACGGTTTTGTAATTGATGTGATTGATTTGTCCTTGTGCACATATGAAATGCGTGAAATGCATAGAGTATATAATTGTGATATGTATGTATGAATAGTATGTTAAAAAATATATGTGTGCTATGTATGTGTGAATAGGTATGTGTGTGAGGGGTGTGTGTGCAGTGTGTTATTTTACCAGAGAAATGGGTTTACTCAGAAACAGCAAAGACTTGCAATTTGGGACATGCAGTGAATGGCGAACCACAGGCCAGTCTGGAGAACAAAGGGGAGGAATGTTCTTTTACAGAAGAGAAAGCAGAGCTGGTGGGAGGGGCTGTAATAAACAGAGTCCGTTGGGAATTTCAAGCATCTCTTCGTTGGCTGAGTTGTGAAGGCCCCTCATTGGCTGGGCTGCTGTCGGGGGAGGAGACATTCTTCCCTCCTCCCGCTGGGTAGTAACGCAGCCACTCTCTTCCTGTCGGGTCTGTAGCTGATTCAGCGTGGTGGGTGTGAGCGATCCCCCTTCTGGCCTGCCAACTCCGTTTTAAGTGCGGTTTCTCCTTATTAATTTTCCCAGGTGTGTGTGGTGTGTGTGTGGTGTGTGGTGTGTGCATGCGTGTGGTCAGTGGGGTGTCAGAGCCCAGGAAACCCTGCACCGACCCACAGGTCTGCCACTCACAGCAGCCCCATGGCCCTCCTTTCCCACCCTTGTCCTCATCCGGAGCCCTGGTCCGTCACAGTGTGGCCTCATGGGGATGGTGGTGGTGTCCCATAGAAGGACTCTCCCATTTCAGGACTGGGATGGAGACTGGCTGGGGTGGCCAGTCCCCTCAGGCTGCAGGCAACAGGCCCAGCAGGTGAGAGGACGGACGTCCAGCAGGGGGAGCGCTCGGGAATTGTCCAGTGAGTTCCAGGACACACCTGTGGAGGAGAGGCTCAGGGATGGGACCCTGGGGCTCTGTCCTGGTGGTGACGATTCCCAGAGTGTGGTCACCACAGTGCAGGTTCAGGAGGTACCTGCCTTGTTTGTCCTTATGTCTAGAGCTTTCCATTCACACTTTACATTTTTTCAAACATTGAAAAGCCTCCAAATCGTATCTTTTTCTATCTCCAGGAGATAACTTAAAACTCTAGCTTCAGATTGAATTTTACTCTCTTCCCTTTCTTTTGGGCCATCTGGGCTATCGGGAAGGAATGTCCCCTTTGTCTCTCTTCCCCAGTCTCTCCCTATCAATCTGTCCTCTCTCCTGAAGTTGACAACTAGCCAGGTTTTCTCCTTAGGTCCGAGAATCAGGCTCTGTCTACCCATGGGGTGAGTCCGTGCCCTCAGCATGACCTTCATGACCCACTGTGCCCCTCCCTGCCCACAGCCCCAGCCTGGATGCATCCCCACATCACACGCCTCCAGCCCCTCGACCCAGGTAGCAAGCCACCATCCATCACACGCCTCTGTCCTTGCCTAGAAGGGCCTTTCTGCTTCCCCTCTTGGCCCGCTCCAGCCTGTTCCTCAACCCACAGCTCAGAAGCCCGCCTCCCCTCCCAACTCTGTTGACATCTGTGCTCATCAAATGGGAACAGGAAAAGTGTCAGCAGCACAGAATAGATCGGTTCTGCTGTTTCCATTAGATGGAGACCGTTGACTAAATTGTCATTGACTAAATCGATAAAGGAAAGTATTTAAAACAAAGATGGTAACAAATGTGATACAATCCATGAAGCTAGCCAGTGAAAGCATCCAGCTTCATTTGAGAACACAGTTTATTTATTTTTGTGTGCACAGTCTCACTTGTGGATTGACCTTACATACTCCACCACAGGACCTTGGAGGTTTAATCACAATTTCGCAGCCATCAATTAATAGTTGATGGAAGTGACTATTGTCAGGGGTGCTAAGCCATTGTATGCTGCGTGGTTGGGAAGGTGGTATCATTGTTTTCCTAGAGGATTATTTATTACTCACCAAGGACCTTTCAATGGAGAAGCCTGGGTAAATGCCTCCAGAACAAAGTGATCATATTTGGCCTCCCCAGTGGTAGACAGAGGGGCAATTATGTGGAAATGCACAAAGTCTTCTGTGCAGTTTTCTGGCCAATGGCAAGAATTCAGATTCAAGGATCTTCTACAAGAACCATGGTCTGAACCCTTTGAACATTTCAACATCATGAAAGTTAGAAGAGAGAGGGGGGAGGGAGAAAAGAGAAAAGGAGGAAGAGAAAGAGGTGTGGGAACAGGTGTAGGTTAAAGGAAATCACAGCACAAGATGGACATGATCACTGTGTGATGGCGACTGAGTCTTGCAGCCAAAACCAAATAGACAGGTGACGTCTACGGAGGGCATTCTTGGGACAATTGTGAATTTTGAATATGCACCATGTACTAGAATAACGCTGTTTCAATGTTGGATGCGTTGGGTGTGCTCCTTGTGTGTAGTTACCTTGGAGAGTATCCTTGTTCTTAGAAGTCACACTCTGAAGTATTCAAGGGTGAAATGGCACAATGTCAGCAACATATTTCAAATGATTTAGCAAAGAAAAGAATGTGCGTGTGTCCTTTTGTACGTACATTTTACATTTTGCATATTTATATGTATGCATATATATATAACTTATGAAGAAAGACAGAGATAACACCAATTCAGCACGATGTCAATGGCTGCCCCATTGAGGAGAAAGGTATACAGATGTTCATTCATTGTTCCTGAAGATGTGAATTCTTTAAAAAAAGATCAAATTTGGAAATAATAAAATAGGACTAAAAGGGAAAAACAATCAAGAACTTGGTGTTCACTAGAACTGGTCTAAAATTAAATGCTTCCCATAGGTTGATGTGAGAGCACAGAACGGGGTGTGTGAGATCCAATGTCATTGTCGTCTGGTTTCCAGCATCAGGCGGGTGTGCTCAGCTGGACCACCGCGATGACTAGACCTCCAGTCCTGAGGCTTGATAACACCTCTGCCCCACCATCTGCCCCACCAGAACATTCGGGTGTAACCGTCTGCAGGAGCAATACCTGTGGGCACTTCGAGGTGAGAGTCTCTGCTTTCCCCAGAAGGGAAGGCATTCACAGGTCCAGTGTCTTCTTTGAATGGCTTGGGCTGAATGCTCACCCTGTTGACAGCTCCTTCCTTGTCCCTCTACATACACAGATCTACAAGCATCCCCTGCCCCATCCTTGGGTCCAGCGCTCCCAGACTAACCAGGACAGGAATGACAGCTATCATGAGGGACTCCACATGTCCTGAGACCACCTCTTCCTCCTCTGCCCTCATCTGCTTCCCAGATTCTCTGTAGTGGTGAGCATTCATTGCAAACTCCCTTAAACTGAGAGAATAGTGACAAACTTTGTACAATATATACGAGGTCCTGAATAGACAAGACACAGAACCATGAGGCCTGTTGGCTCCTCTGGAGTGAGCCAGACCTGGAGTCCTGCCCTGGGTCTACCATATGCTGAGTGCTCTGTGATTTTGCACAAGGTACATCACCCTCTGGGCCTCTGCTCCATATCTGTAAGTAGAGGATGGAGTCTACCCAGAGCCAGGCAGAGGCCCAGAGAGTCTTGGACCATGACTATCTTAAAGGAAAAAAAAAAAAAACAGAGAGACAGGAGAGACAGAAGGAGGAGGAAGAGAAAGAAGAAACAGCTAAAACAGAAATAGGACCCTTCAGAAATAATATTTTAAATGCCTACATTTCTTTTTAATTTTTTTTCACAAAAATACAATGCCTGGTTCCAACCATAAGATAATTCAATTATAGGATTTATCAAATATTAACTCATGGAGTCCTGCAGGCCATGTGATCTGATAATGGCTATCATAATTATTAAAACTTTATGATGATCTTCTTTATTTTTATTTTGTTGCCATGTCTCTGTGACTTTGTGTGTAACCAGATTTGAAGATGACCTCAAAGCTTTAGTAGGACATTTGTGAAAGACAGACCTGAGCCAAATGCCTTCCTGCCCCATCCCTGACCTCCTTCCCCTTCTCCACCTGACAGGGCCCCATTGGGTTGCTTGGTTATAATCCTTGAGTAAAAAAATGATGCAAGTAAGTCCCCATCCTGTCCTGTCTTGAGTGCTCACTGTTAGTCTAGCACTTGAAAAATGGTGTGCCACTTTCTTCTGGCATTCATAGCTTCTGATGAGAATTTCCTACCATTCAAATTATTTTTTCCACTATAAATAAGGTGTCATTTCTTTCACTGCTTTAAAGATATTTTCTTTGTCTTTAGTTATCAGAAGTTTGACTGTGGTGTGTTTTGGTGTCGTTTTCCTTGGATTTATCCTGTTTATAATTCACCCAACTTCTTTAATTTGCACTTTTTGTATTTTGTCAAATTTGAGAAGTTTTCACCCATTATTTCTGGCTGGTTACCTACTAGCTCACTAGGCTTTGTTCACATCTTAACCTTGAGGCTGTGATGAAAGGTTGAAGCTTTGCTTCAGTTCCTGCCCAGCATCCTAATTTCCACTGGAGTTGAAGCTTTCCTTCACACCCCACTGTAGGGCTGTGTTGAGTCAGTTACTTCTGCCCCCTCAGAGGCCTGGACCAGGACTGGCCAATGTGTGCTGACAACACGGTCACAGGTCAGATGCACAGAGGAGGGAAGAATGCCGTGGTCAATGAGCAATCCCAGGTGTTGGTGGCAGAGGGAGCAAGTTTGGATTTGTCCAGCTGGTCTGGATTGCGTGCCCTGCTCCAAGTGCCTGGATGGAGTCTTTTTACAGAGCCAGAGGACAATGGGGAACAATATTTCCTTCGTCTGCCTCTTGTAACTTCAATTTCATGAGTGCAGCAGCTGATCCAACCTTCCTTAACCACTTTGCACCAGCTTTGGTCATGTTTGAGTTCCCTTAGGCTAGATTGTTAGTCACCTCTAAATATCTCCCCAGCCTCAGGAAACTCACAAAAAACCCCACACAAACAAGAGATGACTCTGGAATTTAACAGCTGGCTTGCTGCTTGTTCTGGCAACAGTATTCTAGGCAACTTGGTAACTCCCACCAGCCTTGGACTTCTTGTCTATAAGATAGGGACTCTGAAAAATAAGCAGAGAAAATTCCTACTTAATTCCAGGGGCTTCCCTGGTGGCGCAGTGGTTAAGAATCTGCCTGCCAATGCAGGGGACACAGGTTGGAGCCCTGGTCCAGGAAGATCCCACATGCCGTGGAGCAACTAAGCCCGTGCACCACAACTACTGAGCCTGTGCTCTAGAGCCCGCGAGTCACAACTACTGAGCCCACGCACCACAACTACTGAAGCCCACGCGTCTAGAGCCTGTGCTCCGCAACAAGAGAAGCCACCGCAATGAAAAGCCCGTGCACCACAAGGAAGAGTAGCCCCCGCTCGCTGCAACTAGAGAAAGCCCACGCACAGCAACGAAGACCCAGTGCAGCCAAAAATAAATAAATAAAATAAACTTAAAAAAAAAAATCCTACTTAATTCCGAAGTAGCTGGGATCTCACACGACATGACAGGTATAAAAATGCTATTAAAATTCTAACATATAATACAAATGTTGCCACATTTCTTCCTTCTCTCAGAATGTCCTGAGTTTCTGAATGGACCCTCCCAGATGTCAACCTTTGGTGTGTTGGGATGACGTTGCCTGGACCCTTAGGCTTCTGGTGTATTCACAGAGTATAGCTACGACTTTATAAAGACAATAAAAAAAATCTTTGAAAACAATGAATTCACGTTGTAGAATGATTTGTGCAGTTAATTCCTCATGGCTCTGTCTTCTAAAAGCTGTGATTAAGACATGATGCAATTTTGAGATTAGCACCAAACCCTCTACAGATGGCTTCAATAGTAGAGACGTTTTTCTTGTGACATTGGCTATCCTTCTGTCTATATTTTCTTCTATGTACCGCATCTGTTTTAGCAGAAATTGATACTCTCCTTTACAATGACGTCTGGGTTGATTATTGTGAATTCTTGGTTTTCATCTGCATTTGCTCAAAGTTCCGACATCACTATGTTGTCACTGAACATAGTTCTCTAGCTCTAAGCTGTCACTATTCCCAAATTGTCATCATACAGAGCCAAGCAACACTACAACTGAGAGGGATCCCCTTCTCCCAAGTGCACCCCACAGATACCCGGCAGCTCTGCTCCTGCATCAGGATGCCTGCAACGTCAGGAGGGGTGCATGGAGAACCCTGGTTTTGGCAGGAAGAGAATAATCTCCTTATTCAGTGGTCTCTGAAAGCAAGATTTCTCTTACTTAGAAGACATACCATGTACGCTTTCTTCCTGGGTTTATCAAATATTTCCCTGGGTTCAGTAAAAACCCCTGGTGTGTGCTTTTCAACAGTAATCAGAGAACAAAGAAAGAGCTCTCAGAAACTGAAAATATGATAGTGAAGTGAAAAACTGAGTAGCATGATAGAAAATAACAGAAAGTAGAAAAGAAAAAGGAAATTAGAAGGGGGAAAGAAAAGAAAAGAAAAGAAAACTAGCAGATTATCTGGGAGTTAGCAACATTTGATCAACTAAATTTACAGAGAGAAAAGCAGAGAAAATAATAGGTGAAGTTTTCTTAGAGGAAAGGGTGAGGATGAAAATATTTATATTTATTTATCTATTCGTTTATTTTATAACAAATAGTACTAACTTTGGACTTCCACAGTACTTTAATATTTTTTTAGACCATAGAGGCTCTCAGTAAACTCTTTAATAAAGTTATGCATTATTACTTAAATTCAAGGAGATAAAAGCTCAGGTTTCCATACCAGTTAGAGTAATGCCATGTCTCATTTCCCCTTAAGAGTCGTAAGCAGAGGTAGGTGGGCATGGCCCTACTGCCTTGTGGAACTAGATGCTCTAGGGATCCAATGATTCATGACGAAGGAAGGTGAGCTGTGCCAGAGAGAAAGAAAAGTGGGGTGACCCCTCCGCAGTTCACATTATCAAAGATTCAAGCTGCTATTGCCTGGGTCAAACTCCACATCTCTCCACTGGTCTATCCAAACCTCCTTTTACACAGCTGCAAAATGGGAGCTGTACTTTCCACCCTATTCTCTCAGGTGTGGAAATTATACATGCTAAGGCTGATGCAGACCTGGAGTGTTGCAAATTGAGTAGGATTTGGCCAGAAGAGAAGGGGTTAGAGAGAATTTCAGACATGTGAAGGCGCAGATGTGTATTGGTGTTTCACAGGTGACTTTGCTTGAGCCTTTTGGTAATCTTACGACAGAGGTAGAATATACCACAGTGGTAATGAGCACAAACTCCAGAGGTCACTGCTGTAGGCACGTAAGAATGGGGTGCCCACCCCAGATTAAACTGCAGACCTGTTCTCAGAGACAGGGGTAGACAGCTGAGAGAGAAAGTGCGCAGAAACCGAGGGGAACTAGACCTTCACACAGGCTCAGAGGACGAGAAAAGCACTTTTTAGAAGGGACAAACACACTGGGAGGAAACAGAAGAAAACACTCCACCCCTTCCCCACACACCCTCTGTGGAACCTGACTTCTCACTGACTCATGGGGTGTTTGCTGTGATCCCTGGTACTCTCACTGGAAGTTGACAAGTGCATACCCCCAATCAACATAACCTAGTGACATACTAACCCCGTGATACAAATGGACCGTCTATGATCACCACACACCCAAGAAAAACAACCACAGGAAAGGAGACTAGGGTGACCCAGGGGAACGCTCACCCCAGAAGAAACAGACCTGCCTCAGGAAGCAGAAGGGAGTAGGGTAGGGAGGCTGAGGAAGATGTATGTTCTGAACAAGATCAGCGGCTTTGATGGAGAACAGAGAGAGTAAGAAAAGGGTCTTAGAAATGATAAAAAGTAGAGGAAAAATAAATGTATACACTGAACAGTCAGTGACTGTCTTTGAAGTCTCAGTTGGTTGATTATTGGTAGAATAATATTTTAAAAACCTAACAAAATGAAAAAGAAAGAAAAAGTTGAAGAACATGAGAGAAAAGACAGAAACATTGACTATATATCAGGAGTTTAACACACATCCAGGCGACCAGGACAGGTGTAATGAAGGAGAGACAAAATATTGAAAAAGTAATAGAAATAAGTGTCTGGAGGCTAAAGAATAACATGGATGCTTAGGATAAGGTCCTTAAAGCTGTGTGGATGTTTGGATGAGCTAGAAAAGAACCCCTGCGTATATCCGGAACAAGTTAATGAATGTAAATGCAGGAAAAATGTCTGCAAATCTAGAATTGAAAATCAGGCTGCATTCAAAGAAACAGCCATTAGTGTCCTCCTTCCCTAGTACTCGGCTCACCTGATTTAAAGCTCAGCCCTCTCCCACTACCACCTTCAGGCCTGAGGGATGAGGGTGGGGTCTTGGCCACTGTTCTGCTCCACTGCCCTCACCCTCCAGGGCTGGGAGGCAGAGGACACAGGCTTCCTCATGCTTTTCAGGAGCCTGACTCACCTGCTTTTCAGTAGAGGGAGAGTGTGTGGGAAAAGGACCCCCAAGCCCTGTCACCTCCAGCTTTTGGGGTCCCCTCCAGCGTTTGGGGTCCCCTCCTTGTGGGCCAGTCCTGACAACCACAAAGCTAGCTCTGGAAGGCCCCTCCAGACTGGCTAGAATGGGCATGCAGGTGTGAGTTCCTGGGGCCCCTGGGTGGGGTTGACTGGGTCAGGGCCATTTTGTCAAAAGACGTGGGTGCAATGATCTGTAGCTTTGTAAGATGTGGGCCATTGAGCACCACTCCCCTCCCCATCTCCCCAGCTTTATGCTAGGCCCAGGGTGAGAGGAAAATCCCAATTAAAATTATCTGTAGAGAAAAGATTAGTAGAGTATTCATGAAGATGATGATGGCATCTTTAGGACTGTGGGTGGTTTTGATAACACCAGGATGCTTCTGTTATCCAAGTAATGGGAATCATTTACCCAAGTCTCCCTGTTTCACAGATTGTTTGTTTGGTTCTGACAGTTCCTCACTGCTGTAACTACATATCTACAACCTCTTACTGTGCAGAGTAAACTTGCAAGGGTGCAAACCTAAGGCAAATTCCTTCAGCTCCAATTGCTTCCTTTCCGGTTGGGCCTGTGAAGTGTCTTTGCACCCATGTCTCAGGTGGCAGCAAGCTCTGAAAGGCTGGTGCACCCACCTAGAGCCCAGACAGAGGGAGGGCCCTGGGGTCTCTGCTCTCAGATCTCAAAAGCTTCAGTGTCTCTAGTTTACCTGTGACATCCTCTCCCTCAGGCACGGAAGTGGAGTGTCCCAGACTCTCAGCCCAAGACAAAGCAGTGGTGGATGAGACACCAGAAAATAATTCAAAACATCATCTTACGATGACTTTTCCTGCCTCTTTATGCCATGATCTATCTGCCTGTATGTTCATTAATATTAATTAATCATTAATTAATATTCATATAGTCCCAATATTTCTAAACTTAGGTATCATAATTTCTATTTAAGGTTATACTTTAGTGTGTTTGGGGGGGGATTGACTAAATTTATGACATATATGAAAAATTTTAATTTATGCATTTGGGCTAAAAAATAGAGGAAAACATTTCATTAGACAATATTTTCCCATGTGCTGATTCAAAAAGCATGGTAATTCTACAGAATGAATTAGTTTTCCTAATCTGAAAATTATGTCTGACAGGTATCAGAGCAGTTTTAAAATACATTTAAATACACCAAATTATAGTGTGGTTTTTCACTATGCTACTTATAAATATAATGGGTTTTATTTAACAAGCAGTTAAAATACATTTCCTTGCATGGAAACTCTTTAAATAATTCAGTGTTCAAAATTCTTAAATGAAAATATTATCATAAAACTCCATAAAAACTGTGATACCTTTTTGGGTTGATTTAGTTCCTATTATTTAATTCAACAATTTTAAAAGCTATGGAATCGCTGAAAGAATTAAAATAGCACCCTATAATATGCAGCATTTAATATGACTGAAATTTGTTATACTTCCTTTTATAGTTGAGTTTTCACTTCATTACTCACCTGTGTCCTGTAAAACCATAAAAAAAATATATGAACGAATTCTCCTATTTATGATCAACTAATTTACAAACGCCCCACACATAAGAATGGTCAGCATTTTCTTTGCTGTTTCTATGCACAAAGGGAGATTGTCTTGTTTTCTCTGCAGACCTCCCACCCATGTCTGGACAGAAATCAAGTTTTGTCCTGTATTCCAGCCAATTTCCTCCATTGACATAAAATTGCATTGTGGGAGCACACATTTTTTATCTGACCTGGTACCTTAACCACAGTTGAATGGGCCAAAAGGAAAAACCTGTTCCAACCTCAACCATTTACTAAATGATTCTTTTAGAGTTTTCCCTAAAATTTTAAAATCTGAAACTGGGGTAAGCAGTAGGGCCTACTGCAGATATCTGGGCTGTGGGAATGATGAATTGAGATGTTGGTGGCCATATCTCCCAGGACTTGCTCTAATCTGGAGTACAGGGAAGGGAAAGATGCCACATACAGAGAGGAGGGAAAACGAGAGAGACTCAGTGTTATCTGCATCCCTGGGTCATTGTTCCTGAACCTGGTGGCATCGTTGCCTTCACACATTTGGGTGCTTCAACAATTACCTGGATTGATGAGATCCTTGGTGTCTCTCTGATGAATTCTCTTTTCCACCTAAGCTGGTTTGAGATGAATTTCTGTCACTTACAATCCTCAAAATCCCAACTGGTAGAGAATTGACTGGCTTGGATTCTGGGACTAGACCCTCCAGGTTTGAATCCTAGCTCTACTACTTATAAAATGTGCCACTATAAGCAGTTATCAACATCTCAGCCTCCTCATTGTTAAAAAGGAGAAAAATAATGTTATATCACTTCTTGAGAGTATTAACCAAACCCCAGGAAGAGAGGCTGCTTATATTTCATATTTTTAACCATATGCATGCACACATAAAACAAGAAAGAAGGCAAGAATGGTCCTCCTTACAGCAGAAGCCAACTCCTAAATTTCAGAGAACTGATAGAGGTAAAAGTCACCATTTTGCACACATCATGGTAATAGCTGAGTCAGACGGGAAGCATCGTGGATACAAAAACTAGTGGGAGAAATTTGCATGATGAACAGGAGAGTTAGGTAGTCTCAAAGCATCTCCTCATAAAGGACCTACTAATCACATTGGTAGATATTCACAGTGCAGAAACTTGGCGTAATGCAGTCTAACTAAGTGATCAGAGCGAATAGCCCCCATCACAGAACAACCTGATGTGAGGGGCACCTGACATGGTGCTCCCTCCCAGAAGGACACAGCACTACTCCTGTGACATCCCTGACAAAGCACACAGGAATCTGCCAGGAAGAAACAATGGACTGGCCCATTCTATGAAATAAACATTCTATGAAACAATTGTGCTATCCTCTTCAGAAAGTGTAATGTCACCAGAGATACAGAAAGGCTGCAGCATGTTCCAGAATAGAGGAGATTCTTGGTTAGATCTTGGACCAGGAAAATAGCTCCAAAGGAGATTATTGTGGCATTTGTCAAAATTTGAATAAGATCTGTCAATTAAACAAGTGTTCGTCAACATTAAGTTTCCTGAATTTGATCCTGATACTGTGGCTGTTTAGGAGAATGCCCTTTTCATAACAAGTTCTCACTAAGGTATTAAGGAGCCAGTGGCATGATGGCTCCAGGCTGCTCTCAGTTAATTTAGACAAAAACAATACACATCTACATAAATAAAAATAAATGTGTCAGAGAAAACAAATATCATATGATATCACTTATATTTGAAATCTAAAAAAAAAAACAAAACAAAAAACTATACAAATGACCTACTGCATAGCACAGGGAACTCTACACAGTGTTTTGTAATAACCTATATGGGAAGAGAATCTGAAGAAGAATAGATGTGTGTACATGTATAACTGAATCACTGTGCTGTATACCTGAAACTAACACAACATTGTAAAGCAATTATACTCCAATATAAAATAAAAATTAAAAGAAAATGCTACCTAGAGATTAAAAAAAAATAAATGTGGAAGAGCTCAGATTAAGATGGCAGAGGAGTAGGATGTGAAGCTCAGCTTCTCCCACAAGTACATCAAAAATACATCTACATGTGGAACGACTCTCACAGAACATCTACTGGATGCTGACAGAAGACCTCAGACTTCCAAAAGTTCAAGAAAATCTCCAGGTAACTGGGTAGGGCAAAAGAAAAAAGAATCACAAAAAAAGAGAGAGAGAGAAAGGAATCGTGATGGGACCTGCACTTCTGGGAGGGAGCTGTGAAAGAGGAAATGTTTCCACACACTGGGAAGTCCCCTCACTGGTGGGGACAGAGGGGGAGCTTCAGAGTCTTGGAGGAGAGCACAGCAACAGGTGTGCTGAGGGCAAAGCGGAGAGAAACCTGCACAGATGGTAGTGCCGCCTGGCAGTCCCCAGCCTGAGTTGCTTGTGTGCTGGGGCAGGCGCAGGCTGGGTGCTGAGGCTCAGGCTTCGGAGGCAGACCCTGGGAAGAGGGCTGTGGTTGGCTGCGTGAAGACAGGCTGAGGGGGTTACGCTGTGGTGTACCACAACCCAGGGAGTATGGGAAGAAGCCTGGGCCCACCATAGAGGCAAGGGACCATTGTTGGGGGTTGCGCCAGGAGAGGGGTAAGCCTGCCATAGGAGCTTCTTTCTCCATGTGTTCTCAGGTGACACAGAACCGCCTGCATGAGCTCCAGGGGCAGGCATGAGCAGCCGTTGCCATCTTGGAGTCCAGAGGCGGGCACAGTTCTCTGAGCAGGTGCAGGTTGTGGCTGCTGAGGGTCCTGAAGCCAGAAGCCAAAAGCTGCCCCCTGCCTCCTGGGAGAGCACACGGGCCGTGCACCTGCACACCCTCCATCAAGGGGATAATGGCCAGTACACATTCAGGAAAGAGATGGCAAGCATCCACACCAAATACAGCCCTCATTCCAAAAAGTATTAAACCCACACAAGCTACTCAGCCTTCCACACAAGCTCTCCAAGATAGTAGGAGAAATAAAGAATTTCTCAGACAAGCAAAAACTAAAAGAATACAGCAATATTAAACCTATCCTAAAAGAAATATTGAAAGCTCTTCTCTAAATAGAAAAGAAGCAAGATGGTATAGGAAGGAGAAAATCACAATTGGAAAGTAAATCACTTAGACACTATACAGATCAAAAAAAAAAAAAAAAAACCTGTTTGTGAAAGCAATGATAAACACAAGGAACAGCAAAAGGACAAACATGAAGACATAAAAAAGGACATCAAAATCATAAAATGCAGGGAAGGGGAGTAAGAAAGTGTAGATTTATTTTCTTTTCTTTATTTTTACAATGTGTTTAAGCCTATGACTCGCAGTCTAAAGTAAGCAGATATAGGAAGGGGTTAACATCCTTGAAAAACAGAGTAACCACAAATCAAAACCATACAATAGATTCACAAAAACAAAAAGAAGAGAACACAAGCGTAAAATAAAAGGAAATCATCAAACCACACACACACAAAAAAAACAAAAAGAAAGGTACAAAGAGGAAACATAGAATCAACTGGAAAACAAGGTTTAACATGGCAATAAATACATATGTATCAATAATTACCTTAAAAGTCAAGGACTGAATGTTCTAATCAAAAGACATAGAGTGGCAGACTGGGGAAAAACAAAGAAACAAAAAAGAGCCGACAATACGCTGCCTACAAGAGATGCACCTTAGGGCAAAGGACACACAGATTGAAAGTGAGGGGTTGGAAACAGATATTTCATGCAAACAAAAATGACAAGAAAGCAGGAGTTGCAATACTCATATCAGACAAAATAGACTTTAAAACAACGACCATAAAGAAAGATAAAGAAGGACACTATATAATGGTAAAAGGATTAATACAAAAGACGGTATTAAACTTGTTTAATAGAGATAGAGAATGTGCATACTGTAATACAGAGAGATAGAGAATCAATAAGGCAACAGACATCCTAAATGACACAAAGCAGGAGGCATAACTCTTTCAGACTTCAGACAATACTACAAAGCTACAGTAATCAAAACAGTGTGGTATTGGTACAAAAACAGACATACGGATCAATGGAACAGAATAGAGAGTTCAGAAATAAACCCAGACACCTATGGTCAACTAAGGAGGCAAGACTATAAAATGGGAAAAATACAGTCTCTTCAGCAAGTGGTAAAGCTGGAGAGCTGCATGTAAATCAATGAAGTTAGAACACACCCTCATACCATGCACAAAAATAAACTCAAAATGGCTTAAAAACTTAAACATAAGACATGACACCATAAAACTCCTAGAAGAGAGCATAGGCAAAAGATTCTCTGACATAAATTGTACCAATGTTTTCTTAGGTCAGTATCCCAAGGCAATAGAAATTAAACCAAAAATTAACAAATGCAACCTAATCAAACTTACAAGATTTTGCACAGCAAAGGAAACCATAAAAAAAAAAAGACAACCTACTGAATAGGAGAAAATATTTGCAAATGATGAGACTGACAAGAGCTTAATCTCCAAAATATACAAACAGCTCATACAACTCAACAACAACAACAAAAATACAACCCAGTCGAAAAACAGGCAGAAGACCTTAATAGACATTTCTCCAAAGAAGATATAAAGATGGGCAGTAGGCACATGAAAAGATGCTCAATATCACTAATTATTAGAGAAATGCAAATCAAAACTACAATGAGGTACCACTTCATACTGGTCAGAATGGCCATCATCAAAAAATCTACAAATGACAAATGTTGGAGAGGGTGTGGAGAAAAGGGAACCCTCCTACACTGTTGGTGGGAATGTAAGTTGGTGCAGCCACTATGGAGAACAGTATGGAGGTTCTTCATATATCTAAAAATAGAGTTGCCATATGATCCAGCAATCCCACTCCTGGGCATATACCCAGACAAAACTATAATTCAAAAAGATACATGCACACCTATGTTCACAGCAGTACTATTCACGGTAGCCAAAACAGGGAAACAACCTAAATGTCTATTGATAGATGAATGGATAAAGAAGATGTGGTACATATATACAATGGAATACTACTCAGCCATAAAAAAAAATGAATAAGGTCATTTGCAGCAACATGGATGCAACTAGAGATTATCATACTAAGGGAAGTAAGTCAGAAAGAGAAGACAAACACCATATGACATCACTTATATGTGGAATCTAAAATATGGCATAAATGAACCTATCTACAAAACAGAAACAGACTCACAGACATAGAAATCAGACTTGTGGTTGCCAAGAGGGAGGAGGGGAGGGAGAGGGATGGACTGGGAGTTTGGGGTTGGTAGGTGCAAACTATTACATTTAGAATGGATAAACAACAAGGTCCTACTGTGTACAGGGAACTATATCCAATCTCCTGGGAAAAACCATAATGGAAAAGAATATTTTAAAAAAGAATGTGTATATGTGTATAATTGAGTCACTTTGCTGTACAGCAGAGATTGGTACAACATTGCAAATCAACTCTACTTCAATTGAAAAAAAAGAATAAATGTGTATGTGTGGGGAGAGAAACAGTGAAAGACATAGTAAAGAGGTCCAAACGTAAACAACCGGCGAATTTGTGTAAAGGGCGTGCAGAAGAATTTCGTACAACTCTTGCAATTTTTGTGTAATTTTGGAATTACATCAAAATAAAAAGTTACAAAATGTTACTAGGTATGTGCATACTGTAATACAGATAGAGAATGAATTAGTAATAAAAATGTGGGAAATTATCAATATAGACATACAGGTGTCCTTTGAACTAATTTTGTAACTTTGCAGCAACCCTGGAATTATTTCAAAGTGACAAAATTACACTTCAAAAATGCTCATATTCATGTCTTCCTATAATACATGTTTCCATGATAAAGTGGTACATGGCGCACCTCTTCTGAATTCAAGGATTTTGCTGTCTGGGCTGGAATGCTTCGGCAAACACTGGCCACCGTGATAACTCTCTGAGACCCTGTCTGATGAGCAGGGACAGCTTTCTTGGAGGTCGTGTCTGAGCTGAAGCTCAGATGTTAGGGGGATGGCAGCCTGGGGAAGAAGGGAGGGAACCAACCTACACAGGGGCCAGCAACAGAGGATATTCCAGTTCCTTAGAGCTGCGGGGCAATGTCGGACATCATCTGTGAGCTGTATGTGGATTCAATTAACAGTTCTTGAAAAAAATCAAGTTTCGATTGCATAAAAATTAAAATCAGCTTTAAAACTAACAAGTAATTTTGATAAACTAAAAACAGATTTTGCAAAACATTGGCAGCAAATATGACACACATGTGATATCTTTATTATTTAAAGAGGTCATGGAAGTTGGAAGAGAAACGTCAGACCTCAATAGGTAAAAAAGCATTAAAAAATGCTTTAAAAAGTACAAATCATAAGGAAACAAACAAGAAAGTATTCTAAATCTATTCATTTTGGAATAAATTCCTTTCTTTGTAAATGCAGAAAGAAAGCCAAGTACGTACCTCACGAAAGATCACTATTCTTTCAGTAACAAAAGGCTATAGATATGTTATCAATGTATGTAGAAAAAGTAAAATAATAAAGATGCATTTAGGTAGCTAAAAAACTGGGAGGAATCAATATAATGTTAGTATGGATCACTGTATGGTAAATTATTATTTTTTATTACAATCATTCTGCTTTTCTATATTTCCCTAATTTCAGCCAATGTCATGTATTATATGAGAAAAAAGCAGTGATTGATTTTAAGGCCCTGTACTCTTTATTTGCCCCCCCCCCTTTTTTCTTCTATTTTCTTGACCAGCACGGTAAGTTACTTTGTAGGAAATGTTGTTACTTATATGAAACTTAGGTTTTTGACCACAAATTTTATATTAGTTTCAGATGTACAACATTATGATTCGGTATTTGTATATGTTGCAAAATGATCACCATAGTAAACCTAGCTAACATCCATCACCATACATACAGAATTTTTTTTCCTGCAATGAGAGCTTTTAAGATTTACCCTCTTCACAACTTTAAAATAGGCAATATGGTGTTATTAACTATAGCCACCGTGCTGTACATTACATCCCCATAAAAATAGCATATTTTAACAGATAGATGTATTTTTTGAGCAAATGAGATGTGAAGATTAAGAGTAGAATTTCTTTTAGGATAACAACTACATAAAATATTTCAGGCTAGATACCTTTATGCTGGATTAGTCCTGCTGGGGTCCTTCAGCCTTTACCTGTGTTTTATCCCCCAGAACAAAGCTCTCAACCTCTTACTATAGGTGATGTAATCAAGGTTACAGGAAGAAGAGCTCCCTGTTGAGTGCGGGTAGCCCTTGACCTCTGTGGGCTGTGGCTCTGGGTAAAGCGAAGTAACAGCTGCTTGGCAAACTGTGGCCTCCTGCTTCCAGCACTGAGGACTTAGGGAACTTCTCTCAGATTTCCTGGCAGGGTTTTGGAGTTGGAGGGAGGGATGTGTCAGAGGCCCTGTGCCTCTGAGCCAGTCAGCTCTAATGCAGAATTCTTAAGTGGAGAATCAGGGGAAAAGGGGACTGCATGGGGGGAGCTTTTGTAAATAAAGTTTTATTAAAACACAGCCATGCCCATCCTTTATGTATCATCTATGGCTGTTCTGTGCTAGAGCATCAGAGTCAAGTGGTTGTGACAGTGACCTTGAGGCCCACAAAGCCTAAAATATCTACTCTCAGTCCCTTTACAGGAAATGTTCATCAGCCCTGCGCTAGCCAATCTCCCCAGGGGCCTCTCTTTAACTTGATGTTTTTACCTTTTGTTCTTACTGGAAACTTCTGTTGTTGGTATCAACAACAGAAACAAAAGTGAAGGCTTCTCCAAAGTGTTTGTACCAGCAAGTTTATAACTAGCGGCCAAATTTACCTTGGTAGGAAAGGCAATTACTGACATGAAATTCAGTCCTGAAATTCAGACTAATCACAAATTTCAGGAAAATTGTACATTTAGCTATTACAGTATTGCAACTTTATTAACACAGACATTGAGGGGCCTTCCTGAGAATACGCTGCATACAGGAATCAAGAGCCTAACTGCCATGATTCCATGATTCCTACAAAACCAAGTGAAATTTATGGTCAGAGAAAACGTTCTCTCTAGGAAGTCAATATTATGAAACAGGCTGGAGATAGCAGCAGCAAGCACCTTGCCAGCTTGCTTGTTTTCTTCTGAGAAGGTCAAAACGACCTAAGAATTTCCGTATTTCCAAACAACTCCAGAAAATAAAGAACCCCAGAAGAAGCCAGGAGGTGGATAAAAGCTACTACCTAGAGAGTAGATGTAGGATGGGGTTCTCTTGGCCTTTGCAGATACCAATTCTTTACCTTAGGTTTCCTTGTATGTATCCTGGGTCACTATGGGGCTTTCTGGGTTTATAGGGATCTTTTCAGATCAGTGGGCATATTTAACTGTTACCATGACCATTGAGTGATGATGAGTTTCATCCTTCATGACAGAATTCTCCTCCATTAAATCAAAATGCTGCATATCATTTAGAGACGTGGTAGGTGTGGCCTGAAGATGGGTCAGTGAGCTCTCTTTTTGATATTTAGTAATTCAATCTAGAAAACTTTCAACTACCTGTAAAAATCACTTGTTCTTCATCAGATGGAAAGGATTTTTTTTCAGTTAAGTATTCTGATTGCAAATATAGAACTACATAGTTGTATGCACTTGCATAGTGCATATTCAATTGCAAAGGAGGTCATCACAGAAAATTATTCTGGGGATTGTATCATGTTCCATGTGTATAGGCAAGAGATGCTGTTCACCTTCATAGTGGAAGGAGCCCTAAAGTTTGAGTCAGAAGGCAGCACAGCTCGAAGAAGCTACTTCTCTCAGCCTTATGTTTGTATTGATAAAATGGAGACAGTCTCCATTTCATAAGATCATTGTGGGTTTATTAATGTTCACGGAAGTCCCTGTCCATGGTAGACCCTTGTTATTGGCATTGAACAGATCCATCACTACTCATGTGATAATTCACAAATAATGCCACATGTAAGCATCATTTCACCTAGGAGGGTACAAAATTAGAACACTTTCTTAATATGCAAATTATATTATCCCACACCTTTAGCTTATGCATAAAGACCTCCCATCAATGGTGTCACCCTTCCTATGATAATCTCAAGAACCACACAAATAATTTACTCATTCCAAGAGATTATATCCAGTTAGTATTGCCTCGTGAAATCTGGAATCACGTTCTCAGCAGGATATCCCTTGGCCTCAAGTTGTGGGCTGTTATACGATCAGGAGGTCCCTGGCTCCATGTCCTGGAAGTCCCAGTGGAATCCATTTGCTTCAGCACATGTCATTCCAGTTCAGAGCAGTTTACCTACATGAAGGATGAAGAGAGAAGTTTCCCTCATCCATCTCTCTGTATAACATCACTCTCTTTAATCATCACACCAAGTCATTGCGAACCTTCTCTTCAAAAGCAACAGCTCACTAGAGACGCATCTCTATCCACTAACTCAGGAAGCCATTTTCCCAAGCTCCAGCTACTCTGGAAGGATGGATCAGAAGTCCTGGTACCAAACACAGGCCACACCCCACACTAGCTCATTTCTTAGAACTTGAGCAGCACACGACCCTCCTGCTTATTTGCCCCCACTGTGCCGCTCCTCAGGTGATGGATAATGAGTATCCCTGGCCCTTCACTCCTGCTGCATTGCTGGATTAAGGATCTGGGATTCTACCCCTTCCCCTTCCTGTGCCCTGTGTGCAAATAGCTTTGAGAGATACTCCTTCCCACGGTGCCAACTCACCCAGAATTGTGACCCGAAGATACAGCACATTTTGTCATGATGTAATTGGTGTCCTACAGCACTCAGCTCTGGAAGCAGGTGGGTAGTAGAAAGGAAACTGTTTGAAATATACAGATTCAGAGGCTTGTCTGAGGGAAATTCTTTCAACCATCAAATGTATCACGATGAGCAGAAAGTTAAGTTCTCACCAGTTCTTAGGAAGCTCTCTCCTGGAAAGGATAGACTCAAGAACAAAGCCTACATGTTTATAAATGCGCTAAGATGATTTTTTTCATTATGATGGGAACTCATACAAAACAGAATTTATCAGAATTCTGTCTAGAGGGCACAGACCTACACAGGATGTAGGTCTCTGTTTGAATGTTTCATGATTTATATGCATCTAACAGGTCAGATCTGAAGCATCTTGTCCTGAGGACGTCTGGGAATTTGAGATAAAAGGGCATACAAAATTGCCCCAATATAGCCAAACAGGCTAAAGATGCAAGTATCCCAGTGGCAAAACTTTTGCATTTTCATTATAAATTTAATGCATGTAGTATAAGGGTAATCGGATTATACAATGTTGTTCAATCTTGCAAAAATTATACGCTGCGCTTGCACTTCTCCAGTTAGTAAGAGTAATCAATTAAAGACTGTTTAAAATCAATTATTGCATAAGAAAACTAATAACTCTGAAATCTTACTACTCAGATGTAAATATACTTGGCAGACATTTTACCATGTTTGACAACAATGCCAAAAATTTATATAACATTGACCACAAGCAGTTGTGCAGCTAAGAGAAACACTTCCAAACTATCCAGTAATTGAAATCAAATTTTGATCAAACTTTTTAGATGAAAGTCTGAATTGTCATTCTATTCCCTCTGTGGAAAAATAATGCATGTGAATAAGTGGTTAGAGTCTCAAGTAAAAATATGGAATAAAGCTATTCTAGGGTTATGTCAGAAGGAATACTATGTTATTTTCTGGACTTTGTGATGTTTGTGGTACTTGTCATCTTTAAAGTTGTTTGTTTGTTTTTTTTTTAAATTTGTGGTAATTTTACCCTTACCCTACTGAAATATTTGTTTTTGTACTTAACTTTATATTCATAGTTCTACAATCTTTTCCTTCATGATCAGCCTCAAATTGGGTGAATTTCAGACCCCACAGGACCTGACCAGCCCCTCCTCTCAATCCATCTGGAATTGAGGGGGAAGAAATTTTCCCAGTGAAAATCCATTTTAATATTCTCTAGACACAGTGAAGTGGAATAAAACTTGATTATAAATTCCTTAGCTGAAACCATAAACAAGACGAAAAGACAACCCTCAGAATGGGAGAAAATATTTGCAAATGAAGCAACTGACAAAGGATTAATCTTCAAAATTTACAAGCAGCTCATGCAGCTCAATATCCAAAAAACAAACAACCCAATCCAAAAATGGGCAAAAGACCTAAAGAGACATTTCTTCAAAGAAGATATACAGATTGCCAAAAACAAATGAAAGAATGCTCAACATCACTAATCATTAGAGAAATGCAAATCAAAACTACAATGAGGTATCACCTCACACCAGTCAGAATGGCCACCATCAAAAAATCTACAAGCAATAAATGCTGGAGAGGGTGTGGAAAAAAGGGAACCCTCTTGCACTGTTGGTGGGAATGTAAATTGATACAGCCACTATGGAGAACAGTATGGAGGTTCCCTAAAAAACTAAAAATATAACTCCCATACAACCCAGCAATCCCACTACTGGGCATATACCCTGAGAAAACCATAATTCAAAAAGAGTCATGTACCACAATGTCCATTGCAGCTCTATTTACAATAGCCAGGACATGGAAGCAACCTAAGTGTCCATCGACAGAGGAATGGATGAAGAAGATGTGACACATATATACAATGGAATATTACTGAGCCATAAAAAGAAATGAAATTGAGTTATTTGTAGTGAGGTGGATGGACCTAGAGTCTGTCGTACAGAGTGACGTAAGTCAGAAAGAGAAAAATAAATACCGCATGCTAACACATATATATGGAATCTAAAAAAAAAAAAAGATTCTGAAGGGCCTAGGGGCAGGACAGGAATAAAGATGCAGACATACAGAATGGACTTGAGGACATGGGGAGGGGGAAGGTTAAGATGGGACGAAGCGAGAGAGGGGCATGGACATATATACACTACCAAATGTAAAATAGATAGCTGGTGGGAAGCAGCCACATAGCACAGGGAGATCAGCTCGGTGCTTTATGACCACCTAGAGGGGTGGGATAGGGAGGGTAGGAGCGAGACGTAAGAGGGAGGTGATATGGGGATATATGTATATGTATAGCTGATTCACTTTGTTATAAAGCAGAAACTAATACACCATTGTAAAGCAACTATACTCCAATAAAGATGTTAAAAAAAAATTCCTTAGCTTATTATATCGTAGTTGGTATGTGACAAGTGGATATGAGTAAAGATATGTATTTCTTCAAAGAGCTGTGCTTAATGCTTGTTTATTTTTTCTAGAATATGTGGCTCCTGGTACATAGTCAGTGCTCACTGGATGTTTGTTTAAGTGAAATACTAACTTAAATTGGAAATTTTATTATTCCACCTTGATTATTAACATGCCTCTTGATAGTACATGGCATGTGCTGGCTCTAAATTAATGAAAACTGAACTCAAAAAAGTTAGGTTTTCTTCTTTAAATTATAAGCCTTCATCAAGAGTAATTGGGTCATTTCAAGGCGTATAGTGTTGGGATAAAAATTTTAAACAAAATAATCTTTCTTTTAGAATGGCAGAATGTCACCTGCAGGGGGGACCCCGGAAATCACCTGGTATAGCATCCTCATTTGACAGAGTCTGAGACTTGGGCTCACAGCAGGGAGGGGCATGCTGACACAGGTTCAGGCAAAGAGAGGGTTAGACTCTCGGAAGCGTGGTTTCCCCTTCAGTGTTCTTTCCTCAAAGTTCTGCTCTTTTTCTCTTCCATTCAGTTATTGGGCTGTATTCTCATTGTAACACATACTTTTAAGACAATATTGTCTGATGTTTGATCCAGGAAATATGTCCATTCTAGTAGTAATTACAGAGAAAGCAAAGCAAACCATCTCCTGATTTGGTCTTCCTGAAACAAAGAATCTGAAATGTGTGCCAGAAAACCCATTAGATGGGCAATTCCAACCAATTTCTCAGATTGAGTTGAGAAAACAAGTGAAAATTTTACATACTTTTCAACCAAACCCTTTGTTTCTGCTTTGCTGATAGTCTTTGTGAGGCAGAGCCTCCACTAATTTAGTAGAAAGAATGAATGAATGGCTTTTTGACATCTTCTGTGAAGATTAGGAAAGGTCTAAAGCTGAATAAGTTATAAATCTCCCTTTAATTGCTCCAGCACTGCCCAGTGCTTCCACGTGGGGCCCTGAAGCCAGATTGTTCTATCAGATGTCAATTTTAGTTTTCTTTATTTAAAAATGTGGTTAATTAGTGCCTTCTGGAAGCTTCTGGACACTGGTGTCCAAAGAGGGAAGAGTTGTGTCTTCAAGAGCCCACCAGCATGGCAGTGATTGCAGGCCAACTTGTTCTATAGCACGTCCAACTTCAAAAACCCCTTAACTGGGTTGATCTCTCCCCTTGCATTGACTTCAGGACCAAACCATGCTTCATGACCATGAGTAAGACAATCTCCAGTGCCCCCCATGGCCAAGGCTGGTTGGGAGATAGGGATCCAATCCTGGTGCATAAAAGGATATGAGAACTAGGCTACCACTTCTCAGTGTTAATTTAATTTCTTTGCCCTTGAAAAAATCAAAAGAATGAGTAGGACCAAAACCACGTGCCATTTCCAAGGGTCTCAGAAGGATGGCTGGGGTAAATAATTAGCTTATTTGTATCAGGGCTAAATGGAGCTTGAGTGGGTTTAATCTTTGTTGGAAAATTCTACTGGCTCCCACCTCTCCACCCACTGACAGGCAGTCCATCCTCCCCAGTCAACCTCTATGGCCTTTTGTAAAAGGCCTCGTGACACACTCTATCCCTTCGGGGACCTTTCCCGTGGTTTCTGTGCTGCACTCTACATGCTGTGTGGAGGCCTGTGTAAGTCTCCTGCAGCCCAAGATCAGCCTAAGCACATACTGTGCTACAGAACATAATGATTACAAAACCCACAACAGAAGAAAAAAAGAGGAGCAATTGCCATTGAAAGGCTTCCCATTCTTTATATATCAATTTTCTTCACCCCCAGAGCCATGCTACCTTGGACTGGCATTCCATCCATCTTTGAACTTCAAAGTTAAGCCATTTCACAAGTGGTCAGCTCTTGCCTTGGAAAATCCCAACAGTCCCAGCGGGGAGAGGTAAGTGGAACTTGTTTTTCCATGGGTCATGTGGTTTCCTCTGAGTCTGCCTTTGATTTACTCAATGATTCAAAAGACAGCTTAAGTCTAACTTGTTGTGGAGAGATATTTATTTCTATTCTGCCCCCTCACCTAAAAGAGCCCTAGTGGATTCCTTCCTCAGCATCAAACCATAGATTCTGATAACTGAGCATTTTTGGAAAAATTACTGTATGTTAAAACTATTGACCAAGGCAAGTGGATTCACCAATAAATGGGACATTTCTTAGGCTGCAGGTTTGCAGGGTCTGAGTCAGAACAACGGTGGGAGAACTCCTTATCTCTTTTTTCTATAGAATGTGGAACCCACGGCAAGAGAGAGTCCTGAAGATGTACCAGATCCAACGTCACTCACCTGAGGAACTGACCCAGAGATGCCATTCAGAGAGGGCAAGTCTGAAATGGAGCCAAAGGGACTGAGAGAAGGGAAAGGGAATGGAAAAGGAATGGGAGGTATGCAGAAAGAAGGCTGAGATCAGGGAGGAGTCGCATGGCAGGATGCTACCCAGCACTCACAGTCTCGGGAACGGATGGTGAGCTCTCTGGCTGAGGTCTCGGCTGGGCACACAGGATGCAGCCACACCAGTAACTAGCATTGCTTAAAATGAGGCTTAGGGTGGAGGGTGTGCATATCCCATGGCCCAGCATGTGCACCTCCAGGCATGCCTCCTAGAGAAAGTGTCATAAGTGCATGTCCAGGGACATGGCCCATATTAGCAAAATGGGAAGCCACCCCAATGTCCATCTGCAGTGGCGATGATAAGACATTGATGCACACACATATAATTGGATAATCTATCATTGAAAAGTGAATGAAGTAGTGTCACCATAATTGAATCTAAAGCAATTAATAAAGAAGAGTAGATGTCAGCACAAAGAAGACATATAGGAAGACATGATTTATATAACGGAAAAAAAAAACAGACAAAACTAAATAATCTATTGTTTACAAATGTATACAAATGAGATGGAGATATTTTTAAAAGAATGAAAAGAATTAACACAAAATCCAAGAAGGTAGCTAACTCTTGGAGGCAGAAGCAATGGGAAGAGTTTCAAAGACGTCGTCAGTGACGAAGGGATGTTGTTGGTCTTTGAACTATGCACATAGGTCACATACTTTCTTTTATATTAGTCCTATATTTCATCGCAATGTAAAAAAAGAGAAAAGAAAACTGGGAGAGCTCCCTGACACTCATTTGGCAAGGCCCAAATGCCTTCCCCCTCATGTTTAGGAACTAGAGACATTCAACTCCTCTATTCTCTTATGTGCCATGCACAAATAGTAAAAAGAGAAATATTGCTTTTTAAAAGAAAACTATTTAGAGTGTAGCAGGATGCCTGTGTTCCAACACCTTCCTCTGGTCTGGGAGCTTCTTCAACCAGGGGCGCCTCAGTGTCCTTCTTCCCCATCAGTCCAGAGCCTGGCACAGAGAGAGGTGCAGTTAGCAGTTTTGAACAACCTATATGACCTTTATTCTCCCTAGAGGTGAAAGTCTCCCAAAGAGGCAAGATTGAGCCTTACCGTACGATTTTGAAGGAGAGACGTGCACACAAAGGCATCTTAGTGTGAGAGCAAAGACATGGGAGCCGCCAGGGAGCGGTGTGCTGGCAGACTCTCCGTGTCCCAGTGATCCCCTGGACCGTCCTCCCCGGCTTCATCCCCATCACTTGTGAGTGAGACACTGTTGGCTCAAAAAACAACCAACTATGCAGGAACTGAAGCAAGAGCAGTGACAGGAGGAGAAGGAGGTGGGAAGGACACGAACATTTCCAGCCAGTGGGACGATGGACGGCTTGTTGAAGACTGAGCCTCAATCCTGAAAATGCACCATGTGATGTCAGAGCCGGGGGGGGGGGGTGCAGGTGTGGGCGCCCCTGTGACTGCTGCAGCCATGTAGGGCTCTGCCGGGTTCCGTCACTCCCATGCTGGCAGAGTGGGGTATGGAGCTCCACCTTTACCTTTCCACGTGCCCAGAGCAAAAACACTTCATTCCTGGGCCATTTAATTACCTTTGGCCACTGACCATGGATCATCCTTATAAGGTGAGCACAGAGCGCAGCCTTGGGGACAGACAGGGACCATTCCTGTCACACCGAGCCAGGTTGCACTCTGCCGTGAGTGAGAAGTGCCTACCCAAGCCTCGGTTGTCCTCCCTCCCTTAGCTTGTGAGATTTGCATTTATTCGAAGAAGGAGAAAAATAAACTGTGTCTTATAGCCTTCAAAATCTTACAGAGGTTGAGACCCTTGAGTATAAACACCCAACGTTGGCTGCGTCTGTCTGACAGTTTCCTCCCCCCAGGGAATTAAGCCTCTTGTCTAGTTAGGGGAAGAACCCTATGGTCCAAGGAGAGAAATTCAGTGATGCATGAAAGCGCAGGGAGAAAACCCTTAAATAGTACAACTTAAAATATGAGAAATATTAGTAGCCTAAATCCAAATTAGAACTTGATCCCCCTGAATGACTCATGGCTTTTCAGCCTGATGGATGTCAGTCTTCCTTCTTAAAAACCACATGGATCCCCCAGACAAACTGTGCACTCTCATTTTCTCATGGGATTCGTGGATCTGCAAAGCAGAGACTATCAGGGCCTGAAGGACCCTCTGAGGATGTCTAGTCCTTTCAAGCAATGCCCTGAGTGCCCTTGCGTTGTGATGCTCTGACACTTTCTCCAGGTGCACATCACAAGGAGAAGTCAGGACCAAGCAGAGGCAGGAAAGGAAGAGTCAGGACCCCACATGCCAAGACACGTCTGCTCCTCAACCCTCTGGGGTCATACCTCACATTCAATTTTGCTTGAATAAATAATTCTGCAACTCAAGGTGGTTTTGAAAACCACAGATTTCAGAAAGACTTTCAGATGGAAACAGAAGCCAAGTGAGGAGAATAGATTCCCCCAAGATCTAAACCTACAAATTTTATCCAAGTGAGTGGCAGAGGGCCAATGGCTGTCACAGACTGGTCCAGGGCTCTCTGAAGGTATCACGCTGTCAAGGTTATCCTATTAGCCACGGCCTTTCCACCCAGCTGACAAATACCAGGGACCAGATGTAATTCTGCAAGCATGTCTAGGCCTGCCTGCTCATCAGGAAGAAGATGAGGAGTTTGGTTCAACAGCATGACTGTTTGGTAATGGAATTTTCTGGAACCTGGAAAACCCAATCCCCATGATGTCTACCTCATAGATGCCTAGAGATGTAGCACTGCAAAGTCTTGCCTAGTCACACACTGACTAAGCCTGGATGTTCCTGGAATAAGCATCCTAATAGCCTGTATTCTTCATGATGCTATGACCAGATATGGGATATTTATTTTCCCTGTGATTCGGGGGTGCAACTATTCTCCTTACTCCCCCAAAAAGTCCCATGGGGTAAAGGCAAACAATCCAGGTGGGTGCTGCACACATGGCCTGTTTGCATCATAGCTAAAAAGCCCCAAGCTGAGGGAACCCAAGTCTTTTATAATAGACTAGAAACCAGCTGCCCTCTGCCCTGGGGGGGACATTATATTTGACACACTGAACAGTAGGCAAACCTTCCCTTCGCTTCAGGCGAAACAGTCTCTGTCTTCCTAGGCTGTTCCCTCGATGTACCTCCTTGGAAAGGCAGTCCCCAGAAAAGCTATGGGTGCTCACAAGATGGGCAGAAACATGGGCAACCCCTGCCCCGGTGAGAAGTCTCCCAACAAATAAATCTGGCATTCCTGAGGTTTAGTTTTAACAGTTTTCATGCATGTTTCCTCTGTACCTAATCATTGCATGCCTCCTGGCGTCTTAGCATCTCAATTACCATTTGCCTATTGACCAGAACCATCACAGATACTTTCTCAGAGTGTGTGTCTTGTTGATTGCGGGCAAAGTCGGGGCAGTGGGGGTCACTTCACTCATTTATCTCAAGTGTTACAGACACGGCCACATAATTTCATGTATTCACTGAAGCATTCAAGCTCAACATGAACTCAGTCATCCCACTAACCATGTACTACATGTTCAAAATATCCCTGGGGAAGATGAATGTTCTGAAACATGGTCAGCTTCACAATCGCTGCTGTCAATCATTTGCCCTTAGTAAAGTGTTCCAACAGGCTTGTTCATATCAAGGTTTTCCAGCAAAGCCCTTGTGAAAATGGTGTTTCTGAGTATTTGGCTTGGGTCTGGGTAGAACATCCCAGGCCTTGACTATTCCAGTGTTCTGAGCATTGCAGGAAGGAAGGGCATGCAGTTGGTAAAGTTTGTCTTTGTGGCCATAATTTAAATATTAAAGCAGAATGGGACAATCTTCTTTACTTTATTTTCCTTCTTCTTCTCCTTTAAAAAAAGTTGGCAGGCCAGGTTGGAAGGACAGGGGTATAGACATTTGTAAATGATGTGTGCCAAGCTAGGAGAGGATCAAATAATTCTGTGTGGTTGATTTTTTTCCCCACTTGTTGTAAGAAACAAACAAAAAATCATAGCAGACTTTGTGCTGTATTTCTTTTTAATTCAAAAATAATTAATTTAATTTAATTATTTAATAAAAATAATTTATTCAAAAATAACCATGGAAGCTACCCATGGTTCCTCATGTTTGGGGACTGTGTTCCTTGTAATTTCTCAGGCCACGTTAAAGAAAGAAAAACAGAGACTTCCCTGGTGGCACAGTGGTTGAGAATTCGCCTGCCAATGCAGGGGACACGGGTTCGATCCCTGGTCTGGGAAGATCCCACATGCCACGGAGCAACTAAGCCCATGCACCAAAGCTACTGAAGCCTGCGCGCCTAGAGCCCGTGCTCCGCAACAAGAGAAGCCACTGCAATGAGAAGCCCGCGCACCGCAACGAAGAGTAGAGAAAGACCACGCGCAGCAACAAAGACCAATGCAGCCAAAGATACATAAATAAATAAATTTATAAAAAACAAAAAAGAAGAAGAAGAAAAACATGATGAAGTTAAAGCATGATGGAGAATGCCCTAACCCGTGGGCCAGATCGGGGTACTGTTTGATTAACTCAAACAGGTTAATTTCTTGTAACCAGAGCCAGTCATGGATGAGTCAGTTTTGACTCATGCAATTAACCAGGTGGATTCTGCTGGGCAATGTTACTGTCCTAGAATGCAGTCATGCCATCTGTCTTGGGCTGGCATAGCTCTATCTCTCCCTCGAGGGTGGGTGCCTTCACGAAGCAGCAGTGTTCTACTAACACATGTCCAGATGTGCCTTAAGGAAAAGTCCCAGTCATGACCTGTAGTTTCCTGAATGGCCTGACAATCTGCATCTCATTCAGATTTATAAAAATCCATTTTCTGCTGATGTTTTTGTCCAATCTACCATTGTACTCTATCCTTTGCCCTTTTAATGTGATATATTTTAGGTAGTGTTTCAAAGTTTATCTGCCCTGTTCAACCCTATAGCTGGAACACCCAGCACAGGACCTTGCATATAGCATAGTTATTAACAATTTGCAAAATAAATGAAGAGTATTATCCATTCCTATATTATTTTAAGATTTAGAGTGCCCTTTAATGTATCCATATATCCAATTTAAACTTTTCATAAAGAGGAGAAATGACACATTTAAAGTTTAAGTGAATATCTTTAGAAACCATATCAAATGTTGTGCTGTATTTCAAAAATAAATTTATATTTTAAAATAATCATTTATACTAAGAAAAAGAATTACTCTTTAAGGGGGTAACATCTTATCTGTTTCGAACAGTTAAAGAAAAGCAAGGCAGATATGATTACTCCCACGTATCTGGGAGTTTGGATACTTCTACTTCAAGAGACAAAAACTGGACTCTAAGTCACCCAAGTAAAACTGGAAAACCATTAGGTCAGAGAACCAAACGGTCTAGGGGGCTTCACCTAAGCTTTGACCCAGAACTCAAAGAAAGTGAGTGGGACACAAGTTCTCCTCCCGCTCAATGTCTCTGCTCCCTTTTCTCCGGGTTGGCTGCAACATTAGGCAGGCTCTGCCCTCATGGTTATAAAGTGGCTGCCAATAGCCACTGGGACTACAGCCTCCCAACTTCACATGGAAGGTGGGTTGAGGAACTTCTTCTTTTCTGGAAATGCAGTAAACCTCTATTCACACCTCGTTGATCCTAACTGGGCACTATACCCATCCCAGAACCCTCCTCATGGCCAAAAGCATAGGATAAAGTGACTTACTTCAGCCAATGAAGGCTCACCTTGGATCTGGGAAAGAGACAGTCTTAATCAAACTGTAAATTTTAGCATAGGGAATTAATTGGTGGTTCCTCTAAAGCAAAATCTTGCTGGTGTTACTGAAAGGATGGGGAATAGGTATTGTTCATATAAAACAACAAATAATGACCACAAGTACTGGCCTAGTGTATATATTATAAGATTGGTATTTGGAGCCATTAAGAAAGTTACCTAAAATCATAGAGCTCCTGGGTGTATGAGTTTGTATTTTTTAATAAATTAATTACAGCTATTTTTTCACCTGGTGATTATTTAATAAGTAATCTATGGGCAAGGTAACCCAGATTGTAAGTAATTGCTGATTATTAGGAGAAGGAAGGATGATGGGAGAAGACAGGTTCAAAGGTCGATTTTTCCTACATCACAGTCTATTGCCTTGAACTTAGGTTTTAACCAGTGCTTCCCAGGCAAGCCTATGCTATAGGCTGAACATTTGTGTCCCCCTAACATTCATATGTTGAAACCTAACCCCCAATATAATGGTATTAGGAGATGGGGAGGTGATTAGATCATGAGGGTGGAGCCCTCATGAATGGGATTAATGACCTAATAAAAGAGACCACAGAGAGATCCCCTGACCCTTCCCCCATGTGAGGACGCAGCAAGAAGATGGTCATCTATAAATCTGAAAAAGGGCTGTCATGAGACAGGAAATGTGCTGGCACCTTGATCTTGGAATTCCAGCTTCCAGAACTGTGGGAAGTAAATGTTTATTGTTTATAAACCACTCAATCTATAGTAATTTGTTAGCAACTGAAACAAACTAAGGCAAACAACAAATCCATCTATTTTTTTTTCTTGACTTGAGGTCCACAGAGAAACAATTTCAAAGCCAAAAGACGACTGATCAACATGATCTATAACTACAGCAAACAATTGAAGAATCTGTTATCCCTGGTTTTGGGGAATCCAGGCCACATAAAGTCCCTAATTATGTAAAAGGTTGGCAGGACGCCCAGTTATATTTGAATTTTAGGTAAACAACAAACAATTTCTAGTGTCATCGATGTTGAATGGGATATACTTTTAATAAAAAATTATTTTTTAACTGAAATTCAAATTTAACTGGGCATAATATATTCTAATTTTGCTAATTCTTGTAACCAACAAATCTTAACATGAACAATTGCAAAATCTTCAAAATGCATTTCTGATCATGTGTTCGCAAGGAAAGACCTCAACTGCCTGTCTTAGCACTTGAGATACTTTATGATCTTGTGCAAGCTCAGCTTTGCAGCTTTTTTCTCCAGGATGCCCTTGCACACTTTTCTTCAGTCACTCAAAACCCCTTGCTCTTTTGAGAGGCCATGAATTTCACACACAGTCTCTACCACCTGGAGCCATTATCCACTTCTCTTCTCTTTCTAGAAACTCTTCAAAGTCTAGATCAAATGTCACATGTGTCATTCCTTCTCTGGATCTCCCAAGCACAGTTAACCATTTTATTAAATTAACAATCTCTTTAAGTAAGGGGTGGTTTATAAACAGAAATGCATCATCCGTGTTGATTCAGAACAGAGATTAGGGTTCAAGTGGAGAGCTGGGAGAGTGAAGGTCATAGTGAAAGTGAAAGTGATTGGTTCTCAGGAGCTCACTGGGAACCTGTAGGATTCCCACACATAGGGAACTCCCACCACCTTCCTTGGGCTACAGCAGCAAAGCACATGGCCCTTGAGAATGTGCTGGGAGGACACCTGCCCCTGCACATTGGCCCCTGGAGAATAATGACCTCTCTGTTCACACCTTAGGGGAGTGCCTTTCATTGGTGCTCTCAAGTGCAGAGCCACAGTTCGAAGGAAATATTGGGCAGTGCAATTCCCAGTTTTGTTTTGGAAGGCAGAAGGAGAGGGTAATGAGGCCCAGTCAACAACAGGCAATTTAGCACATCACCTTTGGTTTGAAGACACGTTTGTTGATTGCAATTGTTTATTCTATGGGCTGCCTTGGACAAAAATGACATCGAACTTATTCTTGAATTTGAAATTCCCAGTACAGTGCTTACTAAACATTTAATAAATGAATGCAAACATAAATGAATAAGCCAACCAAACTTAGAAATATAAATATAACATAGGCTTAGTTTCTATCATCAGTTCCAGATATTATCTTTGTTACTTTATCAGAATCACTCTTTACAAGTCTACGTATTTTTGTCACTAAATCTACATAAACATCTCCACCTCCTTTTTTAATGGTAGAAGATAATTAGGAACTCCAAATGGAGGTAGCTCTATAGGTTGTAACAGCTGTTTACAAGTATGTTCTTCTTTTGAATGACATGTTAATAATTATTAATTATACCAAATTTAAGCAGCATGGGGGGACTTCTTTTGTCTTTTACATAATAGCTTTCTTTTTATCCATTACTTAGTAAATAAATTTATTAGTTCCAAATCATTATTTTAAGGTAATGATTTGTTGCCACCACAGACAATATAAAAGCCATACATCCATTCTTCAAAGAGTAAAACAAAAGAGATTTCCACCAACTGTGACATTATGCCATTTTGGAAAACCAAGATGAACAACTTAATAATTCTTTTAAAAGCTTCTATTGTTATCTTCATTTTGGCTATTTTCATTACAGGTTTGGTTTGATCTCATGGCTTCTGAGGTACATAAATGATTTTTCCTCTATCTTCTCATCATTATTGCCCCTAGTTTTCCGCCATATATTCAAAAAAGACAAAGGCTGCCACATATTTTTCTCATGGTCTGTGTTATATACTACTTGTGTGGTTGGCAGAGAACATTATGCCACAAGAGAAGGGAAATGACTATTAGTACCAGCATCCACACAAAGTATCAAGAGATGATTTACTTTCCTGTCAGCTCTCAGTTTCTGCATCTTGAAAATAATCTGATTTCAGCAAGATGGAGTCTAAGGTTCTGACCTGCTCAAAATTTCAATTAATGCATAAATTATAGCTTTACATATTCTGCTTCACTTGATAGAAAAGTATGAAATGTGTATAATTTGGGTCTGGGAACTCACATTAACTGTTATTTCATGAATTAGATTTATTAAAGAATCAGATTTTCCAGTAATACACTAGTCCTTGAAAGTGAAGAGGAAATGACATCATATAAATAGTGGAGTAGGAAGCTCCAAGAATCAATCCCTCCCCTGAAGCAGCAATGAAGCTGCCAAAAAGCTGACAGAATCAACTCTTACAGAACTCTGAGACCTAAAGAAAACCTTACAACCACTAAGGGAGAGCTTAAAGAAGAAAGAGGCACCTAAGTCTCAGTTACAGCATATTGTGGTGCATTAGTTTACCCCCCTAGCTCCCCCTACTCCCCAGGGTCTTGGGCTGGAGTGGTTTTCCAGGTATCATCTAATGAAAGCCTTTAAGACATATAGTACCCATAAGTATCAGGGGCAAAGATAGTGGGTGCGGCAAGCAGCAGAAACTACCAGAAGCCTAGGAAACAGGAGGCTGATGAGGAGGACTCTTTGGGGGAACAAAGGAATCAGGAATAAATACTGGGAAGTCTGAAGTGAAACATGCATGCTCAGGGCTGGATGCATGCTCAGAAAAGAACTGAGTAGACCTTAGGCATGCACCTCTGTCTACACTCTGGGCTCCATGCAGGCAGGAAGTGAAGGCTAATGTAGGGATATACATGGCTTGGCTCAGCATTGAAGGAGTGTCCAGCTCAGAGCCGATCTGAGATTGGGAGAAAATTTTTTTTTCTTTTAGACTCCAGGCATTTCATTAACTCTCTACCAAGTCACTGCTGACTACTAAAGATAACAGAACAGGGACTTCAGTGACCACATACAGCAAGGAATATAATCTTAGCAAAAATATATTTTGGAAAAGTCACTAAACACATGAGAGACTATAACTTCAACAATCAACAACAGCAAACCCTGTGGAAGGGGGAGAACATGGTTTCCAGAGTTGCTACATTATAATATTCAACACACCCAAATTTTGTCAAAAAATTACAAGGTGTACAAAGAAACTGGAAAGTATGGCCCACTCACAGGAAAAAAGAAATTAACACAAACAGTCCCTGAAGAAGCACAAACATTAGATTTACTAGACACAGACTCTTAAATCAACTGTCTTAAAATATGTTCAAAGAGCTAAAGACAACTATTGACCAAAAAATTAAAGAAAATCAAGAGAGTGATGTTGGAACAAATTGAGAATATCAATAAAGAGAAATGATAAAGAGGAACCAAATACAAATTCCAGAGCTGAAAAGTACAAGAACTGAAATCAAAACTTAACTAGAGAGGTTAGGTAGCATATTTGAGCAGGCTGAAGAAAGAATCAGTGACCTTGAAGATAGAATGATTAATATAATTCAGTATGAGGACTGGAAAGTAAGACTCTGTAGGGAAAGTCCTTTGTTCTTTTGGTCTCAGATTACCATTCTGTTATTGTCCTTTAGGATATTTTAGGATATGACCTGAAATAATAAATGCAGCTTCAAAATTCTGCTCTGTGCCTCACAGCAGAGTCCAAGGACAAACTGTAACTTGCTTTCTCCTTTGTTTATCCAAAGCTTTTCTGTGCAGCAAATAGAGAAAAATTTGTCTTCACAAAAGGTTGAAGAATACAAATCATCAAAATTTAAATAGCTTGACAAAAGTCAGACATAAACAGACTAAAAACTGGTTTGTTCCAATTCCCAGTCTATGCATACTTCTATTATAAGCTCAAAAGCCAAGTATTGTTTTGGATCAATTCTTGCCAACTTTTTATTCAGAAGTACAAATTTAAGTTTGTCAAAGTTTTCTAGAAAATATGATGGATTGTTTTAAATGAAAAGAATGTGTTTTCTCCCTATGTATCTTAAAGTGATGTGATTCTAGTCTTTATGTTAGAATTTACATTTTAATATATTTCTGCTGAATTTGGATCCCTATGATTAATTTACCTTCATTTTACAATAACTGTAGTTTGATAAAATATAAAATTGTTGGTCTAATCCTTTAGAGAAGAAAGTTTGATTAGTAATTCCCATTCTCTTATATATTACTGGAAAAAGTTATGATGATTATTATAATTGCTTCTATTAACAATTTGATAATAACAAGACCAACATTTAGAGTATTTAGCATGAGCTGGGTACTACACCAGTTCCAGAAATGTTTTTATATAATTTTAGAGAAAAGATGGAAAGGGAAATTAATTCAATTTATAAGTAACAAAATTGAATCTAAAGAGATTAAGAAATTTTCTCAAGTATACACAGCCAGTAAATGACTCAGCCAAAATTTGAAATTCTATCACCCAATCCAGTGGCCTTATTCTTAGTCTTAGGCTTGATAATTGTCAAAGCACAAGCTTTCAGTTTGCAGTCCATAATGCAGTTTTCCTTTGCCATATTAAACCTTATGGACATTGCTCATATCAAAAGAAATTGGGTCTATTCTCTGAGCACATGAAACATTTTAGATATTCCCTAAATAATAAATGGGCACAAGGCTGAGTGCCTGGTAGTCATATGGAAAAGAAACACAGGAGACTGTGGGGCCACCTCTGTAACCATGCCCATGTCATCCCATTTATTCCTCACAATGCATTAGATTATAACTGAGGAAACCAGGCTAGTTGCCCCAGAGCTTGCCAAAACCCTGCAGTACAGGCCTGTGTCTGCCTTTGTATGTGGATGGCTTTGGGAGAAAGGAGTCTAAAGCAGGGGAACAATGTGGTATGAAACACCAATGATGCTGATGCCTCTTTCCTATGTCTTTTTAAAAGGCTGAAATGAACAAACCAAAATTATTTTCAGAGAATAATGTATTTCATTCCATCTCATTTCAAACTGATTAGCAAAGAGGAAGATCAGTTGCCCATGCAATCTGTTTGAATGGTCAAAATAACTGAATTAGAAAACAAATGAGCAGTACAGTTATCTCAATCATTTCACAAACACTTGGGATTATGTTTGGGGGACTTTAATTGTAGTTTTTAGTAACTGGCCATTGTAACCAAAGAAAATACAAGTTAATTAGGTTAAATATCTTGAGCAAACCCATTGAGACAAGTTCTCTGTCACTGTAATGAGACCTCAAACTGTGACGATGTGATGCAACTTTTAAGAAGAAAGGAGATATTCAGAGAGAAATTAATATGTCTAATAACATTCTGCAGACATATGGCAATATCAAAAGCATTCAGTTTAACACTGGGAATTTATAAGTGTTTAAATGCCCATTAATTTCCATACTAGCCACAGAGAGTGAAAGTCAAAGACAGACACAACCACCAGCAACATGCAGAAAGTAAGAATTGGGAAGGTTGCACAGAGTTGTGGGCAGTAATAGAAGAGAACTTTTAGGTAAGAGGGAGGAATGATGCCTTTTCAAACTTCCCAAACTTTGCTGTGGTTTCAATGAAATTCTAAGCATCAGCCTCGTCAATCATATTGCCATGAAAGTAATGTTGAGAGAAATACTTAAAGTATTTTCATAGCTGCTTCCCAAATTATATTTTCACGTCATAATTAAAATCAATTTTTTAAATAAATCTCTCCTAATACTTATCATCCAGATTGTTTTGAAACTGAATATGAAGAAATATGAAACAGTTCTAAATATTTTAAAAGGATAAATATCAACATATGAGGTAAACAAGGACATTTTAATTTTTAAAGAATAAAAAGAATCACAAAAGATAATGATTCTATACTTAAACACATAGAAATTAAGAAGTAATATATGGAATTCCAGTTTCCAGTCTGACATGTAATTAGAAGTTATCACTCAGGCCTAGACAATAACAAACAAAAAACAAACAAACTGAACATTGCTAACACTTCCTCATCCATCACAGGCCTAATTGCCTGGAAAAGTGGAAAGAAGTGGTTAGCAAGAATCACAGCTTACTGCAAGCAGAAGGCCACAACTGGAATCAGTACTTAAACTGCAAGTGATGAATTGCTGGAGACCCAGGGTGAACTGGCTTGAGACTTAAAAATCCAGGGTCCAAAGTAGGGGTGTCTACACACTTTCTTGAAGAAACAAAGGGAAGAAAAAATAAAGACTTGATCAAGCAAAAATTGGGGGAATTTGTCACATAGACCCGCCTTATAGGATATGTTAAAAGAAGTTCTTCGGAGAGAAGGAAAATCATAAAGGTCAGAAACTTGTATCTATGTAAAGAAAGAAAGAGCATTAGGAGGGGAAGAAATCAAGGTAAAATAATTTAAAAAATTTTTGTATTCTTAATTGGTCTAAAAGAAAGCAGTTGGCTCAAAACAATAATACTAGCTTGTTATAGCTTATAGATAAATGAAATTAGTGATAATGTTATAAAAGACAGGAAGGAGGAATTAGGAATCTTCTCTTATAAGGTACCTGCACTACCCATGTGTTATAGGTCAATTGTAAATGTACATTGCAGATGCTAAGGCAACTAACAATAACCGTCATCATCATCATCATCTTCATCATCTAAAATAAAATTCATATGCTGAGAGAGAAATGATAGAATTATAGAAGGCATAAAAAGAGGATGTCAGCAAAATTAAAAAAAAAAAGGCAGGACTTCCCTGGTGGTACAGTGGTTAAGAATTTGCCTGCCAACGCAGGGGACATGGGTTCGAGCCCTGGTGCGGGAAGATCCCACATGCCGTGGAGCAACTAAGCCCATGCACCACAACTACTGAGCCTATGCTCTAGAGCCTGTGAGCCACAACTACTGAGCCTGTGTGCCACAACTACTGAAGCCCGCATGCCTAGAGTCTATGCTCCACAACAAGAGAAGCCACCGCAATGAGAAGCCCACGCACCGCAATGAAGAGTAGCCCCCACTCGCCTCAACTAGAGAAAGCCTGCTTGCAGCAACGAAGACCCAACACAGCCAAAAATAAATAAATAAACAAATTAATTTTAAAAAGCCCTATTAAAAAAAAAAGGCAATGAATAGAAATCAGTTACAAATACGGTAGATATTAATCTAACTGTATTATTAATCACTTTAAATGTGAATGGTATAAATACACCAAACAAAAGATAAAGACTTTCAGAGTTTCAGATACAGACCAATATCTCTCATGAACATAAATATAAAATCCTCAACAAAATATTAGCAAATTGAATCAACAATGTTTAAAAAGAATTATACAACATAACCAAATGGGACTTATCCCAAATATCCAGATATACAAGGATCCTTCAACATTTGAAAATTAATGTAATCCATCACATTAACAGATTAAAGAAGAAAAAGTATATAATCATATCAATACATGCTGAAAAATCACATGACAGACTCCATTATGCATCCATGATAAAAACTCAGCAAACTAGGAATAGAGGTGAGCTTCCTCAACTTGATAAAGAATATCTATTGGAAAAAAAAAAACCCAAACTAACATCATTTTTAATGGTGAGACACTAATGTTTTCCCCTTAAGATCAGGTACAAGGCAGGGATATCCCCTCTCATTGCTCCTATTCAACACCATTCTGGAAATTCTACTTAGTGTAATAAGACAAGAAAAGTAAATAAAAGATATATAGAATGGGAAGGAAGAAATAATACTGTCCTTGTAGATGATGTGGTTGATTATGTGGAAAATATCAAAGAAAGAGCAACAACAAAAGCCCTGTAACTAATAAATGAGTATACTAAGGTTGTAAGATACAAGGTTAATATACAAATATTGCAGAAGTGACAATTAGAATTAAAAATTAAAAACACAACATGATTTATATTAGCACCAAAAACACAAAACATTCAGGTATAAATCTAACCAATATCTATAATATCTATATGCAGAAAACTACAAAACTCTGATGAAAGTAATCAAAAAAGATTTAAGTAAATAAAGAGGTATTTATTCATTATGTTCATGAATAGGAAGACTCAATATTGTCAGGATGTCAATTTTTCTGAACTTAATATACATATTCAATGCAATTCCAATTAAAATCCCCAAATCTTTTACAGCAACAAATGGATTCTAAATTTCATATGAAAAGTTAAAGTACCCAGAATAGCCAACAAGGTGTTGAAGAAATGTGAAGTTGGAAGCCTGACACTCCTTACTATAAAACTTACTATAAAATTATACGAATCAAAACAGTGTGGTATTGGTGAAAGAATAGAAAATAGACCAATGGGACAAAATACAGAGCTCCAATATAGGCCTACACAAGAATACTCAGCTGATCTTTGACAAAGAAGAAAAGGCAATTCGATGGAGAAAGAATTGTCTTTTCAACAAGTGGTGCTGGAAAAAGTGGACATCCACATGCAAAAAATGAATTTAGATTCAGACATTATACTTTTTACAAAATTAACTCAAAACGTATCTGTATCATAGACCTATATGTAAACTGAAAATTATGAAACTTCTAGAAGTTAACAGAGAAAAATTCTAGGTGACCTTGGTTTTGATGATGACTTTTTAGGTGCAACACCAAAATTATGATCCAAGAAAAAATACTTTGATAAGTTAGATTTCACTAAAAGTAAAAATCTCTACTCTGTGAAAGATGCTATCAAGAAACTGAGAAGACAAACTACAGATTGAGCTAAAATATTTGTAAAACATGTATCTGATGATGGACTATATTCAAAATATACCTTTCTTAATCCTCAACAAACAACCCAGTAAATAATGGGCAAGATATATGGACACCTCACCAAGAGGATATGCCAATGGCTAAAGAGCACATGAAAAAATGTTCCACATTATACATCATTAGGAAATTGTAATTTAAAACTATAATGAGAAACCACTATACATCTATTAGAATGGCAAAAACCTCAAACACTGAAAATACCAAATCTTGGTGAGGATGTGGAGCAACAGGAATGCTCATCCATTGCTATGGGAATGAATAATGGTACAACCACTCTGGAAGACAATTTGGCAGTTTCTAACAAAACTAAATAGAGTCTTAGCATATAATTCATCAGTTGAGCTACTAGGTATTTACTCAAATAAGGTGAAAACCTGCATCTACACAACAATCTGTACAGATGTTTATAGCAGCTTTATTCATAATTGTCAATACTTGGAAGCAACCAAGATGTCCTTTAATAAGTGAGTGGATAATCAAACCATGTTATAACCATCAAATGTACTATTATTCCATGATAAAAAGGAATGAACTATCAAGCCATGAAAAGACATAGAATAATCTTAAATGCATATTTCTAAGTGAAAAAAGTCAATCTGAAAAGGCTACATACTGACTGATTCCAACTATATGACATTCTGAAAAAAGCAAAACTATGAAAAGAATAAAAAGGTCAGAGTTTTCCAGGGATTGGAAGGGAGGGAGGGATGAATAGGTGGAGCACAGGGGATTTTAGGGCAGTTTAATCATTCTGTGTGATATTGTAATCAAGAATACATGTTGTCACAACCTACAGAACTGTACAACAGAAAGAATGAACTGTGATGTAAATTATAGACTTTAGCAATAATGTATCAATATTGGTTCATCAATTTTAATAAATGTAATGCAGTAATTGTGATGGTTAATTTTATGTGTCAACTTGACGAGCTATGGGGTGCCTGGATATTTGGTCAAACATTATTCCAGGTGTGTCTGAGAGGATGTTTCTAGATGAGATTTACATTTGAATCAGTAGACTGTGTAGGGCAAATCACCCTCCTCAGTGTAGATGGGCCTCATCCAATCAGCTGAAGGACTAAGTAGAACAACAACAACAAAAAATGAAATTAAGGTGGAACTCCTCCTGACCTGATAGCTTGTGCTGGGACATTGGTCTTCCTGCCCTCAAACTTGAACTCTGGACATTAGCTCTTCTTGGATGTTGAGTCTGCCAGCTTTCAGACTGGAATTTACCCCATCAGTTTTCTTGCTTCTCAGGCCTTTGGACTCAGACTGAACCTATAATTTTGGCTTTCCTGGGTCTCCAGGTTACTGACTGCAGAGCCACAAACTCCATAATCATGTGAGCCAATTCCTTACAATAAATCTTGATAGATGATAGATAGATAGATGATAGATAGATAGATAGATAGATAGATAGATAGATATACATATACATATAGACATCGACATAAAATTGGGGATTACTAAAGCAGCTGGTTCTGTTTCTCTGCAGGGAGAATCCTGACTAATCCACTAATGCAAAACGTTAGTAATAGGAAAACTGTGTGTAGGTGGAGAGGGGGCTTATGGGAACTCTGACATTTCTACTCAATTTTTCTGTAAACCTAAAACTACTCTAAAAAATAAAGCCTATTAATATTTTAATATAGTATACTTTTATATTTTTAAATAAAGAAGAAATTAAAATTCAGGAAAATTACGATAGCATTAATATACACTGTTTATAAAGTTTTTCTTAATATAGAAAAAATACTACATCTGAAATGACAAATGGGCAAAGTGTATGTTTTGAAAATTTTGATCAATATAGTGGGTAACCTAATGGGATGGGGTTCAACTTTTCTCACTAACATACATAAAAATTCTTCCTAAATTAGAACAGAAAATAATTTACAACTGAGATTAAAAGAAATAAAAGAAAATTCTCATGGTAAAGAGAAAGAGAGAGTGAGAGATGAGAGAGCCAGGAGGTGAGCCTGCATTGACTTGCCTGAGTTTCACAGGCCATGCAGGAGTTCACAAAAGTGTCCAACCCATGTATAGGCTCACTCAGGTTTTATCCTTGTGAGAAACATGAGCCTGAGACCAGCACACATGCTCCCCATCAGTTAAAAGTAGGACAGAAGGAGCCACAGGAATTCTTGTGATCTTTTGAAGTCTTGGCAAGTGAAAAAAATTTTTAAAAAATCAATCATAAGAAGTTGAAATTTAAGGTCTATACCATCAACTAGACAGGAATCCAAATCTACCCAAATTCTCCTGTAAGGGAACCATTAAGCCGAAGAATTAACATATAATCTTACCCAGGACTATGAAAACTGCTCAGGACCATGAAGAAGCAAATGCAAATTTGCTCCACAGGACACTTAAACAGCCCAGGGCACAAAGACTTCCCACGAAAAAACTACATCTCCAATAATGAGTTTGTAATCCAAAATTACAAAACACATGAAGAATAGAACATAGTAAAGAAGTCTCGAGGGCCACACAAACATATGGACTAGAACTTCCAGAAAAGAACATTTTAAAAGCAATTGATAAAAAAATTGTGTGTGTGTGTGTTTACATATGAGATAAAAATAATCTATAATTAAAAGAGAGTAGGCAGATTTTTTCAGAAAATTAAACTTCTAGAACTGAAAATATATGAATATATGAATATAAACCTCAATAGATGAATTAATGGACAAATAAGACATAATTGAAGAGAGATTAAATTAATTAAAAGTAAAAACTGAGGAAATAATTTGAAATGCAGTGAAATGAAATAATAAGAAGAAAACTCTAACTCTGAAGGATCAGTTAAGAGATATGATGAAAAAAATTGCTATTAGATATAAAAGGCATACAACCTAGTGCTGAGAATATGAACTCTATTGAGTGATTCCCTGGATCAAATCCTATAGCTACTCCTCAATGGCTGTGTGAACTTGAGTGAGTCACTAAACCTTTACACTTAAGTTTCCTCAGCTATAAATATAGATATTAATAGAACCTACATCACAGAGTTATTGTAATCGCTGAAGCTGCTAAAACTAATATAATGTTTAACATAAAATATGTAAATTGGAAAAGCATATAATCAGTGTTCAATCAATGAGTGATCATTATTAAGGAAGAGTTTAACCTATATTTAAAAGGATAAACAGTGGGAGATGTGAGAAAGAATGAGGGAGAGGAAAAAAATTGAAGAAAATTTCTGAGAATTTTTCCTATTTGAAGATACTCACATGTTTTCAAATTAATAAATATATTATATGACAAGAATAGGATCTAGCACATGTTGAGACACAAAAAATGCTACATGAATAAATGAGTCATGATCAGGATAAGTAATAACAAATATAAACCTAATTAAAACCATGTGTGCCTCTATACATATGTCTGAATGTACATGTGTGTGCATATACATATATATATGTGACGTGTGTACCCACACATACCTGCCTGGGTGTGCCCAGGCATATGTGTACATTTGTGGGCATGTGTGCATGTGCACGTAAACTGCAGAACCAAAACAGAAACTCAAAAAGTAAAATAGAGAAAAGGCAGATAGCTCCTCGCTCCCCCACAAAGTGAGTGTTGTTAGAATGGCAGCAGACTTCGAGCAAAAATAGATTTCAGAAGACAGCAGTATACTACTTTTAAAGGGCTGAAAGAAAACAGCTGGTGATTTAACTAAATCACCATTCAAGTATAAATGCAAAATAAATATATTTAAAAAAAAAAAGACTGAGCAAGTTCAACCCTGTTGATTGGAGAGTTAGAAGACAATCTGCCTCAGTTAGAAGGAAATTAGTCCTAAAATGAAAAAATGGAATGCAAAATGAAATAGTAAGCTAATTCATTTCTGAATATATTGGTAATTAAAAATAAAACCAGTGATTAACAAGGTCTCTATGTGTATAAAATTATTATCCAGAGTGTGTTTATATATAAACAGAGCACCTTTCCACCCCAAATGAGACTACCTTCCCAGGGCTGTACTTTGGTTGTCTCCTTTAAATTCTACTCCCAACAAGGTATTTGGGAACTTATATCTGACCCAGCCTCTAAGAGAAGTGAACAGTTATTTTCTGCGCTGACAATTAAACTCAAATAATTAATCAAACAATTAAGCTCAATATTTAATATTATAATCATTGCTAAAATAGTATGCAATATTTTAGAGCAATGTTTCATATAAAACTTGTTCCTTTCTGAATGTGAATTTAAGAATAACTTATTTTGGACTCATCAAGCACTTGGGTTAGTTCCGGGGGATTCTGAGACACAACTTGTAACCAGTAGTAAATCAGTGGCTAGGAAGGCTGAAAGAGTGAATGAAAAAAAAAATTCCAATAATTTGTATGAAGGTATCAATTTTGGGTGAAATAGTAGTATTTAGTTTAAAATTTTCTTTAAAAGTTTTAGGAGGAAAATAAAAGCTAAAGGTAATAGTAGCTATAAAAAAATGTTCATTTGAACTCTTTTCTCATATTTATTTGGATTTACCTAGGGCAACTTCTGATTTCAATTCAAAGCTACTGTGTCAGGCATTTAATGAAAATTTTCACATCATCAGCCTACAGATGTGGATTTTCAGCTCATCACTTGCACATTCCACTGAAAATGGATACAAGAACTGGGAGCGAGACACATGAAAAAAATAAAACTTACCAAAATCCAGCATCAGCTAGCAGCATTGCATAAGACCTGCAGTTTTATGGATCGGTATAGACCAATACCCTTCACTAGTACCTGTCATATTACTGAGATTTATGCAGACGTTACACACTGCTGAGCTGAGGTGGGAATCTTTAGAAACTACTGTTGGAGAAGTACAGTGTGTCCCAGATGGACCTTGCTTCTGGCTAAACTCTGACCTGTGGTTTAGAGGAATTGAGTGGGGCTGAGGTATCAGCATCACCAACCACACTACCCAACAAATTTCCTGTCTTTGGGATGAAGCTAGGGGCATACATTTCCATTAGCAGACTGTAAAATCCATGTTTTTTAAATGTCTAGGCAGTTAGGCACACTCTTCTCCCTCAGTCACTCTGTGAGGCAGTTAATCAACATTGTTTTAATCTCCTTTTTTCTATAGTTGATTAATTTTCTGTGACCTTTAGGATTTTTAGGACAGAAATCTCCAGCCCCCTTCCTGTCCCCAGAGGTTGGGCTGGCCCAAAGTTCAGACCCAGTAATCTAGGGGCCCACAAAGAGTTGCTTCATTAGCATAACTGAGATATTCCTATCACTCAAAAAATTCCATGGGGTTTTGGAGCTCTGTGCCAGGAACCAAGGACAAGCACCGTATATATTCTTATCACACCACAAATACAGGTAATAATACCACAAGGGAAGAGGGAGAAAATGGAACTATATTAAAGTTTCTATATTTTACCAGAGGTAACTTAGCATTATTTTGAAGTCAATTGTGAGAAGTTAAGATTCATATTGTAGTCCCTGAGAAATCTCTAAGAAAATAATTCCAAAAATAGAATTCAAAAAAAAGAGGATTTGTTGTAAAATAGATAGCTGTGGGAAGCAGCTGCATAGCACAGGGATATCAGCTTGGTGCTTTGTGACCACCTAAAGGGGTGGGATAGGGAGGGTGGGAGGGAGACGCAAGAGGGAGTGGATATGGAAATATATGTATGCGTATAGCTGATTCGCTTTGTTATACAGCAGCAACTAACACAACAATGTAGAACAATTATACTCCAATAAAGATGTTAAAAAAAAAGAGGATTTGAAATGGCACACTAAAAAAATTATACAACACAAAAGAAAGCCAACAAAAGGAGGAACAGAGAAACAAATGAGAGATGTATAGAAAATAAATGGAAAAATTGAAAATGGAAATCTAACCACATCAATATTTGCAATGAATGTGAATAATCTAAACACCCCAGTAAAAAGGCAGGGATTTTCAGTCTCAATTAAAAAATGAAAGGTCCAACTCTATGCTCTTTCCAAGAGACAGACCTTAGATGCAAGAATGCAAATAGTTTGAAAGTAAAAGGATGGAAAGAGACATACCGTGTGTAATAGTCTGGATAATGGTCACCCAAAGGTACCAGGTCCTGATCCTGGATTTTCTAGGTAGGTCCTAAATTCACTCACAAATGTCCTTATAAGATGGAGGCAGAGGAAAATTATCATACAGAAAAGAAGGGGGCCATGTGACCAAAAGGGCAGAGATTAGAGGGATATGGCCACAAGCAAAGAAATGTCAGACACCAGATTCTCCCCTAGAGCTTCCAAGGGAGTGCAGCTTGCTGACACCTTGACTTTGACCCAGTGAGACCGATGTTGAACTTCTGGCCACCAGAACTGTGAGAGAATAAATTTCCTGTTTTGTAAGCCATAAAAATTTATGGTAATTTGTTACAGTACACACAGGAAACTCATACACCATGCAAAGAGTAACCATATGAAAAGCACAGATCAATGACCATCATGAACACTGATTAAAAAAATTGTTGACAAAATTTATAAAGGGAATCCAGCAATTAATAATTTATCCAACATATTTTACAGAAGCAGGACTTCCAGATGATTATGTGAGGGGATCTAAGACTCCTTTTCCACTGAAACAGTGTTTAACTGGTGAAAATTATTTTTTAAACCCATTAAAGTGTTTGGAAATTGTCCTAAAGGTACACAGCAACAGGAGAAAATTTATTCAAGAAAAGCTACTACACCTTGGTAAGAGTAGTGAGAGCCTGTAGCATTTGAGCCAAGAGCCATTCCCAGCACCTCCCACCTCACTCAGTAGAATGAAAGCTCTACTCCAGGTGGGAGTGGCTAGGGAGACAGGGGTCCCACTCCCCCAGCTCCTTGCCTAGAGATACAGTTGGCTCTTGGCATCCATCATCTCCCTGAGCTTCTGGGTGTAGAAGCTTCCTTCCAGGTGGGTGTGGCCAAGAGAATGAGAGCTCTCTTTATCCACCATCCGCAGTTGCAGGGTTGCAGATCTATCCAACTGCAATGGTCTAACAATACCAGGCCCTGATCTCCTTCAGCTCTTCTTACTCATAGGGTGGAAGCTTTGTGTTGGGAGGGGCAACTTGAAAAGATCAGAGGCATCACTCCAGGAGAAGTGGGCCACTTCTGCCTCTGGCCCAGTTCACTGGCACAGAGGTCTGCTCAGAAAGAGGCAGGCTGTAAGAACAGAGAGCTCTGCAGCATTCCCTACAGGGACTGACTTTATTTGGGATAGTGTGTGAGGAAGTTCATGCCTATGGATATTGTCAAAAACAACAGAGATCTTAGTGGTGAGCAATTAAGAGGAGGCTGGAGATGCATGATGCTAGCAGCATCAGGTGAAATGGTAGTCCAGCTAGATATTTAGCAAAGAAATCCAGAAAAAGAATTCCCTTCCAAAAAAAAAAAAAAAAAAAAAAAGAATTGCCTTCCAGGCGTTGAAACAAGCTTCAGGAACTGTGAACACCCTGTCCCTGCAAAGAGCCCAACTTTAATTGGATCAGGCTGTGAAAAAAAAAAAGTTGTACCCCAGGATGTGTTGAAAACAATGTAGTAGTCAGCTAGCAATTAGTGGAGGCTAATAGGTGAACACAAGGCAATAGAGGCAGACCAGCCAGACACTTAGTGGTGAGTCAGGGACCAGAGCCCAGCTAAAGCCACTGTCATCTCAGTGTCAGAGACCATGCCCATGGCTAAGGTTTCAGCTCAAGGAGCAGCATTAACCCCTGTACACTGTGGGTAGTCAGCTTCACTGAACTCACTCAGCCAAGTCAACAAACAAGAAACAACAACAAACATTGTGAGGGGTCTTAGTGTCCAGACTTACTATAATATATTACCTACCATATCTAGTTTTCAACAAAAAATTACCAGATATATAAAGAAACAGTGATGAATGACTCATGCGCAGGAAAAAAAATTCGGCAATAGAACTTGCCTTTGAGGGGCCCAGATGGCAAGTTCTTCTTGCCTCTAACATTTCCTAGATGGAGAACAGCAGGAGCCTTCAATCTGGAACTGCCAATGGGCACACACCAAAAACAAAGCTCCTTAAAATGTCTGTTTTCTTTTGTCAAGGGACCAGAAAATGGGTGGCTGCTATGGACTGAACGTGCCCCGGCTAAATTCATATGTTGAAGCCATAATCACCAATGCAATGGTATTAGGAGGTAGAGCTTTAGGGAGGTGATTTGGTCTTGAAAATGGAGCCTTCAGAAATGGGATTAGTGCTCTTATAACACAGGAGAGAGTTGACCCCTTTCTCTTCCATGTGAGGACACACTGGGAAGGTGGTTGTCTGCAGGCCAGGAAGTGAGCCCTCACCATGTACCAAATCTGCCAGCACATTGATCTTGAACCTCTAGCCTCCAGAACTGAGAGAAATAAATGTTTGTTGTTTAATCCACCTAGTCTATGGTATTCTGTTATAGAAGCTTGAGCTGACTAAGACAGTGGCTTAACAATAGAAAACTTTTTTGACAGCATCCGCCCTACTCCAGCCAAACACCAACAAAACCCCACAGGTTCCCCCACCCAGTTACAGTGGAGCTGAGTGGGTAGTATTCTTCTACCCCCTGCCACCTGGGTAGTAAAAGAGACATGTGATAAATTCTTCCTTCAGAGCAACACAATGGAAGTGGAGAAAGAGCAGCTGACTGTGCTGCAGGCAGCAGGTCAGTAAGGGAGGGGTACCTATACAAAGGCACGGTGTGAGTGACGTGCTATTTATTGCATCAAGTGGTGGGTTTATTTGTGTTCATTACATTATTATGCTTTTCAGCTTATGTGTATTTCTTTTTTATGCAAGTTATGAAAGTTGCAATTTGCAGATATTGTAAGACAGGTAAAGGAAAAACTTCATTTGCACCCTACTATATTCTTTCTCTCATTCATGGTATAGCTTCTTTAGACAAAGTCTTTTAAATCTTTAACTTCTTGGGTCACTTTGCTGTACAGCAGAAATTCTCACAACATTGTAAATCAACTATACTTCAATTTAAATTTTTTTGAAAAATAAAAAACTCTCTCTCAAAAAGCCCATTTGTCTGTCACTGAGAACTGTGGATTTCAGATCTATGCTTTAAGAATCAACTCTGGGAATAAAAGACAAGCATTTGGCCCAATGTCTCAACTGTTTCCAACCCTCTCTCCATGATGGTACATAAAGCCTCTTGCTGCCACTTGCTGCCCTGAACCACCAGGGAAGGATGATACACAGAAAGGAAAGAACAGGACATCATGGTTGATATTTCAAGATATTATCTATTTACCTATAGATATTGCAGTGATGTTCTTCTCGGGTGATTGGGTTATACATAGTTGTGATTTTTGCATATTTCTATTTTCTAAATCTCAACCTTCATATCTTAATCAAAATGCATTTTTGTATCTCCCTCAGGGACTGTTTGTTCCTGGGGGTTGAAGGTGATGTCAGTGGTGATCTAAGTTAGTCACTTTCCTCCAGGTTTCCACCAAGGGTAGTGAGCACCCTGCCTTGGGGGGGCGAGGGGTTTGCAGGGAGATGGTTGGCACAAGAAGGGGACGAGCATTAAAAGCATCCAATCCAGTGCAGTAAGTTTTTAAGAGAGTAACTATGGAAAGGAATTAGGGCTCTGGGAGAAAACCCAGCATGTTCTAGGGCAGGATAAGGATGCTGAAACAAAAGATATTTCACAGAATCACAGTGTTAACTAGACTTTGAAGGATAAATAGGAGATTACATGAAAGAGATAAGGGGAAAGTACATTCTGGGGATACTGAGGGCAAAATAAACCACTGAGCATATCAGAGAGGAGGAAGCCAGGAAGCTAACTCACTACAGATAACAACTGTATCTCATCAGTACATCTACAACTGCCAGTGAAGCTGGAAAAGTTGCCAAGTTCCAGAAATCTAGAAAGTTCTTACTCTGGATTCTGGTCTCAAAAAGAGTGACGTCTTGGCTGGTGAGGAACCAAACACCCACTGCACTGCCCATCTGCTCTTCCAGTTCTTCCCTGGAGTGAGTTCTCCCAAACCTCCCTCAGGCCCACCTCCCCATTCAGCCCCTCCAGACCCAGAAGTGTGTTGTCCCCTCATGGATTCTGAGACTTCAGTGATAGAAGAATATCGCCCTGCCAAGTGGCTCTCATGGCTCATTTATGGTGAGGGTTTATTGTCATCTCAGTGGGCACTCACCAGAGGTGGAGTCCTGAGAATTTTCTCGGGGAATTGGAACCCCCCAGATGCACGGCCACGGAAATGCCGTCTTGACTTTCGGGCTGTGTGTGGGCGTGAAGAACTGCATCTCGCGTGACGTGAGGCAAGCACAGATAGAACTTTTGTTCGTACTTGTTTTCCTTCCTTGAGCTCCATTGCGATGATGTCATTTTAGCAGAATTTAATTTGAACAGGTTGAATGATATAACTGATGACATGAAGCTTCAGCTATAATGACTGACTGACGGAGGGCAGCTGGCAGAGTTTCTGGCTACAGTTACACACACACGTGTGCGTGCACATACCCTGTCTCTCTCATATTGCATGAGTGACAGGCAGATGGTTCAAACAACAATAAACAGTAGATTAGATATAGCAGCTTCTTAGGGAAAAAAAACTGTATGCTAAAAAAATCATCTGTCGGTCCTGGTTAAGCAGGCTGCGCTTACCTGAGCTCACACCCTGGAGGCTCGCTGTGTCTCATTTCACTTTGCTGCCTCGAAACCTCACCCTGGGGCCAGACAGAGCACTGGACAGCTATGGGGCAGAGGGTATTATTCCATCCCCGCACCCCAGCCCAGCCCAATGAATGGCCTTCTCACTTCCACAGTTTATCATTCAGTCTCAATTTTAATCATGAGTAGAAGAGTATTTCCATGCAGAACAGCGCTGCATTTTCTGCAAAAGCTTCCGATATGGGTATTTACTAGTGAGGGAAGTTCATTTTCCTAAAAAATTTGACTGAACATCATGAACAACATAACTCATTCATTTTTCTTTTAGGGGTGTATCTATCAGGATGCTCGAAGCTTCATAACATGTATGTTTAGTTTCAAAGGCTTTCATTGGCTTGTATTCCTTATCATAAATAAAAGAAGAGGAGTGATAGCAATGTGAGAACCCGCATTTGTTGTCTGTTTTGTGCATCTGAAGTCTCAAGCATCCCTGGAGGTAGGTGCTGGTGTCATCACCACCGTGTGGATGTGGAAACTCAGGCTTAAGGATGATAAGAATTTCGGCAGAAGCTGCACAGCTAGTAAGTGGGGGAAGTCTGGATTTGAAGCTACATTCTCAGGTTCATTCTACCAACTCCCGCTCCACTTGTAGCCAGGCAATAATTGTGTTCAGGTTTCATTACATATGCTCTTTAAAAAAGCAATATGTAGGGCTTCCCTGGTGGCGCAGTGGTTGAGAATCTGCCTGTCAATGCAGGGGACACGGGTTCGAGCCCTGGTCTGGGAAGATCCCACATGCCGCGGAGCAACTGGGCCCGTGAGCCACAGCTACTGAGCCTGCGCGTCTGGAGCCTGTGCTCCGCAACAAGAGAGGCCGCGATAGTGAGAGGCCCGAGCACCGCGATGAAGAGTGGCCCCCGCTCGCCGCAACTAGAGAAAGCCGTCGCACAGAAACGAAGACCCAACACAGCCAAAAATAAATAAATAAATAAATAAATTTAAAAAAGCAATATGTAAATTAAACTAACAAATAACATTATTTCCCAAGTTCCCAGGCTTTGACCATCCTCTCTATTGACTCTCGTCACAATCCTACAGGAGAAGCGGTGGCCCTGCATAGTTAGATGAATGAAGGACACCACGAGGGGCCACAGGCACGTGCCCAGAACATGGCCTTGGTCCTGTGGAAAAGGGAAACCCTGGAGCTTTTATATAACAGGAGGAGGAAACGGTCAGATGTTCAATTTATACAAATCACTTCAGTTACTCAGTAGAGGCTAGATCTGTGGGCCCAAGACTGAGGACAGGGAGGCCAGTTTGGCTGCTCCTCTAAGAGTGCAAGTAGAGGATATTGGAGCCCCAGTTAGTACAGAATGAGGGCTTTGAGCCTTGGGAGGCAGAGAATGGGAGAGGCTTGGGATGTGGTAGAGGGGCTATTTCCAGGATGGGATCTGACTCAGAGGGCCATGCAGGAAATCTGTCTTCACCCCTGGGCCTGGGCTTTGGGAGGTGGCAGCACCCAACACTGTCCTGGGGCCTGTGTTAGGATGAATAGGAGTCACCACTGATCTGCAGTATCAGGAAAGCTCTTCAGCTTTTCCCCCAGAGCCCAAGATCCTTTACAAACAAATTAGAACTTGATCAGACTTTAACCCAACTCTGGAATAACAAAAATTGCTTGTGTAAGTGCCTGTAGATGTTTCTGTATATCCGCTCTGAGCTAAGATCTGCGTTTATCTGTATCGCTGGGAAAAACCATGAGAATGTTGGAGCTGCAGGGGCTCCACGTGGTCCAACCCTCTCCCTTTATGAATGGCATTCAGAGAGAGGAAGACAATTTCCACTGATGTATGAATCACCTCTGGAAATAAAGGCTACCTTGCAAGGAAGGAAGCTCATTGTGCAATTTGGAGAATATAGAGGACCATGACTTTATAATTGGGCAACTAAGCGGAAACAGGAAACAAGATCGTGTTTCTAAATTGAAAGGTCTCTTTGGAAAAATTGTAAGGTTTGGTCTTGACAACCTCCATAATTGTTCCAAAATCATTCTTAAACATTCATGACTCAACATTCTTTTAGCTACAGCTGAACATCAAAGAAAATAATTCTCTTTAATATATTTCAGGCAGTTCATTTTTTTCAGATGAGGCCGTGACAGCCATTTTTAAACACTGTGGGTTATACAATAAATGCTGGGTGCCGACCAGATTAGTAATTTCTCGTAAATAAGGGGACTGTTTAGAAAACAGTTTAATAACATTAAACTTTGTGAACTTTATCTTGTTTACTGATCACTCATGCTAGCAAACTAAATCATGCAACCATCAGGCACTATTAAAGTGCTGGACACAACTGGTTGATGAAGATTCTGAAGAACAAAACCTTAATGGCTGCATATTCAGATGTTTCTTTGACAGATTTCTACAATATTTTTGCAGTAGCATCAAACCCTTTTTGAGAATGAACACCTCGGGCACAGGAAAACATGAGACTCCTCCAGAGTGTGCTGAATTTCCTGCAGTCTTATTTTAAGTTTCAGCATGGAAATGATGGTCACACTGAAGGTTGAGGGGAGAAGAGGCACCAGCTAATCAGAGGAATAGTGGAAAATTTTTCCACGGGGAGAGACAGCATCCCTTCACTCTGACACAAATGCTGCCTGGGGATTTTCTTTGCATTCATGGAATGCAGTCTTTGCGTTCATAGAATCAAGTGTCAAAACTGAAAAGGAACTTCAGAAGATATCTAACCTTGTTTCCTATAATTGTCCTAATAGAAAATTTTCTACCATCTCTTTAAATACTTCCATTACTTGTAACAATTTTCCCATTGATGTGGATTAAGAAACTTCCAGACCACTGTTTCAGGTAGCCAGTGAAATTAAATCTATTTGCCATGCATGGCTAAGAAGAAAGGAATTTTAACATGGAGGGAATATTAATGAGGATGACCCACAAATTCATCTTAGTAATTACGATTTACCTCTAAAATGCTCTTTACCAGTTTTTTCATAGCTGTTCTCTGTGTGCATTATTTGATCCTTCCGACAACTGGGAAGTGCTTGCTACAATTTTCACTTCAGAGATGATTTTCTGGGCTAATCATCAAAACTCAAAGATATTATGTTAACTTGCCTCAAACTATGCAGGCAATTAGTGGCGGAGCTGGACCATAAATGCTGGTTTTTCACCTTTAAAACCAATGTTGTTTTCTCCCATGAAGCCAGATCAATGAAACACACAGCCGTCTGCTTCAGGAGACTACATTTCCCTGCCATGGAGTGTTTCCTACTGAGATGAACAGAACCTTCTCCAAAGGATGCTGTGCAAGGGATCAACATTCATAGTGATGGATGCAATGGATAGCTTGTTAGTTTCATCCATCTTTGTAAAGCCTGAGACTCAATGAATGCTTCAATCCAAGTGTGTGTGTGAAGGGACAGTTGACTGTGCCACTACAATGACTGCACCTTGCCATGCCAGGCGTGTTCGTAAGACCCGGTCCCTGCTTTTGAGCATCTTAGGACAATTTGGTAAGTGACTATTAATGAAACATATGGCAATGTTTCTCCAAATATGAATTGGAAGAATCAGAGTTCTTGACTGAGCTGATGTGTCAGCCTCTCTGAACAAGGTGCAGTCCAGGTTATAAGTTATAATTATAACTTAACCTGCATCCAATTTGCCTTAGTGGTATTGCAGTCAAAATGGTCTGATTTCAAAATCACCCAAATTGCCAATGCTGATCCCAAAAAGGGAAGGAGAGAGAAAGGAGATAATACGGCTTTCTTTCCCAATTTCCTTATCTGAATTAAATGGGATTGTGAATACATGTACATTTCCAAGCAGGATGCCTATTAACAATGTAAATTTCTCCCCAATATTTGCATCTCTTCTTCCCACCTCATTATGGGGCAAGACTGACGTAAACTCAGATACTTATAGAGAAGGATATTTCCTATTGTGTGCTCTGCAGAACATACCCACAAGATGCCAGAAGAGGCACTACTAAAAAATCGTTCTGGGTCAAATGTGTCCCACAGAAATTATGGAATGAAAAAACCCCATCAGGGCTCTGTACACAGTGTACACCCCGGGTCCCTAAGGAGGTGGCACATCTCCAGCGTTAGCCCAGCGCACAGATCCTGCGAGATGATTCTCTCCCACCCTCCAGAAGACTGTCTGGGAAGAGGTGGTAGAGAGAGAAGATTCCACATGTCATCAAAACAGATGGTGGAGCTCATCATTAAAAAGCATCTTAAATAGGACATGAGCTAGAGCGACATCCACCTTGAGTGTGTTCCGATACATTGAGATACAAAGAATTTGAGCTTTACCTTTTGTGAATTATTGGTGACATATTATTTGAGCATACCTCAGATCTAAGGACAGGGCACACCTTGACCAAAAATACACGGAGAGACGAGCAGAGTAAAGGGAAGTATCTAAACACAGAGCAAAGGAATATTTTCTTGAAAAGAGGGCTGCTTTCTATTTGCTTTTCATTTCCTATCCCTCAACCTCAGTAACCTTCATCCCAAATTAAAGGTAGGCTGATGAACTCCTGTCCACTTCGGCCCCACTCAGGGCTCAGCAAACGTGGCAACTGCCCAGCTCACAACGATGGTAGGTGAGCTTTGGCTAGTGGCTGCTACGTAACTGCTAAGTCAGAAGTTTCTAGGGTATTTGTTTCCTGAAACCTCAGAGGGCTCCAACACCAAGGTCAAATGTAAAATCAATCCTACAGCTCTTCGTTGACCCTGGTAAAATCATTTTTATCCTCAACATGAAAAGTAGGAAGAACTCTGGACTGACACCAGACTTTTTATCCATTCCTGACCCCATTAGCAGGACTGGGTCAAGTGCACTGCCCAGCATGCTGCAGGTCCCCGTCTTCACTGCTGATAGCAGTTGTATGGTGCTAAGGTCACTCCTGTCCTAAAATGCCCTGCTGTACACTTGGATTTCTGCAGTCTTACCATCAGCCAGTCATGGGCTTGGTCCCATCCAGAGGTATGGAAGCTCGAAATGCTAAGGTGAAGACAAAGGTTAAATGTCACTAGATAAATGACCAGTAAATGTTGTGGTTCCAAGTTCATGTTCCACCCATCTGTCACACTAAACTTACTGTAAACACCGAAGCAAATTTCCTAGAAACTAAGCTTAAAGTCTATATAAAAACCAATTTTATTTGTTCATACTATTTTAGTCCTTTCTTCTCTCTTTTTCAAAATATAAAATACTACTTTTAAAATATAAGACATTTTATAATATTAAATCGAATTTAATATGTATGATTTGACAAGCTCCCGATGAAACAGGCACTTGAGAGAGATATGGCAGAAAAATCTGATTTTCAGATGATCACACCAGTAAATTTGCAGAGATTGAGATTTATTTTTAATCTGAATTTTTCCTACTAACTATATTCATTCCAGTGAACCCAGTTTTGTTAGTCTGGGAAAGCCTAGGGACACGTCTCAGAATAATGGGTTTAAACACATAAAACAAAATACATGGCATTACAATGGAAATGAACTCTATTGAAATAAAGTGATCATCTCAGAATTTGTATAAAGTCAATATATGTGTGTACAACATAATATCTAGAGGTGTGTCAAATAATGGCAGATAATTTCAAAGTAGCAATTATGTAGCTGAGATCTTTGTAACAAAACTCATCAGATGTAAAAATATATGTACTTTCAATTGTGGTGAAACCACTGGCATTGTTGATACTACTGTGTTTTACTTTTGTCTATATTTAAAGGGAATGAAATGCTAAATTGCAGTTAGACCTTAGTGAGATTAATGATGTCATTTGTCCTCTACAATTTTAGAGACATGGCATTCCCCACCCCCCAAAAACCTCTACCCACAGACCCTGGTCAATAAGCCCCATGGTAACACATTTGGAAGACCTGATACCGTGGGTGGAAGGAAGGTCACAGAAAGCTTTTCTTCATTCTCGTTAGAATTTCCAATGAAAACAATATTGAAGTAAAGATTGTCGTTTCTCCCCGATTAGAGAAGCTCACCTGAGAGCAGGTTGGCAAGGGAAATATGTGTAATTCACATGTATACACTCAGAAACAGTCAGAGCATGTCCACGGACACATGGGTTATGGGGAAAAGAGTTGTCTATGGGATATTATTAGACTGATGCCCCAGCATAGAGGGTAAGCTCCAGAGCCGGCCTCTCTGGGTTTTAATCTACTACTTATTCTCTGAGCTTTGGCCTCCTCCTCTATAAAATGAGAATAGTAATGGTATCGACAAGGCTATTGCTAGCGCTGCAGTTTTCCCACCTCTGAAATGATTTTCTTAAGATGGCATGTAACAGTCATATTCAGGGCCTGAGAACTGATTAATAAATAACAACTATTAGTATGATTTTTGCCACTAGATGGGTTTTGGGGAGCAAATCACTTCACCACTCTGAACTTCAGTCTCATCTTTTGTCAAATGTGATAGTCATACATTCCCTGCCTCATATGTCAAATAATGACTCAGGTCCAGGGAGTCTTGACTACACCTGATGTTGGGCAATGAGATGATCTGGGCACTAAAGCTAAGTTAATTGATGACAGGGTTGTAAAATGTGAGGACACTTCAGAACCTTGTGATCCGTGAACTTTCTATTCATTGTGTTTTCCTCTCTGTAGGGCTCTGTAGAAGTGGACGTTCATTTCATTGGACATGACAGTCGATAAGCAGTCACATTTTGAAGTCACGTTTTGAAGTTTAATGATTATGAGTTTGTATTTTATTGTCATTGATTTTTCTCTAACTTTCCAGCCATTCATCTTAGTTTTGCTCCACAGACACATATGCCCTATTTGGTAGTTTCAAAATGAGAAGGAAAGCTTGCCTGTGCTTCGAACAGAGCCCCCTGCATCACGCCTCTAAACCTCTATATTTTCTCATATTCTATCATTTAACAAGTTGAACACATGACTTTGTTGTCTCTCTTCCATCCTGCTCTGTGCGTGTAGATGTGTGTAATACAGCTAAGCACCTTTATGAAACTTTGTTTTGGACTGAAGTATTAGGACATCATTTATGAGAATATTATATTAAGATAAATTTCTTATGAAGTCATAGACTAAATTTTTTTTAAATCAGTGTGACTAGAATAAAACATTTGAACTGAAAATCATATAATAGGACCTGTGTTAAGTGAGGAACAAATAAATCATCTGGAAGGGAGTAAGTTACTTGAACCTAATCTGTACCTTTTTGCAATCTCCTGAAAATGTTTGCATAACTGTTCTTTTGTGTTTTTAATACTCATCCTCCTTGTTCTTCTTGGTCTAGGTCAGAATGTGAAGCAGACGTGCCAAGAGAGCAAAATGAGTGATTTTTGTGATGTCTCCAGTTCAAATAAAAAGACACGGTATGGTAATTTTGACCTCTTCTTCCCTGTTCTCCATCTGCAATCCAAAACTCCGGAAATAAAAGATTTAGCTAACCCTCTTTAGGGTTCGTGATCTTATTTTTATTACTTTAACATAAATAACTTCAGATATTCAAAAAGATCAGAGATAGCTTACCTTAAGATATATGTGCAATATGGTTAAAACAAAAAAAAAAACATAAACCTTGGAGAAGGAAGAGATATAAGTATATTGGTTACCTTGAAATATTGTTATAATAATTGGATATCAGATTGACTACTTCTGGGCATCTTCACCACCAAGACAAAAAAGAAACCATTATCACTCAAATGCTTCTCATTGTCTTATTCAAAAGAGAAATGAAGTCAACTTTATGACCTATCATCTATTCCTGGCCTTAAGTTTTAAAAAGGAATGTACTGTGTGTGTATACCTTCAAGGGACATTATATAACGCAATATATAATAGTTCTTAGAAAGTTTTTCTGAGACATAAATATGTAAGTCATCAGTATAACACATTCACAGGAGTAAAACTAAAGAAGTTCAGCTATCTACACTTTCGGTGATCAAGTTTACGAGAAAGAGATGTGGCTTTTGGTCAACCACCTTGCTGAATCCATTTTTTCACTACTCCTTGTTACGCTAAACTACTTGAACCAATTTGCAAAGAATCTGACACAAGCTTAGTACATTACTGAGCTTGCAATAGATGTGAGAAAATTCTTGATAACTTGGTTAATTTTCCCAAATTGTTTGTATGGATATCTTTTATAATTTGAGACTAACCAAGAAAATAAGGCAGAGAAATGAGCGTTCTAGAGAAGATGGGAATGGGGAAATCGGGCAAGTATGTTTCCAAGCACATGTAAATTTCATCTGACCATGTGCTCGGGAACGTATGTTTCACCTCTTTGTTTTGACTTGTTCTGATGACATATAGAAAAAGAATAAATAAACCAAACTGCATAGAAGGAGTATATGTTTAAAAACATAAGCCTACCTCCCTAATGTAACCACTTTTAAGTTTCTGGTGAATCTTAGAAATTTGTGATGCAAATACAAACATAGGTATATATAAATGTTATTCATATTTTTACATCAATATGGTCTTACCATTTAGAGTTTTCTTTTTGCTCTTAACAGTCTATCTTGGACATATTTCCATAATAGTATAAATAGATTATCCTCCTATATTTAGCAGCTGCATGGTATTCAAATATATGGATGGCCTTGTGTTAAGTAACTGGTTGTTTATCAACGGACGTGTCAATTGTTTTCAGTTTTTACTATTATACAAAATTTAGAATTGATATCTACATACACTTATGCAAAGGTATCTGGAGTATAAATTTTAAGATTTGGATCAAACAGTATTGATATTTAAAATTCTGGTACAGATTTCTGAATTGTTCTCCAATGAATTCACATCTCCACCAATAGTATGTGAGTGTACCTGTTTCCTGCTCACTCAACAAAGCTCTGTCCTTATCACACGTGCAAATGCTGTAGGAGGGGAAGAGGTTCTTATTCGCTTCATATTCCTCTAATTGTAAGTGAGGTCGAGCATCATCCTGTGTGGTTCTTGGCCATTTGAATGTATTTTTCTGTTAATTGCCTTAATTACTTATTCATATATAAGATATTATTCTGCCTTTTGTTTTATAAATTTATTCTCAGTTTGTCATTTGACTTTTGTACAGTAGTTTTAACAGAACTGAAATTTTGAAATATTATGTAGTCATCATATATATATATTCTTTAATGATGTCTAGGTTTGTTTTATGCTTTAGGAAGGTGTTCACATCCAGATTTTTTTTAAAGTGCCAAGTTCTTATTCTTGCACTTTAAAAATATCATTACTCATAAATCTTTAATCTGTCTGACATTTAGTTTTGTTTGAGGAGCCAATATGGTATCCAGCACTTTTTTCTTTGAATGGCAAAAAGTTTCCCCAAAGACCAATTATTAAATAACCCTTCTCGTCAGTCTTGGAATATACTTACAATTTCAAGCCAACACACGATTATTAAGTGTCTTTGAAATGCACAAAACTGTGCTAGCCACTTACAAAGATTGATGATGCCTTTGTGTTTTGCTTTGGAAGAACATACTTGACTGAGGAGTTATAAACTGAAACCAATTTTAACAGTATAGGTGGTGTACATTACAGAGCATCACAGCACAATATCTGGGTGTTTTTCTTAGAGGATAATTAGAAATTTCCCAGGAAGAGATGGCGGGAAACTTCAAGAAGGAGCAACATAGCGACTAGACATGGGAGATTTTGACGTGATATATTCAGGGAACAGGAGGTACCAAAGCAGCACAAAAGTCAGGGTGTTTGCAGGAGAGTTCCTGTCGTTAGGCAGGAAAGGTAGACTGAGACTTGGATGTGAATAGTTTTGCCTGCAGGCTAAAGACTACAGGTATTTCTATAACCCTGGAAGACAAGAGACAGCAAACAATAAGCAAAGAGGTACCAGGATAATACGTGTGGAGTGAACTTTCTCTGGCTGGTGGGCACACGATGGGCAAGCACGGAGGAAGCCTAAATAGAGGTAGTGGCTTGGTGAAGGGGAGGGCTAAGGGGGAGTGGCGTCGTGAGGATGAGGGAGGTGGAGCTCTGGAGTAGAGGGTGAGCAAGATAACGAGTTTAGGTGTGAGCCTGCTGCGTTTGAGAACGCAGTGTTGTGTGCATAGTAGAAACACTGAAAACGCTAGGTCTTCTTCTGTGTTGATCAAGAAGAGCATATGCCACCCTGAAACGCCTTCCCTGTGTTTCCTTGACTGTCTTCTGTGTCCTTTTCTGCAGTCGTTGACCTGGAACATCTATTGCTGCAACGTGTTCCTCCATCCCATGGTAATTAAGCTCACTACGTTCAATGGTCTTCGTTAAACAACAGGCTCCACAGAGCTGGAGAATGAGGCAGTATTTATTTTTTCAGCACAGTACTTGGCCCAGGTCCTAACATAGACCAGAGGTCCCATAGACATTTATTGAATGAATTGGTAATGGATTTGGGCAACTGCAAATATCAAGAGACTTCATAAGAGTTGGTCAAATCCTCCAAATCATTGTTGAGCAAGTCTCAATACAGAGCATGGACTTAGTGTGCCTGTGCTTGGCAAGAATGTCATGGGCCTTTGCAAAAAAGATTATGGAATTTGTCATTCTAGACTCAACTGTCCAATAATTGGAAATGAATCATGTTGGGCTTAACCGAGCCATAGGATCAACTATTGTCTGAGAGCTAGAGACAGAAGCATAGCTTTGCCGTATCTCACCCTTATTTTTACATTTCCCTGGATCCTTTATTTTCCCAGCACAACCAGGCCTTGTGGGTCTTGGTTTATGCAGTCATGGAAGTAGTATACTGAAGCACTGAGTCGCAGCTCTGCCCCCATCAGGCAGTAAACACCAAGGTATGCTCCAACATTCTGTGCATCTCAGCGAATAAAAATCAGTATCGCAATGGTCATTAACCATAGGGTCATTGTAAGGATTTAAAAAAAGAGTGTATCTTATTGAGTGTGATTGCTTACTTACACAAATAAAGCATATCTATTGGGTAAACTTTAGAAAATACAGAGAAGCAAATGAAGAAAACAAACCACCCATAATGCCAACACCCAGAGGTAGCTTCTGTTAAAATTAAATACAAGATGAAACCTGGACTTGACAATTTCCTCATCAGACAAAACCATTTAAGCCACGTCAACAAAACTAATTCAGCTTATTTCATGAACATTAAGTGAAACCTAACTTAGGTTATTTCTTGTAAATGCCTCTGATAATTATAAATGAAACCAGTCATCTTCCTAAAAATGGTATAAGGTAATCACTTTTAACCAATCCCCTGTCATCTGTAAACCCTCATTGTAATAACCAAACACTATAAAGGGAAAACGCTTCTCCATTTTCACTTTATAAGCCGTCCTATAATGTTATGCCCTGATCTTTCTATCAGTTTTAAATTTGAAAGCTCCTAGTTTGTGAACTATTCTTATATGCACAATAAACTTATAAATATGATTTATTGATTTGGTGGTTTTAATTTTGCTGTTTCTGGATTTTTGACACAATCTTTACTATTTTGGTATATAACTTCTCAAACTTATTTTTTTCTTCATTAAAATGTTTTTATTCAAAACCATAGCATAAATGATATTCTGTGACACTAAGTATCATCTTGCAATAACATTTTAAAGTTGTCGCTTGCATTCAGTGCGCGGTTTCCTAGCTCTCATTGTCATCGTGGGACCCTTAGGCTGATTACAGACACTCACCTGTGTAAAGGGGGCTAACACAATCAATAATAGCTCAGGCAGGTTCAATTTCCTCTGCCCAGGGCTGTGGTTTAATTGCTCTCCATGAGCTATTCTCTCACTCTCCCTGAGGTTGTAGGACTGGTGTTAGGACAGAGTGAACCAAGGCACCAAGTTTTCCCAGTAACTCCCGGAAGCGAGACAAGCATCCTGGTGAATCCTCCAGAGTGGGCTTTTCCAGTTAGGATGCCAGGCAAATCCTTAGCTAGTCCCTTACTGTTAATTCCTAAAATTGAGTGACTCTGTCCAAATAAATGCATATTCTTAAAATTTTTGAAACATGTGGCTAAACTGTTCTACATAAAATTTGTATGGTATTAGCTTTCATTCCTACCAGCAGTGCAGCAAATTGTCCATTTTGCTCCCAGGAAAGGAGTAAGGATCAACTAGACACAGACTCACACGATTCGCCAAATAGGATTCAAAAAAAATCCTCTTAATTTGTTTACATTTGTGTTTCTTTTATTACTGGAAGGCTTTGTTTTATTATTATTACTACTACTACTATTATTATTATTTGGTCATTTCTCTTTCTCCTTGGATGATTTGCCAGTTCATAATCTTTGTTGAGTTACTTCTGAGAACATTTTTAAATTACCAGTTTGGAGGAGCTATTCATTTAAGAATATCAATAGTTTTATATCATTTGTATTTTAATTGTTTTTCAAAATTAGTATACCATTTCTTATTTTACTTTGTCAAAATGTTTGTTGTCATTCTTGGACAGGTCTTTTCTGCCTTAAAAATGACTCTATTTTCTTTAAAAAATGTTTATGTGTGAAATGTTTTCCAATTAAATTTTAACTATACTTTATTGAATTTATTTTAGCAAATGGTAAGTCAGTTTGTCACCAGTTTTCTAAAGTCTGTCTTTTCCCTTTGTATTTGTAATGCTGTCTTACTCTTATATGAATATTTTTAAACAAGCACTAAAGTATTTCCTGAAGATCACTTCTTTTTTCATTCATCTGCTTGTCTATGGTGTTGTGTCTGTACCAATCTTTTAATTATAATAATTTTATAATGCTTTTCATTATCTAAAATGGTAAGCTTACTATTGATCTTCTTTTAAAAATATTTTCAGGGCTAGTTTTATATTTTTTTCTCCCAGATGAATTTTACGATCACTTTATACAGTTACATATTCCATTGAAGTTCCATTGTTAGTATATATGGATAATTTGGGGAGCATTAACGTACTTCTAATAAAAAAATATGGTTTTTATTTTACTTTTATGGCCTGTATTTTTTGTCATTTTTCTACACATGTATCCGAATTGATCCAATTTTTTACCGTATTGTTGTTGAGCCCATATCCTCCCCTACATACCAGCATCTTACATGTAAATTTTATAGCAATGGACTAAATACTGGTAAGTACAATACCCACCTTAAGAACTAAAAGCATCTCAGAACCATTCCATGACTTCCCTCTCAGAAGTCACGACTATCTTGAATTTGTGCTTCTTGTATTCTTCTCTTCTTTTAAGTTTTAATAACTTTGGAAGAATAGTATCATTGTATGTTTTCTATAACGACTTTATTTTCAATTTTATTTTAATGATTTTATTATCAGCTGCATTCATGTTGAGAACAGCTGTACTTCATTCATTTTCTTTGTATATATTATTTTGCTGTGTGGAATAGCACAATTTAATTTTGCAATTTTTCATTAGTGGATATTTGAGTTATATCTATTATTTTGTCACGGTAAAATGATACTCTTACTTACATTGTATCTGGAATGTACTTAAAAGACCAGTGAAAAAGAAAAAATCAGGAAAAAGGGAGCTAGATGAAACACATGTGTCAAATGTTGCTAACATTGAATCTGGCTGAAACGTATTTGGGTTTTGCTGTGCAATTCTTTGTATTGTGGGGTTAATTTAAAACTTCAAAATCTGCCATTTAAAAAAATAGAATTAAACAATACTACCATGATACTCTTTACAATATACTGGTAGACATGAACAATATTTCTCTACCATATAAACTCAAGAATAGAATTGCTGAGTTACAAGGCATGTGAATGTTAATCTACTATTGTGCCAGTTCTTTTACAGTTGTGCATAAATGTTTTTAAATCCACAGACACCCCAACACTTAGTATAGTCTAACTTCCTATTTTTTTATTTGAATTTCTTTTCATATGTTTATGTACCAATTATATTCCTTATGGAAAATTCTTGTTTATATATTTCACAAATTTTAAGAACAAGATTGCTTTATTTCTTACTGATTAGGAGTTTTTAAAAAAATATATCCTATATGGTAAATTTCTCTGTTTTTTCTTTTATTCTCTTTTAACTTGTTTTGCAGTGTATTTTGATGAACAAACCTTAATTCTAATATAGTTGAATCAATCAATCTTTTCTTTTTTTCTTAGCAATTTTTGTGTGTTGTTTTAGAAATCCTTACCTGATTTGCTGTGCATAAAGATATTCTCCCATGTTTCCTTTTAAATGTTTCAAAGTTTTGCCTTTTATATTTAAATCATTAGTCCAGCTGGATTTGAATGTTATTTTTTTCCATAGAAATTCACTTCTATTTCGTTCTATGTGGATAACAAGCTTAGAACACTTTTTTCCCCCTCGCCAGTTTTCCTCCTTCTGGCCTGCATAGTAGACATGATGTTTGAGTGTCTCTGTTGGACCATCAGGTAGGCTAGGAAGTCCTATCATAAAAGATCCATCATAAGAACAGAGGAGCTTGGACTGTTTATGAACAGAAAGACTCCATTTGATCCATAGACTGCTCACTTCCAGACTTACTTTATGGGAAAGAAAAATTAAAATTAGCTTGATTGATTATCCACTGTTGAATCCATATAAAAAAAAATTAACAATCAAGTATAATTTTTAAAATATAATTCCATGTCTATTCATGTCTTCCCCATTTATTCTTCAGTTGATTTTGCACTTCTTTGGAGTTAGATTTAATTAACTAATAGATGATATTGATTCTGGTAATGAGTCTCATTAAATGCATTTTTTATCTTTGTGGACAAGAACGAAGCAGTAAATTAATTTACAGGACCCTTGTTTTGAAATTTCTCAATTCCCTGCCTCTAGTGGTTGACAAAATTATGGAAGAAACTTTCATCCACGCTAAGCTATTGTACCTCTCCATCCTCCAGTGAAAGAGTTCTGTTTAAGAGTTTCAAAGTACATGAAGCAAAAACTGATAGAGCTAAAAGTAAAAAGAAACAAACCCAAAATGATATTTGGAGATTTAAAAACTTCACTTTTAGCCATTGATAGGACTAATAGAAAATTAGCAAAGACATAGAACTGAATGCCACCTGTGATTGAATGAACATGTATAGAATACTCCACTTGAAAACAGCAGAATATATATTCTTTTCAAGCCACAATGGCACATTTCACCAATATAAACCATATCTATATCCTGGTCATTAAAAACAGTAACAGTAAAAACAACAACAAAATTTTAAAAGAACTGCAGCCATACAGGGTGACTCTGACCATAGTGCAAACAAAACCTAGAAATCAGCAGCAAAAGGACAACAGTAAAATATCCAAACACTTGGAAATTAAATAACACACTTCTAACTAACCTACGGGTCAAAGAAGAAGTCATAAAGAAAATGAAAAACACATAGAACTTAATGTAAATAAATATAAGCATATCAAAACTTGTGGAATGAGAGAATTCCACTCCAGACACGATAGCATAGAGCTATGCATTACTGTACTAGAAATGGCACAAAGACAGCCAAGGAAGAACTCTGGAAGGTGGTAAGAAGGAGACAAGCTGGTTTGGGGTCCAAGGACTAGAGGAAGATGACAGCATCTGTGTTGTCCCTTCATCCAAAAGAGAAAGACCACCGCCACTCAGCATTTTCCGACAGCCAAAAAGCAACTAAAGACAGCCCAGAAAGGTTCATTTCTCATGGATGGAATTCTTGTGCCTCATACAACATCAAGCCAAGCTGATGTCATTGGTAAGGGGACTGATTGTGAGCCCTGCCAGAAATAAGTAGCCAGAAGAGGTGGTCTCCTTCCCCACTGGGCCTGACACTCCCCTTCTGGGGCAACACATACTGAGGTGGGCATGTATAGGCAATAGGTGAGACCCACCTAGAGCAAGCACCCAGTCCTGAAAGCCTCTTTGTCTTCACAGAGACCCCTGTGTCTCCCTGACACCCTTTTCCCTGACCAGAAGACCAGTCAAGCAGGTAGAGTCATCAAGAGGACCACAGCCACAATAAGCTTTTCTCCCCATGACTCTAAACTCCCCAGTCCCACCCAAAGACACCTCCCTAGCCCTCCCCCACTGAAACACACTTGAATCACATCCTGGGGAAACTCTGCTTCTATGGGCAACACTGACAGGGATGAGATGAAGCCCCAGGTCAGTAGATAAATGCTGCACAGCAGAATGAGATCCTGGGGCAAAGTGAGAGTAGCATCAACATATATACACTACCAAATGTAAAATACATAGCTAGTGGGAAGCAGCTGCATAGCACAGGGAGATCAGCTCAGTGCTTTGCAACAACCTAGAGGGGTGGGATAGGGAGGGTGGGAGGGAGACGCAAGAGGGAGGGGATATGGGGATATATGTATGCATATGGCTGATTCACTTTGTTGTACAGCAGAAAGTAAACAGTATTGTGAAGGAATTACACTCCAATAAAGATCTATTAAAAAAAAAAAAAGAATGAGGCAGGAGCTCTGAAAACCAAACTGCCATTGGAATCACCCACAAATACAGAACAAGTACCCCATACTGAATCTAAGGAAGGTGGCTTCCTGACAAAATAAAAAATTTAGGTAGAACCTAGACTCTCCTAACATTATTGACAAAAGACTATGATACAGTAGAAAATCACCCGTAATATCAAGAACCAAGAAAATCATATCTTGAATGAAAAAAGACACTCGGCTACTGCCAACACCAAAGTGAATTGGACTTTGAGATTATCTGACAAGGATTTAAAAGAAGAATTGGTAAAAAACAGATTCAACAATCAATAACAAATTGTCTTGGAACAAATGTAAAAGAGAAAAATCTCAGCAAGATATAGAATTTATAGAAAAGAACCAAATGACATTGTAGAACTGAGAAATACGATAACAAAAAACAATTAAATTTGCTGGATAGGATTAGTAGTAGAGTGGAGACGACAGAGGACAGAAATAGTAAACCTGAAGATGGATCAGTAGAATTCACCCAAGCTGAACATAGAGAGAAAAAAATAATGAAAAATAAATGAATAGAAACTCAAGGACCTATGGGACACTAAGATAAAGCCTAAAGTTTGTGCCTTTGTAATGCCACAAAGACAGGAGAAAATGAGTGGGGCTGAGAGAGTATTTGAAGAAATAATGGGTGATAACTTCACAAACACAGATAAGTCATAAGCTTACATTTCCAAGAAGCTGAACATGTCCTAATCAGGCTAAATCAAAAGAAAAGCTTATCTTCTCAAAGAACCAGCTTTTAGTTTTACTGATCTTTGCTATTGTTTCCTTCATTTCTTTTTCATTTATTTCTGATCTGATTTTTATGATTTCTTTCCTTCTGTTAACTTTAAGGGTTTTTTGTTCTTCTTTCTCTAATTGCTTTTGGTGTAAGGTTAGGTTGTTTATTTGAGATTTTTCTTATTTCCTGAGGTAGGATTGTATTTCTATAAACTTCCCTCTTGGAACTGCTTTTGCTGCATCCCATAGGTTTTGGGTCATCGTGTTTTCACCATCATTTGTTTCTAGGTATTTTTTGATTTCCTCTTTGATTTCTTCACTAATCACTTGGTTATTTAGTAGTGTATTGTTTAGCTTCCATATGTTTGTATTTTTTACAGTTTTTTTTTTCCTGTAATTGATATCTAGTCTCATAGCGTTGTGGTTGGAAAAGATGCTTGACATGATTTCAGTTTTCTTAAATTTACCGAGGCTTGATTTGTGACCCAAGATATGATCTATCCTGGAGCATGTTCCATGAAGACTTGAGAAGAAAGTATATTCTGTTGATTTTAGATGGAATGTCTTATAAATATCAATTAAGTGCATCTTGTCTAATGTTTCATTTAAAGCTTGTGTTTCCTTATTTATTTTCATTTTGGATGATCTGTCCATTGGTGAAAGTGGGGTGTTAGAGTCCCCTACTATTATTGTGTTATTGTCGATTTCCCCTTTTATGGCTGTTAGCATTTGCCTTATGTATTGAGGGGCTCCTATATTGGGTGCATAAATATTTACAATTGTTATATATTCTTCTTGGATTGATCCCTTGATCATTATGTAGTGTCCTTCTTCTTCCCTTTTAATGGTCTTTATTTTAAAGTCTGTGTTGTCTGATATGAGAATAGCTACTCCAGCTTTCTTTTGATTTCCATTTGCATGGAATATCTTTTTCCATCCCCTCACTTTCAGTCTGTATGTGTTCCTAGGTCTGAAGTGGGTCTCTTGTATACAGCATATATACAGGTTGGTTTTTGCATCCATTCAGCCAGTCTATATCTTTAGTGGGAGCATTTAATCCATTTACATTTAAGGTAATTATCAATATGTATGTTCCTATTACCATTTTCTTAATTGTTTTGGGTTTGTTATTGTAGGTCTTTTCCTTCTCTTGTGTTTCCTGCCTAGAGAAGTTCCTTTAGCATTTGTTGTAAAGCTGGTTTGGTGGTGCTGAATTCTCTTAGCTTTTGCTTGTCTGTAAAGGTTTTAAATTCTCCTTTGAATCTGAAAGAGATCCTTGCTGGGTAGAGAAATCTTGGTTGTAGGTTTTTCCCTTTAATCACTTTAAATATGTCCCACCACTCCTTTCTGGCTTGGAGAGTTTCTGCTGAAAGATCAGCTGTGGACCGTATGGGGATTCCCTTATATGTTATTTGTTGCTCTTCCCTTGCTGCTTTTAATATTTTTTCTTTGTATTTAATTTTTGATAGTTTGATTAATAAGTGTCTTGGTGTGTTTCTCCTTGTATTTATCTTGTATGGGACTCTCTGTGCTTCCTGGACTTGATCTTTGAGAAGATAAACAGAATTGATAAACCAATAGCCAGACTCATCAAGAAAAAAAGGGAGAAGACTCAAATCAATAGAATTAGAAATGAAAAAGGAGAAGTAACAACAGGCACTGCAGAAATACAAAGGATCATGAGAGATTACTACAAGCAACTATATGCCAATAAAATGGACAACCTGGAAGAAATGGGCAAATTCTTAGAAAAGCATAACTTTCCAAGACTGAACCAGGAAGAAATAGAAAATATGAACAGACCAATCACAAGCACTGAAATTGAAACTGTGATTAAAAATCTTCCAGCACACAAAAGTCCAGGACCAGATGGCTTCACAGGTGAATTCTATCAAACATTTAGAGAAGAGCTAACACCTATCCTTCTCAAAGTCTTCCAAAATATAGCAGAGGGAGGAACACTCCCAAACTCATTCTATGAGGCCACCATCACCCTGATACCAAAACCAGAGAAAGATAATAAAAAAAGAAAACTACAGGCCAATATCACTGATGAACATAGATGGAAAAATCCTCAACAAAATACTAGCAAACAGAATCCAACAGCACATTAAAAGCATCATACACCATGATCAAGTGGGGTTTATCCCAGGAATGCAAGGATTCTTCAATATACGCAAATCAATCAATGTGATAAAACATATTAACAAATTGAAGGAGAAAAACCGTATGATGATCTCAGTAGATGCAGAAAAACCTTTCGACAAAATTCAACACCCATTTATGATAAGAACCCTTCAGAAAGTAGGGATAGAGGGAACTTACCTCAACATAATAAAGGCCATATATGACAAACCCACAGCCAACATGGTTCTCAATGGTGAAAAACTGAAACCATTTCCAGTAAGATCAGGAACAAGACAAGGGTGCCCACTCTCACCACTATTATTCAACATAGATTTGGAAGTTTTCGTCTCCATAGCAATCAGAGAAGAAAAAGAAATAAAAGGAATCCAAATTGGAAAAGAAGAAGTAAAACTGTCCCTGTTTGCAGATGACATGATACTATACACAGAGAATCCTAAAGATGCTACCAGAAAACTACTGGAGCTAATCAATGAATTTGGTAAAGTAGCAGGATACAAAATTAATGCACAGAAATCTCTTGCATTCCTATACACTAAGAACGAAAAATCTGAAAGAGAAATTAAAGAAACACTCTCATTTACCATTGCAACAAAAAGAATAAAATACCTAGGAATAAATCAACCTAAGGAGGCAAAAGACCTGTATGCAGAAAACTATAAGACACTGAAGAAAGAAATTAAAGATGATACCAACAGATGGAGAGATATACCATGTTCTTGGATTGGAAGAATCAACATTGTGAAAATGACTCTACTACCCAAAGCAATCTACAGATTCAATGTAATCCCTATCAAACTACCAATGGCATTTTTCACAGAACTAGAACAAAAAATTTCACAATCTTTATGGAAACACAGAAGACCCCAAATTACCAAAGCAATCTTGAGAAAGAAAAAAGGAGCTGGAAGAATCAGGCTCCCAGATTTCAGACTATACTACAAAGGTACAGTAATCAAGACAGTATGGTATTGGCAAAAAAACAGAAATATAGATCAGTGGAACACGATAGAAAACCCAGAGGTAAACCCACACGCATATGGCCACCTTATCTTTGATAAAGAAGGCAAGTATATACAATGGAGAAAAGACAGCCTCTTCAATAAGTGGTGCTGTGAAAACTGGACAGCTACATCTAAAAGAATGAAATTAGAACACTTCCTAACACCATACACAAAAATTAACACAAAATGGATTAAAGATCTAAATGTAAGGCCAGACACTATAAAACTCTTAGAGGAAAACATAGGCAGAACACTCTTTTACATAAATCACAGCAATTCTTTTTTGACCCACCTCCTAGAGAAAGGGAAATAAAAACAAAAATAAACAAATGGGACCTAATGAAACTTAAAAACTTTTGCACAACAAAGGAAACCATAAACAAGACGAAAAGGCAACCCTCAGAATGGGAGAAAATATTTGCAAATGAAGCAACTGACCAAGGATTAATCTCCAACATATGCAAGTAGCTCGTGCAGCTCAATATCAAAAAAACAAACAACCAATACTAAAATGAGTGGAAGACCTAAACAGACCTTTCTCCAAAGAAGATATACAGATTGCCAACAAACACATGAAAGGATGCTCAACATCACTAATCATTAGAGAAATGCAAATCAAAACCACAATGAGGAATTACCTCACACCAGTCAGAATGGCCATCATCAAAAAATCTACAAACAATAAATGCTGGAGAGGGTGTAGAGAAAAGGGAACCGTCTTGCACTGTTGGTGGGAATGTAAATTAATACAACCACTATGGAGAAGAGTACGGAGGTTCCTTAAAAAAACTAAAAATAGAGCTACCATATGACCCAGCAATCCCACTACTGGGCATATACCCAGAGAAAACCATAACTGAAAAAGAGACATGTACCACAATGTTCATTGCAGCACTATTTACCATAGCCAGGACATAGAAGCAACCTAAGTGTCCATCAACAGATGAAAGGATAAAGAAGATGTGGCACATATATACAATAGAATATTACTCAGTCATAAAAAGAAACAAAATTGAGTTATTTGTAATGAGGTGGATGGACCTAGAGTTTGTCATACAGAGTGAAGTAAGTCAAAACAAGAAAAAGAAATACCATATGCTAACGCATATATATGGAATTTAAAAAAAATAGTTCTGATGAACCTAGGGGCAGGACAGGAATAAAGACGCAGATGTAGAGAATGGACTTGAGGACACGGGGAGGGGAAGGGTAAGCTGGGATGAAGTGAGAGAGTAGCATTGACATATATACACTACCATATGTAAAATAGATAGCTAGTGGGAAGCAGCCACATAGCACAGGGAGATCCACTCAGTGCTCTGTGACCACCTAGAGGGGAGGGGTAGGCAGGGTATATGTATACATATAGCTGATTCACTTGGTTATACAGCAGAAACTAACACAGTGATGTAAAGCAATTTTACTCCAATAAGGATGTTAAAAAAAAAATCTCAAAATAAAAGACAAGAAAAGCTTGCTTATGTATACCATAATTAAAATTCTGAAAACTACAAACAAATGAACAAAATAACTTTAAAAGCAACCAGTGAGAAGTAGCAAATTACCTGTAGGGGACACCAATTCAAATGACAAGGTATCTCATCTGAAACCATGGAAGCAGAAAGAAGTGGCAAAATATTTTTCAAGTGCTGAAAGAAAAAACTGCCAACTGCATAATTGATATATCTGGCAAAACTATCTTTACAGAAGAAATAGAAAAATCCACAATTATAGATGCAGACTTCAGCACAGCCTTCTGAGCAACTGACAGAGGTACTAGACAGAAAATTAATAAGAATTTGAAGATCTGGACAACACAATTAACCAACAGAATCTAACCGACGTATATGGGGCACTCCACTCAACAACAGTAGAACGATTTTTTTTCCAAGCGCTCACAGAATATTCATTAAGATAGTGAATATCCTAGGCCATGGAACAAGTGTCAACAAATTTAAAAGAATTGAAATAATACAGGAAGAGTCTCTGACCACAGTGAATTCAAACTCGAAATCAATAATGGAAGGATGACTGGAGAATCTCCTAAAACCTGTAAACTAAACAATACAGTTCTAAACAATATGGTTCTAAATAACCAATGGATCAACAAAGAAACGTCAAAGGAAATTTTAAAAATACATAGAACTGCTGAGTAGTATTCCATTGTGTATACTCAGCCATAAAAAAAAAAAAAATGAAATAATGCCATTCGCAGAAACATGGATGCATCTAGAGATGATCATACTAAGTGAAGTAAGTCAGAAAGAGAAAGACAAGTACCATATGGTATCACTTATAGGTGGAATCTAAACTATGGCACAAATGAACCTATGTACAAAACAGACAGACTCATAGACATAGAGAACAGATTCGTGGTTGCCAAGGGTGGGGGGAGGGAGAGGGATGGAGTGGGAGTTCGGGGTTGGTAGATGCAAACTATTACATTTAGAATGGATAAACAACAAGGTCCTAATGAATAGCACAGGGAACTATATTCAATATCCTGTGATAAACCATAATGGAAAAGAATATAAAAAAAGAACGTATACATGTGTATAACTGAGTCACTTTGCTGTACAGCAGAGATTGACACAACATTGTAAATCAACTATACTTCAATTTTTAAAAAATCAGGTTTTTTGTTTAAAAGAAAATACATAGAACTGAATAAAAATAAAAAATACAATATAGAAAACATTCATGACTCACAACTAAAGCAGTGCTGAAAGGCAAATTAATTTTATTAATGCTTACATTAGAAATGAGAAAAGGAACCAAGATAACCTAAATTTTTACCTTAAGAAACTGGAAAGAAAAGAGCAAATCAACTCAACTGAGCAGAAGGGAGGAAGTAATAAAGAAAAGCAGAAATCAACAAAATTGAGAAGTGGAAAACAATAGAGAAAATCAATGAAAGAAAAAGCTGATTCTTAAAATAAATCAGTAAAATTGATACATCTCTAGCAAGACTGAGAAAAATAAAAAGCGAAAAGACACAAATCAATAGCAGGAATGGAATGGGGAGATCACTACACATCCTGGAGAAACTAAAAGGATAATATGAAAATACTACAAACAGCTCTGTACTCATTAACTCTACACCTTGAAAAGAAATGGGCCAATTCCTTGGAAACAACAGACAAGTAAATGTCCAGAAAACAGTATGGCAGTTTCTTATAAAACTAGATGTATAAGTTAGCAATTGTAATCTTGGGCATTTAACCCAGAAAAATGTGAACTTACATTCACACAAAAATATGTACACAAATGTTCACAGCAGCTTTATTTATCACTGCCCAAACTGGAAACAAGCCACTGTTTTCCAACAAGAATGGTTAAAGAAACTGTGATGGGCCATCCATACTATGAACTATGACCCATCAACACAGGGGCTGCACAAAGTTGGGTGGAAATCAAAGGAGCTTTGTATTTTTGATATTGCACTCCAGTTGTGGAAGATGATACCACTGGTAGAAACTGGGCGAAGGGTACACAAGACCTCCTTGTATATTTTTTTAAACAATTTCTTGTGGACCTATAATTGTTTCAAAATAAAAAGTTAAAAATAAGCAATGCAGAGCACCATCGCTACGCTCTTTGAGCGTGTTCCTGTATTTAAGACAACAATGAAGAGCTCCTACCGTCCTGCGTGCATTGCAGATCAGACCCCCTGTGTTTGAGCCTGGTGTGAATCCAGACCTAGATGAATGTGCCCTCAGAACGCTGAACCTGTGTCCAATTTCACAGCTGGATGATGTCACAACTCAGCTCCAAGCCCTCTAGGGCTTCCCATGATTTTCTTAATCAAAACCTTTATTCTAGATGGTATAAAATAACCGACATGATCTGACCTCCTGCTACTTCTCAGACTTCATCTTTTATATGATCAACAGGGACATATACCCTAGAATCCTTGTTCAGGTGTAAAGGATTAACATGACCATCCTGAAGGATAAAGTAATCTAAGGGGAGAGTAACATTGACCTCAGATTTCCCAGATACACTGACTTTTGGGAGACAGGGAACAATATTTACAAAGTCCTCTAGGGATCAAGCTAAGTATTTTGACTAGTTTTGAACATGAGAGAATTCAAGGAATACGGAACTCCTGAGTCCTTCTTGAAAAAAATGCAGTAGGATAAACTTCAGCCACCTAAGTAATGAAGGTAAAACACAGTAGAAGATCGGAATTGGATCACTGAGTTTATTTCACTGTAGCACTAGGACTAAAACAAATGTGAGAGTTATGGTTGAAGAACAGAAAGGAAGTGCCGTAGACTTAAATATGTATAATTATTATGTCTATTTAAATTTGGAAGCATAAAGGAGAAAGAAGATGTAAAATGATTTCTTCTTTTATAATAGGAAGTATATATTTGTCACTTAAAACGAATAAAGTCACAGTGGCATACATAGACTTCAAGGTATAAAGTTACATGTAAATTTGGGTAATAGAAGGGAGAGAATGAGGGAATATAAAGGAAGTATCCTTATCCTGTCATTGTTAACACTAGCGAGACAATATACACTGTACAAGGAACTGGAAAATTAGGTGTAGCAGAAATGGCCAACTGGAAAAAAATGCAGGCCTTCCAAGTTATAACTGAAGCTCATAAAATGAAAACATCAATAATAATGAAGCTAGTACCATATAGTAAAAAATGATGAGGAGGAGGGGGCGTTTCTACTAGTAAGAACAAGCTCTCTATCCTTACGATAAAGGCACTAAACTAATATGGGCTGTGCTCACTATGACGTGATAGTATCACAAAGCAAAACCCAACGTTCTACTCATGAAACATGAGCAAACAAACAACTGAAAACAGTTGCAAAATTAGGGGAAAGGCTCCTGGGACTGCGCGACTGTGAGGAAGGGTCAGGGCGCATAACTCAGAAAAAACTGAATTCAGTACAAGGGTAATTAAATGAAATAAAGAGACTAGTGTTTATTTGTGTATATGAAATAAGATTTTAAAAAGTTTTCAGAGAGAATGGGAGTTGGTCAACCAGGTAATTTCTAGGTCCCTGCCGCATCTGTGGTTCTGAGTTCACTCACATAGGTGGATGCCATTCAACTCTGACCCTCGGCATCACCTAGGGGCTCACGTGAGTTCCAGGCCCGGATCAAATATATTCATACAAGACCTCAACTGGCACAAAAAGCCTGATTTCTGCATAAGGACAGGCTCCTTGGCCAGTGTGATCAGACCAGTACTGGAAAAGTATAAGCGTGTGCAAGAGAAACTGCAGTCTCAACTGGATAAACCTGCTATTCTATCTGTCTCATAAATTCAAAACGGAGTGATCTTAAAGGAGAGTGATGAGAAACTTGGCATGCCATTCTCCTCTTGAAGAAATAGAAAGATGGAAAGATTGGTACTATTTTTAAACAAGAATATATTGCTTTCTTTCTGGTTTAATTAGAATTACAAGACAGGCAAGTTTAGTTTCTCCTTTCAAAGGAGGACGAAGGGTTTGTAATTATTTATAGTATACATAAGGAGATATAATTCAAACTGAGCTTCCAAGGTTCAGGAGACTATGGTTCCAGTTCTAAGAGAAAAGCAGTACAAGAATAATCTCTTGCTGATATTTCTATTAATAATATTCAGAAATTTCAATTCAAGGACAGAGATGCTATTCAGTTGCTGCAAGTTGCTATTTGCAAAATACATGATTGTTCCTTTGTCTGTTTGCTAAAACTGCCTTCTGTGATTAGTGAACTTCTAAGAAGGGACTTGGCTTTGAGGCCTTAAACACAAGCCCACAGGTCTCTGTCACTTCTCCAAGTCTTGCTTACATCTGTTACAAAGCCCGTATAACATCATTTTAGGATTGGACCTGGAGCATATAAAAAGTTCACGGAAGTGTTGTTGTGTAAGTGGCGTTCTTTGAGCTGTCCCGTGAAAATGTTTTTCAGATTTTTCAGATGAGCCTTGAGCCGAGCAAAATGTCACCCTTACATGTTCAAACTAGAGAACATTTGTCGGTTTTTCCTCTGCTTTAGTCTGTAAGCTAAACTCCTTGGCTCACCCAAATGAAGGAGACATCGTCCTTGAAAAAACTTGCAGTGTATAGTTTCCCAGCAAACATGGTGCCTATGAATTAAAAGCTGTTTATCATTTAAAAAGTTCTTTGCCTCTCAGGAGACCAAAATCTCGAGATGGTTAGATGCTCTCTTCTCTACTATCTTATATGGAAGGAATTTTGGTTACAGAAAAGGAAGGGGGACAGGAAGCTAGCTTTTTTTTTTTATGGAGTGAAATTAAATGAAGGATTCAGCATGTGAGTCACACGGCAATATTTAGCTTTATAACCACACTACATTTTAATAAACTAAATGCCAGAATGTCAACAGCAAAGTATCAATGCCATGTCAGAGGGCCACCGAAAGTACGTACCAACATCCCGTGCAACGGATTGGGAAGTGGAGTGTGGATTCTCAGAAGATTAGTAGGTTACTCTTTCAAGATTTTAATGGTTGGGAGGGACTCTAGAGAACATTTAGCTCACTTCTTATATTTTCTAGGTGTAGAATCAGACAGTAAGTTTTTCATCACTGCTCAGGGTCCCATCATCCGTGTAGGAACCAGAGCTGAAGGCTTGTGCCTCAATCCTGGTCCAGGGACGCCTTTCCCTTACTGCAGAGGCTCCCCTTTCCTGTTGAGACAACTCTGTCCCTGAAATTTAGGTTCCTAAGGGGCTCATTTGGTGCAGAAACAAAGGAATAAGAAGATACTGCCTTTTAAACATACTGATGCTATTCCTTCATCCTGGATGACCACAGATTAGTCATTTGTCTCTAAAACTGAGGAAATGATGGCACTTCAACATACAGTTCTGAGCATTTCAGATGAATGCTAGCTACCCAGACTGTTTCTAGCAGCTATTACTATATTCCAAAATTTGGACCCTTGTCATTTTAATTGGAGCTTTATTGAAATGTATAATTCACATTCTGTACAATTAATCCATACAGTGTACAATTCAAAGGTTGTACAATGGTACAAAGGTAGTATATTCAGAGTTATGCAACCAGTACCACAATCAATTTTAGAAAATTTTCATCACCCCCAAAAGATACCCTGTGCCCATTACCAGTCACTATCTATCCTTCACACCACACCATCCTACTCCAAGCCATAGGTAGGCAACCACTAATGTACTTTGTCTCTATAGATTTGGTTATTCTGGACATCTTATATAAATGGAATCATATGTGGTCTTTTGTGACTGACATTTTCCACTTACTATAGTGATTTTAAGCTTTATCCATGTTGTAGCATGTATCAATTACTTCATTCCTGTTTATTGTCAAATAACATTGCATTGTATAGATATCCATTCATCACTTGATGGGCCTTTGGGTTATTTCTACTTTTAGGATGTTATGAATAATCCTCCTGTGAACACTCATGGACAAGTTTCTGTGTGGACATGTTTTCATTTCTCTTGGGTATTCATCTAGGAGTGAAATTGCTGGTTCAAATGGTAACTCTATGTTTAACCCTTTGAAAAACTGCCAGATGGTTTTCCAAAGTGACTGCACCATTTTATATATACCAGCAGTATATTAGGGTTCTAATTTCCCCAAATCCTCATTGACACTTTTTATTATTTGTCTTTTTCATTGTAGCCATTCCAGTGGGACTGGAGTGATATCTCGCTGAAGTCTTGATTTGCATTCCTTTGATGGCTAATGATGTTGAACAACTTTTCTTGTGCTTATTGGCTATTTGTTATATCTTCCTTAGAGAAATGTCTATTCAAATCTGTTGCCCATTTTTAAATTGGGTTGTCTTCTTATTATTGAATTGTAAATGGCTTTATTTTTCTAGATACAAGTCTTTTATCAGGTATATGAGTTGCAAATATTTCCTTCAATTCTCTGAATTGTCTTTTCACTTCCTTGATGATGTCTTTTGAAGCACAAAGTTTTAAATTTTGATGAATTCCAACTTATCAACTTTTTTCTTTTTTGCTTGTGCTTTTGAGGTGATATCTTTTGCCAAAATTAAGACCCCATGAGGATTTTACTCCTATGTTTTTTGTAAGAGTTTTATAGTTTTTGTTATTAAATTTAAGTCTGTGATCCATTCTGAGTTAATTTTTTAATACGGTTTGAGGTAAAGGTCCAACTTCATTCTTTTGCATATGGATATCCAGTTTTCTCTGGCATCACTTGTTGAGAAGACTATCTTTTCCCTATTTAATGTTCTTGTCACCCTTATTGAAAATCAGTTGACCATACATATATGGGCTTATTTCTGGACTCTCAATTCTAATCCATAGATCTACTAGTCTATCGTTGTGCCAATACCACACTCTCATGATTACCATTGCTTTAAAATAAGTTTTGATATCCAGAAGTGTGAGTCTCCTATATTTGTTCTTTTTTTTTCAAGATTGTCTTAACAATTCTGGGTCCAATGAAATTTCATATAAATTTTAGAATCAGTCTGTTAGTTTCTATAAAGAAGTTAGCTGGGATTTTGATATGGATTGCACTGAATCTTTATATCAGTTTGTGGAATACTGACATCTTAACAATGTTCAGCCTTCCAATACATAAACATGAGATGCTTTCCTATTTGTTTAGATCTTCTTTAATTTCTTTCAACAGTATTTTTAGTTTTCAGAGTATACATGAAGCACTTGTTTTATTAAATATTTTCCTAAGTTTTTCATTTGTTTTGATGCTATGAATGAAATTATCTTAATTTCATTCTCAAATTGTTCATTGTAAGTGCATAGAAGTACAACTGATTTTGTGTATTGATCTTGTATTCTGCAAGCTTGCTGAACTCATTTATTAGTTATACAGTTTTTTAGTGCATTCTTTAGGATTTTCTATATACATTATCTCAAGATAGAGATAATTTTACTTCTTTCCTTTCAATATAAATGCATTTTATTTCCTTTTCTTGCCTAATTGTTCTGGCTAAAAGCTCCAATATGATGAATAGAAGTGGTGAGCTTATTTTGTTCCTAATATTAGGGGAAAACACTCAGTTTTTCTCACCATAAGTATGATGTCAGCTATGAGTTTTTCATAATGCCCCTTATCAGGTTAAGGAGGTTCCTTTCTATTTGTAATTTGTTGAGTGTTTTTACCATAAAAGTCTATTGGATTTGGGCAAATGCTTTTTGTTATTTTTTGTAATCTATTGAGAAAATACTGTGATTTTGTCTCTTATTCTACTGATATAATGTTTTACATTAATTATTTTCAAATATTTGACCAACATTGTGTTCCTGGGGTAAATCCTACTTTGCCATCCTTTATCTATGTTGTTGATTTTAGTTTGCTAGTATTTTGTTATGAATTTTTGAATCTATGTTCATGTATACATTGCCCTGCAGTTTTCTTTTTTTTGTGCTGTCTTTGTATGGTTCGGTATCAAGGAAATACTGGGCTGGTATAATGAGTTGTGAAATATTTCTTGTCTAATTTTTGAAAGAGTTTGTGAAGAATAGGTATTAATCATTCCTTAAAGCCTTGGTAAAATTCACCGGTAAAGCCATCGAGACCAATGCTTTTGTGTGTAGGTAAGTTTCTACTACTATTTTAACATCGTGTATATTCAGATTTTCAATTTCTTCTTGAATCAGTTTCAGTGTTTTGTATCTTTTTAGTAATTTTTCCATTTCAACTAGTTTATCTAATTTGTTGGCATGAAGTTGTTCATACTATTCCTTGTAATACTGTTCATTTTTGTAAGGTCAGTAATAGTATTCTTTTTTAATTCTCACTTTCAGTAATTTGAACTCTCTCCTCTCTTTTCCTTGGTCAGGTCAGTATAGCTATAAGCTTGCCAGTTTTGTTGATCTTTTCAAAGAATCACCTTTTTATTTTGTTGATCTTCTACTATGTTTCTATCCTCTATTTCATTATTGTCCACTCTATTCTATATTATTTCCATCTTCCTGCTTGCTTTAGTTTTAGTTTGTTCCACTTTTCCTGGTGCCCTATGGTAGAAGTTTTGGTTATAAATTTCTGACTTTTTATTTTTTAAATATGGGTGTTTACAGTTATAAATGACTCTCTAGGCACTGCTTAGCTGCATCTCACAAGTTTTGGCATGCTGTGTATTCATTTCGTTCATCTCAAAGTATTTTCTAATTTCCATTGTGATTTTTTTTCTTTGACACATTGGCTATTTAGGCATGTATTGTTTAATTTCTATACATTTTTAAATTCCCCCAAACTTCTTTATGTTGTTGATGTTTTTCTCTCTGTTCTGATTAGACAACATACTTTGTATTATTTTAATTCTTTTAAATGTATGGAAGTTTGTTAAGGCCCAGTATAATGTCTCTGCTGGAGAATGCTCCACGTGCACTTGAGAAGAATGTGTATTCTGCTATTTTGAGGTAAGCAGTCTATAGATTTTTTTTTTTTTTGATCAGGGACAAGGAGGAATTTAATTCCATTGAAAATTTATTAGAGAAAGAATTTAATACCTGTTTTCACTAACCAAAAGAAATTCAAAGAGGATTTTTGCTTTCACCAAAAAAAGCCAATTCCTACTAATGGAGATCATTCATAAAAGTGAAATTGCCTAATGTGAAATTTCAGAAAGTGGAGGATACCTGCCCTTGAAGGTTAAGCAGAAAAAGATTTTCTGAGAGAATGAATGTGGTGTGTAAAGACAAATAGAAGTCAAAGATAACCCCAAGACTTTTAGCCTGAGCAACCAGAAGTTTGAGTTGCCATCACTTGAATGACAAGTCTAACAAGAAAACAGTTTGTTGAAGAAAGATCAGGAACATAGTTTTGAATGTGTTCATACAAGTTTAAAATAACTATTTGGCATCCAAGTAAAGATGTCAAATATACAGGTTTATACTCTGAGAGAGAAGTTTGGCGTCTGAGAGTGAATTCTGAGCCGGAGATATAAATTTGGGAAATGTTAGAGTATCCTGGATAACACTATAAGGAAGTGACTGTAGGTAGAGAAGAAAATAGAACCAAGAACTGACTCTTGGATCATTCAAACATTAAAAGGTCAAGAAGAGGAGGGACTGGTAAAAAATACAGAGTGATTAGAGAGGACAGAAAAAAAAAATCATTTTGCTGTACACCTGAAACAAACACAACATTGTAAATTAGCTATACTTCAATAAAAAAAAAATATTTTTTAAACAGTTACCAAATGCAGAAGATGATATTAATAGAAGAGTTTCTGACTAAATGTGGAAGATAACATAAATAGAAAAGTTGAGGATGGTTATAACTTGAGTGAGGCTTGGCAAAAGATGACTATTTCTGTCATTCCAGGCAGGATCTCATATATTGTTGGTAGGATTATAAACTGGTATTTCTTTCTTCCCATTCTCTCTTATACCCTTTTAATTAGCCTTTCACTTCCACTACTTCAGTGAAAGTGCTCTTGGAAAGGACACTGATGACTTGCGTGCTGCTAAACCCTGATGGTCAATTCTGTTCTCATTTTATGTGACCTTTTAGCAGTATTTCACAAAGTTGACCAATATATACTCCTTAATATACTCTTGTCATTGGTTTTATAGATGTGCTTTAGCAGCCCTAGTTTTAAAGAAAAAGAGAAAAGTTTAAAAAATATAAAATAAACTAGGAGTTTAAAAATAGGAGAATGGAAGAGTATATACTGGAGAAATTATTGTACAGCAAGCTTTTATCAGCCTCTTTCCTTCTGCAAACATTGCTGGACATAGACTCACTACAAAAAGTACTGAGAGGAACAAAATAGCAAGATTGTGCCCATCCCAGTGAAGAGGAGCTAACAACCCAATGCAGAAAACTGCCCATAAGTGCAATGGGGTAAATCAATTGGCTATAGTTTTGTCATGATTTATCTGTATTTCAAGTGACATTTTCTAGAGTAGTATTTCTGTATTATCATTATTGTTATCATTATTATTGTCCCCTAAGGAAACCCTATAGGTATGTTTTCCTAATAGCTCCTTCCCAAAATTTAATGCCACAGATACACTGTATACCTCTTTTCATATGGTATGCATATATGTAGGATATTTTTTAGCACCTAAGAACCAATTTTTCCTCATTGGGGATAATATAGCTCCCACTAACAATGCACTTTTTGGTCCAGTTTTCCCAGAAGAACTCACGTGAGAAGAAGCCTGAGACAGCATTTGGAAGTGGAGCAAAAAGAGGCAGTGATCTAGGAGCTCCCTAACCAGGAGTGTATTATTTTCATTATCCCAGATGAGAAGAATGTCTGGATGAGAACAATGGATATGAGAACATATAGCAGACAAATGTGAGAATTAAGTTTGAAAACAAGAAACATCAGAAATTATTTTACTTCTGAAATGCCATCAGTGTCAAAAGACTAGCTCATTTATAAAAGCTTTTAATGAAATAAAAAACATTGCCATACTAAATATAAATATTGATTCTAAGAAGCAGGCCAATCTCAGAAATTTGAAATTGAAAAACTAAATAATAGAAAATAGGTCATTAAGGTCAAGGAGCAGCAAAGTGTTTCTACATTGAGGGCTTGGATGCACGGTTATGGCGTTAATCACCCAGCAGAGAAGTATGAGCAGGGGTGATGATGGACATTCACACCCCACCGTGGTGCAGTGATGGATTACTAAGTCAAAACTTTCAATCTCCCTATTACAAGATTAATAAAAAATGAGTCAAGGTTATGCACTTAGCCAGACAGGAGTGTCAGGGATCCCACTACATGGCACATCCAGATCTAAACTGACTGGCGTTATATTGCTACCATGACTAAAGCAGTGATGAAAATGATTCTACGATCCAGGATTGAGCACTGATTCCAGGGGCCTCCTGATTGGTAGCATCTCCTTCATCTACTCCGTCTCCAAGATTGGCCCTGGGAGTTCCCTGCCTTCCTCCACCCTGGACTTGAGATGAGTTGCCAGCCCATCACCCAGTCCAAAATCTTAGCCTGAGAATGAGATGACCACATGAAGTAAACCAAAACCAATCACCATTACAGTAAATGTCAAGTTATCACGCATTTTGCAATGACAAATTTACAGTGTATTGGTTGTGTTTTTTTCCTACCATATTAAATAACACAGACATAGATCCTTGGGGAAGATAGGAGTGTGGAAATAAGTTTAACAGTAATTGGAAAGAAAGCTGATGAGTAAGAGTTTCCTGGGAAATTGAATAGCATAAACCTTAGGGAAACACTAACATGTAAAGAAATCTGCCAGCATCAAATTAAGCACTGGGTCACAAAGACAATCCAGAAAAGGACTGAGATCTGGTTGGTGAAAAAGTCTTATATCCTTGGTTATTTGAGCATGACAGCTTGGATAGTTTTATTGAGGCCATATTCAGACTCACTGGGAAAGGATGCTATAAATGACCAGAAGTGGCTCCGAGTGTGAAATTGGGAGCATGTTAGCCACAGTGGCAGGTAGTTGCAGCTTCCAAATTAGCAAGAAGAAAACATTTATATATATTTGCCATTGTAATGTCTGACCTCAAGGCTATAATGGTTATTTGAACTTAATTTAATATTTTAAATTTATATTTTTTATTTATATTTATGTATATTTCAGCTGCTTTCCTATCCTTGGGGAATGATAAAATTCATCTAAGGGAGGAAATTGCTTTTACTTAGGAAAAAAAGTTAGTAGAAGAGTGAAAACCTTAGCTGGTCTAAAAAGAAACTAAGATCTACGTAGGCTGAAGAAAAAGAATGACCTCTTTGGACACAGGGACTGAGAGAGATCATATATATTAATTTGGGAGTTCCCTCTGGCTAGATCCCAGAGAAAGGAGTTCTAAGAATATTTGAGAACCAGTGAAAAGGAGAGGTAAGGGAATTCGCTCCACTGGTAGAGAGTGAGCTTGAAAAGATCAGGGATACAGACGGACATTGTTGAAATGGTTCCCCTACAGATACTGTGACTGAAAATTATAGCCATTGTGATGTCTGACCTCAAGATCATTTATCTATAATGGCTACTTTAATTTAATTAATTAAAAAAAATAATGTCCATGCTGTTCCCACATTTTCTATACTGAACAACTTTGAATTGGTGACAGCTTGTGGAATGAGTTTAGACCACACTTGTGTTCTCACTCAAAGGCAAATAGAGGTTGCTGGAGCAGGCAGTAGGCACAGGGGTTATCAAACATCAATTCAGCCCTGGCCTGCAGGGGGAGAGGGCACAGGGATCCCTAGGAGGAAGTAAATGTCTGACCTGGTTGGGAACTCTGGGGAAAAAATGAGATGCCCTCAGGACATTCCACAGATAAGTGGTGTCAGGACTCTAGTGATTTCATCTGGCCCCTGGAGCAAAGGTGAACCCAGCAGACTGGAGATTTGGGAAAGATTCATTTTCCTATGCATTTGCATATTAACATCACAGTTTCAATTGTTTCGCTTTATAAACCAGTATGAATTTCAGTTTCAATATATTTCAATAAGGCACAAATTTTATCATGAATATACAGCCTTAGTGTGAGTTTTAAAAGTGGGTATAGACTGTCTAATTCTTGGAAAAAGGGAAAAAGAAACAAAACAAAAATAATCCAAAACAAACAAACAATAAAAGCGAATAACAGTCATGATCCAATGTGTTTCACTTTAGTATAAAAAGATAGAGGAAATCTCAGTCTGGCTTGAGTTAATTTTAAAATTAAGAGGGTAGTAGTACAAATATAATGCAGGTCAACAGCCTTTGTAAGGCTCCAAAATCAAGTAATTTATATAGCTTTCGACATCACTTTTTCATCTTAAGTTGTCATACCGTAAACCTATAAATTCCCTAACTCAACTTGTCAAAGCTATTTAAGAAAATAGCATTTTGATGACCATTTTTTATGTCATATAGGTATACAGAGGTACTTTAATTGTTTTCACATATTTATATGGACAGGATGAACTCCCTTTCATGGAGGCTCCGTGTTGTCATGGGGAAGATAGGAGTCACATTCAGTATTACAAATTATTAACAGAGTCTTCGTTTAGTTACCTCAAGACTCTTAACCTTCCAGGAATTTTTATTCCTCATTTGTAAAATAAGAGTATGGAGCCCTGTTATCTCTGAAATTTTTTTCCAACACAACCAGGACAAGAATAAGGAATGCTACTCTAGTTCAGCTCTGGGACCTCAAGGTCACACTGTAACAGTAGAAAGTAGGATAATGTAAAATTGTCTTGGCTCTGTGTAAGAAAGTTTAATTACCAAACCACCGAAAAGGTCACTGTAGGGTGACATTCCTGTGAATTAGCAGGAATTCCCTGGAAATGACCCATAAGAGTAGTACAGTTACACCATGTTTCTTATTTGAACATATGTCAAAAAAATAAAGCCTTCATGTTTTAATTTGTTTTTCTTTTTTGTCCACACAAACAATTATTAGGGACTTAAGGGAGTATGGCCTGGACAGGAGGAAACTCCAAATAGTTTTCTTAAAATAGTTTAAGGGCTGTTATATCAAAGAGAGCTGGGCTGGTGTCGTGCAGCCCCAGAGAGAAAACTCAGAACCTAGTGAAAAGTTTTATAGGATTTTACAGGAAGACAGTAGGAGTAAAAAGTTCCCCACAGCTACAGATATCAGTGTTGGATGTGGTCAGCTTGCAGTTGCTGCGGTACAGGCAGACTTGAGAAACAGATGCTGGGATTTTCCAGAACACCCAATGGTGCTGGCTCCAGGTGCTGCCTTCCAACCTTCAGGTCTTCAATCCAGAATGTCCAATTACCTAGTGATTCCACGTTGCTTCAACAATACATGTGAGTCCTTCAGGAACCTACCAGGTTCCAGGAAATATTGTAAGCATTAGGGATGCCAAGATGAAAATAAACAAAAGTCATACCTTTGAGGAACTCACTAGTAGAGACAGAGCCACTTTAACAAAAAAATGGAGCATGTTTTAGTGGGAGCTGTAGAATTCTCATCGGTCCTCCCTGATCCTCTGGACCAGTGAAGGGACATTTCTGTGGCTCCCTTAGCCTTCTTGTGTCACTTATCACTCCACACCCAAATGACCAGATCAGTTGGATGCCTCTCCATCAGACAGCATGTTCTTTGTGTTGTTTACAATACAAAAATAGGGAGATACAGTAAGAAGCACTCAAAAAATAGTTTCTGCTTATTGAGTAAAAACACAGAGCAAGTCATCACTGCCTTCTTAAGGCATTCAAAATAAGACTCTATAGAGGATGCAATATCCAGGGTGGGTCTTTGAAGGACCTCCAGTTTCCTCAATGTGGAATGAATCTCCAACCAGAAACGAGGGTGGAGGGAAGGTGTGTGCGCCTCACCAAGGTACAAGTGTATGGTGTCCCAGTCTGAGCTAGGGCTTGTGGAGTGAAGGGCAAGAGGCAGAGTGTTAAGGAAGGTCAGAATCAGCTGTCAAAATACAGAATGTCATAATAGGTCATTTTGACTTCAGGGTGTAGCTAATGGTTGTGCATCAGAATCAACTTGGACACCCTTCCGTTCTTTCTTCCCAGTCATCACTCCTCCAACACCACATTGTCTGAAATATTACAGCTGTCTAGTAAGCCTTAATATTGAGTACAGTGATTCTCCCAGGTCAACTTTAATCTTCCGGGTCAAGAGTGTCTATATCTTTCAGTATAAATTTTTCTACTCATCTCTCTCTACAAAAACCCCTTCTGAGATTTTGGCATGAACAGCATTGTCTACAGATCAATTCTGGGGGAATTTACATCTTTAGTATATTGAGTCTTCTAGTCAATAAACATGTTATGTATCTCCACTTATTTAGATGTATTTTTATTTTTTTCATCACCGCTTTGTAGTTTTCAGTATCAAAGTAGTGATGTGTTTTGTTAGATTTACATTGGGGAGAGGTGATTATACATGCAATTATATATTTTTTTATCTTAGTGACCATGTGCTGGTGTATAGAAATATAATGGATCTTCTAGGTGTATTTTTATAGAGTTTGTATAATTTTTCTAATTAAACAATCATGTCATCTGCAAATAGAGATATGTTCTATTTCTAATGTTCCATTATATATGCCTTTTATTTCTTTTGCTTGCCTTATTGCAGTGTCCAGTACTATACTGATGATAGCAGACATCCTTGTCTTATTCCCAATCTTAGGAAAAAGCATTCAGTTGTTCATCATTAAGTATAATGTTGGGTATAGATTTTTGTAAATATTCTTCATCAAGTTGAAATAATTCTCCCTTAGTCCTTACTTGCTGACAATTTTCATCATGAATGGATTTTAAATTTTGTCAAATACTGCTTCTGCATCAACTGATATGATCATGTGATTTTTTTTTTTCTTTAGCCTGTTGATGAGGTAGATTACATTGACAGTTTTTAAATGCTGAACCAGACTTGCATTCCTGGAATAAATCCCACTTGATCATGACATATAATTCTTTTTATACATTGTTATATTTAATTTACCAATTTGTTTTTACACCTATGCTCATGAGAAACTTTGGTGTGTAGTTTTATATTTTTATAATGTTCTTATTTTGTGTTGGTATTAGGATAATGCTGGCCTCATGGAATGAGTTAAAAAAGTGTTTCCTCTAGTTCAACTTTCTGAAAGCAATATTGTAATATTCATATTGTTTCTTTCTTAAATGTTTGAAAGGATTCACCAGTAAAACCATCTGAAACTGTTGCCTTTTTTTTTGAAAATTTATTAACTATTGATTTCATTTTAATAGACACATGCATATTCAGTTTGTCTATTTCTCCTTTTGACAGTTTGCATCTTCAAGTATACTGGAAGTATCATGATATACATCACAGTGTTCTTTTATTATCCTTTTAATTTCTGAAGAGTCTCTAGTGATAGTCCTCTTTCATTCCTGATTTATGTCATTTCTCTTTTTTCTTTGTAAGTTTTGCTAGAGGTTTGTCAATTTTATTTATCTTATTAAAGAACCAGCTCTTTGTTTCATTGATTTCTCTCTATTTTTTTCTGTTTTTCATGTTATTAATTTCTGGCTTTATCTTTATTATTTCCTTCCTTCTGCTTGCTTTTAGTTTATTTTATTTGTTTGTTTTTCTTGTTTATTGAGGTAAGAACTTAAGTCATTAATTTGAGATTTTCCTAATTTCTAATGTGAGCATGTAATGCTACAAATTTCTATGTCATACTGCTTTAGCTGCATCCCACAAATTTTGATATGCTTTGTTTTCATTCATCTCCTTTTAAATTTTCTTTGATACTTCTTCTTTGAACCATAGATTGTTTATAAGTGCATTGTTTAATTTCCACATGTTTAGAGATTTTCCTGTCTTTCTTTCTGCTATTGATTTCTAGTGTGATTCCATTGTGGTCAGAGAACACATTCTGCAGGATTTCAATTATATTAAATGTGTTGAGATTTGTTTTATGGCTCAAAATATGGTCTATTTTGGTAAGTCCTGGAAAAAGATGTCTGCTGTTGTTGAGTGTCATGTTTTTATTTTGACTAAATCTTGTTGATTTTGTTATTCATACCTTCTGTATTCCTGTTGATTTTCTGTCTAGTAGTTCTACCAACTTCTGAGAGGAAGATGTTCAGTTTTCCAAATGTCATTGTGGATTTGTCTATTTCTTCTTTCAGTTCTATCCTTTTTTGTTTCATGTATTTTGAGGCTCTGATGGTTGGTGTGTACACATTTGGATTGTTGTGTTTTCCTGGTGGATTTATTCTTTCATCATGTGTAATGTGCCTCTTTGTCTTAGTACTTTTATTTTTTGTGAAGTCTGCTTTATCTTGTATTAATATAGCCACTCCTGCTCTGATTTGAGTAATGTTTGCATAGCATATCTTTTTTTTTTTTAATTGTTTTACTTTCCATTACCTCTGTTGTTGAATTTGAAGTGAGTTTAAATAGACTATAGGTGAGGTGTTTGGGGTTTTTTTTTTTTTTTTTTGGTGTTGTTTTAATCTTTCTGTTCTTTGGTTAGTATATTTAGACCATTTACATTTACATTTAAGGTAATTTTTGATATGAAAATGGTTAATTCTTTTATTTTATTATTTGCCTTCTATTTGTTTTCTCTCATTCTCCTCCTCAGTTTCTCCTTTCCTGTTAGTTACTTAGTATTTTTAGAACTCTATTTTGATTTACATATGTTTTTGAGTATATCTCTTTGTATAGTTGTCACAGTGATTGCTCTGGATGTTGAATTATATACATGTACCTTATAAAATTCTACTGATATCAATAGTTTACCACTTCAAGTGAAGTGTGGACAACTTTGGCTATCAGATAGTGTTATAATTTTGTCTTAAATCCTCAAATATGCTTGATAAATCCAATGAGAAAAGGATAGACCTTTTCATGTACCTATATTTTGCTCTTTCCATTGTACTTTGTCCCTTCCTAATTCTCCCAGTTTCCTTCTTTTATCATTTTCTTTCTGTTGGAAATACTTTTAGTTTTCCTTTACTTGAGATTGTTTTCATTTTCCTTTTATTCCTGAAAAATAATTCTATTGGGGGTAGAATCACAGTTGCTGATTCTTTTCTTTCAGAACTTAAAGGATATTATACCACTTTCCTTCTCTCCTCTATGGTTTCAATGAGAAATCTGATGTCATATGAATTGGTGTCTTCCTATAGCAGTGGTCCCCAACCTTTTTGGCACCAGGGACCAGTTTCATGGAAGACAATTCTTCCATGGACCAGAGGTGGAGGTGATGGTTTCAGGATGAGTCAAGTGCATTACATTTATTGTGCACTTTATTTCTATTATTATTACATTGTAATATATAATGAAATAATTACACAACTTACCATAATGTAGAATCAGTGGGAGCCCTGAGCTTGTTTTTCTGCAACTAGATGGTCCCATCTGGGGGTGATGGGAGACAGTGACACCCAAAGTGTGTTGTTTATGTCCAGCCTACTCCGTAATCTTGTTTTTGTTGCTGCCACTGCAGAAAACCCTGCTTCATAAAGATAGGATGCTGGAAATGGAAACAGGCTTTTCAGTGTTTTTGTGGCAATCTCAGGATATTCCGTCTTGACTTTAATCCAGAATGCATAGAGATTTGAAGTTGTTTCAAACATACTTTTAAGGCACCGTCATTTACGATCTCAAGCACTTGATCCTCTTCTAGCACGGACAAAGTCAATTCACCTGGCTTATTCCCAAATGGGTCACGGATCCATTCCTTCCCAGTTCGGGGGTCTTTTGTGGTTGGGAAGTAATGCTCAAACTCTTTTGAAAGCTGAGATAGGTGATCATGCACCAGCTGGGAAAAAGAAGGCCCTGGCTCAGTCTCTTTCAAAATCTCTGCTAATGTTTGAAACATGTCAAAAATCCCAACGTTCACTCATCACCCCCATAATTCCATTTTGGCTTTGAATGCAGCCACTTTATCTGCCGACTTGAACACAGTTGTCGTTCTCCCCTGAAGTGACAGATTGAGTTCACTGAGCAGGTTAAATATGTCACACAAGGAAGCAAGTTTTGCGACCCATTCTGTGTCACTGAAATGTGCTGCCAGTGGTGACTGTTTTTCTAAATCTCTGGAGCAGCTCTTGTAACTCAGAAACTCTGGCCAGTGATCTACCTTTATTTTATAAGAGACAACGCTTCTGTGTATAAGAGACAACGTGTGTGGTCTGCGTCCATCTCCTCACAGAGCTGCGTGAACAGACGTGAGCTAAGGGCATGTACTTTAATGTGGTTGATAGTTTTAATCACATCCTGCAAAACGTTGTTAAGTTCAGGTCACATTTTTCAGCTAGCCAGCATTTCTCTATGGATGACACAGTGTGTAGACTCACATTCAGAAGTGACCTCTTTGACTCAAGTAGTGAAACCAGAAAACAGTTCCGTCATGGCAGCAGCTCCATCCGTGCATATACTGACACAAAATAACCAATTCAGTTTTCCTGATATGTAATCATTCAAAGACTTGACTAGTTCTGCAACTGTGGTGTTGGTTGGCAAAAAAAGTGCACATAACACACCCTCATGCACATCCTCCTGAAAAATATATGGCACAAAAACAAGCATTGTTGCCTTGTTGTCAACATCGGTAGACTTGTCAACCTGGACTGCATACCAGAGTGACTCATTAATCCTCTCTTAAAATTGTGCCTCAATATCCTCTGCTATTTCATCAATTTGTCTAGTTATGATGCTAGCTGAAAGAGGAACACGTGCCACATTTTGAACCGCAGCCTCTCCTAAAAGTTCATGACAAATGTCCTTAGCAGCAGGCAGGATCAACTCTTCACCAATAATAAAGGACTTCTTAGCTTTAACAATGTAGTTAGCCACTAAGAATGATGCTCTCAGTGCAGACACATTTGATGCAGTGGTGGCCTTCAATAATTGCTTCTGTTTTTCATGTTCACATTTTTTTTCTTCTGAAATACTCCAAAGGCTTGTCTTTTAATGCAGGGTTCTTGGTCTCCATGTGGCAAAGCAGTATTGAAGGTTTCACGGCTTCTTGGGATAGCCGGTCACCACATATTATACAAAGCGGGCTTGGAGAATGTGTATCAGCTGTTGCAATGAACTCGTAATTTAAGTAGGACTCTTGGTATTTTCTTTTAAATGTAGCTTCCTTTTTGTTGGCCATCTTAGAGTCTTCTGTTGTCTCATCATTGCGTTTTTCCCCCTTTTCAAAGAAACTCTCCAGCGATGTTTGTTTTTTACTCATTTTGGCTAGGGTTAGCTTGTGGGCTTATCAAAACTGTGACTGAGACAGGTGCACAGTGCGGGAAAGAGGCGTGGATGGAAGTGGTAAATAAAATAATGGGCGGGCCATGCACAGACTAAAAAAAGTGTCAGATTCTGACTTAAAGCCTGCCACCAGTTGCAGCTGCACAATTGAAGTACATCAACTCATTTTCCACTATAAAGCCTGCCACCAGATGCAGCTTAATTGTCACTTGTCACTCACTGATAGGGTTTTGATATGAATCTGCAAGCAGTTGATTTATTATGTTCTCTGTGCAGTCAAACCTCTCTGCTAGTGATAATCTGTATTTGCAGCCGCTCCCCAGCGCTAGCATCACTGCCTCAGCTCCACTTCAAATCATCAGACATTAGATTCTCATAAGGAGTGTGCAACCTAGATCCCTCTCGGTAGGGTTCGTGCTCCTATGAGAATCTAATGCTACCGCTGATCTGATGGGAGGTGGAGCTCAGGCGGTAATGTGAGCGATGGGCTGTAAATACAGATGAAGCTTTACTTGCTCGCCTGCCACTCACCTCCTGCTCTGCAGACCAGTTCCTAAAAGGCCATAGACTGGTACCGGTGTGTGGCCCGGGGGTTGGGGACCCCTGCCCTATAGGCAATGTGTTGATCCTCTCTGGTTGCTTTTAAGATTTTTATTCTTTGTCTCCAGTTTTAGAATTTTAATTATGATGTGCCTTGGTGTGTATTTCTTTGGATTCCTCCTGTTTAGAATCTGCCCAGCCTCTTAGATTTGTAAATTTGCCCTTTTTTTTGACATCTTTATTGAGGTATAATTACTTTACATTGTTGTGTTAGTTGCTGCTGTATAACAAAGTGAATCAGCTATACATATGCATATATCCCCATATCTCCTCCCCCTTGCACCTCCCTCCCACCCTCCCTATCCCACCCCTCTAGGTGGTCACAAAGCACCGAGCTGATCTCCCTGTGCTATGCAGCTGCTTCCCATTAGCTATCTATTTTACATTTGGTAGTGTATATATGTCCATGCCACTCTCTCAATTCGTCTCAGCTTACCATTCTCCCTCCCCATGTCCTCAACTCCATTCTCTACGTCTGTGTCTTTATTCCTGTTCTGCCTCTAGGTTCTTCAGAACTATTTTTATTTTTATTTTAGATTACATATATATGTGTTAGCATACAGTAATTTTTTTTTTTTAATCTTCTGACTTACTTCACTCTGTATGACAGACTCTAGGTCCATCCACCTCACTGCAAATAACTCAATTTTGTTTCTTTTTATGGCTGAGTAATATTCCATTGTATATATGTGCCACATCTTCTTTATCCATTCATCTGTCAGTGGACAATTAGGTTGCTTCCATGTCCTGGCTATTGTAAATAGTGCTACAATAAATATTGTGGTACATGATTCTTTTTGAATTATGGTTTTCTCAGGGTATATGCCCAGTAGTGGGATTGCTGGGTCGTATGGGAGTTATATTTTTAGTTTTTTAAGGAACCTCCATACTGTTCTCCATAGTGGCTGTATCAATTTACATTCCCATGAACACTGCAAGAGGGTTCCCTTTTCTCCACACCGTCTCCAGCATTTATTGTTTGTAGATTTTTTGATGATGGCCATTCTGACTGCTGTGAGGTGACACCTCATTGTAGTTTTGATTTGCATTTCTCTAATGACTGGTGATGTTGAGCATCCTTTCATGTGTTTGTTGGCAATCTGTATATATTCTTTGGAGAAAGGTCTATTTAGGTCTTCTGCCCATTTTTGGATTGGGTTGTTTGTCTTTTGACAGTGAGCTGCCTGTATATTTTGCAGACTAATCCTTTGTCCGTTGACTCATTTGCAAATATATTCTCCCATTCTGAGGGATCCCTTTTCATCTTGTTTATGGTTTCCTTTGCTGTGCAAAAGCTTTTAAGTTTCATTAGGTCCTATTTGTTTATTTTTGTTTTTATTTCCATTTCTCTAGGAGGTGAGTCAAAAAGGATCTTGCTGTGATTTATGTCAAAGAGTGTCCTGCCTATGCTTTCCTCTAAGAGTTTTATAGTGTCCGGCCTTAAATTTAGGTCTTTAATCCATTTTGAGTTTATTTTTGTGTATGGTGTTAGGGAGTGTTCTAATTTCATTCTTTTACATGTAGCTGTCCTGTTTTCCCAGCACCACTTATTGAAGAGGCTATCTTTTCTCCATTGTATATTCTTGCCTCATTTGTAAAAGATAAAGTAACTATATGTGCATGGGTTTATCTCTGGACTTTCTATCCTGTTCCATTGATATATGTTTCTGTTTTTGTGTCAGTACCATATTGTCTTGATTACTGTACCTTTGTAGTATAGTCTGAAGTCTGGGAGCTTAATTCTTCCAGCTCCATTTTTCTTTCTCAAGATTGCTTTGGCAATTCGGAGTCTTTTGCGTTTCCATAAAGATTGTGAAATTTTTTGTTCTAGTTCTGTGAAAAATGCCATTGGTTGTTTGATAGGGATTGCATTGAAACTGTAGATTGCTTTGGGTAGTAGGGTCATTTTCACATTGTTGATTCTTCCAATCCAAGAACGTGGTATACCTCTCCATCTGTTGGTATCATCTTTAATTTCTTTCATCAGTGTCCTATAGTTTTCTGCATACAGGTCTTTTGCCTCCTTAGGTAGGTTTATTCCTAGGTATTTTATTCTTTTTGTTGCAATGGTGAATGAGACTGTTTCCTTAATTTCTCCTTCAGATTTTGCGTCATTAGTGTATAGGAATGCAAGAGATTTCTGTGCATTAATTTTGTATCCTGCTACTTTACCAAATTAACTGATTAGCTGTAGTAGCTTTCTGGTAGTATCTTTAGGATTCTCTATGTATAGTATCATGTCATCTGCAAACAGGGACAGTTTTACTTCTTTTCTGATTTGGATTCCTTTTATTTCTTTTTCATCTCTGCTGTGGAGACGAAAACTTCCAAAACTATGTGGAATAACTGTGGTGAGAATGGACAACCTTGTCTTGTTCCTGATCTTAGTGGAAATGGTTTCAGTTTTTCACCTTTGAGAACCATGTTGGCTGTGGGTTTGTCATATATGGCCTTTATTATGTTGAGGTAAGTTCCCTCTATGCCTACTTTCTGGAGGGTTTTTATCATAAATGGGTGTTGAATTTTGTTGAAAGCTTTTTCTGCATCTATTGAGATGATTATATGGTTTTTATCCTTCAGCTTGTTAATATGGTTTATCACATTGATTGATTTATGTGTATTGAAGAAACCTTGCATTCCTGGGATAAACCTCACTTGATCATGGTGTATGATCCTTTTAATGTGCTGCTGGATTCTGTTTGCTAGTATTTTTTTGAGGATTTTGGCATCTATGTTCATCAGGGATATTGACCTGTAGTTTTCTTTTTTTGTAATATCTTTGTCTGGTTTTGGTATCAGAATAGTGGTGGCCTCATAGAATGAGTTTGGGAGTGTTCCTCCCTCTGCTATATTTTGGAAAAGTTTGAGAAGGATAGATGTTAGCTCTTCTCTAAATGTTTGACAGAATTCGCCTGTGTGGCCATCTGGTCCTGGACTTTTGTGTGTTGGAAGATTTTTAATCACAGTTTCAATTTCAGTGCTTGTGATTGGTCTGTTTATATTTTCTATTTATTCCTGGTTCAGTCTCAGAGGGTTGTGCTTTTCTAAGAATTTGTCCGTTTCTTCCAGGGTGTCCATTTTATTGGCATATAGTTGATTGTAGTAATCTCTCATGATCCTTTGTATTTCTGCAGTGTCAGTTGTTACTTCTCCTTTTTCATTTCATATTCTGTTGATTTGAGTCCTCTCTCTTTTTTTCTTGATGAATCTGGCTAATGGTTTATCAATTTTGTTTATCTTCTCAAAGAACTAGCTTTTAGTTTTATTGATCTTTGTTATCATTTCCTTCATTTCTTTTTCATTTCTTTCTGATCCTATCTTTATGGTTTCTTTCCTTCTGCTAACTTTGGGGTTTTTATGTTCTTCTTTCTCTAATTGCTTTAGGTGTAAGGTTAGGTTATTTATTTGAGATTTTTCTTGTGTCTTGAGGTAGGATTGTATTGCTATAAACTTCTCTCCTAGAACTGCTTTTGCTGCATCTCATAAGTTTTGGGCCATCGTGTTTTCATCGTCATTTGTTTCTCAGTATTTCTTGATTTCCTCTTGGATTTTCTCAGTGATCTCTTGGTTATTTAGTAGCACATTGTTTAGCCTCCATGTGTTAGTATATTTTACTTTTTTTTTTTTCTTGTAATTGATATCTAGTCTCATAGCGTTGTGGTCAGAAAAGATACTTGATATGATTTCAATTTTCTTAAATTTACCAAGGCTTGATCTGTGACCCAAGATATGATCTATCCTGGAGAGTGTTCCATGAGCACTTGAGAAGAAAGTGTATGCTGCTGTTTTTGGATAGAATATCCCATAAATATCAATTAGGTCCGTCTTGTTTAATGTATTATTTAAAGCTTATGTTTCCTTATTTATTTTCATTTTGGTTGATCTGTCCATTGGTGAGAGTGGGGTGTTAAAGTCCCCTCCTACTCTTGTGTTACTGTTGATTTCCCCTTTTATGGCTGTTAGCATTTGCCTTATGTATTGAGGTGCTCCTATTTTGGGTTCATAAATATTTACAATGGTTATATCTTCTTCTTGGATTGATCACTTGATCGTTATGTCGTGTTCTTCTTTGTCCCTTGTAATAGTTTTTACTTTAAAGTCTATGTGTGTTGTCTGATATGAGAATTGCTACTCCAGCGTTCTTTTGATTTCCATTTACATGGAATATCTTTTTCCATCCCCTCACTTTCAGTCTGTATGTGTTCCTAGGTCTGAAGTGCGTCTCTTGTAGACAGCATATATAAGGATCTTGTTTTTGTATCCATTCAGCCAGTCTATGTCTTTTAGTTGGAGAATTTAATCCATTTACATTTAAGGTAATTATTGATAGGTATGGTCCTATTACCATTTTCTTAATTGTTTGGGTTTGTTTGCTCTTTAGTTCTTCTAGCTCCTTGTAAATGTTTCTTGTATTTTCACCATTCTATTTCCAAGAGTTTGGATCACCTTTACTACATTACTCTGAATTCTTTTTCAGGTAGACTGCCTATTTCCTCTTCATTTGTTTGGTTTGGTGGGTTTTTACCTTGCTCCTTCATCTGCTGCATATTTCTCTGTCTTCCCATTTTGCGTAACTTACTGTGTTTAGGGTCTCCTTTTCGCAGGCTGCAGGTTCATAGTTCCTGTTTTTTTTGGTGTCTGCCCCCAGTGGGTAATGTTGGTTCAGTGGCCTGTGTAGGCTTCCTGGTGGAGTGGACTGGTGCCTGTGTTCTGGTGAATGAGGCTGGATCTTTTCTTTCTGGTGGGCAGGACCACATCCGGTGGTGTGTTTTGGGATGTCTGTGAACTTATTATGATTTTAGGCAGCCTCTCTGCTAATGAGTGGTGTTGTGTTCCTGTCTTGCTAGTTGTTTGGCATGGAGTGTCGAGCACTGGAGCTTGCTGGTCATTGACTGGAGCTGGGTCTTAGTGTTGAGACGGAGATCGCTGGGAGAGCTCTTGCTGATTGATATTACATGGGGCCAGGAGGTCTCTGGTGGTCCAACGTCCTGCACTCAGCTCTCTCACCTCAGAGGCTCAGACCTGACAACCAGCTGAGCACCAAGACACTGTCAGCCACCTGGCATAGACAACTGTGGTAAAAATCTGACTGGTGTCTTGGATTTTTCTTTGCTGGGCAATTTATCCAAACCAGGTTCCCTTTTTCAGAAATACAGCAAGCCAAAATGCTGAGACATCTGAGGTTTGCAGTGAAGAGAGGACTCCAAACTCTGGAAGTCCACACTCCAGAGACCCTCCTTCTCACATGCTGCCTCTCCCCTTCTGCTGCTCTTTTGTTTTTACAAAATTTGAGAACTTTTCAGCCATTATGTCATCCAATAGTCTTTCAGCCCTACTAATTCCTGTCTTTCTGTCACACTGATGATATGACTGTTTTCAGGTCAGATGAATTCTAGTATTCTATCCTCGAGTTTACTTATTCTATTTTTGTCATCTCCACTCTACTACTGAACTTATCAATGGAGGTTTTTTAAAATTTCTGCTATTGTATTTTTCAGTTCTGTAATTTCATTTGGGTCTTTTTAAAAAATTAATTAATTTATTTGTTGGCTGTGTTGGGTCTTCATTGCTGTGTGTGGGCTTTCTCTAGTTGCAGTGAGTGGGGGTTACTCTTCATTGCCGTGCGTGGGCTTCTCATTGTGGTGGATTCTCTTTGTTTCAAAGCATGAGCTCTAGGCTCACAGGCTTCAGTAGTTGCAGCACATGGGCTCAGTAGTTGTGGCTCATGGGCTCTAGAGTGCAGGCTCAGTAGTTGTGGTGCACTGGCTTAGTTGCTCTGTGGCATGTGGGATCTTCCCGGACCAGGGCTCAAACCCATGTCCCCTGCATTGGCAGGCAGATTCTTAACCACTGCGCCACCAGAGAAGTCTTGAAGAATTCTTTTCTTTTTGGTTGTGCCAGGTCTTAGTTTCAGCAGGTGGGCTCCTTAGTTGTGGCTCCAGGGCTCCTTAGTTGTGGCATGCGAGCTCTTAGTTGCAGCATGCATGTGGGATCTAGTTCCCTGACAAGGGATTGAACCTGGGTCCCCCGTATTGGGAGCGTGGAGTCGTATCCACTGCACCACCAGCGAAGTCCATAATTTGGGTCTTTTTTATGGTTTCCATTTCTTGTTAAATTAGTTTTTTTTAAATTATTTGTTTCAAGAGACTTTCTATTAGATTGTCATAGCATTTTTTGACAGCTGCCTTAAAACTTTTATCAGATAATGCTAACAACTTATGATATACTGAGGGTTGTTTAGAATATTTTTTAGTACTGAAAAATAGCACTTAAAGTCAGCATATAGGAGACTATTGCATATTTAGCTGAGAGGTATAATGAAATCAGAAGGGTATACATTAAAGAAAATTCAACTTCTTAAGATTTTAAGAGGTAAAAGAAATTTATAACTTGATGGATAAAATAAGCAATGTACGGGGAAACCTGTGTCCATGCCCCAGTAATATCCAAGAGATGTTTTATAATTACACTTGGCAACAGTCAGAAGCTAATAGATGGAGGGTGGTGAAAGCATTTTGAAAGAATCTCCTGGCTGGTAACCAAGTACAGAAGAATAATGCTGCATATATGAGGCAGAGGATTAAAGAGTAAAAAAAAAAATGCAAGTTTTCATGGGAGGATATGAAAATAGGCTGAAGCTCACAACTATTTTTCAGAGCAAGTAGGAAGAAAATTTAGAAGGAATCTGAAAATAGGGCTGGAGCCCAGTTTTTGTTGTTGTTGTTACACCTCTTTTGTTTTGAAACATGGAGCAACAAGCCTAATTGAAAACATCAGGTATAATTTGGTCATCAACTTTGGGAACCATAACTTAAGTACAGGTGAGAGAACCAGCATTGTGACTAGGAGAGGACAGCAGGAGAACAAGAATGAAGCAGAGTGAATCCAACAGTGTCTAAGGCAGGGGGAGTCCTGGTCCCATAGAACCTTCAGAATTCTGGATGGCAGATCATGGTACAAGTGTACCCTGAGAATGTCCATCTCCTGGAGCTGACCCTGCACATGTTGGTCATACAAATGCACCTTTTTCACTTGCCTTCAGTTTCCTCCAGTGGTACATTTCCTCAGTAGCAACATCAATCACTATATGTTGAAAGTTAGACCAAAATAAATATGAAGGCAGCATGTGCCTAGTGTGTCCAAAATGAGAAATAAACATCTTTAGGGATTTCTGCATTCCAGTAAGTTTTTCCAAGTTTCCTAAATATTGTACATTTAGTTTTAGTAGGACATTGTTTAGCATGATGTTTGCTGGACAAGGGCAATAGAAACTGACACAAGCCTTGCTGACCTCCCAGACATTTTACAGAAGAGCCACAGTAATGTAATGTCAGAGGACCTGGAAAAAAGCACTGTAGGACTGAGTTCCATAATTAAAGCTGCAGTTCTTCCTCCCATCAGTTTTGTTCTAGAGCCAGTCCATCTCAGGCAATGTTGTAATCAGATTACTTCCCCACCCACATCTCCATCTCTTGGGCTCTGACCTCCACACCTACATTTCTAGATGCCTGCTCGTACCACCCTCTGCGTGGCCATCAGGCACCTATAGTTCCAAACTGAAAAGAACATTTTTTTCCCCCCAAATTCATTACTTTCTGTTCTGTGTTTTTCTTAGATTTTTGTATGTCTATTTGCTATCCATTAATCACGGGGCCTAAGTGTTCACATCTGCCTTCATGCTCCAACTAGCAACAGACAAACAGAACTTGTCTTTCCTGTACAGACAGGCTGATCTGAGCACCCACCATCCATCTCCTTATCCAACTCTCTCACACCAAGCCAATATTCCCCTATCCTAAATCATCCCAGGACCAGGTACCAGACAACCAGAGACCACCCCTATGGCCCGAAGCCCTCTGAAATGATTCAGGCTCGCCAATCCTAAATTGTTTACTCTGCCTGCCTTGTCTTTCCCAGGAAACTCCAATAACAGCTCTTATTCTCTCTCCTCACTCCTTCTGCCTCCTGACTGATGCTGGCGCTTCCCCCATGTGGCCCTGCATGGCATGGCATGCCCCCACCTCTTAGGAAATGTAAGTCACACATCTTTCTTTTAATAGCGTTGGCCTTTCTGTGTCCTCATCCGGGCACCTCCACAAATTAAAATCCACAAGTACAAATGAGACACTCTCCTTTTGTGCCATCTCAGCACAAAGTTTAGGGTGAAGCATATCTGAATTTGGCAGTGGAATCTTAGCCTTTCCAACTATGGCCTGTGCAAATTGACTTGACTCTCACCTTCCCCACGAGGGCCTGACAAGGTGATAGACGTGAGTGTATGGTTTAAATGCAGAGAGACACACACTGTCAGACAGAGAGGATTTCAGTCCCCACAGGCCATAGGTTACAGGAGATGGTATCTGTCTTTTTGATCACTGTAACTTGGCACCATTTCTGCCACAAGTACAAGTTAAATGGTTATATAATCATGTAAATAAAACCGTGGGGATGAAGCCACCCAGATTGTCATCATCCACAGGATGTTGAAGAGGTCTGAAACTTTGATTTTCCTTTCTACTTATTGTCAGTTGTGGGATCTTACAACTTAGGGATTATTCTGTGGGTAGAGTTTTAGTGCCTTTACTGCTTAGCTCATAAAAACAGCAGGGATGAGGTTAGACCAGGCTCAGGGCTCAGAGTCTAAAATGGTGTCACTCACTCTGGATGATATATCGAAACACAGGTGTCACCCGGTTCCTTGTCCCTACATCCTCCTCCCTCCCATGAGGACAGAAAGAATAATCCCAGCCTCTGTCCTGCCCAGCCTGAACTCTTTGTCCAGTATATGCTGTGAACACAACACAGAACTAACTGCAATGAATATTTTTGTGTGTGGATGTGTGTTTGTATGTGTATGTGTATGGTGTGTGTGTACACGAGTGTGTGTGAGGTATGTGGATGTGTGTATGATGTTGTGATGTGTGTGTGTGCTGGGTGTATGTGCATGTCTGTATGTGTGTAATATGTGTCTGTATGTGTGTACGTGTACACGTGAGTGTGTGGGTATGTGTGTACAAGTGTGTATATGTGTGATGTGTGTATATATGTGCATGTGTGTGCGTCTATGTGGCGATACTTGTGTTTCCTGTGGCTCTCTGGAGAGCAGGTGTTTGGTAACCTGCTAAAGATGATAGAGCTGATGCTGGGGAACCGGGCCAGGCTCCCACACAATCTCCATGTGGCTCCCCAGAGAGACCACACTAAAGCTCAGTCTTCTTGGAGAGCTCTCCTCCAGGTCAAGGGGCAGGAAGCCAATGCACCCACCCTGGCCACCAGGGAAGCCTGTAGTCCACACGAGGGTGACTCTAATCACAGTGGGTTTCTAGATGTTCTTCTAGCTAGGAGGGCTGAGGCCTAGGAGGGCCCTTCCACACAGGTCTCGCTTTGGTTTGTTTTTTTCCTGGTTAGGTCAAGGTCAAGGCGATTTAGTATTAACATCTGGCTTTCTGGAATCCCACCCTCCCTAAGTACACATTTTAAAGAAATGGTTCCTGAAAGGTCCTGAACCACCTTGTTAACTCGCATACCAAGTGAAAAACAAAACAATTTTAAGGAGGTTTCACTTGAAACAGTAACCCATCCTCTTCTTATCTCATTCTTATAAGTATTGCTTGATTCTTCCTAAATTCCTAAAGTGGAGTTTATTACAAAGACCATTTATCTGGACTAGGGATCTTTCTATACAATTTTGTATGGTTTCCATGGAAAACGTGAATAGAACTGTGTTGGACTATTACAGTTGTAAGGGTTAAATGTCAAATCTGCCTTTGTGAGTTTGCACGGAAAATGTATCCCTGCATGGCATTCTTTCCCATCACAGAAAGCTTTGATTCTTCACACCTAGTCCTGGACCCGGAAAACTAATGTCCCCCTGGATATCCCCAAAATAATTAGTGTGTTCAAATTTACTGTGTTGATTTTATCTGATAAGAAATGAATGAAAATAAAGCATGCTAGAATTTCAGACTTAGAAGGAAATGTATGGTCTCCTAGTTATGCCACATTCTCAGCATGAGAATATGGAAGGGCCTGCTTGCCAAGGCCCCAGCTACACTACCCGATCTCCCCTGCAACTTTCTGTCCTCAGATGGCCCCTCTGTCTGCTATAGGTGTGCAGCTGCCCCTCAGGGGTCCCCTGCCTCACTTGGGACATTCATACTTGCTTTTCTCTTCCCCTGAACCACTGTGGCCCCAGGAGCTTTACCTCTGCCTCTTAAGCGTCTGCTCAAATGTCAACTTAGAAATAAGGACACCTCTGAACACATCTATTCTATTTATAGGGTAGCCATTCCGCACCACCACCACCCCCCCCCCAGACACAGCACTCCCTAACCCTCAGACTGCTTTTCATTTCTCCAGAGCCTTTTACCATCATCTGAAAAATACATATTTCCATTTAACAACGTACTTCCTGCCACTCTTTGCTTATCGCTATATCTCTATAGACAATAACAGCTGACATATGGAAGGCATTCAGTCGATGTCTTCTGAATGACTAAATAAATGAGTGAATGCAATGAAGTTCCAAGTAGTCTGAACCCTAAGAGGGTTACGGTTCTGTTCCAGATCGTGACTTTACTGTAATTTCAGTTCAAACTAAAAGTTGACAAGTGGCATAAGGTCTGCCTGAATAATATGAATTAATCACAAGAAGGAATTTGACATCTTTAGAGGCAGCTAGTATTGTGTTTCTCTTCCTCGATTGATAAATATATCTGTCTCAGGGAAAGAATCATATTAGGACAAGCCAGTCAGTCATCACGTGGGAAAAAAGATATTTTAAAACGGACTCTTCAATGACCAACCCAAGTCGAAATCAGTGTTTTACAGGTTTTTATGACCTTAAGTCACTACAGAGTGGTTCACTGCAGTGCCTTTGAAGCTGAAGGAAGGCAGTTGAGGCAGGAACCATCCATCACCACTAACTGCTGGGAAAGGGCCTCTTTAATTAAGAAGGTTTCATCTAGATTGTGTGTCTATTTTAAAACCAAGGATACATGAATAATCTTCAAAATGTCTGCCATTTGTACAGAGCAGGGAAAGTGGTTTTCCTAAAATGCAGGTCTGGTTATGGCTCTTCCTGAATCATTGAAAACCCTTTTTACGAGTTCCAGTTTCCTTCCCAAGTGGCTTCCAAATGATCTTCACCAACATTTGCATGCACACACACGTGGCAATGCAGACATGGAAACACACAGATGCAGAAACACTCAGAAACAGGATGCACACAGATGTGGAAACACACAGACGTGGGAAAATGTAGATGTGGAAACATGCAGACCATGGGAAACACATAGACGTGGAAACACGTAGAAATGGAAACGTGCAGACACAGGAAACGCTCCCATGGAAACATGCAGACATGGACACTGAAACACACAGACATGGAAAAAAGCAGATGTGAAAACACAAAGGTGTGGAAAGACACAGACACAGGAAACATGAAGACATGGGAAACATGCAAACACAGGAATATGCAGAGGTGGAAACACACACAGACACTGAAAATGCAGAGCTGGAAAAATACAGACACAGGACATGTGCAGACATGGAAACTGATACATGCAGACAAGGAAACACATGTGGGAAACACACCAACAAGAAAGCACACAGATGCAGAAACATGTGGACATGGTAACACACAGACGTGGCAACACACAAAAATGGAAACATGCAGATATGGAAACAGGCAGGTGTAGAAACGAAAACAAAACTGACAAAACAATGCTTTCAGGCTGACCATTTGCAAAGATCTTTGACGTCTTCTATTCCAGTCTATTTTATTCTATTGCATTCTCTTTCCTCTTAAATCTTGTTATGGCCTAATAACTTCTTTTCCTGACTCACCCTGGGTCATGACAAGCAGTTGAAAAACACAGACTCATGGGGTAAAGCCCAAACTTCTTAACAGAGCAGCCCCTTCTCTTTTACAAGTTGACCAAACCTGTCTTTCCTCTACATAGACTTTCCCACCCACACAGAACCGTCGCTTCCAAATGCACCCTGTACCTTGGTCCACCCCTCTGTTTGACCATCAGGCCATTCTTGGCCTGTGTTCCTGTGCTCAGGCACTGCTGGACCTCGAGACTCAGGCATGAGTCCTAGGCTGCCGTCTCCACGTCTCCGGCACGGGATTAAAGGATCTCTAGCTTGTGTCCCACGTGGATTATTTTCATGGCCGCACAGTGCTTTTTAGATTCCGCAGCCAGGGACCTTGCGTTTTTTAATCTTGTAACATCAGTGCCTGACACGAGAGCTAACACAGAATTAGGATTCCATTAACAGTAGCTAACATTGTTATCGTGAAGATTATGGCTGTTAGAAGACTGGGCAAGAAATTCTGAAAATGACCCTGTGAGTCACCATTATTTCATTCCTTAGCATACATTAGCCTCAGTCAAGGATGTTGTTGGTGACTTGATAATTTCATAAACAAGTCACTTCATTATCCTTAAGTTGCAAAGGGGAAAATCACTTTAAAAAACTGTTGTTTTTGTTTCCATGGTAGTTCTTTGTTTCCTTACAGGCCAAATACTGAAAGTTTTAGCGTGTTATTATACAGTTCTACAAAATCAAGCCCCTATTTGCTTTGTCAGTTACTCCTTCACATATTCAATGTTCCTCCAGCCATCCACCCTTCCCTAAGGGCCCACTCTCATGCCTTTGCACACACTGATGAATCCATGTCAAATGCACATTCCTACCCCTTTTTTCATGGCCAACTCTCGTTCACATTTCAAGGTCCAGAACAACGATCATTTCCTTTTTAACAGGCTGAGCTACTGAAATGAATGAGACAATCTGTTCGCTCTAGGAGATCAGCCTCCCGTGTCTGAGGAGATACGTGAAATCCCCATTAATGTACCCTGAGGGTTGTGATGAAAATCTGTACAAATGTGAGGGGGCCTGACAGAGGGAGGGGTTAAGCTGCGCTTCACAGGAAAGTGTGAGGATGGTTGAAAAGGATATCCCAGAAGAAGGAACAGGAGCCACGAATCGGACAATTACATCCTGCGACTTGGAGATGTAGGAAGTCACATATGAAGCACATCATCCTGTTGGGGAAGCTGTTTGAGGCTGAGCTGCAAACTTGCAAAGGCAGGTGGTGAAGGAGCCCCAGTGCCTTTGCTTGAGTTTGGAAAATGGTGATGGTCACGGCGTGTGAAGCAGGGTCTTCACATAAGGGAACAACGTGACTGGGTTTACAATACAGAAGGATAATCAGTATTTCATTTCAAGCAAAATATGTTGATTTGTTTTTTTACCTTCCTAACCTCTTCATCTTTGAGCAAAATATAAAAGAAATTACAGTTATTGGTTGTTCATGGTTCATTTTCATTGGGAATATTAATCATTTACTGTCAAGTGTATTCAATTACCTGAGTAAAACAAATCCCTGTGGCTCCCAGGAAGGCGCCTTGTTTGGAATTTGCCTCCACGATGCAGGTACAGTGTGAGAGCTGAGGACTGGATCCACATATCCCACACAGCATCCTTTCTACAGGAATACAACTGACACGCCGTCTTCATCAGCACACGTTTATCATTCCAGGAAACTCTTACTCAGAAAGATTCATGCTGCAAGTAACTTTTTGTCCAGTCCAGGAGCTTCCTGGAAGACCTCTCTTCCTGGAAGACCTCTCTTCAAAACATCCTCTGATAGTTTTTATCCAAGACTCTTAGAACCCCTTCCTGCAAACACCTCTTCCTGCTGTTCCCACCCATCCCAAACTATCGTGTCCTGACCCTTGACCAACCTTGACCAGCCTCCTGCATGAAAAAACCTGTCTTACCCTAGACAATAAAGTCTCAATAGTGCATCCCTTGATGCATTCTCCTCCAAGGTGCATCAAGACCCAGTTGAGGTGGGTATTACTTTTCATGGTAAAGAATAATTAAACTCAGCTTTGTCTTACCCACAGCTGTAGTGGTGACATTTTAGACAGCCTACACTCAGCAAGGTGCAGAATATATTTCTCAGGTTTCTTGTCCCTCAGTGGGTAGAAATGGGGACAGGAAGGGAGGACACGTTAGCACCTACAGAGTGAGCATGGTGGGCCCCGGGGATAATGAGGGAATGAGGACCATTTCCTCCATCGAGGAGCACAAAGCCTTTTTAGGGAGGAAGGTATGCCGACCACACTTGTGATGTCACAGAAGTCATCCAAAAGGGGGAACTGTAAACTTTGGGGTGGAGGAGGTAAAGGAAGGCCAGGCAAAGTACTATTAGCCTCATTTTAACAGAAGAGGGGACAAAATAGGAGAAAGGAAAGGTCTGCAAAGTGAAAGCAGGACTCGTGCCTGTCTGCCTGCATCACGTGGAATAAGGAGACACGTGGCTCATTGAGGGCGTTATATCTCGCTGTTGCTTGTGCTTTGTATTACAGCTCTGTATTTCACAGCTTGTGTTTTGAAATACAGACTCCAGCTCCTGAGCTGAACTTCTGTCAGGGGGAGTGCAGGAAGAGGCTCTCCAGTCTCAGCAGGACCTTGGCTGATGCTGCCATGGGAATGGCCCCATCACACAGAAGTCTTCAGGGTCCCAGCACATTTGGGGCTTCTCCTCTGTATCATTCCAGAGACTACTGAGGCTACAACTTGACCAGTGAAGAACTTTCAGGAAGCTTCCTCCAAACAAAATTCCCAATTCTTATCCAAGTTCATAAAGAACAGAAAGGCAATCCAGGTACATAAAGGGAAGGGAAGTTCCTGGCTTGCTCCTGCTCCCCTGGGAACACGACCCCAGACACTGCCTCCTGCCTGGCGTTTCTCTGTCCAGCCATCCCTTACTCCAGCTTCTCCGAGCCATGGATCTGTAGGCCCTTGAAGGTTGCTGTTCTTCTGCTGTTGATGCCCTTTTTCAGAGGAATTTGATTTCACCCTCCCTATCATTTTGCATTCTCTGAATGTTAATCAGAGGTGCCCAAAGAAGGGGTTTGGCAATAACAAAATAACTGATAGAGTGAAGGAGTGTGGGAGAAAAAAATAACACTTATCTGACAAAGTATGAAGACTTTGGCAGGCAGGGGGAGGGAAAGGCTAAAATTAATTGTACTTGCACCATTTATGCCATTTCTGATGTAGGTGGGTAGTCTACAGAGAAGGCTTTGAGACACTGCAGACAAGCTGTGTCACTATTGTCGTGTAGCTAAGTATAAAGCCCTTGGTGGATCCAAGGAAACATGACGAAGCAGCCATGGATGCTAGAAGAATGAGGGGCCAGTATATGGAATCCTTGGCATAAAGAAGAAACAGATTCCTTGTTCCCGCTAAGCAATGGCTCAACAGATAGCTTGAGACGACAGCAGGCATGTTTTGAGTGTATGACTGTATCTTCTCCCAAGATTGCATTGGTTACTGGGGATGCCTAATTGCATAAGGCATGGTCTGTGCCCTCTGGGATCCCCATGACTGCTCAGAGATGCAAGAAATATATGTGAAAAAAAGTGTCATTTGGGACTTCCTTGGTGGTGCAGTGGTTAAGAATCTGCCTGCCAATGCAGGGGATACGGGTTCGATCCTTGGTCCTGGAAGACCCCACATGCCGCGGAGCAAATAAGCCTGTGTGCCACAACTACTGAGCCTACACTCTAGAGCCCGCGAGCCACAGTTACTGAGCCCACATGCCACAACTACTGAAGCCAGTGCGCCTAGAGCCCATGCTCCACAACAAAGAGAAGCCACAGCAATGAGAAGCCCACGCACCACAACGAAGAGTAGCCCCTGCTCCCCGCAACTAGAGAGAAAGCCTGTGCGCAGCAACGAAGACCCAACGCAGCCAAAAATAAATAAATAAATAAACTTATTTTTTTAAAAAGTGTCGTTTGACTTCCTCATCCCCATTGACCTCTTCCTCTGTTCCTTATTATATTACACAACTTTAGGTTGTAGGTGTAATGAACATTATTTTGCAAATTAGAAAATCATATACCAGATTCATCACATAAGTTACCGATGTCACTCAGCTGTCAGTTGAAGAGGTAGGTTTCCAACTCTTCCTAGCAGGTCTGCTCTTGTCCTTGGAGGGAAAGCTCTCCCTCATATAAGTGAAAGCACAAGAGTTAATAATGCAGCTGATCTAGAATTATGGGTCCTAAAGTCTATGTGGGTCCTGCTTTGAGGGTCCTGGTCACCCAGTGGAGAAGGATCCATGTAGGAGTGGGGGACATTGCCTACAGTAGACTTTATAGGGAGAAACGTCACTCAAGACAGAGGACCTGACCACAATAGAAACCACAGAGAAGGGATGGAAATTCACTGTTGTGATGCAAAGTACTGATGAGATTGTTCATAACTGATGAAATAATTTTTGAGAGCTTTAGCCAGAATAATTGAGAGCAGGTTGGAATGTGGGGAGTATGTGGAGAAGACAAGTGGCCAAGAGCTAAGGGTTGAGTAAGTCCAGTTGGATTCAGTGCTACAGGCTCACTTTTAGGTTGTAGTGGCTGCTTGGCACCATGGCCCAGTTAACATCTTAAAGCAACTCTGTACATTGGGCTGAACTGCAGGACACATCTGCAGAACATCTTAAACTTGTATCACCCAGACTCTCTGAAAATATCCGGTGCTGAAAAATTCACTTGATCCAAGGCAACTCATTCCATGTTCTTATAAATAATAATTACGATGATCACATTTATTTGGGACTAAGAAAGGTAAACGGGAAGAAGTGAGTTAGGATTTAATAAATACCCAAGTATACTGTTGTCCCTAGATTCAGAATTGAGTAACTTATGACTTTATATGCTTTTAAAATGCACTGAAACCTCCTAATAATTTTCAGTTTTTCCAATTAGAGGCCTGGTGACAGAAATAAGTCAGTGATACCTCCATGTTCTAGTTGTATATTCTACCCTGCACATAGACATAGCCTTCTAAAGTTAGAGAGCCAGGTAAAAGGCAAGCCAAGTCATCGGCCCCATATTTGCAGGAACCCAAGCAGTGACACAATGATTTATGGTCTGACTAAGCAGTTAAGTGTCTGCACAGAAAGAAGCAGACAAATGAATAACCATAAAGAGGAAATGCATACTTCTTACACAACAAATCCTTTTTTATTTCTTTTTATCTACTATCCCATCAAGCCTAACAGTGATTGAACAGGATGAAATCATTCTTTCTTTTTCACAAATCCACATGGGTAATGTTTGAATGAAGAAAGGTCTGGTGTTTCACCCTCAATGGGTGGATGACTTACAGGTTGCAACAGCACTTTCACATACATCTTTAACTCTCAACTCAAAGTAACCCTGTAGGATCTGTTTTCTTATCCCAATTTTACAAATCAGGAAAATAAGCCTCGCATTGGCTCACACACTAGTGGCAGGGAAACTGTTATTATTTGGGAGAGGAGAGTGGTAGATGCTACTATAGTTTCTAAAAATATTTCCAAGTTAGAATCTTCTGGGACAGGGACACAAGACCAAATGGGTACATTTTCTTGTAGTTAGGGTACACTATTCCAAAATCAGACAGCCTGGGTTTCAAAACCTGAGTCTGCTGCATTAATCATTTGCTTTATTATCCAGTTCCCTCATCTGAAAAATGGGAATTATTGTAATACTTATTGCACAATATGTTTAAAGATTTAAGTATGACAAAGTAGTGGAAGAGTGGAAAGGATGGAATGAGGATAAGGCTCAGTTAACACAAAAAAATTATTTCAGGAGATTGTATCTGGTATTTGGCACTCTTTCACTGAAAGTACAGCGTTATTGATTTTATTTATTTTTCCTCTTGTCAGGAGTGGTATTAGAGACTGAGCCAAGGGAAAAAGAACTGTCCAAAGGAAAAAGAAGCATCTACAGTGAGCCCTAAGTGACTGGAAGTGGCAGAGACAAGAGGGTTAACCAGATGTCAGAATCTAGGCGAATACAGTGAGCCGTGGAAATGCACATGTTCAGAGGCACACGCAGATGAAGAACCCCTGTCCACCTCCAGCTCCCATCCAGCTTCCACATCTGGCCATTCCCATGGTTGGCCACCTACCCTATGTCTATGATGCATTCCTATCTCCCCAGTTCAAATGAGAAGGGAATTCAGAAAGGAGCTTGGAAGACAAGGCAATGGATCTTTGTAGGGAGTAGAGAGAGAAGGGGAAGGAATTGCCTGGAAAGACTAAATTAGGAAACAAAAGTCAGAGGAAGTGTTCAAGTGGATGGAGAGATTTTGGAAGACAGAGAAAAGAAGAGGTGACATGAGCAAGGTTGTGCAAAGCAGAATTGGGTTTGGTGGTGTTGGCTCCACCAGCCCTTTTTGTGGTCTCCTCTGGTAGGATTCACACAGGACACATGACCCCTGGGGAGAAGGACACAACAAATCTCCTCTCCTCTTTCTCCTTCCTTCTTCGTCCAGTCTGGAGATTTAGGTGGAAAGATAAAAAGGAATTATGAAAATTCTTCTTCTCTCTATGTTTTGGATTTTTTCCTCTCCTTTCTGGAGCATTGTTTTTTTGTCTGGATGTTAGTCCATTCCAGGGCCACAGGGGTACTTTGAGACAACGGATCTCAGTTTTATCACCAGTAAAAAGGGGTTATGATACATATCTCTTTCTAGGTTATTGAGAAGAATAAATTAATTACTCATGCGGAACATATAACTCAGAATATGGTTTTTGTTGTGTTTCATAAATGATAGATCCTATTCTTTGATATAGCTTAAGCCATAACCAAACGTAGCACCTAATAGTAAACAGAGACTCAATAAATATTTCTTGGAGAAAAGAAGAAACAAAAGATAAAGGAATAAATAAAATGAGTAAAGAAGTATATCAATTTGGTCTTAAATAGAGATACAACCTAAGGGTAAGACTGTTGGGTAAGCATATAAGCCATAAATAAGACAAAATGCCAAGAACCTATTTTTATTGGGAGTATGGCATGCCAGCTAAAAGGACAGTTGTGTTAGTCTGCTTGGGCTGCCATAACAAAATGCCATAAACTGGTGGCTTAAACAACAGAAGTCTATTTTTCACAGTTCTGGGGGCTAGTGAAGTCCAGATCAAGGTGCCAACTCAGTTGGGTTACTGGTGAGAGTTGTCTCCCCTGCTTGCCGATGGCCACCTTCTCACTGTGTCCTCACCTGGTGGACAGAGAAGGAGAGGGAGCAAGCCCTCTTGGTGTCTCTTCTTATAAAGACACCAATTCTATCAGATGAGAGCCCCATCTTCATGACTGCATTTAAACAAATCATATCCTCAAGGTCCTATCTCCAGATACAGTCACACTGGGGGTCAGGGCTTCAACATATGAATTTGGGGAATGGTGGGGCACAATTCAGTCTATAGCCACAGATCTGTGCAAAACCCATCAGGTGAAATACTTTTATCAACACCATTCCATCCTCCATAAAGCAAGATTCACAGGAACATCAGAAATCTATGTTGAGACACGGGAGAAAATAGATAAAAAGAAAAAGGTCAGACTTGAGAAGGTTTAATCCAGCTAAATAAAATTACCCTAAAATTTACTTTAAAAGATTTAAAATTCAAACTTAGAAGAGGCAAGATTCCTGTTGTTGTTGTTTTTGCTGCATCCAAAGTGAGAACCACAGTTACCTTCCAGCCAACTGGACAAGATGACTTTCCTAGCATAGGGCACCCGGAAACTGGTCTCAAAGATTCACTGCAGGGGCCTCACCAACTCCCCACCAGAGGACAGACATTTACAGCCCGTAATCCCTGGTGAGGCCAGGGCCAACTCACCCTTGTACTGAATCTCTCATTTTCAGAAAATCCATTGGTTCTGATGTAATCATCAAAGGCTAATAGAAAAGCATAATATTATTTCATGGTTTAAAGGAAAAGAAAAGGACATCTGGAGTTAACTTTGAATGTGAAAGATAGTGACCTCATAGACAAAGTGTAGAAAAAAATGGAATGAAGCCCACGGGCAGCTTTCAACTTCAGAGACTAAAGACCAAAGACGTGGGTTATTTTAACCATTGAGATACAAAAACAGAAATGTTGTCAGAGGACCAGGTTTTTTCTCTATCTATATTTCAGATTTGTATTGACTTATTTCCATTTTAAAGGAAAATAGGCTGGAAAGTAAAAAAGAATGGGTTTTAGAATCAGGCAAACACGGGTCAAATCTCGATTTTTCACTAAAGCAAGCTGAGTGATATGAGGGAGAGAAACTCAAATTGTGGTCCTGAGTGTAGGTTGCCAGATGAAATATAGGACTCCAGGTAATTTAAATCTCAGACCAAAACAAAATAGTGTTTTTCTGTATGTCTCCGATATAGCACGGGACGTTTTTATATAAAAAAGTGATCTGTTGTTTTTCTGAAATTCAAATTTAATGGGGGGTTAGGGAAGGACGGATTGGGAGTTTGGACTTAGCAGATGCAAACTATTATATGTAGAATGGATAAACAGCAATGTCCTAATGTATAGCACAGGAAATTATATTCAATATCCTGTGATAAAACATGATGGAAAAGAATATAAACAAGAATATATAACTGAATGACTTTGCTGTACAGCAGAAATGAACATAACATTGTAAATCAACTATACTTCAATTAAAAATTTTTAAAAAAGAAAAGCAAAAAAAACCAAAAAAGCGAATTTAATTTGGCATTCTGTATTTATGTTTGTACGTCTGGCTCCAGGCTCTCCTCTTCAACAGCAGGGATAAAAATATCGACCTGCATAGTTGTGTGGGATTAGTAACGACAGAGACAGAGCACTTTGCACAGGGTCTGGCACTTAGGAAATACTCCAAACACTAACAAACATTATTACTTTTTTATTTTAATAGCCTCAAGAATGAGGATGATATGTTATATATCTGGATATTCCCATTGCCCTGTATGCTTTATTTGGATGCATTTCTGTTAAAATATGAGGTGAATCAGGGACAATTTTCAGAAGAAAACATACTGAAAAGTACTTATAAGTATTAATGAATAAAATATATGTCACATATACTTCATATATATATTTATATTTTCCCAACTCTACCAACACACCTAGATTGCATCAAAGCATCCTCCGTCCTGGGCCTTGTCATGAAAATCTCCATGTTTGAATGCATATATCACTTACCATTTATGTAAAAAATGAACAGTTGGAAGAGTAGACAATGGCAACCCAGTGTGCCTGCCTCTACTGTGCAATCAGAGGCTGTGTTCACATGTGCTTTCCCTCAGAATGCCCTTAGCTGAAGATGTTATTTTAATGGAGTAAAATTTGAACAGCTCAAAACACTTAATTTAGGATGTTTAGACTCAAAACAGTGTCTCCGTACCCCAGGATCCTGGGATGACTGGAAGGAAGGGACCTGGTCTTGAGCTTGTTGCAGTTCGTTACCCTCGGGCACTCAGACACTTGAGATCAGATGGTTGGCAACGGTCCTATGGGCTGCCTTCTGGAAACCCAGGTAACCCAAGAGAGTATTGTGAGTTGAGTGCCTCCTCTGCAGGTGATACTTGAGTTCTCAAAAAAGAGGGAGGAGAGAGAGTGAAAGAGATAGAGAGAGGGAATATCAAATGGCATCATCCATCATATAAGCAAACACCTACCACAGTACCCAGCCTACACTGGAGTGGAGTGGAGTTTTCATCCCCCATGGTAGGCACATTACTATTTGCTGGGAAGATAGACACATTAAGGTCTGGTTCCCAAAATTCATCTAATTCTAACTCTTGATCTATGAATCTTGTGGCCTGTCAACAAACTAACAAGTTTCCGAGAAGGAAAGTGATTTACCCATGGGCACCTGGACACGTGCGCTTGGAAGCTGGATCTCCTGATTGCCAGACCTGGGCTCTTTCCTCTACCTGGGTCTTCCTCAACATGTCCCACTTGTCCTGAGGCACCACTGCAGAGGGAGCCCTTGGGGTGCGTGAATGAAAACTCCTTGGATTACATCAGCCAAGTCTTTCTGGATACAGCACTCAACCAGGGAGTGTTTGAATGGGTTTATTTTCACCCCTATTGAAACTTTTCTTTTTCTCAAGATTATGATAAATGAGGTACTGCACTGGCCTCTGTCAGCATCTAACTATTATTTGAATATTTTTCTAGAAAATTATTTTGGAGACCTAAGGAACTGATGAATACCTGAAGTTTTGGTGACAGTTGGTTCATAATTTGAGGGCTGTCTGTCACATTATATGACAATAATCAGCATATGGGATGTATTTTGACCGGAAGATTTTCAAGACGTTTTTCCAGTGGAAGTTGCTATAGGTAACACTTTGAGGATGCTAGGAGGCTTCATGGATGGTGGGAAGCACTTGGAATCTGAAGATATGGGTTGTAACCCTGCCTGCACATTCACCCTGGCTAGGAGCTCTGGAAGGTAACCCAACTTTTCCAAGTATTTATATAGTGTTTCTAAAATCCATAAAAATAATTCTACCTACCTTTTCAGATTTTCATGAGGATGGGGCAGTTAATAGAAAAGTGTTTTTAAATTCTAAAATGCGATTCATAGTACTGGTGTTAATATTTAACAACAGTAAGACTGAGAATTTGATGGGAGATATTCAGGATTTGCTAAGGTATCACGTCTTGCATTTAAAGGCTTAAAATGAAAGTTGCAAAATGATAGCTCTAACGTCCACTTGGACTCAGATGTACGTGTTATTCCTGATATGCCACCAGCGTTTCATGGGACAATGTAAAAGACATCCCTCCATACACAGAACATACACATAGAGTTGGTACCCTCACTTATGTGAATCTTATTATATACTGCCTTATGCATCACACTCAGACATCAATATACAGGTGGAAAAATTAAAATCCTTTGCATTTTCCTTCACTTTCAGAAGTATAAAAATTTGACTCTTTATGAATTTTTTTTAGTATGAAACTTCATGTTCAAAATATTTCTTTTTCTTTTTCCCAGTAAATGTACCTGATTACAACTTAAAAACTAACTTCAAATTCAGTTATAACCAGTTTAATTTCCTTTTCTTCTTGTTGATTACTCAAATCACCAAACTCCTTTCTTTGTAATTGAGTCTGAGGGGTGTATGGGTAGAGGAAAAGTGGAACTTGAGAATATATTTCTCTGGTTTTTCAAAGCCTTGCTCACATTTTGCAGAGTCTGGGCACGTCACAGCACTTGGCCTTTACATGGCCAGGTATTTGCAAAGGATGGTAGGAGGGAGAGAAGATGGAAGGAAATCAAATCTTATTAGTCTGTGGCCAAAAGGGTAAAACCCAAAGACTTGTCTAAATTGCACAGACATCTCCCTCAGGACACAAACACAAAAGTTAATATGCCTTGCAATTGTTTTCAAACTATGACTTCTAATGACCATCCATACCCGCCCCACCCCACCTTGTGTGTTAGTGATTCCCACATTTAACTTGTGTCTCAGGCTCCTTAGCTGAGCTCCAAACCCACAAACTCAATGCTTGTTGGAAATCTCCCACGAGATGCCTAGGCCCATCAAGAGCAACGCTTCCAAACTGAGTTCATTATCTTGTCTCTTCCACATCCCTAACCTGCCCACCACCTGCTTTCCAAAACACAAAACCATCAAGTAGGAAGTAACACAGTAGACAGAGCCTCCACCCTGAAAGAAGCCGTGTCTACTCGGGGGCTTATGGCCCTCCCAAGCCGCCCCACGTGCTCTCCTTGGGAGCTGGCCCTTCCTTGAATGATGTGGCTCTGGTCACAAGGAGACAAATGCCACATGATGGCTAAGCATGGGCCGTCAAGGAACCCTGTGCTTTCTTAATACCCAACACAGAAACATTCTCCACCAATGGGCGTTTGGATTATTCCCAAGGTTTACAGTTTACAGACAACGTTAACACTTAACATCAGGGCTGCTGTGAGCGAGACTCACTGGAGGATGCCTCTAGGAACAGAAGTGCCTGGCTTAGGGTGTCTGCCCTTCAAACTTTCTGGATTCTTCTAAATTGCTCTCCAAAACTGTACCAACCCATGGGCCCTCGAGCAAGCAGAATAACTGCCCATATCTTCAGCAGCATTTGTTATTACCATATCGCTGTCTTTTTGCCAATCTAATTTGGGGGAGATGTTTCTCAATGCTGGCAGAGTTTCCATGTCCCTGATTACTAGCGAGACTGAGGATCTTTCAGATGTCTGTGAGCCACTCAGAATTCCTCGCATGTGAACTTCTTGTTCATATTTCAACAATTTATCTATGAGGTTTTCTGTTTGTTTTCCAATTAATTTCCATGAGTTATTTTAATATTCTGGATACTTACCAGTTTATTACATATGTTGTAATATCTTTTCCCCAACTGCTACCTGCTATTTTTCACTTTCTTTACAGCATGTTTTTCAAAAAGAAGTATTAGTTTTTGGTCTAGACTAATTTTTCCTTCTCCTTCTTTATGAGTTGTGCTTTTTCTACTTTGTCTAAGACATCCTTTCCTTTACAGAAGATCATAAAATATATTACTATATTTTCTATGAAAAATTTTAGTGTTATATATTACATATATATATATATTTATCCATTTATACAATCTTTTTCTTGGTTCTCTGTTTCATTGATGCATGTGTCAGTCTCTAAGTTAATCTTATTATGGCCTTAAGATGATCTTGATATATGTCAGGTTAAGTCCACCTTCCTTGTCCATCTTTTTCATAAACTTTTGGTCTCTTCTTGGAGTATTACTATCCTAAGTGTGTTCTAGAATGCATGTATACTAATTCCTGTTACTCATTTGGAAATGTTTGGATCACAGATGGATTAGCCACCAGTAATATCTTGGTGACTTTGGCTCTTCCCATACTTGAATATGGATGATCTCAATATTAATTGCAATATTCTTTAATATCTTTAGTAACATATTATCAATTTTCTCTGTAATGTTTTTGCAGACCCTGTGTTACCTTGATTCCTGGGTTAACTCACAGTTCTGTTTCCATTGTAAGTGGTGCCTTCCTGCTCTCCCATTGTCTTACGTTGATTCTTCCCAGTGACCCTGATGAACTTTCATTTAATGATAATGGTTTCTAGATTAATACACCTATCTGAGGCTTAGTTTAGTTTCTTCTACTGTAAGTCAGGATAATAGAACCTATACCTTAGATTTACTGAACGTAAACCACGAAAACATAGATAAAGTCACTAGAGTTGGCATATAATTACTGTGTGATGAGTACTCATTCATTTCTCTTAATTCCTTTTTTCTAGCTGATGAAGAAGTAACAAATACAAAAACACTTTTATATCAACTCTTACTTACATATTTTCTTCCTGCCTAAAATTCATTTTATGAAAGCAGGTAGTCTCTTTTATCTATTGATGTGTCCCCCAGGCCTAGAACAGCTGTAACCGAGCAGCCCCTATGAAGCCTTCCCAGAACAGACCCCACCTATGTCCTCTGCCTGGCTTTTGTCTATAGAAAAACTTTAGTCAAAGAATAAATTTAATCAGAGAAGTGAGAAATGCAGAAAGAAAGTCAAATGGTCAAGCAAGATAAAATAATAATACTTTAGCCATTAAACAAAGTCAAGGAACTTTAGTTCTTCCTCAAGGACTATAGATAATATTCTGGGCCATGTCCTCTGAGTTGTTTTGCAGATACTGAAAGCCCCACCAGGTGGGAGAAGTTAACTGTCTTCTGCCCACAAGCACGTAGACCCCAGACCGATTGGAACCAGAAGGTGGATGGTGCTGACTCCCGATGACCTCACCGCCAGCCAATCAGAAGAATGCCCATGAGCTGACCACGCCCTGTTCCTTGAACACTATAAGACTCCTCACTACCCCCTCCAGGGCAGATCACATAGTCTTGAGTGCGTTAACCTGCTGTGGCCCCCTTTGCTTGGCAAAGCAATAAAAGCTACTCCTTTCTACTTCACCCAAAACTCTACCTCCGCATTTCTATTTGACACCAGTGAACAGAGGCCGAGTTGCGTCAACACAGGGTCTGGCACTTAGTGGGCATTCAATAGATAAAGGTGGAATAAAGGAATTAATGAATTAAAACATACAGTAATAGAGAAGATCGTATTTTTCCAAAATAGCAATCAAACGGAATTTGCTATTTTGACCAACTTACTTTTCTTTTTTTTAAATTTTTTTTTAACATCTTTATTGGAGTATAATTTACTTTTAATCCAATATCTTTAGGTCCTATTACAGTTAGCCAAGTTGTTCTGAGGCAAATTTTCTTTCAGTAAAATAATCGATCCCACCCATTAACATCCTACTTACTGGACCTTTCTTGCATGAAGATCTTCCTCTTACTTCACATTTATTATCTCTCTCTGGACCTTCCACAGCCCATTATGTGCACAGCCCTTGGACCATCTCCCACTGTTTTACAAACAAGGTTTCCCAGGCCGGACTCTAGGCTCCTCAAGATGTGTCTTCAATATTTGTCCTGGTATCTCTGAGCCTTCCAGTCTCAGAATGATATTCTGTCTGACTACACTAGTTGGCACTTATCCCTAACATCTGTTGAAGGTATGGGTGAACCAATGAGTGAATACTTCCTACATTTCTCTCTAAGCTTGGTTTCTTCCCTCATCTCTATTTTCTCTCAGAATTAAAACCCTCCAGTGACTCCCATCACTCAGGGACCAGCCTCCAGGACCCTTTATTCTCTGTGCCCTGATGTGGCTCACAAAACTTACCCCGTGCACCAAGACACACACACCCCCACTGGCCTGTGATGTCCCAGAGGGCATGTGCTGTGTTTATTTTGTCTCTAAAACCCCTTCAGCTACTACAGCCCCTGGCAAATTATAGATGATCTAGAAATATTAAATTTAGTGCTTCTTTAAGATAACAGGTTTAAAAAGAATTTCAGAAGTAATCTTGGTTGTAGTAAAGAAGGGGGGCAGAGATTGGTCTTAGGAGGGATAGAAGGAGCAAGCAAGATGTTTTGGATGATCCTTAACACAGAGCATAGCTGATGACAGCAAATTACCATACTCATTCTGGAGAAAGCCAGCCGAGGCCTGTGTGTGCATCTGGGAGCAATTTGACACATAAGACAAAGCCAGAAACTCAGCATTATTTTTATTTTCCATCTGTTTTATGTATATCGTGAATGCACACATCTGTGTGTAGTGGGTGGAAGATAAACATGTTATGGTCTCCAAATAACATTAAGCTTGGAAATAATTTTTGATAAATATACACAACTTGAATGTCTCAACTTCATGCTGTGCTTTTTTATGTTATATGTACGTGCCTTACTGCTTAGAGTTGGAATCAGCTATCTCCCTAGATACAGCCACAAAAATAGTTATATTATCCCTAAGTTGTAATTGGTATGCAGATTTGAAATTATTTTCCAATTCTTTTTAAGAATATTTTTTCTTTTAGTTTTAGATATTATTAAAGAGAAACCTATATTTTAGTTGTTGGTGCTGGTCATTAGCTAGTTTTCTAAACTAGTGAATATACAAAGGAATAAGATAACACTCATTTTCATGATCAAAATACTTTTATTAAAAAATCTAGATAGTGGGCTTCCCTGGTGGCACAGTGGTTAAGAATCTGCCTGCCAATGCAGGAGACACGGGTTCAAGCCCTGGTCCGGGAAGGTCCCACATGCCGCAGAACAACTAAGCCCGTGCGCCACAACTACTGAGCCTGCGCTCTAGAGCCCGCCAACCACAACTACTGATCACGCGTGCCACAACTACTGAAGCCCGCACGCCTGGAGCCCGTGCCCTGCAATGGGAGAGGCCACCGCAATGAGAAGCCCACGCACTGCAACGAAGAGTAGCCCCCGCTCGCTGCAACTAGAGAAAGACCTCACACAGCAACAAAGACCCAACGCAGCCAAAAATAAATAAAATAAGTTTATATAAAAAAAATGTAAATAGTAACACAGTAAAGTCCATTAATAGTAATTGTGTCCTTTATAATTTTTTAGCACAAATAAGGAAACATTTAACAACGGAGTCTTAAGTTTACCAAAGTATTTTGCAAGGGATTTGATTATTTACAGGATTTTTTTCCTCAAAACTTGTAACAACAAAATAAATGTGGATGAACTTCAGAAGCCTTAGGCAACATCTATTGTTTCACAAGAAAAATCTGTGTGTCCCAGAGTCCCATGGATCACCCCATATGTAAATAGTAACAAGCGGTTATATTTGGAAATTGAAATGCTTCCATGTGTAACAGTGCTAGGGGGACTTCCTCTGAAAATGGGAAACTAGACATGACACCTTTTCCCATTCAAAATTGTTCCAGGTGGTTGATGACAGAGTTTTAAAGTTGAATTATTTAACATGTACAAGTTTAAAAACTGTCTAGAAAGGCAAAATGTTAGGACAATTTTTCTTTTTTCTTCTGTTGTTCAGCTATGTACCCTGACCCCATGCAGCCTGTTTGCTCAGGGAAGTACAATCTCTTTCTCAGACCCTGCGGCAGGATGAATCTAAATATAAGCCACCCTGCCCCTCATCAGAGGGCTTGGGAATTGGCTAGCAAACCAACTGAAGCCAAATAAATGCATGAAGATATTTTCCATGGCCTCTAGCAAAATTATTCTTTGTTTTTTTCCCCTTCCCTCCCACTCTCTTCCCTTCCTCTCCTCTTCTCCTGTCCTGTGCTCCTGTCCCCTTCCTTTTTCTCCTCCTCCTCCTCCTCCGTCTCTCTCTCTCCACATGCTGTCATGTAGCGATAAGAGAAACTAAATGTGCAAATGGACGATGGCCAGACAATATATACAAATAGAACTCTGACTCACAACCTGCAGCAGCCAGCCCAGGTAACCAACCTATTATCTACAGTAACCAGCCCCAGAAGTCAGCCTGTTATCTATCAGTCAGACTTGTAGGAAGTCTCTGTCTCTAGTGACAATCCAGGAAGCTGAACGATAACCCCTGTGACAATCCCAAATGACCAGGACTTGATTCATAACTGAAAGTTTCCTAATTTTCGTCCTGACTTCCAATTTAGGACCAACCAGAGAGAGAGAAGTATGCACCCTGAACCAATCACATGGGGTACCCCACTTCTAGTAGCCGCCCCAGCTTCTCCAGGCCCACAGCCTCCATCAGGGCAGCCCTGAGCCTTCTCTTTTTTCCACTATAAAGTTTTCCCCCCTCCCCTATCTGCCTTTGAGTATTTGCCAAAACACAAATGATGGTGGCTGACTGCCTCGCTATAACAAGCTCTGAATAAATAGCCTTTGCTAGTTCTTATTTGCTTGGTCTTTGTTTACCTCTACAGATGTGACACAGAGCATCTTTCTGCCGGTCAAGACTCAAATGAAGTCAAGACAAGACTCAAGACAAGAAGGCAGACCTCCAAGTTTAATCATTACTGGAGCCCCTGGCTGAGAGCATCCTGAGGCATCTCTATCTTGGATTCCCAAATGGTAAACTCATAAACATCTTTTATCACTTACTCCAATTTACCTTTGAGTTTCTATTACTTGCTACTCAAAACCCCAATGTCGATATAGAATTTAAAATTGGGCTTTGAAAGTGCTGACTTAAGAAACTCTAAAATGTCAAGCTAACTGAATGGAGGAGACAGGCCGGGGGCAGTAAGCTCCTTCTAGCTTGGGAAACAGATTGAAGCCCTGTGCCGTGTGCCAAACAAAGTGCTGCTGCATTCGGGAATGTAGTGGGAACATCTCAGGATGTTAGAGTGAAGACAAAATGTGCCAGACAGTTAGGAGATGATAGTATTCAGGCAACTGCAATAGGGAGAACAATCAATAATAAAAAAATGGGGGTTTTAAGGCAGGCAAACAGGAGCCATCTGTGAATCTTATGAGAGTCATGAGGAAGGATAGTGATGGTCTCATTTGGGAACATGAGAGGGCAGGGTAGGGGGAGTCCCTTGCTTTCCGGGAGCACGGGGCACAGCTAAAGTTCAATGTTGTCATTAGCATGTATTGCCTAGCTGTAGCCTTCACTAAGATTATACAAAAAAAGAGCCAACTTTAGACAGAAGATGGTATATCTGAAGGCAAAAAGGAAAGAAAGACCCTCTTCGCCAGTGGAATTTATTTTTCAAGACAGAAAGCTAAGTCATTAGAAGTCTTTCAGGGTTAGTAAAACACCACTGTTGGTCCCAAGTAAAATTTCATGTTAGATGGAATATTACTCAGCCATAAAAAGAAACAAAATTGAGTTATTTGTAGTGAGGTGGAAGGACCTAGAGACTGTCATACAGAGAGAAGTAAGTCAGAAAGAGAAAAACAAATATAGTAGGCTAACACATATATATGGAATCTAAAAAAAAAAGAAGGTTCTGAAGAACCTAGGGGCAGGACAGGAATAACGACGCAGACTATTTTAGAGTAGAGAATGGACGTGAGGACACGGAGAGGGGGAAGGGTAAGCTGAGACAAAATGAGAGAGTAACACTGACATATATACACTACCAAATGTAAAATAGATAGCTAGTGGGAAGCAGCCGCATAGCACAGGGAGATCAGCTCGGTGCTTTGTGACCACCTGGAGGGGTGGGATAGGGAGGGTGGGAGGGAGACACAAGAGGGAGGAGATATGGGGATATATGTATATGTATAGCTGATTCACTTTGTTATAAAGCAGAAGCTAACACACCATTGTAAAGCAATTACACTCCAATAAAGATGTTAAAAAAAAAAAATTTCATGTCAGGAGAACGGGAAGTTGGGAGGTTTAGCAGGAGGTGGGATTGCGCAGGAATCAAATCTGACCCCTTGCAAGCCCTTCCTACTGGTCCTTGTCTACTGTCAGAGGACCAGTCAGGCTCTTTGAGAAGATATCACTTAGACTGGTCCTGACTCCAGGCTCTTTTGTAAAACAATAGCAAGAAGAAAGTAGAGTCTATTGAACTTAATTCTAAAGGGATAGATAGCTACAGCTTGTTGCTGAGAGACAAACATTCCCAGACTCAAAAGAGAGGCTAGACAAGGTGTCTGGTTGACTAGAAGCGAACACAAAGCATTTTCAGGCTCCACAGGGCCAAAGCCATGCAAGCCTTGCTTGTGTGACTCCTAAGGCGAGCCCCAGCCCAGCACTATTGTCAGCCCCGTGCACTGACCAACAAGGCCAGGCTATTAAGATGAACTCAGGAGGTCATCAGACCCCTTGGCAGAGCTCAACAGGCCAAGGGAGCCCTCCCAGGACAGGGCTGGGCCACATAGGCCACAGGGCAGTGGAGATTCTCGGAGTAAACAGAACTCACGTCTACTCTGTGCTGAGGCAAGGAGACGGCAGCAAGTCACTGACCGGAGTGTGTTGTTTCTCGTGTTGTCTGATATTAGAGTAATTTTCATGCTGCTACTTGTTCTTTCAACACCAGACATGCTGGATTTGCAGGTTGGGGAACCTAACGCGAAGCTCTAACATGACAGTGGGGTCTCATAAGCCAGATCATCAACTTGGTTTTTTGGATGCCAAAACTGGATGATACTTTGGAATTCTCCATTAGACTAGAAAGTGAATATGTTCATTTGGAGGTGGACATTTTTAATGTGAAATGAGGAGTAGCATGAATACATGAATGCTAGGTATCCTGTATCCTAAGGAGCGGGCTGCTCCCACTCTCAGCAGGCCATGAAGTCTGGACACTCCTGCCAGCGGGCTCTGTTACTGTGACATCCCCAATCACGTGATGCTGTGCATTGCCCAAGAAGGGCCAGCTGAAGCCTCTTTCTGCTTGGATTTCCCCTGGAGATGGGGGCTGTCCAGGAAAGGGCACACTGACAAAATCTGGCAATGAATTGAAAGGGAAAGATTCTGAGTGGTCTGGGAAAATGTTTCTTGTTCTGAATAAATGAGGTATCATCTCACACCGGTCAGAATGGCCATCATCAAAAAGTCTACAAACAATAAATGCTGGAGAGAGTGTGAAGAAAAGGGAACCCTCTTGCACTATTGGTGGGAATGTAAATTGATACAGCCACTATGGAGAACAGTATGGAGGTTCCTTAAAAAACTAAAAATATAACTCCCATATGACCCAGCAATCCCACTACTGGGCATATACCCTGAGAAAACCATAATACAAAAAGATACATGCACCCCAATGTTCATTGCAACACTATTTACACTAGCCAGGACATGGAAGCAACCTAAGTGTCCATCGACAGAGGAATGGATAAAGAAGATGTGGTACATATATACAATGGAATATTACTCAGCCATAAGAAAAGAATGAATAATGCTATTTGCAGCAACGTGGATGGACCTAGAGATTATCATGCTAAGTGAAGTAAGTCAGACAGAGAAAGACAAATATCATATAATATCACTTATAAGTGGAATCTAAAAAAAAATGATACAAATGAACTTAATCACAAAACAAAAGCAGACTCACAGACTTCAAAAACAAACTTATGGTGACCAAGGGGAGAGGTGGGGAGAAGGGATAAATTAGGAGTTTGTGATTAACATATACACACTACTATATATAAAATAGATAATCAGCAAGGATCTACTGTATAGCACAGGAAACTCTACTCAATATTCTATAATAACCTATCCGGGAAAAGAATCTGAAAAAGAATGGATATCGGTATATATATGACTGAATCACTTTGTTGTACACCTGAAACTAACACAATATTGTAAATCAACTATACTCCAATATAAAATAAAAATTAAAAAAAAAAAAGATAGCCTCTGTTCTTCTGGGAGTAGTGTTGCATTGATGTGAGCTCTGAAACTGCTGTAATTGTTTTATTCTCAGCCTAAAGGCAGGAGCTCAGCAAGGCAGTGGAAGGAGAGCCCTGGAAGGAAAACTCCACACCTAGCCTCAGGATGCCTGCTTGTGGGAAACAACAAGACTCATCACCATGAAACCAGTTTAATTTGGATTTCCAATTCCTTGCAGCTCAAATATCTTAAAAGTTCGTACACTCAGGTTTCTAGTCACTTAATATTTTTTTTCCTTAGCAAGTTTCGAGCTCTCTGAGGACCATTTCATTTATGTATTTATATTCTGTACATCGTCAAACCATGTTGTAAAGGCTTAATCAACGGTCATTGCATTCAATTACTAGGACAAGTGGTAATGTTTATGAAACAGTAAAAATGAATCTAATAAATTTTTTTTTTATTCTTATTTTCATATGAGGAAGCTGATTGTTAAGAGACATTCAATAAATTACCCAAACCAATGTATCGGTTTCTCTTGACACCAGCATTTTAACAATGGTTGGTCTGCCTCCAAGATTTGCTTTCTTAATATCATATTGTGATTTTTTTTTGTAATCAGTCATCAATTTTATACACATCACTGTATACATGTCAATCCCAATCGCCCAATAAATTTTAAAACAACACCTTAGTCCGTTTGAGCTGCTGTAACAGAAGAGCACAGACTAGGGGACTGAACAACAGACACTTATTTCTCAGTCCTGGAGGCTGGGAGTCTGAGCTCAGGGTGCCAGCATGATTGGGCTCTGGTGAGTACCCTCTTCTGGGTTTCAGACTGCTTTCTGACTTCTCGCTGTGTCCCTGTGTAGTAGAAGGGGCTAGGGAGCTCTGTGGAGTCAATTTTGTAAAAGCATGAACCCCATTCCTGAGGGCTCCACCCTCATGACCCAATCACCTCTCAAAGGCCCCATCTCCTAACACTGGGTATTAGGAATCCAACCTATGAATTTGGAGGGGACCCGAACATTCAGACCGTATCACTTAATATTAATAAACATAATGTTACGAGGTACTTACCTGACCATCAGAGAAGGAGTCGTTTACCTGGTTTTCTGACCATGGTCATCCAGCCCTTCACTGAGGCACCCGCTCAGTGACTGTGGGGTGAGGAATCCGATGTACTGCCGTAAGCGCATATGGTGTTCACAGTAGCCATACACCATAGACACTGTTACAGTTTCAATTTGCAGTGAGGCTTAAAGAGGCTCTGCAAATGCTTCAAGGTCAGACAGTTAAAATACAGAAAATTTGGAATTAAAACACAGGTCATCTGATTTCCGAGCACACCCCCCAGCAGAGTGGAGATCCTCCTGGTGTACTCATGCCAACACACACCAACTGAGTCTCTCAAAGCCTTGGAATAATGACCTTTTATTTAAAGCCGGTTTCACTCTATTCTTATTACTTGCCCTTAAATAAAACCAAGATCTCGAGGCTTGCTGTTACTGGGGTGTCATTGTTTCTAGACCCTCATGTCTGATAGACCAAGGAAATGTGTGTGTGTGTAGTACTGTGTATATACACACATCTATAGGTATTTCTATATGTAAATATCCATATCTACATTAAGCTAAACATGAGTTTATATTGACATCTTAATTCTTTACTACATAAATCATTCTAGCTACCTGTGCTTACTTACCTGTAAATTCCCACTCCAACAGTGAGAAACCTGGCTGCCACTTTAAAGTTCACTCTTTCTGCTATAAATTTCTGTGTTTTAACAAATAAGTGATGTCAAGTTTTGACCATTACAGTATCATGTAATATAGCTTTACGGCCCCAAAAATTCACTGTGCTTCATCTATTCAATACTACCCCCAACCCCTGCCAACCACTGATATTTTTACTGTCTCTATAGGTTCGCCTTTTCCAGAATGCCCTATAATCAGAGTCACATAGTATTTAGCCTTTTCACACTGACTTCTTCCACTTAGCAATGTATACTTAAGGTTTATCCAGGTCTTTTCATGGCTTGATAGCTCATTTCTTTTTATTGCTGAACAACCTCCATTGCATGATATACCACAATTTATTTATTCATTCATCTATTGAAGGACATCTTAGTCGCTTCCAATTTGGGAGGATTATGAATAAAGCTGCAATAAACATTTGGGTGCATGTTTCTGTGTGGACAGAAATTTGCAACTCATTTGGGTAAATCCCTAGGAGTGTGATTTCTGGATCATATGGTATGTTTAGCTTTGACTGAAACTACCAAAGTGGCTGCATCAGTTTATATTCCCACCAGCAATGAATGACAATTCATATTGCTCTGCAACCTCATCATCAATTGGTAGTGTCATTTTGGGGGGGATTTGTTTGTTTATGTTAATTTTAGACCTTCTAATAGTTTTGTAGTGCTATCTAATTGCTGTTTACTGAAGCAAACCCCAAATGACAAATGACACTGAGCATCTTTTCATATGCTTGCTTGCCATTTGAATATCTTCATTGATGAGATCTTAGCTCAGATCTTTGCCCATTTTTAAAACTTTCTTTTTTGTTTTCTTATTGTTGAGCTTTAAGAATTCTAGTATATTTCAGATACACTTTTTCACCTGATATATGTTCTGCAAATATATTTTCCCACTCTGTGGCTTATGTTCATTTAATTAACAGTGTCTTCTTCAAAACCAAAGTTTTTAATTTTAATAAAGTCCAACTTTTTCACTTTTAAATTCATGAATTGTACTCTTGTTGCTCTATCAAAAACTCAGTGCCAAACTCAATGCCACCTAGATTTTCTCCTATGTTGTCTTCAAGAAGTCTTACAGGTTTTCATATTATCTTTAAGTCTATGATCAATTTTAAGTTAAATTTTGCAAAATGTGTAAGGTGTGTGCCTAGATACATTTTTTTTCCATATGGATGTCCAATTGTTCCAGCAACACCATTTGAAAAGACTATAAATTCTCCATTGAATCACCTCTGTTCATTTGCCAGATATCCTATTTCTGAGCTCTATAGTCTGTTCTTTTGATCTATGTATTTACTTTTTATTACTACCATGTTGTTATAATTAGTAGAGCTTTATAGTAAGTCTTGAAATAGGCTAATGTGAATTCTAAAACTTTGTTCTTTATCTTCAGTATAGTATTGGATATTTGGGGTTTTGTGCCTTTTCATATAAAGTTTAAAATGTTTTTCAATATTTATAAAATAGATTTATGAGATTTTAATTGGGAGTACATTGAACCCACAGATCAATGTGGAAGAAAGAATTGACATCTTAACAAAATTGATTCTTCCAACCATAAACATAGAATATCCCTCCATTTATTTAGGTCTTCTCTGATTTCTTTCATCAGGTTTTAGTTTGCTGCATATAGTTCCTGTACGTATTTTGTTAGATTTACACTTAAGTATTTCATTGTTTGGTGCTATTGTAAATGGTATTCCGTTTCTAATTTCAAATTCCAATTATTCAGTAAGATGTTGCGGAAAAAACTAAATGAACTTTTTGGCCAAACAAATACATAGAAAAGTCAATTATTTTGTGTTTTCTACATAGACAATCATGTCATATGTGAAAAAACAGTTTTATATCTTTCTTTCCAATATGTGAATTTTTATTTCCTTTTCTTGTCTTGTTGCACTATCTAGTTTCTCCAGTATGACACTGAAAGAGAGTGCTGTGATGGGACGTCCTTGTCTTTTTCTCAGTCTTAAGGGCAAGCATCCAGTTTTTTACAATAAAATATGATGTTAGTTGTAGGATTTTTGTAGATTTTTTTAATCAACTTGAAGAACTCTACTTCTATTTCTAGTTCACTGAGAGTTGCTATAAAAAATATCATGAATGGTTGCTGGATTTTGTCAAATGCTCCTAATATATCAATTAATATGATCTTATGAGTTTTCTTCTTTATCTTGTTGATACAGTGGGTTACAACAGTTGATTTTTTAATATTAAATCAACATTGGAAATCTGGAATATGTCCCATTTGGTCATGGTATATAATTCTTTTTATACCTTTCTGGATTCAATTTGCTCATATTTGTTCAGGAAAGATATTGATCTGTAGTTTTCTTTTAATATCTTTACCTTTTTTTTTTGCTAAGGTAATGATGGTTTCATGATATGAGTTTGGAAGTGTTTCCTCTGCTTCTATTGTCTGGAAGAGATTATAGCGTATTGGAATCATTTCTTCGTTAAATGTTTGGTAGAATTCACAAGTGGAAATATCTAGGTTGCTGCTTCGTTTATCAAAGGTCATTAATTATTGATTCAATTTCTTTAATAGACATTGTCCTATTCAGATGATCTGTGTTTTCCTTTATGAATTTTGGTACTTGTGCCTTTCAAGGAATTTGTCCATTTCACTTAAGTAATCAAATTTGTAGGAATAGAGTTGTGCATAATATCTCTTTGTTATATTTTTGATGTGTATGGAATCAGTAGTGATGACCCTCTTTTGTTTCTGATATTGGCAATTTGTGCTTTCTTTCATGTTTTCTAGGCTCTCCTGGCTAGGGCTATGTCAATTTTATTGATATTTTCAAAGGACTATGATTTTGCTGATATTCTCAATTGATTTCTTGTTTTCAATTTTATTGATTTCTGCTATAACTTTCATTATTTCTCTTATTCTGCTTGCTTTAAAGTTGAAATTGCTATTCTTTCTCTAGTTTTCTAAAGTGGAAGTTTAGATTATTGATCATAAATATTTATTATTTTCTAATATATACTTATAAAGCTATAAATTTCCCTCTAAGCATTGCTTTCACTGCATTCCATCAATTTGAACAATTTATATCTTCACTTTCATTTAGGTAAAAAAAGTTTGTTTCTCTTGAGACCTCTTTGTTGAACCATGTGTTGTTTAATTTCCAAGTATTTGTATATTTGCCAGTTATCTTTCTGTTAATGATTTCTACTTTCATTCCACTGTGGTCTGAGAATATACTTTATTTTATTTCTATATTTTACATGTTGAGATGTGTTTTATGGCTCAGAATGTGGTCTGTCTAGGTGATTGTGCCATGTAAGCTTGAGAAGAATGTGTATTTTGCTGTTGTGGGATGGCGTATTCTATAAATGTCAATCAGATCAGGTTGACTGATGGTGCTATTTGGATTGACTATATTCTTAGAAATTTGTAGACTGCTTGATCTATTAACACTGTCAAATGGGTGTTAAAGTCTCCACTGTGGCAGTGGGTTTATCTATTTCATATATAATGAAATAATATATAGTCTCATAATAAATAATAAATAACCTTATAATAAATCTCAGTCTTTAATGTGTCCCTGTCCCTGGGTTGTGACCATCACTAGTGTTTCCTACTTTTTCCTACTTTTGTTCCCCCCTCAGCCGAGACAGGAAGGATAGAGAGGGCATAAGATGTTTAATGTGAGGTAGTCTCTGACTACTTCACACTTCTCTCTGATAGATACAGGAGAGTAGTTTTCTTAGCTCTGTACCATGAGAATCTAATATGTTTCCTGGAAGCAAAACTGATGAAAATGTACGGGACCCCCAAAACTGTGGCCCCAGAGTTTTCTCACTCTCACAATAGCTCAGATTCCAGCAATTGTTCAAAATTACCTTTTATGTCCCAGTATGGCTCCAGTAGCTTCCAGGTAGGAAGATTTCAGGTGTGGCTCTCTGTATTCACCTGTCTCTCCAGATTTCAGGGTAGTGGCTCACCCTGTGGTCAAGATTCTTTGATTGGTCCAAGCAAAGTCATTCATTTGTAATTTGCTTGGCTTTTTCTTGTGTAAGGATGAGAGTGATGACTTCTGAGCTCTTTGCATGTCAGAGCTGAAACCTCATTAATAAGGTTTTAACACTTGGCTTCCCACTCATCATTACAGGACTCAGTGCTTATAACAGTGAGCTTCATTAAACCATTTTGTTTTCAATAGTCATCCCTCTATTTATTGTTTAGTGATCACTGTCTTCACATCAGAGAGACTGAGTTCTAGTAGAACAGAAGTCAAAGCAAGCATGTCACATAATTGAAAATGCTAAACTTTCTCAATAGGTTTCTTTGCAATATAAATAGTTTCTTTGTAGTATTTAATGCTAACGTGAAAATAAAATCTAAAATTTGCCTGTATTTAAGCAGAATTGAATTGTCTTTATAAGTATTCTCAACATTGAAACCACATTCCAACTGCTCTTAATTGAATAAATCCTAAAACCACTTTAAAAAATACTTTATTATTTTTCCATAGCCAACATAACAACGTAACAAAAAATATGTACATGGAAGAAACAAATCTGAAGGAAACGTTTAAAATTGCTTTTCCCACAGTTTTGGGAGTTTGGGTTTTTCACATTGGAAAATAGACAGTGGGTAGGTGAGAAAAAATACTGTTAGTAATAGCAACTGAAACCCCCCCCAAAATCATATGGTAAGCAACCAAGCTGTGTTGTGTGTATAGAATTGGAAGATACATTCTATATATTCTACGCACAGTTTCTAAACCAGAGGACCTTGTAAGATCAGAGTAAACAAAGCCCCACAGTGAAAACATCTAATGTACTCACATACTATTTCACACAGTATTAGAGTATCAGAGGCTACTAAGAAGTACAAGAATTATAAAATCTAGCTGGGAAGATGAAATCTGTTCAATCAAAAGACAGTCCCTGGATATTCTTTTTCCTTCCTTGAATTTTTATTTTCATACATACAGGATAAAATGTCACAACTATTTATTTTGCAAACTTTTTGTAATTTTAGCATATATAACTCTCCAGTTAAAATTACAGAAGTGTAAATTATAAATGGTAAATAAGCATTAAACAAAGAAAAAGCAGTTTTCAATAAAAGAAAAAAGGGACTTTGGATAGAATACAAATTGACACAGAATCTTTGGAAAACAGTTTGGCATTAACTATTCAATATGAAAATATATGATTACTATGTCTTAGCAATTCCACTTCTAGTAAGTACGTGCCCAAGAGAAAAGTATGCACATTTGCATCAGAAGACATGTAAACAATGGTAATTGAAGGGTTTTTTTATGAGTCCAATCCCAAATCAACCCAGATGTCTACAGATATTTGTAGAATAGATAGTGGTATATGCATACAATAGGATAGTATTTAGTCATGAAAGTGAACAGACTACTTCTGTGTGGGGTAATTTAGATGAGACCCAGAGACATAATATTAAGTGAAAGAAACCAGACATAAAATAATGCACCCTGTATTACTCAAGGGAAACAAAGTTTGAAAATAAGAAAAGCAGCACTACAGGAGAAGAACTCAGAATGGAGGGAGGAGTGATCCAGGGCCACAGTGGGCCATGTTCTAAGCATTTACTTAGGTGATGGTTACATGGGTGTTTCTCTGTGATGATTTATTGATCTGTACTTTTGGGGTTTTTTTTTTTGACTGTTTATTTTTTAAACTTTTCAATATGTGGGATTCACTTCACAATAAAAAGTTTTGTTGTTGTTGTTTTAAGGAAACTGGTTAAATATGTAATAGTGAAGGTAGCATATTACAATCACAGAATTAAGGATGACCGAACACAGAATGTCTGGGGAAACATGCGTGGGATCCCAGGGCCAGGCAGGCTAAAAGAGAATATACTCAAAACTGAGAAGTTCTGGAACTTTATAATTCTGCTTACTTAAATTGGGAGAGAAAAGAGATTGGTTCCTTAAAATGTGATGTGGCTAGTTGGGCACTCATTTACAAGCTCGCATTTAAAATTGTGTCTGTAATAAAATAACTGTGAGATAAATAAATGCAGTACAGTTGACCCTTGAACAAGGTAGGGGCTGGGACATCAACCCTCCCTGCAGCTGAAAATCCAGGTATAACTTTACAGTCTGCCCTCCATATCCAAATTTCCACATCCATGAATTCAACCAACCACTGACTGGGTAGTACTGTAGTATGTATCTTTGAAAAAAAAAACCCACGTATAAGTGGACCCCTGCAGTTCAAACCCGTGTTGTTCAAGGGTCAACTGTATATATGTGGTGTCTAGAATAACATTAACTGATAAAATTGACTTACTCACAATTACACCTTCACTTATAAGTTTGAAAGCCATTATTTACCTTAAAAATATAAGCAATGAAGAAAGGTCTACATCTTTTATTATTATCTGTAACCTGATTTCTTCTTCAAATGATTTGGGATGGTCATCAAAAGGATGACAGATGTGTGAGCCTACCCTCCTTCAGAGCTGGGGCCCAGCACGATGACCCAGACATGGTTGCATGGAGGTAGTGGAAGTTCTGAAATCAGGTGTGCAGAGGGCAGGGCTGGGTGTCTGAGGCAGGAGAAGTAGACCTTGACTTCAAAAGAGTCCATTGAGGAGTTCATACCCAGACACAGCTGACTTCACCCAGCGGTTTTTGCAGCAGAGACATTTTGATTTTGCCTAAAACCAATAAATAAGTAAAATATTTATAAATACCATAAAGTTTCCATAGGACTGCATGGAAGGGATGAGGAATGGGGTACTGCTGGTAAATGTTCCAGGAACAGAAGCCCCCTGTAGGACCGGGGGAACCATGGGGCAGCTGGCCTGCTCAGGTCCACATGTAGGTCTGGTCTGAAACGAAGAAGGCTCCTGGGGGATGTGAAAGTCATCCTTCAGTCACTTTTCCTCTGTACAGAGACCCTTTCTCAAAGGGTCTCATAATAAGCACAGTTTTTATAACAGTTTTACATGTGACAGTGACTTGCAAATGTTTGGCTGGAAAACCGTGCGATCCTCCTAATAATTTCTGAATGGCTGTACAGCATGGTATCCTTGGGACAAGCGCTTTTGTTTTTTACATTGTCATTGCTTCATTGTACAATTTCTGTTTTTGGTACTGCTACTCAGCTGCTTGTCTCTCTAGGTACACACTGTGCTAGTTTGATTTTTTTTTTTTTCCTCTATTCACTGAAATGAGAGAAGTTACTTGGAGCAAGTGGAACAACTTGTTTCCTATGTGCTGATCATTTGTCTGCATTGGCATTCAGCCCTGCCATGGGAGAGCCTGTATTTTCTGTAAGAAAAAAATAGGATATTATTAAAGCTAATTTGCTTACAACAGGGCAAGAAGTGGTGCAACTACAATTTTTCCCTTTGTGCTACACTTTTTAATGCTCCCTGGCAATCCTCCTCCAAAAATGGGGTATCATATTTTTCCCTGAAGTTATCCACTTATCCATAAATTTTTTTTAGAGGTCATTCTTTTTAATGTGTTGAGCCACAGAAATCAAAGTAATCAAGTAATATAAATTTGATAATGTTGTTTGTCCATCTAAAATGAAGCAATTCTCCATCGAGGTGTGAAAGTCTTATTGCATGCCCGATTCTCTTTTCCAAAATATCAGTAAATTTCCTCAAAGTACTGGAATTCTATTAAGCCCTGGACTTCTATAAACAACCTCATCTAGGAATTCTGTATACGGTCCAAACAAAAAAATATCATCCAAGCTGTGACTCATTCATTCATTTAAACAACAAAAAATAACAGCGATTTCTAGATGTCCAGGCCTTGTGCTAATTGTTGGGATTATAAAAATGCATATGATATGTCATCACTGTGGACATGGAAAATCCGAGAGAGAGCATGTAAAAGCCAGCAGTTGCCATAGGGTATCACAAAGCCAATGATATAATTCAATACAGGATAAAAATGAATGCACAAATTTGTCATCATTGGTCCTTCCTTGGATTGTCAGAAAAAGACTTTAGAGAACAACACTTAGTTTAAATGTCCAATAGGAGTTTCACGGTTATGACATGGGAGGGTGGCTCCTGGAGAGGTTTGGCCAGAGGTTCTCCAGTAGAAATAGCACAGTGATCTTGGGGAACTGAAACAATTGGACATGGTCAAAACTTAGAATGTGGTCTGTTGTTATGAGAGATGAGGTTGGAGGAAAAGGCAGGGGACTGGTCACGGGGACCTTCTCTGACATGCAAAGAAGCTTTGACTTTGTCCTACGGCAGATCCGTACACCCCTAGGCTGCTGCTCTAGCTTCCCAGTCCTAAGACCCTGTAGTCTACCGGGCTTATTCCACTCAGGTTATATAACCACAAGCTGCAGCTGGTCAGGATGTTCTTTCAGAGGCTATTATTTTGTTTGTTTCAGACAAGTTCTTCTGGCTCATGATGTCACAATTTCACACACAGGACGCTGCTCATGTGTGAAGCCCAGGCCATAAAACAAGAAGAATGATGTCCCAAAGGCATTCTTTTATCACAGCTCCTCTCGATCCCAGAACCCACAATAGCCCTGAAGACCCACACGGTCATTTCATGCCCTTGACTACCACATGGTCCTCCTTACAACGCTTGCAGCAGTGTTGGCCCAACTTCCCCACTTCCATTCCCTCTGGGGGCTGTGTTTCTTCTTGCTCTAGAACTCCATCCTAATGAACCTCTGTGTTGGTTCATTCTGAATCATAATAATACTAATAATAAAAAGTCCTATTTACAACTTTTCAAAACATATCAAGGTCATTATAAATCTTGCCTCTAGCATGAAGCATTTGCCAGTAATAACTATTGAGACCGTAAGAATATAAATTCCCTGAGGTGAGAACATATCCATGGAAGTCCTCAACACTGTTACTCAGAGAGCATTTGTCGAATGAGGTAAACGATTGATTAACCCCTCCTGCCACGTTCCAGGGTGGCAAGGATCATGCCTGATTTATTCCTGGCATTCTGCCTGGTACTGAGTATGTGGTTAATGAATGTTTATTAAATGAACTTCCCCCTTTCTCATGGTACAAAACACATGTAATATATACCATATGTGTTTAGTACATGAGTATCCGCACACCACTCAGTCATTTTTGCTGTCTCCTATTGTCTTTGTTATTTATGAATGCATGGCTTCTTTCTTCAACAGAAGGCAACTTTTTCCACTATTTTCTTCTGTCTACTCAAGGCAGCAAACATTAAGGGAGCATTTGCTGAGTCAAGCAGTTCTGTTAGATATTTCAAGGATACAACAATAAATGAGACATAGAGCCTCAAGGAACTCGTAAAAAAAACATGTAAACACCTCGTCCACACACAATGCTCTATGCAAGTTTATAGGAGGGACTGTTTACACGCATATCTAATTTTATTGCCCTTCCCTTTATCGTGCTTCACAGACATGGCATTTTTTTTAGAAACTGAAGGTTTGTGGCAACCCCGTGTCAACAAAGGCTGTCAGTACAAATTTTCCAACAACATTTGCTCACTTTGTGTCTCTGCTTCACATTCTGATAATTCTCACAATATTTCAAAACTTTTCATTATTATTATTTTTGTTATGGGGTCTGTGATCAGTTATCTTTTTTTCATTTTATTTTATTTTATTAAAAAATTTTTTTAATTGAACTATAGTTGAGTTACAATGTTGTGTTAGTTTCAGCAAAGTGAATCAGTTATACATATACATATATCCACTCTTTTTAAAATTCTTTTCCCATATAGGTCATTACGGAGCACTGAGTAGTGTTCCCTGAGCTATATGGTAGGTCTTTATTAGTTACCTATTTTATATATAGTAATGTGTATATGTCAATCCCTATCTCCCAATCGATCCCTCCCCTAAGTTTGTTTTCTACACCTGTGACTCTACTTCTGTTTTGTAAATAAGTTATTTTGTACCATTTTTTAATATTCCACATATGAGCGATATCATGTGATATTTGTCTTTCTGTGTCTGACTTACTTCACTTAGTATGATAATCTCTACGTCCATCCATGTTGTTGCTAATGGCATTATTTCCATTCTTTTTTATGGCTGGGTAATAATCCATTGTACATATGTACCACATCTTCTTTATCCATTCCTCGTTTGATGGACATTTAGATTGCTTCCATGTCCCAGTATTGTAAGTAGTGCTGCAATGAACATCGGGGTGCATGTATCTTTTTTTTATGTTTACAGTAAGTTTTATTTTATTTTTTTAAATTTTTATTGGAGTATAGTTGCTTTACAATGTTGTGTTAGTTTCTACTGTACAGCAAAGTGAATCAGCTATACGTATACACATATCCCCTTTTTTTGGATTTCCTTCCCATTTAGGTCACCACAGAGCATTGAATAGAGCTTCCTGTGCTATACAGTAGGTTCTCATTAGTTATCTATTTTATACATAGTATCAGTAGTGTATATATGTCAATCCCAATCTCCCGATTCATCCCACCATCCCCCTTCCATCTTGGTAGTCACATGTTTGTTCTCCACATCTGTGTCTCTATTTCTGCTTTGAAAATAATATTGTCTATACCAATTTTTTTCAGATTTCACATATATGCATTAATATACAATACATTTTTTTCTCTTTCTGACTTACTTCACTCTATATGACAGTCTCTAGGTCCACCCACGTTTCTACAAATGACCCAATTTCATTCCTTTTTATGGCTGAGTAATATTCCATTGTATATATGTACCACATCTTCTTTATCCATTCCTCTGTTGATGGACATTTAGGTTGTTTCCATGTCTTGGCTATTGTAAATAGTGCTTCAATGAACATTGGAGTGCATGTGTCTTTTTGAATTATGGTTTTCTCTGGGTATATGCCCAGGAGTGGGATTGCTGGGTCACATGATAGCTCTATTTTTAGGTTTTTAAGGAACCTCCATATTGTTCTTTACGGTGGCTGTATCAATTTACATTCCCCCAACAGTGCAAGAGGATTCCCTTTTCTCCACACCCTCTCCAGCATTTATTGTTTATAGATTTTGTGATGATGGCCATTCTGATCGGTGTGAGATGATATCTCATTGTAGTTTTAATTTGCATATCTCTAAAAATTAGTGGTGTTGAGCATCTTATCATTGATCAGTAATCTTTGATGTTACTATTGTAAATGTTTGGGGGAGTCACACAGCAAGCACATATAAGACAGTGAACTTAATGGATGAATGTTTTGTGTGTTCTAATGGCTCCACTGATTGGCCATTCCCCTGACTGTCTCCCTATCCTTGGGCTTCCGTATTTCCTAAGACACAACAGTATTGAAATTAGACCAGTTAATAACCCTTCAATGGGCCTTGAGTGTTCAAGTGAAAGGAAGGGTTGCATGCCTCTCAATTTAATTAAAAAACTAGCAATGATTAAGTTTAGTGAGGAAGGCATGTCGAAAGCCAAGATAGGCCCAAAGCTAGTCCTCTCGCACCAAATAGTCAGACAAGTTGTAAATACAAAGGAAAAGTTCTTGAAGGACATTAAAGGTGTTACTGTAGTGAACTTATGAATGATAAGAAAGTGAAACAACCTTATTGCTGATATTGCTGAGTGGTCTGGATAGATCAGACCCACTACAACATTACCTTAAGCCAAAACCTAATCCAGAGCAAGATCTTAAGTCTTTTCAGTTCTAAGAAGGCTGGGAGAAGTGAGGAGGCTGCAGAAGAAAACTTTGAAGCTAACAAAGTTGGTTCATGAGGCTTAAAGAAAAAACTCATCTTCATAACATAAAAGTGCAAGGTGAAGTAGCAAATGCTGATGTAGAAGCTGCAGAAAGTTATCCAGAAGATCTACCTAAAATAATTCACAGAGGTGACTACATTAAAAAATAGATTTTCACTGTAGATGAAACAGCCTTATATTGGAAGAAGATGCCATTTAGGACTTTCAGAGCTAGAGAGAAGTCAATGACCGACTTCAAAACTTCAAAGGACAGGCTGAGGCTCTTGTTAGGAGTTAATGCAGCTGGTGACTTAAAGTTCAAAACAAGGCTCATTTATCATTCTGAGCATCCTAGGACACTCTAAAATTATGCTAAATCTATTCTGCCTATGCTCTATCAATGGAACAACAATGCCTGGATGACAGCCCATCTGTTTACAGAATGATTTACTGAATATTTTAAGCCCACTGATCAGACCTACTGCTCAGAAAAAAAAACAATTTCTTTCAAAATATCTCTGCTCATTGACAATCCACCTGGTCACCCAAGAGCTCTTATGAAGATGTACAATGAGATTCATGAGATGCCTGCTAACGCAACATCCATTCTGTAGCTATTGGATCAAGGAGTAATTTTGACTTACAAGTCCAATTATTTCAGAAATATAATCTGTAAGGCTATAGCTGCCATAGATAATGATTATTCTGATGGATCTGGGTAAAATGAATTGAAAACCTTCTGGAAAGAATTCAACATTTTAGATGCCATTAAGAACATTTGTAATTCATGGGAAGAGGTCAAAATAACAACATTAACAGGAATTTGGAAGAAGTTGATTCCGAACTTCATGGATGACTTTGAGGAGTTCAAGACTTCAGTGGAGGAAGTAACTGCAGATGTGGTGGAAACAGCAAGAGAACTAGAATTAGAAGTGGAGCCTGAAGATGGGACTGAATTGCTGTCATCTCATGATAAAACTTTAATGGTTGAGGAGTTGCTTCTTATGGATGAGCAAATAAAGTGGTTCCCTGAGATGGTACCTACTCCTGGTGAAGATGCTGTGAAGATTGTTGAAATGACAATAAAGGATTTAGAATATTCCATAAACTTAGTTGATAAATCAGTGGTAGGTTTTGAGAGGATTGACTCCAATTTCGAAAGAAGTTCTACGGTGGGTAAAATACTATAAACAGCATTACATACTACAGAGAAATCAATCATGAAAGGAAGAGTCCGTCAGTGTAGCGAACTTTACTACTGTCTTATTTTAAGAAACTGCCACGGCCACCCCAACCTTCAGCAACTGGCACCCTGATCAGTCAGCAGCTGTCAACATCGTGGCAAGACCCTCCACCAGCAAAAAGATTAAGACTCTCTGAAACTCAAATGATAGTGAACATTTTTTAGCAATAGAGTATTTTTAATTAAGATATGTATGTTTTTTAGACATAATGCTATTGCATCCACCACAACCCAAACACATACTCTAAAAATGGAAATGCCCCATAACTCTTGTGTCCTCACATTTTTTATGTGCAAGTTTTGTGTGGGAACACAAGACTTTTGAGTGCTGGTTCTATGCTTTCATTCCAACTGCAAGAGAGGTGAGGTATATGAGTTTTAAAAAATGGAATTGTATGTATACATTTTGTATCTATATGAGATAATTGATGCTAACCAACTTATTATGCTGATCATTGCATGATATAGGTAAGTCAAATCACTGTGCTGTATAACCCAAATTTATACAGTGCTGTATGTCAATGATATCTCAATAAAACAAGGCTGCAGGAGACATAGGGGTCATAGTGATGGTATTTTCTCAAAAATGGAAAAATTATTCAAAAGATAATGGGCAATCTTCTTCTATTCCTTTTCCTCTTCCTCATCCTCTCCTGAAAAAATCAGTCCCTAAAGCCATTAAGTAGGACACAGTGGGAAGGCATCCATGCTACCAGATGGGGGAGAGGAGGCATGATGAAACAGAGCAGGTGTCAGAGCTCAGGGGTGGGGGACTCCCACGTGGGAGTGGGTCATGGATGTGGGTGTGAGAACTGGGTTGGGTAGGGGTACCCACATAGGAGAGGGTCCTGGATGTGTGTTCAGGGCTGAGTGAGGTGGGGGGGCACCACCCACGTGAGCTTCCTGACTCTGGGTGTTAGTGTGTGAACAGATTGAGGCATGTATCTATGTAGCAGGGCTTCTGGGTGAGGAGAGTCAGAACCCAAGTAGGGTAAGGGAGATATAAATGCTTTACTAGGGTGGCTTCCCTTTGGGTGGAGTCATTAAAGTAGGCATCCTTGCAGAATGTTGGCCTGACATCAGATCCCAAAAGAGGTGGGAAGGTTCCCCACACCATGGCAGGGGGGCAGTGTAGCCTGGCAGGACGAGTCACTGTCTGAGACAGGTGAGAATAGTATCCCAGTGGAGCACCCGTCTGACAGGTGTTGTTAGAGCTCAAGCAGGCTATGGAGAGTATGAGGTGTTAGATCCAAAGATAGGTGAGGCAGGCATTGGTGCAGTAGAAGGGGAGAATCCTACTTCCAGGGCAGTGAGGACAGTGTCCATTCTGTTGCGGGCTGTCAGACCCAAGCAGGGTATGAATGGCATCCACACAGGTGCACCATGCATGTCCAAAGCAGTTCTGAGTCAGAACCCCCGTAGGATAAAGATATTATCCACATACGAGGGCAGCCTAGCATGGGAGTTTAGAACCCAAGTAAGGTGAGGAAGGTGTCCATTAGTGGAGATGGCCTGGTATGTGGTGTTGGAGCCTGAGTGGAATGCCAAGAATGTTAATGAATGTGGGATGGTCCAGAGTTGGGTATTAGAGTTTCATCAGGATGAAAATGTATTCACACAAGGCCTGATACAGAATCTCAGACCCCAAGCCAACTCAGGAGGATACCTATAGAGTGGGATAGCCCAGGACAGTGGTAACCCAAGTGGAGTCAGGAGGGCGTGGTTAGCAGGGAATGGTGTGTTGTGGGATGGGTATTGGACCCTCATGAAGTGGACATTGCTGCAGGGGGTGGATTCACGTTGGGTGTGAGAATCTGAGTGGACAAAGAAGGGCATCTGAGAATTGGGAAAAGAATGGTGTCAGAGGAGAGACAATAGTTACAAACAGGAAGTTTGATTAACTATGTAAATTAAGAAAAAGGGAAACCAGGTTTCTCACCGCTGAGAAATAAAGTTGCAAATATGAAAAAGAAGAAAACTAACATGAACCTTTTAGCTTTGGATTGGAACCAAAAGTATTTTTGTCAAGTTGTGGTTTTCTAAATAGATGGATAGTTGGGTAGATAGATAGATAGATAGATAGATAGATAGAAAGAATTAAATAAATATGGATGCACCTATGTGCATGGCTGCTCCAGTAAGTATAGACACATATTTCCTAGTTCTGTCCACTGAGAGGGCTTGCAAGTGGCAACATTTCAGTAAAAATGAGCAGACTTAGTACCCAGGTTTTGTCTTCTAAACACTATTTTCCACTAAATGTAACTGGTGATGCTGGGAAAATTGTTATTCCAGTTGAGGCAAGGAAAGTACAAAATGAGCTTGGAACACTTGTTGTACCACAAGGAAGGAAGTGCTCAACAATTGATGCCAACCCTTAAAAGGGCAGAGAATCTATTTGAAAGAGTCACTGGAAAAACTGTGAGCAATTTGAGCATCAAAATGTAACAGCCAGATTCAAAAGGCTACATACTGCATGACTGCCTTTGTTTTATAAATCAGAAAAGGCAAGACAATGGAGTCTGAAGGCAGATAGATGCTTACCAGGACGTGGAAATGGGGATGGAACTGACTATAAAGACACCTGGTGGGGTTTTGAGGATGGTGGAACTCTTCTATATCTTGATTATGGTAGGCATTATATACGTGTATTTATTTGTCAAACTTGCAGAAGTGTGGTGAGTTTAGTCTATGTAAATTATATTTCATAAACCAAAAAGTAAACAATGGGAAGGACAAGAGACATAAGTGAAAGGAGAATGACAGCACGTTGTTAAATGTTGAAGCTGAGAGAAAGGTATACAGGGATTCATTATCCTACTTTGTTTAGTTCTTAGAGTTTTTCAATTTTCCACAATTAAAAAAATCACATAATTAAGAGTTTGGGATTAAAATATACTTACCATTATTAACCAACAAGGACCTACTGTATAGCAAAGGGAACTATACTCAATATCTTGTAATAACCTATAGTGGAAAATTATATATGTATATATATACACACATATATATATCTGAATCACTTTGCTGTACACCTGAAACTAACACAACATTGTAAATCAACTATATTTCAATAAAAATGTTTTAAAAATCACATAGGTAGATTTTAAATTAAGAAGAAGAAGGAGAAGGATAAGCAAGGCAGCTAATTTTGAAATGACTTAGTTTTTGGAAAAAATATCAACTAGGTGATTTTTAGTTTTTCATTAATGCTTATCTTCATTTTCTAACTTTCTACAGTGATCCTGTTATACTCATATTACTGACATTTTCTTTTGAAATTGTATGGTCGAGAATATGGCAAAGTGTGCCTTATGTATACCATATTGATGACTCCCATTTTTATATCTCTAGTACCTGCCCTTTTCCTGGTCTCCAAGCTTATCCCACTGCTTCCATTTAAATGTTTAATAACCATCTCAAAATAAACCCTTCCAAAATTGAATCTCTGATTTTTCCCTAAAATTTCTATTCTACTAGTCATTTTATCTCAGTGACAAAATATCACTATTGTCTTGTTCAGATCAAAAATTCTAGAAAAAATCTGTGATTTCTCTCAATCTCATCTCCCACATTCAGTTGCCAGCAAGACAATTTGGCTCTACTATATGTATCTCCAGAACTTGACCTTTTGCATAGCCTCCACCAATAGCATCCTAGACAAATCAGTCACCATTACCGATCACTCTGCTTCTACTATTTTGTTCAATTTCCTATTCTTATTCTCCACAAAGCAGCGAGTGTGATGTTTTAAAAACAAACTCAAGTTACATCACTCCTCTTTTTAAATCTTTCAATATTTCCTACTCCTAGGAAGGAACCTAAAGTCTTTCCTTGGTCACTAGAACTTTTGTGGTCTGGTCTTTGACCATCTCTGACTTCATCTGCCTAAACCACCTCCATCTCCCTGTGCTCTGGCACTCCAAGCCATCCCTTGATCGTCCAGGCTGGTTCTTGCCTCACATCTTTGCACTTATATTTTGTCTTCCTGGAATGCTTCCCCCCAAGATATCAGGGGAATTATTATTTATTCTTCTGTTCAAATATCATCTTCTCAAAGAGGTCTTTTCTGACTGTCTGCTAGAAGTGGCCTCCTTTCTTTCACCATTTAGCTGAATTTTACTTCATTTATGGCAGAATCAGAACCAGATATTACATTATATATTATTATGTTGTATATAATGTGCCCACCCCCTCTCAAGTATGGCTCTAAAAGACATTCCTCACTACTGGATACTGGAAGAAATCTTCTATCATAAGGTTATAAGAAATCTTCAAAATAATTTTTGTATATAGTGTGATTCTAGATATACTACTATAGATAAGTGTAGTAAATCTAGGCCCATAGAAACATATGAAGCAAGATTCTGTTTCAGATTACCAGATATATATTTTTTCCATACTTCCCAGTTGTTTTCCACGTGAGGATTTGTTTAAATAGACTAGCCTTTTATTCCTTATGTGACAAGCAGGAAAAAAAGCAAAGCAATATAAATAAATCAGGAAATGAATAAGTGAATAAGGGAATGGGGTCCCAAAAAACTTGTCTTGATCTTTTACATGTAAATTTACATTTTCCCCAATATCACTTTTAAAATTGAAAAATATATTTTTTCTTGTGATATATTTATTTCATGATTGTGAAGATGACTGTGATAATCATTTCATGATGTATGTAAGTCAAATCACTGTGCTGTACACCTTAGACTTATACAGTGCTGTATGTCAATAAAACTGGAAGAAAAAAATTAAACAATAAGTAAAATGTGCAAACCCCCAAAGAAAAAAAATTGCATCCACATCTGAGAATGTGTGTAGAAAATCATCCATGTTGAAAAGTTCTCATAGAGATGTTATAAGTTTCATACTGCTAACTCCCTCTCCTGACATGGCTACCATTTTGGTCTAATCATGACCCTAAAATTGGCATGTAATATTGTGGAATATATGCATGATATTTACATGCTGAGGAAATTTCACTTATTCTTCCAAATCACTGATGAGAATCCTAACAGTTAGGCAGGAATGGTAGCCAATAGAGGCAATAACATTAGGATTATCTACCACAACTCTTATAATCTCTATAGAGAGGTGACTTTGAATATTGAATACACAATGGATACTGCCACTCTGTGAAATTTCTAAATCCTAATATGCAAAAATAAGCAGTGACCCCAAATCATTCATATGCTCTTTAGAATGTGGACATTAAGTACTTTTGGCACAAGGTCATGAGTTGTCCTGAGACATAAACACCAAAATAAAGGTCTGTAAATGTCAAATGCCTGCCAACAGTTTTCTGTAACATTTATTAAGTAGTAAATCTACTCTCAGTTTGCTTTGCTGAATCCAAAGAAGAGCATATTTGTCAAAATCACATATTCAGGGAATTACCAAGAAGAATTTTACCTAATATTGACAGAGTTTCTGAGTAGGTGAGGATGAGAATGAGAGGTAAATTATGGTACAGAGGTTCTACAAGATGTATCAACTACAGTCGATGACAAGTGAGGAAGGGTAGAGGGACACAATGCTTATTGGCTCCCCTTTGATTGGTGAATATTTAATCACTCCTCAACAATTGCTGAAATTACCTTCAAAAAGAGTGTACAGTCTTCTCAAATGCACACAGAATATTCTCTAGGATAGATCATGTGTTAGGTTACAAAATAAGTCTCAGGAAATTTAAGAAGATTGAAATCATATTAAGTATATTTTCAAACCACGATATGTAACTAGAAACCAGTAAGAGGAGGAAAACTGAAAAATTCACAAATGTGTGGAAATTAAACAATTTCTGAACAACCAATGGGTCAAAGACAAATCAAAAGGGAAATTTTTAAAATCTTGAAACAAACAAAAATAGAAACTTACAGCATGCAGCAAAAGCAGTTCTTAGAGGAAGTTCATAGTGATAAATGCCTACATTAAGAAACAAGAAAGATCTTAAATAAATAACCTAAGTTTACACCTCAAGGACCCCAAAAAAAGAAACAACAACAAAGTCCAAAGTTAGCATAAGGAAGGAAATAACAAAGATCAGAGAAAAAGATAAATGAACTAGAGGCCATAAAAACAGCAGATAGGTTCAACAAAACTAAGAACTGGCTTTTGAAAAGGTAAACAAAATTGACAGAACTTTAGCTAGACTAAGAAAAAAAACCATTGAAGACTCAAATAAATAACATCAGAAATGAAAGAGGGAACATTACAACTGATACCACAGAAATACAAAGGATCATAAGACACTACTATGAACAATTACATGCCAAAAAATGAGACAACCTAGAAGAAATGAATAAATTTCTAGAAACATACAAAACAACCTACCAAGACTAAAACATGAAGAAATAGAAAATCTGAACTGACTAATGACAAGTAAGAAGATTGAATCAGTAATTGAAAACTTCCCAACACAGAAAAGCCCAAGACCAGATAGCTTCACTACAAAACATTTAAAGAAGAATCAATGTCAGTCCTTCTCAAAATCTTCCAAAACTTGAAGAGGGAACACTGTCAAACACATTTTGTGAGGCCAAAATTGAAAGGTTACTATCAAAAGGACAAGAGATAACAAGTATTGGCAAGGTGTGGAGAAAAGAGAACACTTGTGCACTGTTGTTGGGAACCAAAATTGGTGCAGCCACTGTGGAAAAAAGTTTGGAGGTTCCTCAAAAAGCAAAAAAAATAGAACTACCATATGATCCAGCAATCTTGCTTTTGGGTATATAACCAAAGGAAATAAAATCAGGATCTCAAAGAAATATCTGTACTCCCATGTTCATTGCAGCATTATTCATAATAACCAAGATATGAAAACAATGGATAAATGGATAAAGAATATATATATACATATATATACATATATATATTCACACACACTATAGAATATTATTCAACCATAAAAATGAAGAAAATCCTGCCATTTGAGATGACGTGAATGGAACTTGAGGGCATTATGCTAAGTGAAATTAGATAGAGAAAGACAAGTACTATATGATATTACTTATATGTGGAATCTAAAAAAGCTGACCTCAGACTTCCCTGGTGGCACAGTGGTTAAGAATCTGCCTGCCAATGCAGGGGACACGGGTTCGAGCCCTGGTCCAGGAAGATCCCACATACCGCGGAGCAACTAAGCCCATGCGCCACAACTACTGAGCCTGTGCTCTAGAGACTGCAAGCCATGACTACCGAGCTCACGTGACACAACTGCTGGAGCCCGTGCGCCTAGAGCTAGTGCTCTGCAACAAGAGAAGCCACCGCAGTGAGAAGCCCGCGCACCGCAACGAAGAGTAGCCCCCGCTCGCCGCAACTAGAGAAAGCCTGCGTGCAGCAACGAAGACCCAACGCAGCCAAAAATAAATAAATAAATTTATTTAAAAAAATAGAAATACAAAAAAATTAAAAATCTGACATCATAGAAACAGAGAGTAGAATGATGGTTTCCAGGAGCTAAAGGCTAGGAGAAATGGGGACATGTGTGTGTGTGAAACAATGTTTCAGTCTGAGTACAAAGGCAGAAAAAGCCCCAGTCAGGCAGGAGGAGTTCCCTCTTACTCAGCCTTTTTGTTCAAAGCTACCCAGGAAACAATTTTGGTCTTCAACTGATTAGAGGATGCCCACACACATCAGAGATGGCAATCCATTTAGTCTACTGATTCACATGTTAATACCACCCAGAAACACCATTATAGACACACCCAGAATAATGTTTGGCCAAATGTCTGGGCACACTGTGGCCAGTCAAGTTGATATTATTAAACTAATCATCACATAATCCAATTGATTTTAAACATTTCCAATTGATTTATAATTAGAAAGGTTTAATTCATAATCCAGTACTACTTTATTTTGTTACTCAAATTGTTGCCGCACTGGCCACTGGAAGATTTTTCAGTTGGTTTCTTTGTCTCTTTGATATACCCCCATCAATAAAGGGTTGTTTTATGTTTTTGTGTTTTGTTCTGTCTTAACATTTCCCTGCTTCCTGGCACCATCAGATGCTCCAGGTTTATCTTGTATATTTCCTATCCCAGTTCTAAAGTCTTAGATTCAGCCTTTTCTTCAAGAAACTCTGGTTCCTTTTATTGAAGAATGGTTTTAGAAATCAAGGTCTGAGCACTAGGTGTATGCATTGCTACTAGAGTGCCATTTCTTTTAGGCCCTCACAGCTGACAGAACAAATGAATATGCGAGTACTTATCCATGCATACACACACACACATACACACACACACACTTTTTTTTATATTTAACCATCAGTATACAATTAAGTATGATTCTTACAGATTTCCCCAACTCTTATCTATTACTGTGTGTATCATTCTAGCCTCCTCTGCTTGCTTGCCCACTCACCCTAACTGTAAGAAATTTGGGTCACACTATCCATCCCCCTTTCTCTTAATTGTTCAATTAAAACATACATGTATACCAGCATCAGAATTGTTAACACACTCCCATGTGGGAAATAACTTTATCAAGAGAGTTCAATGCTTTTGTGCAGATTATTTTGTCGTTAGTCTTACAACCCATAATTTCCAAAGTCACTTGGGTCAGTACCTTTTTCCTCACCCCCTCTGGCGAGGATGCTTTATGTATTCATAATAAAATTAGGTTCTTTTTTCATATTATGCATTCTTGTCTGTATCCTTCAACATACAAAATGGTGTTGTTGTTGTTTTTTATTTGTTTCTTTTAAGGTTCATTCTTTGTGTTGTAAAGTTACATGGATTTTGACAAATGTGTAATGTCATATATCCACCATTACAGTATCACACAGAATAGTTTCTTCACCTCAAAACCCCCTGTGCTTCACTGATTTTTCCCTCCAGCCCTTCCCAAGAACTTCTGGAAAACATGGGTCTTTTTACTCTCTTTATAGTTTTGCCTTTTCTACAATGTGATTAATTGAACTTACAAGGTATGTACCCTTTTCAGACTAGCTCCTTTCACTTAACAATATGCATCTAAGATTCATCCATTTCTTTTGTGGCTTGAAACTCATTTCTTTTTATTGATGAGCAATATTCGATTGTATGTATATACCACAGTTTCTTTATGCATTCATATTTGTTTGCTTCTATTGGGGTGATTATTAACAAACCTGCTATGAATATTCCTATGTATGTTTTTCTGTGGACAAAGTTTTCAAAGCAACTGGGTAGATTGATAGTAGTGCAATTATTACATCAAATGGTAAAACACTTTGCTTTCGTAAGAAACAACCAAATATCCTTCATTTTGCATTCCCACTACCAATGAATGAAAGTTTCTGTTGCGTTGCATCCTCCCCAGCATTTGAGGTAGGCCCTTTTACTGGGTGTGTATCTCATTGTTGTTTTAATTTCCAATTTTCTAATGTTAACTTATGATTAGGTATCTTTTCATATGTGTATGTTGTCATCTGTATATCTTCTTTTTCACACATTGTTAATTCCATCCCTGGAGTGACACAATGTAGAGATTAACATTAAGAGCCCTGGCATTAACCACCAGGCTTCAAATTCTCTCTCCCACTACTTGTGTGCTCTTAGACAAATCATTTAATGCTCCTCTACCTCAGTATCCTTGTTAATAAAATGACTACAATCCAGCATTGCTATAAGGATTAAATGAGGTAGTATATATCAAGTGTTTAGAATCACACCTGGCCCACTTTGTAAAAGTTAGACATTATTTATCATTCCTGGGGTGTTTTGTTGTCTCTATAAATTTTTAATGAAATAATTCTGGTTTATTTTGTTTACACCAAAACTTCCCAAGGTTATAAGTAGTATCTAAACAACCCTGACTCTAAGGTTATTTTCTGAAATATTAGGAAAGGTTTATTTGTGTGACCTTCAGAGATGTCCACAAATATACTTTGAGGAAATGCAGATCTCTTTGCTCAGATGCCAATCTCGGCAAACGGCCTTTGCACTGGAGTCTCGGTGGCCATCCCCACTGCGAACGGTTCCGTGTGTGAAGAAAGGGGATTGGTACCCACAGGAAGAAAATGCTTGTTGCCATTAATGACTTGGCATTGTAGTAGGTGAGTCAGATCCTGAAAATTTTGTTAGTCTGAGTCACTCACCTGGAGCTTGCTTACCTGTAAATCAACTTAACAATTTGATTTCCTGAACTTCAGCATCTGAAGTCCAGACCCAACACAAGTGGTCACTTCCTACCATGGGGAGTCAGATGGTAGGAAGAGCCATGGATTCAGTGCTGTGTTCCTGGTACAGGAACACATAAGAGCAGGTGTTTTTAGGATAATTGAGAGTATGTGTAATTAACTGGCCTTGGAAAGGAAATAAGGAATATGTAAGAGCATGACCTTTGGAGTCAGCCAGAACTGAATTTAAATTTTGGCTCCCTCAGTTATTGGCTTTTGTTGATAATTATCCTCACTTATTGACAAACTCAAAATGTCTCTGAGTCTCAGTTTTCTCATATGAAAGATAGAGGTACACATATGCATCTCAGAGGGATGTTGCAAGAATTAAATAAGAAACTGTATAGTAAATTATAAAGCATGGTGTGAAAACATTGGTCACGGCGGTGGTAGCTAAGTTGAAGTAATTACAGGACTGAGAGGCAGCTTTGTCATACCTGGAATTCCACAGTTACCCCCCCGACCACCACCGGGAGCCTCAAGACAGACCCACCTTGGTTTTGAAAAATTGTGAAAAAGAGATCAGTCTCCCATTAAGACAATTTTACCCAATGCATATGCATATGATTAGAAAAGATAAAATGACAGCTAAGTGCAGGGGATGCCACTACAAACATTTGTTGCCTTGGTATGGATTTATGTGGTATGATCTTAAATCATTTGTATTGGTTATCAGGTTTTAGTTGATTTATGAAGGATTCACTAAATAAGCAAGTCAAGGCTCCATACTAATAGTTCTTTTTCAGTTTCCTTTTAAGTTAATTTATTGGATGGTAATAACAATCAAATAATAGATTTCCCTTGTTTGATTATTTTTGCAAGTTAGAAACTATGTTGGGAACTTTATAAATATTTTTAAAATTTTATTTTCATAACCACCTGCAGTACACTTGTTATTATTTCGGTATTGCAGAGTTTGATATAGGAAACAAAGTGAGTATCTGAAGGAGTGGGCAACTCCCAAGGCAGGTTTGGTGGTTTTTTACCTGCCCTGAGGAGAAAATTGGTCTTTTGGTCAGGCCAGTTTCACCTTTGAAAACTATCTCCTCAGCTACCTGGAATCAGGGGGTTTAGTACCAGGGAAGAACATACTTGACTACGTGTGCGATTAGCAATAGACATTGGACAACCCAAGACTGTGAAATAAGCAGCTAAATGATCTACAATTGTCTGTGAGCTGTAACTCAATACCCCACCTTCTAACATCCTTAGCTGAATATTAAAAATTCTCAGCTCAGAGGCTGCAGCAACACTTTTCCCCACGTGAGAGATCAAGATGGCAATGGAAGGCAAACCAGCCTTTGCAGTGAATGCAGGTTCAAATTTGTCCAAATTACAAGGCAGACCAATAATTGAAGACAGCTTTCTGACACTTCAGTATGATGAGCAGCCTTCTGAAGGGAAGTAAATTTAAAACAGTATTTTTATATATATGTACCACATCTTTTTTATCCATTTCTGTCAAAGGACATTTAGGTTGCTTTCATGCTGTTGTAAATAGTGCTGCTACGAACATATATCCAATGGAATATCACTCAGCCATAAAAGAGAATGAAATAATGCCATTTGCAGCAACATGGCTGGACCTAGAGACTATCATACTAAGTGAAGTAAGTCAGACAGAGAAAGACAAGTATCATAGGATATCACTTATATGTGGAATCTAAAAAAATGTTACAGATGAAGTTATTTACAAAACAGAAACAGACTCACAGACTTGGAAAGCAAATGTATGGTTACCAAAGGGGAAAGGTGCGGGGGAGAGGGCTATATTAGGAGTTTGGTATTAACATACACACACTACTATATATAAAATAGTTAATCAGCAAGGACCTACTGTATAGCACAGGGAACTCTAGTCAGTATTCTGTAATAACCTATCTGGGAAAAAAATCTGGAAAAGAATGGATGTAGGTATATGTATAACTGAATCACTTTGCTGTACACCTGAAACTAGCACAACATAGTAAATGAATTATACTCCAATATAAAATAAAAATTAGATTTTAAAAAAGCGTAGTTTTGGTCTTAAGTGATTAAGTGTGTACACAAGGGACAGAAAAAATACATAAACAAATAGAAAACTCACTTTGGATAGAATCTTTCTCATGAAGTCTTGCAGAATTAAGGTCTCAGTCTATGGGCTTCTATACTGCTGTGGTTTCTTGAGCAACGCAGATAACTCCCACCAGAGTGCAAGTCAAGTGATAAACTTTCAGCCTTGATATTTGGATAAATATATTTAATATCAAAATGGGGACTCAAAATATGATTAATCCAAGAAAACCATTGCCCTAAAGAGAAGTAGAAGAGAACAATCTAAAAAGTTTTTATTGTGGAGACAGAAGCAAATTATTGGATTTATCTACCTTACTTATCAACAGATATTAAAAGGTGGATGACGAAGTATGCCAGAGCTAGCTCATGTCATAAAAGATGCTGGTAATGATAAGACAGGAATACAAGAAAACAAAATGAACATATCAGGCGGTAGGAAGAAAGATCCATACTCTAGTAAAACTCCAGTTTCTCATTGATCCCAGGGTAGTGATATAATCAGCAAGTGTGAGCAAGTGTACGGATTCTAAAGGCAAACTTCGTGTTCTCAAATCCCCTCTGTCACTGACTGCATTATTTGGCAAAGAATTTATCCATGCTTTGCTTCAGCTTCCTTATCTGCAAAATAAGCTAAAGTGCTCCTTGTCTATATATTTATGATAAGGAGTAAACAAATGCTTAAATAAATAAATAAATGCTTTAAGAGCTTAGCCCAGTATCTGGCACATCATAAATTCACAATAACAAATCTTAGCTATGATTGTTAATACAGAATCGATCTCTTTTAAAATGCAGAAATCAAAGGGATAGCACTGATGAGAATGATGTAGAAAGACTATAAGCAAGCTAACAATAATTAGAATCTCTGCAGAAGCAGAAAAAAAGCAGAAGAAAAAATCATCAATAAAATAGAATATTTCCCCACAGTAAAAAGATAAGTAAAAATAAATTTAAAAGTAAAAAATTTAAATAAAATCTTCACCGCATTCTAACATTAGAAAAATAATTCACATGTAAACATCTCATGCATTTTTAAAAATCTGATGGAATTGTAAAAATATATACACAAGTCCCTTATCAGACGTGTGATTTTGTAAATATTTTCTTCTATTCTGTCTTTTTATTTTTTTGATGGTATCCATTGAAGAACAAAGTTTTAAATTTTGGTGACATCAAATTTACCTATTTTTAAAATTTGTCACTTGTGCTTTTGGTGTTTTATGTAAGAAATCCTTGCCTAACTTAAGTCCATGAAGATTTACTCTCATCTTTTTTCCTAAGAATTTTACACGTTTAGCTCTTGCATTTTCATCTATGATCCATGTAGAGTTAATTTTTGTTCATGGCATAAGATAGAATCTAAATCCTTTTTTCGCATGTGCTGTCCAGTTGTCCCAGCATCATTTGTTGATAAGACTATTGTTTTCCCATTTAATTGTCTCCATGTTTTGGTTGAAAATCATTTGACCTATATGCAAGGATTTATGTCTGGGTTGTCAATTCTGTTCATTGTTTTGTATGTCTAGCCTTATGCCAGTATCACACTGTCTTATGGCTTGTATGAAGTTTTGAAATTGAGAAGTGTGAGCCCTCCAATTTTTTTCTCCCAAGATTATTTTGGCTGGATTGGATTCCTTGCAATTTCATTTGGAATTTGGATAAGCTGGTCAATTTATTCAAAAGGCAGGTGGTATTTTGTTGAGGATTGTGTTGAATCTGGAAAGCAACATGGGGAGTATTGTCATCTTAATGTTATTGAATCTTCTAATCCATGAATACAGGATGTTTTTACATGTATTTAGATCTTCTTTCATTTATTTTGACATTTTATAGTTTTCAGTGTATAGGCCTTGCACTTCCTTCATTAAATATATTCCTAAAAGCTTGATTATTTTTGATACTGTTGTAAATGGAATTGTTTTCTTAATTTAATTTTTTCATTGACCATTGCTAAAGTACAAAAATGAAATAGATTTTTGTATGGTAACTTGTATCCTGAAACCTTAGGGAACTTGTTCATTAGTTCTAGCCAATTTTTTATTTGATTCCTTAGGGCTTTTAAATATATAAAAATTTCTTTTTATTCTGTATACCTTTTAATTTCATTTTCTTGCTTAATTCCCTGGCTAGAACTCCTAGTACAATGTTGATAGCTATTAAAAAAATGTAAAATGACAAGTAATAGCTGGGATGTGATGGGAATATAAACTGTTTGCCTCCAGTGCCAGACATAACCAAGCCAAAGCCTTGCCTGTTTCCAGGTGAGGCTGCTCTGACCCTAGAGCTGCTGTGGTTGTTGGGAGCAGATTTCCCTCCCTCCCTCCATATGGAATGTCGCCACCAGATGTGAAGAATGCCTTTCAGTTTTAGGATCCTGAGTATGAATCTGGTGAAGGAGAAGGAGTTGGGGGAGGAGGAGGAAAAAGGGAAGGAGAAGTGTCCACTGATGGAGGGGTGAGGTGAGGAGGGAGGGAAGAGGATGGGCAGGGGACGGAGAGGAAGGAAGGGACGGGAAGGGGAGGGGGAGGAGGGGATGGTTGGGGAGGGGAAGGAACAAACCCCCCGTGTTTCTGCCAGTGCCTGATCTAGGGGACTAAGCCCTCACCCAGGGCTGGAAGATGTGGCCTTCCCTGGAGGAAGTGGGCCCAGAAGCGCAGCTTTTCAAACCCTTTCAAGTCCCCCTAGACCTGCCACACCCAGTGCTATTTAGGTTTCTAGGAGATCTGAATATGTGTGAAGATGCTTAGGAATCTCAAAGTCCTGACTCCTGTTCTACACCTATTGTTATGGGCTGAATGTTTGTCCCCTCTCAATATTTATATGTTGAAGCCTTAACCCTCAGAGGGATTGTGTTAGGGGAGGTGATTGGGTTTAGATGAGATCATGAGCATGGGATCCCCGTGATGGATTAGTGCCCTTATAATAGAGAAAGAGACCAGAGCTCTCTCTTCCCCATGAAAACACAGGGAGAAGGTGGCCCTCTGCAAGCCAGGAAGACAGCCGCCACCAGGAACTAACCCCGCTGTGCCTGGAGCTGGGACTTCCTGTCTCCAGACCTGTGAGAAATCAGTATCTGCTTTTGAAGTCCCTGTGGTGTGTTGGTTTGATATGATTTCAAACCCACCCGTGTATGACTCAAGTGAAGTTGTTTTAAGCCACTTGTTTATGACAAAGACAAAAGACCTGTTTTTAGAAGTGAAGTTGTCCTGATATAAGAATGACGTCATCTGTGTCAGGATGTCATCATCTCATCTGTTGTCACTGATATGCACTCAGTAGCTCAGCTGCTGAGGGGCCCTGCTGGGGGCTTGTTGATAAAAACTCATGGAGAAGCAACTGTGGCAAGGGACACATTTAGATTATAAATACTGAGAGTTTCGTTTGGGGCAAAATCTACTCTTGGCTAGTCTAGCTCTCCTAAGATCTTGAGACACTTGCCACTGTCGTGGCCAGGCTACTCTTGGTCAGCAGTGGTATTAAACCAGTGCAGCAGTCTCAGGAGGAAAAGGGACATCGGATCCTGTCTGGGCGAGGCACGCCTCCTGGGCAGTGGCAACCAGTGCAAGGGTCCCTGGAGTAATAACCCCTCTGAGCAGCCTAGCCTGCCCGCCAAAACCAGGTCTTCATTCCCTAGCAACGTGCTCTCTCAACAAGGGACTTTTATTTTTGCTCTGACAGCTAGACCTAAGCTCTCAGTTGCGAAAGCTGCCTCTCCCATGAAACCATAACTCCTAGAAAATGTACACCTCAGACTAAATTTGGACTTTACTCATATCCCCCTGCCTGGAAAAAAGAGTGGAATTTACCTATTATTTTTTGGGAGTATATTATCTCTTTATTGGCTTATTGAGACATTATCCTATGTGCTATTTGTTTGTGAAATTATAAATCCCACAGCTAATCTATGTTAAATGAACCATTGGCAAAGATGATCTTAGTCTCTGAGCATAATTTGTCATCCCCTTCCAAACAAGATAGAACACCCACCGCCCAGTCTATGATCCACTGTTACTGCAGCCTCAGCTGACAAAAACAGGCACCTGCCATGGAAGATTCATGATATGCAAAATAGGTTAATATACCTATTAACTTATCCAAATGTACACCACATTTATATTAACGTGCAACATAATATAGAAACATTACCCTATATAGTTGTAACTGCCCTCATTCTGGTTTTTTTGTTTGTTTGTTTGTGTGTTATTTTATGATTCTTTTAGTTTTTATTTAAGTTTTTCATTCACAGGAATTCATTTTGACATATGGCCTAAGATTAGGATTTACTTTTTTTTTTAACATGTTTACTGGAGTATAATTGCTTTAATGTGTTGTGTTAGTTTCCACTGTATAACAAAGTGAACCAGCTATATGTATGCATATACCCCCAACTTTTAATATGTAAATTAAAAGAGTAGACTCATTGGCTAACTCAACAATATCAGCTAAAATTAAAAGGAACCAGAATCAGAGGAGAAAAGTGAATAAAGATAACTTCACTATCTAAGTCCACTATCACTCACAGTAGAAAAGCAATAAAGAATGCACAATAGAGGGGAATTCCCTGGTGGTGGTCCAATGGTTAGGACTCGGTGCTTTCACTGCTGTGGCCCAGGTTCAATCTCTGGCCAGGGAAGTAAGATCCCACACAGCATGGCCAAAAAAAAAAAAAGGAGAGAGAGAGAGAATACCAAAATGAAAGCACTAAGAATTTCATAAATTCATTGATTTACAGGGATACATGCCTTAGCATGGGTTGCCCCAGAAATAGACCACCTTGAGACAAGACTGGAGAGTGCATAGTTTGAGAGGAGGAGATCCTAAGACCCAGTATGGGAGTGAGGAAGTAATACAGGGAAGGGAAAGACACCAACATGAGGAGTATTGACTAGTATGTAAATGCTGCAGGCAATTTGGACTCAATGCAATTGGCACCTTTGGTAGATTATGTAGATCATACCTCAGAACTGACCTACAAAAATGGTAAGGCAACTGGAGGATGTATCCATACACTTCCACACCTTCTATGTTGAGGGCTGCTCTCCAGGGCATTTGTACAGCAGTGCCTCTAGCCTTCTTTGTTTGGGCCAAGCATGTCCTCTGATTAGAGAAAGCCCTCAGGAACAGAAACCAGCAGGAAGGAGCCAATTAACTGTATAGAATGTGAAAAAAAATCTGCCACGTAATTCTTCTGAAATATACAAAGAAATGGATGCCAAGCACTAAAAAAAAGAGAAAGAGACAGAAATCCACACAATAGAAAGACTTCGTACACATAGTAAATCTAATCAGAAAATTGTATTACAACAGATGCTTCTGCCCCTAGAAAGATGGAGAAGACTTTTCCTTATTCCTCCTGCAAAGCACAGGTAAAAGCCACTGGACACTACATACACAAGAAGCATGAGAAGGCTCTGAAGGGTGGAGATGAGGTAGACCAGCAGGAATGCCCCTAGGAACAACACATCAGGGACGTGCCTGGGTTTCCTTTCTGCCTCCCGTGTCCTAGATCATTGCTAGAGAAGATGCCAACTGAGAAATTCCAAGACACACAATAACCGGCTTGCTCTATACAAAAGACAGAGAGTCAGCTTAGCAAGACAGAAAAGTTTAGATGATAATGCTCTATTCCAGCCAAACTCCACAGAAAAAAACTGCAGTCCCAGGGGGGCACTCTACATGCAAGGAGGCATCCCACTCCCAACTGGTGGTGTCAGAGGAAGGAGAGTGGAAGCCAAGTCCCTCATACCGTCCCCCCTACCATAACAATGTCCCTCCCCTCGCAACAGTCAGTGAGAACCACAGGGAGAGACTGGACTTCCACTCCCACCGACTCCTACCCTTCCTGCTGGGGTGGTGTCGGAGGATGCTTGGTGGTAATCAGGACTTTATCCATGCCAGCCACGGTGTTGGAGGAGCCTACACAGGGAACAGTAAGAACACATCCCATCTCTCCTGGTCAGGGTTGTATCGGCACAGGGCTACTGGGGAGCCAGAGCCCCACCCCAAGTTATGAGCTGTGAAGAGTCCTTCTTCTTAGAAAGTCAAAGAGGTCCCATGGGAGACCTGAACCCCTGCCCCAAAGGGTATCCCAGAGGCAATAATCTTCTTCATTCACAGGAATGGTGTCAGGGAGACCTGCTCTGACAAGTAAGTAAGATCAAGATCTTCAGACCCTAATACCCAAGTGCTCAGGGTTCAGCTGAGAATCACTAATCTTACCAACAGCCAAGAAAATCACAACTTGAAGAAAAACAGATATCAACAGACACCAAAACCAAGATGTCAAAGGTGTTAAAAGTATCTGACAAGGATTTAAAAATGCCCATAATAAAAATGCCTCAATGAGCAATTACAAATATATTTGAAATGAAGGAAAAAATAAACAAATCTCACCAAAGAGATGGAATGTCTCAGCTAGTAAATAAGAGATATAAAAAAGAATCAAATGGAAATTTTAGAACTGAAAAATGTAATAACCAAAATAAACAACTCAACAGATGGGGTTAGTGGAATAGGGAGGACAGAGAAAAAATAGTGAATTTAAAATACAACAGTAGAAGTTCCCCATTCTGAACAGCAGAGAGAAGATGATTTTTTTTAAAAGTGAACAGTCTCCAGTACCTGTGAGAAGGTGACAAAATATCTGACATTTGTGTCATCAAAGTCCCAAAAAGAGAGGTGGAGGGGATGGGACTGAAAATACTATTTGAGGAAATTATAGCTGGAAATTCCATGTTTGGCAAAAGATAGAAATCTATGTATCCAGAAAGATGAAAAAACCCCAAGCAGAATAAATTCAAGAATTCCACAGCAAGATACATCATGATCTTCTGAAAACGAAAGGCAAAGAAAAAATCTTGAAAGAAGCAAGAAACAACAACTTAACATTTGCTATTAGAATGACACCAAATTTCTCTTGAGAAACCAGGAAGGCCAGAGGCACACAATTTTCAATGTGGTAAAGCACTTTGGAAGACAGTGTGGCACTTTCTTACAGATCTAAACACAGTCTTACCATCAGCTCCAGGAATTAGGCTTGTAAGTACTCACTCAACTCTTTAAAAACTTAAGTCAATACAACTACCTGAATCTTGACTGTTTACAGCAATTTTGTTCAAATCACCCAAAACTGAAAGCAACCTAGATGTCCTTCAATAGGTGAATAGACAAAGAAACTGCACTATATCTATACCATGGGCTATTTTGGGGTGATTAGAAAAGCTATCAAGCCATGAAAAAACATAGATGAGCTTTAAATACATGTTGCTACATGAAGAAAAGTCAGTCTGAAAAGGCTACATATTGTATGATTCCCATTATAGGACGTTCTGTAAAAGACAAAAGTATAGCCATGGTAAGTGATCAGAGGTTTCCAGGAGTTGAAAGAAAGTTGTGGTGGGGAAATTGGTGGAGTGCAGGAGATTCTAAGATTTTCAGATCACAGTGCTCTATATGATACTGTAATTGTGAATGCATGACACAATTCATTTGTCAAAACACACATGATATTATAACACGGAGTAAACCTTACTATATGTAAATTAAAAATCCTTTAGAAGATCAGTGGCTTTTAAGATGAATGCCGACTGTGACAGAACAATCTAACTCTATCATGAGTGTGTGAAACAACCTCACAGGAGGGGCTGGGGAAGGTGCTGGCCTACGTGACTTTAGAAATGAGTGGAGATTATTAAACTTGATGCAGAAGATATTGCACAGTATCACTGTACTCTAGTTATATATTTTTACCCCATGGGGGTACTGGTTAGCAGTTTCGATAACACATACTTCTTCTATACACACACACTGGAATTGAACAACTAGGTAGATGGATGGTGGGTGGTGAGAGAAAGCATGTTTTTCACTATTGGAGTGGAAAGTTACGCATTAGCAAGGGAAGGAGGCTAGAAAGGTCTATGGGTTAATGAATTAGAGTTGAATACATCAGTGTGAACTCATATTTAGCTTAATATAGATACAAATGTTCTTATACAGTAATATTTAGATATATATGTATATTAACAGGTTAGCATACACATATATTTCCTTGCTCCATCAGCCAAGAGGGCCTAGAAGCAAGGACACTCCAGTAGCAGCTAGCACATCTGGCACCCAGATCTTGGTTTCTAATCCCATTCTCCAGTTAAACATACCAGGGCTCCTTGGAGAATGGCTGATTCTAGGGCAGAGACAGGAAACATACAAGATGAGCCTGAAATATCTCGTATTTCTAGAAAAGGAAGTATTCACACACACACACACACAAACATACACACACACACATACACACACACACACACACACACATACCACAATGATAAGAGGATCTCAAATGGACACAGGAGCCAACTGAAAGAGCCCCAATGGCCAAAACTGAAACAATTTGACCACAAAATAAACAAAGTAGCGTTGGATTATAACCCAAAGTATAAAATAAATAACCATGAGTTCATACTGATATAAATAAATGATTGAATAAATAAATAAAATGTAGAAGAGACAAATCTCCCATGCAGAAGAATGACAAATAATTCATGTCAATATTCCACAAGCTTTTGGACATCAACCTCCACCACTCAAGTGTGGACTGTGTATGCTGACATCCTCCAAAAACTACAGTACAAAACAGAGGAAAAAATGAGTAACTTTGGAGTGGGGAAATCTAACAAACACACCTCAGCCAGGGAATCACGGTCAACATCATTAGTGATCAATCATGTTAGTATGTACCTATTGTATAACAAAGAATTTGGCTGGTCTGTGTTCATGGTTTCTGGGAGGATCCTCCAAACCCTTGGACATTCCAGAGTGATAAAAGTGTCTTGTCATTCGTGGTGGGCTCCTGGGGCCACACCTGAGTTTATGTTGATGAGGTAACACAATGGGTCCCTAAAGAAATTCAGGATGGGGGCTGGTCAAGTTGAGTTAGAAACTCCAGCCCTGAGATTAGAGGGTAGAGGCTTTGAGCCCTGTAATATCAACCTGACCTCTGCGGATGGACGGGGAGCTGGAGATTGAGTTCAATCTGGTGGTTAATTATTCAATCAATTATGCCTTTGTAATAAAACCTCAATAAAGACCCTGCAACCAGCTCAGGTAAACTTCCTGGTTGGTGAAACACGTCAATGAGCCTGGAAGGGGATGTGTCCTAAAGACATGGAAACTTCACATTTGGGACACCACAAGAGGCCACCAAGTGGGTCTCTTCTTTTCACTGATCCTGATTTTATGCCTTTGTAATAAAACTGTGAGAGCAAGTACAGTGTCTGAGTTTTGTGAATCATTCTAGCAAATACTAGTGTGTACCCTCAAATTTGTAGCCAGCTGGTCAGAAGAAAGGGTGGCCTGGGGGCCCTAGAGCTTAACGTAGTGTCTGAAGTGAGGGAGTCTTGTGGACACTGTGCCCTTAACCTATGAAGTATGACCTGACTTCCTGTGGTTAAGGTCAGAATTGCACTGCCGTTCCCTGAGATGATGTAATAAAAATGGCACTTTATTTCTATGATCTTCCTTCCAAAAAACAATATCTCCAGTCTAACCATGAGAAAAATATGACAAATCCCAACAGAAAAATATTCTACAAAACACTAGGGCAGCACTCCTTAAAATTGTCATCAAAGGGTCATCAAAACAAGGTAAGTCTGAGAAACTGTCACAGCCAAGAGGAGCCTAAGGAGATATGATGACTAAGTGTGGGTCATGGATGGGATCCTGCAACAGAAAAAAAAATGTTTGGTAAAAACTTGAGGAAACCTGGGGACTTCCCTGGTGGCACAGTGGTTAAGAATCTGCCTGCCAATGCAGGGGACACAGGTTTGATCCCTGGTCCGGGAAGATCCCACACGCTGTGGAGGAACTAAGCCTGTGTGCCACAACTACTGAAGCCCACGAGCCTAGAGCCCCTGCTCCACAACAAGAGAAGCCACCGCGATGAGAAGCCCGAACACCGCAAAGAAGAGTAGCCCCTGCTCGCTGCAACTAGAGAAAGCCCGCATACAGCAAAGAAAACCCAATGCAGCCAAATAAATAAATAAGTCCTAAAAAAATAAAACTTGAGGAAACCTGAATATTGTATAAACTTCAATTAGTAATGATGTATTAATATCAGTTCGTTTAATTGTGACAAATGTACTAACATAGATGTTAATAATAGGAAAAAGTATGTATGAGTACATAGAAAGTTTCTGTATTATCTTCATAACTTTTCTGTAAATCTAAAACCGTTCTAAAAATTGAAGTTTATTTTTTTAAAAGACAAGTTATAGATAGGGAGAAAATATCTGCAACTTGTATGCCTGACAAGGTCTCATATCTTGAATATATAATAAACGCACAAATTTCAACAGTAAATTTAAAAAAATCAGATTAGAAAATGTGCAAAATACATGAACAAGTATTTCACAGAGAGAATATATGAATTTAAATAAGCACATGAAAAGATATTCAAGGTCAGTATCTATTAGGGAAATACAAATTAATACTATGGTGAGATATTACATAGCTATTAGAACAGCTGCATTAAAAAATGTCAACAATACCAAATAGTGGCAAGGATGTCTGGAATCTGTATGTCTGATTCTCTGGTAGGAATGTAAAATGACACAGCTACCCTGGAAAATAGTTTGGCATTTTCTTACAAAACAAAACATACACTTACATACGACACAGCAAAGTGCACTCCTGGGTGTTTAACCCGGAGAAATGAAAACTTAAGTCCATGTAGAAACCTGTATGACCATTAATTTGTAATATCCAAAACAGGAAAGAACCAAAATGTTTTTCAATGCAGTAGTCCTCCTTTATTTACGGTTTCACTTTTCATGGTTTCAGTTATCTGTGGTCAACTGCTATCCAAAAATATTAAATGAAAAATTCCAGAAATAGACAATTCATAAGATTTAAATTGCACGCCATTCTGAGTAGTGTGATGAAATCTCACGCTGTTAAGCTCTAACCCACGGAGAACATAAATCGGCATCGCAGTGCTAGTGTTCAAGTGACCCTTATTTTCCTTAGTAATGGCTCCAAACTGCAAGAGTTGTGATGCTGGCAAAATATGCCAAAGAGAAGTTGTAAAGTGCTTCCTTTAAGTGAAAAGTTGAAAGTTGTCGACTTAATAAGAAAAAACAATCTGTATGCTGAGATTGCTAAGATGTACGGTAAGAACAAATTTTCTATGAAACTGTGAAGAAAGGAAATGAAATTATTGTTAGTGGCACTTGTAGTTACACCTCAAGCTACAAGAATTTCAGCCACAGTGAATGATAAGTGATTGGTTAAGATGGAAAAAGCATTCAATTTGTACAATAAGATATTCTGAGCAAGAGAAACCACATTCACACAACTTTTATTATAGTATATTTTTATAATTGTTCTATTTTTTTATTAGTTATTATTGTTAATCTCTTACTGTGCCTAATTTATAAATTAAACTTTATCACAGATATATATGTATAGAAAAACCCATAGTATATTTAGGGTTGGGTACTATTCATGGTTTTAGGCATCTGCTGGGGGTCATGGTACATATCTCCCGTGGATAAGAGAGGACAATTCTGTGAACAGTTAAACAAACTGCAGTAGATACAAACTACTTAATACAACTCAGCTACAAAAACAAATGTATCATTAATATATACAATGATTTTACTAGATCTCAAGGGCATTTTGCTGAGTAGAAAAAAAATTCTCAAAAGGATGTATAGAATGTGATTCCACATATATAACATTCTTAAAGTGTAAAATTAGAAGGATGAGGGACCAGTGGTTGCCATGGGTTAGGGATGGTTGCAGGGAGGGGGTGGGTGTGACTCTAAAGAGATAGCAGGAGACAGATCTTTGTGGTAACAGAATAATTCTGTGTCTCAATTGGGGTAGTGGTTACATAAATCTACACATGTGACAAAATGACCTAGGACCAACCACATACACACATTGTATTGATGTCAAATTCCTGATGTCAACAGTGTACTAGAGTTACTATGGAGAAAACTCGGTGAAGGGTATGTGGGGTTCCTCTGTAGTATGTTTTCAACTGCCAGTGAATCTATAATTACTACAAAAGACAAGTTCAAAAAAGAAGAGAAAATAAATGAAACTATTCATTCTAAAGAGTATAATTCACAATGAAGATGGAAGTTTTTAAGATCAACCTAATAAAGAGTAAAAAGTAGAGATTTCAGGGACTGCCCTGGTGGTCCAGTGGTTAAGACTCCACACTTCTGATGCAGGGGGCATGGGTTTGATCCCTGGTTGGGGAACTAAAAGACCCCCCTTCGCGGTGGGGCCAAATAAATAAATAAATAAAATGTTAAAAAAAATAATAAAAGTAGAGATTTCAAGTGAAATAAGTAGAATGAAACAGGATATACTAATAATAGGAAATTTTAACTTAACACACTTCTCTTAATCTTAGAAAGATAAAATGAACCAAAGAAATATTTTAAATAAGTATAAAGTAGAGACACAAAAATTATGTCCTACTGTAGTTAATAAGGTAGGTCTAACAGATATTTACTAAAATCTAAAACTTGGGTAGCACATACTGTGGATACTCTCACCCATACCACCCTGGCCTGCACAGGAGGTCACCAGCAGACAGGTGTCCCATGTGCTTCAGGTTTTCCTCATCTTTCTTCTTGAAGCCTTCACTGGAGGAGAGAGATTCCTCTGCCAGCAGACAGGGCAGGCTGCAAGTTGGGAGGAACATGCAACCATTGAGGGGCTAACAAGTGGTAAATCAATATCCCAGTTTCCTCAACTCCATGACAGGAGTGGACAAGGGGCCATTCTGAAGCACGTTCTCCTGAGTCTTGCATAGGGTGCCCAGTGGAATGGGTGCCCAGTGGAATGGAGCCTCATTGCTTGGAACAGTAACATACACGTCCTGTGCCACCTCCTCAGTCCTTCATTGTGCTTCCTGGGATCACCTCCCCAATATATAACTTTCACCTAAATCCCTTGTCTCAGAGTCTGCTTCAGAGGAAACCAGAACTAAGATAACTAGAAATCAATAACACACACACACACACACACACACACACACACACACACACACACAATGTTCCCTTTACTTGGAAATTCAAAACTCTCTATTAAAAACTCATGGGTCAAAGAAAATACAATGAATAGAATGAAACTGCAGAATTTCTAGAGAATATGCATATTAAGAAAAGACAAATCAAAATCTATCAGAAACAGCTAAAGCAGTGCTAAGAGGAAAATTCATTGCATTAAATGCCTATATTGATAAGAATGAAAATGTTCAATTCAAAAATCTAATAAAAAGTAATAAACAAAATAAAGAAGAAAATAACCATAAAAAGTTGAAAAATACGAATGTAGGGATTTGTAAAAAAATCAGCAAAATAAAATAATACTTAGCTGAAGTTTTTATAAAAGGGAGAACACAAATTCCTACGTTTAGAAATGATGAAGGGGGAGGAACCACTGAGTCTATTTTGTGCAAGTCTATAATAATAGAAGTGACTAATTTCAGGATCTAGGAAGGACAGATTCAAACTGGGACATCTGATCCTGGGACATCTTTTGTGGTAGAAAACTGGGGAGCTATCCAGCTTACAGGGAACAAAGAACAAAGGAATCAGCTTGAAGGGACTCTCATATGCCCTGTGATTGTTAATTTTATGTGTCAGTTTGATTGGAACACTGGATGCTCAGACATTTGGTCAAACATTATTCTGGGTGTGTCTATGAGGGTGTTTCTATGAGATTAGCATTTGAATAAGTAAAATGAATAAAGCAGATTTTCCTCCCCAATGTGAGTGAGGCTCATCCAAACTTTACAAGGCCTGAATAGAATAAAAAGCTGAGTTAAAAAGAATTCTTTCTCTCTGCCTGACTGTTTTCAAGCTGAGACAGTGATCCTCTGACTTTGGGCTCAGGTCTGAGACTTGGGCCATCTGCTTTTCTGGTTCACAAGTGGCTAGACTCAGACTAGAACTATGCCATTGGCTCTCCTGGGTCTCCAGCTGGACTACAGATCTTGGACTTCTCAGCCTCCATAAATGTGTGAGCCCATTCCTTAAAGTAAATATATATATATGTATAATTTACATTTGCATTGTAATATATACACATAAATATATAATATCCTATTGATTCTGTTTCTCTAGAGAACCCAGGCTAAAACATCCTCAAGATGAGATAATTTGAGCAATTAAAAGAACAATGACTAAAACATATCAAGTATATAAAAATCCATGAATCCATAATAATATAAAATAAAAGGGTAACCCACTGAACACCTTTGGAGGTCATCGAGCCTCAAAAAACTAATAGAGAAAAAGGATCAGGCATCTTTCCTCTCAATCTGATATAGACTGTATTTCAGGATATTCCAGTAACCATAGTGGATGAGGGAAGATTTTTTAATAGAGAAAAATTCCACCTAAACAATACAGAAGGAAAGACTGAATTAGGAAATTACCATTTTGCAGCCCCAAATGAAATAACTGATTCAGTTAATGATCTCATATCATAGGAAATCTAACTGCCAGGCAACAAGAAATGGGAGATAAATGAACAAGTTAACATGATACCAGGAGGGAGATATTAGTCACCTTAGAATGTGGGACCTTCTGCAGAACAACTGCTTGGGATTCTTCAACAAGCTAATGTCAAGAGAGGGAGGGATTTTGACTTGAACAAACTAATTGTAAAAAGCCATTTTAGACTCAGAGAAACATGAGTATAGACTGTGTACTTGATGACATTAAAATTTACCATTAAATTTGTAAGGTGTGGTAGTTGTTTTGTGGTTCAGAAAACATCCTTATCATTTTGTAAATGCATATTGAGGATCTTGTAGGCAAAACCAAATGGTACTCCAGTTATAAAATGGAGAAGAGCAATCTATAAAAATATGGCAAATTACTGATGACATTTGACAATGGATGATGGGTATATGGGGGTTTGTTATAGTAAAAAAAAAAAAAAACTCATTGTGTATCTGGCGGCTATTATTTGTTGGTGGTGGCCCACAGGTCAGTGCACCAGACAGACGACTCCTCTAGGGACTCAGCTCACTGGTGTGGTCCCTCCCAGACCAGCCCTTTACTCCTACATGGAAGATTGTTATGGCACAAGGGACCAAGACTGCTGTAGATTAGTGCAAACCCACTGTCCTCACGCCTGGATAGAAGTTCCTATATCATACACCCATACAAACAAGCATTGGTTACAGACAGATGATGAAAAACTAGATCCTCAGAAACAGAATGTAAGAGTTTAATTATCCCCTACCCCTACACATTAATGGGAAAACTAAGGTCCAAGAAAGGAGAAGGACTTTCCCAAAGCTATGTATGAAATTAGTGAAGGACAGGGCAGTGCACTTCAGGAGAGTCACACTTCCTTGCATAGCAGCTATTCATTTATGGGTGACAATAGGCATGCAAGCAACGTTGGGGCTTCCCAGGAGAATTTGGGGGACATATTGCAGGGTTCTGAAGGCCTGCATCAGCAAACGAGGGCAAGTTCCAACTTGAGTAATCATTAAGGCTGAACCCACAGTCCAGAGAAGAGCCTGCACACTGCTCATAGCACAAACGAGAGAGAGAACACAGATTTCCTCCCAGAGGTCTCCACCATCAGGTACCTCTGAAGAGGAGGCCCAATGCTGCATGCTGGCCCTTCTTTATCACTTCTCTGTTAGGCAACAGGCCCCAGTTGTTCCCTAGAGCATTGAAAGGAGAAAGGAATGTCATGCAGGGAGAGAGCATTTTACGTGCAGCATTTCTTTTCATTCTTGTGAGAACCACACTTGGAAACAAACCAAGGCCAGGAAGTCGTTAGTTGAGATCAGCCATGCACTGGCTGAGCTGAGCTCTCACCACTTGCCATGTACAAAGTTCACGCTGTTCCCCTCCAGTGAATTACCAGGGGCCAAGTTACAGTAATGAGAGCTGAGAGAGAACCATCCTTCTCTTCAAGACATCACATGGGAGGCTTTTATCAAAATAAAGGCCCAATAACTCACCAGTCAGCGTACATGCAACTCTACTCACTGAGAAACAACGTAATCTAGCAAGCCAAAGAGAAACCAGCCAACTCATGGAAATAAAAATATTTCCAAAGTTGGTCAATAAACAAGACACATCTCTTTCCTGCCTTCAGTCATATGCTTTCCATAAAGGACTTCCAGCTCTCCTTCCCCAACATAAACCTCCACACATTGTCGGGCTGAGAATTCCCCATGGCACCAAACCACATAGCTTGCTGCAGAGGGTAAACCATGCCCATCTGTCTCTTGAAAGAAAAAAGAAACTGAGGAGATACTGAGTCAGTTTATTCACAGGTTATATTTCATTCACAAACAACAGTAAAGGGCAGGGGAGTAACTTCTGAGATGAACATGTCTACCTTGATGCTTTTCAATAAGAAAGAAGTGAAAGCCACACAAGGAGGAGGGAAGTACCAATCTGCTCCTTCTGACACCCTGACTGAAGGCGAACCCTGGTACTGGCATTCCTAACCGGAGAGTTTGGAGAAAGCTGTAGGTCTCATAACCATCACCATCTGAGAAAAGGCAAGGCAGACAATTCTTGAGAAGAAATAACATTTTCTAGTATTTAATTCTAAGGAGAACTTATCACAAGGGACCTTCTACAAGGATGTTAGTTTTATAACAAATGCAAGAGCAATATTCAGATGTACAGTAAGTCCCCTACAAACGAACCTTCGAGTTGCGAACTTTCAAAGATGCAAACGTGCGTTCGCATGTCCAATCACGTAAGTTAGTTCATGTGTCTGGTGTACATTGTCACGTGTGTGCATCCTCTATGAGTGGTTGTGCTTTTGTGTACTTTACTGTACAGTACTGTATAGAGTACAGTAGCACAGTATCTTTATTTCAAACACAGGATGTCTGGAAGCAAGCGTAAAAGCAGCAGTGATGTAGCTGGTACTGCTAAGAAGTGCCAGGCAATAACGATGGAAACAAAAGTGAAAATAATTGAGAGAGCAGGCCAAGGTGAAAAGATCATAGATGTCACTCATTCTTATAACATGAATCATTCAAACATCTGCACGATTCTAAAGAACAAGGACAAGATCATGGAACATGTGAAGTCGGCTGTGCCGATGATGTTGACAATAATATTGAAGAAGCGTGGAGGAGTGATGGAGGAGATGGAGAAACTTCTCAGTGTGTGGATGCAGGACCAGCATCAGCATCGAGTCCCACTCAGCTTAATGCTGATTCAAGAGAAAGCTAAAAGCCTTTATGAAGACTTGAAGAAGAAACACTGTGAAGAATCAGAGGGCAGATCTTTTAATGCCAGCCATGGCTGGTTTCATCAGCTCTAGGCTAGAGCCAACATTCACAATGTCAAAGTAAGTGGTGAGGCAGCGAGTGCAGATACAGTAGCTGCCCGGGAATTTCCTGAAATGCTTCGAGAAATTATTGATGAAGGTGTGTATTTACCTGAGCAGGTTTTTAGTGTGGATAAGACAGGACTGTACTGGAAGAGGATGCCAGACCAAAGGTACATCAGTAAGGAGGAAAAGGTGATGCCAGGCTACAAAGCAGCAAAGGATAGGCTAACTCTGTTGTTTGGTGGCAATGCTTCCAGTGATATGAAGCTGAAGCCTCTCTTGGTTTATCATTCAGAGAACTCAAGAGCCCTTAAAAACATAGCCAAGTGCTCTCTTCCTGCTGTGTGGAAGAGTAACCCCAAAGCCTGGGATACACAGGCCATTTTCCAAGACTGGTTTTTCCACCACTTTTTCCACCACTTGAAAAAACTTTCAAGGCCATAAAAAACATTGACTTTGCTTGGTGTGAGCTTATGACTGTCACCACGAATGGGGTTTGGAAGAACCTTTGCCCATAGTTTGTGCACAATTTTCATGGATTTGAGAAGGTGATGAGGAGTCCGAAGAGGTCTTCAGCAACTTAGTGACCTTCAGCGAGAAGTTGGACCTAGATCTGCAAGAGGACGACTTCGTTGAACTCCTTGCTGTGCAACATGAGGAGCTTACTAATAAAGACCGGATGGAATTGGAGGCTCAGAGAAAGGACAAAGAGAAACAAGAGGATGAAGCAGTAACTGAAGTACCGAAGAGATTCACGACACAACATCACTGGATTGTTTCTTCAAGAGGGTAGATAGAATTGAATCCAGCAAGGAACCAGAACCTGTGCCATTAACGTCAGGCATGAGTGAAATTGCACCTTGCTCTCTGTCTCCTATTGTTGGTGATCTTTCAGCTCTACCATCTCCCACCTCCTCTCCCTCCGCCAGTCAGTAATTCTTCTTGCCTGTTCACTTGATGCCAGCCCCTGTGTGCCAGCTATTGTAGTGTACTACTGTATTTCTCAAGGTACTGTACTGTAAGATTAAAAATGGTTTATTTTTCGTGTTTGTCTGTTTTTTATGTATTATTTGTGTGAAAAGTATTATAAACCTATTACAGTTCAGCACTATAGAGCCGATTGTGTTAGTTGGGGACCTCGGCTAACTTTGTTGGACTTACGAAAAAATTGGACTTATGAATGTGTTCTTGGAATGGAACTTGTTTGTATGTAGGGGACTTACTATATACAGGATGATCCTTGAACACAGACCAGGGCCTCACACCCACTAAATTTCAGTGAGGGTGCTGCTGAGGCAGCTAAGGTTACAAGGCCCTGATTTGCAGTTGCCCGAGCTCTAAACTCTACGTGAATGCCAATGAATGCCATGCTTGCAGGAGGACATGGGGAGGGCCCCTCCTTATCCGTCTTCTGTGAGCCTCACCTGCCAGGTGGGTTTTCAGTATATACTGTGTAGAAGACCACAAGAAGCCATGCTTTCTTCAACTTAAAACCCCAGGTCTACACTGCTCTGTATGCCAGAGGTCAGGCAACAGGCTGATATGCTGCTGGCAGACTGCTCTTCCCACTTGTATTCATTCCCTAGGGCTGCTATAACAAAGTACCACAAATTGGGTGTCTTAGACAAACAGACGTTTATTGTCTCACAGTCATGGAGGCCATGAGTCCAAGATGGCGGTGTTGCAGGACAGTCCTTCTGAAGGCGCTGGGGAGGATCCATTCCAGGCCTCTCTCCTGCTTTCTGGAGAGTCGCTGGGTCTACATGGGATTCTGAATTATTTGGTATAAGGTGGGCCTGAGCCTTTCTCCAGGTGATTCTCTCCTCATCTCGAGGTTTAGACCAGCAAGGATGCACCGAGTATTACCCTGCCCTGAGATAAGACAGGAAGGAACAAATCCCTGATCAAACCTGAGCCAAAGGTGGTGAGAAACAGACTCTTGCTAAGTGCAGTTTTCTTATCTTTGAAATGGGAAGAAGAATCAAGATGCTCATTTCCCCACAAGAACACGGGGGCCAGTGCTTGTCAAATGTGTGTGTTCATTTCAAAGGATAGCACAACATTGAAACCTATCTCGGCACCATCAACAGTGGACAAGGTCCTGGGGCAATACTGGAAGCCTCTCCTCTGCCTCCACCTCCTGCTGCTTCTGACAACCACTGTCAGGACTTGCAATGCTTTTTCTCTTCCCCTGAGCCCCGCCTTCTCCCCCAGGGCATCAGAGACCATTAGCATATGTGACGGTTGCAATCAAATTGTCTTTTTGTTTCTTTTGTGTTTTTTTTAATAGATTTTTATTTATTTTTTGTATTTTTATTTTTTTGGCTGCATTGGGTCTTCGTTGCTGCATGCAGGCTTTCTCCAGTTGCGGCGAGTGGGGGCTACTTTTCGATGCGATGCGTGGGCTTCTCATTGCAGTGGCTTCTCTTGTTGTAGAGCACCAGCTCGAGGCGTGCGGGCTCAGTAGTTGTGGCACGTGGGCTCAGTAGTTGTGGCTCGCGGGCTTCGTTGCTCCGCAGCATGTGGGATCTTCCTGGTCCAGGGATCGAACCCGTGTCCCCTGCATTGGCAGGCGGATTCTTAACCACTGCGCCACCAGGGAAGTCCCAAACAAATTGTTTTAATTGATGATTTGAATACTGGGTTGGTGGGATTGGTCTAAAAATAACCAAATGTAATAAGTTTAATTGTTTTTAAGAGTTTCTTTTCATAAACTGTAATAAACTCTGGTTCTGTGTTTGTCTAGTTAATATGGTTTCTGTTGAAACTGCTTAGATGGGTCTGTCTTAAATATTTAAAACATATGATTTGCATTGGCTATAAATATGTGCATATGAAATAGTTAAAAAGTGATTGGCCCCTGCTGCCACTCCTCTGGGAGAAAGATGTGTGGTTAATTACAAGGTAGTGGTTAATTCTTATGTGTCTCTGTAACAGCGTTGTTTTCCCAAAGCAGAACGTGGGTAGGCTGGCTAGCAGTTCCTGCCTCTGTTGGTAAATTCTTGTTGAAGGCTGTCCAGTCCTCTGCACTTGACCTGATCCCATGGAGTATCGTTATAATCCTGCCCTATCCTGGCCCCACCTCTTTGAGACCGGTTACCTTAGGTTTCAGTAGTGGTAAAAGTAAAATGTGAGTATATCATATATTGAGTCATCCCCAGGCATGTGCTGTTTCATGGAGAATAAAAGACTTGGTAGATGAAAAGAAAAATAAATAGCACTGCCCCAGTTAGAGCTTAAAAATCTACAAGTTGATGCTAATCAATTAACTAATATGGTCTCTAAGAGATCTGGCTAAAACATGTTGTGGATGCGGTGACTGGTGACTTTTCTAGACCCAAGGTGGTCTTCAAGGGCTGTCAGGAGATTAACTCCAAGTCATTCCTTAAGACAGTTTTCAGCTAAAATAATCTTACCCATAGATGCTTCTGTGGCCTATTATAATGGCAGATGGAAATTGGGTGGACCTCCAATGGAGAATGTGTCTGTGATGGGGGAGTCCATGTGGGTACAGATTAAGTGGGAGGGAATCACTTCCATTCTCACATGAATTGAATATACTCTGTTCCCAAACTGAAGTGTTTTTTAGACCTGTGATTCTCACCCTTGTTGGATATTAGAATTACCTGCAGAGCTTTTAAAATCTGCCATGGCCTGGGCCCCATCTGAGAATATGTAATCAAAATCTGGAAAACACTCACAGAACCAGAGGCCTACAGAACAATAGAGGACTCGGAGGACTCAGCCGGAGGAAAACAAGAGCAGTGATGGCTTTGTCCAGCGTCTGAGCTTGACCAGGAGAGCAAACACTCATAAAAGCTCTTCCCATGCATGAGGATTTGTTCTAAGAGCTAAGTGTTAATCCTCACAACAACCGCATCAATAATGGAGAAGACAGGTGTGTGCAGCTTGAAAGCACAGAGCAGGGACCCACCTCACTCACTGGGTACCTCTTTAAAAACACCAAACACTTTCATTTTAACTTTCACCATGTATAAAATCAAAGACAGTATCATGAGATTCTTGATACAAAGGCATGGGACATGAGCTGCCAGGACTCCGATGATCAGCAAAATCTCCAGTAAAACAGGGTCTGCAGCTGTAGAAGGAATGTCTCCTGGCTAAGAGCCCATCAGCATCCCCAGAGAGAGAAATGGAGATCTATCAGATTCCCACATATTATCTGTCATTTCATGTAAACATGGATGTTTAGATCAATGGTACATGGCAAACAGCATATGTTCTTGTGAGCCCAGACAGTAGGTTCAGTCACTCTCAGCTAAGACTTGTGTCCTTGTCAGCCTGTCCTAATCCCAGAACTGCTCTGGGCCCTGTTGTGTGGCTACAAGGAGAGGCAGGCCGTGCCTGACCTCTGCTCACCCTGCTGGTGGAATCTGCATCTCGAAGAGAACCCAGCATCTACAAGCCTTGTTTCTTGTCTGGGTTTGCTGCACCTTACACTACCTTACACACCTCAGACTGTGGTAGACACACATGCACCCGTGCGTACCACACAGACACACGCCACACATACCACACACTACACACATACACAAAAGTAGCTCTCAATTTGGGTATGCAAACTGTCATGCCCATGGTGGCATTTGGGAGTCCTGCAGTTTATGTAGTCACTGTCTATTTTTGTTGGGATATTCACACAGATCCTTTGCACTCGGCTTAAACCTCTGGCCTAGACCTGGGCTGGCCTTTGCTTTACCTCATCCATAACAGTAGGGTTGCCCGATAAAACACAGGACACCCAGTTACATTTGAATTTCAGAGAAGAACAACAACAACAAAATTGATGTATGTCACAAATATTGCATGGGACATACTTATATTAAAAATTATTTGCTCTTGATCTGAAATTCAAATTTAACTGGGAACTCTGTATTTTTACTTGCTACATCTGACAACCGTACCTAGAAGGGCAGTGATTTCTATGGCTGGGCACCACTCTCTGGGTTTATAACACTAGTGCATCAAAGGAGGTGGAGGTGTCCAAGGTGGTAAAGGTTTGAAGGTCTCTGGGGCTATTTGGTGCCCTCTGAATTATGAAGCAAGTTAAAGCTAATTAAAAACAGATGTGCCCCCGAATGTAACACTACTTGTTTGTAATTACCATGATCCTTAAAAGCTCTTTATTGAGACTCAAATTGAAGTTTAGTGCACAACTGCCAAAAATGTGGGGTTTCCCACATTCCACGTCACAAGGGAAACTGCACGGAGGCTGAGTCTCGCAGGCCTAGTCCTGTGCCTACAACATCCTGCAATTAGATGACACAGTAAGTTGCTGTATTTATCTTAAGGAGTTTATAACCTTTTGGAGGAAATTATAAACTTCCTTTTTATTCCAAGTCTTACTTGGTATAAGCAAAAACATAGATGTCTTAGTTTATAGTGAAGAGAAAACTGCATATCTAGAAGCTTTGTAACCGTACATACATCCTCACAGCTCTTCTTATTTATGTAGAAAGTAATTATAAAAACAACTTGAAAACACGCCCACCTTTTTCACACTTAAACTTTGAGAATATTGACATTTGCTGAATTCATTATATCCATACTTCATATAAAATGTTGAGATAAGATTGTTCTAACTCTAATGCCATAGTGCCATTGTTTTCTAGTCCTCATTTTCTATTCTCTTTTATTTTCTAGTCTCTATTCTATTTTCTATTCTCTTTTATTTTCTAGTCTCTATTCTATTTTCTATTCTATGGGAGATATTGATTTAAGTGATCTATCCAATGCCATTGTTCCGATAAGTACACACTGATAGTCCTGTTTTGACTGTAAGTGATTTTTATATTCTAATAATGAATGGTAATGTATTCGGTGACCATGGTGTACCAGGCCTTGTGTCAAGTGGTTAGATACTGCCTTCATTCAATTCTCATAATAGTTCTATAACTTAGGAACTATACTGAACCCAATTTCACAGCTGGGTAAACTAAAGCACAGTGCATAATAATGCCTAACTACAGTGCAAACCATCTTCCTTAAGTAGAAGTGAAAAATGTAAACATCAAATCATAAGTCAAATAATTCTTTAGCGATAATTTTTAACTATACATATATCAGGCTCCTAGATCAACAGTTTCAAATGAACTGAGAGTTTCAAACAACCAAAGTATGTGGCTGGTTTGTAGCATGTAGACAAACATGCATGTAAAATGTCAACTCCTACTTGGCATTTTAAAATCACTTGCAAGTAGGATAAGGTAAAACTTTTGAAAATGTGTTGAAGAAAATAGTTTTCTGGGATATTGGTAACTTCCACTTGATACGGGGGATCTATGGTCAAAAGGATATGCTTGGTGAAACAAAATTAAATGGCTTTTTTTTTTTTTGCTCTAAGACTTTAGAATTTTTCCTCTGTGTGTGTATGTTCTAGTTATCATAGCTGCATAACAAGCATTCCCTAACTCAGTTGCATGAAACAACACCATTTGATCATAAGCATAGGTTTGTCAGTTAGGCATGGAGACCAGTAGAGCAGGAATGGCTATCTCTGTTCCATGATGGGTAGGAATTGGTAGGAAGACTCATGAGTTATAGGGATGCAATGGTTGGGGGCTGGAGTCATCTGAAGGCTCCTGTGTTCCTCATATGTGAGCTTGGAGGAGTGAAGACTAGGATTTTCATCAGGAGCACCTATGTCTTACCAACACTTGTTATTTCCTCTTTGTTTGTTTTTGATAGCAGCTATCCTAATGGGTATGAATTGATACCTCATTGTGTTTTTTTTTATTTTTATTGAAATATAGTTGATTTACAATGTTGTGTTAGTTTCAGTTGTATCTCATTGTGTTTTTGATTTGCATTTCCCTAACGTTTATTGATGTTGAGCATCTTTTCATGGGCTTATTGGCCATTTGTATATCTTGTTTGAGAAATGTCTATTCAAGTCTTCTGGCCATTTTCTAATCAGGTTGTTTGGTCTTGTGGGTGCTGAATTGTAGGAGTTCTTTATACATTCTGGATATTAATTCCACATCAGATATAAGATTTGTAAATATTTTCTCCCATTCCACCGGTTGCCTTTTCACTCTGTCTGTAGTGTTCTTTGATGTGTCAAAGTTTTTATTTTTGATCAAGTTCAGTTTACCCATTTTTTTGTTGTTGCCAGTGTTTTTGGTGTCACCCCAAAATTTAGAAAAAATAATCATTGCCAAATCCAATGTCATGAAGCTTTTCTCTTTTCCCCTATGTTTTCTCTTACCTAAAACTAAGAGCTAAAGTTTTATAGTTTTAACTCTTACATTTAGGTCTTTGATCCATTTTGAGTAAATTTTTGTATATGGTGTAAGATAATGATCCCACTTCAGTCTTTTGCATGTGGATATCCAGTTTTCCCAACATCATTTGTGAAAGAGCCAGTAAGCTCTTAACCACACAATTTAACTATGGCCAGAGGCTATTATTTTATTCCAACCTTCCTTTGAAAAAGAATCCCAATTTTTTCTCTGGGATTACTATCCAGAACACTCTTTTGTAAGTAGACATTGCCATGTAAGCAAAATCAGGCCAGTAAGAGATAAGCAAAAGTATGGTATAAACTTCTAGGAAAGCAGATTATAAAGAGTCTATTTGGTGTAAGGAAAACCTAGCATTTAGCATTCTCCCTGTTTTCTGCTGCCAGCCTGGAACATGAATGTGGAGGCTAGAGTTATAGTAGGCACTTTGAACAAAGAAATAGCCAGAGGTCAAACCATCATGACCAAAAGGTAGGAGACCAGATCTCTGAAGATATCCTAGAGTCACCAGATCAGCCTTGGATCACCTTGTGAAAGAATTTTAGATTAAAGAAATAAACTTTTTTTTTTTTTTTTTTAATAACTTTATTTATTTATTTTTGGCTGTGTTGGGTCTTCGTTTCTGTGCGAGGGCTTTCTCTAGTTGTGGCAAGCGGGGGCCACTCTTCATCGCCTTGCGCGGGCCTCTCACCGTCGCGGCCTCTCTTGTTGCGGAGCACAGGCTCCAGACGCGCAGGCTCAGTAGTTGTGGCTCACGGGCCTAGTTGCTCCGTGGCATGTGGGATCTTCCCAGACCAGGGTTCGAACCCGTGTCCCCTGCATTGGCAGGCAGATTCTCAACCACCGCGCCACCAGGGAAGCCCAGAAATAAACTTCTTATAGCAACTCTCTTATCTATTCCTGTTTTTCAGATGATCCTACTCTTTTCTAAGGTATAATTCAGGTATTCTTTATAATACATTAATTTAAAATACACAATTGTATGAGTTTTGTCAGATGTATATTCCAATGAAACTATTGTGACAATCAAGCTACCAAACATTTCCATCATGTCCAGAAGATTCTCTGTTCCCATTTGCAGTCCATCTCCTCATCTGACTCAGGCCCCAGGCAACCACTGGTCTTCTGTTTTTTATCACTATAAATTAGTTTGCCTTTTATAGAATTTTTCATAGGTGGAATCCTACAGTACTCTTTTGTGTCTGGTTTCTTTCACCCAGCCTAATGATTTTGATGTTCATCTGTGCTGTTGTGTGAATCATAGTTTGTTCCTTTTTTTTTGTTCAGAGTTGCCCACCCTATGGATACACCACAACTTATCCATATACTTCTTGATGAACATTTGGGTTGTTGTAAGTTTCTGGATGTTGTGAGTAGAGCTTTTGTGAATGATTGAATAAAAATCTTTGTGTAAATATGTGTTCATTCCTCTTAGAAAATAGCTAGGAATGAAGTGGCTGATCATATACTAGGTATATGCTTAAACTTTTGAGTTTTCCAGAGTGGTGCCATTTTACATTTCCACCATCAGTGTATGACAATTCTAGGTGCACCATAACATTGTCAATAACTGGTTTTGTCAGTCTTTTCAATTTAGCCATTCTAATTCCTACAATAATAACTTTTATGGTTTTGATATACATTTCACTGATAATTGATGATGTTGGGTATCTTTTCATGTGGTTTTTGAGAGTCTTATATCTTCTTTGATGAAGCATATTTTCAAATGTTTTGTCCTTTTATTATTGTGCTGGTTGTCTACTTATTACTGAGTTGTAAGAATTCCTTGTATATCCTGGGTCAGTTCTTTGTTAGGCATGTGTATTGAATAGACTTTCACTTATTCTGTGGCTTGGGTTTTATTTTTTGTAACAGTGTCTTTTGAAGAGCAAAAAATTTTTTTAATTTTTGTAGAGTCCAATTTATGAATCATTTTGCCTTTTACAGTTCATGCTTTTGTTTTGCAAATATTTTCTCCTATTTGTTTTTCTACAAGTGTTATAGTTTCAGCTTTTATATAAGTCTCTGATCCACCTTGGGTTGGTAGCTTCTTTCTGAAGTTACTAATTCTAACTTGAGGAATGATACTATTTCAGCATTTCCTCTTTGCTTGTTCAGTCCTCTGACACCTGTTTATCCAATTTCCTACATCAAATTTTTTTGTTAAAACTAACTAATGTGGGTTTATTTTCTTGTCTGGATTCTTACTGATGTAACATTTTAAGGGTGAGGTGAATCAGTTTCCTATCAGCATTAATGTCTGAACAAGCACGTTCTCCAAATAACCATCTTGGTTATTTTCTTCCCTATTACTCCTGGGAAAACAGACACAACCACCAACCAAGCTGGGGTCTCCATGTTTATGCAGCACATCAACAGAAGAACAGGAAACAGTCACTACTATGGAAATGAACTCATTACCTTGCATAACAGTAACATCTGACATTTGTTGACGTCCCAGGCATTGTGCTCATAATAACATTATGAAGTAGTTATTTCTGCAATGCTCATTTTACAGATGAGGAAACTGAGACTTAGAGTGTCACTTAATATGTCAATTCTTTAAGCTTAAGATTTTGTGGGTGTATAGAGAAGATGGATAAACAACAAGGTCCTACTGTATAGCACTGGGAACTATATTCAACATCCTGTGATAAACCATAATGGAAAAGAATATGAAAAAGAATATATATATATATATGCAAAACTGAGTCACTTTGCTGTACAACAGAAATTAACACAACATTGTAAATCAACTATACTTCAATAAAATTTTTTTAAAAAGATTTCCTAGTCAGATTTTTATCAATTTTTAGGCATAAGTTCTGAAATTGAAACTTGTGCATCACTTGAATGATTCCAGTTGTGGGAGCTATCAGAATGGTCATATATTTTCAAAAATTGACTTCATAAAAAGTGAAAAGAAAAAATGTTATGCTCTGATAAAAAAAGATTTTGTAGGTGAATTATATATTTTATAGTCTATTTTGTCTGATATGAGAATTGCTACTCCAACTTTCTTTTAATTTCCATTTGCATGGAATATCTTTTTCCATCCCCTCACTTTTAGTCTGTATGTGTCCTTAGGTCTGAAGTGGGTCTCTTGTAGAGAGCATATATATACGGGTCTTGTTCTTGTATCCATTCAACCAGTCTGTGTCTTTTGGTTGGAGCATTTAATCGACTTTCATTTAAGTTAATTATTGATATGTATGTTCCTATTGCTATTTTCTTAATTGTTTTGGGTTTGTTTTTGTAGGTCCTTTTTCTTCCATTCCTCTTTTGTTCTCTTCTCTTGTGTTTCCCATCTAGAGAAGTTCCTTTAACATTTGTTGTAAAGTTGGTTTGGTGGTGCTGAATTCTCTTAGCTTTTGCTTGTCTGTAAAGCTTTCAGTTTCTCCACTGAATCTGAATGAGAGCCTTGCTGGATAGAGTAATCTTGGTTGTAAGTTTTTCCTTTTCATCACTTTAAGGATATCATGCCACTCCCTTCTGGCCTGCAGAGTATCTGCTGAAAAATCAGCTGACAACCTTATGGAGATTCCTTTGTATGTTGTTTGTTGCTTTTCCCTTGTTGCTTTTAATATTTTTTCTTTGTATTTATTTTTTGTTAGTTTGATTAATATGTGTCTTGGCATGTTCCTCCTTGGGTTTATCCTGTATGGGACTCTCTACGCTTCCTAGACTTGGGTAATTATTTCCTTTCCCATGTTAGGGAAGTTTTTGACTATAATCTCTTCAAATATTTTTTCAGGCCCTTGCTCTTTTTCTTCTTCTTCTGGGACTCATATAATTCAAATGTTTGTGTGTTTAATGTTGTTGCAGAGGTCTCTAAGACTGTCCTCATTTCTTTTCATTCTTTTTTCTTTATTCTGTTCCATGGCAGAGATTTCCACCATTCGGTCTTCCAGGGCACTTATCCCTTCTTCTGCCTCAGTTGTTCTGCTATTGATTCCTTCTAGTGTATTTTTCATTTCAGTTATTGTCTTGCTCATCTCTGTTTGTTTTTTAGTTCTTCTAGGTCTTTGTTAAACTTTTCTTGTATCTTCTCAATCCATGCCTCCATTCTTTCCTGAGATCTTGGATCATCTTTACTATCATTACTCTGAATTCTTTTTCAGTTAGATTGTTATCTCTTCTTCAGTTAGTTGTTCATGGAGGTTTTTATCTTGCTCCTTCATCTGCAACGTATTTCTTTGTCATCTCATTTTGTCAAACTTGCCGTGTTTGTGGTCTCCTTTCTGCAGGCGGCAGGGTCATAGTTCCTCCTGCTTCTGGTGTCTTCCCCTTATGGGGGAGGTTGGTCCAGAGGCATGTGCCATTATCCCCTTGATAGGGGGTTTGATTGGTGTTGTGGTGATCAGAGCCTGCCCTACATATTGAGTGAGGCCTCCCCCTTACTCTGTGTTGTCACTGCTGGGTCAGGGGCAGGGTCTGTTCCCTAGCTGTTGCCATAGAGGCCCTGAGATCTGTTTCTTAGCTGTGATTCTGATCTGCATTGTGAGGTAGGCAGGATTGGAGCACACCCACTGGGAGAGAAGCCACTGAGTATTCCTCCTCTGGAGCTGTCACCTGTGGATGTGCTCTGTTGTGGCCCCTTTGGCCTGTTGTGCAGGCTCACAAAGTATACTGTTGTTAGCACTGCTCTTGGTCCCACCTTAACTGTGGGTATGCCGACAATTGGCCCTGGTGACTCTCAGACATTGTGTTCACCTGGCCACCAGTGCAGATCCACTGAGGTCAGGTCTCAGGACTGCAGCTGTCATGTACCTGGACCCGCAGTGGGAGCTATGGAGACGGCTCGGACTCTGGTCTGGCCCAACCCCCACATGTACATGTCCACAGAGCCCACAGCTGCTGGAGTCAAACCCATCCCAGCTGCAAGAGCACTTGTTGTCCTTTCGGATTTTTGCAGGTGCTGAATTTAGGAAGCCATCAGCGGAGGTGTAACTCCACAGCTTGTACAGCCGCGAGGAGAGATTTCAGCTTTTGTTTCTTAGTCACACAGGCCCTGGGGCTCAGTTGTGGTTTCTGCCCCTCCTCTGGGCAGCTTTCCTAGTAGGCGGAGCTATCTGCACCTTCCCGGGACAACAGGGCAGGTCCTGGCAGCTGCTGATGGATTTCCTTGTGGAGGGAGTTATCTGCACCCTCCCAGGACAGCAGGGCGGGTTCTGGCACCCACTGGCAGATTTCTTAGTAGCAAGAGGTTTCCACGTGCTCTGGGGACAGTGGGGGCAGGTCCTGAGGCCCGCTGGCAGAGTTTCTAGTAGCTGGAGCTGTGTGCGCCCTTCTGGGTTGGATGGGGGTGTGTCCTGGGGCCCGCTGGTGGAATTCCTTGTGGCTGGAGCTGTCCGCGCCCCTTCCGGGTCAGCACGGGTGGGGCCTGACGTCTGCCTGGGGGTCTGGAAGAGTTGGTCAGTGCCGGCTTCTGGAGCCCAAGATGGTGGTGGCGACTCTCACCCACCCCCTGAGTTCCAGTAGGCAGTGCCCTGTTGCCTGGGAGCGCTCACAGGGAAAGAAGTTCTTATGGTGGTCCCGCCCCTCTCCTCGTGCACCTCCCAGTAATGGTGCCTTGCCTCTCTGGCAGGCCCAGCCTTCTTTCTAGTACACCCTCCATTGCCATGGCCCAACCTCTTCAGGCTGTTTCCATACCTGACCGTGGTTCTGAGCTCTGGAGTCTGAGCTTCAGCAGCTGACCCCCATCCTCACTGACACAGGAGTGTCTCAGGTAGGGGAGCACAGTGTGGAGGCGCTGACCCTTTGTGCAGGTTACTCTCCATTTTTCCTTCCACACACTGGTTGCTACTCTCCCCTCTCAGGCTCCCAAACTCCCCCTCCGTCCAGTCTAATCTCTCTGTTGTTGAGGAGCCTTCCCAAGGTGTGGGAACATTTCCTCCATCACAGGTCCCTCCTCAGGGTTCAGGCCCCATCCTAATTCTTTTTTGGTTATCTCTTTTAAATATAGCAGTGTGTATATGTCAATCCCAAACTCCCAATCTTACACCTTTTTAAGAAGCATTAAAATAATCTGTTAGGAATATAATCCAAAAAAATGCATACATTTTTTTCTAATGAAGACTCATAGATCTACAGATCATTTACAGCTTTTAAGAATGGAAAGTTTCTTCAGATTCTGAAACACTCAAGCTGATTTAAACTTTCTATTACCATGTGGATACAGCAAAAAGTCGTAAGTAAGGAAAATGTAGAGAGAAAATAATTTTTCCACAAAAGTCACCATTCGATTTTCACTTGAAAAAAGAACTAAAAATACCCGAATTCCAAAAGAAAACTGTTTTCCATGCTACACTCAGAAGAGGCAGCAAATTTGGCCTCGCAAACTGTCCACACAGACCTGGCTGTCTGGTGGCCCTTGGCCCCTTGAAGCTCCCTCCAGGGCACTTGTTCTGGACAGTCCTTTCCTCATCAGATTCCTCAAGAATCCTTGCATTCCCAACTTTATCCTGGACCACAGAGAACACAGGTCAGAAGTTGGATGCAAAATATTTCCAAAAAGCGATTTCAACATTTCTTCTTCAAGAAAAGCCAATTTCTATTTGTAGGACACTCACGTTTTCTAAAAATAGAGACGGGTTGGCAGGGTTACAACACTCATTATGATGATGGCTTTTGATCTTATACTGCTGCTCTGATGTGGTGCATGATGAATTCAACAGACATCCACTGAACAGATTCTGAACCCCAGTCCCTCTGCAAGGTGCTGTGGATTTAAAGTTTACTAATTTTATAGTTCCTTTCCTTGGGGCGGTTCATGGTTCATTGGATGAATCTGAGATTTAAATAGAGCACAAAACAGTAGAACAAAGCCGAGTAATGTTTGTTCCTCCATTTTGATAACAGTTTTGGGGACAAGGGGGCGGTGATTGGAATAAGGAGAGTGTGGTTATGGACCTTTGCGGTTGATGGCTCTAGTTTCCCTCAGGAACCATCCCCTGAGGCCCACCTTTCTGTAGACAGTGATGATGGGTAGGTTTCCTTGGTGACCTTTTGAGGTGTCCCTGTTACGTTGGGCTGGGATTGGCCTTGGGCATGCTGGTCATCCCCATGGCCCACTCCAGCACAGCAGCACTGTTCCACCACAGGGGGCTTCTTGCCCTTGGTGCCAGCACATTACCTTCCAAACTGGCTCCCCACTTTTTCTTTCAAAGATGCTCACAGGCATTCTGGTGCAAGCCAAGCACCTCTAAGCCCGTCTGGCTTCAGCCAAGATCTGCTGAGGACTTAGAATAAGGCAGCCCAGGTGCAGAAGGAGAAGCTCCAGTGCTGAACCAGGCTGACCTGGGCCCCTTTCTCATACGTCACTTACCAGCTCTGTCATCTTGGGTAAGTTACCAAACTTTTTTGAGACAGAATTTTCTTTTTAATAAAATGAGGAATATAAAATTCACTTTAGAGCGATTTGTGAGGATTGACTTAAGTGGTTAATGAAGAGTATCTAGAATACACTTGCCAGGCAACCAAGACTGTTTTATAGATACTACCTCTTTGGGAAGCTGTTTAACCTTAGCAAGTCAGAAGACAGACCTTCTCCTCTGGGTTTATATACACTCTGAGTTTCGCCCTCCATTTAAGATACTCTACTGTCATTAGCTTACTCTGCATTTATCTCTTCCATTGGACTGTATAAACTCTTGGCAAGGATCTTGCCACATCATGTCTTCAGCACCTGACAAAAGTCCCCTCACAGAGTAGATACTCTATACGCTTTTGCAGACCTAACATATACCAAAACTTCTAGCCTAGCCTTGACCGCTTGTCAAGCCAGAATGAGTCAGGCCACTGGGCACCTTCATTTCCTTCACTGTCCATTTTCACATCCTTGGTACATGTGTTTCATCATTTGCTACCATGTGTTGGTGATTCTGTCATCGACAGCTAATGTGCTAGAGGGTATATGATATCTCCCACATTCACACACGTAAAAGCAGGCATCATGATAAGCAGTTCTCTTATGATAACAGTTAAATGAAAGTTTTCATACTGCTCATTTAAAAAACAAACATATACTCAGTTCTACATTAGGTAAAATATTCCAGTATAGATACTTACCCCTCTAGATTTACACAAAATACTTTTGAGTTTTGAACCACATTGATGCTCCCCCAAACACTTCCTGATAGATGCTAGACTCCTGGAAAAATAGCTTTAAGCTTTCTAGAATATCTTTTCACTCCCATCTGCCCTCTGCCCTCTGCCCTCTGACCTCTGACCTCTTTGAGGTCCTTCAGTTTTCTAAAAAGTGTCTGCATTGGGATTCTTTCATTCACTGTTGCCTCAAATGTTCTAACATATTCCTACAAAACATCTCATGGACCCAAGATTCAAAACCATCTGATGTGGAAAACTCTCCAAAGTCCAGCTTGGCAACACTTCAGATGAATTTTAAATATTCTTTAAACATTTTGGGAAAATGTAAAAATTTCTCATCAGATGTTTTTCTTTTGGGGAAAAAGATTGGAGAAAACTTTATTTGCAATTTCCATCCAAAAGGATGTTAATGGAAAAAATTAAAATAAAGGAATAAAAATATATGGCACAACTCATTACTCATGGATGTGAAATCCAATTAACAAAGCATGCTATCTGCCAGACGCGCACTGCAGCTGTTAATGACTTGCTTTAAGCAACTCATTCCCTGGGAAGCTGTCTTCTGTGACAGATTTCATTCCCTTTTCAGTGCAGTGACCCACCTACATCCTGCCTTTCACAGACCCCTGCTCCCCCACTCACCTGGCTGCCCACCTGCCACTTTCCCCAGCTCTCCTTTTCAACAGTGCCATCTTTGCCCTCTCTTTTTGGTTCCGGGCATCCCCTTCAATGGCATCCCTCTCTTTCCAAATCAGCCAACGCATCTCTATATTCCTCATGCACTGCACCCTTCCAGACCCTTTGCTGGCCTCTGACTTCCTCTGAACCACACGTGTTCTCCCCATATTTCTTCCCTTTCCTCCCTCCCTTCTGATCCTAGAGCCTTCCTTATGACCTTTGCTTTTTTCCCTCTTGACCCTCATTCCCCTGCCTCTCCCACCTGTGGTCCCTCACACTCCCCACCCTCAGGAAGGCTCTGTCTTCTTTTGTAATTCTGTTTATTGCCCTGTTTTTCAAGTTTCTTTCCACATTCACCTTCCCACCACACCCTTTCCACATACTCAACTCTTCCCCTATTCCCACCAGGTCACCACTCTTTTTCTTTTTTTACTTTTTTCTATTGAAGTATAGTTAATTTACAATGTTGTGTTAGTTTCAAGTATACAGCAAAGTGATTCAGTTATATATATATATAGATAGATATACAGATATATATATTCTTTTTCAGATTCTTTTCCATTATAGGTTATTACAAGATATTGAGTCTAGTTCCCTGTGCTATGCAGTAGGTCCTTGTTGGTTATCTATTTTATATATAGTAGTATGTATATGTTAATCCCAAACTCCTAATTCATCTCCCCTCCCCTCCCCACTATCCCATTTGGTAACCATAAATTTGTTTCCTATGTCTGTGAATCTGTTTCTGTTTTGTAAATAAGTTCATTTGTATCATTTTTGAAGATTCCACATATAAGTGATATCATAAGGTATTTGTCTTTCTCTGTCTGGCTTTCTTCACTTAGTATGATAATCTCTAGGTCCATCCATGTTGCTGCAAATGGCATTATTTCATTCTTTTTTATGGCTGAGTAGTATTCCATTGTATATATGTACCACATCTTCTTTATCCATTCATCTGTTGATGGACACTTAGGTTGCTTCCATGTCTTGCCTATTGTAAATAGTGCTGCTATGAACATTGACCACCGTTCTTGATTTCTTTCCAAACTTCTTCTGTTCTTTCTATCTGAATTTGACAAATGGGTGCCTGGGGCTTTGCATTTTAACAAAGCCTTTCCCTTGATCACCTTATCTAAGCCTCAGAACCACGGGTGAGTGAAGTGCTACCATGATCCCCATTCTGAAGTGCAGGCTGCTGTGGTTCCCAGAGTTAGTTAACAGAAGCAGCAGGAGCCCCAACCCGCTGCCAAAGCCTTCACCCAATTTCCCTTCCTACCTGCTCCAATGTATTTCCTCACCACCTGGTGACAGGGCTCAGGCTTCAAGGCCCTCAAGATGGGTGGACTCACTTGCGGGGGGTTTCATTCTCCAACTCTATCCCTGTAGAGCTCCCCCTAGATACAATTTCTCTTTCACCTCATCCCTTCCTACCTCCACCCCAACCTCTCCTCTATTTGTTTTATTTTCCCTCCCTTCATTGTCGGCCAAGCAAAAAAATTGCATAAGATATGCCTTTGTTCTTATTGTTTTCCCGAAGTGGGCTTCCAGATCTCAGCAGGATTACATGTGGGGTCTCCTGATTCTTTGTTGTGGGGACTGCCCTGTGCATGCCAGGACGTTTAGCAGCATCCCTGGCTTCCACCCACTAGATGCCAGCAGCACCCACACTCCCTCACCTGCCAGGTAGGACAGGGCCACGTGTCCAGGGCGTGAGAACCACTGTCGCAGAGTAACACGTGAATTAAAAGTGGCTCTGTTCCACAGCAGACATTAGACGACAGGTTTATAACTCTTTCAATTCCAGGAGAAAGTAAGTTGACAGGGGAGCATCACGAGAAAGACAAGAGTCCAGCGGCCTGGCTGAAGAAAGATGGGGAGCCCCGTGATGCTCGTCAAGCAGCCTGGACTCTTGGTTTGCAGGGTACTAACTGCCCCATTCTATTTGTTCTCTGAGAAAGAATGGCCAGAGGGGCCTGTACCTGGAGGGTGACATCACCAAGGTGAAGGGAAGGGAAGTTCTAAGGAGGAAGTGGTGTCAAAGCCATGGAGTGAGCTAGGACCATGGGCCAGGAACAGTCTGCCAGGTGCGGGAACTGAGGCCAGGCTGTAAGGAGGGAGACAGAGGATGTGGCAGCGGAGGGAGCAGGGCCGGCTGAGAGGGCACAGGTGACCACATGGCATGGCCACGCTCGTTCCTGGAGAGGAGGAGGCCTGCCGAGGCCAGGAAGCCCAGCCCTGCCATCGGACTGCTTGGTCAGGAAAGGGGTCCTTCGTTTCCTGGGACTGAGGAGGGAGAGGAAAAAGAGAGGGGGCAGAAGAAAATGTGGTTGTGTAATGCACGTAGCAGGAACTGGTCACTGACAAACCTCACTTTTCCATATGAACCAAGATGCTCAGCCCCTCCCACGTGCTAAGAGGCTCACAGAAGTTTGGGGTCTTTAGGCAAGGAGGGAAGTTTGGATCTCCCCGTGAGGGAGATGAGAGAGGCCATAGCCTGGGGTCCTGAGGGGATCCCGGGTGGTTCAGATCTCCAAAGCTGCAGCATCTCCTCCCTGATTGGCCTGCCTTAGGGTCTCTCCGATGGCCCCATCGGGTTTATCTATGTCTGGTTCGTGTCTCAAATGTAGTTTCCTACTCCAGAAAAAAAATGGTAGAGAATTACCAAGCCACTCGATGTGGTCTTTTCAGCTCCACAAAACCAAAAGAGAAAAACAACTTCAGACCAGAGGCATAGTTTTGTTTTTTTGGTAACCATTGGAATTTCTAAATGTTGATTGATGCTGGACCGATTTCAATGGCAGGGTTTAGAACGCCAAGATAAGATTTTCTTGCATATAGCTGATTCTACTTTTATACAATGCAATCAAACATAGACGGTAGTAGTGGAGAAAAGTAAGAGGTAGTTAGACCACATATAAACAGAGACCTTGACATTTTCGCTGGTAGCTCAACATATGTCCTTGCAAAATAAGTGGAACTCCTTTGACCCCCAGTTTCCCCATAGCACAATTATGACAGTGAAAAATAGAGTGAAAATACCTCTAAATTCCTGTGGGTTATACACAATATAGTATTTATAATGTTTATATGCACATTCTAGTTATATAGTCACCACACACATACAGGATCTGAACCCCAACACCCACAGACCTACATGGTCACCCCTGCACATGTAAATAATAACCCTATACTCACACATAGGAATGCCCCACCACATACACGTATTCACTCACACACGTACCTGCCCCACCCTTTCTTTAGACACCCAGAAGTACATGCCCGCTGCACCATCTCTCAGCCACCAAACCCTAACTTTCTCTACTCCTTATGCTTTCTCACATTATCTCTCTCTTTCTAACTCTTTCTCTCTCAAACACGTACACACACTCACCTGCTCACTGAACACCCCTCCATGTAGCCCCACTCTCACACACAGGCTCCAGCACACAGCTCCCCAACATACCCCCCACATAATGCATCATTTAAAGTACCCACCTCCCTCTTGCACACACTCTTGTCCCCACGCATGCACGATTCCCTCTCTCATATGTACACATAGCCCTCTTCACTCACACACACACATTCCCTCACTCACCCACATCTACATTTTTATTCAGCATAGTAGCACAGGTGTAATTAAGACAAAAATGTGTAATAAAAAGTGTGAGACCCCCAAACTTGTTGCATGCATTTATCTTAATCCTACATTCTATGTTTTTTTGCATTGTTTTAATGAAGTGAAATGAAAATTGAAGCCAAAATACTGTGGAATTGCATTATAGACAAATTAATTTATGAGACTGTATCAAGGGAATTTAGCTATAAGACTTTGCTATGGAGTAAAAACAGGAAGAGAAGGACAAAAATATAGATAGACGATGAGGAGATGGAGGAGGGAGAAACGGAAAAGGAGAGGAAGAGGAAAAGACATAAATAGTGGAAGTCATCACTACCAGGGTTGCATGAGTGTGTACCCAGGTTGAACAGCACCTAAGGAGTGAGAACTTGACCAATCTGAGACAATATTCTTTCCTGGTCACCTGGATTCACAAATAGCTCTTTGAAGAAACTTCCAAATGTAACTTTCACTATTGGCAACTTCTTCATTAAGTGCTGCCATTAGAACTCACAAAACACTTTACTATTTAAATTAAACTTGGCAACAGTACCTTACACTACTTCCTAAGTTGTCCCACTCACTACCAAGAATATATGCTAATTTTAAAAAATGTGTAAGCATTGGACCTCCGCTTCTGGAAAGATGGAGTAGACTCACTTTTCCCTACTCCTATCACTGAATACAGTTAAAATCCCTGGATATTATATACTGACAAGAAACCTTAAAAAAACTCTAAAAGGCAGAGAGAAGAAGGCAGACTGACCAGGGAACTATGGACTCAAGGCAAGAATTCTCCTCGGGATTTCTTATCACCTTGTCTCAGATGTGGAGCTGGAGAACTCAGGGACTTGGAAACACCAGTGGGCACAAAAAACAAAACCCCAGCAAAGCTACTCTCTCAGATGAAAGGACAGGAGAGGGGCAGCCTGGCAGGACAGAAAACTTACACACAATAACCACTCTATTGTAGCCAAACACCACAGGAAACACTGCGACACCAACTCCACCCAGGTCAGCAAAGATCCAGTGGGTGGCCCAGACATCCACCCTCAGGAGGCTGTAAGGAGGTGCCCCATCAGGGGTGTCAGAGAAAACCGTGTAGGGAGTTGGACTTTCATCCATGCCATCTGGTAGTGAGACCCCCACCGTCATGGTATCAGAGAAGACCACATGGGAAGCCTGGGTGTCCACTGCCACCTGGCAGAGCCAGGGTCACCTCTCCCTGCTGGGATGGCCTCAGGGGAGGCCTAATGGAGAGTCAGGATCTTTCCCAGTGTCTAGAAATCACAAGGTCATTCCCCACTTCCTGCATCAGTGAAGGTCATGTGGGAAACAGCAATGAGGTGCCTCCACCCCTCCCAATCAGGGAGGTATCAGCAATGAGGAGCCAGCACTCCCACCCCTACCCAGCAGTGACAAGGAACCCCAGAGGGGAGCCTGGATTTCCACCCCTACCTGGCAGTAATGAGGTGCTGTCCCCACTTTCCAACATCAGCAGAGTCCTGATAAAACACAAGATTTAAATAAGATTCAGAATCTCACAACATAATACCCAAATTGTCTATGTTTCAACAGAAAATAATTGATCAGAGCAAGAAACAAGGAAATCACAACTTGAGTGAGGAAAGACAATCTACAAACAACAAAATTGAGTTGGCAGCATTGTTAGAATTACCTGACAAGCACGTAAAAGTAACCATCATAAACATGCTTCAAGAAAGGACTTCCCTGGTGGCGTAGTGGTTAAGAATCCACCTGCCAATGCAGGGGACATGGGTTCGAGTCCTGGTCTGGGAAGCTCCCACATGCCGCGAAGCAACTAAGCCCGTGCACCACGACTACTGAGCCTGCGCTCTAGAGCCCGCGAGCCACAACTACTAAGCCCACGTGCCACAACTACTGAAGCCCACGCGCCTAGAGCCCATGCTCTGCAACAAGAGAAGCCACCGCAATGAGAAGCCCGCACACCTCAAAGAAGACTAGCCCCCGCTCGCCGCAACTAGAGAAAGCCCGCATGCAGCAACAAACACCCAACGCAGTCAAAAATAAATAAATAAGCAATTACAAACATGCCTGAAACAAATGAAAAAATAAAAGTAAGAGAAAATATAAAGAAGGACTAATAGCAATTTCAGAACTGAAAAATACAATAATGAAATAAAACACACAATGAATGAAGTCAACAGAAAAAGAGAGAGGACGAGGGAAAATATTAGTGACCTTGGTGATGGAACAATAGAAGTTACCGAATCTGAACAACAGAAAGACTACAGACTGAAAAATAAGAATAAACAGAGCCTCAGGGATGTGTGGGACTGTACAAAAGCCCTAACATTCATGTCACTGAGGTCCCAAAAGAGAGGCGAGAAAGGACTGGCAAATTATTTGGTAAACTATTGGCTGAAAATATCCCAAATTTGACAAAAGATATATAAACTTACAGATCTAAGAAGATGAGTGAACTCCAAACAGGATAAACCCAAGAAATCCATGCCAAGATTCATTATAATCAAGCTTATAAAAACTAAAGATGATGAAAAAAATCTTAAAAGTATTGAAAGATAGGAGGAAAACTTATTTATAGGGTAAAACTATTTGGTGACAATGGCTCTCTCGTCAAAAATGATAGAGGCCAAAAGGAAGTGGCACAAGTTTTTTGTGAGCTGAAAGAAAAGAACTGTCACCCAGAATCCTCTATCCACAAAAATACTCTTCAGGAATGAGGGGAAATCAAGACATTCTCCGACGAAGGAAAACTACAAGACTCTGTCCACAGCAGACCTACCCAGACCTACCCTAACACAATGGCTAACAGAAATTCTCTAACAGAAAGGAAATGATAAAAGAAAAGAACATAGGAAGAAAAATGATAATAATCGAAGAGCAAAGAACGGGTAAATGAAATGGACTTTTCTTTTTGAATTTTCTAAATTATTTTGGATTTCCTAATTTTCTAAACAGAAATTATAAAACTGTCTGATGTTCTCAATATTTGTAGAGGACATATTTAAGACAACTTTATTGTAAAGAAGGGAAATTAAAGTAATGTAAAGGAAGGTAGTTTCTCAGCTTTACTAGAACTGTTCAAATGTTGAGCCAGTACACTGTGGTAAGCTGTGTATATAGAATGTAATACCTCAAGCAAACACTAGAAAAGCTATTCAAAGAGATATACCTAAAATTGCTATAGATACAACAAAATGAAATTCTAAATAACGTTCAAGTAACACATAGGAAGGAAGACAAAGGAAAAGGAGAAACAAAACACAGAGAAACAAGGAAAAGAAAATATAAGCATTACAAAGGAAGAAAAAAATCCTGTTTTATACAGTAAAGTAGAATTAATCAATGGATTAAGCAAGGACACTAGGTAAAAGGATAATATAAAGAAAAATCTATTTTCTTTTTATATACCATCAAGAAATTAAAAATGAGACTTAAATAAAGATACAATCTACCATAGCATTAAGAATATCAAATCTCTAGGAGTAAATGTAATGAGAAATGTAAGATGTACACCAAGAAAGAATAAAGTGATTTATGGATTAAAAATTAAAGAAGACCTACATAAATGAGGGCATATATCATATCGTGTTTTAAAAGGCCCAATGTTGAGAAGGTGGCAATTGGCCCCAAATTGATCTATATATCTAACACAATTACAATTAAACTCCTGACAGGAGCTCTCCCCACACCAGCATCAATGAGTGAGCCACTCCCTCTTACCCAGAAGGAAGGTACACAATCTGCGGACTGCTAAAGGAAAAGCAGGCAGACACAAGAATGCATTCTGCATGATTCCATTTATATATAGTTCAAAACAGGCAGCACTAAAGAAGTCAGAATAGGCAGCACTTTCTAATAATCTACTGGGTTATACAGTTATTTTTGTGTATTTTCTATGAATGTTTCATATGTTACGTTAGAAAAGGAAAATCAAACCAAATAAAAATCAAGATTTTAACCTGTTTCTCAAAATCTAAGGGGCAGTTAATGTACTGCCCATATAACCCTCAAAAAAGTCATTATTTCATGATCTAGGAGAGAATAATTTAGATGATAAAGTAATCGCTTTGATAATTAAAAAAGAAAACCTCCAATAAGTATCTATGAATATCTATTTTCTTCCAAGCACATGATTTAATAATAAAAATAAAAATAATACAACCTACTTGTGTCTTAGGGTTGCACAATGTGGTTTTCACGGTTTGCTTATTTATAAATTTGAGCTTTATTGTGCCCATTTGAGAGATGAGAATACTAAGATTGTGAGTGAGAAAGTGACTTGCCCAAGGCCCCTTTGTCTGTGAGTAGCAGGTTGGGACCTGCAGCAGTGGGACACCTGAGTAATAATGAGAAAGAGCCCTAAGTTCATTTCACTCTTTGTACTAGTCACAGTATACGACACTTTTTGTTCCCTTTAATGCTTAGGACAATCCTCTTAGTTTCATAATTTTTTAATAGACTTTATTTTTTAGAACAGCATTATGTTCACAGCTAAATTGAGGGGAAGGGACAGAGATTTCCCATATGTACCCTGCCCCAACACATGCATAACATCCCCCTTTATCGGTCTTCCCTCTGACCCCAGAGTGGTACATTTGTTACAGTTAATAAACCTACATTAACATCGTTATCACCCAAAGTCCCCAGTTACATTATGGTTTACTCTTGATGTTGTACATTCATTCTACGTGTTTTGACAAATGTATAATGACATGTATCCACCACTGCAGTATCTTACAGAGTGCTTTCACTGCCCTAAAAATTCAACGTGCTCCACCTATTCATCTCTCTTCCCCAAACCCCTGGCAACCACTGATCTTATTACTGTCTCCATAGTTTTGTGTTTTCCAGACTGTCATAGAGTTGGAATCACACGATATGTAACCTTTTCAGATTGGCTTCTTTCACTTAATAATATGAATTTATAGTTCCTCTGTGTCTTTTAATGGCTTAATAGTTCATATCTTTTGGACACTGAATAATATTCCATTGTCTGGTTGTACCACAATTTAATTATCTCTTCACCTATTGAAGGATAACTTAGTTGCTTCAAAGTTTTGGCAATTATGAATAAAGCTACTATAAATACCTGTGTGCAGGTTTTTTGTGGACATAAGTTTTCAGCACCTTTGGGTAAATACCGGGGAACCTGATTGCTAGATTCTACAGTAAGAGTGTGTCACTTGTACAAGAAACTGCCAAACTGTCTTCCAGAGTAGCTGTACCATTTTGCATTCCCATCAGCAATGAATGACAGTTCTTGTTTCTCCACATCCTCACCAGCATTGGGTATTGTCAGTGTTCTGGATTTTGGCCGTTCTAATAGGTGTGGAGAAGTATGTCACTGCTGTTTCTATTTGCCATTGCCTAATGACATAAAATGTGGAGCATCTTTTCATATGCTAACTTGCCATCTATATATCTTCTTTGGTAAGATGTCTGTTCAAGTCTTTTGTCCAGTTTTTAATAAGGTTGTTATCTTATTGTTGAATTTTAAGAGTTCTTCTATATTTAGGATAGGCAGTCCTTTATCTGATATGTCTTTGGCAAATATTTTTCCCCATCTGTGGCTTGTCTTTTCATTCTCTTGACAGTGTTTTGTACAGAGCAGAAATTGTTTAATTTTAATGAAGTCTAGTTTATCAGTTCTTTCTTTCATGGATCCTGCCTTTGGAATTTTATCAAAAAAGTCATCACCAAACCCAATATCATCTAGGTTTTCTCTTGTGTTATCTTCCAGGGGTTTTATAGATTTTCATTTTACTTTTATGTCTATGTTCTATTTTGAGTTAATTTTTGTGAAGACTAAGGTCTGTGTCTAGATTCAATATTTTGCATGTGGATGTTCAGTTTTTCCAACATCATTTGTTGAAGAGACTATCTTTGCTTCACTGGCAATGTTGCTATTGCCATTTGTCAAAAGTCAATTAACTATATTTATGAGGGTTTATTTCTGGGCTCTCTATTCTGTTCCATTGATCTATTATTTCATCAATACCACACTCTCTTGATTACTGTAGCTTTATAGTAACTCTTGAAGTCAGGCATTGTCAGTCCTCCCACTTTGTTCTTTCCTTCAACATTGTGTTGGCTATTCTATGTCTATTTTATGATTTCCATTTTATAGATGGAAACAGGAACTGAGACTCAGAGAAATGACTTAATTTGCTTCTTGTCGTCCAGCTGAGAAATGATGGATCTGCATTTACTCTTCCTCCAGACTTGAGTAGGACTCATTTTGAATCAATACAAGACTTGTGAAAATGTATCTCACCTAGTAAATGCACATCTTTCAACCTCTTCAAATTGTTCATTTTACCTTCTCTGTAATTTTATAGTAATAGAGGCAAAAGCTTTCTTGACCTGAATTTTAGGAATACAGAATGTTCTAAAACATCAACTATTCTGAGTATTTCTACATTTCACAACTCTTAACCAAAATGTGCTGTTGTTTGTACATATTTCTGCCCTATACTATCCCAAAGGAATATCTAGAAGCAAAAGAACAGACCACCCCAAATATTAATCCTCTAAAGAAGAGAAAAAACTGAAACCTGAAAAACAGCATGTACTAAAATTTTGCCAAAATAAAGGAAACATAAATTAGAGAAATGAACAGTAAACTTTATTCGGTTTTCAAATAACTCATAATTCTGCACATTTTGATCACGAAATCTTAGCCACTTCAGAAAAACCAGTAAGCCAGGACCAGCTCCGTCTCAAGGCACAGACATTGACATACGAACACACCTTAAACTTACCAACAAATAGACTTTCGAATATATGACAAGGATCCATACTTTTTTGCTGCCAACTAGAAACCAGGTCAATCCGTGGATTTTAAAATGTCTTCATTTCAATCATCGGCCTCTATTGAGTTTATGTCATGTGTCCTTGTGGTTGACCTTGAGAAGAGAAGATGAATCAGGCATGGTGATTGCTCTCAGGACATTCACCTCTATGAGGACTCAGGCACACAAAAACATCATGGTAAACACCAGAAGCTACCACGGAAGCATGATGAGACGTGAGACATGGCACAAGAAACAGACTCACAGACTTTGAAAACAAATTTATGGTCACCAAAGGGGAAAAGTGGGGTGGAGAGATAAATTAGGAGTTTGGTATTAACATATACACACTACTGTATATAAAATAGATAATCAACAAGGACCTACTGTATAATACAGGGAACTCTAATCAGTATTCTGTAATAACTTATATGGGAAAAGAATCTGAATAAAAAAGGATATATGTATATGTATAACTGAATCACTTTGCTGTACACCTGAAACTAACACAACATTGTAAAAAAAATTTTTTTAATTAAAAAAAAAAGAATCTGTGTCAGAGAAGACGTTGTTGAGGTCCATGCCACCAAGCCCTGATTTCCCCATTTCTGCTCAGCTGCAGATGTGGAAGTTTTGGGGTTTTTTTGTTTTTTTTGTTTTTTGGCTGCGTTGGGTCTTCATTGATGCGTGTGGGCTTTCTCTAGTTGCAGTGAGCACGGGCTACTCTTCGCTTTGGTGCGTGGGCTTCTCATTGCAGTGGCTTCACTTATTGCGGAGCACAGGCTCTAGGCTTGCGGGCTTCAGTAGTTGCAGCACGGGGGCTCAGTAGTTGTGGCGCACGGGCTTATTTGCTCCGCGGCATGTGGGATCTCCCCAGCCCAGGGATCAAACCCGTATCCCCTGCATTGGCAGGCAGATTCTTAACTGCTGCACCACCAGGGAAGTACTGATGTGGAAGATTTGAACCCACAGACTTAGCTCCACCATATGCTGAGACAGCCCAGGTCAAGAAAAGACTCATACTAGGAATTTTATTGCCAGAAGCTGGGACTTGGGATTAGTCTGTGGCCACAGCCCCAGTCCCTGTACCAGCACTTTTGTCTTTGTTTCCTCTCAGCCTAAAGCCCCAAATGCAAGTCTCATCCTGGGGGGTCAGGATGGAACTGTTGGCTCTCCCTCCCTCTTAATAAATCCTCTTCCCTCCATTCCAAATGCCCCAGCCATTGGCTCTCATCTGACTCCAAACCTTCACCCACAATAGAGCTTGACCCTCCCTGGGGACTTCCCACAGGACTCTAGGAGCTGAATGCTTATTCCCAGGCTGTCGATTCACTCCAGACCCAAGCCAGGAAGCTCCCTTTTCAAGCACTACCAACCCTGTTCCCTCTGTTTCTTCATGCTGCTTCAATTCTGGACAGCTACAGACTCCTGTTAGTTACCATGCTTCCCAGCCTGGACTTCCTGGCAGACTGGTAGAACTGGCCTCCAGGTGAATGTCTCAGGTCATGGACTATTTTTCAGCTTTGCTACTTTGCTAATTTGGCCCTTGGTGCAGCTGAGGATAAGTTGCCCTCCCATCTATGAGGAAGTTGGGGTGAACAGAATTTCTATAATGCTTCTCACCTCACCACTGGCTTTATTCCTTTATTCCATTTATTCACTAAGCAATTGCGAAGGCACTTGGATGCCAGGCCCTGGGCCAAGTGCCAAGTACACAGTGGTGAACATCACACATACATTCCCCAAATAGACTTCTCTCCAGGCTTCCACTGCCCTACCCCACACAGTGGACCAGACACCTAGACTCCTTCAGATAGGAGCTGAAAGAGAAAGAGCCAGAACTCATCAGGCGCTGTGGATGCTGGAGTTGGACTGGTGGCTGGACATCTGAAGAGTTCAGCTCTAACCATTGTTGAGTTCTCCCCCAGCACTCCCCTAAGATGCCTGCAACTCAGTGGCAACTGTCTCCATTTGTTATGCCTGGTGAGGTTTAATTCTGCATTTCAAAGGATGAGGAGGAGATCCCAGAAATAAGGGGAAAGCATATTGCAGGCAGAGGAAACATCCAGGAAGAGCAAGATGGTACTCCACAAGTACAAATGGCGGGTCCACACTTGTCACTCCCACTGCTTATAATGAGGGCCACACCAGCATCTTCAGCACTGCCATTAAAACAAGTGACTGTGCTGATTGCACCGGTAGGAAAAATGTTCATGTCTAGTGCCTTTCGCCAGCGTGGGTGTGTTTGTTTCCTATTGTTGCCTTAACACATCACCACAAACTTGGTGGCTTAAAAGAACATAAATTTGTTATTTTACTGTTGCTATGTATTCACAGTTCATCATTTAGCACCGTAGCTTAGACATATAGCATGAGTAGCACTGGGCTAAAAGCAAGGTGTTGGCAGGGCTGCATACATTTCTGGAGGCTCCAGAGGAGAATCCTTTTTCTTCAGCTTCTGGAGACCACCCATACTTCTCGGTTCAGGTTCCCTTCCTTCATCTTTAAGGCCAACAACACAGCATCCCTTTAAACTTTCTTTGTAGTCACACCACTGCTGACCACAGCTGGGAAAGTTTCTCCGCTTTCAGGATTCATGTGATTAGATGGGCCCACATGGATAATCTGGGATTCTCTCTCCATCTCAAGGCCCTTAACTTTAATCATATCTGCAAAGTCCCTTTCTCCATGTAAATTAACATTTAACAGCATCCAGGGTCTAGGGTATAGACATCTTGAGGGTGGAGGGATGGTTCCACTGACCACAGTAGTGATAAAAGTCAGGTTCAAATTTATATTCTTTTTCTATACTGGTTTTTGTTATAATTTCAAATTAAAGGGTACCCTGAATTTAACTGATTAGATCTGGATAGCTCTATAAAACACTACCTTTTTTTAGGTTGAAAACTCTAGGCAGTGCCTTTGCTAGTTTCTGAAGTTACTGACAGCCCCACCATTCACTTTTACATGATTAAAGTTGGTAGGAGGTTTAAAAGTTTTTCCCTCTTATGAAAATGTGTGTACTTGAGAGCTTCAGAGGTACCCAGCCATGGTTTGAATGGCCACATCGTAGTCATAACTCAAGGACAATAAAAGTGAACACTAATACAAATAACTCTCAATTATGCAAACCGATGGAGAAGATACTCCACAGAGCAGAGTAACAGAAATTTCAGAAAAACGGAAAGAATTCCTATTTGAGGTGGTGTCAGCCAGCCTGGTCTTCCCACAAGCTAGACTGTTTGCTCTTGAGTACGGAAAACAACTTTCCTTAGCTCTATGACATGCTGCAGTGCCTCGGGGACAGGAAACAACCTGACTAATCTTGCTGAGCGAAGTTGTGTTGAAGGAACTCCACTTGTATTTGACAAGCTCCCACACCCAGGAATGGGCCAGGTGCCATGTGGGTCTGTCCATTAATATCTCATGTTCGTGTCTGTCCTCCAAGAAGCTGTACACAGGGCACTTGTCTTGTCTCCATAGGTGCGGCTGAAACTCAAGCTCAGCTACAAGCCCACTGTGCGCTCTCAGGCAACTTGCTTAACTGCTCTGAGCATTATTTTCTCCTTTGCAACCGGTAATCCTGACATCTCTCTCTCTTTTAGTTGCTAGAATGAGCAGGACAATGCTAACATACACACTTGGCATTCAGTAGATAGATACTCAATAAATGTTTAATGAATTGAATTGTATATATATATTTTTAATTTCTACATGTTAAATACATTCTTAGGGCTTTCAGACAAAATGAAACAGGGAAAAACTAAAGCAGCAATTATATGATTTCACATAAGCATAATTGTCAGTGTTAAGCTTGTCACAACTGACTGGCATGTTATATTAGTATCTAATTTTTTACAAGATGGCATTGAAATATAGCTGCTCAAATAAATTAAGATTTTAATTTTGATGGCCAAAGTTAATCAGTTAATCCAAGGTGTAGCTTGGACCACTTGACCTCACAGTGGAAAGAAATAGTATGAACTTCGTGATTCTCTGCTAAAAACTTTGAAGAGGTATTTTTTCTTCTTCTCTATGACTTGTTTTGAAAGATAAATTATTTGACCCAAACCAGGCATCGTGTCTTATGACTGAATCAGTAGATTAACAGGGGAAAATATAGAGAAAGAAATGTCTGAGGATTCAAAAAAGAGTCCAAATACATGAAGATAATAATTTGACAGATAATTTATTTACACTTGTAAATGTTTTATTCAAGGATAAAATAGCTCTAAAAAGTGCACAATTAATTTGCAGGGAGCTCAATATTTTTTTTGTAAACATTCCCATTAACCTACACTCCAGGGACCTCCCACATGCCCCATCCCAGCCATGAATCACCCTCCCGCAATGGTAAGAACTAATATAATTGCCATCACCATAGATTAGTTTTCCTGCATTGGGGTGTTACATAAGTGGAGTCAATTGGGGTGTGGCCTTTATGTCTAACTATTTCACTCTATTTTCATTCGTGTGATTAATTCTCATTGGATGTTGCAAGTAGCAGTTCTTTCTTTTCCATTCATTATATAGTATTACATAGAATTAAATACACCACAATTTATATATCCAGTCTAAAGGAACATTCAGTTTGCTTCCAATTTGGGACTATTATAAGTTCCAGCCATAAGTAAAGCTGCTATGAACATCCTTATATGTGTCTCTTGTTCATATTTGTACCTTGTTTTGAAGGTTTTATCTAGAGTAGCATTGGTGGGTAAAGGGCTAAGTTTATGTTCTGCATCAGTAAATACTGATAAACTTTTTCAAAGTGGCTGTAGCACTTTACACTCTCCCACTTAGAATTTGTGGAAGTTTCTGTTGCTTTGTACCTTTGTCAACACTTTATACTATTTTTTATTAAACTTAGCCATCCCAGGGAGAGTATAATGGTAACTTATTGTGGTTTAGCCTAACTGAATTTGTATGGGTTTATTTCTGGGATCACTTTTTGGTTCCATTATCCATATTTCTTTCCTTACACCAATATCAGGATGTCTTAATTACTGTAGTTTTATAGCATGTTTTGAAATATGGTTAAAGTCTCCCCCTGCTTCTTCAGGATTTTCTTGACTATTATTGGTATTTCTCTGTATATGTTTTAGAATTACCTTGTCAAATTCTCTCTCTCTCTCTCTCTCTCACACACACACACACACACATACACTGGGTGGGTAATTGAATCAATAAATCAATTTGGAGAAACTTACAATGTTGAGTCTTCTAACATGTAAGCATGGGATACTCCTCTATTTATTTAGGCCTTCTTTGCACATCTTTCTTTTTATTTATTCCTAGAAATCTGATTGATTTTAGATGATATTGTAAGTTGTATGATTTTTTTAAATTTTATTTTCTAATTTTTGCCACAAGTGTATAGCAATATAATTGATTATATTTTATTATTTCTCATGTATCCAGTGACATTGCTCAACTAAATAAATCTAAAAGTTTACTTAAGTCATTATTTTGTATTTTTTACACATACAATCATGCCACCCTAGAATATGATAGTTTTCCTTCTTCATTAAATCCTTATATATCATATTTCTTTTTCTTTATGTATTGCACTGGTTGGCACATTCGGTACAATGATAAAAAGAAGTTGAAATTGAAAGATATCTTTGTCTTGTTCCCAATTTCAAGGTAAATATTACATTTTTTTCATCACTTAAGTATGATATTCACTGTAGTGTCTTTGAAGCCATATTTAATTAGATTAAATAATATTGCTTTTCTTCTCTAGGTTGGAAATACTTTTATATGAAGAGGTATTTTGTTGGTTTTAATTGTATTAAAATTCTTTTTTGCACCTATCAAGATTCATATAGTTTCTACTGTTCTATTCTTCTGTGTGGTGAATTACATATATTTTGTGTGTGTGCTTTTGTTATTTTATATAACAGTTTTATTGAGATTTAATACACACATGATAAAATTCACCTTCTCAGAATGTGCAGTTCTGTAGTTTATGGAGTTGTGCAATCACCACCACAGTCAATTTTAAAATAATTTTTATCACCCCAATAAAAAGTCCCATATCTATTAGTAGTCACTGCACATTTTCCTCCAACCCATATAGACCTAGGCAACCACTGATTCACTTTCTGTCTCTATGGATTTGTCTATTCTAAACATTCCATTTCAGATGGAATCATATAATAGATAGTCTTTGGTGACTGGTTCATACATGTTGTAGAGCATATATCAGAACTTCAGTCTTTTTTATTATTGAAAAATATTCCATTATATTTATGTACTCTGTTTTGTTTATCCATTTATCTGTTGATATAGACTTCATTTTTGTTTTTCACTTTTTAGACATTGTGAGTAATGCAGGTATGAACATTGGTGGAAAAGTATCCAAATTCCTGTTTTTATTTATTTTGGGTGTATATATAGGAGTCAAATTATTGGATCATCTGATAACTTTATGTATCTTTTTGAAGATCTGCCAATTTGTTTTCTAAGGGAGCTTCACCGTTTTATACAAGTAATGTATGAGGGTTGCAATTTCTCCGCATTCCCACCAACGCTTTTTATTCACTCTTTTCAATGATAACAATCATAGTAAGTGTGTAGTAAGTGTGAAGTGTCTCATTGTGTTTTGATTTGCATCTCCCTAAGTGCTAATGATGCTGAGCAACTTTCCTTACGCTTATTAGCCATTTGCATGTCTTCTTTGAAGAAATTTCTATTTGAATCCTTTGCCCATTTTTATTTTTTTAATTTTTTTTTTAACATTAAAGACGGGTTTATACACACCAAAAGAAAAGGAAGTTCAGAGCTGACTTCCATATCCCTTCTTATAATTCATCACAACAGGAAGAAATATGCAGATGGTGTTTCCTCTATGAAACTGGAAAAAAGAGCACAAATTTCAAAATCAGATGAACACAAATGTAGTAAAATGTCTGGTTATTCTTTGCACTTTGATAGTTATCTTCCATTTAAGGTTCTCATAACACTTTGCAACAATTAGTCTCCCCACATTATAGCTGAGGAAAGTGAGATCCAGGCCAATAAAGTAATTCCTTCAAACACACAGAAAATCAGTCACAAACTGAGTTGCAACTTCTTTTTTCACACCTGCTGTAAAAGTTACTTTCTTGGTAGAATGCTTTTCTCAGAAAGAAACTGACTTTTATTTGAAAGCATACTGTTAGTCAAATAAATCTACTATAAGATAGATCATTGTAGCAGTACTCTGAACAATATATATTTTAGATCAAGTTTTAATTCATTTGTAATAATTTGAAAATTATTTGATGATACATCTTTCCCAACTTACCTTCTAATTCCAATGAGTCAATAAATTTGCAAGGAATAATCATATCTAATTATTCTAAGAAAAAGTTTTTTACTTTTTTTTTTTTAACATCTTTATTGGAGTATAATTGCTTTACAATGGTGTGTTAGTTTCTGCTTTATAACAAAGTGAATCAGTTATACATATACATATGTACCCATATCTCTTCCATCTTGTATCTCCCTCCCTCCTACCCTCCCTATCCCACCCCTCTAGGTGGTCACAAAGCACCAAGCTGATCTCCCTGTGCTATGCGGTTGCTTCCCACTAGCTATCTATTTTATGTTTGGTAGTGTATATATGTCCATGCCACTCTCTCACTTTGTCACAGCTTACCCTTCCCCCTCCGCATATCCTCAAGTCCATTCTCTAGTAGGTCTGTGTCTTGATTCCCATCTTGCCCCTAGGTTCTTCATGACCTTTTTTTTTTTTTCTTAGAATCCATATATATGTGTTAGCATACAGTATTTGTTTTTCTCTTTCTGACTTACTTCACTCTGTATGACAGACTCTAGGTCCATCCATCTCACTACAAATAACTCAGTTTCGTTTCTTTTTATGGCTGAGTAATATTCCATTGTATATATGTGCCACGTCTTCTTTATCCATTCATCTGTTGATGGACACTTTGAGCCTTTGCCCATTTTTAATTGGATTACTTGCCTTCCTACTGTTGCTGTTGTTCTTTATATATTCTAGATACAGATCTCTTATCAGACGTATGATTTGCAAATAATTTTCTCCCATTGCAGGTTGTATTTCCCGTTTATTAATAGTGCCCTCTGAAACACCAAAGTTATTTATTTTAACAAAGGCCAACTTAAAAACCTTGATTTTACTTTTTTTCCTTATGTTTTTAGTGGTGGTGTCATATTTAAGAATGTTTTGCCTAACCCAATTTCATGAAGTTTGTTCCTGTTTTCTCCTGAGAGTTTTATGATGTTTGTTCTTACAGTTAGGTCTATGATGCCTTTTGAGTTAATTTTTATGTATGGGTTGAGGAAGGGGTTCAAGTTCCTTTGACATGAATTGACTGTAAATGTACTGACTTACTTCTAGACTCTCAATTCTATAATATTGATCTATATGTCTATCCTTATGCCAACAATGATTGGTGTTTGAATGTAAAAGAAACCTTGCATTCCTGGGATAAACCTAGATGCCTGGCAGTGTGCAACTATGTTTATATCTCACTGTATTTGATTTGCCAATATTTTATTTAAGATTGTTTCACCTATAATCAGAATAGACATACACATGTACTTTATTTTCTTATGTTATTGTCATATTTTTTTGCATGATTTTTTAAACAAATGTTGGGATGAGGTTTCCTCTTTCTCTATACTCTAGAAGAATTTGTGTAGATTTGTGATATATTTTTCTTAGGTACTTGGAAGAATTTACTAGTGAAATATCTCAGGACATAATTCCTCCCATTTTTTAATTTTTAAGATTGGTATTTTGGACCTTGCATTAGTTGGGGTTCTCCAGAGAAACAGAACTAATCAGATATATCTATCTCTCTACCTATTGATATTGAAAGAGAGAGATTTTAAGGAGTTGGCTCATGCTATCATGGGAACTGGCAAGTCCAAAATCTGCAGCATGGGCCAGCAGGCTGGAGACCCAGGGAAGAGTTGATACTGCAGTGGCAAGTCCAAAGGTTATCTGGAGGCAGAATACTTTCTTCCTGGGGAAACCTCAGTCTTTTCTCTCAAGCCTTCAACTGGTTGAATGAGGCCCACTCACATTATAGAGGGTAGCATGCTTTACTCAAAGTCCACTAACTGTTAATCTCATCTTAAAAATACCTTCACAGTGACATCTAGAACTGACCATATATCTGGGTACCATGGCCTAGCCAAGTTGACACATAAAATTAACCATCACAGGTTATTCCTTCTTTACTTCATCAGTGTTGACAGGGGTTTAATAATACAGTAAGTCCCCTACATATGAACGAGTTCCATTCCAAGAGCAAGTTCGTAAGTCCAATTTGTTCGTGAGTCCAACAAAGTTAGCCTAGGTACATAGTACTGTACTGTAGTAAGTTTATAATACTTTTCACACAAATAATACATACATAAAAAACAAACACAAAAAATAAAGAAAACATTTTTAATCTTAATTTTAATCTTATAGTACCATACCTTGAAAAGTACAGTAGTACAGTACAATAGCTGGCATACAAGGGCTGTCATCAAGTGAACCGGCAAGAAGAGTTACTGACTGGAGGAGGGAGAGGAGGTGGGAGATGGTAGAGCTGAAGGATCGTCAGCAATAGGAGATGGAGGGCAAGCTGCAATTTCACTCACACCTGACGTGGATGGCACAGGTTCTGGTTCCTTGCTGGATTCAATTCTATCTACCCTCTTGAAAAAATGATCCAGTGATGTCTGGGTAGTAGCTCTTTTTTTCTCATCATAGATGACATGGTAGCACTGGATTGCATTCTTAACAGCTGTTGCAACCTTTGTGTACCATTCTAGGTTCAGGTCCTGTGCCTCAAAAACTAACGGCGCCTCCTCAAATAAAGAAAATCCCCTAACCATTTCCATCGTGAATCTCTTTGGTTCTTCAGTTACTTCTTCCTCTTATCTCTCTTCGTCCTTTCTCTGAGCCTCCAATTCCATCAGGTCTTCATTAGTAAGCTCCTTGTGTTGCATGGCAAGAAGTTCAATGTTATAAGGATGAGCAACATCTACCATCTTTTCCCCTCACTCTACTCTTTCAATTATTTTCACGTTTGTTTCCATTGTTATCGCTTGGCACTTCTTAGCAGTACCAGCTACATCACTGTTGCTTTTATGCTTGCTTCTGGACATCCTGGGCTTGGAATAAAGATACTGTACTACTGTACTCTATACAGTACTGTACAGTAAAGTACACAAAAGCACAACCACTTGTAGCAGATGCACACACGTGACAATGTACACCAGACACGTGAACTAACTTACGTGATTGGACATGCGAACGCATCTTAGCAACTTTGAAAGTTCACATCTTGAAGGTTCATATGTAGGGGACTTACTGTATTTTGTTCTTTTCAAAGCAACTCTTCATTTTGTCAGGCCAGTTTTTATATTTGTTTCTATTTTGTTTATTTCTATCCTCTTTTTGCCCATTTCTTTTCTCCTACTTTCTTTGAATTTAATTTGCTAGTATTTCTCTAACTTTGATATATATTTATTCTTGGAACATAAATTTTTAGTATTTCTTCTTTCTAATACTATATGCATTTAGTGCTATACATTTCCCTCTAATCACAGCTTTGTGTACATCCTACAAGCTTGATATATATACTTTTAAATGGTATTTAGTTCAAAATATTTTCTTATTACCACTGAGATATCTTTTTTAACCCAGAGATTATTTAGAATTACATGGCCCAACTTCCAAACATTGATGGTAATCTCTTCTTAGGTTTCTAACTGCATTTTTTGTATATCACTAGCATTTAAAGTTTGAACTGCTGATAATGCCTACAGACTGCAGTCATCACAGGAAACCCTGGGTGGAAATAATGGCCTCTGTGTGATGACTGAAGAGTCCAGGACTACACTGGTGCTTACTCATAAGTGGCATAGAAAAGCTAACAATGTCTCAAATAGTGACATGGGATTCTCCCATTTTGAAATTAAAACACACACACACACACACACACACGAAAATGTACTAAATTTAGTTTCAGACCAAGAAGACTTAAACTGGACTTTTTGCTTCTCTTACAAACAGTGGTCCTGTTTGTCTTTGAAATATCATGTTTGGATGGTGGCTCACTCAGGGATAGCCAGACCTCAGAATTTTAATTCACTCATGAGGGCATCAGAATAGTTCTTAGTAGTACTTCCCTGCCTCGTCAAGAAATACAATTAGCTTTGTTAGCACATTAAAAAGACCCTAAATAGCAAAGACGATCTTGAGAAAGAAGAACAGAGCTAGAAGAATCAAGCTCCCTAACTTCAGACTATACTACAAAGCTACAGTAATCAAAACAGTATGGTACTGGCACAAAAACACACATAGATCAATGGAACAGAATAGAGAGCCTAGAAATAAACCCACACACATGGTCAATTAATCTATGACAAAGGAGGCAAAAATATACAATGGAGAAAAGAGAATCTCTTCAATAAGTGGTGCTGGGGAAACTGGACAACTACATGTAAAAGAATGAAATTAGAACATTCTCTAACACCATATACAAAAATAAACTCAAAATGGATTAAAGACCTAAATGTAAGACCAGATACTATAAAACTCCTAGAGGAAAACATTTGCAGAACACTCTTTGACATAAATCACAGCAATATTTTTTTGGCTCTGTCTCCTAAAGCAAAAGAAAAAAAGCAAAAGTAAACAAATGGGACCTAATTAAACCTAAAAGCTTTTGCACAGCAAAGAAAACCATTGACAAAATGAAAAGATAACCTACTGAATGGGGGAAAATATTTGTAAATGATATGACTGACAAGGGGTTAATATCCAACATATATAAACAACTCATACAACTCAACATAAAAAAAAACCACAACCCAATTAAAAAAATGCACAGAACTGAATAGACATTTTTCCAAAGAGGAAATGCAGATGGCCAATAGGCACATGAAAAGATGTTCAACATCAGGGAAATGCAAATCAAAACCACAATGAGATATAACCTCACACTGGTCAGAATGGCCATCAGGAAAAAGAACACAGGTAACAAATATTGGCGAGTATGTGGAGAAAAGGAAACACTTGTACACTGTTGGTGGGAATGTAAATTGGTGTAGCCACTATTGAAAACAGTATGGAAGTTTCTGAAAAAACTAAAAATAGAACTACCATATGACCCAGCAATTCTACTCCTAGGTATATCTGAAAAAACAAAAGCACTAATTTGAAAAAATACACGCATCCCAATGTTCATAGCAGCATTATTTACAATAGACAAGATATGGAAGCAACCTAAGTGTCCATCAACAGATGAATGGATAAAGAAGATGTGGTGTATATATGACATGGAATACTGCTCAGCCATTAAAAAAATGAAATTTTGTCATTTACAGCAACATGGGTGGACGTGGAGGGCATTGTGCTAAGTGAAATAAGTCAGACAGAGAAAGACAAATACTGTATGATACCACTTATATAGAGAATCTAAAAATACAACAAACTAGTGAATAAAACAACAACAATAAAACAGACTCACAGATATAGAAAACAAACTAGTGGCTACCAGTGGGGAGAGGGAAGGGGGAGGGGCAATTTAGGGGTTGGGGGAAAGAAACGGCTATTATGGGACTGTATAAAATCATGTGTATGAAACTTTTGAAAATTGTAATGCACTGGAGAATTTAAAGAATCTTTCATTCAATTAGAAAAAATAGACATAGACCAAAATAATATAATCCAACATTGCATCACTTATTCAAATAGAGCCCATGAATGACATTTCTTAGAGAGATAGTTTGACAGGTGACTTGGCAGGAGAAAAACTCACTGATTTCCTAAGATAAATGTTAGAGAGTTGGATCTTCCATTGTGTTAGAAAGCTCTTACCATTTCGGGTGATGGAACAACTCCTGCCTGGGAAGGAGAACAAGCTTCTGTGACAGAGCTTTGGACAGATTCCTAAACTTCCCCTAATCATGTGTGTCTTAGACAGGAACCATAGGTCCCTTTTAGCGCTAAACCTCTGTGATATGAAAGACATCTCAACATAGTTTGACACAGGTGTGTCTATTCATATGAAGTTGAAACAGAAATCATAAATTTGCCATGCTTAGGCATTGATTTCAAAGGACTCAAATTCTGATGGAAAATAGTTTTTGAGATTCTAGTATATGCAGGTATAGCAGACACACATAAGTAAATAGGACACAGTTAAAACAGCCAAATTCTCACATGTATCTTCCATAGGAAATGCTAATAAGAAGAACCAGCCTGCAGCTAGAGTTGCAATGACTTTTGATAAATCAGAAGAAAATTTCTGAGATTGCCTTAGCATAAGATAACATGGAGAAAATTAGTTCTTAGTACTGTGCATGAGTAGATGCAATGGAGATTTCACCTTCAGTCCTGTGATCCATGTTTGTGTTAGTAAGCATTAGGTCAATACTACAGACATGGAACTGATTATGTATTTACCTAGAATTAGGAATGCCACTAATTGCTGACAGAAAAAAGAATTATCAGCCATTAATACATTAGCTTTGGTTTAAGAAAGTAAACCATTCAACATTCATGTATTCACATTTAAGGATGTGTGTATATCCACATTTCTCTCCAGATCTCTCCATAATCCATCTCTATATTTATGGCTCAATAGATAAATTGATGTTTTCAGAAATTGTCTTAATCTAGGCCATCAAGAGGCATCAATTGTTCCCAAATAATTCCTTCGATATGTATTTTTAAGTTGGTAGTTAAAGGGCCACTTTGGATGCTGTTAATGAGAGGACCTTTTCTGATGAAAACCAGAGCCAAAATTTGTAGCCAAGGTTGTTATACCTGTAGTGGGCAGAGCAGGTAAGCTCGCCATTACGGACAAAGGTCTGCAGAGGGCAGTTCCTATCTAGAAACCCACATATTGCTATTCCACAGGGCTACAGAGCTCTTCTAAGCAATGCTATGGGAACACCATACATAAGTTATATTACCCTCCACTAGTAGGGAGGTTGATCTCAACCCTCCTCTGAAGATTTTTATACAAATGTCAAATTGCTTCTAAAAGGCTTTGACAATTTGTGACGCCATTGGCTGTATATAAGCTGCTTTTTTAAAGATTATCCACTTAGAAAATTTCTTTTCTGTTTTAAAATAATTTTATCTGTGCAAATACTTTTTCTCCAACATTTGTGTCCTTTGTAACAGTTTACCCACTGACAAATTTTTTAATTCCTAAATATTTTTTAATTAAAATAAAGCACTTTTGTCATGTAAATTGTATATCTCAAGGAGCAGTAATTTTTTTGATTAAAAACATTGATTCAAAGTTATAGTCAGGCAACTTTACAGTAGTAGTGAAATTGTCCTGCATAATGAACTCATAAAGTACCTTGTACATATACTATTTGAATACTCTCTAACAAACCAAAATCAAGACTCCTCCACCAAGAAAAACTGCAAAATGCCACCTCTGTTACCTTTCTAGGCTTTGGAGTTTGAGGGATTGCAGAGCTCTGTGAGTCTCTAAACATTTGGGAAGAATTGATAATTTTTTCAATATTTTGCAAATATTGCTCTTACTCTTAAAAAGTTATGCTGTAAAATATTAAAAATATAACCTTTACAATTCAGTTTTGAATATTTCCTGCTTAAAGATCAGTATAAAAATGGTCTATAATGTATAAAAATATGACTATGAAGAAATATTCACATGAAATATAGCAGATAAAATACTAGTGTTTGCAATATTTAATGAGTATATGAAATGTATAAGACCATGAAGACCTCATTAGACAAATAAGCAAAAGATATCAATTCAGCAAACAACTTTAAACTATTTGGAAATGTTTAAAGTCACTAATAATACAATAGTTTCAAATTAGTAAATTTTACTTTTTTAATTTTGTAGCTTTGTAAGATCTAATTACAAAAAAAAGGATTATTCATGATAGTACTTAAATGCTGGCAAGATATGGTGACATCAATAGATGTTTCTGATGGCAGTTTAATTTGTTCACTGTTTTTTGAAAGATATAATAATAAAAATAAGAATCCTCCATATTTTCTAGATTTCCAGTTCTTCTGCCCCTGTGATCCTATGCCTGGACATTTTTCTTAAAGGTCTAATACAAAGAAGTAAAAGCATATTTTAGTATCATCTAAGCAGGACAAAAGAAATGGAAAATCTTATATATTCTGGAATTAAGTCTAGTAACCTGATGAAATACAAGATATTTATAGTCTCCCAGGCATTCCATGCTAATGAGGTAAAATCTGTCTACTCTAATGTACAGTTTTGAAACTTTATTTGCATCTACATAAGAGAATATAAAAATAAATGTTTGTTAAGACAGTGGTAGAGTATGTTTTATTTTTTCACAAATCCCAATATATTTCCCAGTGTGGAAAATATGCCAGAAGTGTTTACCCTGTTGAGGTGTGTGTTATCCAGGTAACGTTACCTGCCTCTACACCAAAAATGAAACCCTGTTAGGCTGAGAGGTCACAGCAGAGTTGGTGGCTTTCCTTGGAAGGAGGACTGTTTCCCCTTGAACCTGCAGAAATTCTTGGGTCAAGTGCTTTAATGAGTGCTTGCTTTTCCCAAATTGCTTGTGCAGAAATCCACAAACTTTATAATGCAAGCCAGGAAATTGATTCAAACACAGATTATTCTGGTAGGCGCCAATAAAAGTTCCTGTCCCAGCCACAAGATTTAAATGCTATAGAGACGTGGTGCCACAGAGTCTGAGAAAAGTCAGCCCCGTTTTATTAGTATGATTAAGAATACCACCCTACCTTTATTTAAAGTGCTACTGTATGTTGTAGATAAACATGATAAACTAGGACTAATAGGCCAGCTTTATGGTCAGGCCAATAATGGGAAGTAGGAAGCCCATGGATCCTTTTCCCAGAACAAACTTGAAAATTAGTTTTCTAACTCAAAAACATGTGTATACCTTTATTTTGAGATCCCACTATGCCAAAATGATCGCTTTGTGCTTGCTCTGTTTCTAAAGCCTTAATTGTATTTTCAAGAGTGGTTTTGGATGGATTTTCCTGTTTGGGTCTTGTGTTTACCGGTTGCTATGGGTTATTCAAAGATGAAGTTTAACAGTTAATGAGCAGGCACTGCTCCCTCTGCGGCGATGCTCCGAGCCTGGTGCTGTTGGGAAAGGCAAGGGCAGCCCCAGAAGGCAGACTGTCCGTGGCCATCACTTAGTTACATGTGACTTCCCTTTTCTGGAATTGGGTCAGAAACCTGTATCATATGAATGTCTAAGGTGTTGAGAACCACTCATTTGGTGTATCAAGGACCACATGGCTGAAGGAACAAAAAGAACATAATATCTGAATTCAGACTACCTGACAGAGCACCTACAGCCTCCTTGGTAAGCTGCGTGTTCCACCCCAAGTCATAACCTCTCTGAGCCTACTTACTCACCTATAAATGAGAATGACCACATGTGACTTCAAGGCATTGCTTTTAAGAATAAATTAAACTCTACATGGAGATATGTGTTTTGTGTGCAGAGTATTATTCTCTGCTTCTTTGTAACCCTACAACTCAAATTATTTGAAGTCAGTGACCATCCATTAGATGACCATCCATTAGATTTCTTTTCCAGCGTTTTGTTTTGGTATCACAATAACGCAGTGTGCTCAGGGTCTCGACTCCAACCTTTACAACTGCCCACCTCGACTGTACACATTGGGGAGCAGGGCATCTGCAGCCTATTTATACCTCTGGGGGGTTGACCAGTGTGAAAGGAGTAAGACATCATGATTAAGCAGACACTTAACTTTGGTTTTTTGGCTTTTTGGCTGCCTGGCTGCAGTGTGCCTGATATACCTTATGTTTCCTAAAGCACAGAAGTGTTGGCTTGCAACTTAAGTGATAAAAACAGAGAATTCTCACCTTCCCAGGTGCTCTTTCTGGTCGACAATCCAGGCTCAGCCAGGCAGCCATTGGAAAGTGAGAGAGTGGGAGGGAGGCCAGAGGGAAGAATCTGGAAGAGCAGAGGTGGCCTCCAGGGTAATAGCAGCTGCCTCGGTGATTACACTGCTCCTACCAGACAAACGTGGTACTCAAGTGGATCTACGACCTTCCAAGCTGTAGTGTGAACTCTTTGGCATCCTGATACATTAAGTATTTTTTCCTGTTCAATTTGTACAATATCATTTTCTTTTCTGAGAAATGATTTTAATTAGTTTTTATTGTCATATAGTTTGCATAGCTTACAATTCACAAACGTAGTATTGCATATAGTTTTTAGTATATTCATAAAATTTTGTAACCGTCACCCCTGTCTAATTTCAGAATATTAAGTATTCTGAAAAATATCTAAAAAAACACCATATCCGTTAGCAGTCATTCCCCATCTCTGTTAATTTTGTTTCATTCCTTTTTCTTTCTGTTCCTCAGACTGAATTATCTCAATTGAACTATCTTCATTTTCACTGATTTTTTTTTTCTTTGTCTGCTCAAATCTGGCTTTGAGAACCTCAAGTGAATTGTTCATTTCATTTATTGTGCTTTTCAAATCCAGAATTTTGATTTTTTTTTAAATAATATGTGTCAAGACATTGCTCTCCTACTTTCCATTAGTTGTTTAAACGTGGCTTCCTTTAGTTCTTTAAACACATCTATAACAGATGACTTAAAGTCTGCCTAGTAAGTCCAATAGCTGGACTTCCTCAGGGACAGTGTTTGTTGACTGCCTTTTTTTCCGCTGTATGTGCCATACTTTCCTGTTTCTTTGCATTTTTTATATATATATTTTTTGAAAACTGACTTTCCTGAGTTAATTCTATAAAATCTGTATACTTTGTCATGTGTGGTCACTGAAGTCTCTGATCAATTACCTTTTACCCCAGTAATCATGATTGAACAGAGATTTCCTTAAATAGTTTGAACGAGTAAGTCTTCCAGCCTTTGCCGAGGGGTCCCCTGTGTGTGCTGTAGCATGCCTTCAATGGTCTAGCAGGCAGATTACATCTGTGACTTAACTTAAACGTCCTTCTTTGCCCAGAGCCCCATGGTCAGTCAGAAGTGAGAAATTAGGGGCTTCTCAATTCTTTCCTCAGCATGCACTCAATCCTGCATGCCTGTGTGGCTTTCTTAATTCCCAGGAGCATGTTGAGGCTTTGCAAATCTCCTGTGTACCTCTCATTCCTCAGGGTTTTGCCCCACCTGTTAATGATGCCTCAGGCTGATGCAACATTAAACAATTGCTACTGATTGTTTTCTACAACTGCCCCAGGGTAAAGGCTATTCACAAAGAGTAGGCTCTGAGTCAGATAAAATTCAGATAAACTCTGACTGAAGGTTTCCATGAAACAACCACACAGGTCAAATATCAGCTGTCCTTTCAAAAACTCTCTCTTTCTTCCAGTGGCTGCTAAGCTGCTTATTTTCGTAGCTGCTATGATTGTGAGTCTGATGCTTTTAGATATTCTCGCAGAGCTTAGAGGTGGGCATGTTTAAATGCCACAAAACATTGTAAATCAACTATACTTCAATTAAAAAATTTAAAAATAAAAAAAGTGAAATGCCACAAAATTTACTTTTTTTTTTTTGCTGAGATTCATACACTTTTCTTGAATATACACTCCACGGGTTATTGCAAGTTTAGTTAATTTCCAAAGTTCTGAAAAATTGAATTTGTCTATTTTGCAGTATTCTTTTCGCTTTGGATAGAAGAGCAAAATTTTAGAGGTCCTTACTCTGTTACTCTGGAAATGCTCACAACATTATTTTCTGAGGCTTCAAAATAAGAATCCTGCCAAGTCATCAGATTGGTACAAATATTTAACCAATTGATTTGGCCCCAGATAACTATTTCCAGAAAGCCACAATCCCCCTCCCAACACAAAGCAAGAGCTTTTTAAATAAACTTTGACTTGTATATATTAGGGGTCATTTTAGGAAATTTGTTTTTGTTTTTATGAAAGAGAATTCTGTACCATTTATTATATATTCTTACATATAGCAAAATGTAGAAAACAGATATTGTCTGAAATTAGACCAACTCCTCCTTGCAAAGGAAATGATAATAACCATGAAACATTGTGTTAACTTTCATAGCATTCATCACAAAATTTAATTATATTAGTTGAATCATATGAATTTGTTGCATTTAAAAGTCAAAAGTGATTGAATATTGGCATTTTCATGTAATTCAACATAATATACATACATGTACGTATTAATTGCAGGTTTATCCACTAGATTTTGTGCAGCCCTTCACTATTTCCCTCACCACTGTGTTCAAGGAGTGTAACAGATTCTTACAAATTATAATCAGTCAAAAAAAAAAAAAAAGAATGAATCTACAATATATGAGAGATTAAGCAGCAGTAAAGCTGGAAAAGAGATAGCGGGACTAAAATGGGAAAAGCTCCATATGCCATATGAAAGAATTTATCATTTATTCTTACATGATAATGACTTTGTTTCTTGCTTTATTTGGGGAATTAAATGCTTGTAAACTTAATAATGATCATTTTCTTAATTTTAGGAAAATAAAAGGTGAAAGGGGGAAAGAATCAGTAGTGTAAAAGCCCTTTTAAATCAAAGTAGAAGTAAGTGGACAAAAAACCCAACCACAGAGACAGAGAATGAGGAAAACTGGAACAGAGAATTTAGGACAGGCTGCTATGAACACTGTCAGATGACACAGAGGACAGATACGGTCATCATTGAAAGGAGTACGTTAAACTGAGCAATTATTGGGACCTTGGATGAAAATAGATTCATCCCAGTAATAGGAGCAGACCCTTAGTACTTAAGCAGGTGATTCTTGGGTATGTATGTAGCCAGGAGCCTCTTGGGTCTTGCACTAATAAGAAACAGAACAGAGAATAGTGAACTGAAGGAAGTCCGTGGATTCTTCTGTTTCTAGAATATTACAATCATAACATTCGAGGATAAACCTCTTGGTTAAATGGCTTCCCCTTAGTTGTGGAATTATATCAATGATTCTTCTGCTCTCCTGCACCTTTGTTCTTTGAAGAAAGTTCACTTCAGAGTTTCCTAAGAGCTAGGGAACCTCATTGCCCTCAAACGTACTTATCTGTAGACAACCATAGGCCACAGGATTAAAAACTGATGGAATAAAAAACTGCCAAATATGGTGATTACTTGATGGCCATTGTTGTTATGGGAGATCCCTTCCTTTCATCTGCTCATCTTTTATTGGTTGTGGGATCAACGCTAAAAGAAAATCCTTATTTTTAGGTTCACTCAGGTAAAAGTCATATCTTAGAACTTGTATTAATACTTTTATACCATTCTCTTTATATCTTTCAACCTTCTTTATGTTGTCTCTTTACTTTGCTTCTCCATAAGACTTTAACCTTTGAACTATTAGCGCCAATGTTTATTTGATCACACTGTTTCTAGTTCCCTTATTTTCTCAGCTCGCATTAAACTTTCAATAATTTTCCCATAAATCCCTGCCTATAGCAACTTTTAAAAAATTTCTTCTTGATAACTCAGCTGAAAGTATATTAAATGGTTTATTAAAACAGTATCTCTGTTGTAACTCTAGTTTCTTAGGAGATTTCCACATAAGTTATCATTTACAATATATACGGGATTGCCTAATGGTTTAATTCAATATAAATGATTTATTTATTTATAATGAATATATCAAAGATTAGAAGATGTTAATACATAGATAATCTGGATTAGGATAAGTCTAAATGGGCTCCTATAAATACACTGTCGACAATTCATATATAAAGAAATCCCTAAAATAAGCAACACTTTAAACAATTAATTTTTAATAGTAATGAAGCAAAGGCTAATGGAAGAAAGATCAAGGCAACTTTTATAGCCACTAAATGAAAGATATAATATTATTGAAACTAGGAAAGTTGGTAAACTTACGAACTGTTGGAAGCATTATAACAGCACAAACCTCTGAGAAGTATTAAGAGCTTACATTTGTGGTTAACTTCTTAGATTTGTCGTAAATCCACATACCAGCCACTATGCTACATGTTGATTCATACTTTTTAACAAAGTTAATCTCCTCTGTAATTAGCTTATCCTAGGGTAATTCCATCAAAGCAAACAACCACATGTCTGAAGATATTTACTATAGTGTTATTTATATAAGCAGAAAACATAGTTTAGTTACATCAGGTTTTGAAAATTTAGTAAATTAGATGAATATACTATTATACAAACATTGCAATAATTATGGAGACCAACTAAAATATTTACTGTAAAAGATGAATTGAAAATAAATGCTACTGCTAAGCTAAGTTTTAAATACTTAAAAATTTAATGGAAAAAAATGAATTCTAATCTTTTACTTTGGAGTGGTATTGAATAATATATTTCACAGATTTACAACAGCAAAACCCACAGGGCAGTTTCTTCCTTAACTAGTATGATCTCTGCTATAGGTTTTGTAGGTCTGGACATCTCCCAAAATCAAGACGACTGGATTTTCTATTCTATGTCTGGCTGGGTCTTGAACCATTTTGATGAGTTGTCAGTTGTCGATATTAAACTGCATATTGCTAGAAAAAGGGAGAGGATGTAGCCTGACAAAATGGTCCATTCTTTTAAATGTAGGCATAAATACAGGCATTTACATTTTCTGCTTCCTCTGGAAGGAAATTCTGACCCTTGTCTTCACTAAGTCCTCAATGGCATCTAGGTTTCAGTAGACCAGAGTCTCCAGCAAGACAAGCTCAACCCTTGACAAAGTTCCTGTATTAGTTATAGCATATGTTATGCAAATAATGTCTATGTTGGATGGTGTGTGACCATATATTCTTCAGGCTAATATAGGCTTTTTATTATTCTTCATATTCCAATAAAGCCTTTTCATTCTGCATCTTTCCACAACCTCCTGCCCTCTTCCCATACCTTTGTAGCATTTCTAACTAAATCCACTTTGCTATTTTGCAAAGTTAAAGCAGTCACATTAGATTTCTGATCTCGATGTCCTAACAGCCAAAAGATGGTCAGAACACTGTCCAGAAGAGCCTAGAGCACAGAACGCAGTGATTGGTTTTGCCAGTTCAGTCACTCAGCTTTTTTACCACGTGCCTACCCGGTCTTCATGTGGGTGAGGCCCTGCATAAAGGAAACACTGAAAGTCGCTAAGCAGAAGTGAGCCAAGGGCTGGAAGGTTGTTACGTGAGGGGGAATCCAGGCACAGGAAGAAAAGATCTTCACTGCACCAGGGATCGAGGCAGAGGGGCTGGGGGTGAGGCGAGGGGGGTGAGTGCTCTGTGAGGAGGTGGAATCAGCAGGACCTGGAGACTAGTAAGATGTAGGGGTGAAGGAAGGGAGTTGGAATTACCCAGGAGTCTAGGGAGCTCGTCCAGGTGGAAGCTGATTGCAGTTACCAAGAGCGTGAACCCAGAGGAGGCAGGACATGCTGGAGGGACAGGATTCGAGAAGTTGGGTTGGGTTGTACATGATTAAATGCTGACACTGTACTTTCTACATCGTTTTATCAGTAGCAATGAGATAATCAGAGGGCTTAAATGAAACTCAAGGAGTCCAGTTAGGAAACAGCTGCAGGCTGTCTGGTCCCGAAGCTGGCCCTAGTTTCCACTGTGAAACCTGAGTTGAGTGGCATTGCCTAGTCTCTCCGGGGGGCATCGGCTGAAGGCTGATGGATTAGGCTGTGGGCAATGGCTCTGCCCAAGAACAAGTGCATAGAAAGGGCCTCGCTGAGATCTCACAGGGTGTCTACATAAATGGCTCCATGAATTTAAGGCGCAATTACAGTGACTTCACTCCTATTTCCCAGCCCTTTCCTGTCTGAGCCACTGTGTAGGCTGAGGTGTCTTACCAGAGGGGATGCCCCAGCCCCTGCTAGCTCAGCCTCCCAGGACCCTCTGGGTCCACAGGCTCCTGTTCTCAGTGCTCCCCTCACTGCACTTGCTCTGCCCCAGCTGCATCCAGGAGCACAGGTCAGGGCTGTTTCTGGCCCAGGTGTCTCTGGATCAGAGACACCATCTCCTGCCCTCCCTCCCCACGGTCCACGGGTCCACTGGCGCTTTCTCTCCTAGACCAAGTCATCTGTATTTGGTTGTGGAAGAGAGTCTGCAATTCAGGAATAGGCCACAAGGTCCAGCTCCCTGTGTAGCCCTCTCAGTTCTATGAACTTGGGAAAGTTTCCTATCCCTCTGGACCTTAGATCTTCCTCTGCAACATGGAAATGATAGCAACACCTCCCTCTTTCACATATTTGTGTTTAGGGTTAGATGAGTTAGTATCTTTAAAACACTTAAAACCTGGCACACAGTAAGTGCCAAATAAGTATTTGTGAAAAGAAAGAAGGAAGGAAGGAAGGTAGGAAGGAAGGAAGGGAGGGAGGGAGGGAGGGAGGCCCACTTTTAAATTTTTAATGGGCTACTAAACAATAAAGAACCAAACATTCACTTGGTCTTATGACATTAGAATGAAATTATATTCTTAAAAAAAAAAAATCTAACCAGACTTTTAGTTGTTAAGAAAAAGATTTAATTTGGTTGAAAAAAATCTAAATATTTTTAAAAGACTCACCTAAAAGAAGTGGCACAGAATGGTTAAAAGAATAGATTGGCTAACCTTAGTCTACCAGACCTGCCAGAACAAAGTATCACAGGCTGGGTAGCTCAAAACAACATTGACTTCTCACAGTCCTTGAGCTGGAAGTCCAAGGTCAAGGTGCTGGTTGAGTTGGTTTCTGGTGAGAGTTCTCTCCTTGCCTTGCAGAGGGCTGTTTCCTCTGTGAGCACATGCATCTCTGGTGTCATTTCCTTTTCTTACAAGGACACCAGTCCTATTGGATTAAAACCTCACCCCTATGACCTCATTTAACCTTAATTACCTCTTTAAAGGCCCTATCTCCAAAAAAGTTCACATTGGAAGTTAGGGCTTCCACGTATGAATTTTGTGGAGGACACAATTCAGTCTATAACACCGATATAAAGGGAGATAGATATACCAGGCCAATTCAAGTGAAAACAAAAGACAGGTAAGATTTTTTATTTTAGACACAGTGGAGTGTAAGATAAAACATATTACCTATGATAGAGCTGCCAACTTTTTTTTATTATTGAAGTTCAATGATGAAGTTTCATAATGAAATTATTATGACTCAATTCTTTTGCTGCTGAAAAACACAGCATTGAAATTGCCAAGTAAAGAAAGTCACTCTCCATCTTGTTCTAAGAGAATAAAGCCACTAGCCACTGCAGTCCTGACCTTTAACACACCCTGAAAGGAGTTCAGGGCAGAGATCAGGAATGAGGTGTCAACTGAAAAAAAATGCATAATCTAAAATTTGAGAGTTATGTTCCATTCGGTTGACATTCTTAGGACTTCAAGCCCGGGAAACAGCCTCCCAAATAACTCTGAGAAACTGCTCCAAAGAGGAAGTGGGGGAGCCAGGATATAGAAGAGTTTTTTCAACAAAACCAAGTAGCGGGGCTTCCCTGGTGGCGCAGTGGTTGAGAATCTGCCTGCCAATGCAGGGGACACGGGTTTGAGCCCTGGTCTGGGAAGATCCCACATGCCGCGGAGCAGCTGGGCCCGTGAGCCACAACTACTGAGCCTGCACGTCTGGAGCCTGTGCTCCGCAACAAGAGAGGCTGCGATAGTGAGAGGCCCGCACACCGCGATGAAGAGTGGCCCCCGCTTGCCACAATTAGAGAGAGACCTCGCAAAGAAATGAAGACCCAACACAGCCAAAAATAAATAAATTAATTAATTAATAAATAAAACCAAGTAGCTGGAACAAAAGATTGCTATTAGTAAAAGAAGACTAGATATCTCAAGTTAAGGAACTTAGCGCTTTTCTATGTATGGGAAGATGCAAGAGTCTGGGCTCCCTGAAATCATTCCATTGATATACACCTCAGGTATCTGGGGCCAGTATCCTGTGTTTTCTCATCCTGAGTTTCCTCAAGCTGCACCATCAGGGGTGGCTGCAGTCTGATGGCAGGCATTCATTGTTTCCTTCCTGAGTTCTCTCGGGGCTCACCGTGGGGCTGACTCTAATGTGGTGGCTAGATCATTTGTTTACTGATATGGCAGGCAGTATTTTAGTTCTCAGGGGCACTCTGTGCTCTGGGGAAAATTAGCAGAACAGGTCTTCAGGTAGATAGACATCTTCAGGAGAAAATTTTATGAATCCAATTTCTTGCATCATCTCAGACCTAGAAAAGCACTAAAATCATTAATGGTGACATCTGCTGCTCGTGACTGGCAGCAACCTTGTACTGAGATGTGTGCTTGATTTCATGGACCCCTTTGCCAAAATCACATATAGACTGACCTCTTTGGAACTGTCCTTGAAAGGCTGTCTCCTGCGCTATAGTCCTTAGTAACCCTCAAATAAAAATAAATTCATAGGGCTTCCCTGGTGGCGCTGTGGTTAAGAATCCACCTGCCAATGTGGGGGACACGGGTTTGAGCCCTGGTCCGGGAAGATCCACATGCCGCGGAGCAACTAGTTGTGGCCTGGGCGCCACAACTACTGAGCCTGCGCTCTAGAGCCCGCGAGCCACAACTACTGAGCCCACACGCCACAACTACTGAAGCCCGCGTACCTAGAGCCCATGCTCCACCGCAATGAGAAGCCCATGCACCGCAACGAAGAGTAGCCCCTGCTTGCTGCAACTAGAGAAAGCCCGCGCACAACAATGAAGACCGAAAGCAGCCAAAACTAAATAAATAAAATAAATAAAATTTTTTTGAATTTTATTTATTTTTGTACAGCAGGTTCTTATTAGTTATCTATTTTATACCTATTAAATAAATTTTTTAAAAAATGAATTCACAGCTCTCGTGTGTGTGTTTTCAGTTGACAGAATATACAAAGCAAAAGAAAATGCAATAGATAGAAATAATTAACAACGGAAAACTTAAAAGCTCTCTAACTTTGAAATATAAAATACAGCAAAATAAATGAAGGATGTAAAAAGTAGCACCATTAACGATGTTGAGGTAATGACTAAATGTAGCAACATACAGGTAAGTATGCAGAAGGATAGATGCCAATATTAATAATGCTTAACATCCTACAGATGAGAAAACTCAGATTTAAATAACTTGCTTAAAGTCATACAGCTAGTAACAGGGGGAAGTAGAGTTCAAACACACAAATAAACTTCACAAGGCTAACCACAATCCTAGAATAAACTGTACAAATTGGACCCGAATTGGGATAAAACAGAGTGAACATACCAAATATCTTTCTTACTGTTTCCTTCCTCCCTTCCTTCCTCTTTCTTTCCTTCCGTCCTTTTCTTTTCTTCCACTTTCGTTCTCTGATAATCTTTTCTTTTTATAAGTTCAGGTTGCTGATTAATCTAGCTTTCTTATGTTAAATGCTCGAGAGTAGAATCCCCATTTCATTTATGTTTTCATCACTCCAGGGATTAAGTATCCACAGATATTTGTTGAATTGAATTAATTTTCTTTAAAACTTGAAAAAGAAAATGTAGATGCAAATAACTAATGTAGATGCAAATGACACTAAAAATGCTAAAATCTGGGTATGTTGTCCCTCAGTCTGATACTTTTCAAATTTCAATGACAAAGTTGCAATGACTCATTGAATATTACCTTTCTCTTTTTGTGGAAGAGGATTGTCAAATCTAAGCATTTGGAGAGAAAGAAAGAAAACAAAAAATGAAGAAATTCCTTAGCTCTTTCCTAAGATGTTTATCACAACTTTCTTTTCATCTGCAAAGTTGATGCAAATTGAATCCTCTCCCTCCCAGGGTTTTAGATTACACAAACTATTTTCTAACATGTATCGTCTTTCTTATCACAAAAGAAAACTCTCCTAAGGAAGATGTATGATACAGGCCTGCAGGGGAGACACAAACTCCTCTGTCTTATCTAATTTGAAATGAAAGTACCTTCAGCTGCCTCAGTGCCTCCCATTTTATACATTCTTCCCCTTGACCCGATTCTTCAGTTTCAATGGAAAAATGGAAAAGTCTCCAGAGAGAGCCAAGAATAATACCCTATTCTCTTAACCTGTGTTCATGTGTTACTTAATGAGTTTTTTTTCTCTTGCATGGTTAAAAAACAAAAACAAAAAACCAGAATTCAGGCTGGCCCAGAGCCAGGTGCCAGGCTTTTGTCTGAGTTTGAAGAGAGTCCAGTGCCACTGGCTCCTGTCTATGGGCATCAGACCCCAGGTGTGTGTGAGATGTGCAGGCCTGGCCTGGGCTCCCTGAGTGCCCTGCAAGCTGGTTTGGCCTCAGGCTGGAATCCTTCAGCAGGTCAGGCTGAGCTCACAGCTTGCCCACCCGGGCCCTGAGCTGCAGCTGTGTGCCTGGGGGCTCTGTTGAAGAGGCTGGGGTGGCGGCAGGAGCCTTTTCGGGGGGGGGGGGTGCAGTGATGTCATCCTGGCTGGCAGGGCAGGGGACGGAGCAGGTGTGGAGAAGGGGCTGTCCACTTGCAAAACATGGCACAACTGAGAGTTTCAGTTTCATGTGGGGCCTTACTGAGGACGATAGCCCGGGAAACAGCCTCTTAGAGAGATCTGAGGTGCTGCTCCCGAGGGGTGGGGGATCTGTCTTCTTCACTGTTCCCAGCCAGCAAGTGGCAGAGGATGTAGGGTGGAACCAGCACGGGCTGCAGGGGCTGCACTCCATTGCTCACCTCCGGTGCTCCATTCACTAGAAAACCAGGTTTCTAGAACTATTGTTTGGCCACAGAGAAGGACTGAATGGATCCAAGTTCAAATCCCTGCTCTCTCACTCAGAAGCCATGGGACCCTGGACCAGCTACTCAAATCCCCAGTCCCTCACCCTTCACGTCTGTATCATGCCTACATCATGAGTTCACTATGTGGCTGAAGCAATGCATTTAAGGTCCATAGTAAACCCTCCAGAAGTCTTTGATGCTATTTACTGAAATGCCTTGTTTTATGCATGCAATCTCCCTGTGAAGATCGCTGGATTACAAGATAAGAAAACTGACAAATAAGTTGAATTGCCTGAAAACATAGGGCCAGTTAGTGACCAGCAACTACCTTTAGACTCTTTCGTCTCATGTCAAATTTAGCTACTAGACTTTGAGTGGGCTGGGCTGGCTGGGTCCTAGGTTTTAGTCATATCTGCAATCTGTGGGCTTACAACAAAGCAGGACCCTATGGGGCCTTTCCAGAACAGACACTCCCATGTCCTCTACCTGTCTCTTGTCTGTAGAAAAACTTTAGCCTCCTAGGCCTTCCCTGAGTTCCAAAGAACAAATTTCATCCGAGAAGTGAGAAAATGTAGAAACAAAGGAAAAGAGTCAAGCAAGACAAAATAAGAATAGTTTAGCCACTAAACAAAGTCAAGGACATTTAGTTCTTCCTCAAGGGCTGTAGATAACATTCTAAGCCATGTCCTTGAGCTATTTTGCAGATACTGAAACCCCCACCAGGTGGAAGAAGTTAACTGCATGTTGACCACAAGATCCCAGACTGGTTGGAACCAGAAGGTTGATGATATTGTCTCTGGATTACCTCACACCAAACAATCAGAAGAATGTCCTTGAACTGATCATACACCCTGCCACCCTCTCCCTCACCCTGTCTTTAGACACCTTTCCCTGAAATCCATTCAGAGATTTCTGGCCTTTTGAGCATTAGTTGCCCAAACTCCTTGCTTGGCCCTGCAATAAACATTGCACTTCCCTTCACCACTACCTGGTGTCAGTAGATTGGCTTTTTAAAAAAAATTTTGTTTTGGCTGAGATGGGTCTTTGTTGCTGTGCATGGGCTTTCTCTAGTTGCAGAGAGCAGAGGCTACTCTTCGTTGTGGTGCATGGGCTTCTCATTGCGGTAGCTTCTCTTGTTGCAGAGCACAGGTTCTAGGTGCGTGGGCTCCAGTAGTTGCAGCACGTGGGTTCAGTAGTTGCGGTGCATGGGCTCTAGAGCTCAGGCTCAGTAGTTGTGATGCACGGGCTTAGTTGATCTGCAGCATGTGGGATCTTCCCGGACCAGGGCTCAAACCCGTATCCCCTGCTTTGGCAGGTGGATTCTTAACCACTGCGCCACCAGGGAAGTCCCAGTAGATTGGCTATACTGCACGCGAGCAAGCAGACTCAAGTTTGGTTCAGTAACAGGCTGATAATTATTCCTCCCCTCTACTCCACCCTCCTTCACAGAAAAGGTAAAAGAATCTCGGGGAGGTGAAGTGACCTTCCCAAGTTCAAGCCAAAACTGAGAGCATGGTGTGGTCAGGTCTTTCTTGGCCTGGCTTAGCTGACTACCATACACCACAGATCTCACAACACACTGAATTCCACAGCTAATTCAGCAAATCTTTTCTTACTCTAAACCTCTCTGTTCCTCCTGATGCAATAATCCAACCTAAATTCACAATGCCAAGGCTCTCTATTTCTAAATTCTTCCAACAGAGTCTGGCTATTACTTCCCCTCAGCTCTGGAGTGCTGGGTGGAGTGAGAGCTAGTAGCAGGCGCTGGCTGATTGACCAGACAATGGAGCCCTTCAAGTCTGTGTGTGTAATGGAGGTGTGTGTATGGCAGGGGTTGCAGAGGGAAACAGCATATACTCTGAAGCAGATAAATGAAGACCCTTGTTCTGTATCACACTGTATGTGGGCAATCCTGTTTCCAAAGATTCTTTGCTTCCTGGATTCTTAGTGAGAGCAGGTGTGTGTTGGTGGGGAGGGGGGGGGTATCATATTTGTGACCAGAGACAAAGGGTTGGAAGGTGCTTGACAAAATAAAGAAATGCCACTAAATACAAATGGGCTATTCAATAAATACAGGCAAGTTTGAGTATGATTTGTTATACAGACAAGAAATGGCAAAAGCTCAAGAAGGACTAATAGTCAGAAACCAGAAATCAGTGAAAAAATGCCATTATTATGGTGTGAGTGCCTGGGAGAGCCATCACACTGTTCAGTGGATAGCCACCTGCCTCCTGCATATAGATGGCAGACCTGGGAATCACATTTTCATCTCTTCCTCTTCCTTCACACCTTTTCTCTCTGCCTGGTTCATTCCCCAGGAGTGTCTATAATCCTCGTGAAATTACTCTTGTCTCTGAGTAGCACCGTGGCTAAAGGGGTTGCTATGATAGAGGTTCTGAGTGAATCATTCTTGAACTGTGCTTCTCCATTATGGGGTCATCACACCTACAGATCACTGGACACAATCCAGGACACCATAGAGACAGGAGCAGGGAGATGGTGTCAAAGACACTTAAAAGGATTAATCTGGACAACAGGCATTGCTTCTTTCTTGTTCTCCATTGTCCTTTCATTACCAGGCTTGGAGTCTGACATCCAAGAGTTCATCCAACTAATATATGCATGTGTTTAGTGAATAAATGAACACTTTCACCTCATTTCTGGATTTAAAAAATTGAAAGTGAATAAAGGCACATCTGACTTGAAGGAGTGAGTATATTCTCCAGCTTTGAAAAGATAAGCAGAGTCCTCTGCCACCGACTAAAATACAAAAACACATGTCATGATGTCTGAGCTGACTGCTTGCCAGAATGCCTTTACATGGTCCCAAAGCTCCATTCCCTTCATTAATGGATCTAAGAGAGCAGAACATGTATATAGGAAAAACAGAGCTGACCTAGGGCCATAGTGCAAGAAAAAAGGTACTTTACAAGATCCAGAATCCAGCCTCCATATTCCATTTCACTCTGTTTTCCATAGACTTTCTGGATCAAGTCTCAGTGTGTTGGGGGCTGAGCCCAATGTAGTGGCACCAGCGGAGTGATAGCCCTGCAGTTTCTGTATCTTTGTGTAGAACACAGAGGTGCTGAGGCATCTGGCTGCTCGCCCATCCTTTACCCCATGATGCATGATGGATGCCTGTGGCAAGGTTCTGCTTGTACACTTTTATCCCCATCACTTTCTCTGTGACAGATGAGGAATGCAGGAACCTTGGCAAGCATGGCACGGAGATTCGACAAGCTCTTCAACATGTCGGGTAGTGAAGTGAAATCAATCACAGAAGCAACCCCTCACTGTGGTTGAGAGATTAACATCTTTACAAGATAATAGAGGCAACAAATTACATCTGCCAGCACTCAAAGCAGGAGACTCATAAAGTGATTCTTGGATAAGCAGTGAAGCTCTGTGCCCTGGCTCATCAGATTCAGAGAAAAAGCTGGAAACTGGGCAAGCCATAGACAAGCTCCAAGGCCTGTATGGTTACAGCAGTGGTCTGGCCACAAATGCCACTGAGGGTCAGCTCCAGCTGCTGACTCTATTCTCTCACAAGGAGTCAAAGGAGTGGGCAGCAGGCATTTTGAATCACAATGGCTGCTCACCATCCTACCTCTTACCCATTTATGGTAGCCATAGATTTATACCTCTCAGCTCTTTAAGGAGACCTGCCTTGGGAAGCACAGTTGACTGGGAACCTGCAGAGGCAGCATCTTTGGATTTGCCACAGTGCTCCAGCCAGAGCCCCACTTCCCACTGGCCACTCCAGCCAATGACTGAGCATGGTAGGGTAGGAGACAAGGCCATTTCTGTATGATGCAGGACTCCTTTAACAGCACTATTTTCTAGGGAAATCCCCATCAGCCTGACTAAGACTTTCTCAGAAAGTGCATTTCAGTTGGAAGCTTTCTCTACCCAATTCTTTCTGTCACCCCTGCTCTCACAGATGTCACATGGCATTATGGTAGGAAGTCTCTCCTCACTTACTTCTGATCTCTCCTCTTTTATCCTTCACAGATATTTTACCCCAAAATCTCCAGCATGTCTATCCCAACTTGGTGTCTGCTTCTTGAAGCCCATGGAGTGACACACCATCACTCCAAAATGTCCTCTCAGACACCAGCCAATGTCTAATAGCTATAATTTCATGAATTCCTTTCCATTTATTTATTCACTCATTCAAAAATATTTATTAGAAATCAACTCTGTTGGTAAACGGGAGGAAAGTTACAGAGATGAATAAGACATAATATGTGCCCTCACTGAAGATAATGGACACACACACACAAAAAAAACAGTGTGAAAATCACTATACGCCACAGAGCACAGTGCTAAGGGAATACAGAGGAGGAAAGAGACATCTGGGAATAAGTAATAAAGGAGGGAAATGTATTCTAAAAAGATGGAAGAGCATATGGTACTTTTGATTTGCAGGGATATTAGGAAATAATTTTAGGAAATGGAATTTATAGGAAAATCTGCATTTTTTCTAAAGAATTAGCCTGTATTAAATGCAAGCAGGAGGGACTTCCACTTTAGGCTATGACTGAGTAACAATGATTGGATTTACCTTCCTGCCTGAAACAACAGAAAGCAAGAAAGAAAGGAAGGAAGGAAGGAAGGAAGGAAGGAAGGGAAAGAAAGAGAGAGAGAAAGAAAGAAAGAGAGAGAGTGAAGGAGGGAGGGAGGGTAGGAGGGAGGAAAGAAGGAAAGAAAGAAAGAAAGAAAGAAAGAAAGAAAGAAAGAAAGAAAGAAAGAAAGAAAGAAAGAAAGAAAGAAAGAAAGAAAGAAAAAGAAAGAAAAGAAGCACCAACAGAGCAAAAAACAGATAAATTGGACCTCATTAAAATCTTTTTTTTTTTTTGGCTTCAAAGAATACCATGAATAAAGAAAAAAAACAAACCACAGAATGGGAGAAGATATTTGTAAATCATATTCTGATAAGAATCTAGTATTCAGAATATAGGAAGAACTCTTACAACTCAATATTAAAAAATAATAACCCAATTAAAAAGGGGCAATGGATTTGAATAGACATTTCTGCAAGAATATTGACAAATAGACATTTCTCTAAACAGTATGTACACAAACGTATATGTTCAACATTGTTAGTCATCAGGAAAATGCAAATCAAAACCTCAGTGAGATACCATTTCATACCCACTAGGATGGCTATAATAATGTTTTTTAAAAGGAAAATAGTGTTGGTTGAAGATGTGGAGAAACTGGAACACTCATGCATTGTGGGTGGGAATGTAACATAATGCAGTCATGGTGGAAAACTGTTTGGCATTTTCTCAAAAAGTTAAACCTATAGAATTATCCTGCAACCCAGCAATTCTTCATCTGTCAAATAGAAAAATGTAATTATTTAACTCAAAAGTACTTTTCAGAACAGTATTATCATAAAAAAATTAGATAACATTACATGCCATCCTTCTAGCCTGTAGTAGAGGGTCAATAAATACTATAATTTCCCTGGGATGAGCATGCTTAGAAAAAATAGATTTTGATAGGGGATGAATGAGCTGGGGCAGAGGAATTCTCACCTTTGGACTAAACCCGGACCAATCATAGAGGGCAGGTTTAGAATTGGGATAGGAAGATGAGTAACTGGAAACATGATGCAGTAAAAAAAAGCACAGAGTTTGCAGTCAGAAGACCTGAATTGCATAACTGGTTTTTAGTTTCTTCTTCTATAAACTGGTAGTGACTTTACATCTGGATCATGATATTTGTGAGGATGAATGGGAAAACAAATTTTTAAAAATATATAGATTTAAAAGTTTGAAGAATGGTAGCCCTTGAGTTGAATGTCCCTTATTTACGTGTTGTCCCAGTGGATGGGTGCTTTAACATGAGCTCATGTCCCAAGAAGGTTGCTACAAATCTGGGGAGGAGGGCTTTCTAAATTGTATAAAGTATGACAAACTGGAGTCATGGCAGACACAATCCAAACAGTGTAGAGAAGTAGAGTGAGTGGTTTTCCAATTCGTGGATGTCAGTCACACAGAGAAACCAAGAGCACACCCTGGTGGAGGCTTGTGTGTGACCCAGACCCTCACTGTGCTGAAAAAGTTGGAGACCCTTGGGTCATGCTGCCTGATCTCAGCTCATGGGGACACTTACTGAGGAAAGAAACTGTGGTAGTGTCCAGAAGGCACTGACTACATCTCAGGAGACCTGTGGAATACCTACCTCAAACGCTATCCCTACTTGGGATATGTGAGGGGAGATTCTCATTACCTTTCTCAGCTGGGCAATGAGGAGGAGGCGTCAGGGATTTCAAGAAGATATGGTTCTTCTAAACTCTAGGATGCTGCCACTCCTGCCATAACTTAAAGGAAGTGTTTGAGGAACAGAATGAAAGAGAGAAAGAAGTGCAATGAGATGTGTGGGTCTAGTGGAGGTAAGTGATACAGGACATGGTGAAAAATAGATCTTAGTATAAGAACAATGGGAAGCCATAGAGCATCTTAGGCAGAAGAGTAATATCATCGGATTTCCAGTTTTAAGAGCCCAGTGGATTATAGGGGAGAACTAGTGGAAAAAGGGAGACTAGTTAGGGAGTTGGTGCAGTCGTCCAGCATGGAGACTATTCCTGTGTCCAGTAGTGAGGGCATGGATGAGGGTATTAGCAGTGAGGATGGTGAGAAATGGAGGAAGGGAGTCAATAGGACCTACAAGTGGTTTGGACATGAGGGGAAAGGAAAGAGTAATCAAGAACGACATCCAGAATTTTGTTTCAAGTACCAGGGTGGAGGCTGGAACATCTAATGGAGTTTAGAAACAAGGGAGCATGGATTTATCAAACAGCATTAAGTCTGGAGACCTATAAATGGCTCCATGTTTGTGAAATAAAACATATAAGGCAACGTGATTGGAGTAATCGATGAGGCTGAACATGCAGGAAGAGGCAAGATTATGGAAGGTCTCATACAATAGGATTTTCATCGTAAAAGTGAATGGACCACCACTCCCCCCTCCCTTTTTTTAAATGGCAGCATGATGTTTGAGAATGTTCTCTCCGGTGATGGTGTAGAGTTTAGATTCTAGGAGAAAAAGCCACAGGGAGGGAGACAAGCAAGGAGGATGGATGAGAAGTCAGGATGACTAAATCCTCCCTGCTGAGCTACTTCTCTGAAATAAAATCATCCAGTACCTGACATCAGCATTCTTTTTGCCAAATCTCTTCATTTTGAATGCAAATTCCAAGATGCGCTTTCAGCTAGGGATAATTATCTAATTAATCTGTTATCCACTGTGATTGTCTCATCTTCTCTCCTTTCTCCCTCTGTTGAGGGTGTGGCTTTTGGCGGGCTTGAGAAAGATATGACTCAATCGCCTGTCAGCACAGCTTTCATGAGGAGAAAAGATCATGGAAAAAGAAGCTCACTGTTGCAGGAGCAGCACGGTAATTGATTACTAATTACTGAAATATTATGTCTGAAGGAGGGAAGGCACAAGCCTACTTTCCAAGGCTCCAGGTAATGAGCAAACTTGTTTGAGACACCCTACGATGGCCTGAGGAAACATCTGAGAAGAATGAGACCCTTCAACCTCCTTCTAAGATTCATTTATGGCTTTTGCATGATGTGCTTCTCACTCTCAAGCTTGAAGGATGGGGTTGGGACAGAGGAGCGTCCCTCAACATTGCCATCCAAAGGAGGGTGTCGTAGAAGGAACCCTGCTAGTTCCCGGATGGCAGGGCAAAGGGCAGCAAAGAAAGGGAAGAAGTGAGCTGAGCCCTTCACTTTCTCAGAAACATTAAGGGCAATCTTGCAAAAACACAAGGCTAATCATGCCCCTTCTCTGCTTGAAATGCTCCAATAACTTCCCTTTCTCCTGAGAGGTCAAGATTCTCAGTTAACTGGCTTACAAGGCTCTCCACACCTCCTCTCCTATTGTTCATAGAGAAAGTCTGGCTGGGGTCAATGGGTGGAGGGAGTGGAGGCTGTTCCTTCTTTCAGTGCATTGAAAGGACTGTTAATTTCTCTCACCACCAGTATTTGCATCTTCAATGTCTTATGCCTACACCAACTTCCTCTTCTGCCTGCCAACTAATTCTTCCTCACCCTTTTTCTTAGCTCAAATTCTCCCCTGATGGCGAGGCTTTCTCTTGCAGCCCCCCAAAAAGCTGTGCACTTCCATCAGCTCCTTTTTTGAAAGAAATGAATTCTATTTTTTTAACACAGTTTTAGACTCAAGGGAAAGAAAATTAAAAGATAGTACAGTCTTCATATATCCCACATCCAGTTGCTTCTATTATTAACATCTTACATTCATACGGTACATTTAATACAACTAATGAACCTGTATTGATACAATTTTTGTTAACTAAAGTCTATAGCTATTCAGATTTTCTAAGTTTTACCCAACGTCCTTTTTCTATTCCAAGATTCCATGTAGTACACCACGTTGTATTTAGTTGTCCTGTCCCCTTTGGCTCCTCTTGGCTGAAACAGTTTCTCAGACTTTCCTCAGTTTTCACAAGCACTGCCCAGGTATTTTGTCAGATGCTCCTCTATTGGAATTTGATGATTTTTCTCATTATTAGACTGGGGTAATGGTTGTTTTGGAGGAAGACAAGAGTTGAGTGTCATTTCTTCACAACATATTAAGGTGTGTACTATCGATATGTCTCATCACCATTAATGTTGATCTTGATCATCTGGCCATCGGGTGTTTGCCAGGTTTCTTCACTAAGGAGTTGCTTATTCTCTTCCCTTTCCAGGCTGTACTCTTTGAAAGAAGTCACTATGCATAGAACACACCTAGGCATGGAGAGGTGTAGCCCATCTCCTTGAATGCACAGAAACTATATCCAGTTATTTAGGATTTTTCTGCATGGGAGATTTGTCTCACTCCCTGACTTATGTATGTAGGTATGCAAGTATGTATGCAGTCATTCAATCATTTGTTTATATCAGTAGGGACACATATATTTCTTTTATTCTTTGGCTTATAGTTCTATGCTGCTTTATTTATTTTGTTGCTCATATTTTTTCATCTTTGGTCATGGCAAAGTTTTTCAGTTAGCGTCTCTGTCCCTTTGCAAACCTGTATTATTATAGGGTCTTTTGTGTTAGTTTGTTCATTTTGTATTTTGTTTTTGTTTTAGCACTTCCTTAATTTCTGGTGCAAAAAAAATAGATGCTCCAGGCTCATCTTATATATGTCCTGCCCTTGTCCTAGAATCAGCCGTGATTAGAGAATTAGAGAAATTAAGACATCCTAGTTCCTAGTTCCTTGTATTGGAGAATGGCATTAGAAACCAAGATCTCGGTAGTAGGTGTGCTTATTATTAACAAGGTGTCATTGCTTCTAGGCCTTTCAGCTGAAGTGGCTAGAAAATAGACAAATGTATATAACCCATGTGTGTACACCTATCTGTGAATATGTCTATATTTCCCATTTACATGAAGCTAAACATGAGTTCACAATGATGTCTCCAATTCGAATCCATTACCAAATGGATTATCTACCCTCCTCCACTTGCCTTTCTGTAAACTCTCACTCTAACAGAAAGAAAACTGACTTCCATTTCTGCCCATCCATTTACTTAATTGTTCAGTTCCAGTATACATGTGCAACAGTGTCAGATCGTTGAACCAGACCCCTCTGGGGGACGCTTTATCAGTTACAGTACAGTGCTTATTTGCACTTTGTCTTTAGTCTTATAGAGTCTAATCATTTCCTAAGCTGAGTCAGCACCTCTCCCTTCCCCTCTTCAAGTGAGGCTATTTCATAACTTTGTAACATAGTTAGAATCTTTCGTCATATCCTGCATTCCATCTTGAGATTCCCCGTCTCCTAAGGATTTTTTAAAAGTTTGCATATTAACGATTTGGAAAGATCACTATGCTCATAGATCACCCCCATTACAGTGTCATAGAGAATCATGTCACCACTCTAAAGAATCCACTATGCTTCACCTATTTATTTAGCTTCCTTAACCCCTGGAATCCCTAAGAAGGACCAGTCTTTTCACCACTACTGAAGTTATGTTTTATCCAGAATGTCACATAATTGGTGTCATACAGTGTAATATTTTCAAACTGGCTTCTTTCACTTAGAAATATGCATTTATGATTTGTTCATTTTTTATGGCTTGATAGCTCATTTATCTTTATTGCTAAATAGTATTCCACCTTCTGGATGTACCATAGTTTATCTATGCCCTACTGAAAGATATCTCAGTTGCTTCCAAGTTTTGGGTATTATGAATAAAGCTGCTATAAACATCTGTGTGCAGGTTTTTGTGTGGGTATAAGTTTTCAGTTCATTTGTGTAAATACCAAGGAGCACAATTGCTGGATTGTATGGTTAGAGTATGGTTAGCCTTGTGAGGAACTGTTAAACTGTCTTCCAAATTGTCTGTACCATTTTGCATTCTCAACAGCAATGAATTAGAGTTCCTGTTACTCCACATCCTTATCAGCACTTGGTGTTGTCAGTGTGTAGTTGTTATTGTTGTGTAATTGTAACCCTCATAATGGCTTTGTAGTGATATCTCATTATTGTTTTAAATATCTCCCTGACAACTGCTGTTGAACATAGTTTCACGTGCTACGTGCCATTCTTATATCTTCTCTGGTGAGATGTCTATTCAGGTTTTTGCTCATTTTTTAATTAGGTTGATTTTTTTTTTAATTGATGAATTTTAAGTTCCTTTGTGTATTTTTGATACAGGCCCTTTAAGACAGAATGGCCTGTTTTTTGTGGGGTTTTTTCTTTGGTAGGTTATTAATTATTGATTCCGGGTTTTTTTTAATGATATTTAGATAATATCTACAGTGTTGGTAACAATTTTCTTAACATTGCATTTCTTCTTGGTTTCTTCTTTTCCTCTATTTCTCTGCCACCTCTGATTTCAATCTAGCATTTTATATGATTCCATTTTCTCTCTTAACTCATCAGTTAGATTTCTTTCTTTAAAAAAACTCTTTAATCATTGCCATAGAGTTTGCAATGTACATGTTTACCTAATCTAAGTCTGTTGACTAACTAACTTTACATACTACTCTATACTGTTTCATGTGTAGAGCAGATACTTTCTACCAGAGTATTTCTGGTTCCCCCCTCCTGTCCCTTATGTAATTGCTGTTATACATTTCACTTATCCATATCCAATACATTGTTACTATTATTACTTTAAAAAGTTATTTTAGATCAATTAAAGATATGAAAAGTAGATTTGATTTTACCTTCACTTATTCCTTCTCTGATGCTTTTCCACTCTTTATGTAGATTCAGATTTCTGACCTGTTTAGTTTTCCTCCTGCCAGATAGAACTTCGGGTGATGAATTCCCTCAGTTTTTGCTTCTCTGAGAAAGTTTTTACTTGTTTTTCACTTTTTAAGGATAATTTAACTGAAAATAAAATCCTAGGTTGTTTTTACTTTCATCTAAGACTTTAAATATTTCACTCAATTCTGTCTTGCTTGAATGGTCTGATGAGATGCCAGCTGTACTTCTTACCCTTGTTTCTCTCTTGGAAGGATGTTTTCTTCTCTGTTTTTTTTTTTCCAAGTTTTTCTTTTTCTTTGTGTTTTGTTTTATGTAGTTTGCACATGATACACGTTAATTATACCTAGAGATTGCTGGAGAAAGGACTCACAATTTCAGCTTGGTCTTTCAAGACAAATGAAAAGTCAGAAAAAGACATATTTTTATTGTTTCTTTTGTGCTGTTCTTGTCTTTAGCAATTCAGCCCTTCTCAGAGCTCCAATCTCCACACGTGTAGCCTAAGACAGAAATAACAATGATACCTTCGAATAGGCAGTAGGAACCATTGCCTTTCTTGGGTAACATATTAACTGGTCTATGTGCAGGGTCCCAAATACCACAAAAAGACAGGCTCACAAAACACATCCTCCTACCAGACCTAGCAGGTCCTATAGACTCATGACACAGATAAAAAGGACAGCACTGAGATGCAGGGTTTGTCATGTTCTAGGTCTAAGGGAGACAGAAGATTTCACTGCTAAAACTGAGGCCCTTGTCTTCTCTCTGGGACCACTGTGACATCCCCCAATGGTACACCTTGCTCCTGCATTTCTCCCAATGTACCCTCTGTACAGAGTCCTTACAGAGTCCCTACCTAATGTGCCCTCATTCTTCTTCTGTTGATTTTATATAATCATTTTAATTTTCTGTAGTTTTAAATGTTTCTCAACAAATATGGCATATAAATACAGTAGTAAATGTACGAAATTTTTAATAAATAAATATAGATAAATCAGAGAGCTAAAAGTTCATTGATAGGGTGCATGATCAAAAAAAAAAAGTATGAAGACCAACCACCTGCCCACAGCACTGCCTCTGTGTTGTGTGAAGTCCTCAGTCTTCACGTGGCCTACCTGACCTGGGTGGGGATAGAGCAGAGATTACTCCTTGTGTGGGAAACCAAGAGAGATATAGATAGCTATAAAAGACCCCTTGCAAACGTCTCCCTATTACTTGTCCCTGGGGGCACAGCCTAGATCAACATCCACAATAGAGCAGCATTCCAAGTTTTCACTCTGCCAGTTTTTATTTAGCCATGAACAAGCTGCTTAACCACTCCAAGCTTCTGTTTTCTCACTTTTAGAATAGGAGTGTGGATGCCTGCCTTACAGCCTCATTGGCTGCATGTGAACAAGCCATGGACATTAAAACTGAGGCTTGGTACCAACAATGAATGTTATTGTTCTGAAGTTCCACACCGACGTGCAACAACAAAATATTTCATATGGTTTTTAACAAGAATGTTTCTGATGGAAAGTTCTTATTAGAGCACAGAATCACTTAGAAGAGAGTCTACCCAGGACAAGATTTCTTTCTACAGAATTATTGAAAGATGATCACCCAACTTTGGTTGCATTACATCTAGTAACAGGAAGCTCCCCACTCTGCGGGAAAGAGATTTCATTTGGGGATGGGGGGGGGGTGGGTAGAATGCTATTTTATTAAGTAAAAATATCACCTCTGGTAATGTTTACCTTTTGAATCTATCTCCTTTGGACCACCTAGACTGTTTCACTTACCTCTAACCACAATCATGATACATCCTCACCAGTCATCTATACACATACCACTAAATTTCCCTTTTCCTGGGTAAATAGGCCCAGCTCTTTCCAAATGTTCTGGTGTGATATGATTGCCAGAAATCTTGTATCCATCATAATCTGAGACATCAATGCATTTATCTAAGAATATGTGGTGCCTAGAACTGAGGATAATATGCTAGATTATTGTAATATTGTAATGTGTAATATGATCTATGAGGATATGGTCATGTAGTTCACTTTTATTATGAAGATGCCATGTTACACTAGTTACAAACTTTGTAGCTAATAATATACAATCATCCATCCTCTCACCAAACACCAAGAACCCCTTGCTACGGATGTGGAAACAAAACGGACGCTCATAGAAGTTCTGAGAGTCATTCCCTATCACACAGATAAGAGAATATTATGACATAGGCCTCCTGACTGCCATTGGCCTCAACACTCAGTGAAGAGTAACTTCACTTGTCACCACTAGCTTGGGTCAGCTACTCTCTAAGCCTTTTTTTCCACAAAGAATGATGCCAGGCAAGTGCTCTGTTTTGAGAAATTGAGTCTATTGATTTTTAATATGAACGTAGATGTCTAAAATTTAGAAATACAGAACACTTAGATATAAGAAACCTAAAGATTATATGAACAATGACACACTTATGAATAAGTGACAAGTAAACTAGTCAAATGTCACATAGCCACTTAATCTAAAGGTGGAAATAGAGGCATGATCTTCAGATTTTCAACCCACCACTTTTGCCCAAATCATCCAGTGTATCAAAAAATTATGGATTCCTTTACTGATGCTGCACGAATTAGCAGACAGCCAAGTGATATTTGGGCCCATTTGAAAACATGGATTCCTTATAGTTGATAATTTCACCCCCAATACAGAGATCTATTATTTTACCCCACGTAATTTAAAAAATCACCTTCAACTCGGAATTACATAAATATTGAAAATTCATTTGTGGTGGAGAGATGGGTAATTGGACTGACTTTGGGATGTGGCACAAGAAGCAAGCCTGTCAGTTCGCTGGAAGACCAGGGTTTCCACAAATGCCTGCCTAGTCCAAACAGAAGTAGGTGCTGCTGCTGATTCTAGCTGCTATTTCTTTTTTCTTTCTTTCTTTCTTTCTTTCTTTTTTTTGGTGAAAATATCTTAATATTCTTTCCGTTGCAAATTACTCCTTTGGTTCAATGTTTCAAATTGTGGATTTTAAGAGTGTTACTTTTCAAGTTGTAATCAAAACTAGAAGATACTTAAACTTGCTACCTGCTATTTCTGCAGCTGTTTTATTCTAGTCTTCAAAGGAAGACTAGAAGGAATACCTAGGAGCTGAAAACTGTGCCCTCTATTTTAGCTCTGGGAACAACCTAATTCAATATGGCCATTTGGAAAAGCAGTGTGGCTTCGAATCACTAAGATGATTTTTTTTCTCTTTGGCCCGATTAATCTAACCCTGGGAACAATTCCACAGAAAGAAAAAGCTTCTTGCTTGATGATTTCCATTACAGCATTATATACAATACTGAAAGTTTGTCAGAGAATTCTTTCATAAATTATCTGATAACAACATATACATTATCAAAAAAACAGTGTTGAGAACTAGTCACGCCTGATGTCTAGCACAATATCTTCCATGTTGAAAGTGCTCAATATATGTTGAATGAGTGAATGAGAAGTTTATAATATAATGCTAAGTTTCAAGAATAATGTTATCTTGTGCGTGTGTCACTTGGTACCTTACAAAATGAGAGCATATATCCTTATTTTATTCTGGTGAGACATTCATTAATTTTGTGTGCATTTTGTTCAAAAAGTGTTTGGATAAATACCAAAAAGTTGCTAAGTCGTAGGTTATGTTCTTTGTCCATAAGGCAATAAACTGAAAATTAAAATTAAAATATCACCACAAAAAACAAACCAATGTATTTGTAAGTGATAAAAGAAAACTAAAGTTTTGGAACCAAAAGAACTCAAATTTAAATTAAAAATTATTTTGTAATAAAAACAATGAAAGAGTTGAATGGATCAAAATCAATTGGATGCTTTCAAGTCCTGGGTGAATATTTAATTGTATATCAACTATGAAATATTGAGAATGAATTAGCTAAGTATTTTTCTTAAGAAATAAGAAAATTTCTTATTTCTTAAGAAATAAGAATATAGCCAATTAAGTAAAACAATAGATAACAATGAGTATGAACTAGTTAAGAAATTGTTACAATAAATTAAAACCAACTAGCTAAAGGGTCTATTAATGAAGCAAAAATTGATTCTATGAGACAAAAAAATATCAAAACTCATGAAAAATCTGATTATGAAAAATAGAATAAAATATATGTATATATACAGTTATTACAAAAAAGGTTAATGAAAAAGTCAGGAGATAATACAGAATTGAAAAGAATATTACATGTAATTTTATGCCAAAAATTGAAAATTTACATACAATCAATGCCCTATTTTGTAATATAAATACACAAAAGTAAGAAAAAAAGAGAAAATTTGAATAGACCAATAAAAATAGACTAAAATAAAATTTGAATAAACCACTTAATGAAAATAGACTAAAATTTGTCACTAAAAATGTCCAGGACCAGAGAATTTACTAGTGTGTTTCAGTAATCTATTATTATCATGTTTATAAAAATTCCCTAACATGAAAAATGTTTGAAAAACTCCAAACTTATTTTGCAATGCTGGACTAACCATGGTCCATGATAACAAGGCAGAATGCTAGAGATAGATTGGGAAAAAGAAGGGGGAGTGGGAAGCGAGAGGGAGAGGGGAAAAGAAAAGAAAGGAAAATAAAAGAAAAAGAAGAAAAGAGAAGAGAAATTATTTGATCACTTTAATTATGAATATAGAGGCAAAAATCCTAAGAGGTTCATAGTAGTGCTCATATTGCATTTAATGTGGTGGATAGAAATAAGATAAGCAAGCAAATTCAATACTTTTTATGAACAAAAACAAGTTTGAAATATTTGAAGTGTAATTTTTTAAAAATTATGGTATCTTCATATAACAGATATGAAGCCATTATATGGAATTTGTTACATCTGCATGTACTTACACAAAAAAGATTTTCCTTATAAATTATTGCTCAAAAAATGCAAGTTGAGGAACAATATATATAATATGATCACATTTTTGTTAAGAAAAATAGTATAGAAAAGAATGTCTATCTTCTGTTTTCTGTGTATGTGTGTATACATATACCAATATATATAATTGTATGTTTACATGAATGCATGAATAAATGTGTGGATTTGTGTATGTGTGGATTTGTGTATGTGTGTGTCTGCATATTTAGGAAGATGTACTTCAAACTATAAACAGCAGTTAACCAGAAAATTGAGATTGGAAATGGACAAGTTTTTCACATGTTGCATTTTATAATTTTATATGATTAGAACTATTGTGATTTTTTCTTTTTATGTTTTGCTTTATTTTAAAAACATATTTTAAATTTCTGTCTTAAAAATCAGAATGTTCAATTTTATCACAAACCTGTAATTATACTACAAAAATGTAAAAATAATTCTCTACACAGTTGACCCTTGAACAACCATACACAGTTCCACATCATCAAATTTAACCAACCTTAAATCATGTAGTACTGTAGTACCTATTTATTGAAAACAATCCACGTATAAGTGGACTTGTACAAACCAATTCAATATACACAGGTCAAATTTTTATAAATTTAAATGAGCTGATTTGAAATTATGTAATAAAAAATATTCTCTGAGACTCGCTTTATGAAAAAAATTAGAAAGAAAATGTGAATCAAAACATACATTTTGAAGTCCACCAAGAACCACATACTTTCAGAGCAGGAACACATGTGAACTGCAAACTTTGACACCATGAGTACCCAGCGGAGCTGGAAAGGAAACATGTCTGTCATCCTCTGTACTTGTGAGCCAAGCTGTACAGCTTCAATGATGCTGTATTTTAATATATACTGATTATAAATAAAACTTCTTAGGAAAGCACAGAAATCTGTGGTCCATAGGCCAAATTCAATCTTCACCTGCTTTTGTAAATACATTTTATTGGAGCACAGCCATGCCCATTTGTTTGCACAGTGTCTATGGCCAGTTTTGTCCTACATTGGCAGAGTTGAATAGAGACTATACGCCCTGCAAAACCTAAAATTTTTACTGTCTGACCTTTCACAGGAAATGTTTGCCAACCCCTGTCCAATAGCAATGTACCCACTCATTCATTAAACTGCTACACTATTGTTAATGCAAAGCCAGTAATGATAATGAAAATGCACCACCAAATCCAGTTGGAATGGAAGCTACATGGAGAAGGCAAACCACATTAATATATGCACTGTTGATTTAGCGAAAACTATTCTGCCTGTATTAGAGATAATGCTAAGTGTTATGGTCTGAATATTTGTGTTCCTCCAAATTCATATACTGAAACTCACCGCCCCAGGGGATGGTATTAAGAGGTGGACCCTTTGGGAGGTGACTAGAGTTAGAAGAGATCATAGGGGTGGGGCCCCTGTGATGGGATTTGTGCCCTTATAGGAGGAGACAAGAATGTCTCTCTCTGTTTGTACACACCAAGAAGGCCATGTGAAGACATAACCAGGAAGAGGCACCTCACCAAGAACCCGACCATACTGGCACCCTGATCTTAAACTTACAACCTCTTGGAACAGAGAGAAAAAACTATTTGTTAAGTCACCCGGTCTGAGGTAATTCGTTACAATAGCCTGAGCAGACTAGGACACCAAGAAAATTATAAAGCAGCTTTAAAGCAAAAATAGATGTAATATTTACAGATTTATTTAGTCTGAAAATATAGACATCTGTTCTCATTTATTCCTATGGAAAAATCAGGTTTGATTGGGCAAGTCTAGAACAAACGTTAGGATGTCACCAGGCCCAAACCGCTAGCACATAGTGTGGCTGCCAGCCATCCCTCCACGGAGCAGCTGCTCTGGGCCATGCACCGCGATCTGGCCCACAGCCAGGTGAGCTTGCTGCTACACCTCACAATGTGGTTGGGAAAGCAAAAAGACAAAATTATCTTGCTTTGCTGGATTTCCTTGTAAAATTATACATGGCATGCTTCCATAAATCTAATTTGATTAAATGAATCTCCTTTGACAATCCAGGATTAAATTCCTTTGTTAAAGCTGTTATTTCTTTCTGGAATTTCTTCCCAACCTTCTCCACAGAGAGAAATCCCCAAAGCATTTCAGACCCAGCTCGGGGTTACCTTCTTGGAAGCCTTTGAACAGCTCATTCCCCAAACTCAGCTGTGGCTTCCTCCTGGGTTCTCTCAGGGCCCTGCTGAAGTGTTGCCACCCACCCACTTCTGCCTTACCCCAGACTATGAGCATCTTGAGGTGGGACCCCAAATTGCCTACAATAGTCATTTTAATACTATTACTAATACCTTAGGGAAATGTGCCCTCAAAATAACTTTTTATTATGACCCCATCAATAATACAAATAATCTTAAAATGTGAATCTCAACCTTTAATTTATCTGTTCTTTGAGAACATTTAAATGTTTGTACTTCTTTAAGAAAATCCACTTTGGAGTAGAAGAGAATTTATTTCATTTTCTCTCAATTGTTAATTATTTTTTGTTTTGTTGTTTTTTTGGGGTTTTGTTTTTGTTGTTTTGTTTGTTTGTTTTGTTTTTTGGCCATACCACCACAGCATGCGGGATCTTAGTTCCCTGACCAGGGATCGAACCATGCCCCCTGCAGTGGAAGGGCAGAATCTTGATCACCGGACTATCAGGGAAATCCTCAATTGTTAATTGTAATTGTAGGAAATTTGGAAACAACAACACTTATTTTAAAATATTATTCAAGTCCTACCACCTAAAATGACTGCTCTTAAAATCCAAGTGTGTTATCTTCTATTCCTTCTTTGAAGTGTAATCACTTACACCCTATGGCCTTTAGAGTATATCTAAGCTTCCAAGAGAATACATACTTAGGAGTATTGCTGCATTTATATTAAATAGCAAATATGTCTGATGGATTTTTTTCATCCCATCAAGTGATTTTGTTGCATCTAGTCAAAAGTTTTCATTGATTTCCTTTCTCCTGGATGTTTCTGAGCTTCAGGTTACAGATTTATATTAGCCTGTTTGCTTTTCAGTGATGTTTGTTAATGAATTGCTGTAAGTATGCCATGTACCCATAAAAGGAGTATTTATGGTGTCCTATGGTAACCTCAAATCATCCTTCTTGTGTAACAGTCCTTTCTTCTGGCTTTAATTTTCCTCTTTAGAAAGCACATCTTTTGGAAGTTGATTTAGTGCAGGTCAGTTGGTGATAAACACAATTATTGTGTGTTTGAAAATGTGCCATTGTTTTAAAATGGTAATCTCTCTGGAGAGAAAATTCATGATTACCGATCATAATCTCTTAGTTCCTTAACAATATTTAAACCATAAAGTAGAAACTGGAAATTATAAAGTTAAATCTACTCTACAACTACTACTAATTTTGCAATTAGTGCAATTGTTCCTTTGTAGGCAATATTTATTTTCTCTTTCATTGTTTTTAATACATTTTTTCTCCAGCTTTAATGAGGTATAATTGACAAATAAAATTGTAATACATTTAAAATGTACAACATGATGATTTGGTATATGTATATATTGTGACAGGGCATAGAGTTAATTAACACACCCATCAACTCACATATTTAGCTGTTTTTGTTGTTGTTGTTAAAACACTTAAGTTCTACTCTGTTAGCAAATTTCAATTATACAATACATTATTATCAACTGTAATTGCCATGTTACACATTTGATCTTAAGACCTTATTTATCTTATAACTTAAAGTTTGTACCTATTTACTAGCCTCTCCCTATTTCCCTCAACCCCCAGCCCCTGGCAACCATCATTCTACTCTCTGTTTTTCTGAGTGCATCATTTTTTGTTTGTTTGTTTAATTTCACACATAAGTGAGATCATACAGCATTTGTCTTTCTCTGTCTTGCTTATTTCATTTAGCATAATGTCCTCCAGATTCACCTATGCTGTTTCATATATCACATTTTATTTTCTTTTTCCATCCATTGGACTACAGACATTTACATTGCTTCCATACCTTGGTTATTGTGAATAATGTTGCAATGAACATGGGAGTACAAATATCTCTTTGAAATCATGATTTCGTTTCCTTTGGATATATATACCTAGAAATGAGTCTGCTGAGTCATACTGCAGCTCTGAGTTTAATTTCTTGAGCAGACTCCTTATTGTTTTCCATAGAGACTGTACCAAATTACATTCCCACCAATAGTATACATGGTCCCTTTCCTCCACATACTCACCAGAATTTATCTCTTGTATTTTTGGTAATAGACATCCTAACATCTGTGAATTGATATCTAATTGTGGTTTGCATTTCCCTGATAATTTGTGTACCTGTAAGCCATATATGTCTTCTATGGAAAAATGTCTATTCAGTCCTTTGTTGATTTTTCAATTGAGTTATTTGTTTGTTTGTTCTGCTTTTTAAGACTGCTTTGGCTATTGACAGTCCTTTGTAGTTCCATACAAATTTTAGGATTTTTTTCTATTTCTGTGAAAATGCCATTGGAATTTTGATAGAGATTGCATTGAATCTGTAGAGTACTTTGAATAATACGGATATTTTAACAATATTAAGTTTTACAATCCATGAACATGGGATATTTTCACTGGATATAGAATTCTGGATTGCCAGATTTTTCATTTTTTATCATTTTAAAGGCATCATTCCACTATTTTCTGGAATTCATGGTTTCAAGTTGTCAGTCCCCTGTATACAATGCATCTTTTTTTTTTCTCACTGCATTCAAGATGTTTCTTTTACTCTGGTTTTCAGTAATCTAACTATGATATGCTTAGTCTTGTATGGTGTGTGTGTGTGTGTGTGTGTGTTTGTGATTTTGAGATTTGTATTTATACTCTTTGAAGTTCCTTGAGCTTTTTGAAACAGTAAACTTTTACTTTTCATGAAATTGGGGACATTTTTAGCCATTATTTCTTTGAAAAATTTTTTATGCTAAATTATCTCTCTTTACTCCTTTGGAGACTAGTTACTCATAAGCAAGACCATTTGATATTGTCTGACAGGTCTATGAGGATCTGTTCACTTTTACAGAATATTTTCTCTGTCTTCTTCACATTGGATAATGTCTATGAATCTATTTCTGGAAACAGCAAATGATGGCATACAGGACAATCCTAGCCTACAATGTGTTTTCATAGATAATGTGTTATTAGAGCACAGCCATATACATTTATTTACATATTGACTACAGCTGCTTTCTTTAGTAGTTGAAACAGAGACTATATGGACCACAAAACCTAAAATATTTGCTATCTGACCCTATTCAGAAAAAGTTGCTGACCCTTCAAATTTTCTGACTTTTCCTTATGTTACCCCCATTCTGCTATTAAGCTCATTCAGTGGGGGGGTTTTTTTAGATATTGTAATTTCCTAGTTCTAAAATTTACATTTGATCCTTTTAAAAATATTTTCTCTCTTCTGAGATGTTGTTTTTTCATTCATTACAAGCATAATTTCCTTTACCTTGTGGAGCATAGTTATAGTAGCTATAACTATATATAGTATAGTTTTAAGACCTTTACTGATAATTTCAACATTTGGGTTATCTCAGGATTGTTTTACATTAATTATATTTTCCTTTGAGAATGAGTGATGTTTTGCCAGTTTCTCCTTTGTCAAGCAATTTTGGATTGTATCATAGACATTGTGAATTTTATGTTCTGTAGGCTCTGGATTTTATTATTTTCCTCCAAAGAGTGATAATATATTTTTACTACCAGACAATTAACTTGCTCAGACACAAATGGCAAACTTTCACCTACCTCCAGGGACCATGGTTCAAATCTCACTTTAGTACTTTAAGATGTATCTGTGGGCTGTTTTCTGTTTGCCCTGTGAATGCATGGTTCAGGGTCAACCACAGACTTGGGCAGAGTTCAAACACAGAACATGGATCATTCCTTTACTAACTCCTGTACAGAATTCCTTCCTCTATGGTGGCTATGGTTGTCCCAGGACCTGTCTTCTGATTTCTCAGGCCAGAAAGATAGCAGCCTATCAGAGTATAAACTCCCTGACACTGTGCAGCCACTATGACTTATTCTTGGATCAAAACCACAAAAATGGGAATGTACCACAAAATGCTCCCTACCTCCAAGATTATATTCCCATTAAAAGGTTGCTCACTCTTCAGAACTCTCTTGTAGTGTTTCTTATATTTTGTACAGGTTTTATAATTGTTAACTGTGGCATTGTCAGACTGCTAAGAGTTAACTCCATCATACCAGAAGTGCTATTAAATTTAATGTAGATCCTGATACTTTGGAGTTTAAGTCTACTATCATACTATTTATTTCATTTCGTTATTTTTATTTTTTCTCATCATTTAGGTTGATCTATCATCATGATCATCATTATTATTTCATTTCTTCCTCATTTAGCTTGTTCATTGTGCAATCTTTTCTATTCATTTTAATTAGCCTAGAGATATAATATGCCTCATCAGACTCTCCAGGACACTCATATACTCATTCTCTTACCCATATTTTTGGCCAGTTTCTTCTTTTGAAAACACTTTTCCACTTGGATGCCATTTTCCTATTTTCCTCCCATCTGGTCATCCCTTTTCAGTCTAAACTGATTCCCTGTCTTCTTCCCATCTTCTGAATATTGAAATTCTGCAGGTCTTAATCTCTGGCCCTCCTTGCTTCTCTCTCTGCTCTGCCTTTCCATGTAATCTCATCTAGTTTCTTGCTTTATATTCCATCTCTAATTAAATTCTTCCAATTTTTTTCATTTTGAGCCCTGATCTCTCTTTTGAGTACCAGTCAAATATCTAACAGCCTACTCAATATCTTCATATAGATATTCAATACGTATGCCAAGTTTATCCTCCCTGAAACACTGGGGCACTATATTATAGTGGTTAAAATCATAGACTATGAAGCTAGACTCAGCTCAATTCTTGTATGTCACTTAGTAAACCTGGGACAATAGGCAGTATACTTTACTCCTCTATGTTTCTACATTTGTAAAATGGGGAAAATAATAATAGCATCTAACCCACTGGGTTTTTTTGGTACGGATTAAGCAAATTATTATTCATAAATCAATTTAAATAGTTGCTTGTCTATAGTAATAATTACATCATATTTTACTATTTTTATTTTATTGTTATTATTACAAGCGTTCCTTGTTTTATTGCACTTTGCTTTATTGCTCTTTGCAGATAACTGCGTTTTCCACAAATTGAAGGTTTGTTAAGCTGCATTGAGCATATCTATCAGCACCATTTTTCTAACAGCATTTGCTCACTTCGTATCTTTGTGTTACATTTTGGTAATTCTTGCAATACTTCAAACTTTTTCATTGTTGTATTTGTTATGGTGATCTGTGATCAGTAATCTTTGATATTTCGATTTCAAAAAGATTACAACTCACTGAAGGCTCAGAGGATGATTAGTATTTTTTAGCAATAAAATATTTTTTAATTAAGGTACATACATTGTTTTTTATACATAATGCTATTGCACACTTAATAGACTATAGTGTAAACACAACTTTTATATGTACTAGAAAACCAAAAATTCATGTGACTAGTTTTATTTGCTATATTAGCTTTATTGCAATGGTCTGGAACTGAACCCAAAATATCTCAGAGGTATGTCTGTATTATTAATTTCATCAGCATGTCCCCATTTGCTCAGGACAAAACTTTGGAGTTACACTTCACACCACTCTGTCTCTGAACCATTCAATCCACGACACATTTTTGTGTTATGCCTAATTATGCAAATTATGCCTAATTTGCCTTTTTAGAGTACTTCTACCTATTTCTCATCTCTCACCTGGACAATTGCAGTATGTCCTCATTGCTAGTCTCCCTGATTCTCCTCTTGCCCTCCTACATTCTATTCTAAACATGGATGTCATACTTCCTCTTAAAAATGTAAATTGTACCTATTTAAACCTTTCCATTATACGTAGAATAAAATCTAACGGCTTTGACAAAGTGGGTGGGGCTCACGTCAGCAGCTGTCTCAGCCACCACCCACGTTCCCTTAATCAGCTCTCCAGCTCGCAAGCTAAGTCAGCTGCCTTTTGGTTGGCCTCTACTGAGCCAAGAGTCTTTGCACTTGCTGTTCTTCCCTGACATGTTCTTCCCCAAATCATCACCAGACCTGCCTGTTTCCAGAGGTTCCGGTCTCTGCTTAGATGGCTCCTCCTCAGAAAAGCCGTCTCTGACCATCCTATGTTAAACTCTTCCCCTACATTCCAATGTTCTATTTCATTTGTTTGGTGGTTGCTTTGTTTACTACTGTTTATCATTGATCTTCCCTAACTAGAAAATAATTTCTGCAAGAGGAGGATCATTGACTATAGCATTTAGTCTTGAGACCCCATATTTAAAATAGTACTCTTAAATATTAGGCTTTCAATAAATGTATTTTGGATTAATAAAGGCCCAGATGATAAGTTGTGATTATTTAATTTTTCCAAAAAACATAGGAAGTAGATAATTCTATCTACATATTAATGATATGAAGTTGAAAATTCAGTGGGTAACTGGTGCAGGGGCATAAGTTTGGTTATTTATGGAGTCGAATTGATTACAATATGAATTTTTTTTGTTTTTACTGTTCTACCACTCCAATGTTCCCTCTTTTCCTTGAAGGATAACTAGGATTTATATGTGGGGAAATAAGCTTGGGATTGCTCAAATAAGGACAAGAAACATCTAAAATTCATGAAAATGTTTCCCTACCCACAAGAAAAAAAGGAATTTCTTTAACTGACATTTACATAATGCATATTACATAGAGTTTTTGCACTTAGAAGTAGTAATTCATTTAGCTCAGATAACAAACATATGAGCTTGGTACTATTGTTGTTCCTATTTTGCAGATGAGGAAACTGAGATACAAATTAGTTACATGCTGTCAAGATTCCCTGAGGTGGTCCCAGGCAGTATTACATGGAAAATGGTATATCAGAGATTGTGATTCCAATCAGAAAGACTTTCTTAGTTTAGAAAACACAAAGTTGACTTTGAAGGGCTAATAGAAAAGAGGGAACATATATCAAAATTAGTTTTTGTAAAGTGCCATTCAAGTGAAAATCAGTGAGGGGAAACAATTTGTATTTGAACTCAACTTGGTATTCTCTGCAACAACTATAGCGTCTAACTCTCTTTCTCTTACTACCAAGCCCAGCGGGCAGGACTGCGATAGTGCAGGACCACATCAATCCCACAAGCCCAGAGATGAGTCAACTTGTCAACTAAACCAGGTACTAGGCTATGCACCAAGAGAAAGGAAATCATAAGGAAGTCCAGCATAGCACCCACATAAAAGTGAGGCCAAAGGTTATATACTGAGGGGCTGATCTAAGCATCCTACTCTGAGCCTGTAGGATAGTGAGAGTATTCACATACATGCAGCAATGAAAGAGCATTCTAGAACAGGAAAAGGTGTAAACAAAGACTGCAAAGTGAGGTCATGTGGTATATTTTAGAGGTACAGCCATAATGTAAAAGTTGTAACATGAAAGTTGTAATAGTGTAATGTGAAAGTTGCAGAGAAGTGTCACAAGAGCCAAGACGGGAAAAGTTGTGTAGCTTTACCTGTCATCTAAGGAATGTCAATTTCCCTTAATAAATAAAAGGGAACCAACGTTAGTCTACACCTAGTTGACCTTCATGCTCAGATCTTCCTATGCCACGTACATAAACAGCACCATTTCACCCTGGTCCCCAGTCTGAACCTTACTTGGCTTTATATTGTGCCAAAACAAGTCATTCAATAGAGCAAAATTCAACAAAATATAACCATCTGCTTTTGTTTAAATATAATATGAACAATTAAATTATACTGGAATTTTCCCTGAATTTCCCTCTTTGGGATAGTCTTTAAGCAACCTATAGACGTGTATAGTGGTTTGATATTATATCATGCCCGGACTATGTTTACATTGGATCAAAATAGACATTAAGGGAGGAAAAAATGTAAAGATCCTAGTGTTTGATGTATCTAATGCAAATACTCCATCTCAGGGTCATAACTTTGTAAGTAGGAAATCCTACAATTACTTTTCCTTATACAACCAGTAAGTATAGAGTTAAGGCAGCTGCTTGAACATTTGTCCACCAGCATCTGCAACAGGACATAAAAGGCAGGTCAACATAGGAGGCCTTATAGCAAGGGCACATAGATAACGCACAGGGCACGTCATCATCTCAGAAATGGAAATACCATGAAAGCTCTGGACAAACATCTAAACTAAGACAGCTTTAATATAAGTACATAGTAGATATCTAAGAATGTGATGCTTCATTGTGCTTGCTCTTGGATTATTGTGCTTGATTTTGGGTCACTGGCAAACTGCCACATGTGAAGAAGAGACCCCAGATATTGAAGGGATCTGGAAAACATCTTTATCTTTTTTTAATGACTAGAATTTAAAACATATTTTAATGAGAACACTTTCTCACCATCTTTACATAGAAATGACTTGCACTTTTTACTCTGAAGCTGCGAGGCCATCAGGACTTCTTTTCTTCCTGGTGCTAAGGGTTCTGAAGCCACCCCCCCGACCCCATCAGTTCCCCAGTGCTCTTGAGCACGTGTTGGACATGTCCTCCTCCATTGGGAGAACTCATGGCAGCTTCAGGGGCTTGATTCTTATCAAATGTTTAACTGCTTTCAGTTTTGCATTCACCAAAGGGATATTCTTGTGAACTTAAGGAGTATGTGCTTTTTGTAACCCAAGCATCCTTATTAAATCTTTCTCCCAATAGGGACGTCTTTTTGTACTTTTTATTCTGGTAACAATATGCAGTTTATGAGGTTGCTGTGGATCCCCACCGTCTTTTTCATGACCTTCAGGTGAAGGCTGAAAAACTTCGTCTGGAATTCTTGACTTCGTCAATCTGTGACAAATTCAATCTGTACAAAAAGAGGCTCCACACCTTTTGTCACCATTGATAGTGTGCCTGGGGGGCTCTGAACTATTGAGTGCAAAATCCCTGCCATGAGTGTGGTGACTGTTCTTAGAGATGGCAACTGCTAAATGTCTTTCCACCTGATGGGAAGTAGACTTCACAGAGGATACTTAGTGTGGAGGAGAGAACATTTGGGTGGGAGACGGTAGAAGGTTTCAAGTAGAAATGGTTTACACCAGGGAGTAAAAAAGCATCACTTCAATTTTCTAAGGAGGACGCTTTGTCAGTTGGAACTCTTCTAGTTTAAATGCAAATTTTGTAATGTAATGAGGTCTGGGGTGAAATTGAAGCAGGAGCTACAAAACTGCTTGGCAGGACATTGGAAATGGTTACATAGAGTTGGACATCCAAGTCAGTCAAATCTTGTGGCTTTGGATTCCAGGTTCTCTTAAGTTCTATATTAGTGCTATGAGGTAGGTCATCTTAATACCATACTGCTTTAAAACTTAGCCTCAGAACGCTGCTCTTCCTGCTGAAAATATCAATAACCTCCTTCAAAGAGACATCTTGATTTTGCTAGATGCTTTTTCAGTGTTTGGCAGCTTGGTAAACTTTTTATTAGTCCACTTATTGTTTATTTTGCATTGTTTTGTTTTAAGCACAGAAGGGTGAAGTACTCAACTGTGTGTTTTAAACTTTAGGGCTATATCATGTTAAATCACAGATACCCGGCATGGCTGAGTAAATGTTTACCTTCCAGAGCTAGCCTAAACAAAGAAAAACAACTGTCCCAAATAGTTTCTTTGCAGAATGATAACTAAAGGCTCTCTTTGCTGAAGTCTTAATCTTAATCTTAAATATTTGCTGTCCTAAATTAAGGAAAGTTATGTCTGTAGTCTTATTATCTGTTTTTCTTCATGCTCATCATAAATGCCAAAGGGTAATTCTTCCTAGAAAAATCAATCTTTTGTGATAACATGCAATGTGTTTTTAATTAATGAAGCTGCTTGATGCTGGCAGACTATAAGCATCTTATCGTCATATGCTGGGGGAATTCATGCAGGGTCCTGTCTGTGCATGCTGAGCCCTGGAGCCAAAGAAAAATCTCCTGTCATTAACTGTTCTGCTTAACTAGCCTACTTATTAAGAACCAAGCCATCAGTCATGCTGGATAAGCATATCAAGATATAAGGAGACGCCAGAAGCTGATGAAATATTTTGGCGAGAGCAATGACCAGTTTTGTTATAATAACTTGTGGTTCATCTCCAGTGTTTGGGGAAAAAAAGTCATTTGATATTGCTCAATATTCTTGGGCAAAATGTAACTGTCATCTGAACCCAGAGGTAGAAAAGAAAATTTTCGTTTGTTTGTTTTGTTTTGAAGGCGAAAAATGGTCTTTCAATTGGGGGACACAGGGAGAGCCTTGAGTTGAGTCATTTTTCCTTTTTAATGGCCCTAACGCCTGGTACAAGTTACCTGTCCTCTCCAAGACTCTGTTTCCTCCACTGGAAAATGAGGCTGAGAGTGCCCACTTCATGGTGAGTACATGGGATAAAGTGTTGAAGGCACATTGTAGACTATAAGGACAAAGATGTTGTTACTCCTTCTTAAAATTATGATTATTTTATCCTCATAGAAAATTTCACCAAAGTGAGAGCTGGAAATAAACATTTCTAAATATTCATAAAAAGGAAGATATCATTATTCTCACTTTTCAGATTCCCAAATTTCAGGTTTTAGTATGAAAGCCTGATCAACAAAGGCTCCTTTCTTTTTCCCCTGAATGTTGCCAAAATAAAATGTAGGCATGAAATGCAGGGAATTTTTTGATAATGGAGCAGAGAGGTATTTATTGTTTCAGAAAGCACTTCCTGAAAACATTTATAACCATGGAGCCAATAAAATGAGGGGTTCATAGATAAGTATACTGGAAGGAAACAAAGACCATTGCAACACATAGTGAAACACCCTGGAATTATTCTTCCTTGTATTCTTAAGCATAATTTTTACATTAATATAAAGAGTCAAAATAAAAGTTCCCTTCTGGGCTTACACAATACCCAGCAACTGACCAATTAGAGTAAAGAGAGCTCAAACTAATTGTTTTTAATTATATGAACATAGCCCAGGTTGACTTATCTCTAAAATGGGATAATTTTATAGGCATTGAACACTCTTTTAATGTTTGAAGGATTAAATTGTTTCTGAATTATAAGCTAATAGAGTGAATACTGAATCCAACACAAGACCTTTATATGATGGAAATCATAAAATAATATAACTGCAGATAATAATATAAGGATGTGATTTTAATAATATAACAATAATAACAATAATATTTACAGCTCATGGAACTTATGAAGATAACTGAGACAAACTAGATGGAAGAAACTTGGGAAAATGCTAACGGTTAATCTATATTGTTTCTTCTTCTTGAAGTGTTGACTCCCTAGTCTCCATATGACCACACTCTATCCTTCTTTTAAAGCCCAGGTGGAGCCCAATGTCATCCACAGAATCTCTCCTTGCTCCATATTCTCTCTCCTTCCAGTGGGATCTCCCTTGGCATTCACCTTGCAATGGAAAACTCCATGAGGGCTGAATCTTAAATATACTCCCTTTTATATCCCCCAGTGTCTTTGAGAAATACTTACATGTGTTCGATGTAGCCCACATGAAATGAATCATATGACAAAAGAGTGGTATCCTTGAGACGCACGGCTGGGTTTGTCTTACAGGGTGGCCAAGAGGCAATATTAATGGCCATCCAATATAGGGAAATTTGGTTTGGAGCCCCATCAGGATGCTATTCTTCCTTAATAATGAGTCAGCACACACACACTGGCAGACCAAACAAGAACAGATGGGAGGCTGATCTTTGGTACTATGTAACTGGTAACTATTATTTTGTAGAGTGTATTAAAGGAAAATGACTTTCTGATCTAGGATAATAGAGAATTGATAATTCAAAGTAAACTGAAGGAGTAATGTAGATCACACAAAATTCACAGGCGTGAGAAAAGCACAGACTGTTTCAGGTCTGAAGGAAACAGGAGTTGAGATATGACGGAGAATTGGATGGACGGCCAGGTATTGTGTTTAGAGTTGGCTCTGTCCCCACCCCTCCTACCCACCACTCTCAGGGTACATGAGCCTCGGGTGTCATGTGGTGTGCTTTAGAGACCAGAGATAACTTAATAGAGGAGATTGGGGGCTTTAAAAGTCAGAGGACATGTTACCCAAGAAATCTCAACACAACATGTTCAGGATTGTGTCCCATCCCATCATGCTGAAAATCAGACCCTCTCCTCCCACGCCAGAAGCAGCAATCCTATTATCAAAAACTGTGGTCACTCACACATGATCAGCTATTCCTATAATTCTATGGAAATTAACTCAAGTAACTTCCTCAATCTAACTTCCTGTATCCAAGTAAAAAGAGAAAAATCGAGTCACCAAAAAAGACACTAAATAAAGAAAACAAACTCAACCAGCAAGAAGAAAACAAAATGCTGTGAAATAGTAAGGTAATAATAGGTCAATAAGTATATTAGTAGAAACTTGAAAATATCTCAGTAGAAAGATTCAAGAGGAGGTTATAGCTATCCTGTAAATAAGCTTCAATGGAAAAAGTATCAGTATTTATAAACATAAACATTATTAATGAAATTAAAAAGACCAAAAAAGGAAAAAATCTCCAACAGATGTCCCAAATAGTCAGATAAACTTGGTATAAGTTTAATTTAGGAAAACAAATGAAATGAAATGAATAATAAAATAAAATAAGTAATTAAATAAATAATAAAACTAAATGAAATGTTACTTGCAATGAAGATGCTAAAGATTAAAACTGTGTAAGAAAACTTAAGAGATAAGGAATAGCTCTTGGGACACAATCTGGGAGTCTTTAGCCCCAAAGGTACAAGTCTAGCTACACTGAGGCTGAGGCTGTAATGTGTAAAGAGTATGTGGAGAGAGAGAAAAAGAAAGAGATTTGTGGTTCTGACATTTGCTGATGCACCCCAGTCTCATAGGAAAGGCACAGAGTTTTTAAGAGAATTGTTCTATGGAAACACTACCAGCTTGGACTAAACTGGACACAGCAAAATGAAGCCCTTGGACCCCCAAACTACCAGGGGTCATGTGGTGGGCAGGATTCTAAGACACCTCCTGAGACTCCTGGACCCTGGTGGACACAGGAGTCTTCCTCCAGCTATCTAATCAAACACAATTCAAGAGACAGCTGTGAGGGGATTTTGCAGATGTGATTAAGCTCTCAAATCAGCTGACCTTAGGATCGGTCAATTCTCCAGGTGGGCCTGACCTAATCCTATGAGCCCTTTAAGAGTGGGAGAAGAGAGGGACAGCACAGAGATGGGCTCGGCCTGGCCTGGAAGAAAGCAAGTCCCCATGCTGTGAACTGCCTGTGGGGGTCACCTGGGCAAGGACCTTCAGGTGGATTCCAGGAGCTGAGCGCTAGCAGGAAAACTGTGAGATTAACACCTGGTGGTGTCAAAGCCACTAATTTGGGATCACTTGTTACACAGCAGGAATCAGGCTGAGAAAACTACGCAGCTCTAGCAACTGGTCATTCCTTATGGTAAATGGATTAATCCAGAGCTCAGGGGCTGGAGCCAGTGTTACCGAGTCCAAGCTTGTATTGCTCATGGCACAACAGTCCAATAAATCGGGAAGAGGTGTTGGGACAAGGAATAGCGACTCTATTCGGAAAGCCAGGAGACTGAGAAGGTGGTGGACTAGTGTCCCAAAGAACCATCTTACCTGAGTTAGGATTCAGGCTTCTTTTGTACTAAAAGGGGAGGGAGTGTGGCTGGTGGTTACAAACTTCTTGGTGCTGGAATCCTTCATTCTTCCAGCTGTCTGCCTAGGTCAGGTCACGATGCTCCTGTCAACCTCCAACAAGACAAATGTCTCTGTTCTGCAACATTTTATCTCTATATGAATGGAAAAGAGTTATACCTTTAAAGGCCAGACCCTTAAGAATGGGCTATCCTGTATATTTCAGGCTATAGGCAACATTCTTTTCCAAAATATCCAGAGCCAGCATGACTAAGCACAGGCAACAGAGCACAAGGGTTAGAGCTAAAGGAATAGATCCAATATGGAGTTAGGTTTTGTTCTTCCCTGTTTCACCAGGAGCCATGAAGAATTGCCTGGGGGAGCACAAGCGGGCAGCATTCAATGGGTCTGAGCCCATAGGAACCAGCGGCCACAGCAGCCCTCCATTTGTCCCCTTTTCAGCTGGAGAGACTGCTCCACAGTTTTAAGTTAGATGAGAGAGGGACAGATAAACCTTACTCAAGAAAACTCATCGGACACAGGGATTGTCGGAGTTTCATGGAGGACTCCCAGGGGTGAATGTATTTTCATGTGGAAGGACTGTATGTGACATGAGGCCAGAGGTCTGGCTATCTTGGTTTTAAACCTGCCTGAAATTCTTCTCTCCATCCCTTCCCCTTGGCCCCGGGCAGCCTTTGTCATTGCCCCACATGGGCATGTCAGAAGTCAGTTAGAGGAGGCCCCAGCTCTGGTGGCTTCTTTCATATTTTCTCTTTCCTTCCTCTGTGCAAGAGGCCCCCCACCTTCATGGTCAAAGACACAGAATAAAGACAACCTAGCTGAGCCAGGACAGCCTCACCTTTAGGAGCAAAATCAATGGTTGGTAGTTATTTAAAAGAGAAATCCAAGACAAAGCAATGAAAAGACTGACCAGTCACCGAAGAGGATTTCCAGAAGGGTATAGCAATGACATTGAAGGGGAAGATGTGGTTTTAAAAAATCCAGAATGGGATTCAAGCCTTTCAATTGAAATGGCCTTCTAAGTATTAATAGAACATCAGGGAACAAAAGGTTGAGATGCATTCTGGTGAGATTTCTGGGCTGGGGGCTGGGGCGTGGGGTGGAGTAGAGAGAATGCACTTGCCTCACAGCTCCTGGGGAGGAGAGCTCTGTAACTCTTTCCTTTCCCTGCAATTCCTGCTCCTAACATGCTTGAATAGGTTTTGTTTTCTGAGACACCTCCTTCATTGATTACTTGGCTAGGATTCCTTTGTGCCAAGTTCCTTTGAATCTTCACTCATAATTATAAAATAAAGGCTGAATAACTGGTTAAAAAAATAGACAAGAAAGAAAGAAAGAAGTGGATGAAATATTTTCCCCCTCACTGAAGCTGCCCAGGTACGACCATCTGGCTTTCTGAGGAAATGCTGGGGAATGGTCTCTGCCTGGACCCCAGGGGATGGGCAGGGCCAAATCCTTTCTGTACTTCACCTGCCTCCTCACCACCCCCCAGCTCTCCCTAGGGACTAAGTCTAGAGTGGACAGAGCCACTCAGCCTTCTCCCACATCCAGTGGGGTCAGAAGGGCCACTGCCCTCTCCCTTTATTCCATTTCCTACTTCCCTATTGCAGGTCTGCAGTAAAGCTACAACTGACATAGGCAAATCTAACTCTTAATATTCTATTTAAAGACAGGATATCTTCTCTCTTTCTCTTGAACAATGCTTGAATTTCAAAACCTTTGCCTCACTAAAGTGGTAGAAATAGATAGAAATAGGTTGCGATGGTCTACAAACAAGAGATCACTAAACTAAAAGTGCATTAAACAATAAAAAGCCTTTGTTATTTCCTTTAACAAGAAATGAGGAGGACGAATGGCTGTGAATTCAGAACTCAACCATGCCATGGAGATGCAAGCATGATCCTTTACAGGCACAATTTCACACTCCGGCTTGTTCCCTCCTTGTGGCAACATGGCCACATGGATTTCCTCATGGAATTTCCACCCAACAACCAGCAAAGGGAGCCCCTTTCTGGTGAGACGGAGAAGAGTCCTTCCCAGACCCCCAGCACAGATGCCCCGGAGACCCTTGCAAGGACTCAGGCACCCTGCTCTAGCTCTTCCAGAAGAGACTGGTGTGAGGAGTAGCTGTGGGGTGTCTGCTCAAAGATCAAGAAATTCTCAGCAGTGCCCACCTTCTCCTTCCCCAAAGGGACAGCCCTCAGGGGAGAAGGAAGAAATCAAGATACAAGAGCTCAAGGTTTTCAAATCAGCATCCTTTGAGCTCTGCAATGGGCAACTGTGGGCTACTGTATGACCTGCTTGTTTCGTGGGGTGATCAGCACTTCGTGTCCATTTCAGGAGACTTTGGTAAGCAACATCCAGCCCTGCCAAGCTGGGGGAGAAGGCAATGGCAGACTCCCCAGCAAAGAGAAGGGGCAGAGCCAGGAGTCTGTACTAGAAGATCACCTGACTCAGTCCAGGCTCCTCAGAGGCTGACTGAACTGTGTCACAAAGCGGTCTCTCACCAGGGTGCTCTGCGTTTCATAGAAAACCATATGCAATTTTTATAAAAGGAATAAACAAATAATGCTCAAAAAGATTATGTTTATATGGAAATTTTCAGAACTGCTAGAGTGTGTGAAGTTGTCCCATGGTGAATGTGTATGTAAGAAATTAAATCCATGTATGTAAGCAATTAAAACAAATGACCACAAAATCCTGTGCAACCTCAAAGCTTTGATGAATTCATGGCGGTTAGCAAATGCCCAAGGTAGAAAGACACAAATATTTGTATTTTCCCTGAACTCATGAGTAATGAAACAACCATTTTTCCTTACATAGCAGTGTTTGTGTCTTGTTCTTTGTCCTGGGAGCTGCCACCCCTCACACACCAGGCTCTCCTTCCATCCTTACCTTGTAGCTGTGTGACTTGAGGAAATTCATCCTACCCTTTCCGGTCTGTGTTCTTCTCTGCTAAATGAACAAGATGATCACGAACCCAAGGGGTATTCAGTAAAGTGAAGGTGAAAGCTTTGTATCCTCGACAGACAGTAACTGCAAAATGTACCCAAATGCCCTCGGCAGGTAGTCCAAGCTTTGTGTGTGTTAGATCTCCTTTGTCTGTCTCTCAACAGAATCTATCATTTTTTTAAATTATGATCCCTCCTTGTAGCTGAACTCACTCTTTAGGTTTTTCCTTCTCTCCTCCAGTCATTTACCTTCTCCTCTGCCTCATCCTTGGCATATCTGTGCCAGCACGGTGGTGCCAGTGGGTCCCACAGGGCAGGAGGAGGGCAGCAAAGTGGATCTTGAGAACCTGCTGGTTCAAAAAGGACCTCCCCCAGCTACAGCTGGGCTCTGGCCTCGGGACTGGACTTTGGCAGTGACCTTCTGGCTGTTCACTCCCTCCTGCAGACAATACCCCCTCTCTCCTGGCCACTGCTGTCCTGACCAAGTTTCACGTGCCTCTGCCAGTGGATACCTGCTATGCAGGCTGCTGCAGGTCACACCGCGTGGCATGTGGACCCTGCAGGCAGCACCTTGCTGGCCCTCCCTAGCCTCACCAATCACCAGATGTTTCCAAGTCAAGTCCTTTTAGCCCCAATGGTGAGGCCAGTTTTCAATGCCATTTCTCATCTCAGACTTATGTGGCTTCCTGTGCTTTTCCACTTCTCTGGCCCTTTTAACTACTTATATATTTCATATCCATTTTTATAAAGCTCATATAAAATTAAGAATAATAAAGGTTAGAGTATTAAAGTTATTATAATAATTTATGCAAGTTGCTTTAGCAGTACATCTTCTCAGGCAGCGTATGAAGAAACATAAATGAAGAAAAATTACAAAATGTAATAGGTGAGGGAATTTTGTGTAAATTTTCCTTAACATCCAGAAGCGATTCATATTTGAACTAATATGCATCTACGTCTTAAAATCTTTTCAGAAGATAATTATCGTACAAATTTTCATTGATATAATTGTGCATCACCACACACTCGAGGATTAACCAAACAACTCTCCACAAAACTTATTATGGTAAAGTTAAATTGCATGCATTTTGTATACTCAAAATTAAAAATAAAGAAAAGCAGTAACTGAAAGTAACAAGACACGGAAAAGATGCCTTGATTACAGAGCATCTATTCTAAAAAGCACAAGAAATTTGACTGTCCACGTGAACTTGCACAGTAGAGATTCTGTAACTTGGCTGTGTGTTGAATGCAAGTCAACTCATTAGCGAGCTTCCTCAAGTGGTGAATAAACCCTAGTAGAATGTTGGTTTCAGTTTACCATAACTTCTAACTATGTAGTAGATGCCCATTAATAGCCCATAGTCCAATGAAAATGTACTGAACTCTGCATCTTTTGCCCGCGATAATTCATCAAGAATATGTTCGTAGGAGTCATTGACTCATTGAAGGGACCTTTACGCTTGGCACCTCATAATTTAAGATTTACTGCCCTGAATTTTCTAAATGTGCAGGTAAGCCATGATGACTCCTTAGTTAGTTAGAATCAGGAGAAATAGGACCAAACGAAAAGTCTGTCCGAAATTGCTGTTGACTTGAATGTCTTCAGAGCTGCTGTAGGAGCGTAAGCGACACCTGCTCTGTGAGCGGTGTTGCCGCGTTATTCACATTCTGCTTCGGAAAAGACCTATTCAGGTAAAAGTTGAAGTAAAAATAAAGAACAAGCCTTGGTCAAGATGCGCAGCAAATCATGGAGTGCAAGCAGCCATGCAGAGATTGAGAACCACGGGTTTATTCGTTGACATCGGCAACTAGTGTTTGGTGGGTGCAGGGACAGAGCAGGTGGTGACCAGCTTGCTGCGTGGACGAGGTCTCAGTTGTTAGCACAAGCTCCACACTGAAGCGACTGCCCTTCACACAAAGTGTCTTTTTAGAAACACTCCGTGCCAGTGCCACTCTCAGGAAGGACTCGATTCCGCACAAGAATGGTCCAGCCAATGCTCCCAGGTCAGATTCTGAGGTGCTGCGCTGGGAGCCACCTTTGTCGGTGGGAGGCGTGGGATGATTGACGGGGCTGAAGACAAAAGGTCTATTTACCCAACAATCTAAAAAAGACAGGAATAGCCGGGGACAGACACTCCTCCCCTGCCTCACTCAGCCACCTGCTCCCTGCTTCTGTCCCCCTTTTCTACCCCATCCCAGGGAGAGGGGTGACAGTGAGGTGCCAGCCTCCTGGGGTGGTAATGATTCTGACACCAGTTCTGATGTGTGTGGGGTTTTCCTCACACCAAGAAATCCTGTGACATCAGCTGGAGGTCCTACAATTAACTCAGCCTGACATTGGACCTGGAGAGAGCATCAGACCTCACAGGCTAAGGGCTTAGTCTTACCAACCTGGAAGCCTCTGAATCCCATTATTTTGGGTTTTTATGGAGGCTTCATTACTTACGCATGATTGATTAAATGATCGGTCATTGGTGATTGACTCATCGCCAGCCCTCTCCCCTTCCTGGGAAGGCAGGGTGTTGGGACTAAAATTCTTACCCTCTAATCACCTAGTTTGTCCCATCACCCCCTTCAGATGCCAGTCTCAAGTCCAGGTTGTCGTCTGTGCTTCTAACAGACCAGCTTAGATGGAAGGCTCCCACGACCTCTCCTTGAGTTTCATTAATTTGCTAGACTGGCTCACAGAACTTAGAGAAGCATTTCACTTACTAGATGACCAGTTTATTATAAAAGATTCATTATAACTCATGAACAGCCAGATGGAAGAGAGACACAGGGCAAGGTATGGGGAAGGGACACAGAGCTTCCATGCCATCTCCAGGATGTCACTCTCCCCAAATTTTCATGTGTTCACCAACATGGAAGCCTCTGAATCCCATTATTTTGGGTTTTTAATGGAGGTTTCAATACTTACACATGATTGATTAAATCATTGGTCGCTGGTGATTGACTCATCGCCAGCCCTCTCCCCTTCTTGGGAAGGCAGGGGGTTGGGACTAAACGTTCCAACCCTTTACTCACTTGGTTTGTGCCCCTGGCAACCAGCCCCCATCTCCAGGTGGGGTCCAAAAGCCACCTAATTAACACAACAAGAGACACCTTTATGCTCTCACTACTTTCCAAGCATTTTAGAAGCTCTGTGCCAGAAACAGGGATGAAGACCAAATATAATATATACTTATTATTATAAATCACCATGTCACAGAAGGATAGTGACCCCTGCCCATAAAGGACAATACATGTCTTCATCAGCCACTTCCAACAAAGGCAAATTAGAAGGGTTTCCAGATAATTCTCCTGGAGTCAGGGGTCCCTATAATGAAGCATCTCCCCCCTTGGGTAGAGCTCAGTTGAGGGGATGGTTGGTTTGCCACCTGCTATGCCCCTACCCAACAGGTAAAAGGCGCACTGGACAGATGGTGTGGTGGAGAGAAGGGACAGAGTTCAACAGTCAGATTGCCCAGTCAGACATCTTCCAAAGAAGGTGGCCAGCCTGGAGTGCCTGGCCATATCTCACCTGGGGGGCTAGCCGCCAAAGAGGGGGTAGGAGTGCAGGGAGGTGGGGGGGGTAGTGCTCACAGTGAGATACTGGTGAGAGCTGCGTGGAGTGAAGGAAGCCAGTAAGAGCCAGGAACTAGAGAGTGGAGAGATCCCAGAGGAACCCAGAGAGCTGTGTCCCACTTAGCACCTGCACAGCCAAACAATATGGCGGTGGGACCAAGGCCCCAGAGAGGACAGCAGCAGTGGACATACAAGATGGTCACTCCCTGCCCTCTTCCTGTCTCTAGCTCTGTGGAACTTCATCCAGAGAAGGGACGGTGAGGAACTGCACAGAAGCAGGCATTCCACGCCCTGCCCCTCGGCAGGCACAGACACTCAAGATAGTTGGGAGAAGTAGTCAAGGGCAGGCTTTCAAAAGGTTCCTGGTGAGTCCAGCCGTGAATGAAGGAAGGGAACATTCTAAATCAGTGTGCCTTTAAAGTTTTAAGCTGGAGCAACTTTTGATACTAATGTTTTTATTAAGAAGATAATAGTGTCACAAACCCGCATGTACCCAACACCCAGCTTCAAACTATTCAACCATGCTTTATCTTTACCCCACCCATCTCTCCCTTGCATTATTTTGAAGCAAATCCCAGATAGTGTATCATTTCATCAGTTATATATTCACTAAGTATCTTGAAAAGACTAGGATCCTTCTTTTACCATTACCACAGTATTATTTTCACACCTGAAATGCTACTTCCTTACTATCATCAGATATTCATTCAGTGTTCAACTTTCATCAGTTTAGAAAAACTTTTAAGAAATAATACATGAGGTTAAGGGCTCTGAACAGGAAGCCTTAAGCCTGAGTTGAAAGCTGCAGAAAGATTGGGCGAAATGAAAATCAGGACGCCAAATTTTCTTTAAAAATCTATAATTCAACCTTGTTTGTATTTTAAAATTTTTATTCCATCTATTTTCAAGGGCATTCAGGTGGCTCAACAGATACTGTGATGGATTAAAAATTATAAAATGTTATGATGTTAGTTTATTTTATACATTGTTTTTTATAATTAGAGTATTCAAAATTATAACTCCCCCAAAACTCTTGACTCAATTTGAAAAACTAAAAAAAATCTGTGTTATTCAGCTAGGGCTGCCATAACAAAGTACCACATACTGGGTGCCCTAAACAACAGAAATTTATTTTCTCACAGTTTTGGAGGCTGGACATGCCAGATCAAGGTGCTAGTATGGTTGAGTTCTGGTGAGGGCTCGCTTCCTGCCTTACAGATGACTGTTTTTCACTGTGTACTCACGTGGTAGACAGAGACAGAGAGGGAGAGAGAGAACTCTGGTGTTTCTTCCTTTTCTTTTGAGGACACTAATCCCATCAAACTGACCCCGCCCCCCCTTATCAGCTCATTTAACCCTAATTACCTCCCTAAAGACCCAGCCTCCTAATACAGTCATGCTGGGGGTGTGGGTCTTAGGGCTTCAACATATGAATTTTGGAATTCATTCTATAACACCATGCAAAAGGGTGATAACATTTATCTTGTCTGTCAAATATTCTCTCAGATAAGGGCCATAACTAGTAAGAGGAACTCCAATATTCCCATAATTATTAATGATGATGGCACAACACAAAAAATGATTCCATCTTTGTATCTGTGTACTCTGTTTCATTCCAAAAAATATTTCAATATAACAAGAAATTAAATAGTTAATTAAACTCAGGACAAGGTAAAAATTTTAAATGGGGAAATTATATGAAGTCGATATAATTTTCTATAACAACAGAAAGTGCATGCATTGTACTAGGTTCACACAATGGTGAAAGAGGCCACCAATTTGTTTCAGAGTTTTCTGAAAGGAAAACAAGAGTGAGTTAAGAATCTCCTTTTTTCATTAAAAAAATGGTTTTTCAGCATAAGCACAGACCCAAAAAGAAATTTTTCCCATATTGCAAGGAGGGACTGTATGTTATGATAAACTACACTGTCAAAACCCCCTGCCCTTAAAGTGACACAGTTAGAATAACATAAAAACAATCATTTAATCCAAGCAGCCCATTACCACTAGCAACCATTAGCAAATGTTCACGTCTCCCCTGAGAAAGAAATTCTAAGTTGAAAATGAATTGCAGTTCTAGGTCTGAGTAAAAAATTATTGGATACTGACTAGTACTAAGCACTCCTCTAAACATTTTCTATAGATTATTTCATTTACAGCAACTCTGAAGAGGCGGATACTATTGTTATCCTAAATGAGCAGGTGCTAGAGCCCGTTAGACTTGCAATGGTTAATAGCCCAAAACCACAGACAAAATAAAGAGAGAAGCCCCTCTTGGAAGCTAATCTGTTCACTGTGGCCTCCACCTGTTTCACTATATCATAGATTGTGCTGCATCAGAAACTCAAAAAATTGGAAATATTTTTGGTAAAATCATTTTTATAAACATTTTTTGATAGAGTACAGTTGACCCTTGAACAATGCAGAGGATAAGGGCACTGACCCCACCCCACCCCGCCATGCAGTCCAACGTCCATGTATAACTTTTGACTCCCCCCAGAATTTAACTACCTATAGCCTACTGTTCACAGGAGCCTTACTGATAACAAACAGTCAATTAACACATATTTTGTGTATTATATATTGTATTCTTACGATAAAGTAAGCTAGAGAAAAGAAAATGTTATTAAGAAAATCATTAAGGAAGAGAAAATACATTTATGGTACTGTACTGTATTTATCATTACCATAAGTTTACATTGCTTGTTTACAAGATGAATCGTCTTGTCTGTCCATACCTACATCAGCATCGTCTTTTGTTATACAAACCACTGTAGATGTTATATATATTACTAACAATAGACATAAAAAATAAAATGATAATGTGAAAAAATTCATATTTATTTATAGGTATATTGATTCATGCCTTGATAGCTAAGAAGTAGCAGTATGATTGCTTCACAGTAACTTTGCCTATACACTAATGAATGGCTCGTTATAGAAGTTTTATGGCATAAGGTATTATAGTCATATTCATAATATAGTATTGGAAACATTGTTACTTTTTTAAAAAGAAACACCTGTGATTATAGGCTGATGAGCATTTCTCCAATCATGAGAGAGGCATACTGTACAGTAATGTAATTCCCTGAAACAAAGTTATAAAACAGTAAGAAAACTAACACATTATCAATTTCATATTAAATATCACTCACCTTATGCCTATGTAAGGATAAACTAGTATCTACATCTATTTTATGCATTCATGGCATACCTTTCCTGAATTTTTTAGATATTTCTAGGCTACACGGTTTGTCTGTGAGATTTTTTCGAATTGTCGTAAATCTCCAGAAATTTTTCCAATATATTTATTGAAAAAAATCTGTGTATAAGTAGACCCCAGCAGTTCAAATCCATATTGTTCAAGGGTCACCTGTATATAGAAAAAAGCATAGTTTTATAAGTTATGCTCAGAGGAAACAAATTTCTTCTTTGTCCCTTTTGGTTTTATTGAATTAAACCAGAAGACGAATGACATTGTAAGGTCATGTTTGATCTTCCTTGCAATGTCAGGTTTGGGCACATCTGTGTATGTGATTGTTCATGGGAAGAATGAACTTTCCAGAATAATACACATCTCAAATGGGTCACTGTCTCCTGGGAGTGAAGGAACAAGTGTGGAATTCTTCCGTGAAGAGGTTTGATTCTGGTGGAATTTCAACTATTGCCATGTGGTGTCATTGTAACTTACACACTCTACCAGGTGTGACCAAATACTAGTATTAATGGACTACCTGCTCGTTGTAATATTGAAATTATCTCTGGTTTTGTCCCTACATTCAGTCCTCCCATCCCCAATTAGACTGTGACTGTGAGCTTTCTTTTTTCAAAAAACTGTTTTTCCAGCTTTATTGAGATAGAATTGACTTATAACATTGTGCAAGTTTAAGGATTTAATCCATTTATATCTTGCAAAATTGTTACCATCGTAACATTAGCTAACACCTCCAGCCCCTCACATAACTACCATTTCTTTTTTTTTTTTAATTTATTTATTATTTATTTTTGGCTGTGTTGGGTCTTCGTTTCTGTGCGAGGGCTTTCTCTAGTTGCGGCAAGCGGGGGCCACTCTTCATCGCGATGCGCGGGCCTGTCACTATCGCGGCCTCTCTTGCTGCGGAGCACAGGCTCCAGACGCGCAGGCTCAGTAGTTGTGGCTCACGGGCCTAGTTGCTCCGCGGCATGTGGGATCTTCCCAGACCAGGGCTCGAACCCGTGTCCCCTGCATTGGCAGGCAGATTCTCAACCACTGCACCACCATGGAAGCCCACCATTTCATTTTTTTGTGGTGAGAACATTTAAGATCTACTCTATTGGCAACCTTCAAGTATATAATACAGTGTTATTAGCTATAACCACCATGCTATGCTGTACCTATAGATCCCCAGAACTTATTCATCTTATATCTGAAACTTTGTACCCTTTGACCAGCATCTCCCCATTTCACCCATCCCCAGCACCTGGCAACCAATCACTCTGCTTTCTGTTTCCCTGAGTTTGGCTTTTTTATCATGCAGTGTTTGTCCGTCTGACATTTCACTTAGCACAATGCCCTCCAGGTTCATCCAAGTTGTTGCAAATCGCAGGATTTCCTTCTTTCTCATGGTTGTGGCCTTTCTGGAACAGGAATGGATCTTTTCTTCTTTGTGTCTCCCATGACTAGCTCAGGCTCAGCATGTGAATATGCTCTATAACTATTTGTAGAGCTTCACCAAACCGAGGAAGATTTATATGTCAGACTCTATGTTATCACCTTATATAACATCACCTCATTTTAATTCTCATCAAACTTTCTGAAGAAGGCATTGTTAGCCACAATGTACAGATAAAAGGTGTGAGCGCTGGTCATATACCACATAGCTAATAAAAAAGCAGAACATAGATGCTAATTTATGCCCATCTGGTTCAAAATCCCAACTCTATATATCATAGTTCAGTGTTTTCTAGAAGAAAGGAAATTAATTTTAACTCAATAGTAATATTCTTAATATAAATTTAGCAAATCTCATATATAAAAGATATTCTAAAATTTGGTTTAAATAAAAACTAAAAATATTCCTTCCTCATTTACTATGCATGACATGACAGCAGACAGCACAGAGATGAACCAACTGAAGCACTTGCTATGAGAGGTAGTGAGAGTACAATAATTACTCATGATGTGAGAGGCAACAGTGTATGAAAATGTTGCTGGGCCGCTGGCAAGTAGATACTGTGGGGAAACGATAGCTGTGGAAGGGCTCACCTCACCTTCCAGAGGACAGAGGTGCTTTGGGAAAGGGCAGGAAGGCCTGAGTGGTGATGAGGGGAATGATAATTCTCTTTAAGTGGTTTAAAACAAATGAAGTTGAAAGAATAGAGAAATGAAAGAAGTATTACATTATTGACAGAAAAATATCATAGTATAAGGAGGGTTTACAGTTTTTAAAAGTGCTTCTTCTATACTTTGCTGAATGTGGTAATCATGATGTGTGTAAGAGGCTGAGTTGTATTCCCCCCAAATTCATATGTTGAAACCCTAACCCTAGTACCTCAGAATGTGACTCTTTTTGGAGATGGGGGTCTTTAAATAGGTGGTATTAGGGCCTTAGCATAGGCCCTAACCTGATCTGACTGGTGTTCTTATAAAAGGACAATTTAGGACATACAGAGAGACACCAGGGATGTGTATACAGCAGAAAGGCCAGCAGAAAGTGAGGACACAGGGAGAAGACGGTCATCTACACACCAAGGAGAGAGGCCTCAGGAGACACCAAACCTGCCCACACCTTGATCTTGGTCTTCCAGCCTCCAGGACTCAGAGAAAATAAATGTCTGTTGTTTGAGCCTCCAGAACTGTGAGAAAATTAATTTCTGTTGTTTAAGCCATCTGGGTCTGTGGCATTTTGTTTGGGCAGCCTGCAAACTAAAACAGTATGAAGTGAGGAGTGATGCTGAAGCTGTGAAGAAAATGTGGCCAGTGAGGTGTCAGCATGGTAAAGGGGAAAGAAAATGAGCTTTATTCCCAGTATAGATGGATTTGCTCCAGAGCTCCTTCCTGTACTAGCTGTGAGACTTTCGAAGAGCCACTTTATATTCATGAAAATACATTTTCTTAGTCACAACTTAAAATTCCCAATAATTGCAACTTCTGTCTCACCTCAAGTTCAAGTAAACCATTCTCTGATCACCACTTCATAAGTCCCAGCTTATTCCCTCCAGTTCTCCAATCCCAATAATCTTCCCCATGACCCATGAATTCTACAACTCAGGTTCCTCACTCCTTTCATGTCCACTCACCTGTCTTTATCCTGCGTAGTTCTCTGGTCAATCATGGGAATCAAGTGCTTGGCTACACCCTCAACCTCCCTGCTCTTCTTGCTTCATATACTCATTTGGCAAAATCCCAGTGCAATTAAATACAACTCTAAGCATCCATATGAATGAATGTGGCTGGAAAAAAATACTAAGATGCTGATAAGGGCAATAGATAAAAATAACATGGGAGAAGAAAATAGAAAGAGCTGGTGGTCATTGGAACATTGTGATTATCTGTTATGTTTATAATCTGATTCCCTCAACCAGAACAGAAGGCACATGAGAAAAATAGATGCTGACAGTTTTATTCACTGCTGTTTCCCTAATAGAACACTAACTTATATTTATAAAACACTCAACCAGTAACAGCAGAACACACATTCTTTTTGAGAGTCCATGGGACTGTCACCAATATAGACCACGTTCTGAATCACACAGTAAATCTCAGCATATTTAAAAGCATACAATGTATGTTTTCTGAACAAAATGAAATTAAATTAGAAATCAATATCCAAAAGATATTTGGACATTCCCCAAGTATTTGGATATTAAATAACAGACTTATAATTAACCCTTGGATCCAAGAAGGAATCAAAAGGAAAATTATAAAATATCTCAGCCTGAACGAAAATGAAAGCACAGCGTATCAAAATTTGTAAAATGCCACTATTGCAATAGGAAGAATTTAGGAAGAATTTACAACACTAAAAACCCATATTATAAAAGATAAATATTACAAATCCATTGCCTCGTCTTTTACCTTAAGAAACTAGAAAAAAAGAAAGCAAATGATACACAAAGTAAGCAAAAGAAAAGAAAATAAAGGTAAGGGTGTATATCAGTAACATGAAAAGTAGAACAATAAGAGAGAAAATCAATGAAACCAAGAGTTGGCTTGTTGAGAAACTTAACCAAATTGATCAACCTTTCTCTAGAATGATCAGGAAAAAAATAAGGAAGACACAAATTACCAATATCAAGAATGAGAGAGGTGACATCATACAGGTTCTACAGATGTTAAAAGGATATCAGGAAAGGTTACAAACAACTTTATATCAGTAAATCAACAATTTAGAGGAAATTGAGACAAATTTCTTGAAAGATACAATCTACCAAAGCTCACTCCAAAAAAAATGAAGAACCTGAATAGCCTTACATCTACTTAAGAAATTGTATTTGTAGTTACAAACCTACCCACAAAGAAAATTGCAGGCCCAGATGACTTCACTGGTGAATTCCTCTAAATGTTCAAGGAAGAGATAATACCAGTTCTATCCAAACCTTTTCAGAAAATTGAGCTGGGGAGGACGTTTTCCACAAGCATTTTTTCACAGAAAAAGAAAACTATATTTCTCATGAACATAGATGTGAAAATTAGAAACAAATTTTAGCAAATTGTATACAACACCATATACAAAGGATACCACATAGTAACCAAATGGGGTTTATCCCTGGAAAGCTATGTTAGTTTAACATTCAAAAATCATCAATGTGCCTATAAAAAATTCATCAATGCAACTCACCATACTAACAAAGTAGAACTATTACTGTTTCAATAAATGCAGTAAAAGCATTTGGCAAAATTCAATATCCATTCCTGACAGAAAATCTTAGCAAATGAGTAGACTGGAAATTCCTTAATCTGAAAAGATATAGCTATTAAAATCTACAGCTAACATCATATTTAATGGTGCAAGACTTACTAATTTCCCCACAAGATGCAGAATAAAGCAAGGATGTCAATTTTTACTACTTCTGTTCAAAATTATACTAGTGAGTCTACCCAGTACAGTAAGGCAAGAAAAAGAAATAAAGACAGCCAGACTGCCAAGGAAAATTAAGGCAGTCTTTGTTCTCAGACAATGTGAAAAGTCTGGATGAGTCTCCAGAAATGTGTAGGAACTAATCAGAGAGTTTAATATGGTTCAGGATATACAAAAATATACAAAATATATAAACCAATATACAACAACTAATTATGTTTCTATATACTCTTAATGAACAATCATAAATTAAATTTACCATAATCATGATGCTCAACAAATAATTTCTTATGGTTTTCAAAATTTTCCTTTTTGCCATATTTTTGTAACCCTCCAGATTTATTAGTAGTGATGTTATCTTTTAAAGTTTTTTTTTAACATCTTTATTAGCATATAATTGCTTTACAATGGTGTGTTAGTTTCTGCTTTATAACAAAGTGTATCAGCTATAGATATACATATATCCCCGTATCTCCTCCCTCTTGCGTCTCCCTCCCACCCTCCCTATCCCACCCCTCTAGGTGGTCACAAAAAACCGAGCTGATCTCCCTGCGCTATGAGGGTGCTTCCCACTAGCTATCTATTTTACATTTGGCAGTGTATATAGGGCCTCGCCACTCTCTCACCTCGTCCCAGCCCACCCTTCCCCCTCCCCGCATCCCCAGATCCACAGTCCACATCTACATCTTTATTCCTGTCCTGCCCCTAGGTTCTTCAGAACCTTTTTTTAGATTCCATATATATGTGTTAGCATACAGTATTTGTTTTTCTCTTTCTGACTTACTTCACACTGTATGACAGTCTCTAGGTCCATCCACCTCACTACAAATAACTCAATTTTGTTTCTTTTTATGGCTGAGTAATATTCCATTGTATATATGTGCCACATCTTCTTTATCCATTCATCTGTCGATGGACACGTAGGTTGCTTCCATGTCCTGGCTATTGTAAACAGAGCTGCAATGAACATTGTGGTACATGACTCTCTTTGAATTATGGTTTTCTCAGGGTATATGCCCAGGAGTGGGATTGCTGGGTCGTATGGTAGTTCTATTTTTAGCCTTTTAAGGAACCTCCATACTGTTCTCCATAGTGGCTGTATCAGTTTACATTCCCACCAACAGTGCAAGAAGGTTCCCTTTTCTCCACACCTTCTCCAGCATTTATTTTTTGTAGATTTTTTAATGATGGCCATTCTGACTGGTGTGAGGTGATTCCTCATTGTGGTTTTGATTTGCATTTCTCTAATGATTAGTGGTGTTGAGCATTCTTTGATGTGTTTGTTGGCAATCTGTATATCTTCTTTGGAGAAATGTCTCTTTAGGTCTTCTGCTCATTTTTGGATTGGGCTGTTTGTTTTTTTGATGTTGAGCTGCATGAGCTGTTTGTAAATTTTGGAGAATAATCCTTTGTCAGTTGCTTCATTTGCAAATATTTTCTCCCATTCTGAGGGTTGCCTTTTCATCTTTATGTTGAATGTTTTCCTTTGCTGTGCAAAATGGAATGTTTATGTTTATGTTTTCCTTTGCTGTGCAAAAGCTTTTAAGTTTCATTAGGTCCCATTTGTTTATATTTGTTTTTATTTCCATTTCTCTAGGAGGTGGGTCAAAAAGGATCTTGCTGTGATTTATGTCATAGAGTGTTCTGCCTATGTTTTCCTCTAAGAGTTTTACAGTGTCTGGCCTTACATTAGGTCTTTAATCCATTTTGAGTTTATTTTTGTGTATGGTGTTAGAGAGTGTTCTAATTTCATTCTTTTACATGTAGCTGTCCAGTTTTCCCAGCACCACTTATTGAAGGGGCTGTCTTTTCTCCATTGTATATTCTTGCCTCCTTTATCAAAGGTAAGGTGACCATATGTGCATGGGTTTACTTCTGGGCTTTCTATCCTGTTCCATTGATCTATATTTCTGTTTTTGTGCAGTACCATACTCTCTTGATTACTGTAGCTATGTAGTATAGTCTGAAGTCCGGGAGCCTGATTCTTCCAACTCTGTTTTTCTTTCTCAAGATTGCTTTGGCTATTCGGGATCTTTTGTGTTTCCATACAAATTGTGAAATTTTTTGTTCTAGTTCTGTGAAAAATGCCATCGGTAGTTTGATAGAGAGTGTATTGAATCTGTAGATTACTTTGGGTAGTATAGTCATTTTCACAATGTTGATTCCTCCAATCCAAGAACATGGTATATCTCTCCATCTGTTTGTATCTTCTTTAATTTCTTTCATCACTGTCTTATAGTTTTCTGCATACAGGTCTTTTGTCTCCTTAGATAGCTTTATTCCTAGGTATTTTATTCTTTTGTTGCAATGGTAAATGGGAGTGTTTCCTTAATTTCCCTTTCAGATTTTTCATCTTTAGTGTATAGGAGTGCAAGAGATTTCTGTGCTTTAATTTTGTATCCTGCTACTTTACCAAATTCACTGATGAGCTCTAGTAGTTTTCTGGTAGCATCTTTACGATTTTCTATGTATAGTATCATGTCATCTGCAAACAGTGACAGCTTTATTTCTTCTTTTCCAATTTGGATTTCTTTGAATTCTTTTTCTTCTCTGATTGCTGTGGAGACGAAAACTTCCAAAACTCTGTTGAATAATAGTGGGGAGAGTGGACATCCTTGTCTTGTTCCTGATTTTAGTGGAAAAGGTTTCAGTTTTTCACCATTGAGAATGATGTTGGCTGTGTGTTTGTCATATATGGCCTTTATTATGTTGAGGTTAGTTCCCTCTATGCCTACTTTCTGGAGGGTTTTTATCATAAATGGGTGTTGAATTTGTTGAAAGCTTTTTCTGCATCTATTGAGCTGATCATATGGTTTTTCTCCTTCAATTTGTTAATATGTTTTATCACATTGATTGATTTGCGTATATTGAAGACTCCTTGCATTCCTGGGATAAACCCCACTTGATCATTGTGTATGATCCTTTTAATGTGCTGTTGGATTCTGTCTGCTAGTATTTTGTTGAGGATTTTTGCATCTATGTTCATCAGTGATATTGGCCTGTAGTTTTCTTTTTTTATGATCTTTCTCTGGTTTTGGTATCAGGGTGATGGTGGCCTCATGGAGTGAGTATGGGAGTGTTCCTCCCTCTGCTATATTTTGGAAGAGCTTGAGAGGATAGATGTTAGCTCTTCTCTAAATATTTGATAGAATTCACCTGTGAAGCCATCTGGTCCTGAGCTTTTGTTTGTTGGAAGATTTTTAATCACAGTCTCAATTTCAGTGCTTGTGATTGATTTGTTTATATTTTCTATTTCTTCCTGGTTCAGTCATGGAAGGTTGTAGTTTTCTAAGAATTTGTCCATTTCTTCCAGATTGTCCATGTTATTGGCATATAGTTGCTTGTAGTAATCTCCCATGATCCTTTGTATTTCTGCAGTGTCAGTTGTTACTTCTTCTTTTTCATTTCTAATTCTGTTGATTTGAGTCTTTTCCGTTTTTTTCTTGATGAATCTAGCTAATGGTTTATCTATTTTGTTTATCTTCTCAATCAACCAGCTTTTAGTTTTATTGGTTTTTGCTATTGTTTTCATTTCTTTTTCATTTATCTGATCTGATCTTTATGATTTCTTTCCTTCTGCTAACTTTGGGGGATTTTTGTTCTTCTTTCTCTAATTGCTTTAGGTGTAAGTTTAGGTTGTTTATTTGAGATGTTTCTTTTTTCTTGAGGTGGGATTGTATTGCTATAAACTACCCTGTTAGAGCTTCTTCTGCTGCATCCCATAGGTTTTGGGCCATTGTGTTTTCACTGTCATTTGTTTCTAGGTATTTTTTTATTTCCTCTTTGATTTCTTCAGTGATCTCTTGGTTATTTAGTAGTGTATTGTGTAGCCTAAATGTGTTTGTATTTTTTACAGTTTTTTCCTGTAATTGATATCTAGTCTCATAGCGTTGTGTTCAGAAAAGATACTTGATATGATTTCAATTTTCTTAAATTTACCAAGGCTTGATTTGTGACCCAAGATATGATCTATCTTAGAGAATGTTCCATGAGCACTTGAGAAGAAAGTGTATTCTGTGGTTTTTGGATGGAATGTTCTATAAATATCAATTAAGTCCATCTTGTTTAATATATCATTTAAAGCTTGTGTTTCCTTATTTATTTTCATTTTGGATGATCTGTCCATTGATGACAGTGGGGTGTTAAAGTCCCCTACTATGATTGTGTTACTGTCGATTTCCTCTTTTATGGCTGCTAGCATTTGCCCTATGTATTGAGGTGCTCCTATGTTGGGTGCATAAATATTTACAATTATTATATCTTCTTCTTGAATTGATCCCTTGATCATTATGTAGTGTCCTTCTTTGTCTCTTGTAATAGTCTTTATTTTAAAGTCTATTTTGTCTGATATGAGAATTGCTACTCCAGCTTTCTTTTGATTTCCATTTGCATGGAATATCTTTTTCCACCCCCTCACTTTCAGTCTGTATATGTCCCTAGGTCTGAAGTGGGTCTCCTGTATACAGCATATATATACAGGTCTTGTTTTTGTATCCATTCAGCCAGTCTATGTCTTTTGGTTGTAGCATTTAATCCATTTACATTTAAGGTAGTTATTGATATGTACGTTCCTATTACCATTTTCTTAATTGTTTTGGGTTTGTTATTGTAGGTCTTTTCCTTCTCTTGTGTTTCCTGCCTAGAGAAGTTAGTTTAGCATTTGTTGTGAAGCTAGTTTGGTGGTGCTGAATTCTCTTAGCTTTTGCTTGTCTGTAAATGTTTTAATTTCTCTGTCGAATCTGAATGAGATCCCTGCTGGGTAGAGTAATCTTGGTTGTAGGTTTTTCCCTTTCATCACTTTAAATATGTCCTGCCTCTTCCTTCAGGCTTGCAGAGTTTCTGCTGAAATATCCGCTGTTAACCTTTTGGTGATTCCCTTTTATATTATTTGTTGGTTTTCCCTTGATGCTTCTAATATTTTTTCTTTTATTTAATTTTTGATAGTTTGATTAGTATGTGTCTTGGCATGTTTCTCCTTGGATTTATCCTGTATGGTACTCTCTGTGCTTCCTGCAATTGATTGACTAGTTCCTTTCCCATATTAGGGAAGTTTTCAACTATAAACTCTTCAAATATTTTCTCAGTCTCTTTCTTTTCTCTTCTTCTGCTGGGACCCCTATAATTCGAATGTTGGTGCATTTAATGTTGTCCCAGAGGTCTCTGAGACTGTCCTCAATGTTTTTCATTTTTTTTTCTTAATTCTGCTCTGCAGTAGTTATTTCCCCCCTTTATATTCCAGGTCACTTATCCGTTCTTCTGCCTCAGTTATTCTGCTATTGATTCCTTCTAGAGAATTTAAAATTTCATTTATTGTGCTGTTCATCATTGTTTGTTTGCTCTTTAGTTCTTCTAGGTTCTTGTTAAACGTTTCTTGTATTTTCTCCATTCTATTTCCAAGATTTTGGATCATGTTTACTATCATTACTCTGAACTCTTTTTCAGGTAGACTGCCTATTTCCTCTTCATTTGTTTTGTCTGGTGGGTTTTTACCTTGCTCCTTCATCTGCTGTGTGTTTCTCTGTCTTCTCATTTTGCCTAACTTACTGTGTTTTGGGGTCTCCTTTTCACAAGCTGCAGGTTCGTAGTTCCCATTGTTTTTGGTGTCTGCCCCCAGTGGGTAAGTTTGGTTCAGTGGCTTGTGTAGGCTTCCTAGTGAAGGGGACTGGTGCCTGTGTTCTGGTGGATGAGGCTGGACCTTGTGTTTCTGGGGGGCAGGACCGCATCCGGTGGTGTGTTTGGGGGTGTCTGTGATCTTATTATGATTTTATGCAGCCTCTCTGCTAATGGGTGGGGTTGTGTTCCTGTCTTGCTAGTTGTTTGGCATAGGGTGTACAGCACTGTAGCTTGCTGGTCATTGAGTGGAGCTGGGTCTTAGCATTGAGATGGAGATCTCTGGGAGAGCTTTTGGCATTTGATATTATGTGGAGCTGGGTGGACCAATGTCCTGAACTTGGCTCTCCCAAGTCAGAGGCACAAGCGTGACTTCCGGCCGGAGTATGAAAACCCTGTCAGCCACATGGCTGAGAAGAAAAGGGAGAAAAAATGAAAGAAAGAAAGAAAGAAATGAAAAGAAAGTTATTAAAATAAAAGATTTTAAAAAATTATTAAAAATTAAAAAGTAATAAAAAAAGAAACAAAAGAAAGAAAGAAGAGAGCAACCAAAGCAAAAAACAAATCCACCAATGATAACAAATGGTAAAAACTATACTAAAAACAAAACAAAACAAAACAAAAAAATGGACAGAGAGAACCCTAGGACAAATGGTAAAAGCAAAGCTATACAGACAAAATCACACACAGAAGCATACACATACACACTCACAAAAAGAGAAAAATGAAAAAAAATATATATATCTATATATTAAAAAAAAAGGAAGAGAGCAACCAAATCAATAAACAAATCTACCAGTGATAATAAACTCTAAATACTAAACTAAGATAAACGTAAGACCAGAAACAAATTGATGCAGAAAGCAAACCCCAAGTCTACTGTTGCTCCCAAAGTCCACCGTCTCAATTTGGGATGATATGTTGTCTATTCAGGTGTTCCAGAGATGCAGGTACATCAAGTTGATTGTGGAGATTTAATCTGCTGCTCCTGAGGCTGCTGGGAGAGATTTCCCTTTCTCTTCTTTGTTCGCACACCTCCTGGGGTTCAGCTTTGGGTCTGGCCCTGCCTCTGCATGTAGGTCTCCTGAGGGCGTCTGTTCTTCACTCAGACAGGACGGGGTTAAAAGAGCAGCTGATTAGGGGGCTCTGGTTCACTCAGTCCTGGCGGAGGGATGGGTACGGATTGCGGGGCGAGCCTGCGGTGGTAGAGGCCAGCGTGACATTGCACCAGCCTGAGGTGCCATGTGTTCTCCCGGGGAATTTGTCCCTGGATCACGGGACCCTGGCAGTGGCGGGCAGCACAGGTTCCCAGGAGGGGAGGTGTGGAGAGTGACCTATGCTTGCACACTGGCTTCTTGGTGGTTGCAGCAGTAGCCTTAGCGTCTCATGCCCATCACTGGTGTCCGCGCTGATAGCCGCGGCTCGCACCTGTCTCTGGAGCTCATTTAGGCGGTGCTTTTAATCTCCTCTCCTCATGCACCCTGAAACAATGGTCTCTTGCCTCTTAGGCAGGTCCAGACTTTTCCCCGGACTCCCTCCCAGCTAGCTGTGGCGCACTAGCCCCCTCAGGCTGTGTTCACGCAGCCAACCCCAGTCCTCTCCCTAGGGTCTGACCTCCGAAGCCCGAGCCTCAGCTCCCAGCCCCCACCTGCCCCGGTGGGTGAGCAGACAAGCCTCTCGGGCTGGTGAGTGCTGGTCAGCACCGGTCCTCTGTGCGGGAGTCTCTCCGCTTTGCCCTCTGTACCCTTGTTGCTGTGCTCTCCTCCATGGCTCCGAAGCTTCCCCCCTGCCACACCCCATCTCCACCAGTGAAGGTGTGTGGAAACTTTTCCTCCTTCACAGCTCCCTCCCAGAGGTGCAGGTCCATCCCTATTCTTTTGTCTCTGTGTTTTCTTTTTTCTTTTGCCCTACCCAGGTACGTGGGGAGTTTCTTGCCTTTTGGGAAGTCTGAGGTCTTCTGCCAGAGTTAAATAGGTGTTCTGTAGGAGTTGTTCTACATGTAGATGTATTTCTGATGTATTTGTGGGGAAGAAGGTGATCTTCACGTCTTACTCCTCCGCCATCTTGAAGGTCTCTATTTGACCTTTTAAAGAGGCGTTCCTCCACTGAGTAGCCTTTAAGATCAAACTCATACTATATAGATCTTAAAACATTAGAGCTCAACAACTTCAGATAATAAGAAAACTGATGCCAGAGACATCCACAGCTTTTTTGAGAAAGGGAAGGGGTGATGCGTGGCAAAGGCTGTGTGGACATAGCCACATATCGATGATACCTTAGCATTCCACTTGGAGCACGGTTTTAGTCTCCATCTGTATGACACAGAGTGCCACACAGAGTTCCATATTTTCAAATATACAACCTGGAAGAAGACTATTTTATTAAGGAAGCAATGGGAACAACCTTGCGTCTCTCAGACAGACAGCAAACTTACATACACAGCATTCTGTATGTACTATAACACAGAGGGAACACCTTTGGTTTGCCCTTTTGTTACCGTAATATCCTAGTTGAAGAAGACCAAGAGTAAGATAAACATGTTTAACACTAGCCAAGTGTATCTCAGATTATGAGAAGTTAGAAATTTATAGGTATATATTTATATATATGCAATTACTTTACTATTAACTTATGGTTTACTGCCCCCTAATGAAAAGAATATATGGGTTTTTAAAAATTAATATTTTGGACTTCCCTGGTGGCACAGTGGTTAAGAATCTGCCTGACAATGCAGGGGACACGGGTTCCATCCCTGGTCTGGGAAGATCCCACATGCCACGGAGCAACTAAGCCCGTGTGCCACAGCTACTGAGCCTGAGCTCTAGAGCCTGAGAACCACAACTACTGAGCCCATGAGCCATAACTACTGAGCCCGTGCACATAAAGCCCATGCTCCACAAAAGAGAAGCCACCTCAATGAGACGCCTGCTCACTGCAATGAAGAGTAACCCCCGCTCACTGCAACTAGAGAAAGCCCGTGTGCAGAAATGAAGACCCAACACTTCCAAAAATAAATAAATAAATAAATAAATAAATAAATAAATAAATAAATAAATTTTTATGTAATTTGGTAGTTAGAGGAAATCACATCACCATTTACAAAACACTCTATGTGTCCACTATCACATTCCACTCCCACAGAGCTCTGTAGGGTTAGTTTGGATATTATCCCCATTTCACAGATAAGAAAACTAAGTCTTTTGGGTAGACTGACTTGTTCAAGGACACATAGTATGTCATTAATAGTCAGCGTTTGAACAAAAGCACACTTTATTTTCTACCACAACAGCAGAATAATATGAGGGCTCCATCCAACAATCTTCCTGTACAAATTCCATTCCATTCCATTCTACAGCACACAGTCAGACAACACTGAAGTCAGGTTCTCATGGTCATGTGATGTGGAACAAGTAATCCTTCTTGCAGTTACTTGGTCTTACATAGAGATGCTAAGCCGGCTCCTGCTGCACAGAAGCAGGGCTCATTGATATTCTGCCAAGGTTGTTCTCCCAACCTGCTCATTCACCACGGGGCTCTCCTCCATCCCAGGATTTCTGTTGCTCTTATGCTGATGGTTGTCAGTACCTACAGCCCAAATCTCTCTCTTGATCTCTTTGCTCATATAGCCAAGTGCCTACCATTCCTCTACTCATGCATTCTCCATAATGCCTAAACAAATCCACTTGCCTCCTCATCCACCCCAATCCGCTGCTGCTTCCCCTGTCCCAGAGAATGACACCAACATGCACACATTTCCCAAAGTCAGAACTGGGAGTCACACTTTCTCAGCCTGCTTAGTCTTCTAAACACCACAGTGATAACCATGTCCTGTCATTTCTAAACCTTTGTCCTTCATTCTGCAGCAATAAAAAAACAACCCTGGTTGAGGTCACCATCATCTCTCATCTACATTATTGTGTCTCTCTCCTAATTGGACTTTCAGCCTTTGGGTTTAACTGTCAATGGTCAGTGGTGGAGAAAAGGGGGAAGAAATGAAGAGAGGGAGAGAAGAAAAAAAGCAGGACATTTCTATAGCCTGGGGCTGTTTCTGCTTTTTTAAAGACTATTTTTGAAAGGGTTTTCTCAAACTGGAAATTGCACTCTACTACCAGTTGTATGTTCAATCAGATCTTGAGGCCATTTTCTCTTTGTCTTCCTCCTCCTTCTCCTGTCTGCTGAAGATACCTGACATTGATTTTGTTTTCCATTCTTAGGCATACCAAACTCTCCTTGAAGAATCCGTCCAACAGCCCTGCTTCCAAAACTCTTTAACATTTCACCCACCAAGAAGCGTTCCTTCCAAATCACCTCACACAACCTTCCTTGGCCATACCAGAAAATTTCTATCACCGATAATGGCACAATCTTCAAGATTTTAGTTTCAAACAAATGACTTTTTTACTGCTATTTTGTATCCTTCCAGTTAACTGCCCTAGACATTCTGTTTCGCTGAAATTTCAATTTATTGGAAATTTCCATGATTTTATTACTTTCCCCTCAGCCCATCATGCATCCTTAGCCAGTTTAGATTCGACTGCTTATCAGTAGAGTCTCTCCCCTGAGAATGACAACTTCCCTCTCACTTCTTATTGGTCTCTTTCTGCTCTTTCTATCACTTAAGAGTCTCATAGCATTTCAAACTCAACAGTCAAACTGGACTCTTTATTTTTCCTCCACATGACTCTCTCTTTTCCTAGATTCTCCATCTAAATTAACAACACTTCTAATCATCCAAGTGGTTAGGAAAATTCTAGGTTTACTTTGTTGGCTTCACTTTCCACTTTCTTCCACAGACATCCCCAAAACATGCCTCACCTCCTCCAGGTCTCTGCATTTCTCCCATGCTAGTGCAGACCACCACCATTCTCTCTGTACCAACGATCACAGACTCTGACTCTTTGCTTCCACCTGCAGACCCCTACAATGGAGACCTCGTTCTTCATACAATACCTGTAGATGCTGTAGAAATCTGTTAAACAGAAATTAGATCCTGTCTTTCCCATCTTTAACATTCTCCAGTATGTCCCCATGTCATTTAGAATAAAATTCAAAATTCTTCTTTTGGATTGCAAAGCCCCATTTAACCTTTGCCTTCATTTCCAACTTCCTTGCCTATAACTGCCTCCCTTCTTGTCCATTCTGGTTTTCCTGCTGTCCTTTCTATTCCTGAGGTTTATTTGCACCACAGGGAGCTTTGTCCTTGCAGTTTCACATGCCTAGAACACCCCTCTCCTGAGTCTCCTCGTGGTACTCTTTCACTTCGTTACACTTGCTGTTTTAAAGTCACAACTCAGGGATATCCCTGCTGACCTCTGATCACAGGAAGCCCTAAGTCACTATCTACCACATACCCTTTTCAATTTTCTGCATAGCACTTATTCCTACCTGGTGTTTTGATTGTGTGTGTGTGTGTGAGAGAGAGAGACAGACAGACAGACAGAAACAGAGACAGAGATGGAGAGAGGAAGAAACAGAGAAAGACAGAAATGGAGAAAGATAGAGAGAGAGAGATGACAGAGCCAGAGAGGAACAGAGAGACAGAGACAGACAGAGAAGAACAGAAGGAGAGACAAAGAGAAGGATGGAGAGACAGATGACAGAGACAGAGAGAGACAGAGAGAGGAAAGAGGGACAGAGAGAGACAGAGACACCAAGCATGTTTATCATTAGTCTCCTTCACAAGAAAGCAAGCTTCATTAGAATACAGACTTCCTATGAGGTCATGTCAACCCTCAAGCCCATTTGAGGCATAAATGACTATGAAAGCTGAGGGGGATTCCTACACTCTGATATGACCAGGCCTGATGTGTGCAGCACAGGGGGCAGACCCCGGGCGGAGCAGTCTCTCCGTGGGCTTTTGTTTAGTGAATGAAGGCCTGCTGATGAGGCTGGTCCTGAGCAGACCATGAGAACCCTCCTCAGGCTTCGTGCTCTTTATTCCTCAGATGAACCAGTGAGCCGACTTGTGATTTCACCCCAGAAATTTGACATTAGTTTTTCTGAGGGGAAGTTCAAACTTGAAACTTCACAAGCAGTGCTCTCTTGGCCTTTCTGAGACAGGGAGGGAAATCATCCAAGCATTGGTGTGTGCCAAAGAATGGCGTTGTCCAAGGCACGGATGAGGCTCAAAGAGATAAAAAGTTAAGCTGAAGAATTTTATCTAAACTTGTTATAAATGGGTTTATAAATGTAGAGAAAACTGCAGTGCAGGAGCATTCAAATGTGATAAGAAATAATGAGGGACAGAAGAAAGGGTAGCTCACTTGAATCTAGGCATCGTTTGTCCCTCAGTGTCTAGGGTTATCTGGAGGCAAAGTATGAATTCTGTTTCCTTCAGTCGAGCTCATTTCCTCAAGGCTAATTAAAATAGTTGTCTGGCAGCTTCCATGTTGTCCATAAAACTTCCCATTTATAGCCCTTCTTTTTCAGTATATGTCTCAGCTACACCTCTCTTTACAAAGCACTGAGACAACTTTCCAAGGAATGCAGGACAAAATGTCCACCTCTTTTTTCCTGAATTATCTTGAAACCCTGTACTATTTAACCTCCATCATAGACATCAAGGGCAAAATAAGATATGAGACTTGAAGCCACAGATAATATTACCACCATTTTGTTTGCTGGCTTGCTTTCAAGAAACAAACAGAAAAGAAGATTTTAATTTTAAGGGGACCTGATTTTCATGGTTTACTTCTAATTCTGTTTGGTGTTGCCTTTGAAAGAAAAGAAGTCTCCTTTTTCTGGCATCATTTCAGATGTTTTACTCCCTATTTAGTGGGGTCAAAACTTGGTGCATAGAAATGAAGGTTTGGAGAAGGAATGCAATGGGGGCTAGAATTCAGGAACTTTAATAAAATGTCATGTTATTTTTCAAAGTTCTTGCATGAGTTTATGTTCTCACTAGAATCTGCACTGCTATTGCCTTACATATTAATTCTTACAAATCACATCAGTATAAAATATCTCATAGTATTTCAATTTACATGCTCATGATCACTAATAAGTGGAGAAAGTCTTCATTCTTTTATTGACTGTTCATGTTTTTCTCTTCAGTAAATTGCTATTTTTTGTCTGCTGTCCATTTTTTCTTTTGAGTGGTTTGTCTTTTTCTCATTTATTTGTAGATAGATGATCGATAAATAGATGGTTGATAGATTAAAGAATGGATGGATAGATAGATAGATAGATAGATAGATAGATAGATAGATAGATAGATAGATAGATAAATAGGGATCACATTTCAGCTATATATTTTACAAACATCTTCTCCCCATTTTTTGCTTTTGTTCACATTTATAGGATAGTCTGTGATAAGCAGATGTTTTTAATTTCGATGGAGTGGACTCCATCAATCACTGCTTTTGTGAGTAGTGTTTTTTGTGTGTCGTGCTTAAGAAATCCTTCTTAAACCCAAGATCAGAATGATTTTCATCTACATTGCTTTTACCAGTTTTAAAGCTTTGCTTTTGACATTTAAATCCTTAATCCATCTGGACTTAATTTTTTTACAGTGGGAGGTACACATCTATTTCATAAATTCCGTGTAGAAATACATTTTCTTAGCTCTGTATATTATATAGCCCCTTCTTTAAACAATGACCTCCCATGATACTGTCATCATTTATCAAAATTCCATATAGTCTTTGGTCTGTTTCTATACTTGGTTTCATTAATTAATGCACTATCCTCTTGCAAAATCAAAATAGTAATTGCTATAGTATCATAATTAGATCAACTTGCATAGTGTCGGCCTTTGTTTCTTTATAGATTGGGAACCCTTTGAAGATAGAGAATGTGCCTCATTCATCTCTGTCTCCCCAAGAAGAACCTGTTATCTGACACATCAAATGCTCTCAGTAAATATCTTTCTGGCAATTTTAATATGGGATACTTCTCCCATCAAGATGTGGTGTCTACGTCCTCTCTCCTGGAACCTGGGAGAGCATGTGGTTATTTGACTTCCGGAATATCGTAGATATGATGCTGTGTGACTTCCAATGCTGGTCATTAAAGATCAGGCAGCTTCTTATTCATTCACTGAAAATCTTATCCTTGGAACCCTGATGTAAGGAGTCTGACCACCCCAAGACAACCATGCCTGAAGTCAAAGTCTCAAGAGAAGTGATGAGCAGGCATCCCTGTTCAAGCTTTTAAGTTACCCCATCCCTGATGCCAGGAAATTGAGAGAAGAATTTTCCAGAGAATTCTAGCCCCAGACATTTGAGTCACCCCAAGCTGTTGAGTCTTCCCAACTGAGACCCCAGGCATTGTGTATAAGGTGAGCCAACTACACTATGCTATATCCAAATTCCTGATCTACTGAGCCTGGGAGTTTAACAAAAGGTTGTTGTTTTGCACCACTAAGGGTTGGAGCTGCTGACTACGCTGCAATAGATAGCCAGGACACGTGTTAAATGCAATGGAGGGAAGAGCAAGTATAGACAGAAGCATGGGAAACAGCAAGGCTCTGGGACGCAGGAGCCCACGGTTCCCAGGGGAGCATTTCTGCCAACTGACTGCACATCCTCTCTCTTTACTGGTCTCAGTTTCCCTTTTGTAAAACCATTGTGTTGCACTCAGTAATTTAAAAGTTTCCTTCTAGTCCTATTGTCTCTAGTTGTAAACAAATCCAATCTGATAACCGTGTTACTTAAAGCCAGAATAGGCTTATCAATTCACTTCAGAACTTCCATTTTCAGGATTTGCCAAGTGGATGGGTGCTAATGGTTACTATTAATGTATTTTATTTACTGGATACATAGCATTCACAACCCACATTTCCTAATAAAAATGATTTGTCATTCATAATGTATTATCTTACCACATTTAAAAGGATTAGAGACTGTGTACACATCTACTAGATGGAAATTAAAAGAAAATACTGAAGAAGTAACATACACAAAAATTTATATTAATATATTTACCATTTGGTAACAAACTGGCAATGTCCATAATAAGTATTAAATTCAGTTCTGAGTAATCAAGAAGCAAAGGCAAAACAACACAGGTTACTGAACTTCATTGTCTGATAAAATTTAGCAGGTAAACCTCTGAGCAATGATCAAAGATGTTCTGATAATATACTGTAAGTAAGAGTCATGTAGTGATAAAAAAGCAACAAAGCTTGCAAAGTCTAGATATAAGCTCTCAGTAAAATTGACAACACCCTGTCAATTAAATATCACAGCATTGCCATTTTATAGATTAAAAAACCGAGGATAAGGGAGACTAATGACAGTTGCTTTAAAATTATACACCTCCCGAATGCCAGAACAAAGACTCAAATGTAGATTCATGAGCTTAAAATCAACTTCTTTCCACCATGTTTGTAATAAATCCCAAATTCATTTTACTTTTAGGACCTCACACCAGCACATGGGTGAGCCTGTGTCCAATGTCTCTGATAGCAGTTGTGCAAAAATGCAGGGATGTGACTGTTCCCTGTATTAACTTCCAAAAAAACTGAAGTTACAAATATAATAAAACACTCACAAAAATGACGCAAGTGTGCTGTTTATGTCAGGGGAATAAGGGGGGCTAAGCTAATGAAATTCAAAAGTTATAAAAATATGTCCCACAACACATGCAAGAATAGATGGCTGGCCTGCCCCTGCCCTTATCTTTCTCAAGTATCAACCTCCTCAACCAGGTCTCTGATAAGAATTGGAAAGCAAACAGTTCAAATTTGGTCTTTCTTGGCAAGTTGTAGGAATAAACACCATTAAATAAATTTATTGTGAGTCATTGCAACACGCTGTAACCTGCATGTGCAATAGCAAAAGTGTTGTGTGGTCCAGCAATCTCAGTTAATGTTTTCATGAGAAAACTGCAGGTGCCTTTCAGTCGGATCTCATAGGGTATAGTTAATGTTCATAAGTTTTAACTTTAACAAATATTAAGCTTTGAATTATAAAAAAATTTCCTTTAAATACTGTGGATACAGATGGTCTTCACCTACAACTTTTTCATAGGACCCATTTCTGATGCTCAGCTGGTCCAGATGAAGTCAGAGTGCCCCAGTCTCCTCCCCCATCATTCCCCACCAGTAAGGCCCTCAAATGCTTGACTTCTGTCCCCACTGGTGGATTTCTTGGACATATAGAAGAACTGTTTTAACCTTAAAAGCATACAGGCAATTTTACATTACATGAATTCCCAATTATTTTAGGCCTCTTAATTTATGTGACTTTTAATAAATGGCCACTGATGTCTCAACACTCTTGTAAATTAAAATTACCCACAAATTATAAAAAAACACAACAAAAAATTTCCCTCTTAAGATTGGAAATGAAAAATGCTAAGAGAGATTTTGAAATGGCCCTGGATCTATTAGAAGATGAACTTAGCCAAGATTATCCTTTTAATAGTTTGCCTTGATTTAGAATTTTATTTTTGGTCTGTCAGTAATTCACATGCATCCATTTATTCTAGGCATTTTCACAGGATTTGTAGGAATCATACAAAAAATCCTGGGCTCTTCCCTGTATCTGCCTCTTTTTGTAGCTTGTTCCCTTTTCCTGAAATACTCTGTCCTCTCCTTGCTCATCAGGAGTCAGCTTTGGATAGCCCAATTCTTACTTACTTTCGGAAATCTTCCCCTATTTCCCTAGGTAGAATTAGGGGTCTTATAAGCTTATGAGGCAGCTGTGATCTTGTATTAACAATCTGGACTTCCATTTCATTCAGCAAACAGTCACTGAAAAAAATTTACATATTGTGTGCCTGCCATGTGCCAGGCGTCACTCTAAGCCTGGGAAGGTGGCAGAGAGGAAGACAGAGTGATTCCCCAGTCTGATGGAGGTTACACTGGAGTGAAGTCAGCACACAAACCAACAATCAACATATTTATAATAGTGTACCATATGCACACAAGAAGAAAGAAAAGTGGGAAAATCTGTAGACTCAGAGAGTTCTGGGGTGGGACCCCGGGAAGTGATGTTTGAGCAGAAGTCTGAGGGACCCTCCAGAAAAGATTGTTCCAGGAAGAAGGAGGAACAAATGCAAAGCTTGTAGGGTGAACCACATGTGGCCTGTTTGAGGAACAGCAAGAGGCCAGCGGGGCTGGAGCTTAATGAATAAGGGGAAGAATAGGAAAAAGGGGTTTGGCGTGTGAACCCAATGTCCCATCCTATAGAGTCCTATAGAACATGGTCAGCACTTTGAATTTTCTTCCAAGCCATTAGAGAGTGTTAAGGAGTGACATGATCTAACTTATGTTTTAAAAGCATCCATATGGCCACCGAGTAATGGCCACATTTGTCATTGCAACCCCTCCACCAACTTAATTCACTCTCTTTCATTATTTTGGTATAATTTCCTCTCCCCGTTTAGAATATAAAACATTGAGCTATTGGGGGCAAAAACTTAAAAACCTAAGTGGGAACACTCTCAAAGGCAGAAACAAGTTAGAAGAGTTTTGGCAGTCAGGCAAGACAAAGGTTGTAGTTTAGATGGGGCACGGTAGTGGCCCCATGGAATGGAGCTCCACAGGCTCTTTGTTGAAAACCCTGGAAGGCCAATGGTGATTGAGCTTCACCAGGAATGCAACCCCACTTTCACTAAACATAATCTCCAGTTGAATTAAATGACCATTGGCCACCTGCCCAATGAAGGGAAGGGTATATCTTCTGTAGAAGAATATATTACCTGAAGACTTTAAAATTTTCAAATGCATAATAAATGTCATTTTTAAAAAAATGTTATTTACTTTGAAACACAGAAATACATAACCTATAGCTGAGGAAAAAACAGATAATACAAACAGATCCACAGGCTACCCAGATTTCAAAGTTAGCTGGCAAAGACTTTAAAATAGTATTACTTAATGTGTCAAGAAAATAGAGAAAATGATGGGCAAAATTAGTGAAAAATGGAAATTTTTAATTCAAAATTGTAATCTATAAAAATAATCAAATAATAATTCTAGGAAAGAAAAAATACAATATCTGAAACAAAGAACTTATAAGATAAATAGCAGAAGGGTACAACAGAAGCACAATTATTTCTGATTGGAATACAATCAGAAAATATCCAGTTACCAGTAGAAAATATCTAATCTGAAGGATAGAGAGACAAATGTAAATATAGAAAAGAATACTAAATAAATATGGGACTCAATGAACAAAGTCTATCCTAGCATGGGTGGCAGTCTCCAAAATGAGTCCCAATGTTCTTCCGGGTATATACACACCTTTGTGTCATCATATCATTTTTATGTGGGTTGAATGTAGTGACCCACTTCTAATAAGTAGAATACAGAAAAAGACATGGGATTCTGAGATTTTGTTACTAACAGATTGTGTTTCCATCTTGCTCACTATCTTGACCAGGGGAAAATTTATTCAAGAAAAATTGCTGAATCTCTGTAAGAACACTAAGCTTTATAGTGAATTAACTAACAGTAGCCCTACTCCCTGCCCCTGAACTTACTAGCAGCCATGAAAACAATGGCCTATATTCCCAGATCAGTACCAAAGGCAGCACAATCAACTTCAATCACAAAGAATTATATGTTTTGATCTGTCTGGTGACTCCCTTGAAAACCAGCCTGAAAGGTTGGCCTTTATCTTACCTAATCCAGAACTCACCTAGTGCTAAAGCTGTTACGCAATCAATATTTGTCAAAAACACTTACAGGCAAATGTTTTAGTCACTGCTGCCTAAGGCAATGGATAAACTTGAGACAAAGAATAAATTAACTAAAAGTTTGGGAGAAAAGTCTGGGAAATAAAATACTTTGGGAAATAAGGGCTTCGAAAAACCTGATATATTTCTGGGAATCTAGAAGGTCATGCACGTGCCCAGAGCTGTGCACATGGTCAGTAAAGACAAGAGAAGGCTCTGATCTTTCACCTCAGCTGATGAGGCTTTGAAAGCAGGAAGTGAAGTCATAATTGTAATCTCTTTGACTGAATGCTGACGACATGCCGCAACATAAACACAGAGTTCCTCTGCATGAATGGAAGAGGTTTTTGTTTGTTTGTTTGTTTTGGGGGGATCCAGGCATTCAAGGTAATTACAGACTAACCAGTAAATTAATGGAACAGAAATCTCAGTGGTCACACACAACAAAAGATATAGCAGAATATACAAAATTAGTTCAGAAAGTCTTTATTAGAAAACAGAAAATAATAACTACAGCCAGAAGCAGCAATTAACCCTTGAGGAAGAGAAGGGAGAATCTGATTTCCAGAGTTGCTATATTATAACATTCAAAATGTCCAGTTTTCAACAAAATATTGTGAGGCAACAAAGAAATAAGAAACATACACAGGAAAAAGGCAATTTAATAGAAACTGTCCCCGAGAAATTCCACACAGTGGACTTATTAGACAAAGACTCTATGAAGTTAATGAAGACATTTTCAGATTAACAAAATACCATGGAGTTTATCACTAGCAGAACTGAACAACAGAAAATGCTAAAGGAAGTCCTTCAGGATGAAATAAAAGGACACTAGACTAACTCAAAGAACACTGCTGAGGGTCACAACAATAATACAAACCAAGATCAAACTATATGCTATCTAAAAGTGACTCACTTTAGAATCAAAAGAGAAAAATAGATTAAGCATAAAATGATGGAAAAGGTATTCCATGCAAACAGTAACCAAAAGATAGCTAATATCAGACAAAATAGACTTTAAAACATAAATTTTTCAGACAAGGATATTTTAAAATGACAAAAGAGTTAATTTATCAAAAGATATCATGATATAAACATATATAACCAAATAACAGAGCCCTAATATGCATGAAGTAAAAACTGACAGAATTGAAGGAGTAAATAGACAGCCTTTCAAAAATAGTTGGAGACCTCAATATGCAATATTCAATATTCTATAAAACAACCAGAACCAGCACAGAAGATCAGTAAGAAAATAGAGGACTTGAACAACACTATAAAACAGCTAGACTAACAGATGTTCCTAGAATACAAAACCCAGCAAAATACATATACTGATGTTCATGAAATATTCTCCAGGATAAACTGTACATTAAGCCACAACAGAAATTTCAATAAATTTTAGAAAAATTAAATCACACAAAGCATCTTCTCTGACCACAATAAAACAAAATTAGAAATCAATAACAGAATACAATTTGGATAATCAAAATATGTTGAATATGGCAACCCAATCCTAAATAATCAGTGAGCCAAAGAAAAGTTCACAGGAAACTTTTAAGATGTACTGAAATCAGTGCTCAGAGGGAAATTTACAGCTGTAGTTATTATAGTTAAAAAAAAAAAAGGGAATGGTCTCAACTCAAAACGCTAACCTTTTACCTTAAGAAAGTAGAAAAACAATAGCAAACTAAACCCAAAAAAAGAAAAAGGAAGAAAATAATAAATATTAGAGCAGGGATAAACAAAATATAGAATTCATAATCAATAGAGAAGAAAAAAACAAAAGCTGGTTCTTCATAAAGATCAACGAAATTGACACAGCTTTAACTAGATTGGCCAAGAAAAAAAGAGACAAGACTCAAATTACTAAATCAGGGATAAAAGTGGTGACATGATTACAGACCTTATAGAAACAGAAGAGATTGTAAAAGAATATTATGAACAATTGTATGCCAAAAACAAACTTAAGATGAAATGAATAAATTTCTAAAAATACAGAAGCTATCAAAACTGACTCAAGAAGAAATAGAAAATCTGTTACTTATAACAACTAAGATATTAAACCGACAATCAAAAAGATTCCAACAAAGAAAATCTCGGGACCAGATGGATTTACAAGTGAATTCTATCCAACATTTTAAAAAGAATGAACACCAATCATTCTCAAAATCTTTCGAAAAATGGAAAAGGAGGCGCCATTCATAACTCGCTCTATGAACCCAGTTATACCCTGACTCCTAGGCAAGGCAAAGATACTACAAGAAGATATTACAGACCAAGATCCCTTATGAATATAGATGCACAAACCCATGTTTGCTGTGGGTTTGTCATATATGGCCTTTATTATGTTGATGTAGATTCCCTCTATGCCCACTTTCTGGAGAGTTTTTATCATAAATGTGTGTTGAATTTTGTCAAAAGTTTTTTTCTGCATCTATTGAGATGATCATATTGTTTTTATACTTCAATTTGTTGATGTGGTAAATCACATTGATTGATTTGTGTATATTGAAGAATCCTTGCATCCCTGGGCTAAATCCTAGTTGATCATGGTGTATGATCTTTTTAATGTGCTGTTGGATTCTGTTTGCTAGTATTTTGTTGAGGATTTTTACCTCTATGTTCATCAGTGATATTGGCCTGTAATTCTTTTTTTATGATATCTTTGTCAGGTTTTGATATCAGGGTGATGATGGCCTCATAGAATGAGCTTGGGAGTGTTCCAGACTCCCCAGCTCCCACTGAGATGCACCATTCTCAGTGGTGAAAAACTGAAAGCATTTCCTCTAAGATCAAGAACAAGACAAGGATGTCCACACTCACCACTATTATTCAACATAGTCTTGGAAGCCCTCGCCACGGCAATCAGAGAAGAAAAAGAAATAAAACAAATAGAAATTGGAAAAGAAGAAGTAAAATTGTCACTGCTTGCAGATGACATGATACTATACATAGAAAACCCTAAATATGCTACCAGAAAACTACTAGAGCTCATCAATGAATTTGGTGAAGTTGCAGGATACAAAATTAATGCACAGAAATCTCTTGCATTTCTATACACTAACATTGAAAAATCAGAAAGAGAAATCAAGGAAACAATCCCATTTACCATCACATCAAAAAGAATAAAATACCTAAGAATAAACCTACCTAATGAGGCAAAAGACCTGCACTCAGAAAACTATAAGATACTGATTAAAAAAAAAAAAAAAAAAAAAAGATGATTACACAAACAGATGGAGTGATATACCATTTTCCTGGATTGGAAGAATCAATATTGTCAAAATGACTATACTGCCCAAAGTAATCTACAGATTCAATGCAATCCCTATCAAACTACCAATGGCATTTTTCACAGAATTAGAACAAAAAATTTCACAATTTTCATGGAAACACAAAAGACCCTGAAGAGCCAAAACAATCTTGAGAAAGAAAAACGGAGCTGGAGGAATCAGGCTCCGTGACTTCAGAGTATACTACAAAGCTACAGTTGTCAAAACAGTATGGTACTGGCACAAAAACAGAAATATAGATCAATGGAACAGGATAGGAAGTCCAAAGATAAACCCATTCACCTATGATCACCTAATCTATGACAAAGGAGCCAAGAATATACAATGGAGAAAACACAGCCCCTTCAATAAGTGGTGCTGGGAAAACTGGACAGCTAGATGTAAAAGAATGAAATTAGAACACTCCCTAACACCATACACAAAAATACACTCAAAATGGATTAAAGACCTAATGTAAGGCTGGATACTATAAAACTCTTGGAGGAAAACATAGGCAGAACACTCTTTGACATCAATCACAGCAAGATCTTTTTTGATCCACCTCCTAGAGTAATGAAAATAAAAACAAAAGTAAACAAATGGGACCTAATGGAACTTAAAAGCTTTTGCACAGCAAGGGAAACCATAAACAAGATGAAAAGACAACCCTCAGAATGGGAGAAAATATTTGTAAACAAACCAACTGACAAAGGATTAATCTCCAAAATATACAAACAGCTCATGCAGCTTAATATCAAAAAAACAAACAACCCAATCAAAAAATGGACAGAAGATCTAAATAGACATTTCTCCCAAGAAGACATACAGATGGCTAAAAAGCACGTGAAAAGATGCTCAACATCACTAATTATTAGAGAAATGCAAATCAGAACTACAATGAGTCATCACCTCACACCAGTCAGAATGGCCATCATCACAAAATCTATAAACAATAAATGCTGGGGAGGGTGTGGAGAAAAGGGAACCCTCCTACACTCTTGATGGGAATGTAAACTGGTACATCTACTATGGAGAACAGTATGGAGGTTCCTTGAAAAACTAAAACTAGAGCTACCATATGATTCAGTAATCCCACTCCTGGGGAGAAAACCATAATTCAAAAAAATACATGCACCCCAGTGTTCATTGGAACACTGTTTACAATAGCCAGGGCATGGAAGCAACCTAAATGTCTATCAATGGATGAATCAATAAAGAAGATGTGGTACATGGAATATTATTCAGCCATAAAGAGGAATGAAATAATGCCATTTGCATGCACAGGAATGGACCTAGAGATTGTCATACTGAGTGAAGTAAGTCAGATAGCGAAAGACAAATATTGTATGATATCGCTTATATGTGAAATCTTAAAAAATGGGTACAAGTGAACTTATCTACAAAACAGAAATAGAGTTACAGATGTAGAAAACAAACTTATGGTTACCATGGGGTGGGGGGAGGGATGAATTGAAAGTTTGGGATTGACATAAACCCACTACTATACATAAAATAGAGAACTAATAAGGACCTACTGTATAGCACAGGGAACTCTACTCAATACTCTGTAATGGCCTATATGGGAAAAGAATCTAAAAAAGAGTGGATATATGTATATGTATAACTAAATCACTTTGCTGTACACCTGAAACTAACACAACATTATAAATCAACTATACCCCAATAGCATTTTTTTAAAATATAAATAAATAAATAAATAGTGAAAAGGCAACTCATTTTGACAACTCAGAAGGAACAAAAATATTTGCAGATCTTATATCTGATAACAGTCTAGTATCCAGAATATATAAAGAAGAATTACAACTCAACAACCAAAAGACAAACAGCCCAATTTAAAAATGGGCAAAGGATTTGAATAAACTTTTCTCCAAAGAAGATGTGTAAATGTCCACTAAAGACACAAAGAGGTGCTCATCATAAATAATTAGAGAAGTACAAATAAAAATCATGATGAGATACCACACAACCTTCACTAATATAGCTGTAAAAAATGGAAAGCAATAAATGTTGGCAAGAATTTGGAGAAATTAGAGCCCTTATACCGTGCTGGTGGAAATTCAAAATGGTACAGCCACTGAGGACAGTGGCTTGGTGGTTCCTCAAAAAGTTAAACATAGAATTACCAAATGATGTAGCAACTGTACTTCTAGATATACTCCCAAGAGAATGAAAACATATGATCAAATGAAAACTTGCACATAAGTGTTCATAGCAGCATTATTCATAATAATTAATTGGTGGAAACAACCCAAATGGCTATTAACTAATGAATGCATAAATAAAATATGGCATAGTCGTACAATGGAATATTGTTTGGTCATAAAAAGGAATGAAGTACTAATACATGTTATGTCATAAGTAAAGCTTGAAATTTTTATGTTAATTAAAAGAGCCCAGACACAAAACAGCACATATTGTGTGATTCCATTTGAATCATTTCATGTGAAATGTCCAGAATAGTCAAAGCCATAGAGACAGAAAGCATATTAGTGGTTGCCATGCACTGAGAGAGAAGGAAAGTGGGGAGTGATTGATTAATGTGTACAGGGTTTATTTTGAAGGTGATGAAAATGTTCTGGAATTAAATAGTGGGGATGGTAGCACAACACTGTGAATATAATAAAAACCACTGAATTGTACACTATGAAATGGTTAAAATAGTGAAGCTTGCATGAATTTAACCTTGATTTTTTTAAATGCATGCTTTAATTTAAAATGCATTAATCTTCACAAACCAATGAAAATTTAGGAAAAGAACAAAGTAAGATGACTTGACTTAGCAAATATAAAGGTTTATTTATAACCGATATTAAATTTGTTAATCTTATAAGCTATATTAATTAAGACAATATGAAGTTGGTGTAGAGGCAGACAAATATATCAACAGCATAGAAATAAACTCATGAAAGAATGGTCCTTGGCATACAATAGCAAAGGCATTATAAATCATGCAAAAAGAGGAATTCATTTATTAAATCATATTGGGACAATTGGCTTTCCATAATGGAAACAATAAAATTACATCAATGACACCATACTCCAAAATAAATTCAAGATGTGTTATAAAAGACAGAATTTAAAAAGGAAAAGCTTTTAAATACTCAGAAGAAAATATAAGAGAATTTCTTTGTAATTTCAATTAAGGATGAGGTTTCTTAAATAAGACCACAAAAGCAGTAAAAAAGTAAAAAACAAAATATGACTCCATCACAGTAAAATAACACAACAAATTATACTATAAATAGTTTAAAACTAAGCTACAGACTTGTAGACCTAGAAAAGAACTTTATAACCTATTTAACAGAAAAGTTGAGTTTCTATACACTAACAAAAAATCAGAAAGAGAAATTAAGAAAACAATCAAGGAAATGAAAGCTATGACATATTGGTGAAAGAAATTGAAGAAGAAACAAATAAATAGAAAGGCATTCCATGCTAATTGATTGGAAGAATTGATATTGTTAAAATGGCCATACTACCCAAAAGGATCTACAGGTTTAATGTAATGCTGATCAAAATTCCAATGACATTTTTCACAGAAATAGAAAAAATGTCCTAAAATTTGTGTGAAACCACAAAAGACCTTGAATAGCCAAAGCAATCTTGAGAATGAAGAACAAAGCTGAAGCCATCATATTTCCTAATTTCAAACTGTGTTAAAAAGCTATAGTAATCAAAATAGCATAGTACTGGCACAGAAAAACAGACACATTGATTAAAGGAACAGAGAAGAGAGCCCAGAAATAAGTATATATATATATAATAAATTAAATTTGGACAAAGGCACCAAGAATATACAATGGGAAAGGATATTTCTGTCAACAAATGGTGCTGGGAAAACTGGACAGACACATGCAAAAGAATGAAACTGGACCCCTATCTTACACCATACACAAAAATCAATTCAAAATGGACTAAAAACTTAAATGTAAAACCTAAAACAGTAAAGTCCTAGAAGAAAACATAAGGAGTAATCTCCTTGACCTTAGTTTTCTAATGATTTTTTCTATTTGATACCAAAAGCAAAGGCCACAAAAATAAAAATAAACAAGTGGGACTACATCAAACTAAAAAACTTCTGTTCAACAAAGGAAACCATCAACGAAATGAAAAGGCAACGTATGGAATGGGAGAAAGTATTTACAAACTACATATCTGAGAAAGGGATAAATCCAAAATATACAAGGAACACATACAAATCAATAGCAAAAAGAAGACAATACCCAATTAAAAAATGAACAAAGGACTTGAATAGACTTTTTCCAAAGAAGATACACAAATGGCCAACATGTACATGAAAATGTGCTCAACCTAACTAATCATCAAGGAAATACAAATCAAAATCACAATGACATGTCACCTGTTAGAATGGCAGTTATCAAAAAGGCAAAAGATAACAAGTGCTGGCAGGTATTCGGAGTAAAGGGAAATCGTATATACATTGTTGGTGGGAATATCAACTGGTACAGCCACTATGGAAAGCAGTATGAAGTTTCCTCAAAAAAATAAAGTAAAACTACCATATGATCCAGCAATCCCACTTCTGGGTACATATCCAAAGGTAACAAAATCACTATCTCAAAGAGATATCTGAACTTCCATGTTCATTGTCGCATTACTCACAATAGCCAAGGTATGGAAATAACCTAAGTGTCCATTGTCAGATGAACAGATAATGAAGATATCATACATACATACATACATACAGTGGGATACTATTCGGTCTTTAAAAAGAAGGAAATCTTGCCATTTGAGACAACATGGATGAACCTGGAGGGCATTATGCTAAGTAAAATAACTCAGACAGAGAAAGACAAGTACTGTATGATCTCATTTACATGTGGAATCTAAAAACGCTGAACTCATAGAAACAGAGAGTATAATGGTGATTGCCAGGGGCTGGGGTAGGAGAGATTGGAAGAGATTGTTAAAAGTGTATAATCTTGCTTTCACTCTGAGCCTGTTCTCCAATCCCCACACTCCAGATCCCACCCCCTTTGCACACCTGTGAACACACGTCCCGGTCCAGGGCACGTAGGGCCACGTTACGGACCATCTGTATATTTCTCACTCTGTCCGGTCTGCCACAGATCGGCCACTTCACCCTCTCCTGACAGCTTCAAATGCTTCCCTTCTGTTCCAATCGATTTCCCTGTCGGAGAGGGGGTTTCCCTGTCGGAGAGGGTACCATATATTGTATGACTCCATCCATGAAATGTCCAGAAGAGGCAAATCTATAAAATCAGAAAGTGAATTCACAGTGTCTAGGAGGTAAGGGAATTCGGGGTGGTGGTGGATGTGGATACAGGGAGCGACTGCTAATGGACATAAGGTTTCTCCTTGGGGTGATGAAAATATTCTAGAATTGATTGTGGTGATATTTGCACAACTCTGTGAATATAATAAAAACCACTGAATTGTAAACTTTCAATGGGTGAATTATATGGTATGTGAATTATATCTCAATATAAAGATGATTAAAAAATAAAATTATAAAATGCACCAAAAAAAACACCCCAAAACAAAAAAAGTGTATAATCTTTCAATTATAAAATGAATAAGGTCTTATGATCTAATGTATAATATGCTGACTACAGCTGATAACACTATTGTATAACTGAAATTTGCTAAAAGAACAGAACTCAAAATTTCTTATAAAAAAAACCTAAAAGGTAAATATGTGAGGTGACAGATGTCTTAATTGACTCACTGGGAGGAATCATTTCACAATGTATACTTACACCAAATGTTCACTTTGTCCACTTTCAATATCTTACAATTGTATTGTACATCAATAAATAAAATTATACATCAATAAAGTTGGAAAAAAAGCCAGAAAATACTATAAGCCAGAATACATATTTATATACGTACCTATGCACATCAATAAGAATCTATAAAATAGACATATTCTCAAATAGTAAAATTGTCACAAAATAAAACAAAAAAGTTCACCACAGATGAAAAAAAATGAGCAACTGACAAGTGACAAGACATCTCGCCTCACTGATTTATCAGAGAAATGTTAATTAAATTATAGAAAGTTTAATTCCATAACCATGAGATTGACAATATTAATAAGTTTAAATTGGAAATAGAATAGAAAATCCAAATAAAATGGACTCAATAATAAGGAAATGTATTACTTTGTAGAACTGAAGGTAATTTGAGCTTCAGGTTGTTAATCTATTGGCTGCGGCTCCTCTCCTTTCTGAGCCCCTCTTCTATAGGTCATTTCATCTGAAGGATGCCTCACCTTCATTAACCTGAACTGAGTGTTGACTGTGTTTTCCTTAAATCATTCTTTCTACTAACTTATGTCTCCAGCAACACCATGAGATAATTACCATTGCGGTATTTACTTTGCAGATGAGGGGCCTGATGCACCAAGAGATTAATTTTGCTCAAAACTGTTCAGCTGTCAAGAGGCAGTGACACCTCTTAACACCGTGGCGTGTGGCCTTTATCATTGACTCAAACTTTAATAGAGCACTTTCCATACAACACACATTGTGTTAGGTATTTGGGAGTCAGTGGTTACCTAATCACAATCACTGCCTTTATGGAACTTATAAAAATGGGAAGGTTGCCAAGAAATGAACTTGTAATTATAATACACTGTGATATCCACCAGAGTTGTAGAAGAATGGAGGATACATTAGCTCCCTGGTAGGAAAACTAACCCAAACTGAGGTGATAGGTAATGCTTCCTGGATGAAAGAACCTCTAGTTGACCTCTCTCCACAGCCTCCTGTTCTATAGGGGAAGCTTGAGTTGACATCTCTGATACTGGGAATATTAAGGAGATGTTTGGTGCCACGCAATCTGCATTTGGGTCTCAGCTAGTCACAGAATTTGTCTGGAAAAGCCAACACTCGACACTTGGGAACTTTAGAACCCATGAGTAATTCTAGTTCCCCATCACAAGAGGGAAGAACCTCGCCCTGATTCCACGAAAGCTGAGCTTTATTGCAGTTCTCCAAAGAAGATACCCCCATCCTGCCCAAAATGCTTCCTCAGCTCTTATTATCCAGGCAGCTAACAGTAAGCCTACTTGATCATTTTCAAAAAAAAACTCTGCTCAGTGAATCACAGTGAGAAATGGCTGGTGTTATGTGAGTCTTCATTTCAAACTTTACTTACTATTTTTAAGGACGATGAGGAGAGAGTGACAAGTTCTAACCTATAAAATTGGGAATACAGACTTTAACATGATGACTCTGCCATGTCTATCCAGTAGCACTTGTGAGAAATTGCTCTTCTGAAGGGTCCAGCAGGCTTTGTTCTAGGGAATGTCCCATGTCCTGCTGGCTTTCCAGTTCCCCATGCTACACATCACTGGCTCAGTGTGTCCAGGGTATAATGAGGAAGTTTACTCCCATTAATATTTAGACAGAAGAATTACATATTCAGCAGGCAGACTGAGAAATCAAAATTGTCAGCAAGGGGAGAAATAGGAAGTACTAGCAAGTTCCAGAAAAATTCCAGAAATGTTAAATCAGAAACAACGCAGTCATTACACAGACTGAGTATAAAATTCCGCAAAGGTAAAGGATAGGTGTTATGCATCTTTGTGATCTCAGAAGTTTACCAGTTACCTGGAGTAAGATAAGCTTCTAATAAATTTTGGATTGATTAATTAATTAATTGATTAATTAATTGAATAATTACTTAATTTCAGCTACCAACTCAGCATTCCTGACAATTATATGATATTTTAGATCATGCGACTTAGGAATGGTGGCCTTTATTAATCTTGTAAACAAACAGCATAAAATGGTCAAGAAGGATGGGGTAGAAAGGGCACGGAATTTAGAATTGGGTGACTGTGTGTGCTGTCACGGTTATGTTCAAACCCAGGAGAGAGGGGACCAGCAGCTAATGAAGGGATACACGATGAAATGACCTTGAGAACCATCCACACCTGTCATCCAGGTGGCCAGTCTAGGCATGATCAAATCTTGTGACCCAAGGCCAAAATCAAAGCTAGGCCACAAAACTAGGGTCAGGAAAAGTCTAGGTCAATCTGAAGTAAAGAGAAGGTAATTTATTTCAAAGGCAGAGTCCTATGATAGGACCAAACAAGCACGATTTCAGTACTAGGTTGATACTGAACTGAGCATACGTAACCTTGAGTAAGTTGGCCTATTCTTCACTGCCTACCATGTGCAAAATGGGGCCAATAACAGCTGTTTCAATACAAATGGCTGGAAAGATTAAATATACTGAGATGGCTAATGTATGTGAAAAAAGCTTGACTGACTGTAAATTATTGTAAAATGTATTTCATTAAGGTCTGTGGTATTTCAGACCACTTGCCAGTACTATCTGCAAGTATGATTTGCTTATTTCTTTGTTATAGAGATTTTGAGTTTGAATTCTCTTTCTTTTCAAATCCCATATTCTGTAATTATGAGGTGTTTCCATTTTTAGCACTATTTCCAATCATCATGTGGTTGGATGCTGCCATTTGTTATAATGAAATTGTACTGGTTTAGTTATATAGTTTGGTCTATTTGATATTTTCCATTCACAGATCTTGCTATAAATTTGGAAAAAAAATTACATACTGAGGTTTCTAGCATTGCTGGCTTAGGAAGTTTGAAGTCATATTAATATCACCCACAGTCATTTATTATTCTTAAGGAGAGAAAAGAGGTTTGGCACTTACTGAGGGACACTGAAGTTGCCCTGAGGATGAAGACTTTCCAAGCCCCATTCAGTAAATACAGTTAACCCTCGAACAATGTGAAGGTTAAGGGCACCATGCCCCACAAAGTCGAAAATCTGTGTCCTGCCATCTCTGCCTCAAAGATTGAACTGGTAAATGGCTCAGCCAAGGGCAGGAAGCTGAAATAGTTTGGATAGAATCAGGACCCAACCCCTCGTCCTTTTGATTCCACCTACTGGGATCTCTAATCGACACAAACTGCCCTCCCCACTTAGTTAATTTAAAGATCTGTAAAATGAAAACGCAGGTACTATATTTAGTATTTATTGAACTATATTTATTTACTGAAAAAAAATCCACCTGTAAGTGGACCCACACCGGTCAAACTTTTGTTGTTCAAAGGTCAATTGTTTTTCTGAACTCTTGTTCTATGCCAGGTACTCTTCTGGGTGCTGAATGAGATGTTAATAAAATTAAACCTGCTAGGAATAATTGGGAAATTATTGCTTTCTTCCTATAGGCACCCACCTCCTTGTGTAGCTTCCTCCTTCTTGTCTGAAGGGTGAGCATTATGGCTGGAGCAGCAGCATTCACCGTGGCAACAGAAGGGAAAAGCTGATGGAATTGCATTGTATAATCATTCTGCTTATCACATGAGAGAAAAACCAACTCATACCTTTTGATGAAAGCCATAACTGTATAGGTGTTTTTTTAATAAGCAGCAGAACAAATTCTGAATCTGATTTCTGTTTCTTGCACATTATTTTAGGAGTCTTTCATTTCTGTATAATAAATGCTGTGTCCTGCCTTAGTGTAGTGTCCTGGGGTGCAAGAAAATCTGAAAAGCAGGCTCAGATATACATTATGGAACAACAAAACATTGGAGATTGATAAACAACAAGGACCTACTGTATAGCACAGGGAACTATATTCAGTATCTTGTAATAACCTGTAATGGAAAAAAATCTGAAAAAATACTTATATATAACTGAATCACTGTACACCTAAAACAAACACTATATTGTAAATCAACTATACTCAATTAAAAAATAAGAATGAACAAAGCATCAGAGATTGAAAGAAGAAGAAAAAAGTGAAAAAAAAAGCAGTTTTATAATATGTTTCTTGCATAGATAAATACATTGAGAATCACAAGGATTAGATAACTTATATAAAATCACACTACTTAGTAGCAACAGAATGAAACTGTAATTCCGTTTTCATGACACCTATTTCAGTGTTATTTAAAAACAAAAAATGTACAAATAATCTGAATCACAAGAAATAGGGCATAAAGGAATGAAATGTATAAGTCCATGCCGAGTGTTTCAAGGAACACTATTTCTGCAGGATATTACAATAGTTATTATGCTGTTATGAGATGTCCTATTAGCCAAAGAATTTGGAAAACTCTGTAATAAAGTTAAACAGGTTTGTTTCTCTAGGACTTCTCAGAGCCTTTAGTATAAGAAGGTGTACAATGAATCTTGAAAAGACAGAAATAGTGTGCAAAAGTTTCATTTTATGTAGACTATGAAATCTACTCTTCCTGGAGTATTTTAAGGGACTGGGGTTCTGAAGAATAAACTTTAAAAAACATCATAATTTATTAACTCAAACTCTTTGTGAAATGATTCAAGATATAGATAGAAAAAACAAAACTAAAAGGAAGCATACCGTAGTTAAACATACTAAAAACTCTAACAAAGCTCTTTCTGATATTCAAGAAAACTTAAGTATTAAAAGATTTTTAAAAACCTAAGTATTCTAAGTACAAAATAACCTTAAGCAAAAATGTCAAAGACTGTCATGCCAACTTGGCATTCTCAAAAGAGGAAAAAAATTAATGTTTAAATTTATGCATTTAATGCTCCGATTTATTATCACATAATGACTCACATGGCCAAATATATAAAAATATTTAATCTACAATATAATATAAAATGTATCAATTCATATTCCATTATGTTACTTACTAAAATATAAAAGCTGGCTCAGTCAAAAATAACTCAAATTTTTACTAACCAAGGAAATACATTGATAATTTTAAGAAAAAAGCAAAATAGTCACAAAAGCAAAGTTTAATTGTACTGATTTTTGTTTTACTCTTTACAACGTTTGATGACTTACTAGTCAATAACCAATCTACCAGTTGGCTTTGGTTCTATATCTCTCAGTGTGACATTGGAAGAAGGAGTCTTACTTTGGGAACATTGAACGCCGTGGAAAGGTACTTTGTGACTTTGCCGCCATCATGTGGATATTAGGTTTACTAAATGTGGGGAAAGCGTATGGCTTTAAAAAAAGGTATGTTGAGTCTTTAGGTTTATCTCAGGACTTCTTATCCTGGGTCCCATGGACTCCCTAATGTGTCTTTACAGGACCCCAAAACCTCCTGAAAAGGTATGTAAATTCTCTGTGAGTGTGGGCACGTTTCTGGGAGCTTTCATCATAGCCTAAAGATGTAGTGTGATCAAACAGAGGTTAGGAACCATTTACATGAGTTATACAATCAAAAATGTAAGCACTAAAAACAAGGGAGCTTTTTTGGTGGCCTTGATAATAGCCTACGCTTGATATTGAAGCCAACACTTATGCTTATTCCTGCATCTTCAACCTTGGCCAATATTTTTTTCCTCTTAGTCCCTGGTGTGTTGTCTTCTAAGAGTTGTGAAGATTTCTCCAACATATTGTACATGAGAAATAGACCTGTAAACTTTAAATTGCTAAGTGAATGCTCAAATTGCAATAAGACTTGGTCTTCCAAACAGTGACCTCTGGGCATTAGAGAAAAAATTCTATCATGTCTACTATTCCCTAAAATCAAATTTCTGCAAGAGCTGAAATCAACATGTTTTCCTTCACTTACTACTAAAACTGAACATTCAAATAACTAGTGAACTATTTTCTTTAGACAAAATACCAATATATTATGCCAAATAATGAAGATTGTCTACAAACTAGTAGGAAAACTTTGGAATTTTCTCAAGAGCTGGCATAGTTCTCCATTTATTGTCTTTACGCTGAAACCCAGATATTGGATCTACAAGGCACATTTAATCCGACCATGGTGATTACTTAAGGAAGCCCAGCTGTTGTCTCCACAGTGACGGCTCATGCCAGGCATTGGACCTGGATGACAATATGCACACAGAGTCTGCTGTGCTGTTGACCCTCAAAGACAAGCCAGGCAGGAAGAACACAGGACACTGGTCATGTCTCCTCTAGAACAAAGAGATTTTAAAATGCCCTGAGGCACCTCCCAGAGAAATGAAAATAAAAACAAAAATAAACAAATGGGACCTAATGAAACTTAAAAGCTTTTGCACAGCAAAGGAAACCATAAACAAGACGAAAAGACAACCCGCAGAATGGGAGAAAATATTTGCAAATGAAGCAACTGACAAAGGATTCATCTCCAAAATTTACAAGCAGCTCATGCAGCTCAATATCAAAAAAACAAACAACCCAATCCAAAACTGGGCAGAAGACCTAAACAGACATTTCTCTAAAGAAGAGATACAGATTGCCAACAAACACATGAAAGGATGCTCAACATCACTAACCATTAGACAAATGTAAATCAAAATTATAATGAGATATCACCTCACACCAGTCAGAATGGCCATCATCAAAAAATCTACAAACAATAAATGCTGGAGAGGGTGTGGAGAAAAGGGAACCCTCTTGCACTGTTGGTGGGAATGTAAATTGATACAGCCACTATGGAGAACAGTATGGAGGTTCCTTAAAAAACTAAAAACAGAACTACCATATGACCCAGCAATCCCACTACTGGGCATATACCCTGAGAAAACCATAATTCAAAAAGAGTCATGTACCACAATGTTCACTGCAGCACTATTTACAATAGCCAGGACATGGAAGCAACCTAAGTGTCCATCAACAAATGAATGGATAAAGAAGATGTGGCACGTATATACAATGGAATATTACTCAGCCATAAAAAGAAACGAAATTGAGTTATTTGTAGTGAGGTGGATGGACGTAGAGTCTGTCATAGAGAGTGAAGTAAGTCAGAAAGAGAAAAACAAATACCATATGTTAACACATATATATGGAATCTGAAAAAAAAAATGGTTCTGAAGAATCTAGGGGCATGACAGGAATAAAGATGCAGATGCGGAGAATGGACTTGAGGACACGGGGTGGGGGAAGGGTAAGCTGGGATGAAGTGAGAGAGTGGCATGGACATATATACACTACCAAATATAAAGTAGATAGCTAGTGGGAAGCAGCCACATAGCACAGGGAGATCAGCTCCGTGCTTTGTGACCACCTAGAGGGGTGGGATAGGGAGGGTGGGAGGGAGACGCAAGAGGGAGGAGATATTGGTATATGTATAGCTGATTCATTTTGTTATAAAGCAGAAACTAACACACAATTGTAAAGCAATTTTACTCCAATAAAGACGTTAAAAAATAAAAATAAAATAAAATGCCCTGATGAAACCTTCACTGGTGTTCCTAGTTTTGTTGTTGTTGGATTTTTATTTTAGCTTTGTGGATAGATACATATTACATTTCAACAAAATTTGACTAACTTAGTTTTCAGAAAGTAGCATCTCCATCTGTGAGATTTTCTAAGGGACTCAACTGAGAAAGAAAAATCAAGTTTTAAGCGAGGAAATGTTAGAATAGGTTTGTAAGTAAACATATATTTTAATTTTTTTTTCTCAGCCACACAATTCTTTAACCCAGTGAGTCTTCCTACGTCTTACCCAGCTCTGGACAGTACCATCCAAGAGGACTTCAAGGGATGGTGAATATGTTCCATGTCTGCCTTGCCCATTCTGGCCAAGTGTGGCTATTGACCCCTTGGAATGCCGTTAATGTGATAGAGAAGCTGAATTTTTAGTTTTATTTACTTTTAATTAATTCAAATTTAAATAGCCACATGTGTCCCCTGGCTGCTATATTTGATATCTCACCCTAAAGAATCCAATGTAAGGGGAAACATTGTATTTAGTTATCAGTTTCTTTGTAGATCATCATGATTTATTAAGTACTGTGAACATGAAAGGTAGAGTCAGTGGAGATGCTTTACCTTCTCTAAATTCTCTAGAGATGCCTGGAGGCAGGTTAGCCTGAGCTTGTTCACTGTATAGGGTAGAGCCTGGTTTAAATCTGCAATTCAACACACAGCAGTGTATTAACATTAAAACCATCTCACAGATATTTTACTCTGTGGAAAACAAATTGTTCAGGAATCAACCAAAAGTAGTTGCTAAAATAAAGATACTTGGCAGAATAAAGAAGGTGAACATTTCAGCTAAGGAAAGCTAGTGTGGTGTGGACCCTTGTGTAAGGGACAGATTGCTTACACCCCAGCGCTTGGCTGCCCAGCCCCAGATCCCCCTGTCAGAGCTGGGGACCCAGCTCCTCTGTGCTTCGTGCAGGCAGGAAGAATGTGGTCCCCCACCAGGGAGACATGTTTCAGCCTGATCCAAGCAGTTGACACCAACTGTATGGAAATATTGAATGTAAATTTGGAATATCAATGGCAAGTAAACATTGATGTGGGCAGAAACTCTCAAGTGTGGTTCTCAACAGTTATTTTAGTACAGAAATCTGTTTTTTTAATTGAAGTATAGTTGATTTACAGTATTGTGTTAGTTTCAGGTGTATAGCATAGTGATTCAGTATTTTTACAGATTATACTCCTTTACAGGTTATTACAAGATAATAGGTCTAATACCCTGTACTATACAGTAAATCCTTGTTGCTTATCTATTTTATATATAGTAGTTTGTTAATTCCATACCCTTAATTTGTCCCTCCCCGCCTTCCCTCTCTCATTTAGTAACCACAAGTTTGTTTTCTATGTCTGTGAGTCTTTTTGTTTTTCATATACATTTATTTTATTATTTTTTAGATTCCGCATATAAGTGATAATATACACTATTTGTCTTTCTCTGTCTGACTTATTTTACTAAGAATAATATTCTCTAGGTCCATCCACATTGCTGCAAATGGCAGTATTTCATGCTTTTTTATGGCTGAGTAATATTCATATATATATATATATATATATATATATATATATATATATATCGCACAACCTCTTAATCTATTCATCTGTTGATGGGAACTTGGGTTGGTACAACGTCTTGGCTATTGTAAGTAGTGCTGCTATGAACACTGGGGTGCATGAAATCTTAATGCATGAAATACACAAAATTATATGTTCATAGTAGGTACTACTAGCAGATGTAAAAGTACCAGGAGCAAACTTGGTAGCAATTATGCTTGAATCTTCATCAGCTGAGGCTCAGTGGGAAACAATACACACATATAAAATGTTCCTGTCTTCTTTCTAATTTTAAAATCCTTTATTTTCTCTTCCACGAACAGATGTAACGTGAATGCTTCATTTATTTATTTATTTTTTAAATAAATTTATTTATTTTATTTATTTATTTTTGTCTGCGTTGGGTCTTCGTTGCTGCACGTGGGCTTTTCTCTAGTTGCGGAGAGCGGGGGCTACTCTTCTTTGTGGTGTGCAGGCTTCTCCTTGTGGTGGCTTCTCTTGTTGTGGAGCACAGGCTCTAGGTGCACGGGCTTCAGTAGTTGTGGCACACTGGCTCAGTAGTTGTGGTTCGCGGGCTCTAGAGCGCAGGCTCAGTAGTTGTGGCGCACGGGCTTAGTTGCTCCGTGGCATGTGTGATCTTCTTGGACCAGGGCTTGAACCTGTGTCCCCTGCATTGGCAGGCAGATTCTTAACCACTGCACCACCAGGGAATTCCTGAATGCTTCCTTTAGCTCTTTGATAACCTGAAGATAAGTTTTACAAGACCAGCTCACCCTAACGTACACATCAAGAAATGATTTGTTGTTATTCTTGTTTGTTTTTTCTCTTTACCTCACAGATTGAGGAAACTTAAGCTTTATTAACCTGGATCAGAACAGTTCACAGTTCTTTCAAAAATTACCTCAATCCTTTTATTCCTTCAACAATTTTAAGGTTTTTGTTCATCTCTTTGTTTTATTCTGAACATGACAATGTTTTTAAAATATTTTATATATTTTTCTTTTAAAATTATATCTCACCTATACATACATATATGTAAAAATATTATATTTAATCATGCACCATGGATAGATAAATAAATATTCAGAAGTTCACCAGTATGCCCTTAATAAGTAGCACATATGCTCCAGTTAAAGATATGTAGTTGCAGAAACAAGAATGGAAGAACGACATTAATATTGTTGCCTTTAATTCTATATGTATAAAAAGTCAGGGTAATTTTCTATTGGAAAAACTATTTCACTTTAAGTTCAATATTACTTGCAGCAAATTTTAAAATATATGTATGAATTAGCATGAGTCTAAAGACCTAAGGAAATATAAAATGATTTTGAAATAAAAGTGAGTATTTTTAATATTTAAAACATTTGACACATCATTTCTGTCATTTTAGTGTCATGCTTGCCACATTAATAAAACTTAATTTTATTACATTCAGCTTTGTATGGATACCCGAAAGTAGTAACTAGATCATTTGATAGTTTTAGAATTTGACTTTGAGAAAAGCATCCAAAACTTGGAAATCAAAATGGGGCAACCTGCCCAGATTTGCTATTTACTATCTGATTGGAACTCAGACACTGTGGAGGTAGTCAATTTGTAGATTGCTGCCCAGGACAGAATGTAACTAATGTCCTGCCCGGTGGGACATTAATAAGTTTTGAATCTAACCTATCAATCTTATTCTAATACTTTTTTCAAAATGCTGATAAATATCCAGTTCCTAAAAATGCTCATTGATCCAGTTTTGCAATATTTCCCTCATCAATTAGTTGAATGAAGTTTTGACACCTGAGTATTCTTTATGAGATACATGTCTTTACCTTCTGAAAATTACACTTTGACATGGCATTTGATTATATTTTAGCACATTAATCAGACATTAACCCGATGGGAACAAGAGATTGACCTCTTCTCAGACTAAAGACTGTCTTCGTGACTGTAGGTCATTATGTGTGTATGAGAATACTCTCTATTCCCCAGGGACCTAGTTTAGGGTGCAGTATGTAGAGTTATTTTCTGTATTAAGTTCTTATGAAAATGCCATCCAATGCACCCCTTAGTCATGAGTTTAAAAGTCTGTGTTTTCTTATGACTAATAACTTAATACAGCTCAATAATTTAGCTTGCTATTGATACTACTTGCAAGCAGTAAAGTTGATAGTATTTGAATAATATTTTCACAGTGTTATAAGTTCATGGCTACATCTTCAATCAGTTCTAATTAGAGGCTGCCTCCTTTTGTACAAAGTGAACACCTTTTCCCAGGTACAGCTCGATATAAGCTGTTTTATTGTTACCCACACACTTGCTAAGGTAGAATCCTTCTCTCTGTTTTCTGTGTCCAAGTACATCATCCCATTTAGACCGTATCATCTTTAAAAAAAAAAAATCATGTCATAGACACGTTTATATACTTCATGATACTTAGCACATGTAATCTTGCTTTCTGTAAACAGTCCAAACAGAAAGAGCCATGAGTTAGAAGTTCAGTCCCAGACCAGAACCCTAGCTCTGCCACTACACAGTAGACCACATACCGTGTCAATTATCTGCAAAGTGAGAGTAATTTGTGAGCCTCTCTCTCAAGACTGTGGTGTGATGTGATGGAAAGTAAAGGGGTTTTGGAGTTAGACCTGCGTTCCTATCCTGGCTCTTCCACTTAATAATTGTTTCCTGACTACAAAATGGAAGTAAAAACAATCAACCTTTCATGTTATGAGAATTGAATTAGATGATTCAGGTAAAGCTTCTGTCTTTAGTGCCTGGTACCTGGTAGGTTTTCTATAAGTATTCATTCCCTATTTACAAAACTTTTTCCAGTCCCTCTAACCATAGTCAAACAGACCAGAGTAAATCCAACATCAAAGGGAGCAAGTAGAATCCGGAAGACATAGCTCATATAGTATATGTAGAAAAGATTAGAAATTGAAGTCGACATAGCATTGTCTCTATTCACTGATTCCATGACTCCACCTCCAATTCACACCTCCCAGTACACTAATCTACTTTCCACTCCTACTCCTCCACTGATCCTGTAATCACTGAGGCCACAAATAGCTCTATGAATTGTAAATACGATGGATGGTTATCTAATGACATCTTATTCCAGCTTTCTTCTAAAGCTGCCTCTCCGGGTCACTCCTTCCTTGCTGAAATACTAACCATAGCGCTTGATTCTCTAAGGAATTTGTATTCCTTCCTCTGTCATTTAAATACTGCTGCCTCTTGGCCATTGCTTTTCCTGTAACACTTTCTTAGATGATTTCATCAACTGACTTTATTTTACCCACCTTCTATGTGATAATTCCCTAATGCATTTCTTTCCTGACCTTTAGAATCCTATCAACAAATTGCTACTGAATAACTACATTTAAGTGTCCCTGAAATTCAACATGTCAAAAGAGAAACTCTATTTCATCTTTAACCTGGATTTACCTCAGATATTCCCTATCTCAGTTGTTACCATTAGAGTTCCCCGAGTCTCCGAGGTTAGAGACCCAGTCGCCCAGGGTTCAAATGAGGATGAGGTACTAAAGGAGCTACTTGCAGAGGTGTGAGCATGGTTAAGGTAGGATGAAGCCTTCAGAGCCTAGCAAAAGTGGGGAGCCTATGGCTGAAGACAGGTGTCACAGAGCCCAATGGGAAGGAAACCAGGAAAGAATGCATATCAAAGGCTTTAGTACTGTGGCAGGTAATTTTCTAAGCAAAGATATGGCACAAAATCTCATACAATAGGCTTCTCCCTCTGAAATTTGATCTAATATCAGGAAGGAATTGTTCCATTAAGCTAAGAATTTCTTCCACATCCACCTTTTATCGATTATGCTTTTCAGATGGCATGTCTCTTGTCTCTCCTTGCCATGCCACAGTTTGGCACATCCAGCCCAAAATGTGAGTCAGTGAAAACTTATTACTTCTCCCTGATATACTCAACTGGTGCCATAGTTTTCTTGCTCGGTGAATCTATGAAGGGAAAATGGTTCTAAAACTTTTCATGGTATGTGAACTAAGTCCTTAGGTCACTGGTAGTATTGGACATCACATTTTCTGCAGTCTATTCAAGCAGGCAGACTACCAGACAACTAACTCTTCATAGTTAGTGCTGGGCTGTTTTTTGTAGTTTTTTGTTTTGTTTTCATTTAGTCTCAGAAAATATGTTCTTAAAATGGGAGCTGTTAAAGTTTGGCATACAATAAAATCTCTTTGTGAATGATCCTCAGTTTCAGAATGGATTTGGATGAGTGACCTTCTCACAAAGCTAAGGGGTGTTCACTGATCACAATATGGGTAGGCAAAGTGGGTGGGCCCTCACAAGGTCTGAGAAAATAAAATGCATGGAGGGCAGAAAGTATGCTGTGTTTCCATTTCCTTGGAAACTAACACAAGAATGGACACCTATTAGTTGCCAGATAAATGTTATCTGTTGAATAAAATGTTTATCAAAAACCTTTGCTGTTATGTTGCTAATTTTAATCTACAAGGCTTGTAATTCCAGATTCTGTTTTATTTTTCTTCTTTTCCAAATTTTTATTTATCCCTGTCTTTCACACATAGGAACAAAGATAGTTTGAAGAGTTCTCAGTATTACAAGCTTTAAAGTAGGTTTTTAACTGCTTACCTGAATAACAGTATTATAGTATTAAACATAAGACTTTTATTTCTGATATAAAATCTCTACTTTAAAGGGTCTTACTTATATTAAAGTGAATTTGAGATTATAGCAAGACTCTTCATGAAATTGGTTATACATTTTTCAACCTTTAAGTTCTAGAGTAAGGTTTTAAAGGAAAAGTGTTGAAACTTAAAATTATCCAGATGTTTCTGGATTGATTTATGCTTGTAGAAGCTGTTGGTAACTTTAAAAGGACATGAGAAAGTATGAATTGTTTCAAAAGCTTGAGAGGCAAGTTAATAACATCGCTGAACTATTATTAAATTATTAACCTAATAATTGTTTACTTAGGATTAAAATATCACTTCAATACCACACAGAAATTAGGTTGTTCATTTTGGAGTTTTTAAATAGTAAGCTGAGTGCCAGGAAGAAGCCATGTACCCAGAGTGTAGCCAGGAAACAGTCCTGGAACCATAACACAGACACAGGGACCGTAGACCAGGCTGTAGCCGCTAAGCTTGGAGCAAGGTCAAAATTCACAGCAAGGCTCCAGTTCAGGCCCCAGCTACAAAGTCAACATCTCTGCATCCATGTTTCTAGATTTACATTTCGAGGGTGACAATATGGGAATGTTTTCCTAAAAAATAAAGGAAGCAATGCTTTCATTGAAAGAAGAAGTGAAATATTGCACGTGCCCGATCAATCTGGGCTAGGTGGAAGAGCAGTCTTCTTGAAAACACAGTTTGGTTTTGCTCATGCCGTTTTGGGGGTCATGGCAATGACAAAAGTCCTTTATTAAAAATGGGCTCCGACATTACAGGCAAATGTGAGCCATGACCCAGGTGTAAGACCATGAAAATAGTCTGACCCAGACCAATGAACTGCTTGGAAAGCTTTTTGTAAAGTCTCTGGTAAGAGCAACTCAGGAGTGGAATGTACCAAGAAAGAGGAAATGTTAAACTCAGCCTAATCAAACATTTTTCTAGTCCAAAGTTGAATATAATTTGGTCTTACAGGACCCAAGAGGCCCATCAAGTAGAAAATAACTTACCATGTCCACAGTCAACTCAGCACAGTATTTGTAAGTCATAAGACAAGAAATTAGGTACTATCAAGGATCATTAGTGCCTCTTATTTCATACAAAACAGCTTGAGAAATTAGTTTACGTAATCCACTTCTAATATGAACAGTTATATTTATAATTATGGTGAAGGGAAAAGAGCTCTCACAGTTAATGACCTGGGTTCACATCCTTCCTTGACATCTACTGGCCATGCACCCTTGGATAAATTACATCTCTAAGACTATTCACATGGACAAAGAAAGGGTGATAATGATAAGAATACTCATAAACACAGGATTTTTGTGATAATAAAAAATATACTTGTGGACTTCCCTGGTGGTCCATGGGTAAGACTCCAAGCTCCCAATGCAGGGGGCTCGGGTTCAATCCCTGGTCGGGGAACTAGATCCTGCATGTGTGCAGCAACTGAGTCCACATGCCACAATTAAGAGCCCGCATGCCGCAACTAAGAGCCCAAATGCCACAACTAAGACCCAGAGTAGCCAAAATAAATAAATATTTAAAATATATATATATATATATATACTTGGAGGTACCTAGACAGCTGTACTCAAAACATAGATTCTTCACTTAATAGTTCTGTAAAGTATTTTTTTTTAATTGTAAAAGTGGAATGCTAATCGCATTGATTCTATTGCATATGGCTAATGTGATCATGGCTGTGAAGTGCTTTGCACAGTGTCTGGTCCATAACGACAGTAAGCTTTCAGTATCTATTAGTCATACAATGAAGATAATAATAAGAAGGAAGAGGAAGAGAAGGAGGAGAAAAGACCTCTCTCCAATAAATTTTTATATAAATTCCACCAAATTTTCATCTTGATTCATGACCTATCAAGTTGTAGTTTTGACATCTATCTAAGCTAACTAAACCTCAAAAGACAATTATAATTCTTAACCTAAGGATATTGCTGCATAGAATAAATGAAATTATGTATGCAAAGTATTCTTCTTGGTAAGTCATATAAGAAAAGCACATAACAATGGGTATTATCATTATTACCATTATTATCACTATTAATATTGTTACTTTAATAAAGCACAATCAATGAAGACAAATTTTAAGATATAAATAAATATAAATGATACTATAATAAACATCCAACCCTCAGAAATAATCAGAGCTAACGTTTTCATGCATATCTTTTCAGACTTCTAAAAAACACTACAGGAAGATGAGCCCATTGGCAGTTAAGAGGTGAAGGAGCAAAGAAGGAGAAAGGGATACATTACAGTTCTGCAAGATAAAAAAAGAATCCCCAAATCAGAAGATTCACAACCCACCCCCAACACAAGAAACAACCTAGGAAACTTGCTAAAGTACCTGGATTTTGCTAGATTGATTGAAAAGCCACAATATACAAAATGTACTAGTTATACTAGATACCAATAACAAGATACACAATATCATTTTTTAAAAGAACGAAAGAAAAGTACAGTCCATAGAAAATTGTGCAGAACATCAGAAAATAAAATTTCACATATATTGACTAAGGTAAATTCCTCCCTGAGACACAACCAGTGAAGAAACGAAAAATTCTATGTCTACACTTGTGTTAGTTTTCTGTGGTGCATAGCAAACTACCACAATCTTACGGGCTCAAAACAATACACCTTACAGTCTCTAGAGATCAGTAGTCTGGGCAAGCATTAGCTGAGTCTCATTATAGTCACCTCAAAAACAAAAGTCTCCTTGTCTAACCTAGACCACATGATCTCATCAGTTCCAAGTCCAAATTCCCGTCATTGGTATCATCTAAATCCAGTTTGAATGAAGATGATAAAAAGGGGGTTCACTGCTCCATGGTAGTTCTGAAATCTAGCTGGGAAAACAGGAGTGCCTGCCTAGGTTTCAGGGCCTGGGTATCAGTCTTCCTAGCTCTCAGCTCTGCCCTCTGGGCTCTTGGCCTCACCCTCCAAACCATCACTGCTTTTCCATGAAGGGTAGCACAAGCTTACCACTAAATCGTTTCATCAATCTGTTTCCTGCTAGTAGAATCTTAGGTGTCCAACAGCCTCTTTCCTTTTGTCCTCTCTTTGCCCCTTGTAGTTCAAATGTGTTTCTGATGAAATGATTCTCTAAAGAAATATGTGGGTTTTCCAAGAGTTTTGTCCTTGGATGAAAGCCATATCCACAGAACTTTTTAAGATAATCCCAACTTTATCTTTGGTACCTGCTGAGGTGATTAGGGGTAGGTCCTTAAACTTCTTGAGAAGATAACACCCTTGTTCTCTTGAAAAGACCCTTTGTGGGAGTTTATATGCTAAATTCTGGGTCTTTCTAAAGTTTTAGAAAGGTTGCCCAGTCACACACTCAGCCTTTTCTTAATGAAAACTTTCATCAGCTATTTCTCACTTTTAGGATCACTGAATATCTGCAGAGAATAAGAATTTCTAGTCATCTGGTTTTGGCTTCTTCTTGTCTAACAATTCTTCCTTCAATGTATCTCTTCCTCTTGCATCTCACTATAAGCAGCACGAAGAAACCAGTCAGCACCTTCCATACTTTGTTTGGAAATCGCCTTAGCTATGTAATCAAGTTAATTGCTTACAAGTCTGGCTTTCCACAAAGCTCTGGGAGACAATTTTGCTAACCTATCTGCTACTACATTACAAGAATCCCCCTTCCCTAGTTTACAATAGCATGTGCCTCACTTCTTCTGAGCCATCCTCAAAGTCCAGATTTCTACTAACAGTCTGTTCAAGACAATCTGGGTTTTGTCTATCATGTTCCTCAAAATTCTTCACCCTCTCCCACTGCCTAGTTCCAAAACTACTCACATATTTTTAGCACCTCACTTACAGATACTAAAGTAAGTATTAGTTTTCTATTGTTTCATGACAAATCACCATAAGCTACTGCCTTAAAACAGCACCCATTTATTATCTCATAGTTTCTGTAAGTCAGAAGTCTGGGCATGGCATAAACAGGTTCTCCACTAAGGATCTCCAAAGTCTTCAGTCAAGATGTTGGAAGGAGTTCTGATCTCATCTGGAGCTTGGAGTCCTCTTTCAAGTTTATTCATGTCTTTGGCAGAATTCAGGCTTTTGTAGTTTTAGGACTGAGGTCCCCTTTTTCTTGCTGGCAGTTTTCCAGGAATCATTCTCAGCTCCTGGAGACCACTCTCTTGTTCTAGCTATGTGGCTCTTCCCTAGACAGTTCACAATAGACCTCTGCTTTCTTCCAGGCCAGCAGGAGAGCATCTGCTGATCTTCTTGTCTATTTTGAGGACTTACTTCAATAGTTCAGGTTCACCCAGGATAAATTCCCCGTTAAATAACTTACAGTCAACTAAATAGAGAGCTTAATTACATCCGCTAAATCTCTTTTGCCATATAACATAATGTAATCATGGAATTGGTTATGGTTACATATAACATAATGTAACATGTTCACAAGTTCTGCCAACACTCAAAGAAACACATATTTCAGGAATTGGGAATTTGGGGAGCCAACTTGGAAGGCTGCCTAGCACAATTCTCCAAACATAATTACCTATACCCAAACATTCAATGTATGAAAAACCACTTTGAATCAGAAATTTAAAAATTTTTTTAAAAGTAAATGGACAAAAACTGAGATCATGTTTTCTAAAAGGTGATTGAACACAAAGAAATTTAAGAAAAAGATAAATTTATCTCAGAAATAAAGAGTAAATTACAAGCTGTCTAAAATACAATAAACTAAAATTTAAAAAATATTTAAAGAGCATTGATGAAAGGCAGGAAAACTAAGACAATGAAAATGGCACATAGAAAAAAGCCAAAAGTATCAGAAAGAAAGTAGTGGAAATGAAAAACGAGCAAAGAAAAAATGTTTCTATTGTTGGATTCTTTAAAGAAAAAATAAATAAAATGAGACCAGAAATAGTATTTAAAATTATAGTACAAGAAAATTTTATAGATATAGTAAAATACTTGAATCTACACATTGAAAAGGTTGACCAGATATCTAGGGAAATTGATTCAGAATTATAAACAGCAAGATCTATCCAAATGAAATACATAGCTTTCAAAGATAAACTAAAAAATCCATAAATCTTACAGGAAAAAAGAACCAATGATTTAAAAATGACAACAACAGCAACACACCCTTATGTTCCTTGCAACATTATTTACAATAGCCAAGATATGGAAGCAACCTAAGTGTCCATCAACAGATGAATGGATAAAGAAGATATATATGTATATAACGGAAAACTACTCAGCTATAAAAAAGAATGAAATTTTGCCATTTGAAACAACACAGATGGACTTAGAGGGTATTATACTTCATGAAATAAATTCAGACAGAGAAAGACAAACACTGTATGTTATCACTTATATTTGGAATCTAAAAAATAAAGCAAATGAAACATTTGCTTAATAAAGCTAATATAACAAAAAAGAAACAGACTCACAGATATAGAGAACAAAGTAGTGGTTACCAAGAGGGGAGAGGGAAAGATGTGGGGCAAGATAGGGGTAGAGGATTAAGAAGTACAAACTACTATGTATAAAATAAATAAGCTACAAGGATATATTGTACAGCTCAGGAAATATAGCCAGTATTTTATAATAATTTTAAATGGAATATAATCTATAAAAATTTTGAATCCCTATGTTGTTCACTTGAACCTAGTGTAATATTGTAAATCAACTATACCTCATTTTTAAAAAGGTAGTAAAACTGTCTCTATTTGCAGGTGAAATAATAGTATACTTGGAAAACTGCAGACAATGAAAAATGACAAAACTGATTCAAACAATAAAATAATCAGTGAAGTAGTAAGGTATAAAATTAACATATAAAACCAATAGCCTTCAAAAACATAAGCAATAAAAAGAGCACATAATGATAGAGAAAATGTCATTTAGAAAAGCAGCAAAGAAGAATAAATTTAACAAGAAATGTGCAAAACCTATGAGAGGAAAATGTTTTAAATATTTTTCACTACTGAAAAACACAAAAGTAAACTTGAATACATAAAAGACATCCTCTTCAACTACATAGGATGAGTCAACATTATAAAGACGTCATTTTTCCTAAATTAATTCGTAAATTCAGTGAAATCTCAGAAAAACATTCTAATGTTGGTATCAAAATTCGTATGGAAATTTATTCACTCAAGAATAACCAGGAAAACACAGAAAAAGGAAATCTCAAAGAGAACTAGCCCCAAGAGATATTAATACACCCCATGAAATCTCAATAGTTAAAACAGAGAAGTAATGGGACTTGAATAAAAAAGTGACCAATGAAGTAAAATAAAAAGAGACACAAATGTATATGGAAATATAGTGTCTGACAAAGATGGCATCTTAAATTGTAGGGGTAAATGTGAACTTTTTATTTATTGGTGAGCTGAGTAGCCACTTGACAAGAAAAAATTAGACCCATGCCTCGCACCATACAGAAGAGAAAGTCTAAATGAATTAGGGAGCTTAATGTGAAAATCAAAGACATACAAGTGCAAGAAGAAAACATAGGTGAATTGTTCTTTAATTTTGGTACAAGGAAAGACTTCCTAACTATGACTCAAAATGCAGAGGCAGTAAGAGACTGATAAAAATTAAAATTAAAAAGTTCATGACAAGAAACACCATCGAAAAATCAAGTGACAGATTGGGAGAAAATATTAGTAAATGGTTGATATCCCTAATCTATCAAGAACTCTTTCAAACTGAAGACAAATGATAAACTCTTTAAACTCTTAAAGACAAATTCTTTAAAACAAAATACAGAAATAATAAACCAGAAACCAAAAAGATGAGTTACCTGTAAGGGGTGAGTGAGAATAGAGTGGATAGAAGGGAAATGGGAATGGAGAAGCAGGAATGAAGAATGCACAAGGTTTTTTTAAACATGTCTTTTGAAATATTTCTGACTCGCAGTTATAGATGTTTCACATGTCCTTCACATACCCAGAAAGTAAACAAACAATTAAAAGCAACCAGGATGTGGGGACTCCAAAATGGAATGCACACAGTAACAAATGAATCTACCATATATAAATTAATAACATAAACACACTGAAGGAGTGAGGAAGGAAAGAACTTAAATAATTTTGGAAAACAATACCTTGCCTGATACAATAAGGCTAAAAAACAATAATGAAAATGAACCAAAAAAAAAAAAAAAACTGTATGTAAATGTCGTCATCTAGATAGTAAAAGTATTTCTCACAGGGTCACAGGATTATGGGTTAGTAATTCTGAAACTGCTCTATTTGTGTAGCAAATGTAATAAAAAATTGAGTGTAGTAAAAAATTGAAAAAATTAATCAATATATTATAGATAGTAAGATCCAAGTTTCTCACTGCTGGAGAAAGAAATTTAGAAAAAAAATAGGAAAAGGAAAAGGAAAAAAGAGAATTTGGTGGAGTTAAATTACAATCCAAGGATTCAGTATTTCTTCATATTCAGATAAATAAATACCAAAATATACAATGTGTGTATTGGTAGGTTGGTATACCCACCACATCTATTTCCTGGCTTTGTCTGATGAGAGAGACTAGAAGCAGTGACACCCCAGAACCATGAGCACAACCAATGCCTAAGTCTTGGTTTCTAAACCCCACTCACCAATAAAGGAAAGCAGAACTCCTTAGAGAAGCTTTTTGTTCTAGAACTAGGGCCAGAAAAATACTATATGAGCCAGAAAGTAAGAAAATGTCCCCAGAATAATGGGGCTTGATGAAAGAACACAAGGGGCAATCTGACGTTGCTTCTGATGGCCAAAACTGGAGCACTTAGAGGAACAAAGAATGAAAAGAATTGAGGACAGTCTCAGAGACCTCTGGGACAACATTAGACACACCAACGTGCGAATTATAGGAGTCCCAGAAGAAGAAGAGAAAAAGAAAGGGTCTGAGAAAATATTTGAAGAGATTATAGTTGAAAACTTCCCTAATATGGGAAAGGAAATATTCAAGTCCAGGAAGTGCAGAGAGCCCCATACAAGATAAATCCAAGGAGAAACACTCCAAGACATATATTAATCAAACTAACAAAAGTTAAATAGAAAGAAAAATATTAAAAACATCAAGGGAAAAACAACAAACAATGTACAAGGGAATCCCCATAAGGTTAACAGCGGATCTTTCAGCAGAAACTCTGCAAGCCAAATGAGAGTGGCAGGACATATTTATGGTGATGAAAGGGAAAAACCTACAACCAAGATTACTCTACCCAGCAAGAATGTCATTCATATTCAACGGAGAAATTAAAACCTTTATAGACAAGCAGAAGTTAAGAGAATACAACACCACCAAATCAGCTTTACAACAAATGCTAAAGAAACTTCTCTAGGCAGGAAACACAAGAGAAGGAAAAGACTTACAATAACAAACCCAAAACAATTAAGAAAATGTTAATAGGAACATACATACCGATAACTACCCTAAATGTAAATGGATTAAATGTTCCAACCAAAAGACATAGACTGGCTGAATGGATACAAAAACAAGACCTGTCTATATGCTGTCTACAAGAAACCCACTTCAGACCTAGGGACACATACAGACTTAAAGTAAGGGGATGGAAAAAGATATTCCATGCAAATGGAAATCAAAAGAAAGCTGGAGTAGCAATTCTCATATCAGACAAAATAGACTTTTAAATAAAGACTATTAGAAGATAAGGACATACATAATGATCAAGGGATCAATCCAAGAAGAAGGTGTAAGAATTGTAAATATTTATGCACCCAACATAGGAGCACATCTCAATACATAAGGCAAATGTTAACAGCCATAAAAAGGGAAATTGACAGTAACACAATAATAGTGGGGGACTTTAACACCCCAATTTCACCAATGGACAGATCATCCAAAATGAAAATGATAAGGAAACACAAGCTTTAAATGAAACATTAAACAAGATGGACTTAATTGATATTTATAGGACATTCCATCCAAGAACAACAGAAAACACTTTCTTCTCAAGTGCTCATGGAACATTCTCCAGGATAGATCATATCTTGGGTCACACATCAAGCCTTGGTAAATTTAAGAAAATTGAAATTGTCTCAAGTATCTTTTCCGACCACAACCTTATGAGACTAGATATCAATTACAGGAAAAAGAACTGTAAAAAATACAAACACACAGAGGCTAAACAATACACTACTAAATTACCAAGAGATCACTGAAGAAATCAAAGAGGAAATCAAAAAATACCTAGAAACAAATGACAATGAAAACACGACGACCCAAAAGCTATGGGATTCAGCAAAAGCAGTTCTAAGAGGGAAGTTTACAGCAATACAATCCTACCTCAAGAAACAAGAAACATCTCAAATAAACAATCTAACTTTACACCTAAAGCAATTAGAGAAAGAAGAACAAAAAACCCCAAAGTTAGCAGAAGGAAAGAAAACATAAAGATCAGATCAGAAATAAATGAAAAAGAAATGAAGGAAATAATAGCAAAGATCAATAAAACTAAAAGCTGGTTCTTTAAGAAGATAAACAAAATTGATAAACCATTAGCCAGACTCATCAAGATAAAAAGGGAGAAACCTCAAATCAATAGAATTAGAAATGAAAAAGGAGAAGTAACAACTGACAATGCAGAAACACAAAGAATCGTGAGCAATTACTACAAGCAACTATATGCCAATAAAGTTGAAAACCTGGAAGAAATGGACAAATTCCTAGAAAAGCACAACCTTCCGAGACTGAACCAGGAAGAAATAGAAAATACAAACAGACCAATCACAAGCACTGAAATTGAAACTGTGACTAAAAATCTTCCAAGAAACAAAAGCCCAAGATCAGATGGCTTCACAGAGGAATTCTATCAAACATTTAGAGAAGAGCTAACACCTACCCTTCTCAAATTCTTCCAAAATATAGCAGAGGGAGGAATACTCCCAAACTCATTCTATGAGGGCACCATCACCCTGATACCAAAACCAGACAAAGATGTTACAAAAAAAGAAAACTACAGGCCAATATCACTGATGAACATAGATGCAAAAATCCACAACAAAATACTAGCAAACAGAATCGAACAGCATATTCAAAGGATCACACACCATGATCAAGTGGGATTTATCCCAGGAATGCAAGGGTTCTTCAACATACGCAAATTAATCAATGTGATAAACCATATTAACAACCTGAAGGGGAAAAACCATATGATTATCTCAATTGTTGCAGAAAAAACTTTTTACAAAATTCAACACCCATTTATGAAAAAAACCCTCCAGAAAGTAGGCATAGAGGGAACTTACCTCAACATGATAAAGGCCATATATGACAAACCCACAGCAAAGATCGTTCTCAATGGTGAAAAACTGAAACCATTTCCACTAAGATCAGGAACAAGACAAGGTTGCCCACTCTCACCACTATTATTCAACATAGTTTTGGAAGTTTTAACCCCAGCAATCAGAGAAGAAAAAGAAATAGAAGGAATCCAAATCACGAAAGAAGAAGTAAAACTGTCACTGTTTGCAGATGACATGACACTATACATAGAGAATCCTAAAGATGCTACCAGAAAAATACTAGAGCTAATCAATGAATTTGGTGAAGTAGCAGGATACAAAATTAATGCACAGAAATCTCTTGCATTCCTAAACACTAATGATGAAAAATATGAAAGGCAAATTAAGGAAACACTCCCATTTATCACTGCAACAAAAAGAATAAAATGCCTAGGAATAAACCTACCTAAGGAGACAAAAGACCTGTATGCAGAATACTATGACACTGATGAAAGAATTTAAAGATGATACAAACAGATGGAGAGATATACCATGTTCTTGGATTGGAGGAATCAACATTGTGAAAATGACTATACTACCCAAAGCGAACTACAGATTCAATGCAATCCCTATCAAACTGCAATGGCATTTCTCACAGAACTAGAACAAAAAATTTCACAATTTGTGTGGAAACACAAAAGATCCCGAATAGCCAAAGCAATCTTGAGAACGAAAAATGGAGCTGGAGGAATCAGGCTTCCTGTCCTCAGACTATACTACAAAGCTACAGTAATCAAGACAGTATGGTGCTGGCACAAAAACAGAAATATAGATCAATGGAACAGGATAGAAAGCCCAGAGATAAACCCACACACATATGGTCACCTTATCTTTGATAAAGGAGGCAAGAATATACAGTGGAAAAGAGACAGCCTCTTCAATAAGTGGTGCTGGGAAAACTGGACAGCTACATGTAAAATAATGAAATTAGAGCACTCCTTAACACCATATACAAAAATAAACTCAAAATGGATTAAATACCTAAATGTAAGAGCAGACACTATAAAACTCTCAGAGGAAAACATAGACAGAACACTCTTTGACATAAATCACAGCAAGGTCCTTTTTGACCCACCTCCTAGAGAAATGGAAATAAAAACAAAAATAAACAAATGGGACCTAATGAAACTTAAAAGCTTTTAAACAGCAAAGGAAACCATAAACAAGACAAAAAGACAACCCTCAGAATTGGAGAACATATTTGCAAATGAAGCAACTGACAAAGGATTAATCTCCAAAATTTACAAGCAGCTCATGCAGCTCAATGTCAAAGAAACAAACAACCCAATCCAAAAATTGTCAATAGACTTAAATAGACATGTCTCCAAAGAAGATATACAGATTGCCAACAAACACATGAAAGAATGCTCAACATCACTAATCATTAGAGAAATTCAAATCAAAACTACAATGAGGTATCACCTCACACCAGTCAGAATGGCCATCATGAAAAAATCTACGAACAATAAATGCTGGAGAGGGTGTGGAGAAAAGGGAACCATCTTGCATTGTTGGTGGGAATGTAAATTGGTACAGCCACTATGGAGAACAGTATGGAGGTTCCTTAAAAAACTGAAAATAGAACTACCATACGACCCAGCAATCCCACTACTGGACATATACCCTGAGAAAACCATAATTCAAAAAGAGTCATGTACCACAATGTTCATTGCAGCACTATTTACAATAGCCAGGACATGGAAGCAGCCTAAGTGTCCATTGACAGATGAATGGATAAAGAAGATGTGGCACATATATACAATGGAATATTACTCAGCCATAAAAAGAAACGAAATTGAGTTATTTGTAGTGAGTTATTTCTAGAGTCTGTCCTACAGAGTGAAGAAAGTCAGAAAGAGAAAACCAAATACCATATGCTAACACAAATATATAGAATTTAAAAAAAAGAAAATGGTTCTGAAGAACCTAGGGGCATGACAGGAATAAAAACGCAGACGTAAGAATGGACTTGAGGACACGGGGAAGGGGAAGGGGAAGCTGGGACAAAGTAGGAGAGTGGCATGGACATATATACACTACCAAATGTAAAAGCGATAGCTAGGGGGAAGCAGTCGCATAGCACAGGGAGATCAGCTCGGTGCTTTGTGACCACCTAGAGGGGTGGGTTAAAGAGGGTGGGAGGGAGGCTCAAGAGGGAGGGAACATGGGGATATATGTATACGTATAGCTGACTCACTTTGTTATACAGCAGAAACTAAAGCAATTATACTCCAATAAAAATGTTAAAAAAAAAAAGGAATGGCCATGGTGCCGACGAAAAATTACTAATGGGATGAGCCAGCTCCCAGCTAGAGCATCAGTACCTGATGGGGACCCTATGAGAGGTGGCCTGGAGAAGACTGGAGACCAAGTTAGCCACACTCATGGAGCTGCTCCCACCAGGGGCTGATGATGCCACCCAGGTCGCCATGAGGGACAGTGAAGTAACACACTTTGTTCCCCTAACATTGTGGGGTTCCTTCCGTGCAGTCTGGAGAGATCCACTTATTTTTAGGCTTAAATATTTCCTGAATCACATTGTTTCCACCTCTCTCTTTTTGTAGGCGAATATCTTTTTAAGTACAAATAAATAAGTCAGGTTTCAACTGGCTGTTTACCTGGTCAGTTTCCAAACTTGGGCCTTGTGACTTTTATGGAGAGCCCAAATTGTGCAGTGGCACTGAGAAAGCTCTGTGCAGAATGAAGCAGGGTTTGCAAGCATGAAAGCTTGTTCAGAGTTCCATGTGCAGAAAGGGATGCATAGTACATAAATGAAAAAGCTCCAGAAGGCTTCATCCCTCAGACCTCTAAGCTTGGGGATAATATGAATGTTATCAGCTTCTCTGTCTGTGTTACAGAGCAGGACCCTGTGAGGCCTTCCTAGGACAGCCTCCTCTCCCATATCCTCTGCTTTAGCTTCTCTCTGAAGTACCTAGATAATAGTATGTGATGCACATTTCCTGAGTTGTTTTACAGATGTTAAACTCCCCCCCCTAAATGGGAGAATTAACTACTTGATGACCATGACCTCATAACCCCCACTACTGGCACCTAAGGACTGATAACGTTCACCCTTGTGACACTGCCCTGTTACTGCACCATCAACCAACCAGAGAATTGTGCAAGAGCTGATCACATACCCTGAGACTCCTCTTCCTCACCTAGCCTTTAAAAATGCTTTGCTGAAACCCATCGGGGAGTTCAGGCTTTTAGAGCATTAGCTGTCCCGGACTCCTTGTACGATGCTTTATGATAAACACTGCACTTTCCTTCAACACAACCCAGTGTCAGTAGATTGGTTTTACCGCACTCGGGTGAGTGGACCCAAGTTTTGGTTCAGTAACATCTGGATCTGACTTCCTTACTGAACAGCAAGTCAGAACAGAATTTGGAAGCTGTTTCTGCACTTACTTTCTACATGACCCTCAGCAAAGCCCTTCACCAGGTTATAACAATGAGAATAAGACAATGCTAGTGACTATTGCAGCACTTACCCTAGGGGCCAGGAATGTTCTGAGTACTTATATGCACACTAATCCATTGCACTTTCTGAAATATCCTCTGAGATTAGTGTCTAAATAGATTGTCATATTATTCCCACAATAATAATTACTGTAATAATAGTGATTGGAATATAATGGCACATAGCTCAGGATTTGGGGCAAGATTTTTTTAATGTAAACAACTTAAACTAGCATAGATAAGTATTTGCTACAATTACTTTTGTTATTTTTCAGAGTTGGCTTAAGCTCCTGTTGCTGCCAACCCAGCTCTGGCCCCTCAGCTGCATTCATCTCTCCTTCTCACATTCCTTTGGCCACTCAGTCTTTGAGATTATATGTTGGCTCTCCTCACAGACCTGGCCTTCCAGGGCCCACCTGGCCCAGTGGAAGCTGGAAACACAAAACCTGGAGTCCCACACACCCAGGGCCACGCAACCCCCATATGATGACCACCTGAATCAAGTGTTGGAGTGAAGGTGAAAGGCCTTGGTTTACTGTCTGTCAACTTCCTCCTTTTCCCAACACTTTGCTAGAAAACTCTCTCCTCCCTTGCTACTTCCTCACCAGTTAATCTTCTTTACTAAACATTGGTAATATAAGTTATATACATCATGAGATTAAAGTTCTCCCATTTGCTAAACACTTTACAAATGTAAACTACAATGCATGAGAGGGGTGCTGGCATACAGAAATCGCTAAATAAATAGGAAGAAGGAGAGAAAAGGCACAGGGCTTTGCCTCTCATCCCGAGACTGTGCAGAGGCCCCCTGCTTCCCTGCAGAGACCCCTGGCTCTGGGGAAGCACGGATGCCTGGAGCTTTATTTCCAGCCAGAACCTCACAGTATGACCTTGGAAACCTTGAGGAAGAGGCTAATACAGGGAGATAAAAAATGACATTTCCAGAAGAGTTTCTACCTAAGATGTCTCTTTTGAGAAATATAGAGGTAAAATGCCAACTCTGGTGCCGTCTACCCCTTGATTCCTGGAAATGTCACCCAAGGGGATTATAGTCACATAAATGTGAAAACATCAAGGCTACTGGGTGTGATTCACTGGTCTGCCCTCTGTTCTGAGATAATATCCTTTATTCTTCAAGGGCTAAAAAGTATCCTTTCTTTCATGGCCTTTTTGAATACTTTGGTCATTATGAGGGGTTTTAAGTTTTGGTGAAGGTAGGTGGCATATAGTTGGTTGGGTGCCTGAGATATGAAGGGAGAATGACAAGAATCCAGAGATGAAGAGGCATAAATGACCCAGGACTCTCATATGTGTAGCTTGAGGCAGAACACCTCTGAAGAAACTCCCTGAATAAAATAGCCATTTAACTGGAACTAATTATACAGCCAGCATGGGCTGAGGTTGCCCCTCTGTTGTGCTTCATCACATCAAATCTTCCCAGCAACCTAGGAAGAAAGGAATGGCAACCAACGTATTTCCCACAGGGGGAAATGGAGCCACCGGAAAGTTAAACATCCAAAGAAAATGTGTGACTCCACAGAGGCCATTGTCAGCAAAAGCATATGAAAAGGGTGAATAAAGAGGGCAACTTTGGGTTTAGGAGAAACACACCTCAAACCAAGAAGACAGGGCGTCTTGGGCATGGGAAAGCTGTTCTCTGCTCTGAGACCAGAGGTCTTCCTGATCCCCACGATGTGCATGAGGCATCAGCCCCTTTCTCCTCCCTTTGTGCTATAAGCTCATTAATCAAAGACCTCTGGGCTTTGTGGTGTGAGTGGGAGAGGGCAAGCATACCAGGAGGCTGGAGAGGAACCAGGAGACCAATCAAGGATAACGGCCTAAATCCACAAGAAGGAGGGCCACCTGCCTTGTATTTGTCTCCAGAATAAAGTTTGCTCAATTTGGAGAAACAAAGTGAGGTATTGAGTGTGTCGTTGGGTATGTAACACTAGACTTCAAGGGAGTGGTCAGAGCTTCAGCTATAAAGTTGAGAAGCAATTGTGTGTTTCTGGTGTTGAAAGCCTCATAACAGAGAAGATGATCTGGAAAGAGAGTGTGGATTAACAAAGAAAGAGAAATGGGAGGAAAAATAGGAGAACATTGTGGCCCAGAAACCAATTATAAAGCACAAGTGTTTTAAAAAGAGGGATTGGGCATCTCTGTCACTGAGAGTATAAGTAATAGAATTGACCAGTGGATTTTAATAGGTCATATGATTTGCAGTGACTTTGGGTAAATTATGCTAATTGGCAGAAAGAATGGGGATCATTTTTCATCTTTTCTAATGCTCTTCTTAACTTTCAAATATTTTGAGTTGGCGTTGGTGACTTTTCCTGTTTTGATTTTATAGCCCCATTTAATTTTCAGAACATTTTCTAAATCTCAAAATATGCTAACCATTGAAGGATGTGAACATTGAGCAAAAAGAAAATAAAGCTAGAATTATATATTTTCACTCATAAATTTTTTGTTACTGTAAGATATTTGTGTCTCTATTCTAATTATATAGTATATAACCTGGGTTAAAAAAGAATTTTGGCTAAGACTCTTTATCTGCAGTTAAATAATTAAAATTCACTTTCTTAATATAGCCTGGAATCTCTTTGTATTGGTCGTTATCCTGCCACATTTTAGGAATGACTTTGGACTATTTGTTTTTTTTAATGTGCTGAGATACCAGAGTGCCATTGAATTAGTTCTCCTTGGGGTTACCTGATGCTTTAGACTGAACTGTGTCCCCCCAAAATTCATATGTCGGAGCCCTAGCCCTCAATGTGTCTGTATTTGGAGATACAGTCTTAAAGAGATAATTAGATAAAATGAGGTCACTAGGCTGGGCTCTAATTCAATATGACTGGTGTCCTAAGAAGAAGAAATTAGGACACTGACACACAAAGGGAGGATGATGTAAGGACACAGGAAGGAGACGATCATCCACAAGGCAAGGAGAGAGGCCTCGGGAGAAACCAGCCCTGCTGACACCTTGATCTCAGATTTCCAGCCTCCAGAACTGTGAGAAGATAAATTTCTGTTGTGTAAACCACCCATTTATGGTATTTATTATGGTAGCTCAAGAAGATTAAGACAGCTGGAAATAAGACAGTAATGTTCCAATCTTGAGCCTCCCCCTGTCCTTTCTCAACATTTGTAAGGTATTTTATATTCAGCAAAGATATTTTTACTTTGTGAATCTGCTGCTGTGTTATCCATTTCTTCTATTCATTCAACCAATATATTAACAAATATTTATTGTGTGCCAGGCAATTTTCTAGGTGCTAGAGAGACAGAAATGAACAAAACCAAATTGAAGTATATGTTTCCGTGCGCAAAGAAAACAAATAAGGAAACAAAGAGGGTGACTTAATGAAGGTCATATGTAGAGTTACTTACAGAACTGGAATTCAAACCCAGGATTTTGATTTCTAGCCCAGCTTTCTTTCAATTTTATCCAAGCTTCCTTCCATGCCTGGGGAAGGATTTCCACAAATAGTTGTTCAAACTTTCTCCTCCAATAAACCCAATGACCAAAAATTCCACCCCTGGAACTATATTCACTCAAATTCTTTCTACTCATCTTTTACCACAGTCACAGTACAATATTTTTTTAATCATTTAATAAATTGTTTTAGAAGTTTTATTCAGAAAATAAAAAGATATATTTGTATCTCCCTTGAGGAGCTGGCATACTTACTCATTTCAGCAAATTTAAATATGTACCTCTGTAGGTAAGTATGCCTTTATTTTCTTTGATTTCCATAAAACTTGAAGCCAAGTTTTAGAATCACTTATAACAAATACACTCATCCTGCATAGTGTACACATTATTTTTTATTTATTTTTTTATACAGCAGGTTCTTATTAGTTATCTATTTTATACATATTAGTGTATATATGTCAATCCCAATCTCCCAATTCATCACACCACCACCACCCCCCACCACTTTCCCCCCTTGGTGTCCATACATTTGTTCTCTACATCTGTATCTCTATTTCTGCCTTGCAAACCAGTTCATCTGTACCATTTTTCTAGATTCCACATATATGTGCTAATATACGATATTTGTTTTTCTCTTTCTGACTGACTTACGACAGTCTCTAAGTCCATCCACGTCTCTACAAATGACCCAATTTCATTCCTTTTTATGGCTGAGTAATATTTCATTGTATATATGTACCACATCTTCTTCATCCATTCATCTGTCGATGGGCATTTAGGTTGCTTCCATGACCTGGCTATTGTAAATAGTGCTGAAATGAACATTGGGGTACATGTGTCTTTTTGAATTATGGTTTTCTCTGGGTATATGCCCAGTAGTGGGATTGCTGGGTCATATGGTAATTCTATTTTTAGTTTTTTGAGGAACCACCATACTGTTCTCCATAGTGGCTGTATCAATTTACATTCCCACAAACAGTGCAAGAGGGTTCCCTTTTCTCCACACCTTTTCCAGCATTTGTTGTTTGTAGATTTTCTGATGATGCCCATTCTAACCAGTGTGAGGTGATACCTCACTGTAGTTTTGATTTGCATTTCTCTAATAATTAGTGATGTTGAGCAGCTTTTCATGTGCCTCTTGGCCATCTGTATGTCTTCTTTGGAGAGTGTACACATTTTTGTTATTTTTATTTTGACTTGGTTTTTGTGTGTGTGTGTGCGCTTTAATTTCCTCTGGTCTAGATTATCTATTTCCATGTGTTAAGGGAAGCTTCATTTAGAACCTTGGGACCAATAGTATAACTCCTGCTTGAAACAATGATGGCAAAAGTAAAAACTGCTCTACAATAAAGGAACATTATAGCTGCCTATTTTACATTTCTTAATCTAATACAGAACCAGCCACATGACAACATACACATGTTTTCTCTTCACTATGCTCCTAGTTTATATGCTTACATATGACATTTTTACCAATGTAAAATCTATTCATGATGTGGAGAAAACAAGCAATGCCACTTTAGTCAAGATGATGGATGAAGACAGCATCCTCATCCTTGCAGACAAAGATGGGAAAAATGTTAAAACTCCTCCAAAGAGGAGGTAGGAGAAGAAGAACTCTCAGTATATTCAACTATTTGTAAATTTTGGAAGAGCAGACTGATTTTTCCCACGTCTCCCAGGATGATTACTCCTAAACCCAGCCATTTGGTGTGAATTTGTAGGTATCAGAGGTAGAGGTGGGGGTGGAGCTGAATTATTGAAGAGATTGCAAAATCTTGCACTGGGAAGGGAAGGGGATTCCTTTCTTATCCAGAACTCTACTTTGGAGTTGGAAGTGGAGACAGCCACACCCTAGTTCCAGGGACTCCAGCCAAACATCACAGCAACAATGAAATTTCCCAAACTTCTGCAAGCCACTACAATCTTTATTTTATTACAGTTGCCTCAGGACCGATAGTGCCCTGGCCATCAAAAAACATCATGATCACATGATGATCTCGATTATATGCTGAGTCATTGAATAAACTAAACTTGGGCTACTACGGCAGAGAAACAGCTTCTCATCAGGAAGGTGCCCTCGAGAGCAGTCCTCTGACTCCTCTTTGCTTTTAACAGCCCTTTCATTTGCTTTTTCCAAGCATCTCTGCTCCTGACCAGAAGAGATGTTCAATCAATTAAGAGTAGTTCAAAAAAGTTCACTGGTTCACAAAAAGCCTTTAAAAAAGGAAGGATAAAATTTCTCCCCTTGAATTATAGCAAGGATAAAGAAGGAAAACAAACTAGGCTGGTATCTGGCATGTCCTAAATGCATGATAAATGTCTACAAATTATTAATTCAATGGTCCCTTCCACTTACAAACCACTTAAAGACCAGAGCTTGAAAAGTGATTTCTGGGCTCTAAGCATCTATCTGAATTAGCACTGGGGGAAAGGCTGAGAATGGCAGGAATTGAGAAAAGCGCCTACTGCACAGTTTCACATGCAGTTCTCCTTTGGAAAAATTGTCTCAATTTATAGACCTCACTGTAAACACACACAGAAACAACTATATTCACAATCTGTGACTGAGACACTAATACACCCCCAAAATAAAAAGGCATTTTTTTATACAATTTTATGAAGAAAAATGGTGGTTTTTATTATGTTGGTTATTGAAGAGAGGAATAATTCTTTAACTCTTGAAACCTCTACAACTCACTGGGGACTCTGGAGTGTGGGTGTACCAGTTGCTTGCAGAATCAGTCTACATTTCACAACATAAGCCTGAAGGGGGTGGAAATTAGCAAAAATATTAAGAGCCTTTATGTGGTTTTAGCCATGACATTATGTACTTGGCTTTTCTCATCCATTTTAAGTATTGTAACCCATTATAAACATTGGGGAGAATAACCAATATAATTAAAATTGTGAAACATTTTCCACTATAAGCTTTAATTTGAGAACACTTGAATTTTATGAATAATTCCTCTTTGAAATGTTCCATCTTCAGTTTTTATCCAAATATGATTTCGTTGTTTGTTTGTGTGTGTGTGTGTGTTTGTTTTGGAAATATTGAAGATATTTAACTGTTCGAGTGTCAGGACATGAAAATATTCATTTGCTGATTTATTTTGTTGAATACTTTTATAGAAATATTCCAAATGTTATAAATTGCCTGAATTTAAATTACAAACTTAGAAAGTGAGGCAAGCTTTAGTGAGAAATTTTAGAAAATAGAGTAAATGCTTGCAATGACTAATTAAGATCTTAGAGCAGACAATGTATGGAAAGAATTTAGGGAGAACTAATTCCAACTCATAGTCTCTCTTTTGTGTCTACAAAATTTGAAAATATACCCTCTTGGGTTGTATCAAACTTTTGCAAGTAAAAGACACAATCAACTCAATTCTATTACCACATTCTCTACTTGCTTATATTCAGGTAAGAAATAAATCTGTTCTTCTGGAATACTAGTTCTTGATTATCATAGAAAAAAAAAAATCCTGTCCTCCTTACTCTCCTTCTATTAATGTAAATCCAAAGGAATTGGATAAACATTTTTTTAATAAAACTTCCAGTTTCAGTTCTGTATATAAATAATTTGAATTTTATCACCCTCATCCTTACAGTTAGAAAAAGTTGAACAAATTAATCATCAATGACTTATTTTGACCCATTAAGGAAATAAGGTTTTGGGGAAAACTACTACCCCACAATCTGGAGGAACAAGAAAATCTAGAGTCATGGCTAAGATCTGCTTACCAAGATCTAGGAGCAGAACTCACTTGCGCCATAAACTGGTAGGAACAGTTCAATAATAATTTTGACAAATTGATGGAGGCTGAATGTGAACTAGCGTGAGCATGATGGATCCAGAAGCTGCAATCTGAGGGTTTCCCAAAACATTTTTGGAATTTTATCATCAAGCTCCCCATGAGGTTTTCACAGTGATGATCCAAGAAAGATCACTTCATGGCTTTTAAAGGAGGAGGTTTAAAAAATTTGTGGAATAATTGTGCAAAAATTGTGACATAATCCCAGAGTGTTCTCCACGAAAATGATCCACTTTCCAAGAAAAAAAAAAAAAAAACCCACAACACTTTATCAGAGCAATATCACAGGTGAGGGAAGATCATTCTTCCCAACCCAGCCCCCTCTCATCTTTCTGTCTTAACTGTGATGGGGAAAACAATTGTGAAGGTAACAGCCCAGCACACGTGCACACTAAAAGCCTGAGACTTAGTCATCAGATTATAAAATGCTTCCCCATCCCTACTCATTACCACCATACCAGCACGGGTCCAGTGTAATCACAGTGGATCATAGCTTAAACAGCGGAAAAAAGCAGATTTCCTCTAAGGAGGAGTTTCAGGAGAGCTCAAAGTTAAAAGAGGAGACCAACATAAGGACAGAGGAGCAATGTAAAGACTCTGGCATTTTTGGCTAAAACAAATTAAATACTGCCTAAGTCCAAGAAAGATTAACATACATTCTCACACTAAAGGCCAATACAATTCAATTCCTCAATACAACATGTTCAGCATTCATTGAGAAAGTACAAGTCATGCCAGAAGACAAGGAAAAACATTCTGACAGGACAAAACAGCATCAGAACCATATCAGATATGTCAAAGGTGTTAATGGAAAAAGTAGACAACATGCAGAAACAGATGGGTAATGTAAGCAGAGAGATGGGGAACTCTGAGAAATAATCAGAAGAAAATTTCCTAAATTAAAAAACTGTCACATTAATGGAAAATGTCTTTATGGTGTCATCAATAGACTAGACATTATTGAGAAAAAAAAAAATCAGTGATTTTAAAGGTATGTCATAGAAACTTCCCAACCTGAAATTAAAAGAGGAAGAACTAATGGGAAGAAAGAACAAAAAAAAGACCACAGTAAATTCAAAAAGTGAATTTGAATGCCAAAATAAGCTGTTGACACTTGAGCAACTCAGCAGTTAGGGGCACTGACCCCATGCAGACAAAAATCTGTGTATAGCTTTATAGTCAGCCATCCATATCTGCTGTTCCACATCCATGGATTCAACCAACTGCAGATCGTGTTGTACTATAACATGTATTTATTGAAAAAAATCCACATATAAGTGGACTTGAGCCATTCAAACCAATGTTGTTCAAAGATCAACAGTAGAGAACAGAGCAGGAAAAAAAATTTGAATTATAATAGCCAAGAATTTTCCAAAATGAAGGACAGACACAAACTCACAAATCTAGGTAGCTCAGGAAACATCAAGAAGAATAAATACAAAAAAACCTACACCTAGGAATATCATACTCAGACTACAGAAAACCAATGACAGAGAAAATCTTAAAAGAAAACTGGAGAAAAGAAACACCCTACCTTTAGAGGAATAAAGATAAGAATTACAGCTGACGTCTTGTCAAAAATCCATGCAAGCAAGAGAAGAGTGGAGTAAAAAGTTTTAAGTGTTAAGAGAAAAAACTTCAATCTAGAATTTGATATCTGGATTTGAACAAAAATATACTACATTTAAACAACAAAAATGTGCCATTGTCATAGTTACTTCTTTCCAAAATTTAATTGTGGAAATGGAGAAAAAAGTAACTTTACAGTGGAGAAACCTTAACTATCCATAATATGACGTCATGAAAATTGGTCTTCCTCCTAAAAAACCATAACCATATGTAATCCTGAGGAAAATACAAGACTAGTACCAACTGAAGGATATTCTATAAAATACCTAGCCAGGGATCCTCAAAAGTATCCAAGTCATCAAAAACAAGAAAAATCTAAAAACCCTATCATAGCCAAGAGGATCTTAAGTAGACATGACAACTAAATGTAGCATGGTGTTTCAAGGTGGAATAGAAAAGAGACATCAGGTAAGAACTAAGTGATTCTGAATAAAGTATGGACTTCAGTTGATAATCGTATCTCAAAATAGTTTTAATAGTTTTAACAAATATACCAAATACTAATGTAAGATGTTAATAATGGACGTGTTACATAGGAGTTATATAGGAACCCTCTATGCTATCTTTGCCATTTTTCTGTGAATTGAAAATTATTCTCAAATGAAAAGTTTATTTAAAAATTAAAGTATAAAAATTAGAAGTGGTACAAGTGATAAAAATAAATACAAACATTATTTTAATACAGTACATATCAAAATATAATAATTATCTGGGATATTTAGAGTTCTATCCATGATGAAACTGTGGTAATAGCTTTGCCCTCCTGCCATGATCATATGATGAGGAGAACAAGGTACACAAAGCAACAGTTTTCAGCCATGGAAGAGCAGACAGTGCAGGGCTGTGATCTTTGAAAAAAAGAAATACAAGAGGTAAGACTTACCTTCATCCATGCTTTCTGTCTAGGAGCAGACAGAAAGCATAAGGAAGTAAAGCCTGAACTGAAAGCAGCAGCATTTCTAGGTGGAGGAAATAAGGATGAGAGTTTGGATCTGCTGACGTGTGTGAAGTATGTGGGAAAGGGTATTGGAGAGGAGACAGTTGCTCAGAGAAGAAACCTGGGTTATCAATCATTAAGTTCTTAAGCCTCTACCTGAAAGCTGAGCTGCATATGTATAAATTGAGACTGTGTGAGGCCTGGCAGAGAGCAGCTACCGAGGAGCTGTGACCTGAAGAGAGATTCCAGGTATTGTACAGGGAAGGTAAATGTTGGTGTTCTGATACCCACTGTGGAAAGAACTTGCAATTCTTTTGTGTTCAGTTGGTATATTGGGGAGGCCATTTCTTAGAAGCAGAGCTACTCTAGCCCTAGAAAAAAGGCATCTAAAACTGTGCCATGACAGGATCAAAAGCTGTGACAGGATCAATCTTCCTGTAGCACCCACAATGTCCATCTTATCCTAAAAATTAGACATGGGAAAATACAGAAAAATGTGACACATAACCAGGAACAAGAAAAAGAAAAACCCCCAAACCAAAAACGAAAAAACCAATCAACAGAAACAGACTCAGAGACTGAAAAACAATACATTTACATAGTAAATGTTCATGTAAAAAGTTTCTACAAGGAAAAATAAGTCTTTATTTCACCCCAAACCACATGATGTTCTTTCCAGAGCATTTGTAAGCATGGTCCACCCCCATATTATTAAAATACTAACATAACAGACCTCCTCTTCTGAATATTGCTCTGAAAATCTCAATACTAATTCTCAACATCATTTCATATTAGGATATATCCCTCTCGTATATTGTTTTAATACCTACAAATTATTGCATCATATTGAATTTAGGTTACTTTTAGACTTTTAATTACTATTTCAAAAAGTTACTACTATAAGTATTCACGTAACATATCCTTCAGTACAGAATAATGATGCTGATGATAGCTAACATGTTAAGCACTGTTCTAAGGGCTTTCCATGAATTGAATTAATGCTTATAACAGTCATGTAAGATAGACTCTACAGTTATCTCAGTTTTACAGAGGAGGAATCTTTGACCAGATATGCTAATAATTTGGTTTTGAATAATTGGCTAGTCAATGAAGGGGTCCAGGCACTCTTATCTCAGGTAATCAATGTGTCTCCTGCATTCTAATTGCATACATGCAAAGATTTCAAGGAGAATTTCCTATGGAATTGCTGTGTCACTGAATGTATCATTAAAAAATTTTTGATAGCTACTGTAAATCACCCTCAAAGTGATTGTTCCAATTTCACATCCAACAACTTTACAAGAGTGTCCCTGTGTTAGTACACCTTAATGACCATCTCTTTTAGGTTCCCAGACCCAATTCCAGTGTGTGTTTTTGTGTGTGTGTGTCTATGCGTGTGTGTGTCTGTGTGTAGGTTTTCCCACACCAACAAGCAATTATTGGATGCCAACAAACTGTCTGAGAATTCAACTCAATTCTGACACAAATCTACCCAGAGATAGAATCAGATTTCACAGGTAAAGGACTCGGTTTCACAAGACCACCTTCCACTTCAGATACCAGTCACAAGCCCAGGTCATAACCTGTGCTTCTGCCCTGCAAGCTGTAGATTGGAGGTTCCCATGACCTCTTCCTTGGGTTTCATTCAATTGCTAGAGTGGCTCAAAGAACTCAGAGAAATATGTTACTAGAGCACCAACTTATTATAAAAGGATATTAAAGAATACAAATCAACAGCTAGATGAAGAGATACATAGGACAAGGCATGAAGAAAGGGCAAGGAACTTTCGTGCTCTCTCCAAATGCACCACTCTCCCCAATCTCCACGTGGTCACCAAACCAGAAACTCTCCAAACCCTATCCTTTGAGGTTTTTATGGAGGCTTTATCACACAGGCATGACTGATTAAATCATTCATCATTGGCAATTGATTTAACCTCTAGCCCCTCTCCCTTCCCTGGAGGTTGGGGTGGGGGTAGGGAGGTGGACTGAAAGTTCCAATCTTCTAACCACACAGTTGGTTTTACTGGCAACCACACCACTCCCCAGGCTGAGATCCAAAAGCCACTTTCCCTGAAACATTTTCAGGAACTGAGGACAAGAGACCAAATATTATATAAGAAATATTTATTTGGTCTTCTGGATAAATCACAATATTGCACCATTCTAACACTTTATGCCTGTAAAGTGTTTATTTTTATTTGCACTTATTTAATTACAAATTGGGCTGTGTATCTTTTCACATACATATTTCTTTTTCATTAAACTCAGTTTGATATTCTGTCTTCATTATTTTCTGTTGGATTATTGGTATTTTTCTAATTGATTTCTAAAAGCTCTGAATATAATAAGGAGATTAGCACATTGTTATTTGTATTGCAAATGCCCTTGTTTATATGAATAATTAGAATTTTTATGTATGCCAATCTACTACTTTATGTGGTAAGTCTTGCTTTAAAATTCTCTCCAATGTTCAGATTATTTACATGTATATATGTATAGACATATTTCTAATCCTTTACTACACTAAGTTAATTTTAAAATATTTATTATTTGAAGTCTTTTATTGTACAAAAATGTATAGACATGTACTATCCAATATGGTAACCTCTAGACCCATGTGACTATTCAGCAATTAAAAGATGGTAAGCATAAATTAAGATGGGATTTAAGTGTAAAATAAACAGATATCAAAGAATTAATATAAAAAGGAATATAAAACATAAATTAATAATTTTATATTGATTATATTTTGATATACTATGTTAAATATACCATATTATTAAAATTAATTTTATCTATTTATTTTTAGCTTTTTAAATATGGTAATTTGAAAATTTTAAATTATATGTGGTCCACATTATATTTCTATTCAATAGCTCTACACTTACTATTTTGTTTACCAATCTTAAATTCTGTCAAATTTGTTTCAAGTCTTTATAAAAAGCTTAGAAAGTATTTGGCAGGATAAAAGTCAAGAAAATCTATGCCTAAGCATATCACATTCAAACTGCAGAAAATCAAGATAAAGAAAAAATTTTGAAAGATGTCAGGGGAAAAAGTATGTCTTATCTATATAAGAGTGAGAATAAGAATTACATTGGGCCTTGTATCAGATATCACGCAAACAGGAGGAGAGTGAGAGAAATATGTCCAGTGTTGAGAGAAAAAACCCACCAATCTAGAATTCTGTATCCAGTGAAATTATCCTTCAAAAGTGAAGAAGAAATAAAGACTTTCTCAGACAAACAAAAATCGAAGGAATTTGTTGCCAGTAAGCCTGCCTTGCAATAAATGTTAAAAAGGGTTATTCAGAGAGAAGAAACATGATTTCGTTCAGAAAGTTGGATCTACATCAAGAAAGAAAGAGCATTAGAAAAGAAATAAGTGAAGGTTAAATTTAAAACTTCTGTTTTATTATTCTTAGTTAATTTGACAGAATACAGCTTGTTCAAAATAATAATAGCAAAAATATATTCAGTGATTATAGCTTGTAGAAAAATAAAATTAATGCCAGCAATCATACATGGAACAGGAAGGAGGAACTAGGAAAACTTTATTATGAGGAGCTTGTACTGCCTGTGAATTGATATAGTGTCTTTCAAAGGTGGACTTGAACTAGTTGTAACTGAATATTGCAAATTCTATGACAACCACTAAAATGTAACAAAAGAAGAGATATAATTACTGTGCTAAGAAAGGAGAGAATATGGAATTATATAAAATGCTCAATTAAAACCACAGAAGGCAGAAAAAAGACTAGAAGACAAAAAGAAAAACAAATAACAAGGACAACAAATAAAGAAGAATAACAAATATGGCAGATATTAATTCAACCATAACAATGAGTACTTTAAATACTAATGATCTAAATACATCAATTAAAGGCCAGATACTATCAAAGTGAAACACACAAACCCAACTATATGTTGTCTACAAGAAACCCACTTTAAATATAAAGACAAATATAGATCGAAAGTAAAGAGATGGAGAAAGATATACCATGCCAACACTAATTTAAATAAAGCTGGAGTAGCTACAATAATCTCTCAGTATCTGTGGGTAATTAGCTCTAGAAGCCCCAGTGGATACCAAAATCTGAGAATGCTTAAGTTCCTTATATAAAATGGCTAGTACAATGAATACATTCAGCCCTTCATATCTGTGGGTTTCTCATCCTTGGATTCAAGCAACTGTGGATCAAAATTTGTTGAAATTTGATCTTCAGTTCATTGAGTACATGGATGCAAAAAGAAATACTGAGGGCTGCCTGACTATTAATTTTAAACTAAGCAGACTTCAGAGCAAGGAAAATTATCAAGGATAAAAGGGGGCTTTACATAATAATAAAGAGGTCAGTCCTCCAAGAAGACGTAACAATCCTTAGTGTGATGTGCCTCACAACAGAGTATCAAAGTACATGAGGCAAAAACTGATAGAACTGCAAGGAGAAAGAGATGAATCCACTATCATGGTTCAAGACTTTAACAACTCTCTATTGGTAAAAAACAACTCCAGCAGTCAGAGAAACAGGAAGGAAATAGTTCAACTCAACAGCATCATCAATTAACTGGAATTAATTGACAGCTATAGAATTATACACATTCTTCTCAAGCCCACATAAAACATTAACCAAGATAGACCCCATTCTGCACCATAAAACACATCTTAACAAATTTAAAATAATAGAAATCATACGTAGTATGTCTCATACCTCAAGGGACTTAAACTAGAAATCAACAACAGAAACATAGTGGAAAGATGCCCAAATATTTGGAGATTAAACAACACACTTCTAAGTAATACATGAGACAAAAAATAAATCTCAAGAAAAATTTTTAAATATTTGAAATAAATAAAAATGAAAATACAAATTATGATAATTTGTGCAATGTAGTAAAAGCACTGACTAGAAGACAAAAGCATATACTAAAAAGGAAGCAGATACAAAATCAGTAACCTTGCTTTCAACTTAGGAAACTAGAAAAGAGGAGAGAAAATTAAATCCAAAGTAAGCAGAAGAAGAAATAATAAAATCAGAGCAGAAATCAAAACAGTTTGGTATTGGCATAAAAACAGACACATAGATCAATGGAACAGAATAGAAAGCCCAGAAATAAACCCACACATATATGGTCAATTAATTTACAACAAAGGAGCCAAGAATATACAATGGGGAAAGAACAGTTTCTTCACAAAATGGTGCTGGGAAAACCGGACAGCACATGCAAAAGAATGAAAATGAACCACTATCTTACACCATACACAAAAATTAACTCAAAATGGATGAACGACTTGAATGTTTAAACAGGTACATGAAAAGTTACTCAACATTACAAGTCATTAGGGAAATGTAAATCAAAACTACAGTGAGCTATCACCTCACATCTGTCAGAATGGCTATCATCAAAAAGACAAAAGATAACAAATGTTGACAAGGATATGGAGTAAAGGGAACTCTTGTGCACTGTTGGTGGGAATGCAAATTGGTGCAGCCACTATGGAATACATTATGGAGGTTCCTCAAAAAATAAAAGTAGATATACCATATGACCCAGCAATTCCATTTCTGGATATTTATCTGAAGAAAACAAAAACACTAATTTGAAAAGATATATGCATCCCCGTGTTCAATGTAGCATTATTTACAATATCCAAGACATGGAAACAACCTAAGTGTCCACTGACAAGTGAATGGATAAAAAGATGAGGTTTTACATATATATATATATATATATATATATATATATATATATATATATACATACACACACACACAATGGAATATTATTCAACCATTAAAAAAATGAAATCTTTCTATTTGTGACAGCATGGAGATACCTTGAGGGCACTAGACTAAGTGAAATAAGTCAGACAGAGAAAGAGAAAGACAAATAACATATAACCTCACTTCTATATGGAATCTAAAAAACAATTTTTTTTGAACTCATAGATGCAGAGAACCGATTGGTTGTTGCCATAGGTGGGGAGTAGAGGGTGGGCAAAATGGAGGAAGGTGGGCAAAATGAAGGAAAGTGGTCAAAAGGTACAAACTTCCAGTTATAAGATAAATAAATCCCGGGAATGTCATGTACAGCATGATGACTAGAGTTAATAATACTGCATTACATATTTGAAAATTGGTAAGAGAATAAATCTTAAAAGTTCTCATCATAAGAGATAAATTTTTGTACCTATGTATGGTGACAGATGTTAACTACATTTATTGTGGTGATCATTTCACAATATAAACAAATATTGGTTAATTGCATTGTACACCTGAAATGAATGTAATGTATGTCAATTATACCTCAATTTTTTTAAAAATTAGAGCAGAAATCAATAGCATTGAAAATAGGATACCAAATGAGAAAAATCAATAAGGCTGATTTTCTTAGGACAATAAAATTGATAAAACTCTAGTCAAAGTAACTAAGAAAAAAAGAAAAAAGACAGAAGTTGTTAATATCAGAAATGAATGAGAAGCCATCACTATATATGCCCTGGTCATTAAAAGGATAATAAAGGAAAATTACAAAAAATTCTATGCCCACAAATTTGAAAACGTAGATGAAATCAAATAATTTCTTGAAATACACAATGTGCCAAAATTTACACAAGAAGAAATACACAATGTGAATTGACTTACATATATTTAAGAACTTAAATTAATAATTAATCACCTTCCAAAACAGAACACACTAGGCCCAGATAGGTTCACTGATGAATCCTACCAAATACTTAAGGAAGAAATTATATCAGTTCTCTATAATCTCTTCCAGAAGACAGAAGCAGTAGCAGAGATAATACCTCCTAATTCAGCTTATGAGGCCAGCATTACCCTTATACTAAAACCAGAGCAAGACTTCACAAGAAAAGAAAACTGCAACCAATATCACTTGTGAATATAGATGCAAAAATCCTCAACAAAATATTAGCAAATCAAATCGAATGATTAATAAAATAAATTGTAAACCATGACCAGGTGAGGTTTATTCCAGGTATGCAAATCTGGTTAATATTCAAAAATCAATTCATGTAATTTATTACATCAATAGGCTAAAGAAGAAAAATCAGATGATTATATCAATAAATGCAGTAAAAAAAGCATTTGACAAAATTTGACACTCATTCATGATAAAAACTCTCAGAAAACTAAGATTGGAGGGGAATTTACTCAACTTGATAAAGAATATCTACGAAGCAACCTACAGCTAAGTTATACTTAATAGTGAGGAAACAGAAGCTTTCCTGCTAACAAGAAAGACAAAGCAAGAATATTTCTCTTACCACTACTTTTCAACATTGTACTGACAATCCTAGAGAATGCAATAAGACAAAAAAGAAGTAAAAGGCACGCAGATCGGAAAGGAAGAAATAAAAATGTCTTTTGTTTAAGATATCATGCCTGCCTGTAGAAAATCCCTAAGAATGTACAAAAACTCCTGGAACTAGTAAGCATTTATATCAAGGTTGCAAAATACAAGGTTAATATACAAAAGTCAACTGCCTTCCTATATACCAGTAATGACCAACTGGATTCTAAAATGAAAAGAATAGTATTATTTTTATTAGCACCAAAAAAAAAAAAACTTTAAGTATAAATCTAACAAAATATGTATAAGTTGCATATGAGGAAAACTACAAAATGCTGATGAATGAAATCAAAGAACTAAACAACTGTAGAGATAGTCCATGTTCAAGAATTCAATATTGTCAAGATGTAGTTCTTTCCAATTTGACCTACAGATTCAGCATACTCCTAATCAAAATCCCAGCAAATTATTTTTGTGCATTTAGACAAACTTATTCTAAAGTTTATATGGAGAGACAAAAGAATAACCAACATAGTATTGAAAGTGAAGAGCAAAGTCAGAAGACTGACACTACCTGACTTCAAGACTTATGGTAAAGCTACAATAACCAGAACATTATAATATTGGGAGAAAAAAGACAAAAATGAATCAGTGGAACAGACTATAGAGCCCAGAAATAGACCCACACAAAATAGTCAACTGATCTTTGACAAAGGAGCAAAGTCAATTCAATAGAGAAACAATAATCTTTTCAACAAATGGTGCTGGAACAACTGAACATCTACATGCAAAAAAAACATGATCTAGATACAGACTTTACATGCTTCACAAAAATTAACTCAAAATGGACCATAGACCTACATGTTTGATGTAAAACTATAGAACATTTAGAAGATAACATAAGATAATATCTAAAAGACCATGGGGTATGGTGATGATTTTTTTTGATACAACACCAAAGACACGATCCATGAATGAACAAATTTATAAATTTGACTTAGTTAAAATTCTAAAATCTGCTCTGAAAAAGGCATTATAAAGACAATGAGAAGACCAGCCACTGACTGGAAGAAAATGTTTGTAAAGACAAATCTGATAAAGAATTGTTATCCAAAATATACAACAAATAAAAATGTTTCTTAAAATGAAACAATAAGAAAATAACCTGATTGAAAAAATAGAAATAGATTTCAACAGACTTTCATCAAAGAAAATAGATAGATGCTAAATAAGCATATGAAAAGATGATTAACATCATGTCATTAGGAAATTGCAGATTAAAACAATGAGATATCAATACACATTTATTAAATGGCTAAAACCCAAAACACTAACAATATAAAATGCTGGTGAGACTGTTAACAGGACTGCTCATGAGAAGGCAAACTGGTCCAGCCACTTTGGAAGACAGCTCGTCTGCTGCTTACAAAATGGCACTGACATATATACACTACCAAATGTCAAATAGCTAGTGGGAAGCAGCTGCAGAGCACGGGAAGATCAGCTCGGTACTTTGTGACAGCCTAAAGGGGTGGGATAGGGAGGGTGGGAGGGAGATGCAAGAGGGAGGGGATATGGGGACATATGTATACCTATAGCTGATTCACTTTGTTATACAGCAGCAACTAACACAACAATGTAAAGCAATTATACCTCAATAAAGATGCTAAAAAAAAGAACTATACATACTCTTACCGTACAACCCATGAATGCTCCGTATTATTCACTCAGATGAGTTGAAAACTTATGTCCACACAATAACTTGCATGCAGATGTTTATAGCAGTTTTATTCATAGTTGCCAAAACTTGGAAACAACTTAGAGGTTTCTCAGTAGGTAAATGGACAAATAAACTGTGGTGTATTCATGCAATAGAATATTATACAGCACTAAAAAGAAATGATCTATTAAGCCACAAAAAGACACAGAGGAACTTACATTGCTAAGTGAAAGAAGCCAATCTGAAGGGCTACGTATTGTACGATTGCAACTATGTCACATTCTGTGAAAGACAAAACTATGGGGATGATTTTAAAAAGTCAGAGGCTGCAATATTCTTGGGTGAGAGGGAGAGATTAACAGGTGGACCACAGGGGATTTTTAGGGAAATGGAACTATTCTGTATGCTACTGTAATGATAGATACTTGACATTATGCATTGTCAAAACCTATAGTACTATACAACACAAAAACTGATCCCTAGTGTAAACTATGGACTCTAGTTACTAACATATCAGAATTGTCTCAACAAATATAACAAATGCTCCACAGGAATGCAAGAATTTAATTACAGGGAAAACTGTGTGAGATCAGGAAAGGGGGTATATGGGAACCCTTCGTACCTTTTGTTCAATCTTGCCGTGAACCTAAAACTGTTTTAAAGTCTATATTTTTAAAAAATTAAAACAGCTCATTGCAAATTGCAATAAATTTGACATTTTTTTCAGAAATATTTATCCTTCCTTGATGGGCAAAGAGTAATCTCCCCTCCCTTATCTGACTTTAGACTTGGCCAATGAAATGTGAGGAAACACTGCTGGATGAAAATCTAAAAAGTGCTTGTATGACTGGCCGTTTACTCTCGCGCTCACTCTTTCATTGCCAATGAGAAAAACATGCCCTGGATGTTCCCAGAGGATGAGAAACACATCAAACAGAGCTGCCCTGGGTAAGTGAACCCGGCTGAGGGAAACTCTCACGGTTTAGCTGTGAGAATGAGCTCCAGATCCGCAGGATCACCTAGGGGAGCCCATTGTGATCCCACCAGCACTCAGCTGATCCACAAACATGGGAACTAAGTAGTTTGTATTGTTGTATACCACTGCGGTTTTCTGATTGTTCCTCATGCAGTAAGAGTTAATCAAGAGAAATAGATACTTGGACGCGGAGTGCTACCATAACAAAACCCTAAAATATGTGAGTCTGGTTTGAGGACCAGAAAATGGGTAGTAAGGAGCTGGAAAAATGGTGTGATGTAGCCATGAAATATTTAGTAAAACGGTGGCCTGTTTTACATTGAAATAAAGAATTGCTCCTTTTCATTTTCACACAAAGTTTTTAAATTAGTGTGTCAATTTCCATACATGCATACACAGTAACAAAACTTGCCTAGATTATTATTAGTACACTGAATATACGATAATTTTAAGAAAATTGACTTTACAATGCTGTGTCTTCCATTCTATGAACAGAGTACATGCCTTCATTTATTTCAGTCTTTTAAAAATATTTTTCTCAACAGTCTTTTATACTTTTCAGTGTGAATATTTTGCACCTGTTTGGTAGCTTTATTAGGAGTTACTTGATATTTTGATGCTAAATGAAATATTTTTATTTTCATTTTTTGCTGACATATCAAATAAAATTGATATATGGTCATGTTGCTATAACTACATTGTCAATTTAGTGACTTTGCCAAATTCACTTATCAAATAGGTTATTGTAATCTGGGGGAGATTTTCTATGATTATACTTATGTTGGCTGGAATAAGTACAGTTTTACTTCTTCTTTTTCAATCTTTTAACTTTTATTTCTTGGTCTTGCCTAATTGCACTGGCTCCCATAAAATGGACTTCCAGTGCATGCTGACTATAAGTACTAACAGCAACAGAAAGATATTGGGATGGTAAAGACATATTCTCAAGATCATGCAATTCAAAATCAAGTTCAGGTCGAACTGGTTCTAAGCCAATGCTTTTTAAATTTTTCTATGTCTTCGAAAAGTTCCATTATACTTCTCAGCACATTTTCCAGAAGTTCCTCTACCATCCAAATGGTTCTGAGTTTCACTGAGGTGAATGACTATGGACTTCAAACACAAACTGTTCTATTGGAACCAGTTATAGCATTAGACAAACCAAGAGCCCAAAGAGAACAGAGTAATGAAAAGTGCATTTCTAGCCAATTTCTGAGCACCTGTTATAACGTTAGGTATTTTTTTTTTTTGGCAAAATCCTTGGATAAATCATGAGGATTGACATAAAGAAAAGAAATGCTCTTTCCCTAAAAATACAAAACCTTATAGAACACTTACAAAATTTTCACTTCACTGTGCTATTATTCAAAATTGCATGACATGAAAAGGAAAATTTCTGTGCCCAGACTATGGAAAATCTGTACATTTAAAGGAAAAACAACCATCTGGCATTCAGCACATTTATCATCCTCTGCCAAGTTTAATTCTTTTAACCTCAATATTGCTATCGTGCTAATATAAATTAAACTTTTAAAAGGCATTTTCAAAATTTTCCATTATGCATTTAGTATATGTGAAATACAGGTATGCGACCAACTTTGCTAAAATATTTTTAATTTGAGGTAATTTTATTTTTTAAGATAAATGTAATGCATTGAATATATAAGTAAGAATACATTTTGTAAAATTTTACATAAATCAATACTTATATCAGAAAATAAAATTCTTTTCTAAGGAGAATCCTAGTTATTTTGATTGAAAAATAAAGATCACGTTGTACGTTTCAATTATTTTTTATTGTTAAAATTATGTTAGAGTTTGGAGCTTCTACTCAAGATAAGATAGCATAGGTCTGTTATTCCCTGTTCTCCCCCAACTAAGCAAAACTACAAACCCTGGAAATAACAAAATAGGTAACCAAAAAAGAGCTCTGAGAGGTGCTAAAAAAAAGGAAAATTGGTTTGGGTCCCCAGGACGGAAGGTACAACACAATGACAGGGTGTCATATATCCCTCATCCAACAAAAGTTGACCCAGGAAATATGAGAACCCCAACCTAGCAACAAAAGGCAGCCAAGGTATGTTCATCCCTCCTCTGGATGGAATGGAAGCCTCTCTGACTTCATCTTGCTGACAAAGGGGAATCAAGTGGGATCACTGATAAAATTAGGGCCAGAGGAAGCACTCTCCTTTTCTGCTGGCCTGAGACTCCCTTTTACCTCTAACAGATACAGAGAGGGTGGGTGGAATAAGCAAGAGAAACCTAACTGCAGCAGACAACTTGGCCTGGGTAGCCTCCTTGTCTGTTTAGGTCAAGATCCTCCATTCCCATCCAGAGACACAGGTAAGTGGAAACAGCAAAAGAGATGTAGCCACAATACACAGGAAGGGATCCAGTCTAGGAAGACTCTTTGTTCCTGTAACTCTCCTCACCAGGGACACCAGGGAGGTTGGGGAGAAAGAGAGACCCAGTCACAATAAGTGCCCTGATCCAGAAAGTCTCATAAACGCTGCAGGCTGAGATTTTATTTGTCCTTCCAGAGACATGGGGTGGTCAGGTGGAGCTGAAGTTCCTACTCAACCACAGAAAGTGGCCTAATCAGGGAAGGCTATGTGTCCATGTAGCCTGAGACTTTCCTTCCCCACCCAGGCACTGAAACAGGCCCAGGTAGGAGAATCCTGCCACACTCCTCTTCCATGGAGAGATACCCAGGGGCCCAGACTGGGAAATTCCTCCTCCCCTCTCAGGCCCAGTAGTGCCAGATAAACCAAGAAGACTGAAGCAAAACTGGAAAGACTCTGCAAATTTTACATCTGGAAAAAAATATCCTTTAGGAATGAATAGAAAATAAAGCATTATCAGATGAATGAAAGCTAACAAAGTTTGTTACTGGCAGATCTATGTTTAAAGGTTGGCTAAAGAAAGTCTTTCAAATAGAAAAGAAATGATAAAAGAATGACCGTAGAATGTCTGACGCAACAAAGGAACAATGGATAGATCAGAACTGTGGGTACATATAATAGACTATCCTTTCTGTCATAAGTTTTATAAACTACATTTAACGATTGAAACAAAAAACAAACCTTGGCTGAGAATAATTATACTTTTTTTTTTTTAAAGATTGATTGATTGATTGATTGATTGCTATGTTGGGTCTTCGTTTCTGTGCGAGGGCTTTCTCTAGTTGCGGCAAGCGGGGGCCACTCTTCATCGCGGTGCACGGGCCTCCCACCATCGTGGCCTCTCTTGCTGCGGAGCACAGGCTCCAGACGCGCAGGCTCAGTAGTTGTGGCTCACGGGCCCAGTTGCTCCGCGGCATGTGGGATCTTCCCAGACCAGGGCTCGAACTCGTGTCCCCTGCATTAGCAGGCAGATTCTCAACCACTGTGCCACCAGGGAAGCCCTAATTATACTTTTAATTCTTCCATATAATGTATAATATTTAAAAGGGAGGAAGGTAAAGGGACCTAAATGGAAGTGAGGTTTCCACACTTCACTACATGTAGGAAATGTTGATAATGGTAGATGGTGAAAAAGTCACATATGTATATTGTAATGCCCAGAGCAACTACTACAAAAACTTTTCTAGTAACCCAAAGAAAGGGAAAAAGAGAAAAAGAGAGAGAAAGAAATAGAAGAATAAGAACTAGAAGAAGCAACTAGAAAACAAGTAATAAAATGGAAGACTTATATGCTAACATATTGATGATTACCTTAAATGCATACAATCTATATCCACCAATCAAAAGAGACTGGCAGAGTGCATAAGAAAACAAGACCCAACTATATGCTTCTTACAAGAAATTTGCTTCAAATTCAACAACATAGGTAGATTGAAAGTAAAAAAATGGAAAAAGATATATCATCCAAGCATTAACCCAAAAAAAGAAAAAAGGAGTGTCTTTATTTATATGTGATGCAGTAGACTAAGAAGCAAAGAAACTTACTAGACAAAAGGGGGTACACTACATAATGATAAAAGGATCAATCTACCAGGAAGACATAATAATCCTAAATTTGTATTCACCAAACAATAGAGACTCAAAATACATGAAACAAAAACAGAGTTGAAAGAAGAAATGCACGAGCCCACAACTATACTTTACGACTTAAACACACAATTCTCAACAACTGATAGAACTACTGGGCAGAATATCAGCAAGGGTATAGAATATCTAAACAGCACAATCAACCAACAAGGTATAATTGACAAATATTGAATAGTCCACTTAATAATGGATGAATGCACACTTTTATCAAGGAATCATGGAACATTCACATAGATAGTAGACTAACATAGATGGACTATATCCTGAGCAATAAAACAAACCTTAACAACGTTAAAAGAATTTAAATCCTACAGATTATGTTCTCCTACCAAAATGAATCAAACTTGAAACAAATAACAGAAATGTAACAGGAAAATCTCTAATGTGAAAATTAAAACACACACTTCTAAATAATCCTTGGGCAAAGAGGAAGTCTCAAAGGAAATTTAAAATATACAAAGACCTGAATGAAAATACAAACAGAAATATCAAAATTTGTAGAATGCTGCTAAAGTTTTGCTGACAATGCTTACATAGACATTTATTGCCTTAGCAGCTTACATTAGAAATAAGTAAAGGTCTCAAGTCAGTGACCCAAATTCCTACCTCAGGAAACTTGTAAAGGAGCAAAATAAACCCAGAGAAAGCAGAAGAATATAATAAATATAAGAGCAGAGATCAATGAAGTTGAATATAAGAAAATAATAGAGAAAAATCCAAAATAAGGAACATCACTGAAATAGGGGATACCACTGCAGATTCCACAGTCACTGAAAAGATAATAAGACAATATAGACAATTTTATTTATATACATAAATTGTATAACTTAGAAAATGTGGACTGACTCCTCAAAATCATGAACTCTCCAAACTTACCCAAGATGAAATGAAAATCTTAATAGGCCTATAACCATCATAGAAGTTAAATTTATAATTAAAAATCTCCCCTCAAAGAAATGTCTAGGCCCAGAGGTTGCATGAGAACTCTTCAAAACATTTCAAAAGAATAAACAGCAATTTTAAACAATTTCTTCCAGAAAATAGAGAGAAGGAATAGTTGCCAACTCATTTTATGGGCCTAATATTACCTTTTTATTATGTCAACACACATAATACAAAGATAATACAAAATAAGAAAACTATAGACCAGTATTTCTTGTGGACTTAGGCACAAAAGTACTCTACAAAATATTAGAGAACTGAATCCAACCGTGTATACACTGAATTATACACAAAGACCAAGTGAAATCTATTGCAGTTATGCAAGGATGGTTTGACATTTGAAAATCAATCAACATAATACACCACATAAACTAGATGAAGAAAAATCATATGATCTTAGCAATTGATGCAGAAAGGCCTTCAGATCGTGGGTACATGTTCTTATTGCAAGTGAGCTTGATCTTCCCTTCCCAGAGCAAAACATTGAAGCAACATGGGGTGAGCATGAGAGAATAAGCTCCTCCCACATAACCACAGGTATTTTCCAATATCGCAATAACCAGGCAATATCCTAGAGAATGACTGTAATGTATTTGTTGGAAGTATGACAGAAAATGAAGCATCATAGTGCATAAAATGAGCTGTTTGTCTTGTGAAATATAAGGTACATTCTACTTATCCTGAAACAGTGTTAAAATAAAGAGGTTTTATGAAGATAGATAAAGTAGATAAAGCTCAGTTTTACAGAACGACCTCTGGTTACATAACCAAGCTCTCATTGTCTTCCCTTTTCCATCCTCACTAACTGTACACATGGGCTTGACAGTGTATGAGAAACAACAGGTCATATGCCGAAAGGCAGATACCAGTATAAAAGTGTTAAAATTGTCTAGAAAGGCCAATAATCAATTAGGGGACAAAGCCAAATATCAATAAAGCCTATCTATCCTACCTAAAGTTGCCTTACTTTTTCAGATAAGAAAACACCCAAGAACAGTTATTTATTATTTATTTATTTGTTTGTTTGTTTGTTTATTTTCCAGCTCACTAAGATATAATTGACATATAACATTGTGTATGTTTAAGGTGTATGATGTGATGATTTGGTACATGTATATATCGTGAGATGTTAACCACAATCAGATTAGTTAACACATCCATTATCTCACATAATTACCATTTTTTGTAGTGATAACACTAAGGTTTAGTCTCTTAGCAAATTTCAAGTATATAACACTGTATTGTTAAGTATAGTCACTGTGCTCTGCATTAGATCCCTGGAACTTATTCGTCTTATAACTGAAAGTTTCTAATATTGAACAACATTTTCTCACCTCCTTCACTTCCCAAACCCTGGCAACCATTAATCTACTGTCTTTTTCTGTGAGTTTGTGATTTTAGATTTCACATATAAGTGAGATCATACAGTATTAGTCTTTGTGTGTCTGACTCATTTCACTTAGCATAATACCCTCCAGGTTCATTCATGTTGTTGCAAATGGCAGGATTCCTTTCTTTCTTTAAGGCTGAATAATATTTCACTGTACCTATATTAACATTTTCTTTATTTATTCATCCATCTATGGACACTTTGGTTGTTTCCATGTCTTGTCTACTTTGAATGATCCTGTAATAAAAATGGGCATGCAGATATCTCTACAAGATAGTTATTTCATTTCCTCTGGTTAAATACCCAGACGTGGAATGGCTGAGTCATATTGTAGTTCTATTTTTAATTTTTTGAGGAACCTCCATACTGTTTTCCATAGTAGAGCCACCAATTTACTTTCCCACCAACAGTGCACAAGGATTCCCTTTTCTCCACATCCTCCATAATACTTGTTTTCACTTGTTTTTTGATAATAGCCATTCTAACAAGTGTGAGGTGGTATCTCGTTCTGTTTTGTTTTGTTTTTTAACACTTTATTGGAGTATAATTGCTTTACAATGTTGTGTTAGTTTCTGCTGTATAACAAAGTGAATCAGCTATAGATATACATATATCCCCATATCCCCTCCCTCCCACCCTCCCTATCCCACCCCTCTAGGTGGTCACAGCACCGAGCTGAGCTCCCTGTGCTCCGCAGCTGTTTCCCACTAGCTATCTATTTTACATTTGGTAGTGTATATATGTCAATGTCACTCTCTCACTTCGTCCCAGCTTACACTTCCCCCTCCCTGTATCCTCAAGTCCATTCTCTATGTCTGTATCTTTATTCCTGTCCTGCCCCTAGGTTCATCAGAACCAATTTTTGTTTTAGATTCCATATATATGTGTTAGCATACAGTATTTGTTTTTCTCTTTCTGACTTACTTCACTCTGTATGACAGACTCTAGGTCCATCCACCTCACTACAGATAACTCAATTTCATTTCTTTTTATGGCTGAGTAATATTCCATTGTATACATGTGCCACATCTTCTTTATCCATTCATCTGTCGATGGACACTTAGGTTGCTTCCATGTCCTGGCTATTGTAAATAGAGCTGCAATGATCATTGTGGTACTTGACTCTTTTGGAATTATGGTTTTCTCAGGGTATGTGCCCAGTAGTGGGATTGCTGGGTCATATGATGGGCAGAAGACCTAAATAGGTATTTCTCATTTGTTTTTGATTTCTATTTCCTTGATGATTAGTGATGTTTAGCACCTTTTCATGTACCTGTTGGTTATTTATATGTCTTCTTTGAAGAAATGTCTATTCCAATCCTCTGCCCATTTATTAATCAGACTTTTTTGCTGTTTAGTTGTATGAGTTTCTATTTAATTAAATGAGTTTGCAAATATTTTCTCCCATTTCACAGGTTGCCTTTTCATTTTGTTGATCGTTTCCTTTGTCATACAGAAGCTTTATAGTTTTATATAGTCCTGCTTGTTGAATTTTGCTTTTGTTGCTTGTGCTTTTGGTGCAAAGGTCCAGGAATAATATAGAATATGATGGCTGGTCAAATGAATATCTATATGGCGTATATAGATATATTTATATTTCTAACTTATGATATCCATTAAAAAAATTCCAGAATGCTTGTAGATATAAATACAAAAGGAAAAATAATAAAACTTGAGGATAAAACCAGTGAAGACTGTCTTCATAAGCTTGGTGAAGTGAAAAAAAATATAAGCAGGGCACAAACAGGAATAGTAGGAAAAAGAGCAATAAATTTGACCACATTAAATTAAGAACTTCTCTTCATCAAAGACACCAAAAAGAGAATGAAAACTCAAGCCACAGAGTGGGAGAATGTCTCATTAAGGCATATGACTAACAAAGACAACAATGTCTAAAATATGAAACAAACACTTACAAATCAGTAAGAAAAGACTGCAAAAGAAAAATAGACAAGAAACTTGAAACAACACGTCAAATGAAGAAGATAATCAGATCAAGAATAAACTTAGGGGGAGACCTTCAAGATGGCAGAGGAGTAAGACATGGAGATCACCTTCCCCCCCACAAATACATCAAAAATACATCTACACGTGGAACAACTCCTACAGGACACCTACTGAACACTGGCAGAAGACCTCAGACTTCCCAAAAGGCAAGAAAATTCCCATGTACCTGGGTAGGAAAAAGAAAAAAGAAAAAACAGAGACAAAAGAATAGGGATGGGACCTGCACATCTGGGAGGGAGCTGTGAAGGAGGAAAAGTTTCCACACACTAGGAAGCCCTTCCACTGGCAGAGACGGGGGGGGTGGGGGCTGTGTGCAGGGGGGAAAGCTTCAGAGCCCCAGAGGAGAGTGCAGCAACAAGGGTGCAAAGGGCAAAGTGGAGAGATTCCCACACAGAGGAGCGTTGCTGGCCAGCACTCACCAGCCTGAGAGGCTTATCTACTCACCCGCTGGGATAGGTGGGGGATGGGAGCTGAGGCTCGGGATTCAGAGGTCAGACCCCAGGGAGAGGACTGGGGTTGGCTGTGTGAAGACAGCCTGAAAGGGACTAGTGCGCCACAGCTAGCCGGGAGGGAGTCCGGGAAAAAGTCTGGACCTGCCTAAGAGGCAAGAGACCTTTGTTTCGGGGTGCATGAAGAGAGTGGATTCCTTCCCAGTCTACCCACAGAAGGTAGAGCACCACCTAAATGAGCTCCAGAGAAGGGCGCAAGTCGCGGCTATCAGCTCAGACACCAGAGACGAGCATGAAACGCTAACACTGCTGCTGCAGCCACCAAGAATCCCATGTGAAAGCACAGGTCACTATCCACACACCCTGGGCAGCCTATGCAGCCCACCACTGACAGGGTCCTGTGATCCCGGGACAACTTCCCCAGGAGAACACGTGACGTGCCTCAGACTATTGCAAAGTCATGCCAGCCACTGTTGCTGTAGGCTCACCCCACATTCCAATTATAACTACCGTGCCCCTCCCTCCCCCCCAGCATACGCTAGCCAGTGCCCCACATTAAACAAGATGGACTTAAATGGCATTTATAGGACATTCCATCCAAGAACAACAGAATACACTTTCTTCTCAAGTGCTCATGGAACATTCTCCAGGATAGTTCATATCTTGGGTCACAGATCAAGCCTTGGTAAATTTAAGAAAATTGAAATTGTATCAAGTATCTTTTCTGACCACAACACTATGAGACTACATATCAATTACAGGAAAAAAAACTAAAAAATACAAACACATGGAGGCTAAACAATATGCTACTAAATAACCAAGGGATCACTGAAGAAATCAAAGAGGAAATCAAAAAATACCTAGAAAAAAAATGACAATGAAAACACAATGACCCAATACCTACGGGTTGCAGCAAAAGCAGTTCTAAGAGGGAAGTTTATAGTAGTACAATCCTACCTCAAGAAACAAGAAAAATCTCAAATAAATAACCTAAACCTACACCTAAAGCAATTAGAGAAAGAAGAACAAAAAAAACCCAAAGTTAGCAGAATGAAAGAAATCATAAATATCATATCAGAAATAAATGAAAAAGAAATGAAGAAAAAAATAGCAAAGATCAATAAAACTAAAAGCTGGTTTTTGAGAAGCTAAGCAAAATTGATAAACCAATAGCCAGACTCATCAAGAAAAAAAGAGAGAAGACTCAAATCAACAGAATTAGAAATGAAAATGGAGAAGTAACAACTGACACTGCAGAAATACAAAGGGTCATGAGAGATTACTACAAGCAACTATATGCCAATAAAATGGACAACCTGGAAGAAATGGACAAATTCTTAGAAAAGCACAACCTTCCAAGGCTGAACCAGGAAGAAATAGAAAATATAAACAGACCAATCACAAGCACTGAAATTGAAACTGGGATTAAAATTCTACCAACAAACAAAAGCCCAGGACCAGATGGCTTCACATGTGAATTCTATCAAACATTTAGAGAAGAGGTAACACCTATGCTTCTCAAATGCTTCCAAAATATAGCAGAGGGAGGAACACTCACAAACTCACTCTAAGAGGCCACCATCACCCTGATACCAAAAGTCTGATACCAAATATGTCACAAAAAAAGAAAACTACAGGCCAATATTACTGATGAATATAGATGCAAAAATTCACATCAAAATACTAGCAAACAGAATCCAACAGCATATTAAAATGATCATACACCATGATCAAGTGGGGTTTTTCCCAGGAATGCAAGGATTCTTCAATATACATAAATCAATCAATGTGGTACAACATATTAACAAACTGAAGGATAAAAACCATATGATCCTCTCAATAGATGCAGAAAAAGCTTTTGACAAAATTCAACACCCATTTATGATAAAAACTCTCCAGAATGTAGGAATAGAGGGAATTTACCTCAACATAATAAAGGCCATATATGACAAACTCACAGCCAACATTGTTCTCAGTGGTGAAAAATTGAAACCATTTCCTCTAAAATCAGGAAAAAGACAAGGATGCCCACTCTCACCACTAGTATTCAACAGAGTTTTGGAAGTTTTCGTCTCCACAGCAATCAGAGAAGAAAAAGAAATAGAAGGAATCCAAATCAGAAAAGAAGAAGTAAAACTGTCAATGTTTGCTGATGACATGATACTATACATAGAGGACCCTAAAGATACTACTAGAAAGCTAATCAATGTATTTGGTAAAGTAGCAGGATACAAAATTAATGCACAGAAATCTCTTGCATTCCTATACACTAATGATGAAAAATCTGAAAGAGAAATTAAGGAAACACTCCCATTTACCATTGCAACAAAAAGAATAAAATACCTAGGAATAAACCTACCTAAGGAGATGAAAAACCTGTATGCAGAAGACTATAAGACACTGATGAAAGAAATTAAAGATGATACAAACAGATGGAGAGATAAGCCATATTCTTGGATTGGAAGAATCAACATTGTGAAAATGACTATAGTACCCAAAGTAATCTGCAGATTCAATGCACTCCCTATCAAACTACCAATGGCATTTTTCACAGAACTAGAACAAAAAATTTCACAATTTGTATGGAAACACAAAAGATTCCGAATAGCCAAAGCAATCTTGAGAAAGAAAAATGGAGTTGGAGGAATCAGACTCCTGGACTTCAGACTATACTACAAAGACACAGTAATCAAGAAAGTATGGTACTGCACAAAAACAGAAATATAGATCAATGGAACAGGATAGAAAGCCCAGAGGTAAACCCATGCACATATGGTCACCTTATTTTTGATAACAGAGGCAAGAATATACAATGGAGAAAAGACAGCCTCTTCAATAAGTGGTGCTGTGAAAACTGGACAGCTACATGTTAAAGGATGAAATTAGAACACTCCCTAACACCATACACAAAAATAAACTCAAAATGGACTAAAGACCTAATGTAAGGCCAGACACTGTAAAACTCTTAGAGGAAAACATAGGCAAAACACTCTATGACATAAATCACAGCAAGATCCGTTTTGACCCAGCTCCTAGAGAAATGGAAATAAAACCAAAAATAAACAAATGGGACCTAATGAAACTTAAAATCTTTTGCACAGCAAAGGAAACCATAAACAAGACAAAAAGACAACCCTCAGAATGGGAGAAAATATTTGCAAATGAAGCAACTGACAAAGGATTAATCTCTAGAACATACAAGCAACTCATGCGGCTCAATATCAAAAAAACAAACAACCCAATCCAAAAATGGGCAAAAGACCTAAATAGACATTTCTCCAAAGAAGATATACAGATTGCCAACAGACACATGAAAGAATGCTCAATATCATTAATCATTAGAGAAATGCAAATCAAAACTACAATGAGATATCATCTCACACTGGTCAGAATGGCCATCACCAAAAAAATCTACAAACAGTAAATGCTGGAGAGGGTGTGGAGAAATGTGAACCCTCTTACACTGTTGGTGGGAATGTAAATTGATACAGCCAGTATGGAGAACAGTATGGAGGTTCCTTAAAAAACTAAAAATAGAACTACCATATGACCCAGCAATCCCACTACTGGGCATATACCCTGAGAAAACTATAGCTCAAAAAGAGTCATGTACCACAATGTTCATTGCAGCACTATTTACAATAGCCAAGACATGGAAACAACCTAAATGTCCATCGAGAGATGAATGGTAAAGAAGATATGGCACATATATATAATGGAATATTACTCAGCCATAAAAAGAAATGTATTTGAGTTATTTGTAATGAGGTGGATGGACCTAGAGTCTGTCATACAGAGTGAAGTAAGTCAGAAAGAGAAAAACAAATACCATATGCTAACACATATATATAGAATCTAAAAAGAAAAAAAAATGGTTCTGATGAACCTAGGGGCAGGACAGGAATAAAGACGCAGACGTATAGAATGGACTTGAGGACACAGGGAGGGAGAAGGGTAAGCTGGGACGAAGTGAGAGAGTAACATTGACATATATACACTACCAAATGTAAAATAGATAGCTAGTGGGAAGCAGCTGCATCACTCGGGGAGATCAGCCTGGTGCTCTGTGACCCCCTAGAGGGGTGGGAGAGGTTGGGTGGGAGGGAGACACAAGAGGGAGGGGATATGGTGATATATGTATACAGATAGCTGATTCACTTTGTTATACAGCAGAAACTAACAGACCATTATAAAGCAATTATATTCCAATAAAGATGTTCTAAAATAAAAACAACAATAAGCTTACTAAGAGGTACCCAAATGCATTAGTCACTAGGATGCAAATTCAAATCTTAATTCTATACCACTGCACAACCACAAGAATGTCCAGATCTAAAAGAACGACAAATCCAAATGTTTGAAAGATGTGACATAAGGGGTGTTTTCTTACAACGTTTGATGGAGTTTGGTCCAGTGGTACCACCTTGAAAAGACTTTGGTATTATCTGCTGTCATGGAAGATGTGATTTATTGTCCTGGGTAGGCCCACAATTCAATATTTGATAGTAGAGATAATTTCACGTATCATTTTTGGTCTACTAATTCTGGAGAAATGCTTTTGTAATTTTCATCTTTAAGTATGATGTTTGCTGTAGGATTTTTGTGGATGACCTTTTCAGATTAAAAAGGTTTTTTGTTTTCCTTTGCTTTTTAATTCTTAGTTTGCTAAGAATTTCTTTTTCTTGAAACATTAATGGATGTTGATGTCTACCAAAAGCTTTTTCTTCCTTTTTTGAGACGATCATATTTTTTTCTCCTTTATTTTCTTAATATATAAATTGTATTGATTAATTTGGGGGTGCTAAATCAACTTTTAATTCTTAGAATGACCTCAATCTGGTTATGGTTTTTATTTTTTGTGTATATTTGCTCTGCTAATATTTTCTTTAATATTTTTGGTATCTTTCTTGTTTGTCTTACTCAATTTCTTTTAAAAGGTTATTTTGTTCTCAGAATATAGGTTGATTATATTTTAACCAATACAAAAATTTGGATTTTTGTACAAAAGCTTAAATATGAAAAATGTTTATGGTTTTAACTTTGGAATTGTTTTCAATTTTCCTTTTTTTTTTTTAAGTGTTTAAAAACACTGATACCTGAATTGATATTGAAGAATATATAAATGTGGTGTGAGCACATGTATTTGACAGGTAAAAGATAATCAGGTATAATTAGTGTTTGGGTAAGGCCTTAGCATTTTCAAAAGGTAAATTTTATGGAAAATATTTTGAACACAAACAATATTTAGTAAAATTAGATTTAAACTGGATACATCAATAAAAACTCATGATATTTGAAAAATACATGTTTTCCTCATCTGTTCCTAATATCTAGCTGGGGTTTCACCTTGGCCCCCAATGAAACCACAAATCCCCCCATCAGGTTTATGTGAAAAAATTGGATATGAACCCAACCATCCCAAAGTTGACCTCTAATACTATTCTCCAAAATGGATATAAAGTCTCCCTGGAAGATTACTATTTCCACGTACTGATAAAGGGGAAAATGTAAGATGATCTTATAACATCTGATAGTTTCCACAAAGCAAACATGTTTTTAATGTTTCTTAAATAGTGATGAAATAACCTAGGGCCAAATTTGTCAAGTTTGATGATTTTACAAAAGGGATAAACAGTTAATTGAGCCACATCTCCCCAGACTCTTACATTTGGCCAGCCTAGGAGGATTAAATACCCCCTTAATGTGTCAGTGTGTTACCCAGGGATGGTGTAGAAATAGGACAGAAATGGATGCTACATAAATTAAACCCATGGAACTAACACTTTTGAGTTAAGTTGATCAATATATAAATTGCAACCAACACCATCATTTGTATGTGTTTTCCTAGTCATACAAGTGAGTGAAATGTTTATAACAATCTGGCTGTGGTGATGGCTTGCACCCCATTTTTTGATGTTAGACAGCTGCTGACAGCTTGGAAGCTTCACTCTCCCCCTTCCCTTTGTACCGCACATCTGGATAAGCTGGTGAGAATGTGCAGTACTCCTTCCCATGGGAGATTCAAACCACAAAGCTCACAAAGTGTGCAGGAACCCTCGCCTTGACACCCACCCCTGATCCCTGTAAAAACCCAGGCCAGTCTCCTTTCCTGCCTTTCTCAAGCCATTTTGGACCTGTGGAGACACCTGCCCTGCTCTCTCCAGATCTCAATTAGATGAAAAATTTCACTACTCATACTCCCTCTTAGAGTACGCTTGACATCAACAGTGTCGATGTTTGAACCAAACTGCGTGGGGTCTGTCAGCCCCTGAAAGTGGCTATAACACTGACACATTAGGAAATCTGTCATTTAACTCCAGGTTATTATTTGAAATGTTTAACAGAAACTGACATTACAGAACTGTGCTTTAATTAAAAATTGTGATTCAATGCAATTGTTTGTAAGTAGTGTTTAAAAGTTTAGTCCAATATGATTTGTTATAATTGTAAGCACATGTATATCAGATAGGTAAGTAGCCTGCAACCTAGAAAGCATTTGTTAGATTATTAAGGCTTCCCTATTTGCGGTGTGGAGTTAGACAATCTGAAACATTAAGTTTCTAATTTCAGTTCGAAAAAGTTAAAGATGTTTAAATGTGCTTGGAAATGGAGCTAGAATTTTAAGAAAATTAAAACCATAACTAAGTGTTAAGTTTTAAGTCAACATAAAGTCTACTAGATTCATGTGTGAAAGAATATTTGCTCTTAACTTTTTTTTTAAAGAATTTTCTGAGAATTGACAGCCTTGCTGCATTTTCTTTTCTTTTTTTTATAATTTTATTTTATTTATTTATTTTTGGCTGTGTTGGGTCTTCGTTGCTGCGCACGGGTTTTCTCTAGTTGCAGCGAGCGGGGGCTACTCTTCGTTGTGGTGCGTGGGCTTCTCACTGCAGTGGCTTCTCTTGTTGCAGAGCATGGGCTCTAAGTTCAAGGGCTTCAGTAGTTGTGGCACGCAGGCTCAGTAGTTGTGGTGCACGAGCTTAGTTGCTCCATGCCATGTGGGATCTTCCCGGACCAGGGATCGAACCTGTGCCCCCTGCATTGGCAGGCAGATTCTTAACCACTGCACCAGCAGGGAAGTCCTGCTCTTAATTTTTAAGAAAAAGATATATATATATATGTTTTTTTATATTTTGTTTCCATTTTTATTATTTAATTATTTTTGGAAAATAAAAATATTTGAGTACAGTTTAATTGAGTTCTAAAATATTTGTTTTTGTCAAGGTATTTTGACTCTGCTTCTTAATCAGACATGTGCATTTTGTCAGAATTTCTTCATACCTATTCCATACACTTGAATTATACCAAGTGACTATCTAAAGAATATTTTCAAATTGCCATATTTTGTTTACATTCAAGTACTTTGATCATCATGTTAATTTAAACTGCTTTTACTTCACTTTCAGTGTCAGGAAAAAATGACCTTCAGCAGAGCCAGTCCATTTTTGGGACCCTGGATCCTGATGTGAAGGATGTTGTTATTAATTTCCAAGCTTACTGCTGTGTTCTCCAGGATTGGAAAAGCTATATTTTTAATTTACAAGCTAAGAGATCAGATATTATTTTAAACTACAAAAAAGTAACTGTAAACAGTCTCATTTACAAATAGCCTCCCCACAACAAACAAAACCCAAGTGACACAGAAAGGGCAACCTTGAGAGAGGAGAATTTTGGGAAAGAGGAGAAAATTGCTGAGATGCTGGATAGTCACATGTGTGTGGGTTAGGGAGAAGGTTGGGGATCTAGGGGAAGAGGGGACTTGTAAATCTAGGAGATTGAAAACATGATAAAGACCCTAGCATACCCCAATGTTCATCGCAGCTCTGTTTACAATAGCCAGGACATGGAAACAACCTAAATGTCCAATGACAGATGAATGGATAAAGAAGATGTGGTAGATAAATACAATGGAATATTACTCAGCCATAAAAAGGAACGATTGTAGAAATGTGAATGGACCTAGAGTCTGTCATACAGAGTGAAGTAAGCCAGAAAGGGAAAAACAAATATCGTATATTAACACATATATGTGGAATCTAGAAAAATGGTACAGATGAACCTACTTGCAGGGCAGGAATAGAGAAGCAGACGTAGAGAATGGACATGTGGACACAGTGGGGGAAGAGGAGGGTAGGACAAATTGGGAGATTAGGATTGACATATATACACTACCATGTGTAAATACACTACCATTGACATCTATACACTACCACTAGATAGCTAGTGGGAACATGCTATAAAACACAGGAAGCTCAGCTCGGTGCTTTGTGACAACCTAGATGGGCCAATTAAAAAAAAAAAAAAAGACCCTTGCAACAACTTAGTGGGCAAAAGAAAGCACAGCTGAGGTAGCAACATGTGTCTGGGTAGAGGAAGTTAAACCATTCTCTGGGTTTCTGCTAGCCCCAGAGCATTATACAAAAGCATATGGAAAATGCTATCCTTGAGAGAGACAATGTGTCTCTGTCAGATGTCACTGAGAGAAGAATAACAGACTTGAGAATGTGTGATGCTGGGAGGGACAGCAGGACCCCTGTGTGGACCTGGTGATAGGACGAAGAACAAAGGCACCAGTAGCAAAAGATATGCCAGCCCACGGCTAGAGTGGATGAGGTACATCTTAGCTGATGGTGGTAGAAGACAGAAGCCACACACACAGGTATCTCTGATGTCTTAATACCCCAGAAGTGGCCCTGATGCCACCTTTCAGAGAAGAGACGAGGGAGCAATTTAAAATTGCTCGAGAAATCTCTGACGTGTCTGATATTAGCCTGAATTGGTAAGATCAGATAATTGAGGGCTAGGTTGTTTGGAACTCTAAATACCAGTTAAGGTTAATCATGCAAAAATAAAGAAATATTTTGACCTTTTTGCCCAACTGGAAAACCTATGTTCATGTATCGTAATTCTTGAGAATTACTATTCAATGAAAGTGATTTCACTTATAATAATCGTAGAAACCCATCTTCAGTATTAAGTATTGAGGACCATTGTCCCCATTTGAAATGTTCAAGCTCCAGATAAGTTGTAGACATGATCAGCATTTGGAAGTCATCCTAGGAATTAGGTGAGTTGGACTTCACTCCAACAATAACCCTCCCTGCATGAAGGACCATCCACAAAGCTTGTCATCAATTAACAAAGGGAAACACAGGATTTAACTAACCCTACATGGCAAATATGAGAAAGGCTGTAAGAAAAAAACATAGTGTTTTCTAAGGTAAAAGGAAATACAGAAAGCCCTGGTGAAGACTGGCCACAGATGGATACAGGAATGCAGAAGCATCCATACTGCAGAGCATCACAGGAGAGAAAAACTCCTCCCAAACCAGCGGGTGACCCTGCAGCAACCAGTCTTGCCCCTTAAGCATCCAGGAGTGCACATCTGAGGATCTTAGTGTGTGCCCTTTCTAAGTTTCCAAATAAAGGAGGAAGATTAAGAATATTCTCAATGAAAAGAATCCTTTTTAGGAGCTAGGATTTCAGAAAAAGTCATGGGATCTGAAATATAGTTTAGAAGTCATGAGTTTGTTTCCTGTCTTTATCACTGACAAGGTACGGGAATTTGTGTAATTCGTTTAGTTCATGCAAACTTCAGTTTCCCCATCTGTACAACCAGAAAAACTAAAATGAGCCTTGGCTTATTGGTTCACTCTCCAATTAATCATTCCATACCACCTTCCTTTTGTCACTGTCAACTCTAGAGAGTTGGCACTTTCCCAGACCACCTCCAGTCAAGAACAGCCAATGAGATGTGGGGGAAGAGTGGGCACTTCTTCCACTGTTAGGCTTCCACACTGGTTCTCTTCTTCCTTTTCCCCGTCTTGCCCACAGATGATAACTGCATCTGAAGCAATCACATTCTCACCAGGAGACACCAATGTGAGCACAATTGACCAACAAGATAAGAATGGTTTAGAAGATGCTCAGTCCAAGATGCCCTGTTAAGCAGCTGCATCAATACTAGCAACTGCCATTCTCTGGACTTCCTGTCTCGGATAAAAAATTAATCCTTACTTGTTAAATCAATATGAAGCATATTTTTAACTATTTGCAGCTGAAAGCATTCTTAAACACCAAGACATTTTTGTAACTGTTTTGAATTAATGAGCAGTATAAAAATAAGATTTCTTATTATTATACTTAAAGATACATAGCATACCATAGTATATAAATTTTAAGTTACATTGAATAAAATTAAATGACATTTATTTATGCATCAAATGAATCACATTTATTGAAAAAAATAAAATCATGTGTGTATTGCACCACTGAAAAGATGAATGTCTCTCATAGCTCTTGAGTCACAGACAAATGAGAGCCTATGATAATTTTACTTTAAAACAGAAAATTTATGATAAATTGGCTCTGTTGGAACCGTAGGATGCAATAAAGATATTTTGTGATGTCTTTGTGTCTTTCCTCAGGAAACTTGTCCTGGCAAAGATAAAAGCTAACCTTAGCAGAAGAAAACAGTCCAAAAGCACTCCCTTCCTCATTCACCGACCACACATCACCTTCAGAAGCACTGCCAACTCATGCCTCAGGGATGCTGCCCAAGCTATGGGTCTGAATCCCCCAGGGGCCTCGCCCAGCCTGCCAATCCACGCCATTTCCTCCTATTTCCCTCAACACCACCTGCACTCCATCCAGAGAAATACCCAATCGCCTCTGAACAAATAGTTCAACCGTTTGTTTATTTTTCCTATGGAGAATGCCCTTCCCTGAATTGTGTCTGTCACGAAAATCCCTCTTATCCGCAAGGTCCTCCTCAAATACCTGTTCCTCGATGAAACTCTCCCCATCAGAGTTTACAGATCCCTCACGTGATACGCTCATGATATTAGCACAATGTCTTTGTTGTAGGCACTAGCCACAATGTGTATCTTTTATTAGGTTATACAGCTCTTTCTGCCAGTTGAATGTGAGGCCAGACCCCATCCCCTTAACATCCTAGAACTTAAGATACATCATGACCTTCTGGTTGACTGGAATTGACTTTCAAGTAGATAGATTCAGGTTTATCCAAGCACTGAAGAATGGAAGACAGCAAAGAAGCTACACAAAGAACTTTTGTAAGACTGGGGGTGGAGGTTCCAAATTATTATTTTTTAATTACTTTAACACATGTCTGTATACTTTTTTGTTTACTAGTTAGGTATACTCACTTCATTAAGTAAAGGCTACTTCTCTGTACTCTATTTATGGAAGAAAATGTATACTTCAGCTGACCAATAATCCCCAGTATTTTCACATAGCATCTCCTGAGAAGAGATTCTGGAACTATCTTCCACATTTAGAAACAGCTCAATGATCCAATTGGTCTTTGATGCCCAGTGGCCTCCAGGATAAATGAAAATGTGTGCTTCCCCTAGGGATTGCTGGTTTCCATTTTTATCCCTTAGTGCTTGACTAAACACCACATGAAAACGAAAAACCTATACCAACTTTCCTAATTGAAGCTGTGTCTGATTATGGAAGCACTTAAAACATAAAAATGGATTGCACATGGCCTGCTCCTGGCACTGAATTCAGGCACCACTTCCTGCCATCAATTCTTGATAGGGCAGAACCAAGCCAGTCCGGGGCTATGAAGTTATGATGAAACATGGAATGGTAAGAATATTAATTTTCAACCGACAACACTTTACCAGATACAATTTAAAAGCATTTTCCTGGCTATTGCACTTTAACTTTGTAGGCAAATGCTACCAGAAATGCCACAGCGTACCTAAGAATTTGAGTTTATATACAAATTGAATCTATGCAGGGGACTGAAGTAAACTGTTCACAGACATTTTTTACTAGCAGAGGGCAGTTGGCTTCAGCCCGAAACTTTCTTAATAATTAGAACTACATGACTAATCAGTTTCTAATTCCTATAAGCCTTCAAGTACAGAAACCTAACAAGATAACACAAGTCTTTGTTTGACTACATCCATATTTCATTCCCTACCCAAACCACACTTCACTGGAGGAGGGACGGGAGACAGGAGGGCTGTTATTATTGTTAATGTTCAACAGAAATTAAAATTTTATTCAGAATTTGACTCTAATAAGGGTAATGAAGACAATTAGAAGATATCCACTTTAGAACACCAAATGGCTTAATTATCAGTTATTCTTAGGAGATAACTAAGAGGAAAGGGGAGATGTTTTAACCATAATGGGGGATCTGTGTAACCATGCCTGCTACATGTGTCCAGTCTGTGCTCATGCTATGAAAGTCTTCACGGTCCCTGAAAACCTACATTGAGTTCACGTCAGCAGATCTAGGCCAGCCTCTCCTGGGTTTGGCAGAATCTATGCTGCATAGTTTAAAAAAAAAAAAAAAAAAGAGCTCTTTGGAATCACCCAGATGGATTTCAGATCTCAGATTTGCCACTTACTAGCTGAAATTTTTATGTTTTTTTTAACATATGAAAAGACATTTTATTATTATTTTACTATATGATATATTAGTGACCACACCAGGTTGCATTTTCTCAAATGGCAAACAAAGCACAGGACAACGTTTCTCTTTGATTCAAGAGAACTTCAGTATCACCACTCTTTGAGAGGGTCCAGTTTTTTGTGACAGCTGTGGGACTGTCCACCAGAGTATCAATGATGCTTGGTAGTAAAGAACATTTTGCTACATTGTTCTATCATGGTTCTTGCACACAGCATTTACCTTTTCCTTCTCGTCTGTTTTTTTCTGCACTTGATCCTGTGTTTCCTCATTATTATGCACAGGATCTGATCCGGGAATAGGTTTTTTGTGTTCATATGGAACATCCACAGAAGGGTGATAACATACTCTCGTCTTGCCATCAGATGTCAAATCAAACTCTACTTTGCAATAATAGCCTTCTGGAAGAGAAGAATAACATAGACCTATGAAAAATGCAGTATAATGCCCCATCATCATTTATCCATTCCCCTCCTGATGGACATTTAGCTTTTCTCACCTTTTCCATTATTACAAACACTCTTTGGATTAGAAATCTATATCTCAAATAGCCCTATTTGATATCACCTACTGTACTGCTGCTTCAGCTCTGGTGTATCAGGATGCCTATCAGGTGGTCCAGAAAAAGGTGTTTTGAAGAGAAATTGTTTTAAACTCTGCTTCCAGCATACCAATGTTCATACTTGGACAGGAGTCCACCATTTTGTCTCTGGAATTTTATCTCTTAACTTCAGGTCACACTTATGTGAAAATGGAGAATACAATTCAAAAAGCTAAGTAACATGTTACCCTTAGTTTTTTTTTTTTTTTTAACATCTTCATTGGAGTATACTTGCTTTACAATGGTGTGTTAGTTTCTGCTGCATAACAAAGTGAATCAGCTATACATACGCATACATCCCCATATCTCCTCCCTCTTGCATCTCCCTCCCAACATTTTGTGCTGCATATGAGAATGGAGCTCAGCAGCTAAAAGCAACTGCAATGGTTGACACCAATAAAACTATTTTAAAATGTGAAAAAAGGGAGTAGGGGCAAGATGGCGGAAGAGTAAGACGCGGAGATCACCTTCCTTCCCACAGATACAGTAGAAATACATCTACACGTGGAACTGCTCCTACAGAACACCCACTGAACTCTGGCAGAAGACGTCAGACCTCCCAAAAGGCAAGAAAATCCCCACGTACTTGGGTAGGGCAAAAGAAAAAAGAAATAACAGAGACAAAAGAATAGGGACGGGACCTGCACCAGCGGGAGGGAGCCGTGAAGGAGGAAAGGTTTCCACGCACTAGGAGCCCCTTCGCGGGCAGAGACTGCGGGTAGCAGAGGGGGGAAGCTTCGGAGCCACGGAGGAGAGCGCAGCCACATTGGTGCGGAGGGCAAAGCGGAGATTCCCGCACAGAGGAGCGGTGCCGACCAGCACTCACCAGCCCGAGAGGCTTGTCTGCTCAGCCGCCAGGGCGGGCGGGGCCTGGGAGCTGAGGCTCGGGCTTCAGTGCTAGCCGGGAGGGAGTCCGGGAAAAAGACTGCAGCTGCGGAAGAGACAAGAGACTTTTTCTTGCCTCTTTGTTTCGCGGCGCGCAAGGAGAGGGGATTCAGAGCGCCGCCTAAACGAGCTCCAGAGACAGGCGCGAGCCGCGGCTATCAGCGCGGATCCCACAGCAACAGGGGCACAGAGGGAAAAACGGAGAGATTCCCGCACAGAGGCTCGGCGCCGAGCAGCACTCACCAGCCCGAGAGGCTTGTCTGCTCACCCGCCGGGGCGGGCGGGGGCTGGGAGCTGAGGCGCGGGCTTCGGTCGGATCCCGGGGAGAGGACTGGGGTTGGCTGCGTGAACACAGCCTGAAGGGTCTAGCGCACCACGGCTAGCCGGGAGGGAGCCCGGGAAAAAGTCTGCAGCTGCTGAAGAGGCAAGAGACTTTTTCTTGCCTCTTTGTTTCGCGGCGCACAAAGAGAGGGGATTCAGAGCGCCGCCTAAACGAACTCCAGAGACGGGCGCGAGCCGCAGCTATCAGCGCGGACCCCAGAGACGGGCATGAGACGCTAAGGCTGCTGCTGCCGCCACCAAAAAGCCTGTGTGCGAGCACAGGTCACTCTCCACACCTCCCCTCCCGGGAGCCTGTGCAGACCGCCACGGCCAGGCTCCCGTGATCCGGGTACAACTTCCCCGGGAGAATGCACGTCGCGCCTCGGGCTGGTGCAACGTCACGCCGGCCTCTGCCGCCGCAGGCTCGCCCCGCCTCCTCCGTACCGCTCCCTCCCCCCGGCCTGACTGAGCCAGAGCCCCCGAAGCAGCTGCTCCTTTAACCCCGTTCTGTCTGGGCGGGGAAAAGACGCCCTCAGGGGACCTACATGCAGAGGCGGGTCCAAATCCAAAGCTGAACCCCGGAGCTGTACGAACAAAGAAGAGAAAGGGAAATCTCTCCCAGCAGCCTCAGAAGCAGCGGATTAAAGCTCCACAAACAACGTGATGTGCCTGCATCTGTTGAATACCTGAATAGACAACGAATCATCCCAAATTTAGGAGGTGGACTTTGGGAGCAGGATATATTAATTTTTCCCCTTTTCCTTTTTTTGTGAGTGTATATGTGTATGCTTCTGGGTGAGATTTTGTCTGTATAGCTTTGCTCTCACCGTTACTCCTAGGGTTAGGTCCGACCGTTTTTTTTGTTTGTTTGTTTGTTTGTTTTACTTAAAAATTTTCTTTTTCCCTAATAAATGTTTTCTTAATAATTTTTTCCTTATTTTCTATTTTTAAAAAATTAAAAAAAATTTTTAATAAGTTTTTTCATATTTTTATTTTAAAAAATTAAAAAATTTTTTTCTTAATAATTTTTTCTTACTTTTTATTATAAAAAATTAATAAATCTATTTTTAAAAATTAAAAAAAATTTTCTTAATAAATTTATTCTTAATAATTTTTTTTCTTATTTTTTATTATAATAGCTTTATTTTATTTTATTTTATCCTCTTTCTTTCTTTCTTTCTATTTTTTTCTCCCTTTTATTCTGAGCCGTGTGGATGAAAGGCTCTTGGTGCTCCAGCCAGGCATCAGGGCTGTGCCTCTGAGGTGGGAGAGCCAACTTCAGGACACTGGTCCACAAGAGACCTCCCAGCTCCACGTAACACCAAACGGCAGAAATCTCTCAGAGATCTCCATCTCAACATCAAGACCCAGCTTCACTCAACGACCAGCAAGCTACATTGCTGGACACCCTATGCCAAACAACTAGCAAGACAGGAACACAGCCCCATCCATTAACAGAGAGGCTGCCTAAAATCATAATAAGGCCACAGACACCCCAAAACACACCACCAGACGTGGACGTGCCCACCAGAAAGACAACATCCAGCCTCATCCACCAGAACACAGGCACTAGTTCCCTCCACCAGGAAACCTACACAACCCACTGAACCAACCTTAGCCACTGGGGACAGATACCAAAAACAACGGGAACTACGAACCTGCAGCCTGTGAAAAGGAGACCCCAAACACAGTAAGATAAGCAAAATGAGAAGACAGAAAAACACACAGCAGATGAAGGAGCAGGGTCAAAACACACCAGACCTAACAAATGAAGAGGAAATAGGTAGTCTACCTGAAAAAGAATTCAGAATAATGATAGTAAGGATGATCCAAAATCTTGAAAATAGAATAGACAAAATGCAAGAAACATTTAACAAGGACGTAGAAGAACTAAAGAGGAACCAAGCAAAGATGAAAAGCACAATAAATGAAATTAAAAATACTCTAGATGGGATCAATAGCAGAATAAATGAGGCAGAAGAACGGATAAGTGACCTGGAAGATAAAATGGTGGAAATAACTACTGCAGAGCAGAATAAAGAAAAAAGAATGAAAAGAACTGAGGACAGTCTCAGAGACCTCTGGGACAACATTAAACGCACCAACATTCGAATTATAGGGGTCCCAGAAGAAGAAGAGAAAAAGAAAGGGACTGAGAAAATATTTGAAGAGATTATAGTTGAAAACTTCCCTAATATGGGAAAGGAAATAGTTAATCAAGTCCTGGAAGCACAGAGAGTCCCATACAGGATAAATCCAAGGAGAAACACACCAAGACACATATTAATCAAACTATCAAAAATTAAATATAAAGAAAACATATTAAAAGCAGCAAGGGAAAAACAACAAATAACACACAAGGGCATGCCCATAAGGTTAACAGCTGATCTTTCAGCAGAAACTCTGCAAGCCAGAAGGGAGTGGCAGGGTATACTTAAACTGATGAAAGGGAAAAAACTACAATGAAGATTACTCTACCCAGCAAGGATCTCATTCAGATTCGACAGAGAAATTAAAACCTTTACAGACAAGCAAAAGCTGAGAGAGTTCAGCACCACCAAACCAGCTTTACAACAAATGCTAAAGGAACTTCTCTAGGCAAGAAACACAAGAGAAGGAAAACACCTACAATAACAAACCCAAAACATTTAAGAAAATGGGAATAGGAACATACATATCGATAATTACCTTAAATGTAAATGGATTAAATGCTCCCACCAAAAGACACAGACTGGCTGAATGGATACAAAAACAAGACCCATATATATGCTGTCTACAAGAGACCCACTTCAGACCTAGAGACACATACAGACTGAAAGTGAGGGGATGGAAAAAGATATTCCATGCAAATGGAAATCAAAAGAAAGCTGGAGTAGCAATTCTCATATCAGACAAAATAGACTTTAAAATAAAGACAATTACAAGAGACAAAGACGGACACTATATAATGATCAAGGGATCGATCCAAGAGGAAGGTATAACAATTGTAAATATTTATGCACCCAACATAGGAGCACCTCAATACATAAGGCAAATACTAACAGCCATAAAAGGGGAAATCGACAGTAACACAATCATAGTAGGGGACTTTAACACCCCACTTTCACCAATGGACAGATCATCCAAAATGAAAATAAATAAGGAAACACAAGCTTTAAATGATACATTAAACAAGATGGACTTAATTGATATTTATAGGACATTCCACCCAAAAACAACAGAATACACATTTTTCTCAAGTGCTCATGGAACATTCTCCAGGATAGATCATATCTTGGGTCACAAATCAAGCCTTGGTAAATTTAAAAAAATTGAAATCGTATCAAGTATCTTTTCCGACCACAACGCTATGAGACTAGATATCAATTACAGGAAAAGATCTGTAAAAAATACAAACACATGGAGGCTACACAATACACTACTTAATAACGAAGTGATCACTGAAGAAATCAAAGGGGAAATCAAAAAATACCTAGAAACAAATGACAATGGAGACACGACGATCCAAAACCTATGGGATGCAGCAAAAGCAGTTCTAAGAGGGAAGTTTATAGCAATACAAGCCTACATCAAGAAACAGGAAACATCTCGAATAAACAACCTAACCTTGCACCTAAAGCAATTAGAGAAAGAAGAACAAAAAAACCCCAAAGCTAGCAGAAGGAAAGAAATCATAAAGATCAGATCAGAAATAAATGAAAAAGAAATGAAGGAAACAATAGCAAAAATCAATGAAACTAAAAGCTGGTTCTTTGAGAAGATAAACAAAATTGATAAACCATTAGCCAGACTCATCAAGAGAAAAAGGGAGAAGACTCAAATTAATAGAATTAGAAATGAAAAAGGAGAAGTAACCACTGACACTGCAGAAATACAAAGGATCATGAGAGATTACTACAAGCAACTCTATGCCAATAAAATGGACAACCTGGAAGAAATGGACAGATTCTTAGAAATGCACAACCTGCCGAGACTGAACCAGGAAGAAATAGAAAATATGAACAGACCAATCACAAGCACTGAAATTGAAACTGTGATTAAAAATCTTCCAACACACAAAAGCCCAGGACCAGATGGCTTCACAGGCGAATTCTATCAAACATTTAGAGAAGAGCTAACACCTATCCTTCTCAAACTCTTCCAAAATATTGCAGAGGGAGGAACACTCCCCAACTCATTCTACGAGGCCACCATCACCCTGATACCAAAACCAGGCAAAGATGTCACAAAGAAAGAAAACTACAGGCCAATATCACTGATGAACATAGATGCAAAAATCCTCAACAAAATACTAGCAAACAGAATCCAACAGCACATTAAAAGGATCATACACCATGATCAAGTGAGGTTTATTCCAGGAATGCAAGGATTCTTCAATATACGCAAATCAATCAACGTGATACATCATATTAACAAATTGAAGGAGAAAAACCATATGATCATCTCAATAGATGCAGAGAAAGCTTTCGACAAAATTCAACACCCATTTATGATAAAAGTCCTGCAGAAAGTAGGCATAGAGGGAACTTTCCTCAACATAATAAAGGCCGTATATGACAAACCCACAGCCAACATTGTCCTCAATGGTGAAAAACTGAAACCATTTCCACTAAGATCAGGAACAAGACAAGGTTGCCCACTCTCACCACTATTATTCAACATAGTTTTGGAAGTGTTAGCCACAGCAATCAGAGACGAAAAAGAAATAAAAGGAATCCAAATCGGAAAAGAAGAAGTAAAGCTGTCACTGTTTGCAGATGACATGATACTATACATAGAGAATCCAAAAGATGCTACCAGAAAACTACTAGAGCTAATCAATGAATTTGGTAAAGTAGCAGGATACAAAATTAATGCACAGAAATCTCTTGCATTCCTGTATACTAATGATGAAAAATCTGAAAGTGAAATTAAGAAAACACTCCCGTTTACCATTGCAACAAAAAGAATAAAATACCTAGGAATAAACCTACCTAAGGAGACAAAAGACCTGTATGCAGAAAATTATAGGACACTGATGAAAGAAATTAAAGATGATACAAATAGATGGAGAGATATACCATGTTCTTGGATTGGAAGAATAAACATTGTGAAAATGACTCTGCTACCCAAAGCAATCTACAGATTCAATGCAATCCCTATCAAACTACCACTGGCATTTTTCACAGAACTAGAACAAAAAATTTCACAATTTGTATGGAAACACAAAAGACCCAGAATAGCCAAAGCAATCTTGAGAACGAAAAATGGAGCTGGAGGAATCAGGCTCCCTGACTTCAGACTATATTACAAAGCTACAGTAATCAAGACAGTTTGGTACTGGCACAAAAACAGAAATATAGATCAATGGAACAGGATAGAAAGCCCAGAGATAAGCCCACGTACATATGGTCACCTTATCTTTGATAAAGGAGGCAAGCATATACAGTGGAGAAAAGACAGCCTCTTCAATAAGTGGTGCTGGGAAAATTGGACAGGTACATGTAAAAGTATGAAATTAGAACACTCCCTGACACCATACACAAAAATAAACTCAAAATGGATTAAAGACCTAAGTGTAAGGCCAGACACTATCAAACTCTTAGAGGAAAACATAGGCAGAACACTCTATGACATAAATCACAGCAAGATCCTTTTTGACCCAGCTCCTAGAGAAATGGAAATAAAAACACAAATAAACAAATGGGACCTAATGAAACTTAAAAGCTTTTGCACAGCAAAGGAAACCATAAACAAGACAAAAAGACAACCCTCAGAATGGGAGAAAATATTTGCAAATGAAGCAACTGACAAAGGATTAATCTCCAAGATTTACAAGCAGCTCATGCAGCTCAATAATAAAAAAACAAACAACCCAATCCAAAAATGGGCAGAAGACCTAAATAGACATTTCTCCAAAGAAGATATACAGATTGCCAACAGACACATGAAAGAATGCTCAACATCATTAATCATTAGAGAAATGCAAATCAAAACTACAATGAGGTATCATCTCACACTGGTCAGAATGGCCATCATCAAAAAATCTAGAAACAATAAATGCTGGAGAGGGTGTGGAGAAAAGGGAACACTCTTGCACTGTTGGTGGGAATGTAAATTGATACAGCCACTATGGAGAACAGTATGGAGGTTCCTTAAAAAACTAAAAATAGAACTACCATACGACCCAGCAATCCCACTACTGGGCATATACCCTGAGAAAACCATAATTCAGAAAGAGTCATGTACCAAAATATTCATTGCAGCTCTGTTTACAATAGCCAGGACATGGAAGCAACCTAAATGTCCATCATCGGATGAATGGATAAAGAAGATGTGGCACATATATACAATGGAATATTACTCAGCCATAAAAAGAAATGAAATGGAGGTATTTGTAATGAGGTGGATGGAGTTAGAGTCTGTCATACAGAGTGAAGTAAGTCAGAAAGAGAAAAAGAAATACAGTATGCTAACACATATATATGGAATCTAAGGGGAAAAAAAAAAGGTCATGAAGAACCTAGTGGCAAGACGGGAATAAAGACACAGACCTACTAGAGAATGGACTTGAGGATATGGGTAGGGGGAGGGGTGAGATGTGACAGGGTGAGAGAGTGTCATGGACATATATACACTACCAAATGTAAAATAGATAGCTAGTGGGAAGCAGCCGCATAGCACAGGGAGGTCAGCTCGGTGCTTTGTGACCACCTAGAGGGGTGGGATAGGGAGGGTGGGAGGGAGGGAGATGCAAGAGGGAAGAGATATGGGAACATATGTATATGTATAACTGATTCACTTTGTTATAAAGCAGAAGCTAACACACCATTGTAAAGCAATTATACTTCAATAACAATGTTTAAAAAAAAATGTGGAAAAAAAAAATAGCTACATAAAAGCAGATGGCACTTTGTGGAAGAACCAATGAAAAGCCATTTCCATTTCCTTTTGCTCCTGAAGACAAAGGCAGTGCCAGGAAAAAAATGTGTGAGATCCCTTCCAGATACAACAATCCATGGTTTATTTTCTAGCCAATGATGTGTTTGAACTTGGTTAGTCATCCAGACGGGACTGGGGGCAGAGAATGAAGCAAGTCAAATGCTTTGAAGCTTTCCTTTCATCCCAAGAAAGCTAAATGACTTAGTGTCTCTCTAATAATAAAATTTACTTTTTTTTTTTTTAAAGTTTGAATTCCTTTATTTTGAAAATATACACTCCTCCTTCAAACATTATTGTTTTCATTTCTTAATGGTTTGAAATTAGCAATATCAAACAAATCAACCTAGAAATGTACAGCTAAATCTTCAATCTCAGAAAAGAAAGGACCAGTAAGGAAAAGCATCATTGGACTTCAGACCTAGGAAAGAGTTTCAGGGTGCAACACCAGCCCAACCCCTCCATCTTGCGGTTAAAGAACCAGAGGACTCAACAAGACATGGAAGCAACCCAAATGTCCATCGACAGAGAAATGGATAAAGAAGATGCGGCACACATACATAGTGGAACATCACTCAGCCACAAAAAAGAATGAAATAATACTATTTGCAGGAACATGGATGGACCTAGAGATTAGCAACATTGATGGACCTAGAGATTATCATACTAAGTGAAGCAAGTCAGACAGAGGAACACAAATATCATGTGATATCACCTGTATGTGAAATCTAAAAAAAAAATGATACAAATGAATTTATTTACAAAACAGAAACAGACCCACGGACTTTGAAAACACACTTATGGTTCAAGGGGAAAGGTGGGGGGAGGGATAAAATTTACATAGTGCTCTCCTAAAGGCTGGTCACTGCCCTAAGAGCTTTAACCTATATTAAATCATTTAGTCTAATGATCACTAATACTTACATAATAATTAATATTGATGTTCAATGTGCTGTGTGTTTATTAACCCTCAATCCTCAGAAAATTTTATAAGGTAGATATCTTTGCTACCTCCTTTTATGTGGAAACTGAGGCCCTGTAACCCAGATGGTTACAGTGTAGTGGAGAGGAGAGTTGAGGTATTTGCTTAGGAGCCAGGCTCTTAGCAACTGCACTTGCAGCCTCTGGCTCTGAGCAGGTTCTAGCTGTCACTTTTGTGGGGTTGTTTTGTTTGTTGTGCTGTTCCAGCCGCTGTGATAACATCCTGTTCAAGAGCTGCCTGCCTGTCCCACCAGGATGAGAGGTAAATGTGGAAGCTGAATTTCGCGGATAAAGAAAACTAGGTCTTTGGAGAGAATGCAGGCCAGTTACCCCGGCTTCATTTGTTAGCCATTCAGTTTAGGAGCATGCTTGGTTTTTGTTTGTTTGTTTGTTTTTTGTTTTGTTTTGTTTTTTGTAGAAACACCTGGGATTAGAAAAGGTCCCGTTTCTTCTAGAACTTTCAAATTTTACATTTATAAAACTATTCTTAAGCCAAGTGACATTATTCCACAATTTAGTATTTTGGGGGGATTCTTAGGTGATGTCGTGGGCCTGAATTTGCAGTGTAGGAGCCCATCATTCTTCAGTTCTTCGTAAGGAGGTCCTGCTACATCAGGTTAGGGTACCAAAGCCCATGTGGCCTTAGACAAGTCATGTCACGCAGCGGGGATTGGGTGTTCTCATCAGCAAGTGGTATAATGTGTGTGAGGGGCTTGGTACAACCCCTCACACAAAAGGAGTACAGAAACCCATGAGTCAACAGTGCTGTTATTATACTATTATGATTACTCTTCTTACTATTATCATCAATATTATAACTGGCATTTAGAAATTCTTGTCGGAGTTCCCTGGTGGTCCAGTGGTGAAGACTCCACACTTCCACCAAAGGGGCTCAGGTTCAATCCCTGGTCCAGGAAGTTCTGCATGCTGCGGGGTGCAGCCAAAAAAATTTTTTTTAATTTTTAATTAAAAAATAATATATTGTGTTGCAAAGTTCTTGGACACCTGGAAGTAACTGAAATCCAAGTCAGGGTTTTCCAGTCTCGAGTCCGCCCCTTTGCAGACCCTCCCTGGAGGCTGAGAGTCTACAGATGTGGCTTGAGGCCATCTGATATGCAGGCAGGTGTGACCTCACCAGACAAGATCAACGCACAAGGACACTACCAGACAGCTGCACTCAGGAAAATCATCACTCCTGCTGTTGCAAAGAGCTACACTTTCCTTTTCTCCTCCCTCTATTTTTGAGCTCCTTTTTTTCCCAACATACATGACACCAAGGCTGGGAGGATTTGTGTACACACAGGGTCCCTGGGAGAAGGCAGCCTTTTGGGCCACCATGGGTCAGAAGGGCCAGACCCAGCACCCCGAAGGCCTCTGCTGGTGAATACAGAGGTACCATCAGGTCCTTGAGAGGCTTACTGCCGACCCAACTCCTCCTGGCCGAGCCAGCGGAAAATGCATTTACATTTGGCAAATGCCAATGTAACTGGGCTTTTTAAAATTCCAGAAGACTTTAATTGCAGAAAATTACTTAAGTTTAAATCCCTTATTGTCTTTTTTCTGCTCTTGAAGCTGAGCAAGGAAATGAAACCAAACTAGAGTTGAATAAAAACGAATTCCCAGTAGAATTCAGAGCACATCTTTAAACTGCCTTAAATCTTCTGTCATGAAACGCTGCCCAGCGAACTGCAAGAGGTCAACAGCCTGTTTCTAATTTATACGTTTTACTCCCTTCAGGAGATGGGAGGAAAAATATCCAGAAAATAATGTCTGCAAAGTGACCACAGTTCCCACAATCCTGTGGAATTGCCAGCCTCTGTTCAACTCCTTGGAGAGGAAGAGACCTCAGCGTGAGGGAGGAGCTAGGAGGATCCCCAAGGACCTCTGTGAGGAAGGAGAGCCGCCCCAGATCAGCACCTCCTGATGCCAAGGGCTCGTGAACGTGATGCCGTTGCCTCCTCGGGCAGCTCTGTGAGACGTGTTTGTATTACTGTGTAACGGGGCGAGTTCAGAGAGGCAAGGCCCCAACCCTGGCCATTTGCAAATGTCATATAATATGCAATTCAAACCAGGGCCACCTACTTCCCAAATCAATTTTCCTGCCAGACAAAATATGGGACGCTCAGTTAAATTTGAATTTCAGATAAGCCAGATGTTCCCAGTAGCCTCACAACCCAGGGTAAGACTTTAGTGTAAATGTGTCCCAAATAACACATGGAACGTAAATATACTAAGAAATTATCCATTGCTTATCTAAAATTTCAACTGAACTGGGCATCTTATATTTCTATTTGCTAAATCTGGTAGCCTTAACATCGGGAGATTTCTCCTGATAAGAACCAAATGTTAAATATCTTGTTCTCTTAATTGGTATAGGTCTCAATTCAATTTATAAAGATAGTGTATATTTGGCAGGGTGTATAGGACATTGCTGCTTAATATTTTATTTTAAGCTTATGAGAAGGAAAGGAAAAAGAAAAAGGGAAGAAATGATGGAGGAAGGGAAGGAAGGAGATCAGGAGGGGAGAGTGGGAGTGAAGGAAAAAGGAAAGAAAGAAAAAAGAAGGAAAAAAATATGACGTCTCAGAACATCTGCTATTAAAACAACAACAAAAACACTTCTACTATATCAGAATTATAGACTACTAAAAAGTAATTTAGCTTACAACTAAAATGAATAATAATTCCTTATACAGGACATTTATTTAGAAAGATAACTTGTAAAATATTATGTTGGACCATTTCAGTTTAAATATGCATATATTTTACCAACTAAATTATACTATTAATGCAATGTTTCTCAAATATTATCATAACCAAGCAGACCTACAGTAATTAGATTACAGTGAGACATCTAAATTATATGCAGATAAATTCTGTTTTCATCCATTTCAGAACATATCCTACAAGTCCCAAAACATCTGGATATCTGCAAGCAACTAAAACTTTGGCAAAATAATTCACCGATTTAATTTTTTTAAAATATTTATCCAGAGGTTGTATCTCTTTATACACACACAGTCACATTTGTCATTAGTTTAAGAAGTCATTTGATCTCTCCAGGCCTTGGCAATTGTCTCCATGTAATGAGGCTCGGGCCTCAGGACCCTGACAGACCTCTCACTATAATATTTAGTGATTTTCTGAGTCAGCTTTCAAATGGGTAATTGCAAGTAGTAGAAGATTTAAACATTGCTCTTCTCAGTTGAAAGGTGGTTAGAGAATACAAATATACACTTATTTCGTTCTTGTTTAAGCTTCCAGGAATATAAGACACGGTATTTATCCCCTGCATGGATGACCACTAATCCAAGTAAACATAAGGTGAAAGCGTGTAACTGCCGGCCGGGGGGGGGGGGGGGGCTGGGGGGGGGCAATAAAATCACACTGTAATCTTTTCTATTTACTTAAGGCTCACTGTATTTATTTGAAAATGCCAAGATATATTCCAATGGGAACAGAGACCTAGGAAAATAAAATTTCACTCAGGGCTGACTTCACAATGATTTAACTATAAAAATTCCTTTCCTTGTCATCCTTTAATTCTCAGTCTGTGTGCCTCTAAAGTGGAGACGAATGACTGTATCAAGCTCCCACAGCATTCCTGCAGCATGGGGACATTCGCTGGCTCCTGGGGCCACACACAGGAAAAGACATAGTTCTGCCTTCAATAAGCAGGGAAAACATGGACCCAGCCAAGCTCAACACAATACAACTGGTTTATAACAGCCATCAATGAAAGGGCTTTGGGGGAATGTCAAGAGAGAGCCCCAAATCCTTGGAGGAACCCAGGGACGATGCTCAGAGGAGGAAACAGAATGGGTGAGGGAACCCATCAAAGCTAAACTAACACTATCGTGGTATCGTGGACCGAAGGACCATGGGCTGTGCCGCTGTGTCCAGGGTGTGAGTGTTTTAAAATACCATGTATTAATAGAACCTTAAGGAGTACAAGTCCAACAGATCAGGAGATGATTGCCACTGAAAGGATAGTTTGTTTCAGATCCCAAGAGGAGGGGGCCACCCTGGGAAGCACCAGGGTCTGTCAGGAGGCAGAGGGAGCGGTGGGCAAGAGCCTTTACTGTAGTTTCCTTGGAAGGAACGGGCGAGTCAGGGTACGCACACAGGCCTCAGACTGGCTGGTTTGAGTGATCAGTGCGCTCTGGGCATAGGGACTGTCCCCGGCTGTCTGGTCCTTGGCCCTCGGGTGATCATGGCAAGGGGTAGTGACCTTTGCCCACTGCACACCCATCACCTTGGTGGGCACAGCATTCCTAGAGGAAGGAATGGGTGTTGTGGTCGTTCTTGGGAGGAGAAGGCCCTGCCTGATCCAGTGAGGTCCAGCTCCTGAAGCATCAGTTCAATCCTCCACAGTTCCGCACGGTGTTCATGAGGCCTCGTGGGGCAGCCAGGCCCACGGGAACATTTCACCTCTAATTCGAAGGCACTGATAGTCTAATTGTTAGTGAGCTTGCTGCACGGATGCAAGAGAAAGACAAGGGCAATTGTCACCCCCCTTATCACCTCCACCTCCCACAAAGGAGAGGAGTTGGTGAAGCTCAGCAGCGCTGGCAAACACATCTAGACACATACCAAACATACGAGGCATTCTTTTACGTTCACTTACTCATATAAAATGTTTCTAAATATATATTTAGCAAACAAGCTCGATTTCAGAGCCTTTAATAAGCATCATGAATGTTAATGAAGCCAGGTAGTGTTTATATACCGACATAAAGTAAAATTCAAGTCATTTTTTGATATTGCCAAATATCTAAATATTAGACATTGTGTAAACAAGCATTACCTAATCAGAATCTTCCATATTCTATTACAATCTTGGAGTCACTAATTATAGATGAAGTGCCCTTATGGATACATGCACAGAGGAAGAAAACCACAGAAGCAAAGCCGTTAAGTTCCTCACTACCACATAAAATTTACAGATGGGAAAACTGGTGTCCATCCAAAAGACCAATGTCACTTAGGAACCCACCAATAGCACAATATCGAGATGACAATGTTTATATTTTTTCACAATTATGAAGCTCTTTTTTATTTCTCCCAAATGGAGAGACAAATATATATAAAAATAATGATGGCATCCATAAAATGGAACACTAGAATAAAATACCTGTATTTACTGACTTTAATGTTTTTAGTTTGGAGTGAGAAGAATAAATTTTATAAGATGTTCTATGGCCAAAGTTCTACTCCTGGAATCTTTTCAGAATGAAGCATTGTAAAAAAAAAAATCTGCCAAACAAACAGCTGTGACGTTTACACAGTAGAAGGATATGGATATTTTTGGAAGAAAACACATGGGAATCATTTCCAAAGCACTTCTAAAGAGTCATTCACGATAAAACAATAAAATATTCACCATAAAAACCTAAGAAGGTAAAAGTCATGGTGATAAAATCTCTTTAGCTTGGCCACACACTGAAAATGGGGTGTTAACATAAATTACGAGGCAGTGTGGCCCGATGCCCTGAGATCCAGGGCAAAGTGTGGGACAAACACGCCTTTCACACTGACTGACAGAAGCCCCTAATCGTGCAGATCAGAAGGTTCAGAGAGCAACGTCCATCACTCCCTGCTTTCTCCACCTCTGTTAGGTGAGATCAGAAACAAAATTTTACTCAGTCAAGGTACAGCAAAAGTCAGGGAATAAGGATGAGAGCTAAGTATCCAGCACACCCCTCTCCCAAACAAAAGGGGACTAGCTTTGAAAAGTAACTTTGATCTCTATCTTATTCCAGACCAAGACTTGTTTTTTAAAGATTACAAAGTGTTGTTTATCCTCTGTTGGCTGCTGCGAAGATTGGGCTCGAACTGTAGTGTAATAGTTAACAATATAATATTACCCCTACTTCACGATTCCCTTAGAGCAACCTTTTAACAAGGGGAAAGGTTAACAGCCTGGATGAGGCCCTTGGTGACCTGGCCTTCAAAGCCTGGTGTGCCAGAAAGACTCTGTATGTAATTATGCGTTACTTTGACAAATTTGTAAAATATGGCCAAAAAGCAAACTAAAAAAGTCCCAAGATGTTTTAAGAGCAGAGGGAAAGGAATGGTCTTAGAAAAGCTTTGTTTTGTTCTGTTTTCCTCCAAGAGTGATGGCAAATAGATATATGTTTGAAGTGGAGGAGTTAAATTCCGAGTGTATCCACACCTCCTGGTCTCCTTTTCAAAGTAAGAGGAAACTGACACAAAGGACGTTTTCAAATAGTAATAATAACCACTGATCTGTACTTCCTAATAGCCAATACTTGCTTAAATTCAGTTGGGCCTGTTATTTTAATATAAGAAAAATACTTAAGCAGAAGTAAATTCTAAAATAATAGATGTTTTATTTAAAAGTAGACTTCTCGGGAATCTGTACGACATAAATTATTGAATTCTTTATTTGCTCCCAAGGACATTTTGCCACATTCAATCAGAACAGAAACTTTTGGAAAGAGAAACTTGATAATTTACCTATTGTGCAAAAGTTGTGAAATACCAAGATATTTATGGGTTTGGCCGTGGCTGGCAAATTAGAAAATTATTTCATTTCATTTTTAAAAGGTGGTGTTTAGAAAATTCCCAAAATATGTCCTACAAACTTTTCCCATTGAATTCTTGTTCTACTCCTTAGTATTCTACTAAATATTGATCTTAAGAGGATTCTGACACCTAATTTTGAAAACAAAATTAAGAGACTTTTTCCCCCTTTAAAAACAAGGAACTGGCTGACCAAGGATTGTCGATCGCGTTGAGAGCATCTCCTGGTTGTCAGTTAAGATTTCCTCCAACACAAAAATGTCAAGAGCTCCCTCTTCCCTAAAGTTTGCATGGCAATTCAGTCAAATAAGAGGGTAAAACATTCATCACAAGAGCAGCAAGAACAGTACGTTTTTCTGCATTTCATATTTTCTAGATTTTGCTAATTGAAAGAACTATCTAGAAGACTAGCAAGATGGAAGCTAAATTTTACAAAGGCACTAAAATAAATCATTGTAAAGGATCCATCTCCTCATAAAAAATAAAGAAATTCTCCACTGAAAGAAAAGGAAGAAAAATATCTGGATGAAGAGCAATGGTTTTTCTTATAGCTGGTGTTTCCCAGCATCTTATGATGTGCATAACACTCCCCCGTGTGTGTTGTATATGACCTTGTCAGAGAACAACCTTGAGATGTAGGGGAAAGTCAGATTCACTTTTCAGTTGAGGAAACCCAATGACTGGCATAAAGTCCCAGAGTTCAGGTACTTCCCAGGCCAACCCTGCCGTTGGCCCTTCCCTGCAGCAGCCCATCACACCCAGCTTCCGGGCATACTCTGTGAAAGCTACTGTGTTCTGGTCCTAGGACGTGAACACTGGGCAAGGGATGGAAGGAACACGTGGACACTTTGCCAAGGAGCCTGTGTCTGCCTTAGACCTGGCTCCAGGTAGATCCCCGCAGGGGCTCCACCCTTACTTGACTTGGCCTTGCTATGAATACAGTAATAGCAGGGTTGAAATGTTCTCTGAGGATTTTCAGCAAGTGTGGCTCCTCCAAGATAATTCTCACACCTACCTATGAGAACCATCTTCTAGCCCCAAAGCATGCAAACAAAAACCAAAACTGTAGAACAGCTTATAGGATGCCCTCTGTGGGAGAACCTGATGTAAAATGATGGATGGATGCACTCTGTAAGCATTCGTTAACCAACCTCTATGTGCTCGGTACGTGCGGGACCAAATTTTCACCCCGATTAATTCATTTAAACTCACAGCAGCTTTATTAGCTAGATTATTATTTTTCCCATTTTTACATGTAAGAAATGAGAGTCTCAGAGAAACTAAGAAAATGTCCATGGTCACTGCGATATTGTGATCTGTAAGAAAAATATATTTGTTTTACATATGGCAGTGCACAAACTTCAATCCCAATCTCCCAGTTCATCCCACCCCTCCCTCCCCTCCCTGTGTCCACATGTCTCTTCTCTACGTCTGTGTCTCTATTCCTGCCCTGCAAATAGGTTCATCTGTACCATTTTTCTAGATTCCACATATATGAGTTAATATATGAGATTTGTTTTTCTCTTTCTGACTTACTTCACTCTGTATGACAGACTCTAGGTCCATCCACATCTCTACAAATGATCCATTTTGTTCCTTTTTTATGGCTGCATTGCACAGGGAGCTCAACTCGGTGCTCTGTGATGAGCTAGATGGGTGGGATGGGTGGGATGGGGGGGAGGTCCAAGAGGGAGAGGATATATGTACACATGTAGCTGATTCACTTCGTTATACAGCAGAAACTAACACAACATTGTAAAGCAACTATACCCCAATAAAATACTATATATATATTTGGTCATTCAGATAACCAAACTATATTTCTCATATATACTTGGTTTTCTTCCACAGTTCCTGGCTTCTAACTCCCAAAAACCCTTGGAATTTCCTGAGCAATAAGAGTAGTGGGAGATTTTGTTATAATATTTGGTCTCTTGTCCTCAGTTCTTGAAATCAATTCAGAACTGTAAAAATGAAATGGGTGTCTTGTTATTCATCACAAGCTCCTTCTACCACAACTGGGTTTATGTTAATGAGGTGAATTTTGAAATGCACCTAACCAATGGGGGCTTGTTGCCAGAGGAACCAACCAAATGATTAGAGGGTTGTAACTCTCAGTCCCACCTCCTCCTGATTTCCAGGAAGAGGAGAGGGGCTGGAGGTTGACTCAATCACTGGCCAATGATTTAATCGATCGTGCCTCTGTAATGAAGCCTCCATGAAAACCCAAAAGGGTGAGTTCCAAGAGCTTCCACGTTGGTGAACAAGTAGAGCTTCCATGCCCCTCCCCATAACTTGCCCTGTGCGTCTCTTCCACCTGGCTGTTTCAGAGTTATACCCTTTTATAATAAACTAGTAATCTATAAATAAAATGTGTCTCTCAGTTTTATGAGCAGATCTAGAAGGTTAATCGTACCCAAGGAGGGGGTCATGGGAACCTCTGATCTACAGCCAGTTGATTAGAAGCACAGGTGGCAACCTGTACTGGTGACTGGCGTGTGAAGGTGGGGGGAGTGAGGTGCAGTCTTGTGGGACTGAGCCCTTAACCTGTGGGATCTGACACTACCTCCAGGTATATAATATTAGAATTGAGTTGAATTGTAGGACCCCCAGCTAGAGTTGGAGCATTGCTCATAGGTGTGGGCAACCTTCCCCCAACATTGGAATTGGGTATCAGAACTAAAGAGTCACAGAGCTAATTAGTTGGAGAAGCAAACTTTGATTTCAGATCATTCTAATCTCAAAGTTCATTCTGCCACATCACACGACATCTAAGAAGAGCTGCATTTGGAAACCTGGTTTGTTTTTTCTGTATATAGCTCTGGAGAATTTAATGCTTTTTTATTGAAGTATAGCTGATTTACAATGTTGTATTAGTTAGGTGTACAGCAAAGTGATTCAGTTGTATATATATACATATATATAATATATATGTACACACACACATATATATATTCTTTTTCAGATTCTTTGTCTTTAAAGGTTATTACAAAATATTGAGTACAGTTCCCTGTGCTGTACAGTAGGTCCTTGTTGGTTATCTATTTTTTATATAGTAGTGTGTATATGTTAATTCCAAACTCCTAATTTATCCCTCCTCCCCCTTCCTTCTTTGGTAACCATAAGTTTGTTTTCTATATCTGTGGGTCTATTTCTGTTTTGTATATAAGTTAATTTGTGTCTTCTTTATTTTTAGATTCCACGTATAAGCAATATCATACAATATTTGTCTTTGTCTGGCTTACTTTACTTAGTATGAAAATCTCAAGGTCCATCCATGTTGCTGCAAATGGCATTATTTCATTGTTTTTATGGCTGAGTAATATTCTATTGTATGTATATACCCCATCTTCTTTATCCATTCATCTGTTGATGGACATTTAGGTTCTTTCCATGTCTTGGCTATTGTGAATAGTGTTACAGTGAACACTGAGGTTCATGTATCTTTTCAAATCATGTTTTTCTCCAGATATAAGCCCAGAATTGGGATTGCTGGATCATATGGTAGCTCTAGTTTTAGTTTTTTAAGGAACCTCCATACTGTTCTCAATAGTGGCTGCACCAATTTACATTCCCACCAATAGTGTAGGAGGGTTCCTTTTTCAAAGACTTGACTTCCTAAGATTTAGAAGTTTCCAGTTAATAAGGAGGACTCCCATGGATGTGTGCACCGATCTCTAGTCAAGCACCAACGCACAGGGAAGCAAATAGTCCAAACTCCGGTGCCTTTTGCTGGCTTGTACAACTGAATGATCCTGTTCTGCATTCTGAGGAAAAAAGGAAGGAAATTAACTCTCAAGTCTTCTTTTGCCACAAAAGCCATGACTTGCAGCAATAGTCCATCTACAACATGAGACATTGAAATGTAGGCTTTAAGAGAACATGTTTTCAGTTGCATTTTAGAGTCAAGTCATTACAAAATGTCCATTCTCTGGATGAGATGAAACTGATGACTTCCTGAAAGGATGTGAAAATTTTCCACATCCTTAATCCTGTCCCTGGAGCTCAGAATTTGCAGAAGATTAAAGCTGGCAGAGCCATGGAAACATCTCACCTTCCCTTCATGTTTCACAGGCCTCCGTCTGTTTACTTTTTCCACACCTTTAATTTTGACTATTGTAATTAGTATCTCCACATCTGCTTGTATCCCAGGACATTTCTCCTAGACACCTCCAGGAATGTCTTCTTAGTAAACAAACCAGGTCAATCCTCTTCTAAGGCTGAAACAAACCAAACCAAAGCAAAGAAAGACAAAACAGAACTTCTGACAACTCCTGCTTCATATGGGGAAGACCGTCATTGCCAGCCTGGCACACAGATACTTGACATACAACCCACATCTTGTTTCCTTTCCACCCCTTACCACTTTCCTCCTGACCATACAAACCTTAGTTCTAATTTCTTGTTCCTCATCAAGTACTGTTTTATCTTTCATGTATCTGAGCCTTAACATGCACTCTTTTCTCTGCCTGGATTATCCTTCCTTTTATATTGTATCTGGCAATAATGAAATGCATGAAAGAATGATTCAGAGAATAGGGTCTCAGAGAGCTTTCCCTCTTGGATTGACTTCAAGATTTCTCCGTGTGCTTGTCAGGGGCTGACCACGCATCTTTCTGCAGATCTCATATTGTGTATCTCTAGTTTCCCCGACTAGCTGTTTCATCAGTCCCTGCTGGGCCCTGAAGTAAAGAGGTGTCACCGATCTTGGATGAAACATACAGATTAAAATATGTTCCACTTTTTGAATAGGGCAGCTTTGTTGAAGTCTCACTCTAACCAGCTAGATGAGATTGGGCAACTTGCTTAACAGTATCAACCTCCATTTTCTTGTCCATAAACTAGGAATAATGACACACTTCTCAGAGAACTGCGGTGAGGATTGATGTTTGTAAACACTCAGCACTGTCTGGTATAAAGCAACTGTTCCATAAGTGAGTGGCCAAGAGCTCAGGCTCTGGAGGCAGAGCACAGTTGTCCAAACTGGGAGCCCTGCCATTTACTGGCTGTGTGAACTTGGCAAGTGAAACCCTTTAAACTCAGTTTCCCCGTATATTAAAATGAGAGTGAGATGACTGCACTTAGTTTGGGATGATGCAATAGGTACACTACACTAGAATATTCTTGGGTAGAAGCTGTGTAGGATGCACAGTGCTTATCCATGTAGGTCGTCCCCCATGTGTTAACTCACCCCACCTTCACACAGTCTATGCTCAGTACTGTTAACTCTTAGTAGCACCAGTTGTTGCTATCATCATTGTCATTGCCATCATCATCACCATCACGATCATCCTCATCATCATGATCATCCTCATCATCATCCTCATCATCATCCTCATCATCACCATCACCATCATCATCACCATCATCATTATCATCATCATCGTCATCATCACCATCACCATCATCGTTACCATCATCATTATCATCATCCTCATCATCATCACCATCATCATCATCACAATCAACATGGTCATCGTTATCACCACCATCATCATCCTCATCTTCATCATTGTTATCATCATCATCACCACTGCCATCGTCCTCATCACAATCAACATGGTCATCATTAGCACCACCATCATCATCCTTCATCATTGTCACCATTATCATCACCATCATCATCCTCATCCTCATCATCATGGTCACCATCATCATCACCATCATCATCCTCATCCTCCTCATTATCATCATCATCACCATCACCATCATCATCACCATCATCATTATCATCATCCTCATCATTGTCACCATCATCATCACCACTGCCATCATCCTCATCACAATCAACATGGTCATCATTAGCACCACCATCATCATCCTTCATCATTGTCACCATTATCATCACCACCCTCATCCTCATCCTCATCATCATGGTCACCATCATCATCACCATCATCATCCTCATCCTCATCATCATCATCACCATCACCATCATCATCACCATCATCATTATCATCATCCTCATCATTGTCACCATCATCATCACCACTGCCATCGTCCTCATCACAATCAACATGGTCATCATTAGCACCACCATCATCATCCTTCATCATTGTCACCATTATCATCACCACCCTCATCCTCATCCTCATCATCATGGTCACCATCATCATCACCATCATCATCCTCATCCTCATCATCATCATCACCATCACCATCATCATCACCATCATCATTATCATCATCCTCATCATTGTCACCGTCGTCATCACCACTGCCATCATCCTCATCACAATCAACATGGTCATCGTTATCACCACCATCATCATCCTCATCTTCATCATTGTCACCATTATCATCACCATCATCATCCTCATCCTATCAGTGTTATCATCATCACCATCATCATCTTTTTCATTGTCACCATCATCCTCACCTCTACCATCATCATCACAGTCATCATCGTCATCCATCATCATCATCTCCATTGTCCTCACACACTCACACTGGTTCCTATGTGGCACATTCCTGTCTAGTCGTATCCACTCCTCACCTCCTTACAGTACTTTAGTTATGACACTTTGTTAACATGCTCACAAGCCCCTTAGAATCCAGCCTCTACTCTTCAGGCATGACAAGGACAGTTTGAAAGAAGCCTGATTACCCTGCGGCACAACTCCTGAAATCATCCCTTTGAATCAGGAGAGCTGGTTGGGCTCATTATGTCTAGCTCACTCTCCTCAAAATCACCCGCAAAAAAAGTCTTATGAAATGTTCTGAAAATTTAAAAAAAGAGAATCTATCCTGTTATCAAAAATTTGAGAAACATCATATCATATATCATTGCCTAGATACATAGTAATTCATTTTAGCATATTAAAGGACTGGAGAAATGCCAGAGTAAACTAATTAATATATTTAACTAATGTAAGTTTCTTAATCTGTGCAATCAGCTAATCCCTAAATCTATGACTATGGAAAATTTCCTTGTGTTTGTGTGTATGTGTATATAGGTGTACTATGCAGTAGGAAGGGCTGTGTAAGTGCCTTCTCCTTTCCATGTATTCACATGTGTGTATATGCATATGTGTGGTGTGCTACATGCCTTCTCCTTTCTGTGTGTGTGTGTGTGTGTGTGTGTGTGTACTAAGCAACGAGAGGATGTAACAAATACCTTCTCCTGCATGAAATTTCTCCCACCTTAACCATCTTACTTTTGAGTTTTGAGCTCCTTTCCCTAATTATAGACTATTCTATCAACAATCTGTTCTGTCTCTTGCCATATTTTTCTTCTACACTATAAGAAAGAAAAAAGTACCGGGAGGGGGTAGAAAACATTGTGTGCCCACTGGTTTTCATTTGCTCTCTTTCCACTCTGTGGGGCTGATCTAGTGCCAGTTCTGACGCTGCATCAACACCAGGTCTAGCTGGCCTGCCCCTGTGCCTCTTGTCCCTTTAAAATTTTATGAAATCTTCCCCTACTCAGAAAATGAGCACATACACACACTCACACTCATCCTCACATATCTGACCTTAGCCCCTTAGATGTCAGGTCCATGGACTCCAGGTTAAGATAGATGCTTCACAGAGACAGCAACCACCATCTTAACCCCTGAATCCTCAACACTAGCTCAGGGTCTGGCAGAGAGTAGGTGTCAGTAAATGTTGAAAGAATAAATGAATTAATCAAGATGGCTCATCAGGGATCCATTTATTTTTCAGACCACGTGGTATGTTCTTCATCAGAAGCACGTTCATCCCCAAAGGACAAACTTGTCCCAAGTCTCCTGGTACATCCAGGTATACTTTCTTCTGGCCCCTTTCAAAAGGTTATTATTCTCATACATTCATCCTGCTTTTGTCTATAAAGTAAGTCTCCACCTTTTTGGGTCATCACGTACAGTCATGCAGATTGTACACTGTTACTGTACAGAGTGTCTGGCCAAGGAAAGTGAGAGCTGAAGCTCAAGCTTGCATATTGGGGCAGGGAAGGCTCTGCCTTGAAGAAGAAGCACCATTTGCTTGCAGTTATGTGCTTGCCAGAGGGGATGATTTTTATAATTCACTCAAAGAAGCAGTGTGGATTAGTTATGAGACTCCCACAGGATACATGACTGCCTGAGGGTACTTTTTTTTTTTCCAAAATCTAGGTCAAGAGTTGAAGAAGATGGACATATGCCATCTTTTCATTATGACTTACTGTGTGGATCACAATGGGAAACGTTCTGGAAAGAACATAAGCAGCAGACATTTGATTGGGCTACGCTAAGTCTCATAAAATTCTTTCCTGCCCTGGCCACAGAGTGGCTGAGACGTGGGCGTGTGTTGAAGACAGAGAGGCTGAGAGGGATGAAGAAGAAACCAGGAGCAGGGCTTGAGGCTCCGGCCCTCACGTGGCCCCAGCAGAGTCGTGGGCGTGAAATTTTCTGGAAGGATAGAAGTTGCACCCAGTGGCCATCAGCAACCCTCTTCCTACCAGGAGGCCATGATGTCCGTTAGTTGTTTTCTTCCATCTCTAAGGGAAGAGTCCTCTGCCCTTCTGCCTGCTATCCTTTCTTCCATGATATGGAGGTCTTTCCCCCAATTACGGATTCTCTCTGACCCTTGTCATAAAAAGACCCCAGTGGCAAACAGATAGGACCCGATTCACATGGCCCCTGGTCTCAGAGGAGTAATGTATATCTGCAGAGGTCTCTGATCAGGAGACATTGTTGACTGCGGGACTCACCTTTTGCCCTGGAAAGGTCTGTCTCAGGTGGGACCCACCAGGAATGCTCTCCTTGTTACGTGAACCAGTTAACATTTATGAAACACTCACTATGCTCCAGACATAGAGCCGGGCACTTTACCTGCTTTATTTCTTCATTTGTCACCACAGACCTCTGTTAAGTTACTTGACATCTCTGCATCCTAAAAGAAAACAAAAACAAAAACAAAACACCCATGTTGTAAGAGTGCTATTATAATGAGAAATATTGCATAAAAATACTCAGCTGGGCTCCTGGAGTGTACTAAGCACCTGGTCAGTGAGCTGTTGGGCTTCTTTGTTGTGAAAGCTGCGTCTGTAAAGATGTAAACACATACAGACATAACAAACATTTGGGCTTTACGCAAAAAACGGTGAGAAATTGTTCAACATTGGAAGAGTTAGGTTGAAATGATTTTTTAATATTCTTTCCTTGCGGCCAAATCCTACTTGCTGGGTTAACTTTTTGAAATTTAGAACAAACTCTCATCTAGTAAGTTAAAATGATCTCAGCCTGACTGTGTTTCCTGCTGTTAGTTCACTCGGAATGTTCTGGGCTGTATGTCAAATGCATTCTCATTGTGTGGCTGCCAGAGGGGAAAAAATGCCCATTGTCTTGCCTATTGCTATTTTTATTTAAATTGCAATCCAACTTTTAGAAAGTCTTAATGGTCATAAATGTGAAATGGTGGGTAAAGTACTCTTGAAAAAAAGATATACTGTTTTCATTAAAAGAAAATAATACGTGTTCATAAGGGCACATTTCGGAGACAAAAACTATAAAAGATAAAACCATTCTCATACAGGCCTTTTTCTAAAACACAACCGCTTTAAAATTTTTGGTGAATTTTTAAAATTCAGCCACAAAGACAGATAGGTAGATAAACAACAAACAGACAAACAGATTGGATATACATGTGTATGTGAGTGAACATATATAGATACAGATATATGCTAGATATATATACACATATATACCTAACTTGCTATATATAATTGGAGATATGCATATATATCTGTTGTCAGCATGATGTGTGTATACATGCACAGACACGAATATATATGATATCTGGAGGTAAATAGATATACTGATTATACTATTGTGAATCTGCTTTTTAAGCCTAATATTCTAGCAAAAACAATATTTTGTGTCTAAAAATGGTTTTTATGATTATCATTTTAATAACTACAATAATAAATGCAATAACAAATTATATTTCATAGGTTGGCAAATCATAATTCAAATGATACTTTTCCTATGGTTGGAATTTGAAGTTGTTTCCCAGTCAATGTTTGTATAAAGATTGCAGGAATAACATCTTCTGCACAAACGTTTGTTAATTGCTTCCCTCGTTAGGACATATTTCTGGATCAAAGAGCGTGGACACTTCGGGGGATTTGAGATACATCATAATAAACATCATTTCATTGTTTATTTCATTGTTTTTAATTTTCTTTGATTTATATTCCCACCAGTATATTTTTACTTTATTTCCCTGTATTCTCCCAAATGCAACTACCACGATGTTCAAATGAGAATGTTTTTATACTGAAAATAATAGTATACATTCAGTAGGGTTTGAAATGTACCAAAGAGTAGTTAAGCAAGCAAGAAAGACTTATTGGCAAACTGTTACATGCAAGTCACTTTTAGGCATTAAGAACACTAAGGTATGTCGCAGCCTTTACTCTTTCACTCAAGGAGATTCCAGTCCTGAGAGAAGGATGCTACGTGGCTGCACCTCACAAAGACGAGTGTTCATAGTGCTCATAAATACCATAGTGTCTGCAACGAGGAGGACCAGAGAATATGCCTCAAACGGGTTGGGACTCCAGTGGTGGTTTGCAAAGACTGAAGAATATGACAAGAAAAGCTGTCACCTGCAGAAAAGTTCATGGAGAGCAGTGCCCGGCAAGCAGAGGGACGGGGGATAGATTTAGATGGTGGCAGGTGAAGACGAGTGGCGAGAGACCAGCGTGCCCAGTGGAGGTGTGGGACTCTGTCGTGTGGGCCACACGGAACCTCCAGAGCAGTGTGAGATGGGCAGGGAGAACACCCGTGTGTTACGGGGACTTTGCAACATGGCCTTGTGAGTGGGCGAGGGGGAACCTCCAGGGGGACGATGTCAGGTGACCATGAAAGAACGGTGGCCACAGGAGGAGCTTTAATTAAAAGAGCATCGTGGCCATAGGAACAAATTCCCAGTTCAAAATGCGGAGAGAAGAACCAATAGAAGTTGGTCGGTGAGTGCAACCTGGGCTGGGGAAAGGGAGGGCCAGGAGGTGCAGGTTTGAGCCACGCGGGGTCGGAGCCCCACCGGGTCTCAGCATGGGGGACGGGTCAGTGTTAGAATGAAGTCCACAAGCAGATGACCCGAATGTTCTTTCACTCTGCATAGATGCGAGTCTTCCTGATGTGTCCACGCTGCCTCAGCTAAAGGGTACCCCTAGAACCCCCAGAAACCCTGCCCTCCTACTTCCCTAATCTGACCATACATGCTCTCCAATGTGGGCTTGACAGGCCGCTTGGTGAGTCATGTCCAGCTCATTAAGAACAGCAGTCGCAATTCCAAAACTGGGACCTCAGTCACCTCATGGTGACCAGCTCTGTGGGCCACCTCTGTGAGCCAGGGAGACAGGTGATAGGAGTATCTCCAAGAAAAAGAGGAAAGTTTCTTCCAAGAGGAGCTGGTCAGCAGTGCACCAGAAGACGCTGGGGCTGCAAGAGCTGCAGCTCCGGGAAACAGAAATTCCAAACCCACCCCAGGAAGAGGAGAATGGCCAGGCCCTGGTGGGGAATAGCCCAAGGTGATGTTCCCCAGCTTGAACCCAAATAAACACCAAAATTCACAGTAAGTAAAGAATGTGGACAAAAAAGAGGCCAAGCATGATAACTGAGATGACTGTTGCACTTGCTACTTCCCTGAGCAAGTCTTGTATTTCTGCTGTAGGGTGTTAATTGTATCCCAATAGCCTAAAACTAGCTTGCACGCTCACTAACACGATCCACAAAAAGCAGGATGGCTGCGGTGAGCAAATGTATTTAGAGATTATCCAATTTGCGACACTGTTGCCACTAGGCTGAGAAGCTCTTTTGCTTCTCAAATAGCTCCTTGGAGACAGGTGTGGGGTGCTGGCATGTGTGACACATGCCTCGGTGCTTGGCCCCCAGTGCCCTGTGTCACCTGGCCCCCAGTGCCCTGTGTCAGGGCTGCCCGGGAGCTGGTCTTTTCTTTTCACTTGATCCCAGGAGGGCTGCGCTTGTTCACTAATATGCCCATGTATCTCCGTGGACACAGTGAGCAAACACATGGCCGGGCAGTCTTGAGCCCCGTTCTCTGCCACCACACAGAGAGGTGGGAGGGCCTTGTGCCCTGGACGTTTGGTAGACTTTGCACGAGAGAGGAGATGGAGGTCTGGGAGGCGCAAGGATCAGCCTTTAGCTAGGCAGAAAAGAAGGAGTTGAAGGAGTAGACTCTCTTATGAGTAGTGGTGGGAAAATTGAGAATATTCTAGAGTTAGAAAATTTACAGTGCCCCGAAATAAGACAAAGATCTGTCCAGTGGGCACCAACCACTGTGCATCTACCCGGAACGCTCATAGAAGAGGACCTGGGGTGACACAATAAAAATAATAACATAGAGACTTCAGACAGAAACGCAAAGTGGATACACCCATTCTTCTGATACTTTATGTACGTACATACACACACATAGATACATACATACACACGCGAAAACGTGCACACAAACATGTATGCGTGCATATACACAGATACACACATACACAAACATACACACATGCACACACATATGTACAAACATAAACAAATACATACACACATAGATGTACACAGACTTACATGCAGGCATACACACAAACACAGTGCACACTAAACACAAGCCTGCATGCAAACACATATACATACACACACATACATACAAAACACTGACATACCAACACATGCGTGCATACATACACACACACAAACATGTATATATGGCTTATTCTATAGTTTGCGTTCAGTTCCTTTCAACTAATTCTTTTTGCTGTCTGAAAAAATTTAAGGTTAAAAACATAAAAATAATAACAAACACATACAGATGTTACTGAGGAAAGGGACCCAAGTCTGGGACTCCAAGTGACCAGGAGGAAAAGGCAGCCTGGGTTTCCAAGTGGGAAGCCCAGGTGAGCACCTGCTCTCCTTCCTGTTCTCCTACCAGGGTCAAGATAACTGATGCTCCTTAGAAATAAGCCAGGGAACAATCACGGTAACATGTCTGTACTTTCAAGTCTTCCAGCGCCATCTCCGTTGAACTCCAGTGCAGAACAGTAGCAGCTGGGGACACCTGCCCCAGAGGCTGTGACCCACAGCCCCGGGGGTGTCTCGGGTCTGCCACTCTGGGTCGTGTGCCCTTTGACCACCTTCTGAGCCATGTTCCTGCATAGCAAACCTTCACCTGTCAATGGGGACAGTGTCGCTTATTTCACTTGGCTGTTCGAAAACCCAAGACAGTTGGTAGAATTTCCCTGTAAAATAATAATTTTGAGCAATCATTCAATTATGCATATTTGATGAGTTGACATGCTTTTGGCATTTATGTATCAGGCACCATATCCGTTATTTTTATAAATAATCACAAAAAGCAAGCCTTTGGAGTAAAATATCACCATACAAAAAGACATATCTGAAACAAAACACAGGACAGGATGGAGACTGCTTTTATTATCAAACCCCCATTTCCCTGAGAAAATAAGAGGCAGCCAGCCTGCATTTGGGGAAGGGTGCCACATGGATAATTAGTGACAAGGCGCATGTCCCAAAGCCTGGGCCCTTTGACATGGGGGCCAGTGCTCTCTTGACCAGACTCCCCAGCTTTGTGCTTCCCAGAAACCCCCGGGGAGGCAGAGGCAGATACTGAAGTTCGCAGAGGAATAAACATGGCAAGTTTCCCAGGCTCGTGGACTCCCTGCCAGGCCCTGGCAGCAGACAGATGTGCAGGGGGGTTCCTGGCTCTGAGAAGTTCATCAGGAGGGGCAAGGGAAAGGAGCATTTTAGCTCTGGCTATTTCCCTCCGATTCCTGTGAGAAATAAACCAAATCATATGCTTCAAGGAGGTCATCCTGTCATCTAAGTCATGCAATGAGGCAACATCTACTACAACTCCCATTTATCCAGCTGCACCTGGATACAGGGGCCTGAGACACAAACACACACAAAATCCTTGCTGCTTGTGAAGAGCAGGGCAATAGAATCCAGTCAGGTGCAACTCCTAGAGTTGTGTTCTCCTGATCTCACTCCTGAGTTTGCATCCTAGATTTCACCCCTCACTTGCCACCTGGGGGTTATTGGAGCCTCCCAAGCCTGTTTCCTCACCTTCAAAGGAAGGATGACAATCACAGTATCCTTGGTATCCTTGAGGGATAAACGAGATGACACAGAATGTGCTTGGACCCCAGCATCATCAGTGTGTGACCTGCCATCCTTATGGCGCCATGCTGCCTGTCTAGGAAAGATGCTGAGTTGGCTTGGAGACACTGGATATCAGTGCAGTCCTAAATACAAGGACCAGTGCGGATGGAATTCAGGAGTCAAAGAGACCACGGTTCAGACTAAGGGAGACATGGAAACAGAGAGAGAGGATTTTGCATGCATTTGAGAAGGCAAGAGCCTCGAACACAATGGGACGTGAATTTACTATATGCTGGGATTGTAGTCGAACTTAACGTTTCTGAGGCGGAGAGAGGAAAAATGCTCCCAACCCTTGACCCACCTTCAATGGTATTTAGTCACTGAATTAAGTTTTATAACAGAAAAGGGTTGTCGAAATGTTTATAATCAGAAGGAAAACTCTGTACCAAAACAAAAGGTATGCTGCTACCTAGCAAACTTTCAGCCAGTTTGGGGCAGGAAAGAAGGGTGTAGCAGTTGAGTGGTTAGGGACCCCCAAATGTTTTACTGATGAAAAAGGCTCCAGCCATTGCAGGGGCAGGCGAGCTTTTCAGCTGCTTCCCCAGTGCCGATTGCAGGGTCTGTGTCCAACAAATTCTTGCCCACTTGGATGACAAAGAGTAGGGCTGGTCAGAGGGAAGGGCTACATGTTTGGGGAAGATTAAGCATAATCATGACATGAACACTCAAGTCCCTCTCGAAATCAGGAAAATCAGGATCAAATCCACTTTATAATATATATTCAGACGGGTAAGATATTAGGTCCAAGTAGAAGAAAAAGTGTGGAGGAAAGAAACAAACAAACGAGCTCTGATCATAGGTTGGACAGACCAGGGTCTCGAGCCTGGGGAAGTCGGTCGCCAACATAGTCAGGAACACACAGAGCCTCCCTGCACCTTACAGCTTGCAAAACGGGAAGGACGCATCTGTGTTTTTACTACTGTACACTCAAATGCTCATAATGTTTAAATGGTAATAAATTAAATGTTTAATATTTAATTCTTGCAATGACTCTGGAAGGGAGATCGTTCCCCTGACATGAAATCACCAGGGAGGAACGGGGGCTTAACAAGGCTGTGTGGATTTCTAGCCCTCACAGGCACCAATCCCTTTCAGGGCAAGAAGCTTAGCATCCAGGATCCTCGAGTAACACACAGCATTGTTGACAAAAATAATCAGTATACAATCTATAATAGGAATAGAAAAGAGTTTTATTTGAGCCAAACTGAGGACGATAGCCTGGGAGACAGCCTCCCAGATAACTCTGAGGAATTGCTCCGGAGAAGTATGGTTTTCAGCACCACAGTTTTATGTCTTGTCAGAACAAAAAACATCAAATAAGTATGGTTTTCAGCACAGTTTTATGTCTTGTCAGAACAAAATACATCAAATAAGTATGGTTTTCAATACAGTTTTATGTCTTGTCAGAGCAAAAAACATCAAATAAGTCAAGGGTACATTCCTTCAAGGTTTCAAAAAAAAGAGATCATCACATACACAGCAAGTCAGTGTGGCCTTGGCACCTGGGAAGGGAGTCTTAACATGGAAGGAGGGCCAGCATTGGCATCCAGGAAGGGAGGCATTCAATCTTTATTTTTAACATGGGCATTCTTTACTTCTGGTCAATATGCCCTCTTCTTTAATAATTAAAGCAGATGTACAATGCATGTTTGATAGGCCACAAACAGGCTGTTCTAGTTGGCATAAAGTTCAAGTTAACTCACATGTAAGCCAGAATGACTGCCTCATTCCTCAATATGTAAACATTTCTTTTATCAATATGAACTTAGCTTAAGAGACGAGGTGATTAATGGTTAGAAACTGTAGGCAGAAGAATTGGCAGTCACGCTAAAGGGATTGGACCTTGAGAGGCTGGAGCCTAAGCTTGGGTCCAAGCGTGGGGCAGGAGGAGCCTGCCAGCTTCCTTGTTCTCTGTGCTTGCAGCCAGAACGAGTCCTGGGGAAACACTCAGTGTCCTTTACAAAAAATATGCAAAGGGGCTCATCTCCCATGAAGGCAATTTGCAAAGGAAATAAGGGTTTCAAAATATACTCAGAGACCAAGTAAGGTTATCCCTGCTGTGCCCCTAAAGGATTACTTAAAGTTTCCCATGGCTCAGCCTGTGTGCATCCAGAAAGCTGTAGCATCTTGGCTCAGCTCAAAGTGAACTGATAGGAACTCCTGGTCAAAAGATTAACAAGATACTTACACTCATTTTCACAGGGGAACCTCAAGAAGGATGGTTAGCAAATGATTTGTTTGGCTTTTTGGACTGAACCCCAGAAAAGCACATAAAAATGCTAATTAGAGGCTAAGAGAACATGAGGAGTTCTTGAGAAATCATCGAGGTGGTCACCCTACTTTGGCAAACTCTCAGAGGCAGTAGATAACCTTTCCTTTATAAAAAGAGATCCAGAGAAATGAGTTGGCAGGACTTGGTGCCCTGTTACCATGAGTTCTGTTAAAGGAAATCCTTCCTTACAGGTCCACCAAGCTCCACCTTGAGCCTCTGTCACTGTGCACTGTTCAAGGGGCTCAAATGGCTGGTTTCATTCTGTGTGTAGGAAACTTCCATATGCTCAATTTCATCAATACCTGGCTTTTTCCAGGCTAACCCAGCCCAGATTTTCAATGATACCCTTCTCTTTATATAACCCTTGTAACAGCTTCTGTCTCTTTTGCAGATTGAAAAACACAGCAGGATGAATGATAAGAGATCCAGGATAAAGTTGTGCTAGGAAACAAGAAACAGCAAAGACCGAGCAATGAGAACAGTTAGCCAGTTGCTGGGTTATGGAATGCAAGAGCCCGACCTGCCCTCGGGAGCCCCCGTGGAGGTAAGCGCACCACTGCCATGTGACTATGGGAAGAAAGATGGGGCTGTCCTTCTCACAGGGGTCGCGTGGTTTCTCAGAGGCTGAAGGGCCTCTGCAGTGTCAGCACTTGCTGGAGCAGTATGAGCCTGGACACCTGGCAACTATGTATTTGTGGAAATCTGCTCAACCTCCCATTTGCTCCTGGTCACCATCCCTGCCCTGCTCCCGTCGCTGCTACTCAGCACCTTCCTTTTTGGTCCTCCCATTGGCTTCATTCTCCATTCCCTGACTCTCAGCATAATGCTTTACTCATGCCTGACTCTCAACCTCATTTCTACCTTTGGCCTCATGAGTATTTATTACATGTTTTCTCAGACACCTCATAGCACTAACTGTGGGTTTTGGCTATTAAGAAAATAGAGCTGCTGGTGAATTGGCGAATGAATCAAGGAAACTGCAAGGAATTCAGCATAGCTGGGGTAGGAAGCTGGAGAGATTGAAATCCCTTTGCACGTTGGATGAGCTTACTGACCAGACGGGGCCACAAAGTTGGCTCTGCAGATGGACAGAGGCACTGGCTGATATTTCTGCTCTGATGCCACTGCAAGCAGGAATGTGGTCCACCAAGATCTGAATGATACATGGCTCCTTATGGGCTGGCAACACGTGAACTAAAAAGACAAGTTATCCAATGGGAATTACGAACCTGCAGCCTGTGAAAAGGAGACCCCAAACACAGTAAGTTAAGCAAAATGAGAAGACAAAGAAACACACAGCAGATGAAGGAGCAAGGTAAAAACTCACCAGACCTAACTAATGAAGAGGAGATAAGCAGTCTACCTGAAAAAGAATTCAGAATAATGAGAGTAAAGATGATCGAAAATCTTGGAAGTAGAATGGAGAAAACAGAAGAAACGTTTGACAAGGATTTAGAAGAACTAAAGAGCAAACAAACAATGATGAACAACACAAAAAATGAAATTAAAAATTCTCTAAAAGGGATCAAGAGCAGAATAACTGAGGCAGAAGAACGGATAAGTGACCTGGAAGATAAAATAGTGAAAATAACCACTGCAGAGCAGAATAAAGAAAAAAGAATGAAGAGAATTGAGAACTGTCTCAGACACCTCTGGGACAATATTAAATGCACCAACATTCGAATTATAAGGGTCCCAGAAGAAGAAGAGAAAAAGAAAGGGACTGAGAAAATATTTGAAGAGATTATAGATGAAAACTTCCCTAATATGGGAAAGGAAATAGTTAATCAAGTCCAGAAAGCACAGAGAGTCCCATACAGGATAAATCCAAGGAGAAACACACCAAGACACATATTAGTCAAACTATCAAAATTTAAATACAAAGAAAAAATATTAAAAGCAACAAGGGAAAAACAACAAATAACATACAAGGGAATCCCCATAAGGTTAACAGCTGATCTTTCAGTACAAACTCTGCAAGCCAGAAGGGAGTGGCAGGACATATTTAAAGTGATGAAAGGGAAAAACCTACAACCAAGATTACTCTAATCAGCAAGGATCTCATTCAGATTTCATGAAGAAATTAAAACCTTTACAGACAAGCAAAATTAAGAGAATTCAGAACCACCAAACCAGCTTTACAACAAATGCTAAAGGAACTTCTCTAGGAAGGCAACACAAGAGAAGGAAAAGATCTACAATAACAAACCCAAAACAATTAAGAAAATGGTAATAGGAACATACATATCAATAATTACCTTAAATGTAAATGGATTAAATGCTCCAACCAAAAGACATAGACTGGCTGAATGGATACAAAAACAAGACCCATAATATGCTGTCTACAAGAGACCCACTTCAGACCTAGGGGCACATACAGACTGAAAGTGAGGGGATAGAAAAAGATATTCCATGCAAATGGAAATCAAAAGAAAGCTGGAGTAGCAATTCTCATATCAGGCAAAATAGACTTTAAAACAAAGACTATTACAAGACAAAGAAGGACACTACATAATGATCAAGGGATCAGTCCAAGAAGAGGATAAAACAATTGTAAATATTTATGCACCCAACATAGAAGCACCTCAATACATAAGACAAATACTAACAGCCATAAAAGGGGAAATCGACAGTAACACAATCATAGTAGGTGACTTTAACACGCCACTTTCACCAATGGACAGATCATCCAAAATGAAAATAAATAAGAAAACACAAGCTTGAAATGATACATTGAACACGATGGCCTTAATTGATATTTATAGGACGTTCCATCCAAAAACAACAGAATACATTTTCTTCTCAAGTGCTCATGGAACATTCTCCAGGATAGATCATATCTTGGGTCACAAATCAAGCCTTGGTAAATTTAAGAAAATTGAAATTGTATCAAGTATCTTTTCTGACCACAATGCTATGAGACTAGATATCAATTACAGGAAAAATCTGTAAAAAATACAAACACATGGAGGCTAAACAATACACTATGAATAACCAAGAGATCACTGAAGGAATCAAAGAGGAAATAAAAAAAAAAAAAACTAGAAACAAATGACAATGAAAACACGATGACCCAAAACCTATGGGATGCTGCAAAAGCAGTTCTAAGAAGGAAGTTTATAGCAACACAATCCTACCTGAAGAAACAAGAAACATCTCAAATAAACAACCAAACCATACACCTAAAGCAATTAGAGAAAGAAGAACAAAAAACTCCCAAAGTTAGCAGAAGGTAAGAAATCATAAAGATCAGATCAGAAATAAATGAAAAAGAAATGAAGGAAACAATAGCAAAGAACAATAAAACTAAAAGCTTGTTCTTTGAGAAGATAAACAAAATTGATAAACCATTAGCCAGACTCATAAAGAAAAAAAGGGAGAAGACTCAAATCAATAAAATTAGCCCCATATGCAGAAAACTATAAGACACTGATGAAACAAACTAAGGATGATACAAACAGATTGAGAAATATACCATGTTCTTGGATTGGAAGAATCAACATTGCGATAATGACTATACTACCCAAAGCAATCTACAGATTCAATGCAATCCCTATCAAACTACCAATGGCATTTTTCACAGAACTAGAACAAAAAATTTCACAATTTGTATGGAAACACAAAAGATCCCGAATAGCCAAAGCAATCTTGAGAACGAAAAATGGAGCTGGAGGAATCAGGCTCCCTGTCCTCAGACTATACTACAAAGCTACAGTAATCAAGACAGTATGTTTGTTTCACAGGAGATGAAAGATTAAACTTCTTCTATGGTTATAGATAGGACTACACAGATTGTGTACACTTCATCATGGTCGTGTTTTCGAGTTCGTGGTTTTTGAGGTATTGATCAATTTTTTCTAACTTGCTGAATTTATTAGAGCAAAGTTGTTCATAAAATTCCCTACTTATCTTTTTAATGGCATATGAATTTTAGTAATATCTGCTATTTTACTGCTGATACTGGTGATTTTTTGCTTCTGTCAATTTTTTGGTTTTGTTGTTTACCATTGCTGGAGGTTTTCCAATTTTGTTGATTTTTGTGAAGAATCAGATTTTTGTGTCATTGTTTTATTATTTTCTGATTTTTAATTGTAGTTATTTTTGCCCTTTATTATTTCCTTTCTTTTTTTTTAACATCTTTATTGGAGTATAACTGCTTTACAATGGTGTGTTAGTTTCTGCTTTATAACAAAGTGAGTCAGCTATACATATACATATACCCCTATATCCCTATATCTCTTCCCTCTTGCATCTGCCTCCCTCCCACATTCCCTATCCCACCCTTCTAGGTGGTAACAAAGCCCCCACTGACCGGGAAAGTGCAGACAGCTTCCCACATTAGGAATTTGGCCAGCAGGCCACAGGACCTGCCACCAGTGACCTGGAAGGGTGCGGAGAGCTCCAGCAGCTAGCAATTCTGCCAGCAGACCCCAGACCCCAAGACCCACCCTCACTGACCGGGAAGGGGACGGACAGCTCCAACCACCAGGAAATCCACCAGTGGACCCCAGGACCAGTCCCTGCTGACCCAGAAGGGCATAGAGAGCTCCAGCAACTAGGAATTCTGCCAGTGGGCCACAGGACCCACCCCGGCTGACCTGGAAGGGAGCGGACAGCTCCAGCCACTAGGAATTCTGCCAGTGGGCCCCAGGACCTGCCCACACTGTCCCAGGAGCAGACAGAAACCTCTTGCTACTAGGAAATCTGTCAGCAGATGCAGGAAACAGCCCAGTTGTCCCAGGAGCATGCAGATAGCTCTCGCTACTAGGAAATCTGCCAGTTGGTGCCAGGACCCTCCCTGCTGTCCTGAGAGGGTGCAGATAGCTACTGCCCACTAGGAAATGTGCCAGAGGAGGGGCTGAAACCAGAGCTGAGCCCCAGGGGCTCAGGAAGAAGAGCTGAAATCTCTCCTCGCAGCTGCGTGAACCGCATAGTTACACCTCCTCTGACCGCTTCCTAAATCCAGTGCCTGTGAAACATCTGAAAGGACAACAAGTGCTCTTGCAGCTGGAATGGGTCTGACTTTAGCAACTGTGGGCTTTATGGGCATCTATACACGGGGGTTGGGGCAGACCAGAGCCTGAGCTGCCTCCATAGTTCCCACAGTGGGTCCAGGTGCATGATTACTACAGTCCTGGGACCTGACCTCAGTGGATCTGTGCCAATGGACAGGTGAAAGCAACACCTGAGAGTCATCAGGGCTAACTGCAGACATACCCACAGCTAAGGCAGGACCAAGAGCAGTGCCAACAACAGTATATTTTGCGAGCCTGCAGAACAGGTGAAAGGGGACACAACTGAGCACATTCACAGGTGACAGCTCCAGAGGAGGAATACTCAGTGGCTTCTCTCCCAGTGGGAGTACTCCAATCCTGCCTACCTCACAATGCAGATCAGAATCACAGCTAAGAAGCAGATCTGGGGGCCTCTACTTCAACAACTAGGGATCAGACCTCACCTCTGACCCGGTGCAGTGACAACCACAGAGTAAAGGGGAGGCCTCACTCAATATCTAGGGCAGGCTCTGGTCACCAAAACACCAATCAAACCCCATATCAAGGAGATAATGACAACCTCACCCACAGGGGGCAGACACCAGAAGCAGGAGGAACCATGATCCTGCCGCCTGTGGAAAGGAGACCACAAACACGGTAAGTTTGACAAAATGAGATGACAAAGAAATATGTTACAGATGAAGGAGCAAGATAAAAACCTACATGAACAACCAAATGAAGAGGAGATAAGCAATCTATCTAAAAAAGAATTCAGAGTAACAATAGTAAAGGTGATCCAAGATCTCAGAAAGAGAATGGAGGCATGGATTGAGAAGATACAAGAAAATTTAACAAATGCCTAGAAGAACTAAAGAACAAACAAACAGAGATGAACAAGACAATAACTGAAATGAAAAATACACTAGAAGGAATCAATAGCAGAATAACTGAAGCAGAAGAATGGATAAGAGACCTGGAAGACAAAATGGTGAAAATCTCTGCCACAGAACAGAATAAAGAAAAAAGAATGCAAAGAAATTAGGACAGTCTCAGAGACCTCTGGGACAACATTAAACACACCAACAATCGAATTATAGGGGTCCCAGAAGGAGAAGAAAAAGACAAAGAGCCTGAGAAAATATTTGAACAGGTTATAGTTGAAAACTTCCCTAACATGGAAAAGGAAATAGTCACCCAAGTCCAGGAAGCACAGAGAGTCCCATACAGGATAAAGCCAAAGAGGAACATGCCTAGACACATATTAATCAAACTAACAAGAATTAAACACAAAGGAAAAAACATTAAAAGGAACAAGGGAAAAGCAACAAATAACATACAAGGGAATCCTCATAAGGTTAACAGCCGATTTTTCAGCAGAAACTCTACAGGCCAGAAGGGAATGGCAGGAAGTATTTAAAGTGATGAAATGGAAAAACCTACAACTAAAAATACTCTACCCAACAAGGATCTCATTCAGATTCACTGTAGAAAATAAAAACATTGCAGACAAGCAAAAGCTAAGAGAATTCAGCACCACCAAACCAGCTTTACAACAAATGCTAAAGGAACTTCTCCAGGCAAAAAACACAAGAGAAGCGAACAAAAAAGGAAGGGAAGAAAAAAGACTTACAAAAACAAACCCAAAATAATTAAGACAATGGCAATAAAGACATACATACCAATAATTACTTTAAATGTAAATGGATTAAATGCTCCAACCAAAAGACACAGACTGGCTACTGGATACAAAAACAAAAAAAAAGGGAGAGGACTCTAATCAATAAAATTAGAAATGAAAAAGAGAAGTTACAACTGACACCACAGAAATACAAAGGATCATAAGAGATAACTACAAGCAACTATATGCCAATAAAATGGACAACCTGGAAGAAATGGACAAATTCTTAGAAAGGTACAAACTTCCAAGACTGAACCAGGAAGAAATAGAAAATATGAACAGACCAATCACAGGTAATGAAATTGAAACTGTGATTTAAAATCTTCCAACAAACAAAAGTCCAGAACCAGATGGCTTCAAAGGCAAATTCTATCAAACATTTTGAGAAGAGCTAGCACCTATCCTTTTCATACTCTTCCAAAAACTGCAGAGGAAGGAACATTCCCAAACCCATTCTATGAGGCCACAATCACCCTGATACCAAAACCAGACAAAGACATCACAAAAAAAGAAAATTACAGGCCAATATCACTGATGAATATAGATTCAAATACCTTCAACAAAATACTAGCAAACAGAATCCAACAACACATTAAAAGGATCATACACCATGATCAAGTGGAATTTATCCCAGAGGAGCAAGGATTCTTCAATATACACAAATCAACCAATGTGATACACCATATTAACAAATTAAAGAATAAAACCATATGATCATCTCAATAGATGTAGAAAAAGCTTTTGACAAATTCAACACCAGTGTATGATAAAAAAAAAAAAAAAACTCTCCAGAAAGTAGGCATAGAGGGAACACACCTCAACATAATAAAGGCCATATACAACAAACCCACATCAAACATCAGTCTCAATGGTAAAAAACTGAAAGCATTTCCTCTAAGATCAGGAACAAGACAAGGATGTCCACTCTCACGGTTTTTATTCAACATAGTTTTGGAAGTCCTAGCCACAGCAATCACAGAAGAAAAAGAAATAAAAGGAATCCAATTGGGGAAAGAAGAAGGAAACCTCACTGTTTGCAGATGACATGATACTATACATAGAAAATCCTAAAGATGCTACCAGAAAACTACTAGAGCTCATCAATGAATTTGTGGAAGATGCAGCATACAAAATTAATACACAGAAATCCCTTGCATTCCTATACACTAACAATGAAAGATCAGAAAGAGAAATTAAGGAAACACTCCCATTTACCATTGCAACAAAAAGAATAAAATACCTAGGAATAAACCTACCTAAGGAGGCAAAAGACCTGTATTCAGTGAACTATAAGATCCTATGAAAGAAATCAAAGATGACACAAACAGATGGAGAGATATACCATGTTCTTGGATTGAAAGAATCAATATTGTGAAAATGGCTGTATGACCCAAAACAATCTGCAGATTTAATGCATCCCCATTAAATTACCAATGGCATTTTTCACAGAATTAGAACATAAAAATTCACAATTTTCATGGAAACACAAAAGACCCCGAATAGCCAAAGCAACCTTGAGAAAGAAAAACTGAGCTGGAGGAATCAGGCTCCCTGACTTCAGACTATACTACAAAGCTACAGTAATCAAGACAGTATGGTAGTGGCACAAAAACAGAAATATACATCAATGGAACAGGATAGAAAGCCCAGAGATAAACCCACCTACCTATGGTCACCTAGTCTATGACAAAGGAGGCAAAAATATACAAAGGAGAAAAGATAGTCTCTCCAATAGTTGTGCTGGGAAAACTGGACGTCTATGTGTAAAAGAATGAAATTAGAACACTCCATAACACCGTCCACAAAAATAAACTCAAAATGCATTAAACACCTAAATGTAAGGCCAATACTATAAAACTCTTAGAGGAGAACATAGGCAGACACTCTTTGACATAAATCACAGCAAGATCTTTTTTGATCCACCTCCTAGAGTAATGAAAATAAAAACAAAAATAAAGAGATGGGATCTAATTAAACTTAAAAGCTTTTGCACAGCAAAGGAAACCACAAACAAAACAAAAAGACAACCCTCAGAATGGGAGAAAATGTTTGCAAATGAAGCAACTGACAAGGGATTAATCTCCAAAATATACAGACAGCTCATGAAGCTCAATATCAAAAAAACAACCAGCCCAATCAAAAAATGGACAGAAAATCTAAATAGACATTTCTCCAAAGAAGACATACAGGTGACCAAAAAGCATATGAAAAGATGCTCAACATCACTAATCATTAGAGAAATGCAAATAAAAACTACAATGAGGTATCACTTCACACTGGTCAGAATGTTCATCATCAAAAAATCTACAAACGTAAATGCTGGAGAGGGTGTGGAGGAAAGGGAACCCTCCTACGCTATTGGTGGGAATGTGAATTGGTACAGCCACTATGAAGAACAGTATAGAGGTTCCTTAAAAAACTCAAAATAGAACTACTACCATATGACCCAGCAATCCCACTCCTGGGCATATCCCCAGAGAATACTATAATTCAAAAAGAAACATGCACCCCAATGTTCATTTCACCACTATTTACAATAGCCAGGACATGGATGCAACGTAAATGTCCATCAACAGAGGAACGGATAAAGAAGATGTGGTACATATGTACAATGGAATATTACTCAGCCATAAAAAAGAACAAAATAATGTCATTTGCAGCAACATGGATGGATCTAGAGACCATCATACTGAGTGAAGTAAGTCAGAGACAGAAAGACAAATATCATATGATATCACTTATATGTGGAATCTTAAAAAAGGGGGGGTACAAATGAACTTATTTACAAAACAGAAGTAGATTCACAGATGTAGAAAACAAACTTATGGTTACCTGGGGATAAGGGCGGGGGAGTGAGGGATAAATTGGGAGATTGGGATTGACATATACATACAACCATATATAAAATAGGTAACTAATAAGAACCCGTTGCATAACACAGGGAACTCTACTCAATACTCTGTAGTGGCCTATATGGGACAAGAATCTAAAAAAAAAAAAAAAGAGTGGTTATATGTATATGTATAACTGATTCATTTTGTTGTATACCTGAAACTAACACAACATTATAAATCAACTGTACTCCAATAAAATTTTTAAAAATAAAAAACTTTTTAAAAACATAAATCATCACCTACTGGTATCACCATTTTACCACTTGGAGTCAAGTAGGGATCTCTCTTTTCCATTTAGGTCCCTTTACCTTTCCCACTTTGAAATATCATTGTTTTGGGTATCAGCTGATATTATATTTTTTTATTTCAATCATGAAATGTGATTTATAAAATGCATAGAAAATGAGATAATCTCTTGTATGGACCCATATTTCTGCCCTATCTGTTGATCTTTCTTCCTTACTGAGGTTCCTAGATTTTATTATTATTATTATTATTATTATTTCCTTCCCATTCCAAGAACCTCCTTTAGCCTCCTGACACATCTACTGGCAACAAATTATTTTAGTTTTCCTTCATCTGAGAATATCTTTATTTACCCTTCATTTTTGAAGTATAGTTTCACTGGATATAGTATTCACAGATGACAGTTATTTCTTTCAGTACTTGAAAAATACTGTGCTACTTCATTCTGGCTCTATGGTTTCAACTCAGAAATCCACTGGTATTCAAATCGGTGTCCTCCTACGGGTATGGTACAGTTTTTCTGACTGCTTTTAAGATGATTCCTTTGTCTTCAGTTTTCAGAATTTTATTGTGATATTTTTCGGCATGGATTTGTTTGGGTTTATCCCATTTGCTTTTTGCTCAGCCTCTTGAATCTGGACACTTGTGCATTTTACCAAATTTTAGTTTTCAGTCATTTCTAAAAATACTCTTTCAGCCTCACTCTCTTTCTCATCTCTTTCTGGGACTCTGTACAAATATTGGATCTCTGGTTATTATCCAAAGGTCTCTGAAACTGTTCTTTTTTTCATCTCTCCTCTGTTCAGTTTGGTGAATTCTATTCAACCATCCTCATGTTCATCGGTTTTATTTATTCACTGGTCATCTCCACTCTACTATTGATCCCATCTTACAAGTTTATTTTAATTTCTAATGTAGTATTTTTGTTTCCATAATTTTCACTTGGTTCTTTTTCTTAATATCTATTTCTTTGCTGAGATTTTCTACCTTTTTATTTTTTTCAAGAGAATGCTGAATTGATCATTGAAACATTTTCATGACGTCTGCTTTAAAGTTCTCAGATAACGTCAACATCTGATTCATCTTGGTCTTGGCATTAGTTGATTTTTTTTTTCCTCATTCAGTTATAATTTTTTGGCTCTTGGCATAATAGGGGATTTTCAGTTGTATTCTGGACATTTGTCTATGTTATTAAGAGACTCTGGATCCTATGTAAGTCTCTATTTCAGCAGCCAGTCACCCTGTTTACATTTGATGTGGCGGTCCTGGTCTGCTGAAGGCTGTGGTCCCATTGACAGTTCAATCAGAGTCATTCCACACTATTTTGGTCTGTGTAATTTATCTGGTGCTTCTGAGGTTCCTGCTGGTCCCCAATGTTGCTGCCTGAGGGGCAGAGGGGTTTCCAGGTAGAGTCTCTGTGTAGCGGAAAAGAGGCTTCCTGGCTGGATGCTTGTCAGGAAACCCTAAGAGCATCTCCTTGCTGTCCTATGTCTTGAGGGAAGGGGGTTTACACCTGTGGGACAAGGAAACACTCTGAGCCAGGACCTACACCATAGCTGGGCCCCTCCTAACCCTGTGTCCCTAGTTGGGAGGGAATTCTTGGGGCCACAGGGGCTTTCTTGTGTGGCAGCATCCCTCTACCTGTGAGTAGAGTGTCCTGGCCAGGACACTTCTTGGGCCGGGTCCCTCCTGACCACCCTAGTATCACCTAGTGGGACAAAGGGATCTCAGAATTGTGGGGATTCCCCTCCACCCCCGGCCAAAGTCCAGGGTTTCTAGGCAGGGGAGGAAAGTCCTTCCCGGCCTTGTGGTTAGTGAGGCTCAGGATGTTCCTGGCTCTCCTGGCGTCCCCATCTCACTCAGTCAGAGATGGGAATGAGCTTCCCTGCTGCTGGGTTGGGGGAAATGCGAGATCAGGGTCCACTTCTCCTGTTGAGTGGAGAGACATGCAATGCCCCGGCACGGTGTTGTACCTCCCATCCTGGGGCCCAAGCCCATTCTCCGTCTTACCACCTTTCAGGGCTCTCCTTTACTTGTCTGTCCCATTACTTCCAGGGTTTATAGTTGCACTTCATGGGGGAGCAGTTCTCCGTCTTCTCCAGGCTGGAAGTCCTCAGAACACAAATTTAAATTTATAATATTTTACCATTTGATACAAAAATAGATTTCACTATAAGTCAATGAAAGAACCAACAATAGGTTGGTTTAGGCAACAAGACCTCCTTGCTCTATTTTCTCAACAAGTATTTTCTGAGTACCTAGTGTATGCCCATAGCTGGTCTAGGCCATGCATGTACAGCTATAAACAAGACAGAGAGTTCTGCCCTCTGGAAATAACATTTTAGTGGAGAAGCCAGCCAATAATCAAGTACAAAATATACATAAAGCATGAATTTTAGGTAGTATTGTGTATCATTACGAAAATAAAGCAATTTAAGAAGCTGGTGTAGGGCAGAGGGAAGGGGAAGTTCAGGGTAAGAATTTTAGATTCAGCTGAAGAGAACAATGGGAATATTTTACTGTCTCACTATGTTTCAGAAAGTGTGATATCCTTGGGAATTGTAGCATGAAAGACAGACCAAATCTAAGGAGGTAAAGATCTGGATATCTAATCCTGGCATTGCCACCGAACAGCTACGTGCCTTTTTCCTGAATCTTGGTTTTTCTCTGTAATATGAGTATAATCATAAAACATGGCATGAATATTTTCATAAATTCTAAGGCATGAGACATAGATTATATTCATGTGAAGTGTCACAGGAAGGAGACTATATTGACACTGAATAGGAAATGTTTAACACTCTATGATTTGATCTATCAAAACATTGCGGAATATTTCAGACACACCGAACAGTACCCCTATAATTCCTCTAAGTGCCAGAGGTTGGAGTTATGCAAAAGATGAGCTGGCTTATTTTCATAAAATAATCAAATCTATGTTATTTTGAACATTGCATTTAAAAAAGACAAATTATATAGAATTAATACTATCGAGAAAAAACCCTATAGTAAGGGTGAGATCTCACAGAACCTAGTGCAGAGCACATGTTGGGTGTGTGTGACTCAAAAGTGAGGGAGACAGCTCCTAGAGAAATGGAAATAAAAACAAAAATAAACAAATGGGACCTAATGAAACTTAAAAGCTTTTGCACAGCAAAGGAAACCATAAACAAGACCAAAAGGCAACCCTCAGAATGGGAGAAAATATTTGCAAATGAAGCAACTGACAAAGGATTAATCTCCAAGATTTACAAGCAGCTCATGCAGCTCAATAACAAAACAACAAACAACCCAATCCAAAAATGGGCAGAAGACCTAAATAGACATTTCTCCAAAGAAGATATACAGATTGCCAACAAACACATGAAAGAATGCTCAACATCATTAATCATTAGAGAAATGCAAATCAAAACTACAATGAGATATCATCTCACACCGGTCAGAATGGCCATCATCAAAAAATCTAGAAACAATAAATGCTGGAGAGGGTGTGGAGAAAAGGGAACACTCTTGCACTGTTGGTGGGAATGTAAATTGATACAGCCACTATGGAGAACAGTATGGAGGTGCCTTAAAAAACTAAAAATAGAACTACTATACGACCCAGCAATCCCACTACTGGACATATACCCTGAGAAAACCATAATTCAGAAAGAGTCATGTACCACAATGTTCATTGCAGCTCTATTTACAATAGCCAGGACATGGAAGCAACCTAAATGTCCATCATCGGATGAATGGATAAAGAAGATGTGGCACGTATATACAATGGAATATTACTCAGCCATAAAAAGAAATGAAATGGAGTTATTTGTAGTGAGGTGGATGGAGTTAGAGTCTGTCATACAGAGTGAAGTAAGTCAGAAAGAGAAAAACAAATACAGTATGCTAACACATATATATGGAATCTAAGGGATAAAAAAATAAAATAAAATGTCATGAAGAACCTAGTGGCAAGATGGGAATAAAGACACAGACCTACTAGAGAATGGACTTGAGGATATGGGGAGGGGGAAGGGTAAGATGTGACAAAGTGAGAGAGTGGCATGGACATATATACACTACCAAACGTAAAGTAGATAGCTAGTGGGAAGCAACCACATAGCACAGGGAGATCAGCTCGGTGCTTTGTGACCACCTAGAGGGGTGGGATAAGGAGGGTGGGAGGTAGGGAGATGCAAGAGGGAAGAGATATGGGAACATATGTATATGTATAACTGATTCACTTTGTTATAAAGCAGAAACTAACACACCATTGTAAAGCAATTATACTCCAATAAAGATGTTTAAAAAAAAAAAAAGTGAGGGAGAGAGGAAAGGGGAAGAAATGGAGCTCACATTTCTTCAGCAAGGGGTCCAGGAAGAAAGACTTGACTCAGGGAGCCACAGTGGGAAGATAAGGCAGGAGTAAACAGAAAGATGAATGCCAACATCACAATTTCACAATTTCACCTGTGAGTGAAGTGTCTCTCCCTGGACCACAGAGGTGGGTAAGGCTGAAACTCAAACATACGTCTGCCAGAAGCAGAGGGCTGCATTCTTTCTCCTTATAACACCGTAGGAGAAGAGAAAAGAACAAACAAAACAGTCAGTGTAACTAACAATAATCTGAGATACGATGGTTGATGCCAGGAGAAAGTGACGGTGTTGAACTTTACCTGAGTCTGTGCTCCTAGGAAACAGAAGGTCAATAAATGCCCCCACATCTGTGTTTGGGGAAGTGGTCCACTGCAAAGGCCTTCCCTTCCCCACACAACTTGGATAAGACTCGTGACGCCCCCTGTTCACCTAGGACCAGGCCAGACAGCCCAAACTCCCATTAACCAATCTGGACAAATGCCTGCCATCTTGACCAGTCTTCAGCCAGGCTTCTACCTGGCAACTACCCCTCCTTCATGGCCGCGTGGCTGAACCACACCAACCCCAAGTTGTCAGCTGCATCTTAGGCTGCCACCTATCCCCGTCTCTACATGACTGAGCTTTAGCCCACTCACAGGAATATGCCCAAGACAGAGAGGCTTCCTGTCAGTGTTCACCCTTGCCATCATCTGTTATGAAAACCGGAAGAATACCTCCTGCTGACACAGATGGTTAATGGCCCACAAGGAATGATGGTCATGAGATCGTAGTGGGAGGGAAAACCCTGGTCCGGTCAGTGATGATATGCTTCTCCCTAGTAGTCAGATTCTATCTTTGGCTTCAGCCCCTCTAAGTCCCCATTTCAGGGACAGAATGCAGCTGCGAGTGCCTCTGGATCATCATCACCCACCCGAACCTGCCTGGACTTAATTTACCCAAAATAAACTTCATAATCGCACTTTATGAAATTGCCTACTTGCTTTTTCCATCTCAAATTTCCTACTCAGTTCGGTGAGCGCTTTAGGTTCCCTTCCTACTTGGAAAATAGCCCCTTCAAGAATTGATCTCAGGGAAATACATTCCTTTTCAACTGTCTGGTCACCTCTCATTCCATGCCTCCACAACATTTCTTTCTAGCATCTTTATGTCTCTCTATACAAGAAAGCCTCTTTCCTCCTGACCTTTCAGACAAATTCACTAGACCTCTTGGCAAAATTCAGCACAGTTGCCCAATGTCACTTTCTCTGAGCATAATGTTCTCTTGAATTTCAGGGCACAGCATTCCACTGGTTTTCATCTCGTATCTCTGGCTGCTCTTCTGTTGGCTCTGAGTTGAGGTCCTCCTCTTTTTTAGCTGTCATCTTAATGGTAAAGATCATAAATAATGTTCATAAAGATTTGTTATGCTCCAAGAGATAAATGAGCTCTTGGAGCTTCTTTTTCTCTTCTTCCATTCTTCCTTCTCCTCCCCCCTCCTCTCCCTCTCCCTCTCCCTCCCCCCCTCCTCCTTTTCTTCCCTCTCACCTTCTCTCCCTCTCTTTCTCTCTTCCTCTCTCTCCCCCTCTTTCTCTCTCTCTCTCCCCCCTCCCTCTTTCCCATTGATTGTATTCTTTCCCATGACTTTAAATACCATCTCTATGCAAAAACTCCCAAATTTCTATCTCCAACCAAAACTTCATTTCCCGCCCCAGTGTGTCTATCTGTCATGGACTAAATTGTGCTCTACCCCTAAAACTCATATGTTGAAGACCTTATCCCCAGTAAGTTAAAATTTGGCCATATTTGGAGATAGGGCCTTTAAAGAGGTAATTAAGTTAAAATGAGGCAGTTTGAATAGGCCTAATCCAATCTGACTGGTGTCCTCATTAAGAAGAGAAAATTGGTACACAGAGGGACACCAGGGATGGATACACACGGAGGAAACACCGTGTGAGGATGCAACAGGCTGCCATCTGCAAGTCAAAGTCTTGGAAGAAACCAAACCTGCCAATACTTTGATCTCAGACTTGCAGCCTCCAGAACTGTGAGAAAATGAATTTCTATTGTTTAAACCCCTCAGTCTGTGGTATTTGTTATGGCGACCCTAGCAAACAAACACAATGTCCAACTGTCTGTTTGATATCTACCTTGGAGATGTCACAGGCATCTCAGCATATACTTATCCAAACCTGACCTTCCTCAAATCTTCTCCTCCCCATTAAAGGTGCCCACCATCCAACTATTTGATCAAAATTAAAAACTAAGAGTGATTCTTGATTCTTCCCTGTTCAATATTACCAAATCCTTCCAATTATTCCAGTGAAATACTTATTTACATTGCTAACTTTATGGTTCAGATGACTATTACTTCTTGATTGGCCTAATAATGTATGTCCATAAATTATCTCCCTGCTTCCGTTCTTATCTCCCTACCGGACACTCTCCACTCAGTAGCCAGAGGGCTCTTGCTAAATATTTTATGCAGCTTTCCACTCGTCCTCGGAGAGAAGGCAGGTTGATCCAAATTCCCTATCCTGACGTCATTGTCCAGATCCAGAGTCCAAACACCATGATTTCTTATCTCTCCTCCTTCCTGGCCTTTGTCTTCATCTTCTTCTTTTTTTCTTTTCAATGACAGACTTTTCTTATGAAATCCATTTCCCTATTATACCAAAATCCTGGCCTGATGGATGTTCTTCATCCATCCACCTGTACGATGCATGAACTTCAGTACTTCCGGAAGCAACAGGTGACTCACCGTTGAGACATTCTTGTCTAGGAATTTGAGTCCTGGGTGCCTTTGAAATCCAACACATGCATCTTATTAGCTACCTCATTAGGTACACATGTCTCATAAGTAAAGAGGGAAAACCTGGCTTTTCCACACCTGTCGTCCTTTTCCTCCTCTATCTCCTCTATGTTTTATCCCCAGCTTACTCTCCCTTTCTAGAACATTCCCACATGAAAGCAATGCTTTCATTCAAGCCAACCTTTTTACTGCACTAGGAGGTAAGGGAGGGTTAGAAATGTGTTGGTGATTGTCCAGGTGTCCTCGGGGCTTAGCACTGAGCATAGAACTTTGTGACAAGCACCACAATAGGTGCTGAATAATTCTTTGCTAATTTGAAAATGACGTTTTAGCAAATTTGGGGGGTTTCTGAAAAATTAAGAACGATTTCAGGAAGAATTCCAAGGAGCTCTGCCAGATCCCAGGAGAAGTCTGGACACTTACTTTGCCTCACACAGCGCCCATTACCTGTCAGGGGCCGAACCCCACGTGTGGAGGCCACTCCTGCCTGTTCCTCGGGCAGCTGTGAGGGGCCCAGGGCTGTGGCATCTAACACACAGAGTGCCTGTTGTGGTGCGAAATCACCTCCCACCTCGTGGAAACTGCACAGATGGGGAAACTGAGAGAAAGAGTCTGAGTAACACGCACACGACCCACGTCTAGTAAGGGGTTGACCCAGGATTCAGCCCCAGCCATCAGGGTCCAACAGCTATGCTGGTAACCACTATTCTAGGAGGGTCTCAGCTCCCGAGAGCGGAGGTGCTACACACCCCTAGTCCCCCATCCCACTGGAATCACTCTCCTGGTACTCCTGAGAAAAACAGAGGTCCCAAGACACTCAGTCCATTGGCCAACTCTTCTGTTACTTGCATCTCATAACAGGCTAAGAGGTGGGGTGATTTCGTTGTTATCACTGGCTACCAAATTCCATAAGGGCAGACCCGAGGCCATTTCCCATCTTCTGTCCCTCACTGTACACATTGTTGTCCAGAGAAGATCACTGGAGTAAGATCAATAAATAGCAAGCAGATAAGCAAATAAAATATTCTTAAAATATTAGGATGCTCACCTAGAAACAAAATATCTTGACTTTCATTAGCTCTCAAAATAGAATGAATTAATCTAGAAAAAAATTAATATGGGAAAAAGCTGCATTTTTAGACTCTTAAAAAGATACTTAAATGTTTTTACTTTTTCTAGGTTGTCTGTGAAGCAAGAAAACTCAGACGTCATTCTTGTTTACACACGTAACTGAAATCGGTTAAAGCCCATGTCCTGAGCCAGATGGGAGGGAAGAACCCCTGGACACCTCGCAGCTCCCTGTCTGTGCATCTCTGTGTCTGAATAGATGGCCAACCAGGTCTCATATCAGCAATAGAGCCTTTGTTCACACAGCAATCAACTGAAGTGTACAATTGAGCTTACACTCCACATATAAACTGTATCCAGGACACAACTAACAAAATAACAAGAAGTGAACCATAAAGTTCTTGAAATGTTTAAGAATTACAGGAACTTCCTAAGAAAGAAACAAAAATATTATGCTTTGTAAAACATCAGTAGAAGCTGCACTGGAGTTGTTCTGTTTGGTGAGTAAACATAGTCGTTTTTTACCTCCTGAAGATGTTGGCTCAAACCCCAAGTGTGACTAAACCAAAAATTTTTCATGAAACCATGCTGTCTAATGCAGCCAACCCTCCACCAGTCTGAAGATGAGGACCGTGGAAAGAGTGAACGTGATCAGCCTCTCCGGGCAGGGGTGCTGCGGGGAGCCACCCGGAAGGGGCCTCTCATGAGTGAGGCAGAAAGGGCGTGCCAGTCGTGCCCTGGTGTTCACATCAGTGTGAAGGAGGAACAGGGGAACAGCCTGCGGAGCAGCCCCTGTCCCCGCTCAACCAGCATCCCGTCCTGCTCCTCCTACTTCTCCAGGGGAAGCCTTGGTGCCCCAGAGGCTCATCCCAAAGGCTGCTACAGACTTTGTTTCTCATGATTTTCGCAAGCGCTCCATGAGACAGGCTGCTTCATCCATCAGCTGGGATCTGGTGAAGGCCTGCTGGGCGGCACGCATGGTGTCCTTGTGAATAAGCTGGAGCTCAAGGACCTCGTAGGGCCCTCCCACGGTCACACGCCAGTGCAGCTGATCAGAAACTGGATCCCAGATCATGTGATTTCAAGTTCCCTGCCCTTTCGGCTACCAGCAACCCCACTCTTTCTCAAGTCCAAAAGAACTGAAAGCAGGATCTTGAAGGGAAATCTGCACTCCCATGTTCACTGCAGCACTATTCACAATAGCCAAGATTTAACAACAAGCCAAATGTCCACTGACACATGAAAGGATAAAGAAAACGCGAGATAGACATATAGATATAGATAGAGATAGATAGAGATATAGATGTAGATATAGGTATAGATAGATATAGATATAGATAGATGTAGATGCAGTAACAGATATAGATAGATGTAGATGTAGATATAGATATAGATATAGATATATAGATAGATATAGATAGATGTAGATGTAGATAGATATAGATATAGATAGATGTAGATGTAGATACAGGTATAGATAGATGATATAGATATAGATATAGATAGATATACATAGATGTAGCTGTAGATGTAGATATAGATAGATATAGATAGATGTAGATTAGATATAGATATAGATAGATAGATATAGATGATATAGATATAGAGATAGACATAGATATAGATATAGATAGATATAGATAGATGTAGATGTAGATATAGATATAGATAGAGATACAGATAAAGATATAGATAGATATAAATAGATGTAGATGTAGATAGATATAGATATAGATAGATGTAGATGTAGATACAGGTATAGATAGATGATATAGATATAGATATAGATAGATATACATAGATGTAGATGTAGATGTAGATATAGATAGATGTAGATGTAGATTAGATATAGATATAGATAGATATAGATGATATAGATATAGAGATAGACATAGATATAGATATAGATAGATATAGATAGATGTAGATGTAGATATAGATATAGATAGATATCGATATAGAGGTAGATATTGATAGATATAGATATATAGATATAGAGGTAGATATAGAAATAAATGTAGATAGATAGAGATTTAGATAGAGATAGAGTTAGATAGATGTAGATGTAGATATAGATATAGATAGATATAGATATAGGTATAGATATAGATGTAGATAGAGATAGAGATAGAGATAGAGATGTAGATATTGATAGATATAGATATAGATAGATATAGATGTAGATGTAGATATAGATATAGATGTAGAGAGAGATAGAGATAGATGTAGAGGTAGATATAGATATAGATAGATAGAGACATAGGTATAGATATAGATAGATATAGATATAGCTAGATGTAGATATAGAGATAGATATAGATAGATATGGATACACACAGCAGAGTATTATTCAGCCTTAAACAAGAAGGAAATCCTACCATTTGCAACAACATGGATGAGACTGGAGGACATTACACTAAGTGAAATAAGGACAAATACTGCTTGATTCCACTTAACATGAGGAATCTAAAATAGTCAGACCCATAGAAGCAGAGAGTAGAATGGTGGTTGCCAGGGGCTGGGTGGAGGGGGAAATGGGGAGATGTGCAGTAGGTATAAAGTTACAGTTATACAAGATAAATACATTCTAGAGACCTTCTGTACACCATAGTGCCTATAGCTAACCATTTAGCATTGTGCACCTAAAAACTTGTTAAGAGGGTAGATCTCATGTTAAGTGTTCTTAGCACAAAAAAAAGGCAGGGGGGACACAAGAAATCTCATGGAGGTAATGGATGTGTTTCTCAGTTCGTGGTGATGGTATCAGGGGCGCAGGCAATATCCAAACTCATCAAAATGTGTACAGTAAATAAGTGTAACAGTTGGTAGATTACATATACCTCAGTGAAGTTGAACAAAGAAATGTCAAGAATATCTATTTTAAATAAGAGGATGCATGTTAGAATTCAGTTCTCATGGTATTTGGACGGGTTGCAGAGGAAGCTGCAAAAGACTCTAGTATTCCTCAGAAACTTTCTAGTTTCAATACACAGAATTCCCTGATGTGTGGAATTAGACAGCATGAGAAACAGAGCAGGAGGAGACCTCCTTGTAAGGATCTCCCTGCTAGGGTCTCTGCTGGTTGACATGGACTTGCATGGCATCCCATCAAAATCTGAAAAGTTCGCCTTGCCTTTCCAGGCAACCCAGCCTGTGGTCAGCAGTGACGGGCAATGAGAAGACACGTGCTTGCCCAGTTGAGTCTGAGCCAACACCAGTAGGAAGGGCTGTGAAAGGCTGCTTGACCACAGTGGTTTTCTACGGCAAACAAAAACTAGACTAATGAAAAATGTCAATGAGAAGAAATCCGGAAAAAGCTACAGACAGAACTTCTGACTTTAGGGAAAAATATTCGGAATTGCCAACAATATATCTGGGAAATGGGCCACCTGGTTTTGAAGCCTCAGACACAACAAATGGTTCGGAGGACTTAGACCAGCCGACCTAAACCAGAACCAGACCTTTCACACGGGAACCCGCCTTGCTGCCGCTCCTGTGAGCTGCACTGGCTTGTGGCAACGTCGGGGAAACATTCTGCACCGCTGAGTGAGGGCTCAGAGGAAACTCACGACGGTCAGGAATGTACTGTTCTTTGAGCTATTTCCTTTAACAACGTGGAAGAAATAATAATTAGTATAAACAGTAGTCACCAGACTTGGCTTGATGCAGGAGAAATAAGAACACAAGATTTTCAAAGATTCAAGTTCAAGGAAAAGTTCTTTCTCCACTGTCCTGTGGGAATGGGACTAAGTCAGTGAAACTCTCGAGCCTCAGTTTTTCCTTCTGTAACATTAGCAGATACCTGCCTGGTAGGGCTATTAATAGGCTTAGGTGCCCTGGAGGCATTGCCATGTGCTTCCTTATTATTCTCAATAGTTCTATAATCTGCAATTAGGTGTTAGGTGATCCCCAATAAATGAGAAGAAATAATAACCAAAGCTAAAATGAGACTCCCGGAAGAAATTTCTGACTTCCAAAGAGATTATAGTCACAAAGAGTTCAAGACATTAAACTTATCATATTTTCAAGAAACATTAAAATCCTTCCAGAATATATAAAAAGATGAAAAAATTTTATTTTACCAAGCACACTTAATGCTGATATGAAAGTATAATTAATGCAGATCAGAAAAGAAAAACTGCAGAACTAATCTCACAAGATAATGATTGAGATCCTTAAATAATAGCTAATAAATATACTTTGAAATTCAAAAATAAGAATAAGATGGTGTTTGCCTAACACAAAGAAGAGTACTCACTTCAAAGCAGTTGCTCCTAACTTGGAAACATTAGCTGATTCTCAGTGATACCAGGAATATGAGAAACAGAAAGAGAGAGAGAGATTGAGACAGAAAAGACCCCAATAACACCATGATGATTCAATATTGTTGAGGAAGATATTGTCAATACAATATGACATTATATGTAAATAATGGACTGGAAAAAATAAAACTGTATTTATCTGAATATGTGATTATGTAGATAAAAATCCAAAGATAAGAGCTAAAAACTGGTTTGGGTCACATAAGAATCAGAGAGACAAAGGCAGTAGCAGGCAGTTCTATGGGCCTCAGGAGGAGAGAGCCCTGCCCCCAGCAGGCCAGGCCCCTTGGGAGGCACAAGTTTCGAGGGCATGGGGTATCTCGCTCTCCACTTGTGGGTGAGACAATGGAAAGTCCACACCAATCTGAACGGGGCTGCTGTGGTCCAGGCCTGTACATGCTGCAAACTCATAAATCAAAGACCCTCTTCAGGAGAATGAGGGGGCACTGAGGAGAACCCCTGTGAGGAGGACCCAAGTGGAGCCCAGTAGGGGAAGCAGTGACAAGAAAGTCTAGATTTATAAATGGAATGAATGATCGTGAAAATGGAGACCAGAGAGTGCATAGCAGATCTTCCCTCTAGCTGATTGGAGAGGGCTTGAAAGGCAGATGGCTAGCAAGTGGCCTTGCAAGATTAACCAAGAATAAAAGGATGGGGAGGAAAGAGGGAGGAGGTGGAGACCACTAGCTCTTTTCAACACTCTTCATAGTAGAAGCCAAATAACATCATCCGCAGACACACAAAGACTAAGAGAGCTCCATGCTAGCAGACCTGTTATGGTCTGATTGTGTGTGTCACCCCCATAATTCATTTGTTGAAATTCTAACCCCCAAGGTGATGGTATTAGGAGGTGGGACTTTTAAGAAGTAATTAGGTCATGAGGATAGAGCCCTCCCAAATGGAATTAACGATCTTAAAGAAGGGGCCCCAAAGAGATCCCTTCCTCTCCTTCCACAATGTAAGGATAAAAGAAGTAGGCAGTCTTCAACCCAGAAGACAGGTTCTTACCAGCACCCGACCATACTGGCACCCTGATCTCAGACTTCCAGCCTCCAGGGCTGTGAGAAACCAACGCCTGATGTTTATAAGCCAATCAACCTATGGTACTTTGTTGTAGCATCCTGAACTGATCAAAACACTACCTTACAAGGAACACTAAAGGATGTCCTTTAGTGGAATGGAAATGACACTGGCAAGATGGTACTCCAAACCCACAGGAAGAGATGGAGAGCGCCAGAAAACACATAAGTACTTCAAAAGACATTAGAATAATAATTAGAATATAGTATTGTTGGGTTTATAACACATGCAGGTATTTTCTATATGTTTCCATAGCAATAATGGAACGTCGGAAGTGAGGAAACCATTGAGCGTCATGGTTGCTGAGCTCACAGCCCATCAGCCTGAGACTCTCTCAGCTGAGCAGGCAGAGGTGAGGCTGGTCACTGCCAAGGCATCAGCACATTTCCAAGGGAAGCCACAGAGGCCCAACTGGGTCTCTGAGAACAGAGCCAGGCAGGAATCTCCCTACTAGTGGAAAGCTTTCCCTCTTAGAATAAATGTATGGCAGGCATTAAATAAAGCACGGCCAAGAGGACAAGCCCCCCTCATCACATAGATAATCAGTTCAAATTTGAATTTAGAGTCACTGTAGCAACCACGGACTTTTCCCCAAAGACAAATAAGAGCCCTGATGTGGGAAAGTGGCATCTCAGCACAGGATTGCACAAGACAGCCATCATTGTCAGGCATGTACCTGGCCCTCAACAGAAGCTGATCAGCTACACGTGCAGGCAAAGGGCTCTCACAGTCCTGAGGGAGGAGGGCCAGGAGACTGAGCCCAGGCCGACTGTACTGTACAGACAGTCAAGACATATTCAAAACTGGAGGTTTCCTTTGCGTTCAGTCATTACTTTCTTTTCTCGTCTTCGTGAAGTCTTAAGTTAAAACCTCTTCTCCTTGTGGCTATGAGTTGACATCTGGGCCCGGAGGCTGCTGTATGAACCCTGAGGTGAGTCCAGAATGAGCCCAACCTTTATAGAAGGCAGCTTGATCCTGGCTGTGCATCCCTGTAGAGGGTCCATGGGAGCACAGCTCAGAAAGGCCCCGAAGAGCCTCCTGAAACCAACAACAGAGCAATTACCTGGGACCACCAGCTTTGTACTCTAAGCCAGATAGGTCTTGGTCTGTATACTGGTTAATTTGCTAAAATGGTAAACTAATCTGGGTTCTCTCAAATAGTAAGATCGATTTAACTGTTTCTTATCAGCAGGACATTTTCTAGAGAATATTTTTAGTTTCTTTATGAGGCCAGATATCAGAAAGTACATTAAAGGTACACTTGTCTTTGTTGAAAGCCTTGTAAAAATTTAGTAATTTTTCTAAATTTGAAATCTGTTTTACTTAAAATCCAATAAAAATAATAATATTCAAATTGCAGTTTTATAATTCTATAATCAAATTCTAGCCTTATAATTTTATACTCACCCAATTCTTTTCACTTTTTAGCCCCATGGGAAACATTTTCCACTTGGCATATCAGCCATTCTTGGCATTTAGCTGTGGGAAGGGTCTTGCTTTGATCTATAACACACATGGATTTATAGTCAGGTGTCGAAGCCATGACAAGAAAAAGTTTCTTTTTATTTGTGAGGTCACAAGCTTTAAAACTTAGCTTAAGAAATGGGCAAAGATTCATAATTTTTCTACTCTTAAACTGGCAAATTGAAACTTTAGATTTTCTTTTCAGTTCTATGCCTGCCATGGACCAGAGGTGCCCTCGTGTCCTGAGAGAGTCACCTCCCCTCGCTCGTGGGAGAACTTGCTGCCCAGGGCTTGCAGCAGACGAGAGAGTCAGCTTCAGCCTCCCAGAGGGCTGTCACTCAATGCCAGCGTTGGATGTTGGCAAGAGTGTGGGTTGGAAAGTTGGCCTCCAGCCTGGGCAGGACCATAGAACATTGACTCTGGGCTGTACCAGGCCCCCAGCTTCCTGACTCCACGCTTCACAGCCCAGGAGGGCAACCTGGGTCGCTTTTGTGAAACATGAGAAAAACTCAGGCTCTGAAAAGCACGTTACTGTTGGGTGTGTTTTCTCCCGCCTGAAGAAAAGAGGCAGATAAGATGGATCCACCCAAAGTCAGTTTCTTTGAGAAGGCTGGGACTCTGGGGTGAGCCAGTTCTTTATTTAGGATTTTCTTTTTTAAAAAACAAGCTAAATTAACGCATTTTAATGGAACCTGGTAGATTCTATTATATGGGCAGAGCAAACCTTGGCACCATATTGTAGGAAAGTTAAAAGGCCAGACCCAAGTCAATTTTCGAACATGAAAAAAATCAGTTGTCAATGACATAATCCTTAGCCACTTAGAAAGAGGTGCAGATTGAAGCTCATGCATTTTATGGTCATTTCACTTCAATTAAAAATGGAATCTGAGGGCTTCCCTGGTGGCACAGTGGTTGAGAATCCGCCTGCCAATGCAGGGGACACGGGTTCGTTCCCTGGTCCGGGAAGATCCCACATGCCGCGGAGCAACTAAGCTCGTGTGCCACAACTCTTGAGCCTGCGTGCCGCAACTACTGAAGCCCACGTGCCTAGAGCCCATGCTCCACCATGAGAGAAGCCACTTCAATGAGAAGCCCGCGCACCACAAGGAAGAGTAGCCCCCGCTCGCCGCCAACTAGAGAAAGCCCGCGTGCAGCAACGAAGACCCAACACAGCCAAAAATAAATAAATAAAATAAATTAAAAAAAAAAAAAAGGAAACTGAGAGGATGGAATGATTTCTCCATGATGTTTTTTCATCCAGTGTGGGCTTCCAAATCACTGCGCCCATGTGAACCTGGATGATTTCGACCCACCCACCTCCGATGGACCTTTGAACTCTCTCCTCACCTGTAAACCTGGCTCTCTGCTGTGATCTACTTCACCAGGTTGTTCTGAGGATGCAATTAGAAAAGTATGTGATGAGAGTTTGCCCCCTCCTTGGCACGCAGCCTGCAGGCAGTCACCAATTACAGTTCTCACATGAGTCATCCCTTCTCCCGCCTGCCCTGATGCTCACAGACACGGAAATCAGAGAGCCCTGGCTGTCCTGCTGGAAGCGAGGCCCAGAGGGGGTAAGGGGCTCGCTAATGGCCACATTCCACCCATACCCTCTGCTCCTCCTCTACGGTCAGGCCTCTTGCGATGATACCACAGCTACTCCTTCGCAAAAGCTGTTTGAGAAAAGACCGAGACTGCTCTGTGTGACCCTAATCTTTGCTCTACTTGAAACGCCAGCCAGCCTCAATGTTAAGATAAACTCTCTTGGAAGGTATCTGAAGGAAACGCAAATATTTTGACCATTAAAAGAACCTCGAAATCTAAATAACAAATGTCAAAGGCCTGGTTTGTATTAGGCAACTTTACTTATCTCCTGGCTTACAGGACACTTTGCTTGACTTATTTACCAGTGACTGTCTCTCTGGGACCTTGGACAGCCAGCAAGATACTGGTCTGCAAAGACGGCGATGCTAAATGCATTCAAGCATTTCCCTTGCGTAGAGGTGATTTCTAGCTTCCTAGACATTTTCACCATGTCTTCTCGTGGAACCTGTGCGCAGAGCAGCTGGGAAGCGTTAGAGTAGAAGGGGACCATTGTAAGGACAATATTCTGCAGGTACTTTGAGATGATCCTGAGCATTCGTTCCTCCCCTATCCCTCATGACTGTATTTTCAGAGGGCTTTGGCTGGTTCATGTAAACAGATTTGGGAATTTTAAAAGAATGTTTACAGTATTCAACTTATTGCCTGCTTAGAATGATAGAATTGAGTCATTCAAGGAAGATCCTGAGGATTAAATATTTGGCAGAAATTACCCACGTTTATTCATTCAGTCCATTCTCTGCACACATCCTTACTGTTTGCTGTGTGCCAGGCATTCCTCCAGGAGCTGGAAGATGCTCAGTAACATATGTCCCTGGGACTTAAACCTAATTTTAACATAAGCCATAGTCAAGAGGTTTTAAGCATGTATATGTGTGAATCTATGTCTCAACACACTCTTATAAAGTCAGTATATATGTTGTCCCATATTACAGTTGAGGAACCTGGTCACCACTATCCAGCTCAGGCATGTGCTCTGGGATATCATGACTCTCCAACCACGGTACCAAGTGCTGAAGGCAGCACATCCACCCACACTTGTCACGCGTGTCTTAGAAAACACAGGTGCCAATTAATGTCATGTTGTCTGTCCTACGAGGTCCACATTAAATTGGCATGAATCCCTGCTTTCTCCAAGATTTTCATCACTTCCTGGTGGCTTACCCTACTCAGCTCCAATTTCCTTATTTTAAACTGAACTTTTATTTTCATCTCCCAGAGGGTGTGGCTCATCTCTCCTCTTGCCCATTCTTGATACCAGTCTACTGCCCATCTACATAGAGCATCTGTGGATTCCAGATTTTAATGAATTTTGTTTTCAGTGACAGTGGAGGGCAACAACTCAGCACTAAACAGCAAAGAAAAGGAGATTTTTAAAAATTAAACTTGAATATTAGATATATTTTTATTCTGTGGTTCTTTTCCCACCCCCAAAACTGAATTTCTCACTGGCTGCTAATCCTGTACAGGCATCTCACCCGCTACTGTGTTGCTCAGTCCTCTTCTATCCATCATTTCACTGCTACCTTCCTCCAAACTTATATTTCTTATGTATGTCATGATACAGTTCATTTTGTTTTGCTTTATATTCCTAAGCCAGGTTTCATGATCCTTGCCCTTCATTTACAAAGTGGCATATCAAAGTTTTTTTAATTAATATGTGGATAGCTATTAAAAGTAGAAAGTATACCAGTCTGATAAGGACAGAAGCACCAATACTTGGTTGTATTTTAAACAGAATTTGGGTTCTCCTGACTCCTGTGATGTAGGTATTAATCATCACCTGAGCGTCAATGACTTACCCAGGATCACAGAGGGGAAAGAGGCGAAGGCAGGACCTGAGTGCACATCTTCCTCCCTACATCCTCCTCATAGTTCTTCCTCCCCACCAGGATGCCACACCCATGAATAATGACATAAATCCACCCAACACATGGAAACCATAATCAAAATACAATTATAACAACCAAGAAAAATGAAACAGGTGTACATCTAACAAGCATGTCCAGGACTTGTACACTGAAACTTACAAAGTGTTAATTAAAGAGCTCAAAGAAAACCTAAATAAATGGAGATACATACTGTGTTCATGGATTGGAAGAGTCAATACAGTAAAGATGACACTTCTCCTTAAAATGAACCACAGTTTCATGCAATTCCTACAAAATCTGAGCAAGGTTTTTCTAGACATGGACAGGTTTATTCTAAAATATGTATGAAAAGCCACAGACTCTATGGCTAAAGCAATCTTGATGAAGAATAATAAAGTGGAGGAATCATTCTTCCTAATATTAAGGCTTGTTATGTAGTTACAGTAATCAAGACAGTGTAGTATTGTTGGAAGGGTAGACACAAAGATCAATAAAACATGATGGACAACATCATTAGTATTTTGGAAAATGCAAACCAGAATGATATAGCACTACATACCCATTAGGATAACTATGATAATATTAAAGACAGATAATAACAAGTGTTGGTAAGGATGTGGAGAAACTGGAACTCTTAAACATTGCGGTGGGAATGTAAAAGGTGCAGCCACTTTGGAAGACAGTTTGAAAGTTTCTTACAATGTTAAACATGAATTTACCATATGACCTAGAAATTCCACTCCAAGAGAATCTGAAATGAAATGAGAAATGAAAACATATGTACAAACAAAAACTTGTATACAAATGATCAGAGCAGTGTTAGTCATAATGGCTAAAATGTGCAAGCAGTCCAAATGTCCATCAACTTGGGAATGCATAAATAAAATATGCTTTATTAGTATGAATATCAAATATAATAGAATACTATTAGCAATAAAATAGAAATGGACCACTGGTACATATTACATGAATGAACCTCAAAAATATTTTACTAGATATCACATGCAAGCTGCATATTGCATGATTCATTTACATGAAATGACAAGAATAGGGATTTACTGCAAACAAGAACAAAAAATATTTTTCAGGTATTGGAAGTATTCTAAAACACTTGTGTTGAAGACCTTCAAGATGGCGGAGAGTAAGATGTGGCGATCACCTTCCTCCCCACAAATACATCAGAAATACATCTATATGTGGAACAACTCCTACAGAACACCTACTGAACAATGGCAGAAGATCTCAGACTTCCCAAAAGGGTCTTGGTGCTCCGTTCAGGTGTCAGGCCTGTGCCACTGAGGTGGGAGAACCGAGTTCAAGACATTGGTCCACCAGAGACCTCCCAGCTCCATGTAATATCAAACAGTGAAAGCTCTCCCAGAGATCTCCATCTCAATGCAAAGACCCAGCTCCACTCAACGACCAGCAAGCTACAGTGCTGGACATCCTATGCCAAACAACTAGCAAGACAGGACAACAACCCCACCCATTAGCAGAGAGGCTGCCTAAAATCATAATAAGGTCACAGATACCCCAAAACACACCACCAGATGCGGTTCTGCCCACCAGAAAGGCAAGATCCAGTCTCATCCACCAAAACACTGGCACCAGTCCCCACCACCAGGAAATGTACACAACCAAATGAACGAAGCTTAGCCACTGGGGCAGACACCAAAAACAATGGGAACTACGAACCAGCAGCCTGTGGAAAGGAGACTCCAAACACAGTAAGTTAAGCAAAATGAGAAGACAGAGAAACACACAGCAGATGAAGGAGCAAGGTAAAAACCCACCATACCAAACAAATGAAAAGGAAATAGGCAGTCTACCTGAAAAAGTATTCAGAGTAATGATAGTAAAGAGGATCCAAACTCTTGGAAATAGAATGGAGAAAATAAAGGAAGCATTTAACAAGGATCTAGAAGAAATAAAGAGTAAACAAACAATGATGAACAACACATTAAATGAAATTAAAAATGTTCTAGAAGGAATCAATAGCAGAAAAAATGAGGCAGAAAACGGATAAGTGACCTGGAAGATAAAATAGTGGAAATAACTACCACAGAGCAGAATAAAGAAAAAAGAATGAAAAGAATTCAGGACAGTCTCAGAGAACTCTGGGACAACATTAAATGCACCACATTCAAATTACAGGGTTCCCAGAAGAAGAAGAGAAAAAGAAAGGGACTGAGAAAATATTTGAAGAGATTATAGTTGAAAACTTCCCTAATATGGGAAAGGAAATAGTCAATCAAGTCCAGGAAGTGCAGAGAGTCCCATACAAGATAAAACCAAGGAAAAACACACAAAGACACATATTAATCAAACTGTCAAAAATTAAATACAAAGAAAAAATATTAAAAGCAGCAAGGGAAAAACAACAAATAACATACAAGGGAATCCCCATAAGGTTAACAGCTGATCTTTCAGCACAAACTCTGCAAGCCAGAAGGGAGTGGCAGGACATATTTAAAGTGATGAAAGGGAAAAACCTACAACCAAGATTACTCTACCCAGCAAGGATCTCATTCAGATTCGACAGAGAAATTAAAGCCTTTACAGACAAACAAAATTAAGAGAATTCAGCAACAACAAACCAGCTTTACAACAAATGCTAAAGGAACTTCTCTAGGCAGGAAGCACAAGAGAAGGAAAGGACCTACAATAACAAACCCAAAACAATTAAGAAAATGGTAATAGAAACATACATATCGATAACTACCTTAAATGTAAATGGATTAAATGCTCCAACCAAAAGACATAGAATGGCTGAATGGATACAAAAACAAGACCTGTATATATGCTGTATACAGGAGACCCACTTCAGACCTAGGGACATATACAGACTGAAAGTGAGGGGATGGAAAAAGATATTCCATGCAAATGGAAATCAAAAGAAAGCTGGAGTAGCAATTCTCATATCAGACAAAATAGACTTTAAAATAAAGACTACTACAAGAGACAAAGAAGGACACTATAATGATCAAGGGATCAATCCAAGAAGAAGATATAATAATTGTAAATATTTATACACCCAACATAGGAGCACCTCAATACATAGGACAAATGTTAGCAGCCATAAAAGGGGAAATCGACAGTAACACAATCATAGTAGGTGACTTTAACACCCCACTTTCACCAATGGACAGATCATCCAAAATGAAAATAAATAAGGAAACACAAGCTTTAAATGATACACAAAACAAGACTGCCTTAATTGATATTTATAGGACATTCCATCCAAGAACAACAGAAAACACTTTCTTCTCAAGTGCTCATGGAACATTCTCCAGGATAGATCATATCCTGGGTCACAAATCAACCCTTGGTAAATTTAAGAAAATTGAAATTGTATCAAGTATCTTTTCTGACCACAACTCTATGAGACTAGAGATCAATTACAGGAAAAAAACTGTAAAAAATACAAACGCATGGAGGCTAAACAATACACTCCTAAATAACCAAGAGATCACTGAAGAAATCAAAGAGGAAATCAAAAAATACCTAGAAACAAATGATGATGAAAACATGACGACCCAAAACCTATGGGATGCAGCAACAACAGTTCTAAGAGGGAAGTTTAGAGCAATACAATCCTACATCAAGAAACAAGAAACATCTCAAATAAACAACCTAACCTTACACCTAAAGCAATTAGAGAAAGAAGAACAAAAAAACACCAAAGTTAGCAGGAGGAAAGTAATCATAAATATCAGATCAGAAATAAATGAAAAAGAAATGAAGGAAACAATAGCAAAGATCAATAAAACTAAAATCTGGTTCTTTGAGAAGATAAACAAAATTGATAAACCACTAGCCAGACTCATCAAGATAAAAAGGGAGAATACTCAAATCAATAGAGTTAGAAATGAAAAAGGAGAAGTAACAACTGACCTGGAGAAATACAAAGGATCATGAGAGATTACTACAAGCAACTATACGCCAATAAAATGGAAAAGCTGGAAGAAATGTACAAATTCTTAGAAAAGCACAACCTTCTGAGACTGAATCAGGAAGAAATAGAAAATTCAAACCGACCAATCACACGCACTGAAATTGAAACTGTGACTATAAACCTTCCAACAAACAAAATCCCAGGATCAGATGGCTTCACAAGCGAATTCTACCAAACATTTAGAGAAGAGCTAACACCTATCCTTCTCAAACTCTTCCAAATTATAGCAGAGGGAGGAACACTCCCAAACTCATTCTATGAGGCCACCATCACCCTCACACCAAAACCAGGCAAAGATGTCACAGAAAAAGAAAACTACAGGACAATATCACTGATGAACATAGATGGAAAAATCCTCAACAAAATACTAGCAAACAGAATCCAAAAGCACATTAAAAGGATCATACACCATGATCAAGTGAGGTTTATCCCAGGAATGCAAGCACTCTTCAACATAAGCAAATTAATCAATATGATAAACCATATTAACAACTTGAAGGAGAAAAACGATACGATCATCTCAATAGATGGAAAAAAGCTTTTGACAAAATTCAACACCCATTTATGATAAAAAATCCTCCAGAAAGTAGGCATAGAAGGAACTTACCTCAACATAATAAAGGCCATATATGACAAACCCACAGCTAACATCGTTCTCAATGGTGAAAAATTAAAACCATTTCCTCTAAGATCAAGAACAAGACAAGGTTGTCCACTCTCACCACTATTATTCAACATAGTCTTGGAAGTTTTAGCCACAGCAATCAGAGAAGAAAAAGAAATAAAAGGAATCCAAATCGGAAAGAAGTAAAGCTGTCACTGTTTGCAGATGACATGATACTATACATACAGAATCCTAAAGATGCTACCAGAAAACTACTAGAGCTAATCAATGAATTTGGTAAAGTAGCAGGATACAAAATTAATACACAGAAATCTCTTGGATTCCTATACACTAATGATGAAAAATCTGAAAGAGAAATTTAGGAAACACTCCCATTTACCACTGCAACAAAAAAGAATAAACTACCTAGGAATAAACCTACCTAAGGATATAAAAGACCTGTATGCAGATAACTATAAGACACTGATGAAAGAAATTAAAGAGGATACAAACAGATGGAGAGATATACCATGTTCTTGGATTGGAAGAATCAACATTGGGAAAATGATTATACTACCCAAAGCAATCTACAGAGTCAATGCAATCCCTATTAAACGACCACTGCCATTTTTCACAGAACTAGAACAAAAATTTTCACAATTTGTATGGAAACACAAAAGAGCCCGAATAGCAAAAGCAATCTTGAGAAAGAAAAACGGAGCTGGAGGTATCAGGCTCCCTGACTTCAGACTATACTACAAAGCTACAGTAACCAAGACAGTATGGTGCTGGCACAAAAACAGAAATATAGATCAATGGAACAGGATAGAAAGCCCAGAGATAAACCCACACACATATGGTCACCTTATTTTTGAAAAAGGAGGCAAGAATATACAATGGAGAAAAGACAGCCTCTTCAATAAGTGGTGCTGGGAAAACTGGACAGCTACATGTAAAAGAATGAAATTAGAACACTTCCTAACACCATACACAAAAATAAACTCAAAATGGACTAAAGACCTAAGTGTAAGGCCAGACACTATAAAACAGTTAGCGGAAAATGTAAGCAGAACACTCTATGACATAAATCACAGCAAGACCCTTTTTGACCCACCTACTAGTGAAATGGAAATAAAAACAAAAATAAACAAATGGGACCTAATGAAACTTAAAAGCTTCTGCACAGCAAAGGAAACCATAAACAAGACCAAAAGACAACCCTCAGAATGGGAGAAAATATTTGCAAATGAAGCAACTGACAAAGGATTAATCTCCAGAACATACAAGCAACTCATGCAGCTCAATATCAAAAAAACAAACAACCCAATCCAAAAATGGGCAGAAGACCTAAATAGACATGTCTCCAAAGAAGATATACAGATAGCCAACAAACACACAAAAGGATGCTCAACATCACTAATCATTAGAGAAATGCAAATCAAACCTACAATGAGGTCTCACCTCACACCAGTCAGAATGGCCATCAAAGATCTACAAATAATAAATGCTGGAGAGGGTGTGGCGAAAGGGAACCCTCTTGCACTGTTGGTGGGAATGTAAATTGATACAGCCACTATGGAGAACAGCATGGAGGTCCCTTAAGAAAACTAAAAGTAGAGCTACCATATGACCCAGCAATCCCACTACTGGGCATATACCCTGAGAAAACCATAATTCAAACAGAGTCATGTACCACAATGTTCATTGCAGCTCTATTTACAATAGCCAGGTCATGGAAGTAACCTAAGTGTCCACTGACAGATGAATGGATAAAGAAGATGTGGCACATATATACAATGGAATGGAATATACTCAGCCATAAAAAGAAGCAAAATTGAGTTATTTGTAGTGAGGTGGTTGGACCTAGAGTCTGTCATACAGAGTGAAGTAAGTCGGAAAGAGAAAAACAATACAGTATGCTAACACATATATATGGAATCTAAAAAAAAAAAAAATTGGTTCTGAAGAACCTAGGGGCAGGACAGGAATAAAGACGCAGACGTAGAGAATGGACTTGAGGACACAGGGAGGGGGAAGGGTAAGCTGGGACGAAGTGAGAGAGTGGCATGGACATACATACACTACCAAATGTAAAATAGATAGCTAGTGGGAAGCAGCCGCATAGCACAGCGAAATCAGCTCGGTGCTTTGTGACCACCTAGAGAGGTGGGATAGGGAGGGTAGGAGCGAGACGCAAGAGGGATGAGATATGGGGATATATGTATATGTTTAGCTGACTCACTTTGTTATAAACCAGAAAGTAACACACCATTGTAAAGCAATTATACTCAAATAAAGATGTTAAAAATAAAAATAAAAAAATAAATGGGTCACACTCTTCAAAATGTTAAAAAATAAAATAAAAGTAAACAAGAGAAAAAAATAATAAAACACCAGTGTTTAGATTGTGCTAATGACTGCACAACTCCATAAATTTAGTGAAATCATGAAGTTACACCTAAAATGGGTGAAATTTTGGTATGTAAATTATATCACAATAAAATTATTATTATATTTTAAAATAAGTATATTATGACAGACTTCTGCCAAACGGTATAGGGTGTTTTGAGGAACGGGTGCCCTTTTAATTCCTCAGAAAGGCAAGATGATCCTGAGTTAGGTTGGAAACGTAGGTTATAGACCAGATTGCACAGGGTCTTGGGGCCATATTGCATGATTAAGGCTTGATTCTTCAGGCAATGGGAGACTATCCACGGTTTTTAGGCCAGGGATGGAGTTTGATCAGAGCTGTGGTTTAGAAAGCTTATTTGGGCATAAACATGGAAGATGGTTTCAAAGAAAAATTGAAAAAAATAAGCCCTGTGAAAATGAATTTTCGTGAATTGTCAATAGTACATGTAATAGGTGCACACACACACACACGCCACATGCTTACTACCATAACATTTTGGTTAGTTTCTGAAAAGTCACAGGATTTGAAGCCAAAGGACATTTGACTGAATACCCTACTTCTATCATTACTAGCTGTACAAACCTGGGAATGTTCCTTAATCTTACTATAAAATGAAGAAGAGTTAACTATTTGTGAAGAGAATATCAGATAATGAAAACTGGAGACTCTGAAGTAGCACTTACTTCTCTGCACACGGTCCATTCACGGTGTTCATCTGCCCAGGGTTTCCGGGCTCAGGGACTGGACATCCTCCTTCCTCCCTGGCTGGTGCTTTCATAGGTTCTGTGACTTCAGCTCCACTCAACCACTTATCCCCAGTTCTGCTTGGTCTAAAGTTACTTCCTTGCTTCTGGTGCTTCCCCTCAGAATAGAAACACGTTCAAAAGAGCCACCTTAAAAAAATAAAAGAAAAAAAAATTTCAACCTCTATTAACCTTAGTCACTTTCCAGGTATTTGACATCTTTTCCTTCACAGCAAGCTATGCATCAGCCCTTCACTACCTCACTTCTCACCAATCCTCTGCATTCTGCAATCTCTTTTTCCTACTACCCTGATGAAACTGTCCTTACTGAGTTAAATATGAACTCTGCCCTTTCTGGAACTGGTTCCCAGCTGTTTCTTCCACCTTGGGGCTACTCAGGCTGCATCAAATTTCATTTGTGCCTGTAACCCAGGGACCTTTTGTTTTACTTGGAATCAAAAAAACCTAACTGATCTATTATTTTCTCAGCCTTTGAAAGACGTCGCCCTCATTTTTCTCCTGCTTCCTGGGCTCTTCAGTTAAGTCTGCAACACCTGCCCCCTCTTGGCCTGAGTCTCTTCTTTCATGCCCCTTCCCAGACCAGCTTCAAACCACCACCACATGTTGACAATTCCCTACTTGAGATCTCAAAGCAGAGGTTGACCCATCCTACTGCCAGATGGACCTTCAACTCTCACATGTCCACACATTATTTTCTTTCCCCACACACTTGACCTTCCCATATTCCCTGAGCCTGAGGTATCCTTGATCCTTGCAAAAAATCCTGAGCTCCAACTGTGAGCTGAGCATTACGATGGAACAGGTCCTCAAGAGTGGGGAAAACTGCCTTGTTCTCCAAGAGCTTTGCTGTGCAACAGGTCCTCAACCCAAGACCTAAGCACGACTCCTGCCTGCCCCAGCCAGCCTTCCATTGAGTTGGATCAACTGAACACTGTCAGTGGCCTTCACACTGCCCCCTCCCCATTTTCTTTCTACCACCACCCTAGCTCACGTGCACCTCATTTCTTGATCTACATTGCAACCAGAATGATCCTCCTTAATAAAATACATGCCCTAAAATGCTTTGGCATATGTGAAATTCTACTTTTCTACAGCTCAACCTCCTCCCCATTACCCTCAGGATAAACGTAAAGGTCTTTGGCATGATAGTCAATACTTTATGCTGCATCCCAGCATTGAAAATGCTGTTCCCCCTCGTACTGAATTCGAGGGGCTGGATGTCCTGCTAAGGGCAGAGGAAAGGACAGGAGCAGTTCCCACCCCCGTCTGCCTCGCTGATCCCCCGCTGGTGCCGCCAATGCTGTAAAACTAAATAAACACTGGAGAAGCTGGACATTTGTCTAGTGGGGTTTGACCTCCCCTGAACTTCAGTGCTGCATCCTACAGTTTTGCTTATGTTCTTCCTAATCTGTTTGGTCTGGAGCTGGAGCTGGATGGCTCCTGACTCGAGAGGACCCTTCAGGCAGGGACGGGACGGCTCTCGTGTGGCTCGGCCTGGAGCCATCCTCCCCTGCAGGCATCCTGGCTGCCTTTACCGTGGGTGTAGGAAGCACAGCTTCCTTGCTTGAGTGTGGAGACCAAAACCCAAAATGCTCATTGGTAGAATGCCTGAAAAGAAGAATGTTCACACACAGCAATCAGCCCTAACAGGTTGGCATGCTACACTGGAGGGTGAAGAGCCTCGCGTGTCTCAACCCAGGATGGGCTCCCGCAGCCCCAGCAGGGGAATGAAGCGGCCCAGTTAGGTGAGGGCAACTCCGCTAGATGTTCTCTCAGGGAAACAGCAAGGGCCAAGCAGCCAGATGGCCAGGGGCCTCTAACATGCATGGGCTGCAGAACAACGGTGTTATTATGTAACTACAGACCCCCAGCCAGGCGCTCCCACGTTCCTAGTTTACTTGGACCCCTGATTATGGCCCACGTTTTATACAGGAAGACACCATGGAAGGTTCAGGATATGGAAGTAACTTGTTCAACATCACGGACCCGGTGGGAGGTAGGGATGTTGTGGAGCCCTTTCCCTCACCTTGTCCGTCCTTCTCCACCTCATCCTACAAGCCAGACTGGCCCTGGTCGTACGTCCAAACATTAGAGTTCCTCGCTCAGATTTTCAGAAAAATATAACCCTTCCTCACACTAATCCCTCTCCACCCACATACACACAACCAGGCTAAGACTGGAGAGGATGGGCAGGGTGGGACAGGAGACAATGGCTGCAGGGGTCAGGGGTCAGGGCGCAAGGCTGAGCTGGTCAGGCAGCGAGAAAGAGCCAGGAAGTAGCCAGAGCACTTGCACCCCTCAAACAGCAATCTGTTATCAGTTCTGTGTTCCCTTTGGAGGAAGGCAGACACAATAAAATATGAAAATGCTATGTATTTTTAGGGTCTAAAGTTTTAAAAAAGAAAGTTGAGGCTGAGTTTGCCCTGTTTGTTTTTAAAGAGCTTCCACTGACCTCGCCAGTTCTCAGCCTTCATCAGTCCCTCACTGATCCCAGGCTGTCTACTCCACCTGGGTTTATTACGTTTATAACTGTTGTAAAGATGAATGATGTACGTGAAGCCCTCGGGATCATCGCGGACATCATAAGCTTCTGATCTGTGTTCACGCTTCCCATCACCACTTTCCCCAGTCATTCCTCCAGCTCCACATAAATTCATGTCAATTCGCCTCAGGGCTCAGGGCTAAGGCTCCTGGGCCTTGTACTCCATAAGGAAATCTTAGAAGATCAAGCTCCTTGTTTGTTTGTTTGTTTGTTTTTTAACCACACCACACAGCTTGTGGGATCTTTGTTCCCTGACCAGGGATTGAACCTGGGCCCAGTGAAAGCACCAAGTCCTAACCACTGGACCGCCAGGGAATTCCTGAGCTCCCTGTTTTTTGAAAATTTGCATTAAAGGAAAGAAGAAAAAAAAAAATCTAGACTCTTTTCAAAACTTCTTATTGACTCACAAAAGAAGAGAGAGGCCCTCACCTGATCTGGGTGGGGGGGCCAGCCTTGGGGGGCCAGAAGGCAGTGGGTTGCATGTATGAGGAAGCAGAGAACGGAGGCTGCAGGACAGAGAGCAGGGAGGACGGGGGTGGACAGAGGGCTCCCTGGTCAGTCACTGGGGCCGGGTCCTGGGACAGAAGGGCCACTTTCCTTTTCCAGAGAGGGCTCTACACTCACAGAGCTGCACGTGCCAGACTGCAGGGCCCGGCTCACCAGTGATTGTAAGTTCACTTTAATGGGCAGCGGCCAGCATTCCGAGATGAAATGAAATAAACAGAAGAGAAAGATGAGAAGATGAAAGAGAACGTGAGGGAAGCCAAAGGGCAAAGATCAGCCTGCCTGGTCCCCAGGAGGTAAGCCGTCTTCTGTGACTCTTGTTTTAATCCTGGGTATGGCAGTAGAAGTGCCAACTTGTGTTATAAAACAGATTTCCTATAAAAATATAAACTGTGTTTTACGGTAAAAGAATTTTCAAAGTCGCTGGTTTAGTCCACTCAACCAACCAACTCTTCTTCTAGAGGACACCTGCCTACTCTCTCTCCGAGGAAGTCAAATCCAGAGAAGAACTGCTCTAACGACAGTCTGAAATGCACAGCCACCTGATGGAGATCTTGTTTTGACAGAAAAATCTTTATAAAATCTGTAAGACTGCTGGCAAATAAAAGCTAAAGCCTTTAGCCAAGCAAAACTTTTATAGCACTCTGGGAGACAACCGGCCAACAGACCTATGAGAGACAAGCCTGGGAACTCACAGCCCAGCATCTGGGGAGAGGAGGGGTACCGAGCCTTCTAGACAACCAACCATTCTAGACTCAGAATCAACAAGTACCAGGGGTGGGAGGGGCATGGGGAAGTTTTCATGGCTATGGACTAGACACTTGCAATCTTGAGCAAATACGATATCATTTCTTCCCCAGCCACTTAAGCTCAGCCCAATTATTCCCATGCTAAGCTAGTGGGGATGGGCACAGAAGCCAACCAGGCACAGCGATGCCCCAGGAAACCTGCAAAATCCCCAAAGGACAGAAGCCACAAACCCAGAAGAAAAGTTATCAGCTCAGCCATTAAAAATGGAAACTATCGACAGAATTGCAAACACAAAAGTTACAGTGTCCTTACAATGTAGATATTTGCTACAAACATAACAAAAGAGTAACTTGTAGAAGAGTCGATTCATCATGAAGCTAAGGCAGCTCAAGCTTCGAGATCAGTTACTTGTGTGGGTTCATCCCAAGGTCAGGCAAGGGGCTGGCAGTAAATAGTTACATTCTTATCTAATTTTGTATAATTTTTCTTACAGATGATCCCCTATATTTGATAAGCTTTAGGAACCACAAAACCTACATCCATCTTAGATTTCCACAGAAAAATATCCTATAAATCAGTAAGAAAAATAGAGACATTACAATAGAAAAAGGGGCAAAGGATATGAACAAAAATTCATAGAAGAAATGCAAGGAGCAAATAACCATAAAACATGTGCTGCATCTCACTTGTAATTCAGAATATGCAGATTAAAATAAAAATGAGAATTTTTCTCCCTCAGATACGCAAAAATTTAAATGATCGATAATATTCATCCACGATGAGGATGCATGCAATTTGACACATGTTGGTTAAAGCAGAAAGTATCTGAGTCTTTTAGAAGAACAAATTGGAAGACCTATCAAAGCATGTGTTACCTTTAATTTACAGATTCCGTTTCTAGGAGTCTGTCCAACCAACTCATGCATTCCACGTCGAAGTGTGCAGGAGGATGTCTGTTCCAACATTGCAAAAGTTAAACTAAAAGAAACCTAGGGGCTTCACTGGTGGCACAGTGGTTGAGAGTCTGCCTGCCAATGCAGAGCACACGGGTTCGGGCCCTGGTCTGGGAAGATCCCACATGCCGCGGAGAAACTGGGCCCGTGAGCCACAACTACTGAGCCTGCGCGTCTGGAGCCTGTGCTCCGCAACAAGAGAGGCCGCGACAGTGAGAGGCCCGCGCACCGCGATGAAGAGTGGCCCCCGCTCGCCGCAACTAGAGAAAGCCCTCGCACAGAAACGAAGACCCAACACAGCCAAAACTTTAAAAATTAAAAAAAAAAAGAAACCTAAATGTCCAGCAGCAGGGTCGGATATCCACACATCCTGCCTTAAAAGGAATGAGAAGATGTGTATGCCCTATGAAGAAAAATACCCCCAGGAAGGAACATTTTACATATGAAATTCAAAAGTTAAAAAAGGCTGGTATATTCTCTATTGGGGTCCTCTGGGAGGAGCGCTGAGCCAGCGCTTGTTAAAGATTAAAAATTGTCGTCACCGTAGGCTAAGTGTCATTCTCCCCCCGCAGGCACACCTGCAGTGGAATTTCAGTTTCTTGTGGGCTCTTATTCAAAGTTAGTTCTCTGAACTCATTTTTATATTTTCTTACCATTTCCTTTGGCCTATGGCCCCTTTTGCTAATATGATTTTTACTCTTCAATCTCTTGCAATTTTCCCATATCCTGGCACTTAGTGTGATCGATGGCTTGTTTCTCATCATGTAACATGATCTCACTTTTAAATGTATTTCTATATGAGGGATCATTAGTTGTTTGACTCTGTCTCATTGAATGTAGTAACATGGTCTTCATTCAACATCAAGAACACCATGACCCCCTTTATTCTCACGTTGCCCTTTCTCCTTGAGGAACGTTTGTGTACCTACAGTGGTAGACAGATTCACACACACCCCTGAGTTACTTCCATAAACATGAATAATACCCCAACCGTCCTATGAGATAAAGCCATCCTGGGTTCAAACCTCACCTTGTGCCCTGCTGACCCATCTACATCTTGGGTTTATAATAAATAAGTTGATGAACAGAAAGTCCCTAGCACTGGGAATAGTGAGCGTGCAAAAGCTATAGCGGTTTTAAATGGCATTTTTGTTATAAATACCTGCTTTGTCAGATAACAAACATGCTCAGTACATTTTCCAAGATTACTTACACAGTGAGGATGGTACTGAACTTCAAAACCTTGGTCCCAGATCCTGTCAGTCTCACGGAGCAGCACCATGCCATCAGGTCTCCCTGATGCCCACACCTCCCCGGGAACGCGCCTACCCCGTGAGCCACCACTCAGGTTACGCACTCATGCTTTCACTCATTTGGACAAACTGTGTTTGTATGGAGCACAAGGTAACAGTTATTTTTACTAGGTCTGTTAAGAAACAAAACTCTATGCAAAACGGAGCCTGAGACATTTCTTTATTTTAAAAATCTTGTGTGTCTGTCCTTTTGGATACGGGTACCTCCATAGACAGACTAGGGAGAAATGAATCCCTCCGTATGTCGACTACCTCAAAAGAAATGTGCACTTGGATGTCCCCAGGATCCCCCAATTCCTGCTCTTCAGAAAGGAACCAAAAGGCTGTGCTGGGACAGTCACTGTAGCACTGCCGGAGTCCCCCCCCCTCCGGTCAGCTGCGGGCAAGACCTTCTGTGCCCCCCCACCCAGAGAGCATGGCTTTTCTGGGGTCCCAGCCCTTCATTACTAGGAGAACCCCACTGTCAGGCCCAAGCTGACCAAAACATGGGTGCTACCTCACGTCACATTGGGTAGGGGTACAGCACAGGGCAAACCAAAACAAAGCAGAGAAAGAGTACACATTTGAGCGGTCTCTGCCCTCAGGTCCTGCAATTTTCATCTCATTACTATTCAGATAATGAGTATAAGGTCAGATCAGAAATATGAAGGCACCTGAGGACTCTATAACAGCCTCACAGCTACCAGCCATCCAACAAAGCACCCAAAATAACACCTATCTATCCAATTTTCTGGTCAATGAATGATTTAAAACAGCGGTCCCCAACCTTTTTGGTACCAGGGACCAGTTTTGTGGAAGACAATTTTTCCACGGACGGGGGGAGGGATGGTTCAGGCAGTAATGTGAGCGATGGGGTGCGCCAGATGAAGCTTCCCTCACTCGCCCACCGCTCACCTCCTGCTGTGTGGTCCAGTTCCTAACAGCCCGAGGCCCGGGGGTTGGGGACCCCTGATTTTAAAGATTTGGATTTAAAGTACAAATGAATACACATTCTCTGAAATGGCATACCATATAAAAGAAGAAAAGATTATTTGCCAGGTTGAGTATAAGACTCATTGCCAGAGAAGGATATCCATAGAGGAAAGCCAAGCAAAGGACACTCTTTACCATCAAATCTTGTCTTCCCAGCCCTAGCGGGAACCAAATGAACTAACCGGCCAGTGGACAGAACTTCTCTCTAGCCTCACGACCTGACGCTTAGAACCAAAGCAGCTATGTGGCTCGACTCCTTCCAAACCTGCAGCCAGATCCTGGAACTTATCCGTGTGGTGACCAAGGCCTGTCTGGGAAGGTCACTCTGAACAGTGAATGTCCACATTCTTAGGGCACAGCCAGGTGAAGATCCCTGCTCCAGACCAGAGAGAGAGAGCACAGTCTCCCCTCCCCCCCCACAGAGAAGCAACTCAGACCCTCCTGTCAAAGAAGGGGAGTAGGAGGTTAGTCAGAGGGCAGGGTTTCTGGGTCTCCTCACTCAAGGGGAACCCCTCCATCCTCCTCAACTAACCACTGTGGAGGGAAGTGAGCCCAGGAGGCAGAGGAAACGCTGAGGAAGAAGGGGGAGGGGAGAGGTTCTTCAAGGAGGTGGGTGCCCGGATGCCCTCCCTCCCCCTGCAAGGTCTTGCCCTTTCCCCAAATCCCCCAGACAGACCTCCCCCTGCATTCCTTCCTCAAGTTGTAGGTGCTTCTACTCCAGCATACATTCCTGTGGGAATCTCTTTGCCTTTCTCTGCGACTAGACCGTTGGCCTCTGGAGGGCATGAATCTGCCCTTACACCGGCACCACCAGGATGTGGTACAGTGGTGGGAAATGGAAGGACGCACGGCTTGATAAGCACAGTGACCTCTACAGACCTCGGTGTCCTGAAGTGCCCCCTTTTCAGGATGCCCTGAGTCAGAGGCAGGAACCTCCTTGGATCCAGAAGCACCAGGTCCCTCAGCAAGACTCCTGGGCCAAAGGGCCTGACTGCAGACTGCAAGGCCCTGCACATCCGGCCACAGGAGTTCATCGAAAAAAGGCCAGGAGAATCCTGCCACAGAACCCAGTGCACGGCCCGACTGGGAGGAAGGGCAGACAGACAGGTGTAGATTGGATGTGTCTGTGGTGGGCAGGTGAAACAGAAACAGATGTGGAAAGCCCCAGACAAAAATGAAGCAGAGAAGTGAAGCCGGTCACGGCCGGGAAGGAGGGCTGGGTCCCCACCAGGCACAGCCCAGCAGCCCCATCATCACATCCATGTGGGCTGCTCAGACGGACCACGAACATGCCACACATGCTATAAAGTATGAGGGGGACGGTATGTGACTTTAGTCCTATTGGCAGGAGAAGACACTGCCAGTTTCTCAAGCAGGGGTAGAGGCTGGAGCTGAGCTGGGCTTCAGACATGGATTAAAAAGTATCAGGAGCTTTAGATCCCCTTGGTTTATTTTAGGTGCAGGAAATGTGCTGACCGCTGACCGGCGGACCAGACCACGCAGCATCCCAGGGGCCTTGCTGGAGTTGGAGCCCACCGCCCAGGGCTCAGCTCGGCGCTCAGACATCGCCATCTAGTGGTGAGGATGTGCAAATAGCACCCGCTCCCCCAATGCATAAATGAGAATGAGAATTCTTTACAGAAATATTTTTCTAATAACGCAAATTTAAAAATACTTTTTTTTCCTCGTAAACAAAACATAATGAAGACTGCATTTTGTTTCGGCCCTTTAGCCTCTTAAATAAAAGCAAATAATGAGGGAAAAAATCACATCAAGGATTTAACCAACCAGAAGTCAAGGAGTTAGCTCGGTGCCTTGTTTCAGATGCCATCTTCCCCCACAAACGGAGTAATTCTTCTTTAATGAAGCACGAGACAAGGGATGAAGGAGTGAAATTTAAAATTGCACTGAGTGTGCAAATTCCTTCTTGGTCATTTTCCAGGTAGGGGACACAAATTCTCTGAGGCTCATATTCTTCACTCGCAAAGTGGAAATAGCATCATTCGTTTCACAGGATTGAATGACCAGAAAGTGGGCGTGATCATGTGTGCACAGCCCTGGCCAACTTACTTCACCCAGGAGCAGGCAGCTCGTGTTCCGTGCAGTGTCCAAGGTATTCCAAACACCTAACAAATATCAAAAATTGAAGAGTCACAGTAGAAAAACTCATCCATTTTCCATGGGCTCAAGTGTCTAGATCGTACTTCTAGTCCTGATTCGGGGAGCTCAGGTTCTGTGGTTCCAACGAGCTGATTAACATCCACTGTCCTTTCCTCCTGGCTCCACGGCATCTTGCTCAATAATGAGCCTCTGTTCCCAGAAGCCACCGCTTCAGGATTCTTCGGTGATTCCGCTCAGAGAGTCACTTCCTGCCCCCATGTCCAGTCTCTCTTCTCTCTCCTCCTCTGTGTGCAGACACCTTCTAAGCCCTCATCTAAAGTCGATCTTTCAGTGACGGGGCTGCCCCTTCTGGCTGTGGATCTACTTCCAATGGATCATACCAAGTATCTCTGCTTGCCCCACAGTGGCACCAACTCACGGCATCAGTGAGCCAGTGAAGTGTCAGAAATCCATTCCCACCTAGGGCACTCATCAATGCCCTCAGGATGAGGGATGCTAAGGCATCGCTCTGTGGAGTCACCACCGAGGGTTTCGTGCTCTGTGACTGGCGCTTCAGCTCACGAAGGGCACAGCTGTCTTTCAGAATCTGATTCTTGTCTCTTCCATTAGTCCTTCAAGGTTGAGCATGGCCACCTGCCTCTCTTGTGACATACCTGGTGCCTGTGCTCTGTCTGATCACATTGTTATTCAAACAGTGTGTTCTTTCTAGTAGATACAAGCGTGTCCTCACCGTCTATCAGCTGAAAGTTGAGAATAGGTGCTTTCTGGAAAGAACGATTTCCATCCATGTCTCATTAATTTCTAGGGCTGGTGTGGAACGAGACAGTAAAATAAAGACAGCAGCTCCAAAATGTGAGGGGACCCTGGCCAAGAAATTCTGGGGCATTTAAGCTTTACAGTGAGAATGTTTAAGAGAGGCTTGGAAGGGAATCGACAATTTGTTTTATTTGAAAATTTTTAGAAATATAAGTTCATTAAATATTTGATGATAAATTGAAAGGTGACACATTTTTAACGGTAAGCGCTGATATTTGCTCTTGAATAATTATTCCTGCTTAATATATCTTCTCCCTCCTCACGGCACTGTTGCATTTTGCTATGGACAAGTTCTTTGTACATGCCTTGTACCTTCAACTCCCACAGTATTTCTAAAAATGACTACGGCAGGCCCCAGGAAACCCTTATTACAAAGCAGTAGCTGAGACTGGCAAAGCTGAGGGACTCGCTCCCAGTTACTCCCCCAGAAGTGGTCCTGAGATAAGGCTTTCCATCTGGCCATCATTCAGTGACACGCAGGGTATCTTCCCTCTGCTTCATTTTTTCGTTGTTTTGTTTTTTGTGTGTGTGTTTTCTTGACTTTTTATTTTATATTGGACTATAGTTGATTAACAATGTTGGGTTAGTTTCAGGTGCACAATAAAGTGATTCAGTTACACATATACATGTATCTATTCTTTTTCAAATTCTTTTCCCAATTAGGTTGTTACGGAATATTGAGCAGAGTTCCCTGTGCTGTACAGTAGGTCCTTGTCAAATCTCTACTGTCCTCTCTCCCCAGAGGATCCACTGCCCTATTATTCTAGCCATGTTTTATTGTATACACATGCCAGGAAGCTCCTTGGAAAGATAGATGGTTTGAATTGGAACATCTGAGGAAAATTGCCATGTGAGGATTAGTTCTAAAAGTGTCGAGCTGACAGAAATCACAAAGCACATGTAGTTGAAAACTCATCAAGGTGGCCACGGGAAGCCTGGGGTCAGCCTGACTTTTGAGAATGAGTGCATGTGTGAATGTGTGTGTGAAGATATGTGTATGAGTGAGTGTATGCATGAGTGTGTGTGTGTATGTTTGAGTTTGCATGAGAATATGAGTGTATCTGTGTATATACATATGTGTGTATGAAAGTGTATGTGAAGTGTTTGTGTGTGTGTTCTGATATGTGTGTGAATGTGTGACCTTGTGTGTGTGTGTGAGAATGTGTGTGTGAGTATGTGAAGGAGTGTACCTGTGGCCGTGAGTGTACACATGTGAGGATATTGTGTGGGTGTGTCTATAAGTGTGTGAGTGTATATATATGTGTATGTGTGAGCATGTGTGTAAGTGTTGTGTGTGTCTCTGTGTGTGAGTTTATAGTAGGGTATCGTGAGGGTGTGGGAGTGTGTGGGAGAATATGCGTGAGAGTGTATATATGTGCGTATGTGTAAGTGAAGTATATGTGTGAGTGTGAGCACACGGGTATATTGTGCGTGGATGCATGTAAGTAGGAGAGTGAGTGTGTATATGTGTGACTGTGAGGGCATATGTTGTGTGTGTGAGTGTGTATGTGAGAAAGCGTGTATGTTTGTGTGCATCTCTGCATGTTTCTGAGTTGTGTGTGAATATTTGCACACCTGCATTGCTCCTAATATGTGACAGCCATGACTTACCATCAGGGATCTTCCTGTCGTTTATCAGATGTGTCCATTTCAGAGACAACTGACATTTCTTGAGCACTTTTCTATAGATTGTGTCATGCATCCCCTATCATCTAAAGCTACAAAATGAAATGTCATTCTGCCTGGTCACCCTGAGGCACCAAAAAGTATCAAACCCCAAAGAAAGGCAAAAATATACTCAGACCTGTGTGAAAATTACCTGGACAGTTCCAGTTCAAAGCATCACTGATTAGCTAATTAGTAGCTAACTAACCCCGTTAGCAACAGTCATTTCTCTTCGGGGGCTTCAGAGTTTTTCGTCCGCACACCCTACCACACACGCGTGCACACGACTGATCATCAGATCCTGCACCCTAAGCATGAATAGCCACTTCCTAATTTGAACAATCTCAACTTCCCCATCCTCTGGTCCCTGCCTCCTGTTCTTTCCTTGGTAACCTAGTGGACTCCATTTCTCAAAGAGAAAACCACGTCTCCTTTTTAAACAGTCACAGATCTGCTCTTTTAACTCAAGAGATCCCAAAGGATAACCACGGGGTTTCAGAACGCTGATGAGGTCTGGGACAATGGTGAGAGGGTTTATAAGGCACAAACATTGACAAGGGGGCCCCGGTCCCTCCCTCACCTGCATGAGGTCACCCAGCCCTCAACTGTCCTCACTGGCAGGAATAATGGGAAACTACTGATTACCCACGGGAAAGAATTCAGGACAAAATGTTGGGTCTTAGTGGAGCAAATTGCCTCATAGAATATCAGGATGTGGGTGACATTTCATTTCTATGCCCTCAAATCCAGTCTAGGGCTAAATGGGACTGAGGAAAGCACTAGACCAGGGTCAGAAAATCTGGAGTTAAGACACCCTCTCACCTACTAGAAATGTGGTGACCTAGCCTGGGAAGGTCACAATTTCTCCGGGCCCTGGTCTCTTCATCTTTGAGATAAAAGGATCAATAATACGTGAGGTTATGTAGGCCTATAATATTCGGGATTACGCAAGTAAATGTGGACCCCAATTATCAGTTTTTGGGTATAATAAGTTAGAAGGAGGAAACATTCTGTAAATGAGAATTAAGACAACTACGAACAGAAGTTGAAATTTCCACAATATTTGTGCATTTATATCATTGGTCAGAGAAAAGAAAAAAAGACAGCTAAGCAATTATTAAGGGGAGCCCAGAGCCCTGCAGGGTGATGGAGGCCACTTGGCAGAATGAGAGGTATGGAGCTCAAACGCATGGTTTCTGCAGGTACAGGACAAAGGGGGGCCTTTGCAGTGAGCTGCTCTGAGGCCCCTAAAGAAGCAGATTTCTGGAAGAGTCTCTGGAGTTTGAGAATCATTTCTGGCATTCTGGCAAAATGCTGACTTTCACCAGAAAGTGTGTATGCGTCCCAGGACTTTAAGAAAGCAGATGCTGGAGGGCTTGGTGTTTGCAGAGCTGGCTCTTGGTGGGGATATGGAATTTAACAGCTAAATAAAGATGCCAGTTGTTTAAAATTGGCAAGATCCTCACCACTGGGCTCCCATGTTACACACACACACACACACACACACCTCTTCGAGGACTCAAAAGAGGGGATTTCAGTGTGTCTAAATTAACTTCTTGTTACAGGAAGCACTTCAGAATAGACGACTTCACCTAATTTTTTGCTTAAGACCAACACTGCTTCATTTTTCCTCACCTGAGAGCTCTTGTGAGCGGACACGCATGCACAAAGCTGAATACATTAGCTCTTCCAACGCCAGAGCCTTAGAGCCTCAGATTTGCATTTTGCACCCAGTTGACCAAATTGTTCCAGCCTCTCCAACACCCAGGGAAGTGATCTCTGCACCCTTAGGGCAACATGTTCAAACAGTTCCAGCTTCTAACTGGGGCTGTGAATGGGCTAAGAACAAGTCACAGTGAGTCAGAAGCAGATCCAATTCTGCTTTTTATTTTTATTTTTTACTGAAGTATAGTTGATGTACAATATTTCAGGTGTTCAGAAAGGGATTCAGATATATATATATATAGAGAGAGAGAGAGAGAGAGAGAGAGTATCCAATTCTGCCATTGGTTCAGACACTTTGGGATAGGAATATTCCTAAATTGTTAAAACATTCTAAGTTTAAAACATTTTACATTTGGATTTTTTTTTTCCTGGACGTCTGCTATTCACTTGTCTCCCACCAAAATGGACACCATTTTCCCTTTTTCTGTGGTTATGTAAATGTAAAAATTTGAACAAAGAAAGTGAGACAAGAAAAGAGAACAACCCAGGAAAACAGGGATGGTGTGACCCCCTCTACGGTCTCACAGGTCAAGAGCGACTCTAGTTTCTTGGGTTTCAAGACGCCGCACACAGGCATCTGGATTGGGGTGTCTTCCGTGTCTAGGAAGTAGCCGTCCAAGTGGCCTCCTTGCTTGTCTCTTCCCTTAAACACTGAGTCATTAATCTCTTAACCTTCCACTTCATAATGTATGGAACCGAGATCTATGGAATCTGTGGAATAGGACAGTTTGTGTGAAATCAGTCCTCTAATTAAGGTCAAGAGCCTCACACACCCTGTTGAGGTGTGCAACCAACAGAGACGCAGGGCCTGCCCCCCAGCGGGCTCTGAGCTGAGGGGGTACAGGTGCTTCCAGTGCCCCTGCCCCCTGGGGTGGAGGCTGGGGGCACATCTATCCCTGTAGCCTGACATCCCCCTGAATCCACGACTCCCAAACACTTCTTTCCAGTCCAAATCTTCCCCCCCAGAGCTTGTGTCCTCTACCCCCGAGATTAGCAAACATTTCTTCCTCATGTTCTCGTAGGCAGCCCTCTGTCTCACTTAACTACACTGTTCTTTATCCAGGGGTCCCCACCTCCATTCCCCACCCTCCCCACTTCCCTCCCCCTTTATGGAGTTCCTCGCCGTGCCCGACAATGGACCCTTCCGAGTTTCTATCACCACCAGCCTCACTCACTGATTCCTGCTGGTACTCCTCCTGCTTCTGGCCTCTCCTTGCTTTAGCTCCTCTGCAGGCTGATTTTCAGAAGGAACCTTCTAGAATACACACCAAAAATACTGCCCACAGGATCCAGATCTCTAATGGCTCCCTATGGTCAGGTATTGGTCCTCCAGCTTGGCTGCAAGTTAGAATCACTTGGGGAATTTTTTAAAGTACTAATGCCTCCATCCCATAGAGACTCTGAATGAATTAGTGCAAAGGGTGGCCTGAGAACCAAGGGTTTAAAAGCTACCCAGGGACATTCTAGCGTGCAGCAAAGCGTGAAGCCCCCTGGTCTCCATTACTCCAAGGGCGCCACAATCTACCTGCTACTCAGTCTCACATTCCAGACCACCGGCCTTCAGAGTGGTCAGAACATTCCCTCTTTTCCAGGCCTCTATTTTGCCCATATAATTCCCTTCTCAATGTAGACATAGATGTGGATACAGATGTGGAGGCGAAGGTGGAGATAGATAAGTAGATGGAGATGTAGAAATAGATTTCAGTATAGATATACACATATATTTATTATGACATCGTTTACAGTAACAAAAAAACTACATAGAACCTAAACCAAAAAGAAAGCCTGTTTTAGTATCTCCAGCTTGTTGGCATTTCTATCCATTATTTGCGATTCAGCTCAAATGCAAATGCTTCAGGGATGGGGGATCTAAAACACTTGAGGCAGAATTGCATGCTTTTTCTCCAACACTCCTAGACCATATTTGTGCATTTCTTATTGAACTTACCAGGTTCTGCCAAAATAATGTTTGGCTTTTCCCCTTATGGAATCATGAGCTTTTGGGGACAGAAAGCAAGTCAATTTACTAAATTATGTGCCTGAACACACTATCAGAATTCCTTCTACAAAGCAGAAGCTCAGTAATTGCTTGAGAAAAACACAAACGATTTCAAGTGATCTATTTTTACACATTTTCAAGGAAATCTACAAAACTTGTAAAGAAATTCCAAAGACCTCAGTAATTGCAAGAGTAAAGTAATTATGGAAAAGCAGAGGCGAAAGGTCATTAAAGGTCATATGATATAATCCCCACACTTTACAAACATAGAAACCCAGAAAGTAAAGGTCTGAAAGGGGGAGTAACTCACTCAATGTCACTTAAAATCAACAAACAGCCGGACTGAGAGCACGGTCTTCTGAGCCACGCACAGCCCCTTCCAAATGTTCCAGCTTTCCCCCCATTCCCGGGGAGACAGGCACCACTTGGGAGCCAAGCAGGAGACACTGATGACAGAGCAGCGGGCATGCCATCCACACAGCTTGAGCCCACGGGGCGTGAGGAAGAGCGACCCTGCCAGGGTCACGGTGAAAGCCACCCCAAATCCTCGTGTTCATCCAAGAAGACCAGCTGTGTTCAGGAAGGCAGAATATATGAAAAGAAAATCCTTAGATTAAGAAGGACCGCTCCAATTTCAAAGTGTACTGCTCATTTCCAAAAGTAGGTATAACGAGGCATTGTTCTTAAAACACAGCCGCGTTAAGTGCAACAAACCACTGTCAATTGCAATTGGGTCTGAGTACCCCAGATTTCTCTCAAAAGAAGTTCTTTGAGAAAAAATAAATTTTGAAGCAAATGTGGTAATGTTTGGAGAACTTTTCCCAGAACTCTATTTTTGCACCTTGCTTCTTTTGTTCTAGCTGTAGCATTTCTGATGTGGGTATTTATGTATGTGCTGGATGTAAGGACTAACCATTTCAAAGAACTCTTAAATCAGTTCCAGAAACCCCATACTGTTGTGTTTAAAATGAGATCAAGTTTTTGATATTATTTCAAGCTGTTTGGGGGAATTTCATTGTTCCTCTCACTTCTATGTTCCATGTTTCCATTTATATTTTAGGCTGAAGTTGTTTTTCCTAAAACCTCACAAGCAAATCACAATTTTTTAAAATGTGTTTTGTGTAAAATATGTTGACAGCCACTGCATAATTTGATGTAATAATTAAAGGCATGACATAAAAATAACATCTCAAGATTATTTATGGAGGTACATAATGGGTCCCTTTGATAAGTGGCCAAATAATTGGATTTGAAAACTTTTCTTTCATGCAAGCTATTTTTTTTAATTTAGTAATTAGCAATTTATACTTCGATCACTAACTAAATTAGCAAAACATTTTAAAAATGGAATACCCACGGACTTCCCTGGTGGCACAGTGGTTAAGAATCCGCCTGCCAATGCAGGAGACACGGGTTCGAGCCCTGGTCTGGGAAGATCCCACATGCCGCAGAGCAGCTAAGCCCGTGAGCCACAACTACTGAGCCTGTGTGCCACAACTACTGAAGCCCACGTGCCCTAGAGCCTGGGCTCTGCAACAAGAGAAGCCACCGCAATGAGAAGCCTGCACACCACAATGAAGAGTAGCCCCCGTTCACCTCAACTAGAGAAAGCCCCGGAGCAGCAACGAAGACCCAACGCAGCCAAAAATAAATTAAATAAATTAAAAAAAAAAAAAAAATGGAATACCCACGGCTGACAAGGATTAGTAGAAAGGGAACTTCTATAAACTACTGAGTGGCTGCAGAGCAAATTGGCACAATAAGTATCAAGGATGACACCATTTAAGCAGGCGTTACAACTCCTGGAACTCTATCTGGAGGGATGTGAAATATGGAAAAGGCATATCTATGTGCACAAAGGTTTTATGCACAACATCATGGTTAATGAAGAAAAACTGCAAGCAACCTAAAGGGCCAACAAGTTGCTTAGGGTGAAAGCAACTTGAGAACAAAATACAAAGTCATTTTAAGTGATGATTCTAAAGACTATATAACTGTAGTAACATAGTTATTCAACGTAAGCTTCAGCCTTCAGTCAAGGAACGGCTGCTGGGTCGTGTTGCAGTTCAGTGTACCGTGTCTCTCAAGGTCCCTTCACTTCCGAGCACCCCTGGGTGGTGTCCTGTCCCCATGCTGCGGTGAAGACTGGATCCTCTTGTAGGAAGCCTGCAGTGTTGGAGATCGGGATGGGTCAGGACCAGCAGGACGGGAGTGCCTTGGCTCGTCTAGTCCAAGGAGAGAGAGGAGACAGGTCTGGTGTGGCCTGGGTGGACGACAGAAGTCCCTACAGGGAAGGGGTGTGGAACACACTGGCCGGACCTCAAGTCCCTCGGAAGAATGCTGGGGGGCCGGCCAGGATGCTCAGAAGAACCAGAGCAGGGCTGCCAACACACAGGTGCCAGTAAGAGAACTAAAACTGGCCACCATGAAACCCGTCAGCCAGATCAGCTCAGCCGACCCCCCCGAAAGCACAGGAAGTGCCCAGTGAAACTGTCCCCCAGCTCCAGGCACAGTCTGTGGGCAGCGGATCCTTCCCAGAGCCCACGGGGGGTAGGGTAGTGAAGAGGCAACTCGATCAGGTTCTCCCTTCCAGGCTTACACTGACACAGACGCAGGCCAGGTGCAGGTGCAGTGGAGCCCGCCCAGCAGGTGACAAGCCGGCCGCAGGGTGGAGGTGTGGCTCTCGGGGTGGGGGACTGCCACCAGGCCTCCCGATGTGTATGTAAGTTAATATGACTATGTAAGGCGATGACACCCAGAAGCAGATGTGCCAGTGTCCCTGGGGCTTGTCCTTACAAACAGCCTCCTGCAGGGAGATTTTCAAAGCCATCCGTCCTCCTCTGAAGTGTTCTTCACAGAAGGACGGTGGCAGGAACGGCACCGGCCTTGGTGCCAGAAAGAATCTGAGTTGCAAGTTGCAAGAAACTTCAGGATGTTCACACTCTCTCCACCTTTATCAATTCACATTCTACCTACTTACTGTATATAGCATAGTGACTCAGTATTTTTACAGATTATACTCCATTAAAAGTTGTTACAAGATAATGGCGTACAGCAGAAATTAACACAACGTTGTAAATCAACTATACTTCAATAAAAAAGAATAAAAAAAACCAAGATGACAGCTATAATTCCCTGTGCTATTCCATTGATCTATGTGTCTGTTATTGTGCCAGTACCATGCCAAGTTGGAAGGGAAGAGGTAAAACTCTCACTATTTGCAGATGACATGATACTTTATATAGAAAACCCTAAAGTCTCCACCCAAAAACTATTAGAACTAATAAATGAGTTCAGGATACAAGATTAATATACAAAAATCTGTTGCTTTTCTATACACTATCAGAAAGAGAAATCAAGAAAACAATCCTGTTTAAAATCTCAGCAAAAACTTAACCAAGGAGGTGAAAGAAAACTATAAAACATTGATGAAGGAAATTGAATATGATATAAAGAAATAGAAAGATATCCTGTGCTTTTGATTAGAAGAATTAATATTGTTAAAATGGCCACACTACCCAAAGCAATCTATAGATTTAGTGCAATCCCTATCAAAATACCCATGGCATTTTTCACAGAACTAGAACAAATAACCCTAAAATTTATATGGAACCACAAAAGACCCCAAATTGCCAAAGCAATCTTGAGAAAAAAAAAAAGAACAAAGCTGGAGGTATCACCCTCCCAGACTTCAAAGCTATGGTCAATCAAAAGTGGCTATTTTTTTAATACCAAGACCTGGTCTCTTGGATAGATAGCTCCTGAGATATCTTTGCTTCTTGACACTTTCACCAAACAAAACTAGTGTGTATATGTGTGTGTGTGTGTGTGTGTGTGTGTATGGATAAATATATATACACACACATTCCAATACCTCCATTACTATGCCTTTTTTCTTTGCCTTCTCCCTATTCAAATGAAAACGCTGAATCCCATCAAGATTACCACTTTTCATTGTTTGCCCTGTCTTACATTAAAATAGTTTCCAAATTGCTACACACATAACACTACAAAACACAGACTTACTAATGAGAGTGTACAATTAATTGCAGTTCTTTATTCTGAAGACTGCAGTTTTACAATCAAATTACCACGTTCAAGTTACTTGCATTTGATTTTTTTTTCCTTCACTGTGGGTATGAAGTAGACTTATATTAACTTGTTTCTAATTGTATTCATTATTAGATTTTTCCCCCATAATTGTTTATTTAATGTTATTTTTGATTATGTGGAATGCTAACATGTTTCTAAAGGTCAAAATCCTTCAAGACATAACCAGAAAATTAACTCCTTCCTCTGGCCCTTCCACAGCATTCGTCCCACCCATTTTAGAACCAATTTTCTCGTTTTCTTGTTTATCCTTTCAGTGCTTTTCTGTTTTGTTTTTGCCAAAATTGTCAAATATGTGTATATTTTATTATTTCCCCTTTTTTCTTCATAATAGGTAGCATACTATATGTACTCTTTGACAGTCTGCCTATTTTAGCAAACAGTGACTCTCAGAAATTACTCCAAACTCTTCATATAGATCTTTCTTATTCTTTTCTATAACTGCATATTTCTCTTTTGTGTAAGTACCAAATTTTTTAACTCATTCTCCTATTCTTGGACATTTCAGTAATTTCCAATATTTTGCAATTACAAACAATGCTAACACATAATATTGTGCTTATGTGTTTTTGTATTTTAGAGGTGTGTCTTTAGGGAAATTTTCTAGAAATGAGATTGCTGAGTCAAAGGATAAATACACACGTATTTTGGAAATTCACCTCCCTGGGGGTTGTACCACTTAGCGTTCCCAACAGAGAAATATAGCAATACCCATTTCACCAGAGACTCACCAACACGTGTATCATCAACGTTCTGAAGTCTTTAAGTCTACTTTAGCCATTTTTATAGGACTTTTAGATAAAAGACAATAATTCTAAATTATTCTGAATGTCTTGTCCAAATGTATGTCCCAAAGACAAAAGTAGATTAATTTGTGATTGACGATCTGTCTTTTGCCCAAATTAGTGAAGCCTTTGAACTGATGCATTTGGGAAAGAGCATTCAAACTATTTAAAGAAAGAGCATTCAAACTATTTAAATTCAAAGTCTTAAAATATGTCCATCTTTACACCTGTATCGTGGTCTGATGGAGGCAGATAGACGGGCAGGAGTAAGCTCTGGCAAGTTCACATTCTGTTTGACCTTCAGTAACGTATTCTAAGGAATAATGTTTTGTATATAATTCATAAGTCTCTAATCAAGGACAAGGCTAGTACAGTCATAAATCTGTGTTCTGGACTCTGCTTCATGTAAATAATTGCCGGATCATTAAGGAATATTTTAATGGGATAAAAGTAGTTCCTGCAAAAAAAAAAAAAAAAGCTCAGATTCTTTTAAAATACTCTTTATAAATTAGGAATATTAGGTCCCTTATCTGTGACATATGTTGCAAACATTGACTCAAGACGATTCTTGATGTTTTCTGCCATGAACACATTTTTCCTTTTAAGTAATCAAATTAATCAATCCTTCATTCTGGCCTCTAGATTAAGATATTGTAAGTCTTTCTATACACTGAGGTTTTGAAGGTATTCACACGTACTTTATTGTATATTTTCAATTTTATATTACTATCTCTGAACCATTTGGGTTTTTCTTGTATGCGTAGAGTGAAGAACAGACACAATTTTATCTTTTTCCTAATGGCTATCCTGCTGTCCCAGGACCATTTATTAAGCAGTCTATCTTTGCTCAGTGATTGGATATGCAGCCCTTATCATGCTCTGGGTGTCCTTATGGACTTGCATCAATTTCCACAGTTCCTCTTCTTGTGCACTGGTCTGTCACTCTGCATGTGCCGGAACCCAGATGTTTTCACTCACTGGCTTTGTAATGGTGTTGGTAGAGTCTTAAACCCTCACCATTCTTCTTCTTGTCTTCTTTTTCTTCTTTCATTTTTATTTTCGCTGTTCTACTGTGTACATTTTTCCATTTGAACTTTAGTATCAACTTGCCTAGGTCTGGGGAAAAGAAACCTAGTTGGTATTTTTATTGGGAATATACTAAATTTATGAAGTAACAGGAGAATTGTCATTTTTATCATGTTAGGCATCACAGAAAGTACAATGTTGTCTACAGTTTTCAAGTGTCTACTTTTGTGCCTTTCAGGAGTGTTTTCCAATTTTCTTCACATAGGTTTTGAGCATTTCTTCTTAACTTTATTCTCAAGTATTCTTATCTATGTTTTAATAGAAATTACCTTTTTCAATAGTTTTTATTAGAAAATGGCGCTGACCTATGGAGAACAGTATGGAGGTTCCTTAAAAAACTAAAAATAGAACTACCATATGACCCAGAAATCCCACTACTGGGCATATACCCTGAGAAAACCATAATTCAAAAAGAGTCATGTACCACAATGTCCATTGCAGCTCTATTTACAATAGCCAGGACATGGAAGCAACCTAAGTGTCCATCGACAGATGAATGGATAAAGAAGATGTGACACATATATACAATGGAATATTACTCAGCCATAAAAAGAAATGAAACTGAGTTATTTGTAGTGAGGTGGATGGACCTAGAGTCTGTCATACAGAGTGAAGTAAGTCAGAAAGAGAAAAACAAATGCCGTATGCTAACACATATATATGGAATCTAAAAAAAAAAAAAAAAAAGGTTCTGAAGAACCTAGGGGCAGGACAGGAACAAAGACGCAGACATAGAGAATGGACCTGAGGACACAGGGAGTGGGAAGGGTAAGCTGGGACAAAGAGAGTGGTATGGACATATACACACTACCAAATGTAAAATAGATAGCTAGTGGGAAGCAGCTGCATAGCACAGGGAGATCAGCTCGGTGCTTTGTGACCACCTAGAGGGGTGGGATAGGGAGGGTGGGAGGGAGACGCAAGAGGGAGGAGATATGGGGATATATGTATACATATAGCTGATTCACTTTGTTATACAGCAGAAACTAACACACCATTGTAAAGCAATTATACTCCAATAAAGATGTTCATAAATAAAGAAAGAAAGAAAAGAAAATGGTGTTAACTGTCAAAGAGGTTTTCATCAATCAAGCAGATAATCATATGTTCTTTCCCGTGGAAATATTAATAAAGTGAATAATATTAATAGATTCCCTAATATTGAATCATCCTTTAGTGAAAGTCTAAAACCACTTGGTCTTGGAGAATTCTTTATTATTTCTTAATGTGGTGCTGGAATCCACTTGCTAATATTTTAATCTAGGTTTTTTGCATTGTTATTTAAAATTAATATTTGTAAATTTCATTTTTATGTTGTTTATATCAGGTTTAAGTATCATTACTATATATCATTACTATATTTGCTTCATAAAAAGAACTTAGAAGTTTTGATATGGTCTCTAAAGTTTTGACTGAATTCCCCTGGATCTCTCTGGGCCTGATGGTTTTACATGAAATATTCCTTGATAATTTTCTCTAGTTTTTCGGTGGAAATGGGTGTGTTAAATAATTCTGTTACTACTGGAATGGATTTTGGTAAACTGTATTTTCCAATAAATTATCCATTTCATCAAGGTTTCCAGTTGTATTTGCATAGACACAAGCAAAATAGTCGCTTGTGATTTTTAAACTTCTACTAGGCCTTCTCTCCCTGCCTCTCTCTGTGTCTCTACCTCTCTCTTCTCATTGTCCCACTAATGATATGTTAGATCTTTTTCACATATCCCATACACCTCATATGTTCTTTTCTTTATTTGTTTATCCTTTTTTTGTTCTGTGTCCAATTTTCTGCTAAATGCATTCTTTGAGTTCTTATTTTCTTTTATGGATTTGTTAAATTATGGAATGTCCACTTGGAACTTTCCTTAACTATTCTCATCTCAGTTTTGTTTTCTTGGACATAGTAACATAGTTATTTCTAAGTCAATGCCTTGTTTGACCTTTTCTCTTTTAGGTTGTGTCTTTTGCTCTTAGATCACATTATTTTCTGCTTACACACACCTCATTATTTTTGATTGAATGATTGACATCATATATGAAAAATTATATAATAATTTTCTTTTTCCAGACACTCTTTGCCTTTACTTCTGGCAGGTAGCCCATGTACTGACAATCTACAGACTCTTCTATTTCAGTGAGGGATTGATTCAAAGATGGGTTCTGTCTCGGGCAGGACTGGACCATCTCAGGTTTGCCCTCACCCATGCAGCCCAGACTTTAAGGGTGTCCAGCTGTGGTTCAGGCTTCTGGACCCCCTCCATTAGCCTTTCTGGACTTGATAGACACCTATGAGGAAAATCATTTCTAATTCTGGCTTACCTTTCTGATCTCCTTTCTCCTTTGCTGTTGGCCTTGTACTCTTCACTGTGTTATAAACCCTCCAACACTTTTGAGAAAACGTTTCTGATATTTTGCCCAGGAGAACTTGTCTGAATTAGCCTGCCATTACTGCAAGTGGAACTTAACTTACATTTTTAATCAAACATGCATACATTGTGGAATAACACTGAATTTTAAAAATAAATCCCTGAGTTTCTGTTTAAGGCCCACCACTTTACACACCCAACCTGCATGTTGTCTGCCTGCCCATACACTTCTTTGGGGGAAACCACAGTAGAAACGTGTTAGTACTACAGGTGTTTTTTTAGAAGCTGAGGATTTCCAGCTGGCTCCAGGACTTTTGTCCAGAGTAGTTGAGAAGCAGGTGTTTCTGTTTGCAGAGACCGTGAAGGTGTCACCACCTGTGTATGAGGAATGGTCTAGGGGCTGGAGAGGTCAGGGTAGTTCTTATCCAGAGGAGTCCAGAGGAGACAAGTGGCTGGACCCCTGGACATAGGATTTCCAGGAGGTAATTCAGGAAGCTCAAGTTAAGACAGTCTTCAAAAGAGGTCAGTTTAGGAAATGTTGAGTTTGGGTACATGGAAAATGTATAGATGAGAGATCAACTCCTACAATAGGCAACTGTGGAAATGGATTTTGAGACTGGAAAAAAGAGGCCCCTCACCCTTCAGGCTCTCCTGTTAGAAGCTTGAGATAAAGCCAGGAATGTGACACTTTCTAACATGTTTTATCTGACCCCAAATGCCAGCTGTGACACTGGAGAAAGAATCAGGTCATGGCAGGCTGTGGCCTGGCTCTCACCACACCTACGGCGATGCTGGCAGGAACTGAAGGGACTGAAACTTAGCTAAGTGCTGAGGAAGTTACCCAACATTACTTATGGGACAAAGTCTTGGCAATTCCCATTTCTGGTTGAGCTATTTTCCATGAATATTGCAAGCAACCCTCTCGGTCGCCTAATTTTGTAACAATAAGTACAGTATCACAGCCATTCTTTTCCTGGAAATTATCTACCTGGTATTTAGAAAACATATATTCAATTTAAAGGAGCCAACTTGTATTATATTCCCAAGCCTGCTCCCTAAGTTTTTATTAAATGACTTTAAAGTGTGGTAAAGAAAGAGCAGATTGCCATGTGATCGACTCTTACACGGCCTTGGAAAATCCCTAAAAGTCCCTAAGCAAAACAAATTACATTTTTAACCCAAATCCAAAGGAACAAAACATCTGTAGCAATTATACACACTGTAACTCCCTGCTTAGGCCAATTCAATTGCTGCTCGCCAGTAAATCTGTTCATTTTTCTTTTTGCATATGAGTAGCATGTGAACTGTGAAATATCTTGGCTTTTCCATTTGCATGAAAAAAAGTCCTTTGAAGCTCCTGGCATCTGGTTGTTCGCCCTCTACCCATCCTCACCCCACATAGTTATCCTAACCCCCCTCCCATGCTAAGTGAAGACTGGGGATCACCTCCCCAATTCCTACACACATCCTAGGGGACCTCAGTATCCATGAGGGTGACACAGCCAGCACCCCAGGCCAAGTGCGTGGATTTTTTTCACCTATGATGATCTTCCCTGCCCTCCTTTCAGACACTTGCACATCCCACACCTGGGGGGCAGGAATCACAATGTCAAATGTCCCAGGCCCAGGCTGGTTGACAAGCACCTCAAGTCTGGTGAGTTGGTGCCCTGCAGGCTGAGCAAGGCCCAGGAGAGGGAACTTGTGCCGTCGGAGAACGGCCACAAGCATGCCAACCCACTGCCGTCCATGGCCAGCATGATCGATCTTCCGACTTACCGAGAAAAGAAAAGGAAAAAAAAAAAAAAAAAATCCAGACTTCCATTTGAAATCTGTTGGTTATTCAATTGGCTCAATTAAAATACAAAATAAAACGAAAACAATAGCAGAAGTATGGTGTGAGCCAAACTAAAATCACGGACCCCGATTCCTAATCTTTACCCTCTGCTTTTAGCCTCTTCCCATCTCAGGGTCTTTACCCTCTGCTTTTAGCCTCTTCCCATCTCAGGGCTGTTCTATCCGTAAAAACCAGGGCTCTGCTCTCCTTCTCCAAAGGCCACTGCCCCCTACTTCGTGCTCTGCTGCTCTGTCCAGCCCATGCCTCATCCCTAACACAGGACTTAGGTTCTGTCCTTCCCTCCCAGGTTCTCCAGCACCTGGTCTTCATCTGGCCACCCAAGGCCTTACACCTAGACACGCTACTGCAGTGGCTCCCATACCCTCCCTCTCCCCAGGGTCTGTCCTCCCTCTGCACCTGCCCAGCCTGGAGCAGCCTTCTTGGGGCCCTATGCAGAAGTGCTCTATCAAGGAGGGGCATGTTTGTCTTGGTGTTGGCCGGGCCCATGGCCATTCCCTAAGGAATATAGGAAGGAGGGAAGGAAGGAAGGAAGGAGAGGGGAAGGAAGGAAAGAAGGGAGGGAGGGAGGAAGGAAGGAAGGAAGGAAAGAAGGAAGGAAGGAAGAAGGAAGGAAGGAAGGAGGAAGGGAGGGAGGGAGGGAGAAGAGAAGGAGGGAGGGAGGGAGGGAGGCATTTTCAAATTATGTTAAAAGCATGAGCTTTAATATCAGGTCAATCACACACAAACTTTTTAACCTATGGCAAGTTACTTAAATTCTGAGCCCTAATTTTCTCATATATAAAATTTTCTCCTATATAATACAGCCCAGGGCAACAGGGAAGAGCAAAGGATTACTGGAGGCCACAGGCACAGTACCTAATGCCCAGAAGGCAGGTAGTCATTTCTTGCTATTGCTGTTGTTATTACTCTACATAAGCAGTCAAGACATCCAGCCCCCGACCCTGCACCCCCTCACTGAGAACTTCAGTTGTTACACTCTCTTCTCTTTGGGAATGGGCCCTGGATCTGGGCAGCAGTGATACCAGCGGAGAGCAGCACAGTTCAGGCTCAGTCGTCGAGTTGGCACCAGGATGTAGCCCACGTGGCACTCTGGCTCCTGATGGGATCAACAGTCACACATCTGCTCAGAAAGATGCATGAGGGGCTTTGCTGGCCTATCTTTTCCTTGACCCTGCAAATGAGGAGATTGGAGAAACCACCCACATGATGGGATGGGAGGAAAGTCCTCAATGCCTGGACGTCCATCCAAGGGCACAGAGGGAGATGCTTCTCTCAGCTGCATGGCTCTCTGTGTTGCTCACTTTTGGGAAAGGTGGGGGAATGCATCCACAGATGTAGATGACCGTAGTCTTTGTGAGAGAGGCAAGGGGTAAGTCCCCACCGCGCCCTTGGGGAACGCAAGATCCTGCAGAGTTGGCAAGTCAGTGGCCAGGCATTTCATCTCTAGGGTCAGATGACTTGGGTCCGAATTTGGGCCCTGACCTTTCCTATATGTGACCTTGGGCAAGTTTGCACCTGAGTGCCCATTCCTCCTCTGTAAAAGGGTGATATGAGGATAGAACCAGCTGAAAGGATTGCTGCAAGACGTAAGTAAAATGATACGTGCAAAGTGCTTAGCACGGTGGCTGGCACATAGCAAGATCTGGATAAATGCTACCTATTTTTTAATTACAGAAGATACATAAATGCAGAATTATTTAGAGAACCAAGTGATAATGACCTTAGAGCTGTATTGAGTGGTATAGGATACAAACTAGGGGGCAACTGGGTTGGGGAACACTTTATAAGGATGCTGGTGTGTGAGAGCAAGAATTTGCCCAGTGAGAAGTAAACAGAACCTTCCAGTGAGAGCAGATGGCTTGTGCAAAGGTACAGAAATATGAAAGGGGTGCACAATTCCACTTGGGTCTGTGGGTTCTAGCAGAGCAAACAAGTGCCCTGGCAGCTTGGCAGATGGAAAGTCATGGGTGTCAGCCTAGAAAGCCAGGATTTGGCTTTAAGGCAACTGTAAGGCTTTATGAGAAGGATCTAGGCCATGGCATTTCTCAAAAAAAAAAAGTGTGCAGTCATGATATTTAGAAAAGACCTACCTTCACAATGACTTACTGTGATGAGGTCGCTTGAGTTTTTCACCAGCTGAGTTGATGTTCTGCCCCTGGGTCTCAGGCCCTGTTCTCACCCAACCCTCACTCAGTCACCTGCATGCAGGGGCCCCTGGCTGGCTAAGGACACAGTTCCTGACACACCAGCCTCTCTCCAAGTTGTTACCCTTCAGTTCCACCCCAGTGGCTGCCAGTTGGTTCTGTGAGAGCCCATTCCGCTTGCCAAAAATGCTAGGATGCTGGCCAACGCTCTACAAAAACAAATAACCTTTTAATGACCTTGTTTTCATTCTACCTGCATTCAAACCCAGCACCCGAATCTGATTTATGACTTTGTTCCTCGCTATTATGGTTCCATGACCCATACTTATTCAGCCACCTTATCAATCTCGTCCGACTGGACACATTTCATTTCCCCAAAATTTTGCAATGAGATCCTGGAAGGGAGAGCTTTTGCAGGTGCCATAGAAGGTAGGGCACAGATGTGCTCAGCCATGGACCCAGTGGCCTGCCCTGGGGGACATCAGGCCCCAGCACTCCTCTCCCGGGAGTCCTGGGCACAGGGAGAGGGGAGAATTCTCCCACCCACTGGGACCGCTGCATGGTCCACTCAGCCCGTGCCCAGACAGGGGCCAAGGAGAGCAGGTTTAGGGGCCAGAAAAATGTCTTCTTTGGCAGTGCCTCCACCTTCCAAATTCCTTCCAGCAGGTTTCCATCAAGGAAAGATCCATTATGGGCAAACAGGCAGGCCAGACAGACTGCAGGTCCATGTGACTGTATCGTAGCTGCCCAGCCCTAAAACTGCCCCTTCCCGGGCTACACTGCCACTCCTGTCCAGGCCACCAGCAGGTGTCTCTGACCTTGGATGAGAAAGTGCCAGAACTGGGTGTCATTCAGCACTAGATTTGAATCCAGGATCAGCCAATTCCTAGCTATCTTAGTCTGTTTGGGTGGCTTTAACGGAATTATCACAGACCAGGTGGCTTATGAACAAGAGATTTATTTCTCACAGTTCTGGAGGCTGGAAGTCAGAGATCAAGGAGCCAGCAGATTTGGTGTCTGGTGAGGCCTACTTCCTGTTTTCACAGCCGACAGCTTCTAACTGTGTCCTCAGGTGGCAGAAGGGGTGAGGGAGTTCTCTGGGGCCACTTTTCTAAGGGCACTAACCCCATCACAAGGGCTCCGCCCTCATGACCTAATCACCTCCCAAAGGCCCCAATTCCTAGTACCATCACCTTGGGCATTAGGTTTCAACATAGGAATTTGGGGGGACATAAACATTCAGACCATAGCAAACCGTGTGGAAAACAGTTCATCTCTCTGCAGTTGAAGTCCATTCAGAACACATTATGACTGTGAGTTTCCTCAGTGCACTGATCTTCACAAGTCAGCTTAGCCCTCATGAAGTGTAAACTGGGTGTCTGGGCTCTTTGAGGCCCCGTGATAGGCACAGAGCGGGTGATTGTGGAGGCTCCAGGGAGGAGGGGGGAGCAGGCACCTTGGGAAGGAAGGCAGGTGATGGCAGTGCTGACAATTATCAGGCTCTCCCACAACCCGGGGTGGGGACATGGTTCCCTGGCAGGAACACGGACACAAAGGATCAAACCGTGGCTGGAGAGGCCCCCACCAGTGGAAGGGGACAAATCTGGACTCCCTGACACCAAAACACTGCTCCTCAAATCACCCCCCGCCACTCCTGACTTCCGTTGTTACACGTGCTACTCAGTCTTCATTTGGCTTGTAAAATACCTTTCTGAGCTTTAGCAGGAAAATGAATCATTCTCACACTAGATCTAACGAAAACAAATTATAAACACATTTAATTTTTTAATGTAATAAAAACCCTCTGATTCTTGGAACTTTGGAAAGTCATTCCTGGGAACTATAATGTTTTCAGAATAGGTGGTAACTCGCCTCTTGTTGTTCATTTCATCTGCCAACAAACGACCTCTTTGACTCACAGACCTCTGTGAGCCTCTGATTACGGGACACGTGTTATTTTGCCCTATGGGGACCCACGGACCTTTTCTCACGGACCCGCTGGAATCTGCTCGCAGAGGGGAGCGTTGCTAATGACTTGGAGGGATTGCATTGAGAAATTGAAGAGAAGAAAGTTAAACCTGACTAGGCCTCAGTCCATTTAGTGTACACTAGTTGTTTTGTAGCAAGTAAGATTGCAGAGCTGACATTTATTTACTGAATTATAGTTGATTTATAATATTGTGTTAATTTCAGGTGTACGGCAAAATGATTCAGTTTTTTTTTTCAGACTATTCTCCTTTATAGGTTATGACAAGATATGGAATGTAATTCCCTGTGCTATACAGTAAATCCTTACTGCTTATTTATCTATGTATAGTAGTTTGTATCTGTTAATCTCATACTTCTAATTTGTTCCTCCCTCCTTCCCTTTCCCCTTTGTTAACCATAGTTTGTTTTTTATGTCTGTGAGTCTATTTCTGTTTTGTATATAGATTCATTCGTATTGTTTTTAGATGCCACATGTAAGTGATACCATATAATATTTGTCTTTGTCTGACTTACTTCACTTAGTATGATATTCTGTAGGTCCACCCATGTTGCTGCAAATGGCATTATTTCATTACTTTTTATGGCTGAGTAATAGTCTATTGTATATATAATATACCATGTCTTCTTAAGTCAATCGTCTGTTGATGGGCACTTGGGTTGTTTCCATGTCTTGGCTATTGTAAACAGCGAACACTGGGGTGCCTATATTTATTTATTTGAGAAACGTGAGCGTTTTTTCAAATAAGCCATCAAACCATAGGACCCTATGCACCAATAGCTACCTTCACCCTGCTACAGTTGAAAGATTGTAAATAATACTGGGAAAAAACACCTTTTTTGGAGATTATTTGGGGGTATGCTTATGATTGAGTAAGCCCCTAAGGATGCAATAATTAAGTGTGGCTCTTTCTTGAGTTGTCTCTCATTCTCATTGTGGCCTGAGTCAATGTCAAAAATTATGGGTGAGCATAACGCGTGACACATAACAATGTAGGAACTGTGGGGTGTGATTGCAAACCACGGGGGTCCGAGTCCTGGATTTTCAGACTAGCTCGCCCTGGATTGGCTCACCAGGTACACCTAGGGGAACAACGTCACTGCTCGAGTCCCACTTACTCAGGTGTACAAGGGACTTTGCACCTGGTTAGACCACCTTCCAGTGTACCAGTGCGCTGGCGCTATGCTATTCCCTTTAAACGTATCTTCTTGCTTCTTCAGATAAAGTTGACTCTCAGTGGAAGTGGAGATGGAGATAAAAGAAGCAGAGACAGAGCTGGAGCAGTTGACTCCATGTGCAATGGCGACACATGTTCAAGGGTAACATTCAGCCCTAAACTTTGACTAGCAGCAACTTCACCTGGAGAGACAGGTACCAACTAGAAACAGCAGCTGGTTAGCTGAGACTGGCTGGCCGGAGCCACCCACCCTTGCACACCCACACACACTCCTGCTGGGGAAGTTGAAATGTCTCCACTCTCTTCACACTGCTTTGTGTCCTGGCCACACCTGCTCAAGTAGTCTTTCTAAAACCCAGAATGGATCACACCTCCCCCTAATTGTACTTATTCAGTGAATCCTATGTCTTTCAGGTTAAGCCCGAGGTTCTTAAATGTACAATCAAGGCCTGTCTAATCCTACTCCTCCTACTTCAGGAAATTACCCCTCAAACACCTCACTCCCTTTCACCTCCGCAGCTTGGGCAGGGGGCATTTCTCCTCTTCTTGTCTATCAAAACCCCGTCTGAAACCTTGCGGCTCTGACTTTTCCCTCTCTTGCACCCCCATATTACACAGTTTCTACTGCCCTTTATGGGGAAGATGGCACTGCTTTGTAGAGACAGTTGGGGAAGTCTGGAGGGGAGACTGCCAATACCCATCTCTGTCCTAGAACCAAGCGGGATGCTGGGCTCCTGGAAGGGTATCACTGACATCAGACATTGAGTGAAATTCGCTGCAGGCCATGCTTGTACTTCCATTGCCTGGCGATAATTATGAGGTGAATGAAAGGCCCTGGCATGGCTCGCCCAGGGGTAGTCTGCTCCCCCTCGTGGAGAAAATAAAATATCCATTCCCTGTCTTCCCACCTTCCTCTCTGCAAGATTTTAAAGGGAAGACAGAGGTATTAAGAATAGAGATGTTTTTAAAACCCTAGCTTTGAACAAGACACTGAAGAGGGGAATCTTTGTAAGTCAGAAGCTTATTAATACCGGCCAGGAGTTCTCAGTTTTGAGTTCTGGATTTCATTCATTCATTCACTCAGCAAAGGTTTCTTTGGACAAGAAAGAAATCTTGTCCCACAATCTGGGACAAGTTTTATATCAGGCATTGGGGTGGATACCTACCACGCCCCAACACACCTACCTAAGAGAAGACAGAAACATGAGACAAACATGCTACAGGGATGTGAGCACGGTCAGAGTATGGGAAGGGGCAGTCAGTGCTGTTAAGCAGGGCTGCAAAGTGGAAAATGGGACATGAAGACATCTTACAGGTTTTATTTTTGAACTGTATGAATAGATTGTCTATGCTAATATTACTAAGTCTACATACTACTATTATCTAACATTAAGCAAATTGTCAACAACTAAAGCAAAAAAGAAAACATGGCCCCGTGACACCAGCGGTCAGCATAGAGCCGCACTCAGCATTGCACGCCAGAGGAAGCTTTTTCCCCACACATGGGACTTCTTCAAAAGCTTCACTTGGCCACCTCAGATGCTGATTTCCAGGCCAACTGAGACTTCTGAGCCTGTAGGGTGCTGGACCATCTGGCCTGGAAGTGTTTTGTCTACAGAGCCTCTCGGCCCACTTCTCGGGGGAACAGGCTCTGATGACGACACCCTCCTCCAGCTGGCCCACTGTCTCGTGGTGGCCATGTCCAGAGGAGAAACTACCTGAGGACTTAGAGGTCTCAAGGTGTCACTGACAAACACCAGAGGGGAGGTGGGTGGTTAGAGCAGGTGGGGAAAGACAGGTGTTGACCTACTGCAGGTGGGGACCAAGCAGGTAAACAAATTGCTGACTCCAGAACTAGAGTAAGCCAGAGAGAAGAAACACATGAATGACAACAAAAAAGCATGGGAGAAGCGATGCTCACCTTGTAAGAAACAAATAGGAATCCCAAGGTGCTTCTGTGATCAGCAGAGTTCATGCCTGAGGTTCGGGATGGGACCTGAGTCCTAGGGGAGACCATTGCCACAACAAGGCAAGACTAGATTCATAGGGGTAAATGAGGAACCAGGACCTGGTCTGGGGAGCAGGGACCAAGGCCAGACACAAAAGCAGGTGATGCACTAAGATACATGCACAAGATGTTTATCATATAACAACTTAGAGTAACCAACGGTTAGAAAAATAAATAGCTACAGGAGGCAACAGGTTACATAACTTATGGTCAGTTATGATGGCACGCTAGGCCTTATTAATGTTGGAGAAAGACATTCATGATGAATTACTGACTGAAACAGGCAAATGAAAGAATTATAGGGAATTCCCTGGCGGTCCAGTGGTTGGGACTCTGCGCTTTCACTGCCAAGGGCCCAGGTTCATTCCCTGGTCAGGGAACTAAGATTCCGCAAACAGCACAGCGCGGCCAAAAAACAAAACAAAACAAAAAAGTATGTAAAATGAAGGGAGGGATTATAATGTCATTCATAAATACAGACTCTGTTGTCAGACTTCCAGAATGTGAGTCCTAGTCTGACAACTACCAACTTTTCAGTTAGTTTGTTGATAAACCAGGGATAAGAATAGCACCTACCTCCTATAGTTGTCATGAAGGTCGGGATATTACATAGATACCACTTAACGACATATAATTACTAAATAAAAGTTAGATAGTATTGTTATTAGATAAAATTATTTTCTACTTTCTTTTTTTATAGTAAAATTTGAGTCTTATGCCCACTCTTTTTTATAATGACATTTTAAATATTTTAGAGGCAAGGCTTGGAAGTGCTAACCAAACCTCTCCTCGCCCCTGCAGCTACCAAAGAAGAGACACCATTCTTCAACATAAAGCTAAAGTAAAGATCCTAATAAGGTATTAAATGGAGAACGTTAATAAGAGGTTCAATCTTACTCTCCTGTCCTGTGTAAAGATTTACATGAATATTTATAGTTATTACCATCTTATTCTGTTTCCTACTATTATAAATCTGTCTTCTAAAATGTTATTTGCATTAAAAGATACTTGGACTAGAGAGGGTATTGCGATGTCCTGTGAAAGCAACTTTAAAAATCTAAAAAAAGTGTAATCTGAAGGTTATCTTATTTGATAAATTGTGCCATAATAGTTACTCTGAATTGATTTATATAGCCCTAAAAGACATAAGTCTGGAGGTGTAAATACTTGGAAGCTTTGTCAGACTAGAGGGGTTCATTGGCACTTTCCTCTTCTTTCTATAATCATGGAGGTATAAGAAACCTATGGTAGAATTACTTTTTCTAAATAGGAGTTGGGGAGTCTGTGTCCTTTGAATGTTCAATTAGAATAATTTCTATTCTGTGCGCACACACACACACACACACACACACACACATATACAGCTGGAGAGAAAAAAATTTTGCTAAAATGAACCTCCCCAAAAAGAATTTGAAAAAGAATAGATACATGTATATGTATAACTGAATCACTTTGCTGTACACCTGAAACTAACACATTGTTAATCAACTATACTCCAGTGTAAAATAAAAAGTTTTAAAAAAAGAAAAAAAAAAAAGCAGGTGATGGTGGGTGGGCAGTAGTTGAAGGAGGAGAGATGAGGTTATGAAAATTAGTCCTTTCTTCTCCTTCTCAGCAGGTGACACTGTCATCTTCTTTATAGAGGAAATAGAAACAATCAGAGAAGGATGTCTTGCATTCCTTGTCCTCATCCTCTTAGTATTCCTCATGTATACATTTTCTGTACAAATTTTAGAATCATCAATTTAAATAAAGAACACTAATACTGACAAACTTCTAATCTGTATATAAATTTGAGAAGAGGTTAACATATTGGTAAATATCTTGCACATCTTTTGCTAGATCTTTTTCCCACGTATTTGATATTTTATGAAACTATTGTAGATGACTTTTCACCTTTTCTAATTGTTTACTACAAATATAAAATGCAAATGACTTGTGTTTATCTTACATGCAGCCAATTTGCTGAACACTCTGTCTTGGAGGGATCTCTCCTTCTCCTGCTCCTCTCCTCTGGTCAACCAGCTCCACCTTTTCCACAACACCGATTCGGGAGTTTTTCTCTCCCAAATCATTCTTCAGAAACAGCTGTCTGGGGGGAGAGGCAGAGTCAAGATGGCAGACTAGGAGAACACAGAGTTCAAGTCTCTGCACAACTAGGGCACTTACCAGGCACTGGTGGGGGGACCACAGACACCTAAGGGGACGGGAGCAACTCCCAAGCGACCAGGTAGGACGTGGGGGGGAGGGAGGGGGAGAGAAGTGGTGGAGGCGGGATGAGACGGGCGCCCCTGAGGGGCAGCTGGGGGAGGCGAGGGGTTCCCAGGCCCGGAGGGGCCCACCCATGCTTAAGGGATCAACAGGGACGGGGGAGACCCTCGGGAGAGCAGAGGATCAGAAGGGAACGTGGCCAGCATTTCCCTTGTCCTCTTGGGTCCTGGGGAGCCTGCTGAGGTCCTGGGCCTAATCCTCTGCCCTTCAAGGTTCCCTCCAGCTGTGCTGAGCCTAAGCCCCGCACCCCACACTCCCACCCAGGGCCTTACTTCTACACTTAGCACTCCGAGGCCCCTCCCACGAGGCTGCCTTTCCTGGCCTAGCGGGTCCTGAGCATAGGTCCCGCCCCCGCCTAAGCCCCACTCCCCACAGCCAAGGCCTTTTGTGGCCTTTTTTTTTTTCTTTTTTCTTTTTTTAAGTTGTGGTTCTCTTTTACCTTGTTGTTGTTGTTTCATTTATATTTTTATTTTTTCTAATAAATTTTTTATTTTTCTCATTTTATTTTATTCTTTATACTTTGTTATTGTTCTTCTCCTTTTGGATTGTTCCCCTTTTTTTGTTTTTTGTTTTCCTTTTTTTCTATTGCAGTTCTGTTCTACCTTGTTGTAGTTGTTTCACTTATATTTTTATTTTATTTTTCCTAATATATTTTTTTATTTTTCTAATTTTATTTTATTTTTTATTCTTTGTTATTGCACTACTCCTCTTTTTTTCTTTTTTTTTTCTTTTGTCTTCTCTTTTGCCATGCTGCAAGATGTGCAGGATCTTGGTTCCCAGGCCAGGGGTTGGATCTGAGCTCCTGTGGTGGGAGCATCAAGTCCAAACGGCTGCACTAACAGACAACCTCAGACCCCAGGGAATATTCATCAGTGAGGTCTCACAGAGGTCCTCATCTTGGCACCAAGACTGGCTCTACCCAACTGCCTGCAAAATCCAGTGCTGGACACCCCAGGCCAAACAACCAGTAAGACAGGAATACAGCTCCACCCATCAAAAAAATGAGGTGACAAAAAAAATATGTTACAGACAAAGGAACAAGGTAAAAACCTACAAGACCAAATAAATGAAGAGGAAATAGGCAACCAACCTGAAAAAGGATTCAGGGTAATGATAGTAAAGATGATCCAAAATCTCAGAAATGGAAATGAGGCACAGATCGAGAAAATACAAGAAATGTTAACAAAGACCTAGAAGAACTAAAGAACAAACAAACAGTGATGAACAACACAATAACTGAAATGAAAGATACGCTAGAAGGAATCAATGATAGAATAACTGAGGCACATGGAAAGCTGCTCAACACCACTAATCATTAGAGAAATGCAAATCAAAACTACAATGAGGTACCACCTCACACCCGTCAGAATGGCCATTATCAAAAAATCTATAAACAATAAATGCTGGAGAGGGTGAGGAGAAAAGGGAACCCTCTTTCTTACACTGTTGGTGGGAATGTAAACTGATACAGGCACTGTGGAGAACAGTATGGAGGTTCTTTAAAAAACTAAAATAGAACTACCATATGACCCAGCAATCCCACTACTGGGCATATACCCTGAGAAAACCATAATTCAAGAAGACACATGCACCCCAATGTTCACTGCAGCACTATTTACAATAGCCAAGACATGGAAACAACCTAAATGTCCATTGAGAGATGAATGGATAAAGAGGATGTGGTAAATATATATAATGGAATATTATTCAGCCATAAAAAATGAAATTGGGTCATTTGTAGAGACGTGAATGGACCTAGAGTCTGTCATACAGAGTGATGTAAGTCAGAAAGAGAAAAGCAAATATCGTATATTAACCCATGTATGTGGAATCTAGAAAAATGGTACAAATGAAACTATTTGAAGGGCAGGAATAGAAACACAGATGTAGAGAACAGATGTGTGGACACGGGGCAGGGGAAGGGGAAGATGGGATGAATTGGAAGATTAAGTTTGCCATAAATACACTACCATGTGTAAACTATATAGCTAGTGGGAACCTGCTGTATAGCACAGGGAGCCCAGCTCTGTGCTCTGTGATGACCTGGATGGGTGGGATCGGGCTGGGGCAGGGGGAGGGAGGTCCAAAAGGGAGGGGATATATGTATACATATAGCTGATTCACTTCATTGTACAGCAGAAACTAACATTGTAAAGCAATTATACTCCAATGAAAAATAAATAAATAAAATACAGTCAGAGTACAAATCCAAAAAAAAAAGTCATTCATGGATTTTAAAAAAAAAAAAAAGAATAAAAACAGCTGCCTCTACAAGCCCCAAGGGTATCCTCATTGTCAAGTTCAGTTGCCCCATCTCAGCCATGCCTTTCTCACTTTCTCTGATTTATCTGATAGTCCTGACTGGTCCCTTTCCCTTGTCTTCTGGGAATCTGTTCTCCAGCTTTTTGCCTCTTCTCTCTCTGACGGCTTCTCACCATCTTTATCCTGCATTCCTTAAACATGATTCTACCCAGAAGCTCACCCTCCCTCCTGTTTTCCTGCGTAATGCAGAGTGTCCATCTTACTAAATGATTTGGAGGGGGAGGGAGACTTCAATGACTTTAACTGTTGGTTCTGTTATAACAATATTTTTACCCTCAATCAAGCATACACATTATAGAGTGCAAAAGGTGAATTTCAAAATAAATCAAAGTGCTCAAGGTAAATTTGTGTTTGGACTGCACATTTATACATAGTGTACAAATGTACTCTTCAATTCTGCTTGTATATGTTTTGGTGGAAAGTTTTGAGAAGCACTTCACTAGAGAATCAAATCCCCGCTTCTCAAACCGTAATAGAATATCTAGGCTCAACACCTTTCCTCCCCCTTTCTGTTCCCTCTATATTCAATCAGACTGAACTTGGATATATCCAACTTGAGCCTGGCTGTAGTCACAAATCTTGAGGGGGAGCCATAACTTAGTCTAAACTGGGTTGCCTGGACCCTAGCATTCACCTGTATGAATACATAGATCTGATTGACTTTTAGCCAATTTTTGAAACCAAAAGAAATGTCAAACAGCAGGGCCTTTCTGTGAACTCCCACTGGGCTGAAATAAGCACGAGAGAATCAACCTGGAACAGAACTGGAGAGACACATTTCAGTTAAGTTTTAAACGACAGTTTCATTCACCTGCTATCCTTATAAATAACAACCTGCCTTCTAATTAATAACTCCCATTTGAGTAGTATTCACCATTGGAATTAAAATTTTCTCTCCTGGACTATTACCAAATATAAGAAATTTCAGTCCAAGAAATAATTTTTGTATAATGATTTCTTTCCAAAGAAATAATATAATGCTCATATATCTCTTCCAGATGCAATATGGCAGCACCAGCACCATTATTTCAGAGTGACACTGTCACATGTCCACTCAAACAAAATAAAATTCCCATCTGGGCTGATCGTTTGGTTAAAATAACAAGCTTACTGACAAGTGCTTGTTTTATGTATGTAACCTCTTCCCAGAAATCCACAACGGATAATATTATGTTTCAGTGCTTTTCATAAGCAGGGAGAAACCATCGTCATTGGCTTTTTGTTTGTCTTGTTGCTGTTATTGGTTTGAAATGGCATGATTTACTGGACCACTCCTAGGATCCTGTACAATGCCTGTGCGAGCAATCTCAAATCCATCGCTCAGGGATAGAGAGAGTGTGTGAGAGATATGGGAACTTTTTAATTTAACTCCAACGCAATCTTTATTCTAATGCTATTGCAATTTTAATTTAACTTTTCTTCACCCAACAATATATTCAGGTTATAATTTTATTCTGGCCAGGCATTTGTTTTCATTTTGTCTCTGATGAGGTCACAGAGGTTGACTAGCTCTAACCTCATTTTCAACTATGAATTAAATGACATTTATTTTAAAACTTTGAATTATTAATGATTGAAATATAACCTGAATAATCATTTTGAACTTTGTTTAATCCTCCATCCGCCTTCCATTGGGATAACCATCACCCCAAGTCCCATGTTCATTATTTTTTGTCCTTTTTATAGTATTTTATTTAATTTACATATATATTTTCACATCCATACAGTATATACTCCTAAAGTATATTCTATTTTAATTTTTAACTTTATAGAAAGAGTATTATTCCATATTTAATATTTTAGCTCTTTAAACTTGCTATAATTCACTAATATTGTTATACCTTCGCTTTTTCATCTTCCTCTTATATAATATTCCACTGTGTGAATGTACCAATTTATCCATCCATTGTCAAATAGACCAGCATTTGAGTTATTTCCAGCATTTTTCCATTATTATCAGTGCTGTTGTGAATATTCTCATACATTGGATTGTGTACAAGACTTTCTCTTGGGTAGAGTATGTGTACGCCCAGCCCAAGGAAGAAATGCCAAATAGTTTTCCAGAATGTTCCCACAATCAACAAACCTAACAACAATGAATAATAGATTCTCCCAATCCTGATAAGGGTACACATTCCAACTTTTGCCCGTGAAATGGGATCATACTGTGCTTTGATCTGTATTTTCTTTGTCACCAATTATGTTGATTTCCTCATACGTTTCTCTGGAAATTGGCACATATTCTTCTGTGTATTGACTACTCACGTCTTTTCCTACTTTTCTATTGTGTGGTTTGTGCTTTCCTTAGTCATGTTCAGAATTTTTAAAATATATTCTCAATACTAATCCTTCATTGGCTGTACCTAATGAAAATGTCTTATCCCATTTTGTAACTTGTCTTTTCACTTTTTGTTTGGTGGTGTATAAAAGTTCTCATTCCTTTTTTTTTTTTTTTAACATCTTTATTGGGGTATAATTGCTTTACAATGGTGTGTTAGTTTCTGCTTCTCATTCTTAATATAGTCAAATGTATTAATTATTTATTATATAGCATACATATAAGTGTTTTGTTTAAGAAGACTTTTGCTACACTAATGACCTGCAGGGTGTTAAGAAGCTCCATTACAGCTCCAGAGCGTAGAAGTTTAGGCTCCCCGTAAGACCCCATTGGGGAAGGGCAGGTCCCACAGTTTTTTCTATGGTGTTTGGCTGCAGTCAAAAGTCATTGTCTAAAAGTCTCTGTCTTGCTATGCAGCTCCTTTGCTGGTCCTTTGGCTAAAAGGAACAGGCTTTTCTTGAGGCATTTATCTCTACCTGTTTAGCATTTCTGGGCTTCTGGCTTCTCTAGTACCTAACCTGGGACATATGAGAGGCAAAAAAGGAATCCATGGAATTTACTACATACTGTTCTGCTCCTTGGATCTCACAGTGGTCCCTAATGTTTGTTTCACATGTAATGCCCAGGATTTTTAACCTGACTTGATAGAAGGAATAGAGAAAATGGTGTCTACTCCATCTTTCCAGAAGCAAAAGTCCATAGTTTTATTTTCAACATTGAGTCCTTATTCCACACAATAAGATATGAGGTAGAGGTCTAATTTTAATTTTTATGTGAATAACATATTTTCCAGGTTTATTTCTCAAACTCATTCTTTTCTCCACTAGTATTTCCCACCTCTGTCATATATTTGGGGGCTATCTTTTCCATCATCAATTTGACTATTCATACACTTTTACCAAACTATCTGAATTACTAGAAAATACAGGATAAGTCTTGATTTATGGAAGTCCAGGATCCTTCACAATTGATCTTTGGTTTTTTGGCCCTTTACTCTTCCATATAAATTTTAGAAGCATCTTAATTTTAATGAAGAACTCTGATACTAACAGGTTGTTAATCTATAAGTAAATTTGGGAAGAGTTTAATTTATCGGGAACTATCTTGTGCATCTTTTGTTAGATTCTTTCCTGAGTATTTACTATTTTATGAAACTATTATAAATGATTACTTCTCTTCATCATTTCTAATTGTTTGCTGTAAATAAAAATGCAACTGACATTTATATGTATCCCATAGGTAGCCAATTTTCTAAACACGACTATTTTTTTGATAATTTGGGGTAATTTGATAACTGGGCATTTTCTATACAAATATATATCATATGCAAATTGTAACATTCTTAGTTCCTCCTTTCCAAGCTCTAAAGTATTTTGCTTCTATGATTGCACTGGCTAGAAGTTTCAACACAATGTTGAAAAAGTCGTGATAGTGGGCATACTTGTCTCATTCTGAAATATAAAGGAAATCTTTCAAACTTTCTCCATTCAGGATTATGTGTGCTGTACTTTTTTAGATCCTCTCTCTGATTAAGGAAATTTCCTTATATTTGTAAATTACTAAGATTTTCTTTTGATAAAATGCCTACATTTGGTCATTAACTCATGTTAAGTCATATAAAAATCTTTCTCTGCATATATTGAGATGATCACATTATCTATATTCTTAAATCAGTAAGTAGATCAAGCTACATTTATGAATGAAATTGTTCAGGGAATACCATTGCATATTGGACAAAACAATTTGACTATGTGTATTATCTCTTCTCATACATTGGTATAAATATGCCCATATGCATGTATAGGTATACACATGCACAGACACATAAAGTTGTCAATCTTCAGAGGAAAATGATCCTGTGTGACCATTTCTCCTAATATTTTTGTCTGGTGTTGATCCTACAGTTCACGAGTTTCATAGGGTTAAGCTGGGGGATGCGCCATCTTTTCCAGTTATCTGCAAAATTCTGTCTAAAATTGATCTATTCCTTGAAAGATGTGTAGGCCCTCTGGGCCTGATTTGTGAGAAGACTATTACTTCATTATTAAATCGTTAGAGGAATATTCAAGTTTTTAACACTTTTTGAATCAATTCTGTTAATGTATATTATTTTAGAGTTTTCTTCGTTGCCTTTAAGTTTTCAACACTGTTGGCTCATATTTGTTGTTAATTTTTTCTTACATTACCTTTATTTATTTATTTATTTATTTATTTTTGGCTGTTTTGGGTCTTCGTTGCTGCGCACGGGCTTTCTCTAGTTGCGGTGAGCCGGGACTACTCTTCGTTGCAATGTGTGGCTTCTCATTGTGGTGGCTTCTCTTGTTGCAGAGCACGGGCTCTAGGCGCATGGGCTTCAGTAGTTGTGGCATGCGGGATCAGTGGTTGTGGTGCATGGGCTTAGTTGCTCCGTAGCATGTGAGATCTTCCCGGACCAGGGATTGAACCCATGTCCCCTGAATTGGCAGGCAGATTCTTAACCACTGCACCACCAGGGAAGTACCTACATTACCTTTAAAATCACTACTTTAAATGTAGTTCTGGGCTCCTTTTCATTCATCTTTCCCTTCCTTCTCATCAACCTTGTCATAGGTTTTCTAACTTACAGATTTTTTTCCAAATAATTAACTTCTGGTGTTTTTATTTTCTCTATTATAATCTTAGTTTATGTTTTAATGATTTTACTCCTTTATTCTTATTCTGTTCCTTCAAAATTTCATGTTTTTTTTCCTTTTTTTTCTTAAGTTGATAAATTTGCTTATTATTTTTTAGGTTTTATACTTTTCTGATATAAGGATTTATGGATATAAATTACTTTGAAATGCCACTTTTGCTTTTCCTGAAAAATCTGATATGCAGTGACTTTATTATTCTGTTGTTGGTATTTTTTTAAATTTCTAATGTGATTTATTTTTTAATCCATAAATTTTTAGAACTGTTTATATTTTTATTGAAATATTGTAAATGTGTAAGTATATCTGTATTTTTCACTAATATTTTGAGTTAAATTCTCATTTAATTGTGATTTTATGAGAGAATGCAGGCAGTATAATACTGTGTATTTTTTAACCAAGGCTTTCTTATGGTTAAAGCTCATCAACTTTCTAAATGATGCATCTGCCCTAGAGAAAAATTAAACTTTCTGTAATTTTTGGATTTGTAACATTACCTAAAAAGCTATATTAGTTCTTGTAGCTTTTCGGTACATTCCATTGAATTTTCCACATTTAATGAACTTATCATCTTTGAACCAAAGACACTTTTATTTCTTTCTTTCCTGTATTAATGCCTTTTAGTTATTTTTCTTGCCCATTGCATGGGCTACAACTTTGAATACAATGTTGAGGTGGGAAGAAGGGGTATTTTACCTTGCTCTTGATCTTATGATCTCCAACCTACATTCTACAATGTTAGCAGTAGGTTGTAGATGCTCTTTATCATCAGGTTGAGGAAGATTCCTTCTGTTCCTACGTTGATGAGAACTACTGTCAGATGTTGGGTTTCATAAAAGCCCTTTCTGTGACTATTGAGATGATCATATGGTTTTTCATTTTTAGTGTAATAATATGGTGAATTACATTGATTTTCCAAAATTAATCCAATCTTCCATTCCTGAGATAAATCCCACTTGGTTTATACATTATATATTGCTGCATTTAATTTTCTAAAAATTTTATTTAAATTTTTGCATTTATACTTATGAAAGATATTGGTCTGTAGTTTCTTTTCTTGTAATGTTTTTGTCTGGTTTTCACATCAAGGTAATGCTAGCCTCATAGAATGAGTTGAGGAGTTGTCCTTTCTCTTCAATTTTCTGGAAGAGTCTATGCAAAATTGTTATTTATTCCTTCCTTAAATTTTTGGCAGAACCCACTAATAAAGCCATATGAACTTGTGGGGTTTTTTATAGGAAGGTTTTTAGCTATACTTTAATATCTTTAGACATGTGGATATTTGGATTATTTATTTCTCCTTAAGTAAGCTTTTATAGTTTGTGTCTTTCAAGAAATTTGCTCATTTCATCTAAGTTGTTGAATATACTGATATGAAACCATTTATAATATTCTTTTATTATACTTTTAATAAATGTAGGTTCTGTGTGATGTTGCTGCTCTAACTACTGATATTTATATTTTTGCATCTTCATTATTTTCCTCATTAGTGTGGCTACATGTTTATAAATGTATTAAACTTCTAATAAGAACAAGATTTTGTTGCATTGATTGTCTCTATTGTTTTTCTGTTTTCTATTTTATTGATATCTATCTTGACTCTTCTTTTTTCTTTTTTTTTTTTTCTATTTACTTTTAATGCCATTTGTTCTTCTTTTTCCAGTTTCCTAAGATGGGAGTTGAGGTCATGGATTTGAGAACTTTCTTCCTTGCTAATAGAAGCATTTAGTGTTATCAATTTTCTATTGAGTACTGTTTTATTTATTTATTTATTTATTTAATTTATTTATTTTTGGCTGTGTTGGGTCTTCGTTGCTGTGCGCAGGCTTTCTCTGGTTGTGGCGAGCGGAGGCTACTCTTCGCTGAGGTGCGCAGGCTTCTCATTGCGGTGGCTTCTCTTGTTGCAGAGCATGGGCACAAGGCAAGTGGGCTTCAGTAGTTGTGGCTCGCAGGATCTAGAGCGCAGTCTCAGTAGTTGTGGTGCACAGACTTAGTTGCTCCACGACATGTGGGATCTTCGCGGATCAGGGCTCAAACCTGTGTCCCCTCCATTGGCAGGTGGATTCTTAACGACCGCACCACCAGGGAAGCCCTCTATTGAGTACTGTTTTAACAGCATTCCACAAACTTTCATATATTGATTTTTCATTTTTATTCAGGTAAAAATGCATTCTGCTTTCCACTTTAATTTCTTCTTTTACCCACAAATTATTTAGAAATATGTTTTTAGTTTCAAATACTTGGAGATTTTCCAGAAATCTTTTCTTTTTACATTTCTAAATTAATTACATTTTGGTCATGAAATATACTTTGAGAATGATAAGAATCCTTTCAAATTTATCCAAACTTATACCACAGCCCAGAATGTGATCTATCTTTGAAATCATTCCTTGTACCCTTAAAAAGAATGTGTATTATGCTGTTTTAGGATGAACTGTTCTATAAATGTCAACTACTTTAAGTTGGTTGATAATGTTCATAAATTCTCCCTACGCTTATTTATTTTTCTATTTACTCTATCAATCAATGAGAGCGGGTATTAAAATATTCATCTATAAATATAGATATATCTATTTCTCTTTAAATAATTTTTGCCTAAAGGTTTTGAAGCATCTGTATTAGGTGTATACATTTAAAATTGTTATGTCCTCTCAATGAGTTGATTCATTATTAAAAAACAACTTTTTTATTTCTAGAAATATTCTTTGCTCTGAAATCTACTTAGCCATTCCAGTTTTCTCTTGATTAGTGTTACTTTAGCTTTTGTGTATCTTTATATTTCATTTGTGTTTCTTCTATACAACATATGGTTGAGTCTCACTTTTTAAAATCTAATCCAAAAATTTCTATGTTCTATTGATGTTTAGACCATTTACATTTGAGATGATATTTGTAAAGCTAGGCTGAAGTCTACTGTCTTGTTATTGTCATTTCTCATCCATCCCCCCTCTTCTTCTGCCTTTTTTGGATTAGTTGAATGCTTTTAAGATCTTATTTTTTCTCCTTGATTCTATTATTCACTATAGGTCTTTCTTTTGTTATTTTAGTGGTTTCTCTAAGGTTTATAGTATACATCTTTAAGTTACTGCCAGCTACCTTCAAGTGATACTATACCACTTCATGTGTAGTATATAAACCCTCCAATAATATACTTCTTCTCTGCTCTGCCGACCTTTCTGCTTTCAATTTCTCCACATCCTCACCAGCACTAGTTATTTGTTGTCTTTTTAATAATAGCTGTTCCAACTGGTGCGAGGTGATATCTCATTGTGGTTTTGGTTTGCATTTCTCTAATGATTAGTGATGTTGGGCATCTTTTCATGGTCCTGTTAGCTATTTGTATGTCTTCCTTGGAAGAATTATCTATTCCAATCCTCTGCCCATTTTTTAATCAGTTTGTTTGTTTATTTGAAGTTGAGTTGTATGAGCTCTCTGTATAGTATGGACATTAACCTCTTATCATATATATCATTTGCAAATATCTTCTCCCATTCAGTAGGTGGCCTTTTTGTTTTGTTGATAGCTTCCTTCACTGTGCAAAATTTAAATTAATACTAATTAATTAACACTAAATTTATATTATTTTTATTTTAAAAATTTATATTATTTTTGCTTAGTCAATTATAGTTTAAGGAGATTTAATTAATAAATGGAAATTTTTATGTATTTATTCACATAGTTATTTCAAGAGCTCTTCATTCCTTTGTGTAAATCCACATTTCTATTCAGGAGAATTTTCCTTCTGCCTGAAGGATTTCCATTAACATTTCTTGTAGTATGTGTCTGCTGGTAATCAATACATTCTGCTTTAGTATGACTTTAAAAGTCTGTATTTAGCTTCATTTTTGAGATATTTTTTACCAAGTCTAGAATTCTAGGTTTACAGGGTAATTTTTTTGTTTTTTATTTTTGTACTTTAAAGATAATGTTATGCTGCCTTCTTATTTACATCATTTCCAATAAGAAATCTGCTGTCATTCTTATCATTGCTGATCTGAATATAATATGCCTTTTTTTATTAGCTGCTCTTAAGAATTTTCCTTCATCACTGGCTTTGAGCAATTTTATTTAGTTTTCCTCATGTTTCTTGTGCTTGCAGTTCATTGGGCTACTTTGATCTGTGGTTTTATAGTTTCCATCAAATTTGGAAAGTGTTTGGCTACTAACGTTCAATATTTTGTAACTCCACCCCATCTTTCCCTTTCAGAAACTCCAGGTCCACAGCCCCTCATGCTCTCTTATTTCCTCATTATGGGTCATAGTTTCTTGCTTATTTCCATTGTTGGTGATTCTTGTTGGATTTGACACATTGTGAATTGTACTTTGTTGGGTGCTGGATATTTCTGTGTTCCTATAAATATTCTTAAGCTTTGATTAGTTAAATTACTTGGACGCAATTTGAATCTTTTGGTTTTAATATTTGTTTGTCATGACCAGTCCAGGACTCAGTCTAGGGCTATATGTTCCCTTCTCCTGAGGCAAGTCCTCTGCCCAATTCCTCATGTCTTTCCAGGCTGCCTGATGGGACAGGTGTTCTTCTCAGCCAAGTGTGAGAACTGGGCTCTGGTACTTCTAACCCTCCCAGATGCTTCTTTCCTTGGCCCTGGGTAGTTTCTTCACAACTGTTTATTCAGGTGAACACCCTCTGCAGCCCTCCAGAGTTCTCTCAGGTGCTATTCTCTCCCTCTACAGATTTGAGCTACCTTGTCTCCCTGGATTCTCAGCTTTGTCTCCTCCACCCCCCAATCCCTGAGGCTATGCCTGGGTCCCCTTCCTGTACTTCATCCTGTAAACTCTCCCAGGCAATCAGCTGGGGCCATCCCAGGGCTCATCTTGTTTCATTCCGGCCTCTCAGGGAGCACTCTCCTCTATTGCCTGATATTCAGTGTCTTGAAAAACATTGTTTTATATATTTTGTCAGCTTGTTTTATTTTAGGCAAGAAGTAAACCCAATTCTATTACTTTGCTTTGTCCAAAACCAGAATTCTACATGTCCTCATTACCTTTTTTATAAGATTTTCTAAAATATATTTAATGTACTTTGTTTAGTTGTTCTTTGTGAGAGAGTTATTTCCAAAAAATGTGATCAGTTTCGACCATATGTCAAACAATTGCTTTAAATTCTATGTATAAAAGAGTAAAAAATCACAATTGGATTAAAACAAATCCCACTGTTTGATATATTTACGTATATAAAGTTAAGGTAAATAGGACAAAAATGAAGTGACATGAAAACATAAACATAAAATATAGCAAAGATACAGAAGAACAAAATAAAGGTGATAGTAAACATGGTAATCATTATGAGATAAGCAGAAATCTAAGGCAATATTAATTAAGAGTATGAAGAATAGCATCTTGTTTTGATGAAAATAATAACACAGATATAAAAGCCATGAACCTTATGCTCCAAGCATTATGTTATCAATAGGCGTAAAGTCCACCTGTGTAGAAACTGGACAGAAACACAGTTGTTTTCAGAGATGTTAGCCTACAATTACCAACCTAACCTATTACTTTCATCAAGTGGTCAAAAAAATGATAGAGGATATTTAATACGCTGATGAAATTAGAGTTTCCCCTCATGTCTCTAACCTATGGAGTCATCCACAAATGGACCACTCACACCAAACATAGTAACTGTACACATGCCACCTCACAGCCTCTCACAAAGCTGCCTGCATCTGGCCGGGCACCCTCAGGTTTTGCAACCATGGCCCCAGGGACACCACAACCCCGCTCTGTACTGCTTCCTTGGGATGCTGCCCTAAGTCCACCAGCCCCTCCATCAATGCAGTTGTTGGATGGCATTGCTTTTCATTGCAGTAATAGAAAATGCCAGTTACAAGAACTTAAATGGGGGGGGGGAGTATTTTTTCTAAAGATGTGGGAAAGTGGTGGAACTGGTCATCTGTTCAGTGATGTTAACAAAGACCCAGGCTCTTCTTATCATCTACAACACTTATCATCTTGGCTTCTTCTCCTAACACTTGTCAGCATGGCTTCAACACCTCCAGGCATCATGATCACTTCAGTCAGAAAGAAGAAAGAAGGGGGGACACCAACCAATTATGTCCTGGTATCAATTAAGATAGACAAGGAAATGCTGTGATAGCACACAGTCCTAGGGCTTTAGTGGCTTAGAACCACAAAGGTCCATTTCTTCTTCCTGTTATATGTCCCTCTGAGTTCAGCAGGACCTCTATTCTATAGCCTCCTCCCTCAGGGACCCAAGATGTAGAGTCCTCTACTGCCTGGAACCATATCAGCTGCCACAGCAAAAGGAAAGAAGACATGAGACTCTCACTTCAGCCACTAGAAGCTTCCACCCAGCACTGGCATGCTTCACGTCTGCTCACACATCATTGGCTGAAGCAAATTGCACACCACACACACATTTGAGGTGAGATAGACTTGCAGCTGAACCAGGTGCTGGAATGAGAAGAACTGGAAATATTGTGGAACATCACTAGTGCCTGTCAGGAAAGTTGTAAAATCAAGAATCTGGCCAAGAGGAACAGGATTGCCATCACTGGTCATAATTAGTTTAAACCGACCATGATCCATTGCCTGGGGGTGAACACAGTGGTGGGTGGTGACAAAGGGACCCCTGCCCTCTCTGAAACACCATCTGCATTTAAAGGTGTTATATAAGTGAGCTGCTTGCTTCAAGTGCATTACAAATTTTTTAGTTAAATAGTTCTTATACATGTTTCCTCATGTTGCACCCACCCTGCACTTCATAGAACTCAGATCTGAGCGTCATATGGCTGATGCAGGAGGTAATGTCATTTGATAGTCTTGAGCTCACTGTCATACCCTCCCTTAAAGACCAGTGTGATTTTCTGCAGTGTTGAGCTCATTTTGAAGGCGTTTTCTTCCTTCTGGAAGCCCCTAAGTCCCATGCATAGTGGTATCTAAGCCAGAAACTGGGTTTGAAGCTTGACGTACCAACTTTAGATTTGGCAAACTGGGTTCCAACCTTGCTTTCATTACCTTTCAGCTGGTGAACTGATGCAAATAACCTAACCTGTTGGATCTTTGGCTTCCTCACTTAAACTTGAAATATAATGTCTGCCCTTCAGAATTGCCTGGTGCATAAGAGAAAATGCATAAAACGTGGCCATGATTGTCAAAAAAGAAGAATGTCTGCCTGACTCCAGTCCCCAGATTCTATCCAGAGCACAATGTGGTCTCTCGTGCTTCCTAATTTTTATGATTCATTTCAGAACATATTGAAACTAGACGTTTCTTTTCAGTATATGTATTTTGGGCCTGAATGGGGGGAAAAAAGGTTAATAAAATTTGGAATGATATCAACAGAAAAATTTGTCACGATGCATTTCAAAAATGGAATCTTCATTTTTAATATCTTTAATACTTTCATGAAAATACCAGTGCTCAAAAAAATTATGATAAAAATTAGTGTTCAAAACCACCTAATGATTACACGTGGGAGAGTAAATACTTTCTTATGGAAACAATGCACAGCTGCATGAAATAAATGAATGCAAGTTATCACACTCACTGGGTTTTTTTTAATCCTCTTTTTTTTCCAAATCGAATCTTGTTTTTTCCTTAAGAATGAGTCAAACACACAATGCTGTGACAAGTAAAAAGAATTTAGTGTTTTTCCCACTAGTATTTGTTGAGTCATTACCAGTGGTAAATTTTTTATTACACAAAATTTCCATAAAATAGAAAAATTGTGTTCTGATAAGGTTTCAATCAATAATTAAATGAAGAAAATTTTTTCTCTTCCACTTCTTTTTCATTAGCTATCATACCTGAATATTCTCAGTTTTATGCCTCCAAGGTAACAAATAAGGGTTACTCTGTGCTTCCTGATGGGGAAGTTCAATGTTATGTCCTTTTTCTTTTTTCTTTTTATTTTTTTATTTATTTTTGGCTGCGTTGGGTCTTCCTTGCTGCGCACGGGCTTTCTCTAGTTGCGGCGAGAAAGGGGTTCTCTTCATTGCAGTGCGTGGGCTTCTCACTGCGGGGGCTTCTCTTGTTGCGGAGCACGGGCTCTAGGCGTGCGGGCTTCAGTAGTTGTGGCTCGCGGGCTCTAGAGCGCAGGCTCAGTAGTTGTGGCGCACGGGCTTAGTTACTCCGTGGCGTGTGGGATCTTCCAGGACCAGGGATCAAACCCACGTCCCCTGCATTGGGAGGCGGATTCTTAACCACTGCGCCACCAGGGAAGCCCCTCAAAGTTATGTTCTATGTAAGCATATTATTCCTGGTGTTATCTCAGAAGTTGAATTTAAAATTCATAACTGTCTGATGTAGGATCATTACTCATATTTTACAGATGAATAAACTAAAGGTCTCCAATCTCCGCAGCAGCATCACATAACACACAGCTAAAATGTGGAGAGCTGGGGTCTGTATCCAGGTGTGTTTAATTATTCCACCTCACTGTTTGCTAGGTAGTGACTCCCTTTATTATGAACTCCCTTTATTTGTTATTTCTTTGAATACTGGATGCTATGGGTTGAATTGTGTGTCCCCCCCCCAAATTCATATGTTGAATTCCTAACCCCCAGTACCTCAGAAGGTGACCTCCTTTGGAGATAGGGTCTTTAAAGAGGTAATCAAGTTAAAATGAGGTTATATGGATGGGTCTTATCCACTAGGACTGGTATCCTTATAAGAAGAGGAGATTAGGATTGGGACTCACACAGAGTGAAAACCATGTGAGGACACAGGCAGAAGATGGCTGTCTACAAGCCAAGGAGAGAGGCCTCAGAAGAAAGCAGTCCTGCCAACACCTTGTTCTTGGACTTCTAGCCTTCAGGACTGTGAGAAAGTAAAGTTTTGTTGTTTAAGCCCCTCAGGTTTTGGTACTTTGTTACAGCAGCCCTAGTAGACTAATACACTGGGCAGTGTCTTCCATCATATTTACTGGACATCCAACATCCAGCCAATGTTATGCCTTTATTAAAACGTCATTGATTTTTTTAAAAAAATGCTACATGTAACAGGGCCCAAGAGAGAGAACTTGAGTCTCAGTCACTAAATCTACAAGTAGATGTCCCCTGAAAATGGTTCCTTGGTCACCCATGTTTGCACATCTTAGCTGACTCCTTTCCTGGTTTGTGTGTCCTATATATGGCCAACCACAATCTACTTCTATTAGAGGATAGAAATTGTAAGTACCATTCTCCCTCACTAGGGTGTAATTGCCTGAAGGCAAATGACCATGAATTATTTAGCCCTAAATCTCAGACAGAAACTAGTACAGCACTTAGGAGAGCAACAACTGCATTGAAGTAAGTTAATACTCATGGTATATTAGATCTGGAAGAATCCCTAAATATCATTTTCAGGTAGCAATTGGGACCCAGTGGGATCAAATGATGTATTTCTTTAGCTATTAGCAGAGATCAGTCTTGCTCTCAGAATATGAACTCTAGTTTCCACCTGTTCTCCACACACATCTCTCTCCAACTTAGCATCTTACTTTGCAATTCTGTTAACTTGTTCTTATGAACATGTTGGTTTTTACGTTTGTCTAGAAATGATAAGCTTCTCCTTTATTCCCCTTTGCCTGATTCTGTGTGTTATTTTTAAACCTGGATGGAGTCATGGAAATTCCTTGAGAAATAACTCTTAGGAAAACTGGCTCTAATTATTTCCATTTAGAAATCTATTGACAGCAACAATCCCCATGATTGTGCTTAAAAATGAACTGTACAACAAAAGCTATTCCACTTACACAGTCATATTAAGGAACATTGGCAGCTTGGAGAGTTTTGTCATTCCCTGTAATTTCCCTTCAGTTTTTACATTATTCAGTGGTGCTCCCTGCTCTCCCTTGCAAGAGCAGCTGAAAACCATCATGAGATAGTTTTACTTAAGAAAGTTGTTTTGCAATTGCAGGAATCCCCAAATGTCATAAATCAGCATATGAAATGGTCTCAGGCCACAGTCCCTGAGTCCCAGTATTTCTTTGGTCCTTAGTTGACTATGTTAGGTCAGGAAGGGTGACTTGGCTTGGAACAAACAGGAACAGGAGGAAAAAGGACATATTTCCAGTAGAGGGAGGAACGTGGGCAGTGGGATGGAGAGGCAAAGCTGCCCATGAGTTACATAACACCGCAGAGGAGGGTTGGTTGGATACTCTTGGGAGCAGCCTTGAAGAAGTGCCTGGCTAGAGTTTGTACCATATATTACAGGCAACAGGGATCCAGCAAAGTGTCTGAGAAGAGGGATGTGATCAGGGCTTGTTTGTGAAAGATATTATGGCAGCTGAACCACTCATCTGCGGAAGGAACATCTACTAGGCTAAAAACAAAACCAAAGGCTTTAGGAGCACTCCAGATGAAGAGAGGGCAGTGGTAATGAGCAAAGAAGTAGGTAAAACAGGACACATGTCAGAAGTAAAGTGAGCCAAAGTCAGTGAGAAGGTGGGAGGTGAGCGTGAAGGCTGTGTTGAGTGGAAGGGATGTTTTCAGTAGGATGGGCCCTTGGGACCAGATGCTGCTGACTGAGATGCAATCACAGGAAAGACGGCATGTTTGTAGGGAGGGCGATGGGTCCAGCTGGAGCTGTTGTGCAATGTCCCTGTGGAAATGTCCTGCAGGCACATGAAAGTTTCTAACTGGTGCTCACAAGACACTCTGGGGGACAGAGGGATATCTTTCAGTTATGAGTTGAAGGTGGCTGTTGAAGTCAAGAGAGGCTGAGATGACTTAGTCCATTCAGGCTGGTGCAGCAGAAAGACCACAGACTGTGCAGCTCAGAAAAAACAGACAGTGATTTATCACAGTTCTAGAGGCTGAGAGTCCAAGATGAGGGTGCCTGCAGATATGGCGTGTGGTGAGAAGCCTCTTGCTCATAGACAGCGCCTTCTTGCTGTGTCCTCACATGGTGGAAGGGGCCGGGAGCTCCCTGGGGTCTCTCTATAAGGGCACTAATCCCACTCATGAGGGCTCTGCCCTCATGCCTTAAGCACCTCCCAAAGACCCTACCTCCTAATCCCATCACCTTGAGAGTCAGGAGTCCAACATGTGGACCTGGGGGACACAAGCATTCAGTCCACAGCAATAAACTAGAGAGAATATACAGTGTGGGAAAGGAAGAAGTCCAAAGCTGGAAATCTGAGGACAGTGAGATTTAAGGGGTAGGTGGAGGGGACGGAGAAAAACAGATATAAACCAGAACCAGAGTTTCATGTGCCAAAATACAAGAGCTTCATGAAGGAAGGTATGGTCAGAACTGTAAAATGCTACAGGGAAGCTGAATGTGATCAAGGATGAAAAGAAATGGAATAACCAGGGGATATGGGGATATATGTATATGTATAGCTGATTCACTTTGTTATACAGCAGAAACTAACACAACATTGTAAAGCACTTATACTCCAATAAAGATGTTTAAAAAAAATAAAGTGAATTGCAATTTTTACTTGTTAAAAGAAAAAAAAAAAAGAAAAGAAATGGAATAACCGGAAAGTCCTCAATCACCTTTGATGGAGCCTATACAGTCACACGGCTCTGTGGCCGGGTGTAGACATCAGACCTAGTTTAGCTGAGGATTCAGAAAGAAGTCAGTCAGTGGAGGCAGCACGTGGTGGTTCTCGCAGGAAGTTTGGTGTAAGTTGAGGTAGAAGCAGGTTGGAATGAAGTGCAGTCAGAGTAGGGAGACTGCAGCCAATGGCTTGTCCCTTCGCCATTGCCAAAAATATCGTAGGAAGAGTCACTTTTTGCTTAATTGGAACCTCTGATAGATTCCAGAGATTTCCTTACTAAAATGGTTTTGTGTCTTGAGACCCTCCAACCAGATCTGACTTTTCCTCACTCTGGCCCAAGTCTAAATAGGATCACCAACCCCTGTGTGTGTGTAAGAGGGCCCCGCGTGGTGAGTGAGAGCCAGTCTGGCTCAAATTTAGTTCCTAGGAGAAGTTCCCCCCAACTAATGACGAGGTGTTTTAGAGCTGCAGTCAAGCTTTTTATAAACTAGAGCTGAGACCACAATCTATGAAGTGCAACATGTCTGTTAATAATTACTTAATGTCCAGGGCCAAGAAAGTATTTCTCACAAAAAGTGTCCTTGAAAAGAGGACCATGATACTGACAATGCCAAAATCTAAAGGGCTTTCTTGACTAAGCTGTGTGCTGAGTATGTATGTACAGCTTAGGCTAAGCCAAGGTCATCTCAGTTTAGAATGAAGGCTTTGTCTTTCCTTACTTCTACTACATAGAACAAATAGTTTTTCTTTTATTTAGCAAGTAAGGGGGGTGGTGGTTACAGAATAGATTAATGCTTTTTGTGACTTTTCTTAATTAACAGCTATTAAGAATAAGTATTTCCATATGTTTAGTGGTCTTTCTAGTTTTATATTCCACAGATTTTTTTTAATTTTGAAATTACATAATACATTATCTGTAATGTAAGAAGTACATAAAAATTACTCAAAATCCCAACACCAGGGAAACACACTTTTAACATTGTATATATTATTTTCCGGATGTTGATACAAAAGAAAAACAAGTGAAGACATAAAGCAAAGAGATTTCTATAAAAAATTATTTAATAGCTACATAGTATTTTATTGTTTGGATATTCCATATAGTATTTTAATAATCTTCTATTGCTGAATATTTAGGGTGAATCCAGTTTGTTACTAGTTTCAGCAATACTGAGAACAATTTTACACATAGTTATTCATATATTTGCATAATATTTCTTTGACATACCGCTTATGAGATTGCTCAGAGAAATAATAAATGGTATTTGTAAGCACTTACTGATAAGACACGATTCCTAAATTGTATTTTCAATTTCTAAATAGAGACATCTTCAGTACCCTCCATCTATGAAACAAAACAGAAGAGTAGGAAATCACTACCGTCAGCAGTGTGGAGTCTGCTGGGGAGGCCTTTGACATATATTCCTCTTCTTCAGTGGAGTTACTGTTTCCCTTCCTAAACTGCAAGCTGTTTGCAAATCCTGATGATGGAGCAAAGATTTTTGTGGAAGAAATCATCTACTCACCCACTGTGGCTGATCTTGGGTCCATTTCCTAACATGAGGGTCAGTTATCAAAGATTTCTATCCTTTACAAAGAATCTCATCTCCACATTAATCTACTCCCATGGAAGTTTGGTGGGGAGAGATAAAGAAAATATCCACATCCAATGAATCCATGAAGTACATGAAATACGTGCGTGTTTTCGTCCTTTATTTGGAGTCAGCATCCAGAGTTCAATGATGCTCGTGTCCTGCAGAGTTCCTGGTGCGCAATATGAACTCCATTTGACCTAATCACTTCATTTGATGATTGTAATAACTTTGTAATATTAGGAAAGGCAGATACTACTTTTCCCATTTCACCAATGAAGATGAAAGTTAGGCAGGGTAGGAATGCAATGAGAGTAATGCAGTGAGTCTAAGAAGAAAGGAGACATTCTTCTGTAAGGAAGGAACAGAGAATTCTATCTGATTGGAAAAGAAAAGATACATAGATGAGAGCCAGCAGACAGTTGCTGATAAGATGCCAGAAAGCCCAGAAAATTAAATCCAGGCCGAAGCTACAGTTGCAGGTCAGACCACAGGTAAAAGCTTTAAGAGGGGAAAGACCCTGAGGTCCTGCCCCGGCTTTGTGTGTTATCCATGCAGAGATGCGTGCGAGTACACACTGTTACATGGCGGTGGACGGATGAGCAAACCTCCCGTCCAACCCGAGCCGTCATGAAGCGTTTCCTCTGATGGCGTGAGTTTCGAGTCAGGTGTAAGGAGGCTCAGAAGATCTGTGCCGTGTGCTCAGACACCTGGTGTGGGGCGTGGTTGTAGGGGTGAGAGGTAGACAGAGGCCAAACCATAGGAGAAAACGATGTTTATTTCAGATTAGGCAGCCTTTGCAAGCCTCCTCCTCCGCCTCCTCGTCCCACACTCACTCCTTCTCACGCTCACTCAGAGGGAACGTGAAGGGGCAAACAGCCTACAGGTGGTGGCCCATCCGCAAATATAGGCACTATTAGAGTTCCATGTACACTTATTCATCCCCTCCCCCAATGCCTCCCGCCCAACACTCAGACAGTAAAGAAGAGCTATTAGGCGCCCAGCAATTGGATGCCCTATCACCTGAAAACGCTCTTCCACAGACACGCACATGCGCCCACACAGGCTTTCCAACAGAGCACCTGGGACCCTCCGCCTGGGCCTATACACACCACCATCTGCACTAAAGGGCAGGCAGTACCAGGGAGAGGCTGATGACTTGCCTGAAGTCACACAGGGTAACGGCTAATCATCGCACGCTACGGATGTATAGTAAATGACTGAAGTAGTCCAGTGGCACAGGACAACCAACGTTTAATTTGCCTCACATCTGTGGGTCAACTGGGCAATTCTGGTCTGAGCCAGGTTTGTGAGCCTCACTCACGTGTCAGCTGTGACTGAAGGTCATCTGTGTGGTTTCCTGATCTTGGCTGGGCTCTCCCACATGTCTGGGGGGTCCAGCGAGGACAGGTGGTAAAAGCGGAGAAGAAAGAGAGAACACAGAAGTGAGCACAGCCTCTTGACGCTGACCGCCCAGAGGCTGCGCACCGTCGATTCCTTGAATTCTATTTGTTGTCCATATTTTAGAAGTGGGGAGGTTCACTTGATCTCTGGATGAAAAGAGCTCCACAGTTACATTGCAAACAATATGCATACAGGAAAGTGTGGAGAACAGAAACCATTTTTGCAATCAATCTACCACGCCATGAAGCATACCTGGGCTGATCTAGTGGAAGAAGAGCCAGTTGTCCACGTTGGGGCCATATTAGATGAGCCCACACCCGACAATCACCAAGCATGCGAGAGATCCATGCACCAGATGTGAGGGATCCACAAAGCAGAACTTCCCTGCCAACCCCTCCCAGAACCGCAGAACCAACAGACTTGAGTAACATGTAAATCACGAATACACACAGCAAGTGATTAGATTTGCGCCACATATCTAAGTCTTTTGCTTCCCAAACAAATGTTCTTACTCTAAACTATGCTATCCTTAGTAATATATTTTTTGTTTTGGCTGCACCGCGTGGCAAGCGGGATCTTAGTTCCCCGACCAGGTATCGAACCCATGCCCTCTACAGTGGAAGCACGGAGTCTTAACCACTGGACTGCCAGGGAAGTCCCCTTAGTAATATTTTTTGAATGAGTTAACAAATGAAGAAACATGAATCAACGTGAATAATTTAAAGTCAAATTCTAAAACAGTAATTTATTATTCTAGTTTGCCATGATCTCCTCTGGGATGTTAGCTCTATATGGTCAGTGATTTTCTGTCCTCAGTACCTAAATCAGTGACAGCCATGCAATAAATATTTGTGTTTCTGTTACAGGTTTACATGAGTGAAATTCTCTCAAAACACATTTGCTTTCATTCTTTTTATTCCAAATAGATTCACATTAAATTTCTCCCTTTAGGAGTTAAGAAGCATGATAACACATGTAAGGACCACACTCTGAGGACCTCCTGGGTTCCCAGACCCACTAGCACTGCTGCCTCGTGCAAGGTCTCCCCCAGGGGGCACAGAATGAAGAGTGGAAACTGACAAAAGCCAGGCTGAGTGAACAATGCTTACCTCTTGGTTGTGTGATTGATCCCTAAAAAACTCTTTTACTGGGAATAGCATGAATTTAGGGGCTCAACCACAAATGCCAACTGTGACAGTGAAAAGATGCAGCGGCTACTACCCCAATACAACAGATGATGAACTTATTTATTTCAATTTTTATTTACTAAGAAGTGTCCCTTGAATTCATTTATTAAAAGGGTGGGGGGGGGAATCCAGAAAGATGTTCCAGGTACTTACTACCTCTATACTTGGTGTTTACTTAAGGCTTATAAATCTTGGTTAAAGGACAACACTGTTATGACATATGAATGATCACAAGCATCGGCATCCTCTTATGTTACCTTTACTTATCCCCAGAGTGTAATAACTGTCCATCAGCTGTACTTATCGGTAAATTAGAAAAAATTAAAGATTTATGTTTAGACGCCAAGAGTTTTCATAGCTTCTTTTATGTATAGCAATAAAAATTGTTTTTGACCGCAAAGATGTCCAAATTTCTTTTATTGCCAAACACACAAACACACACGCACACACACACTTGAGAAATGAAAACATAGAGTAAAATTAGTACAATTATATGAACTCAGGAATGAACTACAAAAAGGAATGGTATTATTCTTGTGTAAGAGACTCACATAATTTATCTAGAATATAAAATGAACATGAATTTACAGAAATACAGTTTTAGGATAAAGTCCATATCTTTGAAAACGTGATGGAATGCCTATAGTAGAATGAACTAGTTTGACAGTTTCAGTGTTTACAGGGCACTGAAGCCCCCTGGGTCCCCACTCACTCTCTCCACCTTCTTGTTAATGAACTTTTGAGTCCCAGACAAGTATAAATGTGCAAAAGTTACACAGCCCCACGATGACAGACCAGTTCTCAAAACCAGGAGATAACAGTGTGACATCAGCTTTGCTGCCCCCAGATCCCATCCTTTATTTTTGTATATCTATTAACAAATGCACATGGCATTTGGGTATAGGAACTACATAGCAGCCATAAAAAGCACTTGGAAAACCTTCCAAATGCTACATACCCCAACTCTCATTAGAATAGCAGTAAAGTTCTGGGAGCTCTGTGCTTTTTGACCTACCATATAGTTGTTAAAAGACTGACATCCACTGAAATTATATCATGGATGGAAAGAATTTTTCCTTCAGGAATTTAGAAGTCCTTACTCAGGTTTTGTAACAAGACTAATTAAAAATAAAATTCACAAGATCAAAGAGTAAAAACAGCAGCCAGATTTGCTCTCCACTAGAGAACAAATGTTTATGTTTTACTCAGTCCCTGTCCTGGCTAAACATGGTTCTATAGTCCCTGCTGCTTGAAATCCCAGACACGCTCTTTGAACAGATGTGAAGAACCCCTCCCCTCATCCGAGTGCACAGACACTCCATGGGAGCTGGTGTCCTCCAGAGCCCTGTGCCACACAGGAGAGCCCATCTGCATCCCCGATGACAACCAGAAATGCCTCTCTCAGGAGAGGGAGGAAGGTGGGCCCGGGAATCAGGAAGACCTGGGCTGAAGCCAACTCTGCCTTGCTCTGTGACGTCTGGCCATTTGTGTCACCTCTCTCAGGTTGTGAGGAATAAATAAATAAACCCCTGTGAAGCATTCAGCCAAGTGCTGGTGCACAGTAAAGCGTTTAGTTTTATCACCTTTAAGTGAAGAGCCTGGCAGCACCCCTGGGGCCCCGCGGTCCCATAGGAATGGAATCCATTCTCAGTTGAACCATGGTTCTGCCTGTTGCTAGCCCATTCTACTTCACAACCCAGAGTGAGCCATTTCTCCTTGGTCCATACTTTCACCACATCATTTTTGTGGAGGTTTAAACATTTCTCAGACCTTTCTGTTGTTCTCTACTTATAACAGCTTTCCACACATATCTCAACAAGAGAAATAATGAATCCTAAAAGGAAATTCAAAAACATCCTTGCAATCTAAATTGTTTTCCTTGTGGCTGACTGCTCTGGACCTCCAGGGCTCTCTGTTGCAGTCATTGAATGGCAACTGGGCCTTTGGATGCTCTTATGATCTGTAGAGCAAAACAACAGCCTCTCTTTCAGAGGTGTAGCGATCTGCATGACAAATATGGTGGAATAATGTTTTGCTGTATTCACAGAAGCATATTTTATTCCTGATGTTTCCTTCTTTCCCCTTTTGACATTCGACTTAGAAGATGATATATTTTTGTGCCCAAGAAGCGTTTTCATAGCAGAGCACGGAACACAAAACAGACAATTCTCAAAAGTCAACAAATAGGGGACGACTCTACCTGCCCTCCAGAATAGGAAAAATATTCCCCAAGTTGTGGGAGGGAGAAAGAGATGAGGAAGAAAAAGCACAGGAGGCTCGAATATTTCGGCATAATTGACTTGGGGGCTGAGCCCGAGTCCACATCAAGGCAGGACTAGGATGAGACAAGAAGGATCTGGAAAGGCCTGGGAAGCCCGAGGGCAGAACCTTGACAATTCACCCCACACTCCAGCCTAGCAAGGGAACAGCAGTTTAGAATAGTCTGGCACTACTTCCAGCCACCAATTATTGCAGAAATGTAAATGGTTTCCTGTCTGCCCCCAAAATAGCATGGAAATACAGGAAAGTTTAGCCAAATCCAGAAGACATTCAGAACCGGAGATGAGAAAAGGGTCATGAACTCTAAAGAACACAGTCGTGACAATGTGCATCCACAGTCAAAGAATAGGCAGAATTAAGAATCCCTCCCTGGCTACCAGCCCAGATAATCTCTACTAAAAATCTTACCTTGAGCCCGGGGCATCCGCTGGGAAGTAAAGGGGAGGGGTGAGGAGACCCTGTGTGGTCAAACATTAAGGTTCAGAAATTAAAGGCCTCAGAATAGAAATTGTGTTCAAGGATGCAAAAATACGTTACATTCGTCGCACACCAGAATTTGTGGATTGAAACTCATATGCAACATAAGCAGATACATTTCTTTAAACATTGGGATATCAGATAGGCGGTTCTCTCCAAGCACAATGAAGTTGTCCTTTGAGTTCATAAGCATGTGCCTTTGAAAAACCAAGGAGCAGAGGACAGAGCTCTGCTGGGATTGGGCAAACTTTGGCTCCCGATTCTCTGCCCTGACACTCTTGTGGTGCTGTTTCCCTTTTCCACTTGATGTCGTCATGCAGAGCTAGAGTGATCTCTTTCTTATCTCCAGTTGTCAGGATTTTGTCTGATATGAAATGCTAGGGGCACAGTAACAGGTCTCCAATAAAGTCACAGTGGATTACAGTCTACTAACCTCATTTCTGATTAGCCAATACGTCATGTTTGCTTTTCAACAAGACAAATACAAAGGCAAGAAAAAACACATCTTGAAGCGACAAAGTAAGCTTTAGAATCAGACTCAGGTAAGACACAGATTTGGGAATTACCACACAGAGAACTTAAATTAACTATGGTCAATATATTAAGTGCTCTCGTAGAAAAAGTGGACAACACACAACAAATGAGTAATGGCAGCAGAGAGATAGAAATTCTAAAGAAGAATTAAAAGAAATTTCTAGAAATTAAAAAGACCATAACAAATTAAGAATGTTTTGACGGGGCTCATCAATTCACTGGGCATGGCCAAAAAACAGTACTCTTAAAGACGGTTCAATAGAAACTTCCTAAATTAAAATGCAAAGAGAAAAAAAAAAGGAAATAATCCAGAACATCCAGGAACTTTGGGGCAATTTCAAAAAGTATGACATATGCATAATTTGAATACCAGAAGGAAAAAGAAGAGAAAATGGATCAGAAGAAAATTTGAAGCAGTAATGACTGAGAATCTTCCAAAATTAATGACTGACCCCAAACCACATATCCAGGAAGCTCAGAGAACAATGAGTAGAATAAATATTTAAAAATTGACATCTAAGCATTTCATATTGGAACTGCAGAAAACCAAAGACAGAGAAAATCTTGAAAGGAAACACGATACTAATAGAGGAATAAGGATACGAATTTCAGTGGACTTTTCAGAAATCATGTAAGCAAGCAGAGAATGGAGTAGAATATTTAAAATATTGAAAGGAGAAAACACGAACCTTTAGAATTCTAGATTGGTGAAATTATTCTTCCAAAACAAAGGATAAATAAAGACTTTCTCAGACAAACCAAAATTCACTGCCAACAGACCTGCCCTGTAAGAAGCGCTCAAGGCAGTTCTTCAGGCAGAAGGATAGCGCTCCAGGTCAGAAACTCTGATTTACATCAAAAAAGCGCATCAAAGAAGGAAAACATGGAGGTAAACAAAGCATTTAATTTCTCCTGCTCTTAACTGAGTTAAGAAATAAATGTTTAAAGTAATAATAGTGACAATGTATCAGGTGATTATAGGCAATTGGATAAATGAAATGCGTGACAGCCATGGCGTAAAGGGCAGGAGGGAGGAACTGGGAATATTCTGTTATGAGGTACCTGCACTACATAAGAAATGGGATACTGTTATTTCAAGAGGGGAATTAGATTAATTTAAAATGTATATTGCAAACTCTAAGAAAATAATTTAAAAGTTTATAAAGAAGTATAATTGATACACTAGTACAGTAAATAAAATGGATTTATAGAAAATGCTCAATTAAAACCAGAGAAAGAGGAGATTAAAAAAAAAAGAACAAGTGCAATGAAAACAGCAAACAAATATGATCTATATTAATCCAACTATATCAATAATCTAAGAAAAATTGTAATATACCAATTAAAAGACAGATTGTCAGAATAGATGAAAAAAACCAAGACCTAACTCAATGTGTCTACAAGAAATCCATGTTAATATAAAGACTCAGAAAAGTTAAAAGGAAAACGACAGAGGAAAAATAAAGCATGCTAACCCTAAACAAAAGGAATCTGGAGCAGCTATATTAATTTCAGACAAAGCAGACTTCAAAACAAAAAAAAAAAAATTATCATGGATAAAGGAGGGTTTTACCTAAATGATAAAAGGGGTCAATTCTCCACGAAGACATAAAAATCCTAAACATCAAAGTGCCTAACAACACAGCATCAGAATACATGAGCTAAAACTGATAGAACTGAAAAGAGAAATAGATTAATATACCATTATGTTTGTAGATTTTAACACCCTCTTTCAGCAACTGGTAGATCAAACAGTCAGACGATCACTAAGGATGTAGTTTACCCAAACAGCACTGATTAAATCAACTGATTTATCCGACATTTATAGACCAGTCCAGCCAACAGCAGAAAACACAGTCTTCTCAAGCTGATGGGGAACATTAACCAAGAAGAACCACCACTGGATCATAAAACACACTTTAACAAATTTAGAAGAATAAAAATTATACCAAATATGTTCTTAACCACAATTGAATTAAATTAGAAATCTATAAGGGAAAGATAGCTGTAAAATACTCAAATATTTCAATATAAAACGTACGTCTAAATAACACATGGATCAAAGAATGTCTCAAGAGAAATTAAAAATATTTTGAACTAAATAACAATTTTTTTAATTATCAAAATTTGTGGGAGGCAGCAGGGCAGTGCTTAGAGGGAGATGTAGAGCGATGCACATATTAGAAAAGAAAAAAGATCTGCAATCAATAATCTAAGCTTTCACATTAGGACATTAAAGCAAGAAGAGCAATTTAAGCCTAAAGCAAGTAGAAGAAAACAATAAAATTTCCAAAGGTATAAATGAAAATGAAAACAGGAAAATAATAGGGAAAAAACAATGAAATCAAAAGCTGGTTCTTTGATCACTGAAAGTGATCAATTTCCATCCGGCTTAACCAAAAAGAAAAGAGAGAGCGAGATAACATACAAATTATCAATATCAGAAATCAATTAGGGATCATTGTTATTGATCCCATGAGCATCCAAAAGATAACAAAGGAATACTATAAACAACTCTGTTACTTGATAACTTAGATGAAATAGGCCAGTTCCTTAAAAGACACAACAACCAAAACTTACACAATGATATTCTGAATAGGCCTATATCTACTAGAGAAATTGAGTCAATCAATAATTAATAACCTTCCAAAACAAAATGAACACCAGGCCCAGGTAATTGCACAGGTAAATTCTACCAAACATGTAAGGATGAAATCACACTAATTCTCCACAATCACATCTAGAAAATAGAAACAGAGGGAGTACTTCGTAGCTTGCCCTATGATGGCAGTATTATCCTAATACCAAAACCAAATGAAGACATATCAAGAATGGGAAACTATAGACCAAATATCTCTCATATGCATAGATGCAAAAATCCTCATCAAAATATTAGCAAGTTGAATCCAACAATGTGTAAAAATAGTTATACACCACAACCAAGTGGATTTATTTTAGATATAGAAGGCTAGTTCGGGGCTTCCCTGGTGGCGCAGTGGTTGAGAGTCTGCCTGCCAATGCAGGGGACACGGGTTCGAGCCCTGGTCTGGGAAGATCCCACATGCCGCGGAGCAACTGGGCCCGTGAGCCACAACTACTGAGCCTGTGCGTCTGGAGCCTGTGCTCCGCAACAAGAGAGGGCACGATAGTGAGAGGCCCGTGCACCGCGATGAAGAGTGGCCCCCACTTGCTGCAACTAGAGAAAGCCTTCACACAGAAACGAAGACCCAACACAGCCAAATAAATTAATTAATTAATTAATGGAAAAAAAAAGAAGGCTAGTTCAATATAAAATCAGTCTGTGTAATCCACCCCATAAACAGGCTAAAGATGAAAAATGATATAATCTTATCATTTCATGCAGAAAAAGCACTTGACAAAATTCAACTCTCATTCATGATAAAGACTCTGCAAGGAATAGAAGGGAACTTTCTCAACTTGATACAGAACATGTAAAAAATGCCCTACAGCCAACATCATACCTCGTGGTGAAAAACTAAATGATTTCCCCCTAAGATAGAAACAATCTTATCATTTCATGCAGAAAAAGCACTTGACAAAATTCAACTCTCATTCATAATAAAGACTCTCTGCAAGGAATAGAAGGGAACTTTCTCAACTTGATACAGAACATGTAAAAATACCCTACAGCCAACATCATACCTCGTGGTGAAAAACTAAATGATTTCCCCCTAAGGTAAGAAACAAGGCAAGCGTGTTCCCTCTCCCCATTCTTATTCAACATCATACTGGAAGTCCTAGCTAATGCAAATGAGAAAAGGAAATGAAAGCTATAAGATCAGGAAGGAAAAATTTAAACTGTCTTTGTTCATAGATGATACAATTGTCTATATAGAAAATCCCAAAGGATTGACAAAAGAACTCCAGTATATGCCAAAAATGAATAATTAAATTTGAAAATCACAAAACAGTACCATTTACAACAGCAACAACAAAAAAGGAATATGTTGGTATAAACCTAACAAAATATGCACAGGATTTATATGTGGAACACTACAAAATTCTGGTGAAAGAAACCAAAGAAGATCCAAGATAAATACAGAAAAATCCACATTCACAGATTACAAGACTCAACATTGTTAAGATGTCAATTCTTTCCCACTTGGTCCATAGATTCAGGGCAATCTCAATCTAAATTCCAGCAAGCTGTTTTGTAGATATCAGTAAAATGGTTATGATGTTTATATAGAGAAGCAAAAGACCAAGAATAGCCAGCACAACAATGAAAAAGAGCAAAGTTGAAAGACTCACTATCCTATTTCAGGATGTACTATAAAGCTACAAAAATCAAGACAGTGTGGTATTCATGAAAGAATAGACACATAGAGTAATGAAACATAATACAGAGCCCAGAAATAGACCCACACAAGTATATTCAACTGGTCTTTGATAAAGGAAAAAAGGCATTTCAAGGGAGAAAGGATAGGATAGTCTTCTTAACAGATGGTGATGGAAGTGCTGGACAATTGGTGATCAAGGTCAACAGCAACACTGATAAGCATTTGGATAGCACGTGCCCTTGATATGATGTGTTGAAAATGATATTTTACCTGTGTAATGTTCTTTAACAGCAGATAAATTCCAGTTGTGGGACATTCCACAGAATACCTGACCAGTACTCCTCAAAACTGTCAAAGTCACCAAAAACAGGGAAAGTCCAAGAAACTGTCACAGCCAAGAGGAGCCTAAGAAGACACCGCAACTGAATGCAATGTCTGTAATGTAATGTCCGGGATGGGGTCCTAGAATAGAAACACTAAGGAAATCTGAATAAAGTATATACTGTAGTTAATAATAATGTATCAGTATTGGTTCATTAATTTGACAGATGTACCATACAAATGTAAGATATTCATCATGAGGAAGGCTTAATACGGGGTATATAGCACTCCATCTTTTGTAATTTTTATATAAATCTAAAACAGTTCTAAAAAATATTGTTTATTTAAAAAGCACTGGAGGAAAAGTTCAGAAGAGTTAGAATAGAAGGGACTATTCCTGGATACACCATTTCCCTGAAAGAAAGCTGAGCCCCAACTATGGGAAGGTGCTTTATCAGTCATGGTATAACCTTACCAAAACACAGGCCTTTCAGTCTCCACCCAGTTCCTTTCCCAGATGCTGCTATATCTCTTTTGACATATTTTTTTTTTACTTTTCTCCTTTTTACACTCCTCTTTCTGACTGCTGGGTTTATGCTGACATGTATTTGTTAGAAGACTTACGTCTTCAACTTAGGAGGATTTCTTCACACTGTGTCTGAACCAGGTCTCAAAATGCCATTGCCCACTGAAAGCAGTCACGTCTCCTAGAGAATAACCAAGTCTGGGTCTGAGGCAGGAAAATGCACAAGATGAGCCTACAACATATTGTTCTACCAAATAGCAGGAAAGCTATCAGAGGTCCTGGGGTATGTCAAAAGTAGCCAACTGGCCAAGGATGGAACACTTTGAGAATCAAAAGAAATGATAACTGCAATGGTTACAGCAAATACACGAAAATCCTTGAGTTCATAAACATGCATACACACACAGCTCTCATTGTCACTCCATGAAGACAGAGAATGAAAGAAAGCAGAACTCATGATCCTGAAAACTGTTTAAAAAAAAGAAAAACATTTATCTTGCTTTCTTAAGAACTGTACCTCAGTTGAAAATTTTAAGCCAAAATGTGCAGAAAGAATAGAATTAGACTATAACTGCCTTGAAATTCCTAGTGAAATAGATATGACAATAAATACTAGTGGCTGTTCAAACCCTTAGGTAAACAGTTGGTGGGTCATTTTATAAAGGATGGATCAGGTGACCTCAGCTGTACCTGTGATCACACTCAACATTAGGAAGCAATTCTGCTCCTCCCCACGGTGCCAGGGGGAGTACACAGTGACACAGTTGGCAAGAATTCCTGCCAGTGAGGAACCTGACCTGACCACACCAGGTGGGAACAGACAGGAGGCAGGAGTGTGGCCAACTAGACCACAGGGATGAAAGCAGCAACGTCCAATACTCAGGAAAGACCACAGGACAAATGATCCAGCTTCTTCAACAAATAAATTGTGAAGAAAAAGAAAAAGAAGAGAGGGAAGGTGAACACAAAAATTAGAATGATGAGAGAAACATGGGTCGGCACAATGTGTGGGCCTTACAAGCCCCCTGAACAGAATGTTGATGAGACATCTGGGAAGATTTAAACGTTGGCCAGACACGTGTTAAGGGCGGGAATTGCTGATAATTAGTTTAAGCATCATAAAGCATTATTTATTCTGTTTAAAAAGACACTTTATCTGTTAGATAAGATTGAAAATGGGGGGAATTCTCTGGCGGTCCAGTGGTTAGGACTCCGTGCTCTCACTGCCGAGGGCCTGGGTTCAATCCCTGGTGGAGGAACTAAGATTCCACAAGATGCGCGGCCAAATGAAAAAAGGACTGAAAATGGATAAAATGATATGAGGCTTGGGATTCGTTTCACAATAAATGCAATGGGTGGGAAGGTGTGGGACATAGATGGGACAAGACTGGTCCTGCAGCTAATTGCTAAGTTAGGTAAAAAGAAACCAAATTTAGTTAATTTGTTGGAATTCCACAACAATCTCAAAACTTGGAAAGTACCGTGACTATTTAAATGCATGTTAAAAATATTTTACTGAACAAATAATCTATGCTTGTGATAAAATGCAATAGTACAAATAAATATACAGTGAACAGCACACCCATCTCTCTCGAGTGACCTATGAACACTCTCTTGTGTGTTCTTCCAGAAATATTTTGTACATATACAGGCATGTATATGTATAGGTGGCCCCATTTTACACAGATTTTTTTTTAACATTATCCACTGTTCTGTACCTTGTGTTATATTTTACTTAATATATTTGGAGACTATGCTATTTCTTTTCTTTTCTTTCCTTTCTATTCTTTGGTTCCTAGTATACAGATGATCCATAAATTATTTACCTTCTCTGCTAGCTATGCAATTCCAAGTGTTCTCTAGTCTTCTGCTATTACCGAAATGTGGTCAACATTTTTGCAATTAAGTATTTGCACATATGTATATCTGTAGGAAGATTTTCTAGAAACAAAAATATATACATTTTAATTTAGATAAGTACTGTCTAATCGCTATCCAATGACTCTGTAATAATTTATTATCTCACCAACACATGACTCAGATCGCTACGTGTGGGCAAAGTGAATGCTGACATGGCCTAGAAAAGAGTAGCACACAGAACAGTTGACTCAACTCTGGATGTATGTGTTAAAAATCACTTTCTAGTAGTTAAACTTCTTTATATGTTTTGTGTGTATGGGAGTGCTTGTCTAATGTTTCAGCCATTCTCATCAGTGCTAAGAAAGAGGTTATGCTATCCAGAGATCTTCCATGAAAATAATCACAGGAAACATTTCATAAAATATTGCAAAGATGAAGATGTGAATGAAAGGACAATCCAAATTTTCAAGTTGACAGAGGATCTGAATAGAATTTCTCCAAAGAAGAAGTTATGTATATGGCCAATAAGCACATGAAAAGATGTTCAACAACATTAGCCATCGAGGAGATGACAAAACCACAATGAGATACCACTTCACACTCTCCAGGGTGGACAGCATCAAAAAGTCAGATAATATCAGGTTGGCAAGAATGTGGACAAAGTGGAAACCTCATACACTGCTGGTGGGAATATAAAATGGTACAGCCACTTTGGAGAATAGTCTGGCAGTTCCTCAAAAGGTTAAGTATGGAGATACCATGTGAAGCAGCATTTCTGCTCCTTGGTATCTAGATCCAAGAGAAATGAAAACATGTGTCTACCCAAAAATTTGTACATGAATATCGTAGCATCATTATTCATAACAGACAAAAAATGGGAACAACCCAAATGTCCATTAAAGGATGAACAGATGGACAAAAAAGTGCTATATCCATAAAATAGAATATTACTTGACAATAAAAAGGAAACACACTTCTGACACATGCTACAACGTGGTTGAACCTTGAAAACATGCCAAGTGAAAGCAACCAGTCACAGACAACACACACGGTATGATTCCATTTACATGAAGTGTGCAGAATTGGCAACAGAGACAGAAGGTAGATGAGTGGTGCCAAAGGCTGAGGGTTGGTGAGTTGGAGGGCAATGTTGGGGGGAAAGTGGAGGAACTGCTAAGGGGTACAGGTTTCTTTTGGGGGTGAAAAAAATGTTGTAAAAAAGATCTCAGTGGATGCACTACTCTGTGAATATACTAAAAACCATCAAATTGCACACTTTAAATGGGTGAATGGGTACGGTGTGCCAATTGTATCTGAAGAAGCTGGCTACAAAAAAGATTAACAAGTGACAACTAAAAAGGTAAGGTTTTGCTTTCTTTCTTCTAACCTTGTGAAGGTAAATTGGCTAAAAGTTTTCCCCAACTTTAATCTTTATGATAAATAAGAAAAGGAATACTATTTTCTAGAGGAAACGATGTAACTATCCATTCTATGCCAAGTCCCCAGGGTAGAATCTGAAATGCAAGTGTTTCTCTCTGACAATCAGAAACTGTAAATACTTGTCACAAAAAAATTGAACATAGCATCGTGTGCCCAAGCCTGTGGTCCTTGCCATGGTCTGCTCACATCAACCATGGTGCCCTGTGCATGACACCAAAAGCAGCCTGTGTCTGTCTCCCAGTAGCAATGCTTTGCAGCACTGACCAGCATGGCTCAGGTGTAGAGTCCTAACCAGACAAGAGGGACCTTCCTAGGTGGTGTTTCAATAAATAATCCACTTATTGAGGGCCACTGCAGCAGAAACGCCAAGTCCAGCTAAGCAGCTGTCAGGGGCCGCTGTGGCCATAAGAATGGCGCCCACTCCAGCAGAGCAGGTGGCCCTGTGTCCAGTATCTGAGACAACAGACCTCACGCCAGTGATTGGCCTCACAGGGCATGTTCCCTTCTGAGTAGGTGGGTCTTTATTAGAATCAGGGCAGTGCGGCAATGTGTTTTCCTTCTGCCTGGCTCAGAACTTTGCATCTTTCACAGCTGAAAATCCAAAGGGCTTTGCTTCACTCCAGCTATATGGACAGTTTTCAGTGCCAACGATGGACAGTTATGCTACTAGCCTTTACAAGGCATTCTCGTGTCCGTTGTCCTCTTCCTGGTGGCAATGGACCGCATGGACTTGCCCCAGACACACACCCCTGGTAGTTGGTGACTCTCCTGAACCTGCCTCTGCTCATCTCTCCCCCTTAGGAGTGATGACCTCAACGGTACAAAGTAAGTTAAATGTATTTTGACATTTAAGGTTATACTAGAACTAATTTATTCTAAAACACATACACAAATATGCACGAAAATTGAGCCGTAATAATGCCTACACCTAAGTTCTTCGTACTCTAAAAAAAAAAAAGAAGATGAGAATACTTAAGTGCCCAAGAAAACAGACCGCTTAAAATAGAACTGTGATGTAATGAAACTGGATTTGTGTAGCCATTTTAAGTTATCCTGTAAAGGAACATTTAGTAACCTGGGGACCTCGTATCCCATGATGGCACACAAGCGGCATCAACCCCTTGCATGTCTCCAGGCACTTGAGGGGATACTCTTCCAGTGCCTTTGATCACGTTCTGTGTCACAGCTCTCTCTTAGCCATCCTTGAGAACTTCACTCAAGGTTTGAAGTCTTCCTATTCTTTCCAAGAGCCCCTCTGCCCCATATCCCCAAATCTCCTTCATAGGAGGTATCTTTCCAGCACTTACTGCCTAGAGCTGTGATTATATCTTATGTACCTGAATCCCTCATACACTGTGAGCTCACAGTAAGGCCATTCAGGAATAACACAGCACATTGGTTTGCTGGAGCTGCTGTAATAAAAGACCACAGACCGGGGGGCTTACACAACAGACATTTATTGTCTCCTGGTTCCAGAGGCCAGAAGTCTGAAATCAGGAAAGGCCACGCTCCCTCATACACCAGGGAAGGATCAGCTGCAAGCTTCTCTCCTGGGCTTGTAGAAGGCCAAGTTCTCCCTGTGTCCCTATGTCATTTCCTTTTTATAAGGACACAGTCATATTGCATTAGGACCCACCCTAATGACCTCACCTTAACTTGATCCAGAACCCAATGCTTTTGCATCTGTTTGCTGCTTTGAACAGGAATAGTTGGGGCCACATTTAACTTTACACACACAAACCTACTCAGCCAAGTACACACAACTGAGATGTGTAATTTTAGATATACCCTCAAGTCAAAATCTGTGGAGCCCCGAATTTCCCACGATTTCCGTTTCATCGTAAGTACACTGTGGGAAGTCGCATCCTCTTCTGCGTCTCCTGGTCGGCCTGACAGTGGGTGACATGTTCCATCTGGCTGCGCTGCAAAAATTTAAGGAGGGAAGTTGCGTGAGGTGTTGACGTGCCTGTCTGTTGCAGACTCAGACATGCTGCTCTGATCCACGCAGGGCTTTGCAAAATACGCATGATTCTGTCCATTTTACCCGTGAAGCCTGAGGTTCCCCGGGGAAGCAGCTTTCCCCCAGGGCAGCCCAGTCACCCAGGGCCACTCCACCGGCCACCATGCAGACTTCCAGGTCCTGGAATGAAGGACCACACACAGTAGGGTCGGGGCAGCCAGGACTCCATGAGGATGCAGCCAGACTCTTGTCCAGAGCTCGGTCCGGGACCCGAGTGAGCGCCCCTCATAAACACAGAGCATGGGGGAGGGCAAAGCGGAAGCAGCTTCCTCTCTCGTTCCCTATTCCCACTCGACTTCTCCCCGTGGGCTTTGTTTTCAGGGAGTGAGGCCTGAGTTTTTTTGCCTGTTTAGGCTCACTGACTACTGATAGGGACCTCGCGTGGAACAGAGCCCGAGGTCCCCTCCCATCCAGGACAGCCCAGGCTGAACCAGAGACACCGCAGTTGGGGTCCCAGGGGTAGAGGTGTCCCTGCCCTGAGGAAGGGTTAATCCAGGGAGGGATTAAACCAGTGCAACAGCCCAAAACAAAACACACACACAAGAGAGACCAAGAAGACGAGGCAAATGTGCATAATACGATAGCAGCTGAGAGGAAAGAAGACTCAATGACGAAAGAGAGAGAACGGGCTGGAATGGCTCTGGCTGTCGCATCCTTGCATAAGAAGCAGGATGCGTGTCGTGGAGATGGAACGGAGACACCGGGGTCCCGCGGAGGGGGAAGGCCACCAGTCGCGTTTCTCACGCAGGGCACATTCAAAGACCAGCGACTAGACAAAGAGAGAGAACGGGCTGGAATGGCCCTGGCTGTCGCATCGTTGCATAAGAAGCAGGATGCGTGTCGTGGAGATGGAACGGAGACACCGGGGTCCCGCGGAGGGGGAAGGCCACTAGTCGCGTTTCTCACGCAGGGCACATTCAAAGACCAGCGACTAGACAAAGAGAGAGAACGGGCTGGAATGGCCCTGGCTGTCGCATCGTTGCATAAGAAGCAGGATGCGTGTCGTGGAGATGGAACGGAGACACCGGGGTCCCGCGGAGGGGGAAGGCCACCAGTCGCGTTTCTCACGCAGGGAAGATTCAAAGACCAGCGACTAGACAAAGAGAGCGGAGTAGACGCTGAGTGCATTGCTTGGATTCAGACCATTTTAGTTAAGAGGTTAGAGCTGGCACAAGGGGCTGGGACCCAAGACGGAGGGCGTCTTACTGTCTATAGAAAACCTAACCTATTTCTGTGGGGGTGGGGGTAGAGCGCCTGTGGAGCTTCTGAGGCTCTTTCTGGGATTTGGGGACCACCCCCCTACCCAGTGTGGAGGCAGGAGAGGCCGGTCACTGCTTCCCCAGCCCATGCGGCTCGGGTGAAATAAGCAGGCTGTTTACTTGCCTTTAAACAGGCGTTGCCAGGGCTGGCGCCACTGCACTCAGTTCTTCAGGAGGGGTGCCTCTCACTCAGCACAGACACCAGAACATGTACTCTCCAACCGTGGGGAGAATGGTCGATGTGAACCAGAGTCCTCACCGAGGGACCTCCGCGTGGAAATGGTCCTTCCCTGCTGCTACTACAGAGTTACAGAGCCTGCCTGCACAGCGGGTCCCCGGGCTGCCACTGTAACCTCACAGAAGAGTACAAATAGACCATGCGTGAGTAGAGAGAGAGAAGGGGAGAAGGCGATAGGAGGGGAGGGGGGCAGGACAGAAGGGGTGAGGAGGGAAGCCCTATGATCCATGGAAGAGCCCGGTGGGTTGAGAAAGAAGCCCCCTTCTCCTGTGACAAAGTGAGAGAGTGGCAGGACATATATACACTACCAAATGTAAAATAGATAGCTAGTGGGAAGCAGCCGCTAGCACAGGGAGATCAGCTCGGTGCTTTGTGACCACCTGGAGGGGTGGGATGGGGAGGGTGGGAGGGAGGGAGATGCAAGAGGGAAGAGATATGGGAACATATGTATATGTATAACTGATTCACTTTGTTATAAAGCAGAAACTAACACACCATTGTAAAGCAGTTATACTCCAATAAAGATGTTTAAAAAAAAAAAGAAAAAAAGAAGCCCCCTTCTCTCCGCTTGTCCTCCTCCCGGGGAAGGAAACCAGCAAAAGCCACCTGTCCCCCAAAACCCCCTCAACCCTGCCCCCTCCCAGTCCCTCCTCCACCTCCACCCTCCACTGCCACCAAGATTCCTCAACAGCTGAGAGCATATTCACCAGAGGTCTTTGTTTTCTCTCTGGAAAGTAACCGGACCCACTTCCCACCTGGAGGACCCAGGCAGAGCTGTGTCAGTAACCAAAAACACAGTGCCTTTTTAAAATTTTCTTAGAAAATGACAAGATAAAAGTCAGGATGCATCAGGAGTAGCCAGGTCTTAGATAACCTTATCACTTAGGTAACTTTGAATAAAATGTTCCTGAGATGATCTTCTTGAGACTGCAAGGCAGTGATGAATCGGTGAGGAATTTGACATCAAAGGGCATCGTGTTCATTTGGCAGAAACCGAAGAGAAATAGTCACATTCAGTCGTGTGAGAGAAAGCATTTCCTCTTCATTAGACAAGTCGTCCTTCGGGGATAATATATAACATTGCCTAATTTGGGTTTTCTTGAACATCCCCAGGAAAACTGCTGTTTATAGGAAGCGGTTTCCCATGGCGGCTGGTCCACAAGATTCCTGGTCAGAGACCGCCATCTGCTGGACAGAGGATGGGCCAGAGGCTAATAATGGTTTCTGTTGTTTGGGGCTCTAAGAAGGCAGTGTTGGCAAACAACTACAAATGAGTTACTTTGGAGAAGAGTTTAGACAGATAAATGAGTCTCAGCCACCACCTGATGCCCAGCCGAGAGTTCCAGAATCACCGGAGCTTTCCGCAGGGCAGTGTCGTGGAGAACAAGCCTTCACAACTTTCCCAACCGTGAACAGGTTGTTAAAATGAAGATTCCCAAGGCCCCTCCCTGGACAGTCCATTTCAGGAGGGTTGGTGGGGTCCTGAGACTCAGCGTTTTGAATGCAATCCCCAGGCAATTCCATCATCGCCCTGGAAAGGAAGAGGGGTCATGAAAGGGACGAGGGCTGTGGGGTGGGACCCAGCTGGATTCCTGCCACTGCTCTGGGACCTTGGACTAGCTGACCTCCCCAGGACAAAGGACAGAGATCCAATCCCATCACCCCTCTGCTTTCCTGTCCACGGCAGGAGAAGGTCCGAGTTCTTCAGTGGCACATAGAGGCTCATCGGGTCTCTTCTGCCCACTCTTTCTACTCCCCTCTCCAGCCAGCCCCTGTTCCTCCCCCACGTGTCCACTGGGAAGACCAAGCCAGGGTGATGACCTGTCCTGCACGCTGCCCCTCAGCAGCCCACCTCTACACAAGACGCGGACATGCCTGGGAGTCCACAGACTTTGGAGAAAAGAACAAGAAAAGGTCCCTGGGCCCCAGAGTCGCAGCCCATGCAGTGGACATCAACTTTCCCGTGGTACCTCTAAGAGAAAGCCTCCCTGGTGATGGCAGATAGGCCAGGTGGAGGCTCATGGGTGCACCGACCATCACATGTTGTACAAGACAGCAGTTCACCGTACACGCGTCCCATGCAACTACTATTAAGGTTCCCCTTTGTTCTCAAACCCAGGGACGGTGACCGTTTTCTGAAAATGGTAAGCATTCAGGCTTTGGTCTACTCCGCTGCCATTGCATCAGTATTGGGGGAGGGGGAGGGGGACAGCCTAGGCTGTGTGCAGCCGACTTGGTTGCGTGGCTCTTCTCACAAAACTCTAATTAGGAAAGCAGGTGGGGACCGGATGCAGCCCAGGGACGCAATGTGCTGGCCCTGACGTAGAGGAGACCTAAGCACACACTGTCTCCTCCCCTACCCTTCTGTCTGTCTCCTTTCACACCTGCTAGTTTTGTGTCTGACTGTCCTTCCTTCTGAGGTGCAGCGTGAATGGAGCAGTGTGGCCAGATGGCCCTGTTGCAGGGCGGGCAGTGGGCAGGCGGGTTCTGGTCACTGCAGAAGGGGATGGCCTTGGCTTTGACGGACAAGGACATTGGCGTTACTGACACGACCATGAGGGATCGGCCTTGGGGTTATTGCCATCACCTGTGCTACTCTCCCTCAGGTTAAGTCAGATGTACTGAACCGATTAGGAAATTAAGGCTCAGAGAGGCTAAACCACAAGTGACCTGCATGTCTGACCTGACAGTGTGCGTTCACCTGAGCCTGAGTCTGAATTCTTCCTGAAGGGAGGATGCCTGCCCTGGGAAGGACATTCTGTCCACTTTCCCTCCGTGATTCCTGTGGGCCTGTCCACGTGGACCTTATTTATAGCTTCCAAATACCGGCCCCCCAGCTACCTCCAGGCTTGCCGGGTACTTTCTGAGGGAGAACACAGCTCATCGTGCTCTCTCCCTCTCTCTCTCTCTCTCTCTCGCTCTCTCTCCTTCTCCCTCTCTGCCTCTCTGTCTCTCTCGCTTTCTTTCCCCAAAGGCTGTTTCTGTGTCACCAGCCCTTCGCCGAGGGGGAGCTGGGAACACCAAGACCAACGCCAGCAACGTCTTCAAGCCTTAGCCATTCTGAATCCAAGGGCACCACCTTCCATGGAGGGTATGGGATGGTTTGGAAAACTCAACATCTTTAAAAATCTTGCATGCAAGGACTGGTCCTCACTGACCACACATTCAGGGAGAGCACTTCAGTGCCCCTCATGCAAGTGCTAGGAAATCACCCAAGGATGGACAGACTTAGTGGAGTCCTTCCTTGTCTCTCCACTGGGGCATGAACGGCCCTCGTGTCACACAGGATTCACAGAGCCTCGCCCAGGCGTGGACCACAGCCTGGGAGCTGCTGGCACTGGCAGATGGGAGAGGTGGACCCCTTATCTCCCTACACCGGTGCCCAGCACAGTGAGAGACACAGCATCCTCCAGGGTGCCCAGAGCCATCTGGGATGCACTGAGGAGATGCAAGCAGGACACGGGACAGGAGCGGAAGTGTGCTGCGGCCGGCCGAGGCTGCCTGTGAGGTCCTGCCCAGGCTGGGAGGAAGGAATTCTTCCACATCTCCAGCTTCTACTGTATGAGTGGATCTGGGGTGAGAGGCCCAGAGACCCCATCAGAGCGAGCTGATGTTAGGACAAAAACGGAGCATTTCCTGCTCTGTGCCGTGGCCCACAGCTGGGAACAGACCGGGGGCCCCAGCTGCGCTCCAGCCTCTGGCTTCTCCCGCTCTCCCGGTCCCCAGCACCTGGAGGCACGGCGCCCCCTCCCCACACCCGTTCATCGCGGGCTGCTCCTTCACATTCCGCCCCCTCAAAGAGTCACTCGCTGCCTTTGTCCTGTCACCTCACCTGGCTTTATTTTCCTCGTTGGGCTGGCCACTATCTGAAATGATCTCATTTGTTTCGGTGTTTAATTGTTTACTGTCTGATTGAAACCAGAAGACCCGATTTGCGGTTCGGCTGCCCGCGCTCAGTGCTTGGCCTTGGGTGAGCGGTTTCCCTCTCTGCCCCGTCAGCTAGTGTGCCTGGCATGACCCAGCACAGTCCTCCGTGACCCGCCAGGTCTTCCCTCCATTTCCATCACTTCCCTTCCTTCCTTTACTGCATCCCCGAGGGAAGGATGCCCTGAGCAGGCGAGCGTCGGCAGGGACCAAGTTCATCACTTCGGGAGGCATCTGCCATCTGTTTCTCGGCAGACTCCAGAGGAGAAGAGGAATCATAAAAATTCATAAAGGAACTGGCAGAGCTAGTAGAAAATTTAAACCAAAACATCTGTGGGTGTGCTGTACAGTCCAGGACTTTAAATCCCAGAAGCCTTCCTTCCAGAAGCAAGAGGGGTATCTAGCTGAAGACTGGGGTACCGTCCATGAGGGACATGGGCCAGAGAAGAATCCCATAGATACAGAGAGAGAGACAGAGACAGAGAGAAAGAGAGAGAGAAAGGGGGAAGGGACAGACAGAGGGACAGACAGAGAGAGGGAGAGACAGGTTAAGATGGGAACAGAGATGGGGAGAGAGAGCCTGGGGGTGGCAGGGCAAAGGGGTCATGTTATAGAACTAAAATCTGTACAGACTCACCTTTTCACTCACTCACATTCCACTCCTGATTTGTGGCTGGAGTGGAAATCACAGGGGTGAGAGGGCTGCCACTCTGGGTGAACTGTGTAACCCTCCACTTTTCCTCCCTCCACGCAGGAGCTGGCCTAAAAGACATGGTCCCACTGGGCCTGGTTTCCTGCCCGCACACCTAGCACTGTGAATTCCCCCCGGGGCAGTGGTTCAGTTTCAAGCATCAAGTGGGATCTTAGCTCATTCTTAAACCCAGGGCCTCATCCATCCCTCCCTACCTATGTGTGTTCCAGGGCCGCAGCCCATCTCTGGATCCCCTGGAGGGGCCTGTGTGATGACTGGAGTCCGGTCTGGCCCCAGGGCAGACCCCGTGGCCAGCATCTCTGGAAAAGCACAGCCCACCCTGTGTACAGAGGACCTGCCACTTCTCTCAGGTCATCTCCCAATCTTCGCCCTCAGCAGTAGGGATGTGGCCTAAATTCTAGTGTCTTACGTCTAAACTGTATCCTCTACATTCTGTCTTGACCTCAGAAGCAGCACATAGGTTGTCTTCCGCATCGTATGTAAGGAGAAATTTAGTACTGCTACATTAAACTTGGCCCCTAATTAATAGTTTACTACTACTACTATTACTGTTAAATTTGGAAAGCAGGTTTCACGTTGATCTCACACAAAAGCTTTTCTGGAACTTGATGCATGGCATATTGCTTTAAGAGTTTGCTTTCAAAGGTCAACCAGATGAATCATGCGGTCAACCCCATGTGCTGAGACCTTGACCAAATAGCGAGCCTGCCTGAATATTGGCTAGGCCTCTTACTTATGTTATTGCTATGGTTACTCTTGTCTTATCAGAGAGTTCCACTGGATTGTGACACCTTGCATAGAACTCATCAGCAGGCTTCTAAATGGTTCTCCTTCCTGTAGTTTTGATTTCTCTCAGTTTCCTATGGAGTTGTTTGGTCTTCCTTGCAGAGACCCTTCAAGCAAAGCCACTGACTCACCAGATTTGAAACAGGTGCCCTACCCACCCGTCCATCCCCCCCACTTCCACCCCACCCCGCCTGTTGGTTTGGCTTTGCTTCCCAGAGCAGTAAGCCCTGCAGCTGTCCCGTGGCTTGGAGCAGAGCTTCCTCCCAGGTGCACACATCTGTTTCTGGCCCCTGAATCACTCACGCTCAGCCCAAATAATTGGCCATGGAGCATGGCATTAGCTGTAAAAGCTATGGAGCAAAGAGATTAGCGGCTTCCTACCAGGTGCGAGCTGCCAGCCCCACCAGAGCGCGTGGCACAGACTCCCTGAACTCCCTCCCTCACAGCGGCGGGGAAGAGAAGAGAGAGACGCAGGGTGTCCTGCAGACAGGAGCCCTGTGCCCAGCACTGGTCCCCAGTGCTCTCAGCTCCACTCACGCTGCCCTGATGATGGAACTGCACGACGTCCCTCCAGCTCCCAGCGGGTTTGCTCAAATGCGTCCTTTCTCCTACAGTGGGTCCCGTTAACCAGAGCTGCCCTCAGGGGCCCAGGTTCCAGGTGGGGCTTGATTTTCTACGTGTCAGACACCTGGGATCACCTCCCTCCACACACTGCCTCCCCTCCCCCAACAGTGCTTTATTCGAGACCCCCTCGCCACCCTGGCTTTCTAGTCTGTCAGTCCCCAGCCATCCAACATCCGTATCAGCAGTCCTCCCTTTCCAGACCAGGCTCTGGATGTGTGAGGTGACACAGTTAGGTGGCACAGGGAATGTAAGCTGCGCACTGTCTGGGGACATTTCACGGGGGAGGCGCCACTTCAAAGCCTCCTGGTAAATGGATGGAGGTAAAGTCTTGGCCCCAAGGCATTTGCTCAGCTGTGGCCAACAGTGTCCTTCCCTGGGCAGCTGATCACGACAGAGAGAGGGCCAAGCCAAGAGCCCAGCGCCCTGCAGTCTGCAACGGGCTGTGACACTGAACAGAGCACTGGCTTCTTCTATGCAAAGGGAGGCTGGCCTAGAGGTCGGACATGGGGGCCAATCCCACTTCCGGGCCAACTCGCATGGTCGGCGCTGTATCCCTCAAGGGCCGTGAGCCTAAGAATTCTGTGACCAGATGTGTCCACAGATTCCCAAAGTGTTCAACGTCCAAAAACACTGTCCCCGGGGGGGAGACGTGAACGTATATGCAGCAGAGGCTGGAGATCAGTAGCCGCTTGGTCCTTTTCTCCCTGGCTGCCATCCTGCCTTCTCTCAAGTTGGAAACCTTCAGAGAATTCGTTTTCTTATTCCAAAAGGCAACATGGTAGAGTAGAAAAACAGAGTCAATAGGGATCAGTTCTGCCACTTTGTGGCCATGTGACATCAGCCAAGCCTAAGTGAATTCACGGACTTTAGGAAATAAATTATGAAATTGACTCTCAAGGCCTTTTACATTCAGGGTGGCTGAAGAGCCCCTAAGACTCTGCAGGTCCCCGCTAAGCCAGAGAGTGGGCATTGTGTTCTTACATAAGCTATTATCCATGAAATCTACGTTGCAGTTTCCTTTTACCCACATATGCCGAAAGAGAGGGAACAGCCCTGGCAACCAACCTTTCAGCTGTCTGGGTGAACAGATGTGGCCAGGCCCTTAGTCCTCATTTTTACCATATCGGATGGCCCGGAAGCTCCCTAGGAAAGATGGGAGCAAGCAGGTGTCCCGCCCTGTCTGATGGATGCAGGTGCTCCCCAAACAACCCAAGGGCAGGGGCCATGCCTTCCAAACACCTCATAACCGATTCTGAGCCACAGGCCCAACGACCCTGTCCTCAGGCCTCCCTCTGTCCATGATGGTCCAGGTTCCGGACAGTCCTGCTAATTTCAACAGTGGGAATTAGATTAGCTTTCTCCCTGCAGCGTGCAGGGTTTTCCCTGAGTTGAAGGCAGGCAGGAAGGAAGGAAGCAATTTTAAATGGTCCCCCAGGTTCCCCTCATGTTGGCAGTGAAGGCATCCCTCAAGCAAATTTCTGATGATGGGGCAGGAAGGAGATCTCAGCAAGTGAAATGGCATGTCACACACTCACTGGAAAACAACCCCACTGAACCACTGATATCTAAGTTTGCCACCTCTTCCTTCTGAAAATAAGTGAAATGCTGCACGTCTGGAAATGACCGATACTGATGCCCAGACACCGCCAAATTTCTTTTTCATTTCTCCAATCTGGAACCTTCCACCATAAGGATGCCAAAGGTGAAAGAATGGAAATGCCCCCAAATTCTAACTTGTACTTTTCCCGATGTCCCAGGCGTTTATTACTCCTCTTCCATTATTGAGCACCTGCCATGTGTCACACCTGGGGCTGGACATGTCACATGTGTTACTTGCAATATTCACAAAGATTTTGGGAGGGCGTGTTTATCATCCTTGTTTCAGAGATGAGAACTACGAGACCCTAGGGTTAAGGAAGATATCTGAGCAGTGGGGTGTGGGAAGGAGAAGTGGAGGGAGGATGGAGAGAGGAGGCTCCTGGGGAACAGAGAACCAGGAACTCTACGCCTCTTGTTGCCACAAAGACCACAGGACAGGGACCACCCTCTCACTCCACCCATTGACTTATCCATTAACTCATCTGTTTATCGTACAAATTGTTACTGTCCCTTCCAGAGATGGAGGGACAAATGGAACGCCGTCCCTGCTCTTGACAGCAGAGCTCAGCGTCTAGAAGCCTAGGATGCACGGGACACCAGGAGCACACACCTAGTGGGACACCAGCTCCGGGACCGGGGACCACGTTTCAAGAGAACTTTATGTAATCAGTTCCACAGAGAAGGAGCTATGATTATCAATCATCCACATTATTGATTGGTTCTTCATTGGCTTGTTTTTAAAATCCTGATGAAAGAAAAGCATTTGGGGAATTGTCAATAATAAAGAACTAAAAAAAAGCTGGGTCCCAGTTTATCATTTATACTTACTGATTTATACACATAGTGGGCACAGTGAGTGTGGAGAAACTTCCAGAGCCTGAGGGCGTGTGATTCCATTTGTGCTAAGGCCCAGATGCCAGAGAACACCTGATTTCAAAGCTCAGCCTTACAAAGTATGTGGGCTTGAAGACACAGCTAAAAGGGAGCAGCCGCCCTCGCTTACCCCATGCTTTCTGCTCTGTGTTTAGGGCACTCAGTCCACACCTCCCACCCGGTAGCTGTGGCCTTTTGGGGGTCTTGGAGGACTTAAAAAAGGGACCATTTAGCTTTATGGTCTTTAAAATTTTTCACCAGCAGATGAAAGACAAAAGCCTATGAGAGTCAAACAAGATCCCTGAAATAAGTCTAATTTAAAACAAACAGCTTTCCCAGAGGCCTTATAAGCTGCGTCACTCCAGCTTACACACGAAAATGGACTTCTGATGAATCTCTCCAGGGCTTTGCCTCTTTGACTGAGAACAGGCTATGACTCCCCATGTCAAATATCAAAATTCCACACCACTGAGATTCCCTGCAGCAGATGGGGAGAAGTACCACCGTCAGCAATCCTGCTTCACTGATTTGATGAAGCGATGAAGAAGCTGTAAGACAGTAACAACAGACAGTAGACAGACGTATGTCCCAACCAGAGAGGAGATCTTCTAACCTTCCAAAGGGGGTTAGGGGGACAAGGTCCCGTCCATGCAGACCCGTTAAACTTTATCACAATGTCAGACGGCAGGAAGGAAGCAGCCCTGAAAGCTTTCCTCCTGTTTGGACTTTTAGATCACATATCATTAGTTTTAGAGCTCAAACAATTCTTCATATGATTTCTCAAAGCACATCTGTACTACAGAGCTTACCACCTCACACGGTGATTTATTTTGCATGTCTGCGCCCCTTTCCCACTGGGTCGGAGACACACGCATCACTTCCCAGTTCCAATCAGAGAACTTGGCGTAAAATAGACCTTCAAGGAGATAAATGATCTGAGGGGATGGATGAGTGAATACAGAGCTAGGGAGAATGCGAACTTCTTGTGTAGGCAATTCATTGGTAAAAAGGCTTTCAAAAAGAGGAAGTCATTTGCAAAGTTGACACAGACGAGGGCCATCCACATGAGATCCCCTCCTGCCCCATCTGACCTCTCTGGTCGGGGATCCTGTTGTCATCCCCGGCTTCTCTGCCCTCCTTTCTCCAGGGACACTTTCACCCAAGTGTCCAAGGCCAATCTCACCCACATGGTTGCTGCGATTTCCCTCTACGTCACTCGGGGTCTTCCTTTCAATCCATCACTTGGTGAGGCAGTCTACACAAATGAAGTAACTTAGGTGGTGTTATGGACTGAATTGTGTCCCTCCGAAGTTCATATTGCAAAGCCTTAGCCCCCAGTGTGACAGCATGTTGAGATAGGGTTAAATGAGGTCATCAGGGGTTCCCTAATCCAACAGGACTGGTGTCCTTATAAAAAGAGGAAACGATACCAGAGCTCTCTTGCTCTCTCTCTCTCCACACACCCACAGAAGAAAGACCAGGTGGGGACACAGCAAGAGAGTGGCCATCTACAAGCCAGGAAGAGAGGTCTCACCAGAAACCAGCCTAGCTGGCATCTCAATCTGGGACTTCCAGCCTCCAGAACTGAGAAAAAAATGTCTTGTTTAAGCTCCCCAGTCTGTGGTGCTCTGCAACCTGAGCCGACTAATACAGATGGGGAGCATGAGAGGTGTGGGTTACAGAAGAAATGCTACGCGAGCCGAAGAGGAGGACTGTATGACAGCACGTGAGAACCCAGTTGTAGAGGATCTCGGGCATCCTTCTGATTTCTCCTACGTCCAAGACCATTTTGGGTATCCGTGCCTCCTTCTCCAGAATGCTGAGCTTCTCCGGACTCACCCTCGATCTTCTCGCCTGCAGGCTACACGTGCTCCCTTGGTGATCTCCGTGTCTCCCACTCTGTGCTGATGACCAGCTATCTGTGTCTCAAGCACAGCCCCCGTCCCCGGCTCCCAGCCAGTGTCTCCAGCTGCTTACTAGGAGTCCCCAGGTATTGAAAACTCAACGCATCCAAAACACTCTAGAGTCCCGAAGAAGCTGTCTTGGGCTGACTGCCAGCTGGGTACTTGGTACCACCACCCAGCTGGTGAACTAGGCGAAAAGCACCAGATCATCCCTGAATGTTACCACCTTGTATGTATGTGTCCTTAATGTCTTTGGTCCTCCCCGGTTCACTCCACCCCATACCACTCTCCCTGAGGTGGGACAATTGTGATGCCCTCTCTTTAGTGTTATTCTGTGCTCTAATTCATTCCCCACCGGTGACGGTGGTGGAGATTGATGTAAATGGGCTGGATTGAAGCTTAGAGTTCCGACGATACATTCAAAATGTCCTTGTCTTAAATACCATCTTTGGGGATTCATCTGTGTAGATTGTTGCTGTCTCTCTTCTCTCAACCTCTTCGATTGATTTCTTAAAAGTGGTACAAGCCTCCTTTGCTATGGAAGGTGGCATGCTTTCTTAGATGCACTGGGCTATGAAGAGCAGAACTAGTGACTTCTAAACCTTAGGGAGAAGTGTGATTCTCTTTGCCGTCTTAGGTTTACCATTTTTCAAAGTCATAGTGTTAAAATCTATAACACTAACCACACTGGGTGGTAAGCACAGGGCAAGCGGGTGCTCTGAGAGCCACTGTGCTTGGTCTCTCTAATGGGGTCCATAGCCTCTTCTGTTGCCTGGCCACGGGGGTGCCCTTAGCTCCATGTGGCTCACAGGGTTAAAACCAGAGGACCTTATTAAGATTTGGGGCCAAAGCCTCATGAGTAATACATAGTGCTTGCATGTCTGACCTTATCCACGAGGCATTTATCAACTCTGGAAAGCTGAGTGACAGTTCGTGGGAATTAAAAACACCAAAGCCATCTCAAGTCATGAAATAAAAATCTGGATGACTCTAGTGTAAGAGCTGTGAATCAGCAAGGTCAGCAGTGCATCTTCTGGCAGGGCTCTGCATTTGTGGATTTGCCCTGTGCCTGGAGATGGCCTATGACTCAGAGACCAGTCGCCCAACCCCCACCCCCCATTGCCTCGTCAACCCAAGCTGTGGCGAAGGCCACGAGACTCCTCCCAAATTTGCTTCCTGGTGCCAGTAAGTGCATTTTTCTATTTCTTTGCCTTTCTGACAGGCCTGCCTGTCTCTTGATCCCCTGAAAAGGCTCTCCTTTTCCATTATGTTCTCTGGACATTTTTGGTAGAAACATGACAAATTTCACATTACATTGAGCCAAGTAATAAGTGGATGAGTCAGAAACAAAACTGAATTTTTTTAATTGAAATATAGTTGATTTACAATATTGTGATAGTTTCAGGTGTACAGCATAGCGATTCAGTATTTTTACAGGTTACATTTCATTATAGGTCATTATAAGATAATGCCTATAATTCCCTGTGCTTTACAGTAAATCCTTGTTGCTTATCTATTTTATATATAGTAGTGTGTATCTGTTAATCCCATACCCCTAGTTTGTCCCTCTCCCACTTCCTCTCCCCTTGGGTAACCACAAGTTTGTTTTCTATATCTGTGAATCTATTTGTTTTTGCATATATATTCATTTATATTATTTTTTTAATTCCACATATAAGTGATATCATACAGTATTTATCTTTGTCTGACTTATTTCACTAAGCATAATATTCTCTAGGTTCATCCATGTTGCTGCAAATGACAGAATTTCATTCTTTTTAATGGCTGAGTATTATTCCATTGTATATATATACATGCCACATCTTCTTAAGTCAATTGTCTGTTTATGAGCACAGGCTGTTTCCATGTCTTGGCTATTGTAAATAGTGTTGCTATGAACATTGGGGTGCATATATCTTTTCAAATTTGAATTTTCATCTTTTCCAAATATATGCCCAAGAGTGGAATTGCTAGATGATATGGTAGCTCTATTTTTAGTTTTTTAACGAACCTCCATACTGTTCTCCATAGTGGCTGTATCAATTTACATTCCCACCAACAGTGTAGGAGGGTTCCCTTTTCTCCACATCCGCGCCAACATTTGTCGTTCATAGACTTTCTGATGAAATATTGCACTTACTTTGAAGGCACTGTTGAATTATTTTCACTGTGTATGTAGTGCTTTGATTTGGCAGAAAAACTGGTTTCAGAGAAATGTGTCACAGTGTCTTGTGACAATTTCCTAATTGTACAAGAAGGTAATCTGTGTGAGATGCCTGGTGAGAGCACATCATTGCCGGCAGAGTCTCAGGACCTTTTCAGAGCCAGGCTTCCTCCTGGGTGGGTTTGGATGGTCAACCACAGCATGGCCGACACTGAAGTCTATCTTAGCAGGATAGATTATCACGTCTGTGCTGGATCTAGGTTTGATTAGATTACATCATGTGACAGAAAGGATATCAATAAATGGAAAAGTGGAAAACAGCAGTTCTAATCCTTACTTCTAGGGTCCATGTGAAAATGCGCAGTCAACACTGGGCAGAGTTACAGTAAAGAGATTAGCAACTCCCAAAACTCAGTCTTTCCACACAAGACCTAAGTCCCTAGTTTCTTTTTTGGAATTTCCCACAGGATTAAGATAATTTGTCTAATACAGATGGCCAACAGGCACATGAAAAGATGGTCTACATCTCTAATTATTAGAGAAATGCAAATCAAAACTACAATGAGGTACCACCTCACTCTGGTCAGAATGGCCATCAATAAAAAGTCTACAAATAACAAATGCTGGAGAGGGTTGTGGAGAAAAGGGAACCCTCTTGCACTGTTGGTGGGAATGTAAACTGATACAGCCGCTGTGGAGAACAGTATGGAGGTTCCTCAAAAAACTAAAAATAGTGTTGCCACATGATCCAGCAATTCCGCTTCTAGGCATATACCCCGAGAAAACCATAATTCAAAAAGAGTCATGTACCACAATGTTCACTGCAGCACTATTTACAATAGCCAACACTTAGAAACAACCTAAATGTCCATCAACAGATGAATGGATAAAGAAGTTGTGAGATATATATACACACACAATTGAATATTATTCAGCCTAAAAAAGAATGAAATAATTCCATTTGCAGCTACATGGATGGACCTGGAGATTATCATACTAAGGGAAGTAAATCAGGAAGAGAAAGACAAATACCTTATGTGAAATCACTTATGAAATCACTTATATATGAAATCACTTATATATATATATATATATATATGTGGAATCTAATATATAACACAAATGAACTTATCTACGAAACAGAAACAGACTCACAGACGTAGAGAGCAGACTTGTGGTTGCCAAGGGGGAGGGGAGTGGGGGAGGGTTGGAGTGAGAGTTTGGGATTAGCAGAAGCAAAATATTATATATAGAATGGATAAACAACAAGGTCCTACTGTATAGCACAGGGAAGTATATTCAATATCCTGTGAAAAATCATAATGGAAAAGAATATGAAAAAGAAAAAATATATATATATATGTCTGAATCACTTTGCTGTACACCAGAAACTTACACAACATTGTAAATCAATTATACTTCAGTTTTTTTTAAAAAAGATAATTCGTCTGGTTACTTCCATTTAGAATTTTTTTAATATGGAAGAAATAGAACCTAATAGATCATGACAAGTTAAAAAAATTAGTATTCATTTTCTCCAATTTTTCTCCTCTTATTCTTTTTCTCTCTTCCTCTCTCTCTCCTTCCCTTCTTCTCTCCCCTCTCCCTTCCTTCTTATTTCACTCTCTCATTTTATTTTTTATGGAGATTTAACATGAAGCGAACTAATCTTAGTGTAGCTCTTCACTAATGTTAGTGAAGTTTTACATATATATACAAGTGTGGGTACATCCACCCAGATCAAAATTTAGAAGAGCGCCCAGAAATTTTCCGTATGCATCATCCCAGTCAATAATCAACCCCTCCCCCAACCCACCAATGGATAATCATTTTTCCAACATCTATCACCATTAATTAGTTTTGTCTTTTAAACATTGAAATCATGGAATTTTTTTCTGCGTTTTCTTTTTTTCTCTCAACATAAAGACTGCAAGATTCATCCATGTGTGAGCTATATCAATGGTATATACCACAAGTATATCAGTACTTAACTTCTCCATTCTTGATGGACGTGTAAGTTGTCTTCAGTTTTTGGTTATTATAAATAAAGCACATATGAACATTTATGTTCATGACTTTTGGAGGAAATATTTACTCATTTTTCTTGGGTAAGAGGAAATGAACTTTCAAGGCATGAACTTTCCACTCCCTTCTAAGAGGGTAAATGAGAAGCAATAGCACCAAAAGCAGTATTGCATCTAGGGAAACCACCGACACTAATGCCAGTATGAGGTACCGGAAGGAACCAGGGGCAGGGATTCTTATCACACTCCATTTCACTACCAGTTAGACCTTGCAGAGTCCTGTGGCCCCTGGAGAATGTGCACCATCGAGACGTAACCAGGTGGTGACTCCAGCTGCAGCTGCCCAGGTGTGTTATGGCAGAGTCTGCAGAACTTGATCATCTTGACTTTCCACAAAACAACACACAGCTCCATCTCCAAAATGAAATTCAAGTCACCATACTTCATACCCCTACCACGAAAAGAGAGGCACAATGCTTAGGAGGCAAACCTGCTTTATATCGCAGTCAAAGATATTAGTCATAACTACCATTCAGTAAATCTATGCCTTGCCAGGCCCTGTATTAGGAGTAAGACAGCATTTACCTTTACAATGACAACTTTATTCGCCCCATTTACCCCATTTTGTGGATTAAAACCATGTTCATAAAAGCTAACGTGTTCAGGGTCTCACAACTAAAAGCTGTTTTAATTGACTCAGCCTGAACTCCCAGCACTGACTTGAGATCTTTGAGGGCAGGAAGGATGTCTAACAATAATTACAACAACTGTGACTATCATATTTCTACAAAGAAGAAAAGAAAGGAAAATCTTTAAACCTAACAATCTATACTTCCCTGCATTCCTATTTTATTTGCAGAACTCACAGAAGAGTGGAAAAGACAGAGAAGTACCGACTACCGTGGAGTATGATAAACCTTAGAATGGAAGTGTAACTCAAGAGCTCAGAGAACATAGAGAATCATCTCTCAATCCCTGAGAGCCATTGGGTCTTCAAAAGAGAGATGTTTGAACTTGGCTTTGAAGGTGGACTATTCTTTCAGTAAACACAGTAAAGAAGGTGGCATGTACTGACTAATTCTAAGGTTCAGTGTGAACAAGGGTATAGAGGTACAGGAGAAAGTCTACAGAGATGATATTCAAAGACTGGTAAGCAGAGGGTGTGTGGCCCAGTGGAGTTGGGAAGTGTTTGTGTTGGGAGTGACAAAAGGAAAAGTAGGTTGGGAAGAAAGTACAAAGTGTCCTGAATGTCTTGCTAAGTAAGGAGTTTATTCAATAAAGAGGAAATGAAGAATAAGGCATGCAAACAGAGTGGGTTTCAGTTAAGTAGTTATGGAGATGTTTACACACACCCCTGACATTTCAACAAACACTGGATTAGTCAGGATAAGCTAGGTTGTACTTGATAACAAATAAGCCTAATATGTCTGTGGCTTAAGAGAACAAAATTTTACTAATCACATAAAAGTGTGTTACAGGTCTGGGCAGCCACCTTCCAAGCAGTGACTCTTAAATCCAAGCAGCCTCCAAAGTGTGGGCCTGTCACCCCAGCACAGGACTTCCACAGGTGCCACAACAGGCAAGAGCTCTTGACTGCCACAGGTCAGAAGTGACATCAGGTAATTCTGCTCACAGCCTGTCAGCTTGAAGCAGTAGCAGGGCACCATCTACCTGCAAAGGAGTTGAGAGGCAGAGTCTTCCTGTTTCCAGCAAGGGGTGAAGAATGGGGTATAATGGAGCATTAGCGATCTCTACGACGAACACTGAGGAGTTAAATTTTTATCTGATTCAGTCACTGCTGAAATGACTATCAATGTCAAACATTTCTCTAACATTTCTTTCCTTATAATTTTAATTTGTGGTTTTGGTTTCAGAACAAATCCTGCTTTTCACATATTTTGCAATTTAATTCTTTGGGTTAGAGAGTGGCCTTCATTTACTGTTCACTTGGAAGGAAAGAAGTATTTTTGAACTGTAATTATGTTGATTTAGTAGTCACACTGTTAAATTTTAAAAATTGAAACATTCTAAAAAAAAATCTTGCCATGTGGTGCAGATTGCAGATTCCAGCTGGCTTTGCACAGAGGATCTCAATACACAGACTATAGCTCCTGTGCATCTGCAGCCTCCGCCTTTAATTCAGCCCACGTGTCCCTGTACCATACACTCACCTGTCTGTGAGGCGAGCGGTGAACACCCCTGCTGCTTTCTCCCTCCTCCAGCTGAGGTGTTTGTCCCTTGGTGCCCCGCCCAACTGGAGCCCAGAAGTACACTTAGCTGCTGAGTCCAATGCAGCGTCCATGGCTGCCTCTCCAGGCCTTCGGCTTGGCTTTGCTCTACCTACACTCCCAAATTTTGGAAGGATCTGCCAGTGCCCCCTAGGATTCTACCCCAGCTGGTCACCACTTAATCGCCACATTAAGTTCGTTTGGAAGCCAGATTTACTTGCATTCATCAACAGACTCCAGGTCAGTGTGGGGAGTTCAGAGTAACAGTCAACACTCCAGGGAGGCTGGAGGAGAAGGACTAAGTACAAATCCATGACCAGTGCCGGGAGGGCTTCCAGTGCGTGACTCATCCCTGTTGTTCTAAAAGAACCCAGCTCTGAGCTCCTCTTGAAGAAGGTTGGCCAGCACACCCATGTCACTCATTCGATCTCCCTTGGGATGCCCACTGGCTGGTTGAAAAACCAAGCCCAGGGCTCACATGCTTCTGAATAGGTGTGGTTCTTCCCTCTTGATCATGGTATCTTTACCACCTGTCCTTGTTCAAAGTCAGCCCTTCATCCTGCCCAAGGAGGGTGAGAGAAGACCCAATTTGATGCATCGCCACCATCCCAGAGTTCCTCTGCTTAGTGGCAGATGCCACAGGCTTTCTCTGCAAAGCCCAGGAGTAGCCGGTGGATGTCCAGGACTGTGGAGCCCACCTCGCCGGTTCCTCTCCTGCCCAGGAAAGCCCACTTGCCAAGTGTCTGGCTGTGCCTTCTCTTATTTGAAACCCACCAAAGCCTCCTCCGACTGGATCCTTCTTAATTCCCTGAAGGGTCCGATAGCCCTGGAAAACAGAGAAACAGAGGAGTAGTTCTCACATCCACCAGTGATGGCCAAGGGCTGCTTCTTAAGGGAAGGGCCATGAAAATCCAGGTTGAGTTTGCGTGCCCTGTTGTTTTAACTCCTGCTCATCCCACCTCGTTTCCCTGCACCAGGAAAGAAGTCAAAACGATAAGACTCAGCGCCTTTTACTGAGTGCCTTTCATGCACCAAACACGTTTATCAGTGTAATATCCGGAATCTTCACAAATGCCCTAAAAGCATTCCCAAGTCACAGATAGGAAAAAAGCTGCTGAACCAGTCTTGGTTCAGAGCTCACACTCAGGCCCCCCCACCAGACAGGGCCTCAGGGCCTGGGACACCAGAACCCACGGCCAGGCTGCACCTACAAGACAAGGCTGCATCTAGTACTTCTGAAGTGCTGGGAGCCTCCATTACTGATACTTTACACAGAAAATGCAGACAATAATCCTTCTATTAGTTGGTTCTCCAGAGAAACAGAACCCATAGGGGAGAGAGAGGGAGAGAGATTTTAAGGAATTTGTTCATGTGTTTGTGGGGTCTGGAGAGTCTGCAATTTGCAGGGCAGGCCGGCAGGTTGCGAATTTAGATGAGTTGAAGTTGCAGCCGTGAATGTGAGAAACTGAAGCAGGGTTTTTGTCTTGCAGTCTTGAGGTAGAACTCCTTCTTTGGGAAACTTTGCTCTGTCTTTGCTCTGAAGAACTTCAGACTGATTGGATGACGCCCACCCACGTTATGAAGGGTTATTTGCTTTACTTTCAAGTCAATTGATTGGAAACGTCAATCACATCTTGAAATACCTTTCCAGCAACATCTAGACAGGAGTCTGAGCAAATTATTGGGCACTGTGGCCTGGCCAAGCTGACACATAAACTTAACCATCGCTGTTCCTATACTCAGTGCAATACGGGGTTGAAAGTGTTTTTCTGCTCAAGGTGGCTTCCCCTGACAAATGCAGGAACTGCCTGGAGTGTCACTCAGTCCCAGGTGCCAGATGAAGCCCAAGGTGAGACCTGGCCAGGGGGCTCCAACCCCGCACCAGGCCCCACCAGCTGTCCCCGCTCAAGGACAAGCTGAGGACACCCTCCCCTTGCTGGCTTTCAACTCTGAGATTTTTTTTTCTTTCAATTTGTTTGTTTTTGTTTCCTAATCTTTGAGGATATATTTATTCTGTTTTAAAAATACTTAAGCCCTTGTAACTCTGCCATGTTTCATAAATTCCGTGTTTCTGATTTATGCTGTTTTTAATTGCTTTCCTTTTGCATTCTTATCCTTTTACCATCCATCTTCCTAATCTTCAAGTTTGCCGATTTTACTTTTTTCCTTTTTTTTTTTTTTTTTTAACTATCTCAAAAAGATAGTAAAAGACCAGTGGTCTTTTCATGTTCATCAGCTTTTCCTTATAATTATTTTATATTCATTTAGTTCTTTTTCAGCCCCACAGGTATTTTTCCTTCCCTCCATCTCCTAATCCTTTTTCATTCATGATGGATTTCTAGGCTAATTTTCTGTTTCACTAGTTTTAGTCATCTTTCTTTGCTTTTGTGAAGATGTTTGTTTAGCTGATTCTTATTTCAATTTTGTTGTTTTAACTTTTCTTCCTTTTTGTCATTTGTTTTAGAGTTTTCATTTTACCCACTCAATTTTTAAAGCATTTTTGTTTTAATGATTCTTTTCTCCACCTTTCATTGCCCTCTTGACGTTTCTTTTTACTGTTTATTTTCACATGCCTGTCGTCTCGTGAGCGCTGGGACCGGAGTTTGACGGGGCCCTCCTCCGGGTAAGAATCACGGCACAGGCACTGACACAACCTGCGCTTGCTTTTTTCTGTATTTTTCCAACTTAAATTTGCCCTGTATTTTATACTTTATACTCGTCTTAAGTCACAGATATATATCCTCATGGAAATAGGCGAAGTGTGGCCATGAAGACTCTGCCCATGAAGAAACCACGACAAAAGTATACTAGTTGGGGCAGTGTTTCTCAGAAGGGGTTTGGGGAGCATCTGCCTCAGGACCACCTGGGGAGGATGCCAAACACAGCTCTGCCTACTCCAGAACCTTCTTCAGAATTTCCCCAGATGATCTGCATGCACATAAAGCTCGAGAACCACAGACTCGAGGTCCCTGGTTTAAAGGCCTCTTCTTCCCTCCAGCTGGCCTTCTGTCTTCCCATCTGTCTCCACCCAGAGTCCCCCCACTTCACTCGGTCCCCCTGCAGCATGGGCATCTCTTTTCCAGGATATTCCAGGTCTTGGCCTTGCAGAGGGGCTTCTGAATCACTGAGGGTGTCATTTGGTCTGATCCCCACCCCTGGAAAGAGCTGGACACCTGAACTCCCATCCATTCAAGTCCATGGCCCAGGATGGGCGAGCAGGAGTGGCACAGACGCCCACAGGGTGGAGAGCCTGAGGGAGAGGCCGGGGGTGGGAAGGGCAGCCTCCTGCAGACCTCCCGGCTACTCACCGAGTCCCAGTGGACGAGGCGGGCAAGTGAAGATGTGGCCAGGATGAACGCGGAACTTTTGCAGATGCGGGGGCACCCCTAAACCCTGACCCAGGCTGAAGCGCTTCCAGAAGTGCGAGCCGACCCTGCTCCAACTGCACGGGCACCTGGACCCATGGCAAGGCCGCGTCCTCGAGCCTTCAAGCCCCACCTGGGTCGGGAGCCACATTGGGCTCCTCATGGGGAGCCGATGGTATAAAATACGTGCCAAGAATGTACTACTTGAACAAAAGGGAGAGGAGGTGAGACAAAATACCCAGGAAGAGGCCTTTCTTCCTCAAATTCTAAACTTCCTCAACAACCATGATGTGGAGAATCTCCCTAATTCTCCATAATCTGGTTGTCACTTCCCAGCCCCTGTCAAAGTGGACCTGTCCCAAAGGTGAATAATCTTATATCCCTGTGGTAGTTTGCTAGTGCAGCCGTAACAAATACCACAGAGAAATGTGTTCTCTCACAGTCCTGGAGCTGGAAGTCCAAGATCAAGGTGTAGGCAGGGCTGGTTTCTCCCAAGGCCTCTCTCCTCGGCATGTAGACGGCCGTCTTCTCCCTGTGTCCTCACGTGGTCATCCCGCTGTTCATGTCTGTGTCCTGAACTCTTCTTATAAGGACACCAGTCCTATGGGATTAGGACCCCACTTTACCTTCATCACCTCTTTAAAGACCCTGTCTCCAAATACAGTCACATTCTGAGGTCCTGGAGGTTACGACTTCAACAAATGAATTGGGGGGGACATGATTCGGCCCATAACAATTGCCAAACGCAAACTCATGGGGCTTGTTCTCTGCCAACTCAGTGTGACTGCAGCTCCCGGAGAGTCTGGGGTGTCACTGTGAGTGGGTGTCATGCTCAGCCCTGGGACCCCTATGAGGAGTCTCTCTGGAGCCTGCCTGGCCCCTCCTGCAGGTACTTTGCTTCCTTCTCTGTCTTCCTTCCCTCGGCTGGTTCCACTCTGCTGGCCTTCTCTGCAGCCCTGGCCTCATCCCTCCTTCTTATCTCGATTGTGATTATCTCAGAAGTGTTGTTTTCTGCTTTCATGTTTTCTTGAGTCTTCTATTATAAAATTCCAGGCCAAGAACCTACAGGGAAAAAAACGATCCCTAACCAGAAACCCTGTTGAAACAGCATACAGTATTCAATTGTCCTGTGAAAAAGTGATCATTACATGAAAAATAGTTTTCAGGTAAAACTCAGTTTGAGTTTCTCACCAGTTGAACATAAATGAAAATAAAACAAAAATGACAAGGTCACATTTTCCAAATGAACAGAATAATTTTGCATCAGGAAACATCTGAACACATGCAACTGAAATTCACAGCAGTCTTGAAATCCAGCACCAGGTAATATAGGTGGTAACCCGGAGTGTCACATCTAGCCTGCTATCCCTAGACGTTTTTGCTTATCGTATTTGGAAATTCATTCCCTCCAGCCTTTTCTAAGGAGACCAAGAATAATGTTGCCATTTCAGAAATTCAGTATTAGGGCTTAGTTTCTTATCTCTGGACAGGTGGGCAATGTCTTCATTTCTGTCCTTCCCTCTCCCCCGCACTGTGGTTCTCCAGAACCCCTGTGATTTCACTGGTCTTCAGTGCTTGTCCTAACCCCTGGTTAGTCATGATTCAAGCATTTTATTCGTACAGTACACCCGCAGTATTGAGGTACTTGCGGCAAAGAAAAGTTGCTACTTGCTAAGATCAAACATCTTGTAAGCGTTGATGCGGAGGGAAGTTGCGAGGCAGTCGTGATCAAGAAAACTGCAGGAATCCTAAGGACTCAACTGGTGGAGGCGGCATGGTCCAGGTGATGGGGCCTTCCAGCTCTGGCAACAGACACCTGGGAGGAGCATCCTTTCCTCTCTCCCTGTTGTGTCGCCTGGTTAGTTAACCTCTCTGAGTCTTGGTTTCCCCAACTATGTGTTCATAATAACCTGTACCTCATGATTTCTGAGGGGGGAGAGACGAAAGTGTACAGACAGTGCCGAAAGCAGAATCTTCACATTGCAGCTGCTCAACAATCCCCTCATCCCACCACCAATTTCAAAAGAGAGTCGGTTTGGGGTAAAAAAGACGTGGTCTGTGTATACAGTGGGATACCTCCGAGCCTTCAAAAAGAAGCCAGGGACTTCCCTGGTGGTGCAGTGGTTAAGAATCCACCTGCCAATACAGGGAACACGGATCGATCCCCAGTCCCAGAAGATCCCACGTGCCACGGAGCAACTAAGCCCGTGAGCCACAACTACTGAGCCTGCGCTCTAGAGCCTGCGAGCCACAACTACTGAGCCCGCGAGCCACAACTACTGAGCCTGCGCGCCTAGAGCCCGTGCTCCGCAGCAAGAGAAGCCACCGCAGTGAGAAGCCTGTGCACCGCAACGAAGAGTAGCCCCCGCTCGCCGCAACCCGCGCACAGCAACGAAGACCCAACACAGCCAAAAATAAATAAATAAAAAATAAATAAATTTAGTTAAAAAAAAAAAGAAGAAGAAGCCAATTCTGCCATAGGCAACCACAGAGATGAACTTGAAGGATGTGACACTAAGTGAAATAAACCAGCCACAGAAAGACAGATACCTCATGATTCACTTCTATGAGGAAGCTAAAATAGTCAAAGTCATAGGATCGAAGAGCAGAGTGGTGGCTGCCAGGAAGGAGGGGGAGATGGGGAGTTATTAGTCATCGGGCATAAAGTTTTCAGTCAAGCAAGGTGGGTGCGTTCTAGAGATCGGCTGTGCAACTTTGTGCCTATAGCCCTCTTGACTGGACTGCACACGTAAACATTTGTAAGGGGGTAGATCTCAGGTGAAGTGTTCTTGCAGCAGTAAAATAAAATTTAAGAGAGAAAGAGACAGAGAGCTAGAGATGGCTGTGTGTCTCCAGGCTGTGCTCTTGCTTCTCCCAGGGGCTTTCTCTCTAACTAGGTCAGTCTCCCTGCTTCTTCCCACTCCTATTCCCTGTTCCTCCAATGTTGCCAATGTCCCAGCATGCTTACTGCCACGCCTGACCCAGTTACAGCGCTTGGCCGTCCTCTCCACAGAGCCAGCCTTGGCCCCAGGGGCTTGCATCGCCTGAGCCTCCACTCTGGATACTCAGCACCTCAGCTCCTTACATGACAGTGCGGAGACACAGCGAGGCCGTTACTCTGTGCCACTCACCTCCACCCTTGCCTCTCCACCCTGACATCCATGAGGCAACTTGACCACAGGCAGCTGTAACACATCATGGTTATTTGCAGCAAGACAGAAGCCTGCCCCAAACCACTGATTTCTAGGAACCTCAGTTTAGATTCCAAGAATAATATTTGTGGCAGACACCATGACGATGCCACGATTGCTGGAAGCTGCATGGCCTTGCAGCTCACGAGGCAGTGCCGAGGTTTCTACGCACTGTCTCTAATTAGGTTCAGCCCCTTCTACCATTTAGTAAATTATTTTTATGGTGAGTGTCAGAGCTAGCTGTACTCTGGAAAAATACTTCTTCTCTAATTCTGGCTCTCGCGCCAGCATAAGCCCCCAGCCTCCACCTTCTGTGAACCACTTTAGGAAAGACGGATTGGCCAGGGATGGAAAAGTGAATCTGCTTCTGTCCATGATCGGTCGTATCTATAGGACCGAAGCAAAGGAGGGGATTTTCTGTCTTAGAATCACAGAACGGGCTTCATTATTTGAGCCTTCCTTGTGAAGTCTTGCCATCAAGAACAAGCATATTAACACGTTATTCAATAAATATGTATTATGTACCTCCAGGTTACTTGCTGGATCTTAAGACCCTTCCCTTGTTCTAGCAGATTTTAAGAGAATAAAATAATGAGCAGAGTAGACCTTAATGTATGTAAGAATTAGGTATATGTTAAAGGATCCATTAGAAAAAAATGGGATATGGACCATTTTACATTAGGAAAATGACTTGTAGTTTGTAACCAAAAATGATAATAATAATGATAAGTTCTTATCTCATATATCTATCAAAATAAATTTCCAACAGAGTCAAGAATTAAATCTAGCATTTGCTATAAAAGATATTACTTTTCTGTTGAGCCAAGGACTTGTTAATAAAAAACATTAAAATAAATTAAAGTGGAAACAAAATGACAGATTGGACATTATAAGAGTTTTAAGCATCTTTATATACCATACTTGAAAATACAAAAAACTTTCTTGAAAAATATATATGCTATTGATGTATCAGAAAATAGAACCCTGATCATGTGGAGAAATCTCGAATAAAATTTATCACAGGCTCATATTCCAAAAAACAAGCACGCAGGCATGTGATATGAACCAACAGTCAGCAGGGGAGAAAATACAGAAAGTAATAAAAATATGAATAAATTATCCTGCAGCTATTTCCTCTGCATGTGACACCATCCCTCCTTTCTCCATTGAACTTCTACTCACCTTCACGGACTCTGTGATCGTTATCATCCCTGTGAGTATTCCTCTGCCTCCCTTGGGGGCCCCATAGCTTTGTACCAGCTACTGCTACTTTATCGTATCTGGTTATTTAGCAAAGATTTAATGAGGATGTCCTAGGTGATGCTCTTTTAGGCACAGGGCTCAAGAGTAAATCAGAGAGATGTGATTTCTAGCTTCCTGGAGCATAGTTTTTTATTACAAAGGATGCATGTGTGTATGTCCATACTGAATCCTTTGAGGACCTAAATCCCATCTCATTTATCTATGCCATCATATCCCTACTGCCTACGTACTGCCTGAGACATAATAGATAGTAATTTGCTGATGAATTAACTCACAGCTAGTTCACTGTCCTATAAGTACAGTGTCCTATAAATGTGTTTCTAAGCAGAAATATAAGCTGAGGTATAAACAGAAAAATTTTGTTAACAGTGTACTAATAACAGTAAAATAAGAACAAACTAAATGTATGTTGTAGTTAGTTTCCAAAGACAGTCACCAATGCTTCATGCCTCACTGTATTTACATCCCTATGTACTCATCTCCCAAATGAATGAGACTGAAGTGGTGTATGTGACTCCCAAAGCTAAATCACAAGGAGAATTGGAGATTCCACCTCAGTCTCTTAGAAGGTGGATTCTTGGAGAATCCTGCTGCCTTATCCAAAGTCTGGCCATCCTGAGACCACCATGATGTGAGAAAGCCCAAGCAGCCACACGTGAGGCTGAAAGGAGAGGAAATGATGTTTGGTCATTCCCCAGCTGTCCCAGTCAGCCCCACTGAGGTGCCAGACATAGGGTGAACCTCCTTCTACACCTAGCCCCATTGAACCTCTGGATGATGCCAACCCAAGTCACCATCTAAGCAACAGCATTTGAGATTTCAAGTACGAACACACCCAACTGAATACAGTCATCCCATAAAACTATGAGAGTTTTTTTTTTCTTTTGAGCCACTACATTTTGGGTTGTTATGTAGTAGAAAATCAGAACAGTATCCATCTACCAGATAGCATAGCATGCAGCATCTTAAATGTTAGTTACAATGAGTTTTCAAATGCCTAGAAAATGCTTTTGGTATACTATTAACTCAAATAAGCAGACATTAATTGCATTGTCAATATGATCTCAACTACATAAAGAAAAAAAGTAGAAAAATAATGAAAGGAAATTTGTCACCATGTTAACGATGATTGTCTCTGGGTAGTAAAATTATGAGTAACTTATATTCTTGGTGTTTTTTTTTAACTTTCTACAATTAGCATGAAATTCTTTAATAAGCATCGGAGAAGAAAACAAACAAAGGTTTTGTTTTCAATACAGAATCAATGACTCAAAGAAATATCCCTGGCTTTACATGTTTTGGACCTAAATGTCAAAGAAGCACCTGCTCTCTTTCTAAAAATAGTCATGGAAGAGATGGTCACAGTGTTCCTTGTACCTGTTTTAATGGGCAGCACTTTGTACTGATAAAGATATTTTATTTCCATAGGGATACATCCAGTTTATTTTTGTTCTATACTAATCAGATTAGTTTCTACCCAAATCAGAAGGACTCTGACGCAAGTTTAACTTCTGATTCTTTCCTCAAAACATTTCTATCTTCCTTGCCTTGAAACTCTTTTTTTTTTTTTTTTTTAATTTAACTGAGGTATAATTCATGTACCATGAAAATCACCCTTTGAAAGTATACAATCTAGTGATTTTAGCATATTCACAAAGTTGTGCAACCAGCACTACTATCTAATTCTGGAACATTTTTATCACTCCAAAAAGAAACATCATGTCCACTAGCAGTTTCTTCCCATCCCCCGCCCCAACCCCTGGAAGTCACTAATCTAATTTCTCTCTCTCTGGTCTTTCCTATTCTGAACATTTCACATAAATGGAATCATACAATATTCAGCCTTTTGTGTCTGACTTCTTTCACTTAACATAGTGTTTTCAAGGTTCATCTATGTTGGAGCATGTATGAGTAACTCATTCCTTTTTCTTGGCTGAATAATATTCCGTTTTCTAAATATACTACATTGTTTAATCCACTTTGATTGATAGACATTCTGGTTGTTTTCACTTTAAGCTATAATGAATAATGCTGCTATGAATGTTCATGTACAAGATTTTGTATGAACACATGAGTTCAACTTTCTTGCATATATACCTAGGAATGGAATTTCTGGGTCATATGGTAACTGTATTTTAACTTTTTGAGGATCTGCCAGACTTCTTTCCAAAGTGACTGCACCATTTTACATTACTACCAGCAATTGACGAGGGTCCAATTTCTCCACATCCTCATAAACCTTAGTTATAATTTGTCTTTTTTATTCTAGCCATCTTAGAGGATGTGTGGTGGTATCTCACTGCAATTTAGATTTGCATTTTCTTAATGACTAATGATGTTGAGCAGCTTTTCATGTGTTTATTGGTCATTAGAATTTCTTCTTTAGAGAAATGTCTTTTCAAATCCTTCGCCCATTTTTTTTTAAGATGTTTAATTTTATTTATTTATTTATTTTGGCTGTCTTGGGTCTTCGTTGCTATGCGTGGGCTTTCTCTAGTTGTGGCGAGCGGGGGCTACCCTTTGCTGCGATATGTGGGCTTCTCCTTGCGGTGGCTTCTCTTGTTGCAGAGCACGGGCTCCAGGCGCACAGGCTTCAGTAGTTGTGGCACGCGGGCCCTAGAGCACGGGTTCCGTAGTTGTGAGGCACAGGCTTAGTTGCTCCACGGCATGTTGGATCTTCCTGGACCAGGGCTCGAACCCGTGTCCCCTGCATTGGCACCTTTTGCCCATTTTTAATTGGGCTTTTTGTCTCTTTATCGTTGTGTTTTAAGGGTTCTTTATATATCCTGGACACTAGCCCCTTATCAGATGTATGATTTGCAGATATTTTCTCCCATTATGTGAGTTGTCTTTTCACCTTCTTGGGAGTGTCCTTTGAAGCACAAAAGTGTTTAAGTTTGATGAAGTCCGACGTATGCACTGTTGCTGCTGCTTGTGCTTTTGGTGTCATATCTAAGAAACCATTTCCTAATTCAAGGTCACTAAGATTTATGCCTATGTTTTCTTCTAAGAGTTTTATAGCTTTACCTCTTATATTTAGGTCTTCGATCCATTTTGAGTTAATTTTTGTATGAGGTAGAGCCTCAACTTAATTATTTTGTATATAATATCTGGTTGTCCCAGCACCATTTGTTGAAAAGACTATTTTTTCATCCATTAAATTGTATTGTCACTGTTGTTGAAAATCAATTTTATGGGTTTATTTTTGGAATCTCGTATCTATTCCATGGATCTATATGTCTCTCCTTATGTCAGTACCAAACGGTCTTGGTCACCGTACCTTTGTAGTAAGTTTTAAAATTGGGAATAGTGAGTCCTCTGACTTTGTTTTTCCTTTTTAAGATTGTGTGGCTATTCTGGGTTGCTTGCATTTCCCTATAAATTCTTTGATTAGCTTGCCAGTATATGCTAAGGAAAAAAGGCAGCTATGATTTTAATAGGGATTGTATTGAGTGAGTTGATCGATTTGGGAAGTTTTGCCATCTTGACAATATCAGGCTTTCTTTTCTTTTTTTTTTTTTTTTTGACAATATCAAGTTTTCTAATCCACAAACTCAAGAGGTCTTTCCATTTATTTAGATCTCCTTTACTTTCTTTCAATGATGTTTTGCAGTGTTCATGTACAAGTCTTGCATTTTCTGTTAGATTTATTCAGGAATATTTTATTTGTGTTTATGTTATTGTAAATGGAATTGTTTTCTTAAATCCAATTTTGGATTGTTCATTGATAATATAAAAATACCATTTATTTTTGTACATTTATCCTGTATCTTACAACCTGGCTGAACGTGCTGTAATTGTTTTTGTGTATGTCTTCAGACATTCTACATATAAGATCATGTCATCTGTAAAGTAAGATAGTTTCTCTTCTCTCTTTATAATCTAGATGCCCTTTTCTCCCTTTTATGAGCAGAGTTTCATCCTGGTGTTTATTCATTCCTGACTGAAACAAGAAGAACATCCTCTAACTTACACAGTGTTTAGAGTAAAGCCATATTCCTCTTGTGGAAGTCAGGACAAGTCACAGTCTTAGGGTGCCCACACATCTTTGATCCTGAGTCACCACACCCCAAGCCTGTTCCTCAGCTGACCTCACTTATAGAACTGGGCTTCTAGGCTGGTCTTCTTCCTCTTTAAGACTTAAGTTTGGACCTCTGTCATAATTCAGCAGATGCCTGGCCTCAACCCCTGGAAGGGGTAGAATGGAGACGACTTTCGTCCTTGTATCTGCTGGGTGGTCTCTTGCTGCTTTAGATTTTCCAGGGCCACAGACTCTACTTATCTAGTCAGAAATGTCAAGTTACTTCCTCAGCACCACCCACACCTCGGGTGGTGGCAGAACTCAGACTCAGACCCAACCATCTCATACCAAGAGCAGAGGTGTTCCTATGATGCACTTCTCCTCTCACTGGACCACCTCCTTAGGACAGGAGCCAGCTTCCCTGGGACCATCCCAGAGCAAGAGATAGTAGACTGTGTAGTGGAAAGGGGGAGGGGAAACTCTGCATGTTTAGAAAATATTTCAAGTAGAGGAGAGGCGAGGAAAGGGGGAGATATCCAAAAAGAGTTGAACAGCTATTTAGAGCCAAGGCACTTTTACACACTTGAATTCATATAATTAATACATGGGGAGTAGAGTTGTATCCTTTTTATGAGTGGTGAAAATGAGATTGACAATTTTTAAATAACTTGCTCAAAAATCACAGATCTGGGTTTAAAATTAAATAAATTCTCTCTTCACATCCACCTGACTCCAGGACCTGGGTTATTCGCTGTTGTACCACTAGGTGTGACTTGCCCAGGTATTAGTAATAAATGCATTTCAAACCACTAATTAGCAGGTGACATGAAACTTAGATCTTAGGAAGTTGTTTTGTGTGTGGTATGCTGAGGTGTCCCTATCAATCAGGTCTTGTCCCTAGACTTTGGCTAATGAATGAAATCGAGAACCAGTGAACTGAGAATGAGCCTCTTTTTTCAGGAACCTGTTGATGTACCAAAAAGGTACAGACATGCTCCAGTGACGAGAGTGTGGACTCAGAGAAAACAGCCTTGAGGACAACTCCTAGCTCTGCCTCTTACTCGCCCTGCAGACGTGGGCAAGTCACTTACCTCCTTAGATTCCACTCCCCCAAGCAACAACGTGGGCATCAGGAGACCTACTTTACTAGTTGTCTGGGAGACTAGCCCAAGCTTCCCAGACATCGAGCTACGTAGGCAGTAAACCCCACGTCCTTAACTCTACTCCCGGGGGTACCAGAGAATATCTAACCCCTACCCCTACACACACACATATACACACACACACACACACAGTATTCCTGGCTGGGGTGTCCTCCATTCTTCCTTACAAATTCAGGCTGGAGTCCTCCCAGCTGGTCCAGGGCTGCAGCTAAGCTGCCCTCACTGCATGTCCCGCCGGGCACTCTCCCCTCCCTGGGGCATCTCCAGGGGACATAGGGGTCAGCTGAAGCCTGTGCCAGGCCATGCCTGCTCCCTGCAGGGGAGAGAATGCCCACTTCTCCCCCCCAGTTGACACCTTGGGGCCTGATCTTGATGCCTTGCAGAGTTCTCAGGGACACAGCCCTCCCCATTTTCTCCTCATGGCCTTCCCATCCCCAGGATCCTAGTAGCAGTGCCCAGGACGTGGGCTGGGGGACCCATTCCAGGGACAGATGCCACGCTGCACACAGAACTGCCCGGCCCCCAGGCCAGTCCAGTCAGCCTGGCTTCCTCTATTGCCAACAAGATGTTCCCCCAACTGCCCCTGCGTCCCATCCTGAGATACAGCCAGCTAGAGAGAGAGACGAGGCAATGTCCTCGGTCCTGAAAAGCCACAGCAGCACTGAGTCCAGGACAAACAGCAGTGGGGAGCCCCGGGCCCCCACCCACGGGGGTGCTCCCGGCAAGCAGACTGCGGCCGCTCAACAACCACCTCCATAAACGACCCCGCCGTGACCGCCCATGCCCTGCTCCTGCCAGGGGCACCAGGCACCAGCAAAGGCTCCGTCTCTGGGGACAAGGTTTCCAGTCCTGAGGGCGGTGATTCATCTCCCACTGACCCGCCCTCGGGACAAACCAGGCTCTGGCGGGTGGCTATTAGTGGCTGAACTGGGTCACCCAAGAGCGGTAGCAGGCAGCTCCCTAGGGCCACGGGGCCAGCTTGCCTGGGACAGAATGGAGTGGGGGGCATTTAATAAATGAAAGCACAGTGTGTCTTTTTATTCCTTTTTCTGTCACTTCTCTCCCTACCTTTTCATCAGGCCTTTGCTGTGGGGTATAGGTTGGAAGTTGGCCAAGTCAACTTAAAAGTCAGAAGAAGACACAGTGCAGGGAGAATGATCCAGTGCTTGTCAAAAATATATAAGGTGTATGGAATATTATCCAGCCTTTAAAAGGAAGGAAACTCTGACCCATACTCCAAGATAGATGAATCTTGAGGACATTATGCTAAGTGAAGTATGCCTGTCACAAAGGGACCAATACTGTACGATTCCACTTATATGAGATATCTGGAGTGTCAGACTCATAGAGACAGGAAGTAGAAGGGTGGGTGTCAGGGGCTGGGGGAGGTTTAATGTTTAGCATGTTTAATGAGTTTCAGTTTGGGAAGTTGAGAAAGTTCTGTGTGTAGATAGGTAGTGGTGATGCTGACACAACAATGTGAACCTACTTAATGCCCCTGAACTTACACTTGAACATGGTTAAGGTGGGAAATGTTCCATTAGGTATGTGTCACACAATTTAAAATACCATCTAGGAAATCTAAGCAGAGAGAAAAATAAATCACACATGAGAAAAACATATACATACATAATATATCTACACCAAATATTAATAACAGATAATCTCTGGTTAGTAGGTTTATAGGGGATCTTTATCCTTCTGTATTTTCTGAGGCTTTTTAATTTGCATGTATTATCTTTAAAATTAGAAAAAATAATAACTCTTTCAAAGAAGGACTTTTAAAAGTGTTTGTTGTGCGTTGAACTTGTCTTTAACTATGTGCTCACCGGTTGGGAGACAGAAATGCCAGAGAGGCTGGCAGCCCTCACCTGCTGGCCAGGCTGCCCGGTGGGTGATTGACCAGGAGCCCGGGGACCCTCCTGCCCTGCTTGCTCCCTAAGCACCAGGACAACCCCCATCCAGCCCACCCCCTCCCCCCAGAGCCCTCTTCTACCTCTCCCCCCACTGCCTCCTGTCACTTGCTTCTGGGTCACAGGTACGTAAGGTAAGACTCCCATCCACACCTGGGCCTCCAGGCGTTTAATCTCCTCCCTCTGGAACTGGAACTCGGAACTCGGGGAAGAGGAGTCACAGCCCACCCGCCGGCCTGCCCCCCCTTCCCCCCATCAGCACCACTTCTCAGCCTGCTGTAGAGTGGAGGCCTCCTCCTGCCTTGCCCTCTTGGTCATCATCGAGTCCTCTCCAACAGCCCTGACTCCTGCCTCGACGGGGAAAGCCGCCTAAAGGCCACCGGCACGAGCCTGGCGCGCCGGGGTCTTCCCCCCCCTCCCGTGCCCTCTGCTGCCGTCTCCTCTCTCCTAGCCCTACACTCGCCATCACCTCTTAGGACCGTCATCAGGGTTGAACAAGGCGATGCCTGCGCAGTGTTTGGCATGAAGGAAGAGCTCAGGAACGTTTGGACACAATCCGTGCCCCCCCAAGCTACCAGCACACGACTTTGGCAAACTCCCACTTCTTCACATGGGCCCAGAAGGCCCACGGACGTTAGAGATGCAGGGGGCACGGCAGGTGTGGAACGGGGCCCTGTCCGCGGTGAGCGCCATCGAGTTAGAGGACATAGCCGGCAGCGGCGTGCTCACGGAGAGAAGGTGTCCCCCGAGAGTGTCAGGCAGTTCGTCTAACCCAGAAGGAAGGAGACGTTGTCAAAGCCGCTGGTCCTCCATGGGCAGGTGGGCAGCGGAGTGAGACAGGGAAGCCAGAGTGGCCGAGATGGGGAGGAGGCGGAACCCCACAGCTAGAACTGCCGCCCTCCCATCCCACTCACGGGACAAAACCAGTGGGCCTCCATGGACCACAGGATGGACACTAGGCCCTTACAAAATGGCCCTGCATGCTCCTCGCCTCCCTAGGGATTAAAGTTGCGTCATTTCCTCATATGAGCTCAGGGCCAGTTCAACACGGACTCCACACCCCAGCCTGTGCATGTATTTGTGTGTGCATGCATTGTGCATGAGTATGCAAGTGACCGTGTGAACGTGTGTGTCTATGCAGGCACGTGTGTGCACATGTGTGTCCGTAAGCACGCATATGTGTCAAATTCCGTACAGCTCTACTTGGAAAGGCTGTGGGTATCAGGTCGTGGTGTTATGACCTGCACACCTTGTGTTTTAGCCACATCTCCCAACTTACACGGAGTTTGGATTTTTACCCCCAAATTTGTCTCTGACCCCTTGGTGCCCCCTGCAAAGTCCACACTCAAGCTCCTCCTCTTCTCTCTCCCTGGAAATCGCACCAGCCTGCCAAGCTCCCCATGCCCAGGACACCACTTTGGCTCGGTCAGACCACCCTGACCTCCACCTTGTCCAGTTCTAAATTGAGTGGAGATTTAGTCACCTTCTTGGAATGTTCCATCTCCTCTTTTATATCTGTCCCATTTTATCCATGCTGTGGACGTGGGAGAAGTCTGTGATCAGACCACACCGGTTAGGAAGTCTCACACTGGAGAAGCTGGAATTTGGTTTCATGATCCAGTGAAGAACACTTGTGATTTTGCAACATACATTAAATCTTCATATACAATAAACCAAATCTAGCACTTGTTCCATCGTGGGAGCTGGGTCACTTTCATCCCTCCATAAACTTGCAAAACCATCAGGTGCATTGTCACATGTGAAAAGACCAGTCCCCTCCAGGCTGGCCTCGAGGAACATGAAGCCTTCTTTCAGGCTTCTATCTGTCTGTATATTTTACTCATTTCACTTTTTTTTAAATCAAGCAGTTCACCCCCTGATAATTCATCCAGCATAAGATGCCTTTTCTAAAGGCAGGCAGCAGTCCTGCACGGGAGGAAGACCACACAGTACAAAAATCAGGAGATGTGGGTTCATAACTAGACCAGCCCATTCACTGCACGGGCTTCTGTTTCTTCACCAGTTTGAAGCGGGTTGGACCCCACAGTCTCAGGGTACTCACTGGACCCTGTGGCCATTTGAGGCCTGGGATGGGCCTGGCGGAAGCCAAACAAAAGTTTGGAGCTGGTGTTTAGAGACTAGGGCTTCATAGGGTGTGGGCATCCATTGACATGGTTAGAAACAGGAGGAGCCACCGGGTGGCGATCAAGGCAGGCCTAGGAAAGGCTGAGGCCAAGCTGGGAAAGTTAGAGACCTGAGGACAGACAGAGGTTGTGAGAGGGAGTCAAAGCAAAAACTCGGAGATTCATAAACTCGGACAGGGTGCACACAGCAAGCACAAAGCCTGGGGCATTTCCTTCACCTGGGCTGGGAGCTGAGAGATCCCTCTGCTGAGATTCTGGCCTCGTGGTGTCTTGAAAGAAATTGGCTTGGTCGAGGCACGAGCATTTTGAAAGTTTATGCCTCCATCATGTGAGTATGTAACATACAAGGGAACAGAACTCAATGCAAAGCATAATTTAAATTGATTTCCAACTCCAATCAATCCTGAAGGAACTGATTGACAAGTATACATCTATCCAAAACCAAAACACAAAGAATAAACAAGGGGAAAACGCCATGAAGTCCAGCAGTGACACCAATCATCTCTTAAAGGAAATGGTCCAGTGTTCACAGGAAAACCTGTTGCTACCGCTATAATGAGCAGTCAGAAGGGCTTCAGCATGGTGGAGAAATGACCTTGGGGTATCCTGACCCATGCCCCAGATTATGTGACGACCAGAAGACCACCTGTGCCCAGGAAATAGAACAAAGATCAAAGAAATGCACAGAATTAAAGCCAGGAAGCCAGCTTCATTCGCAAAAAGTCTAACATTTGGGTTCTTGAGGGACAACACCATCAGAAACAAACTATCAGGAGAGTCTGTGTATAATGATGGTTCAGCTGGCTACTCAAACCAGGGGAAAAGGACACTTCAAACACGAGAGAGGAAACAATAGGAAAAAAGACAAAAAGCAATTGGTTTTGCTTTTCATAACTATGTTGTCCATAAATCAGTTTATGGGCTGATGCTAATCTCAAACAGGCTCTGCCACTGAGAGCTCATCAGCCATGGACAGAACTTGAGAATTTCCATCAAGTCTTCCATATGGCCACTCATATCTGTAAGAATATCTGTAAGAGTACAGAGAACTTGTGTGATTTTTTTTAATTCTAATATATTTTGAAAGTAATTAACCAGCTCAGAGAATGAAAAGACCTTTCATTAGCTCAAAAATTAGTAAGCACAGGGGAAAAAATCAAACATTTTTCCTACCCTCCCTTTATGAACTAGATAAGCATTGGGTAAGCAAACAGTAGATCAAGGAAGAACCTCTTTGAAAAAGTATTCAAACTAAGAAATGATAAGTGCTGTAATTAGAGTATCTTCAAATTGTAACTCCCAATGAACTGATAAATCTAGGTATTTAGCATCTAAATCTGTAAACATCACAAAAAGAGATAAGCTGATATTATCAGCTGTGTGATTAATGAATAGAGCACTATCTATTGTCTTGGTAAAGACATCCAACCGAAATCTGGATAATGGAGCCCCTGGATCCATTCAGAAAGCAGAAAATACAGAGGTCTGTTGAACTGCACCATAAGTGTGCAATCAGGAAAATAGAGACTGTGGGAAACTCTACAGGTCAACAACCCAGATTCTTCTACAAATAAATTGCAGGAATAAAAAGAAATGGAAGGGAACAACAAGGTCCTACAGTATAGCACAGGGAACTATATCCAATATCCTGTGATAAACCGTAATGGAAAAGAATGTGAAAAAGAATGTGTGTGTGTGTGTATATATATATATGACTGAGTCACTTTGCTGTACAGCAGTAATCAACACAACGTTGTAATTCAACTATACTTCAATAAAAAATACATTTGAAAAAAGAAATGGGGGGGATCAGCATATTAGAAGACACTTCAAACATATAAAATTTTTTTAATGTACAGGACTAAACAACAGTGTCTGGGGATGCTGTATTTGGATGAAAAACTGCAACAAAATGGTGGGTAGTGGTTACTTATTGAAGGGGGAGTTGTAACTGGAACAACATGTGGATGTGTCTGGGGTGCTGAGACAGGGCTATTTATTGGCCTGGGTGGTGATCATGAGGGTATTTGCCTTACAACAGCTTATGAATCCACATATTTGGGGTTGTTTTCTTGGTGGTTTTATGTATTTGTGTTTTATTTTACAATTAAAATGTTAAAATAAGGCATTGATGTACTCATGTCATCTCTCCATCCTTTACCAGGACAGGAATCTTTCAGTAATTTCCCTTAAGCTTCACAATAGAGTTTACCCTCCTCACCTTCATCTAAAATAACTATTGTTAACTGTAGTGGATGAGTGCTCCGGTGTCTGCCCCACCCAAACTCAACTCTCCTTCTTGCCTCAGAGAAACACCCCTTCTGCTAAGCAGCAACGCTTATTTTGTGTGACTTCACCCTCTGATCAGACTAAGGGCTGGGTTGAATTACTCTCCTTGAATTTTTTGGACATGGTCTGTTAGCATAAATTAGCCTGTTGTACTTGAGCTGGGACTATGTGATATTCATAAAAAGAAACTAAAGAATCCCAACTCATGGAGTGTTCTCGTTCCAGCCTGCCTTTCCAGGCTCACTTTTTTTCACACCTCAGCGTGCAGCCTGTACTTCACTCACAGCCAATCAACTTGCCCCTCCACGATGCTACTGTGCCCTCATAATTCCATCGCTTGCACTTGTATTACCTGCCTGCTGGAATGCCAGCCTTCCTTTTGACTCTGGAAGCTTCTTATTCATCCTTCAAGGCAGAACTAACTGCTTTGTGTGTCTGGGAAGTCTCTGCTGATTTTGCAGACTGTCTCCAGCCCCTGTTCTCTGCCTTTCTAGCAGGTAGTGGGAGACTACATTTTATTTTTCACACTGAGTTGATCACTGTGTGCTTACTTTTCTGACAGCCCCACGTAGCATGAGTGCATTGAGGGCTGGAACTATGTGTGTTTATCTCAGACCACTGCACACACACTCTAACGTTTGTAACATTTGTTATATTATATTACAATAACATTTGTAACATTTGTTACATTACATTACATTTGTTACAATAACATTCTCCATAACATTTGTAACAAAACAAAACAAAAAAGCCTCTTAACTAGCAGGTGATTTTCTAAAGTCAGATCCAAATACCTGTTTGGGTTCTTTAGCTATTCCATAATTATTCTGGATCTCTCTCACACTCACTTTTGTCTCTTAGAGATTTCCCAGCTCTTCAGGAATGGAACATCCTGAACTTCACGGAATTTGAAAGTTCTGGCACAATAATATCCTCTCCAAGGCCTCACATCCTCGTCTAGCCTAGATTTCACACAGGAATAATGACGTCAGATTTCATGGAAGTCAGTAACATGTTCAGGAAGCTGCTCCATTTATGGTTGTGATGGTGTTTATCCCAGTTTTTAGGGGCCTTCTGTGCTCTCCCATCATGTTGACCTGGCTCTCCACTGCTGTGGCCGTGTGGGAAAGGCTTAGGCTCAGAACCACAACAGAAACCTGCACAGGTATCGTTGCCGCATGACATCACGGAAAGGCACAGGGTTGCAGGTCAAAAGGGAAGATTCACATCAGACTCCAGCAGGTATAAGCTACATAATTTGGAGAAGCTGATTAAGGCTGTCAAACTTCAGTTTTCTCCTGTAGGTAACAGGAGCCAATCATACCAGGAAAGCAGGGCAGCAGGGATGATACAATCGATCCATGTTCTCTGTAAGGACGATGTAATCTCCAGCTCCTGCTCAGAATCTCAACCTCAGACTCAGCACAGTTCAAGGGGCGCCATTTTAAACAGGATTGGGACACTCCAACACTTTTCCTTTTCCCAATTTCTCACCCGCCACTCACAGATTTTCTTAGATGACCATTTGCAGTTGTCTTCACACCCCTCCTCATCCCATTAGGTAGACACAGTGTAAGGACTCCTCGGAAAGTGGGCATCCTGACACTTACCCCTCCATTTGACAATGATAGACGTGGTCAGATTACAGTAACTTTCTAATGATGGAGAAACAACCCCCAATCTAGCTGTTGAATACCAAACTCCAAGAAGCTAAAAGACTATCTAGTTTCCCTAGAGCTCAAAGAAATGCAAAGGAGATGAACAATGGGTGTCATTTTTAACAACCATAGTTGCAGAGTTTTTTTGATACTCTCAGTGCAGATAAGGAATCGTTCCAATAGAATACACCATTGTATGTCAAAACCTCCTTTCTAGAAATATACTTAGCAAAAGGTTTCAAGAGATTTTAAATGTTCAGATCCCTCAACACAATAGATTTATCTTTTAAAACATAGTCTAAGGGATAATTGTAGATGCAAAAAAAGATATAAGTAGAAGTCTGTTCTTACACCATTACTTAGAATCATAAAACATCTAGAGGCGACATAGTCAAGCATCAGAGGAGTGACAAAAATGATGTGACATTCAGCCAATTAAATTAAATTTTAAAGAAAATGTGATAATAGGAGCATTCATAACATCACCAATTAGTAAAAATTAGAGTACAAAATTTTACTAGTAAGGTCTCAATCTTTCTGTGTGTGGATGTCTGCAAAATTTGGTTGGACCTTACTTAGTTCTAGCAAGTATTTCTGGATTTTGCAGGTATATAGAATACAACAAAATTATAAGAATTAAAAGTGAGGCAAAAGAAGAAAGAAAAACAAATAGCACGAGGAATGAGAGGGGGAAATGTTCATATGAAAAATATACAAAGGATAGGCAACAGACTTTGCCATACATTTTCTAGCAGCCAGTGAATTATGGGAAGTTGCTTAGCATCGGATTTAGAGTCAAAAACACACACTGAAAACCAATCAGGGTAAATTACACCAGCAGCATAAACCATAGCTTTCTCTTAATGATGAGATTTCAAGCAAATTTTTAAAAATATTTTCTAAAACACTTACAGTGAACTTGTAACACTTTTAAAATCATGAACCTGTATTATAAATAATACAAATACTGTGGAAGTAATTATGCAAAAATTTGGAGTTGCCTCTGAAGAGAGTGGGATTAGGGTACTTTTCCCTCTTTTCCTTCTCCTTCTCTGACAAAACTTTCTAAAATGAACCAATAGGAATGAGGACAGCTGAGGAGATGCCCACAGATGACTGAAGAAAAAAGTGAATGCAGTTCTTTCCAAAGACATGCAAATTACAAGCAACCTGGGACCACCTACCGACATCTGGACTTCTTTGTTATAGGAGGTCATAGATTCCCATATATTTAAAGCAGTTTTTAGCCATATATCTATTAATTGCAGCCAAATGCATCTTAACTGACTTACTCTACAAGCTTTGCTACTACCATGTTCCTCGTGAGAGTGATCTCTTGTTTAGTGTAGTTTTCTCCTACACTGACTTATTTATTTTGTATTGTCTTATGGTCAATTGCAATTACACAAATGATTCATTCATTCTCCTTATTTAAATATAAAATAGTGTTGATAAAGCCAACTGACCATCATTCTTCATCCCATTTACCTCTCTTCTAAATCCTTACCCCCAAAGGTAATCACTGGAAACAGTTAGGTGTGTATTCTTACAGACATTTTTTTTATGTCTACAAAGCTGTATGAACTCTATACTCACATGCTGGTAAGCTCAAAGTCTACAATATGTATTACTCTTCAACTTTTTTTTCATAAGGACATGTCTTGGAGATTAGACTATATAGATCTCCCTTGGTCTTTTTAAATGCTACATAAAGTTCCATGGTAAAATGCAGCTTTATCCTATTGTGTTAGTTCCATTTCTTTTCTTCTGAAATTCTTTCTGATAAAAGTTCTCAACATGTACCCACTTTCTCCACCTGACTAATTTATTTAAAGCAAATCTGAGACATCATATAACTTCACCTTTAAATGTTTCAGTACGGGTCCATAAAATTAAGAACTCTTCGTATATAACCATGACGCCATTATCATGTCTAATACACATTAACAATTTTTGATATCATGAAATAACAAGTCAGTGTTAAAATTTCTCTGTACTATATCCATTTTTTTTTTTTACACTTTGTATGAGTCAGGACATAAAGGACAGACACATTGTATTTAGTTGATGTATCTCCTACTTTTAATCTATAGTGTGCCCTCTCTCTTTTTTATTTTTGCCTTTTATTTGTGAAGAACCCCAGGCTTTGTACTGTATTGTTTTGTGGTTTTGTTTCTATGTGATGGATTTGGCTGACAGCATCCCCCCTGGTGTTGCAGAACATGTTCCTCTGTCTTTCATCTTTTCTGTAAACTGATAGTTAGCTCTAGATGCTTGAATATACAGGGTTAAGTTTTTGGCAAGAACGCTTCATGTGCTGTACTGTCTGCTTCCTGTTGCATCACAGCAGGGAGCACATGTCAGGTTGACTCTCAGTTTCTGTGTTATGGTTGAAAAGTGTTATCAACCTAATCCATTCTTTATTGAGTTTTTACCTAATGGTTTTCACAGCCAATTGATCCATCCATCTAATTCTATGATTACTTCTTCAGTTATCTACTAGAAATCTATATTGTTTCCAACTTTTTTGTGATTACAAATATGTTACAATGGACATAGTGGAAAGTTCCCCTTTTTGCATATGTGCAAATGCTGTTCTAGGGCAGAAACCCGGAAGATGGAACAAAACATACATGGTACCTGCCGTCATGGAAGAGGCAGTAGAAAAAGGACATGAAACAGCACCTAACCTAATTTGGGTAGGGAGAGTGTCTAGAGAAGACCTCACCAAGAAAACAAAATTTAGTTGGAAACAAAAAGTCCATTTAGCAGTTAACCAGAGTGGAGAGAAAGGGGGAAATCCTACAGGCAGAGGACAAGAAAAATGTTTTTGAAAATGAGAGATTTAAATTCTCAGTAAGAAACCTAAAGTAGTTTCCAGTAGAGAGGAGAAGAATGGTTGCTATAAAATGGGATAGATGCTGTCATGCAAATGTGCATGGAGTGCAGATAGAACATAGTGCAGAGTTACCCCAATTCTCAGGGACTGGAGAAGGCAATGCATCTGGGCAATGCAGAAAGAGTTCATTAGTAAGAGGGAAGAGGAAAGTGTCTTCCAGAAAAAGAGAACAGTGAATATAAAGATCCCAGAGCCTAAAAGAAGATTATGGAGGCAGAGATTGTCAGAATAAAGAGAAAGATAAAACCCAACCACACGGCCCCCGCTTGCCACAGCTAGAGAAAGCCCTTGCACAGAAACGAAGACCCAACACAGCCAAAAATAAATCAATTAATTAATTAATTAATTAATTTAAAAAAAAAAAACCCAACCACACACTGGCTACAGGAAACGCCCTTTAAATAGAATGATATGGATAGGTTAAAGCAAAAGAATAAACAAAGGTATACCATGCAAACTCTATAATAATATATATACTCTCACACATATTTAAAACCAATACAAAATAGCCACTGAGAACATCAACAGCATCAAAATAATCATAAAAGCAAATGAAATGTCATTCCAGGTGCTACACTCAGATGATGATCATTACTTGAGAGGATTAAATACACAAAAAGACAGTTTCCACTCTGTGTCCTTTATATATTAGCAATTACCTAGATGTAGTGGTCTCTGAACATGCTCTGTGCCACATGAGAGGCATTTACATCTTTTGTCTGGTTGAGAACTTATGGTCTCACCTCCCTAAACGTCCATGTCCTTGCACCTTCCTGAGGTTTTGTCACCAAAGACCCATTGACAGGGAACAAAACCAGGAGGTCAATTCTCTGGGATGTACCCTCTGGGATACAGGGTCCTCTGGCCACCGGCTTCTCCCAGGCCCTGAGACTCTTTTCTTAAACCCCATCATCCTTTCAGGTTTTTCACACATTTTGTCAGTCTAATAAATAGAGACACTGAATCATTAGCAACTAAAGAGACTAGTTATCTTTTTCTATAGGAAATGGGGTTTAATTTTCAAAAAATCTCAGAATGTAATTGGAAATATTTGCATTGCATTCTTCTAGTGAAGAAGAAGAAGAAGAAGGAGAAGGAGAAGGAGAAAGAGGAGAAGAAGAAGAGAAGGGAGAGGAGAAAGAAAGAGTTAGTAACTACATTTCCACATTAAATTTAAACATTTGTATCCTGTAGAAAATGCTTTCTAAATGTTGATTCTAATCATATGTATAGACTGTGGTACAAAACCTAAAATTTAGACTCATCCTTTTGTACCACCTTGACATCTGGTGAAATTGGAAAGCTTGTACGTGGACTAATTGCAAGTCCCCCCTCCCCACTTTGCTCCTGTGGATAAGATTCTCTAGCCAAAAACCCTCATCACAGGGACCAAGCACAGTGCCTGCTTGCCCCTGAACAGCAAATTTCAATTCCATGCCAGCTCCCAGAATTATTCAAGCAAGTCAATCACATCCTGCCTTGGCAACCAGGGGGCACCTCATCCTCTTGATACTACAAGGCTCACTCCAGAGCCCCTGTCTGTTGATTCTGTTTCCAAGTAGAACCACTGTGTGGTCCTGTGTGATGTGTGGTGTCCTCCCTGGGCTGTGAGCGTATGTGACTAACAAACTGCTGTTCATCTCATCTGTCCAGTATCAAGTGTCATGTGTTCGGCCATCCCCATACCGGGGTGGGAAATCCTCCCTCTACAATGGGATAAAGGAGAAAATATCAACACAGAGAGAACCAGAGGAATAATGATTGCTGCATCTTAAGCCACATTAGTATTTGCTTTTCCAGACACTCAATTCCAACAGTAGTGATGTCTCCTGCCTAAGGGGTCCCAGAGTGAGATACACCTGTCTGGTGGCAAAGCTCAGGTGATTGATTCCATCGGTTTATAGCTCTGGGAATCCCTAGAGCACTGTCAGTATAGATCATCATATCTATTCTTTGTCCACATTTTGTATAAAGTGTCTTTTTAGATTTCATTTCATTCTCACAAGTTACATCGCTTCTTCTGAGGACACAGATACTTAGAGAAGTTGTGATTTCTCAAAGTCACAGTGCTAATAAATGGCAGACAATGGAATCAAACATGGGGTTCTGGTCCCAAAACAGACTTTTATCTACACCACAGGAAAAAAGCAATGCCATTTCTGAAACAAATACCCTACACATGCTTAATTTAGCTGAAAACTACTCATAATTATAAGGTCCATTTGGCCTTTCCATTTTCCACCTGTCATGCAGTGTTTGTCATATGAGGAAGAGTCGACAAACTAAGGCAATTTAATCTGGAGCAGAGAAGTCTCAGAAAGGACAGCATAGATGTATTTGAACATCTAAAGACCAATCACAGCAAGAGGTTTAGATTTGTTCTCCCTAGCTAACCAAAACAGATGGATTGAAGACTAACTGGTTATTGTTCTCAGAAACAGATGTTAGCCCCATTCTGTCTAAATAAGTTTAAGTTAGCTAAGATTTATTAATCATTCTAGAGTCAGTAATATTTATAAATATTAGCTGTCATTACTATTATTTTTAAAAATAGTTTTGGAGCACAAACCGTTTGCCAAATACTGCTTTAAACAGTATTTTTAGGATTTAGGATTTAGGATTTAGTATCTCACTTAATCCTCTCAACAGCTCTGAGACATATCACTTCCATTGATACACCTTAGTAGCTTACAGTATTATTAATTAGTATTAATATTCACACTAGAATGATTATTAGCTAAAAATCCATACAGGACCTGTAAGTATTGTTCATTTCTGTCTTATGAGGTGAATGGTCCTAGTTTGATGGGGTAGCTCTGCCATCCTCAGCATGGGGCTTCTGTTTGGGTCCGTTTATCTCCACTTCCCAGTTAATGAGAAAAAGAGGAAAGAAAGAGTGAAATGAAAACAGCTGCTTTACAAAAATAAGCCAAAAAAATTTAAGCTAAAACTGTCAATATTTGAATATGATATGATCATTTACATAGAAAATATAAGAGGATCAATAGATTACAGAAAAAAGTAAGCAAATTTAACAAGGTTTCTGGATATAAGATTAATATATAAAATGTAATAGCATTTCTCCACACTCTAATTTTTTTTTTTTTTTTAATTTATTTTATTTATTTATTTATGACTGTGGTGGGTCTTCGTTTCTGTGCGAGGGCTTTCTCTAGTTGCGGCAAGTGGGGGCCACTCTTCATCGCGGTGCGCGGGCCTCTCATTATCGCGGCCTCTCTTGTTGCGGAGCACAGGCTCCAGACGCGCAGGCTCAGTAATTGTGGCTCACGGGCCTAGTTGCTCCGCGGCATGTGGGATCTTCCCAGCCCAGGGCTCGAACCCGTGTTCCCTGCATTGGCAGGCGGATTCTCAACCACTGCGCCACCAGGGAAGCCCCACACTCTAATTTTTAATGCAGAAAATATAATGGAAAATAAGCTACAGATTCAAATGGAATCTGTATAATGGAAAATAAGCTACAGATTCAAAACACCAACCAAAATGTAATAAAGTAGATGTATTTTAATCCAATCAAGAGGTTGATGAGAAAAGTGCTGAATTAGAAAGACGGTATAGAGTCTTGCAGTGAGAGAAGGGAATTTTCTCTTATAAAAACTTTAGTCAAATATATTCTTTTGACCTATGATTAAGGTATACATATGCTGCTCTAATGGTGCCAACATTCATTATGATATGAAAAAACTTCCCAGTATTTCATGGGAGCAGACAAATCTCCTGCAATTACTGCTGTCATGGCTACTGATTGCAATAGGTAGCATGGGACAAGGGGAGGGGGCAGAGGATTGCTCTGATGGCAATGACTTTAAGGTAAAAAATATCTAAAATTTGGACAAAACTGAGAGCCAGAAAACTGGTCTGGTCTTAACTCGTCCACAAACAAACATTTGTAACTTTGAACAAAACACTTCACCTTTCCATCCAGCTCCAATATTTTATAAATTTATGATTTTCTCTATAACATTTATAATGGTGAGTCAAAACACACATTTGTTTTCCAGAGAAAGCTCCAAACAGTGACACAACAACGTTCCAAAGAGCAGGCCATCAAGCAAATGAGAAACTACTAAAAGTCACATTCTAGGATGAGTGATGATCAAACTGCAATAATGACACTCTGTCTTTTCATTCTGCCCAATCTGCTCGATAAAATCAGAGGCAGTTGTACAAGTAGGGACCCTGAGCAGCAAGAAAAGATCAGCATGGTCCTTTGACCTTTGTTCTCTGCTTATCCACTCATCCAAGAGTCCAAAGAACAAAGCAAGAGGAGTCAAGGGAGTTGGAGAAGTTTATTTTTCCATAAACCAAGTGATTATTGTGATGTGAGGTGTTGAAATTTCATGGGAGGCTATATTTGTAGTATTTCCCTCCAGAATAACAAGTGCCAACTCTTGAGAATGAGAGAAGTCTGAACAGATTCCCAGGCTATTCCAATATATTCAAAGGTGGGATTATCTTGGGCAGATTAGAACTGTTCTAGGTAGAACATGCGTTCATGGGCAGTCAGATGTTCATGTGATTTCTATCCTAATATGGTGAACAGAAATCTCCCTGGAAGGCTTTCTATCATCTCTTCTGATATATTTATATCCAGGAAGCAATGGCCTGGAAACAAGAACTGAATGTACTGATTACAACAGAAGTAAATCTTCTCACTAGAAATAAACAAGACTATCAGGTACCTTAAAGAAGCAAAAGCAAATACATTGTTTAGTCCATGCCATGTGCCAAGCAAATGGTGCTAGGTGCTTCACACATGTTATCTAATTTAACACTCATGATCATCCAGGGAAGTAAGGATATTACTTTCATTTGATACAGGAAGAAGGAGAGACTTGGGACACCCCACTGGCTCAGATGTCATGTCTGATATTAGCCCTACTACAAATGTGTGCCTTTGACTGCTAAGAGACCTGGGAGAGCATAGAAGAGATCAACCCAATTACATTACTTGGGAGAAGAAAGGCCAGCTGCCATCATTCATTTATTAACTCATTCAACACAAAGTTAGTGAAGCACTGATAACATCAGTGCTTCCCAAACTGTGGTGTGCATGTGAAATGTCTGGGGAAGTGACTACAGTGGCCAGCGGGGCGGGGCCTAATCATTTGCATTTAGCAAGCTTCTAGGTGATGCCAATGTTTCGGGTGCATGGGTCACATTTTGAGTAGTAAGTGCTAGCTGGCCAGCCCTAGGGAGGGTAGACAGAGAACAAAAATGAGTAAGACATAGTCCTTGACCTTGACGTACTTACAAGTCTAACAGAGAAAGACACAAGAGGCAAATATATCCACTGAAGTGCCAGACTCTTCAGGAAACCCCACGCCTTCTGGGGTGAGAGGTAGAGAAGACGTCATTAAGGAGGCTTTGGAACTGAGCTTGAGACAAGAGGAACTGTTTTCTCAGAGTGAGGCTGGGGTGAAGTTCATTCTGGGGAGGCAACAGGGTGAGCTAAGGGACAGCAAGCGCACAGAAACCCATTTTAAATGCAGTGCTAAAAACAGCATTAATCATAAGAAAGCCTGAATCCACAATCCCAGATTAACACTGAGAAAAATATCAAATTCAAAATTAAGGGACATTCTACGAAACACCCGACCAGTGCTCCTCAAACTGTCAAGATCTAGAAAAAGGAAAGACTGAGATGCTGTCAGAGACCAGAGGAGACCAGGGAGAGATGATGACCAAAGGCAATGTGGCATCTGGGACTGGATTCTGGAGCAATAAAACAGAATATTAGTAGTAAAACTAGTGAATTCCAAGTAGTCAACTTTTCCATTGATCTGAAGTTATTCCAAAATTAAATGTTTAGTTTAAAATTTTTAAATTAGGAAAAGTAGACTCAGAACAAAGAGAATGACCAGAAATGAATATGGACCCAACACAAGGATAACAAACGATTCACCAAGAAGATATAGTAATCCTAAATACAGATGCAGCTAACAACAGGCTCCAAATACATAAAGTGAAAATTGATATAACTGAAAAGAGAAATAGACAAATCCACAATTATACTTGGAAACTTCCACACTCTACTCTAGTCCTCAATAGAAAAAGGAGACAGAAATTCAGCAAGGATATAAAAGATTTTTAAAAAACACTATCAAAAACTTGACTGAATTGAAATTTATAGGACAATTCACTTCACAAAGCAGAACACACATTCTAAAGCACAAGGAACATTCACCAAGATAAAATATATCCAGCCTCATAAAACTAACACTGACCAGTGTAAAAAATTTGAATCATATATATTATGTTCTCTAATAAAAATGGAATTACCCTAGAAGTCAAAAACAAAAAGAAATCTGGAAAAATTCCCCAAATATCTGGACACTAAATCATACACTTCTAAATAGCACATGGGTCAAAACAGAAGTCTCCAGAGAAATTAGAACCAATTTTGAATTTAACAAAAATGAAAATACAACATATAAATATTTTGTATATAATTGTAGAGGGAAATTTATAGCATTAAATGCTTATAATAGAAAAGAAGAGAGATCTCAAGTTAGTAATATAAACTTCTACCTTAAAAATCTAGAAAAGAAAAATCAAAATAAACCCAAATCAAGCAGAAGGAAGGAAATAATAAGAGCAGAAATCAATGATATTAAAAAACAGTAAAACAATAGAGAAAATCAATGGAACAAAAGCTTGTTCTTTGAAAAGATCAATAAAACTCTACCAAGAACAACAAAGAAATTAAGAAGACACAAATTACAAATATCAGAAATGAAAGAGGGGCTATCACTCAGAACACACAAATAATAAAAGAGTAATAATGAAATGCAAGGATCATCTCTTTGCCTATACATTAGATTGCCTATACTTAGATGAAATGGACCAATTCCTTGAAAAACAAAAACTACCAAAACTCACTCAAGAAGAAGTAACTTGAATAATTCTACACTTATTAAAGAAATTACATTTTTTGTTTAAAATTTTCCAATCTGTATAGAAAATTCTTAGGACTCCACAAAAACAAACAAACAAACAACAACAACAAAAACCTGTCAGAACTAAACCAGCTTTCTTACCCATGTCACAGGAGACAAGACCAATAAATAAAAGTCAATTGCTTTTCTATATATTAACAATGAATAATCTGAAAATGAAACTAAGAAAATAATTTTATCTACAATAGCATTTACAATAGCATCCAAAAGAATACATTTAAACTGTACACTGAAAACTATAAAACATTGCTGAAAGAAATTTAATATCTAAATAAATAGAAAGACATCCATGTCCATGGAAGACACGATATTGTTCAAGATGGCAGTTCTCCCTAAACTGGTCTTTAGATGTAATCCAATTCCTATCAAACTCTCAGCAGGCTTGCAATTGACAAACTAGCCCAATGCATAAGGAAATGCACAGAATCTAGAATAATTAAATAATCTTGGACACCTGAGATGTAACTGACCTGCTGTCAGGATTAAATATAGTACATAATGACCCATCAGAATACCATCTCCTTATTATGATACTTCATCAAAACTAACAGAATATGTCTAGATTCACTTGGCTTATTTATGTCAGTAGATAAATGACAGCTAGGAACTCAAGCCCAGAAATAGCATATATAAAATCCCAGTATGTGCCACTCCAGGATTTGAAGCTTCAGGGCTCTAAACACCATGCCTCTGCTACTTTCAAGGATCTTCTCCACAACGTGTGTGTCTGCTTATAAAGCAGAAGAAAGTTGGAAAGACCTGGGGGGCTGGATGGAACCCGGATGAGAAACAGGGAAAACTGAAGACTAAAATCACCAGAACAAGAGTAAGGGAACAGGACTTAACCTGCAAGGCCAGGTTGATGGCAGAGCCAAAGCTTCAAGTTACAAACCAAATGGGAACATGAGGGGTGACTGAGACTGGGGACCAAGGAGTCCCAGGGGTGCATCGAGCTAGCCTCCAGGGGAGGCTGTGGTCCAGGGTCCTATTAATTTGTGCTCAGTGTACGGTGCTGAAATAGAGGCCCAAGAGGACAGTCTCAGACTGGACACTGTCCGTGCTGACTGCTCTGATCAGTTCTCTGAGGTCCTAAGCCCACAGCTTTTAAATGCACAGGGAAGAAAAGTTTTAAATCCAGAAATGAAAGCATTGTCTACATGCACACACATACACGCACACACAGGTATACATGTGTGTATAGTAGGATTTAGAGAGTTTGCCAGGTCTCAGGGTGATTCTGGGATTCACTTGGTCAAGGCCTTAGGTAAGAATCCAAAATCGCTGTGGTGAGTGGCCTCAGGGAAAAACAGATGTTGCCAGAAAGCAAAGCAGGGGGCCCTGGGAAGGGAGAGCGCAGTGTGAAGACAGCCAGCCGCCCTTGCCCCAGGTGCCACTGGAGCGTGTTGCAGACAGGTTTATGTATTCTGCACTGTTTTTTTGGCTTTGGCTCTAATGCCATCGAATTTTATTACAAGGGCTGCTTCCCCGCCCCCCCAAAAAAATTGTCTCCTGGGGAGCAATGAGGCTGATCCTTCCAAAGTCTGAATTATGTACACAGTAGATAACATTTCAGTTTTTCTTTCTTACTTATAACCCCCAGGCATCAGTTAACTGTATTTCTCCAAATCCCCAACCCTGTAGGGTCACACTCCTGGATCACCGAAATGGAAATGACACAATGCCTTGTCTCCCAAGTTCATCGGGAAACTCCATCCATCCCTTCCCCACCCACCCACCTGCAGACCTGGGGACACGCACTGCCCCTGGTGTCCTCTGCTCTGCTCCTGTCAACTCAGACCCTTTGGTTCCACAGCAGCCACCGGCATGAGGCTGTTGCCTGGGAAACAGTTATCCGGAGGGGAGTGGCCTCTGGAGGAGGCCTATCCCCTCCGAGCATCACAAAGAGCTGCAGCTGAAGGTCAGGAAGGTGCTGTGGGGAGCCACTCCCAGGGCACTTTTCCTGCAGGACCTCCCTCCCAGCTGTCTTCAGCTTTCTCGGTCCCCAGAGCCTCGCCATTTCCCTACTGTTTTGTGCAGAACAACTCACACTCCAGTCCCTCCAGGGCTCATGCTGGGCTACCTTCCAAGACCTTCAACTCCCGGGGGAGGGGGGGGTGGGGAGGGGGTGCTTTTTCTATAAGGTGGGATATAATCAAGCCATTTACATTTTACTTACATCAGAAAAGGAGTATCTCAACTCTTCCAAAGATTAACAACTTAAAAAAGATCTCCCCAGGCTCCTGTTAAATGCAAAGTGCTCAGAGGAAGGGTGTTCAAAACTAACTGGGAGGTGAAGCGTCTGACCAATGGAGAAAGAGATCAGGAAGGTGAGAAAGATGTAGGGGCACCCTGAGCTGAGGAATGGGGCTGCCTTAACGTGACAGGTGGTCCTTGCAGGTTGTCAGCAGGACACCATTCATATTCTGGCCAAGGGCACTTCTCACCCCAACTGCTTTGACCTCAGCTGCCTTCTCCCCATGATCTCAGGCTGTTCCCAAGGGCAGACTCCTGCCAGACACTGCCCACTGTCAGTGCCAGACTCTCTGTCCTCAAAGAAGCGCTGGGAGACTTCCCCCTGCCACCTGTGTCATAGGTGCCTGGGGTCAAGTCCCCCAGCAAGGTGCCTGGGCACCAGATGATTTCCTTGTTTGTGGAGATAGCACTATTAGCTCAGACTCCTGCCTTCGTCTCCCATGTGCTGCCAGGTGGGGAGAGAGAGCTCCAGGCTCCAACCCCTAACAGCCCAGAACCCTTTAGCTGTGCCACACCCGCTTCTCTTTATAATGAATTTTCTCTCTGGGGCTCCCCATTCAGTCTTTTCTTTTTTAACTTATCATCTGTAAGACTCGGGATTTTTATTATGCTGCAAATAACAGATAATCTCAACTCTAGAAGCTTAAACAAGTTAGGAGTTTGTAGAACTCCAGAAGTCAATGGCATCATTAAAGAATGATGCCCCCCTCTCTCTTGCCACAGGATCATCAGTGGGCACGGTAATGACCATGTGCATAGTATGGCCATGGCACCTCCAGGCATCACACCCTCTTACAACCTGGGAGAGGGGCAGGTGGGCACAAGGCCATAGGCAGAGGTAGACCAGGCGTCCCCACTAGAAAGCTTTTCTGAATCCCACCCACAGGCTTTGTCTTGCATCCTACGGCCCAGAACGAGGTCACAAGTCATCCACAGTAGCAAGGGGAACTGAGAAGGCGCTATTCCGGCCTCCAACGTTGTAGACAGAAGAAGGCAAGACAAGAGAATGCTGTGAATGCAAGAGCAGGTCTAAGTAAGCTGCCTCGGGGATGTTGGGCTTCTGACCACATGAGGACCATCCCATTCATATCAAGTCAGGGAGAGGGGAGTTCTGGGCACTGGCATCCACCAGCAGACCCAGGCCGATCAGCAGACCCAGGCCCTCTTATGTTTGTTAAACTGTGAATGCATCTGTGCAGTCTTCCCCTTGACAAGAACGAGTTTTGGCATTTTGACGGTGCTGTGAAGAGTTGAATTGCCACTCCTCACCTCTCCTAGAGAAGCTAATATTCTAAAACAGAACATACGAGAGAAATGCAAGGAGAGGAACAACTGTAGGAAATATGCATCACCCTCCATGCCTGTAATCTCATTTAGATGTTCCCCATCACAACAGCTAGCCTCCCCGGTAGACCAGGCCGGGGCAGAGCAGAGGGCAGACGGCACTGCCAGGGGCTGAACTCTGCTTCTGAGCAAGCCCACAGGGAGGAGCGGCGCCAGACCCAAAGCATCGCCTTTCACAAGTCACTGGAGCCCGAGCTACCCCCCTCAGCATGTTACCTGCTGGGTAGGGCTGGGCCGGCCAGGGCAGAATGGCTGGAGGAGGCCCCTGCTTGGCAGCCCAGAGAGACAGATTCTAAAACAAGCTGCAGACCCTGCGGTTTAGGGAGAATCCCTGAGCTCCCTGATCAGCAATGCTAGAATATAGAGTCTCCCTGGGTAGTTGTAGTTTCATGAGATGGTGTAGGGCACACGGGCAACAAAGACTCCTATAAAATACTGTGCTAAAATTCTGTAACTCGGCACACATGAATATACAGGATAGTTTGTGGTTGCATTTTTGTATTTACTCATCACTCACTTTTATAAAATGATCCTTATCCAGATTGTCACATCCTCTTATTCATCATCTCCAGATGTTTTCCTTTGTTTGGTTTCTAATGGTTATTCTGAAATTGTTGTTACAATTGACCTCTTTTTGTTGATTTTCAGAAGATCCTCGATTAAAAAAAAAAAAAAGTCTAGGAACGTTGCATGTGTCCCAAACTGAGATGAGCCGTTATTTCCAAATTTGTTATTTGTAAATGTGGTTTTTTCTCTCTTTCCTAAGCTTTTCCCAAGGGGTTACGTTGTTCCAGATCTTTCCAGCATTTGGAATAGAGTTGAGTTGCACACTTAACATTCCTCTTTAATTATGAAGTTGAAATAAACATCAGTAGATGCCAGATCCAATTGCTGATGGGGACAAAAGTGCATGGGCCAATGGGGAAAGGAGTGTCGATCCTTCTGAAATAAAAATGATGGATGGTCCACGTTATCACCCTTTGAAGGAAGGACAAGGGAGAGAGAGTTTCCATTTTGGCAGTTTCTTTGTTTACAAAAAAAGGAAGGTAGGAGAGGCCCGGGTTCCCACAAGCCCTCACAATATTTTGCAACTTCCTTGAAAAGCTACTAGGGAACCAAGGCCTCCGCTCCCAGCTGACAGTTGGTGAGGAGATGGCGTCCTGGTGCCGCAAGAAGACCAAGCACTGGCTCTGGGCTCCCTCTGGGGTGCTGCCTGGCAGAAGCACATGGGTGGCCAGGTGCCAGAGAAAATTCAGAGGCCATCAGACTGACTGTCTTCAACCATCAGTCTTACCGTGTTTCTTCTCTAGTTACAGCACTCTGGGGTGTCTCCATGCTCCATAGGTGGGATTCCAGGCTCTCCTATTTCTCCAGCTTCATCCCATCTCAGCCGCTATCCTGCAACCCTGACTCATCCCTTGTGCTTTAACACCCATGGCTGCTCTACTGAAATCATCTCCCCTCTCTCCCACAGGGAAGACATTGGTCTTCCCTTTGGTCACCTCCCCTAGGGTCAGTGGAGCCCTGCATCCCTCTGTTCAGGCAGGCTCCCCATTGCTGGATAACTCTTATGGGCAGAATTGTGGCCCCTCCCACCAAATTCATAGGGCAAACCCCTAACATCCAATGTGACTGTATTTGGATATGGGGCCTTTAAGGAGGTAATTAAGGTTCAATAAGATCATGAGGGTGGGCCCCTAACCCAGTAAGACTGATGTCCTTATAAGTAGAGAGAGAGCAGAGAAGTGAAACCGCAGAACGTGTTTCAGGACTGAGCAGAGGATAAGTTCTTCTGTGTCAGCACAGAAAGAATTCAGGGAGAAGCAGAGTGACAGGTAAGGAAAGAGTTTATTAGTATAGGACGCTTGTGAGAGATACAAGCGGGCAGGCAAGGGAGTGCCACCTGGAAACCTGGGTGGGCTACATTTTTATAATCAAAGGAAAAGTGGGGAGGGGAAGAAAACCACCTTCTTCCTCATTTTTGAGTGGATGTCAAGCTTTCATCATCAGTTCCTCCTCCACATCGGGCAGGGGAGTTTCCTTGTCCCTACCTGGTCAAACCAAGACTGTCATGGCACTGTGGAAATGAGCAAAAAGGCAGTAACATATACTAAAATGTGGTAAATCCTCTCACGTTTCAGTATAATGTCACCTTTCCCCTATATTTCTGCTCTGAGTACATGAAGAAAAAACCCCTTCTCAAGGATCATTAACTTGCTGACTTCCATGGGCAGGATGTAGGTCTCATTGCACCATCGTTTTATTGTTTTGGCCATGTCTCGTGCTTCTGTTGCATGGTTTTGTTGCCAAGCAAGTCTGCATGGTTTGTTGTTAAACAAGCCTGCTTTCCTGAATGATCATTAACTTACAGGGTCTCCCAGACTTTTTCCCTACCTATGATCCCCTGGTGGGATTAACTATTTAATCACCTACGTTGTCCCTTTACTCTGTCCCTATCCTAAGCACACACAGAGAAAAGGCCACGTGAGGACACAGCAAGAGGATGGCCATCTGCAAGAGAAGAAGCTTCAGGAGAAACCAACCCTGCCACTTGGTCTCAGACTTCCAGCTATGAGACCCATGAGAAGACAAATGTCTGTTATTTAAGCCCCTCGGCCCGTGGTGCTCTGTGATGGCAGCCAAGCTAACACAAAACTGTCTGACTCTCAGATCCGTGGTGGCCCCTCCTGACCATGGAAGAGGACATTAGGAGGCCCAGTGTGGGCAGACCCTGTGCAAACTGGAGAAAAACCAGTAAGAAGCAAAGCCAACTACACCCGCAGGAGTTTGCTTTCTTGAAGGGAAAACACAGCAAACAAAGAAACGTAATCAGGATCTTAGGGAGTGATAAGAACTAGACAGGGAAATGAAGTAGAGTTCAGGGATGGGGTGATGTGGGTGCTGCTTTAGTCACATTTATTCCAACATTTACCTGACACCCCCCGTGTGCCAGGGATCCCCCTGGGTGTTGGGAAAACAAAGGTGAACAAACAGCTTCTCTCAGAGAGACGGCCGTCGAGGGATGGGGAACTCCTGCCAGCCTTCCTCAGTTGCCCCAGAAGTTCTGGCAGTGACCACCAGGGCCCGTCTGGGACTCCTCTTCATACTCACAAACCTTGATTAAACTGACAGCACTGTTGTGTTTGATTTTTTATTTTCCTTTCCCTTTCTTCCCCCACAATTAAATCTTTTTAATCGAGTGGCCTCAGGCGTTCGTTCTCCACTCACAATATTCAGGATTAGGACTGGAGAAACTGTGGAAGATGTATCCATTTCCCCATGAGTTTTCTGAAGTCTAAAGTAAAGAATTTTCTATATCCTAGCAGACACTTCTTTCTTTTATTTATTTTTTGAAGGGTACAGAACTAACTTAAGAAAATAACATTTGCTTATAGTCAAAGGAAAAAAACAAAAGCTTTTCCAATGTATAATCATCTGATTTAATTTTCAAAGCACCTGTATGTTTATGGGGTCCTAGATGGTGGGTGAGCATGGGTGGTGCTCACGAGGCCATCAGAAGTGACTGCTGGGATGACTGATGGATGTGGGCTGTGGTCACTTGGAATCAAGCTCCATGAGGGCAGCACAATTCAAAATAAATTTGGAGGAAAAATATTGGCTCTGAGCTTCTTAGTAGCCAAGGCAAATATATACATAATCGGCTATAAAATGTACCAAGAGTGACCCGCCTGGTCTCAAAACAGTCACTGACTCCAGGGACTAAGAAGACTGGTTTGGGTTCTGCCTTGGTACCCAGGACCCATTCTCCCCTCTTCTCATCCATCTGATTCCAATAGGGCGGCCTCGGGCCTGGCCAATCAGAACAATCCTCTGACCCCAAGGGCGGTCCAGAAAGGGTGACCCCGATCTGACTCAACAAGAAGCCTAGAGACTGGTCACCCAGAGTGAAGTAAGTCAGAAAGAGAAAAACAAATATCGTGTATTAACGCATATATGTGGAATCTAGAAAAATGATACAGATGAACCGGTTTGTAAGGCAGAAATAGAGACACAGATGTAGAGAACAAACGTATGGACACCAAAGGGGGCAAATCGGGGGTGGGAGGGGTCGTGGTGGGATGAATTGGGAGATTGGGATTGACATACATACAGTAATATGTATAAAATAGATAACTAATAAGAACCCGCTGTATAAAAAAATTAATTAATTAAATTAGATTAAAAAACAAAAAAACAAGAAGCAAAGAGACTTTGGACTCCCAGGAAAAGCGATTCTCATTTGGGGGAAGCTTGATGCTGAGAAGATGCAGGCTGGGCTGCCGTGGCCGGCCGTCAGGCTCGCAGTGGGAGGCCCGAGAGGGGATGGGGTCAGTGCAGAGAAGGCAAGGCCCCCTTGAGATGCCCAACGTGGAGGCTGGGTCATTAACTCCCGGTCAGACCTGCAAAAGCAGAACAACTTTGGAGTGGGGTGAGCCTCTGCTTTTGTTTTTGTACCTCTGGCTTTCTTTTGTGTTCTTTTCTCAGCCTGGCTGAGGTTGGGTGTTTGCCCTCGGCACCTAAAAGACCACGTGGGAACCTGTATTCTTGTCCCAGTGAGTTGGCCCTGCTCATGCAAGGGGACCGTGACCCCTGGCCCATGACCACGGGCGGGTCAGTGCCCGGCCTCTTAGATGATGTGTGCTTCCCGGCCTTGGGCGGCACTCTCATCCTGTGACTTGCCAGGAATGACAGGATGGGAGCAGGTGTGACACGGGACTGACTCAAGCGGATGTCGTTGGAGGTGTTCATTCGCCTTGCTGTTCCGGGGCCTCCTTTTCCATCTGCTGTGAGAACGGGATGTCCCAGATCCGAGTAAAGAGGGAGGCCCCGTCCCTGACTGAGGATGCAGAATAGCCATGGACCGGGGCCACGAGGATCGAAGCCACTATCACGGCTGACCTGCAGCTGGGAAGACAGAGCCGCAGGCCCTGGGGACATGGAGCGTGAGAAGTTTGCTTCTGCCGAGCAGCGGCCTTTGCTGGCTTCTGTCGCGTCCACTGATGGCAGTCGAGGAACACAGCATCCTAACCCGCCCCGGGTGAACCCTGACTCCTAGCAGCCCCTCACAACCCGGTCTGCTCGGGCACCCCTCGCAGCTGCTCAGAAAGCCAGGCGGCCTGAACGTCCTGGGAAGGTGCCTCAGTCCTGGCAGTCGCCCCCCATCCTGGAAGAAGTGACATCAGAACTGACGCCACGGGCTGCGTCACCGGTCACAGAAACAGCCTGTAAAAAACAGATCCTTGAAACTGGCCAAACCTTTTCCCTTGCTAGGGCCAGCTCCAGGTTTTTATCACATGACAGAAAGTTCTACCACCTTAAAACGTGCACTTGTTCAGGAAAATACCACAGACTGGTGGCTTTTAAGAAATATCTGTTTTCTGAGTAAGAGAAGAGAGGGTAGAAAACATGAAAAAAAAAATAAGTCTGTTATGGTAGGGTAAGAAAAAGTAGGATTCATCCCTTTTTATGGCTCACTGAGGAATGACATGATTTTGAAGAACTGTCAAGTTCCACAGAGCCAAGCCACCATATTTAATGGAATTTGGTTCATTATGAGAAATACGGTGCATGCATAAAAGAGAGAAATAATTTGCCCTAAAATGGAATTGAATACACTGAGGAACTCAGAGGTTTGAGAACAGTCCACTCCGGGGCTCCTCCACTTCCCTCACTGCCCTGGGGTTGAGTGACACTGTGATTTATAACAAGAATATATATATGTGTGTGTATACGTGTATATATATATATTCTTATTTGGGTTTTGTCCCCATTTCTGGCACAGACTTCCTAAAACCTTTGAAATTTCTTAAGTGAGGAAATCAATTGGGGTGTCTTTTGTTATGTTAATGAGGTGATTTTGGAAAGCTTTGGGGCATGGGAGATGGTTGCCAGTGGCTCCAACCCTGTGATTAGAAGGTTAGAATTTTCAGTTCCACCTCCCTTGACCTCCAGGGAATCAATCAATCTATTGGCCAATAGCCAATGATTTAGTCAATCCTGCCTATGTAATGAAGCCTCCAGAAAAGCCCAGAAAGCCAGGGTTCAGGGAGCTTCCCAGTTGGTGACCAGGTGGAGATTCGGGGAGAGTGGGTTGCCTGGAGAGAGCATGAAAGCTCCATGCCCTTCCCCATGCCACATACACACACACACGCGCGCACGCCAACTGGGTGTAGAACTTTAAGTTGCCACGCACACCTCCACGTAAATTCTCCCTACACATCGAGGAGTCTGAGAGCGCACATCCCAGATCAAGTAGCCCAAACTTCACCTTCTACAGGTGAGGACCGAGGGAACCCGTATGTAAGCCCCTCCATCAGGTCAGTGGTCCAGCTGGAGCTGCTACACCTCACAGGCAGCAACACACAAAGACCCCATTGTTCTCCCGTGATGTGGCCATTGACCAGCACTGCCCCTAGGACTGACGCTGAGCCCACAGCACAGGTGAAGGTCTTGCTGGGTTTTTGGGATTTGAGTCCTATGTGCAACCTGCTGGGTGGAGAATGCCACGGTGGGGGCAGCTGAGGTGTAGAGCAGCCCCAAGGGGGGCTTTGGTAGTAAAAGTACTACCTTATTTCAGAAACAATTGATGAAATAAAATTCATGTTTTATGGCAAGATGAAAAAAAATTAAATATAAATTTTTCTTTGCCCCTTTGGGCCTCCTCCCTCCCCTTTGGTGTGTACTGTGCATCTGCATTAACCGGAACCCCTCAGGAAAGAACCTTCCTTCTTAATCTTGTAAGGGGGCCGTGGTGACCCATGACCCACCACTCGCTTTGTACGTGTAGATCTGCATCGTGTAAACTGTCAATGATGCATTATTTAGTGTTCAGCCCTCTGTCTCAAAAACTTACATAACTGTGCTTTGACCTCTAATGGGCAGAACAGTTCCTGGAGCTTTCTGAGAGGCTGTTCCCGGGGTTATAATCCTCAGTTTGGCTCAAATAAAATTTTCCATTTATTTCTTAGATCTACTGATTTTTTCGTTGACTCAAGAAAGGGTGACGTCATGTGAGAGAAATGAAGAGGAAACCCCAAGAGTCGGCAGGGCCAGGGCCTCCCAGCCCCCAGGGACAGGGGACCGGGAGAGTGTCCCCGGTGCAGGATGGATGGCCCAGCGTAAGAGTTGGAAGGAGCTGCCATCTGGAAGTCACCCAGCCCAGCCCGCTGGGAGAGAGACACTCTCCCAAGAACTGAACCCACAGCTGGCCGGCACCCAGGGGCAGGGCTCAAATTCTCACCCTTGCCATGGCAACCCCCCCCCCCAGAAATACGAAAGTAAAACCTGATTTGGAGTCAATGTGCAGCACACCACCCGAGTAGAGGCCCCATGACATGATCCCACAGGGAGATGGCCAAGCCCAGACACACCTGGGAGGGGACACTCCACCAGAAGAGGGACTCAGAGAGAGCATTCAGGTTGTCAAAGGCCATGAAACACAGCCTGGGCCCCAGGGACTGGGGGGAGACAACACCCAGGAAAGCAGAGATCACAGAGCAACGGAGCTAGTGCCTCTGAAAGGGCCAAGGGTTGAGAGGAAAGATCAGCCTCCACAGGACGGGGCCAGGCGGGATGCAGAACAGAATCCAGGGAATCGCAGATTGTCAGACACAGTCATTGGATAAAAACAGAGCAGACAGCGTAAAGCCAGGCACCGGGCTCCATTTAAAAGAGGATGGAAGGACAGAACCGGGAAAGAGAGTACAGCGAGATGAAAAGGTCAAAGGCGCAGGGGAAGGTGGGGGGCAGGGGAGGAGAAGGAGACGCCCGGCTCTAGGTCACAGCAGGTCCCAGAAGAGAACAACTCATTACACTGAGTCAGTGGTGTCCCACTTCCCTCACTGGACAGGGGTCTGTGTCATCCTCCTTGTGTCCCCAGCGCCTGGCACAGAGCAGGCACGAACGGCCTTCTGGGAGGTGTCTGAGGGGGCACTGAATAGCATCAGCCAAGGGACGCCTCCTGGTCTCAGAGGAACAGCCGCCTATGGAGGGGCCGGAGGACAAAGGCTCCAGCGGGCCCTCACGGTGGGGGACAGAGGGAGGGCTCCCCTGCCGGGGGCGGACCCACCCAAGGGAAGCGAGGTCAATTTTGAGGGTGATGGGGCTGTAGGTACTAGTTAGGCCCATCTCCAGCCACTGTCAGTATGTCCCCCTCCCCTGGCAGGAACAGAGGCTCAGGGTCACCCTACCAGCTGGGGGCAGGGCCCGCCCTGGTACCCAGCCCCGGAGACGGCCTCTGCTTCTAGTAACATCTCATACAACTGCGGTGAAAGGTCAGGAGCATGATTTATTCCTCCCCTAACGCTGAGGAGGCTGGCCCCTCTCATCCTTCAGTCCAGGTCTCCTGGGAGCAGGAAAGGGCACCAATAACACTCACGCTGGGACCACAGGCATGAAGCAGGCAGCCCTGGCCTGGCTGAGCCAGAGGGCGGCCACCACCTCGGATCCATGACCTTTTGCCTCAAGGGTGCCCGACCGCCTGCGTCAGTTCTTTCCCACCCCCTCCAGGCAGCCTCTTCTGCTAACAGACAACTTGCACCTTCCTCCGCTGTCCCACTGCTAAAATAAAGTCCAGCCTCCCCGTCTGAAGAAGACCCATCTTCACTTTCTTCCACGGACAGCATCAGGCTTCAGACACCCCAGCCCCACCCCGTCTCCAGGTGTGATAGCCACGACTCTGGCAGTGGGGCAGCTGGCGGCAATGGGGTACTCGGCTCTGGAACCCCACTTAGGGGACTTCCCTGGCGGTCCAGTGGTTAGGACTCTGCACTTCCACTGCCAGGGCCCTGGTTCAATCCCTGGTCAGGGAACTAAGATCCTGTAAGCCTCGTGGCGCAGCCAAAAAAAAAAACCTCACTTAGAGAATGCCACCTTCCTCAAAGCCTTGCTCCTTCCATGGCCACCCGGACAAGGCTCCCTGGGTCACCGGGACAGTCGGCAGGGTCTGCGGATCTCCCGGCTCCATGTTCGCAAACTTAAGGATTTCAGCCCCGCGCACCATCAGAAACAAAATGCCCCCTTCCTATGCGCTCAGCAAGCCTCCGCGAAGGTGACCTGCTGTGTTGTTGCTTTTCTTGGACACTCACTCTCTCACCAGCACTGTCTCAACGAGCGTCCTCAGAGGACAGGAGAGACATTGTCTACCAGCTAATGGATGCTCTGAAAGGGCAGAAGGGGCCCGTTCCCTCCCTCCCTCCTTTCCCACTTGCCTTCCTTCTTCCCTTCCTTCACCCCCCCCCCTTCCTCCACTCTCTTCTCCTCCTCTTTTTCTGGCCTCCTGATGCTCTAAATGCCAGGGACTCTGCTGGCTGTTTGACATTTAACTGGCATCAAGCCACGGCCTCTGTGCTCAGGAAACTCAGACGTGGATAGCGTGAGTCAGCCTGCCCCCCAGGGCTCCCTGCTGGGGGGCTGGAGTTGGGCCCAACGCGGCAGCTGCCTTGCAACCTAGGCACCCCTATGCCAACCTCAGCTGCGGCCCCAGTTAGGGTTACCAGAGTCAGCAAGTAAGAGTTCAGGAGGCCCAGTCAGACTCAAATTTAAATGAGCAGCAAATCCTGTTTAGTGTAAGTGTGTCCCAAACACTGCATGGGACATACTTACCCCACCCTAGTGCAGTGTCACAGTGGCCTTCATTCATCAAGAGAATTCTTTTCCTTTACACAGAGAGATCTGAGGTCCAAAGTGGTGGAGCTTGTAACCTGCAGATTACTATTCCGTTTTCACTTCCAGGTCCATGTGGGACATTCACTGAGACCACAGTCTGGGTGAAACCTCACAACATCGTCCTGAGAAGAGCTGGCGCCTGACATTTTCTTGAATGGTGTCCAAAAAGGCTCTGTAAGCTCTGAATTCTTCTAAAAAGCTGAGTGATCACCAACCAGAGTATAATTCCAAAATGTTAAAGAAAAGTTTAATTACAGTTTGAAAAATGAACCGCCACAGAAATGATCATCATTTTTACATCCATGTTCCTCCTTTCCTCCCTTCTTATTGAAGACAAGCAGACCAGGAACCAATAACACTAGCACTGCCTAGGCAGTCCTCACTCATCATTACAATTTTAGACTTAGGAGAAGTGAGAAATTAAGCAACTCATCCAACGGAATGCAGCTGGGGATGAGGGTAATGGAAGTGAGTGGCAGGCCCAGTACCCAGTGACCATGACATACATAATCACTGGGAACACTTGTCTGTCTTGCTCTTTTCACTGTACTCTCTTCATGGTCCATCCTTCTTCTACTCCTCTCCCTCTCCTCCTCCAAATAACTAGTCTTATGCATCCTCTTAAAATAAGCCAAGCGTCTGTGCTTACATTTTAGTGACACCATCGTATTGCATCCACCAGAAACACTGACTTATCACGTGTTCCAGGTAAGGAAACCGGTTCCAAGAGGTTTGCCCAAGGTCACAGAGAGCAAGAAAGCGGCAGAGTTGCAATCAAATTATCCCACATCTGAAATCTGCGGTCTTTCCACTGTGTTGCACTACCTTTCAAAAGACTATCAAAACCCACTTATTTGTGGCCATTGTCTTTTTATTGTGGTAAAATTAACAAGTTTAACCATTTTTAAGTGTACAGTTCAGTGGCATTTAGTACATTCACAATGTTGTGTAACTAGCACCACTCTAGTTTCAGAACTTTTTATATCACCGAAAAAAGAAATCTCATACCCATTAAGCAGCGACTCCCTATTTCCCCCAGCCCCAGCCCCTAACAGCACTGGCCCGATTTCTGTCTCTGTGGATTTGCCCATTCTGCACACTTCCTATGAATACAATTCTACAATATGTGATCTTTTACATCTGGCTTCTTTTACTAACATAATGTTTTTGAAGCTCAAGCACATTGTAGCACGTGCCGGTACTTCATGCCTTTTTAGGGCTTAATGATATTCCACTGTATGAACATATGACTTTTTAAAAAAATTTATTTATTTTTGTCTGTGTTGGGTCTTCATTGCTGCGCGCGGGCTTTCTCTAGTTGTGGCGAGCGGGGGCTACTCTTCGTTGCGGTGCGTGGGTTTCTCATTGTGGTGGCTTCTCTTGTTGCGGAGCATGGGCTTCAGTAGTTGCGGCATGCGGCCTCAGTAGTTGTGGCTCGCGGGCTCTAGAGCACAGGCTCAGTAGTTGTGGCGCATGGGCTTAGTTGCTCTGAGGCATGTGGGATCTTCCTGGACCAGGGCTCGATCCCCTGTGCCCTTCATTGGCAGGTGGATTCTTAACCACTGCGCCACCAGGGAAGTCCAACATATGACATTTTTTTATCCATTCTCTGGTCGATGGACATTTGAGTCATTTCCACCTTTTCGCTATTGTAAATAGTGCTGCTATGAACATTCATGAACAAGTTTTTTCTTCAGTATCTGTTTTCATTTCCTTGGGGTACAGACCCAGGAGTGGAACAGCTGAGTCATGAGGAAATTTGAGGGCAATGGAAATGTTGTCACACTGGATTGTGGTGATGGTTGCACAGCTGATGTAAATGTGTTAGACGTCATTGAACGCATACTTAAATTGAGTGAATATTATCATATGTATATTATATCTCAGTAAAAGTGCTAAAACACTGTTACACAGTTTTAAGAATGCTCATTTTAATTGGGATATAATATTTCATCAAATGGATGTGCCATATTTTACTAAACAATTATTGAACTATGGAATAAGTCATGAGAGTATTTTCAAACTTTCATTTTTTTAAGTATCTCAACCAGCATCTTTGTTCATAAAGCTTTTACTCATACCTGTGTTCTAATGATTTCGTTAGGGTTGAATCCCAGAAGTGGAACATGGGACAAATGGAATGCCCACTGTCATGGCTCTTGCTGTGTATTCACACTTCTTTTTGTTTAACATTACATGTTAAAGGTTATGTGTAACATGTCAGGTTAAAAACAGTCAGTATAGAGGTGGATGGAAACATGTCACATATGTTAAAAATTCAGGAATTCAGAAACGTATTAAAACAAACAAAACCCTGCTTGTTCACCTTTGGAGGATTCTAAGAAATAAACTCATTCTGAAAACTAAAAATAAAAAGGGAGGGGGGAACCAAGTATTTATCCTGATTTTCCTGTAAAAACTGTACTTTAGGGTCATAAAATGATTCCAGCAAGTAAATGGCTAAGGTAAATAGTCATTTTGACCTTGGGTGGCCTCCGCCTATAGCGGCTTGAAGCAGGATTTCGGGTCCCAGCCAGAGACTGAGGTTGCATTGAGTCAGTGAGAACACCATATCCTAGCCACTAGACCAGTGGTCAGTGACAAGGCCCTAGCCCTTCCGTTTTGCAGAAAAGAATTCCCACGAAGACAGAAAGTAGTGAAACAAGTAACGTGTTAATTAGGAGGAAAAAAAAAGAGGAGAGTACGTGTGGAGAGACACATGGGTGGACTCAGAGAGAGAGTCGCGCCTTCATGGTAGTTTGAGTCACTTTTATGGGGCATTTCTTCCGGGTTTCCTTTGACCTGATTTTGCTCTGCCTGGTTCTGAGTCCATATTTGGTATATCTCAGGGTCCTCCCATGTGTGCGCTCGCACCTCTTAGCCACAATGGATTCTAGCGAAGAGGCCTATGGGTAGGTTGACATCACTTACTATGAGGTGGCGACTCCTCCCTTTTTGACCTCCAAGGAGCCTTTCTGCACATGTGTAGTTGGGGAGGTCTCCTTGGCTTCGAGAATGAGGACTATGTGGTCTTTTATCTCTTATCTGGGCAGGGCCCAGCCTCCTCCATCATCCTGCTTTTATGGAGTTTCTGCTATTATGGAGTTTCTGTCCACAGAGGAGAAGCTGTTCAGCCTGGGGCCCATCTATCTCCTGCCTCAATTCTAGCTAGTACATGCAGAAGAGAAAATTAGAATATCTCCATTGTGTGACCCCCTAGGTGACCGTAATGCGAGGTCTTTAGTTGTAAAAGGAATGATCTCAAGTGTTCTGGGCAGCGGTTTTAACACAAGAACCAGAAGACAGGAGGCAGGGCGGCACCCAGAAGACACTCCGTGGGAGTCCTGGCAAACAGAAGCGGCTCAGAGGAGCCATCAGAACTCAACTGGATGACTCAAGATAAGCCATCTGGTTTAGCAGAAGTCCTCGTGGGGGATTGTCAGACCTCCAGAGACTACAGCATGGGGTCCTCGCCCGCAAAGCCATCCACCGTGAGCTGGTGAAGGAACGGGTGATGTCCCAAAGGACAGCCAGGAGGCTAGGGCCAGGTCACAGGGTTCATGTGCCCCGGGAAAGTACCGTCTTCACTCAGAAAGAGGGAATCAAGGAGCAGAGAGGGGAGGCGGGGTGCCGCAGCCCAGGCCCCTTCCTGACCCTGCCCTGCTAGGGTGGGGCGATGGTCCTCCTGCCTGCGGCATCAGACCGTCTGCTTGCGCTGGCATGTGAAGCAGCTGGGCTGGGCAGGCGCCCACTGAGGTCCTTACAAATGACCTTACAGGGAAAGGAAGCCTTAGTTGCACAGCAAGCCCTCTGCAGGTTCACGACCTCAGTCACTGCGTACAGAACACTCCCCTTCTGCTTCTGTACTTAAAACTCAGGACACGTCACGGGAATCGCTTTTCTTCCCCGTTTCTGCAGAGGTGGGGAGGATGGCGGGGGCGATGTGAGCCCCCCAGGACGGCGCGGGGGCCCCCAGCTGCCTGACCTCCCCTGTGGGATGGAGACGCCTTGTGCAATTCCGCGAGTTAATCGTGCAAAGCGCCGACACGTGCCTGGGCCCGAGAAAGCTCTGTGGAGGACCCCGCCACCTTCTCCTTCCGCCGAGCGGGCGCCCGCGGGGTTCAGGCGGGGCTGAGGGCTCCTTAGGGTTCCCGTCTATTCCGGATGACGAAGCCCTCCCCCCGTCAAGCATCCCGTTTCCCCGGCCCTGAGGTCCCTTTGGAGCCCCCTCCCCTTCCCGGAAGGCTCTTCACAAGGCTGGACTACGGAGCCAGTGCGCAGGACCGAGGGGGCCGTCCGCGGACCCCCGCCCCTCCGCGTGATCTCCATCCCGAGCTGCCCCCAGGCCCCGCCCCCGTCCCCCGCGCAGACCACCCACCCCTCCCCCCGCCCCGCGCGAGTCTCGGTTGGCGCGCGCCCCCTGCAGGCGCTCCGGGACCCTGCGCAGACCCGGCAAGGAGGCATTTTCCTTAATATAGAGCTTTTTTAGCATTACAGCCAATTCTGAAAATACCCCCCCAAAAAAAGACACCCCCTCCAACTACAGCTACAGCTATCATTTTGTGCTTTTCTTTCAAGCCTTCCTTCCACGGTATTTGTGCTTCCACATATGACAGCAATGACAGGAAAGGTCCCACAGGCAGCAGCCGGGCAGGTGTGGACACCGGACAGTGGTTGCGAAGTGCAGGCTCTGTGCGCCGCTCCTCACACCCCTACCCGGCAGCGGGAGGGTCCTGGGGTCCTAGGTGACCCTCCCTGCCTGGTGGCTGCTGAGGAGCTGGAGGCCCTGACACTCTGTGGTCCCTGTGCATCCTGGCCCGCCGTGGTCACTAACCTGCAGGGGCTTGAGGGTGATACGGAAGACCTCCGATGCACACACACAAACAAGCACACACACATGCATACACACATATATACACAAGCAAACATGCACACACTCACACATACTCTATCGAGCGGACCCTCCTCCAGAATCCCTGGGCCCAGTGAGGAGAACGACGGACAGGGCTGCAGCCCTCTGAGCCTGGGGGTACAATCCCCTCCGGGAGGAGAGGCTTCCACAAAGCCGGGAAGAGGAGGTGTCTTCCGACAGCAGTGCTTGCAGCCTGGCACAGCTCCTGCTATTGGGAGCACAGAGGGTCCTCCAAGACACAGAGACCAAAGGTCAGCGATCGCCTTAACTTCCACCTTCTCACCCTAGTAAATGTCTGTATTTGTACAAAGCACAGGCGTCCCTTGTCTTATACCTCGGCCTGGAGAGGCGTGCCTCTGTCACCTCTCTGGGTGAGGGTGCCCCATAAAGCAGGAGGGAGAGGAAGGGGGCGGGAGGGCTGCAGACGGCAGCGTGGGGAGCGGTGCTCAGGCTGTAACCATCCTCTGGATGATCTGGGCTCTGCTGGCCTCCACTCTCTGAGCCGCCTTCAGGTCCTCAGCCCTGCAGTGGGGCTTGCCTCTGAAAATCCATCTCAGTGGGGTGTTTTGAAGACTGGAGGAGATAATGCCTGGCACAGAGTAAATGCTAAATAAAGTTTAAAGACTAATATTGCTCAGAAAACTCATGGGCCTCTGTCCAGAAATGAGACCTAATATCCTGTATTTATTTTAATTTACATACAGTGAAATCTCTCTCTTGTTGAGGTACAGTTCTGTGAGTTTTCCCAAGCGTGTAGAGTCACATAACCACCGCCACGAGATACGGAACAGCTCCACCCACCTCCCAAACCTCCCTCGTCACCCTGTTCCCCACCCCTAACCTGGCGTGTTCTCCCTCCTGTAGTTCTGCCTTTCCCAGAAGGTCACGGTCATACAGTGAGTAGCCTTGAGTCTGGCTTCTTTCACTCGCCATAGCTTTTCTGAGATTCATTCAAGTTGCTGAGTGTACCAACAACTGTTCCTTTTTTGCTGAATACATTCCTTCATGTGGGTGTGACACAGCTTGTTACCCCCTTGTTACCAGTCTAAGGACGTTGGGTTGTTTCTAGGTTTTGGCAATTACGAATAAAGCTGCTCTAAACATTCATGTATACGTTTTTGTGCGTACGTAAGCTTTCCCTTCCATTGGGTAAATGCCTAAGAGTAGGATTGGTGGGTTATATGGTAAGTGCATGTTTTAAGTGTATAAGAAATGTTTCCTAAGTGGTTGCATGCCTTTTACGTTCGTACCAGCAATGGGTAGGAGGTCCTCCCATGCCCTCAACTTGATCTCCTCGGCATTTTTTAAATTTGACCACCCTAAGAGAGATGGAATCATATCTCATTGTGGTTTTAATTTGCACGTTCCTAGTGACTAATGACTTTGAGATGATTTTCTTGTGCTCATTTGCCATTTGTATCTCTTCTTGGTAAAGTTTCTGTTCAAATCTTTCCCCATTTTTTTCCAACCTTCACTTTTATATGTAACTATGTCCATTTTCCACATACGTTTTCCTGCTTTCCTTTGGATAACTGGATGGCCCATCTAAGAGACTAAGCATACGTAAAACGCAAACACATGTTCATGTTTGATTATATGCCAGGAGATCTTGTAATTCTGCTTCCTTACCAAGGGGGCAAGCAGACGCCCTGGAGCCACACTCACACAGCGAGTCAGTACTCCTCAGATATTTCACTCTGGTTGTCTCTGCCTTTCCATTCAACTGGGCCTGGTAGAGGAGGGAGCCGAGTACTCCCAGTGTGACCCCCATGCTCCAACTCTTAGGAAGCAGGTTTGGGGACTTGTCATACCTGACATCTTGTAACAGGAAACATGACAACGATGACACTGACGTTGATGGGGATGGTGATGATGATAGGGATGGTGACGATGAAGATGACGAGGGTGACGATGATGATGATGAAGATGCTGGTGGTGTTGGTAACGGTGGTGATGACGGTGATCACTATGTTCCAGGCTCTGTACTGGTTCTTCTTGTACAAAACCTCATTCCATCTTCATTGTAACCATTTGAAGAAATGGATCCTGAGGCCCGTGATCACACTGTGGGGACTGAGCAGCCCGCCCGCACCCACGTGCAGAGCAGTGGAAAACGGGGAGATTCATCCGCGCACGCCTCTGAGACGCTGCAGCGCTCTGCCAACCAGAGCCGCCATTCCTCTTTAAGCCATTCCTGTTTAAAGTTAAAACACTTGCAATGTACTTCCTTGCTTTGCTTTCTCTTTGTCCTTAAATGCGATGGGGGCACTTCCCTGGTGGCACAGTGGTTAAGATTTGCCTGCCAATGCAGGGGACACGGGTTCAAGCCCTGGTCCGGGAAGATCCCACATCCCGCCGTGGAGCAACTAAGCCCGCGAGCCACAACTACTGAGCTGTGTACCACAACTACTGAAGCCCGCATGCCTAGAGCCCGTGCTTTGCAACAAGAGAGGCCACCGCAATGAGCAACCTGCGCTCCGCAATGAAGAGTAGCCCCCGCTCGCTGAAACTAGAGAAAACCCATGCGCAGCAATGAAGACCCAACGCAGAAAAAAAAAAAAGCAATGAGATCAGCAACTGTGCCTTCACTGCACTTATTTGGTTGGCCCCTCTCCACCATCCAGAGAGGTGATTTTCTTGGTATTTCCATCTTACAGACGAGGAAAGTCTTCCCCTCCGTCACCCTGCTCCTCTGCCTCCCAGGACTGCCAGGTCCCGGGCCCTGTGTGTGCAGCACGCCTGCTGGGATAGACACGTCTTCTTGCCTGTCACCTGCCCGCCAAGGCCAAGCAGATGTGGAGCAGGCAGGGCACATGGGGTCATAGCACAGCAGCCTGACTTGTGTCTTTCTTTTTCCTTCATGTCAGCTCAGGGGCAGCAGGCACCTGAAGCTTCAGGCGGACCCAGTGACTACTCTGGTCACGTCTATACATAAAATGTCACTCTTGCTCGTGGAAAGATCCAGCTGGTGTTGAGGACGTGCAGGCCCTCGTAAGAATTCAAGTCTCCAACCTAACTCGGGGTTGTTCACCTTCCCCCAGGCTTCGTTGCTGGGCCCTCAGGAGGGGCCTGGGGAGGGAAGAGGGAAGAGAGTGAAAAGGTGCTCGTAGCTGGGCTCTGAGCTCCCCGTGGCCTTCTGCGGGGTCTTCACAGCCTGGATGCCCCACTGCCCTGCCCCTCCCTGGACCTGGGCGAAAGTTCTCTCTTTCGGAAATCACTGCCGCCCTCCTTGGCCCCGATAAATCCGGGCCACCTCCAGTTTCTCCTTGTTCAGACCTGTCCCTCTGGCCGCTGAGGTACGTGCAAGGTTGAAGGCTCTCTTCCGGCCACAGGTCTCCTCCTGCAGCAAAACCTGCAGCCCAGGCCCGAGCCCACCCACCTTCTGGTCAAGCCCGAGCCTCTGCTAAATTCTCACCAGTCTCCTCTTCATCGTCATCAAGTTCTGCCGCCCCCAGTTTCCCAATGACAAAAGGCTGGCCAAAAACACATCAGACCTGGCTTGAAGCAGTGGTGCCCACCTGTGGGCCCCCAGGAGGTCCTACCTGCTGGGATTGGATTTCTTAATCTTCCCCTCCTGTCTCTCAGCTTCCTTTCCCCCACCCAGGTGTCCCCCCCGCCCCCCCCCCCAGGTTCACTTCACTGCACAGGCCACCCGAGGGCTCCCATGTCACAAAGGAGGAGGCTGGCCCTGCAGTTACAGTTTCGTCCTCTGGAGGCGCTTCGTATTTCCCAGCTGGAGAGTGTTGGTCAGAGAAAGCACATCTGCACTTGGTTAGCAAGTCCAGGCCTTGGAGGCAGCTGCCTCGGGTGGCGTGGCAGGGCCACAGCGGCTCCTGTGCTCTCAGGCTCGGTTCCCTGGCTCTCTCCACTCCAGGATGCTTGGATCGCTCTCCATTTCTCCCAGGGCTCTCATGTTTGTCTTTAGTCTTCTAGCTTCTTTCTGCTTTTACTTTTATAACAGCTTTATTGAGATACAATGCACACACTACACACTTCACCCATTTGAAGTGTAAGATCCAATGGTTTCTCGTATCTTCACCACAATTCACTGTCAACACCATCAATTTTAGAACATTTTCAACACCTCGTAAAGGAGGTTTCTTTTGTTTTCATTCCTGGTATTTCTTTATACCTGTGCTCAGATGGCAAGGATGGCTGGAACGTGGGTGGAGGGCAGAAAGGCCGGCAGGTGGGGCAGGAGGGAAAGATGGCCCTCTCCTTCCTGCAGGAGCTTTGCTGGGTCAGCTCCTATTCGTGCTGAGACAGGGAGACCACCAGACCACCACGTTAGTCACTCCAGGACAGAAACCTTCTCAACCCCAGCAGTTTGAGGCTCATCCTGACATTCTTTCTTTAAGCCAGTGCAGCACATCTGCCCTTACTTGGAAAAGTTTTCCCACCCTTATTGTAGGGGGTCACTGCTACAGTGGATAATGCCTCACTTTTTGTACAGTGGGTCTCAACTTTAATCCACAAATACCATCAATCGGCCTATCAAGGATTAAAGACTCTAATAATATTTTTTAAGATAACTATAGCTATGATTAAGTTCCCTACAGAATTGCTGTTCTAAACTGTTTACATGGATTCACTCATTTAATTCTCAGGACGACCTTGTCATGTAGGCACTATTACTCTTCCCACCTGACAGAGAAAATTGGTCTGGTCAAGTAGCTTGTCAAAGTCACAGAGTGATCAGGCAGAAGAGCCAAAATCTGAAGCCAGACAACTCGGCTGCAGCATCCACGCTCCTCGTATTAAGACAATCTATTTTCCATTCCACACGCTCTCCATTTGTAGGTTAACAGCTAACAGACACCGCCCTGGTCTTTGCAGTTTTGCCTGCTGTAGTAAGCGATGCTGCCACCAGGGGGAGATGCTGCCCACGATATACTCAGCCACCACCAGATTCAGCACAAATCCTGGAAGACTGCGGGTATCACTTCAGCTAGAATCCTCCTGTCCAAATGGAAGGCAAAGTGCAGAAGGAGGGAACCAATTCACGGAGATTCCTCACTGGGGGAGAGTGTGCAGGGATGGCTTCTCAGGGCCACAGGGAGGACACAGGCTCTGGAATTGCCTGCTGGGTTCTCGCAGCCTGTGGTCAAGTCACTACACTTTTCCCACCCTGAGCTTCATTCTCTGTAAAAGGGCATACCCCACTGGCGGCAGCTATCTGCAGCTGTCCATTTGCAGCAGCTAAGATCACCTGACTTGGCCCCGCCCCATTTGGCAGCTGTTGCTGCATCTTGAAAAAGGTAACCATAAGCCAGCTTCCATAGCTTCCGGCCGAGGCTGTTGCCAGACTCAACCCATGCCTCTTGGGGGGATCTGTTTGGGGCTCACATCCTGGCCCAGTCAGCAGGAAGCACGCTCCCATCCAGAGCCACTCTGGTTTGTGCTGGGCGGATTCCTGGGCTCTTCAGCAGAGGGGAGCTTGGCCCCATAAACCAAGCTAACTGGCAAGTGCTTACCCTGCACTTGACAAACAGTAAGCGCTCAACCAATGTCTGCTTTATTGTCCTAACCAACTGTCCAGGTTCTAGGCAACTTGACATGGTCTGTGAAGCCCTGAAGCCTCCCCAGAGAGGACCCACGCCCTTTCCCAGGATCCCCCCCTCCACTTTATGGCTCAAATTATGGTCTATTTGGCGAATGCTCCACGGGTTCTCGAAAAAATGTATATCTTGTTGTTGAGTGGGGTTCAGGATTTGTCAGTTAGATCCTGTGATTGTTTGTGTTGTGCAGGCTTTCCATATCCTTCCAGATTTTCTGTCTATAGTAGTTCTATCAGATCCTGAGAAGGGCGTGTTGAGTCCACACCTATACTGTGGATTTGTCTGTTTCCTTTCAGCTCAACCAGATTTGGCTTCATGTATTGAGCCTCTGCTGTCTGATGAGTGTCCGTTTAGGGTCCTCATGTCTTTCTGGTGGACTGATCCTTTTATGACTGTATAATGTCCCTCCTTGTCTCTAGTAATATTCTTTGCTTTAAAGTACACTTTATCAGATATGGGTACAGTGGTTTCTGTATTTTTTAAATTAATGTTGGCATGATACATATTTTTACATCCTTGTAATTTCAACTCACCTATGTCACTGAATTTGAAATGTCTTGTAAACAGCATGTAATTGGGCCAGGCTTTTTGTTTTTGTTTTTTCATTCTGCAATCTCTGTTTTTTGATTGGTGTAGTTCAAACATTTACATTGAAGGTAATTATTGATAAGCTAGGGCTACATTCTGCTATATTATTGCTTTGTTTGTTTTTGCCTTTTGTTTCCGTTTCTGTTTCCTTGCCTTCCTTTGGTTATTGTTTAAAATTTCATTTTGATGTATTTAGTGCTATTAAGTATAACTTTTTTTTTAAGTTTAATTTTTTTTTTTTAATTTATTTATTTATTTATGGCTGTGTTGGGTCTTCGTTTCTGTGCGAGGGCTTTCTCCAGTTGCGGCAAGTGGGGGCCACTCTTCATCGCGGTGCGCAGGCCTCTCACCACCGCAGCCTCTCTTGTTGCGGAGCACAGGCTCCAGACGCGCAGGCTCAGTAATTGTGGCTCACAGGCCCAGTTGCTCCGCGGCATGTGGGATCTTCCCAGACCAGGGCTCGAACCCGTGTCCCCTGCATCGGCAGGCAGATTCTCAACCACTGCGCCACCAGGGAAGCCCAAGTATAACTTTTTGTACAATTTCTGTGGTGGTTGTTAAATCACTTATTTAATCACTAATTTAATGTAACCTATTGCTACATATATATGTGTGTGTGTGTGATTTGTCATTTTCTGCTGGTATCAGCATTTCACCACTTGGACTGACATGTGGAAATGTCACCTCCATTGAGGCCCCTTCACCTTCCTCACTTTGAAGTATCATTGTCTTGAGTATCGGATGGTTCTGTAATTTTTGTTTCAATCATCAAATCATATCTGATTTATAACACCTGTGAAGAAAAGCAGAGTCTATTGTTCTTTCCATTGTTCCTTTTTCTTCCCTGATGCTCCAAGTTTCTTTCTTTCATCATTTCTTTTCTGTTCTAAGAACTTCCTTTAGCCAAATTGTTAAGAAGAGCCCTGCTAAAAACTAATTCTTTTAGTTCCTTCACCTGAGAATGTCTTTATTTTCCCTTTATTCCTGAAGGTAGTTTCACTGAACATAGAATTCAAGGTTGATATTTCTTTTCTTTCAGCCTTGAAAAATGTGTCACTTCCTTCTGGTCGCCATGGTTTAATATGAGAAATCCACTGTCGTCCTTCAGTATACATAATCCACCACTTCTTTCTGGCTACTTTCAAGATTTTTTCTTTGTCTTTAGTTGTCTTAAGGTTAATGATGATTAAGTTTTGCATGGATTTTTGTTGTTGCTGTTTCTCCTGTTTGGGGTTCACTCAGCTTCTTGAATCTACAGGTTCATGTCTTTTGCTGAATTTGGAGAGTTCGGGTCATTTCTTCAAATACTACCACTCTCCTTCCCTTCACCTTCTAGGACTCAGTGATACAAATGACGATTGCCCCACAGGTCCCCTCATGCTTTTAGAGTCTCTGCCATTCAGCTTGGAGACTTCATTGCTCAGTCCTCAAGTTCTCGGATTCTATCCTCCTTCATCTCCACTCTGCTACTGAGCCCCCAGTGGGCTTTTAATTTGTGTTATACATTTTAGTTCTGTAATCTGTTTGGCTTTTTTCATCACTTCTAGTTCTTTGCTGTGGCTGTTTCTGTTTCTCCATGCATCTGTGACTTGCTTGTTGAAGCATTGTTGCAGCGGTTGCCTTAAATCCTCACCAGATACTCCCAACACCAGATTCATCTGGATGCTGGCCTCAGTCAATTGTTGTGTCTCATTCAGCTGTAAATTTCTTGGTTCCTGGTACAATAGGTAATTTTCTGTCATAATCTGGATATTTTGGCTGTTATGTTAGGAGACCCTGGGTCCAGATTAAGTCTCATGTGTCAGCAGGCATGGCCCTGTGTAGGGGCAGTACCAGGTCCCGGCCGCTATGGGCTGCGTTCCCATCAACCGTTTAGGCTTTTGGTCAGCCTGGCTCACCCACTGCTCTGAGGCTCTCACTGGCCCCCCGGGGCTGCCTGAGGGGAGGAGGGGGTCTCAGTGAGGGAGGGGTGGCAAGCCTGTGGCTCAGAGAGCCTTCCCTGGCCTGGCATTTGCTGTGGGGGACCCCCTGCCTGTGGGAGGCACAGGGTGCTTCCTGGATGGGGCAGGACCCCTGCCAGTGTCCCCGCCACTCCAGGGTCTCTGGGCTGGGGAAGGCAGTCTCAGGTCCATGGGGACAAGGGGCTTTGGGAGCCAGGCCAGTTGTGGCGGAATCCCTTTTACTGGACCACCACAGGTGACAGGCTTTGGGGGAGCCCATCCCACCCCTACTGTTGCTCCAGCCCAAGGTTGGGCTGGGGTCTGATTCCTCAGGAACTTTAAGGCCATTTGTTCTTGGACCATTTTTCTTGTTACCAGTTCAACAACCCTGCGGCTCAATTGTGTCCAGATACAGCCCATTCCCAGGTCGTAAAATGTCCCTTCCCGGTACCCCAGGTCCGCCTGGAAACTCCAGTTCAGCCTTGACCCAGGCTCCATTGCCCTTGCTTTGTGAAGTGTGACCCCTGGGCCATGGGGGCAATTTATCCGACGACCTATGAAACCACACACAAACCTCTAGGAGACAAAAAACCACGACGACGAAGGGTCAGAACTGATGTCCCCCAGTGGGCAGGCGAAGGGCCTGCCACTGATGGATTCAGGACCTGAGTGGGCGGGGCAGAGGGGCCGTCACTGATAGGTCCAGGACCTGAGTGGGTGGGGCGGAAGGGCGTTCACGTATAGATCCAGGACCCGAGTGGGCGGGGCGGGGGCGTGGTCACTGATAGGTGGCTGAGTGATGAACAGGGAGTGTGACGTTCCCCACACGGCAGGGGCCCGTCCAGCGAGGCTGGGAGTGCTGGGTCTCAGTCCTCTGTGCAGCCTGGAGCCGTGGTGACAAATCCAGACTGTGTCCTTGAAAGCGCACCTGTAAGGGCAGTAGAACCAGAGCTCCTCCCACTTCACTCTCTGCTGTGACACTGGTCAAGGGTCCAGGGCCCAGTGGGAACCTTTTGTTGGACAAGACTCAACCCACCTCCGCCTGCCCTCCCTTCCACTATTGGCATCAACCCCGGGGCCACTGCAGGCCCGCCTTCACAGCAGAGTCTCCTGGTAGAGCAGAAAGCGAAGCCTGCACAGGCTCACCCTGCCGCGAGGAAACTGAGTTTGGGGGAGGGAGCCAGCTCCTATCTGTCCATGACCAAAATGGACCCAGGTTCTGCTTTCCTGAGCTGGAACAGAAGCAGCCATGGGGGTTAAGCCACGTGGATGGTCAAGCCTAAGCCCTGAGCCACATCTGTGCCACAGCCTGCAGTGGGAGAGGAAGGCAAGGCTGGGTATGACCCAGTGTGTGTGAAGCTCTGGGGCTTGGCTATGATGATGCAGACTTGGGCCAAGGCATGTCCAGTGGCCACCTGGCATCCTGCTACGATAGTTGCTCCAGGCCTTAGGATGCAGAGGAAACGAGGGCAGCAGAGTCCTGTGTCCATCACCAAACAAGGGAGGGAGGTCAACCTCGGGAGGGGGCCCAGACCTGAGAGGGCAGAAAGCCAGCACAGCGGGGCTTCACCTGGTCGGGGGACGAACCCCGCTAGCCCAGGAGAGCGGCAGGGCGGCGCTGGGACTGTCACCAGCATCTGTTGAAAAAACAGGTGAACCCACCACACATTTTATATTCAGGTTCAGCACCCAACTCGGTACACACCTGGGAAGTCCCATCAGAGGCTGATCTACACTGGAAGCTTCCTCCTACAGCTACTGGAACAGGGGCTTTCTACCAACATCAAAAAGGTAACGGCTCCTATGATCAATACCACACATTATTGTTACATTCTTAGAATCTCTGAATACAGTTTTCAAAAGTCTCTGGGCAGAAATCAAACTATAATCCACTGATCCATAAACAATCCCCTTCAAACTCCCAAATACACACACAGGCACACCCAGACACGCACACACGTGTCCACACCCGCACATGCCGTCTGGGGGCTTCCCATTCAATACGACAAACAAATGCTTGCCTCACTGAGGCTTACCAAGTTTATACTTTTATTATACTCTGAATAGAGATGATATTTAAAGAGCAAAGAAAATGACTATACAAAGGATTTATAGAACATTCATTTACATACGGGATATATTCTTTACAATATAAGAAAAGTAAAAATATCCACTACTAGGTAAGGCAGATAAGGAGACACGATGAGGTCTTTGATGCCGAGGATACACACGGAGACCCTTAAATGCGGTGTGACTTAACACAGTTATAGGTTAACACTGGAGGAATACAGCATAGGTTAATGAGCAGGTAAACAGGCCCTGGCTAGGACACCTGTGGGGTGCAGTCCTCGTGCATGCCCCAGGACAGTACCCCTGTGCCCACGGGCACCCCAGAAGCCAGATGCCTGGGGATGTTCCTTCCCCACCTGCCCCAGAGTCAGTGTTGGCGGTGGGGCTGCCTGAGGTCTGAGCACGAAGTTCATGGACTCGTCTTGTTCCATTTCATGCATATGTAACACACTGTCGTACCAGCTCCTCAGAAGACAGGGAATTGGCTTCCTTTCGTTCTACCTCAGAGGGAGCCATTTGCTGGGAGGACACCTGCTGATGCCCTTGACTACTGAGAGTAAACGTCTCAGCTGCCAGTCAGTTTAAAACGCAAATGTCGTGGCTTGCATGCTCTGGACGAGGACGGCCTCTGTGATTGGGGTCGTCGATGTCTCTCAGCCCCGCACCCCTCTCTTGCTCCGATTTCTACAGGAGCCCTCTCATCCTTCGTCAGAAGGATAAGGGACCTGGCCTGCGGTCCCTGGGTCAAATCTGGGGACAAGCATCTCAGGAGGAGGCCCCTCTGGGGGACAGCACAAACCTCCGCTCCCCTTGGCTGAGTTCTGGCTGTGAATGAAAAACGGAAATGCTAGACATCCCCAACCCCGGGTACCAAGGCATCAGGCCTCTGGAAGATGCCGGCACATTCTTCCTGCATCAGGGAAGAGGGTCCACGAGGACCAAGGCAAACATTTGGCACAGAAATGAGGCACTTGTGTTGGTGCATCAATAGGAGCTAAACAGTGGACTCACCCACCTGCTTTCACACACACACTCACACTCATACACACGTACGATGCCCACTGCGATTCGGCCAATCCCACCTCTGCTGTCGCTGAGTCTGTCTCTGCCCCACTGGAAAACAGAGAATCCACAAAGCACACTTCCAAACGCCAGTGTGGTGACCACCACAGTGATTCCTGGTGCTTGATCTGGGAAGCGGAGGACACGGGCAGTTCACAGGGGATGGAGAGCCATGGTGCAAGTGTCTTGGGTGATGGGGAAGGAGAGCGGGGCCTCTTGCTCTGGGATCTTGCAGGACCATTGGCTTCTTCTCCCAAACCTCTGACCACTGACGGATTCAGGTGGACAGACCACGGCTCTGCAATATGCATATCAGCGTAAGGAGCACAGCTGATTAGGTGGCTAAGGTGATGCAGAAGAGCCGAAAAACAGCGTGGGAGGACTGAGACTCCTCCTCCCGGTGCTCGGGAGCCAGGACACACGGATCCCAACAGGAGCCAACAGGCGGGGTGGAGACAGACAAGTGCTCCCTCAGGTCCGTGGTCCTCGGGATGATCTCTCCCAGGCCCCCGGATGGCCGAGAACAGCGATGTGGAGGAGGGCCGAGTCTCCAAGTAAGCATGTCCCACCCCTCAGGACCTTCCCCCACCCAGCAAGGATGTATCCACAGCCTGGAAATGACACATGGATGGTCAAGCATTCGGGAAGGCTGCTTGAGGCAAAGCCAGCTTTCCGCAGCCGCCCGCAGGCAACGACGGCCCACGGAGCGGCCAGCAAAGTCCGCAGCACCCGTCTTGGTGCATCCGACACGGGGACAGATGCTCCTCCCACAGCCCCGGCTCGGCAGGCGGCAGCATTTGGACACCAGTACAGCACAGCAATGGCAAACTGTTATCATAAATAACTTGGCATTAAGTAAAATATAAATTACATGGAAATGGGGTTTTACTCCTGTCTTCTCACTTTCCCCTCTCACGGGCCAGGGTGCCATTCAGACGAGGTATGTGAGCAGGGGTGGGGAGCCGTCCCCACGCTCAGACTCTGGCCTCACAATGACCGCATGACCTCCCTCGTCCTCCCCGCCCATCACGTCGTCCCCTTGTCCGTGATGCCCCAGTGCCCTGGGAGAGCCTGACCCGCATGAACCTTCATCCAACATGCATCCCCTTCTCAGGTTAATCGGCACCTCCGTCGTGGGAGGACAGCGGCCCTGAGGTGCCCGCTGGACAGAAGCCCTCTGACATGGCAGTGGCAAGGCACCGCCGGTCACTCAGGGCCACTGAGGAGCGGGCGGGCTCCCCTCCTTCCCACAAACACCAGAGTTCGAGGAACACGGGTCCCCACGTCTCCTGGCATGGTCCTTTCCTGCATGGGGACCGGGCGGGCACACCCGACGCCCAACTTCCTCCACCTGGAAAGCACTGGGCTACAGAAACGCGTCCGTGAGCAGTGGCTCTCAGCTAAGGCCAGCTGGTGGCAAGGTTGTTTGTCTGTAAGGTTGGAGGAGCCCCTTTCCCTCCTGGGCCTGGAACATCAGGGTCACATAGGCCCTTCTGGAGTCTCCAGGCTGTGGGGGCTCAAATCTTCTTAGGGGAGCCGATCATGACCTTGGACACGAAGTTGACGATGGCGCTGGCCGGCTGCTCGGGGTCATGCTCTGCAAACAGGTGGCACACGTTGTCTGTGGCGCTGCCCTGCTTCCGGGCCACAAATCCAAAGACTCTGCAAAAGGAAAGCCGGGTCAGAGTGCCAGCCGCGTCCTGTCCACACCACAGGATACAAACCTCCGCCTCCTGTCGCACCGCCGCCACCTCTAACCTCTGCTCCTCCAAAATCTCAGGGGCCGAGTCCCCTGCCGGACACCTCCAGACGCAGGTTTGTGTCCTCTCCGCCTCACAGACCCTGCAGGGAGGATGCTGTGCCCAGACCTCACAAGGGAGGAACCTGAGGGGCAGGACCAAGGAGTGCCGGTCACGGGTCTGGGACCTGAACCAAAGCCGCTGCTCCAACCAGGCCAGAACCCTCCAGGTCTGCCAGCTCCTGAGCTCCACTCCCGAGTCTCTGGTGGAGAGGACCCTGGCTCTACCTCAGGAGCTGCCTACTCCCTGCTCACACCATCAGAGCAGACGGGCGCACAAAACTCCAGGTGCCAGCACCCCAGCCTCGGCTCCTGGGGTGCTGGGGGCTCTCCCTGGATGCCCACGATCCCACCCACTGAGGCCAGAGGATGGGAGGTTAAAAACACGCCAGGGGCTCCCTTCTCGGGCCTCATACCCCTGAGTTACAAACTACGTGCAGGTGAGGAAACTGTTTAAAAGCACAGAACAATCTAATATTTTTCTTAGAAGAACTGAAGCCTTTATCTGAATAAGCTTTCAGGAGCCGCAAACTTAACACAATAACTACCATTATCCAAATCCAAATCCCTGGACTTGGATAATGGTAGTTATCCCTTATCTAAGGTCTTTCTTCTTCTCAGAACGATGAAGAATTTTTCTGTATGAGCTGAGTGGTTTCCACACCACGGGAGGGACTGGCTGACGGCACTCATGTGACCCCCCTTGGGGCCCCACACTCCACACGGCTGGGATCGCCGTGGGCCCTGTGAGCCAGAGCCGGGCAGCCTGGGGGCACCCCCCCCCGGGGGGGGGCTCCTACCACTTTATCAGATGCCAAGACAAGCGGCAAACGTGAAATTGGAATCCTAGGATTGGACCCCTGCAGTTAGACATTTGTGGTAATCAAATTTAGGTGACGCAGAGGACGCCCACCTGTGGGAACGCAGACAACTCTGGAGGGTTCCGAGGCCGTGTGGCCACCGCAGAGCCTGGGCCAGGGCAGAACCGTGCTCCCTCTGGTCTGGGAAACAGTGACGCCCCCTGCACTCACGCAGCCCTCCCTTCCAACACCCCGGCCCCAGCGCTGCTGCAGACTGTACCCCTCCTCAATGGCCAGAAACGCTGTGCAATCTCTTCACGCTATTTAGTCCATATTTTATGGGTCATATGTAAGTATTGCTCATTCAGAGGAGAGCAAGCAGAAAAGTTAACCCTTCGCAGGCCCTTTCTGCATAAAGAGAACACTTCCATTTTTGTTTAACGCCAAACGCACTAACACAACATTGTAAATCTATATACTCCAATAAAAAATTTTCTAAAAAGGCCAAACCCAAACCCAAACCCATCGGCATTATTCAGTCATTTTCCTCTTTGGAAATCTGGGGCAGAATTCAGCTTTGGAGGTGAGCGTCTACTAAGAAAGAATGTAGACAGGCTGGCAACGTACCTTGAGCAAGGGCCGTCTGTGATCCACCTTGCAAATTACAGAATAAGAAAAGAGTCGTGTTAATTTCTTCATTAACTTAAAAAGCAAAGGAAGCACATGCATTGCTTAGTACAGATACAGACGTCTTACTTCCTGTCTTGTGGATCCAACGCACAGAAGATCACGCTGCTCACGGGGTAGTGCCTCCGAAAGAAGAGCCTGCGGGCACACGGGCGAGGGAGAGCCCATTACTGGGGTTCTGCTGTGACAATGCTGCCCTGGGCAGACCCCCATGAGGAGGTTCGGGGGGGCAGAAGCCTATTTTATGCTTTTACTGGTGGTCTGGAGAGAAGAGCAGAGTGTACGTTTGTGAGAAATCAGCAGACCTACGAAGCTGGGCAGAGTGGTTCCGGGAAAAGTCGGCACTAGGAAAGGAGCGCGTCTCGGGGTGAAGGGAAGCACCTTGCAGAGTGAAATGGAGAAACTGCCAGCCGTGTGGAGGACGGGATCAAACTGAGTAAGGCCCAACCTTCCTGCCCTCATCCCAGGAAAACACCAACGGTCTACAGCCCTAGCAGCTGCCTGTGAAGAGGGCATCTGGTACAGACCACCACTCTCCCAGGACAGGAGCCAAGTCAGCCCCAACGAGGCATCTGACGGCATGTGGTAAACTGTCAAGGGTTGTGCACGTGAAACCCACTGGGAGGTGCTACTAACGCCGGGCCAGCACAGCCGCTGGGGGACCCACCAGAGGACTCCTCTGTCCTCGGTCCCGGCTCCTGTCACTTGTCCTTTGTTTCACTGCCAGCCCTCCCCGCTCCTCTGAGCATGGCCTGCCCTGTGTGCCCCACTCCAGCTGGGCAAGCGCCCTCTCCTCTTGGGGGAGGTGGTATCCCCAGAGGCTGGTGGCTTTGATCTGGGCAAGGAGAAAGCTCATCAGGAGAAGGAAAGAAAGAGGCCAGCGTAGGGGAAAGGCACAGGCAGAGCCGGGCATCTTTCAGCGGGGGCACTGAGGACACAGCCTCTTTTGCCCAGCATCAGCCAGGCTGAATGCGCGTTCCGTCTCCTGCAACACGGAAGATCCTGAGTGCCATGGGAACCCCCATGGTTTTATAAGGACACAGGGAAACTAGAGATACAGAAAAAGCACACAGGTAGCAGGAGAAAATAGAGAGGCTGTGAAGGAAGGAGCCGTGCTTTCTTGCCCGACCCTGTGTCCACGCTTCAGCCGAGCCGTACCGGCACCTGCCCGTGGATATCTCATTCGAGTCACTGACATCCCAAGACGGTTACCTCAGTGCAGCCTGAGAGGTGAGGAAACCGAGTGCATGGCATGAGGAACGTGCCACGGTGGCCCGTCGGGTAAAGTGCGGGGGGCAAGGACCCCAATCTGAGCGGCAGAACCCACGCTCCACCTGGCACTCCACACCCGCTTCATCCTGAGAGCAGTGGGCAGGGAGCTCTGGTTCAGGGACCCTCCCAAGCCCGGGACTAGCTCTGGAGCAGGGGCCGTGCCAGGAAGAGGTCCAGGGTGCTGGGGTGAGCACTGCCCCACCGGCTGGTGTGGGGACTGGCCACCTGCCCCTTGAAGCTCCAGCCATCACTCTGCTTTTAGGGCCGCTGACCTGGCTTCCTCGTTAATCACAGCAGGCTGTTTCCATAACAAATAAATAATAACTGCCTCTGAAATGCCTTGGATCCTGAGGTCAAAGTCTCTGCTCGTGGGAGGAACATGCTTGCCATGGTTCCGTCCACGCGCCTGACCCTGCTCTGTGCTCACCTGGAAACTGAAACAGCATCTACTGTCTAGATGTTCAAATGTTGTTAACTAAGATATAACAATATACAATATCTAGATAATAGTTAATAATTAACATTAATTATTCTTATATACTATATTATTATTATATAATAATTAACATTATCTAGATACTGAAATAATACCTATCAAGGTCACACTCTCACCTGAAATGGGATGACCAACTGTTAGAATGGGATGACCAACGATACAGAAGCAAAGATGAGTGGATTCTATCATAGTCTCTGAGTGTTTTTACAGAAATGACAAAAGATTTTTGCATTTGCAAATTACACACACACACACACACACACACACGTGTGTGTGTGTGTGTGTGTGTAAGAGATACTCAAAGATCCATGTATCTTTTTAAAAATTTTACTGACTTCTAAAAAAACAGCATTTGGGCCTAATGTCAATAGTTTATATGTGTCTCTGGGGACATACAGGACATCAGGGCCAAGCACAGAGTGACTGGATCATTGATTCGTTCCGGGACCGCTGAGCTTTGCCGGGGTGACCACCGCACGTCCAGAGGCCTGGGCAGAGCTGGTGGAAGGTCTCACCCCAGGTGGGGTCAGAAGCCCCGCCCGCCCCACAGCCCGGCCGCCAGGCACACTCACTTCCTCTGGTTGTCCGTCAGGGTGATGCCCTGGGCTGACACCTTGAAATGCACGACCGTGGACAAAGGAGGCGGCTCTTGGACCAGGGTGATGCTCAGGGCCTTCTGGATGGCTTGGTGGCCCGTGAGGGACTCCATCTCCACGGAGTTCAGGTACCACACGTTGCAAGCTGGAAGACGCAGGGGGAAGCGGCGTTAACGCGTCTGCCAGACACGAGGGCCCCGGGGTTTATGAACAACATGCACATATGTGTGGCCAGGTATGTCTGAGGCAAACGCCCTTTACCCCTAATTCCAAAGGTGTGGAGTGACCCAGAGACGCACACGCCCCGAGGCCAATGTGGAGACTAACACCCTGTCCCGCCCCCCCCCCAAACACACAACCCCCCCCCCCCCCGCACTGGAACCAAGGAAACTCCTCCCACTGGCCCAGGATGCGTTTCCACCCCTGCGGCATTATTTACACCTGGTGTCCCAAGGGTGGGCTGGAGGCACCTCCTCAGTCTCAGTGTGGGTCTGAGTGGGACAAGAACCCAACCACACCTGCAGTTCCAAGGAAACGTCCCCAGAGGGGAGCCTGCAGCCTGGAACACCAAATATCCACCCTGCACGGAGTTCTGAAAGCAGCAGGCATCCAGAAAGAGCTGCTGAGAACGAATGACTAGCAGTGACTCAGAACACAGTCTGCGTGCAAAGAGCTGGGATGGCTTGTCCTATCCACATGCTGCCAAGGGGGCTGGGGGTTTGTCCACCACCATCTCCCCTTGGGGGAAGCAAACAGCTGAGTGTGAACGAGACTTTGTAAACAGACTGATGGCCCTTTGAGCCTGGATCCCTGCAGCTCAAGCAGAAGCTAACGTGGGACTTCGAGGCGTGTGACATCTGTGTGACTGTGGGACATTCAGACTCTCCCTCAAGTTCAGTCCTGCAGGAGCTGTGGCTTTGCCTGGCCACCCACCAAGGACGTGTCCCCCCAGGAACAGAGCCGCTCTTGTTCCCCGCTCTGCCGGATGCAGCCTCTGCAAGTGAGTGGGGGCTGTCTTAACTCCATCTCTAAAGGCCTCTAGATTTTCACTAAACAGAAAAGAAAAAGCTTCCCCTCGACTGGAGCAATAAGACGAGCGCTGTGCCCTCGCCTGCACCATTTTCCTTGGCAAAGTCTCCCAGAGGCCCAGCCTCGGACCGGCTCCACCTCCACCCCGACTTCTGAGACTCAGCAGCACTCACACCTCTTGGCAGGTGTGCTGCCACAGGCCCACGAAGGTGGGTTAAGAAGAACGGAAATAACGTACAATGTCCCTGGTGTCAAGATGCAGGGCCGCTTATGAGCTGCTAGCCCTCGGTTCTCTCCACGGCCAAGGCGACAACCCACAGCTACTTTTTAAGAAGGTGAGAAGGTTTGAGGATTCGGAAACTTCCACTTCAGTGAACACACGATGATGGAGAAAGAAAGCAAGGCCTGGGGTTCGTGTAACAAATTCATCAGAAAAACGAGGCCCCTCCCTTTACCCTGGATGGGGGCGTCAGAAGCGGGCAGGCCGGAGCCCCGCTGACCTGAGCCGGGAACAGCTACAATCCTTTGATTTGCCGGAAGAGGCCTGAGCGGAAAGGCTGAGTCTTGAGGGAAGGTGGGAGATACCAGAGAACCGCCCAAGAAGCAAGCAGCCCCAAAGACGGGCGACGGTATCTTCTGGAGTGTCACTTCACAGCTCCCCACGCGCCCAGGAGAAAGATCGAAACGTGCTGGAAACGCCAGACTTCCCCAAACGCATGTTAACTGAGAGTTTCATCCCAGACACCAACTTCCCTCTATAAAGTTTACTGAACAAGTCACTTCTACTCTCTGAAAAAGAGCTTCGTATTTCACTCCTGTAATTATTAAAATGACATTGTGCCATTAAGCAAAATCTTCGAAGAAGTTCCCAAACACAGCGGTTTTCATTTCTCCGAGCTCCACCTAACGTGGCTCATTCATTAGGACACTTAACGCTGTGTCAGGCCTCGACTGAACATCTGAGACAGACTATCTCATCGCATCTGCACCAGGGTCCTACGAGGAAGATCCTGTTATCATCCCCAATTTACAGATGAGGAAACTGAAGTGTAGAGAAATACGCCAGAAGCCTGGCAACTCCCCAGGGGCTTGCTGTGATACCCAGCCTTCGTGCTGGCTCCTGCAGTGCTGAGGGAGGACCACCGGGTACCAGGCGCCAGGTAGAGAACACGGGCTCAGGAAGAAATTTCGCGTAACATTCCTGAGGATGAGATGTAATTTTTTTTTTTTTTTTTTTGAGCTGTGAATTTTACTTCGAGACATTCCTCAGCCATAATGATGCCCGTCAGCAACCCCGTGTGATTGTCCTGACAGAGTGGCATCTTTTAAGCCGCTGTCGCTCCTGCACATTTTGAGAGGCAGGGAGAAATCAGAGAGCCCTCCCTGAACGGCTGAGTTGCTGTGGCCACTGCTGCCCTCTCCGCGCCCTCTTGTTCCAGCCGGCGGCACTGCCCCATCGGAGGGCGCCGGGCAATGAGACATTCCAGGGAACTGCAGGGCCGGAGGCTGACCTGCACTTCAGCTCCTGTCTGAACTTGAGGGGTCTACTTGTGTCGTCTTGGGAAAGAGAGTGAGTTGGCAAAAGTCTTTAAAATGGCAGTTGCCCAAAGCTTTGATGAAATCAGGTGCTTTTATGAAATGCTCACGTCACCCAGGACAGCCTTTCTGGAAGATGATTCGGCATCATTCATCAGGAGGGTCAGAAGACCTGCCTGCACTCGGTAACCTGGAGGTCCCGCTCCGAGAGGCCCGAGACAGGAAATATTCCATAACCAGCTGAGACAGCTAACCTAGAGGTGAAGATATTTGAGCCCCATACTCATTTGGTGGGAAGTTAGTTGGAAACAAACTATGTCCAAAAGGAGGGGAATGGTTAAATCAGCCCCTCAATGGAATACCAACTAACCAGCAAATGGTAATCACGAACCCTGTATAGCAACATGGAAAAATGTTAGCGGTTTCTGGGAAAAGCAGAATAAAACTCTCTGTGCCATGATGAGACCTATACAATAAAAGGCGTGTGTGCCTACGAACAGTTGGAGGTGTGCCTGGGAAATTTAAGGTGGTTTGATTTTAGGACGGTGACTATTCTGCCTTTGATTTCATTAGTATTACTATAATAATGATACTCATGCAGTTACAAAAGAGAAAAAAGAAAATTCTGATCTAGTCACAGTGAAATCCCAGAAAATTGTTGTCCCTCCTCGGAACAGAGAGGGGAGCCCTCCCTTCTCCCGAGCACGTCTCGGGCAGCTCTGCTGAGCACAGGCCAGCCCCTTCCCTCCCCAGCAGAGGACAGGTGGGCCTGCTGTGCTTGCCCCCCGGGGCCTGGCCCAACACGTCCAATTCCACCTGAGGGTGAGTAGCTGTGGTGTGACGCTGAACGGGAAAGCGCCCGGCAAACCCGCGGCGGGAAGCAGAAGTGTTAAGGTCCCAGGTTCTCGCCCAGTCCTACCACTGCCAGAGATTCAGGGTCTGAAGGCCACAATCCAGAACTCAGAGAAAGGAAGTCATGCAGGAAGGTAGCCTTCCAAGTGCTGTCTGTGGTACTGAGAAGTTAGAAGCACGCTAACTGGGCAACTGTAAGGGGTGGAATCAGCCGGTGGACGGTTCCTCGGCCACTGAAAGTGAGACCTAGGCTGTGTTTGCAAAAAACATGGGTAAACCCCTTATGCTAAGGGGGAAAAGGAAAACAGTCAGTGGTTGTACCTGGGTGACAGGTCTGTGAGGAATTCATTTCTCCCTTGCTTTTCTGTGTCTTCCTTTTGTTTTTTTAAACTGGAAACATTCCTATTACTTTTATAAAGAAAACATCCTTTATACAGTACGGTACGTTAAAGACACAGCCCTAACGTTTATGGGATATCGGGTGGGGTTCTCGTGCCAGGGCTTTCAGCTGCATTTCACGGCTTCAACAGAACCAATTAAGAGCTGACACTAAAAACGTAAACAGCAATCCTTTTAGAAACTGGAGCAACTCATAACGGCCTCGGTATCAGACGAAAAGGGATTAAACTGAAGAGAACTGAAAGTCTGTGCCGCTTGCTGGGAGCTGCCCAACTCTGCAGACACCCCTGCGTGTCAGCTTCTCCCCTCCACGCGGAGGAAACGGGCCAGGGAATCTCGAGGAGTCCTTGCAGGGCCAGGGGTCTGGGATTCTAAGTGAATTCAGACAACAAATGAAACTTAGTTTAAGGGGAAGAAGAACCACTCAGTTTCCTTAAGGTGATCAGAGACCGGACAGCCTGATCACCTTCCCACCACGGTCACTCTGCACTTTTTTAACCAACAGCTAGGACCCAGAACTCTGCAGCATCCTCCCTCTTCCAGCTGCGTATCTGTGTCCTGACTCGATTCCTTGCCTTGTCAGCCGTGAAGGTAGCTGGATGGAAATGTAAACCTTTTGATGCGTTTTAGAAACAAGAGATTTTAAAAGGACAAAAGCTCAAGGCAGTCATAATTTAACCCCCATACGTAAATGCCCAACCAGATGATTAAATAAGACCTCCAGCTTCTGCGTGAAGTCCTGTCCCTGGGAGGCTCACCCTTTCAAAAAGCAAAGCATTCAGAGTTACTGATACGCGCCATAGATTATTTGAAAAGACGATAGAGTGTAACTAAAAATTATAAGCCAGAGCAGAAGAAAAAGCTTTAATATCTAAAAATAAAGGCTATCACAGTTCCTTATTATGATCAACTAATTCATTGATTCATTTACTAATTCAACATGTATTGGGAAAATGTTAGGTAACAATGAAGCTTAAGGAGAAACATGAAATGCTGCTTGTGATGAGATGATAATGAACCAAAGTGCAGAACCCAGAGGCGTATGTGCCCCAGTGCTAACTGCCTGGGGTGGGTGAGCAGGGCTGTAACGCTAAGACACCAGGTGGTGCCCCGATGGAGGCCCAGGCTCTGCCAGCCTCGCAGGGCACGTACTCTGGCAGGGTTTGCTGCCATCATTCTGGAGCACTTTTCTTGAATGAGGTTGATACATGAGTTGCAATTTAAAAATCATTAATGACATGTTTTTAAAATTTTAAATACATGTTTCAAAAGGTGCAGTTGAAACAAACATGTCAATCGGAGCAGACCTGATTTCACAGCCCACCTCCAAGGTCAAGTGCGTGGGTGAGCAGTTCACCAGCAAGGCCTGCAGCAAAGTCCAGCATGTTCCCCGCAACTTTGCTGGGACCCAGAGACACGGGGAAAAAGCTGCTGCTTTAACGTAAGGTAGCAATGAGCCCTAGTGGGCTCCAGGGACCCCCTGAAACAACCCGGGGGCTGTGAGCTCATGGTCTTCGGCCTGGGGACGCTGCCACACAAAGCTGCCGTGGGACAAGCCCTTTCAATCGTGTCTACATAGGAAAAGGATGAGGCCACCGCACAGCAAAGGCCACTCGTCTTGGGCCAATAAAAGTGTTTTTACACAAAAGCAGAGCGGCAGGAACACAGCCACAGCTTACGTGACCACGTTACAGTTCCCAAGGCATTTTCAACATCCTATTCATCTGGTCCTGCAGCCACTGTGTCGGGGAGAGATTATTATGATTATGTTGAGGTCCGCACGGCTAAGTGACCTGCCGGAGGTTGAGCCCCAAGTGGCAGGGCCTAGACTGGAACCCAGACTGGATACAGGCAGATGCTTCCTTTTGAGGCTTCATGTTCTAGCACGCTTGCTATTTTGGACAAACTCCTGTCACCTTTGTTCTGGCCACGGATAACTTATCCTTTAAGGATAGTCTATGAAGAGTTCAACACTAAAAAAAAATTCCTTTTGAAAACGGAGAGATTTTACTTTAGCTGGGTAATAGAGTCAGTGATGTATAGTTGTACAGAGAAAAACTGCACAGACGAAAAATGCAAATTGTACAGAGGATGCAACAAGAAAATACCGGTATCTGCATATTCCTTCATTACGGAGTCACAGCTATAAAGTACTCTACAGACATGAGGCACAGATAGAAGTATTTCTAGTCAATCCTCCCACAGACTCAGAGACTCCCTCTCCAACATTTCTGAGAGTAAATGTCTACCTTGAATGAAAGACCTCCAGTGGGGGAACTCAAGGTTTGGAGTGGGTCAGTGGGCCCCATAATTCTCTCCAGCTGTGTCCCTCCCTCACAGCCACACACCCACAAGAGCCCTGTGGTCTCTGGCTCGTCCACAACCCTCTTAAGCTGGGGTCACTAGGACTGCATCTAAGGCTGCAAAAGTGACCTGGCCTGAAACTAATAAGCTATTACAGCAAGGCTGCAGGATACAAAGTGAATACACAAGTCAATCACTTCCCTATATAACAGCAGAGAACAAGTGGAATTTGTAGTTAAAAACACAATCCCATTTATATTAGCACCCCCAAAATGAAATACTTAGGTATGAATCTAATACAACATGTATAAGATCTATATGAGGAAAACTACAAAACTCCCACTAATAAAATCAAAGAAGTAAATAAACTAAATATTCCACATTCATGAATAGGAAGACTCAATATATAATTATGATGTCAGTTCTTCCCAACTTGATCTGTAGATTCAATGAAATCTCAATCCAAATTCCAGCAACTTACTTTGTGGATATCAACAAACTAACTCTAAAGTTTATATGGAGAGCGAAAGACCCAGGGCAGCCAACACAATATTGAAGGAGAAGAACCAAGTCAGAAGACTGATACTACTTGACTTCAAGACTTACTGTAAAGTGACAGTAATCAAGACAGTGTGGTATTGGTGAAATAATAGACAAATAGATGAATGGAACAGAATAGAAAGCCCAGAAATAAACCCATATAAATAGTCAATTGATCTTTGACAAAGGAACAAAGGAGATACAGTATTGCAGAAATAGTCTTTTCCACAAATGGTGCTAGAACAACTGGACATCCACATGTGAAAAAAACTAGACACAGACCTTAAACCCGTCACAAAAATTAACTCAAAATAGAATGGATATAAATGTAAAATGCAAAACTATAAAACTCTTAGGAAAAAATTTAGATGACCTTGGGTTTGGTGATAACTTTTTAGATACAATACAAAAGACATGATCCATGAAAGGAAGTATTGATAAACTGGATTTCATTAAAATAAAAAATCTTTTGCTCTGAGAGACACTGTCAGGAGAATGAGAAGACAAGCCACATCCTGGGAGAAAGTATTTGCAAAAGACAAATGTCACAAAGAAGTGTTATCCAAAATATACAAAGACCTCTTAAAATTTAACAAGAAGAAAACAAACAACCCTATTGAAAAATGGACAACCTTAACAGACACCTTACCAAAGAAGATACGCATATGGCAAACAAGCACATGAAAAGATGCTCCACGTCATATGTCATCAGGAAAATGCAAATTAAAACAACAAGATACCACTAAACACCTATTTTGAATGGCCAAAATCCAGAACACTGACAGCACCAACTGCTGGTAGGATGTGGAACAGCAGGAAGTCTCATGCATTGCTGGTGGGAATGCAAAATGGTGCATCCACTTTGGAAGACAGTTTGATGGTTTCTTACAAAATAAACATACTCTTACCATGTGATCCAGCAATTGTGCTCTCTGGTATTTACCCAAAGGAACGGACAATTATGTCCACACTGAAACCTGCATGTGGATGTTTATAGCAGTTTTATTCATAATTGCAGAAATGTATAAACACTCGAGATGTCCTTCAGTGGGTGAATGGATAAACAAACTGTGGTACATCCAGACAATGGAATATTATTCAGCACTGAACGGAAACAGCTCTCAGACCATAAAAACACACGGAGGAATCTTCAAGGCATACTACTAAGTGAAAGAATCCAATCTGAAAAGGCTATGTACACTGTCTGATTCTAATCGTATGACATTCTGGAAAAGCAAAACCACGGAGACAATAAAAGGATCAGTGGTTGCCAGGAGTTAGGGAGGAGGGATGAACAGGTGGAGCCCAAAGGATTTTTAGGACATTGAAACTATTCTGTGTGATACTGTAACGGTGGATACATGTCATCAAACGTTTGTCCAGACCCACGGAATATACACCAAGAGTGAACAGCAATGTAAACTATGGACTCCGGGTGACTATGATGTGGCCATGTAGGTTCATCAACTGTAGCAAATGTCCCACTCTGATGGGGGATGTAATGAGGGAGACTGCGCATGTGTAGGGGCAAGGGCTATATGGGAACTCTCTGCACCTTCCTCTCAATTTTGCTGTGAGCCTAAAACTGCACTAAAAAATAAAGTCTAGTAATAAGAAAAGTGCCCCGGGGAGCTCGCTGTCTGGGGGTCTGTGTCACCCTGGGTCAAACTGCGGACTCATTGATCTCTTTAACATTTCCAGCTGGAGGGGCAGGTCGCCCACATTCCCCCAAATGAAACACAGGCTGTGACATTTACTCCACTGAATTTGGTCATCTTCGGCCTGCGGAGTCCTGGCCCTGCCGCCAGGACACTTGAAGCCCCACCCAGCCCAGCCCTGTGGCGGCTTCTACAGAAGGAAACCTCCTCTGACACAGCGAGGAAAGGAGCCCAGACCGAAGGTAAGGAAGGAAGCTGTGTCACTGCGCCCGTCTCTGCCCAGGAACCTGGAGGAGCGGAAAACGCAGCCGGGACTGACCTGCCCCCTGCTTCAGCAGCTCGGCCGCAGAGTTGGCCGCCGTTTGCGGAGAACTTTCGGCTCTTTCCTCCAACGGGTCTGCAGGAAGGAGCAAGAAAACGCAGAAATGAGTCCACCTCCCAGGCAAAGAATGACCATGAGAACGTGGATGCTCATGACTGAGGCCCGGACGGTGATGCACAGGCTCTGCAGAGCTGGGCCTTCCTCCTGCAGACAAGAGCCCAGCGCAGAGAACCATCATCACATTCCAAGCACAAGCTGGGATGGCACAGCCCAGCAAAACAGCTTTCTCACCTCCGAATTCATTTATATGAACAATTACATTTTAAAAGGTAAGTCACATTTGCCTATATTTTAAATTAATCATGTTTCTGGAATATAATACAATTATGTGAACTTGAGATTGTCTAGGAAAGCGGGGATATGCCTGATCGCACGCTGTGTGTGCTATTTTTTAAAAATCTTTTCACCGTGAATATTTTGAAACAAACACAAAGGTAAAGACAATAGTTCATCCAGCACCTAACATCAACAATATCAACATTTTGCTGACTTTGTAGAATTATAAAATTTAAATGCAAATGGCCTGGAAGGTCTCTGAGTCCAGGCATTTTATAATTTTGAGCTACACAATCTTGGCTCCAAGGAAACTTTTCACAAAGCCATGACATAAAGACATGACCGGAGGCTGCAGGGGCAGCAGGACACCTCTTCTTACCTGACCTGGGTGAACTATTCAGGGTTTACCCACAGAGTACGTGATGGAAGGGAAGTTCTGGTCTGATTTTTCTCAAGGAATCTCTTTGGATCCCAACACCCTGCGGGTGATCCCACACAGAGCCAGAGCAGCCCTCAGGCCCCGGCAGCGTACCTCTGTCCGGAATGAGAAGTTTGCAGGGCAAAGCCAAGGGCGTGATGGAATGCTGACACACCAAAGCCGTCAGGCTCCCTGTGAACAGGTGAACAGCAAACAGGCGTTAGCACTGCCCTAAATACTGTGTTGCTCAGCCAATTTATCTGCTGAAAGGAGGCTGCTGCAAAGGGTGACCCCTTATATTTTTAGCACCCAACATGCTCCATTATTGTGGGAATTTGTGCAAAACTTCAACGAAGCCATAAGTTCAGCAGACGGCGAAGGGGCAGATAAAGGGAACTGCAGATGATTCTCAGCAAAGACACGTCATTACCAATTCATAAAGAACAAGTCACACAGTCTGCTGAATCTGAGACAGCTCCCACGGGTACCACCGAATCATCTCTGTAAGGTGATGCTTTGGTTTGCTCAAGCTCTGCCTGTGAGCTCATGCCGTCTTTCGGACATGCCTGCAGGGGCGGGAAGGCTCTCGTCTTACAGGGAGCCTGTGCTTCTCTTGTGCCCGGGGGGTGGGGTCACACTCAGGCCCCTACCTTGTCCACCCTTCTCTGTCCGCTTGCCTGGACCGTACCTTGTGGAATCTGCATTTCCAGTCCCAGCACCGTGCATTTTATTTGCTTAGTTTTGAGAAAGCTTTTAAGAACAATTTCATATCCAGTTTATTTTAGAGATGATAACTGAGGAATCTCTGAATGGGGATGAAAAGTAAATGCTCTGCGTGAAGCCCCAGCGGAGCGATGGCAGTGAGCAGACGCAACGCATGCTCGTGGGTTCAGAACACCAAGTCAGGCTCTCAGCCACTTACCAAAATACGGTTCATTGGAGCACCCTTTCAACCGCACCCCTTTTGGGGTGCACTCGATCAAAAAATGCCGAACGAGTTCATTGGCCAAATCTCCAGCTGTGGTAGAGGTTTAAAAGAAAGAGAAGAGAATTTTTAAAAATGAGATCATGGGAGGATGAGAGAGAGGGAAGGAGAGCCTGGCCCCCGCAGTAGGTTGGCTGCCAAGAACCACTCTAGGAATGGTAGCTGGGCTGCAGGAAGGCTGGCTGAGCACTGCCCGATGGGCAGCTAGAATCCCCTCCAGTGACTGTGCTTAGAGGTGGAGGAGTCCTTAGGAGACAGCCTCAAACACTGCAGAATTCCCAGTGACGGAAATGAGCAGCTAAGGACTGGGAACATGGACCTCCAGCTCCTTTGCCTCCTACCTAAGAGAAGTTAGAAAGACCCAGACACAGCATGATGCCCAAGAATGAATCACTGGAAAGAGCTGGAAGGGTGCCAGTCTTCTGGGTAAGATTTAGCCAGGAGTCAGGTACACAAGCCCCTCCTGACAGCAAGCCCTCTAATCATATTGCTGCTACACAGACCTGTGTTCACGCCAGCCCACGAGCCCAAAGAGAAAGTGCATCATGAAAAGCCACAGAAGGGCAAACTGTCTGATGGTGGAAAAGTACAAACAACAAACAGAAGAAAAAGAAGTCACTACACTATGCTAATGAGTCCCGCAGACATTCACATTCACGGCAGTGTTTCCGTCCTGCCTCATTCAGCACCCTCCCTGGGAACGTGTCTCCATGGGAACGGGTCCCCATGGGAACGTGTCTGCCTGCCGTAACTTCTAACATTTCTGACGGCAGGACCTGCTAGAGGTGGGTATGGGTCCCACACCTGGCCCATAGCAGGCTCCCCAGTGATGCTTATTTTAAACAACAGTGACAGATATCAACAACATCGGTGTCAGCATTTCACAGGGGCAGTATAGCTGGTAGGAAAGGAAATGATCAGATTCCATAAAAGGCAGTACTGAATAAAAACGGGGACAAGAACATTTTGCCATTCAGTTGTGGGAGGAAAATGATCCACGGCTTCCAAACTGAAGGCAGACACAGAGTGTGGTCTGGATGCCAGTGGTGAGAAGTGAGTCAGTGGGGGACCCAGCTGCATGGGGATTCGGAGACCATCACCCCACACATCTGTCACTGTTCCGTCTCCGGGGTACCAGGGGTGGGTGGTGACTTGCTGGGCTTTTTCCTGGTCAACTGTCCTCTCAGATCTATCCTTAGACTGTGAAATCCAAATGCCAAATCCAGAGGCCGGGTGAAGGCAAGGCAACCAGACAAAATTTCACCCAGAGGATGCGCCTGGCAATGTGGCATGTCCTGAAGTCTGCTATTCTAATATCCTCTATTTTGTTGCCTTTGCCTGAAGATTGAGACAAAGTGGGCCTTAGAGGCGGGATGCGGGCCTGGAGGTAAGAATTATATAGCACCATCTGTGTTTCCAAAAAGATAATGCATGCAGTAAAAAAAAAAAAAAAAAGTTTTGGCCTTGCTTTAAAAGCTTCAGCTGAAACCGAGGAGCCCGGGAGCTGCCATGCAATCACTCCTACTCCCTCATCACCCATCCCTGTCTCCACAGACCCTCAGAAGTTCCAGTCCTGAGACTCTTTTCTGATACAATCATCACTCAGCATGTTTCCAAATACCGCCAAACGCCTTACATCCTCCACACTCAGGGCCGAGTCAGCTCTTGAGCTACAAAAGCCTCTGTTTAAGCCACTCGAAAGCGAGTGGAGTGTTTGGTGGAGCTTCTCATGCAGGAATTCTGGATGCCCTGGGGCCCTACTTCCAAGGCTCCCCTGTTCTGCCTGATCTGCACAGAGCCTTCTCCCCCTTCACTTCCAGACATGACAATAGCCACGGATCTGGGCTCTGAATCACCTGCTCCTTCTCAGCCTCGCCCCCCCCCCTTCTATTCACACAACCACTACCTTTGCCCAAACCGACCATCTAAGTTTCCTGAAAACCCCTTGGCCATGCCTGAAGCCGGACCCCTTGGAAACCAAATCTCATTCTTCAAGGTGTAACTCACTCCAAGGCAATTTTCTGCAGGAAGCTTTAAGCAGAGATTTCATCCCAGGATTTGGTACTGGGCGCAGAGCGTGAGTGAAGCAGGTGAGTGTCGTTTTGTTTAAACACCAAAGGTTCAGAATCTGTGCTTACCCTGATCCACCCTCGCCCCACCCAGGTGAGCCCAGGTGCCCTAGGAAGAGCCATGTAACTTGCCGACATTCCACTCCACAATCTCCATTTAGGGGAAAAGAATCTTTTCCCTTTCCTTAGCGTTTGTGGCATAGTTGGTAAAAAAAAAAAAAAAAAAAAGGGCAAGGAGGGCAGGGTGCGATAAAAAGAAAGAAAAGAATAAACCAGAAACCACATATTAGGGGACAGAGAAAGGGAATAAGTGTACTGATTTGTTGGGAACCGAGCTCGTGCCTGAAGGAGAGGTGAGAAAGGACCTGGTGATACTGTATTTGAATGGGTGGTATCAACGTGAGCTCAGGAATGTTTTAAAATGATACATTCCCTAGCTCAGGTCCTAGAGAGAAGGAGTGGTACTCCAATAGCAAAGATCAAACCTAGCGATTAGATCTTGGTTTCTAGATACCGTTCCCCAATAAAAAGAACCAAGGATCTTTAGAGAAATGGCTGGGGCAGCGCAAGTACAAAGTAAGCCTAAAACACGTTTGCTGTTTCAGAAAGCTGGTGTGCTCACGGACTAATGGGGGGTATGTCAGAAGGACAAGGGGCCGCTGGAAGGGCCTCACCTAGTCCAAATCCAGGATCCTTGGAAACCAAAAAGTAATGGTGGCGATGGATTACAACACACAGGAAAGGGCATGTAGGGGCTTCCCCACGAGGTCGTCGCCTATGTTTGGGTACATGCCTGTCTGCTTCATAATAATGCTTACCTGTGCGTGCAGGCATCGCAAACTCTTCTATACATGGTTATGTTCATGACAAAAAACATTAAAAAGGTAAGAAGAAGCCTTGCCTGTATTACACGTTATTCGGCTAGTATTTGCCACCTGTGCAGAGTATTGGACCAGAGAGGAAGAAGGCTTTGTCCTTTCCCCTAAGGAAGGATAATCTCATGACTCCAGGCTTGCACTGGCCTCACTTTCAATCCATCAAAATACTCTACTGGGTGTAGGAACAAGAACCGTGTATATAGTATGCCACATTCTATGCAAGAGAAAAGGAAAAATGCATGTTTGTGTGCACTGGACAGATAGTGAGAAGACACACAGGAATTTATTATAGATGTCTACCCACAGGAAGCAGGAGGGAACTGAGGCATACAGGGCTGAAAATGGGAGCAAAGATGCCTTATCAGAGGACTTGCTCCATTATTCTGACATCTGATCACCCATCAAAGCAATAAAAAAAAATTTACAAATAATTAACCTTCCTTCTTGAGCCAAGATAGTACTTACCAAGATACACCCGAAAAAATAAATAATAATAAGAAAAGCTATGAGTGTTGTTCCAGGTCACCCACCATCTCACGGGCACAAAGGTAACTGACAGGCGAGGTGCCGCTGAGAAGAGCCGGCGGGACCCACCTTTCTTGTTCAGCTGCAAGACGGAGGGCGGGGGCGTGGCCACCTTCATGGCCAGGCCATAGGCGCCTCGGAAGGAGTGGCTGTCCCTGACGATAAATGACCCGGGTTCTTTGTCCTTCAGCATAGCGATGGCTGCAGAGGGGAACAGAGAGACGTGAGTGTCTGCCGGGGGAGGCCACGGCCTGCCTCCACTCAGGGCCGTGACAAGGGTGAGGGAAGCCCCTGTGATGACCCGAGGTTTCCTGGGGGCCTGACTGTAAAGGACACAGGGGCACTGGGTGACCCGTCCCTTTAGATCACAAAGGTGCTGCCTTCACACACGACTCCTGTAAACCCCGCAGCACCTGTGAAGGCCAAATGAGGACCCCCCCACACACACCTGACAGCCCAGGAAACCGAGCCTCACTGGCACAGGTGCCCAGATCAGGTCCCAGTACACACAGTGTGATGGAGCGGGAAGTCAGGCGGGGCTGCCACGCACTCCCCGCCGTGGCCCTGCCCTACGTCTCCCAGCGTGGCATTTTTCTTAGAGATTTTAGAAAGTGCGCTTTCAACTTTCAATAGAAGGAAAGAAGTTTCCAATCCCACTTTCTGAAGACTGTGAGTGTACCCCAAAAGTTACTGAATATCTAACACGAATTCTAAGATGTGCCCCAGGGGGATCGTAGGTGGGCCTCCGTCCCGTGGCTCTGAGGCAGGTGTGGCAGTTATGGCCAATTGTTTCCAGCCTGGACGAGGCTGTGAACCCGTATTCGATGCGGCTGTCCCCAGTCAGTCAGGGCCACGAGCTGCACCTGGCACTGCACCTTCCACCTGCCCCTGGTGAGGCTGGGAGGCATGTCACACTGATTGTCACCTAAAAAGAACATCCCTCCCCTTCAAGCTCAAAGTCTGGCTCCCCCAGGCCCCACGCTCAGGATACGGGAAGAAAGAGGGATGGATGGGTTAGGGTGACAGTAACCTCAAGTTGATGCAGCCCAGACACCGGCGAGAATTTTCTCTAGTAACCAGAATATCTCTCAGAATGTCTCTTATAAACTTTACATTTTACAAAAAGAAAACTAGGGATTTAAAATATAAGGCACTAGAAAATTACAGCCATGGAAATGCCGCCTTTCTGTAGAGCCCAAGGCCCTGTCTGGAGTAGATGGGGGGCCCGGACATAAACCCAGGAGTGGCAGGAAGCCCCGTCACGCCTCAGGAAATAACCCCAGGAAGCCCTCTGCCCCAGGCCCCCTGTGCACCCGACGCCAGCCCCAATCCCCCGGCATGGCATTTGCTTGGCTGCAGGATGAAACAATTGGTTTCTTGTACACACTCTTCCATGGCACTGCCCCAGCCCCTGCAGGACAAGGCCATAAGGCAGGAGCTTGTACACTGCCGCATGTAGGGGACGAGGGACAGAAAAGCACAGCGCTCTCCAAGGGGAGTGGGTTTGGTGTGACCCTGGGGGGTGCAAGCCTGACGAAGTGGAGTGAAAGCCCACCTGCTGCTCCAGCAACTCAAGGCTGGGGAGGGGAGGGTGGGTGGACACCACGGGGGACCCCAGGCCTTCGCAGCTGGTTTTGTCTCATAGCATGTTTTCTAAATATGGGGGCTGAAGACCTATTATGTTTTTAAAGTAGGGGAAAGATCACTTACAGAAGTTATAGTTTTCAATTGTGATAACCTCACCAGAGCTTTTTCTTTGTAAGTCATGATTTTACTTTACTGTGGTGGAAAAAAGCGCCCCAGCCTCATGGGAGGCAGACTTCTGGGCAGCAGAGGAAAGGCCGGCTCTGCTCCGGCCCGTCCTCCCCTCCCAGACCCCATCCCTGAAGCCAGGCCAGCTGGGCACAAGGGAGCCGGGGTCTCACGCGCCCGCAGAGGAAGCCTGAGGGTGATGCGGGACTCATTGTTGCTGGAACAGAAATGAGCCCGCATTGAGGGTGTGAGAAGGAGCTCGTGCACACCCAAGGGACCCTCATCACCTCTCTCCCTGCAGCTGGTGTTTTCAAGGATTCGAGGGCAGAGGCCTGAGAGCGCGGCTGGAACAACCATACTTAATTTCTACTTTACTTTCCTCCTAAGGTTTTTATGTTCACCTTTAAAAAGTCCCAAGGTACTAATCTTGCCATAGTAATATGTGAACAATTGTGCCCCAAAACAGGCTATAGGGCTTTTTTTTCCCCCCTCCTGAATCTCCCTGAAATTTCATTACAGTTTTTCCAGAAAAAGGCATATCCCAGCAGTTACAACAAAACCCACGGATGGCTTTCTTCCATCTGGAGAAGTTGGCACACCCAACAGAACATTCATCTGTGTAGGTGTTGTCTACACAAAATATCTAGAAAATAGAGGAAGTTATGCTTTCGGAGTTCAACCGGAAAAATCTATGCCCAATGCACATATTAGCTATTTTGAGATGGAGTCCACCCCAAAGAAATATTTGTAAATGTGTGGTTAAGATTAGGCAAATGACAACAGTAATTGCTACCGCCCAGCAGGTGCCACCAAGGGAGGTGCCCTCCACCCAGATCCTCTCCCCCAAACCCCAGGCGGAAGGCTTTCCCATCGCCATTCCGCAGGACCCGCCTAGCACTCTCCAACCAAGCCTGCCTCTTCGGAAGCCGGAGCCCAGCTGTTCAGTCAGAGAAGGGGGCGGCCCAGCCCAGCCTTCACCCTGGTCTGAAAGGCTGAGCCACCAGAGTAGGAGGGTCTGCTCAGAATACTCTAGGGCAGGGTCCCCGACAAGCACTTCTCAGGGTCTGTCGGGCTGGATGAGGCACTGAGGCACTGGAGCTAAGGGCCACAGTCCTGGGGGTTCTTGTGACCAGAGCAGGGAGGGGACGAGGACGGAGCATCTGGCCACAACAGCGCCTGGAACGTGGGGAGTGCACGGCACAAAGGCCAATTCAGGGCCTCAGAAGCCTCTCCAGGCCAAGCGAGCTCCCCTCATAGGAAATGACAATAGGTCCATTGAGCTCATGGGAAGAAAGGCACATTCTTACCATTTTTATTATCTGCCTAACTGAGTAGAAGAATTTCAATGACAACGTTGGACAGGGCTGTTTTCCAGCCATTTAACTGTTCACATCCAGGCATTTTTGAGAAACACTCCCCCGGAGAGCAGTTGTGATTTCTTCCCCACTTGCTGAGAGCAGCCCCTGGGGAATCTCCTTTCTGGGCATCCTGGCCAGCATCTGCCAGCCCCAGCCAGCTCCACGTCATCCTCTCGGAGGGACGTCCGAGAGTGATGAGCCCACAGGCGGCCGTGTCGTCACCTCCAGGGAGGACGGCGGCTCCCGTGAGTGGGGCCAGCACGTCGCAGGGATCCCACGAATTCTGCTGGAGTTGAGTGCTGTTTGCCTGAGGGGCTGCCCTAGAGGGACCACCACCGACGGCATGCAAGCGTCCCTCTGGGACGCCTCTTCTATTCGTGGTCTAGTAAAAAGTGACACGCGACTCCACTGCTCAAAAATATTAACCATTCCTCATTTTTGCCAGCTGTCTTCTGACTGTACCGCGCACCCAGAGTTGCTGTGCTGTGTGTGACATGCTGGGCTGAGTCCGCCAGCAGCTTGTCTTTCCAGTGTGACACAGGCAGGTATGCCCATGAACGGTGTTAGAAAGACATCTCTCCTTCCCCCACCGACCCTCAGGCCAGTGGCTGGGGCCCATGACGTCTTCTCATCACGTCATCACTGGCAACGCTGGCCAGACCTTGGCTGGTGGAAGCCACCAGAAATTACACCCCACACACTAGAACGATCGTGGCCGGTGCCCATCCCGGCCGGCTCCCTCATTAGGACTGAGCTTTTCCAATAAAAACTTAAAGGTCGTAGCCTTTCCCTCAAGGCGAGTCATGAAGTGCAGGCCTTGCTCCAGCTCATCCGTCCCACCCTGATGCCCCCACCCCGCCGCCCTCCTTCCCGGATGCAGAGCCCCTGTCACGCCCACGCACCTTGCTCTCTGGAGATATCTGCCTTGTACCAGAACTTGGATGTGTCTTGGACAAAGTTCACGGACACGTGCTTATCACCTGGATTATCTGCAAAACAGAATTCAAAAACAATAACTGTGAAGGGCGTTTTTCATTGCAAGCTCTCACCTCAAAGGGACCTAGAAATTCAAAGTCCCACCCTGGGCGAGGATGGGGTGCCCTGGGGAGAGCGCTCGCTTTAACTACAGGGGAGAAGCCTGACTCGGAGCAGGGAGGGACTGTTTCATAACAGAAAACACAAAGACAGCAGGACACCGCGATCAGGACCCTGCAGCACATTTCAACAACACGCAGTTAGAGAGACAGGGAGCACACAGAGCAAAGCTGGGGTTGCTCACTCCTGGCGGTGTCTTATTACATCTTTTACATTTGAAACACTTCACAATTAAATTTCAAATGCATTTGTTTAATGTTTTTTTTTTAAAGGTACTGTCACAGAACACTGATTCCAAGTCAAAGGGGAAAAAACCAGAACCACCACAGATGTGTGCATTTTCTGTTGTTGGAATGAATCTAACGCGAATAAATGCACAAGCCGAGATGAATTAGGAGGCGGCTCTGGATCGGTATTTTGCTTGGGGCTAGTGAGATGGAAAAGACCCCCTGAAGGCTCTGGATTCTTCTCTCAAGGCGCTCAGCCCAGCCCTAGCACTGGGGCTCACGGGGCAGGCCCAGCTGCAACCCCAGGGTCCTTCCCTGCCCAAGTGCACCTGTGAGCACGGGGTGGGGGGGGCCCCTACCCGTGGATACGCGCCTACCTGGGGAAGGTGCTGTTCCCTCTGCGGCCTTGGAAAAGTCCGGGAGGATGTTTGGGAAAGGGATGCTCATGGTGCTTCCGCTGTGAGGGCTGGAGAAGCCGCTGGAGGACGGGGAGACCGAGCCGAAAGAACGGTCTCCCTCCGAGGCCCGCTTCTTCTCGGGAAGGGGCGGCTGCCCGGGCAGGGTCAGCCCCGAGCCCTGCAGGACGGGGCTGTGGTGGCTGCTTTGTCCAGGTGCCACCGTGAGAAAGCTGTGGGACAGGAAGCCGCTGTCGGCAGCCTCAGCTGCTGTCCGCGGGGTGCCGGGGGCCTGGGACGCTCCGTGGGAATTGGCCAGCAAGGCCCCCGGGTCCTCGCTGGGGGGGAGCCCACCTCCTTCAGGGGCAGTGCCGAAGCTCAGGAAGGCCTGGCTGCCTGGGGGGCCCAGAGCTTGCGGCGGCTCCGCCAGGGACAGCTCGTGGCCGTGGAAGGACGTCTGGAGCTCGGCTGGCGGGAAGTGGGGCCGCCCGGGGCCGTCCTTGCCTGGCCGGCTGCTCCCCAGCAGGGTCAGCGTGGACTTGGGGCTGGTCTCCACCCACTGGTGCTCGGCCGAGGAAGGGCTGTTCAAAAGACAAACCGTCAGGGAACGACACGGCCAGGGAGATGCCTGGACAGTAGCAACGGTTCCCACGGGACGGGGACGGGGATGGGGAGGCTGCGTGCCGAGGCTCCCCTTGCAGCAGCGCGATGCTCCCCGAATATCTGAACTCAGGCCCGGCCCTTGCAGCCTCCCACTTGACTGTTGACCCCAGATACTCAGTCTACAGCCTCAGGGACGGGGGCGGGGGGGGGGGGCGGTCCGACCCTGCCTCCCCCGCCTGTGTGCCTCTTCCTTCCTCTCTCTTCACCTGGCAAAGTCCCCTCTTCTCTTCAAGACGTAGCTCAACTGTGTCCTGACCTTGAAGCCGGTGTCCGCGTGTGCACAGGGATTAGCTGTGTCCTCCCTCTGGTCCCACCACGCATGCCCCAACCCCGGGCTCTGCTTAAACCTCCCTCCCCCCGTTCTCTTCTTCTTCCCGATGCCCAACATAGGTGCCTGACACAGTCAGTTTTCATAAGTGCTTGCAGGAAAACCAGCTGATTAAGGATACATAGGAGATTGCCATATCGAAAACGGGCAATTCCAATATTAAGAGTATTGGAAATTACTCTACATTTAGAAATATAGAAAGACAGCTATCACACTAGCAAACATGCATTTGCTCTGTGTGTGATGTCAAGTCCTGAAACGCAGTGTCCCCCTTTTTTGTAAAGAGAAAGGAGGTGGAATTAAGGGTGGTAACTGTAGAGCAATGTGCCCACAAGTAAAATACTGAGAAATGATTCCTACCCTGAGCATCTGAATGTGCTCAGTGGCAGTCCCTTGTGAAGGAGAAATAGGACATTTCTCTCTGTCCGTGGCCCAACCTTTCTGTTCTCCAGTCCCGCTGAGGGGTGTTCCTGCACCCCCCATGCTTTCCCGAACACCTGCACAAATTCCGAGAGCAGCACGTCCTGCCTGCCCTCTCCACCCCAATCTGCAGCCCCGGGCAGGCCCCCTCCTCGCCTGGCCACCGCACCCCCTTTCCAGCCTCAGCTCAGACAGCGTTTTCACGGATGTTCGGTCCTGAACTGGCCACTGTGCCCAGACTCTAAGTGCAGTGTCTTCCTTGAGCACTCTGCCTGCTGACAGTGAGGGTGGACTCAGGAGTTTTTATTTTGACTGCATTTTGGAAGAGTGATGGTTGTCAATCCACAAGGCAGCCCGGTGTCATGCGGAGGACGAGCCCCCGCCTTCCCTCCGTGGTGCTTGGGTTTGCGGTCTGTAAGAGCAGCCTGTGCTCGGTTCAAAGGCCAACTTACCTCCCCCTCCGCTGGCTGGGGCTGTGGCCAGAAATCGTGCAGGAGGACGTGAATGCCCGCTGGAAGGAGGGCGCCGTGGGCATGTCGGCCCGGAGCATCGCAGGTTTGGGTCCAACAGGGCTCTCTGACATCCCCACAGAGTGACCGAGAATCTCAGGGCAGCCTCGTGGTTCTGGATCAAGGAAACACGAGCAGGCTGTAAGGAGCAGTGCCACTTCCGAAGCTTTCTGCAGCAGAAGGAGGTGACCCGACCCCACCAAGGGCAGCTCCCTCTTGCCTGGCACATTTCCAAAAGGAGAAACACCTGACCAGTCCCTGCTCGCAGCTTTCCACACGTACTGATGGTCATCATCCACTGATGATGTTCGTTTACAATGAGACGGGAGGGAGCCCAGCGTCTCATCTGAGGACCAGTTTGCCCTGATATACTTACCATGCTGATGAGGTAAGCCATTTCCCACTCTGGAAAGGGCAAGGCCTCTGTGCAAACCACAGAAAAGACCCACTTTCCATAAAGTGCTGGCCCAGCGGCACTCTGTGCCCCAGGTTGGGTCGCATGCTTTCGGCTAACACTTCCCTCCGCCAGCACGGCCCTGCCTGCGGTGTCTTCACCCCCAAGAGGTGCAGAGGCCACTTGGCCTGACCCCCGTCACAGGAGGAGGATAAGCTGAGCACCAGGAAAGCCTGCCTGTCTGACACCCGCACACCACGGGGAACTTCACATGATCCACTGACCAGATGTCCGTCCTGCTCACAGCCTAGCATCTCCACTATTTCTGGGTATTTTTTTTTTTTTTTAATATTTTGCCTTTTTTTTAAAACTAAGCTTTGAGAACTGGACAAATCTACCATGGTCAATAAAATAATATTGTGAGAAATACAGGTTATTTTGCTTTCTGCCTTAAAACAAGGGAGGACTGATCAGAAAATAATAAAGTTGAAAAAAATTTCATATCACTCGCGTTACTCAGTTCCATCTGTCATCGATCCATCCATCCATCCACCCATCTATCACCCATCTATCCATCCGTTTACCCATCCATTTATCCACCCATCTGTCACCTATCCACCCATCTATCTATCTGACATCTATGCATCTATCAATCTACCTATAATTTTATGGACATAATATCAAATATTTAATTTAAAAAAAAAACTGATCAGGCATTCCAGGTAACAAAACAAAAACATGCAAAAGAAAACAAAAAAATGAAAAAGAAAAAAAGAAAGAAATGAAAAAACACCCACAGCTAATACAAACATTGGAGTTAAAAGACACAGACTTCAAAATAACTAAACTGAAAATGTTTCAGAAACAGGCTCCGTGCTCATAGGGCAGGAGAAGCCCCCAGTGTTCACTGCTGGCCCCTCCACTGAGCTGGCAGCTGGTGGGGGCTTCAGGTCAGTCATGCTATGAATTAATGAATGAGTTAACAAAGGCACCGACGGAAAAGTACAGGGCAGGGCAAAGTGTGGAAATATGGTTCAGGAGGCTGGCCCAAAAAGTGGGAGGACGATAGAGGTGCCAAGCAGCCCCTACGACCCCACGTCAAGGAGCAGCACAGAACCACGGGATCAGAAAAACGGTTTATCCATCAAGTCTAGCGCACCCGCTTTCGGGCTGTTTGAGCGTGTCACGGGCCACGCCTGAGAGCACGTGGCACGAGCGTGCACACAGCAGCTCCTCGCAGGACCAGTGCCTCCAGCATTGAGGTTGCTCTCAGTGGTCCCCATGCAGTGACGGGACCCATATGTTGGCCCAGTCCCAGGGCCGCGGCCACCTCAGGAATCCCACACCACACGCCCACGGCGCCCCAGAGCCCCAGCAAAGGAGGAGAAGCCGAGGGGAAATAAGATCCCACTTTGTGCTGTTATCATGCTGCCTGTTCCAGAAAACAACCAGCACAGTGCTTCCCATGAAAGTGGCTTTGTTCCTAACTCAGTTAGAGCCAACTCTGGGGCACGTGGCTGGGTTCTGTTCGCTCTGGTCAGATCAGCCTCTGCCCCCTGCCCGGGCAACAGGATTTAACCCCTAAGGGGGCGGCCAAGCACCTCAGAGCGGAGGCCCCGGCTTCCTGGCCCCCCCACGCGCTCAGAGATGCAAACAGCACCGGGAGTGGGAGCCTCGTGGGAGGTAAGGGTGCGCCCTTCATTCTCCAAGCGGTGGGGTGCTGGCCACCGGTCCTGCTGGGAATCCAGAGACATAAGAACGGGAGACCCACGTGGCTGGAGAAGGACCTTGAAATCAGGCTCCAAGCACAGGCAGAAGCACCGGCTGCGTGAGTCGAGCCTGCAGACCCTTCTGCGTGGATTCACCTCATTTCTCGAAGCGCACACGCCCGAGAGCAGACAGAACGTGTCCTGGTTGGTTTTTGTTCAACTTGCTCATTTGCTGTTCACGGTTGAACGATAGGTGAAATTTCCAGAAGCACGACTGTACGTGGGCCCCGTTGCCTGGTGGAGGTGGGGATCGGGCCTCCGTCTTCTCAGCTCTGGACCCAGAAGGAGGCTCAGGGGTGCGGTGACGGCCATGGGAGCAGAGGAGAGTTCCGACATGAGGGAGGTCCTGCAGGCGACAAGCGTGCAGGCGTTGGTCCCGGCGGCCTTCCTCCAGAGCCCGCGGCCGGCAGGCTTTCCTCGGCTCCGGATGCCACAGAGAGCATGTCTGTCTGTCCTACACCAACTACATGAGGGGCTCCAGGGTAGTCAGACTTCTGGGGCCACAGCCCCCACTAGGGTGTGTCCACAGAGTCGGGGGACTAGGGACCACACGGACCCTGCTGTACACCCCGTGCACGTCAGAGCTCTGGTGCCCAACCCGATCTGGGCTCTTTTGGGTCCCTGGCATCGTCCCGGCAGAGTGGCAAGTCTGTTCCTCCTCATCACATTCTCACATTTTCCCTTTCCTGCTGACGCCCAGAGGAGGCCGCATAATACCTTCAGGGGTTGGAAATCGACCGCCTCACTTCCTGGTTTTCTCTGTGCAGATGGCGCGTCCTGGGCTGAGGGCTGGGAGGAGGGGGCCTCCCTCTGGGCTCCCGGGATGTCCAGCCCACCATCTCCCCTCTGCTTCCCCTTCCTGCACTTCCTTTACCCAGAACAGGGTGAGAGAGGGTCACAGGCTCTTTTCCAAAAGGACTATTTTTATGCTCCATTTGGGCCGCTACAGGAGGTTCTGTGGGAAGCTGGGTGACATTTGCTCTCTGGTCACCACTATTTACATCACATAGTATAAGTTAACAAGAAGAAAGGGAACCCTCGCTGCTCTCAGCTCACTGTGTTCCGGAGCCTGGTGCTGAGGCCTTCACGGGAAGGGAATGGTTGGGCAGAAAACGTAAAGGAGGGGCCCACACATCAAGGTTCATCCCGCATGCCTCTTCTCTTGGATTCAGGAACCACTGCTTACTAACAAAAGTCAGGGCATGTGACATTTTAAAAAAAAAAAAAAAATCAACATTTTCCTGTCTCCTAGGTACATAAAAAAATCTTAAAAATGTATAAAAATTATTCACTCATATATTACTTACTCTTAATAGTTACAAATTGCCATTAAATTTTTTATATGACCTTTAATGAAAAAGAAAATATATTTAGCTGAGGTCAAGATTATTCTTGCCTATCCAGGTGAAGACACTTGAGTTTTGTTATTTAACTATCTAAATAGTCTCAACCTTTGGCTGGCATATTCACAATAAACCTTTAGAAGTGAATGAGAATATCTATTGATGGAATCCTGGAAGGCTGGTGGGATTCTGATAGAGCAAATGGTACATGTGTACGCATCTATCTATCTATCTATCTATCATCCATCTATCTTTTTATCTATCTGTTCACCTTTCATCTATCTTTTATCTATAGCTATCTACCTAGCTTTCATATCTATATCTATCACCATCCCTCCGACCTTCCCTCCTGGGATGATGTAGTTAACCAGGAAGTTCCCTTCTCCACCATTTGGAGAGTTCTGCAAAATGGAACATTACCCAACCTTTTTTTCTCTCTCACTCTAGTTCTAGGTGTGAAACTGGGGCTGCTGGGGAAGGAGCGCACAGATCCCCAAGTTCTAGTCTGGGTTCCACCACAAGTCATGGACCACTGAACACGCTCTCAACCTCTGGGACCTCAGGTTCTTCATTCACAGAATCCCATCAATTAGGATCAGAGCAGATGATTTCTTGAGTCTCTTTAGCTCTAAAGTTATCTCTCCATTGTTTCTTTTTCCTTCTGTTTCTGTCTCCCTTTGTAAATTGGTGGTTTCCACATATGGTGATTTGCTCAGTCCCCCCTTTTTTATGTGTCATGTCTCAGCTCTTGATTTTTGCTTTATGGTTACCACAAGGTTTACATAAAACATTTCATAGGTAAAACGGTCCTTTTTCTGCTGTCTAGCTCTAAATTTAAAGTATTTTAAAAAGCAAGATTGCATGGGAAGTTCAATAGTAGTGACTTTTTAAAAATTATTTATTAGATATTTAAATTTTGTAGGCTTTATACTGTGTACTTTTCCAAAAAATTATTTATTTTTATTTTTGTCTGCGTTGGGTCTTTGTTGCTGCGCATGGGCTTTCTCTAGTTGCGGTGAGCGGGGGCTACTCTTCGTTGCGGCGCTTGGGCTTCTCATTGCTGTGGCTTCTCTTGTTGCAGAGCATGGGCTCTAGGTGTACGGGCTTCAGTAGTTGTGGCACGCGGGCTCAGTAGTTGTGGCTCGTGGGCTCCAGAGTGCAGGCTCAGTAGTTGTGGCGCACGGGCTTAGTTGCTCTGCGGCGTGTGGGATCTTCCCGGACCAGGGCTCGAACCAGTGTCCCCTTCGTTGGCAGGCGGATTCTTAACCACTGCGCCACCAGGGAAGTCCAATAGTAGTGATTTTTAAAGGGAGCTCTTACCTTATAATTTTTTAGTTATTTGTCTATGAACAACAGACCACTTAACCAATCTTCTTGAAAGCAAGGGAAAGATGGGCAGGCAGCCAGATGTAATGTCAATTAAATAGAGAAAAACCCTGAAGACTGAAAAAACAATGCTGCGATAGATGCTTTTTGTCAAAAATCAAAGTCCTGCATCTCTGGCCCCAGAGATGCTCTACAAACACAGAAGGAAATGATCAACAGCCCCCATATGGAGAAACACATACTTTCTTGACCTTGAGTTTTTTCTTTTGTAAATCTTTATGTCACAATCACATCGTACGAATGTGTTCTATGGGTTAAGGTCACCATTTTCAGTAAGTACTAGGAGTGCTCTCCCAAGGATGAACTGTCTCTCTCTCTTCTAGAAGCATCAATGTTCTCATGCCCCCCGCAGAGCCAGAAGTGCCCCAACCAGCACTGCAGTCAGGGCCCCTGTCTGTTAACAGACAGGGGATCCTTCCGTGAAGTTCCCATCCAAACCGGAATTACCCCCTTCAAAAAACTTATGCCACAGTTTTCCTTTTACTCAATAACACAGAAGAACCAGAAAATGCAGATAAAATAGCTCACTACAATCAGGACCTTGTTTCTTCTTATTCTTTTAAGATGTCTCATTTCTATTCAGAGGCTTTGATTCAAGCATGCTGGAAAGAAAACACATCTGCCCCCATTTCATTGGTGTTGTGCAGGGAATTCTAATGTGGCAACAGTGGAAACGGCTTCTTCTTCACAGTGAGTCTTTCCAAGCCGTTTCTACTCTGATGATGCACTAAGCAAGGCCAGCTTCTCAAATGACTAACAGGGGCTCTTAGCAACTGTAAAGAATGAGCATCTTTCAAAAATGGGCTGTGGAGCGAGCTCGCAGGAAAACGAACTCCTCCCTTCCCGCTAGACTTTAAGGAAGAATGGCATTGGGGCTGGAGGTCCTGAGGATACCTGAGACCCCCCAGAGCCTGCACACAGAGCTGAGAAACTGGGGGTCAGGGTCTGAGGCCTCCTGACACCAAACTCGAGGCTGGAACTGCCCTCTGTTCTGGCCTCACTTACATTTCCGTTTTTTAAAAAATTGAGGTGAAACAGACATAACACATGTTACCATTTTAACCATTTGTAAGCGTGCAGTTCAGAGGCATTAGGTGCAATTCACATGCTGTGCCACCAGCACCACCACCCACCTACAGAACTCGTGTCATCTTGCCAGACTGAAACTCCGTCCCCATTAGACACTAACTCTGCTTCCCTCCTCCCCCCAGACCTGGCACCCACCATTCTACTTTCTGTCTCTATAAATTTGACTTCTCTAAGTACTTCTTATAAGTGGAATCATACAGTATTTGTACTTCCGTGTCTGGCTATGTCTTAAAGGTTCATCCATGTGGCAGCATGTGTAAGAATTTCCTTCCTTTTCAAGGCTGAATAACATTCCATTGTATGGATGAATCACATTGTGTTTGGCCCTTCATCTGTGGACGGATACTTGGGCTGCTCCCACCTTTTGGCTTCTGTGAATAGTTTCATGTCCTCCTTTCATGTTCCTTTGCCCAAGATTGAGTAGGGACTGGTTACTTGCAACAGAAAGCAGCCTCAGGGATACAAGAGCCTTGCCTCAAAGCTACTTCCAATCCAGCGGGAATCCAGGTAGACAAGAATGATTACAGCAGCTGTCAGGCTATGGGGAGAGATGGCGCCAGAGAGACGAAAAGAGGCATTGACACAGGGAAGCTTTCCTTGGGCTGAGCCAAAAAAACAAAAACAAAACCACCAGAGACAGTGTGTTCCAAGCAGAGGGAGAACCTGTATAACTCATGTGCAGAGTAAGGGGCTGATGAAGACGACAGTGCGGGGAGCCACGAGACTCACCCAGGAACGGATAAACTGTCAGCAAAAGGCACAGAACATGCGAGATGAGGCCTGATCTATCTTGGTGAAGATGCTGTACCCATGACCCCCGTTTGGTTAGAAGTCTTAGGTTCTCAGAAAAACTGCTTTCTTCCTTCAGGCAGAGTCCCCAGTGGCTCTGGCTTTCCTTTGGAAATGGGACATGGCCTTCATGCTAAACTTTGTCCTGGACCTTCTAAGCACAAAGCCATCAGCCTGGTGAAGATGGCTGACACAGGAGCCCTGAGGCATCTTCATCGGGATGAGAGCTTCCTCTCATCAGGACCGTACCATGGAGACTTAAAACCACGTTCCAACAGAGGGCCAGGGCTTAAAACCCTCCTGTAATCTCACAGGGTGTCTTGTTGTGACTGGAAAGCCCTATTTCCTGTGGAAGATTTAAAGCACACAACTCCAAGACATCCTCATAGGATCCACACCTCTCAGAACCCCTAGGGCACCAAGGGGACCCACATCCATTAACCTCCCACCCCACACAGTAACTGGGGCCCTAGGCGGCCAATCTCTCCCCTAATTTCAGAAGCCAGAAGTCTGCTGTTTTCCAGAGATTATCACTGCTCAGGTTCTAAAACCAGGTCCCTACCCAGGCAGTGGTGTCTTCGCCCGGTCCTTCTAAATCACCCTGATTACATAACGTACGCAGCGGCGTGAACCCCTCGTTAGGTCGGCACCAGCAAGGGCAGCGGTCCTCTCAGTTAACACAGGAGGCTCACTGCAGTACATGGCACTGCTGCGTAATTTAAGCTGGATTTTCACAACGTGAGCAGAAAAAGCAAGCTTTCTTCATAAATTACCAACATACTACTACTAATTACTACCTGGGGGGTACCTAACAGGCTTCCTTGGCCCTCGAAACAAGCCCTCAGGGGTATCATGTCCTGGGCAGACCCAGGAAGCTAAGGCTCAGGGCCTGCTCTCACTTACACCCGGAGTGCACACTGTTTCCTCCTTCTCAGTGGTACAGAGAAGGACGGCTTGTCTGACAATCCACGTGCCTTGGATTCAATGTAAGAGACCCTCTCTCGTTCCCAGGGTGGGCATGGCATCTCCCACAAGACAGGGCATCTTCCAGAGGAGGCGGCACTGAGGGACGGGTACAAAGGCGCTGGGTCTCCCTGGCCCGGTGGAGCCGGGTCCATGCTGCCCCTGACCCCACAGTAATGTGAGCCGATGGTACCCCTTCCACAGGGCTGGGGCGTGCTCTGGAGAGCTCGTCATCAGGGGTCACGGCCTCCCCACAAGATGACCATGGGGCGCCACTCCCACTTCCTGCCCAGGAGATTTCTGGGGCTGTGGTCTTGGGACTGAGCCTCCCCTTCTTCCCTCTGGGCAGTGAGGTGGCAACAGGTATTCTTTTGTTTTCATCTTTTTATTATAAAACTCTGCCCATGTGCTACCTCAACCCCACCTGCTCTAGGAAACAGGATTCTGTCCCGAGCTAAGGCTTCACATTCTACACAAGGATTTCATTATGGAAGGCCTTCTACTAAATTCCTCTTCCTCACTAACTTTGTTATGTATCTCCTGTACTTTCGTTGGATGTTTCAGGCATCTGTGCATCACTTCTCCAACCAGCCAGTGAAGTCCCTGCAGTGAGACCCATGCCTGCTTCACCTTGGTTTCCACAGTCACCCAGCACATGGCAGGTGTCTGTGCAGTAAATGTTTACCAAATTAGCAATGCTGAAAATAATCATGTTGGGAACTTGTGGTTCTGGCCAAGATGGAGTAGCCCCACTCCTCCCCGGTCCTTGAATTTACAACTGCAGCCCTGGACATCACACAACCACACGCACAGGGAACTCTGACAGATGGAAAGAAGGACCTGGGCACCTGGGGAGGTGAGGAAGGACACCATGGTGAGTTCCTTGGTTTCCTTACCGCCTCCCATAGATCCCAGAACTGTCAGACAAAAGCAGCTCCAGGAAAGCTCATCTAGCCAAAGAACCAAAACCAATCCATCCGAAAAGAGCAGCCTAACAGCAGAAAACCTTTTTGGCAATACCTGTCCTATTCCAACCAAAAACACCCACAGGACCCGCATCCCCCAGTGCACAGAAGGAGGTGGCCCTTGACCTCCCCACCAGGCAGGTGTCAGCCGGGCGCAGGGTGAGCCAGCCTCCTTCCCCACCCAGCCTCAGGCCCCAGTGCAGTGGTGTGAGCAGGCGAGCTGCGCTTTCTCCTCCCCTGTGTCAGCAGGGCCAGCGGGAAGGGGCATCTAAACATCCGAACATCCACGTGGCCCTGGAACTGCACCTGGGCAGGAGCGCTGCCTAAAACGAGAAGACCGGATGAAACCGAATCGAGAGCTCACGGCACAGCATCAAAAAAGTCCAGGGTAAAACCTAACACCCATTCATCGCACCAAGAACCAGAAAGCGAACAGGCAGCAGAACCTACAGGACAACTGGAAAACTGTGGGGGCTCCTCAAAGCGTCGGCTCTGAGGCAGAGGGACGGCGGGGTGACATCAGGTCCGCTCCTACCCACAGACGCACCAGGTAGGGACCCCGAGGCCCGCACCTTCCAGGACCAAATCTTGTCCTGGGGGAGACTCTGCTCTCTCACCTTCTCAGAGCTGTCAAGGAGCCCCATGGCATTCTAGAAGCTTCTCTATGTACACTCAAGTCCCCCAGGAAAGCTAGCTGTCCCAAGGATGCCTGGGTCCTCCACCCCGTTGAGTCCTAATCATACCCTAACCCCAGTCCTTCCAACTCACTCCGCTGTCTCCCACTCCGAGTGTGTAAAATCCTACCTGGCTTTCAACTACCTGGTCTGCCTGGTCCCCACCCACCTTTTGCATAGAGACTTCTACGTGCCCTCCCTGCAGCTAAGCACTCTCAGATATCAGAGAACACTGCTCCAGGCCAAAAGTTCCCTGGTATTTAGTGGCAGAACCGGAAGCTGAACTGGTTCCCTGAATTCCACTTCATCCAGTGCCCTTAAACTTCCATCTGCAGGATAAAGTGGGTGATGGCCCTAAAGGAGGAAACAGGAGCGTAGTCTGTGAAAGGAGGCCTTCTGGACCCCAGCTCCTCTGTAAACTGGGACTCAGTTACCTTTAAGTTACAAGAGAACGCCTGGAATAAAGACTGTCTCGGGGGCCTTCTGCAAAGTGAGTGGGACCGGGACTCAGAACCAACCCCGGACGCGCCACTGATGGCTGAACACCAGCTTCCACGTCACTTAACCCCTTTCAGCCACACACACAAAACCACCATCACCACCCAACCTGATTCCAACTCACCTGAGCGGCTTTATGCCTTTGGATGTTATTCTACTGTTTTCTTAAAATATAGGGAGGGGAAACTGAAGGGTAGGAGAGAAAAAAGACAACGTAGGCAACAGTCAGGACAATGGTCAGTAAACACTTCTTAATGTGTAAACTGCTTGCCTAGAATTTATGCTGATCATCAAACCCAAGTCCTACTTTCTTCATGCTTTCAGAGCAATGCTGCAGTGGCTACAGGTGCAGATCTGAATGTCCACGACTTGTAAATCACAGATTTCTCAAAGATGTTTTAAAATCCTGCTTATATCATACATATCAACATTCTTTTCAAAGAGAACAATAATGGACATCAGAATAATAGCTGTTTTTTGCTGAGTACCTACTACTACGTGCCAGGCACTGTGCTAAGCCATACGCAGCCATCATCTGATTTATCCTCAGAAAAAGGTTTCCATGTGCAAATTTATTACCCCAGTCTCATGGACGTGGAAAGAGAGATGCTGAAAGGTGAGGTTAAGAAACTTGTTCAAAGGCAGTCAACTCATCTCTGTGACTGGGAAGCTGTGTTCTTTCCACAAGACACCCTTGCCCCCCATTAGGGAGATCTCAAAGTCCGCAGCCCTAATGTAATAGAATAACCCTGTCCTAAAGTCACTGCCTTTTTCCTCCAAATACAGCGTAACGTTACCTCGGAGGAGCCCGCTGTGTGAGTTCCCCGCGTGCAGAGAAGGCTCGGGGCCTTTGGGAGTAGCCTGCAGCCCTGGGGCCGCAGCTCTCACTTCAAAAGAGCGTCTGTAGGAAGTGCCACCAGAAGCCGGCTCCTGGGATCCCACCGGCCACCGTCACCAACAGAGGAAGAGAAAGATCTCTCTCTCTCCTGATAGAAACGGACCAAAACTCTCTTAAATTCACCTTTGGAGTTGGAAAACTATTTCCATCCTAACCAGATAATTTGTAACATGTTGCTATACACATGGAATTCACGGAAAACTACTATCGTGTAGATACTGCATTAAAATGTCAGGAAACATTAGAACAGACATTATCATCCATTCAACTGCGGAGAAACCTCCCAGGCCTAGAAGGGAGAACTTACAAGACTTTCAGGCTGGAAAAAGTGAGAGAAGGCAGACCACTCACTGGCCTGGGTTTGCCTTTCTCAGAGGGAGTGTTCCTCTCTCTCCCTTTTGATCACCCCCATCCTTCCAGCTAAGACACACACACAGCGCTGTGTCAGCCCCGGGTCACAGAATGCTGAACACCAGCGGGATCCTCGGGCACAGATGCCCCAGGGTGGCCACTCTGATCCAGGCACGTGCCGCGCCCGTGCCACCCTCAGAGGCTGGGCCCATGGTGCTGGCCCGGCTCACCTCGGACGTTTCAGAGGTAAGATGCACGGAAGGACCCAGACACTCTACCGTCTGGAAGCTCTGCTAAGACTGTGGACAGGTTATTTCAGTGACTGTGTGTCTCGTTTTACAGTCATGGACTCTAAAGTCCGCCCTCTGATTGCTCCGAGAGTGGGCAAGACAACGGTAAAACTCATTCTGAAACCCCAGCTTTGCTCCTCAGGCTGGCTTGCTGCATTTAGTAAAAGCACTGCTTCTCCTACGAAACAGGAGCACCTGGGTACAGCCTCGGGGCCCTCTGTCCTCAGGGCAGCCCGAGATCCCTCACGGGCTCTGGGGGTGGACGGACGGCCCTGGAACCGGGCAGGCGGGCTTTCTCGGTTTCAGCAAAAGAATGTGCTGTGCTGGGACGCAGCCCCGGCTCCGGAAAGCCGCACATCTGTACACCAGGCTTTCCTCTGCCCCAGTGAGTCTCGGCAAAGACAAAGCATGGCTTTCTCCTGGAAGGAGGAGCCCTCCAGGCTCTGGGGCTGGGGCGCTTTGTCCCACGGCCTTCGGACCTGAGGGCTGTCCTCAAGTGACAGGAGACACTGGGAAGAGTCACCCTCCTCCCAAGTCCGGTCTCCCCTGCTTCCTGGCCCTGGGACTCGGCATCCCACCTCCTCCCACTCCCCCTCCCCGCCCCCTCCCCCCCACCACCCCTGAGATCAAGTTTCAGCATCGCCCCGGAGACGTGGCCAGAGGCTGCGGAGGAGAGCTGGGGCTGAGCGCGGCGCTTACCTGGGCACCTTGGGGCGCTGGTCAGTCCACAGACGGCCCGGGAGGTCAGGGGCCGGGCGGAAGGCGCTCCCAGGGCTGTCCCCAGCGGCGTCCCCCACCCACCGGGGCAGGGCGACTCTGGGTTCCGGCGTCCCGGGGGAATCGGGGCGGGACGCGGGGCGGCTGCCTCTGAGGAGGCCCATTCAGAGGGCGGCAGGGAAAGAGCTCGTCCGGGAAAGAATCAGGGCTTGCTGGGCGGCCGCTGGCTGTCGCGGGCAGCCTGCCCACTGAGTGCCTCCAAACGGCAGTGGCCCCGCCTCGCGCTGTTGCGCGGTTTGCTTCCTTTTCATTTCTTTTCCCCTTTACCCCTTTCCCTGCCTTTAATCTCTTGCAAACTCCCAGTTGAAACCCTCCACAGCTTAGTTTCAGCCCCAGGCCCAGCGCTACCCAAGGGACAAGCAGCTAGCGCGCGTGGGGCTGGAGACTCCCAAGGGTCGCCAGCCCCCCCAAACCGCCCCCTCAAGCGGGCCTCCTATCCAGGATCTGCGCCTCAAGAGCCATCTCCCCCAAAGGCAGACCTGCTTCCCTGGGATCCGATGCTCACCAAAGAGAAACTTCCACAACCACTGGAATCCCTGGTCAGCTCCGCACCCCACCCCTGCCAGCCAGGGTCCAGGCCCCGTCCCTTGCCCCCGGGGTAGGGGCATTGCCTCTCCTCCGCCCCAGTCCCCAGCCCCACGGCCTTCACTCCATCCCCTGCCCAGGGCGGCCTGGGGGACCTTCCTCTCGTCAAACCCTGCAGGTTTTCTTCCTGGCTGCAGCAGCTCCCATACCCTACCACTCCCAGTTTGCAGTCTCTTTTCTAACCACATAGCCTGTTTCACCTGGCTGGTAGCTTAGTCCACCAGCAGGCTGTTGGTAGGTCTAAACACATTCTATCCCTTTCTTCCCTCTTCTCTGCTCATGTTCTTCCTTCCCTCACCAGCCCCACCATCCAGCAGTCTGGTGGACTCCTATATACTCTTCAAAGCCCATTTCAAATGATCCCACATTTTTATAAGACTTGGGACACTATCCTCCTCATTCAGGTAAGTCCACGCTCTGTCCCTCGTGACCTGAGATCTGACAGGAACAAGTCCATAGAGCAGCGTAGAGAGGCTCTGTCCCGTGTGTGGCTTTCGAGACTGAAGCTCCAGGCAGTAGATACGTGCATTACTAGGTTTACAGCCACCAAGCGCAGCAGGGCGTGGGCACTCGCCCCTGCCTCTCCTGCCTTTCGGGGTGGGCACAGCCCCACTCATCTGTTAAATCTTAGTGCTGATGCCACATACCCTAAAGTCTTCCCTGAAAGGGAAGGTCCCACATCCCTCCTGGGAGACCCCTTTCCTGCTCATGGGCTGGCACTGCCTTCTGCACACCACCACGGGACCAGGCGCCTGCACAGGCAGCAGGCTTCCAGGACACGCTCCAACCGCACTGTGCGGAGTCGCACCTGCCCAGCCCTGGTGTGACCCTCTGACCCACTCATCAGCCTGGGGAAAGCTGACAGGTGCATGCCTCTCACCAGGAGAGACAGGCACGCCTGGGGCCTTCGGGCCACCCTCTAAGTCACAGGCCAAGAAGATCCCAAGGACCCTCTGCCCCAGAGGTCTGAGCAGGGCACATCCTCCAGCTTGTTTATGTGCCTGCAGGGCAGTGGCTCCTGCACAGGATCTGTAGGAAATGCCTGACCACAGCCCAGGGCAGGCTCAGCCAGCGGATGGACAGGCCTTTCCCGTGGCCCACCGCTCCCTGAACAGAGAGGAAGGCGGCCGTCTGGCAGCCAGGCCCAGGAAGGACAGCGATGAAGCAGCGCTCCCCAGGGCGGGTCCTTCCCTTGGTGCCAGTGGACTCTGTGGGCCTGGTAAGTCTGGGGCAGCCCATGGCTGGGTGGAGGGGAGGAATGCCGCCTCTGTGCCGCAGCATCTGTGACCAGGACAACTCTGGTGGGGATTTACAGACACTTCAGAACCTTCTGGAGATCTGTCTGCCCCTTTTCCTTCTCTCTTATGCTTAGCTGGAGCAACAGGGACTTAGATTTCGTGGTTGTGCTGCAAGTGGCAGCAATTCTAATGAAAAGTCACATTCGGAAAACTCTTCCCCTAAAATTATGCTGCCCCTACCTAGCACCTAGGATCTGGGTCAGCGGGAGGTGGGTACCCATGGGTGCTCACGCCTGCAGGGTCACCCACTTACCCCTAGTGGAATCACGGATCAAGTGCAGACACAGACTGTCCATTGTCGGCAATGCACACGTCGTGCCGGCCACCGAGCCATCGACCCCTGCTGCCCTCCTCCACACCCCTAGAAGCTGTGTGCCTGCTTCCCTTTAAGTTAAAGCCGTCTCTCTCTTACTCACTCACTTATTTACTCACTTATGAGAAAACAGCACAAACTTTTATCCCGAACCTTATCTATGTTAGATGCCGGGACGTACTGATGAGTGAAACACAGACAGACAATAGTTTGGAAGCTACAGAGGGAGAGGGACACAACCCCAATCCAGGCCCCCGTCTCCCGCAGGCTGGGTCCTCACGGAGCCCACCCCCCTGGGAGGCACATCCCAGGGCGGGTGAGAGCCGGGCGGGCTGTCCCAGGGACGGCCTGGGACCCGCTCCACCGTGACAGGCGGGGCTGGACGGCCCTCCGACACACGGCACAGTCACGGCCACCTCACGGGAGGTGACCGCGGAACCGTGAAACACTGCTGGGGAGGGAAGGGGCGGGGAGCAACTATGGGGCAGGAGGGCGAGGCTGGGCTGCCGTGAGAGGAGCAAGGTGGGAGGGCAGAGAGAGAGGCGACACGAGCTCCTCTTCCGGGGGGAAGACTCAGAAAGCCTTCGCCATCTGGGATGTGAGAGAGAGGGCAGAGAACCGCGAGGGGAGCCAAGGACGCCGAAGTGATGGCTAAGGCACCTGCAAGGGCACGGGGAGGCCAGTAGGGTCCCCCGCGACAGCCCCCTCTTGTGCCTCCAGAGGGGCGTGTGCCGTCCAAAGGCACCATCTGGTCAGTGTCTTCCAGCCCCCCAGCCCCTGACGGGCCTGCCGGCCTGACACGTCCTTACGGGGGCCCGTGTTGTCACCTCTCAGCACTCTGTCCCGCCCACCGTTCACTCAATGACACGGAATCCAGGGCCGCCGCACCACCCAACGATGGGGTATCTGCAGGTCTCCCTTAGGACTCGGTACGTGACGCAGCAAAGGAAGCTCAGCAGCCTTACGAGGAAGCTGCTTCCGAGAAAGGGGGCCGTGCAGACAAACTGTGGGCTTCTCCCGTGTACACAGGAGGGCAGGGCGGGGACCACCGAGAGGAGATTCCCAGGGACCTGCAGGTCTTCAGCACAGGCTCTGCCCTAGTAAAACAGAACGAGGAGGATCTTAGAAAGACCCCGAGTGACCAGTACATCAGACAGGGATCCTCAGGGCCACTCTGACACCCTCCTGCTGCTTTCCCAGGGATTACCTGCCCGCCAGCACCCAGGGAGGCACTGCCCTGGGCTTCTGAAGGTCCAATTCAGTGGTCTGCTTTTGCAGAGAAGAAATTAAAGACAAACCCAAAAAGCCATCCCCCAGGACCTCAGTTATACACTGACTTCACAGCAGCCCAACCTCACGCTCCTCCAGGACATCTAACTGTAACATCACACGGTCCGTCTGTCCCAGTGCGTGACCCACGGAGACCTGAGGACACACGACATTCACCCCAAGATGCCCAGCAAGTGCATGCCGGGCCCTGGAGCACAGGAAAGGTTTTCCTTTTTGTCAAACTATGGAAGTCTCATTTCCCCTGGCTTTTGTGTTTTCTATAAACTTGCTCTTTCTCTACATGGGCACATGTGTAAGTGCACGGCACGTGATAAGAGCTCAAAAAGCAATGAATTCCTCAGTCCGGGCATAACTGTGAATATACACATCCAAGGTGCATCCGAGTGCTATGCAATATGTATATGCAAAAACATACTAGCCCATGACAGGATTTCACCCAAACACAAAGCTTCTTTACCTCATCACGGTGGTTTGGCCGGTGCCCCTCTCTGTCAAGGAGGCACCCTAATTTGGGGGCACCAGGTTCCAAAGGCACTGAGCCGAGTGGACCACAGCCAGTAACAAAGGGTGAGAGGCAGACGGCAGATTTAAATCTTCACCCTTCTCAGGTCTCATAATCCAAAATCTTCCCAAGTGTCTCCAGCAGAATGTGGAGTTTTCACCGGGACTGCCAGCCTGAGGTGACAAGAGTCACAGATACATTGACCTCACACCATGCTAGGAATCCACGCAGGGCAGGGGAGCACCTCTGTAAGGAAAGGAAGAACTGCATGGGGTGAATGCTTCCAGTAAGAAAACACCTCAACTGTTATGAGCCAGGGCTGCACGAGCATTTTCTTTCAAGTCGTTCCCAGTTCTCAGAGGCGTCCTATCCCCGTTCAGAGGGGAGGTGAAAACACACACGGGCCCGAGTGGTGGCTGGGTCTGCAGGTGGATTCTGGAGCCCACACCCACTGCTGCCAGAGGATCATCAGCCTGCAGCCCACTCCAGGGCCGAGACCGACCCACGTCTCCAATCCCGGGGCAGAGCACAATTTTGATAGACAATGAGGCTTTGGAAACGCTTTAATGACCAAGTGCGTTTGGAATTTAAAAAATATATTGCAAGACAAGTTTCTGGTACATCCTCACATACGTTATCACATACATATCAATGTACATTTGGTACATTATCATATATATATAAGCTGAAATCTACCTTCATTTCTAAGAGATGACACCACGCACAGTACCGCTATTATTATTTTTGCTTAAGTTTAAAAAATGTCTTAAGAGGTCTGCAACTTGTGCAAGAGCTGTATAATGGCGACTGTGGGCCCACATGTGTCTGTCACCAAGTCTAGGGCCTGGTCCCAGGTCACTGGCCTGCAGGGCTCAGAATCAGGACAGCAGCAAAAACCCCATTGGAAGCACATCAGAATAACTTTTACACGCTGAGATTCGAGAACAGTCCACCAGAGGGGGGATGAAATGAGCTGATAAATAAATTTAAAGGGACTTCCCTGGTGACGCAGTGGTTAAGAATCCGCCTGCCAATGCAGGGGACACGGGTTCGAGCGCTGGTCTGGGAAGATCCCACACGCCGCGGAGCAACTAAGCCCGTGCACCACAACTGCCGAAGCCTGTGCTCTACAGCCCACAAGCCACAACAACTACTGAGCCCGCGTGCCACAACTACTGAAGCCTGCGAGCCTAGAGCCCGTGCTCCACAACAAGAGAAGCCACCGTACTGAGAAGCCCAGGCACCACAACGAAGACCCAATGTAGCCAAAAATAAAAAAAAATAAATAAAAAATAAAAAATTTAGAGAAACAAAGACGCCTTTAAACTCAAAGCACGCAAACAAAAGATGGCATTCATCGTGGTTGGGAAATCATCGGCTCACGTGGGGACACTTCCAAGCCGGCCTGTTTGGTGGATGAGGTGTCAGTACAGAATGCCAACATCTTGTATGTTTTGAGCTTCATTCCCCTCGAGTGAACGAGTGCTCTCATCTCTGCAGACTACTGCTGACTGCACACGCACAGCCCAGCGCTGCACGCTGACCTCCAGCAGCCCGACACTGATGTTTAATTTTAAATGTATTTTGAAGCTGTCAACCTTCCTGTTTTCCATTTTCTAAATCTGGGGCAGCAATGGGGGTAGCAATAGTTGCTAACCATGGCAGTCACACGGGGTCACATTCACCAGCAGGCGTCCTTCTGCACGAATTGGAGTGCAAAGTGTATCCCATGTGTACACAGATGTGGCTATTCCTATACGTAGTTATATACACATATGTACCTAAATATAAACATGTTATATATACATATATAAATGTACGAGCTTTTTAGGTTCTGCAAAATTCAAAGTAATCAGGGACGTCTATAAATGTCACACATGTTCACATTCAGTACATGCTTTTATTCCTACTATAAACACTCTCATTAAGTTTGTAAAATTTCAAAAGAAAACTGAGCTGGGTACAGGAAGAAAGGGGAGGTCTGGTAGAAACATTTTGCAATTTGTCAAGCTTTGAAGAAGGACAACTTTTTTTTTTTTAAACAAAAATAAAGCATTGCCTCAAAGTAACCTCTCTCTTTCTCTCTCTCTCTCTCTCTCTCTCTCTCTCCCCCTCTCTCTCAACAAGACTTTCCTGGATATTCCTTTTCTCCCTCCCTCTGGCAAACATCACCCATTTTTACCCTTTGAATCCAACTCCAAGAGGTCGCAACAGCACTAAGCAAACGCTGCACCCCTCAGGCCAGGGCCTCCTTCCTGCCAGTTCAGAGTAGCCCTGGGTCAGAGCTCCTCCTCCACCTTCACGTCTCTGCCCACAGCCCCAGGCAGGGCCCTGAAAACACCAGCCCTTCTCTCCAGAACAAGGGTATACGAACTAGAAGCTGCAAAATGTATAAAGGCCTTCTCCTTGGCATGGACATATATACACTACCAAACGTAAAATAGATAGCTAGTGGGAAGCAACCGCATAACACAGGGAGATCAGCTCGGTGCTTTGTGACCACCTAGAGGGGTGGGGTAGGGAGGGTGGGAGAGAGGCAGACGCAAGAGGGAGGAGATATGGGAACATATGTCTATGTATAACTGATTCACTTTGTTATAAAGCAGAAACTAACACACCATTGTAAAGCAATTATACTCCAATAAAGATGTTAAAAAAAAAAAAAAAGGCCTTCTCTTTCAGTAAACTAACATTAACCGTTAATGGCGCTCACTGAAGCCAAAAGTCCCCAAATGTTCCCTAAATCCCACTTGCAAAACCGTCAGGTGAAGACAATGTTCTGGAACTCAATAAAGATGATGGTCCTCCACGCAACGAACGGTTTACTTCAAATGGTTCACTTTATGTTATGTGAATTTTACCTCAATTAAAAAAAAATCTCTTATGGATTAGTTGGAAGCTGAGATATAACAGAAACAAATTTTTAGTGAAACCTTTCTTCATATTTTTTTCCCATTTATTTTGAAAATATCATCAAGAACTCCTTAGCCTTTCAGCTACGAATGACAGAGTAATTTACATCTTGATCTTCACAATTTTCTCTCTTTTGCCTACATGAGGATTGAGATTAAATCACCCCTTTACTTAAACTCTTACTAATATTTTTGTTTTCAAGAAACACATTTCCTTCTGAGGCTCTAAAATGTTCTGCACCCAATTCAATGTTGGGGGTGGCTCCCCACACCAACAAGCAAGGCTCCGACACCAGCCGGGGGCCCTACAATCCAACTCAACTCTATGTACCTGGAGACAGCGTCAGAGCCCACAGGCTAAGGGTTCCGTCCCACAGGACCGCCATCCCTTCAAACCAACCAGCTGTATAGATCAGAGGTGCTCACAACCCCTTCCTTGGGTTCCAATAATTTGCTAGAGTGGCTCAGAGAACTCAGAGAAACATTTTACTCACTAGATCAACAGTTTATTATAAGAGGCTGTAACTCAGAAACAGCCAGATGGAAGAGATGTACAGGGCAAGGCATGGGGAAGGGCATGGAGCTTTCATGCTCTCTCCAGGCACCCCACTCTCCCCAAATCTCCACGTGGTCACCAGCTGGGAAGCTGCATGAACCCTGTCCTTTTGGGTTTTTCTGGAGGCTTCATTATATAGGCAGGATTGACTAAATCATTGGCCACTGGAGATTGATTCAACTTCCAGCCCCTCTCCCCTCCCTGGAGGTCAGGGGGGTGGGACTGAGAGTTCCAACCCTCTAATCACAAGGTTGGTTCCCCTGGCAACCTGCCCTCCACCCTTTCCAAAAGTCACCTCATTAACATCACAAATACCGTTATGCTCTAATCACTTAAGAAATTCCAAAGGCTTTAGGAGCTTGGTGCCAGAAATAAGGAAAACAAAATATATATTTCTTTTTATAAATAACAGGATCACAGACTCACATCTGGCATTTCTAAGGATGGTGGTCCCGGAGACAAGTGTTTCCCGGGGTGTCATGTAGGCTGTGTCAGGGATGCACTGAACGTACAGTCCCGAGGGCGGCCATTCCAGGCGCCTCCTTGAGGGTCCCAGGTGGGTAGAACCTGCTGGTCTCTCCCCATGGAGCGCACGGTCCATATCCTGGTGCCAGCTGCCCTCCCAGCACCCACCGCCGCCCTGCCATCTCCCGCTACCTGTCCCCAGTCCTTCAAGTTACGGCCTCCTCTTCTAGTTACAACACACTGCTAGGAGAATTCTACAGTATGTGAATTCATATTTAAGTAGTCATTATTTGAGTAAATATTTAAATATCCCTCACTCTCCTGGGGCAGGTACTGCAATGTAAAAGAGGAGCTCTCCAGGCACAGGCCCAGGCAACAGGAGCACATGCTGGGGAAGGGCAGGCTACTCTGGGCTCTGGTCCACCCATCACCAACCTCGGCTTGCTTTTACTTTACTTTGCTTGTTTACTGCAGAGGTGAGGGGTGGGTATGAGGCGCCTGTGGCGGGGACGAGCCAGACAGACTCCCAGGGCCCCTGGCACTGGAGTCTGGGGGCTTAAACTAAGTGCCACAGGACCTGGAGGGACACAGAACAGGATGTGTGCTACCCAGCGCAGAGGGCAAGAGCTGCAGGCAAAGGTACAGTGCCAGGTTACAGGGGATAACACGGGCCTCTCCTGAGACAAACTCTCCCTCCCTGACCAAACCGGAGACAGGGTCCTGGAGCCTCGACCTTGGCCTTTGATGTCTGTCCTCCGAGGGCCCAGTCTTCAGCAAGGATTCTGCTAAGTCATCCCCCCTGCCTGCTCTCTGATCAAGTTCCTCATCTCCTCCTTGATGTCTAAGCCCTCTGCCGGTCTTCAGCAAGATCCTGTTGGGCCAGTTTGGCAAGAATCTCCCTCTCCTTGATGTTCCTCTTAGTAACTTTTCATCCCCTGACCCTGTCACTGCTCTTTGGCTGTATTTGCTGCATTAGAATTTGAGCTCAGCTCCTTCCCCTGCTGCAATAGTACCAAATAAAATCTGTCTCTACCACCTTTAACTGGTGTCCTGCTCTGTTTCTCCCCAACGTTTGTCTGCTGGTTGTCTGGGAAATAACCTGACACATCTGGGTTTACACTGACTAAGCTGGTACCTAGTTCAGTTTGATGTAATAAGACACACAGAGGAATTTTATGTAGTTAGTGTTGCACTAACTGCATACTAACTAAAAGAAGCCAGAACATAACTGACATCATAATATTAATAGCAACAAAATCAGAAATAGTTGCAAAGGCCCAAATGCATTCTGCTAGGGTCAGTTGATTACACCACCCGAATCTCCCACAAATCCAACCCACCTCCTCCCATCATTTCTGAAACCATTTTGGTGCTCCGCACCACTGCCTACTCGGACTGCTGTTGTGCATACAGCAGCCAGACCAATGTGTGAAAACAGAGATCTGAGCAGTTGTCTCCCCGTCTCAAGACATACCCGCATCTTCTGTGGCTGCAGAGAACAGCTGCGGCTGGGCCTCCTCTCACCCCTCCACTGCCCTCCAGACCCCCGTCTCCATCCTGTCCTGGTCCGCAGTACCCTCTGCCACAAGGCCCTCACCTGCTGTTTCTCCATTCCAAATGCCCCCCTCCATTCACCTAGTTAACTCCTACTTAACCCTACTCACCCATCAAACCCTCAGACCTCCTCACCAGGTAAACAACCAATACAAATTGGCAGAGTGCCATCATCCTGTCCTGGGCTCTTCCCTGTCGTGGGATCACTGGGTCCGTCCCTGCTATACCTACTGCACTTCCAGGAGGGCAGGGCTGGGTCTCTGGGCTCACACCAACCCAGCAGAGCACTGTGGAACAGAAGTGCTCAATAAACACAGGCAGATTGCACCCAGGTCCACTCCACACCAAGTATTCCTTCATTTTATACTTTAACTTTTCATTATAGAAAATTCCAAAAAATACGAAAGTAGACAGAATAGTATGATGAACCTCTGTGAAGACGTCACCAGCTTCAACTACTGTCAACTCACAGCCAATAAATACTGTTTCGACCACATCCACACCATTTCCCCCAATGGGATTTAAATTAAACTTTTAATGTTGAGATCATGGTACAGTCACATAGAGATCCCCTATACTCTTTATCCAGTTTCCCCCGATGGTAATATCTTACTAAGCTATACCAGGATGGTGATATTCATACAGTCAAGATAGAGAACACTCCCACCCCACAAGGACCCCTTCACTCCCCCTCCACATTTACCCCCTCCAAACTCCTAGAAAACACTAATATGTTCTCCATTTCTACAATTTTGCCATTTAAAGGATATTATGTAAGTGGAACCATACAGGATGCAAACTCTGGGGAATGGCTTTGCTCTGAAGATTCACCCAGGTGTGGCACCACTGCTGCATCAACATTCCGGTTCCTTTTCATTGCTGAGCTGTGTTCCATGGTGTGGATGGACTGCAGTCTATCTATCCACCTGCTGAAGGACACCCAGGTTGTTTCCAGTTTGGGGCTATTTAGAATAAAGCTGCTATAAACATTTCTGTTCAGGTTTTTGTGTGAGTGTAAGTCTATTTCTTTGGGACAAAAACCCAGGAGTGCAATTGCTGAGTCACATGGTGGTTGCATGTTTAGTTTCTTTGAGAAACTGCCAACCTCTTTCCCAGAGAGGCTGCACCATTGTCCGTTCCCACCAGCAATACATGAGAGTTCCAGTTTCTCCACATCCTCACCAGCATTTGGTGCTGTCACTATTTTTATTTTTAACCTTTCTGACTAGTCTGTAGTGGTATCTCACTGTGGCTTTAATTTGCATTTCACTGAAGGCTAATGATGCTGAATATCTTGTCATGTGATTATTTGCCACCTGTACATCCTCTTTGGTGAAATGTCTCTTCGTATCTTTTGCCCATTTTCTAATTGGATTGTTTGTTTCTTTACTGCTGAGTATTCACAGTGCAAATATTTACTCCCAGTCTGCAGTTTGTCTTTTTATCCTCTTAACATGTTCTTTCCGTAGCAAAAATTTTCAGTTTTAATGAAGTCTAATTTATCAATTTTTCCTTTTATGGATCATGCTTTTGGTGCTAATCTAAGAGCCTTTGCCCAGCCTGGACCCCAAAGATTTTCTCCTATTTTTTTGGTAAAAGTTTTATAGTTTTCCATTTTCCATTTAAGTTTTTGATCCATTATACATTAATTTTTGTATAAGATGTGAGACTTTGGTTAATGTTTATTTATTTATTTATTTTGCCTGTGGGTGCCCACTTGCTCCAGCATTATTTGTTGAAAAGGCTATCTTTCCTTTATTGACTTGTTTTGGCAACTTTTTCAAAAAACTCAATTGGCATATTTGTATGAGTCTATTTTGGGGTTTTCTATTGGTTTCTGTGTCTATCCCTCCACCAACACCACACAGTCTTGGTTACTGTAGCTATATAATAAATCTGGAAATTAGGCAAATCCATTCTTCCCACTTTATTCTTTTTCAAAATTGTCTTAGCTACTCAAGTTCCTTTGCCTTTCCATATAAATTTTAGAATTATCTTGTCTATATCTACAAAAAAACCTTGTCAGGAATTTGATAGGAATTGTGTTAAAACTATGCATCAATTTGGGAATAAATGACATCTGTACCAGGTTGAGTTTTCCAACCCATGAACATGTCTCTCCATTTATTTAGATATTCTTTTATTTCTTTCATCAACACTGTGTAGTTTTCAGCATGTAAGTCTTGTGCATGTTTTGTTAGTTTTACACTTTAGTATTTCACTTCTGATCTATTATAAATGACACTGTATTTTTATTTTTTTATTAACTTTTTTTTTTGATGTGGACTATTTTTAAAGTCTTTATTGAATTTTTTACAATATTGCTTCTGTTTTTATGCTTTGGTTTTTTGGCCGCGAGGCATGTGGGATCTTAGCTCCCTGACCAAGGATCGAAACTGCACCCCCTGCATTGGGAGGCGAAGTCTTATTAACCACTGGACCACCAGGGAAGTCCCAACACTGTATTTTAAATTCAGGTTTCTACATGTTTGTTGCTACCATATAGAAATATAATTGATTTTTGAGTGCTTATCTTATATCCAACAACCTTGCTGAATTCACTTATTTGTTCTGGGAGGTTTTTTAGTAGATTCCTTAGAATTTTCAACATGGACAGTCATGACATCTGCCAAACGGGACAGTTTTATTTCTTCCCTTCCAATCTGTTATCTTTTATTTCCTACTCTTGCATGGTGCCCCTGCAGAACTTCCAGCATTATGTGGAATAATAGTGGTGTTAGCTGTAGGGTTTTTGTAGATGCTTTTTATTAGGTTGAGGAAGTTCCCCTCCGTTCTATTTTGCTGGGGTTTTTAGTCATTAATGGGCGTGAATTTTGTCAAATTCTTCTTTTGCATCTATTGATATCATGTGATTTTTCTTCTTTATCCAGATAATACAGTGGATTGCACTGATGGATTTTCAAATATTGAATCAGTCGTGCATCCCTGGAATAAGTCCCACCTGGCCATGGTGTATACTTCTTTTTATATATTACTGGATTCTATTTGCTTCTATTTGGTTAAGCAGTTTTGTGTCTATGTTCATAAGGGATAATTAGTCTATAGTTATCTTTTTTGCTCTTTTTTGCTGCTGCCTTTGTCTGGTTTTGGTATCAGGGCAACATTAGCTTCAAATAATGAATTAGGATGTGTTCCCTCCTCATCTATTTTTTGAAAGGGATTATGTAGAATTAGTGTTAATTCTTCATTAAATATTTGGTAGAATTCCCCAGTGAAACCATCTGAGCCTGGAGATTTCTTTTTGGGGAGTTTAATAAATTACCAATTCAATTTCCTTAATAGTTACAGAGTATTCAAATGGTCTGTTTCACATTGTTTACAATTTGTGCTTATCATTAAACACTACATAAGTTGTCTGTAATATTCCCTTATTGTCCTTTTGGCGTCTACAGGGTCTTCAGCAATAGCCCTATTTCATTCCTGATATTAGCAATTTGTGTCTTCCCTCTTTTTTGTCAGTCTTTCTAGAGGTTTGTCAAATTCATTGATCTTTTCAAAGAATCATCTCTTTGGTTTATTTTCTGTTTCCCTGTTTATAATTGCACTGCTTTCTGCTTATATTTTTTAGTGTTTCTGTCCTTCTGCTTACCTTGGGTTTATTTTCCTCTTCTTTTCCTAGGTTCTGGAGACAGGAGTTCCAACTATTCATTCATTCAGACTTTTCTTCTTTTCCAATGTATGCATTTACTTTCATAAATTTTCCTGTCAGTACTGCTTTAGCTCTGTCCCATCACTTTTGAAATGTTTTATTTTCATTTTCTTCAGTTCAACATGTTCTTTGATTTCCCGTAAGAGTTCCTCTTGGACTCATGGGTTATTTGCAAGTTTGTCATCTCATTTCCAGGTGTCTGGAGATTTTCCTGTTACCTTTCTGTTACTGAATTCTAGTTTGATTCCATTATGGTTGGAAAACACACTCTGTATGGTGTCAATTCTTTTTAATCTGCTGAAGACTGTTTTATGGCCCAGGATGTGGTCCACTCAGGCCCACTGATCCCGAGGCCCATGGCCAGTCTGCCATCTCTTCCCCACCCCTCAGTCTTCCTGCATTTGTTTTCTATTTGCTGCCCAGGGTTCTCAGTTGTACTTAGCAAGATAAATAAGGAAAAATATGTCTACTCTATCTTCCAGGAAGCCAAAGCCATTTTCCCAATGGTAATTTAAAGCCAATACTCTCATTTATACACAGTTGGTATCCAGCTCAAAGTGATGCAGAACCAGGCATTGGGTACCTCACAGATACTACAGCCCTGAAACTGCACAGTGGTCATGAATGAGGTGTTATTGCCTATATTTTTAGATGAGGAAACAGGTTCAGAGGTCACCAAGTATACGAGTCCCACTTATTCCACGACTGGACTTAAATCCAGGACCTCCAAGACTTTCCATGTGCTTTTTCAGTACTGACATTTTGTCTCCACCAGCTTAGATGAGGAAAGTGAAAAACAAGCCCTTGCAATCTGACAATGTGGAATAAAAAGCCCCTGGCTGTGGAGTGAGGCTGACAGGTATGGAATCCTGGCTCTGCCACTGCTGGCTGTGAGCTCAGGCAATCTGCTCAGCTTCCCTGTGTCGATGTCCTCATGTGCAAATGGGGTAAAGGAACCAAGGCCCCTGTAACATGACCGCAAGACTGAAGAAATCCTGTTGTAAAGAAGAGGGGTGAAGGTAGTCCCTAAGTGTGAGCCACCACCATCGCTGTGTGCCAGGGGTCAGCCACCACCCACTCCCCGACTGGGCAGAGCACATGGGGCCCCCAGTCAGTGCTGTGGGTGTGTCTCTGAGCTCTTCCTGGGCTAACGTCCTCAGGGACTGCCGAAGTGAAAACATGGAAGACTCGGAAGGTGTTCTTAAGATTAAACGGCTCCAATTTCACATGTTTGCTTTTTGTATTTGAAATCAAAGCCCTACTTCTTCCGTGTGGACATCTGCACACCAAAGTTACTTAGACACACTGGCTGCACAGAAGCCTAATCCACACTGGATGTGCAGGGCCGCACTGTCACACGTGGACGTGCTGGCCCATGCAGCCCACGCCTGTCCCAGGTCCTGATGCTCCAGGCCGGGACAGTCGCCCCGCGTCGCACACTGGGCACGCCGACCTCGCTCAGCCCCCAGGCCCTTCTCAAGTTCAGGAAGGGTTCGTGATGCTCCACACAACGGCCCTAGCGGCCCACGTTTGGAGCTGTTAGCGAGTTTGAAGGTTTTCTCTGGTACGTTCTTTCCTCAAGCTTAACATCCACCCTCTACTGCTGTCACCAGCATGTTTCCAATGCACCTGGTCTTGGAGTGGTGGGATCTGACTGAATCCCGTGTCAGAGGGCTGGGTTCTAGCCGGAATCCACTAAATACGTTCAAATTAGCCATTAATCGCGGTCGACTCAGGGAGGAGGGGGCTGTGTGGAAATGGAGGCATGTCCCTCTGCTTCTATCTAAATTATTAAAACTAGAAGAACAGACACACGGCTTCACGTGTGTGAGTCCGTGCACCACACACACAGGAACACAGGCACTTCTCATGCTGTGCTCCTACACGTACACACAAATGCACCAACACAGCGCACGTTTCTTCTTACCCTTCATTTCAGTCACACCTGCTAAGAAAGACGTGCAGTTTAGTTCTATGCTAAAAGCAAGCATCTACGGTCCTAAAACCAAAAAGGAAATTTTGGAAGAAAAATGGCCCCTCTCTTAAATGACACATGGATCTCGTTTTCTCTGGAAAAAGAAGGAAAATGGAGCTAGCTGTCATCACTACAACCTCCCCTGCGTAAGAGGTGGGATTTAAACACAATGTCTGCTTCCCCCCCAACAAAAGTGCATCTAATGAGCAGAAGTGATTCCATTACCCTCACTCAGCTTCCCCAGGGCAGAAAAGCAGCCGCATAAGGAATCCACAATTACAGAGAAGAGCGATTTTCAAGTGTAAGTTCAGCTTGAGCTACATCCCCTCCCCACCTGCCCAGGGCCAGGCCCGTCCTGGACTCTCAAGGCAGGTGGGGAATGTCCATACCAGGAAGGGGTGCTGAGGAACCCACCACCGCTGCGTTAACTCCCTCCCCGGGGCCGGTGCACAGACAAATTCGACCCCGCAAGTATGGCACGTGCCCAGGGAGGAAGCAGACCCGTCCAGAAGCGGCCACTCGCTGGGGAGATCCAGGATGGCGGCCGAGAACATCAGGAGCCAGGACAGGTCTGTGTGAGTGGGCAGCAGGCGAGGGCAGCCGTGCCACTCAGAGCGGGGAGCTCGCTGCTCTCTGTGGCCCCCACTTTCTCTGAAAAGGGTGGGTCAGGTGCTCCAGTTTCTTCTTTCAACTCCAAGTAATGCCACAAGGAGTTGAAAAGCACCGATGTTCGGCTGCTGAGAGCACCACGACCCTCCGCATCAACGCTTGAAAGTGCTCAGTGGGCAGAAGAAAATAGAAGCACACCTGCAGGATGCCAGGCAGAGATTCAACACCGTTGCTAACCCCAGCGGGCTGCACAGCAGTGTCCCTGCACCTTCCCCAGCCAGAGCCACATTTCTGAGATGTGACACACGTGGAAATATTTCTGCATGAGAGGACATCCAGAGCAGACGAAGGGAGGTGGGTTTCTTACCAGGAGCTGCTTTGTACAGACTGCTGGGGCTGCCCATCTGCGGCCCGGATGGGCTGAACGGAGGATAACGTGGGCTTCTTGTCACTGGAAGGAGAAAGCAGAGTAAGGGGCTGTTCCCCTCTGCTCCCTGAAGGGGTGGGGCTGCACACCATGACCTCTGCTTCTTTCTTACCAGACGGCGTTTCCGGAGACACAGGAAATGCTGGCGTGGGAGAGATGGACGCACTGACACTGCTGGCTGGAGAGAAGATCCTGCCGTCGATCACACCCAGCTCTGGGGGATACGTGGTGATCACCGCCTGATACCGGCAAGGGGGGTTGGTCAGGTGAAGGCCGCTTCCAGACAGCTGGGGGCCCCTGGCACCCACTAAGTCAACCCTCATCTGAGACTGGGGACAGGAGACAGCCACGGAAAACTGCAAGAAGCTTCAATAACAGTCAAGGTGGAGGCAAGTGTCTTGTGGCCAACATTACACAGCTCATAGGTGGAGTTAGCAGAGAGTTTGTGCAGCAGAGGGAAAGCGAGCGTTAAGTGAAAAAAGCAGGTAAAAGAATCGTCACCTGTAGTGTGTTCACAGGTACGTAAGACACCCAATGAATTAAACACACAGGCACAGAAAAGAGGCTGGCAGGACATAGCCCAGATAGTAACACTGGTTCTGTGTGTGTGTTAAGACTACTGGTGACTTTCTTTTCTCGTCTATTCTGGGTTCCAACTTTTCCACCTTGAGAGTCAATGAAACCCTAATTTCAAAGGGTTCATCGTTTGGGGGTTTGCCAACCTGTCTTACTTCAATTCTGAATAAAAGCCTTAAGTACGCCTCCCCAAAGATGCTCTGTAGATCTCCCCACAGAGCACACATCCACGCTGACCCACTTTCTTCCTCCCTCCCGGGGACGCCAGGAGGCCTTGGGTTGGGGACTTGGGGTCCTTTGCGATGACTTCTGTTTGCCCTTTGCTGCTGCCGTCCACCCATGGAGCTCTGAGACCTCTACCCTCACGACCCACCTGCATGCTGGGCCCCTCATCCCCATTCTACAGATCAGAACGCAGAGGCTCAGATGACCCCAGTGAGTGAGGTGCACGCCCGCACAGCTCTCTCGGGAGAGCGGGGATCCCACCCAGGATCCCGGCTGATGCACACCTGGGCTCTCCCCAACACCACCTGCCTTCAGGGAGGAACTTCATTTGTGAGATGGGGACGAAGGCGGGTGGGGAACTGAACTGGCGATTTGGGACGGGGCTCAGGCCGGGTTCTGGGTGGCGGTGTGCATACCTCTTTGGCGCTGTCTGAAGAGAGAAAAGGCGCCAGGCTTGGGGCCTGTTCCGCACTGGCAGTCTTTCCCCAGCCGCATTTGGGGAAGGCTGGCTGCTCCCCAGAATCGTTGTCATACTGCTCGAGGCTCAGCTTCCGGAATCTTCCGCCCAGTGGCTCGTCACCTGTTAGGAGAGAGACACGTGGGCTGCAGGCGCTTTCATCATGGAGGAGAGCACTGACCCTCAGTTAAAACTGACTTTAAAACTTCTCAGAGGCATTCTTTATTTTATTTTTCCTAGTTCCAGAACATTTTCATCACCCAAGATGAAACCCCATCCATAGCCATTAAGCGTTCACTCCCCATTCCCGACCCCCAGCTCCTGGCAACCACTAATTTACTTTCCGTCTCTATGGATTTGCCTATTCTGGACACTTCATGTACATGAAATCACACACTCCACGTCCTTTGGTGTCTGACGTCTTTCACCCAGCGTGACCCTCTCGAGGCTCATCCTGCTAACTGTGTGAACTGCCGTTGTCCGTGTCCTGTCCGTTTCTCCCAGCGTCGGCTCCACCAGGGAATCGTGCCTGGCTGGTCCCCCAGGGCCTAGAACAGGGCCCGGCACACAGGAGGTGCTCAAGAAGCAGAAGGGACAGAGAAAGGCTGGGACCCAGGATCGAGGCTTCTTTCCCCTCACTGAGTGAGCAAGAAAGATTCTTGGTGGTGGTCAAGCTTCAAAGAACCCAGGGTGGGCCCCCTCATGGCCGCAGGTCCTGGGACTTAGTCTGAGACCTCTGCCCGCATAATCCATCTTCCCCTTCTCAGGGCATCTGCGGTCAACTTTGGGGTCAGAGTGCCTGCACCTTGCTTTATGACCACCAAGGAGGTAACAACCACTCAGACCAGAGACACAGAAATCTTTCCTTGAGTCACAAACATAAATATCCATTTGCCTACACAAACGGTCACCTTCTTGATATGTTGTCCTGCATCTTTAAAAAAAATTTTATCCGTTCTTTGTTACCTCTATGAATCATCTATTTGTTTACGCTCAACCCCAGTATACAGGTATAGTGCTATCAGAATTGTTAACCTGTACACTTTTTATTTCAAAGTGTCAAAGGTACTTTGTATTTCATAGCTGGTCCACACTGGTTGCTCAGGGGAGCCACGGGGGCTGCTGCACGTGGACGTGCAACCGAGGGGCATCCTCAGACTCACGGGGCAGGGAGGAAGCAGACCCGGAAACCGGCAGCTCCTGCGAGCCAGCCTACTCCTTCCGGAACCGGCTTCTGGGCAGGACCAGGCACCAGGAGGGCACCCAGGGCTCTGGGATACGACCAGGCTGGGTGTGACCTACAGCATGCCAGAGCTGTCTGCGAGCCCTGTCTGCCCGCCCCAGTCGGGGCCAGAGTGGCCTGAAGGCCACACCACCTGCAGAGCTTCAGGGCTGAGTGAGGACCCTGCACGTGACACCTTGGTTCTTAACAGCGAGGAATCCTGGGGGGAAAAAAAAGCTTAATTCAAGCACCAACAGTCGGCATTCGCTGTCCCACTGTCCAGTGCAAGAAATGTCACAGATTCTCAGCCCTGCTCCAACCAGCTAAGACTCACTTTATGGGGGATGGGGGAGGGGTCGGGGGCTGCAATCCACCTGTGGAATCTCACGACTGGTGGTTTGGGAAACCTGCTGCAGGCTATTAGGATGGCAATGTTTCTAACGATGATGTCCTCTGAAAATTCAGACGTGTTAAGGGTTTCCCCTACAGTTCAGATTTAAGCTATGTAATCCCTACTGTGACGGTCACGATGACACTGCATTTAAAAGTGGGGTTTAAATTACCAATGCGCACGTGGCTCATCTGGAGAGACTCTGCCCACGGCTGTGAACACGCTGTCACGTGAGCACCCCGGCAAGCCTCGTGCCCCTCCCTCTGCAGGGCCTTTCAGAAGCTTCGTGGAATTCAAAGGCTGCTGCCTGAAGGGAGCTCCGTCCACAGACAGAGAACGCTCAACAGCTGTGTCCAGTGAGGAGAGGAGTGGGACTCCTTCGAGGGCGCCCCCCCCAAACCCTCCAGCTTCCCGAGGGTCCCTTCCTTGGACAGAGGCCAGCCGGGCACAGCCCTCCGTGTCACACAGGAGGACATCTGCTCAGTGCCATTCAGCTGGTGACCCAGCGGGCGAGATCTAAACCCAGTCTCCGAGTGGCCGGCCCCTCCCAGAATCCTTCCACCCCTCCTGACATCCTCCCTCCGTTTCCAACAGCTGCCCGCTAAGACCCGGCCTGGAGGGGCGAGGGGAGAGGGCACTAGGATTTGGGATTTGGAGGCTCACGTCCACCCTCACCAGCTGGGGGATCAGCTGCAGGAACCCCTCCAGCCCCCGTTTCATTATGTGAAAAATGAGCACAATGCTTGCCCCCTTTTCTCCCCTGCAGAGAAAAACTGGGGTGAGGATGAAATGAAACGCGTTTAACACAGGCACACTGACACAGCGCCACCGCCATCCTGTGGCCCTCTTCCTGCTCCCTCCATGAGACCGGCGCTGCAGGACTGGCCCCTGACTGCCACAGACCTGCCCCTGGATGGGCATCTGGAGCCACCGAGGGAGGGGGAGCCGGGAGGTGTGAGGCCGCAGGGAGAGGCTGGCCCCCCCGGAGGATCGGGGCCCAGGCACGGGCTCGCGTGCTGTCACCTGGGCAACAAAGGTGCAGAGTGGGGACAGACGGGGCCCATGCGAGCCTGGCTGCCCTGAGAGCTGGGGGAGTGCCAGCGCCCTCCTCCAAGGCTGCAGGGATTACACAGAGCACGGAGCATCTCATCCAAAGAAACACCTCCACCCAAATCGCGCACTGGGTGCTCAGTGGCCCTTTAACTGACACCTGCAGCCCATCACAGCCAAGAGATCCAGAGCCCGCACTGCTCCAAAGCCTTCCGGACAAGGGATCTGGGGACGGGAAGACAGCTTCTGTTCAACATGCAGGATAATAAATGGTGTTTTGTGGAAACAACACATTGCCATCACTCCAACACGCTGTGTGGCATGAAGCCCCAGAAAGGTGTGGAGAGTGTGGGTATGCTCCCCGACTTCAATGCCCCGTGACCTCAGCCCTGACCTTTGAACCAGAGGGTTTCAGGAACTGAGGCCCCATTCCGTGGATGGCCCTGCGTATAAAAACCAGCCAGCACAGCCTCGAGGATGTACTGCAAAGGCCCGGCTATAAAAACATGTCCAGGTGGCACTAGGGCCCAAGAGGGAATATGCAGAACTGAGAAGGGAGTTCCAGAGAAGGAAACTTAGATTTTTTTCCTTTTAATTGAAGTATAGTTTACAACGTTATGTTAACTAGACTTTTAAAACCTCTCTTCAGGTTTCCTGTAATAGTCTAGTTTCAGAGTAGCCAGGGAACTCAGTCTGTCATTTTAGCTGATTCGGAGCCACATGTGGCCTCAGTCCTGGGCTTCCTCCAGATGAGGCCCTGAGACAGCGTCCGTAAGTGGCCCCAGAAATGTCCTTATGGAATACAGAGGTCTGTAACCATTTCCTGATGTTCTCTCTCTCAGGCACAAATGAAGATAACACATAGACTTTTCTTCACTTAAAAATCTCTCCTGTAAGGTGTTCTTTGTATCAAATACCACCTCAAGCGCCTTCACTGAACCTAAGTAATAGGGCATGTGGTTCAGCAGTTAGGGGTTTCATTCTTCAATAATCATGGATCAATACTTCACCGCTTCCCGGCCTGCAAGAGTGTGGTCACAGGCGGCCACTGAGGGTCTATGCCAGGACGGGCCTGGCCAACGTGGAGAGCAGGGGTCGGGGCATGCACACAAGCTCCACAGGGGACCCCGTTTCCAGGCTGTGACCTACACAGAGCATCGCTCTCCCCGCAGAGTGTCTTCCCTTCCCAAAGAGGCAAAGATACAGGCACCACGGTCATCAGAGGCTAGGCCTCCGCAGGCGACAGACCCTGCCCTCCTATCAGAGTGCAGTGTAGACAGGAGGGTCCCCAGCACCATCCCGACCCCAGGGTGATGCTCCTGGAGAAACGAGGAGGGGTGCACGACACAGCCGCGGCGCCGGGGTGTGCCCGCATGTGCCCACCTCTGCCCGGGAGGAAAGCGGGAAGCAGAGCCAGGCTGCCTCACAACCGCCAGGCGGCGTACTGCGTCGTTTCTGCCGAAGAGGAAAATGGGGTCTCGGGTTGAGACCTGCCCTATCCCACACAGCAAGCTACAGATAGGGGTGTGGTACCCCGCGGAGCTGACTAAAAACCCCCCACTGCACACTCCACTCCCCCAGGGCTGCTTGTCATCGCCCACCAGTGCCAAGCGAGGGGCGGGTCAGCCAGGAGGTGACACTGTCCCCTCCCACCTCAAAAAGCCTGCTCAGTGCAGACGGTGGCCCACAGGCCTGGGAGGCACGGCCCACCCACACAGACAAGTGGTGCTGTCGGCACCTCCATGATTAATAATAGCTAACGCGGATGATGGAAGGGACACCGGCTGAGATCGGGGACCCTTCCTTCGCCCATGTGCCAAGGGGCAGTTGACGCCCGCTTTGCTTCTCAAATCCTTCTACCCCTCAAGTGAATTTCAGATTAACAATGGCTTATTCCTTACAATCTCTGGAAAAGCCCCCTTTGGCATTTGAGTAAAAACACTGGCTGGGGGTGTAGTTCCCAGAGCAGGTGAGCACAGAGCAGCCTGGACCAAAGGTAGGAGGAGGAGGGTTTTAAAGGCCTTCCTGTCCGAGAATTGTTGGCCTGACGGTGGAAGTGGGGCTGGGCAAAGGGCATCTGACCCCAGGCCCACCCGCTGGCAGACGCCGGCTCCCAGGCCCGCTCGGGCAGGCCGCCTCTGGCCAAGCGCGGAGCAGTTCTGCCTCTGTGCCCACCGGACGGTCCGACAGACGTCTCGGGGATGAAATGAGGACAACCGTCACCACTGAGTCTGGTCCAGGCTCAATGACATAATGCAGCAAAAGCCAGTGCAGGACACAAGCCCACAGCAAGAACCAAATGTGGAAACTGCAGCCACCAAACACGCCAGTGGAAGATTCATGCAGCCACTGAAAATCCTGTTTGATGGAATGTGAAGGGAGAAAACATGCTAAAACATTACGTGAAAAAGAGCAGCGTGGAAAAGTGAGCATGTGGCAGTATATCTGTGAATTCATTTTGATTTTTAAAAATAAGAAAATGTACCAAAATGTTCACAAGAGGCCGTCTCTGGGTCGTGGAATTCTGGGCACTGTGAATAGTTTTTTAAAAAACATCTATTAGGTTGGCCAAAAAGTTCGTTTGGGTTCTTCCGTAAGATGTTACGGGAAACCGGAACGAACTTTTTGGCCAACCCAATATATCTTCCGAAGTTTTCACTAATAATAGGTCTTACTTTTAAAATCAGGAAAACAAGATCCAGATCATCTTTAAGAAGAATAAGTTTTCTTTACATTTTGTAGAACTCCGAGTTGACCTCACAGATGTTCCCAAGTTCTTCTCTACTAGTTCTAATTCTAGTAGAACTAACTCTGTAGTAGTACAGGCACACCTCATTTTACTGCACTTCGCAGATACTGTTTTTTACAAATGGAAGGTTTGTGTCAATCCTGCATCAAGCAAGTCTATCGGCACCATTTTTCCACGGCATTTGTTCACTTCGTGTCTCTGTGTCACATTTTGGTAATTCTCACAATACTTGAAACTTTTTCATTATTATTATATTTGCTATGGTAACTTGTAATCAGTGGTCTATGATATTACTACTGTAATTACTTTTTTTGTTTTGTATTTTGAAATTAAGGTATGTATACTTTTTTTTTTAGACATAATGCTATTGTACACTTAATAGACTACAGTATAGTATAAACATAACTTTTATACGCACTGGGAAACCAGAAAAATCTGAGTCACTTTATTGAGGCGATATTTGCTTTATGACGATGGTCTGGAGCCCAACCTGCAACATGCCTGAGGTCTGTGCCTGTATTTAGTTTCTATGTGAAGATCCACAAACACAAACGTGTTTGGTGTTTGATTAACCTATCATTCTGACAAGTCCGCCGTGTGTGGTGGCTGGATCTTCTCATCAGAGACAGAGACAACCCTATGGGAGGTGGCTTTCTGCACCAATAAGCTCACAGAGCTGTACAAGTTACCTTAACTTAAAGAGAGCAGGACTAGGGTGTCCGCGAGGTTGGGACGTGAGCACCGCTGGGCGGGGGCCCACACCCCTTGGGTCATCCAACAATGGCCGGATGCAGGCTGCCCACCCTCCCAAGGGAAGGCCTTGATTCCATTTCACTTGACGAGTTGAACTGTATTCCAGAATCCACTCCATAAATCCGGCCATGACCACATTTTTCCTTTTCAGTAGAGAAATCAGATCCAAGAAAAGAGGAAGAAGGAGACTGAATGAAAGCAGGACAGAGTCGCTGCACTAAAGCCCTGTGCCTGTGCCGGCTGGGACCCTGCAGGTGGCTCGGCAAACTGCCCCCTCCCGCGGGCCTTCCTCAGGCAAAGGGCAGCTGGAGGCGGTGCCCCTGCCTCTGCTCTGCTCGGCCCAGGTGCGGCCACTAGAAAACGCCCCAGGACACCACCACGCTCCAAGTCACAGAAGCGGTAGGGTTCAGTGCAGAAACCATGGCAACCTAGGACCACAGAGTTACCAACAATCTCCAGTGACCCGCACGTCCCCGCACGAGCCCCGCTCACACTCTCAGCCGTGGTCTCCGTGGAGGGTCGGTGCGGGGGCAGCTCTTCCTGTACAGAATGCTGCCTGCCAGTCTCGTCCTCGGGGTCTGCTTTTTTCCACCAACACGTGGCATTGTGACGTGGTCTGCAATGGCCACACAACCAGACACGGCCCCCTCCTGGCCAGTCCCTATGCTGGTCTTCAGACCACTCTCCTTTCCTCCTGCCACCGGACACGATGCACTCCAGGCCTCGGGACCCACCTACCCACGCCGGAAAGGGGGGCGGGTGTCCCCAGGTGTTCCCCTCATTGCCACTCCCAAAGACCTGAGAATCTCAGCATTTTAACAATTCACTTTACTCACAGGTGGAGCTGGGGTCAAGGACACGTGCTGGGCCTGAGGGCATCCGGCTTTTTGAGGCGCTGCCTCAGCCCAAGCCAGGCTTGGGGGGTGGGGCTGAGCTTCCCTATGGGACGTAGGAGCTCGCTGAGCCTGAGAGACAAGCAAGGCTTGGTCATTCAGTCATGCGGGCCACTCGTAGGGATGGAGCCCTGCTGAGATCGGGGCCGGGCACTGCAACCTTACACGGGTCACCATAAGAAAGTGGCATGGGGTCAGTGCGGGAACGTTCGGGGGTGCTGAGGACAGAGCAGGAGAGCCAGTCCTCATACAGGGGCACCCGGATGCCCCCACTGAGCCCTGGAGAAGTGGGGTTTTCAGGCCAAGACTGCGGGGTGCCCGTCAAGCACTTAGCACCTAGCACTGAACTCAGCCTAATTAGGGAGGTGGGTGGCACTGTGGTCGCCAATTCACCCCTGAGCCAACAGAGGTGCAAGCGGCGACTTTCTCAGACAACTAGAAAACTGTAAAAATACTAGAAAACTGGATCTTACAAAGCCAGGAGCCCCTTGGCTACTCTGCACCGAAATACAGTGAACTCCCAATTATGTAACAGAGTGCAGACACATGGTCGTAGGTAACTCAGAGCACACTTGTATTTTCCTTGCACTGTGCTAGGGCAGATTCAGATTTATCCGGGCGACTATCTGATCCTATTTAAAGAGGAACTTGAGAAGCAGCGAGGTGGGGTCATAGCACCCACTCTGCCTGCCCAAATAAGGCTTGCACCTACGGTAGGGCCAGCACAGGGAGTCATTGCCCAGACCTCTGGCACAGGACACCCGCCTGTCCTGGAAGTTCTACAGCAGGGGGAAGCTCTCCTGCCTCACCACACAGTGGGTCAGCCTCCAGGTGACTGGGACACGGGCCCAAGATGAAACACGAATGTGAAAGTGATTCTCAAACGTGGCCGCACATCAGAATCACACTAAAAATGCTGACTCTCAGGCCTCACCCCTTACCTGTGAAGTCACAACCTGCGGGAGTGAGGCCCAGGTGTCAGCATTTTTTTTAAACTCCCACGTTTCCAATACACAGACAAGCTCGAGAACCAGGGCTGGTCTCAACCCTGGATTCACACTGGAGTTACACAAGTGGGGAGCATTTAGAAGAATTCTGACCCCCGAGCCACGACCCAGGCCAATTCAACCAGACCTTCTGGAGGCGGAAGCTGTGTGGCCACTCTCAGCACCTGCGTTTTGTCAAGTTCCCGGGTGAGTGCACTGTGCAGCCAGGTGGCCAACGCCTGCTCTGACAAGGAGGTGGAAATTCATGAGCTCCTAGAACATGACCTTCATCTTCTATCTGGGCCACTGCAAGGTGAAGCACCCTTAAGCTATTTATTTATCTTTATACGATCATATAAGAATGAAGCCTGCATCATCAAGGCTTGCATGGATGGGTTCTGGAAACTCCCTCGAATTCCTAGGAGCAAAAACAATCACCAAGGATTCGTTTGGATTACTTGGCTCCAGAGTTAGTTTGAGGCCTCCTGACTTCAGCTCATTCAAATAAACATGTGCATCCTCTACAGAGAGAGTGGAAAAGGGAAAATGACAACAAAAAGCCCAAACACTCTTCCCAGCTTAAATGTTCCCAGGATGATTTAAGGAGATTTTCCTCCCTTAAGCTGAAATAGGGATTGATTCACCGGCAGGGTATATTCTTGAAGAGCTGGGTGACACCTGTTGGAAATCCCTAGTCAGAATGCAGAATGATGTTGAAGACCTCAGCAGGAGCAGTCGTTCCCTCTGGGGTGCCCTGTCTGACCCGACCGACCCCAGAGCCTTAGGAAAGCGTACAGGAACGAGACCAGCGGGCTCCAGCAAAAGCACACCAAGAGGCCGAGTAAAAAAGCCTACCTTTTGGATTGCGAAAGTGAAAACCCTTTCCACTGGGGAACTCCAAAGTGCTTGGTTAGGTGGTAGCATCTCCTCTAGAATGACATATTTAAAAGGGAAATGATTGTGCCCAAAAAGCTAGGAAGCATACCCTTCTACTATAAGAAATTTCAGGAATACGCTCAGGTTTTACTCAAAGTAAGCTTGTAATTTAAAGCACAGATGTAAAAAGCCTCACAGCAACCAAAAGGCAAGGAAGGTCACTACTGGCCTCCGGGGGTCTCCAAGGCGGACTTTCAAACATCTGAGGGGGCAGCTCCTTGGCAAGGTAGCAAAAGAATTGCCACGTGGCCCAGCAGTTCCACTTCTGGGTATTACCCCAAAGAACTGAAAACCGGGGTTCAAACGAATGCTTGCACGTGAACGTTCAGGGCAGCTCTATTCACAATCACCAAAAGGTCACCATCCAGCGATGACTGGATAAGTGCAGTGTGGGCTGTCCATGCAGTCGAATATCACTCAGCCTTAAAGCCTGCAAAACCTTATGCTGAGTGAAAGAGGCCCGACTCAAAAGGCCACATATCATACGATCCCATTTATGTGAAATGTCCAGAAGAGGCGAATCCCTAGAGACAGAAAACAGATTAGGGGCTGCCAGGGGCTGGGGGAGAGTGGAATGGGGGTGACTGACCATGGGTACAGATTTCCTTTTGAAATAACAAAAGTGCTCTGGAGCTAGACAGTGGTAATGGTTGTACAACATTGTGAAGGTACTTAATGCCACTTAATTGTACATTTTTAAATGGTTAAAATGGTAAATTTTACATTAGGTGCATTTTTCCCCAGTAAAAAAGATCTGAGGGGGTGATTTCTGTTTCCTAGGCTGGCCTGCCCAAGGGTTTTCACCTTGAGATGCACGTTATTTTATTTTAAATTGCTTTCTTTTTATTTATCCTTTTAACACGAGTGTTAGGGTGTTACATAGGTTTTTTAAAATTATGTGTTTAAGTAGTTTGCATCAGCTATGACTGATTTCAGGGTAGTGAAGATGGCATCAGAAAACAGATGTTCTAAAAACAGAACCATGGGCTTGAGGGGTTGAGAACCACAGCTGCAGGCTGGCCCAGGTGGTCCAGAGCAGGCAGGAGAGGCCGTAACTTCAGGCCTCTCAGGGACGTCGGGAGACGCCCGTCAAGGTGACCACATGGGGCACCCGTATCTGCCTGTTTGTGTGGTGAGGGTCGCTGCAGCAAAAGGAACTGATTCATCAACTCTCAGATTTATAATGTGCCTTTTTTTTTTTAATTTATTGATTTTTATTTTTGGCTGCACTGGGTCTTCATTGCTGCTGCACGGGCTTCCTGTAGTTGCGGCAAGCAGGGGCTGCTCTTCGTGGCAGTGTGCAGGCTTCTCTTGTTGCAGAGCATGGCCTCTAGGCGCATGGGCTTCAGTAGTTGTGGCACGTGGGCTTCAGTAGTTGTGGCGCACAGGCTCCGTAGTTGTGGCTCGCGGGCTCTAGAGCGCAGGCTCAGTAGTTGCGGCGCACGGGCTTAGTTGCTCCACAGCATGTGGGATCTTCCCGGACCAGGGCTCGAACCAGTGTCCCCTGCATTGGCAGGCGGATTCTTAACCACTGAGCCGCCAGGGAAGCCCTATAATGTGCTTTTATGCAATGAAAGAAAGTAGTTGCAACAACAGCTTCCAGCAGTGACCGTGCATTTCTCACTCTGAAGTCTTTTCCAAACTAGAAGCATGCAGAGCTCCCCGCAGCGCAACAAGCTGACTCCATCACTAAATGTGCGCTTGCGGGCATCGGTCCATCCACCGCTATTCACGGTCCTAAAGCATCAGTTTGAAGGGGCCTGACCCGTCCTGACCCCTGGGCAGGAACCTCTTTTTTGGGGTCTCTCATGGCACATGAATACCCTGCCTGCCGTTCACCTCCAGTGACAGGACCTCACTGGTGAAGAAAGCCCAGTTTCACCTGTGGCAGAAAACGGAGAGCAAGAGTCCTTCACAGGAACATCACCAGAAGCCCTTGGCCTGGGCTCACTGGCCCTCGCTCCACAGTCTCCTTTATCCTGGTTCCCTGGTGGGCCTGGGTAGGAGGAAGTCCGCCCCCCGCACTGTAATTCTTGGTTCCTCCTGTTTTCCAGGAGCTCATGACTGGGGTGGGGGGGTGATGGAAAAGCAAAGGCACAGTCAGAGGCCAGTGTTGTCCAGGGAGATGGGGGGAGCCCTGGGCACATGGGGAAGGGACAGTAGTCGGGGAAGCATTTCAGAGAGAATGTGACCTATGACAATCCAGAGAGCCCCTGACAGGTGGAGGCCACTGAATGAGAGGCCAGGCCTCCTCGGGCTCCCTGAAGGAAGCACTGTGCCCCGTGGTCCCACCCGCCCGCTCCTGTGTGTCCCGAGGGCAGGAGGCGTCGTGCAGCTGTACTGAGACTGGTCGGCATTAAACACAGCCTGAAACCACACGCTCTAACTCAGGTTCAAAACAGCATCCAGAGTCGTCATGGCGACACCGATGGGATCCCGCGTGCCTTTGTTCACCGCCTGGCTCAGTGGGTACAGGCCTGGCTGGGCAGCTGAGAGGCACAGGGGGTTTCAATGGACAGTGAGAGGGCAGGTGTGAAGTGAGAGTTAAATTAGCCGAGCTCAGGGGCCATGATCAGAGCGGGCAGCCAGAAACTCTAACCGCGAGCCCCTTCCAGACGGTGTGATCGGGACCCCATGCATGGAAGGAGGGAGGGGAAAGGGAGGGAAGTGGCGGCAGGGAGACAGCATCAGGCAGACACCCACAGAGGAGTCCATGACTTTGAGAGACTCCAAGGGATGCAAAGATGCATACACAAAGCAGATCAATTAAGAAATTATTCTAGGCTTTAAAAATGTACTCGCTTTCTTTGTGTTAAAAAACACATAGCATTACGTTTACCACCCTGACCATTTTTAAGTGCACGGTTCAATGATGTTAAGCATATTAAGATTGTTCGCAACAGATCTCTGTAACTTTCTCATCTCGCAATACTGAATGCAAAATGACTCAGCTGAAGGGGTATGGACACATTTCCTTAAGCTCTACTCTGCTAGAGCTTTTCAGACGACATGAGTGAACCCAAACCCAGACTGCATTAGACTTGTGAGCTAACACCCGCCATCTAAAGGTTTTTCTATGGCCAGGCCACCCTCACCGTTTGAAACCCACCGAAAGAGAACCAAAACGTAGTTCCAGTGAGTTCGCACTTTGTGTTTCCCAGAGGAAACCAGTGGAGATCATCCTTCACTCTCTTATTACTGAGGTCGCCTGCAGCTGCCAAGGGTGGGACAAGCCCTCTCCTGCCAAGGACACAGAGCGGCTGGTCCCACACGCTCTGCTGCCGGCTCCTGCAGGGACGCCAGGGCCTGCCGCCTGGACACAGGAGCACCCCCTGACCTGAAAACAGTCATCTTGCCTTGGAAGGGCGACGAGGAAAGGCCTGAGGGTGGAGAGAAAAGACCTGAGCCCTCGCTCTTTGCTCACCACGGCCCCAGACCACAGTCTGCAGCAGGTTCTGACCCTGATCAGGGACCCTCTTCCCGGAAATGCCTAAGAACTAACACAGGCTGGCCACGCAGGAAGAGCCCACGGGCCAAGTCTGAGCCTGAGTCACCCACCCTCTCTGACCTCAAGCTTCCTCTCTGTGACTGGACGTCATCCTCCATCTCATTCGACCAGAGCAACCAGTAGTGCCTCGAGCACGGGCGATCCTGGTGGAGACTTCTTGCTTTTGTGAAGCCCAGCTCCTCTGGAAGCACGGGGGCTGCCCCAGAGCCTCAGAGGTGGAGGAGGAGCCTCGCAGCACCTGGCCGGGGTCCACGGCAGGCCTGAATCCTGCTGCCGTGCGTGACGCCGGGGTCAGCCCGAGATGCCTTTCCCCAGCCGTCAGCACCTGCGGCCTCGGGGAACAGAGGAAATCCTGAGGGCAGGCATTCTGTCTCATGGCGGACGTGGTCAGGGTCCACGCTCACCCCTTCTCCCCTCTTCTCCGTGCACCTGGATTCCCGGTCCTCGAACACACCTGCACTTCCGCACACCTGGGCCCTGCCTCTCCCCAGCACCTGCACAGCCTCCACGGAACTTCCTCCTGGAAAGGCCCCGCTCTCTTCTCCCCGATGCTCCTGGCTCTCCTGTCGTGCCCCTGTGGGCTCGTGCCGCTGCGGCTCCCGCCCGCGCTCTGGGACCCTACACTCACGGTGTGGACCCACGGCTGAGGATCTCAGGTTCTCACACTGGATCCCTTTGGTTTGGGTTTAACATATAATATTTTTTTTAATAAATTTATTTATTTATTTGTTTTTATTTTTGGCTGTATTGGGTCTCTGTTGCTGCACGCGGGCTTTCTCTAGTTGCGGTGAGCAGGGGCTACTCTTCGTTGCGGTGCGCAGGCTTCTCATTGCGGTGGCTTCTCTTGTTGTGGAGCACAGGCTCTAGGCGTGAGGGCTCAGTAGTTGTGGCTCACGGGCTCTAGAGCGCAGGCTCAGTAGTTGCGGCGCACGGGCTTAGTTGCTCCGCGACATGTGGGATCTTCCCGGACCAGGGCTCGAACCCGTGTCCCCTGCATTGGCAGGCGGATTCTTAACCACTGTGCCACTAGGGAAGCCCCTTTAACAAATAATTTAAATTGACAGGCTTTGCACTATCAATTACTGAAAGTTGATTCTCATTGTGAATTTCCTTCAGCATAAATGAGCCCTCTGACACGGGCGGGCACTCATGCAGGGTGTCTGTGTCTGCAGAGGCACACGAGGAGCTCTGGCACAGTGTCCTAGTGCCATCTGCCAGCAGAACACGGGGTCTGCCAGGGTCCGACAATTGTGGGCTGGGGGTTGATGTACCACGAATAAAATATTTTGACAACAGGAAACAAGGAGCCCATAGGTATGAGGAAAACACAGCTGGCTTCCTGCCATCCAGGGAATCATAAACTTCACAGATTGAGTTATTTCTTTTGTTACCTGGGTACTATCAGTTGAAATCTCCCCTCATTTAAAAAATGTGATCCAAGAAACCCACCGTTGAGCAGGGCTGCAGTACAGCTGGGCGACCTGGGGGCTGGGGCAGCATGAGGCCACAGCAGCGCCCAGATGGGCTGTGGCTGAAGCACGGTCTGGTGTCAGCCCAGAGCAGGGGAGCTGCAGAGGTGCTGAGTGCCTACAGGGAGTGAAATGCCTCCACATCTCACCCCGTTTTACAAGGTCTCCCAGGGCTTTCTGAGACCCCACCTCTGGGGGCCACTCTCGCCTCATGGGTGGGGACTGGCGCCCCACACTGCCCGTGATAAACCTCGCTCAGGTCCCCGTGCCAATTCAGCAGAGACACATGGGTCTTTGGAGGGTCACCTGCATTCCCACCAGCACCAGATCCCCTCTATTTACAAACATTCCCACGTGTCAGGAAACAAAATGAGTAAGTCACTGGCACTGCCCTCCAGGGGTTTCGATCTGGTGGCAAAAACTGAGTTTAGTGGAATAAGGGCTCAGCCATGAGATGCATAGTGAGACAGATGGAGGCTGTTTACACATTATGGTGGGCATGAAGGTCAGGGGTGATGCAGACAAGCTTCAACATAACACCTAGAACGGGGCAGGAGCTGTGTGGCAGTGCTCACTATCATCTTTACCATCGCCATCACCATCACCACCATCACCACCATCATCATCATCATCATCATCACCATCACCACCACCATCACCACCATCATCATCACCACCATCACCATCACCCTCACCACCATCATCACCCTCACCACCATCATCACCACCACCACCACCATCATCATCATCATCATCACTATCACCACCATCATTATCCCTACCACCACCACCATCCTCACCATTATTATTATTGTGCTGATAGCAAGTAGACTTTCTCAGAAAATGCTTAGCCTTCACATATAATTTTCGTCTCAGATATAACCAGAGCCACAGTGGGCATGCTGCTGCCTGCAGAGCTGGTGCAATGTGAGCTGTGCGGGACATGCAGCAGTCTCCAGAAGGAGCTCCAGGTAATACCATTCCCAACTCTCTACCACCAGATAACTGGTGGTCTTTCTCATAGTCAGGACATGATCTGCAAAGAGTGATGGATTTCACTAACTTCAGGATGCTGAGGCCTCTGTGACAAACCTTTATTTACAGCCAGAATTAAGACACTGTGCAGCAGTCAGCATCTGGGGGCAAGATGCAAGGCAGGTCAGGGAGGGTCTCATGTAGAAGATACAGCATCTTAGAACTTTCTGGCCTACTTCCCATTTGTGTGCAAGACTTGAGGCCACTCTGGTCAGATATTGCCCCACATCAATAGGGCTGAGCCTCAGGCACACAGACATGGGACAATGCATCTGTGGGGTGACAGCCACCATCCTGGGAATGTCATGGAGCCTTTCAGATTCATCGTCCCCTTCCTACTCAGCATGGTAAAACCGAGAGCCACATGTGGACCAGCTCAACTCGGCAGCCCTGGCCTCCCCCATCTAGGGGATGGATGTGTGCTGGGGATCTGGAACATCTTCCAAGCACAGGTTTCCAGCATCCCCAAACCTTCTGAAATGTTCCACAGCTCAGAATCAGTTGGTTAGTTGTACACTTTTATGACTTTCCTTGCCATCTAGTGATTTTTTTTCTGTTGCTGGCTGATCTAGCTTTTTGCAACCAAGAGATGTAAATACTGACATTTAAATATTAAAATCAAATGGGTTCCAGTGTCCTCTATACCAGCCAGGGAGGGAAGGAAGTTCTCTCTCCACCTCAATTCAAGTGGCCGAAAGCTACAGACGTGCACATTCTTTTGATGAGATTTCTATCAATACAAGATGTCCTGGAGTGAGAGCCAGAAGTCTGCATGCAGGCTGTTCTGAGAACCCTTTACACTGTCCAGATCCTTTTCATCAATGTAGTGCAAGTCTGAAAGGCACTACACTTCCCGGCTTGGCACTTTCCTAAAACAGGAGCTGACTCTGGAGTTGAAAGCCAAGCTCCGGGTTAGAAGGCCAGTCCTCGTGCTGTGAGCTATGAGCTGCCCCGCTGGCAGGTGTTCATCGCTGCTCAGGCCTCCTACCAGAAGCTCACGTGCAAATTTCAGAAAGGTCTCTGACGATTAGCATCCACATTGCTTATACCTAATCTACTGACATCACCATAGTTTTAAAAGTATAAAAGAAAACCGGCAAATGCCTGAGGTTCCTATCAAACATGAATGGATTAATAAACACTCTGACTGAATTTGCATAATTAATAACCTAACGTGCTGAATTTTACGGGTCTGTTGAAATATTCAAGTCCTTTAATTTAAAAAATGTCACTATTTTTATACGACAAGGAACTAGAAAAGATCTAAAATCAAAATTAAAATTCCAATAATTACAGCGATGAGTTTATCAAGTAATTTAAGAACAGCTAACTAAAGGGTGGAGGAAATGAAGAGACTTTCTAACATCCCAGGCTCTATGTTTTATTGCTACAAGAATAAAGGAGAAGTCACTAGGGACTGAGTTCCATCAACTGGAAAACAAATGAACTAAAGGAGGCTGTCAGTCTGTAACCTGAGCCTTGGAATCCTTTTCCCCCTATACACTCGGATGCCTCCAACTGCTTCCAAATCTCAAAGGAGGTTTTAATCCAAAAAAAAGGTTTCTGGTTTTAATTTTTACAAGCAATTTCTTTTAAGTAGGTTTGGTGAGTTAAGAGACAGGATGCAGATAGCTTTGTTCCCAATGAAAACTTTTTTAAACTCAGAATCTCCTGAATGTGTCTGATTCAATGGATTCATACATCCAAATCCTTCCAACTATTTAGCTGCTACTATTACTACTGTTGTCCTACGGCTACACGGTAGAGTCTGATAATCTACTCCCAGGAGGCTCTTCCAGCTCCTTCCACCTCCAAGTTACTTACATCCAGGGGCACAGGTACTCAGGGAAGAGGGGATGTCACACACTTATGATCCAGGTACCCTACAGGGGCGTGCGGACCAGCACTTCCTGCACACTTCCACCAGCCGGGTATGTGACAGGGTTTCTTTTAACAGAGCGAACAGAAATTCAGAGACTACATCCTTAACCCAAAGTCACACAATCAGCCAAATGCACAGCTAAGCAGGACCAAGGTCTGCAAAACTCAGGTAACCCAGGCCATCTGGACCCGGGGGGGTCTGAAATCCACTCCATCTGACTGCAAAGCGGGCAGGGCCTCTGGGTGCAGCCACAGGGGCCAAATCCTGCTCTACTGCGAATGACCTATGTGACCTTGGGCGGGCCACTTCCTGACACCTCTGGAAACTCAACTGTAAGACAGGATCCGCCCCTGTAGCCGAGGGGGCCTAAGAAGATGAAAGGGCCCCGAGAACAATGCCAGCGGCAAGAGCGGCGCCCCTGACCCATCAGTATCCTGGCTCGGCACTCAGGGTCAGACTCGGGAGTAGGGGGAAGCGACAGAGCTCTTCCTCCGTCACCCCTCCTGTCTTTACTTCTAGAGGCAGGGCCTTTAGGGAACCAGCTGATGCCCCAGAGGTGGACGCACAGCAACACGCCGACGCGGGAGGGCCTGGCCTCACTCTCAGCCCCGAGGTGACCTCTGGGTCCTTGCAGCTCCACCCCTCCCTCCACCTCCCCAGACCTCAGCAGGCTTGGACGCCTGCCTTGGCCCCATCCACCTCCTCTGTGTGGAAGCTTCTAGACGGACACTCCATTCCTTGACCCGGACACCCCACCTCTGTCCCAGTGTCCCCGGCCTGCGGGGCATCCTCCCAGGCCGCCCTGGCCAGCTCTCCGGGGCCCCAAAGCCTCTGCTTCGCCAACATGGAGAGCCTGTCACAGGCTGGATCCCAACTCCCTGCCCCACGTCCACTCAGCCGTACACCCAGAGGCCACCTCTGTCCGCCACAGCTACCCCCAGCCTTCCCAGGTCTCGCAGGTGGGCAGGAAGGCCTGGCCCTGGCCTTGCACAGCCGTGCCCTAAGGGTGAGAGCCTGCACAGTGCCCACCTCCCGCCCAGTACAGCCCCCAGAGCTGCAGGGTGCACACAGGGACCCCCTCAGGGCCCGCGACGCTGCAGCCGGGCCTGGTGGCCGGGATTCCCACCGCGCCTCTCGGCCCCGACTCTCCGGAACCTGCCCCCCTGGCATCCCTCCCACTGCCCACCTCCAACCACCCACATGGCCCTGTCTCTCTAGCTCGCAGGCTGCTGCCCCACGGACAGCCTTCCCGCCCCCTGCGTGGCCAGCCAGGAGACAGCTTCGGCCTGTCCCCACGGGGCTGTGCCCAGGGCCCCAACTGTCCTCCTCATTCCCCTCCCCGGACTCTGCGTCGAGCCCGGCGCTCTCCCATAAACCCCTCTTCTGCAAAACACAGACCCAGGCAAGCATGCATCCCATGGAACACCAGCTCACCTTGCCTCGCGGGGGCCCTGCCAGGGCCTTCTGCCGTGTCCTGCAGGCGGCCACTCGCCCGCAGCCCACCTCCCACACCGTCTGGGGCCGCGGGGCCGTTGGCCTGGCTGCCCGGCATGTTCAGGTGGGTGGGGATGGGCTCAAAGGTGGGGTCCAGCTCCAAGATGAGCCTGTTGAGCTGCTCGATGGACTGGTCTATGTCCAGGGTGGGTGAGCCAGGGGAAGGGTCTGCGCTCAGCGCCGGGCCGCTACCGTTCACGACTCTGACATCTGGAACCCTGGGTGTGAACGCTGCTTTGCCGGGAGGGGGTCTCTGCGTGTCGGGGGGATGTGGCCCGGGGCCTATGCCCCTCTGGACGGCCACTCTGCTGCTGGCCCCCCGGGTAGGGGTGAGCGGGACCCTAGGCTGGGCCTGCGCCAGGCCGGAACCGTCAGCTGTGCCGCGGCCGCCGAGCCTGGCCTCCCCGTCGGGGGCGAAGCTGTACTGGTGAGCGGCCACCATCTGCTGCTGGCGCACCCAGGTCTGCGTGGAGTAGCTGCTCTGCCCGTAGGCCTGCGTCTGGGCGGGCACGGAGGGCTTCCTGAGCGCAGGCTGCGGCTGCTTGGGCTCGCGGCTCCCGAAAGCCTGTTCCCGCTCGTACGGGGGCTCCACAGCGAGGCCCAGATCTGGGGCCAGAGGGCCGTGCTGATCTTCGCCGGCAGTGCTGCTGAATCCATCAGACAGGAGGGAGTTCTGGCTGCTCTGGTGGCAGGTGAAGGGGCCCAGGTGGGCTGACTGGTGGCCCTCGGAGGAGGAGAGGGTCCCGATGCTGTCCACACTGTGCAGGTCGTGGCTGGGCATCTCGTCGTCCAGGATGTCCGTCTCTCGGTCCTTGGGGGTGCTGTCTCCGTTCACATGGACCTGGGCCGGTACGACATGGCGGGTCCCACTGTACTTGCTGCAAGCATCACTCATGTCCTTGAGGGGGCTTCCAGAATCTTCGAGACCAAAGCCACTGAGCAGCTGATCCAGCTCAGCCTTTTCTTGGGGGCTCAGGCCCCTCTTGGGCCCTGAAGCCAGGCGCTCCTCGGTCCTGTCGGTCCTCACCGAGGCCGTGGAGTGGCCCGAGTCACTGCTGACAGACAGGGTGTGGTCGCTGTGGTCTGGGCTGCTGGCGGCCGGGACAGTGGGGGACCCACCTGGGACACTGGCATCCGAGGCGCTCTTCTTTCTCACCTTGGCATAAAGGCTGCCGTCGACAGGGCCCTGCATGTGCAGCACTGGTGGGGAGAAAAGGAGAGACGGAGAGATGGATCGTAAGTCAAGGATGCAAGGGGGCTTCGGGCTCTTGGAACGGGCCTCTATACCTGTCTGAACACATAAATGGATTCACAGCAGACAACTCAGAATAATCAAGGCCAAAGACGCCTCTAGGGTCCCCAAATTCTACATACACTCCTGCGAAGCAAACGCCCACGAAAAACACTCTGAATAATCAAACATTTTCAGGCCCTGCATTGTTTCTACATTTTTATGCAAAGAGAACGGTCATTTAGAGCACCTCTGGGCTTCTCCACACTGGAGTCATCTTGCCTCGAGGGCTCACTGCTAATGGCGTCTTTAGTTTGAATGTTCAGCACAGCCGCTGCTCACAAATCTCCAAGACTCAAGAATGGATGGCGCCTATGACAGGAGAGAGCTTCTGACAACATCTATGAAGCATCCTCCAGGGATCTGGGTAACAGTCCTTGGTAAGCAGAACATCTGATTTAGGAGCCTGCTGTCCTCAACCTTCTGAGATCCACTGAAACCTAAATATGCAACTCAACGAAAAGAGAAAGCACAGGAACTCTTCCCGGGCCTGCCTTCCCGTTAGTGCAGCATCTTTGGGCCAAGAAGGTGTTGATAAAGGCACGGCAGGACCTCAGAACACAGAGGGGTAAGCACTGATCTCCACGCATCAGGACGGCCGAGAAAACAAAATTAGGCCTCAAATGCAGATGGGGAGAGCGCTCCTATTATTAATTACGGCCTTGGCTGCGGCAGTCACCACTCCCTGGCTCACAGCAAAGAGCTGGGAGGGCACCCAACAGCACAAGAGAGCTTGAGGTCAGCACCTCCCTCCCCCTCCATCCTCCTCTGCCTCCCTGTTTGCCCAACTGTGAAATTGCAGGCATACCACCACAGTAACGGAGCTGCAGAGGGCTTGACCCACGCTGTTTGGGGTCCTGGGAGCCACTGCATCCCAGCAGCAACTGGGCCTGGAGCCGCTCGGGAGGGACCCGGCTCGGCTCTGGCCCTGGTGGGCTGCGTGCACTCCACGATCAGCAGCTTTCGGCTTTTTTAAAAACGCCGGGGTGACACGCCAGGACAGAGATCTGTGGGGTATCTGGGGGTGCTGTGCTGAGAGCACGTGCGAGCCCGGCTTCCTTCTTATCTCAACTGTGCCCAAGAGGAAGAAGCGGGGCTAGAAGTGATGGGGGATGGCAAACAAACACCGGAGTGCAGGCCGGTACAAATCTCAGCGACCCTCACCTTAACGTAGCGCCTGGTGGGGAGGGCTGGGGGGGGGGAAATGATACATAAAATACGGTAAATAAACCAAGTCTTCAAGGTAGGCAACTGGTGACGTGAGCATCTAAGTCAGAGGCAGGAGCTGGATGCAGCTTCGGGGTAATTGGGGCAGGTGTCCATGACAGCTGGTGGTCACAGAGCACCTATCACGGGGTGTGCACTCAGCACATTTTCTCTAACTTTCTAGCATATTCCCCCTGTAAAGAAAAAGAATTGATGCTGAAAGAGCATCAGTAACTTGCCCAAGGTCAGGCAGCTGCTGGGAAGCCCAGGTGGGACCAGAACCCATGCTCTCTGGCTCTGCAGCCTGGGAGCCCCTGGCCGCCCGGGCCCTGCTTACGAAGAGGCGGCACTCGGTCATGACGCTCCGCGTGGGGTCAGCGAGTGACCCAAAGGTGCCAGGGGGAGGACCTGCTGCACCCAGCTTTGCACGGAATGAGCGCCCCCCAGTTACAGGGCACCTGCAAACGTCACCCCTACAACTGTGAAAGTGCAGAATCAGCCCATGTGTGAGCCACTAGGTCATCGTGCTTAGGACGCTGCTGGGCTCATGCAGAACGGCCCGTGGGTGAAGCGGGAGCTGGAACATCAGACAGACGCCAGTTCAAGTCCTGGCTCTACCCCAACCCGGCCTGGGGCCACCAACGCTGTGTTGGCCCAGCTGCACAACGAGGGTTTGGCTGTGCTCTACATGAAGTTCAAACACGGGCACTGAAAGTCACAGCACACAGATGAGAGTCCTTCTGGCCCTGAGGAAACACCAGTTTAACGTGGCTTCTGTGGGAGACCCTCTGTGGCCAGGAAAACTCAACTAAGGCAAGACCTGGGGCGCCAGGTGTTTCCCTTCCATGCTGCAGAGTAGCAGGAGAGCACACTCCGCCCTGCAAGAATCCAAGTCCCGCCAGAGCGGAGGGGAGGCCAGGACAGACAGCCAGCCACACAGCCAGCCGGTGGGGATTTCTAGAAACAGATGTCCACGCGTCCATGACTCAAGTCCTTCTCCCTGAATCTAAATGAAAACGGACTGGCGCAATGAGTTAAGGGGAAAAAAGGAAGCCAAGAAGGAGCTGTACAAAAATTCTTCTGATTTAAATCCAGGCAGTGCCCGTTAATCATTCTGAGTAGAACCCCATGGCGACCCCACATGAAGAACAGTCCATAAGGGCCTGCAGGAAACGGAACAGGACAGGATACTTACCCTTGGCTGCGAGTTACGAGTAATCCCATTCTTATTATTTTTATTAGGAGTAGAAATCTTAAAATAATAATAAACGCATTAAAAAACAGCCCGATTGTCACGGACTAAACACTGGCTCTGTGCGAGGCCGGGCGCTGAGCACTTCCGCCTCGGTCTCATGGGCTCTCAGAGCCGCTCAGGGAGTGTGGCGAGACACCACCGCAGATCCTTTGCTAAACGTCCTACACACACACAGGTGACTGTCTATGTCAGAAAATGTCCAATAAATGGTATATCTATAGGAAAAGGATACGAACCATCTCCGAGAACCCTCAAAGTCAGACTCGCCCAAACTTCTGAATCACTTTGTAGGAGCTCAAATCTTCCCAAAGGCACAGGGCCTCTGGGCAGCTGTCCAGGGGCCTCCAGAGACACCCTACTGCACCCATGCTTTGTGATCCTGGGGAGTGTGGGAGTCAGACTTGGGGCGAGGAGGAAAAGGGGCCTCCGGTACCCGCTGTCCCTGCCCGGCACTCTTTGCAAAGGACTCGGACTGAGTTTCCCTGCACCCGGAGATGGATTCCTGTTCTGCATTTACTCTGTACTTTCCTGGTCAGGACATTTAGACTGTTCAATCCCCTGATTCTTCATTTATAAAAGGGAATAATTAGTCTTACCTTTCAATGCACTTAGAAGAATTAGAGAACATACATAAAGAACCCAGGTCCTAGGCTCCTGAGATGGGTAGCCATAATTATCTTTTTTAAAATTTTTATTTATTTATTTATTTTATTTTTGGCTGCTTTGAGTCTTTGTTGCTGCGCGCGGGCTTTCTCTAGCTGCGGCGAGCGGGGGCTACTCTTCGTTGCAGTGCGCGGGCTTCTCATTGCGGTGGCTTCTCTTGTTGTGGAGCACGGGCTCTAGGCGTGCAGGCTTCAGTAGTTGTGGCTCGCGGGCTCAGTAGTTGTGGCTCGCAGGCTCAGTAGTTGTGGCGCGCGGGCTCAGTAGTTGTGGCTCGCGGGCTCTAGAGCGCAGGCTCAGTCGCTGTGGCGCACAGGCTTAGTTGCTCCACGGCATGTGGGATCTTCCCGGACCAGGGCTCGAACCCGTGTCCCCTGCATTGGCAGGCAGATTCTGAACCACTGCGCCACCAGGGAAGTCCCGAGGGTAGCCATAATTATTAAAAGCTCCTTCCAAGGTGGACAAGGCCTGGCATTCCCTGACTGTGCTCATTTCTTCCCTGTGCACCTTGCTGAGCCCAGACCACAGCAGGCACTCACCTGCCCCAGGGCCTTTGCTCGTGCCGTTCTCTGCCTGCTGGGTGTTTGTCTGTGGCACACACCTACATTCAGACCTACTGCAGACTGTCTTCCCCACAAGAATGTGGGATCCAGGAGGGCAGGGGTTTGTTTTTTGCTCCCTGTGGTATCCCCAGCATTAGGGACCAGCCCCTGGCACCCAGTGGGCACCAAGTACTGACAGACTGAATGCTCTGGCTTGTTCTCACATGACAAAGCCTGGGGAGCTATTCTGGAAAGATATTCAGCTGCCTTAGCAGGTAAAAAGACTAAAAATAACTAACCAACCTTCTGAAGGTAGAAGTGCCCACAGCCCTTGGCCACCTGCAGCCCCAGGGCCTCCACTCCCCAGACATCATAACAACCTCTCCCCCAGGCAGACGGCACAGCCCCAGCGAGTGGGCCTTCAAATGCAACCCGACTGGAAAGGTGCCGAAGTCAACGAGCAGGTTCCAAAATGTCGAAGAAAACAAAAGATGCAAACCTAAATGTGACCCAATGTGCCAACCTAATTGTGACCCAATGTGCAGACAGAGGGGCAAAGGTCCGAGGGACATCTGAACACTATCTGTGCAGCCACAGGACTGGGGGTGTGATGAGGGCAAGACAGAGCCCTGGCATACAGTAGGTGCATAACAATGGCACCGCATCTTTACCATTTCCCGTCTCCTCCAACCTCCTGCCATTAAGATGGACTTTCTCAAGCAGGTTCGTCCCCACAGCTGCAGGGATGGGCGGGGTGCACCCACCTACTCATGGCCCGCCTCTAAACCACATCTAGAGAAGGGCGACCTTGCCTACGGGGCTGGTATTTTGTTTTCTGAGACCCCATGTGAAAACTGCAGGGTGAGAGCAATGAAAACAGAATCACAACCAGGGACAAAAGTTATCTAGGGGGCCTGGGGGAGGGGGTCACTGCACGACTGACTGACTGCCAAACCCTCCATGGAAAATGAGACACAAGCTCCAGCCTTGGTGTATGAAGCCCCCCAAAACTTTGGTCAGTCTTTAAGGACACCCTGACTTAATTGATGGTAGAGTGCCCCTTTTAATTCAGATTTGGAAAAGTGACGCAGAAAGTAATTTTCAGAGAAGCGATACAGCCAAACTCCCTTCTGTGATCCCTGGCACGGCTGGGGCTGGGGTCCCACTGCCACCACCAAGGGCTCCCAGGGGAAAGGAGGTGGGTCCCCTGGGGTGAAGGAAGCTTGGGGTTGTGAAGCTCGGCTCCGTCTCGGAGCTCAGAGTGCTATCAAAGCTGGGGTGAGTGCGGGGCCAGCAGAAGAAGTCTGGAAGGTAGAGGCATTCACTTCATCTGCCCCTTCCATCCTTTTGTAGATTTCAATGACACATTTTAACTTTGTGCTTCCAGCTCCAGGGGAGTTTGGGGGAATTGAATGAATCCTCATTCTGCAAATGAAGACCCCAATCTCCAGATAGAGATGTGACCCGCCCAAGACCCCCAGCTTTTCCACTGCAGATGCAGGACAAGAGCCTTTGCCTGTCCCAGTGCAGGATCGACCACTTGCTCTGTGTCCTGTCCCTTCCCGCCATCCCTGCCCCACTGACTAGAACCCAGGGCCCCCTTCCAAAAGGAGGCCTGTGAGTTTTCTGGTAATGATTTCCCTGCATCCGGGGCCTAGTTAAAAATCAAACAAACGTTAACTACGGCTCTGATCTCTTCCGCTGAATGACACACCAGGGAGGTTCCCATCTGGAAAAGAACCAGAAGAAAGAAAAGAGCCAGTGGACATTCTTGCCTCGTTTAAGGGGAGAAGCTGCAGCACAGACTAGCCGCCCCTGCTCTGCTACCGTGTGCCGGTTCCCTGCCCATTCCCACTCGACTTTTGAAAGGGGGCTATCTCACAAGAAGGAAAAGAGACACTCCCAAAATATTTCAAAAGTAAGTAAAGAAAATCAGGAAGACCTAAAAAACAAAAAAACGAAAACATTCCTTCTCATCCTGGCTGAACGCAGATTAACCAATGCCCACCTGTGCTCACAGGTATGTGCTCACAGGTGTGTGAAGAATCAGCCCAAGGGAAGGCAGCATCTCAACTCCACCGCCATCTGAGCACCAACCACTTGGCTACCAAGAAGGTGTAGAACTGATCTGTAATAAGTTCAGCTGTCCCCTGGCCCTACTGCCAATACAAAAAATCCATTTCAAACAAAAGAGCAAACCTGAGGGCTTCGTTAAGCTCGCTGAAATCTTTCTTTCTTCTATATACTGACTCTATGAATCTTATGTTTTACTTTTGTGAAAGGTTTGCTTGAAAAGCAACTTTTCGTTTCAAAAGAGCTAACAGAATCCTCCCTGCAAGTCTTCAACGGAGAAAAACAGAAAACTCCTCTCCAGGAACAGTCCCACGCGTTTACTAAGCACTTGCCACGGCCGCTAGTTGGTTGTTTATGGAGATTGAAATGGAATACTCAGCAGAGTCCCGACTACATGCTGGGATGAACCAGCCTGGGGAACAGGGAGAGGATCAAGAAACAGAGGGCGGCAGGCACATTTCACAGCATCTGACGGGTTAGCAGAGGCAGAAAGAGAGAGCAGGATTGCAAGAAGGGATGCATCCAGGAACAGCTGCTCTCAGGTGAGGCTGCAAGGAATCGTTATTTCTATTGTCAGAGAAAGAGAGAATGCAGGGAACAGCCGTCTCCTGCAATGGGGCTGACGCTCTACAGACAAAGGCTCTGTTTAAGCACCTCCTATGCGCCAGGACAGTGTCATACTCCAGGGATGGACCTCACTTAATTCCCAAAGCAATCCTGTGAGGCAGTAATCGACAAGCCCATCTTACAGATGAGAAAACAGAGGCTCGGAGAGGTTATGCTAATATATAAGATAATAACAGGCTACTGAATAGATCATCTGGAATTCAAACCTACCTCTGCCCTACTCCCAAATCCATGCTTTCTGTTTTTTTAAAACACTGGAATTCTAAACCTGACCAACCACTTTAATGTGAAATTAACAATTTAATTTCGGAAAGGAATTTCCTTAAATGTTTTCTTTTTAACTCCCTCTCCCTCTCCCTCTCCCTCTCCCTCTCCCTCTCCCTCCCCCTCTCCCTCTCCCTCTCTCTCTCTCTCTCACACACACACACACACACACACACACACGCACACACACAAACACTCCTTAGAAACTACTTAAGCACTCTGTTTTCCTCCCTAACTCCTGAAATGGTGCGCTGTTGGGACAGGATCCTGTGTTTTGAGGCTGCCGGGTTGATGATGGTAGTGTTATGTCTGTTTCCTAGGCTACGGCAGCAGGAGCCGTGGCAGGCTGCGCGTTTCTGTCCTTACAGTTAATGAGCTGCTCCCGGGTACACCACTTGGTCCCCGCCTACTGCACCCACAGCCCCTTGGGAGCCCTGATAAAGGGAAGGCTCCCCGCCCACCCTGACTCAGCAGGAGACAGGCTGCACCTCTGGGCGCAGACTGCTGGGCAGCCGGTCACTCCCGCCTCCTGCGGCCGGCCCCACGTGGACCATCTCCAGCTCGCCCCTCCAATCGGCTCACTCACTACTCGAGGCCACTCAGCTAAACCAACTCACCCCATCAAAATGTCCCAATACCAGACGCCATGAGTCTACCAGACGCCATGAGTCTACCAGCCGCGGGCTTCCCGGGAAAAGTGTCTGAGAAGAAAGAAGGACAAATGATGCTATCATCTGCAACTACACCCAAAGCACTGAGTGAGCAGCCAGACTCCAAAGGCTTCCACTGACATCCTGGGGGAAGAGATCGGGGGCGGGCACTGGGCTCGCGGCGGGGAGGCGGCTACGAAGGGGCACCAGGGATGATTTGGGTGACAGACGTGTTCTTTCTCTTAGCTGTGGTGGGAGCTGCAGGAGAGGAAGTCAACCCCTAGATGCACAGTAAACAGAGTGAACTTTATGTATGTATTGGGTTGGCCAAAAACTTTGTTCGGGTGTCTCCAGGCTACAAAAAACCCAAACAAACTTCCTGGCCAACCCAATAAATTACACCTCAATTTTTAAAAAGGTCATGAAATCAAGACAGAATGAGGCTCACAATGCAATGGGCCACCCCCACGCACTGTGTCCGCCTCCCCCCTCCTCCCCCGCCCCCCCCCCCCCCGCCGCCCTCCTCTCCTCATCTCCTTTTCTCTCTGCTCCCGCCCCCGCCGCCCTGAATTCCTCCACTTTCCCCCTCTCTTCCAGGACCTTCCTTCCTCCTCCTAGACTCCCTGAGATGGTGAGAGCTCTCTCCTCTTCGGGATAGTTGTCAGGGTCCCTTCGTGCCCCGCTGTGGCATACAGCTTGTTTTAACTTTTTCACTGGAGCGATTTATGTGCACATCCTCAGTCCCCTTCTGGACTTTCTGGCATAATCCACCTGGGTGTGAATCCTAATTAAAAATCCTCCCCGCGGCTGTGTGACCTTGGGCAAGTTACTCAATCTCTCTGTGCTTCACTTCCCTCATTGGAGAAGTTGCCGGGCAACAGGTGTTTGATGAGGTCTGCCCCAGGATCACCGTGGCGATTCGGTGAGACCAAACACAAAGGGAAAAGCACAGGTGGGCGCTGGGTGAACACTGTCTCTGTACATTCCCACACTTGTCCTGGTGATTCAGGGCTCCTGTCTGTGTTCCCTCCAGCCCAGAGCCTGGGGAATGATAAGAATGCCTCGTGCTGTCCCGTTAATGAGTATTCTTAACTCAGCCTGACTGACCTTACACTTCGGAATTATGTTGAAGAATTGCTTTTTAATAGAGATCTCAAGTAAAAGATGGAATTTTACAAAACCTACCTGAAGGTTCTATAACCCAAACCGCACAGCGCGGCCCTCCGGCCGGCCTAGCAGCCCACCTCCAGCTCTCACCAGCTGTATAACATTGTTCGAGCCACGTGATCTGCTCGGCGTCTCAGCTTCCTCTGGGACCGATAACCACGAGGACAAAAGCGGTAGCAGTAAGCTAGCTGAGCGACGCCGAGGGCCTCTGCATCGTCTCGGTGGGCTCACCACAAACTCGCCTCTGCTGAACCCGCGCAGTCGTGAGAACTGTGCCCCGTTCCACAGGGCTCAGCGGCAGGACGACAGCCACATGGGCGGATCTTCCAAAGCACACCCAGGGGCCTTCCTTACCTCTGCACATCTCGGGACCCTCACCCTAGTGGTTAGAGACCGTTTCTCCCAGACCTGCTGCATCGGCTCTGACTGACCAGCTGTGGAAGCAGCGACAAACTGCCCAGCTTTCAATTTTGAGAATGGGCCCTGGAGCACCGGCCCAGCACTGCAAGATGTCGAGAAGCAAGCGAGCATCTCAGTGCCTGCTGTGTGGTGCGCAGGCAGAGGGGGCACCTGGGGTTCCAGTCTCTGAGGCATGGGGAGCACCGCCACAGAGCAAGGCAGCTGGAAGCGGGACAGGCCCAGAGCAGGAGGCTAGGCTGAGCGGGGTCAGTGACCCTCTACATCCTCTGGCCAGGTAGAGAGCTGCAGGTGGCTTTGGAAGTGTCCCAGGCATGCCTCTTCCCTCGGGGGCCTGTGGAGGCTGCAGGACCTTCACAATCAGGAGAAACACCCAGGCTTGGCCGCTGTCCCTCTCGGCGGAGTCCTTGTCGTCTCACCAAGTTCACTCACGCCGAGATCTCTCTCTCTTTTTCCACTTGGACATTTATAATTGCAGCATTTATAACCTCTCAGGAAATGAGGCTTGCTTTTACTTTATTGCAATAGGATTCTGCCTCTGTGCTAATTAAAGACTCTCCTGCGTTTGTACTGAATTAGTTCCTATTCCAAAAATATCGAGAGCGAAGAAAGGATGGCCACACTGGGGCCTTTGAGAATATTACCTTTAGTCTACAACAGCACAGACGGGTGACTGATATGTCACAGGTGAGGTGAAATGTGCCCTTTTCCCCTAAACAAAAGGCAGAAGATGGTGATTAGCTGTTAGGAACCCCAGGGGTGTGAGAGCCTGGCCCAAGCCCCTCCTCAGGCCGAGTTCCAGAAATAACTCCACATAGCACGGAGCTTCTCTGGATGTGCCATCCTCATACCTTGCGAGCAAACGCCTGCCCGAAGCCCCCAAACCCAAAACTACCCCACCGAATGCCAGGCGGGGAGGTGGCACCTGGCCTGCCAGGGGGGCAGATGGAAATCGCTCCCTTCGGAGCGAAGTCGAGCTCTGTGTAAATGTTTTCTAAAACCAAGGCAGGCTGTAAATTCTTGGAAAAAAACAGTGAGAGCAGGAGGGGGGCGTTCCAGCCAGAAAGGCACATGGCTCTCCAGGAAGGGACGCGCCAATGTCAGGGCCCAGCACCTGGGAAGCTGGAGCCACACCGATTCCAAGCACTCCTGGCGGTCCCCTGGGCGAGGCCCGGAATGCTGCGATAAAGGAGCGTTGGGCTTCACAGGGGGGAGGCAGCAGGCATGTCCCGGCCACAGTGACCATGCCCCAAACAACCCACACAAACACGATGCTGGCAGGACCACTCCTAAGGGGGCCCCTCTCCTGTCCAACCAACACCCCAGCTCGGGCCATCCTGTCAAGGGCACTTATCTTGGCAGCCGATTCCCTTCCAGGCACTCCAGTGAAAATAGGAGGTCCTGTGGCCCACTCAGAGGCCACCTGGGCCAGGGAGCCACAGAGCCGGCCACGAGCTTCTGCATATAAACCCCACTTCAAACCATCACTGAATCTCCAAGGGCAGAAGCAGCTAAGACCCCTCTAAACTGCAAACAAACAGTCTTCCCGGAGGCCTGCCTGGCTTTCCCTCTTGCCAGGTTAAAACTGCTGTTCAGCTCGTTACTTACCAACGAACACCCTCTCCCCTCCCGGGAGTGTCATCCTATCCCTCTGGTACTTTTCCTGGCTGGCAACTCTCTGGTCTTAACTGAGGGTCTTTGCAGCCTAGCAGAAGCCGTGCACACGCACACACACACACACACACACACACACACACACACACATGCTCCCTGCTCACCTTCCTTCCAGACAGCCCTGCAGCTTGTTCAGCCCACATCTGTTGGACCCTGAAGAAAGCCTTCAACCCCAGAACGCAGCATTCCGGGATGGGGGCATGTGTCCCCCGCAGGGACCCAGCCTCCCTCTCCAGGTAGTGCAGACGGTGGAAAATCTTGTTAGCTAAGTAAAGGACTTTGGTTCCACCCAAAAAGGCCAGTGCAATGTAAACACGAGGGTGGGGTTTCCTGCAATCAGGTTTAGTGAAATTTGAACCCTGGAGGCTGAGGAGGCGGGGAAAAGGCTTCTATTCAAGAGCCACCCAGCCGGACCAGTGTTCCCTTCCAAGCCTCCCCAGCTGACAAGCGGACGTGTGGAGCCAGCACCAAGCTGCTTGGGTTTACAAACCAGTTTCAGCATCGTTTGCTTTCTTCAGCGTATCTGCCAGGAAGTCTTTGCCTTTACACCCTCCATCTCCTGGGGCTGTGTCTCTCTTTCAAGCTCGATGTGGCCAAGTTCACTGTCAGTGTTAACTGCACACTGCCTATCTTTCAGGGATTCCTTGCACACCCAGACCTCCACGTGCTGCCCAGCAGCGCCTCTGCACTCAGGCCTCTTTACGTGCAACTTAGGTGGGCTTCAGCGAACGGTTTACCCCTGTGCTTTGATCTCATATTGGTCACAGCACAGCCACACGCTCCGAGTCTCAAATGAACCTAAGACACCAGAGCAAACAAGCAAAGCTGTTCTGATGCCTTCAGGATCCCACAGCACAACTGGAACCTTCACAAACATCACCACCCAATCAGCCTGAGGTGGGGAGACGGGACATAGCCAGCAGGTGCCAGACACAGATTTCTCCAACAAACCCCCCAAACGGCCATCAGGGCACAGGTTACGTGCGTGCTCAGGAGAAAGCGTCTCTTTTATTGCGGAACACAATGCACTGCTTGTTGCAAGGTCTATTCAGTTTGGTGTTCGGCCAAGGGTCCTGACCAACCCCCGTTCCTGTCGAGGGAACTGACATCACTGTGCCCACTCTGCAAATAACACTGTCACTGCAATAAAGGAAGTGACTAACTGATCACACAATACTTTTCGTCAAAGAATTCACATCAAAAGAAAAGACATTAGAAACGGAAATCTGAAAGATCTGGTTTGAGGACTGAGACAAATGGGGCCTGGCTGCGTTGTAGCCAAGGTCATGTCCAGAGGGCGTGGAGGTCCTAGCCTTCTACAGGAGAGAGTCTTAAAATCAGACCTCTGCATCCCAAAGCTGACAACCGTGTGAAAAAACCACAGAATAAGGTACCAACAATGAGGAAGAGACAGAAACAGCTGTACCCCAGCCAGTGGTCTCTTTTCTCCATTTCTAACAGAACGAAGCTGCATGACTAGTTGTGTGTCAGAAGAAGCCTGGCCTTTCGTGTGGCTCATTTTCCACCGCGTGGGGTGCAGAGTGGGTTTTCCCCACGTTGACGGCAGCTTCACAAATGAACCACGACAGCCTCCATGAATGCATGGCAACTGGCACCAGTGTGACCTTCACATCTTGGCAGTTGTGCTGCTGACGGCCTCTGAGTACTCGCGCCCAAAACACTGTCATGTGCCCTCTGCTTCCACCTGTGGGTTTCCATCACACAGAGCCCATTCAGGCTGTTAGTGTCAACCTCTCCTGAAACAACACGGTCTTGTGACACTCTGCTGATGTGTGGCCAAAAGGGAGCTCTGTGGCTCAGTGTTTTGAAAGGCCTCAAACCTTTCAAAGCTACAGAGGTGGAATTTTGTGCATGGGGTTACATAACTGATACAGAAAAAGACTTGGTGGGTTCCCGAATGTTCCTGGGAGTAGTCGGCAAAGTGGGACAGGAGACCTGCAGAACGTTCAAGTATGATTCCTGGTGTGAGACCCATAACGACAGAAGAAATATCCAGAAAAGGAAAACCCACTGGGACTAAAAGAAGTGGAAATTTCACAAAGTAGTAGAAAAGATCGGCAGTATAAGAACAGCCCACGGTCAAAACATGTAAAAGAAGGTCCATAGCAGCATTAATCACAATAGCCAAAAGGTGGAAATAACCCTAATGCCCACCTGCTGATGAACGAATCAACACAACGTGGTCTAGCCACACTTTGGAACATTATTCGGCCATAAAAAAGGAGTGAAGTACCGAAACAAAATGAATGAACCCTCAAATCATCAGGCAAAGTGAAAGACACCTGTCACAAAAAGCAACACACTACATGATTCCACTTGTGTGAAATGTCCAGACGAGGGAAATTCATAGAGAAGGAAGACGAGGTCACCTGGGGCTGGAAGAGGAGGGCTGGGGAGTGACTGCCAGTGGGCACAGGGTTTCATTCGGGGCTGACAGAAATGTTCTGCAATTAGAAAGTGGTGACAGTTGCCTGGCCAGACCTGGCCCCAGGCCCCAGAGGGACAGCTGCCCACCACGAGGCCGGGAGAGGTACCTCTGCCCCCGCCCCACTCCTTCCAAAACTCCTTTTCCCTCTGGAAGCCCATGCTTTCCCTCCAGCCCCTCCTGAAGTACCTGCTTGGACTCCTAGAGCTACAGGACATAGAGTCTGACCCCAGGAACACCCTCATTGCCACCATCAACACCATCGCCAAGACAGCATCACAATACATGGCAGAGACCCATTTTTTAAAAAGGAATAGGCACGTGATAACTGTCTCTACAGAGACAACATAAAGGATTTTCCCAGCTGCCCCTTCTTACAAAACACCTCCCTTTTCCCTTCATTCATGGGGAACTTTTCCCTCTTGAGGACCCCTGGGTCCGCTCCAATTTGCAGCCCTTTCCAAAGGGAGCGTGTGATAAAGTCACATACGTGGGATCTGAAAGCCCACCCCCTACATTTGGTATAAAGTCTGAAGAGATGGGAGGCAGGGTAACACTGCGACCACGTCAGGCAAGAGATGGAAGGAGGAGGGGACGCGTGCATGTGTTGGGGAGGGGGACACTCACGAGCACCTGCATCTCAGCCCCTTTCTCTGTCAGGCTTTTGGTTCTGCTTGTCAAATACTTCAAGTCTGGAGTCATTCCCGTATTGGTGACATTGTCAAAATGCCTGAGCCCTGCCTTGGCAGAAATGCACCTGCAGGCTCTGCAGGGAAGACTGCAATCCTGCCCGTTATTGAGGAAGTTCTCCCCACGGAGGACACAGAAGGAAATTCACCAGGTGGATCTGAGCTTAATTCACCCAGCCAACGTGCCACTGTCCAGGCTGGGAGGGAGGTGGAAGGGCAAGCCGGGAGGGGCTCGACTGAGATGCAATTTGGTAAAAGTGGGTCTGCAAGAGCTTTTAAAGAAGGGGACAGGAAACAAACCCCTCACCACGCCACATGTACACACTCTCTGAGTTCACTCTCATGTAGAAGTGGTGTGACTTGGGGTTTCAGGGAAACCAGGGGGTCGGGCCCACTTCTAGTTTCATCTCTCAGAGAACCCACCAGCAGTCAGAACTCATCAGCTGCTGGTCCCCAAGGCAGGGCGCCAGTGACAGAGTGCTCCAGAGACGGGATGCAGGGCACGGGTGGGGATCCCTGGGTGCCTGCTGCTAAAGCAGGTGCAGCATCAAAGGGCAGGGGCAATGCCGACGCCGGTCATAAAAGGCAGGAGGAAAGTGAGAGCAGGATAAACATGCACTTGGCTGGAGTCTAGGGAGATACTGGAGCTGCGGGCAGGTCAACAGCCACCTGCCTTTCAGAACCCTGCCCCAGAGCACAGGACACGCTCACTCCTGCGGTGGGTCCCACAGCCCGAGAGATGGGGGACCAAGTTGGGGGCCAAGGACCCCGGTGAAATCAAGCCAACTCTCAGTGCCTCTGTTCACTGTCTGTCCTGGGGTAATGCTACTTAATGCTTCCAGCCATCCCTGGGAGACTGACACGGGCTAATTCATGCAAACTCGTCCAGGACGACATGAGTTCTGAGTCGATTTCTCTGACACCACTTGGGCTAGAAAAGCAATGGATTCTGAGATGGCAGCTCAGGGTGGGTCAGGACTCATTAACAGCTTCTGACATCGCACTTAACTCTTCTGACAGGATCCAATCCATTTCAAAAAGCTAACACCCGAAGGACTTTATGGTTCTTAGCACAGATGGTGAGACTCCTGTATTTCAGATAAGATGAAGCCACTGCCCTCCATCCCAACTGCTGCCTGAAATCCCTTATCAAGGGAGGATTAACTCTGGGTCAGGGGTTCACACCTGCAAGGGGACCTGGCAAGGCCAGGGGGTCAGAGGCCGTAAATCAAGAGAGCACAAGGAGGGTGCTTGCTGAGGTCTGAGCAAGAGGCCCACCTCATCCATCTAAACTGGCAAATGCCATCAGCATTTGACACAGCGCGGGTTGGGCTAACGCCGTTACTCTGCTCTAAACCGTCCAAGCAAGCAACGCTTGGAAAAGTCTGGCTGGGCGCAGGATCTAAGCAAATTCTTCTCAGTCTGGATACAGAGAGTGGAGGCATTCAGTGAGTGGTGGCCGTGGCCAGACACCGATGACACATACACACACGTGTGCACACACACACATACACACATGTACACTGAGGAGGCAGCCCCTAAGTTCTGGAAGCTCAGCCAACAGCATTCCCATTCTGCCAGCGGGGAGCCTGGCCTTGGACACAGAGCAGATCCAGGACCTGATCTGCCAGATTCCAGTCGACCCTCTTTCTGCTAAGTCCCCAAAGCTTGCTTTGCTTTTCCAAATCTCAACACCCAACCACAATTTCTGGGAAGAAATGCTTTCAAATCCATTTTCAAAATGGCAACACCTAAATGTCACAACTGGCTCTGGCACTTCTAACTCTGCACACACCCGTGGCCAGCCGCTTCTTGACCCAACTTGTCCTCACCAGCAGGCCAACTGCCGCAGGCTCTGCAGGGCGTCCTGCGTGGGAGAGTGAGAGGACTGCGTCTTATTGTGAAGGTGGTGAGAAATCTAAGTCTCCCTCTCCTGCAACCAGCCCCCACGAAGCTCTGGGACAACTGTGGTCACCTGGGAGGCCGAGTCTGAACTACAGGATGTTTATAAGGTAGCAACTTGAAGTAGCAGAGCCAAAACCTGGGGGACGGTGGCCCCCGTCTATGCAACCTTGGATCCGCGAGTTTTACCGGTGGCCAGAAACTCATTCATTGGTTAAAGCCAGGAACAGAGGAAAGGGGGGCACAGCAAGGCTTCATGTCCAACCATGGGCTGTTCTGGAAGCTTCCCTGTCCCAACCCCTGAGTTGAATCTGGCGGAGAGTCTTAGTCATCTACCTCCTAAATAGGAAACCACCTACTGCCCACCCAGAGCCACACCCGAGTCCAGGGCCTCCAGAAGCCTCTTCACTGCTGCCCTCCTGTCCGGGCCCCGACACCTCCCTTCACCCAGCGCCTGCCGCTTCCTGCAGCATGCCTGCAATGAGGCAGGTAAACGCCGGGCTCTCCCACGCCCCCTTCCTGCACCCCTGCCTACAAGAGCCATCTTCTTCCTGCATCTCCATCGAATACACAGGCTGAGTAGCTGCTTCTCTTCCATCTTCCCTAATTCCTGGTACCTAGTCCTCCCATGGCACATGGGGCATCTTCTGGCCACTGCTGAGGTAGACAGAGAGATAGGTACACATACACACAGGTGCACACACATACACACATGTACACATAAACACACACATGTACACATGAACACATACACACCACGTATATTAAATACACACAGACACATACACATATATACACATATATATGCACACACATACATATATACATACACACACGCATATGTACACACACTCACATATACACACTACACACACATACACACATGCACACAAACATACACAAATACACACACATGTATGTCTTCCCCATGAGGTCTGCTTATTTTCTCTCCCTGAGCTCATCACAGCATCAGAAACACGGCAGCCCCTAAGGAAATATGAGACGCGTGAAAAAGGGAAAATGTATGAGCTGGGGTTATCTCTAGGACGATCTAATTAAAATAGGCCATTTCAGACAAGGACGTGCCTCGTCGAGCGAGAGAGAAAGAGCGGGAGAGCGGCGCCAGAGCCGCAGGCCTCGTGGGAGACAGGAGCAGGGCTGTGGGCACTTGCTTTGCTGGCTCGCTGTGGTCCTGCATCACCCCCGGCCTCCAGCGGGGGGTCAACACTGCCTCTGGGCGTGGCACCCCGCGTCCAGGGACCCGTGCGGTGCGGTGGGCACCCCCCCCAGCCATCACAGCCTGCTGGCGCAACGCGCCCTGTGCCACACGAAGTTGTAGCAGCAGCGACATTCATCATTGAGCAGCGTCGGCGCCAAGATGACAGACGGGAACAGACACGTTTTCGGGTGGAACAGAAACGTCACCAGAGCCGAGAGCAAGGCCCCACTTGGTGTCGCCACGCTGTGCTGCCACCTGACAGCGCAGGGAAAGACAGACACGTGCTTCTCCCACGTCTCAGGGTGCCACACACCTTCACCGACCTCCTGTTAGACCAGGGTCTCCATCAACCTCTGGGCTTCAGAGGCAGGGATAAGACTGTTTCTAGGACCCCGTCGTCTGAAGGATGTGCTCAGCGCCTCAGGCGGATCATTTCACCGCATCCTCTCAGCAGCTCTGGAGCTACACTGTTCCCACTGTGCAGCGGAGGAAAGGACACAGGAACTTGTCCGAGGCCACACAGCACAGGCAGAGAGGCAGGAGCTACACTGTTCCCACTGTGCAGCGGAGGAAAGGACACAGGAACTTGTCCGAGGCCACACAGCACAGGCAGAGAGGCAGGAGCTACACTGTTCCCACTGTGCAGCGGAGGAAAGGACACAGGAACTTTCCTGGCAGGAACAGGCAGAGAGGTAGGAAACCAAATGCAGGCAGCTGGGGCAGAGCTGTGACTCTTAGACCTCCCTGGGATGGGGAGGCCGGTTGTGGTCCCCGGGCGCAGAGGGCTTAGCCCCGTGGGAGGGACAAAAGGAACAGAAACAGTAAGTACCACCAACCCCCATCATTCACGATTCCATATCTGAAAATTCACCTGCTCACTAAGAACTCCTCACTTGTAACCCTCAAATCAATACACACAGCATTTGCGTGGTCACTCACTGACATGCACAGAGTGGTAGAAGTTTCCAGGGTCCCACACACAGGCTCGTAGCTGTGGTGGAACAAAGGGACCCCTGCCTTCTCCTTTCAGCTCTCACACCATAAAGTGGCCTTCTCCAGGCCTATTTCATGCCACACTTTTTGCATTTCCGTGCACTTTGTTGGTGCTTTTTCTATGTAAAGTGGCCCCCCAGCAAAGTGCTGAAGCGATGCTCCTCAGAGCCGGAGGCCACGAGGTGCCTTACAGAGGAAATACGGGCGTAGATCAGCTCTGCTCAGGCACGAGTTACATGCTGCCGGCCAGGAGTTCGATGTTAATGAACCACCAATATAGAGTCAGTAAGGTGTCTTTAGACAGAACAGCGCTCGCTGCCCTGTCCTGTCACCCGACGCAAGTGGGGCTGCCCAACGCAGCTCAACTCCATGTCCTGGGCCCCGAGGGCAGCGCCCGGAGAGGTCAAGCCCACTGGGGTAGGCAGTCACATCTGTCCGGAAGCTCGCCACCCAGTGCCCTAGAAATACATCTTTTCTGTTCACACTGCCTAGAGGGGATTATGCTGTCTGCAGGCCTCACCCTGGCCCAGGGACCAGCAGGTTTTCAGCTGGAAGTATGAGGTTTGCACCAAATAGCATTGGGGTCAAAGAGGCCCAGACTTGAGTCCCGTTTCCACGGTCTCTGTCCTGCGTGATCTCGAACACACGACAACTCACTCAGCTTCACCGATGATCACCAAGAGTACACAACCCCAAAAGGCTACCAGGACCCCTCACCAACGTCTAGCTTTTGATTTCTCTTGGGAACTGCCGCCTTTATCTCTAAAATGGGTCACAGGTTCTTATGTGGATTAAATAAAATGGCATAGGAGAGGCCCCGGCAGGCTGCCCCGCTGTCTGCCCTCACCCCTCCCAACTTCTCTCTCCTTGAAAGAGCGCCCCACGAAATGCTGATGGGGCAGCGGGACCCCCATCACCCCGCCAGGGCCACAGAGCCGGGAGCAGAGGAGTGACTCTCCACAGTGACGACCGGACACTTGGAATCATTTGTCCACATCCTCACTCAGACATAACAGGGGGGTCAAGGCCCCTGACAGAAGGCCACTGTGGAGGGTCCATTCCAGGACAGCAGGGGTTTCCAAAGATAAATACAGCTTACGTCGATGCTTCTGTGTGCGTGTGGTTTTTTCTGTTTTTTTTTTTTTTTTTTAACCAGTAGGGACTTGGGATGGAAGTGCAGATAGAAGAGAGGGCTGCAACATCATTTTCTAGCCAAAAGACACGGTTCCATAGGCTACCAAACCCTGGAGAGAGTTTTGCCCTGATGGAAGCATGGCTGAGACCCTGTTTCCTGCCGGCCAAGGCCCCCGCCTTTGCAGGTCTGGGGGCCCAGTTGCGCCCTCCTCCAGGGACCCACGCAAGGGGCTGCGGCTCCAGATGAGAGCTAAGGGCATCAGGAATGAGTTCACCGATGCAGGTCAGCCTCAGCGAGGAGCCCTGGAGAGTTGGGGGAAAGGAGGGAACTTCAGGAAGGGTAATGTTTCCATGCGAGGGAAACTGTGTATGCTTTCTGGAAGGTGGCTATGCAAGGGTCTGCAGGGCCTTGGCAGCAGGGGCCACAGAGGCAGCACTTAACAACCATGAGAACTCGGAACGCCACGTAAGTTCCACCAAGATCAAGTGCAATTGAGGAGGGGCCAGATAGGAGTAGGGAATTAAGAGGTACAAACTATTATGTATATAATAAATAAGCTACAGGATATATTGTACAACACAGGGAATATAGCCAATATTCTATAATAACTATAAATGCAGTATAACCTTTCAAAATTGTGAATCACTATGTTGTACACCTGTAACTTATATAATATTGTACATCAAGTATACCTCAATTTTGAAAAAAAGTAGATTCGAGAGGTCTAAGAAAAAAAATCAAGAGCTACTGGGAACCCCTCTGATGGAATGCAGTGTGGTGGATGGACCAGGCACTGGACCAGTGCTCAGAGGTATGTGCAGATGCTTGACAGGGGCTCCAAGGGAGCAGTCAGGTGATGAGACCTGATGAAACCTGACACAGGCAGGGGCCACCCCTGCTGTGAAACACGCAGCCGGCATTTAGAAACCGTGCCTGAAGTACAACAGTGATGCCGGCTTCACCTCCAGACAGCAGGAGGGTCTGCATCGCAAAAGTACTGACACGAGCCCAGACACCCCAGCCGGACAAGCAGAGGAGCCTCGTGCCCCCTGGCGTGGACCGCAGACATCCCCAGCCACCAGCCCCTGCCAGCCCAGAGATGCACAAAGATGGGCACCGGCGGAGTTACCTCCACAAGACTCGCTTTTAGCTATTTAATGTCTGGACGAAAGTAATTGGACAAAAATGTTTTGATTTTTCTCTCCCAAATCAGGTCTGTTCGCAATTGGTGGTTGAAAAAGATGAAAGGCCAGTGTTCTCCAGCACCTGGAAGAAGACTGATCCCTCGTCTTTGAAATCAGCCTCCAGGAGCTTCTTTCTATAAACCTGGCAGATGCCACCCTTCATTCCTTTGCTCCTTCATGATACTTGTGACCCAAACTGCGTATCCCGTGGCCAAGAGAGAATATGTTTGGGAGAGACAGGCTCACAAAAACAGAGATTAAATGATGCAGCCGTACAACCAGGACACCAGGGTAATGAGCAAACAGAAATAAAACCAAGCCTGATTCCCACGAGTGCCCTCAGACTCACAACGGCAGGGGTCCTGGACGGCAGGGTTCCCAGCCTCCAAGCAGACGGCAAGGAGATTTCTGATCTAAACGTGAACAGGCTGCTTTTTCTGGGCCCTATTCCCTGGTAACTGACACAAGGTAACCAGACTCACCTTCACCGTCTGCACTCAGGTTCTCGTACGAGTCCCAGCGGATCAGCGGGTCTGCCGTGTTGAAGTCCACAATCACCCCGTGGTCGTTTTGCAAATGTTCACACCCTGCAGGGCGGTGGGTCGGGGGCAACAGGCGTTAGTTAGAGAGAAGCCGGCGCCTCTGGGCATCTGCCAGCAATGAGGCAGAGGAGCCCCCGCATCTGAGTGCCCAAGCCCAGCACTCAGATCCACGCCCTCTCCCACAAGCCCTCCAGTAATCAGAGCTGCTGTGCACTATTTGGGATGGACTGAACAACAGTGAACACCACTTGGCAGAAGGGAAAGGCGAACACTGGTCCTCCATCCACCGGGTACGGGGCTCTGGGCGCTGTTTCTGCACTAAGGGATCACCCGGATGGCTTTGCAGGTCAAGGACCCAGAAGCCCCCAGAGGATCGGCCTCAGGGCAGGTGGACAGGAGGGGCAGGCTTGGGCCCTCCCTCGAGGCTCCCTGATCATTCTGAGGATGCCAGGAGGGTTCTTACCCCACAGCCTTGCATTTAACTGTTCATGCCTAAATCTATGGCACTGGGCACAGAAGTAGGGTGCTTCTTTTCCACAGCTATTAAAAACTGAATTAAAGGGCTTCCCTGGTGGCGCAGTGGTTGAGAATCTGCCTGCCAATGCAGGGGACACGGGTTCGAGCCCTGGTCTGGGAAGATCCCACATGCCGCAGAGCAACTAAGCCCGTGAGCCACAACTACTGAGCCTGCGCGTCTGGAGCCTGTGCTCCGCAGCAAGAGAGGCCGTGATAGTGAGAGGCCCGCGCACCGCGATGAAGAGTGGCCCCTGCTCGCCGCAACTAGAGAAAGCCCTCGCACAGAAACGAAGACCCAACACAGCCAAGAATAAATAAATTAATTAATTAATTTTAAAAAAAAATGAATTAAAACTTTCACGAGTATGGATCTTGGTGATGGAAATGAACCATTTGCCTTCATGATAAAGGGACTGATTTCTCTTTAAATGTATTTTTAGAAGAAAGAAGAGAGTCTGTTTTGCTCATAAATATTTGCAGTCTACTATATTTCTAATCCTCTTTAAAAACATGTGGCTGTTTGTTGAGGGAGAAGTGAACAGGGCATCACGACACGGCCCCAGTCCTAAGGTTCTGGGCCCTTCCTTGGGCGAGTCACACCATCTCTGGGGTCTTATTGACCCACCTGGGCCCTACTGTCTCTAAGGCAATGCCCTCCCACTGTCTAATATCCTATTATTTTTTAAAATATATTATATTTCCAATTATGGGCAGAGGTGGGAAGCCAGACAGAGGCCCCAGCATATGCATCACCCAACCAGGTCAGCATCCTGCCCGCCAGCATTCTGCATTCTACCCACCTTGAATCTTCTCAGGAGTGGCTGAGAAGACTAACTCAATCTTCCCATTATCAGGAAAACGGTCATCTAAAAAAGAAATCTTATGTCAACAAATTTGGAGACAATGAGACGGGAAAGGGTGGATGAATTTTGTCCTTATATTCCAACCAGGACAACACCCTTCCCAAATCTCCAACAGAGCACCAATGACAGAGGAAGTATCAGTAGTTTCACCGTTTCTCTAGAAATTGTTCTTTGTTGGGTCAGTTGCCAGTCTTTTGTGAGACTGGTAATGATTTTGTCAATAGGCTGACTTACGGGTGGAGCGGGGGAGGACAGTGAAAGAAACACATGAGGCCGCCAGGGGTCGCCCGCCGAGGGTCCACTCCCCACACACCCAGTCTGGACTCGGGGCAGGGACCTCACCTTTGCTGGCGTTGTCCAAATCCTCCTTTGCAAACACAAGTCCATAGCCCTGAACAGCCCCAGTGTGAAACTGCAGGCGGAAAATGACGTCTCGGGTGGCCGAGCGGTACTTCTTGTGGTAGCACTTCACCTGGGGTAAAGAGGGTGTGTCCTCAGGGGAGCCCGCGCCCGCGGAGGGCGCTTTTCGGGGGGTGCGGAGGGCGCTTGTCGGGGGGTGCACAGGCCGCTCCCTTCCAGGAGGGGCTGGGAGTACACGCAGCCGCCAGCGGGTCCCAACCCAGGAGACGGGCTGCAAACGTCACCGCGGCTTTGGTCCTTCTGGAGGACACCTGTGCTGTTCCAACAGGACAGGAATCCCACAGTCCTCAGTCCTCAGACGGACCACACCTCTACTTTGGAAGACGGCTGAGGAATGAAATTCCGTGGCCTCTTCTTCCTCATTTCATCTAAGCTCTCCATGTTTCACCTTAAAGCCTTTCTGTTCTCATGAAAGAACCAGGCAGTCATCACTTTCTGAACTATGCTCAATATTTATGTTGCGTGCTATAATTCAGAGAGAGAGAGAGAGATGGGGAGAAGGGAGAAGGAAGGGAAGGGGAAAGGGAGAGAGGCCTTGGAATTGAAATTCCACTGCTGGGTTGTCCAGACGTCCTGAATGGCCACTTGAGACCAGTCTCCAGAATCACCGGGGATGTGATTTGAACTCAGGCTGTGGCTCCGTGGCCCTAGGTCGCTGGGAGCAGCTCAGGCCCCTGGAGTGACTGTGCTGTTATGGAGGGTGGAAGCACCCCTTCCTGGCACGTGGCAGGGAAGGGTGGGCAGGGGAGGAGGCCTGGCGTCGTTTCCCACCTTTACACGGGGGCCTCCCTGCCCCTGCCTGAGGGGTCTGTGGACGGCGCTGGCCACGGGGAGGGCTCGAAGGTCACGACGGGGTGGCGTGCTGCAGGAGAGGGGACCCTTCCTCCCTCCCACGGCAGGTCAGGGCTCCTTTCCAGGGTCCCCAGGGGTCCAAGACCAGAAGCAGGCTGGATCTTGCCCTCAGACACTCAGCAGAGGTGGCCACTCCCTGCACTGAGCATGCCCGGGAGGAAGGGACTGGAGGTGCAGGGATCTCAGAGGCAGCCATGCTCACAAGAGACTCTGCTCGGAAAAAGCTGGGCTTCAATGATTCTGTGCAAGGTCACTGACCGTCCAGACCAGCGATGCGGGAGGACGCTCAGGTGACCGTTCTATAACCTTCACCAGTGAAACCACCACTCGAGAGAAAAAATAAAGGCCCAAGGAGCCGCGGCCAGCGTGTCGGGAACTGTGCCCCTTAGGGTAGACCCAGAGGTCGTCTACCTTTGTGCTCTCTACAAGGAGACAGTCTGAAGAAAAAATGTAAACAGACCGTCAGGGGAGTGTTTCACGTTGACAAACACGAACTGAGCATTCACAAGGCGGGAGGTGCCAGGCGGCCTGTGCACACACGGCCAGTGGGGATGCAGGCTCAGGCCTGGCCTCTGGCCCCTGGCCAGGGAACCAGCCAACGAGAATTCTGCAGAAGTGTGAAGCCTTCAGTTTGCTTTCCAACAGCAAATGGATCGCCGGCTGCAAGTCCTCTCCCACCTCGTCCGGGGTCTCTGGCTCCTCAGCAGGGCCCCCTCAAAGGCTGTCCCCTCAGCCTTCCTTCCAGAGTGTGCTACTTGCATCCTCACCCCTCCAGGGCCCTCGCCCCACACTGACCGCGCTGCCCGCTCAGCAGAGGTCCCACACGTGCTGTGGTGGAGACTCCCACACAGAGGACGTGCCCATCTCTGTGGGGTGATGGACCCACCCTCTCCGTTTGCCTTTTCCCACTGGTACCTTGGATGTACGAGGGAAAAGGGGAGAAGACTGGAGAAAAGGAAAGAGAGTTTCAGGCGCACACCAGTCTGGCCCTTAAATCTTTATCAATACTGAGGTGGGCGGCTTCCCTGGTGGCACAGTGGTTGGGAATCCGCCTGCCGGTGCAGGGGACACGGGTTTGAGCCCTGGTCTGGGGGGATCTCACATGCCTCGGAGCAACTGGGCCCGTGCGCCACAGCTACTGAGCCTGCGCTCTAGAGCCTGCGAGCCACAACTACTGAGCCCACGTGCCACAACTACTGAAGCCCACGTGCCTAGAGCCCATGCTCCGCGGCAAGAGAGACCACCGCAATAAGAAGCCCACGCACCACAACGAAGAGTAGCCCCCACTCACCACAACTAGAGAAAGCCTGCGTGCAGCAACGAAGACCCAATGCAGCCAAAAATAAATAAATTTATTAAAAAAAAAAATACTCAGGGGGACTGAGGCTGTAAAATAACCCAACAAGGCCTCCAGAAGCTGACATCCACTGAGGGAAGCAGCCCCAGGCCAGCCCACAGGGTCACGCCACACAGAGCTGGCAGCTCCCCCAAGCTGGCACCAGGTGTCTGTGGGCAGGCAGAGCCCCAGGTGGACACGGGGGCATCGCAGGCGCTGGGTAAAGAGGCATGTGCAGCCTCAGGGCAGCGCAGAAGGCCCAATGACAGCTCCCTTTCAGGGAGACCTTCTCCTGCTCTGAGTTAAAGGGTTCATCCCGCAGGAAGCTCTTGACGGCAGCTGATCCCAACCAGGAGCCCCCAGGCCCAGCTCCCACCTTCCCCAGGACCCGAGACGTTCTGTGGGCTCCCCTCCTCCGGTCTCACCATCACTCATCACAGCAGACACACACACACACACACACACACACACACACACACACACACACACACACGAGCATGACTCATCACACACGAATCCCAGCCCACTCCAGGCACCAGGCAGGGCAAGGCAGAGGTCACCAGATGCCCTGGGGCACGGGAGGGACAGCAAATGGGTTCACCCTCCCTAGGCTGCTAGCTCCCAGTCATCCTGGGGCACAGGCACCTCCCCAGGCCCAGCGTGACTCCAGTGTCTAAAGACTCCCAGTTTTTCACACGACAAGGGTTCAGGGTGGAAGGAAGAGCGGGGTATCCCACTGCCACAGAACAGCCGCCCTCTGCGCACACATGCCCTCGCCGAGGGGTTTCCGGGGCCTCCTGACGAACCTCGCCCGCGGAGACCTGAGCCCTCCCCATACTCCCGCCCGTTGTTTCACCATGGACTTCTCTTCCCACTGCTCCGGATGGTACCCGCCACCCCCTCAAGTCCTCCTGGCCACCTCAAGAATGACCCCCACTGTCTCCTGAAGGCACAGAGAACCCCAGAAGTCTCGGTCACATGGGGTCCTGGCAGCTCCAACTGGAAAGGAGATGGACCCACCCAGCAGGAGCCCCGCCCGGGGGCCTCTGGCACCCCCTGCAGAGCCAGGAATGATACATCATCCGCATCAATCAATCTTAGCAGCATCAGTGACGAGAGTCACGCTCCTAACGCTCCTAACGCTCCAGGGAAAGAACCGTCAACATTTTGCTTGAGAGCAGTGCCCAAAATGCGCCTTTTAAGGCATACAGTATTGGTAACGTTTTGTAACAATTAGAGTCATTGAGGTCTGTTAATACCCCCTTCATCCCTTTGGCATGAGCAGTTTTGTTTACCTAGGTCTCCCCAGAGAGCTTCTAAGAACACATCAATCCTCTGCCTTTGGATTTTAGAATATCTGCATTTGAAACAACAATTTCAACCCACTTTGCTGGTGGCCCTGGTGGCTGTCTACACAGGCATCGAGGAACGTGCATCCTCAAAGAATGAGCTACAACCACACATGCTTAAAGGTTTAATAAGCTTGATGGCTGCCTTCCTAGGTCAAAACACCTGCATTATCCAGCGCCAGCACTAACCATGATTTCACTTGGAGGTGAAAATGATTTCAGAGGGTGGCAAGGCTGTCACTCACTTCCTAAACCATTAGTAGGTCAGCAGTATTGGCTGTGAATGAAAACACAAGTAGATCCATGGGGCTGAGATGCAGAACGGATCAGGCCCGATCCAGGTCCAGGAGACCCAGGGCAAAGCGGGGGAGAAGGATGCATGCACAGCAAGTCCCAGGACGATATGGCACGACAGAAGTCCTGTAACGACCTCCGCAGGAGCAAATCCAGAGAGGCCTGCGGACGCATTCATTTTCCCTGATCCTACGTAAGTGCCCTTAGCAAGAAACAATAAACTAAGGTGCTGTTTGTTTGCAATGGCTCCTTGGGAAAGGTCCCCTCTGTTGAGAAGTCGGGTCGCTGGAGCCAGGTCACGGAGCCCCGCCCCACAAGGACAGAACGTAAGTGGCCACGGGGTTTGCACAAGCAGAGGCAGCAAGACGAGGCATGTGGATGGGAAAGTGTTTACAAGCGCATCAGGGCTCTGGACCACCGCCAGGCTCCTGACGGGCCTGCGGCCCATGCAAATTCCTTAGCAAGGTTACATAACGACACACGGCTGCGCTCTCCAACGCCTCTGCCCTCCCACCCGACAGGAGCATGTTTACTGAACACCTGAGGCTCTGCTGCCCTTTAGAAGTTCTGGGGTGGACTCGAAAATCTGACCCTCAGTGCAAGCACATCGCAAAGACAGGCGGGTCAGGGGTGCAGTGGGAAGGTGTGTGCGGATAGGCTGGCAGTGTTCAGGCAAAGCTGGACAGCGGGTGGGTGTCACCATGGCCCCCAGTGACAGCCCTCCCGCCAGCCCCCAAGTCGAAGGAATGACAGACGGAGCCCCCTCCACTTTCCCCCCCTCCACTGACATTTACCAAAATCAAGGAGGGGAGAAAATCAAAGGACGACATTCCACCTCACAGGATGGTGGCCAAAGTGTCAACCTTCCCTGGGGGCCCCCTTCCACTTTCCAGAGCAGAGGCAGGCTCTGCAGACGCCAGAGCCCAGCCGAGCCCTCTGCAGCTGGGGGTGGGTACCCCATAAAAGCATTCCCTGCAGCTTAGGATTCTGTCCAAGCCACAACCGGTTGCCAAATTCTTGAAGAGAAATTAAACCGCCTACACATTTGAACCTTTACACAGAAAAGGCCCTGAAACATTCTCCGTCTGCAGCTTTCTCCACTGAAGGAACGCCCACTGGATTCGCAGGGGTGCGCACCAAGCGATGACTCCCTAGAACTGAAGGACAGGGCAAACCGAAGTGCAGGGGTCTCCCACAGTTCATCTGCGACCAGGGGCTTCTCCTGCCTGGAGACTCTGGAAACCAGAGCCAACCTGCACAGCAGGAGGGGAGACGGCTCGCGCTACTCCCCAGGAAGCTCTGCCAACACCAAGGAACGTTCTGCCGCCCAGCTACTTCCCTGTTTTGATCCCTGAGATCATTTTCAGGTTGAACCAACAGCCCTGGGATTCGGAGGAGCCCACAGATCATGCAGCCTAATGTGTTCCCCAGAGATTATGATCTGAGTGTGGGGATGCCCTGGGCCCGTCCTCCAGGCCAGATGGCACCACCTCAGAGACCCCCCTCCTCGGACGCACTGGAATCCTCTCTCCCACCCGTGAACCTTCAGATCCTGCCTCTGTGCACTCGTGAACACACCAAATTCTACTTGCACGAGAGTGGTCTGCCACCTCATCTCACTCAACAGCTAGAATCTAAACTCTTGGAAGTAGGACCTGTGTGTGATTCACGTTCACATCCACCATGTTACCTGGTTCAGGACATACGCTGTGGGGAATGAATGAGAGAACGAATGACAAATCAGAGCCAAAGGTGCCGGAGAACCAATGGTACCTGATTTCACTATTAACCTTACTAGAATAGGTTTATTCCAGAATGGGTTTATTCAATGGACACAGGTATTATGGGCTGAATTCTGTGCCCCCAAAATTCATATGTTGAAGTCTTAAAGGTGGTTAAGGTAAAGTAGGGTTATATAGGTGGGCCCTAATCCAATCTGACTGGGGTCCTTATGAGAAGGAGATCAGGACACAGACACAACACACACACACACACACGAGGGAAGATGACGTGAAGACACAGGGAGAAGACAGCCATCTACATACCAAGGAGAGAAGCCTCGGGAGGAACCAGCCCTGCTGACACCTTGATCTCAGACTTCCAGCCTCCAGGACAGTGAGAAATGTCTATTGTTTAAGCCACCCAGTCTGTGGTACTTTGTCATGACAGCCCTGGGAAACGAATACAAGAGGCTAGAGCTACTTTGAGACTTCTTAGAGATCAATAACTAAACTAAACCTCCTAGGTAATCATTTCCACGAATGGTGCAAGGAAAAATTACCCTGTGTGATGGAAAATTACCCATGTCCAGCTGTAACCCGCATCATCCTTCTCCCATCTGATAACGTTGCAAAAAATAAGTGCAGAGTGTACAAAAATGAACTGTAAACACAGGAAGTATAAATCAAATAATAATTCAGTCCAAAAATACTCCATGTTAAGAATGCACAAAGGTGCAGGAAGGGGCTGGTTTTATCAAGTTAAGCATTTCCTGTGAAGAGATCCCTATTTGCCGGCCTTTCCAACAGAAGCAAAAATTCACAGACAGGGTGACTTCACAGCACAAAACATTCCCCTCAAGAGACCCCATGGCGACAGGACACCTGAATGCCAGACCTCTCAGGTTCCTGCAGCATCGCTCAGGGCTAATCCAGCCGGCTGTCCCCTCACGCAAGAGGCAGCTTGCAGTTCTTGCTGGGGTGTGAACTTGCCCAGGGACTCCTGCTTCAGGGGCGGGCTCTGGGCAGTAAGCTGGGGACGATGGCACACTGGGCACAGGGTCCCCTCTTGGCTCACAGCAAGCATGAGCCACCACCCCTGAGAAGCACGATGACTGGCTCTGGAGAGGCTGGGACAAGTCAACCGCCTGCCTCAAGGGCTGGGCATCCACTAGGGAGGCAGACGAGGTACCCACCTATGAAGGATCATCGAACACGGCCTCAGGGAGGGCACAGCCATGTGCCCCAGTCGTGCCTGATGAGGGTGACACGGGTGGGAGGCATTAGCAAGACCCAGAGGAAAGGGCCATGGGGCCGTGTGCAGAACAAACCAGATGATACAGGATCTCTGGGGCTAAGTGATTGAGGGGGCAGGACACCCAGGGGATCCTATGCCACATACAGGAGCCTGGACCCTCTCCTCCCGCCACGGGGAGGATGCTGGGCCATGGCTGCAGAACGCCGTGCTCGGACGGGGCCAGAGCTCGGGGATTCAGGATCCACGTGGGTAGAGGACCTGCACGACTGACGAGAGAAGTGGAGCCAGGGGATGCCAGGACGGAGCTCCCATGCGGAGTCTGGGGAACAGGTGGGGACGGTCCTAGAAAGCAGCAGAATGGAGGCCAGGGGGCTGGCAGGCACCAAGGGCTGAACTTGAGGCCCGAGGACCGAAGGCAGAAGTGTAGAAGAGGCAGCGTGGACCCAGCGAGAGAGACACGGGGCCAAGAGGACAGCACTCGGGAGAGACGGATGCCCAGAGAACACCAGCGCGGAGACCCGCCAGGAGCCGGAGGGGGACCAGGAGAGGGGCTCCACAAAGAGAAAGGGCCCACGTGACAGTGAGTGCCACGGAGACGGCCACGGGGATGCGGCCCCTGGGATGCGGCCGGAGGGAGGGCGGGGACGGAGGGAGGAGGGAGGGCAGGGGCGGTTGGGCGTAAACCATCCTTTGCTAAAATCTGGACAAGAAAGCGGGCACGCAGAGGCAGGGGTGCCCACGGGGGAGGAGGAGGCTGATCGCCGGGCAGAGGGGCCAGTGCTTCCTCCCCAGAACCTCTGAGGAGGGGTGCAGCCCACGTGCTGAGGCCCACACCAGTCTTCTTGCCATTCCTCCCACTTGGGCCTGTGCTGCACCCCACCTCTGTTCTCCCGTGACCGTGAGGGCCCCCTCCCAGCGCTGTACGAGGAGAAGGGGTCCACTCACTCTGACGGCTCTACACTGACGGCCCCCTAGCCACACTGATGTCCACCCTTCCCCCTCCCCACCCAGGCCTCGCGCGTCTCCAGAGGTCTCGGGCAGGTGCTCCCCAAACCCTCGCTGGCCCGACGCCTTCACCCGCAGCTGGCGCTTCAGGATGCCCCACTCAGCACCAAGCAGACTGACAAGTGTCCGCTGGAAATGAAACTTTTCGAGCAGGGCCTAATAATCACACTTTCGGACTTCCTGTAGAGAAGTAGCAAAGCAGGCACAGGGAAGGGCGAGTCCCATTTGGCCACTGGCTCGAAGCCACTTACCAATATACCTGAAAAGAGCCATGGGGCAAATACACGCGGCGACAGGCGCCTTTCACGTGGCCATGGGTGCCCAGAGGCACCATCTTTCATCTGCAGACCGTGCAGGCAATGGCGTCCCAAACTCCCAGGCTGGTGCCTTCCTGCTGCAGCAGGGCCGGCTTCGACAAGCTCGCCGCGTGCCGGGGGATGGCTCCCGGCGCCCGCAGCGGCACCGGCTCGCGGACACCGCGGCGTCCAAGCGTGTCTGCCAGCGCCGCCTCCACCCACCCGCTCCCCTCCCCCGCCCCGCTTCCCAGTTCCCCGCCCCGCTTCCCAGTTCCCCGCCCCGCTTCCCAGTTCCCCAGGGCCAAACGCAACCACGCACCCGGGTCCCCTCAGAACGACCCCACCCGCCTGCTCAGACCACATCCCAGCTGAAGCTGGGTGCACGTGCCGCTTACGCAGGCACCCTGCTCACAGGCAGCGGCTGGCTGCGGTGCCGACGTGGGCCTCGGACAGCGGTGAGGCGCGGGAGGCAGTCGCCCGGGGGGACGGGGAGGTGGTGGCCACGCCCAGGCCAAGCCACAGTGGGCCCTCGGTCACACCGCGTGGCCCTCACCCCGCGCCGGCTGCCCCAGCTCATCTCATCCCCACGAAGCCCGCGTACGGTCCTCATGCGGCGGAAGGGGCTCAAGCGTGGGCAAGACCCGTCTGAGGCCACCCAATCCCGTTAAGCCATAGACCGGGGGGGAGCCCAGGCGTGGGACCCAAGGCCTGTCCGGCTGCGCGGTGCCCCTGTTGGGCCTGCGGCTCCCAATCTGCTGTCACGCGTACGTAGCTGCGGGGCTTCCTTCCTTCCGCTCGAGACCAAGGGCTTTGTCCCCCACATTCTCACCACTCCTCTAAGTCACAATCCTATAAGGGTTACTCTCAAGGGGTGATTCAGGGCATTTTCAGGACACAGAAAAGAGCTTTGCTAACACCACGTTTCCCAAAAGAAAACGGCAAAATCCAAGCCCTGCACGATCTGGCTTCAACCTCCCAGGACAACTAATTCCCACAAGGGCATCCTCAAGGCCTGGGGACTGCTGCACCCCCTGCCCAGGGCCTCGCGCCCAACTCTGAGGGCGCTTCCACCTGAACCTCCCGGCCGGCCGGCCTCAGCCGTCAGGACCCACCCTGCGGCGCTCTCTGGATCCCCCTGCTGCGAGACGTCCACTTCCCCCGCCAGGCTCCTTCAGGACAGAGATGTCCCTCCGTCCCTCCCTTCCTTCCTGTGCTAGGGCCCAACTCAGACGTTCAGAAAGCTCAAAACATTCAAAACGGGCCCTCTGGACAAATAAATTAATAGTACAAAAGGAAGGAGGGAGGGAAGAGACAGTGGGAGGGAGGCAAGGAGGAAGAGGGAAGGATGGAGGAAGGAGGAGGGAAGGGGAGCCGGGAGACGGGGCAGATGCGGTGACTCACCACCGCCGGCCTCTGGACTGGCAACTTCCTGCTGCCTCGGGAAGACCCTGCGGCCACCAGCCCACAGTCAGGTGCTCTTTCTTGGAGGGGGAGCCCCTCCCTCGGGTCATCACAAAGGGATTCGGCCAACTACTCATCACGGACCCCAGGGAGCACCCAGCCTGGCAATGCCGACTCCAAGCCCTCTCCCAGGCCAGGGGCAATGCCCAGCTGGGCGCACGTCCCAACAGCACCTCCGCCCTCTCTCAGCCGCTCTGGGTCTCTTGGCCTCCTTTTTCAAGCTGGAATACTAGACCCAGAGGACAGAGCTGGTGAGCAGACAAAAGCCACAGCCAGGTAAAAGCCCTGGTTGGTGCCCGGCACACAGCAGGTGCCCAATAAGTGCTCAGCCCTTTGCCCAACAATCCCGGGAGGTCCAAGGAGACTCGGCCAGGGCTGCATGCTGGGCAGAGAAGCACAAGAGTAGGGGCATCCCTCCCCTGCCCCGTCCCTCCCCTCCCTCCTAACCACAGAGATGAGGCCACGAGCTGCTGTGCAGAGCCAGGAAGGAGGACCCAGCCCCAAGTCCTCCTTCCTCGGGGCACTGCCGCACCGTGGCTGAGAAAACAGACTCGTGGAAACCTAGCAACCGCCCTGCACCTCGGCCTTCCCACCTATGAAACGGGACACCGGCTCTTCCATCTCAAGGTCGCGGGGAGGGTGGAACAACATGATTGTCAGGTGCTCAACGTGGTGACTTGGAAACAGAGCCGTGTTTCTGTTGGTCTGCTTTTTATTCCCCCTCATGTGCCTTCTGGGCCTGCAGACCCCTCTCTGGACACAGACCCCTGAGACCTGGAAGTGGAAGGGGCACCCCCTGGCTGCAAAGGGGGCATCAGCTGTGAATGTGCCCAGGATCTTTACCTTTGTGAACCTCACTGACTTGAGCTTCATGAGAATGCAGGATGGGGCAAGGTGGGAGTTCACCAACCACGAAGAAAGGGTGGAAAACCCAAAATATTAGGAAAAGTTAACGAGACTCCTCGAAAACTCTGGATGAGCCACTTAAAATAAATAAAAAGCCAACTTGTGAACCATCGTATCTTCTTGTCACGGGATGTCCTCCTGGGCCTCAAACAGATTACAGGAGACCTATTCTATGCCTGCGGGAAGCACACACGTGCCTTAAAGGTTTTCCTTATTTCAGACAAATTTCTCTTATTTTAGATGCGTGCATTTTTGTATATTCAAGATAGATAAAAGGCAAAGGTGGAACAGGGCAGGGTGCTGTTGCTGCCCCAAGCAACAGCACCCCAAGAATCAAAATTATCTGGAGAAATCACTGTTTCAGTCATAAACCAAGCTGCAATACACTAGCTGTACCTCCCACCTAGGCCACTAACGATAAATAAACATTTTATGTCTATGCCTACCCCTGGAAGGCCTGGGTCACGTTAAGACTGCATATTGTGGTCAGGTAACTGGAGCCCTGGGAAGCGCAGTGGCTGAGTTACGACTTTAATTTCAAGGGTGCACACAGCAAGCGGCTCTACCAATTCGTTCTGTTCCTTTTATTAAAATAGGTTTACTCAGAAAATTAACCAACTGCCTTAAGGTAAAGGCTACTTTCCATTCTTCCCTCAGGTTTTCTCGGGGCAGGGGTAGGGTGGGAGGTGGGTTTCATGTTCTTGCTTTAAGATGAACTTGTTTTTACCTTTCCAGGTGTGATAACTGGGAGCAGGGGCAAGGCCGTGACACTCACCATGATGTCCCCTTTCAGGAGCTGGGCTGGCTCTATGGCGATATAGATCCTGCTTTGGTTTTCTGGGCCGACGTTGCTTTGGAATAAATGAGAAGGTACATCATTATGCGATTTCATGATTTAATGGAAAGAATACATTCTGAGAAAAGCAACCCCACAACTGAAATTAGACAAAATATCCTGCTTGGCCCAGGAATCCAATTCCTCAGACTCTCGCCTATGAAAATGAGTCCAAAGAACATATGAAAAAGCAACAGGGCCAGGCAGGGTCCTGCTAGCAACGTCACAGCCAGTGCCCGCCGGCCCACCCCAGGCCCGTGCACGATGGAGCACGCAGTGTAGAGTACTGGCGTGCTGGTGCCAGCAGCCTCTGTGGTAAGCAGTGGGTGAGGCTGCCCAAGCATCACCGGTGCCTGGGTCCAACAGGAGTCTGGACACGTGACAACAGTTCATTCTGAGTGATGACACGATGCTAAGAACATTTTTTACCTTTATTCATTTTCCATTGATGTGCATAAAACGCTTCTCCAAACAAAAAAAGCAAAGCAAATAAGTCTAGAATTAGTACATAGTCTGGAAATGTCTGCCTGACCTTTGTCTAAACTGCAAAGGGGAGAGAAAGGGAGACCACCGTGGCCCTGTCCCAAGACCCCGATGTGTTTACTTCCACACGGTGTGCGGGGCCCTCTCCTTCCCCCAGGTCCCAGCGTCCACGTCCCTTCACAGAGCCAACCGTGTGACTGCAGCGAGACACCTGCGGGGCAGGATGACGGGGGCACTGCACCCACGGCTCCCCTTCTCAGCCCTGCTCTTGGCTCACCTGGCTTCCCCCCCTCACCCCTCCAGAAGGAGAGGCAGCCGGGAGCGGGCCCCCTCCCCCCAGGCCCTCCGGAGACCCCCAGCAAAGCAGCCACACTTACTAGATCCCCGACGTGTACATAGGCTGCATGGCTTGGTAGAGCTTGAGAAAGGGCCGGCACGCTGAAAGACACGCAGAATCGGCTATCAACACGCGGAACTGAGGGCCAGCGCCAGGCGGCACGTCTCGAGACCCTCACCCCGTGGGAGACACTCACCTCCGCCAGAGTCGAAGTTGGGGGTCCCGTGCAGGATGACGAAATGCAGGAACAGGGGCGAGGCGTTCATCTTCACCGTTCCTGACAGGAGCCCGCTGAGGAACTGCACGTACCTGCGAAGGGCAGCCAGCTCAGGGCTCCTGCACGCAAAGCTCCCGAGCCCAGGGGGGGCCGGAGGGAAACGAGGAAACCCGCCTGCTCTTCCGGGGGCTCTGGGAGAGAACCCATCCTAACCGCTCACAGCAAGGAGGGTGTACGCACCCCAGGCCTTGGCCCACGCCCTGCAGAGCACGGCCGAACCCACAGCCCACCGGGCATCTCTGGGCCTTCCACGCTGACGTGGCCAATGGCCTGGAAGCACAACCAAGGGTGCTTCCTAAGCGCGAGCCCTCACACGTGGCGCCTCTTGCTCTGCACCCCGAGTGCAGGTGGCATCGCTTCTGTCCATGGAACCCACAGCCAGGCAGGGCTAGGCCACGGGGCTGTCACGGTCTCCCCGCGGAGAACGGGAACGCAAGAGACCTGCCGTCCCGTGAGCACGCTCTCTGAACCAAACCACACCTCTGAAGGCATGAAGGTCACTCGGCTTCACTCTCAATCCTACCCACCCCGCCCTCTGCTCATACTAGGAAGCCTAGTGGGAGGCTGGAGTCCGCACCCGCAGCCCACAGGAAGCCTTCGGATGCCACATCTCAGTGTGAGAGCCTCCCCTACCATAAAGGGCACGAGCCCCCCTGAGCTGCACTGCCCTCCCGTCTTCTGGCTTCTCTGTGCCCTCCCTCCTCAAGGCCCATCTCAGCGGCAGAGTGAACGTCTGCCGTGTGCCGGGAAGCCTGCCTTCTCTCTGAATACCACACACAGCCTTGCGTGCCATGCTGACGGCCCCGCGCCCTGCGTGGGTGCTTGGCGGCCTAGAGAGAAGATTCTACCCTGGAAGCGTTGCCTCACTGGTTCCTCCTGGGGCACCAGGTGGCAGCTGTGACCCCGAGTGGGCACAGACCTGCCAAGCTCTCAGATGCTGTCTGGCCTCAGCCACTCCCGCCACCCGGAGTGTGAGACTCCGGATCAGAGCCAAACCTTACCATATCCGACATCTCCGTGCATCGCTAATGACTACACAGAGCCACGCAGGCGCAGGAGGGAAGCATTCCCTGAATCACCAGGCTGTGCGGCCGGCACAGGGTCCTCCATACCCTCCAGCCAGCCCACCGCAGTCCATTCCCCTAGGAGGACCAGCCCCCTCCTCCCTAGGACTGAACGCTAGTCAGGCTCAGCCCACTTAGATTAAAAAAATTCTGGTTTTCTCTCTCTGGCTTATTTCACTTAGCATAATGTCCCCAAGGTCCATCCATGCTGTCATAAATGGCAGAATTTCATTATATTTTATGGCTGAGTAATACTCCACTGTGTGTGTGTGTATACACACACACACACACACACACACACACGTATTTTCTTTATCCATTCATCCACTGAGGGACACTTGAGTTGTTTCCGTATCTTGGCTATTGTGAATAAGGCTACAATAATCATAGGAGTACAGATATCTCTTCAAGAGCCTGTTATCATTTCCTTCGGATATACACCCAGAAGTGGAATTGCTGGTTCGTGTGGTAGTTCTATTTTTAATGTTTTAAGGAACCTCCGTACTGTTTTCCATAGTTGCTGCACCAATTTACATTCTCACCAAGAGTGCACAAAGGCTCTCTTCTCTCCATGTTCTCGTAACCACTTGTTTTTTCGATGAGTGGCATTCTAAGAGGTGTAAGGTGATATCTCCTTGTGGTATGATATCACTCATAATATACGGAATCTAAAAAAGCCAAACATATAGAAACAGAGAGTAAAATGGTGGTTACCAGGGGCTGGGGGCTTTGGGGACAGGAATTTTTAAAGGGTACAAACTTGCAATAAGTAGTAAATATGCACTAGAGATACAATGCACTGTGTAGTAAATATTGTATTATAATTATCAAACTTGCTAAGAGATAGAACTTAATTATTCCAACCACTAAAAAGAAATGATAATTATTGTAATGTGACAGAGGTGCTAAGTACGGTTACAATGGCAATCGTATTACAATACGTGAATGTAACAAATTAACCTCGTAAGCCTTAAATTTACACAATGTCATTTGTCAAATACACCTAAATATTTTAAAATGTCTAATTTACACCAGCAATTCAGATGCAGTCCATTATCTCAAGCAGCTGAATTTGCATACAAAGGAAACTGAACAAGAGAAAATTTCCAGTAAATTTTAAAACCCAAGTTTAAAAACTCTACTTGAAATCTATCCTTTTAGAAAAAAATGTTAGAAAAAAACATTCACTTCAGCTTAGGGGCCCCTCCGGGTGTTTCCATTTTCCTGGTGGCAAACCGCTCTTCCCTTTCAGAAGAGGACAAAACCTCACCCAAGTCACAGAGGCCAGATGCAAGCCCTGGAGGGCCTGGGAGGCCACGTGGCCGGGCCGTGGCTGCAGGAGCCTGGCCACCAGATGGCTCCACGTGCCTTCCCATTTGATCTTCTATCTCGACAGCAGACGCGCAGACACGGGAATATTCAGGTGACCTGTCCAGCTACTTTTTATCACCTAAGCGCCACGCACTGCAGACTTCTGGGTCCTCCGGCCACCCCCCACCCCGCCCCGGGTCATGAGCACAGGAAAAGAGATCACGGACGCTGAGTTGGGGCCATGAGTCGCCACCTGCTCTGGAAAGCAGTCTCCCCTCCTCTAGCGCTGGTCACCAGACAACCCGCTTCCTCGGCCTTGTCTGGGGCGCAGCTGGCGTGTTTACTCTGTGGGCGCCTGGCCATTCGCTCCTTCTACACTGACCTCTCTGGGCAAGGTGGCCCTTCACTCTCCGGACATCCAAGGGACCCACGAGCACACAGACCAGGCATCACGGAGCGGGGTGAGGGTCAGTTTCCGTTTTACATTTTGATGCAAACGTGGGGGGTCCTCCCCTTGCACTGACACAGCCTGGCCGGCGCCGTTGCCCAGCAGCCAGAGGGAGTATGAGAAGGCGCTTCTTTCAGGTGGAGTGTCAGCATGACCACAGAAGAATGCTGATTCCCTGCAAGCTCCCAAAGAAGGAGCCAGAAGACAAGGGCCAGCCCTCACACGGGGTTAGGGACAGAAGGGAGGGAGTGACCAGTCCTCTGCCTGGGACCCGGACACGGACGCCTGCCCTCCTGACCAGTCCATCGTGTAACCAGTGCAAAAAAAGCCCTTCTCATCTGCCCTTTAGAGAAATCTGCTTTATATGGAGTCACATTTTAGGTAAATCAAAGACGTAAAACGTTATTATAAAATGCAACCTACTTCTTCCTTCACATGCTTCCTTAACAAGGAAAAAATGTAGAATTGTTTTATATTTCACGGTATTTTCTATTAGTGAAGTGCTACTTGCCAGCAATTATACTGCCTATAACTTTGTGGAGCTGAAGTCATTTTGGGTGCTTGTTCATAGGACGCAATTCCAGCGTAATTTCTGAGTCCAAGTTCTGGATTTTGTGATACTGCAAAAGTTTACCATAAGGCTTGTTAGCGGCATGACTGAGATCAGAACAGCCTTTAAAGAAAACCTCACGCCAACCCCATCACCCCGCCATCCACCTCCTAAGAGAGGGACAGGTGACAAGGGTCATATATGTACTTATTTTTGTAAAGCATATGGACAGAGTGGAGACAGCACCCTTGTCCCTTCCTTCCAGCTGTGGTAAGTACAGTTCTGTGGCTGATGGTGGACGTAAATGAGCTGGACATAAGCCTGGGGGCGCCTCACCTGTGACCCCAGCCCACCACCAAGAACCCAGGCAGGTTATCATGGCCACCGGGGACAGCACAGGTCCCTTGCTCATCTCCAGGGCTTTCCTCCAGGGCAACTACCGGCAAATCCGAAACTCCAGACCGCACAGCTGAGCAGCCGTCGGCCCTGGCTCCCCCAGTGACTGTGGCCTCAGCCCAGGGGGCACTCCTGGCCCTCTGGGGGCTCATGGCAGCGGGTGAGGGGACACTCAATGCCATAAATTAAGCCTATCTCCTCTCTATGCACCACCAATGAGTGTGTGTGATGGGGGAGGAGGAAAGGAAACCTTTGTACAGGAAAACAAATTTTTCATGAATTTTTCATTGGCGTGGCCTCATCCTGCTGTTCCCAGAACCCTTTCACACCCTTATCGGTCCCTCTGACAAGCAGGCTCAGAAGCTCTGCTGTAGGCCACCTGAGCGTGACCTGGAAAAGAGAACATTGTTCTTAAGTCCCAAAGACATCCCATACAAAACGCCCAATAAAAACAACAAAGTTCACTGCAAATATAAGCTGTAATTGCTGCTGCAGTCAGCAGTGGAGCTAGCCACCACCTGCACCGTGGGAGAGAGAGGACAGGTAAACAGGGCACGTGTGGCAGGAAACTACCTGGAGAGCCACCATCACTCCCAAAGAAAAAAATTCAGGCCACGGCTGAAAACAAGAGGGAATAAAAGCAAAGGCAAGGATTTCACAATTAGTTCCTCCAGAAAATTGTGGAAAGGATGGATTTCAACTCTGTCTATGTGATATTCACCCACAGCCCTGAAGGCAGGTGTGTATGAATGAACGGACAGGGTGTCAGATGGCCTCTCAAAGCCCATCCCAGCGTCTTACCCAAAACAGAAAGTCCTCCCTGGTCAGCGCAGCTCCCACAGCCGCACACGTCAGACAGCTCACCTGTCTCCCAGCTGTGCTCTTCTTTCTTTTGAGGGAAATAACTCCCTGGGGGTGAGGTTTTCCCCACTGCGTCTCAGCTAGCAAGTACGATTAGGAAACCAAGCTTGCAGCTGGCAGGGCACTAACAGAAGAGCACACACTTCCTTCAAGTTCCAAAGCAGCTTGAAATTTGCAGTTGTTCATTGCATTATTTATAACCTCTTTCCAAAGCAGAAACTTACATGTGGAGTTTCCCTAAATCTTCCTAAATATGTGAATTGTACTTGGCATAAGCTTAAATATCCCTGAAAACAAGTGTGAAATGATACTTTTGTAAGCAGAAAGAGCCACTGTGTCGGCCCATCTCTCCCTAAGGCTTCCTGGTGTCACCTCCATACACTCAGCGTGGCTACAGCTGCAGGGGAAGCACGGAAGGTGGGGAGACGTGGGCAGGGCCCCATCAGCTCTGGCCTGTGCGCCAGACCCAGGCTTGCTGGTTACCTAACGTTCCCCGGCACTTCCCCGCCCCGGCCGGGCTGGAAGGATAACACACCTCAGACCTCTTCCAGGCGACCCCCCGAGGGATCGTCCCGCTCCTCGCGCCCGCCCTGCAAGTCGGGGCAGGAGGACACGCGGAGTGGCCAAGGCACGAGGCACAGGGAGCCTGCTGGCCTCAGCGGCCGCACTCCCTAAAAGACACATCCTCGGAGAAAGGATCTGCACATCTGCTTCTCTTGGCAGCTTTCTTGCTTCGAGTTCAAGGTTCTTTCAGACACTCAAGGCATCATGTCAAAAACTACAGAAATACCAAAACCCAAATAATGTTGTAATGTTGGGGAACTTTCCAGCTATTAGAAACACCCAGGAATCCAATCCTGGTGTCTGCATGCCCAGACTTTTGGCTTCCCCTTCCCTCTACCTCATGGGACACAGGAATGACCCCCGCCCAGAACCTCCCCGGGCTCCCTTCTTCCTCACACCCTCAGGAGAGGTTTGCTGTCCCAAAGAAAAAGCCGGTTACCTGTCATTTTCCCCACTAACCTCAAAGTGATGGAACCCGCTTGTCCCAACTCCTTCATGGAAGGAAAGGAAAAGCAGAGAAGGAAAGGAGGTCAGAATTTCATCATTTAACTCATCACTTCCATGATGCTGATGATAACTAATGCTGTAGGAGGATTTTCTTCAATTACTTATCAAAGTGAAAGGGCCTCCAAGTTAACGGGAGCCTCTCTGACACAGTAGGTTCATCAGCCCTGCAGGAGGTTACCCTGGGGCCTCCACAAGCTGCTCCTGGGGTTTGCTCAAGGCGACACATGCAGCGACAGAGAAGGGCTCTTGCCCGAGGAATTCTGCTGGAAGCAAGCAACCTCCAATGGGCCATTGCTGGCCAGGCTGCTGCAGGCCAATGGCTCGGTGGCTTTTAGGAGTGAGGCACAAAGTGACAGAGAATTTGCCGCCTGTCAAATGGACCTCCTGCCTCTCGAGCTCTTAAACCCAGTATTAATTAAGTGAAGGGCGGAGGACGCTTACTGCTGAGGCTCTAAACTTCTCGGACCACAAACCCAAGCTCTCACCACAAGACGGATTTTAAAATGGTTTCTTGAGTTCAGTCCTAAAACAGCCTGCAACGCTCCCCCTGTGGGCATTTGGGACCACGGCGATGGGTCCCATCACCACTGAGCCTGTCCCCACAAATGCGGTCATCACACATCCTCCGGGTCTCAAATATTCCTCCAGAGGGACTTATCCATTCACTCGGTCGTTCACCCGCTTCATTACGAGGTGGCGAGCATCTTCCGATGCAGGCGCTGGGCGGGCTGGCATTCCCCTCATCTGTGGGTGCAGGGAGATTAGCCTCAGAATGCAAAATTTAACCCATGCCACCCTCATAAAATGTAAGTACTACAGCTTCTGTCGTTGAATGATGCAGGAGAACCATGGGCACGTTAAAGTGAGATGTTTCCCTTTTTCCACACTCCTTCAATGGTATTAAAAAGCTGCAGTAGGTAGTAAGAATAAAAAGAAGAAAACGAGGCAAACATCCTTCCCCGGTGCGTGCCGAGTTTCGGGGTGGGTTACGCCGGTCACCCTCACGTCTCACACAGGGGCTCACACGAATGTAACCATTTTGGAAACTGCTCAACCAAGAAATGACACTTAATGGCCCGAAATAGATCAAAGGGCTGTTTAACTGGAATACTAATAAAATGCTGGTTCTTCCCAGGCAGCTCACATGCCCTGTGGGACCCTTGCTCAGAGCAGGGCACGGCCAGGCTCTGACCCGCGGGTCCTACATACACCAGACACTCTGGTCTGAACACAAACAGACCCAGCCATGGGAAACACCCGGGACAAAGCAGCAGGTGCCTCTGGTGGTCCCCGAAATCCCTTTCCCAAGTGGAAATACTGAGACTCGGCTCTTGACCAAACTATACCTGTGACCCTGCCTCCTGGAACCTTCAGCCCACCCAAGACCGCTGGTCCAGCCCTCTGGCACTGGGGGAAAAGATGCGACGTGCAGGAAAACCATCTCGGCAATTGCCCGGACAATTCTTGTGCAAATGCCCTGCCATTTGCTTTAAAATAAGAATGCAGTGTTCTTGGCTCCCTGCCCCCATCTGCAGAAGAAGTGGGTCTGGAAGGCAAGTGGCTGCTGGCTCTTCTCAGGCCACGCACCTGACCCTCCTCTGGTTCTTCTCCACCTGGGCCTGGTGACAGCGTGGATTCTCCTGGGAGCAGGCAGCAAGAGGAAGTCTGCTGCCCAGGGTCCCTCTGCAGCATCTTCCAGGGGCCACGCCGAGCAGGGGAGAAGGGGAGGGGGGCCAGGGGAGGCCGAGGAGAGAGAAGACTCCCGGGCCTTTGAAGCTGGCCAACAACAAACCTGTGTGTGTCCACAGCTTTATCGGACATAAGCTGCTTTCACTCGCTTCCTACTGCCCACAGACCCTCTGTTAGAGTGGCCGTGACAGAGACCACGTGACCTGCAAAGCCCAGAACATCCGCCATCCAGACACAGTGCACAGACCCCGGTCCAGGAGACAGAAACCAGCCCCAATACAGTAATGGCACCAACACCAGCAGAGAGCTCGGAAGACCCGACGGCGAAGCGTGTGGGGAGGGAGCCCTGCGTCCACGCCGGAGCCAGCCAGGGCCTCCCCGGAACCCACACGCAGGGTGGCTCATCCTTCACCACTGGACACCAACAATCCCTTCCCTCCTAATCTTGGCTGGTCAGGGGAGGCGCGTCTTCCGTCCCTACATTTTTTTTTTTTTTAATTGGAGTATAGCTGCTTTACAATGTTGTGTTGGTTTCTGCTGTACAACAAAGTGAATCGGCTACATGTATACATATATCCTCTCTCTCTTGGACCTCCCCCCCGATCCCACCCATCCAGGTCACCACAGAGCACCCAGCTGAGCTCCCTGCGCTATACAGCAGGTTCCCACTAGCTATCTGTTTTACACATGGTCGTGTATTTATGTCAGTCCCAATCTCCCAATTCATCCCACCCCGACACACACACTTTTAAATGTAAAATCTCATTCACTTTTTCACTCTGGCTCTGGGGCAGATACGTACCGTTTCTGGGATGGCTGCATTAAAGCTGAGAGTTTATCATCATAAAATTTCTTCATTGCAAATCTGTCGAGGGCTTGGTCAGCACTGGGGAAGCAGAGAGAGAGAGAGAGGGCACAAGCTTTAACTCCATGGCCACCGCAGGGGGCCGGGTTGGGGGGGAGTGACGTGAGACAGGCCCCGAGGCTGTTCTGAGTGGCTGGCACCCACTAAGAGCTCCATTTTGCTACACCCCCTCCCCGGGGAATATCCACTTTAGCGTCTCGTCTAGGGCCTCATCTCCCCCAGGAAGACGTTCAGGGCCAAGTGGAAGCCAGGCTTGCAGGGTCTGGAGTCCCCCCTGAAACAGCAGCACCCGATCCTAGGATGTGGCACTTTCTGTGCAGCACGCACGGCAGGTGGGAGAGTCACCTGCCTGCCGTGTCTCACCTGTGGGCACAGGCCCGCTGTCCTCACTATCTAAATAACCATCTAAAATAATAACGTTGTCTAAATAAGGGGCTGGGCTGGCAGGGGTGTGCAAAAGCAAGGGTCACTCAAGCACTGAATATTTAACATACCGAGCACAGAAGTTTTTCAGAGTAAAAAGTATAGTTACATATTCACCTATACATTTTATTTTTTTATTTTTAGTTTTTTTAAGTCTTTATTGAATTTGTTACAAAATTGCTTCTGTTTTATGTTTTGGTTCTTTGGCTGTGAGGCATGTGGGATCTTAGCTCCCCGACCAGGGATCAAACCCACACCCCCCCCCCCTGCATTGGATGTTGAAGTCTTAACCACTGGACCGCCAGGGAAGTCCCTCACCTATACATTTAAAAGTATTCCTTTTTCTGGAATTCACTTGTTTTATTAAATGCTGATAATGCGTTTTGGTCAAGGTTTATGTTCAGCATTAATATTGTTATCAGTATTCATAATATTAGCACCAACTCCATCTTTATGAAATCTTATCTTTCTGGTGCTGGTACCAGAATGTTCTTCCTACTTTACTTTGTGACTTGAAGTGTCTGTTTTGATCTGGACACAGTTTGTGACAAAGGCCTTAAAAACGTCTGCTCCCTATGATTACCTCTGAGAACAGTATCTAAGGGGAAAATAGTAGAAATGATCAAAGATGTATTGAGGAGAATTTGTTATCACGGCATGCTTTAGCGTACAAGATCATTAGACGGAAGCAACTGAAATTCTAAAGAAAAACTGCAAACAACCTGGATAGGCAAAATTGGTAAATGCTAAAATACATAATATTCTATTCATCGAGTGGCGAACTACTGCAGCCACTAAAATGATGTCAGGGAAGGCGTTTAGGAAAGAGTGTTAATTTAGGAAAGCAGGTTACAAAAATCCAGGTGATGTCACTTCATTTTAGTGAGGAGCATTTAATACTGTTACTCCTACTAGTACCAGCAGCATTAACAGCAGCTAATACCAGCACCGATGCTGTTCCAACTGTCTTACACGAAACGACACATTGATTGTCACAAAACCCTGTGAGGCACAGCCATCATCCCCACTTCCCAGGTGAGGACCTTGAGGCTTAGAGCCTTTCATGTGAATTGCCTGACACATGCAGCTGAGACACACTTCGATTATTCAGAAAAAGTGGTGTGTTTAGAGAGAGTGTCATTGATAAGCTTTAAGTGAATAAAGCTTAGCCTCCATGCTTTCCAAAGATGCCAGGACTGCCCATGGCGCATGGAACTCTGGTTCCAGACAGAGCTGCGCTGTTGTGAGCAGGTGAAATCTGCTCTCTGACCAAATGTCTTTGGCTTAGCAGAGGGATGTGACGTGACCAGGAATCTCAATTTGTCTGGCACACACACAAGTACTTATTATCACCAAGAAAGGATCTAATTTTTGCTCTGGGGTTGGGTTTCCTGCCTGGCAGGCAATGGGCTCCCCAATTTGTTTCCAGAGAAAACATTTGGAAAGTCAAATTTCACTCCTTAACGCTAGAAAGGAAAGGGTTTATCGGCTAATATGAATAGGCTTATATTTCCTCAGAATGGAGTAGTTCATGCTTCACAAAGTGGCCATTGAACAGAGAGAGCCAACGCAGATGCAAAACCCATAAAGAATGATATTTCTGAACTGGGTCTCAGTGTGAGTGGAGACGTGTGCTCGGAAAGGGCATCTCGGTCCACCAGCATGCCCAGCGCCAGGAGGGCTGGCACGCGGCCGCTGCCTCACTCACTGGCCTCGCGGTGCCTGTCCTCCCCAGTGGACGGGACCGGCCTCCTGTTGGCGGCACCCACTCGCCCACGGCAGCACCTCCTGAGAACCGGGCCAGACCAGGCTTCCCGCTCACGGGCCATGAGATCATGGCCAAGCTGCCTAAGTCCACCAAGCCTCAGTTTCCTCATCTGTGAAGTGGGAGCAATGACTGCTCGCTCCTAGATTACCCGGGAGGATTGAGCAAGAAAAAGGAAACATGCAAAGTACCTCCCAGAGGCCCACTGCATACAAACATGGCAGCCATGCATGCAAGCCATGGCGGCCGTGGCCATGGCCGTGTACAGAATTTGAGGCATCCAGTGAGACAGCACTGCTCTTCTTCACTAACGGTAATGTTTGCCCCTATCGTTCTTGTCAGAGAATGACAGTGCACTCACTTTATCTTTGACGCCTCCATGAAGTCTTCAGTGTGAATCACTGCACACCTACGAAAGTGTCTTTCTCACAAGTGTAAACCCTTAGCTGCAGCTGAGTTTCTAGGCACCAGGGACACGAGCCTCGGCCTCCAGGTCAGCTCCCAGGCTGACCACCTCCCGCCCACCCAGCCTCAGAGCATCCCGATGCCCACGGCAGTGAGGACGCTTCCCTCCTACCTGGCCGAGACATTGGTGAAGTGCATGTAAGATGATATGACCACGCCGATGCGTCCCTTTCCGCCCTGCAGGAGACAAGAGAGGTCATTAGAACAGGAAAGCACTCGTTCATTCACAGGATGGCAAAGAGGCTGCCTCGGAGGGGAAGCCAGCGTTAACCTCCTCCGGTCCCTGTTCTGGGGGGCGGCAGCACCCAACTCAGCAGAGAACACACATATGGGGTGCTGATGGCAGGAGCAGGTGCTAGCCGGGACATCCGAGGACACCCCCGAGGGCAGGTCTGCACAGAGGCGGCCAGTCAGTTCCTCATTTCCCAGTGAGGCTGGAAAAAACTGTGTTGGGCGGAAGCAATTAGCGTGACTTAATCACCCAGGTGAGAGAGACCCGAACGTCCCACTCACAGGCTGAGAGGGCTTTGAGGGCTGCACACAGAGCCCGGAGAAGTCCAGAGTAGCAGGACAGCAGATCTCAGGGTGCTGCCAGCGTCACTGGCACCACCTACCCAGCCCTGCCCTGTCACACACAGGGGACCCCCGTCCGAGGCAGCGTCATGGAAAATGCATCACTCAATCCGTAACCACAGACATGCACAGCCCTGACGAGGCAGCCCGGCAGGACCTCGGACCAACAGTGCCAACAGGAGAAGGTGTCTGGAAGCACCGCAGCTCCGTGACAGGCCACCTCAACCAGAACCGTGGACTGCCACCTTCTGAAACACACTGCCATGACCCAGAACGGTGACCGGCAAACCACAGCCCACCAGCCACTTCTGCCCACCACTTGTGTCCCTATGAGTTAAGAGCCGTCTTAACATTTTTAAACAGTTGAAGAAAAATCAAAAGAATAATATTCCAATGACACATGAAAATCATATGAAGTTCAAATGTCAGTGTTCATAAATAAAGTTTGACTGGGACCCAGCACGCCTGTTTGTTTAGGGGCATCAGGGGCTATTTCCACATGGCAGTGGCAGGTGGAAGTAGACTGTGGTGCCCCAAAGCCTTGAAAGTCCCGTCTGGGTCTTTCAAGAAGAGCCAGCAACCCCTGATCTAGAATCCCATGAGCCACCATGGCTGTGTCAACAACATGCAGATCGTACGTCTATTCCTGAAAGGGAACGATGGGGGAAATTCAGGTCCAAATCTGGTGTGTGACTGTCACCCAGGAGCGCTCTCCTCTCTGTCTCATGAACATCAAGGGCGCGCCTTACAGAAACTCAGTGCAGACACGCCATCAGTCCTTCACTGCTGAACCCTGGCACCTGCAGTTGTAACCGCGCAGCTACGAGTATGTTTCTTGTATACATTCACCTGCAGGGAACAACAGCCCCGTCAAGTCAGGCACGCGGGGCGGCTTCACTGGCCCCATCTCCAGCGCTGCTTGTTACGTACAGACAGGAAGTCTTCAAGCGCAAACAACATTCTTTAGGACTTGAACAGCTTTTGTCTGTTCTTAACAAAAATCAGAATCGCTGACTACACAAGTCCCAGCGAGTATCCTCCACCAACAGCTCAAGACTAAACCGTGTGGACGTGGGTGAAACTGTCCAGAAGAACCGCAGGCAATTTCTACTCAAAACTAGTGTGAGGGGGGACTTGGGGACAAACACCACCCTTTGTATCCAGCAGGGAGACAGGGGTCTGACAGTCTGGCCTTAGTCTGCCCTCCCCAGGCCAAGACGGTATTCCTGGCACTCCTGGCAGGAAGAACACATTCTGCAGGGCTGGCAGGTTTTGGGGAAAGTCAGCAATCTCACCCCCGCAGCAACGATGATGAACTTCCCTTAATGTCAACATCTGTAAGCTCAAATCACAAGAGGGCTTCTCTCTCATGGCATGTTTTCTAGCTCATCTCAGAAAGGGTTCATAGGCCACCAGAATTAGCGCAAGAGATAAGCAAACTGTTCCCCAAAAGTTTCAACATGTTCCAGTTTAATCCCACTAACAAGACTTTTCCCGAGAGGCAAGCGTAGTTTAGAAGAGGGACACGTTTTAGAGAACTCTGTGAGCTAAGTTCATCACTTGTGGCCCGGATGTTATAAATAATATTATAATTTGTTTCATTAAAAAAGTGAACTGAAATGGAATGCATGGTGAAGGGGGTGCGTCTCAAGGTCCAGGGACCAGAATCCTCTGGAGACACAGCTGGCAGCAGGTCGGGGTGCACCGGGCGGGCATTTCTCCCCAGGGTCAGGCACTGCAGCTGTTCCGGGTGGGTTAGGGACCACTGCTTCACAGGCCTGTGAAGGGATCTTAGGCAACAGTGGCCCATCAGTATTATCCTCACTGTGTCAAAATCATCAAGCCAAGCCCAATGAAAAATACAGACTTCTTTTTAATGGACAAGAATTGTTTTGTTTTTTTTTAAAAAGTCTCTTTCTTTAAGTTTTCACCAAAACACAAATGTGGAGAGAAGCTCCTTAATATAACACGATCCTTGAATAAAAGCTCTGGTTAACTTAATTTAGTAAGAGAACTAAAGGGACTCCCTGGCTGTCTGAGGGAGAATGTAATCGAGTTAGATGTGAGAATAAGGCATAAAAGCAGAGAGCAGCAAACGCATTGTGTGCACCCAGTGGCTTTTCCTCCGGGCCAGGTGACCCTCAAATGCCCCAAGTGTGGGAGCTTTGAAAATGGCCAGCCACTGTCTACCCTCCTAATTCTACAGGCAGATCTCAGTGCCCTTGCAGGAGACTCACACAGAAAGTCTGATCATTCAAAGGGAAGGTTCTTTTACACTAAGGTCCCTAACGCAAAGGGTTTTTTTTGTTTTGTTTTGTTTTGTTTTCGCAAAGGGTTTTTGTGCAGCTTTTGAGTGTGAAAAGTCTGAAGGAAGAAACACTTTAAGGTGGAAATGTCTATTTTTTCGAGATGTCCTGATGGTCATAAGAATTTGGTGTAAAATATACAGAGCAGGGAGCAGCCCCCTTCTTCTGGGACGGAGACCCAGCCACTGCACTCCCCGCACCCCCCCCCCCTTCTCAAAGCTTTCCTCCCACACGCTGCATGAGCTCAAGGTGTCTGGGAAAACGGATCAGATCTGAGGAATCCAGGGTAGTGCAGGAAGAGGCTACGAACAATCCAAGGCAGTTGAGAAACTAGAGAAGTAAGAGGAGAGGTAGGTTCCAGGAGATGGGAGGGCGGTAGGAGGAGGGAGGGGTGCAAAGCAGGTCAGGGCAGCCAGGACGATGCGCTGCTGTGCTCACAGCCAGCCCCGGTCACCCTGCAAGGGTAGACATGTCACGTCCCCTTCGGGCTGACCTGCTTGGAAAGGACCATACGACTGCTGCAGCAGCGTCCTGCCCGCAATGTCAAGCCAATCGGCTAGCGTAACTCAGGCGGCACAGAGGTCCCTAACCTTAGCTTCACCATGTGCAGCTATGCATTCAGGGACCTCCATCCTATACATTCTGAAGCCACACTCTGGGAGGCTGGATGACTCTTCCCACCCCCCCTTTAAATAAGTATGAAAACCTAACCACAAACCCCTAAAGAAGCTGGAAGTTAGAGCGAAAAGGTGGGCTCCCTGGGCCCCCGAGCGGGTGCTCACCCTGCAGTGAATGACGACCACGTGCTGGGGGTTGCTGTTCAGCCAGGCCTCCTGCGCCTTGCAGATGGTACACACCTTATCCAGGGGGGGCGCGTGCAGCTCTGGCCAGCCCACGTCCAGAATCTGCGGGGAGAGAGAGGAGGCTTCCTGGTGTCCATCTCCAGAAGCCCTATGAAGCCATCTCATGACGGTTTTTTTTTTATTTACCAAAATATTTCATTTTAGAGTAAAGAACAACGCTGCATGCTCCTTCTCTAAAACTTAGTGGGAATTATGGCTCCTTTACTGGAAAGAAAAATATGAAGGATTATGTTTTCCCCACGAGACATCTACTCCCGGGTCTTATCTGCTTTTCTGCAGCTGGAATGACAATTCTAGAAAGGGCTTTCGGGAGCCGCTAATGGTGCGTGGCTCATGGGGAAGAGGCCCAGGCCTGGCAAGATCTGAAACAGGAGTTCTTGGCAGGGGCTGCCAAAATTCCTCCCTTCAGACTAAAATCGCAGTTTGGGAAAACGCTGAGAGCCATTCCTCCACACAAAGGGCAGATAACTTCTCAGAGAGAGATGCCTATCACACGTGACACTCCCCACAGGAGAGGAATGTGCCCAGGAGGGAGGGAGGAAGGCCTGCAAACCTCGGTTACAATTCAGGAACAAAGAAAGTCATCATCACGAGATAAGGAACCTGGCAGGTCTGTGGGCAAAACACAGCAACTCTGAGCCACCTGACACATTCCCAGCTCTAAACCTGAGGGCCACGCAGTGATGTTATTTTTGCTTTCCATTTACTTTTTTAAGACGGGAGGGGAAGGCAGAGCTCTGTCTTATTATAAAAGCAATAGAAATTGTGTAAAATGATGGAAAAATTCAGAAAACTGCTGGAAGCAGGGAAAGGCACACACCCCCTTCCACCACTCAGAGCAAAAGCCTATTCTGGTGACTCCCTTACACTCTTTTTCTATGTACATTTAGCATATACATAAATTCTATATTCTGCCCTTGTTAACTAGCATTAAAACAGGCAATTCACCATGTTACTATTTTTTTTATCCTAATGGTTGCAAAATATTCCAACATATGGAATACAGTATGCATATATATAACATACATACCATAACTTATGCTTATGCAATCTTAAAAATTTCCCCCTAAATCTTTGCTGTTAAAAAGAATAATGGATGGAGAGGGAGTGCATGAATGTACAGAGGTGGCAGGAGGGAGATCTTTGAGGTGAAAATGTTCTGGATTTGATCGCAGTGGTGGTGACACAAATCTACATATTTGAGATGGCACAGAACCACACCACACACACACACACACACACACACACACACACACTCACAGCTGCTGCACGTAAACCCAGTGGAAGTTGCATGCAATCTGTGGATGGTACCAATGCCAACTTCCTGGCATTAATATTTTACTATAAGTTATGCAAGACAGTACCACTGGGGAAGACTGGGTCAGGGGTATGTGGGATCTCCCTGTATTATTTTTGCCTTTGCCTGTGAAGTTATAACTATTTCAAACTAAAAAGTGTTAATAAAAAAAAATAAGCCGTGGATATGAACAGTTCCTAATACCCCTCATTAAGTCATATTCCACAAAGACTTGCTACAAACCCTTTTTGCACGAGCAGGATAAGCATCATGGACATTTAACAAAACTCAGAATATAAAGGGCTAAGATCCATACCTTTGGGTTAAGCTTTGTCAGGTCATATCTCTTTTCCGAAAGGTTTAACACCTACAAAGGGGAAATAAGAAGCTATTAGACTAATCATCGTCCTCAGAGATCAAAGAGGATACAACTGCATTCTCACGCTATTTGCCTTCTAGATACAGAGGATTATAAAAGATTGAAATGTACAGATATGTAATTGTCACAGAATGAAAAGCAAACAAAATAAACAAATAATGACAGCGTACAGATCCTACGGGACTGGACTTGGCCCCAGAAAGCATGGGTTTCCTCAGAGGAAGGAGGTGCGGGAAGGAGGGCACCTGGTCCTCAGGGAGCCCAGGCCCTGACACTCCGAGCCAGCCCAGAGACCCGTGCTGCACTCACGGAGAAGCAGAGCTGCCTGTGGAACCTGACCGCACCTCGAGGAAAGGAGCAAATAAGGACAGCATTGGAGCAGGAGGGGCTCCCCATCCTTCCCTCTCCGGAGATGGACACTGTGGAGAGCTGAGAGGAGGGGTGCTGCCGGGGTGAGGGCCCATGGTCCCTCTACCCCAGAACAAGCTGTCTCCTACACCTGTGGACCGTGGGCCCCGTTAGAACCTTCTTCAGAGGGCCGACGCCTGTGGCCTGACAAGACAGCTGTGGGCAGGGAGATGTTCTGTCCCCACAAGCACCTGTCGGGGCACACAATTCAGACGTACACGGGGGAGGAGAGGCGCTCACCCCGGGTTCTGAACTCAGGAGCCATGGAAGACACACAGGTGTGTCTTTCTTCAGATTGTTCAGAAAGGTCCCTGTCCCCAAACAGGGTGAGTACCCGCAGCCTCGCCATTTGGCAAGGGGGACTCTGGCCGGCGTGGAGGGAAGGACGGCCCCAGCTCCCGGGGCTCAGGCCCCAGGCCCTCGCGGGCTCTCAGTGAACAGCGAGCGGGGCGGGAAGGAGGAGGCGTGGAGGGGACCCCCCCCCCTCCTGGGCCAGGTGTCAGGACGGGGAGACCGTTCCTGCAGGGCAGGCGGCTCTGGGAGCGAGGACGGACTGGGCTGATCTCAGGGGCTGGACCCCGCCCTCCCTGCCTGTCACCAGGCCATGCTGGGGACGGGCGGGCGGACGGGCGGGCGTCAGCGGGAAAGGCCGCTGGGCCGGGCGGGGGCTGCTGGAAGCCACCCGGAGGTCACCTCCTTCTGGCTCTGCTTCCAGGGCCACCCGCCCAGCCCTTTTCGTCACCCAGGAGACTGATAAGGATGACAATAACTACCTTGCCGGGTAAAGATGACCTGCCTCATGGAGATAAAGAGGCCGTACAGGCGCGGGTCTGGAGAGGAGCGAGAAGCTGTCATTTAACCCAGAGAGTGGAAGACGGAGCCGCAGGGCCACCCTGCAGGACCGGCACTGGCACGGAGGGAACACGAAAGAGCAAGGGGGCAAGGAGGCCGTCCAGGAAGACTCTGGTCTTCTGCATTTTTCCTCAACTGGGGGCTCCATCCGACAACCTCACGTGTGTTTGAAATGGGGCCGGGACAGACGCCGGCTTCTGGACGCCCACCCTCCGTCCCCTGATTCACTTCAGCAGGAGGGAAGGAACGGGGCTTTTGAGACCGGGGATGCCAACCCCAGCAGCTGGGGCAGAAGCCGGCGGCCCTCGGGGCGCATGTGGGGAGCCCAGACGCCCCAGACCACCGCGCCAGGCAATGCGGCCTCCGTGCGGTGAGTCCCCCTCCCCGGCACCTCTCCCCGTCAACCAGGACCCCAAGGGCGCTGAGCTGCGGAGGGACCGGCCTGCCTTCCCGCCCGCAAGCTCCTCAGTCCCCGCACGTGGGCGCCTTCGTCCAGTTTCAGCAAACCCAGTGTCCCCCAACGTCCCCACCCTCGGTGTCCCCTCACCGTCCTCAGGCTCAGCATCCCCGCTCACCAGGTAGTTGTCCCCATGCTTGGACCGCAGCATGCGCGTCACCTCCTGCAGGTGGTGCAGGTACGACTCCTCGGAGCAGCCCGCGGGGAAGGACACGGCAATGATGCGCTCGGTGATGTAGGTGAGGTCCAGCTCGCGGCCGTCCTCCATGGCGGGGCTCAGCCCTGCAGGCCTGGGAGACACGCGGGAGGCTGTCAGGAGAGGGGCGAAGTGCCAGGACAACGGAAGTCGAGGGACATCCGCTCACTGTTCCCACCCGGACCTGATTACAGGCATCTGGGAATGCACTGTGCCCCATCCCAGGAGGGCACAGACCTCAACTTCCTTAATGCTCATGACTGGGGCACTACAAGCTACGAGCAGGGGATACACAGAGGAAGAGAGGCTCGTGGCAGCGCAGCAGGCCTGATGGAAAGCCTGCAGAGGGAGGGCCTCAGTGGGCGGGCATCGGTTCAGAGAGCCTGGACCTTGGAGGGAGGAGCCTTCCTCGCTCTGGGTATCAGGTCAGGAGTAGGCAGCAGGGGAGAAGCCCATTAGACGGGGATGGCAGAGCAGAGGCCAAGACTGGGAGACACCTGCAAGTGACTCGTCACGTCTGCATGTAGCATCCTGGGGCAGGTGTGGAGGTCCCGCGGGCTCAGGCAGGAGGCTGGCCTGCCCTGCAGGGGGGATGAGCTGGGAGGGAATCTCAGCAGCTGGGAGGCAAGCGCTAGCATCTCTGAGAAGGGCTGTGCGCAGGCTCTGCTGAGACCACGCGTGGGTTAACCCAGGGCATGCGGACAAGGGCAGGCATCAGGTATGGGAGGATGGGGCCTGGAGGAGGGTAAAAACGCCAAGCAATGAAGCCAGCAGAGGGGAGGGCTGCTGGTGTGGGGAGAGCCCGGAGCCCGGTGAGCCCAGGATAATGCTTCCTGCACGCGGCATCCGGGCTCTGCCTCCCGCATCACTAGGACGGTGCTCTGGGGACCACGGGCCCCAGAGCCCCTCCCAGGAGAGGGCCCTAGGACTGCGGGTGGTGTCAGGGATGGAAGGTAAAACATCCAGCGGAGAGGTGCCGGGGTCAACCCCAAGACAGTGACGGCCCACGGTGAAACTACAGAAGGGTGCAGGATAGTCACGGGAAAGCGGATTTAGTCCATCAAATTCCCCACCACCAGCTTTAGAGGTTTGTAGTTGCTGTTTGTTTACTACTCCCGTTACATGTGTTTCTCGCCTAATTCTGAAAAAATTTTAAAAATACACCAAATGGTTTTAACAAACTTCCAGGCACCCAATCATCCAACTTCAAATCTGACACAGAGCCAACCTTTTTCCATCCATACTCCCTGCTACCTCCTCCATCACTTTGATTGCACTGAAGAAATCCCAGATATTATATGTCATTTCACTCACAAATATTTTTGCATTTATTTCTAAAAGACAAAGATATTTTTAGAAATATCTACAATGCCATTATCACGCCTAAAAGAAACAATATCTTCAAATACCCAGTATCATAAATGTATTTTTTTAATTGGTTTATTCGAATTCAAACAATCACCAAGATTTTTCTTCTCTACCTTATGCATCAGACATGAATGTAAAAGAGTTTTGTTTACTTTAAAAAAATCAAATCACATTTTTTGACACTGGTATTAAAAAATAAAGAGCTCATTCCCTGTGATACAGTCAATTCTGGAACTCCCCCCAACGTTACGTTTCACAATCAAATCACAGCTACACAATTATTTATTGAATGTTTCCACAACCAGCGTTTCTAATGCTGGGAGATTACATCCAGAAAGAGACATAAACATGATATTTATCACCTTTGAGCATTTATCTTTAAAAATGAAAACGACATTAAGATTACTACAGAATAAAATAACACCGTGCCCAGACTTCCTCTGTGAGATCTGACCCAAGGCCAGAGGCACACGAAGGAGTTTCGGTGATGGACACTCACCTGGATGGTTTGTCACAGCACAGAGAAGCAGGTGGTGAGGATGCCCCCGGAGTCTGCAAATGACAAAACAAGGGTCATTCTCAAGTCCCCTGACCTGCCAGCCCCGCACATCACAAACCTCACCGAGAAGGAAGGATGGGAGCCCCGATCCTCTGTTTAATCATAAATGGTAAGTCAGACCCTGGAACTACTGGCTCATCTTATCACCCGGGAGGGTGGACAGCTTATCAGGTCATCTCAGCCCTAAGACTCCAGATCCCAAGTGACACGATTCCATTAACCAACAGCAGGATGGCTTCCCACGTGGGACAGCACAACAATCCCCCGTCAGGGCAAGGTAAGCGGTCCCAGCGCACGTAAACGCTTGTCCTGCGTGTCCTGGTATACAGGAGGCGCTCAGTCAACATCGGCCATTATTACTATCATTATTGTTAGTATTGATATTTACTTGAAAGAACCAGTTAATGACTTTGAGAGAATTCTCAATTTTTTCCACTCTTTTTTTTAAAAAGCTTATCCAACAGAGAAAAAATAAACTCAGGTTATAATTACTTTACAGTTTACATAACCCTTCCCTGTGTGTGTGTGTGTGTGTGTGTGTGTGTGTGTGTGTGGTAAGGGTTATGTTATACTCTAAGGCTATATATACACTCTTTCAGGAGATGCATCCAGCAACTTTGTGAGAAGGAATTATCCCCACATTTCAGAAGCAGGGAAACCGAGGCTCAGAGAGGTGTGAGGTCTTGTCGAAGACGGCAGAGGGGGAGGAGAGCCCAGACGTCCCCGTCTCATCTCCCCGAATGCCTTCCTCTCAGGAGGATCCGTCCTCTACTGCCTTCTGTGAGCTCCTCCCTGCCCGCTGCATCAAATATATTTTTTAAGTATTGGTGAAATGTAAACTGATTCAGCATTTTAGAAAACAGTTTGTCCATAAATATAAAAAGCCCTTAAAAGGTCTGAAGCATGTGACTTAGCAATGTGAGGAATGACGCTGAGGAAATTACTGGAAAAGTCCGTGAGTCTCTATGGACCGGGGCTCTCACTGCGCTGTGATGTGTGTAACAGCAAAAAACAGACAACAGCCTCAGAGGTCAACCACGCGCCTCAGTTACATTAGATAAACCACGCTACCCTGCAGACGGCGACACGTGTGTGGGCCTGGAGAGAGGCCGTGACCTATGACGGCAACAGCGCTGACGACCACAGACGGCCACATGGCCGCTCCCCGGTGCAGAGTATATGATTCACACACAGACCCACTCCCTCCTATACACGCACACCTGGAAATGTGTGGCCAGAGTCCAGGCTGACGGGGCAGAAGTTTGCTTCTGGAATGTCCCGTTACATTTTTTTCTTCTATGTGCATTTTTTTCCTTTTCTGCTTAGAACGTAGCTTACTTCTGTAACTGGAGAGAGAAAGTGTAATGCCTCCAGGGTCAGCTGAGATGAATTTCCAGCTCCTGGTGCGGCATTCAGGCCTCACGGCCACAGTCACAGAACTCAGACGCCCTCCTGGAAGGCAAACAGTGAGGAAGCCGCCAAGGGTGGACGCTAAGCATCTTGGAACGGGAACATTCCCAGCCCACCAGGGTCACTGCACTGTGGCTGCAGGGGCCTGAGAGCGACCCCACCCTCACTATGGCCAGGTCACAGGATCTGACCACAGGGCCATCCAGCCTGTCCTTCCCCCCAAGGACCTCACCTCCCTTAGGACTCAACTACCAGCCTCCGCAGAGCATCAGAATCCCGACCAGCCGGTTTGAAGCTGGTTTTAAGCTAACCAGGTGACTGCACTCATCCCCGTGTCTGAGAACCACTGTCCCCGGCGGGAGACACACGGCGCCGTGTACCGTTCCTTCAATTCATGCAACGTTTTCCATTTTGTTTTATCCTGTGAGTGTGTATGAGGAACGCACACAACGTATCTGCAATATGAGACACGTACATAATTTATAAATAAGTGAACATAACGTACTGCATCCTATTACACTCCATTACAATTAAACGTAAGTAGGTCTCAGCCCTGGGGGTGAGGACTCAAAGCTGACTGGAGACCACTGCTCTCAATTATCAACCAGCACAAAGGGATTGATTCTGTCTTCTGATATTTACAAACGTCTCTGCCTTTTCACTCTGCAAACTCCGGTCTGTGCGAACACATGTGACAAAGCAAAGCAGGAGAGAAGACAACACCCTGAAGGGAGGGGAGGCCACGGGGGCCCTGCGGACCAGCCCCACCTGCTGACGTCCAAGCACTGACGTGACCAGGCCAAGCTGCCCGCCACCAGGCCGCCCCTCCTCGCTACTTAGCCGGAGAGGGAACTTCCCTTGTCATTCCTGACACACAGAAGCTGAGTTTCAAGGGGGCCACAGAGACTCCCCCAAAAGCCCCATCCTTCCATACTCTCTCCTGGTTTGACTTGAAGGTCCGAGAGAACCGTTTTAGTTTTGCTCTGTAATTCCCCCAGAATTAGCACAGGAGCGCGAGATACTTCCTGCTCCAGAAGGCACAGAGCTGGGCAGCTTCCGGGCCTCGGGAAACACCAGGCCCCAGGAGGGCAGTGAGGGTGGGCCTGGAGGGGTAGCACCCACACTCCCCACAGCAGCCTCAAGGCTCAGCAGCTTCACAGAGGGTCCGAGCCAGCCCTCACCCCCAGCAAGTCCTGAGCTCCACCTCCCTTTGCATGATGGATGTAAGCTAGATAGATGATAAATACATAGCTAGATGGTAGATAGGTAGATAAATAGATTGGATAGGTGATAGATACATGATAGGGTTATGTAGATAGATAGATGATGGAAACATACATACACACATACACGCATGAAAGATAATTAAACAAATACATACATACGTACAAGCAATACAATCAGAAGCCAGGCCTCGGCCTACCCTCCCAGCGTTTCTCAGTTTCACCTGCAGCCTGAGCTGTGGCCTTTGCCAACTACACTGAAGTAACACACACCGATTTAGGACAATCTGACACCATCCATAAGCGTAAGTTTGTCAATAAAGAACGAACTCCTTGAAGGCAGGCCCTCTATGCCTTCCAGTACCTGCCCCCATCACCTAACTGGATGACAGGGGCTGGAACCGCCACATACCGACTGTTCAGCCCAGCCTGCCGGTGAGGCTCCTGGCCACTCCTTAGCTGAGGAGCACACGGGGAGGAGGGCACAGCAGAAGCCTAGCGTGGAGGTGGGCTGAGGGACATCACATGAAGGGGATGCCACTCAGGGGGGCGTGGCCAGTGCCAAGGCCCTGCGGTGGGACTGTCTGCATCTCAGGGACCAGCAAGGGAACCAGTGCAGCCAGAACAGGTGCAGGAGGGGAAGCGTGAGGAGGGGATCTCTAGGATGAAAAAGGGAGGCCCTCCGGCGAGTCAGGGCCCCCGAGAGGCTGGAGAGAAAGCCCCTGCCTCCTTTCCTGGCCGTGCTGCCCCTGCACCCCACAGCAGCCAGCCGTGCCTGGGGCGACAGGGCCTGGGTCCATCGACCATGCAGCCCCCCGGGGCTCACTATGGAAGGCAGCAGTGTTCCACCAGCACTGTCCTGTAAGAGGCCACAGGTGACCGAGGTCAGGAAGCAGACCCACTCGTGGTCGGCCACCTGGTTCCCAGCAGGAACCCCAGGACGGAGATGTGATTATCCTCACTTCACGGTTTGGGAAAAAGCATTCAGAAGTACTATTCGGTGTCTAGAATCACACAGTTAAGCAACTTCTGACACCAAAAGTCTGGACTCTTTCGATCCCCCGGCCCCCGACGGTCCAGAGCCCATCCTGCTCAGCCTGTGCCTGGGTCGGACTGGAATCAGCGAAGTTAGAGGAGCTTTGCCCTGGGGAGCTAGTCTAGCCCTACGCCTGGAGGATAGAGAAACTGTGAGCAAGTCACCACTTCTAAGCCAGTTTCTGAGATTTGATGTGCATGAAATCCTGCAACGGGAGAAAACTTCATTCTGGGGCTGTATTTGGAACCAAGCAGATGATACGCAGGGGACGGGACCCCGGATACACTGGATAGAAGCCCCTTGGCTGCCCAGGGAGCTCTGCCGTGAGCAGATAGCGAGGGGCACGCCCCATGCCCAGTGGAAGGGGCCTGACCATGCCCGAACACCGTGCTTGTCAGGAAGGTGACATGTGATGTCTCTGTGAGTCTTTACTTGGAAGCAAAGAATTTACCTACTTGTGGGGCTAAAAAGCCAAAGTCTCCCTTTATCGCCACAGTATATTTCATGCCTTAAGAATGACTGAGAACCAACGTACAAAAGTTTCTTGAAGACAGTCCCTTGCTCATGAGAAACCCTGCATCCTGAGCTCGTGGAAGTCTAAAGAAGCCTCTCTACTTGTAGACCCCTGGCCCCCAGATCTGTGCTGCAAACGCCTTTTCTCTTGCTGTTTTGTAAGAAGAGAGCTGTCCGCCAGCCTTCCTGAGGAGCCTTCGGAGGCTGAGGGCTGCAGGCCACCACCGCTCTCCGTAGACCTGTGCCAGCGCCCCGGGTGATAGCAGCACAGCACCTCCCGTGTTCCTCCTGGTCTCCAGGGCGATGCAGCACCGTCCCCACCTGCCTCTGTCCTGCCCAGCCTCCTTCACCTGTGTCCCCTTTGGCACGTGCTTATCACAGCTCTCAACTTCTAAATGTGCTAAGAAAAATAAGGGCAAAGGGAAGAGACACAGGTGGAATCCGTGCTAAAGGTGAAACCTACGAAAGGTACCCCACAAAGCCTGGGCTGCTCGAGGGGCTGCTCCTTAAAGGTGCTGCTTGAGGCCCAAAGCTCATCTGCTTAGACCACTATGTAGTCCTGGGACCCCAATGAAGTCACTGGCCTCCCTGATAAAATGACAGCTTTGGATCCAGCGCTTAGAAGGTCTGGCGCAGCCCTGCAAACCCCGAGTCCACGGATCCGAAACAGAGAGGAGTGAGCCGTCCACCAGATAAAGAATTAGATGACCTGCCCGGGGGCTCTCTTGTTTAACATATTTTTCAAATTATTAAAATTCATTTATTTTCCTAATGGGGTTATTTTTATATTTGAAATAGACGTAGCAATAGCAATTTTGCAGCCATGTGGCCATCTTTCAAGAGAGCACAGTGACCACCATGACATTTGCATGCCGACACAGACTTCTTTTATTAAAAGAGAACAGAGAGGGCTTCCCTGGTGGTGCAGTGGTTAAGAATCTGTCTGCCAATGCAGGGGACACGGGTTCGAGCCCTGGTCCGGGAAGATCCCACATGCCACAGAGCAACTAGGCCACAACTACTGAGCCTGCGCTCTAGAGCCCGCGAGCCACAACTACTGAGCCCACGTGCCACAACTACTGAAGCCCGCGCACCTAGAGCCCGTGCTCCGCAACAAGAGAAGCCACTGCAATGAGAAGCCCGCGCGCCGCAACGAAGAGCAGCCCCCCCTCGCTGCAACTAGAGAGAAAGCCAGCGTGCAGCAACGAAGACCCAACGCAGCCAAAAATAAATTAATTAATTAATTAATTAAATTTTTTAAAAAAGAGAGAGAAGAGAGACTGGTGCACCATTCACCAAGACCAAGGGTAGCTCAGTCCAGAACACTTGGTGACACTGGCCCAAGCATCGCTGGGAGAGAAATGCTTTGCCACCGGTAACTGCGCCTTTCTAAGAGGGCAGACGGCTGGAAGGAAGGCTGGGGTTCAGACAGGCACTCCACCGTTTGGGAGCAGACGTGGGACAGCCACGTACTTCCAAACAACAGAGGGAGAGAACAGTGGGGTCCTGGGGTCCTGGCGGGGACTACCAGAGTGAAAAGGCCGCTGGAAGCTCGCTGGGGACGAAGGCCAAAGCACATGTCCAGAGTGGGAGGGCAGGCTGCACACCCTGCGGGCCCCGCCCGGGCTGAGTAAAGACAGGCACCCATGGTGCCTGGCGGGGAGGTGGTCCCCTGCGCTCACAGACGTGGGTGGTGTATAGGACGGAGCGGGAGGCGGGATCCTCATCCACTGGGCAACACCACCTCCCAGGAGCTGCTGACTCCCCAGGGCAGGTGGGGCTCCGGGCCCCTGGGCCCCCAGCTGACCTGAGGCTTACTTGGTTCAGTCAAACATCCTGCAACCACCTCAAATCTACACCCAAACCTCTGCTACCCTGACAGGATGCCAAGAATTACTAGGGGCCCTTGTATCTTATACTTTTTCAAGGAAAAGACGTAGTCGATGCATGACAGTAAACAAACACCCTGAAGACCTTACTCTGGATGCAAAATGTGCCGTCGAAGGCTTTGGAGGAGGGTGCTGCAGTCACAGCCAGCAGCCGTGTCCAGGCCAAAGGACTCCAGGCTCCGTGTCTCCAATAATCATACGTGAGAGGCGGATCACTGGCTTCCTATAGGCTTCTACAAAAAGTGGTGCTTAACAAATCCAATGCAGCAATGACACGGCACCAACGCCGCATCACCAAGGGCCCCAGCAGAGCCTAGGGGACAGCCTGAAAGGCTTATGTGAGGGATCCGATTCGGGGTGCAGAGACAACAGCTGCTACAGGCTGTGTGCCCCGTCACCCTCCAACCCAAAGGGCAGGAAAGCGGAGGGCAAGACATTCGGGGCAAGCCCCACTACACAGCAGGTAAGCAGTGCGGCCTGGGCTAGAACCATGCCCACACTCCTCACCATAGCCACCCTCCGGGCATCTCCCGGAGTCCCTTCCAGCCCTGGCGGCTCTGAACACAGGGCCCCACAGGGACAGCCAGCTGACCCAAGGCCAGGGTTAGCCACACAGGCTGTCCCTGCATTACCAGGCCCTGCTCTCCTTCAGATGAAGGCCTCTAAGTACAGGTAACAGAACCCTGAATGCTCCAGCTGTGTGACCTTGAGCAGGCAGCATGCCCTCTCTGTGCCTCATGCTCCTTACCCATAACTACAGCAACCTTCTCTGCAACCTTCTGCACCTTCTGCACCTTCTCTGCAACCTTCTCTGCAAGGTTGTTGTGGACTTAAAGCAGCAAAGGCCTGTCACAGACCCAGAACAGGGCCCAGCACAGAGTAAATGCATTATTAGCATTTACAGCGACATATTCTCATGTGTTTTCTGGGAAAGCATGAAATGGGGTGAAAGGAAAATGAGAACAGAGAAAGAAGTGCCTTAACGAGAACCACTCAGTGGTGAGTGAATGCATGTCGGCAGAGGAGGGGAGGCCACAGACACTTCCCCGTGAAGACACAGCAGCACCCATCTGTCACAAGCACACTTAGACACACACACACACACACACACACACACGGTGGACAAATCAAGCCTGTGCTGCAAGGGTTGATGCTAATGCGGTGTTCTCATGTCCCCTTGCCACAGGGTGATGGGTGGGGACTTGCCTGGCTCAGGAGGCCCTGGGTGAGCCCCACCCCAGCAGCCCACCTCATGGAGTCTCCCTCACTCTCCATCCTCACCTCGCAGCCCTCCTTTCAGTTCTCCCAACACATTCGCTCCCTCCTGCCCCAGGGCCTTTGCACATGCTCAGCACCCACTTATTCAAGCCCCACCTGCAGCTCTCAGCTCAGATGTCATCTCCCCAGCAAAGGGGCCCTGTATGCATGTTCTGTCTACCTTGGTCTTCTCGACCGCACTGACCTCAACTGCACAGAAATAACCAGGGTGTGAATTCTTGTCTAAGCTCTACATTCCCCCCTTGAAGACACAGCAGAGGCACTGGCTGCTGGCTCCCAGATGCAGCTCAGCCCTGGGAGCGGTGTCCTGAAGGCAGCAGGCAGCAAAACACAGAGGTCTGCAGGATGAAGGAAGGAATAAACCAAGCACTAACTTCAAAGTGTCAGAGGGGTGATCTGGCCATTTTAAGAGGCAGGGGGATGCTGTTTTACATTTCAGTAACGAATATCTAGCTAGCTTTATTTTTAAGAGAACAATAAATGGGGTACATTTACTACTTAAGCGGCTTAAACAGTCATCATCTAAAAGAATAGCAGCTGAAGAGTAGCAACTCTCTACTCCGCCACAAGGTTATAACATATGGAATCAACAAAAGGCGGGTGGTTGGTTATTAGGAAGAAATTTTCCATTGAACAGCCAGGTGGTGAAGCACCAACTTCAGACAACCCAGTGACCATAAAGTACAGCCTGTCCCCACAGACCGTCAAACGTGGGTTCTGCTCACTGGCTGGGTGGGACCCATATGCTGCGCCCACCCAGGTACTGGCTACGGTGACACACGTTCTCACCAACAGGATCCTCCAGATCACCCTGTGGAAGCGTTTGATGAGATCCCCGCAAGACGAGGAACCGGAGCAGAGGCCTTCCTCTCCAGGCACACTGCCGACCATACCGGGGAGCTGGTCGCAGCTCTCACCAGGCTCACTCCCTGCTCCCGCGCCCGCTCAGGGGGTGAAGGCTGGCACTGGGCTGCAGCAGGAGAAGGCTGCGCCCCTGCTCCCCACCTCCCCTCGCCCCCTCTGGCTTTCGGGTGAAGAGCAAAGAAAGAAAGACCTTTAGTGAATGCCATACCGGGAACTTGGCAGGGCCTGAGGACACATCAAGGATGCCAGCTTCCCCAGAGTTGCCGGACCTGTGTGCTGCTCCCAGCCATGACCAGCCCCGAAACTTGCGTTGTGAAAGGTCTTATAAAAAGGAACAAAAGGCACGTTGCATAACCAGAGCCAGATTCACAAGGAAGCACGGGGCTTGGTGGCAGTGCACAAATGTCACCGCCAGGCTGGGGACTAGGGAGGGGGCTCCATTAAGGAGATCAGCTGAGACATCTCTGTACATTCTGTGTTTGTTTCTCCAGGAAAATGGAGTTAAAAATACATTTTAAAACTTTTTGAGGGACTTCCCTGGTGGGCCAGTGCTTAAGACTCCACGCTTCCACTGCAGGGGGCATGGGTTCGATCCCGGGTCAGGGAACTAAGATCCTGCTTGCTGCGGGGCGCGGCCACAAAAAAAAAAAAAAAAAAAAATTTGAAAGGCAACAGCTACCCACATCCAGTTCAAATATAAAGGCATTCTTTTGTTCACTCATTCATTCATTCACTCACCGCCCGGATGGCAGGGTGCAGGGGTGATGTGCACCTGCTTTGGAATCCTAACACCTGGGTGAGGCCCCAGCTGTCTGACCTTCAGAAATTACCTCTCCGTTACTCAGTTTTCTCATCTGGAAAGTGGAGGTATTGGGAGGATTAAATAAGGAAACACGTGCAGAGCTAAGAACAGCACCTAGCAGGTAGTAAGTGCTAAATAAATATCAGCTTTGCACTCAATCCTTGTATTTGGGCACCAGGCAGGGATTGGTCCCTGAAACGCAACTTCCCCACAAGCCCACACCAAACACAGTAACCACCCAGGACCACAGCACCAGTCAGGGAAATAAGACTCGGAAAGAAATCTTCCCAAAGTCAGACAGCCAGCAAGACACCGTTCCTTTCCAGAACAAGAATACCAGAAAACAAATTCATTATCAGGACTGCCCACCTTAAGAATTTTTTTAGGATTGCCCACCTTAAGAATTATTTTCTTAATGCTCCTACAGGTGGGCAGCGATTACGATGAATTACTAGAAAAATACACACCCCTCTTAAGTTAGGAAACTAAGGTAACCCCCAAGCTCAACTATGAGAAGCAAGGTTTTGTTCACGCTGAGATTATGTCTGTGCTTATTCGTCACCAAATACTCAGAATTCTGAGCTGCGTAGGCTGGTCTGAACCATACGGAACCCCGAGGCTGATGAAGGAAGGGAGGGAGGCGTCCCCAGGGCAGAGGGTGGAGACAGTGCTTTCACAATCAAATCTGATGTCCCCAGAGGGGTTGGTGGGCGGAGGTCCTCAGCTCGGGCAGTGGCCGCCCCCAGGAAGCAGAGGGCGGGGGCCAGGGTCAGGGCCCGGTGCTCCACGTAAATTTCACTGCCCCATCGCCACCAAGCGAGGACAGGGGCAAACAGAGGAGAGACGCCAGGGACAGACTCGGTGCCAAGTGCAAGTGGAGGCCCTGCAGATCCCTCCGGGGAGGAACTCACTGTGCTGCAGAGGGCCACGGCCAGCTTCTCCTTGCGGAAGCAGCTCCCTCCTCGCGCCTTGCTCCCTCCCTGCCACTGGCCTGATGCAGGCGGAGGGGCGGCTGGGAGCGCAGTCTCAGGGCTGCAGCACAGGAGCCAGGGGCGCCAGGCCCACAGCGGAGCAGAGAGCTCAGTGACAGCACGTAGGCCCGCACTCAGGGCAGGGACGCGGGCACTGGCTGAGGGCTGCCTGCCAGGGCCCTGCAGGAACCGGAGAGGGACCAGGAAGGACCACACAGGGCAGGGGGCTGCGTCCTGCTGGCACTGCCGAGTCCCACCTCCCTGGGGGGCAGAAAGGGCAGGCCCAGCGCTGCTCCCCATCCTCCTAAGTTCCCCCAGGAAACTTACTGGGGTTCCTGGGAAGGCAGGTGTCCCAGAACCTAACAGGTGCGTGCCCACCTGCCCGCCTGCCCTCCTTCTGTCCTTTTTAATTAGCACAAAACCAAGAAACAAACACACAAACAAAGTCAAAGAGCATAGCTGGACCAGAAAGAAGAAGCAGGCGCCATAATACCTCCATTAGCTCCTGAACTGTCACACTCCTTGGGCTCCGAGTTTCCAGGAGGCCAAAAGGAAAAAGGAGGTGGTGGCTGGACACACGTCAGACCGTGGGGAAAACCGTGGCTGAACAGGTGGCCCAACCTGTCTGAGGCTGGATTCAACTTGCTCACTGGACACCCAGAGCTACAAGAGGAAGGACAGCCAGTGCCGGACCAGGAGTGGCCGAGAACCAGAGCCCCATCCCCCACTGTCAGAACCGGAGCCCCATCCCCCACTTCAGAACCAGGGCCCCATCCCCCACTTCAGAACCAGGGCCCCATCCCCCACTTCAGAACCAGGGCCCCATCCCCCACGTCAGAACCAGGGCCCCATCCCCCACGTCAGAACCAGGGCCCCATCCCCCACTTCAGAACCGGAGCCCCATCCCCCACTTCAGAACCAGGGCCCCATCCCCCACTTCAGAACCAGGGCCCCATCCCCCACGTCAGAACCAGAGCCCCATCCCCCACTTCAGAACCACCCTCCCCTCCCCAGCTGTCTACCCTGGAGGTTGTCTGGTGGATTTCATTTTATGAAATGGTCGGATATGTTCCTTAAGTTGAGAGGGAGATTCATGTAGGCCCATTTTATAATTACATCGAAACAGGCATTCTTTTATTTTTTATCAATTATTCCGTAACAAGGACATTTCATTTCTTCCCATAGAGGACCACAGGGAGGGTTGTGGGAGGCTCTCACAGCCCTGTCCCTGGAAGGATGGCCGTGGGGTGGAGGGGTCGGCTCTGGAGGAAACCACGTGGGGTCTCCTTCCAGGCCAGACGCAATGGAGGCCCCGAGCTGAGGGGCTCGAGTTTCTGTCTTAGGCCAGCTCGGTCCCCACAGGACGGCAGGGGCTTCCTGAGATAGGCCGCGGGGGTGAAGGGTAATCGGGCCACCTGTCCCTTTACCTGTCACGTCAGCAGGATTTTAACTCTTCTGAGCATCGGTTCTCACCTCTGTGAAATGGGTCAACGATGGCAGCCTCCTGGCTCCACGAGAGGACCGGAGAAGTCCAGAGGCACCTAGCCCCGTGTCTCATGGCAGTATCGGCTCAAAGCCAGACTCTTCACCATCAGGGGCCCCAGAGAGAGAGACGGTCCTAGCCCAACCCCCGCATTTCACAAGTGAGAGACGTGATGGCGAGGGGAAGTGCACTCTGGTGGGGGAGCAGACGGGGCCAGGTGTGATGCCCCCAGGACAGGCCGTTTATTCCTTACTCCGTGGTGATGGAGAACACGCCAAGCCTGGGGATCCAGCTCTCAAAGACACCATCGAATTCCCAACAGGAGCATTCTCAGTGCCAGCCAGGGATATGAACAGTGCAGGAAGGAGCAGCCCAGGAGTGACCTGCAGCCCCAGGAGAGACCAGACACACTCTCTAGAAAGTAAGGACCTGTGTGATTATCCCTGGGGTAGTGTCACTCATCTTGGGAGGGCGAGAGCTCTCTGCAGAGAGAGGGCTTCAGCAGCAGTGATGTGAGGCCACTCCGGGTGGTGCCCAGTGGGGCAGTGTCCTGTCCTGCAGGCCCATCCTGCCCCAGTGCCCAAGCTTCCCACCAAGGATGACCCCACTGAAATCCAGGGGTCCAGAGGAAAAGGCAGGCCCCGTTTCTGGGAACATCTCTGAAATGGTGTTCCCTTTTTATAGGTGAGGATATTTCCCACATTTAAGTTGCTTAAAATGAAACAGAGAGGTAAATATAAGACTGTGAATGTGGAATTAAATGCCGGATGACAATGGATCACATTCAAGAAAAGACAGGGACTTCCCTGGTGGCGCAGTGGTTAAGAATCTGCCTGCCAATGCAGGGGACACGTGTTCGATGCCTGGTCCAGGAAGATTCCCACATGCCACGGAGTAACTAAGCCCGTGCGCCACAACTACTGAGCCTGCGCTCTAGAGCCCACGAGCCACAACTACTGAGCCTGCGCTCTAGAGTCCGCAAGCCACAACTCCTGAGCTCGCGTGCTGCAACTACTGAAGCCCACGCACCTAGAGCCTGTGCTCTGCAACAAGAGAAGCCACCGCAGTGAGAAGCCCGCGCACCGCAATGAAGAGTAGCCCCCGCTCGCCGCAACTAGAGAAAGCCCGCGCGCAGCAACGAAGACCCAACGCAGCCAAAAAAAAAAAATTTTTTTTTAAATAAATAAAGAAAGAAAAGACAAACACATGTTGCATTAAAATGGAAGATGAGTCTTGGCTGGAGCAGCTGGGAAGCCACGTCAAAGTTTGGGTCTTACTGCTCACTGACTGGAATTACACTCTGTCTTGCCCTCCAAGAACCAAATAAATGAGGTCACACCATAACCGATTGGCCCCCCCACCAATCAATAACTGTATGGTCACTCCATTCACTCTGGAAGACAAATGCCTGCTACCCAGGGCTGCCCACTGAATGCTCAGAGCCAGCCTCCACAATCCTGTACTGTCTCATCCATCAACCAGCCCAGAGACCACCATGTCTGCTGGCTTCTGTCACTGCCGAGTTTAAGGAAACATTGTGCAAACCACTGAAATGTGAGCCTAAAAAGAAAGAGATCTGTTGTTGCTACAAACACGGGTGGGTGTTCACGTCTCCGGAAAGGCACAGTCATCAGAGCTCTCGACCTAACCAGGTTGTGTAAGACCCAGGGCAAATCCAGAGGACTGATGTGGTCAGATCATCTCCTAAGTCTCCTTAAGCTTTCACAACACTTGGAGGGAAGTTTAGAGGACTCATTGTGGGTGTACGTTATGCAAAAACAGGACAGGGGAGCCTCAGCCACTGGACTGAACTCAAAGACAGGGCTATCAATACACCAAAGACACACGGCGACTGTTGTCTGTGTCGACGACTGTTGTCTGTGTCGACACAGTTAAATACTAAAGTGAGTCACGGTCAGGATTCTGCGGGTTAACTGACGGGTCAATTCAAGAACCACCTACACATTCTGATCATTTTTAATGACAGGTTTGACTGAATGTGAAAGCAAATCGATGGCATGTGACAATCCTCTTCATTACTGTTATTATATGGAGAAGAGAAATAGTTAAAGCCACATATCCCAGACCGTATTCGAGCCCAGACCCATCCTAGTGTCTTCCTTGCACTATCTCTCATGACCCATATGGCGGCCCCCTGAGCCGGGAACCCTTACCATCCCTGCTTTGCCAAAAGGGAGCTGAGGACCACATGCCCAAGGTCACCCAGCCAGTGAGATGCAGCGCTGGGGCTCAGCCCAGAGGCCACCATGTCTGCTCCCAAACCTGTTTATGCCAAATGCATAAGAGGTTCCCAGCTCTTACTCACCACGGTGGGCCGCCAACTTCCCGACTACCCTAGCACCCCAAAAGCCAAGACCACTCAGCCCTCCACCGCAGATTCCTCCCAGCTTGGCCTCTCCTCCTGCCCGCCTCTCAGGTTTGTATGAGAATTGCCCACTGCAGGTTCGTGGGGAGGCAGCTGGGAAGTGGACTAGGGTCTCTTCTTTCTGATGCGCAAGTCAGGGGAAAAGGTCTGAGGACCCCTAATCAATAACTAATCAATTGGGGACCCCCCTGGTGGCGCAGTGGTTAAGAATCTGCCTGCCAACGCAGGGGACACAGGTTTGAGCCCTGGTCTGGGAAGATCCCACATGCCGCAGAGCAACTAAGTCCATGCGCCACAACTACTGAGCCTGTGCTCTAGAGCCCGCGAGCCACAACTACTGAGCCCGCATGCCACAACTACTGAGCCCACGAGCCACAGCTACTGAAGCCCACGCGCCTAGAGCCCGTGCTCCACACAAGAGAAGCCACCGCAATGAGAAACCTGCACACCGCGACGAAGAGTAGCCCCTGCTCACCGCAACTAGAGAAAGCCCGTACATAGCAACGAAGACCCAACGCGGCCAAAAATAAATAAATAAATTTATAATTAAAAAAAAAAAAACTAATCAGTTGTAGTTCATTCACGGTTGTCATGTTCTAAAAAGTCACCATGACACTGGCCAGCCTTCTTGTGCCTATGAGCGCCAGCCATTGTAAACAGAAATCACTAACAAAGAGAAAAAAATGCAAAAAATGTGGCACTAAAAGAAATATACCTTGAAAAGGACACCTGTTTATTGATACTATTAGTCTGAGGGCTGAAACAAGAAGGCACCTTGTACAACCTCAGCTGGTGACGTGCCCACAGGCAGCTCAAAATTTTTGCCCTTCTGCGCACATCCCTGGACAACCACAGAATCACAGTGAGTGTTATTTGTGGATTACAAATAAATTTTAGTAAATAGGCAAGTTTGCAAACATAAAATCCACAAACAATGAGGTGTGACTGTAATTTAATCTATTTAAATTTGTAGATGATTCAATCTTTGATTCACTTAAGAACTATCTGGAAAACTTCCCAATTCTAATGTCCCCACATTTGTCACGAGAACATTATGAAAAGAATCATAATCACAGTCTGATGCAGTCATAGTTGTAAGTTTATGTGATATCATTTTTTTATACCAAGGGTGCCTTATGCTCCTTGGGAAGCTAAGCCCTGGAGTTCTCTTTCCTCTTTGGAAGGTAGAGGCTGACAGGTTGATGCTGCCACGCTTCCTTCTAAAGACACGCACTGTCTCTGCCAGAGCTCTGTTTCCACCTGAGGACTTCCGACGCCATGCACTGAGCCGCTTGGAGCGTTTTCTAGACAGAGACTCTGAAGAAGATAGCTCTGTGTTCTAGAACACGGACAAAAGGATCACAACATCGTCTATGCAGGAGGGAGAGGAGAAGGGCATCAGCAGGTGAGAGACTGTTCCCAAGAGGAAGGGATCTCGGTGAGGCAGCCCAGCCCCACCCCCTCTCCGTCCCCCTAGGCTGCAGCGTCCTCAGTCATCCCTACGCCCAGCTCGCACAGCCCGCCAGGCTCGCTCAGAGTGGCCGCACCCCTGGAAGACATCTCCTTGTAGAGCAGGTGTTCAAACTTCAGCTGGCAGCACAGTCACTCGGCAGGCTTAGGAAAAGAGAGATCTGGGGTCAGGGGTGGGACCAGAGGATTTGCGTTTCTAAGTTCCCAGATTTATGCTGCTGCTGTTGTCCTGAGATCACACTTTGTGAACCACTGACTAAATAAACTATCTGTGCATTGCTTGGTTTGGACTAAAGTCTTGTTATCACATACTCTGCTGGCTTTGCTAAAGCATCCCTCGCTGTCGTTTTCACTCAGTCCCCCAACCTCCCAATCACATTCGGAATGACCACTGCAGCAGTGTTGTCAGCCTCTACTTGAATATCCCCAAGGACAGGGAGCTCACCGCCTCATACACCACCAAGTCCATTTTTAACTCTTAATTTTCCAAAGTCCTTTGTCACATTGAGTCTAAATCTGTGCTCACTCAACGTCTGTACCTCGGCCATGAGCAAATCATATTGAAGTCAATCCCTCTGGGGAGGAAGATGTATGATTTTCCCAAAGAGAAGAGTAAGAATGCACTTGGCTAGTTTGAAACTAACTTCACGTAGAATGATTGTTTTAAAAAGGCTTTATGAAGCAAACATTGCCATTTTAGAAAACAAAGTATCACCTCTGTGTCATGTGCTGATGAACTCAGCAGGTTTTCAGTGAAGCATTTCATCAAGCAGACACAGTGTCCTTCCAGATGTCAACTAGTCCGGAGGCCACACTGGCCGCTGGCAGGCAAGCCTTGAGCCCTCAGGTACTAGAAGATAACTGGGCAGGATGGGGAGCTGGCAGCGGATCTCGAAACATGGTGGGCGATCCATATGATGAAAAAGTTACTGGCCGCTGGGCCTCAATCACCAGCCCATCCTGAGCTCTGTGCCTATCCTACTTGCATCCTGCATAATAACCCTGGGAGGTGGAGACCAGGGTCCTGAGCTTCAGGTACCACCAGCTTCCAATCACTGAATCACTGTAAAGCCAAACCCAGACATCACATCACTTCATCTGATAAGTATTTCAGTATCTTTAGAATGAAGACTTTTTTTTTTTTATAAATTTATTTACTTATTTTTATTTTTGGCTGCGTTGGGTCTTCGTTGCTGTGCATGGGCTTCTCTCTAGTTGCAGCGAGCGGGGGCTACTCTTCACTGCGGTGTGCAGGCTTCTCATTGCAGTGGCTTCTCTTGTTGCGGAGCACGGGCTCTAGGCGCGCGGGCTTCAGTAGTTGTGGCACATGGGCTCAGTAGTTGTGGCTCGCAGGCTCTAGAGCGCAGGCTCAGTAGTTGTGGCGCACGGGCTTAGTTACTCCGTGGCGTGTGGGATCTTCCGGGACCAGGGCTCGAACCCATGTCCCCTGCAATGGCAGGCAGATTCTCAACCACTGCACCATCAGGGAAGCCCAGAATGAAGACTTTTTTAAAAATACAACAAAATACCAGTATCATTAGCAATATATTCCTTAATGTAAAGCAAATATGAAATCATGTTTGTACACAAATATGGAATCAATGTTCAAATGTCCCTGTCTCACAAGTTTTGTTTTGGTTTTGTTTTTTCACAGTCTGATGGTTTGAATCAGGACCCACATCAAGTCTTACAATGTTTATTTAATGTCTCTTCATTTCCTTGGAGGAGCCCAGGTTCCTCCTCCTCTTCTTGCAGTGTATTTGAAAACAACTGGGGTTTTTTTTACCCAGTAGAATTTCCCCATTCTGGATTTTGCTGACCCCTCTGGAAATATTTTTCAGATCGCTCTGGCCCTGTATTTCCTGTAAGCTGTGGGTGGGTCTGGGCTTCGTGTGATTCCGGTTGGATTTCTGGTAGGGACTCAGCCAAGAGGCAGCCTGTCCTTCACGTGAGGCCCACATGACCCCACCAGCTTCCTTTTGTGAACAAGGAGGTTACAGAAGGCCACAGCCTAGAGCCAGCTGTTTAGTTATTCGTGGTCTGAAACATGGTCTATTCTAACTCTATCACTTTCTCAACATCTCTTAGCCGGAATTCCTCACCAAATAAAACTTCCTCCCTTCATCTATTTTTAACTCTGAGGTACAGTTCGTACAAGAAAAGAAGGTTAAATGCTTGATTGCTTCTCTTCATCAAATTTCACAAGTTGGTTCCCTAACATCCCATCAAGGGTAACTAACAAAGTTTTGTTGCTTGTTTAAGTAAGTGCTTTTTAAAGTCTGTTGTATAGGTCAGAAAATGATGTCTCAAAGTGACAAAGCTAACAGCTGTTACAACCCCAATCCGGGGCAATGTCTGCACTCAGGGGCCCCAGTCCTCAGCTCCACACCTGCTCTCCAGACCCAGTTCCGGAGACAGGCCCCTGTGTCCCTACGTTCCTTGGGTCCCAGGAGAGGGCCAGGGTGGAGGGCCCTAGGGCATATAGAACTTGGAGAAGAATCTGACTCCACAACCCTGGGCTCCCAAAATGACAGCCAGGGTCACTCGCCCCCCCCCCTCCCCCCCGGCCATTGCTCCCAGGCAGAGACTTAAACTTGAGGGAGTTTGCCGCTGCGTGCTTTTTTTAAGGAATACTCCTCTTGCAGGTAAAAATACACTCAGGTAATTCAAGTGCTATGGCAATATGATGCTTCTCCTTCGTCCCAATCCGGGGCATTAAAAAAATAAGCAGCTGTTTTTCCCCTTCAATAGTTACTGCTATTTCCACCACCGATCACACAGAACCACTGTCTTCAAGCATCCCTCCCACACTTAAAACCTGTGACTGCTATGGAACCAGTGTCATAAAAGAAAAGAAACACATTCGGAATGACCTGAGTTTTCTTATCCACTGCAGACTTCCAGCCTTCGGACCTGGGGACACCCCAGTCATTCCTTGAAAACATTTCCCAAGGCCCTGCCCTGGGAGGGGAGCTGTCACGCTGGAAGCCGCAGGCCCTGGCGAGCTGACCGTGGTCGCCCTAAAGCGCCGGGCGCGGGGGCCCAGGACGAGGATGCACTTGGACGATGAGAAGCCCGAGCCAGAGTGGTGGAGACGCCACGCCGTGTGCGCCACAGCTGGCGGTGCACGTGCAGGGGATGCTGCCGTCTGACACGAGGACAGGAACAGACATGGGGAAGCAATCGCTGGAGTGACCGCCTGCGGCTGGGGTGGGTTCTAATCTTTCGCCGGCTCCGTGCCGCCCTGGATGCGAGCTGACCCTGCGTTCATGTGTCCCCTGCAGCCTTATCCTCACACCTGCAGCGGGCCTGGCGGCCAGCAACAGCACGTAGCCACCAGCTTTCACACCCCAGCTACAAAGGTTGGGGGGGCTTATGGTGTGGGTTTTTCTTAATTTGCGGAGGGTTGTCCCTCTTTCTCAGAAGGTCCCTGAACTGAAACTTAAGGAAAGGCTCCTGATGGCCGACCTGGAGTTCCCACTAAGGAATTGCAAACGCTGCCCGGGCCTCTTCACCGGGACACCTTCCCAGAAATCCTGACAATTCTACCCTCAAAGGTGAAAAAAGCCAGGGGTCTGGATGTTATTTCAGGTGAGGGAGGGAACGGTGAAATCAAAGCTAGTGTAGACCCAAGTTTGGCCTGGGGTAAGGAAAGGTTGGAGGCAAGTACCTCCTTCCTGGAAATCTACGGGAAGCCACACCCAGGTGTGGGGATGGCCCAGGGCCGCGTTTAGGGGAAGCCACACCCAGGTGTGGGGATGGCCCAGGGCCGCGTTTAGGAGACGTGCTGACGGCAGCTGCAGCCAGAGGCCGGGCAAAGGTCAGGGCCCCCTTCCCGGAACGCCAACTGGCTGGGCTCTGACCAGTCTGGCCTGGGTCCTGCTGATTCCTGGAAGGAAGGGAAGGGGGTCTTCCCATTCCCACTGTGGGCTCACCCTGACTCAATGCCAGGCCAGCTCCCCAAGCTTCACAGAGGACTCTGAACTGAGAAAAGCACAACAAATGAGCAATTGAGAAATGAAGTAACGAAGTCATCAACCCAGCCCAGGGGCCCGGCCCGCTCTGAGATGCCCTGGAGGGGCTGGTGGGCGTCTGGATCACCAGCGCACCGGGAACCTCAGGAACAGGGAGCCCCCGGGCCGCATCTCAACTCAGTTGTTCAGCTTTTCCTCAACGCTCCGCACTCTTCCCCCAAGTTGTAAATCCCCGGGCACTCCTGTCCATCCGTACTTGCTGAGAACACACAGGAGCAGCCAGCGTGTGCCCCCACTCGGGTGCAGCAGCTGGGGAAACAGGGCGTGAGGCTCTCCGCGAGCAAACGCAGACCCTCCAGCAGCACCGCAGGGCTAGAACACCCTGCCTCTCCAGTGGAGATGGTGCCACAAGCTCTGGCCTCACACCTGTCCCTCCGTTTCTAGTTCTTGGGCATGCCCCAGCCCCCCGAGGGCAGGTGTGCTTGCCATGCTTCTCCCATCCTAACTGAGCCTTTCAGTCTCCACATGCCCCTTCAACGGTCCTCCATGGGGCTCCTCAGAGGACCCATCCCTGTGTAGACAGGTTACTTGGAGCACAGCTATCAGATGACTTAGTTTCAAGGTTAAACTCTGGGAATGCAGCATCGTTTATACTTTTATTTCTGGGTCTCACCCGGCTTTTACCAAACACATAGATGTTAAGTTTGGTTCTCTTGACCGAGTGGAAGACTTGGACTTTGATCCTCCAGGATTCTTGAGACTTTTCTCTACTTCCTAAAGATCAGAGAGATTAAAAAGCAAGGAAATTTGCAAGTCTCTGTTGGCCTGAAACAAATTAATATCATTGTGATTCTGGTCAAATATGTTCTTATGAGATACACAGCCTCTGCAGGGGCAGCTGTGGGTCCCAACATGTGTGTGCGTGCACACGTGTACATGTGTTTGTGACTTCCAGAAAACAGCATCTATCTATCACTCAGCTAAGACTCTGCTGTGGTAGGCAGATCCATGTCTATGCTTCTGAAGGTTTACTATTCGGGTGGAAACAACCTATAAGCAGGAATAACCAGCATCCAGTCAAATACCCGCACTTAGAGACGAGGACATGAAATTCGTACAGAGAGCCTGCTGTGGAAAGGAGCCAGCAGGAGGGACCAAGGTTCCATGAGCTGCAGTAACACTTCTTTACAAATCAATATCTGACAGATAGAAACCTTGAAATGTGTAGTTGTTACCTAATTTTGCAGTAAAATAAAGAGTAGATTCATCAGAGTAGATTCCTTTCCCTCCATCTCAAACTTCCAATTATCCAATTTGGTAGGCATTCTTTCTGAAATAATTCAATACTTTTGAGAGAAGCTGTCATGCGGCCACTGGTGGGAAATGTGACACTGACAGCATATGCTCGTGGGCATGTGTCCTAAACAGTCTCGCTGCCCTCGTGCTAACCTCATGGCTCATCACCACTTCCTCTGACTTTGTGAGTTTAAGCAAACGATATTGAACAAAGTCCCAACACACACACACATACATACATGCAAATACAAAGGTGTAGCTGTCAGAACCCAGCTTGGAAACTCCAGCCTCAGACAGTGTAATCTGATTCCCAAGGTCACCTTTGACAGAAACCACCCATGGCCTTCACTTTAATTAAACAAGGAGAAATAAAGCCATCTGAGTTCAGTAAACAGCTGACTCAAATTTCAGCAGCTATTCTTATACAACCTCTTCTCCAGTGGGAGAGACCACAATGGCCCAGCAAACAATGGGTGTGTGCGTGCCAGCCGCCAGGTGAGGGCCTGCACCTGCGTCCTCAGCGGAGGCCGGCACTGCCCTGACCGCCTCCCGCACGTGGCCCCGAAAGGCAGAGACACGGCCTCTTTCAAGGACGGCAGCTGCTCTGAAGAGAATGCACCTCTCAGACGCAAAGCAGCGCGGGGCTTCCGTAGGGCTGGATGCTCTGGGGAGGTGGCTGTGTGCTGCCCGTGGGTGCGACTCATACACGTGGACTCACAGTGTCCCAGCGAAAGCTACACTGGTACCTGGGAAAGAGTTTCCGTTGGTGCCCTGATATGAATCCACTCCCTTGGGTAGCACTGGAAAGGCAAAGATAAGATGGAAAAACAAACAACACTGCCCCGACGTCAATAAAAAGCTGTCAGGCCAAGTTCAGAGCTCCATGAGGCCTGTGCTGTGGAAAGATCCTGCAATCAATCCACCGACCACCAGCCGGAGGCTCTCACGCCACCTGCATCCTGACCCCAGGCTCTTTTCCATGGGCTTCTTGAGTTCCTCTAAGCCTCCAAATGAGGGATGACAAGAATCAAGGTCTTAGAAGTGCCTGTCAAGGTGCCTTCACCCTCCCGCAGCAGACGGCATGCTCTGGAACCAATCAAACTGGTTCTCTCCCGGCAGATGGCAAGAGAACAACGATCAAAAACAAAACACGGGCTTCCCTGGTGGCACAGTGGTTAAGAATCCGCCTGCCAATGCAGGGGACACGGGTTCGAGCCCTGGTCCGGGAAGATCCCACATGCCGCGGAGCAACTAAGCCCGTGCGCCACAACTACTGAGCCCACGTGTCACAACTACTGAAGTCCACGTGCCACAACTACTGAAGCCCACGTGCCTAGAGCCCGTGCTCCGCAACAAGAGAAGCCACTGCAATGAGACGCCCGCGCACCGCAAGGAAGAGTAGCCCCTGCTCGCAGCAACTAGAGAATACCCGCGCCCAGCAACGAAGACGCAACGCAGCCAAAAATAAATAAATAAAATTAAAAAAAAAAAAAAAAACACACACAAACAGCAAAGCCTGCGGGAACTGAGACCTGTTATCGCCCTCTTGAATTCACTGAACAACAAATAAGGCTTTTCCCCGCTCACTGTGTACTTTCCCCGTGCCAGAGCCAGAGCCAGAGTTAAGAATCTTCACACGTTATTTCATCCCATCCTTATCAGCGAGCTGCGAGGAAGGGGGTAGTATCCCCACTGTACAGAAGAGGGAAGTGGAGCCCAGAAGCAAGAGGGCTCAGTTCAAGGTCACTCAGCTCTCCTGTTGTCACAGCCTGCGTGGGACCCCGACCTGACTCTAGCCCCACGTAATCACTGCTATATTCTGTGCTATACGTGCAGGTGAACATGCCTGTAGATCTATAGAAACATCTAGAACATACACATGACTCAGTCTTAAAGAGCCTGACCACCTCTCCCATCACTAATGATCATGGTTACCTAGAAAAAGTGATGCATCCACTGTACAGCCCAGTAGACCACGTTCCGTGGAAGTCCCACAAGTATGACCCAAACAGGCAATAAAGTATTGGGTACCCTTGTCTGTTTCTAAATGCCATGCCAATGGGTACAGCCACATAATGCCAACGGGTTTGATAAGCTGCCCTTCAAAGCTTGTATCCGATGTCCCTCTAAAACAATAATTCATCTCGATCTGGGCACAGACTGGAGCATTTCTGTGCAGCTATGGTTCAGCATCTGTCCCAGACGCAGTCAACACCCTGCATAACTTCCCACATGGCACTTTCTCCACTGATTTGCCTTTTCCCTCCTTGCTGATAAGGCACATGCCAGTAATGTGGTTTCCTTTTTACACTGGCTTCCAGGAAACTCGGAGCCTGTTTGCACGTTTCATCAGCTCAGTTAACATTTACAAAGGGAGGTTTGCCTCCCAGACCTTTTTCTCAGCCCCACTGCCTGCCATTTTTAGTCGAACTTCACACCCACTTTTTAAGCCGTCGCAATAAACAGAGGATCTGCTACCAGAAAAGGCCTAGAAAAACGAGCATCAGGGCAAACAGCCAAAGGTTCAGAGCATGACAAGCACATGAAGATTCCTGTGTCCCAAACACCCCAGGTGGTCACAGAGGTGCCTTGCCCGGCAAAGACTCTCACAGAGCATAGCTTCATCAGGTGCAGGGCACCTGTGCCATCAGAGGCACAGGAAGCAGGAAGGTGGGCGAGAAATCCCCACCAGGACTTTGGATTCTGTATATGGCGAAACCGGGGCCAAGGGCATGGTGCCGCGTCCAGCCTGGGAAGCACAGAGGACGCACCTAGTAGATATCCTGGAGAAGGCGCCGGGGCACACCTGTCTCCTCTCCTCACAGGTGAGGCTGGGAAAGGCACACACTCCCCGAACAGTGAGTCACTTCCAATTTGCAATAAGAGGGTTGTCGGCATCCTGTTGTCCTGGAAAGTGCGCTGAGCCAGGTGTCCCGCAAGCTGCTACTAAGTCATTAACACCAGGCTTAACCCCCTCCAAGGGGGTAAGGAGGTGGGGGGCAAAGAAAACACCCAGAGGCAAAATGACATTCAAAGACCATATCCATTCAAAAAGCAGACAACCATAAAGATCTGCCAGAGTGAAAGTGTTATCACTGAGTTTACCTTCAATCTGATAGGAAGCTGGCATCGGTCAGAGCCTCCTGCTCCAAAGCCAGTGCATCGTGCCCTCCACACAGACACCCTGGACACAAGTGCTTTGCCCACATCTCTATCACTAAGAAAATGGACAAGGCGCATCTCTGCATTACAGCAGGGGAAACTCGGGCTCAGGGAAGTGAATCCCTGAAGTAATTATCACTGATCGGAAAGGTAGTTCTTACAAAGGAGTGCATGATTCACTCATCTTAAGGAAAGCGTGCAAACAGCTACCGCAAGGTGGTCCAGGGTCCCTACAGAGCTCTGTGAACAAAAGCTATAGCTCAAACAGAGGGAGAGGATCCTAGAGGGGTCGGGATCTCCCCAAAGAGGGCACAGCAGGAAGGGCCCCAAGGAAATGCCAAGGACTTACCTGTTCCAGGTGGGCTTGAGCACAGTGGGGGCTCACCACCTAAAGGGAGGAGAAATACGATCAACAGGTGGGTTCTCTCAAGAAAAATACTCAGCATCACGACCCAGCGAGGCTCCCAAACCTGAAACTGCCTCTGACCACATTCACACAAAGTTTTGCATCTCAAGACAAAAAAGACCTAGTGTTTACTTCGCATCTCAAGACAAAAAAGACCTAGCGTTTACAGAGTCCAGATTTTTGTTCACTTTTGTAAAGTCCGGATCCTTTTCAGAGAATGTCATGAAAACCATGGAGCCTCTCTCCCCAAGAGAAATGTCCATCGCTCATAAATACAGGACTTCATCTTTAATTTGGAAGACCTAGCAGACTCCCAGGCTAGGAACTCCTGATCTAGGGCAAGCCCCTCCTCACCGGGTAGCATGGGGAGCGGGGGCCAGGAGAGGGAACTGGGGGCTCTGCCTGGGGGTCTTCCAGCTGCCCCAGCACCTCACAAACACGCTCAGGGCTCGCATTCTCTACAAAACAGATTGCCTTTTCTAGAACTATTTCCACAAGCGGAACCAAAACCAGAGTCTAAATGTGGACATGTCATTCTAGGCTGGAGCTTAGTGCATGAGGCAGTGGGAAGGAGTCCCTTTGACTCCACCCCGGGCCCCTGCAGATGTGAGCACGTTAAGAAAGACACACAGGCCAATGTGATGAGGCCACAGCTGCAATCAGGTCAGAAGAAACACAGTTACAGGCACCCGGGACAACAGACCCCAGCTCTGGAGTCCGTCTTGGGTGGGACTTCTTCTCCACCACTTCTTGGCCATGGGCCCTTGGGCTCTAATCGCTCTGGGCCTTGGTTTCCCCATCTGAGAACTGCAAGTTGTAAGAGCTTGTGGTGCCCAGAACAGGGGCTGACACGGGGCAGCTTCTCCTCCTGGGAACACGGTGCCCTCCCTGAGCAGAAAGGGCTGTCGGCAGGTGAGGGAATCAGACTTGCTTCCTGCAGTTCTGGAAGGCCAAGATCCTGGCACCTGCAAGCAGGATTCAGCTCCCCATGAGCTGCGTCCTGGCTCTCGTCCCTCCGGACCACGTGTAGCCCCATCCTCAAAGAGTTTTCTAAAAATGTGTAATGGCAGGAGAAATCCCAGGGATCTGACTAATTGTCCTTGTGGGTTGGAGTGGGCAGCAGTGCAACCTTGTTTCTTGCCATGGCAACTATTTATAGTTCTCCAGCTTATCTTACAAAGTTCCTTAAGGAACATGACACACAGTCATTCATTTGTCCGGGTCATGTTATTACTCCACCAGGATTCTGACTCATGTTCTCATCTGGGACAGGGGCCCTCTCTCCTGGCACCCCATCTTCTTCCCCCCTACCTAGCATACACTTAGCAGCCCCTCTCACTGTCCAGAATCGCTGAGCCAATAGTTGCTTCACTCTACACTGAGAATTCTTAGGAAGCAGGAACAGTCTTTGGAAATATAGGGAGCTACACAGATGCTCATAGGATGGTGCTGGCAGTCAAGACAAGGAGCCCCTGTGCTTATGGAGCACGGTGATTAATTTTATCCTGTGTACAGTCCTCACGTGGTACAGGCTTGTGTCCTGGTGCTTCACTAAACGCTTGACGCACTGGTGCGAAATGTGCAAGCCGCCAGAGCTCCTGCCTTTGAAGAATCATTATCTGTATTCCACGCAATGGAATACTAATCCAACGATAAAAGGAAGTGAGCTGTCAGGCCATGAAAAGATATGGAAGAACCTTAAATACCTATTTGCGAAATGAAAGAAGCCAATCTGAAAAGGCGGCATACTGTATGATTCCAACTTTGTGACATTCTGGAAAAGGCAAACTACGGGGAAGTGGATGCCAGGTATCGGGAGAGGGATGACAAGGTGGAGCATGGAGAAGCTTTAGGGCAGAAAAACTGTTCTTTGTGGTACTGGAATGGTGGATGTATGTCACTATACATTTGTTCAAATCCTAGAACGTATAGCACCATGTAAATTACGGACTTTGGTTAATAATGTATCAATATTGGCTCATCAAGTATAACAAACGCACCACACTCATGCAAGATATTAATAACAGGGGACATTATGAGGGAGGAAAATGGGTATAGGTTAACTCTCTATACTACTTGTCTAATTTTTCTGTCAATCTAATACTGGCCTAAAAAATAAAGTCCATGAATTCTTTTTCATTCATTGTCTGGAAGATGTGCTTGTTAAGAGAACAAATAGCACAGACTTGAGTTTTAGAAACAGCAAAACCACTAGGAAGACAGTCCAGCAGCCAGGCGCGTCCCGCACCTCCCATGTCCCCTAGAGCCACACGAAGTGCGATGACACCGACCACCCGGCGTGGCCCCAGAATGTCCTCCAGAAAACGAGAGAGAGCTCTGTGCTCTGGGGCTCTCCCAATCCCACCTCCCGGGACCACCACAATAAGCCCCATCTATGGCTGACCTCACTAAGAGCTGTGCCATCCACACCCCGATCTTCTCATTTCTACTGAGTGCCTTCTCTTGCCAGGCACTCGCTGTCCTTCACGGCAATACATTAGTAAAAAAACGGACAAGTCCTCAGGAAGGAGACACTGACTAACACAAACTGCATCAACTGTACTCTTCATTAGGAAGTGAGGTGCGGCGTGGGGTGCGGTGAGCGGGCTCCCCAGTTCAGGGGAGCGAATGTCAAGCAGCAACTCTCTGCATTCCTGCCAGAAAAGAGCCTCTCGTCCAGGGAATCGATTACAAGCCCTACTGTCTGTTTTCACACACACTGCTGTGAAATGCAGACAGCAAATGTCTGAGGAAGGACCTTGAGTTAGAATGAATTTGCAAATGAAAATGCATAAGAAGTACCAACTCAGAGAAAAAGCGATGGCGGGGTGGGGGGGGGGGGGGGAAGCAACCTGTCCGTACAGAGAAAACTAATGTTTACATCAAGAACTGCAAACACCTACTTTAGTAAAGATCATCATCAAGTGGACACACTGACACGTGTCCCTTCAAACCAAAATCCCAGGATGGGAACTCCATGAAAACAGATGAGACTCTTCCGGTACATTTCCTATTTCCTATTTCCTCCCTTCAAATAAGAAAGAGGGAGGCAGCGGCCCACGGTCTGGCAGAACCGTGGAGCAATCACGGTCAGGACACAGCATGTTCCCACGTGGGCCACTCTGCTCAGCATCAGGGAACGTGAGCGCTGCGCAGCCTGACCAGAGAGACAGAAGCGCACGGCTTCTCCGGAGGGGCTGCGTCCCCTGCTGGAGCCCACGTGGCTGCAGGCTCCCCACCGCCCCTCGGATCTGCAGGCCCTGCCTGCTTTCCCCCTCGGGAGCTGCACGTCCTCGGGATGGAGCCACCAGGTAACCATGCCGAGGGCTGCTGTCCCGGGTTCAGGTCGGGTCAGTGACGGCGGTGCAGGCTCACCTGCTTTCTCTCCCCATCTCCAGGGCGTCCTCGGATCGCACCCCTCACAGGGCCGTCTGGGTCTTCTGCTATTTTCGTTTGACAAAAGGAAAGACTGTGGTGCTGGGTCATTTGCAGGTGACCTTGGTCATCCTCACCACGAAGGAGCTGGTGCTGCCTTAGCATTCGGCCTCTGCAGGGCCAGTCCCATCCCACTGATGGAGCTGAAAACCGAGCAGGCCCACAACTCCCTGAGGGCATGGCCAGCGCGTTTTTTCAGAGGGATCTGGCAGTGCCCCCCACCTCGCCGAGCCCCTTGCCTGCTCTGTGAGGTGTCCTGAGCCAGCGGCAGCGGGACGAGAACAGGGCTGCGTCACCTCCAGCAGGGCAGCCCCCCGGGGATGCCTGCAGCTCAGTCACAACAGGGCCAGGGCCCCTGCAGGTCCTTCTCCCCGGCCCGCACAACCCGGGTAGCTGGTGAGCGTACCGTGAGTGCCCCGGGGCGCTGAGTCCCAGGGAGGCTGGGCCACGGATCCTTCCAGGGAGGAGACGCGGCGGCCACAGAGGTCAAACTCCACATTCCTCTCCTGATACAAACGGATCCCCTTTCTCACTGGAAGGAGCCTGGGAGCAGGGGGGGGTGGACAGAGGATGTGGGAGGGACAGGGCAGGAGGCAGAGCCAGTGCCCACTAGTGACTAAGGTGGCCCCAGAGGAGGCCCCAGAGGCCTGGCCTGTCTCGGCTCCAGGTAGGGCCGAGTCACCGTTACCAGGGGCAACCACAAACAAACAGGGCTGTGCCCAGCGCACCTGGCGACGCGGCGTCTGCTGCCTGTTCGTATCAGCAACCTGTCCCGAAGCCAGCGGGTGGACCGGTGAGCAGGACAGAGGAGGGACGAGGGCGCCCTGCACCAGAAGTGACTGTGCCCCTGGGGGATGGAAGTGTGGGTGAGTGCGCGTGAGGGGGAGGGAGGGTAGAAGGTGAGTGTGAGCGTTGTGTGTGTGTCTACGTGACCATGTGTCTGTGTAACTGAGTGTGAGTGTGCGTGTGTGTGTAAGTGTGTGTACACACTACAGAAGCCCAGCCCTGCGCTTCACTTCCCGGGGGGAACTATGGTGCTTTGTCTGCGGCGAGGCTCTTTCTCCGGAGGGGTGAGGCCACCTCTGACAGCCCGTGGGGGCACCTCTCCTTGCTTCTGGAGATTAATCCTGGAGAGAGACTACAGCTCAGGTCTCCGCGTGCCTTACGGAGATTTGCTTCCCTTCTCTTGAGTACCACGAAACAATGAGCTCAGCTTTGTCGTCATTGCTTCTTATTAAATTTTACTTTGGAAAAAGCCATATAAAGAGTGACATTTTCTCACCAGCTTCACCAAAAACACGCATGCTTCACTGGTGCCCTGCCTATCACTGTGCGCACAGAGTAGAGATGAATCAGCGTACAACCTCTTGAACCGGCAGGAATCCAAATCGTGCTGAGTCCTGTGAATGAGCTCCACAGAAGCCCAGACATCAGTGCCCTACAGCGTGTGGCACGTACCACATGTTCAGCCACTACCACAAAAGTCCCCGGCTTGGTCTCTCCTCCTGCCATTTATTTAACTCTGCCCACAGCTGAATCCCTCCAGTTTGGCATCAAGCCGGCCCAAGCAGATCCGATTCACGCCAGGATCTTGGAAGGGTGGATAAGCTCAACAGCAGCAGCCAATAGTTAGCGAAGTGCATTCAGTAACTGCACACACGTGCAAAGGCAGAATGATCCTCCATCACGGAAGTGCAAAACGAGCAAACAGGGAGAAGACAGGGTGAGCCGACTTGCTCGCAGGTGGGATGCCAGGCAGCCTGCTGAGCTACATCAAGTGTAAAGGCATCGCTCTGTGCACACATGGCATCATTAAATAAAATCACTTCAGCACAGTCATTTGAATTCTAACACAGACTGTGCAAAATCTGCAGTAAAGTTTACCTCTGTTTTATCTTTGCAAAGGTGATTCTTTACAAAGGAAACTCACAGGGAGATCAAGACTGAAGCACTTTCTTTCCCACATCAGCCTGTTAAGTCACAGGTCATCTTCTCCATCTCGCGCTCTGAGCCAGGAGCTGGAGGAACGGGTACGGACACACTGGCCACGGGGACGTCACACTAATGGGGGGGGAGGGTGACACTTCCCTCATCTCTACACAGAGCAGCAGCCTGCTGGGGAAAGGGTGGGGCCTTTCCTTAAGGGACAGAAACTTTATCATCACCTTTATCTTGTATTATGTACAGCTTTTACTTTTTGCATTTTATGATACTGATCAATAAAGTAGCAAGGTGTTTTATGTGCGCATCACAGATGATTGAGTAAAGATAAAAGTTCAATTATTTCTATTATCCCATTTATTATAAATAGGGGGGGTAGAATAATGAGAAGAGGAAAGCCCCCCTCTGCCCTAGTGCTCACATTCTGAGAGAGAGCACGTCTGCTTAAATATCAGCTGTCTTAGTGGGCTCAGGATGCCGTAACTAATACCACAGCCTGGGCAGCTTAACACAACAGAAATGTATTTCCTCACAGTTCCGGAGGCTGGAGGTCGGAAACCAAGGTGTTGGCAGGGCTGGTTTCTCAAGATTCCTCTCTCTTTGGCGTGTAGAAGCCACCTTTTCTCCTCACCTGGTCTCCCCTCTGTGTGATCTCTTTTTTTTTAAATAAATTTATTTACTTATTTATTTATTTTTTATTGTTGGCTGCACTGGGTCTTCTTTGCTGCGCGCAGGCTTTCTCTAGTTGCAGCGAGCGGGGGCTACTCTTCGTTGTGGTGCGCAGGCTTCTCATTGTGGTGGCTTCTCTTGCTGTGGAGCACAGGCTCTAGGTGCTCAGGCTTCAGTAGTTGTGGCACTTGGGCTCAGTAGTTGTGGCTCGTGGGCTCTAGAGCGCGGGCTTCAGTAGTAGTGGCGCACGGGCTCAGTTGCTCCGCGGCATGTGGGATCTTCCCGGACCAGGGCTCGAACCCGTGTCTCCTGCATTGGCAGGTGGATTCTTAACAACTGCGCCATCAGGGAAGCCCCTGTGTGATCTCTTCTTGTAAGGACACCAGTTGTATAGGGTTAGGGCCCCCCATACGATCTCATTCTGGGGGCTGGTGCTCCTACCTATGCATTTGGGGGTTGGGCACACATTCAGCCCATAGCATCCACCATCAAAGGCCTGAGAGGGCCACACAGGCCATTCTCACAAGGTCCTCCAGGCAGATTTGGGCAGGTGGCCTGTAAATGCTCCTCTGGGGTCTCGGAGCATCTGGGGTAGGGGAGCTCCAGCGAGAGGTCCTACACAAACCTCCAAAGAACAACAGAATCCATGCAAAGGGATGGCTCCCAAAATGCCGACCTTCAAGGCTTTATTAACTTATTTGCTTCCTTCAAGCACTTTTCCTTAACTTTATCAGGCGTGACCCTGGAATCCCTAATTAGGTTCACGTTCCTCAGGAAACTGTTCTCCCACTGTGTGTTAAAGCCCAGTTTAACCTGTCTAATCCCCATGAGAACACACCGCCCCACCAATGCAATTAAGCCTTATCGGTCCTGCCCGTTCCCCCCATCCCGGGGGTGGGGTGCCGAAGAGAGAGAAACAAAATCACTGCCCACGGTGGGCAGGCTGCACACAGCAGCCCGGCCTCCCTGGAGCTCACGGACCCGGCACAGCATGGGACCCCGCACCGCCACTCCACTCGGCCCTCACCTCCCCTTCTCCATCGACACAGGCCCAAGGTCATCTCACTCCCTGAGCCATCTCAGGCTGGCTCCTCTGCTGAGAAAGCCCACCTCTCCCTTCCTACCTAGCCACACCCCTACTTCAAGGCCAGACCAGAGGCTCCTTCTTCAGGAGACCCACAGATAAGACAGACGTGCCTGCTTCCCGACCAAGCCCCTCCTCCCATCAAGACCTCCCCTCCCCTCTCTTCCCAACAAGCCCCTCCCCTTCCCTCTCCCCCCACCAAGCCCCTCCTCTCCCCCTCCCCTCCCCTATCCCCCACCAAACCCTTCCACTCCCCCTCCCCACCCCCAGCAAGCCCCTCCCCTCCCCTCTCCCCCACCAAACCCTTCCACTCCCCCTCCCCACTCCCCACCCCCAGCAAGGCCCTCCCCTTCCCTCTCCCCCCACCAAGCCCCTCCTCTCCCCCTCCCCTCTGCCCCCAGCAAGCTCTTCCCCTTCTCTCTCCCCACCACCAAACACTTCCACTCCCCCTCCCCCTCCCCACCCCCAGCAAGGCCCTCTCCTTCCCTCTCCCCCCACCAAGCCCCTCCTCTCCCCCTCCCCTCTGCCCCCAGCAAGCTCCTCCCTTCCCCCCTCTCCCCAGCACCAGGCTCCAAGCTCCTGCCTTCTCTCTCACTTTACAGGGACACCTGCATGGCTGGGACATCTTTGCAAACAGCAACACAGGAATAACGACCCCCTCTCCCAGGCTTGAACAGCTCAACCAGACCAGCCTAAATAACAGCAACTCTGTGTTGTACAAGGTGGGTGGAGCCAGGAGAAACAGAACCAGGAGGTGCACCAAAAATCCAGGACAAATACCGTGTGTGCTTTTGCTTTTTTTAAGAGAAGAGCTTAGAAATGATAATGACACCACCCCCATGACTTTTTAACACCCTCCTTCTTGTCACAAAGAGGAAAGGAAGAGAAGGCACAAACAGAAACAACAGTTTTTAAAGGATGGAAATAGTACATGCCACAAAGGGGGATACCAAGGAAATTTCCCCCAAAATATTTTGTTGAAAGTGTCTAAGAATACTACAATGAATAGTGTGGTTTTTGCCACTTGCCCTTTGGCTGACAAGAAAAGGAAAAAATGACAAATTTTAATAGCTCGTAACTTATCCTCAAATCTTAGTAGAAAAATTTTTTAATTTGGCATTAGGCTGCATAGGGCCAGCTAGCTTACTCTGAACGTCCACATAAATATGTCCCACTAAATCCACAGGAGTTCACCCTGATGAAGCTAAATCTCCATCCACGTTTACAAAATCCTGCTAATGGTGTCACTCTCCACCCAGAATCCCAAACGGAAAGCTTAAGAACTGCCGGCAACCCTGTCCCCATCTAAGCAGGACGCCAATCCTACCTGCCAGTTCTTCCCTCAAATGCCCACGAGTCCCTTCCTGCTGCCTCGTCCGCCAGACTAGGCCCTCCGCCCTCGCTGGGCACTGCTAAGCTTCCAACGGGCCTCCTTCGGCCGGGCAACTCCCCCAAAAAATACTTATTAAAAGTAAAGGAGGGACTTCCCTGGTGGCGCAGTGGTTAAGAATCCGCCTGCCAATGCAGGGGACACGGGTTCAATCTCTGGTCCGGGAAGATTCCACATTCCGCGGAGCAACTAAGCCCGTGTGCCACAACTACTGAGCCTGCGCTCTAGAGCCCGCGAGCCACAACTACTGAGCCCACGTGCTGCAACTACTGAAGCCCACACGCCTAGAGCCCGTGCTCCGCAACAACAGAAGCCACCGCAATGAGAAACCCGTGCACCACAATGAAGAGTGGCCCCCGCTCGGCACAACTAGAGAAAGCCCGCACACAGCAACGAACACCCAACGCAGCCAAAAAGAAATTAATTAATTAATATTTTTTTAAATGCTTTAAAAAAAAAAAAGTAAAGGAGAAAACCTCTAAAAGGACAAAAGGTTTTAGATAAAGACTCTGGAATCAGAATTTCTAACTTCATACCCTGTACGAGGCACTCAAGACAGTCTACCTCCTACCCTCCAAAAAGAAGCTATTGTGAGTTTATCCTAAAGATGGTCTGAGCAGGGGAAGGGGAGGCTGACAGCCCAGAGCCAGTGCTCAGCTCTGTTAGAACAGAAGGGAGGCCTGCCAGCTCCGGAAGTTCCTGGGGGACTCAGGAGTTGAAAGGTGCAGAGATACACAGGGCACATGAGAAGGCCCGAGTCAAAATGCCTAGAAACACACAAAAATGAACTGTGCTGGCTGCACCCAGAGGTGACCAGAGGGCATCCCAGGAGCTATTTCTGTACTTGAAGGAAAATGGGAAGCAGGCACTTCCTGAATCCCTGCTCAAAATAAATAGCTTTACTAGAGAAAAAACAAAGCACAGGGTGCAACTGGAGTTTACCTTTACAAATTAAAATGTGAAGCTGGGGACTCAAATGTCTAGTTGATTATTTCCATCCTGCTGCTAAAAATGTAAAAGGAGAACTGGTTTTTTTAAAATATGAAACCTATCCTCCAGAAGTAGCTACACAAAAATAAAACCAGCAACTTGATTAGAAATGTCCTTCTTCGTGTACAACTGTAAGCAATTTCAAATGAGAGGCTCAAAGATGCCGACACAAACCCCCGTGAAACACCCCCAGACACACACTGGTCATCACCAGAGGCGGGCGAGCCACATCCCGGGTTCTGATCTCAGCGCTGGCCCTCTGTCCTCGGAGGCCCTCACCCAGGTGTCGGTGCTGTCCACAGACACACATGTTCAGAGGCAGGGAGCGGGTCGATGGCACTGCCACGAGGCACAGGGTGTCCAGAGGTATGGTGGGAATGGGTCCAAAGCCAGCGCCCTGAGCACAAGGCCTGCAGAGGTCCCCAAGGCCCACCAGCGTGTCCTCCCCACAGGGAACAGGGGACAGTGAAGTCGTGCAGGGTTCGGTCACCTCTCCCAGCCTGAACGTAGTACTTGGGGACAACAGAGGGAAAGGGCAGCAGAGAGGTGACCTCGGAGAACAAGAGCTGGCTTGCACCTCCTCTACCGGGCGGGACGTGTCGCCGGCCAGAGCTGGAGCACACCCCCAAAACCTCCAGGAACCCGCTGGAACCTGCCCCTTTGGAGACCGCACGCCAGGCCCCAGAACAGAGGGCACGGGCACGAAGGAGGGCACCGTGAGGACCGTCTGCCAATGCATGGAGCACACGCTGCAGCGTCGAGAGCGTGGGCCAGGGCCGGCGGGACACGCTGCTTTACTCCTATTTGTACAGGGAGACACCCAGGGTCACAGAGATGCCACGGGGCCATCAGAACACAGACCCAGGTCCAAGGGCCCCTTCTCCTATGGCTCTCGTGGCTTTCGGAGCTGCTTCCAACAGCTACGTGTGGAAATTTCCATTTTCTACTTCTATTCTGCCAAAAAGAGTGCAGGTGCAGGGAAATAATCATCTATTACAGAATTTCATGAACCAGCAAATCCGGTCACACTCAGAGAGGAGGGAGGGAAACAGTCACTGAGTGCTTTTTCTTGATTTTGTTTATATTTGAGTGACAGATGCCCGCAGCAGCCTGGCCCCAAGACAGCTTTTCCTCTGCGAGGTGTCCCAGGCTGCACAAGGCACCCTCCACGGCCGGGCTCCTGCGCTGCTGTCTGACCCAGGACAAACACACACATACCTTGGTTACTCTCATCACAAGAGTGACGTCTGCTTTGACTCGACGGGCCCTGCAGTCCTGGGTGCCCTTGCTCTGTCATCAGAGCCCAGCTGCGTGGGTCAGATGGCACCACCCTCCTGATGCCCTGCAGGCAGGCGCCTGTCCCCCCCCCATCTCCGGCCTCAGTGAGCGCGCTTGCTTGACCGCATTTGATCATCTCCTGTGTAACTAAGTCCCCTTTGCAAGGCGGCTCCAATAATTAACTAGGATCAATGTGCTAAAAATATTCCAAAACATTACCGCTATCGTTCCTCCCGTCCCCCCAAGTCCTACAGATGAGGGGGACGCAGGGCAATGGCTAATTTGTCACGGGGGCCTCACCCAAGTGGTCTCTCTAGAAAGGACCACAAGATGCACTGGCCGAAGATGACGGTGCAGGAAGCGCTGGGGGTTTTTTGGCTTGTTTTTATTTTTATTTATTTATTTTTTTGGAAGCGCTGTTTTTGAAGGAACCTTCCCGAATAAACACATTAAAGTGACTGCAGCTCTTCAAAAGTCACCTTGAGACACTATACACATATTCCAGTAATTGTGTTATTAATTAAAACTAAAACCCTGCTGCAACTGCCTCTGGGATCTGAGTCAGGTCGTGGAGAAGAGGTGCGACCGCAGGCAGAGGCAACCCGCACAGCATGCCGGCACCACGATGGAGCGCAGGATTCAGCAAACAGCAAGTGTCCTCCCATGAAGCACGGAGCCCCGCCACGGATGAAGTCACAAAAACACCTGTTCCCGGGATTTCAAAAGGTATTCTGGGAAACTTGAGCAATGCCTAGGCTCAGGCGCCCCTCCCCTCACAGATGACGTCGCCAACCAAGAATTTGTGACAACTGGCCCCAGTGGCTCCCCCAACCTCGGGTTTGGCTCCAGGGGAGTCAGCCTGGAGTGAGAAGGATGTGGCTCAAAAGTAGGTTCCCAGGGCACCCCAGACGTCCTAGTCTAAATAACAAAGTGCATCTGGACCCAGAGCGGCCCAGGGTTCCTCCTGCTGCCCTCCCCGCGCCCTGCTCAGGATGGAGGACCCCTGCCCATTCGGTAACTAGCCAAAAGGTCAAATGTGCAGCAGGTGAGTGCAGCTAAGTACGCGTGGAGGCTGCCTCGTCGGCCACTACATGATATGGAATGAAAAGTGACGATTTAGAGAAAACAGAAGAGCCTATTTTTAAATTACATGATTTATTTAAAATAAATAAATTTCAGAAGAAGATGATAATTCCCTTCTGGGCTTTTTTGGGAAAGGGCTAGTGAATCCTACATAAATATAGCTTAAATGTAGGCTGCTCTAGAGAGCAAATCAGTCGTGATGGAGTGAGGACTCCTGGCTACAGGCCACCACCAGCTTCAGCGGCCTCTGTTTGTTTCCTCCCGTGTAAAATGAACACAGTGCCCGCCAGCCTGTTCAGTACTGCCCGTCAGGGTCTGGTAAGGTCCCTGCACAGAGAAGTGCCCAAAGAAAGGAAGGAGGCTCCGGAACCACCTGGAGCGGTGTTGTTCAGGGGATGAGCTTCTCCACGTTACAGTGGCTCCGTCCCGCTGGCCACCTTCAAGCCCAAAGACCCCACAATCAACGCCCCTGTTCAGGCCCAGATTATCTGGGATTTAAAAACATCAATTCCCATACAAAGAAAACTGCCACGTTTACATAAAATAGCACTTTCCTAGAGCAGCTGCATATGGCTTGCTGACTGAAGAGCAGACCCAGAACCCCCTGGCAGGAATTGGCACGTGGGGGCCATTCCCCAAACTCTGGCCTCAGAGTAACCATTTCCAGTGGGACAAGAACACAGCCATGAAGGTACCTTTAGCAGCGTGAAACGTGTACGGTGACGCTTCTTCTAGTTGTAATGAGTCAAAGAAAGATCAGTGAGGACAGCCTATCAGGAAAGGGATCTTCACGGGAAAAGAAACAATAATGCCCAGAAGAAGTGCGGAACTTACCAGGGCTTAATGGCTCTTCTGACCCCAGTGACAACTGGCAAAAATAAAAAACAAGACACGGAAGCAACCAAGATGTCCTTCAGCGGTTGAATGGATAAATAAACCGTGGCACATCCGGACAATGGAATGTTACTCAGCACTAAAAAGAAACGAGCCATCAGGCCATGAAAAGACACGGAGGAAACTTAAATGTGTATCACTAAGTGAAAGAAGCCAGTCTGAAAAGGCTACACACTGTATGCTTCCAACTATATAGCATCCTGGAAAAGGCAAAACTACGGAGACGGTAAAAAGATCAGCAGTTGCCTGGGGTTATGGGGGAGGAGGAACTATTCTACATGATACTGTAACGATGGATACATGTCATTATACATTTGTTCAAATCCATAGAATGAACAACGCCAAGAGTGAACCGTAATGTAAACAATGGACTTTAGTTAATAATAATGCATGGATATGGGCTCATCGACTGTAACAAATGCACCACACCTGTGTGGAGGTTGATGGTAAGAGGGGTTCTGTGAGAGGATGTAAATTCTTCGTACCTTCCCCTCGATTTTATTATTTTACTATTAATAATAAACAATCAAACAAAAATCAACAGCCAAGCATCAAAACACAGGCACACATCTGTCTACCACAGGTGGATAAATGGAATCCGCTACCTGGACTGGCCTCCCTGATTGGTCCTAGACGAGAAGCAGGCCGAAATGGGCCCGTGGTCCAGCAAGCTACATCGGGGCGCCCAGCCCAGGGCCTGACCGACAGCAAATCAGGAAGCGTTTGTTGAATTGGGCAGTTTAAAAATTAACGTCCTCTTCCCTTAGGGCAAGGAGTGGGAGGAGGGAAGAGAAGTGTAAACATTCACTGAGAGGGCAGAGAGGCTGGACCAGGGTTTGCAGCTCTCCGGCCGGGGGTAGGACACGGCTCTCAGGTCCTATCCCCGGGCGGGTGGTGGGACTCTTTGAAGTCCCAGGGTCACCTGTAAGGCTGGGGCAAGGACACGATGCCCTCCAAGGGAGGCCGTGACGATCAAAGATAGAAAAGCAAAGGCTCAGCACATTATTGATAATCCCTCAATACCGTAGCTGATTTCTGTTCCTTCTGAGCACAGGTTAGAAGCCAGTCACGGGCTAGATATTTAGCTAATGGATCTCACGTCACCCCTAAACCACCCTGCTGGATTACAATCAGCCATCGTGCTTCAAATGAGACTCTCAGGCTGCCTGTGTATGTGGAGGCCTGGGGTGATGAACACACAGACCCTTACAAGGCTCTGTGCTCGACCCACCAGGAGTGTTATGAAAAAATTCTCACTCTTTCCTTTTTACTAATTCAGGTCATTTGTTCCCAGGAAACGATTTGTGTCCTAGGAAAGGAAGGTCATCACCAACATCCTGTGGGGGAGGTAAAGGCAGACTCCCCCATTCCTTCCCCAAATGCCTCCGAAGGCACCGAGCAGGCGGGGAGAAGGCGGCCCTGGAGCCGGGAAGGATGCGGCGCTTCGCCCGGGTGGGAGCTGGCTGGTGGGCTTCTGGCGAGCAAGGGCCTCGGGGCCTCGAGGGACAGTGAGATTTGGACATAAAGATGGGGCAGTGCCGGGACCCCCAGGGCTGGGGGCTCAGCGCTCGGGCAGGCCGGCTCCCCCACCTCCTCTGTGCAGGGACGCTCCGAGCCCCAGCGGCAAGGCCGTCGGACGTGCACACGCACACCGGTCAGTGCAGGCCCCGCACGGCTGACAGGAGCTGCTCCTGCCCGTGTCTCCGGGGAGGGCTGGGGTCTCAGAAGATGCCACGGATGTGAGGTGAGCAAAGCCGTGTGGGAGGGGGCAGGCAGGGGGCATGGATCCTCAGGGCATCCTTCACGGCAGAGAAAGGAGACGCGGGACAGGGAAGGACTTGACCCCCAAGCCAAGGGGGAGCCTTGCCCATACCTACGTCTGGGTGTTTCAGGGAAGCTGGCCACGGGGCTGGAGTTCCCAAGGGGGGTTCTGGAGGCATCAGAGCAGCCGCACCAGGTGCACAGGCCCACATCAGCTCCACGGCTGATCCGTGAAGAGCGAAAATACACAGGGCAGCAAAAACCCGAACTTGGAAGCCCGACACCCTTGAATGCTGGCACCCGGATGCCAGGTGACAGTGGGTAAGTCATTTCACCACCGGGGTCTCTGTTTGCTCATCCAGTGAAGGGAGGGGCTGACCGACAAAGCCTGGGACAGCAGGCCCCAAAAGGGAAGCTGTTGCCCTTATTATTCAGAGAAGAGAGCTGTCTGAAGACAAAGGGTAATCACCAGACATGTAAGTTAATGGTTAAAACTCATGAATGAAGCCAGTGGGTACCTGTTAACACCCAGGAGAGACATCTAGGGTGGTCTACGAGGAAGTCACAGGCTCTGGCCCTCGTCTTTCCCATGGCACAGAGATGCCATCTGAAGCCAGCCTGTCTGATAAGGTCACTGAGGCTCCTGCATCAGCCACAGCCAGAACCTGGGGTCGCTGGGCCGAGGGGCCAGCATGGCAGAGGAGGTGACGACAGCAGACTCTGCAGGGGTCCCGAGGTAGGAGAGGCCCCAGGGGTCTTGGGGTCCCCCAGAGCCACACCTGCCTCACACGGTCTCTCTTCAGGGAGAGGACCAGCAGGCCCACGACAAAGAGTTCTGCTTCTATGGGAGGTGGAAGTGGGCAGCGGCTGCCAGCTCAGCTACCGCATGGTGGCCACAGCGAGGACGGACAGAGAAGCCAGAGGCTGGGCCGAGCCCGGGAATCCTCTCCTGCCCTGAAACCAAGTGGCAGCACCTGCAGTCCTGGTCTTTATCTCCAACGAGGCGCCCGTCAAGGCAGGCTCAGAAAGAGAAGAGGACAGCTGGCCCCGGGCTGTGTGCTGTGCAGGCCAGGGACGAGACACAGGGGGTCCGGGGACGGTCTCTGAGCCGGCGGCAGGCAGCTCAGGTCAGGGCACAGCGGGCTGCTGCACACCACGTGTGCGTTCCAGCTCTGCCAGCTCGCCGCTCAGCCCCTACGCGGGGCCTTACATTTGCAGAAACCTATTGGAGGCACGGCGCTCTCGCCAGTTCACCAAAGCTCAAGAAACACCAGCTCTGCCACACCCCCATCCCCCACATGTCTCCTCACCATCATCTGCCTTCCTGAAACAGCTTCATTTCTCCTACTTCCTTTTTTCTCTTGCCAGGGAGTCAACCAGGGGCCAGGAAAAAAACCAAGTCACTCTGACCAAACAGCTCACGTGGCACCCATGAACAAGCACAGCCTCCCAGGGAGCAAGATACTTAGAATTCCAAACATTCCAGTAATTATACATAAATTATTCTGCTTCCTTAAAATTGAAATAATTACTTCTACCATAATTAACAGCTAAAAGCAAGCTGTTTCAGGTGGATTGCAGAAGTTATTATTCACCCATTTTATGCATGAAGAAACTGAGGCTCCGGGGAACTGGACTTGCTCCAGGAGACAAGGAGGATGAAAGCCCAGGTCTCTGCCTCCGCGTACCCTGGGACCACATGGCCTCACCTGGGGGGGGCATACTACCCGACGGCCAGGAAGAAAGTGACCCCGGTCCTAGCTCAAGGCTCCGTTTCCCTGCCTGAGCCCCCAGTCCCTGGCTCAGCCCCTTTTCTGCAGGATGGCTCTCTCCTTCCACATCTCCTGCTCTACCAAGGGGACATCCCGGGCCTGGCTGGGAGCCTCTGATGGTGGCCCTGGCAGCAGCAGGGCAATGACAACGCCAGCGGGGTTAACCGCACAGGAACATGCTCCGGGGATCGTGCTGTGCCCTCTCCTCCAGTGTTCCCAGCGCAGAGGAGAGCCACAGCCCATACCATCCCCAAGTCAGTAAGTGGATGGATGGGCCAGACGTTAGGCCAAAGCCTGTGTTTTTGACCACAGCTTCACGTAAGCTTTCTCAGTCTCAAAGAAATCCGGGCACGCACAGTTAGGCACAGACGTGTGGTGATCAAGGACCCAGCCGTCTGGGGGAGCTGCGTCTCAGCTCCTGGGAGACTGAGCTGCCCTACCCCCAACCCCGTGCTTATCTCCAGGGGCGGCTGAGAATTTATGGCCCTCGTCTGCTCAGCAGCAACGGCATTATAGTTTTGGAATAAGAAGAGTCTTTGTTATTGCTAGTGGCATTCTCTCCTGCCATTCAAAGCTGCGTTATCCAAAAAAAATGACTACGGATACATTTCCCCCTCTACCATGATCTAATAAGAATAAAAGCTTATCTATCCCTAGCAAACTGCCAATTACTGTGGCTAGAAATGCCATAATCAGTGATAGTTAAGACTTTTGGAATATTCTTTGAACCAAAGAATTCAATCCCCTAAGTAGCTGGCACCGGGCCCCCTTTGAGAAACAGTGCCAAGGGCAGCAGGGCTCAGTCTGGAGCTGCGGGTCAAGAGTGGCCGGGCCAGGCAGAGTGTCACGGAGGAGACCCATGCACACGACGCACACTCACACAGGCAGCATGACACGGGACAAGCAGGGCTCTGGCGGTGGCTCTCCCCGCTGTCCGCCCCACCGGGGTGATGAGGCACAAGCTCCGCAGGACAAGGCTTGCTGCCGCTGGGACCCTCAGGGGCTGGGGGCGCATCCAAACCCTCAGGAGGCAGATGGGGGAAAACCCTCTGGGAGATCCGAAATATTCCCCAAGGTGGCATCTTCCCCACCTCCACCGCAGGCAGGAATCTCTGCTCTGACACAGTCACTTAGGATTAAAGTACACAGCACACTGGAAAGACGAGCACATTTGTGGGCAAAGCAGACCTAAACTAACCAAGGTCAGACATCAGTCCTGCCCAGGGGTGAATGTGAGCAAGGATGCCTGGCCTTGGACAGAAAGGGGAAGCCTTCTCCACAGTGAGACCGCAAGTGACAGCACAAATGCCCCAAAGCTCCACCACGGGGCCCGATCTTGAAACGACTGAAACACACATCACGTGACACCTCGGAAGCGACGGGGGCGAGGGGGCTGGATAACAGTGCAGCACAGAGCTCCATCCTAGCCTCGCCACTTCTGCACGTGTCCCAAATGCTCCATGATGAGAAGTTTAATAAGAAAAGTCATTTACTCTCTTTCTTGGAAAAAAAAAAAGCAGGGCTAGACCCACCTGTAATTTCTCTAGCTTTGTGTGTGTGCATCTGTGTGTGCGTGTGCCCGTGCGGGTAAACTGCGTGCATGTGTGTGAAGTGTGTGTGTGTGTGCATGTATGTGGGCGCGTGTGAGTGTGGACTGTGTGTGAGTGCCCGTAAGAACGTGAAGTGCGTGCCTGTGTGGATCGTGGAGACAGTGGAGGAAACCAGGATCCTTGTCCTCACAGGGAGAGCGCACGCACGTGAAGCCAGCACACAGTTCCACGAAGCCCGCGTCCAGCCCACGTTCCTTCCACTCAGAGCCCGAGGACCAGTCAAAAGTTCTCAGGAAAGGCTGAGCCGTGAGGTCCAGAGCAGCAACAAAATCCCAAGACTCTCTAAAACCCCATCTCCCTGGACCTCCACCCACCAGGGGCAGCCTGCAGGGCATCTGGGGGGGGGTTCCCACAAAGGTGGGACCGGCCAGTCAGCAAGGAGCGACGCGTGGGCCCCGGCCCTACTGAAGGTAACATCATGCCTGGAAAGCGTGAGAGGTGCAGACACCTGGACCTGCGTAGAAAACCAGGGTCCCGTCTAGGGGTGCCTGCAGCCTCCATATGCCATTTCCAGGCCTCCTCGTCCCCCACTAATCAGAGCCTTACACGCAACCCAGCACACCCAGGCCTCAAGCACTTTGTAGGGCCACCCAGCCATTTAACCCTACCGGGGAATGCAGGACCCCATGATTCAGGGTCCCCCGACTTCCATGACAGCCTGAAAACCCCAGCCCATCTATGAACTACCCTCAAAAAAGAAGCCAGAAAAATTCTCAAGGCCAGGCATGTGCCCTCGACCCTATCCCCACCCCCTCTCTGCCATTAAAAAAAGCAGCACGTCGATGTGATTGGAAAGAAGGGATCATTTGTTGTGGAGAAAGGGCTGTGAGATGGCCAGGACAAAATTACCGAATTCTTATCTGAAACCAAATTCCTAAGAGCTATTTTTCTATAATTAAAAACATGGATTTCATAGCTCCTCAGTTTATTCTTCAGATGAAAACTATACACCCTATCGAAAAGCATCTAGCAGCCGTTTCTTAAGCGTTCCGTTTCTGTGGCCACGGTCCAAAGCAGTCCCCTCCCATGCACATCATTCAACGCGGGCCAGTTCGGCTCCAGAAGCCCCATGGGAGAGCAATGCAACGCTTACCTTGGCTTCACATTTCTCGTGGCAGGAATACTCGCAGGCTGCAAGAGAAAGAGAAAGAATTGTGTGTGTTGAGCAGTCCCTCAATACTTCTTACATCTCCAAATTCTCAATCCTTGAGCACGTCCGGACCGAGGGCGGTTTTTCACGTAGACACCTTAGACGCAACGCCGAGAGTGTGGGATGGATGGACATGGTGTCCAAGAACCCAGCCACCTCTGCAGTGTCAGCAACAGCCCAGATGGCACAGGTGGGGACTCTGGAGCAGTTACAAACACACTGGCTTTTCCAGGGGTTCAGGCGGCCAAATCAGGGCCTTGAAGGAGAAAGGCGGTGAACCTGAGCAGTAGAAAGCATCAGTGTTGGGCTGGAAATTACAGCTTCTCCCTGAAGAAAGGAGAGAAACTTGAAAACGCCCCAGAAGACTCAGGACTGGCGCCTTTAAATTAGTGAGAAATTGGACATTTGAGTTCCACGCTCCTTCCACTTCCGGACAACTTAAGAACTGACTGTCAGAACAAATCCACGTCTAAATTCCTGTGGGGGATCCTTCAACCCAGGCCATTGTGTGGACTGAGAGAGGCATGTGTTGGTTCGGAGGCCCTAACAATGCAGATAGAGCTGGAACCAATGTGGATTTCACAGGCCCGCCGTCCAGAGGCTGCAGCTGTGCTGACAGGACATGAAAGGCTTCACCCACACCACGGTGGCTCGGGGCACAGGGGCCTGCCGGCCGATGCTTCCAGGCAGAGGCGGCAGGACAGGGAGACAGCACAGAATGAAGCAACTGCACCAAATAAGCCCAGTGCAAGCTCCCATGGGTGCTCCAAGCGGGCATCCATCTGGTGAACCCGTGGGGCAGCTGTGAGATGGGGGACAGGGACCTGGGCTTAGGGGCACAGGACCTGGGGGCTTCCTGGCCCTGTCCAGCTGGGCTGCTCTAGGCGGGACCAGTGACCTCTCTGGGCCTCTTTCCTCTCCCGGGGTTATCGTGATGCCAAAATGGAATCGTTCACGGGACGCTGCTTTGAAACTGCAAAGCCCAGTGTCAACATACAGAAGTGTGCGGTCCTGGAAGAATAAGGCCTTGGAGGTCAGGAGACGGGCCCCAAATCCTGGTTAGCGCTTTGAGGCCCAAACTTCTCACCAGCCCCCCGTATCTTCCCCCTCTCTTGTCTATGAGCTGAGGACAGAAAGCCCCAACTCCGCGCCACCTGGGCCCGAAGGAGGGTACAACAAAGTAACAAAGTAAAACAGCCCAGTGGCTGGGGGGTGGTCCCTGGAACTCCAGCAGGGAAGAGCCAGGGTTATTATCTTTGCAAGATCTATTTTTTGAACTCTCTCTGTGCATCTGAGGTTTGTGAAATTATTCACAAAAACAAATATTTATTCTACATTTTCTAATGGGTCCTCCCTTCCCCCCCGCAAAGGCGATGAGTGATTTTCTAATCGAGATAAACTGGCCATGGGAATAAAAGAGGCTTTCACACCAGATTAAAATCTCAGACAGAGGACAGCCAGGGGCCAGAGGCCGGCCGGAAGGACTGAGATAGAGGGGAAGGCAGTTGAGGGGCCCTTTGGCCTTTGGGAAAGTGAAAATTAGCAGAAATGCAGGTGAAGACTTCCCCCTGCCCCAGAGGAAGCTCTGTCCACACACACTGGGTGGGGCAGGCCGGTCCGCTCAGCAGGCAGGACAGGAGCACGACCTCCCGTGGCAGTCAGCCTGGAGATGGCCTCAGGGATCCTCCTGGCACCTGTGGCCCCGCGCAGTCCCCTCACAGTGACAGAGCTGGTCGTGCGCCGAGGCAGGATGGCACAGGGCGTGGCGAGTGACCTCCGCCCTGGTCTCTTGGATGCCCCCTCTGAGGGGAGCCTGGCCCACGCTGTGAGGCATTGAGGCAGCCCTGGGGCGGAGGCCCACCTGAAGGAACTGAGAGCTCCCGCCAGCAGGCAGCTCCACCCTGCCACCCAGCCGCGCGAGGGAGCCACCTGGGAAGTGGGTCCTCCAGCCTCAGGAGAGCTTTCAGATGAGGCAGCCTCTTAAGGGACCCTGAGCCAGCACTGCCGGCCCACGTGACCCCCAAATTCCTGATCCACAGAAGCAGTGAGAAGAGAACCCATTGTCACGGTAAGTCACTAACTTTGGGGGTAACTGCTTATGCAGCAGCAGATCGACAAACCAGTTCAACCCAAAAAGGGCTGCGGTCGGTGGAAAGCATGATGACAGCGGTGTGACACATTGATGGTGGACGGCCCACTGGGCCACGAGAGAGCCTCAGGCCGTTATAGGGCAAATCATCACATTCACAAAGGTTAACTAATCATAGTGAATTGCATAAACCACCCAAGCGCTAAGGCAGGGATCCTGAGAGGTGAACCCACAGTTCCTGGGATGTAATCAGGTGACCCCACGGTATTATGAACTTTCCACCCAAATGCCAGCAGCGTGGATGGTCCCTCAGGTCTTCCTCGGAGTAGCAATTCACCCTCAGCCTGTGAGAGCTGTGGGTGACCCCAAGCGAGATGCTTCCTGCGTGTTCCTTGCCTTCAATCCTCGGGACCACCGTCAGGGAGAAACTGGGCAAGTGCCAGGACCCAGCAGGGCCTGTGCAGGCTGGCATTCCAGCCCGTCTCTGCCCCCACTTTTCACCCCGCCGCACACTGCCTTTCCAACATATTATAAACACTGCCGGGAACAGCGTCCGGACCCGGTTTCCAATCTTGTTGCCCACAGTAGCAAGGGCAGTTCCTCAGCACAGATGCGACATCCAGCACTCCCAGCCTCCCCGGCTCCAGCACCTCATCCACACCCTCCTCAGACTGAGTGTGAGTGCCGCCTCCTCCTCCAGGAAGCCCTCCCTCCCTCCACCCTGCCCCGCCAGGCAAGGCTAAGTGCCTGACAGGGTTGCGGGAGCCCCGGCCACATTTCTCCCTCCAGCACCCATCCCATCGTGCATCATTTCAAAGTACTCTCTGTGCGTCCATCTCTCCTGACCAGGCCAAGCTCATCCAGGGAAGGTGTCATCTGTTGTGTACCGCCAGCTTCTTGGAACAGCGACATGACAGGAGGGACAGAGGCTAACAGACTGAGCGCCCACCATGGACAGTCTGATCACAGCTCTCATCCCACAGCCACCACCAAATGTCACCATATCCCACAAAGGCGCTACAGATCTTCTGCCTAATTCCTGATGGGAGCCTGGAGCTCATGGATGAGACCTGGGGTGTCATTCCCTGGACAACGGCGTACGACCCTCCTCTGTTCCGGGTCCGCTTTCAGAAGCCAGTGTCCGGCAGGACCACACAGGGCGGGAGCCTCTTTACCTGACTGCCCCTCTGTGCAGCACAGCCCCCAGGATGAAGGAAGGCCCCGGAAGGCACCAGAACTTCCCCAACAGAACGCACCCCCCCTAACTGCAGAGGCCAAAATGTACATGAAAAGACAAAATGTACACGTTTACTTTGACGGTCAGCTTCTCATCTACCCCTTTTCTCAGGAGCCAACAACTGGCAGCTCGTACTTTGTTGGGTTTTTTTCAGCTTTACTGAGGTATAATTGACAAACAAAGTTGTATGTATTGAAAGTGTACAATATGATGATTTGATATACATACACACTGTGAAACATTTACCACAATCAAGTCAATTAACACATCCATCACCTCACATAGTTACCATTTTGTGTGTGTGGTGAGAACACTTAAGACCTACGCTCTCAGCAACTTGCAAGTACACAAAACAGTAGTGTTAACTACGGGCGCTACACTGTACATCACATCCCCAGAACGAACTCGTCTCATAACTGAAAGTTTGTACCCTTCTCTCCATTTCTCCAGCCCCCAGTCCCTGGCAACTGCTCTCCTACTCTCTGTTTCTATGAGTTTTCTTTTTTTCAGATTCCACATGTAAATGATACCATACAGTATTTATCTTTCTCTGTTTGACTTATCTCACTTAGCATAATGCCCTCAAGGCCCATCCATGATGGCAAATGGCAGGATTACCTTATTTTTTATACCTGAATATTTCATTATACACACACACACACACACACACACACACACACCACATTTTCATTATCCAGTCACGCACTGATGGACACTTAGGTTGTTTCCATGTCTTGGCTATTGTAAATAATGCTGCAATCAACATGGGAATGTAGACATCTTTTCAAGATACTGATTTTGTTTCCTTTGGATATATACCCAGGAGTGGAATTGCTGGATCATATGGTAATTCTGTTTTTCACCTTTTGAAGAACCTCCATACTGTTTTCCACAGTGGCTGAACCAATTTATATTCCCACCACCAGTGTATGAGGGTTCCCTTTTCTCTCCATCCTCGCCAAAGCCTGTTTTTTCTTGTCTTTTTGATGACAGCCATTCTGACAGGTGTGAGGTGTTATCTCATTATGGTTTGGATTTGCATTTCCCTCAGGATTAGTGATGTTGAGCACCTCTGCATGTACCTACTGGCCACTTATATGTCTTCTTCGGAAACTAAACTTTAAGAAACTATCATTTGATTTTTGGTGTAATATCAAAACAGAATATGCTTTCTTTTCCAAATACGTATCTGTATAGAGCTGGATTTTCTTCAAATACTTCAACCAAAACAACATGTTTTTTGATGGTTAATTTTATGTGTCAACTTCACTAAGCCACGAGATGCCCAGACATTTGCTTAAACATTATTCTGGATGTGTCTGGGAGGGTGTTTCTGGATAAGAAAAATATTTGGAACTGTAGACTGAGTGAAGCTGATTGTCCTCCCCAATGTGGTGGGCTTCATCCAATCCACTGAGGGCCTGAACAGAATAAAAGGTGGAGTAAGAAAGAATTCTTTCTCCCTACCTGACTGTCTTCAAGCTGGCACATCGGTCTTCTCCTGTTTTGGCACTAGGACACAGACAGGAGCTACACATTGGCTCTCCTGGGTCACAGCTTGCCGACCACAGGTGGGACTTGGCCTCCATACTGTGTGGACCAATTCCTTACAGTAAATTTCTTTCTCCATATACATCCTATTGGTTCTTTTTTGCTGAAGAACTTTAACTGATACCATGGTGAAATACACTGAATGCAGAAACAGCTGCATTCTTTCTTCTAAGTTAACCACATAAAAAACTTGTGGCAAAATAGGTTAAAATGTGAAAATAAGGGACTTGAAGGTCAAGAACGAGCTAGAAAATAACAGTAAAAATATTAAGCCCGAGTCACAGAAGACACACCTAACTCTTCTCCACCATCACCACCATCACCAAGGTCACCATAACCAACAGGAATAGCAACGTCATGACGGTCATCATCACTAACACTGCTGGACACTTCCCTGAGCCAATCAATGTTCTTTGTGTTCCAAGTGCATTTAATCTGTTACTCACAATGACTCTAAAAGAAAATTCAAGCGCGGGGTGGCAGGGCAGGAACCCTGGCAGCCTGTCTCCAAGGTCCATGCTCCCCTCCACCATGCCCTGCTGCTTCTCCAGAAATGAACCAAGGGAAGGGTCTCTTCGCCGAGACCTCACACAGCTTGTGCGTGGTTACTGAGAGAAGACACATGATGTCTACAGGCAGCACGCACACACGGCCTCAACGTGCAAAGGTATATGACACACATCTAAACTATAGGGAGAGGAAACTACTATATCGTCCGAGTGTTTTACGGTATCTGTACAGCTTACTGACAAAAGGAAGAAATCCTAGACATTAACTACCCAACACGCAAATTGTAAAGGTCACCAAATTGAGGGCCAGGAAAGGGGCCTGTCCAGGGCCACAGCGACTTATGCAGGAGCCAACCACTGACCCTGCCAGGCCACGTCTACACCTGCAGAGACCCTGCCGGGCTCCCAATCCAGCAGCAGCCCCACTTCACACACGATGGCATCTGGGAGAGGCAGACTGTCACAACGGCCCTGGGATGGAGTCTTGCATCTCCCACACACGGTAGTTTAATTCAAGAAGATAACGTCTAAAGGACTCCTGGCACATAGAGTCCTTTCCTTCTCAAAAAAGAGTAGCTACGGTTTATTGACACAGTTATTACAGTTAGGTACATAAATATGACAATCCATTGAGTATTCTCATAGGTGTTTGGATTCCACCATATGAGGGAGTTCTAGAAAACCTTTTTCTGAACAGGAATCGGCAGACACCTCACTAACAGTGATACAGGTGAGTCCCCAGCCCCTCAACGCACATGTGCCCAAGGGGTGACACTCAGCACATTAGGAACGGCCTCCATGCAGGACCCAGAAATCAGGACTGGACGCCTGCACGGGCACCCACCACTGTGGCTTCCTTCCACACCGCCCACCGCCTGCCCTGGAACCCACGTGGGGCCCCTGGCACACAGGCAGCCCTGACGTCAGCGGGCCTCTCCACCAAGTCCTGGGCCTTGGCCCTCACATAGACCTGCTCCCGGTTACTTCTCCAAGTAGCGCAGCTCTCTGGGGCCCATATCCAGGCAGCTGAGTCCTTGGGCCAAGGACGTGGCTTCCCCAAGCCACACATGCCCCAGAGGTGGCCTCTGCGAGCCAGCGGTTCCGGCCACGTGCTTCAGGGCAGCAAATGCCACCACCCGGCCACAAGGGATGGACCCAGGTCCCCTCAGGGAGAGTCTGTACACATCCCCTCGGCTGGAGGGCTCAGAACAGAAGAACATGGCCTTGAGATAACACAAGGAGAGGCCAGGTGTGCACAAGGAGCGTGGCATGTCTGCTGGGGCATACGCACCGGGAAGGGGAGCGTGAGAGAGGAGCCGCCCCGGGACCCGTGCCCAAGCCCTGATCTGTTTCTACTGCCTCCAAACTATGCAGACCATCCCAGCCAAGTGCTGGGGCGACACACGGGCGCAGGCGCCTTGGGGTCACACTGTGTGTGCCCTGGCTTCCCTGCACAGGAGACAGTGGCAGAGTGTCCCTGAGGGGAAATGAGACGTGGAGATGAACCCCCCTGAGGGAGAGGGCACCTACGGGACCGTTGTCAGTGAATGATTTTCTTCAAGGAAAAGAAAACTAGGTGGGTCAAAAAAGTGATCTCCATGGGGCTAGATTGTGAGATAAAAAGTAACCACACAGCGATTCTTGGAGCAGAGAAGCGTGGGCCACACAGGTCACGAGACGACACTGCACAAGGCCCGACTGTCACCGCCCTGCCGCCCTCCCGCCCTTCCGTGTTGGGCACGCACAGCGTCCTCGGGGCCAAGACGGCCCCAGGCAGCGCAGCACCCAGGGGGATGCTGAGATCTGGCTGTCCTCCCGCAACAGAATTCCAGAGGGTGCACAGACAGGTGCACGCACAGCCACGTGCCGTCCACACCACTCCGACAGGCCCCTCGGTCCTCCCAGATGTCTCACACGCTACACACTGAAAATGCCATAAAACAGACCGCGAAGAACCGAAGGATAATCTGGGACCCCTCCTGGCCCCTACGGGCCTGGGAAGCTGCAGGACAGGGAGGGAGGCGCAAGCCCGGACACGCACCCTCACGCCAAGCCCTGGACGGCGCTGGGGGCCGCGAGCATCCTCAGGAGGAAGCCGGGAGCCAGGCGCTGGCCTGAGGGGAGAGCCAGGCTGCTGGGCACCGCGGTCTCCAAGCTGGTCAGAGCTCACTGCTTCTATTTACTTTGAAAAGAATAACTGTTTCTTGTAGGTGGTTAGAGCAGAGGCGCTGAGATCTTAAAAAGGACATTTGGGATAGCTCCTTAGTCAGCTCAGGCCTCAGCTGTACAGAGACGAGAAGGAAACTGGCTCTCCATCGAGACAATCTGTCACAACCAGGCCGTGTTAAACGTATGTGGGAAACAGAGCCCTTGCGCCTATGGAGCTAAACCGCCTTGGCCTGTGCTCATGACCTGCACGTGTGCACAGCAGCCAGCCAAGGACCCCGGGTGTCACCCACGTGGGAATCGCCCACGGCACATTCAGTTGGGGGCACTGAGGAAAAAGAATCATCACAGCAACTGCAAAGCTAAGTACCAGAACGTGGGCGAAGCACCTCACACCTGTCTCATTCGGACCTCGCACCAGCCGTCCAGAGGAGGATGGTTACAACCCACGTCATGGGCTCAGAACGGGAGACTTTGCCCCTGACAGACTCAGAGCACCAGCCTGTGCTCCTGGCCCAGCCGTGTCTCTGTCACACCCTCCTCTACGTTTCCATGTGTGTGCATATGCGCCTGTGGGCACGTGTCCGTATGTGTGTTTGCACATGCACACGTGTGTGTTCGTGTACGTACACACCTATGCATGCCTGCTGATCTGGGGAGAGGGCCCGTGCTGAGGAGGACTGACGCTGGATCCAGGTCCCATGTGCACCTCCACAGGTGACCCCTCAGCCCCCGGGGCCCAGCTCACCCTTTCTACATGGAGAGGAACCACCAGGCCCCGTGAGACAGGCTGCATCCAGGGACAAGGTGAGAGTGCCATGCACTCTGAGAAGCAGGTGTGTCAACTTTGACATAGAGACCCCTGGGGGGCCGGGGAGGGAGGGTACTTCTGGCATCCCCAGGAGGCCGCAGCGGGGGAAGGACAGGTGGGAGTTGGTGACGTGCTGATGGCACCAGGGCACCGTCAGCACTGACCGTGGAGGGGCCCTTCAGAGGAGGGGGCCACAGCTGCCTCCTGCCCACTCTTGGGTCCCAACGAAGTGTGACCATTGTGCATCTTTCCTCGAGGCTGCCCAACCCCAAAGCAGCCATCGGGGACCGTGTGCCAGGGTGTCTACAGGGAGGAAGGGGAGCCTAGAGGCAGCCCTGAAAATGTCCTATGGAGGAAATCCTAAACCCACCGGTGATAAGAAGCCCCAGAGCAGCCCAAAGCCTTCTGCCAGGTCCCCTGACCTGCCTCCGCTCTGTGACACAGAACCACAACTCTAGGGTTCAAGGGAAACAAGAGACGTCCTCCTCACATGTCCGTTAGACAGACTTACTAACGTGAAAGCACAAAAAATAGCAAGTTGCATTGATTACCTGGGGTCTAAGCACCCAATAGTGAAGCTGGTGGCTGTTTACCGACAGGAGCGATGCCTGACAACACGCTGGAAGGGCAGTAACGCAATGACCCTCACTCAAAAGAGCAGAAAGTTTTCATCTGTAAACTCTGGTAAGAGATCAGAAAGTAGGATAACCCGAGCTACCGACACTACAGGACAGACGGAAGATACGTCATGGGCCACTCATTGCTGCCCCCTCTCCCGTATGACTAGCTTTGCTCTTGCTGGAAAAATTTCTCATGAGTACATATCTGTGTAAATATGGTCAGTCCCGGTCCAGTGAGGGTAGGGGGAAACTCAGGCTGAGATGGGGAATTCCGTGATTTAACTTTTGGAAACTCCTGAAAGAAGGTTTCATTTTGGTTTTTTGTTTGTTTGCTTGCTTCGGTTTAATCAGCATGGGAACAATAAACGCGGACTCACCTCGGCATGAAATCCCTTGACCTTCGATAAGCTGTTTGCAAACCCCACAGACTCTGGCTTTTTTAAAGGCCTTGTTCTTAAAACTGTGCAGACTCGAAGTTAATTCTTCTGGCTGCAAAAGTAGAGAGAGAAAGTGTCAGCTCTTCCATTCACAGCCCGTTTGCTTCTTCCTTTTCCCTTTCAGGAGATAATAAATCCAGCCGAGTTGGTGAAGGGCTGAAACAGGAACTTGACCAGGCAAACAGAGAAGAACAAGACAGCACCCTGCCAAGGCTGGGATCCCAGGGGCCTGGGATACCCCGTCAGCACGCCCGGTGCCAGAGCCCTGGTGGCGGCCCACACACTCCCAGTTCATAATCCCCTGGGTGAAGGGCTTATGTGATTGCGTATTAGCTTCCAAACTGCAGGCTTACAGCCACTGCTTCTGTGACAAAGGAATCCACATGCGTTCCCAGAATCTTAACGCTTTTTCCTCTGGAAGAAACGATCAGCAAACAGCACAATAATAGCAGAGGTCACTAACCAACTGGCCTTCCTGGCCACTTAGCCTCTCTGAACTGATGTACTGAGGAGAAGCTGTCACCAGACCAGGGTGACAAGATAGCAGTTCCTCCTTAAACCTGGTACAGAATTGAACCCATTACACACACCGGCACTGGGAGGAGATGAAACACTTATCCACCAAATCCGTGTTTGTAGTGTCAAGGCTCATAGCTGTAGCTGAGGATCTTATAAAAATTCAATTTGCCTTCGAAACCAAACACCAATCATATTCCCATTTGCTGATATGTGACAGTGTATTCTAACGTAACCTATATCCACATGGACTCACAGAGGCCATGACTCACACCAGAATAGCTAAAATTCATTGAGAAGATGAAATGTTACCGAGAATGGGAGACAAATGGTACAACTACTTTGCAAAACGGCTTGACAATTTCTTATACATATTTTTAAATCTACACCAATCTTATGACTCAGCAATTCCACTCTTACAGACACCAAGATACATATGTCCACAAAGACACGTGCAATAACGATCACAGCCACCTTATTTAAAACTGCCCCAAACAGGAAGTAACCCAAATGCCCATCACAAGGAGCCTGGATAAACAAACCATGGTATATTCACAAAATGGAATATCATTTGGGTATACACAAGAGCAAGCTATTAATACATGTAACATCATGGATGAACATCAAAAGCATTATTATGCTAAATGAAAGAAGTCAGACACGAGCACACAGTGAATGATTCTCTTTATAGAGTGTTCATGAACAGGCAAATTAACCTATCTAGTTCCTCAGAGGCAGGAAAAAAATGAGGTGAGCTCTACCCCAAATGCCCCAAATTCCTACATGGAGAAAGTTTCCAGGATGCAGAGAGGGGAGGGGGAACCAGTGTACTACATGGATTGAAGGAAAGGAGTTAAGAGTTCAGGCTGAATAAGCAAGAGTTCACTAGCCAGAGCACCAGAGAAGAGAGAGCTGCAAAGAACTCTTAAGATCTGCGGAAGGGCCCTCTGAAGCATTCAGCACAGTACGATGAGCGGGGGTGTGTATGCATGTGCACGCACGTGTGTGTTTGCACACACGTGTTTGAGGAAGCCACCTCCAAGGCTGGGGAAAGAACCACCAGAAAGGATTTGAGGAAACAGTGCTCACACAGAGCTGGGAATAGTCCTTCCCACAGCCAGACTGGAAAACCTCAAGATTCAGTGGATATTGCACAGAAAACAGAAGGATCTTGCCTCAAAAGTGGGGAAAGATTAACTGTAGACTGGTCACTGCTCCTGTTCTCTCCAAGTAATTTAACTGCATTCCAGAACAAAGCTCAAGAATATCTGTAGGAATAAAAAAATATCCAGCACCCAATAAGGTAAAATTCACCATGTCTGGTATCCAATCAAAAATTAACAGGCATGAAAAGCAACAGGAAAACATAATCCATAATGAGAATAATCAATCAATTGAAAGTGACCCTGAACTGACAAGAATAAGCAGACAAGATATTAAGAGAGGTATTATAACTATATTCCATTTGTTCAAAAAGGTAGGTAGGGAAAGATCCAAATCAAACATTTATAGAAGAAAATGTAAATATCTAAAATGAAAAATACACTGGATGGGATTATTGGCAGATTAGACACTGCAGTAGAACAGATTAGTGAATTTGAAGACAACACCATACAAACTTACCAAAATAAAGTATGGAAAGAAAAGACAACCTAAGTAAATAAATAAATAGACAAACAAAAGGACAATAAGTGAACTGTGGGACAACTTTAAGCAGCCTTCAAAGCCTCTGAAGGAAGATGGCTGGGTGGAGGGATATTTGAAGAAATAATGGCTGAAACTTTTCCAAAACATGAGGAAAACTATAAACCCACAGATCCAAGAAACTCAAAAAATCTCAAGCACAAGAAATGTGACAGAAACTACATCAAAGGCACATGATAACCAAATTGCTCAAACCCAGTCATAAAGAGACAAAAAACAGAAACAGACTCACAGACATGGAAAACAAACTTATGGTTACCAAAAGGGAATGGGGGAAAGGGAGGGATAAATTAGGAGTAGGGATTAACAGATACGAACTATTATACATAAAATAGATAAGCAACAAGGATTTACTGTATAGCACAGGAAACTATATTCAATATCTTGTAATAACCTATAATGGAAAATAATCTGGAAAAAAAATATATATATATAAATGAATCACATTGCTGTACACCTGAAACTAGCACAACATTGTAAATCAAATATACTTCAATTAAAAAAAAAATCTTAAAAGCAGCCAGGGGCAGTGGAGGAGGAAGACACATTACACACAGGGAAGCAATCATTAGCATAACAGCAGATTTCTCATTCAAAAAAAAAAGCAAGTGAAAACACACTGTAGCAATAAAAGTACTGAGAAAATCTAGAATTCTGTACCCAATCTAGAATTCTGTACCTACCCAGCAAAAATATATTTCAAAAATGAAAGTGAATTAAAAATTTCCTAGGATATACAAAAGCTGAAAGCTGAAATAATTCATCACCAGCTGACACGTACTACAAGACATGTTAAAGATAGCCTGGGCGAAAGGAAAATGATATCAGATGGAAATACAGCTTTACACAAAAGAACGAAGACCACTAGAAATGGTAATTACATGGACAAATATGTAAGATTTTTCACTTATTACTTAAAACTCACTAAAAGATAATTAACTGTTTAAACAAAAACTAATAATGATGTGATGTGAGGTTTAACATAAGTAGAAGTAAAATTTATGATAAAATAGCACAAAACTCAGGAAAGGAGACATGGTAGTATACTACTGTAAGGCTCTCATAATATACGTGAAGTAATAACACTATCACTTGAAGGTAGACTGTGACAAGCTAAAAAAGTATAATATAAACCTTAAAGCAACTACTAAAATAATGAGTTATAGGTAATAATACAACAAAGAAGATAAAACAAAGTTATTTTAAAAGTTCAATTAATCTTAAAACGATAAAAAAAAATAAAGAGAAAAAGCAGTAATAAAGAACAGGTGAGAGAAATGGAAAACAAGTAGCAAGATGATAGATTTAAACCTCACCATATTAGTAATCACAGTAATGTAAATAGTTTAAATCTCTTAATTAACAGGCAGGGATTGTCAGATTATTTTTTTTCAAAAAAGACAAAGAATAGAAAAAATATACAATGATAATGTTAATCAAAGGAAAGCTGAAATGACTATATTAATAACAAAGTAGATTCTAGATTAAAGAACATCCCCAATGATATACAAAGGCACTGCATAATGATGAAAGGGTAAAAGCAACAAGAGAATATAACAAACCTGAACAGTTATGTATCTAATAACAAAACTTTCAAAACATATGAAACAAGAACTGATAGAATTGCAAACAGAAATAGGCAAACATACACAGTCTGAAATTTCATTACCCCTTGTTATAGACTGAACTGTGTCCCCACAAAATTCATATATTGAAGCCCTAACCTCCAATGTGACCATATTTGAAGATGGGGCATTTAAAGAGGTAATCAACATTAAATGAGGCCATAAGGGTAGGGAACTAACGCAATAGGGCTGGTGTCCTTATATGAAGAAGAAGAGACACTGGGGAAGCTTTGCACACAGACGAAAGTTCATGTGAGGACACAGTGAGAAGGTGACCATCTACAAGCTAAGGAAAGAGGCCTTAGGAAAAACCAAACCTGTCAATACCTTGATCTGGGACTTCCAGCCTCCTGAACTGTAAGAAAATAAATTTCTGTTGTTTAAGCCACCCAGCCTGTGTTATTTTATTATGGCAGCCCTAGCAAACTAATATACCCTTTCTCAATAATTAATAATTACTTTTATCAATAATAATAATTGATAATTATTGCAGAAAATAAGCAAGGATACATAAGCTTTGAACAATATTATCAAAAACTTGACCTAATTGACATTTATAGAACATTTGACCTAACAGCAGCAGAATACACATTCTTTTCAAATGCATATGGAATATTTAGCAAGGAAGACCATATTCTGGGACATAAAACAAGTCTAAATAAATTTAAAAGTATTCAGGTCATACGAAATATGTTCTCTGACCACAATGGGATTAAATTAGGAATCAGAAACAGAAAGATCTCAGTAAAATTCCCCAAGTATTTGGAAACTAAATAACACACTTCTAAATAGTGCATGAGTTAATACATCATAGCAAACTGGGTTTCTCCCAAGAATGCAAGTTTGGTTAGCTTTACATTCAAATATCAATCAATTAACTAAAACAAAACAAAACACAACAACAACAACAACAAAAAAAAAACCTCTTATAAAATCTAACATCCATTTCCTGGTAAAAAAGTCAAATAGGAATAACAAGGGACTTCCTCAACTTCATAAAATTGTCTATGTGAAACCTACAGCAAACATCATACTTAATGATGAAAGACTAAACGCTTTCCCTTTAAGATCTGAAACAAGGCAAGGTTTTCTGCAATCAATATTTCTATTCAACCTTGTCCTAGAAGTTCTAATCAGTGCAATCAGGCAAGAAAAGTAAATAAGAGGTATCCAGTTTGGGAAGGAGAAAGTAAAAACTGTCTTTAATCACTGATGACATCATTGTTTATGGAGAAAAAGCTGATGAAATCTACGAAAAAGCTCCAGAACTAACAAGTGAGTTTAGCAAAGACGAAGGATACAAGATCAATGAATGTACAAGCTGATTGTATTTCTACATACCGGCAATAAACATCCAGAAATTGAAATTCAAACAATATTACCATTTATATTAGTATCAAAAATATGAAATGCTTAGGGATAAATCTAACAAAATTGCAAAAGACCTATAAACTAAAAACTACAAAACACTGTGGAAAGAAATTAAAGAAGATATAAATAGATGGAGAGATATACCATGTTCATGGGTCAGAAGACTCAATGTAATTAAGACACAATTCTTCCCATAGAATCTATAGATTCAACAAAATCTCAATCAAAATCCCAGAAGGTTTTTTTTTTATAATGGACAAACTGATTCTAAAATTCATATTTAAATGCAAAGCACTTAAAACTCCCAAAACAACTTTGAAGAGTGCACATATTTAAGTGTACAATGTGATGTTTTCTATTATATTTTGAAAATGTGTCTTTAGTATAAAAACATTAAACTAAAGAGTTTCAAAGAAAGTATGTTCTTGGGATTCTACATAACTAATAAATATGAGGTACTGAATGAACACCTTGAATCCTAATTTTCAACAAAGCAAATGCTCCTCTGAGACTGATAAAAGGAAAAGCAAATACGCAGCACACAGACCACAACTCCGTATTCCTTGACCAATGGCTGACAAGGAGAACCCCATGTGCAACTACTAATGGACTCGAATTGGCAGAGAACTCTTTCCGACATGCCATTCCAACTTTAAAGCATGCTTTGCCCATCCCCAAACTTTCCCCTGCTATTCAAGTTGTCTAGAATGCTGGTTACTTATAGTTTTCTATTGTGACCATTTCTAGTCCCACCCTCCCCCAAGTCCTTCCTGATCACTTCAAGTTCCTCAGCAATCCTACATCAGTCTCATCACTCAATCACACATCCTCTGGTGTTGATCTTGTCAAGCCTGTCAAATGAGGCAAAGTGTCCTGCACCAAGCAGAAGTCTTCTCACCGGTTCTGCCACCTGCAGTACTAGCTCTATGACCCGGGGCAAGGGAAAGGATACCCGCCCCCTCCTACCTATTAACCAAGCTACTGTAAATAGTCAAATGCTATGGCAGGTACCAGTTATGAACACTGGCAGTCTATGGGAATCACTTGGGCAGAGTTTTTAAAACAGCTGTGCCTAAGCTCCACCCCAGACCAATTAAAACAGATGATCTGGAGGTGGGACCAGACTACAAATTTTTTCAGATCTCCTCCAGTGATTCTGCTCTGCAGCTGGGACTGAGAGCCACCACTACATAATGGACCGTACTATAAGAAGCTATTCCTCAGACATGTAAGGCACTATTATTACGTGCTTGTTCACATGTTTGTTTCTGGTTTTTTTCAAGAGACTGTATACTTTTTGATAGCAGGGCTCTTGTACTCCATGCCTATAAAAGAGGGACAAAGGTGCTGCTACCATGAAGTTCATGACATTGGCAGGGCCCTTCTGTGCTGTAACCACTGTTCAACAAACAGGGCACTAGGATGCAAGATCAAGACCACACAGCCAATAGATAAGGGATATGGGCTCAGACCCAGTCTCCACCCCAGTCTCATGCTCAGACAGGAGTAGGCATTCAAGTAGCTGACAAACACAGCCCTCTATCGTAATCCCGCCAGTTGGCACATACTTCCCCCCTCCCTCATATTTCAGTTATTTGTTTACACGCCTTCTCTCCTGTGTAATTTCCTAGAGGCAGGACACCAGGCGCTTATCCATTTGTCTTCCGAGGCCCCTGCACAGTGCCTGGCAGACAGTGAACCATGGACCCTCAATTAATATTTGTTGACTGAATGAACTGGCCGTATTCTGTGGGCCAGCGGGGTATACTGTGACCTTTTATTCCCTGAAAATACCTTTATTATAACCAGGGAGAAAGAGGCACTGTGTTCCTGTGATTTTCTTGTGGGCTGGGCGATGGCTAGAAGCCTGGAAGAAGGAAACAGCAGAGGTGCTGTAGGGAGGCTGAAACCATTTCAATGGCTGGATGGCGGAGGAATTCATTTCAGATAGTGTAATAACATCTGTTCACGCTTCATCTGTACATAACATCTCCATTGTGAAGTGAGCCTAGACAGGATTAGACTGCCTTTGTTTTCACCTGATACTGTGCTTTCATTTCTCCCGAAGAGGCGGGGCCAATGAGTGCAGGGGGGAGGGGGGGAGACAGGGAGGGGGGAGGGGGGAGACGGGGAGGGGGGGTGGGGGGGAGGCCAAAATTCTGAAGCATTTAGCAGGCTCAGTTCAGGAATCTAAATTGCATTTAATTGTTAGGAGCAGGCAGTTGGAAGGGTAGAGAGCAAGCCTGCGGGTTCCACAAGGACTCCCTGAGGGGTTCAGGGTAATTAGTGCTGGTCTTGATTGTGAGGTCTCTTTTTAGAAAGAAAAATCTCTGCAAAATTGAGCGAGTAAGTGTTCCACAGCAGCGCAGAAGGGTAACCTTCTGCGCTGCTCTGCGAAAATGCAAAACCTCACAGACCTCTCTGCTAGGTTCTCTGGGCTAATGTTCCGGAAGCAACAGTTACCCGCACAAAGGCTAAATCAGCACAATCCAAGCTATATTTTCCTTTCAGGAAAGACGATTTAGGTGTGGGTTTTCATACCTGGAAACTTTCAGTAGCATTCTAGGGGGGCAGATACTGAGCAAAAACACCAAGCAACTTGACTCTGAAGTTAAATGCCACAAAAATTTCCTGCATAGGCAAAGTGGACCCCAAACCTCTGGGGTGGTCCTGCCCAGAGATGTTTCCACCCACCAGCAACCACGGGACCCAGGGTACAGGGACACCCTCTGCATACCACACACTGTCCCTAAGTTTCCCAGCAATAGTGTTTGTTAAACTAAAAATAGAATGCAGCACAACTCAAAGTGATGTGAAGTAGCTGACATTTTGACAAATTCTCACTCCTCAGAACCTTACATACATTTCCAGGAAGACGAATGCAATAAATGCCTAATTATTAGACTCAGAGAAAGGACTGTTGAACCTAATAAGGAGCCGCCTCCCGGCATCTGCTCTGTTTAATTCAAACGCCATGGAGGACCGTCCCAGGACCAAGAATCGTTACATGGCTCTGGTTAACTTACACTTCTGCAACAATGCTAGTGCACCCTCACATATCCATAGAGCTAAGCACCCTCTTCCTTTGCAAGAAACACAGGCTACGAAGCGAGTCCGCGAAATTGCCAATGTCCTACTTCCATTCCAGGAAAGGAGTCCAAGGAAGTGTGTTCAAGAGGGAGTTGGATTAGAAAATTACGCCAGAACTGTTCCCCACTCCATGTGGGCTCACCAGGGCGCCGCCGGCCTCCCACCAGGCAAAGCCCTGCTCTCCCTCTCTCTTCCTTTCCTGCGCAAGTAACACGCGCATACACGGGCACACGCGCGCACAAACAAGGACACACGCGCACTCGCGGACACATGAGCACGCGCAGAGACAAGGGCACAGGCGTGAACGAACGTGCACGCGCAAACAAGAGTGCACGGGCACCCGTACACACTTGCACATCGGCACTCAGACTGGGGTACGCGGGCACACACAAGCACACGCGCACACCAACCCAAAAGTGCCCCCACCCCGTCCCAGCTCCCGGCGCGCCCGCGTCCCCGCTCCCAGCACCCTGACCCTTGCTCCAGCGCCCCTCCCCCGTCTCGGGGCTCCCACTCACCTGGCGCCGGTGCCGGCGCACCCGCGCCCCGCGCGCGCACCCTCCAGGCGGCCCGGGTGTCAGGGCGCGCAGCCGCATGGCCGCCCTGGCCCCCGCGGAGAGCCGGGCCGGGCGAGGAAGGCCGAGGCAGGCGCGGACCCCTCTCCGGCGGCGGTGCCAGGCAGGTATGCGTCCTGAGCCCCTGCGTCTGGGAGTCAGGAAAAGCTCGACCCCGGGAGCCCCGGAAAGAAGCGGCTCCAAGTTCTGGCTCCAACTCCAAGTCCACTCTGCCGTCAGAAGTCAGATGCCGGGAACAAAAGCCAGAAGAGTGAGCGCACGGTCCCCCGGCGCCCCTCCATCTGACACGAATTAGCCCTCCCTCCCCCACCCCAGACCGCAGCTCCAGAGAGAAGGCAAAAGGCTTCTCAGCCAAACCCAGGAAAAGTGGAGAAGAAACGCCTCCTAGGGCAGGGCTGGGGGGCAAACCTTCCATTGCCCTCCGTCGCCCTCCGCCCTCCCACTGGATTACCCCCGCCTCTGGCTGGAGTACAGCTTGACTAGGATTTCAGACCTCTCCAAGAATGCAGACCCAGGGGCTTAAAATCCAAACCCGCAGGCTCTGTGGCTTCGGGGATTTTAAATCTTGTATACTGTCCAGTAAACCCGCATGTGTAATGGTCAGTATCACCGGTAATCTACACTGCTAGCAAACAGTGGCTTTGGAGTGGAAAGAAGGAAAACTCTAATGCAGAAAGGACCTTCGTTCCAATTTGCTTCTTCCGCTAAGAAAAACAAGCAGCAGCAGCCTTGCCAAAGAGGGATGAGAACCAGGTAGAGGTTCCAGCAAACTCGAAGCAAATGATTATGGGGCCTTCCACACCTGGGGTCTGGGATCCACCACACCCCTCCCTCTCCTTACCATCCGGAGTGCCATCCAGCTCCCAGCAAATCACAACCCGTTCTCCTCTCTGGGTCTGTGATTTTAGAAGGAAATTAAAAACCTGTTGTTAATTTTTTTTAAGGAGATGAAGGTGACTGGGATGGTGGAGACCAGGTGTCACATGAAGAGGAAGTCAGACACCTGGAAAGTGGAAGGGTCACTTAGCCTGAAGGACAGCCCAGAGGGGTGGGTGGGCAGGATCCACAGACAGAATGGCCCTGTTTCAATGCCTGTCAGACCCCACAGGACTGAACTGTCTTGGGCTGGGGTCGTGGAGCAGTGGATCTAAGCTTTCCACCACGGAAAGCTCTGGCAACCCACTCCTGGGGAAGGCTCCCTTGATAGTGGACATGTTCGGCTGAGGCCACGTCCTCCCTTCCGTGGGGTCCTGTAGAGGAGGCCCATGCATAGTAGCACATGGCCTAGGGAGCTGTCTGGCCTCAGACCTGCTGGCTCACCGTGTGCCCATAGCAGAACTGTGTGCCCTAGTGACTTGGCCTCCCTCCATGCCCAGCCCAGGGTGCAATACTAACGACCTGTGTTGGTGTAACACTTCAGATCTTCAGTTCCGCTTGCAACTCTAAATGTCTTAGCTTCGAAGGGCAGTCTGGGTGGGCTCGACCTGGGCCTTTATGGTTAACACATGTGCGAATTCCAGCCATCCATTCAAAGGCCAGCATTAACCTCTCAGGTTCTGGCACTGAATACCCATCTTTCCATTTCTGGGGTGGAATAGCAAAGCTGCTCTTCAGCTTTCAACCACACACACACACACACACACACACACACACACAAAAAACATGAACACACCATTCTGTCTTCTGATTCCTTGCCTGGCAGCCACCCATTCATTCTCATTTCCCTCCATCCTTCAAATAAGATTATTATTCATCTGTCTCTATAGTCATTCGTTCGTTTGTTCATTAATTCATTTTCTAGATTCATTCATCATTATTCACTTTTCCTATAGAGTAGTTAAACTTTAGTTTTTGCAAACATCTCTCAGTGCTATTTCTTCATACATATCCCTCACCCCCATGTGACTGCAGGATCCCTACGAACACACATCTGTATCGGATTCATCTGAGTCCCCAGCGTCTAACACGAGATGGAGCCCAGAGCTGTGTCTGCAAAGCTGAGCCAGGAGCACATTATCTGCTGTCCGGGGGCGCACGATGCAAACACTTCCTCCAGAGGCCAGCTGGCTCTATCCCCGTCTCACCCATGGAACCAGCAGACGGAACCTGAATCCCAGCAAAGAACAGGTAACTCCCAAAATGATAAAGCTCCTTGAACTCAAGGACCAGCCTCCACACCCTATGGGGCCCCTGGAAATGATGGTCCTGAGCACCAGCGCTCCTAGGCCCATGGCTGCCAGATTGGAAGACAAACGGGCGTTTTCACAGGGGACACCTGAATCTCCTCTCACTTGATTAAAAGATACATCGTTCAGAAGATTCCCACACTTTATTACTAATAATAAATCACATGCATGCGATCACACCTCACAGATGATGACAACAAAGTGAGAACCAGGGGTCACAGACAGTCGTTTGGCTACAGCCCAGACCACCACAGCCCAAGTGAACTTCCCCAAATACAAAACTGGGACCCCTGCCGGGACTCCCCGCTTTGCCAGCTGGCCCCCTCTCTAGCCCCTTCTCCCTCCACCCTCCTGCACCACCCGGCCCCGCTCACCCCCAGGCTCCTCCTGCCCTGCATCCCTCAGAGGCAAGCTGAAGTGTGAGGGTTTGAGGCCAGCTCAGCCTAGGGACCCCAGGGGAACCCAGAAACCAGGGCAGGTATGGGGCCAGCTACTCCAGCTGTGCTGCCAGCCTGGCCTGCCCCTGGTAAGACGGCAGTCCTCCCTGCTTCTCGCGGGCCGGACCGCCTGCCTCTGACTTCCGGCTGCACCGAGTCCCCAGCAACAAAGGAGGTTCTTCCTGCACAGGACGGACTTCAGGGGGCCCGGGTCCAGACTGTGAGGGCAAAGCTCCAACACCAGGCCTCGGGGCTGCATCACCAACCCGGGCTGGGAACCCAGACTGGACTGGGGACAGAAGCCCTGCGGTGAGACCGACCCCAACACGGGATGCGAGGCTGGCCCATCCAGGACCCCAGGGTTCTCGTCCGACTGAGCGGAGGGAGGCTGCTGCCACACGCCCCCCTCGCTCACACACTCACCCAGCCATCCCGGAATGCTGATGAGCAGCCTTGTGTGCCTGGCATCGCGGGGACTCCAGTGACGAATGACTCCCCTTCACCTGATGGCAGAAATATCTGCATGTGGCGTTATGAGGGGGCACTGAGCCCCTCACGGGACTCTGGGGAAAACAGGCGACAGGTGGGCTGAGACCTGGAGGAGGAGTGGACGGGAAAAGAGCTGGGGGACCAAGCACTGTGCATAAGGCAGGGTGTTTGCGTGAACTGAAGCACAGTGTACGTTCGGGGCGTGGTCCGCAGGCTGGCAGAGGCCGCATCCTAAGGGCGGGCATGGGGGTGGTGAGCTCGGTCCCGGGAGGAGTGGAGAGGACGGGGACCCTCAGAGCAAGCCAGGGCCTGACCCCGAGGGCAGCAGGGATCTCTAGCGGTGAGCGGGAAGGAACCACATGAACATACTGTGTCCTGGGGACCACCTGGCGGTGAAGGGGTTTACTAACACGGAAAGGAAGAAAATTACAGTGATTGCTGTGTTGGGGGACTGGAATCGGATGCTGGTGTAACTCATGGTTTCAATGTAGAGACACAGAAACTGATGCAAATGTGCACACGCACATGCACACACACCCATGCACAAGCACGCACCCATATACACACATGCATATATACACTCCCTACACTCCCCAGCTCTGTCCGTGGTGGGCGGCCTGAAGCAGCCCCCAGCAGTAGTGGTTACATCCAGCACCCACGTCCCGGTTTTAAAGTACTGTTTCCCAGTGAAAGAAATCAGGGCTCCTTGGAGACATGGCTGGTTTCAGATCTGAGCCAGGGATACTACAAATGAACCTGCAATGTTTTGTTTGTTTGTTTTTGCCGGAGGGTAAAGGAATGCTCCCAGAATGACGGGGCTGCATCACCAGGGCACTGGAGTGGGCTTGCAGAGATTGCCCCTGGCCAAACCTGGGACAACTTGAACATCGAAATAAATAGTGATAATATTGATTATAACCCATTCAATTAAATAGGAATTCATGAGTCCATGAGTCCTACTGATAGAAATAAATAGCTAAATGAACACACTGTGGGTCTGATGAGACGTAGATGCCTGCGTGGTCTCAAGGCACCTCCTGACCTGGAGGGATGAGGGCGGGGGAGGGCGCAGGAGACAGGTGGAGGGGGCAGGGTACGGAGATCGTAGAGGTTTTTAGCCTCCACTCATCATGGGAACTCACAGAGGAGAGCCATGATCCACCATTCTGCCCCTGTCACTCTTTGGAGAAGATTCACATAGCCTCAAAGTATTGTCCCTTATTTGTTATAAAAGGGAAAACAGCAAGTCTGCGACAGAGCCGGCTGGCCATGCCAGCCTGAGTGACCGTGGCCTTCGATGGGACACACCCACCATGAGAGCACGGCTCTACTGCCGGCGCTCCTGCACAGAGGCACAGCCTGACCCTGATCTTGACCAGGTATCGCCAGATCCCAGCGAGGGACACAGGGGCCAAAATCTGGGGTCCCTGGGAGCTGAGCGTGGAGGGTCCGTCTGCCGGCTAGATGCACCCTCATTCCCAGCCCCAGAGTCTGCAGTGGGGGTCACCAAACACTCCGGGCAAATGACTCCTGTCTTCACCCCTCCATCCCCATCACAGAGAAGATCCACCATGGGCCAGTCACACCCATCCATGGCTCTGTGACTCCGAGTGCCAAGGGGTTTCCAAGAGCCACCTAAAGCACTTTCAAAAGCACTTTGCCTCTGGTAACAAAAAAGACTCTTGCTTGGGTTTTTTTAAAATGCAATTCTTTTTTTTTTTTTTTAATAAATTATTTATTTGCTTTTATTTTTGGCTGTGTTGGGTCTTCGTTGCTGTGCGCGGGCTTTCTCTAGTTGCGGCAAGCGGGGGCCACTCTTCATCGCGGTGCGCGGGCTTCTCATTGTCGTGGCTTCTCTTGTTGGGGAGCATGGGCTCTAGGCGCACAGGCTTCAGTAGTTGTGACGTGTGGGCTCAGTAGTTGTGGCACGCAGGCTCAGTAGTTGTGGCTCACGGGCTCTAGAGCACAGGCTCAGTAGTTGTGGTGCATGGGCTTAGTGCTACACGGCATGTGGGATCTTCCCACACCTGGGATGGGACCCGTGTCCCCTGTATTAGCAGGCGGATTCTTAACCACTGCGCCACCAGGGAAGCCCTCTTGCTTGAGTTTAAGGAGCTTCTGATACCAGTAAGCTGTCGCCAGCTCTCATCTGCAGAAACCTCCATGCTTGGCCTTCTCTCCTTGTCGGAAGGCAGGGATACCAGTCATGCTGGCCACTGGAGGCCCAGGGACCATCTCTAGAGGCTGGCCTCGCACGTGGGCCCTGCTCAAGCACAGCCCTTGGGCAAGTCCTCACTCTCAAGACCGTCCTCCTCCTCCCTTCCCCGCTCAGCCAGATCCTGTTCCATCGCACACCCGGGAGGGCAACAGGACACAGTGGGCCTCGAGGGGCACTGGTCACATTTCAGTACCTCCTGACGACACCCAGGAGCCCCGTGAGTCCATCTCACTGATGGCAGTAGGGCCTGTTCCTCAGACGATGAGGAAGGGCAGGACGGAGCACAGGACACAGGGGAAACCAAGTCCCCAGGGGATCCAGGGGTGTGGGGTGAGGGGGCAGAAGACTGCAGAACCAGCGAGCAGAGGCACATCACCTAACCCGGGGACATCCTTGGGGCAAGAGTCAGATTAAAGGTGCCGCATGTTTGGCGCGTGATCGGCGAGGATGGTCCAGCAGCAGGAATGACCTCGTCCTAGAGGACACAGGACTGTAGGGCTGTGCTCCCACTCCAGGCTTTGTCCTCCACACCACTGTTTCTCACCAAAGTCATAGTAAATCCACCTCAATGAACCTGTACCACGAGTCCCCTGACCTCAAGGGAGGTCACCTAGTCCAGCCAATTTCACCACAATGTCTTAGTTGGCTACAGAGTTCAAGGCGACTCCCATCCTGAGCTCACAACCCCCTCCCCTCAAGGGGAGTCCTGTGGCGGCGACAATGGCGGCCCCACGGGGTGAGCGCACCATCCAGGGACCTGGATCCTTGGGCGCGTCAAGGGCAGCTCTTCACGCGCACGTCTCGTGGCTCCCTTTCAGGACAGGGTGACCTCCTCAGCGTACCGCTTTGGGCCGATGCTAAGAAAGTGAGAACTGGTTCTCATTTCTCCTCCACTCTCCCCTTTCACGCGTTTCCTTCCCTCGCCTTCAAAAAGCACAGAAAACGTGCTTCCTCTACAAAAATCAGCCTCCAGTATGTGCTTTTCCCCCCTTCCTTGCTCAAAAACAACAACGGTTTCATTAAAGAACAGGCAGAGAAGAGCAAAAGAAAGGGATAGATGAAAAGGCTGGTGCCTCCCCCCCACCCCTGGCGGTTATGTCCCCCTGTCCTGGCCATACCTCCTCTGTCTCCTTGTCATCCCTAGAGAGAAGGAAGGGGCTAGGGAAACAGGGCTCATTCCTGGCGGGGCGGGAGAGGCATCCTAGCTGCCTCACCTGCCCTGCGGAGGGAGACAAGGGTGCGGCAGTGAGGATAAGGGCAGGGTCTGTGGAGACACCAGCAAGCCACGGGGCCCTGGCTGTGTGCGCTCCTGCCCGAGCGGACACCAAGGCCTCCTGCTCAAACCTAAGAGAAGAAGGCGAACCCCACGCACCATGTTCCTGCCTCTGCCCTCGCAGGCACAGAGCGCATCCTCCCATCCTCCCGCCTCAGCACTGACAGGCTCCCCATGCTCTGGGGGAAAACATCTGCAGGAAGGGGCAGGGGATTGAAATAATAAATATCAGACTAGTGCATTAAGTCGAGTTTTCTCTCTGCACACCGAGATGACCCCACTGGGAGGGAACTATAAGCCTGGAGGGCCCTCTGCCCTCCGCGAGCGATTCTGGTCTCTTACACTAGAATCTCACACCCAGAAGCCTGCCCGGGGTCACAGAGCTGAACACCCCGAGCCCCCAGCCCCCAATCCTCGTGTCCATTCTCAGACCTCTGCGGCTCCTGACAGCGTCCGGGGACCTAGCGGGGGCCACGTCCTACCCTAGTTAACCTCGGGAAACGGGCCAGTGGAAAACTGGTAGGTGGCCCTTGTTTAGCACTGCGCAGAGATGAGGGTTAAGAACGACCAGAGCTTACACCTCACGCGCCACCAAGCATCTCTGCACCGTCACGTGACCCCAAGTGCAAAGAGACCCCCCAGAACTAGTCCCTAAGCAAAACCTTGAGACCCACAATTATAAGACGTATTCTGCTGCTTTCAGCACAGAACACCGAAAGTGGAGACAGAACATGCAAGTCCGAAGAGAAGAGACATGGCTCATCTGGCCTTTTAAATTCCTCCCCAGGGTAGGCAGACCTTGTTTTGATTGTACTTCGAAGCTACTGCATTTTTTACAAATTGAAGGTTCATGGCAACCCTGCGTCGTACGTGATGGTTAGCATTTTTTAGCAATAAAGTATTTTTAATTAAGGTATGTACGTTGTTTTTATAGACACAATGCTACTGCACACTTCACAGACAAGAGTATAGTGTAAACGTAACTTTTATACTCACTGGGAAACCAAAAACTTCGTGTGACTCACTTTATTGTGATATTCACTTTATGGCCACGGTCTGGAACCAAACCCACAGTATCTCTTGAGGTGTGCCGGTACAATCAAATTGAAATGCTTCAGAGTGGGTTTTCCCTAACAGAGGAAAATCTAGATCATGGTCAGGTCTGGTGACGGGCCGCAAAATGCCAGCAGTGCAACAGACAATCCCCACCTCCCACCCCCTCCAGAAACGCCGGTTCTGCGGGGGTGTCATCCCCATCTGTTGGCGACCAGCAGAGGCTTTGGGAAGTTCAGCCTAGTGAGCAGTGCTCCACAGCAGAGCCAGCCTCCCACGGGTGGTCCCAAACCCAAGCCATTTCCCCAGGCGGGGTGTGAGGATGGAGGAGCCACCCCTGGCCTGTCCTTCTGCTAGAACACAGCAGCTGGGCAGCCCTCCTGTTTACTTGGCCCCAGCCCATCCTCCCCCGGTGTGCCAGGCAGCTGGCTCCTATGAGGACGGTATGGTTGGAAAGGAGACACTGACAGAGCGCCCTCTGAGTCACCAAGCCTCATCTCTGGATGAACCCCAGCCTTTTCCTTCCTCCAGAGTTCTCCTGCAGACCAAAAATGCCCCAGTATTCCCTGGCTTTGACCAAACCTGGCTAGACCACATCTGGAACTCTGGGGAGGGACTCTGACCATAAAAGCCCTGTGCTGCCTCCTCCGAGATGGGCTGGACCGAGGTGGGCTGGAGAAACGGCCGCAGAGAGCACCTCGGGGCACCCTGGACCCGTTCTACTCCTTGCTGTGTGTCTGCGAGTTTATTAGTCATCACTCTGGGCCTCCATCTCTTCATCTGCTAACGAGAATGATAAACTCACTACCGACCTCAAACAGTTCTTGTGAGGTTCACTCCAGATGATGCCCGGAGGGGCTTTGGTACGATGCCCACTAAATATTCCTTCTTCCCCTGCTAAGAGGGGTCCCTACACAGCCAGAAGAGTTTGGGGGACTAAGTTGAGAGGCCCCAAATAGACAATGGGAAGATAACATCACAGTTTCTGAGAAAGTTGGGCTGTTTCCATCAATATGAACAAGTTTTGACTATTCCTGAAGTTTAAAAAAAGCAGACCTTGTTTCTGTTTATTATTGTCACTGTGGACCGGTGTTTGTATTCCCGGGCAGGTGCGAGGCAGGCAGGGTTGGGTCCCATCTCGCTCTGGGGAAGCCAGGACTTGAGGGTGACTCCCCAGTAGCTGGGTCACCCTCAGACTCGGTAAGGCCATGATGAAGCTGGGAACACACCTGGCCCCGTCAACGTGCTCTCAAAGAGAGCTAATAATTAAATCCTCTGACTTGAATTCTGGCAAAGCAAGTTCCCCAGCCTAGTGGGATGCCCTTGACTTGAAGTAATCTCTACTTCACCCACATCATGCCCCAAGACGCTCCGGCATGTGAAAAGCACGTTTCCAGTAAATAACGTTGCTTGCTGCAACTCAGAAAAAAGAAACAGCGAAATCTCCAACCGAGCCCAGAGAGCAGGAATCGGCACCCACGTGAGGGGCAGAGCCCTCAGCCGCTCGCCTGACCAGTGCCTCGGTCTCCTGCTGGTTCCCAGTCCCAAGAACATCAGTCCCGTATCAGCCACTCGCCAACAGCCCACGATGGGCCAGGTGGTGGGTTAGCTGGTGATTTCCATGTCAGTTCCCAAATTTTCTGAAACGTCAGTCAGGTTGCATTTATAATCTTTAAAACTTAAGGTTAATACAACTTTGATAACTTATAATTTTAAAAAGTTAAAGTTTATAAGTTAAAAAATATATCCGTAGCACAGTACTGACGATCCTCTTAATTCTCCTTTATTTTTCTTTTTTTAAGTTATTCCAGTTCCAGCCCCACCTGACCACTGGGGCTTCTCATCTGGTGTCTAAAATAGCAGCAGACACTGTCTGTCCAGGTCAGACAGAGAAGCGACACTGCCTGGGCCCTGTCCCATGGCCAGCTTTCTCTGGGCGTCCCTAGGCCCTGTTGCACCCACTCACAGTAAACTACACATGCCCTCCTGGGACCCAGGCTGTGCGGGACACACATTCCTGGCGGAATGAATGACTGTAAATCAATAAAGACAGACGCCAGGCTTTAAGGCAATGGTCACTGGAGGCCACACCCTGTGGTCACACCTGGGCTGGGCCTTGGAACCTGTGGCCTCATATCTGCTGCCCTTTGATTTGTGAGTAGCTGACTGACAATGATTCAGAGCACCCACGCACCCACCCTGCCATTCATTCCCCACAGTTCACTGCGGGGGAGGGACGGAGAGTTGATAAAGCCCGCTAGAAGAAGGTGGTCCCAGTGGTGAAAAGGCAAGGCTCGGGGCACTGGGTGCCAGGCTCAAGGTCAGACTTGACTCTGGAGAAAACGAGGAGTCAGAAGTTGACAAGCAAAGGGGTAGGAGGGGGCAGAGGGTGGGTATGGGAGGGGGCAGAGGGTGGGCATGGGAGGGGGCAGACCTCCCGCGAAACAGGCCAGCAGAGAGGGGAAGGGTGTTTCAACCAGGACCCTGGTGGTGGTGCAGCAGGAAGAATGGCGGCTGATTCCGAGGGGGTCACAACCACTGAAGCTGGGCTGCGAATTAAGGGAGAAAGACCCAGTTTGGTGGAGACGACGAGGGGTCTGTGTAGGGCCGGGACCTTCAGAAGTCATCAGCACTCGCTGGGGGACTGCAGCTTCAGATCTTAGGTGTCTGGCATGCTTTTGCTGCAGTCTCGGGTGGGATGGGTGCAGGTGAGCCCCTGGAAGCGTGGGTGCAGGGCGCTGCTCGCTAACCCTCCGATCTCCTCTATTACGAGCATGGGCTCTCAGGGGCCACCTTCTGTTCAATCGGCTGGCCAGGTTCACTGTGCACCCACTGTGCATGAGCTTGGGAAGGCCAAGGTCAGGGACACAAGCCAAGGTCGCTGCCTGCAAGGAGCGCTCAGCGTGGCCTCCGGGAAACCTCCCTGAGTGGGTGCTGCCGTCCACCGCCCTCCACATGGGCTCCCACGGGTGCTTCGTTGCCCCACGCACAGCAACACGTGGAGCCTGGTGCTACCGGCAAACCAAATGCAGAAGAACGTCTTGACCCTTTGCCCAGCTCGCAGGATGTAAACCTGGACGACGGCAGGTGCCCGCACCGTGAGGCCCTCAGAGCAGCCTTGACTCTCGCTCCCCCGCAGTCAAGCCTCACCAGCTTTTTCCTCCCTGTGCTGACTCCCCAGCAGACACAAGAGGCTGCCTGACACCCAGACGACGGCCCTCCTGGGGCCCCCAACCTCTGCCCCCATCTCGGCCCATTTCCCAATCCCCTTCCAGGGAAACTCCTTCAAGGGTTGGCTGGAGTCCATGCCCAGTACCCAGGGTCCATGCCCAGGGTCGACAGCCAGACTTTCCTCCCCATCCACCCCAACTGCCCACCAGTCCTCACCTAGCTCATGACACCCAGCCATAGACGCTGCCCCTCACCTGCCCCAGCTCCCAGCTCACCTGGCTGCTTCCCGCCCGCCATACTTCCCCCTCCTGGTTTCCATGCCCCCATGTCCTGGGCACCTTCTCTCTCTTGGGTCCTGCCCTCATCTCCCCTGGAGAGCTCTTGTTCCCTGGGCACCTCTACATGTCCTGGACTCTCCTCTGTGCACGCTCCCCCCCACCCAGCTGTCCCCTCCAGCCCACCCTATCATCGCTGATGGCACCCCACTTCCCCCCCAGCCCTTCCCTCCTGACCTGCTGCGTCCCGGGTATCGCTGACTCCACACCTCCACCGGGCCGTCCCCTCAGCATCATTAACCTCAGCCCTCCAAGTCAGAACTCTGGGTTTTCTCCGCACAAGGACCACACAACCAACGTGTCAGCAAGCCCTACAGAACAAATCCCCAAAAGACCTTGCCCTGGTCTCCATCCCCACCACCCCAGTCCCCCCATCAGCAAGCTGACTGGCTCTCTGTGTCCACAGGCCCTGCCTTAAATAGGAATCAGGACTTGACAAAGCTCCAGCACAGAACGCTCCCAAGCTTCCACAAGGACACCTTTAACCAAAAACACCCCAAACTTCTGACCCTGGACCCATAGACCATTTGTGCCAACCCCTGCCCACCTTGGACCTGTTCAACTCCCCTGCTCTTTTCCCACCTGCTGGGCTAGCTGCTGCCTCAGGACATTTGTACATACCGTTCCCGCCACCTGCAACTCGTGTGGCTTACTCTTCTCTTCCTTCAAATTTCTGCCAAAACGTTACTCTCTCGGAGAGGCCTTGCACGACACCCTGCGGAGACAGCCCTCCCACCTCGGCCCATACTCGCTCCCCGTTATGCTGCCTTGTTTTCCTTCAGTGTCCTTATGGCTACCTAACTTTCTGTCCCGGGGGCATTGTGGATAGGCTTACTGCCTGTCCATCCAAGAGGGCAGGGACCCGTGTGCCTGGCTGGTACAGGGTTCCCCGTGCCTGGAACAGCGCTAAGCACCAGCTGAGCGATGAATGAATGAATGAATGAATGGTGCTCCTGACGGCCCTCGGCAGGCCCTTCACTGACCCCTTCAGGGCTCCCCACCTCTCAGAGCCCAGTCGCTGCGTGTGGCTCCTCCCGGCAGGGGCTGCCCACCCCGTGCCTGGTCTCCTCTCTCCCCTCCTGCCTTCCACGCGGAGGCCCTTCATCCCAAATACCCACAGGTGTCTCCCTGCGGGGTCCTCTCAAGGTGACGTGGGTGACGTCCGCTGGCCCCCAGCCCATTACGTGCATACAGCGTCCCGCGCTCGCCGCCCGCGCCTCTCCAAGCATGTCACGCGTCACCATGGGAAGGCCCGCACCTGTTTGCTGCATGAATGAGCAACGGAGGCCGGAAACGGGATCAGGGACGCCGCCCGGGCTCCCGCCCAGCAGCGCCCGCAGGGCAGCTCGGCGCACTGCCCTTTGCAAAGTGAAGCACGTAGAGCAAGTCGCGGCAGCCAGACCACAGGGGTCCTGTCCCAAAGCAGGAGAAGCACAAGACGGGCTTAGGCAGCGACTCAACCAGCACGGCGCATGCAAACAGAATCTCCGTTTCTTCGTGTGAAACAAGCACATGGTGGGCGATTCCACGTCCAGGAACGCGTTCTAAGTCAATGAGCACACACGTAGATCGATTTGGTTGGAAGGCCCTTCATCACAGAAGTATGCACAACAGGAAAAACTGGACTCAGCTTTAATATCCAACAAATTGCCTGAGGCAACTGATGGCACTAACACGCAGAGGAATCTATAATAGTACACCGTCAGAAAAAACAGCAATCAGATCCATATTCATTGACATGGAAATACCCATGGTAAATTAAGAGAGGTACAAAAGAATCCAAGTTTCTAAGTTTTGATCATTCCCACCGGTCTTTCCCCACTCCCAAGGCATCTTGCCACTGCAAAGGAGAGCTGGTTCTGGGGCGACTGAGATTATCCTCCAGGTTCATTCCCAGCCCGGGAGTATAACTTACTTCACAAAGGGGCCTCCAGGTGAACACCAGGAGCACCCCCTGAAGCACCTGGCCCCTGAAGGAGGCATCTCTGTGCAGTCCCCCACTTGTCTTTCTTGACAGACAAACAGGGCCCCCTGTCACCCAGCAGACAGACAAACCCAGGGCCCAAGCCTGGGCGCCGCTGGGTCCTCCTCCCCATGTGCACATTCCCCTCAAGACCCTGGCCATGTGTCCATGTGCTGGCGCTGGATGCCAGCAATAGAGCATGAACAAAAAAAGGTCCCTGTCCTCACAGAGCCTACATTCCAGGAGGGAGCCAGGCAGGAAACAGAAAGACAGCATGTGACATATGCCAAATGCTCTGGAGAAAAATTAAGCAAAGTGAAAAAGACAGGGGCTTCCCTGGTGGCGCAGTGGTTGAGAATCTGCCTGCCAATGCAGGGGACACGGGTTCGAGCCCTGGTCTGGGAAGATCCCACATGCCGTGGAGCGGCTGGGCCCGTGAGCCACAACTGCTGAGGCTGCGTGTCTGGAGCTTGTGCTCCGCAATGGGAGAGGCCACAACGGTGAGAGGCCCGCGCACCGCGATGAAGAGTGGCCCCCGCTCGCCGCAACTGGAGAAAGCCCTCGCACAGAAACGAGGACCCAACACAGCCAGAGATAAGTAAATAAATAAATAAATAAATAATTTTTTTTAAAAAAAGTGAATAAGACAGAAAATCATGCCAGGGACATATGGGGGCAGGATGCTCCTTTATCAAGGGCTATTTGATATTTTATACAGGGGACTGAGAAGGGGACATCGGTGCAGAAGCCTAAGGGACACCAAGGCCATAGGTGGGGAGGGGCCATTGCAGGTCATGCCCAGGGCAGGGGTGGAGGGGGACAGCCGGGGACTATGAGGTGGGAAGTGGCAGGCCAATGTAAGGACTTGACTTGTGACTCAGAGAGAACCAAAAATGGCCAGAGGTCTTGAGCAAAGGAGTGCCCCGATGAGACTTGAAATGTAGGTTCCCTCTGGCTGCCATGTGACAGAGAGACTGGGGGGAGGGAGAGGTGGCTGCAGTGTGACAAAGAGCCCCCAGCAAGGGACAATGGTAGCTGGTGGCTGGCACCAGGTGGTGGCAGGGGCCAGGGCCAAAGTGTCTGCAGCCCGAACCCATTCTGACTTGGAGGTCGGCGGGCTTCTGTCTTGCTCGGGTGCTGACTTAAGCACACAGGAGACCATGGAGTGAGGGTGCGTGGAGCCCTGAGTGGGTAAGGCCACCCTGGGAGGGCAGCATGGGGCTGGGGCTCCAGCAGACCTGCCAGGAGCCTTTGGCCAGATCAGTGTCCAAAACTACAATGAGAGACATCCTGTGAGAGACAGTTCATCATCCAGGCAAGCACTTTGGAAAGCGATGCGACCATACAGATCAAGTACTACAGAAATGGTCAGGCTCTTGGCTTCGCTCACTCCACCCCTGTGAATCCCCATTAAGGAGGTGTCCGAAGACAGAGACGCCAGGCGGGAAGGGGTGACCGCGCCACCATCAGTCACAGCAGGAGGGAAACAAAGTCCACCAACCTGGGGAGGTCTCATAAACGGGCGGAGGGATGCGCTAACTCCAGCACCTAGAAAGAGTATGCGAGTGAGCAAATCCATAACTGGAAATATTACATAAACATTAATCCTCACATTGCAGAGACAATGTAATAACAAAGAATGATTTCTGTTAAGGCACGTTAAGAGGCATTGCTGGGCAAAGAGATTCAACAATGTATCTTTGTCAAGAAGGACAGATGGGCGGGCAAGCCAGGGGGAAACAGACTTTCTGGCGGGCAGGGGAGCTTTCTTTCCTCTCCACATATCCACATTAAGGTGTTGTAGTTGTGTCTGCTGTAGTTGTGTCTTCAACAACCCCCCAAAAGACGCTCTCTGCCTCCATTTCAGAAATCGACAGGGACTTCCCTGGCAGTCCAGTGGTTAAGACTCCACACTTCCACTGCAGGGGCGCGGGATCGATCCCTGGTCGGGGAACTAAGATCTCACATGCCACTCAGCGTGGCCAAAAAAAGAAAGAAATCGAAAATGGCACGTGCATACACAGGAGTATACACACAGCAAATATACATAACATACACACATGCATGCCTATACACATGTATCACATACACATGCTTGTCATGTGAATACATATAGATATATATATGCATACACAGCATACGCGTGTACACATAAGACACCCATCACGTAGATACATGTATGCATATACATGTATGCATATACATGGGTACATGTGTGAACGTGAGTATGCAATGTGTGTACACAGCAATGCACATGCGTGCACACTTACAGACACAGCACCTGTGTATACATGCCTGCATGCGTGTGCACGCATACATGCACACATAACACTCGAGCATGCATACACACACACCCACAGAGGGGGATGCGAGCAGGTGGGTTCTGTGTGTGCGGCGCACATGTGGATCCTCCTGAACCCTGTTACCCTCTTTTGTAAAATAAAGCCCACTGACTACTGGACACCGAGACATTCTGTGCAAAATGTGGTCGACTGCAGGAGATTCTGGAGAAACTTTTAAGTCAAAATGTGATCTTTTAAAGATCCTTTTTATTTAATCAAATAGAAGCTGGCTACCCTGAGGCAGACCCAGGACGGTTTTAGATCCTCTGGTCCCAGACCCCGGAGTCTGTCCTGGCTGTCCACAGCCACTTCGTGCCTGCACCACCGCGGCTGTCCTGCTCCCGGCCCACCCTGGAGCGTCAGGGGTCATCACAGGGATGCTCTGTGCAACCCGAGAAGGCATGGTTATTGCTTTGCTTGTCATCTGCTTGAATTCTTTTTTTTATCCCAACCATTGTGCCCTGCTATGAGCTTCTCTCGTCGATGGAAGGCCCTCTAAGCCACGCTTCCCGAGCAGCAGCCTGCTTCCCAGACAAAACCAGAGGGATGCGATGAGATTTCTGAGCTAGGCGTGCAGTGCAGACCCCTGGCAAGCCCTCCACACCTTCCCGCGTGCCTGCCATGAAGACTGGACTCCAATGGTGAGGCTCCTGCCACAAGTGCGCTCATAGGGGGCTCGGCGCCTGTGGGTTTTGGTATGGAGGGTGCTGCCCGCACTTGACAAGGAGCAGGCCGCAGCTCAGAGGCGCTGAGCCCATGCAGAGTCCCCCAGGAAGGCTAGGCAAGAGCGGGGAGGCTGAGCGGGAGCAGGAGGGGGAGCCGTGGTGGACCCCCCGACCAAGAGGCTCTGACCCTCCTGAGAACGCCCACCAATCAGAACAATACTTGAGCCAACCATGGGCTCCAGTGGATTTGGGAAACTTCTTAGGCATCTTATTCAAAGGATGGGTTGACTTCTCTCTCTGGTCTTCACACCCACGTACAGACACAGAGGACGCGAATGCCACACCTGAAGGGCCCTCGACAAACAGGGGCCACCTTTACCTTGACCACGACTATCAATCCTGCCTGTGCCGAGCTCACAGAAGGACCTTTTTACCCAAACGTGTTATTTTAACCCAGCCCTCCTCCCTACCCTTCCAAAGACGTCTGTCTTTTCATCTTTCAAACACAGGAAAAGAACATCCACAATGTACAATGACCAAAACGCCCCTGTTAGCCCACAACGTTTTTTGAAACTTTTTGAAAGCAACACACAGTAAGAAATACATTTTAACCAGCAACCTGGTAAACACATACATACACGTATAAATAACTGAAAGTTTTTTTTAAAAAATACCTGACAACTTGTAGAGCACTCTGGAATTTTTTTCATCCTAGTTCATTTTTTTTAAGCACTGAGTGATTTCTCTAGCCACGAATCATTGGAGAGATGTCGGGGGCATTTGGAAATATACGGAATCTTTTTTCTTTCAATCATCACCACAAGGGGTGCAGCCACTAACTTGCACTGGGAACAGGTAGGGATGCCGTGCAATTCCTAGGGCGAACCCTCCAACAAGAATTATCCCACCAAATGCAATGAAGCACGCACTGAGGGGTGGCTCACACTGTTCAAAAGCATGTAGCATGGAATTTTCCAGAGAAAGTCTACCGACTGGAAGGGTGCCCTATTTCAGGAGGTCCGGGTAGGAGGTGGGCGGTAAGCAGGTCCCCAGGACCCCTGCCTGCCTGTCTGTCTGTCTGTCGGTCCTGAGCCTCGGGACCACTCCCGCCGCCATCAACGAGGTCGCAGCACGTTCTCCCCCCGCAGACAGGGCAATGCTTCCCGTGAGCGAGAGGAAAGAAGCACTTCCAATTTCAGAGCCCTGTGCGGGTTCTCAACATAAAAGGGGAAAGGAAATTTGCTGTCCTGATGGCAGCAAGTGGCAGCAAGCCCAGGGCACCAGAGATCAAAGAGGCTGGGCCACCTCCAGGTAATCCCCACCAGGAATGTTTCCTCTGCTCACACAGTTTTCTTTCCTTTTCTTAGCCTAAGGCAACATGCAAAGCTCCCTTCTGTGCCCCTCCTTTCAGCTGACTTGATACTCTTCAGAGCATCTCATGCTCACCAGGCGCTCCCACCTTCCCCACAAGTGTCCATAAGCCCAGATTTCAAGAGCCCGCCAGGCGCACTTCCCGCTATGGCTACGTGGTGTCGGGGGCAGGAAAGGGCACCAGGTTTTCATTGTACAGACACGGGGTTGAGGCCCACCTTTGCCTTCACTTGCTTGCAAAATTCAATTGTGTTTCCTCCCTAGAAAAACTGGGACGGAATCACCCCAGCCCCACTCAGCAGGCATAGGACAGGCAGGTGACCGGTACAGAGGTACTAGCCTCACCCATGGTCCCAACCATCTCCATCCCTCAGTGCCCGCTTGGGGGTCCCCTGTGGGGTGTCCGTCTGTGCACACCCAGCGGGAAAACCTAGCTCTGCCACCAGACTGAGCCTCCTAACAGGGCAGGAGGGGGGCTTTGCAGGACCTCTGGGAGCCAGTCCGTGGACCAGGGCGTGAGAAAACCGGCTGAAACCTAGAGCCCCAAACCACGTCAGGACATACAGATACCCTGCCAGCTGGGAGGCGGCACAAAGAAGCTGACCTTCCCTTTGTAACCACCGTGACCCGCCCAGCAAGAGAGGAGAGCCTTCCTGCTCTCCGGGCCTCAAGGCCTCCATCAAGGTCAAGGGCATGACCCCTGACCCACCCTCAACACCACACCACATGGACTCTGAAGGCTGCTCCCCACCCCATCTATCTCTGCCCACCCCCTACCCCCTCCGCCCATGCCAGGCCCTCCCACCCTCCACCCAGCGTCTTCAACAAGAGAGAACAGGGCTGCAGAGTGGATGGCTGAAAAAGGACTTAAGAGAGAGGCCCGTGCAGTGTGGGACCTTGTTAGGACCCTGATTCTAACACACCTACTGGAAAAGTCATTTTGAAGCAATCAAGGAAATCTGAATACAATACAGCAACTGGGTGGCGATGGCAAAGAATTACTGTCACCATTATATAAGCAAAGTGCCTGGGACTTCCAGAGTGCATACACCTAAGCGTGCAAGTGAAAAGTCACGTTGGCTTCGATATCACCGAGATGATCATCACAGGGAGAGGAGGTCGGGGAGCAAGTACAGCAAAATCTTGGTAAATGTTGAACCTGGCTGTTGGGTTTTATGATTATATTCCTTCTACTTTGGGAAATGTTTGAAAATGTTCACAATAAAATATTTTTTAAAAGGAAGGAAGCCGTAACACACACAAGGACAACACTGAGCCTCAGGTTTGCACAGAGCTCAAACTCAGGCCCCTTTCCTATAGCTCCCTTCCTATAGCATCACGACAACCCTGTGGGGTTTCGGGTGTTAGTAAGGAAAACTACTAATAGTGACAGTTGCTCCCATTTTATGGTTGGGGAAACTGAGGCTCGGGTGGGCAAGGAGGGGAGAAAACAGAGCCAATGCCCTCGCTAAAGCAGAGGGGGCCAGCATGAGGAGGTGCCTGACAGCAGGTGCCTGACAGCCTGGACCCCGCGCCCGAGCCAGCTCCTTCACATCAACACAAGACTTCATGTTTTGTTGGGGGGGGGGGGTCATGATTATCTGATGAACCTCCAAGCCCCTGAAAGCCACAGCCCACACACACGACTTCACATTCCGTTTGAAGGGTCTCACAATGCCCAAGGCCAACCATGGCCCAACCCGGGCCTTGTCGCATCCCCGAGTACTGCACCAGCTGGCCTGGGGCCTCCCGCTCCGCATCCCAGCCCTCGGCTTTCCTGAGTTGCCCCGCCCAGCACCCCGCAGGCTCCGGCCACGAACCCCTGGCATGTGCGCACCTGGGCCTCCCCATGTGATTTCTCCGAACCATCATACCGCCTCCAGGAGGAAACAGGCAAAGAGCAGTCAGCTCCTCGGCCAGGATCGGGATGTGCCGGGCTGGGTGGGCGGCCTCTTTCCCAGGGAGCTGGCCGTCCCTGCCTGACCAGGGGGCCTGCACACCAGGGTCCGTAGCCTCTCGCTCCCCAACTCGCCCGGCACCCAACCGGAGCCCGAGGCGCAGGAAGAGTTCTGTCCATGTTGGGGACCAGAGGACAATCACACCTCTCCCCTTGACTGGCCACCGAAATAAATAAATAGGAAGCTGACTGAAGGCAGCATTGTAGGCCAACTTTAAAATTTCCCTGGCGATGGTCAATCCCAGCAGCGGGATCCACGAAGAAACTGCTCAGAAGGGCAAGGAGTGTCAAAACCAAAATTCCCAAGAACACATGAAATCTCACCTCCTCTCACCTCCCCGGCAAGGGAGTGACAGCAAGGATCTGAGAAATTTAAATAATATCCACAATGACTGAATAACTACAACAAATGTTCACCGTCCCCCCAGAGTCCAGGCACCTAAGTCCAAGGGTGCCTTGGGAACACTTCCTTGTCCCCGAGAGGACAGCTACTGACTTGGCCTCTACCCCCTGGCCCTCCTCTTCCTTCTAACTCGCTAGCTGGAGAGGGGTTGCACCACGAGTCCAACGCACAGGCAGAGCCCCCAGATCCACAAGGCTGCACCCTCTCTGCCCCAGGGTCAAGAGGGCGCCAAAGCCAGGGCATCTGGACATCCCTGGACCCACACCGTCCGATGGAGGTATCATACAAGCCACGTAAGTAGTTTTCCAATTTCTAGTAGCCACATTTTGAAAAGAAACAGGTGATAGCAATTTTAATGATATATTTTATTTAACCCAATATATCCAAACGGTTATTATTTCACCATGCAATCAACATGAAAATTATTCAGGAGATATTTTACCTTTTTTTTTTGTACTGTCTTCAAAATCTTGTGTGCATATTACGCTATCAGCACATCTCAGTTTGGACACTAAATTTTCAAGTTAAAGTGAAATGTAGTCCTAGCAAAACAATAAAGTTGTGTTCAGTGGGAAAATATCAGTACTCTGCTACAGCTTTTAAATTTAAATGACTTAAAATTAACAAAGAATTTGGAATTCCCTTCCCCGCTCACACCGGCCACACTTCACGCACATGGCCCGTCATCAACATACCGGACGGGCAGCTCTGGGCTCCTGAGAGCACATCCTCAGCGGAAACTGTTCACTCATCATTTTCAGAGGAAGATGAAGCAAAACGCAAAGGAGGCAGCACAAATGCTCTCTGCGAGGATTTGCTAAATTAGCAGTGTTGAAGCAGTTTCTATCCAGTCACTGGAAGCATGGGTCCCCCACGGTGCCTCCAGGGGAAGCCAGCGGGGGCAAACACAGCTTGTCAGGCACAGAGGGGACCGGAATAGATCTGAATGTCTTTTTGGCCCTACAGAACCCTAGAGTTCATTCTCCTGTAGCTCAAGGGCAATATTCTAGCGTTTTATCTTTGTATCTAAGTTGTACACCTGGAGCAGCACGTTTATATTCCTTGGAATGTTCCTCTTGCAGACCTGCATTTCGTCACAATGCCCTTGGCCACCACCGAGGTTGTTAAAGAGACTTGTACTCTACTTCTCTACTATGTTGGTTGTAGGATGTGATTGACAACACTGCAGGGACCCCACAGAGGCATTCCCTCAAGATTCAGTCTCAGAAACATCTCTGCTCTTTGGAATAACTTGTTTCTGATTCTGTTGTCTGTTTTTCTTGAATTCATTATTTTTGTCCTATAGACACAATGAAACAATTGAAAACAACTGTTTCCCCTATCGAACTGGCTGCCAGGAAGCTCACAGCTAAATCAGTGTGCTAACCAGGATATTTGGTATACCCACTGGATGCTGACCTTCCACAGGCTTCACAGACTTCTCAGATCTGTTTCTTCTCTCTTTCTCTCTGTATTTCTTTCTGAATATTTAATCCTGATATATATATATATACTTCTCCATGCTTTTCAAATCATTTTGGAAATTTGGCAAGGCATTAAGTCATGTAAATGAAGTTAAAATTCTGTGGGTTTAGAACACGGATTTGGAGGTTTCAAGGATGAACATAACAAGCACATTTATGTCTGTGTTAAAAGGCATGTGTCTGGGCAACCCGGGCTCCGGGGGCTGCCCCACAGGTTCCCACCCAGGACAGCAGCATGAGAGCACGACACTCCCACACAAACACCAGCAAGACTGCAGACACCAGAGCAGAGGACCAACCCTCCGCTGAGCCATACCAGTTCCAGGTTTATTCTCTCTACTTCTAGATCACCGTGAACTAAAATCATCTTCACAGACCTCACAGGCCACTCTCCCAGCTTACAGATGAGACAGACACTTCCCAGAAGTCAATCAACTGCCCCGGTCACACAGCAGCTCTCCCACATCCTCAGGCCACACACACTTACTTCTGGGTGAAGGTGGCTATGACCTAGGCCCTGAGCATCCTGCAGGCTCCACACCTGTCCTCACAGCCGGGCACCTGCTCAGAGGAGCGTCAGCTGACAGGTAGAGTCAGTGCATCCACGGAACACGTGGTCCACAGGCCGCGGGACCCAGAGTCAGCCTCTGGACTCGTCTCTCGGCCATGTGCCCCCGGGGACCCCCATCTTGGAAGCGGTGCTGAGCACGTAACCTCACCCCTGGTCTTCTGAGAAGCAAACCCTGACCCAGGATGCTAGCCAACAGCACAGCCCACCCCTACTGGCCTTAGGAGGATGAAGGCGCAGTAAGGAAGAGCCCAGTGCAGACACGGGAGGAAGGGAGAGAGGACAACGTGAGGCCCTGTCTTCTGGGAGGCCTTTCACGGCCGCTCAGACGGTTCTTTCCAGCAGGAACACTGGGTGACGTGGTCCCATGGCCCCAGCACACACCCCGACCCAGGGCCCCAAATCAGAAGGAGCTGGGTGACTCCCGAGGTGCGCGCGCCGCTGGTATCAGCAAGAGGCCAAACAGTAAAACAGAATGTGCTCCATCACGAAAGGGGGCGCCTAGCAACGTTTCAGAAAGCAACACCGGTCCATACTTCCCATCCCACAGGGGTCTTGAATCCGCAAGGATCTTGCTGTGTGTGGCCCGCAGGAACTGCTAGAAGCACTGGCTCGCAGGTAGGGCTGGCCCACGGCGTCTGCCTTGGCCCCCTTCAGCCCTAAACCTCTCGACTGAGGAGCACCCAGGACCCGTGGCCCTGAGGAGGGACAGGCCGGTGGCCAGACCCCCTTCTGAGCCCAGCCCCATCCCCCATCCCCCACTCCAGCCTGCCCACCAGCAGCCATCCCCCCCAGGCCACGAGAAATAAATCTTGTCGCCTTAAGCCACTAAGTTTGGGGTGGTGTGCGTCACAGTGGAAAACTGGCACAGTCACCCATGCCAAACTGTGAGTGGCCTGCAGAGGTCAAGCCTATTGACAGCTCAAGGCCAACAGGGCACTGGGGCCCAAATGCAATGCAGTTTGATAGGAGACTATTTCTCCCTTTTAGCAGTGAGGGCAAACACCCCCTGTACAGCCTTATCCCCAAGGGGACAACGCAGAGAGCGAGGCGATCACTTTGAAATGGAAGTCGGCCCACTTGTCCTCAGTGGGATTCTGCAAAGAACATCTCTGGCACCATTTACAATTATTTTAAAAGACTTCAGGAAATGGAATTAGAATTATTTGGTCCGTGGTGGATGGGACAGGCGCTTGAACAGCCACCCCCTTCATCCTGGTGACCTGCCTGCTGCTGAAGTGGGTCATTGGGTGAAGCTCTCCAATCCGCTGCGTGGACACCCACGGAGATGGTGTGCCCTTCCAGTAGGATTCTTAACTGCCTACAGAGCAGGCCATCAGTCTCTTAGGCGATTTGCCTGAAGGTAAGAACAGTGTTGATAAGTTCAAGGCCTGTCACTTTATCAATACTCAGCACAGGGAAGTCGGTGTCAGGGCTGCCAACTCTGTCATCAGTGGCCAGTTACATGCCAAGCCGCCAGCAGGGGTGGGGGGAGCCCAGACGTGCGCCAGAGACTGCCGCTCTGGGCACCGTGATGGCCAGCCCTGCCCCTGCTCCTTCCCCCACCTGGCAGCCAAGTCAGTACTCACTGGGCACCACCAAGGCCAGGCCCTCTGCCCGGTGCACAGCGTTACCACGGGCAACAGAGGTCGACCGGGTCAAGCACATCAAGGCAGGGAGCAGCATCGGAGCCAGGAAACTTGGAAACCCCCTGCCTGGGACTCACCCTTCAAGGACTCTCGAACCCTAAGCCAATGACAACGGTTCTAAAATCGATAGTTGTGTCAACTTCACCAAGTGAGACAAAATATATAAAAATGGCTCCTAAGCTGAGAGGCATTCCAGAAGCGAAGGGAAGAAAATACACTTTCACTAACTTCTCATTTGGCCATCATGCCAAGACACACCCTTTACAGAGGCCTTATCACCTGTCTTCCAGGAGAAACACACTGAGATGCAGGGAACTGAGGATCATGGGCTGGTAAGCCACAGAGCAGGACTCATTGGCAACAGAGAACTCTGCCCCTCCTGCCAGCAGGTCCCCTTCAATAAGGACCCTTTTCTGGGGAATCCCTTCCTCCCCACCCAGTTCTAGTCTAAGCCAACTTCCAGAAGGCCTTTCCTGCTTCTCCAGGGAGGGGATATTATAATCACAGCACTTACATGTGCTGAACAAGACAGTGCGTTATCTCATGACAGCCCTGGGCTGAGGCCACTGAGCAAGGGGACACAGTTGGTGGCTTTTCTGGCTCACATGTGCCAACCCACATAAATCTTCCACTCTTCCACCACAGTCACTGACTCCAGGAAAAACCTACAACTTAGGCTTAACCAGTCAGTACAAGGCTTCTGTGGCCAAAGGACATTTGTTGAATGGCCACAGAAGAGACACACTCTCTCTGGACATAGGCAACGGGCAATTGGCTGCCATCTCGTAGTCACAGGAGGCCCACTAGGAAAAGAAAGTGACAACTAAAAAGGCAGAGAAGAGTTTATGAGCAGTGACATGGTTGAGTTGCTTGATCAAACCAAGCCTGATGTCCACATTACCTCTGGTTATTCTACTTATATAAATCAGTAAACAGCCATTGGATGACCTAAAGAGCCCTTAACCTCAGAGGCTCAGAAAAAAGTAAACTGTCCAGGGTTCCCAAGATAATACACAGCAATTCTGCTATTTGAATCTGACTATACGTAGTCCAGATTCCCCTCTGTAGTGCTGAATTTTATGTGTCCTCATAGCTAGGTTATGGCACCCAATGTCTGTCTAGATGTAGCTGCCAAGGTATTTTTCAGATACGATTCACACTGAAATCAGCAGACATCAAGTAAGGCAGATTTTTCCTCCATAACTGGGTGGGCCTTGCCCAATCAGTTGAAAGCCTTAAGGGAAAAGACTAGAGGGAAGAGACAGAGGGAGGAATTCTGCTCCAGATTGTTTTCAATTCAAAATTGTAACATCAAAACCTGTGGGAATTTCCAGCCTGCCCTGCAAACTTCAAACACACCAGCCCCCCACAAATTCATATATTTATCCAGATAGATAGATAGATAGATCTATATAGATATCTACCTACAGATACCTATCTATATATATAGCTCGTGTTGGTTCTCTTTCTCTGGAGAACCCTGATGGATACGCCTGCTTTAAACACTAGGCTCTCTGCTGCCTCACTCTTAGTCACCTCTCAGTTCCCACAGCACCTTCCTTTGCTCTTATGGACACGCCCCCTTCCTACATCAAGTTTCCTGTGTGCACAGGGCTAAACTCCTGAGCTCGAAGCAACTCCAGTCCCACTTTGTAAGAAGAGCACACTGCCTTACACACAAAGGAAGTTCAGTCTACATGTGTTTGATGAAGAATAAAACTATCCTCAACCAGTACAGCTGGCAACAAAGGCCTCCAGAAATATAGTTTATCACTCATTAAAGCAGTAAGCCAGTTAGTCGGGGACAAAGTTATATATGAACGAATGCAGAAAACATGCCCAAATTTATACTTGTTAATGCGAACCTCACTCTCCAATCCCACACTCTGCTGGGTGTTCTAGTCTTGGGCAGGAACAGGAATTGGGGGTTCAGGTGGCTAAAGGATGGAGCTCTCCTAAGTAAATGCAGCTCCTTCCTGGCACAGACCCCTGGGAGGCTTTGGAACAGCTACCAGCCACAGTCTGACACAAAAATATGTGTGGATTATGGCAAAGCCAAACTGAATTTTAAAGCTATCTGACTGAACAATGTCACTGGAGTTCCACAGCTAGTGTTCCATACTGGAGAATGGATAAACTTAACTAATGGTTCTCAGACTTGAGTGGGCATCTGAACGCCCTGTAACCGTCATTCCCAGCCCAGAGTGTTTGACAGAGGTCTGTGGTGGAGCCCAGAACTGGCATTTCTAACAGCCCCCAAGGGATGCTGATGTTGGTCCCGAGACCTCACTTTAAGAAGCCCTGACTTAGACAAATGTCAGCAAACACAGACTCTCAGCAAAGCCACCCAAACAGTGGGCTGAGCTGGGCAAGTGAGCCCTGGGTAGGTATCTGCTGCGTGGCTGTGATGACAGCTACAGTCTCGTTCCCAGGAAGGTTACATTGGGTGCCACTGGAGAGCACTTGAGTGTACTGTTACAAAGTTACAATGTGATGAAGACAAACTGAAGAGCATTTTTCTTTTGCCAAATTTACAGGCCATTTAAAGAATAAACACAATAAATAAAATTCTCCTACTCTACCCAGGTAAGAGGATTGGTAATTAACAGTCTGATTACTTGTGAGATAATGTTTCCAAAGTACTTAAATGGTTGAAGTCCAGCATTTCATGATCCCAATATAATTACTGATTCAGGCAAGGACCACCCTTGGATGCTGAACCACTGAGCGAAAGGTGGTTAGGAAGCAGGATGCTCAGAGTCTCAAAGGGACAAAGGGGAAGATGTACCTGACACCAAGGACCTCTAGGAGCCTTCACCAGGTAACTAAGCTTGGTGGACCAAGAGCGGGACAACAGACACTGCACCTCTTGACGTGAGGTGAGCAGAGTACCTCACCTCACACCTACGTGATCCTGAATGTGATGACAAGAAAAGACTCAGACAAATCCAGACTGTGGGATATCCTACAAGGAAATTGCCCTCGTCTCTTCAAAAGGTCAATGCAAGGGAAGAAATAAAACTGTCCTTATTTTCAGATGACATGATTGTCAACATAGACAATCCCAGGAAATCTACAAAATAAAACTCCTAGAACTAATAAGTGAGTTTACCAAGAACACAGTATACAACATAAACATACAAAAGGCAACTGTATTTCTAGCAGTGCACTAGCGGTGAACACATGGAGGCCAGAATGAAAAATACAGTACCTTTTACAATCACGCAAAGAAAAGTAAATACTTAGATGTAAATCTAACAAAACTCATACGTTGAAATCTACACAATGCTAGTGAATGAAATCAAAGATCTAAACAACTGGAGAGACATACCATGTTCATGGATTGGAGACACAAATTAGTAGAGATGACCTTCAACCAGTGAACAAACAAGTGGTCCATCCACACCACAGAGCAGTACTCAGCAATGAAATGGAATGAACTATTAAAACAGCAACAACCTGGATGGATCTCCAGAGGATTATGCTGACTTAAAGAAGCCAATTCCAAAAATCTACATACCGTACGATTCCATTTATGTAATATTCTTTAAATGACACAATTACCGACCTGAAGATTAGTGACTGCTGGGGTGAAGTTTGGGTGTGGATGGGTGCGAAGTGGAGGTGGCTATAAAGGGCATGTGAGGGATCTTTGTGGGGATGGAATGTTCTGTACCTTGACTCTATCGATGCCGACATCCTGGTTGTGAGATGGTCCTACAGCTTTTCAAGATGTTTTCATAGGAGGAAACTGGGTCAAGTTACACAGGATCTCTCTGTATTATTTCTTACAACTGCCTTAAAACTACCTCAAAATAAAAAATTTAATTTAAAAAAAAGTCTTCAGGAAAAAGAAAAGTCATGAAAAATAATAATAATATTAAATAAAGAAAGCAGGCAGCCTGCTCCCACTTTCGGGGCACAGATAGACGAAGTCACCCAGTGTGACATGTAAACCACAAGTCAGAGCAGATTAAGGACAGCAGGAAAGCACTTTAGGGACCAGACATCAGCTGGTGTCCACAAATCAAAATTAAATTGCTTAGAGGGATCATGGTCTTGAGGTTGAGGGATGTGGGAAAGTGTCCTTGCTCTCAAGAAACACAGGCTAAAGCATTTGTGGGTGCAGTTCATGATGGGTACAACTTTTCACTTTTCAGATAAAGCCAATGTGACAAAATGGCAAAAAAAAAAACAACCAGCAAATCTAGGTGAAGGGTAAACAAGTGCTCATTATACTATTCTCCAGAAAATGTGACCATTTTCAAAACAAGAAGTTGGGTGAAGAACAGTCTTTTCAGTTCAATAACCATCCACTGGGTTTGTCTGTACTTCTGCAGTCTCCTTTTCCTTTCATGCTAAAGCACAGATCCAGCCAATGCTAAGTTCTCAGGGTCCCGAACGATGGCAAAAAAGCCTCACACACGGGAGCCAAAGGGCCCCTTGGCCCCAAGAGAGAGAGCCTCTAGCAGATGTAGCCTCAATCTCAAAACGACAGTGAGAATTCAGAATCGGATGATCAGAAGTAACTAGAGATGGATAAGAAGAGAGCTGTGATGGACGGATCCCCCAGCTCTGACCCCGAGGTCCTCAAGACGCCCACCTGCCCTGTGGTCCTCAAGATGCCCACCAGCCCCGTGGTCCTCAGGACACCCCATTCTGATGGTCCTCAGGACCCCCCACCTCCACGCTGTTCTGCTACATCCAAGCTTAGATAGCAGTCAAGCCACAGCAAGCCCTGCTGAGTGTTCCTTTCTTCAGTGTTTGTGAGGGTTAACCATATCTGGGACACAGCCAGCACTCAATAAATGTTAGCTGCCTGAGAGTGAGAGAGTGAGTGAACGAACAAAGGAAGGAACAAAGGAGTCACTCTCTGACAGGACCTCACACACAGTCAATAATTAATGTCAGTCAGCCCGCCTCTGCCACCCTCAGGTGTGTGTACCTTTTATTCCCAGCAACCAGCCTGAGGTCTATGAACTGCCAACACACCACATCTCATTCATCAGGCTGGGAACAGAACAGCATCATGGAGACGGAGGCAAGTGATGGGGGGTCATGTACCACCGGGCCATGTGTTTAGCCAGAGTTAAGGCCCTGAAGTGCCTGCTGGCCATTTGGGGCAGGACAGATGGATCAGTGGATGAAGAGATCCAGCACGTGGCTGGCAAACAAAGCCACATTCTTGCCATCAGCGCTCCCATTCTCACCTGAACGTGAGTTGTGTGCCTCCAGGCACCAAGGGTATCATACAGCACATCCAAACTTCTCTCTAAAATTTAGCCATTTTTTAGGACTTCCCCAGTGGCGCAGTGGTTAAGAATCCGCCTGCCAATGCAGGGGACACGGGTTTGAGCCCTGGTCCGGGAAGATCCCACATGCCACGGAGCAACTAAGCCCGTGCGCCACAACTACTGAGCCTGCGCTCTAGAGCCCGTGAGTCACAACTACCGAACCTGCGTGCCACAACTACTGAAGCCCTCGCGCCTAGAGCGTGCTCAGCAACAAGAGAAGCCACTGCATTGAGAAGCCAGCGCACCACAACAAAGAGTAGCCCCCGTTCGCCGCAGCTAGAGAAAGCCCACGCGCAGCAATGAAGACCCAACACAGCCAAAAAAATGAAAAATAAATAATTGAAAAATAAATAAATAAAATGTAGCCATTTTTTAAAATGCATTCAGTCCCACAGAAAGAATTTGTGAACATGATCCGGGCAGAAAGCAGATAAGTGGGAGAGGTGACTCTTTTCTCAGCAAGAGTCTGGTGGATGCCCAACATTTTTATAAGAACAAAACTCTCATTTAAATATCGGACAAGAGATTATACATTGCTAGTGGATCTGTATGGAGACTGGAATCCATTCTGAGAGAAAGACAAAGGAAATAATTCTTGCCATTTTACACTGTGGATTTCAAAGAATCCCACAACACACTCTGTCCAAGATGAATATTCTTTTGTGCTACCAAGATAGTAAAGTAACGGTTTTGTATTCCCAACTCTTGTCAGGGAGCCCTCATGCATTCCTAGCAGACATTTACCATCAACTTTCTATAATACGACAATTTGAAACATGGCTATTTTCCAAGAAAATTACAGTGGGCTAGATTCTCAAGTCTGGAAGATAAGCGTCAACTGCCCTCCTCTGAAAGTTCATGGAGTACATTGCAAAGCAAAACTCCCAGGAAGAAGAAAATGGTGGCCCTGAAAAAAATTAATGAAACCCTGGGAAAATATGCAAGCACCTCCCTCTCTTCTAGTAAAGAGCCAGCTTCTCAAATGTTTCCACTTAGATGTGGAATTGCCCCCTCCCATGGTGAAGCCTTAGAGTAGGGAGGCTCCAGTGGCAAAGGCCTTGCCCAAGGTCACGGAGCTGTCCCTGGGCTCCTTCCAAAACCCTTATCACACGAAGATATAGGACGCCTTGGATCTTGTCCTTGGAAGAACTCAGATTTTAGGGAGGAGAGATACAAACAAAATATACACAGCCCAATCCCAGAGTACGTCAGAAGACCAAGGATGTGCTAACTGGGCGTCAGGAAGGGCAGCGTGGGCCTGTGACTGTCAGGGTCCCACGCAGAGGACACAGGCCTGGCTGAGAAGAGCTCGGGGGTCCCACACCCTCACCTCCTTCCCAGGAGCTCTATCTCCGGGAGGCGGGCTAGCACGGGGTGGGGAGTGGGCGGAAGGCTTCTCCTAGATTCAGCTCCTCGAAAGGCTTAATGACTAAAGAGGAAAGAGGAGTAATGACAACGACACCTAGTGTGTACACGACATCACATTTACCCCAGCAACCCGGGGGGTCCTTGATACCAACCCCCGGGGTTCAGCAACACTTCAAAAGCAAGACGGCTGTCCCAGGGTCACACGCAGAGGCAGGACCCAGGCCACAGTGGTTACTGCAGAGCCCACTCCCTTTGTACCCCGGCCCCAGAGCAAACAAGCAGGACCATGCCATTTCCAGCAGCAGCAGGGTACACAGAGAAGCTGATGTCCTGAAAGCGCACGGGTCTGACAACAGACAGAATACATCAGAAACAACCAGTGAGGCCAAATGGAAGGAAGGCAGTAAACCAGGGGTCAAGGGAGAGCAGACAAGAAAGATCACCGTTGGCCAAAAGTCTTTGTCAGCTCCAGCCCGTTAATCCAACTCATCTTGGCAGTGAAACCTGAAAGCTGAGACTGTCTGGACCCCACTAGAACATTATTGGTTGCAGAGCTGAGTTCAGCCCCGACAGGTCCTAGCTGGACACTGGCCAAGACTCTTGGTCACAAAGGCTCCCAGAGCCAAGGTCAGAAGCACTGCTGCTCCAGTGCACGTAATTCCATCAGCACACAGCAGGCCACAGGGTGCGGTGCTGGGCCCTGACCCCGGTGCCTTTGTGAAGACCCAACCAAGCAAGAGCCACACTCACCTCCAGCCACTGTGGCGCACAGGCCCCGGAAGCTGGAAAGAAAACTTGGCCCCTTGGGGCAGGACAAGCCGCCTAGGCAGAGGGAGGGTCTGTGTCCTGGCCAGGCCTGAGGCTGCACAGACCTCCCCGTGGGCTACACACAAAACCAGAGGCCAGCAGATCCCCAGCACGCCAGAGCTGAGCGTCTTCTCCTTTCACCTTCTGCAAGAAGCAGCTCTAACAAGAATCATTTACCCACAGATAGCCAGCCCGGCGGTTGGGAGCTCATGCAGGTATGGTCATCACTCTGAAGGACTGTAAGAGTCATCGCTGTGATAACTGTGAAGTTGAGGCAGAAACACGGGACGTGCTTAGGATGGGATATAGGTGTGGGAAAACCATCAGCATAAAAATACACACACACCACACTTCTAACACTGAACTGTTACAAAAACCAAGCCGGAAAGAGGAAGGTGATCGTGTATTTGTAAGTGTGAGAATGGGGGACCTTTTACAAATGTGTAGACATCATGTAAGTCGTGATAGTGTCTCTAGCAAGAAACAAATTCTGTAGAAGTGCCTTATGCTCTTACAGATGACCTATATTTTGGATTGTTTCCATTTCAATGGGGGTGGGGAGGAGTGAAGAGCAAGACACATCAAATCTCTTGTCGCCAGTCACCCATCTCACCCGAAGTCTCCATCAGCCTGGCCAGCCCGAAGCCCGAAGCCCTTCCTCTTGTTATGCTGAGAACTGCCCTTCCTCAGGGGCCCGTGCACAGCTGCCCGGACTTTCCACAAGCAGAAGAACAGCACAGGGGCTCTCGCAGGCGGGCGGCCTGCGGTCCGGCGGGCTCAGTCCCTCACTCCCCCGAAAGCTGGGTGCACACTCCTTTCTCCTGCAGGCCAAGGCCCACGCGTCCCAGAACCCCACCCTGCCACAATGGGCACGCTTCTCATTCTGGGCCACAGGATCTTCAGGGCTACAATATCTCCAGGCGCCACGATTCTCCAACCACCTGGTTCAGCAAACTGTCCTTCCTTTTTGGGCTGCACTCGTGCACATTCCTGTGTAGACTCCCCGCCCTCCCCCAAGCTCCCACAGGCCCCAAGCTGGCCAGAACTCATGGCAGACCTGCCACCCCCATTAGCGTGGAAGGCTAAGGCTTTGACACGGTGTTCCTAGTCTCAGGAGCGGAATGCTGGCATCTTCTTACTTCCTCCACCTTCCTCAATCCCTTCCCTGCTCCGGGAACGCACCAGGCGGCTCCTGCCTGAGGCCTCGGCCCTCACTGGCCCTCCACCCAATGGATCCTTCCCAGAGAGCCCAGGATTGACTCCATCACATCCTTCAGCCCAGCATCTCCTTCCAACGAAGCCCCACCGGACCACCCTGCAGAGAGCCCAGCGCCCAGGGCCTGAACCCTGCCTGGGCCAGGAAGCCTCCATAAATAGGGCACAATGTAAGGATGTCCCCCCGCCTTTGAATCCTCCAAGCCTGACCAATTCTGCAAATGCCCACACTGGAAAAGATGCCAGTAATTCTGGTCCAACGTGTTCCAGTGCCGGGGGTAGGGCCTGCTGGTTGGCATTCCTGACTTGAGATTGTGAACACATTCTTGGAGGGTAAAAATTAACCAGCATCCACCTGGTTGGGCCTCAGGCCCCATAGGCTCCAGGTACTGATCAGAAGAGCGGCCTCCCTCTAAGGCACAGCCGCCGTCATCGCCACTTCACCAAGGCCAGGCCAGAGCAGGGCCCAGGTCTGTGTTGTTCCTGAGGAAACCCGGAATAACTGCACTCATACATCATAGGTTCTGGCATGCGGGTCCCAGACTGAACCATTTATCCAAATTAAAGCCATTCTCCAGAAACAAAATCAGACCCTTTTAATTGAAAATAAAACCAAGCAACCCCAAAGGCTCTTTTTTTTTTTTCTTAATGAAAGACATTCTTCCTGCTTTCTCATTCCATTAATCACTGAGTTTACACAATCTGTCAAAATAGCTCGGTAAGAAGTCTCCCTCTTCCTTTTCCTGCAGGCCTGGTTTTTCCCAGCGTGCGCCAAGCCGGCCGGGAGTTCAGGCACACTGGGAGGGCACCAAGAGGATTCTGCAAGCACGCTGTTTCTCAACTGCAATCCAACCATGTATTTCAAGGGGCTTCAAAAAGCTTGTGTTCACTTCTAGGTATACACCCCAGAGAAGTGACAGCAGCGATCCAAACATATACCTGCACACCCACGTTCAGAGCAGCATTATGCAAAATAGCCCAAAGGTGAAAGCAACCCAAGTGTCCATTGGAGGACAAATGGATAAACAAAAGGTGGTCTTTATGTACAATGGAATATCATTCAGTCTTAAAAAGGAAGGAAATTCTGACACATCCTACAACATGGATGAAACTCGAGGACATTATGTTAAGTGAAATAAGCCAGTCCCCCCAAAAAAAAACAAATATTATATGATTCCACTTCCATCAAGTACCTAGAGCAGTCAAATCCATAGAAACAGAAAGTAGAATGGTGGGTGACAGGGGCTGGGGGAGGGGGAATGAGGAGTCAGTGTTTAATGGGGACGGAGTTTGTTTTGCAAAATGAAAAGAGTTCTGTGCATGGATGGTGGTGACGGTTTCACAATACGAAAGTACTGATGCCACGGAACTGTACACTTGAAAATGGTTAAGTTATGTTATGGGTATTTTACCACAATCAAAAATAGTTTGTGTTCTTTGACCTCGAACCACCTTAGAAGTCCCTCCAAGAACATGACTGGCCAGGATCTTGCCCAATGATCTCCGTGCAAGGATGCACACAGGCTGTACGTGACCAGAGGACAAATGGTCATCACGTACATACTGGGTTCTGTACTGTCACCAACACTCGTGTCTATGCAGAGTTAGTTACAAGTGGGGAAATGCTTATATTGCCACATTGATGCTAAAATAATACATATGATCTCAAGTTGGTAAACTTGAAAAGCACAGAATGTACACAGCATACAAGAGGGTGAAAACATTGCTCCCTGGGTGGTAATATTAGGACATTTTTCCTGCATTCTTAACATTTCTCCCTCTTTTCCAAGTCTACAGCAAACGTATTACACAAAAATTACTTTGCAGAAAAAGAATCAAAAAATAATTTAGGAAGCAAAGGCACGTCCATCACCTGCAAATCCTCTCCCACCCCCTGAGCAACACAGATGACAAATGTCCCCTCCCCTCCTAGGGCAGGACAAGAGAAAGCATGTGCCTGGCCAGCTGAGAGCCGGGCCTGCCTCACTCAGCCGCCAGCCCAGCGGACGCGAGCAGAGGTGCGTCCCCTTTCCTCCAACCCCAGCCACTGGGCGCTTCAGGTCTTTCCAGAGAAGAGAAACTGGATACACACCTGTCCAAGATCACGGGCAAACTCCTGAGTCCCCACGGCGTCCTCCTGTTATCACAAAGGCTTGCCCCCAGGGGGACCAGATAGGGCCTCCAAGAATGGGGAAGTGATGTTTCAGCAGGAGCCCCTGGGGTGGTGAAAATTCGGCAGGACCAGAGTAAGCAGCGGCCCAGGAGCTGGCAAGCAGGAGGGACATCCAGGGCCACGGGCGTGACCCCGGCAGTCAGACAAAACAGCACCCAGGAGGAGCGCCGGTACAGTCACGCAGAGGGCGGCGATGTCCCCGGGCTGCAGGTGGGGGACGGAGAGGGCAGTCACGGGACAAAGGGCGCCTTCTACCCCAGACCTGTGGCCGCCAGAGCCCAGCTCTTTCCTCCCAGCACGCTGCCTTTGATGTGCATCCAAAATCACCAGTGGTGAGGAGTGAGCACTCAGGAAACCTCTGAAAAAGGTGATGGATTGCGAGTGGAGGAGAACGCCAGGACGGAGTCAATGGGGCCCTTTTGTTCCCGCAGCCCGTCGGGGAGGAATGTGTACAGAACGCAGACGCCCCAGCTAATGGCCCAGCCTGGCCCCGGGGCGATTCGCACGGCCAGCTGTAGGCTGCTCCCCCGCGCCCTGGGAGGCTCCACCATGAGTGAGATGCAACACAGAGCAGCTGTGGTCCCGGGTAATGAGGGGAGCGGATTCCTGAATCCTCCAGTGTGAAACGACCGGCTCCCGAGTTTCCGGGGCACAGCCGCCTCTCCCTGGAAAGAAGAGTCAGGCAGACCTCACCGCACGCATTGCCTCTGCCTCTGCCCCTTCTCCAGAGCCTTGGCCTTCTTCCACTGGGGCACCTAACTCATTCGTGTGTCTTTAAAACCTCGGGGTTTGTTGTTCATCACCAGCTTCGGAAAACCTACGCTCAAGAGGTTCCAGGTCATACCCTGTGGCTGCCACCCCCTAAGACACGATGAAAGGAGGTGACACCCTTCCCACGTGGGGGGGTCCCCCAGCGCACGGGCGCAGACTGGCTGGGAGTGGCACCAACAGGTTGCCACTCGGGAAGCTGGAATGAGGATTCCCTCCCATGTCTCCTCAGTCTTAGAAAGAGAGCCGTGCCCGCAGAGGGCGTCCTGAGTGCTATCAGCTCCCCCAGGGAGAAGAGGAAGAGGAAGGCAGGCAGCTGGCCACGTGCCATAGTCAGAGCTGAGGAAGGAGGAAGAGGGGCGAAGGCTCCACGTCCGAGGAAGCAGCTGCGGCCGGAACCCCGGCCAGCTACGGACGGCGGGCCCTCTCGAGAGCTTTCGGAGGCTTCGCCAGGCCCTCGAGGAGGGGTGACGCGGGCAGGGGACCATAGAGACCCCTGGCCTTGGGAAGAAGTCCCAGCATCGCGGAGGGACCTGGGTTCCACTCTGGGACCCCGCCCAGCACCGCACCACCCCCTCCATGCACAGGCTCAGGCCCCTGTGACCAAGGGGGCACTCACCTTCTGTGGATGAGGGCCAGGCACAGGCTCTGTCCCCAGACAGACCTGGGTTCCAACCAGCCCCATGACACAGGCAAATGACTTAAGCTCGCTGCGTCTCAGTGTCCATTCCGGAAAACAGAGACAAAAATGTTGTCTTGCAACGTTGGGTGACGATCTCTCTGATCACGGATAGCAAGCACGCCATTGCACATGGGTAACCACACCATCAAAAGAAGGCATTAATCTTGCAAGGTTACTAGGCTGGGAGCAGGGGAGATACTTGCCAAGGGCTCCCAGGGCTTCCAGCCCAGGCGGGCGGGCGTAGGGGAATTGGGGGGGGAGGGCACGGAACGTGAGGAAACCTCTTTTCCCGGAGTTGGTGGCTCTGGGGAGCACCTCCTTGGCACGATCAGGAAATGCTCCACCAGAGGGAATTTTCCTGATCACTGACACAGACGCCTTAAACATCAATTTTTCATTAATTTAGCCCATTTGGGACCAAACATATTAATACCAGATCATTGCCTTCTTTTTAAAAAAATTAACATAGCTCTTTTTAAATGTCTAGGGGTCATCATGACGACTATCCTCCCCTCAGTGACACAGTAGGGCATTCTGATGGGTCCTAACAGTGGCCCCAGGTGGCGGTCATCCTCACCTTCACTGGCCTCCTCCCTCCTATCCAGCAGAGACAGTCCCCAGCGGGGGGTCTGGGACAGCACGTAGGAGACATCCGGCCAGCCTGCACCAGGGCCAGGCACGCAGTGGGGACCCCAAGTGCACACAGAGCGGGAGAGAGAGATGTTCCTGCAAGAGGGCCTGGCTCGTGGCTCTGGCAGGCAGACACCCGGCTGACCCACACCAAAATGATGCGGGGTGGGTGGCAGGGGGAGGGGTGTGGTTCGCCAAACTCATTCCTGATATGCAAAGTGCAATAGGAAGCTCCAGAAACCTGGAGATTCTAGTTTTCTGCTTTTATGGGGAAAGGACAGACATCAAGGAAATAAGTGTTCCCACGCTGAGCTCACTCACAGCTACAGAGCAGCAAATCTGCCTTTTCTAGAAACTCAACACACTGGAAGATTCAAAACATCTTCTGAACCCTAAGAGACGGTTAACTCACATTCAGCAGCATTCTGACTGAGGCAATTTTTAATGTCTAGGTGTTTTAAAATCAGTGAGGCAGCACGGAAAAATACACCCTCGCTGTCGGACAGCTGGGGTTTAAATATCATTCCACGTGGACATCCCTGGGAAGATCAGGCCACACAACACCCTCTCTCACCCGCCTCTGCTTAACTGTGAGGATTGAAAGAAGTAACTCTTTCAGGAGCCAGAGTAGCGCCCAGAACCCAGACAATAATGAAGACAGTGATGATTCTCAACACTCTTGCTAACAGCCAGGAACATGTAGCGGCTCTGAGTTAACAGAATGCCTATTTAACTAACCAACTGGCCAGACCCCTTATTCTGGATCAACAGAGATAACTGCAAAGGACTGCAGGGGGACAGGGCCAGCTCTAGGTCACTGATGACCCCCATGCTTACCGGGTCGCACAGGAAAGAACCTAGGGTTCAGGGTCTGTGTACCTCCGGGACCCCATCCCAACCCACCGCCTGGTACCAGAAGACCCTTCAAACGCAGCCACAAGACAGGGGCCTCTCCAAGAGAAAGCAGGGCCACTGTAAGGAAGCCTCTCTACTCAGGGAGCTGTGGACGCATGGGGTGGCTGGGATAAAACAGTAACTTTCTGCCTGCTGGAAGCCGGCTATTTCTCTAGCAGGAACAGCCGGCACCTCGCCCCCATAGGAGTTTGGGGCAGGGGTCGGGGGTGGAGCAGGGTTTGGTTTGGGTACAGAAGGCTTTCTCCTAGCGTGGTGGTGGTTTTTGCCAGGCTGACCCTAGAGGAGGAGCAGTGCACGTACCGAGAGCCAGAGGGCTGGGTTTGATCTAGTCCCCAACTGTTCTGCACTTTAATAAATGTACTCACTTGTAAAATGGGCCTTGTGTACAAGCTGCCATTGCCACATGGTGGGTCAGAAATCGTCCCCTCTTGGCCTTTCCCCTCTCTTTTCTTGCCTTTCCGCCTTATTCCCAGGCCATTTTTAATCCCATCAGTAATATCTCCTGCAGCCCAGGAACACACTTTGACCTGGTGACCTTTAGCTCCCAGGGTCACGTTTGCAAATAGCTCCATTGAAAACCCATAGGTGCCAAAGCTACACTTTGTAAAAGCCAAGTCAATTTGCATCCAGGAGCACCAGTTCCCTGAGGCTACTACTTTTTCTATCTTCTCCTTGGTTTGTAAAGAAATAATTCATCTGCTGCTGCTGCTAACTTTGGCACTCAGCTGAGGAATTTGCGGCCAGGACATGCGTCCACTTGACAGACAAGCAGCAGCAACTTCAGGGCCCTGGAACCTCACTGTCCTGGCCGAATCCTGGGCTGCACCACCACGTTGGGCGACAACTTGGACAAGATACTTAGCCTTTCTTTGCCTCTCAGTTTGCGCATCTGTAAAATGGAGCACAAATCCCAGCTCCCTCCAAGGGTTGTTATTTGGGTGAATGCAATGAATGCATGCAAAGCATTTAGCACAAGCAAACACTCCATAAGCATTTGCTACGACCATGCTATTACTTTGCTATTGCTTCGTCTCTGGGGTCACTATTACTTTGTAAAATTACTAAGTAAGATTGCTGTTACTGTGTCTTTGAGGTCAGGAGCCTGGCCTCCTGCCAGTTCCCACAGTCAGCTCCCTGTGCACAGAGGTCCCCTCGTTCTCCGCAGACTGGCCTTGCCCACTCCACCCTCCAGCTGCAGCGACTCCCTGGCCCCTCCGGCCTTCTGCACAGAAATGCCTTTCTTAATACTTGTTGATTGATTTGCAAATATAACCTCCCAGGCCCTAAAGAGGAGAGAATCACAAGGACACACAAATCTCTTTCAAAAGGCAAAGAACTAAAGCACTTCAAAAAGAATAATATGCACAGCCCACATATACCAAAATGCCAAGATGGTTAGTTCTGAAGGGCTTTGCCATATCGATGCAATGATAATTTTCAGTCACATTTTCAGAATATTTAAAGAGTGCTCCATGATCATCAGTGTATTTAAAGGGTCCTCCATGAACACGCATTCACATTACAAAAGAGTGAAAATGGGGGAAAACTCTGCCAGAAGATCAAAGTGTGTGAAGGACAGGGACACCCTCAGGGTCTGGGGGACTTCTAAGTGGGCAGTGACCTCCCTCAACAGCGGTCTCTGCAGGCCACACACCCCATGGGCTTTTATTTTTTTAACCACACTGGAGAATGGGGGGCACCCGCCAGCGCTGTCTCAAGAATGCAAGGGAGCTCTTCGGCCCCTTCCCGCCACACAGATTTTCAAATCACTTCAAGCAAACGACCCCATCTCGCTTATCATACCCCGGCGGCGCCCACCGAGCCCCGGACCCTCCCTCTTCCTGCCTGTCAGCGACAGCGCCGGCGTGGCAGCAGGCACGTGCCGCAGGTGGCCCCGGCCCCGCACGCCCCCGCCCGGTTCCCGCTCCTTCAGAAGTCAGGAAGGAAGCGCCAAGGGACCCCCTGCTTCCCGCCCAACACAGGGAAAGGGAAAGAGAGACGCACCGGAAAGCCCGCTTGCAAAGAGCGGGAGAAGGGTCCTGAGCCTTCCCATTGCAGCTCCAACTCGGTTCTCCGCCCCGGAGTCTCGGGACCCGTCCTGGAGAGCGAAGTCCACCCGGGCGCCGCCGCGACAGTGCCGCTCCGGCCCGCGCCCGCCGTCCAGGGCGCCCCGGCGCCGAGGGCCCCGGACCCAGCCGGCCCGCTCCCCGGCTGCGTCCGCGCGCCCCAGCCGCGTCCCCGCGCCCCCGTGCCCAGACCACGTCCGGGACCCCGGCCGAGCCCGCCCACGCCCCCCGCCGCGTTCACCCGACTCTGTCCCTGAGCCCCGCTCCCCCGTTCCCGGACCCCGGCCGAACTCTCGCCCCCAGCTCAGGTCCCCGCGCGCCCGGAGCTCCGTTCCCCTGCGCGCCCCGAGCCCCCTGCCCGCTCCCCAGGAGCAGACGCCGGCGCCCGCCCGCCCGAGACAAAGAGGTTGGCGGCGCGTGCCCCCCTCCAGTACCTGGGCGAGCGGCGGCGCGGTCCCGTGGGGCGATGGCCGCAGCAGGCAGGGCGCCGAGCAGCGCGAGCAGCGCGCGGGCGGGCCCGTCCTCCCGGCTCGCGGCCGCGCCCGCCGCAGGGCCCCCTCGAGGCGGCGCGGGCAATCGCCGCCGCCACGCCCGGGCCGGCCGGTCACCTGGCCTCATCGCCCTAACAAAGCAGCGCGCTCCAGGCGCGCCCGGGGCCCCGTGCGGCCCTGCGACCTCTCTGCGTTGGCCAGGTGGGACTGAGAATTATTAGACCCGTTGAGCAGCCCAGACTCAAAGTGTTCACGGGCTGGCGGGTCCCGAATAGGCAGGCCAAGTCCTGGTTCCTGCACAACTGGTTCGTTCGTTCGTTCATTCATTCGTTCATTCATTCATTCATTCGGCGCTGTAATTATTGTGCTCTAAGAAAGCGAAACCTCGCTGCCTGCCTGTAACTTACAGTCTACTGGGGGTAGTGCACACATAAAGCAGCACGGCCGTAACAGAGGACACCCAAGACGCTTTGGAAGCCCTGGAAAGTCCGGCCAACGGAGGGAGAGGGTCGGGAAAGACTTTAGAAGTCACGTCTTCTGGAAATGAGCAAGATTTAGGCAGGCCAGGAGTGGACAAGAAGGAAGGTCCCAGACAGAGGGATGCTCAGAGGAGGAAAGGCAGATAGATGCCAACATCCCCAAGACACAGATGCCCCTCACTCAGTCCCAAAGCCTCGGTTTCCCCATTGGTGAAAAGTGGGAAGTGGACAGCATGCTGTTGAAGATCCCCTTGTAAAACGTAGGCCCTTCTGCAGAATTAGAAGTGCTATTCCTCCTGTACAAAAGAACAGTTTCATCAACACTTTATCTTGTGAACGCACAAAGCCCCTTACACAAGGAAGACGTTTCCAGGAAGGCACTCCACCCTACTTCCTGCAGAAGAGACATAGATTGTATCTGTCACCCGGACCAAATGTTCTTAGAATCCCACCTGGAAAAGTGGGCACATCTTGGAGTGCAGTTACCAGGCACTGTCCCTGATTCAGGAATGCAACATCCAAACCCACCCTGGCTCTTCAGGTGCAGCCCTGCCCGTCCTGTCCGAGCACAGAGCAGGAAAAACATGGCTTGTCAGGACCAGTGGAGAGATTGAGCAAGAAGATCATCTCTGAATGGACTTCTTTAAAAGTAGCCAGCCATCAAAAACCTTGTGGCCCTGAATCCAAAGCAAGCGTGTCCAGGGAGGAGACACAACAGACCCCTTGTTTGCATCCCTGAGAACCCAGGCCAGGTCTGCTCAGATTCTACTCTCACTGTTCACCGTCTCTTCAGAAGGATTTGAACAATCCCTGCAATGCTCTGATTTCTCAAGAAGTCAAAATCACTGGACTCTCATTCCCAGCTGAGTAGGGCATTCATTCCTTGAGGCAAAGCCTTCCTGAACCCTGAGCCCCAGGCCCCGGAAACAGAGCAGACATTTTTCCTGCCCTCTAGGACACCCCAGCCCAAGAGGTGACAGGATGAAACAGGAGGTGTGGAGGAAAAGAGCCTCAGGGGAGGTGGGGAGGTCGCAGCCAGCTGACCCCCCAGTGGGAGAGAGGCAGGTCCTGTTACTATCCCCTTTTTACTGATAGGCTAAAATCGTAGGTAACTTGCCCAAGGTCACCAGCTGGTCAGCTACAGAATATGATAAGGACCCAAGACCACCAGGCCGACAAGCTACCCTGATTTTTTTCCAAGCTGCCCTGCTCTGCCCATCCATCCAGCCCAACTGTACTGAGTTGTGTCTTTGCTTAAATATCTCTTCCACTAGACTCCCAGGACGGGGGCAGGGGGTGATGGTGGTGGTGGGAACCTTCAGGCCCACCGCCAACAAGTCTATCCATCTTGCATCGCAGAATCTATCACAACATCGAGGTCCGTGTTAGCCGAATGACTAAGTGAATTTGAACTTCATGAGGTATTACAATATCCAATATCCGCTTGCAGAAGCTGGGTTGGTAAGTTTGCCTAAGACTTCACAGCTAGGAAGCTGGGATTCTTTGTCCCTGTCAGGAAGGCCCTCCTACCCGCAAATTGCTCCCCTCCCCTCCCCCACCAGGGCCAGACAGTCCCACTCACCCTGCTGCCCTCTACTGGGCTGGCTGCCTTGACCACACCCTTATTTCTGGGACCACAGTGACTTAGATGCCAATTCATGCAGTGTCTGCCTTCACACCTATACAGTGTCCTCAGAAGGTAGATGGCACACTGGACCTGGTGTCCCCTTGCAATCTCTGCTAGCCCATGCAACTGGCTCCCTGATTCACCAAAGTGCAGACTCCACACCTGGCCCAGAGTCTCCTAAGGGGTGACCCATGCCCCACGAGGCCATCCTGGGTCCAGGGACTCCACACTTCACAGGCTGAAACTTTGAGTTCCCAAGAATTTAAACAAAAACAAGGCATGCAGCAATTATCTGAAAGAGAATGCATAATTTTTCCATCCTTACCCATCCAAAAATATCTCAAATCTGAAAACAAAAGTCTCAAACCAATTTAGATGAGGGAAAAGCAGGCATATGCCAAGAATGGCGGTTCCCTTCCCAGCACTCCACAGGGAGCGGGGTGCAGGGGCGAGGAGGGAGGTCTGGGCAGGAAACACTGGTGTCTCTGTCCCCCCTCTCTGCAGCTTCACTCTTGTTCCTCTCAGCCAGGAGTTCTGAAAGAACTTTTTAGAAGCTTGTCGTTGCCATAAAGATGGTCTTGGCCGTGGCAAAAGTCTGATACATTTTCGTCCTTTAGATCAAAGGGAGTATGTGAGCAATGACTTGGATATTTTTCCTATTTCTTATTTTCTTGCCCTGAAAATTAATATTGTCCAAAGAGCCCCTGAAAGGGGTAGCTGGAAACATTACACGAGATGTAGCTGGATTGGTAAATTTGCCCAAGATTTCACAGCTAGGAAGCTGGGATTCTTTGTCCCAGCTGTAACAAATGCTGTGAGGAAAGGGTGGAGCAGGGGTGGGAGGGCGTGCCTGAAGATACCGTGTCCCTCAAGACCTCCCTGGGACTGTCACCCTCTCCACTTTCCTTCTCCCCCTCAACACACAGTCCTTACCCACAACCCAACGCCTCGCCTTTCCTATATCCCAAAACCTTTTGCAAACCTATGGAACCTTGGTACCCTCTCCCCCAAAATGCACAGACACACCAACTTCTGCAAGGTGGGCTCCAGGAGACCACTGCCTGGACACAGATTAACTCTCTGTGCCACTGGTACCACCCGGTCTCTGGGAAGGGGGCTCCTAGACAGCCACGATCAGGGATCGCACCCTGGGAAGTGAAAGGAGGACAGGAGACGTGGGGTGGTAGTGCTGAGGCCCGCCCTGGGGAGTGCTGCAGCAAGGCCACCCTTCGCAGCTGAGGCTGTCCCCAAAGGAGGCTGACGACAGAGGGCTGCTTCCCAGTGGCCGGGCCAAAAAATGTTCACTGAGGAAGTATCTGAGTCACTATTGCAGGGCCGGCTGCACTCCCTTGGGATGCCCTTTGCCCCAGAGCTGTACCCCGCGCCGGAACGACCCCAGGAACAACTGATTGGTCTCTCGGTTCTCTCTCCATATTGAGAACGGGAGGACTGCCCACCCCGTCTGTGTCCCAGGAGCAGCCTGCTGTTCGAACCCTGCTGGGCTCCATCCTGCGGGCGCTGGGGTGCCTTCCCTTCCCCCCGTGACAAACAGGCCTCACTGGGGAAAGCAGGAGCGCTGCACTTTCCTACCTGTTGGTCCCCCAAGGTGACCAGCTTAGAGCAGCAGCCCAGGAAACCGTGGCAAAGAGCATGAGGACAAACACAACAACAGCAGAGAGGAAAGAAAAACAGACTCTCCTGAGCAGACGCCATCCAGATGTGTGTGTGACTGCGAACGTCTGGTGCTTGTCAAAGCCTCCATAGTGGGGTTTTCTGTCCCTGCAGCCGAGCGCACTCCTAACAGAATCAGGATACGCGGATCTGTCTGCCCGTGCTTCTCGCAATGTCTGGAGCAAAGGGGAGACAACGGGTCCACTCAAGGAGGAGCGGCTAGACTTGTCCTCCCCTCCTCGCCATTGGCTTTGACCACCAACACCTCTACTCCCACAGTCCTCGCCTTACACATCTGGTCGGCGGGGGACCCTTGCTCAGGAAGCCATCCCCCTGCCTTCTAGCTGGACTGACCACGAGTTCCTTGTGTGCAGGGACTCGGTTTCGCAGCTCTGCATCCCTAGCAGATGTGGGCGGATGTGGTTGGTGCTAAGACCGGGGCAGGCAGCCTACGAGGTGAGCTGGAGCATCTTGTAGCGCCAGAAAGTGAGGACGTGCTCAGAGAACAAGAGGATCAGGGCCGCCCCGTTGAAGGGACACAGCAGAGGGACCAACTCGAAAGAGCTCCCAGTGGCCAAACCTGAGCGATTTGAGCAAAAAAATAAACATCATCATTTTGGGTTATAAAGTGTAAAATTAAATGCCCATGAGTCCATACTGACTGAATGAATAAATGAATAAATGAATGAATGGGGAGAACAGGCAAAACTCTCTTACAGGAGAATTCCAAATAATTTTTGTAGATAGCTGCCCCCGCCAAGGAGATGCAGTTTATTCCCCACCCCTAGAGCGTGGGCTGTGCTTAGGACTTCCTTCCAAAGAGTCAAGTGTGAAGGGTGGAGGGGGTCTAGGAGTAAATTTAAGATGGAGAAACCTGACAGACGTGACCTCAGCCAGGAGATCAAGGTCACCAGTGATGAGTCACCTTAAGAGTATGTGCCCTTGACCTGATGTGGTGAGAATGGCGCTCAGGTCTTCCTCCCAGTAACCAGGAACTCCAGCCTAACTGTGAGTGAGCATCAGACACGTCCCAACTGAGGGACAAAACACCTGACCAGGCCTCAAAACTGGCCAGGTCAGCAAGAACGAGGAAGTCCGAGAAACTGTCACAGCTCGGGAGCCTGAGGAGACACGATGAATAAATGTCACAGGGTGTTCTGGATGGGATCCTGGGACAGAGAAAGGACAGTACAGGCAAAGGTGTGGCCTCCAAATAAGCTGCTGACCTGAGTTAAGAGTGATGTCCCAATACTGGTTCCTTAGCTGTGACCATGTGGCATTGTGATATAAGATGTTAAGGGTCAGAAAAACTGGGGTGGGGCAACCAAACAGAACTCTGTACAGTTCTTGCAACCTTTCTGTAAATCTAAAGCAATTCCCAAATAAAACGTTTATTTTTTAAAATGCCATTGAAGCTATAGGAAGAAAATGGCTTCTTTGCAGATGGCAGCACGGCTGTGCTTCCCTGACTGCAAATATCCAAGTGCAAAGCTGTCATTATGGATGGGCCCTTTGTATTCTAGGGTAACCCAAGTCCCCCCAAATTTTCTATGAACCTCTGGCTACAAAGAAACGTGCTTACCTTACCCAGGGGAACTTGTCCAAACTGGAATTCATGGAAGTGCTAAGCTAGTTCCCTCAGTTTCCTTTTCACCTTCATATTTCACCACTTCTTAAAAGTTTTCTTTTTTAAGTGAAATTCTAGATTTATTCAAAAAGAAATGAAATTTCCTGGATGAAGCATTTGTGTAATAATATTACTTCTGAATCTGTGTCTCAGAAATAAATGGCCGAATAGTTATATCTATACTTTTAAGCATTAACAATAGGTACTATTCAGGATACACATTGTGAAAAAAGACATGATTTAGTCTTTGCTAAAGATAATTGCTAAAATATACATATCATGATTACTTAAGATAACATGGATATTTAATTAAAATTTAGAATATAACAACATCTGACTCTTATCCTGTGGACATGAAAGGAAAAATACAGTAATCCATTTTACCCATTACATGTTACAAAATCAGATAGAATGAATTTATAAGCAGTGTTTTATAATAATAACAGCAATTTAATTTTAAACAAATATATTCCCATCCTCTTCCTTTATCCTCTATATGTATCTAACCAGTAAAGCCTACTAGATTGCTGAAATCAGTAATAATCCAATCTATGATGCTTCAATTTTTTTTTTTTCATGTTCAGCACCTAATTCAAAAATACCGTGGAATGAGCAGTGTGCAGTTCACGACATTCACAGCAAGATAAGTCACGATTCTTGCACAGTGCCATCTTCAGGGGCCCCCAGAAGACCCAGGGGTTGCCCCAACAGAACCTGCAGAAGGGGAGTTCATGGTGGTCTCTGGGCTGCCCACCTGTGCTCTCAGGTCCCAGCAGGCTCTGGTGACCACCCAGACAGAGCCCAGGACCGCTGAGAGCTGATCTCGTGCACAGAACCCTCCAGGCCTGCTGAGGTCAGCCCCCCGACCATGGCTGACCAACCAAGAGCCAGGCTGCGCTTGGATCTCCTGGCCAGTTGCACAGTTCTCACCAACCCGCCCAGTGTCCAGATGGACCACCTGGACAGCAATATTTCCCCACCAAAGAACAGAAGAATGAAGGTGTTTAGGGCAGGGCCCAGGGTAGTGGACACAGAGACCCCCCCCCCCATAGACCCACAGACATGTTCCCATGTCCCGTGTCAGCCCCACCTGCAAGGCCTGAGACAGATCACGTCCTCGGGTCAGGAGGGGACCCTCATTAGGGAAGGCTCGCTCCCACTCAAACTCAGGGAAGCCCCCTGTTTGAGGCCGAGAAAGGCCAGGAAAAGCCTGTTTGTGTAACCAAGCAGGACCCTATGGGGCCTTCCCGGGACAAGCCTTCCCCCATATCCTCTGCTTTAGCTCCTCTCTGAGGTACCTAGATAATAGTATTGGATGCACATTTCCTGAGTTGCTTTACAGATGTGAAAACCCTCACCAAATGGAAGAGGTTAACTACTTGATGACCATGAGCACATAGCCCCCAGGCCTCCTGGTGCCTGAGGATCGATAATGTTAACCCCTGTGACAATGCCCTGTGACCTCACCATCAGCCAATCAGAGAGCTGTGCACGAGGTGATCACATACCCTGCGACACCACTCCCTCACCTGGCTTTTAAAAATGATTTGCCAAAACCCTTCTAGGAGTTTGGGTTTTTTGGGGGGCACGAGCCACCCGTCTCCTTGCATGGCCCTGCAATAAACCTTCCTCTGCTCCAAACTCTGATGTTTCGGTTTGTTTGACCTCACTGTGTGTCGGGCACACAAGCTTGCGCTAACATTTGCAAGCCGGTCTGCAGTCCCGGGCCTGGCACTTCCGAGGATAGTTAGAACAGAGGAAGGAGCCTGCCAGAACTGAAGACAGAAGGGAAATGGGATCTCTGCAGGCTGCACAGAGTCCCTGCCACTGCCAAAGCCATTAGTGGCACGGACAAGAGCACGCGGAGGAGAGCTTCGGGGCTCAAGGGGTGAAAGGCCACATGAGGGGCAGCAGGCAGGAGCTCCCCGACAAGGAGCCCCATCAGGCATCTCTTCCTGCAGATCACAGGCATCTTCAGCCACGTCCTACTAGTGACTTATTAGTCAGAGGCTGTTACGGGCTGAATTGCGTCCCCTAAAAATTGATGTGTTAAAGTCCTAACTCCCAGTGTCTTATTGTGACTGTATTTGGAGATGGGGCCTGTAAAGAGGTTATTAAGGTAAAATGAGGTCATTAGAGGGGACTAATCCAATCTGACTGGTATCCTTATAAGAAGAGGAGATCGGGACATAGACATGCCCAGCGGAAAGACCATATGAGGACACGGGGAGAAGATGGCCGTGGACACACCAAGGAGAGAGGCCTCAGGGGAAACCAACCCTGCAGACATCTTGATCTTGGACTTTCAGCCTCCAGGACCGTGAGGAAATAAACTGTTGGTTAAGTTCCCAATCCGTGGTACTTCGTTATTGCATACAGTGGCCCCAATTGTTGGCTTAAAACACATCATGGAGATCATTCTCTGATTCATTCATTCATTCATTCATGCATTTGTGTATTCAGTGAAGGGTCGGTCACCAGACACCACTATGCATCAGGCCCAGGGCAGTTAGATGCTGTCAGATCCTTCACTTAACATCCAGCCAACAGCACTTTCCAGAGCACACGTACTTGCCAAGGCTGTGCTGGATGCCGAGCCCTCACGGTGTGTTTGTAGAGTTGAACCTTTACCCTCATCCTGTGGCAGCCCGGGCTTCTGGGATTACCCCAGTGAGAGGCCAGGGCTTGAGTTAGGTGACTGACAGTAGGCAAAGTTGGGTGGATCTGAGGATCCCAGAATCTTCCAGCTGGAAGAGTCCCTCGCCTCTGCCCTGCATGCCAGGATGTCCCCTTTACCGTCCCTGACACAGGCTCACTGGGCTCAGCTTGAAGGCTTCCAACGATGCAGACCACCCAGCTTTGGAAACGCCAGTCTGTTCTCATGAGGAAGGGCTTTGGCTGGTAGGGAGACCCTTCTGGAGATTCCCCAGAGGCTACGGGGCACAGGGCGGGAGCGGATGCCCTGGGGAAGTTCCCTGGAGGAGCTGGGAGTGTGCAGGGTGGGTGACCCTGGAGACGGGGGAGCAGACTGCAGGCACAAAGCAGGGGCCTCGGTATGGGGGGCAAGCGTGGCCTTCCTGAGCTTGGGCACAGGCATTCGAGGACGTGGCCTGGAGGGGACAGCACAGGGACAGAGGTGAGAGCCCAGCTGGAGGATACGACGTCCAGGGCAAGGAGGGGAATTTGACAAAGAAGTTTGGAGCTGTACCACAGACACGTCTGTGAGCCTTAGTTTTCCAATCTGGAAAGTAAGGCTATTAAAACTGAAGTACAGGAACATATGTATGTGTATAACTGATTCACTTTGTTATAAAGCAGAAATTAACACACCATTGTAAAGCAATTATACTCCAATAAAGATGCTAAAAACAAAAAACAAAAAAAAAACTGAAGTGCAGCCTGCACGAGGACGGCTGAGACAGTGCTCCTGCAGCCGTCGCACAGGGTCTCACACAGTGTGAACACCACAAACAGCCGTGACTGTGTGGGACGTGGAGGTTGGCTGGGGGTGGGGCTGAGGGCGTGGAGGTTGCCTGGGGGTGGGGCTGAGGGCGTGGCGGTTGGCTGGGGGTGGGGCTGAGGGCCGGGTGCCGGGAGAGACCTGGTTTGCTAACCTTGCCTGGTCCCATGGGGTCTGGGGCCGGTCCGTTCTCTTGTTCCCATTTCCAGAGGACATCATAGAAATAAATATTTACCAAAGCAGACAGACCATTGGCCTGGGGCTTTGTGGTTTTGCTTTTCTTTTTTTCTTTTTTTTGCCTTTAAACAATTATGAATCACAGAAGGAGTCGCTCAGATACTTTACGTTCGCTCAGCAGTTTTCCACTGAGAAGCCTGAAGCGCTTTGCAGACACGTGATGCGGCCAGGACTCCCAAGTAGGGAAAATCAGGCCAGGCTGGCACCCGTCACTCTGCCTGGCAGGGCCTCTCCTGCCCCTTTTAGACTTCGTGCAGACGTCCTGATTCCAGAAAAGCCCAGCAGGTCCACTGGTCACTGTGGGGTCTGCCCAGCCTCCCCAGTTTCCCCTCCCAGTCTTGCCAGCGTGTCAGCTCCTGGCCTAGGCCTTCACCGACTCACAGCTCAGCACATCCGGGAGTGAATTCCGTCCTCACAGCACCCTTCCTCCCGCTCCCGCTGTGTCACTTGTACAGTGTACCACAGTGTCTAGGGCTTGGACCGCAGTTTCATAGTGTTCTGGGCAATCATGCCATTTTCCGTTGAGAAGGGGACCCTAGGAGGGAGGAGCCCTCCCACATCTCTGTCCCGCTCCTGAGGCAGCAGCTGTCCCCTCGCTGTGCCCAGGTCCCCGACATGCTCACCTGGGGCTCTCGGGGGCTCAGGCCCTATTCCCATATTAGTGCAAGCACCATGATAACGACTTTTAAACTTCCCTCAAGTCTATAACCAAGGAGGTTTTCTTCAGAAACACCTAGAACTACAAACACTCCGTGAATCAAAGTAAACATTGTCACTTAGTTTTATCCCGATTTTATCCCTCAAGAACCATCAGAGGAAATGAGAAAGACCTAACTCTGGGTTCTCTGGGCAGAAAAGGGAATCTGGAAACTTCTCTGCAGGGTCCTGACCGGTTGGTCTGCTCTCAGGGCAGCACGGCTAACTCCCAGCCTCAGCCTGGGATGCTGCTGGCACAGCCTGGTGGGAGCAGCTAGCAATTAGGAACCTGAGAGCAGAAAGACAAGACCAGAGAGGATGCTTCTCCCGCCTCCCTCTCCTTCTGTCCCTCTCCCCCCGCACCCCACACACACAAGTTCCAGGAGTTATTGATAAAATGGTCCTAGTTTACAAAGAGTTAGTCGACATAAGATTCCTTCTAAACATATATTCCTTTGAAAATGAAACGTATGATTTATTTATTAAAATGCACATGCCGCATCTCAGGAATGCACGTGCTGCTCATAGCGAGGGTCTGCCTCACCCCTGGCTGAACTCTGGCTTCAGGACGCCGTTGGCCTCTGCACCAGCAAGAGAGGCAGCGCTGGGACCTGGTCACAGCCCACCCATTACACTTCCCTGACCTCAGGTGGCGTGTTGCACGTTGATCTTGGTTCTGAAGTTTGAGATTGTCCCTATGCTGGACAATTGGGCATACCTACAATAATGATAAAGTCCAATTGATCTGTTTCTTCTTCTACTCGAGTATCTCTCTGCATCGCTGGGGACCTCTGCACCCCTTAACTGGCCACAGCACGTTTTCACGCTCAGTGGGCCCCTCTGTCTTCTCCGCTTAATTGAGAGCTCCCTGGGGACACAGCCTGGAGCCACGCAGGACGCCTGGTTTTGAAATCCTAGAGGGACCAGTTATTCACTGTGTGGCTTTGGCAAGTTAATTAACCTCTCTGAGCCTCAGATTCCTCTTCTGTAGAAAGTGGAAATGATAACTGAACCAACCCTACGGAGCTAGTGTGAGCGCTAAGCATGTTCCATGCTCTGTTTACAGTAGCCTCCAGCACCCCGTGCAGATGTTGGCCATAACGGCCACTCCCCTGGCTCCCCCAGGGCCCACCTAGACCAGGAATACGCCCAATACTTGCTTAGGGTGGCCGAAGAAAACACAGCAGCAAAAATCATTGTGCCACAGGCCTTCCACCTCCCCATCAAAGAAAGCTGGCTTGATTTTGTACTCCCTGAATCTTCTGCACTTTGGCCCCTCCTCCCAGATGCCAAAAACCCTCCTGCCTGAGGTGTGGATTCCAAACCAGCAGATCATCAAAATCACACTGGGGGAGGGGCAGCTAAACAGGCGGATTCCTGAGCCCAGGCCTCTGAATTCCTGGGCTGGATCCAGGAATGCACTTTAAAAAAAAACAAGTAAAGGTCCCCACTTTTTGTAATTACCCTAAGAAAGAGATGTGTATATGTTCAAGAGAAGAGCTTTGTTTTCCTGAAGCATTATTAACCAGTGTTTCTTTCCTGTTTAAAGACGGTCTGTCACTGGAGGACAGGGAAGCCTAAGCATTGAAAAATAGCTCAAGAATTTAGATGGGCGTATTCCCAGCAGATCCCAGGGAAGAATTCTGACCTGCTGGATTCTGACCTTAGCTGAGCTAACTGCCTGGGATCAAAGCTCTCGGTGGTCCCCAGCTCTCTGCATGGCTCGCTCATACAGGGGTGGGGTGAGGGGGGGTAGAGGGGAAGTGGTGGCAGGAGGGGCTGAGAGCAAAACCCTTTGGCAACTGAGGAGATTTTGACTATCTGAGAGGCAATCCGACACTGAACGCAGTATGTTGGTTTTCATAGAAGAGGTTTAGAAGGAGCTCAAATAAATTCCCGCTTTGCCACAAAGGGCAGAAGAGTGTCCCCTAAACCTGCCCTCGGGAAGTCACCACTGCCCGCACCTGGCCACGCTCACTGGTGTGTTACTCTCATGACTTCCTGGGGACCTTGCAGTGGTCCCCAGCCCCCAGCCGAAAGGAATGAAGCCAGCTTGCCCAGAAGCTGCCAAACAGCACCCAAGAAACCCCAGGCCCCCCCAGGGTTGCAACCCAAGAAACTCTGGGTCCCCCAGGGTTGCACCTTGAGAAACCCCAGGGCGCCCCAGGATTGACTCCAATACATTTTTACTCTCATGAGAAAACATAATGTCACCCCCTGTGTTTCCTGCCAGTCTCTCTGGCCCCTTGTGTCTCCATCCAAGTCTTGTGATTCCAGGGAAGCAAGTCACTGACTGGGAGCTAGGAGGTCGGCACTGGCCTGTCCTGGCCACGCCGCTAACCACAGGGCCTGGTGGGTCATCGTCTTCTCCAGCAGCGTTCATTTTTATTTCTAAATAAGGAAATAAATAAATACCCAGCAATGTTGCTATTTTCCTTCCACTTGTGAACGCTCCAAAGTCCAGCGTGAAGTCTCCTGCCTCTGCCCCACCATCCCTGCCCCACCCAAAGGCCCGATCAAGAGCAAATAATTCCTCAGAAGTCAGATACCTGACAGATGCCCATCGCCGCTTACAAAAGATGAAGTGTTTCCAGAGGTTGGGGGGCAGAGGCAGCGAAGAGCTGGGCAAGGACCACGTGCCACAGACGCACATGCCACAGAGGCCGCGGCGCAAGCCCAGCACCCCTCTCCGTGCTCATTCAGGCGTCAAATATCTCCTAAGAAACTCAAGCAGTTGGATAATCTATTGATTAAAATAAAACTTTCTTATGAGCTTTGCAGGCTCCAGGGTTCGTTTTAGGTGGAGACCCCTTATTCCGTAAAGGAAAGCCGTCGAGTGTGATGACCGTCCCCATGGTTGCCTGGGCCTCCTGTGAGCCAGGACTTCCTGGGTCCTGCCCACCTACAGGAGGGGAGGTCAGCCGTGGGGCTGCCTGAGGTCCTCAGCCTCCTGGCCACAGCGTGTGTGTCCAGCCAGGCCCCACTGTTCTTCACCAGATTTTTGTAGGAAGAAGTGCTGGAACATGTACGTTTATGTATGGAAATGACGGATTTGACTTTCCAATACTGGGGCTCTTGTGTGTATCAGTTTGGTTGAATGAAAGTCCCATTAAAAAAGGTTTGCAAACCATGAACCTGAGGTTCTAGCATGCGACTCGTAGGTGAGAAAACTGGGCCACAGGATGGGGCAAGTTGCTAGATGTGGCTCTGGTTTCCTTCTCCAAGCCAGCTGTGCCCCACTCCTCCCCCCGCGGACTATTTCTGCTCAGTTCTACCCTTTCCCCGGGGCCCAGCTGGGGGCCAGGCCACTTGTCACCTCGGCAGTGGTTATACATTGTTTGAAATCTCAGAACCAAATTTCTGAGTGCTCAGCTCTGAGAGCTGTTCTGACCACCCCAAAAGGACCTTCAGCAAAGGGGGAACAGATTTTGTGCCCCCTTAGTTGCAACCCAAAAAAGTTCAAAGAAAGAAAAAAGTGAAAGTGGCTGTAATAAAAAGACTTTCCGTGGAATGGGTCTTGATTTCAACTTTTACCCTCAAGGTGAAGGGCAAGAAGTGAAGAAGACTTCTCTGCAATGTCATAGTAGTTTACCAAACAGCTTAGTGAGCACTAATTTCAGTGCAGCCCCCGTGTTGCCCAACTCCAGGCTCCATGACCCCACTGAGGAGCCCAGTGACCCCCGGGGACCTGGGTCTACCTTCTGACACCTGCTCTCCCAAATTAAGCTACTTTCTTTGACTACCACTTGACCCCCAGAGGAAGGAGGTCATTTCCTGCTTTGGACCCTCCGTGGGACGGTGATGAAACTGCTGCTAGGATTCTACCCAAGAAGGTTGTCAGAGACACAAACTGAGATTTAGGTACAAAAATGTTCCTGACAGCATTGTTTATAATGAGGAGAAATAGAACAGCAGGTAAGCACTTCCTGAGGACACACCTCAGGCAGGGAGCCATCTGTGCTTTACAAGCATTAACTGGTCTTACCCTCTCAACAGCCCCTTGAAGTAGATGCTATTGCTGTCTCCATTTCAAAAGAGGGGAAACTGAAACTCAGAGAGGATGGGTTTGAACTCAGCCAGCACTGGCTTCAAGCCTGCTCGACTCTCCAGGGGGCGCCAAGAGGTGCCATGTGACTGAAGTTGGATACATCCATTTAAAAAGAGGACTTCAAAAAAAAATAAAAAGAGGACTTCAAAGAATTTCCTTAGCAGAAGATTTTGCTCAAACTAAAGTTATTCGGAAAAGATATGCTTACATACATGAAAATATGCTTAGAAGAAATCTTGGAAGAAGATGTTGAGTGATAACCAGGGTTATCTCTGGGTGGTAGGATTACGGACAATTGTTAACCTCAAGTTACACTTTTCTTTAGTTTTCTCATATTCCACCGTGGACTTGTATTACTTTCATAACGTGAAAAACACCACGACATTTTCCAGTATTTTAAAATGATGTATACTTGTAGGATAGGGCCCCGTTAGCTTCTGAGACTTCAGTGTAAAGATTAGAGAAGGGTTGCTCTATATTTTACTATCTTTGTGTAACTTCCTCCAGCCCCTGCTTGATTAAATGTGGAGACTGTTTCTAAGCAAAGCAGATTTCACTTCTCCAAACAAAAGTGACAAGAAGCAGCTTTTTTATCCCGGCCACCTCATAGTGGGTATGCTGAAATTCTTCCAAATAGCATGGAAAGTCCCAATGACCAATCTAGATGTCAACCTCTAGGTAAATAATTTTACTTGCCAACCTTCCTCTCTGGAGTGAATCTTCCAACTTGTTCATGCTATTCAGTCTCTAGTTTCTGCTCAGCGTCAGGACCTGTAAGGTCCTGCAGTCAGCAGAGGGCTTCCATCTGTGTCATTAAGGAGCTCAGGAGACCCTCTAGTGTGCTCGATGTAAGTTTGAGAAGTGCCATTTGTCACAATAATAAACTGCTGAAGATGAGAGTGATTTACTTAGAAAGTAATGAAACCGCAGAATCAAGGTCATTTCTGCAGGAACGTCATCCTCACTCCAGTTCATGTTGATACTTGTGCGTGGGTAGCAGTTAAGGGTCAACTTGCACATAATCCTTGGTGCACCCGTGGAGCGTGGCCATCATCCTTCATGCATGTTGTGGTGGATGGAAAGTTTGAGAGTTCAACTAGCATTTCAAACATTGAGGAATGAGCCTGCTCTCTCCAGCGTTCTGTCTAATATGGCATCGGATCTGAAGAGCAGGTAGACCAGATGACCGCATGGTGTGGCACATTTACCAGGCAGATTTGCTGAGTTCAGGGGGCACTGGCAAGGCACAGAGGAACCCAGGGTGCCATCAGGGGGTCTGGAAGAGAGTTATGGCTTTCAAAGTGACCAATGTAAAGACGGCTCTGGGGCGGGATGTGGCGGGGAAACCCAGAAGCCAGCAGGAGACACACAGAGCAGGTCAGGAACTGCCTGGAAGGCATTGTTTTCTGCTGGACTTTCATCTTCTTGCTGAATATGGGCAAGCCTGTGCCCCTGGCAGTGTCCGCAGGGGTGATAGTCAACGTCCATAGGTGATCACATCTCTGATTGAGTTGGGGACAGATGTGCTAGGTTCCTATTGCTGCCATGTGCTTGTCAACTGTTTACAATTATAAATTATATATTTTTAAGAGAAAGACGACTGGGACAGTGTTATGGGCTGAGTTGTGTCCCGCCCCCCCCAAATCCGTATGTTGGAGTCCCAACACCAAGGACCTCAGAATGTGACTGTATTAGGAGATGGGGGTCTTTAAAGAGGTGACTAAGGTAAAATGAGGTCATGTGGATGGGCCCTAATCCAATCTGACTGGGATCCTTATAAGAAGAGGAAATCAAGACACAGACACACACAGAGGGAAGATGATGTGAGGACACAGAGAGAAGACGGCCGTCTACATGCCAAGGAGAGAGGTCTCGGGGGAAACCAGCCTTTGATCTTGGACTTTTGGCCCCCAGAACTGTGAGGGAATACAAGTCTTGTTTAAGTTGCCCAGTCTGTGACACTTTGCTGTACAAACATGTAATTCTCTCTGTGTGTGTACTCCATGCCAGACAGTACAAGTTCACAAGAGCTGACTGCTAAACTTTCAGGAATTTTGCCGATTGTTAAAATTTCAAGTTGACAAACACAGGCATCATTAAAAATAAATTATATAAACTTGCAGTTAAATGAATCTCATTAAAAATAGGGGTGATAAATTCTCAAAACCTATCACTTCCAAATTATTTTACTATATATCCCTATTGTTGGTGCTCTAGGGTGATTTCCATCTGTTTTGTCTGCATGGTGGAAGCACGTGGTGTGATCTTGGGCGTTTCTTCCCAACTTCGTGCTCAGCAGCATCACGTGACTCCAGCCATGGTGGAAATATTTGCACCACGTAAATTGGCAAGTGATACACATCAGAGTTTTACACTTTTTTCCAGAGAGCCAGTTGTTGAGCATTTACTGGTGCCCCATTGGCCTTTCCCTGTTGGTCAGAGCAATCATAATCACTTCCCAGATTCCAGGGAGGGTGGGACTGGTCACATGAACAAGACCATGTGTGATGAGATAAGTACACGGGGGCAGCCGTCTTTGGGACGCCCGATCTGTCCAGGGATGATGGAAGGATTGCAGAGGGAGATGAGACATAATTTATGCAAACTGTTTCTCTGAGTACCAGGGATGTGGACTCCTCAGTAAACGGCCCTGTTATAATGACGCACTTCACTTTCTGGGCTGAGCGTGGCAGACGCCCTTCAGGAGGAGCTTTTCCACATGACTCCTCCCACCACCAAGTGGTAGACTACCTGAGGGAAGGGCTGTTCACCTTGCAACCCTGAAGCCTAGCACACAAGGGTGTGTACTCATTAATTTTTTGTGAGCAGATGAGAAATCTCCTGGCCGTCTGGAAGCTCAACTGCAGCAGTCGGCACAAATCTTTGCAAAGCTGGAAGCGTTGAGCACAGGCAGCGGTTCCAGTGCCAAAGTCTCCAGCGTTACCTTTGTGGGTAGTGTGTCCTTCATGTGTGCAGTGTCATCTCGGCAAGGTCCGCAGGGAGCTCGACAAAGCAAGGGATGAAAACGACAGTAAGTGTTTTTAAAGACTTACGCATGCCTGATCACGGATCACTGATCATGGACCGATTTTGCCAGTGCGGCCCATACCTCCTCTCTGCCTATGTGTCCTCCGCCTGGAGCGCTCTCACTCCCAGTCTACTTTGTTACCTAACCTCCAGTTTCCCTTCAACACCACCTCTGTCTTTCCTTCTCCCACCTGTGCTGATGTGGAGCCTGGCCCTGGGGCTCCCACTGACCTACTCTGAGCAGCAAGTTTACCTGTTAATTTCTCAACCAGACTCATGGGCAAGTGAGACGGCAGTGGGCATGGAGAATTCTACAGGAGCCCAGGAGGACCTGGGGTCCCCCATTGCTTTGTCCCCAGCCCATCCTGGGCTGGCCCCTCCTGGTCACAGAGATACCCTGGCCTTCACCCAACAATGGCCAAAGGCTGGAGGGAAGGAGATGGGCCCCATGCTTGGTCACACATTAAGAGGGAGGAAATGTCCCCAGAGGCCTGGGAGCAGACTTAACTCGTCTTTCACTCACCAGAGTCCTGAACACGCCCCTCCTGAAGCAGCCGCTGCCCAGGGCAATAGAGCCACGATCGACATCACCGGACCCACAGCTGGGGCCCTGGGGACAGTGGAGCCTCCAGGCCTGAGGGGGCCAGATGGGCACTGCAGAGAGAGCCCTGACCTCAGTCCTGGAGAGCCCAGCCCAAGTGGGGAGGCAGGACTTGAAGGGGAGCCCCAGAGAAGGACAAATTTACTCCTACTGGCTGCACAAGTTGGGATGGTGGGTCAAGAGGATACAGGGCTGAACAGAGGAATTATTGGGGCGTGAGGGCGCAATAGACAGGTCCTCACCTCAAACAGTATTCATTTTAATCACCAAACTGAAGCTCATTTCTGTTTTCCTTTGTCCCCTCTCTCTCTCCCCGTCTGTCTCTCTTTCTTTCTCTTTCTTCTTTTTAAAAACTCTTTCAGTGCAAGCATTGTACAGAGTGCCAAATATTGACACAGAAGGAATGTTATGTTAACTCTTTTCAGGGCTGGGAATATATTAGACTCAGACCCTTTTAGATTTTTCTCTCAAACTCTGAGCATTTTTTTTTTTATGTCTTGGTTTTTTTAACAAATGAGGTCAGGAAGTGCCTGAGAACAGATCCATGCGGATTAATATTCAGAGCTCCATGCTGTAGAAACAGGAAGTGAAGGGTTGTGTAAGAAAACGAAGCTGCCATGAATATGCTCTTGGCTGTTTGAAAAGATCCAGCACCACTTCAACTTCAAAAATAACTCTGTTCAGTGCAGTCACAGTCGGGCGTGGGGAATTTTCTGAAATCAAAAGCAGCTGTTTCATCTTATTTAATCATTAGGCTGAGTTTCACAGACTCACGGCAGGAATCACAGAGCCTTGAGATTCCCTGCTTAGAGCAGCCTTATTTTCCAGGATAGAGTGAAGCAAGTTCCTTGACGGCAACTGTTTACATTTGTTTGCTGAGCACCCATGAATCCTCTGAGGGCAGAGGTGAGGCCGTTACTCTGAGCTTTCTAAGAACAGATGACTTTACTGCGTGAGCATCGGGTACACAGGGGTGCAGCATGTCCTCCCACATAATCCTGGCAGAGCCGAGCAGGGCACTCACGGCAGTCCTGCAGGAACCCTTCTCACTCACACTGAGGTTCAGAGCCAAGACTTATTTTTAAATTGCGTTTATTTTATTGCTGTAAAAGTAGAGCATGTGCACAGTAAAAATTCAAATGTTACAGAAGGGCTATAAAGTGAGTATTAGAAGCCCCCTCTCTTGCACCCAAATCCCCAGTTGCAGAGGTTACAGTTCCTAAGTGTATCAGGTGCATTATCCCAGCATCTCTGAGCATGTGTAAGAGTGAGTGTGTGTGTGTGTGTGGCATATGTTTAATATGTATGTATAGATACCTGTATATGCAGATGTACTTGTACACATATCCATTTGCATTCAGAAATAAATATATATCCCTATAAATACAGTGCAGCAGTGGGCAAGCTGACCTGAGCTTCAAGCAGGTTCTGATTGCCTTGTCTCCCTCGGCATTTTGGCTAATTGGAGCCAGGTCTGTCTTAGGGACAGGGAGATAGGGAAGCAGTGCTTGTGCGTTTTGAAGACTGATGGCCTGGGTGCAAATCTAATGTAACCAACTCTTCCTTCAAGTAACCAGCTCTGTGACCTGTGACCTTTCAACTCAGGGCCTCGGTTTTCTCATCCGTGAAATAGGGGCACAATTTGCTAACTCACAGGATTCAATGAGGTGATGCGTGTAGCACTCTTGGCGCAGGGCTTGGCTAATGCGTGCTGATGATCTGTATTACAGTACTAGTGACACGGTGAAACAGTTTATCCCCCCTCCCACTCTGCACTAGCACATCCACCTAACAGCGGTCACAACCCCTGGCTGGTCTCCGGGTCTCAGCCTCTTGGACCTGTTCCCGCTGCGCTGAAGTGACTTTTCCAAAGCGCAGGCTCCAGCACATCCCTGCTCTCTCTTTGAATTCTTCCCAGAACCTTCCCCGAGCCGGGCCCCCTCCTCCATGCTCCTAGACACCTGGGCATCACTTAGTGTGTCTGTGGGGTCCCAGGGCACCTCCGCACCCTGGGATGGTGTGTATTTGTTTTGTGTGTCCAGAATCTCATGTGTAACTGATGCACAGCTCATGCTTGTTGATGAATCAATCATAGATAAATCTTCAGATGAACCGGTTTGCAGGGCAGAAATAGAGACACAGGTATAGAGAACAAACCTATGGACACCAAGGGGGGAAAGTGGCGGGGAGGTGGGTGGTGGTGGTGTGATGAACTGGGAGATTGGGATTGACATATATACACTCATATGTATAAAATATATAACTAATAAGAACCTGCTGTATAAAAAAATAAAATAAAATTCAAATATTCAAAAAATAAATAAAAAAGAAATCTTCAGTTGTTTTTAAGCTGAATCTTCATCCACGTTCCTCCCATCATCTCTGCCATTTACAGAGCACATGAACCTTGAGGACTGTGACCAGGAGGCTGCCTCTTCAGCAAACATTAAAGTCGGCACAGGGCTTCCCTGGTGGCGCAGTGGTTAAGAATCCGCCTGCCAATGCAGGGGACACGGGTTCGAGCCCTGGTCCGGGAAGATCCCACATGCTGCAGAGCAACTAAGCCCGTGCGCCACAACTACTGAGCCCACGCGCCACAACTACTGAAGCCAGCACGCCTAGAACCCGTGCTCCGCAACAAGAGAAGCCACCACAATGAGAAGCCCGCGCACCGCAACGAAGAGTAGCCCCCGCTCGCTGCAACTAGAGAAAGCCTGCGCACAACAGTGAAGACCCAACACAGCCAAAAATAAATTAATTTTTAAAAAAAGAATTAAAAAAATAAATAAAGTCGGCACAAGACAAGCAGGACAAGGAGACTAAACAATATGATACATAGGAAATGTAATGGGTGGGTCCCATGTCTCTGGACAACAGCATCAACCGGTACTTAGACATGATGATATGTTTCTCTGAAGTGACAAGAGGAAACGCAGTGACCCCCTAAAGTTAGGTCTGTGACATGGCCAGCCCCTGACCCCTGGTCCCCTGCCTTCCCCAGGTGACACACCCACCTCAGGAGCAATAGGAGGCCAGAAATTCTCTCCCCCAATGCCAAGGGGATGTTAGACACCTCCCCTCCACATGGCACCCAGATGCCTACCCCAAAACCTCACACTTAACAAGTGGTGGGGCAGGTGGATGCAATTCCTAAACTTGTCCCCTTTCTGTGGAATCCACTACTGCCCTCAGGATCTGGACACCAGAGGACAATCACCAGCTGAGCAACTGCTTCAAGATGCTTGGCAGGTTAACTGACATGTCCCCATAGGGGACAGTCGGGTCAGCCATGTAGCAGGAGGCTGAGCTGGCCTTCTTATTCTGAAATTGTTATTTCCAGGGGTTAGACAATGCGACTTGTGCGGAAATTGGTCCTGGACAATGTTGCAAGTGCCCAAGATGGTCCTGATTGCCCCTCCTGCCTCTCCTCCACAGGCCCTGGTGGCAGGCGCCAAGAGCTTCCACTGCAGGGTTCTGTCTTTGTTTCTCTTGCTCTGTGTGCACTTCTAGACTCTCGGGACTCTGATGGCTGGGAGGGGCTGTTTTCTAGATGCCAAGAGGACCAGGAAGCCCCTTTTTAGGAGCATGAAGTCTGCCTGTTCTCTTCAGGCTAAGTGTGCCATCAGCTCATCCTGGTGAGTCAGACATGCCAGCTACTGCCCAGAGTATGCGGGGATTTAGGTATTTAGGGTTTAGGTATTGTCTTAGTCAGCTCGGGTTCCATAACAAGATGCCACAGCCTGGCAGCTTAAACAACAGATGCTGATTTCTCACAGTTCTGGAGGTGGGCAGTCTGAGATCAAGGTGCCAGTACGGTCAGGTTCTGGTGAGAGCTCTCCTCTTGGCGTGCAGACTGTCACCTTCTTGCTGTGTCCTCACATGGCAGAGAGAGAGAGAGAGCTCTGGTGTTTCTTCCTCTACTTATAAGGACACTAATCCCATCACGGGGGCCACACCCTCATGACCTCGTCTAACCCTGATCACCTCCCAAAGGCTCCCCCTCCAAATATCGTCACATTCTGGGTTACAGCTGCAACATATGGATATTCTGGGGGGACACAAACATTCAGTCCACAACAGGTATCCTATTTTCCAAAAACTAATAGTCTGCGGAGAAGTTCATGTTCAGGTAGAATGATTTTCCAGCTGAGACCCTCTCTGACCCTTGACAGGCTTTGGGGACTGTCCACGTTGGAGCTGTGGACCCTGTGTCCTCTCTGTGCCGCTGCCTCCTGTTAATGACCATTTGGTCCCCACGTACTCCTGGGTGACAGCGCTCTTACGACCCACTTCTTTGTGTGTGCCACGAGGAGAGAGTGGCCCCTAGGGAGGTGGAGAGGGGTGACCAGATGGTCATCTGGCAAGTGGCAGGGTCAGAACATGAGGCCAGAGCTCAGCCTAATCCCCACAGTGAACTTGCTCTGCTTTGGCGGCCAGCGTGTGTACGTTTCTGAAATTGAACTTCAAGCCCACGGGGCATGGCCTGTCCACAGCCCCCAGGTGGCCCCAGGTCTCGGTGGCCTCTGAGGAAGGAGAGGAAGGTGCCGTCTCAGAGCTTCTGAAGCCCAGGCTTGGGCTCTCCGGTCACCTGATGGATACGGAGGAGGACGGGCCTTAGGCCTCGAGTGTCTGTGCCAAGTGGGTGGAGGGGAGGGGTGAGGTCCAGGACAGCGCTGGGGGTGGTGTTTTGGGCACAGTGGAGCTCAAGGGCACCACCATTCATGAGCCCACCGGGAAACGCTGGCAGCCCCTTGACCAGGGAGCTGAAAGCCTTTGTGGAAGGTGGAAGGTGGTTTGCAGGGGCCTGGCCAGGTTATGTCTGAGGAGACGTGGACTGGAGCCTGGGGAGATTCTGAGCAGAGTGTGAGGCCCCAGGGGAAAGGCTCAGGGCCAAGATGGGCAGGACGCAGGGAGGGAGCGAGAGGGCAGCGGTGCCCAGACCTGGCCCCGCACTCTCCAGAGTCCCCTCGGTCCTCCCAGCAGCCCCTTGCGGAGGCAGCATTGGAGCTGTTTTCTCAGGTGAAAAATCAGGCTGCAAGTGGCAGAAACGGGATTTGGGCTGCAGTCACCCGCTGGGGAGGGAGCAGATGGGTGACCCTGAGCTGCATCCAGTCGTGTGCGTGGTTCGTTTGGCCCACGTGGTGGTGTCACACTGTTTTAAATTGATTTCATTATCAACCTTTAAAACTCAGGTGGCTTTACACAGAAACCGGGGTTCTTGGCTTCTTTTGCAACGGGGAAGTTCTGGCTCAATGGAGCCCACGTTGAGAATTTGAAGGGGAGACCAGGCCCTCGTGGTCAGACTGTCTCTGGATGCCTGAGTTTGTGAGCCCCAGGCCAGGTCACAGGGCCATTGATTCGTCCCTCCATGGGCTTTGCCCAGCGCTGAAAGGTCTCTGGGCTTTCCTCTGTGCCAGGTCCTGATGCTCTGGCCATCGCTCTGCCCACGTGGGGTTGGAGCCTCAGATCCCAGGCTGGCAGCAGCGAGCCCCACGTGGCTGGTTGCTGGAGTCCCCTGGGCTCTGCATCAAAGGCCTGCATCTGAGAGGGAATCCGGCTTTTAAGAAAGTCACTCATCCAAGAAAAGCAACACCGAATCATTTTGAAGCAAAAAGCAGCACACCGCTACCACCCTTCTTGGTTCTTTAAACACCAGGATATTTTCATTATTTTTTTCAAGGCAATGTCAGGCAGAAGCGTTTTCTCAAGTCGCTGGCAGCCAGGGGCCTGGAACGCGGCTTTCCTCCCACTCTGGCATTAGCCGTGGCTGTCACTTAAGACGAAGAGGAAAGCTTGCGTCTGATGTCTGATTGCCTCCAGGCCTGGCTCCGTTTGTGGAAGAAGACTGGGGACCCGGGTGGTCTGAGCAGACTCAGAAAAACCCATATAAGAATGAACTCTTTCAGGTTCCAAAGTTTCTAAAACAAGCCGAGTTTAGAGGTGGGAACGCCATTGAAATGTCAACACTAACAGCTTGTGTGCTGGCATCCAAGCAGGTGGTGACAGGCCCCGTGACGTCCGGGCTCCCACTCGGCCAGCTCAACCGCCTTCCTTCCTCACCTTCATCCCGTTTGCTACCATTCCCAAATTCCAGATGACCTTTGAAAATTACTCATGGAGGAAACTAGTAACAAACAAATTTCAGCGACCCAAGTCCAGCGCAGGAGGGCAAATGACCAACATCTATTTAATTTCACATCCTCATCTGCAGAATACTGTATTCAGTCATTTTTCCTCCATGTTTTTGTAGGAGAAACTGCCAACATATCGAAAACTTGAAAAAATAGTACGACATGCACCACATACCATCCCTCCCTCCCAAAATCCTTAATAGAACGTTTTGCCATATTTGCTCTGTCTATATTTTTTTCTCTTTTTTTGAAACTAAAACATTTATCTCTAATTTTGATTCAAAAGAGTACAGAACTTAAAAGCTTACAAAACTAAATCAAGTAATAAAGTAATTTGATATATTTTCAAATCATATATTCAATCTTGAACATTTTAAGTGGATATTTCTTTTTCTTTCTTTCATTCTCTTTTTTCTGAACCACTTGAAACTTTAAACTACACAGCTCATAACCTAAATATTTCAACACACATCTCCTGAGGATAAAGGCATTCTTTTACATAACCAAAATGACATTATCATACATAAAAAATACACAGTAATTTCCTAATATTATCTACTATTCTGCCATATTCAAATTTCCCCAATAGCTCCAGAATGTCTATTACAGTTTTCTTTTTTCCCCCTGAAGCAGCATCTAATCAACATTCATGCGTTGCTGGTTTTGTCTTTCTGGAGTCTTCAAATCTGGCGTAACCCTCCACTTTTGTGATTTTCTTTAGAGACACCAGGGCAGTCATCGCAGACAGTTCACTTACCGCAGAAAGAGGTCCAAGTGCTGCCAATTGCTCTTCCAAAAAATTCGGCTGTTTCTGTGCTCCATTCTCACTTCCACCGGTCTGGGACCAGTGCCCACATCCACCACCTGGGCCTGCTCCAACCACACCACCCCCAGCGCTGTTTCTCTTAAACAACTGTCTGGGGATTGTACGTATGGAGGCTACAGGGAAGGTTGGAACTCTTCCGTGGGAGCTCAAGCTTCCATGTGCTCCTGGCATGACCCCCTATCTGACCTCCCCAACCCCCCCGCACATCCCAGTACCTCAACCTCCCAGGACGTCCACCCACACGTGCTCTTTCCTCCACCATATGTTGGCCATGCTGGGACACTCTTCTTTCCTTTTCTCCTCGAAACACCCGGTGCCCTTTCTCACCCAGTTATCAGCTGTGCTCTGTCTCCCATAAGATTCACGGTATCTCTCTGTTACAGCACACGATGCTGCACTTCATTCCTTCTGTACAAGTACGCCCTGTAGGGGAAGGGCTTCTCTGGAGGCTGGGCCCAGGTTTCCTATGAGCAGAGCTGCAGTGAATAGTCTTGGATGCATCTCCTTGGGCTGACGTGCAGGAGTGTGGCACAAACGCAGGAGCAGAACCCCCCAGCACGATGCAGGCAGCTCCTTTCATTCTCTTTTTTCTGAACCACTTGAAACTTTAAACTACACAGCTCATAACCGAAATATTTCAACACACACCGTACACTCCCACTGTCTGAGGTTGCCCCTTTCTCCACTTTGTGATCAGCTTTCAGGACCATCACGCCTTTTAATACTGGCCAAGTGGATGGATATGAAATGCTGTCCCACTGTCGTTTCCATTCACTTTTCCTGATTTTCAGGGAGGCCAGGTAGCTTATATTTTCATGGCTACTCAGTCTCCCAGTTCTGAGAATCTTCTGTGGGTTTTTTTTTGTTGCTGTTGTTGTTGTTATTGGGGTATTTGTCTTCTTCAGAGGAAGGCTCACATGCAGTTTATCTTTTCCTCCTGGTTCATCACCCGAGCGCCTGCAGTATCGCTGCAGCTCAGTAAACATTCGCTCAGCAAATGTGTTAACATTGGAAATCCAGGGAGTGCATGACGGCAGAGGTTCAGGAGTGTGTGATGGCAGAGGTCCAGCCCTCAGGTCCAGGAGCTACAGAACTATTCTCTTAGTAGAAGGCTGTGATTTAAATGGACTTATCATACTTTCAACTTATGTGAGGGATTCTGTCGCACAGTCTGTAAATCAGTGCAGATGAGAGGTCACTTGGTAGAGGTCAGAGAGTGGGCGGTCAGAGGGAGAGGTCATTCTTACCGGCTGCGTGAGTGTCAGGGGACACCTGTTGAGGAGCTGCCTCCGGAGGCCTTGGAGGGTGGCCAGGTATGGAAAGAAGGCTCTCTTTGTCTCTCCGTCTCTCTCTGTTGCCACTTCATGCACATGAAACAGGAGAAGCAAAGGCAATGGGAAACTCCCATGGAAAACAAGACATACTTCTATTTGGCTGGACCCGAGGGCCAGGTCTGGGAGAGGAACGGGAACAGCAACGGACAGAGCAGCTGAGGGGGGGCCTGCAGAGAGCCTGCGTGCGCGGACACACGGAAGCTGAGCCGTCAGAGCCGGGGCCTTGTTGCAGTTTGCAGTTTGCCCCAGCAGGGAGGTGATGGATCCCTCCATTCTGGTCTTTGCCCCATGAGGGAATCCTGTATCTGGGTAAAGCCAACTGTTTTTATACTTGCCGACGTATTAGCTCCAGGGTGAGCTGGCACCAATGCTTTTTAGGTCAGGCAGTGGCTCCATAAAAATGGGCAGCATACATCTCTACGATTGGCAAAGAGCCTCAAGATATCGGTAAAAAACACAAGGCTGCTGAAGCAGCAAGAGAGAGCAGGTCTCGGTGAGAGGGCTGGATTGAGCCCCAGCGCTGCCATGCATGGGCTTGGGAACCAGAATCTGGCTAATAGGGGTTTATAACATGTATCACGAAGGACTGGCAGAAAAATAAAAGCACAATATATGTAAAACTCCTAGTGGTGTCTGGTCCGGAGGAGCCTCATAAACCTTCCACTAACCCCCTTTCTTTCTGTGTGTGTGTGTGTGTGTGTGTGTGTGTGTGCGTGTGCCTGTTGTGCTTGAGTACTTCCATCCCTGGTTGGGGGCTTTGTTTAGGGGTCCCCCTCCACAGCTTGGGCTTCCAGGTCACTGGCTCACTCACTCAGTTTGGCCCAGGGACAAGCTGTCACCTGAGCATCCTCTGGAGGGCAGGATACCACATCAGGATCACGCGAGGAGAATGAATCGTTCCTACTTTGGCAGCTTCTCACTGGAAAAGAAAATAAGAGGGTGGGGTGGAGAAAAGCCAGTGTCCCCATGCTCTGCTGCCACTCAGCAGCTTTTACATGAAGTTGTTGGAGGCCTTGGGTTAGGGAAAGACACTTTCCTATGGATCCTGCAGGATGGAAAACACCAGGGCCTTCCAAAAATAATGTGTGATGCATGAAGCTGGGTGCACAGGCTTGGAGAGTAGTTGTTTCATTGAGTGGCCGAGTGTTTGTTGAGCCCATCTTACGTGTCACGTCCTGTATCTGGTGCTGGGGGTGTAGGAGTGAGCCAGACATCAGTGATCGTGGATGGGCCACAGTGGCCTGGTAGAAGCTCCGAGGCCAGTGGACACCACAGCTGTGCATGGCAGAGGCCACTATGAAAGCTGCCTTGAGACACAGATTCCCTTGACACTTAACATATAATTAAGTTTGAAAACACTTGCATGTAACTTCTTTAGAAATACATCGTTGCACAGACTGAGGTGATATAGAATATGGCAGCCAACCACATTACTATTTTTTTGCATCTCCTGCACTTGGGTTGAACTTTCTATCACCCTCCTTGCCATGTGTGTGCTCCTGAAGGGAAGGGCTTCATCATGAGCCCTGCTCAGATTTGAGTTTCACACCCACATTCTGCACTTTTCTCCTTTCTTCCCCTTTATTTCTCCTTTACTATTTCTGTGCATTTCTGTATATTTTCATTACAAGGTGATGTCCTGTAAGGGCAGGGATTTTGTCCAGTGTTGTAATACCCAGAGTACATAGCAAAGGCACTGAATATCTAGGTAATTAAGGACATATGTACATTTCTGTGTATACTCTACTCATCGTTACGTTTCTTCACTTTAAAGCATCTGCTACTGGAAACTTCTGGCAGCACAGTGGATTGAGCTGATGCCACTTTCTGGTTATAAATACGTAGAAGTAATGAATAAGACATTGTGACAAAAGACTTACATAACCAAGTGTCAAAAACTAAAGGCCCATTTCTTTCAGATGGAAACAAAGATCAAACGGTAAAGGCAGAATTGTAGGAGAAAGCTGACCCAGCAGTGGCCGCAGGGGTGGATGACAGGATTTAGGATGCTCTTGCAAGGAGAGCAGACATGATCCAGCCCCGGACAGCACAGAGCAACAACAACCACTCTGTGTGAGGCCTGGAGACTCAAAGTGTCCCCTGTCCTCCCAAACTACAAAGAGATGGAGAAGAGGTTGGCGGCCTTTCTGTGGAGTTTAGTCAGCAAAAAATTACCCTTGAGAAGTTACCACTTTGGCTGATACTGCACAGAGCAGGAGATCTGAATTCATATCATTTGTGTAGTATAGGAATCTCCCACCTGAGACATTAATACAAAAACTGGTACAGGGCTTCCCTGGAAACTAAGAATATAGTCCTTGGTTAAAAATTCAGTGAGAGAGAAAGGAACAAAAACTTAAACACAACCAATAAGAAAATTAGTGATTTGAAGAATAAATCTGAGGAAATCACACTAAATGTAGCAAAGAGGGAGATAAAGAGATGGAAAATACGAAAGGCCAGTAAAAAGTCTTGAAAGAGACAGTGGGAATATTCCATTTACATATAAGAGGAATTTCAAAAGGAGAGACGAAAGAAATGCAGGAGAAATATATTCAAAGAGAGAATGGCTGAGAATTTTTCAGAACTTAATAACCAAGCCAAATAAATAAATCATACCTAGAAAAATCATCCCTAGAACATCCAAGACAGAAAAAAAAAAAAGATCTTGTAAGCTAGTAGAGAGAAAAAGTATATTACCTGAAGAATGTATTATCAGGTGGCCCCTCACCTAGGGTTCCACACTTCTGGGCAGCTTGATCCTGGGCTCTGCTGCACCAGGAAGGGTGATGGTACTTCCTGGTGTGACCGTTCTCCATTAGCCCTCTTCACTTTTCCACTCTTTGTAACAGCTCTCCTAAATGCCACTTATTGAAATACCTTGGGTGGGTTCTGTTTTATGATTGGACCTTATAATTCCTCCTGTTAATTTCCCTGCCATTGATTTGTTTTAAAAAAAACAAGATAATTTTTTCATTCTAGATTTGGCTAATGACTTCCCACCATACTATTCAATTGTCTCCCTATTTTCCATATTTCCTACAAACCAAGAGATGGATCTAGGGACTTTTTAGATTTAAAATCAATGGCGGTGCTATTCACCTCCTACCACATCACATTTTGGCACACGTAGCATCTGGTTGTCCCACATTCTAAGATTAACCATGGGTTTAGGTGGTGTCAGCCTGATCCCTCCGCTTCCTTGTCAAGTTCATCTCATGGGTTTTTACAGCTATTAATGATAACCATTCCCTAGGTTTGTTATTTTTTTAGGTGTTGCAAAATAGGGGATTTTAATCTATCATACCTTCTGCATTTATTAGCTGGAATTCATCTATAAAGAAAAATACACCTTCATCAACTATTTTGTTATCCTGATATATAGGCTATGTGTTTTATTCCTTCTCTTTCGCAGTTTCCAGAGTAATGAGTTGATGCTCTGAAAATGACCAGTGGTTTTTGAAAAGTGTGATATGGATCTCATGGATTTTTTTTTTGTATTCCCCGTACAGTTGTTTTCCTTTGTGATGTTCTAAGTGACGCATAATATGCCAGAAGAGACCCTTCAAGCTGGCTCCTATGTCTTTTGACTTGGCCTGCACATTTCAAGATGTTTCAGGATCCTCCTCTACCTTCCATGCCCTGTCCCTGGAATCCTCCATTTCTCCAAGGAGCCTGGTGCCTTTTAGTGGGAAGTAGTATATGAAGAACACAGTCTTGATAGTAAGGACCCCATGTACGTTCAATTCAGCAAAGCTAAGACAGTTTTCTAAGACTTGATAGGTTTTCAAATTTATCTTCCAAGATTGATTATGGAGACATAACTCCTGCAGCCTCCATTTATTGCATGCCTACCATTTACAGGACTTAAAATGCAGCATCTCTTGGGAATCCCTGACGGTCCAGTGGCTAGGACTGAGGGCTTTCACTGCCGGGGGCCTGGGTTCAATCCCTGGTCAGGAAACTAAGATCCCACAAGCCATGCAGTGTGACCAAAAAAAAAAATACACAACATCTCTAACTCTCATCACAACACTTCAATGATAATATTATTAGCCCTTTTGTAGAAGCTGCTAATTTTGCCTGTCTACTATGGTTCTCCCTGCTCCTTTAAAAAAAAAATCCAGGGAATGGTTCATTTTCTATTCCAAATGGTCCATGAAGGGCTGCTGATCAGAATATCCCACATGAACGCATAAAATAACTGGTGCTATTTAGAGTCCTTTCTTGAGAATTTATACCCATATTCTGTACAAGAAAACCCCTCTCTTTTCTCTTTAGTCACTAAGATGACGTGATGCAATTTGGGAGCCATCTGTGGCCATGATGCAGAGAGAAGTTCAGCCAACTTGGGGAGACAGGGTATGGGGTAGAGGGGGCAAGTGAGGGTAAAGGCACAAGCAAGACTGAGGGTGCTAAAGGCATCCTCTGAATCCCCAAGTCTCTGAGACCAGCATCACTGTATACCTCCCCCTCTGAGAGAGGGAAAACATCTCTTCTTTGCTTATACCTTTCTCTCCCATTCATTTATATGGTAAAATATACATAACATAAAATTTACCATTTTAACCTTTTTTAAATGTACAATTAAGTACATTCACATGGTTATGCAACCATCACCACCATCCATCTCCAGAACTTTTTCATCATCCCATGTTGAAACTCTGTATCCATTAGGCACTAACTCCCCATTCCTCTCTGCTCAGCCCTTGGTAACCACCATTATACTTTTTGTCACTATGAGCTTGACTACTCTAGGTAGCTCATAGAAGAGGATTCATACATTATTTGCCCTTCTGTGTCTTGCTTATTTCATTTAGAAAAAGTCTTTAAACTTCACCCATATTGAAGCATGTGTCAGAATTTCATTCCTTTTCAAGGCTGAATAATATCCCATTTATGGAATATTTACTTATATGTATGTAGTAAATTTATTTACCACATTACCACATTTTGTTTATCCATTCATCTGGAATCTTGGGTTGTTTCCATCCTTTGGCTATTGTGAATAATGCTGCTGTGAATAGGGGTGTACAAATTACTGTTTGAGTCCTTGCTTTTAATTCTTTTAGATATATAACCACAAGTAGAATTGCTGGATTATACAGTAATTCTACTTTTTTTTTTTTTTTTTTTTTTAGGGAACAACATACTGTTTTCCACAGCTGCTCTACCATTTTACATACCCATCAGCAAAGCAAAAGGATTCCAACTTCCTCACATCCTTGCCAACATTCATTTTCTATTTTTAAAAAATTATACCCATAATAATGAGTGTGAAGTGGAATTTCATTGTAGTTTTGATTTGCATTTCCTTAATGATCAGTGATGTAGAGAATGTTTTCGTGTTCCTATTGGCCATTCCTATATCTTCTTTTGAAGTGTTTATTCAAGGCCTTTGTCCTTTTTTACATCAGATTGTTTGCTTTCATTGTGGTTGAGTAGTAGAAGTTCATTTATTATGGATATTAATCCCTCTTAGGGTATATGATTTGCAATATTTTGCAAAATTTTAGAAGATATTTTCTTCTATTCTTTGAGGTTGGTGGTGTCTTTTGATGTACAAACATTTTTAATTTTGAAGTACATTTTAAATTTTGAAGTCCAATTTATCTTTTTGTTGTTGTTGACTTTTTGTGTCATATGCAAGAAATCATTGCCAAATCCAATGTCATGAAGTTTTTCTTCTAATGTTTTATTCTAAGAATTTTATAGTTTAGCTCTTACTTTTAGGTCTTTGATTCATTTTGGTATAATTTTTGTATATGGTATTAGGTAAGGATCCAACTTCGTTCTTTTACATGTGGATACCCAATTTTCCCAACACCATTTGTTGAAAAGTCTGTCTTTTCCCCATCAAATGATCTTGGGACCCTTGAAAATGTATAATTGAAAATCATTTGACCATACATACAAAGGTTTATTTGTTAGCTTTCTATTAATATTTTATTCCATTGGTCTGTATGTTTGTCTTTATGCCAGTAACACACTGTTTTGGTAGCTTTGTGGTAAATTTTGAAATCAGAAAGTATAACCTCCAGATTTGTTCCTCTTTTTCAAGATTTTTTTTTTTTTTTGGTGGCTATTTGGGATCGCTTGAGATTCTAAACAAATTTTAGGATTGACTATTCCATTCCCACAAAAAATGTTGGGATTTTGATAAGGATTGCATTGAATCTGTAGATGGCTTTGGGGAATATTCACATCTTACCAATGTTAAGTCTTCCAATCCACAAACGCAGAATGTCTTTCCATTTATTTGTGTCTTCTTTATTTTCTTTTAGAAACGTTTTGTAGTTTTCAGTATAGAAGTCTTTCCCCTTCTTAGTTACATTCACTCCTAAGAATTTTATTCCTTTTGATGCTATTGCAAATGGAATTGTTTCAGTAATTTCCTTTTTGGAGAGTTCATTCTTAATGTATGCAAACACAATTGATTTTTGTGTGCTGATTTTTATAGCTTACAACTTTACCAAATTTATTTATTAGTTCTAATAGTTTTCCTGTGGAATATTTAGGGTTTCTTCTCAAGTGCACATAGAACATTCTCCATGATAGACCATATGTTAGCCACAAAACAAGTCTTAACAAATTTTAAAAGGTTGAAATCATACAAAGTATTTTTTCTGATCACAATGAAACTAGAAATTAAGGCAGAAGGAAAACTGGAAAATTCACAGATATATGAAAATCAACACACTATTCAACAAGCAATGGATCAAAGAAGAAACCACAAGGGAGATTAGAAAATATCTTGAGACAAATAAAAATGAAAACAACATACCAAAACTTACACAATGAAAGCAATGAGGGAAATTTATAGCCATAAATGCTTACATTTAAAAAGAAGAGAGATCTCAAATCAACAACCTAACTTTAAACCTTAAGGAACTAGAAAAAGAACCACAAACCAAATCCAAAGCTAGCAGAAGGAAGAAAATAATAAAGATTAAGCAGAGATAGATAAAATAGGGAATAGAAAAGCAATGGGGAAAACCAATGAAACCAAGAGTTAGTTGGTTTTTTTTTTAAATCAACAAATTGACAAAACTTTAGCTAAATTGACAAAAAGAGAGAGAGAGAAAGACTCAAATAACTAAAAACAGAAATGAAAGAGGAGACATTACACCCAATTTTATAGGAATAAAGAGGATTATAGGAGAAAACTGTGAATAATTGTTTGCCAACAAATTGGATAGCCTAGACAAAACGGATAGATTCCTAGAATCACACAACCTACAAACCAGCCAAGACTGAATGATGAAGAGATACAAAATCTGGATAGACATACAACTAGTAAGGAGACTGAATCATTAACAAAAACCTCCCAACAAAGAAAGGCCCAGTGCCAGATGGCTTCACAGGTGAATTCTACCAAACATTTAAAAAACTAACACAAATTCTTCTCAAACTCTTCCAAAAAATTGTAGAGGATGGAACATTTCCTAACTCATTATATGAGGCCAACATTACCCTGACAACCAAGCCAAAGACACTACAAGAAATGAAAACTACAGACCAATATCCACTACGAATACTGATTCAAAATTCTCAACCAAATATTAGCAGACCAAATTCATCAGCATATTGAAAGGATCAGACACCATGACTGAGAGAGATTTATTCCTGGGATATGAGAATGGTTCAAGATACAAAAATCACTCAATGTAATAACCTCATTAACAGGATGAATTAAAAATACCACATTACCATCTCAACTGATTAGACAAGCATTTGACAAAACTCAACATCTTTTCATGATTAAAAAAATACTCAATAAACTAGAAATAAAAGGAGACAACCTCAACATAATAAGTGCCTTATATTCTACAATCTCAGGCCGCGCCTTGGAATCCCAGATCAGCCCTTCATTAGGAGGGATTCTGCGCAGTCTGTGTCTTGAACAACGAATGGCAGTCCCTAGTCCACACTTGTCCTCCTCAGCTCCCCGAAGGCAGCCAAACTGAGGTGACCATTGAGGAAGAGCATCCCTGTGCAGTGACCTCAGGAGAGCAGGAAATTGCCGCCCAAAGGCAGGGGAGCCCCTGTGCAAGTCCATGGACTGAGGGAGACTGAAGGGGCTCTATGAGGTGAAGGCGCTGCAGTCAGTATCAGAAAGAGGCCATCGGGGGGCCCTCTGCTCCCACAAAGGGCAGTCGCTGTAGTGTCCCCATAGGAGTCAATCAGCGGGGACCGTGCCCATGTGGATCCTACGAGTGAGCAGAGCATGAATGTCCTAGTCTGGAGCAGCGGGCTGGGGAGACTGGGGACAGAGTGTCCCCAGGTGCCCATGGGGCCAAACGCAGCCTTTCCTCTGCGTGGCCACAGGCCTGTTGACTCAGCCTCACGATCGGAACCACCCACGGTGCATGGAGCTGCCAGCAAAGCACTTGTGGTCTGTCCCTGGGGAAGGGCTGGCCACATGGTGGCTTGGATTTGGGCAAATGTTAAAATAGATTCTCCCTCTGGACCAGCTAAGCTCGTGGGAAATCCAAAGGGAGTTGATAACAGTACAAGGGAAAACAAGAAAGTGGTTGTCACTCCCGCCTCTTGTCCCTGGCCCAGGGCCTCACCTCTCTGGAGTCTGCAGCAGCAGGGGAAGTCCCGGCCTGCTGCTTCCTACCAAGTGGCCTTGCTTGGGGCCTTCACTTCCTTAGCTTTGGCTTCTTCATGTGTCATTGCCACCTCATGGGGAGTGCCTTATCTAACTAGTCTTCACTATCTGGAGGAATTTTGGAATATGATGTTTAGACACTGTTAAAAGCAAACACAGTGTTAGAGAAAAGGGACTGCAGGTTATGCGAGTGTCCATGACTAGCCTGAGGTCACATTGTGTTACGGAGAGGGTCCTGGCCAGCTTCACCTATGGATTTAATCATGAATGAAGCGACGGACTGTTTCTTTGATTGTTCATTTCTTCAACATTTACTGAGCACGTGCTATGTTGTTAGCTCTGCGGGACACTTACAGCGCCCTCAAAATCAAGCTAAAGAGACCAAAAAGAAAACCCTACTCCCATGCCTGCTCTGAAAGAACTCACAGCCCAGACCCCAACCGTCTTCATTTCCAGAAAGAGCCTTCATTGCAGAGTCTACTTCCAAGTTTTAAAAAATTCTGCCTTTGGGCTTCCCTGGTGGCGCAGTGGTTGAGAATCCGCCTGCCAGTGCAGGGGACACGGGTTCGAGCCCTGGTCTGGGAAGATCCCACATGCCGCGGAGCAACTAGGCCCGTGAGCCACAACTACTGAGCCTGCGCGTCTGGAGCCTGTGCTCCGCAACAAGAGAGGCCGCGACAGTGAGAGGCCCGCGCACCGCGATGAAGAGTGGCCCCCGCTTGCCGCAACTAGAGAAAGCCCTCGCACAGAAACGAAGACCCAACACAGCCAAAAAAAAAAAAAAAAAATTCTGCCTTCCATATCTCATGGCCCCAAAACCCTGAATAATTGTCCTTTTCTTACTGTTGAGAGAGAAGCTGCTCTTAAAAGTTTCCCTGGCAGGCAGTACCCCTCACCTTAGCCAGGGACGCATGGGGCCCCAGGAAACGGGCTCACGGGAACGGAGGGGACATTCTGTACCCTTGTCTCCCACCGGCTGGCCTATTTCAGCCTCTAAAATCTCCATTCCACGGAGGTTTCTTAATTAGAGGGTCCCAGCTCTGGCCCTGCACTCATCTTCTGGGCGATACCACACTAAGAGAGAAGAGCTGGTATGTTTCTGGATTATGAAACAGCCAAAGAAACCCCCAAAACGTTGAAAACAGAAATGACTACAAATCCATAATTTCCCAGGCAGACCCATGGAGACCAGAGTTATGGGAAAGTCTCAGACATGCTTGGAGCCCCTCATCTCTATGCTCCTCCCTCCACACAAGACGGATGTGTGGGTTTGATGTTTCAGCAAGACTTTCATCAAACCAAACCGCAGGAGACAGATGGATTTTCATTCCAAGATTTCCCCTTGTTTTTGTTGAGAAAGTTGTTTCAAAACTCTGTGTCTACATCTCAAGATTGTCATGTAATTCATAAATACATTCAGGATGGTTTGAGATGATGAGCAAATTGGATTTTGAAAGAAAGCAATAAATTATTCACCCCAGGAAAATTGAAGAAAGGAAAATATCTAAGGAGAGAAAAAGCTTTTTGAAACGCTGACTCAAGGATCAGGCGTAAAATACTATATGTCATGACTATTGATAATCTTGTAGGTCAAAAGAAAACCTCCCACACACCCCCCTCACCAGCAAAGGTCTCTGTGGGTCCTTCCTGCTGGAGCTAACTTCTAATGACAATCCATGAGAATTACTGAGGAACATGGTCAGAGCACAGAGTCTACCCTAGACTTTCTGAACTGGAGCTTCTGAGAGTGGGGTCCAGTAATGTGCATTTCAAGGGGTTCCTCCATGGTGACTCTCCTAGTCTACAAGCTTTAGAATCACTGGTGGAAATGGTGGGCATGGGGTTTGGCATAGTGGCTTGGCTGCACCCAGACTGCGCTCTTGAATTCTTATTTCCCATCAACCAGCACCAAGACACCTGAGGCAATGGCTGATTCCTGGCCTGAGTTGGATCTGGGACATCTGGTCTTCCCTGAAAAATGGAGGCTGCTGGAGACTGCGAGGGGCAGGTCAAAAGGTGGAAAACCCAACTCGAAGGGGCTGCCAGTGGTCAAAGAGGGAACAATTTGAGGATCAAAAAGAAAAAAGACTTCTTTGGACCAGACACATCAATTTCTTTAAAATCCTTGGGTTCATCATGACAGCGAGAAATGAAAACTCACTAATCACTTCAAGGATGTTAGACAACCAAAACATTTTAAGTGGGAAACGTGTATTTATTCTTCCTTTCCCTCTGGGTGACAAGATATCTGGCATTTCACACCTCTAAGGAAGGCATCATTTTCCACCTGTCTTTGCAGCCACCTCAAGCCTGGAGATGCTTAGTGTTTGTTAAATCAGGAGCACGAGGCATTTCTCCACCGGTTTGGACACCTTCCCACCATATCCATAATTACCTTGGCTAACTGAGGGAACTGTCAGCTCCAAATTCTCAGTAGGAGGCCTGGCTGGTGTGCATCCTTAGAAACATGGGATTGTCTGGGGTGCCTTTGCCTTTGCCCCGAGGCTGGAGTCCCTCATTTCCCATATCAGGTGATTGAGGATGTTATCAACTTCCTAACTTCGTAGGCACGCCCCATGTGCTGCCACGTTCAGACTTATAACCACCCCATCCTGTGAGGTGCGCCTCAGCACCTCTCTCTGGTTTTGTTAAACTGGCTTCATCCCAAGAGGGTCCCCAGTCACACTTTGTTGAGGAGGGAGCTGTGTCGGAGCCCGGGATGCCCTTGGGAACCCGGATGGGGACCAGGTTCATCTCCTGGGCTCCCATCCCTCTCTGAGGAAAGGCGGACAGCAAAGTGGCATTGGAAAACCAGAGCGCTGGGCATCAGGCCCCTCACTTTCAGTCAGTGGAGGCCCCTGAGAGCGGGGAGCTCAGCCTGGGCACCTTGCAGCCCTGGTGCCCACACCAGAGCCTGGCTCCTTCTAGAGGTACAATAAATGTTTCCAAATGAGAGGAATACCAGAGCTGAGACCCACGTCAGCCACCTGCCAGCTCGGGACATGGGGCAAGTACCGCCTGCTCCGAATCTCAGTGTCCTCATCTTGAAGGGGCAACAAGGCGGCCTTCTCGGGAACACCGTGACAATGAGAAGCAGGTGATGGTGACCATGTCTGGAGTTGAGCTGGCACTCGATGGACACTGCATTTCTCCTGTGCAGGCCACCCTGACCCACCAGGGTCCTCAGGAGCTAAGGGCTCAGCTGGGTTTATCCCCAGCTTTCCTGTGTCCCACTGTCCCCATGCCCTGCCCCTGGGTGGGGACATTTATCCAGCGATGCGGGTGACAGGGGAACAGCACTCGCCTCGCCCAGGGCCCAGCCAACCCTGGAGAGACACTTCCAGGCTGTCACCCTGTTCCCTGAGGCTCGGCGGGAACTCGGGGCCCTCACATTGGTCCAGCCCCTCCGTCCACTGCCTCACAGCTTTCCATCACGGTCCTCACTGAGGCTCACGCCGTCTTTGTGAGGCACTTGTACGTAAGCCCATCTCACCATAACCCTCTCAAAAGCCCTGTGATCGGGGCAGGGAATTAACCCCACTGAACAGAGCAAGAGAGAGTCACTTGCCAGTGGTCACTCAGCTAGGGGCCTGGGCCACACAGCAGCAGGTGAGCTTCCTGCCAAGGTCACTGTAACCCCACGGCGTTCAGGCCTAGGATGACCCCTGTGAGCCCTTACCAACCCCCAAAACATCCCAGAGGGCAGCAGGCGCCAGGATGTCACCTCTCGATGTTTACAGCTTTTCTCAGGAGAACTCGGACATAATATATAATATAATCCCTTCAACACAAAACCTCAAAATAATCCCATATGAATTATGGAGTGAATGCCCTATTCACAAGAATTTTGTCAAACAAATCAAAGTCGTCCAAAGTATTTCAGACAAATGTGAGTTGTTTGCCCAGTGCAATCCCTGATGCCTTAGTAATTAGAGGTCCCGTAGGGGAAAAGTTTGAGAACCAAACAAGCTGGAGAGTGGTACCAAGTGTGGGATCTGAGGCCAGAGCCACAGGATTCCCTCCCAGCTCCATCCTCAGACCTCTGTGGCCTTCAGGAGGCCACTGAGAACCCCTGAGCCTCAATTTTCTCAACTATAAAATCGAGTGGTAAGACTTCCTTCAAAGAACACTTTCCATTTTTAAAAGTATACTTAAACTCTACACAAATATTGATTGTCCTTTTTTTCTAAAATAGGCAGCTTCGCATTTTTTTCCCTGTTCTCTGCCCTGTCACTAAACTTTAAGAGATGACAATGAGATTTGGAATAGAACATGTGATCACCTTTTTAGTATATAATTTTTGGTGAATCCTAAGAGGCTTCCAGAGGTCACTATGGGAGTCCTAAGTCCTTTGAGACTGGTTGGGTTTGTGGTTTTACCTAAACAAACAAGCATAGTCAGAGGAAAACTACTTGTCCTTGTCTCTGATTACCTAATTTCCTATTTCTTACTTCCAGCTTCACATCTTTTAAGCCCCATGGCCTGTCTCCATGCCATGTGCCCTACAGTCTGGAATTGGGCCTTGAACCCCTCCAGGCCACCATCCCCACCTAGACACAACCTGTTTCTTACCCAGTGATGTTCTTATTTCATGCAGCCTTTCCGCCAACTCTAGAACCTTCCATGTGCACAGCTCCAGGTCATCCCCAAGTCCACAGGCTCCAGGAATCTTCCCCTTACCAGGGTGTGTCTCCTCCCCGACCCCCAGCTCCTGGACTCACCTGCATGTTGCCTACCTCACCTGGAGAATTGGGAGCTGAGGGTCACTAGGTGTGACCTGTTTCATTCAGAGGCCTGGAGCTTCTTGAGGGAACAGAGAACCAGCCCTCCTGTTCTGCTTGACATGTAGTCTTGTAGCTGGTACTTAAGACAAGCCTGTGATTCCAAATGAATTGCATTTAAGTTATCTTGTCTCAAAGGATGAATTACAGCAGCATTGAATGATAGCTATAGTTTTGGGAACCAGATCACTGGATTTAGATTATTAAATATCAAAATATTAAAATTCCCTAATTTGGGAGGACGGGTCAGTTCATTTCTATAGATGATACACGTGCTGACTATTTTCTATAATGACCTTTGACATTCCTTTTACATCGACTATGGAAATAATTTCTCCTTCTCATTTCACACACAAACTGTTGTAAACTACATTTTTGTTCCTCTTTTGGTGAAAAAAATAATTAACATGAACATGAAGGCACAAGATTGTTATTAATGCAGTTAATGATTTTTAAATAAGTCCAAATAGGCCCTAAACCCCATTTGTCACCCTGCCAGCCCCTCCCCAAGTCTGTCACTGCAACACCCAGGATTAAAATGGCAACGTAGTAAAACATTTGCATCTCCATGTTCCAAGGACAGGCCCCTAAAATAGATACAGGGACTGAAAATTATAGGAAAGTCAGTGAAATTCTAGGATTGCCGAGGTTCCCACAGGCCCAGCCCTCCCTCGTAGAACGTGAGGGCGGGAGGAGTCCAGGCACCTTTGCTGGCGGGAGACTCGGGGTGGGGAGTGCCCAATCGTGCACCCCTTGAAGGCCGAGGGGAGAGAGGTACAGATCACCTGACACCTGCAGCAGGCTGTTGTCACCTGGCAGCGCATGCCACCCCCCAGGGAGGGCCACCCCAGGATCACTGGGCAAAGCCCAAAGCTGTGTGCTCGTCTTGGGGCTTGGGGTGTGGAGTGCCGTGCGGGCTGTGAGGTGCTAGCCTCACCCCTCTCTCAGCTCTTGCCTTGGCAGGAGGTGGTCCAGGGGGGTGGGATGGCAGGGTGCTGACCAAATCAACAGAGGAAGGCCCTGGGAGGCGGTTCTGGCAGTAAGGACAGTGTTATTCGTGGGGACAGGGAGGGTGGGCCCTGGGGGGTGGCCTGGACTCCTGGACCACTGTTGATGTTCTCTGTCCGGGCTTGGGAGGTGGTCACAAGGGTGTGTCCACTTTGTGATGATTCAGTAGGATTTTTTGGGCCCTTTTCTGTGTGTTTGTTTCTCCATAAAGGTTTGAAAAAATCCCAGGGTCTTTAGTAAAGCCCAGAGGGGTGGTGGGACCCCCAAGAATGAAAAGACTGTATTCCCACCAGCCTGAGAGGAAGAGGGCTCAGAGCTGTATTTAATCTGTTCAAAGGAAATAAAGAAATTGGGCATGTCTTGCACAAGGGAAAGAAGAGTTGTTTGTCCAATATCTGAGGTTAACAGGTACTCAGAAAACAGATGACTCATGGCATTGTAGGGCCTTCTGCTGTCCCTGGCAGGCTGAGCTCTCTCCCATCCACTCTGAGGGCACACAGAGGCTTGGGCTGGATCATGTCCATGTGTGTCAAGGGTCGTCTGCTTGAGTAGCTCTGTTCTCCCAGGAAACACCCCACAGAGGGAGAGGAGAGGTGGCAAATGAATGAACAGCGATGATACTGGTGTTATCACTGAGTATCAATTATGTGGCAAATCGGGAAAAAAAAAAGACAACTCAAACCTATGAGGAAGGTATTTTTATTAGCCACCTTTTACAGAGGGGAAAACTGGGGACCCAAGCAGGTTAAAAACTTGGACACAGTTTACACAGCCATCCAGGCTGAGCACTGCCTTTCCCTTCTTCAGATCTGGTCAGGACCAGAACAAGGGAAATCCCCGAGTGTCCGGCCACATTGGCCCTCCAGGTGCGGCCTGTCCTGTCCTAGGTGCTGCTGCCTCCTGACCCATCTCCTGGTGACCATGAGCTCCACAGGGTTCGGCCTGTGTGCACCCCAAACCCAACTCTCCCCTTGAGCTTCAGGGCTGTCCATGGGTCGGCCCCGCCTATCCAGCCCCATCTCACCCTCCAGTGGGACCCATCCTGCACCCTCCCCTTCCCTGCTGACCCTGGCCACAGCCAACAATCTCCCCACCTGCAGCCCACACGGGGAAGTTTGCTTTGTGCAAGCTTTACTCTTTAAGAGCTTTTACTCTTTCCCTGACTATAAGATTGATATATCCTTTGTAAAAATATTTAAGCCCTATAAAAATATCAAGGAAACAGGGACCGTGTCCCAGGATCCCCCTTCAGTGAGCTGTTCTAAGGTTTGCGGCACACACCAGGCATGCACATTGTTTGTTCTTGATGGGCCATTTCGCACACATCTGACTGTGTGGGTTTTGGCGGATGATGCTGGCAGGGGTTGTCTGGGGCTCTTCGTAAGTCCAAGATAAAAGCACTCCTGGCCACCACATATTGCCTCTCCAGATGTTTCTCCTGGCTCCCCCTTCACCCACTGCCCGGGTGTCCTTGTCTCAGCCACATGGATTCCTCACAGATGTGGAGAGCCCTTCCCTTCATCTCCTCTGTTCCCTGCTCTCCTCCCTGGCACAACTCTCATCCACTTTTCTATGAATTTTAATAGATTCTACGTCTCTTTCAGGGCCTCTCTTAACCCCTATGGAGGGGGAGAGGGCAGCCTCCTGCTCTGAGCCCCTGGCTTATCTGTACATACACCCTCCAGGTGGGAATCAGGTGTATGTTTAGTTTCAGTTAGTTTTATTCCCAGTCTTAGGGAGGTAGCATTTAGTCTTTTACCATTAAGTGTGATATTAGCTGTGGGTTTTTGCAAATGTTTACCTTTCTCTTTCATGGCACCTCCCCTTAAGCCAATGCAATAAAGCAAGAAAAGGAAATAAAAGGTACGTAGGTCAGGAAAGAAGAAAGATGGCATGATTGTCTGTAGAGAAAATTCCAAGGAATCAACAAAGATATCTACTAGAACTAAAAATGAGTTCAGTAAGCTTGTAGGATACTAGATAAACCTTCCAAAATTAATTGTATTTCTATATATAATAGGAGTGAACACATGGAAACTGAAACTAAACATACACTATCATTTACAATTACTCAGAAAAGAGAGAAATACTTTGGTATAAATCTAACAAAATATACTTTGTCTGCTGAAAACTATAAAAAGCTGATGAAGGAAATCAAAGAAGATTAAATAAATAAATGGGGAACCGTGCTGTGTTCATGGATGGAAGACTCAGCAGAGTAAAGGTGTCTATTCTCCCCAAACTGATATACAAGCTTATCATAGTTCCTATTGCTAGAAAGATATTTTGCAAGTATAGACAAGACTGTTCTAAATTTTATATAGAAAGAGACTAGAATAGCTAAAACAATTTTTAAAATGGAGAATAATGTGGGAGAAATCAATCTATTTAATTTCCAGACTTACTACTTAACCAAGACAATCAAGACTGTGGCATTGGTGGAGGGATAGACACATCAATCAATGAAACAGAACAGAGAACACAGAAATAGACCCACACAAATATGCCCAATTGATGTTGACAAAAGTGCAAAAGTAAGTCAATGGAGGAGAGACAGCCTTTTCAACAAATGATGCTGGAGCAATTTGGACACCCATGGGGGAAAAGGAACCTCAACTAAAGTCGCACACCTTATATAAAAATAAACTCAAAACAGATCATAGACTTAACTGTAAAATGTAAAACTATAAAACTTACATTAAATAATAGAGAAAAATCTTGGGATCCAGGGTTAGGTAAAGAGTTCTTAGACCTGACACCAAAAGCATGATACACAAAAGAAAAAAAATTGATAAATTAGACTTCATCAAAATTTAAAAACTTTTGCTCTGCACGCAAATCTGTTAACAGGATGAAAATACAAGTTTCAGATTGAGAAAATATTTGCAAACCACAATTCCAAAAAAGAACTAGTATATAGAACATATAAAGAACTCTTAAAACTCAACAGTGAAAAAACAAGCAGCACAATTAGAAAATGGGCAAAAAACAGGGAGAGACATCTCACTGAAGAGGATGTACAGATGGCAAATAAGCACATGAAAAGATGTTCAATATCATCAGCCATCAGTGAAATGCAAATTAAAACCACACTGAGACATCACTACACACCTATCAGAATGGCAAAAATAAAAAATAGTGACAACACCAAAGGGCAATGAGAATGCAGGGAAACTGTATCATTCCCACATTATTAGTGAGAATATAAATGGTACAATGACTCTGGAAAGCAGTTTGGCAGTTCCTTTAAAAATTAAATGTGCAATTACCATATGACCCAGCAATTGTATCCCTAGGCATTTATCTCAGAGACACAAGATTTATATTCACATAAAAACCTGTACATAAATGTTTACAGCTGCTTTATTCATAATTGTCAAAAACTGGAAACAACCCAGCTGTCCTTCAGTGGGTAAATGGTTAAACAAACTGGCTCATCCATATCATAGAATAATGCTCAGCAGTAAAAAAGAAACAAACTACTTAAAATATTTTTTATTATGGTAAAATACACATGACATAAAGTGAACTGTTGTAACTCTCTTTTTAGTGTACAGTTCAGTGGCATTAAATACATTCACATTGGTGTCCAATCATCACCACCATCCATCTCCAGAACTTTTTCATCTTCCCAAAGTGAAACTCTGTACCCATTAAAAAATGACTCTCCATCTCCCCCAGCACTTAGTAACCACCATGCTACTTTCTGTCTCTATGTATTTGACTATTTTAGGTACTTCACTATATTTGTCCTTTTATGTCTGGCTTATTTCACTCAGCATAATGTCTTCGAGGTTCACCCATGTTGTAGCATATTAGCATGTCTCAGAATTTCACTCCTTTTTAAGGTTGAATTATATATATGTATTTACATAATTTATATAATATATATAATTTATATATATTATATAATTTATATGTGTATATATATATATATATATATATATATATCACTTTGTTTAATTTATCCATCAATGAACACTTGGATTGCTTCCACATTTTGGCTATTGAACACCAGTGTACAAATACCTGTTCAAGTCCATGCTTTCAATTCTTTTGCATATATATCCAGAAGTGGAATTGCTGGATCAAATGGTAATTTCTACGTTTAATATTTTCGAGGAACTTCCATACTGTTTTCCTCAATGGCTACATTTTCCGCTCCCACCAGCAGCGTACAAAGGTTTCAATTTCTTGCCAACATTTGCTGTTTTCAGTTATTTTGATTATAACGGTCCTAATGGGTGTGAAGTAGTAGTTCACTGTGGTTTTGATTTTCATTTCCCTAATGATTAGTGATGTTGTGTACATTTTCATGTGCTTATTGGCCATTTGTGTATCTTTTTTGGAGAAATGTCTATTCAAGCCTTTGCCTGTCTTTGCATCAGGTTGTATTTTTTGTTGTTGTTGAGTACTAGTTCCTTTTCTCTTCTGGATATTAATCCCTCATCAGATATATGATTTGCAAATATTTTCTCACAGTCTTTGTGTGGTCTTTTTACGCTGTTGATTCATACGATGCACAAACGTTTTTAATTTTGATGAAGTCCAATTTGTCTATTTTTCCTTTGGTTTCCTGTAGCATCTAAAAATATCTTCCCCAAATCCAATGTTGTCAAGTGTATCTTTATGTTTTCTTTTAATAGTTTAATAGTTTTAACTCTTACCTTTAGGTCTTTAATCCATTTTGATATAATTTTTGTAATGGTGTTATGTAAGGTTTCAACTTCATTTCTTTGCATGTGGATATCCAGTTTTCTCAGCACCATTTTTTGAAAAGACACTTCTTTTCCCATTGAATGATTTGGCACCCCTGTCAAAAATTATTTTACCAGGGCTTCCCTGGTGGTGCAGTGGTTAAGAATCCGCCTGCCAATGCAGGGGACATGGGTTCGAGCCCTGGTCCGGGAAGATCCCACATGCTGCATAGCAACTAAGCCCACGCACCACAACTACTGAGCCTGCGCTCTAGAGTCCACAAGTCACAACTACTGAGCCTACGAGCCACAACTACTGAGTCTGAGTGCCACAACTACTGAAGCCCACGCACCTAGAGCCCGTGCTCCGCAACAAGAGAAGCCACTGCAATGAGAAGCGCGCGCACCTCAACAAAGAGTAGCCCCCGCTAGCCGCAACTAGAGAAAGGCTGTGCGCAGCAACGAAGACCCAACACAGCCAAAGATAGATAGATAGATAGATAGATAGATAAATAAATAAATAAATTCAGGTGGCTGGCCTCTCTCTTACCCAGTACGTTTTGGTCTCCGGCATTTCATTCCTTTTCTGTGGCTCCTATAACAAATTACCACAATTTTAGTGGCTTAAATTTTGTTCTGTTCCTTTATAGTTTTAACAGATTTATTCTTTTCCAGTTCTGGAGGTCAGAAGTCCACAGTGGGTCTCACTGGGCTAAAATCAAGGTGTGGGAAGGGCTGTGCTTCTTCTCGAGGCTGGCGGGGAGGCTCCATCTCCTTGCCTCTTCCAGGTGCTGGAGGCTGCCCGCATGTGCTGGCCGGTGGCCCCTTCCTCTACCTTCAGAGCCAGCAATGGCATCCCCCCACCTCTGCTTCCATTGGCACCTCTCCTTCTCTGACTTTTCTACCACCCTCTGTCCTGTATGAGGACCCTCAGGACGACACTGAGCCTGCCGGATAAGCCAGGACGGTCTCCCCATCTCGATTTTTAATTTAGTCACATCTGCGAAGTCCCTTGCCACGTGAGGTTATGTGTTCACAGGATCCAGGGATTAGGACGTGGACTTGAGGGACCAACGACTCTGCGTCTCACAACCGTCTAGAGTTTGCCCAGCTTCTGGGCTCAGCAGTCTCCGTGCACACACTTCCCAGCGCCCTGGCCTGGCGGCTGGTTCGTGCTCAGCTGGAAGGGCGCACATTCCCCCACGACTTCTCTGCCCAGAAGTCCAGCCCAGGGCCATCCCCCAGGGAGGTGGCTCTGTCCCTCAGACAGATCATGACCTCCCTTTGCATTCTGCCTCCGCACCTCCTCCTGGGGACTGGCCTGGCCCTTTCTGTCCTAAGCAAGGCTGAGCCCTGAGGACCTGGGCTTTGGAGTACATCCTTCATTCCTTCCCAAGGACCTGCTGCATGACCCTCTTCCTGGCTCTGTGTCTCAGCCTTCCCTTCTCCTCCTTCTGTGTTATTTGGATGCTTTTTTCCCAGCCATAACCTACTTGGATCTCTTCCGTCTTGAAAGCCCCCTTCAGGGACCTCGCCTCCTCTTTTTCTGGTGTCCCCTTTCTTGGTGAATGGTGTCACCATACAGGAGCCCTCTCTCCTTCTCACATCATCCATCAGACCCTCCAGATTCTGTCTCCCTGTCAAACCTACGCTGAGTTTTCCTGCCTGAGTCTGAGTTGTAACCTCTTGTGTAACCTCTTGTGTCTGATGTTACAACCACCTAACAGCTGGTCTCCCTTTCTTCATTCTAGGCCCCTGGTCCTTCCCCAACATGGCTGCTAGAATGATCATTTTGCAATGTATATCTAATCATATTCCACTCCTGTAAAAAAAAACCTCCAGTGAATTTGGAATGTACCAGAACATATAACACGTATTACTCCCCTCTCATTCCCTGGAACTTGAATGAGATCCTACTATCAAAAAATATTGAACACTTTATAGCACTTGCTATGTACATAGAAAATTTGTGCATATGCAGACTCACCAAATCCAGGAGCTGCACCATCATGAAGATTAGATCCCAAGAAAATCAAATGGCCTTTAATTTTATGGACCATTTCTTGAGCTTGGTCAATTGAATACAGTGGGGCTTTCTCAACAGAAAACTTCTAAGTGTGGATGCTACACAGAACAGGCAACATTATTCTTTTAACAGGACAGTTTGGAGAGTCCTTTGGTCACCCCATAAACTCATTGGGAAAGATCCTCCCTGGGCGGGAGACTGACCCTTCTTGGTCACACTGTGGCATTGAAGCCAGTATAGGACATGACTATTAAACAGAACAGAGGAAGGCAGGGCAGGCTTCCTCTCTAGGATTCGAAGAAGGGTGAATTAAAAGGGACAACAAACTTTCATTTTCTCCCCTATATTTTTTAGCAAGGATTTTTAAGGCCCGATGCTCATCTTAGCTATCAGACATCCTAAGGGGAGAAAAAATTGACTCTGTATTTCTGAAAAACAACATGGTAGGTATCCAAAGCTTTAAATCTGACAGAATAATCAGCCTCATGCAGGACTTGACAAAGGCAATAAAAATATGGACAAAGATTTATGTATAAAGAAGTTCTTGTCGAGTTACCCATAAAAGCCAAGACTTTTAAAAAGTGAAAACTAAATGTTCAACAATAGGAGAATAAACGGTCACATTAAATATGACCCCTTCATGTGTTGAGATGTTACGCAGCCATCTGATATGGACAGGTGCTCCTCGCCCAATATAAAGGGAAATAATTGTTCACATAACAGGAGGCAAACTACCCTAAAAATCTACGTTAAGGCTAGAAGCATATGAGCCAAAATATTAACTCAGTTGGAATATGGATGCTGGTGTTATAGTCATGATCATTTTCTTGTTTATTTTTGTCCTTGTTTTCTGGATTCTCCCTAATGACAACAGTTTATCTTCATGATCAGAGGACAGCAGAATTAGAGGCTGCAGAACTGACAGTTGCGGTCCTGGAGCTCTGCCTGAAGGACACGAAAGCCGCAGCACTGCACGCAGAGGATGGGGGCAGACTTCCCGCCTTTCATTGTCCGCACGGGGCTGAGCAGCTGATGTGTGCCAGGAGCTGTGCCGACCCTGGGGGCGTAGCGGTGGGTAAAGCCAGTGTCTCCCTCTAGGTGCTTCCAGAGCCTGGGGAGGCCGGCAGGTCCATTCCACCACTGAGCGCAGTGGAGGGGGTCTTGTCTCTGTCCCTAGGGCGTAGTAGATGCTCAGTAAAGATTTGCCGAATGAAGAAAAGTCTCTTAGTAAAAACAGTAATAGCCAACATTATTATCAAGTGTGTCCCTAGGTCAGGCATTGTCCTAAACTTCACTTTTTTTTTTTTTTTGGCCGTGCCGTGCGGCATGTGGGATCTTAGTTCCCCGACCAGGGATCAAACCCACACTGCCTGCATTGGAAGCGCAGAGTCTTAACCACTGGACAGCCAGGAAAGTCCTCTCACATTTTAACTCACCTGGTCTCCCTAACAGCCCTCCTGATTTTACAGATGAGGGAACGGAGATGCTGAAAGGGCAGGAGCACAGGGAAGATGGTGCAGGAAGAAAGTGAGAAGACTGCCCCCGAGCCTTGCCTGCCTTTCACGTCACCAGGGCAAGGACACAGGACGGCGGTGAAGGTGACTGCCTCGGGCTGGCCCGTCCTTCCCAGAGGAGGTGGCAGGAACGGTCCCGACATAGTTCACGTGGCAACAAAAGCCTGTTCCCGTGTGAATGGCCATCCTGCCATCCTCTGAAACCAGCCAAGTTCTCTGGAGCCAGCTGTGGAGTGCCCGCCCAGCTTTCTTTTCCAGGCCTCTGGTGGGACACTTGTGTGCTGAAGGTCCCCAGAGCAGGCAAGGCGTAGCCAGGCAGGAGAGGAGGGAGAGGGGAGCCAGCCCTTGATTAAAGAGAGAAGTCTCTGGAAAGTCAAGAGCACAGATCGAATTTTCTCCTCTTACAGGAATAGGGAACTGAGCTGGGTCTCCCATGCTGTCCTGTGATCTTGGATTATGTAGGAAGGAAGATATGAAATGTGTGCACATTGCAAAGCCCAGGAATGAGGCCAGGACTTGACACGCAACCACTCCAGGGCTGTCTTCTCTGCTCCTGCCTGAAATGTGTATTTATCAGTTCTTTGATGGCAAGTTGCAACATGCCTGCATCCTTAAATAATGAGTTGCTTAGTCTGGCTTATGTAGGGCTTCCTAGAAATGCTATCATACTTTGCGTCACCTTCAAGGTCATGCTCATAACAATACATTTCCTTCCTGAGGTTCTCCCAGGCCGGCACGTCCAGGACACTCTGCACAGCCTGTGCTGGCACCTGTCCCCTCCCCTACAGCTCTGTGCCAGGACCTGTGTGATGCACTCTCACCCGGGTGAAGTTCCCAGAACACCTTGTCCAGGAGAAACAGAGAGCAGGTGCCATGAAAGTGAATAATTTAGTAAATTCGGTGCAACTCTGTAGATTCTGGAAAGCTTAGAGTCCCATTTACTGCGATGATTTCTGCTGTCTTTCCCACAGGTGTGTGAGAGCACCGCTCACATCTGCCTCCACGGCCTGTGTTGAAGGTGTGCTTTTACTGAACACACACATTCGTGTTCACGTTGTCCATAGCTGTTCGTGTGCCGTGACAGCAGAGTTCGGTGTTAGCCTGTGTGATCCACAAAGTATAAAACATTTACTACCTGGCCCTTTGCCGGAAAGTTTGTGACCCCATTTTGGATGCTATTTCTCCTTTCTTACCTGTAAACACTTTAGTTTCCATTATATTTTGGCCTCTAACATTCCCAAAGTTTCTTTTCTTCCTCTGCCCCGCCCTGAAACAGATAGGGTGCATTTTTAGAATATGTAAAAGCAGAGTGAGGGTTCCGGTGTGTTTGTCAGGATGCTGACAGAGCAGGTGACAGCGACAGGATTTGCAGCTGGGCCTTGCTGTGTACCACCCCCCTCCCCAATGTCCATCTATAGTGGGGCCCAGCTGGTCTCCAGCTTCTAGTTTCCTGCTTTCATTTTCGGTATTCATTTTATTCTTAGCCTAAGTTTGACACTTCCTCTTAGCAACATGCAAATTTCATGCTTCCACAGATGTCTGGAAAGTTACAGCCCCAGCATGTCAGCCCTGAGGGTGGGATTGCATAGGGGTTAATTTTTTTTTAACTTTCTTGACTATATTTTTTTGAGTTTTCCACAAGCTGGTATTGTCTTGTAAGGAGGAAAATCCTTTGCAATGTGTTCGCAAGAAATCCAGGTTTCAACCCTGCTCCCTCTGAAAACTTTCCTCACCAGGCTTGTTAAGGGCTTAGCTCACAAACGTTAGTTGGTGAGCCCCTTCTGCATGCTAGAGGCCGGGGATGTGGAGGAGTCATAAGTGGGCCCTGCCCGTGAGAGTCTAGCAGGGAACAGAGAGGTTTCCATATGCAACCAAAATTCAAAATGGCACAGAGAATGGTGGAGTGATGGGAAAGGTTTTGGGACAGGGAGAGCAAGGTGGTGATACGCCACTGGGGGGACCACGGGACACACCCCTCCAGGCAGTGTAGGCAGGTAGGCTGGAGTCTACCAGAATGGGGTCCCGGGGCTCCTGAGTGTCTGAACAGTACGAAAGGTATGAAAGGGCGAGAGAGAAGCCATGGCATTGGGCTGGGCCCCGTCCTTGCCTGCATGTGGGGCAGGCAAGGACGGGGTGGTGCCTGGCTTTGAGGGACCCCTGGTTTATTGGCAAGGCTGAATTACTTGAGACTTTCAATCAGGACTGACTTGAAGAGATTTATTTGTGTGATAGAATGAAAGCTAGAAATACAATTTAATTTGGTAACAAGTCAGTCCCACAGTGGTGGCACCAATTTCCATTCCCAACAGCAGTGTATAGGGATACAGTTTCTGCAAATCCTAACCAGCATCTGATGTTGTCGTTGTTTTTATGTTAGCTGTTCTGATAGGTGTTTAGAGCTATCTCATGTGGTTTGCACTTCCCTCATAGCCAATGACAGTGAGCGTCTTTGCATGTGCCTGTTTGCCATCTGTACATTCTCTATGGTGAGATGTCCCTGCATGCTTCCACCCACACCGAACATTCCTTTTTCTTCCTTTCACAATAATATTTAGAGAACAAATTAGTGGATGCAAGGGTTAGGGATGTGGTGACGGAACAATTCTGTATCTGGATTGTGGTGGTGGTTATACAAATCTTCACATGTGATTAAATGACAGAACTACACCCATTGAACCAAGGTCAGTTTCCTGGTTTTGATATTGAACTACAGTTCTGGAAGGTTGGGGGCTCGGGGAGAGGGGTGCACAGGGCCTCTCTACTGTCTTTGCAAGTTCCTGTGTCTCCAAATAAAAAGTTAAAAAGCAAAGTCAGTACCAATCATTCTGACTGTAGGAGGATCAAAAAATCCACAACTGTTATTTTACCTCTTTCCCCAGCTGATTATTTGTTTATCCTCAAACAGCCAGATCACATCATCATTTGACATTAGGGCTCTGACTACGTTCCCTAAGAAAACATACAAAATCACCATGTGGAAAAGATGGTCACAATTCACCTGAGGAATATGAAGGTGAAAACTGGATCTCTGCATCGGGCAGCTGAGAACGGCAGGAAGCCAGAGGGAGCGGCCACCCCACCCCATCCTCATCCCCAGCCCCGTCCCGTCCCCCTCTCTCCAATGGCCTTTCCACACTGGGACAGGCCACTGATAGCTCCCTCAGCTTCCCCTGGCCTTTGTAAAAGGCCCCTTTGATGTGCCCTTTCTCATTTGTTTAAACAACACGACAGGATTCCTGAGGGCTGCAACCCAGAGGCCAGCTGGGTGGCCTTGCATTTTTATGCAAAAGAGTTGAGAAACACCTGTCAGACTCTGAGGATAATTAACCTTTATTGCTTCTCATTAAGACTGAGATTGTCACTCGCACAGATGTGGCCACTGGATGGGGCTGGGGCTGGGGAAGGGGTGTGGAAGTGTGGGTGGGAAATGAGCAGCAGAGGTTCAAAGAGACTCTAAGGGGCAGAGACACCCACTTGCTTGTGGTCATACACAGGGTCAGTACATCGGGGGCCTGCTCCAGCCGGGCCTGGGGCACAGCTCAGAGCAGTACCTACCAGGCTGCATTCCACAAGTGGGGGAGACAGAGGTCCACATGTAGAGACATCTCCAAGTCAAGAGCCGGGCTGAGAATTTCGATTAGTGCTGGAAGGGAAACAAGTTCCAGGGTGCAGGGGTTCAGGCTGTTTGGGGACCTTGCTGAGACTCTCTGGAGGCTGTCGGCTCTTCCTGATATTTACACTTGCTGGAGGCGAGGCCGTCAGGGCGTTGGGGCAGAGAGGAAATACTCCGTCTGCGCAGTGCCCGAGACGGTGGCCCATTCTGGGCTGGACAAGAGCCGTCGTGGGAGGGGAGGGTGAGGCAGACGCGTGGAGATGCCAAGCAGACGGCCTGTCAGTCAGGTCCCTTGGGCAGTGGCGAGGAGCTGGGCGGGGGTCAGAGGACTTTAGCAGGGGGAAGCGCTAGGATAAGGTCAACTTCAAAAATGGAGCATCGGAGTGCGGTGCAGAGAAGGGATCGTGGAGGGACAGATGTGGGGCAAGAGAGACCAGTTAGAAAGTGATGGGATAGATGCATGCGCACACACACACACACTTTCACACATATGCCCATTCACACACACATGCACACAGGAGTGGTGATCGCTCAGGGTCGGGGGCTTACACGTGGCAACAAAGCAGAGAGGGCACCTCAGGGTGTGCTGGAAGTTTTGCTCTGGACGTGCTGCATTGCCCACAGCCCTCTCTGTCCAAGACAATCCTGGCAAAGCACAGGGTCGCGAAGAGGGAGGGAGGTCCTATGCTTTAGGCTTTCTACTGGGAAGCGTAAAAAGACACCCAACCAAGAGTAGAGATGATACACAACCTTCCAGGGCAATGGTTAAATGGCACGGAAAATTGCTAGCGTGGTGTGATCTTTTTACAGGAATATTTTGAGTATAGAATTGACTTTATTGCATAGGAGGGAATATATGGCCTGAAAGAAAAGGTGCTATAAGCTCAGTGACTGAGGTCATCAGATATTCTAAGATTTCCATCTTCACGGAGCACAAATCCTGGCACTCTCGTTTAAAGAATATCAGATACTAATGTAAACACTGATGTCTTTTCTGCCCAGTAAACATGGAAAACAGCAGCAAGGATCAACGATGCCTCAGCTCCCTGCACAGCCTTGGGTTCAAGCATGGCTCTTGCTGAGTCTCGGTGCCCCTGGTATTCAGTGGGCACAGTAGTTATGTTTCAGTCTCTACTGTGGTAAATATGGACACATAAACCCATGGAAACGAAGCTCTCTGGGGTTCGTAATACACTTTGAGTGTAAAGGGGCTCTGAGACAAAAGTTTAAGAAAGTCTGGTGTTTACAGGGCGGTTCTGGAATGTGCTTGGGAGGAGGGGCTCTGCAGATTGGGGTGGGCAAGTTAGTGCAGGAGGAAGCAGGAAGGGAGCGACCTGGGAGCAGGGAGGGCCAGGGGGCCAAGAGGGCAGCGGACTCCCTGCACGGGGGCTACAAGAGGCAAGAGGACTTGGGAGAGGAGCCAGCCGTGACTTGAGGCGGACCGTGTTGCCGTGATGTAGTTTACACTTAGGCTACTGTGCCTGAGAACGGTGGGTGTGGGTGTGCGCGCGTGTGTGTACGCTCGTGCAGGGGTGGATCGGGCCATGCCAAGGCAGCGTGGGGTAGAAGTCAACGTCCAGGCACTGAGACCCTCCATACAAGGAAGCACTTAAGGCGACACAGGCTCCTGGGGCCAGACGTAACTTTCAAAGCGTATGCCTCACCCCTGCACCCCCAGCACCCCAAGATCAGAAGAGTTCACAGAGGTCTCCGGGAGACTTTGGATATGCCTGGGGTGAGGATGGAGAACTGGCCCCCCTTGTTCTGGACTTCAGTGCTTACGTGCCAGCACAGCGAAGGCTGGCACAAGTACTTGGGTAAGGAAGCCCCATGGCCGCCGTGGCCAGGACAGCCCTGGAACCGCGTGCAAGGCACTGTGGCATGGGCACAGCGGGGAGACGCTGAGAACTGCACAAGTCTTCTGCAGGCCGGCCTTCCCTCCAACACTAGCGACCAGAGCCGGGGCCCTGCTTGCAGGCCAAGGACAGCCGCTCCACAGCCTGCTCTGGGGGTTCTGGTGGCCGCTGCTGCCACTTGGGCCTCTGTCCCTCACTGCGGACTCAGGGCTCGAGTAGGATCTGTGAGCTAACTCCTTCCCAGAGCTTTTCTGACATCATGAATCGAATGGCTGCTAAATCTGCTCTCTCACCTATGTCACCATGGCGCGCATTTGCCGGCTTTTCCCGCTGTTCACGTGATTCTCTCCTTTCTCAAGTGGTAGGACGGACTTCCTAGGTCTCCAGCCTGAGTCTGCAAGCTGAGCAACTTAGAAACCCAGACACACCTCCCAAGGGATCAGCGTTCAAATAGTTTCCCGTGGAGGCCTAGCAGGATGAAGGGCTCACTGGAAAGAGACAGGACAAGCGACCTGTTTCCCAGGGGCACAGGTACTGGGGCTCGTGCACTGAGATCGCCTCGGGGGAGATGCAAGGAGGTTGATTTGTCCCCTTTGGGAAAGTCACCTGGCCTGACAGCTGGGGGAGAGCATGCACAGCAAGGACTGAATGTCTGTCTTTGCAGGAGGGAGGGGAGAGGGATCCTTATCCAGGGACTAGGACATTGCAGAGACAGGGAGTAGGGCCATTAAGACGGCTCTAATGCCTCTTATGTAGGACTGTTGGCCATATTAGGCCAGTGGGAGTGGAATTTAGCAGCATACTATGATAGAAAGACCCAGGGTCTACACACAGAAGAGACGGGTCAAGAGGAGGGTCTGGGCTGGGGTGCTGTCCATAAGCTGAGGTAAGCCACTTCATCCCAGAGGCCTCGGTTTCCTGCCTAAAAAATGGGGATGATAATATTTACTTCGAAGGTGTGCATAGCATTAAATGAGATGCTAAGTGTAAAGGGTTTTGCAAACTGCCATGCAGGAGGCAGATGCCGGCTACTTCTGTAGTGACATTTGCTGGCTGCCTACACCACATGCAGGTCCCCTCCCCCCTTTCAAGAGAACCCTAGCTTTTGCCTGAGAGTTCACCCCACTTCCACACAGCCTAAGTGCCTAGGAGGAAGGTGACCCCACCTTCAGGCCCCTGGGTGGGCTCTGATTGGCTTGAGCCATTGCCCCGTCCCTGCGATTGGCCCAGGGGTGGGTGTGTCAACCCACCAGTGCAATCAGGGCCAGGAGCACCCAGGGCAGCTGGGCTCACAAGGGGGCTCCCATGGGCCGGGGGCCAGGGGAGAGTCAGGAGGAAGAACCATCTTTGGTGTGATGGCTGATGACTGGACTAAACCAAGCAAACGAAACATTCACGGAAACCTTCCACCTTTCAGGCCAGGCGAGTTTTCTGGGACTTGGCATGAAAGCACCCTGACTGCTGTTTTGTAGCTGCTGCCGCTGTGACAGATGATAACGCAGATCGACACTAGTCTAGTTCTTCTTCATTCCAGACCTCAAAAGGGAGAATCATTAGGTTACCACACCGGAAGCTTTTAGAATGAAAACGTAGTGAAGTTCACATATAGCCTTCTGCATCCCAGGGCACAACGTTCTTTCAAGGCGGGTTTGCATTCTTGAAGGTGAAACTTACCGCAAGTGATCATCATTTTAAGGCAAGAAGGAAAAGGACCAGGGCCTCTAGTGGGGGCTTCCCAGGCCTGCTCTGCCCGGTGGGTCCAAGATTCATGGCTTCCATGTGAAGACGGGCCATCTCAAGACCGCGGCTCCTAGATTTTAGGGTATTTGAGAGCCCCCAGGAAGTTGTTCAGCACAGGTTTTCAGGACCCACTGAGACAGGCACTCTGGGGTGAGGCCCAGAATCCTGCATTTGAACGGGTAGTTCTAACACAGGGCTCTAAGTGTTCAGAGACCACAGTCCTGGTCTGCCTGGGACAGGCAGAGCCCCCGCGGATGCCTGCTGTCCTGGCCTGAACGCTCATGGCTCTCACTCTCTGGGGTTTCTCAGTTTCGGGGTAAACGGCATGGCCGATCGTCTGGGGGTGTGCTGAGAGCCGCAGCTGTGGAGGTGAAGCCAGCATTGTGTGTGTCTCCCTCTGTCCTCCCTCCGCTCCTCTACATGCAAGCTCTCCGGTGCCCGATTCCACTCAACGCGCTGGCCATGCAAGGAGCTGTATGGAAGTCCCTCCTGCCTCTGCTAAGGTCCTGTGCTCAGAGCTTCCTGCCCAAGGGCTTTGGGGAATTCTGTGTAATGGATTTATCCAAAAAGATGGATAAAAATACACCTCCCCTTCATACCACATTCAAAAGGAAATGCCAGAGGAAAAAATTAAATATTGAAAACCCGTAAGACTCATAGAAGGAACTATAGGGGATTTAGAAACATGACAGCAGGGGGGAAGTGGCTTTATAAGTATGATAAGAAACCCAGAAAATGTAAAGAAAAATATTGGCAGAATTGAACATTTGAAAACTAAAACTTCTGGATGGAATTGGACTCCCTAAATAATGCAAAAAGACGGCGACACCTTGGAGGAAACCAGGGCTACCAAGCGCTGTGTCAGCGAGGGTGTGCGGAGAGCAGGAAGCCTCGGGGGCATCCCCTCTCCCTCTGGCCGTGTGCTGCTGGGGGCTGGGTTCTGCCTGCTTCCTGGTTGCCCCTGGATCCTGCGCATTTTTGGAACCTGGATCGCCAGTCTTCCTTTCGGTTCTGTTAGCAACCTGATAGCGCTCCCATAAATGCCTTTGAGTTTACCAAAGTTCATTTGTTTTGCTTGCAACCCGAGCCCTGATTGATACACCCTGTGGCAAATAAAGATTAGTTTCATTCCCCAGGAAGGGGTTTTTAAGGCCAGGCACTTATGTGCTGTGACAGCCACCGTTCTCCCGGCTCTACGAGTCAATGAATTCCTCCGCACGGCTCTTAGGACTTCATAGAAACTGCTTCAGTCTCCAAGGGTTCAGAACATGTGATGATGTCCTGAGAGACTTGTTTCAAATGTTTCCATATCATTTCGGCTGCAAGGTCACCCCCCTTAATTCATCATTTTTATTATTAGGAAAAACAACAGCTGGCTGGCCAATTTAGCATCATTGAGGTTCCATCTTAGTTCCCCGATATAAGACGCTGCTGTTCCCACTGCAACCCTGCAGAGCAAGCTCTATCACCCCGAGTCACAGATGAGAAAACTCAGGCCCTGGGTGGTATGACTCGCTCTGCTTCAAGCCTTGAAGGGGAAGAATCCAGATTCAAACCCAGGCCTGTCCACGTCTGCTCTCTGCTCTTGCTGCATTGCTTCAGATAATAAGCAGTAGTTCCACAAATTACTGAAACCATCTTATTGGAAATTAGTCACAGGTGACTTAGAGGTAGTACTTGTCTATTAAAATTCCTAACAAACAAATAAAATAAAACTGTTGGGTGGGGACTATGTGATTTTTACTTAAAGGTTGAATGGCAGTAATTTCCACTTTTGCTTCAAAACATTCTGAGTGCTTCCACGTGTGAACTGACAGTCTCACAGTGCCTGGAGGAAGGTTGTTAACCCAATTTACAGATTGGGAAACTGAGGTCTGGGCAAGGAGCTGCTCGCTCCTCTCCAAGATGTTGATGTCCCTCTCAGGCTGATGAGGCAAACGGGCCATTACACCGATGCTGCACTTTCCTAGGGAAGCGGACGCTGTGGGCGACCCCGACCCCTCCCACCCCACTGGGGACAAAGAGGTCTGTTGCCTTTGGGTCTCCTGAGGTTCAAGGTTCTCATCAGTTAGTCTCTGTCCATTCACCAGTGACAGGACCAAACAGTGCTTGTTTAAAGTGCCAGGTGAATTGGCATCAGCTTTGTGGGGAGCTCCCAGAACACAGCATGGAAGGGCAGGAGGTGACCCCAGTGGCTGGGAGTGTGCGCTTGCTAGCTAAGCTCAGGGGGCTGGCTCCCCCTCCTTGGAGGTTTGCTTGAATAGACCTCCAGGCCAGTGTGGCACTGTTTGCAGTTGCTGTAAGCAGCCCCCTATGCTGACCAGACATTCCCACCCCGGGTCATCATAACTGCCAGCTCAGCCCCAGCCTCACTTATCACAGTAGAGAAACTGCTGTGATTACAGGAGCTGCTAACAGGTCATCACGATGCCTCAAAGGACATTTCTTCAGCTGGACAAGTCCGCTAGACAAGTCTCCCCGGCAACACCGACTTGGTTTAAGTGCACAAGAACGGGCGGAAAAGGAAAGCTTAAGGCGGAGAGAAAGACTCACAGAGTCTTAGTGCAGGTCCATACACACAGGACAGGGAGTGGGGACCCAGACCCTGCCCTTAGGAAGTGACAGTTTATCAGGGTAACTGATCACTGCACTTATAAGTGTGCTACAGAGGACTGGATGAATGAATATAAAGTCCTAAGATATATAAAAAATACATAATTATTTGTTACAATGATTATTAATTATTATAATTACTAAATATAATTATAATAAATATTATGTAATGAATTATATATAATAAAAGCAGTAATACATTTATTTTTAGAGCAATTTTCGGTTTACAGAAAAACTGAGCAGGAAGTACGGAGTTCTTGTATACTTCCCTTCCCCCTCACCTCCAACCCTCCTCTGCCCTTTCCCCTATTATTAACGTCTTGCATTGGTGTGGTATATTTGTGACAATTGATGAACCAGCATTGATACATTATTATTAACTAAAGTCCACAGTTTACATTATAGTTCAAACTATGCTTTGTACATTCTATGGGTCTGGACAAATGTATAATGACATGTATCCATTAGTACAATATTGTACAGAGTATTTTCACTGCTCTAAAAATCCCCTGTCCTCCTTCTATTCATCCCTCCCTCTCTCCAACCCCAGGCAACCCCTGATCTTTTCACTTCCTTTTCTCCATAGTTTCACCTTTTCCAGGATGTCATATAGTTGGACTCATACAGTATGTAGCCTTTTCGCACTGGCTTCTTTCACTTAGTCCTATGCATTCAAGGTTCTTCCTTATCTTTTCATGGCTTGGTAGCTCATTTATTTTTGGTGCTGAATAATATTCGATTGTCTGGTTGTACCACAGTTTATTTATCTATGAAGGACATAGAGGGTGCGTCCAAGTTTTGGCAATTATGCTATGAACAACTGCGTGCAAGTTTTTGTTTCCACGTAAGTTTTCAACTTATTTGGGTAAACACCTAGGAGCATGACTGCTGGATCATATGCTGCCAAACTGTCCTCCAAAGTGACTGCAGCATTTTACTTTCCCTCCGGTGACGAAAGAGAGTTCCTGTTGCTCCACATCCTCACCAGCTGTTGGTGTTGGTGTTTCGGATTTTGGCCGTTCCAGTAGATGTATAGTGGTATCTCATTGTTTTAATTTGCAATTCCCTACTGATATATGATGTTGAGCATCTTTATATGCTAATTAATCATTTATAAATCTTCTTCGGTGAGATATCTGTTCAGATCTTCTGCCCATTTTCAATTGGGTTGTTGTTTTCTTATTGCTGAGTTTTCGGAGTTACGTGTATACTTTGGTTATCAGTCCTTTATCAGATACATGTTTTGCAAATATTTTCTCACCATCTGTGGCTTGTCTTTTCATTCTTTTAACAACATCTTTCACACAGCACAAGTTTTAAATTTTAATGAAGTACAACTTATTAGTTTTTTCTTTCATGGTGTCATATCTTTGGTGTCATGTCTAAAAAGTCATTGCCAAATCCAAGGTCATCTAGATTTTCTCCTATGTTATCTTCTAGGAGTTTTATAGTTTTTGGTTTTACATTTAGGTCTATGATCCATTTCAAGTTAATTTTTGTGAAGGGTGTAAGGTTGTGTCTAGTTTTGTTTGTTTGTTTGTTTTAACATGGATGTCCGGTTGTTCCAGCACCGTTTGTTGAAAAGAATATCCTTTCTCCATTGAATTGCCTTTGCTCCTTTGTCTGAGATCAGCTAACTATATTTACGTGGGTCTACTTTCATGCTTTCTATCCTGTTCCACTTATTTGTCAATTCTCTCACCAATACCATGCCGTCTCGATAACTGTAGCTCTAGAGTAAATCTTGAAGTTGAGTGATGTCAGTCCTGAGCCTTTGTTTTCCTTCATCAATTGTGTTGGTTATTCTGCGTGTTTTGCCTTTCCATGTAAACTTTAGAATCAATTTGTCAACACTGACAAAATAACTGCTGGTGTTTTTTTTATTGGAACTACAATGAATCTACAGATCAAGTTGGGAAGAACTGACATCTTGACAATATCATGTCTTCCTATTAATGAACATGGAATATCTCTCCATCTATTTAGATCTTCTTTGAATTTTTTTAATCAGAATTTTGTTGTTTTCCTGACTTAGATCTTGTACATTTTTGTTAGATCTATACCTAAGTATTTCATTTTTTTGTTGCTAATAAGATATATTTTTTTCTTAATAATATATATTTTAATATTACTCATGGAATAGTCTTTGAACCCATGAGGTTGAATTCTGGCTCTGCCTTTTCTCAGCTGCTCAGCTTCTGGCAAGCCCTGTCATTTTCTGGCCCTTTGCTTTTTCTTCTCTGAAGAATGACCCTGGCTTTATTCACAGATTACCTTCTAGACTTCCTGGATCTTTGTGGAAGTGGGACACATGCATGGTTTGCCTTTGGGGCAAGCCTTGCGGCCCTCCAGGGAGCCCTACAGTGTGAGGCTGTGGCTCCCTCCAAGCTGACCAAGTCTGTGGTCAGTGCTGTCACTAAGGATGCCTGTGTGGTCATGGGTGGTGTTTGCGAGACTATTTAGAAGGCAGTAGAGAGGTACCTAGCCTCTCTCACAAGGTGAGAGAATTGGCCACGATTCCACTTTTGGGTTTGGGCTCATGGACAAGTACATTCTGGAGAGAAGTGAAATTAGAGTTTATAGTGGTGGGAAAAAAAGGTCTTATCTAGAACAGGAGGTGAGCCTGGGTCTTATTGGCCCTCCTGCGTCCCTTCTCCTTGCCATGATGTAGTCTCACCAGGCCACGCTCTTTTTTTCATATTCTTTCCTCCCATGTGGCTAGTGTAGTAATACATTGATGGATTTCCCACCTTTGGGATCCTGGCAGGCCCTGAGCATGGGCTGGGTAGTGGTGGTATCTTAGTCAGGCCTCGTGGGACAGGGAGCTGACTCTTTTCCATGTCCTTGTCTATATGCACCCATGCTAGAGAGGCACAATGCAATGTGATGGTCTAGGGAGAAGGGGCTGAGGGGCTGGCTGCCCTTGATCCGTTTCTAATCTGGGATTTAGCCCCAAGGGACAAAGGGCCTGCTTGGCATCCTTGTAAACTAGTCCTAACCCTTGGCAGGGTGAGCTGGTCATTTCTGTGCTTGAATGTTCCCAAGGTCCTATGGGGTAACAGTGGTTGGCTGGCTGGTCTTGGGTTCAGCCCTTCAGGGATCTGGCCATTCCACTTTTCCACATGACACACAACTCTCATATTTATGATTCTTCATCTAAAAGTGGAAAAATAGAAAAAGTATAGAAGAGGCAAGATGGAGCAAGTCTAAAGTTTACGCATATGATGAAAACATCTTTTATTCTCTTAGCAGATGATCTGAGAGTCCTTCATAGGGAGACACTTAGTCTTTGGGAGAAAATTCCTGGGTGAACTTGTTTAGGGTCATAGTTGGGACACCCAGAAACCTGACTATTGGCAGAACTGGTCTGCACTAGAGAAGAACAATTTTTTCCAAGTGGGAGGAGATACTTAGAGAGGAAGGGGGGACAGCGGAGTGGAGGTGGTCAGAGGTAGATGGCTCTGAGGTAAACTGCAGTGTGGTCTGCAAACGTACAGGACACACTGTGGGGAAAGCAGTGTTGAGTCCCACTTTGCTCTTAGGGACTTGCGAGGTCAGAAGAGAGAGCATATGTGTGGTCAGGGCATGAGGAATTGCATCCAGGAACTCACAGAAACAGTGAGAAGGCTCTGGACCAGCGTGGGCCATGAAGTTGGGGCTTGGTGAGTGGAGTCAGCTCTCTGAGGGTCCTAGGGACCTAGAGGGCGGCAGGGTTCCTCTTGATTATAGTGGAAAAGACTGGACATGAACTGGTGGCTGTGATACAAAACACTAAGTCCTGGATGGAGAAACTACCCGCTGGGCCAGGTAAGGCATTCTGTCCCGCACAGAACCAACTGAGCCAGGAGAGCACTCGGGGACACAGGTGGGGTGGAGTCTTGAGGGTGGGGTCCCTGGGCAGCCATGCCTAAGGTCAGTTATGGGCTGAATGTTTGTGCCTCCCACATTCGTATGTCGAAGCCCTAACCCTGAATGTGATGGTATTAGGAGGTGGGGCCTTTGGGAAGGGATTAGAGTTAGGTGAGGTCATGAGGATGGGGCCCCTGTGATGGGATGGGTGTGCTTATAAGAAGAGGAAGAGACACCAGAGCTCTCTCTCTTTGCCATGTGAGGACACAGGGAGAACATGGCGTATGCCAGCCAGGAACAGGGCTTTTGCCAGGAACTGAATCTGCCGGCACCTTGACCTTGGATTTCCAGCCTCCAGAATGGTGAGAAATCAATGTCTGTTGTTTAGGCCACCCCGTCTGTGATGAATTGTTATAGTGACCTGAGCTGATGAACACAGGGTCTGATTCTAGGGAAGGAGGGTAGGATGATGTCTTCATCTGGTGCCGTCCACATCTGATCCAAACTGTCCGTTTGGAGAAAGAAGGATTGAGACTCATCGAATGCAAAGTTCTTCACACAGCAGACTAACATTTAAGACTTTTTGAGTTAAAACATCTTAGTTAAAAGATGTGTTGCGTGCCAGTGTCAGCACATCAGAGACCACTGACCGGTACCATCAGGTTAACTGGTGTGGGAGAAACGTTCCCTTGAAATTCGCTAATTTAACTTGGGTTCAACTTCGTTAGCTTGTTTTTTTCTAAGAGAGAACTATAAATGTTCCTCTCACCTGCTTTTGAACCATGTCTTGGAGATGATAGCTCTCAGCAGTGATTGCCCTAGCTCCTGGTCTCCTGGCCTCCGTTCAGCCAGGTTCCCGCTCCTCTGCTCTTCCCTCCACTTGTGCAGGGTCCTGCCTGTCAGAAGGTTTCTGGGCAGAGGGCTGGCTCTTGCTTACACATTAGAGCCTGTTCTCCTAATTCCTCTGCTCTTTTCAGAGAGCAAAGAAACCACTTTGATTAAAGATTTAACTTCCAAAAGTATTTAAAACAGTTAAAGGCAACAGACTTTGGCAGAAGAATGCAGTGGTCTCAGCTTTTTATGCTTAATTTATAAAAATAAATGACAGTCTTGAAAAGGTATATTGATTTGTTTCTTTTGGGCAGTTGATGCACGAGGATGTGCCTTTAAGAGAGACCATTGTTCCGCGTGTTTTCACTGCTGGGCTCCACTATGAAATCTGTGGCTAAATAATGACAATTTTATTAAACTCATTACTGGCATACTTTGAGAAATGATTGCTGAAAAACTCACATGCTTCAAAATTCAAACCAAACCAAACCAAAACGCCTCCAGAGGCAGCAGCTTGGTCTCTGGCAAGCTTAGAAATGTGTGTGCATGTGCATCGCGGAGGATAGTTGGGGTCTGGGCGTCCTGTATTCTAACCTCATCATCTGGGACTGCCCCTGAGTGTCTCAGGCTGGCCGGGAGTGCCAGGCGTTTGCTGTAGGTGGCCTGTTTCAGCTAGGCTGGAACAGCTCCTTGCCATCCCGGGGCCCGTCATGTGGAGACGGAGCCATTGCCCAGAGCAGTCGCTTGGGTAGGGGAGTTCAAAAAGCAGGTTTGCTGCACAGGGCTTCGAGGTCCTGCCTCCCATTTGGGGCTGGGAAGAGGCTGAAGTGGCCCCATGCGAGAGGGAAGGAGGGAGGAAAGCCGCCTGCAACCTGCGGGCCGTGTAGGAAATAATATGTGTACTTTGAGGCCCAGCACAGGTCATTGCCTTCCCTCTGAGCAGAAAAGGAGTCCCAGGGTTTTAGAGCTGGAAGGAGCCTGCTTTTAGGTCCAGGCACCGTCCTGAAGGGATTCCAAAGAGTCAGAAAAGGGGAGCAGTGAGAAGGGCCTCCCGGTGCCTGGAAGGCACACAGAGGGGCTCTGTCCTGCGATCCCTCCACCTGCTGGGCCCTCATGGTTGTCAAAACACAGGAGCATTCCTCAGCTAACACAGCACACAAAGGCGAGCCCTGGGCCTGGAGCAAGTCGCTCGCACATGTTATTAGTCCAGGCAAAGCCATAAATGCCCCCCTGGAACGCTGCTCTGCCCCACCTCTCTGCCCCTCCAACAGCCCAACCTGAGCTATAACCATCTCGCAAGTCCAAGGCAGGCCCGTTCTCCTTCCTTTGCAGAGTGAACTTCTCAGTTCACTGCAGTATTAACTGTTCACTGTGGAAATTTTGCTAAGAATTGAAGTCAAAGGACAGACATTTAAAAAAATCATGGGGACTTCCCGGGTGGCGCAGTGGTTAAGAATCCGCCTGCCAATGCAGGGAACACGGGTTCGAGCCCTGGTCCAGGAAGATCCCACATGCCGCGGAGCAACGAAGCCCGTGAACCACAGCTACTGAGCCCGCGTGCTGCAACTACTGAGCCTGCGAGCCACAACTACTGAGCCTGCGAGCCACAACTACTGAAGCCCACATGCCTAGAGCCCGTGCTCCACAATAAGAGAAGCCACCCCAATGAGAAGCCCACACACCGCAATGAAGAGTAGCCCCTCTTCTCCACAACTAGAGAAAACCTGCGTGCAGCAACAAAGACCCAATGCAGCCAAAAAAAAAAAATCATATATAATACCTATATTCACAAGCAAATATTGAACACATGTATATGAAGTATGTATATATGTATAAATCTGTACATATATATCAAATGTATATGTATTTGAGTGGGGTGGGTTAGTATTTTGTCAACCCTTTATTGTGAAACACAACACACAATTCAGTTCAAGCAACAGTTACCATGTGACTTCCCTGCCTGTGGGACCACCACCCTGCTTTGGGGATCCCCAGCCTCTTGCTTTTCTTTGTAGCTTACTATCTAAATATGTACCCCTAGCAGTTCAGTTTAGCTTATTTCTGAACCGTATGTGAATAAACCCTCCCATTTGTATACCTGTGTTTCTGGGGTCTTTTGCTCTGTTTTCTTTTGTGGATGAACGTACGTCATTCATGTGGTTCACACATCTTCACGGCTGCAGCGTATGCCTTGGCACAGATATGTCACTTTTTATTTCCCCATTTTATGTGGGCATTCGGGTTCTTTCCAGCACTGAACTTTTAGAAGCAACGCTACTATGGTTGGAGATCAGGGTTCCAGTGACCCACGTGCCTGGAATTTTTGGTCTCAGCTGTGTGTGCCTCTGATGAGGAGGGTTGTGTCATAAGGTATCCAAAGAAGGCGATGAAAACTGCTTTTCAGACGGTTGCACCAGTATCTTGGGGGGTGTTCCATATCCTCCCAACAAGTGCTGTTGTCAGACACCCAGCAGGTTTCTACGAGGATCTCACTATTTTGTGCCCAAAAACACCTGTTAAGTGGCGGACACTGAGTAATGTTTGTAGAGTGACTGTTTAAAAAAAGAAGTTGGACCAGATGATCTTTAACTTCTCTCACAGCTCTATTTATTGTGAATGTAATTAGATATGCAATTACTTATCTAACTCTTATATGAGTATATATCTTACATAATTATAGTATAGCTATACGTTAGTAACTGAACTGTACGTACCATATTTAACTACATATAGTACTATTTGTTAATTAATTATATATTCGTTATTTGTCAATTATACATATTGGCAATATAATTAGTTATTTTAGGTAACTAAAGTATTTTAGTTAGTATGGACAATTTATTTTAACCCTCTGTATGCTGTTTTTCATTTGTAAAGTGGAATAATAACCCCTGCCGTGTAAAGTTGTTCTAAGAATTGAACGAGCAACCAGACAGGTTTCTGGTACACAGTAGAATTTTAACAAATGTTCATTTCCTTCCTCCTTTCCTTAAATAGTAATTGCAGATACCACTGAAATGTCTGCTTATCCGAGTTTTCTGATTACTGAAGTTTAGATAAGGGCATTCCTCTTATCGTTCATGTGCTCCAAACCACCATAATCTGGGGGATTGAATAATCTAATTAAAATACTCTTTTTATTTAAAAAAAAGCTATATTAATCTCTCTATTCTTCCATTTTCAAAATCATTTTTCTTTTATGTGCCTTACCAAATAACCCATAAGTCATCAGTCCTTTCTTAGATTGAACATTTGGAGAGGCTGATTTTTAAAATGTGTGAACATTCCAGGATCATGACACCCAAGAATTCTTAATAGCCAGGACTGCAGACCCCTGGCGTGCGGATTTCCTGAGCAGTACTGCAGGCCTGCAGGCCAGATGGAAAGAGCTGAAATTTGCTTTTTATACACCGTCTTAAAATGCTTGAAGATTAGCTGGCTTTGCTTGATTCTAATCCCGTTTTAAACAGAGCTATTATGACCTGAAATATTTTTAAGACAAGTGATATAATTATTTACTTCTATCTTTGATATATAATTTTGAGCAGTTAAATATGACCTTTTTGGAATCTTATTTAAAAAGATGGACGGGCTTATATTAGATACAAGTAGAAAATTCAACTTTTTCCAAGAGAAACACATAAATTTTTTTAGTCATATTTTACTCATATTAAACATGTGGTTATTGCATTACTAAAAAATATCAAAATAATTTATGACTTTTAGAAAATCCACAATGTTGGTCCTAATTAAATAAAAAGGGTGAGGGTTGGTGGATGAAGTGTTTTTTTATAGTTATTTTTCTTTGGATATTTTTAGTGTGTTTTATTATAGAAAACTTGCAAATAGAAAAGCAAAACTTGGTCCTTGAGTCTTAGAATACTATTTTATTTCTCATTTCAAATTTTGAAGATTTTTGGCATCAACATAGTTTTGTTTTGAAACTCAATCATTTAAAAATAAAGTCATCCATATTTTTAATGAGCCATTTCAAAGAACTGATCAATTAATATAACTCTCTGCTTCTCTGCTTATTTTTTCTTTCTCCTACAGTGGAATTAGTATTTGGAAAAATGGAAAGATGGTCTTGGCAGGTTGAGAGAAGCAGTATTTTGGAGGAGCTGTGCCCAAGGCCATCCAATTCTGGAGCATGTGGCTGGGGAAGAGGCAGCCCTGGTGGAACTCCTAAAGACCTGGGTAACGCAGCTGCAGCAACAGATGTCTCCCACCAGGTAGATCAGAAACCCAGTGGGCATCTGTACCAGGTGAGGACACACCACCAACTGTCAGTTCTCATTTGAACCGTCGGTGGACACTCGAATCTGCTGGATGCCTGGGACACCAGCCCCACTTTGGCCGATGCCTGCTTTTCTGGTCAGTCCTCTGCTGCCTCTTACTCCATCGCCCCAGGCTGGTCCCCCACCATGACTGTCCTCACTCCTCACACTCACCCGGGATCATCTCATCAACTCTCAAAGTTGCATCCCTCCCCTACCCATCATGTGCGACCCAAAGTTTACTTCCGGCCCAGTCTCTTTACTGAATCCGAGTCCCTGAGGCATCTTCACGTTCCCTGGCTACCTCACTGGACAAACTACGGACCCTCGCTCCGTATGTGCACGTTGCTCACACAGTCTGTATTCATTTTAGGCAACACCCCAGGCAGCAGTCTAGCCTAGACTAATGAGTCTTGTTTGTCTACTTGGACTCTGTCATCAACTTATCCAATTAGTCACTAGTTTTGTTCTGTTGATTTTATTTCCTAGATCCTCCTCAAAACCATCCACTCTTCTCCATCCCAACCCTGTGCCTTAGCTCAGACTATTCTCATTATGTCTTACTTCTTATTTAAAAGAACTGCTTAACTGGGTTTTCTCCCTCTTACCCTAATTCACAATGGATAATTCAACCAGAGATCCTCCTAAAACATAAATCCAACCCTCTTTCCTCTAATTAAAATGGTTCTGTGGCACTCTGTCTCATTTAAGAAAAGCCCAAACTTCTTAACATGATGACTAAAGAAAACGCCCTGGTCAGACTTGGGTCTTTCCCGTCTGGGCAGGCGCTGGTCTCTGATGCTGAATTTCGCAGACCTGGGTTAACGAATGTGGTACCTGCCTGCACGTCTGGGCTCTGAGTGTCGGAATTCACACAGCTGACTTTCTCATGAAAGAGCCGTTGAGCTGAGTTCACGGGCACATCCTCTGCCCATATGGAATTTTGTACTAAGAAGTTCAATGATATTTCTTGTAAAACCATGGTGGAATGTATTGCTTACTACAAGTAGTAATAAATCCCTGGGTGAGTTCCATTCCAGGAAATATTTAGTCTCTATAATTGGAGACATCTGTTTTCTGTTGTCAAAAATTTAAATCTGCGTAACCTGGGGTCTACTTTGGCTTTAAGGGCCAGAAAACTTGGAACCAGATATATTAGCCAAGAATTGCAAACTGCTTAGCTCTGCTATCAGAGTCTATGGATGCCTTTTGCTTCCTTTAAATGGATTCTTTTCCTTAACCCCTGGAAGACATTCCTGACTTGTTTGTTCTCTAAAAACCTAAAAGACTTCTTGGGGTGGGAGGACTCAGAACTCCATCAACGCTCAACATGATGGCTTTTATATCTTGTGTATTACCTTCTAGCCTTTACCCACATGTTTTTACAAAGTTGCAGTTTTTACTTAACATGAGAAACATCAATAAATTCTGTCCATTTCATCCTCTCTCTGGAGCTTCTCTGTTTCCATTATTTCCATCTTATTCAGACTCCACACTTTCTGGCCAGGGTAACTGCAATCTTCTTTTCATACCTTTGCATCCAGATTTTCTCCTATCAATCCAGCTTCCAAATTACCAGCTGAGCAATCTTTCTAAAATCCATGTGGTGGGTCAGCTGTCTGCTTAGCAAGGTTTTTTACTTATGCCTATATGTATGCCTGTTTGCATGTTACTTACTTAGGGAAGAGGACTGTTACGTTAAGCCTGGAATTTGCTTATGGGGGTGATGATAGTATTCAAAGATTCAAATATTTCCAAAGATTCTAGAAACCTCCTGGAAGAGATGAGTTGGGGACTCCAATCCCTTCTCTCTGAGAGTCTGTGTATAACAGGATTTTAAGGGAAACTTTCCCTATTGCCTTGGCATCCAGATAGAGACAGACCCCCGGAGGCTGAACACAGTAGATAAAACTCTGTGTATTGTGTGAACTGTTTTAAGAGTCTTAGCTCACCATCTTCTTCCAGGATAGATAAGAAAGTCAGGAGAAATTATTTTGGAGAGAATTATTGGTGTGTTGTACATTTTGTCTCCCTCCACGGAAAAATGGGGGTATTTCTTCACTCTTCCAAACTGCCAGCTGAGTGAGGGGTAGGTAGCTCAAGTCACTGGGAGAGCTGAACGGGTGACCCCAGGAATTGAGAGCAATTAAGATTTCATACCTGATCTAAACACCTGGAAACATCTAAAGGTGAGAGATTGGCTGGAGCATTGAAGAGAAGATTGTAGTTGGAGAACGGCACATTCCCATGGATGGCGGGGTGAAGGTGTGTTTCCGTGGGTGTGATGTAGAGTCAGGGTTGATCATTTTGACAGGGATCTGACCAAAGAGGGTGGATATTTACCTGCTTTTCTCTTTCTGGGCACCAGGGAGGTTGCACTGCCCCCATACCATTGAGGTTGGATGTGGCCAAGTGACTTGCTTTGGCTATTAAAACGTGAGCATAAATAATGTGGGTCACTTCCAGGTAGAAGTTTTAAGGGCGAGTGGACAATTTGCCTCTTTCTCTGTTGTGATGGCTGTCAAGGAGTTGTTGTTGGCTGCTCTTTCAGCCTGGGACCTGGCCTGTGGAAGACACAGAACAAAGCCCCCTGGCAACCCACAAGTGTCAAGGAGCAAGCAGGAACAAGAAAACCACGGAGATGTTGGGGTTTGTTATGCAGCTAACCTAGCCCATTCTGACTGATAAGGTCTCTACAGAGTCAAGGTGGCTCCACAGAGCAAACATGTGAATATGGGTGGCCTGGATCCAGAGGTGAGATCATGTCCCATCTCAGGAAATAGCTGGTTAGCACCCCTTGTGGTGGAGGGTCCCGAGGAATCCACAAAAATCCCTCTTGAGAGATGACACACGGCCATCATCATGGTCAAAGGGCCCAAGCCTCAACTGTGTCACTAAGTAAGACCTTTCAATCTTTGTCTCTTCTCCTCCACTAACTCCTCCATGGAGACACCTGAGGCAAGAGTGAGAAACAGGGGAGGAAGAGGAGAAGGGCAAGGTGGGTGTCTTAGTTTGCTTGGGCCGCCATGACTATATACCACAGACCAGGTGGCTTAGACAACAATTCTCTCACAGTCCTGGAGGCAAGTCTAAGACCAAAGTGCTGGCAGTGTTGGTTCCTCCTGAGACCGCTCTCCTTGGCTTGTAGATGGCCATCTTCTCGCTGTATCCTCACATGGTCTTTCCTCTGTGGGTAGAGAGAGCCCTGGTGTCTCTTCTTCGTCTAATAATGACAACAGTCCTACTGGGTCAAGGCCCATCTTTATGGTCTCATTTAACATTGATTGCCTCTCTAAAGGCCCTATATCCAAATACAGTCACATTGAGGGTTAGGGCTTCCGTCTGTGAATGTTCATTCCGTAACAGTGGGTACAAAGGCAAGACGTTGACCCCGTCCCCTTTCTCAAGCCAAATTCAGACCAAGCTGGAGAGAACACAGCCTGAGAGGAGACCAGACTGGACTTTTTAAATACCTGCTTGGACCTACTGAATACAATTTATTATATGAATTGACTACAGAAGATTTGGAAACCAAACGAGATGAACCACACACCCTTAATCAAGCTCAGCTGGTGTCAAACATGAAGCTGAGACAGAGTCCAGGACCAAAGTGGTACCTGGTGAGGGAAGTGGCAGCCCCCAGAGCCATCTAGCCATCTTGCATGTGCTCTGGGAAGGGGCAGTCTGAGTGACTGTGCCAACCAGGAACCTAGGAGCCCAGCGTACTTCCGATGAGCAGCTGCCTTGGCCGAATATCCCTGGTGGACCATCACATGTCCTCCCACTTTAAAGAATTCCTGAAGCCGGGAAGTGTCTGCACTGGCTCGAATGGCTTTGGCCTCAGCTGGAGGGTTGGCCTCAGCCACATGGTCTTGAATATGACGGAGGGTAATGGGCCAGTGCTCAGAGTGGGGGGCACATTGTGGATTGAGGATCATCTCAGGTAGAGGCCACAGTGCGATGCATCATAGTCAGGTGCTGAAAACACTTTCTTTGGTGATTTCTTTATTCTCAGGATGCTACGTATAGTTGGGGAAAAGGATCAGTAGCTAGAAGATGACAAGGAAACAAGGTAAGTGCTACTCTGCAGGTGCCTAGAAACATCTACAACAGCTTAGAGGAGGAACTGGCCAGCTCTCCCTGGCAGTGGGAACTGGCATCAGGGATGTTAGGAACCAGCCAAGAAGGAACTAAGGAAGGCCTTCCCAACATGGCATGGGCCGGAATAGTGTTCTACATACATAAAACATGTAGGACACTCAGGGGACAATTGAAGAGAGTGAGCCTGGACACATATTGGTGCCAGGTTATGATGAGCCTCAAACTCTAGGATAAAGGGAGGTTAGGTTTGACATAAATACACTACCATGTGTAAAGTAGATAGCTAGTGGGAACTTGCTGTATAGTACGGGGAACTCAGCTCTGTGTTCTGTGATGACCTAGATGGGTGGGAAGGAGGGGGAGGGAGGTCCAAGAGGGAGGGCATATATGTATATGTACAGCTGATTCACTTCATTGTACAGTAGAAACTAACACAACATTGTAAAGCAATTATACTCCTATAAAAAGAAAAGACTTCGGACAATGAGGAAAAGGTTGTCAGCAGGGAATTCCATGGTCAGCTGGGTTTGGGCTATCACCTCATGAGTGTAAGGTCATGCAGATCAAGTGACTATGAGCCAGTGCATGAGAAGAGACAAGGTTTTGATTAGCCAGTCAAATTGTGGTAGACCTCACGTATCAAGGCAGCAACCATTGATAAGTGTTTGTAAGGCGGAAGAGCCCGCCAGTCCAAATGGCCTTTGACATCCCTTTGAGGGATCTGACCCAGGATGGTGGACTGAGCACCCACCTTCACCACCTGTGTCGCTCTGTCTCTTTAAGAGGGGGTGAGGGAATGAGGAGACCAGATGGGGGTGGGTTACCATCAATGGGGAAACTCTAGTAAATTTCCGGAAGATGGAAACTGCTGAAGGAGTGCTGCCTGGTGCAGTGGGGTGGAGGAATCCAGCTCGGGCTGAGACCAGGGTGGTTGCAGCAGGAAGGTGAAGGTGCTGACCCGACAAGCAGAGCCCTAGAGAAGCAGAGGAGTGGGAGGCAGGAAGACTACCGCTCAAGGAGGGGAGCTGATGCAGGCCCAGGGGCAGAAGGGTGGATGTGGCCCCTTCCCCTACCAGGTGCATACCCCCTCGACACTGGCCAGTCAAAGGATCATTTTCTAAATAAATTGAACACCTTCTGTGCAGAGCTGGAGCAGCTGCTATGGAGATTGACATTCTAAAGCAAAGCCCTGCTCATTTTGGTATTTACTTAACCCTCTAAGTCACTCCACCTAAAGTGGACTTGCCAGTTGACAAGTGCAGCTCACATACACGGGGTTTCTGACTCTCTCTGGTTCTTAGATGTGAACAGACCCTTGAGGAAAATCTGAAGCATGAATCTGACAGACAATATGAACAGAGATTATTCAGGGGAAGAGAAAAGAATTACCAACAACCACAGAGCCTCCCAGGACTGCATCCATAAGGTAAAGGCAGGATGCTATAGAAAAGGAAAAAACAGAGAATAAGAAATATTCTTGGAAATTAAAAATAATATGTTGCCAAAGAATATAATTCAATAAAAGTGTTGGCAGATAAAGTCAAGGAATATTTTGGCAAGTAGAACACAAAAGTAATTAATCTATCCCCTTGTCCATCACCATCATTACCACCACCACCATCATCACCACCATCACCTCTACCACCATCATCACCACCACGATCACCACCATCATCACCATCATCACCATCACCACCACCACCATCACCACCATTACCGCCACCATTACCTCCACCACTATCACCACCGTTATCATCGCTATGATCACCATCACTACCAACTATAACACCTATGTATTGGGCACTTACTATGTTCCAAGGACCGTTTCCAGTACTTCTCATGTTTTAACTTATTTAAAGCCCATTAACACTCTATGCTGAAATTTCAGAACACCAGGAATGAAGAAAAACTGGTAAAATCTTCCAGAAAAATATAAACAGTGACATAAATAAACAAGAATATTACTGGCATCAGACTTTTCAATATCAGTTTTTAATGTGAGAAGGCAGTCAATAATGCTTTCAAAATTCTGAGGAAAATTCATTTCCAATTTTATACTAAGAGAAGCCATAAGTCAAATGTGAGGGTAGAATAAAACCTTTTAAATATTTAAGGACTCAATACTTTTTCTGGAAGCCCCTTGAAGATACATCCCAAAGTGGCATTAGAGGAGATTGGTTCCAAGAAGTAGGAGCCCAGAAGGAGCAATGGCTCCTGAAAGGTGGTCTCCAGGAACACAGGGCACTCGTGGAATAGATCGTGGGCTTGATGGGTTGGAAGAATCTGGAAATAGAATAAAGGCACCCAGGGAAAGATAAAAGAAAGGCAGTTTTACATCAGGTATACAAGATTCTGCATTAAAAAGTCATGAACAAATCCAAATCCAAATGTGGAGTCAATGGGCCTCAAGGGAAAAAAACAAAATGGATTCCAAGTGAAACCAAGTGGGATCCTATGGGGTCCTCCCAGGTACAAAAGCCCTCCCATATCCCTGGTCTCTTGTCTGTAGAAAAGCCATAGTCTCCCAGGCCTTACCTGAGCCACAAAAGAGCAAGATCAATCAGTTAATGATTAGGACAACAGAGCTCAAAGAATCTTTAGTTTCTCCCTGAAGGATATAGATAACAGTGTCTGATGCACATTCCCGAGTTGTTTTGCAGATACTAAAACCCCCACCAGAGGGAAAAAGCTAACTGCAAAAAATGGGAAGAAGACCTAAATAGACATTTCTCCAAAGAAGACATACAGATGGCCAAGAGGCACATGAGAAGCTGCTCAACATCACTAATTATTAGAGAAATGCAAATGAAAACTACAACGAGGTATCACCTCACACAGGCTAGAATGGGCATCATCAGAAAATCTATAAACAACAAATACTGGAGAGGGTGTGGAGAAAAGGGTACCCTCTTGCCCTGTTGGTGGGAAAGTAAATTGATAGAGCCACTATGGAGAACAGTATGGAGGTTCCTTAAAAAACTAAAAATAGAGTTAGCATATGACCCAGCAATCCCACTCCTGGGCATATACCCAGAGAAAACCATAATTCAAAAAGACACATGTACCCCAATGTTCATTGCAGCACTATTTACAGTAGCCAGGTCATGGAAGCAACCTAAATGCCCATCGACAGACGAATGGATAAATAAGATGTGGTACATATATACAATGGAATATTACTCAGCCATAAAAAGGAACAAAATTGGGTCATTCGTAGAGACGTGGATGGACCTAGAGACTGTCATACAGAGTGAAGTAAGTCAGGAAGAGAAAAACAAATATCGTATATTAATGCATATATGTGGAATCTAGAAACATGGTACAGATGAACCAATTTCCAAGGCAGAAATAGACACAGATGTAGAGAGCAAATGTATGGACAACAAGGGGGGAAAGCACGGGGGTGGGGGGTGGTGGTGGTGGGATGAATTGGGAGATTGGGATTGACATGTATACACTCATATGTATAAAAGAGATAACTAATAAGAACCTGCTGTATAAAAAAATAAATAAAATTAAAAAAAACAAAAACAACTCTTGTCCCCTGATTGGCAATGGGAAGTTGGTTCTTTGGGACTTGAGTCCACTTTTGCCCCTAGAATTGCCAGCTTCCTCAATAAAGCTATCTTTCCTTTTCCCCAACACTTGTCTCTCAGTATTAGATTCTTGAGCTACGAGCAGCAGAGCCTGAGTTTGGTAACACAAGAAGTCGAGAGCATCAGAGACTAGAACGTTTTAGCTGTCGCATAGCTGTCAAGCAGGATGTTCTCATGTTGGAATCCTCCTTCCTGGCTCTATGCAGTGCTGTGTTGGAGCCCCTCGTATGACCCTCCAACGAAGGTTGCTAAATATTGGGGAGTTTTTTGAGCCACGATCATTGGCAACAGTGGTGGAAGTATTTATACCACCGAAACTGGCACATGCTACAAATCAAGACCTTTATCTGACTTAGCAGCACACCACTGACCCTATGTCTTTCTTTTTTCTTTTTAAACTTATTTACTCTTACTTTTTGATGAAGCATATCTGTAGTTTATTTTAGAGGATGCAAGGGAGGTAAAAATATGGGGTCCTTGCATATAATAATGGATAATTTGGCTGGGTAGAGAATTCTAAATTAAAAAATAATTTTCCTCAGAGTTCTGAAGGCATCATTCCATATTCTTCTACTTCCCAGTGTTGCTGTTGAGAATTCTGAAGTGTCCCTGTTTCTTAATCTTTCTCATGTGATTTTTTTTTTTTTTTTTAATTTTTCCCTCTTTGGAAGTTTTTAAGGAGCTTCTCTTTTCCTAGTACTCTGAAATTTTACAAGCTATGTGATTGTATGCAGTGTTGGTGAGCCTGTAAATCTGGTCATGTGTGTCCTTTAATTCTGGGAATTTTTCCTGCATTATTTATTTGGTATAGTTTCACCAAATAAATAAAACCTTTATTTTCCTTTTCATTATCATTTTCTCCATTTTTTTGTCTCTGGAGGTTTAGTTGATTGAATGTTGCTAACTCCCAGATAATCTTCTGGTTTTCTTGTCATTTCCCCCCTTCTAATTTCCTTTTTCTTTTCTACCTTCTGTTATTTTCTATCATGCTACTCAGTTTTTCACTTCACTATCATATTTTCAATTTCAGAGGGCTCTTTCTTTGTTCTCTGATTACTGTTGAAAAGCACACACCAGGGGCTTTTACTGAGCCCAGAGAAACAGTTGATAAACCCGGGAAGGAAGCATACATGGTATATCTTCTAAGTAAGAGAAATCTTGCTTTCAGAGACCACTGAATAAGGAGATTATTCTCTTCCTGCCGAAAGCTGGGATCTCCATGCACCCCTCCTGCCGCTGCAGGTGTCCTGATGCAGGAGCAGGTATCTGTGGGGTGCACTTGGGGGAAGGGGGATTTCCCATCAGTTGTAGTGTTGCTTGGCTCTGTATGATCACAACTTGGGAACAGTGACAGCTAGAGCTGGAGAAGTATCTTCAGTGAAAACATAGTCATGTGGGACCTTTGAGTAAATGCAGATTAAAACCAAGAATTCAACAGTAATTAACCCAGAAGTCATTGTAAAGAAAAGAACTAATATTTTGCTAAAACAGAGGCAGTACATAGAAGAAGTATAGGCGGAAGCATAACCAAGTGTCAAGAGGAAATCATCTCTACTATTGAAGCCAGCTAAGTAGGGTTTGGGGTTAACCTCAGAATTGCATCAAGTCTTTTTTTTTTTTTTAAGTTTGGGTTATATATGTAGCGTTAAACAATATCATGGGTGGTAAACCAATCGATTACACAATTCACAGTGAACTATATCAAGCCTAGCCTAGTTCTTTTTATTTTATTTTTTTAACTTATTTATTTTATTTATTTATTTTTGGCTGTGTTGGGTCTTCGTTGCTGCGCGTGGGCTTTCTCTATTTGTGGCGAGCGGGGGCTGCTCTTGGTTGCGGTGCGCGAGCTCCTCATTGCGGTGGCTTCTCTTGTTGCAGAGCACGGGCTCTAGGCGCGTGGGCTTCAGTAGTTGTGGCATGCCAGCTCAGTAGTTGTGGTTCGCGGGCTCTAGAGCACAGGCTCAGTAGTCGGGGCGCACAGGCTTAGCTGCTCCGTGGCATGTGGATCTTCTCGGACCAGGGCTTGAACCCGTGTCCCCTGCATTGGCAGGCGGATTCTTAACCACTGCGCCACCAGGGAAGCCCTGCATCATGTCTTAATCAGAACATCTGAAAGGGACAGCCATGAGGAATTAACTGCACAAATCGTTGTACAACGTGAGTTCATCATTTTCAAAGAATTTTTTGTTGTTTTCATAAAGTTGCAATTCATTAATATCTACATTCTTATTGAATTTCTTCTTACTAAGCCATACACTCTGTGTGTTATATAAATATATAGTCTCACATTAAATATATATGTACTATAAAATCTTCACATTTGGAGGTCATTGTGGCTTCGGAAACTGAGGCCTGCAAGGTCAGGGTGCTTCGTTGCTTGCCTGGGAACACAGTGACTAAAGGCAGACTTCAAAGCAAGACTTCTGATCTTAGGCTCTGGGCAGGGACCTCTCCTCCTTATGCTCTTTGGTCCAGTCAGCTGAGCAGGAGGCTGACAGACCTCCCGGAAGCAGGGTCTCCGCGAGGGATGCAAGGCAGGTAGAAACACGAACAGCAGTAGGAGGCATTAACAGAAGATCTCCAGCAACAAAGCTCCTGCTTTTCATTATTGGAGCAGTTCTCTTTTTCTCTTGGAAAAATCCAGGAGGGCAGAGATTATCTACCCCTCAGGTCAGATGATGAGAGACATGCTAATTGTTTCTTTAGCTTTGGGTGGTCTCTGATACTGGAACTATGTACTCAACACAAACTTCTCCTGTCCCCGGCATGGAGCAGGGGAGAGAGCCCTAGTGAGTGGACAGAGAAAGAGTCCCAGCCCCGAGCGTGGAGCAGGGCGCCAGCACGGGTGGGCTCTGCTCACCGCCACTTATGAGGGAGTTGATGGGCTCTGGTCTCACGACAGCGAATGTGGCAGCCACTGAAAGTTAGCCTCGGGGAAGTTTCTTTTCATTGAAATTTATGGGAAAAAAATGGAGCAGATGTAAACGGCAAAGAATAAAACTAGGGTACAAAGTTTTATTTATAGGGATAAAAATGGTACCGAATGGAAGTGGAGAGAGAAGAAATAAAAACAAAAGCAGAAAAGGAGAAGATGAGGGAAGGTAGGGATGGGGGGAACAGTGAGAGGGAGGAGGTGGGGGAAGAAAAGGGCTTGGAAAAGATAGCTTTGCAAGAGAAGAAGAGGTGAACAGAGCTGGTCGGGGAAAGAGACCCCTCAGCAAGGAATAAGGGGCCCCCGCAGAGGAACCAGTGCTTCCTCGAGTCTTAGCCACAATCTGGCTGTCGGGGCAGTTTCAAATATGAGGGCATCCGAGCTCAAGATTTTCCTGTAAAATCCGCTGGCTGACAGAAAGAAGCTCAGCATTGGGTTTAAATATTCTTTCTCTGGCACAGGGCTGTAAGAAACTGCAGAGCAGGGAAGTGATACAGATGTTGGCAGATGGAAAATCCACAACTATTATAATGGAAAATGTACAGAATTAAAAAAAGAAAAAATTTAATATAATGAAATGAGGCTCAGGAAAGCAGAGAGAATGCACCTTCAACCAAAAACACATTTCATAGGTGATTATGTGTTTTTTTCTACGTGGAATTCCATTTATTTGTTTTTGCATCATCGGCACTATTTGGCCCTATGATATTTGGACATTATCTTTAGTTTCTTTTAATATTTACCCCCAAAATGAACCAGGAAAATAGAAACAACTTTTTAAAAGCTAGACACAGCTGTTTGCAGCTGTGATTGTCACGAGTCCTGTGGAGGGAACAACAGCACACATCCTCCGCCTCTTCCCTGTGACAGTGGTGGTAGCTAGCGTGGGAACCCCACACAGGAGCTGCTTTCCTAGATGCTCCGCACCTGGGCCAGCCCCTTCCTGGTTTGGCCCGGCCCTTCTGGGGCAGGGGCCTGAGTCTGGTCCTGCTCAGACAGGAAGAAGAGAGCCAGATCTGGCCTTTGCCCACACTTTCCTGGGGTCAGATACCCGGGAGCGCTCCCCCAGTGACCCCCACGAGGGCAGTATTGAACATCCACGTATTGAACATCCATGCCCATTGCCAATGGTGCCCTCTGCCTCCCCCCAGGCACCCTCATTCCTTCCTTGATCCAGCCACTACCTACCCTGGGTACCTGGCTCCAGGGATGGAGCGTTGTCAAGTTGAGTGATGCACAGCCCCTGGTCTCAAGCGATGCAGAGTCCGACAGGGACAGGCTGCCCAGACACAAAGTAGGAGGAAATGAAAAGTAGCCTCAAAGGACCATCTGGGGGGAGGATCCATCAAGAGATACACAATTCGGGAGGATGTGTATCACTCATGAGATGGAAGCCACAAGCCAGTGGGATAGCGCTATTCTTAGGACCCAGTTTGCAGCCCAGGCTAGGCCTTAGTGCAGATGGAGATCTGCTGGTATCTCGGTGGTTTTCAGCCCTTACTGCCCAGCACAGAACTTGGGAGGCCTGAAAGTGCCGATGCCCTGTGCCAGGACGACGACAGCAGAAGCGGCTGGGCCTGTGGCTTGCTCATAAGTGTTTTAAAACCTCCTGGGAAGTTTTCCCATGTGGCCAGGGTGGACACGCACTGAGTGACCTCACTATAGATCAGAGGGGCCCGGGCCAGGCCTCTGTGAGCAGCCCAAGGGCCGGGGATGGACCTCCCCACCTCCAGACCCCGACATCCAGTGAAAAGTGTCAAGGTCAAAACACTGGGTCTCCATCCAAATCATGGGTGGGTTGGGGGCAAATCATTCCCTGGATGCAGGGTCAGGTGGCTACTCTCAGGCCAGGGGGCTTCCAAATACCTGGACCTGGCCGTCTGAGGTGCTGGTGCCTCTCAGCTCCCGGCCACACAGACACGACCTGGGCCTGAAGGTCTGGGCGGCCTCCCCAGAGCAGTGGGCCTCCGCCACGGGAGGAGAGGATGCCCTGGACGGAGCCCCTGGTCGCGGGGAGGGCTGCCATGGGTTATGTGTGGTCACACAGCGGCCAGCCTCGAATCTTTTCAGCCACTGGAGGTTTCTGACTGTACTGTGTGGGCCAGCACGAAAGCATTCACAGCGATGGGACGGAACACTGAAGGCGAGTTGAGCACAGGAAACCCTACCCCGAGAGACAGGACTGAGAACGGAGGTCTGAGTCAAAATGCCTTGAATACCAAAAGTGCTGTCGCACACATCCATGGACAGTGCCCACCGGCCATGCTGTGAGGTGGATAATGCAGCCCCTCACGAGAGGCCATTTATTTGCCCTTTTTAAAGCACAATTCACCAAGGGGGGAAAGCGGCGGGGGTGGTGGTGGTGGGATGAATTGGGAGGTTGGGATTGACATGGATACACTAATAGGTATAAAATGGATAACTCATAAGAACCTGCTGTATAAAAAAAATAATAAAATTTAAAAATTCAAAAAATAAAATAAATAAATAAAGCACAATTCAGGAAAAAAAGAAAAAACAAAACAGATCGTGTGGCTTTTGGGCTCCAAGAAGGCTAGAAGCAAGAAGGGCTGTGCTAGAAAGATCAGGAGACGGGGGGATATCGTGCGGCCTGGACGCAGGGCTGGGGACCGGGAACCCCCAGTGCACGCAGCTGCTGGCTCGCGGGCTGGTGCTGGGGGTGTGATGCTCTGGACCCAGGGCGGACCTGTCCAGTGTTCTTTGGGCAGAGTGACTGAACTTGTGTCCGTGCCCCAGTGTCCTCACTGTGAACGGGCTCTCAGCAACCGACTGTCCATCACCGGGCTGGTGAAGAGCTGGACCCTCTCAGCTGTTAGCAGTAACCGGGCTGGAGGCCATGGGGGAAGCCCCTCTGGCTGGGTGCCCTCCCAGGGGTCTCTGCTGAAAGGGATTTTAGAAATGACATTTATAACCGTAGCCCATCAGCTGTTGAGGGAAATTGAGCTTCCTGCGGGCACTACACAGGGGAGATGTGCTGTGGTCATTCTAAAGCTGGAACTCCTGCTTGCTTTTGTTTCCACAAAACGTGAACTGTTTGGGGCAGCTCAACCCTAACTTTGAGTCACTTTACAACTGTCTGTCTGTCTGTCTGTGATGGTCCTTTTCCAGATGCCCATTCATTCGACACAGGTAAAAAATGAAACCTATTCCTCATTCCCTAAGGATTAACATCAATATAAAATGCAAGGAATTACATTTAAAATTAAGTCTGAGACAATCAAAGTATTCTTCGTATTAAACATAACTGCTATAAACAGCCCAGTGATGACAGGTGATTCCTACATGCTTGGTCTCCTTATCACTGCATCTCAACTCTCTCTTCTAGTCTCTGTTGGGAGCAGGGCTTTCACATCAGAGGACTAGAGGAGGGATGAGACTGGCTAGAAAGGGCTGTGCTCTAAAATACCTACCAAGTGCACTGGAAATTGCCAGGAAACATTGCTCAGGGAATCCTGATTTCAATTATGTTCATAAACTTCATAGCAGCTAAACTATACACGCTCCATCTTGGCTAAATTAACATCTTCAAAGGAAATCCTTTAAAGGAAACATAAAAAGATCATCTTTAAATAGCACAAGAACGAAAATATTTGAGGTTAAAGGGTCCCAAAATAGATAATACTGCATATATCAACGGGAACGCCGAAGCACATTTGCTCTTTAAAATGCTTCCACTTCAGTTTCAGTGGCTAAGGGTGCCAAGTATATAACCTAGTAATTCTGAAAAATATAAAAAGAAAAAAGAAAGTTTCCCCTCAATAATTATTGCAGAAATACTATTTTAAACAGATTAACTTAATGTTACGAAGATTTCTCTAATATTGGTGATATTAGTATGAAATGCTTACCCTCACTAAGACTGGTTGCACTGCAATTTCTGGCAGGCATTTTGGGAGCAGTGTGGTAGTAAGTGAGCAAAACCATAAGTATATTTTATTCTCCTTGGCCTGCTATTCCAAATTCCAAGAATTTATCCTCAGGAAATATTTCAAGAGGAAATAGTTTAGAAGTAGCAGAATACTCGTTGTAGTTATTTTATGCTAGAGAAAAAGAGACAATCATTTGGTTGGCAGACTTTGTCCCATGCACCAAATTGGCCCTCTGACTGTTTGAGTAAATAAAGTTTTATTGGAACACAGCCACACTCATTCACATGTGTGTCATCTCTGGTACTGCTTCTGTGCTATAAGGGTAAAATTGAGTCTTTCTGACATAGACCATATGGCTTGCAAAGCTGAAAAACATTTACTATCTGGCCTATTTTGCAGGATTGACTTTTTAAAATCCCAGATTATGATATCACTCTCTATTCATTAAATTATTCATTTTATATCCTTCTGTAAATCTTAAGTTTAATCCGAGGTAGTTTATATTTTTCTTACTATTGTGAATAAAGTACTTTTAAAAAATGCTATCCCTTGCAGATAAGGGCAGCATTGGAAAAGCTTTTGATCTTCAAATATTTATATCGTAACCAACCACCCTCTGAAATCTCTTATTTGGGTAATTAATCTTTACTTGATTCTCTTGAACGTTTCACATAGACAATCATATTATCTGGAAGTATTAAAATATTTTGTACTCTCTCTTCAATATTTGTCTTTCATTTTTCTTGTGTTACTGAGTCAGCCATTATTTCTCGCACTGTGTTAGATATTCATGGGGATTATGAGCATAATTCCATTCATTCTGAATTGGCCTTCACATAGTTCCTCAGAATTCAGGAGCCTTAAGGTAGCCCTAAAAACCCCAATTACAAAGTTTATGTTCCCCTAAAACAATGCTTCCTGATTAGCCCACCCTCAAAGAAAACAACTGGGGGCCAAGAGTAGCTGAGATGCTCACACTCTTGCAGAATTTCTTGTCTGGCTTGGAAGAAACCATGACTTCTTCCTGCTCCTTAGTCACTCTATTTTGGGCTGAAATACTTAAACGTTTTTCTCTCCAGGCACATCAAGACAGGGGTGAGCAATACAAGTTTCAAAAGCTAAAGAAACAAAACAAACCAAAATGCCATTCAAATAAGAGGTAACTATACAAAGTACAGATGGTGAGACAGACATGGATTCTATGTACCTCCTATAAGCTCTGTGATACTGGGCAAAGCTTCTGAGGCTCAGTTTCCTCAACTGTAAAATGGGAAATAATACTGGAATTGTAGAGTTGTGAGAATGAGGAATACCTCACAGCATGGCAGATAAGAGATATCAGATAAATCCTCACAGAAGAGCAGCTGTAACAACCACAGTGTTCTCAACATTTTGGGATTCGTTCCATTTGGGTACTCAAAACACGACTACTCTGGGACTCCCCTGGTGGCACAGTGGCTAAGAATCCGCCTGCCAATGCAGGGGACACGGGTTCGAGCCTTGGTCCGGGAAGATCCCACATGCCACGGAGCAACTAAGCCCGTGCGCCACAACTACTGAGCCTGCGCTCTAGAGCCCGCAAGCCACAACTACTGAGCCCACGTGCCACAACTACTGAAGCCCGCGTGCCACAACTACTGCAGCCCATGTGCCTAGAGCCTGTGCTCCACAACAAAGAGAAGCCACCACAATGAGAAGCCCGCGCACCGCAACAAAGAGTAGCCCCCGCTCACCGCAACTAGAGAAAGCCCGCGCACAGCAACGAAGATCCAACACAGCCAAAAAAAAAAAAAACCGACTATTCTAAGAACACAAGGATTGAGGGGGAGGAGGGGAGGAGGGGAGGAGGGGAGGAGGGGAGGAGGAGAGGAGGGGAGGGGAGGGGAGGGGGACGGGGAGGGGGAGGGGAGGGGGACGGGGAGGGGGAGGGGAGGGGGACGGGGAGGGGGAGGGGAGGGGGAGGGGAGGGGGAGGGGAGGGGGAGGGGAGGGGGAGGGGAGGGGGAGGGGAGGGGGGGGGAGGGGAGGGGGAGGGGAGGGGGAGGGGAGGGGAGGGGGAGGGGAGGGGGAGGGGGAGGGGGAGGGGAGGGGGAGGGGGAGGGGGAGGGGAGGGGGAGGGGAGGGGGAGGGGAGGGGGAGGGGGAGGGGGAGGGGAGGGGGAGGGGAGGGGGAGGGGAGGGGGAGGGGAGGGGAGGGGGAGGGGAGGGGAGGGGGAGGGGAGGGGGAGGGGAGGGGGAGGGGAGGGGGAGGGGAGGGGGAGGGGAGGGGGAGGGGAGGGGAGGGTTTGCTCTAGCCCATCTTTCCATCGGTAGACCCCTTTATTCCCTGACTTCATGTTTACCCTCCTGCCCATGGAGCCAAGGCTTCTGAAGACCCTCAAGCCACCGGGTCCCCTTTTCCCAACCACCAGCACTTCTCTGATTTTCATCGCTGCTCACAAGGCCTCCTGGCCAATCCTTGAACTTGCTGTGAACTTGACGGCAATTGCCCTTCTCTCCAGTGGCTGGGCTGTTGTAAATAATCAGGATAATGATAATGAAAAGAATTGTGCAGGATGCGGCAGGAGTCCAACCAGACTCCCAGACTCGCTGGGGAACGAGGGCTGTCATGTCCAGGGGACTGCTGTATGTACTCAGTGTTAATAAATCACAATAATTAAATACTGGCCCCAGTAATCTGAAATCCTTTTCTTTCATTCGGTGCAGCGTTTACAGGAAGATGATGAAGATGAGGGCCGGCGGTCCTCATCACTCTCACTGAGTGCTGGCGCTGGCGTAGGACGTGCCCTGCTGCCTCCTTCCCAAGGCTTCCCCCCAAACCTGGCCCCATCTGGACCGTGGGCGCTCACCGTCTTTCCTCCCTGTGCACAGATAGTAACAATGGCCGGGACGCTGGCCTGTGGACGGTGTCGGGGCCACCTGGAGACAAGGCACCCAGAGCTGGGGCTTTGGAGAAATAGCGGCTAACATGCATTTGTCTGACCCCGTGTTAGCACCATGCTGTGCTCTCCACAGGCGTTGCCCCACTTAATCCTCACAGCCTCCCTTTGGTGGATGAGGAACCTGAAGCTTGGAGCCTGGCCTGGAATCGTGGTCCAGTCTTCACCAGCATATATATTAGCCAGGCTGAGCTGGGCTTTGCTGTGGTAACAAACATCCCCCAAATCTCAGTAGGTTTACACAGCAAAAGTTTATTTTTCATGTACACAAAATATTGTGTGGGCCTGTGACTTCACAGGGCAGCTGTCCCCGTGCAGGGACCCAGCCCTGCAGGCTGCTTCTGTGTCCTGGCTCAGCCGCCTCCAGAGGAGGTCACCTTTGCCTTCACAGCAGCGTGGGGACGCACGTGGAGATCTTCCACACCCACGTTTATGCTCCGACCCAGAAGTGGCACACACACACACACTTCCTCTCACAGCTCCGTAGCCACGTGCCCCACCTAATTGCAAGGGGCCTGAGGGTGCAGGAGCCCTGGAGGGGAGAGTGGGGTGTAGGCAAGCACCAGTGAAGTTGCCACCTTGGCTCTGCTGACGTCAGGGGCCGGATAAGTATTTGCTTCAGGAACTGTCCTGTGCCTCGTGGGATGTTTAGCAGCATCTATGGCCTCTACCCACGAGACACCAGTAGTAAGTGCAGTTATGACAGCCCAAAATGACTCCAGAGCTTGCCAAATGTCCTGTTCAGGGCAAAATCGCTCCCAGCTGAGAGCCACTGGTCTACATCACTGTGTGTCTGTGGGCAAGTTACTCAACCCTTCCAAAAGTTCCTTTACTAATTTGAAATTTGAGTTACTAGCACTCACCTTACTGAGATGCTGTGAGGGTTAGATGTCTCTGACACACACAGCACTGAATCCTAACTCCCTGGGCCATTCTGTTCCCGGGGGCCAGCACAGGGGAGGCTCTCCATGTTGACTGAGAGGTTGGATGGAGGAATGATCAGCCATGGTATAGGATAGTGCTGAGCCCCACCCCAGCCCTGTGGACCTGTTTATACACATACAAGTCTTTCTGGGCCTTCCAAGGAGAGAGGAACCGAGAGAAGAAAAGAGATGGCCCCGCTGCATGTCTGCTCCCTCCCTGGCCCTGTCCCCTCCCAACAGGGCTTTTTCTGCACTGTTCTCACTAGGGCTGGGGTGGGAGCTGCTCCTTCCCGGGCCCTGGTTAGTCTCTTCTGCGAAGGGTCCTGGTTGCAGCAGCCTGGCCCAAGAGGGTCTCCATCTGCAGAGAATCTGTTCTTGTGTTTGGGAGGAACTCACGGGAATGGGCCAAGGAGAAGGCTTCGTGCTACAACGACTCTTGACATCATATCAGACCACCCACCCTCCCTGCCCACCCCCGCTCAGCTGCCTTCTTGCTCTGTGACGTTTCTGTCAGGATGGTGGAAACAGTCAACATTTCTTGTGCACCTGGAACATCTGAAAGCATTTCCTCTAGGAACAAGACAAGGATATCCACTCTTGCCACTATTATTCAACATAGTTTTGGAAACAAACAAGAGCCCTACACTCCTCCCCCGCCCCAGGAGCCTGGTGCTTGGGAAGAGGAGCTGCCCGGGAGCCAGGTAGACCTGGGTCCAAGTCCAGCCACCCGTCCACCTTGAAGTCCTTACAAAATTTATGAGACCTCTCCAAGCCTCAGTCTCATCAGATGCAAAGTGACAATAATAAAATTTAGCCCGGCAGATTGGATTAAACGACTGACTGAGTTCCTGTGCGTTTCCCTCCCCTTTTCATGAACTCTGCCCTCCTCCCCTCCACTGGTTCTTCCCTGTGAAATCCTGTCTCTGAAACACCCCATCACACTGCGGCGATGCTGGGTGTGTTTTGATGGAAAGGCCAAGACCTCCCAACCCAAAAGTTAATTTTAAAACTTTTCTCTAATTTTCATTTATTCTGTGTTGGGAAAAGAGAAGCAATACAGAATTTGAGTGTAGATTGAAATACATAATTGGTGACATTGCACAGTGATTATGAACCTGTGATGGAAATCTGAAGGACTACATGATTGCCCAGAGGGTTGCAGGGAGCAGGTCCTGATGTGGGCTGTGAAAGAAGAGGGGTCCTGGCAGTGGAGGTGGGAACACAGAGGGTAAGCGAGTGAGCTTCAGTGGAAGGGTCCCCGCAGCGTGGCACATGGCTGATCTCAAGCTGCTGGGTGTGGTGGGAGTTCAGCTGCGAGAGACTGGCATCACACTTGGCAAAGGCTGTGGACCTGCTAATATTCCTGCTCAGACACACGGCTGGTGTGCATCTTCCTAAGCTCTGGGCTTTACTTCTGTCATCTCTGTGGTCACCTTGTGCCCCAGATACAGGAGAGCTTCCTGGCTCTAAACCACCCCATGATTCTACATGTAGGTGGACCCCATGGACTTGGCTTCTGTTGGTGAATCCTGGTCAAGTAGAGGTGGCCTTGGCTGTGTCATCCAGGAGATGGGCTAGTGGGCGCAAAAGCCGTTAGAAAACTGCCAGACCCTTAAGGGACAAGAATCCCATGTCCTTCTGTCATCTGTTCTTGCTTCCCTGGGTTCACCCCTCCCCCATTTATGGGTGTCTCCAAGGGCATCTGTCTTGCCCTCAAGGGCTCTGCAGTCAGGAAGTGAGATGACACTTACTCTGGTCCCTGTAAGACAAGGTGGCCACGGACTAGTGTGTCAGCCCCGAGCAGCGGAGTTGGAAAAGCTGCATTCCTGGTGCTGTGGCTTGGGCGTTGGCCTTCTGAGGTGTGGCATGACGTTGCCTAGTGGGTCAGGAGAGAAGGGAGAGGAGAGGAAAGAACCAGAAGCAGGTTGAACAGCATGAAGTGGAGGGCCAGGTCAGATATGGTCGGAAATGGCCTGCCCCCCTTGATAAAGAACTGCACACACCCGCTCCGTACACGGCGCCTCACGCCCCAGAGCAGCTGGCGAGGCTGAGTCAAAACCCAGCAAAGCCCATCTGTTTAAAAAGTCTGTGAGTCCCCAACCCAGGGTGGCCCCGCCCCAGTCCTGTGAAAGAATGCTATTCAAAACATCTAGAGACCAGGTCATCAGGATTCTTACAATGCTCCTCAGAATTCATGTAACCTGAAGCTTTGACACAAGCAAGTTTCTACACATGGATAAAATTTTAAAAACCCAAACCTTACTTTCTACCCTCCCTTTGATCTAGTGACGGACAAAAGGGGCACGTTAGCCTAGGAGAACAACGGGATCCAGGTCCAGATCTGCCCAGTGTTTACCTCTGAATTTGCAGAGGAAGCTTAAATGGCAGTGCCTGGCTACAAAGCAGAGAAGTATGAGGATAAACGAGTAAATGTTAGAAGGGAGAATCCTGGGTGTCAACCCAGGGTGTCAGGGCAAACCACAAGGGCTCTCGGGGAATCCCTGAACACGACTCTGGAATCTGACGTTGTCCAGACGCTCTGGCACTGAGATTCCCACTGGGAAGAAGAAGGGGCAGGGAGGGTGGCAATCCTGCAGGCAGGTGGGAAGCTCACTGCCTCAGCGATGCTCACGGGCGCCAGGCAGCCCTCTCTCAGCGCTGCTGGCACACCCTCCTGCCCACAGACGACCTGAAAGAATGAACCAAAATAAGGAAATTTCTCCATAGTGGCTGTATCAATTTACATTCCCGCCAACAGTGTAGAAGGGTTCCCTTTTCTCCACACCCTCTCCACCATTTATTGTATGTAGATTTTTTGATGATGACCATTCTGACCCGTGTGAGGTGATTCCTCATTGTAGTTTTGATTTGCATTTCTCTAATGATTAGTGATGTTGAGCATCTTTTCATGTGTTGTCCATCTGTATGTCTTCTTTGGAGAAATGTCTGTTTAGGTCTTCTGCCCATTTTTTGATTGGGTTGTTTCTTCTTTTGATATTGAGCTGCATGAGCTGTTTGTATATTTTGGAGATTAATCCCTTGTCAGTTTCTTTGTTTGCAAATATTTTCTCCCATTCTGAGGGTTGTCTTTTTGTTTTGTTTATGGTTTCCTTTGCTGTGCAAAAGCTTTTAAATTTTATTAGGTCCCATTTGTTTATTTTTGTCTTTATTTTCATTACTCTAGGAGGTGGGTCAAAGAAGATCTTGCTGCGATTTATGTCAAACAGTGTCTGCCTGTGTTTTTCTCTAAGAGTTTTATAGTGTCCGGCCTTACATTTTGGTCTTTAATCCACTTTGAATTTATTTTTGTGTATGGTGTTAGGGAGTGTTCTAGTTTCATTCTTTTACATGTAGCTGTCCAGTTTTCCCAGCACCACTTATTGAAGAGGCTGTCTTTTCTCTATTGTATATTCTTGCCTCTTTTACCAAAGATAAGGTGACCATAGGTGGGTGGGTTTATCTCTGGGCTTTTTATCCTGTTCCATTGATGTATATTTCTGTTTTTGTGTCAGTACCATATATTCTTGGTTACTGTAGCTTTGCAGTATAGTCTGAAGTCAGGAAGCTTGATTCCTCCAGCTCCATTTTTCTTTCTCAAGATTGCTTTTGCTGTTTAGGGTCTTTTGTGTTTCCATACAAATTGCAACATTTTTTGTTCTAATTCTGTGAAAAATGCCATTGGTAATTTGATAGGGATTGCATTGAATCTTTAGATTGCTTTGGGTAGTATAGTCATTGTGACAATATTGATTCTTGCAATCCAAGAACATGGTATATCTCTCCATCTGTTTGTGTTGTCTTTGACTTCTTTCATCAGGATCTTATAGTTTTCTGAGTACAGGTCTTTTGGTCTCCTTAGGTAGGTTTATTCCTAGGTATTTTATTCTTTTTGTTGCAATTGTGAATGGGATTGTTTCCTTAATTTCTCTTTCTGATCTTTTGTTGTTAGTGTATAGGAATGCAAGAGATTTCTGTGCATTAATTTTGTATCCTGCAACTTTACCAAATCCATTGATTAGCTCTAGAAGTTTTCTGGTGGCATCTTTAGGATTTTCTATGTATAGTATCATGTCATCTGCAAACAGGGACAGTTTTACTTCTTTTCCAATTTGGATTCCTTTTATTTCTTTTTCTTCTCTGATTGCCATGGCTAGGGCTTCCAAAACTATGTTGAATAATAGTGGCAAGAGTGGACATCCTTGTCTTGTTCCTAGAGGAAATGCTTTTGGTTTTTCACCACTGAGAATGATGTTTGCTGTGGGTTTGTCATATATGGCCTTTATTATGTTGAGGTAGGTTCCCCCAATGCTCACTTTCTGGAGAGTTTTTATCATAGATGGGTGTTGAATTTTGTCAAAAGCTTTTTCTGCATCTATTGAGATGATCATATGGTTTTTCTTCTTCAATCTGATCCTTTTAATGTGTTGCTGGATTCTGTTTACTAGTATTTTGTTGAGGATTTTTGTGTCTATGTTCATCAGTGATATTGGTCTATAATTTTCTTTTTTTGTGATATCTTTGTCTGGTTTTAGTATCAGGGTGATGGTGGCCTCATAGAATGAGTTTGGAAGTGTTCCTCCCTCTGCAATTTTTGGGAAGAGTTTGAGGACAGTATGGAGGTTCCTTACAAAACTAAAAATAGAACTACCATATGAGCCAGCAATCCCACTCTTGGGCATATACCTGTAGAAAACCATGATTCAAAAAGATACATGCACCCCAATGTTCCTTGCAGCACTATTTACAATACCCAGGACATGGAAGCAACCTAAATGTCCATCAACAGAGGAATGGATAAAGAAGATGTGGTACATATGTACAATGGAATATTACTCAGCCATAAAAAGGAATGAAATTGTGCCATTTGCAGAAATGTGGATGGACCTAGAGACTGTCATACAGAGTGAAGTAAGTCAGAAAGAGAAAAACAAATATCGTATATTAATGCATATATGTGGAATCTAGAAAAATGGTATAGGTGAAGATATATGGGGGTGGGATGGATTGGGAGATTGGGATTAACATATATACACTACTATGTATGAAATAGATAACTAATGAGAACCGACTCTATAGCACAGGGAACTCTACTCAATGCTCTGTGGTGACCTAAATGGGAAGGAAATCCAAGGAAGAGGGGATATATGTATATGTATGGCTGATTCACTATGCTGTACAGCAGAAACTAACACAACACTGTAAAGCAACTATACTCCAATTTTTAAAAATGAGGAAATTTAAGAACAAATTTGCCCTTGAAGGAGCCCCAAACCCTGAATCCCCTGGGTCCTGACACCTTGATGTCACTGTGGGGACACATTTGTATCTGATTGGAGAGTGTGATGGTTAATTTCATGGACTGTGGTATCCAGATATTTGATCAAACATGATTCTAGATGTTGCTGTCAAAGTATTTTTAAATCAGTAGACATTGAGTAAAGCAGATGATCCTCTTAAACAGTGGGCCTCATCCCATCAGTTGAAGGACTTAAGAGAAAAAGACTGATATCCCTTGAGCAAAGGGAATTCTGCCTCCAGGCGTCCTTCAACTTGAACCGCACCATCGACTCTTCCCTGTGTCTCTAGCCTGATGGTGTGCCCTGCAGATTTTGGACTTGCCATCCTCCTCCACACTCCACAACTGTGTGAACCAAGCCCCCCAAATCCCTCTCTCTCCATATATCTATATCTCTCTCTATATATCTATATCCTATTGGTTCTGTTTCCCTGGAGAAGCCCTGACAGTTCAGCTGATAGTTTGTTGAGCTGACACAGAACCATTTTTGTTTGTTTACTATATCATTATTAGGAGCCCCCATGTGTCAAGGATTCTTTCTTTGACTTGCTCAGCAGAGAGGGGAAGGTTCTCTGTTCTGCAGTGTGTCCATTTCCACCAGGGATGTCCACTCAACCCCTCTTAAATGATGAATCTGCTTATGAATCTGCCCTTAATCTGCAAAACACACTGTACCCAGGAATAGAGCCAGGAGCCCATTGCTGTCCCATTCTCATCAAAAGTTCTGCTATGAACACTAAAGATGGGGGTTCGTGGAGGATGGCATGAAAGTCTGTTTCTTCTGAACCGTCTCTATTTCAAGTGTTGATTAATCCAGAGCAGGGAAGCCTGTATTTCACATGCATTGATTTGGCCCCTTATAGAACAGTTACCTTTACTGAATTACATGTGGGCATTATGCCAACAGGCAGCATTGAGAGATGGTATAATCAAAAGTCAAATAAAAAGAAAGTGTTAAATGCCCTTATAAGAAGAGGCACAGAGAGGTGATCTTTCTCTCCACCATGTGAAGACACAGTGAGAAGGTGGCCATCTGCAAACCAGGAAGAGGGGTCTCACCAGGACCAACCCTGCTGGTACCGTGGTCTTGGACTCCCAGACTCCAGAACTGTGGGAGGTAAATGTCTGTTGTTTAAAAAAAGTGTCAAGGCATAGACAGTGTCACCCATTGGTTAAGAGGCTGGGCTTTGGTGCCACACAAAACCTGGTGTCCTCTGGCACGTTACTTAATGTGTCTCTGCCTCAGTTTCTCACCTGTAAACAGGCAGTCCCACCACTTCATAGGCTGGTTGGGACGATCAAATGAGACGAAGAAAGTAAAATGTCACGCCCTGTAGAGTTAGTGCCCCTCAGTGCAGGTTAGCGGGGAGGTCAGGGACCCAGCTGTGGGGACCTGAAGAAGGTGGGGATGGGAGGAGTCAAGAGGAGGCTGGTACTATCCAACCAGACTGGCTGGCACCAGAGCTGCTACCAGTTCTGATTTTTATTTTATTTTATATTTTATTTTATTTGTTTTATTTTATTTTATATTTTATTTTATCATTTTGCTAGAGAACACTGCTCCTCGCTCGTAAAGCCAACCCAACAGCTTCCAAGCAGGGGTTTGTTCTTCCGCGCACAATTTAACATCCAGTCAGGCGCGTCTGCAGCCCTGAGCCAAACGAAGGCATTCTGGCCGGATGGTGAAGGGCTAAGCCAATTACCCTGCACAGTGCTGTTCTGGTTCGGAAAGATGTAATGACCCCCATGAGCGTGTGTTAGCTAGTAGAAAACAGGATTTGAATTAGGAATTCTTGATCGAAAGCCTGACCACTTTTGAACTCTCCACAACCTGGTAAATTCTTAAACGTCCTATTAGGAGGAAATTAAAGCTCTGCTGGACTAGTTATAGATTAACAATAGGAAATCTTATTATAAAAGTGTAAGGAGATTTCACATTTCCTCAATTTTCAGAATAAGCAAGCAATATCAACTTATTTGACCTTAAACACAGAAACCAGCTTTCTATTGCTTCTGTAATGAACTTGTTTTTCTGTTCTTATTGCAGTGAATGTCACTCATTTCTGGAGAGGTTGACTATAACTCTCCATAACGTCCTAAAATGGGACAGACGTGCAGGGATAAAGATGGTCAGCATCAATGGTTCTCCAGTGTGAAATCCTCTCTGTGTCTCTTTCCCCCTCTTTTTTTCTGTATGCCTGCTTGCCTCTCCTTCTACACATGCCCTTAGTGGTAAAAATTTATTGTGGAAAACACATTTTTAAAAAGCTGTTTGCATTGAAGAATTATTGTAAGGCCCCATGAGATATACTGGAAATCCACTCTTGGAGACAGTGGGAGAGGAAGAGATCTGAGAAGGAGGAACCTGGGAAGAAGTCTGATCATAACTATGTCTGAACCTGCATCCTGCACAGGGCACACTGCAGGATTTCTGTGTGGATGTAGCCTGGGTGTCAGAAGTGGGATATGCAGTGAAGGGGGGTGAGACCTCTCCCACCTTCTCCCTTCTAGCCTTGCAGTTATTTTTCAGACTCTAGCCATGCATCAGTAAGGGGGAATTCTCTTTTATTCTGAAAGATCATTGGTTGGAAATTTTAGTTTCCTGAGATATAATGCTTTGTCAGGATTTTTTTTTTTTTTTGGCTGGGAATAATAAAGGGGAAGATGATTTGGTATTGCCATCTAGAGTCTATCTGAATCTGAAAGTTCTCATTTCCCTATCTGAGTGACAGACTGAAACAGGACATGCTGTACATAATGTAACTGAGACTATAAATCAGCTGACAGCCTCTTCTATAATGTCTTTTTGGAGAAAATAGAGAGATGTACACCAGGAGGTGAGCATATCCTACCTCACCTAAGTGTCTGCTAACCACTTCTGAGTAATAGAACAAAGACAACTGGGAGAATGTATCTTGATCTTGGGACTCTATCTTTTGCCTCATTAATTTTTGGTTGTTGTTTTAACAATTTCTATATTATACATTTTATTATGTAGAACACCACTCTTCAAGAGAAATATAATGTGGGTCACATATGTACTTTTTTTGAGACCCAGATCAGCCACTGTTGTAGCTTATCCTTTAAATCTCACACATGATTTAGAAAACTCAAGAGAAAAAGAAAAGTCTTTTGTATTTACCTATATTTTTACTCTTTCCATTATCCTTTCTTTCTTCATGAAATTCTAATATTCTTCCTCTTATTTTTTCCTTTTCTGTTTAGAGAACTTCTGTTAGCCATACTTGTAAGGTAGGTCTGTTGGTGACAAAGTCTCTTAGTTTTCCATCATTTGAAAATACCTTTATTTCATCTTTATTCCTGAAGGACATTTTCCCTGGATGTAGAATTCTGGGTTGACATTTCAACACTTGAAAAATACTGTGCCACTTTCTTCCGGTCTCCATAGTTTGTGATAAGAAATCTGCTGTCATTTGAGTTGTTTTCCCCTATCTTTTTCATTTGTTCCAAGTGTGTTCATAATTGCTCATTGAAGCATTTCTATGATGGCTGCTTTAAAATGTTTTTTTGTTTGTTTTGCTAATCTGTCTTGCCTATTCCAGGTCCTTTGGCTATTAAGAGTAAGCTCTTGTTTTTGTTTTTGTGTGCACCTATCTCCTCCAGCTCCCGGTATAGAATATATGAAACAAGAAGAAAACTCAGGGCACTCACCACCAGGTCATTCCTCAGGTCCTGAGGTCTCTAGTTGGTCTACTTTCAGTGTCTTCTTATATTGTGTTATATATAATTCCCAGGGGTTTTAGTTGTGTTTAGCAGAAAAAATAGAAAAATGTGTGTCTACTCTATCTTTCCAGAAACTGAATTCTCCTGGTGTGTGTGTGTGTGCGTGTGCGTGTGTGTGCACGTGTGTGTGTGCACGTGTGTGTGCTGATATTTTAGTCACTGGATGGAGCTATGAGGGAAGCATGCAGTGGACACATGGCACAAATGTGAACATGACAGAAGACTCAGACCAAACATTTCTCAAGAAGCTGTGCACTTGCTTCAAATCAATTAACTGAAATTTAATCAGATCATTAAAAAATTGAACTGTAGTCATAAAGAAAGGAGGAAAAGGTATAAGAGGTATTAGCATGAAAAAAGAAAGTGTTTGTTAAACACTTTCTGAGCTAAATTTGACCTGAAAGTATTGCTTATAGGTATGGTGACCAGAGAAGCAATACTTTGACTGTCAGGCTAAGACAATGGTCACTCTCCTCCAGACTTTTGGATGCCCACCCAAGCCAACCCAAGAACACATGGAACAGTTTATAACACAGGATCCAGAAATTCTTGACTAAGTCAGGAAGTAGGGAGTGCTTATGTGCTGAGAGAATCAAACAGCATATGCAAGTATAAAAGTAGTGAAAAAATAAAAACTAAAATCCTATAGGACTTTTTCTTAAAATGTCAAACAGTCATGCTAAAAATTGTGTTGAATAGTTTGAAAGTAATAATTGATATTAATGCAGTACTTTGTAGATAATGGCTTCAAAGCACTCTACGTATATTCTCTCACTAATTCCAATTCTTTCTCTCAGTCTCTCACTCTCTCCATTGCTTTTTTTAAAATTAATTAATTAATTAATTTTATTTTTGGTTGTGTTGGGTCTTCGTTGCTGCATGAGAGCTTTCTCTAGTTGCAACGAGTGGGAGCTACTCTTTGTTGCAGTGTGTGGGCTTCTCGTTGCGGTGGCTTCTCTTCTTGCGGAGCACGGGCTCTAGGTGCACGGGCTTCAGTAGTTGTGGCGCGCGGGCTTAGTTGCTCCGTGGCATGTGGGATCTTCCTGGACCAAGGCTCAAACCCATGTCCCCTGCGTTGGCAGGCGGATTCTTGACCACTGCACCACCAGGGAAGTCCCACTCCATTGCTTTCTAAACCTCTTCTCCCTTTCTCCGCCCCCCACACACGAACACACATGTATGCACTTATACACACAAACGCATACACAAACCTACAAATAACACAAGTGAACATATTAAAAGTAAAAGCTAAGGAGAGTCGAGAACCAGTAAAGAGAATTATGAGGCTATAAAACAAAATCAAATACCTAGATACATTAAGAATTTTTAGCTCAACATCTTCTCTCCAAATGTTAAAGTCAACAAAGAGATCTGATTCCTTTCCTGAGGAAGAAGGGCTTTTAAAAGACTTTTTACAAAGGAGATTTTTATGATTAGAAGATCCAGATGTGCTCATGACTTTAAAAAAATGTTAAGACTAAAAATGACCACTTAAATGAAGGACTCATAGTTGTGGTTTAGCTATTTATGATACTAGAAATGTTTCAGTTCTCAAAGTTGGGGTAAACACAAAGTTTTACAGAAGAAATTTTTGAATTTTGTGAGACTGGGCAACATGGGGCTTTATGCTGTTTTCAAAACACTGTAACTCCAGACTGACAAAAAGTTTATCGTAGTTCCAAGCATTTCATTATCAAGCTTCTTTTCTTTAGAGTTTAAATTCTAGCTTAAAAATTGAATTTTAACAAACAGAAAAACACACCAGTCATGAGTGTACCATTTGAAGCATGGTCACAGACTATATATAAACATATGTGCCTAACCATCATCACTCAGCACCCCAGAGCCCTCTCATGCCTCCTCCCACTTGTTACCCTTTCTCCTACTTCCCAGAGGTAGCCACTACCCTGAATCCAATGACATCAGTGAGTTCTGCTTGTCTTTGTGGTTTGTACGATGGGATTCATGCACTAGGTGTGCCTTTGGCCAGGCTTCTTTGGGTTGAACTCGTGTCTGTGAGACTCACCTACAACACGGCACGTAGCATCAGTTCATTCATTTCATCACATGATGTTCCAGTTATGAAGATACCACAGCCTGCCTGTTCTGCTGTTAATGGATATAGGTTTTCTTTTTCCTCATTTTTGGCTGTAACAAACGAAGCCAGTATAAGCATTTGTATGTATGCTTTCTGATGTACATGTGCTTGCATTTCTGTTGGTCTTTCACCTGGGGATAAAACTTCTGGGTTCGGGCATGTATAATGTTCAGATTTAGTAGATATTACACAAGAGTTTTCCAAAGTGGTTATGGCAGCTTTCACCAGCCATGTACGGGAGCTTCGCCTATCTCACATTTGGCATTGCTGTGGTTTCCACCTCCCCTGGAACCATATCCACTTCATTTCACAAAAAAAGCTCCAGGGTGAAGGTGTTTACCTTTCTACAGATTAGAATATGATTATCCCACTTCAGTAAATAGAGGATTTCTGCACCCTCGTTCTCCCTGACATTTAGTTAGTTAGTTAGTTAGTTAGTTAGTTGTGATACACAATACTTTCATCACTCCGAAATGAAAACTTGGGCACACGAACAGTGATTCATTTCATTTTTTCCCCATACCGCAGCAACCACTAATCTACTTTCTGTCTCTGTGGATTTGCCTATTCTGAATTATTCATATAAATGGAATCATACAACATATGGTCCTTTGTATCTGGCTTCACTCACTTAGCACCGTGTTTTCAAGGCTCATCAATGGTGTGGCAGGTGGTAGTACTTCATTCCTTTTCATGGCTACATAATATTTGATTGTACGGATGGACCACACTTTGTTTTCCATTCATCAGCTGACAGGCATTTGGGTTGATTCCATTTTTGGCTATTATGAGTAATACTGCTAAGAACATTTGTGTAACTCACCCACAGGCTTTTACATAGAAAGAGATACTGTCCCTATTTCTCCCTTGAAATAGGGTTTAGCTATCATCCCTGAGATTTCAAGAGGGAGGAGAGAGATCCATGTTCTATCAATGAGTCATCCTTTAAAGCCAGTTTGGAGCTGCCTCATGAAGCAGTGAACTCCCGGACAATAGAAGAATAAACGTTTAGTAGAAATGGGCTGACAGGAGTGAGGAAGGAGTAGGATTTCTATGCATCAAGTAGAGGGCAGGACCGAGTCATCACTAAGACATCGTCCTGCTCCGGAAGTCTGTGATTCAGCTGTGAGTTGCAACTGAGCGTACAGACAGACCATGCCGCTGGGACAAGCACTGGAAGGTTCTTCCTTCATTTCCACAGCTGCAAACAGGGCCACACAGCGACCCTGGCGTTGTCTAAGACGGGGGCCGTGGCTGAAAGATGCTGTATGAAAGCCATCGACTATTAGGATCCTCATCTCACGTCCCAGAATATAGTGCTATGCTTTACACGTATTTGAAGAACGCATGCATTTTTTTTTAAAATTTATTTATTTATGGCTGTGTTGGGTCTTCGTTTCTGTGCGAGGGCCTTCTCCAGTTGCAGCGAGTGGGGGCCACTCTTCATCACGGTGCGCGGGCCTCTCACTATCGCGGCCTCTCTTGTTGCGGAGCACAGGCTCCAGACGCACAGGCTCAGTAGTTGTGGCTCACGGGCCTAGTTGCTCCGCGGCATGTGGGATCCTCCCAGACCAGGGCTCGAACCCGTGTCCCCTGCATTGGCAGGCAGATTCTCAACCACTGCACCACCAGGGAAGCCCAATGCATGCATTTTTGAGATGGTGTCACCTCAAATCAGTTTTAGAAATCAAGGCTTAAATAATAAGTACTTTAAATGAGATGGTACAGGGAAAGTTGTCTTGAAAAACTGTAAGACTCTGTACAAACATATGTATCATCATTGTTGTATTTCAATATTTTTTTAAATGTTGTACTATTTAAAATACAGATTTTAAACAATTTTTACACCCTCAAAAGCCTCTGATGTTGCAATAAACAAACTAATGAATTCAAAAAAAAGAAAAAGAACATTTGTGTACATGTTTTTGTGTGGGCATATATTTTCAGTTCTCTTGGGTGTATACCTAGGAGTTGAATTGCTAGGTCATACGGTAATTCTATGTTTAACATTTTGAAGAACCACCAGACTGTTTTCCACAGTAGCTGTTTCACTTTACAATCCCACCAGAAACATACAAGTCTTCCATTTCTCTACATTCTTGCCAACACTTGTTTTTGTCCTTTTGTTATCATAATTATTGTAGCCATCCCAGTGGGTGCACACTTATTTTTGCAACCTAATTTTTCCTGGTACGTTTTCATAAATTCAGAGTCAAGGCCAGTTTCTTTCTTTTATCTTCCTGAAGGGAGAGAGCTTTAACCAATCCCATTTTAAAACAGAAATACTCCCAACTAAAAGCCTTGATTTGTTACTAGCATGACTGTCAGAATTACACAAACTTTGAAGCTGATTCTTGTAATAGTTACAGGATGATGAGAAGGCCTTTTCTGTTGCCCTGAAACTGACAACTAGTCCCCAGATCTTGGAACTAAGAGGCACCAAGTACCTTACGTTCTAAGGAGAAGCACAGCCAAATGCAGAGCAAACATTTGCAGAAAGCTTTATTAAAAGTTGGAGTCTAACACATGCAATCATCACCTCTGCCCATACACCCCAAACCTGTGTAGAAATGCCCACCCATGTTCCTCCTCTGCAATCAGCAAGGTGCCCCGGACCCACTTCATCTGCTACCTCTTCATGAACAATGAAATCTGAACATTCCCCAATTTTTTACTCATGTTCTTATTTTAATACCTTGGTTATCTATTCCATGTCCCTTGCTTTGCAGTCTCTCGTTATTCATAATGCAGAGAGATTTCTTCCAGTTCCCTGCGAGGAGGTCTCCCAGAGCGTTAGAGAGTATTTCATTGGCCTCTCTTCGGCAGCAGGCCCGTCCTAGCCTGTTTTGCCAATGGCCCTGGTGCCCCTGGGGCAACACTGAGGCCCAGGCCCTGGGCCTTCTCAGTAGGGAAGCCACGCCAAGAGGGGCTCGAAGCCATTTCCACAAGCCAAATGGGGCTCCTGCTAAAGGCGTCTCCTGAGGAGAAGCTTCCACACGAGGAAACGTTGGCTTCCAAGCTGCTCTGGCTCTGAGAAAAAACACCCTAAGTGGGAACTGACCTTCTGCGATGTCAGCTTTCCTCCCAGCCTCATGCCCTGGAGACTCCCCACAGAGGTGGGAAGAAATTACACCCCAAAGGCTTCTGTGCTGGTTGCAACATGCCCACCTTGCAGAGGGATGCTGCTTTGGGTTGAATCATGTCCCACAAAAGCTACAGTGATATTTACAAATAAATTTATGGGAAATAAGTCAGAACCCTGTGTACCTATGATGCAGTTACCACAGTTTAATTTATAGCAAAAGTACATGCTTGAACTATTCTTAATGTTTCTGCTGTTTTACAACTGACCTGAACAATGTCAGGAATGCAGCTTTATGAATGGGTGCTAACTGATAAGGGAAATCATTTAGTAATGGACTGCTCAATTAACTACACATGGAAGGAATGGCCTGAGATGGCTCCAATGCCATGGCAGCCCATGCCAGCAACCCAAAATCCAAGCTGTAAATGCCTCAAGGTGGGACTTCCCTGGTGGCGCAGTGGTTAAGAATCCGCCCGCCAATGCAGGGGACACGGGTTCGAGCCCTGGTCTGGGAAGATCCCACATGCCGCGGAGCAACTAAGCCCGTGTGCCACAACTACTGAGCCTGCGCTCTAGAGCCCACGAGTCACAACTTCTGAAGCCCGAGAGCCTAGAGCCCGTGCTCCACAACAAGAGAAGCCACTGCAATGAGAAGCCCGCGCACCACAACGAAGAGTAGCCCCCGCTTGCCGCAACTAGAGAAAGCCCGTGTGCAGCAATGAAGACCCAGTGCAGCCAAAAAATTAAAAAAAAATTATAAATAAATAAATAAATGCCTCAAGGTTATGAATCAAAACGCTAAGGGCAAACAATCACACACAGCCTCCTGGGCCTCAAGCTGCAGCCATCAGTCAGCTCCTTGCTTTACTTCCGCCTTCTTTCTGTACATCTCCCCCCAACCTCTCCTCAGCGCTTCCAACCATTTCCCAAATCAAATTGATTTTTGCTCAGATAAACATTTAAAAATTTTAACATGCCTCAGTTTATCTTTTAACAAGACTATACACAAAGTTAATAATAGAGCCATATGTTTATGTCTGGATTTAAACATTTGAAGCATTTTAAGTCACTTAGTGAGTCATGTTCTTTTACATAAAACATAGAACATAAACTTGTTTCAGCAGGATCTTATTCACGGTACATGATCTGTCATTCCATTGAACTGATTTCACAATATATACAGATATCAAATCATTATGTTGTACACGTGAAACTAATATAATGTTAATGTCAATTATATCTCAGTTTAAAAAAAAAATGCTTCAGTGGGTTCAGTGCCTTCCCCTGGGTCTCACAGCTTACCACCAAGGGAGCAGGATTTGCACATAGGACCACGGATGCCACAGGAAACATGCAGAAAACCTCTCCCTGGTGTGGTGTGCTCTCTCCGGCCGCTCACCTACTCTCTCCCCCAACACGTCTGGGGTGGCCCACACAGGAGGGCCTGAGGAGGGCCTGAGGCCGCCGCTCATAACTCCATTCTTGGTGGATCCACCCCTTACTCCTGGCCTGGAGCCTGGCCTCCCAAAAGTCCTCCTTGTAGGCTTTGCCCTGTCCACACATGTAGAGCTTCTTGGAGGCCGCTTTCACCAGCACCCCGAGATCTACTTTCCATGCGGACTGAGAAATTTGCTGCAGTGTATATAGGGGCAGAGTGGGCAAGGCAAGCCTAAGAGCTCATCCCACCCTTAAAGCCAGTCTCTATGAATTAGAAACTGTGAGAAATTAGATTTGTGAAAACCAGAAAGAAGCTCAGAGATTTGTGAAAACCAGAAAGAAGCTCAGAGATTCAGAGTAGGTAGAGGTTCGGCAGCTTTTTACACCTTCTCTGGTATTTGTGCCTTTAAAGGAACCAGCAAGCTCAGAAAGGCATTCTCTCCCCTCCAGCCAGGAAGGCACGTAAGAGTTATCCCTCACCCAGAGAGCGGGTACAGGCGCCAGCTACCAATCACAGGAGCCCAGGCTGTGTTGAGAAGTCGTGACGCCCCCTTCCCTTGCACGGCTGTGGTTCCCAAAGTGTATGGCAACTCCATCCAACCTAACCTACCCCTTCGCCCTTCCAGTGACTTGACTCTGGCGATCCTTCTCTTTTCTCCTCCCACCTCCAAGTTTCATCCTTAAAGAACTAACTGTATAACATCAACTCTGCCAGAGATGTGAACATGTGACTGGGTCCAGGGGAAGGAGCTCTGGGTCCCCTGTCTGCCCAAGCCATGGCAGCCACACTCTTTCTCATGCCAGGGAGGGATGTCTGGGCTGGAGACAGAGAGCTTTGTCACCTGTCGCCTCGGTTCTGGGCATCTGAATGGTGACGGGGGTCTGTGTACACAGCACATTTAGAGGCAAAAGAAACATCCGGCCTCATGCCTTCCACTGGACTTGGCTCCCTGCCACGTCTCCCTGCGGGCCCAGGACACAGGCTGACCTATGGGCAGGATGCAGAGAAAGTCGCCAGCCACAGACCCTGCCAGCCAGCCTTGCTGGACGGGAAGCTCTCCCACGCCTGCATGGGCAGCATGCAGAGCTGGGTGGTGGCATGTGTGGGGACGAGGCCAGCCCATCCACCAGCAGATCATTTGTGTCTCGTGAGCTTCTAGGTTATTTCTAGTACATCCTGTTCATGTTCTGTTTTGTTGTTCTCAGTATAGGGCATCTTTCTCTGTCTTTTTTAATATAGCATAGCATTAATTAATCATCCCATTTCCGATATAAATAACTGATTATATTCGGTGCATCTTAAACACAGTCCTAAGTGCTTAACAGTAGCCCCCCCACTCAACCCCACTAACAGTGCAATCTGCAGATGAGGAAAGCAAGGCCCACCGAGGTTGCCGCGGCCCCAGACTTCACTATAGGATCGCACAGACCACATTCAGTACAGCTTGAGTGTTTTCCTATTAAGACACTTCTGTGCAATGCTATTTCCAGTACGAGCTACATCAATTAGAATGACAATTTGCTGCTATTAACAGAGGTCAGAAAAAATTTAGACAAGAGTTTATTTTCTTCTTTTTCATAGAACCAGTCTGGGGGCTGGGTGATCAGAGAAGCTATGGGATTCAGGGCCTGGGGTCCTTTGCTCTTTCTCTGCTTTCTGTCCTGTGGCTGACTCCCTGCTTACCAGAATCTCATGGATCAAGACGGCTGCTGGAGGCCCAGCTCTCAAATCCATATTCCAGCCCAAAAGCAGGAGGAAGGGAAAATAGGCCAAAAGGTCCTGGGCCCCGCTCTGTCCACCTCTTAAGGAGCTATTCCAGAAACCTCTCCCAGCAAATTCCCCTAGTATCTCATGGTCAGAGCTGTGTGGCACGGCCATACCTGGTTGTTAGGGCAGCGGCGCTCCTTGCTCCCCTCCTCCACTCAACACGGTAATTCTGCACCTATGAAAAAAGGTAGAGTAGATATAAGGAAGGCAACCAGTGTCGTGGTTACCCGTGTCATTTATATTTGGTGGCTTCCATCTGCTGTGTTTTTATTTGCTTGTTTCTGATAAAGCACAGAGTGCCTTTGTAGGTTAAGATCACATATTCCCATGTGGGAATATGGATGTGGACATCTTTGGGGACCATTATTCTGCTGACTGCAGAAATGCTGAGGACGTTACCCCCAATTTCTCCTGAGCCCCCAAGTCACTGCACCAGGATAGCCATTTAAAACAACGTCCCCAGCAGGACCTATCAGACTCAGGGCTGACTTCCGGGGGTGGGAGTACTGACGGTGAGTGCTGCGAGACAGGACGTGCGCAGGAGTGGGGAGCAAACTGGGTGCCAAGGAGGCGTGTCCATCCCCAGACAGAGGGTGGAGGCAGGCTGGACTTCCCCACAGGGGGATCTCAATCTCTACCCCCAACCTCTCCGCTTTGCCTGGGGTGAGGGTTTTCCTCTGGCTCAGTCATCATCCGACAGCAGGACAGACGGGGCTCGGGTCGCTGTGGGCAAAGAGTGGTCCTGGGGACTGGGGAGCCCGTCAGCCCTCCCTTCTCCGGGGAAATACAAAACCTCCAGGGCCTTTTCAGTTTTCCTTCATGCCACTGCTCACACTTCCCATCTCCTTCTGGTCTCCAGGCCCCAGGAAAACGCTGAGGCTACAGATGTGAGCACCGTCCATCCCCGGCCTCGTCACGGCCCACGTGAGGGGTCTTTCTGTGTAAATCCAGTCCCCTGGACTTGGGATGCATTCCTGTGATGATCTTCACAGCTTTCAAATCACTTCACAGTAAGTCTGGCCCCGTCACGTCCTCGGTATCTACGGGGACGGTCTGTCTCCCACCCAGGCCTTACCCCCTCTGTCCTCCTGGTCCCAAAGACCCCCAGCCTCCATTGCTCCCCCGAGATCCACATGGTCTGAATAAACCCCCCCAGGGGACATGTACACAAATTCAAGTTTGAGAATCACCGGTATGACTTTAGAAAAACCAATTCATCTCTCGGAGTCTTACTGCCCTCATCTGCTAAGTGAGAAGTGGACAGAGGGACCCCAAAGTTTCCTTCCATCTGCGATGTCGTATGGCTCTTCCAAGTGGCTCTACGTTTTACAAGTTTTGAACAAAAGACCTCACCACACAAGCAATACACCCGAGACTGGGTGGCATTCACACCGAGGGCTGAACTTGAGTATCTATCAACCAGATTTCTGTCTTATACGACGTACCGTCCTGACTGAGCCGGTGGTGATCATAGGGACGGTGCCACCTTCCACGCTGGACCCTGCCATCACACCCTCACATCCTGACATCCTCCTCCGGGCTCTCCTGCCACCGCCTCGCTCTGTGCCCCACGAGCAGCTCCACAGCTCCTTTTACTGATTGAGTGAAGTATAGTTGATCTACCGTATTGTATTAGTTTCGGGTATACATAGCATAGTGATTCAGGGGTTTTTCTGCAGATTATATTCCATTACAGGTTACTGTAAGATACTGGGTATGATTTCCTGTGCTATACAGTAGATCCCTGTTGGTTACCTATTTTATATATAGCAATGTGTATATTTAATCCCATACCCCTAACTTGTCCCTGCCCCTCCCTCTCCCCTTGGTAACCACAAGTTTGTCAGAGCCCCGTTTAAATCCAACAGCAGATAGAGCGGTGGTCCCGGCTCACTGAGCAACGATGAAACCCCCAACCTGAGCCTCCCATCCGAGCCCCCCTTCACCTGCCTTGGCCTGCCCCACTCCGGCCCCCTTGCTGGTCTTCTGTCTCCCCAGGCCCTCGGGCCTCTGCCTGCAGTGCCCTATCGCTGACACCCCGGCCACAAGACCGGCCTCACCCTGGGCCTGCCTCCTTCAAGTCTCTGAAATGCCGCCACCGCAGAGGCCTCTCTCACCATCTTAGGGAACCTGTCACTTCACTTCTCTCCACACCCATGGCTGGGTCGCTTTCTTCTCAGTTTTCATTTCTCCATGGTAATCTCCACTTCCTAAAGGCCATCCATGCCGTCTTCCTGTGATTATTATTACTGGCTCCCTCCCGCCCCCAGACATGGAACCCCTCAAGGACAGGGATTCCTGTCTGTTTGGGCTCAGGGAAGTTTCCAGACTCCCAGGTGCCTGGCACACGCATGCTCGGGGGGAACGAGTGACTTGGTCATGAAAGTCCCACAGGACACAGGCCCTGCCAGATGCCTATTTCACAAGGATGCTTGGGGCCAAAGAGTGACATTCTCCCTAACGTCCTGACACAGGTGACAGAAAGGAATGGGAAGTCATCCAGTTTGTAGCTGCTTTCTCCATGACGAGAGCCCCAAGACTCAGAAAACCTTTCAACTTCAGAGGGACCCATGCACGGCTGGCTCTGGGGCCTCCCAACTCTACATTGTGTGCAGGAGAAGCAGCAGCTTCTCAAGGACCCTCAGCCATTCCTGAGGAGAGGGCTGGTCCTCACCAGGGCCCCCAGGACTGCCCTGGGGCAGCTGATGGCTGGCATCCACAGCCAGCTGCTAAGGTTTGAAGATTCTCCCTGCCCCAAGCGGGGTTCCCCTTTCACAGGCTCCACATTTATTGCTTTTCCTTTTCCTGTCTCCCTGTGGTCATATTTATGGCTCCAGATGCAGCAGCCAGCCTGGTCAATGCCAGCAGCCTTCCATCATTTGGAAGACTTTTGGTGGTGATGTACAGTGGGGGTTGAGGTCGGAAGGGGGACGCCTGGTTGGCACAGTGGCCAGAGTGGCAGTGCTATTCCCCTCCCCAAAAGACAGCTCTGCAGACATACCCCTTGGGTAAGAGCAGTGGCCTGTGTCCATGGCCTCTGCCACAAAAACCAGACCCAAGGCTGGCGAGGCTGTCCCACATTGAAGGCTCCTCCACCTTTAAAACGTAGGGCCACTTAGACGAGCCACAGCGAGCGAGGGCTCACAGGTTCTGTGGCTCTCAGGAGAGTGTTTCAATCAGGTGAACTTAGCCTGGACATACTGGCCGGGCCCCCTGGCTGGATGTAATTAAACATCGCAGAGGGCTTCCCTGGTGGCGCAGTGGTTGAGAATCTGCCTGCCAATGCAGGGGACACGGGTTCGAGCCCTGGTCTGGGAAGATCCCACATGCCGCGGAGCGACTAGGCCCATGAGCCACAACTACTGAGCCTGCGCGTCTGGAGCCTGTGCTCCGCAACAAGAGAGGCCGCGATAGTGAGAGGCCCGCGCACCGCGATGAAGAGTGGCCCCCGCTTGCCGCAACTAGAGAAAGCCCTCACACAGAAACTAAGACCCAACACAGCCAAAAATAAATAAATTAATTAATTAAAAAAAAAAGTCAAGGCCTTAAGAAGTATTAAAAAAAATAATAAAAAGAAAATAAACATCGCAGGGACGGGGAGAGTTGGCGTGAGGGCTGGTGTCACCACGAGAGGGAGGCTGCGGGCTTCTGCTCAGCCTGTGTTTTCCATGCACCTACTTGGACGGTGGCTGCATAGGTGTCCCTGGCTGGAGATGTCCCCAGAGATAAGTTATAGGCCCACAGAGGAGAGGGGCCAGGTGGCGTCACGAGACTTGAGCCCTGGGGGGCAAGCTTGCCATTTGTGCCTGGTGCTCTGGGGTAGCAGGAGGGGAGCTCTGAAGCTCTGCAGCCCCTCCCAGCCCCATGCTCCTTGGAGCTGACTTGTTTTGACCTTGTAACCAAAGCAATGCTCAGTGGGTCCCCTCCGGGGGTTTGGTGCTGACTCACTGGGCCCCAGGCTGGTTCTCTCCAGTTGTTTCAATTCTTATTGACACTCGTTCCTGTCTGAGATTCCAGCTCCAGCACCTCCTTGCTGTGTGACCGTGTGCAAGTTACTCAACTTCTCTGGGCTTCTCTTTTCCTATCTGTGCAGTGCAGACAGGAACCCACCTTGGTTTCTCTGAGGACTGAGTAGAGCACAGACACTTTATTGGTTGTTGCCGTGACCTCCCTCCTCTTGGTCCTTTCTCTGTTCCTGCAGCAGGCTGACTCCTTATTTTCTCCTAAAGACCATCTGACTTTCTTCTTTGTCAGGAAAGAACTGGGCATCTTAGTGCAATAAGACATTCACTCCAGGAAATTGGATATCTGATGGCTCTTGGTAATATCAACCAGGAAGGTTTTGTTTTCAGTGTTATTGAATCTGATTTATTTAGTATACTTCAAAATCTCATCTGTGGCTTGACAGGGAACAAAGTAGCTGGACACCAAAGGCCAGGGGCCACTCCCAGTTGATCCATCCATCAGCCACATGTCCCTGGACTCAGCGCCTCGCATCAAGTCTGGGCCCCATGATCACAAGATTTGTTACGTGGAGGCAATATGAATGTGGCTGAGCAGATGCTTTATTTGAAATATTTTTGCTCATGGTTTAGTCAAGGATTTCTCTTGGTTTTTAGTAGTAATTTTGCATCCCGAAGAGCTGAAAACGACAAAGAGGAGAGAATAACATGCAGCCGCAGCCAGAGAAATTCATGAAAACAAAGGAGGCTTGTTTCAGGAAATTTTGGTGGCAAAGAACAGGTACACACTTAAGGTAGCTTCAGTAACAAGGGGACAGTAAAAGGAACAATCTAGAAGCTGGTTGTGAGAACTACAGGTCTCAGGTGACCGAGCTGGGAGCTGCAAGCCCAGGCACAGGCTGGATGCCCTGAAGCCACCCCCCGAGACCCTCGCAGACACCTCCTTTCCTGCGGCCTCCAGGGCAGATCCGAAGCAGAGAGCATGGAGGGGAATCCGGAAGATGAGGCAGAGAAGGACCAGACACGTCCCGGGGCCGGGGCTGGCCATAAACGCATCCTAACTCTGGAGAGGCAGGGCGGGGTTTGACAACAGAACTGGGGGAACCAAAGGCCCTGAGTGAATATGGGGGTAACTGGGAGGCAGTCCACCAACTTCCTCACTATTCCAACTTCCTGGCTGGAGAGAATAGCCCGGCTGTGTCTGGGGTTCTGTGAATTTACACCGTCACCTCAAGGGGCACCCCCTTGCTCTGCCTCGACCCCAAACCACAAATCACCTCCAGGTTCGGGTGAATCTTTCCTCCTCCTTCCTGGACCTTCCAGAATCAAACAGACAGGCGTTCCTGGGAATTCCCTGGTGGTCCAGTGGTTAGGACTCTGCACTCTCACTGCCGAGGGCCGGGGTTCAATCCCTGGTCAGGGAACTAAAATCCCACAAGCTGCACGGCGCAGCCAAAAAAAAAGCAAAAAGGCGTTCCTGGACCTGGACCGGGCGTGCCCTCCACCTGAACTGGGCCTAGGCCTGGCCACTCCTCACAGGTGCTACCCTGATATGCGTCCCCTTTCTTGGTTCTTTGCTCTGTTCCTCTCCAAATGCCGGGCCAGGCACCAAGAGACCAGATGAATATTCGTCGATGGGGGATCCGCTGGCTGTAGGGTGTAAACATATCCAACTTCCTGGATGTTGCCAGATGCCTGCAGTTGGTACCCTAAGAGACATTCTACCAGCTGTGCTTGGGACCTATAGAAGTTTCTGGGCAGCTGTGAGCATGAATGCTGCCCAAATCAGCTAATTCAACAGCACTCATGTGACCCAAGGGCTTCCTTACAGTCTTAAAAGGTAGACTCAGGCGGAGAGGAAGTCGTCCTCTGCACAGCAGTGACAACGTAAGGAACTCATTAGCCGGAGGTCATGGGGGTTGACCATATAAATAGGCCCAAGAAAGATTAAGATACAGTCACGAATGATAGATGAGCTACGGGTCATTAGGAAGATCTGAGCTCATCTTTAATCCTTCTTTGTTTTCCCCCAGAATACATTTTCATTAAAAAAAAAAATAGATATGCCAACAGGTTAGAACTAAAAAATTAAATATGTCCCGTTTTCAAAATAGGACCATTATTGCTGTTTTGTTCAATTTTCTTCCAGTCTTTATCTCTGTAAAGGCTCGTTTGCATAATTGAAGCTGTACTATATAAACAACTTTTAACTTGCCTTATAATCCAACATTATATCATAAATACCTCTACAATGTGTTTAAAACTCTTTGCAACCATTTTTTAGATGTATGCAAAATAGCTCAGGGGTATTTAGGTTATTTCCAAACATACTGTGATGAATAACTTTGTACATAGAATTTTTTTTTGGTGTATTTAGAGTTGTTTCTTTTGGTCACATTGTTTACACATGAAGTGTTTTTCTTTTGGTCAGATTTACTCACGTGGATTACTGGTTAAATGATATAAACATCAGGAAAGGTATGGATATCTTTTATGGTTCTTAATACATATTACCAAATTGCTTTTGAAAATAGTTGTACCAAATTATACATCTACCAGCATCATATGAATTTCCTTGACTTTACCAGCACTACTTATTTTATTTTATTTTGACGTTTTTGTTAACTTGATAGGCAATGAAAGGTATCTCGTTATTTTAATTTTCATTTCTTTAATCACCAGTAAGGTGGAACATTCTCCCACGTGTATGTCCCCTAACTCCTTTTTCTCTGTTGTGAATTATCTCTCTCTCACTTGCCCATTGGGAGTTGATTTTCATAATGTGTAGGAGTTCTTCGTGTAACAAAAACATCAAGCCTTGGTAGCATTTCCGTAGCCTAAATGTTGATGTCATTGCTCCACAATAGCCCGTGTGCCCCTAAAAGTGTGGTGAATGCCACTGCCTGCACCACTGGCCAACCAAGCAGAAAGCGTCTCAGATTCACCCTTTATGACTGGGGTCATGTTTACTTTACTTCTCACTACGATTTATTATAATAAGTGAGTCTGTGTTTTTACTAACAGCCCATTTCCTCCTTCTTCCCTAAAGGAAAACACAGATAATTGGCATATCTGGTGCTGGAGAGAAGTGTGCATCAGAGCGAGTGTGCCCCGAAGACCCTCCGCAGCCTCATTAATCAAACCCAAATGAAGTGTGCCAGCCCCCAGACTTGGCCTTTCCTGACAGACAGAATCAGGTTACAGGGACTGCAAGGGCAGCCTCCCAACAGGGCAGTCCGAGTAGAGGGGGGGCCTGTCCCCGTCTTACCAGAGGAGCTGGTAAGGGTGACGAGAGGTGTGTGGATACGGGATGCTCAATGGCCTTCACTTTGCCACCGACAAGTCACACTTTAGAAAGCACTCTCACACACAACTACCTTGTAAGTTAGGAATCCTTTGATCCATTCTGTGGGCAGGGAAGCTGGGTGTCAGAAGCTGGAGTGCTTTGCCCACCATCTCAGAACCAGAGATATGCCTGCAGGGGACCTGACCAGCTCTGATTTGTGTGTGTGTGGTGGTGGGGGTTTTAGCATCTTTATTGGAGTATAATTGCAAGCTCTGATGTTTCCAGTTACTGTGATGTTCCAGTCGCTCAGGTCTTCCTGCAGGAGAGAGAACTCTGTATCCAGGGCCTGAGAAGACCCCCCAGTTCTGGACCCATCAACAAGTAAACTTGTATCTTGTGGTTTAACATCAAAGGAAGACACCAGTGCCGCAGTAGTCAAGCCCTCTAGTGTCCTGGGTGAAATTTCTCCTTTCTAGTCCAACAGAGTCACCCATTTTGGCTAGAATGAGGCAAAGTAACTAAGAAATCCTGGCAGTCGGTCTGATTGCAAATAAACTTCATCCATTCATCCTTGCAGCAACTGATGATTTTTAAATGATGCATCTTAGGACTTCCCTGGCGGTCCTGTGGTTAATACTCCACGCTTCCAATGCAGGGGGCACAGGTTCAATCCCTGGTCCGGGAAGTTCTGCAGCCCGTGCGGTGCGACCAAAAAAAAATTTGTTTTAATCTTAAACGATGCATCTTGAATTAACCTACAGTAATATTGACTTTTTTGGTGTATAGCTCTATGAATTTTTATGCGTGTATAGATTTGTGTGAACACCACGACCATCAGGATATAAAACCATTCCATCATCCCCCCAAGCTCCATCATAGTGTTCCTTTACAGTCACGCCCCACCCCCAGCCCCTGGCAACCACTGATCGGTTCTGTCACTATAATTTTGTCTTTTCCAGAATGTCATATAAATGGGCATTGTCAGTGTCATACCATTCAGATTGGCTTCCTCCACTTTGCAAAATGTCTTTGAGATTCATCTGTCTGCTCGTATCAATAGTCCATTTCTTATTATTGCTGATAGCACTCCGTTGTACGGATGCTCCATCCATTCAACCATTCAAGGACTTGCTTCCAGTTTTTGGTGATTATGAATAAAGCTGTTATAAACATTTGTACAGGCTTTTGTATAAACATAAGTTTTCATTTCTTTAGGGTAAATACCCAACAGTGGGATTGCTAGCTCATATGATGTGTGCTTAACTTTATAAGAAAAAGTGCCAAACTGTTTTCCAGAGTGTTTTCTCCACCATTTTGCATTCCCACTGGCAATATACAACAAGCTATAGTTCTGCAGCCTCATCAGCACTTGGTATTGTCAATATTTATCTTAGCCATTCCAACAGGGAGGTAGTGGTATCCATCGTGGTTTTAATTTGCATTTCCCTGATGGCTGATGACAGTGAGCATCTTTCCTGCACTCACTTGCCACCTGTATGTTCTCTTTGGTGAAGAGTCCAGGTCTATCAACTACTTTTTAATTGGGTTCTTTGTTTTCTTACCACTGAGTTTTGATAGTTCCTTACATATGTTGTAGTCTTTTGTTTGATTTGCATGATGGATGTGATTGATCAGTGACAGGTGTCAGACAAGTGCTGCATGCAGAAGCCACAGCCCAGGTCCCCCAGGCAGGGGTAGGTGGGCAGGCAAGCAAGTCTTTACCACTGAGTGGGGCAAGGGCTTTTCGAGCAGGTGGGATGGCACCTCTTCCGGCCTCGTGTGGTCAGCTGTGGCTCTCCAGGTGAAGTGTTGCCGAGCTGATTTTTGAAAGGCGGTAGGCGTGAACCAGGGTTTGCCCAAACTTCTTACACAGCTGTCTGTACTTGCTGTTCCACACCCTCAGCTTCCATGTTCTACTCTCTCTCTCTCTCCCCTAGGTCACCTCAACAAGAGCCGTGTCTTCAAATGTCAGAAATCTATTTGGTTTGGGCCTCTCTCCCTAGTTCCCCACAGTCACCCAACTACCTCTCTGAATCTCTGCTTGAATTTGAAATTGAAATTTCAAATAGGATGACAACCGTGCCAAAGAGAACTCTCGATTTTTCCTGTGCAGCCTTCCCAATATGCCATAACCTGAGGATCACATCGGCTTCTGTCTTCCTGTCACACCCATATCCAATTCATCCTGTTTAATTTCACAACATATCTTAAGCCACTGTAAGCTGCCAGCATCTCTTGCCTGGATGATGGCAAGTTGCCTGGTCAGCCTCCTGCCTCTACCCTGGGCTTTCTAAGCGCCTAAGCTCCACGCAGAGAGAGGCACCAGCGCAAATCTCATCTTGCTGCACCACGGTACTCCGTGGCTTCCCACCGTGCCAGTGTTCTAACCCTCACCACAATCAACAACTACCTGCCTGTTCTGGCCCCAGTAGCTCTCCCCTCTACCATCCTTGCTTCTCCCGTCCCCAGATCCTTACCCCGCTGCCTCCTCATCACTAAGGTTTCCCCCCAAGTCTGTTCATCCTCCTATGAAGGCTACCCTTCAGGAAATCTCCATCCTATTATCCGTCTTATCTCCATAAAATCCGTAAGTTCCTGAAATACGTGGTTTGTTTGCTATGTGTCTGTTGTTTGGTCTCTCCCTACAAGAGTGTCTGCCCTAAGGGGCAGGACTCTACTTTGCTCCTGCTGCACCCCAGCTACCAGTAGAGGACCGCACGCATGTAGGTGCGCAGTGCACCTTGCAGAGAGGGGGTGGGGCTGGTGAGTCAGCAACAGATGAGTATGCCTGGATCTGGGGCAATAAAATAGAAAAACCAGGTGCTGGGGAGGAGGGCTTTAAGAAAGAATGTAAAAAGTCAGATTTTCGTTCCTGAAAATTAACTCTGGAAAGAGGAAACACCTGAGCAAGGGAGGTAAGTTAGGCGGATGTTGTAAAAGTCCAGAAGACAGATTGTGATGCCTTCACTGTGGTACTGGAAATAAAGACCCTGATGGGGGGGAGCCAGAGTTAAGAAATAACAGGGAAAAGAAATCTATAGACTCTTTTAGGTGGAGATGAGAAGTCAAGGATAACGCCCAGGTCTCCATCTTGACAAGTCAGGGTCTCGGTGCTGTCAGTCCCTGAGAGGGGCTGTGAGGAACAGGAAGATCTTGGTGACGTCTGGGTCGCATGGAACACAGCCCGGGAGGCATGCTGGCCACGAGGCTCATCTGAGCCAGCAGGGGCGTCTCTCCCAGAAGCCCAGGCTCCTCGGGACGATAGTTCACATATTTGATCTAGCTTGTGGGATAGTAAGTCCTGTATTTACAGGAGAATTTTAAGGAACTTATTCTGTTAGGGAGATGATAAATTCTTTAGAAACAACCTTCTCTCATGATCTTTTCTTTTTTAATTCACAGATTGATTTTTCTTCTTTAGTCTATTGATGTGATGGATTCCATTAAATGATTTTTGAATGTTTAACCAGCCTTGTATACCTGGAATAAATTCCACCTGGTCATGGCATATAATTCTTTTTATACATTGTTGGATTTGATTTGCAAATATGTTTTTGAGAATTTTTCACATCTATCTTTATGAGAGATATTGGTCTGTAGTTTTCCTTTCTTATGTCTCTCTCTGGTTTGGGGCATTAGCATAATGCTGGCCTCACAGAATGTTCTATGAATGTTCTATCTCTGCTTCTATTTTCTGGGACTGGTGCAGAGAATTGGAATAACTTCTCTACAGTCTGGTAGAATCCACCAGTGAAACTATCTGTGTCCACTGCTTTCTGTTTTGGAAGGTTGTTAATTATTGATCTAATTCTTTAATAGATATTGGATTATCTATTTCTTTTTTAAGTGAGTTCTGTGGATTTCCTCTGTCAAGAAATTGGTCCATCTAAGTTTCAAGTTTGTTGGCACAGAGTTGTGACCATTACCCTTTTAATGGTCATTGGTTATAACATTTTTAGAATTATGCCACTAGTTTTGTTCTTTCTTTGCAGGCGCTACAATTCATTTGCTCACTCGTTTGCTTATTTAATAACTATTTTTGCATGCCTGTTGAGGTCCAGGTGCTGTGTTGGGGCCCTGGGAACTAGGGGTAACAGCAGCAAAAGTCCCTGGCTGGTGGACCTAACATTAGACTGTGGAGACCACCAGTCACATGTGTGAGTCAGAGCGGGTGGTCTGGGAGGCATCCTGGAGATACCTTGGGCAAGGCCAATCTGGATGAGTCTTTTTCCTCTTTGGTGTGGGATCTGCATAACCACTGGGAGAGAGAGGTGGCTGGAGGGGCATTGCTGGCCTTGACTACTGTAACTTCGAGACAGTGACAGAATGGTGGATTTATATCAACATATGCAGGGATACTTTGGTTTAATTGCTTAGAAGAACTCAGATGAGCCTATAATTAAAATGCTGGGTAATGGGACTGTTGAAAGGGATAAGAAGGTTTTGCAAGTCTCAGCATAATTTTAAGAGTATATTTTAAAATTTACTTTCCAGTTGCCTCTCTCCCTAGACAAGATCCGCTAGGGCAGGAGTCACGTCCAAGAGCAGACCCTGAAGACCTGCTTGTTTGGATGATCTCACTCGACTCCCGTGAATGGTATAGTAGTACCTGATGTTCAGGATGATTATAAGATTTGTCCAAATTGCTAAGTCTGGCAAAATGGGCATTCAAATGAGGACCTCTGATTTCAAGTCTAAGTCTGTTTAACTTGAAAGCAGCCTGTCCCTCAGAACTTTAGTTTCCCCCAGGGAGATTTTTTTTTTTAATTAATTAATTTATTTCTTTCATGGCTGTGTTGGGTCTTCGTTGCTACGTACGGGCTTTCTCTAGTTGCGGTGAGCAGGGGCTACTCTTCATTGTGGTGCATGGGTTTCTCATTGCAATGGCTTCTCTTGTTGCAAAGCACGGGCTCTAGGCACATGGGCTTTGGTAGTTGTGGCACGTGGGCTCAGTAGTTGTGGCTCGCAGGCTCTAGAGCACAGGCTCAGTAGTTGTGGCGCACGGGCTTAGTTGCTCTGCGGCATGTGGGATCTTCCCAGACCAGGGCTCAAACCCGTGTCCCCTGCATTGGCAGGCGGATACTTAACCACTGCGCCACCAGGGAAGTCTGCCCCCCACCCCCCAAGGGAGATTAAGGAATTAAACTGTCTCATCTCAAAAATACATCCCAGCTCTAGATGTGCTGAAAGTCAGAATGTTCAGGAACTTCAAAGACTTAAGTCTTCCAAGCAACACAGCTTAGTGGAAGGAGCACGTTAAGATCCTGACTTATGGGCAAGACATCGAAATTCTCACAGGCTCCCAGCGGCCTCACGCAGGAAGCAAGGTAACAATATCTGCCTAAGGGGGCAGAGGAGGAGGAGATGAGGTAGGGATGTGAACCACATGGGTGATGCCTGGTGTGTGGTGAAATGGTCGCTAGAATGAGATGGAGATGGGGAAGCCATAAAATACGAGACAGAGGGCAGAGCAGGCAAGAGTTGAACAAAAGTCACCTCTGAATAATCATGCAACAGTCAACATTTTCTGCTGAAAGAAACCTATTTCTTCCATTCTTCCAAAAAATGAAGCTCGGTGTTCTGCCTCCTGTTCTGTACTAAGAACCCCAAGCAGGTAGGAGGTGTTAGAGTTTGTTCCTTCCTGGGTGATTGATAACTTCTGGGTGCAGAGTGTCTGAAGAACACAGACGGCACCATTCAGAGCTCACGGAACGAGAGCCAGATGTGACCTGGGAGGCTGACGCCATGATTCATCCACACAGCGCCCTGCCCGGCTTCGGTCTCTGCCGCAGGCTGTGGCTCAGAAAATGCATTACAAACAGATATTTGGTACAGTGTGGGGATGACGAGGTGGAAAGTTAAAACAGAATTAAAATCTACTTTAATTCTTGTAAATGAATCGATATATGTGTGTCTTCCAAGTTTCAGGCAAAACAAAACAGACTTTTTTTTTTAAGAAAAAAAAAAAGCAAAAATGTTCTTAGTTGCTAAGGATTTGTGTCTGGATCAAAACCAACCTGGCTTCATAAACTTTAAATTATTTTAGATTTCAGGAAAACATGTTTCAGTTTGATGATGAGCAAATGGAGATTTCAGACACGTGCCTAAGGCTATACTAAATATTCTAGAAAGAAAACCACCATGCTTCCTCTTAAGAATGGAGGTTGGGACTTCCCTGGTGGCGCAGTGGTTAAGAATCTGCCTGCCAATGCAGGCAACACGGGTTCGAGCCCTGGACCGGGAAGATCCCACATGTGGCAGAGCAACTAAGCCCGTGCGCCACAACTTCTGAGCCTGTGCTCTAGAGCCCGCCAGCCACAACTGCTGAGCCTGAGTGCCACAACTACTGAAGCCCGTGCGCTTAGAGCCCGTGTTCCACAACAAGAGAAGCCACCACAATGAGAAGCCCGTGCACCTCAACGAAGAGTAGCCCCCGCTTGCCGTGTGCAGCAACGAAGACCCAACACAGCCAAAAATAAATAATAAATAAATTTATTAAAAAAAAAAAAAAAATGGAGGTGAACCGGATCTCTTTGAAAGTGCAACTTACAGCAGGTATTCCAAGTAGTCAAACAGGGAAGCCCAACAGTCTTTGCACAGCCTGATTCTCTGGGGAGCTAACTGGGCAGGAAGACCACTGGCTGCTATCATAAAAATCCATGCAGAAAACAAGGTGGCTGAAGCGAGATGGTGGCCAATGGGAAGAAAGCAGTGGGACAGTTCTAGGAGGTCGCCTCAAGGGGGCTGGTTCATTGACTGAGTGTCTGGATGGAGAAGGTGGGCTGAGGAAAGCGGGGTGTCCAGGATGAATCCAGGTTTCTGGCTTGAGTTGTTGGATGGATGGCTGTGCCATTAATTAGGAATACTCTAGGGAAGATTATCTAGCCTTTCAAAACCTTAGTTTTTTCTTCCATAAAATGGAGAAAACATCAAGTACTCTACAGTCGTTATAGAACTTGGAAAGTTTCATAATACACCTAAGAGTGCCTGCTACGTGTCCTGCTTCCTCTTCCAGCCTCCCTCCTCCAGCTCCAGGCCTGGTGGTACTCCTGCTTGCAGGAATGAACCCTTTTCTCTCCCAATCAGGCTTTCTCCCCTGCATCTTATCAAAGCACCTCACCTGCCTACGACGGCATAGCCTTTAGCTTGCTATGTCATCAGTTATTGAGATAAATCACCGTCATTCTCATCTCAATGTAAGTCGCCCTTGGAATGCAGGCTTTTCATAGCATGGAGGGATAACATTTTTATTTTTTTTCAGAAATGGATCAGGTTCTTTTTGCCCCTTGCCATTTTCTTCCCTCACTTACCCCTTTCCCTCTCCTGCATTCAAGCAAATAGTTGGATCCCCACTGCATCGGAGAAAGGATGCGATAACTGGAAAGCAAAGACAACAAACGAACAACAATAATGACAAAACTCCTGGGTCTCATCGGTGTTGATTTCCCAAAGCAAATCACTCGGGGAATTAAGAAGATGTGAGAAAAGTGGTCACAGACAGGTACACACACCGCTCACATCCGTCTCTTCTCTCCAAAACCTGTGGGCACAGAGGGCTATGTGCCTCTTTTCCTTCCTAATCCTCCCCAAGGCATGCATGCATGTGTGCATGTACGTGTGTGTGTACGTGTGTGTCTATGAGACAGACAGAGAGAGAGGGGGTATCTCCTGAGGGACTGATCAGCGTGGGAGGAACTCCTTTCCTGGATCAGACACTTGGCAACAGCCAGAGTCAACATCCGCTGCTGGGCCAGGCCCAGGGGTGCAGATGGCTGCAGCGTTAGGCAGCTGGGCAGGCAGGAGGGCACACACCTCGCAGGGCCACTGCTGTCCGCGCCTCCACCAGATTGCAGGATGGCCTGGGCTTAGCATGTCTGTTGGCGTGGCACCCACAGAGGAGTGGAGGTTGGTGACAAACCCAGACTTCACCATGGGGAAGGAATAAGACCCCATTTCAAAACTGTAAATGGGCTGATTTGAAATGATCTGTTTTGTGAGGGTAAGTTGGTTGCAGACTATATTGTTCTAGAAACTTTTTTCTCAGTTTCTAGAGAGTATACACATAGAAGGTTATGATCGAAGTGAAGCTGTGTATTGTTTTTGAGAAAACGGTACAGTTATTTGTATTCTTTTACATGTTCGCCCTCTTGGTCTACTAGTGTCCATGGCTGACCACAGTACATCTGGGCTGTGGGCAGAGCTCAGCCCTTTCACTGAGGACAAATGTAAAGCAGCCCTGGCACCATCATCTGCTTAGTTAGGGACCTCCCTCCAAACCCACATCCCTTCTGTGCCTCGTCCATCACTAGTTGATTACTCTCATTAAAACAAAGCGATGATTTGATTTTTCCAAGGAGCTTCATTAGAATGAGGAAAAATTAAATTTACCAAGGAAAGGAGGAAATGGTTGAATAACAATATGACAAGTAATTGAATTTTAAAAGTCCGTGGATGCCCCGGTGTGATTCAATTCTGACCCATGAAGGTAGGAATGAGAGGAAGAGTCCTCTTCCAGGCAGAAAGCTGCTAATCCACATAAATAGCCTGGTGTTCCTGGTCATCTGGTTCCCTTAGTGATGCGTGACTGGCTTACTCCACGGGCAGAATCTGGTCCTTGCAGAGTGACTTTGGCAGCTTGAGCAGCAGTTACAGACATTACTAAGAACCTACCACACACCCAGTGTGATACTGTAATACCCCACTTAATCCTCGAAAAGCCGGAGAGGAGGGTGATATTATTTCCATTTTGCCTATTAGATAACAAAGACCTCAGGAGGTTGGAAAAATACCAGACATAGAAAGTGCCAGAGCTGGGATTTGAATCCTGTACTTCTGATTCTAACTTTTGTATGTTATTTCTACCACACTCAAGGTTACTTGTAGGAGGATGCTTACATCGACGTGGACAAGGACGCAGGAATCCTGCTGGGACCAGCTCATCTGTTTACTGAGCTTCTATCTTCTTGGTGCCTTTTTCAATTCTAGTCAGCATGAGAGGAGACACACTCCTACATTTTGTGAAAGGACTCAAACAGTTAGTGCATAGATGGCCAATTTACTTAGAAATGAATTAGCAATTTAAAAAACCCATCAATAAGCAAAAAAAAATTTTTTTAAGATAGCACTAAATGCCAGAGAGATTGCAATGAAATGATACCCTAATACATTGTTGATGGGATTGCCTTAATCTTTTAAAAAATTGATTTGGCAATTGTTATGAGTTGAACTGTGTCCCCTTAAAATTCATACGTTGATGTCCTAGACCCAGTCCCTCGGAACGTGACTTTATTTGGAAATAAGGTTTTTGAAGATGTAATCAAGTTGAGATGAGGTCATACTGGAACAGAATGTGCCCCTAATCCAATACAAGTGGTCTTTACACAAAGGGGAAATCGGGACACAGATATACAAGACGAGGAGGAGGATGTGAAGAGACACAGAGAGAAGACAGCTGGCTACAAGCCGAAGAGAAGCCTGGAACAGCTCCTTCACAGCCTCAGAAGGAACCACTCTGATGACATTTGATCTTGGACTGACAGTCTCCAGAGTGTCACACAAATGGTTCTGTGTGGTCATGTGTTATGGCAGCCCTAGAAAACCAATACAGCAATACATCCTGAGAATCTTAAAACTGACGATACCATTCGGCACAGGAATTTCTTGCCTTTGGTTGCCTCGTAAGGAATAACGAACACTGACATAGGTTTATGCACAAGTGTATATTTCTCAGGTCTTTCCTTCCCCATGCTATTGCAGGAGGCCATTCAAAAGTCCTCCAGAACCTGCTTTACTTCTGAAATTTCTCTGGGAACTAGAGCATCATTACCAAGAAAACGCTTGCCAGGTTTTCCTCTCCTTGTCTGGCCTCCTTCAGCGAATCAGCTCTCACACCTCATTCTGTGAACGTCACTGTCCCAGGCTGCTGCCCTGTCGCAGCTCCCGGGCTCTGGGTTCTGATCACAGGCGAAGGTGAAGCCCAGTCTCTCTCCTGGGGTCCAAGATGTGAGTCTGCAGGTGGGCTGGGCCCACAGGTGTCACAAGGACCCCACAACCACTGAGGACGCTTCCTCTTGCAGCCCGGCCTACAGGACTGGACCTGCCAGGGTGCGGCTTTCTCAGCCTCTTGCAGAAGGGAGCCCCAGGTCATCGGGCCGCCTGATTCTGAGCAGTCTGGCCACCAGACACCTCTGATCTCAGTGCTGATCACGCTTTGGCCACCCATCCTGCCTCCCGCCCACCGTGTGATATTCACGCCAGTTCTCATCTCTGAGTTGATGCTCTGTCAAGCCGCCCACTCACACCTAGCAGCAGAGCCCTGTGCCCCGGCCACAATGGCATTAGCAAGTCGGCCACGTGAGGCGGGCAGACGCGGGGACACGTCCTTTCTTTTTCGGATCTGAGCTTGCCGGATGTCCCCTGTAGCGAGAGGCAGCACCGACAGACCCTCCAGTACTCACAGGTTGACCCCTGTGCTTTGGACACTTAGGCAGAGTGCGCGGAATTCTGATTTTAAACACCATCTCCCTGTGTGGCCTGTTTGCAGGACTGCACAGGCCGCTGGAGCAGCCCTGTTGACCTCTGACCCTTGGCCCACTAACCGAAACAAGGTGAATATTTCTTGGGCCGGTGTGGCGGAGGGAAGACCAGAGAATAAATCTGACCCTACTTCCCCTGAAGGTGATGAATGGCCCCCCTTTCAAGCCGGGGCCCTCTGGCCCTTTTATTCACTGCTCTGGTTTTAAAAAGCGGAGGATGGATTGAGTGCCTTTCAACTGTTTACCAGCAGAAGGACAAAGATCAGGTTACCAGCCAGAATGATTCATCTTTTCTCCCAAATCAAAGCCTGTGTCCACAGCGCCTGTGTCCACATGAGTTCATCTTCCGTATTCAGACAGTCAGAGCAGGAGGCCAGGGACAAAGTCCTGGGAGAAAGAGAGATGGAGTAATTAGGTGCAGACGGGGAGCAGCCAGGGCTCTTTTTCTGCCTTCACACTGGGACTTTAATAGAGTTTTTTGGTTTTTTGTGTGTTATTTTTTTAAGCGGAAGTGTCTCTGGTTTCCTCCAAGTCAGGACAATTAGCGATGTTTTTCCAAGGATCCCGAGTTGGGACATGTTTTAATTTGAGAGAAGTTTCCACTACAAAAATATCTATTTACATTTAGAAACATGACTTTTGGAACTGTGAGAACCAACATTCATATTTGAAGGAAAAAGTGCTGTGGGTTTGAGACACACTGATGCCATGACCACTGGCATTATAAATGCATGGAACATCCCAAACATAGAGAATATAGTCAAGTATAGAGAATAGCCACTTACAAAATTCTAACATTTTGCCATATTTGTGTCAGTTTTCACTACGAAATAAAATACACAGAGACCATGGAAGCCCCTCTGTACCTCTCTGTCCTTAAATCGATGTTTTCATTCCCAGAATGTTACTATACTATTACTATGGATGCATGTATCCATAAAAAATATATAACAAAGTATTGAATTTTATTTGAATACATCATTCAGTAATGAGCTTTTTTCACTCAATCTTATGTTTTTGTCATAATGTTTCACTCAATGTTTATATTTTGTCAGTAATAATACTGACAGATATAACAATTCATTTCATTGAACTAGTGTAGAACATTTCATTTCATGCATATTGTACACTTCAGTCGTGATGATGGGTACTTAGGTGACTTCTGTCAAGAGCCATGAAGGGTCTGATGTTCCACCCCACTTACCAGCTAACAAGGCTGCCGCAATCTCTTGAATGCTGGTAGAAGGAATGAGATTCCTGGGTCAGAGATGACAGACTTCATTATTCACAGCCAAAGCAGCAGCCAGAGTGTTGGCACATTTGTGCTGGTTCCCCAAGCCCCCAAACCTACAGGGTGACGTGGAGAGCCAGATGACAGCTGCACAGGTTGCGTTGGGTTGGGTTGCAGGAGAGGACTTCTGAGCTTGGGGATCCTGCAGATTTCGAGCAGGCAGTAGAGAAGCTGCTTCTTGGTCCTGGAGTGAAAAGTTCCCTCATCCTTTGAGGTTCCTCCCTGCAAATACAGCCCTGAAGATGGCTGGGTAAAGAGCAGTCAAGGCTTTGCAGTTTGGGCACAGCCAGCAAGGCACGTAGGGGAACCAGAAACCCAAGGAGGACTGCATCTCCCAAAGCTTCCAAGTGCCAGCTCTTACAGAGGTACAAACAGGCATGCCATTTGTCTCCTTACCCAGCGTATGTGAAAAGTAGGTTTGCTTCTCTCCAAATTATTTTTCACAGCGATTGTGGGAATTTACGATCTCCAATAGCACATAGGGATTTTCTTGCTTCTTTATCTCCTGTTGAACCCTTGTGTTGTCAGACACTTTAATTTATGCTAAGCTGATGGTTATAGAAGGATAATGCAGGTTGCTTTAATGTTTCCTTGATTTTGAGCATGTTTTCACTTACAGTATTGACCTTGCAGTTTCCTCTCTGTCCTTTGCCTTTTCATGACTTTTTGCCTGTTTTTGTGGATTTTCCTTTTTCAGATTGATTTGTAGGTTTTCTTTGTACATCCTGAATATAATTCTTTGCCAGTTATATGTATTAATAATATCTCTTCTCACTCTATATCTTGTCTTCTCACTTGGTGTATAGATTTTTGTTTCAGAGAATAGTTTTAAAGTTTTAAATATGGAAAAGAAATTAAGAAAAAAAATCCATTTACAATAGCATCGGAAAGAATAAAATACTCAGTAATAAGTTTAACCAAGGAGGTGAAAGAGCTGTAAACTGAAAACAATTAAAACGTTGATAAAAGAAATTGAAGAAGACACAAATAAATGGAAAGATATCCCATGTTCTTGTATTGGAAGAATTAATATTGTTAAAATGTCCATACTACCTAAAGTGATCTATAGATTCAATACAATCCCTATCAAAATTCTAATGGCAGTTTTCATAGAAATAAAAAAAAATTATCTTGGGCTTCTCTGGTGGCGCAGTGGTTGAGAGTCTGCCTGCTAATGCAGGGGACACGGGTTCAAGCCCTGGTCTGGGAAAATCCCACATGCCGCGGAGCAACTAGGCCCGTGAGCCACAACTACTGAGCCTGCACGTCTGGAGCCTGTGCTCCGCAACAAGAGAGGCCGCGATAATGAGAGGCCCGCGCACCGCGATGAAGAGTGGCCCCCGCTTGCCACAACTAGAGAAAGCCCTCACACAGAAACGAAGACCCAACACAGCCAAAAATAAATAAATAAATAAATAAAATATTAAAAAAAAAAAAAGAATTTCCTTCCTTTAAAAAAAAAAAAAAATTATCTTATCATTCCATTGTATGGAACCACAAAAGACTCCAAACAGCCAAATTAATCTTAAGAAAAAAACAACAAAACTGTAGGGATCAGGCTTCCCTGGTGGCACAGTGGTTGAGAATCTGCTTGCCGATGCAGGGGACACGGGTTCGAGCCCAGGTCTGGGAAGATCCCACATGCCGCGGAGCAACTAGGCCCATGAGCCACAATTACTGAGCCTGCGCGTCTGGAGCCTGTGCTCCGCAACAAGAGAGGCCGCGATAGTGAGAGGCCCGCGCACCGCGATTAAGAGGGGCCCCCGCTTGCCACAACTGGAGAAAGCGCTCGCACAGAAACAAAGACCCAACACAGCCAAAAATAAATAAATAAATAAATAAAATTTAAAAAAAAAACCTGTAGGGATCATACTTCCTGATTTCAAACTATATTACAAAGCTATAGTAATCAAAACAGTATGGCAATGGCATAAATACAGATACCAGTGGAACGGAATAGAGAGCCTAGAAATAAACCCATGCATATATGATCAACTTATCTTTGACAAGGGCACCAAGAATATACAATGGGGAAAGAATATTCTCAAAAAAGAATAGAATATTGAATATTCAATATTCAATAGAATATTGAAAGAATATTCAATAAATGATGTTGGGAAAACTGGATATCCACATGCAGAAGAAAGACATTGGACCCCTATTTTGCACCACTCACAAAAATTAACTTGAAATTGGTTAAAGACTTAAAGGTAATACCTGAAACTTTAAAACTCCTAGAGGAAAGCATAGGGATAAAGCTCCTTGATATTGGTCTTGGCAATGATTTTTTTGGATTTGACACCAAAAACACAAACAATGAAAGCAAAAACAAACAAGTGGAACTATATCAACCCAAAAAGCTTCTGCACAGCAAAGGAAACTAACAATAAAATGAAAAGGCAACCTATGGAATGGGAGAAAATATTTGCAAATCACATATCTGATAAGGGGTTAATATTAAAATATATAAGAAATATATAAGTTCAATAGCAAAACACCCAATTAAAAACAACACAATTAAAAATGGGCAGGGGAACTGAATAGATATTTTTCTAAAGAAAATATACAAGTGGTCAACAGGAATATAAAAAGATACTCAACGTCACTCATCATCAGGGAAATGTGAATCAAAACCACAGTGAGCTATCACCTCACATCTGTTAGAAAGACTTTTATCAAAAAGATAGGAGATAGCAAGTGTTGGCAAGGATGTGGAGAAAGGGGAACACCTGTGTACTGTTGGTGGGAATGTACATCGGTGAAACCACTATGGAAAACTACCAGAAATTAAAAATAGAACTACCATGGGATCCAGTAAACTCACTTTTGGGTATTTATCAAAAGAAATGAAGTCACTATCTTAAAGAGATATCCAAAGTCTCACGCGCATTGTAGCATTGTTCACAATAGACAAGATATGGAAACAGCCTAAATTTCTGTCAATGGGTAAAGAAAATGTGATATCACACACACACACACACACACACACGTACAATAGAATATTATTCAGCTACAAGAATGATGGAAATTCTGCCATTTGCAATGACATGGATGAACCTGGAGGATGCAATGACATGGATGAACCTGGAGACACAATGCCATGAAATAAGCCAGACACAGAAAGACAAATGCTGTACGATCTCATTTACATGTGGAATCTAAAAAATTCAGACTCACAGAAACAGAGAAAATGGTAGTTACCAGGTGCTCAGGACTGTAGTGAATAGGTCAAAGGGCACAAACTTTTAGTTAAAAAATGAGTAATTTCTGGGGCTCTATGTACAGCATGGTGACTATAGTTAATAATATCATATTGTATACTTGAAATTTGCTAAGAGAGTAGATCTTGTGTTCTCATTACACACACACACACACACACACACACACACAAATGATAACTATGTTAGGTGATGGATGTGTTAATTAGCTTTATTATGATAATCATTTCACAATACATATGTATATCAGATCATCACCTTAAATATACACAATTTTATTGGTAAATTATACCTCAGTAAAGCTGGAGTTAAAACAGTTTGTCTTTGTTTTTTTGTTGTTTTTTAAATTTTTGGCTGCATTGGGTCTTCATTGCTTTGTGCGGGTTTTCTCTAGTTGCAGCGAGCGGGAGCTACTCTCTGTTGCAGTGCGCAGGCTTCTCACTGTGGTGGTTTCTCTTGTTGGGGAGCACAGGCTCTAGGCGCGCTGGCTTCAGTAGTTGTGGCATGCAGGCTCAGCAGTTGTGGCTCACAAGCTCTAGAGCGCAGGGTCAGTAGTTGTGGTGCATGGGCTTAGTTGCTCCGTGGCATGTGGGATATTCCGGGACCAGGGCTCAAACCCGTGTCCCCTGCACTGGCAGGCAGATTCTTAACAACTGCACCAACAGGGAAGCCCTAAAACAGTTTTAAATAATAAAATTTACTTTTAATTTTTAAAATTTTGTTTTTGCATGTTAAGAAACTCCTATATTTTTCCTGTTTTTCTTTTAAAAACATTAAAGTTTTGTTTTTTTTCATTTAGGTCTTAAACACATGGGGAACTTAATCTTTTGTGTAGTGTGAGGTGTTGAATCTAATTTACTTTCATATGTGGACAACCAATTGTCTGATCACAGTTTAGTGGATTCCCCACATACAGGTAAAATAGCCATTCCATCATGCTCAACAGTTGTTCAGGCTAAAAACCTTGGAGCTATCCTGACTCTTGTACCTGATATCCAATCCATCAGCAAATCCTGACAGCTCTACCTTAAGCAGCTCTCCCTCAGCCGACCATTTCTCATCCCCACCACCACTGCTGCTCAGCACCACACCGCTCCCTCCTTTTGCCTGGATTACTCTCTGGCTTCCTAATTAGACCTCCTCCTCCTTCTCTGGTTTCCCTACAGATTCTTGTCCACACAACAGCAGAGTTACACCTTTAAAAACATATTTGATCATGCTATTCCCTGCTCACATTCAGGATAAAATTCACAATTATACCATGTCCTCAAGCAACCTGATTCCTGGCTGCTTTCCTCACCTCATTTCCTCCTTCTCTCCCTCTCTCTCTGTCTCTCAGTGTCTGTCTGTCTCTGTCTCTCTCTCTCTTGTTCACTGTGCTAAAGACACACTTGCTATTTCTCACACACTGACTCTGTTCCTACCTCAGGGCCTTTGCACTTGCCACTTCTTTTTCCTGCCATTTCTCTTTCCCCAGATAACTGTACAGCTTGCTTTAACCTCATTCAGGTTTCTGATCAAATATCACTTTATCAAAAAGTGCCTTCCCTATTCATCCTCTCCTAAAATATATCCTTTCTATCCACTTACTTTATTTTCTTCAAAACATTTACCACTAGTCAATGTCATAGTATATTTGTTTATTGCATGCTCCACCTATTAGAAAGTAAGTGCCCTGAGGGAAGGCATTTTGTTAGTTTTCTTCATCCATCTATTTCTAAAGCCAGGAACAGAGCATGGTGCAGAGTAGAGCCTTAAACACATATGATGACTGAATGAACGAATAAATGAGTAAAGGTTCCAACTGGGAAAAATAAAATCAGTTTTTGGTAATAGTCTTACTAAATTGAGATTTAAGTCCCTCCATTTTATTATCTTTATAAAAATTGCCTTAGCTATTATTGGGTTTCATTTTTCCATTCCAATTTTGTGACCAATGTGTCAAGTTCCACATAGACTCATATTGGGATTTGGATTGGAAATTCACTGTATTTTTACATTAATATGAGGTGAATATCCCCATTTATTCAGGTTTTCTTTTATGTCTTTCAATAATGTTTAGTAATTTTTAAAACTAAAGGGCATGTATGTATTTTCTTATATTCATTTTTGGGAACACTCATGGTTTACACACACACAGGGTATAGGATTTTTTCCTTTTGCGTTTTCTAATTATTGGTGTATAGGAATACATACTTTTTTTTCTTTTACTTTTTAAAAAAATTTTATTGAGTATAGTTGATTTACAGTGTTAATTTCTGCTGTACAGCAGTGACTCAGTTTTATATATATATTCTTTTTCACATCCTTTTCTTTTATGGTTTATTACAGGATATTGAATATAGTTCCCAGTGCTATACAACAGGACCTTGTTGTTTATCCATCCTATATATGCCAGTTTGCATCTGCTAATCCCAAACTCCCAATCCTTCCCTCCCCCTCATCCCTTCCCCCTTGGCAACCACAAGTGTGTTCTCTATGTCTGTGAGTCTGTTTCTGTTTCATAGATATGTTCATTTGTGTCATATTTTAGATTCCACATGTGTTATCATATGGTATTTGTCTTTCTCTTTCTGACTTACTTCACTTAGTATGATAACCTCTAGGTCCATCTGTGTTGCTGCAAATGGCATTATTTCATTCTTTTTTCATGACTGAGTAATATTCCATTGTATATATATATACCACATCTTCTCTATCCATTCATCTGTTGATGGACATTTAGGTTGTTTCCATGTCTTGGCTATTGTAAATAGTACTGCTATGAATATTGGGGCACATGTATCTTTTTGAATTTTAGTTTTGTCTGGGTATATGCCCAGGAGTGGGATTTCTGGATCATATGGCAACTCTGTTTTTAGCTTTTGAGGAACCTCCTTATTGTTTTCATAATGGCTGCACCAACTAACATTCCCAGCAACAGTGAAAGAGGGTTCCCTTTTCTCCACACCCTCTCCAACATTTGTTATTTACAGACTTTTTAATGATGGCCATTTTGGCCAGTGTGAGGTGGTACCTCATTGTAATTTTGATTTGCATTTCTCTAATAAATACTGATGTTTAGCATCTTTTCATGAGCCTATTGGCCATCTGTATGTCTTCTTTGGAGAAATGTCTATTTAAGTCTTCTGACCATTTTTCGATTGGGTTGTTTGTTTTTTTGTTATTGAGTTGTATGAGCTGTTTGTATATTTTGGAAGTTAAGCCCATTATCGGTCACATCATTTGCAAATATTTTCTCCCAGTCCTTAGGTTGTCTTTTCATTTTGTTTATGGTTTCCTTTGCTGTGCAAAAGCTTATAAGTTTGATTAAGTCTCATTTTTTAATTTTTGCTTTTATTTCTATTGCCTTGGGTGACTGACCTAAGAAAACATTGGTACGATTTATGTCAGAGAATGTTTTGACTATGTTCTCTTCTAGGAGTTTTATGATGTCGTGTCTTATATTTAAGCCTTTAAGCCATTTTGAGTTTATTTTTGTGTAGGTTGTGAGGGGGTGTTCTAACTTTACTGATTTACATGGGGGTGTCCAACTTTTCCAACACCACTTGCTGAAGAGACTGTCTTTTTCCCGTTGTATATTCTTGCCTCCTTTGTGGAAGATTAAGGGTCCATAGGTGTGTGGGTTTATTTCTGGGCTCTCTATTCTCTTCCATTGATCCATATGTCTGTTTTTGTGCCAATACCACACTGTTTTGATTACTGTAGCTTTGTAGTATTGTCTGAAGTCTGGGAGGATTATGCCTCCTGTTTTGTTCTTTTTCCTAGGAATTGCTTTGGCAATTCTGGGTCTTTTATGTATCCACATAGTTTTTAGGATTATTTGTTCTAGTTCTGTGAAAAATGTCATGGGTAATTTGATAGGGATCCCATTAAATGGAATACTATTCATTTTTGTATGTTGATCTTCTATTTAAGAATGTTTTCAGTTGATTATCTTGATTTTGGAAGGGGGTAAACAATCATGTCATCTGAAAATGAGGACAGTTTTGTTTCTTTCTCTCTAAATCTTATCCTTCCTAAATGTTTTTATTTTATTGCATGGTTTTCTATCCACAAGACAGAGGCAGTGGTAGCAGACATCCATGTCTTGTCCAGTATTTTATTTTATTTATTTATTATTGATGAATCTCTTGGTTATATTTGGCACATAAATATATATATATATGCACACACACAAACATGTATGTACTACGATGCCCATGCAGAATTATAAATCACTATATTGTATGCCTGTAACTTATATAATATTGTAAATTAACTCTACTGCAATTTAAAAACTTTCCTCTTTAACAGTATTTTCCACTTTGTAACATGCTTTCGTGTATATTACTCATTTGAATTTGACAACAATCCTAAGAAGCAGGGAAAGGAACATTATTCTTTTTTTTAACTTTTTTTTTTAAACATCTTTATTGGAGTATAATTGCTTTACAATGGTGTGTTAGTTTCTGCTTTATAACAAAGTGAATCAGCTATACATATACATATATCCCCATATCTCTTCCCTCTTGCATCTCCCTCCCTCCCACCCTCCCTATCCCACCCCTCTAGGTGATCACAAAGCACTGAGCTGATCTCCCTGTGCTATGCAGCTGCTTCCCACTAGCTACCGGTTTTACATTTGGTAGTGTATATATGTCCATGCCACTCTCTCACTCTGTCCCAGCTTACCCTTCCCCCTCCCCATGTCCTCAAGTCCATTCTCTAGTAGGTCTGCATCTTTATTCCTGTCCTGCCCCTAGGTTCTTCATGACCTTTTTTTTTTGTTTTAGATTCCATATATATGTGTTAGCATACGGTATTTGTTTTTCTCTTTCTGATTTACTTCACTCTGTATGACAGACTCTAGGTCCATCCACCTCACTACAAATAACTCAATTTTGTTTCTTTTTATGGCTGAGTAATATTCCATTGTATATATGTGCCACATCTTCTTTATCCATTCATCTGTCGATGGACACTTAGGTTGCTTCCATGTCCTGGATATTGTAAATAGAGCTGCAATAAACATTGTGGTACATGACTCTTTTTGAATTATGGTTTTCTCAGGGCATATGCCCAGTAGTGGGATTTCTGGGTCATATGGTAGTTCTATTTTTAGTTTTTTAAGGAACCTCCATACAGTTCTCCATAGTGGCTGTATCAGTTTACATTCCCACCAACAGTGCAAGAGGGTTCCCTTTTCTCCACACCCTCTCCAGCACTTATTGCTTTAGATCGATGATGGCCATTCTGACTGGTGTGAGATGATATCTCATTGTAGTTTTGATTTGCATTTCTCTACTGTATTTTAATAGGTATGCTTCTAGTATTATACTATTAGGTATGATACTTGCTATAGGTTTGGAAGGGCCACCTAAGTTCTCTTATTACTAGCTTGCACAGGTTTTACGATGAAATAGTGTAAAATCTTATGGATTACTTTTTCTTCTTTAATCTGTAATGTGGTGGATAACACTAATATATTTTCTGATGTTAAGCCCCTTTCCATCTTCAGAATAAACACTGCTTGTCATAAAGTATTATTTTTATATACTGCTAAATTTGACCTTTTAGTATTTTAAGATTTTTGAAATGATGTTCATTAATAAGATTTATCTAAAATTTTCATTTCCTATAATGCCCTTAGCCAGTTAAAAAAATCCATATTATACTAATGTTATAGAACAAGTTGCTAAGGTTTCACTCTTTTTGAATTCTCTGGAACAATTTGTATGATATAAGGATATCCATTTCCTGAATGTTTCCTAAAATTTGCTTGTGAAAATGCCCTAGATTTTTTGAGTATCATTAGATTTCTACTTCTAATTCTTTAAAGTTTATGATTTAGACTTCCTCTTTTTTCTTAGTCAAATTGATTATATTTTTCTAGAAAATGTCTAACTCATTTAAGTTTCCAAATGTATTAGGAGAAAGTTGTTCATAGCATTAATTTACTAATTTTTTAATCTGTATGGTGTCTGGATTTATATCTTTTTATATTCTTATTATTCATTTGTGATTTTTCTTATTATTTCTATAACAATTCTGTTAGAGATTTGTCTAATTTTAGCATTCTTTTCAAAAAACAATCTTTTGATTCTATTGAGTCTATTTTTTTGTTTTCTATTTTATTTACATCTGTGCTTATCTTTTTTTAATTTTTTCTTTCTACATTCTTTGTGTTTATTCTATTTACCTTTCTCTAGTTTCTTCTGCTGGACATTAAAATTATTTATTTTTAAACCTCCCTTCTTTGTAATGAATATATTTAAAATATAAATTTTCTTCTAAATTCTGATTGAGATGCATCATACAAGTTAATTTGCATTGTGATTTTCTCTTTAAGTCATGAGTTATTTCAGTTATTTTAAGTTTCATTATTATGGCTGTTTTCAAGTAATCTATCTCTATTTTTTGCTCTAACTAAATGGTTCCATTGTGGTCAGAGAATGAGTTCCAGATAATTTTAATTTTTTAAAAATATGTTGAGATTTCTTTTGTGGCATATTGCACAATGAATTTTTGTAAAGAATTTATGTGACCTCAAATATAATGTATAGTTCCTTTTTGTTGAGTATAGGGTTTCATAAAGAACTATCAAATCAAGATTAATGTTTATCAAAATCTTTTCTACTTTTACTGCTAGTTTGTATGCTTGATCCTTCTTTTTCAGATGGAGGTAAAGTTGTCATTACACCCCTGTAATTCTGTACATTTTTCCTTCATATAATTCAAGACAATGTTGTTGGGTACAAGTAAGTTCATGATTATTATATCTTCATTATTGATCATTCCTTTAAATTTATCCCTTTTAATACTTTTAGCCTCAAATTCTATTTTTCGTATTAATATTGCTTTCTTTGGTTAATATTTGTATATTTTAACTGTTATTTTCAACATTTCTATGTTTAGATATGTTTTTTTAAAGAATTATTATTTTTATTTTTAATTACTTTATTTATTTATTTTTGGCTGCATTGGGTCTTCGTTGCTTCACGTGGGCTTTCTCTAGTTGTGGTGAGCGGGGGCTACTCTCCGTTGCTGTGTGCGGGCTTCTCATTGCGGTGGCTTCCCTTGTTGCAGAGCACGGGCTCTAGGCACGCGGGCTTCAGTAGTTGTGGTGCATGGGCTCAGTGCTTGTGGCGCACGGGCTTAGTTGCTCCATGGCATGTGGGATCTTCCTGGACCAGGGCTTGAACCCGTGTCCCCTGCATTGGCAGGCGGATTCTTAACCACTGCACTACCGGGGAAGCCCTAGATATGTCTTTCATATACAACACTTAGAAGATTTTTGTTATTTAAAAATTCAATATGATAGTTTCTGCCTATTAGTAGGTTTATTCATCATATTTCTTATTATAGGTGACATATTTGACCTATTTACCAATCTTATCTTTTGCTTTCACTTTATCATTTTTTTCTCTGCTTTTCTTTTAAAAACTTCCTTTGTGCCTCTATTCTACTGTAAATATTTTGTATATTCTTTCCCCTATTTTAATGGTTTCTAAGCACACACACAGTCTGTTGATAGTTATCCTTACTTAATATATAATATATTTGCAACATATATCTCTTTATATGATATATCCTTAATTCATAATACAGTATACATATATATTTTTACATATAGTTTAACATACATATACTTTAACTGTCATTCAACATTACATTTCCTCCCTCTGCACCTAAAAGAACACAGCATCTTGTAAATACCTGTTGAACATCACCCACCCCATGTAATTTTTGTTTACATGTTTATCTTTTTAACAAAAATTGTTAATGTATATATACATTATATATGTATAATCAATAATTAACATGTACCTCTATATGTATAATCAATAAGCAGTTTCATTTTTAACATAATATATCGAGTTCCAACCTCACCCTTGGTCTTGTATACCATGACTTCTGTCTGGCTTCACTTTTCTTCTCACTGATCTACAACTTTTCATGATGCTCTTAGTGAGTGTCTATGGGTAGGAAACTGGAATAGCTTTCATATGTCTGAAATGTCTTCCTCTTGACTGCATCCTAGATGCTAGCTTACATGGCATAGGATTCTAGGTAATCAATATTTTCCCTTTGAAAATATCACTCCAGTGCCTCTGGCCTCTGTTTTTCCTGATGAGAAGTCTTCTGTCATCTGGCTGACATCTGTTGTATGTTGTCTTTTCTCAATTTTCTGGTAGCTTTTAGCATTTCTCTTTACCCATGACACATGAAGCTTCTGTACCAGGTATCATGGTGTGGACTCCCTGTCATTCAGGCTGCTTGATGCTTTGAGCATTTCTGATCTGAGGACTTATGTATTTCTTCAGTGCCTAAAATTTCTCAGTTATTTTATCTTCAAGGTAGATTTGCTTCCATTCTCTCCCTTCCCTTTTTTTGGAAACCCACAATCTGGGGACCTTTTGTTGATATGTTTTCATCTCTTTGCTCTCTGCTAGATCCTGGAGAAATGATCGCATTTGATTCACCATTTTGCCTTCAACTGTATCTAGTCTAGAGTTTATCTTTTTTCTTTCTTTTTTTCTTGTAATGTCAGTGCTATACTTTTGATTTCTTAAATTTCTAATTTTTTAATCCTTTGTATTTGGTTTATGAATGACAGTTCTATTTCATAATTCCTTATTTTTTTAAAAAATGTTTTATATTTACATATACGAGTTTTTGTATTGAGTGTTGATTTTATTGTCTTTCTTTAGCTTCAGATAGCTTCAGGTGCTTCGAATTTTTAATATCATCTCATTTTGAGTGGGAAGATTTTGTTTTGATATTTTGTTTCATTTTATTCTTTCTTTCTCTTACCTACCTCTCTTTTTCTGGTGGTTTTGGGGTTCCCCACCTGCTCTCCCAGGCAAGGCAGAACCAGTTCTTCTCTTGCTGCTTTGGGGGGTCCTACCCTCAGGGTCACTGCAGGGATCTCAGACTCAGCCTCTTCACTAGCCATGGATCTCGACGGTGCAGCCCCTGTCCTCCCTAGGCCCATAGGAACGTACTGCTACATTCCGCCTCCTTATACACAGGGGCTGGAGCTATGGGGCTCCTGGCTCTGTCTCTCGGTTTGCATGTGTCCAGCGTCCTGCAGGAGCTGGCCTGCTGCAGGACTAGATGCACAGCAAGCCCGTTCTTCTTCTGCCCTTCAGAACCCTGGCTGGTCCTGCTTATTTGGTTTACTTGGCTTGTGTTTGCCTGTCAGCGCCTTGTGTCCGGCACAGAGGCGGATGCACCCAAGGACCACATGCCTCGTGCCATTTTGAATAGAAGAGCAAGATCACTTATCCTAAACGTTTGCCAACATTAGGCCCTGTCCTTCATCGAGGGGCATCCCAGGAAGCCATGCAGGCATTGAAGCCAGTAAAGCACATGGCTGCCCGTTGTCAACTGCACTTGACAAGGCAAGTCAAGAGTGATGCCCCATGTGTCCTCACAGCCACTTCCACAAGGTTCCACCCAGGGAGCTTGTTTCAAGTCAGTGCTGGAAGAGTGTTTCCTGCTGAAGGACTTTCCAGCAGGGGTACCTTTTGATCATGGCCACCAGCAGCTGGATTTCAGCGATTTATTTTCCTCCTGGTTGTCATTTGCTTTCTCCTCTATGACTTTTATTTCCTCATCTTGTTCCTTAATTACCCTGTAGTGCTGACAGTTTTCTTTATACATCATCTCAACATTTCTTTTTATGGAGAGAGGCAAGTATAAAGAGAAACAGAAAAACAGAACTCACTCCCCTTGGCAATATTAAGGGTTAAATTTTTTTTCTATGATTGAAGTTAATTCATTGAGATATAATCAACATATGACATTATATTAGTTTCAGGTGTACGCATAATGATCTGATATTTGTATATATTGCAAAATGATCACCACAAAAAGTCTATTCAGCATCCATCACGTCACACAGACACAATTATTTTTCTGATGATGAGAATGTTTAAGATCTATTCTCTTAGCAACTTTCAAATACACAATACAGCTCTATTAATGACAGTCACTATGCCGTACATTATATTCCCATGACTGACATATTTAATAACTGGAAGTTTGTAGCTTTTGACCATCCTCACCCATTTTGACTACCCCGCCCCCGAATTCCTGTCTCTGGCAACCACCAATCTGTTCTCTGTAATTTTTTTTAAAGATTCCACACATAAGTGTAATCACACAGTATTTGTCTTTCTCTGTCTGACTTACTTCACTTAAAAGTGTTTTAATAAAAACAAACATTAAAACTGTAAGTTATTTTTCCGGTTTTCTCACATGTGACTATACCGTCAGATTCACAGAAAATGCCGCGTTTCCTTATTCCCTTCCAGCCAAGTGCTGATGCTGTTGTGAGGTTCCCAGCCTGTGACATGGGAGCGGGACCCCAGGTTAAGGGACAATGGCTCTCAGAGTGCATGTTAAGACTGGAGGTGAGAGAACCCAATTAGCCTTGCCGAGCAGCACCCCAGCGAGCCGCCCCCCCCCCCCGCCCCCCAGGAGCTGGGAGCTCAGCAAGAAAATAATTAGATATTCAGGATGGGATGAAATGAAAGGCCCTTTTGAGGAAACAACAGTGTTTCTCAGAGAATTAGGGAAATGCCTGTGGGAATAGCACTTTCAGAGGGGCCAGGGGACAGAGTGAATTTCAGAGGGTCTATGCATCTGGCTCTGAGGCCACTCCCCTCCCCTCCGAGCTGGCTCTCACAGCAAGGAGCCTTGGGACGTTGACAGCTTTCTGGAAAAACCAAACAGTTGCGTATGCAGAATTTCATTGGCATCAGGTCACTTTTGTACCAAGGAGGTCATGTAGTCCTTCTCCAACACCCTGGGGGAATATTTTCATTGTGTTTGTCCTGCAGAAAAGTTGCAGATTAACTCACACTTTTCTAGGGCCAACTGTGAGCCAGAAACTCAATAAAAACAATGAATTCATCTTCCTCTGCCAGCAGGGGAGGTAAGAGAGGTGTCCACATTTTATAAACAAGGAAACCACATCTCCTGGAAATTGGGAGTTGCTCAAAATTGACATAAGGTGGAGGAAGGGCCCTGACCTTGGCCTCTGACCCCACAGGCTCTGCACCTTCCACCCCTATGCAACGCTACCTGCCAAAAATGTGTGATATTCCAAAGTTCTAAAACTGCCAGCTCAACCAATTATTCACAACCATCACTAAACACCACCATGACCAGTTGGGGTCTAGATGTAGCACGTTGGTACAATAATACCTCTGTTTCTCAAGGTTGTGTTGGGAAGTTCCTTTTACACCTTCCCCAGTGACTGGTTCCCAATTAATTTTCCCAAACAGATCCTTCTCCCACGTCCACTTGCCCAGTGGCTCTGCCGATGACACCTTGATTTTTGTGGATTGAGACTCCTTTCAGACTTCTGGCCTCCAGAACTGTGAGATAATAAGTTTGTCATTTTAAGCCACTTAGTTTGCTGTAACTTGTTACAGCAGCAATAAGAGACTAATGTACTCACAGAAAGTGCCTAGCAGGGGCCTTGTCAAGAAAAAGCTTCCATGCATGGCACTGGCATCTTTTCCATTATCACACCATTGTGGGCTTAGGTCCCCAGAAGTCAAAGTGGAGCATTCTTTAACATACTTTAATTTTAAAACCACCCCGAGCCCAAAGCATACATCAACCCCCTCTTCCATGCCACGCAGATTGACAAGGAAGAGCCAGCAGTGCAGCTCCAGTGCACGCTTACCTGTACTAACCTGTGCCACACACATCATGGCCAAGGTGACAGTCTGTCCATCTTGCCTGTTCTGGGGCTGGGCCTGCCCTGCCTCATCCTGAAGTTGTCTGTTGGCTTCTTGCTTCCCCTGCTGGAATAGGTGTCCTTGAAAAGTGGTCACACGTGTCTTCTCATCCTTGTGTCTTTCACAGATATTTGCAAACAGTGGGTGCTCAACAAATAGTTTTGGAATGAATGAATCAGTGAAAAAAGTCTGTCAACCCATAGCCCATGGAATGAAACAAAACATTATTCGACGGGGATATATTTCACGGAGTCTTGAGACTTCACAGGGGGAAGGAGGAGTGTTCGGTGACTGGGACACCTCTTTTCACCTACCACACGCCAGGCATCATGGCTATGCAGGGGTCTGCCACATCTGGACACCCTCTCATTATTCATACATATAAAAATGGGGCAACATCCCAAATAAATTAGCCTATCAGTCATGAATTTTACTGTCGGAGGAGACCTCCAATTCTCAAACACGTAAATGCACACAGAGAATAACATACGAGTTTCAATCACAGCAGAGTTGCCATTTGCCGTCAGGCACTGTGCTATGTGCTTTACATGCATTATCATGGATTCTCATAAACTTCTCTGAGGCAGGTTTCACTTTACTCCCATTTTGCCCGTAAGGTAATTGTGCTGTAAGGCGATCGCGCGCCTTGCCCGGGGTTCTGCGTAATAAGGGACAACACTGAAGGTCTCCCAGCTCTGCCTGACTCCAGCCTCTCCCAGTCTGCAGCCCGGTCTCTCCAGACCCACAGCATGGAATGTGTTTCCTTGGGTGCCAGAGGCATGTCCCTACCATCCATCTGCTGCTACCTTTTTTTTAATGCACTCTAAACCCAGCATTTTGAAACTATTTTGAATCCAAAAATATGAGCATGCACTCCAAATTCAGTAATCTCCTTAGCACATTCTGATCTGAGCATATAGGTTTTTAAATGGATTCAAAACAGCAGCCCAGCTGACTTCAAAGATTTAGTTTGAATAACCATTTTATACGGAATTATTAAGTCAAGAAAATGAGCGTTATTAATTTTGCAAGATTCAATTTTTAACTTTACAAAATGAAGACTTTATTTTAAAAACCTGCTTTAAATATCAGAATTCTATCCTGGTCCATTCAATTGCATGTATTATATTTATGTGATAACTTGCAGGAACAGACTGGATAGACTAGAAATTCCACGAAATAAAATTTAGTCTTTTGATACTCAAGCCGATTCAGTAAAACTAATAAACAAATATAACAATACATAGCTTTAGGGAAACTGGCAAATGAAGCATTTGGGAAACCTGCAGAGTTGGAATCCTACCCCCATCTCAACTGTCAGAATGGTGATTTTGAGTAACCGTCTGATGACAGATAAACCTTGATTTGTAACCCCAGTTTCCCATTTACTTGTTGTGTGAACTGGAACAATTAACAGCTTCCTGGCACCTTGTCTTTTCTCATGTGTAAAACCAGGAGGTCTGCTAAAATTGGCTGTTGTGTAGCTTAAGTACATTAGTGTTTGTGAGCACCCTAGCACAGCACCAGGCCACCATAAGTCCTCAATGCCTGATGACTAAAAAAAAAAAAAAAAAAAAAAAAATTCTTGGACCGAAACAAATTCCAAATCAATCTGATATAAAATAGCAGAGGAAAAATAAATCATTGTCATGCTCTCGGGGTGAAAAGCCTCTGTAAAGCACAACCCCAAAAGTGAAGCAAAAACAGCATGTGTACAAGCACATTTAAGTTTGAGACGTCTGTGCATCTAAGGTTCTCCCCTGGGAGGTAGGATTGCATAATGGTTAAACATCGCCCAAGTTAACATATTAGCTTCACCACCTCATAGCTGTGTGATCCAGGACAAGTTAATAATAAAAACTACTTCACAGGGCTGTGTGATGATTAACTAGTTAATATTTATAAAGAACTTAGTGCCTGGCATGTGGCAAGCAATAAAAAATATAGTTTCTTAGTATTAGCTATCAACAGAAATAAATTTAGAAGGCAAAAATGGACTAGATAGAATACTTAAAATTCTGACAGACATGGGCTCATGATTCGTATGTTGGGGATTAGGGTAGAATGAGGTCATATGGGTGGGGCCCTAACCCAGTCTGACTGGTTTCCTTACATGAAGAGATTAGGACTCAGACACACACAGAGGATAGATGATGTGAGGACATGGGAAGAAGACAGCTGTCTACACGCCAAGGAGGCCTCAGGAGAAACTAACCCCGCTGACACCTTGATCTCAGACTTCTAGCCTCCAGCACTGTGAGAAAAATAAACTTCTGTCATTTAAGGCACCCTATCTGTGGTACTTTGTGATAGCAGCCCTAGCAGGCTAATACACTTACTAAATAAAGATCTCTTAAAATCAGACCAAAAGGTAAATATTGCAAATACATGAACAAGCAATATACTAAAAAAAAAAAAAAAAAGTGGTCAGCAAAAATAAAAAATATGTTAAACTTCACTAATTATCAAAGGAATGTGAATTCCAGCAATGAGCTACTAGTTATTAAGACTGAACAAGATGAAGAAGAAAGATAATCCCCAATATGGATCACCATTGAAAAGAGGGGGAAACTCTCTCATTGCTGGTGGGAAAATAAATTGGAAAAATCTTTCTGGAGGGCCATTCAGCAACAGTTATCAAAGTTTTATCTACAAAATGCATTCTATCCGATCTTGCAAGTTGTTTTTTCCCTAAGAATATAGTTGGACAGGTAAGCAATACTTTGCTCTGCTGATGTCCGACCAGGCACAGAGACCTCTGCTGCTGCCCTCTGCCACTGCCACGGTCCGAGAGCACGACAAGGACTGCAGGGCAGCTGCGTACCCACTCACTATCTTTCACACTGTTCTTCTAGTTTTCACTTATGGCCTTTTTTCTTCCTTAGACACAGACATGTGTCTCTGGGCTGGAAGTAGGAATGACACCACCAAGCTTGCTGAGGATCACTATTTCTTTTTTTTTTTTTTTTTTTTTGAATGGGAGACAATATTTGCAAACCATACATCTTTTTTTTTTTGGAAATTAATTTATTTATTTATTTATTTTTGCCTGTGTTGGGTCTTCGTTTCTGTGCGAGGGCTTTCTCTAGTTGTGGCAAGCAGGGGCCACTCTTCATCGCGGTGCGCGGGCCTCTCACTATCGCGGCCTCTCTTGTTGCCGAGCACAGGCTCCAGACGCTCAGGCTCAGTAGCTGTGGCTCACGGGCCTAGTTGCTCCGCGGCATGTGGGATCTTCCCAGACCAGGGCTCGAACCCGTGTCCCCTGCATTAGCAGGCAGACTCTCAACCACTGCGCCACCAGGGAAGCCCAGGATCACTATTTCTTAAACAGCTTTATTGAAGTATATTCAACAAACAAACTGCAGCTGTTTACAGTATACTATTTGGTATATACACACCTGTAAAACCACCACCACAATCAAGATAGTAACATAGCCATCACCCCCAAACGTTCCTTTGTGTCTCCTTGTGACCCCTCCTTCCAGCAGCCCCACCTCCAGCCCAGGCAGCCATGGATCTGGTTTCTGTCACTACCCATTAGTTTGCATTTCCTAGAATTTTGTATGAATGGAATCATTCAGTAAACACCCCATTTTTGTCTGGCTGCTTTCACTCAGCCTAAGTATGGTGGGATTCTTCCATGTTGTAGCATGCATCAATAGTTCATTCCTTTTTATTGCTGAGGATGTGTATGTATGGATGTGCCACAATTTGTTTATCCATTCACCGGTTGATGGAATTTGTGTTGCTTGCAGCTGGGAGCTATCACAGATGAAGCTATAATGAACATTGGTGTGCAGATCTCTATAAGGGCACATGATTTCATTTATCCCAGGTAATCACCTGGGGGTGGAATGGTCAGCTCATAACTGTTTAATAAACTGCTTCCAGATAAGACAGAGTGATCAAGACCGGATTTACCCTCCTCCCTGAAACAGCTAAAAAAAACTACAGAAAAAAATATATGAAACAATGGTTATCAAGACCCTGGACATCCGTGACAAAGGCCAGTAATTGCTGAGAGGCAGTAAATAAGCAAGATGAGCCCCGTGATGGCTCCAGTCACACTGTGTGAGGGTTTCCAGGCTACAGCACAGGAAAGGGGGACCCAGGCAGGCCCAGCAGATTCCTTGAGCTAGAAGATGGAGATGAGGGTCTAGGGGTTCAGGAAGCTGGAGTTAGCAGGAGAGAGGGCCAGAGAGAAAGCTCCAGATATGCAAGGGTCCCCTTTGAGTAGATATCAGAATACAGATTGGAGAGTGCATGACAGGAAACTCTGGAGGTCTGGGGAAATAGATGCAGAACAGACACACATGTTAGAATTAGCAGGTATAGACACTAAAAGAGTTATTTAAGTAGAGATATGGAAGATACTTTTTTTAAAAACCAGTGAATTGAACTTCTAGAAATGAAAACTATAATGTGTGAGATTGATACACACACACACACACACACACACACACACACACACACACACACACACACTGGCTGGGACTCAGGGAAGATTAGACACTGCAAAAGAAAGAATTAGTCAACTTGAGTATATAGACATTCAAAATATTCAAAATGAAACACAAAGAGAAAAAAAAAAAAGATTGTTTTAAATGACAAGAATACCAGTGAGGTGTAGGACAATTTCAAGTGTCTGACAGGTAGTGACACCAATGAGAGTGAAGGGGGTAGGTCAGGAAAAATACTTGAAGAAATAACGTCCCCAAATTTCCCAATCTTCATGAAAACTTTAACTCCCAGATCCTAGCAAAAGCTCAGCGTCATAGACATGAAGAAAACCACACCAAAAAAATCAAATTGCCCAAAACCAGAAATAGAGAGAAAAATCTTAAAAGCACCTAGAGAGAAAAGACACTTTACAGGGAATGAAGATAAGGATACAGTGGCACAAAAACAGATGAAACTGTGAGGAGAAGCGGACAGCACCACAATCGCAGAGGGCAACTTCCACCCCTGCCGGTGAGCGAGAGGACAGGCAGGCAGGTGAGCCGGTGCAGGAGGCTGGACGACACCATCAGCCACCCTGACCCAGATGGCAACAGACTCTGCACCCTTCACCAACTTACACCACATTGTGGGAATAACTCAAGTCCCAGTAACTTTCAAGGATTCAGGCCATACAGTGTGTTCTCTGACCACAACAGAATAAAATTAGGAATCAGTAGTTACATGAGGACACATGGAAAATTCCCAAATACATGAAAACTAAAAGATGTGTTTCTAAATGACCCATGGATCAAAGAAGAAATCAAAAGGGAAAAGAGAAGGTATCTTGAACTGAATTAAAAATGAAAATATACTGTATCAAGATAGGTGGGGTGCCACTAAAGCAGTATTCTAAGAGAAAATTATAGCACTAAAGGCCTACATTAGAAATGAAGAAAGGTCTCAAATCAACAACCTCAGCTTCTACATAAGAACTATAAAAAGAACAAATTAAGCCTAATATAATCAGAAGAAAGGAAATAATAAAGATCAAGGCAGAAATCAGTGCCTTGAACAAAGAGAGAAAGTCAATGACATGAAAGCTGGTTCTTTGAGAACAATAAAATCTATGATCAACCTCCAGCCAGACTGATGAGAAGAAGAAAAAGAGGCCACAAATGACAAATAACCACCACAGAACATAATTTTTCCTAACCATCCCATTTCTGGATTCTTGTTTATCATTCTGGGGAGACACAGAAAGTACAAACAGGAGAACCAGAAATGGTCACACCAAGCAGATGAAGCAACTCAAAGAAATGTCAAATGGGGATACTGAGAAGGGGCACTGTCGTATGGGATGGGGGGCAATGTCATGTGGGGACTGTGGAGAATGATGGAATACAGGAATGGTAGAGGAAGAGGCATTGATATATGGGCTGTCATACGTGACTGTCTTCCTTGACATGCCATGATATGGAGGCTGGGACCTGGACCTCCTTCCTCCTAACCTCAGGGGCAACTCTGATCTTGAACTAGGTCTACTTGGAATGCAAGGCTAGACTATTTATTTTGGAAGGAATTTTGTCCATGGAATAAACACTGATGATGATATCTTTTTCAGAAATGAGACTGAGCTAACAAGTTGTTACATCTGTAACTAAGTTAAGACTTTTTGTTCTGTAGAGAGAATCTCAATAGTCTTTGGAAATGTATTCTTTCATAGCCTTACCTCAATTCAATAACTTATCGGGTCTCAAGAATGCCAGAACTGGCACTGCCCAGCACACAAAAATTTCCATTTATTTTTTAGGCTAGGGCAGCAAACCTGGATCCAGAGATGGAGAAGAAAGTAGACACTGCTGACAGCAGATGTCCTGCCAGTAAGTCAGGTGGCTACGCATTCCACCAGATTATAAGTGGTGCACGTCGACAGCATGATTCCTTGGTCCCTGGCAGACTCAGTCTCCTTGGTCAATTTCGGTTTGGGATATGATGTTACTCAAATGCTGGTGAGCCTTTCGTGGCTAAAATATGCCTAACTGTGTTGATTTTTAAAGGAGCAAGTTGCCAGATAGCTGAGCTATAATGTCGAGAGGGTATCCTTGCTTCAGGCAGAGCTTCTGAAGCTCTCCAGCTTGGCCTGATTTTCGATCTTTCTTCCACCCACATTTCCTGCTGGTGTTCTCTCTGGAGACATTTGGTTACTGACACAAACATATTACCCTGATCCCAGATAATACAGAATTTTTAAGCTTCTAAGAGTGACTCTACAGAACCTACCATGGCACAGGATCTCTCCCATCTGTCTTGGTACAAAAGAAAGTAGAAACAGATGGTGTGGGGCCCAAGACAGGGCTGGATCTCATTAGGTAGAAATCAGAACAACTCAGGATGTCCACTCCCTGAGGATCTTAGATGCCTTCATGCTCTGGAACTTTTACCCTTAAAAGATAATTGGAGAGAAGGATAAACCATGGGCCCAGCTGGAGAGAGGAGGTGTTAGGAAGTGGTTCACATTGTTAATTTTGCATGTTACAACAACCTTAAATTATTTTTAAATTAAATTTTTTACTTTGATAAACCTATAACTAAAACCTATAACTATAGGTTCACATGCAGTTTTTAAAAAGTATACAGAGAGATCCCACGTATACTTTACCCAGATTTCCTCAATGGTAACGTTTTGAATAACAACTACAGGACAATATCCCAACCATTGATATGGTCAAGATCCAGAATGCACCATCACGAAGATAACCCCTGCTGCCCTTTTATAGCTACTCCCTAATCTTTTAATTAGCTCCTCTGTTAATCTTCTCTCCATCTCTATAATTTTGTCATTTCAAGAATGTTGTATAAACACAATCATATAGTATGTAATAACCTTTTGAACTTGGCTTTTGCCCTCAGCATAACTAGAGACTCGCCCAGGTTGTTGCCTTTACCAAGAGTCCTGCATACGGTTCCATGGTGTGAAGATTCTGCAATTCGTTTAACTGTTCCATCAGTGAAAAATACTGGGGAGGTTTCCAGTTTAGGAGTATTACAGATAAAGTTGCTAGGAACATTCATGCACAGGTTTTTGTATGAATATGTTTCCATTTCTCTGGGATAAGTGATCAAAGGTATCATTTCTGGGTCATACATTTTCATGTTTCACTTTATAAGAAATCGCCAAACCACTTCCCAGAGAGTGGCTGTACCATTTTACATTCTCACCAGCGGTGGATGAGTGATCTAGTCTGCATCCTTGCTGGCATTTGGTGACACTATTTTGTAGTTTTGCTATTCCCATAGGTATGTAGTGATATATCATTGCGGTCTTACCTTGCATTTCCCTAGATTGCTAGTGATGTTCACATCCTTTCATGTGTTTGTTATCTGCACACTCCCTTCAGTGAAATGTTTATTCATTTTGAGGTCCATTTTCTAACTGGATTATTTGTATCTTTATTGTTGAATTCCAAGAGTCCTTTATATACGTGAAACACTAGTCCTTTGTTGAATATGTGGTTTGCAAGTAATTCCTTCTAGTCTATAGATCGTACTTTCATCCTCTTAACAGGGTCATTTGCAGCACAAAAGTTTTAAATTTTGATGAGATTCAATTTATCAATTTTTTTCTTTTATGGATCATGCTAATTTTCTCCTTTGCTTTTTCATTTTTTCAAAAATGTTATCATTTTATACTTTTCCATGATCCATTTTCAGTTAATTTTTGTAGAAGGTGTGAAGTGTAGGTTGAAGGTTTTTTTTTAAATTTATTATTTATTTATTTATTTATTTTTGGCTGCGTTGGGTCTTTGTTGCTGCGCGTGGGCTTTCTCTAGTTGCAGCGAGCGGGGGCTACTCTTCGTTGCGGTGCACGGGCTTCTCACTGCAGTGGCTTCTCTTGTTGCAGAGCACAGGCTCTAGGCACGCGGGCTTCAGTAGTTGTGGCTCGCGGGCTCAGTAGTTATGGCTCACGGGCTCTAGAGCGCAGGCTCAGTAGTCGTGGCGTACGGGCTTAGTTGCTCCACGGCACGTGGGATCTTCCCGGACCAGGGCTTGAACCCGTGTCCCCTGCATTGGCAGGTGGATTCTTAACCACTGTGCCACCAGGGAAGTCCTGAAGTTCTTTTTTTCTTTTGCTTCTGGATGTCCAATTGTGCCAGCATCATTGTTGAAAAGGCTATTCTTCCTCCATTGAATTACTTTTGCACCTTTGTTAAAAATTAGTTTGCCCTATTTGCGATGGGCCTATTTCTGGATTCTCTGTGTCTGTCCCTCTGCCACTACCACACTGTCCTGATCACTGCCACCACATAGCATAGCTGCCTTCTCCACAGGCATCACGTACCTTCCCTCTGCACAAGAAACCAGCGATCTATGAGAATTATAAATTTTGTCATCTACAGCATTTGAAGAAAAACGCTCACCCTCTGCAGGGCACTGGCTGTTACTAAGGTCTTTCAAAGGTCAGCTCACACTCCTGAACTTTGACTCTCAAGTTTCATTGCTGCTTTCCTGACAACATGACCAGGGAGATGGTGAAGAAATGCAGTAACTTACAAAAGTATAGACTCCAAGAAGGAGGCCGTGGCAAGCACAAATCTCTGGAAAATGATTCAACTCAGGCCAACTGCCAACCTTTCTTAGGTCTTTAGTTTTTCGAGGCCAAGAGCTAGTATTTTAGTGCTATTTAACCAATTCCACTATGTAGAAACTTAATAGGGAGAGACATCCAAGAGAAGAGGGTCAGCCCTGGAATAGGGTTCCCCCAGTCCCAAAGATTTTCATAACTTATTCTACATTGACTTGAATTCTGAGGATCTGATCAAATAAATCACACAGCGCAGTGAGTGGTGACCTTCCTGGGTGTGGCAAACCCATAGGTGCTAGTTGTGATTTGGACTCTTTCTCTTCCACGCAAGAAAGATCTAGTGGGATGGCAGTAAGGGAGGGTGGGTTCTCACAGGGAACCTCTTGCATTTGCTCTTCCCCTCCCCTTGGTCTCACTTAAAACTGTTGAATTGTCAAGCCCATCAACTTCACGATTCCTGATGAGTTACTCAGGACACACCTACAACCGGCAGCACCCATGTGTGAACTGCTGCTTTAGAATTTACCCAAGATAGGTACTTACTTCAAGCTGCTATGGAAATGGCTATGGAAGTGTGGTCCTGGTGACATGGATTCGGGGTGTCCCTATGGGATTCTAACATGATCTTATCCCTCGGGAGCAAGTTGCTCACCTGAGGGGGAGGTAATGAGGCACTCCAACCTCAGAGGCTCCTGCATCATTATGTTCTATCTCTTAGGAGTACACAGTCCCCCACATGGTTTTAGGGGAGCTCCAATTATGCTCCTGTTTAAAATAGCAAAAAATAATTCATTTTTGGTTTTTAACTGATCCTTTTCAGAGTTAAAGAACTCAGATGATCTACTTGTTTTATAATTCTTAGGATAATCAACAGGTACTTAAGATGCCAACAAAGCCTCCCTAAATGAAGCTCTACATAGAGTAAAATGTAAAGTTTGTGAAAGAATCTGCCTGCCAATGCAGGGGACATGGGTTCAATCCCTGGTCCAGGAAGATCCCACATGCTGCGGGGCTACTAAGCCCATGTGCCACAACTACTGAAGCCAGCGAGCCACAACTACTGAAGCCAGCGAGCCACAACTACTGAAGCCCACGTGCCTAGAGCCCGTGCTCCGCAACAAGACCGCAATGAGAAGCCCGCACGCAGCAACAAAGACCCAATGCAGTCAAAAATAAATCAATAAATAAATTTATAAAAAAAAAAAAAGATGAGGTCATGAGGGTGAGCCCTAACCCAATGCAACTGTGTACTTACAAAAAAAGGGAAATTTGGACACAAAGCCATGCACACAAGGACGTCATGTAAAAATTGGAGTTATGCTGCCACAAGCCAAGGAGCTGTGAGAAGTAAGGAGAGAGGCCTGGAACTGACCTTTCCCGAGCGCCTCAGAGGAGCCCAGCCCTGCACACCACCGTCTCGTACTCGGGAACTCCAGAATGGGGAGACAGCACATTTCTGTTTGTTGCAATAGCCCTAGCAAACTAATACAGTATTTTATTTGGAGAAATAATTGTAGTTTGTAAGACTCCAAGCTAAACAGAAACTTCTTCAAAAAGAAGCCAGCTGAGAGTGCAGTTTAGTCTTTGAGAATTCAACTTTTTTGGCCCCCATTACAAGATAATTTGGTTCAAATAAACAAATTATATCTTCGTAGTAACACAGAAGTGCTGGTTTATATCCATGGTGCCTCAAATGCTATTCTAGCACACATCCAAATAAAAAGAGATTAACAGTAATATTTCAACTTTGTTGGAGCTCTGTCTGCCAGGAAGAAATGAATCAGCAGCTACAAAAATGTTCCTTCTTGTGAAGTTATCACAGGCAGACATAATATAATCCATGAAAGCAGAGAAAATTTATCTCAGAGGCTGTCTGTTTCAACATTTCTGTTTGGTTATTGCCAATTCTAATTTATTAAATATTTATAAATCATATATAAATAATTCTATTAAATTTAATTAGCATTTCTTGTGACATCCATCACGGGAAAAATTCCAAGATATACTTAGCTGTATAGAATAGCTCAGAAAAACAATAAGAACCATTAAAACTAATCATATCCCACAACTGTGATTCTACTATTTTGTCATCTACTTGAATAATATAATAGGTCCTTTTTATTTATTTTTTAACATCTTTATTGGAGTATAATTGCTTTACAATGGTGTGTTAGTTTCTGCTTTATAACAAAGTGAATCAGCTATACATATACATATATCCCCATATCTCCTCCCTCTTGCATCTCCCTCCCACCCTCCCTATCCCACCCCTCTAGGTGGTCACAAAGCACCGAGCTGATCTCCCTGTGCTATGCAGCTGCTTCCCACTAGCTATTTTACTATCTATGTGGTAGTATATATAAGTCCATGCCACTCTCTCACTTCTTCCCAGCTTCGTCCCCTCCCTGTGTCCTCAAGTCCATTCTCTACGCCTTCATTTTTACTCCTGTCCTGTCCCTAGGTTCTTCAGAACCACTTTTTTTTTTTTTAGATTCCATATATATGTGTTAGCATACAGTATTTGTTTTTCTCTTTCTGACTTACTTCACTCTGTATGACAGACTCTAACTCCATCCACCTCACTACAAATAACTCAATTTCGTTTCTTTTTATGGCTGAGTAATATTCCATTGTATATATGTGCCACATCTTCTTTACCCATTCATCTGTCGATGGACACTTAGGTTGCTTCCATGTCCTGGCTATTGTAAATAGAGCTGCAATGAACATTGTGGTACATGACTCTTTTTGAATTATGGTTTTCTCAGGGTATATGCCCAGTAGTGGGATTGCTGGGTTGTATGGTAGTTCTATGGAAACACAAAAGAACATGAATAGCCAAAGAAATCTTGAGAAAGAAAAACGGAGCTGGAGGAATCAGACTCCCGGACTTCAGACTATACTACAAAGCTACAGTAATAGGTCCTTTTTAAAAGCTTTTCATTGGAAATAATTTCAAATGATTTCAATGAGCACTCATATACCTTTCACTCAGAATCACCTGTTAACATTCTGCTCTTTTTTACTTTATTATTTGCCTTCTTCCTATCCATATGCATGTTCCAGTGTTTTCTTCTTGCTCGGTACTCAATTTACTGCATATTTACTACATATTTACTGAGTACCAAGCCCTGTAGAAAGCACTGTGGTGGAGAGAAAGTGAATGAGACAGAACTCAGCTAGCAAGGGCAGACCAGGATCAGGCCCACCTGATCATTTTTAGTCGAATGCAGGAATAATCTGGTCCTTACATATTGAACAAATCTTAGGAATTATGGGGTACCTTCTTCCTAGGCAACCTCAGTGTTTTCTTCATTAATGGCCCCACTCAGTTTCCCATGAAGAAACTCATCATCCTGCAGATCCAACTGGGCACAAAAGTTGCCCACAACTATGCCCATGATCCTGAGATCAGTATTTTCCAACTTCCAGGAATATTATGTCTTCTTGGTGGACATACTTTCAAGTCAATGGGCCCCCAGCCCCTGGGATTGTGCCTGGCACAAAATACTTGGAGAGTGAATAAATCTTGAAACTCAGTTTGAATAATCATATATTAAGCCCATAGAGAGCACTTGCTGCATGCAGATGCTGACATTTACTTCTCTCAGGGGCCCTTGGGAGAGTCTGTACTAGTATCCTCCTTTCACAGAGGTGGGCATTAAGATGTGAAGAGGTCAATCACTTGCCAAGGTCCACCCAGCCAGTGGTTAAAACCGAATCTCACTCAGCAGGTGCTTGACCATCAGACCTGCCTGCCTCTTCAGGCAATCCATCCTTTCTGCATGTTCAGGTTAAGTTGATATCTCTTTGAACAAACCTTTATGAGCCTGTTTTCTCCTCCAAGATTCAAGTTTAAGGTATTCAGATATCTTGCATCATCAGTTAGAAAACACCGTGAGTCACTGCAGACTCAGTAAGTTGGGTAGATAGAACCCAGCTATAATTATAAAAACTCCTGGATATGAGGGGAAGCACAGCAAATTTCCTTGACAGTCAGGTTTCTGTGACATAGGCTGTCTGATTGCATTTAAAAAGTCAAGTCTTCTAAAATCTTCTTCAAGATATACCCCAAATTGGAGAAGTTAAGGGAAGAGACGGAAAGGAAACCCACCCTCTTGATGGCTTCCTTTATTGTGAATATCACCGGCCCTCAGGGCTCACAACACAGACCTTTCTGAAGCCAGGAGCTGCGGACATTGGATGAGCCAGCCCTCTCTGTAAACCCACATCAGCTGTCACAAGGATCCCGTGTGTGGAAAGTGAACGCAGATCTTCCACAGCTGGACAAAACTTCGCAACTTCCCCCCGGCAGGTGGGTGCTAAGAAATTACTCAATAAAGATCTATTAAAAAAAAAAAAAAAAAAACCACAACGAGATTTCAATTCACACCTGTTAGGATGGCTATTATCAAAAAGACAAGAAATAACAGGTGTTGGTGAGTATGTGGAGAAAAGGGAACCCTGGAACACTGTTGGTGGGAATATAAATTTGTATAGTCATTATGGAAAACAGTATGTGGGTTCCTCAAAAAATGCAAAATAGAACTATTATATGATCCAGCAATCCTATTTCTGTATATATACCTAAAAAGTAAATAAAATCAGTATCTCAAAGTGAAAAAAATAAAAAAGGACCAAAAACCACTCAGGCAGACTGTGTAACTTGAGGTCAGAATGTTCTTGATCTTCTGGATGTTCCTGCCTTACTCAATCATACAATTGAGTCATAAGAGGAAAATATGTGGGGAAAAAGGCTTCTGGCATCTCTAACTCACGCCGGCACTCTCAGTGGCCTGGCCAGTTCCTACAAAGCAGTGAGCCCAAGAGAGACCGCAGAGCAGTTCTGGGGCCTGGGCATCAAGCACTGGGGAAGGAGTTGCCCAGGGGACAAAGCCCTTCTGCTCGGGAAGAAGTGCAGACTGGTGTGGAGGAGCTTTTGTTCCAGGCCAGACTGTCACAACTGAAGAGAGAGCCGGGGGCCCATCCAGGGAGCCAGGCCCGTGAGGAGGAGACCAGTGGATTCTGATGGAGGCTGGCAGCCCCACAGCATTTCACTGCAATGAGTCACTTAGACAATACAAAGAACAATGTGATTTGTAGGTGGTTATTGATAGCTCCAGGCATCCAGTCCTTCTAGTTTATAAAGATACAAATCTTAATGATTAATGGTTAAGATGAAAAAATAACTGCCCTCAAGTTAGGAAATTCAAACAGATTGTTTCCTCAGATCACACCACACAAAAGAGGGTCTGTTCTGTGAAGTCCAGCCTGTTCGGCCTGTTCCAATGCCAAGTACATTCCCGGTTCTACCCCACTCAAGGCCAGCTAAACTCTCATTGCAGAAACTTGAGTTCGCCAGGCATAGACACACCTGGGAGCCCGGTGAGAGAGGCCCGGCCCTGACAGCACTGGCTTTTGTGAATATACTTCAGTAAGTGTCTCATGCGACGGTAGGTCCAGAAAGAATTGTGTTTTTTCATGGTGCAAAATGAAGATTAGCGATTACATTGCTGCTGAAAATCTCCCTCATCCTAATAAAGAACAGTATGTCAAAAAGGCAAAGACACAGCCATTGCAAACCTCCATCATGATTTGAGTGAAGCTATTTTCTAAGCTTCAGAAAATTAGTCTAAATGACTATAGGTTATGATTATAGTAGGATTCACAACAGTCTGTGCTGTGTGCATAAAAGACTACCAACCAGTTTATACATTTTAATTGAAGTTCCCTCTGGCTGTAAGAGTTATTAAGTCTATAAACAAGGTAAGTGTGCTTACAGGAATGAGATCATGAATCCCTTTTAAGGAATGAGTCCCTTAAAAGTATCAACACTATTATGGGACTTTTGAACTGACAATCTCTCCTTGTCCATAACTCAGTGGGAATGTTTTGGATATTGTACCTTAAGACATAGCACTGGCTTTTAACTTGAGATATATTCTTATTTTTAAGAATTATATCAATTCCTTTTTCATTAAGAGTATGTTTTAAAAGTTAGGAATGGATATTAAATTTTATCAAATACCATCATGGAGAAAATCAAATGACAGTTTCCTCCATTTTTTGGTGAAGGTTATTAATATATTTTCTGATATTAAAACATTTCTGTTCCTGGTTTAAAATTCATACGATCACCACATATTACTCTTTTCTGATGCTAGATTCTATCTGCCAATGTCTTATTTAGACTTTTTGGTATCAAAATCAGTAAGACTCTCTTGTGATTGTTTTGTTTTGTCTTTTTAAATTTCAGATACTTTTGTCCATTTTTGATAATATATTGCTTTATCTCATAAAAACACATGTGGAAGCTTTTTCTGTCTCTCTGTTCTGGAACAGTTTACAGAGCATTTTTAACTTCTATGTTTCTTAATAATTTGGTATATTTCACCTGTGAAACCATCTGGGTGGAGGTGCCTCCGGAGGGATAGAACTCCGAATGCTATTTAAGATTTCTATCACTAAAATCAGTTTGGTGCATAAGGAGTCTTGATGGCTGTTCTCTCTTTCCAAATGTTTTATAATTCATTTAATTTCCTTAAACGTTTTTCCCTTTCTCATTTTTATTTTGTATATTACTATACTCACTTTTCCATCATACTGATATATATATATTAGCTAATAATTTATCTACTTGTTAAAAGAATCATCTCTTGGATTAATTCATTTTTGCTGTTGATATAATTAAATTATGCTTTCAGTTTTAAAAAATTTTTATCTTATATTGGAGTAGAGTTGATTTACAATGCTGTGTTAGTTTCAGGTGAACAGCAAAGTGACTCAGTTATACATATACATGTATCTATTCTTTTTCAAATTATTTTCCCATTTAGGTTATTACAGAATATTGAGCAGAGTTCCCTGTGATATACAGTAAGTCCTTGTTGTTTATCTATTTTAAATATAGCAGTGTGTACCTGTCAATCCCAAACTCCCAATCTATCCCTCTCCCCCACCCTTCTCCCCAGTGACCATGAGTTCATTCTCTAAGTCTGTGAGTCTGTTTCTGTTTTGTAAATAAGTTCATTTGTATCATTTTTTTTAGATTCACCATATAAGCAATATCATATGATATTTTTCTCTGTCTGACTTACTTCACTTAGTATGATAATCTCCATGTCCATCCATGTTGCTGTAAATGGCATTATTTCATTCTTTTTAATGGCTGAGTAATATTCCATTGTATATATGTACCACATCGTCCTTATCCAGTCATCTGTCGATGCACATTTAGGTTGCTTCCATGTCCTGGCTATTGTAAATAGTGCTGCAATGAACATTGGGGTGCATGTATACTTTCAAACCAAGTTTTTCTCCAGATATATGCCCAGGAGTGGGATTGCTAGCTCTACATGGTAGCTCTACTTTTAGTTTTTTAAGGAACCTCCATACTGTTCTCCATAGTGGCTGCACCAATTTACATTCCCAGCAAAAGTGTAGGAGGGTTCCCTTTTCTCCACACCCTCTCCAGCATTTATTGTTTGTAGATTTTTTGATAATGGCCCTTCTGACAGTTATGAGGTAATATCTCATTGTAGTTTTGGTTTGCATTTCTCTAATAATTAGTGATGTTGAACATCTTTTCATGTGCCTCTTGGCCATCTGTATGTCTCCTTTGGAGGAATGTCTATTTAGGTCTTCTGCCCATTTTTTGATTGGGTTGTTTGGGTTTTTCTGATATTGAGCTGTATGAGCTGTTTGTAACTTTGGAAATTAATCCCTGTCTCTTGCATTGTTTGCAAATATTTTCTCCCCTTTCATAGGTTGTCTGTTCATTTTGTTTATGGTTTCCTTTGCTGTGCAAAAGCTTTTGAGTTTAATTAGGTTCCATTTGTTTATTTTTGTTTTTATTTCCGTTACTCTGGGAGATGGCAACTGTGTGCCAATAAAGTGGACAATGTGGAAGAAATGGACAAATTCTTACAAAGGCATAATCTCCCAAGACTAAAGCAGGAAGAAATAGAAAATATGAACAGGCCAGTCACAAGTACTGGAATTGAAAGTGTGATCAAAAAACTCCCAACAAACAAAAGTCCAGGACCAGATGGCTTCACAGGTGAATTCTATCAAACATTTAGAGAAGAGTTAACACCTATTTTTCTGAAACTATTCCAAAAATTTGCAGGGGAAGGAATACTCCCAAACTCATTCTATGAGGCTGCCATCACCCTGATACCAAAATCAGACAAAGATACCACAAAAAAGGAAAATTACAGGCCAATATGATGAACACAGATGCAAAAATCCTCAACAAAATACTAGCAATTCAAATCCAACAACACATAAAAAGGATCATACACTGTGATCAAGTGGGATTTATCCCAGGATGCAAGGATTTTTCAGTATCCGCAAATCAATCAGTGTGATACACCACATCAACAAATTGAAGAATAAAAACCATATGATCATCTCAATAGATGCAGAAAAAGCTTTTGACAAAATTCAACACACATTTATGATAAAAACTCTCCAGAAAGTGGGCATAGAGGGAATCTACCTCAACATAATAAAGGCCATATTTGACAAACCTCCAGCTAACATCATACCCAATGGTGAAAAGCTGAAAGCATTTCCTCTGAGATCAGGAAAAAGACAAGGATGTCCACTCTCACCACTTTTATTCAACATAGTTTTGGAAGTCGTAGCCATGGAAATCAGAGAAGAAAAAAGAAATAAAAGGAATCCAAATTGGAAAAGAATAAGTAAAACTGTCACTGTTTGCAGGTGACACGATACCATACATAGAAAATCCTAAAAATGCTAGCAGAAAACTACTAGAGCTCATCAATGAATTCAGTAACACAGCAGGATACAAAAATTAATACACAAAAATCTGTTGCATTCCTATACACTGACAATGAAATATCAGAAAGAGAAATTAAGGAAACAATCCCATTTACCATCACATCACAAAGAATAAAATACCTAGGTATAATCCTATCTAAGGAGGCAAAAGACCTGTACTCTGAAAACTATAAGATGCTGATGAAAGAAATCAAAGACGACACAAACAGATGGAAAGATATACCATGTTCTTGGATAGGCAGAATCAATGTTGTCAAAATGAGTATACTACCCAAGGCGATCTACAGATTCAATGCAATTCCTATCAAATTACCAATGGCATTTTTCACAGAACTGGAACAAAAAAAGCTTAAAATTTGTGTGAGACACAAAAGACTCTGAATAGCCAAAGCAATCTTGAGAAAGAAAAACGGAGCTGGAGGAATCAGGCTCCCTGACTTCAGACTATACTACAAAGCTACAGTCATCAAAACAGTATGGTACTGGCACAAAAAACAGAAATATAGATCAATGGAACAGGATAGAAAGGCCAGAGATGAACCCACGCACCTATGGTCAATTAATCTATGACAAAGGAGGCAAGACTATACAATGGAGGAAAGACAGTATCTTCAATAAATGGTGCTGGGAAAACTGGACAGCTACATGTAAAGAAATGAAATTAGAACCCTCTTTAACACCACACACAAAAATATGCTTTCAGTTTTACACAGCCTTTCCTCTGCTTTGCTCAGGTTGAGTGTGTGTTCATGTGCATCTGTATATTTTTCCTGCCTATTTTAGTTGAGTACATACCTAGTTTACTTTCATTAGTTGTTACTCCATAACATAACCATAGATTTTCCTCTAAACACCATTTATCAGCATATACATTGTCTTTTGTTTTAATCCTATAATCCAGAAATAATATTAACCTTATAGTATGAAGATAAATGCATAATAGTCACCCTTTCTTCTAAATTAAAAAATTATTTTTCATTATCTTACAAAGTACTAAGTGATACCCTATCTTTTTTCTTTATGTATATTTTTTTCTTCTAATTTCTTTTACACATTTGGTCATTAGATTTCCCATTCTACAAAAATTATGTTTCTCCTATGATTTGCCCAATTTTCTACTGATTGCACATTTAAACAGTTTTTAATGCTTTAAATAATAATTAATAAAAACACTTCTAAATAATTTAAATAAATTTTAATCACTTGGAAGTAACTTGAGTTTTGGGGGAAGGGAAGGTATCTGGATGTCAGTAGATACCAGTAACTTTATTTTTAAGTCCAGTAACTTCATTAGAATTTTTGTTTGTTTCTTTGTTTTTTGTTTGTCTTTTTTTCTGGGAGAAGGAAGGATTTATTATTACTTGCAGCAAGTAAGGAGAACACCAGGGACCTTTCCCAAAGCAGTGTCTCCCCAACAGCAAAAGTGGTGAAGTTTTTTTTGTTTGTTTGTTTTTTAATAAATTTATTTATTTATTTATTTTTGGCTGTGTTGGGTCTTCGTTTCTGTGTGAGGGCTTTCTCTAGTTGCGGCAAGCGAGGACCACTCTTCATCGCGGTGCGCGGGCCTCTCACTATCACGGCCTCTCTTGTTGTGGAGCACAGGCTCCAGACGCGCAGGCTCAGTAGTTGTGGCTCACGGGCCTAGTTGCTCCGCGGCATGTGGGATCCTCCCAGACCAGGGCTCGAACCCATGTCCCCTGCATTGGCAGGCAGATTCTCAACCACTGCGCCATCAGGGAAGCCCAAAAGTGGTGAAGTTTTAAGCTAAGGTACATGCATATTCATGAAGGGGCTTGAGCAGAGGAGAATCAGCATAGAATTGGGGCAAATGTCAACAGAGTCCAAGCTTTAGTTGATCAAAGTCAGGAGTGTCAACATCATTCCATCCTCCACCTGGGTGGGTCCTTAGTTCCTGCAGAACTTAATCCTTTGACCAACAAGACAAATTCAGGATTCAGTCCAGAGAATAGTTACACTGCCTGGGTGAAGCGCTGCTGTTGTCCAGCGCCTGGCCCGCTGCCCTGGGCTCGGCAGCCGGGTCTGCGGGCAGCCCACTACCCTCCTGGAGACACTACAGTGAGGTGGTGGCTGACAATGAAGATGACCCCAACTTCTTCAAGATGGTGGAGGGCTTCTTCCACCGCAGGGCCAGCATCATGGAGGACAAGCTGGTGGAGGATCTCAAGATCCAGGAGAGTGAGGGTGCGTGGCATCCTGAGAATCACAAGCCCTGCAACCATGTGCTGAGCCTGTCCTTCCCCATCCCGTGCGACCACAGCTCCTGGGAAGTCATCGAAGGCCACTGGGCCCAGTACAACATGGATTTGTTCTGTTTTTAATAGATTTGAATCCATTTCTTCCCTTGGATACAATGCCTTTTAAAATATATAGTAAAGTAGCAGGATACAAAATTAATGCCCAGAAATCTCTTGCATTCCTATACACTAACGATGAAAAATCTGAAAGTGAAATTAAGAAAACACTCCCGTTTACCATTGCAACAAAAGAATAAAATATCTAGGAATAAACCTAAGGAGACAAAAGACCTGTATGCAGAAAATTATAAGACACTGATGAAAGAAATTAAAGATGATACAAATAGATGGCGAGATATACCATGTTCTTGGATTGGAAGAATCAACATTGTGAAAATGACTCTACTACCCAAAGCAATCTACAGATTCAATGCAATCCCTATCAAACTACCACTGGCATTTTTCACAGAACTAGAACAAAAAATTTCACAATTTGTATGGAAACACAAAAGACCCCGAATAGCCAAAGCAATCTTGAGAATGAAAAATGGAGCTGGAGGAATCAGGCTCCCTGACTTCAGACTATATTACAAAGCTACAGTAATCAAGACAGTTTGGTACTGGCACAAAAACAGAAACATAGATCAATGGAACAGGATAGAAAGCCCAGAGATAAACCCACGCACATATGGTCACCTTATCTTTGATAAAGGAGGCAAGCATATACAGTGGAGAAAAGACAGCCTCTTCAATAAGTGGTGCTGGGAAAACTGGACAGGTACATGTAAAAGTATGAAATTAGAACACTCCCTGACACCATACACAAAAATAAACTCAAAATGGACTAAAGACCTAAGTGTAAGGCCAGACACTATCAAACTCTTAGAGGAAAACATAGGCAGAACACTCTATGACATAAATCACAGCAAGATCCTTTTTGACCCAGCTCCTAGAGAAATGGAAATAAAAACACAAATGAACAAATGGGACCTAATGAAACTTAAAAGCTTTTGCACAGCAAAGGAAACCATAAACAAGACCAAAAGACAACCCTCAGAATGGGAGAAAATATTTGCAAATGAAGCAACTGACAAAGGATTAATCTCCAAGATTTACAAGCAGCTCATGCAGCTCAATAACAAAAAAATAAACAACCCAATCCAAAAATGGGCAGAAGACCTAAATAGACATTTCTCCAAAGAAAATATACAGATTGCCAACAGACACATGAAAGAATGCTCAACATCATTAATCATTAGAGAAATGCAAATCAAAACTACAATGAGATATCATCTCACACCAGTCAGAATGGCCATCATCAAAAAATCTAGAAACAATAAATGCTGGAGAGGGTGTGGAGAAAAGGGAACACTTTTGCACTGTTGGTGGGAATGTAAATTGATACAGCCACTATGGAGAACAGTATGGAGGTGCCTTAAAAAACTAAAAACAGAACTACCATACGACCCAGCAATCCCACTACTGGGCATATACCCTGAGAAAACCATAATTCAAAAAGAGTCATGTACCAAAATGTTCATTGCAGCTCTATTTACAATAGCCAGGACATGGAAGCAACCTAGGTGTCCATCATCGGATGAATGGATAAAGAAGATGTGGCACATATATACAATGGAATATTACTCAGCCATAAAAAGAAACGAAATTGAGTTATTTGTAGTGAGGTGGATGGAGTTAGAGTCTGTCATACAGAGTGAAGTAAGTCAGAAAGAGAAAAACAAATACAGTATGCTAACACATATATATGGAATCTAAGAAAAAAAAAAAAAAAAGGTCATGAAGAACCTGGTGGCAAGATGGGAATAAAGACACAGACCTACTAGAGAATGGACTTGAGGATATGGGGAGGGGGAGGGGTAAGATATGACAGGGTGAGAGTGGCATGGACATATATACACTACCAAATGTAAAATAGATAGCTAGTGGGAAGCAGCTGCATAGCACAGGGAGATCAGCTCGGTGCTTTGTGACCACCTACAGGGGTGGGATAGGGAGGGGGGGGAGGGAGGGAGACGCAAGAGGGAAGAGATATGGGAACATATGTATATGTATAACTGATTCACTTTGTTATAAAGCAGAAACTAACACACCATTGTAAAGCAATTATACTCCAATAAAGATGTTTAAAAATAAATAAATAAATAAATAAAATAAAATATATAGATTTATATCTCTATTTCAGGAATGTTTTCTTAAATTATACCTTTAAATATTTTTTTCTGTTTAAATTTTATGGGCTTTTTTTGGGGGGTAGAGGGAGATACTAACTATACATATCCTTTCTTTTTCTTTGTCTTATGCATATTCTTCTTTGTCTGACTTCCATGTGTAATATTTTCCCTAAAATAAATTTTAACACTTTCAAAAAATCTAATTTTGCTGATCAGTCTCAAGCCTGTCATGTATATTCTTCACTCTCTTTTCTGTGAATCTCTCTCTCTCTCTCTCTCTCTCTCTCTCTCGCTTCATCTGTATTTCTGGTATCTTTTTATCCCTTTTTTTTCTTTTCCTTTTCTTCTCCATTTCTTTCCTCACTACTGTTAATTTATTCTTTGTCTTTTTATTTCATTTTTTAGCTCTTTCATCCAGGCTTTGCAGTCTTATTTCAAAGAGCTCACTTTTTCATGAATTCATTTGTGTGTGGAGAACATCTTAGTTACAGTTTGACCTGCCTGTGGCAACCGTTTTCAAAGGTCTGATCTTCATCTCCTTCTCTTTGGGTCATTTTTAATTACTGCTTTTCCCTGTGGTATGTTTGCACAGATCCAATAGTGATTGGTGTTGACTATGACTGTTCACTTCTACATAACGGAATTCATCTTTGCATGAGGGGAGCCCTTCCGCAGCGATTGTTCATTAGGGCTGGGCAGGGGCTGCGGACGAGCCTGAGTAGGAGGCTCCTCCGGTCCTCATCTTTGCCAAGGAACACTGTCACTGCCACTCAGCCATGTGACAATGACTGCTCTGAGATGCAGACGATCTCTCTGGATCTCTGGGAATCCACCACTAGAATGCACTTTTCACTGGAGCGCTGAATTCATCTTCCTTTTTCACTGTGCATCTAGCCCCAGTGTGGATCTGTGTGGCTCCAGGTCTGTGAGCCACCAACAGAGCCTACTATATTCAGGCAAAGGTGAAACAAACATAATAGGATATGCTTCACAGTCCAAAGAGGAAGACATGCATATAAATAAAGAATTATAGCAATTTTTATATTTTTGGCACATTCCCTTTATTGGATATGTGATTTGCAAATATTTTTCCCATTCTGTGGCTGTCCTTTCATTCTCTTAATTCACTGAGGGGGACGTGGAAAATACTCAGTGCCTGTTGATTCCCTCCCGTCCCTTTGTATGCACAGAATAGGTTACAGGTTAACAACTCTTTCCATGCACCTTTTTTTAACTTAATCCTCATAAAAACCAGAAGCACTCCTAATTAAATTATACCCATGGAGTCTGTGGCTCAGATAAATGAGATGATCCAACAGAACCTGCCTTGCTGGAGAAATAACAGGCGGGGTCCCCACCCAGCCTCCCACCTCCACATCCACTCCCAGCACCCACGTCCATCCCACCAGGGGCGTCTATGAAGGCCTCTCACCTTTCTACACGTGAGTTCATTGGGAAAGCACTTTTGAGCATACAATCTCATCTATTCTCACCAAGGTGTCCATCGGCAGATGAATGGATAAAGAAGATGTGGCACATATATAAAATGGAATATTACTCAGCCATAAAAAGAAACGAAATTGAGTTATTTGTAGTGAGGTGGATGGACCCAGAGTCTGTCATACAGAGTGAAGTAAGTCAGAAAGAGAAAAACAAATACTATATGTTAACACATATATATGGAATCTAAAAAAAAAAAAAGGTTCTGATGAACCTAGGGGCAGGACAGGAATAAAGATGCACATGTAGAGAATGGACTTGAGGACACGGGGAGGGGGAAGTGTAAGCTGGGATGAAGTGAGAGAGTAACACTGATATATATACACTACCAAATGCAAAATAGATAGCTAGTGGGAAGCAGCCACATAGCACAGGGAGATCAGCTCGGTGCTTTGTATCCACCTAGAGGGGTGGGATAGGGAGGGTGGGAGGGAGACGCAAGAGGGCGGAGATATGGGGATATATGTATACGTATAGCTCATTCACTTTGTTATACAGCAGAAAGTAACACACCACTGTAAAGCAATTATACTCCAAAAAAGATGTTAAAAAAATTTTTTTTAAATGAAAGCTGGATGTTTTAAAATTTACATGGGCAAAGGATCAAGGTTTTCTGTGTGTTTTGTTTCCTCATTAATTAGTGCAAGGTCAACAATGGCCTCTGACAACTGAACCCAGACAAGCTGTCTCTGCTGGCACACCCTGGCTCCCTGCAGAGTGAACAGCATGGCTCAGCCCGGGGAAAACGGCGGGACAGGCTCTAGCCAGACTAACCAAGAGAAATACCATTCATGCTACAGGTGGAAGAGAAAGTTTTCCAGTTGCCACGTTTTAAAAAGTAAAGATAAACAGGTGAAATTTATTTTATATTTTCTTTATTATATCTAAAACATTGTCACTTCAACATATGTTCAAGTGTAAAAGTTATGAATATTTTACACTCTTAACTTTCATACTAAGTGTCCGACATCCAGTGAGTATCTTACACTTTGACACATCTGCATTTGGAGTAGCCACACTTCCAGTATCAAGAGCCTCCTGTGGGTAGTGGCTACCTCACTGGACAGCTAGTCAGCAGAGTTCCCTGTGTGCACAGTGAAAAGGGCCCCTTACCTGCCTCTACCTGACCTGAGGGATGCCATAAAGACTTCTTAATTACTGTCATTATTATAATTATCATTTATGGAACATTCACCACGTGCCAAGGACTTGTGTGTATGTCTGTGTATATATACATACACACACGCTCAGACCCTCACAGAACCTGATGTATCATGGTCCCGCCTTATGAAGGCTCGGAGAAGGTTAAGTAACTTCCCCAAAGGCACGTGGACTAGGAGGGGCCGGGTCAGCTGACTCCAGAGCCTACGCATTTCCCCATCCACGCACTCACATGTATTGCTCTCTGTCTGTGTGTCCTACTCCAGCAGTAGAAAACCACTCGTTTTTGTTGTGAGGACACCTCATTCTTCCAGCACCTGGGAGGCAGCTCTAGCTTACGTCCCAGCTGAAGTCCTTGTGGCTGTTTCTATGGGGGGTCAGTTTAACAACCCTCAGGGCAGGCACCCACAGAAGTGGAGTCAGAAGGGAAGGCTGTAGCGCAGGCGGAGCCAAGGTCTTCCCTTGGACAGCATCACAGTGCGTGGCCCCTGTTCGGTTGCCTTGAACACCTGCCATATCTGATTCCATGACACCCTGTGACTGAGGTCCATAAACCCTTGACATAACCCTTTGTGGAATCAGTCAGTCACCTCCTCAGCAAGAGTAACGAGGTGGCCGGAGGCCACATAGCAGGTGAGGCTCACCCCAACTATAGCGAGCTGCGAGGCTGAAGAGAGAGGGCTACCAGATGGGCTCCCGAGGAAGGAAGGGCTCGCTGTGATACCTGCACGACTTGGAGAGCAAAATCCCGATCATGCCATAGAATTGGAAACAGAGGTGAGTCAGGTTGAGCACCAGGAAGACCAGCTGAGGGAGGCAACACAAACAAACCAGATAAACAAAAATACTGGTAATTTGTTTCTTAAGGTCTAAACTCCACAGGCCCTTGGGGCGGTTTGAATGCATCCAGCACGGACACCCCACCCAGTGCCCAGTGTGATGGACACAAATGAGTTCGACGTGGGCCCTGCACTCATCGAAACCCTGGAGTGTGAATATCACTCTCCCGCCTATCAGGTCTCCTAACCTCCATGCCAGCCCCTCCCAGTGCTTCCTCAAGATGCTCAAAAGAATGTTTTCATGTATTTGTGAAATCTACGAAATATGAAATATATATTATCAGTTTCCTTGGACAAGTAAAAACCCTTTAAAAGCTCCTGTATAAGGAATTTCCTTCAAGTCTGTTTATGGTTATCTCGCCATTGACGAGCTACCCATTCGTCCACGCCTGCACTTACTCATGCCTTCACTCATGCAGAAGAACAAGAGGAAGAAGAGGATGCTCAGCTCCTGTGGACCCTGAGTTGACATTTTTAAGCTAAAAAGGTCCTCTTTGTGGGGATTCCCCCTTCCGTCCCTCTGGGGAGTAGTGCTGGCACACACTAACATTCATTTCAAAGCAAAGAAAGAGTGAGCATGCAGTGAGTGCCGACCACGTATCAGGCACTACGTCCCCGTGACTGGAAGAAGAATGGTAATCACTGCTTCACAGAAGACTGACGTGAGGCAGCGTGTGTGGAAAGCACGCTGTGAACCACAGCCACACGGTGAGCACTAATCTCACACCCCACCCTCCTGCCTCCACGCCCCCAGCCCATCACAAAGTGCCTTGTGGCTCTCGGATGGTCACGCGCCCAAACTCAGATTAGGTCATGAACTTTTGGGGGGCCTTTTTTTTTTTTACAGACGTGTGGTTTTTTAAAATTAATTAATTAATTTATTTTTGGCTGAGCTGGGTCTTCGTTGCTGCACGCGGGCTTTCTCTAGTTGTGGTGAGCCTGGGCTACTCTTTGTTGCGGTGCGCGGGCTTCTCATTGCGGTGGCTTCTCTTGTTGCAGAGCACGGGCTCTAGGCACGTGGGCTTCAGTAGTTGTGGCATGTGGGCTCAGTAGTTGTGGCACGTGGGCTCAGTAGTTGTGGCACACGGGCTTAGTTGCTCTGCGGCATGTGGGATCTTCCCGGACCAGGGCTCGAACCCGCGTCCCCTGCATTGGCAGGCGGATTCTTAACCACTGTGCCACCAGGGAAGCCCACCAGGAGGGGCCTTACACATTCTTTTCTGTCTTCTTTTGGAGTCATATGCACTGTGCCCCGTGGGCCCACTATCAGAAGCTGCAAATGTCATCAGAGAAAAGTTCATTTTGGGTGGTGAATGTGAGGTATTGGATAGCACCGCTGTGTGCCAAGCCACACTGGAGTCTGGGACAGAAGGAAAAACCAGTAGCACTGACCCTGTCTTTGTTTAAAATTTTGATGTTTTGTCCATCACGAATTTTTTGGCATGAATTTTGATTTTTTATATTGCACTAGAATATTACTTATCTTGAGGACAGTTTGTGGTACCTGAGGTGAGTGCAGCACCTGGGAGCAGCCCGTTCTCCCGTCCTTCCCTTCCCTTTGTGCTCACACACAGGCACAGCTCTGAGGCTCCATTCACAACCCCAACATGGACTGTGTCATTCAACTGTCTCTAGAGTCTAAAACCTCACAGCATTTCCCCTCTTCACTCCCGAAGCAAAGCATGCTTGACCTGGAGTGTCAGCTGGTCTGAGATCTTCATAGCACAAAAGTGAAATATAGGCCAAAGGCAGCAAAGTTCCTGAGGAAAAGTTCAGAATGATTTCTGGTACTTTCCATTGCTCAAGGAAACTACAGGAATACATTCCATCTTACCAAGACCCATTGTGTTAAAGGCGTATGCTCCTTCACCACGCGCCCCCCCCCCCCCCCCCAGCTCATATGTTGAAGCCCTAACCCTTAGTGTGGCTGTTTTTGGAGATGGGCCCTCTCAGGAAGTAACTAAGGTTAAATGAGTTCATAAGGGTGAGGTCCCAATGATGGAATTAGGGTTCTTATAAGAAAAGGAAGAGATACCAGACACACCAGAGATCCCTCTCGCCACCAAGTGAGAACACAGTAAAGTGGCTGTCTGCAAGCCAGGAAGGGAGCTCTCACCAGCACCCGACCATGCCATCACCTGCATCTCAGATTTCCAGCCTCCAGAACTGTGGAAAATCAGTGTTTGCAGTTTAAGTCCCCCAGAGTACGGTATTTCATTATGGCAGCCTGAGCTAAGATCCAGCTGCGGATAAGGCACGAGGCCTGGATGGAGGAGGGTGCCCATCCCTGGGTGAACCCAAGCTCCTGTGTTCCATGAGTGGGCCAAGTGCCCAATGAATTCGCCTCTGGAAGCAGGAGGTGGTACAGTGGGGCTGAGTCACTGCAGCAGATGGTGACTGACTCCAGCAGGGAGGAGAGGGTGAGACCCCCAGTGGGGAGCATCTCAGCGCTCAGGGACACGCTTGAGAAGAGCTGGGTTGGAAGGCTGTAGAGGGTAAAGTGCATGGACACAGCCCTGGTGCTGTGGTCAATCCAACCACTGGCCCTGGGGCCGGTCAGGGCTGCATGTGCAGCAGGCCTGCAAAGTGGTGCAAGTCATAGGGACCCTAGCAGCACCCCGTCCCAGGCTCCACACCCAGACGCCGGAGGCAACTCCTGGGCTCACAGAGCTGGACAGATGGCCCTTCTGTGTCTTCCGACCCCTTCAACAGTTCATTGTCCCTCTCTCCTTGCCCGGGACCCCCAGGCAGAGGGAATCTTGCAGAGAGGAGGGCTTCCATTTCCCATAGGTACAATTCGGGGAGAAATACCCCATCTGTCACCACAAGGATTCTAGAATATTCATTTTTCTTTTTTGGCAATGGACTCCATCATTGGAAAGAAGCTACCTTTTACCAATCCGTACTTACTAACAATTAAATCATTTCTTTTTTGTTGTTGTTGTTGTTATTAGTATTACTCAGAGGCAGGCATTACTGTAACTGCCACAGAGCTCCCTGTCAGTCTCAGACAATCTGTCACCACCGGTGTTAGCATAATACCAGGGAGGTGGTGGCAGGGACAGTGCGACTGGTGGGACAGGCCAGGCTGGCCGACTGCAGTCTGTGACTGCAACGTGGGTGGCTTGAGCCTCTGTTCCTCATCTGCACGATGCAGTAGGTTAGCCCTACTTCATAGAGGTGTTTAAGGACCAGATGAGGCCGTATAAACACCCTGCTTAGCACAGAACAAGTGTCCTTTAGGTTCTATAACCTCCAGACCTTCTAGCAATCTGGAAGGAAGTTTTGGCTTGTGCTTTCTCATGCACTTGGAGACTGCAGGGCTGAGTTTGCCTTCTACTTCTGTCACGGCCTAACCGCATGGCCCCGGGGAAGTGACTCTGTCATTGCACAGTAATAACCACCTTGTTCTGGCCCTGGGAAGCTGCTCTCAGTGCAGACCTGCTGCATCCAGGCAGCCGTACTAGAGTGGACAAGTGTGGACGAAGCTGACCCTCTGAATCACACTGACCTTGTGCTGCCCAGGCCTAGCTCTCCTCCTGAGAGCCCCTGGGGCCACCTGGGGCCACTCTTTGGATCTCTGGGTCTATCACAGAGGGGGTTTCAGGGCCTCCATCTTTGGGGCCACACGTAGGGAAAGAGTCTTCCACAAGCTCTGAAAATGGGCTGGGAAGATGAGGAAGGAACCACCAATCAGAAGAAGAATCAGATGCACATTTCAAAGTCGGCCTTGCATCTGGGGGTTCCAAGCCTGGCTGCACGTGGGCACATGCGCTGTCCGGACACAGGGCGCTCTGCTCCCTCAACGCCCCCTCGTGGTCCCCGGGCTCTAGCTTGAGTAATAGAAGGCTGCACCTAAGCCGTCCAGCAGTCTGGCCTTGGCCATCGGATTGATTTCCATCACAGGGTGATGCACGTCCAGCAGTCTGGCCTTGGCCATCGGATTGATTTCCATCACAGGGTGATGCAGGTAAGCGCCCATCTTCACTCACACCCTCCCACTAGGAAAAGAGACGTGATATTCTAGTTTTAGATATTTTCGATAGAAATACTCTGGTTTTGCACAGGATGCCAGGTTTCTAAAAGGCCACAGAGGGGACTGAGTGAACTTGCAGCAGAGTGCCCGGAGAGGAAGAGGGCCCAGGAGGGAGCTGGCGGAGAAGGAAAGGAAGGCAGAGGCCCACACTCTCCAAGCCCCAGGGGTTGACATTGTCAAACCACAGCCAGACTCTCAGAGATGATAAAAATGGTCTTTTGGTTTCCTGCCTGCATGTCTCCTAGATGTTTCTGACAATGTATTTTTAGAAATAAAAAGAAAAGGGGAGCATCTTACCTCACATAAACTATCAGGAGGAACTTTTAGCTGTTTAATGACCAAATTGCCTATGAGGTAGCACTTTCCTCCAAGAGCTCTGGGCTGGAAGAAGAAGAACAGTGAAGATGCCTGGACACATAATATACCGGGAGCACTGTAATCCAGCCGTGGGTGAGCTCTGGATCCCCTCAGGTACCAAATCAGAGGTCAGAACTTCACTTTCTTCTTGAAAACATTCTAAAGGTTTAGCCAGCATTCTAAGAAAGATAGCAGCTACCTCCCCAGGCCTTGTAGCAAATCAGAATGATCTATTTTTATCTTTTTCTAAAGTTTCTCCAGTGTCATCCCTGTAACTGCACAGAATACAACAAATGCAGAATTAGCAACACAGTGTTTGAGGAATTCAGGACGAAGAATTTAATTTTTTTTTAAAGGTGGAAAATAAGAAGTAAGCAAAGAATACGGTTATGACTCAAAATGCACACTCACTGGTAACCTTGCTTCAGAAGGGCAGGACAAGCCTTGCCTGGTGGCTTCCGGATGGTCCCATCTTAGCTTGTGCTCCTTCTCGCTCCAGAGGTGTCCCTGTGCCTCCGTGTCACAGCACTTTGCTTACTGAACCAGCCTTCCATCCCCATGGGCCTACGAGCTCCTATGGACCAGCCATGCCCCTGCGTCCAGCTCTGGCCTGGCAAACAAGGGGTCTGGAGAAGCTGGTGTGGCTAAAGGGGGTGTGAGAGGAGGGGGCAGAGGTGTGAGGGGCAGAGAAAAGAACAGGACACTCTGGGGACACCCGCGGGCCTTACGACCTACAGATCGTTCAAGAACCTGCGCCGTGTTACGGGTCAGGTGTCTGTGGCTATTTCACCCCACTGTGACACCACCCCTGTGAAGGGCAGATGGACGCCCACCTGAGCACCCGGCATGCTGGCTGTGGAGAGGCCTCCCTGGTACAGGCCTTCCAGCATCGTGGTCGGGCGCCAGTCCCACCAGCCATCCACGCTTCTCGGGCCACCGAAGGAGTGCCTGGCACTTCTTAGAGCGAGAACAGAAACAAAGAATTATTTTTCTAACGTAAAGTTATGGGTATCCCTCACTTTTCACAAGTTCACTTTACGCCACCTCACTTTTAAGAAAGACGTACCTTCGTACCTGTGTTTGCTAACTGAAAGACATTCAAAGAGGAGTTTTACTTTCACAAGAAAAGGTGAAACACAAGAACGGCATTCAGGCTTGGTACGTAGCCATTATGGAGGCAGTGCGCCCTCCAGGCAGGGAAAGGGGCACCTCTGAGCTGCTTCCTGGGAAACGTGCTCCACATCTCAGCATCAAGCTGCCATGGCTTTGAACCGTCTATAGTTTATCTCTATTTATTCTGTGTATCTGTTAGCAAGACTTGTCCTAAGGTAATTGCTTCTTCACTTCACACCATTTCAGCTTAACCAAAGTTTTCATAGGAACGTTCTACTCTCAGGACAGCAGGGGACACCTGTACTCGGCAGGAATGAAACCAAAGCCATCTGCAGTGGGGAGTGCCCCCTAGCGGCAGGTGAGGAGACAGAATAGTGGAGAAAGCACTCATTCACGTGCTCGCTCATTCACTCCACAAACGTTACTGTGCAACAACTATGTGCAGGGCACTCTTCTGGGCACGGGAAACAACAACAAATAAAATACATCAGCAAAACAGATATTGTGTTTGTGATAAAGGTTAAGGAGAGAAAACTAAGCAAGCTAGACAGGCAGGAAGTGGCGGGGGGGACAGGTGGAGATTTTTCTCTAAGTGGCCATGGAACACTTCAATACAAGGTGACGTTTCAGCAAAGCCCTGAAGGCAATGAGGCGTCAGCCACATGGATGGCTGCGCAAGGGCGTTCCAGGCGCAGGAGAAGGGGAGGCAAAGGCCTGGATGGGTGCTTGCCTGGGAGGTTAAAGGACGGTGTTGGAGCCCGTGTGGCTGGTGCAGAGCATCCGTCAGGAGAGGAACAGAAGAGGGAGGCTGGGACCACGGGCAGAGATGCCATCCTTCCTCTGTGTTACTGCCTCCTGGGCCTGGCACTTAGCCTTTCCTGAGACAAAAAAATCAGAACAACAGCAAACCCTTGCTCCCCAGGACGGCTGCGAGCGTTAGATGAAAAGGCACAGACCAAGTGCTGTACTGGCACACAGTAGGGAGCCAACAAATGTTAGTGTGTTTTCTTTCCATCAACTTATTACACTTGTTAGGTATCTGTTTCACTCGCCAACAAGGAACTGATTTAAGGGAGCAATGAAATCATTTCAAACTGTCAAAATTGATCATTGTTAGCTCGCTCAGACAACGCAATAAAACTACATGCATGGGCCAGAGCCGCTCACAGCAGCCTCAGGGGCAGGCATTTGACCCTGAGTTGCAGCCAAAGGGAAAGGAAAAAGTTAAATTTCCTCAGAGAGAAAAAAGTACTTCTCGCCTGGCTCTTAAAATCTTTCCTACGTGCGGCTTCGCGCTAAGGGGCACAGAGTAAAGTCAGAGGTGACGAACTCAGAACATCCCCACAGCAAACAGAGATGGGCCTGGTGCGGCTGCTTCACCCAGGCCTCTCTCCGTGAACAGGGGGACCAAAATACGTTTCCTTTTCCTTACAGAGGGGCTACCTCCCATCTCTTCCTGGCCTTGATCTTTCATTTGTTTATACATTTTCAGAGTCTAATCTCTGCAGGCCCTTCATTGGGTGCTGGGTATCACTTCTCTATACTGATTGCAACCTTGGTCAAACCATGTCAAACCATAATTCAAAAAGAGTCACGTACCACAATGTTCACTGCAGCTCTATTTACAATAGCCAGGACATGGAAGCAACCTAAGTGTCCATTGACAGATGAACGGATAAAGAAGATATGGCATATATATACAATGGAATATTACTCAGCCATAAAAAGAAACGAAATTGAGTTATCTGTAGTGAGGTGGATGGACCTAGAGTCTGTCAGACAGAGTGAAGTAAGTCAGAAAGAGAAAAACAAATACCATATGCTAACACATATATATGGAATCTAAGAAAAAAAAAAAAGGTCATGAAGAACCTAGGGGCAAGATGGGAATAAAGACACAGACCTACTAGAGAATGGACTTGAGGATATGGGGAGGGGGAAGGGTAAGATGTGACAAAGTGAGAGAGTGGCATGGACATATATACACTACCAAACGTAAAATAGATAGCTAGTGGGAAGCAGCTGCATAGCACAGGGAGATCAGCTCGGTGCTTTGTGACCACCTAGAGGGGTGGGATAGGGAGGGTGGGAGGGAGACGCAAGAGGGAGGAGATATGGGGATATATGTGTATGTATAGCTGATTCACTTTGTTATAAAGCAGAAACTAACACACCATTGTAAAGCAAGTATACTCCAATAAAGATGTTAAAAAAAAAACAAACACAAAAAAAAACAAAAAAAAAACGCAGGGTGAGCTGGGGACCTGCAGGAGCACTGGAGGTGGGGTCGAGAAAGTGAGGCGCTCAGGAAGGAGACAGCTGGGGGAGGGTGGGGAGGGGATGATGAAGAGTGAAGGAAGCAGACACAGTCCTGTGAACATGCACGAATGCAGTCAGGGAAAGGCTAAGAAGGGAAGAAACAGAGAGGCAAAGAGAGTGGGAGCGAAGGAGGAGAGGGGGGAGAGGGGAGATGCTGGCCAGTTCTCTACACAGTCCTAATGAGCTGCTCTGGAGTATCTGACAGCCCAACTGTACATTTATAGATTATATGCTCCATATCCTGCATGAAAAAGTAGAGAGATATAGACCTTTAAAGTCTTTAAAGCCACGTTGCGTTTGCACAGCTTGGGGGAAATATTATCACTTTCTGACACTCATTCCCTATTGGGGTGACATTAAAGAAAAGTAAAGAAAGACATGAATGCGACCCAGACATAAACGTCCCACACCCAGACTGTACACATCTCACGCCTCCTTCTTGATGCACTCGGAGAGCAGGAAGTGAACCAAACAATCCAAGAACGTTCCCACTCTGTATTAATTGGAGCAATTATATAGGACAGGCCTCCAAAGCTAGCTAAACAGCGCAAAAGATAAAATCAGCCGTTATTTTCCACTTACGGCATGTGGGTAGAGTGACTATTTTGTGTATCAGTGCTTTATTTGGTGATTTTTGTTTTACTTGGAATTCCATGGAAAACTTATTGAGTTCATAAAGACTTTAAATAAAACTCAAATATGATGGAATCCAGTAACGTGATTATTTTTTGTTAAGACACAACAAATCAAGCAGGCCAACTGCCTCACCTTACAGATGAAGATACTAAGGTCCAGAGTCAAAGGACTTGCCCAAAGTCACCTGGTGACCGAACGAGAGCTAGAAACCCAGTTCCTGAATGCAACTTAATCCATTTCCCTGCTGTGCTGTCGCTCTTCGCCCTGGCATGCTAACAAATGCTAAGCTTTGGTAAGGAGTCGTGGGTGTGCCAGGATCTGACAGCGGAACATTCTGTCACAGTATATCCTATGATATCCTGCCCGGGGGACAGAGTGTCCAGAGACAGTGAGTTTTTGCATCCTTGTAGGAACCACTGATCTATGCAAACCAACCGGGCCAGCCTGTGAGCCAGTAACCCAAGCACATCAACTGCTCTTCACACGAGACATCACACAAATATTATCTCAGCTGTGATATTTCTGATTTATCAAGAGGCAAGAATTCATATAAGAAATATGTCAAGTAATGCTGACATGAAATGTGAGGTAAAAAATAAACTAGCAAAGCCAGAAATTTCTCAGGGGTGGAGTTCCATTTCCAGAGAGAACCACCCCAATGGTCACTTTGTTTTGTACACAGCGCCACCTGCCGGCACAAACTGTGAGCCTGCACAGGTAGGAGAGCTGAAAAGTGGGTCGTGAATGGAAATAACTGCTGGTTTTGCAAATAGGGAGACAGAGAATACCGCTTCATTTCACTTCTAGAATGTTTGCCAGTAAAAAGCTGGATTAATGAGTTATGGAGAGCCCAGACTCATGAACTGAGACACCCACGTCCTACTTGCTGGTGGGTCCTAAATCTACCTTCACTCTCCATTATCTGGGTAGGCATCAATTACCCTCTCTCCTGTGGAAGATAAAAATAAATATGTTTTTAAATAATTGATGATATTAAATAGGTTTTCCAGCCACTGACCCCCCCAAAATAATTCAACAAAAATAATTTACATCATAATAAATTACTTAGCCAAAGGCAACATATTCACAGAAAAGCTGCACGAATGTGGTTTTAAATATTCTCCAGAGAAAGTAAAACTTGGAAGAAATCATTTGATTTTCTGCCACTGAAAACGTAGTAAAGAATCAATATGAATTCGTATCACGCACTTCGGCATTCAAAGCCAAATTGCTTAAAAGAACTTTCAAATGAATATTTTAGGCAGGTGAACATAAAGTCTGAGAATTGATTTAATAACAACTCTCAGTAAAAAGGAATACCAAATGAAATGTACACATCGATTATAACTTGCATCCCAATTTCAGAAACTTTGAAACGTGGAGAAGGAATAAGAACAACAAAATGTTGTCAGTGGTTGCCTTGGGTGGTAATATTATGGAAATTTTTCTGCTTCCTATTTTTCAGTTCTTCCATGTTTACCTAGGAAGAACATTAGGACTTCTAAAAGTAAGAAGAAACAAATGAACATTAGAGAAAATACACTAAGGGGTATTACATTGGAAATTGGGCGTCATTGATTGTGGACTGCAACAACGTCCTTTCACTGAAGAGCTCAGATGTCTTCAGCAAAAAAGAAACTGCCATACCCTGGTTTTGGCGTAGCATCTCAGCTGCCAGACTTTAAAGTGCCTTGAAATATCATTGTCTCCCTATTTATTAAAACAAGGTGCTACAGACACACCCAAGGACTGCAAATGCAGGCCTCCCATGAACAGTGGGGAAAATCATGCCCCCAAGTCAATTTCAAACCTTGTCCATATTTCATATGTGTGAAGAGTTTTCTCCAGGCCTCAATCTTGCAAAAAGGCCCCTCCCTCACTTGGACTTTAAAAATGCTTCGATAAAACCGCTCAGGGAGTTCAGGGTTTGGGGGGCAATGAGCCACCTGTTCTCCTGGCTCAGCCTTGCAATAAACCTTTCCCTGCTCTAAACTCCCAAGTTTTCATTTGTTTGGCCTCACTATCTATCGGGCACATGAAACTTGCATTCAGTAAAATCATCTGCCAATAGATTACCTTTTCCTTTCAATTATGTAAGCTTTTAATTTCTTTTTCTTGCCTATGGCACTGGCGGGAGCTTCCAATATGATGTTTAGTAGGAGTGGTGAGAGAGGATCTCCTTGCTTTATGATCTTAAAAAGCACTCTGGACCAGTCCCTCCCATCAGGAAACTTGCACAAGCCTCTTAGATAGCCTCTTCCACCAGAGGGCAGACAGCAGAAGCGAGAAGAACTACAATCCTGCAGCCTGTGGAACAAAAACCACATTCACAGAAAGACAGACAAGATGAAAAGGCAGAGGGCTATGTACCAGATGAAGGAACAAGATAAAACCCCAGAAAAACAACTAAATGAAGTGGAGATAGGCAACCTTCCAGAAAAAGAATTCAGAATAATGATAGTGAAGATGATCCAGGACATCGGAAAAGAATGGAGGCACAGATCGAGAAGATGCAAGAAATGTTTAACAAAGACCTAGAAGAATTAAAGAACAAACAAACAGAGATGAACAATACAATAACTGAAATGAAAACTACACCAGAAGGAATTAATAGCAGAATAACTGAGGCAGAAGAACGGATAAGCGACCTGGAAGACAGAATGGTGGAATTCACTGCTGCAGAACAGAATAAAGAAAAAAGAATGAAAAGAAATGAAGACAGCCTAAGAGACCTCTGGGACAACATTAAACGCAATAACATTCACATTATAGGGATTCCAGAAGGAGAAGAGAGAGAGAAAGGACCCGAGAAAATATTTGAAGAGATTATAGTAGAAAACTTCCCTAACTTGGGAAAGGAAATAGCCACTGAAGTCCAGGAAGGGCAGAGAGTCCCATACAGGATAAACCCAGGGACAAACACACCGAGACACATAGTAATCAAATTGGCAAAAATTAAAGACAAAGAAAAATTACTGAAAGCAGCAAGGGAAAAATGACAAATAACATACAAGGGAATCCCCATAAGGTTAACAGCTGATCTTTCAGCAGAAACTCTGCAAGCCAGAAGGGAGTGGCAGGATATATTTAAAGTGATGAAACGGAAGAACCTACAACCAAGATTACTCTACCCGGCAAGAATCTCATTCAGATTCGATGGAGAAATCAGAAGCTTTACAGACAAGCAAAAGCTAAGAGAATTCAGCACCACCAAACCAGCTCTACAACAAATGCTAAAGGAACTTCTCTAAGTGGGAAACACAAGAGAAGAAAAGGACCTACAAAAACAAACCCAAAACAATTAAGAAAATGGTAATAAGAACATACATATCGATAATTACCTTAAACATGAATGGATTAAATGCTCCAACCAAAAGACACAGGCTCGCTGAATGAATACAAAAACAAGACCCATATAAATGCTGTCTACAAGAGACCCACTTCAGACCTAGGGACACATACAGACTGAAAGTGAGGGGATGGAAAAAGATATTCCATGCAAATGGAAATCAAAAGAAAGCTGGAGTAGCAATACTCATATCAGCTAAAATAGACTTTAAAATAAAGAATGTTACAGGAGACAAGGAAGGACACTACATAATGATCAAGGGATCAATCCAAGAAGAAGATATAACAATTATAAATATATATGCACCCAACATAGGAGCACCTCAATACCTAAGGCAACTGCTAACAGCTCTAAAAGAGGAAATCGACAGTAACACAATAATAGTGGGGGACTTTAACACCTCACTTACACCAATGGACAGATCATCTAGAGAGGAAATTAATAAGGAAACACAAGCTTTAAATGACACAATAGACCAGATAGATTTAATTGATATTTATAGGACATTCCATCCAAAAACCGCAGATTACACTTTCTTCTCAAGTGCACATGGAACATTCTCCAGGATAGATCACATCTTGGGTCACAAATCAAGCCTCAGTAAATTTAAGAAAATTGAAATCATATTAAGCATCTTTTCTGACCACAACGCTATGAGATTAGAAATCAATTACAGGGAAAAAAATGTAAAAAGCACAAACACATGGAGGCTAAACAATACATTACTAAATAACCAAGAAATCACTGAAGAAATGAAAGAGGGAATCAAAAAATACCTAGCGACAAATGACAATGAAAACACGATCATCCAAAACCTATGGGATGCAGCAAAAGCAGTTCTAAGAGGGAAGTTTATAGCTATACAAGCCTACCTCAAGAAACAAGAAATATCTCAAATAAACAATCTAATGTTACACCTAAAGGAACTACAGAAAGAAGAACAAACAAAACCCAAAGTTAGCAGAAGGAAAGAAATCATAAAGATCAGAGCAGAAATAAATGAAATAGAAACAAAACAATAGCAAAGATCAATAAAACTAAAAGCTGGTTCTTTGAGAAGATAAACAAAATTCATAAACCATTAGCCAGACTCTTCAAGCAAAAGAGGGAGAGGACTCAAATCAGTAAAACTGGAAATGAAAAAGGAGAAGTTACAATGGACACCGCAGACATACAAAGCATCCTAGGAGAATACTACAAGCAACTCTAGGCCAATAAAATGGACAACCTGAAGAAATGGACAAATTCTTAGCAAGGTATAACCTTCCAAGACTGAACCAGGAAGAAGTAGAAAATATGAACAGACCAATCACAAGTAATGAAATTGAAACTGCGATTAAAACTCTTCCAACAAACAAAAGTCCAGGACCAGATGGCTTCACAGGTGAATTCTATCAAACATTTAGAGAAGAGCTAACACCCATCCTTCTCAAACTCTTCCAAAAAATTGCGGAGGAAGGAACACTCCCAAACTCATTCTATGAGGCCACCATCACCCTGATACCAAAACCAGACAAAGATACTACGAAAAAAGAAAATTACAGACCAATATCACTGATGAATATAGATGCAAAAATCCTCAACAAAATACTAGCAAACAGAATCCAACAACACATTAAAAGGATCATACACTGTGATCAAGTGGGATTTATCCCAGTGATGCAAGGATTCTTCAATATATGCAAATCAATCAATGTGATACATCATATTAACAGACTGAGGAATAAAAACCATATGATCATCTCAATAGATGCAGAAAAAGCTTTGACAAAATTCAACACCCATTTCTGGAGAGTTTTATAATAAAAACTCTCCAGAAAGTGGGCATAGAGGGAACCTACCTCAACATAATAAAGGCCATATACGACAAACCCATAGCAAACATCATTCTCATTGGTGAAACACTGAAGCATTTCCTCTAAGATCAGGAACAAGACAAGGATGTCCACTCTCACCACTATTACTCAACATAGTTTTGGAAGTCCTAGCCACAGCAATCAGAGAAGAAAAAGAAATAAAAGGAATCCAAATTGGAAAAGAAGAAGTAAAACTGTCACTGTTTGCAGATGACATGATACTATACATACAGAATCCTAAAGATGCCACCAGAAAACTACTAGAGCTAATCAATGAATTTGGTAAAGTTGCAGGATACAAAATTAACGCACAGAAATCTCTTGCATTCCTATAGACTAATGATGAAAAATCTGAAAGGGAAATTAAGGAAACACTCCCATTCACCAATTGCAACAAAAAGAATAAAATACCTAGGAATAAACCTACCTAGGGAGACAAAATACCTGTATGCAGAAAACTATAAGACACTGATGAAAGAAATTAAAGATGATACAAACAGATCAAGAGATGTACCATGTTCTTGGATTGGAAGAATCAATATTGTGAAAATGACTATACTACCCAAAGCAATCTACAGATTCAGTGCAATCCCTATCAAATTACCAATGGCTTTTTTTTACAGAACTAGAACAAAAAATCTTAAGATTTGTATGGAGACACAAAAGACCCTGAATAGCCAAAGCGGTCTTCAGGGAAAAAAACGGAGCTGGAGGAATCAGACTCCCTGACTTCAGACTATACTACAAAGCTACAGTAATCAAGATAGTATGGCACTGGCACAAAAACAGAAATATAGGTCAATGGAACAGGATAGGAAGCCCAGAGATAAACCCACACACCTATGGTCAACTAATCTATGACAAAGGAGGCAAGGATATACAATGGAGAAAAGACAGTCTCTTCAATAAGTGGTGCTGGGAAAACTGGACAGCTACATGTAAAAGAATGAAATTAGAACACTCCCTAACACCATGCACAAAAATAAACTCAAAATGGATTAGAGACCTAAATGTAAGACCAGACACTATAAAACTCTTGGAGGAAAACATAGGAAGAACACTCTATGACATAAATCACAGCAAGATCTTTTCTGACCCACCTCCTAGAGAAATGGAAATAAAAACAAAAATAAACAAATGGGACCTAATGAAACTTAAAACCTTTTGCAAAGCAAAGGAAACTACAAACAAGACGAAAAGACAACCCTCAGAATGGGAAAAAATATTCATAAACAAATCAACAGACAAAGGATTAATCCCCAAGATATATAAACACCTCATGCAGCTCAATATTAAAAAAACAAACAACCCAATGCAAAAATGGGCAGAAGACCTCAATAGACATTTCTCCAAAGACATACAGATGGCCAAGAAGCACATGAAAAGCTGCTCAACATCACTAATTATTAGAGAAATGCAAATCAAAACTACAATGAGTTATCACCTCACACCAGTTAGAATGGACATCATCAGAAAATCTACAAACAACAAATGCTGGAGAGGGTGTGGAGAAAAGGGAACCCTCTTGCACTGTTGGTGGGAATGTAAATTGATACAGCCACTATGGAGAACAGTATGGAGGTTCCTTAAAAAACTAAAAATAGAATTACCATATGACCCAGCAATCCCACTACTGGGCATATACCCAGAGAAAACCACAATTCAAAAAGACACATGCACCCCAATGTTCATTGCAGCACTATTTACAATAGCCAGGTCACAGAAGCAACTTAATGCCCATCGACAGATGAATGGATAAAGAAGATGTGGTACATACATACAATGGAATATTACTCAGCCATAAAAAGGAACGAAATTGAGTCATTTGTTGAGATGTGGATGGATCTAGAGACTGTCATACAGAGTGAAGTAAGTCAGAAAGAGAAAAACAAATATCGTATATTAACGCATGTATGTGGAACCTAGAAAAATGGTACAGATGAACCAGTTTGCAGGGCAGAAGTTGAGACACAGATGTAGAGAACAAACGTATGGACACCAAGGGGGGAAAACCGCGGTGGGGTGGGGATGGTGGTGTGTTGAATTGGGCGATTGGGATTGACATGTACACACTGATGTGCATAAAATTGATGACTGATTAAAAAAAAAAAAACTAAGGAAATTCTGACACATGCTACAACGTGGATGAATCTTAAAATCAGCCAGTCACAGAAGGACAAATATTAAATGATTCTACTAATATGAGGTACTCACAGCAGTCAAATGCAGAGACAGAAGGTAGAATGTGGTTGCCAGGGGCTGGGGGGGAAGGGGGAATGTGGAGTTAGTGTTTAATCCATATAGAATTTCACTTAGGGAAAATGAAAAAGTTCTGGAGGTGGTCATATCTGTACAACAATGTGTGAATGCAGTTAATGTCATAGAACTGTATACCTAAAATGGTTTCAATGGTAAATGTTATGTTATGCATATTTAAACAATGAAAAACATGAATGAAGTACTGATAACAACACAGATCAACACTGAAAACATCCTAAACGAAAGAAGCCATACAGAAAAGCCCACCAAAGTTGGAGTTATCTGTGCACCTTAAATCCATCAAAGCTGTGAAAATGAGGGAAAGTCTCAAGAACAGTGCTGGAAAAAGAAAACTGGATCAGAAAGGAAAAAGACATTTTCACACAGTTGGGATGAGTGGTAAAAGTTGAAGTGGGCCTGTGGTTTGGATTATAAGGTGGAAACCATAATGCTTTCCTCATTTGGGGTTATGTGGTGAGTGTCTGGGGTAAAACACACTGGAGTATTTCGTGCCACTTCAGCAAATATGGTAAAGCATATGGTAAAGCTGAGGAATCTGAATGTTGAGGTAAAGAGTACTTTGTACTGTAATTGCAGGTTTTCTGTATGTTTGAAATTACTGGAAAGTAAATTACTTTTCAAAACAACCATTTCAGTATCATGCCAGAAAAGCAGAGAAGCATCAAACTTCCTTATAGAGACCAAGCCTCTGGAACTCAGATCCAGTTCACCCAAAGTGGTGAAGCTAATTGCCCTTGTAGGAGTCCACATGTTATTAAGAGGCACTGTGGGAAGATTATATTAGTAGCCACCATGTCTTGGGTGTTGTGGATGACCTGGATATGGTTGAAACAGTGGGATTTTCAAAATTCCAATATTCCACTGCCCCATCAAAAATCTATTAGATGTTAACAGCACACCTGAAACTAACACGATGTCGTATATCAACTATACTCCAATTTTTAAAAAATTTAAAAAATAAACTATTACAGTTAAAAAAAACAACAACAGCTAGAACTAGTAAGCAAATTCAGTAAACCAGGAGGATACAAAATTAATATAAAAAATTAGTTGCATTTCTATACACTGACAACAAACCATCAGAAAGAGAAATTAAGAAAACAATCTCATTTATGATTGCATCAAAAAGAACAAAATACTTAGGAAAAAATTTAACCAAGGACTTGAAAGACCTGTACACTGAAAACTGTAAGACAGTGAAGAGAGAAATCGAAGAAGATACAAATATTTGGAAAGATATTCTGTGCTTATGATTAAAAGAATTAATATTGTTAAAACATCTATCCAAAGCAAACTACAGATTTAACACAGTCCCTATCAAAATTCCAATGGCATTTTTCAAAAAAATAGAGCAAATGACCCTAAAATGTGTATGGAACCACAAAGGAACCCCAATAGCCAAAGCACCTTGAGAAAGAAGAACAAAGCTGGAGGCATCACACTTCTGACTTCACGCTGTACTACAATGCTATGGTAACCAAAACAGAGTAGTTTTGGAATAAAAACAGGCACATAGACCAGAGGAACAGAATAAAGAGCCCAGCAATAAAGCCACACATACGTGGTCAGTTAATTCACGACACATCAGCCAAGAACATATGATGGGGAAAAGACAGTCCTCTCAATAAGCGGTGCTGGGTAAACTGGACGCCACACACAAAAGAACAACACAGACACCGTCTTACATCACACACAGAAACTGACTAAAAACACACACGCAATTTTCCACATCGAGCCCTTCCTCTGCTGGGCCTTCTGAACACCAACTCCCTCAGCACAGAAAGCATCTCCCCACTTTTCCTCACTTTTCTGCTCCTTCTCCTCCTGCAGGAGTGTCTCACCCAGCGCCTCCCCGCAGGTCCCAAGGAAACTGATCTCCCTGCTCCCGGTCATTGGCAGGCAGAGCCAAGCCTCAGGCAGGACCTGAGTCAGAGAGGCGGGCTCAGTGACCCCTGTGAATCGTGGGGGAAATGCAGGTACACCAAGAAGAGGCAGCACCCCTGCCAGCAGTCCTGCTGAATCCATTAAATTTGGGAAATTCAAACTAAAATGGTGCTGAATATCCCATAACTCCTCCAAAAATTTTTAAGGAAAAATTCATTGGAGGTGATATGGAAAGAAATGAATGTAGACACAAACTTTACAACTTATACCAAAATTTACCAAAATTGTCTATAAATTTTATTTTTCTTTAAATATTTATTTATTGGTTTGTTTTTATTTGGTTGTGCTGGGTCTTAGTTGCAGCAGGCGGGCTCCTTTGTTGCGGCTCACCAGCTCCTTAGTTGCAGCAACGTGGGCTCCTTAGTTGCGGCATGCAAACCCTTAGTTGCGGCATGCACGTGAGATCTAGTTCCCTGACCAGGGATCAAACCCTGGCCGCCTGCATTGGGAGCGTGGAGACTTAACCACTGCACCACCAGGGAAATCCTTACAAATTTTAAATGCAAAACTGTAAAATATCTAGAAGGAAATCCACATGACCTTGGGTTTAGCGATGAGGTTTAAAAAACACCACCAAAAGCCTATCCACAAAAGAACAATAAGCAACATGAACTTTATAAAATTAAAAATTTCTACTATGCGAAGGACTTCGCTCAGAGAACCAAAAGGCAAGCCACAAACTGGGAGAAAATATTTGCAACACATATATCTGATAGAATTTATACTCAAAATACAGAAAGAACTCTAAACTGTCAACTGAAAGAAAAACACACAACGTGAGAGTTGCGAGTTAAGTTTTATTCAGGGTCTTACTGAGAATTATAGCCCAGGAGACAAACTCTCAGTAGCTCTGAGAAGCTGTTTCAGAAGAGATAGGGGAAGAGGCAGTATATATATGAATTTTTTGGCTGGGAAATACAAGTAGTCAACCATAAAAAGATTACTGCTAATCACAAAGAACAGAAATCTCAAGTTAATGATTTTAGTGCTTTTCTATGTATGGGAAGGGGCAAGAATCATTGAAATTTTTCCTTAGATATGCATCTTAACTGTCTAGGGGCCCGAATATCCAAAGCACAGAGTGTTTCATCCTGTTTTTTCCATCCTGAATTCCCCTCAGGGCACACTGTCAGTGGGTGACTGCAGTGAGTTGTGACTTAATCCTTTGTATAATGATGAGTGATGATGAGTGACACTCTTGTTTTTGTTTGCAAAAACAAACAACCCACTGAAAATGGGTAAAGATCTGAACAGACACCTTGCCAAAGAAGACACCATACATAGTACACAAGCGTATAACATAATGCTCAACAACATACAATTACAAATCAAAACAACAGTGAGATAGCACTGCACACCTATAGAACTAAACTAAAAAAAAAACGACAATACCAATTGCTGGAGGGTGACAAACAACAGGAATTCTAATTCATGATTGATGGAATGACTACAGCCACTTTGGAAGATAGTTTTACTGTTTTTTTCCAAAGCTAAACAAGTCTCACCTTAGGAGCCAATAATCGTGACTCTAAGTATTTAGGCGGCTGCTTTGAAAAACTGTCCAAACAAAAAATAGCATGCAACTATGCACAGCAGCTCTATTCCAAATAGCTAAAAACTTTAAGAATTCAGGAAGCCCTTCAGTAGATGAATGCATAAGCATGTCAAGGGGAGCAGAATATGCCACCCCCAAAATATGCCTCTTTGGCATAAAGATTATTGGGGGCTGATTAATTTTTAAAAACAGCAGACACAGAAGAATCTCTGAAAACCAGAACAGAATTGCCCTTTTGAGAGGGAAATTTACACTTTTAAGGGAAATCTCCATTTTTAAGGGTGTCTCCCTCTCTACCAGGAATAGAAGGATGACTAAATTTCAAGAAACTCTTAACAAAGGAGAAGGCCTGGACTTAAATCTGCATAACAACCCTTCCCTCGTTTACTGTGCTTTGCCTGATAACCTCTCTTAACTGGATCCCCACTCCCTCCGCATCTTTCTTTTGGTTTTAGATGAAGATGGTATTTAAGGATGATGGCTTAGGCCATCTTGGGGAGTTACTCATTTTTCCTGGGTCTCTCCCATGTATATAGGAGGTATTCATGTTATTAAACTTCTGTTTGTTTTTCTCCTATTAATCTGCCTTTTATTACAGAGGGCTCTCAGCCAAGATCCTCGAAGGGGAGAGAGAAAATTATTTTCCCTCCCATACACATACAATGGAATACAATTCAGTAATAGAAAGGAATGAAACATCAACTCACGTAAGGACACGGATGAATCTTCCGTGCATACTGCCAAGTGAAAGAATTCAAACCAAAGGGGCTATAGTATGACCCCCACTTATACGGTATTCTGCAAAACTATAGCGATGATAAACAGATCACGGGGCGGGGGTTTGAAGTATTCTGTATGATATTTAGTGATGGACACCTGCCACTATACATGTGTCAGTGTAATGGAGCAGGCACCTGTGAGACCCTTCCAGGACAGATGCCCCCTCCCCCATGTCCTCCACCTGCCTCTTGTCTGTAGAAAAACTTTAGCCAGAGAATAACCTTCATCAGAGAAGTGAGAAAACGCAGAAGCAAAGGAAAGCAGTCAAACAAGACAAAATAATAATAGTTTAGCCATTACACAAAGTCAGGGACCTTGAGTTCCTCCTCAAGGGCTAGATATAATCTCTGAGCCATGTCCTTTGAGCTGTCCTGCAGGTACTGAAAGCCCCACCAGGTGGAAGAAGCTAACTACATGATGAACAGACCGTAGCCATGACATAAGCTGTTCCACCTTGCAAAATTCCAAGAACTGGCCTCAAGGAAATGGGAACAAACCGACCCTAGAACTGAAGATGAGCTGTACTTAAAGCAATCAAGATGACACTGATCAGACCACCGCATGACCAATGTCAAGACGACTGTCAGAGCTGACTGTGCTGTTCTGCACGTAGCCCCCTCCCTCTGCCTATACACTCCTAAAACTCCCCTTTAAAAGCTCTTCCCCGCCCCCCCCCACCCCCCACCGAACAGCAACTGGGATTTGGTTTTTGGATGCAAGTCCACCTTCTCCCCAGGTTGCCAGCCTCCTGAATAAAGCAAACTTTCCCTTCCTACCAACACTTGTCTCTTGAGTATTGGCTTTCAAGTGGCGAGCAGCCAACCCTGAGTTTGGTCACATCAAAACCTATAGATTTTTACAGAACAATGAGTAAACCATAATCAATTCAAAGTAAGTTATTTAGGATGTAGGAGTGGTGCAGGATGGAACACAAAATATGACAAAGAATCTAACTGCACTAGAAACATGGAAAAAAAACTCACTGTAGGTTGAGGCAGAAGGTACTGAGCTCAGTGATTTGGACACGAATGGAATAACGGCAAAATGTATGGTTCATAAACAGTGCACTCTACTTCATAAAGTCCCTTCCCACGGGGCAGTAGCTAACAATTCTGAAACCACTATATCTCTAATCTGAAAAGGAGCAATGAATTGAATAAATGGCAGATAGTGGGAGCCAGGCTCCTCACTGTGGGCGTGGCAGTTTATAAGGAGAGGAGGCTCTGCCCTCCTAATCCTGGGTCTGAGCTTCCTGGGAGGATGGTGCGGGGAACTGGCTGGCCCTAGGGAGTGCACAGCTCTTTACCCTGGGAAGGCCCTGCAGACAAAGGAACCTCACACTCATCTTTCCACCCAGAACAGCTGGGCATTTAACTCTCAGCACTCTGGAATCAGTTAGTTGCAGCTTTCAAGACATTCTCGCCCCCAAGCACATAAAGGGGTATGAAGGTCTTGCCTTATCCCTAAGTTGCCCCAGAATCCAGGCCCTTCCAGGTCCTGGGGCGTGGAGCCAGGATGGAGGTGCCTGGGTCTCTGAGCAGCAGCGGAGAGCAAGGAGGGAGGCCAGTCCCGAGGGCAGGGCTCTGCTGAAGTCTGTGAGTCCCGGTGCCCTGATGAGATCCACTCCCAGCGGGGACGCTGGCAGGGCCTGCAATGGTTCCATTTTCCACCTGAGTCCCTTTGATTAAGCAACGGCAAAACCATCACTGGATTCAGGTGTCTCCTGGTGGTGTTTCAAACTCTGACACAACAGCTTTACAAGGGAGCAAGAGAATGTGCTTCAGAACCTTCTAAAATGAGGAGGGAAGAGTGAAATTGAAAGAAATGAACCCCGAGGAGCTTTTCCTACAAAGACCCCCTGTGGGGAGAGGCAAGAATGGAAAAGCAGGGAACTGTTGAAAAACAGTCCCCACCAAGCACCTCCCTTGCACATGGGAAAAGCATAAGGGCCATTTTGGAACACAAAGGTCTCATTCCTGATTGAGGAAGCCATCCTGGAGGCCGCCCACAAGGGGACCCTCCCCTGAAGATCCCTGAGAGGTGGGCTAGAGAGGTGGGCTGCCAAGCACATGGTACAGAGACCTGGGAAATCCCTTGACCCATCCGGCCTCGGTGTGCACATCTCTAAGATCAGGCCACGGCTCACTGAATAGTAAAGCACTAGACTCTTGGACCCAAAGAAGCAGCCCTGACACCAGCTGCCCTATCTGCTGCTAACAGTTTTCCAGTCTTTTCTTCCTGTCATGGCTGCCAGTGAACCTCTCCTGCAACAGCAACTGCCCCTACCTTCCATCTTCTATGCTCCAGCCCTCCTACAGCTAAAATTTTTGGAACAGAGTGCAGAAGAAAACAAGTAGCCATGAGCCAGAGCCTGAGGGGCACACCAGCGTACAAAGCTGTGCCCTCACCATCTCCATCTGGACATGATGTGGCCCTTAGGGATTCCGGGATGTCTGGGTCAGCCTCACACGGGTGTCAACCTGGTCATGTGCACATACGTGAGCGCCTGCCCATACCTAACTCTTATTGGTCAAGATGTTTGATCTTAGGGAGATTTCAACTCTGCATGCCAGGTTACATACTCCTGGGGTTGATGACTGTGAAGGACAGATGCTCCCCAGATCTAGGCTGCCCAGATCTTATCTCTGAGTCAGAGAGGCAGAAGAACACAGGGTCTGTCTGCTGGAGCCGGAGGCCTCCATAATCACACGTTCCCTAAAAGGCAGGCAGGAAGTCTAGCTCCCGTGCTGGAACGTGCGCGTGCACTCGCAGAATGAGAAGAGCCCGTGCAACTGACCCTTTAATTATAAAAAAGAAAGAAAACCAGGTAAAGCAAATTGGCATCTACTAAGATGGCATTTTCATCCCAAACACTACTCGAGTGTTGTTCTAGGAAGGTTAATCTCATTTATAATAACTTTAAAAACGGAATATTCAGCAGCATGGCACAGACTAAATAATGCGACATTATGGAAACTCTGCAAACCACTTATTGGCATGAGGACATGCTTAAGTAACAACATTGACTGAAATGAGAAGAATGCAGATTATGGAACAGATGTGAATGGGTGTGTGGTTCTGTGCACACAAGTGACATGACAACTGTGGAGCCAGTCTGGGGACCGGCCAAGGATTCTGATGTCAGGCAATAGTGACACCAAGTAAGGGCCAGGCATCATCAAAAAATCTGCAAACAATAAATGCTGGAGAGGGTGTGGAGAAAAGGGAACCCTCCTGCACTCTTGGTGGGAATGTAAACTGATACAGCTACTATGGAGAACAGTATGGAGTTCCTTAAAAAACTAAAAATACAGCTACCATATGATCTAGCAATCCCACTACTGGGCATAAACCCTGAGAAAACCATAATTCAAAAAGATACATGTACCACAATGTTCATTGCAGCACTATTTACACTAGCCAGGGCATGGAAGCAACCTAAGTGTCCACCGACCAATGAATGGATAAAGAAGATGTGGCACATATATACAATGGAATATTACTCAGCCATAAAAAGGAACAAAATTGAGTTACTTGTAATGAGGTGGATGGACCTAGAGTCTGTCATACAGAGTGAAGTGAGTCAGAAAGAGAAAAACAAATACCATATGCTAACGCACATATATGGAATCTAAAAAAACGGCACTGATGAACCTAGTGGCAGGGCAGGAATAAAGACACAGTCGTAGAGAATGGACTTGAGGACGCGGCAGGGGAAGGGGAAGCTGGGACGAAGTGAGAGCGTAGCACTGAGATATATACACTATCAAATGTAAAATGGATGGCTAGTGGGAAGCTACTGCATAGCACAGGGAGATCAGCTCAATGCTTGGTGACAAGCTGGAGGCGGGGGATAGGGAGGATGGGAGGGAGGGTCAAGAGGGAGGGGATACGGGGATATATGTATATGTATAGCTGATTCACTTTGTTGTACAACAGAAACTAACACAACATTGTAAAGCAATTATACTCCAATAAAGATATTAAAAAAATAAATAAATAAGGGCCAGGCTTCTACCTCTCCCAAACCTAGACATGCTTCCTGAGAGCAGGTGAACACAAAAAGGTTATAAATGAGCAAAAAAACTCACTTGTGGGCTTAAAGTCCTCAAGGCCATTTGACCTATATCCTCCACCCAAAGATCTAAGAGTCTTATTAAACAGGAGCAAACCAGGGCCAAGGCCAAACACAGAACCTGCCACACAGTAGGTATTTAATACAGAACTGTTGAATTAATGTAGTTGCTCCTTTGTGGAGGCTGAGAAAGGGATCTGATACATCACACAGTTCTTTGTAAACTAATCACTGAAAATGCCAGCCCTCTAACAAGGTCTAAGCTGACTAATTATAGAATTTAACAAATTTATTTTAAAAGGTAGCACTAAAGAGTGTCTTTGTAAAGAACATAAAAACCTGTCACATTCTTTGTCATACAGATTGACTTGTGTGCAATGTAGCCATTTAATAAAAAGCTAGGGCTTCCCAGCTGGCACAGTGGTTGAGAATCTGCCTGCCAATGCAGGGGACATGGGCTCGAGCCCTCATCCCAGAAGATCCCACATGCCGTGGAGATACTAAGCCTGTGCGCCACAACTACTGAGCCTGCACTCTAGAGCCCGCGAGCCACAACTACTGAAGCCTGCACACCTAGAGCCCGTGCTCCGCAACAAGAGAAGCCACCGCAATAAGAAGCCCGCGCACCGCAACCAAGAGTAGCCCCCGCTCGCCGCAACTAGAGAAAAGCCCACGCGCAGCAACGAAGACCCAACGCAGCCAAAAATTAATTAATTAATTTTAAAAAAAAAGCTAGCATTTATTAAATGTCAATTATTAGCAGGTGACCACTGGAAATAATGTTCTAGACCTGTTCTAGATGTATTTTATATATTCGATCATGGATATAACCAACTCTCTAGATGTAGCAAAAGATACACAACATGAGTTGCCAATTTATTTCTATTCATGATCAGGTGGTGGGCAGATGGGAAGAAGAGAAAAACAAAACATCAAACCATGGTCCTTTATTCTTAGAGACCTCGGTCCTCCATACACAAAGGACATGCTTGGCTGAAATAATGGCTAAAGTAGGTGAAAATGAAAGAGTAACTTAAACTCATTTACCCAGGAATGTCCAATTCAGGTGTTTCCCAGTTGAAAAGCATGTGAAGCAGGTATCTTCAGGGCAGGTGGGCACCTGGGAGCAGAGTGGGTGTCCACCGGCATTTGGGAGCCAGGACCGGGGGCAGGGGGACACAGGGGCTGCTCTTCCAGAGGCCTGCAGGGGGGCCCTGGTACTCCTGAGACTTCACTGAGACCCCAGCTACCCACATGGAATAAACCCCTCAAGCCAGGCTCCTCAGATACGGCTCTCAAGACAGAGGCAGGCTGTGTCTGCATCCTTCAGGGCCCTTTGACGAGCTGCCATGAAGGAGGCTGTGATGCCTCCCTGCCCTCCCTGCACAGGTCCTGCATTTCATCCTCACAGCCTCAACTTCCCTCTGCAGAACAAAGCTCCCTCACACCCACAGATCTCTTCCGAGACAGCTGAGAGGTCTGGTGCTCAGACCCAGGAGTGACCAGCTGGGAGGTTCTACACAGGCATCACTGATGATCCCTCCAAATTGAAAATGCTCACTTTGGAGAAAAGGGAGCTCTCGTGCACTCTTGGTGGGAATGTAAATTAGTGCAGCCACAAGTTCCTCAAGAAGTTAAAAACAGAACTGCCATATGATCCAGGAATTCCTCTCATGGGTATATTTCTGAAGGAAATGAAATCAGTACCACAAAGAGATATCTGCACTCCCATGTTCATTGCAGTATTATTCACAATACCTAAGTCATAGAAACAACCTAAGTGTCCATCTACAGATGAACGGCTAAAGATAATGTAGTATACACAGAAGATGGAAAACTATTCAGCCATAAAAAGAAGAAAATCTCACCATTTGGGATACATGGATGAACCTGGAGGACATTATGTTAAGTGAAATAAGCCAGATGCAGAATGACAAATGCTGCATGATCTCACTTTTACGTGGAATCTAAAGTAGTTGAATTCATGAAAGCAGAGAGTATGGTGGTTACCAGGGGGAAAGGGAGAATGGGGAGCTGTTGGCATATTGGTCCATGGGTACAAAGTTTTAGTTATGCAAGATGAATAAGTACTGGAGATCTAAGGTACAACAATGTGACTTTACTATACACTTGAAATGTGCCATTGAAAGGACTGAACTATCAAGCCATGCAGACAAAGATGAAGATTAAATGCATATTAATTAGCAAAAGAAGCCAGTCTGAATGGACTACATACTGTTTGATTCCAGCTATATGACATTCTGGAAAAGACAAAACTACAGAGATGGTAGACAGATCAGTGATGGCCCATGCTTTGCGGGGAGGGGTGAGTTGAAAAGGGGAATGGGATGATGGAAGGAGGTCCAAATGGGCCAGATGAGAGTGAACTTCCTCTGGTTAGAAGATCATGTGATCATGCTGGGTGTGAATGAAAAAGCCTGGGGTGTGTAGTACCAGTGTGAACAAGAAGGCTACTTCTCACTCTAGGAGACAAAGGTCTTATTCCATATTACATGTAGCTATTTCAGAACCAGTTCTGAGAAATTTAACTTTTACTATATAAAATATATAACAAAAAATTTTCCATTTAAACCATGTTTAAATATGTGATTCAGTTGCATTAAGTATATTCACAATGCTGTGCAACCATCCACCACTGTCCACTTCCATATATCGTTCATCATCCCAGACAGAAGCTCTGCACCCATTAAACAATAACTCCTCATTCCCTCCTGCCCCTAGGCCCTGGGAACCTCTATTCTTCTTCATGTCTCTATGAATTTATCTTTTATAGATACTTCATATAAATAGAATCATACAACATTTGTCCTTTTGTGTCTGGCTTATTTCGCTTAGCATAAAACGTTTTCAACATTCATTCATGTTATAGCATGTGTCAGAGTTTCATTGCTTTTAAAGACTGAATGATTATTCCATTAAATGTACCATACCACATTTGGTTTATCCATTCATCTGTTGATGGACGTTTGACTTATCTCCATGTACTGGTGATTGTGAATGATGCTACTAGAACAACTGCATACAAGTATCTGTTTGAGTCTCTGTTTTCAATTCTTTTAGGTACATGCCTAGAAGCGAAATTGCTGCATCATATGGCAATTCTATGTTTAAATGTTCAAGGAACCACCACACTGCTTTCCATAACAGCTGCACTATTTTATAGTCCCACCAACAGCACACAAGGCTCCAGATTTCTCCATCTCCTCGTCGTGTGAACCTCTTCGGAAAACTTTCCCAGGTAGCCACCTTGGATACAAAGATGGCAGCAAAATTGGGATATTCTTTGAAAATAAGATGACTTGCTCCTGCTAGAACCTGCTTCCATAGTTACTCTCCCAGTACTTGGACACCTCTCCCAAACCTCTACACGGACGGTTTCTCCTGCCTTGATGCGTTATCCCCCGTTGCCTGGAAAATCCCTCCAAACGCCAGCTCAGCTTGTCCTCCTCTGAGCAGTCTTCCTTGGTTCATCCAGGTCAAGCTGCTGTCCTTCCCTTGGCGCCAGGCTAACCTTTGCCCACATCACTGGGTAGTGATTGTCTGAATGTCTGTCTCCCCCAGACCAGGAGCTCTTCCACGGCAGTCTCTGAGAGGGATCCTCAGCGTCCTCAGGGCACAGGATCGATCATGGCACATTGGAGGAAACCTTTGTCCACTGAGTGACAACCAGTATAGGCTCAGGTAAAGCCCTGTGATGGGGCTCTCCAAGATCTGCGCTGTGCTCCTGTGTACCAGGCCATATACTGTCCTCACAGAGCCTGCTGTCGGCGGGGTGGTGTGTGCAGGGAGGTAGATATTAAATAGTCATCAAATCGCTCTTCCATTAGAGCTATTGCGATCAGTGCTATAAAGAAATTTACAGAGGTGGCCATATACAATGGGGATCAGAATATGGCTGGTGTAAATCAAAGCTTCTACTGAGCAGGACTCAATTAACATTGGTTTTACAAATGTAAAAGAAAAGTGACTTTTAGGTTGACATCTAAAGTTTGAGTACTGCATTAGTTTTCTATTAATGCTGTAACAAATCACCACAAACTTGGTGGCTTAAAAGAACACAAATATTATCTCACAGATGTGAAACTCAAAAGTCTAAGATGGGTTGGCAAGGCTCTGGAGAAGAATCCCTTCTCTCACCTTTTCCGCCCTACAGGCCGCCTACATTCCATGGCTCGTGGTCCCTTCGTCCATCTTCACACCTCCAGAAGGAAATGCAGCTCTGCCAACACCCTGAGTTTAGCTCAGTGAGACCCAGGTCTGACTTCAGCCTACAAAACTGTAAGAAATAAACTTACATTGCTCTAAGCTACTACATTTATGATCATTCAAAAGCAGGTAGGTAGGACCTCAGGGGGCTGTGAATCCAAGGCAGTCTGTGATCCTGCCCCACCTTCACTTGCTGAGAAGGGGGGAAAAGTGAAACTAGAGTGTACAAACCAGGGAGGACACTCACAGGAGACAGAGAATTTGCGGAGGTTCAGCCAGCCTGACCGGAAAACCAGGCACATCACTGCAGGAGATGGAGACAAATTTGGAGGCAGAGGAGAAGGGACAGCAAGGAGTCAGTGCCCCCTCCCCAGCACAACACTGCAATGTGCTGGGCTTTCCCAGGTGACAGCAGTGACCTCGCTCACAAGGGGGGCAGAAAGCGGAAGCGGTGGGCGGCTCACTGCCCAGCTGCACGGATCACAGCTGGAGGGATCCATTTCTCATCGGCAGTGCCCAGATTTCTGAGGAGGAACCCCCACGATGGGGCAGGGAGTTGGGGAGGAGAGGAAAGAGGCCGATAAGAACAACAAAGGGCATTAAAGGATGTGTTTTCTGCTGTCTGCTTCGGGATTTCAGCAGGTCTGCCCTTGAACTTCTGGGAGTGCCCCACTGAAGGATCCCCCAACCAGGCTGTGGGTAGCCTGAAGCCCCAGGTGCTAAGCCCTCACCTCCCCACACTCTGCCACCAGCTCTTTTTAATGTGTCCGTGAGTGCAGCCATGAGAGCCAGCACAGGTAAAGAGAAACCAAAAACTTGAGCTGTACTGCCACCTTCCGGAAAACAAAAGAAAAGTTTCTAATTGCCAGCCTGTTGAACTGTATGTACAAAGTAAGTAAGCAAAGGCTTCCTTAGTTAAGGAGGTTATTCGCTACTTCAAATGTGATGGCAGAGGCACATTTCATCAGAAACTATGAAAAATCACGGTAATATGGCATCACAGAAAGAAAATGTCAATGCTCCAGCAACTAAACTCCGAGGTCCACAATATTGTGATCTAACTGATAAAGAATTCAAAATAGCTGGTTTGAAGAATTCTATAAGCTACAAGGAAACTCAGAAAGGCAATTCGATGAACTCAGGAATAAAATTAAAGAACAGAAGGAGTTCTTTACTAAAGAGATAGAAATTTTTATAAAGAACCAAACAGAAATTCTGGAGGTGAACCATTCAATTAACGAGATGAAGAATGCATTAGAGAGCTTAGGGCAGACTGGATGGAAGAAAGAATAAGCAACTTGGAGGACAGAAATCTGGAAACGACTCTTTCCTCAAAGAGAACTAAGTTTTTTAAAAAGTGAAGAAACACTACAAGCTATGAGATTTAAAGAGAAAAACAAATATAAGAATAATTGTTATATCAGAAGAAAAGAGAGCGAGAAGGGAGCAGAGAGTATATTTAGAGAAATAATAGCTGAGAACTTCCCAAACCTGGGGAAGAAACTGGATATACAAGTCCATGAAGCTAAGAGAACATCTAACTACCTCAATGCAAAAAGACCTTCTCCAAGATATATTCTAGGAAAATTGTCAAAAGTCAATGACAAAGAATCTTAAAGGGAGCCTGTGGGAAAAAAGAAAGTAATCCACGAAGGAACACCCATTAGGCTATCAGCATAGTTCTCAGAAGGAACTCTACAGGCCAGGAGAAAGTGGAATGACACACTCAAAGTGTTAAAAGACAAAAACAGCCAAGAATACTTTATCTGGCAGTTATCCATCAGATTAGAAGGAAAATTAAAGGCTTTCTCAGACAAACAAAGCTAAGGAAGTTCACCACTACTAGATCTGCCTTGCAAGAAAGGCTGAAAGGAGCTCTTCAAGCTGAAATGAAAAGACTAATTAGTGACATAAAAGCAAATGAAAGTACACAATACTCTAACAAAGGTGAAAAATAAAGAGTCAGAATTAGAAAACTGTAACTCTATATATTAATGCAGTGGTACATTAACCACTTAATATAAAGGCTAAAAATACATTAAAAATAACTATAGCTATTGATGTTATAATTTCTCCAAAAATTCACAGTTTTCATAAAAAGAGGTAAATTGTAACATCAAAAGTATTTTTAAAAAAAGGAGTAAAATGGTGGAAACTTTATAAGTGGATAAAGTTAAGGTGCTATTGTCATAAAAATGACTATTTACCACAAAGGAAAAATCTACAGTAGAGTCACAAAACACACACAAAAAAAAGGAGACTGAGAAAATTACCATGGAAAACCACCACTTTACAGAGGTAGACAGAAACAGAGGGAAAAGAAACGATAGAGATACAAAATAATCAGAAGGCAAACAATAAATAAGATGGCAGCAGTAAGTCCTTACACATCAGTAATCACTCTAAATATAAATGGATTGAATTCACCAAACAAAAGACACAAAAATGGCTGGATTGATTAAAAAACAAGACCCAACTATATGCTGACTACAGGAGACTCATTTCAGCCCCAAAGACACACAGGTTTAAAGTGAAAATAATAAAGAGGATATTCCATGCAAGAGGAATCCAAAAGAAAGTATGCATAGCCATACGTATATCAGACAAAATAGGCTTTAACCCAAAAGTGATAACAACAGACAAAGACGGTCATTATATATTGATAAAAGGGTCAATACATCAGGAAGATATAACAATTGTAAATATATACACACCCAATATTGGAGCACCAAAATATATTAAACAAATAATAACACATCTAAAGAGAGAAACAGACAATATATTAATAGTAGGGGACTTCAATACCCAATTGTCAGCAATGGATAGATCATCCAGACAGAAAATCAACTAAGGAAACAGTGGAACTGAACTACACTCTAGAACAAATGGAATTAACAGACGTATAAAAAAAATTCCATTCAACAGCGGAATACACATTCTTCCCAAGTGCACATGGAATATTCTCCAGGATAGATAGTTTGAAAGGACAGAAAACAAATCTTTGAAAATTTAAGAAGATTGAAATCATACCAACTATCTTTTCTGACCACAATGGTATAAAACTAGAAATCAACAAGAGGAAAGCTTGAAAATCTACAAATATGTAGAAACTAAACATCACACTTCTGAACAACCAATGGGTCAAAGGGGAAATAAAAAATATCTCAAACAATTGAAAACAAAAATACAAAATATCAAAACTTATGGGGTGCAGCAAAAGCTGTTCTGAGAGGAAAGTTTACAGCAATAAATGCATATATTAGGAAATTAGAAAGATGTCAAAAAACAAATTTCATAATTCGTGGTACTAGTAAAAGAAGAACAAATTATGCCCAAAGTTAGTAGAAAGAAGGAAATAATAAACATCAGAGTGGGAAACGAATGAAATAGAGACCAGAAAAACAACAGAAAGGATTCAAAAAACTAAGAGGTGGTCCCTCCAAAAGATAAAATTGACAAAACCTTTACCTAGACTAAGAAAAAAAAGAGAAGACTTAAATAAATTAAATTAGAAATGAAAATAGAAAAAAAAAAGAAAATGGAGACATTACAACTGATAAGGCAGAAATACATAGGATCATAAGAAATTACTATGAACAATTGTAAGACAAAAAATTAGATAACCTAGAAGACATCGATAAACTTCTAGAAACACATAACCTATCAAGACTAAATCAGGAAGAAACAGAAAACCTGAACAGACCAATAACAAGTAAAGAGGTTGAATCAGTAACCAAAAACCTCCCAACAGAAAACCCCAGGACCAGAAGGCTTCAATGACAAATTCTACCAAGCATTCAAAGAAGAATTAAGACCAATCCTTCTCAAACTCTTCCAAAAAACTGAGGAGGAGGGAATACTTCCAAACTCATTCTAGGAGGTCAGCATTACCCTAATAACAAAGCCAGATAAGGACACAATGAGAAAACTATAGACCAATATCCCTGATGAATACAGATGCAAAAATTCTCAACAAAATATTAGCAAACAGAATTCAATAACACATAAAAAGGATTATACACCATGATTAAGTAGGATTTATCCCTGGAATGCAAGGATGGTTCAACATATGCAAATTAATAAACATAATAGATCACATTAATAAAATGAAAGAAAAAAATCACATGATCATTTCAATAGATGCAGAAAAAGCATTTGACAAAATACAACATTCTTTCATGATAAAAAAAAAAAAAACCAACCCTCAGCAGATTGGGTATAGAAGGAACATACCTAACATAATAAAGGTCATATATGACAAACCCACAGAGAACATTATACTCAATGGAGAAAAACTGAAAGCTTTTGCTCTGAGATCAAGAACAGAACAAGAATGGCTACTTTCACCATTCTTATTCAATATAGCATTAGAAGTCCTAACTAGAGCAATTAATCAAGACAAAACAAAAGCATACAAATTGGGGAGGAAGAAGTAAAACTGTTGCTATTTGCAGATCATAGGACTCTGTATATAAAATAATCTCCGAAACTCAACCAAAAAACCATTGGAACTAATCAACAATTTCAGTAAAGTTGCAGGATACAAAATCAACATACAGAAATCAGTTGCATTTCACACACTAAGGATGAAACATCTGAAAAAGAAATAAAGAAAACGATTCTATTCACAACAGCATCAAAAACAACAAAATACTTAGGAACAAATTTAACCAAGAAAGTGAAAGATCTGTATGATGAAAACTCCAAGGCTTTCCTGAAAGAAATCAAACTCACAAACAATTCAGAAGACATCCTATGTTTATGAATTGGAGGAAGTAATATTGTTAAAATGTCCATACTACCCAAAGCCACCTATAGATGCAATGCAATCCCCATCAAAATACCAATGGTATTTTCCCCAGAAACAGCAAAAACAATCCTAAAATTTGTAGGGAATCATAAAAGACCCCAAATAGCCAAAGCAATCCTGAGGAAAAAGAACAAAGCTAGAGGTATCAAATTTCCTGATTTCAAACTATACTCCAAAGGTATAGTAATAAAAAAAAAAAAAAAAAACAGTATGGTACTGGCACAAAAATAGACACATAGACCATTGGAACAGAATATAAAGCCCAGAATTAAACTGCTACTTATATGGTCAACTAATATTCAACAAGGAGCCAAGAGCACCCAATGGGGAAAGGATAGTCTCCTCAACAAATGATATTGGGAAAACTGGAGAAACACATGTAGAGCAATGAAGCTGGACACCTATCTTACACCACTCACAAAATCTCACTCAAAATAGATCAGACTTAATACCTGATACTTTAACTCCTCTAAGAAAACGTAGAGGAAAAGCTCCTTGACATTTGTCTTGACAATGATTTTTAAAATACGACACCAAAAGCACAAACAACAAAAGCAAGAATCAACAAATGGGACAACATTAAACTTTAAAGCTTCTGCACAACAAAAGAAACAATTAAAAATGAAAAGGCAACTTGTACAGGAGAAAATGTTTGCAAACCATATATCAGATAAGGGGTTACTATCCAAAATATATAAAGAACTCACAGCTCAAAATCAAAAAAAGGAACCACCTGATTTTAAAATGGGCAGAAGAAATAAAGACATCTTTCCATAGAAGACATTCAAATGGCCAACAGGTAAATGAAAAGATGCTCAACATCACTAATCATCAGAGAAAATGCAAATCAAAACCACAATGAGGCAACACTCACACCTGTTAGGATGGCCATCACCAAGAAGACACCAGGTAACAAGTGCAGGCAAGGATGTGGAGAAAAGAGGACACTTACGCACTGTTGGTGGGAATGTAAATTGGTTCAAGCACAAGGGAAAACAACATGAACCTTCCTCAACAAATTAAAAATAGACCAACCATATGATCCAGCAATTCCACTTCTGGGTATATAGCTAAAGGAAATGAAAACAGAATTTCAAAGAGACATCTGCACTCCTATTTTTATTGCAGCATTATTCACAATAGACATGGAAACAATATAAGTACTCATCAAATGGATAATGTCTCTCTCTCTCTCTCTCTCTCTCTCACACACACACACACACACACATACACACACGCACAATGGAATATTATTCAGCCTCGAGGAAGGAGGACATTCTGCCACTTACGACAACATGGATGGACTTGCAGACATAGAAAGACAGAGTATGACATCACTTACATGTACAATTTAACAAAGCTAAATTTTTAAAAACAGAATAAAATAGTGATTAGCAGGGGATGAGGGGGTGGGGGGACAGATGTTAAGAGTACACATTTACAAGTAGTAAATAAGCCCTAGAGATATAATGCTTAGTACCGTACAATAGGGACAAAAATATTATAATCATCAAACTTGCTAAGAGACTATAACAATTTTTCCAACTACTAAAAAGAAAGGATAATTTTGTAATGAGATAGAGGTGCTAATTATTGCTACAATCACATTAAAATATAACAATGTCCTTAAATTAACATGTTGTACACCTTGAATTTATATAACTTTACCTGTCCAATGTATCTCGATGAAAAAAAAAAAAGGATCAGGGTCAAGGTCTGGATGAGTCAGTATCAAGGCAAGGATGAGCCTAAGGGTCACAGTCAGGTACAGGATTGGGCCAGTGTCAGGTTGAGGATCTGAATAAGATTCAGTACGTGGGTGGATCTGGGTCATGAGGGTCAGGGACATAATCGAGTCCAGCTGAGGTTCAGTCAAGGTCAGTCAGTGTAAGGGTGAGGGTCAGAACACCTTCTGGTCAGAGTCAATATTATGATGAAAACGTGGAACAGGGTGAGGGTCAAATTCAGATGAACAGCCAGGTCCAGGATCAGACTGAGTGTGAGGGTCAGTGTGAGAGTGAAGGTCAGAAGGGTCAGGGTGAGGATCAAAGTCAGGTTCAGGTTGAGGTTTGTCGTCAGGGTATCAGGGTGAGTCTCAGGGCCTGAATGACAACTTCAGGATTGTTGAGTCTTAGAATAGGGTCACGGTCAGGGTCAAGAGTAGGGTCAGATCTGTGTGAGGGACAGGGTCTGGGTGATGGCTGAGTTTCAAGGTCAAGGTCATAGTCTGGTTTAGTGATGAGTGAGGATCATGATTAAGGTCAGATTTAAATGACTTTCAGGTTCACAGTCAAGGTCGTAAGAGTTTGGATGAGGAGCACAATTTCTCAAAGCGCGCATCAGTGTTACCAGTTAGGATGAGTTAGGGTCACCGTAAGGGTCGAGACAATGTTAGGATGAAGTCTGCAGTCAAGTTTCTGACTGAGAGTCAGGGTTACATAAATGTGAGGGACACAGGGTCAGGGTCATGGTGAGTCAGTCAGCCAGCATCGGAGACAGGATTGGGGCAGGGTGGGCCCTGGTTGGCACCCTCAGGTAAAAGTGAGGCTGAGGGTAAAGGTCAAGTTGTGGGTGGGATCAGGGACATCAGGGGTTAGGATTAGAGTGAGTGTGTTAAAGTTCAGGGTCAAGTTAAGGGTACCAGGATCATGGTCAAGGTGAAGGTCATCAGTGTCAGGGTGAAGTTGAAGGTGAGCAATCCCTGTCCCATTTCCCAGCACCATGTGTGGCTTTTGCAGATGCCACTTTCTGAAATGTTCTTCCTCCATTTACCTGCATATCTATATTCCTCACCTGCTTGGAGTCTTCAGTGCGGCCTAACCCTCCCCGTCCCCCTCCACTAGGATACAAGTATTATGAAGGCAAGGATCTTGGAATGCAATGTTTTGGTCATTGATGGGTTCCAAGCTACTCAGAAGAGTGTCTGGCACAGACTAGGTGCAGTTAAGCTTGTTTAATAGATGACTATGTGCTACGTTATTTCTGGGGGAATAAAAGTACATCTGAAATACAACAAACTGTTCACAGTAGCTTTCTCTGGGGTAGAATTACAAGTAAGCGTCACGGCTGATTTAATACATGTCCATATTGTTTTAATTTTGAAAAAACTAACATTGCTTTATAATCTCCAAAAATGGATCTTTCCATTTTAAGAGAAAACAAAGAACTTCAGGTAAAGTTCCTGACACAGTGATTGGCACAAGACACTCACGGAACCATAGCTATTACCTAAACCTCAGGAACTGGCAGCCTTCCTGGGAACCCTGGAGCATCCTCAAAGAAACCCCATTCTAGTTCTCTAGACAGACCAAGAAGCAAGACAACATGGAGAGTCTATTTATTCAACAGCCAACTTTGAAGACAAAGCCTCAGTAGTCTGAGGGGATGTATTTCCCCTGTTTCTACTTCAGTCCTTTTCCACAAGTTTCTGTCCTTTGCAGGCTACAGTTTGATGCAAACAGGCTGGTTGCCCTAGATATACTTATACACAACCTTTGAGGGCACAGTTTGGAGGTGCAGATGCACAGGACACTTGTAAAAGTGGGACAGCAGAGTCTCACTGTAGCCCACAAGGAAGTAGAACTTATGTGCAGGTAGCTGCCTCAGGACCAGGGCACAGATCTCCACCTGGTTAGCCCGGCGCTTTAGAACAAGCTGGTCGGCCAGGCAGCCTGGGAAGGTGCCCAGCATAAATTTACGAAAGAAAACATCTTCCACTGTTCTCTCTGCAGCATGGTCCTCCCCAGCCAGGTTACCTGAAGAGAGAAGGGTACCATGGTGAGTTGGCCAAAACTCCAGAGGTTAACATCCAAGAGCGCTGGGCACTCAGTTCCACACCCCACTCCAGCCTCTTCTCCTTTCTTCTGGAAGTGGAATAAGAATAACACTCTAGGGCTTCCCTGGTGGCGCAGTGGTTGAGAATCTGCCTGCCAATGCAGGGGACACGGGTTCGAGCCCTGGTCTGGGAAGATCCCACATGCCGCGGAGCAACTAGGCCCGTGAGCCACAACTGCTGAGCCTGCGCATCTGGAGCTTGTGCTCCGCAACAAGAGAGGCCGCGATAGTGAGAGGCCCGCGCACCGCGATGAAGAGTGGCCCCCGCTCGCCGCAACTACAGAAAGCCCTCGCACAGAAACAAAGACCCAACACAGCCATAAATAAATAAATAAATAAATAATTTAAAAAAATAATACAGAAAGAGAACTCATTCATTAAAAAAAAAAAATTCCAACCGCTGGGAATGCTCCTTCAGCCAAACTTTACAAATAATAAAGCTTTAAAAAAAAAAAAAAGAAGAATACTCTAAAGTTCAAAGAACATTATTCCAATAATCCCCAAACAAATCCTGTGAAGTACGTATTATCATTATCCTTGTTTCACAAAAGAGAAGAATGAGGCCTTAGCCAGGGCACAAAACTCAGATGATTCTTCTACGTAGACACAGAGTGCCCCTCTCCCTCTTTCTTGACTGCCTTATAGAAGCACTGGTCATCCCACGGACCAGAGAGATGAGGCCACCAGCTACTTCTGACACGAGGGATGTGAGCTCTCTCACTGACTAGAGCCATGGCCTCAACCAGTGGATTCTCACTGTGGACCACGGAACCTTTGCACCTCTTACGGCATCTGTTAAAGAGTCTCCACACACACACACCCAGACCTTAGAACTAGAACTTGAAAAGGGTGGGGGACAGAAATCCGTATTTTAAGGTAGTTCTCTAGACAGGTGTATCTCAAACAGTCAAGTTGAGAACCCTCATAGTGAACAAAATACTGTTGACCCTCATCAACTCACAGTAGTTCTGTTCTATAACGTCAGTCGTTATGTTCTATAAAATCACCATGAACAACGAAATTAGCAAATGCTAAAACACTGCTCCTGGTGGAAATACAGTTAGGTTTCTGCAAGCCTTTGGTTACAATATTTTTATCAACAAACTGATGTGTAGCCTTATTTTGTTTTTCTGTTTAAAGACACCTACAAATGGCTGATCAACACTGCACTCTCTGCCAATAGCTCTGTAACTCACGCCTGAAGGAAGCTTTTCTAACAATCATGCCATGCAAGGTACATCACAGTCTTCTTGAAATTAGGAACATGAGACAGCACTTCAGCATTACAGGCTATTATAAGGCAGTGGAATCACCAACACAAAGTACAAAACTTGAAAACATGGCAGTCATAGATCTCGAAAAGGGTACTTGTTTACAGCATGCGAGCTGAAACTAGAAGGCAGGGCCTTGTTCAATCGCAGCTGGGAAGGTGCATGTGGGGTGCTTTCTCTGCCCACGTCTGAGAATGAATGTGAAAGCACCTAGAATAGGCAAATTCACAAACATGGAATCTGCAAATAACCCGGGCAAACTGTACATACCTGTAGTGAAAGATTTGTGCTTCAATATTTACAACAGTCTTCCGGGTCATCGAATTCCAAAGGGTTTCACTCTTTTCACTGCCTCTGAGCTGTTTTACATCCGTAAATTACACATAACGGGCAGCGATACAAAACAATTGTCTTTAGGCATGCAAACAATTTCTGTGGAAGTTCAACTGAACCCTTGAACGCTTGCCTCCCATGGAAGAAGAGTTTTGCATCCCTTTCAAATACATTTCAACGATCCTGACCACATACATCTCGTCTATTTTACTCCTCTTTTGAAAGCGTCTGACTAATTTCTGATCCTCGCGTTGACTACCGAGTTAAACAAAATCTCTGACACGTGTTCACGTCGTGTTTATGTGACAGTCGCGACTGAGAACGCCTTCCCTGGGGCCAGGGGTCGGGCCCACAGCACGTCCTCGTCCTCTCCCGCCACCGCGACAGGCATCGTCCCCTCACCTGTGTGCAGCGACAGCCAGCCCTTGCGATGGGCGATGTGGTGCGGCGCGTGCGCCTGCTCGTAGGTCACCGGCTTGTCCCCCTTGCCCACTCGGACTCGGGCCGCCCGGTTCTGGAAGGAAAGAGGGCCCGTGACTTTCCGCGACCACCGACCCAGGGCGTGCCCGAGATCACACCCTCGCCCGCAGGTCCCACACTCCGAGGCCGCGGGCGCCCAGACCCCAGGCCTCCACGCCGCACTCACCTTGGCGCAGACCGCGGAGGTGTGCAGGGCGCGCCAGACGCACGGCAGCTCCCGGCTCCAGGACAGCACCTGTAGGGAGAGTGGGGCGTGAGACCGAAACGAGGGCTCCCCGCGCCCCCCCTCCAACCGCCGGCCCCGCCCGTGCCGCCCACTCACCAGCGGTCGGAGCCCCCGACAGCAGACGGGCGCCGCCATCTTGGGCCGAGCGGAAGACGGGGCGGGGCGGCGTCGGGGTAAAGGTCAGGCGCGGGAGGCGGACGCGCGGGCGAGACCACACGCGAGCCGGCGCGGGGGTGCGAGCCTCTCGGCCGGGCGGGGCCGCGTGCACTCCGCGCCGACCTGCTGTCGGCGGCGGCGGGGGCCCAGGCTCCGGGCTTGTGAGGCGGGCCGTGGGGGGCCGGGAGGTGGGGGGAGCTGGACTCTCCGCCTCCCCCCGCAGCCCTGGACACGTCTTGCACCCCTCCGTCCTGCCCCAGTCGTGGTTTGCGTCGTGTTTCAGATCCGGAAACTGGATGATGCGGAGCGTGAGGTTTCGGGGTCCGAGAGCTCGCAGTAGCGGGGCGAAGTGTCCTGGCGGGGGGCGGGCCGGGGGGAGGGGGCGCCCACCGCCCCGCCCCGCCCGGCCGGCGGGGACTGTCGGGGGAGCGGAGCGTTTCAGCACGTCTTAGGAATTAGGCTGGTCAGTTCTGTCTCCAAATAATATCCTTTAAAAAAGAAAAGAAAAGAAAGAAACACCCTGACTTTTATCCACAAATAGAGAGGAAGTATGTTTTGGTTAAAACTTTACCTAGTTCTTGGGAGGGGCAAGATAGGGGTAGGGGATTAAGGAACACAGCCTGCTATGTAAACAGAAAGAGGCTACAAGAAAATACTGTGCAATGCAGGGAATATAGAAAATTTTTTTATTTTATAGTAAGTGAAGTATAATCTATAAAAATACTGAATTACTGTATCGTACACCTAACATAATATTATAAACGAATATAATATTGTAAACTCACTGTACTTTAAAAATCAGCCAGTTCTTCAAGGATGGGTTATGTAGAGGGTAGGGTTTCACATCTGACCATACCCTAGTGTCTGGTCCTTGGGGAAGGAAAATTTTAAGGGAAAAAGGGCTGATGGTCGCTTAATTCCTGGGGATGTTACAGAGCCTGCTATACTCAAACCAAAGCATTGCCACTGTAATTTATATCCAGTAATTATTGTCAGAGGGAAAAATAGCAACACTGGATATCCTAGTTCAAAACTCACACATAAAATGGAAAAAACGTGGACTCTGGATTCAGGCTCAGGTGTAACAACCTTTGTGCAATTGAGCCTCAGTTCCATAATCTGTATAACGGGTTTGGTTAATAATACCATTCATAGAGCTGTTATTAGTTCTGTTAGGTTGAATCATGTGAAATTGCCAACGTTTGGCCATTTTGACGTAATCATTCACCCTAATGCTGCTTACGTACTGCTGTGGTTTCCCATGGGAGGGAGGACTAGATTATCATCTATGTGGAAGGGAAATGGAGGCAAAGGCAGACAGTGAGCCGCCTCAGATCACACTGGGGAAGGTCCAAGAGGGACTCTTGGCTTCAGTGCAGTACATTTTCCATGGTCAAGATTCCTCTGACCATTTGGAGCTGGTTTCTCCAAAAAGGGACAGCGTCTTTCATGTCCACTCTACTAGGAATGTTTTATTTCTAAAATTTAAACTGGCCTCCAGCTGTTCTGCATATTGGATAAGGGGACAAAACAGGACTAAGATGGTCTCCAATCACAATACTTTCCAAATGTAAGAACTTTCAACTTTAACTGAAGGACCCTTTTTATTATTATTATTTATTTATTTTATTTATTTATTTTTGGCTGCATTGGGTCTTCGTTGCTGTGCGCGGGCTTTTCTCTAGTTGCGGGGAGCGGGGGCTACTCTTCATTGCGGTGCGTGGGCTTGTCATTGCGGTGGCTTCTCTTGTTGCAGAGCACGGGCTCTAGAGCGCAGGCTCAGTAGTTGTGGCACATGGGCTCAGTAGTTGTGGCTCATGGGCTCTAGAGCGCAGGCTCAGTAGTTGTGGCGCACGGGCTGAGTTGCTCTGCGGCATGTGGGATCTTCCTGGAGCAGGGCTCGAACCCGTGTCCCCTGCATTGGCAGGCGGATTCTCAACCACTGCGCCACCAAGGAAGCCCCTGAAGGACCCTTTTAAGCTGATAGTTTTTTTTTCTTTTTAAAGTTTTCATAAAGTTTGATAATTTTATAATTTGATAAAATTTTGCAGATGTGCTCCAAAGTGGTGAGGAACATGGGATCTGGTATCTGAAATACAGCTTCCTGGCTTTGCAGTTTCAGCAACTGACTTGCCCTTCCTGAGCCTCAGCTTCTCTCATCTATAAAATGGGGACCATGATGATTGTTGTGAAAACCACACTGTAAAATGCTTGATGGAGTGAGCAGCTAATAAATGTTTTTTTAAAAAAAGGATAGAGTCCCTGCTATCTGCCTCCTCTTAGGGAGATGAACCAACCATTGAGGGTTCATGAGAACTCACTGGAACACCACCAGAGGAAAGGAAAAGAGGCTGGTTTTCCATGCAGGTGACGATGGCATGGACTTCTTTTTTTTTTTTTTTTTTTTAATTCATTTTTGGCTGTGTTGGGTCTTCGTTTCTGTGCGAGGGCTTTCTCTAGTTTTGCCAAGCGGGGGCCACTCTTCATCGCGGTGCGCGGGCCTCTCACTATCGCAGCCTCTCTTGTTGCGGAGCACAGGCTCCAGACGCGCAGGCTCAGTAGTTGTGGCTCACGGGCCCAGCTGCTCCGCGGCATGTGGGATCTTCCCAGACCAGGGCTCGACCCCGTGTCCCCTGCATTAGCAGGCGGATTCTCAACCACCGCGCCACCAGGGAAGCCCGATGGCATGGACTTCTACCGGAGCAGCAGGAGGCGGTGCTGTCCGGCTGAGCAGGGGCTGTTGTGCTTGGGGTTCGAGGTTTGCTACTCTTCCTTAGGCCTCAAGAGGCTCCCAGGAATTCCAAACTCATCTAGATCTTTCACTGGCCTTTTGTTTATTATCTTTGTTTTATACTATGCCTTGTTGCGAAAAGGGTTTCACCTGGTTCCTTGAAGGGGGGTCGTGCGGAATGGGGGGAGGGAGTCACGTGAATGTGTTTGCATGATTTAAATAACCTAAAGGGCATTTTAATGCATGAGTATGAACTGTTACATTGTTTTAAATCACCAATAGAAAAATTTTAGTAGGATATTTATTTCTCTGTAATTTCTATTTAACAAAACACTAACAGTGTTTCTATGCACTTTTTGCTTCTCCCATCGATCCTGTAAAGGAGGCAATATTGTCCAGGTTTGGCAGATCAGAAGATGGAGGCTCCGAGACTCCCCTGGGGTCACAGAACTAGCCAAGGGTAGCAGCCTTCTTGTTCCAAAGCATGTGCTCGTTCCACAGCTGAGGTTCCACTGCACCACTGGGTGGGAGTGAGTGTTCAGAACCGTGCAGGATGGAGGAACGGGCTGTGTGTCTGCGGGTGGGCACAGACCACTCAGGACTGGCCGTGGGGGCACTTCCTGGGCTTGGAGAAGCCACATCTAGGAGCAAGGGGCTCACACGAAGAGGCTGCCTGCTCCCCTGCTGGGGACTCCAGACCCGAGCTTTGAGGAGACAGGGATGCCCCACTGTTTATCGTCACGCATCAGCCCCTGTGCTCTCCTCATGATAACCAGGAGGATCCAGACTCCCTCTTACGCTCTCAGAGCAGCGATTCTCCACGCCGGCTGCACATTAGAGTCCACTGGGTCCCACACCACAAGGACAGTACTGGACAGAGGCGTGGCACCCGTCCTTTTTCAGTGCTCCTTAGATGATCCCAATATACAGCCAAGGTTGAGAACCAGCGTCCTAAACTCCAGGTTTATGTGAAAGACCCCCAGAACCTAATCCGTAGAGACCCCTTTGCAGGAGAGGGATATTGGATGGTCCTTACAGCCCTTTCCTACCACCAGTCCTGCGAGACCATCACGGCGCTTACTCTGAGGGGACTGGGCCACAAGACAAACAGGGGGCTGCTGTGTGGTCTGGATTCTTTTGAAGACGGTCTGTCCCGAGGGCTCACCTGTATCAAAGGATAGAACACTGGCCAGGCTGTGGGGTGACGCTGTGTGAGAGGGAGACTCTGGGCCTACCTGGACTTGCAGAGCACGGTACGGCCTAGAACACAGTGTTTGTTTCCTGGAACTCACCAGAATCCGGCCTCAGGGAGAGTTGCCCCAGGCAGAGACCTCTGCCTTCCTGTTGGCTGTGGGATTCTCGGAGACAACTCCACTCATGTTGGTGCTCACAAGATGGACTTATTCTGATTCAGAACTGCTGACACTTTACATTTTGTAATCCTATGGTTTTTATGTTACTTTTTTTTTTTTTTAATTTTATTTTTGGCTGCGTTGGGTCTTCGTTGCGGTGTACGGGCTTCTCATTGCAGTGGCTTCTCTTGTTGCGGAGCACGGGCTCTAGGCGCGCGGGCTTCAGTAGTTGTGGCACGTGGGCTCAGTAGTTGTGGCTCGCGGGCTCTAGAGCGCAGGCTCAGTAGTTGTGGCGCACGGGCTGAGTTGCTCCGCGGCATGTGGGATCCTCCCGGACCAGGGCTCGAACCCGTGTCCCCTGCATTGACAGGTGGACTCCCAACCACTGCGCCACCAGGGAAGCCCCCCTTTATGTTACTCTTGCTAATTCGTTTTCTCCTAATAACCAACCCATTCACCAAGAAGAATCCCAGAGGTTCTCGCAACCTCGATTCTGGGAACTAAGCCAAACAACCACTGAAACCAAAGCAGAGTCTTGAACTGTGTTCTCTCTTGCATAGGCAGCCAAAGCGGCTCTTACCCCATGTTTCCCTTGAGCTCCTGCTCCATTCTCCTACCCCCACTCTGCTTCTGTTGAGGCACAGGAAGAAGCGTTAAGTCCCAAGCTATAATTACTGACTTCAGCTTTGGCGCGCTGAGGAAGTCCAGTCTCCCGATAGTGGAACCAATTAGAAACACCCTTTACCACACTGGTACCCTGGGCTGAACGTCAGAACTCCAGGGCTTGGAGTAGATGGATAGGAGGAGTGGGCCTCACGTGTGACAGCCATGGAGACCTCACTCCCTGATTCTCAGATGCTGTGCTAGACCTGGACACAAAAAAATGGGCTTGATACCCTTCCTTCCGATGGGGAGCACAGAGAAGCAGGCAAGCAAAAGGAGCTTAGATAAGGACCATGACAGGAACACATAAAGGCCCCTGACCCCCTTAGGTGGTAGAATGGAGGTGGGGCTGCCATCAAAGTCCGTCCTGAAGAAGTGCCAGCCTAACCAAGAACAGGTGGAAGGAGGCCCCAGGCAGACAGAGCATGAATGAAGCCGCAGAGTCCAGAGTGTGGGTCCTGTGGGTGAGGGGTGGAAAGTCACAAAAGCCAGGACCAAGGGCACCTTGGCTCTCTCTTCTGTGGTTCTGAGTTACTGGTACTTGTAAGGCTGCACTCTGATATAATTTTGTTGAAGTTTTAGGAACTCAGGATAGGTGTGTAGCGAAAATCATTTTTTTATTACTGGCTCAGAAAGAGAGAAAGGATTTTTCTTTACTGTGCTAATTCACATCTGAGGAGCTGGGGAGAGCTACCAGATCAAGTTTACATTGGTACAGATTTCTCAACACCAGCCCTGCTAGATAATGTGTTTCAGTAAATCTAAGATAACATCGATTAGAAGACACTACTTGGTATACCATTAAGAAGGAGAAACGGACGCAAATTAATTTTAAGATACCACTGATCGATTACAAGATGAATCCTGTTTGGCCTGTTAAAATGTCTGAGGTCGATGTAGAAGGCACACAGCTTCCTTTGCACGAGCCTCATGGGTGCAGAGACTGGTGTAGACACAGCTTCGGGTGCCTTACTTATGTGCACAGGCCAGCTCCTCCAAAACCAGCCTTTGTGCACTCACCACAGAGCAGGTGCTAGTAGCGGGGGGTAAGGCTTAGAGAAGTGGAATGACTTCGCTCAAGGGCCGTGTAATTAGCGGAAGCAAGACCAAGTTCAGAACCAGGCCTCAAGTTCCCTATGCTGAGGGAGCTACTTCCCAACTCCAGGGAGAGAGACAGGGGCCCTTGTGCCCAGTCTTAGACTCCCAGGCCCATTTACTCCAAGATCACTGACGTGGTTCCTGCTTTCACCAAAGTTCCTGATCCCCCCTGGGAGCAGCCCAGCCACCCTTCTCTCTCTGAGAGGCTCTCACATCACTAAGCTGGGCTCCAAGGACACTGCCACCCAGTAGCCCCATGGCAAGTTCTGTGACCTCTCAGACCCTAAGATGTCTTCAGGTCTGATGTAGGGGGGCCCTCTGGCTGTGGTGAACCCAGGAATGGCTAGGGTAGACTGATGCTTAGTGTTCTGGGCTCCAGGGCACCAGTCAAGACCCGGGTATTGTGGAAATTTAATTACAAGAGCGGCACTGACTTCAGGGTCTGAAGGTGAACCCCTCTCGCAGGTCATGGAATTCCACATCAACCCCTAAAGATGGGTGATGGGAGCACCATTACTGACTCTGGAAAAATCACTTGCTCCAGGGCAACCTCTCCTGTTCCTGCACCTGAGAGAGGCAGTGGTCTGTGGACACTGCCCAGGCAGTTCCAGAATTCCTCAGTTGCTTGACTGTGAGTCCTCCAAGGCAGTCCTGCCTGGGGCTGCCCGAGGGCAACCTCTTGCTCAAGGTCTGTTACATTCAGTCTTCAGACGGGTCTGTTTTCGGAAGTTTAAATACACTGGGCAAATGTTTGATGTGATTTCGTAGCTTCTTAGGTCCTAGGGATATATGGAATAACTTTCCTGATTACTAAGCAGTTATTAATCTATCTTGGATCCTGCATCCTTTTGAAAATCTGTTGAAAGCTATGAACTCTTCCTCCCCTCTCCCTTCCAAAAAAAGCACACACCTAATTTTCAGGAACTCAGTGACTGAACCTTATCTTTGGACAATGGACAGACCCAAAGTAAAGAATCCTTAGGAGCCACTAAAGTAGGGAGTCACTAAAGCTGGCTTCCCTGTTTCAGATTTCAGGAATAGCTTGAATCAATCTTTAAAGGAACTGGTTGATAGTCAACAATTGTAAGAGAGATTTCCAGTGCCTGAACTTGGGGCCCAGGAATATCCTGGGTGAAATTCCTACAGTGCTAGAGAGGCAACTGGGTAGTTTTCATGGCTCTAAGGGGAAAAAGTAAGGAGAGGTATTGGTATTTCCAGGTGAACCAACATCTTAAGATTTGTGTTATTTAATGATCCACGAAGAAATGAATTTGTAGTGCCTGAGGATTAGACACTTTTTGAGTTTCAGAAGTGAAAAGGTTTAAAGTGAATGTATTAGCAAAAGATTAGGTTTCCTGAGTTGCAGCACTTCTTCCAGCCTCCGTTTCACACGTCAGAGCCGAGTTCCTGGAACACAGGGGCAACTTTCTGAATACCAGGGAAGCAGCAGGGGGAGCATGCTGGGGCCAGAGAAGGGGCTGAGGAGCCTTGGCACCCAAACACGGGTTCCAGTCCGGAGGGCTCCCTCTCCGAGCCTGGGACGGAGGAGGCGTTCAAGGAATAGAGAGAAGCTCCTGGTTGCCACCCGGGGGCCTGATTGTCCCGAAATCACAAAACACAGAGGGGAGGAGGCCCTAGGGCGCAAGCAGAGATTCCCAGAACTAGTGACACAGCTGCGATTGGGGTCTGAGGCACAGAGGGGTGACCCTGGCCCTTGGTAAGGGCCAGCACAGACAGAGATTCCAGCTGGAGACTCACCAGAGGAAGCGCTCCACGCTATGGCTCATGGTGTCAAGTGGGCCACGGATGATGCCAGGGAGGAGGCCTGGCCCTGGAGGCACGGAAGTGAGATGGAGGGCCGACACCCAGGGGCAAGGCTGGGGATGAGCCTGGACGCTGTGGAAGTTTGGGGAAGATGAACGGCCGGGAAGCAGAGGCGCAGAGCTGAGGGCACCGGCGTCCCCATCACCTCCCCTCTGCCGATGCGGGTCTGTGGGCTGGGCGAGCTGCTGAACTGCTCTAGGCCTCCTTGCCCCGTCTCTAAAACGGGGTAAGGATGGAGTTATTTTGGAGCCCCTGTGAAGATACTTAGTTCGGTTTTCCCGTAACAGCCTGAAGAATGGATCTCTGCTTAAAGAGAGGGGACGTGGTGGCATTTTTAAAGACACCTCTCTCAGGTGTCCACTATTTCAGATGTTCTAGTAAGCAACCCCCTCCGACAGACACCGTGATCCTCTTGGAGGAAACAGAAAAATTAAGGCACAGAGCGGAAACTGCCTGTTACTATCATTTGTGCATTCACTAGTTTCATTCATTCAACACACATTTATTAAGTGCCTGCAGTGCGCCAGGCCCTGGGGGTACAAAGTCGGGTAGTGTACAGCCCCTGCTCTCAAGGAGCTCACAAGTCTAGGGGAGAGGCAGACACGTGCACAGGTAAGTCACGCTGCGCGTGTTGAGTGCTGTAGCAGAGGCGTGAACGAAGCGCTGTGGGCGCGAAAGAGCCGACAGGAACTCCTCCTGAGGCAGGGTCGGTCAACACACAGAGTATCACAGTAGCCCTTGCCCACGGCGGGCCCTTCCCTCAGTGGGCAGGACCAGGTCGCCGAGGCCGATGCTGAGGTTCGCTGGAGGGAAGCCCTACCTCTGCTTCCTCAGGGCAACTCCCCAACCCCGTCCTAGGCACCAGCTGCCCGGGCTGCAGTGCTCAGGAGCCCCTCTCCACTCCAGAGGCAGACAACGGGGAGCAGCTGCACAAAAGACCAAACCACCAGGGGCCTCGAAGTTCAGAGACAAAGGACAAGTTACTGCTTGTGTCTACACCTCCTGCCCCAGGGTTCTTATACTCCCGGGAGCGTCTCTGAGCTGATCTGTGAGGTTACATCCTTTCCTGACACTGTGTAGGCAGCTCCAGAGCTGAGCCCCGTCTGTCACTTTCCTCCCCTCTCAGGAGCTGGGCACGGCTCCACGTGGACGCCCGCATCAGAAGAGGCTGCGCGCGGCGGGCCTCTGGCAGCTGGACTCCCTTCCCTTCCGAGGCTTCACAGCCGTCGTACCAGCTCGATGAGCTGCTGAACGTTTTTGTTTTGGTTGGACAGGCCATTCCGGATGTTCTCCAGCAGGCACCTCTTCAGTTCAAAAATGGCCTCGCTGTACCCCGAGCTCACAGCGGCCATGGGGGGCACGCCATGCCACAGGCCAGGGATGTGCCAAACGTGCTGCTTCTCAGGGTCACAAAAGGCCAGGCCGGCCAGCGTCCGGAGCCCGCCCCCCTGATCCTCCATTTGCACCGTGGCTCTGCCCGCATCCCTGGGCTGGTCCAGGAGCTGCTTCCTCTCTCTCGGCTTGGAGCCGGGCGCAGACGCGTCATGAAGGCTCTGGTACACAAACTGATAGTTGGGCATGTGCCCCATTTTTTCCAGCCTCAGAAACGCATGCAGAATAGCCGGCGGAATGTCCCTCGTTTCCGCTAAACTGACCACAGTGACGTTGCTCAGCCCCATAATCAAAGTGGCCAGGGAAGCCTCCTGCTCAAACCTCTCCCCCGCCTCGGTCAGGACTCCGCCTATCAAGCCCCCGGAGTCTATTACCAGGATGTGGTCACAGCCCAGGTCCTGGCTGAAGCTCTCGGCCACCGTGAGGAGCTGCATGAAGGCCCCTCGGGGACCGCGGCCCCTTCCCGTGGCAAACCGCAGCCCAAACATGGTGTTGAGGAGGGTGGACTTGCCTGTGCCCGGCACGCCGAGCGCCGACAGCACGACCAGGCGCGAGCGCCTCTCCAGGCGGACGTGCAGCTCCTTCAGGAGCCCCGTGACCCAGCGCAGGGGCGTGCGCAGGGTGTTCCCGTCGATCAGCTCCAGCGGGAGCCCCCTCAGCAGCAGTTCCAAGGCCAAGCCGGGGAAGTGGGCGAACCGCCTCTGCCCCGCCGGCAGCTTCCCGGCCTCCACAAGGCAGCTTTCCGCCTCATAGAACTGCCCCATCTCCCGCAGGAAATGCTCCACCCCCAGGGGCTCCGGCCAGAGGGGCTCGCCGAAGTCCACGGCCCCGCAGTGCTTTGGTCTCAGGGTAAGCATCGTCTCCGGAGACGGTCTTGGCCTTGGCTGGGCCGCCCGGGCCAGTCCCCACTCCATCCACCTCAGGAAGTACTGCTTCTCGCCCAGAGAGGGGCTGCTGATGCCCGAGATGAACTCCTGGAGCCCCCAGGCAGGGTCGTGGCCATTCTGCTGCATTCGAAGTTCCAGGAGCCGATGCCTCAGCTCGGCCCTGTACTTCTCAGGAGGGTCCCCAGCCCACTGGACCTGGCAGAGCTCCTTCTCCACCTGGGCCGCCTTTCTCCACGGATCGCCCTGCAGCCGCAGCTCGTCCCGGCGGTAGGCGTCCGAGTCCTTGATCTTCCTGGTGATCTGCTCCATCCGGCCCTTCGCCCGCTGACACTCGGCGCAGTCCTCGTCGACCTTCAGCCCCAGCTTGCGGGCCGCATTCGCCATGTCCTCCACGGAGACCCTCCTGCAGGGGGACCGGGCCACGTGCGCCACGATGGCGCGGACCCTGCGCACGAAGCCCGCGCTGTCCGTGCTGCTGACCTTCACCAGGACGTGCGAGTGGTCCATCTTCAGCACGGGGATTAACCTGTTCAGAAACCTCAGGTTTGTGTTTCGCTTCCCACGGTAGGGGCTCAGGATGAAGTAGTATTTCGTGGCCGATCCCTTCATGGAGTACAGCAGTTTGTATTCCTTCTTACTGATGTTGTCAGTCAAGATGAACACGGCCGAGGAGATTTCGGTCAAGAGCTTAAACTGCAGCCAGTGAGAGCCGATGTCACCTCTCAGGTTCAGAAAGGCCACGGGCTCCGGGAAAATGTCCAAGTCCTCCCTGCCACTGGGAAGGAACCAGGAAATTTCCACCAGCCCGTCTGCAATCTCCCGAGGGTTGGTGCCCAAGTTCAGATCCCGATGCCAGAAACAGTCCCGCTGCCTGTGGCCAGGGCTGAGCACGGCGTTGAGAAGCTGGGACTTGGAGTTGCTGCTGACCTCCATGCGCACGAAGGCGAAGGCGGGCGCTCGGGACAGGACCACGCTGTCTTCTCTGAAGCTGCCCACCGCCCTCGGGGGCTGTGACCCCCATGTCCGCACAGTCCCCCTCATGGCCCACAGCAGAAACGTGTGGTAGTGGTTTTCTGGGTCGGGCAAAACGAGAGGGAGTGCAAACTGGCAGAGGGACATTTTTAGCACGATTTCTTGTTGCAGGAAACTATCTGAGGAAAGCAGAAGGGCACAGAGAAGGTCCAAGGGGTTCACAGGCGTGTCGGGTGTTGGCAGCTCGGAGAAGGAATAGATGTCCGCAGAGATGTCGTCGGCCGTGTCCCAGTAGATGATCTCCTCTTCCACCTGGCTCTCCTTCTCCACAGGCCTGGTGTCCGGGGGTACGTCCAGCACCATGGTGGTGTTCCTGGCTTCGGCGTTGAGGGCCTGCAGCTTCCTGAGGAAATTCCAGGGCAAGTCTTTGGGAGCCTGAGGAGCCCAGTTCTTCATGCTATCACTACTGATCTGCAAGGAGTCCTGGAGGCTGAGTTTCTGCGCCTGGTATGTCTCTAGTCCCAAGAGGGACAGCATTTCCTGTAGTCTGCTCCTCTCCACTGTGGAGAGAAATGAAGATATCAGCGCTTACCCTGCACGTCAGGGACCCAGGTTAGAGGTGGGGAGGGAAGAGCCCAGCCTGGCGTGTAGGAGATGGCCTCCTTCGGGGTAAAATGCAGGCACCCCTAGGCCACCTGAGACCAAGACAGAAGTAACATCACCCACCCCAGATCCAAATGTGGTCGGAAACATGTGACATTAGAGAGGGAAGAGAAAAGGACGTCTGGGGGCAACTGTTAAGCATTGGGAGGACCTGTGTAAAAAAATGTCTGGTGTCTCTTGAAACCTCCGAGATTTAGCAACACCAAGCCCAAATGTAATTGGCTAGAGTGAGCAGCTGTGCACCCTAGATGTGGGACACAGGCCCCATTCTCTGGCCACGCCTCCACTCCCTCCAGGATACTCCTGTGCTTCTGGCCCAGCAGTGGACTCCCTAACCCTGTCACCAGGAATTCCCCACAGGGGACACAATCACTGATTCACTTTGGTTTTCTGGTTAATGCTCTTTGCTCTTTACAGACAAGTTGGAAAATTTGTAAAGGAAACAAGGAGTTACTACTGGGTACAGAGCAACAGAAATCACAGATAAATAACATTTTGCAAAACTGAAGCCAATAATATGGTTTTAAATTTTCACTGATAAAAATATTTGGTAGAGATTGTCCTAAGTCTGTACTTATTTGTTCAGATTTTCAACCATAACATCCAATACAGTATGAATTCTTACAAGCACTAGATGCTCAGAACAGGAAGGCCACCTGCAAAGGTTTCATCCACCGACCCCATTCTTGGCCACGGCATCTTACCAATTTTCATTGCATATAATTTCCTGCATATAATTAGTAAACTTTAAATGGTAAGTATATTAACAAAATAAATCAATACAAATCCTGCTGAGCTCCAGGATTCTCTCCATTCTTTTCTTAAAAGAGGAAGCTACTATGCCTGTAATGCTACCTTAAATGTGGATATAAACCACAGGAGGAAGCGCAGGTGATCAGCCCTCTTCTCGTTTCCCAGGAAGTCATATGATGGGTTCAGGACCATGCCTGGTGAACAGCAGGACTCAAAACAATGGAAAAGAGGTGTCTCATTCCCCTGTAGGGGTCCACTTGCTGCCTAATGTCTCTCTTCAGAAACTCCACCCTCCACAGGGGCTGAGAGAGTTCTACGGGCTGTGCCACCACCCCAGAGACTACAGGAGCTGGCAAACTTGTTGCAGAAACAAAAGAACTCTATGGGGAGAGAGACTGTAGTAGAAATCCATCATATAAGTCACTCCGGTTTCTGAGTGTTGCCTGAATGAAACCAGGGACACTGTTTTTCTTATCCAGACAGAGAACAACTGTTCTTAAGTAGCATGGTAGCTAAGTGCGACAGGGAAAAGCCAGAGCAAACAAACCTATTAATATATGCACTCATGCCCAGTCCGGGACCCTTGGCAGATCTATTATTGAAACCACTGGATCAGACGAATGATTCCCAAACTTGGATGTGCTTTAGAATCACCTTGGGAACTTGTTAAAAATAAGATTTCTGGGCTTTACTTCCAAAGATGCAAACTCTCTGTGTTACTCTGTATGGTAACAGGTCCCCGGGGAGTTGTCTCTCTGGCAATATTATTAATGGCACATAAAGGGTTAACGGAGTAGCAGTGATTTTGATGCGGTCAGGGGTTGGAACTACCAGCCCAGATGATGTCTTCCTTCAACAGGACAGGCAACGAGAGCAGAGGGAAGGCACATACCTGTTGGAAAGTCACTGTCCTGAGCCTCATTCGGACCATCTAAGAAAAGCAAAGGAAAATGAAGTGTCAATCAAATCAGGTGGCTAGAATTGACACAAATTAATTTAAGCTGAACTCAGAACCCTCTCTCTTCCTTACTAAGATAGCAACTTCTCCCAGTTGTTCAAAACCTAAAATGCCAGTTAGTGTTCACTTTGCCCTCTGTCCCCAGTCCAATCTGTTGCCAGAGCCTGTAGTTTCTCCCTCCATGATGAAACTCACCATCATCTCCTTCCATTTCTCTCCATTCCAAATCTGCAAGAAAAAAACATACACACACAGTTAGTTTCATCAGCAAGTTAGGACCCTTCTACCAAAAAGTTCAAGTGATGATATGGTAGCTAATGTTTATTTTGAGTACTATTATTAGCTTCGGATTTTCCTACATAAATTTCATTTGTTTATAACCCCAAATACGACACAAAGTTGTAATAGCTACACACAAAATAATGATTTGCTCTACAATATACTCCTTGTAAAATTTACTAAATTTTGTGAAAATAAATATAAATAACTTCATGAAACATACATAGATTAATCTTTGATTTTAGAAACTATTTAAAATACACGTTGATATAAATTCTTTGGTTTAATTTCAAGATTACCTCCTACAAACTTTATTTTTATTCTAGCATAAGGAGTTCCTGTTATCACTTAAAAATGATGCACATATATGGGGGGAGGGCATAGAGTGGGGAATAGCTATAACTTACAAGTAGACGTACTTGTTCAAAGTCTCTAACAGCATAACGTATTCATCAACACTAAGTACTTTTAATTACTGAATTATTTAATTTAGTGCTATTCAGATATTTACATCGGGAAAAAAGACCGTAAAACTCTAGATTTGCTAGCAAAAGGGGAATGATGGGAGCAAGACTTCTCTGTACATATTTTTATTGTTTCAACTTTTGATCCAAGTAAAAGTATCACCTATTTCAAAATTAAAATTGTATTTTTAAAAGCTTATGAATCAGGAAAAAGTTCTGACAGTTTCAGATTTATTCCCTCATGATTTCCATATAATCAGATAAACAATTCAGTCTTCTTTGATGATATCTCTGGGAGACACACATGAAGAGCTGGAAAGAGAAAAACAAGAGAAAAGGAAGGGGGCTTTGGAGAGCACGAGCATGAACATTCTAGAGAAGACACAGACGATTCATACAGATTGAGCCGCAGTGTTGAGCAGTCAAAAGATTAGTTTATTCACAGTGGACAAAAGACGTCAGAAGAATTTTTCCGAAGAACCTAAAATGCCATCTGAGAAGGTACAATGGTTAAAGACAAGAACGGGACACCTAGAGAAGCCTGAGATGGGGTCGAGGTGGCTCTGAGAGAGTAGTTTTGAGCTGGAAGCAAGGAATAAACTTCAGACCCAGAGAAGACAGGGCCTTGCTTTGCTAGTAACAGGAGATAGCTCTGATTTGGAACAGAGAGATAACAGGTGGGTAAAGTCAAGGATGCACAAAGTGGCCGAAGGTCACACTGTCAGACTAAGGAAATCGCTGATGAGGGGTGGGAGAGCTTCTGAGTAGAGAACACTGGAAGCCAAGGTAACCATTGGTCACCAGCAGACTATAGAAGAGGCAGAAGAGGAGGCACAGGGCTTCAGCCAAGGACACAAGTCAGCAGCAAATACAGGAGGCCAGCAAGGGCTTGGTACTGTGGGCCAAGGTCTCCACTATACTTTCTGTTGGACAAGAACTGATCAGGATGGGACAGGCTTGGGTTCCAACCCAGTGGGGATGTTGGGCTCGAATGGAACACAAGGGGCAGAATGTGGACAGGACCTACCACTGAAATGAACTCTAAGTGGGGCAATTAGAACCATCTCAGCCATCAAATGGAATGACTTTTTTTTTTCAATTATTAAAGTAGCCAGTACTCACGCTGTAGAGTTTTTCACCACATTTTGGAATGTTTGTTATTGGGCAGTAAAGGGACATTTAAGACACTATTTGACACCTTGGGGCTGTTAGTGTCAAGAATGAGCTATGGACACCGACGTGCGAAAGAATGACGTTGAACTCCTACCTCACACCATAGATAAAAATTAACTCAAAATGTATCAGTGACTTAAGTATGAGCTAAAACCGTAAAACTCTTAGAGGAAGACATGAGGGTAAATCTTCATAACCTTGAATTTGGCAATGGATTCTTAGGTATGACACCAAAAGCACAGGCCACAAAAGAAAAAATACATAAACTGGACTTCATCAAAGTAAAAATCTGTATGCATCAAAGAACATTGTCAAGAAAGTGAAAGACAACCTACAGAATGGAGAAAATACGTGCAAATCATATGTGATTGGGTCTAGTATCTAGAATACATAAACAACTCTTACAACTTCATAACAAAAAAGACAAAACTCAATTAAAAAATGGGCAAAGAACTTGAATAGACATTTCTCCCAAAAGATATACAAATGGCCAACAAGCACATAAAATGATGCTCAACATCATTAGTCACTAGGGAAATCAAATCAAAACCACGGTGAGATACCACTGCACACCTGCTAGGATGGTGATTTTTAAAAAAGGATGGAAAATAACAAGTATTGACAGGATGGGGAAAAACTGGAACCCTTGTACCTTCCTGGTGGGACTGTAAGTGGTGCAGCTGCTGGGGAAACAGTTTGGCTGTTCCTCAAAAAGTTAAACACAGACTTAACCATTTGACTGAGTAATTCCACTCGGAGGTGTATACCCAGAAGAATTGAAAACAGGGACTCAAACAAGTACATGTACATGCATGTCCATAGCATCACTGTTCACAATAGCCAAAATGTGGAAACAACCCAGATGTCTGTCAACAGATGAATGAATAAACAAAATGTGGTCTATCCATGCAATAGAATATTATTCAACCTTAAAAAGGAACAACATGGATGAACCCCAAAACACTACGCTGGGTGAAAGAAACTAGACAAAAAAGGGCACGTATTGTATGACTCCATTTATAGGAAAATACAGAATAGATAAACAAAGACTTAACATAGATTGGTGGTTCCTATAGGGACTGGGAGGAAGGAGGGATGGGAGAAACTGCTTAATGGATACACAGTTTTACTTTCAAGTGATGGAAATGTTTTGGAAATGAACAGATAAGTGGTGATTTCACAACTTTGTGAATGTACTAAATGTCATAGAATTATTCGCTGTAAAATGCTTTTTTCCCCAATATTTTTCCTTTTTAAAAATTGTGTTAAAATACACATAATATAAAATGTACTATCTTAAACATTTTTAAGTGTACAGGTCAGTGGCATTAAATATATTCACATTGTTGCACAGCCATCACCACCATCCATCCCCATAACTCTATTCATCTTGTACATATGAAATTCTATACCTATTAAACAATAACTCCTCAATCTCCCCTCTCCCCAGCCCCTGGCAACCACCATTATATTATACTTTCTGACTTTATGATTTTGACTACTTAACTCACATAAGTGGACGCATACATTATTTATCTTTTTGTGACTGGCTTATTTCACTTAGCATAATGTTCTCAAGGTTCATCCATGCTGTAGCATACTGTAGAGTTTCCTTCCTTTTAAAGTCTGAATAATATTCCGTTGTATGTATATACCACATTTTGGTAATCTATTCATTCACTGATGGACATTTAGGTTGCTTCCATGTTTTACTTATTGTGATTAATGATGCTATGAACCTGGGTATACAAATATCTCTTTGAGACATTGCTTTTGATTTTTTTGGGTATATACCCAGATGTGGAATTGCTGGATCATATGGTAGCTCTATTTTTAATTTTTTGAGGAGCCTCCATACTGTTTTCCACAGTGGTTTCACCATTTTACATTTCCACCAACAGTGCACAAGGGTTCCAATTTCTCCACATCTTTGCCAACCCATGTTCTTTTCTGTTATTTTTATAGTAGCCATCCTAATGGGTGTGAGGTGGTATCTCATTGTAGTTTTGATTTGCATTTCCCTAATAATTAGTGATGTAGAACATCTTTTAGAGTGCTTATTGCCCATTTGTATATCTTCTTTGGAGAAATGTCTATTCAAGGACTTTGCCCATGTTTGAATCAGGTTTTTTTTTTATTGTTAAGTTTTAGGAGTTCTCCATATATTCTAATATTAATCCCTTATGAGATATATGATTGCAAATATTTTCTCCCACTCTGTGGGCTGCTTATACTCTGTGGATAGTGTCTTTTCGATGCACAAATTTTTTAAATTTCCATGAAGTCCAATTTGTATATTTTTTCTTTTGTTGCAGGAGCCTTTGGTGTTACATCCAAGAAATTGTAGCCATATCCAAATTCATGAAGCTTTTGTCCAATGTTTTCTTCCAAGACCGAGTTTTCAGTCTTACATTTAGGATTACATTCATCCATTATGAGTTAATTTTTGTATACAGTTTTAGGTAAGAGTCCAGCTTCATCTTTTGCAAGAGAATACCCAATTTTTCCAGGACTATTTGTTGAAAAGACTGTCCTTTATCCATTGAATGGCCTTGGCACCCTTGTCAAACATCATTTGACTGTATATGCAAAGGTTTATTTGTGAGCTTCCTATTCTGTTCCATTGGTCTGTATATCTGTCTTTATGCCAATATCACATTGTTTTGATTACTGTAGCTCTGTAGTAGGTTTTGAAATCAGAAAGTGTGAGCCTCTAGTTTGTTCTTTTTCTAGATTGTTTTGGCTATTCACTGTCCCTTGAGATTCCATAGGAATATTAGAATGAATTTTATATTTTTGCAAAAACTGTCATTGGGTATTTGATGGGAATTGCACTGAATCTGTAGATTGCTTTGGGTAATATTGACATTTTAACAATGTTAAGTCTTTTGGGGGGAAAGGCAAGATAGGGGTAGGGGATTAAGAGGTACAAACTACTATGTATAAAATAAATAAGCTACAGGATATATTGTACAGCACAGGGAATATAGCCAATATTTTATAATACCTATAAATGGAGTATATAACTTTTAAAAATTGTGAATCACTGTTGTACACCTGAAATTTGTATAATATTGTAAATCAACTATACCTCAATAAAACAAACAAACAATATTTAGTCTTCCAATCCATGAACTTGGTAACTCTTTCCACATATTTATATCTTCTTTAATTTCTTTGAAAAATGTTTTATAATTTTATTGTACAAGTCTTTCACCTCCTTGTTTAAGCTAATTCCTAAGTATTTTATTCTTTTTGACACTATTTTAAATGGAATTGGTTTTGTAATTTCCATTTCAGGTTCTTCATTTTAGTATACAAATGCAATTGATTTTTGTGTGTTGGATTTGTATCCTGCTACTTTGCTGAATTCATTTATTAGTTCTAATAACTTTTTTTTGTGGATCTTCAGTATTTTCTATGTATAAGGTCATATCATCTGCAAACAAAGATAATTTTACTTCTTCCTTTCCAATTTGGATGCCTTTTATTTCTTCTTCTTGCCTAACTGCTCTGGTTAGAACTTCCAGTACTAGATAGAATAGAAGTGGTAAAAGCGGGCATCATTCCCTTGTTCCTGATCGTAAAGGAAAAGCTTTCTGTTTTCACCATTAATGTTTATTGTGGGTTGTTCATATGTGTCTTTTATTATGTGAAAGTAGTTTCCATCTCTTCCTACTTTGTTGAGTGTTTTTTTTTTTTATGATGAAAGGACATTAACTTTTGTCAGATGATTTTTCTACATCAGTTGAGATAATCATGTGGGTTTTATTCTCCTTCATTTTGTTGATGTGGTATATTACATAGATCTATTTTCATATTGTTAAATCATCCTTGCAATCCAGGAATAAATCCCACTTGGTCATGGTGTATCATCCTTTTAATATGTTGCTGAATTCTGTTTGAATATTAGTGTTTTGTTGAGGATTTTTGCATCAATGTTCATAATGGATATTGGTCTGTAGTTTTCTTTTCTTGTAGTGTCTTCATTTCGGCTTTGGTGTCAGGATTATGTTGGCCTTAGGAATGAGTTAAAAAATGTTCCCTCCTTTTCAATTTTTTGGAAAAGTTTGAAAAGGGTTGGTATTAGTTCTTCTTTAAATGTTTGGTAGAATTCACCAGTGAAGCCATCAGGAGCAGGGCTCCTCTTTGTTGCAAGGTTTTTTTTTTTTTTAATTATTGTTACTGATTCAATCTGCTTACTCGTTATAGGTCTATTCAGATTTTCTATTTTTTTGTGATTTAGTCTTGTTAGGTTAGGTCTATTCAGATTTTCTGTTTCTTTGTAAACTTTGTGTCCTATTTCACCTAGGGTTATCCAATTTGGGGGCATACAATTGTTCATAGTACTCTATTTTTTATTTCTAAATGTCCCCACTTTCATTTCTGATTTTAGTAATTTGAGTCTTTCCTATTTTTTTCTTAGTCCACCTAACTAAAGGTTTGTCAATTTTGTTGATCTTTTCAAAGAACCAACTTTTGGGTCACCAATTTTCTCTATTCTCTATTTCATTGATCTCCACTCTAATCTTTATTACTTCCTTCCTGTGCTAGCTTTGCATTTAGTTTGTTCTTCTTGTCCTAGTACAACTTAAAGTTGTAAAGTTAGGCTGTTTATATGAGATGTTTCTTGTTTTTAATGTAAGCATTTATAATTATAAATTTCCCCCTTAGTACCACTTTTGATGCAGCCCATAATTGTTAACATGGTGTGTTTACATTTTCATTCATCTCTTCTTAACTGTTTTCGGATTTCCTTGTGATTTCGTCTTTGATCCATTGGTTGTTTAAAAGGACGTTGTTTAGCCTCCACAATTTTGTGAATTTTCCAGTTTATGTTACTGATTTCTAATTTCATTCCACTGTGGTCAGAGAAGATACATTGTGTGATATCTATCTTTTAAAAAACCACTGAGATTTACTTTGTGGTCCTACATATGGTCTATCCAGGAAAATATCCCATGTGCACTTAAGAAGAATATGTATGCTGTTGTTGTTGCGAGGAGTGTTCTGTATATGTCTATTAGATACACTTTGTTTATTGTGTTGTTGAAGTCCTCTATTTCCTCATTTATCTTCTGTCTGGTTGTTCTACCCATTATTCTGAGTGGGGTATTGGAATCTACAACTATTATTGTAGAACTATTTTCCCCTCCAATTCTGTCAGTTTTTGTCTCATATATTTTGATGGTCTGACATTGGGTGCATAAATGCTTATAATTATTATATCTTCTTGCTGTATTGAAATGTTTGTTAACATGTGATGTCCTTCTCTGTCTCTTGTAACTGTTTTTGATTTAAAGCCTATTTTGTCTGAAATTAGTATAGCCACTGCCATTCTGTTTTGGTAATTATTTGCATGTAATATCTTTCTCCATCCTTTTACAAGTTTGTGTCTTTGGATTTCAAAAGTGAGTCTCTTATACACTGCATATAGTTGGACCATGTGTTTTTATCAATTCTGCCAATCTCTGTCTTTTGATGGGAGAGTTTAATCCACTTACATTTAAAGTAATTACTGATAAGGAGGCACTTATTTCTGTGTTTGTGCTATAGAAACAAATTTTCTATAGAGCTATAGCTTTTTGTCCCTCATTCCCTGCATTCCTCTCTTCTTTTGTGTTTAGTTGATTTTTAAGTAGTGAAATGTTTGAATTCCTTCTTGATTCCCTTTTGTGTATATTCTATAACAATTTATTTTGTGGTTGCCATGGGGATTACATTTAATGTCCTAATGTTGTAACATTTTAATTTGAGTTTATAGCAGTTTAACCTCAACAACATACAAACACTCTGCTCCTTTACACTCTGTCCCCACTGCTTTTGGCTTTTGATGTCACAAAATTACATCTTTATATAATGCATGCCCCCAAACATAAATTAATAACTCTTTAAATGCATTAGTCTCCTAAATTACGTACAGAACAAGATTTGGAGTTATAAACCAACAGTAATGCTAGCTATTACATTGATTTTTTAATTTAAATATATTGGTCTCTTACATCATTTAGAAAACAAAAAATGCAGCTACAAACCATTGTTACAATAATACTAGCTATTATAATTGCCCATGTATTTGCCTTTACTGAGATCTTTATTTCTCCGTACAGCTTAGGGTTACGGTCTAATGTTCGTCTTTGCAGCACACCCTTGAGCACTTCTTCCAGGGCCAGTCTAGTGGTCACAAACTCCCTCAGCTTTTGTTCATCTGGGAATGTCTTGATTTCTCCCTCATTTTTCTTTTTTGATTTATTTATTTTTGGCATTGGCAGGCAGATTCTTAACCACTGCGTTACCAGGGAAGTCCCTCTCCCTCATTTTTGAAGGACAGTTTTGCTGAATACATGAATCTTGGTTGACAGTTTTTTTTTTTTAAAGCACTTTGAATATAGCTGCCTACTATCTCCTTGCCTCCAAAGTTTTTAATGAGAAATCTGCAGATAATCTCTTTGAGGATCACTTGTAATGATTTGCTTCTCACTTGCTGCTTTCAAGATATCTTCTTTTTCTTTTTCTTTTATAAATTTAATTATAATGTGTCTTGGTGTAGGTCTCTTTGAATTCATCTTACTTGGAGTTCATTGAGCTTCTTGGATGATTACATGTATGTCTTTCTTTAGATTCAGGAAGTTTTCAGCCATTATTTCTTCAAATATTCTCTCTGCCTCTTTCTTTTCTCCTTCTGGGACTCCCACATGAGTATCTTGGTCCTTTTGATGATGTCCAGTAGGCTCTGTGTGCTTTTCTTCAATCTTTTCTCTTTCTGTTCCTCAGCCTTGATCACTTCCATTGTCCTATCTTCAAGTTCACTGATTCATTCTTCTGCCTGCCAAGTTTGCCTTTGAATCCTGCTAGTGAATTTTTCATTTCAGTTATTGTACTCTTCAGCTCCAGAATTTTGTTTTGGTTTATTTTTAGGTTTTCTATCTCTTTATTGATATTCCCACTTTGTTCACTCACCGTTCTCTTGACTTTCTCCATATCTTCCTTTAGTTCTTTCAGCATCTTTAGGACTGTTGTTTTAAAGCCTTTGTCTAATATATCTGACACAGTCTTTTCAGGGACAGATTTTGTTGATAGATTTTTTTCCTTTGAATGGGCCATACTTTCCTGTTTGTTTGTATGCTTTATGATGTTTTTGTTGAACACCTCTGAATGTAATAATGTGGTAACTCTGGAAATCAGATTCTTCCACCTTACCCAGGGTTTGCTATTGTTATTTTTTGTTTGTTTTTTGGTTTTGATTGTTGTTGGCTGTCTCTGTGCTGAAGGTGTAAACTTAAGGTCTTCTCTGGTCTTTTCTGAGCATTTTCCTGGGAATGCACAATCACTTTCTAATTTTCCCCATATATGCAGTTGTTTCTTGGGGGTTTTTTTTTGTTTTATTTTTTTAGTTATTTATTTTTATTTTTGGCTGTGTTGTGTCTTCGTTGCTGTGCGTGGGCTTTCTCTAGTGGTGAGCAGGGGCTACTCTTCATTGCAGTGAGCGGGCTTCTCATTGCAGTGGCTTCTCTTGTTGTGGAGCACGGGCTCTAGGAGTGTGGGCTGCAGTAGCTGTGGCATGCAGGCTCAGTAGTTGTGGCTCGCGGGCTCTAGAGCGCAGGCTCAGTAGTTGTGGCGCACAGGCTTAGTTGCTCCATGGCATGTGGGATCTTCCCGGACCAGGGATCAAACCCGTGTCCCCTGCATTGGCAGGCAGATTCTTAACCACTGCACCACTAGGGAAGCCCCTATGCAGTTGTTTTTGAATGTTCTAGTCTTTAATGTGTGGGTTACAAAAGAGGAATAAGCAAAAAATGATGCAGAGAAGGTGTTGGCCTTTTAATTCCCCTGTAAGTCACTTCAGCTGGAGGGGGAGGGGCTTGCAACAATGTTTTGAGGTGTGACAATTGCTGCCCCCCTCTTTGTCTTCACTTCTGTGATCAGAAGCAGCAATCAGCAATTAGAGCATAGATACTTGATATTTGGAGGGCAGGGGTTTCTTGCCCACCCTTCATTCCCACAAGCTGTGTCAGGTTGCTCTAAGATCATGTGCACAGCTGCCTGCCACTTGGCTGGGAGTGGGAGATGGGTAGCTACTACTGTATTAAGAGCTGAAACTGACCAAAATTAACTGCAATTTACCCTCTAATTCTTCCCCTGGAAGCTGCAAGCCTTCAACAGACTCTAGAGTTCCAGAATAATTACACCAGACAGATTCTGCCAGCACAACTGCTGTCCAGGTGGGGAGAAGGATTTCTGGTGCTTCCTGCTGTGCCATCTTCCAGAATTCTCTTTAATGATTTAAAATAAATTTTTTTAAAGAATGAGTTATGAAGTAATTAGAGTCCTCAGACTTGAGATAAGGCAAATACATTCTATAGGATGATTATATAAAGCACAAACCAGGCAAAACTAACCCTACATCTATGCTTTTGGAAGTCTGGAGAGTGGTTACCCCTGGCAGAGGCCGGGTAGGAAGTGATTAGAAGGTGGACTTCTTAGGTTATGTTTTTGTTTGGCTTCTTCTCCTGGATGCTGGTTAACACAGGTCAGTTCATGTATGTGAAACTTTATCAAGCTATGCACTTACAATATGGGCACTTTTCCATATGTATATTATACTTCAATACAACTTTTTTAATCTTATAGGTTGAAGAGCTTACTTTAAGTCTTAACAATAAAATATGTACTGAAGAGGAATTCACATACCTCAGGAAGAAATTTTTTTTAAATAATTACACAAGGCTTATTCACTGGAGAAACACACAAAGATAGAATTTGGGGGAAGGACCAGAAGGTCTCTGAGCCTCAGTTTCCTCAAATGAAACAAAGGACCAATAATAACTATCTTATGAGGCTGTTGTAATAGGGCAGCCTAGCTCACAGTAGGCCAGTAAGGTCATTTCTTTTCCTCAGCCCACTCTCAAATTTTCTTTCCTGGTTTTCTATAGCAATGCTCTCTAATAGAACGTCTTGTGATGGAGCAAATGTTCTATTTCTGCACTGTTAAACATGCAGCCACTCGCTGTATGGCTACGGAGTACTTGAAATATGGCTAGTGTGAATGAGGAAGTGAATTTTTAATTTTGTTTAATTTTAAAGTGTGTGCCTAGTGGCTAGTGTATTGAGTAGCACAACTCAAGATCTTGAGACACTGAGGGGCTTTGGGCAATTACTGCTTGATCCCAGCTTTGCTATGAGCCTTGACCAACTGGCTATGAACTCCCATAGTGCCAACCTTCTAGAATTTAAGTTCCATGAAGACTAGGACTTTTGGCCATTGCATTCACTATTGTTTCCTATATTCACAATCCCTACAACAAGGCCAGCACATGGTAAATAGTCAATAAATATTTGTTTGAATGAATAAAATAAAATTGGATTAACCCAAACGTATTTGCATATTTTTGTGGGGTTATTTTTGCATAACACTATTAATATCCAATAGAACACATTCATTTTGAGAAGCACCAAATTGATGAAAGATAGATCCAAAATGAGTTATTAAGAGAAATTAAGATGTCTAGAGTGTGGCCACCACACCTTAAAGCTGAAGTCATGAGGGGCAGCTACAGCCCCACCCCCACAAATCCCCAGAGAAAGAAAAACCAGCTTATAAGGACCATGACCAGGAAGACTACAAGTCCCAGTCTCCTAGGGACAGTCCCAATTCATACCTCTTGTCCCAACAAAACACACTGTTCACTCTCAGGTGTGCCCAGCTTAGAAACTAGACAGTTGCCCTCAACACAGCTCAGAATGGCAGGAACAGCAACGTGCTGAAATTGGAGTGATGTGTTCCCGGTAAAACTGTGTGGTAAATACCTTTTTCAAAGTGAATCCTGTTTTGAATATATGAGGGAAGCTTAAAAGACCCTTAAATGGGTCTTCTTGTAAAACGGAAAATAAAAACCTTACGCTTATTTATTTTTGAGGTCCGTGATCCACAGCCCAGGGTGGTGCTGGAATCCAGAATCCCAATGGGCCAGAAGAAACAGATCTGCTTCCGAGTGGACACAAGCCCAACTTTACCTGCAATGGCCACAGCTGTTCGTCTGTCAGATGCTTTTATTTCTGGGGCCACTTCTCCCAAATCTGAGTGTCTGAAACAATTTCAGAAGAAAATTATAATTAAATTAATGAAACACCACTTTCACCTATCAAATTGGCTGCACATCAAAATCTCCTGAGGAGCCTTGAGAAACTACAAACCCTGGTTACACTCCAGATCCTCGAAACTAGCATCTCAAAGCCAGGCCTGGGCTTCTCTGCTTTTAAAAGTGCCCACACTGGTCTAGAAAAACCAGCACTCTCAAAAACTGAGAGACAGAGCAAACAGCCATTCAGAAAAACATAAAACTATACATATCCTTTGACCAGTAATTCCACTTCTACCCTAAGGAAATAATTAAAATTTAGTTACAAATATGTTGATGCCAACTTTATATATATATATATATATGCCAACTTTATATTTTTTTTTTTTGGCTGTGTTGGGTCTTCATTGCTGTGCACGGGCTTTCTCCAGTTGCAGCGAGTGGGGGCTACTCTTCGTTGCGGTGTGCGGGCTTCTCATTGCGGTGGCTTCTCTTGTTGAGGAGCATGGGCTCTAGGCGCGCGGGCTTCAATAGTTGTGGCACATGGGCTCAGTAGTTGTGGCTCGCAGGCTCTAGAGCTCAGGCTCAGGAGTTGTGGCGCACGGGCTTAGCTGCTCCATGGCATGTGAGATCTTCCCGGACCAGGGCTCGAACCCGTGTCCCCTGCATTGGCAGGCAGGTTCTTAACCACTGTGCCACCAGGGAAGTCCCCTGGATGCCTTTTAAATCAAAGTACAATAATAGGAATTATGGTACAGTCTTATTCTGCAATCATTAAAAAATGTTCTATGGATCTCATTTTGTGGACAAAAAGATGTTGTATGATATGTTATGGAATGATGTTAATGATATGTTCATTAGTGGGGGGGAAAAGTCAGGTTATAGAAGAGTATGTACAGTGTGATTACTATTTAATAAAACTATGTCTGTTTATCTATAGGTGTATACAGGGAGATCTAGAAGGATGTTCATCAAAAGTTAATAGTGTGGGCAGGGAGGGATGATCCTGAATTAACTTAAGTAGGCTTGATAAGTATAGTCTATTTAAGAATAAACTATTTTGGGTATATCACAGGAATGAGTAAACGTGTTGATTTCATCAGAAGTCAGGGTTCCACTGTTGAAGAAAGGGTGTAGAAATAAGGAATGGAGGAAGTTAGAAAAAGAATTCACAGAGGTACACTGGAATTGGAGGTACTGGTGTGTACTCGTGATTTCTATATGCATACTCGTTGTATACATGTGTATCCATTTGTGTAAACGTGCATACATTTCCTAGCTCTGTCCACTGAAAGGGCCACGAAGCAAAGACACTATAGTACCAGTGAGCATACCAAGCACCCTTTAATATCATTCCACACTAACAGATACCAGGTCTCCTTGGAGAAATTACAGATTCCAGGGCTGGAGCAGCAAAAGAAAAAGATGAGCCTGAGCATCTTATTTCAGAAAATTAGGAAGCGCTCAAAAAAGAAAATGCTGGGGCCTGTCACAGGACACAGGAGCCAGCTTGAAGGGGCTCCCACTACCAAGTGTGAGTCAATTTGGGCACGAATATAATTAAATACCGTAATTAATTTAACACCATTGAAAAACAGGTATTAATGAGCCCGTATAGATAACAAATAGATAAACAAACGGGGGGGGGGGATGAGGGCTCTTGTTTATCACAGAATGCTAATGTGAAGGATGCTGCAGCTAGCACAGCATCACTTTAAGAATCATCCTAATCAAGAATGGTTCAAGCTAGCAACACCAGTGAACGCCAGTTCTTGCAGGAAAATGTTGATAAGGAGCAAGATACCTGCCCAGGCTCAAAATGTTTCCTCACAGATGGCTTATTAGGTGCTAGGAGAAAAATAAAACCTAGCAATTATAATCAAAGCCAGTGACCATGGGGACAGATGGCTATGTGTGCCCCCAGCTGTGGTACCCTGAGGAAGGACACATCATCACCTGTACAGCATTCTGGCTGAGAATGTAGAACCCTGATCTCATCATAAGGACAAACCCAAAATGAAATGTTATGCTAGAGGGGAAGAACAATATTATCTCAAAGTATGAATGTCACCAAAGAAAAAAAAAAGATTGAGGAAATGTTCCAGATTAAGGGTGCTAAAGAGACAAGAAAAAATGCAGTACCTAACCCTAGACTAGATCCTGAACTAGAAGGAGACATTTTGGGGTCTACTGACTAAATTGAAATATAGGTGCTATCAATGTCACGTTTACTGATGTTGATAACTGTACTGTGGTTATGTGAGAGAATATCTCTATTCTTAGGAAATAAGACAGTGAAGGATTTAGGGATAAAGGGTGGTGATGTATGCAAGTTACTCTCTAATGGTTAAGAAAAAAATTATATACGTGTGTATTTATGTGTGTGTGTGTATACACATGCATACTCATAGAGAGAGACAGCAAGAGAGAAAGAATGATCAATGAGAATGGTAAATGAACTAAAATGTTAAGAATAGGAGACTCTGTATAAGGGGCCTTTTTAATTTTGTAATTTATCTCTAAGTAGAAATTATTTCCAAATAAAATGTTTTAAAATTAATAGTGGTTAGTTATTTCTGGGTAGTATGATATCCATTTATTTTGTCTTATTTGAATTTTTTCAATAGAAGAGGCATGTATTGATTTAATAAAACTAAATGAGCTATTAAAGTAATGCTGTTAGTCAGGGTCAGGGCGAGAATCAGATATGTGTGTGCCCGAAGAAAACCTGGTAATCTGGCACCCCTTCAAACCAATATTCTTCCAAGAGTGTACAGGTTTAAACTTTAGTTTGTGGCAGGCCCCCTCAGAGACAAGCAATCTAGTTCCATTTAATTCATCAGCAAAAGAACTGTTTTGTGTTAATCAAATCCACCCTCCTAGAGGAAAGAAGGATTTCAGGACGCTTGGTTGTTATTCCAGCATGTTCCCTGAAGGTCTCATCCTCAGCCCTCTCTGAAGGGAGTTCCAGTAACCTCAGTGGTCACTGTGTTCACGGCTGTTTTAGCCACTTTATCAGTGCAGAGTCCTAGGCAACTCTCTGACTTAATCTGACCCTGATGCTGATAAAAATGGGACTTTTCATTGTCTTCTCTTCATTTTTCTGCAAAGAACATATATTGCTTTTGTAATAAGAAAAAAAGGTAACCTTAAAAAAAGAAAACATGACTGGTTAAAAATAGTTTCCCAGAGGGGAAGAAGCAGGCCCGGCCTGGTGGTGGCATGGAGCCCTGTGCTGAGACCCAGGTAGGACAAGGGCAGAGGACAGGTAGTTACACCCAGGGCGTTGCCTGGCCTCTTCCCACTGTACACAGGCTCTCAGGACACACTCGCCAGGATTTCCCAGGAGAGGAGCTTAACTCCAACCCTATATTTTCCATGCAAGAAAGTAGAAAACAAGAGTGAAATTATCACAGGGACAACCCTGACTTTGTGCTAATTTCTGAAAATATACATATAAATCTGTTCTTGATTCTTGCCAACAAAGTTCACACCTAATTGAGTCTCTGTGTTGTAAACTGGAAGCAGAGCCAAGTCTTACAAGAGAGAACAGCAATAGAATCTCACCTTTGTGCAATGCTTTTTAATTTACAACTCTGCTTCAATACCTGTATGGCCTGAATTGTGTCCCCTCAAATTCCTATGTTGAAACCCTTTTGGATATATGGCCTTTAGGGGAGTAATTAAGGTTGAATGAGGTCACAAAGGTAAGGCCCTGATCTGATGCGATTGCTGTCCTATGAGAGGAGGAGACCCCCAAGAGCTTGCTCTCTCTCTGCAGGTGCAGAGAAAAAGGCCAGGTGAGGACACAGTGGCCATCTACAAGCCAGGGAGAGACACCTCAGGAGAAACTGAATCTGCCTGCACCGTGACCTGGGACTCCCGACCTCCAGAACTGCAAGAAACAAATGTTAAGTTACCCAGTCTATGGTCCTTTGTTATGGCAGCCTAAGCGGCCCAACATCACCAAGCTAGGAAGCACAGGGCCAGAACCCGAACGTGAATCTTCTGGTTCCCTTTTGGCTCGTTATTTGTAAGGCTCAGATAGGTTTTAGGTAACTTATAATTACAGCTGGTAATTACAAAAACCATAAAAAACAGCCCATCTGCCAACTCCAAGTCTTGCCAAGCCTGCTCTTGCCTCCACAGGCAGACAAGACCAAGGGAGTGAAAACAAGCAGTGCTTCCAATGGCCCCAGACGTGAGCAAAGCGGCCTTCTACAAAGCAGTTTTTGAAAATTGCTAATGTCTTTTTCTGATTCCAAAAATAAGACAAATATACAGAAAAGTACCCAAAAAATGCCTTTGCTCTTTTGAACAATTACTCAATATGTTAACCAATCCGCCCCCACCCCCGCCTCCTACTTCTGACCTATTCATGTTGCTGTAGCTCATTGCATTAATGGATATATAGGACTACATTCTCTGCATCCCGTTTTACTTCCTCATTAAGGGCTATTTAGATTTTGGTCTTCTCCTGAGGCCCATGTTGGTCCTTTCAAGAGCCCAGGGCATAGAGCCAAAAGTGGAACCCAGCTCAGACCCTGCCTGGCGGCCACCAGCACAGAGGTCCGGCCCGGGCATGGGCTCCTGGTCTCCATGCTGCCCAGGCCTGTAGCCTCGGTGCCGTGGCATCACGGCTCAACTTCCCTTCTGGGGGCACCTCCCCACACAGACTTCTCTCCAGGGCAAGAAGTGATCTGAATGCCACCCTGAGGGCCAAGTGTGTCTAACGGTTCTTTCTCACGAAGTTAGGAAGCAGACATCCTGGTTTGTGCACAGGGCTCCCTTCAAGTCTGGCAGGCAGAGTCAAGACCCTGACAACCCCAGGCCATCTGCCTCACTGGCTGTCAGTCCTAGGAGACAGGGCAAGGCACACTTTCTGTGTCCTTCATTCTCTTTTCCCATTGCACAACAGAATTACCTGAGGAGCTTTTCTATTTATACCTGGACATTCTGATTCAGGAGACCCATCTCTGAAAGGGAGATGCCTGCTACCACCGCAGAGTTGGGCACTTCTTGGACAGTGCCCCTCAAGGCCAAGAATAAACTGTCCAAACCTTGCGAGCAGGGCTAATTCCTAGCAACAAACCTGGCTCCTTCATTGGGTGGTGCCAATAAAACAAGACGGCATAGAAAAGCTAACAAAAGGAGACTAAATATGGGGCAGTTGCTTACCATAATGTAGTTGACAGTATATAATTAATAACTTTGGATAATAGTTTGACCCAATTTTTGCTGTTTGATGCTAATAGCTTTCAAGATCTTCCACTTCCTGACCTGCCCCACATCTGGGCCAGCAGACAAGAGAGCCTGAGGGCTCCTTTCTTTGGTGCTAGCTAGGGACCCTCACCCCATTACAACCCCCCAAACAAAACAAAAAACAAAACAAAACCTGAGGCCAGTTGCTCTACCCAGAAAGCCTCACTAAATCAGTAATAAACTTTTTCAAACCCTCTTGGTGGGTTGAACTGTGTTTCCCCATAACATATGTTCAGGTCCTAACTCCCTACTATGAATGTGACCTTATTTGGAAATAAGGTCTTTGCAGATCTAATTAGTTAAATTAAGATCATGTCATACAGGGGTAGGGTGAGCCCCTAATGCAATGAATGGTATCCTTATAAGAGGAAAATTTGGATTCACAGGGAGAAAAACATGTGACGATGGAAGTAGAGATTGGAATGATGTATCTACAATCCAAGGAACACTGAGGATTGCTGGCAGCCACCAAAGGGTAGGAGAGAGGCTTGGGACAGACTCCCTCAGAGCCTCCAAAAGGAACCAACTCTGCTGACACCTTAGTTTCAGACACCTGGCATCCAGAACTGTGAAAAAAAGATTTCTGTTTTCTTTAAGCCTCCCAGTTTGTGGTACTTTGTTATAGCATCCCTACCAAATGAAGACAAAGTATGTGTGGCTCTTGACAGCTGTATTAGTTTCTGCCTCTCTTGACATGGGTTCTCCCCTGTATGTGTCCACGTATCACTCTTTTTTTTTTTTTTTTTAAATTAATTATTTATTTATTTTTGGCTGTGTTGGGTCTTCGTTTCTGTGCGAGGGCTTTCTCTAGTTGCGGCAAGCGGGGGCCACTCTTCATCGCGGTGCACGGGCCTCTCACTATCGGCCTCTTCTGTTGCGGAGCACAGGCTCCAGACACACAGGCTCAGTAGTTGTGGCTCACGGGCCTAGTTGCTCTGTGACATGTGGGATCTTCCCAGACCAGGGCTCGAACCCATGTCCCCTGCATTAGCAGGCAGATTCTCAACCACTGTGCCATCAGGGAAGCCCCACGTATCACTCTTTTTTTAAATATTTTTATTTATTTATTTTTTTAGCTGCATTGGGTCTTCGCTGTGGCACGCGGGATCTTCGTTGCAGCATGCGGGATCTTTGTTGCAGCATGCGGGATCTTTTTGTTGTGGCGTGCAGGCTCTTTGTTGCGGCGTGTGAGCTTCTCTCTAGTTATGGCGCATGGGCTTCAGAGCGTGTGGGCTCTGTAGTTTGCGGCACACGGGCTCTCTAGTTGAGGCACATGGGCTCAGTAGTTGTGGCACGCGGGCTTAGTTGCCCCGCGGGATGTGGGATCTTAGTTCCCTGACCAGGGATTGAACCCGCGTCCCCTGCATTGGAAGGCAGATTCTTTACCACTGGACCACCGGGGAAGTCCCATGTCTGTGTCTCTTCTCTGCCTCTGCTAAGGGCACCAGTCACTAGATTCGGGCCCACCCTAACCCAGTGCAACCTCAAATTAAGTAATCACATCTGCAAAGAACCTATTTCCAAAAAAGATCACATTCACAAGTACTAGGGGTTAGGACTTCAACATATGTTTCGGAGGGAACACAATTCATCCACAATATCGAAGCCAAAACTAGGGGCCATCCCACCTCTGCAAGGTGACCACACACTTTGAAAAGTTTAAAACTCATTGTACAGCAGCGGGGACTGGCTGAGAAAACATACATGAAAAGGTTCCATCAAACAGCACATGAGGAAAAGCAGATGTCAGTTATTATAACGTAGGTAATAGACAAGCACCGTGAAGCCTGGCAGTTTAGTCCCTGAAATGTGCTGGCACGTGCAGGAAGTGTGGCAGAGGGACCCACTGCCGTCCTGCTTTTATGCACCTAGAATTTCCTGAAGGCAGGAGAGGCAGCACACTGGGAAAGGACACACCCCCCCCATATGTCAGGCAAACGTGTCCTGCCTACTGCTGACGCCCCTCCAGCAGGACCCTGGGGCAATAATCATTGCTACACCCCAACCTAAGAGCGCTGCAAGGAGAGAATCAGTGCAATGAGCAACAGGTCTTGGTCCCGGGTTCGTGCCATGTGGATTCACCATACGAGAGGAAACAGCTCTAAAATGCTGCCCCAATCCTCCAGGAGTTTATACTAGGGTTAGGTTGGAGAGATACTGTGCACACTCATTACATGAACTCTACAAAATACAGGTATGTTAATCTTTAAAACAAAGCTGGCCATCCCTGTCCTGCACACCTAATCAGGTTGCTATAGGGACCCAGAGAGATTTACACGTGTGAAGCAAGTTTATATAAGGCAGTGTTCTCTTGGATTTATCCACACATTTATTTCCTGCTAGGAACTTTTCTAGGAGTTTGGGATATATCGGCGAAGGACATAAATGTCTCTGCTCTTAGCTTACGTTCAGTGAGGTGGGGGAAACTGACAAGAAACAATTTTTGAAAGTTTTAAATGGAAGATACACTGGGAGGTGTTAAGTGCGCTGGAAGAAAGAAAGAAAGTGTAGACTAGGATCAGGGTACCGGGCATGTGGTGAATGGGGCCACAGACTGCTGTAACTAGGTCAGGGTGGGCCTCCTGGAGAAGGGGACGTGCAAGGGCAGGCTTGGTAGGAGATGAGGGCATAAGCCACGCGGCTCCCTGGGGAGAGTGTTCCAGGCGCCACGCAGGCCCGAAGGGGCTCCGGGATCGGTGGGAGGCCGGTGCAGCTGGTATGGAGTGAGCAGGGGGAAGGCAGTAGAAGAGGCCAGGTAAGACAGAACTTTCTGGGCCATAGCAAAGACTCTGGCTTTTATTCTGGAGGATGGGCTGAGTGCAAGTCGACATGCCTGTTTGATGTTAAGAACAGATTAGAGATGACAAAGATCAGACCTGGGTGGCAGCACCGGCGGCGACAACACAGGGCTGGGCTCTGAAAGTCTCTGTGAAGGACTGGACAGAAAGTGTGAGAAAGACAGAGTCCAGGAAACCTCCAAATGTTCAGGTTCAATACAGCTGCTACTGTCTCGAATGGGAAGGCTGTGGATGAGCGTGACGGGACCATGAGCAAGCTAGTGCTCATGTTCTGGCCCAAGACCCGAGGACGACCTCCGTGGAGATGCTGAGCAGCACAGGGGCCGCAAAGGGCTGCGGCCGCTTAGGGAAGGCAGCACTCCACAATGTATCCACAAGACCACTGCTGGCTCCCTTCCTACAGACACACAGCCTGCCCACAACAAAGGCAGCAGAAGCACCTTGCTATTTATCCATGATAACAGAAAGAAACAATGATGTGGAAAAACTAAGAGATCAACTGGAAAACTGCTGTGAGCAATGAGAGAATTCAGTAAGCTGGGGACGTACAAAACATTTATTTTAAAAACCCAATTGCCTTCTTATATACAAACAAGTTTAGCGATGTGAAAGGAAGACTCCCATTTAGAGTAACGACAAGAAAAAATTTAAGAATACACATATAAATGTGCAACATCTATATGAAAAGAATTTCTAAATACTAAAGAATATAAAAGACTTGGACAAACGAAAAGCCATATCCTTTGGGGAAAGAAAGGCTCACTATAATTTTAAAGCCAATTCTCCCTAACTTAACCAATAAGTGAATTTAGGTTTGAAAACAGAGGAGCTGATTCTATTCAGAAATATTTGTGCAATAATAATCAGGAAAATTCTGAAAAAGAACAGTAATGAAGGCGGACAAAACCTGCGAGACAGTAAAACATAGTACAAGCCACAGTAAGTTAAGGCTGTAGCACTGGTTCATGAATAGACAGAGTTCAGTAAAAGAAGAGCCCAGAAACAGGCCCAAATACAGGTGGGAATTTTGTCCCTGATCCAGGCAGTTCTAAGTATCTGGTGATTATTCAATTACAACAACATGGAAAAAATAAAGGTAAATCCCTACTACTCCTTTCACCAAAATGAAAACTACCTGGATCTAAGAGTTAAATTAGAAAATGAAACCAAAAATGCACTGAAAGAAATATTAAAGACAAAAAAAAGATCTCAGAGCAGGGAAGGCTTCATACAGTCAAAAGGTAAATAACAAAGGAAAAGCATTTGTAACACAAACAATGAAAGTTAGTTTTCTCAATGTACAAAGATCTGCAAATCCATGAGAAGGAGCCAAGAATCTAAACAGAAACAAAGTAACGAAAGACATCTCCACGCTTCCCTGGTGGCGCAGTGGTTGAGAATTGCCTGCCAATGCACGGGACACGGGTTCAAGCCCTGGTCTGGGAAGATCCCACATGCCGCAGAGCAACTAGGCCCGTGAGCCACAACTACTGAGCCTGCATGTCTGGAGCCTGTGCTCTGCAACAAGAGAGGCCGCGACAGTGAGAGGCCCGCGCACCGCGATGAAGAGTGGCCCCCGCTCGCCGCAACTGGAGAAAGCCCTCGCACAGAAACGAAGACCCAACACAGCCAAAAATAATTAATTAATTAATTAATTAATTAAAAAAAAAAAAAAAAAAGACATCTCCAAAAGGCATTCTGGGTTTAAAACAGAACAAGGAGGAGGACACGAATCCACACTGTGCCCTGCCTCCCGGGGGGATGCTTCTCTAAGGAGGATGCCAGTTTCTCAGACAGGAACAGGGGGCAAGGTGCCTGAGATTTCATTTATGTTCCTTTTATACCTTTTGAAATTTTTACCATATGCATATATTACTTGTTTTTAAAAGTAAGGCAACTAGCAATTTTATAAAAAGTTACAACGCGGAGAATCTAGGACAGAACCACCACGTCTGAACTACGTGCAGGTGGTCTCGCTCAGAACATACAGCCTCCCGGAGGGAATTCTTCTTTAAAAGAAAGAGCCGCGTCTAAGTTATTCCACATTCAGCCGTATTTCATAAAAGCATAATTGAAAGTACAACCACTCTGCTAATACAGACAAACCAAGTGAATACAACAAACCAAGTGAATACATTCTTACTTCAGTTTCATCCTGAGCGTGCCGGAGAGACACTGCATGTGCTCTGTGATCAGAACAAAGTACTGAGTCCAACATTTTTGTCCTGCCTCCGTAACCAAATTTAAACCGACTATCCATAATGGGGTCATTTTGCATCAAGTTTTAACTTAAACTGCTTAGGTGGGCCTCAATTTCCTCATCCATACAATACGGATAATAACAGGACTTACTATAGCGTTGTCGTGAAGATTAAATAACATAATATAAGCAAAAGCACTTCGAACAGGGCCTAACAATACACTCTTTGGAAGCGGGCAAGATCTAAATTTAAAAGGACATTCCCTTGGACCGGAAAGCCCCTGCCGGGGGCTCACGGTTGTGGATAAGAAGAGGCTCTCCTTGAGCTGGGGGAGAGGTTCGCCACACGGCACTCCATGTGATGAAGCCCTGGCACGTCTGCCACCTACAGGGAGGTAAGTGGGCTTCGGTGAGCTGCCCTGCAGAGCCAGGGATGGTTCAGCTACAACACCCCTCCCAGTTCTCTCGTTTTCTCCAGTGGGGACACACTGGGGTGGTTGCTGGCTCACTGGGCAATCCCAGATCTACTGGGGAAGAGCAAAGTCTGCATCCTGCTGGCAAAGCCATGTGTGTTCTCTGGAAGCCACAGCAGCTCCTGAGCAGAGGCTAAGGGCTCCTGTTGGACCTCACCCAGGAGCAGTTACATACCTTGCCTGACTTGCTCAGTGTCTCCTCCCCACAGTGTGATCTGAGGGCCTTTTCCTCCCCACCCCTGGCCTGGCTAGAGGACCCATCCTCCACCCATTGTGAAGAGCTTGGAGCTCTTGTGGCCCATTTGGACCAGGCTAGGCTTCAGTGGGAAAGCTGAGCCCTTCCCAGAAGGGGAAGCCCAGGATCCTTTCCTTCCCCACAAAATGTTGGTGTTGGGAGAGAATCTTCCTGGACAGGGAAGACAAAAGGTTGAAGTTAAGTCCGGCGTACTTTTAAATGTCCAGTGGATGTTAATGGGAGTGCTTTCAGTTCCAAGGGAGATGAATCCTGAGGGAGTGGCCAGGAGGGCAGGTGAGGTGCTTGGTGGGGCTCCTTGCCTCCCACACTTTGACTCCAGGACAGGTCTCATTACATCACTCCTGGCCCAGTGCAGAGACTACTTAAGTGCTACGATGACCACATTTTCTGAAACAAAAACCTGAAGGTAAGAGTTTACTTACGGGATATGGATGGTTAGAATCCGATGTTAGCAACCGGATCAAAGAAATTAGGACTGGCTATTTCTGAAGGAATATAGGAGTCAGGGAGGAAGTTTCTATCTTTGAACATGGGGTGAATAAAGATGCCATTAGCTTCCTATTTCTTGACTCAATAATTCCACCAGACAGGCAAAACTTTTAAAGTCTGATGTCATAACATGTTGGGAGGTGGAGAGAGCCCTTAAAATGTGGTGGTGGAAGGGGAAGGTGGTACAATCATTTATAAGCATACTTTGGTAGTATCAGCTAAAAAAATGGGCTGGCCCTCTGACCACAGTTCTTTGTATCTACTTCAAAAAACCACTTGTGCATGTCCAGAGGGAGACACCAATTGCGCAGCATTATCTTACAAAGAAAACTGAAAACATTCTTAACTAAATAACATAACCAGGACCCAGAATATTATATAAATGTCAAGTTTTAGGTAGATCTGTTCTTTGTTCTCACATGAAAAACATTTCAAAGCATACTGCTGGGTGAATAAAGCAAGCTGCAGAACAGTATGAGTCCATTTATGTAAAAAAGGAGCAAATAAGTGTTTAAGGTGGCAAATTTCACGTTATGTGTAAAATAATAAATTTTAAAATTTGGGGGAAAAACAAAGAACAAATATAACATGTAAACGCGATAGAAAATGTCTGTCGGGATACCTGCCTAACTAAGATAGGCAGGGAGGTTGGGGGGAAGCGGGGTGGACTCTAGTTGTATCTGTAAGGATGTCTCTCTGATAAAAATAATGGCCTAATTTAAAAGACACCAAAATGTTTAAAGTGGTGGTCTACAGAAAGTCAGACTACACTTGATTTTTATTCTCTGTTTTATACTTTTTTTGTTGTTCAAATTATCTACCATTAACAATCTGAAAAATATATATATTTTGCACAGTTAACTAGGTTTGCTATCCCTCTAGGTGGGTATGGATGGAAGATCGTAAAATTGCTATGGCTAGGGCCCCCTTCGAGACAGGTTGCAGATGATGAAGACTATAGACCTTGGTCCCCGAAAAATACACACAGACCCCAATGCTGCATACAGTTTCAGGGAATGCAGGACCCTGGAAGCCCACCCATGAATCGTGTACCCCAGGTTAAGAACCTCTGATTTGGACATTTAAAGCTGCAGAAATGGATGCAATCATGCAGAGAACGAGTGCTAGGTAGGAATTAGCAAAGAGGGACTACGGAACCCAAGGAAACCCCAACAATGAAGAAGCAGGCAGAGTAAAGAAGAGATGGGGGCTGTAAGGAGTGGAGGCCCGCAGAAGAGGGTAGACGGTAGCAGGCTGATGAGCTCCATCTCTCCTGTCCCCTCCGCCTCTTCCATACTGCTGTCACATGGATTCCCCAAGAGCCTGATGACAAATATCCTTCAGCGAACAGTGGGCAGTAAGCCCACAAAAGGAGGCCAGGTCCTGTAGTCTGGCCCTGCCTCCGTCTCTGGCCTTGTCTCTACTTAATTCCAAACACACTGGGCTGTGAGTCATCTCAAACATATCTTTTCCTTTGATGCCTTCATTCTTGTCCTTTTCTTTTGCATAAGGCCTAGCACATTGGTAAGCTCCTCAAAAACTGTCAGAATTTCTTCTTTCCTTCCCAACTCTCTTACGGAAATTGTCACTTAGAAAAGAACACCAGATTTGGAGGCTCCTCCGTGAACAGCCCAGCAGAAATCACGGCTCCCCTCCCATCCCTGCCCTGAATCTCTGGACTTGTTCCTGCAGCACCTAGTCTTGTAGGTTGAATGTCTGCTGACTTGGAGAGGCCAAAGAAGCTTAGGAAACCAGGTCTCCCTGGCTAGACTCTGGTCTACCAGCAAAGCCTGCAGACATATGGAGACGTAGACTGTCCCCAAATTTGTATATACCATAATAAGTACATAGTTCTTTCCATGAAATGACATGAAGTATACTAAAAACGCTGTGACCTCAGCTTTGCAATGGGTACCCCTCAGAAATAAGTACCAACTGCAGACTCATGAGATCCCTCAAAAATAGTCGGGACTGCAAATATCAAATCTGCACTTACATGACCTTCCACAGAGACACAGTTTAGGGACTACTGGCTCACAAAAGGGCACACCAGCCCAGCATTAAGTCCGCCTCTGACTTAACGTAGTGGGCTGGGATGCCCAATGCACCATCACTTTTTAAAGGCTTCACGGCAGCCCCATACAGGCTCAGCCACCCATTACTGCCTCCGGTGCGCCCTGCTTCACCCTTTCCTGACATGAGGGCCAGGAACCCAGTAGGACCTTGAACCTCTGGGTGACAGCCTGGCCTTCTGAGGGATGAGCTGTTTATTCTAATTACAAGCTCAAAGTACTGGGTACTTCTGACTGCTCCTCCCCAAACCCAGAAAGACAGCAGGTAGATGGGAAATGCCCATGACTTGGCTGGAGTCAAAACCCAGCTTGCTCCATCAAGGCCCACTGCACTGAGCCAGTTCACTCCAGTGAACTTCCCTCACCTGTAAGGGGCCTGATATCCACCTTCTCTGCCTCTCAGCCCACCGTTCCCCCCGCCCCACCCCACGCGCCAGGAAAAGCCCTCTGTGATGTGCAAGGATGCACAGCGAATTGCTACCATAACCACTAGGTCTGAGACACACTGAATGGTGGACAGCAGTCAAATGAAGCCGGTTACCAACTAAAGCAATGACCTTGAGACTAATTTTCCTCCTCTGTGAAGCGTAGCTGTCGGATTAACTCTTGTCATTCCCAGCTTTCACGACTAAATTACCAAAACAAAAAGTAATCATAATGAATTGCTGAGGTTTTATTTTGCAATAAAATTTTTTTTAAAAAATTACAAACTCTGTGGGTCACCATCATTTCCTAAAAGAAAGAACATTTTCACACCAAGACAGTGGAATGGAGGTGATGTCAGAATAGGGGCAGCCACTGTACCCGGGCCCGCGGCCCAGCCCAAGCTGGAGGCCCGGACCAGGCCGAGGCAGGGTCTGCCCCGGCCCCTGCTCCGGACGTTCGGGGACATCCAGGCTGCATCCCAACGGCGGTGAGAAGCCAGCATCAACTCCAACGCGAGCAAGCGGAGAAAACAGATGCGGAAGGCAGGGCGGCAGACGCCGGGCGCGCACCGGGCGCCGCGGCTCCAGGCCAGGGGCGCCGCTGGGAGGTGGGGGGCTGCCGCTCCCGCACGCCCTCCCGCTCCGCCCCCCCCCCCACCGCCGGCCTCCGCGCCCCGGGCCCCGGAGCCCGCCCCCGGAGCCGAGATCCTCAGCCCGCGCCCCCAGCCCGCCCCCGCCCGGGCCGCCTCCGCCCGAGGTCGGCGGGAGAGGGCCGCGGGGCCTGGCGGGCGGGCGGGAGGGCGGGGGTCCGGGGCCGCAGGCCGGGGAAGGCCGCCAGCGGCGGCCCGCAGCCCCCACCCCGCAGCCCCCCCCGCCCCCGGCGCGGCCGCGAGCGCCGCACTCACCCGGGCGACGCCATGAGCGCGGCGAGGTCTCGGCGCTGCCGCCGCCTCCGCTTCCTCCGAGCTGAGCGACTCCGCCGGGGAGGGGCCTCGCACCGGCTGCCGGCCGCCCGCCCGGGCAGCTCCAGGCGGCGGGGGCGCGGGGAGGGCCCCGGGTCAGCCGGAGACGGGTGTGAGTGGGCCCGGAGCCGGAGGAGGGTGAGGCCGGGTATCGGCTCCGAGCGTGCGGGGCGGTGGAGACTCGGGGAGGGGGCCCGGGGTCGGCCTGGAGCGGCCTGGGGGCGCTGGGGGCGCGGGCGGCACGGGGCTGGCACCGGGGACGGGGGCGGTCCGCGACCCGCAGCCCGGACCCGCCCACCTGCCCAGGTGCCCAGGTGCCCGCAGGCCGGGACTCGCCGGGAGGCGCCTTCGGTGCCGCACCAGCCGAGAAACTGCCCCGGGGCCACGAAGCAGCTGCAGGACCCAGGTGAAGTCACCACCTCCCTGCGATATGAGTTTGATTTCCTTAAGAAAAGCCTTTTCTTTAGCTCTGGAGGACGAGGCGTTATTATTAGTAAGCAAAACGATAACTTTGCTATCTCTTACTTGGTGTGCTGCCTTGCCCGAGTTGCTGGCCTCTCAGAGCCGGTTACCCATTGTAAAAGGTGTGTCAGATCACACTGTGAAGCCCTAAGGACTGTGGAGGCACTTTTTATTATCCTTTACATTATATTAGTTACCAATAAGAATGAGTCTGTAATTCCTGCGGTGGGTTTCACAGCATCAGCGATGGGTACTTGAGCCTCAGTTCCTGTCTTGGCAAAATGAGTTTTCAGAGATAAGTGAGCTCTTGTAAGTAAAAACACTTAAAAAGCTCTGGATAATGAAAACCACTGTTGATCACATTTCTGTGTTATATTAAATATTATTAATAATCATTACTCTATTATTTTTACTACTAATAAGAACAAGAGACAGTAAAGCTGTGACTGAAAGCCTTGGCTCTGGAGCCAGACTACCTGGGTTGAAATCTGAACTCTTACCAATTACCAGCTCTGGAAGCTCGGGCAAGATAGAAGCTTCCCAGGGCTGTAGTTTCCTCCGTTGAAAAATGAGGATAATAGGTCCCTTCCTCTCTATGAGGATTGAATGAGTTAATATTTGTAGAGTGATTAATACATTGCCTGGTAAATGGCCTCTTACCTCCCGTGAATCCATCACACCCTTCTTTCCTTCAGTAAAATGGAATCTCAGAATTGCTGCCTTGAGTTCAGAAGATAATGCTCTGTAAATGTGAGCTGATAAGTAGAGCCACAGGGGTTTGTGAGACCCAAAGTAGGTATAAATCTAAGAGGACCAGGGTTAAGGAAGAGTTTGGGGAGTGGGCAACTGCTAAATGGCCTGATTCAAGGCAGTAATGACTGCCATTGGAGTGGGGGAGGTCAGATACTTTTTAAAAATAAGCTGTTGGTTTTAAAACATGTTTTGAAATAATGAATAGTGTTAGTTCAATGAAATTATTCTTCCTCAATATGAGTTTTACTAGGTATGTAGCATTTCACTGCATGGTGGACCATCATATGTTTTAACCAACCCCTATTATTAGACAAAATTTTGCTGCCAGTATTTCATTATTATAAAGAATGTGGACAGTAAATATTCTTATAGCCAAAGCTCCCCATATACATCCATGAGTACTTCCTTAAGCTAAGTTCCCAGGAGTCAGATGATACTAGTATTTTAAGTCTTTTCAGATACATATATAATCTCTGTATGTATTTGTGTACTTATACACACATACACAAACACATACACACACACATATATACTAATACACATATATACATATACTTACATATATACATACATGTATACGTATACACATACGTATATATACACACACATAGAGACTGCTGTCCCAGCACGGTCACCAACACTGATGATAGTGCCAGTTTGCCAAAAGTCTCAATAAATTTCACAGTTTCTTTATCACTGCAAATTTGATAGGTTAAAAAACAGTATTTTGGCAAAATGGCAGACTAGGAAGTTCCAAGCTCACCTTTTCCCACGAAAACATGAAGAAAACAACCAGAAGCTGTCTGAACTAATTTTGTAGGGGCTCTAAAAAAGTTAAAGGTTTACAGCAACCAAGCAAACATTCAAGCAAGAAAAAGCCATCCTAAAAATGACAGCAAAGTTTTGTGGCATTTTCACTTGCCATCGCCCCACTCCTTCCCCAGTGTGGCAGTGGTCTTGTTCTTGAGAAGGTAGCATCCTGTTTCCCAGTCCCCACCTTCCTGTCACCTTGAACTGGAGGGAGCAGAGCAGACCTTATTTGTATACTACCTGACCTGTAAGAAATGGTAAAGGTAGTCCTTCAGTTTGAAAGGAAAGGATGCTAGACAGTAACTCACAGCAGTATGAAGATGGAAAGATCTGACAAAGAAATACATGGGCAATATAAAAGGCAGCATTACTTTAATTTTGGTAGCAACTCCACTTTTTTATTTCCAACAGGACCTGAAGGACAAATGCATTGAAATACTTATAAATTATAAATCTATATTATTGGACATGCAACATATAAAGGTATAATTTGTGAAATTAATAACATGAAGGGGAAACAAATGTATAGGAGTAGTAGAGTAAAACATGTCACTACAAAAAAAATCAGCTGAACACAAAAGAAGGCAGTAATAGAGACAAATACTGTAAGACTTTTTTATTAAGTAGCAAAGTGACAGTAGTAAGTTCCTCAAGTGTAGTTACTTTAAACGTAAATAGATTAAACTGTCTGATCAAAAGGCAGAGATAGGCAGAATGGATTAGAAAAATGATCCAAATATATACAGTCTATAAAAGACTCACTTTAGCTCTAAAGACAGAAGATTGAAAGTGAAAGGATGGAAACATATTCCCTGTAAATATTAACCAGAAGAAAGCTGGGTGGGCTATACTAATTCAGACAAAATAGACTTCACTTTAAAAACTTACAAGAGATAAAGAAAGACATTATATATTAAACAAAAGTTAATTCAACAAGACAGTTATAAACATGTATGTACCAAAAAGAGCCCCAAAATATAATGAAGCAAACATTCACAGAATTGAAGGGAAAAATCATTCCACAAAAATAGTTGAATACTTCAATAATCATTTTCAATAGTAGATAGGAGAACCAGACAAAAGATCAATAAGAAAATAGAGAACCTAAACAATACTACAAGTCAATTGTACCTAACAGATGTCAACTGAAAAAGATGCACAACCTAAAAGCTGACAATTATGTTTTATTAGGACTTTCTGAGGACTTAAGCCCAGAAGACAGCCTCTCAGATAGCTCTGAGGGGCTGCTCTGAAAGGGTAAGGGAGGAGCCAGGATACATAGAAGTTTTGCAACAAAAACCAGGGGGTTGGAACATCAAAAGATTACTGTTAATTAAAGAAAATCCAGACATCTCAAGTTAATGAATTTAGCACTTTTCTATGTATGGCAAGATGCAAAACTATGGACTCATTGAAATCATTCCTTTGACATGCACCTTAACTATCTAAGGCCAGTATCCTGTTTTTAACAATCCTGAATTTCCTCAGGGTACACAGTCTGGGATGGTGGCAGGGGCTGATGGCTTGGTGGCTGCAACATACTTTGTTTACTGATATGGCAGTCCACACAGACATATACAGAACACTCCACTCAATAACAGTAGAGTACACATTTTTCTCAAGTGCACATGGTACATTGTTTGGAATAGACCATACGTTAGGCCACAAAACAAGTCTTAATAAATTTTAAGAAACTTAAATCATCTTTAAAGATCTTTAAAGATACTACAAAGTTACTTTTCTGATCACAGTGGAATGAAACTAGATACCAAAAAAGAAGGAAAACCAGAAAATTCACAAATATGTGGAAATTAACACACTCTTTAAAATCCAATGGATTAAAGAATAAATCATAAGGGAAATTATGAAATACCTTGCTAAAAATAAAAACACAATATATCAAAGCTTATGTGATGCAGCAAAGTCAAGGCTAAGAGAGAATTTTATACCTGTAAACATCTATGTTAAAGACGAAGAAAGATCTCAAATTAATAACCTAACTCTACATCTTAAGGAACAATAGCAACAACAACAAAATGAAGGCAAACCAAACTCAAAGCTAGCAAAATGAGGGCTTCCCTGGTGGCGCAGTGGTTGAGAGTCTGCCTGCCAATGCAGGGGACACGGGTTCAAGCCCTGGTCTGGAAAGATCCCACATGCCGTGGAGCAACTGGGCCCGTGAGCCACAATTACTGAGCCTGCGCGTCTGGAGCCTGTGCTCCGCAACAAGAGAGGCCGCGATAGTGAGAGGCCCGCGCACCGCGATGAAGAGTGGCCCCCGCTTGCCACAACTAGAGAAAGCCTTAGCACAGAAACGAAGACCCAACACAGCCATAAATAAATAAATAAATAAATAAAATTTAAAAAAAAAAAAAAAAAGCTAGCAAAATGAAGGAAACATTAAAGTTTAGAGCAGAGAAAAAATAGACTAGAGGATAAACAATAGAGAAAAATCAATGAAGTAAAAAGTTGATTCTTTGAAAAGATCAGCAAAATTAACAAATCTTTCGCTCAACTCACTAAGAAAAAAGGAGGGAAGACTCAAATTACTAAAATCAGAAATAAATGTGAGGACATTGCTACTGATTTTACAGAAACAAAAATAATTTTAAGAGAACATTATAACAGGTGTACACCAACCAACTGGATAACCTAAATGAAAAAAAATAATTTCCTGGAAACACACTATCAACTATAACTCAATAATGAAGAAAGAAAAAATCTGAATGAATCTATAACAAGTAATGACATTGAGTTGGTAGTCAAAAAACCTCCCAACAAAGAAAACTGTGGACCAGGTGGCTTCACTGGTGCATTTCACCAAATATTTAAAGAAGAACTAACTCAAATACTTCTCTAACTCTTCCAAAATGTTAAAGAGCACCTCTGATTTTATGAGGTCAATATTACCCTGATACCAAAGCCTGACAAAGAAACTATAAGAAAACTACAGATCAATATCCCTTATGAATATTGATACAAAAATCCTCAACAAAATACTAGCAAACAGAACACAGAAACATAGAAAAGGATTATACATCATAACCAAGTGGATTTATTCCTGGAATGCAAGGATGCTTCAACACATGAAAATCTATCAATGTAATATATCACATTAATATGATGAGGGAAAAAAACCACATGATCATCTCAATTCATGCAGAAAAAAAAAACATTTGACAAAATTCGACAATCTTTCACAACATAATGCACTAAAACTAGGAATAGAAGGAAACTTCTTCAGTATGATAAAGGTCATATATGAAAAACCCAGAGCAATGATGAAAGCCTAAAAGTTTTTCCCTAAAATCAGAAACAAACAAACAACAACCAAAAAAAGAATGCTCTCTTTTGCCACTTCTGTTCAACATAGTGCTATAAGTCCTAGAAAGAGCAATTAAGCAATAAGAAGGAAAAAAAAAGGCATCCAAATCAGAAAGGAAGAAGTAAAATTATCTCTGTTTGCAGATGACATGATCTTCTATGTAGAACATCCTAAAGACTCCACCAAAAACTTTTAGAACCAATATATGAATTCAGTAAATTTGCAGGATACAAAAGTCAACATAAAAATCAGTTGCATTTCTATACACAAATAAAAACCTATCCAAAAAGGAAAGTTAAAAAAAAAAAATCTCATTTATGATAGCATCAAAAAGAATAAAATACTTAGGAATAAGCTTAATCAAGGAGGTGAAAGACTTGCACACTAAAAACTATAAAACATTGATGAAAGAAATTAAAGAAGACAAATAAATGGAAGGACATCCCATGTTCATGGATTGAAAGAATATTGTTAAAATATCCATACTACCCAAAGTGATCTATAGTTTCAATGCAATCCCTATCAAAATCCCAATGGCATTCTTTACAGAAATAGAAAAAATAGTCCTAGAATTCACTTGGAACCATAAAAGACCCTGCATGTCCAAAGCAATTTTACACAAGAAGAACAAAGCGGGAGGCATTACACTTCCTGATTTGAAAATATATTACAAAGCTATGGTACTGGCAATAAAACAATGGAACATAGTAGAGAGCTCAGAAATAAGTCCACACATCTATAGTCAACTGATCTTCGAGAAGTGTATCAAAAATACTGGGAACTCCCTGGCGGTCCAGTGGTTAGGACTCTGTGCTCTCACTGCCGAGGGTCAAGGTTCAGTCCCTGGTTGGGGAACTAAGATCCCACAAGCCAGGTGGTGCAGCCAAAAAATAAATAAATAAATAATACAAAATTGGGAAAGGATAGTTTCTTCAATAAACAGTGATGGGAAAACTGGATATACACATGAAAAAGAATGAAGTTAGATCATTGTCTCACACCATATAGAAAAATCAACTCAAAATGCATTGAAGACATAAACATGAAACCTTTATACATAAACCTCTTAGAAGAAAACATGAAAAAAGCAAAATATTGGACTTTGCGATGATTTATTGGATATGACACCAAGAGCTCAGGCAACAAAAGCAAAAATAGACAAGCAGAATTATATCAAACTAAAAAGCTACTGCACAGTAAAAGAAATAACAAAATGTAAAGGGAAACTATGGAATGGAAGAAATATTTGCAAAAGACATATCTGATAAGAGGTTAATACCCAAAATATAGAAGGAACCGTTAAAAATTGGGCAAAGAACCTGAATAGACGTTTCCCAGAAGAAGACAAACAAATGTCTTCCGTTATACAAAGAGGCATATGAGAAGGTGTTCATCAGGGAAATGCAAATAAATTAAAAAATGAGATATCACTTCACACCTGTTAGAATGGCTATTACCAAAAAAAATTAAAAATAAAAATAAAAGATAACAAGGATGGTGAGGATGTTGGTGAGGATGTTGAGAAATGGGATGCCTTGTACACTGTGGCTGGGTATGTAAATTGTTGCAGCCACTATGGAAAACCTATGGAGGTTCTTCAAAAAGCTAAACATAGAAATACCTTATGATCCAGTAATCCTACTTCTGGGTATATATCCAAAAGTATTGAAGTCAGAGTCTCAAAGAGATATCTGAATTCCCATATTCATTGCAACATTATTCACAATAATCAGGATATGGACACAGCCTAAATGACTGTCAATAGATGAATGGGCAAAGAAAATGTGGTATATAAATACAGAATATTAGCCTTTAAAAAGCAGCAAATCCTGCCATTTGAAACAACCTGGATGTAACTGGAGGACATTATGCTGAGTGAAATAACCAGACACAGAAAGACAAATCCTGGGACTTCCCTGGTGGTCCAGTGGTTAAGAATCCACCTCCCAACACAGGGGATGCGGGTTTGATCCCTGGTCAGGGAACTAAGATCCCACATGCTGCGGGGGCAACTAAGCCCACGCACTGCAACTACTGAGCCCGTGACCTCTGGACCCTGTGTGCCACAGCTACTGAGCCCACGCTCTCTAAAGCCCGCACACCACAACTAGAGAGAAGCCCGTGCGCCAAAACAAAAGATCCAGCATGCCGCAACAAAGATCCCATGTGCCGCAACTAAGACCCGACACAGCCAAAAAAATAAAAATAAAAAGACAAATATTACATTATCCTACTTTTATGAGGAATTTAAAATCATCAAATTCAGAACCAGAGCATAGAATATTGGTTACCAGGGGCTGATAAGAGGGAAAAATAAAGAGGTGTTGGTTGGTGAAAAGGCACAAAGTTTCAGTTACACAAAATGAGTAGGTTCTGGAGACCTGCTACACAACTTAAGGCCTAAGTTAACAATAATATACGGTATACTTAATCTGCAAAGAAAGTAGATCTTATGTTAAGTGCTCTTACCACAAAAAAAAGTATGATAAATATGTAAGTAAACAAATAAATAATAAAATTAATAAATGAATGGAGTGAGAGGAAACTTTAGGAGGTGATGCATAAGTTTATGGCCTTGATTGTGGTGATGATTTCACAGGTGTATACTTATCTCCAAGCTGATCAAGTTGTATACATCAGACATATACGGCATTTTTAAGTCAATCATACTCAATCAAGAGGTTAAGAAAAGGTCAGCTGCATTTCCATACACTAACAATGAGTAATACTAAAAAGAAATTGAGAAACCAATTCTGTTTATATTAGCATCAAAAAGAAAAAATATTTAGAAACAAATTTATCCAAAAAGGCAAAACATGTGAACACTGAAAACAACAAAACAATATTGAAAAAAATTAAAGAAAATATAAATGGAAAGACATTCCATTTTCACATTGGAAATCTTAATATTAAGATGTCAGTACTAACAAAGCAATCTACAGATTCAATGAAATCCCTATGAAAATTCCAAGCATTTTCTACAGTAATAGAATAATCCATCCTAAACTTCATAAGGAATCTCAAGGAACACTGAATAATCAAAACCATTTTAAAATAAAGTACAAAGTTGGAACTCACACATCCTGATTTGAAAACTAACTACAAATCTACAATGATCAAAACAGTGTAGTACTGGCATATAGGACAATGGAATAGAATAGAGTCCAGAAAATCTCAAATATATTGTCATATATATAATTGAAGTATATTTGATTTACAGTATTGTGTTAGTTTCAGGTGTACAGCAAAGTGATTCATTTATATATATATTATATATAATGTATATTTTTCCTGATTATTTTCCATTATAGGTTATTACAAGATATTGAATATAGTACCCTGTGGTATACAGTAAATCTTTGTTGCTTATCTATTCTATGTAGCGTAGTTTGTATCTGTTAATCCCATACTCCTAATTTATCCCTCCCCCCTTCCCCTTTGGTAAATATCAGTTTGTTTTCCTATGTCTGTGAGTCTCTTTCTGTTTTGTATATAGGTTCATTTGTATTATTTTTTATATTCCACATGTAGGTGATAGCATACAATATTTGTCTTTTTCTGTCTGACTTACTTCACTAAGTATAATATTCTCTAGGTTCATCCATTTTGCTACAAATGGCAATATTTCATTATTCTTTATAGCTGAGTAATAGTCCATTATATATATATATATATATATATATATATATATATATATATATATATATATATATATATATATATATATACCACATTTTCTTAATCCAATTGTCTGTTGATGGGCACTTGGGTTGTTTCCATGTCTTGGCATGGGGTGCATGTATCTTTTCAAATTAGAGTTTTTGTCTTTTCTGGGTACCTACCCAAGAGTGGGGCTGCTATATGATAGCTCTATATTTAGTTTTTTAAGGAACCTCCACCATTCTTCATAGTGGCTGTACCAATTTACATTCCCACCAACAGTGTAGGAGGGTTCCCTTTTCTCCACATGCTCTCCAACAGTTGATATTTGTAGACTTTTTGATGATTGCCATTTTGACCTGTGTGAGGTGATAACCTGTTTTGGTTTTGATTTACATTTCTCTAATAATTAGTGATTGTGGGCATCTTTTCATGTACCTGTTGCCCACCTGTATGTCTTCTTTGGAAAAATGTCTATTTAGGTCTTTTGCCATTTTTTTCATTGGGCTGTTTGGGTTTTGTTTTTTTGTTTTTTTTTGATATTTAGTTGTATGAGCTGTCTGTATATTTTGCATATTAACTCCTTGTTGGTTGCAACATTTGCAAATATTTCTCCCATTCTGTAGGTTGTCTTTTCATCTAGTTGATGTGCAAAAGCTTTTAAGTTTGATGTAGTACAGTTCGTTTACTTTTACTTTTATTTTTTTGCCTTGGGAGACTGATCTAAGAAAATATTGCTACAATTTATTTATGTTTGAGAATTTTATGCCTGTATTCTCTTCTAGAAATTTTATGGTATCATGTCTTGTACTTAGGTCTTTAAGCCATGTTGAGTTTATTTTTGTATATGCTGTGAGGGAGTGTTCTAATTTCATTGATTTACATGTAGCTGTCTAGCTTTCCCAACACCACTTGTTGAAGAGACTGTCTTTTCTCCATTGTATATTCTTGCCTCTTTTGTCACAGATTAATTGACCATAGGTGTGTGGGTTTATCTCTGGGCTCTCTATTCTGCTCCATTGATCCATATATCCCTGATTGTACCAATATCACACTGCTTTGATTACTAGAGCTGTGTAGTATAGTCTGAAGTCCAGAGGATTATGCCTCTGGCTTTATTCTTTTTCCTCAGGACTGCTTTGGCAACTCTGCGTCTTTTGTTGTTCCAAATAAATTTTAGGATTATTTGTTCTATTTCTGTGAAAAATATCATGGGTATTTTAATAGGGCTCACATTAAATCTGTAGATTGCTTTGGATAATATGGCCATTTTAACAATATTAGTTCTTCCCATCCAAGAGCATGGGATATCTTTCCATTTCTTCGAATGGTCTTCATTTCCTTTATCAATGTTTTAGACTCTTCAGTGTATAGTTACTTCACTGCCTTGGTTTAGGCGGTGAAGTAACTTCCTCAGAGAGGCCTTGCCACCCCCTGCCCACTGTGGACCTGCCGGTACATGTGAGGTGATGCTCTGTCCTTTCCCACAGCGCTCACCACCTTGGCAATGACTGGATCTCCACTTCCGCCTCCCCCACCAGGTGGTGAGTACCCCGAGGGCCAGGCTGGCTGTCTCGTTGACAATTGTGTCCCCAAAGGCAGTGAAGTAATGAGTAATAAGTATTTTATTTTTTTGGACACGATTTTAAATGGGATTTTTTTTTTTTTTTGGCTGTCTCTTTCTGACATTTCATTGTCAGTGTAAAGAAATGCAACAGATTTCTGTATATTAATCTTGCATCCTTCTACCTTGCTGAATTCATTTATTCTAATAATAGTTGTGTGGACACTTTAGGGTTCTCCATATGGAGTATCATGTCCTCAGCAAATAGTGACAGTTTTACCTCTTCCCTTCCAAATTGTACTCATTTTATTTCTTTTTCTTGTCTGATTTCTGTGGCCAGGACTTCCAGTAGAAGTTGAATAAAAGTGTTGAATAGAAGTGGTGAGAGTGGGCATCCTTGTCTTGTTCCTGAATTTAGCAGAAAGGCTTTCAGTTTTTCGCCCTTGAGTATTATGTTGGCTGTGGGTTTGTCATAAATGGATTTTATTATGTTGAATTATGTTCCCTCTATACCCACTTTGGTGAGTTTTTAATCATGAATAGATGTTGAGTTTTGTCAAATGTTTTTCTGCATCTATTGAGATGATCATATATTTTTTGTCTTTCCTTTTGTTAATGTGGTGTATCACATTGATTGATTTGTGTATGTTGAACCATCCTTGTGAACCTGGGATGAATCCCACTTGGTTGTAGTGTGTGATCTTTTTTGTTTTGTTGGCTTCAGTTTGCTAATATTTTGTTGAGAATTTCTGCCTCTATAATCATCAAGATATTGACCTATAATTTTCTTTTTCTTTTCTTTTCCTTTTTTTTTTGTTTTTTTTGTTTTTGTTTTTTTAGTGTCTTTGTCTGGTTTTGGTAACAGGGTGATGGTGGCTTCATAGAATAAATTTGGGAGTGTTCCCTCCTCTTCAATTTTCTGGAATAGTTGGAGCAGGATACGTGTAAATTCTTTGTATGTTTGGTAGAATTCCCCAGAGAAGTTGTCCAGTCCTGGAATTTTGTTTGTAGGGAGTTATTATTATTATTATTATTATTACAGATTCTATTTCACTTCTAGTGATTGGCCTGTTCAAATTACCTGATTTTTCTTGACTCAGTTTTGGCAGGCTATATATTTCTAGAACCTTGTCCATTTCTTCTAGTTGTCCAATTTGTTGGCATATAACTGTTAATAGTACTCTCTTATGATTTTTTTTTGTATTTCTGAGGTATATGTTGTTATTTCTCCTCTTTCATTTCTTATTTTGTTTATTTGGGTCCTCTCTTTTTTCTTCTTGGTGAACCTAGCTAGAGGTTTGTTGACTACCTTTTGAAAAAAAAACAGCTCCTGGTTTCATTGATCATTTTTATTGTTTTTAATATATATATTATTTATTTCCACACTTATCATTATTATTTCCTTCCTTCTGCTGACTTTGGGTGTTGTTTATTCTTCTTTTTCTAATTCTTTTAGGTGGTAGGTTAGGTTTTGTGTTTGAGATTTTTCTTGTTTCTTGAGGAAGGCCTATATCACTATGAACTTCCCTCTCAAAACTGCTTTTCTGCATCCCGTAGATTGTGTAATGTTGTGTTTTCATTGTCATTTGTCTTGAGGTATTTTCTGATTTCTCTTTGATTTCATTGTTGACCTGTTGGATTTTTTAGTAGTATGTTGTTTAGTTTCCATATGTTTGTTATTTCCCCATATTACTTTTTGCAGTCGATTTCTAGTTTCATATCATTATGGTCAGAAAACATGCTTGTTGTAATTTCTATGCTCCTGAATTTGTGAGGCTTGTTTTGTGACCACGTATGTGGTCCATCCTAGAGAATTTTTCATGTGTGCTTGAAAAGAATATGTATTTGGATGTAGTGTCCTGTAGATATCAGTTAAGGCCAACTGGTCTATTTGTGTCATTTAGGACCTCCATTGCATTATTGATTTAATTTCTGGAAGATCTGTCCATTGGTGTCAGTAGACTGTTAAAGTCTCCTACTATCATTGTATTATTGTCCATTTGTCCCTTTTTGTCTGTTATTATTGTTTTAATATTTAGGTGCTCCTCTATTGGGTGCATATGTTAATGAGTGTAACATACTATTCTTCCTTTTATCATTATATAATGTCCTTCTTTGTCTTTCTTTATGACTTTGTTTTAAAGTCAATTTTGTCTGATAGGAGTATTTCTATCCCCAGTTACCTGTCATTTCCATTTGCATGAAATACATTTTCTCATCCCCTCACTTTCAGTCTGTGTGTGTCTTTCACTGTGAAGTGAGTCTCTTGTAGGCAGCATATTGTAGGGTCTTTTTTTTTTTTTCAGTCTGCCACTCTATGTCTTTTGATCACAGCATTTAATCCATCAACATTTAAAGTAATTATTTATTGGTATATACTTATTGCCATTTTAAACCTTGTTTTCCAGTCATCTTTGTAGTTCTTTTTGTTCATTTCTTCTTTTTGTTTTTCCTTTTGTGGTTTATTGATTTTCTTTTGTAGTATACTTGAGTTCCTTTCTTTTTGTTTTTTGTGAATATATTGTCTGTTTTTGATCTGTGGTTACCATGGAGTTCAAGTATGTTGACCCATACTATATATATTTGCTTTAAACTGATAGTTGTTCAACTTCAAACACATTCTAAAAGATGTACCTTTTTATACACCCCTCTGCCACATTTTGTGATTTTTATGTCCTATTTTACAACTTCATGTTTATTATTTTGCTGTTAATTGTAGTTATCATCACTTTTACAGATTTTTTAATTGTTTTTTAAGCAATCCTAAATCCTTTCATATGTTTGCCTTACCTATTGTGATTTCCCCTTTCCTCTATTCTTGTTTCTTTTCTTTCTTTTTTTAATAAATTTATTTATTTATTTATTTTTGGCTGTCTTGGGTCTTCGTTGCTACGCGCAGGCTTTCTATTGTTGCGGTGCATGGGTTTCTCATTGTGGTGGCCTCTCATTGCAGAGCATGGGCTCTAAGCGTGCAGGCTTCATTAGTTGTGGTACACAGGCTCAGTAGTTGTGGCTCACGGGCTCTAGAGTGCAGGCTTAGTAGTTGTAGCACATGGGCTTAGTTGCTCCATGGCATGTGGGATCTTCCGGTACAGGGCTCGAACCCATGTCGCCTGCCTTGGCAGGAGGATTCTTAACCATTGTGCCACCAGGGAAGCCCCTTGTTTCTTTTCTATTTGGAGAAAACCCTTAAATATTTCTTTAGGCTAGGTTTAATATTGCTGAATTCTTTTAGTTTTTGCTTGTCTGAGGAATTCTTTATCTATTCTTCTATTCTAAATGATAATCTTGTTGGGTAGAGTATCCAAAGTTGCAGGGTTTTCCCGTTCAGGAATTTGAATTTATCGTTCGACTCCCTTCTGGCCTGCAAAGTTTCTGCAGCGAAATCAGCTGATAGTCTTATAGGCGTTCCCTTGTGACCTACTCTTTGTTTTTCTCTTGCTGCCTTTAGAATCCTCTTTTTATCTTCTAATTTTGCCATTTTAATTCTGATATGTCTTGGTGTGGGTCTGTTTGGGTTCATCTTGTTTGGGATCTTCTGTGCTTCCTGTCCTTGGATATCTGTGTTCTTTTTTAGGCTTGGGAAGTTTTCAGCCATAATTTCATCAAATACATTTTTGATTCCCTTCTTTCTCTTCTCCTTCTGGAACCCGTATTATGCGTCAGTTGACATGTGTTGTATTATCCCATAGATCTCATATATTGCTTTTTTTTTTTTTCTTTTGTCTTTCTGTCTGCTGTTCTAGCTGGGTGATTTCCATTATTCTATCATCCAGATCACTTATTCGTTCTTCTGTGTCATTTAGTATGTTATTCATTGCTTCTAGATTGGTATTTATCTCAGCAACTGAATTATCTAATTTTGGTTGGTTCATCTTTATAGTTTCTAGTTTCTTGTTACAATGATCTGCATTTCTAATGATAATCTTTCTTAATTCCTTTAGTATTTTTAATACCTCCTTTTTAATTGGGTTCTAGTAAACTAAGGTCTATTTCATTATTTGTTCTTTCAGGGGATTTCTCTTGTTCTTTTAATTGGGAATAATTCCTCTGCCTTTTTATTTTACTTAACTTTATCTCTATGAATTTAGGAGAAACAGTTGTCTACTGTGATCTTGAAGGGAAATTTTTATGTGGGAGCATCCCTGTGTAGACTGTGTGTGTCCAATATTTTTGGTGCAAGGGCTGGTTTTGGTATGGATGCCAGCCACATCTTTCCTCCGAGTGTGCTGGCTGTTATCCCCTTGATAGGGGGTGTGGTTGGTGTTTCAGTGTCTAGAGCCTGTGCTGGATATGAGGTGGTTCTTTCTCTTTGTTCATGGCTGTCACTGCCCTGCTGGGGGCAGGGTCCATTTCCCAGTTGGAAATAGAAGCCTTGAGGGTTGGGTTTCATCAGGCTCTGTTACCCTCGAGTGTGTTGCCTGCCCCAAAGTTTGTAATTGCTGAAGTAAGTGAGGCCTGTGTGGTCACAGCTAACCTATGGGCCACCCATGCAGGTGTCCATGGTTCCACTCAGAAGCATCCCAAGGTTCCGTCCCTTTCTCTGTTATGTTCATCTCACATTTAGTGCAGGGCTGTGGTGTGGAGTAGGCTGGGACTGGGGGTTGGGGCATTGTGGCTGCAGGTATTGAGGTGGCTGTGCTTCATCTGAGATCTGGGCTGCCTCTGTGGCAGACTTCTCCAAGGACCTGTCTGCCCCAGATCTAGTGCTAGTCTGTGGTGTGGAGTGGGTGCAGTTGGAGCACTCATGCTAGGACATAAACCACTGTGCACTCCTGCCCAGGGCCAGTCTGCCTGAGAGTCAGTGCTTAGCCTTTGTGCATTCTTATGGCATCACCCAGTGTGTGCGCTGACAATGTCTGCCCAGCTAGGCTTGGTGCCCCAGTGCATGTGCTGACAATGGTCTCTGTGGTTCTGCCCAGATCACACCCCAGGTGCCCCGGTCTGTCTCTGCATAGCTAGACTGATCTTTGCCCTGATCTTGTGCCAGAATGTGGTGTGGAGTGAGCAGGGGTGGGGTATTCATCCTTTTGTACTGGGAAGTGTGGCAAGGTAGCAGCAGCCAGTACAAGGCTCTCTCCACCCTGATTCTTATCAAGCCAACATGCAGGCACTGCTCACAAGTAGAGTCTAGGCTTCCTCAGCCCCTCTATCTGTCTCAGCGGATTTCCCAGCAGACAAGGGGGCTTGTCTCCTCCCTGCAGGACCCCAGAACTGGGATGCCCATATTTTTAGTCAACCTGCTTCCCAGGGTGAGAATTCACCTGTGTGGACTTCTGTTCCTTACAGATCCCTGCCAGGGGTGCAGGTTCTGACCCAATGCCTTTTTTCCCCATCCTGCACGGTTACATGGACATCTTTCTTCCAGCTTTGGCTGTATAGGAGTTCTTTCGCCAGTTTCCAGTTAGTTTTCCATGATTATGGTTCCACATGTAGATGTACTTTTGATGTGTTTGTTGGGGGAGGTGAGCTCCATGTCCTCCTACTCTGCCTTCTTGGTCCCCCTTGGCCCAATATATTTTTGACTTAAGTAATAAGGCCATTTAATGTGGAAAGGATGGTCTTTTCAAAAATGGTGCTGAGAAAACTGAATATCCACATACTGAAGAATAAAGTTGGACCCATACCCCACATCATATACAAAATTACTCAAATGAATCTAAGACCTAAACATACAAGTTAAAACAATAAAACTCTTGGAAGAAACATAGGGGAAAAGCTTCAGGACATTGGATTTAGCTATAATATTTTGGATATGGCACTGCAAGCACAGGCAACAAAAGAAAAAATAGCTAAATTGAGCTTCATCAAAATTTAAAATTTTTGTGCATCAAAGGACACTATCAAAAGAGAGTGAAAAGGCAACCTATAGACTGGGAGAAGATATTTGCAAATCACATATCTGATAAGGGATTAATATCCAAAATTCATAAGGAAACCTTACAACTCAACGACAACGAAAACAACCCAATAAAAAATGGGCAAAGGGCTTGGCTAGACATTTCTCCAAGGCAGATATACTTAGACCCAACGAGCATATGAAAATATGCTCAACACAATTAGTCATTAAAGAAATGTACATAAAAACCACAATGAGATACCACTCCCCACGTACTAAAATGGCTACAATCAAAACAACAGAAAACCCCAAGTGCTGATGAGAATGTAGAGAAATTGGGACCCTCAGACACTGTTGGTGGGAACGTAAAGTGGTTCAGGCACTGTGGAAGACAGTTTGGCAGTTGTTCAAAAAGCTAAACATAGAAATTCCATATGATCCAGCAGTTCAACTTCTGGGTATATGCTCAAAAGAATTCAAAAAAGGGACTCAAACAGATACATGCACACCAATATTCACAGCAGCAATTAATCACAATCGCTAAAAGGTGGAAATAACCCAAATGTCCATCAACAACTGAGCGGATAAACAAAACATGGTATAAATATAAAATGGAATATTATTCAGTCATAAGAAGGAATGGAATTCTGAATCATGCTACAACATGCATGAAGCTTGAAAACATGTTAGGTGAAGTAAGGCAGACACAAAAGGATAAATATTGTATGATTCCACTTAGATGAGATAACAAGAACAGGCAAATTAATAGAGAAAGAAAGTAGATTAGAGGTTACCAGGGGCCAGAGGTATGGGGAATGGGGAGTTATTGCTTAATTGTTACAGAGTCCCTAGAGATGATAAAAAAATTTTTTTGGAAATAGGTATAGTGATGTTGTGGTTGCACAACATTATGAATGTAGTTAATGCCACTGAATTGTACACTTAAAAATGATTAAAATGGTACATTTTATGAATATATATGTTACCACAACAAAAAAATTATAAGAGAATCAACTACATATCTCAGAGTCTTTTAAATATATTGTTGAAATTAAAGGTCTGAAAGAGTGGATTTTAATCATCAGAAAATGCAGGCTAATAAAAAGAAACGAAACTGAGTTATCTGTAGTGAGGTGGATGGACCTAGAGTCTGTCATACAGAGTGAAGAAAGTCAGAAAGAGAAAAACAAATACCGTATGCTAACACATATATATGGAATCTAAAAAAAAAAAAAAATGGTCATGAAGAACCTAGGGGCAAGACGAGAATAAAGACGCAGACCTACTAGAGAATGGACTTGAGGACACGGGGAGTGGGAAGGGTAAGCTGGGACAAAGTGAGAGAGTGGCATGGACATATATACACTACCAAATGTAAAATAGATAGCTAGTGGGAAGCAGCCACATAACACAGGGAGATCAGCTCGGTGCTTTGTGACCACCTAGAGGGGTGGGATAGGGAGGGTGAGAGGGAGGGAAACGAAAGGGGGAAGAGATATGGGGATGTATGTATATGTATAACTAATTCACTTTGTTATAAAGCAGAAAGTAACACACCATTGTAAAGCAATTATACTCCAATAAAGATGTTTAAAAAAATAAAAAGAAAGAAAAAAGAAAATGCAGGCTATATATTTGCTTTGACCCTAATGCTATAAAGAATTTTAAAATTCTGGACAATTTTAAAAATATTAAACCTCTCCAATGAGTTTGTAAGAAAGTTAGGAATTCTCTGGTTAGAAACAAAGAAGTGAACCTAGAGGGCAACTTCAGCCTCCTTCTCTTTGGGGATCTTTGCCTTACCAAGTGAACATGAGTTTGGGTTTTCATAGGCTCAAGTGTTTGAGAAAGAGAAAACAAATCTCAGGACCCACCCAAGGCAAGGACTGTAAAAGAACAGCCTCCATCCCTAAAGCTGGGACGCCAAAGGGCCATACACACAGTATTGGGAGTGAAATAGAAGTAAACTGGCCTCCACCTCAGAGGAGAGTTGACTTGTCTCCAATTTGGCTTAGGAGGATAACCTCTGAGAGTATCAAAATGATAAGTGGTCCTCACATGAGTTTACAGCCTGAATTCTTACTGTCTGGGTAATCTGAAAATTGAGAAGTAAATTTAGAGTAATCCTGGACTGGGAGTCCTTCCAGGAGCCTGGAAGACACAAACACAAATCCTCTGTGGAAGAAAACACATGTATTCCAGGCCTCAAAGAATTCCTGAAATAAAATTCCAAGAAAAATGAGCATCTGATAGTCAAAAATAACACAGACAGAGACAAGGCCCCATGAATGCAAAAAAAAAAAAAGCTGGAACAGACCTTCAAGAATTTTAAATAAATGGAATTATTAGACACAGATTTTACAGTAACTATGTTTAATACTTTGAAAGAAATAAAAGATAATCTTGAATATATATATAAAAAATGACGAATGAGATTTGGAAGAGAATCAAAACAAATAAAATATAATTAAAATCACAAGTGTAATGGATGGGTTTAACTGCAGATTAGACACACTGAAAAGAAATTGGTGAACTGGAATATAGAACTGAAAAGATTATCTAGAATGGAGCAAAAGGTCAAAGAGATGGAAAATACGAAGAAGGGTTAAGAAACACAGAAGATGGAGAAAGTTTAACATATATGTAATTGTGGACCCAACTGGGAAGGAAGAGAATGGAGAAGAAGCAATATCTGAAAAGATAATGACTGACTAAGAATTGATGAAAGACAACAACTCACAGATGCAAAGAGCTAAACAAATCTCAAGCAGAACAAACAAAAAGAAATCCATGCCTGGTTAGATAAGAATGAAATGCATAACACCAAGAGAATGTACTCTAGGGAAGAGGAAAATTGGCAGATGGAAGATCTGGGCTGCAAAAGTTAGTAAAGAGCACAGAAAATAGTAACTGTGTGGGTAAAGTTAAACAAACATTGGCCTTAAAAACAAAAAACAATAATAATGTATTTTGGGTTAAATAAAACAATTCTAAGGCAAGATTAGTAGGCAAAGTAATGGTCCCCCAAAGATGCCCACATTCTAATCCCTATAACCTGTGAATATGTTATGTTACATGGCAAAGGGAAATTAAGGTTGCAGATGGAACTAAGGTTGGTAATCAGATGATTTTAATATGGGAAGAGTAAATGGATCACTGGGGGAGGAGCAGTGTCCACCACAAGGGTCCTTAAAGGTAGAAAAATGAGGCAGAAGAAAAGGTCAGAATGATAGGATACAAGGACTTGACCTGCTGTTGCTGGATTTGAAGAATAAGGAAGGGGCCCTGAGCCAAGATATACAGGCCACCTCTAGAAGCTGAAAAAGGAAAGGAAACAGATTCTCCCCTAGGGCCTCTAGCAAGGCATACAGCCTTGCCAACACCTTGATTTTAGCTCAGTGAGGTCTGAATTGAACTTCTGGCCTACAGAATTGGAAGATAATAAATTGTGTTGTTTCAAGCCACTAAGCTTGTAGTGATTTGTTACAGCAGCAGTAAAAAACTAATGCAGAGAGTTAAAATACATGTCAACAATAGCATAATAGTAAGTGGAAGAAAAGTATTCTAAGACTCTTTAATTTATTGAGGGTGTAAGTGGTATGCAACCAGCTCAACGCCACTTACAAGCCATTTCTGGACATTTCTTTCTGACTCCACATTCAATGATGCTAGCTTGAAATCAGCCATGATGGGAGCATTTACATCACAGAAATAGGCAAATGCTACAAACCAGACTTTTATTTATTATTTTTAAATTTATTTATTTATTACTTCTTGTTAAAGAGAAAGAGCATATTTTAATTCTTGGAGTAAAAAAGTATTATAGCCCTAACCCTAACTTCCAGACTAATCTGGGCCTGGGGGAGAGGGAAGTAACATGGGGAAGATGAGAAAAAATACCGAATATATCCAAAATAGGGCAAGAAAATGGAAAAATACATGTAAAACAGGTGGGAGAATAAAAAGTACAAAGATGATAGTTTGTAAATTGAAACATTAGTGATTACAATCATAAAAGGCAAAGGTTGTCAGATTGGATTTGTTTAAAGTGTACTACCTGCTTTAAAGAGACACTTTTGAAGCACAAGGATGCTGAGAAGTTGAAAGTAAAAGGTTAGAAAAAGATATTTAGGGAAATTCTAACCAAAAGAAAGTTGCTAAAGTTACACTAATACCAGACAAAATAGACTTCAAGGCAAAAAATCACTACAAGTGATAAAGAGGGAAACTTCATAAAGTATTATTTCACCAGGTAGAAACACAATTTTAAATTTGCATGTGCCTAGTAATATAGCATTAACTATATAAAGTAAACACTGATACAATTATGAAGAGTAATAGACTAATCTACCATCATGGTGGAAGATTTTAACACATTCAGTACTTGAGAAACACACAAAAAATCAGTTAAGCACATAAAACATTTTCACAAAACTTGGCTTAAGGAACATTTTCAATGTACAGAAAATTTGCAATGATTGCATAATTTGCTATGTTCTTCACCCAGCATCCCCTAATGTCAACATCTGCATAACCATAATACAATTGTCAAAATTAACATTGTTGCAATACCACACTAACTAAACTACAGACCTTACTCAGACTTTACCAATTTTCCCACTAATGTTCTTTTTTTCTTCCAAAATTCAATCCAGGATTCCACTTTGCATTTAGTTGTCATGTTTCCTTACTTTCTTCTAATCTGTGACAGTTCCTCAGTCTTTCCTTGCCTTTCATGACCTTGACATTTTTGAAGAGTACAGGTCAGGTATTTCGAAGAATGTCCTTCAATTTGGGTTTGCCTGATGTTATCTTGTAAGTAGACCGAGGTTACAAATTTTGGAGAATACCACAGAAATGTTGCTCAAATTTTTCCAGCTGTGACAATGGGAGCTCTTTCAGGTTGGCTCCTGTGTCCTTCTATGTGCTCCCATTTTTATCCTCTCATCACCATTGGTGTGTCACTGCTTCTAGGTCCTCTCAGCTGGCAGAACAAGGAAATGTGTGAATATTAAGTCATATATACACACATCTGTATTTAAAAATCTATCTGTACAGATATATATTTTTTCAGCTGAAAACAAGAAATGTTGGCAAGGATGTGGAGAAATTGGAACTTTTGTGCATTTATAGTGGAAGTATAAAATGGTGCAGTCATTGTGGAAAAAGTATGGCTGTTCTCAAAATATTAAACATAGACTTAACATTTGATCTAGCCATTTTCCTTCTGGGTATATAACTAAAAAAACTGAAAAGATGAACTCAAGCAATTGTCTGTAATCAATCTTCATAGAAGCATTGTTCACAATAGCCAAAAGGTGGAAACAACCCAAATGTCCATCAATGGATGAATGGATAAACAAAATGTGGTATATACAGTCTTTAAAAAAGAATGAAATTCTGATACATGCTACAGTGTAGATATACCTTGAAGACATTATGCTAAGTGAAATAAGCCAAACAAAAAAAATACAAATATTGTATGCATCCACTTATATGAGGAAGCTTGAAGAGTTTAAAAACATAAAGAAATGAAGTAGAACAGAGATTATCAGGGGCTGGGGGAGGGAGAATGGGGGGGGTGTATTGTTTAATAGGTGCAGAGTTTCAGTTTGGGATTATGAAAAATTTCTGGAAATTGATACTGGTGATGCTTGCACAACAATGTGAAGTACTGTTTCCACTGTACTGTATACTTAAAAAGTATTAAAATAGAACTTTTATGTTATGTATTTTTACCACATTAAAAATGCATATTAAAAAAAGGTCAAACTAATACCTTAGAATCTAATCCAGGGACTTCTCTGGTGATCCAGTGGTTAAGAATCTGCTTTCCAATGCAGAGGACGCAGGTTTGATCCCTGGTCGGGGTACTAAGATCCCACATGCCGTGGGACAACTAAGCCCTCACGCCGCAACTACTGAGCCCGCATGCTCTGGAGCCCACACACCGCAACTAGAGAAGCCCATGCATCATAACAAAGAGGGTGTGCGCGGCCATGAAGCAAAGAGCCAGCGCAGCTAAAAATTAAAAAAAAAAAAAAAAAAAGAATCTAATCCACTACAACAGCATAGAATTTTTCCTTTGTGTATCTGTAACTTCTTTCTCTGACAGTAAGAAACATGACTCTCGTTATCATAATATATATATATTTACCTATTTGTCATATATTTAAAGTAGTTTTAGAATTGCTAACCCATTTCCTGTGGGTTATAGGATGTGAGAAATAAATTTAACAACCCAAGTCAGTGTTTATGTATTATACAGTTCTTTTTATTATTAGCCTTACAATATTCAGTCAGAACACTGTTGTTCAAAGTTATATAGGTTAGCTCTCTTCTACCCTTTTCAAGTGTGGAATGTCATACATTTATAATACAGTTAGATTCATTTGTCATACTCTGCTTTCCATCTTGGGTTTCCCCAATAGCACTGTTTCCCCAACAGACAAAGAACAATAAGTGCTGGTGAGGGTATGGAGAAATCAGAACCCTCATACACTGCTTGTGGGAATGTAAAATGGTGCAGCCACTTGGGAAACAGTTTGACAGTTCCACAAAAAATTAAACACAGAGTCACCATAGGACCTAGCAATTATAGTTTTAGAGAAATAAATTTCTACTCAAAAGAAATAAAATCATAAATCCCCACCAAAACTTATAGACTAATGTCCATAGTACCATTATTCATAATAGCCAAAAAGTGGGAAAAAAACAAATTTCCATCACTGATAAACTATATATACATATATATAAATTTGGCCATAAAAAGGAATGGAGTACTCATACATGCTACAAAATGGATGAACCTTAAAAACATTATGATAAGTAAAAGAAACTAGAGACGAAAGGCCACATATTTTATGATCCATTTATATGAAATATCCAGAATAGGCAAATCCATAGAGACAGGAAATAGATCAGTTGCAAAGGGCTGGTGGGGGGTTGACAGTGACTTCTAGTGGGTCTGTGGTTTCTTTTGGGGCTGATGAAAATGTTCTGGAATTACTAGAGGTTATGTTTGCATAATCTTGTAAGTATACTAAAAACAATGGAATCGTATACTTTTAAGTGTTGAATTTTACAGTATGTGAATTTTATATCAATTTTTTAAATTAACCATATATATGTCTATAAAGTCATTCTCAAAATGTTTCGGATTAAAACAATATGGACCACATCTCTGACCACAATGTAATTAAATTAGAAATTAATAAGACAACTTAATAATATTTCTATGTTTAGAAATTAAACTCACTGCTTTTTTTTTTAATTAATTAATTTATTTATTTATTATTTTTGGCTGTGTTGGGTCTTCGTTTCTGTGCGAGGGCTTTCTCTAGTTACGGCAAGCGGGGGCCACTCTTCATCGCGGTGCGCAGGCCTCCCACCATCGCGGCCTCTCTTGTTGCGGAGCACAGGCTCCAGACGCGCAGGCTCAGTAGTTGTGGCTCACGGGCCCAGTTGCTCCGCGGCATGTGGGATCTTCCCAGACCAGGGCTCGAACCCGTGTCCCCTGCATTGGCAGGCAGATTCTCAACCACTGTTGCCACCAGGGAAGCCCAAGAAACTCACTTCTTTTAATTGAGGTGTTTCTTTTTGAAGTTAGTTTCTGGTGTACACAAAAGTGATTCAGATATATATTCTTTTTTATAGTCTTTTCCATTATAATTTACCACAAGATATTGAATATAGTTCCCTGTGCTATACAGTAGGACCTTGTTGTTTATCTATTTTATATATAGTAGTTTGTATCTCCTAATCCCAAACTCCTGATTCCCTCCCCCCACCACCCCACTTTTCCTGTTGGTAACCACGTTTGTTTTCTATGTCTGTAAGTCTGTTTCTGTTTTGTAAATAAGTTTATTTGTATCATATTTTAGATTCCACATATAAGTGATATCACATGATATTTGTTTTTCTCTCTCTTACTTCACTTACTATGATAATCTCTAAGTCCATCCATGATGCTGCAAATGGCATTATTTCATTCTTTCTTGTGGCTGAGTAATATTCCATTGTATATATGTACCACATCTTCTTTATCCATTCATCTGTCAATGGAAATTTAGGTTGCTTCCATGTCTTGGCTTTTATAAATAGTGCTGCTATGAACACTGGGGTGCATGTATTTAAGAAACTCACTTTTAAATAAAGTTTGCATCAAAAAGAAATTATTATGGAAAATATAATATATTGAATTAAAAAAGAGAATGTAAAAATCTATTGATACCCTGTTTTAAGAAACAGAGTTCAAAAGAATTACCATAATAATCTGAAAATAAAGGGATAGGAAAATATAAGCCAGACAAATGCTAACAACAACAACAAAAAAAATAGGTATGTTATTTAAGGTGAGAAGCATTAAGAGGGACAAAGAGGAATATATAGTATTGATAAAAGTTACAACTTGTATGCACCTAACTACACTGGAAGAAATTTTTAAAAATTATAAACTGCTGTCTTAAATTTTATCTCAATGCATATAAAAACCAATGGATTATTTTAGGGTAAGTTAATAAAATTGTCTCACAAAAAGAGAAAACCTGAATAGGCCAACAAGTATGGAATAATTTGAAAATATTTTAACCCTAAAAATGATACCAGCTCAGCACTTTATGGAAGAGCTTTTACTACATCATTTTATTGTGAGACCATTCTCTTACATTATGATCAGAGAATGAGAACAGAGGAGAAAAAATGATGGAAATCTTTCAAACTATTCTTTGATGATAGTGTAACCTTTAATTTCAAAATCAGACAAAAATAGTACAAACAATGAAAACCGGACACCAGACTTGTGAGCTTAAATGCAAAAATCCTAAGTGAAATCTAGCAATCTATTCTAAAAGAGTAACACATCATGACCAAGCAGGTTTTTCCTAAGCATTCAGGGATGATTAAACATTATCTCAATGTAACAATCTACCTTAACTTTAGCTACATCCCACAAACTTTGAAATATTGTGTTTTTATTACTGGTCAGTTAAAAATAATTTTGAGTTTTGATTTTTCCTTGTGCATTATTTAGAACTGTGTTAACTTCCAAATATTTGGGCTTTTCAAGTTTAACTTTATAATGGTAAAAAAACACAGTCTGTTAGAACTCAGACTTCTGAATTTTATTGTTTGATGGCCCAGACCAGAGTCTGTCTGTCTGTTCAGACTGCTATAACAAAATACCATCAGCTGGGTACCTTATAAACAGATATTTATTTCTCACAGCTCCAGAGGCTGCAAAGTCCAAGATCAAGTCTTCAGCAAGGCCCCATTCTGGTGAAGGCCCTCTTCCTGGTTCACAGCCAGTGCCTTCTCACTGTGTCCTCACATGATGGAAGGGGCTAGGAAGCTCTCTGGGGTATCTCCTTATAAGAGCACTAATCTCATTCACGAGGGTTCCACCATTATGACTTAAGCACCTTCAAAAGGCTCCAAGTCCCATCACCATTATATTGGGCTTCAACATATGAATATGTGAGGGATACAAATATTCAGACCACAGAGTGGTCTATCTCAGTGAATGTTTCCTGTGCACTTGAAAAGATGTGTATTCTGCAGTTATTGGGTGAAGCGTTCTATAAATGTCAATTAAGTCAAAGACATTGGTGGTGGCGTTCAAGTCTTGAATTGTACCTGACTTTTTGCCTAGCTGTTCTGTCAGCTACTGAAAGAGGGGAGTTAAAATCTTCAACCCTTGTTGTGGATATGCCCATTTTTCCTTTCATTTCTGTTAGTTTTTGCTTTATATATTTTGAAGTTCAATTATTAGGAGCATAGACATTTATCATTGTTATAGCTTCCTGACAAATTAATCCTTTTTCCACTATTAAATGCTCTGCTTTAATTCTGGAAATACTGAAGTGTGGATACTCCAGCCTTCATATGTTTAGAGTTTGCATGATATATCTTTCCCATCCATTTGCTTTCAACTCCCTGTGCGTTTTTATAAAACTATAGCTTTATTGAAGTATAACTGACATACAATAAATAAACTGCACATAAAGTATGTAATTTCATGTTTTGATATATGCATAAACACACAAAACCACCACAATCAAGATAATGAACATATCACCTCCAAAGTTTCCCCATGTCCCTAGTAATCCTTCCCTCTTCCCTCTCCCCCATCTTCTTCAAGCATTAACCTGCTATCACTATAGTTTATTTTGCATTTCCTAGAATTCTGTATAAATTGAATCATTTTCATATAAATGAAAGCAGATTTCTTGAGCCAAAAAGACAAGAAGCCAATAGTTACTGAGGTCCATAGGAAGGCTGGGTGCTACCTCCAGAATATCCTCCACGCAATGGGCTCGATGCAGCCTAGGCCCCAGGTCTCAGCTATCCACTGAGAATCTGGGAGGAGTTTATATACAGTTTGGGGATTCACCCCCTCAGCATGGCCCTACCCCAGGATTTCTCCATGATTTCTGGACTTCTGTCCATTGACACTTCAGCTTTCAGCTTCCCTACAGGCAAAGAGCCAGGGTAATGTAAACCCTGCCCTGGGCCGTTCAAGGGTAGACTTCCCTCCAACTTCTACCTGCTTTTGTTTGTCTCCAGGGCCTTCAAATAATTTTTTTGAATTTTCCCCATATTTTGTAATTATTATCTGTGGGAGGGTTTTGGTTCAATCAAGCTACGATGTCAATTACCAGAAGTCACTCCCATCTGAACATTTGATTCACGGGCATACCTCAGAGATATAGCAGGCTTGGTTCCAGACCACAGCAATAAAGTGAATATTGCAATAAAGTGAGTCACACAAATTTTTTAGCTTCTCAGTGCATATAAAAGTTATGTTTACTATACTATAGTCTATCAAGTGTGCAGTAGCATTATGTTTTTTTAAAAAAACAATGTCCAGGGCTTCCCTGGTGGCGCAGTGGTTGAGAATCTGCCTGCTGATGCAGGGGACACGGGTTCGCGCCCTGGTCTGGGAAGATCCCACATGCCGCGGAGCAACTAGGCCCGTGCGCCACAGCTACTGAGCCTGCGCGTCTGGAGCCTGTGCTCTGCAACAAGAGAGGCCACGATAGTGAGAGGCCCGCGCACCGCGATGAAGAGTGACCCCCGCTTGCCGCAACTAGAGAAAGCCCTAGCACAGAAACGAAGACCCAACATAGCAATCAATCAATCAATCAATCAATCTTTAAAAATAAATAAATAAATAAATAAATAATATGCTTAAAAAAAAAAAAAATGTCCATACCTATATTAAAACATACTTTAGGGATTTCCCTGGTGGAGCAGTGGTTAAGAATCCACCTGCCAATGCGGGGGACACGGGTTCGATCCCTGGTCCAGGAAGATCCTACACGCCGTGGAGCAACTAAGCCTGTGTGCCACAACTACTGAAGCCCATGCGCCTAGAGCCTGTGCTCTGCAACAAGAGAAGCCACCACAATAAGAAGCCCATGCACTGCAACGAAGAGCAGCCCCTGCTCACCGCAACTAGAGAAAGCCCGTGTGCAGCAACGAAGACCCAATGCAGCCAAAAATAAATTAATTAATTAATTAATTTAAAAAATATAGCAAAGATGTCAATTCTAAAAACAAAACATACTATATTACTAAAAAATGCTAACCATCATCTGAGCCTTCAACAAGTCATAATCTTTTTGCTGGTGGAGGGTCTTGCCTTGGTGTTGGTGGCTGCTGACTGATCAGGGTGGTGGATGCTGAAGGCTGGGGTAGCTGTGGCCATTTCTTAAAATAAGACAACAACAAAGTCTGCCACATCGATTGACTCTTCCTTTCATGAACAATTTCTCTGTAGCATGCAATGCTGTTTGAGAGCACTTTATCCACAGTAGAACTTTTTTCAAAATTGGAATCATTCCTCTCAAACCCTGCTGCTGCTTTATCAACTAAGTTTATGCAACATTCTAAATCTTTTGTTGTCATTTCAACAATCTTCAGAGTCTTCACCACAAATAGACCCTACCTCAAAGAAGCATTTTCTTTGCTCATTCATAAGAAGCAACTCCTCATCTGTTAAAGTTTTATCATGAGATTGCAACAATTCAGTCACATCTTCAGGCTCCAGTTCTAATTCTAGTTCTCTTGCTGTTTATAACACATCCGCCGTTACTTCCTCCACTAAAGTCTTTAACCCCTCAAACTCATCATGAGGGTTAGAATCAAGTTCTTCCAAACCCCTGTTAATGTTGATATTCTGAGCTCTTCCCATGAATCACAAATGTTCTTAATGGCATCTAGAATGGTGAATCCTTTCCAGAAGGTTTGCAATTTACTTTACCCATATCTATCAGAGGAATTTCTATGGCAGCTATAGCCTTATGAAATGTACTTCTTAATAAGACTTGAAAGTCAAAATGACTCCTTGATCCATGGGCTGCAGGATGGATATTGTGTTAGCAGGCATGAAAATAATATGAATCTCATTATACATCTACACTAGAGTTCTTGGGTGACCAGGATGAGAAGTAATATTTTGAAAGAAATCATTTTTTCTGAGCTGTAGTTCTCAACAGTGGGCTTAAGATATTCAGTAGACCTGTTGTCAATAGACGTGCTGTCATGCAGGCTTTGTTGTTTTGTTTATAGGGCATAGGCAAAGTTGATTTAGCAAAATTCTTAAAGGCCCTAGGATTTTCAGAATGGTAAATAAGCATTGGGTTCAACCTAAAGTCACCAGCTGCATTAGCCCCCAACAAGAACATCAGCCTGTCCTTTGAAGCTTTGAAGCAGGAATTGACTTCTCCTCTCTAGCTTAAAAGTCCTAGATGGCAACTTCTTCCAATATAAGGCGGTTTCATCTACACTGATTCATTTGTTATTTAGTGTAGCCACCTTCATTAATTATCTTAGCTAGATCTTCTGGGTAAGATGCTGCAGCTTCTGCATCAGCACTTGCTGCCTTACCTTGCTCTTTGAAGTTATGAAGATGGCTTATTCTCTTAAATATCATGAACCAACCTCTGCTAGTTGCAACTTTTTCTTCTGCAGCTTCCTCACCTCTCTCAGCCTTCATAGAATTTAAGAGAGTCAGGACCTTGCTCTGGTTTAGTTGGCTTAAGGCGATGTTGTGGCTGATTTGATTTTCTATCCAGACCACTAAAACCATCTCCATATCAGCAATAAGGCTGTTTCATTCGTGTGTTCACTGGAGTAGCACTTTTAATTTCCTTCAAGAAAGTATCTCTTGGAGGAGGAGGAGGAGACAAGATGGCGGAGTAGAAGGACATGAGCTCACTTCTTCTTATGGAAACATCAAAATCACAATTGACTGCTGAACAACAATCAACAAAACAAATAAAAACACTGCAGCCTACCAGAAAAGATACCCTACATCCAAAAACAAAGAAGTCACAGGGACTTCCCTGGTGGTCCAGCAGTTGAGGACATGAGGAGGGGGAAGCGTAAGCTGGGACGAAGTGAGAGAGTGGCATGGACATATATACGCTACCAAATGTAAAATCGATAGCTAGTGGGAAGCAGCCACATAGCACAGGGAGATCAGCTCAGTGCTTTGTGACCACCTAGAGGGATGGGATAGGGAGGGTGGGAGGGAGACACAAGAGGGAGGAGATATGGGGATATATGTGTACATATAGCTGATTCACTTTGTTATACAGCAGAAACTAACACACCATGGTAGAGCAATTATACTCCAATAAAGATGTTAAAAAAAAAAAAAAAAGACTTTGTGCTCCCAATGCAGGGGGCTCAGGTTTGATCCCTGGTCAGGGAACTAGATCCTGCATGCCACAACTAAAAGATCCCACATGCTGCAACTAAAGATCCCGCACGCAGAAACGAAGATCCCGTGTGCTGCAACTAAGACACAGTGCAGCCAAATAAACAAATAAATAAATAATTTTTTTAAAAAAGAAGAAGCCACTAAGCAGTAGGAGGAGCAAGACTGCAATAAAATCAAACCCCATACACACTAGGTGGGCGACCCACAAACAGGAAAATAATTATACCACAGAAGTTCTCCTATAGGAGTGAAAGTTCTGAGCTCCACTTCAGGCTCTCCAGCCTGGGGGTCTGGCAATGGGAGGAGGAGCCCTCAGTGAGTCTGGCTTTGAAGGTGAGTGGGGTTTGACTGCAGGAATTCCACAGGACTGGGGGGAACAGAAACTCCACTCTTGGAGTGTGCACACAGGGTCTCATGTGCGCCAGGACCCAGGGAAAACAGCAGTGACATCATAAGAGACTGGGCCAGACCTACTTGCTAGTATTGGAGGGTCTGCTGCAGAGGTGGGGGGGGCTGCTGTGGCTCACTGTGGGGACAAGGCCACTAGCAGCAGTAGTTCTGGTGAGTACTCATTGGTGTGTGCCCTCTAGGAGGGTGCCATTTTCTCACCAAGACCTGGCCCCACCCAACAGCCTGAAGCCTCCAGGGCTGGGATGCCTCAAGCCAAACTACCAACAGGGTGAGAACACAGCCCCACGCATCAGCAGACAGGCTGCCTAAAGTCTTCCTGAGTACACAGCTGCCCAATAATGAACACACACCCAGACACGACCCTGCCCACCAGAGGGACCAGACCCAGCTCCATCCACCAGTGGGGAGCTACCAGTCCCTCCCACCAGGAAGCCTGCATAAGCCTCTTAGACAGCCTCATCCACCAGGGGGCAGACAGCAGAAGCTTGAAGAACTAAAACACTGCAGCCTGTGGAACAAATCCGCAATCACAAAAATGAGAAAAAATGAGATGACAGAGGAATATGTCCCAGATAAAGGAACAAGATAAAACCCCAAAAGAACAACTAAGTGAAGTGGAGATAGGCAATTTACCTGAAAAAAATTCAGAGTAATGATAGTAAAGATGATCCAAGATCTCAGAAAAAGAATGGAGGCACAGATCAAGAAGATGCAAGAAATGTTTAACAAAGACCTAGAAGAACTAAAGAAAAAACAAACAGAGATGAACAATACAATAACTGAAATGAATAATACACTAGAAGGAATCAATAGCAGAATAACAGAGGCAGAAGAACAGATAAGTGACATGGAAGGCAGCATGGTGGAAATCACTGCCACAGAACAGAATAAAGAGAAAAGAATGAAAAGAAATGAGAGCAGTCTAAGAGACCTCTGGGAAAACATGAAATGCACCAACATTTGCATTATAGGGGTCCCAGAAGGAGAAGAGAGAGAGAAAGGGCCTGAGAAAATATTTGAACAGATAATAGCTGAAAACTTCCCTAACATGGGAAAGGAAACAGTCACCCAAGTCCAGGAAGTGCAGAGAGTCCCAGGCAGGATAAACCCAAGGAGGAACACACTGAGACAGACAGTAATCAAACTGACAAAAATTAAAGGCAAAGAAAAAATATTAAAAGCAACAAGGGAAAAGCACCAAACAATATACAAGGGAACTCCCATAAGGTTGTCAGGTGATTTCTCAGCAGAAACTCTGCAGGCCAGAAGGGAGTGGCACAATATACCAAGAATACTCTACCCAACAGGGCTGTCATTCAGATTCAACATAGAAATCAAAAGCTTTACAGACAAGCAAAAGCTAAGAGAATTCAGCACCACCATCCAGCTTTGCAACAAGTGCTAAAGGAACTTCTCTAGGTGGAAAAGAAAAGACCACAACTAGAAACAAGAAAATTATGAATGAAAAGCTCACTGGTAAAGGCAAACATACAGTAAAGGTAGGAAATCATCTGCACACAAATATGATATCAAAATCAGCAATTGTGAGAAGAGGAGAGCACAAATGCAGGATATTGGAAATGCATTTGAAATGAAAAGACTAGCAACTTAAAATGATCTATATTGTTGTTTATATACAGACGTCTATATCAAAACCTCATGGGAACAGCAAACTGAAAATCTACAATAGATACGCACACAAAAAAGAAAAAGCAATCCAAACACAACACTAAAGTTAGTTATCGAATCACAAGAGAAGAGAATGAAAGAGGAAGGGAAGAAAAAACACAAAAACAAATCCAAAACAATTAACAAAATGGCAATAAGAACATACATATTGATAATTACCTTAAACGTAAATGGATTAAATGCTCCAACCAAAAGACATAGACTGGCTGAATGGATACAAAAACAAGACCCGTACATATGCTGTTTATAAGAGACCCACTTTAGATCAAGGGACACATACAGACTGAAAGTGAGGGGGTGGAAAAATGTATTCCATGCCAATGGAAATCAAAAGAAACCTGGAGTAGCAATACTCATATCAGACAAAATAGACTTTAAAATAAAGACTGTTACAAGAGACAAAAAGGACACTACATAATGATCTAGAAATCAATCCAAGAAGATATAACAATTGGAAATATATATGCACCCAACATAGGAGCACCTTAATTTATAAGGCAAATACTAACAACCATAAAAGGAGAAATCAACAGTAACAATATATATAATAGTGGAGGACTCTAACACCCTACTTTCCTCAATGGACAGATGATTCAGACAGAAAATCAATAAGGAAACACAGGCCTTAAATGACACATTAGACCAGATGGACTAAATGGATATTTATAGAGCATTCCATCCAAAACAGCAGAATACACATTCTTCTCAAGTGTATGTGTAACATTCTCCAGGATTGATCACATGCTGGGCCACAAAGTGAGCTTCAGTAAATTTAAGAAAATTGAAATCATATCAATCATCTTTTTCCGACCACAACGCTATAATATTAGAAATCAACTACAAGAAAAAACTGTAAAGAAACTGAGTCTTAGCCTAGGAAGCTTTACTTGTTCACTTCCGATACTAAGCCTATTAAATATTTTTTAAGGATAAAAGGAATCTTTAATAAAATCATTATAAGGCTCAAACAGAAATTTAGAGTTCAGAGAGAAAACTACCATGTATGGCAACAAAGCTGAAAGAATTTTTAGCAACAGAAACATAACTGGAGTGCCAGAAAAAGAGTTCAAAAGCTTTTTTCTTTCATGAAATGATCAGACATGGGCAAATAGATTTATGTACCAAGAGGTTCATCAAGGTATTTTGTATAATTGCAAAATCACTGGAAACAACCTAACTTTTTAAAACTAGGGGAGGGGGAGGGGGTGGCGGTGACGCGATTCTTTCCACGTTGGAGGGGCCGGGCTGCTGCCGGAGTCGCCGTGGCTGCCATGTGACATGGCACAGCTGAAGATTTAACACCAGAGCCAGAGCTGCCCCGCCAGTCGTCGAGCAGGTCATCACCCCACTAATTCCTGTCCTGGAGGGCAGCTCCAGCCTACACACCGGTTAGCGGGCTGTGCTTGCCACCCTCAGCTCCTCTTTCCTCCCTGAGTTTGCCAGCAGCGTGAAAGAAGGCCCAGGGACTCCCTAAACCCCTTCTGCTCCTGCCCATCGCAAGTGCCACTACCACCATGGGCCTCACCTTCTTCTCCCTCTTCTCCCATCTCTTCGGCAGGAAGCAGATGTGTATTTTGATGGTTGGATTGGATGCTGCTGGCAAGATGACCATTCTGTATAAACTGAAGTTAGGAGAGATAGTCACCACCATTCCTACCACTGGTTTTAATGTGGAAACAGTAGAATATAAGAACATTTGTTTCACAGTATGGGATGTTGATGGTCAAGGTAAAATTAGGCCTCTCTGGAGGCATTACTTCCAAAATACCCAGGGTCTTATTTTTGTGGTAGATAGCAATGATCGTGAAAGAATTCAGGAAGGAAGAGAAGAGCTGCAGAAAATGCTTCAGGAGGATGAGTTGCGAGATGCAGCGTGGCTGCTTTTTGCAAACAAACAGGATTTGCCAAATGCTACGGCCATTAGGGAAATGACGGATAAATTAGGTCTTCAGTCTCTTCGTAACAGAACATGGTATGTTTAAGCCACTTGTGCTACACAAGGAACCGGTCTGCATGAGGGACTTGAGTGGCTGTCAAATGAACTTTCAAAACGTTAAATGAAACTAGATAGTTAACCAAGGACACATTTGATAGAACTGGTCTAGGCTTGTTACAACAAAATTAGTTTGCATCTTGGTTATTAAACAGTATCTGGGACTGGTTTGGGCAGAATATTACAGCATTTAAACTTATTTTGTTGCCAGTTATTGTTTACCAAGTATAATGTTGCCATTTAGCAATATGCTTGGTTTTAAAGAGATTCTCCTTAACTTGGGGAAAAAAAAGTGTCCTCTTTTAATTTTACTTCCCTTAAACCTAAACGCCTGGACATAGCTAATGTGACACCTTTAAATCAATCCATTTTGAATGTTTTTCTGAGCCCACAGCAAATAATGTTTTAAAGTTATCCCCTTGCTACTTTATTGATACCTTTATCATTCCTGGGACAGTCTGCTGATTTAAAAAATGTAGCATTCCATTTGTATTTATTTTTCTCCCTTGCCAAAAAGATTTTTTAGTACTGCTTGTACCAGCCAGGGAAATGCTCCAAAACACTATTCAGATCTTTTGCACTGAGGAACTTATATTTTCCCCCCATTATTGACTCCTGGCTTCCATCAGCCAAGCTTACCTTGGTGTGGTTTGGATTTGATAGCTAATTAATTCTGTGCTAGCTGCAAAGAGTTCATATTGAGATGATTTTTAATACTCAGCAGATTGTCTTCCTTTATATTGTATCTTTTTTTTTTTTTTTAATTAATTTATTTATTTTTTGGCTGTGTTGGGTCTTCGTTTCTGTGCGAGGGCTTTCTCTAGTTGCGGCAAGCGGGGGCCACTCTTCATCGGAATATTATTTGGCAATTTAAAAAAAGTATGACACATGCTACAACATGGATGAAGCTTGAAAACATGCTAAATGAATTAATCCAGTCACAAAAGACCATATATTGTATAATTCCATTTATATGAAATGGCCAGAATAGGTAAATAGAGAGAGATAGAAAGATTAGTGGTTGTCCAGGACTGAGGGTGGTGGTTATGAGTAAATGGGGGGATACTTGCTAATTGGGGTTTCTTTTTTGGAGTCATGAAAATGTTCTAAAATTGGTTGTGGTAATTTTCATAATCTTGTGAATATACTAAAAACCACTGAATTGTACACATTAATGCATTAATTGCATGGTGTGAGAAATGTCTCTCAATAAGCTGCTTTAAAAAGTACATAGGTTTATATAGAAAAAATCTGGAAAGATATTAAAAAGGTTAACATTTTCATGCAAAAGAATTAGATGATTTGTTTTACTTATTTTCTAATTTTTCTATAGTAATCACATATTAGTTGCATATTAAACAAAAGAAAAAAAGAAAGTATTCTTTGCATTCACAACTTGGCTAACTGGTGCAAGAGGCCTCGCTTTCAGCCTATCTTGGATTTTGACATGCCTCCCTCACTAAGCGTAATCATTTCTAGCTTTTGACTTAAAGTGAGAGACATGCAACTCCTTCTTTCACTTGAACACTTAGAGGCCATTTAGGTTATTAATTGGCCAATTTCAATATTGTTTTGCCTCAGGGAATAGAGAGGCCTGAGGAGAGGGACAGAGATGACGGTACAGCTGATAAGTCAAGCAGTCAGAACACACACAACATTCATTGATTAAGTTCACCGTCTTATATGGGAGTGGTTTGCGGCACCGCAAAACAATTAAAATAGTAATATCAAAGATCGCTGATCACAGGTTACCATAACAAATATAATTCATCTTTTTAATAACTGCATAATAAATAATCCATAGTAAAGAGGTACAAACATTCTATTGATTGGCATTCAAGTAGCTTTCAGTTGTTAATTGTGTATATATTTATGCCCCTAGAAACATGCCTGTGGAAAATATGTGTTTGTTTGTGTGTTTGTGTATGCTTTATTTCCACAAGATATATCCCCCAAAATGAAATTTCAAAGAACATGTGTATTTTTCATCTTAATGTCTATTTTCAGGCTTTTCTTCCCAAAGAATGGAGCAATCCACACTCCCATCAGAAGCATCTGAGGCCCTGCTCTGAAGTATTATGGTTATTGGCTAAATGAAAAAGAATATCCCTTTGTTGTTTTCAATTTCATTTTCCGTGATCACCAGTGAGGCTGGGAATCTTTTCAAACTGTCTTTAGTCATTGGATTTCCTCCAATGTAAATTGTTATTCATATCTTTCACCTGCTTTTTCCATTGGGCCTTTTCCTTATCAATTTTTATAAACTCTGCATATTTTTAAGGAGAAGGAATAAAAACACTGGTGAACAAGGATCTTATAATTTTGAAAAATAGTATTTCTTCCAAAAGGGCAAGGCCTTAAGCAATAGAGAGATTTCTACTTCCTTCTGGACCTCTGCTCCTGATAATTCATTTTTTGTAATTCCAGTGCTTAAAGTCTGTTTTGATTATCTTTTGGTTTTGCTACTTCTCACCATGGTACCAGTTATCATGCTTTAAAAATTAACTAACTTGAGGCCTTAGATGACCACACTGTCCCCCACAGAGGATCTGCATTTGCTTCTGTTAAGCATCTGGAAGTATTATCAGTTTAGAATTATCTCCACCAAATTCAAGGTTTGAGGTCCCCCCCAGACCACCCAGTAGTACAAACCTAGGTTGAAATTTAGAAGAGTTACTTCATGTTGCCACTTAATCTAGGGCCATAGCACTTCGGGATACAAATGTATTTAGACTCTAGTACAGGTCTTGGATTTGATTTTTGAGCCCATTACTTACAAGGCTGTCAAAACTGTCAAGACGAAAGGTTAAGTTTGCTGTGATCATGGGCTCAATTGTCTTTTTTTTTTTTTTTTTTTTTACTGTGATGAAATACACATAAAATTTACCATATTAACTATTTTTAAGTGTACAGTTCAATGGTGTTAAGTATATTCATATTGTTGTGCCACCATCACCATGACCCATCTCCAGAACTCTTTTCATCTTGCAAGACTGAAATTCTGTACTAATTAAACAATAACTCCCCATTCCACCCTCCCCCTAGCTGCTGGCAACCATCATTCTACTTTCTGTCTCTATGATTTTGTCTATTCTAAGTACTTCATATAAGTAGAATCATACATTATTTGTCTTTTTGTGATTGGCTTATTTCACTTAGCATAATGTCCTCAAGTTTCATCCATTTTGTAGTATATGTCAGAATTTTCTTCCTTTTTAAGGTTGAATACTATTCCATTGAATGCATATACCACATTTTGCTTATCCATTCATCCACCACTGTACACTTAGCTGGTTTCGACCTCTTGAGTATTGTGAGTAACGTTGCTATAAACATGCGTGTACAAATATTTCTTCCAGACCCTCTTTCAATTATTTTGAGTAAATACCCAGAAGTGGAATTGCTGGATTAAATGGTAAGTCTATGTTTAATTCTTTGAGGAACCACCATTCTCTTTTCCCCAGTGGTTGTACCATTTTACATTCTCACCACCAGTGCACAATTCCAATTTTTCCTCATCCTCACTGACACTTGTTATTTACTGTTTTTTTGATAGCAGTCATTCTAACAGGTGCGAGGGGGTATCTCACTTTAGTTTCAATTTGCATTTGCTGAATAACTAGTGATGTTGAACATCTTTTCATGTGCTTATCAGCCATTTGTGTATCTTCCTTAGAGAAATGCCTATTCAAGTCCTTTGCCCACTTTTTAATCAGGTTGTTTGTTCCCTTGTTTAGTTTCAGGAGTTCTTTATATATTCATATTAATCTCTGATTAATATTTGATTTTCAAATATTTTCTCCCATTTTGGAGTTTCCTTTTTACTTTGTTGATGTCTTTTGATGCACAAAGTTTTTAAATTTTCATGAAATCCAATTTGTCTATTTTTATTTTTTTGTTGTTGTGTTTGTGATTTTTTGGTGTCATACCCAATAAATCAATGCCAGATCCAATGTCATGAAGCTTTTGCCCTATATTCTAAGAGTTGTATAGTTTTAGGTCTTATATTTAGGTCATGGATCCATTTTGAATTGCTGTAGGTTGAATTGTGTTCCCCCCAAATTCATATTTAAGCCCTAACCCCCAATGTGAGCGTATTTGGAGATGGATCTTTAAGAGGTAATTAAGGTTAAATGAGGTCATAAGGGTGGGCTCCTAATCCTACAGGATTAATGACCTTATAAGAAGAGGAAAAGAAATCAGAGTGCCCCCTCCACCCTCTCTCCATATGTACTGAGGAAAGGCCAGATGAGCACACAGCAAAAGGCAGTCATCTGCAATGCAGGAGGAAGGCCTTCACCAGACACCAACTCTATTGACACCTTAATCTTGGACTTCCCAGGCTCCAGAAGTGTGAGAAAATTAAATTTACATTGTTTAGCTACCCAGTCTGTAGTATTTTGATACAGCAGCACAAGCTCATACATGAGCTTATTTTTGCATATGGTGTGAGGGTCTAACATCATTTTCACATGTGGATATCCAGTTTTCTCAGCACCATTTCATGAAAAGCCTGTCCTTTCTCCATTGAATAGTCTTTGCCCCCTTGTTGAAAATCATTTGACTGTTTATGTGAGGGTTACTTCCGAGCTCTCTATTCTATTCGGGTAGTCTATATATGTAGGTCTTTTGCCAGTATTACACTGTTTTGACTACTATGGCTTAATACTAAGTTGTGAAATCAGGATGGGAAGTCCTCTAGCTTTGTTCTTTTTCAAGATAGTTTTGGATATTCAGTGTCCCGTGAGATTCTATATGTATTTTAGAACGGGTTTTTCCATTTGTGCAAAAACTGTCACTGGGATTTTGATAACGACTTCATTGAAATGGTAGATTTCTTTGGTAATATTGATAATCTTAACAATATTAAGATTTCCAATGTGAACATGGAATGTCTTTCCATTTGTTTATGCATTCTTTAATTTCTTTTAGCAATGTTTTGTAGTTTTCATTGTACATGCCTTTCACCTCCTTGCTTCCTAAGTATTACTAAGTATTTTATTCTTTTTGATGCTAATGTAAATGGAATTGTTTTCTTAATTTCCTTTTGGTTCACTGTTAGTGTATAGAAATGCAACTGACTTTTTGTGTTGATTTTGTATCCTGTGACTCTACTGAAATTGTTTATAAGTTCTAACAATTTGTGTATGTGTGTGGAATCTTTAGAGTTTTCTACCTATAAGATGATATCATTTGTGTACAGAGATCATTTTACTTCTTCCTTTCCAATTTGGATGCCTTTCATTTCCTTTTCTTGCCTAACTGCTCTGGTTAGAATTCCCAAGACTATGTTAAATAGAAATGGTGAAAGTGGACCTTTTTATCTTGTTCCTGATCTTAGAGGAAAAGCTTTCAGACTTTCACCTTTGAGTGAAAGATGTTCACTGTGGGGTTTTCATATACAGCTTTTATTATGTTGAGGTATTCCTTCTATTCATAGTTTGTTGTGTGTTTTTTTATCATAAAAAGCTGTTAAATCGTGTAAAATGCTTTTATGCAACAGTTGAGATAATCATGTGGTTTTTTTCCCTTTCTACTGTTAATGTAATGTATTACAATGATTGGTTTTCCTATGTTGAACCATCCTTAAATTCTGGGGATAAATCCGACTTGGTCATGGTATATAATCCTTTTCCTTTTGAGAAAACTTGGCACAAAGCAAATATTATTTTACCTTTTCAAGTTACAAAAATATGAGCATGTAAAGAATACAATCTAGTCCATATGAGTGGTTCTAGTCATTTAAAATTAATAAATAATTTGGTATATACAATTCATATACAAGCCTTAGAACATACAACAGCTAATGAATAGTATACACTATTTAATTCAGTTGTTGATAGTTAAATGAAGTTTTGAGACTGTTCTTAAACATAGGAAAGGGCAGTGTTTGGGCAGTCTGATGATTTCTAAGCGTAATTTTAAAAAGTCAATCCAAAATAAGAATAAGCGCATTTTGAGTAGGATACAGTGAATGTTTGATCAGTAATATAGGAAGGTGTGGTCTAAATTTCAGTTCCACCGCCTTCTCTTATTTAATTTTCTTTCATTATTATATCAGAAATATAGTGTGTAGATTGGGGCAAGAGTAAATGAATTACTAGTTTTAAATTAAGTGATAAGAAACATTAGTTTTGAGTTGCAATGTAGAAACAAAACAGGCACATCTAGCTTTAAAACATTAAAAAAATAAAGAATAGAAAAGATGTCTAAAATTTAATCAAAAACTAAAGTTAGGCTTATTTATCTTTAGATGTTGAGACATAAAATTAATCAACTTGTCCTTTTGAAGTTTATAGGTTTATAATGATCTGCTATTCTCTATTTTTTCTCAAAAAAGACAAAGAGTCAGTCACCTAACAAACATATGTTTTAAAACAGCTCTATTTGCTCAATGTCATATGGAAGAACAACAAAATTAAATAATTTTAACATTAAATGACTAAAATAGAGGGAAATCACTTATTTGAAGGATGCATAGTACACAAGAGACTTCTGACCTAAAGTTCACATGGAAGGCTTAGAAGTTATGGTGTCACAAAGACATAGTAATGGCTTTGTTTCCAAATTTTGTAGGATTAGGCTTACTGCTGACATTTTACCTCCATAATTTCTTGAATAAATTTAGACATATATTGGTGATAAGTATGAGGTGAAGTGGAAAAACCTTTAAAAATCATTCTTAGAACAAAGTGGCACTCATGATTATTTGGCAAGTAAACATATTACCTTAGTGATTTAAAATAGGCTACATTTTTTAAAATCTTTTTTTTAACATCTCTATTGGAATATAATTGCTTTACAATGGTATGTTAGTTTCTGCTGTATAACAAAGTGAATCAGCTATACATATACATATATACACTGTAAAATAGGCTACATTTTTATAAGGTAGAAAAACAGGTACTAAAAACTTACCATTTGGCCACCTGTCCTTACTTTTGGCTCCAACCCTGGATCTCTACATTTTTCATTCCTCATTCTCCCATTAATTTATTAGTCTTATCACCATTAATTAGCTAAATTTATAGACCTGGAGTTGTTAAGAAAAATATTTTTAAGAAGCTTTGCTTTTAAGTCACCAAATGTATCAAATATTCAGGTATCAACCAAGAATATTTTGGACCGCTTTAGTGGATCTATTCACTCCATAAGAAAACTGGCTAACATAAAAGACATTGCTTAACATGAAAAAGACCACTGAACATCACTACATGTGATTCCTACACTACACTACACTACATGTCAAAGTAGTTATGCAAACCTAAATCAATAAGTATTGTTTTCATTGAACTGATTTGGAAAAGCCACATATTAAAACAGCATTACTGTTGTTTACTGGAAATAGGCAAGTGTTTTACTACAAAATTAACCTACTAACAACAACGTTTTAAAAACTCACTTCCTCTCAGAGACTTAAGTTGTGCTAATATCTCATAGATAGTATTATAGAAGGGTTTCATTTCTGTGATAGGCTGGGTTCACACTGTTACTACAGAGATCATATGTTTAAGAATGTCATTAGTATAATATATATAAGGTGTGCAAAAACTAGCATTAAAGCTTTTAGTGACACAATTCAAAATGGCAGCTCCTAAAAAAGAGGCTGCTAGGAATTTTAAAAATTAAAGAAATTTAGTTTCAGCACATAGTAGTTCATAATGCTTCTACAATTAAAAGAATTAATTCACATAAATTCCTGTAGCTGGAATAGACCAAAAGGGCAATGGACTTTTGCCCCCTTTAGCAACTAGCCCAATCTTGAAAATGGAAGCAATTACTCGTAATCTTTGACACAGAGTTTTCTGGAGTGGACTGAGCAGTTGACAGCAAGATCTGGTTGAAGTAGTGTTTGTTGTCATCAAACTTCACAGTTCCACTGGTCACAAGAACTGTAGTTTGGGTCTAGGTAACTTGCTCATGAACTGATTGGCAATATAACATACTGACTTGGAAATCACTAGAAGGCAACATCCCCCCCAAATTAATATTGCCACTCCATATTAAAGTGAAGTTGTCCATTTACAGTCTGATTAGTGCCCATCTTTAGTCCATTATCCAAAAATAATTATTGGCAAATTCCTCAGCAGCTCTACATGTCTGATCTACATAAGTTTTAAAAGCAACAGATGTGGCCATCAGGGAGCCCAAACAGCCTGTTCCAGCAAAGGCAACATCACTACATCCTCATCCAAACTCATTGGCATGCATGCCAGGATAGTGACTCTTCCTGAAAATGGTCATTCATTCCTTGGTGTATTCCCACTATTTACCTAAGCCCAGTCTTTTTTGAATTTCCTCATAGTTTTGATATACTCTTTCTCTGGCTCTCCTCCCAATAGCTCTAACTGCAGCTACTTCTCAGTATACCCTCTTCCCTTCTCTGTTCACCTCTTACTTGGAGTATAAGCCTTTTAATATGCTTCTGAATACATATTTGTTAGTATTTTGTTAAGGATTTTTGCATCAGTGAGCACAAGAGATAGTGTTCTGTAGTTTTCTTCTACTGTTTTTGTCTGGCTTTGGTATCAGGGCAACACTGGTCTTATACAATGAGTTAGGAAGTGTTCCCTCCTCTTCAATTTTTTGCAAAAGTTTGAAAAAGGTTAGTATTAGTTCTTCTTTAAATGTTTGGTAGAATTCACCAGTGAATCCATCAGGACCAGGGCTCTTCTTTGTTGCAAGGGTTTTTTAATATTATTATTTCTAATTCAATCTCCTTACTATTCAGATTTTATATTTCTTTGTGATTTAGTCTTGGAGGTAAGATCTATTCAAACTTTCTATTTTTTTGAGATTTAGTCTTGGTAGGTTAGGTCTCTTCAGATTTTCTACTTCTTTGTAGGTTTTAAGTTTCGAGGAACTTGTCTGTTTTACCTACGGTTATCCAATTTGGGGGCATATGATTGTTCGCAGTACTCTATTCTTTATTTCTGTTGAATCAGTAGTAATGTCCCCACTTTCATTTCTTTTTTAAAAATTATTTATTTATTTATTTATTTATTTGGCTGCATTGGGTCTTAGTTGTGGCAGGCAGGATCTTTGCTGCAGCATGTGGGATCTTTCATTGCAGTGCGCGGGCTTCTCTCTAGTTGTGGCACACAGGCTCCAGAGCGCGAGGGCTCAGTAGTTGTGGCGCATGGGCTCCAGAGCACACAGGCTCAGTAGTTGCAGCATGTGGGCTCTCTAGTTGTGGCACGCGGGCTCTAGAGCGCTCGGGATTAGTTGCCTCATGGCATGTGGGATCTTAGTTCCACGACCAGGGATCGAACCCATGTCCCTGGCACTGGAAGGCAGATTCTTAACCACTGGACCACCAGGGAAGTCTCCCCACTTTCATTTCTGATTTTAGTAATTTGAGTCTTCCCTAATTTTTTCTTAGTCCACTTAACAAAAGGTTTGTCAATTTTGTTGATCTTTTCAAAGAACTAAATTTTGGGTCACTGATTTTCTCTATTCTTTTTCTATTCTCTATTTCATTGATCTCTGCTCTAATCTTTATTACTTCCTTCCTTGCGGTAGCTTTGCATTTAGTTTGTTCTTCTTGTCCTAGTACAACTTAAGGTTGTAAAGTTAGGTTGTTTATATGAGATGTTTCTTGTTTTTAATGTAAGCATTTATAATTATAAATTTCCACCTTAGTACCACTTTTGATGCAGCCCATAAGTGTTAATATGGTGTGTTTACATTTTCATTCATCTCTTCTTAACTATTTTCCGATTTCCTTGTGATTTCATCTTTGATCCATTGGTTGTTTAAAAGGACGTTGTTTAGCCTCCACAATTTTGTGAATTTTCCAGTTTATGTTATTGATTTCTAATTTCATCTCACTGTGGTCAGAGAATATACATTGTGTGATATCTATCTTTTAAAAACCACTCTGGTCCTACTTATGGTCTATCCAGGAAAAGGTCCCATATGCACTTAAGCAGAATAGGTATGCTGTTGTTGTTATTGCGAGGAGTGTTCTGTATATGTCTATTAGATACACTTTGTTTATTGTGTTGTTGAAGTCCTCTATTTCCTCATTTATCTTCTGTCTGGTTGTTCTACCCATTATTCTGAGTGGGGTATTGGAATCTACAACTATTATTGTAGAACTATTTTCCCCTCCAATTCTGTCAGTTTTTGTCTCATATATTTTGATGGTCTGACATTGGGTGCATAAATGCTTATAATTATTATATCTTCTTGCTGTATTGAAATGTTTGTTAACATGTGATGTCCTTCTCTGTCTCTTGTAACTGTTTTCAATTTAAAGCCTATTTTGTCTGAAATTAGTATAGCCACTGCCATTCTCTCTTGGTAGTTATTTGCATGTAATATCTTTCTCCAATCTTCTACTTTCACAAGTTTGTGTCATTGGATCTCAAAAGTGAGTCTCTTAGAGACAGCATATAGTTGGACCATGTGTTTTTACCAATTCTGCCAATCTCTCTCTTTAAATGGGAGAGTTTAATACACTTTCATTTAAAGTAATTACTGATAATGAGGCACTTATTTCTGTCACTGTACTATAGAAACAAATTTTCTATAGGCCTATAGCTTTTTGTCCCTCATTCCTCTCTTCTTTTGTGCTTAGTTGATTTTTTGGTAGTAAAATGTTTGAATTCCTTCTTGATTTCCTTTCGTGTATATTCTATAGAAATTTTCTTTGTGGTTGCCATGGGGATTACATTTAATGTCCTAAGGTTGTAACATTCTAATTTGAATTTATAGCAGGCTAACTTGAATAACATACAAACACTATGGTCCTTTACACTCTGTCCCCACTGCTTTTGGTTTCTGATGTTACAAAATTACATCTTTATACAATGTGTGCCCCCAAACATAAATTAATAATTCTTTAAATGCATTAGTCTCCTAAATTACATACAGAACAAGATTTGGAGTTACAAATCAATGTTACAGTAATGCTAGCTATTACATTAATTTTTTAATTTAAATATATTGGTCTCTTAAGTCATTTAGAAAACAAAGAGTGCAGTTACAAACGATTGTTACAATAATACTAGCTATTATAATTGCCCATGTATTTATCTTTACTGAGATCTCTATTTCTCCATAGAGCTTAGGGTTATGGTCTAACGTTCTTTGTCTTTGCAGCACACCTTTGAGCACTTCTTCCAGGGCCACTCTAGTGGTCACAAACTCCCTCAGCTTTTGTTCATCTGGGAATGTCTTGATTTCTCCCTCATTTTTGAAGGACAGTTTTGCTGGACACATGAATCTTGGTTGACAGTTTTTTGTTTTTTGTTTTTTAAGCACTTTGAATATATCTGTCCACTATCTTCTGGGCTCCAAAGTTTCTAATGAGAATCTGCAGATAATCTCATTGAGGATCATTTGTACGTAATGATTTGCTTCTCACTTGCTGTTGTCAAGATTTCTTCTTTTTCTTTGTCTTTTGAAACTTTAATTATAATGTGTCTTGGTGTAGGTCTCTTTGATTTAATCTTACTTGGAGTTCACTGAGCTTCTTGGATGTTTACATGCATGCCTTTCTTTAAATTATAGAAGTTTTCAGCCATTATCTCTTCAAATATTCTCTCTGCATCTTTCTCTCTGCTCCTTCAAGGACTCCCAAAATGTGTATCTTGGTCTTTTTGATGATGCCCAGTCAGTCTCTTAAGCTCTGTGCTTTTGCTCAATCTTTTCTCTTTCTGTTCCTCAGACTAGATAATTTCTGTTATCTTTATCTTTTCTTTTTATGTTCCTCAGCCTTGATAATTTCCATTGTCCTATATTCAAGTTCACTGATTTATTCTTCTGCCTGCCAAATCTGCTTTGAATGCTGCTAGTGAATTTTTCATTTCCGTTATTTCCTCTTCAGCTCCAGAATTTTGTTTTGTTTTCTTTTTAGGTTTTCTATCTTTTTATTGATATTTCCATTTTGTTCACTCATGGTTTTCTTGATTTTCTCCACATATTCCTTTAATTCTTTCAGCATCTTTAGGACTTTGTTTTAAAGTATTTGTCTAATATATCTGCCATAAACTGTTTTATTTTATTTTATTTTATTTTATCTTACATTATTTTATTTTCTATTGGAGTAGAGTTGATTTACAATGTTGTGTTAGTTTCAGGTTTACAGCAAAGTGATTCAGTTATACATATACATATATCTATTCTTTTTCAAATTCTTTTCTCATTTAGGTTTTTCCAGGGTACTGAGCAGAGCTCCCTGTGCTGTACAGCAGGTCCCTGTTGGTTATCTATTTTAAATATAGCAATGTGTAATGTCAATCCCAAACTCCCAATCTGTCCCTCCCCCCATTGTTTCCCCCTGGTAACCATAAATTTGTTCTCTAAATCTGTGAGTCTGTTTCTGTTTTGTAAATAAGTTCGTTTTGTGTCATTTTTTACTGTCATGATATCCGCATGTAAGCGATATCATATGATATTTGTCTTTCTCTGCCTGACTTACTTCCCTTAGTAAGATCATCTCCATTTCCATCTATGTTGCTGCAAATGGCATTATTTCATTCTTTTTTAATAGCTGAGTAATATTCCATTGTATATATGCACCACATCTTCTGCATCCATTCATCTGTCAATGGACAGTTAGGTTGCTTCCACATCTTGGTTATTGCAAACAGTGTTGCAATGAACATTGGGATGCATAAATCCTTTTGAACCATGTTTTTCTCCAGATATTCTGCCCAGGAGTGGGACTGCTGGATTATATGTTAGCTCTATTTTTAGTTTCTTAAGGAACTTCCATAATGTTCTCCATAGTGGCTGCACCAATTTACACTCCCAGCAACAGTGTAGGAGGGTTCTCTTTTCTCCACACCCTCTCCAGCATTGCTTGTAGACTTTTTGACAATGGACATTCTGACTGCTGTGAGGTGATGTCTCACTGTAATTTTGATTTGCATTTCTCTAATAATTAGCGATGTTGAGCATCTTTTCATGTGTCTCTTGTTACTCTGTGTATCTTCTTCAGAGAAATGTCTATTTAAGTCTTCTGCCCATTTTTTTTTGATTGGGTTGTTTGTGTTTTTGATATTGAGCCACATGACCTGTTTGTATATACTGCAGATTAATCCATTGTTGGTCACATCATTTGCAAATATATTCTCCCATTCTGTGAGTTCTCTTTTTGTTTTATGGTATCCTTTGCTGTGCAAAAGCTTTCAAGTTTGGTTTGGTCCCATTTGTTTATTTTTGTTTTTATTTCCATTTCTCTAGGAGGTGGGCCAAAAAGGATCTTGCTGTGATTTATGTCATGGAGTGTTCTGCCTATGTTTTCCTCTAAGAGTTTTATAGTGTCTGGCCTTACATTTAGGTCTCCAATCCATTTTGAGTTTATTTTTGTGTATGGTGTTAGGAAGTGTTCTAATGTCATTCTTTTATATATAGCTGTCCAGTTTTCCCAGCACCACTTATTGAAGAGGCTGTCTTTTTTCCATTGTATATTCTTGCCTCCTTTATCAAAGATAAGGTGACTGTATGTGTGTGGGTTTATCTCTGGGCTTTCTATCCTGTTCCACCGATCTATATTTCTGTTTTTGTGCGAGTGCCATACTGGCTTCATTACTATAGCTTTGTAGTATGGTCTGAAGTCAAGGAGCCTGATTCCTCCAGCTCCGTTTTTTTCTCAAGATTGCTTTGGCTATGTAGCTGTCCAGTTTTCCCAGCACCACTTATTGAAGAGGCTGTCTTTGCTCCATTGTATAATCTGGCCTCCTTTGTCATAGATTACGTGACCATAGGTGTGTGGGTTTATCTCTGGACTTTCTATCCTGTTCCACTGATCTATATTTCTGTTTTTGTGCCAGTACCATACTGTCTTGATTACTGTAGCCCTGCAGTATAGTCTGAAGTCAGGGAGCCTGATTCCTCCAGCTGTTTTTTGTTTTTTGTTTTCTCAAGATTGCTTTTGCTGTTTAAGGTCTTTTGTGTTTCCACACAAATTGTAAAATTTTTTATTCTAGTTCTGTGAAAAATGCCATTGGTAATTTGATAGGGACTGCATTGCCTCTGTAGATTGCTTTGAGTACTATAGTCATTTTGACAATATTGATTCTTCCAATCCAAGAACATGGTATATCTCTCCATCTGTTTGTGTTGACTTTGATTTCTTTCATCAGTATTTACAGTTTTCTGCATACAGGTCTTTTGCCTCCTTAGGTAGATTTATTCCTAGGTATTTTATTCTTTTTGTAGCAATGGTAAATGGGATTGTTTCCTTAATTTCTCTTTCTAATCCTCCACTGTTATTGTATAGGAATGCAAGAGATATCTGTGTATTAATTTTGTATCCTGCAACTTTACTAAATTCATTGATTAGCTCTAGTAGTTTTCTAGTGGCATCTTTAGGATTTTCTATGTATAGTATCATGTCATCTGCAAACAGTGAGTTTTCCTTCTTCTTTCCCCAATTGGATTCCTTTTATTTCTTTTTCTTCTCTGATTGCCATGGCTAGGACTTCCAAAACTATGTTGAATAATAGTGGTGAGAGTGGGCACCCTTGTCTTGTTCCTGATATTAGAGGAAATGCTTTCAGGTTTTCACCATTAAGAATAATGTTTGCTGTGGGTTTGTCATATATTGTCTTCATTATGTTGAGGGAGGTTCCCTCTATGCCCACTTTCTGGAGAGTTTTTATCCTAAATGGATGTTTAATTTTCTCAAAAGCTTTTTCTGCATCTATTGAGATGATTATATGGTTTTTATTCTTCAGTTTATTAAGATGGCATATCACATTGATTGATTTGCATATATTGAAGAATCCTTGCATCCCTGGGATACATCCCACTTGATCATGGTGTATGATCCTTTTAATGTGTTGTTGGATTCGGTTTGCTAGTATTTTGTTGAGGATTTCTGTGTTTATGTTCATCAGTGATACTGGCCTGTAATTTTTTTGTGTGATATCTTTTTCTGGTTTTGGTATCAGGGTGATGGTGGCCTCGTAGAATGAGTTGGGGAGTGTTTCTCCCTCTGCAATTTTTAGGAAGAGTTTGAGAAGAATAGGTGTTAGCTCTTCTCTAAATGTTTGATAGAATTTGCCTGTGAAGCCATCTGGTCCTGGACTTTTGTTTGTTGGGAGTTTTTAAATCACAGTTTCAATTACAATACTTGTAATTGGTTTGTTCATATTTTGTTTCTTCCTGGTTCATTTTGGGGAGGTTGTACCTTTCTAATAATCTGTCCATTTCTTCTAGGTTGTCCATTTTATTGGCATATAGTTGCTTGTACTAGTTTCTTATGATCCTTTGTATTTCTGTGGTGTCCATTGTAATGTCCCCTTTTTCATTTCTAATTTTATTGATTTGAGCCCTCTCCCTCTTCTTCTTGATGAGTCTGGCTAAAGGTTTATCAATTTTATTTATCTTTTCAAAGAACCAGTTTTTAGTTTCATTCATCTTTTTATTATTTTCTTCATCTCTATTTCATCTATTTCTGCTTTCATCTTTATGATTTGTTTCTTTCTACTAACTTTGGGTTTTGTTCTTCTTTCTCTAGTTGCTATAGGTGTAAGGTTAGGTTGTTTATTTGAGATTTTCCTTGTTTCCTGAGGTAAGTCTGTATTGCTATAAACTTCCCTCTTAGAACTGCTTTTGCTGTGTCCCATAGGTTTTGGATTGTCGTGATTTCATTTTCATTTGTCTCTAGGTGTTTTATGATTTCCTCTTTGATTTCTTCAGTGATTCATTGGTTGCTTAGAAGCTTATTGTTTAACGTCCAAGTGTTTGTGTTTTGTACAGTTTTTTTCTTTCTTGTAGTTGATTTCTAATCTCACAGCATTGTGGTCAGAAAAGATGATTGTTATGATTTCAATTTTATTAACACATTATTGACCGGAGACGTATTAATACATCTTTTGTTACCTGAACGTTATTGACCAGAGACGTATCAATACGTTCTTAGAGAGTGCTACAATTAACATCACTGTGAAATTTGTTAGAGCATAAATTGATCAAGGGTTCTTTATACAACTTACGATTTACGTTATCATTCACATTTTGCTCCATTAGGTTTTTGTTCCAACCTTGTATATATCATATACGTAAAATCTTCCAAAATGACGCATTGCAAAATTTTGAGTGAAGAAGAATTTTTCGGTCAATTTTATGCAGATACTTTCTCTGATTGTCTGAGTGACATATGTACTAGTGTCTCAGAAGACGATAGTTTTTCAGAATACAGTTCCAATTCAGATGATGTGAATATTAGACCAATAAAAAGATTTTTTAAATTAGTGACTGATTCTGATACAAAACGTGAAAATGAAACTCAGGGTGCTGGAGAATGTGCCTTTGCTTCTACAGAAGAGTGAACTGAAAACAACATTTCATGAAAATTAGAAGATTTTACAGGTATGTCAAGTGTCTCTATTGAAGGTAATAACCCACAAAGTGTTAGTGAAATTAGAGAATTAATTTTCGGCCAGCCAAAATAAAAATCACCAGCTACAGGCATTACTTTCTGCAAAAATCCCTGGGTCAATAATCAGTAAAATTTACTGAGGCTCGCTTTGTGGCCCAGCATGTGATCAATCCTGGAGAATATTTCATGTGCACTTGAGAAGAATGTGTATTCTGCTGCTTTTGGATGGAATGCTCTATAAATATCAATTTAGTCCATCTGGTGTAATGTGTCATTTAAGGCCTGTGTTTCCTTATTGATTTTCTGTCTGGATCATCTGTCCATTGATGAAAATAGGGTGTTAGAGTCCTCCACTGTTTTTGTGTTACTGCTGATTTCTCCTTTTATGGCTGTTAGTATTTGCCTTATAAATTAAGGTGCTCCTATGTTGGATGCATATATACCTACAACTGTTATATCTTCTTCTTGGATTAATCTCTTGATCATTATGTAGTGTCCTTTTTGTCTCTTGTAACAGTCGTTATTTTAAAGTCTATTTTGTCTAATATGAGTATTGTTACTCCAGCATTCTTTTGATTTCCATTGGCATGGAATACATTTTTCCATCCCCTTACTTTCAGTCTGTATGTGTCCCTTGATCTAAAGTGGGTCTCCTGTAAACAGCATATATACGGGTCTTGTTTTGTATCCATTCAGCCAGTCTATGTCTTTTGGTTGGAGCATTTAATCCATTTACATTTAACGTAATTATCGATATGTATGTTCTTATTGCCATTTTGTTAATCGTTTTGGATTTGTTTTTGTGTTTTTTCTTCCCTTCCTCTTTCATTCTCTTCTCCTGTGATTCGATGACTAACTTTAGTGTTGTGTTTGGATTGCTTTTTCTTTTTTGTGTGTATCTATTGTAGATTTTCAGTTTGCTGTTCCCATGAGGTTTTGATATAGACGTCTGTATATAAACAACAATATAGATTGTTTTAAGTTGCTAGTCTTAATTTCAAATACATTTCCAATATCCTGCATTTGTGCTCTCTTCTTCTCACAATTGCTGATTTTGATATCATATTTGTGTGCAGATGATTTCCTACCTTTACTGTATGTTTGCCTTTACCAGTGAGCTTTTCATTCATAATTTTCTTGTTTCTAGTTGTGGTCTTTTCTTTTCCACCTAGAGAAGTTCCTTTAGCACTTGTTGCAAAGCTGGATGGTGGTGCTGAATTCTCTTAGCTTTTGCTTGTCTGTAAAGCTTTTGATTTCTATGTTGAATTTGAATGACAGCCCTGCTGGGCAGAGTATTCTTGGCTGTAGGTTCTTCCCTTTCATCACTCTAAGTATATTGTGCCACTCCCTTCTGGCCTGCAGAGTTTCTGCTGAGAAATCACCTGACAACCTTATGGGAGTTCCCTTGTATATTGTTTGGTGCTTTTCCCTTGTTGCTTTTAATATTTTTTCTTTGCCTTTAATTTTTGTCAGTTTGATTACTATCTGTCTCAGTGTGTTCCTCCTTGGGTTTATCCTGCCTGGGACTCTCTGCACTTCCTGGACTTGGGTGACTGTTTCCTTTCCCATGTTAGGGAAGTTTTCAGCTATTATCTGTTCAAATATTTCCTCAGGCCCTTTTGCCCTCTCTTCTCCTTCTGAGACCCCTATAATGCAAATGTTGGTGCATTTCATGTTTTCCCAGAGGTCTCTTAGACTGCTCTCATTTCTTCTCATTCTTTTCTCTTTATTCTGTTCTGTGGCAGTGATTTCCACCGTGCTGCCTTCCATGTCACTTATCCTTTCTTCTGCCTCAGTTATTCTGCTACTGATTCCTTCTAGTGTATTTTTCATGTCAGTTATTGTATCATTCATCTCTGTTTGTTTGTTCTTTAGTTCTCCTAGGTCTTTGTTAAACACTTCTTATGTCTTCTTGATCTGTGCCTTCATTCTTTTTCTGAGATCTTGGATCATCTTTACTATCATTACTCTGAGTTTTTTTCAGGTAAATTGCCTATCTCCACTTCGCTTAGTTGTTCTTCTGGGGTTTTATCTTGTTCCTTTATCTGGGACATATTCCTCTGCCCTCTCATTTTTTCTAACTATCTGTGATTGCAGTTTCTGTTCCACAGGCTGTAGAGTTGTAGTTCTCTTGCCTCTGCTGTCTGCCACCTGAGGCTGTCTGGTGGGAGGGACTGGTACCTGCCCACTGGTGGGTGGAGCTGGGTCTGGTCCCTCTGGTGGGCAGGGTCGTGTCTGAGTGTGTGTGCATTATCGGGTGGCTGTTTTTTAAGGAAGACTTTAAGCAGCCTGTCTGCTGATGCATGGGGCTATGTTTCAGTCCTGTTGGTTGTTTGGCATGAGGTGTCCCAGCACTGGAGCCTTCAGGCCGTTGGGTGGGGCCAGGTCTTGGTGAGAAAAGGGCACCCTCCTAGAGGGCCCACGCCAATGAGCACTCACCAGAGCCACCGCCACCAGTGTCCCTTTCCCCACAATGAGTCACAGTTGCCTCCTACCTCTGCAGGGTACCCTCCAACAATAGCAGCTAAGTCTGGCCCAGTCTCTTATGAGGTCACTGCTTTTTTCCCTGGGTCCTGGTGCACATGAGACCCTGTGTGCACCCTTGAAGAGTGGAGTTTCTCTTTCCCCCAGTCCTGTGAGAGTCCTGTGGTCAAACCCCAGTGGCTTTCAAAGCCAGATTCTCTGGGGGCTCTTCCTCCCATTCCCAGGCCCCCAAGCTGAGGAGCCCGACATGATGCTCTGAACTTTCACTCCTGTAGGAGAACTGCTGTGGTATAACTATTTTCCATTTTGTGGGTTGCCCACCCAGTGTGTATGGGGATTTGATTTTATGGTGATTGCACGTGTCTTACCATCTCTTTGTGGCTTCTTCTTTGCCTTTGGATTTAGGGTATCTTTTTTGGTAGGTTCCAGCATTTTTTTTTTTTTTTTGGTCAGTGGTTTTTCAGCAGTTAGTTGTGATTCTGTTGTTTCCATAAGAAGGGGTGAGCTCACATCCTTCTACTCTGCCATCTTGCCTCCTCTCCTTCCATAAACTCTTTTCAGGGACAGATTTTGTTGATATATTTTTTTCCTTTGAATGGGCCACACTTTCCTGGTTTTTTGTATGCCTTGTAATGTTTTTGTTGAATACTGGACATTTGAGTCTAATAATGTGGTAGCTCTGGAAATCAGATTCTTTCCCCCTTCCCCAGGGTTTGCTGTTGTTGTTGTTTTTGATTGCCATAGGCTGTCTCTGTCCTGAGAATCAGCCTAAGGTGTAAAGTTAAGGGCTTATGTCTTTTCTGAGACTCTTCTTAGGCATACATAATCACTTTCTAATTTTACCCATGTATGCAGTTGTTTTTTAATAGTCTAGTCTTTAATGCCTGTCTCCCAAAACAGGAAAAGCAAAAAATGAAGAGGGGTGAAGAGTGCTGGCCCTTTAAATATCCTGAAAGACACTTGAGCCAGATGGGGTAGGGGCTTGCAATAATCGGAGGAGGTGCAACAACAATGGCTCCCCTCTAGCTCTATTTGTCTGCACCTCTGTGACCAGAAGCAGCAATCAACAATCATATAACAGATCCCTGATGTTTGAAAGAAAGGGTACTTGTTGCCCACCCTGACTCTCACAGGCTGGGTGCAAGTTGCTCCAGGAACACAGTCACAACTGCCTTCCATGTGATTGTGTGTTGGGAATTGGTAGCTGCTACTGTGCCAAGTGCTGATTATTGACAGAAATTTACCATCCAAGGGCTCCCCTAAAAGTTACCTGTGTTCAACAGACTCCAGAGCTCCAAAACAGTTACATCAGATGATTCTGCTGGTGCAATTTTTGCCCAGATAGGTAGACAGATTCCTGGTGTTTCTGGCTCCACCATCTTCCCAGAAGCATCCTTTTAAAAAAAAAAAAACAGTTTTGTTTTCATTCATTTTCTCTATCATTTTTCTAATTTATATTTCATTCATCATCTCTGTTGTAATCTTTATTATTTATTCCTTGTGCTAGCTTTTGGTTTAATTTCTCCCTCCCTTCTAAGGACAGTTTGGGGCAGATTTAGGATTCTTGACTGACACTTTTCGGTGTTTTTCTTTTGGCACTTTGAATATACCAGCCCACTGACCTCTGGCCTCCAAAGTTTCAAGTGAGAAATCTGCTGATAATCTTACTGAAGATCACTTTTATGTGATGAATCACTTTTCTTTTGCTGCTTTCAAGATTTTCTTTTGCTTTCAACAGTTTCTGTGTCTCAGTGTGACCTTCTTTGAATTCATCTTATTAGGAGTTCATTAAGGTTCTTGAGTGTTTATGTTCATTTCTTTCTTCAAATTTGGGAAGTTTTTAGGCATTATTTCTTCAAATAATCCCTTTGCTCCTGTCTGTCTCTCTCTTCTTCTGGGACTCCCACAATGCATGTTGATACTCTTGAAGATGTTCCACAGGTTCCTTGGGCTTTGTTCACTTTCCTTCAACTTTTATTCTTTCTGTTCTGCAGACCTGACAATTTCTATTGTTTTATCTTCTTGTTCACTGATTCTTTCTTCTCCTACTCAAATCTGCCTTTGACTGGGATCTAGTGAGTTTTTCATTCAAGTTATTGTACTTTTCAGCTCCAGAATCTCTTTTTGGTGTGTTCTTATATTTTCTCTTTATTCATAGTTCCATTTTGTTCATACATGATTATCTTGACTTTCTCCGTGTCTTCCTTTAGTTTTTTGAGCATCTTTAAGACAGGTTTTTTAAAATTCTTTGTCTATTCGGTCTGCCATATGGCCTTTCTCACCAGTTTCTGTTGATGTTTTTTTTCTTTGCATGGAAAAAAATTTTTTCCTGTTTCTTTGCACATGTTATAATTTTTTTCCCTGAAAATTTAATATTTGAATCTAACAATGTAGTAAATCTGGAAATCAGATTGTTCCATTTCTCAAGGGTTTCCTTTCATTTTTGTTTACTTTATTGGTATTTTTATTGTTTTATGCTCTCTTTCCCAGGGATCAGCCTGAGGTATAAACTTAAGGTCTTATCAGGTCTGAGTCTGTGTTTTTCCTTAGACATGTATGGTGATCTGTACATGTGGTTGCTTTTGAATGTCCTTAAATGTCTGGCTCCCAGAATGAGGAAAAAAGATAAATAAAGATGGAGAGAAAAGTGCCAGCTCTTTAAGTCTCCTAGAAGTTGTTTCAGCTGTAGGGCTTGGGGCTTGCAACAATGGGAGGGGTGGTGCAGCAATGACTGCCCACTTCTATGTCTGTACTTCCATTATCAGAAGCAGCAAGCAACAATCAGAAAACAGGTCCCTGATATTTGGAGGACACGGTCCTTATTGCCCACCTTGGGTCAGCAAGCTGCAAGTAAGCTGCTCCTGGTACAAATGCACAACTGACTGTCTCAGAGCTGAGGGTGGGGGATGGGTAGCAATTGCTGAAATTGACCAAAATTAACTGCAATTTCCCGTTCAAGCCTTCTCCTTGAAGTTGCAAGTCTGAATAGACTCCAGAGTTCCAACATAGCTATATCAAGCAGATTCTGCCAGTATAATTGACCAGGAAAGAAGACAAGGTTCCTGGCACTTCCTACCCTATCTTCCCAGAATCCCAAAGCTCTTTTTATATATTGCTGAATTCCACTTATTAATGTTTCATTGAGGATTTTTGCATCTGTATTCATGAGCGATATTAATCTGCAGTTTTCCTTTCTTGAATGGTCTTTGTATGGTTTTGGTATCAGGATAATACTGGCCTCACAAAATGAGTTGGGGAATTTCTCCTTTTCTGCTTTCTGGTAGATAATGTGTAGAATTCCTTCTTCTTTTAATGTTTGGTAGAATTCTCTGCTGAAAACATCTGATTCTTTCTTTGGAGTTTTTATGTTTTATTTCTATTTTATTTATTTATTTATTTGGCCACACTGCATGGCATGTGGGGTCTTAGTTCCCAGACCAGGGATTGAATACACGCCCCTTGCACTGGAAGCATGGAGTCTTAACCACAGGACCGCCAGGGAAGTCCCTTCTTGGGAGGTTTTAAATTAAAAACTCAATTTCTTTAATATTTATAGAACTATAAAAAATTTGTATTCCATATTGGATGATTTTTGAGGAATTAGTCCATTTCACTTTAGTTGTTGAATTTATGTATGTAAAATTATTTATATTTCCTTATTACTCCTTTGAGATCTACAAGATTTGTAGTGGTATCCCACTTCATTTCTGATATTGCTAATTTGCGTCATTTGGCAATATTATTGATCCTTTCAAAGAACCATCTTTTGTTTACTTTCTCTATGGTTTTTCTATTTTCAATTTCATTATTTCCCTACTTCTGCACCTCTGGGTTTACCTTGCTCTTCTTTTTATAGGATCCTAAAGTGAGAGCTTACATGATTTTCTTGAGACTTTCCCTTTTTTCTAATGTAAGAATTTGGTGCTATAAATTTTTCTCTAGCACTGCTTTAGTTATAGCCCACTCATCTTGGTATGTTTGAATTTCATTTTCATTTAGTTCAATGGGTTGTTTTTATTTCCCTTAAGACTTCCTCTTTGACTCAAAGATTATTTAGCAACTTGTTTCCAACTGTTTGGAGATTTTCCTGTTATCGTTCTGTTACTGATTTTTAGCTTGGTTCATTTGTGGTGAGAACACACACAGTATGATTTCAATTATTTTAAATATGTTGAAGTTTGTTTTATGGCCCTATCATGGTAAGTGGTCTATCTTGGTAAACTATCCACGGAACTTGAAAAGAATGTGTATTCTGCTGTTGTTGGGTGAAGTGGTGTATGTGTGTGCGTGCTGCATCCTGTTAATTTATGGTACTGTTGAGTTATTACATAACCTTGCTGATTTTCCATGTAGTTCAGTCAATTATTGAAAGAAGGGCATTGAAGTCTCCAACTATAATCATGAGTTTGTCAATTTCTCCTCTCAGTTCTCTCTGTTTTTGCTTTAAGTATTTTGCAGCTCTGTTGTTTGGTACATACAAATTTAGGATTGCCATGTCTTCTTGATAGCCTGACCCTTTTAGTATTATGAAATGCCCCTCTCTGACCCTAGTAATTTTCTTTGCTCTAGAGTCTACTTTATCTGACATTAATGTAGCCACTACAGCTTTTTTCTGATTAATGTTTGCATTGCATATCTTTTGCCATCTTTTTACTTTCAACCTACCTATACCATTAATTTTGAACTGAGTTTCTTGTGGGGAGCATATAGTAGGGTCTTGTTTTTTATCTACTCTGTCCTTCTCTTTTAGTTGGTATATTCAGACATTTACATGTAATGTAATTATTGATATGCTAGGACTTCAGTGGGGTTTTTTGTTTCATTTTGTTTTGTTTCTTTCCTCTGTTTTCTTCTTCTGCCTTCCTTTGGGTTACTTGTACCTTTTTTTTTTTTTTTTCTTTTAGAATTCCATTTTGTTTTATCAATAGTGCTTTTGAATGTATCTCTTTGTATAGACATTTAGTTGTTGTATTATGCACACATAACTTTTCACAGTCCTCTGGTGTCAAGATTTCACCAGTTTGAGTGAAGTGTAAAAACCTTTCAATCCTTTCAGTTCCTTTACCCTCTGTCATTTATAATACAATTGTCCTAAATTTTTCCCCTACATGCTTTGAGATCCATAGACAATGTTACAATTTTTGCTTCAATCACCAAATATAATTTAGAAAACTTAAGAAGAGAAAAAATTCCATTGTATTAACTAATATTTTTACTCTTTCTATTGTTCTATCTCCTTTCCTGATGTTTCAAGAATTCTTCTTTTATCATTTCCTTTCCAGTTCAAGAACCTCCTTCAGCCCTTTTTAAAAAAAATAGGGTGGATCGGGCTTCCCTGGTGGCGCAGTGGTTGAGAATCTGCCTGTTAATGCAGGGGACACGGGTTCGAGCCCTGGTCTGGGAAGATCCCACATGCCACAGAGCAACTGGGCCCGTGAGCCACAATTACCGAGCCTGCACGTCTGGAGCCTGTTCTCCGCAACAAGAGAGGCCGCGATAGTGTAAGGCCCTCGCACCGCGATGAAGAGTGGCCCCCGCTTGCCGCAACTAGAGAAAGCCCTCGCACAGAAACGAAGACCCAGCACAGCCATAAATAAATAAAGAAAGAAAGAACTGATTGAAGGGCTTTATAAAAAAAAAAAATAGGGTGGATCTACTGGTGACAAACCCTTCTAGTTTTCCTTCATCTGAGAATGTCTTGATATCTATCCACTTTATTGCTGAAGAATATTTTCACTGCATATAGAATTCTTAGTTATAGTTGTTTTCACCACTTGGAAATGTGATGCCCCTTCCTTCTGGCCTCTTTGGTTTCTGATAAGAAACTTGCTGTAATTCAAATTGTTTTTTACTTATAGGTAAAGTATTATTTTTTTCTTTCTGCTTTCAAGATTTTTCGTCTTTAGTTTTCAGAATTTTGACTATGATGTATCTTGGCATGATATTTTTGGGGGTGCATCCTATTTTGGGTTAGCTCAGCTTCTTGAATCTGTAGCTTTATGTCTTTTGCCAAATTTTTTTTTCAGTCATTATTTATTTAAATATGTTTTCAACCCCACCCTCTTTCTCCTCTCCCTCTGGGATGCAGATGAGATAAATATTAGATCATTTGTTATACTGCCACAGGTCCCTGAGGCTCTATTCACTTTTTTTTTTCCAATCTATTTTTCTCTGTTGCTTAATTTCTATTGTTTTATCTTTATTTTCACCAATTCTTTCCCTATCATTTCCACTCTGCTGTTGAGTCCATCTAGTGAGTTTACTATTTCCTTTATTGTATTATTCACTTTTAAAATTTCCATTTGGTTCCTCTTTATATTTTGTATTTCTTTGCTGAGACTTTCTAATTTTTTGTTTCAAGCATTTTCAGAATTTTTTAATTAATGTATTTTTATCATGCCTGCTTTAAAACCTTTGTCAGAAAATTCCCATCTCTGTGTCATTTCTGCTTTGGTGTCTGATGATTATCTTGTCTTTCTCAAGTTAAGATAGTCTTGGTTCTTGGTATAATGAGTGATTTTCAGTTGTACCCTGGACATTTTGATTACTGCATTATGAGACTCAGATCCTATTTAAATCTTGTTTTACAGGCTCCTCTGACATCACATCAGCACAGAAAGGAAGACCCCACCTCAATTCTGCCAAGTGGGGGTGAAATTCCATCACCCTGGCTGGGAGAGTATGATGATTAATTTTATATGTCAATTTGACTGGGCTATAGAATGCCTTGATAGCTAAAGATTATTTCTGGATGTGCTGTGAGAGTGTTTCCAGAAGAGGTTAGCATTTGAATTGGTGGACTGAGTAAAGCTGATGGTCCTTCCCAAAGTGGGTGGGTATCATCCTATCTATTGAGAGCCTGAACAAAAGCTCAAGCCCAAATGCTTGAGCTGATATCAATCTTCTCTTGCCCTTAGTGTTCCTGGTTCATCTCCTCTTCCCACCTCCCTCTAGTTTCTAAGGAGAACCCTAATATGAGGCATGGGGGGGGGGTGGGGGGAAGAGGGGAGAATGCCTTGTAACTGCTCCCTACATGACTTTCATGAACACTATGAAGAAGGAAAGGTCTCATTATCATTGGGTGGCCATGACAATCCCAACTTCTCTTGGTCTTTTCTGAAATCATCCCAGCAAGACAATCATGGAAGTCCCCACTTAACCTTTGCTGAGGGGGATGAGGGCCCATTTTGTTCCATGGTGTTTGGCTGCAGTAAAGCAGTTATTGTCTGTAAGTTTTCTGTCTTGCTAAGTTGCCTCTTTCCTGGTCCTTGTTTATTTCCCCCCCAAATTCATATTTTGAAGCCCCACCCCCGAGTGTGGCTGTATTTGGAGATGGGGCCTCTAAGGAAGTAATTAAGGTTAAATGAGGTCATAACATTGGGCTTTGATCCAATAGGGCTAGTGTCCTTATAAGGCACACCAGAGAACTAGTCTTCTCCCCACGCAGCCCCACTCCTTATGTACATGCACCAAGGAAAGACCATGTAAATATATAGTGAGAAGGAGGCCATCTACACACCAGGAAGAGAGCCCTCACCAGAAACCAAGTCAGCCAGAACCTTGATCTTGGACTTCTGACCTCCAGATCTGTGAGAAAATTAATTTCTGCTGTTTAAGGCACCCAGCCTGTGGTATATATGGCAGTCTTAGCAAACTAATACAGATTCCCTTGGCTCAAGGTTTTTCATGGGGTTGCAGTCAAGCTGTCAGCCAGGATCATCCCAAGGCTTAAATAGGGAAGGATGAATTTCCAAGCTCATTCCTATGGTGTTGGCAGGATTCAGTTTCTTGTGGGGTGTTGGGCTGAGGGCCTGTTTTTCACTAGCTATTGCTAGGAGGCCTCTCTCAGTTCCTTGGCACAGGGGCCTCTCCACAGGGCAGCTCACAATACGGCAGCTGGTTTCCATCACAGTGAGGAAGTGAAGGAGCAAGGGAACAAGAGAATGAGAAAGCAAGAGTGTCTGCTCAAGAGAGAAGCCAGTCTTTTACTTAACCCTAATCTCAGCAGTGACATCCCATCACCTTTTCGGCTCATTAGAAATGTCACTATATCCAGTCCACATTCAAGGAGAGAAGATTAAAAAAGAACCTGAATACTAGGAGGTAGGTATTGTTGGAGGCCATCTTAGAGGCTCCCTACAAGCTCTCAATGGCCAAATTTGGGACAATTTGAGCAGCATAATAAATGACACTAATGGATTAAAACTGATAGAATAAACATCCATGAGTCCATACTCTTATAAACAAAATAATTGAATAAATAAATACAGATCTTCAAAATATGATGGGGTTATGTCCTGATAAACTCATCATAAGTCGAAAATGCATTTAATACACCTAACTTACGGAACATCATAGCTTAGCCAAGCCTATCTTAAATGTGCTCAGAACACTTACGTTAGCCTAAAGTTGGACAAAGTCATCTAACACAAAACCTATATTATAATAAACTACTGAATATCTCACGTATTTTATTGAATACTATGCTGAAGGTAAAAATCTAGAATGGTTGTAAGGGTACCAAATGGTTCTAAGTGTATTGGTTGTTTACCTCCCTGATTGTGTGACTGACTGGTTCACTGCCACTGCCCAGCATCACAAGACAGTATCATACTACATATCACTAGCTCAGGAAAAGATCAAAATTCAAAATTCGATGTACAGTTTCTACTCAACTTCTATTGCTTTTGCACTGTCGTAAAATCAAAAAATTATAAGTCAAACCACTGTAAGTCAGGGACTGTCTGTAAATAAATGGAGGGGAAAGGACAGCTCTTCCTTAGAGTAGAATTCCATTTAACAAAGGTAGAAAGAAAACAGGAAATAGAAAATTACCATTTGGTAAATACCACAGTAATAATTGCTGTGAGCAAGAATGAAATCTAAAATTACTGGATGAAACTCTTATTTAAAAAATAAGGTAAATGCAAAGTCTTAAAGTTTCTCCCCACAAGCTACTTATTAATTTAAAAAGAAAAATTTTTAACTTTACAGTGGAGAAATCTGATAAATAACAACTTAACAGAATGATCAGACTTAACCAGTAATGACTTACCAATTTCACGTACCTCTAATATGATGCACCAAGAAGGGCACAACATCACTTCTGTAATCGTCTTGCCAAAAATGCATAAACTTAACCTCATCAATCAGAAAACCCAAACTGAGGGACATCTTACAAAATAATTTTCCCATACTCTTCAAGTGTCAAGATTATCAAAGACAAAGAAAAACTAAAAATTGTCTAAGATTCCAGGAGGCTAAGGCGACAGGATAAACCAACGCAACATGGGATACTAAATCGGATCCTGAACCAGAAAAAAAGACATTGCTTGGATAACTTTTTTTTAAGAACCATCTTTTATTGAACTATTTTGTTTATTTTTTAAAATTTTTATTGGCATATAGTTGCTTTACAATGTTGTTAGTTTCTACTGTATAGCAAAGTGAATCAGCTATATGTATACATGTATCCCCTCTTTTTTGGATTTCCTTCCCATTTAGGTCACCACAGAGCACTGAGTAGAGTTCCCTGTGCTATACAGTAGGTTCTCATTATTTATCTATTTTATACATAGTATCAATAGTGTATATTGACCCCAATCTCCCAATTCATCCCAACCCCCTTTCCCCCTTGGTATCCATGTTTGGATAACTAATGAAATTTAAATGGAGTCTGTAAATTAGTTAAGAGTATTGTATAGATGTTAATTTTCTCAATTAAATAATTATATTACAGTTATATAATATACTAACATTAAAAGCTGGATGAAGGGTATACAAGAACTCTGAGCATTGTTATATTTCAAACAACTTTACAGACATATAATTTACCCACTAGCAATCCTGCCCTCCCTCAGCCCTAGGCAACTACTAATACACTTTGTCTCTAGAGTTGCCTATTCTGGACCTTTCATATAAATGGAATCCTATGGAAATGGAAGCTTTTTGTAACCGGCTTCTTTCTTTCAGCATAATGTTTTCGAGGTTCATCCATTGTTATATGTTGAATTGTGTACCCCCAAAAGATGTTGAAGTTCTAATCCCAGTACCTGTGAATGTGCCTTTATTTGAAATTTGGATCTCTGCAGATGTCAAGTAAAGATGAGGTCATTAGCTGTGGTGGGCCCTAATCCAATGATTGAGTCCTCATAAAGAGGGGAAATTTGGACACAGAGATAGACACACTTAGAGGGAAGATAAGGTCAAGACACAGGAAGAACACCATCTGCAAGCCACAGAATGCCTGAGGCTACCAGAAGCTAGAGGACAGGCATGGAAAAGATTTTCCTTCACACCCCTCAGAAGAAACCAACCCTGCCAATACCCTGATTTCAGACTTCCAGCCTCCAAAACTATGAGACAATAAATTTCTGTTAAGCCTCCCAGTTTCTGGTACTTTGATATGGCAACCCCAGAAATCAAATATATTCATGATACAGCATATTATCAGTACTTCATTCCTCTTTATTGCCAAAATTATTCCACTGTGTGGCTGTATGACATCTGGCTTATCCATTCAACATTTGGGTTATTTTGACCTTTTGGCTAGTATAAAAAATGCTGCTACAAATATTTGCGTACAAGTTTCTATGTGGACATGTTTTAATTTCTCTTGGGTATACACCTAAGAATGGAACGGCCAGGTCATATAATTCTATGTTTACCTTTTTAAGGAACTGCCAAACTATTTTCCAAAGTAGCTGCACCATTTTATATTCCCACCAGTGAAGTGTGAGGGTTTCAACTTCTCCACATCCTCACCAACACTTGTTACTATCTGTCCTTTTGATCATAGCCAAGAGAGTATGAAGTAGTTTCTAATTGTGGCCTTGATTTGCATTTTTGTAATGACTAAGGATGTTGAGCTTTTTTTTGTTTTATGTGCTTATTGGCCATTTCTATATCTTCTTTGAAGAAATTTCTACTCAAATCCTTTGCCTAGTTTTTAATCAGTTTATCTTTTTTATTGACTTGTAAGAGTTTATATATTCTGGATACTGAATCCTTATCAAATATATGATTTGCAAGTATTTTCTCTCATTCTTTTTGCTTTCTTGATGGTGCTGTTTGAAGCACAAAAGTTTTACATTTTTATGAAGTCCAATTTGTCAACTTTCATATCTTTTATTATATTTGCAAGACTTCAGCACATCTAAAATTACTTCAACATAAAAAAACTATAAAAATCTATGTAAAAAGTTTAGAAGACTATGTTCTAGACTACCAAAAGGAAGTAGAAATGGAATTTTTCATTTGCTACTCAACACAATTCTGTTTCTTTTCTTTTTTCTAGATCATACAAGTGATGCAAATTCTCTGGAAATTTTAGAAATTAACATTATTAGTAAACTCACCATCCAGGGATAACCATCACTGTCACTGAAGTTTATAGTCTCACACAAACTTATAAACATTCATAAAAACTGAGGATCATTTGTTTTATGAGGGGAGAGCCATGTAAACAATGTGGGGATGGATGACTCACGGACTAACAGGAATTTGTATTGCCATGCTACACCAAGGGGAGGTGGTGCCCAACCAGGGCCATTCAGCGGGCGATGGCTTGAACTGGCTTTACAAGGTGAGTGATGGCTGTGCTTTAGGGGAAAAAGAGAGAGGAAGTTTTCTAGAGGACAACCAGGAGTAAAGGAATGTCAAGGCAGCAGTGATATAAACCCCCGATAGTAAGCCAGACTGGATGACACTGGATTTTGAAGGGCCTTCCATGGCATGGGATGCAACCCATGCAGGCCACGGGGCATCCTTGAAGACTTCTGGACAAAGACATGGCCGGGGACCATGGAAATGTCTGAGATACATTTTATATTCTGCATACTCACATGCAGATGACCATACGTCCTGGTTGGTCAGAGACAGCCTCAGATTACACCTTTGATCCTAGAGTTGCACCCCCTTTCACTCTCAAAAGCGCCCAAATTTGGAGGATAAATATTATCATCTACACACACACACACAAAACACACACAACAGAACTTTCACAATTCTCACCTTTATTATGCTAAATGCACTGAGATTTTGCATTCTATTTTATTTCATTAAAAATATATATATATTGGTTGCAACCCATTAAACTGACTTTGACACACTAATAGCTCCTAGCCCAAAAACTCTGACCTAGATGCCTGTCAGGTCTTGGGAAAGGGGGGAAGACGACAGTTAAGTTTGGATATGTACAGTTTAAGGCCGTGGTTCTCACCCTTGGCAGTGCATCAAAATCAACTAAAGCATTACTGAAAATGCACATCTCCAGGTCCACTGCATATAAAGCTCTACTACGTGTATTTCTATGGAAAGAGCTGTAACATATTTGACACATAACACATGAAAGGGGATGAATACTTACAGAATTAAGTTCAAAGCAGAACCACTACTGTCAGGAGTATGTGACAGCCTGGGACGGAACACGGCGGGGGGGTGGGTCAGAGGGCATGGACGCGGTACCTCCTGGGTGCTCGGCGGGTCCCTGTTAAACCAACGAGCGCCCCTCTCTCCGCCAGCCTCCCTAGACCCTCACTGACCCGGGAGGTAGGGTCGCGGGGCGGCAGAGACCAGGGGAGAGGCAACCGGCGGCGCGGCCACTCCGGGTCGCCAGGGCCTGCTCCGCTCGCCGGCGCCGGGACGCGCCGAGACGCGCCACAGGCAGAACGCCGCCCCATAGTGCCCCGCGGCGCGCACGCGCAGGCAGCCGTCCCCAGCTTGCAGCCCAGCGCGGCGGCCGAGCCGGCCGGGGGCCGCCTCTGGCAGCTCCGGGCCGGACGCCCCTGTCCCCAGCAGCGGGGGCAGGATGGCGCTGAAGCGGATCCAGAAGGTAAGGAGTCCTCCCGCCCTCGGGCTCCTTGCTAGTCCCAAGCGTCGATTCGCGGGCGGGGGTGGCGCGGCCGCCAAGTGAACGGCAGCTGAGAAGGTACGGAACACGGTCACACCTGCCAGTAAGGGAAGCAGAACCAGCCCCCGCGCGGCCTTAAAAGGGCACCGCGCTGCTCGCGGGGCGGGGCGGGGCCAGGTCACGTGGGGCTAGCGCGGGGCGGGGCGGGGCCAGGTCACGTGGGGCTAGCGCGGGCGGGGCGGGGCTAGCGCGGGGCGGGGCGGGGCGGGGCGAGCGGAGCGTCTCGTCCCGGCACTTGGAACTAGCTGCGGACTGCCCACGCTTTGGCCCATGTGCGCGGGCCGCCTGGGCAGAGTGACGGCGGCGGGCCCCAGAGGAAGGACGGCATGCCCTTGTGGGGGGGTCCGGAGGGCTGAGCAGAGGAGTCGAGGTTGGAGCTGCGCCCTAAGGGATGAGTAGGATCTCTGCAGGTGCAGAAAAGGGACAAGGGCATTCGTGGCCGGGGAGAGACGACGTGGTTGGGCTTGGGGCGGGGACGGGATGACTGGGGTTTAAGCGCTGCTGGAGCAGGGATGGGAGTGGATGGGCAGGACTGGGGTGGGCCTTAGGGGCAGTGCTGGGATAACTTTTTTATCCTGTAAGTAATTGGGAGTCCTTGCAGGCGTTTAATATATTAACTAGAATTTGGAAAATGCCCAACAGTAGAAGAAAGAAAAGGTATTTTCAGTTCTGCCGTATTTCAGTTCTGTTTGTTGACATTCTAGCATATCTACTACCAATCTTTTACCTATACTTAAAATAAATTATGCTATATTTTGTATCCCGCTTTTTCATATAGCATTAAACGTGGGCGTTTGTCATGTTGTGAAATAGTATTCATAACTGTAATTTTTTTTTTTTTTTTTTTTTTAAGTTTATTTATTTATTATTTATGGCTGTGTTGGGTCTTCGTTTCTGTGCGAGGGCTTTCTCTAGTTGTGGCAAGTGGGGGCCACTCTTCATCGCGGTGCGCGGGCCTCTCATTATCGCGGCCTCTCTTGTTGCGGAGCACGGGCTCCAGACGCGCAGGCTCAGTAATTGTGGCTCACGGGCCTAGTTGCTCCGCGGCATATGGGATCTTCCCAGACCAGGGCTCGAACCCGTGTCCCCTGCATTGGCAGGCAGATTCTCAACCACTGCGCCACCAGGGAAGCCCTAACTGTAATTTTTAACGTTAGCATTCCGTAAGTACGTTACCAGTAACTTACTTAATCATTACCTGTAGTGAATAAACACTGGACGTGGATGTCAGAGGGCAAGGCACTTAATCATTCCCAGGCTCCGTGTCCACATGTTTTTACAGGTGTTCTTTTGAGACTTAGATGATACATGTTTAGTACATGCTCGGCGTATATCAAGTGCTCAGCATGAGCTAACTGCCCCTGATAGTCTAAATTTTATATAAAGTAAATAATGCTGTAATAAGCATCATTGTGTGGAGAGCTTAGGCTTGATTGCCAGAGGTGAGATTGCAGGATCTCTAAGGGTATGGCTCCTTTTTAATAAACAGCTCTCCAGAAAGGAATGTTTTCGGCAAATTATTCTCTGAAAGAGGTCATCTGTCATCCTAGGACTTTGAGACAGGTGAATGACATGCTCAGATCTGTGTTGTAAAAAGAGCCTTCTGGCTCTGATGTGGCCTGGAGTGGGCCAGACACTGGAACAAAGGGAGAGTGGAGGGTATTGTGAAAGTCCAACAAAGGCTTCATCCAAGTGAATGACCATGGAATGGATACCGAGGCAAGAACTGTACTTGGATGATGTGGAAGGGTAGAATTGACAGGACTTGAAAAAGAGTATGTGCTGAAAGTGAGAGAGGGAGGTGCATAAGAGGGGTTACTGGGTGGATGGTAGTATTATTGCCTATGTTGGGGAATCAGACATTTTGAGGGCAGGGAGCAGGGTGCGGGAGATAAGGAGGGTAGGTTTGAACTTACATGTGTGAACATGTAGGCTGGTAAGATTTACAAAAAGGAGAACTAGGAGTAACAAGTTTGGACCTTGAGGATGACATGGGAACCGTAGATGTAAGGTAATTGAGGCCACAAGGCCAGGGAGAACTTTCCTTGGTAGGAACCAATAAAGGAAGTAACCAGAGCTGGCTTCACCAGTATGTGACTCATAAGGTCTCACAGGGCCCCTTGCTATGAAGGGCCCTGCCCTTGGTTTAATGCTGTGCAGTCACCGTCTTGAAATTCTCAATAGTTCTGACCAAGAAACCCCGCATTTTCATTTTGCACGAGGACCCTGCAAATTCTGTATCAAGACCTGGAAGAAACAGCCCACAGTGGTCAGAAGACATCACTGGGATGAGTTAGGAAGCCCTGGCTGCAAGTAACAGAGACCCAGCCACCCTTGCGCACAGAATTGGAGGTCCATAGAGCTTTGGAAGTGATTTTGGAGCTCCTGCTCAGTTTTTGTGAAATTCTCTGGACTGAGTAGCTCTGGGCCCCAGAGCCCACTGGACATACCCTGGGAGACAAGGAGGCGTTGGCTTCCAGAAGTTCTCAGAAAGCCCAGCAAATCATTTATTTTTCCTTTACCCCTTGTTATGAATCATTTCACATGCTCATTCTTGAACCGGTGGATGGTAAGGGGTGCAGCTACTCTTAGACCTGGAGCTGAAGGTGAGTGTGCCTCTCCTGAGGGACTGGAGCTGAACAGGAGCTCTTCAGGACAGAGGAAGAGGAGTGGATGCCAGCAGTATGAGCCCTGATCAGGAGGCGGCCTTGCACTAGCTGTCCCCTTAGCTCCCAACCCACAGCCCTTGCCAACCAACTTCATACCTTTTTAAAAAAGTTTTTTCCAAAGAGTTGAGTATTTGTACATGAACTTTCAGTTTACTGATAAAGTATTTCCTTCAATTAAACAAGAATTCACATTTTAAAATCTGAATATGTGTCAGTGTAACATTTTTAAATGTCTTCAACAGGGATAGGGATTTATGTGGCAGCATTACATTTATGTTTACATTAATGATTATTTTTTGCTTTTTAAGGCAATATGTATCCTTTAGAGAAAATTTGGAAAATACCCCAAAATGCAGTCTTTTAAAAAGTCATCTGTAGCCCCATGAGATAATTATGGTTACCGTTTTGATAAGATTTCATTCCAGTCTCTTCACTGTGAATGTATGCTTCGGATTATCATAGTCACGTGGTACATCAAGTTTTATATTCTGCCTTTTCCCCCTCTTTTTACCTTAATGTTGTTTCATGACTTTTACTCCTGTAGTCTTTAGAAACTATAATTTTTAATGATTGCATAATACTTGATTTAGCTTTTCAAAAAAAGTTAACTCTTTTTCTGACTATGAATGTTCGTTGTTCTTCAGAGAGAGCTTGGAAAATCAGGAAAGTATAGATAATACCATATTTCATCTACTCTAAGATGAACTTTTTTTTTTACATTTTCACATCTCTGAAATTGGGATGCTGCTTAAAATGGCTGTCAGCCCGGCAGCAGTTGTAACTTGGTTGTCACCATCTGTATGTGAAAGCCATGTCCCCGCAGTGTATATTGAGGTTAAGTGCATTGTTGGTGTGTTGAGTAATTGCTTTAAAAATGTCTTCAAGAAGATACTGTGGGAGGGAGACACAGGAGGGAGGAGATATGGGGATATATGTATATGTATAGCTGATTCACTTTGTTATAAAGCACAAACTAACACACCATTGTAAAGCAATTATACTCCAATAAAGATGTTAAAAAAAAAAAAAGATACTGTGACTTAATGCTGAAAAAAAAGCGTTTGTGGACACAGGCACAGAAGCAGAACAGTGGGGATTAAGCTTCACATCAACGGAATAAATGTTGCTGGAGAAAGGACTGCAGTTCTTTGTTTCCACGCCGAGCTAGCCAGATGCTTCATAGACCACAGAAAGGAAGGTTCCACCTACCCTCAGGTCGGTGAGGCTGGGTCACCTTTATTCACCGAGGTTTGTGCAAAGAGATTGTGTATTGTGGGCCTTTGCGGAATGGGTATCAGTGGCTTGGAAGAAAACTCCAGAAACAGTATAGTGGAGGACTGTTTAAGAATTGCCACATCATCATTGCCTGGAAGGCACAGAGGATGATCGTGAGGACATCCGTGACCCAGGGTTAGTATTGGACTCTAAACGGGAAGAACCAATTTATTTGTTTCACTTGTTTTTCCTTTTTTGTGTGTGTGTGGTATGCATGAGTGATTGAAAAACAAAAGCATGTGCCCAAGTGAGCTTAAAGCTGAGTTTTTAAATAAATTAAAAGTTTTAAGTGTAAAGAATATCATATGATATCACTTGTGTGTGGAATTTTTAAAAAATGAGACAAATGAACGTATTTACCAAACAGAAATAGATTCATAGACATAGAAAACAAACTTATGGTAACCAAAGGGGAAAGGGTTGGGGGGCGGTAAATTAGGAGTTTGGGTTTAACAAATACATACTATAAAATAAACAATAAGGACCTACTGTGTAGCACAGGGAACTATATTCAATATTTTGTAATAACATATAATGGAAAAGAATCTGAAAAAGAAAAAATATGTATAAGTGAATCACTTTGGTGTAACCCAAAACTAACACAACATTGTAAATCAACTATACTTCAATTAAAAAAGATTTTTTTTAAAGATAGCAAGAACACAACCCACAGAATGAAGGAAAATATTTGTTTGTCAAATATCTGAAAAGGGACATGTATCCAGAATATGTAAAAATTCTTACAACTCAACAATAAAGGACTATCCAATTAAGAATAGAAAAAAAAGAATGCATTTGGTCTTAGTTTAATTGCCAGTGTGTTTTCTTTCTTAGTTGTATATAAGATGATCGTACATTGAATGAGATCTTGGATTCAGTGAAACACAGTAACAGAATTGAGTGTGTAACTATTTAAAGTGTAATGGTTTGCTTAACTATTTTCCTCTGGTAATCTGCTATGCTTTAACCTTCTTTTCCCTTTTCAGGACTCACTTTTATCATCAATGTTATTTATAACAATAATTATTACACAATTTTAACCTGCCTAGTCCTTTACAATTTATAAAATATATTATTTATGTGTTTATTGAATAGGTAATAAATTCCCATGATTCAAAATTCAAAAAATACAAAAGGGTCTACAGGGGAAAGTCTCCCATCCACTCCTGTCCCCAGCCATCCAGTTTTTCTCCCAGGGTGTCATCAGTGTTACTAGTTTCTTCTGTTTTCTTCCAGTACTAGATATCTCTATCCATTCCTCATTCTTCTTTTTGTAATACTAATGACTGCATCCTCTATGCACTGTCATCCTTGACTCTTTACTGAGTATACTTGTGTACGGTTATACACATTACAAAATTATAGCCAAACATTAGTGCTGGCCGGTTGGCAGGCACGTGTTATAATTACAACTGAACAGATAATTATACTGACGCCCAAAGAGGTCAAAGTTGTTTTCCCAGTGACAGAGCTGGGACTCAGACCTGGGTCTTCTAACCTCTATTGGGAAAACACAGGAATGCGATATATTAGTGAACTAGTTTCTTTCAAGTCACACTGTTCTTCCTTGAAATGCCTGTTAGCATTTGAAACTCCTTGTGCTAGTTGGAATCTGCCAGTTGAGACCCACTTCTGGGCCTTCAGGAATCATCAACTCTTAGTAACCATTCAGCACACCTTTTATGAGGTATATGTGCTCTAGGGACAGGGAACAGCCCATGCGAGTGCCTGCAGGTGTGGAGAAACCTGCTGAGTTGGGGGGAATTGGCCAGTACTGCTAGCTTTTCCTGCCCCTGACCGCTCATCTGGTCTGTCTGGGATTTGCCTTAGTGCAGAGGGTATAAACAGTCCCCTACAGAGTGGTAGTGGAGGTGTGGAGGACACAAAGCAGAGGGAAGCAGGAAAGGAACTGTTCTGAGGAGGTTCCTGGAGCCATACTGCATTTTTTTTTTTTAAAAGATATTCGCCATGTATTTCTTCTTTAGGTCTTTTTTTTTTTTTAATTTACTTTTATATTTATTTTTGGCTGTGTTGGGTCTTCGTTTCTGTGCGAGGGCTCTCTCCAGTTGCGGCAAGCGGGGGCCACTCCTCATCGCGGTGCGCAGGCCTTTCACTATCGCGGCCTCTCCCGCTGCGGAGCACAGGCTCCAGACGCGCAGGCTCAGCAGTTGTGGCTCACGGGCCCAGCCGCTCCGCGGCATGTGGGATCCTCCCAGACCAGGGCTCGAACCCATGTCCCCTGCATTGGCAGGCAGATTCTCAACCACTGCGCCACCAGGGAAGCCCCCATACTGCATTTTTGAGCATGTCCTCTGGTCCCCTCACATGACCTCAGTTGTTCCCCAAGCTCATTTCTGTTGCGACAACTAGTAATGCTGAGTACTGAGTGCTTACCAAGTGCAACCTATTTAGATACATTAGATACTAGCTAAGAACTGACCGGTGGTATACTGGTAGGTGTTTAAAAACCAACCCTCTGGGATGAAACATGGCCCTGATTTGTAACACTTGCTGGCTTCTGTGATATAATTATTCCCACCATGGCCAATTATATTTGTGCGTATGTGGGATAAGTACCGGATGGCCAGAGCGGTGGGGGTTACTAGAATGATCAGCATGCCCAGAGATGATACGGTGGGATCAGGAGGGCCTTTGTGGATGAGCTCAGTTTCAGGCATAGTTCAGGTAAGGAAGAATGTGATCATCCAGGTGTAAACTCCATGTGCGTGCCCCAGACCCTGGGGTTTGCCATCCCCTGAGGAGTTTCCCTGCCACCTGATGGACCATTACTTGTGCCTCCTTCCTTCTCTTCAGAACCTCTCTGGAAACCCCAAGAAGTTTACCCAGATCTGGAATCTGGGGAGAGTGCGGAGTATTAGGAAACATCCTAGTACATGCAAGCTAGAGCTTCAGTCACTGCCCAGACTCTTAGGCCTTGAGGCTCATGCTGGGCTAGGATAACTTTTGGGGATTGTGTCTACAAGTTGGTAACCCATTAAGGGAATCTAGTTATGATGCAATTCCTGTTTCCCCCATTGGTACATGGGATAGCTGTGCTAGACTGATTCGCATGTGCTTCATCTCCCACTTGGAGCCTTAGGACTCCCATACAACCAGAGGTGTGTAGGGCAGTAGGGGAGGTACAGAGATTGAAATACAGGAGCCCTGTCCTTAATTGGGCACTTCCGCTGGGCTAAGTGCTTCCATTCAGGAGCCCAGAGCTAAAACCCAGCCCCTGCCCTTCTCCACCTGAGTGGGTGATGGGGCCCTGCCCTCTTCCAGCTCTATGACCTTGGGTAAGTAATTTAACCTCTTTACGTCTCAATTTTCTGACTTATTAAATGGAAATGATAATACCTTCTGCCCACGTATCTTCACAGCCACGAGTAGACCCTTGTTTTCAAGGGTATTGCAGATTACTTGTTTTCCTTAGCCGGGCCAACCCACTCCTGAGGTCCGGGAGCCCCTCCCACCAGGAGAATGCACTTCTGGCCAAGAGGTGTGGGGTGTAGAGCAGCATCCCCAGTTCACACATCAGCTCTGAGCTCACTGTCTTGTGTTTCAGGAATTAACCGACTTGCAGAGGGACCCTCCTGCCCAGTGCTCCGCAGGACCTGTGGGAGATGATCGTAAGTACCTTTCAGGGCTCCAGATCCCAGGAGCCTTGCAGTCAAGACCCCCAAATTTATCAGCCCCTCGGGTTTGTTTGTTTGTTTTTTTAAGAAAACCTGTCGTCGTTTTCCCTTCATTTGGTTGTGAATTGCTTTTTCATTAGACGCCTTGAGTTCATAGCCCGCCTGGTCAAGATGCTGCCAGAAATCACCATCTCCCTCCACTGGGGCACAAGAAAGCCATCTTGTCCTGAGGCACATTGGCTTCTGGGAAGTGCCTCTGACCAACTACAACTTGGGGTGTTGGTATAAAAATGGTCATGAAGCTAATCATGGAGGACCTGCTGCTGCTGCACAAGGGGGCAGAGCTCTGGGGGTTGGTGAGGGGCGGTGGGGGGGGCTGGCTCCTGGCCTCTGTGAAGAGGAGGGGCAGTTCTTTTCTCCCACTTCTGCTCTTCCCCAGGGGAGACGGAAGGAGCAGCGCTAGCCAGCCCTCTGCCACCCTCTGTAGCCGACTGGCCATAGGCCAAGCTGCCCAACACCTGGGTGTCCCGAATCTGTACTCTGTGCTCCCACTTCACCTCCACTTTCTGAGCGTCCTAGGCTCTGGGACACATTCATCCTTTACTGTGAGGCTGCAGTAGCTGCAGCTGAAGGAGAAGTAGGTCGGGAAGGGAAAGACTGCGTAAAAGAAGGGTGACGTGCCCTTCAAGGACACTGAAGAATTAAGAACATGGACTCAAGCAGAACTTGTACACCAGTGTTCATTGCACCATTATTTACAATCCCCCAGAGGTGCCCAAGTGCCCATCAACAGATAAATGAATAAGCACAGTGTGGTATATATATACAACAGCATATTATTTAGCCATAAAAAGGGGTGAAGTTCTGACACATGCTACAACGTGGGTGCACCTTGAAAACATGCCATGTGAAATAAGCCAGAAAGAAAAGGGCAGATACTGGATGATTCCATTTACATGAACTAACTAGACAAGGCAAATTCATAGAGACAGAAAGTACAGTAGAGGTTCACAGAAGCTGAGAGGAGGTAGAAATGGGGAATTATTTCGTGGTACAGACTTTCTGTTTGGAGTGATGAAAAAGCTTTAGAAATGGATAATGGTGGTTGCGCAACACTGTGAATGCACTTAATGCCACTGACTTGTACGCTTAAAAATGGCTGAAATGGGGCTTCCCTGGTGGCGCAGTGGTTGAGAATCTGCCTGCTAATACAGAGGACACGGGTTCGAGCCCTGGTCTGGGAAGATCCCACGTGCCGCGGAGCAACTAGGCCCGTGAGCCACAACTACTGAGCCTGCGCGTCTGGAGCCTGTGCTCCGCAACAGGAGAGGCCGCGACAGTGAGAGGCCCGCGCACCGCGATGAAGAGTGGCCCCCTCTTGCCACAACTAGAGAAAGCCCTCGCACAGAAATGAAGACCCAACACAGCCATAAATAAATTAATTAATTTTTTTTAAATGGCTAAAATGACGTATTTTATGCTGCGTGTTTTAAAACTTTTTGTTATGTTAAAATACAAGAAAGAAAAATTTCACAGAGCTGGAATAAAAGAGGAAGTGGTGTCATGTGTGTGTGTTCCTGCATGTCCTGTGGGCTGAGGCTTAGAGGAGCTGAAGGTGGGCAGACAGAGCCACTGAAAATGGCAGATTCCAAAAGCTTTATGCGAGAGTTTAAATAATTTTTTTTTAGAGCAAAACAGAAATGATTCCTATTGTATATGCAGAGTTAATGAACAAGGGTGGCTTCACGTGATTGTTACTTCATCTGTGTTGTCCTTCCAAGCGTCCCACATCTTGCTAACGTATTTTCCCCTCTTACCTGTTGCTTAAGATAATGTAAGCTAGGGTCACTGGTAAGATTGCACTGGTACTGACGCAGCCTCAGCTTTCTAAAGGTGCCCCTCGTTGCTTCTCTGCACCACACGCACTCTCACCCTTCCCTGCCGCCCTGTGCTGGAAGGTGGCTATCCTTATCCGAGAGGCTAGCCGCCCTCCGTACTCAGTACCTGAATTTTGACGAGGTTTGTACAGCCTTGGAAGCTAACTAACCTTTGGGGGCCATTTCATGCCTGCCCTGTGGGCAAGCAGACCCTTGCCAGCATCCCTCTGCAATTTCCTTTCTCTTCCTCTCTCTTTTGGGGCCTTCTCTTCTGACTGTGCCCCCAAGCCCTGATCAGCCCCTCAGCAGACCTCAGGGGTTAAAGTGAATGGGACCAAAGGGTCCCAACCTGTTTGCCAGAAGGAGCCACTCATATTAGCTACTAATGGGCTAATATTCTCTAATATGTTAATTATCAAAAACACTTATTTAATAAGGAATTCTATATTATGATTAGGCAAAGGCGTACCTACCAGCTAATGATTAGCATGAGTTGGAATAAAGGCAGTCAGAAGAAAAAGAAGTGACACTTCCGTTAGCTCAGGCAGCCTTATTGTAGGTAAAGGTGTTCTCTTCAGTAGCATTTCTTGAAACGTTTAAAAAAGGTCAAGGGCTACTCTGTCTCTGGATACCTCTAGGGGTTTGGGAAACCTCTCCTTTGGTCCCTTCACTTGCCCCCCCTCCTCATGCCTTGGCAGTTTCCTATCCTGCTGTCAAGGGTAGGGTCTGTGAGACATTTGAACAGGCGGCAGGAAACCCAGTACAGGACCAGGTCTGAAACCTTGGGCTAATAATTCCACACTCATCATGGAGCCGTAAGACAGAATTCCCTGGAGAATTACAGACCCCTCAGATGCTCTCAGCAGCCCACTCGGGGGGGCAGATAGGTGCTTTCCACAAAGACTGGAGTAAACTGTCCTGGGAGCTTTGGAAATGAGTCACTGGCCCACTCTTAGCCCAGCCTTGCTGAGTGTACAGGAACCTTCCTAGGGGTGGGTACAGCAGTGAAAGTAGCCTGAGACTCCAGAGAGGGCAGCAGGCATGATGTGTAGCAAGAGAAGGCTCTAACCCACTAAGGAGGGAGCCTGGCCTGACCACCTAAGGTGGGGACCCAGGAGGGGAGCACAGGGGAAGCCCCCCCTTGTTCTTGCTCTCGGCTCTGTCACCTAGTCCGTGGAGCACAGGGCACTGCTTGGGGGATATGTGAGAGGACACAGATGGAGGGTGGCCGCATTGAAGCCCCAGGGCCACGGGCATTGATTGGCTCCCGAAAGAGACCCTTTGGAGAGGACTTCAGAGTGAACTGTGAAGAACTAAGGAGAAAGATTTGTAAAAATAATGTGGAAGGTGGCTAAAGCCTACCTAAGGCTTAATTCTATGCAAAGAGAAGACTGAATTGCAGTTTACTGGCACCTGGGTAGTGAGGAATTTAATTCTGTCCTTAAAAGAGCTGGCCTCTGTCCCTAGCCTCTGAGAGGCGATCTCTAAAACGTCCTGCCTGATAGGACTGTCTGTTTACCCAAAGGCTTTGACCCACACCAACAATGTGAGTTAGGGTGAGGGCTGGCCACACTAGCTAGACCAGCCACGTGGTTTAAGGTGGAGGCTTTGGGTCATTGCCGGAGGAGCTGGAGACTTAGATCAGCCACGTGGGTAGTCCATTAATCCATCCTGCTTCCGTGATGGAGCCCTCGTAAAAACTCTGCACGCTGAGCCAGGGGTGAGCATCCCTGCAGGCAGTGTTCTGTGTGCTGTCACACATCAGTGCCGGGACTCCAAGGAGGAGGACAGCGGAAGCTCTGCATGTGGACCCCTCCTGGACTGTCCCCATGAGCTCTTCCCTCAGCCGATGCTGATCTGTAGCCTTTCCCTGTGATACACTGGAGCTGTGAGTACAACAGCCTTTCATGAGTCTGGAGTCTAGGCAAATTACAGAACCCCCTGCAGGGGCGTTTGGTATCAGAAGTGAGGGCAGGCTTGCGTGAACGGCACCCACTGAGCAGAGCACTCCTTTTTGGTGGAGAGACGTGTTTGTCAGGGAGTCTCACTTTCCCATCTCTCTTTTGTCTTGCAGTGTTCCACTGGCAGATGGATGGCAGGCCACCATCGTGGGCCCGTAGGTAGCAGCTGCTGAGTGCACCCCTCGCTTTGCTTGTTGCGCTGTACGCTCTCACGAATGCACTAATCCGCTTTCGGTGTCGCATCCTCCAGAATGACAGTCCTTACCAAGGAGGAGTTTTCCTCCTGACCATCCACTTTCCTACCGATTATCCTTTCAAGCCCCCAAAGGTAAGGATGGGACAGGGACAGCGTGTGATGAAGTCACTGGTACAGAAAGCTGCACCTGGCCCTCATCCACCACCATGGGTACGGCCTCCCAGGAATTAAACTCTGGACTTTCAGAATCCATTCCTCTTGTGAGCAAGGGCCGGTGTGGTGAGGGCTTCCTCCTGAAGCCGTGGTTTCAGGGGTGCTCCTTGTAGGGTGGCTGAGTTGGGACGTGTCTCAGGCTCCAGTTGCCTTCTCTGCAGTCCCTTTCAGTCTAGGACAGGGCTTCTCAGCCCCTGTCCCAGGGACATTGGGCAATGTCCTGGGATATTTGTGGCAGTTAAAACCTGAGGTGGGAGGTGGGGAGAGGATTGCTTCTAGTATCTAGTGGGTGGAGGCCGGGAATGCTGCCCAGTACCCTGCATTGCGTAGGACGGCCCTGGATGTCCGCAGGTGGAGAGACCCTGGTCTGGGACCCTGGCAAGTCACCTCCTTCCCGCACCCAGAGGAGTCCTGCCCTCATGAGACTCTCAGTCCTGTGTGGGAGACATTCAGTATGAGAGCTGGGCCACGCAGGGGAGAAGCACAGAGCAGGAAAGTGGGGCAGGAAGTGAGGGCGGATGGCAGGGGGATCGCCCTGAGCGTGGGAGGGCCCACAGGGAACTGGGGGACAAGCCTGTGTTTGGGGGCGGGGAGGATGCCAGAGGGGTGGCCCATGGCATGGGGTCTGTGGCTTGCTGTGGTGCGGAGAGGCTGAGCGGGGGCCGGGCTGGTTGTGAAGGCAGGGCAGGTGGCACGAGGGCAGGGAGAAGAGGCAGATTCTGGAGGATTCCAAGACGGAGCCAACAGGAGAGGCGGCAGGCCAGATGTGGTCACACAGCAGTGATGTGTATGTGATTCACATCACTTTTAACATATTTTTATTTTTCTGATTGGAAAATCAATAAAAATTGGTGATTTTAAAATTAGAACATTTGGAGAACTAACTAACATACAGATGGAAATCAGTCTCCTTATAAACCTATCCCCAGAGAAGATCGCAGCTGACAGCCCTGTATACACTCCTCCAGGATTTTTCTTCATACACCAATATATATTTTTATTCTTATTTTTAAAATAAAATTGTCAATTCTGGTTGTGAATGAGAAAACTGAGGCTTTGAATGGGCACGTCATTTCCTGAAAATGGCATGGCTCATAGTGGAGGGTGGGACTTGAACCCAGATGTGTCAGCCTATTTTTTTTTAACTTTTTATTTTGAATTAATTTTAGACTTAGAGAAAAGTTGCAAACATAGTACAGAGTTTCCATATATCCCTGTCCAGCTTTCCCTGAAGTCAACATCTTACGTTACTGTAGTACAAGTATCAAATCCAGGAAATCAGTGTTGGCCACGATACTCTGAACTAAACTGACGGCCTTCCTTTTTTACCAGTTTTCACTGCTGTCACCCTTGTGTTCTAGGACCCCGCACTGCATTTATTGTCTTGTCTCCTGCATCTCCGCGGTCTGTAGCAGGGCCCCCGTTTCCCCTGGTCTTTCATGACCTTGATGCTCTTGCGAGGCATTGATCAGTTATATTGTCAGAGGTCCCTCATTTGGGGTTTGTGAGATGTTTTCTCAGGGTGAACTAAGGCTTTGCGTTTTAGCAAGACTTGCGCAAAAGTCTTGAGTCTGTCTCAGGGGCCCCGATCTCAGGGCTTGTGATACGTCTTACTGCCCTGAGGTTGATCTTGATGGCTCAGTTCGAATCAGACCCTTACCCCGTGTGTGCACGTTGTATCAAAGCCGTGGGAAGAGGCCCCTTTGGGCTTCTCAGCCACAACTCTTCCTGGGCATCGCCACCAGAGGCCATCTGGTGCCTCCATATTTTAAATCATGGTTAAACGTGGTTAGGATCCCAGAGACCTTGCCAGCTTTTAGCAGGGGAGACTGGGGTGTGCTGGGCAGAGGCGGGCAGATGCTAAAATAACTCTCTTGAGTGTGACTGTTATTCCAAGGGGTTTGGTTGCAAAAGCGTGTTTCATGGTCTTGAATCTACCCCCTCGCCCCTTTCCCTGTTGAGAGATGCTGCGGTGTCTTGTAAAGTAGTAATCTTCCATCTTACCTCCTTCATTAGAGTATAAGCTGCTGATGATCTTTCTTAAAATAAACAGGGTGTAGTCCTGTATGTCTCTTGGGCATTTTCAGGATTCCTGACTGCCCAAGGACAAAGAGAAAACAGCGCCTATTATTAAAAGACTGAAGTAAGCCCTGTGAGTTGGAGAGGTGTGTGCTAAAAAGTCCTATCTTCTACAAGAGAAAAGAGTGTTTTTGTCTTTTTAAAATCTCCTTTCCACAGGAGAACAAGATAAAGTAGACTGATGTTTCGGCAAGAATTTTCTGACTCTGAGGGGGATCTGGCAAGACTGCGTGATCTTCTTTATAGGAGATCTTGGGGGATAAGGCAGATACTTAGTACCTGAGACGCTTTGGAAGTTTGACCCGTCCTGGAAGAAATCATTTGGTAATAGATGATAAGCCTCCCATACACACAGCTTCCTCTCCTCATATTGTGAAGTAAGTTGTTTTTTTTTTTTTAAACAACAGCTCCTGTTTATTTTTTTATTTTTATTTATTTATTTTATTTATGGCTGTGTTGGGTCTTCGTTTCTGTGCGAGGGCTTTCTCTAGTTGAGGCAAGTGGGGGCCACTCTTCATCGCGGTGCGCGGGCCTCTCACTGTCGCGGCCTCTCTTGTTGCGGAGCACAGGCTCCAGACGCGCAGGCTCAGTAATTGTGGCTCACGGGCCTAGTCGCTCCGCGGCATGTGGGATCCTCCCAGACCAGGGCTCGAACCCGTGTCCCCTGCATTGGCAGGCAGATTCTCAACCACTGCGCCACCAGGGAAGCCCAGTTGTTTTTTAAAAAAAAAAAAAACAAAACAGGCAAAACCCCCACTATTTTATTATAAACTATTTCAGGCATGTAAAATATTGTAGATAATAATATACCGGATGCCCACGTATGCACCATCCAGCCTAAGAGCTCCATTTTTCAAGGAGACTTCCGAGTCCTTGCCACCGTCCTTCTTGTGACCCCTCAGAGCACACACTTTGGGGCAGATGGTATCAGTCCCCGTGTCTAGCTCAGGTACCCAGCAGGGAATGGGTTGGGGGTCTACTCCTCTGGGTGCCCCCTCCTGTATCCTGTTCAGGTCTGGGGAGGGAGCCCAGCTCATCCAGGACTGTGCAGGGCCAGGTACGGTCCAGCAGCGGTCAGTTCCGCCTTACTGGGTTCATTGTCCAGACAGATACCGTCTAGAGTGTCCCTCTGGTCTGTCTGGCTTGAGGTCTCTCGTCTCTGCAGGTTGCTTTCACAACCAAAATTTATCACCCTAACATCACCAGCAACGGCAGCATCTGCCTCGACATCCTGCGGTCCCAGTGGTCTCCAGCACTGACGGTGTCAAAAGGTAAAAGGTAGACGTGCACGCCAGGCTCTGACGCTTCGAGTGCCTGTCACTCTCACAGCAGTGTTTCCAGCCTCACACTCCTGGCAGGAAACGCAGGCTCATGGAGAGCAGGCAGCTTCCCGTAGCCCTTGGGCATAGCCCAGAGGGCAAGAGTCCCAGGTGGCGCCCTCCTCACCCCCACCAAGGCCACGTGGATTAGCTGCTCCGGGGTGCTCCAGCCAGACTGTCGCATGGGTGCAAGGAGAAAATGGTGATCCTCTCTGTACTTTTTATCTGAAAGTAAGACAGGCAAATATTACATTGCCTTCTCCATTCCCGCGTTTATTCATTTATCCAATGTGGATTGTGGGTCAGCCCTGAAGGAAGAAGACATAGGGCCTGCCCCCAGGGCCTTGCACTTGTGCTTTGAGCTCAGGTCTCTGGATGAGGGGGAAGAAACCAGTCTAAACTGGGCTTGAGGAATGCAGATATTCCTTCCCGACTAAGACAGGCGGAACATGGTTGTGTGTCCACTGAGACCTGAACATAGATGGTGTGAGTGACCTGTCAGTGGAGTGAGTGAGATGGTGAAAAAGGCAACCTGAGAGAAACAGGGTCCCAGAGCCCAAGAAACAAACAGAGTGTGGAACGTGAGGCCATGCAGGTTGCAGAGCTTCAGACAGCAGATGGGGGCCGCAAGGCATCAGGGCAGCCGGCCGGGGCGGGCTTGGTGAACCCGGGGGGAAAGCTACCCACCTCCACATGGCGGTGCGGGCCCTTTGGAAGCAGAGCTGTCTCTCGCACTTATGTATCCGGGAGACAGCTCCACACCCAGGGGCCTGCTCCTCTCTGAGCCCAAGCCAGGGAGAAGAGCTAGGAGGAAGGGCCATTACAGTCTCTTGGCTTCAGCGTGCCTTTGGGTAAGGGGTCAGGGCACCCCCTACGCCTAAAGAAGGGAGAGGAAATCAGAGTGGCCAGGAGCGGGCACTTGAATGTGGAAGGAAGGAAGGCAGCAGCCCTCTCATGACACGGCCTCTGAGCTCAGAACAGCAGCGGAGTCGAATAGCTTTAAAAAGACAAACTATCCCTCCCATCCGTGGCTTACCTGTGTGGGACTGTAGTCGGGACTTGGATGGATTCACTGAAGCAAGGATGACACTTGTTTAGGGTCATACAGAGGGTTCCAGAGCAAATCCAGGAATGACAGTGCATCTGGCCTGGGACCCTAACAATGCCAGCAGCACGGCTCCCTCAGCCCCTCACCGCAGCCCTGGTGGGTGGGTCCTCACGGGTCCAGAGCAGGACTGAGAGTGCAGGGCAGGGCCGTGTGCATTTGCTTGGCAGTCACACAAATCTGGTTCAGAATCTCGTTTTTATCCATTTGCTGGGTGTTCCAAGTCTGTGACCTTGGACAAGTCACCAGAATCTTCTGAGTTCTGGTTTCTTTAATAGTGAACAGGGCCCCTGGGACCAGACAACAAGGGCGCATGACATGGAACCAGAGACAGAGCTTTCGAGAGCAGGGAATGAGGGCCAGAAGTGGCCCAGAGCAGATGTGCCTGGGACGCACCAGGATAAAAGTGCTGTCCAGCTGATAGATGGGCAAAGCGAGTACATTCATGACTATCGGGGCATCAGAATAATTTAGATGGGATGTTGAAGGGGAGATAATTGCTCTGTCAACAAAGAGCTCGCGTTGGGGGGCTCACCAGACCCGGGGTGACCCGAGAGCCTTGTGGCTGCCGCTGACCCACTGTTTCCTTTCTTCCCAGCTCTCTTATCCATCTGTTCCCTGCTCTGCGACCCCAGCCCTGACGACCCTCTGGTGCCAGAGACAGCCCACACCGACAAGGCCAACAGAGAGAAGTATGTGTCCTCTTTGGATTGCCTTGGGGCCTCAGCTGCTCCAGGCAGCTCCCAGCAATACCCAGGCCTGAGCTGGTGCTTCCAGGCCAACAAGGCTCCCACGGACATGTTCCGCCCATGCTGAGTCCTCGGCTAGGACTCCTGGCTCGCTCACTAACATACCCCTTGACTCAGAGGAGGGAGAAGGAGATAAAAGCCGTTCACCTTCCTGCATAGCTCATCAGCTGCCACTACTGAACCCTAAGGTATTATTACCAAGCCTGCCCTTGAGGCCAGCAAAGTCAGTGGTCAGCCAAGAACGGACTCAGGAGAATCTGACAGCAAGAAAACTGTGGATTAAATTGTCAGGTTTCTAACACAAGATAAGGGCTGTCTGCTCGGATACGCCCAGGGTGGGGCCAAGGCCAGTTGAGGTGGGAAACGCTGCTGTGCTCAGTTTGCCGACTGAGGCTGAGAAGTGAGCATTGTGTTGCTGTTTTACTGATGGACCCTCACCGCCAACTCCCTGTTTAAACACTGATTACCAGGCTCAGAACCGTGGAATTCGGACCCACGTGGCCAGACACAGCCGTGTGCGCACTGTAGCACGGGCGGGTGTCCGCAGTTGGTGACGCAGGTCCAGGGGCTCACGCACACTGTGTGATGACCTCTGCGCGTTGATGGCACTGTGAGAGAGGGCCAGGCATGGCAGGGGCCCAGGCGTCAGTCTCGGCCCTGTGAGCAGCTCTGGGGCAGGGGCAGGGTGGGGAGGGTGGAACTGCTGGCTTTTAAAGAACTCTCCGGTGGGCCCTTTAGTTTATTACTTCTCTTCTGTCCGAAGAGATTAGAATGGAATGTGGTTTTTCCAACATACATTTCTTGAAACCTTTAGAGAGCTCATTATTTCCCTCATTTGAGTTTTCCTGTGTGACAAAGTGATTTTTAATTGACTAGATTTTAATTTGTATTTATTTATTTGAACACTTACTATGATATATTTTAGATATACCAAAAGTGGTTTTTTTCATTGCCTCCTCTGATTACAAATCTCTCTTACAGTGTCATGGCACCAGATTTCATTAGAGTAATGAGGATAAACGCACATACTCTCAGTGGGCACCAGACCTGCTCCATGCTGCCGAGGGTGGCACTGACTCACACTCTGGTGGCCAGATTCCTGGAGCCCCTGTGCTGGACAGCCAGGGCTGTTCCAAGCGGACCTCTGTGTATCTCTTCCTGATCCGCATGCATCCATGTTGTAGGACAGGAGAGAGGGAGGGAGGAGCTTCTTTGCACTATTAAACCTTCCACAGCAGATAGTTGTGAAGAACGCTCAGGACTCACCAAGCTCGGGGTTTACGGCCATGAATGACATGTTCCTGCTCCAGGCAGCCTTTATTTCATTCGTTCATCAGTCCTCGGCATTTGCCTGGAAGCAGCAGCATTTCCCCCGTATCAGTTCTGTTCTCTGCTCCGCATTGAAAGGACGTGACCATTATGCATGAGGGTGTCACCCCCTCTGCTTTTTTCTTCCAGGTACAACAGACTAGCGAGAGAGTGGACACAGAAATACGCTATGTAAGTGCCTCCGAGGTTTTACGGGAGACGTTGTCCAAGAGAAGCTGAGCTGAGGTGTTGGCTGAGCCACTCACAGAGCGTCATCTCTTCTGCAAACAGACGCTGCTTGCCCACTTCCCCCGACCACAGCATGTTGGTACCACTCTCAGCCATCGTGGTTTTGACAGCGTCATGTCTTTGATGCCAGATCAGTGGTCACTGCAGCCTTCCTGGCTACATTGGAATCGGTCCCTCCACCCCGACTCACTGCCCACCCCTCGGGGGGACCTGTGCGCCTCCCCTGCCCGGCCTCACTCAGGTGGCATCGCTCACGGAAGGCTACACAGGGGACCTCATTGTGGCCCCTTACCACGTGCTCTTGGCCTTTTAGAACTCAGTGCCAGCCTGGGTGCCCAGGGCGGAGCGGGCAGGCTTCCCTCACATCCCGCCTGCTGCAAACTACATCCCGAGGAGTCTCAACTCATCCCAGGAGTTCCTGGGAATTGGAAACAGTGTCACTGGGAAGTGGAGGCCTCACCCCCCAGCTGCCACCAGTCTTCCTCGGCGGTGCCACACGCTGGCCCTCTCCCCTCACACCGAGCAGCAGTAAGTAGAAGATATAAAGGGGTATATAGCACATAACACGCCATGAGAGATGACTGTCCTTGCAGAAGCAAGAGCAAAATTATGAAACCTGGAAAGATTTGGGTTATGCTTTTCTAGCCTATGAGGTTTTTCATCACCCCCACCTCCTCCCGCTCAGAGCCTCCGTGAGTCCCAGTGTGAGCCAGTCACTGACCAGACACAGGGAGAGAGGGGGACTGTTAAATGTAAATAAAAATGTAATTCACTCATAACCCTAAATGATAACTGACATTGAAGTCTCTTTTTTTTTTCCAGGCAGAACAGAAGATACGGAAACTTTTAACAGGTAGCCTGTCGGGTAACTGGCCTCCTCTCCTAAATTTCTGATGCAACACATTTTAAAACATGCCTTCAGAGTTCAAAGGTTTGAGATTAGGTGAGTGAGGAGAAGGGTAGGAAAGGGGTTCGTCTAATTAAACCTCCAAAGAGAGGGAGGAAAACTGAGGGACTTCAAACCTCTAATGTCAAATTTGGCCTGGTCTTTCCTAAGGGGGTTTCAAAGCTGGTCCACTCCCAGAACAGCCATATGAAAATAATGTCTGGGTGAGTAGGACCAGGGCGTGGAGAGACACTAAAATGCTGCAACCAAATGGCCAGGCCTGTGGAGTTTGGAAGGAAGCCTACAGACCTTGCAGCTGGGCATCAGCCATAGGTGACCACGGGAGGCTCATCTGTTCCAGAAACTGCCAAGTTGTAGCACAGCTTCATTGCTCTTGGTTTCCAGTGAGAGAGCTGAGATTAGTTACCTCCACTTCCTTGGCAAAGCAAGCAGCAGTCTGAGCCTGGTCTGCATTTACTTTACGGGGCTCCCCATTTAGGATCCTCTGTTACCACAACAAGGCTGCTTTCTGTGTTCCACGGGCCCCGTTCCCTGCCTGTTACCATGGTGACGGTTGCCCTTTTGATTTTTGTCTCTTTGCTACCCCTTCGGTCTTTACCTAAACAAAATGATAAACGTCAGGTGTCCCCTGGGAACACTGTCGTCACACGGCTCTGCCACTTCAGACAGGGATCACAGTGCTCCTTGAACCACACGTATCAAAGCACGGAAGGCAGATTCACATTTCAGAGACAAGTCAGAGGCTCAGAGAAGAAACCTCCAGGCCCAAGTTGGTGTTGAGACACTGGGTGCCATATTTCAGCCTTTCCAGGGTAATGGCTTATGACTCCCAGCAAGCTGATGAATTTTCTCAGTCCAGTCAAAATTTCCCCAGGCCTGCTCTCCCTGTTGGAGGTATGCAGTAGAAAAAGTAAAATTATCCCTTTGGGATCCCCAGTATAAATTACCATTCACTCTTCGCTAACTTGAGTGGCGCTCTGTACCTGCCAGAGCCCTTGGACAGGCCACCACTGTGGTGCTCCACAGGCCTGTCCCTGGCAAATTCCCTGGACTCTGTCCCCATGGGAAACTTGCTTTTCATGCCTTCCAGGGCTCAGGTCAGCCTGAAGGACAGGCATCTTAGGTTGAAAACCTTATTTTAAAATGCACTGTGGTACAGGCAGCTCCCGCGTAAGCCACAGGTACACATATCACGTTTCCAAGGCGAGTCCCAGGTCAGTAACTGGACAGCAGATCTGAAAAGCTAACGGCGGGAGTGATACATTTTCTTCTCTGTGGACCAGAGATAGCATGGAGATGCATGATCTTAAGCCATTGATCCAACATGAACAAATGACTTAGCCCTGGCCAAAAGTGTCTCAGTTTGCAGGACGGTGCCGAGATCTTGATCCTTTGTCAGGCTACGGGAAGACCCAAGAGTTCCAAGAACATGGCAAAGGGTCAAAATCTCCCGACAAGGGATGAAAACACCAGAACACCAATGTTCAACGGCCTGGCAGCTCACAGCTGAGCTATGTGTCAGCACCGTGGGGTCCCACACCACCCGACGGCAGATGCTCAAGGACGGGCAGGTTTCTGTCTCTGAAATTCAGGAGAGAGTCTCCTGAAGTTCCAGAGAGGTGCTTATGGGACTGGTCTGCAGAACTCCTGGCCCGAGGCCTGTCCTGGCAGAGGCAGAGAAAGCCTTGAGAGCGGCATAGGCCACCCGTCCCTCCCGCCCTCGCCTGCCCGCCCCTCCCGTGCCTCTGTTCCTCCAGCTCTTCTCGCTGCGACACGTGCTTCCTCCCTGGCCGCACCGGGTGAGGACTGGATGAGGATTAGATCTAGCCGTGAAAGCTGGTCCTCTGGGAAATGGAGGATGGCTTACCAGTGTTACCAACCTGGGTCCTTGGACTATGTAATCAACAGAAATTGATAAGAGACCAGACAAGAAATCCCGGCAAGGCTTTAGTGGGACTTGAGCGGCAGCAGGGAGAGTGAGAACAATAACAGGTACCCTTGCTCGCTCCCTGGGCCGGAGTGGGCCTGGAGGGGTGGCGAGCGAGCCGGTCCCTTCAGCGGGGTGAGGGTGGGAGCCGATGGCTGGGTCGGGCTGGAGGGGAGGCTTCGGTGGTCTGCCCACCCCCTTGCCGGTGCTGTGTGCAGGGATCACGTGCAGGACCCCGCTTTTGCTCCGCACGCCTCAGAAATGGCAGTTGGGTTTTGGCCTTTTTGTATCTTACTGTTCATAACTGACCCCACCTGCGCACGCGTGCAGTTATTTTTCAGTCCCTTACAGTTTCTTTGTATTCTGTTGCTTGAGGAGAGGAGACGTTTGTCCAGGTGCAAGCACTCCAGGAAAGGGTCCCAAGTCCCAGGTCCCAGCCTATCTCGCCAGCACCCCCAAGACAGCAGCCTGGTGCCATGCAGGCAGGCAACGCTCGCCCCTCAGGTCTGGTGTTCTCCCCCGGCCCGTCTGCTGGCCTCATCATGACCACCACCGGGGTTTCTCTTCTGTTGCCAGAGAGATTTTATTAAAAACAAAACCAAAAAGCTATAGAAAATCTGCAAACCCCCTATCAGACCAAATAGTGGCTTCCTGATTTTCCTTAAAAAAAAAGTCTCCTTCTTATCCCATGTCCACCCTACTTCTCCCAGACTCCCAATCCTCACCCTTCAGAGAGGCCCACTTGATCTATCCAGCTCCCTGCCACAGAGCTTCCCTCGGGATGCAGGGGCTTGGCTGGGCTCCCTTTTGGGAGGTGATGACAGAACTGCCCCGTTGGAGCCTGCCTCTCACCCCTGCTGCCCACCTCCATCACCGCAACAGCTCAAGGGCCTAGTCACGGTGGGGGGAAGGCCATCACTGCTGGCTGGTCACTGTAATTATTTTAGGTGGCTCTATGCAAGCATCGACTGAGCACTTGCCAAGGGCAAGGTGTGAAGGGGAGGGGAGAGGAGGAGAATTATAAAAAGAAAACATGATGCGGCTGCCTTCTGGGAACTCAGTGGGAGACCACAGGCCTCAGGAAGGAGGTGGGACTAGGGTAGGGTCTGATGGATGGACGGGGGAGAGGGTCCTGCAGGCAAAGGGAGCCCTTCAACAGAGGCTGGGTTCCAGCATATTCTGGGAGCTGACTCAGCACCTGGGGATACTCCCGCACATGGCCCTTCCCAAACTGGGGCCCTGTTACCTTCTGGGAGCCACAGGGGTCACCAGGACACTAGGGTAAATGGAATCACAGGGCTGACCTTTCCGGAGAATCACTGAAGGCAGAGGAGGGGCAGGATGAATACAAATGTTCATACTAAGTGGATGGCACATTTCCTATAAGCTGGTGTGTAAGACCATTTCACAGCCTAGGCCCCCAGGGAAACAAGCACCGTCACTGGACCAGGGACCTTTTAGGGGCAAGGACACAGGCACAAAGCTGCATCTAGCCCTCTATCCACCTGAAGAAAGGAAAGAAGTGCCATTAGGCCTGGGCCCAGCCTGGCCTCAGAGTTTGTTCTCGGGAGCAGTAATGGCCTGGCTAGGGCACAAGAAGGCCAGCAGTGCTCAATGGGCAGAATGATCCACCAGCTCCAGAGACAAGGGTGGGGATGGAGGCGTGGGCCATAAAGTTGAGGGTGGCAGAAGCAAGGGATTTAAGGCTGGCTACCCTTCTGAGGAAAGTTGCAAGTTCCGTGTCAGATGTCCAGCAGTGGGACTTCCCTGGCGGTCCAGGGGTTAGGACTCCACACTTCCACTGCAGGGGGCACGGGTTCAGTCCCCGGTGTGGGAACTAAGATCCCGTATGCCGCGTGGTGTAGCCAAATACACACACACACACACACACACACACACACACACACACACATATGTGTGTGTGTGTGTGTGTGTATGTATGTCCAGCAGTGCAGGCTCAGGACGCCTTCATCCTGCAACAGGAGGGACTAACAGAACCTGTCGACATCTTTGGGTTTAAAATGTCGGCAAAGTTGTAGTTAAGCCACAAAATGCCCATCACCTGTGTCTTCTGTTCCCTTTCAGCCTCATGGAATTTCTGCTGACTCCTTGCTGCGGGCCCGCCCATCTACAGCAGGGAGCTTGGCTGATGCACGCATGTCTCCGGGTCTTTGAGGCTGAGGCCTCAGGCAAGACTTGAGAAGCTGGAGGCCCTCACAGCAAGAGCTATGAGAGCAGCAAGCGTGCCTTCTCTGTGGCCTTTGTAAATGGTTGGGGTGGCAGGAAAGAGCACTGCTCCTCCTGAAGGAGGTTTTGCCCCTCCTGTGAGCCACCTCGTACCGACTTGTGGCTGCCCCTCGTCGCCAAGCCTTACATGACAAGCAGACCGCACTGGCCACTCCCTACCTGAGGGCCTGGGTCCCAGACCGAGGTCAGGACTGCAGCCCTCCCACCTTCCTGCCACTGACTGCTTCCTCCCTGTTTAAATCATAACAGGAACTCAACTAGGAAGGTTTGGGTTGGTTGGCCTGTTGGTTTTTAATCTCTCAAGATGTGAAGTATTTGTTTACTGGATTCCACTTACCATGCAGCATAAATAAGTTTTCTTTTTAGGGCAGGAAAAGCAACGATTTCATTTCTCGAACTCTGTAGTAATGTGGCCGTGTGCGGCTGGAGCAGAGAGATGTAATCCTGGTGGTTTTTAGGAAAATGCTTTTCTTGCTGAGTGACACTTCTGTGGAGGAAGACTTTGAATAAACACCTATTCTTTCCTACTGATGGCTGTGGTCTGAATGACTGTGTCCCCTCAAAACTCCTGTGTTGAAATCTTAACCCCCAAGGTAATGACATTAGGAGGTGGGGCCTTTGGGAGGTGATTAGGTCATAACGGTGGAGCCCTCGTGAATGTCATCAGTGTGCTTATACAGGAGGCCCCCAGAGAACTCCTTTGCCCCTTCCACCATGTGAGGACATGTGACGGCCATCTATAAACCAGGAAGTGGGCTCTCACCAGGTCCCAGATCTACCAGTGCCCTGGTCTTGGACTTCCAGCCTTTAGAACTGTGAGAAATGAATTTCAGTTGTTTGTAAGCCGCCCAGTCTGTGGTGTTTTGTTACAGCAGCTCGAATGGGTGGAAACCCTGGGGGACACTGCTGTGGCAATTCTTTTTCTTAACGTTGTTGACTCCTTCTAGGCAGTGGGCTCCGGAAGGCGTTTACCAGCATGGTCCCTCCACACTTGGGCCCAGATGCCTTCAGGACACAGCTGCCCTCAGAGTGTGAAGGACACTGACCATTTGGAGCCCTGCTTTCATGCCCTGGATCTGCTATCCAAACGCACCAGGAGAGCATCAAGAAGTAAAGAAGATCTGAGTCTATCCACGTGCAAGAAGAGTATACAGGCTTGTGTGAATGACAGAGCAATTTGCTAAGGAGAAGAGAGAAGAGTCCTAGGAATGACCTGTGGAGACATCTCACATTCTCAAACCAAGGAACAACCAACAAGAGGGAGATGGCCAAAAGGAAATAGGAACTCAGGAAAAGCAGGAGTGGGAGGGAGAGGGGCGTGGACAGGATCTACACACAGCAGCCAGAGGGACATTTTTATTTTTAAATAAATAAATTTATTTATTTATTTATTTTTGGCTGCGTTGGGTCTTCGTTGCTGCGCGCGGGCTTTCTCTAGTTGCGGTGAGCGGGGGCTACTCTTCATTGTGGTGCGCGGGCTTCTCATTGCAGTGGCTTCTCTTGTTGCGGAACACAGGCTCTAGGCGCACAGGCTTCAGTAGTTGTGGCATGTGGACTCGGCAGTTGTGGCACACGGGCTCTAGAGTGCAGGCTCAGTAGTTGTGGCGCATGGGCTTAGTTGCTCTGCAGCATGTGGGATCTTCCCGGACCAGGGCTCAAACCCGTGTCCCCTGCATTGGCAGGCGGATTCTTAACCACTGCGCCACCAGGGAAGTCCCCAGAGGGACATTTTTAAAACATCCCTAGATCAGGGACTTTCCTGGTGGTCCAGTGGTTAAGACTCCGCGCTCCCAATGCAGGGGGGGGGGGCCCGGGTTCGATCTCTCGTCAGGGAACTAGATCCTGCATGCCGCAACTAAGAGCCTGCATGCCACAACTAAGAAAGATGCTGCGTGCCACAACTAAGACCCGGCGCAGCCAATAAATAAATAAATAAACATAAAAACATCCCTAGGTTACATCCTCTCTGTTTAAAGACCTCTAGGGATTCCATCACACCGAAGAATAAAGTCCTCCCCCTGACCCACAGGGTCCTACAGGATCCAACCCGCACCCATGCCTCCTTCCCTCTCTTTTTCTCTGAGGCTCCCACCTCAGAGCTCCAGCACCTCTTGTTCCCTCTGCCTGGAACACCTCTCTCCAGATCTTCCATAGCTGCGTCCCCCACCCTCCCACCCCCATATCCAGTCTCTGCTCCTGTGTTACCTCTGGGAGACCTTCCCTGATCTGTCAAGCTGAAATAGGCTACCACACACTAGAGCAGGAAGTGGAATCCTAATGTCCCCACCTTCCCACACCAGGGACCCCTCAGCCTTCTTTCAGTGGAGCCTGGGTCTCCCTGCTCTTCCCTCATCAGTATGGATGGACCTGGTCACCACACTGAGCTGATCTAGTGCCAGAACAAAGAGACCTGCCTCTTTGGTCTGCACAGCCTGATTCAGGCAAGGTAGGGCCTCCCCTAGTTGACTAAAGTGTTGAAGAGTGCTCCCTAGTAGGCCTTAGGGATCCAGGGCCCCCAGGCTGGGGGCTGGCAACCAAGTGGATGAAGGAAACTGGGAACTAGGACGTGTTTAAATAGGAACATTCCCAGAGAAAGAAGAGAAAACAAAGTCGTGGAGCCAAAGAAAATAAAGAACAAGAACAACACAACTGTCTGTGGGTTGAACTCCCCTGGAATATGGAGGCTAAAGGGACTGGGGTGGATCAGAAAGTCACCTGAAGGTCAAGTCTGAGGAAAAAAATGACAGCAGAGATGTTACTGAAGACAAAAAAAAAAGACTAGAAATCGGGAGAGCTGGGAGGCCTCCATTTACTAGAGTTCATTTTTCCGATGTAAACAAATTAGCGAAGTCAAAGTGGAGAAACGAGGAGACCTGTACACTGCAGAAGATCCAGGTGGTTGGGGAGTGAGGAGGGCTGCAGACAGAGCTGCTGAAGGCAAGGAATATTTGGCCAGGACCGAAGGTTTTCCCAGGGTGGGACCACGTAACTGCCCTGCCCATCAGAGAGATGTCAGAGTTTCTGCCTGTAAGACAAGCAACAGTGATGTGAACAGAAATGAAAATGGACATAACAAATGAAAAGTATGTGTCCAAATAAGGTTTACAAGCCCTTAACTGCACAGTCCAGACCCCAACACCTTAAGATTTTGGTAACTGATTTGGCAGCAAAATCTGACCTGAACTGCCATGAGGCTATTTAGAGTCTTTCTATAACCCACTTAACTGACTTTTCAGACGTCACTGCAGAAAAATGAACACGTTTGATTACCAGACTCTGCTCGGGATCCTGTGGTAGAGTTTATAGAGTATAAAGGGTATATGCGATATTTTCTGAAAGCTGAATGACTCAGTTCCAAAGCATGGAATTCTAAGGGGCTATGGGACTGTGGATCTGAATTTTAGGGAAGTGGGGGAGTTCTCTAAGGCAGAGAAGGAAGTTGTGAGCTGCTGTGGGCCGGGCATGTGTCTCTGTTTCCCTCCAGGTAGGTCAGTCATAGTCAGGTGCAGGTTGAGGCATGGTGGGCCCCTTCCATCAGTCAGCCAGGGCCTGGAAAGAACCAGGACCATGACGGAGCAGGACCCTATGGGGCCTTCCCAGGACAGACACCCCGCCCCTGCCACCATGTCCTCTGCCTGCCTCTTGTCTTTAGAAAAACTTTAGCCTCCTAGGCCTTCCCTGAGTTCCAAAGAATAAATTTAATCAGAGAAGTGAGAAAATGCAGAAACAAAGGAAAACAGTCAAGCAAGACAAAATAATAATAGTTTAGCCACTAAACAAAGTCAAGGCCCTTTACTGCCTCCTCAAGGGCTACAGATATTATTTGGAGCCATATCCTTGAGCTATTTTTTGCAGATACTGAAGCCCCCACTAGGTGGAAGAAGTTGACCACATGCTGCCCACAACCCAGACTGGTTGGAACCAGAAGGTTGACGATGTTGATTACCGGTTACCTCACCACCAACCAATCAGAAGAATGTCCACGAGCTGATCACACACCCCTCAGCCCCCTTGTCTCACCCTATCTTAAAACCTTTTCCTGAAGGCCAGTGGGGGGGAGCTCAGATCTTTTGAGCGCTCGCTGCCTTGTCTCCTTGCTTTGGCGCCCTGCAATAAATGCTGCACTTTTCCTTCACCACAACTTCATGTCAGTAGATTGGCTTTACTGCACTGGGGCCAGTGGACCCAAGTTTGGTTGGGTAACAGGACCAGCGCGGGGCAGGTTCTCATCTCTCCTCCGCCACCGCATCCTCTACCTCACTAGAAAATGCAGGTGAGGTCAAAGAAACACGACAGCACTTTGAGTTAGGTTTGTGGCAGTGTGACCATCACTTAGTGTTCATTTTTATTCTTCTCATTAATTCATGCCTGCTTCATTCATACATAAAATTTCTTTTGAGGGTCCACACAGAGGATCGGGGGATCCCGTGCCTGTCATGAATCCAGGATTCTCAAGCAAGTGCTTTAACTGCAACAAGAGTTGAAGAATAAAATGCACAGGGCTCCGTGAGTGTAGCGAACAGGGGGCTGGGTGGGGTCCCTCCGCCGGACCCACAAGGCGCGCCCGGGCTCGGCGGGACAGAGCACGGGAACGCGCAGAAGGCCGCGCCCTCCCTCCACCCCCTCGTCCAGCTGTCTGCAGACTGCGACCCACACGCGGGGCCCAACTCCCCAGCAGCCCTCTAGACGCCTAGCCAGCACTCGCCCGCTCACCCTGGCCCCGCCTGCACCGCTTCCGCTTCCGGCCGTAGGGGCGGGGCTTCCGGCCGACGGGCGGGGCTTCCGGCCGACGGGCGGGGCGTTGGGCCGCCTTGGGCGGCCCGGGCCCGGAAGCGGCGGCGGTGGCGGCTGCGGCGCGGACAGCGCGGGGTTGGCCATGGCTGTGAACCTGAGCCGCAACGGACCGGCGCTGCAGGAGGCCTACGAGCAAGTGGTCAACGAGAAGTCCCCGACCGACTGGTGGGCGCCGAGGCGGCCTGGGGCGGGCCGGGAGCGGGCTGGGGCCAGGGGAGCCAGGGGGCGCGGAGCCCTGTCTGCCTCGCACCTGCGCCACACCCGGGGGGAGCGGTCCCCACCCTGTCTCCCCTTGCCCCACCGTGCGTGGGCAGGTTAAACCCGGCGTGGGGGTCCGGTGAGTCCCCAGCCCTTCCCTTCCGCTGGCCACCGGTCTCGGCCCTGCGGGCCTCGTTGATGCATCCTGTGCCTGGCTGTGCTTGAGTGCTTCGCCAGGTTCTCCTTTCTTGCCCGGGGACTTCCCTGGACAAAGGGGCCCTCCACAGCCCTCCTTGAGAAAGCGGAAGCTACGCCCGGCTTCTTCCAAACGCTGTGTTCAGGGATGGGACTCTGAGGGTGGTCTGGCAGCCTTGCTTTGGAGATGTCAAGCAGGAAGGTGGAGGGGTTTAAGGCCTTGGTTCCCTGTGAATATGTATTTGAGAACCTCCCTTTTTCCAAGAAGAATATACTTCATATTCCTGAGCCATGGGGAGATGAAGGAAAGGACGATGCTGGTTATGTGTTTGGAAAAAGGTCCCATCTTCCCTCCACCTCCCAGTGACATCCTTTCCTAGGCTGTCGGTGTTAGGGGCTTTATAGTACTGGAAGCCAGGATCTGAAGTCTCTGGGAGAGCCCTGGGCAGCCCACACATAGGGTCAGCTGTCTGTCCTGCAACTAGGGTTGTTTTTTGCATGGTAATTCTCTGTTACCTTCCTTTTTGCTTAAATTATGTTCACTGACCAGTTTTGAGAACTTGTACTTCCAAGAAATATGCTGAGTACGATGGAGTAAGGTGACCAGCTTTGGGACGGGAGCCTTTTCCCATTGCCTAGGGAGGGGCCCGCTGGGCGTGGCTGAGCTACTGTGGCTGTCTCCACTTGTCAGGTGCTGCTGCTTTCGCGTGTCTGCTTTCCCTGGTGCCCAGCACAGAGCGGCTTTTGTACAGTGTACTGTTGTGACACTGAGGACATTGTTGCCTTGCCTTGCCTTCACCCGCAGGCCTTTTAGGGAAGAGCTTCAGGACACCAGCTGCCTGGGTCTGCAGAATCTCTGGGGCCACGTCGATGTGGGCAGGTCCCCATTCACTAGCTGAAAAAATATCTAGACCCATGTCACTTCCCTGCTTAAGCTCTGCAGTGGCTTCCTGTTGCATCATAGACACAGCCTGGACTCTTTGCCATGGCCGACAGGCTCCTGACTGCCCCTCCTGTTTACCGTGCTGTGGTCACACCTGTTTACCACCACTCTCGCTTGCTTTCTTTTCCTTAAACTTGCAAAGCTGTTTTCTCCTCACAGGCCTTGTTCTTTCTGCTTCCTCTGCCTGGAGCGCCTTTCCACATCATCCTAGGGGGCTCCCCAAACTTCATTTCTCAGCTCTGATGTTGCCGTTTTGGAGAGGCCTTTCTGGACTCCTGTCTCCCTGGCTGCAGTCACATTTTCCCATCTCCCTGGTTGACTGCCTTCAGGCATGCACCAGACACCCTCCCTGATTTTCTTGTCACCTTTGCTCTTCACCAGAAAGGGTGGGGTGGTTCCCATCTCTGTCCCTGATGTAGGGGTACTGAGAGCGGTGCGGAAAAAGTGGCAGAGGATATCAGAGCAAGAAGAGGTGCTCTCCGGTTTGGCGGGTCATAAAAAGTTTCTCGTGCAGAGTGGGTGCATTGGGCCAGGCCCTGAAGCCAGGTGGGATGGACAGCAGCCACAGCATCAACTCTCCATACCGGCCCTTTCTCCTGGTTCCCCCAGGTTGTTCTTCCCCTAGGTCGTGGCGTGTTTGCTCACTTCCTGCACCCACTGCACTATCGGACAGTACGTTAGTGTTTGTGCGTATGTGTGTGTGTTTTGTTTGTCTCCGATTAGAAAGTAAGTTCCACGGGCAGGGCCTCTTAGGGATTATTTGTGGCTGCATTCCCATCGCTAGCAAGCAGCAGGTTCTCAGATTAGATTTTTGGCAAGTGACTGAATTATAAGATGCCCAGTGCCCCATACTCCTCGTGCTATATGCCTGCACAAGCCAACACACCATTTTTTTTTTCATGTCGGTTTGAAAGAAGGGTTGTTTGATTGAATGTGGGATGAGCCTCTGAACCGGGAACATTCAAGAAGGTGGCTCAGGCTGGAGCCCAGGGTGGAGGAGAATGAAGTCAGAGGGGTAGGTGGCAGGCACGGAGCGTGGCCTTTGCTAGCCGCTGGATCCCTTCTTGGAAGAGCTAAGCTGAGCAGCCATCTCTGTTTCTTGCTGCTGGTCCGGTGCCCCTGTCTTCTGCAGCCAGGGGCTTCTTGCCTTCAGGAGGAAGGCTGGTCAGGACTCTGGCCACCAGAGTCTGGATGTCTGCCACCACCCAAGTCTTCTTTTTCCCTGTTTTTCTGAGTGTTTCTCTCCTTCTTCACTCTCTCTCCTCTGCTGGGAAGCAGTGGTTCTTTCCTGGCAGTCTGTCCTCCCTCCCAGCCAGATCTCTGGACCTGGGTCTAATTTCTTCTGACTTTCTCAGGCTTAGGCAGCTCTGCCCAGTGGCATTAGCGAGGCCCTGGGGAAGCTGAGTGGAAGTTGACACGGTTCCTGTCAGACTGTTGACCCTGGAGCTTCTGCCTGGCGCGCCTCAGCAGGCCTGTGCCGTGGAGCGTGGGGCGACGATACCCCAGACCGGGTTTTGCCTTTGACTTGCTGTCCGATGGATTAGCACCCTCGCCTGGTGGTCTGCCGGCACTCCCTGGAGCTCAGCTGCTGCAGAGTTCATGCAGATGTCTGGGCTTCATGTGGACTGCTCAGAAGCCACCTATTCTAGAATGTTCTCTGTGAGTGACCTTTGTTCTGGTCAAGGGACCTTCCGTGGCCCAGATTTAATACAATTTACCATAATTTATAAGCCCAAATCTTTACCAGAGTTCTTACGAGTAATTAGGCTTACAGGAGAAGGGCGGTGTGACCCAGGGTCACCTGTGGAGACCTAAGGCTCTGCTAGATATAGCACTTGCCCAGACAGGGAGCCTGTCTTGTGAGGGGCCTGACTTCATGTTGAGTCATGGCCCCTGTGGTTTCCAAGGCCCTACGCAACCGATAAAAGCCTGTGTTTGCTGGAAGAGCCTCAGGCCAGGCAGACCTGCTCCACCAACCCTTCAGGCTTCTCGGAAGACCACAGATAGACACAGGCTCATTGAAAATGCACGTATTTCTCCTTCCTGCTTCTCCTCGGGGTGCTTTGGTTTCAGGAATATGCAGGTGTCTTTTGTTCGTTCAAATTCACATACATGGTAGCTAGGTGAGTATTTCACACATAAATGTGTAGAAGGTTGCCGTAAAACTTCACAGCTCAGTTTCCTTCCGAGTAGATGTATGCGCCCCGTCTCCATAGGCTTGTCCTCACGACAGGCCGCTCTGGTAAGTCGGGCCAGCTGCAGCTGAGAAGGCTCAGCTCTGGGAGGCCCAGCGGCCTACTGAGATCCTGCCTTGTAGTTCAGAGTGGGGTCTGTGTCAGCCTACAGGGTTACTGTCAGGCTGAGCTCTTTGGGGTGCAGCGTGAAGCCTTGGTGAGCACAGTGGGGGCAGATGGTGACCAGGGCACTGGCTGTAGCGCCTGTTTGTGTTTTGTTTCAGGGCCCTCTTTACCTATGAAGGCAACAGCAATGACATCCGTGTGGCTGGCACGGGGGGTGAGTATGATCATGCGAGGAAGCAGATGGGCTCTTATGGACCATCAGGAGGCAGAAGCCCGGGAGGGAGGGTGAGGTGCGTGGAGGGGAGAGAGTCGTGACATCAGTGCTCCATCTCTGCTGGCGTTTCTGCCGTCACAGCGGGAGGAAGGGCACTCAGGGTGCATAGGTGTCCCCTGCATGTGGCGTGACTGCAGTGACACCTCCCCTGGCTAAGGGTGGGCCTACCCCACATCAGTTTCATTCAATGTTGAGGGATTCTCTGGTCCCCTGATCGGGCTGACTGCAGCCAGCCAGGCAGGACAGAGGCCTCCACTGAGCAGTGTGGGCCCCCGGCATTCACAGCTCCTTCTGGCCAGCTTTGGGTTTCAGACGTTTCTAAGTGAAAATACCTTCTCCTTGGCTTTCTCTGCCTGGTGGTGCAAGGCAGCACTGCTCTCTGTCTGTGTTGTAGTTGGGAAGAGCTGAGATGGGAAATAGGCCCGCCCTCTCCAGCTTGCAGGCAGCCCAAGGCCTGGCCTGTGCTGCATCCTTAGCCCTGGGCTGCAGCTGGGAGGGTGACAGTCCCACAGAGCTGGGTGCTGGTGGTGGAGGAGAAGGTGCAGACACATCCTTCCCTCTGTCCTCTTCCTGGTGGGCTGAGTATCTGCAGGGCACACCCTCACCCAGGAGAGGTCACATCAGTGCACATGGTCCACTGGGACAGGGTGACCTGGAAAAGTGCTCCTCAAATACGGGGTGAAACTGCAGGCCCCCCACCTGATACCCCTGACTCCTCGTTCTCAAGGCCAGCTCACCTGACCTGTGTGACACGGCTTCACTGTTCAGTGCCTGTTCACTAGCATGTTCTCTGCTTGCCCCATGAACGGTTCTGGTGACTTGGTAGAAAACGTCTCCCTCTTTCGAGTGCCTCTCCTTGGTGGTCCTCTTTCTAGAGGGACTGCCACTGACGGTGGTCTCAGGTGCAGTGTGATGCCATAGGGGACTGAGAATTGCAGAGTTCAGCTGAGTTTCATACCACCATCCTCAGTGGTATTCACAGGCTCTGCTGTAAGAGCCCAGAGCAGGGCCTCAGGACTGCCCCAGGTTCCGTGGAGCCCTGTAGCTAAAATACCTGATCCAGGTCCTTCTCACAGTCTGAGGGGGTTTGGGATACCTGATGAGAACCCAAAACTCTAGTACATGCTGGGGCTCACAGCCTGAGTGTCAGGGGAGAACGGCATAGGGTGGTTCATTCCTGGGCCCCATCACTCCCTTATCCCTACTCAGAGAGTCTCAGAGCTGAGGCCCTATATGGCGGGAAGTTAACATCTGCTTGGGACCCTCTGGGTGGCCCTGGAGTCCGAGCAGACGTGGGTAAGGGCAGGGTGACTCACGTCAGGCCCTGTTATTCCAGGGCGGTTTGTGGAGTCCAGGCAATGGTAAAATTGTTGCAGAGCCCCTCCATTTGGAGGTCTGGTGCCTGCCTGGTTTGTAGCATAAATGACATTTTTACTTCCAGAATTACCTGTGGGTTTACAGGAGTGGTTTTTAGACTAGTGTGGCTTAAAAAATCACCTGAGGTGCCTTTCCTTCCTTCCTCCCTGCCTCCCTCCCTCCCTCCCTCCTTTCCTTCGTCTTCATTGCTTCTTAGGGGCTTTCTCTCGTTGTGGTGAGCGGGGCTGAGGTGCGTTTCACAAATGCAGATCCTGGGTCCCATCCAGGTCTCGTAAGTCAGCTTAGTGCGGGTAGGCCTAGGAATCTGATTCGGATGCAGATGGGGCTGAGAACCCTGGTTTAGAGGCAGCTGGGGTTTCCTTTCCTGATGGACTAGGCGCCAGGGTGGGCGTGGGGTGCCTGGGCTGCCCCTGACTCTCCTTGTGACTGCTGCAGAGGGGGGCCTGGAGGAAATGGTGGAGGAGCTCAACAGCGGGAAGGTGATGTACGCCTTCTGCAGAGTGAAGGACCCCAACTCCGGCCTGCCCAAGTTTGTCCTCATCAACTGGGTATGTGGAACCTGAGGGCTTCCGAGTTCTCATCTAGGCGTGGCCCGGAAAAACTCCCTTTTCTTCTTTCGTGCTTTGCCTTTTGTGACTGGAGCAGAAGAGGACTTGACTTTAGAACAGCTTGAATCTGGTGAATGAACAGAATAGTGGATTAATTCAGTGTGGCCCGAAGAATACCTGGGGCTTTGCTAGTGCAGAATTCACTGTTCCAGCCCAGAACTGCTCCTGTGCAATGGAGTACACACAGCCACAGGACACTCACGTTCTTGTCCCCTTCAGGTAGTCACCCTGAGGGAGCAGAGTGCCTGGATAAGGGCTGGGAGGGCGCTGGGAGTGCAGGACGGGGGCTCTCATGAAGTGGAGCCCCGGGGTGGGGACTAGGGAGTTCTAAGGCAGCGCCCCACAGTGGACGCTGGCGACCGTCCTGCTCCAAGAGCCTCCCCGACTCGGAGGTGTGGGGGCTCACCGTGTCCTCTGCTTTGGGGTTGTGGTTTGCTCCTTCCCGAGACACAGGGAAACTGCCGAGTCCCTGGAGTGGGCAGTGGCTTTGCGGGGAGACCTGGGTCACACCGAGGAATTGGCGGGTCATGCTGGCTGTGTTGTGTTGCAGACCGGCGAGGGCGTGAATGACGTGCGGAAGGGAGCGTGCGCCAACCACGTCAGCACCATGGCCAGCTTCCTGAAGGTGAGGGCTGCTCCGGGCAGGGCCTCGCAGAGTTCACCAGGTCCCGAGGTTCCAGGGTGTGAGTGAGCGGGCATCACAGCCAGAGGTGGAAGTGTGCCTCACGTCCCGATGCTGTGTCTGGACTTCAGGGCGTAGCCGGAGGCTGCTCTCCTCTTGCCCAGGAAGTAGCCAGGGCCACCTGCAAGCTGGCTTCAGCGGGAAGGAAGGGCGAAGGACCTTGAGGAGGCCCTGCTGGAGCTGGTCTTGGGGTGGGGCTAGGCCTTGGGTTGCATTTGTTTTATGAGCACGGACTTCTAGCAGTACTGGCAGGGCTTGGAGGAGAAGGCGGGCTGCTGCTGCTCACAGCCTCAGCGTGCATGTTCCCTTGAAGGCGTTCTTTTCTAGTTGCTTCTGCACGTGTTTATTTCAGTCCTCATGGAATGGAACCTTGTTTAATTTCAAAAGCATTTTGTATCAAAAAGCATTTGTTGTTCACTTGTCAGCTAACTCTGCATTTCTTCGGTTACTGGCTAGGAGGCTCAGGACTTTGTTTTCTGGTTCTGCCCACACTTCTTCAGATGCACCTCGGTTTCTCCATCTAGGAGCTGAAAGAGAAGGTCCCGAGCTTATTGGCATTTAGTAACAACAAGGTCATAGTTCTAACTTCTCAAGAAGAAATCAGTAACTTGCTTTTTGTAGAAAATGTGCTTGTTTCCAGGTGACTTTTAAGGTTGGATTTCATTCACTAGAAAGAAGCCCTTTAACGCCAGGGCTGTCTTGTAGCACCACAGAACAGGCCACACCGTGGAGGGCAGGGGCCTCGCACGCAGGCTGGGACAAGAACGATGGCTTTCCCTCAGCTGGCTTTCCTGAGGCCTTGGGGAGAGCGTGCCTTGGTTCCTGGCAGGGTCTCCTGACCCTGAGCGCGGTGCAGCCGCTGTGCCGTGCAGACCAAGGTGTGCGGCCTGTCCTCTCCTGGGGTTGCGGTGCTTTTTGTTCATGAAGTGCCGCTCCTGCTGCAGGGGGCCCACGTGACCATCAACGCCAGGGCCGAGGAGGACGTGGAGCCCGAGTGCATCATGCAGAAGGTGGCCAGGGCCTCAGGGGCCAACTACACCTTCCACAGAGAGAGCAGCCGCTTCCAGGACACGGGCCCCCAGGCCCCAGTGGTGAGTGCTCTGTGGGCCTGAGGTGGCCGGGCAGGAGTGTGCAGTTCTAGCTGCTGGACCCATTAGACCCGCCCTCAGCGCTTTCTCCCTCGGGGGCTGGGCTCCCCCTGCCTGGCTTCCGGTCCTGGAGCCAGACTGAGGTGCAGGTGGTGACCCCGAGCCTGACAGGAGCAAGAGCTGCCTCCTGGTGAGGCGGGTGCTGGTGGGCATGAGGCATGGCCTTTGACCCTGCCTGGTAGTTCCAGAGCCTCTTGTGTGTGGTCAGAGGTTCTCTGCAGGGAAATTCCGTCCACCCTCCAGGCCATGGCCCCAGAGTGTCCTGTGCCGCCCTGGACGGTGGTTGCTTTGGAGAAACTTCTGGTGGTGGACAGGGCAGGCCCCTCTGAGTTGTGGGCAGACGGACGCCTGTGGGCCTGTGGTCTGGTGCGGGATGGGAGCTGGGGTTCTTGGAGACCCTGTGGGTGCTGCCATGGCAGTCAGCTGTCTGAGGGGCCCCTGTCCAGAGGCCTGCCTCAGAACGGCCCCGCCTCCAGGACTCTCAGGCAGGCCAAGGGGCCTTTCCTGCCTTGGCTTCCATCCGCAGGGGCCTGGTGCAGTGTTGTGTGGGGCTGAGCTTCCCCACTTGTGGTTTCCAGGGCCTTTCAGGCCCTCCAGGTATCAGTCTCCTCAAGGGTCACTGGGCCAGGCGCCACTCCCTCTGCCAGGTGCCATCCTAACAGTTCTTACCTGCGTTCTGTGCTCCTGTCAATGACCCTGTAGTGACTTCTCCGTCCCCCTCAGGGCTCTGTGTACCAGAAGACCAACGCTGTGTCTGAGATCAAAAGGGTTGGCAAAGACAGCTTCTGGGCCAAAGCAGAGGTAAGTGCCGCCCAGGGCGTGAGGATGAGAGCTGGCATTTGGTCTGGTCCTGTGTGCACCAGCCAGGAAATGGTTTACTTGCTGTGTGTCGGTTTTCTTACAATAAGCTCACAGAACAGATGTCCCTGGTGGCACCCATGTGCAGATGGTCGAACTGAGGGTTAGAGGCGTTAGGGAACAAGGCCAGGGAGTGCTGCTGTAGAGCCCACGCTTGACCACGGCCCGTGCGGGCTGCCTGCGTAGGCCGGGGGTGAGAGGGCGGGTCCACGCGGCCGGCAGCGCAGAGGCCGAGTGGGGCAGCCGCCCGCGGCTCTCCCTGCAGAAGGAGGAGGAGAACCGCAAGCTGGAGGAGAAGCGGCGGGCGGAGGAGGAGCGCCAGCGGCTGGAGCGGGAGCGCCGGGAGCGGGAGCTGCGGGAGGCCGCGCTCCGGGAGCAGCGCTATCGCGGGCAGGGCGGCGAGGCCGGGCCCCAGAGGTGAGGCGGGGCTGCCCCGGGACCTGCTCTCCTCCTCCCTAGGAGCGTCCCCCAGGGGCAGGCGAGGGGGGGGCCGAGGCCGGGCCCGTAGCTCTTCCCTCTGCCCCTCCCAGCAGGAAGTGGGAGCCGCGTGAAGCGCTTTCAAGGAACAGAGAGGAGCAGGTGAGTCTTGGACGCCCCCACCTTGAGGGGCCAGAGGGACGCGCGCGCGGGTCCCCGATCCACTGAGGCTCGTCCGGGACAGGCGCGCAGGCCGCCTGCTGTGAGCCGTGGGGCCGAGTGGGTCCCTCCAGATGCACACACCCCGCCCAGCAGACCTGGGGGAGGGGCTTACTGGGAGGGGCCTGCAGCCTGCTGGGGCAGATTAGAACGTGGGACACGTGGTGGGTCAGGGCCGTCAGTGGAGAGGAGAGCCACGGGCAGACGCTCAGCCCGGCACGGACCTCCGCCTGGTCCTGGCAGAGGCCTGTGAGCCCCTCAGCTTTGGTGTTTTGCTTCCTGACCCGCTGCACAGCTGCAGGGAGCCGGGCAGGCCGATGGCTCCCGGATCCTCATTCACTGCCGGCTCCGTGCGCGCTCCTTCAGGAGCCTGTCTGTCCACAGCCAGCACACCCACGGGAGATTTTCAAGCAGAAGGAGAGGGCCGTGTCCACCACGTCCATCTCCAGCCCCCAGCCAGGTGAGACTTCCCTCTGCGCCCAGCTGTGAGGCAGGGGAAGGCTGAAGGGGAGCCTGGGGTCCCAGGGCAGGGCCCCCGGACTTAGTGACAGACGTATCAGAAGGTGAAAGGGATGAGTAAGGCGAGCCCGTGCTCATGAGGGTCGCTTCTGGCATGGGAGCCGGGGACCCAGGTGTCCCCTTCCTGCTCTTGACCTGGTGGGACAGGAGGGGCCGTGTGTGGCTCTAGAGTGGACACCCTCCAGCCCCGGCCCTGTAAACCCCCGGACGTTGGGCTGTTGGCTGGGTCTTAGGGGCCTGCATCAGTCACCTCTCTGGCCCCCAAAGGCTATGTCGGACTGCACTGCGGGTCCGCTCTCCAGCACTGCACACGGCCCCCAAGGGGCTGCTTGGAGTGTGCGACGTGTGTGTGTGTGAGACGTGTGCACAGCGGGTGGTGTTCCCGCAGCTGCTGCATGTCTCCGTTCGCTCCCTGCGTGACAGCCGCCGTCCCAGAACGGGTCCCCCCTCCGGGCAGTGCAGGGCACAGAAGGGGCAGAGAGGGCTCGGTTCCTCCCCCTTTCCAGCAGTGTGATGTCTTCGATGTTTACCGTTGGTTCGCAGGCAAGCTGAGGAGCCCCTTCCTGCAGAAGCAGCTCCCCCCGCCGGAGACCCCCCTCAGCAGAGAGTCAGCTCACGCCACCTCGAGGCCCGGGGCAGGCAAGGCTCTCGGCTGCCCCGTGGGGGGTTGGGGGTGGGAGGGAGACGTGGCATGTCCTCTCCCCTCCCCTGGCTCAGAGCGGGCCGTGTCCTCCCGTGCAGATCTCCGCGAGGAGCCGGTGCCCAGCGCCCCTCCGTGCTCGGTGCCGGTGGAAGAGGAGGCCGTGTACGAGGAGCCCCCAGAGCAGGAGACCCTCTACGAGGAGCCTCCAGTGGTGGGTTCTCTGCAGCAGGGCAGATGTGTGAAGGGCCCACGTACCCAGAAACGCGCTCCTTGGCCGTGCCCATCACGGGATGCCTGACTTTTCCATGGCGCATTACCTGTGAATTACCTTGTTTAATTTTGGAGCATCCCGTGCCCCGTGTGCCCTCCCCCCAAGTCTGCCGTGAGCCCTGGTCACAGGCGGGGTTGAATCTGGGTAACCACGATCCCAGACTTCTCTTCTTCTTTCCCATCCGTGGGCAGGTGCAGCAGCAAGATGCCAGCTCTGAGCGCATTGACCACTACCCGGGGCTGAGTGGGAAAGGGCTCTGTGCCCGGGCCCTGTATGACTACCAGGCAGGTAACGTGCTACGGCCCTGCCACCTCAAACCACAGGGCCCAAGATCAGGAGGCAGGATTTGCGGACTCCCTCAAGGGGATAGCCCCGGGGCGTGTCGGAAGTGAAGACGGGAGGGTGAGGAGGGAGAGTGGGTGGGTGCCCTGCACAGCTCAGGCCTCCCCACGTGCTCCGGGCAGCTACTTGCTGTCCACTGGTGTGAATCCCAGTTGCCCGCCGTGTTCTAGTGCCACAAAGTGTGACCAGAGAAGAGGGGCCAGGCCTGGATGCCGGTGCCCGTGCTGACCCTGGGTAGAGGCCTCGGGGAGCAGGCTGATGTGTGGAAGTGCTGTACTCCAGCCTTTTCGCTGGGACACTGAGCCCAGGGCCAGACCCTGTAGGAAGGTGTGTACTGGGGGAATGGCCACAGGAGCGGCATCAGGACAGGCTGAGGGCTGGCTGTCCCAGAGCCCTCAGCGCCGCATCTGGGCTCCCCTTCTTTGCAGCCGACGAGACCGAGATCTCCTTTGACCCCGAGAACCTCATCACGGGCATTGAGGTGATTGACGAAGGCTGGTGGCGTGGCTATGGGCCAGACGGCCACTTTGGCATGTTTCCCGCCAACTACGTGGAGCTCATTGAGTAAGGACCCCCGACTGCCGGCCGAAGCCGAGGGCTGTCCTTCCCTTCCCCACCCAGACGTGATTTCCTTGTTGCTGGAAGAGGCGGCGTGAGGGTTGTGTACGGCACTTTTCTAGGAGTGGGATCCCCTGATGAGGGCAGGCCCTCGGGCTCCCTCTGACTTGGGTGGCTCGGCCTCTGTTGCCCCAAATGCAGCAATAACCTGGTGATCTCCAAACGTGCTTCCAACAGCTTCCCAAGTCCTCCCAACCAGCCTGGTCCTTGACCCCCAACAGAAGACATTGAGCCAAGCCCTGCCCAGGGCCAGCCTCTCAGTGACCTCTGCCCAAGGAGTATGGCACTGCCAGTCTGCGGGGGTGGGTCTGAGCAGGGGCATCTAGAGGTCTCCTTCTGCACTTGCCTTTTTTTCCTTTTCCTCTTGGCTTTAAGGGACGGTGTCTATAGCTATCAGTGACCCTTGGGAACAGTGAACTTAAGAGTTTATGACCAAAGTCAGAGTGGGTCGTGACAGTTTTGGTAGCAGTCTTTCTGGAACCTGCTCTGTGCTCCCCATTTCTCTGTCCCTCTTCCTGGGCTCTGGGCAGTGGAGATAGGGACAACCAATCCCCCATCTAAGTATGTGAAGGAAGAGGTGAAAACATCAACAGACACTGCGTGTCCTTCCACGTGGCTTACTCTTGTCTGCTGGCCCCAGTGTGCACCTCAGTTGATACGGTTTAGAGAAAGTAACCATGGTGGCCTGTTCCTACTGTCTTTCCTTCTTTCTGCCCCAGCCCGCCCATGTCTGCTTCTGGAGTAAGAATTGCCCCACGCCAGCCCTAGCTCCGATCCCTCCTGTTGTAGCCCTCATGTGTGCACCCTCAGACCTCTGACCAACCCTTAGCCATCTGGAAGAGGCATAAAGGTCAACGTGTGACTGCAAGTCAGCCTCCTGCATTTCAGTTCTGTGGGAGGGGCCGAGGGCCACCCTGATCCCTGCCATGGGGAGCCTCCACCCACGCAGGACAGCCAATGTGCACATGTGCCTGGAGTGAGGCACCTGCACCCACTGAACGTGTGGGGAATTAAGCTCTCATGCTCTGGGAGGCGCCAGGTGGAAGCAGCTTGGGGCAAAGGATGCGCTGAGGAGGCCGTTGGCCCAGGTGGTGGCCAGTCCCAGTGCCCCCTCCCCACCTGGCTGCAGATGGCGTTTCCTGTCTTCTCAGGCTGAGCTGCGGGCGGGCCTCACCATGTCCTGATTTCTTAGGACAGCCTCCAGGGCCCACCCCAGCTATCAAAGCCCCGTGAATCAGGTATTGCCAGCATTGAGGCCACCTGTGGGCTTGTCTGCCCCTGGACAAGGGGACACCCGTGGGGCAGGGCTCAGGGTACCACCTTGCCCTTCCCACCCTGGGGCTGCCAGGACAGTAGAGGACAACCAATGTGAAGGAAGTGGTGTGTTGGCCACAGTCCTCGCTCGCCATGGGGAGGGCTGGGTCACTTGGACTCTCCCTAAGTGACCCTGGGCACTCGGATTTAGAGCAAGGTTACCAAGTGGCTCTTCTGCTCTGCGGGTCATCGTAGGAGCTTGTCAGGAGCCACCCGATAGCCGGGGATAGGGAGGCTCTTGGCCTCCGTGTTCCCGGGGTCCCCGCACCCAGCGGGGGAGGCTTGGGCAGGCAGCAGGGGCCCTGGGCGGTGTGTGTAGAATCCCGGGCTCCAGGCCCGCGGTGGAACCAGCCCTGAGTGAGCGCTGGGGGGCGGCGTCCCGGGGCCACACTGGCCTGAGGCAGTGAGAGGACGTGCCTTTATTGCCAGAGCCCACCCTTCACTTGGCCTTGCCCTGGGCAGCCACAGCTTCCATGGCCTTGCGCACGGTCTCCTCGTCACCCAGGAACCGCATGGGCTTGGTGGGCTTCAGCGCCTGGTCCAGCTCGTACACGATGGGGATCCCCGTGGGCAGGTTCAGCTCCATGATGGCCTGGTCCGACATCCCTGGACCGGAGGAACAAGGGTCCTCAGCCCTCCCAGCCTGTCTGCCAGGCAGCCACCTGCTTGCTCTTGAGTTTAGCAGGCTTCGTGACCTTTATGGGCCACAGAGCTGTCTGCCAGGCAGCAGCCCTCCCAGCCTGACAGCACGACCGCAGAAATGTGCCTCGAGAAGGTCAAGGCAGCACCAAGACAGCAGCCGACAGAAATAGCTGTGGTGAACCGAGGACCTCGCTCCGGCCCGAGCTGTCCTCATCTGGGGTGATGCCATCGGCCCCCCTGGCCCAGCGTGAACTCTGCTCAGACTGGTGGGTGTTTGGGGTCAGGAAAGACCTTAACCACTTGGCTTCTAGAGAGTTCTAGTTTCTGGACATCCTAAGCAGAGGAGCAGGGGCGCTCCTGAGAAAGGGGGTGGGATAGGGACAGCGAGAAGCATTGCCCGTGGACGGGGTGGACGGGGGGCCCTGCCAGGTGAAAAGAGTTTTCTGTGGAAACCCGACCCAGCCCTGCTGGCCTCCCACAGACCTGGCCTGGAATAGCAGCTCGACCTTTGGTATTCCTGTCACCCCGCCCACCCCGCTGGTGCAGGGAGGCCTTAAGGGAACATGCTCTGGGCAGTGGCAGACCCCACTCACGTTTGCCTCAGTGCCTTCGTTTCTCCTAGACCAGGCTGCAGGGAGCCCCCAGAAGGGAGGGCAGGTGCTCTTTCCATCTGCTAGGCTCAGCGCTAGCCATGAGGCGTCTGTGTGGACTCAGCCTCAGAAAGGCGGACGGGGGCTTCCATGGAGGAAGCCTGTCATGCTGGGAGGGGTTGCTCCCCTTTTAGTGGAAGCCAAGCTAGCAACCTAAGGTCTCTGTCGTTCTCCGCACCCTGCACCCTTCTTTTGACTAGTCTTTGCCCCGAGTGGGTGTGAGCTGGGGTGCGGGCAGGGCGCCACCCTCAGTCCCATATCCAGCAGCTGCCAGTGAAGTGACTTGACCAGGGTCACTCAGCAGGCTGGGATTTAGAGCCAGATGGCCCTGCCTCTTCAGGGGTGGGTGTCCTTGGGCAAGAGGCCACCCCCGGGCCTTCCCTCCTCTCACCTGAGGCTTGTGTTTGGGAAGCCAGGCCAGCTGTGGACCCCTGTGCAGGACCTGGGCCCTGGGTCAGTGGCGGCACACATTTTCACCCAGAATCTTCAGAAGGAGACTCACGTTACACAGTGTCCCAGTACACACGGCAATGGAAATTTCTTTTTTACAGAGCTGGTTTTTTAAGTGGTTTCTCACCCCTCCCAGTCCAGTTCACAGTTTTGAAGCCCTGCCCTGCCTGGGTGCCGATGCCTGCGAAGCTGCCTCAGCGAGGCAGCCGGTACTTTTACGAAATGAGCAGTTGGGGGCTCGCTGGTTCAGGGGAACGTGTCACCCCACCCACCTCTGCCCATACCCTGTGTGAGGACAGGACGGGCCTCACCTTCCAGATGCTTGACGATGCCCCGCAGACTGTTCCCGTGGGCTGCGATGAGCACCCTCTTGCCGGCCTTGATCTGGGGGGCGATCTCATCATTCCAGAAGGGCAGGGCCCGGGCGATGGTGTCCTTGAGGCTCTCTCGCGTGGGCAGCTCCCCCGGCTTCAGGCCTGCATAGCGACGCTCCTGGGGGCATCCATGCTGCTGTTCACTCCCCAGCCTGGGCCCCCGTCCCCAGACCTCCCCTCCCCCCCGCCCCCCAGCCGCTCACCTTGCTGATGGAGTTGTAGTAGGGGTGCTTCTCATCCATGGGGGGCGGAGGGATGTCAAAGGAACGCCTCCAGATCTTCACCTGCTCCTCCCCGTGCTTGGCGGCCGTCTCCGCCTTGTTGAGGCCAGTGAGACCCCCGTAGTGGCGCTCGTTGAGGCGCCAGGTGCGCACCACAGGCAGCCACATCTGGTCCGTCGTGTCCAGGATGGTCCAGAGGGTGTGGATGGCCCTCTTCAGCACCGACGTGTAGCAGATGTCAAATTCCATCTTCACGTCCTTGATGGCCTGGGCCCCCCTCTTGGCCTCCTCAGCCCCCTTCTCGCTCAGCTCCGCGTCGAACCAGCCGCAGAAGCGGTTCTCCTGGTTCCAGGTGCTCTCGCCGTGCCGAACCATCACGAGGAGGTGGGTGGGCATGGCGGCGGAGGGCACTCGCGGGCTCCAGACAGGGACAGGTGACCCCCGGGCGCCCCCAGCTTTATAACGGTCTGGCCCCAGCCCCCGCCCCAGCCAACTGCCAGTCAGCGTTCCAGGCCTGACGGGCGGCAGCAGGTGGCCGGCAGCAGAGCTGGGTGGAAGGCAGGCCGAGAGCCGCACTGGAAAAATGGCCCCGTCAGCCACCAGTCCCCACGTGCCCAGAGCCCGGGCTGGGCGGGGCTGCCGAGCAGGGCCGGACAGGAAGGGCAGAAGTCCGGGCCTCCAGCAAGCCTGAGAAGGGGGCTAGCGGGAACAGAAGGGCCGGCCGGGGAAAGACTCCCCCTGAGGTTGGAACCCCCCACCCCGTCAGCCTGCTGCCCACTCTCGGGGGCTGCCGCTGTCAGGCAGGGGCACGGGAAAATCCTGAGTGCTTTCTGCGCGCCACTCAGCGCGACTGGGGACAAGCCTGCGTCTCGGGAAGTACACTAGCCTGGTGTCAAAGGGAGCCAGGGGTCGTGAGTACGCACGTGTGTCCACCCGCCCACGTGTGCGTGCCTAGGTGCGCGTGCATGTGCCGCGCACGTCCTACTGCACGTACACGTCCGTGTGCCTTGCGCGTATGTCTGTGTTGCATGTGTGCACACCTGTGTGCGTACGTGTGAGCTGCCAGGAGGTTCCCCCTGGGGCGCTGTTCTGCTCCCCCATGAATGGGGTCTGTGTATTGGCAGGGCACCTTCCCTGGGACTCCTGACCCCCCTCCGCAGGTCCCTCTGCCCTGGCAGGCTCTGCGCCCCAGGCTTGCCCACAGGATGAGCCCTGTGGAGGCCTCTGGCTGACAGCCAGGCTGGGGGGGTGCTGTGCCGTCATCTCCACACAGGGGAGGAGGAAAGGTTGCTGTGGGCAGAGCGGGGGAGCTGGTGAGGACCGTAGCCCTGGGGAGAGGTCTGGCCTTGTGGGAGGTGGCAGCAGTGTAGAGCAAGGGCTGAGCTGGGCAGAGCTGGGTTTCCAGGACAGCCAGGGGTAGCTGGGGGCCTGGCTGCTTGGGCCAGAGAGGAACAGAAGGTTTTCCGCTTTGGCATCCCTTTGTCAAGTTCTTATCCACATGTGCCACACTCTCCCACCCTTAGTACCTTCACCCAAGCCAGGCTCATTCCTCCCAGCTGAAGCCACCTTTGAAAAGAAAAAGAAAAATCCAGGATTCATGTCCCCAAGGAGCCCCAGAATCAGAGGTACTGGTTATTAGGTCTGTGCCCAGCTTATCAGGAGCGCCCAGAGGTAGGCAGAGGTTGGGACTAGGGGGCAGTGTAGAGTTGGGTGCAGGCCCGGGACTTCTGCATTCAGGTTTTGGGGGACAAGGGCTACTGCGATCTGGGCTGTGAAGAAACGAAGCAGAGCGGCGGGGTCAAGATGCCAAGTTGCAGCTGCACCAGCAAAGAACCAGTCCTCATAGAACAGCAAACAAGTGTGTGGTAGAGAGGCATAGAGGGGCCGGCCCTTGTGTCCTGACGAATGGGAATCACTGGAGAGTCTGAAGCATGGTTATATTTGAAAGTCACTTGCTGCTGTGGAGGCAGGATTGGAGGCCAAAGGCCCTGGTAGAGGTGGTGGCTTTGGGTTAGGTGAGAATAAGGCTGCTTGGCCTGGGCCGGGTGCAGGTGGCGTGGTGAGGAGCTGCTAGACTGGGGGGCCACTGGGGCCTTACTGCCAGCCAAAGGGCGGGACGGGACATGCCTTCCTGCCTGCCTGATGGATGTTGAGAAAGCCGGGGACCTCAGAGGAGAGTTGAAGCCTGAGAAGACTAGACACAGCTTCTAAGCCTTGGCTTGCTCCAGCCTGACTCTTACTCATTCAGAAAGTATTTGCTGGGCATGTCTGGTGTGCCAGCGCTGTTCAAGCACTGGGCCAGCGAGGCCCTGCTCGTGGGGGTCTCCATCCCAGTGATGGGAGATGGACAACGTGCGATGTGTGGCGTGGTAGGCAGTGGTGAGGTCCATGGAGAAGCAAGCAAGGGGGCAGGAGGGCTGCTGTTTCAACAGGACTGTCCTGGGAGGGAGGAGCGAGCCCCCTCCACTGGTCCCTCCCCATGACCACAGCTATAAATCCTGGACAAAGGCAGAAAGCAGATCTCAGAGAACTGAAAAGTAAGTAGCAGGCAGGTGAAGCAGATCAGATTCAGAGTTCCATGGTGAGTTTACCATTTTTTTCTCCCAGGATTGCCCAGCTTGAAACCTAGAAGTGCCCCCAATGTGGACAGAAAGGGCTCCAGAGAATCCCTCTGGTCCAAGGAACAGAAATAAAGTTCCTACAGGCCCCTTCCCTTTTTCGCCTTCTTACCCACCACAGCTCCTGGGCAGTAATGTGGAGGTGGCAGTGTCAGCCAGGCAGGCACCTGAAACCCTGAGAGAAGAGCTACCCTCTAACCAGAGGAGGTGAGGCCACGAGAGTGTATGGCGACCGCCCGCTGCTTTCTCTCTCCGCCCTCCTGCAGCTGAGGAGTGGATGCAGCTGCAGGAGCTGTGCAGCAAGGGGGGAAACTAAGGCCCCAAACTTCCGGCTCGAAGTCTTGGAAAGCAGGCCCCAGGGAGCTGTCAAGTATCAGGTCAGGCATGAAGAGGAGGGAGATTAGGTGAGTGATTCAGTACAGTTACAGGTGAATTCCTGGGCTCCCTGTACTTGTGGGCTCTGACCCAGGCTGACCCACCGGTGACCTGATTACCTGCCAAAACAATACGATCAACATTCTCCTTAGAATTTAAACAGACTCTCAAAATAATATTCAAAATACCTAGGACAGTTTTGCATGTGGCTGTCCAGTTTTCCCAAAACCATTTATTGAATGTCCTTTCCCTATTGTATATTCTTGGCTCTTTTGTTGTAAATTAATTGACCACATGTGGGTGGGCTTATTTCTGGGTTCTCTATTCCGTCCTTTGGTCTATGTGTGGGTTTTATGCCAGTATCATACTGTTAGATCACTATAGCTTTGTAATATAGTTACAAAGAACTGTGATGTCTCCAGCTTTGTTCCTCTTTTTCAAAATTGCTTTAGCTATTCATGGTCTTTTGTGGTTCCACACAAATTTTAGTGTTTTGTTTTGTTTTTTTCTTTTTTGAGAAAAATGCCATTGGAATTTTGATAGGGACTACATTGAATCTATAGATTGCTTTTGGTAGTGTGGGCATTTTAACCATGTCAATTCTTCTAATGCATGCGGATGGAATATTTTTACATTTATTGGTGTCATCTTCAAATTTTTCATCAATGTCTTAGTTTTCAGTGTACAGATCTTTCACCACCTTAGTTAAATTTATTTCTAGTTGTTTTATTCTTTTGATGCAATTGTAAATAGGATTGTTTTTTTAATTTCTCTTTCTTCTAGTTGTTAGGATATAGAAACAGACTGATATTTGTGTATTAATTTTGTATTCCAAAACTTCATTGAATTTGTTTACTAGTTCTGAGAGTTCTAGACTTCTTCTAGATTGTCGAATTTATTGGCATAGTAGTTTCTTGTGATCCTTTGTGTGTTATCAGTTGTAATGTATCCTCTTTCATTTATAATTTTGTTTGAGTCCTCTCTCTTTAATTGATAAGAGTAGCTAAAGGTTTGTCTATTTTGTTTCTTTTTTCAAAGAACCAGCTCTTAGTTTCATTGATATTTTCTGTTGTCTTTTTTTTTTTTTTTTTTTTTTGCGAGGGCTTTCTCTAGTTGTGGCAAGTGGGGGCCACTCTTCATCACGGTGCGCGGGCCTCTCACTATCGCGGCCTCTCTTGTTGCAGAGCACAGGCTCCAGACGCGCAGGCTCAGTAGTTGCGGCTCACGGGCCTAGTTGCTCCGCGGCATGTGGGATCTTCCCAGACCAGGGCTCGAACCCGTGTCCCCTGCATTGGCAGGCAGATTCTCAACCACTGTGCCACCAGGGAAGCCCTTTCTGTTGTCTTTTTAGTCTCTGTTTCATTTATTTCTGCTCTGATCTTTGTTACTTCTGTCCTTCTACTAACTTCGGGCTTTTCTAGTTCCTTGAGGTGTAAGGTTAGATTGTTTATTTGAGCTCTTTCTTTTTCTTAATGTAGGCGTATATTGCTATGAGCTTCCTTCTTAGAACTGCTTTTGCTGCATCCCATATGTTTTGGTATGTTGTATTTCCATTTTCATTTGTCTTAAGATGTATTTGGGTTTCTCTTTTGACTTCTTTTTTGACTCATTGATTGTTCAGGAGTATGTTGTTTAATCTCCACAGGTTTGTGAATTTTCCAGGTTTCTTCTTGTAATTGATTTCTAGTTTTATACCACTGTGTCAGAAAAGATGCTTGATATAATTTGTCTTCTTAAATTTATTAAGACTTGCTTTGTTGATATTATCTATCCTGTAGAATATTCCATGTGTGCCTGAGAAGAATGTGTATTCTGTTGATGGATAAAATGTTCTGTATATGTCTGTTAAGTCAGTCTGATGTAATGTGTAGTTTTAAGTCCACTGTTTCCTTATTTTCTGTCTGTATGATCTATCCATTGTTGAAAGTGGGATATTAAAGTCCCCTACTATTACTGTATTTCTGTCTACTTTTCCCTTTATGTCTGTTAATGTTTGCTTTATATATTTAGGGGCCCCTATGGCAGGTGCAAAAATATTTTTAAATATTTGAAATTACTCTTGTTGGATTGACCCTTTTACCTTTATATAATGACATTCTATGTCTCATATATATATAATTTTAAGTGATTTTTATTTTTTTAAATTTTTATTGGAGTATAATTGATTTACAATGTTGTGTTAGTTTCAGGTGTACAGCACAGTGAATGAGTTATACATATACATATAGCCACTCTTTCTTAGATTCTTTTCCCATATAGGCCATTACAGAGTATTTTGTGTAGAGTTCTCTGTACTATACAGTAGGTCCTCCTTAGTTATCTATTTTATTTTTTTAATTGAAGTATAGTTGATTTACAATGCTGTGCCAATCTCCGCTGTGCAGCAAAGTGACTCAGTTATACACATCTATACATTCTTTTTTTTAATAGTCTTTTTCATTATGGTTTATCACAGGATATTGAATATAGTTCCCTGTGCTATACATTAGGACCTTGTTGTTTATCCATTCTAAATGTAATAGTTTGCACCTACCAACCACAAGTTCCCAGTCCAACCGTCTCCCTCCCCCTCTCCCCCTTGGCAACCACAAGTCTGTTCTCTATGTATATGAGTCTGTGTTTTGTAGATAGGTTCATTTGTGCCACATCTTAGATTCAACATATAAGTGATATCATATGGTATTTGTTTTTCTCTTTCTGACTTACTTCACTTAGTATGATAATCTCTAGTTGCATCCACATTGCTGCAAATGGCATTATTTCGTTCTTTTTTACGGCTGAGTAGTATTCCATTATATATATATATACCACATCTTCTTTATCCATTCATCTATTGATGGACATTTAAGTTGTTTCCATGTTTTGGTTATGTGAACAGTGCTGCTATGAATATAGGGGTGCATGTATCTTCTTGAATTGTAGGTTTGTCTGGGTATATTCCCAGGAGTGGGATTGCTGGATCATATGGTAATTCTATTTTTAGTTTTCTGAGGAACCTCCATACTGTTTTCCATAGTGGCTGCATCAATTTACATTCCCACCAACAGTGTAGGAGGGTTCCTTTTTCTCCACACCCTTTCCAGCATTTGTTATTTGTAGACTTTTTAATGACCAGTCTGAGGTGATACCTCATTGTAGTTTTGATTTGCATTTCTCTAATAATTAGTGATGTTGCGCATCTTTTCATGTGCCTACTGGGGCTTCTTTGGAGAAATGTCTATTAAGGTCCTCTGCCCATTTTTCGATTGGGTTGTTTGGTTTTTTTTTGTTGCTGAGTTGCATGAGCTGTTTGTATATTTTGGAGATTAAGCCCTTGTCTATCTCATCATTTGCAAATATTTTCTCCCATTCCTTGGGTTGCCTTTCATTTTTTCATGGTTTCCTTTGCTATGCAAAAACTTGTAAGTTTGATTAGGTCCCGTTTGTTTATTTTTGGTTTTATTTCCATTGCCTTGGGAGACTGACCTAAGAAAACATGATTTATGTCAGAGAATGTTTTGCCTATGCTCTCTTCTAGGAGTTTTGTGGTGTCTTATGTTTAAGTCTTTAAGCCATTTTGAGTTTATATTTGTGCATGGTGTGAGGGAGTGTTCTAACTTCATTGATTTACATGCAGCTGCCCAACTTTCCCAGCACCACTTGCTGAAGGGACTGTCTTTTTCGCATTTTATATTCTTGCCTCCTTTGTCGAAGATTAATTGGTGTGTGCGTTTACTTCTGGGTTCTCTCTTCTGTTCCATTGATCCACATGCCTGTTTTTGTACCAATATCACACTGTTTTGATTACTGTAGCTTTGTAGTATTGTCTGAAGTCTAGGAGAGTTATGCCTCCTGCTTTGGTTTTTTCCTCAGGATTGCTCTAGCAGTTCTCGGTCTTTTATGGTTCCATGTACATTTTTGGATTATTTGTTCTAGTTCTGTGAAAAATATCATGGGTAATTTGATAGGGATCGCATTAAATCTGTAGACTGTTGTGTGTAGTATTGCCATTTTAACGATATTAATTCTTCCAATCCAAGAGCATGGGATATCTTTCCATTTCTTTGAATCCTCATTTATTTCCTTTATTAATGTTTTATAGTTCTCAGCATATAAGTGTTTCACCTCCTTGCTCAGGTTTATAGCTAGGTATTTTATTTTCTTGGTGTGATTTTAAAAGGTATTTTTTTTTTTACATTCCCTTTCTGATATTTCATTGTTAGTGTAAAGGAATGCAACTGATTTCTGAATGTTAATCTTATATCCTGCTACTTTGCTGAATTCATTTATTAGATCTAGTAGTTTTTGTGCGGAGTCCTTAGGGTTTTCTATATATAGTATCATGTCATCTGCATATAGTGACAATTTTACTTCTTCCCTTCCAATTTGGATATCTTTTATTTCTTTTTTTTTTTGATTGCTGTGGCTAGGACTTCCACTACTATGTTGAAGAGAAGTGTTGAAAGTGGGCATACCTGTCTTGTTCCAGATTTTCGTGGGAAGTCTTTCAGCTTTTCACTGTTGAATATTATATTGGCTGTGGGTTTGTCATAAATGGCTTTTATTATGTTGAGATATGTTCTCTCTATTCCCACTTTGGTAAGAGTTTTTTTTTATCATGAATGGATGTTGAGTTTCGTCAGATGCTTTTTCTGCATCTATTGAGATGATCATGTGGTTTTTAACTTTTCTTTTGTTAATGTGGTGTATTACATTTGTTGATTTGTGTATGTTGAACCATCCTTGTGAACCTGGCATGAATCCCACTTGGTCATAGTGTATGACCTTTTTTATGTGTTGTTGGCTTCAGTTTGCTAATATTTTGTTGAGAATTTTTGCCTCTATGTTCATCAAAGATATTGGCCTGTAATTTTTTTTTTTTTGGTGGTATCTTTGTCTGCTTTGGGTATCAGGGTGATGGTGGCTTCATAGAATGTCTTTGAGAGTGTTCCTTCCTCTTCAGTCCTTTGGAAGAATTTGAGAAGAATCAGTATAAGTTCTTCCTTGTATGTTTGGTAGAATTCTCTTGTGAAGCCATCTGGTCCTGGACTTTTGTTTGTAGGAAGTTTTTTTTAAATTACAGATTCTATTTCATTTCTAGTGATGGATCTGTTCAAATTATCTGTTTCTTCTTGATTCAATTTTAGTGTATGTTTCTAGAAAGTTATCCATTTCTTCTAGGTTGTCAGATTTGTTGGCATATAATTGTTCATAGTATTTGCTTATGGTTTTTTGTATTTCTACGATATCCGTTGAGATTTCTCCTTTTTCATTTCTTATTTTGTTTATTTGGGTTCTCTCTCTTTTCTTCTTGGTGAGCCTGGCCAGAGGTTTGTCAATCTTGTTTATCCTTTCAAAGAACCAGCTCTTGGTTTTGTTGATTTTTTTTTTATTGTTTTTTAATCTCTATTTTATTTATTTCCTCCCTGATCTTTATTATTTCTTTCCTTCTGCTGATTTTAGGTTTTGTTTGTCCTTATTCTTCTAATTCTTTTAGGTGGTAGGTTAGGTTGTTTACTTGAGATTTTTCTTGGGTTTTTTGTTTGTTTGTTTGTTTTATGAAGGCCTGTATCTCTATGAACCTCCCTCTAAGAACTGCTTTTTTGCCGCATTCCATAGATTTTGTGTGGTTGTGTTTTCATTGTCATTTGTCTCAGGGTATTTTTTAATTTCCTTTTTGATTTCCTCGTTGACCCATTGATTTTTCAGTAGCATGTTATTTAGTCTCCATGTAATCGTTGTTTTTTTTTTTTTTTTCATTTCTTTTCCTGTGGTTGATTTCTGGTTTCATGCCATTGTGGTCAGAGGAGATGCTTGAAATATTTCTATACTCTTAAATTTGTTGAGGTTAGTTTTGTGCCCTAGGATGTGGTCAGTCCTAGAGAATGTTCCGTGTGCACTTGAAAAGAATATATATTCTGGTTTTTTTGGATGTAGTGTCCAAAAGTCACTACAAAAATAGTGATTGAAAATATCACTATTTAAAATGATCAATTAAGTCTAACTGTTCTGTTGTATCATTTAGCACCTCTGTTGCCTTATTGATTCTCTGTCTGGAAGATCTGTCCATTGATGTGAGTGGGGTGTTAAAGTCTCCTACTGTTATTGTATTACCATCAATTTCTCCCTTTATGTCTGTTAGTATTTGTTTTATGTATTTGGGTGCTTCTGTATTAGGTGCATATATGATGATGAGTGTAAAATCCTCTTCATGTTTTGATCCTTTTATCATTACATAGTGTCCTTCTTTATCTTTCTTGATAGCCTTTGCTTTAAGTCTATTTCGTCTGATATGAGTATTGCAACTCCCACTTTCTTGTCATTTCCATTTGCATGAAATATCTTTCCGAGTCCCCTCACTTTCAATCTATGTGTGTCCTTTGCCCTAAGGTGGGTCTCTTGTAGGCAGCATATTGTAGGCTCTTGTTTTTTAATCCAGTCTACCACTCTGTGTCTTTCAATTGGAGCATCCAGTCCTTTCATATTTAAGGTATTTATTGATACATATGTATTTATTGCCATTTCAAACCTTGTTTTCCAGTTGATTCTTTGCTTCTTCTTTGTTCCTTTCTTTTTCTTTTTTTCTTTTTGTGGTTTGATGATTTCCTTTTATTTTATGCTTGTGTTCTCTTCTTTTAGGTTTTTGTGAATCTATTGTATGTTTTTGACTTGTGGTTGCCCTGTTTTTCAGTATGTTAACCCCTTCCTATATCTGCTTGCTTTAGACTGATAGCCATATAGGCTCAAACACATTCTTAAAAAAAAAGGAAGAAAAAAGAAAAAGAATTTGCATTTTCTTACTCTCCTTCCCCACATTTTAGGATTGTGATGTCCCTTTTTACATCTTCATGTTTATCCTTTTGCTATTCCTTGTGTTTATCATTGCTTTCACAAATAGGTTTTTTTCTTTTTCTTTTTGATCTGTATACTGGCTAATTTAAGTGATTTACTTTCCAGTTGTGATTTCCTCCTTCCTGTTTCTTCTGCTTCTTTTCTATCTAGAGATGACCTTTCAATATTTCTTTTAGGATAGGTTTAGTATTGCTGTATTCTTTAAGTTTTTGCTTGTCTGAGAAATTCTTCATTTCTCCTCCTATTCTAAATGATAATCTTGGTGGGTAGAGTATTCTAGGTTGAAGATTTTTCTCTTTCAAGATTTTTAATATATTTTGCCACTACCTTCTGGCCTGCAGTGTTTCTGTAGAGAAATCAGCTGATAGCCTTATGAGGGTTCCCTTGTAAAGAACTCTTTGTTTTTCTCTTGTTACCTTTAGAATCCTCTCTCTAGCTTTAACTTTGGCCATTTTTATTATAATATGTCTTGGTGTAGGTCTGTTTGGGTTCATCTTCTTTGGAACCCTCTGTGCTTCCTATATCTGGATATCTGTTTCCTTCTTTAAGTTTGGGGAAATTTTTAGCCATAATTTTTCAAATACATTTACATCCCCTTTTCTCTTTCTTCTCCTTTTGGAATCCCTATTATGCATAGATTGGCCCACTTTATATTATCCCACAGGTGTCTTATATTGCTCTCATTTTTTAAAATTAATTAATTTATTTATTTTTGGCTGCATTGGGTCTTCGTTGCTTTGTGCATGCTTTCTCTAGTTGCAGCGAGCAGAGGCTACTCTTTGTTGCGGTACGCGGGCTTCTCATTGTGGTGGCTTCTCTTGTTGCGGAGCATGGGCTTGAGGCACGTGGGCTTCAGTAGTTGTGGCTCAGGGACTTAGTTGCTCCGCAGCATGTGGGATCTTCCCGGGCCAGGGATCGAACCCATGTCCCCTGCATTGGCAGGCGGATTCTTAACCACTGCACCACCAGGGAAGTCCCTACTCTGCCATCTTGATCCTCCAGACCAAGCTCTACATTTTCATACCCCCCATCACCATGTTTTATGTTTTTAATGTTACAATTAATTTTTTTCTGTATTTTGTATCCACTAACAAATTATTGTATTTGGTTATTTTAAATACTTCTGTTTTTTAACCTTCATTAGGTTTAAAAGTGATTTATAGATTTCTAACTGATTTATCCATAACCATTACAACATTAGAGTATTCTGAATTTAACTTTGTATTTAACTTTACCAGTGAGATTTATATTTTCAGATTTTTTTGTTACTAATTAACGTCCTTTCATTTCAGTTTGAAGTCCCCTTAATAGTTTTTGTAAGGCTAGTCTAATGGTAGTGAACTCTTTCTGCTTTTGCTTATCTAGAAAATTCTTTATCTCTCATTCAATTCTGAAGGACAACTTTGACAAGTAGAATATTCTTGGCTGTCAGGGTTTGTTTCCAGCAGTAGTTTCTGATGAAAATCTGCTGGTAATCTTATGGGGGTTCCCTGGTAGTAACAGGTTTTTTGTTTTTGTTTTTGTTTTTATTCCTCTTGCTGCCTTTAAGATCCTCCCCTTGTTTTTAATTTTTGACAATTTAATTATAATATGTCTTGGTACGAGTCATTTTGGATTCATCTTATTTGTAACTTTATGGGCTTCCCGGATCTGGATGTCTGTTTGTTTCCCCAGCTTAGGGAAATTTTCAGCCGTTATTTCTTTGAATAAGCTTTCTGTCCCTTTCTCTCTTCTCTTTCTAGGACTCTTATAATGCATATATTGGCCCACTTGATACTGTCCCATAAGTCACTTAAACTATCTTGTTTTCATTTTTTTTCTTCTTTCTTTTCTGATTGGATGAATTCCACTTCCCTGTATTTGAGTTAGCTAATTTTTTTTTCTGTTTGATTTAGTCTGATGTTGAATCTTTCTACTGAATTTTTCAGTTCAGTTATTATATTCTTCAGCTTTGTGATTTTTGTTCATGACTTACTTATGTTTTCTGTCTCTGTTGAAATTCTTGCTTAGTTCATGCATTGTTCTTCTGAGTTTGCTGAGCATCTTTATGACCATTATTTTGAACTCTTTATCAGGTAAATCACTTACGTCCCTTTCATTTAGATCTGTTTCTGGAGTTACATCTTACTTTTTTTTGGACCATATTCCTCCGTTTCTTCATTTTCCTTCATTCTTTATGTTGGTGTCTGTGCATTAGATGAAATAGTTACCTCTCCCAGTCTTGACAGAATGGTCTGAGGAAGGGGATGAACCTTATCATTTAGCCTGTCCTGAGCTCTTGGCTTTCCCTCAAACCTTTGTGATTGTCCAAGCTGTCTTCTTATGTTCTTAGTGGCTCCTAGTAGTTGAGAGCGTACCAAGATCAGCCCTAGATGTGCGCTGACTTAGAAGCCTGACCCTCAGGCAGCAGATTTTGAAGTAGGCAAATAAACCTCTTTCAAGGAAAGACTGCAAGATGGAATTTCTATCTGCGTTCTCTGTGCTGAACCTTGGGAAGATAGCTGGTTAAAACCTGTTTCTTTGAACAGACCCGTGGGACCCCACAAATGCAAGCCTCACTGGCCACCAGAGACAGATGATCAAAGGGTGTGTCCTTTGGTTGGCAGCTGCCAAAGCTAGGGAGCCAGACTTGTACACAAACTCCTTCCAGGGAGACTGGTGAGCAGTTTCGATGTGGGTATTTTCCTGTTCACCTGAGATGTGGGAGTTGCTTAGCTACTTTCTGGATTTCTTTTAGAGGGAATTGCTTCTTGTGTAGTTGTAGATTCAGTGTACCCAGAGGAGGAATTGAGTTCAGGAACCTCCGATGTTACTGTCTTGGACCGGAAGTCGGAACAAATCAGCTTTGGCCAAGGAGATGCCAAGGATACCATAGTCAAGGGCCTAGAGGTTGTAAGATGTTGTAGTCAAGTTTATCTGGAAGCCTATACCTCAGTCCTGACTGTTGAGAAGGAAGTCCTGGTAGGTGCTTAAGTTTCCCCAGCCTTCTGAGAAAGCTTTTACAAAAATAAATTAAAAATAGATTAAAGATTTGAACATAAGAACTGAAACCATAAAACTCCTAGAAGAAAACACAGGGGGAAAGCTCCTTCATATTGGTCTTAGCGATAATATTTTGGATTCTACATCAAAAGCAAAGGAAACAAAAGCAAAAATAGACAAGTGAGACTACCTCAAACTAAAAAACTTCTACAGAGCCAAGGAAACAATCAACAAAAGGAAAAGTTAGCTTATGAAATGGGAGAAAATATTTGCAAATCATGAATCTGATAAGGGATTAATATCCAAAATATGTAAGGAACTCATGAACTCAATAGCAAAAACCAAACAATCTGATTAAAAATAGACAGAGGAAGTGAATAGACATTTTTCTAGAGAAGACATACACATGCCCAATAGGTACATGAAAAGATGCTCAACAACACTAATCATCAGGGAAATGCAAGTCAAAATCACCATATTACCTCACACATGTTAGAATGGCTGTCATCAGAAAGACATGGGATAACAAGTGTCAGTGAGGATGTGGAGATTTTTCACACCCTTGTGCACTGTGGTGGGATTGCAAATTGGTTCAGCCAGAATGGAAAACAGTATGGAGGTTCCTTGAAAAGTTAAAAATAGAACCATATGATCCAGCAGTCCTCCTTCTGGGTGTATAGCCAAAGGAAATGTGTTCATCAGTGGATGAATGGATAAAGAAGGTGTGTTGTGTGTGTGTGTGTGTGTGTGTGTGTGTGTGTGTGTGTGTGTGTATAAAATTCAGCCACGAGAAGAAAAAAATCCTGCCACTTGTAACAACGTGGATGGACCTTGAGGGCATTATGCTAAACAAAAAAAGTAAGACAGAGGAAGACAAATACTGCATAGTATCATTTATATGGGAAACTTAAACAACAACAGTCAAACTCAAAGAAACAGAGAGTAGAAAATTGGTTGCCAGAGGCTGGAGAATTAGGAGAGGTTGGTAAAATGGTACAAACTTTCAGCTATAAGATGAATACAATCTGAGGATCTCAGGTAAAATATGGTGGTTACAGTTGATAGCACTGTATTGTACAATTGAAGTTTGCTTAGAAAGTACAACTTAAATGTTTTCACAAAACAAATAAATAAATAAACTTTGTATCAGGTCCCAGGAAGCAGTCCACTTTCTAACTTCCATGCTACCCTTTCTTTTCCTTCTTGTCCCTTCCTGGCTATTCCCTGCTCAGCTCTCATATTTTTTTCCTTTTTTTTTTTTTATAAATTTATTTATTTATTTTTGGCTGTGTTGGGTCTTCGTTTCTGTGCGAGGGCTTTCTCTAGTTGCGGCGAGCGGGGGCTGCTCTTCATCGCGGTGCACGGGCCTCTCACTGTCGCGGCCTCTCTTGTTGCGGAGCACAGGCTCCAGACGCACAGGCTCAGTAGTTGTGGCTCACGGGCCCAGTTGCTCCGCGGCATGTGGGATCTTCCCAGACCAGGGCTCGAACCCGTGTCCCCTGCATTGGCAGGCAGACTCTCAACCACTGCACCACCAGGGAAGCCCTCAGTTCTCATATTTCAATCCTGATGTTACTTCTTCCAAACCTCTGCTTCTCTAACTCATCTGCTCATCTGGCATTGCTGTCCATTCTATGTCCAGTCTGTGTCTTGAGAGCACTGATTAATTCTACTGTAGTAGTTTGAGTGTTTCCCAAACTGTAGCTGTAATCTCCCTGACAGCAGGAATTATGTTTTATCTTTGTATCCTGACAGCTGGAAGATACCTATGGATATACTTTACAAAAGTTTGTAGATGAATATATATAGATACATATCTATCTTTCTATCTCTAGGGTACAATCAAAAATTATCCACTATATGAAAATCAAGAACACTTCAACATGTAAGAAAATAGACAACAGATGTCCACCCTGAGATGACGTAGATATTGATATTATCAGATAAAGACTTTACAGCATCTCTTATAACCATGCTGTGACAAGTATTGGTGAACATTCTTAAATTGAATGGAAATACAGAAAGTATCAGCCAAGAAACAAGATAAAAAGGTGAACAAATGGAAATTTTAGAACTGAAAAATAAAAGTAACCAAAATTTAAAATCCACTTGATAGGCTCAATAACAGAATGGAAATGACAGAAAATAGAGTCAGTAAACTTAACAATAGTTTGGGAAAAGATAGAAACTTATAAATTCATGAAGTTCAGTGAATCACAATCAGGATAAACAACCAAAAAAAAAAAAAAGCCCAGAAACATCATAATTAAACTTCTGAAAACTAAACACCAAGAAAAATTCTAAAATCAGCTAGAGGAAAATGATGCATTTCATGTAGGAGAACAACTCTTCAAAAGGCTATGGATTTCTCACCAGAAGCTGTGGAGGCCAGAAGGAAGTGGAACATTTTTAATTGTTGAAATGAAAGAACTGTGGTCCATGAATTTTATATCCAGCAAAAATACCCTTCAGGAATGAAGGTGAGATAAAGACATTCTCAGATTAAGATAAATTAAGAGAATTCATGACCAGAGCACCTGCTCTAAAAGAAATGTTAAAGGAAGCTCTTCAGGCATAAAAGAAATGATACTAGAATGAAACTCAGAACACCAGGAATTCAGGAATAACACCATAAATGTTAAAAAAAAAAAAATCTGGGTAAATATGAAACTATTCTTTGCCTCTTCATATATATATATGTGTTTGTGTGTATATATATATATACACAAACACATATATATATAATTATAACATTGATGGGGATTTCTATGTATGTAGATGTAATACAACTACAACATGAAGGGAAAAAGGTAAATGTGCCTATATGGTGGTGAGGTTTTTACTTTCTACTTGAAGTAGTAAAGTACTAATTCTAAGTAGACTTTGAAAAGTCACTATGTATATTATAATTGCTAGAACAACCACTAAATAGTATATATACAAAGAAATATAATCAGGAGAAAAGAAGGGCAGGAAAGAAGAAACAGAGAAGAAAACCCGGAAAACAAATGACATAACAGTGGACCTAAACTAAAACATTTCAATAGTTTCTTTAAACAGAAATGGTCTTGCCTAGGAAAAATGAATGATTTTCTGTATACCAACCATAGGAACTATGTTTCCTCTCTGCTGTACTAATCTACTACTCACACCACTTCTAACACCAAAGATGGGGGTTTTCTCCATCAAGCTATTCTCCAGTTATCAGTAGACACTGATAGGGTGTCTTACAATTTAACTGAATTCTGACACCATCTACCTGGACATAGCATCAGAACCAGTTAAGAGCTCAGAACCGCAAAACTGCTCCCACTTCAGACACTAATCACAAGTCCCAGGTACCTGTACCTGTGATGGACCAGCTATAAATCAGGGCTCCCATGGCCCCCTCCTTGCGTTTGATAATTTGCAAGAGAAACTCACAGAACTCAGGGAAACGCATACTTTCATTTACTGATATATAATAAAGGATATGATAAAGATACAAATAAGCAGCCAAATGAAGAGGTACATAAGGTGAGATCTAGAAGTGTCCCAAGTGCAGGAGCTTCATTTGGGATGATCCACCCTCCTGGCATGTGGTTGTGTTCACCAACCCAGAAGTTCTCTTAACACAGTACTTTAGAGATTCTTATGGAGGTTTCATCACATTTGCATGATTGATTATTAACTCAGTCTCCAGCTCCTCTCCCCTCCCTGGAGAATGAAAGGTGGGGCCATAAGTTCCAAGCTTCTAATCATGGCTTGGTCTTTCTGGTGACCAGACCCCATCCTGAAGCTATCCAGGAGCCCACCAAAGTGCATTACTGGAACAAAAGACACTCCTTTCACCCAGGAAATTCCATGGGATTGAGGAGCTCCGTATTAGGAAACAGGGTCCAAAACCAAATATTAGAACAAAAGGTACTCCTAGCCCCTTTATTGCTTAGTAAATTACAAAGGCTTTAGGAGTTCTTGCCAGGAGATGGGCATGAAGACCAAAATATATATTTATTATTATATCACAACATCACAGGTGTAAACACACCAATTAAAAGATATATGATCCGTTTGGACTTTTTTTATTTTATTTATATTTGGCTGCGTTGGGTCCTCGTGGCTGCACTCGGGCTTTCTCTAGTGGTGAGCGGGGGCTACTCTTCGTTGCAGTGCGCGGGCTTCTCATTGTGGTGGCTTCTCTTGTTGTGGAGCATGGGCTCTAGGCGCGCAGGCTTCAGTAGTTGAGGCACGCGGGCTCAGTAGTTGTGGCTCACAGGCTCTAGAGCACAGGCTCAGTAGTGGCAGCACACGGTCACAGTAGTTGTGGCTCATGGGCTCTAGAGTGCAGGCTCAGTAGTAGTGGTGCATGGGCTCTAGAGCACAGGCTCAGTAGTTGTGGCACACGGGCTCTAGCGCGCAGGCTCAGTAGTTGTGGCGCATAGGCTTAGTTGCTCCGTGGCATGTGGGATCTTCCCCGACCAGGGCTAGAACCCATGTCCCCTGTGTCAGCAGGCAGAGTCTTAACCACTGTGCCACCACCAAGGAAGCCCCCCGTTTGGACTTAAAATGGCCCAATTCCATGCTTTCTTCAAGAAACTCACTTTAAATATAATTATATATTTAGGTTAAAGTAAAAGTTAATAACTCATTCTATGAGGCCAGTGTTATCCTAATACCACACCCTGTGAAAGACATCACAAGAAAACTACAGACCAATATCTCTTATAAATACACAAATATCTTCAACAAATAGAATACTAGAAAACAGCATCTAGCAACAAATTAAAAGGATTATACACCATGACCAAGTGGAATTTATGCCAGGAATGCAATGTTGGTTTAACACCTGAAGGTCAATTAATATAATACACTATATTAATAGACTATTTTGTCCTTTGACAAAAACAACACACAATTAATAGATGCAGGAAAGGCATTAGTCAAACACATTTTCATGATAAAAAAAAATACTCAACATTAGGAATAGAAGGAAACCTCCTCAATCTGATACAGGGCATCTACAAAACAGTCCCGTAGCTAACATTACATTTAATAGTGAAAGGCTGAGATCAGGAACAAGACAAACATTTGTTCTTGCCAAGTCTATTCAACATAGGACTGGAGGTTCTAACCAGGACAGTTGGGCAAGAAAAAGACATAAAAGGCATCCAGTTTGGAAAGGAAGAAGTAAAACACTATCTTCACAGATGGCATGGTCTCATGTATAGAAAATCCTAAGGAATCCACCAGAAGAACTAATAAGTTCAGCAAGGTTGCAGTATACAAAAATCGATTGAATCTCTATACACTAGCAATGAACAATCAGAAAATGAAATCCACAAAAGAATTCCATTTACAATAACATCAGAAGAATAAAATATTTATAAATAAATTTAATAAAAACATGCAAAACTGAACACAAGTTTTCCGTACTGTCCAAAAGTAGAAACCTTTCATAAGCTGAAATTGCATAAAGCAAAGAAGCAATCCATTAGGACACATCTTGCTGAATAAAATATTTATAAATAAATTTAATAAAAACATGCAAAACTTAACACAAGTTTTCCGTACTGTCCAAAAGTAGAAACCTTTCGTAAGCTGAAATTGCATAAAGCAAAGAAGCAATCCATTAGGACACATCTTGCTAGCGGATGCACAAAATAAATTGAGATAAAGCTCAGATGCTCACAGACATAATCAAAGCTATGGTGGTAGCTTGATGCTGAGATGCTGGGTGTAGTTCCTGGGAAAGGAGCTTGGAGGTGCTACGCCACCTGCTCAGGTTGCTTCTATAACAGGTCACTGCAAAATAAACGTTGAACACTATTTTTTGCTTTTTGCCTTTTTTAATAAAAGCAAAAATTCTCTTTAACTTCTTTTAGTCAGCAAAAGCAGGTACTAATGTATGTCTTTTGTGAAAGTGAAGTGTATAAAGCAAACTTTTGAAAAGCAGGGGATAACTTATATTCTGAAAATTATAAAACATCACTGAAAGGAACTAAAGGAGGTATAAGTAAATGAAAAGTTTATGAATTGGAAGGCAATATTGTTAAGATGGCAGTACTCCTCAAACTGATCTACAGATTCAATGAAATCTTTCAAAATCCTTAAAAAAAATACACAGCGTGAGAGTTGCAAGTTAAGTTTTATTTGGAGCAAAATGAGGACTATAGCCCAGGAGATGGCATTTCAGATAGCTCTGAGAAACTGCTCCAAAGAGGTAGGGGGGAAGGTCAGTACCTATGTGATTTTGGTGAAGAGGGAGTACATGCAATCAAGCACATAGTTTTTGCAGAAGATCTCATGAGGGTTACTGCTAGTCACAAGAAGCAGATGTCACCATGAAGGAATTTAGTGCTTTTCTAGATATGAGGAGATTCAAGAATTGGGCTCATAAAATCAGCTCCTGAAAATATCTAACTATCTGAAGACATGTTCTGCCAGTTTTTCTCAGAGCACAGAGTGCCTCATTCCTGATCTCGACCCTGAATTCCTTTCACAGGGTTTTGAAAGTAATCAGGTGCAGCGGCAACCAATTTAATCTTTGTAGAGGGAGATGGCAAGTGCCCAAGGCAAGTGCCAATTTGTAGTTGGCAATCCCAAGTGGCTTCTTTGTAGATATTGCCAAGCTGATCCGAAAATTCATAGAAAAATCAAGGGACCCAGAATAGTTTTAAATATTTTTGAAAAAGTATAAAGTTGGAGGACTCACACTTCCCAATTTCAAAACTTTGTATAAAGTTACAGTAACCAAGTTGGCCATGGTCCTGGGATAAGGATAGATATAGATATATAGATCAATGGAACAGAACTGAGAGTACAGGAATAAACCCTCACATTTATGGTCAATTGATTTTTGATAAGAGTGCCAGAAGAATTCAATGGGGAAAATATAATCTCTTTAACAAATGGTGCTGGGACAACTGGATATCTACATGAAAAATAATGAAGTGGGACCCCCTACTTCACATCATATTAAAAATTAACTCGGGCTTCCCTGGTGGTGCAGTGGTTGAGAATCCGCCTGACAATGCAGGGGACATGGGTTCGATCCCTGGTCCGGGAAGATCCCACATGCCACGGAGCAACTAAGCCTGTGCGCCACAACTACTGAGCCTGTGCTCTAGGGCCTGCGAGCCACAACTACTGAACCCACGTGCCGCAACTACTGAAGCCCGTGCACCTAGAACCCATGCTCCACAACAAGAGAAGCCACCGCAATGAGAAGCCCGCACACTGCAACGAAGAGTAGCCCCCGCTCGCCACAACTAGAGAAAGCCCGCACGCAGCAATGAAGACCCAACACAGCCAAAAATAAATAAATAAAATAAATAAATTTGTTTAAAAAAATAAAATAAAATAAAAATTAACTCAAAGTAGGTCAAGAACCTAAATGTAAGAGCTAAAACTATAAAACTTTTAGAAGAAAACTTAGGGGTAAACTTTTGTCATCATGGCAATGGTTTATTAAATATGACACCCAAAACACAGGCAACCGAAGAAGAATGAGATAAATTGGACTTCATCAAAATTAAAACATTTGAGTTTCAAAGGACACCATTAAGAAAGTGAAAATATGGGAATTCCCTGGCAGACCAGTGGTTAGGACTTCACACTTTCACTGCTGAGGACCCGGGTTCAATCCCTGGTCAGGGAACTAAGATCCCATAAGCTACATGGCACAGCCAAAAAAAAAGTGAAAATGCAACCCACGGAATAGGAGAAAATATTTGTAAATTATTATCTGATAAGTCTACTATCCAGAATATAATAATTAAGAAAAAAACCTTATGAATGAATAATAAAAATTCATTTTCAAAATGGACAAAGGGCCCAAATAGAAATTTATGCAAAGAATGGATACACATGGCCAATAAACACATGAAAAGATACTCAACAGTATTAGTTATTAGGGAAATACAGGTGAAAACCACCAGATACATGACACTTACTAGAGTAGTTAATAAAAAAGGCAAAAAATAAGTATTGATAAGGATGTGAAAAAATTGGAACCGTTCTACATTGATGGTGGGAATATAAAATGGTGCAACTGCTTTGGAAAACAGTCTGGGTGTTCCTCAAAAAGGCAAACATTAGAGTTACCATATAACCTAGTAATTCCACCCTTAGGTGTATACACCCAAGAGAAATGAAAACATGTCACACACAAAAACTTGTACGTAAATATTCATAGCAACATTATTCATAATAGCCAAAAGGTGAAAATAACCCAAATGTCAATCAACTGATAAATGAATAAATTAAATGTGGTCCATCCATACAGTACAATATTATTCAGTTATAAAAAAGAAATGAAGTCCTGACATATGCTACACCATGGATGAATCTTTGAAAAAGTTATGCTAAGTGCAAGAAGCCAGACACAAAAGACCACATAGTGTATAATATTCTTTATGTAGAATGTCCAGAATAGGCAAATCTGTAGGAACAGAAAGTAGGTTAGTGGTTGCCTAGGGCTGGGGGGTTGGAGGAGGCGTACTATGGGGAGGTTGAGAGATAATGGCCAAAGTGGTTTTGGGGGGGTAATAAAAATGTTCTAAAATTGTGATGATGGTTACACGACTTTGTGAAGATACTACCATTGAACTGTGCCCTTTAAATGAGTGGATTATATAGTATACGAATTAAATATCAATAAAGCTGTTTTTAAAAAGTAATAGATAATATATGTAGATTAGAAAGAAAGATATATATCATGCAAACACTAGTCAAATCTGAAATGACTATATTAATATCAAACAAAGTAGATTTCACAGCAAGGAAAAATTATCAGGAATAACAGTATCTTATATAGTGATACTAAGAAGGCATAAAAATCCTACAACAGAGCATTAAAATACATGAAGCATAACCTAATATAACTGAAAGAAGAAAAAGAGAAATCCGCAGTTACAGTCTGAGACTTCAAGATTCCTCTCTTGGTAATCAATAGAACAAGTAGTCAGAAAATAAGAAAGAATATAGAAGAACTGAAAAACAATGTCCACAAGCTACATATAATTGACATTTACAAACATTCTACCCAACAACAGAGTACACATTCTTCTTAGACATCTATGGAATGTTTATCAAGACAGACAATATCTTGAATCTAACACAGATCTTGACAAATGTAAAAGAATTAAAATAATACATAGTATGTTCTCTGACCATAATGGATTTAACTGGAAATTAATAATGGAAAGACGAACAGGAAAAATCTCCCAATATTTAGAAATTTAATCTGACATTCTTGTAAATAATTTATGGGTCATAGAGGAAGTCTAAAGGGCAATTAGAAAATATTTTGATTTGAACAAAAATGAAAATACAAAATGTCAATAAGGCTTTATTGAGATATAATTGACATAGAGCATTGTGTAAATACAAGGTGTACTACATGATTTAATACACATGTATATTGCTAAATACATGCCTCACACAATTACTTTTTTTTGGCTTAAAACAAATTTATTTTACAATTCTGGTAGTCAGGAGTCTGAAATGTATCTCTTGGGGCTAAAATCAAGGTGTAAGTGGGTTATATTCCTTCTGTAGGCTCTAGGGGAAAATTTGTTGTTTCTTTCTCAGCTTCTAGGGCTGCCTGCATTCCTTGGTTAGTCACCCCCCATCACTACAATCTCTACTTCTGTCATCACACCTCCTCTTACTCTGACATTCCACCTTTAAAAAAAATTGTGGTAACATTGGTTTATAATATTAAATACGTTTCATGTGTACAACCTTATATTTCAGTTTCTGTATACACTACCATGTGCTCACCACCGAAAGTTTAATTTCCTTACATCACATACAGTTGACCCTCTTTACCCTTTTCTCCATCCCCTCATCCTTTACCCCTCTGGTAAACACTAATATGTTCTCTGTATCTGTGTGTTTTGTTTGCGTGTGAAACCACACAGTATTTGTCTTTCTCTGACTTATTTCACTTAGCATAATACACTCAAGGTCCATTCATGTTGTTTCAAATGGCAAGATTTTATCATTATATGCCTGAGTAGTATTCCACTAATTTTATCACAATCTGATAAACACTTCTCTACAAGCATCACAGAATGGGTACCATTAGCATTTACTGAAAGAACACTTTGCTGAATACAAGTTGCAAGTAGCTTGTAGGAAACATCTTATTCCAAGTCCTGTTAACACTTCGTCTTTCCTGTCACAGAATGGGTATCACTTGCCTTCACTGAAAGAACTGTGGTGAACAGAGCTTTAACTCACTTGAAAGAAACAAGTTTATTACAAGTCTTGTTAAACAATTCTCTACATGCATCAGAGAATGGCTGTCACTTCCGTACACTGGAAAAACATGGGGCTGAATGCACCTTGCAACTAGCTTCTAAAATACTTCTTTATTACAAGTCTTGTTAAACACTTGACCTCCAGCATCACAGAATGTATAACACATTCACTTGAAGGACATTCTGCTGTAAATAATTTGTAAGGAACATCTTTATTACACGTGTTGTTAAATTTTCACTACATGCATTATAGAATGGGTATCAATTCCATTAACAAAGAGAATATGGTACTGAACTCAGCGTGCAAATTTCTGTAAGAAACATATTTATACAAATCTGGTTAAGAGTTCACTACCTGCATCACAGAAATTGTGTCAATTGCATTCACAGAAAGAACGCTCTACTGAACACCTGGTGTAGCTTTTAAGAAAGAATTTTATAACAAGTTTGTTAAACACTTCAGTAAATACATTCTGGAATAAGTGTCACTCCCATTCACTTAGAGAACACAGTGCTGAAGACATGTTGCAACTAGCCAATAAAAAACATTTTTATGGGGAGAGGGATCTAAGATGATGGCATAGGGCTACTCTGAGTTCAACTCCTCCCATAGACATGCTAATCTACACCTACATACAGAGCAATTTCTCCTGAAGAATACCTGAGGGCAGACTGTGTATAAAAGGACCACACAGAACCAGGTTTGAAAGATGGAGATGGGGGACTCCCATCCTCAATGCAGTGACCTGCAGTAAAGAGGGATATTGCTGAGGAACCAGAGTGCAGACTCTCGTGCTTTGGGATGTATTAAAAGAACAGTAGTTTAAAAGGTACCTACACTATACTGAAAGGAAATCCATTTACTAACTCTATAGAGTTTCTGCCAAATGGGCAGGAAACTGCTGGAGCTATCTCTGGGGTTGTAGGCATTGGTGAGTGCCATTTTTGAGTCCCCTGGGACTCCCATTGTCCCAGACCTACTCCAGCTCTAGCCACAGCCTTGAGGATGATGCTACCCAAGGGTTGCCCCCAGCCCTTGCCCACTTCAACCCACACAAACCTGCCAATTCAGCCTCAGGCACAGTTCTCCCCATGGACTCAGCCTGGCCCTCACCCCCTCCAGCTCTACCTCCCCTGGCCTGCACCCACTCCAGCTCCAGCCAACCTGTCAAAGCCACCAGGTGAAAGCAGTCTACACAAGGGATGACCCCACACAAGACCAGGAAAGGTAGCTGTTTTGCCTAACTCAGAAACAAAAACCAGAAGTCAAACAAAGAGGAGAGAGATGAATATGTTCCAAATGAAAGAACAACAACAACAAAAATCCAGAAAAAGAAGCCCTAATGCAACAGAGATAAGCAATTTACCTGATAAAGTGTTCAGAGAAATGGTCATTGAACTCGGGAGAAGAATGGAGGAACTCAGTGAGAACTCAATAAGAACAAAATCTTAGAAAATATAAGAACGAACCAACCAGAACTAAAGAATACAATAACTGAAAATTTAAAATCCTAGAGGCTATCAACAGCCAATTATATGATGTAGAAGAACAGATAAGAAATCTGGAAGATAGAATAGTGAACATTGCTCAATCAGAACAGCAAAAAGAAGAAATAATTTTCTAAAATGAGAAGAGTTTAAGGTACCTCTGGGACAACATCAAGTGCACTAACGTTTGAATTATAGGAGTCTCAGAAGAAGAACAGACAGAGAAAGGGACAGAATTTATTTGAAGAAATAATAGCTGAAAATTTCCCTGACCTGGGGGAGGAAACAGACATCCAGGTACAGGAAGCACAGAGGGTTGCAAACAAGATGTACTCAAAGAGATCCACACCAGGATATATTATGATTAAAATGTCATATGTTATAAAGAGAGAACCTTAAAGGCAGCAAGAAAAAAATGACTAATCACAAAGGAACTCCCATAAAACTATCAGCTGATTTCTCAGCAGAAAGTTTATAGGCCAGTGGGAGTGGCAGGATATATTTAAAATGCTGAAAGGAAAAAAAAAATACAACCCAGAATACTCTATCTAGCAAGATTATCATTCAGAATTGAAGGAGAGATAGAGTTTCCCAGAGAAGCAAAAACTAAAGGAGTTCAACATAAATAAAGTGGTCTTACAAGAAGTATTAAACGGTCTTCTTTATGCAGATGAGAAAAGACCACAACTAGATATTTTAAAACATGTGGAAAAAAAAGATCTCACTGGTAAAGGCAAATACATGGTAAAGGCAGCAGACCAGCCACTTAAAAAGCTAGTATGGAGGTTAAAAGACAAAAGTAGTAAAATCAACTATAACTACAATAAATAGTTAAGGGATACACAAAATAAAAAGATGTAAAATGTGACATCAAAGACATAAAACATGGTGGGGGTTAGTAAAAAAAATGTAGCGATTTTAGAATGCCTTCAAACTTAAGTGATTATCAGCTTAAACAGCTATATATACGGGGCTATGTATATAAACCTCATGGTAACCACAAACCAAAAACCTACAATGGATACACAGAAAATAAACTAAAAGGAATCAAAACGTAACACTAAAGAATCCATCAAACTACAAAGGAAGAAACCAAGAGAAGACAGGAACAGAGAAAAACTACAAAAACAACCAGGAAACAATTAACAAAATGACAATAAGTACATATCTATCAATAATTACTTTAAATAAAAAATGGTCTAAATGCTCCAATCAAATGACATAGAATAGCTGAATGGATTAAAAAAACAAGACCCATCTATATGCTGCCTACAAGGGACTCATTTCAGATCTAAAGACACATAGACTGAAAGTGAAGGGATGGAAAAAGATATTCCATGCAGATAGAAAAGAAAAGAAAGCTGGAGTAGCAATACTCATATTAGGCAAAATAGACTTTAAAACAAAGATTGCAACAAAAGACAAAGAAGGGCATTACATAATGATAAAAGGGTCAATCTAACAAGCGAATAGAAGATATATAAACATTTATGCATCCAACATAGGAGCACCTTAACATATAAAGCAAATATAAGCAGAACTAAAGGGACAGTAACACAATATTAGTAGGGGGGTTTAGTACCCTACTTACACCAACAAACAGATAATCCAGGCAGAAAACCAATAATGATAAAACAGTGGTCTTAAACGACACATTAGAGCAGATGAACTTAACAGATATATATAGAACATTCCAGCCAAAAGCAACAGAATACACGTTTTTTTCAAGTGCACATGAAACATTCTCCAGGATAGGTCACATGTTAGGCTACAAAACAAGTCAATAAATTTACCAAGATTGAATCATATCACTAAGGCTGATCTCTTTCCCTTTGTTCTTTCCCTTCTTCCTGCCTGGAATTTAGATGCAATGCTGGCGGTAGAGCAGCCGCCTTGTGACCATAAGGTGACCATTAGAATAAAAGGCTTAGAAAAGGGCTCGAGTTACAATGGCATGGTGGAGCTGTCTCTTAACATAGAGAAAGAAATCTCTTATTTGAGTAAGTCACCGTGATTTGGGTTTTTAGATATATGTAGCCAAATGCAATTCCCAGTTAAAATAAATACCTAACTATGACAGTAAAAAAAAAAAAAAGATTGAATCATATCAAGCACATTTTCCAACAACAGTATGAAACTAGAAATCAATTACAAGAAGAAAATTAGAAAAAATACAAATATGTGAAACTAAACAACATGCTACTGAAAAACAAATGTGTCAATGAAAAAATAAAAAAGGAGGGGAGAGTGGCCAATATGGCAGAGTAGGAAGACACTAAGCTCACCACCTCCACGGGCACACCAAAATTACAACTATTTGCAGAGCAACTATCACTGAGAACAACATGCAGACTAACAGAAAAGAATTTATACAACTAAAGATATATAGAAGGAACCACAATGAGACAGGTAGGGAGGGCAGAAAGACAGTATAGTCAAGACACATACCTCAGGATGGGAGACCCACAAACAGGAAGATAATTACAATTGCAGAGGTACTCCCCAAGGAGTGATTGGTCTGAGCCCTACATCTGTCTCCCATGCCTGAGGGGTTCTGCACTGGGAAGATGAGCCCCCGGAACATTTGGTTTTTAGGCTGGCAGGTCTTACTTTCAGGAGAACTAGAGGGCTGTGGGAAATAGACTCCACTCTTAAAGGGCAACACAAAATCTCACATGCTCCAGGACCCAAGACAGAAACAGTAATTTGAAAGGAGCCTGGCTCAGACTCACCTGCTGACCTTTAAGAGCCTCCCAGAGAGGCAGGAGGCAACTGGAACTCACCCTGGGGACATAGATACTGGTGAGAGTCATTATTGGGAACTCATTCTACCACAAGGACACTGGTACTGGCAAGCACCATTTTGCAATCCTCCCTCTAGCTTATTAACATCATGACCCAGTGCTGCCCACCAGCCTGTTGGCACTAGTCATGGGATGCCCCAGGCCAAGCAACTAGGCAGACAGTGACACAGCCCCACCCACCAGCAGACTGGCTGCTGTAGGAACCTCTAAGCTCCCTGCTGCACTGAGACCCAGCCCCACCCACCACAGGGCCCAGGACCCACCCCCACGCACAACTGGGCTGGCACAAGTTCCAGGACCCATGGGTCCCCACACACAGCCACCCCAGGATCCGGACCTACCTACCAGAAGGCCAACACCAGCCCTGTGACACCCTCAGGCCACGATCCCACCCACCAGCAGTCTGACACTGCCTCAGGACCCCCAGGCTATGGTACCATCCATCAACATGCTGGTACCAGGACTGAGACTCCCTAGACCATGCAGCCTGCTGTGAAAGGACGTGCCCCCACCCACCAGCAGCCAACAAACTTCATACTAATCAGGGTCTGGCAAGCAACAGGACTAGAGACCAGCCACACCAACCAGCATGCCCACAGTAGTCAGCCTATCATAACAGAAGGGCCTGTGCAGCCCACATAGAGGACACACCTAGAGCATATAGCTCTGGTGACTAAAGGGGAGAGTGCTGCTGTGCCTCACAGGATGTCTCCCACAAAAGACTACTTCTCCAAGATCAGGAGTCATAACCAACGTACCAAATACATAGAAATAAAAACAGAATTAGGTAAAATGAGGTGACAGAGGAATATGTTTCAAACAAAGGAACAAGGTAAAACCCCAGAAAAAGAGCTAAGTTAAGTAGAGATAAGCAATCTACCCTACAAAGAATTCAATGTAATGATCATAAAGATGATCAAAGAATGTGGGAGAAGAATGGATAACACAGTGAGAAGTTAGACGTTTCTAACAAAGTGTTAGAAACTATAAGGAAGAACCAAATATAGATGAAGAATACAATAACTGAAATTAAAAATTCACTAGAAGGAATCAACAGTAGATTAGATGATACAGAGGAATGAATCAGTGAACTGAAGACAGAGTAGTGGATCTCACTCAAGCTGAACAGAAAATAATTTTTTTAAATGAGAACAGTTTAAGACACCTGTGGGACAACATCAAGTATACTAACATTCACATTATAGGGATCCCAAAAAAAAAGAAAAAGAAAGAGAAGAGAAAAGAGCAGAGAAGATATGTGAAGATGTAATAGATGAAAACTTTGCTAACCTGGAAAAGAAAACACACACTCCATGTCCAGGAATCACATAGAATCCCAGACAAGATCAACCCAAAGATGACCACACCATCAGACACTGTAAATTAAATGGCAAAAAAAAAAAGATAAATAGAGAATATTAAAATCAGCAAGGGCAAAGCAACTAGTTACTTACAAGGAAACTCCCAAAAGACCATCAGCTGATTTTTCAGCAGAAACTCTGGACACGAGAAGGGAGTGGCACAATATGAAAGGAAAGGATCTACAACCAAGAATACTCTACCCAGCAAGGCTCTCATTCAGATTTGATTGGGAGATCAAAAGTTTTACAAAGAAGGGCTTCCCTGGTGGCGCAGTGGTTGAGAATCTGCCTGCCAATGCAGGGGACACGGGTTCGAGCCCTGGTCTGGGAAGATCCCACATGCCACGGAGCCACTAGGCCCGTGACCACAACTACTGAGCCTGCGCGTTTGGAGCCTGTATTCTGCAACAAGAGAGGCCGCGATAGTGAGAGGCCCGTGCACCGTGATGAAGAGTGGCCCCCACTTGCCGCAACTAGAGAAAGCCCTCGCACAGAAACGAAGCCCCATCACAGCCATAAATAAATAAATAAATAAAATTAAAAAAAAAAAAAGTTTTACAAAGAAGCAAAAGCTAAAAGAATTTGGCACCACAAAACCAGCTTTACAAGATACGTTAAAGAGACTTCTCTAAACAGAAAAGATTACAACATGAAATATGAAAATTACAAAAGGAAAAATCTCATTGATAAAGGCAAACATATAGTAAAGGTAGTAGATCAGACACTTATAAAACTAGTAGGAAAGTTAAAAGAAAAAACTGGTCAAATCATCTTTATCCAGAATAAGTAGTTAAGGAATACACAAAATAAAAAGATGTAAAATATGATGTCGTAAACGTGTGGTGAGAATGGAGTAAAAATGCAGATTGTTGAACTACATTTGAACTTAAGGGATCAGCAACTAAAAATAATCACATATATAATAAATATAATGTATATATATATATACATCTTTTTTGTTTTTCTATATGTATAAATCTTATGGTAACCATAAACCAAAAATCTATAATAGATAAACACAAAAAAGAGAAAGAAATTGAAACATAACACAAAAGATAATCATCAAATCACAAGTGAAGAGAGTAAAAGAAGAAGGAACAACAAAGAACTAGAAAAATAACCTCAAAACAATCAACAAAATGTCAGAGAGACCTTCAAGATGGCAGAGTAGTAAGACATGGAGATCACCTTCCTCCTCACAAAAACATCAGAGATACATCTACATGTGGAACAACTCCTACAGAACACCTACTGGATGCTGGCAGAAGACCTCAGACTTCCCAAAAGGCAAGAAACTCCCCACGTACCTGGGTGGGGCAAAAGAAAAAAGAAAAAACAGAGACAAAAGAATAGGGACAGGACCTGCATCTCTGGGAGGGAGCTGTGAAGGAGGAAAGGTGTCCACACACTAGGAGCCCCTTCGCGGGCGGAGACTGCGGGTGGCGGAGGGGGGAAGCTTCGGAGCCACGGAGGAGAGCGCAGCCACATTGGTGCAGAGGGCAAAGCGGAGAGATTCCCGCACAGAGGATCGGTGCCGACCAGCACTCACCAGCCCGAGAGGCTTGACTGCTCACCCGTGGGGGTGGGTGGGGGCTGGGAGCTGAGGCTCAGGCTTCGAAGGTCAGACCCCAGGGAGAGGACTGGGGTTGGCTGCGTGAACACAGCCTGAAGGGGGCTAGTGTGCCACAGCTAGCTGGGAGGGAGTCCTGGGAAAAGTCTGGACCTGCCTAAGAGGCAAGAGAACATTGTTTCGGGGTGCGCGAGGAGAGGGGATTCAGAGCGCCACCTAAACGAGCTCCAGAGACGGGCGCAAACCACAGCTATCAGCAAGGACACCAGAGACGGGCATGAAACGCTAACGCTGCTGCTGCAGCCACCAAGAATCCTGTGTGCAAGCACAGGTCACTATCCACACCTCCCCTCCCGAAGCCTGTGCAGCCCACCACTGCCATGGTCCCGTGATCCAGGGACAACTTCCCTCGGAGAACACACGGTGCACCTCAGGCTGTTGCAACATCACACCGGCCTCTGCCGCTGCAGGCTCGACCCGCATTCTGTACCCCTCCCTCCCCCCGGCCTGAGTGAGCCACAGCCCCCTAATCAGCCGCTCCTTTAACCCACTCCTGTCTGGGTGAAGAACAGACACCAGAGGGCGACCCACATGCAAAGGCAGGGCCAAATCCAAAGCTGAACCCCAAGAGCTGTGCAAACAAAGAAGAGAAAGGGAAATCTCTCCCAGCAGCCTCAGGAGCAGCAGATTAAATCTCCACAATCAACTTGATGTACCTGCATCTCTGGAACACCTGAATAGACAACGAATCATCCCAAAATTGAGGCAGTGGACTTTGGGAGTAACTAGAATTGGGGTTTGCTTTCTGCATCTAATTTCTTTCTGGTTTTATGTTTATCTTTGTTTAGTATTTAGAGTGTATTATCATTGGTAGATTTGTTTACTGATTTGGTTGCTCTCTTCCTTTTTATTTTATATATATATATATATTTCCTTTTTCTCTTTTTGTGTGTATGTGTATACTTCTTTGTGTGATTTTGTCTGTATAGCTTTGCTTTTATCATTTGTCCTAGGGTTCTGTCTGTCCGTTTTTTTTTTTTTAGTATAGTTTTTAGTGCTTGTTATCATTGTTGGATTTGTCTTCTGGTTTGGTTGCTCTCTTCTTTCTTTCTTTCTTTTTATTACTTTTTAAATTTTTTTTATTTTTAATAATTTTTTTTATTTTAGTAACTTTTTAATTTAATTTAATTTAATTTAATTTAATTTCTTTCTTTCTTTCTTTCTTTCTTTCTCGCTTTTCTTCTGAGCCGTGTGGCTGACAGGGTCTTGGTGCTCTGGCCAGGTGTCAGGCCTGTGCCTCTGAGGTGGGAGAGCCGATTCCAGGACATTGGTCCACCAGAGACCTCCCAGCTCCATGTAATATCAAACGGCAGAAGCTCTCCCAGAGATCTCCATCTCAACGCTAAGACCCAGCTCCACTCAACGACCAGCAAGCTACAGTGATGGACACCTTATGCCAAACAACTAGCAAGACAGGAACACAACACCACCCATTAGCAGAGAGGCTGCCTAAAATCATAATAAGTTCACAGACACCCCAAAACACACCATCGGATGCAGTCCTGCCCACCAGAAAGACAAGATCCAGCCTCATCCACCAGAACACAGGCACCAGTCCCCTCCACCAGGAAGCCTACACAACCCACTGAACCAACCTTACCCACTGGGGGCAGACACCAAAAACAATGGGAACTACGAACCTGCAGCCTGTGAAAAGGAGACCCCAAATACAGTAAGTTAAGCAAAATGGGAAGACACAGAAACACACAGCAGATGAAGCAGCAAGGTAAAAACCCACCAGACCAAACAAATGAAGAGGAAATAGGCAGTCTACCTGAAAGAGAATTCAGAGTAATGGTAGTAAAGACGATCCAAAATCTTGGAAATAGAATGGAGAAAATACAAGAAACGTGTAACAGGGACCTAGAAGAACTAAAGAGCAAACAAACAATGATGAACAACAGAATAAATGAAATTAAAAATTCTCTAGAAGGAATCCACAGCAGAATAACTGAGGCAGAAGAACGGATAAGTGACCTGGAAGATAAAATAGTGGAAATAACTACTACAGAGAAGAATAAAGAAAAAAGAATGAAAAGAATTGAAGACAGTCTCAGAGACCTCTGGGAGAACATTAAACGCACCAACATTCAAATTATAGGGGTCCCAGAAGAAGAAGAGAAAAAGAAAGGGACAGAGAAAATACTTGAAGAGATTATAGTCGAAAACTTCCCTAATATGGGAAAGGAAATAGTCAATCAAGTACAGGAAGCACATAGAGTTCCATACAGGATAAATCCAAGGAGAAACACTCCAAGACACATATTAATCAAACTATCAAAAATTAAATACAAAGAAAAAATTTAAAAGCAGCAAGGGAAAAACAACAAGATACAAGGGATTCCCCATGAGGTTAACAGCTGATCTTTCAGCAGAAACTCTGCAAGCCAGAAGGGAGTGGCAGGACCTATTTAAAGTGATGAAAGGGAAAAACCTACAACCAAGATTACTCTACCCGGAAAGGATCTCATTCAGATTCAATGGAGAAATTAAAACCTTTACAGATAAACAAAAGGTAAGAGAATTCAGCACCACCAAACCAGCTTTAAAACAAATGCTAAAGGAACATCTCTAGGCAGGAAACACAAGAGAAGGAAAAGACCTACAATAACAAACCCGAAACAAATAAGAAAATGGTAATAGGAACGTACATATTGATAACTACCTTAAATGTAAATGGATTAAATGCTCCAACCAAAAGACATAGACTGGCTGAATGTATACAATAACAAGACCCGTATATATGCTGTCTACAAGAGGCCCACTTCAGACCTAGGGACACATACAGACTGAAAGTGAGGGGATGGAAAAAGATATTCCATGCAAATAGAAACCAAAACAAAGCTGGAGTAGCAATTTTCATATGAGACAAAATAGACTTTAAAATAAAGACTATTACAAGAGACAAAGAAGGACACTACATAATGATCAAGGGATCAATCCAAGAAGAAGATATAACAATTGTAAATCTTTATGCACCCAACATAGGAGCACCTCAATACATAAGGCAAATGCTAACAGCCATAAATAGGGAAATTGACAGTATCACAATAATAGTAGGGGACTTTAACACCCCACTTTCACCAATGGACAGATCATCAAAAATGAAAATAAATGAGGAAACACAAGCTTTAAATGATACATTAAACAAGATGGACTTAATTGATATTTATAGGACATTCCATCCAAAAACAACAGACAAACACTTTCTTCTCAAGTGCTCATCGAACAGTCTCCAGGATAGATGATATCTTGGGTCACAAATTAAGCCTTGGTAAATTTAAGAAAATTGAAATAGTATCAAGTATCTTTTCTGACCACAACGCTATGAGACTAGATATCACTTACAGGAAAAAAAATCTGTGAAAAATACAAACACATGGATGCTAAACCATACACTACTAAATAGCCAAGAGATCACTGAAGAAATCAAAGAGGAAATCAAAAAATACCTAGAAACAAATGACAATGAAAACACAACAACCCAAAACCTATTGCTTTTCTCTAAAGCAATTAGAGAAAGAAGAACCAAGAAAACCCCAAAGTTAGCAGAAGGAAAGAAATCATAAAGATCAGATCAGAAATAAATGAAAAAGAAAAGAAGGAAACAATAGCATAGATCAATAAAACTAAAAGCTGGTTCTTTGAAAAGATAAACAAAATTGATAAACCATTAGCCAGACTCATCAAGAAAAAAAGGGAGAAGACTCAAATCAATAGAATTAGAAATGAAAAAGGAGAAGTAACAACTGACACTGCAGAAATACAAAGGATCATGAGAGATTACTACAAGCCACTACATGCCAATAAAGTGGACAACCTGGAAGAAATGGACAAATTCTTAGAAAAGCACAAGCTTCCAAGACTGATCCAGGAAGAAATAGAAAATATAAACAGACCAATCACAAGCAGTGAAATTGAGACTGTGATTAAAAATCTTCCAACAAACAAAAGCCCAGGACAAAATGGCTTCACAGGCGAATTCTATCAAACATTTAGAGAAGAGCTAACACCTATCCTTCTCAAACTCTTCCAAAATATAGCAGAGGGAGGAACACTCCCAAACTCATTCTACTAGGCCACCATCACCCTGATACCAAAACCAGACAAAGATGTCAGAAAAAAAGAAAACTACAGGCCAATATCACTGATGAACATAGATTCAAAAAATCCTCAACAAAATGCTAGCAAACAGAATCCAACAGCACATTAAAAGGATCATGTACCATGATCAAGTGGGGTTTATCCCAGGAATGCAAGGATTCTTCAATATCCGCAAATCAATCAACGTGATACACCATATTAACAAACTGAAGGAGAAAAACCATATGATCATCTCAATAGATGCAGAAAAAGCTTTCAACAAAATTCAACACCCATTTATGATAAAAACCCTCCAGAAAGTAGGCATAGAGGGAACTTACCTCAACATAATAAAGACCATATATAACAAACCCACAGCCAACATCGTTCTCAATGGTGAAAAACTGAAACCATTTCCTCTAAGATCAGGAAAAAGACAAGGTTGTCCACTCTCCCCACTATTATTCAACATAGTTTTGGAAGTTTTAGCCACAGCAATCAGAGAAGAAAAAGAAATAATAAAAGGAATCCAAATCAGAAAAGAAGAAGTAAAGCTGTCCCTGTTTGCAGATGACATGATAGTATACATAGAGAATCCTAAAGATGCTACCAGAAAACCACTAGAGCTAAGCAATGAATTTGGTAAAGTAGCAGGATACAATATTAATGCACAGAAGTCTCTTGCATTCCTATACATTAATGATGAAAAATCTGAAAGAGAAATTAAGGAAACACTCCCATTCACCATTGCAACAAAAAGAATAAATACCTAGAAATAAACCTACCTAAGGAGACAAAAGACCTGTATGCAGAAAACTATAAGATACACTGATGAAAGAAATTAAAGATGACACAAACAGTTGGAGAGTTATACCATGTTCTTGGATTGGAAGAATCAACATTGTTAAAATGACTATACTACCCAAAGCAATCTACAGATTCAATGCAATCCCTATCAAACTACCAATGGCATTTTTCACAGAACTAGAACAAAAAATTTCACAATTTGTATGGAAACACGAAAGACCCTGAATAGCCAAAGCAATCTTTGAAAGAAAAACGGAGCTGGAGGAATCAGGCTTCTGGACGTCAGACTATACTACAAAGCTACAGTAATCAGGACAGTATGGGCCTTCCCTGGTGGCACAGTGGTTGGGAATCCGCCTGCCAATGCAGGGGACACGGGTTCGAGCCCTGGTCTGGGAGGATCCCACATGCCGTGGAGCACCTGGGCCCATGTGCCACAACTACTAAGCCTGCGCTCTAGAGCCTGCGAGCCACAACTACTGAGCCCGCACGCCTGGAGCCCATGCTCCGCAACGAAGAGTATCCCCTGCTTGCCGCAACTAGAGAAAGCCCGTGCGCCGCAACGAAGACCCAAAGTAGCCAAAAATAAATTAAATAAATAAGTAAATAAAATATCATTAAAAAAAAAAGACAGTATGGTACTGGCACAAAAACAGAAATATAGATCAATGGAACAGGATAGAAAGCCCAGAGATAAACCCACTCACATATGGTCACCTTATTTTTGATATAGGAAGTAAGAATATACAATGGAGAAAAGACAGCCTCTTCAATAAGTGGTACTGGGAAAACTGGACAGCTACATGTAAAAGAATGAAATTAGAACACTTCCTAACACCATACACAAAAATAAACTCAAAATGGACTAAAGACCTAAGTGTAAGGCCAGACACTATAAAACTCTTAGAGGAAAACATAGGCAGAACACTCTATGACATAAATCACAGCAAGATCCTTTTGAACCACCTCCTAGAGAAATGGATATAAAAACAAAAATAAACAAATTGGACATAACGAAACTTAAAAGCTTTTGCACAGCAAAGGAAAACTTAAACAAGATGAAAAGACAACCCTCAGAATGGGAGAAAGTATTTGCAAATGAAGCAACTGACAAAGGATTAATCTCCAAAATTTACAAGCAGCTCATCATGAAGCTCATTATCAAAAAAAAGAAACAACCCAATCAAAAAATGGGCAGAAGACTTAAATAGACATTTCTCCAAAGAAGATATACAGATTGCCAACAAACACATGAAAGGATGCTCAACATCACTAATCATTAGAGAAATGCAAATCAAAACTACAATGAGGTATCACCACACACAGGTCAGAATGGCCATCATCAAAAAATCTACAAACAAACAAACAAACAAATCTACAAACAATAGATGCTGGAGAGGGTGTGGAGAAAAGGGAACCCTCTTGCACTGCTGGTGGGAATATAAATAGATACAGCCACTATGGAGAACAGTATGGAGGTTCCTTAAAAAGCTAAAAATAGAACTACCATACGACCCAGCAATCCCACTACTGGGCATATACCCTGAGAAAACCATAATTCAAAAAGAGTCATGTACCACAATATTCATTGCAGCTCTATTTACAATAGCCAGGACATGGAAGCAACCTAAGTGTCCATCGACAGATGAATGGATAAAGAAGATGTGGCACATATATACAATGGAATATTACTCAGCCATAAAAAGAAACGAAATTGAGTTATTTGTAGTGAGGTGAATGGACCTAGAGTCATACAGAGTGAAGTAAGTCAGAAAGAGAAAAACAAATACCAGATGCTAACACATATATATGGAATCTAAAAAAAAAAAAAAGGTTCTGAAGAACCTAGGGGCAGAACAGGAATAAAGATGCAGACTAGAGAATGGACTTGAGGACATGGGGAGGGGGAAGGGTAAGCTGGGACGAAGTGAGGGAGTGGCATGGACATATATACACTACCAAATGTCAAACAGATAGCTAGTGGGAAGCAGCCGCATAGCACAGGGAGATCAGCTTGGTGCTTTGTGACCACCTAGAGGGCTGGGATAGGGAGGGTGGGAGGGAGACACAAGAGGGAGGGGATATGGGGATATATGTATATGTATAGCTGATTCACTTTGTTATAAAGCAGAAACTAACACACCATTGTAAAGCAATTATACTCCAATAAAGATGTTTAAAAAAAAGTTATTAAAATTCAGATTCTGTGTTCCAATTGGCTTGAAACTGAATCTTAGTTATGCACACACTATTTGAAAAAAAAAAAACCGTGGCCCTTCTTCATGTGCATTTCTAACTAAATGGAATGATGGGACCAAAGGCAATTTAGAATATCAATGGCCATTATGGGAAACTTTTGAAATCTCCAACCTTAATTTCCTTAAAACTAAACTGGACTACAAGAGATCAAAGTTTTCCAGAACTGAGTGGAATGCTTATTTTGATTGGTATTTTGAGGCTTCCCAAGGTTATCAGAGGTCTAAAATGGCCTCTCTTCAAAATAAGATTTTAAGATTAACTGGGGCAAACAAATGATTAAAGAAAGATCAAAGGGCTCCTGAAGCCGCAGCCCTTTATTTATTTATTTTAATATATTTATTTATTTTTAATTTTATTTATTTATTTATATTTATTTTTTGGCTGTGTTGGGTCTTCGTTTTTGTGTGAGGGCTTTCTCCAGTTGCGGCAAGTGGGGGCCACTCTTCATCGCGGTGCGCGGGCCTCTCACTGTCACAGCCTCTCTTGTTGCGGAGCACAGGCTCCAGACGCGCAGGCTCAGTAGTTGTGGCTCACGGGCCTAGTCGCTCCGTGGCATGTGGGATCTTCCCAGACCAGGGCTCGAACCCGCGTCCCCTGCATTGGCAGGCAGATTCTCAACCATTGCGCCACCAGGGAAGCACAGGCCTTTCTTCCTGGTCTCTTTTTCTCAGGCTTTGCGTCCTGCACTGTCCTGTCTCTCTCAACGCCTGTGCTCAGACTTCACCTCCAGCACCATCTTCCTCCTTCTCTTCTACACTGTCTATGCCTCCTCTATACCCTCAGCTCCGTCACACTAATTCTCTCACCAAACTTCTACTTTTTTCCTCTGAAACTATCAGAATCTGTCCCGTTAATATTAAGCCTTCTGAGGATCCCAAGGCTAAACCCTTAATTTCTTACACTCCCTGGACTAAAGCTGAACTGTGAGCCAGTCAAAAATGTCCCAGAGTAACGCAGATCCTCATAAATTTACTGAGGAATCGCAGATCCTCATAAATTTACTGAGGAATTCAATAGAGTCATTCAGATGTATCAGCCTGGTTTCACTGACTTATTCTTGTTCATATGCTTGTCAGTGAAGGGCAGGCCCAGCCCTGGATGAAAACCACTAACTGGGAAAATCCTGAAAGATCTCTAGAGTTACAACTGGGAGGCCAGCCCTCTTGGCTATAATAGGCTAACTTATTACACAATCAGGCTCAGGCAATCGCTAGATGACTTCACTGAGCAATGCCTAGGGCTTTTCCAAAGTCTGTTGGTTGGAACAAAATTCAGTCTTGTGCACAAAAGTCTGATGAACCTGTTCATGAATATTATAATTGAGTTCAGGTGGTTTTTAAAAAAATGTCTGTAGAGAACAAACTTATGGTTACCAGTGGGGAAGGGAAGGGGGATAGATTGGGAGTTGGGGATTGACATGTACACACCGCTATATTTAAAATGGATAACCAACAAGGACCTACTGTACAGCACAGGGAACTCTGCTTAATATTATGTAACAACCTAAATGGGAAAAGAATTTGAAAAAGAATTTAAAAATAAAGAAAGAAAAGTCTGATCTTCCTTCAGATGTTGACTCCACTGAGTAGCTTTTAACTCTATGCTTATTAACTGGCCAGACCAGGAGCTTTCCCTTCTAGTAAAATGGACCAGGATGGAAAGGGAAACTATGTCCACTCCAGGTTTGGTTAGTCTGGCAAACCAGCTCTCTCACACTCCAGATGAGTCATCTCAAAGGAAGACTGCTAAAATTCATAATCTTCACCTCCAGCAAATGAAGGCCCCTAAACAAAACCAAAACCTTCCTACTTGTTGCTGCTATTATTGCAAAGAGCCAGGACATTGGAAAATAAATTGTTACAAATTCAAACTCTTCAGGTTCCTGCGGCCCTCTAACCAGCCTTTCTAATGTACTCCCAATTCTCAAAGATGGGGCTCCATAGATGGGGCTCTTCCCAATTCTCCCTCTTAATTGGCTGGGAGAAACGTTTCTCCAGATGGGGGATGAATCTCTTCCAGTACGAACTGACCCCAGAGCCACACTCTCAGTGCTCAGCGCCACTATTATACAGCAGCCCCTGCATCAGAGGACTAAAACAGTTCAAACAGTGGGGATCTCTAATGAACCTCAAGAGGTTCCTGTCTCTGAACCTATTCCCCTTTATTTAGGCCCTTTGAGAGATACACACCATTTTCTCCTGGAATTTATTTCTCCCCAAAGGGGAAAATGATTCTAGAAATTGACAGTGGTCATCAAAGTAACCCACCACATGAATTAAATGACCCTTTGACATCTTTTATTTGTCCCATCTCTGATGGTACCAGAGCTGATTCTGGAAACACTGATCATTTGTCCGTATTGAGTCAGCTACCACCCTCCTTATGGGCAAAATCTCCAACTGACCCCTCAAATCCTCTTAATCAATGTCCTACAAGTAAAGAAGCCCTTAAAGGTATAAAGCCCATAATAGAAGATTACAAGGCTCAAGACCTCATATTCCCTTGCACTAATCCCTGCAACACCCCCATTTTACTGGCAAGAAAATCTAAGGACCAAGGGTGGAGGTCTGTCCAGGACCTCCAAGCAATAAACAACTTTTTTTTTTTTTTTAATTTATTTATTTTTGGCTGTGTTGGGTCTTCGTTGCTGCACACGGGCTTTCTCTAGTTGCCGTGAGCAGGGGCTACTCTTCCTTGCGGTGCACAGGCTTCTCATTGCAGTGGCTTCTCTTATTGTGGAGCACGGGCTCTAGGTACGGGGGCTTCAGTAGTTGTGGCACGTGGGCTCAGTAGTTGTGGCTCGCGGGCTCTAGAGCGCAGGCTCAGTAGTTGTGGCGCACGGGCTTAGTTGGTCTGCGGCATGTGGGATCTTCCCCGACCAGGGCTCGGTCCCCTATCCCCTGCATTGGCAAGTGGATTCTTAACCACTGCGCCACCAGGGAAGCCCTAAACAACTTATTTTTTAACACCTTGTTGTTCCTAATCCTCAGATGTTCCTAACATCCATTCCCACCAGAAGCAAATTCTTTACTGTAATTGGTTTATGCCGTGCATTCGTTAGTATTCTGGTTGATGAACTAGCCAATACCTTTCTGCCTTCATTTGGGAAGAAAAACAACTCACCTGGACAGTAATGCTTCAGGGTTATACCGAGAGTCCTTATTTCTCACCAATCCTGAAGGCTAACCTGGATGACAAAAAATTCCCTAGAGGTTCTACTTTGTTGCAAAGTGTAGATGATTTGCTTCTTTGCTCTCCTTCTCAAGCCTCCTCACAGGAAGAAAGCATCCACTTGCCGAAGCTTTTAGCCTTAAAAGGACATAAGATCGCCAAAGAAAAAAGCAGTTTGCCCAAACCCAGGTTCAATATTTAGGGCATCTGATAACAGAACAAGGCTATACTTAGATCCAGATAGACTTCATGGTGCCCTAAGTTTCCCCAAACCCAAAATTAAGCCCCAACGGGGAGGTTTCCTCAGGTTACTGCCGAAATTGGATTCCAAGTTCTCTGTTATGGCCAAACCTCTGTATGCTCTACTCAACAGTAACAACCCCACGCAATTTTGTGGGAAGAACCAAACAACACAGCCTTCAAGGCCGTAAAGGCCTTGATGAACCCACCTGCCCTTGGGCATCCCAATGACCAGATTCCCTTTTTCCTTTTTGTACTATATATGAAAAGGAAGGAAATGACCTTGGGACACTCATGCAAAACAGGGGGACCACCATTGATTCATAGGGTATTATAGCCAGCAACTGAATCCTGTGGCCTTGGTTCTTGCTTAGAGCCATTCCAGCAGCTGCCCTTTTGGTTAAGGTCACCAAGAAAATTGTGGAATCCCTCTTAACCATTTTTGTACTTCATGCAGTAGAAGCTCTCCTGAATTGTCATGACACTCAACATTTCTCAGCCAGCTGCCTCACTCCTATGAAGTCTTTATGTTACCAGCTCCCCCCATAACTCTTTCACATTGTAATTACCTTAATCCTGCTACTCTTCTCCCCTCTGTCACTGACAATACTGATTGCTTAATGCTGACGGGACACCTCCTGACTCCTTGTAAAGATCTACAGGAAATTCCGCTGGGTAACATAGGCTTCTCATGGTTCGCTGATGATGACAGTGGCAATATCGTGCTGGATACGTTACTGCAACTCCTTTTGATGTTGTTGAGGCAGCAACTTCACCTATGGCTACTTCAGCCCAACAGCCTGAATTACATGCTCTTACGAAAGCTTATACTTTAGCTAAGGGCAGAACTGCCAATATTTATACTGATAGTAGATATGCTTTTGGAGTACCTCATGATTTTTTTGAAATGCTGTGGGAGCAATGTGGCTTCCTTACTTCCAGTGGAAATAGAATCTAAAATGAAGTGTTGAATGCAATACTTTTATCTGCTGTTTAAGCTATCAGTAAGATTCCAGGGCATTCTAAACTTTATTCTCTGGAAGCTAAGGGAAATCACCTTGCTGACATTTCTGCAAAGAACGTTGCCCTTCAAGGGATCAACAGCAGCCAGACCACTTTCATAGTGCAAAGGCATATCCTCCCAAATGACAATTTAGAAAAACTGGCTAGAGGAAAAGATTATCCCTACCTGGGGAACTCCCCTCGAACTTCATAATGATGGAGGAACCCATTTTACTGGCCAGGTGCTTTGAAAAGGCTATGCTGTTTGGCCGGTTTTACAACACTTTCACTGTGCTTACCACACCAATCCTCTGGTTTAGTGGAACGCACTAATGGCACCATTAAGACTCAACTGGCAAGATTTGTAGAGACCCTCCCAATAGACTGGTCACAAGCATTGCTGTTGGTCCTTCTAAATCCACCTCTTTGGGAACTCATAAACTCTCACCCTTTGACATCTCATAAACTCTCACCCTTTGACATAGTCACAGGATGCCCAATGTACTTGGCTCCTGCCTCTTTTCACCCACAACTGATAAGAGTTACTCCAATATTGCAAAGGCCTAATTGCTTCTATTAAAAATAACCATCTTTGGGGAATGCAATCTTTTTACAGTGCATTCTCAGGAGATAGAGACCTTAAGCATCACACCTTGCAACCTGGAGCTTTTGTCAATTGGAAAAGACACCTCCAGAAGGATTCTCTTCAACCTCACTGGAAAGGCCCCATGAGGTGCTGCTAACCAGCCCTTGTTCTGCCAAACTCCAAGGAAAATACTTGAGGATTCACATGACACACCTAAAAATAGCACCAAACCCTGACTGGACTTGTACATCATCTGGTGACCTGAAAGTAAAGACTTACCAGAATTGAAGCAGATGACATCTGATGAGACAACTTTCCCAAGATAATCAGACCGGGCCTGCTACAAGTTTGTCGCTAAACCTTTGATGATGACATAACATTTCAGATGATCTCCAATGTCTGCGATCTTGATAACAGATGCACTTTAGATAAAGTGCCTGAGAGTTCTCCCTCCTACTGCTCCTTGTTCCTTGAATGTGACCTCGATAGGTTTCCAATCTGTGTACTTTCCCTCTGATGTGAGGCACTACACCCAGGAAAGTTTCTTCCTAACAGTAAGGGATAAAAAGTCCCTGAAACTAGAAAAGCTATTCATTAGCAATGCTGTCACAAAAAGATCTTGATCAAAAGGGGTAAATGTAAAAAATTAATAAACAGAAACCTCAATTAAATAGAGTCAGGAGACCAGAAGGAGAGCTCTCACAGCCTGTGATGATAGCAGAGCCCAGCAGGAAGAAGAAAGACTCCTCTTCTTTCTGGGAAAGGACTCAGGTAGAAAAACACAACGGACTCTTTACTTTAGCCGCCCCAATGTTACTGGACACAAGCTCATGTGTCCAATGCACAATGAGTCCAAACAAACCAAAATGTCTGAATTTGGAGCAAAGGAAGGTTTATTGCAGGGCCAAGTAAGGAGAATGGGCAGCTCGTGCTCAAAAAACCTGACCTCCTCGACGGTTTTCGGAGAGAAGTTTTTACAGGCAAAATTTGGGGTGAGGGCTGCAGGGTGTGTGACTTTCTTCTGATTGGTTGGTGGTGAGGTAACAGGGCGGTGCTCCAGGAACCTTGTGCTCAGCCTGAAGTTACCATCCTCCACCTGACTGGGGGCCTTAGCTCCTGCAGAAGAACTCAAAGATATTGTTATGTATATGCCTTGAGGAGGAACCCACACCCTGCTTTAATCACTGTACTATTGTTTCTTGATTGCTCCTGCTTTGTTTCCGCATTCCCTGATTAGCAATTGTTTGAATCTGCCCTTTGGTATTCAGGACCGTATAGGAGGCTAAGGCCTTTTTCCTACAAACAAGAAATTGGGGAAACAGATAGGATTTGTACTCAGGAGGGCCCCATAGGGTCCTGCTTGGTTTCACCAACTTCCTTTTTCCCCTCTATAAAAGTATACTCTTTATTTTTAATTTTTAAATTTTATTTTGGCCATGCCACACAGCTTGCAGGATCTTAGTTCCCCAACCAGGGATTGAACCTGCGCCCTTGGCAGTGAAATCGCGGATGCCTAACCGCCGGACCACTAGGGAATTCCCCAAAGTATACTCTTTCTTTTTCCTGCTGGGCCTTGCATGTGGCTAGCCATGGTCCTATACCTCAAACTGTAGTTCTCTGCTGATCTTGTAACTGAGCAGGACCCTATGGGGCCTTCTGGGGACAGGCCTTCCCCCGTACCCTCTGCTTTAGCTCCTCTCTGAAGTACCTAGATAATAGTATGGGATGCACATTTCCTGAGTGGTTTTGCAGATGTGAAACACTACCCCCCCTCCCCCGCCAAATGGAAGAACTACTTGATGATCTGAGCACATAGCCCCAGGCCTCCTGGAGCCTAAGGACTGATAATGTTAACCCCTGTGACACCACCCTGCTGTCTCACCATCAGCCAATCAGAGAACTGTGCACAAGCTGATCACCTACTCTGCGACCCCCCCCCCACCCCCCTCTTGGCCTTTAAAAATGCTTTGCCGAAGCCCTTTGGGGAGCTCAAGGCTTTTCAGGGAATGAGTCACCTCATCTCCTTGCATGGCCTTGCAATAATCCTTTCTCTGTTCCAAACTCTGACGTTTTAGTTTGTTTGGCCTCACTGTGCTTTGGGCACACAAACTTGCATTAATGATCCCAAATAAACCCATCTTTGCCGTAGAAATAAATGGCAGTCTTATTTGTTTCAGGTCAACAACCCATTAATGAGGGAACCAGAGGATGACAAAGCTGCTTCAAAAGAGAATGCAGGCAACTGACTATGTATACATAGCCAGTGAAAAAGAGGAGAAAAGGAAACTCTTGGGATGAGATCGATAAATCAAGCAGAAACCTGGTTAAGGTTCTGAGCTGGCAGAGGTCATTTGCATTTTTACCAGATAAAATTATTTACATCACCACTGGAGGAAAAAATTTGCATCTCTATTACACAACAAAGCTTGTGTTTGGTTTTCTACAAGTTAACTTCTACCCTTAAAAGAGTAATAAAATGCCCTCATTTAAAATAGTAAATCAAAGTTACTAAAATCCCAGGCAGGACCCTTGGTGGTCTTGTCTGGTAGTGTAATACCATGACAATGAAGGCCACCAAGCATCTTTTCTGCTTGACTTGCAAGTTCTGGTTCCAACAGGTGTGGTCTGGTGGTGCATGTTTTATAGTCATCAGACGAGTACATATGTTGAAGTCTGGAAAGCGTTTGGGACGTGCGTTAGGTAACATCGATTTCCCTGACCCCTCCCTTCACCTCCAGTCACCGGTAGGTTCATGTCCTTTATTATCCTGTATCCCCTGGTCTGTGCACTCAGCACTTTGCATCCTATTCGTGTGACTATCTCTCCCTTTAGACACCAGGCAGAGTTTTCTTGCCCCCTTCTATGTACTGGCTCTCCAGCTCAGGGTCTGGTACAACTTACAAGTTCAATAAATGCTTGTTGAATAACTGTATAAATGAGATGGAATCTGAGCCATGTTGTGAAAAAAACATGGTAGGTACGAGGTAGTGGGGGGAGGAAAGTCAGTTCATCAGAGGCAAGGACATCGCAAACTTACTAGCGGGAGGGTGGGCTTCAATGTGGGCCAATTGTGCGGGGAGTACAGGCAGGGCCAGCACAGGAGGATGCGGGCATGAAAGCACCACATCTAAGCGAGAGGTGAGGCGCAGGGATTCTTCCATTCTCCGTCTGCCTCCTCATCCTTTGGCTGTCCTTGCCGTCACACGTCGGGAGGGTGCACCGCCCCCACGGTGTGCAGGGATGGGAGGGACAGTGAAGAATCTGGAGGCACACAACGGGTTCACGTAACTCCCTCTGGAACGAGCCTCACTCCGCGCAGACTTTGCTTCTTTTAAAAACCTTACCAGGTCTATTCAGGGGTGACAGGGCGGTCTCCTAGGAGGGAGGAAACAGCTGGCCCCTCCCCTCCCATTCGCCGGCCTCCGCGACTCATCTCCCAGCTCCTGGCGCGCGCACTCCGGCGGGGCTGACCCTGACACCCCGTAGCTGAGCCGGGGGCGCGCGAGCCGGGGGCGCGCGCGGCGAGGGCTTCGCGGCGAGGGCTTCGCGGCTCAGCCCGGCTCCCCGCCCGCCAGCCCGAGCCTCTGCGACTCCGGGCCGGAATCCCGCCCGCCAGCCGGCTGGCCCCCTCGCAGGGGACGTGCTGCCGACACGGGCCTGCGACCAGGAGGACGCGCAGCCATGGGCCGCCTGGCCGGGAGTGCGGCGGCGCTGCTGCTGGGGCTGCTCGTGGAGGTAGGGCCGGGCCGGGCGGGGCTGAGCGGGAGCGGCACCGAGGCGCCCGGGAGACCGTGTGCGGGAGCCCTGAAGGCTGAGGGCCGAGAGCCACGGCCTCACGGACCCGCACGAGCCCCCGTGCGGAAGGCGTCCGCGCCCTCCCCGCTCCTCCGACGGCCCTCCGTTCCCCCCGCCCCGCGTTACCGATTCTCGCGCGTAGGGAGGACCCGGGAGCACCCTTTGCGCGCTGTGCGCCCGGCCCCTCCCCTCCCCTCCCCCGGGGGCCCGGGTCGGTGGGGCTGGCGGGCGGGTGGTCCCTGAAGCGGCGCAGGCGCAGAGTCGGGGCGACCAGCGGTTTGGGGCTGGGGCGGGGGCTGGGGCGGGGGCTGGGGCGGGGGCGCCGCCGGGTCGGGGCGCGACCGCGCGGAGACGTGGATGAGGGAGGTGTCACGGGTCCGCGAGTGAGATGGCGGGACCGAGCAGGAGGAAATGTCCCCGCCGGTGAGGATGAAGCGCAGAGTCTTCGATGCGAGAGAAAACCCCCGAAGAGCCGGGCTGGTGGGTGTGGCCTTTTGGAGCCGAGACAGGAACTTGTTGAAGCAACGGCGGAGGAATTGCGGGTGACCGCAACCTCGTGGGGACCTCGGCCGCCCCCGGCCGGAAAGTTGCGCCCTCGGATGGCGGCCACCCCTTCTTGCTAAAGCGGGTTCTTTAAAATGGGAGCCAGTGGGGCCCTAGGGTGCAGTCTGGATTAAGGTTTGTTCCATTCCCTGCTCACTTCCATTATTTTGAAGGAAATTTTATTAAATTAATGAAGTCAAAGTAAATGGGTGATGAGGATCATACGTTTTCTGTTTTAGGTAGTAAAACTCTGGAAACGACTCCTTGGTTTTCTTCATGTATAGGGAAATCAATGTTACAAGATGTTGGGAGGGAGAGTCTGAGCTCTCCTGAAAAGAAGGTTGATGGAAAAGTTTCTTGCGCCCGGCTCCGCCATAGCAAAGACTTCCTGTTTTTGTTCTTCTGTCTCCCTGGCTGAGTGGTTCATGTGTTTGTGGAGTGCCCTCCACTTGCGTCCTTTTCGTTGATTCAGAATTTTATGACCTTAGGTATCACATCTCCTGGGTGGTCACCAGACAGATAATAGAGAAGTGAATCTGAGACCACTATTCACATAAAAACGCATGCATCTGTACCTACACATGAGATCCCCCCACTTTTAAATCAGCACTTGGTGAAATTACCTAGCATTTCGTTGGTTCTGCCTCCTGCACGTCTTTAGTGTGTGTGGTGCTGTGTCTTGTATGTAGCCTAGACTGCTTCAGGGACTCAGTTCTTTTCAAAATACTTAAGCCCGGGACACAGTCTCTCAGATCACTCGGAGGGAGGAACTGCTCCGAAGGGTTAAGGGAGGATACAGAGGAGGGTTTTTCTAATATAAAATTATTTATTTATTTTTGGCTGCGTTGGGTCTTCGTTGCCGTGCGCGGGCTTTCTCTGGTTGTGGTGAGCAGGGGCTACTCTTAGTTGCGGTGCGCGGTTTCTCGTTGCGGTGGTTTCTCTTGTTGCGGAGCATGGGCTCTAGGCACACGGGCTTCAGTAGTTGGGCGCGCGGGCTCAGTGGTTGTGGCTCGCGGGCTCTAGAGCGCAGGCTCAGTAGCCGTGGTGCATGGGCTTAGTTGCTCCGCAGCATGTGGGATCTTCCCAGACCAGGGCTCGAACCTGTGTTCCCTGCATTGGCAGGGGAATTCTTAACCACTGCGCCACTAGGGAAGCCCCCTATAGAGGAGTGTTTGCCAAACAAAAACAAAAACCAAACAAAAAAACCGCAGGTAGTTGGAACATCAAAAGATTACTATTAAAGAAAACCAGACATCTCAGGTTAATGAATTTAACACTTTTCTATGTATGGGAAGTTGTAAGAGTTTGAGCATAATGAAATCATTCCTTTGATATGCACCTCAGCTATCTGGGGCCAGTATCCTGTTTTTCTCCATCCTGAATCCCCTCTGGGTGCACAGTCTGGGAGACCACAGTGGCTGCTGGCTAGATGGCTGCAACATCCTTTGTTTTGTTTACTGAAATGGCAAGTGACGTTCTTCAGGAATTTATCATCTTAAGAGAGAGTTCAAATCAGGCCTGAAAGGTTCAAATGATATTAAGCCGAACTGTGACAACACTAAAATTTAAAGGAGGAAATTGATGCTTTCACAAAGTCAGATATCTAGATGATTGGTAATTTTTGTTTTCATGGGATGGCGTGGTGTAGACCACTTTTACATGACTGTCTCAAGCACCTATTTTGTTTGTGGTAGAGAGGTGTCTCTCTGAGGAATTAAGGAGATTTCTTTCTAATGTATCACATGGAATCTTACACGTGAGTTATGTATCTGAGATGTTTTCATCTTAAGTGGGTTGCTCTGAATTTCATCTAATATTGGTTGCTATCAGTACGCCTCTGATGCTTTTGAAGTCCTGAATCACATACATAAATGTGCTATTTCCTTTGCCGAGTATGTGAAGAGGCAAAGAAAGAACTCTCTTCAATTTGAGGGCCGAAGACAATTGAGGGAGATGTTTGAAGGCTTCTGACAGCCAGCTGCAACCTGGAATACTTGTCTTCGTTTCTTTGTTCTGCTTGAGCTGGTTTCACTGTGGCTGGAGTGTAGTTGACCATAAACCGCCTGGCAGCCTTTATGCTGCCCTGGCCCTCTGGCATCCTGTTCCTAGGCAGCACCGCTGAGGGTTGTGTGGGGCGGGCTTGGGGCGGGGGCGGTGTGCTCGGGAGAAGTCCTTGAGCATGGAGGGTGTCTAAAAGTTGTTTTCAGAAGGGCTTTCCTCCTCTGCCTCACATCCTTCTATAGTTCACTTACCTGTTAGACAGCTAGACTGCGTATTGGTTTTTCACTTAGCAGACAGAGTGCTTCCCCTGTGTTCTAAGCACTTTACAAATATTAACTCCTTAATCTTCTTAGCAGTTACTTTTAGTCCCATTTTTGTGTCAAATGGGGATGTTAAAGAGCTTGTCCACAGTCTCACTGCTGTGACGTGTGCGGGCTTGAGATGCTAACCCAGGCAGAGGGGCTCCGACCGCCCCATCCTTTGCTTCAGCCTCTCCCACTGCTGGACACAGAGATATGGAGAGAATCTGTACTCGGTCTGTCCCGAGGCCAGTGGTAGACTTGGACAGGTATGGTCCCATGAAAACAGGTAAACCAGCAAAATCCCCTCTAGGAACTCGGCTCCATTTAGGGGACCATATAATTTAGCATCCAAACTATGACACTGGAGAGTGACGCTGGGGATTGTTAGCAGTCGTGCCGGCACAGCAGGGCATCAGCAGGACTGTCCTGGAAGCCCCGGTGTGTGCTCACCCCAAAGCCCAGGCAGAGCTGTAAGTAGGAACAGGCTGGGGGGCAGCGTCATCCCTTCCCCAGGGAGGCTTCTGGGGAGCTCATTACTGAAGTGACCTTTCCTTTCTGTGAACCTGGACTTGCCTGTGAATCGCATGAGAAGCTGGTGAGGACCCTTATTTCATCTTCCCTCCTCCCCAGTCGCTCTGTGCCAGCTGGGTAGATAGCCCAGGCACGTGGGCCATGGGGGAGGCCACAGAATAGGGGAATCCCACGGCTCTTCTTGGGTCATGAAATTCTAAAGTTGTGTGTTGTCCTTCTGTCCACTGGTCTGTGTGAGGCCCTGTGAACAGTGGCTGCAGAAACAGTGACCGGGCTGAGCTGTCTCCCAGTAGCCCTGGTGAACCAGTCTCCTAGTGCACTGGGTTGCAGCCGCAGCATAGAAACTGAAGAAGAAAAGCGGTTCCAAGCCTGAGTATGGCTTAGTAGAACCTGGGGAGTCATTAGGTGCTGAGCGTATGCCCCCCCCGTGGGCTTTTGTCAGAATACGTGGTTTTCTGGATATTGTCACAGCAGTCTCTTTCTAGAGGTCAGGTTGTTGACACTTCTGTAATATACTGAGCAGTATTTGTTATGCGTTCTGTCCTTACTGAAATGAGCCCAGAAATGTGTAGTGTACTATTTAGTACAAATTCCCCCTGTGCCAGGGTTGGGGGTTCTGCTGCATCCATCCGTGGGGGAGAGAACTCTGTACTAGGTTATTTTATTCAAGAGACCGGCATCAGTATCTTTCTGCTCCTCCCCTGGAACCCAAAGCTGGAAACCTTTAAGTGAGGCCGCCATGTGTTTCAAAGTTATTCTGGCCAAAGAACATCCCTTCTTGGGTTAGAAAAAGGAGTGGTCTTCTCTTAGGGAGAGAGGGCTGGAAAGGGAACATTGTCTTTTGAAACTAGGGAAATTCACAGGATTACTGAGTGTTTTTCTAAAATCCTTTGTATTTTGATGCCCAGGAGTCTTGAAATTAGAACCAAGTCATGTTTAAGAGTGTTTTTTGTCTCATGCCAAATGTTTTTTGTACCCTGGAATTGCAATGAATGTGGCAGCCCTTGGATGCCAATTTTCTGAAATAAACTACTGCAATCTTCCCACTCTTTAGAGTTTTTAGAATCTGAGCAACATGCAATTTGAGTGAAAGAGAAGACTGTAGGGATTTGTTATCTATGGAAGCTCCACGGAGGCTGGGTGCTGAGGACGAGGGTTGGCAGTGATACGTAAACCTGGTGGCGAGGGCTCCACTCTGAACTGGGGGAAACTGGCTCTGGGTGTGTGAGGAGGGCCTGGGGCTCTGGGCCCTGACTTGGGGCCCTAATTGGCCCTTGCTTTCCTGTGGCTTGTGCAAACCTATAAAGACCAACTAGGGGGCCGTGACTCTAGAAGCACATGGATTAGGCTATTGGCCACTGGATTATCTAGCCATGGGATGGCAAGTCATTTTCTTAGAACCTACATTTATCCTCTCAGTGAGGCCTCAAATGTCACCCTTTTGATGAGGCCTACCTTGACCACCCTATATAAAATTCCAACCCAATTCTCCTCCCAGCACTCTGGCTCTGACCAATTCTCTCCTTTCTCTGTATCTATTACCTTCAAAACATGATGGAATTTACCTTCCACAATCTACACATTATAGGAGCAAAGGTTTTGATCCATTTTGTTAACTGAAGTATCCCCAGCTCCTGGAACAGTGCCTGGCACACAGTAAGGACTCAGTAAATATTTGAATGAGTAAAAAGAACCGTGGTAATGACCCTGCGGGAGGGAGCTGACTAGGTCTACAGTAGGAGAGGGGAAGGTAGTTGATTAGCTATGACTCTGAAGGGGGGCCTTGTGTGTTAGGACTTAGAGCTAATCATTATTTGAACACCTCTAGTGATGGAAACTCACTGTCTCAAAGCAAGACATCAACTTTTTGGACAACTTTAGTTGTTGAAGTTTTCTGTTATACTGAGTAGAAATGTCTGCATTGTTTCTACCTGGGCCTGGTTCTGTACCCTTGGGCTTTTCAGAATAAATATGATCACAATGACAGTCCCTCAGTTGAACACAGCTGTGCTGGTCTCCGCGCACCCCCCTGCTCCCCGCCCCGTGTTCTTCTCCAGGCATCATTTCCTTCTGTTATTTCTCACAAGATGTGGTTTTGAATCATCTCACCGTCTTCACAGCTGCCCTCTGAAAACTGCCAAACTGGATGAACAGTGGTCAGGAAATCATCACTGTCTGAAAAAACTGGTCCTAGAAAAAGGCCACTCAAAGTGAATCCACTTAAAACAGGGATCAAAATTTCATAGTTAATAGTGAGGAAAAAATTTCAGCTTAATTTGGAAAAACAAAGCCCAGATAATAAAAATAAGTTAATTCCATCCCAAGTACCCATTTTTAGAATTGAATCAATTTGGGCGGGGGAGATTAATTTTTCTGATAAAAGTCTGTGATGCATAATAGCATAGTCTTCACTTGACCTTGAAAGTTAGTGGCATGATCATAGTAAGGGACTTTTCTTTTTTTTCCAGAATTATTTGCTCAAGTAATCAAACCCCGCCATACGTCCACCTCTAGCTTCTCTTGGTCTTTTTTATTCATATCATTCTGTTTTGGGCATCTGTTGGGTCATTATTAACGGGTACCTGCCAGACTCTTTTGTCTCTTCCATGGACTTCATGTATCTTTGCGAGATCTGCAAGGTCACTTTGCTGTCCATCTATGTGGTAGTTGTGTTGTACTTGCCTGTGATCCTGACACCGGAGGTTGATTATGGAGCTGGTTGTGTTAAGTGGGCTGCGGTGTTGGTGCACCGTTTTAGAAGGAATGAGTTCAGTGTTGAGTGCATTTTGTCATGCAGCCTTTGGCTTGCCTCCCATCTCTTCCCCACTGGGACTTGTTTGAACAATAAGGACGCTCTGTTTTGTAGATGTGGTCTCACTGGCACTGTCACAGCCCTTGTTTGGACCTTTGCATTATGCAGATAAGATAAGCCAAGAGATTTACATTGAGTTTGCAGTGACACAAATGTTTTTAACATCTGTTGGTGGTAACCCACAAATCCTCATAACAGTTGTAGAGTGTTGAGTATAATATATAAAACCTAAATTGAGGACTATATATTAATTCTATTTTACATTACTTCCTTCATCTCATCTTCTTAAGCCTGTCAACCTCTGTTTGAATACTCTTTTTTAAAATCCAGTACCCTTTATGGTTTTGTGCCATATACGGATTTGATTATCATTACCGTTGTCGGCTTTGTCCAATGGAGTAATAAAAATGTTAAATCGAGCCAAGTCAAAGATGGAGACTTACATCTGGGTTGAAGTAGATGACTGAGATTTTTTTAAAGTTAATTAATTAATTAATTAATTTTTGGCTGCGTTGGATCTTCGTTGCTGTGCACAGGCTTTCTCTAGTTGCGGCGAGCGGGGGCTACTCTTCATTGTGGTGCGCGGGCTTCTCCTTGCGGTGGCTTCTCTTTGTTGTGGAGCACGGCCTCTAGGCACACGGGCTCAGTAGTTGTGGCTTGCGGGCTCAGTAGTTGTGGCTCGCAGGCTCTAGAGCGCAGGTTCAGTAGTTGTGGCTCACGGGCTTAGTTGCTCCGCGGCACGTGGGATCTTCCCGGACCAGGGCTCGACCCCGTGTCCCCTGCATTGGCAGACGGATTCTTAACCACTGTGCCACCAGGAAAGTCCCTGATTGAGATTTTGACTTGGAGAGTATTGATGTCCTTAATTGTAAAAAGTCAGAATTTAGCTTTAAATGTGCATTGTTTTGAAGTGTTAGATCATCTGCCCTCGGTGAGGAAAGATCCAACAAGAGTCTAGCAAGATATCTAAATTTGGGAGTTATCTGCACTCATGCTGCAGAGCAGTTGAGAGCCTTATGCAAGGCCGTTGTGTTTGGTCAGTAGGACACGGTGACCTTTGCTGGTTGGGGTTAAGGAGTCAAGTGGTCAGCGAATACAGGGAGGCAATGAATATGAATATATGTATTTTCATGAAGTGCAGCTACATACTTCAAAGCTCTTGATTAGAGCACAACATCCTCAGACCAGAACAAAGAAGTAGTATCTTATAAAACAGCTTTGAAATTGATCGATTGTGTACTTGAGGCACAGAAGACACGTGATGGTAGTTAAGTTTCTTGTTTAGATGGTGTCTTAGTGCATTTGAGCTGTTATAACAAACTACAAAATACTACCTACCGGGTAGTTTATAAACAACAAAATTTCTGGAGGCTGGGAGGTCAGTCAAGGCACCAGCAAGGTCCAGTTCGGTGAGGGCCCTCTTCCTGGTCCAAAGCTGGCACCTCTGGCTGTGTCTTCACATGGTGGAAGGGTAAGCAGTCTCTGTGGGGCCTCTTTTATAAAAGCATCTATCCCACTCGCGAGGGCTCCACCCTTGCGATCTAATCACACCCTAAGTGCCCCTACTTCTTAATCCCACCACATTGGCGTTAGCATTTCAGTGTGAATTTTGAGGGGACGTGAACATTCAGACCCTAGCAGATGGCAACATAGCGATGTGCTGTGGAATCTCAGCTCTTTGTGTATTGGCTGGGAGTCTTTTGGGTAAATTACTTAGGCTCTCGTGGACTCAACTGAGTCCCCTGTAAGAAGAGAAGTGCCCCCAGGGTAGAGGGAAGCTCTGGGAAAATCCACCACTTGGAATTTAGCTCTGCACAGTTTGGACCAACATTGTGAACGTTGTCAGTTGTTTCTAAGCAAGGTGCCTTGCCCAGGTTCCCTGCCAAAACGGAGAGAGGGCTCCAAAAATACCTTTTTATTTAAAAATTGTGCTTTCCTTCCTTTTTAGTATATCTGTGACTAGATTGAAAAGGAACTTGGTCATTAGGGTCAAAAACAAGGGAAAGGAAGATTGTGATTACTACCCTCTTTGGCTCTTAATTTTTGCTCTGGGTAAAGCAATAAAAGGGTTCAAACTAGTATTCTCTTCCCCTTCGATGCTTTTTGGATGGCGGGGCAGAAGGCAGCATCCACAAAGGTAACACCTTGACTTTTAACTAACTGGGAGGAAAGTTGAGTGAAACCCTTTGGCTCTTTAGCTGGTCTCCGTCTCTGGGTATTTTGTGATTTATGACGGTGTTGTCCAAAGAATCAAACTATGGCTTCCTGGAGAGGGTGGGGACAGATCTTAAACTCTTATGGGCAGGGGGCAGGGAGTGTGGGAGTTTGCTTGTGAGGGTTTGTGAAAGTTCCTAGTTGTGGTACTTTGTTTCCTAAGTTGGATAGAAAACCAGCGGATGAGAAGGGGGTGGGGTGTGTGAAGCAAGTCCCACAGCCTCAGGGCATCGTTCTCACACTGCTGCAGGGTCTCCCCACTTGGTTAAAATCTCTGCAACCTCAGCTGCTCTCTACCAACTTAGAGGTACATTCCAAGCGGTTCAGGATTCTTTTTCCGGAACCCTGGCTTCTTTCTATTGTTCTTTTTTACATTTCTTGTCACTTTCCTCCTGACCATTTTTCTCTAGCTCAGAGAGTGTCCAACCTTTTGTTTGTATACTCCCTTAAGGAATTTTCAAAAACTATATACCCCTGCACATATGTTTTGAGTTGACATGCAATCTTTTTTATTACAGATTTTTAATGACTAATGAATTGGATCCAGTGAGATGATTGGATTTGATCTCTTGTGTATTGTGAAAATTAACTATCGAAAACTGAACTAGAACAGCACTCAGTGTATCCAGTGGAATTTAAATACCAGTAGCAATTTGATACTGATTATTGTAGAGGAAGAATGTCACCTGCCACGTCAGTAAACAAAGGTTGTTGCGGCCATCAAGCCCTCAGCCACTGCAGCCTCCCAAGACTGTGTGCCCTGAGGGGATTCAGGATAGAAAAAAACAGGTTACTGGCCCTAAGTAGTTAAGATGCAGATCAAAGGAGTGATTTCAAAGAGCCTAGACTCTTGCATCTTCCCATACATAGAAAAGTGCTAAATTCATTAACTTGAGATGCTTGGTTTTCTTTAACAGTAATCTTTTGATGTTTCAACTACCTGGGGGGTTTTGTTGTTGTTGTTTTTAGAGAAAGAGAGAGATACAGATATCTCTCTCTCTCTATATATCTATCTCTTGGCTCCTCCCTGACCGCTTCAGAATAGTCCCTTAGAGATACCTGAGAGCCTGTCTCCAGGGCTTAAGTCCTCAGTGTATCTGCTGAACAAAACATAATTCTCAACTTTTAGGGTGTGCATTATCATTCCTTTAAAAATATGCAAAAAGCTCATCTTCAACAGTTGGAAATTTTACATCACTTCCTTTTCTCTTAGATCTTCTGCTTCCATTCTGCTTCCCACACAGAACTTCAATCTAATGAAATCTATGCTTGAAAGTCTGTTTTTGCTATCCTTTTTTTGGTAACAAAAATATATATCTTGAGTTAATTTTTAAAACGTTTCCTCAGATAAACGATTAAAAGATTAAAAATTTACTAACAGAGTGATCATTACAGTTATTACACATTTGATGGAAACACTGTAAATATATTACACACTGAATATTAGTAAACAGAAGAGTTTACTGGCAATAATTTTCTGAGTGAGGTGGAGGAGGATTTTATTTTTTCAGTTGGATCATGTGTCACTGGTAGAAATGGAAGAAGTTTCATATTGAACTTCTTCTGAGTAATGTGCCCAAACCTCACAGCAAACTATGATCAGGTCATTTTTCAATTTAATTAAAAGCAAAGAATTTGAGAGCACCTGAGGTGTAAAGTATGTGTTGACGAAGGTAGTCTACTTGACGGAACTTCAGGGAGGTTCCTCTGTGCTGTCTTCTTGACTGGGCCTCTCCCTGGCCTTCTTCGCCTGTCTGCACTGACCCACGTTTAGCAAGAATCTTGCTAAATTATCCCCCTGTCCTTGATATCCAATTACTTTGACCTGCCTTCAGCAAGAATTCTGTTAAATCAACTTAGCAAGAATGCCCCTCCCCTTGATATGTCCTCTTAGTGATTTTCCGTCCCTTGACTCCTTCACTCTGCTCCTTGGCTGTAAATCCCCACTTGTCCTTTTTGAGTTTGGGACTGAGCTCCATCACACTCTCCCCTGGTGCAATAGTCTTGAATAAAGTCTTCCTTACCATTTTAACACGCGGCAGGGTAATGTCTCCTTAACAGAGTTGATACCAGTATTTGCAGTGGCTTTAGAAAGATACCCTGAACAGTTTTCAGTTCTAGACCAGCACATCCTGTAAGAGTAGGAATGGGTGGGAGGTGTACCTTGCTTTGTAAAGAGGAGAAGGGTGGTTGTGAAGGGGGAACTAGCATGGCCACTTGACCAGCATCTTCCCCAGAGCCTGTGTTCTCAGGCAGGTCAGTTTTAGGAAAGAGGGCCTATGGGGGTTAAGGTCTAGAAATTGCATTTTTAACAGTATGTGGAATTGAGACCACAGGTTACTTGATGTACTTGATGCTTTTACCACTTTCTTGCAGGAAAGGAACTGGTGTTCAAAGTCATGACACCTGGGCTTCGGTCAGCTGAGCTGGGTGTGAGAGGCCATCACTGTGGCAGCTGGTCAGGCTGCCATGTGGTCAGCCCTGTGGGCAGTGGCTGTTCTTGGAGACTTCCTCCTGGACAGGAGTCATACTTCTCCTATAAGACTAGAGGGGTCAGCCTCTTCATTAGGCCTCCATCTGGTCCCTTTCCAAGTGTCAGCATGACCTGGTGGTGACGTATTTCGTACAGCTGCCAAGAGTAGAGGTAGGTTTATTTAGTGATGATTGTCACAACTAGAATTGAGATCTTTTCTGGATCCCTCCCTTGTGATCAGAATTGGTTGTGTGTCTAGTTCTTCTTCTGGTAGTTGGCTCAGGATCTCATTGAAATCATCATCTCAGAGAGGTGAGGGAACCGGAATAAAGGAAACCTTGACTGTCCACCTAACACCTGACATCCACCTGACCTAAGTTGTCTGTGTACTTTGAGCACAGATATAATTAATCCACGTAAGTCTTCAGAAGGAAACTTAAAGTCATTTAAAGCTTTTCAGTGAAGCTAGCTTCTCTCTGACCTTGAACTCTGACCTTCCCTTTGCTTTCTCCTCTGGTTTTTAGCAAGTCTGCATTATTATTGCTGAAAAGGTCTGAGGACACTAAAATAGCTCTTTCTTTGATGGTCAGCTTCACCAGTGATGCTAGGGTCAGGTGTTGTCCCTTTAGCCTGCTGTGTTTTAGGCCATGGTCTGAAGTCCTTACTCTGTGGGGTCTTTGGCTACAAGGAGGCCGGGGTGAGAGTGTGGGCGGATATGTGGGGGAACATGGGAGGGGGGAGGTTGCACAGCGCAATGCACAGTCACGCTACCTCTGTACAGGGAGATCACGGCTCCTGGGAAAGCCGTCTCCTGAGCAGAGATGGTTGGAATTGGTATTAACAGGGCATTTACAGGGTGGCAGAGTCCCCCCACTGATGAAAGCAGTATCTTCCGTGCAGTTGTGCACATGTAAACAAGTCAGCAGGTGTGAAACATTCACATTATTGTATGAGTTTACATTTATTTCTCTGGGGAAGAGTTTAAAGTAAACATGTGAAAAAATAGAAGGATTTTCTTGTGTACCTCTAATTATGGAGTACTCATTAGACTGTGTATCGACCAGAAGGCTTTCAGCCCTGAGTAACAGGATTCTGTCCTTGTGGTTGCATTGTGGGTTGCGACAGTCCTTCATGATATGCAAATAAATCAACTTCCGCAGCATCTCTGTTAGGACATAGATGTGTTTGTTCTGTTCTGGCCTAGCGGTATGACTTGGTTCCCCTCCTTCCGACTTAATATTTCCCAATGGGAAACTCGTTTTGGAGGAGGATGGTGTTAGATGGGTCCTCAAGGACCAGCATTTTCGAATCAAAAATCAGTCCAGTGATTCAGATATAAACACATATAGAAACCTTCTTGCTAGTATGTGGCATTAATTACTTTTTTGAAACATCTTAGAGTATTTTTAAAACTCTCCAACATTATTTACTTTCTCTGATTTATGAGCGATGATGGTGATGATGTGATAACTAGCACTTACTATGTGTTTACTATGTGCCAAAGACTATTTTTTTTTTAATTTTTGATACTTTCAAATTTTCTTTTTCTCTTTTTTCCAGCTTTACTGAGGTATACTTGACAAATTAAAATTATATATATTTAAGGAGTATAATGTGATGGTTTGATATGTGTATACATTGTGAAATGATCACCGCAATCAAGCTCACTAACACTTCATCACGTCACGTCCCCTTGTGTATGTGTGGTGAGAACACTTAAGATCAACTCTCTCAGAAAATTTCAAGTACAGTTTTATCAATTACAGTCACCATGCTGTACATTACATCTCCAGAACTTACTCATCCCACATAACTGAATTTCTGTACCCTTTGACCAACACCTTTTCATTTCCCCATCCTCTCAACTCTTGGCAACCGCCATTCTGCTCTCTGCTTTTATGAGTTTAACTTTTTTACATTCCACATATAAGTAAGGTTATGTAGTATTTGTCTTTGTGAGTTGTCTTATTTCACGTAGCATAATGCCCTCCAGGTTCACCTATGTTGTTAAGTGGCAGGATGTTCTTTTTTTTTTTAAGATTCTTTTTTTTTGATTTGGATCATTTTTAAAGTTTTTATTGAATTTGTTACAATATTGCTTCTGTTTTATGTTTTTTGGTTTTTTGGCTGCAACTCGTGTGGGATCTTAGCTCTCTGACCAGGGATCGAACCGCATCCCTGGAATTGGAAGGCAAAGTCTTAACCACTGGACCGCCAGGGAAGTCCCAGTATATTCTTCTTTTTAAAGACTGTATAGTATTCCATTATACATATAACATTATATATTTTAAATAAATAAATTTATTTAAATACATGTATATTTATTTAAACATTATTTTATTTAAATAAATACATATAATATATAAATATGTAAAATTTAAATTAACATATAAATATATTAAATTTTATTTTACATAAATATGTATTATATATAAATATGTTGCATATGTTTAAAATGTTTATTTACATATATAAGTGTTTTCTTTATCTATTCATCCATTGATGGACACTAGGGTTGTTTCCTTATCTTAGCTATTGCAAATAATGCTGCAGTGAACATGAGGGTTCAGATATCTCTTCAAGATAGTGATTTTATTTCTTTTGGATTTGTACCCAGAGGTGGGATTGTTGAATCATATGGTAGCTCTATTCTTAATTTGTTGAGGAATCTCCATACTGTTTTCCATAATGGCTACACCAGTTTACATTCCAATTAGCAGTGTGCAAGTGTTCCCTTTGCTCCACATCCTTGCCAACATTTGTTCTCTTGTGTTTTTGACAATAGCCATTATAGCAGGTGTTAGGTGATATCTCATTGTGGTTTTGATTTACATTTCCCTGATAATTAGTGATGTTGAGCAGCTTTTCATGTACCCGTTGGCCATCTGTATGTCTTCTCTGGGAAAATGTATTTTCAGGTACTTTGCCTAATTTTATTGGGTTATTTATTGTTTTTTTGTTTGTTTGTTTTATTTTTTTGTTACTGAGTTGTATGAGTTTCTTGTATATTTTAGATATTAACCCCTTATCAGGTTTGGTTTACAAGTATTTTATACCCCTCTGCAGGTTGCCTTTTCATTTTGTTGATTGTTTCCTTTGCTGTGCAGAAATTATTTAGTTAGATGTAATCACACTTGTTTATTTTTACTTTTGTTGCCTCTGCTTTTGGTGTCATATTCAAAAAAATACTGCCAAGACCCATGTCAAGGAGCTTTTTCCCTATGTTTTTTTCTGGGTGTTTTACAGTTTCAGGTCTTAACATTTAAGGCTTTGAACTTGTAATGCTTTGATCTGTTTGAAATTTTTACAGCCTGTTTTGTGAACTATGATGTGATCTGTCTTGCAGAATGTTCTGTGTGCACTTGAGAAGTGTGTGTATTCTTCTGTTGTTGATGGAAAGTTCTGTATATGTCTGTTAGGTCTATTTGGTCTATAGTGTTGTTCAGTTCTGCTGTTTCCTTACGGGTATTCTCTTTGGGTGACTTATCCATTTTGAGAGTGGGATACTGAACTCTCCTGTTATTATTGTGTTGCTGTCTGTTTCTCCCTTCAGATCTGTCAGTATTTGCTTTATGTATTTAGATGCTTTGATGTTGGGTAAATATATATTTATAACTTATAGTTTCCTGTTGAATTGACCTTTTATCATTATGTAATGACCTTCTTTGTCTCTTTTGACAGTTTTGACTTAAGGTCAATTTTGTCTAATATAAGAACAGTTTACCCTTGAACAATGGGGGTTAGGGGTGCCAACTGCATGTAACGTTACAGTGAGCCCTCTGTATTCAAGATTCCGCATTCACAAATTCAACCAACTGTGGATCGTGTAGTACTGTGTACGTATTTATCAAAAAACATCTGCGTGACAGTGGACTAGCACAGTTCAACACTGGTGCGGTGTTGTTAAGAGGGACAACTGTGTAGCCCCTCCTGCTCTCTTTTGGTTAACATTTGCATGGAATATCTTCTTCCATCCCTTTAAGCTTATGTGTACTTTTAAAGCTTGAGTCTCTTGCATGCAGCATATAGTTGGATATTGTATTCTCATTCATTTAGCCACTTTGTTTTCTTGATTGGATAATTTAATCTGTTTACATTTAAAGTCGTTATTGACAGGTAAGAACTTACTCTTGCCATTTTGTTCAGTATTTTCTGACTTTTTTGTAGTTTCTTTGTTCCTTTCTTCCTCTTGAAGAATGCCCTTTAGCGTTTCTTGTAAGACAGGTCTAGTGGTGATGATTCCCTAGTCACCACCATCATCTAGTGGTGATTTTGTTTGTCTGAGAAAGTCTTTGTCTTGTCTTCATTTCTGAAGGGCAGCTTTGCTGGGTATAGTATTCTTCATTGATCATCTTTTTCTTTCATCACTTTGAATATATTTTCCCACTGTCTCCTGGCTTGTAAGTTTTCTGCTGAGAAATCCACTTATAGCCTTATAAGGGTTCCTTTGTATATCATAAATCCTTTTTTCTCTTGCTGCTTTTAAAATTTTCTCTTTGTCTTTGACTGTTGATAATTTAATTATAATGTGTTTCTGTGTAACATTCTTTGGGTTGATCCTGTTTGGGGACCTTTGAGCTTCAGGAACCTGGATGGGCATATCCATCTCAAGATTTGGGAAAGTTTCAGCCATTACTTCTTTAAATAAACTTTCTGGTCCTTTCTCTCTCTTTTCTCCTTTTCAGAGTCCCATAGTGCATCTATTGAGTTGCTTGATGGTGTCCCATAAATCCCATAGGCGTTCTTCACTATGTTTCATTTTTTTCCCCCGCTCTGACTGGATAATTTCAAATGACCTGTTTTTGAGTTCACAGATTCTTTCTTCTTCTTGGTCAAGTAGTGTTGAAGAAATCTGTTGGATTTTTCATTTCATTCATTGTGTTCCTCAGTTCCAGAATTTCTGTTTGGGTCTTTTTTTATGATTTCTTTTTTTTGAAATTCTCATCTTGTTCATGTATTGTTATCCTAATTTTGTTGAGTTGTCTATCTGTGTTCTCTTGTAGCTTATTGAGCTTCCTTAAGACAATTATTTTGAATTCTTTGTGAGGCAAGTCATAGATTTCCAATTCTTTATGGTTGGTTACTGGAGCTTTATTAGTTTCCTGTGGTGGGTCATGTTTGCCTGATGCATTGTTATCCAGGTAGCCTTGTGTTGATGTCTGTGCATTTGAAGGAGCGAACACCTCTTCCTGTCTTTACAGGCTGGTTTTAGTAGGTAAAGACCTTCTGCTGCTCTGTCCCCAGGCTGATGGGACTGCCTCAGGGATTGCATTTGAGCAGGGCTAGAGCCTGGTCACTTGGCTGCTGCCAGGTCTGCAGTTGTGTTCACCATTGGCAGGCCTGTTATTGGAGATGCAGATGGTTTGAATCCTGTCTATTACCTGGGTGATGGGCCTGCCTCCAGGACTGTGGTTGAGCAGCCTGGTCACGGTGCCATTTCTAGGTCTGCAGTTGATGGGCCTGTTACCAGGGTCATGGATGAGGGTGGCGTCCGCTGTATCCCTAAGCGTGCTCCCACCAGGTCTCTGGGTAGGCAGCACTGCCTCTGGGACCAGGGTAGAGGGGCGTTAGAATAGGGTCACAGGGCTGCTTCAGGATTTGCAATCAGAACTGAGGTCAGCAGACCTGCCAGTGGGGGCTCGGACAGGCGTGTCTCACACTGGTTTCCTGGGTGGGCGGTATTGCCCCTGGGCCATGGCATATTGGGCCTGGAATCAAGTCATAGGGCCCCTTGAGGGTCTGCAGCTGGGACTGAAGTCTGCAGTCCTGCTACCAGGGGCAAAGGTGGGTATTGCTGGGTCCCTGGGGCTGGGGCCAGGTCACAGGACCGCTTCAGATCTGCAGTTGGGTCTGAGGTTGGAGATCTATACAGGGGCATAGACAGGGTGGCACCTCCTAGTCCCTAGGCAGCATGGCTCTGTGCAGGACCATGGCCAAGCTGGGCCACAGCCGAGTCCATGGGGGAAGGGCTGCTTTCGGTCTGTAGCCAGGGCCACTGTCAGTGAGCCTGCCTTCTCCAAGCGACTCTTCTTGGTCTTGGGCTTCACTAGGGTTTTGCAACTTTGTACCTGGATCCCAAAGCTCCCATGAAGACACTTTTGTCTGTGGATGGATGTTAGTTTGTTCTTTACGTGGGGGATGTGAGCTGGGCACTTTCTATTCAACCATCTTGCTGATATCCTGCTAAGCACGGCTTTAAACATTTGACACTTCATCTCTACCACCCTTCTCTGAGTTCAGTGCTGCATTATATCCATTTTGCAGGTGAACCAGGTGAGGCACAGGAGATTAAGAAGCTTGTCCAAGGTTTTCTAGCTAGAGCCAGGATTCCAACCTCGTCAGACTGACTTCAGAGTTTGTGTTCTTAAATACTGTTGGTTCCCCTGCCCCAGGTGTTTACGTTCATATAATAATAATGTTTTCTTCTCTGCGGGCCCTGTCTGGGCTGCCCTGGAAGGAGTTCCTGCTGGATGGTTCACGTTTAGAACTTTTTCATTCTCAGAGTCTGAGAAATTCAGCCATGTTACCCTAAGTGATATATCTTTATTGTAAATAGTATACGGAAATGGGGAATATGGGAATTTTGGTTCATGGAATCCAGAAACAGATAAACAAGCTTAAGATCTGGAAGGTAGCTCAGGAACCAGAGTGCCTCATTGGGTTGTCTTTGTGGCCTTTGAGTCACATCTCCTGCTGAGCTGCCCCCCACCAGCCCCCGCAAACCCCTACCTTGCTAGGTAGGCTGCAGTCGGGGCCCAGCCTGTTTGGCCCAGTGCTTTGTGCCACCATGGGTCAGGGAAGGTTTAAGGGGGCTTGACAGGCGCTGTGGGAGTGGAGGACTCCAGAAGCAGGCTGCAGAGGTGCTAGGCGAGCGCCTTGTATTCATAAATGTGACTGCTTGGTCCCTGCACACATACCCATTGTGGCATTGCCATGTAGAAATTATTATGAAAATCTGTTGGAAAATATCTTAGAGCACATATAAAAGAAAACAAACAAACAAGTGGGTTTTGGTTTATGAACTCCTTGGCATTATTCATTAATTTATATTTATTTCCTCTGTTTATTTTCATTAGTAGAGCTCATTGAAGGAATGCTAGTGCAAGCAGTCTTTTTTTTTTTTTTTTTGGCTGCATAGTATATGGGATCTTCGTTCTCAGTTCCCCCACCAGGGATCGAACCTGTGCCCCCCTGCAGTGGAAGCGTGGAGTCTTAACCTCTGGACTGCCAGGGAAGTCCCAAGCAGTCTTTAAATCAGTAGGATTATAATCCTTGAAAGGCCTTGGTAAGTAGAAATTATGTGAGTGAAATTTGGTTTTCTTTTTAAAACTCATCATAAAGAATTACGTTCTCAGCCAAAGGCATGCCACTCCTGTGAAAATAATTAGCCACTACTACTATATTTAATAATGAGGTATGGGGCAGGGAGATGAGGAGCCCATACTTAGCTTTTGATACTCGGACACTTAGGGAAAGGGCCACCTAGAACAATACCTTGGACTAAGATGGCACTCGCACCCATAAGAGCCGGATCCCATCTGCACTCAGTGTGCCGCGCACTGTCTTAGTTGTGTACCTTACTTGTGTTCCCCGCGGGAACCTTGTAAATGTCACTCCACTTTACAGGGTGCAAACTAAGGTTGAGAAGTTAAGTGATTTATTAAAGGTCACGTGTGCAGTCAAAGAAGATGGTAGGAGCTTTCTTTTCAGCTTTCCCGTGTGGGGAAGCTGAGGCACTAAAGGTTAGTGATTGTTGCAAGTCAGCATCTGTTATACGTGTTGTCCTTCAAGGGCTGGGGTTTGAGCCGGGGAGAAGGGAGGGGGCAGCAGTGCTGACGGGTGAGGGGGGTGTCGACACAGGGCCCCCGCCTTGCTCAATCCCCCGCACCCTCACCTTCTATCCCAGCCCCATGTTTCGCTGCTTTCCTTCCCCTTTTTTTTTTTTTTTACTACTTCTCCGAAGTCTGCAGACAGGCTGATACTTTTTTAAAAGTCTTTTTAAAGGTGTATTTCTCTGTGTACCTTAAGTTTCAGGTGGATCGCCCTTTGGCTTACAAGCATGTTTCAGTGTAATGGGCTAACTTGGAGGCAGCACCTGTTCATGAAGCTCTTCTTCCCAGCGCACAGCAGCATCCCTCCTCAGGGGCTCTTCTTTCACCATCCCCATCCCGACCTCTCGTCTGCACCTTCGATGCTCATGTCTTCTAGGCTTGGTTGAGCACCTCCTCCTCTTCTCATTCTCTGAAAGATCCCGAGGAATCTCATTCACCTCTAAATCTTCAATCACAGTATTTACGCCAATGTCTCCAGAATCTATGTTTCTAGCCCAAGAACTCCCTGCTGAGTGACAGCCCTTATTGATCCAGTTGTCTAATAGAAATCTCTCAGACCCTGTATCTGAAACAGAGCCCATCCTTTCTCCAAGTGGCCCCTGTTGGTTTTCATCTTGGTCAGTGGCCACACCACCCACCCAGGAGGCTGCTCCAGAAACCTGGACCACTCCAGCCCCGCCCTCTCTGCATTCTCTGCAGTTCTGTTGACTCTTCCTCCAAGGTTCTAGAATGCACCTCTCTCAGGCCTCCGTCCTGTGTGCCTGCCTCAGTCCTGGCTGTTCTCCCTGTGGACGGCCCTCTTCCTTCTGCCTGTGTGATCTCTTGAAACCCTAACCCAAGCTGTCACTTCCTTATTTGAAATCCATGAATGAACCTAAAATTTCACCCACCCTTAGCTTAGTTCAAAGTGCCCATCGGTGCCCCGTCCATTCCTTAGGTGATGTGTGGTGTTTCTGTCCTGTCCCAAGCCTTGCTGACTCCACGCCCTTGCCCTGACCAGGTGCTGTGTCTAAGACTGAGGCAGCAGACGTCACACATTTTTAAGTGTGTTTTTTTATCTTCCGAGAATTAACTGATCACTGTACGAGTTTTAGAGCCTGTCTCGTCAGCAGTAAATGGGGGAGGAGGGCCTCTGAATGGCTCGTTCTCTCTGCCTCTCCTCTCTTTACCCGTGATCACAGTTCTGGATAAGGGTTCACTTTTTGGAAATCACAAAGGGTTGGAGGGAAAGAGATCCAAGATTGTAAATTTTGAACAGGGTGGGCAGCGTTGCTAAGATGCAACCAGGATATGCCTGTCAGAGCAGAGTCTTTCTAAATGGCACCCACAGTGTTGTGCAGTGTGCCGTCCGTGGTGCCGACCAGGACAGACTTGGGAACAGCCCTGCTGTGAGGCTCCAGGGTCTGGAAGGAAACGATGCCTGGCTGTGTGGCTTAGGAAGAGTGTGATGAATGTGTGTGTGTGTGTGTGTGTGTGTGTGTGTATGTGCGTGTGTGTGTAGGGTGTAGGACACGGAGCACGGTGATACCAGTGGAATCAGAGGTTGGGAGGGCTTCTCATGTGGTGGTGAATGACCTAAGCAGCCATGGTGTGTGCAGGCATGGAGCTGCTGGGGTTGAGGATAGGGACCGGGGGCGTCTGGTAGGGTTGAGGGGAGCCCCAGTGTGTCTCATTGGTTTTGTTCCGGGAAATATTTAAAGCAAAACCAAAATCTTTAGGCCTAGGTCTGTAATCTAAATGTTGTTTGTTTGGCAGGAGGTGAATTGGCGCTTACAGCCAAGCCTAGTAACCTTGTCTTAGGGTCTATGTTATAGGTAAACGGCCTCTGGCTCCCCAGGCTAGTCTTTTTTTTATTTCCCTCACTTTGAAAGCAGGCCTCTCACAAAGATTTTTCACTGGTGAGAATGCCACCAGCCCTGCCCTGACTCTTCCTCCCAAGTGGTGCAAAAGTGGAAATGAAAATACATCCCCATTAAATTCTGCTAGGTGGCGGAACTATAATTGCTAGGGACTAGAGGCATTAAAAACTTTCCCCTAAACCTCTCCTTTTTGCGAAAAAAAAAAAAAATCTTGAGTTCAAAATTTAAAATTAGCCGGTACGACAGATGAACGATGGTTCCTTTCCAGCAATAACCTCCTGGTAGTGTAACACACGCTGGGAAAAAGGTTATGAGATGCAGTTAACGCCTGCACCTATTATTGCTCCCTGAATGGTTTCCAAGTTTAATTCCTTGTAGGAAGATTGACAGTTGTAATTATGTTGTCAAGCGTTTGCCTTTTTTGCTGTAGCAACATTGACACCCAGACAGAGAGCTCCGCCCTGACTTCAACTCGTGTGAGGCGCAGGTCTTGGTCGCATGTCTTTCCTAAAGCATGTCATCGTTCATCAGCACTTTGCGGCCAGTGCTGTGTGTACTTTTCTCTTTGGGCTCAAGGGTACAGTCTAGGGCATCCTGTGTCTCTTCTTCACAGTGTTCTGTCAACTTTCTGAGTTTAGCACAGTTGGCACTTGGACATCTCCTGGGAGAACAGGGCTCCACCGGCTGCCTTATCACTTTCTTCTGTGAGTGAATCTCCGTCAGCTGCCTGGTAGATCAGACTGCATGACCTGAGGTCTCCCCCAGTTTTGGGAGGTGATGTAATGTGGTAGGAAAAGGGCAACTTTGGAGCCAGGCAGACTTGAGTTTTAAACTGACTTCTAGCATTTTGTTTTGGGGCGTGTTGCTTAGCTTTCCTGGACTTCATTTGTAACCCAGGGGAACTCGTGCACGTCTTGCCGGGGGTGTGTGAGTGTGAAGGTCTGCCGGGTAAGAGACATTTAGTAGACCGTGCCTTCTGTCCTTAAAATGTCATATGCTTTCTGATAGGGACAGCCATTCAATTGAAGGTGGGGAGGAAAATATTTGCCACCCCATTTCTAGAGACAGTGTGAAGAGGACAGCCTGTGAAGGCAATTTAAGCTTCTTGCGGGAGAGGCATTTTTTGCAGAGCTTTTGAAATTACCTAACTTCTCTCCTTGCTGTTCCTAAATCCAAACATCGCTCGTGTTTCTCCATCTCATCTAGTCCTTTAATGGAGTGCCTTACCCATGCAATGCATGTTAAAAACCAGCAGAAGGCCCAGGCCTCAACGGCAGCGGGTCCTACCATGGCCTTCGTCCTGTGTCGCTGGTCTCTGACCTGGCTTCCAGCGCTGTCCCTCCACCTCTCCACCCTTTATCAGTTCAGCACCCACTTTGTATTGTCCTCCTGCCCCAACTTCCATTTCCTCCTTCACTGTGTTTCCATTTGCCTTCTTCCTGTACCAAAGGGAATCCAAGCCCGCTTCCTCCACCTCGTGGACCCCTCCCCACTCAGGGCTTCCCTTGGGAGGAAGGAATAAGACGACCCTTCTCCATTTATTTTTGTGCACTTTAGACATTTGCTTGGATGGGAAAATTGACCTTTGGGATATGGGGTGTGCTCAGAATCTGATTTGGCACAGAACACGTCTCGTGCTGTTTCAGCCCACTAGGAAATTTGTAGGTGATTTGCCAACCAAACTGGAGTGCTCAGTGTTTCCAGAGAAGCACCTGTCCCTTTGCTACTGGTGGCGCTGTTCCCCACTCTGGGAACGCCCTCTCTCCTTGTCTTTCTGTTCTCACTTCAAATACAGCCTCTCCTGGGAAGCCTGTCCTGATGCTTCAAGCCAGTGTAATCTCTGACTTTCCAACTTCATAGTTAAAACATTGCTACGTTTATTATGAAAATAAAACTAATGCATTCTAATCATGGAATAATTTTAAAGTAGAGAAATACACAAAGAAACAAAACCATGTCTCATAATTCACCAAGACGGGAGCTGTCAATGTCGAATGACGTTTTCCTTCCAGCCATTTTCTTTGCATTCTTCATACAGCGGTCATAACATGTATAAAGTTTTGTATTCTCCTGTCATGATCACTTCCGTTCCGTTTTAAATTACCTGTAAACATTGTAGTAGCTGTATAATATTTCATGATGTGGCTATTGATTGACTCATCCGTTCTCCTGATGTTGAGTATTTAGCTTGTTCCCCATTTTCCTGTGTTTTAAGAATCCTAAGATAAGCATCTTTGTGCATTTTGGATTTGTTTTTAAGATAGATTTCTAGAAATGGGATAACCAGACCAGAGCTCATTGACAGATTTTTTTTTTTTAAAAAATGAAGTGGAGGGCTTTCCTGGTGGCGCAGTGGTTAAGAATCCACCTGCCAATGCAGGGGACACGGGTTCGAGCCCTGGTCCGGGAAGATCCCACATGCCGCGGAGCAACTAAGCCCGTGCGCCACAACTACTGAGCCCACGTGCCTAGAGCCCGTGCTCTGCAACAAGAGAAGCCACCGCAGTGAGAAGCCCGCGCATTGCAACAAAGAGTAGCCCCCGCTCGCCGCAACTAGAGAAAGCCCACGCGCAGCAGCAAAGACCCAACGCAGCCAAAAACAAATAAATGAAAAAAAAAAAAAGAATGAAGTTGACCGTTTTTTTTAAAAAAATAAATTTATTTATTTATTTTTGGCTGCATGGGGTCTTTGTTGCTGCACGCGGGCTTCCTCTAGCTGCGGCGAGCAGGGGCTGCTCTTCCTTGCAGTGTGCATGCTTCTCACTGTGGTGGCTTCTCTCGTTGTGCAGCACGGGCTCTAGGCACGTGGGCTTCAGTAGTTGTGGCGCGCAGGCTCAGTAGTTGTGGCTCGCAAGCTCTAGAGCCCAGGCTCAGTAGTTGTGGCGCATGGGCTTAGTTTCTCTGTGGCATGTGGGATCTTCCCGGACCAGGGCTCGAACCTGTGTCCCCTGCATTGGCAGGCGGATTCTTAACCACTGCGCCACCAGGAACGACCCCGAAGTGGACCATTTTTAAAGTCTTTATTGAATTTGTTACAATATTGCTTCTGTTTTATGTTTTGGTTTTTTTGGCTGCGAGGCATGTGGGATCTTAGCTCCCTGACCAGGGATCGAACCTGCACCCCCTGCATTGGAAGGTGAAGTCTTAACCACTGGCCCGCCAGGGAAGTCCCTATTGACAGATTTAAAGGCATCTGATATGTCTTACCAGACTGACTTTCAGAAAGTTTACTTTTTAAGCCAAATTTATACTCCCTCCCACAGTGTATATGACTACAGGGTCAAATATTATATGTTTGCTTATTTGAACAAAAATACATTTTCCCCACGTTACAAGACGCAGAGGTTTAAGACACTAGCACATGTGTGCGTTCACTGGGTGTTGGCTGATGTCCTCTCGGAGGCGGACCAAGAGTCCACCCTTTTGTCCCGGCTCTCACGCCGGGTAGATTGGCCTCTCGGCTGGTGTTGGGCTGGACTGAGTTGCGCAATGATAGGAAGTGGGATTCTGCCGGGAGTTCTTGGACTGATGCTGTGCCCTCTCCCAAGCACCGTGTTTTCCGGTGTCCTCCTTCTTTCTGCTCGGCTGTTCTGGCCCCTTGACCCCGGCCCTGTGGTCCTCAGGGACCTGGGCTCTGGGAGCATCCTGGAAAGCAGCCCAGTCTTGATGTGGATGACCCAGGGACTGTTTTCCTGGTCAGGGCAGTCAGTCCCTGCAGTTACCCTGATGGGAGTGGGTGAAAATGAGCCTTTTCTTGATTTGAGAGCACCATTTTTCCCTTCAGAAAGGATGGAAGTGGAAGCTTTTAAATATATGGGATTTTTATAAAAAAGGGGGATTTCTTTTAGAATAGTTGCACATTCTCTTGTCTGGAAGGCAGGCCAAGTGTTCTTCATATAGTTGGGTATGTGTCTGTTTAGAATGTAGCATTTGGGGTAAAGGAAGTAGATGAAGCCTTGCACGCATCAGCACATGCTTTCTCTTTTCGTGTTGTCTTCAGGGTAAGTGTTCAGTGCAGAGTGTCCGCCACTGCAGCCCTGCTCCTATCGGTCACCCTGGGGAGGATGTGAAGGTAGAGCAGACTGTTTCCAAGGGTGGGAACGGTGAGAAGGTCTCTAAGAACATGGGGCCCTGGTTCTGTCCCAGTTGCAAAAAGGATGTTTGAGGGTCACTGCCTTTCTCAGCTTTTGTCCAGATGAGTCACAGATTTGGGGATTTTGGTAGAAATTAAGCCATATCACCAAGGCTCCTGCTCCGTGGAGTATGGATGCCTGACCTGGGGGCCACTTGCCCTGAGGGAAAGGCAGATGGTAAAAGACTCGGGCCCCTTGCTAACCTTCTTCTCCCATGACGTCTGTAGAAATGGGCCTTTGCTTTAAGAGCCTGGGTGTTTGTAATGCTTGGGAATGGTTTATGATGAGTTAGTCCTATCTCCTTTATCAAGCCTTTAGGTAATTTAGGGTCCATTTGGAATACCTGGTCTCCAGCTGCCTGGACTGTCCGTTGTCTGCTGGGAAACCTCTCAGATGTGCCTTCTCCCTGCCAGGCAGGACCTCACATGACCCTCCTCCAGTGCTGACACCAGGCCCTGTATCTCCAGGTGACCAGCCCCGCTGTCGTCACTCCAGGCTGTTCCGAGACATAAATGGTGATAAAACAAGACGCCCCTCTCTCCCTCCTAAGACTGTAGATCTTGTTGGTTATTGGGAGATGCTGTTTTTTCATTATCCTGTAGTACCTGTTGCAGAACCCATAATATTTGCCAGCTTTTCCTCATATTTCGTTTACTCCTAGCTTCATCTCATCCCAAGTAATGGGAAGGAAGGTGGTGATCCAGAAGAGACTCATCACGTGAAAGGCGTGTTGGCGGGGGCAGGGGGAGGGAGACAGTAGGTACCACTCAAGGTCTAGGTGATTGTTGACAGGTCTTTGGATTTGTCACAAAAAGCTGAAAATCTAGCTTTTTCTGTAAAGTTTCCTTATCTTAAAACTGCTGTGGGCCAAACAAAACACATCCGTGGGTGGCTAGTTGGAGATGACCATTCTCAGCTCAGCTTCCGGTAAGGGCTTGAATGATTGGTGCATTTAGTTCTGGGTGTTCAGAGGTCTCTGTAAAGGAATTTTCCTGCTGTTTCTCGAGTTTACATGGTTCTGTAACTCCCAAGAAGCTGGCAAGATTTATTGGGACGCAGAGACTTAAGTTTAAGTTATTGATCCCTGCACTTAAATGTCATGGAAGAACAGGACTTCACTATAAGATTAGCCAAAATATCCTGCCTCAGTACTCCATGTGGCATCACAGTTAGAAAGAGCCTCAGAGGTCACTTGGGCGCCCCTCCTCCTCTTCCTGCCTCCAGGGGAGGGGGTGACCGTAGTGCTGCGGGATTCTATTTGTGAAATCCCTGGAGTTTCTTGTGTCTTGCTACCCAGCCTCAGAGCGGGGGCAGGGTTTGACAGGAATGTTAGTAGGCATTAGCTGAGAGGACTGGAAAAATATCCAACGCACCAATATCCAGCTCTGCTTCCTAGAGCTGTGCCGGCTGCCCCCATGTCTTTACAACTGACCTGGGGCTGCTGAAATCCGGGTCAGGGGGATTATGAAGGGCCCAGCCATCTGCCACCCTGGACCCTTGGCATCCTGTGGGTCAGGAGAGCTGACTCTCTAAGCTCACTTCTGTGCTCACATGCGGGTTCACTCCTCTGTACCCCGAGGCCTGCCCATCCGCCCGTGTCCCAGAGGCTTCCCCTCAACGCTCAGGATGAAGCCTCAGGGCGAGGCTGTGAGGGACGGTCACCCCAAGCAGTCCTTCCCCATCCCTCCTGCCTCTGCTCTTTGTGTTTGAAAGCCAGGAGCCTTAGTTCAGGTTTTGTTGATGTTGTTGTTGTCTATTTGTTTTTGGCACAATATGTGTATTTTTAGTCAGCTTTTAACTTTGAAAAGAGTTTAGATTTATAGAAAAGTTGCAAAGCTAATGTAGAGCTCCTGTATACCTCTTACCCATTTTCCGCTAATTTAACATCCGATATTGCCACACTATATTTGCTAAAAAAACCAAACCTACTTTGATAATGTTACGATTAATTAAACTTCTGGCTTTATTTGAATTTCACTAGTTTTCCCTCTTGTGTCTTTTCCTGTTGCAGGATTCCATGTTGAATTTAGGCTTAGCTCAGTGTTACCCTAGCTTCCTGCCTGCCTTTCCCTTTTCTTTCCAGGTTCTCTGTGTAACCATTCTCAACCTGGGGCACTCCTGGGAAGGGGTACAGCTAACACAAACCCACGTGGGGGGCTTCTCAGGGGCCTCTGAAGCAGAATAGGGGCAGGCAGTGCCTGGGCACAGCTCAGACACCCCGAGCTCTGTCGGACGTGTAACCAGTGTGGCCCACAAGCTGGGACTCCAGCTGCAGTCATGTATGTTTTATTTTTCCAGTCACACCAGGGTGTCATCATACCGGCATTTCTCTCTGGGTAAAGTCAGCGATGCCCACCTGGCCGGAAAGTGGGAGCAGGAAGGACACAGTGTGGACCGCACCCATGCGCGTCGGCCGTGCTGGGGCTGGTGGGAGGCCCTGGCCAGGCGCCGGCAGGTGGGCGAGCTCCTCCACCACAGCACCAGGGGCTCCTCACCTGGCCTCACCTGGTACCTTCTTTGCTAGAAGCCATGTTCACAGCTTATACTGACTATAAATGATGTTTGCTGTATGTAGCTGGTTTATTTTTATTAAGAAAGTGACATATGCATATCAGTGGAAACGTTGAATAGTGCCAGAGCTTAAAACTAAGAAGAGTAGCCCCCTTAAGCCTCTGCTATGGTGGTCTGCTTCTGAAAGGCAATGACGTTCAACTTTTTTAGCTGGTTCATTTAATATTTGCCTCCAGATTTAAAAATAATGCACATATACTTCTAGCTGTAGACTCAGCGGTGTTGGACATTATCTATTCAGTCTCTCTCCCTCTGTCCTCTCAGTGTATTCGGTTATAGCAATACACGTACGACCGTTTGTATACAATATTTGGTTAACTCCCTACCCAGATCCTCATTATTATGACTATTTAAATTTTGCTGACTGTTGAACCATGTAGAATACTAACATTTTACATCTTTTATTGTACAACTTTTTTGTTTTTCCTTGAGTTCAAAGAGGCCTCATGTTTTCATTAACTTAGTTTATTTAGAATGTGTGGCTGAGTTCCCAAGGTCTCCGCCAGCTCTCTAGAAATCCTCAACAACATTTTCCAGAGTTTAACATCAGATGACATTTGTCAGTTCCAGTTCCCCTCTGGGGAGGTCCTCCCTGGCACCCTGAACTCTCTTTCTTGCCAATCACACTGTGTTCTCCTTGGGAAGAACATTCCGATATCAGAAAGATGACTGATCCTCTTTGAATTTTTTCCCATCTGATGGATCTTGGGATATTCTGGCTGATCACGTTTCTGTCTGCCTTGGCTTCTGGAAGCTGGGCGCCCACCTCCTTCATCCACCAGCCATACTGCCCCAGATCACCAACGCTGTGTTATTTCGTGTATGTATTTCATTCCAGTTTCATCATATTGATATTTTCCTCTCCTTGTTTCCATTTTGCTCAGCTGTCATTTAAAAAAAATGTATCTTAGGAATTAACAGAAACAAATACATGCTGGTTGCTCTTATATTTTTTTAAAGCAGTTTAATTGAGATATAATTCACATACCATACACTTTGCCCGCTTAAATTGTACAGTTCAATATATTCTAGTATATTCACAGAATATGATGCAACCATCACCATGATCTAATTTTAGAATATTTTTTACCTCCTGAAAGAAACCCCATACGCATTAGCAGTCACTCCCCATTGTGCCCCACCCCATGCCCAGCCCTAAGCAACGGTTGATCTATTTTCTGTCTCTCTAAATGTACTCGTTACGGACATGTTATATAAATGGAGCGTACGCTATGTGGTCTTCTGTGACTGGCTTCTTCCCTGTTATAGCACGTACTAGTACTTCATTCCTTTTTTATTGCCCAGGAATAGGCCAAAGTATTTATTCATCAGTTGATGTACTTTTGAGTTGTTTCCACTTTTTTTTATGAGTAATGCTGCTATGAACATTTGTGTACAAGTTTTTATGTGGATGTATGTTTTAATCCCTGTTGAGTGCATACCTGGGAATGAAATTGCTGGGTCATATGGTAACTGTTTAGCCTTTTGAAAATCAGCCAGACTGCTTTTCAAAGCGGCTGCACCATTTTATATTCTCAGAATCAATGTACGAGGGCTCCACTTTCTCCACATCCTTGTCAACACTTTTAATTGTGTCTTTTTTATCATAGTCATCCTAGTGAGTGTGGTGTCTCATTGTGATTTTGACTTGCATTTTCTTAATGACTAATGGCGTTGAGCATCTTTTTATGTGCTTAATGGCCATCTGTATTTCTTCCTTGGAGAAATATCTATTCAAATAATTGCCCATTTAAAGAAGAACAATTTTATTGAGTTATAATCCACATACATGCAATTCACCGTTTAAAGTGAAGAAGTCAGTGGTTTTAACATTCACAGCGTTGTGTAAGTCAGTGGTTTTAACATTCACAGTGTCATGCAAGTGCATTGCCACAGTCAGTGAGACTGTGTTGAGAACATTGTCAACACCCCAAAAAGAAACTGTAGCCATTAACAGTCATTCCTTTGTCCTTTTTTCATGGGTTGTCTTTTTATTGATGAGTTTTAAGACTTCTTTATAGAAGTTGCTTATCAGCTGTAGGACTGGCAAATATTTTCTCCCATTCTATGGGTTGCCTTTTTACTTTCTTGATGGTATCGTTTGCAGCATAACAGTTTTTTTTTGTTTTTTTTGGCTGCGCTGTGTCTTCATTGCTGTGCACAGGCTTTCTCTAGTTGTGGCGAGTGTGGGCTACTCTTCATTGCGGTGCGCGGGCTTCTCATTGCAGTGGCTTCTTTTGTTGCGGAGCACGGTCCCTAGGCGCACGGGCTTCAGTAGTTGTGGCTCGTGGGCTGTAGAGCGCAGGCTCAGTAGTTGTGGCGCACAGGCTTAGTTGCTTCGCGGCATGTGGGATCTTCCCGGACCAGGGCTCGAACCCGTGTCCCCTGCATTGGCAGGTGGATTCTTAACCACTGTGCCACCAGGGAAGTCCCAGCATAACAGTTTTAAATTTTGCTATGGTTCAGTTTATTTATCTATTTTTTCTTTCGATACATTTGCTTTTGGTGTCTTTGCCTTGTGTTTTTAATTGGTATTTATTTCTATAGTCTCCTCAGACCTTTTTTGAGATCAAAGTCAGACATAAAAATAAATAAGACAAAGCTGTGTGGCAACGGCATGGACTCTGTCCAAATGCATCTCGGTAGGGAAATCAGTAATGAGTTTTCAATATCAAAGCCACATTGGAGGCTTTGATCAGTTGCCTTCAGCCGGGCTTCCCTAAATCTTCCTTTTTCAGCCTCTGCCTCAGGTTGGTGCGGGGCAGCAGGTGGAACCTGGAAGAGAGTTGGTCCTCGAGGCTGATGAACCTCCAGCGCTGTAGCCAGTGCGGGGCGCTTCACTCCTGCGGGGAGGCGGGCTGAGGAAGCACGGACGGGGGTCCCCAGCAGACAGTTCTGAGCCAGTCACAAGGACAGAGGGGAGTTCATTTATTTCATGAGCTAAGAAGGAATTGGTTGGCTAGCCAGGAAGTTTAGCCACATATATACCATTATTTCTGTGAGAAAATGGGTCCTAAATTCTAAATCATCAGTTTAGAAGTAGACTTTTGAAATGCGATCTCTGTCTAAGTTGGGCTGTACCTGTGCTCGTTCATCAGTGTTCTTCTCAGTAGCTGTTCCACCGCATGGGGGCTGTGTGTGTGCAGTTTCATGTCCATTTGTTGAGCCCGCCTATGAGCCTCAGTGTCCCAGGACGAAGGCGGCGTGCGCGGGGCGGCCGTCCTCCTTTAGACCCCGCAGTCTGTTAAGGGAGAACATGAGCTCTGCCCAAGGCTGGTCTCAGTGGGCTGTGGCCCTTGCTCATGAAGAGCTGATTATCCAGATGTGAATTAGAGCCTTTTTTTCTCTTCCTTTCAGACTCACATTTGGCCGTTTCATGGCTCATTAGTTTTAAGGACGGGCAGAGAGAGATGAATAGGGAAAAATTGAATTCAGTGTGGAGCTTTTTAAAAAGTGGTGGATATGAACTGAAATGGCATTCTCAAATTATCTGGGGATTTCATCTATGTTGATCCTGTTCCATAGTTTCATAGATAATTGATTTGATGGGTTTTTTTAAACAAAATGAATGCATGTATATGGTTAAAAAGGGGTATGAAACGGAACGTGAGGGCCTCTCTCCCTCCCCAATTCCTCCCCAACTCTAGACTCTCTGCAGAGGTAGCTACTGTTAAGTTTCTTTTGCTGCCCTCTGAATGTTTAAAAAATGTATATACTAGATACCTTGTTAAAAGTACACAGATGGGATCATATTAGACACGGTGTTCTGCATCTTGTTTCTTCTTTTTTCATAAGAGATATTGCTTGGAACTGTTTCCGTGTTGGCATGCACCGGCCTACTGCATTCCCCTTAGAACTGCAGAGTGTTCCTTTATATGAGTGATCATGACTCTCTTAATCTGCTCTCTTTTGATGGACATTTAGGTAGTTTCTAGCTTTTTGTTATTACACACAGTGCCCAATGAAACTCTTGGGCAAGTGTCTATCTTTTGCTCTTCTGCAAGTTTACATTAATGGATTATTATGTTTGCCCTTAAACCATGAAAGGTCCTGGTTTACAGTGATTATCAGCTGGGCCGTGGAATCATGAGGCTTTGGATGGTAGGCTGATTTGTTGTATAGGGTTTGGGTGCAGCCTGATAGGAGAGACTTGTATTCAGATTTTGTTTTTGAGAAGATACTGGAGCATTAAGTTAGAAAAGGACCCAAACATATTGTCTGCTTTGGGGTGCTGAACTTAACACTTTGCATCTTTGTAATACTTTGGAGGCTGCAAGGACCCTTGGCTAAGTCTTTGCCTGGATTTGCAGACGGGCTGGAGGAAGTAGCTTGGTTAGAGAACACAGGCCCAAGCAGGACACAGGTAGCTGTCCCGAGTGCGGAGAGCACGGGGGCAGAATTGGTGAGCAGCGCCTACTCTCTGTGGTCTACAGGAATAGACTTCGCAACGTTTCCTCTTCTAGAAGCACTTTCACAGTTAGATGGAGATATAGTCTGCAGAGTGGATCAGCGGTGAAAGTTCTCTGCCGTGTCAGCTGGTGAGGACAGGTGTCTTGAAGCCCAGGGTCCGGGCGTGTGGGGACGTGGCAGGGGGTAGCTTGGCCTGACTGAGCCGGACAGGGGTTGGGCGATTGCGTCTGGCTGTGCGAGCCTCCCTGCTCGGACCTGCAGTTTTCCAAGCAGAGCTCTCGACCTCCTCGTTGGCTTGTGAAGAGCTAGCAAAAGAAACGAAGGGTGTAGACAGGAGATGGCCCTGGTCCATCTAACCCCTGCCCCCCACCCCCCCAGTACCTGGCGTGGCAGTCAGCACTTACTAGCACTTACTAAGTGGGTTTTGGGAGGATGAACTTTTGTGGGTAGTTTGGGAGTTGGAGTTTCATTAAATGGTTTGGAGTAGTTGGAGTGGGAAGACCTGGAAGATACAGGAAGGTGGTTGTTTCTTGATGGCCAGGGAAAGGGTGGCAGTCCCATTTTCATGCTTTTACACATATTAGCTCATAGAGTCTTTATAATACCCTCAGCGAGGGAGATGTTATTATCTGCATTTAACGGATGAGGATATGAGTGGAGTCAGCGTTTTATTTATGGTCGATCTGTAATTGGTTTCGTTCGTGTGGCCTGTCGATGGCAGGTAACTGTGGGCCAGCCACTGACTGTGCTTCTTTGCTCTGTGTCTTTCCTGGCACCCAGCGTGATGCTGAACTGAACACAGGATATCCTTATCCATTCAGGTGGTCGTAGGGCTGATGGTTGAGTTTGCTGAATCCTGGCGCAAAGTTTGGGCGTCTCTTCTCAGAAAGAAGAGTGTTGTTTGGATGTTGTACCTTGTCTTCCCCAAAACTCGAACGTGAGGTTACTTTGTCTGACTTACAGTATGCCTCTACTTGCTCAAAAGCGGATGGCCTGATCGCTCTTCCCTGCTGGGTTTGGTTCATGTCGAGTTTCTTTCCTTTTAAATATTTATTTATTTATTTATTTGGCTGTACCGGGTCTTAGTTGCGGCACGCGGGATCTTCGTTCCCGCACGTGGGATCTTTAGTTGCGGCATGTGGGATCTTTAGTTGCGGCATGTGGGATCTTTAGTTGTGGCATGCTAACTAACTCTTAGTTGCATCGTGTGGGATCTAGTTCCCTGACCAGGGATCAAACGCAGGCCCGCTGCATTGGGAGTGCCGAGTCTTAGCCACTGGACCACCAGGGAAGTCCCTCGATTTTCTCATAGTGAAAGCATCCTCAGGAATGATGTGCGAGCGAAAGTGCCAGCTGAGCTAGCTGCCTCACTTAGAGAGGCTTGAAGGAGGTGCGTGGCTCGTCTTTCATGGCTTTGCTGAGCACTATGGGTGCTCAGGGCACACAGATTGACTATGGGGGAGCAGCCTTTCTCCCCACAGGTCCAGCTGGCTCCGGAAGAGGGTCCTGACAGCCCTTCCCAGTTAGCGAATTAGACAGGGTTAGGTTGAAAGGTCTTTGACTCACCTTCGGCATTCGGTCGGCTGTCAGAAAATGGCCAGTCCCCTCCCTCCACAAGTTTCTGACTACTTGGAGTTTCTGTTAAACCCCACCACACTTCTTAGACACAACTTTAAATCCAGTTCTGCCCCCAGTTCTCCTGCCTCCGTCCGCAGTTCTGCTGCAAGAGCTGTGGATTTCACACTGTACGAATTCTATTCTGTTCACTTTCTGTGAGAGTTCTGGGGAGTTGGAGTGCATTTCCCGTCTTGCGGGGAGCAGCGCGGTGTGCCTGCATTGACCCGGGATGGGGTTGGGGGGAAGCGTGCCTTTCCTGCTGCTGACGCCCTGCCCGACAGTCGTCAGAACTGCTGCCCTGGCGTCACTCTCCCCAGCACCCCGGCCAGTGTCCTCCACTAACGGTGTTTTGTTTTCACATCAGTCTTACTCTTCAATCCTGCCCATGTCACGTGCTTTCCCATCACTCACGCCCTTCTTTTGGAGACGCGCCGGGATCTTGTCCCTCTTTGTTCCCTCAGCAGCCCTCACAGCACGCACGTTGGGCTTTCAAGTTGTCTGTCCTCGCTGCGCTGAGGGTCGTCGCCTCAGTGTTAACTGGAAAGTGAGCAGGGCCGGGGTCCAAACTGCAGTGTGTTTAGTCAAATCAAATTAAAACTTTTGAGCAGGCAGAGGAGGAGGAGGAGGATACGTGAGCATTTCCACAGAAGCGTTTCCTGAACCCCTGCCCTGGGCCAGACACTGGCGGTCACAGGGCGGATGTGACAGGACCCCTAAACTCCCGAGGCGCCTGGTCTGCGGGAGGAGAGCACCCCAGCAGTGGGTGGGCAGGGGTGTGAAAGAGTGGGCCTCACAGGGAAAGCACACAGGCACTTGGAGACAGCCTCATACCGGCTGCCGGGTGGGCGCCACGCGCCCCCTGATGTAAGAGGGACAGTCCCCCCCGATCACAGCATGGGACAGCCCACCCCACGCTAAGCACGCCTCCAGCCTCAGCAGCCTGCCCATTCATACAACACTTTTAGGACCAAATAAGATAATGCAGATGAAACTTTTTGTGCTAATGATTTTAGTAAAATTTAGAGACCCAAAGAGAAAACTAACATCTCCTTTTCTGAAAGTTCAGGAAATTTTCATTCATGCGACACTGAGCCTGGCCCCAAACCATGGGAACTCCAGGGGAGAGCATTGCAGGTGGAGATAAAGAAGATCTAGACTTGCCCTCAGGAGCTTGCCATCTAGAGGCAGGTGGATGGCAGGGAATGGAAGGTGGCTATGGAGTGGCAGAGATTGGCGGTCTAGCGGGCTGGGGGCCGTGGCCAGGACCTTGCCTGCTTGTCTGGAGTTTAATCTGTCAGTGAGGCATTTTCAGGGTTTCTGGGGAAACCGGTACAGGCCAGGCTCTCTGAGCCCCACCACTTTTGCTTGTTCTGTCTAGGATATATATGCAGTCCTGTCCGGGATAAAATTATATTCAGAAGGAAGGGTTTTGTGACCTCCAGGAAAAAAGAAACGAAAGAAACGTGCAATGAATGGGGATCCACCGGAGAACCGCAAGCAGGGAGTTGGTGTGCTTGCTCTCCTTCCCTCTGGGTTGTCCTCTGCGGAGCCCTGTGTAGCCACCTGAGCCTTGTAAAGTCTCGTGAGAAGGGAGGGAGGCAGGTGCAGTGCCAGCAGCGCCCCGAGCCTGGCCTCCCGGGGTGCAGGAGGTCATGGGGTGCAGGAGGTCATGGGGTGCAGGAGGTCATGCGGGCTGTTGAGGAGGCAGGAGCCTGCCCAGCCTGGGGCCCTGCTCTCCTGTCCCCGCTGGCCTCCACCTGCCTCTCCTCGTCTTCCTCATCCCCTCCTGTACCACGGGCAAGCTCACACACGCTCGCTCTTCATCTCCCGGCCCCAGACCAGGCTCGCTAACCAGGTGGGTGCAGAGGAGCTGGCCCTGGCCGGCTGGAGTGCTGTCTTGGGCGGTGCTGCTGTTCCCAGCTAGGAGCCCGAGGGGCCAGAGGCGGTGGAGGCTCTCTGCGGGGATGCTAGCATGAGGTTCCAGCAGGCACGGGGTCAAGGTGCCAGGCGGCAGGTGGAGAAAGGTCCTCGGCTCAGGAGAGAACCCTGCACAGCGTTGTATTCTGGCCTGTGTTGTGCTCAGGACACCCACAAGAGGGCCACGCTAGAGAAACGTGGGGGACTTGAGGTCAGACTTGGGGAAACTGCAGAGCAAACTCAGAAGCAGAAAGCCAGTTGGGGGCAATACTGAACATCGGACTCTGAATGACAGACGGAGGCAGAGATGCAGCGTGAGGCTGTGGGCAGCCCCAGCCTCCCAAACAGCTGCCCGCCCCGGGAGTAGAATCGGCACGTGCTGCAGGTAACTGTTGCAGGACCTTGTCCTTGCCAGGACTGCAGAGGAGAAAATTGCATGAGAATTGAAGCTGAGTCCACCAGTGGAATTTGTCATCTGCTTGCATTTGCTTTTTTACCACCAGATGGTCTTCCTCTTCTCTCTCCATCCCCCGTTCCCTTAAGGAAAAAAAAAAAAAAAAAAAAAAAAGCCATACAAAACAATCTCCGTCACAGATTTTAAAAAGCAGGACACAGTGACAGCTATTAGAACTGATAGCTGACAGAGCTAGGAGACAGAGCTATAAAAAGTTTGCTGACATTCTTCCAGAAATGTGCTGCATTGGGCGGAAAGCCATGGCTGTCTACGATACTTAAAGAGTTGCTTTCCTTTTTGACCTGAGTTCTGCTGTCCTCCTCCCTGTGGGTGTTTTCCCCCAGCCCACGCCAGCCCACTTCCTCAGTAGGAGAAAAGGTGCGGCGGCACCCAAAACAGAGCATCAAGAGGGTGATGTCCCCATGAGATCAGTTGAGTGTAGCCGCCGTCAGATGTGGGCAAGCAGGTCGTTCAGACTACGTGCCCTGGACTGTTTCAGGGCATATTTCCTTTCACTTTGTAAACTCATATATTATGCACCGTATGCCTGCAAGGGCCAAGTGTGAGGTCATGCCGACGTGTCCCTGCCCTCCTGTTTGGGTGGTGACAGCGGGTAACGCCAAGCACTGCACTCGTGCATTTCCTGGAGAGAGGAGAGTCCAGGAGATGCCCGCATGGGGCTCAGACGGCACTGGGGCGGTCAGTTCAGCAGAGTCCTCCCGGGGAGGTTCCGATCGAGGAGGAACTTCACGTTTAAGTTGAGACCTGAAGGAGGAGTGGCAGCTGCCGCGCGTGGGGATGCACCTGGTAAGTCGAAGCTGCAGGAAGAACAGGGCACAGGACGGGACTTGGGGGCACAAGCAAAGGGCCGCAGGTTCCTGCCCCAGGGTGAGGGGTGGGTCACATCGCCTCTGACCGTGGGGAGCCACGTCAAATCTCAGCTCTTTTCACTCTCTTGTCCTCCTTACAATTAGAAGCCAGACTTCTAGAAACCAGTCTGTCATCACACAATCCGACACACGTTCCTTCCAAAATATAAATCGAATAGGGAGGGCAGTACACAACCTAAGTTAGGGAATCCTTATCTACTCTTTGGCATTTTTGCTCTCAAAGCTGCTGCGGTTACTAATCTTTCTAGGCATTCCTCTCCACACAAGTTGAGAAGTTGCTATTTTCTCCTCTGTCTGGTGGTTAAGTTTTGGGTCTGCTGGTAAGGACTTAGGCCCAGTATATATCTGTTATCCCATTTGGGGGGACCGTGTGATGTGGTTGGAAACAACAGATCTTTCTCACATTCTCACTCACTTCCCGTGAGGTCATTAAAGCAGCGTGTCCCCTGCCCCCCGGCCCCGCGGTTGCAGAGCTGCTCTGTTGGCCTTTTCGCGTTGCAGCTCTTGAGCTCTGGGCAGTGCCATTGAAAGGGGTGCCTTTCCTGGATTAGGCCCTTATGGAGAGTCTGGTCTTTCTTTAGTGCTTTTGTTGGAATTGAGCCCATAACCAAGGTTGATCATATTCGTTTGTGGCCAGCAAATAACAGTAGCACTGCTATTTCCATCTGTTATCACTGCTTTCAGATCATTCTAATTAAATCTCCTAGTCGTCAGTTTCTGAATGAATTATGTTTTGGGGCATTTGGAAAATTTGTCACATAAACCCTTTTGGCTGCAGTCCATGCATTCATTTCATGTTGTTTTGTGCCCCAAAGTTGCACCTCTGAGTATTTTTAGTAGCTAAGAACTCTCTTCTAAGGGCACGAGGGGTGGTTTTGTGGTTTGCCTCTAAGACGGGCTTTGGGCCCCCTTGGTTTGTGGTTGTTCGTGGCAGGTCAGCCATTCTGAGCACCTTTGTTTTGATTTTGCTCTCAGAGATGCAGTAAGTGGTAGTTGAGATAGCTGAAGTATAATCCCTAATAACCCGTAAAAGGAGATGGAGGTGGGCTCTTCCATGTGGTTTCAATTGTCATTTTAGTTTTCTTCCAGACAGTGAAATGATGCCTAAAATAAATCTCATTCTGACTCCTTGTGAGAGATGTGTCCGACATCCCAAAGAATGAGATTATGGATTATTGTGGCACAGGAAACGGCAACGTCTATACACTGCCAGAGAAAGTGCACAGACGTTAGAAACCGACTGACCTCATTCAAACCCAGCTTTCTGCTTGCTTCTTGTGTTACCTTGGCCAAGTTAATTCACCTCTCCGATACTTGTTTACTCATCTGTAAGTACATAAGCTGCCTAATTCCCAGGGTTGTTACGCTGTTGAATGAGATTTCATATGAAAAGCCCCTGGAGGATAATAGGTTCTCCATAAATGGCTGCTATTTTTACCTTACAATTGAGCTGGTGTGAAAAGATGCTCTACCTCATTATTAGGGAAATGCCAGTTAAAACCACAGTGGGATACCAATATAATACCGGATGATTAATGTGGAGAAACTGGAAACTCATACATTGCTGGTGGGAATGTAAAATAGTGCGGCTGCTTGGAAAACAGGAGGTTCCTCAAAAAGTTAAATGTAAGGTTGCCACATGACCCAACAATTCCACTCCTAGGTATCTACCCAAGAAATGAAGACACATGTCCACACAAAGACCTGCATTTAAATGTTCGTAGCAGCCTTATTCATAGTAGCCAAAATGAGGAAACAACCCAAATGAATGGATAAACAAATTGTGGTGTATCCATTCAATAGAATACTATTTAGCACTGAAAAGGAGTGAACTGCTGATAAATGCAACATTGATGGACATATGCAGACATAAAAGACTGTAAGTTGTATGATTCTTATTTACTTGAACCTTGTAGAAAAGGCAGAGCTGTAGAGATAGAGAATTGGTTAGTGTTGCCTGGGCTGCAGTGGGAGCTGGGCTTGACTGCAGAAGGAAATGAGAGAACTTTTGTGGGGGATGGAAATGTTCTAAAACTCGATTGTGGTGTTGAATGCACAGCTGCGTAAATTCTAAAACTCAGCAAACTGTGCATTGAAAATGGGTGACTTTTAGGAATTCCCTGGCAGTCCAGCGGTTAGGACTCCATGCTTTCACTGCCGAGGACCTGGGTTCAATCCCTGGTCAGGGAACTAAGATCCCACAAGCTGTGCAGCTCGGGCCCCCCCAAAAAAACAAAAGAAAGAAAATGAGTGACTTTTATGGTTGTGATTTTGTGACTTATAGTGAGAAATATATATCCCTGTAAAGGTGTCTGTTGTTAGGTTAAGGGAGTGACTTTTGGAAAGCCCGTAGGTAGTCTAAGGATGGGGGCTGCTTCCAGGGGAAGCAGCCATGTGATTAGGGTATTGGAACTTTCAGTCCACCCCCAGATCTCCAGGGGAAGGGACAAGAGCGGGAGATTGAATCTGTTTACCAATGGCCAGTGATTTCATCATGCCTGTGTAATGAAGCCTCCATAAAAACCCAAAAGGATGGGGTTCACAGGCTTCCAGGGTGAACATGTGGAGATTCGGGAAGAGCGGTGCACAGAAAGCATGGAAACTGTGCCCTTCCCTTCCCCCATACCTTGCCCTATGCGTTGCTTCCGTCTGGCTGCTCCTGAGTTATATCCCTTTACATTACACCAGTGATCTAGTGAGTAAAATGTTTCCGTGAGTTCTGTGAGCTGCTCTAGCAAATTAACGGAACCCAAGGAGGGGGTCGTGGGAACCTCCAATCTATAGCCGGTTGGTCAGAAGCACAGGTGACAACCTGGACTTGCGATTGGCGTCTGAGAGGGGAGGGGAGTAGGGCAGTCTTGGGGGACTGAGCCCTTAACCTGTGGGCTCTGACGCTGTCTCCAGGTAGTGTCAGATGGAGTTGAATTGTAGGACCCCCGGCTGGTGTCGGAGCATTGCTTGGTGAGGGGGAAGCCCACACACATCGGGCGTCAGACGTGTTGTGAGTGTGGTCATCATGTGTGAGAGAAGCACAGGAGGAGTGTGGGTTTTCCAACACGGTGGTATATAAATTAAACCTCATGTTGAGCTAGAACTTGGATGACATGACAGTCTCATAAATTACGCTTTCTATTGATAATTATGTTAAAAAAATAACGTGGTTTTCAGAACTCTTGTGTTCAGGTGAACAGGAGCGCCTGCATGCCTGTTTTGAGTGCTTCAGGGGATCCTGTCTTTTGCACTAATTTAAGGTTATGTGCCCGCTGTTACCACAACAGCTTCTAATTATTGTTAGAGGAACTTAAGACTCAACAGAGAGATATTTGTAAAGTAACCCCAAAGAAATCACACTGTCCAAAAATAACACTATAAAGTTAAGCTTATATATAGTCCCATTCTTTTTCCTATGAATATACATTAATATTTATTTTTATATAGTTAATCAAGTATATGTAATGTGTTTAAGACTGACTGCATAAAATGAGCGTTTTCCATGATGTTAAAATTTTTATAAATACGGTTTTAATTACTGACTACGTGAGTATTTGTTTCAGTAACCCCCTCTAGCCTTGTATATTCTTTTTCACGAACTTTGCTTATCTGTTACTTCTTAATTCCTAGTTGGATAATGTTCACTTTTGTCAACCAATTATATTTCCTTAATTTCAATATCTCTTTATATCCACTCTCATATTCTTTATTGGACCACAAATGATCTGCTTTTTTTTTTTTTTTTAATTAATTAATTTATTTATTTATTTATGGCTGTGTTGGGTCTTCGTTTCTGTGCGAGGGCTTTCTCTAGTTGTGGCGAGCGGGGGCCACTCTTCATCGCGGTGTGCGGGCCTCTCACTGTCGCGGCCTCTCTTGTTGCGGAGCACAGGCTCCAGACGCGCAGGCTCAGTAATTGTGGCTCACGGGCCTAGTCGCTCCGCGGCCATGTGGGATCTTCCCAGACCAGGGCTCGAACCCATGTCCCCTGCATTGGCAGGCAGATTCTCAACCACTGCGCCACCAGGGAAGCCCTGATCTGCTTTTTAAAGTGACATTTATCATCAGTATTTTGAAATATATCTTTTCATATTATTTTCTCTCTCCTATGATTTATAACAAAAATATGCTATCTTAGATATACTATTTTACTGACTTTATTTTTCTTAGCAAAATATTCCCGTGCTATTGTATGCTTCTCTACAATGTCTTTTGGAAGTGTTATAATATTGTTAGCCAAACCCATATTCTGAAAATTTTGGTTATTTCCAATTTTTATTAATAACATTTTTTCACAATTGTTAATATTATTTCCTTGCAATAAATGTTAATAACCCTGTTTAAGTTATGTACATTTCAAAGGTTTTTTGACATATATTGAAAAATTGTCCTCCTGAGACATTACATTTATACTCCCAACAGTATTATGTTATATGTATTTTCCTTCATGCCCTCATCAACTGTAGATACTAGGTCTTTTTCTTTTTCATGAAATAATTTGATATATAAATCCATACTATTATAATTTACATTTATTTGATTACTAATGAACTACATCTTTTGAAATAGGTTTATTGACCTTTTGTGTTTCTTCTCTGAAGAATTCTCATTTCTATTACTTTTATTTTTTTTCTATTGGGATTTTTATCCTTTCTTATTGAATTATATAAGCTCTTTATTGTCTAAGGGTATTAATCTTATTCTATTTGAATACTTTCCTCTATTTTCCTTTTAATTTTGGTGATCTAATTGAACTTGAGGAAATCTGCTCTCCTATCATTCTTTTATGAAAAACCAAAGCAGATAAAACAAAGAGACTTTATTTAGAGTAAGTTATGAGAGTTCACAGAATTTTCCCAGGGATATGCAGCTGGGACTACTTATGTCTTATAGTCTCCATGACCCTAGAATCTTCAGGATATTAGTAGATAATGCTACATCTCTGTTGGTTATTTGCTGGCCACATGTGAATTCCTGATGTGGTTTCTTCTGTAAGACACTGGAAGATTTTTTATTTCTGTTTTCTTGAGTTTCTCTGCTTTTTTCCCTTTAATAAATGATGTTTATGAGCAGCCTCATACTCTTATTTCTAAAAACAACAACAACAACACAACAAAAACAAACACAAAAAAAGCAAATTTCCTTGGAAATGTGTTCCTGAAAAAAAATGAATGTCCAGAAGCCCAAGGATTAAGTAATAAACACTTAGGGAATTGATTAAAATTCCAATACAGGAATTTAAAGCATGATCATTCCTGTTTATTATTTGAAATTCAGAGACCTTGAGATAATTAACTGTCACTCCCTCCATAAATTCTTTTTTTTTTTTGCATGGTTTTATTATTCGTTATTGATTTTTCTTTTAATTAATTAATTAATTAATTAATTAATTTATTTATTTATTTATTTATTTATGGCTGTGTTGGGTCTTCGTTTCTGTGCAAGGGCTTTCTCTAGTTGCGGCAAACGGGGGCCACTCTTCATCGCGGTGCGCGGGCCTCTCACTATCGTGGCCTCCCTTGTTGCGGAGCACAGGCTCCAGAGGCGCAGGCTCAGTAGTTGTGGCTCACGGGCCTAGTTGCTCCGCGGCATGTGGGATCTTCCCAGACCAGGGCTCGAACCCGTGTCCCCTGCATTGGCAGGCAGATTCTCAACCACTGCGCCACCAGGGAAGCCCTCCATAAATTCTTGATCAGACGTCAAGGCCTCTCCATGCCTCGTGCCTCTGTCCCTGGTCCTGAGCACAAAACGCGCCAGCGTCCGGGAGGCTCCCTCTTTCAGATTGCAGAGTGTGGAACCCATGCTAACTGGGCTGAACTGAACGCAGCCGGATCTCAAGGCACATCTGAGTTCAGCTTTTGACGAATGTGAAAGCAGTACCTTGTCCCAGCACAGCACGGAGAGAGTCGTCGGGCTGATTTCTCCTGGGGCCTTCCCACCATTTCACAGCAAATTGTAGGCTTATTGGCCCACGGACAGACTGGCTAAAGTTATTACCACAATAAGTAAAATAAGGATCCTTACTTTCCAGGTGTGGGTGGGATTAGTTCTGTTAGTGAAGCCCTCGTTTGCCAGTTTGCTCTTCATTTAAAGATCCCGCCTAAACTGCCACTGAACAGAAGGAGGAGGGGTAGGATTTAGATAAAATCCTCAGTGCTTTGAATCCCTTCGACTTTGCTCTTGACTACCACGTGTCCCAAAGTCACAGGCGGATTCAGTTCTCTCAGAGTCGATCAGAATTGTGGTACAGCTATTCTTTGAACTTGGCATAGAAAAAGGATGGACTATTTTATTAAACAGTGGCATCCTGGTTCTTCCTATAGGCAGTAGAGATAGATGTAGAATACTTTATGTCAATATGAGGATGATTATTTGGGATTAGCAAGGATTTGTTCTTTGGGGCTTATTTAGATCTTGGCTAACTATGGATAACTATACCTAGGAGGGCTTAACTACATTTATAGATATCCTAGTCCTTCAATAACAGACCACTGGGATTCCTTCCTGAGTACAGATGTCTTACAAGCCTTTCCAGTTTAAAGCTTAGATTCCCTCACTTGGATTGCTTCTGACAGTAGATGTTCTCTCACAATTCCACAGATTCTGCTTTGTTAATAGTTTATAAATTGTATGTTGCTACTCTTTACTATTTCTTCAGGAAAGAGATGTTTGTACTATTAGTGCTTCCACTAGACACATCATGAGCTCTTCGAAGGCCTCCCGTTTGCCCGGAACCTGGTAGAGCATCCTGGCTATTGTGGGCGCCCAGTCAGTGACACAAAGTAGCCGACCTGACCTCTCCTACCAAGTGTGTTTTCTGTTTCAGTAGATGGTCAGTTTTTGAGAAATCACGGTAGTATCTTTGCAGAATGCGTAGAGCTACTTTTAGGGGTAGACATAAAACCCTGAAATTGATTTTTTTTTCCCCCGTATTTACTTTTCAAAGTCTTTTTGGAGAGGGGCTTATTGTTTTTAGGGAGATTTTGGAGAACTGCATACCACAGAGTTTTCCAAAATGTAAGGTATTACATATTTAGAATCTTTGCTCTCAAGAGGTTCGGAAGCATGGCTTCTGCTTAAATGATAGATGATCACGGGAAAAATGAGCCTTGGAAGTCATTTGTTCTAGAGAATTGAGAAAGCTGGCTTCAGGGTGTGCATTTCCGGATAGAGTTGCTAACTGGCTGTGGGATTTAGTGAGCTATACCCCGGTCTGGCCAGGCATTTAGATATATTCAGTCTCAGTTACTTCATAAAGCCGTCTTATACATTCAACAGGGAGGAGAGTCTGTCCTTATTTATTTATTTACTTATTTTAACATCTTTATTGGAGTATAATTGCTTTACAATGGTGTGTTAGTTTCTGCTGTATAACAAAGTGAATCAGCTGTACATATACATACATCCCCATATCTCCTCCCTCTTGCGTCTCTTTCCCACCCTCCCTATCCCACCCCTCTCGGTGGACACAAAGCACCGATCTGTCCTGTTTTAGAAGTAAGGAAGCTGAGATCCAGACTAACTGACGACGTGGCTGGTGAGGGGCAGTCAGGATTGGAACCCAGTTTTCTAGGCTTTAATCCATCCTTCCTCTATGGGGTGGATTCATCCTGGCCCCTGTGCCGTGGAACCTGGCACAGTGCCTTTGTCTGCTTTTCCCCATGCTGCCATCTGCCTGCCTATGGGGTTGCCTCTGACAGCCCAGCATTGTTGGGGAGTATTCTGAAAAGCCCCCCCTCACTCATCCTTTACAAACTCCCATTTTGACCACATCTGCAAAGTTCCAGCTGTCTGGCTCCGCCCTTAATCCTGGTGTTTATGCTGATTTGGAAATTGGAATCGGTAGGCTAACTGTGGCTCTGCTGGTGGACTTTCACTTGGCAGGAACTGGCTCTCCATCCTGGGTGGTTTCCAGCAGGAATCTCCCTCTGCACTTCCTACCTGTGGAACCTAATCTCCATTTTTAACACAAGGCCTCTCGGATGCTGTGCAAACCGACTTTGACACCGGTGTGCAGTTAACCAGCGTTTACTGGAGGAGAGGCTCAGCAATGGAAAGGATCAGAACTCCCCAGTCCTCATTCAGTGTTTTTCAGTTGATTAATGAAATGTGACTTGTGTTCTTCCTATTATCCAGCTGTAAAATGATATAATAATGTGTTAACTTTTGTGAGGTACCAGATACACGTGTTGCTACAGTATCGACATTCCTTACAGGAAAGCTCTTGTAAAAGTCCAGCGTCCAAAAGTAGTGAAGAAGTTGCCTGGATATTAGCAAATTTCAAGAACTTAACTTCTAGGCAGCTCAGTCTCTTCTGTCTCAGGACATATGGCCGCAACATTTTCTTAAGAGAATCTTTAATAAAGGATCAAACGGGGTTAACACTTTAAAAATTGGTCTTATTTGAGTGGCTTAGTGGAAGATGGTGAAAGGTTGTCAGCAAAGAACTGAGCGAGAGTAACCAACAAGCACCAGTGGAGCTACTGGATACCCCCGCAAACGCTGGGAAGAGGCTGTGGGAGGTCTGAGCGAGAGTGGGTGGAACTAGTGACCTTGGCATCTGAAGGCCCAGGAGGACCACCAGGAGGAGAGGGTGTTCTTCTAAGTTTCGTGTGAGCGTTAATCCCAGCTCCCTCCCCGTGGTTACTCCTGGCAAAGCGGTGGCCTGTGTAGGAGCTCCGTGATGGCACTTAGGGAATCTCTTTGGGCCGGGGAGAGTGGATTTAACAAACAATCTGGGCCCGTTGCCCTGAGTCTCCATTGAGACGCCTTTTGGGGTGGCCAGGGCAGCAGGAAGGGAGGGGTGTTGGACTTGGGCTCTGGTGTCCTGAGCTTCGGGACTGGCATCAGGGGCACCGTTTCTTGACTGTGTGGAACTTGAGTGTCAAATTCCAAGAAAGTGTGTCTGTCTCTAGTGGTGATGGAGAATGAAGAAGAGACGTTGGAAATGCCACCTGGAAATAAGACCCAGTTTCTCAGTTTATTGTAGAAGACTCTAGTGAAATGAGTTGTAATTTAGGGCAGAGACCTGAAATTGCTCTTCCATGCCAAAATAAATTGATTTCTTCAGTTGTCTGAACTTCATTTCTTGAACTGGACAAGAGCTAACCTAGTCTAAATTAAACCCATTTTCCATTAATAAAACTGGGTCACTTCAGGCTGCCTGAATGTGCTTCTGAGTGTCGTAAAGCATATATTTTTTAAAAAATCCCATGTTTCATGCTCTTTTCATAACTCATCTAATTTAGCCAGCATAACACATAACTTTTTTTTTAAATTTATTTGGCTGTGTTGGGTCTTTGTTGCTGCGCGCGGGCTTTTCTCTAGTTGCCGCGAGCGGGGGCTACTCTTTGTTGTGGTGCGCGGGCTTCTCATTGTCGTGGCTTCTCTTGTTGCCGAGCACGGGCTCTAGGCATGCGGGCTTCAGTAGTTGTGGCTCGCGGGCTCTAGAGCGCAGGCTCAGTAGTTGTGGCGCGCGGGCTTAGTTGCTCCGCGGCATGTGGGATCTTCCCGGACCAGGGCTCGAACCCATCTCCCCTGCATTGGCAGGTGGATTCTTAACCACTGCACCACCAGGGAAGTCCAACACATAACATTTGAACTCACCTCTCCCTTGGCATTCTGCAGTAGATTTAGGGTCTGTTTCTGAACTTCTACAGCTGTCAGGCAGACTGAGGCAGGAGGGCATCACCATACACCCGCGGGGGTAGGGGCTGGACAAGACAGTTCGTCCCTGCCTCGCCCAAAGAAAGCTTTGTTTTCACTGTGCCTTTTCCTGCTGGTAGGGGCCAATGAACGTGGATCATGGAGGTAGGAAGTTGTGTATTTTTAAAGTGATGGCATGAGTGGAGTAGTTTTAGAAGAGCCTTGCACAGCTAGGTCAGAGCGTTTCTGCTTGGAGCTCTCACTTGCAGTTGGTGCCACTGGCTTCCTCTTACTTGTCAGGTGTTTGAGATACTGAAGCCTCCAGGGTGGCATCACACCTGCTCTGCCCTGCCCTCCCCTCCAGAAAGTTCAGCATCAACTTCCTTGGAAAGCACAGGGAAGTCCCTCCTTGTCCCCCTCTTCCGTCCTTCTCCTCCCTGGGAATGAGCAAGGGCAGGGCCCCCGCGGGTGCGTCAGGTCAGTTCTGCCTCACAGAATCTGGCAGACATAGGTGCCCACTGGGGAATCAACGACTTGAATATGGCTTTTGGAAGACAGTGGACCCTTGAACAACGTAGCTTTGAACTGCATGGATCCACTTATACCTGAATTGTTTTCCGTGGTAAATACGACAGCACTACACGATCTGTGGGGACGGAGGGCTGACCAAAGTTCTACGCGAATTTTCAACTGTGTGGACAGTGGGTGCCCCGAACCTCCGCGTTGTTCGAGGGTCAGCTGTATTCTGAAATATAAAGGTCTAGAAATGTTGAGACTCTGGGGAATGTCTTTCAAAACCAAAAATTGGGGGAAATCTTTGTAATAATTTACTTCTATCATTCTTTAGATATTTGAAGTATCATACCATGTGCATTTTTAAGAATGGATTGTTTTTAATCCGCATTTTTAATGAATTATTCATCCCCATTTATTTATTTATTTATTTGGCTGGGCTGGGTCTTAGCTGCGGCACACGGGATCTTCGTTGCAGCCTGCTGGGTCTTTAGTTGTGGCATGCGAACTCTTGTGGCATGTGGGATCTAGTTCCCTGACCGGGGATCGAACCCGGGGCCCCTGCATTGGGAGCGTGGAGTCTCAGCCACTGGACCACCAGGGAAGTCCCCCCACCCCCTTGTATTTAGAGCTATGAAAAGCTAGAAAAATTATAGGGAAATAGATGTTTTCCTATGTTTTCTTCTCTTTTAAAAATTTTGAAGAAATAACAAGTCATGTTGGGGGTGGATCTCCCTCTAGTTCATCGTCCCCCCAACCCCTGCTTCTCACACTTTAAGCTGCATTCACTCATCCTTCCTTGTTTCTTTTCGTGGGATCTTCTCAACAATATGCAAACTGCTTTTCACTGACAAAGCTTTTCTTCTATTTCCAGTGCACAGAGGCCAAAAAGCATTGCTGGTATTTTGAAGGACTCTATCCAACCTATTATATGTAAGTATTTGCACTTATCTGTTGGTTTGATTCTGTGGTCACATCTTTCTCTGGGAATTATTTCTTTCATAGGTCACAGGACTGGTTATGGGATGGGGCATGCCCAGCCTCACGAGGCCTCCACCCCTGGTTTCACCTGCCTCCGCCCCGCAGTGAGCAGGCGACCTCCCTAAGGATGCTCTCCCTGCCCAGACCAGCTGCTCTGAGGACAGCGTGGAATTCTGGGTGTTCTGTTCTGTGAGGCATGTTAGCTTGTACATGATTGGTCACAAAGGGCAAAATGTCTGAACAAGGCCAGAGTTATGCTGGTTTATACAAATCTTCCTAGGCAAAGGGAGCAAAGGTAGTGGGAAAGAATTTTGAACTTGAGCAGGACAGGACAAAGTACTTAGCTCAGCTGCTATGACTGTGAGAGAGAGAGAGAGATGACAGTGATCACAAGGGTCACCCAGCCAGGCCCCTCCCCAGGCAGGTGCAGTCAGCCTTGTATGGCTCTTGGCTCAGGGCAGATTATGCCTCTTCCTGTGCCCTCAGCACCTGCCAATATTACTCTTATTAAAGCATTGCCATATTTTCTCCCTATTGTTTTTCTGTATTTTTAATATCTGCTGTGTTAGCCACTAGCTCTGCTGAGCCACCTGCCTAGGTGGCCAGATTAACTCTCTAGATTATTAGTTATTATTTTCGATAGTGTTTTGAAGTTCCGTAAGTTTTGAGTGGAATGAGCCAAATTAATTTTTCCCAAAAACTCTTGTATTGAATTTTGTGAAACATGAGAAATTTCAGTAATGCATATAATTGTGTTATAGCAGAAACACTCTCTTTTCTAGTATATAGGGAGATTGGACAGGAAATAGTACACATAGTAGCAAAGAGGATTAGTTCTTAATTGGCCAAGATGCATGTTTTTCTTACCTGGCATTCTTCGGGAGTTTTTAATCTCAGAGAGACCAGTGTAGTTGGGGAAGGTTGCTGGGCTGTGAATGGGGACGAAGCACAGGGAAATGGGCAGTTTTCCAGCCTTGGTTTCATATCAACAAGCAGGAGTCCTTACTGCCCTACATGGTGGGAGTCCTGGCAGAAATCCTGTGCAACTGCAAAAAGACAAAATCCACTTGGAAGGTAAAGCAGCAGCAAAAGGGCTTCGATTCTAATTACAGAGTTGTCAGGTTGAGGAAAAATGGTTGTGGGGTAACAGGGAGATGAAAAATTTGGTTCTTAGTACAGTGGGTTTTCCTTGGGAAGCTTTAGTTCTTGATTCAACTTCTTACGCAGGTGTGGATCAGCCGTGTCTTCCTTTGTGCACTTTCTCCGACTCTTTTGTAGATCAGCTGATGAACCGTTTCCTGGTTTTTCAGAGGTTGGTAGTCAGAGGTCCTTGCTGTTCTTGTACTTACTTGCTCGTTTGTTCCTTTATACATTTATTTATTCACTACATGTTTTGAAAGTGTTTCTGCATTGACAGAAAATACAGAGACAAGCCCTGTTTTGTCACTCAGACCTGCTGGTTTGGATTCCTTTCACCTCTCTTCTCTGCTGATAGTGAGGGGAAGGGTCCTAAAAATTAAAAAGTAAAGTCACTCTGCTTTTAGAGTACTGAAGCTCAGTATAAAAGTAACAACAGGTGACATTCATTGAGCACTTAATATAGGCTAGGCACTGCTTTACGTCCCTTACATGAATTTATGTCACTTAACCCCCTAGCCACTCTGATCTTTCTTTTCCTCTCCTCTCTGTTCCCGCTGCCTTCACCTGAGTCCATACCTCTGTCAATGCTCATCTGAAGCACTGTATAAACTGCCCCCGCCCAGTGTTACTGAGCTATAATTGGCATATAACATTGTATAGGTTTAAGGTATATAACGTGATGATTTGATACACTTACATATTACAAAATGATTACCACCATAGCGTTAGCTAACAGCTACATCACATCACATAATTACATTTTTTTGGTGATGAGAACATTTAAGATGTACTCTTTTAGTAACTTTAAAGTATATAATAAAGTATTATTAACTATAATCACCATGCTGTGCATTAGAGCCCCAGAACTACTTATTTATCTTATAACTGGAAGTTTGTACTCCTTAACACGTCTCCTCATTCCACGCCCCCCGCCCCAGTCCCTGGTAACCACCATTCTACCCTCTTTTTGTTTTTCTTTTTTTAAATAAATTTATTTATTTATTTATTTTTGGCTGCGTTGGGTCTTCGTTGCTGCGCACGGGCTTTCTGTAGCTGTGGCGAGCGGGGGCTGCTCTTCATTGCGGTGCGCGGGCTTCTCCTTGCGGAGCACGGGCTCTAGGTGCACGGGTTTCAGTAGTTGTGGCACTCAGGCTCAGTAGTTGTGGCTCGCGGGCTCTAGAGCGCAGGCTCAGTAGTTGTGGCGCACAGGCTTAGTTGCTCCGTGGCATGTGGGATCTTCCCGGACCAGGGCTCGAACCCGTGTCCCCTGCATTGGCAGGTGGATTCTTAACCACTGCACCACCAGGGAAGTCCTACCCTCTTTTTCTAAGAGTTCTTTTTTTTAGATTCCACATATAAGTGAGATCATACACTATTTATCTTTCTCTGTCTTATTTCGCTTAGCATAATGCCCTCGAAGTCCATCTATGTTGTTGCAAATGGCAGGATTTCCCTCTTTCTCAGGACTGAATAAAATTCCTTTGTGTATATATGTACCAGATCGTCTTTATCCATTCATCCATCGACACAGGTTGTTTCCATGTCTTGGCTATTGTGAATGATGCTACAATGAACCATAGGATTGCAGATACCTCTTCGAGATCTTGTTTCCATTTCCTTTGCATATACACCCAGAAGTAGAATTGGCAGCTCTATTTTTAATTTTTTACTGTTCTCCGTAGTGGCTGTACCAGTTTACATTCCTACCAACAGTGCACAGGGTTCACATTTTTTCCACACCGACACTTATCTTGTCTTTTTGATGACCGCCATTCTAACAGGTGTGAGGTGATACCTCTGTGTGGTTTTGGTTTGCATTTCCCTGATGATTCGTGATGTTTGAGCACATTTTCATGTACCTGTTGGCTATCCCTGTGTCTTCTTTGGAAAATGATCTGTTCAGTTCCTCTGCCCATTTTTTAATTGGATTATTTGGTTTTTTTGCTGTTGAGTTATATGAGTTCCTTATATGTTTTAGATATTAACCCCTTATCTGATATGTGGTTTGCAAATATTTTCTTCCATTCAGTAGACTGCCTTTTCATTTTGTTGAGTGTTTCTTCTCCTGAACAGAAGTTTTTTAGTTTGATGTAGTCCCTTTTGTTTTTTGTGTTTTTGTTGTTTGTGCTTTTGGTGTCATGTCCAAAGTCATTGCCAAGACCAGTGTTGAGGAGTTTCTTCCTTACAGTTTCTTCTAGGAGTTTTAGATCCATTTCAAGTTAATTTTTGTGAGTGGTGTAAGATAGGGGTTCAATTTCATTTTTCTGCATGTGTTTCTTCAGTTTTCCCAGTACTATTTGTTAAAGAGACTATCTTTCCCCATTGGATGCTTTTGGCTCTCATGTTAAATATTAGTTGGCCATTTATGCTAGGGTTTATTTCTGGGCTTTTTAATCTGTTCCATTGGTTAGTGTGTCTATATTCATGTCAGTACCAAACTGTTTTATTACTGTAGCTTTGTTGTATAATCTGAAGTCAGGGAGTGTGATACCTCCAGCTTAGTTCTTTTCAGGGTTGCTTTGGCTATTCAAGGTCTTTTGTGATGCCATACAAATTTTAGGATTGTTTTTTCTATTTCTGTAAAAATGCCATTGGAATTTTGATAGGAATTCCAGTGATGCTCTAGATGACTTTATAATGGATCTCCTTTCATTCCCTTCTCCCGTCAAGTTCTCACTTCTTTCTAAATTATTGAAAATTTGTGTCACTCTCCTACTTAAAAACATCAGGAACAAAGTTCAAATCCTTAGCCAACTGTAAACAGGTTTCCATGATACTTGGCTGGTTTTATCTTCTTTATTGTGAGCCCCATGAAGGCAAGGCCCATAGCTTTATTTTAAAATTTTTCTTATTTGTCTTTTTTTTTTTTAATTGAAGTAAAGTTTATTTACAATGTTGTGTTAGTTTCAGGTATACAGCAAAGTGACTCAGTTATTTTTATATATATATACACATATATATATATATAAAAGAATATATATTCTTATATATATATATAAAGAATATATATTCTTATATATATTCTTATCAGATTCTTTTCCATTATAGGTTATTACAAGATATTGAATATAGTTCCGTGTACAACAGTAGGTCCTTGCTGTTTATCTATTTTATCTAGTAGTTGTGCCTGTTAATCCCAAACTCCTAATTTATCCTTCCCCCCTTCCCCCTTTGGTAGCCATAAGTTTGTTCTCTATGTCTGTGAGTATATTTCTGTTTTGTATTAATGAACTTATGTAAGTTCATTTGTATCGTTTTTTAGATTCCACATATAAGTGATATCATATGATATATGTCTTTCTCTGTCTGGTTTACTTCAGCTTAGTATGATAATCTCTAGGTCCACCCATGTTGCTGCAAATGGCATTATTTCATTCTTTTTAAAAAAATTTTGTTGAAGTATAGTTGATTTACAATGTGTTAATTTCTGCTGTACAGCAAAGTGATTCAGTTATACATATATATATTCCTTTTCATATTCTTTTCCATTATGGTTTATCACAAGATATTGAATGTAGTTCCCTGTGCTATATGGTAGGACCTTGTTGTTTACCTATCCTGTATATTATAGCATCTGCTAATCCCAAACTCCCAACCCTTCCCTCCCCCACCCCTCCCCTTGGCAACCACAAGTCTGTTCTCTATGTCTGTTTCTGTTTTGTAGATATGTTCATTTGCGTTGTATTTTAGATTCCACATATAAATGATATATGGTATTTGTTTTTCTCTTTCTGACTTATTTTGCTTAGTATGATAATCTCTAAGTCCATTCATGTTGCTGCAAATGGCATTATTTCATTCTTTTTTATGGCTGAGTAATAATCCATTGTATATATGTACCACATCTTCCTTATCCATTCATCTGGTGATAGACATTTAGGTTGCTTCCATGTCTTAGCTACTGTACATACTGCTGCAATGAACACTGGGGTGCATGTTTGAATTAGAGCTTTTGTCTTTTCCGGATATGTGCCCAGGAGTGGGATTGCAGGATCATACGGTAGCTCTATTTTCAGTTTTTTAAGGAACCTCCATACTGTTCTCCATAGTGGCTGCACCAATTTACATTCCCCCCAACAGTGGAGGAGGGTTCCCTTTTCTCCACACCCTCTCCAGCGTTTATTGTTTGTACACTTTCTGATGATGGCCATCTTGACTGGTGTGAGTTGGTACCTCATTGTAGTTTTGATTTGCATTTCTCTAATAATTAGCAATGTTGAGCTTCTTTTCATGTCCCTGTTAGGGCCCACAACTTTTAAATGAACTCTCAACGCCTAGGACAGTGCCTGGCACACAGGGGACATCCCTGAATGTTAAGTGGATTTGAGTGGATGCTTTTCCATCCAGTCACCACCACTGGTCAGCATTGGCTCTGCTGGTTCCTCTCAGGCATTTCCGTGTTCTCTGCCTGGCAGGCTCCTCAGTTCCTCCTTCCTAATTGGCTCTGATATAGCATCTTAGAGAGTCTTCACACAGTGTTGTGTGTCCATTGAGGGCTTCTGAGATTGGGCCTTGATGTGTGCATCTATCTGGCCTCAGTGTGTGGCATAGTACATGGCACGGTGCATGGCACTCGATGCTTGTCTTCACGTTTGCAGTTTGTTTACTACCAGCTTGTTTTGCACTGATTTCATTTCCCATATTCTGGCACCTTGTCCTTAAATAGATTTTTAAGTGTTCTGGAGTCCAGAAGATCAGGGGTCAAATATTTGCTCTATTACTTTTTTACAAAACTGAGATGAAACTTACCACAAAAAAAGAAAATTACAGGCCAATATCACTGATGAACATAGGTGCAGAAATCCTTGACAAAATACAAGCAAACTTAATCCAACAGTACATTAAAAGGATCATACACTGGGTTCAAGATGGCGGAGTAGAAGGACGTGCTCTCACTCCCTCTTGTGAGAACGCCGGAATCACAGCTAACTGCTGAACAATCATCGACAGGAAGACACTGGAACTCACCAAAAAAGATGCCCCACATCCAAAGACAAAGGAGAAGCCACAATGAGACACCAGTAGGAGGGGCGCAATCACAATAAAATCAAATCCCATAACTGCTGGGTGGGTGACTCACAGACTGGAGAACACTTATACCACAGAAGTCCACCCACTGGAGTGAAGGTTCTGAGCCCCACGTCAGGCTTCCCAATCTGGGAGTCTGGCAACTGGAGGAGGAATTCCTAGAGAATCAGACTTTGAAACCTAGTGGGATTTGATTGCAAGACTTCAACAGGACTGGGGGAAACAGAGACCCCACTCTTGGAGGGTACACACAAAGTAGTGTGCACATCGGGACCCAGGGGAAGGAGCAGTGACCCCATAGGAGACTGAAGCAGACCTACCTGCTGGTGTTGGAGGGTCTCCTGCAGAGGCGGGGTGTGGCTGTGTGTCACCGTGAGGACACTGGCAGCAAAATTTCTGGGAAGTACTCCCTGGCGTGAGCCCTCCCAGAGTCTGCCATTAACCCCACCAAAGAGCCCGAGTAGGCTCCAGTGTTGGGTCGCCTCAGGCGAAACAACCAACAGGGAGGGAACCCAGCCCCACCCATCAGCGGACAAGTGGATTAAAGTTTTACTGAGCTCTGCCCACCAAAGCAACAGCCAGCTCTACCCACCACCCGTCCCTCCCATCAGGAAACTTGTGCAAGCCTCTTACATAGCCTCATAAACCAGAGGGCAGACAGCAGAAGCAAGAAGAACTACAATCCTGCAGGCTGTGGAACAAAAACCACATTCACAGAAAGATAGACAAGAAGAAAAGGCAGAGGGTTATGTACCAGATGAAGGAACAAGATAAAACCCCAGAAAAACAACTAAATGAAGTGGAGATAGGCAACCTTCCAGAAAAAGAATTCAGAGTAATGATAGTGAAGATGATCCAGGACCTCAGAAAAAGAATGGAGGCCAAGTTCGAGAAGATGGAAGAAATGTTTAACAAAGATCTAGAAGAATTAAAGAACACACAAACAGAGATGAACAACACAATAACTGAAATGAAAACTACACTAGAAGGAATCAATAGCAGAATAACTGAGGCAGAAGAACGGATAAGTGACCTGGAAGACAGAATGGTGGAATTCACTGCTGTGGAACAGAATAAAGAAAAAAGAATGAAAAGAAATGAAGACAGCCTAAGAGACCTCTGGGACAACATTAAATGCAACAACATTCACATTATAGGGGTCCCAGAAGGAGAAGAGAGAGAGAAAGGACCCGAGAAAATATTTGAAGAGATGATAGTCGAAAACTTCCCTAACATGGGAAAGGAAATAACCACCCAAGTCCAGGAAGCGCAGAAAGTCCCATACAGGATAAACCCAAGGAGAAACATGCTGAGACACATAGTAATCAAATTGGCAAAAATTAAAGACAAAGAAAAATTATTGAAAGCAGCAAGGGAAAAACGACAAATAACATACAAGGGAACTCCCAAAAGGTTAACAGCTGAACTCAGCAGAAACTCTACAAGCCAGAAGGGAGTGTCATGATATATTTAAAGTGATGAAAGGGAAGAACCTACAACCAAGATTACTCTACCCAGCAAGGATCTCATTCAGATTCGATGGAGAAATCAAAAGCTTTACAGACAAGCAAAAGCTAAGAGAATTCAGCACCACCAAACCAGCTCTACAACAAATGCTAAAGGAACTTCTCTAAGTGGGAAACACAAGAGAAGAAAAGGACCTACAATAACAAACCCAAAACAATTAAGAAAATGGTGATAGGAACATACATATCGATAATTACCTTAAACGTGAATGGATTAAATGCTCCAACCAAAAGACACAGGCTTGTTGAATGGATACAAAAACAAGACCCATATATATGCTGTCTACAAGAGACCCACTTCAGACCTAGGGACACATACAGACTGAAAGTGAGGGGATGGAAAAAGATATTCCATGCAAATGGAAATCAAAAGAAAGCTGGAGTCGCAATACTCATATCAGATAAAATAGACTTTAAAATAAAGAATGTTACAAGAGACAAGGAAGGTCACTACATAATGACCAAGGGATCAATCCAAGAAGAAGATATAACAATTATATATACACCCAACATAGGAGCACCTCAATACATAAGGCAACTGCTAACAGCTATAAAAGAGGAAATCGACAGTAACACAGTAATAGTGGGGGACTTTAACACCTCACTTACACCAATGGACAGATCATCCAAAATGAAAATAGATAAGGCAACACAAGCTTTAAATGACACAATAGACCAGACAGATTTAATTGATATTTATAGGACATTCCATCCAAAAACCGCAGATTCACTTTCTTCTCAAGTGCGCACGGAACATTCTCCAGGATAGATCACATCTTGGGTCACAAATCAAGCCTCAGTAAATGTAAGAAAATTGAAATCATATCAAGCATCTTTTCTGACCACAGTGCTATGAGATTAGAAATGAATTACAGGGAAAAAAGTGTAAAAAACACAAACACATGGAGGCTAAACGATACATTACTAAATAACCAAGAGATCACTGAAGAAATCACAGAGGAAATATAATGGAATATTACTCAGCCATAAAAACGAAGTCATGCCATTTGCGGCAACATGGATGGACCTAGAGATTATCATACTACTAAGTGAAGTAAGTCAGACAGAGAAAGACAGCTATCATATGATATCACTTATATGTGGAATATAAAAAATAAGATACAAATGAACTTATATACAAAACAGAAATAGACCCACAGACTTAGAAAACAAACTTATGGTTACCAAAGGGGGAAGGTAGGGGGAGGGATAAATTAGGAGTTTGGGACTGTCATACACACACTGCTATATATAAAATAGATAAACAACAGGGGACCTACTTTATAGCACAGGCAACTCTACTCAATATTTTACAATAACCTATAAGGGAAAAGAATCTGAAAAAGAATATATATATATATTTATATATGTGTGTATATATATGTGTGTGTGTGTATATATATATACACACACACACACACACACATATGCATAACAATTACTTTGCTGTACACCTGAAACACAACATTGTAAATCAACTATACTTCAATTAAAAAAAAAGGTGAAATTTACATAACAGAATTGACCATTTTGAAGTGAACAGCACAGTGGCATATAGTAGAGCCATAGTGTTGTGAAGTCACTACCTTTGTCCAGTTCCAGACGTTTCCGCCACTGCTCCATCATTTCCTAGCCCTTTGACCTTCCTCAGTTAGCTTCTTCGTGAACTGTGAACATGAGTGTTGACCTTCTGGACTGTAGCTCAGGGCCTGTGCGTGGTCAGCACTGAAGTCATACGCAGATGTGTACACACCCAAGCGTAGCCTGCATCTGTGCTGTGTATGCGCACAAGGTAGGTTCTTACACAAGCCGACCTTGCCACTTGCCTCCACCCTTGAGGCGTGTTGCTGTCCCGACACACCCGTGGGCTCAGTTTGGTGCTGGAAGAAGAGCTGCTTTTTACTGTCCACTGCATTTAGCACGTGAAAACTCTTCTCCCTGCTTTCCATCAAGCTGGGGCAGTGGAGCACTTTTATCCAAGGGAAGTGAGGAGCAGTGACTTAGATGTATTCTACTCTGTCCCAGCTTTCATTGCTCAAAGATCGATTTGCTGCAGGCTAGATACCAGCCGCAGACCGATCACAACCTCGGCTAGAAGCACTTGTGCCTGCGTGTCGTTCCCGGAAGCCAACCCCATCGTGGTTTCTGTGGACGTGGCACAGGTGGTGGTGCAGGTAAAGGAGACTCGCTTACAGCCCAAGCTTGCCCTTGCTGGGGGCCCGGGCATCAGGGTCCAGCACCGCGGTCTGCATGGCGCGCCAGACCTGCCTCTGGACACACGTCCGGTGCCACGTGCTTACTGCTTGAGGAGCTGGATGCTGCACCTCCTTCGTTCAGTCCCCCGATGCCTGTTGAGTGTCTGCCGCGTGCCGGCTGTTGGGGTCCGGTGGTGCAGGTCAGGGGTGGTGCTGTGCCCCAGGGAGCTGGGACACAATAATGTGTGACTGACCAGTTAATATTTTGAAGCACCTTTAACATTAAATTGAAAAATCATGAGTTATGACAGATCTCATTTAACAAATATATTCCTGGTATATTCTACCTTCCATTTCTTCTGGGCAAAGTGCTTTGTGTAAGATTCTCCTGGATAGATAATTCCTAAAAGATATGTTGACTCAAGATGGTATTTTTATTCTGTTTGAGGGTTTCCCCTGTGGAAAACATGTTACAAACAACACCTCTGTTTTGTGCTTATAACTTACCATGGAGCACACTGGGGAGAGAACATGCAGGTCACACACTTGTTTTACAGATTTTACTCTTGCTTTTGAAATCTAATTTCATTTGACTCACCAAAAGTCCCAGAAGTAGACACTCCTTCTGCTTCCTTTGTCTGTCTTCATGTTCCCGAATTTCATTCTAGCATTGTAGTCATCAAGCTACTAGAGGCTAATTTTTTAAAAAGATAATTAGGTTTCCACTGTAGCTACCTGGACGTGTAAAATGACTCTCCCCTGATTGGTTTGTTGATCCAAACTATATCTCTGTCTGCCCTCTCCCTTCATCAAGGTTTTTGATTTCTTTAATTTGTTCATTTATGGAATAGGTATATGTACAAGCAAAATGTATTCTCATTTTTGAAGAAAAAGTCCCTTTGGAATCTGAACAGAGAAGCAACACATATTTCAACCCTCTTTCCTATGATTTTTTTCTTTCCATCTGTTCTTCACTACCTTTCTTTCCTATCTACAGGCTGAGCTTTCAAAAGCTTTTAATTAAAATGTACCTTTTCTTTTTTTTTGGTTGTGTTGGGTCTTCGTTGCTACGCACGGGCTTTCTCTAGTTGCGGCGAGTGGGAGCTACTCTTCCTTGTGGTGCGCGGGCTTCTCATTGCAGGGGCTCCTCTTGTTGCAGAGCACGGGCTCTAGGTGCGCAGGCTTCAGTAGTTGCAGCACGGAGGCTCAGTAGTTGTGGCTTGTGGGTCAGAAGTTGTGGCTCACGGGCTCAGTAGTTGTGGCTCGCGGGCTGTAGAGCGCAGGCTTCAGTTGTGGCTCGCGGGCTCAGTAGTTGTGGCTCGTGGTTTCTAGAGTGCAGGCTTCAGTAGTTGTGGCTCGTGGGCTCAGTAGTTGTGGCTCGTGGGCTCTAGAGCACAGGCTCAGTAGTTGTGGTGCACGGGCTTAGTTGTTCCACAGCATGTGGGATCTTCCCGGACCAGGGCTCGAACCCGTGTCCCCTGCATTGGCAGGCAGATTCTTAACCACTGCGCCACCAGGGAAGTCCTAAAATGTACCCTTTTTGTGCTTTGGTTCTGGGCTTACTAGATACGTCCTCTTAGCAACAGTGTGATTTAAAAATAGCAGGGAGGTCACGTGGCCTCACCTGTCCCGTCCCTTTGCTTTCATTCTCGACTTGAGTTGTTCTTGGGCCGAGGACTTGCTCATTCAGCCCCTCTGTCTGCTGCGGGGGCGGGCGAGGTGAGCAGATGGGGACGGGCCTGCTGAGGAGCCCTTGCCGCTGGCCGCGCAGGGCTGCACACGTCTGCAGGGCCTGGCTTCCTTGCTGTTTGTTCAGAGTCCGGAGGGCACTGCAGACCAAGGTGGCAGTTGTCAGGGAAGCGCCCCGGTGCACCGTCACATGCTGGAGCACTTCGACGCCCTGGCGGCTGGCGGGGGCGCCTGTCCTGCTCGGAGGTGCACCCCGGGCTCCGCTCCTGCGTGTGCAGCAGGGCAGGCGTGGGGCACGGGCTGGCTCCGGTTCAGCTGCTCTCGCCAGCAGGTCCCTCGGCCTCTACGCCTTGGTTCTCGGGGTCACGTGGCTGTGGTCATGGTCACTACCACGTTCAGTTTCTGAGAGGGTAGATACTGCCCTGCGCGTCCCTAGCGTCTATAATCGTCACTGATATTTGCAGTTTCCTGGTGGCTTGGAGAGGGTCAGTGGGTCTGTGTCCAGAGGTGACCAGATGGGGCCCCTGACTTTAGATGTGGGTACTGCTGCCCCAGAGAGGGGCGGGAGGGCTGGGCGAACCTGTCTCACGGTGGGGTACGCTCCTGGTGACTCTGGGAGGGCCCTTCCGCTTGTCTCCAGTGTCCAGAGGGGCCCTGGTGGACCACCACGGCCACAGTCGACCCCCTTGTGGGCAGAGGGGGCCTCTCAGATCAGTTGCAGTGTCTCTCTGTCGACGAGAAATGTCACGCTTTCTGCTGAGATCTGTAGCCCCGAGGCTCGCTTGCCCACAGCCGCCGTCCGCGGAAGGACGTGAGTGTCCAAGGGCAGAGGTGGGAGCCAGAAGCAGGTGGAAGGCGGAGGGCGCTGAGTCCGTGCCGGCCGCTTGGACTCGTGTGAGTCTCCAAGTATGGGGCCCAGGGACCTCAGGGCCTCCTCCGAGGTTCACGGTGGTGGAAGGACCTCACTGCCCTGGCGCACCCGCCAGCACTCACCAGGAGCCACCCATGCTTCCGTGTCTCCCTCAGACCACGACAGAGCAGAGTGCGTCCCCGAGTTTCCCAGACTGTAGCTGAGGCGGAGCCCTCCACTGCGGCGAGGAAACTGTGAGGGAAGTAATCACAATGCAAAGACTAAGAATGATAACAGCTGACATTCATTGAGTGCTGACTGCATGCAGTGGACTTTTCTGAGCACGCTACATGTATACTCTTCCGAGAGCTTTTGAGGGTGGCCCCTCTCTCCTCCCCTCCCTTCTTTTCCCTCCGTTTCAGCTGAGGGACCTGTGTCCTTCTCGTCCTTTGGTACCGCGCTCCATCCTCAGACTTGCTGTTGCTGAAACAAAACATCCATTGTTTCCTCCCTAGACTGGGGGTTCGTTGAGGGCACGAGTTCTATCTTCTGTGCTGACACACTGCCAGGCACATGGAAAGCACTCGGTACTCATTTAGTAACTCACACGTGGTGGCCTCGAGCAGGGTTGGGGAAGGAAAGAGTGACTCACTGTCATTCTTCAGGGATGGAAAGTGTTTTAGGGACCTAATGTGAAGAGACCTCTAGTCCTGCTCTGCCATTAGGTTGCTCTGTGATCTTGGTCAAATCTCCTAACTTTCTGGGCCCCAACTTCCTGGGCTAGATAATCTCCAAGGTCTCATACTGCTTAATTCTGTGACACCCTCTGGCCGTCTGTGCAGAATAATTTAGAGCATAGAGAACAAACAATGAACGACCAAGCAGGCTTATGTGTTGTAGCAGAGACAAGGGTACAGATATGAGATGGATTTTAGCGCATTAAGGGTCCAACCTGCTTGCCAAGTACAAAGCAATCACCTAACATTTCCTTTCTAAGCAGTGAGTCATCTTTCTTCTACAGGTCTTAGTATTGACACAACAGTGGGGAGGAGATGTTAATCACACAGTCAGATGGTGGAATGGATCTGGGAGCCTGTGACCACTCACTGCTCCAGACTGTGAGGTTCCTGAGATGTCTTATTAGGTGCTGAACTGGGGCTTCGTGGCAGTCAGGTACATGGATGCTTACTTAAACCATGACTGTTTTCATTTGATTTTAAACAAGCCAGAGGAAGCTGGTGATTTAGATGTGCGTGTGCCCTGTTCTTTATGGATAGAATTGGATCTGGTAATTCCTTCCAGAAAATTGAGGGTAGGTTAGAAATGGGTTGGGTCTTCTTAACTAGACACCAGTGATTTAAAAACAAGATGAACCAGTGGCGCTCTGTAGAGCTGGCCAGTGGGAAAGGACCCAAAGGGGGTCCTTGATTTACCTATATTCTCTTGGAATACTAAGGAAACCTTAAGACCCTCCCTACCTAGTTTTACAAATGAAGTAATTGACAGCAGGAGATGCTAAGCATCCACCTGGGCCCACAGTGTCTTCAGGGGTCTTTTTGTGTGACTGGGTCACACCTCTGGCCGCCACGTGGATGGAACAGAGCTGCAGGGTATTTGGGTCCTGGGTGTTGTGTTTGCACACTTATTCTAGTTTTTGGTTCAGCTCTAAGTACCATTGAAGGAGAGAATGTGGGGACACTTGTCTTAATCATCTCCACTGAGACTTGAGGGAATCCCCAACTGCCCAGCTCAAAGGAGAGAGCGAAAGGGAACAGATGGTTGGAAAGCACTTTGGTCAGATGTATGAAAGAAAGATAGGATGCACGAAACGGTTAGTGAGGACACACATCAGGGTCATGCACTGATGACCCTGATGTGTGTACTTTGTTGAGTACCTGTTACGTGCACACCACTGCTGCGGGGGCGGGAGCGAGCGTGTACCAGCCTTGGGAGTAGAGACACAGAGGCGGGCCTCAGGCCCATCTCCTGCAGCTCTGGGAAGGGCGGTTCCTTCCAGCACTGCTCTTCTCTGGCTATCGATTTCGACCAGGCCACTTTCAGGCCCTGTGCCCAAGTTTCCCATTGGAGTGTTGAAGCTTCTTTCAAAGTACTCACATTACCCTGGTTTATCTTGTCTTTCTGGGTTCATTTCTCTGCTGTGAGTGATTAATGGTGTGAATGGGTGAAGCGTTTGCAGGTGTCAGATCAAGATCCCAGATTCAGGCTTTGCAGAGCCCGCACCCAGCTAGGAGGTTGGTGCCAAGGTCGGTTCAGGGGCCCTGCGACACGAGGTCCCCCGAGCAGTAGCAGGCTGTGTTGTGACCCGGGGCCGGTGCCCTGCGCCCTCTGTGCCCAGCTCCCCAGCAGCTTGGGGAGCCTGAGGTGTGTGCAGGGTAGACAGCGGGGTGGGGCAGGGCAGGGGGGCTTCAGCTGGTGAAGCAGCGGAGCACAGCCTTTGGTAGCAGCCTGGGGAGGGGGAGGTGTCTGGTCTGGGGACAGATGCTCTAAGGAAGAAGTTTTCTTCTCCCTCACTTCTTGTTGTTGGGCTTCTCTGCTGTAAGTTGGGGGCATGTTCGTGTCTTTAGAACAGGGAGAAAGGTTTCACCGTCATCCCCCTTTCGGATCTCTAGACTCCTGTTGTGGTCTGAATATTTGTGTCCTCCCAAAATTCACATGTGGAGTCCTGACCCCCAAAGGTGATAGTATTAGGAAGTAAGGCCTCTGGGAGGAGCTGAGGTCCTGAGGGTGGGGCCTTTGTAAATGGGATTAGTGCTCTCGTAAAAGAACCTCCAGAGGGCTCCCTTGCCCCATCCACCATGTGAGGACACAGGCTGTGAACCAGAAGGGGGCCCTCACCAAATCACGACCATGAGCTTGATCTTGGACCTCCCAGCCCCCAGAACTGTGAGAAGTAAATTTATGTTGTTTGTAAGCCACCCAGTTGGTGGTATTTTGTTATAGCAGCCGGAACAGACTAAGACAGCCTCTAAAATGTCATGTTTCTCTATATATTGTGTAACTGGATTTTTTTTCCTTAACTATATATTATACATCTTCTTCTAAATCAGTATACAAAGCAACCTCATTGTTTTTCATAATGACAGAGTGTTCCCGGGGGAGGTACCATAGTTCATTTACACATTCCGTTATAATCATTGTATATTCAGGTAGTGCCACTTTTGTTTTGTTTTTACTACTGAAGGTCTGCAGTTCCCTATCTGTTATTCCAAAATTTGAGACAATGCTCATAAACAAGTTTTTAAATACTTGGTAGCAGGAATGGATTTGGACAACACGAGGCTTTTAAAATTCTTTTTAGAATTCCATTTAGTAGGATGTGCTAAAATATAAACTGAGGCATATTAAAATTTTCAAGAGTTTATTTGAGGAAACATCAATTCAAAATGGGCAGTGATGAGGAGCATTCCACCGCCAGGAGCCAGGGGCGAGATGTTTGTAGAGAATCAAACAAGGAAGTGATTTGATTGGCTACAGTTTAAGAGATTGCCTAGTCTGGGAAAGTCCTGTTGGCTGTTGGTCATTGGTTTCCTTCCCAACTTGAGGCAGTCACAGGAATCCACTCTGCCTTAGGTTTCAGTTTGCTTCCAAAGGCAACACAGCTGTCAGAGCCCCCTCAGGCTAACGGCCTCCTTGTTTGAGAACTTTTAACAGATGTTTTGTGTATTTCAGTGCAGATTTCTGCTGGTAACATTATGTAGCACGTGGTTACATATCTTATAATTCATGAATCCAGACCGTTCTCAGTCTCCACATATCTGGTCCCCGGAGTTTGGAGAAAGGATTCTGATACACCCCCATACTCAGTAAATTATCTTCCTACACGTACTAGAACTTATTTTGTTGTGAGACGGATTTGCAGAAATAGAATTGCTAAAGCAAAGGTTATGCTTGTTTCATATTTTAATAAATGCTGTTAGTTTCCCAAACGTTGTCATGATATAATCGGCCATCAGGGTGTGAGAGCAGCCGCTTTCGACCATCCGCAGCACCACTGGGTGTAACACCGTAATCAGAGGACACTTTGTACTCTGGGTTCTTGTCAGTTATGTGTTGTCTCATCCTAGGGAGTCTCTTTCTGCTGCGACATCACTTCCGCTGAAGGCAAACACATATGATGTGCCGGGAACCATGGTAGGCACCTGGGCTCTACATAGAGGAATGAGATAGGATTGCTCTTAAGCTCATGGTCTGGTGGCGGATCTATAGATGCCTTTAACGGTGAACAAATATTATACGTGGTCAGAGCTGGAGACCCAGCAAAGGGAGGATCCTGGCGTAGCGGGGCGGACGAGGGGATGGTGCTGAGGAAGACCTCACAGAGCTGATCTTTGACGGCTGAGAAGCAGTTTCAGAGGCTCTAGTGAGAGTGTATTTGGGGCACCACAGGGCTGGAGTGTAGGCTGCCTTGCCGACGGCAGGGGCTGAGATGAATAAGGAGGGGGAGGGGTCTTGAACGTCCTTCTGAGAGCTGAGACTTCCTTCTGCACAAAGCAAGGCGACGGCACCAGCTTGGCCTCTCGGAAGGCTGCTGGCACAGCACTGGGCTGGGAGGTGGAGACTGGAGCTGAGGTGGTTGCTGTGTAGTAAGGGCACAGCGTGGAGGGTCTGACTCTTTCAGTGAAGATGGGCTGAGAAACCAGTCGGTGGGGCTCGAGTGTATCTCAGAAGCATCAGTGTGGGGCTGAAGAGTGGTCTCTGCTTGGCAGACAGTGAGAGAGGGTGCAGAGAACAGGTTCAGCGAGGGAGAAGGGGGAGAGGGGGATGGTGACTTGAAGTTCTTGCAGAGCATCTAGGCAGTGGGGCTTTGCTTCTGCAGCTCAGGAGGGTCCACGGACGGAATGTAGATCTGAGAGTTCTCAGCAGGTAAGGAAAGTTAAACCAACTCCAGTAAAAGTCAAGCTGAGAAAGTCAGCCGGGTGTCAACCTGAATCCAGGTTTCTAGGTTTTTGAGCTAATGGGGGCTGAAATCTGTCTGCTTTCCGGAGCTCATGGCCACACTCATCGTGCCATTTATATTTGCCTCACTTGTGTTATTTCAGTGAAATGAAACCTAGTATCGGGTTTCAATTCTATAAGATCATAGGAGGACTTCTGTTTTTCCTTTTCAGTATTACCTCACTGACCAGCGTTTAGTTTTTAATCTGAGGGTTAATCAACCCAAGCTATAGAAGGATAAGTTTCTTGTTTTCCAGGTTAGAGTTGAATAGAACTGATATTAAATGATCAGCAATTTACTGAAAGGAGGGAAGAGGAGAAAGCTCTACCCCAGAAACACAAGGGCAGAGTTTCAAAATCTGGAGCCAGCAAAGGTCAGCAGTCATGGGAAAGCGTCTAGGCCATCTTTCCTCGTCCACTCACTCAGCTCCGGGGGCAGCCGGGCTTGGAGGCAGCAGCTGTTCAAGGGTTAAAATGGCAAGGAAATGAGCACTTTCTAACCCATTTGGTCTATTAATTTTAGGACTTATAATACTTTCTCCGGGGAAGAAGTAGAGTGGAATTTCCCTATGGAAACCTCATAAGCCACCCTAAGTACAACCAATTTTGGTTTATTCCAGTTTGAGATGTTTTCTGGTAAAAGATGTGTCTCTGGAGGAATGACTCCCAGGGCACCTGTCCTCCCAATCCCCAAAGGCTCAAGGTCGGGTCTCATCAGAGCCACTGTGGTCCCCTCTTTAGAGCCCAGAGATGTGTGACTTTGCCATGAAGTGTTAAAAGGTCATCAAACTCTAACCATCTGTTTCCACAGACGGGCACATCCCTGCCTGTCAGGGAAATCAAGTCAGACTGGAAGGAAAATATTCTGACATATGAATTGTCAGCTGAGATTGACAGAAAGAACCGTCAATTCATCCTCAGATCTGTGAAGTTTTTGACTTGACAGCCAGACACGTATAAGGTCTAAAACCTGTGACTGGAGAGATGAAAGTTCTTTTTTTTTTTTTTAATTTAATTAATTTATTTTTGGCTGCATTGGGTCTTTGTTGCTGCGCGCGGGCTTTCTCTAGTTGCGGTGAGCGGGGGGCTACTCTTCATTGTGGTGCACGGGCTTCTCATTGTGGTGGCTTCTCTTGTTGCAGAGCACGGACTCTAGGTATGCAGGCTTCAGTAGTTGCAGCACGCGGGCTCAGCAGTCGTGGCATGCGGGCCTTAGAGTGTGCAGGCTTCAGTAGTTGTGGCACGAGGGCTCAGTAGTTGCGATATGTGGGCTCTAGGGCACGCGGGCTTCAGTAGCTGTGGCTTGTGGGCTCTAGAGCTCAGGCTCAGTAGTTGTGGCACACGGGCCTAGTTGCTCCGTGGCATGTGGGATCTTCCCAGACCAGGGCTCGAACCTGTGCCCCCTGAATTGGCAGGCGGATTCTTAACCACTGCGCCACCAGGGAAGTCCTCCATCTCTTTTCTTTTTCTTTTCCTTTCCTTTCCTTCTTTCTCTCCCTCCCTCCTTTCCTTCCTTCCTTCCTCTTTTAAAATTAATATATAATTCAAATACCATAAAATTCACTTCTGCTTTCTTTATATCCAGGCAGTGAACTGATCTGTCCGAGATAGGTGATCAGAGGGCACCTGGTGGTGTTTGGGTCACGCGCCCGGGTGCACGTCCTCCCTCTCCTGCAGGGCCCTCCCTTTCTACCTACACCGCTGGCTGTCTCCTCTCTGACTTTCCGTGCAGCTAGGCCAGGACTCTCTATGTGGAGTGACCTCTCATTCTCTTCCGTTGATTTTCTTACTCCAGGCAGCCTGTCAAACTTTGGGAAGATCTCGGATTCTGGATTATGGTTCAGGATGTGAAAAGATTCCACTTTCTGTTCAGGCCCAAGCCTCATTCTGCCCCTGACCTTCCCGTGGGGCTGTCGGACATTGCCGTGCTAAGTCGTTGCCCCGTGATCATTGCACAGAGGAGGAGCAGAATGGCTGGATGTGTTCGGCACTCCTGGGTCCCAGCAAAGCTTGATTCTTCACTTAAGTGACAGAAAGCTAGGAGTGCCTTGAGTGACAGAATGAGGCTCCCATTCTGACTGGCTAGAATAATGAGCCAGATTCCATATGTTTAAATGTTATAATGGATACCTGTAGGATCCTGTATTTAGGTCCCTAAGCCCTGTACCAGTACAGGATGGGAAGATAGAACTTACTGACTGAGAAAAGCTTGGAAGTTTAGTTGACAGAAAGTTCATTCTGACTCAGCTGTGTTATGGTTGCTAAAAATGTTAATACTGTCTAAGGCTGCAGTCGTGAGAGTGAATGGGCATTTTTCCTGAGCATGGGGAACCAAGATTTTACCCAAACTGGGCATGCTTTCCTGGAGGAGAGAAGATTCCGGAAACATGAGAACCCCTTCCGATGGTGAAGGGCTGGCTCTTGCTGGAACGGCCATGGGAGGTGTGGGCAGCCTCTGATGGGGAGGTCAAGAGGGAAGGTGAGTCAAGGATGTGGTGAGGGTGAGTTCCTCCCTACAAGGAAGGGGGGGCAGAGCTCTTCAGGCTCTTAGGGGACACCTGCCAAGGGTGTTGTATGGCTGAGGGACTGGCCAACCTCGGCGCTGCCCCTGAGTTTCACTTCCCTTTTGGAGTTTTCTCTGACCTTGTGGGGCTGTGTTTAGTTTTTTCAAGGAGCCCAGTTTCTCACAGGTTAATTGGAAATCTCTGATAACCTTGAATATACTTCCTGATTCTAACTCAGGAAGCCTTCTTTAAGCACCTGCCTTGTGCTTTGCTCTGTGGGAAAAAGGCAGATGATAATAAAAGCAGCATAAGAAGCAGTTCCAGGTATCAAGATCCATACGGTATATAATTGAGGAGACTAGACCAACCATCAAACTAAGAAACTGGGGATTGGACAGGAAAAAAAAATGTCCTGGCTGATACATAGAAGGGAGAACATGGTCCGCTGAGACTTAACCCAGCAGGTGCGGGAAGGATTGGCCTTGTGCGTGAAATGGGGTTGATGGGAATTTACTTAGAACCCTGAAGTTTTCTTGTTTCAGCCATGCCCCGTTTTTTAACACCAAAAAACAAAAAAAAATTCCATCCCCCATAAACTCCATCTCTAGGCTTCCACCCTGAAGACTCGACTCATATTTTAGTTGCTCTACTAGATGCTGAGATGATTTTCCATGAATCAGTTTAAATATAAATTACCATTTTACTCCACATGAAAAAATCTACTTACCAACAGTTGGCCATTTTTTTTTTTAAGAGAGTTTGTAACTTTATTAACATTGGACACTCCCTGACTTGATGTGCTGTCTTTCTCTACTCCTGAGATTTATGTGACTCGAAGGCCAAGAATGGATGTGTCTGGTGGGCAGACCGCTCCCCTCCTGGGCAGTGCTGAGATGGCACGTGCTTACTTCTTAGGCTCTGCAAACTGCCAAAGGGGCCATCCTGTTATATTTGCATTTAATCGCTGCCATGACCAATCTCTAACTTGTGGCAGATACACTTCTAGACATAAGCATCGTCAGAACCACACCACCTTTCATATCCTGGGGGGAAAGGCTACACACCCTGATTTTACCTGTGTGAGGTACCCAATTACAAATTCACACCTGCTCAGAGTGGACCGTTCGTTTTCTTACCTTATCAGAAATGTGTGGATCCTGGGATACGGTGGAGAATACTTGCTTCACAGGAAGCAACTCCAGGGGCCCATTTCTGCTAATGTACATGCCTTTTCACTCTTCTAAAGCAGGCGTGTGTGTTTCAGACTCCTAGACCTATACTTAGATATGTCCGGGAGTAGATTTAGTAGTTACAAGCAATGTCCTTTCTACTGCAAGTTTGAGGGTCTGGCACACAGAGTAGAACGAGAAGGAAAATTCAGTTCTGTTGTCTCCATCCTGATTTGTTCTGCATGCAGCACAGTGAAGGTCACGGGCTTAGTCAGTCTTCAGCTGTCCTTTGGAACACCAGTGCCATCTCAAGGCTTGGGCACTGGGAGCACAAGACCTGGTGTGTTGGATGATGACTGACTTAGTAGCTAGACTGCCTGCTCATGTTGGCTACTTTTGATTGAGCTCGGCATTATACTTAACATTCTTTTCATAATTGCAGCTGTTTGGAATGTCAGCAGGTGTGTGCTCAGGGCCCCAATTTACCAACAGGTTCATTGGAAGAAAGCAGCAGAGAGAAGGGGGGGTGACAGCGTCACCCCACGGGTAACTGCGTGCTTCTTCGAGTGGTTGGCACTGCCCAGCATCCACATCGGGGGCCAGGCCAGGACTGCAGATGAGCCACAAGTGTGCTTGGAGTGAATGGGTCTTCAGCGAAACAAGAGAGCGTAAAGGACACTCTGTTTTGAGAAAAGAAAGCAGATAACCAGTTGACAATGCACATTTCTGCTGGTGTTCCAAATCTGGATCCTGAAAAGTGAGAGGTAGAGCACTTAGATGTTGAATCTTGCCTGCCAGCAGAAAGTAATTTGAATTAGGAACTCAAAATCAATATACTTTCTTAAAAAAATGTTTTTATTTTTCATTTTTTTATTGAAGTGTAGTTGATTTACAATGTGTGGGTTTCAGCAAAGTGATTCAGTTATACATATACGTATTCTTTTTCATATTCTTTTCCATTGTGGTTTATTACAGGATATTGAATATAGTTCCCTGTGCTATATGGTAGGACCTTGTTGTTTACATTTTGTACATAGTAGTTTGTATCTGCTAACCCCAAACTCCTAATGTATCCCTCCCTCACCCCGTTTCCCCTTTGGTAACCATAAGTTTGTCTTCTATGTCTGTGAGTCTGCTTCTGTTTCATAAGTAAGTTCATCTGTGTCATATTTTAGATTCCACATATAAGTGATATCATATGATTTTTGTCTTTCTCTGTCTGATTTACTTCACTTAGTATGATCATCTCTAGATCCTTCCATGTCACTGCAAATGGCATTATTTCATTCTTTCTCATGGCTGAGTAGTATTCCATTGTATAAAAATCAACATACTTATAATCTTCGTTCTTAGGCTGAGGTGCGTGTGTGTGTGTGTGTGTGTGTGTGTGTCATTCGAGACAGGAGGCTCTACATATGTTTAAAAGCTTGTGGAGATCCTTGTCTTGTGTGCTTCTTCTAACAGGGGAACTAGTATGCTTCAGGGGCTTAGGTTTCAAAGCAGCAGATGTTTCCTTATGAATATAACTCTGAAGGGACGTGTTTTAACAAATTAGGGTCCCACCCTTATGGCCTCATTTAGCCTTAATTACCTTTTTAAAGGTCCCATCTTTAAATACAGTCACACTGAGGGTAAGGGCTTCAACATAGGCATTTTGAGGAGACACAGTTCAGTCCTAACAACATCCCTCTGCATCACCAGTGTCTCCCATCACCTCCCAAAGCTTCTGAGCATGGTCTACGGAGTTTCCCACATACAAAGAAGAAAAGAAAACCTCACTAAATTTTTATCCCTGTATCTGCTTTCCTGTTTTATACCAAGTTCACAGTTGCCAGACTGGAATGGACTCCAGGTGCCCTTCAGCCCTCACTGTACCCAGAGCTGGGCAGCTCTAATTATAGTCAGGGTCAAGCTACTCTCTGGGAAACATCTTGGTAGTAAAAGTGGTAGAACAATGGGAGAGAAATTGTTCTGAGTTGGAAGATCACAGACTCGCTGCTCCTAAGCTGCAGATGTCTGCCATCTGTGTTCTCCATCCCCTGCAGCCACCTCCCGCCTTCGTTCAGAGCTGTTGATAGTAGGCAGATGAGTGGGGGCATTCCCACTGGAGAGGGAACGAGAGTTGCATCTTCTAGAATTTGATCACTGCAGGTCATCTAGTAGAATTAGGAGCAAAAATGCAATAGCCGTCTGACCCAGTGTCACCCAGGCAGAAGTCATGGGGGACCAGAAAGAACCCTTAGCCCAGCACCATTGACAGCAGGAAGTGGTCTGCTAGTCAGGGGACTTGGACCTGCAGCTGCCCAGAACCTACCAGGAGGATGAAAGAAGCCCATCTAGATACAACAGAAATTTGAGCCTGTCCACTTTTGACCTGGGGCCTCCACAACAGTAGCTTTGAAGGAATATGTATATCTGTGTGGCTGTATGTGCGACCCAAACGTAAGTTTCACAGAACACTTCTTTTGTGAGATGCCCTCTGATTTTTAAAAAAATGATCTTTACCTTTGTAAAATACATGTCACAACCTAATAACTTGATTTCATAATCATATTGTGACTAGTGGGTCACGATAGTTGAAAACACTGTTCTGTTGTATAATATTGTGGGAACTTTGGTAGTTCTTCCCAAATCAACACCATACTTTTACCCGATGTCACATCTTACTATGTTAGTTCTGTCTTTATGATTACGTTATCATCTACTAATTGTAGAGCATTCTTGGCATGGAATGGTCTAGGCGATTTGGCCAATATGCAGTTCCAAGTTAAAGCAAGAACCCCTTCAGGCATTATTAAAGAGTGGTTGCTGAATTTCTGTCTGTGGCTCCATCCCAAGGACCTCCTGCCATTTACCCAAGGGTTCTATGCTTCCTTCACATTGTCTGTTACCATGGTCTTGCCGAATTTCCACCTTTCCCTCCTGTTTCTTCTGGGCTTGGTTTGCTTTCTGGGAAACTTTAAATTCTGCCACATTAAACATCACCTTCCCCTCTACACCTTCTCAACCCCTTTCACTTTCGTAGGCATCCCTCCACTGCCCTTCTTCTTAGTCCTATCCAGTTGGTTTATTCGCATGAGCTGCATGGTTGTGGCGTCTTACACGGTCACTGTTCACGAGCACAGTCACGACACACCCTCGTGGTGATGACTTGGTCCACAACAGCTTGTTAAGCAGAGCCCCGGAAGAATAGGAAAATCAAGTGGGATCTGAGAAAGGGGCCCTTTGGTGACAAAAGACTCAGTGTCACTGAAGAGGCAGTGTCTATGCAAAATGCCTTCCTGAAATACTGGCCAAATCCTTTCTTGGCTTCAGCAGACAGTGACCTGGGCTGAGAGGAGGCGTGACATCCCTAGCGCCTTGTTTTCTGAGCTTATTTCAAACATGGGGTTGATAATATTTACCTTGTGTGTTAAATAAGACAGTTGTGAAGCACTGACCTGCCATCTCGAATGTAGGATGTGACCAAAGCCTATAGCCTTTGTGCTCATTTGTGTGAGTTCTCCATTGCTGAGTAATAAATCACTACAGACAAGCAGACTGAAGCCACATGTATTTGTTATCTTACAATTCCTATAGATAACAAGTCTGGGCACAGCATTGGTGGGTCCCTTGCTCCAGGTATCACAAAGCTGAAACCAAGAGGTGGCTGGGTGGTGCCCTTTACTGGAGCTTAGGGTCCTCTTGTAAATTCATTCAGGTTGCTGGCAGAATTCCTGTCCTTGAGGTTGTAGGACTGAAGTCCCAGTTTCCTTGCTGGCTGGCTGGGGGTTGCACCCAACTCTTGTAGATCACCCTTAGGCCTAGCTCTCTTCTTCAAGCCAGCAGGAGAGCCCCCGGTCTGCTACAGCCGCCTTACACAACATAACACCTTATGTAATGTTCCATAGTCATGGGAGTGCCCATCCCATCATATTCACAGGACCCTCCACACTTAAGGGGAGGAGATCATGCAGGCCATGTACTCTAGAGGGGCAGGAATCTGGGGGCCCTCTTTGAATTCTCTGTACCACATTATCACGAATCTAACATAGTTGCTAAGGACTCTTGTCTTCGCAAGTTCATGATCGGAAACAGTCCCATCTCTTTTTGTTTACAGTTAATTGTCTGAACTCCACATGACCTAAAAGGGAGAAGTCCATATCTCCCTTGAGTGCCCCCCCCCGCCTACACACATGCACACGCACCCGCGCACGCCAGGGAGCGACTGTGGACGATGCTGTACGTGCTGTGAGCAGACGATGCTGTTCATGCTCTGCTGGTGCAGCCTGGCTGCCCTACACCGGCCGTTTCATTTTGTCTTCCACTCGGTGCTTAGCCTTCCTCTCCCCAGTGCAGCTGGAGGGCCAGCAGACCAGCCACCCTGGAGCCAGCACTCCTCTCCCAGCACTGAGGCCCTTGTGCTGGCTCACGTCATAGCCAGGCTGGATCTCTGAGTGGTCAGACGTCACCCTCTCAGTGAGTCATCCCCGACACCTGGTTTTAAATGGTATCGTCCACCACTCCCTCCCCCGAGCTATTGATCCGCCGGTTCTGCTTTATTTTTCACCGTAGTGGAACTTACTGCCATCTAACCCAGTTCATGTTTTTCTTGCTTGTTGTTTGTCTCCCTCTTCTAGAAAGAAAGCTCCTCCATGGCAGGGACTTCTCTCTGGGTTTTCATTGCTCCACCCCCAGGACCCAGCACAGGCCGAGTTCAGAGTGGCACTTCAGAGACTTTTTGTTAGATGCATGGGTTGTGAGAACCAATAGTGTTTTTAAGCGCACATTTCAGTGCTCTGCTAGATGTTGGTTGGTTAAGTCCAGTTAAGCAGATTAGCTTGTGTCACCAGCTTATTGGAGCATCTCGTCAAAATCATGAGATGTTCATGGGCTGTGGGAGGAATGGGCGGGAAACTTCTGATCACGTGAAGCGCGCGTGTGTGTGTGTGTGTGTGTGATGGCAGTGGTTCAGTGGGGGTCTCTCAGCTCAATTTGTCCTTGAAATGCTAGAGGATTTAGCAGCGATTGGGTGCCGGGTGTTTAAAGAGCTAGAGGGAAGCCCTAGGAGCCGAAGAAGGAGGAGCAGCGCGGGAGGTCAGGTGTGCTGAGTTCCATGGTAACTCGTAACTCTCCATCTTGACTAATGTTTTATAGGGAGCTATTTTCTACATAGTTTTCTACATAAAACACGTCAATGTGTACTGGAATTACCTACAAATTCAGTGTCCAAGGTCTTGGATCAAATTGTGTATTTCTCCCAACTACTTTGTTTTTTTTAAAAGAAGAAAATTGGCAGGAACCTAGATCACAATTCTATGATCATTTAATATTATTGAGAAACAGCCTTACCCACTCTCACACACACCCAATCCGCTGCCACTTGGACTGAAATTGCTTTAGTGAAAGTGTTTCTGAAAACCAAAGTGCAGACGTTTTCATAGCTCCTCTCTTTTCATAAAGAAGGCGGGGCTGGGGAAGAGTGGGAATATTGAAGGAGGCCAAAATAACCCCTTGGAGCCTGGACCCTGCTCTGGACCTGTCCTCGGAGGGTGAGGGCCTTTCTCAGGGGTCTTCTGGGGGAGGAAGGGTGCTGAGCACTGTAAGTGTCAGCATCGTGGGGGCAGGGCCGGTGTGAGCAGCCATGGCCCTTGTCAGCACGTTTCATGAGGATGCTGGCCTTCAGACTTCAAACAGCGCTGTAAGGAGGTCCTGCCCACACACCCCTTTTGCTTACGGGGAAACTGAGGCTCACAGAGGTTGAATAACTTGCTAGAAGTCCTGCAGCTGGTCAGTGGCAAGACCAGGACTAAACCGCCTGACTTGTCTGACTTCGTAACCTCTGCCCTTAACCTCGCTGGCCTTGTCGGTGCCGATTCCCATCTTCTGACGGGGGTCAGCCCTGAGCAGGGTCTACAGTGCTCTGACGCTCCCCTCTGGTTTCATGCAGGTGTTTGGTCATCCAGTTACAGGGCCTCCCCAGAAGGAAACCACTGTGATTCCGCCCACAGGCTATGTAGCAAACAGGTGCTTTGCATGACACTGTCCCTCTCAGTGCCTTCCGTTTGGGCCACCCGTTTGGACTACCACAGCTCTGCTAGTTTCATAAAATGCAGTGGTGGCAGTTCTGTCCTTTGCACTGAAGTCTGCCTGGACCTCCTGACTGGTCTGGCCCTTATTCCTCAGGATGCTGACGGCCTGTGCCCTCTCTCCCGCAGATGCCGCCCTTACGAGGACTGCTGTGGCTCCAGGTGCTGTGTGCGGGCCCTCTCCATACAGAGGCTGTGGTATTTTTGGTAGGTCACGACTCTTCCTGGTCTCGGATGCTCCCCCCGCCCTCCCCTGGGGCTCTGCCCGGTCAGTTTGTCACAGTCAAGGTGACATCACCTCCCCCTGAGGCCGTGGTCTGTGGGTGGCCTCAGTCAAGAAAGCAGGTATGTTGGGGCTGGCTTCATGTCAAGCACTTCTGCTCACAGAGTTTGGAGAAAGCTCGTCCCCATTTCCACAGACTTGTGGCTCGGAAAGAAGACTTATTCTTTTGGAAGCTGGACTGTACAGCAGCCTGGACCTTCAGCGGCTCCTCCACCAATTTCTGAAATGGAGCTGAGGCCAGTTGTGTTAATCGGGGAATCAGCACATCTCGTTATAAAGTTTCCACTGCCTGGAAATCTTCCGTGTTCACACTGTGTCAGCTGAGTCCTAACTTTGAAGACAGACAGGCTGCGTCCTTGCCCATCTTCCAGCTCTACTGGGGGAAGTTGGTAGAGCTGTCCGGAGTCTGTAAGATTGTACCTTGGGAGAGAATGAGGCAGTAAAGCTGACAGAGTCCTAAAAGGATAGGATGCAGAGTTTCCACTAAGGAGAGGAACCTCCTGTGAGTTGCCATCCTCAGAGGATGCCTGTTTGGAGGTTTGTCTGAAGATTCATTTGACTCTGTAGATAAGAGATAGGCTTCAGATGACAGAGATGGCAGAGTATGTGTGGGAAAGGATTTGCCTAAAACCAAAAGAGCATTTCCTGTGCCTGCCACGCTCTCCTCTGCACCGCTGCAGAGGTACAGTCATCGAGGCAAATCCCGTGAAGGATTAGGACCCAGCTTTAAGATTTAAGCTTCTTCATGGGTTTCAGATTCTGACATTCCTGACATCTAAAGACTTTAAGGCCTTTCCTGAGCATGTGGCAGCAGACACTTGAATTTTTGGTGAGATTTTGCCTTTGCCTCCTGACAACTGTTCCTAATGTTTGATTAGGGAAATCAGCAGGAAGTGGGTACTCCACATGCCACGTTTTCTTTAATAGGAGACCCTCTTTTCATTCTCTCCATCACCACCTCCTTGATGGGGTTTTGGCCATTTGGGGGCTGGACCCACCTGTCACATCGGGCCCTGAACAGTGCCATGCTGGTGTTGGCTTCTCCCCACCTCCTAGTTGCTAGTGCCTCAAACTCTATAATGGAGAACTTTCTTACCCTGAGATTTTCCAAATGTTAACACCTCTGTGTACCTATCAAGGTGGAAGGGACTGGTGCCAAAGCTGGGGTGAGGAGGACCAGGGGGAGGTGGCATTTCAGAGCTTTGCCTGGCTTCACACACGCGCCCCCTCAGAACTTGCCTCCACGGGGCCCTGTGGTTGAGGGTCCCAAAAGGGACCAGCAGTGCTTCAGGTTGGCCTGAAACACCAGACGGATGATGATGAGATTGTGGAAATGCTCCTAAAAGTGAGAAAACTTGTCAGAGTTTAGACATTACGTGATTAGAACGAGGGAAAAATTGAAAATCCAGGAGAACTCTGAGGGCCTGTCTGCTAGAGCAGCTTCTGTCGACCTTCCCTGGAAGCGTTCCCTGAGCTGGTAGCCGGTGCTTCTGAGCTGTTGGCCGGCGTCCCTTGTCAGGGTCAGGGCACCTCAGCGAGCCAGTGGGTCCCTGCACAGAGGCATCTCATGAGAGTCGTGGAAGGAGGGCAGGTCTCCAAGGTCGGGGTGCCAGATGCCAGAAGGTTTGGTTGAGTTCTCTGAGTCGAGATTCTGATACCAGATACCAGCTTCTAAACTGGGGATACAGCCAGAGAGCACCTTGAGATGCAAGTCTGAGGTGCCCCAGCTGAAGTCAGAGGACACTTGGTCTCCTCTCCGTGGGTTCCTTCTCTCAGTTATGTGTCTGGTATGCACATACCAGTTACATGTCTGGTATGGAGAAGGCCCTATGGCAGCCGGGCTCCTAAAACAGACAGATGTCTAGACACATGGCGAGTTTTAAACCGGTGTTCTGGAAACAAAGCGTGCAGCCTCTGATGCCACAGGAGTTGGGGAAAGCTGCACAGCTTCTGACCGGGCCTCAGAGAGGGCCTTCCTCGCGAAGGGCCCAGCACATTGCACGGGCAGGGACATAGGCATGGACCTGGTGAGAGAGTGATGGGGAGCTGGCGTGGGGGCAGGTTTGGAGGGAGGGGCAGGAGGTTGGCAGGATGGAGCTGGGCATGGAGCGAAAGGAGGGCTGCTCTCCAACCTGGTCCCGCTTGACTCTGGAGGAATTTGGGCTCCTTACCATAACACAAGAGGTTTTGGAGGAGAATGCTTTCAGACGTCCCTGCCGGCTCTAAAATCTTAAGTAATCTTTAACCAGGAGAGTCTAATGAAATCCCCAGGATTAGAGAAGGTGTAGAGTTGGAAAGCACACTGCAACAGAGTGCAGCCTGGCAGGTGAGTGCTGCCCTGCTGCCAGGGCTCCTGCGGGGCTCGGGGCTGGGGCAGGTCGGCCCTGGATCTGCAGGGGCTCTGCTGCTGCCTGGGGCCTGCATCGGGAGCTGAGAACTGCTGTTCCAAGTGCTGCGGCGGGGAGGCAGGAAGGGACTGAAAAAACAAATTGAAGAAACCAGATTACTTTTGATGATAGAAGAGGCACAAACTTCCTCTCTTAATCCCAGGGAAGCGCCCCAGACCTGCTCAGCAGTGAAAGAGACCGTCTAGGAAACAGTCGTCCTGTAACTCACTGCACTTCCAAGAGCTGCTTTCTTACCTTGGCACGCCTTCCCTCACTGACACCCTGCTTCCTCTCCCTGTTACCGGAAGCTCATTCCCCTGCACCCTTGTTAGTTTCTCAGACTACTGCTTCAATAAGGAATGAGTCTGATGATGATTGCTCCCTAAGCCGGGAGTTGGTCTCCTGCCATGTGACTTTGTTCTTATTTGCTTGCACCTGTGTGCTCTCCAGCAGTCCACGGTGTGAGGTGCATATCACTTTTATTTGTCTAGGAAGAAATATGTATTCCATTTGACGGTGTAACCAACATTTTGGCTTGTCTCGTGGAAGAGACCAAGATCTCGTATGGCTTCTGCATTTCTAATCCAGAGAGCCTGGTCCCTTGGGAGTGAGCAGTAGTGTTACTGAGAAGGGAAACCCTTCTGTGCATTTAGCCTCCCCGTGCTTTACCTTTCTGCTCAGATGTTTACAGTTGGACCCAGGGTTGAACGTAAGATTATCATGGAGTCCAAATGAAGCTGTTCCCTTTGGATTCCAGCATCTGACTTCGGAGAGGGCCTTGTTTTGCACAACTTGGATTCCTCTAGCTCCCCAAGACTGCACCCCTCTGACCCCCTCCCCGTCTGCAGCTCACAGCTGTCCTCTTCGGGTCTCTCACCCACCCAGCTTTTCCTGTGGGAGCCCCTGTGCTGTTCTTTCCACCCAGAAAGCTCCTTCCCTTCCCTTCAATTTGTCTCTTTCTTTCCATCATTCAGACTCAGCTCAGATGTTGCTTTGAAGGAAAAGAAGCTTCCTCACTCTGACAGATACCCTTGTTAACCCTCTTGTTGCATTGAATTGTACCCTTGAAATGATGAACACAATTGTGTGTTATGTATATTTTACCCGCCACTCCCACCCCAAACCTATGTTGTATCCTTGCTTGTCTTTCTTAGCACTATCAGAGTTGTAAATAAACACTTTTGTTAATTTGTTGTATACTGTCCCCCTCCCCTATGAGAACTCAAGTTCAGCGAGGGGGAGCCCCCACCTGTCTTACGCCCTGGAATGCACAGACTGGTGCTGGGAGCATGGCAGGTGCTTAAGAAAATTTTTGTTGAATGAATAATGAATTAGACGAGAGATCAGAAAGCCACAATTTCAGTCCTTTCCTGAATCATTTCCTATCTGGTGCCCCTGATCTTTGTTCCTGTTCAGCGTTCCAAGGTTGTCCGGTAAATGCTTACTGACTGACTAATGCACTTAATTTAACCCTTAACATTATGTTAATTATTCTTGAAGGCTTTATTGTCTACTCTTTTCTTAAATTTCATTTGTGTGTGGACAGGTGCCTTTGACCGTGACGTGGCCAGCTCTGCTGTGTGTGCATCCTTCACAAGAGTGTGTGTGCATGTTGAGTGAGGTTCTGGAAGGTTCTGTGAGTCCCATCATCATGTCAGTTTAGAGATGGGCAAGTTTCTCAGTTATGTCTGCGTGGAACAGACAACTTGGCCCTTCTCAGAATGACTCCCCCTGTTTCTAGAAAAACAGGTATAGTGCACATGGGAGGTGGGAAGAGTCGTTCATTCATTCATTATTTATTGAATGCCAGTGATGCACCTGAGAATTCTTAGATGATTTGGACAGAGGTCCGATCCTTAGCGGTCCGCTTTGTGTCCGTTAGACTGTAGGGTCATGGTAGAAGGTTCAGCCATACTTAGAACCTAGAGATTTAAAAACAGCCTGTTTATTGATTGTGAGCGTTTTCTCTGTTCCTATAGTTTCTCTATAATTAAGATGTGGTCTAGGAAGGGCACTTAAAAAAAATTTTTTTTTTATGGATGTTCATATAATAATGGAGAGAAAACTGCTGGAAAGGATCACGGGCTTACTCTTCTTGCTTTGATAGTAAAGAAAAATGGGGGAAACAGACAGTGAGGACCAGCAGTTGTGTTCAAACTGGATTGAAAAGGCATCTCCCGGTTTGACTAAAATACTGAGTTGAGGTCAGAGCCGTGCACAGGAAGGTAATTGCACCAGCCCTTTGAAGCCAACAGCCACTTGGAGCTTTTGAAGCAGAAAGCTCGCTTCGAGAGCTTCTCAGCACGAGTGGCCTCCATCCGGGGGCACCCAGAGCTCTGCAAGCCAGGTGTCTCCCTGGTGTCCTCCACCGGGACCGTCCCGGGGGAAGGCGGTCGGGGAGGGCCAGCCAGGGAGCCCTGCCGTCTGCCCGGGCCTCCGCCTGGGGCCTCACCCTGTGCTCTCGCCCAGGTTCCTTCTGATGATGGGCGTTCTCTTCTGCTGCGGTGCCGGCTTCTTCATCCGGAGGCGCATGCAACCCCCGCCGCTGATCGAGGAGCCGGCATTCAACGTGTCCTACACCAGGCAGCCCCCGGACCCCGCTCCAGGTCAGCCAAGCCCTCTGTCCTCGTCTCTCCTCCTTGCAGCTTACACATTCTCTGTAAGCATTTGGAAAGGGCACTGCCACGGAATACGCTGGCAGAAAAAATTCAGGCCATGTTTATTCATTTAAGTTCTGATGATCAGCCTTGCTGTGCGTTTGTGCTGATAATAAATGCAGTGTCTGTTGTGTTGTACGTCTGTCACCTCTTATTCTTACCTAATTATTGGTGCATCTTTTATGCATGTTTATGCAGTCCATATATGCACATTATGTGCTCTTTTTTTCTTAAAAATTATTTCATGGGTAAATTTTTATGTAGAAACTGTATTGTCCATGACATTCTTAATGCTTCTGGACTAAATATTAATCATGTTACTAAATGGTAATTTGCTTAGATGGTCTGTCCTTGCTGATCATTTGTTTTCTTTTGTTTTGCTTTTCATTCGTTCATTCAGTAAGCTCTGCATTTGCTGTGCGTTTATGAGTATTGTGAGTACTTATTAATTGTGCTGCTATAGACATGTCTGCACAAGTTACATTTGGCCTATTTAGGGAACATTACCCAGAGTGGTGCCCCAGGGTCAAAAAGAATTCGTGGTTTCCTAATTCTTATAAAACACTGCTTTAACTACCTAAACCTCAGACATACTGTGGTGGGTGAATTCAAGTTTCCCTTGGGACACGGGCCCGTTCCTTCTTTTGAAATTACATGTGAGATGTTTCCCTTCTCTTTGGGGGCAGGGGGCGCCGGGGGCTCTGCAGGGCTGGGGAGGCACTGCTCCTTGAGCTACTGTCTTTCGGCCCGTGTGGTGGGCCAGGGGGGCTGCATGGCTCCCTGCGTGCCACTCTGCCCCGTCATGGTTCCCACCTCGAGAGTGTGGGCAGGCTCCCTCTATTCATCACACACCACAGGGAGACAGTCGGAGATCTAGAGTTCTGTTCCATTTTTTACAGAGTTCCGGTTCTATAAGATAAGTCCTAAGATCTGCTGTACAGCACGGGACCTATAGTTAGTAACACTGTGTTGTATACTCACGAATTTGCTGAGTGGAGGTCTTATGTTGTGTCATCACAAATTCAGAGGGCAGGAGGAAATGCTTGGAGGTGATGGTTAGGTTTATGGCATATATTGTGGTGATGGCTTCACGGTATATATGTATTTCTAAACTCATCAAGTTGTAGACGTTAAATATGTTCACCTTTTTGTATGTCGATCACACCTCAAAGAAAAAAGAAAGAAGTTGGGGGATTGAGTGAGGGAAGAGCTCTCTCTCTCATCTGTCCTTTAGACACAGAGATGCAGAGATGGGCATTTGCTGGTCTGTTTTTTATAGTTTTATTCCACCAAACACTCCGCCGGGTTTTCTTTTATTATTTTTTAAAACGTTGCTAAAAATATGAATATGTATTTTCCACAACAGTTCTGAGGTTGCTGTAGCTTAAACTTTCTCTCAGGGTTAGTACCACTTTTCATGCATAAGTGGATTTTTATTCTTTCATATTTGGAAAGATTTGAATAGCTTCAAATCTATGCTCCAGCATAGGGCAAAGTGAAAATTTTCAGTTAAAATGGGAGGCCAAACCTAGATTTTATCTGGCTTAGTCTGAGTTTTCAGTCCTTTGATTTTTTTTTTTTTTCCAAGAAGCAGACAGTAGATTAGAGAAATGGGTAAAAGACTAATGAATTTCCTTTTCCTTTTGTCTTCACGACATGGGTTTTTAGTGTCCCGTGCGCCACAGATGCAAGATGCCGCGTGTGCTTGGCCCGCAGCGTCAGGCCTGGGCTGGGGCCAGGGCGCTGAGCCGCCTGTGCGCAGCTCCTGCTGAACGTCTGCAGCCGCTCAGTAGTTTGAAACAAGAACGCCCTGCATCCCCTGCCACCCTCTCTCCCTCACCCCCGCCTCTTTTTTTTTTTTTTTTAATTAATTAATTTATTTATTTATTTTTGGCTGTGTTGGGTCTTCGTTTCTGTGCGAGGGCTTTCTCTAGTTGCGGCGAGCGGGGGCCACTCTTCATCGCGGTGCGCGGGCCTCTCGCTATCGCGGCCTCTCTTGCTCCAGACGCGCAGGCTCAGTAATTGTGGCTCACGGGCCCAGTTGCTCCGCGGCATGTGGGATCTTCCCAGACCAGGGCTCGAACCCGTGTCCCCTGCATTGGCAGGCAGATTCTCAACCACTGCGCCACCAGGGAAGCCCCCCCGCCCCGCCTCTTTTCTTCATCCCAGTGCACACATCTTCCTAACTGGAATCCTCGGCCCCCTTATAATAAATAGGTCATCGATCCTACAAGCCTTACTTCAGACTCTTACTCACCCCTGAGCAATGCCTGCTAAAAGTTTTACCAGTCACTTGTCTCTGCCAGCTCTTCTCTGTCTTCCATGTTGCCACCAGAAAGTTCTTTGGGGAAAAAAAAAAAAGCACCTAGGTCATGTTGTTCTCCTGCTTAAGGGTCTCTGCCATGTCACTTTGCTCCCAGCAAGTCCAGACTCCTTAGCCAAGGACCCAGACCCCCGTCCTTGCCCCTCCTGTGCCCCGTGTCAGCAGCCTGCTCCCCAAGCTCTGCCACCTCACCGGGCCTAGCCCATGCCCTCCCTTTGTCCCAGGCCATTTCCTTTCATTCTCTTTCTCTCCTGGATTCTCTCTGCCAAGTACTTTAACTGCGTTTATTACGGTGATTTTTGTTGTTGTTGTTTATTTTTTTATTGAGGTAACATCAGTTTATAACATTATATGTTTCACATGTACAACTTTCTATTTTTATTGCTGTATAACCTACAGTGTCCTTACCACCAGAAGTTTACATTCCATCCATCACCATACAGTTGATCCCCTTTACACATTTTACCTGCCCCTCCTTCACCCCTTCCCCCCACCCCCATAACCACTACTCTCTTCTCTATATCTACGTGTTTGTTTTGGCTTGTTCATTTATTTTGTTTTTTATATTCCAAATATGAGTGAAATCATATATTTGTCTGTCTGACTTTCATTTAGCATAATGCCCTCTAGAGCCATCCATGTTGTCACAAATGCTAGGATTTCGTTCTTTGTTTATGGCTGAGTAATATTCCATTGTGTATATAGACCACATCTTCTTTATTCATTCATCCACTGATGGACACTTAGGTTGCTTCTTATCTTGGCTCTTGTGAATAATGCTGCTATGAACACTGGGGTGCGTGTATCTTTTCAAATGAGTGTTTTCATATTCTTTGGAAAAATACCCAGAAGTGGGACTGCTGGATCATACAGTGGTTCTGTCTTAATTTTTGAGGAGCTTCCATACTGTTTTCCACAGTGGGTGCACCAATTTACATTCCTAATGATAGTGCACAAGAGTTCTGTTTTCTCCACATCCTTGCCAATGCTTGTTATTTCTTACCTTTTTGGTAATAGCCACTCTGACAGATGTGAGGTGATAGCTCATTGTGGTTTTTAATTGTCATTTCCCTGGTGGTTAGTAGTGTTGAGCATCTTTTCTTGTATCTGTTGGTCATCTGATGTCTTCTTTGGGAAAATGTCTATTCAGATCCTCTGCCTATTTTTTAATCAGGTTTGTTGTTGTTGTTGAGTTGTATGAGTTCTTTATATACTTTGGATATTAACCCCTTATCAGATATATGATTTTCAAATATTTTCTCCCAGTCAGAAGGTTGCCTTTTTGTTTTGATGATGGTTTCCTTCGCTGTGCAAAGACCATTACTACTATGACGTAGTCCATTTGTTTATCTTTGCTTTTGTTTCCCTTGCCTGAGGAGATATGTCCAGAAAGATATTGCTAAGACCGATGACAAAGAGCTTACTGTCTATATTTTTTTCTAGAAGTTTTATATTTTCAGGTCTTACAATCAAGTCTTTAATCCATACTGAGTAAATTTTTATGTGTGGTATATGATAGTGGTCTAGTCTGATTCTTTTCCATGTGGCTGTTCAGTTTTCCCAGCTCCATTTGTTGAAGAAACTGTTCTTTCTTCATTGTATGTTTTTTGCTCTTTTCTTGTAAATTAGTTCTTCATGTATGTGTGAATTTATTTCTGAGCTCTCAGTTCTGTACCATCGATCTGTGTGTCTGTTTTTCTGCCAATACCGTGCTGTTTTGATTACTATAGCTTTGTGGTATCATTTGAAATCAAGGGGTGTGATACCTCCAGGTTTGTTCTTGTTTTCTCAGGATTGCTTTGGCTATTTGGGGTCTTTGTGGTTCCATATAAATTTTAGAATTTTTTTTTTCTATTTCTGTGGAAAAATTGTCATTGGGATTCTGGTAGTGATTGCATTGAATCTGAAGATTGCTGTAGGTAATATGGACATTTTAACAATGTTATTCTTCTAATCCATGAGTATGGAATATCTTTCAATTTCTTTGTGTCATCTTCAATTTCTTCCATCAATGTCTTACAGTTTTTCAGTGTATAGGCCTTTCACCTCCTTGGTTAAATTTATTCCTAGGTATTTTATTCTTTTTGTTGTAATTATAAGTGGGATTGTTTTCTTAGTTTTTCTTTCTGCGAGCTCATTGTTAGTGTATAGAAACAACAGATTTTTGAGTATTGATTTTGTACCCTGCCACTTTACTGTATTTGTCTACTATTTCTAATAGTTTTTTTGGTGGAGTCTTTAGGATTTTCTGTATATCATGGTGAGTTTTAATCCCTACGTATATTTTGGGTTCCCCACTGGGCTGAGTGCTTTCGCAGGACTCACATCTCAAGCACCAAGCAGACTTACATCTGCCAGCTGAGTGAACGGTCAACCTGGGGTAGGGATTTACCATGGCCACACTCGGAGCGTCACTCGACCCATATTTCACACCTGCTAAGGTGCTGCAGGTACTTGGGACACTGGAATGCAGCCTGGGTTCCAGCCCTCACTCACCCCCTTGTGCACTGCATGGTTTGCACAACCGTGTGTTGGAGCACTGTGTCATTGCACAAGTTACTGTACTGTCACCAACCGTGATGAGACGTATGTGGAAAAAGTTCAGGACGCTGGGAAGCCATGTAAGCGGGAAACTCAATCTGTTGTATGGATGGAAGGGGCAGAAGAGTTTGTAAGTCTATTTAAGTGGAAGTGAGGGCATGAGGGGTGGGGGACTGAGGAGCAGCCAGCAAGGCTCCTGTGTCTTCCTTTGCTGCCTGCCTTTCACACGCCTGCCCACCGAGACTCCTGAGCTGCAGAGTCCGAGCAGCTGCTGTCAGTCCCACAGCTATGGCATCAAGGCAGGCGCTGTTGTAGGCATCTAGGGCAGCAGAGATGCCACATCAACAATGTTGAGCCCCTCTGTGGACAGTGGAGACTGGGGGGCTCTCCCACGGCTAGGGTAGTGTGGTTGACCCGATTCGGTTCTACCCTGCGGTTGGGGGCGTTCAGAGATATGGGGGCTGCTTTATTTTCTTCCAAGCCCTCTCCTAATGCAGTCACCAGTGAGGCCTGTGAAAAAGAGCCCCCTCACCTTCTGTTGGGAGACTCTGACGTGGGTATCCTCAGCTCTCTGCGGGGAGTCACAGCTGCTGCTTCGTTTACCATCCTCCTCCATTGGTACACTTCTTACAGGCCTGTAAAGTATGAAATGGTCAGTCCCCAAACACACCAGAGCATCATATGAAGCCTTGCTTTGTTCCGTGGGCGTATACATACTTTCACCACCAAATCCAGGGCTGTGTCATTAATTAACAGCACTATGCTTGGGAAGAATTTAATTACTTTGATTTTTTAGAATTAGTAATAATGAAGAAAAATAGGGTCTATTGGTTTCTCCATGATTTCGGCCTGGAGACCCGTCTCTTCCTGTGGGTGGGATTCACGCCCCTGCGGCTGCTTGCTGAGACCCCGTAGTGCTCAGGCCTGTGCCCATGGGGTGTGTGTGTGTGTGTGTGTGTGTGTGTGTGTAAGGGCAGGCCGGGGGCCAGGCGGTCTGGGAAGGGAACGGGGTGCGCTGACCCTACGTGGTAGGTCCTCGGGCCCGGGAGGAGCCTGGCTGGTGCGGAGGGAGAGACGATACCTGCGAATCGCGGGCAGCGCTTGCCCATCTGCCAGGTGGCTCCGTTTTCCCTCTACTGCTGATCTGGGGGAGGGGAAGTGGATTCGGGTGAGTTTTGCTTATTCATGAAGAAGAAAGGGCAGGTTTTAAAGAATCAATACTCTTGCCCTGGAGGGCTGGGGAAGGGCGGCACTCGAGCCCGGTATGCAGAGGGGTACGCAGTGGTGTCCAGCTGGGACCAGCTCCCCAGCGCATCAAGGCTGAGTGCAGAAGAGCAGAGAGCTGCACATTACGAAGATGCTCAAAACGGGGTGGGCTGCGTGGCAGCATCACGGTTCCAGGGCACTGGTGTGGGTTGGAGCAGGACGGCGGGAAGAGACCAGCAAAGTAGGCATGGAGGCTGAGGTTCAGAGGTGGGGCTCCAAGCCTGCCGAGGAACCAAAAGAAACAAGGGCTGAAGCTGCCGGTCAAAGGCCGTGGCTGAGATCCAGCTCCCCTGGGCCTGTGCAGGGAAGCACCAGCACGGTGAGTGCGGAGAAGCTGGTCTGGGGACTGAGGAGAGGCACCTGGACCGGGAGTCAGGAGGCCTGAGGTCTGTGGGCCCTGGGGTGGGCACTGTCTCTTCTGAGCCTCTGCATCTTACCGGCAAAATGAAAGTCTATGAAGAAAAGCAGTCTCAGTTATAGTCTTTATGTCCAGCGGTGGCCAGAGTAACTAGAGACAGTCAGAGCTCCCTAAGTGCCTCAGCCTCCCCAGTCCTCCCCGACACACCGCTGGCAGGGCCCTGGTTATGCCCTCCTTGGTAGAGAGGAAAGACGGACTTTTTGTTCCTTCAGAAAACAGTGGCTGCCTGCCTGGCAGCAGCGCCGTGTTCGTGCGCTAGGAGGGTGTGAGGGACGCGTGCTCACCGCCCTTCAGGAACTTGTAGAAAGGGGGGGATGGGTGAAGGGACAGCGGGTGCTAGGGGGTCAAACTTCCAGTTATAAGATACATAAGTCCTGGGGATGTCATGTACAGCATGGTGACCACAGGTAACTTTATTTATATTTGAAAGCTGGTAAGAGAGTAGATCTTAAAAGTTCTCATCACAAGGGAAAAAATGTGCAACTCTGTGCAACTCTGAGGTGGTGGATGGTAGCTCACTGTGGTGATTATTTCACGACGTGCGTGTGTATCAGATCATCATGCCATACAATGTTACATGTCAGCTACAGCTCAATAAAACTGGAGAACGTTTAGAACAGGGGGAAGAATATAAAGCCTTGGCTACAGCAGAGCTGTGAGTCTGGAGGAGGGGGCGCTGGATTTCAGGGCTCTCTGAGCAGAGCTTCACTAAACTCGTGCACTTGAGGCTGAGTGTGGGGAGGGGGTTCGGGGCCACAAAGGAAAAGATGATGACATTATGGTCCCTCTTCTTTATGACGTATTATGTGGCACTCAAGTTGACAGTCAAGGTCAAGGCCGTGTAACTGTGGCAGGACACGTGTGAAGCTGTATTTAGGGAAGGGGCAGGCTGCTGTGTTACAGCGTGGTCGTGAGTCCGGCTGTGTGATCACACAGGTGCACAGAGACTGGAGAGGACAGTTGGTAGTGACGTCTGAGATGTTAACATGATTTAAAGTGTCTTTGAAAATGGTTTCCTTTCATGTGACTAATACTGATTTTTTTTTTTTAATAAATTTATTTATTTATTTATTTTTGGCTGCATTGGGTCTTCGTTGCTGTGCGCGGGCTTTCTCTAGTTGCGGAGAGCGGGGCTACTCTTCATTGCGGTGCGTGGGCTTCTCATTGTGGTGGCTTCTCTTGTTGCGGAGCACGGACTCTAGGCATGCAGGCTTCAGTAGTTGTGGCACATGGGCTCAGTAGTTGTGGCGCACGGGCTTAGTTGCTCCGCGGCATGTGGGATCTTCCCGGACCAGGGCTGGAACCCATGTCCCCTGCATTGGCAGGCAGATTCTCAACCACTGCGCCACCAGGGAAGCCCCTGATTTTTTTTTAAAAAAATAAAATAAAATAGAAGTAGATGAAGTATTCCCATTGGGAGATACATTTTTATTCCTTCCCATCAGTGCACTTATGGTGAGTTTGTTGATGGTGTTCTGACTGTTCTGGCGTCCCAATCCTATACTAAATCTGTCAACCTGCAGTGACGGTAGTGGCCTGAATAAATGATGCCAACTGCAGGAAAATGGAAATAGTAGGAAGTGTGTTTTGACAGTTTAATTACCCTCCAAATCAGAGCTGAAACACACACAGTTGTGAGGAGAAGCTGTGCCTGCCTTTTCTTGTGGGATGTGAGGGCCCCAGTGTTCATGTGTGTGTTGGCAGAATTTCAGCTGTATAATCTCTACAGACCCTGACAGGTCAGCCTGAAAGGCCAGATACCTAATACAGATACACCTTTCAACTCCCTTCCTCCCCCTCCTCCCAAAGAAGCAGTAAAAGAAGGGCCGTCTTTGTGATGGGTAGTCCTTGCAAAAGGAAACACGAAGGGTCAGGGCTTTGGCTCCCTTCCTCGGGCTGACTAGCATGACCAGTCTTTTGTGCATCTTTTAAGAAATAATCCATGATTTTCCTGACACACACACATATATATATATATATATATATATATATATATATATATATATATATATATATATACACGTATATGTATACATATATATATGTGGACATCTTTTTAATACTGATAAAAATAACTTTGGATAATGAGGATATAACTTGAGTCATGAATATCTTCAAAGTATATGAAACAGAAACTCAGAATTAAGAGGGAAGTATGATGGAAACTGTCAAGTGTCAATGCATTATTATTAATCTAATCAAAATATAAAAATGGAGTATTTAAAATAATTTATGAAATTGTACACTACAAAGAAAATCTAAAGAAGTTTGCAAGAGCAGAAATCACAGACCTTGGGGTCTGGACTAGGACACTCTGGGTTCCATTTCTTTTCTTTTTTTTATTTAAATAAATAAATTTTAAAATATTTATTTATTTACTTACTTAGGCTGCGCTGGTTCTTAGTTGCGGCATGCTGGATCTAGTTCCCTGACCAGGGATCGAACCTGGGTCCCCTGCATTGGGAGCGCGGAGTCTTACCCACTGGAGCACTAGGGAAGTCCCTGGGTTCTATTTCTAACCTCACGTCTCTGTAGCACATCTGGGAAAGTGACTCAGTTTCTCTAAGCCGCAAGCACCTGAACTGTGAGGTAGAGATAAGACTGTCTTAGGGTGATTGCATATGAGTTGATCCAATACAGTGCTTAACACATGGCCTGAGACAACACTGAGTGAATGGCAGTAGTTGCTGCTACTAATATTACTAAAACTTGTAGTTTTAAGAAATCTATGAATGAGCAAATTAATCATCTGCACCCACTTGGAAATAAAAGAATCCTCCTCTAAATTACTCATTGAGTAAATGAAGGATAGGAGTGAGGGAGGACCCTGGGGTCCTGATGTGCTCCCTCACCCTCACTGCAAACCTGCCGCACCCATCTTCCCATTTGGATGAATGGCAGCTCTGGTCTTCTGCTGCTCGGCCAAGTCTCAGAGCCATCTTCACATTTTCTCCCACCTCTGCCTCCACAGCTGCCACCTTTTATTCAGATTATCACAAGTCCTCCTAACTAGTCTTCTTGCTTCCCCCGTCCTCTGCTTCAGTCTACAGTTAAGTCCCCTACATACGAACCTTCAAGTTGTGAACTTTCAAAGATGCTAACGTGCGTTCACATGTCCAATCACGTAAGTTAGTTCACATGTCTGGCGTACATTGTCACGGGCGTGCATCCTCTACAAGTGGTTGTGCTTTTGTGTACTTTACTGTACAGTACTGTATAGAGTACAGTAGCACAGTATCTTTATTTCAAGCCCAGGATGTCCAGAAGCAAGCGTAAAAGCAGCGGTGATGTCGCTGGTACAGTACAATCCAGACATCACTGGATCGTTTTTTCAAGAGGGTAGATAGAATTGAATCCAGCAAGGAACCAGAACCTGTGCCATCCACGTCAGGTGTGAGTGAAATTGCAGCTTGCCCTCCGTCTCCTATTGCTGACGATCCTTCGGTCTACCATCTCCCACCTCCTCTCCCTCCTCCAGTCAGTAACTCTTCTTACCTGTTCACTCGATGCCAGCCCTGGATGCCAGCTGCTGTACTGTACTACTGTACTTTTCAAGGTACTTCACTGTAAGATTACAAATGTTTTATTTTTTGTGTTTGTTTTTTATGTATTATTTGTGTGAAAAGTATTGTAAACTTAGTACAGTACAGTACTATATAGCCGACTGTGTTAGTTGGGTACCTAGGCTAACTTTGTTGGACTTAACGAACAAATTGGACTTACGAATGCGCTCTCGGAACGGACTCGTTCGTATGTAGGGGACTTACTGTATTTCCAGAAAAGCAACCAGAGTAAAAAACAGAACTCAGAGCACAGTTCACGTCAGAAGTCCTTACAGCGGCCACAGGCCCTTTCTAAGTCTGCACATTTCCCCTTCCTACTGCCCTTCTGTTCCCGGTCACCTCTCCTACTGTTCTCTTGGCCCTCATTCCACTCTTGCTGCACACTGACCTTTTGATTTTCCCCAAACTTCCAGGCTGCCATGTTGCTGACTTCAGCGCTGTGATCCCTTCTGCCCGAAAGGTCCATTCTCCATTTACAGCCACCTCTTCGTGTACACGTGGCTGCTACGCCATCACCTTCTCCCTCACACACTTGCTCATGTCGGGCTCCTTCATTTCTTCCAGGTGTTTCACCTCTCAGAGACCCTCCCTCTGTAAACAGTGAAAAAATGGACTCCCTTTCCTCCTCTTTGTTTTCTCTTTTTATCTGTTTCCAACATCCCCACTTTATTTTTATCTTTAGCACTATCATTAGTAATATATTACATACTTTGTTTTTATCTTGCTTATTATCTTTCTTAGCTGCAAGCGTCATAAGGACTTGAGATTTTCTGTTTTCATCATTGCTGTGTTCTGGGTGCCCATAACAGTGCTGGCAAATAGTAAGAATTCAGTGTTTGCTTAATACACAAGTGAATGATGTATCAATGAAAAATTAATACAAAAACATATGCAATGTAAGTGAACTGACATTTAAAGGTAAATTCATAGCCTTATTCTTTGTTAAAAGTTTAAAATAAGAAAGCGAATTAGCTGACCTCTCCTTAAAAGAGGTTCAGAAATTAATAAAATAAAGTCACAGAAAGCAGTAAGAAGTACATAATAAAAAATAAAAATTAATTACAGGAAAAAGAAAAATTGATTTGCAGATCTAAAAGTTAGTGCTTGGTAAAAGGCAATAAAAGTAAATGATATTGCCAATATATATCCAGAAAAAACTATAATTGGAAAAGATACACGCACCCCTATGTTCATAGCAGCACTATTTACAATAGCCAAGACCTGGAAGCAACCTAATGTCCATCAACAGATGAATAGATAAGGAAGATGTGGTACATATACACAATGGAATATTACTCAGCCATAAAAAGAATGAAATGATGCCATTTGCAGCAACATGGATGGACTTATCATATTAAGTGAAGCAAGTCAGAAAGAGAAAGACAAATACCATATGATATCACTTACATGTAGACTCTAAAATATGACACAAGTGAACTTATCTACAAAACAGAAACAGGCTCACAGCCATAGAGAACAGACTTGTGGTTTCCAAGGGGGAAAACGGTGGGAGAGGGATGGAGTGGGAGTTTGGGATTTCCAGATGCAAACTATTATGCATAGAATGGATAAACAACAAGGTCCTACTGTAGAGCACAGGGAACTATATTCAATATCCTGTAATAAACCATAATGGAAAAGAATATAAAAAATAATATATATATATATGTCACTTTGCTGTGCAGCAGAAATTAACACAACGTTGTAAATCAACTATACTTCAATAAAGTAAATTTTAAAGAAAGTAAATGACATTGCCAATCCCATCCCTGATAAATCTAATTAGTAAAGCTGGATAAAGAAAAAATAAAATCATAAATTGAAACATTACATATCCAGAGGAGATTAAAAATTACAAATAAGTACTCCTGAAATGGAAAATTTTGGTAAGATAGGAAAGTGTACATTACCAAAGATTCATTAGAATACTGAAAATTTCAGTGGTCCACAAAGCACGTAAGAGTTTGAGGAAGTTTTCAAAGAGTTAGTTAGCTTTCAGAATGGCTCCAAATTCATATGGTATCTTTGAAACTTTTAAGAAACAGTTCATGTCAATGCTTATAAATTACTACAAGTATAGAAAATTATGGAAATCTACCTAATTTGTTTTGTAAAGCTAGTATAACTTGTAAAACTAGTGTAACCAAAATAAAATTATATTAGATCATGTTTAATGATCATAAATACAAAAATCTTGGGAAACTGAATTAAACAGTGTGTCCGCTCGGGTGGGGCTCTTGTCAGTCGACTCACCTTTACTGAATCTAGGGCTCCCTCTCAAATCGCACGAAGACTCTCAAGGAGGAAGAGATGATGGCTGCAAGGAGTGGAATGACTTCAAGTCTCTGGAGAAGGAGGCTGTGGCCGGGTTAAGAGTGCAGCCCGGGGCGGGTGGTGGAGCGGGGGGAGCCTGGGTCGTGACAGCCCTTAGCCAAGCCCTTCGTCCTCGGATGGTGCTCAGAATGTAGGTCCATCACGTCACCAGCCTTCTCTGGTTTTGCCTGTCCCTCTTTAGCTGGAACTTCTTCCCCCATTTCATCACCCCGTTGTGAGACACATGTCATAGTGGAAAGAGCCTGGGCTTTCCAGTACACTACTGGGTTCAAATTCCAGTGCCTCCTTATAGTAGCTGTGTGACCTTGGCAAGTTGTGTCTTCCTGAGCCTCGGTGTCTTCAAGAAAGTGGATGCAATACCAATACCCCTGCTGTCCCCACTGCGCCCTCCACATAGGATAGAGATGCAATGCAGACAGCCGTTACAGACATTTAACACCTGAGGGAACAGCGGGGCAGCGTTGTGGCTGCAGTTGTTTTACCCACTTCTCCTGATCCTTTCCTCTCTGTCTCCTGGAGAAACAGTCTTCCTCTAACTCCAGCTTCTTCACAGACGCTCTGCCTTTTCTTTCTCTAACTAAACCATCTACCGTGAGCCTTCAGAATTGAAGGGCTAGTTCTCTTCTCCCACATTCCGCCCCCGCTAAGTTGGGGAGATGGTGCTGGTGTCCCCTTGGCTCCTGGCCATCACGTCTGTATCCTTACAGTCCCGGCTACTTTGAATCCCATACCAGTTGGCTCTGCCGCTCTTTGTCACCATTTTGCTACTGTCTGTGAGCATCTCTTCTTTGAGGACTTTGGAATCTGTCTGCTCAGATCACCGCCCCCCCAGTGGCACGCGGTACAGAGGCTGCCTGTGTGCGCGCCCGGTCCCCCTTCCCACGCAGGGAACTGTGGGTCCCTGTGCCGCTGCTTAAGGCCACTGCCTGTACTGCTCCTCTCCGCCCAAGTGACAGAACGTGCTGGGTGCCCTCCTGTGTACCAGGCTCTTTGCTAGACAGTGGGGTTCAAATGTGGAACCAGGCTTATAAGGTCCCTGCCATCACTGAGCTTATATTCTCTGTAGAAATCCTCTCTCTTTCCTGTATTTCTGTCCCTAACTCTATAAACGCGCTCAAGCATTTCCCATCCTTAAAAATACTTCTGCCGTAAGAATATACAATGGGGAAAACACAGTCTCTTCAGTAAGTGGTGCTGGGAAAACTAGACAGCTACACGTAAAAGAATAAAATTAGAACACTCTCTAACACCATATACAAAAATAAACTCTAAATGGATTAAAGACCTAAACGTAAGCTCTGAAACATAAAACTCCTAGGAGAGAACATAAAGCAGAACACTCTTTGACATAAATCATAGCAGTATTTTTTTGCATCTGTCTCCTAAGGCAAAGGAAACAAAAGCAAAAATAAACACATGGGACTACATCAAACTAAAAAGCTTTTAACAGGGAAGGAAACCATCATCAAAACAAAAAGGCAACCTTCTGAATGGGAGAAAATATTTGCAAATCATATGTAAGGGGTTAATATCCAAAATATATAAAGAACTCATGCAACTCAACAACAAAAAACCAAACAACCTGATTAAAAAATGGGCAGAAGGCCTGAATAGACATATTTCCAGAGAAGATATCCAGGTGGCCAATAGGCACGTGAAAAGATGCTCAGCATCACTGATCACCGGGGAAATGCAAGTCAAAGTCACACCGAGATATCACCTCACACCTGTCAGAATGGCTAACATCAAAAAGTTAGCAAGGATGTGGAGAAAAGGGAACCTTGGGCACTGTTGGTGGGAATATAAGTTGGTGCAGCCACTATGGAAAACAGCATGGAGGCTCCTCAAAGAACTAAAAATAGAACTAATAGAAATAAAATGATCCTGCAATTCTACTCCTGGGTAAACATCCTCTTTGAAAACACTACTTTGCAAAGTACATGCCACACAGTATTCTTAGCAGCTCTATGTACAGTAGCCAAAATATGGAAGTAAACTAAGTGTCCATCAACAGATGAATGGATAAGAAGACCTGGTGTATATGTGTGTGTGTGTGTATATATATACTGCATTACACACACACACACACAATGGACTATTAGCCATAAAAAAGAATAAAATTTTGCCATTTGTAACAATGTGGATGGACCTGGAGGGTATTACGCTAAATGAAGTAAGTCAGACAGAGAAAGAAAAATACTGTCAGTTACCACTTATATGTGGGATCTAAAAAATACAACAAATGAATATAACAACACAGAAGCAGACTCACAGACATAGAGAGCAAACTAGTGGTTACCAGTGGGGAGAGGGAAGGATGGAGGGGCAAGATAGGGGTAGGGGATTAAGAGGTATAAACTGCTATGTCTAAAAAAACAAGGATATATTGTACAGACCAGGGAAATATAGCCATTATTTTGTAATAACTTTAAATGGAGTATAATCTATAAAAATTTTGAATCACTGTGTTGTACACCTGAAACTAATAATCTTGTAAATCAACTGTACCTTAATTTAAAGCAGTTTTTTTCTGTTTGTTTTGTTTTTTTGTTTTGTTTTGTTTTGGCTGCGTTGGGTCTTCGTTGCTGCACGCAGGCTTTCTCTAGTTGCGGTGAGCGGGGGCTACTCTTCGTTGTAGTGCGTGGACTTCTCATTGCGGTGGCTTCTCTTGTTGTGGAGCACAGGCTCTAGGTGCGCATGCTTCAGTAGTTGTGGCTCGCGGGCTCAGTAGTTGTGGCGCACGGGCTTAGTTGCTCGGCGGCATGTGGGATCCTCCTGGACCAGGGATCGAACCCGTGTCTCCTGCATTGGCAGGCGGATTCTTAACCACTGCGCCACCAGGGAAGTCCCTTAAAGCAGTTTTTTAAAGAATAAAAAACAAAACAAAACACATCTGCCCTTGTCGTGCATCCCTTTAGCCACCACCTCTCCCCTCTGGTCTTCACCCCTTACCCTGGAGCAGCTGTTTGCCCCGGCAGCTGGGCTTCTGTGCCAGCCATGGTGCTGAAACTGTTGGCCAGAAATCTTGAATGTCCTGTGGGCTGAGAAGGCGCGGTGCTGCCCTGTGCCCCCCCCACCCCTCCCGGTGACACAGCTCCCGCCTCACTGCTTCACTCTTTCCTCCCATTCTCCTTTCATTCTTCGCCGCCGCCTACACCTCCTGTGTTTCTCCTCGTTTGAGTGCTGGTCTTGTCTGCGCTGCTCTCCCCAGCCGTCCTCTGGCCCTTCCACACACTCTTCCTGGGAGGTTTCGGCCAAGGCCACGTCTCTGCTGCCACTTCCACAAAGAAGGCCCCCAGAGCTGCCTGGGCTCCCGCGGGCCCTGCCCTTTTCCTCTGTCCCCTCTCTCGCCTGGTGGGCCCCTTATCAACACCAGAAGCCGGGCCTTTCCTACGTAGGCCTCTCCTCCCCACGCGCTCCACACTGAGCTGGTCCCGGGTCCTTGGATACACCGCCTGAACCCCTCTCTCATTCTCTCCTCCCCATTTCTTCTCTCATATTCAGAGGCTTCCATTGTGTCTTTCCCGGACTATTACATTAGCCTCTTTTTTTTCATCTTTAGCTTTTTATTTGTATAAAATATAAAGGGATTCAGAGTAAATAAAATAAATAAAGTAAATAAAATATAATCTCTGCCCTTGAGAAGCGCACGGTCCTGGCTGGTCACAGGCTTGTATACAAACATGTCTTGTAAACGAGCACGTCTCCTGGCAGCAGGCAAGATGCACCAGTAGAAGCAGGTGTGAGATGAGGCGGAGCTGATTAAGGTGCCACCTGTGGCTGATTGCTCTCCTCCCGACACCCTTGAATGCATCTCTGGCCATGTGTTTCTGTCCTATACTCTGTCCTTCAGCACACTTGTAGATTTCCAAGACATCCTGCACACCTTGGTGGGCATCTTTCCAGGAATCTGACCTTTATTCAGTTAAACTGTGGCAGAGGAAGATTTGCACAAAAAAAGACCCTACACAATACACATACAGAGACGACCTCTGGTGCCCGAGTGTCTCCTGGGTTGAATGAGGCCTAACTCAGATACACCTGATTTCACTCGTGAACTTAGCCCAGCCCACGTAAAACCCGGAGCCCACAGTTTCTCTTCTTGATTCTTTATTTATTTAGTCAGTGTCCTGTCATGTTATCAACATGATCAGAAAAAGCAGATCTAGGAAATAGGCTCCAAAACAGCAGCTCAGGTGTTTCTACTGTTAAAATGAGAGTCAGGGCTAGATTTGGGGCAGGGTGACCGGTATTTTCTCTCTTGTCACCGTCTGTGCTCTCTGGACCCCCGTGCCCTGCACCCTGGCCCGCAGCAGGGCTCAGCCTGCATCCTGCAGCCTCTCCCTGAGACAAGAGCGTCCTTGTCCTGCAGCATCCAGGGCAGGGGGAGCGTCCACAGACATGGCAGCCCAGCCCGCTGGCATCCGCCCCGTAGGTCGTCGCCTTATCTGGGAATTGGGTTCACCTGGATGACAGGTAATCTGCCCTGATTAAATGTTAATCCAGCAGGTGGGAGTGGCGCTGATACTTCAGCAAACTGTTCTCAGAAAGTGTGTGGAGGTGCCGGTGATGATTCTGGCCGAGATTCGGGAACACAGGGTCCTCTTTTCAGTTCTCTCTGAGTTGACTTACCTTTCTACGCCCAGGCTTTTTAGGCTCTCAGGGATACTCGGCCCTCTCTGATGGTAATTTTTTGGTGCACCTCCCCAAGGTGTTGGCAGAGCTGCCCTGGTGTGTCACTCGGCTGCGGCTTGGTCCCTGCCACACCTGATCCCGCTAATGTCCCTCCATCACTCAGACACCCTCTCGCGTTGTGGTGCTTTCTGCCTGTCTGCATCCAGGAGAGGAGAAGCTCCAGGAGGCCGGGGCTGGCATGTTGCCTTTGCTTGTTTCCTGATCCCAGGTGCCCTGCTGTGTCTGGGCCCTGGCTGTGATGGGCTGTGGGTTTTTTCTGCTGTGCTCACATCTGCTTGCCTGTCTTTCAGGAGCCCAGCAACTGGGGCTGCCGTTTTACACCGACCCTGGAGGACCAGGGATGAATCCTGCTGGGAACCCTATGGCGATGGCTTTCCAGGTCCAACCCAACTCACCCCAGGGAAGCATGGCCTACCCACCGCCCCCTTCCTACTGCAACACGCCACCGCCCCCATATGAACAGGTGGTGAAGGCCAAGTAGCCGGGAGCTGCCTGGCACCTGCCTGTGCAACTGGCCGGGGAGGCCAGGAGAGGCTGTCACTCGCCCTCCCTGTCTCCATCACCGTTCACTTCCAGGAATGGTCTTCTGAGCCACTAAGGGCAAACTCCTTTTTGATATCTTCAAAGCAAGCACAGCTTCCTTTCAAGTTTTCCTTGGAGGACCAGGATTTGAATTCACCCCGTGTCTCCTCTGTTGCTTCTGTTTCCAATGTAATCTGTCCTCTGGCCGAGTGGAGAGTCCCGAGGGTTGACCCCCTAGGGTGGTGCGCCCAGACCCTCAGGGGAGAGACCCCGGCGGAAGGTGAGGCAGGGCGCGTGCAGGTGAGTACGCGTGAACACGAGGAGGGGCCCGGGCCGCCCGGAAGGCCCTGCACACGGCAGGCGGCCCGTCTGAAACGAGGCACCACCACAGGGCCAGCTCTGTGAGCTCCTTGCCCGTCAGTCTTCCTCTTCAAAAGGCTCTCAGAGAAACAGGCGTTGGCGGCGCAGCCTTGGAGCCCTCTCTTCTCCATCCCCTTCCTGAAGACCAGAGCTGCCCTCTGCGCAGCCAGGGCTGGGAGAGCCCTGGGCACAGCCTGCACCTCAAGGAGATGAGGATCCAGAATCAGGCCAAGTTGATGTCTATAGTTATCTGAAAGTCACTAAGCAAAGTTATTTAAATTCATGGGAAATTGCCCCCTGCCTCAAACCGGACATTGCATTTGATGAGCTCTTGGTCCGACTTGGGGAAAAAAATGTTCGAGCCCTTTTCAGTGTGTCCTGTGGAAGGTGGTGTGGAGTCCTGTCCTAAGGTCAGACGCAGAGTCCTTCCTGGACGTCGGCAGCTCTCTGGCCTGCAATCACGGCCAGGCGCCTCTGCCCCTCCCCTGAGGTAGCTCTGACAGCGCGTTGTGAGGGACACTTTCAAAGCAGAGAGGCACATCGGCTGGGAAGCCACATCAGCCCCTGGAGAGATGTGTCCCAGCAGGGCGCCCCTGGAGAGAGGTGTCCCAGCAGGGCGCCCCTGGAGAGAGGTGTCCCAGCAGGGCGCAGTTGGTGGCTTGAGCCTGGGCTGGGCAGGCCTGGGCCCTGGCTGACTGATCTCGGCAGGTGTACGCCGGGCTCCGAAGACGAGGAGCTTGCCAAGAAAAAGACGGGAACGCAAAGCCCCAGGACTGCAGAGAGAGCTCTTCAAAAAGGACCGAATAGATTTCACTGAGGAGTTCATCAAAATTAGAATATAGAAGATCTGGTTGGGAACGCAAACCCTGGCTCAGAAACCTCTCTGGCCCTGGGATCACAGGTAGTGCTGGGTTGTTAGGGGGCCGGGGTCCTGCTCCTCTCCTCTGCGTGGTGAGTAACGCCCACGATCGTGTATTTAAACCCAGAGTGAGACCTGACAGGTCACGTACAGGAAGGGCAAAGCCGCGTAGCCAAGACAGGTAGATCCCTGTATGTGTAGCAGTGGGCTGGGGGTGGAGTGCTTATTTTTGAAATGAACTAAACAGAGCCTCTTGAGGAGTTGTCACTCGTTGAACCTGAGCATCAGGGCATCTCACCGGAGTGGATGCTGAGGGTTTTCGTTCCCTAGCCCTAGTCTCCGTGTCCCTGCTCTACCGGGACACGTCTGTGGCGTAGGGGTGAGGAATCAGGATGGGGCCACAGTGACTTACCTTTTCTAAGGATGGGGAATCTGGGAGCCTCCCCGGGAATTCCACAGGACGCTCTTGGAGCCAGATGAACACCTTGGAAACAGTCTGTGAACACGGATGCTGCTGCCGGTGTCTTTGACCACCGAGTGTGACCTCTGAACTCCTGTGCCCAACTTCAGTACCTCCCCGCACTCAAGTCCTTGATTCGAACGAGACAACAAAGTGCAGCATTTGCTGTTGACAACCCAGGACAACTACATGGGTCCAAAAGGCCCTCTTCCTCCAGGTCATTCGTTTTGCATTTTCAGGTCCAGTCTCTCCCTTTACTGTTCTGATGAGGAAGCGCCCCGCGAGCTGCCCCTGGAGTTGGATTGGGTGCAGCTGAGTAGCCACCCAAATGTCCGTGACGAAATTTTGTTTATCTTTTTGATAGCAAATGATCTTGAGACTGAATGATTTAGGTAGCACTCAACAATTTTATATTCATGTTTGTGTGAGATAAATTTTGTTTTCCCTTGAACCAGGGTGAGAACCCACTACTGTGGGCACTGACACTGTGTGGAAATTCCACTCGCAGTGACACCTCCTGCCCATTCTGTTTCCCTCCGTGCTGTCAGTGGGCAGTGCCCACCGCTTGGAGCCAGTCCAGCTCCCGGTGTGTGAAATTCCATAGAGTTCCGTAGAGTGTGTGGCCAGGAGTGAGCTGGGAGCAGATCGGTGCATGCTTTTCCTCTTGTAACACTTGGCTCTTTTCTCTTTTTTGTTCTTTTGATAGGGTCATGTTTCCTATGTATGCAAAATAAAAATAAATTTGGGTGTGTGCTTTGACTGTTTTGCTGGGGAGTGGGAAAGAGGGGAGAGATGAAGATTCTAAAGAAGGATGCACAGTGGGCTCTCAGTTCAGCTGGGTGGGGTGGAGTGGGTGAGGGATGCACCCAATCTCAGGAGAACTGGAAATTAGATGCTATCCAAGAAGATAAGGAACTTTTGTTTCACCAACACATTTAAAATATCTAGCTAAGGAAAAAATTATCAGAATAGGAAGACAGAAGCATTAATTATGTGGACTCACAGCTAATACTGATATTAGTTATCTGGGGGTCTGAGTGTGCTTTGCATAGGTAGGGGAGCCTTGATTTTAAAATCCAACTCTAGGGCTTCCCTGGTGGCTCAGTGGTTAAGAATCCGCCTGCCAGTGCAGGGGACATGGGTTCGATCCCTGGTCCGGGGAGATCCCACATGCCGCAGAGCTACTAAGGCCATGTGCCACAACTACTGAGCCCACGTGCTGCAACTACTGAAGCCTGCGTGCCTAGAGCCCATGCTTCACAACAAAGAGAAGCCACTGCAATGAGAAGCCCGCGCACTGCAAAGAAGAGTAGCCCCCGCTCGCCGCAACTAGAGAAAGCCCGCGTGCAACAACGAAGACCCAACGCAGCCAAAAATAAATAAATAAATTTATTTAAAAAAAAAAATCCAACTCTATTTGGTCAGAAACTGTATTTCTCTCACAGATCTATAGCTGCTACAGTTAGGCTGTATTTTAGATGAATCACTAACTGAGATAATGTTTATAAAGAAGTGTTTTATAATTTACTATCTTAAAACAGGACAGGAAATAAGGTAGAAGAGGCCAGACAGCCTGCTGGTGGGGAACTCAGAGCTGATTTACACGCCTCACTGGACGAGCCGCTGGCCATCAGCTTCCCCCAGTGAAGCGGGAGCAGGGTCATTTACACATCAGAGGTCATGACTGGAGATGGCAAACACAGTATTCACTCTTGTCTGTCCCTCCCAAATTTCACTGAACTCCAAAAAGTCCATAATAGTTATCAAGGCAAAAAAGTGCAAGATCAGAAATTGTAATTTCTGAAATAGAAGGTGGCAGGTGGGATTGACAGATGAAGAAAACAGATCTGAGAAGATGGGAGCCGACAACGTGCAGAGAAGTTTCAATGACTCAAATGATCTCCAATCTCAGTTTCCTCAACTGCAAAATCACATTATGGTCACTCAACAAATGTTAGAAATCCTGTTCTCCCTCATTCCTCTTTTCCCTGCGCAAGCGGAACTGAAGCCGTGGGAGAGAGAATGAGTTCCCACCCCGTCCTTTGCCCATCAGGAGATGAGCTCCGTGGTGTGAGGGGAGCAAATTCCCGTTGAATACATCCAGGATGTGAAGACGGAAGCCGAAGGGGTCCCAAACACTGCCACTGCCCCCCACGTCACCTTACCGTCTTGCAATGTGGGCTGTGGGCTGCTCAGCAGTGGGTGTTGAGCCCGCCAGAGCTGGGAAGGAGAAACCTCGCGCGACCATCTCTTTTCCCCACCATTTACGTTGAATGAGGTCTGTGCATGCCCCAGAACCAGCCATGGTTATAAGCAATCCGTCCTGTTACTTGGGTGTCTCTCTTGCCATTCCCTGACGCCCACATAGCTTTTTGTTCCAATGCTCCTGCCTCCTTGGCTGTGCCGCGGTGTCCAGGGTGGATCCTGCTCAAAGCCTTCCTAAAAACGGTGTGGTTGGTGCAGGGACGATTATTGACACCTCCCCCCCCCCCTCCTCCCCGGTAGAGCTGGGTTCTGTTGCGTCTCCCGTTCTGACTCCAGGCACCAAGGTCTGGCTTTGCTTCTGTGAGGAAAGGCTCCTGGTCCCCAGGGTGTAATGAGGGTGGAGGAGGGCCCGTGGTCTCAAGAGTAGCAGGAATGCAGGGGGCGCTGCTTTTTCTTCCTCTCTGGACTCGAAATCACAAACAGTCCCGAGGTCCTGAAAGCCCTGAGTCACATTTGCCACAGACCGGTGCTCACTGTACAGGAACAGGAGACCGTGTACCTTTGTGTGTACAGAGCGTGTGCCTTTGAAAAGTGCCTGGTCACAGCCCTTACAAACAATAACGATCCCTCATGTTTTTGAGGAAGAAAGGAATTTTTCATCTTGCTTTAAAGGTTATAAGGAGAAATGCTTTTAGATGTATGTTCTAGACCAGGACTGTCCGTTAAAAAGATGTCAGCTAAGCATGTTATACTGAATTTTCATTAGTTACATCAAAAAAGATGAAATTTATTTTAATATTTAACCCAATGTATCAAAATAGTATTTCAACATGTAGCAGTGTAAAATATTTTAACAAGAAATGTTACATTCATTTTTCCATACTGTCTTCCAAACCCAGTGTGGATTTTGTATTCACCAGCACGGTGAACTTGAGGCAGCTGCATCTCAAGTGCACCGTAACTCCACCGCCAGTGGCTGCTTTATTGGACAGTGTGAGGCAAGTGCATAAGAAAATACTCCGCTCCTATGTTCTGGCCGGTCAGTCACCACAAAATCCAGTGAGGTTAAAAGGAAGTTAATTATGAAAAGGTTGAAGGTAAAGTTCAACCTCAGGTGATAATAGTCCAGTTTTTAGGGACCCAACACATTCTCTAAATTAAACGTCTGATGTTGTAGATTCTGTAACAAAACTCAATATTAAGGTTACAAGTCAACAGTCTTGGGAGGTATGGGGCGAATTCTTCCTGAGCTTCTGGGGAGCGTGGGGGGTGCTGCCCCCATTGCAGCTCAGCCTTTCATTCCAGTCCCCAAAGGCACTGCTAAGGAACACCCAGGTGGCGAGGCCGCAGGTCCGGCGGGACCTGGAGAGCATGCCCAGATCAGGTCTGGTAGATGGTGCTATGACTAGCCCTGGGGTCTTCTGCCCCAAATGTCCCCCAGCCACCAGCTCTCACTCCTTTGTCCTCACCAAGTTCTCCAAGGAAACAGAAATCCTGGAAGGAGTGAGTTGCTATCAAGCAAGGGAAGGGAGGGAAAGGCAGTAGTTGGCTTCTTCATGCCTGTCATGGTCAGGAGGAAGTTAGCAGCGTGCCCCCGTGTGGGTGCAGAAGAGATGCGGATACAGATTGCAGAAGTCGTGTCCTCTCGCCAGAGCCCTCATCCCCCCAAACCTGCTAACCACTCGTGCCCTTGAATGAGTTTCTCCCCTCAGAGGTGCCAAGGTTGTACTCACAGGCAGCTAGGACCTTTCTCACGTGAGTCTAGGACTGGGCCCTAGGATGCAGGTACAGGAGTTGGGTGGGTGGAGGGGTGAGGGGGACAGAAAGAGGGTGACAGGATCTACCGAGGGCAGAGTCTGGTGGGCGGGAGGCCTCCTGTCTCCAGGACCCCGGGCAGGCAGTCCTGCTCTCCACGCCCCTTCCCTGCGCTCCCCTAGGGAAATGCGAAGCCGGGTACCCCCTTCCAAGCGGCCCGTCCACTCGCAGAGATAGCGGCGGAGCGGGGAGGGTCCGTGTGTCTCGCCCTCAAATACCAAAAGGCCCCAGTGCCCGGCATGTGTAGTTCGGTTCTGGGGAGCCCCGGGAAGGCACGTGCGCGCCTAGCTCCGGTCGGTGCCCGGCCCGCGTGTCCCCCAGGACCTGGGGAGGGCGCTCTGGGCGCGCTGACCTTGGAGACCGGCTCCCTCCTCCGACCTTCTGCTCTTGCTGTCGCCGTCCTGTCCTCGTCGCCCTGGGTTGTGGTGAGGGCCCTGGCTTAGCGCTCGCGGTGGAGCCGGATGGGCACGGAGGGACCATACGCGCACATGGACGGGCGTTCCAGACGCCCTGCCTCGGAGTCGCCCTGACGACTGGGGGCACGGGACGTCCTGGTGTCCCCGTTTCCCCATCTGGAAAGTGGGGCTACGGAGGCGCCCAGGGTGTGGTGCGAGTTGGACAGCCAATGACGCACGCGCCACCCCACGATGAGCCCGGGACCGCGGACCGCGGCTTCTGCGCCCAGATCGCCCGCCCAGAGAGGGGACTGGGGACCGGAGACCGGGGCCCGGGTCCCGCCCCTCCCCGGCCCCACCCCCGGCCCCGCCCCTCCCCGAGCCAGGTTGGGGCGCGGCGGCCCCGGGGAGGCTCCAGGAGGGGACCCTGCTTAGCCCTTGGCAAAGTCCCTGCTGATACTTTTTTACTCAAAACCAAACCCATGCCTTTATTTTTAACCTAAAATGTAGACCGTACAGGAAAGCACAAAGCAAAAGGTAAATAGAAATCACCTGCGACCCCAGTATCCCGAGACTGCAGCTGGGCGGGTTTCCGCCGCTTTCTAGGTCCCTTGCTCTGACGACACATGTGCACCGCGGGATCCTTCGTAGCCCGCTTTTCTCTAGCATTTTTCCTGGCATTTGAATAGTCTCCTGCTTCTTCCCTGCAATGGTTAAACAGCGCCCCACCACACGGCTGCTCCGCAGTTGATTTAACCCACACACTCTGATCTAATTTTTGGGTCGTTCCATTTTATTTTTCATTTCTAAACAACAAAGTATTCTACACACTCAGAATAATGAGTGTAACTTTTGCCTAAGGCGTATGGTGGATGCCGGCTAGATGCTCGGGAGCGGGCGGCGAGGGGCCGGGCCGGGGGTGGATGAGGACGCAGGGGACCCGAGTCGTCCTGAACTCCCGCCGGGCCTCGAGGCGCTCCCTCCCGCGCCAGCCCGGACCCCGGGCCGCAGACGCCTAGTCCCGGACGACTGTGCGGGCCGAGATCGCCTACAAACCCCCAGGACGGCGGCTGCCGAGGAAAACCAGGCTTTCTTGTGATGCCTCTCAGTTTGTTGGCCTAACTGCGGATGATGCGGAGCAGATGTACTCACACGAACACACAGGCCCACTTAGGACACAGAACGGAGGCGCCCCGCGCATCTGCTCCATTGCACCTCCTACCACCGCCTACATTTTACGTTTACAATCCCCCTGCTTTTCTTCCTAATTTTTCCACATATGTGTTTTGTTTCACTTTTCACTTCATGGTATTAATGTATTTCTCCAACTTGCTTTTTTTGCAAAAATTGTTGCTAATTTTTCCCTATTATGAACAATGCTGTGCTGAGTGAGCTCGTGACCATTTTTAATGTTCATCCACATTTACTTCCTCAGAATAAAATCGTGGACTTAAATTGCTGGGTCGAAGCATCTGTACATTTTTTCGGGCTTTCGGCAGATATTCCCATTCGGAAGATTGTACTGACGTGTCCCACCAGGCTTCGCAGGCACTGCGTATGATCAACGGTCCATGCATAGCTGCCCACTTGAGGAGGAGCCAGAAGCCCCATTTTTGTTCAATTTGTATCATTTATTACATGAATCTCTTACCAACTGTGAGAAACACCTTCTCGAAAGGTGTGTGGTTGGCAAGACCAAGGCTGGCAAGACTAAGCTCTCATGGAAAAGGGAAGGTTGGGGAGAAAACATGAAATATAGCATATATTAAATATATTTATGAAATATTTATGATATATAAACATAGCACTGAATATATATAGCATTAAGTATATAGATAACATGAAATGTAGCTTTAAATATATATTACGAGTGGAGTAAGTAAAACTTCCCTAAGCTGTCCACCCACAAATACCTATGGCAGTCTTCTCCTGAACGTCCTTCCTCAGTTTATTATTCGGGTGGCAGCAACACGGCCTGGGGCAGCCTCTCCCCTGTTCTTTGAGGACACACGCATCCTACCTCTTGAAGTGTTTGAACCAGCCCAGACCTGGCAGCATCACAGCCCTCATTTTCATTCTTCAGTGAGGACACTACTCACCATGGGCTCTGGAGCCAAAGCACCTCTGCCACTTAACGCACTGGGTAGCCCCCGGGGGGGGATTCTGCACCCTGAGCATCAGCTTCCTCAACTGAACCGTGAGGACAGCAACACCTCCATCGTTGCTTGGTTTAATCCAACCCCCATTCCCTTCTCTATTTCTTCTATAGAAGCCAGAAGAGCCACAGTTTCTTTGCAACAGGGGCACAGTCTTGGCCAATGATAGATACTACAGAAGTCTACTCTGGGCCTGTGGGAAAGATTTCACTTTTGTCATAACTGAGACTGGAGTTGCTGGCACCGCCACATGCAGGTTCACCCTGCTTTCAACATTGATGTGATATCTGGAGCTGCAGCAGCTACCTTGTGACCATGATGGAAAGGCCAGTTAGAGATTTTCTGTAAGTAACCTTCCTTGTGGGGTGGTTGTGAGAATCACGTGAAGTAATTTTTTTAAGGACTAAATACAGTACCTAATGCGATAAATACTCAATAAAAGGTATTTTATGATTATTTTTAGTAGTGTGATTTCAGTTGCCACAGGGTATTTTCAACTCTGATATATGAATGGCCAGGAATAAGAAGATGCTTGTCGAAGGTGATTCTCTGCTTCCAATTAGCATCAGTGACCCTGAGCAAGTCTTGAACCTCTATGGGCCTCAGTTTCCTCAGCTGCTTATAAAATAATATCAAACTTCCCTCTCAGCTCTAAAATTCTTTGATTTTATTTTCTTTTCCCTAGAAATCTTTCCATCACAGGATGTAGCATCCCGACTGACGACCAGAGACGGATGTGGAGGGCGTGTGATATTCCTAGTGCAGTTTACAAGTCCCTCAGGGCACCCCGGGACTCCTAACCAGGCCTCTGCATGTGAAGTACAGAGTACAAAATACCACCTAAGAAACAGTCTTGCCAAAAATGCCCAACCAGGATATAACAGCATCTGGAGCAGTGTTATCCGACAGAAATTTTTATGATGATGGAAATGCTTACACTGTCCAGTACAGTAGCCACGGGCTAAATGTGGATATTGGGCACTTGAAATGAGGCTAGGATACATATAGCTGATTCACTTTGTTATACAGCAGAAACTAACACAACATTGTAAAGCAATTATAGTCCAATAAAGATGTTTTAAAAAAAAAAATGAGGCTAGGGAGATGCAGGAACTGGATTTTAAAATTTAAGTTAATCTTCATTAAACTAATTTACATTCAGATACTCATCGGTGGCTAGTGGTTACCATATTGGACAGTATAGCTCCAGAGTCCAAACCTAACCTCCAAGTTAGAGGAAGTGGGAGATGGCAGGACAAGTTTCCGTGGGGAAAGAATCAGACAAACTCATGGGGGAGATTTATAAGACAACAGTCCTGGTGTCTTTAGAAAGTTGATGTCGTTAAAAACAAAACAAAAAAGGTGAGTGTCCTAGGTTATGAAAAGATTAACAAAATATAAAGCAGGAACCTAGATTGGATCCTAATGGAAAACAATGACAATACAGACTTAAAGCACTCCTGAGTCAGTCGGGGCACCGCACATGGCCTGGATGCAGCATAATATTACAGAATCATTGTTAGTTTTCTCAGGTGTGACACTGGTATTGTGATTATGCAGCACATTATTATTTTTATTTTTTATTTTTTAATAAATTTATTTTTGGCTGCGTTGGGTCTTCGTTGCTGCGTGTGGGCTTTCTCTGGTTGCGGCAAGCGGGGGCTACTCTTCGTTGCGGTGCACAGGCTTCTCATTGCGGTGGCTTCTCTTGTTGCAGAGCACAGGCCCTAGAGCACAGAGGTTTCAGTAGTTGTGGCACATGGGCTCAGCAGTTGTGGCTCGCGGGCTCTAGAGTGCAGGCTCAGTAGTTGTGGCATGCGGGCTTAGTTGCTCTGCAGCGTGTGGGATCTTCCCGGACCAGGGATTGAACCTGTGTCCCCTGCATGGCAGGCGGATTCTTAACCACTGAGCCACCAGGGAAGTCCCTACATGATTTTTTTAAAAAGCTCCCATTGGATCACACTGGTTTACAAACATGCTGTTATTTTTCTGAAAAAAAAAAAAAAAGTTTTTTCTTGATCTTATTTCTCTTACCAACTATGGCCCCATTTCTTTCCTCTCTTTTGCAACCAAACTCCTTTCAGCATTGTCTGTTCTGCTCACCAATTCACCAAGGACCTCCAGGCTGCTGAATGCAATGGCCAACTCCTAGCCCTTCTCTCTTACCAGGATCATCTGAAACAGCCGGTCACTCCTCTGCACACGTACAATTTCCTCACTGGCCGCCAGGAAAACAGACCTCTACCCAATGACTGCTTCTTCTCATCCTCCTTTGCTGGAGCAAACTCCTCCCGATTCTTGGCGTTACATGGCCAAGGCTCTGCCTTAGCTCCTTCCTTCCCTATTCCCTTTCCCCTCACTTTCTGGGTGAGCTCTCCCAGCTCATAGCTGTAAATAATCAATATGCAAATGACTCCAAAGTGACAATTCCCTCCCAGATTTCTCTCCAAACTCCAGCCGTCCCCGGTCACGTCGGACTCCACATGCCCTGATCCCCAACTGGCCTCTTCCACATCTCAGCTGCTGGCGACGCCCCTTCCAAGGCCAACTCTGCTCTCTCGTGCTCTGCACTGGCCGTCAGGAATCCTACTGGCTCTAGGACACCGCTAGAGGCCGACCATTCTCGCCAAGCCCACATCATTTCTCTCCTGGACCAGCCTTCTGGTTTCCCTACGTCCACCAGGCATTCTCTCAGGACGTCCCCTTCGACGCATAAATCAGATAATGTCCTTCCTTTTCTCAAACCCTCCAGTGGCTCTGTACTTCACCCAGAGTAAAAGCCAAACTCCTCCTAATGGCCTTCCAGGCCCGGGCCTTCCTCCCTCCTCCCCCCGTCTGCTCATTCACTCCGCTCTTGAACAGGGCACGGCCTCTGTCAGGGGCTCTTTCCACAGATACTCATCTGGACAACTCCTTTAATTTCTTCAAGTCTTGGCTCAAATGTCACTGTCTCTAGTCTTACTCTGACCACCCTGTTTAAAACAGTAATTGTGTTCTCTCCACCGTCAGTCCCTCTTATTTTGTTTTATTCTATCTTTTTTCCCATATTATTTATTACCTTATAGGAGAAAGTTTCTCCTTATAGGAGAAAATTTGCCTATTTAGCCTTATTGTTTGTCTCTCGCTGCTATACCACAAACTCTACAAGATAAGACTTTTTGACTGTTTTGATCACTGATGGATTCCAAGTGCCTAGAATAATGTGTGGCATTGAATAAGCCCTTCATGACTATGTGTTGAATAAATTAACATCCTCAAAGAGATAAGATATTGCAACAAGAAATATGAAGAGGATATACACAAAAGATACCCTGAGAACAAGAAAAACTCCTGGAACTAAACACACAATGGAAGGATTCAAAAATAAAGTTGAAATCTCTTGTAAAGCAAAAAGGTGGAGGGGAAAAAAACATTAAATAATTCAAGAAAATTTCCTAGAATTGAAACACATGAGTTCCCAGATTGGAAGGGCCTACCAAGAACCCAGGACTACATCGACAGATGAATGGATAAAGCAGATGTGGCACATATATACCATGGAATCTTACTTAGCCATAAAAAGAAACGAAATTGAGTTATTTGTAGAGAGGTGGATGGACCTAGAGACTGTCATACAGAGTGAAGTAAGTCAGAAAAAGAAACAAATACCATATGCTAACACATATATATGGAATCTAAAAATAAAAAAAAAAAATGGTTCTGAAGAACCTAGGGGCAGGACAGGAATAAAGACTCAGATGTAGAGAACAGACTTGAGGACATGGGGAGGGGGAAGGGTTAGCTGGGACGAAGTGAGAGAGTGGCATGGACATATATACACTACCAAATGTACAATAGATAGCTAGTGGGAAGCAGCCACATAGCACAGGGAGATCAGCTCAGTGCTTTGTGACCACCTAGAGGGGTGGGATAGGGAGGGTGGGAGGGAGATGCAAGAGGGAGGAGATATGGGGATATATGTATGCGTATAGCTGATTCACTTTGTTATACAGCAGAAACTAAACACCATTGTAAAGCAATTATACTCCAATAAAGATGTTAAAGAAAAAAAGAACCCAGGACTAGGCTCATTATCATGACAGAGAAAAAACTGTACAATTTGCAAAGTGATCACATCAAAACACAAGATCTGAGCACAAAGAAACAAGAATCAGGGCTTCCCTGGTGGCGCAGTGGTTTAGAATCCGCCTGCCGATGCAGGGGACACAGGTTCGGGCCCTGGCCTGGGAAGATCCCACATGCCGGAACAACTAGGCCCGTGAGCCACAACTACTGAGCCTGCGCGTCTGGAGCCTGTGCTCTGCAACAAGAGAGGCCGTGACAGTGAGAGGCCCGCACACCGCGATGAAGAGTGGCCCCCGCTTGCCGCAACTAGAGAAAGCCCTCACACAGAAACGAAGACCCAACACAGCCAAAAATAAATAAATAAATAAATAAATTAATTAATTAAAAAAAACAAACAAGAATCACTGTGGCTCTGAGGTTCTCGGAGGTAACACTGGAAGCTAGAAGTCAATATGATGCCTTGAAATTTCAGGAGGAAAGTGACTTCCAGTGCAGAATTCTCTAAACAATCTATGATTCTAGTGTCAGGGCACAACAGTGACACCCTTCAGGCAGGCAAGTTCTCAGACTTTCAGTTCCGCTGCAGGGAGCGTGGTCCTTCTTGCTACTGGAGAGCCTCTGGGGGCAGGGCCGTCCTGTTCATTACCCCCTCTTCGTTCCCAGCAGCCAAGCATGAAGCGTTGGATAACTTCCCTATGGCCTCTGTGACGAAATGGTTTGAAAAGCTGGCTTCCTCAGTTCTTGGGACCGTGGGGGGCATTTATATGATTATGGGTGGATATGGGATTACGCTTCTTGCTACATGTTTTATTCTCTCATGAACAATACTTTAAGGAGGGTGTAAGGTCCCTGTTAACATGTGACCAGCACTGCATCTGATGATGATCTTATGAAAGCCACAAGAATCTACCTGGTACAGAAGTGGGAAGATCTCCGGGGGCATTAAACAAAGAACAGGCCAGAGGACGGAGAAGCCAGCCTCTCTGAACTTTTAGATTTTGTGTAAGCCTGACACTGTGGCTTGGTTCCTCCTTGCCCCTGTGGCAGACTCTTCCCCTTGAAGGACCTTGGTGCGGCTGGGCACACGCACACGCACGCGATGGCCGAAAGCTCAGCGCTGCCAGGCAGAGCAGTGGTACGCGATGGTGGTGTGGCTGGGATTTTGGAGCTGGCAGACCTGGGTTTTCATTTCATGCCTCAGGAGAGTGAGCCCGTTTCTCCACACAAAAGCACTACACGCACACCTTCAACGCCCCCATCACGAGCCCTTCCACACGCTAGACGCCTTCTCCATTTGTTATTCCACTTTAATTCTCCCACTAACCAAATAAGGAGGTGGTCCTGATGACACAGAAACACTTTGTAGGAAATTGCTTATCCAAATTCATACGAGTTGGTCCCGTCTCTGCTCTGGATGTCCACTCCACAGGCTCCTTGACGACAGGGACCAGGCTCACGCCAGAGGTCACCGCGTGTAAGGCCGAACTGGTCACACTTTCCCGTGGTGCCCTCCTGCCATTACCAGGAAGTGCACGCCCGGAGGCTTGCTGCCCCGGTCGCGTTGCAGAGGAGCCGTCCGAGGTCCCGGCAGAGGAGGGCCTGCCCCGGGCCTGAGCGCGAGGCTGCTCCCCTCCGCGGGCGTCCGTCAAGGGGCAGCGTGAGCTGCAGGAGGACGGGTATCAGCACGTCACTCTCGGCACCGGGCACGAGGCCTGGCACGCTGCAGGTGTGCAACAAACAGCTGCTGGATGGAGGACCTGAGCAAACTGGAGAGGGAAATGGGGGCAGTGGCACCTTGGGAGGCAGACTGGATGTCATTATAGCCTCGGTCATCTAGTGACCTAACTCCGGGGAGCAGGGGCCTTGAAGGAGCCTGCGGCCCTCCTCTCATCAGGAAAAGCGCTTCCAGGGCCACCGGCCAGTTTGACAGAAGGCTGACGGGCACTGGGGGTGACCGTCAGGTTGGAATGGACATCTGGCTCTCCTCCAGAAAACATGATGTGGAAAAATTGAGACCTGAAAGGAAGGGGCCCTTGAAGCTTAGCAAAGAGACTGGGAAGGAGTAAAGACAGTCTGTAAAAACGTTCGGGGGACCTGGACCTCACACCTGGGTCCTGCTTTTGTGAATTCAGCAAATGAAGTACTAGCGGTTGAGACCGCCTTACGAAGTTAAGAGTAGTATGGAATTGCACTGAATGGTTTGAGGGACCCAGGAGGGCAGGGGTACAGATGGCAGGGCCTCTCCGGGGTTTCAATTTCTCACCTTCTGTGCTGGGCACGTAGGGGAAGAGGTACTGAGAACAAGTCAGAAGTATGGCCACTGGCAAGAACTGTCGGGTCTGAAGCCTGACTGTCCCTCATTCCGGCTGTGACCCTGGGCAAGGCCACCAGCTTTCTCATTTGTAAGACAGTGATGAGAAGAGCGCCCACCGCCGTGCACGCCGTGACCCCAGCCGTGCTGTGGCCATGCAGGGTGACTGTGAGCGTAAAGGCCTGTCACACGGGCAAGCTCAAGACAGGCTTCTCTTGGTACTGCCCAGGGCTCGGAGGCCCTTGGGATGAAGAGAGAAAGCCGTCATTCTAGTGAAGCACCTGGGACGCCATAACATGAGCAACGGCCACGTTTTCCATGAGGAAGGCCATCTTCAGAACGGTGGCCGAGGCTTCTAACCGCCGCTCTCAAAGGCAGACAGAGGTGAGAACAGACAAAGACCCCGCAAGTGTCAAGACAAAACCGTGTTTTTACTAAGTACCGAACCAGGGAACCCCACACACTTTCTGTGGACATCAACGTTTTCTCTTTCATATTTTAAAATGGCATTGTGCATACACGTTATTTTAAACACTTAGACACATCTTGGATACACAAACAAACGTAAGAAATCACTGTGAGATGCTTTGAGATCCAAAATCGCACTCATCAGAACCACTAAACCAGCTCTGGGACTCCTCTGCCCCGCTGCCTCCGGGGACAGAGAGCGGGACCCGGCACCGTGCAGCTGCCTGCGTCGCGACCCAGGAGGCGGGTTAATGTGGAGTCACAGACTGCGCCTCTGTTGACATCCGGCGGGTAAGCGGGAAGGGGTCAACCCAGCTGGCTTCTAAAAAAGACGCTGCAAATACAATCTCCTCCATTTACCTCACAAGCGCTCCACCTGTCCTCAGCGCGCGCGTCAGAAACAGGCCGAACGTACGTGGCGTGATGCCCAGGTATCACGAAGGGTCACCATCACCTCACTGCTTCCGGTCAGGAGACACGTGGCCAGGACCAGGGCCTCCACGAGCTGCCCCCTCTTGCTGAGTGGGGTGAAGCCTGTGCAGCCCCACTGGCCTCCCCTGAGAACTGAGACGGCTCGGGTAACGCTTTGTGCCGAAGCCCCGGGGGCTGCCGCTGAGCTCTGGCCGAGGTGGCAGCGGTGCAGCTGGGCTGACCTGTGACGCCAGGGGAGCTCTTGGGACAAACAGCCCCTCCGCTCAATCACGTCCCACCGGCAGGTCCCGGGGAACCGGGCTGCCTGAGACGCGTATGAGCAGGCCCGGGAAGACGGCCAAAACACAACCCTGAAGATTTATAGCCATGGAAGTCATCAACCTAACTTGAAAAGAACAGTCGTGACTGAGACTCATGAGGCATCGTTTAGAAACCGAAGGGCACGTGTCAGGGAGTCAGCCCCGCCACCAAGGCTCAGCAGCACCCTAAGAGCTGCACAGAATTACACGTGTGAAGGAATCTGTCTTCTACATGGACATTCTTTCACCTTTACGAAAGGAGTGGAAACGAGGGCTGAGAAACATTTGACAATCCCTTGTAGATAAGGACCAGACCATCAGAGAGACCTGTCTTGTCTTTTATGATCTGGCCTTAGCTCATAAGATGAGAAGTCTGCAGAAAGTCCTAGACCACTCATACCATGACAGCAAAACTCTTCTAAAAACAGATTTACAGGGTAGAATTATTGAGGGTACGCTAAGCCAAATTAATGTTCAGTTTTAAAATAAAAAATGTCAGACAGTATCGTAATTTTCTTGTTTAGAAGACTTTTCCACATGCATAAATGCAGACTAGTACTTTATGCTTAATACATTTCATCAAAGGTGAGACTTTTATCACCCAAATAGTAGACAAAAATAAGGACTAAATTCATTCCAAATCTGTACTTTGATAACTTACCAAATTTTGGAATAAGTTTAATTGGAGGGACATGGGAAGAGATGAGTATCTTTCTGCTTATTACACATCTGGAATTGTATCCGCTGTAGTTACAACACTAAGTTATAACGTTGATAGAACTGAGGTGCAGCCTATTTTAATAATATACACTGAATCTAGACTTGCCAACCCTCAGTCACTGCTACATGATTTACAATGTGGCCACGAAAACGGTTCCCTTGAATGGCCCTGGTGTCATGAGTCCACTCCCCAGGGCACGAGCTGCCTTGGATTGCGAGGAGGGTCCGGAACTTCACACAAAGAGCCTAAGAAAGGGAGCCCCAGCAGAGCTGCAATGCACCCCCTTTGGCTTCTTAAAAACACTGAGGTGAGCACAAAACACGAAGAGGGAGCATTCGACTACCTGGTGGAAAGGCTCACCACCCCCTACTCCAGCAAACCCCCTCTACCTGTTCTATTTCTTTTCATTTCTGGAGTGGGCTTTCTCTCATGATGATCCGAAAGGTACCCACAGAAAATGCTGGAAAGTCTTACCACTGGGACATCACTGCGGAGAATCTTCTGTTACATAGGAGAGACACCACCTGCCTATTTCCTCTTTGTCAGTACAGAAAACACCCCACTTTAAATATTATGTACAGAGAAGAGGCTGCCACGTGCCCTCATGCACAGCCAGCTCGGGCTCATGGACAGAGAAGGGCTTCCGTTTAGAACAACCTACACCTACAGACAGCAAACACCAAGAGACATGCACACACTACAGAGAACTGGACACGAGGAATTCACATTTTACACCAGTGAGGGGACACTGTTACAGAACGCTGATGGGATGGTCTGTCATCACACTCTGACACAGGGGGTCTGGGAAGGTGTCTGCTTCTCCTTTTTCTCCCTCTTTCAGGATTCACACTTGGTTCTGTCAGGCACTAAGCAACCCGGTGGCTTCTGGTCCAGTTGGATCTCTCAGTAGTCTTTTTGAACCTCTGTATCCCTCTGTGGAGAGCCGAGTTCAAATGCTGGAAACCGTGATGCCTCTGGGGCCAGGATGTCGGAGAGGAAGTGAACAGTGCCAGCCATACCTGCAACGCAAAACGCGGTCCTTTGTGAGAAAGGGTGCGTGGCGGGGTCCAGAACCAAGTGACCTCTGATCACTGCCCTTACTGGGGCTGTAAGGATGTGGGAAAAGGTGGGGAGGACTTTGAAAATAACTTCACACACACAAAAAGGAAATCTTCGCATTAGCACCCAGCAGGTAATACCAGTTTTCTTCATTATCTTAATTTTAAAAATTGGTTTCTGAGCTTTAATCTTGTATCTTGACACTTTAAGATGATTTCACAGAAGTGCTAACAAAAAAGTTAAGGGCGCTGCTATTGTGATATTCCAACATATAAACTTCCTCTCAGAGCCTTTACGTTTTTATTCCAAACGGAAGGTTGCACTTTGGGTTTCAAAAATGTTATTTTAAAACGACCTTTACTTGCTGGATCAAAATCCCCACCGCCAATCACTGCAGTAACTCAGCAGCCTACCCGAAGGATCCCGTGGCGGGAGGGAGCTCCTTCACAAAGGTCCTGGGCGCTGCAGGCCCTTCCAGCCTAGCGGCCTCCACACCGGCACTGACCCAGCCAACGAGAAGCTAGTTAGTGTCTCCTGCCAGGCACTTGTGAGGCACAGGGGCCCAGAAGAATGCAAGAGCTTCCAGCCTCTCGGGAGGCTACATTCAAAGATTTTCACCCGCTGGGGCTTTGAATTTGCCATTATAAACTTGAATTTATGAACCTGCATGAACTCCATTTAGAGTTCAGGTATTAACTGTGTTATATCTGATACATATACACCTCATTTTTATGACACAAAAGACGAAAATTTTTATTCTGAGAAACATTTTTTCGTTACGGTTTCTTTGAATATTAAAAAGATCTTATTCTGCAAAAGATAATGACAAATGCTCTAATTTTTGCTCATTTATCTATTATATGATTAAAATATTATCAGTAGCAGAAATAAAACACGGCATAGCACTACAGACAATTCAGACATCAAGAAGATAATGAAGGACTACTACCAAAGCTTTATGCACATAAATTTAACCCCGCAGGTGAACTGGAGCAATATCTTGAAAATACAAACTACTAAAACTCACTGAATATGAAACAGATAACTTAACAGCCTTGTAACCTATTAAACAAATGGAATTTGTAAATTTAAAACTCCCGAAAAAGAAATCTCTTGGCTAGGAAGGTTTCGCTGAAGAATGCTACCAAACATTTAAATGAGAATTCCTCCACCAATTAATATACAATCTATTACAGAAAACAGAGGAGAAGGTACTTCTCAATACAGTTTACTAGGCCAGTATTAGCCAGATAGCAAAACCAGACAAACACAGTATAAGAAAGGAAAACTACACGCCAATATTCCTCATGAATATAGACGCAAAAATCATCAACAACATATTAGCAAATATAATTCTGCAATACATAAAAAGAATTGTACACCATGGCCAAGTAAGGTGTATTCCAGAGACGCAAGGTTGGCTTAATATTTGAAAATCAACCAATGTGATCCACAATGCTAGGGGCCTGAAGAAGAAAAACCACATGATCTTATCACCTGATGCAAGAAAAGCACCTGACAAAATTCAACACCCATCTATCATTTGATTTTTTAAAAAGTATTCATGTATTCCTTCTGAAATTTATTTTGGAATTACTATAAAAGGTGGCTCTAAAGTAATTAAAAAGTTACCATCCATTTATCCTAACACCATTTAACGTTTGCCCTCTGGTTTCTGTGGCTTATGTTCCAAATTACCATTACACACACACACACTAAACAAAGAATATCTGAGTCTCTGCAGGACTTCCATTTTGTTTTCCTGAATTATATTCTATGTATTGTGTGTGCCTGGAGCAGACGCGCAATGTGTTTGCTGGTTTCTTTCATTGCTCTTGTTTTTCAGAACTGTCTTCAATATTCTCATTATTTTTTCCAACTACTAATACTTGAATTTACTAATACTTTTAAATTACTAATATTAATTATTTACACTTCTTTACATGACTTAAATAATTAAATACATTTAAGTAACTAGCCAAGTTTGCTGCGAATAGATCAATACTACATGCACAATATTACCGATGAAATGCACAGGAGTAAACTTATTTTCTTCCATTACTGAGCAGCAGACAGTCTACGCCTATACACGTCACAAAAGATCTAAAAATACTTGGAAGTTCACAGGAGCACAAAACAGGCAAGGTAGAGAGACTCAATATAATTTTCAGCAATGAACGACTTTGCGCACAGTATTTACCAGCTGTGCAGCGATTACTAATTAAGATCAACTGTGATGGTGCACAGAGTCAGGAGAACCAAATGCACACACCCAGATACTTAAACCTGGAGTTCTCCCTCACTCTTACCTTCAAAGAGAGAATAGGGTCTGTCAGGAATGCGGCAGCCATGTGTTCCATAGTCTAGGCACCATTCTGCAAACTAGGGAGAAAGACATTTCTTTTTAAGAGTGGGGATTTCACTTGGTGAAAATGGAACGCATAAGACACTGCAGTGAATTCACCAAGGATCAAAGAAAGCAGACTCCCAGGCAACAGAGTGGCCAGGAGTGTGAGCTCGGAGGGACTCGGCACCACCTCTTCTGAGCAGGTGAGACCTGGCGAGCTCTGTCACCTGCCTTGGCCTGTTTCCTCCTCCGTAGGGGGGAATTTACCTAGGAAGGTTGTTGGGAAGACTGAAGTAAGAGATCTCACAACCCAACAACCTCCGGTCTTTTCTAAGCACTGCCTCCTGCCCCTGCAGGCGCTCCGCCCAGATTAAAACACTGGCTCTGAACCGCTTGCCCGGCTGTGCTCTCTGGGCTCACCGCCAGCCCCTCTGCTGAGCACGCAGCCCTCCCTCCCTCCTCCTCCCACCACCGCTCCCCACTGCCCACCCTGTTCATCTTGAAAACTCACCCTCAGCTTTTTCAGCAATTTCCTTTGAGCTCCCCCACCCTTTCTTCTTAAACCTCTTCAATGGATTTTTATAACATTATAATAAATTTAAGCTAACTTATTTTTTGTCATACGTATAGAAAGAATCATGAATTCAGCACATATACAATAAAACTTTCTACCCTCCAAATCTACTCACTCTTCTAGCTTGTTTGATGCACCACCATCTATCTGGTTTCCGTAGTCAGAGATCACAGAGACATTCATACATTTCTGTCTTCTCCACATTAAAAAAAAACCCACTGAATTCTGTGGGCTCAGCTCAATATCTGTTTTTTTTTAGTGTCTATCAAGAGGAATTTATTTATTTTTTTAACATCTTTATTGGAGTATACTTGCTTTACAATGGTGTGTTAGTTTCTACTTTATAACAAAATGAATCAGCTATATCAATATCGTAAGTGTTTCTGAATCTCTCCTCTTTAGTATCGCAGCCAGTGCCCTTGGTTTATAACTCAACGTTTCTTGCATTAATTATTAAACAACAATCTGGAGAAACCCAAATTATTTACCTCTACCTCATCCATTCCACTGTGGCCACGGCAGTCCTTCTGAGAGGAGCCTGAACATGAATCACAAACCTTTGGGAAGCCCCACCTGCAGGTGAGAACCACCCAGGAGCTGGCACCGGGGGGCCTGGGCTCCCGCAGAACCAGGCCCAGGGTGGGATCCAGGCACTCTTTTAAAGCTCCCAGTGACTCTAAGGTGTAACCAAGGCTCAGATCTACCGACTAAGGGGAAGGACTAGCTTTCTTTGGCCTCGGCCCCTCTGACTTCACCCCTCACGCTTGCACCCTCCCGCGCTGAGCGCTCGGGGTCAGGCTGCACTCTGCCGTGCCTGCCTCCATGCTCTGCAGGGGCTCTTCTCCTACTGGGGTGCACTTCGCCTCCCCACGCCCTTCCTGGCCCACCTGAAAAGCTCCACATCTTTAGAAAACTAGCTGTGCCTCAGCCCCCACGAAGCCTTCCCCAGTCCCCGTATGTTCTTACCCACCTGCTACTGCGACTGCCGTCCACCCGAACTGCCCCTCGCCTCGCTGACCCCAGCTCCTGCCCTGCTCTGCTCTGGCCAAGGGAACGAACGCTGCGGGCCCCAGGGTGCTCACCCCGCCAGCTTCCTCGGCGGGCGGCACCCCTCCCACCTGCCCGCTCAAGCTCCAGCTCTGCTCTGGGTCTCGGCCTACGTGGTGCCCCCGACGCCCGGGTCAGGCGCCCGCCCTCTGCATCCCCACGATACCCTGCGCGGCCTCTGTTGAGCGTGGGCACCACGACCGCGTGCGTGACTCGGGCAGGGCACCCGGACGGAGGGCTCTGCTCCATCTGGTGCGGGAAAAGGCTTGAGAACAGGAATAAATACACAGAATAAGCCACCCGAATGCCGCCATCCATCAAGGGTCATTGGACATTTTGGTGCATTTTCTTCCAATCTTTTTTTCTGTGTTCCTGTCACTTTATTTTGTGACGTGTGTATAGTAATAAAAACACCAGCAAACGTTTACTGAGTCTTGCTCTGTGCGTCCAGTTTCGCACATCCGATGCGTATTTAAGCCTGTCCTCGGTGCCGGCACCGTCCCAGGTACTGGGTAGGGTCGGGACGTTGACCAGGAAGATGACGCAGCTCGTGGTCTAGGGTGCGGCACACCAGGAACAAGCAGGAGCGCATGGTGAGCGCCTCGGTGGCTCTGTCACCGGGGAGACCTCAGAGGTCACCTCCACCAGGCAGATTTCAGGGAAGCCCCAGGAACGCTGCACCCCGTGGAGAGCGTGGGGCAAGGTAGGGGAGAGGCAGGCAGGGGCCGAGGCGCACGGGGCTCTCCACTTCGGGGCTGTGGGTGCTGCTCACGGGCAGTGGGAGACCACTGGAGGATTTTAAGCAGGGGCAACTACCGACGGCCTGCCCATTACCTCAATTAATTCTTCCTGGAACAAATTTAGGAGGCGGGTAGTACTTTTACAGATGAGGAAACTGAGGCTTGAAGAAGGGGCGCCCCAAAGTCATGAAGCTAATAAATGCACAAGAGGGCATCCTAACAGGTCACGGGACTCCAGAATGCATTTCCAGCCCTTAGTCCCACTGTACAGATGGAACGGCCAAGGCACATGGCCGCCAGGGACAAGGCTGTGCAGAGGAAACCACAGAGTCGGGAGAAACATGTCTGAAGGAGGAGAGGGCTGTATTTGGGCTCTGTGTGTGCCCTGGAGGGTTCAGAAGCGGTTTGGATAGAGATGTCCTTACCTTGCAAGCGCGGTAGAGGTACTTTTTATCCCGCGTGAGGTGGTAAAGGGAAAGGAAAGAGTAGCCGTTCCCAGCGGTCCCATGGCAGATCCCATAGCCCTTCCGCAGCAAACCTCGCTGCCAAATCACATCGCTGCACTCCATGGCATCCTTCAAGTACTTCTCCTCCTTAAAAACCTGGGCAATGAAAAACAAAAGCAGTGTTAAACAGACGTCTTATGCAACGAGTTAGCAAAATATTTCCCCTTTCTGTTTAGAAAACTGCACGACGTTCAGAAACCTGAAATGACGGGTAAACCAAGCCCAGCGGCAGCGGTACTGCACCAGGTGCCGTGCAGCCCAAGCCACTCCTCTCCCCGCTTCGCCTGCCTTCGAGTTCATGGTTTTTCAAAAGCAGTTCAAAAGTTCCAACAGTCATAAGGAAGGCAACCAGATCTCCCTGGTAAGATGCTCTGTCACAAATGAACCACCTGTGCCTCCTGGGGCCTGCAGGCTGCAGCTGTGACACTCCTACTCGTGCAGAGGGCAGTCGAGGATTCCACACTGTCCCGTCATCCAGGTCAGGAACATCCCACATCCTAGTTAGCCACACATCCAACGCACCCGACAAGCTGTCATAAACCGTCACAAGGAAACCCGCAGAGAGTGTCCTCAGCCCCAGGGGCAGGCGGCACCATCTCCACGCAGTGGTTTACGGGGACGGAGGGACAAACGCGCTGGGCAGAGGCAAGTGCGCCAGCGTGAGGACGCTTTCGCCCCCCCAGCTTCCCCTTGACACTCTTCTCTGTCTCCTCACATTTCATTTATTTTCTTTCCCCGGTCCTCTCCTCTGAATCTGTTATTAGCAGTCTCCCCTGCTTAGCTCATTCCATTCTAGTGCAAATGAGTTTTGGACCACGGATCAGAGGCCAAAGGTCACTGGAGAAGAGCTCCTTGGGGCGGCAAAGGGGATGCTCCTTGTGACTGCTGAGCGCGACTCCTGGGCACCCGCTGAGGTGCAGGAGAACCGAAGTGCCTGAACGGTGATCAGCGCCTGCCGTGGCCAGAAGGGGGAAGAGGCAGATCCGCGTTTCCGTCACCGCTCCTGGTGCGGAGCCTCGCCAGGGCCAGGAGCAAGACTCCCAGCCATAAAAGCAGCTGAGACGTGGACTCTGGGGTCCCTGAGCGTGCGTCTCAGCTCTGTCACCTTTTAAATGTGACCGAGGACAAATCACCTCTTACGTCTTAATGTACTACAAAAAGATACCATTTCTTCATCTCAGCGGCTTGCTGTATTAAAATGAAATAACATAGAAGAAGCTTTCAGAACACTGCCTGGCACACGGCTACTGCTACTTCTGAGCTGTCATTAACTACCATTCTTTCTATGTTATCATGCCAGCACAAACATTTCATCCTCTCATTTGCATCTTAAGCCTCTTAAAATGAATTATAAAAGGAACCTTTTTCCCATCCTAAAAAAGATTAGGTCAAAGCTGACAGGTGAAAGGAGACTGTTCTGGAGGCTACGTCATAAAATCACACGGAGGGTAAGGCCAGTCCTAAAGAAAACCTGACTGGCCCCTTTCTGATGGTCACCCAGGGGTACGTGAAACCAATCGGACTTCCTTCCCGTCGTCCCTGCCCCCCTGGTGAGACTGAAGCTGCTAGAGGCACCCCACACCGCCAGCTTCACCTTCCTTCCCCGGCACGTGCCCGCAGCACGCCCACCACGCCCACCACCGTCCCACACTCGTGCTCCACGTGAGGAGCTACTCTGAACAGCGGGACATTTGAGGGGCTTCCCTGGTGGCGCAGTGGTTAAGAATCCGCCTGCCAACGCAGGGGACACGGGTTCGAGCCCTGGTCCGAGAAGATCCCACATGCCGCAGAGCAGCTCAGCCCGTGTGCCACAGCTACTGAGCCTGCGCTCTAGAGCCCGTGCTCCGCAACAAGAGAAGCCACTGCATTGAGAAGCCTGTGCACCGCAACAAAGAGTAGCCCCCGCTCGCCTCAACTAGAGAAAGACCGCACGCGGCAACGAAGACCCAACGCAGCCATAAATAAACAAACAAACAAATATTCCTTTTAAAAAAACAGTGGGACATTTGAATATTTAATGAACACTGAAGCTCCCAGATTTATCTTCTCTACATTGTAGCCATTATAACTTGGCCAGAAAATCTATTTACTGATCCATATTACCTCTCTCAAATCGTAAATTTCCCTGGGAAATGTCATGACAGAAAGTTTGAAGAGACAGTGCGATGCAGAGGAAGACGTAAGAGATCTGGAGTCGGAAGACATGGCTGGACTCCCTCTTCCACTACAACTGACCGAGTAACTTTGGGTGAGTCATCATAACTTCTCTGAGTCTGTCTGCTCACATTAGAAAATGAACTGATGCTGAGACGACCAAATGTTGAAAACAGAGACAAGCATTTGGGGCAGTTATTAAAAATCTTTAAGGATGAAAAAGAAACTAAACACATCAATGAATGGCTTGGAAATCTCAAAGAAACATTACTATAAAAAGAAATAGATATTCAAGAACTGAAAAAACACCAAGAGATGAAATTAAAAACCTATTGAGTAAGGCTTAATAGAGAAGAACTCATTAGTGAATATGAAGCTAAATAAATAGAAATTATACAATCTGAATTACAGAAAAGAAAAGAAATTAAAAACAAAAGCCTCAGAGACCTGTTGGAAAGTAAAGGCCTAACATTTACCAAATGTAGTAGAAGACATACAATTACAAGTTCAAGAAGCTTAAAGGCTCTCAAGCAGGATAAATACAAACAGATACACATGGGTACATGATAAAAATATTGAAAACCAAAAAGTAAGAGGAAATCCCGAAAGCTTCCAGAGAAAACACAGACTACTTATAAGAGAACAATATAAAGAATGACTAACATCCTAGAAATAGTGAAGGCCAGAAGACAGTGGAGCAGTATCTTTAAAGAACTGAAAGGAAAAAAAAACAAAACTGTCAGCATAGATATTCAGCAAAAATATATTCAAAGAATGAAGGTGAAATTTACAATAGCTAAGACATGGAAGTAATCTAAATGTCCATAGACAGATGAATGGATAAAGAAGATGTGGTACACATATACAGTGGAATACTACTCAGCCATAAAAAATAAGAAAATAATGCCACTTGCAGCAACATGGATGGACCTAGAGATTATCACACTAAGTGAAGTCAGTCAGAAGGAGAAAGACAAATACCATATGATATCACTTAACTGTGGAATCTAAAATATGACACAAATGAACCTATCTATGAAACAGAAACAGACTCACAGACATAGAAAACAAACTTATGGTTACCAAAGGGGAAAGGGGGGAGAGATAAATTAGGAGTTTAGGATTAACATACACACACTACTATATATAAAATAGATAAACAACAAGGTCCTACTGTATAGCACAGGGAACTACACTCAATATCTTGTAATAATCTATAAGGGAAAAGAATCTGAAAAAGGATATATATAATATCTCTGAATCACTTTGCTGTACACCTGAAACCAACACATTGTAAATCAACTATACTTCAATAAAAAAAATAGAATAAGAGAGTGAAGAGTAGGAGGCAGGGGTACCACAGCCCTGAGACCACACACTGTTCCACACCTAACCCTTCGCAGAGTGAACCTAACTCTTCTGAACCACTGTGGACTAGAGCACACCCTGCCCCTTCCTCAGACCTGGTCACCGACACCTTGCTCCTCTCGCTCCTCTGTATAACATGACCCTGTTGTGGACTTCATGGTATGAAGTAGAATTCAGAATTTTTTAATACCTGGTGTAATTTTCCATTGAGCTATAAGATTCTGACCTTACTCCCTCTGCCTCTTAAGCTTTTCCAAGGGAAAACTGGGTTGATTTTTTTCCTTTATGGCTTAATACATGACTACATGCAACAGCCTTTGGGATGCAAATCATTATCTGTCTTACTGCCATGGTGTTTACCATTTCTTCATAAACACTGTGAATAACAATGTCTGCTCCAAGGAAATGAAGGTTTTTCCCTTCCTTCTTAACGCTTTCATCTTTTTATCCAATATTTCCTTTATCTTCTTTAAGATGATTTCAACTATTAAAATTAAAGCCTTTAAGGAAAATATCAAAAAAGGAAAAATGAGCTCATATTCAGTGGAACTGGATTGGTAAGAGGGTTTGGACTTGCCAAGAAACAAACATGACAGGAAGTTAATAACACTACTTAACTTTTTTTTTTTATTCTCATAAGCAGAAGTGACGTTTCAGCTGATTCATTTACAAGACCTCTTCCAGTAACAATACTCAATTTATTAGGAGATTACACTTACAGTATTTTAGTAGTTAATTAAAAAACTAATTCCTAAGAGGCATTTCCACTGTAGGTCTTGGAGAGAAGGAATCTTTCACAATTTTCCACTTCAATTTTTTTTACATCTTCCATTTAGACTTAGTAGCCGATTTGATGGGGCAGCAGAATTGAGTTTTCTTAAGTGCAGGGCAATATTCACCTCTCTCATTGCTTCTGCTTATTATTAGGCATTCCTAAAGTGCAAGGGAATTTCTGGATCAGTTATTACAAAACCCCTGTTCTCTGCAGTTTTTGGAATAATAAAGAAATGTCCACAGAATTGATCTAGATGTTCATGGTAAGGATAGCATTCTTCACAAACCACCAAAAGATGCGGAATGCAGTTTTTGGAATAATAAAGAAATGTCCACAGAATTGATCTAGATGTTCATGGTAAGGATAGCATTCTTCACAAACCACCACAAGATGTGGAAGGAAGATTGAGGCACCACCCCCTGAGGGACTGTTTCAGATTTTGCCCATGGAAATCACCATTGTAGGAACAACCAGGAAGTAACCAAAACTTTCACCTATATTAGGAAAAGTTCCCTGGTTACATGTAAAGCAGATGTACTAGTAATCCCAAAATGTCAAGCTCACCTTGAAAACTATAAAGCAATTCAGTACAAATTGCACCAGTGCCACAGGAATATGTAACAGTAGGAATTCTGTTAGAATTGTATCAGTTCATTTGGATGTCAAGAACCACACATCATCACAGAGAACTGCAAGAAATTTTCTTAAATTAGAGAAAGATACAGAATCCTCGTTACCACAGATTCCACAACGATCTACAAACTAGAGGCTGTTTGCCAGACATGCATTCCTTGCAAGAATCATCTCTTTGACAATGGATCATCCTCTAAGTAATCTGCTGAATCATTGAAAGCCAGGCCAAAGGAGTTCCGACTGGTGCATTCAAGTGGGTGGCTCCAGGCAGAACATGGTGTCCATATGGCACTCACCACCAAAGGCAGGGCCGGAGGCACGGGACTGTTTAGCAATGAGTTGGGATCCAAATGCATGCACTACAACTAAAATATACTGTCCTTTATTTTCCATTAAAAAAAAAAAAAGAATGAAAGTGAAATAAAGACAAATTTAAGATAAGTGATAATCAATGTGTTGTCACCAACCCTGGACTATAAGAAATGCTAAAGGAAGTTCTCCGGGCTGAAGGAAATGATACTTGATAGAAATCTGGACCTTCTAGAAGGAATGAAGAGCACTGAAAAGAGGAAATATATAAATAAATATCAAAGACCATCTTCTTTGCTTGTCTTAATTTCTTTAAAATACATAGGACTATTTAAAAAGCAAAAATTATGAAACTATACTGGGGGTTTATAACATTTGTTCATATATCTGACAGATGTAATAAAGATGTACAGAACTGCTGTCAAGAGAACTAGGCACTTACTATTTTCTTACATTTTATATGAAGTGTACAATGTTAATTCTAAGCAGACTGAAAAGTTCAGGATGTATACTGCAATGTTAAAGATGTATGTTTAGCAACCACTAAAAAAATGTACAAATAGATAAAAGAGTCAATGAAATTCCAGAAAATATTCAGTTACTCTCTCCTACCTCCCTAAAAAGGCAAGAAAGAAAAAACGGAGGAGGAAAAAAAAGTTCCAAGATGTAGCCAATAGAAACCATATGGAAAAATGGCAGAGCTAAATCCAACCACACAAATAATTACATTAACTATATATGAACTAAACATTCCAAATTAAAGGCTGAGGTTGTTAGACTGCATTGCCAGACAACTCCCAACTATGAAGACACACACTTTAAATATAAAAACATCAAAAACTATAGAACATTGCTGACATAAATGAAAGAAAATGTAAAAAGTGGAGAGATACACCATATTTGTGGATAAGAACACTCAATACTGGTATCAGTTCTACCAAAACTGTTCTACAGATTGAACGCAATCTCAGTCATAATCCCAACAGGCCTCTTTTGCTGACAAACTGATTTCTAAAACTTATATGGGAATGCAAAGGATCTAGAATATTTAAAGCAATTTTGAAAAAGAAGAACAAAGCTGAAGTCTTCAATTACCTGATGTCAAAACTTACAGTAAAGCTAAAGTAATCCAAACGGCATGGTATCACAGTGACAGGTAAGGAGGCCAAAGAAACAGAACAGAGAGCCCAGAAATAAACCTACACTTACTAGGTCATTTGACGTTTGAACTAGTGCCTCTACAGGTACCAAATCAATCAATGGAGAAATCAAATGACGTGGGAACAATCAGATACTCCTATCGTTAAAAAAAAGTACTTCACCCCTTACTTCACATAATATACAAAACTTAATCTGAGACAGTTCTAAATGTAAAATCTAAATCCATGAAGCATGTAGGAGAATACTATCTGTATAACCTGGGAGGAAGTAAAATTTCTCAGACAAGATACAGAAAGTAGTTACCATTACAAAAAACACACTGATAAGGCAGATTTTACCAGAATTTAAAACTCTACTCATTAGAAGATGTCATAAAGAACATGATTAGGCCAACTACAGACTGGGAGAAATTATTTCCAAAACGTATCTGACCAAAGGACTTACAACCAGCACATATGAAGAATTTTTATGACTCCATAATAAAAGGACAAACAATAAATACATAAAACAATGTGGGTAAAAGATATGAACAGACACTCAACAAAGATACACAGTTGACCCTTGAACAACATGGGGGCTGGGGTGCCGGCCCCCACCTCGTTGAAAACCCTTGTGTAACTTTACAGTGGGCTCTCTCTGTATGCCGTTCTGCATCCCCATATTCACCACACTGCATACCGTGTGGTACCACAGTATGTATTTATTGAAAAAAATCCATGTATAAGTGGCCCCACGCAGTTCAAACCCATGTTGTTCAAGGGTCAACCGTACAAACAACCCATGAGCACAGCAAAATTGCTCGACATCATTAACCATCAGGAAGGCACAAATTAAAGCCACAATGAAATACCCACCAGAATAAAATCAAGACGACTTCCAACACCAAGTGTTAGCAGAGACGTGGAGCGACTGGAACTCTGTTTACACTGCTGATGGAATGTAAGCCGGTACAGCCCTTTGAGAAAAGGTCTGGCAGTGTCTTACGAAACTAAAAAAGCTACCTTCTGATCAAGCAATTCTACTCCTAGTTATTAGCCCCAAAGAAATGCAAACATACGTCTACGAAAAGATCTGTACAAGAATGTTCACTATACCTTATTCACAATTGCAAAAAACTAGAAACAACTGAAAAACAAAGGCATAAACTGTGGTACGTTTATAAATGATGCTTAACAATAGGAAGGTACCAGAATCTTGAGGAAGAAGGAATGAAAATATAGTTTGAAAATAATCTCTCCAGGTGATCCTGATATACACCACCTAGAAAGACATTCCATGTCAGAAATAATCAACTTACAAATGAGCTTTTGGAAAATAATTCATATGAAAACATTTTCTGATGGGCAGTGAAGAGTCGACCACCAGGATGCATTCTAACCCAGTTCTACTGTGGGAATTTCAGAGCAGGCTTGTGGGTGCAGGAGGGAAGGTATGGTTGTTTCACACATTTAGCCCAGAATCAAAGGATTACTTTGATATCACTTTGGTATGACTTACCTGGTTTTCCTAGGCAACATATTTACTTTTCCAAATATAATTTTATTTGACCAATGCTAGCATTTGTTTATCAGTGGCTGAGTCCACACAAACTGCTAATGCCCTAGGGCCTAAATGTGTGGTTAGAAGGTGGTAGAATTTGTTACCGTAACCTGTAATTTACTGTCAGATAATTAAGAACTGATCGTAACTATTCATCAAAATGGAGTCCAGCTATGAGGTCCACAAATGTAATTGTTAGGAAATCATTTGCAAGTAACAAAATTCCTAATACAGCATAGAAATATTGTTAAAAATCTTGACATTTTTTCCAAGACCATCTACAAATGCAAATAACTGCAAATAATACATGTTCATACCAAGAAGAGTATACCCTACGTGAAATGTGATTAGCATCTATAGGAAGGGAAAACAAATCTAGTGTGAATCTGGACTCAAATTATAGTTTTATTTGTGAAAGATATTAATATTTTTTTTAAATACTTGAACATCTTATGCCTTCCTAAGTGCTCCTGAAGAACTTACAACTTTATGTGCCAGCATAAGAAACTGCTGAAAGCTTGTTATTACACAAAATTTAAACATTTCCTCATTTTGAGAGATGGCTTCAATGAACAAGGACCCTCTTAATCTGAGTTAACAATAACTTGAGAGAAAACAGAGTCTAGAGCTGTGTTTCTCTAGCTTTGTGCCACCCCCTGTCCTGGCCAAGTACAAATTTCATACTCCACTAACTTATACTCTGAAGACATATTTTCACCTCCAACTGTAAAACTACATTATCTATGCTTCTTCAAACTACCATTGACGCCTTCTGCCCCAGAAGATTCCGCTTTTCCTCCCCTTCCTCATGTTTGGGAATTTTGAAGTACATGGACAAAATTAAGTTTTAGTGACTGAGTATGGGATCTTACTGTCCATGCTTCTAGAAAAGAGGAGTTTCTGTTTTGGAATCAGTGGCGGTGGGGGGGGGGGGTACGGGCACCCAGTGGTCTCCGGAGCGGAAGCCCTGCAGGCAGAGCTGGGCTGAGACGCGGTGGCCCTGCCGCTGGCAGGGGTCTGCGGCGCTTGCTCCCTTGGTACCAGCAGTGGTGGAAGCAGATGGTGGCCACGGTCAGCAGGGCTAATGGAAATGGAACTGCCCAGGACAAGGGCCCACTGCGAGCCCTGGCTCCTGACCACTTCTTACTGCCCACAGCTCAGCTGCTAAAGCAGAAGTGGGGAGACCCCCAGAAGCCAAGACTACCAGCCACCAGGAGTGCCCACCTCTATAGCTGATCCTCGTTAAAGCAAAAGGGAAAAGGAGTTTGACAAATAGAAGCTCTCAGTTTTTACCAGTCAAACATCTGTTCTGAATACCAAAGGATTCCTGTTTGTGCTGTCAGTACTGTGCTCAGATCCTATGGCTGGATATTTGTAATGTTACAGACTTATCTCTATGTCACTGAAGTTACATTTCCTCTAAAGCTCTAGAAAAGGGGAGGCAGTGATTTGAACAGAATTCTGTTCTAATTTAAAAGCTGACGTACTGTTAAGAAGATGAATCATTAAGTTCTTCAGATCTCCAAAAAGTATACTTCGTTGTGCTTTCCTCTCATCAAACATCATAACTTTCTGAGTTATTTTCTTGAATGCTCATACCTGACTTTCATATTATGTGAATATTTTTGGTGTTATTGTTGTAGGACTAAAAAATTCTGAGAAATCAGCCTAAATCATGAAAGGTAATTCCCCACAATTTTTCTAAATAATTTATTATAGTTAATCACAAAAGGAAAATAAAATTGATTCAGGGACCAGTTCTTCTGTAATTTTCAGGTAGACATATGAATTCTGCTCCAGTAAGTCTATTTCTGCAAAACTAAGAGACCTTGCCAAAACACTAATCAATCATTGTGGTTACATTTGTATACGTTGGTATATAGGCAACAATCTCCAACATCAACTATTATAAACAAAGATGCATTAAAAGAAAAATAAAATTGCAAAAGAAGAATTGTTTGCTTTCAACTCACATGATAATTCTAAGTCCAGGAGAGAAATCAACAGTATTCTTAATATTGTGCCCAGATAGATCTACAGAGTCTACTACAATTCATCAGTAAAGGTACTGCCTAATTTCCAATAATACCTCATATGTGTAAAAATTTGAATGCCACATCGATCTTTTGTAAATAATTTTATAATAATTTAAAACTCAAATTTAAAAGCTCCTGAATCATCAGCATCATCATCTAGCAATAAAGGCTCATTCAAGCAAGGAAATCAAATGATGTGAAGTCAAATAAAAAGCATTTTGGTTATAATACTGCCTCCTGCCTTATTGGATATTCATACTTATGTCATCTAGGTTTTCTTTTACACATGAATGTAATCCCTGTTAAAACACACACACATATACTTACAACTCTAATTATAGTGGTGATGAACAGTGAAATAAAAAGACTTTCTGTTTACTAGTAAAATATTAACTCTAAAAGGTTTTTAGTTTGCAAGCAAATGTGCTTACCAAAACCAAACTGAAAACGTGGTGGTGAAAACCGTGTCTGTGCACCTCGGGTGCTAAGGACACGCCCCGCAGCACTGACCTTGTACGCCTGCATGAGCATGTGGATGACACCGGGGGCCCCGTGACACCAGTGCACCAGTCGGTCTGTCTCATTGCTTAGGGATGACGGATAATTCCCAGATCGGAATCTTTTGTGGCGCATATAGTCAATACTAGGTTTCACCATTTCTGTCAAGGTTTCTTGGTCCACTTTTGCTGCCGGCTTTTAAACAAACAAAAATAACACATTTAATTTATGTTTCCATAAGCTTTTTTTTTTTTTTTTTTTTAAACCTCTGCATTGTGGCTAATATAGTTAAGCACCAATTATCCAGAATACTGAGGAACACATAAAGTTAGAATTAATCCACTTCTCTGGTTACTTAAGGCCTGGGCAGACCTTTGCATCAACCCTTGCTGATGTGATGCTGCGGATGAAACTGACGGCCATCCGCTGGGGAGTTCCCTCTTGCTCAGGGGAGGCAACTGACTGGATGAGGCCCACCCACAATGCGGAGAGCAAACTGCTTTACTACAAGTCCACCTGTTTAAATGTACACATCACCCAAACTCCCTCACAGACACACCCAGAACAATGTCTGACCAAATATCTGGGCAACATAGCCCAGCCAAGTGAACACATACAATTAACCACCACAGACAGCTAGCTACCTTTTTTAGTGGGGACTTCCATATACCTATACCTACAAATCTTTTATCTGAGCTGTTTCTCCAAAAGAGAGACTTCACTCCCGCAGGTGAGGTGGTGCCGTGCTGCCAGCTGGGGCGGGGAAAGGTGCTGGTGCGGGGCTGGCCGTGGCAGCAGGGAGGTCTCCCGCTGACCGTGTGGACAGTCACCAAGCCCCCGCTTTCAGGTCTGCGCTCCACTTCAACTCTCCTCTCCACCTGGCTTTCTGGAGTCAGAAGAACTGGTTTGACTGCTGCAGACCACGTGCTGTTTCCTGCAGTCACCTCGCCCTGCACGGTGATCTCACGGCACAGGTCCAGCTGGGCGGCACAAGGATGTCCAAAGAGGCTCCCCTGCAGCCCAGACCTCACTCCCCACCGGAACACACGTCTGGCACCGCCATCGGTGGCGCCGTAAGCTCCCGAGTGCAGGGCCCTGCAGGACACCTGGCTTGCTTCTGGCTGGCACCCGCCTCCTCCGGCACCTTGTGCGGGCACCCCTGTCCCGTCAGGTCACCTGCTGTTCCTTGGTTCCGTCGTCCGTTTTCAGTCCACGTGTCGCGCGGGGCTCCAGAAGTCTCCGAGTCTCACCAGAGAAGCTGGGTGTCTGTTTTCTGTTTTCCTTGAGGTTCTGAAATGATTCTCCAGAGGAGAACTGCGCTTTATTCTTCATCGTGAGAGTGGCGTTCCCCTTAAGTGATATTTTGCAAGTTCTTGTGTATGTCGCTCTGACAGCTGTCCAGGTGAGAGCACACGTGGAGCCCCCGCACGGCTAGGCCGGCCCCGCTGGGGAGCGGTGTGTGCAGCCGGCCTCGCGAGACCGGCTCCGGCACACCGCTGCTACCAACCAGGAAGAGAAGGCTGACGCCAATTTCTAAGTAGGATCCCCACGGAAGAGCGCTTCCATGTTCTCCACTTCAAAAGCAGACGAGTTGTACATTTTATGATTTGTGATTCTCTCAAGGAACCCCCCAGCATCTAGTAAAATTAAACTAAACACCTAAATCTAAATTATTTTTTATTGGTGTGATTCTCATATGATTACGTTTCCCTTAAGGGTATGATCACTTTTAAAACAGGGTTCAAAAGCCACTGTTAAAACCTTTTTCTGGGAAAATAGAGAAAAATGGACAATCTACCAACTGTCTAGAACAACACTGCCATTTTAAAATGAGACACGGAATTGATTATTTTGGAAACACGTCTGCACCTAAATTCACAAATTGGAATGCATACGTGTTTTACTTCCTACAATGATAAGCAAAGGCCCCTGCTAATCAGCAGAGGAGGGAGCGCTAGTCCTGTGCGGATAGGAGTCTCCTCCTTCCCTTCAGTGAGGAGCAGCGTGACGCAAACGGTAGAAATAAAAGAGGGATTTGTAAGTGAAAACTTAAAAAAGGAATATATGGGCTTTTAATTAAAAAGACCTAAATTCTAATCCATGCTCCTTGACTTACTAGCGTTGTAATTTTGAATAAGTTTATAAAGTACTCTGTTATGGGTGTAGTAGAATAAATAAAGGCTTAATTGGGGGAAAAAACAAACAAACAAAAGGCACAGCCAGACCCTGTTTTACTGTTCTTTGCTTTACTGTGCTGCATTTGCGGTTTTTAAAAATTGAAGGCTTGCAGCACCATTTTTCCAATAGCATTCGCTCATTTTGTATCTCTGAAACATTTTGGTAATTCTCACAATATTTCAAACTTTTTCACTGTTATGTTTGTTATGGTGATCTGTGATCAGTGATCTTTGATCTCACTATTGCAAAAAGATTACAACTCACTGAAGGCTCAGATGATGGTTAAGCGTTTTTTAGCAACAAAATATTTTTAATTTCAGGTATGTACACTGTTTTTTTAAGACAATGCTATTGCACGCTTAACAGACGACAGCATAGTCTTGCTTCACTGCGATGTTTTGCTTTACTGCAGCAGTCTGGAACTGAACCTGCAACGTCGCCGAGGTCTGCCTGCAGGCTGCATACAGAGCGGAAGAGGGACCCACAGGCCATAAGGCTGGAAACAGGTTGAAGCAATATTTGGGGTGCGGTCTTTGACTGCCTGACGCAAGAGTCAGTACTTAATTCAGTAGATGTCAGGGATGATTCAGAGACAAAATCATAACCACAGCAATAAACTAGTTAAAAAAATTTTGAACACAACTGATAATAAGTTGGGGGTATCTGAATGTGAAAAAGTCTCTGCCCTAGTCTGCATTCTGGAAGCCCTTTCTGCTCCCCGAAGGCTTCCCCCTATTAAAACAGCAGGAGGACATGGACAGAAATAAAGTGTGGGCCACAGACACCTAATCCAACACGAAACTGCACACAGAATGTGCTCTCAGGAGGTCACTGCTTGGGGATCCATGATTCAAAGTAGGATCCTTATTTCCTTTCAGCCTGCTTGGTTTGTAGCAAAATTTCAGTACCCATTGCCGATTTGATCTAATATTTTATAATGCAGTCACTGCACTAGTATTTCAGAGTATCACGCACCTGCATTAACATGTAGTAGATTCCGGCCATGCCATGGGCTGCTCCAACATACTGCTTCCTGTGCCACTGATACAACAGGGGACAGCGCTCGGCCTTCTTTTCTTCCCTTGACAAAGCCTTGCCCGATTCAATAATAGCATCGACTACCTACAGACATAATGAGACAGCATAAGTCTAAAAAACTTACATGTAATCTGTTTTAGTCTAATTAACAATAACAACATGTCTTTATATAGATAGATTACTTATTCTAGAAATCTTTAAGCAGTTAGTAGCCAACACTGTTATCTTTATTTTATAAATAAATAAATACAGGCAGAGAGAAACCAGAAGACAATCTCAGAGTAGAAAAAGATATTAAGAAGTAGAACCAAGAGATCAAAAGGTCTTTCCATGAACAGTTTACTAGAACCTGGAAAAACTTCCGATAAAAACTATCCTAGACTACTTCGTTGCTTTGTAGCTTCAATGTCTTCCCCAAAACACTGGCAAGTACAGTCGGCCCTCCATATTTGCTGCGGGTTTCACACTCATGGATTCACCAACCTCAGATCAAAAATATTGGCAAAAAAACATTCCAGAAAGTTCCAAGAAGCAAAACTTCAATTTGCTGCACGTGGGCAACTTTTTACATAGAATTTACATGGTGTTAGGTATTATAAGTAATCTAGAGATGATTTAAAGTACATGGGAGGATGTGCACAGTTTATATGCAAATACTACACCACTTTATATAAGGGACTTCAGCACCCCGGCATTCTAGTATCCAAGGGGGGTCCTGGAACCAATCCCCAACAGGTACTAAAGGATAACTGTACATCTTCCAAGGCTGGAGGAACTGGCTTTATTTATGAAAGGCTAAGGAAGTGGGGTCTGTTGCAGGATTTTAGAATGACTATGCGGCAAAGACAGTAATTGTTTCCTCATATCCTCTCTCCCCTCACACTTTTGGTAACAGTGCCCCAAGTTTTAGCGAGGCATCTGGCCTCAGAGATACAAACAGCTGGACACGGTCATCTGACTAAGTTCTGGAAGTGGGATGGGAGCAGAAGTGAGGTGGGCAACTTCTAGTTCTCAGGCTTGAAAAGGAAGCTGCTCCTCTCCCACTTCCTCACCGCCCCCTGGGCTGGGGATGCTCAGCGAGCTCTGGTCGTGCAGGTAAGGGCATGGCCCTAGGATAAGGCAGAACAAGACAGAAGCTGGTGCCTAGCCATATTCGCCTGGTGTGCCTACCAGTTCTGATACCTCCTGAAAGAGAAATAAACATTCTATCTTCTTGACGCTGCTGTTTGATTCTAGTAAAGACAGCTAAATTAATACAGACCCAAAGTTTTTAAAAAAACATCCCTGGAAGAGAAAAAAGGAGCTATTTATTAATTTTATGAGTGGCCTTGGCAAGTTACTCCTACCCAGAAGCAGAGTCCAGCCACTACTACAAGTCTCTGCTAGCAGACAGGCTGCGTGGCAGACAGGAGAGGACGCCCCGGGGCGGGACCCCACCGTACCTCTTTGACAGCTGACCCACACACAGCGCCCGGCCCCATCTCCGTGCTCACGTAGAGTAAGGCATACAGATAGCCTGCCCGGCCCTGAAGCAGCTCGTCGGGAAGGTCTGAATCTCGGCAGACGATGGCTCTCTGGAGCTGCAAAAGTCTACCCAACAAGAAACATCCTGCTTTCCCAGAGAGAGAATGTCTAAAGTACCTCTTCCTGAAACTGCAAGTAACCCTGTCACTTTAGGAACCATTTGTTACTATTTTTAATTTAAAACTAATTTTTAAAAATACCAAAAAAGAGGGAAAGCAATGAAAACTTCCGCACTACAAAACCAAACAAAAACTTCTCTCTCAGATATCAACACGAATGATAAAACACCTTGCTGTTCAAAAGTTCTACATTTATATCTAAAATGTATAGGATATATGCATATAAGAGAAGATACTCTAAACCATATACGAGAAGATACCCAATTTTGTAATCCAGAATTACAAGAAAATGATTTCAAATTTTAACAAAAATGTTACTAAAATGTAGCCAATGCTTGAAAATTAGCTTGAGTCACCCCATCTTTAACAAACATTAACTGACCAGCACCTGCCAGACACTCCACCAGACCATGGCTGTGAGCTCTGATTTCTGCTGCTTCAAAACAGAATATAAACCAATAGGTACAATAAAAGCTTACATTCTCTAATTGTTTCCTAACAATTGAACCTAAGAATAACTGAGTTATTATAGAGAATCTAAGGCATATAAGGTAATTTTCATGCATTGAAGGCAACCAAAAATTATTTAGGAAAAAAACATGTCTATTCCTCCCTCAAATTAAGGCAAACGCATGCTTGGATAGAAAGGAAGCATACAATCCCACCATTATGCTCAAGATTAAAATACAAACTCTTCGCTTCTTGGAGAGAACTGTCTGCAAGAGCAGGTGAATTAAAAGATAAATTCTTTTTCGTTTTTTTAGTTTCTTTCTACATCAAGACTGAGAATTTGGAGAAAATACTTCCAGTTGTAAAAACTCACTTTGTGATGCATTCCTGGGACTCGCAATCACTTTTGAGTTTATGATATACCACAGCTCCGACGGCCAAGGGCCCAGCATCTCCACAGAGGAAAGTGACCCTCCGGCCATTCAGATTCCGAAGTGTTCTCTTTACGTAATCCAGGGATCTGAGCAGATAGGTCTGGTCACATGTGACCCGGTACAATTGCAGGTACAAAAGGGCTATGCCTGGAATAATCACCACCACCCCCCAACAAAAGAAAAGCATTATTGTCTTTCCTTTTTACTGTCAGGACATTACTTCATGATTACGTGAAAAACCTACATAAAGCCTACGTTTCTGAAGGAGTAACATCAAACAAATTACATATGATATGTTTCTTAAAAATGGGGAAAAAAAAGAACCCAGTGTAGAAAAAATTGCAAACAAGTTAAAATGTTGCTAACTGTTCTGACACGATTCACTACCTCCTAGATAAGGGAAATACAAGACTTCCCACTCATTCCCCTTTAATTTTCATTCGTTTCTAGGTTGTACTTATTCTCCTTTGTATTATAAGCTAATCTGGATCCTTTTCTTCTTACTTCTCATATAATAATGTCTTCCTATCTTATGCCAAATTACATGACTGTTTTTCTGAGTTTTATACCATCTTCTTTCTAATTTATCTATTTCTCACAATTTTTCAATTTTCTTTAGTGACCAACTCCCCGTTTACAGAACAGCCACATGATGCAGAGTAAGGTAGTGAATTCAGAAGACATAGCTTATCATCTACCCAAACTTCCTATTTTAGATGAAAGAACAGATCTGGTTACTCAAGGGAACCAGAGAGGGGTCTTTTTCTGAAAATCTATGGAGGATGACCTATATGACTTCCAAAAGAAGCATGCTATTATTCCTGGGCTCAAGAAGTCAATGTGACAGATAAGTAATAAAGGAATCTGTATAAATATATACCTAATAAAGTATACTGTAGGAAAAAATATTTAAAGAAATGATATGATGGTGAAAAGGCCAAAAAAAAAATCTATTAATGTTTGAATTGAGGTTCTCTAATATTCTGTTCTTTGTCTGATATCCTACTCTCACTTTTATTATTTTTCATTTTGCTTTTCAAATTTCTCTAAATAGGTAGCTTCTTCTTTAATTCTCCTATTCAGGGTATCCTACTTGCCTTTCAAATTAATTCTTAACACCTACATATATTTTTTGAGAAGTCCTTCTTTTGTCATTATCCATTTTTTTTAAAGACATTGAGTCAAACAGATATAAAAGTAGCATATTTGTAAGCCCTGAAAAAAATCCCTCCATATGAATTGCTTATGATCTCCTTGAGTGTCTTCTGTATTCAAAAAATTGAAATGATAAACATATAGAACACAAGTTAGAAGTTAAATACCTACAAATTTCAAACATAATAATCACTATAAAAGGTTTACAAGTACTTCATGATTGACTCAGAAACCCCTAAAAATAGGATGATGATCTGGTCAACCTGTGAACCTAAAAACCTATGGTTATGTACATTCAAAGCTTAAGTATTTTAAAGTAAATGATGATGGGTAAAGTATAAAAAAAAAAAAGTCATCATGACATTCTGCCCCTGAATACTTCAGTATGAAAATCTAAAATATATGAACCTTTTCTTACAAGCCAAAACAGCACCATAACTATCAAAATTAATAATTAATGAGACTGAGCTGTGTTTCTTCTTTTGTTCTTTTTGGTAGATCTTTGTATCAGTTTCGGTACCAGTATTAACCTTGCTTCATAAAACAATGGGACGTATTCCTTATTTTCCTATTCTCTGAAACACTGTAAGAGGAGCACTGAGATTTCCTGTTCTTTAAAAAAAATTGTCTTTTTTTATTAGCTTCTTGTTTCTTTTCCCCCAGTTTTATTGAGGTACAACTGACAAATAAAACTGTATATATTAAAGTGTACAACAGGATGATTTGACATACAATGTGGAAATATTACCACAATCAGGTTAATACATCCATCATCACAGTTATCACTGTGTGTGTGTGTGCGTGTGTGTGTGTGTGTATGAGAATGCTTAAAATCTACTCTCTTAGCAGATTACAAGTATACAATACAGTCCCAGGTTGTACATTAGATCTATAGAACTGGTGTATCTCATAACTGAAGCCTTATGCCCTTTGACCACCATTTCCCCATTTCCCTTACCACACAACCCCTGGTAATCACCATTCTATTGTTTCCATGAGTTTGACATTTTGTTTGTTTGTTTTAGAATTAATATGTATGTGAGATCATACAGTTTGTGTCCTTCTCTGTCAGGCTTTTCACTTAGCATAATATCCCCTAGGACGATCCATATTGTCACAAATGACAGGATTTCATTTTTTCTTGTGGCTGAACATTCCATTCATAGACAGCGTAACATTCCATTCGATATAGTTAGAGAGATCGATCGATCGATCACAACTTCTTTATCCATTCAAGGATGGATGGATATTAAGGTTGTTCCCATATCTTGGCTATTGTTAATAAAGCTGCTGTAAACACGGGGGTGCAGATATCTCTTTGAGATACTGACTTCCCCAGAAGTGAGACTGCTGGATCATATGGTTCTATTTTTATTTTTTGAGGAACCTCCGTACTGTTTTCCATAGTGGCTGCACCAATTTATGTTCCCACCATGTACTAGGGTCCCCTGTTCTCCATACCCTCACCAACATTTGTTCTCTCTTGTCTTTTTGACAAAAGCCTTCCTAATAGGTGTGAGGTGATATCTGTGGTTTTGATTTGCACTTTGCTGATAACTAGTGATGTTGAACACTTTTTCATATATGTGCCAGCCATATGTATGTCTTCTTTGGAAAAATGTCCACTCAGGTCCTTTGCCCATATTTTAATTGATTATTTGTTTTTTGCTATTGAGTTATATAAGTTCCCAATATACTTTGGATACTAACCTCTTAGCAGATATATGGCTTGCAAATATTTTCTCCTGTTCTATAAAGTTGCCTTTTCATTTTGACTGTTTCCCTTGCAGTGCAGAAACTTTTTAGCTTGACCTACTCCCGCTTGCTTATTTTTTTATTTTATTGCCTGTGCTGTTGGTGTCATATCCAAAAAGTCGTTGCGAAGACCCAAGGAGCTTTTCCTTTGTTTTCTTCTAGGAGTTTTATGGTTTCAGGCCTTACATATTTAAGTCTTTAATCCATTTTGAGTTAATTTTTGAGAGCGGTGTAAGATAGGGATACAGTTTGATTCTTTTGCACGTGGCAATCCAGTTTTCAACATTTATTGAAGAGGCAATTTTCCCCACTGTGTGTTCTTGGTTGCTTTGTCAAGAATTAATGAACCATTTATGCATGGATTTACTCCTGGGCTCTCTATTCTGTTCCATTGGTCTCTGTGTCTGTTTTTATGCCAGTGACATATTGCTTTGATTACTATACCTTTGTAATATACTTTAAAATCAGGAAGTGTGATGCCATCAGCTTTGCTCTTCTTTCTCAAGATTGCTTTCGCTATTCTGGGTCTTTCGCAGTTCTATATGAATTGTAGGATTGATTTTCAATTTCTCTGAAAAATACCATTAGAATTTTGATAAAGACTGTATTAAATCTATAGATCACTTTGGGTAGTATGGGTATCTTAATGACATTAATGCTTCCAATCCATGAACAAAGAATATTTTTCCGTTTATTTGCAGCTGCTTCAATTCCTTTCATCAATGTCTTATAATTTTCAGTGTACAGCTCTTTTAACCTCTTTGATTAAATTTATTCCTAAGTATTTTTCTTTCATGCTATTGCAAACAGAATTGTTTTCTTAGTTTCCTTCTTCAATAGTTTGTTGTTAATGTATACACAAAACTGATTTTTGTGTATTGATTTTATATACTATAGCTTTGCTGAATTTATTTATCAGTTCTAACAAATTTTTTTGGTGGATCTTCAGGGTTCTTTACATATAAGATTATGTCATCTGCAAGCAGAAGCAATTTTACTTCTTCTGATTTGGATGCCTTTTATTTATTTATTTATTTATTTATTTATTTTTGGGCAGGCCTTAATTGCTCCCCCCTAGAATTTTCAGTACTATGTTAAATGGAAGTGGCAAGATTGAGCGTCCTTGTCTTGTTCTAGATCTTAGAGGAAACACTGAGTATTGTTAGCTGAGTATGAGTATCCTTGAGTATGATAATAGCTGTGGGCCTATCATATATTGCTTTTATGATGTTGAGGTACATTCTTTCTGTACCAAATTTGAGAGTTTTAATTATGAAAGTATGTTGAGTATTATCAAATGCTTTTTCTGCATCTGTTGAGATGATCATGATTTTTATCCTCCATTCTGTTAATGTTGTGTATCATATTTATTGACTTGTGTATGTTGAAACATCCTAGCATCCCTGGGATAAAACCCACTGATCATGCATATTCTTTTAATGTGCTCTTGAATTGTGTTTGTTAGTATTTTGTTGAGGATTTTTGTATCTGTGGTTCATCAGAGATACTGACCTTTAGTCTTCTTCTTTCCTTCAGCTTTTTTGGAACAGTGTGAGAGGGACTGGTATTAATTCTTCAAATGCCTGACAGAATTCACCAGTAAATCATCAGGTCCTAGGCTTTTGTTGGGAGGTTTCTGGTTACTGATTCCATCTCTTTACTCATTACTCGTCTGTTTAGATTTTCTATTTCTTCAAGATTCGGTTTTGGTAGGCTGTATGTTTCTAGGAGCTGATCCGTTTCTTCTGGGTTATCCAATTTGTTCACAGTAGTGTTTTATAATCCTTCGTATTTCTGTGGTATCAAGTATAATGTCTTCTCTTTTACTTCAGATTTTATTTACTTGGATCTTCTCTCTTGTTTTCTCAGCTAGGCTTGGTAAATTGCCTATTTTGTTTATGTACTCAAAAACCAACTCTTAGTTTCACTGATCTTTTCCACTGCTTTCTGGTTTCTATTTCACTTATTTCTGCTCTGATCTTTCTTATCTCCTTTCTGCTATCTTTGGGTTTAGTTTGTTCTTGTTTTTCTAGTTCCTTGAGGTGTAAAGTTAGGTTTTTTATTTGAGACCTTTCTTTTCTCTTCATGTCGTTGTTTCCTGCAAGGTACTTCCCTCTTAGAACTGCTTCTGCTACATCCTTTTAAGTTTTAATATGTTGTGCTCCCATCTTCATTTGTTTCAAGATATTTTTTGCTATTCCTTTGATTATTCTTTGACCCACTGGTTGTTCTGGAGCTTTTTGTTTAATATCCACATAGTTATGAATTTTCCAGTTTTCCTACTATTACTGATTTCTAGTTTCTTACCATTGTGGCTGGAAAAGATACTTGATATAATTTCTATCTTCTTAAATTCGTTGAGACTTGTTCTGAGTTGTAACACATGATCATCTTGAGGAACATTCTGTGTGCACTTGAGAAGAATGTGTTCTGCTGCTACTGAATGCAATATTCTGTATATGTCTGTTAGATCCATTTGGTCTAATGCATAGCTCAATTCTAATGTTTCCTATTGATAATGCGGATGACCTGTCCAATGTTGGAAGAGGGATCTTGAAGTCCCCTATTATTGTTGCATTGTTGTATATTTTCCCCTTCAGAACTGTTAGTATTCGCTATATCTTTAGGTGCACATATATTTACAACAGTTATATTCTCTTGATGAACTGATTCCTTTATCGTTATATAATGACCTTCTTTGCTTCTTGTTAAAGTTTTTGAAGTTAAAGTCTATTTGTTCTGACATAAGTATACCTACTCCTGCTCTATTTTGGTTTCTAGCTGCATGGAATATAATTTCCCACCTCTTCACTTTCAGCCTATGTCCATAAAGCTGACATGAGGCTCTTGTAAGCAGCATATAGTTTTTCTTATCCATTCAACCACTCTGTCTTTGAAAATTTAAGCCATTTAGATTTAAAGTACTTACTGATAATGTAAGGACTTACTAATGCTATCTTATTATTTTTCTGGCTGTTCCATAGATCCTTTCTTGCTCTCTAGCTGTCTTCCCTTGCGATTTGATGATCTTCTCTATTGGTATGCTTCAATTCCTTTTTTTTTAACAATTGCTTGTGTATCTACTACAGGTTTCTGCTTTGTAGTTACTATGAGATTTACATAAAACATCTTACAACGTTCTATTTTAAGCTAGTACAAAAACTCTCCTCCCCTCCCCCAACATCTTATGTTTCTGACATCACAAATTTACATATTTTATGTTGTATACCCAGTAAAAAATGATTGTAGCTATAGTTAATTTTAATACTTCTGTTAAAACCTTTGTAGTAAAATTAAGTGCTACATGACTATATTACATTACTATAGTATTTGGATTTGACTACACACTTGCTTATGACAGTATGTTTTATATTTTCATGTTACTAATTAGCATCCTTTTGTTTCAGCTTGAAGAACTCATTTCAATATTTCTTGTAAGGCAGGTTTTAGTTGTGATGAACTCCCTCAGCTTTTGTTTGTTTGTGAAAGTATTTCTCCTTCATTTCTGAAGGACAGCGTGCCAGGTACAGTATTTTTGGTTGGCATTTTTTTTTTCTTTAAGTACCTAGAGTACATCAACCCACTTTCTCCTCGCCTGTAAAGTTTCTGCTGAGAAATCTCCTGATAGCTTTCTCGGGGTTCCTTTGTATGTAAGTAGATTTTTGTTTCCTGCTTTGGAAATTCTGTTTTTGGTTTTAGACAGTTTTATTATAACGTGCCTCAGTAAAGTCCTCTTTGGGATGAATCTGTATGGGAAATTATGGACATCATGAACTCTCTCCCCAGATTTGGAAAATTGTCAGCCGTTATTTCTTTAAATAAACTTTCTGTCCCTTTCTCCCTGTTTTTCCTTCTGTGACTCCTATAATGCATTAATTGATTTACCTGATGATGTCCCTTAATTCACGTAGGGTTTCTTTACTTTTATTCATTCTTTTTACTTTTTTCTGCTCTGACTGGTTAATCACAAACGACCTGCCTACAAGTTCACAGATTTTTTTCTTGTTGATTCATTCTGCTGCTTGTGCTGCTCTCTACTGCACTTTTCTTGTCACTCATTTATTCTTCAGCTCCTACACTTCCTTTTTGGTTCTCTCTCTTAAACTTTTTGTTTTGTTTATGTATGGTTTTCCTGATTTCATTAATATGTCCCCTGCATTGGAAGGCGGATTCTTAACCAATGGACCACCAGGGAAGTCCTCTAATTTAAATTCTTTATCAGGCACACCATAAACCTCCATTTCTTTGGGGGTGGTTACTGGCAAATTATTTTATTATAAAATTATAAATTATTAGTGCTGTTATATTTCCTTGCTCTTTCATTTTCCTTGAAGTCTTGTGTTGCTGTCTTAGCATTTGAAGATGCAGTCACCTCCTCCAGTCTTTACTGACGGCCTTCAGGAATGAAATGTCTTCTGTCAGCCTTACTACAGATTCTCAGGCTTTCTCAGGCCTTCTCTATGGATATGCCTGCTCCACACTTTTTGTTCCCTGTTAGGGGAGAATTCTTAAGACTGTATGCCTTCTCCTGATTCCACAAAGCCAGGCTGAGTGCTGACAGTCTCCTGTTTGCTTTCCCTAGGGCAGTGAGGGACGCTCAAGTGTCTATGCCTTCTCCCAATTCTGCAGGGTTGGGCCAGCTTTCTGCCCATGCTCACTAACTGTCCACTAAGGTTTGCACACACTGCCCTCAAGGCCACACACAGTTATGGGGTGGGTCAGTGTGTGGGTGAGGAATGCAGAACGTTGGAGATAACCATGGGCTAACTGGGGGATACACTGGTGAGGTGTCCCCAGTGGCTCACAGGCAGGCTTCCTGATGGAGTCCGCAAAGTGGCTAGTGGACCTGCATCCCTTGTTGAATTCTGAGCCCTGGTTGCTATGTTCTCAGCCTTTCCTTGCCCCTTGGTCATGCAGATCTCCTCTGTATTCTGAAAGGGATGAGAAAGAAGTGGGTATCCTTTGTAGCTTCCCACATAGCTGGGGAAGCTGGGCACTCACTCACATGTTCTCACTTTCCCCTGTAGGAGAAATCACAGGCTGAATGTGTCTCTCTTGGCACTAAGCTGTGCCACCTTGGGGATGGGGTGACACAGGTGAAGTGAAAATTTTCCTCTTACCCTTTTCAATGTGTCCAATCTCAGTTTTTGTTTTGTGTTCCCCCCTGCCCAATGGTATTGTGTAACTCCTCCACTGGACTCTTGGGTCCCAGAAAGGTACTCTCATCTGTGTATAATTATCAAAATCAGTGTTCTTTGGGGAGGAAGACAGTAGAAAACTCCTATCCCACCATTTTACTGTTGTCACTCCTAAGGATTTCCTGTCCTTTAGTAAAGGTTTGGTAAAATTTCCCAGTGAAATTTTTGGGTAGATATTTGACAACATTCTCAAATTTTTATTTGGAATTTTGTCTGTTTACATGTCCTATCTCTTCTAGGGTCAGGTTTGGTAGATTATGTATTCACAGAGAATTATCCATTTCAGTTACATTGTGAAATAAATTTTTGTAGAGTGAAAAGTAGTCATGTGATTTCTAAAATTTCCTCTATTTATTTATTTGGCTACGTCGGGTCTTAGTTGCAGCATGTGGGATCTTCATTGCGGCATGCCGAAACTTTCGTTGTGGTGCGCGGGCTTCTAAGTTGTGACGCTAGGGTTCTAGAGCATGCGGGCTCAGTGGTTACAGCACGCAGGCTCTCTACTTGAGGCATGCGGGCTCCAGAGTGCGCAGGCTCAGCAGTTGTGGTGTGTGGGCTCTCTAGCTGTGGTGCACGAGCTCTAGAGCACACGGGCTCAGGAGTTGTGGCACACGGGCTTAGTTACCCTGCAACACGTGGGATCTTAGTTCCCCAACCTGGGATTGAACCCGTGTCCCCTGTATTGGAAGGCGGATTCTTAACCACTGGACCACCAGGGAAGTCCCTAAAATTTCCTCTGTTTTAAGGTTTCCTGATTTCATTTATGTTTTTGTGCCCTTCTTCCCCTATCTGCAAACTTCTGTTCCTAATTAATGTCACTATAAAATTATGCCCATTTTCTCAATCATATCTTGGCTAGTCCTCTAATACAGGAATCAGCAAATTTTTTTTCCATAAAAGGCCAGATAATAAACTTTAGGTTAGGCTTCAAGGGCCACATTTAGTCTCTGTTGGGTTTTCTTTTATTTCAAAATTCTTAAGAATATAAATAAAAACCCTTCTTGGTTCAAGGCCTGTGAACAAACAGGCTGTATCCCAGATTTGGCCCATGAGCCACTGTTTGTCAACTACTACACTAGTAGAGTCCTCTGGAATGCTCTTGATAAAAATATTTCCTAGGTTCCTGTTATACCTTTTGTTATATTTCATATGCCTGGAGGGCAGTAACCTAGCTGGATTTAACATCTTATCTTCATATTTTCATTCCTTGAATATCTTGTAGGATGCTGGTGAACTTCTTTTTTAAAAAATATTTATTTATTTATTTGGCTGTGCCGGGTCTTAGCTGCAGCACATGGGATCTTAGTTGCGGCATGCAGGATCTAGTTCCCTGACCAGGGATCGAACCCAGGCCCCCTGTATTGGGAGCATGGATACTTAACCACTGGACCACCAGGGAAGCCCCTGCTGGTGAACTTCTGAATGTGGCCACTTAGAGGTTTGATACCAATGTGATTTTCTCCCTGTTGATATTTCTCTCATATACCTCCTCCTCAACTACTGACATCCCACACCACAGTGGTACATTTATTACAATTGATGACTTGACACTGACACATCATTTTCACCAAAAGCCCATAGTTTTTATTACAGTACACTCTTGGTGGTGTACATTCTGTGGGTCTGAACAAATGTATAATAAGATGTATCCACTACTGTACAATGATCCAGAGCAGTTTCACTGTCCTGAATATCCTCTGTGCTCTACCTATTCATCTGTCCTTCACCCTCTAGCTCACTGAAACCACTAACCATTTTTACTGTCTTCACAGTTATACATTCTCCAGAATATCATATAGTTGGAATCACATAGTATGTAGTCTTCACAGAATGTCTTCTTTCAATCAGAAATATACAACTTAAAATTTTAATTAATTAATTAATTTTTTGGCTGCATTGGGTCTTCGTTGCTGTGCGTGGGCTTTCTCTAGTTGCCGCGAGTGGGGGCTACTCTTCGTTGCGGTGTGCGGGCTTCTCATTGTGGTAGCCTCTCTTGTTGTGGAGCACGGGCTCTAGGCGCGCGGGCTTCAGTAGTTGTGGCACGCAGGCTCAGTAGCTGTGGCTCGTGGGCTCTAGAGCACAGCATCAGTAGTTGTGGCGCACGGGCTTAGTTGCTCCGTGGCATGTGGGATCTTCCCGGACCAGGGCTCGAACCCGTGTCCCCTGCACTGGCAGGCAGATTCTTAACCACTGCGCCACCAGGGAAGCCCAGAAATATACATTTACGTTTCCTCCATGTCTTTTTGTGGCACACTTCCTTTTAAGTCTGTATAGTGTTTCCTTGTTTGGATGCACCATTTATTTATTCACTCACCCATTGAAGGACATCTTGGTTACTTCAAACTTTTGGCAATTATGAATACAGTTGCTATAAACATTCATGTGCAGGTTTTTTGGTGGGCCTCAGTTTTCAGTTCATTTGGGTAAAAAAGAGCACAATTGCTGGCACATATGGTAAAGGTATGTTTAGTTGTGTTAAAAACTTCTGAACTGTCTTCCAGTGTGTCTGACTATTTTGCATTTCCACCAGCGGTAAATGAGAGTTCTGGTTGTTCCACATTGTCACCAGCATTTGGTACTGTCAGTGTTTTGAATTCTGGCAATTCTGTAATGACATAAGACATTGAACATCTTATACACTTACTTGCCATCTGTATATCTTTTCTGGTGAGGTGTCTGCTCATGCATTTTGCCTATTCTGTAATACGGCTGTTCATTTCTTATTGTTGAGCTTTACAAGTTCTTTGTTTATGCTGGGTAAAAGTCCATTATCAGATATGTCTTTTGCAATTATTTTTTCCTTGTCAGTGGCTTGTCTCATTCTCTTTCACAGGTAGTTTTTAATTTTAAAAAAGCCCAGATTATCATTTACAGGGATACCTCATTTCACTGTGCTTCACTTTATTGCACTTCCCAGATATTGTGTTTTTTGCAAATTGTAGTTTTGTGGCAACTATGAATTGAGCAAGTCTGTCAGAGTCATTTTTCCAATAGGATTTGCTCACTTTGTGTCTCTGTGTCACATTTTGGCAATTCTCACAATATTTCAAACCCTCAACCAGCAAAAAAGACTGACTCACTGAATGCTTAGATGATGGTTAGCATTTTTTAGCAATATTTTTAAATTAACATACGTACATTGTTCTTTTTGGACATGATACTATTGCACAATGTACGGCAAACATAACTTTTATATGCACTGAGAAACCAAAAAATTCATATGACTCACTTTATTGCGATACCCACTTTATTGTGGTAGTCTGGAACTGAACCCATAATATCCCCAAGGTATGCTCGTATTTCTTTCACAGATCACATCTTTGGTGTTGTATCTAAAAAGTCAGTGCCATACCAAAGGCCACCTATGTTTTTTCCTGTGTTATCTTCTAGGACTTTTATAGTCTTGAATTTTATGTTTAGGTCTATGATCCATTTTGAGCTAATTCTTTTGGAAGGTATCTAGATTCATTTGTGGCATGTGGATGCCCAGGTGCTCTAGGACCATTTGTTGAAATGACCATCTTCACTACACTGCATTGCCTTTGCTCCTTCGTCAAAGATCAGTAGCTATATTTATGTGGGTCTATATCTGGGCTCTCTATGCTGTTCTATTCTTTCACCAATACTACACTGGTTTGGTTATTGTAGCTTATAAGTCTTATAGTCTTACAAGTCTTAAAGTCAGATAGTGTCATGTCTCCAACTTTGTTCTTTTCCTTCAATATTGAGTGGAATATTCTGGGTCTCTTTCTTCTCCATACAAACTTTAGAATCAGTTTATTGATATCCACAAAATAACCTGCTGGAATTTTGATTGGCACTGCATTGAATCTATAGATCAAGTTGGGAAGAACTGACACCTTGACAATATTGAGTCTTTCTATCCAAGAATATGGAATCTCTCTCTTTAGTTCCCCTTTGATATCTTTCATAAGAGTTTTGTAGTTTACCTCAGATAGATTTTGTATATATTTTGTTAGACTTATACCTAAGTATTTTGGGGGGATGCTAATGTAAACAGTATTGTGTTTTCTACTTCAAATTTCACTTATTCATTGCTGGTATATAGTAAAGCAATTGACTTTTGTATATTTACCTCATATCCTGCAACACTGCTATAACTGTTTATTGGTTCCAGGAGATTTTTTTGTTGTTGATTCTTTCTGATTTTCTACATAGAACAGCATGTGATCTGCAAAGGCAGTTTTATTTCTTCCTTCACCATCCATACACCTTTTATTTCCTTTTCTTGTCTTATTACATTAGCTAGGACTTCAAGTATGATGCTGAGAGCAGTGGTGAGAGGGAACATCCTTACCTTTTGCTGATCTTAGCAGGAAAGCTCTGAGTGTTTTACCATTAAATACAATGTACGTTTTTTTGTGGATGTTCTTATCCAAGTTGAAGATGTTCCCGTCTATTCATAGTTTGCTGAGATTTTTAAATCATGAATAGCCACTGGATTTTGTCAAATGCTTTTTCTGCATCTATTTATATGATGTGATTTTTTTCTTGTTTAATCCCACTCCACTTTCAAATATTACTGTACCACTTCATGGGTAGAGCAAGTACCTTATAATAATAAAATATTCCTAATTCCTTCCTCCTACCTCTTGTATCTTGCTGTCATTCATTTTACTTATACATAACATGTACATACAAACATATATATATGCATACATATAAACATATGCTTAACTATATGTAATTGAACACATTATTGCTATTATTTTGAACACACATTTTGATCTGTTAAATCATCTGAGAATAAGAAAAATAAAAGTTTTTATTTTGCCTTCACTTATTCATACTCTGAAATTCTTCCCTTTTATAACATAGATCCAAGTATCTAACCGATACCATTTTCCTTCTCAGAAGAATTTGGCTTACCATTTCTTGAAAATCAAGTCTAATGGCAACAAATTCCCTTGATTTTTGTTTGAGAAAGCTTTTATTTCTCCTTCACTTTTTTTTTTTTTAAAAGGTTTCACATTATTTATTTATTTATTTGTTTATTTATTTATTTATGGCTGTGTTGGGTCTTCGTTTCTGTGCGAGGGCTTTCTCTAGTTGTGGCAAGCGGGGGCCACTCTTCATCGCGGTGCGCGGGCCTCTCACTATCGCGGCCTCTCTTGTTGCAGAGCACAGGCTCCAGACGCGCAGGCTCAGTAATTGTGGCTCACGGGCTTAGTTGCTCCGCGGCATGTGGGATCTTCCCAGACCAGGGCTCGAACCCGTGTCCCCTGCATTAGCAGGCAGATTCTCAACCACTGCACCACCAGGGAAGCCCTCTCCTTCACTTTTAAGGATAATTTTGCAGGGTACAAAATTCTAGGATTTTTTTTTTTTTAAACTCTCAATACTTTTAAGTATTTCACTCCACTCTTATCTTGCTTACATTGTTGCTGAACAGAAGTCTGGTGTAATTCTGATCCTTGCTTTTCTATAATAGGGCAGTTTTTTCGTGTTCAAGATTTTAAAAAATTTTTTATTGGAATATAGGTGATTTACAATGTTGTGTTAGTTTCAGTTGTACAGCAAAGTGAATCAGTTATACATATATCCACTCGTTTTTAGATTCTTCTCCCATATAGGCCATTACAGAGTATTAAGTAGAGTTCCCTGTGCTATACAATACGTCCTTATTAGTTATCTATTTTATATATAGTAGTGTGCATATGTCAACCCCAATCTCCCAATTTATCCCTCCCTCCCCCCTTTCCCCTCTGGTAACCATAAGTTTGTTTTCTACATCTATGACTCTATTTGTTTTGTAAATAAGTTCATTTGTACCCTTTTTTTTTAAGATTCCGCATATAAGCAATAAGATATTTGTCTTTCTCTGTCTGAATTACTTCACTCAGTATGACAAGCTCTAGGTCCATCCATGTTGCTGCAAAAGGCATTATTTCATTCTTTTTTATGGCTGAGTAATATTCCATCGTATATATGTACCACATCCTCTTCATCCATTCCTCTGTCGATGGACATTTAGGTTGCTTCCATGTCCTGGCTATTGTAAATAGTGCTGCAATGAACACTGGGGAGCATGTATCTCTTTCAAGATTTTTTATCTTTGGTTTTATGAAGTTTGGATATTACATGCCTAGATGCAGGTTTTTTGTTTCTTTGTTCTTTGTTTTTGGCATTTATCCTCTTTGGTATTCTCTGGGCTTCCTGGACCTGTGGTTTAGTGTATATTAATTTGGAAAAATTTCTGGTCATTATTGCTTCAAATATTGTTTCTGATTCTGTTTCTTTTCCTTCTGGTATTACCATTTCACAAGTGTTAAGCCTTTTGTCATTGTTCCCTAGTTCTTGGATATTGGTTTTTTGGGGGTTTTTTTTCAGCTCTTTTTCAGTTTTAGAAGTTTCTACTGCCATATCCTCAAGCTCAGTGATTCTTTCCCTAGCTGTGTCTAGTCTACTAAACGAGCCCATCAAAGGAATTCTTCATTTGTTACAGCGTATTTGATTTCTAGCATTATGTTCAATTCCTTCTTAGGATTTACATCTCTCTGCTTACATTATCCATGGGTTCTTGCATGTTGTCTACTTTTTTCATTAAATCCTTAGCATATCACCATAGTATTTAAAAATTCCTGGTTGGATAATTCCAACATTCCTGTCATATCTCATTCTGGTTCTGATGTTTGTTTAGTCTCCTCAAACTGGTTTGTTTTTGCCTTTCAGTATGTCTTGTAATTTTTTTATTGAAAGGTGGACATAATGTACTGGGTAAAAGAAACTGCAACAAATAGTCCGCTAGTAATGGAGTGGTAAGGAGTGGGGGAGTGGAAGCATTCTATGGTCCTATGACCAGGTCTCAGTGTTTTGATGAACATGTGCCCCTGCACCATGAACTCCACCAGTCCTTCTCAGTGTCTTCTTCCCCTTAGGTTGGACAGAATGGCTAGAGGGAGCTGGAGTTGGCTACTACCCTTCCTCCAGGTAGGGTAGTTTCTGATAAAACTCCAGTAGGCGAAGCTCTGGTAAAACAGTTTCTCCTGAAGGCTGGCCTTGTTAAGAACAGAATGCTCTAGCATATTTCAAAATGGTTCCTTTTCCCCTCCCCCAACCAGAGGCATGAGGGGATTTTTCTCCAATATTCACAGTGAGGACCTGGGATAACTCTGAAGTTAACCTCACAGAAGTGTGGATGCCTCCCTATGATTGGGTCCTCCTAGAGTTTTTTTAACTCTCATATTTGCCCACACTGAGCTTCTAGCAATTAATCAATTACAGTTTAGGCTCCTGTGGAGATTTCTCCTTGTAGGTCTCTGCTCCAGTAAATTGTGATTTTCTGAATCTCCCTGTCTATTGCTATTTTTGGTGTAGCCATTTGTCATGTAACCCCACTTCTCTGATGGATCTTAGAAAAGTTATTGATTTTTCAGTTAGTTCAGCTTTTAACTTTTTAGGACAAAGTGGTGACTTCTAAACTCCTTACACGTCAGACCAGAAACTGGAAGTTTTTCTCCAGTTTGATTTTTTTCCTTTTTTGCCTTTTCCTTTAATTTCTTTTCTTAGTTCTGTCAATTCTTATTTCACATCACCTTTCTGGCTTGCCATCTCTTCTCTGAGTTACTTTATTTCTGCATTATGACTATATTGCATAATTAACTTACAAAATTAATGTTGAAAGTGCTGCCCTTTTTCTCCATCTTGTAGGAGAATTTTCCTGGTGTGTTTTCTTCTGCTGACAAAATCTGATTTTCTTTTTTCTTTTTCCTAATATTATGTAAATAATTGTTGATTTTTTTCTTAAATTCAAAAACAGATAGATTTTTCTGGATCAACTATTAACAGGAAGAGGAAAATGGTTAGGGTAGTTGTAATCTGAAAGACATCCTCTTCTTAGTAAGTAATGAACAGTTTAGTTAGTAAATGATGACTTTTGGTAGCCAGATTTCCTTTGAGTCTCATATTCTTTCTTGTTTGAGGAGGGCCCCTATCATTGCTGTTTCTCTCCTTACCTACACCATTAGCCAGTGCCACCAGGAATGCAGCTTCTGCTTTGTAAGTTAATCCCCTCTTTTTCAGAATAGTGCTTTTTTAGAAAGTCTAAAATAAAACCTGTTCCCTGTATACCCTAAATACCTTTTTTCTCTGCTTTGCCCAGCACTACTTGCCCACTTTGCACTTAGATACGCCCTCAAAAGATCCCCCCCAGGGTGTGTCTCACTCCTTCTGGGAATAATTACTCGTTAATTGGGAAAGCGGGGAATGGTGGGACAGATTTTGCCACCCCTGGATCCTTTGTCTTTCTTCACCGGCTCTGCCACTGTGACTTTCCATAGTCATTCTGGATGCTATTTGTTTTTCACCCCTTATTATTTGTGTATATTCTCTATCTCACATTTTGCTAAAGGGATAAATTTCGGGTGCTTCATTTATTCTTCTTATATTGTACAGTTTTAGGAGAAAAGACAGGGAGGTATGGGTCTAAGTGGATTCCATACTGCTACATGAACCCAAAAGCCCTAAATATTATTTGAAATCATTCAAACCAAATACTTCCATGATGGTTCTCTCAGTGATTCCAAAAAATGACAACAACTGGGGATTTTTAAGAAATAGTGAGTCTTAGAATCCTCCCCCGAGAGTTCCTGATGTAACTGTCCTGGGGTGGAGGCTGATAGTCTTTGTTTATTAAAAAGCTCTCTGGATAATTCTGATGCATAGCCAATTTGGGACCTAACAATCATGGAGTTAAAATCCCTTTTCAACAAGAAGAAATGCTTTAAGTAAAAGACTTTATAGGGGGAAAACTGTGCTACTAATAACTGTTATTTTTTCTTTCAAGATAACCTTATTCTCTGTATTTTACTTCAAGTTAGCCAAAACTATTTACTTTTACATTTAGGGGACTTCCCTGGTGGTCTGGTGGCTAAGACTCTGTGCTCCCAATTCAGGGAGTCCGGGTTCGAGCCCTGGTCAGGGAACTAGATCCCACATGCCACAACTAAGAGTTCACATGCTGCAACTAAAGATCCCGCATGCTGCAACAAAGATCCCGCGTGCTGCAACTAAGACCCAAACCAGCCAAATAAATAAATAAATTTTTTTTTTTTTTTAAACATCTTTATTGAAGTATAATTGCTTTACAATGGTGTGCTAGCTTCTGCTTTACAACAAAGTGAATCAGTTACACATATACATATGCTGCCATATCTCTTCCCTCTTGCATCTCCCTCCCTCCCACCCTCCCTATCCCACCCCTCTAGGTGGTCACAAAGCACCGAGCTGATCTCCCTGTGCTATGCGGCTGCTTCCCACTAGTTATCTATTTTACATTTGGTAGTGTATATATGTCCATGACACTCTCTCACCCTGGATAAATATTTTTTTAAAATTACATTTAGGATAAGTTTCTTTGGCTCTGTAAGAGAACTAGCTCCATGTCTGTCTGGGTATAAAAGTCTAAAAAATTCAATTCTAATGTTACTATGTACTACTGTATTGATAACAGGCAAATAATAAAGCATCGCATAAATGAGTACAAATATAAACACAAATAATAAAAAAGATCAGGGCCATCAAGTTTGGGCGTGCACTGCAAAAACAAGTGCCAGCTCTTGATGACTCCAACATGTACACTTGTGTCCATACTGTTCACTGATTAAACTATAAAAACTTAGCAAGGGACTTCCCTGGTGGTGTAGTGGTTAAGAATCCGCCTGCCAATGCAGGGGACACGGGTTCGAGACCTGGTCCGGGAAGATCCCACATGCCACAGAGCAACTAAGCCTGTGCGCCACAACTACTGAGCCTGTGCTCTAGAGCCCGCGAGCCACAACTACTGAGCCCGCGTGCCACAACTACTGAAGCCCGTGTGCCTAGAGCCCTTGCTCTGCAACAAGAGAAGCCACCACAATGAGAAGCCTGTGCACCACAGCGAAGAGTAGCCCCCGCTCACCGCAACTAGAGAAAGCCCACGTGCAGCAATGAAGACCCAATGCAGCCAAAAAAATAAATAAATAAATAAATTTATAAAGAATAAAAAAATTAAAAAAAAAAAACTTAGCAAGAAAAGGCTATAATAGCAATGCTCATACTGCAGTCTAATCCCTCAGAACAAGGTCTGTCTCATTTCTTTTATATTCCCTAAATAGCTATGACAATATTATGGCTACCTGGTAAAATAATAAAAAGAATGTAAAGATTAGTTAAGGCAAATTAATTTTGAAATTAAGTTTTTTGATGTGAAATGTATTACTGGTTGCTTGTTTAATTATTATTATCAGAACCAAAATCAAAATCTTTATGTGTACAAATGATGTAAATGAGTACAAAAAGTAGGTTAAATCGTTCATATGTATCGGGCCAGAGAAATCACACAAATACATCTTGTCGCAAAGATCAAAGACCCAAAAGCAAACAAAAAAGCTGATCTTAACACATTTTCAACAACAGCCATATATTAGGTCAGACAGTTAATGTTACAAAAATATGACATACAAACTCATATGCCATTCAAACTTCAGGCAGAAAGAATTTCTTTAGAAATAAAATTACAAAGCATCTCATCAATGAAGATAGCTCAAGACTTCTTTTAAAAGGTATAAACCTTTGACTTTTAAAAGAAAAAGAATTCAGATCCAAGGCTTACATATCATAATCCAAAAATAAAACATACCAATTACTTATACCCCACAGTCTTACCTGTCCAACCAGTATAAGCAGAGCAATCGTGTGGATCCGCTGTCTTCAGCCCTTCTTCCATTTGCTGTAGAAGATCTTTAATTTTGGTCTGGATCCGCCTTGTGAAATTATTAATAATCTGAGAACCAAAAGAAGACATAAAATTAAATTGCACAAGAATAGGACAATGTTGTAGTAACTAACAGTCTAAGTTGTAAAAACAAACAGACAGAAATTATATTACCTGGCCCATTTCAATGTTTCATTGGTTGGAGGGAGTCTACCTTGGTTTTATAACGTAAGTTTTAAAATGAGAGAATGCCCTATATTGACTCTAAGTCATAAGGAGAATTAGAATGCCCTATATGGACTCTAAGTCATAAGTATTGTAGAATCACAAAAAATAAGTTGCAGAAATTAAAGGAAAAAACTAAAAAGCAAAAAAAGAGGAAAGAGATGTATTTGACTACACAAACATTTTAACTTCTTTAAGTTAAAAAACATGAGATGGTTTAAAAGTCAATGACAAGGGGAAATATGTGCAATATAAAATATTATAAATAAAAGAAGACTATATAACAATATAGAAATACACTTAAAATTATCAATGTACCTTATAAAAAGAAAAAAAATCAAATGACAGGCATATGCAAAAATGTTCAATCACTTAGCAATAATGAAATGCAAGTAAGTACAAATACTATGGTTTGCCTATCAGATTAACAAATAATAAAAAAATTTAAAAATGTTAACTCCCAAGGCTGCCAGGAGCTAAGATAACAGGTATTCTTATTCACTGCTGGTGATCTTTCTCAAGGGAAATTTATCAGTATTCTTAAACATGTAGTTGACAGTGTTGTCCAGATTTTTCTGCCTTTGATGATTTTTGAAGACTCTAGTTGTTACATCAATTGCTGAGGTATATTAAAATCTCCACTTGTGACTGTGAAATTGTCTGTTTCTCCCTTTAATTCTGCTTTTTTTTCCTTTAGTGTACTTGTAGTTCTGTTATTTGGCACAGACAAATCTAAGAATATTAGGTCTTCCTGACAGATTTTATCATAAAGAAACATCCCTCTGTGGGACTACAGGAAAAATGTTTTCATGTTACCGGACAGTTAGGGTTTTCAGGCCATATTTTACTGAAATTTGGGATTCTGGACTAAAAGCAACCTTAGGAATTAAGTTACAATAGTATACATTATAAAAGCCCCGGAGAGGTTTACTTAACACCGCAGGGATGTGTCTACATTTCAAAGGGGATGAGAAGCTAGAGCAGGGAGACCCTTCCCAGTCATAGAACTGAAGACAAACGGGCCTGTCTTTTCACAGAGAGATTTATTTATATTCCAAAGACTTTGATATTTCCAATGAAACTCTCTCAGAAAGGGAAGGAGAGACAGTTGTCTCCTTCCCTTTTATAAAAAGCACAGAAAACTTATTTTTCTTCATTCTTTGCCTACAATACAGACTTTGTGTATGTAGGACATTTGACCTGGCTTTCACTGCCAAAGAGGTAAGACGTGAGACTCAGGGAACCACTCACTGGTTATTTTCTGTCTAGTAAATAAGAAATCTCTGATCCAGAAACCTCTTGTGTACATTCAGGAAAAAATTAATAAGTATAAATATTGAAAACCTAAACCACAGTAATATCAACATCATGGCACTACAACACATCCCTTGTTTTTGTTTTCCCCTTTAACAACAAAACTTAGGCACCCATCCACCAACCGAAGTGCCTTCGTGTGAGTTGTGGAATGCAGCACCATACACCAAGGGACCCACGGCAAATCTAGCCCACTAGAGAGCTAGGTAATAAGCAGAGAGACTTCAGTGCCAGCTGTGAAACCTACAGGAGACTGAATCGGTTCCAGCCCCTCAGCTACAGTCCGGGAGTGCAGGCAGAACAGTGACTTAGGCAGTCGCCTTCGGATGAGATAGCCTTTGTGGAAGTCCAGATTTCCAGAGGAGAAGTACCAACACTCCACTGGAGGAAAAAGAAAAAAGGGAGTTTGGATGCACTCAAGTGGGTAAGAGGAACAGCTTGTCTCTGCTGGCATCACCTAATGTTCATATGGCTAAATAGATGGCCTGTGATTTCTCCTGCTGGGGAAAGGGAGAGCCACTGAGTGACCGCCCGGTTTCTAAATCTGTGCAGGACTCTGCTGAAGAGACCTATTTCTCTCATTTCTCATAATGCATCCAGAGCATTACAGAGGGAGTCCAGGCCTGGGGAGAGGGAGCAAGTCAGAGAGCAGCATATAAGATTCCCAGGGCATTAAAGGAATGTAGTTCCTGCTGGTCCATTTTGGACTCTACCAGGAACATGAAAAATCAAGAAGACATGACATCACCAAAAGTTCACAATAATCTTCCAGTGACCAAACATAAAGACATGAAAATCTAACATTGACACAATAAAGAATTCAAAATAGCTGTTTTAAGGAAACTCAATGAGCTATAAAACACAGAAAGACAATTCAATGAAATAAAAAAAACAGTATGGGACGAAAATGAGAAATTTAACAAAGAAATAGAAATCACTGAAAAAAAAACCAAACAGAAATTCTGGAGCTTAAGAATTTAATGAATGAAATGAAAAATGCAATAGAGAGCATCAAAAGCAGGCAGATCAAATAGAAGACAGAATCAACAATACAGATAGGAACTTTGAAAGAACCCAGTCTGAAGAGAAAAAAAAAAAGAGTGAAGAAAGCCTACATGATCTATGAGACATCCTCAAAAAACCAATAGCCAAATCATTAGAGTTTCAGAAGGAAAAGTGAGGGAGAAAGGGGGCAGAAAACTTATTTAAAGAAATAATGGCTGAGAACTTTCCAAACCTGGGAAGAGATTTGGACATCAAGTTCATGAAGCTAATAAACAGATTACCTCATTACTTCAACCCAAAATGTCCTTCCCCAAGACACATTGTAATAAACCTATCAAAAATCAAACACAAAAAAAGAAACCTAAAGACAGCAAGAGAAAAAGAAGACTGTAACCAAAAAAGGAACCCCCAATGGGACATCAGTGAATTTCTCAGCAGAAATCTTACAGGCCAGGAGAGAGTGGGATGATATACTCAAAGTGATGAAAGAAAAAATAAAAAAATAAAAAATACTCCATTTGGGGACTCCATGTGGGGACTTTCCTGGCGGTCCAGTGGTTAAGACTCTGCGCTTCCACTGCAGGGGGCACGGGTTCGATCCTTGATCGCGGAACTAAGATCCTGCATGCCGTGCGGCACGGCCAAAAATTTAAAAAAAAAAACAGAAAAACAAAAAACTCCCTGTGGCAAAGTTATCCTTCTGGAATGAAGAAGAAATAAAGACTTCCCCAAAGGCTGAGGTAATTCATCATCACTAGATCTGTCTAACAAGGAATGCTGAAGGAAGTTCTTCAAGCTGAAATGAGAGGAGGCTAACTAGTAATGTGAAACATAAAAAATACACTGATCAAGGTAAATATAAAATCAAATTCAGAACACTGCAATATGATGGTGTGTTAACACTTAACACTAGTATAAAGATTAGAACTAAAATATCAAAAGTAACTATAGCTACTATAATTTGCTGATGAACATACAATATGGAAAGAGGCAAACTGTGACATAAAAAAACATAAAAGGTGGAAGAGTAAAAGGGTAGATGTTTCCTATGAGATTAAAATTAAGCTGTTATCAGAGTAAAATAGACTGTTATAGCTATAAGATGTTTTATGTATCTCATGAAAATCACAAAGCAAAAAATTTGAGTAGACTCCCAAAAGATAAAGACGAGGGAATCAGAAGCATACAATGGTGGGAAATCACCAATTCACAAAGGAATCCAGCAAGAGTCAAAAAGGAACAAGAAAACTACAAAACAGCCAGAAAGCAATTAAAAAGATGGCACTACTAAGTCCTTACATATCCATAATCACTCTAAATATAAGTAGATTGAACTTCTAATCAAAAGGCAAAGAATGGCTGGATGAATAAAAAGCAAGACCCAACCATATGCTGCCTACAAAAGACTCACTTCAGCTTTAAGAACACACATAGCTCAAAGTGAAAGGATGGAAAAAGACATTCCACAAAGTGGAAACCAAAAGAAAGCAGGGGTAGCTGTATTTATATCAGACAAAATGACCTTAAGTAAAAAGCAGTCACGAGACAAAGATCATTGTATAAAGATAAAAGGGTCAACTCCTCTGAAGAAGACATTAACAATCGGAAATACATATGCACTCAACACCAGAGCAACTAAATATATTAATCAAATAATACCAGAGCTAAAGGGAGAAACAGATAACAATACAACAATAATAGAGAACTTCGATACCACACTGTCAGCAATGGGTAGGTCATCCAGTCAGAAAATCACTAAGGAAACACTGGACTTGAACCATACGTTAGACCAAATGAACCCGATAGACATATATAAGACGTTCAATCCAACAACAGAATATACATTCTTCTCAAGTACACACAGAATATTCTTAAGGATAGATCATATGACAGGGCACAGAACAGGTCTTAACCAAATTTAGAAGACTGAAATCATACCAAGTATCTTTACTGACACTGGTATAAAAATGGAAATCAACAACAAGAGGAAACTGGAAAATCCTCATATATGAGGAAATTGAACAACATACTCCCGGACAACCAATGAGTCAAAGAAATCAAAAGGGAAATCAAACAATATCTTGAAACAAATGAAAACAGAAACACAACATTACCAAAGCTATAGGATGCTGCAAAAGCAGTTCTAAGAGGGAAGTTTATAGTGATAAATACCTACAGTAAGCAAAAAGAAAGATCTTAAATAAATAAATAACCTAGCTTTATACCTCAAGGAACTAGAAGAAGAATAAACCAAGCTCAAAGCTAGCAGAAAAAAGGAAATAACAAAGATCACAGCAAAAATACATGAAATAGAAACTAGAGAAATAATAGAAAAGATTAACAAAACTAAGAGCTGTGTTTAATTAATTAATTTATTTTTAATATTCATTTATTTATTTGGCTGTACCAGGTCTTAGTTGCGGCATGCAGGATCCTCATTGCAGCATGCGGGATCTTTAGTTGCGGCATGCGGGCTCTTTTAGTTGCGGCATGCAGGATCTAGTTCCCCAACCAGGAATTGAACCTGGGCCCCTGCATTGGGAGCATGGAGTCTTAACCACTGGACCACCAGGGAAGTCCCTAACAGCTGTTTTTTAAAAGATTTTTTTTAAAAATTGACAAGCCCTTTAGCTAAACTAAGAAAAAGAGAAGACTCAATAAATAAAAATAGAAACTAAAGAAGAGATATTACAAGTGATACCACAGAAATACAGTTGACCCTTGAACAGCACGGATGTGAAATGCACGGGTCCACTTATATGCAGATACTTTTCAGTAGTAAATACTACAGTGCTACACGGTCCATGGTTGGTTGAATTCAGGGATGTGGAAGACTCGAGAATATGAAGGGCTGACTGTAAGTTATATGCAGATTAACCCATATGCCAACAAAACGGATAACCTAGAAAACATGGATAAATTCCTAGAAACATACAACTAACCAAGGCCAAATCAGAAACAGTGGTCCAGTGGTGGTCCCTGGTGGTCCAGTGGCTAAGACTCTGTGCTCCCAATGCAGGGTGCCCAGGTTTGATCCCTGGTCGAGGAACTAGATCCCACATTCATGCCGCAACTAAGAGTTCGCATGCTGCAACTAAACATCCCACGTGCCGCAACTAAGACCCAGCTCAGCCAAATAAATAAATATCTTTAAAAAGGAATAAATAGAAAGTATGAGTAAACCAATAATGTATAAGGAGGTTGAATCAATAATACAAAACCTCCCAAAAAAGAAAACCCCAGACAAGATGGTTTCACTGGTGAATTCTATGAAACATTTAAAGAATAACTAGCACCAACCTTTTTCAAACTTTTTCAAAAAATTGAAGAGGGAACACTCCCAAATACAAGACCAGCATTACCCTGATACCAAAGCCAGATAAGGACACTATGCGAAACAAAAACTACACACCAATATCCCTGATGAACACGGATGCAAAAATTCTCAACAAGATATTAGCAAAATGAATTCAAAAATACACTAAAAGGATCTTACACCATGATCAAGTGGGATTTTTCCCTGGGATACAAAGATGGTTCAATATATGCAAATCAATAAATGTGACACATCACATTAATAGTACAAGAGATAAAAATCATATGATCCCCTCAATAGATGCAGAAAAAGCATTTGACAAAATACAACATCCTTTCACGATAAAACTCTCAGCAAATTGGGAATAGAAGGAGAACACCTTAACATAATAAAGGCCATATACTTACTATATGGTTATAGCTAACTTCATACTCAATGGTGAAAGGTTGAAAGCTTTTCCGCTACGATCAGGACCAAGACAAGGGTGCCACTCTAAGCACTCTTGTTCAACACAGTACTGGAAATCCTGGCTAGAGCAATCAGGCAAGATAAAGAAATAAAAGGCATCCAAATCGGAAAGGAAAAAGTAAAACTGTTTATATTTACCAATATGATCTTATATACAGAAAACCCTAAAGACTCAACCAAAAAACTGATAGAACTAACCAATAAATTCAGTAAAGTTGCAGGATATAAAATCAATATATAGAAATCAGTTGTTTCTACACACTAACAACAAACTATCCGGAAAAAGAAATAAAAGTCTCATCACAATAGCATCAAAAACAACAAAATGCTTAGGAATACATTTTACCAAAGAGGTGAAAGAGCTGTACTCTGAAAACTGTAAGACTCCGATGAAAGAAAGTGAAGAGATAAACAAATGGAAAGATATCCTGTTTTCGTGGATCAGAAGAATTCACATGTACTGCTGTTACGTGTCAAGGAAGATAGTTGTCTGATTCTCCATCCAACTGTTTAATAACTTTTTGACTCCAAGTTAGTAATTTAAGCCTCCTGTGTCTTGACCTTTGGTTTCCACCATTAATCAAAGAGATGCAGAATAACTTTCATGAGAAGAAAAAAAACTAGAGTACTGCCACTTCATTACCTGGTGTGGCAGAACCCATAAGGTAGTACCTAGCCCACACTTATTGCAGACACCCTTCTTCCTTATTATCAGAATCCTGATTAGATTCACAGCAGCAATGCATCCAACCCCAGAAGTCTTGCTTTCCCAGACTGCCTTATGACCAGGGGCAGCCATATGACACAGTTCTAACCAGTGAGATATAAGTGCAAGTCTTCTAAGGGCTCTTGGAAGGTTCTAATTTTTCTTGATAAAAGAGAAAGATACAGCTGGTACTCCCTTCTTTTTTCTCCCTTCGTCCTATTGTAAAATTGGACAAGAAATCTGGGACTAGGGCAGCCATCTTATACTAGAACACAAAAAATATGAGAGGAGGACCAACATAACTGCAGAAATCCTGAAATGAATCAACACCAAGAGCTGCCTACTTCTAGACTTCCTGTAATACAGGAAAAATAATCTAATTAAGGTACTTCCAAGTTGAGTCTTCTGTTTATTGTAGCTGAATGCAGGCCTAACACATTTATGTACAGTTTTAGCTCTGGCATGATAACGTTATTCCAAAGCATACGCTTTATTCCTCATAAATGATACTGGAGTATAGTTCTAAGGCTTACGATTACTCACTCTAATTCCTTTTAATACTTGCCAAAATTCCATTGTGAAAATAATTTCTCTGCCTTTGCTTTAAGGTATCTTTTCTAGTTCCTAATTTTCTAACTCTCTGTCATCAAAGAGATTTCTAATTTGTTGATGTTGGAACCAAAGTCTCAAGAACAAAGAAAAAAATTTATTATGCTGTAATTCTATTTGGAGAAATTTTAACTGGTTCCTCTCATTTAATAATGGTATTATTATAAAGATAATTAATAATTATTGAGCACTTTACCATATGCCTAGCACTAAGTGCTCTATGTGACATTTCAATTCATCTTCACATTACTGAATGATTCTGTTTTTTAGGTGAGAAACCTGAGGCTAGCCCAAGGTCACATGAGACAACAAGAGACCGAGCTCTTGGAGCTGTGGCTAGACTGTCTAATTCGAAAGTTCCTGGGCCTCCCTATGCTGAGCCCTTGTTGTGAAAATCTTTGCTTGATTCTCTATCTACAGTTGACCTTTAGATTTTTGAAAGGCTTACTACAGCTTTCACTCAATCACACCATATGAACACAATACACATCTTCCACAAAGCACAGAAACAGAACGAGTAGCTAAAGAATTCGGGAGGTTTTTCTCTGACTCAAAGATTAATTTTTAGTAACTGCACTGCAATTAGAAAGAAAATATTCTTTTCCTACATGCTAGGCAATTTTCCCAAACAAGGATGCCCCAAAGTGCTAAAAAGCAAAACGATGTTGGTATTTCTAATACTTATATGTTTTTCTGTATTTTTTTTATGAAAGCTGTGTTTGAGGAAATACAACCCTAAAATACAAAAATACAAAAATCTTAAAAAAGATTGATCATTAACTTTAAAATTCATGATCTTAACTTCAAATAGAGGAGAGTGGAAACTCTCAAAATAGGTGTTTAACATGCACAAATAAATAACTCCTAAAGCAAAAGGTAATGTTTGGAACAGGTATTTGTGAACCAAACTTCTGAGTTTGAATAATGCATCAGGATAGCTTATGAATAAAATCATTTATTATACTCCTCACATAGGTGGGCACTTGTGACACTCCATCTAATTCAATCCTGATAACCCTATAACAACATTATCATCCCCATGTTATAGACAAAGAAACTAAAGCTAACAATGACTTGTCTACATTTTTAAAGATAATAAAAATAGCTTTTTAACCCACATTTTGTGTATGTGCGATACACAGATTATACACTCCAGAATATGTGCAAATATATAGACACCAGTAATTACAAGTATATGTATACACAGGCACATATATATACATCAGCAAGTAATTCTTTCATAGGAAAGGTTTTAACAAATCTTTTTAATCCAGGGCACAGGTTGAGGAAAGTATATTTTGTAATCTCAGATCTCCCAGGGGAAAATGCTCTGTGACAGTTTACACACATGAAGTAGGTAGGTTTGGTTTTCTAACACTTTATTTTCAAACAAAAATGAATAAGCAAAAGTACCCCAATCATTACCTCAAAGTGAATTACTAAAGGAGAAAAGGGGAAAAAAGTTGTATGTTTTGACAGTAAAGAATTAGATGGTGGGGGAACATCTACCCTCACTAGCAGTATTTTCAATAAACAGAAGAAGGATCATTACCTATACTGAATGTGTGTCAAGGAAATGCTGTTTGCTTAGATGTTTGAAAATAGTTCATTCTTTTAAAAATAGGTATATATTTACATAATCAGGTCTGTTTCTGTTTTTCTTGTTTCAAAGTCAGTAACACTATTAATAGAAAATATTCTAGACTACATATCCTAAACACACACATCTGTCCAATTCTGATGTACTTATTTTGTGTCATAAAAGTTAATTGATAATCTGCTGTGTATACTCTCTAGGGGATATATATATCATAACCACAAAAGAAGTTTATAATGGCCATAAAGAACCAAGGACAACTGCTTAGTAATGGTATATTAATAAACTGATTACAAGGGCTCAAAGCATACACAATTATAGTTAACATAAGGTTAATAGGACTTTGTGGTCAAATTATATTTATTTTTGGAAAGCTCTCGGTGAAAAACTAGGCTTCATTTTTGATTAAACAATTGTTGCACGGTATTAGCTAAAATCTAGGGAAGAGAAACATTTTCTGAAAAGGAAACTCAGTTTGTTATATTCAATTCTATTCAAGTAAAATTGGCTCAAACCTATTCCGGCCCTAGCAGACTCCTAGGTGGCCGCCCTACACAATACAGGCCTCACCTGGGACACCCATGAAGTATATTACACAGTCTTATATTAGGTTAGAAGACTGTCTAGAGGACCTAGGTCATGACTCATATAACATTCTAGATACAGAAGAGATTTTAAAGATAAAATGATGCTATTAAATAATATACAGGGCTTCCCTGGTGGCGCAGTGGTTGAGAATCTGCCTGCCAATGCAGGGGACGCGGGTTCGAGCCCTGGTCTGGGAAGATCCCACATGCTGTGGAGCAGCTGGGTCCGTGAGCCACAACTACTGAGCCTGCGCGTCTGGAGCCTGTGCTCCGCAACAAGAGAGGCCACGATAGTGAGAGGCCCGTACACCGCGATGAAGAGTGGCCCCCGCTTGCCGCAACTGGAGAAGGCCCTTGCGCAGAAACGAGGACCCAGCACAGCCAAAAATAAATAAATTAATTAATTAATTAAAAAAATAATAATATATAAAAATGATTCTAATAAAAAAAAGTTTATTTCAGTACATTTATTCATTCAACATTCACTGAGTGTCTATTCTGTCCTAGCTCAGTATCAAGTGTGGAGGTATTTTTTTAAATAATAATAATAATTCAAGCACAGGTAAGAAAAAATTCCTGTCTCAAAGAGTAGAGTGAAGTGGGGAAAAGAAACAAAAATGAATCACAGTCAGCCCTCACTAACCATGGATTAAACCTTCAGAGCTCCTGTTTGGGGGTTCAAGCATAAGCATGCGAATCTGAAGATCTATGTCATGATATACAACAATTTTCAATTTTGCTGAGGCCCCAGTAAAAAGACAATGAGTTGACAGAACTGTGGGCAGAGAGCTTAGCTGACTTTCCAACATCCAATAATCCTTTTTCACCTTCCCCACCATCAGCAGGCGTGTTAGTGTCCCCACTGCAGAGATGTGAGTGAGGAAAGTACGGTAGGGAATTTAGAAATCTGAGAACACACCCACATGAATACTGCATGTTTGCCTATATTTTCCTCAGAAGGAAAAGGCACAAGAACAAGCATTTCTCTAAGAAGGAAAAAGTAAAGGATATGCAATATTTTTTTATATTCCACTAAAGATATAAACTTTTAAGCAATTGTTCATTATCACATTGTATGCTATAGTGACAAAAAATAGGATACATAATAATGCTAATAGCTATCATTAACTGAACTCTTAAACTACTTACCTATATATTAGTAACTATGCGTAACAAGGTACTAATTGTATCAGTATTAGGCACCCTTTTGAGTGCTCTAAATGTATTAACTTAAACACCATAACAACCTAATGAGGAATGGGTTACTCTACAACTATATTATTATCAACTTTCAACCAATACATTATATTAAGAACTTCAATTACCTTTTCAACTTAACCCTTTACTACAAGCTGATGAGATAAATGTTATTATCCTATGTTAATGGGCATTGTTCTAAGTGTTTAAATGCATTAATTAAATAGTCATAACCTATTAGGAAGGTACTATCATTGCCCAAATTACTTGCCCAAAGGCTATAGCTAATAAGTGGCAGAAAAGTAGGAGTCAAACCCAGGTCTATCCAAGTTCTCACCTGCTCTATACTCCACATGCTATTCCCAACCGATGGGAAATGCTGATTTGCAATATTTTTGTAGTCTCCCCTACATAATCTTCCCCTTATGCTTTTATGTCAATATTTTTCCATATCAGGAATTGAAAACTGGCTGGAGGTTAAAATTAAAAGAAAATTCAACAAGCTGTAGAGCAGGGCTCCTCCAATATAACGGGCATATGGACAGTCTGGCCTGGGAATCTGGTGAAACGCAGGTTCTGGTTCTTTAGGTGTAGCATGGAAGCCGCACCTTCTAACAAGCATTCAGGAAAGGCTGATGTTTTTTGGTCCACAAATCTCACTTGGAGGAGAAAGGCTGTAGAGTATATTCCCTCCCTCACCCCCATTTTAGCTCATCTGAATGAAAGAAAAATTATTGGGTTGGCCAAAAAGTTCGTTCGGGTTTTCCCGTACGATCCAGAAAAACCCGAACGAACTTTTTGGCCAACCTAATATATTTTCTGGGCAACTGAAAAGTGCTATTTCCTCATGCTTCCATGATATATTATGACATTCAACAAATTTTGAAGTGAAAAGCAAAAATATAGAAAATTAAGTGAAAAAGTATAAAATGAAGAATTTCCAACAGCTCAAGATAATGTCAAGTCATAGATTCCAAGTAAAAATTCTCTTTATCTTCATTTTTGTAAGGAAAAAGTTTTAAAATCCTTAGGACCCCTCAAGTCCTTTAGAATTGGCTCCAATCTACCTTTTCAGCCCCATTACCACCCAATGTTCTTCACGCTCCCTCCTCTGCAGTCAGATTCTACTCCCTGCCTTTCCCTTCACACAGCGCTCCCCCTTAGCCCGGCAAAGCCCCACTGGTAGATTCACTAGCAGAAGCCACTGGACTGAGGTGGCGCTAAAGCCCTGGCAGTGCAGTAAGCAAACCAAAACCTGAGCCTGCAGATGCCTCAAGGTCATGAAATCAAAACACCAAGGACAACCAACCACAAACAGCTAGGCTTTAAGCTATAGCCAATCAAAAATGTCCTTGCTTTGCTTCCACACTTCTTCTACACAGCTGACCCTTAAAGAAGACAGGTTTGAACAGCTTGGGTCCACCCGCACGGGGATTTTTTTCAACAGTGAATACTACAGTACCACACAATCCCTAGTTGGTTGAATCCACGGATAAGGAACCACAGATATGGAAGAAATTCAGTACAGAGGAACGACCTATGCAGAATTAAGTTATGGGGACATTCGACTGTTCGGAGGGTCAGTGCCCCTAACCCGCTCACTGTTCCCCTGGCTCGTCGGAAAAATGCTCCTAACCACTTCCAGTTTGGCGCTGCCTGATTCAAATCCATTTGTGCTCCCTAAACTCTTAACATTTGTAATAAGCCTCAGTTTATCTTTTGACAGTTCTGCTGTCAGAAGAGGAAATCGAAGGAGACACTTGACAGCCCCCAGGAGGTCCCCTCATTAAAACAGGCCAAGTTTAATGAGACGACTTATTTTGCAAACAAATTAGCCTTACTTTAAATAGAAATGAGAGTGACTGTAGAGAAAAAAAATTATGTTTCAGTAGAAAATTGTAACACAACCATGTGCATATCAGATTTTAGTCCTGTTCATTGCCCTTGAGGTTTGCTATATACCTGTCAACTGGACTGGGTCCTGAATTCTTCTAGCTTCTTCAAATACCTGGCTATGACTCTCCAAACTATCAATAATATTTCCAGTTTTCTCCCACCTTTCTGATCTGGAATCACTAAGAAGATTGCCCTTGAACTTCCTTGAAGGGCCCATACCAGCTCCTCCTCAAACCCAGATGGAAGCCAAATTTCAGGACCCTGAACCTTAGATCCACATCCCTCAACTAAAAAGGGCTCCTCCAGACTCTTGGAACTGCACACCAGGTGGAGATCTAAAGTGAAATTGACCAGGGAGGTTCCTCCCCAGAAGCAGATGGCATCTCCCAAGATCCCACAACAAGATCTTCATCTCCAATATAAAAACCTTTATTCCTTTTGCCACTTCACTACTTGCTTTTTCTCTCTGCTAATGCACAAGATGATAATGCTCCTTAGCTCTGGCAACTATCACCGAATCTACTGCCAAGGCCATAGCTGCACAACAAAAGTCACTAGGCTTTCTTGCTAAGGTGGTTCTAGATAATAGAATTGCTTAGATCACTTACTGGCTAAACAAGGAGTCTGCACCAAAGCAAATACTTCCTGCTGTACCTGGATCAACCTCTCTGATATTTTAGCAAATGTAAGAAATTAGCAAATAAGCTACTTGGCTAAAACAGGTTGATATCCCTTCAGGTATATTCTTTGATTTATTTGATACCAACTGGTTTGGTTCATGGGGGCCCTGGCTTAGGGTTAGTCTTCAGTCTCTTTGTGTTATCCTCCTCATAGTCGTCATCAGTCTCCCTGGTGGGCTATATTCTCTCAACCGTCTTAAATGCCATGTTCACAGCCATCAGCAGTACATCAGGTGGTCTCACTGCTCTTGGAGAAACAGAAACAAGTGAACAAAGAGATGAACAGCAAAAACAATTCTTCCATGGACCTGACACCACAGCCTGTGAGTTTCACAATGAGACAAGAGCAACTTAACTTAACTCTGATGGTGACCGAGGGTGGCGCTTATACACCATTTGAGATCAAGCTCTCATGTATGAGAGCGTGACCAAAAGGGGTATTGTTAGATTAATTGAACAAGGAGACCATTAGGCTGAGGTGGCTCTATTGCCTCGGCAGCCTCTGTAAGCAAACCAAAACCTAAGCCTGTAAATGCCTCAAGGTTACAAAATCAAAACCTAAGGACAACCAATCACAAAGAGCCAACTGGGCTTTAAGCTATAGCAACTGGATTCCTGATCCTCAGAAACTATGTGAGATAATAAATTTTTATTAAATTATTAAGTTTGGGGATCATTTATTACATAGCAATAGATGGATAATAACAGTGGCTTCTCCCTTGAGTGCCCTCTTAGCCCGAGGAATGGGGCTGCTCCTCATATCAGCTATTCCTATATTCTTTAGAGTTCTCTTTACTTCTTATGAGGCAATCTCTCGTTACTCCAATCTCTTTATGGTTAGTAATAATTCTTTGTATTAAACTTTCCCTACCAAATCACTGTGTGGTTTCTGTCTCCTGAGTGCATCCCTGATGATACAGCGGATAAACCTGATGCTGCTCATCGGAGACACACTCTTTGAGAAACACTGGTGTCCATTAACCATGATTCAGCTCCTGAAGTTCATGGCCACAACGAAATCAAGCAAAAAGAAGGGAAGAAACGGCTATAAGAGAAGTAGCCAACAGTGTTGACTTTAGATACCTTCCATAATTTAAAAAACAAAAACAAAGAAAGCTGCTATTACACTGGTTCACTGCTTTTCATAATATCTGGACCGATGTTGTCAGAATGTTACAAAAGCCTACTTACAGAAACATAATTCAGTGAAGTCGACTTGATCTGGTTTTAGAATTTGAGGTGAATTTTACTGATCGATTACACCACAACATATACACAGCTAACCTAAATGGGATCAAATAAGTGACTTAAAGAATACTTAGTAATAGTTACTGTGTTGGTAGATTTTACGTAATCTTTTCTCACTAACAGCACACACCATCATGACAAAATTATTCCTGAATGCCTAATTTACAAATTACACTCCGTATTAATTTCCTAGGATGCCGAAACAAACTGAGTGGCTTAAAACAACAGAAGTTTATAGTCTCACAGTTCTCGAGGCCATAAGTCCAAAATCAAGGGTTGGCAGGCCATGTTCCCTCTGAGACTCTGGGCAGAATCCTTCCTTGCCTCTTCTAGTTTCTGGTGTTTGCTAGCCATCTCTGACATTCCTTGACTTACAAATGCATCACTCTAATCTCTGCCTCCATCATTCCATGGCCATTTTCTCTCTCCCTGTGTATCTCTGTCTCTCTTCTAAGGACACTAGTTTATATTGGATTAAGAGCCTACCTTACTCCAGCATGACCTTACTTTAACTGATTACATCTAACATAACCTTATTCCCAAATGTCACATTCTGACATTCCAGAGGTTAGGACTTCATCTTTTGGGCAGACACAATTCAACTCATAACACCCTCATTTTCATGAAACTTTATGTCTATCAAAACAAATGCATAGTTTAACAACTTTTATTTTAATTACATTCTTAATATTCTAAGAATTAAAGATGTAATAATCTGTTAATCACAATCTATCAATACAGAAAACAGGGGAACTTAATTCATGTTCATTCTGTTTTATGACTTCCCTAAATCTAAGCATTCTTTCTCTTACCTTAAGTGGGGTCTGGCTGCTTGCTGCTCTAAAACCAGTACTCGAGAGGCAAGGCTGGTGGAAATCAAAGTTTGCTTTATTTTGGAAGCTGGCAAACCCGGGGGTGGGGTGGGGTGGGGTGGGTACTCATGTCCAAAGGCTGACACCCCCCGCCCCCAAGGATGACCAGTAGGTAAGAGCTTTTAAAGGCGAGTTTCTGGGGTGTGTAAGTGGAAGCAGGGAGCTACGTGTAGAAACACCACAGTCAGCTCTGACAGTCATCTTGAAATTGGTCATGTGGTGGTCTGATCAACATCATCTTGTTTTAAGTACACTTAGTTTTCAGTTCCAGGGTCGGTTTGCTCCCATTTCTTTGAGGCCAGTTCTCAGAATTGTGGCAGCTGATGTCATGGCTACAGTCTGGTCATCATGTAGTTCACTTCTTCCACCTGGTGGGGCTTTCAGTCTCTACAAAACAGCTCAAAGGACATGGCCCACAATACTATCTACAGCCCTTGAGGAGGAACTAAAGGTCCTTCACTTTGCTTCATGACTAAACTATTATTATTTTGTCCTGTTTGATTGCTTTCCTTTGCTTCTGCATTTTCTCACTTCTCTAATTCAACTTATTCTTTGGCTGCCATTTTTCTACAGACGAAAGGTGGGCTGAGGACATGGGCGGGGGGGTGGCGGTGCGGACCACAGGGTCCTGCTCCATTTCATGTCCACCTTTCAGAATCAGAAATCCCTCTCTCCCTTTAATGTGCTCTCATTTTCATGTTCAAGAACATGAAAAAACTCCTCCCCTTTCCTTTAGCATATAACAACGACCACTGGCATGGGTCCCCCACCCTGACTTATTTTAATTGTTTAATTGCATGGAGATATCACAAGCCCCATTAGTTATTTGTGGTTTAATTTTCTTTTACATAAGCCCGTTTGGTATGTAGTTGACGTCAACATCATGTTTACCGGATATAAAAGGTTAAAAAGAAAAACATGTAATTTCAGAACCAGTGTTTATCTCCTTCTCAGAGGTAGAAAATGAAACTCAACTGTTCTCACCTCTTTACTGTTCTCAGGGAGACTCAAATAGTGGTTCCTTTCACTTATCTTTAAACTGCAGTAGCCTCCTTACTCTAAGGATAATATTGAGACAGGAACTGATTATATGTAAGAATGACAGATTTTTCAAATGTTTGCCAGAGACTTATTTTTACTACAAAGGATTTAAACACCAAGTCACAAACAAAACAGCAATGTATGTGAAAACAAAAGAAATCCAGAGAAAAATCAGTGCTGACATATGAATTCTAAACCACGAGCACTGACTTTTCCAGGGGAAGAAAGAGGATGCATTTATTGCGGGGCTTACCAGGTACCACGTAAGGCAGTTTGACAGACCATTTTATATACTTCAATTCAATCACTAACATCCCTGTGAGTTAGGATTTGTTCTCCAGGTCTGAATTACATACAAGAAGAGCGAGTTCAGAGAAGTCACTTGCCTAAGATTCCATGTTCACACCAATAATAGCTCTTTCAAAATTGCCTTCATTGGGGCGAACTCATACCTTTTCAAACACAAAATACATGGGGAGCCGGGGAGGTAAAGTGGGAGTTGGAACAGAGATCAGTGGAAACACAGAAACCTAACCTGTGAACGCGCGGTTTTACCAAAACGAGAACAGCTGTGCCGATATGTCCCCCTTCCCCCTACGGAGTTAGCTCGTTCACACGTATCCCACTTCCGACTCCTGGGCGCCCACACCAGACCCATCACAGTGACACTACTGTGTAGAAACAAGGCCTTTCGGTTGCTGTTCCCAGGCCCTACACTCCAAGGGCAGGGGACCGGAGGCCAGGGCTGACGATAAGCTCGGCCCCAGGGAAAGCGCCAACAGGCGGTCAGCGGGTACGCTTTGCAGCTCTGCGGGCGGGCCCTCGATGGTAAACAAATCTGCACCTCAACAGACCCCGGACACCTGGCCCGCACTTCCGAGAGCCCCGAAAGAGCGTATTTCAAAGGCACAACGGGCCAGGAGGCGCCTGCCAGGAGGAAAGCGGCTAACAACGCAAAGCTCCGCAGCCTTCCAGGGCCACATCGCCCGGGAAGGACCGCAGCTCGGCGCCCGCGCGCTGGGAGCTCGCCAGCCCCGGACCGCCCAGCGGCGGAACCCAGGGCCTCGACCCAGGAGCAGCGCGCGGGGCGGGTGGGTGACGTCCGCGCAGCGACGGGGCGACGGGGCGGCGGGCGGACGCTACCACCGCCGGCGCTCCCCCTCCCCCAACGCCTGGCGCGGCCCGAGTCCGGCCGCCGGTCGCCGACTCACCTTCCCATCGCTGTGGAAGGGGAGGCCGAGCTCGTCGGGAGTGAGCTGGGGCCGAGCACGTGGCGGCTCCTCCGCCGGCACGGCGGCGGCGGCCTCGTAGTCCGGGAAGGGGTTGGGGAACGCCCGCTCCTCCATATCCGCGTCCCCGCCCAACTGCAACTTAAGCCTCCGGGACATGGTCTCGCCCATGTCGGCCGCGCGCCCTGCCCTCCGCGGGGCCGCGCGGTACGGCGAGCGAGCGGGGACAAACCTCCTCCGAGGCGCTCGGGCCCGGCCGCGGGCGGGTCTCAGGCAAGCCCTAAAGAAGGCGGCGGGCGCCCCGCCCCGGCCCGGCTCTGGACGGGCCCTCGGGGAGGCTGCGGCGGTTCGCAGTCACCGGGGCGCCGCGGTAGCGGGGTCCCCTCCGAGGAGTAGGCTCCGGCCAGCGGCGCCGCAAGGACAGCGTCTCCGGGGAGGGCGCTGTCCCTCGCCGTCATCCCGCCGTCGGGGGGGAGGGGGGTCTGGAGGAGGAGCCACCGCCTTTTTTTTTTTCCTTTTAGGTTTTAAGTTCCTTTGTTTTGAGTAAACCGGTATCTTTGGTAGCAGCACGTAATGTGAAAGCATCCTTAATCACCTAAATATTTCATTGACCCCCAAGCTCGTCCAATATTAGTGTAATTGCCCAGGAGCATAACATGTATAATAATAAAAGGACACAAGCAAGTACATCTGCATTTATATAATCACAACATAGTTAGCAGCCTTTATTGGTTCTCTTTGCTCTTCTTGTTGTTTCTTTAATTATTTGAAACTAAATAGATGTGATGATTTCTCCTCCTCGAGGGAAATATATGATCCCCTTTTTTTTTTTTTCCATTTAAACATTGAATGCCAGATGGTACTAGGTGATGACAAAAGATAGTTTCTACCCTCGGGATTCCAAGTTAGTGGGTGAGAAAAGTAAGCATAGCTTAGCATCATGTGGATACTTTTCTGAAACCAAGCAAGGTATACATTAATATATCAAAAAGTGACATGATAGAGGAAAACACTACCAAGCACTGGAAAGGCTCCATCCTCCTGCCTCTGTGGCCTGGCTTCCCACTCCTGTCTGTCCTGTTGTCTCCCCCAACTGTACAAGGATGCATATGTGAAACAGCCCCTACCTATAGGATGACCATGGGAAATTCCACTGTTGGAAAAAATCATTATAAAGGGGTTACTCAGCATAAATATATATCCTTAGAGTTCAAGGAAACAACTGATACAACGGGATGCCTTGAGGGGCCCGTTCCACTCTTCTGCTTCATTCCTTTGTCCCGGGGTCCATCTTTCTCCCACCCTCAGTCAAGGACATTTTCTAACTGCTCCTGAATTCTGATACTTTTACCATATAGGAAATTCAGTCCCCTTGTTACGTAGTTAGACATTAGCAGCAAGGAGGTGACAGTGGCGAGAAAGACAAGGAGAAATCAAGTCACACACCCAGCCATCTGGGGACTCTCTCTTGACCGCCCCCCCCCCCCCCCCCCGAGAACGGGCGAAAGTATGGTCGTGTGGTGAGCAACTTATCCTGATAAAGAGAGGCACAGTGACACGAGGGGGGACTTCCCTGGGCTGCGCATGGCCAGACCCCACAGGCGTATAACCTACAGTGAACCCCAACTCATTATACCATAATTATAATAAAATCTACATGTGGTTTTGCCCCCCTCCCCCCCCAGTGGGCGTTTCTTAGCGATTCAAGGGTGAGAGCATGCGCAGCAGTAAACTTGTTCCATAGCTCGGGACTGTCAATCAAATAATGATCCCCTGTCACTCACCCCCGCCTCCCTGCAAAATGCTCCTTAAAAGCACTCTTAAGCCAGTACAGGAATGCTGCTTTCAATACGCAGACACATCTCTCTCTCTCTCTCTCTCTCTCTCTCTCGCCTTCCGGTGACCTCCTTGGTTGAAGATACTTTGTTACAACGCAAGTCCCACGGTGACACCCTAACCACTGAGGCTCACCTGTCTTAGGAGCCATCCCTCTCCCGCCTTCCGGTGACCTCCTTGGTTGAAGATACTTTGTTACAACGCAAGTCCCACGGTGACACCCTAACCACTGAGGCTCACCTGTCTTAGGAGCCATCCCTCTCCCACTAGGAGTTTGCTGAAAAAAACAAAACAAAACAAACCCTGTTGTTGAATATGAAAAGATTACTGCTAATCACACACACACACAAAAACCGCAGACATCGCAAATTAATGATTTTCGGCTCATTGACATTATTCCTTTGGTCTGACTCTTAACTGTCTAGGGCCAGTATCCTGTTTTTCTCCATCCTGAATCCCCTCAGGGTGCACCATTGGGTGCAGCCGCACTGGCTGAGAGCTTGATGGTCAGAACGTTCCTCTGAGGGCTTGATGGTCAGAACATTCCTCGTTTACTGGCATGGCAGGGCAACATTGTGTCCACCACCTGGTGTGAGGTAAAGACAGGTTTTCTCATTCTTCTTAAAATCTTGGGCATAACCATGGACAACTGTTGGCAAGTACACAAACTTGTCCTAAGGACAACCAATATGTTCGAAGACGGAAATATCTAAACCCAGTTTAAGGAATTGGCCAATTTTCCTAAACGCTGTCCGATCTGCAGGTTCCTGCCCTCAGTGGAGATTTCACTTACTGATTACATTATTTTTCAAGAAGTGACTGTCTCCTTTCTTCACCTTCTTGTCTCCAAGAGGCTTCTTAATGCAGGAGGTATGTGGATCCGTTCTGCCCTTTCAAACCTCAGGACCGTCCTCCTCTGGTGTACACTCTTTAGTAGTACAAAGACTCGGCCAGTGCCTTGAATTACAACATTTTAATTATTTTAGGCCAAACCAAATTCTTAGACAGGGACGGCATCCTCCCCAACCCTTCTATGTAAGTGAGATGGACAGTACAAGGATTAGCTAAATGCCCAACCGAAACAAATCCCAGGAGTGGTAAGGACAATTTGCAAGTGACCTGTCCTTTCTTTCAAAGGAATCTAAGTGGGAGAGGGGCGCCTCTGTGTTCCCTGGCTGAAACCTAGGGCACCACTCAAGGTTGGGAACTCTGAAAGGGCCCAGGGAGTGAGACTTCTCCCTGTCACAGCAGGTTTTCCTGAGGGAGTGCAGAGGGCTGCGTGGCTGAGAAACTTCCAGATGGCATACATGTTGGCAGGGGGTCAGGGGAAGGAACATTCATTGATGACACATGAAGGCCTGAGGCTTTGTTTGTTTTTGATTTATTAAGTGTTTTTCTTTTTATTATATTTATTCTTCACGTTTGGCTTTAGATTTGCCCATGTTCCTCAGCTACCAGTAAGTCCCATTGCCAGAGCTGCCCAGGCTTTCATTAAGAAGGCCTTTCCTTTGGATGGTACACGGGGAAGTCCCAGCAGGCAGACCAGCAAACTCCCTTTGTCTTTCACTGCAATCCCCTCTGAGATTTCCCTACACTTTGTCCATCCATCAGCGTCCAAGTTGTTAGCTAGTTGGGGAAAGAAACAAGCCCAGGGGTATAAGGGAGGGGTTTGCTTTACCCCCTTTCTGTATTGATACATAAGAGGGTTCCTTCCAGCTACAAGCCACATACAGGACCTATGTATGCTCTACAGCCCTGATTTAAGACAAATTTGATCCCTTAAGCCAGCAGTTCTCAAAGTGGGATCAGAGACCATTTAGGGTGGCTATGAGGACAACACTAGTTTTTGGTTTTTTGATTTTGAGAATAATTTAATATGTTAACTTTAACATAAACTATTATATCTTAATGTCATTATTTTAAATGTGAAGAAACAGATCCTTACAAGACCAAAATAACACACAGGCCTTAAGGTGGGTTTCTCCCTTTTCCTTTTTTTAAAATTTAAACAAATGTTCACCAGGCCAGTTCAACAAGTAAAGGCAAATAATGTGGATATGAACGCTGCAGTTCGCAATATAGCACATCTAGAACCTAGGGAGGTGCATTAGACAGAAGGGGTAGTCATTCTAATTAAACAATCAAGTAACATCATGACAAATGGATTTGCAGCATCAAAACTGTTCATTTAGATTTCTTATCTCTTAGTGATCAGAGGTCCCACGTTGTCTCCAGTCTTTTTGATACCGACCAAGGTTCGTGACCTTCCCCAAACAATAGAAATTGACTAGAGGCCGGTCAAGGCTTTATTGGGGCCCCTGCTGCAGCAGGAGGGAGAACAAGTATCAGGTTTCCCTGCTTGCTTCCTGGGGGGTTGGGGAGTGGGGGGCTCTGCGGTGCAAGCTGTTTCCTTATATGGGGTGAGGGCAGGGGTGTATCCAGGGGTCGGGCCAGAGGGGTGGCTTAGGTTGTTTGCTTACCCCTTAGGTGGTGTTGAGTGCAGGGGGCACGTGCAGTGCCCTGCTTTTGCTGCCAGCTCTTCAGAAGTGGCAGTTGGGCTTTTTTTGGTCTTTTGTATCTTTTGTCCAGAATTTGCCCCAACTGCACTGCACACAGTTATTTTTAGTCCCATATAGTTTCTTTGTATCTTGTTGCTCTAGGAGCCGATTGTCCAGGTGCAAGCAGGGCAGCCCTGCAGCAGAGGGTCCCAGGTCCCAGCCTGTCTCATTTTTGTTGTGTTTTGTGTGAAATCCATTACGGAATGGAAACCTTTTGGACCTCCAACAATGGCAGGAGTACAGATCAGGGTTGTTTTTCTGGATATGAAAGGCTGCAATGATCTTTAACATAAAATCTTTTGTAAGCTAGATAACCAACTGCAGCTGTCCCAGCAGCAATGGTAACTGGTGCTCTGGTAGTCAGACATGTCACTCATACATGTGCACAGGACACTGAGCACGAGTGGGCCTGTGCAGACAGCTGGAGTCATGTGCGAGAGGAGTACCCGTGAGCTACCATCTCTCATGAGTGTACCGTGGGGTTTTCCAGAGGCAACATGATACGTGATGTCATAGCGGATTAAGTAGAGAAGCAGCCAGGTGTAAAGATTCGCAAAAATATAAAACAATGCCCCTTTTCTCATGCATGTTATTTTTTTTAACATCTTTATTGGAGTATAATTGCTTTACAATGGTGTGTTAGTTTCTGCTTTATAACAAAGTGAATCAGCTATACATATACATATATCCCCATATCTGTTATTTTGGTTTTGAAAATAGTTATCTTTCATAAAAATATGTTGTTTATGTTAACCTGCAGCATGTAATTTATGTTAATATATTGACAAATGAATAAATAGTAAAATGTTTTCAGTTTGAATTTCTAATTTGGTACATATTGATAGATATTGCCCATACAGAAGTTATTTTGGATCCTCAATAAATTGTAAAGGTGTAAAGGGATTCTGAGACCAGACATTTGAGGACCACTGCCTTCAGCAAGCTGTTGCATCAGGCATATTTCACTTCAGGGCCATGGAGCATTTAAAGCAGCACAATGTATAGGTGAACACTGCAAAGAGCTGCACCCTCACCTGCTCGTGTTTGCCACTTCCTGTAGTCTTTTTTACTAGGTCTCCCTATGACACTAATGTATTTTGATGTCATTTGCATAATTTCTTGCTTTGTGGAACTCAATTTGTGACTGGAAAATGATGATCAAAGAAAGGCTAGGTGTCAATTCAAACATGTAAAAGGAGAGTTAGGAGATCCTGACCCAAATGGCGTGGGTAGTCACGGATGTATCAATAGATTTAAAGCTTGTGCCAAAATTTAAAACGTAAGCTGGATGTTAGTGCTTCCACGATAGTTGTAGAAACCAGAAACAATTTAGATTGTAACCAATGTTGGGTTTTGCAAGCATTTGCAGGAAGAAGTGGTGGTGGATTGGAGGGCATCTTTCTCTGCTCCTGTCCCTGTGGCAGCTCTCAGCACCGGTCCTCTGTGGCGGTGCCCCTGGGTGCTGAGGACAGGGCCACTGCTCTCGTGGGGATGCTTCAGCGGCTCTCACCAGAGGAGGGCGTGGCGATCTTTGAAAATCTTTGAGTCAAAATAGGCAATTTCATGCTCTCTTTCTACATCAGATCAAAATTTATCATGACTGCCCAAAATATCTAATTTGATTTCTAGATCTCTGCAGGAATCTGTGGGATGATTTAAGTTGTTCTAGACTAACAGATAGATAAGAAGGCAAGGTTGAACCCAGCAGTTGGTTAGATCACAGAAAAGGCTAAGAAGGAGGAGACAGCACTGAAGTGGCAACAGGCTCTCAGCACGAGCTCATCTGGAATGCCCCAAAATACGAGACAGAAAGGTTGACTCAGCTCAGCCGTCTCTGAGAAGGTCTGGGGACACGCAGTCAGCCCCGACGCAGTCTATTTGCAAGGAATGTGTCTTCCTTTACCCTCTGAGGGCCAGGTGCAACCGTCGGGCCCAGGAACAAAGCCTCAGCTGCAGACGTGGTGGGATTCTGAGAACAATGCGGGGCAGGGCCTCATCCCCAGCTCAACCCGGATTGGTCCTCAGAAAAGAGAATGTCATCATTTCCCTCCCTCCCACAGGAAATGATGAATTTATTACATAAGGATGTTATTTGTACATTTAAATGAGCAATACTGAGGATTGAACTTCTAATTTAGCAATACAACATAGTTTTATATTATGTCAGTTCTACAGAATTTTACATTTCCTGTAAATACAAACTGTACGTCTGTTCCAAAATTTATTGCCTAGATGTTACATTGTAGGTGTTCAAGTAAAAAATGAAATGAAGGGATACGTAAATAACTGAAACTGAAAACAGGTAAACTATAAGTAACTTAGACTGCATTTGAGACATGGTTCTTACTAACTGCACCTTGCATATAATAGTTTACTAAACATGCAGTTATTTGACTTTTTAAAGATAAGAATTAGACATACATCTATATCACGATCTATAGAATTCTCTACTGACAGAATTGATTTCAAATTTTTCTTATGCTGTAAGGATTAAATTTTTCTTCCTGGCACTCAAGTAAGTACAAGGATAATCTCTATTCCCACAACGAGAGTTTTGGAATCAAATCTATCTATGTATCTATATCTTTGAATTGCTCTCTGAGCAAAACTGGGAGGACCCATGCCTCTGCATTTTGATCAATAACAGCGCTTTACAAAACATTGGAAGGAAGAATGGGCTTCACGGATAACTGTGCACTTCCCCTTCCTTCCTCCAGACCAGGCACAGCCCATGAGGGTGGCAAAGGCAGCGTGGTGCCCTGCGAAGCAGATGCAGTGCCAGAGGAGCAGACTCCCCCTAGAACATAGGGGACGCACTATAAAGAGTCCCATAAATATTTGGTGGCGGGGTGTGGTTTGCAGGTAGTGAGCCAGTGAACTGTGACTTCCTACTGTTGACGAGAAGCTCTTCATAAGCTAGGGGAACCTGGCCTACCTGGTGCACAGAGCAGTTGCAGAGATAAGTTCTTTCCGGGAAAAAATATAGGACTTTTCAGTAACGAGTACTACGAGATACCTTTTCTACTCAGATGGCTGCTCTGCCTCCATCTAGCTAATTATTTCCTTAGCTCTTCTCCATGCAAAGAAATAGGCCTCTCCTAATGCAAACTGGACTTCATTTGGGACAGCCCTCCCATTCACAAGGAAAGAGCTGGCTTACGAGCTAGCTACCCGATCTCCTTAGCAGATAATGGCATGGAAAGATCCCCCTCCTACTCTACATATTGTGCTATATAAACTGTCCAGAATAGGCTAATCTATAAAGACAGAAAATAGATGAGTGGTTTTCTGGGGCTGAGGGGAGAGGGGATTAGGAAGTGATGGTTAGGAGATACGGAGGGTTTTTTTGCGGTGATGAAAACGGTCTAAAATTGATGGTGGTGATACAATCAATTGCACAACTCTGTGATATACTAAAAGCCATTGAATCATACACTTTCAACGAGTGAATTATATGCTGTATGAATTATATCTCAATAAAGCTGTTACACACAAAAAACAGTTGAGGGACTGATAGCCAATACCCAGGCAGAAGAGTGCCATGATCCAACTCTCCACCAACACAGGTGGGTGGCAGGTCTGTGCTAACCTGCACCATGTGAGGTGGAGAAACTCAAGACACCTAGGCTCTATGTTGGGACACAGATTCATTATTGATTATTGGCCAAAAAAAGGCTTTGGGAGTGACATTACATGGCATCACTCAGATGTGCTCTGATATGGTCCCCATGAGACTTAGTATGGTGACCAGAGGAAGAAAGAGAAGGATAAGGAGGAAAAGAGAGAGATGGCATAATACACCCTAGGCCCTTCCTTGGAATTTTCCAAGTTCCTTTCCTCTGCCCAGGATTCTTGAAGACTGGCTGTGCCTTCTGGGTGAGGTGCCCCAGGCCCTGGCATTACATACAAGGGTCCGTTCCCATTTCTTTTCTTCAGAGCACTCGCTCTCTGCAGGGTACAAACCAGATGCCCCAGAAGCTCTGGGACTTGTGTCCCTGGAGATTCCCTAGGGTCCCCCTGGCTGGACCCAGGTTCTAGGAGAGTGGTCTGGAGCATGATTAGGCCTCAGAATGGGGCTGATGCACTGACTTGGGGTGATTCAAATTGTTTGTGTAAATAATGGCCCTGCAAAACATTATTTGCCTTGGGCCCTATACACCCTGCTGTATGTATTTGTCAATGAAAACTCAATCATCAAGCTAGGAAGGAAAAATTGAGAATTTTGAAATTGAGGATTATAACCTGGGAACTGTTCCGCCTGTTAGAAGTTGAAGGCACAGTCAAACACATTGTCGAGACAAAGGATCGTACATAAAAATGACATAGTGATATTTTACACAAAATTCACCAAAGACACACTAGCCCAGGTAATCACGTTCAAAGTGAGCAGCAAGTCACCATGACCCCCTGCAGACCTGGGAAAGAACACTAACCTTTTAAGACGTTCCATTGCTAGCATCAGAAGAAAGGAAAAAAATTGATCTTTACCGTCGAGCAGGCGCTCCCACCTTTGAGGAGGTCTGGTTAATGTATAACACAGATACACACTGCACCTTAAAGGGGGAGGGAGGAGGCCCAAACAGAGAGAATTTTATGCTTAAATTTTCTTGTCTTGCCTTAAAATGTAAATTTTATTTCATCACCTTCCCCAACCTCAGACATAATGTTAGTAGAGAAGAAGGGACACCATGTTCACCCCTGTGACTGTGTCACAGTCAACTGCATGGTCAACTCTTCTTCAAAAGGGGGTCAAGAATACACAAGAGTACAACATGGGGAATATAGCCAACATTTTAAAATAACATAAATGGAGTATAACCTTTAAAAATTGTGAATCACTATATTGTACACCTGCAACTTATAAAATAGTGTACATCAACTATACTTCAATAAGAAAAGAAAGAAAATAAAATATGAGAAACAAAAAGAATACACAAGGATATACAATTTCTCTTCCAGAAATGGTGATGGGAAGACTGGGTATCTATAAGCAAAAGAATGAAATTGGACCCTTATAAACCTGTTGACTGAAAAAAATGCACAAGCTAAAAGTTGAGAATTATGTTTTATTTGGTGGACAAAACAGGATTTAAGCTCGGGACACAGCCTCTCAGATCGCTCAGAGAGGTAAGGGGGGAGCTGGGATACAGAGGAGTTTTTGCAACAAAGACCAGGTAGTCAGGACATCAAAAGATTACTGTTAATGAAAGAAAACCAGACATCTCAAGTTAAGAAATTTAGTGCTTTTATATGTGTGGGAAGATGCAAGAGTCTGGGCTCACTGAAATCATTCCTTTGATATGCACCTCAGCTATCGGGGGCCAGTATCCTGTGCTTTCTCATCCTGAGTCTCCTCAGGGTGCAAGTCAGGGGGTGGCTGCAGTGGCTGACTGCTTGATGGTGGGCATCCTGTTTCTACCCTGAGTTCCCTCAGGGCTCACCACAGGGCGGGCTGTAATGTGATGGCTTGATTTGATCCTTTGTTTACTGATATGCAAGGGAACTTTTTTTTTCATTGACATACCATACACAAAAATCAACTCAAAATGGATTTAAGACTTAAACATAAGACTCCAAACTCTAAAACTCCTCAGAGAAAACATAGGGAAAAAGCTTCATGACATTGATCTTGACAGTGATTTCACAAATATGACACCAAAAGCACAAACAACAAAAACAAAAATAAACAAGCAGGGCTACATTGAACTAAAAAGCTTCTGCACAGCAAAGGAAACAATCACTAGAGTGAAAAGGCAACCTAAGGGTTGGGAGAAAATATTTGCAAACCATGTATCTGATAAGGAGTTAATCTCCAAAATGTACAAGGAACTCCTACAGCACAACAGTAAAACAAACAAACAAACAAACAAACAAAAACCAACCAAACAAAAAAAAACCCAACTCAATTTAAAAGTGGGACTTGAATAAAATAGTCAAACACAGAGAATTGAAAAGAAGAATGGTGGCTACCAGAGACTGGGGGGAGAGAGAAATGGGTATAAAGTTTCAGTGACCCAAGATGAATAAGCTCTCGAGATCTGTTCTACCACATTGTACCGATACTCTACAGTAATCTATTGTGCACTTTAAAATTTGTTAAGAGGGTAGATCTCATGTTAAATGTTTTTTCCACAATAAAATAAAATAAAAACAACAGCAAACAGACAAAAAAAAGATATATAGTTCAGTTACATGTCCTTTCATTTGTGTTATTGTAGATATATGTCATGTATATACGTCATAAACATCCAAACACAGTGTTAATCTTTCTTTTAAAGAAATTAATAGAATTAAAAAAGAACTTCAAACTGTTTCCCCTGCAGTGGACAACAGCTGAAATAGCTAACCGTTCTTTTAGTTTTCAGCTGTTACTTTTTGCTGGGACCTTTGAAGTCTCCCTGTGATGGAGCACGACCCTATGGGGGCCTTCCCGGGACAGACCCCTCCCCCATATCCTCTGCTTTAGCTCCTTTCTGAAGTACCTAGATAATAGTATCTGATGCACATTTCCTGAGTTGCTTTACAGATGTGAAAAAAACCCACCAAACGGAAGACGTTAATTACTAGATGTCCATGAGCACATAGCCCCCAGGTCTCCTAGAGCCTGAGGATAGATAATGTTAACCCTTGTGACACCACCCTGTTACCTCACCATGAACCAATCAGAGAATTGTGCACGAGCTGATCACTTACCCTGCGACCCCTTCCTCACCTGGCTTTTAAAAATGCTTTACTGAAACCCATTGGGGAGCTCGGGGTTTTTGAGCTCTAGCTGTCCAGGACTACTATGTGTGTGGCACCTTACAATAAAGGCTGCACTTTCCTTCACCATAACCCAGTGTCAGGAGTCTGGCTTTACTGGGCAAGGCTGAGCAGACCCAAGTTTGGTTTGGTAACATCCCCATGCATGTGTAGATCTGTAGCAGATCAGCCAAGAATCTGGGCAGAGTTTACAGTCAGATTTTGGGGTTTAGCCACTCTGCGTCTCCTTCCCTTCCAGGATTTCTTCCCTAACTTTCCATCTGTTCTGCCAGCCCCAAATTTTGTCATCTGACACTTCAAGCTTCCCTGAGCAGCCTGCGGCCTGGGGAGTTCTCCAGGTTGCTTCAGGCCAACAGCTGCATAATCACAAATCTTGCCCACTAGGCTCCCTGACTTTCAAGGACTGACTCCACTCCAGTTTCTGCCTGCTGTTGATCAGGCTCAAGTATATACACACTGTGGCCTTTTTTTTTTTTTTAATTTTCATTGGAGTATAGTTGATTTACAGTGTGTGTTCGTTTCAGGTGTACAGCAAAGTGAATCAGTTACACATATACATATATCCACTCTTTATTTTTTTTTTAGATTCTTTCCCCATATAAGCCATTACAGAGTATCGAGTAGAGTTCCCGTGCTCTACAGCAGGTTCTGATTAGTTATCTATTTTATATATAGTAGTGTGTATATATCAATCCCAATCTCCCAGTTTATCCCTCCCCACCCTTATTCCCTGGTAACCAGAGTTTGTTTTCTACATCCGTGACTCTACTTCTGTTTTGTAAATAAGTTCATTTGTTCCATTTTTTTTAGATTCCATATATAAGTGATACCACATGATATTTGTCTTTCTGTGTCTGACTTACTTCACTCAGTATGACAATCTCTAGGTCCATCCATGTTGCTGCAAATGGCATTATTTTGTTCTTTTTTATGGCTGAGTAATATTCCATTGTATATATGTTCCACATCGTCATTATCCATTCCTCTGTTGATGGACCACACTGTTGTCTTTTTAACTCTTTTTTTTTTTCCAGATTTTATCAGTGTTATCTGCAGGAGGATTTGACCTCCTGCAGATAGTTCGGTGGAATCATTCCCCCATTATAGAAGCCAGAACTCCTGTATATATTTTATGTTTTTCTTTAGCAATAAATCATGAATGTTTACCTCTGTCCTTAAATATCTCCTATAACATGATTTTATTGGCTGCATAGTATCCTACTGTATGACCTATCAGAACTTATTTTATCAAATCATTATGAGAGATTTAGTTATTTCTGTTTGTTTTTATGAGTAACAAATAATAAGATATTAATGGCCACTGGCCATTCACCAAAGTTGAAAGCAGCTCTTTTGCCCCTTTCCTGTTTTCCCATTTCTGTTCCCTTCTAACCTTGAAAGAACCTAATTAACCTGTTGGTTCTTTTCCTAGATAAGAAGAAGTAAGAATGAAGAATTAAGTAAAGAATGACTAGCTCTCTACCCTCAAGAGACCCTCTTAGTAATCCTGCAGGCAGATCACACAGGCAAGGTAACATATGAAAAGAGAGTCAGCCAGTCTGCGCACAATGGAGAAGGATGCAGAACCCAACCTCCTGCCTCGATGATTCACTGAGATTCTTCCCCTCCTTTTATCCCTTCAAAAATTATAATGGCTGAGCAGAATCTTTGGACTTGGTCTTGGGACAGGAGTCCACCTTCTCCCCAGATTGCCAGCTTTTCTGATTAAAGCACCTTTCCTTTCTATTGACACATGCCTCTCGACTATTGGCTTTTGAGTGGCGAGCAGAACTTGAGTTCAGTAACAAGGTGATCATGTGGCAGTGCACGGCACTGCCCAGCTTTGGGTGGGGCCGCTCACGCTGTATTGTGCCTGAGACATCCCTAGGAGCACAGCTTAGGATACACATAGTTCTGTAGAGCTGTGCTGTGCTGGGGCCATGTCTAGGAGCCCAGGGACACTGTCAGGGAAAAGGAGGATATGAAGTGCTAGAGAATCCTAAAGAAACTATGAGTTGGAGTCTTGGAACTAAATGATATCTTTTCTGCTAAACCTGAAATTACTAGTCATGCCTTTACATGTCTGCCTGTAGTGCTGCTGAAAAAGTGTGGACTACACACTGTACCAAAGTCACTGGCTTCTTTCTACTTTCACGCATCCCTGCTTTGTCTCTGAATCTCTTCCTTTGTCTGACCCTTCCCGTCCCCTCCTTCTCCATTGCTCTCCATGCTCAGCTCCAGGAATCAGCATGGACCTGTGTAGGTCTCGGTCCAGAGAGTGGCACCTTGACCACAGCGTGTTTGTGAAGACTTGCCCAGGGAAGAAGAGAGCGTTCTTTATTGCTGATCATATTGAGGAACTCTCCTGCTGAGAAGAACTTGGGTTAGAAGAGGGAGCATCTTTACAAAAAAATGACATAATTATAGTTTCTTTACTGACATGGGTATGTTAAAGATTCTTATTTAGCTAAGAGACCTTTGGATATAACGAGACTTAAAAATTACATTTACTTGTGGGTGTGTTGGGTCTTCCTTGCTGCGCGCGGGCTTTCTCTAGTTGCAGCGAGCAGGGGCACGGGCTTCTCATTGCGGTGGTTTCTCTTTGTTGCGGAGCACAGGCTCTAGGTGCGCGGGCTTCAGTAGTTGTGGCACGCAGGCCTTAGAGCGCAGGCTCAGTAGTTGTGGCACACGGGCTTAGTTGCTCCACAGCATGTGGGATCTTCCCGGAGTAGGGCTCGAACCCGTGTCCCCTGCATTGGCAGGAGGATTCTTAACCACTGTGCCACCAGGGAGGTCCCACATTTACTTTTCTTTATATTCCTTTCTAGGGTTAGGGTAACGTTTTGACTGAAATTTAAATATAGGGCTATAAAATAGAACAATAAAATATTTTCTGTTGGAAAGAAAGAAAGAAAAAGAAAGAAAGAAGAAAGGAAGGAAGAAAGAAAGGAAGAAAGGAGAAGGAAGGAGGGAGCAAGGGGAAAGAGCAAGAAGGAAAAAAGACAAAAGAAGGGTGGAGGGTGGAGTGAGGGGGAGGAAATACTTTGTGTCGCTTCTCAAATCAAAGTTCCTTCTGGGGAAAGTGAGTTGGGGTCCCATAAGCAAAATGCTTGATGTGTTATCTTTTCAAATGATCATTAATATAATATTCCTACACGTGACTACATTTTAGACTGTTAATTCTTACTATATACACAGTTTTAGATCTTTTGTCTCTCCATCTGTCAGGGAAAGAATTGGCAAGGGTGGGGGTGACTCATCTTGGTAATTTCTTCTAGTCCTGTATTATTTCTCTGGCAATATGAATATCATGGAATTCTATCTGATTGGGCAAAAAATCTCTCTGTGTTCTTTTATTATTATTTTTAGTAAATTATATCTACCCAGAATTCATATCACTAGTGGAGGCTTCAGTTCTTAAAAAGAATTGATTAACTAAGATTGGTTCCATCTGTACTTGGTCCTGTTGAATATAACATTCACCCTCCTCCTAGCACCAGGTTAATAAAGATAGTGAGAAAGTCCAATAGAACCCATCCAGATTAATAAGGAAAGATGCAAAAGAAAAGTTATAGTTTGGCTATCATGGATCTCATTAATGTAAAGTTTATTGTTACCACCACCAATACGATCAGATGTATCCTTATTAACAGGGAAACAGAAGGAGATTTCGCATACATAGAAGAGAAGGTAGTGTGACCCAGGAAACAGAGACTGAGTGATGTAGCCCCTAGTCCAGGAATGCTGGCCGCCACCAGAAGCTGGGAAAGGCAAGGGATGGATCTCTCTTATAAGACAGAAAAAGTGCAGCTCTGCTGACACCTTGACTAAGGCTCAGTGATACTATCTTTGGACTTCTGGCTCCAGAAACATGAGAGAATAAATTTCTATTGTTGTAAGCCACTGTGTTTGTGGTAATTGGTTACAGCAGCACAGGAAAGGAATGCACCATGCAATGGAATGCTATCTAGCAATAAAAATAAATGAACTGCTCCACACACAACTTGGATGGATCTCAAAAACATAACACTGAACAAAAGGAGCCAGAGTCAAAAGACAACCCACTGTATAGTTCCATTTAGGTAAAGTTTAAAAACAGTCAGAGGGGCTTCCCTGGTGGCACAGTGGTTGAGAATCTGCCTGCCAATGCAGGGCCCTCGGGTTCGAGCCCTGGTCTGGGAAGATCCCACTTGCCGCGGAGCAACTGGGCCCGTGCGCCACAACTGCTGAGCCTGCGCGTCTGGAGTCTGTGCTCCGCAACAAGAGAGGCCGCGATAGTGAGAGGCCCGCGCACCGCGATGAAGAGTGGCCCCCGCTCGCCGCAACTAGAGAAAGCTCTCGCACAGAAACGAAGACCCAACACAGCCAAAAATAAATAAATAAATTAATTAATTAATTAAAAAAAAAAACAAAACTGAATGAAATCGGGTCCAGTTGCATCTGATGTGAGTTTTCCCCACCATCGTCTCTATAGAGACTGTGGCTCAAGGGCTGGGATGGGAGTGTGGCTGCACCTGCTCTTTCATCCCCTTTCCCTTCTGGACCTACCTTGGTTTGGATTGTTTCAATCTGACGCTGGTGGCTTCTCTGCTATGCCATTCTCTGTGTAGATGCTATGTGTGTTTGATTTGGGAGGGGGCAGTGTTCAGCTTCACCCTGACCTACCCTTTATCACAGAGTATTCCCTCAAAAGGGGGCAACTGTGTGTCCCGTTAGCCGCGCCAACAGTCCAGGTCTATAGCATCTGTTCAGGGCAGGGCTTGCCGTCTCTGGTCCTGTGCCTGGGTGACCCGAGGGCTCCTGTCTCCCCCAGCATCTAAGCTCCGCACTGGAATGCCTCATCCCCCCTTCATGTCTCCAAGAGCTTCAGAGATCTGGGCTGGGTGGAGGAGTAACTCCCTTTGGTTCTCTGGCACATCCCACAGTGGGTCCCTCTCATCTTGCTGGCATGGGGGGCATCAACGGGGGAGAGAGAGGCCAATCGTTTTTTTCTTTTTTTAAATCATGTTTTTCTTTCAATTGACACGGTTTCCTCTCTCGGGTGCTACTTTGGTAATGATTAGGTCCCCACCTCTCAAGAACATTGCATCTGAACAGGCTGAGACAGAGCCAGTGTGAACACGGACCCCAAACCTGGGCTTTCGGAATAAAAAGAACAGGAAAAAACAGCCTTTCTCTTCACTTACAAAGGGAGTCCCTCAGAGGGTCCAAAGCTCTGTTTTCCAAACGTAGAAAACCTGGAGCTCAATGCAAACTGGAAACCAAAAGATATCAGAAAAGAAGCAGAGTGCTTCATCATATACTCAAGGTCTGATCATCCCACCTCTTCTACAAGGAATGGCCCTACTCCAGCATTTTTAAAGGAAGATGTTTGTTTCTATTTCACTTTCCAAGTAGGTATAAAATCTACTAAAAGGGATACAATGAATCAGAATAAATCAGCTCACTCACAAGAGACACTCCCGGATAAAGATTTTTGGTTGCTGAGATTATTCAGCACATTATTTCAAAGAGAATTCAAAAGTGGCAGCTACATTCGCTGATAGGTTATGTGAGACACACATACATACAACCTATTTTTCAGTGTATATGTCAAGGGGCCAAGACCCTTGATCAGCTCAATAAGTTATTTTGTACATTACAGCGCACAGAACAACAGAGGGAAAGACAATTTCTTGGAGAGGTTCACGCGCTCTGAAGGAGGCTGGAGCCCAGCGCCCCGCGCCTTAGTTAGCTGGACCTCTCGTCTTCTTTGGTTGCGATGGCCTCAGAGGCAGCCGATTCCTCTAATCGATTTGCTGGCTTCTCCTCCTCCTGGGGATAGAGGTCCAGGTACTTCTGCATGCACTCCTGCATTGCCCGGAACTGGTCTACACAGTCCGACCCCTTGACATCCTCTGTGCTGCCATGGAAGCAGGAAAAGGCCGCCCCCAAGGCACGGGCAGTTCCAGTTGATGTCTCTGTTGGGTAGGATCAGCCCATGCTCCTCGTACGGATCACTGGGGTCGTCGGCCACCAGCTCAGCGTTGCTTGGAGTTTCATGGTCTTCTTTGGTCACAAATATGATTCGATCCTTCCCTTCCTGCCGGCAGTAGGCCATGATGCAGCCGGGCGCTCCGACCTCACACCGTGACCTCTCTGCTCCAGAGAGGCCAATCTTTTTTTCAGGCACTTCTAATTCCCATAAATAATTCTTCTAGCACCTCCTTCCTCTCTGGGCTCTGGGTGGGGATAGGTAGGGCAGAAGCACTTCCCGCTTCTCTGTAGAAGGAGAAGAGAGGAGCCTCTCATCGTGAATGCTGGGCAAGATCACAAGATAACTCAGGGACCTACCCACACCCACTCCTCCTCTGGGGAGGCAGGTGGAAGCTACAGGTCTCCTTCTTAGTTCGTGGGGTGGGGAGGCTATAGATGACCCTGACTATAGTGGGTATACTCAGCACCTTTCTGTCCTTCGTATTGGACTTTAGTCACTAATTCTGGGGCAACTGGAAAAATCCCACTTGATCTGTTGTCCCAAGGACCACTGCCCCAATCTTTGCAGATAAAAGAATACTCAAAAGATGGGTCCAAGCAAAGTGTGCAGGCAATATTCTTTCTCCCAGAAGTATCTAAGAATACTAGAAGATAGGCTCCAATCTTTGGTAACTTCTGTATTTTTATAAGCTTGTATATTTTTGTCTGGTTGGATCCCCAACTACAGTTGTAACTGGAGGAACAAATTATCTTCATATTCCTTGATCCCTGAAAGTTTACTTGTAATTGAGAATAATAAACCCTCATTCTACCTGCATTCATCTATGTTGTTACACTGGGCAGGTAAAACTTGCTTTTTTGTCATTTGCAATTCTTCTTTCATGCCAAGACTGTTCTTTCTCTCTAATCAAGGGGGTGATGCCCATCATCATCCACTAGTTCCATGGTTTCCTGGAAGGACTCACTTGACTCAACACTCTGATTTGGCCCAAGGTACATAAAATCATTGCAGAAGATACTTGGATTAGTTCTCTCAACTTCTGTTGCGTTCTCAGGAAAACATATTCTGACCTCTCTCTCCTCCCCCTTTCTGACCTTTAGTCGGTGTCTTCCACCGGCCAAATGCTTCAGGAAGCCAGAAGGTGAGAGAGCAAAAGGAATCATGCCCATAAGGGTCAGCTTCCTGAGGCCCAGAGCAGAATGCCAGGGGGGATGGATCGAGGGGTTAGAGCTGGGGAGGAAGAGAGTGTAACCAGCACAGATGTCCCTTCTACTAGAGAAGCACAAAGAATCCAGGTCATTCCAGACCATTGAGGAAGAGCCCATTGGTTTGTAGATTACACTAGTCACTGTCATTTGCCCCTTGTCCAAGTCCTTGTGGTTCCTTGGAGGTGGGGCTTCCTCGGCTTCATCCTGTGCTATGGGGCTCCTGCCTAGGCGGGGCACCCTGACCGCTCCCCCAGCTCCATTCTCCTCAGGTTTGCCCCGTGAATGGTCCTCTCTGAGCTCCTGCCAACTCTCCAGGGACAGCAAAGGCGTGGAGGACGGGTCCTGCCATTCTAGGGTCTACAAATAAAATAAAATAAAACTAGCTAACCCTTTTCAGTCAGTTTGGGAATAAACTTTTAGTAAAATTGGTCATGGTAAAGTTTATTTACCACATTTTAAAAGGAATTGATTCCTTGTGACAAAAATCTAGAAATTCAGAGTTTACCTATTGTTGCTTATTTCTACTAAGTCAAAACTTCCAGATTTTACAAGATTCTTCTGTCAGTTTTACAAAGTCTCCAACAAACGTTTTTTCTGTGTGTAGAATTAATTGTTGCCAGTATTTTGTGTTGATCGTTTCTGATGGTGATATTATAATTTGGATGAAAGACTGATACTTCGTATTTATTTCTTTAATAATCTTTGAGAAAGTGTGTACAGTTTTGCCCAGGAATTTCAGGGCTGCAATATTCCTGATGATTGGTCTAACATTTTAGTAATTCGGTTTCTGCCTATTCTTATCTTTCCTTTTCTGTCAATGTTCTAATTATCTATTCAAAAACATGCCTATATATATATGTATAGATAGATAGATATAGACCCTGACTTTTACCCATAAACATTTTATCATGAGCATTTCCTCAAACTATGCTATACTCTGCCAAAATGTGATCTTAGTGGCTGTGTAATATTCCACCTAAAGGAAACACCCTAACTTCTTCAGGAGGCCCCTATTTTTGGACTCTGAGTTATATCCAATTTCTCCATATTATTAATAACACTTGGAAAATATTCTTATTTGTAACTCTGCATGTCTGATTGTTCCACTATAACTATTCCTAGAAGTATAATCAGTGGATCAAACGATGTGAAATTTTAAAGCTTCTTGAATCATTTTTCCAAAAGATTTTCTTTAGGAAATAATTTTGGTTTTGCTCAAACACAGAGAAAAGGGGAGAAAAACACCCAGTGTTATATATCATAGCGTATTACTGTATTATTTTTCCCTGAAAAATGTTTAAAGTTGATATTAGAAAATGCTCACTTAATCATAAAAATAAAAATCAGTGCAAACGTTACATTCAACAGCACAATTCTCATAAAATGGCTTTAGTTTAGAGTCCCTTTGCCCCTTTAAACCCCTTTCTAGGCCCTGTTCTCCCCTGTCCCCAGGTGAAGTCTCCAGCAGGTTGTGACTTTTCTGTTAACTCACATGTAATCGAGAACCTCTAAGGTCACTGTGCAAAACACAGCCTCAAGGGTATCCGCTTTCAGTAAAAACAATATATATGCCCACATCTACCCATTTGCTTGAAAACAACAAAAACTCCTGTATAAACTTGGTTCTACAGGACTGAGAGGCTTCTTTGAGATGATAGGACAGTTAGGCATCCTCAGGCTGGTGCTGTATGAAGACAGGAGCTGGAGAGGCCAGCAGCACTGCACCTAGTCCATGGGCAAGGGCCTTGGCAGACACGGAGAACACGACCTCCATTTTCACAGCGAAAGGGACATGAGCAGAGCCACACACCAAACAACCTCAGTCACATCATGGAAAAGATAGAGAAAAATGAGCCCAGAGCCTGACCAGGTGTCAGATTCTTTCCCACAAAGCTGGACTTCCAGTCCTCCACTCTTAGTGTAAAGCGACCAGGAAGTAAACTGACATAGAAGATATATACGTATATATATATATGTATATTCTATGTTTATTCTCTCTCTCTCTCCATATATATATGTACGTATATATGTATGTATGTATGTATATATATCTCCAAATACAAGGCTAAAGAGATTCCAAAGAATTGGAATAACACAGATTTCAGGGGCTTCCCTGGTGGCGCAGTGGTTGAGAATCTGCCTGCCAATGCAGGGGACACGGGTTCGAGCCCTGGTCTGGGAAGATTCCACATGCCGCGGAGCAGCTGGGCCCGTGAGCCACAACTACTGAGCCTGCGCGTCTGGAGCCTGTGCTCCGCAACAAGAGAGGTCGCGATAGTGAGAGGCCCGCACACCGCGATGAAGAGTGGCCCCCGCTTGCCACAACTAGAGAAAGCCCTCGCACAGAAATGAAGACCCAACACAGCCAAAAATAAATAAATAAATAAATAAATTTAAACTCCCCCCCCAAAAAAAACAAAAACAAAAACAGATTTCATTACCTGACCACAATGAAAATAACAAAAAAATCAATAATGGAAAGATAGCCTCCAAATCTTGTAGGTCTAGATTCATAATGAAAATTAGAAAATAGTTTGAATTGAATGGTAATGAAAATACCACATATAAAAACTTGTGAAATGTAACTAAAGCAATATTAGGAGGAAAATTATACACATTTAAAACAAGGAAAAGCTCAAACTTAATGAGTTAGGCATTCAAAGGGGCAGGTAAACAACTGAATAAAATCATTGTGGTGTGAATTAAATGTAAGACAATCCTAGTTTTCATCAGAGGAAATTATATAATGTATCCGGAGACCATTGCTCTAGGTCTTGAATTTCTCAGTCAAATTAATGGGTAGGTTCCTTATGAGAATTTGAAATGGGGTGACTTAGTCCATAACTGATTCCTGTTCACAGAAGCAAAGACCCAGGAAATTTCAAGAAAACCTGAAATTAACTTTATTCCTAAAAATTTTCCTCAAAAAATGATTAAAGAGTGTAACATTTTCAAAGTGAAATAAGTAGTTATGCCAAAAGCCTCCTCCACTTGGTATAAAATATTGGTGAACAATTGGCCTACATTCTGGATGAATGACTGAATGCAAAATGATTGTCTTCAAAATGGCCATGACAGCAAAAGATCAGAAAGACAAATTGGAAACAATCCCATTTACCATCATACGAAAAGAATAAAATACCTAAGAATAAACCTACCTAAGGAGGCAAAAGACCTATACTCAGAAAATTATAAGATACTGATGAAAGAAATCAAAGATGACGCAAACAGATGGAGAGATATACCATGTTCTCGGATCAGAAGAATCAATATTGTCAAAATGACTATACAACCCAAAGTAATCTACAGATTCAGTGCAATCCCTATCAAATTACCAATAGCATTTTTCACAGAATTGGAACAAAAAATTTTACAATTTGTATGGAGACACAAAAGACCCCCAATAGCCAAAGCAACCTTGAGAAAGAAAAACGGAGCTGGAGGAATCAGGCTCCCTGACTTCAGACTATACTACAAAGCTAGTCATCAAACCAGTATGGTACTGGCAAAAAAACAGAAATATAGATCAATGGAACAGGATAGAATGTCCAGAGATAAACCCACATAACTATGGTCACCTAATCTATGACAAAGGAGGCAAGGATATACAATGGAGAAAAGACAGTCTCTTCAACAAGTGGTGCTGGGAAAACTGGACAGCTACACATAAAAGAATGAAATTAGAACATTCTCTAACACCATACACAAAAATAAACTCAAAATGGATTAAAGACCTAAATGTAAGGCCGGATACTATAAAACTCCTGGAGGAAAACATAGGCAGAACACTTTTTGACATAAATTGCAGCAAGATCTTTTCCTTTTCTTTTTTTTTAAAGAGTCCTTGCTTTTTGTTTTTTTTAATTTTTATTTCTTAATAAGGCTTTTTAAAAAAAATTTATTTATTTTTATTTTTATTTTTTGGCTGTGTTGGGTTTTCTCCAGTTGCAGAGAGCAGGGGCTACTCTCCGTTGTGGTGCACAGGCTTCTCACTGTGGTGGCTTCTCTTGTTTTGGAGCATGGGCTCTAGGTGCGCGGGCTTCAGTAGTTGTGGCACGCAGGCTCAGTAGTTGTGGCTCACGGGCTTAGCTGCTCCGCGGCATGTGGGATCTTCCTCGACCAGGGCTTGAACCCATGTCCCCTGCATTGGCAGGAGGATTCTTAACCACTGTGCCACCAGGGAAGCCCACAGCAAGATCTTTTTCAATCCACCTCCTAGAGTAATGAAAATAAAAACAAAAATAAACAAATGCGACCTAATTAAACTTAAAAGCTTTTGCACAGCAAGGAAACCATCAACAAAACAAAAAGAAAGCCCACAGAATGGGAGAAAATATTTGCAAATGAAGCGACCGACAAGGGATTAATCCCCCAAATATACAAACAGCTCATGCAGCTCAATATCAAAAAAAACAAACAACCCAAACAAAAGAAGGGTGGAAGACCTAAATAGACATTTCTCCAAAGAAGCCATAGAGATGGTCAAGAGGCATATGAAAAGATGCTCAGCATCACTAATTATTAGAGAAATGCAAATCAAAACTACAGTGAGGTATCACCTTATACCAGTTAGAATGGCCACCATCAAAGAAGTCTACAAACAATAAATGCTGGAGAGGGTGTGGAGAAAAGGGAACCCTCCTCCACTGTTGATGGGAATGTAAATTGGTGCAGCCACTATGGAGAACAGTATGGAGATTCCTTAGAAAACTATAAATAGAGCTATCATATGATCCAGCAATCACACCCCTGGGCCTATATCCTGAGAAAACCATAATTCGAAAGGATACATGCACCCCAGTGTTCACTGAAGCACCATTTACAATAACCAGGACATGGAAGCAACCTAAATGTCCATCAACAGAGTAATGGATAAAGAAGATGTGGTACACATATACAATGGAACATTACTCAGCCATAAAAAAGAATGAAATAATGCCATTTGCAGCCACATCGAAGGACTACAGATTATCATACTAAGTGAAGTAAGTCAGACAGAGAAAGACAAATATCATATGATATCGCTTATATGTGGAATCTAAAAAAAAAAGGGTACAAATGAACTTATCTACAAACCAGAAATAGAGTTACAGATGTAGAAAACAAACTCATGGTTACCAGAGGGTGAGGGATAAATTGGGAGATTGGGACTGACATGTACACACTACTACATATAAAATAGATAACTAATAAGAACCTACCATATAGCACAGGGAACTCTACTCAATACTCTGTAATGGTGGGAATAGAATCTAAACAGGAGTGGAGATTGGTGTTTGTATAACTGACTCGCTTTGCTGTACAGCAGAAACTACCACAACGTTGTAAATCAACTATACCCCAATAAAAAATTAATTACTTAAAAAAATGGCCATGATTCTGTAACCCAGCCGCCAGCTTGCCCCCCACCGCCACTCATCGCTCCTCCTGACGTCCTGGCGCGGCTGGCGAGCCGAGAAGCAGGGGGTGCTGTCCTCACTTCTTCAGCCTCTTCCTGCCCATCTGCTGGTCGCCTTCAATCGCTGGAGGGTGGGTGTGGGAGGGACCGCACCTCCCTTTATGCTTTACTCTTCCATTTTTTCTTAATGTCCTAATTCCTTTATTCCCCTTTGAAATTGCTATCTTTGCCTTCTCCTCCCTGTTTATCTTTTTCTCTCTAGCCCTTATCAACATTTAAAAATAGTATCTTTTTTTGGGGGGGGGTGGTTTGTATACCAAAATGATCTAGAAGCAACAAACACCAGATCTTGTTTTTTTTTTTTATTGAAGTATAGTTGATTTACAATATTGTGTTAATTACTGCTGTACAGCAAAGTGATTCAGTTATACAATATATACATTATTTTTAAAACATTTTTTTCCATTATGGTTTATCATAGGATATTGAATATAGTTCTCTGTGCTGTAGAGTAGGACCTTGTCGTTTATCCATTCTGTCTATAAAAGCTTGCATCTGCTAATCCCAACCTCCCACGCCATCCCTCCCCCACCCCCTCCCCCTTGGCAACCACCAGTCTGTTCTCTATATCCGTGATTCTGTTTCTGTTTCATAGATAGGTCCATTTGTGTTATATTTTAGATTCCACATTAAGTGATATCGTATGGTATTTGTCTTTCTCTTTCTGACTTAGTTTACTTAGTGTGATAATCTCTAGTTGCAAGAGCTTGTTTTCTAAATCCCATTTCTTACAAAAAGGAACCAGGACTCCTTGAAGAAATATCTGAAGCTAGGCCTGGGACTGGGGGAGTCTGAGGTGAGCCTGGGATATCATCTTGTTTTACCAGAAATCAAGGAAGAATTCGATGAAGGATAAATAGGGTCAAAGGACACAGGATTTGCTTTTCTGTATTTATTGTATACCTCAATAACACTTACCAAAAAACCCAAAAAACCAACAAACACATGGTCTGGAAGAGGCTCCCACTGCCCCAAAATGGGTCAGTTTGTCAAAAAGAATAATGACGATAATAAATCATAACAGTAAAAAATTGCATGAGTCCATATAAAATTCAAAAGCAAAAAGAAAGAAAAGGCAGAAGAAGGCAAGCTCTTATTTACAAATGGCAGCGAATAAATTTAGAAAGAATGGTAGAATTTTAAACAGCACCCCTAAGTGATCATTGATAGCTGATTGATCAGTGATCATTAGATAGATGATAAAACGATGAGATAAAATGTTGTGGGAACAGGATGTTATACACAAAAACCCTCATCCCACAGATTACTTACAGATTACTTAGGTTAATTACTAATTAGATAGGGGAAGATGTGGTTTTAGAATTGAGAGGCTGGTTGGTTCCTTATCCAAGTGACCTAATTTAACAGCACCAACAGTGAGATAATCTGACATTTTGGAATTCCTGACGTGGTACAATAAGAAATATTCAATATCTTCTATTTATACTCTTACCAAAAGAATTCGGCTTGAATCTCATCACAAGGAAACCATCAGACAAATGCAGAATGTGGTTAATTTAAGAATCTGGCCCAGATTCTTAAAAAACAGTCAATTACCATGAAAAGGAAGAAAAGGCAAGGGGTAAGTTTTAGACTAAAAGAAACTAACATTTAACAGCTTCGGTGTGTGAACCAAATTGGATCTGGGGTGGGGCAGTACTTTAGATGACATCTTGGAGACAGTTGGGGAATCTGAAAATGATTTCTCTCTTAGATGACATTATTGAATTATCTTTGTAGCTATGAGAATGGTATTGTGGTCATGCAGGAGAATGCCAGTCTTAAGAGAAGAATGCTGAAGTGTTTAGGAGTGAAGTGACATAACATCTGCAACTTACTTTCAAATCATCCAGAAGTTTTATATACATACTTCGGTACACATACAGATAGATACATACATATGGTTAATGAAAACCTGGCAAAACACTGACAGCAGATGGAGTTAGGCAACTGTATGCAGATGTTTGATGCTAGCTAGAGAAGACTGAAATGTTGAGCACTACTGGGAAATACAACTAGTCCCACAGTTCTTGGGAAAACAAAGAAAACAAAGTAAAAGGTAAACTTTCCATGGGAGATGCTCTCAGGATACTTCCCAGGTCCCAGACTAGCTCCCTGTCCTGAGAACTCAGCTTCCCTGCAGGCGCCTCTCCAGTGGGAACTTCCACCACCTTCTAGAGAAACTCCATCCCCAGCTCCAGCCATTGTTTTGGAGCCCTCACCTCAGGCCTTGGGCTCTCCAGGTTACAACCAGCAGTGGCTCTCAGACGCCCTGCCTCAGGGCTTGCTGTGAAGGCCTAGGAGGACACTCAGCCCCTGCCCAGGAGCAGTGGAGTTAATGCCCCTGGGGGCAACCCAAGCCTCAGGAAGGTGGAAACCTGTGGATAGATGTCCCCATCTTCCTGTGAGGCCTTTCTGAGGCATTTTCCCCCAGGCTCTTCAGAGGCTCCCAGGTGGATGAAGCTCCACTCGCCTCCAGCAAGTACAGCTCAAAATATAGCCTCTGTTGACTTTTCTCCCTTCCCTGCCTCTGCCCACTCTCTTGCATCTGCTTCCTGAGATCCTCTTTCCAAATAAACCACCTGCACCTATGAAACTGCATTTTGGGGAATCCAGACCAAGTTACCTACTCTGGGTGTTGGATCTATTTCCTCAACCACTGGCACATTCCTATCCCACTGGTACATTCTTATTGTATAATAACCACTTTAGCATGCTTCCTAAAGTCTGATTTAATCAAACTATACCAATATCAAGTTGCAGAGGAGGAACTGTCAGTAAAACATTGCTAAAGCACATGGGCTTCAGCACCTTAGTCAAAGACCTTGAAGGTTTTCCCATTAGAGTAAAAGCCTTTCCATTATCCCCAGTCTTCCAACAGAAGATGATTTGCTTAAACACATACACACACACACAGACACACCATATACACACACCCCGTATACACAATCTCCCAAGGCCAAACATTAATTTTCAGAGATTATTGTCAGAATTCATATTCGGGAAGATAAATCATTCCCTGAATACAAAATCAACTGCAAAGACCCAAAAAAAGTTGCATCTGTTTTACAGCTACAAAGGAAGAAGATCACACTGTCACATTAAAGACTAAGTGCTAAGTTCTGGTTGTCTGAGCATCTGTATACCAAAGATGTCCATGGCCCCTTCCAAGGGAGGCTGCCCTTCGTGAGAGGGAGGACAGCTGACGAGATCAGGATAGATATTGGACTCAAGGAGACCATCCTTCTACAGAAGATGTGAACTTGCTGAATTGCCCTCTGCCTGGAGGACAGGGACGACTCTTGGTTCCCCTCAGCCTCTAAGTACCTGTGGGAATAAGCCTCCAGCACCTGACTAGACCAGCTCCATCTCCCACAAGAGAGATTTGCAATAGACTCTCTGGATCCAGCCACGTACAAGGACAATGTCAGATCACTTCTAAGGTCATAGTTTGAATTTTATCCTACTCAACCCACCACTTCCCCCTAATCTGCAGGAAAAATTACTGATGCTTGAGATGTCTTTACATAAAACTTTTCAATCTATACTTATACTAAATAAATGGGTTAAACTGTAAATGTCCAAGAGAAGTAATAGTTTAACATATTCACACTAGATTGAAATCGCTCAGTTAAATAAGTACACTGATGGATGAATGCATCAGCTTTTTATCTTTTACTGAATTATATAAACATGGTTTCAAAGCAAAAAAAAAAAAAAAGACAGTCCTTCCAAAGGACTGGTAGGCCTTGACCTGGCTGTCAAAGATGAACTATGCCATTCTGATTCCACTCCAGGGATGCTGAAACTGAGACACTGAAAATCTGACAGTTTCTCTGGATCATAAGACTGAGATTCATTTATCCTTGGGGGGTGAGGTGGCCATTTTTAGGCATTTGCAAGAGGAGGAAGCAGAGAAAACTGGGGAGGGGAGCACAGAGGCACAGAAAGAACTAACTAGAAGCAAGTAAATCCCTAAGACAGGGCAGAGAGAGTAGCCATGGTTTCTGGTTTCCCAATTTTCTTCTCTACTCCCTGTGAGTTCCACATGTGTATCCCTTTCTTTCCACCTATGTCAATGAGGCTGCTGTTTATTAATCCCACCCACTTCCTTTATACGCTTAGTGTGAATGCGTCTCTATTGATGTCAGTAGGGTTTTCAAATAAATGTACTCACATGGATTGAATTCGGGTTCTCTTATGCATTAATTTATGACATCCAGGTAGTCAAGGCAGGAACTTCAGCAAGATAGCTCGTTAGCTTAGTGATGACACCAAAGTGACATTCTCCCACACACCGAAGTGACATTCGTACATTGTTGAACTTGGAGTTACTTGTGAATCACTAAAACTGCAAATGATTAACTCGTGAACGCCAAGATTTCAGCATGTGTGTGTATGTGTGTGTGCGTGCGTGTGTGTATATGTATTATAGTCAGTGTTATATTACAGTAATCACTGGTGGTAGGATTTTGATACACTAGATTTCTTAATTTTTTAAACTTTTGATGATTAGCATTTATTATTATTATGTGTATTTTTAAAACAACAGCTATCTTATTCAAGAAAGAAAGTAGGGCTTCCCTGGTGGCGCAGTGGTTGAGAATCTGCCTGCTAATACAGGGGACACGGGTTTGAGCCCTGGTCTGGGACGATCCCGCATTCCGCGGAGCAGCTAGGCCCGTGAGCCACAACTACTGAGCCTGTGCGTCTGGAGCCTGTGCTCCACAACAAGAGAGGCCACAACGGTGAGAGGCCCACGCACCGCGATGAAGAGTGGCCCCCGCTTGCCCCTCGCACAGAAACGAAGACCCAACACAGCCAAAAATAAATAAATTAATTAATTAATTTAAAAAAAAAAAGTAAGAAAGAAAGTAGATGGGCCTTAATTGGAACATCTGTATGATTAATGCTTAGAACCTGGGTTGATTAAGAAAATGTGTAGCTGTAATTTATTTAAAATATCTCTGATTTTACCCTGAAGTCTGTGTGCAATGCCACATGACAGCTTTCCTTCGTAAATACCTATGTGCACGTTACCCTGGAGGGAACTGCAGGAGAGCAGAAACGGAGGAGAGGGTAGTGGCCAGGAGCAGACTTCCTGCACGAGTCCTCCCAGAGGGCATCCGCTTGCTGGCTCGGCGTACTCTAGCCAGCACTTTTAGACTTACACTGAAATGTTATGTAGCACAGTTAGCATAAAATAATGAAAATTAGCATCGCTCGACATTCTCTGTGATCTGGGGGGATGAGGAATTCTCCTCTATGAACTCCATGCTTGGTGATTTACTAAGAGTACAAAGATAACAAGGCCTCCCTCTACTCCAGGTTGTATATCTTGGAAAAATTTCCTCTTCATCTTGTATTATGCTTTGTAAGTCTAGTCCAGAGGAAAATAATATTTTAAAATATTTTATTCTCAGGTCTGACTTTCTTGGCTAACAGATGTCCTGTTGGGCCCTTAGCCAACCGCTTCCTAGCTGTCCATCTGTGAACCCTTATACCTTGGCTTCGGTCACTGACCATCCCCTGATATTTGCTTTAGCAAGATGGTTTTGGATGAAGGAAACCCCACTAACTACTATTTTATATTGAATTTTCAAGCAACTTTCAAGTTCCACAAGTTACATTTTTTCCTTCGGCCGCGGGTCTAAGAAAGGACAACAGAGCAAAGAGGAATGGACCTTCCTCTCCTTCGTAACAAAACCAGTAACTACTGGAACCCCAGGCCTCCCTCTTTCGGTCACTTTTGTTTCCTGGTAAAGCAAGAGGAGATGGAGCTGAGTTGGGGGTGCAGGACCCACAAACTATTCGTGCTGCTCGAAGAGTGTTTAGGGTTCTTAGATGTCTGCTGGCTATGGGTTTCTGGAATTTGCTGCCAACACCTTTTTTTTTTTGGCTGTGTTGGGTCCCTGTTGCTGCGCGCGGGCTTCCTCTAGTTGCCGAGAACTGGGGTTACTCTTTGTTGCAGTGCACGGGCTTCTTATTGCGGTGGCTTCTGTTTGTTGTGGAGCACGGGCTCTAGGCACAAGGGTTTCAGTAGTTCTGGCACGCGGGCTCAGTAGTTGTGGCGCACGGGCTTCAGTAGCTGAGGCACACGGGCTCTAGAGTGTAGTCTCAGTAGTTTTGGCTCGCGGGCTCAGTAGTTGTGGCTCGCGGGCTCAGTAGTTGTGGCTCGCGGGCTCTAGAGCGCAGGCTCAGTAGTTGTGGCTCACAGGCTTAGTTGCTCCGCGGCATGTGGGATCTTCCCGGACCAGGGCTCGAACCCGTGTCCCCTGCATCGGCAGGCGGATTCTTAACCACTGCGCCACCAGGGAAGTCCCTGCCAACACTTCTTGGAGCCAGAGTCTGCCAGCTGCTCTGGGCACTGAATTACTGCTGCCCCCCTCCACCCAGGTGCCCTGTGGAGGGTGTGCGTCCTAGCCCCACCCCACTGCTGGCCTCAGCGAAACCCTGAGGCCTGAGCACTGCAGCTGAGTCTCCAGGCCGCGCCGCCTGTGCATATGCTCACTCAGCGACCGCAGGCAGGCTGAGGCCCCATGGCTCGGTTTCCCTCAGAAATATTTTTTATTTTAGAATTCTGAAGAGTACAGTTAACACAATCCTCGTATCACATTAGCCGTTATGTGATGGCACAGAGTCAGATGTGCCCCCGTGGCCAGTGAGGGTCCCTGTGTCGTTTCCTCATCTTCCCAAGTGCTGACCAATCTGTTTGTTCCACTGCTGTGGTCCTGCTTTCTGCCATTGCTGTGTGTTCATCTGAGTGGTTTTGATCCGTGTTGGTTGACAAAAGGCACTCAGGTGATGTTGCTGTGTGTGCCCACCAGGTGCATGCCAGGGCCACTTGACATGCAAGTGAAAATGTAAGTTTCATGGCACATTTATGGAGCTACTGGAGTGATGAGTTAGCATAAAATCAGAAATATAGGATTGTTGGAAGTTGGACTTTTAAAAAAATTTTTATTTTATATTGGAGTATAGTTGATTAACAATGTTGTGTTAGTTTCAGGTGTACAGCAAAGTGGAAGTAGTTTCACTTTTGAGAGGGATTCTCATTCATCATACAACCTGTGAAGAAGTGACTGGCAATTGTCTGGGTAGTAACCGGAAGAAGCTATGGGGATGTATGTCCTTACTGCAGGGGATTTCAAGTGAAGGAGATACTGGGGAAGCACCTATGCTCCAGTGACCAATTTAGTAAGCACTCTCACTTCCGGCATAGCAGTGACTGGCTTAAAGGGATGTTTCCTGTAGTCAGAGCACATCTGTTGTCTGTTCTGAGCTGCCAGGAATGGCACATCACCTCTCGATGATGACCCCGCCCACAGGTCAGCACCACCTCAGTCAGCAGGGCTCCACCCCCGCTGGCAGTCACCTTAACTGGTCTTTAAACCAGCGAACTTCCGGCCTTTCTAATCTCTTTCTTTCTTTCACGCTTCCGTAAAAGGATTTTGAAAAATTCTCCATACCTTTAAGTTGATACCTAATACTTTTCAATTTAGGTTTAAATAGTTGCAAAGGAAGTAATTTCCTAGGTACTGTAAATATTGACATGATTTATTGACTCTTTGACCCCTGAGTCAAATAAGTGTGTTGTTGATCTTCCAGTTATGTGGTATCTTTTCGTTATTTATTTCTAATTTATTTGCATTGTAGTCAAAGAATTTTATCAGTCCTTTGACATTCCTTGAGATTTGCTTTCTGACTTTTCATACAGTAATTTTTCTTAAATGTTACAAATGTGATTGTAAAGAATATACCTTCAGGCAAATACATAGAGACAGAAAGTAGATTAGGAGTTGCCAGGGGCTGGGTGGAGGGAGGAGTAGATAACGACCACTAATGATTATAGGGTGTTTTGGGAGAGGTTATAAAAATGTTCTGGAATTAAATAATGGTGATGTTTGCGCGATTTTGCGAATATACTAAAAGCTACTAAATTTATGCTTTATAAGGGTGGATTTTATGTCTGTGAATTATATTTCAATTAAAAATATATTTTCTTCAATTATGGATGTAAGCTTGTTAATTATTTTTCAAATCTTCTATTACCTTCTGATTTCATGATCTATCAGTATCTTTAAATTTGTGATCATCATGACACAAACACAAAAGAAACTTCGCTGATTACAGTTGCAGAATGCTGGTGAATCACCTCATTATTTTGAAAAGTGGTACATTGAAAATGAAACATAAGGGAAGAAATCAAACATTTGACCTACTTTTCCTCTATGAACTATACCAATGGGTAACCAGATAGTAGAAGAGGGTGGTTTCTTTCTGTGGATGTAGTTTAGCTAACAGATAAAGAAGGAAAGACTGAATCAGAATGTCACCTTTTCACAACCAGTGATGAATGAAGAGAACTAGGCTTTGAATATTTAAATAGTAAATGGCAGATAACTTCAGAGAGAGAGAGACAGGAAAAGAGATGGAGAAAGAGAGATAACCTCCTGGAAGTAGACAGCACCCCCTGTGAAGAAGTTTTCCAAAAAAAGGTGGATCAAGCCCCCATTACCAGTTTGTAGGAAACACAGAGGACAGAGAAATAGGTTCAATGACATCTCAGGATTCAATCAGAAAAATCCATACTATGGTAAACTCTACAGGACAAATGACTTGGTTTCTTCAACAAGCAAATTGCAGGGAAAAAAATAAGGTAGAAGGGGAAGTTATAGGTTTAAGAGATATGTCAACCAATCCGAGTGTATAGACCTTATTTGGATCCTATTAATTCAAATAAACCAAAAACAGATTTATGACATTTATGAGATCAATGGACATTTAAACGTTGACTGGATATTTGATGCTACTGGAAAATTAACTCTTTCTTAGGTATGAGATTGGTAATGTGGCTATGTTTAAAAAAGAGTTCTGATCATTCAGAGAGTCATACTAAACATTTCTAGATGAAATAATGTAACGATTAGGGTTTGCTTTAAAATAATATGAGAGAGGGGAAAGTGGATGTTGAAATAAGATGGGCCATGAATTGATAATTGTTGTAGTTGAGCAATGGGTCCATGGGTGTTCACTATATTATTCTCTCTACTTTGTATATGTTTAACCTTTTAAATAATATTTTTAAAAAATAAAAAAAATCTTTTTTTTTTAAAAGTATTTATTTATTTATTTATGGCTGTGTTGGGTCTTCGTTTCTGTGCGAGGGCTTTCTCTAGTTGTGGCGAGCAGGGGCCACCCTTCATCGCGGTGCGCGGGCCTCTCACTATCGCGGCCTCTCTTGTTGCGGAGCACAGGCTCCAGACGCGCAGGCTCAGTAATTGTGGCTCACGGGCCCAGCTGCTCCGCGGCACGTGGGATCTTCCCAGACCAGGGCTCGAACCCGTGTCCCCTGCATTGGCAGGCAGATTATCAACCACTGCGCCACCAGGGAAGCCCCCAAAAAATCAGTTTTATGTAGGAGTCTTATTACTATTCTCTGGCATGATCTTAAGTAAACTTAGTGCCCCTATGTCTCTCTTATAAAAAGGAAGATAATACTTACACCCATTTATCAAATATGACTGTTGTGAATCTTAAAAAGTATTCATGTAATAATGGCCTTGAAGAGCTCAGAGCCATCTGGAATAGGCCAGGCATGTGACTTCTGTATTTATTCAGACTTTTCTAATGAGTGACTAAAGATGACATCCTAGGAGCTGCGACTTGCCATGGAGCTCTAGGCTGGAGTCCAGACCAGGCCCTGTGGGTGTGTGCCTCTGAAGACCAGCCCATGCTTGCTCTTCCTCGGGACAGCCAGCCTTGCTGTGCATGACCCTGCCTCTCTCCCTGCCCAGCAAAACCAGACAGAGTTGAGGCCTGAAAAGATAGCTTTTTGAAGGCACTTCTGACCACAGAGTTTCAACCAGTTTCTTAGCTTTGAAAAGGCTAAGCCTGGGGGTAGGGTCAGCCCGGTTGGGAGAGCGAAGACATTAAAACAGCACCACTCCTGGTCTCGCTCTCTCTCAGTTGTTTTCGGACTTCTCCAGTCTTCCTCACAGTCTTTATGTCTGTCATGATGACATATAACCTTTAAGAAGATGCCACTGCCTGAGTGTCCCTCTCCCTGGTTTCGCTTCCGACCCAAACAGAATCAGCTCAGAATGCTGGTTCCATGGCACACCTAACAGGTCTGACAGGACTCCTGGCACCTGAAGGACACTCCTCTTGACTCCCTGGGAACCCATCCTTAGGGAACAGAACGAACGGGAGCACTGTGTGGGGAGTGAGAGGCTCTGCTTTCCCCCAGGATTAAAGAGTAGGGGGTGAGGAGGAAGGTGGCGCCAGGACACAGACCTCCTTGATTCTCATCGCGTGTGCTGCAGGTTCAATGCCAGCTTTACGATGGGAAACTAGCTGCCCTGAGCCGAGAGGAGAGTCAGGAGGCACCGAGGGAGGGTGTCAGGGTCTCTCAGAACAGGAGTGCTGTCATTCCCTGCCTGGGTCTCTGACTGCCCCGGGGGGGACCTGCTCTGCCGTCTGAGGAGGACCTTCTCTTCAGTATAAAGAATAAGTGACCACAGCTGGCAACGGAGTCACCTAGAAGGACACAACTTTATTCAGGCACTTCCCATCCTTTCTGGAACAAGGAGGGACCTACTGAACACGTGAATAAACACATTTAAATATTTCTTTTAGGAGGCTGAAGGTCCAATTTCAGACTGCTCCACAGTACAGCTGTCAGATTTAGTAATAAAAATACAGGGTGCCCAGTTGAATTTCAATTTTATATAGACGATGCCTAATTTTGTTTTTTTTAATGTAAGTGTGTCTTATGCAATGTTTGGGACATAAGTATACTAAAAACTTGGCTGTTTATCTGATATTTAAATTTAATTGAACGTCCTGTATCTTACCTGGCAACCCTACTCCATGCACAACGTTTTAGTTTTTTCACTTTTCAATTCAGTTGTGACCACGGGACAGAAGAGACAGTGGATGAGCCATAGCGGTATTTTTTGGATTGATGAAAAGGGATGAGGTATGTATAGTCTTGGTTAATAATGGGGGAAGCATTTTTCTTCTTGCAAATTTTTAAAATAAGTTTTCAAACGGACCTATTTTCATCTCCATTTCGTACACGTTGCCAGCTTGCCGCATTTTACCAATTTATTTCATCCCTTGAAACGCCCTGAGCAATGTCTGCAGCGTAAGGAGTTCCCAGAGCCTCACAGAACGGGGTCGGCGCCATGGAGCTTGCAGTTCAGTTCAGCGGAAGTGCTGCAAACCTGCACTAAGTGTTCACGGAAGACGAGGCCTGGCCGGGCTGCGTGAGCGGCGAGGGAGAGGCTCAGCATCCCTCCGGGTGCAGCCCCGCCCCGCGGCGCCGGCCGGAAGCGGGTCCCGGGGAGGCCCCGGCGCTGGCGCCGGAAGCGCCCCTGCTCCCAGTTTCGGCATCGCGCAGACCCTCCGTCTCCCCGCCCGGACCCTGGCTGCTTACACATGGAGACTGGAAGTCCGAGGTGTACCAGGGCGGCGGTGGACATGGTGAGATGTAGGCAGCACCTGGCTCAGAACCCGGGGGGAGGCGTGGGGAGGGGTGGGGGAGGACGGTTGTTCGAAGGACCACTGCTGGGGCCCGACTTCGCCCTGACACAGGCCAGGGGTCTAGGAGCCCGGGGTCAGTGCGCTAGAGGCTGCTGCCGCTTGCCTGTCTCGCTCCCACGCCTCAAACTCGCCTTTCCTAAGCTCACACTAACATCTCCCACGAAATCTAGTGCTCACCCTGAAGTCTCTGTCAAGGGGAGGGGTCCCATATGGCACATGTCCTGGTGTCGTTACCTGCTGCTCCAGCCGGAGGTCATGCTGGAGCAGCCCATCCTCTCGCCCCTACGGCCAGTCGGTCTGAAGTCTTGAGGAGTGGACCTCAGGAGACCCCCTCAGACTCACCCCGTCTACAGTTTCACTCTCTTAGCAGAGGCCCTCATTTCAGCTGCTCTGCACCTTCTCTGAGTTCATTACACTGCTCCCTGCTGCACAGGTTGTTCACATTTGCTTTCCTCTTCCCTTCTCTGTCTCTAACCGGTTTCTTTAAACCCAGCCTTTAAAAGCCACCCTGAGGTTCGTTTCTTTAAGAAGCCACCCTTGGCCTCCCTCTCCAGTTACACCTGGTTGCGTCTGTGTGTGTCTCACTCCCGGCCACTCAACGTGAGTACAAGTAACACAGTGTTTGACCCGGTGCACTGCACTCATTAATGTATTTGTCAGTCTCTCTAGATCCTAAACTCCTGGAAGACGGGCACTTTGTTTTTCTTTGCATTCCTTGCAGGTCTTAAGAGGCACTATACATTCCACATACCCCAAATGGAACTCTTCCTTCAAACCTGGTCGTCTTTTCATATTTTCTATCAATGGGTGCCATGCCATCCACTGGTAGCTTAAGTTAGAGTCATCCCTGACCTCTGTCCATTTTCAAACCCATCATTAATTTCTTTTTTTCTAGTTCTTACTTTTTTATTATTATTTATTATTTTTATTGAAGTATAGTTGATGTACAATATTAAGTAAGTTACAGGTGTACAGTTTTTAAAAGTTACACTCTATTTATAGTTATTATAAAATATTGGCTACATTGCACATGTGGTTCAGTATATCCTTGTAGCTTATTTTATACATAATAATCTGTATCTCTTAATCCCCTACTCCTATATTGCCCCTTCCCCCTTCCCTCCCCCTACTGTTAAACACTAGTTTGTTCTCTATATCTGTGACTCTGCTTCTTTTTTGTTATATTCACTAGCTTTTTGTACTTTTTAGATTCCAGTATAAGTGATATCATACAGTATTTGTCTTTCTCTGTCTGACTTATTTCACTTAGCATAATGCCCTCTAGTTCCATCCAAGTTGCTGCAAATGGCAACATGTATGTTGTATATGTATATGTGTGTGTGTGTGTGTGTATATATATATATATATATATGATGTGGTATATATACCACATCCATTCATTTGTTGATGGACACTTAGGTTGCTTTCATATCTTGGAACTTGTAAATAATCCTGCTATGAACATTGGGGTGAGTATATCATTTCTAATTAGTAGTTTGGGTTTTTTTGATATATACCCAAGTGGAATTTCTGGGTTTCTGGGTCATATGGTAGTTCTATTTTAAGTTTTCTGAGAGACCTCCATACTGTTTTCCACAGTGGCTGGAATTTACTTTCCCACCAACAATGAATGAGGATTCCCTTTTCTCCACATCCTCACCAACATGTGTTATTTGTGTTCTTTTTGATGATAGCCACTCTCATGGGTGTGAGGTGATATCTCATTGAGGTTTTGATTTGCATTTCTCTAATAATTAGGGATGTTGAGCATCTTTCCATGTTCCTGTTAGCCATCTGTATGTCTTCTTTGGAAAAATGTCTATTTAGGTCTTCTGCCATCTTTTAATTTTTTTTTTTTTAATTGATACTGAGTTGTATGAACTGTTTATATATGTTGGATATTAACTCCTTGTTGGTCATATCATTTGCAAACATTTTCTCCCATTCCATAGGTTGTCTTTTCAATTTGTTGATGGTTTCCTTTGCTGGGCAGAAGCTTTTAAGTTTAATTAGGTCCCATTTGTTTATTTTTGCTTTTATTTCTTTTGCCTTTGGATAGAGATGCAAAAAATATTGCTACGATTTATGTCAAAGAGTTTTCCTCCCACGTTCTCTTCTAGGTGTTTTATGGTTTCAGGTCTTACATTTAGGTCTTTAATACATTTTGAGTTTATTTTTGTATATAGTGTGAGGGAATGTTCTAATCTCATTTTTTTTAATGTAGCTGTCCAGTTTTCCCAGCACTACCTGTTGAAGAGACTTTTTTCCATTGTATATTCTTGCCTCCTTTGTTATAGATTAATTGACCATAGGTGTGTGGGTTTATTTCTGGGCTCTCTATTCTGTTCCATTGATCTATGTGTCTTTTTTTTGTGCCAGTACCATACTGTTTTGTTTACTTTAGATTTATAGTATAGTCTGAAGTCAGGACGCGTGATTCCTTCAGCTCTGTTCTTCTTTCTCAAGATTGTTTTGGCTCTTTGGGGTCCTTTGTGGTTCCATACAAATTTTAGAATGATTTGTTCTAGTTCTGTGAAAAATGCCATTGGTAATTTGATAAGGATCGCATTGAATCCATAGATTGCATTGAGTAGTATGGTCATTTTAACAACACTGATTCTTCCAATCCAGAAACACAGTATATCTTTCCATCTGTTTGTGTCGTCTTTAATTTCTTTCATCAGTGTCTTGTAGTTTTCCGAGTACAGGTCTTTTACCCCCTTGAGTAGGTTTATTCTTAGGTATTTTATTCTTTTTTAATGCATCCATCATTAATTTCTTTTGATTCAGCTTCAAGAAGCTACGTCTTGAATCTCTCCACATTTCTTCATCTTCCTTGTCACCACTTTAGTCTAAACCAGTGGTTCTCAACTGTGTGTGACTTTCCTCCCCAAGGGACATTTGACAATGTTGGGACATTTTTGATTGTCATGACTAAGGGAGGGTGCTACTGGCATCTAGTGGATGAAGGCCAGGGTTGCTGCTAAACATCCTGCAATGCACAGGACAGCCCCACAGCAAAGAAGCATCTAGTGTAGAATGACAGTGGTGCTGCTGATGAGAAACTCAGCACTAACCCTGCACTTTTTTTTTTTTTAATTTATTAATTAATTAATTTATTTTTGGCTGCGTTGGGTCTTCGTAGTGGGGGCTACTCTTCATTGCGGTGTGTGGGTTTCTCATTAAGGTGGCTTCTCTTGTCGTGGAGCTCAGGCTCTAGAGCACAGGCTCAGTCGTTGTGGCGCATGAGCTCAGTAGTTGTGGCTCATGGGCTCTAGAGTGCAGGCTCAGTAGTTGTGGCGCGTGGGCTTAGTTGCTCCGTGGCATGTGGGATCTTCTTGGACCGTGGATCAAACCCGTGTCTCCTGCACTGGCAGACGGATTCTTAACCACTGCGCCACCAGGGAAGTCCCTAACCCTGCACTCCTTGCCTGCCCCACTGAGTTAGCCTGATCACTGACCCACGGCACCTGCTCTTCCACGCCTCTGACTTTTCTTCACATAATGGCATGCTGAACTTTAGGAATGCTAATTTGATCATATCGCCATCCTGCTTAAAACTCTACTGGTTTTCCAGTGCTTTTAGGATAAATCTCAGAATTCTTAACAGGGTCCACCAGCTCTAGCTGGTGTGATCTTTGCCCAGGTCGCTGGTCCCACTCCGTGCCTCTCCTCTCCCTGCTTGTGCTCTGTGTGTGCTGCACTGGCCTTTCTCAGTTCCTTGAAGTCAAGGGCTCCTTCCCTCCTTAGGTCCTTGGCACTTTCTATTCCCTTTTCTCTTACTTCACTTCACTATTCTTCCAACTCCTGCAGATTTCAGCTCAAATCTTACCTCACCAGGGGGGTTTTCCTTACTTCCCAGACTAGTTGTCGGGAACTAGATGTTCGGGAACACCTAAGTTGGGGAGCATACTGCGTTTTCTTTTTGCAGCACTTATAATTAACTACTTGTGTAATTGGTTGTTGAAAGTCTGGCTCTTCTGCTAATACACGAGCTCCAAGGATTGGGCTACATCCCAGAGCCTAATGTGGTGCTTGCGCCTAGTAGACCCACAAAAGAATATTAACGATTGGATGAAACTGTTGGTACCCACCTAGCACAGTTTCTGGCACATAGTAGGCACTTAGTACATACCTGATGAATTACTGACTACGTGAATGTCCTTGAATCTAAATGCTCTCCTGCTTTACTGGGCGAGGTTTTAGGAGTCTGTGTGCAGTTCCTGCCCTAGTAATTCAGGTCAAAGACACCATGCTCTTCTGAAACGTGTTTCTTCACTTTCCTCCAATTTCAGGTTTATTTACAATGACAAGTGAAAGTGCTGAAACCACTTACTCACCAGATTGCAATGGTGACCCTCTAACCCTCTGACTTCAGAAAGTCAATTTAAAACTTCCCTGACTCATAAGGAATAATTACCATTCTCATCCACGCTTCATTTTCCCAGACCATTTACACACAGCTTTATCAGACCGTTTTATTGTTAAGCATTCTTAGTGGTGTATCCAAAACAATGTGACTTCATTTGTTTAACAGATTCCTGTTTCCTGAAGCTCACAAAGAACGTGAGCCAAGAAGACATGGGGGAAGTCATACTCAGATGAGCTCCAGTTTAAAAGTGGGCAAACACAGACCATGAGAGAAGGGAGACTGAAGTATCACAGAGCTGGAAGAATAGTGTCTGGAGGGCTAGCACCCTAGCCCCCAAATATGCTGAGGCTAGCCCAAAATGTTGAGGTCAAGGAAAAAAAAAACCAGTCTGAATATTAGGTTCAGAGCAGAAGACATCCGTAGTGTAAGGGTTAGTTGAGCAGAAGATGTACACGTGGAAGTTGACTAAGCTCTGAGCCTCAGTGTCTCCGCCTGTAAGGGGGGTGGGGAGGATAGCACTGTGCACACAGGGTTGTTTCGAGCGTGACATGAACTAATAGTTCAGTGTCTCTGGTGCCTGGCAGGCGCTATGTTGGCATTTGCCATTGCTCTCAACTCAAATTTTGCACCTTAGTTCTCATCTGGGGAGTATTAACCTCAGATAGGAAGGTTGTAACTGGAAGGTGGAAACCGAGTCCAGGGTGAATGTTGAAACTCGAAATCAGGGATCACAAACGCCACACCAAGAGGGGCCAGGAAGCCAATAGGAAGGAGCAAGTGGGTCAGGTGGAGAGGCAAACTAGAAACGCGTGCTACCCCAAGACACCCGATGTACCATGTGGAAGTGAGGGCCCAGGGGTGTCATAGCTTCCAAATTTTCAAGAGAGGTCAGGGATCCTGATTTTATGTGATGTCTTCAATGTTCAACATTGGCAACTAATTCAAAGTTTTTAAAACCTTGTTTGAGTGAATCAGATACAGCTGTAGTCTGGATATGTCCGAGGTCTGCTGGTTGGTGAGCTCTCCTGAGAGATTATCTGGTTGTCCTATAGGTCTGAGCCAAAGGAACTTCAGAGCAGCTGAAGTCACCAAATCACAGGTATTTGGAGTATGTAAGAAGAACAAAGATGAAGAAGTGCTTCCATTTTCTCCAAGGGAAAGAAGGTACATCCTACATTCTATAGACTGTAGTCTTGTAGAATAGGTTAGCAAATGAATTGCTTGTCTATACTTGCACAAGCAAGAGGTGACTAGAATTTGGCAGTAGGTTCAATTAAAAACTATACTGAAGTAGCTTCACTTCCTTTTTTGATCCAGTTATAAAATTGAGAGATTGGCCAAGTGGTCAATGTTGCTACTGAAATTTAGCAAGACATATAATATTTTAAAAAACATTATCCCTTTGGATAAGAGGAAAATGCAGGTTAAATGCTAATGCAATTGGGTGTAAGCGCTGAGTACTGATACCTGATGCCTGATTATTTAAAGACATACCTTCCTATTTAAGGGCCAAGTAACATCAGGAAAAAGTACAGGGGAAATTGCTCTCAAGGAAGTGAGATTTTAGAAAGAAATGGAGAAAACTACATAGAAGGGGAATTCAAAGTGAAGAGGATGAGAGTGGTGTGGCTGCAGGTGGGTGTTGTGACCCTATCTCAGCCCGGTCCTCTTCTGCTCTTTCACTGGGGGCTTCAGTGATGGCACGGATATCTCATTTCCCAGTTTCTGCCTTCTCCGTTACTTGCAGCTGTCTCCTGCTGGATTCATCCCCAGCACCACCCCCTTTCATCCCAGCCTCCAAACCTATCCTGTCCAGGCAGGTCCATCAGCAAGTTGTCACTCCTGGACTCAGGTCAGGAAGTGCTCTTCCTGCCCCCATGCCCTTGCCCAGCAGAAGCTCTCCTTAGGCCCTATTTGCTAGGACTGGGTTTCCATTGTGCTTCTTGTACTGTTCTTGCTAGATCTACTTCCAGGGACCAAGCCTTTTCTTTGAACATTCCAAATAATTGTAGCCCTTCGGAGAGCTCCCCTGGACCATGGCTTTTTGCCAGTCAGATTCTCAGTCCCTTCCACTGTAACCCCCCAGAACAGGATTTCACTATCTTCACTATCTTAGCACCAGTGGCCAGATTCAAGGCTAAGTTGGTCGTATCCTTTGGCTGGTCGTACCTTGCTTCTCCCTCAAGGCACAGCATTCTCTGCAGAGGCTCCTTCGACTCCTCATTCTCTCTCGATAAAGGTTATCTCAGGTCCTGGCTCCCTCTTTGATCTCACCTGCTCCAGGGTGCTGTAAGGAAGCATCATGTCTCATCCCAATCCTGCAATATGACACAAAGAAGGCACAGTTTTCACACTTGTAGATTACATTGAGCGGTGGAACAGAAATCAGGACTCAGAAAAATCTGGACAAGTAGAAGTTAGGAAAAGTCCTGGTCTTGATCCATATACCCACTTGCTCAAATGCAGAATGTGGACTATGGAGTTTTGTGGCATCTCCTGTTAAATAGACTTTTGGATTTTTAGTGCCTTTCTTAAAAAGTTATCTCAGTGTGAGTCATCAGTTTGTGAAGTGACTGCCAAAGAAACCCACAAAAAACAGAAGCCCTAGAATGAGCTCAGACTGCGTTAATAGAAGTCTAGAAGTTGGGAAGAGGAAAGCGATAGGCCATTTTACTCTGTGCTGGTCAGCCACACCTGGAGTAGTGTGTTCATTTCTGAAAGCCACATGTTTGGAAAACTGTAAATAATCTGGAACATAGACGCAAGAGTCGGGATGATGACAAGACTAAAAATGTACCCAAATGAGAATTTATCCAGGGACTAGAGAATGACAGCCTCGTGCATATGCAAGATGGGAACCCGTGTCTCCAGGGTGATCCTGGAACCAAGAATCTTCAGTCTTCGGAACTCAAAGAATAAAAATGCTGCCACCAGAGCCTTTTATGAAGCGAGAAGTCCTTCAATGGGGGAAAAATCTGGCTTCCAGCAGCTTGAGTAGCTTATATGGACTGATTCAAGACTAGCCAATCAGCTTCCAAGTTTGAAATTCCCCTAACTCCTTTGTCCCTAACTCCTTTGTCCCAACCCTGGATTGGGAGAGAGATTTGAGCCTTGCCTCCTGTCTCCTTGCTGGTCGACCTTGCAATAAAGCTCTTTCTTTTCTCAAAAGCCAGTACCATGATACTGGCTCCTATGCATGTCACGCGGCGAGCCTTTGCTCGGTAACACTTATATAGTGAATAGCCTTGGAAAATAGCGAACTCGTGTCCTTCTGGAGCAGAGAGTAGGGTTTTGTTTGCTGTCTAGTATAATAACATCTCCCTTCAAGGTAAAAGTCAGACAGGTTTGCTAGCAGCCTGTATAATAAATAAAAGATAAACAAACAAATAAAAGATTAATGAAATATTTTGGTTTCCTAAGCTTGGTGTTCCTCAGTCGTGATACAGGTGTCTAAGGCATTTGGACTTGTGACCCCTCTTGTGATTTTAGGTTGGTCTTTCTCATTCCAAGGATGTGTTTAGAGCTTTCCTCATGACTTTGGAAAGACAACACAGATAACTTCTTCCTTCTCTTTACTTTTTTTTGTCTTTCCTCCTCGTCTGAATCTTTTTTCTCTTAAATTTTTAACAGCTTTATTGAAATATTATTCCCTTACCATAAATTCCTCCATGTAAAGTGTACAATCCAGTGGTTTTTAGTTTATTTACAGAGTTGTGCAACCATTACCACAGTTTAATTATAGAGCATTTTCGTCACTCCTGAAAGAAACCTTTTAACTGTTAGTAGTCACTCCTAATTCTACCCCCCCCCCCCCACTAATCTCCTTCTGGCTCTGAAGATTTGCCTATTCTGTAGATTTAGTGTAAATGGGCTTATACATAAGGTAGTTGTTTGCATCTGGCTTCTTTTATGTGTTCAAGATTTATCCATGTTGTAGCACGTCAGTACGCTATTCCTTTCTATTTATCCGCGTTGTAGCACATAAATACTTTTATTCCTTTTCATTGACAAACAATATTCCCCTGTATGGATCTAACACATATTATTCATACATTCATCAGTTTATAGACAATTTGGGTTGTTTCTGCCTTTTCTCTGTTATCAGTAATGCAGCTGTGAACATTCACCTGCAAGCCTTTGTGTGGACATATCCTTTCATTTCTTTTGGGTATATAACCAGGAGTGGAATTACTGGATTGTATGGTAACTTTATGTTTAGCCTTTGAGAAACTGTTACACCATTTTCCAAAGTGGCTGCTCAATTTTATATTCTCAGTAGCAGTGTATGGGGGTTTCAGTTTCTCCACATCTTCATCTACATTTGATATTATCTATCTTTTTTGATTCCAGCTGTCCTAGGAGGCGTGAAGTGGTTTTCTTTTGCATTTTCTTAAAGACTAAATGATATTAAACATCTTTTCATGTGGCCTTGTATATATTCTTCGGAGAATTGTCTGTTCAAACCCTTTGACCATTTTTGGTTGGGTTACTTACAACTCTTACTTGAGTTGTAAGAGTTCTTCATATATTCTGAATCAGAGTCCCTTCTTAGATAACACGATTTACAAATATTTTCTCCTTTTTTTGTGAGTTGTCTTTTTACTTTCTTGATGGTATCATTTGTGGCACAAAAGGTTTAATTTTTTTTTTTTTTTAATTTATTTTATGGCTGTGTTGGGTCTTCGTTTCTGTGTGAGGGCTTTCTCTAGTTGTGGCAAGCGGGGGCCACTCTTCATCGCGGTGCGCGGGCCTCTCACTATCGCGACCTCTCTTGTTGCGGAGCACAGGCTCCAGACGCGCAGGCTCAGTAATTGTGGCTCATGGGCCCAGTTGCTCCGCGGCATGTGGGATCTTCCCAGACCAGGGCTCGAACCCGTGTCCCCTGCATTGGCAGGCAAATTCTCAACCACTGCGCCACCAGGGAAGCCCAAAAGGTGTAATTTTGATGAAGTCTAATTTATCTTTTTTTTCATCACACGTTTTTGGTGGTATACCTAGGAAACCGTTGCCTAACCCAGGGTCATTTTCTTCTAAGAGTTTTATAGTTTTTTTCTTACATTGATGTTTATGATCCATTTAGAGTTAATTTTTGTGTATGGTGTAAGATAGGGGGTCCAAATTCATTCTTTTGTATGTGAATATCCAGTTGTCCCAGCAATATTTATTGGGAAGACTATTGTTTCCCATTTTATCTTGGCACCCTTATTGAAGATCAGTTGGCCATAAATGTAAAGGTTCATTTCTGACTCTTAATTCTATTCCATTGATTTATATTTCTATCCTTATGCTGGTATCACACTCTCTTGATTTCTGTAAACTTATAGTATAAGTTTTGAAATTGGGAAATGTGACTATTCCAACTTTGTTTTTCTTTTTCAAGATTTTATTTTGGATAATTTTTGATCCCTTGAGTTTTCATATAAATTTAGAATCAGCTTATCAAAATTTCCAGCTAGGAATTTGATAGGGTTGACACTGAATCTGCAGATCAGTTTGGGGAGTGTGGCCATCTTAGAGTCTTCTAATCATGTACATGGGGATTTTTCTACTTATTTAGATCTTTAATATCTTTTTAAAATGTTTTACAATTTTTAGTGTACAATTCTTGCACTACTTTTAAAAATTTATTCTGAAATATTTTATTCTTTTTGGTACTACTATAAATGGAATTGTTTTCTGAATTTCATTTTTGGAATGTCCATTGCTAGTGTATGGAAATGGGCTTTTGTATATTAACTTTGCTGTGATGGTTAACTTTATGTGTCACCTTGGCTAGGTTTTGGTACTCAGTTGTTTGGTCAAACACCAGTCGGGATGTTGCTGTGAAGATATTTTTTAGATGTTATTAATATTTAAATCAGTAGACTTTGAGTAAAGTGGATTACCCTCCACCATGTGGACTGCCTCATCCAGTCAGTTGAACACCTGAAAGAAAAAGACTGAGGTTTCTCAAGGGGGAAGGAATTCTGCTTCCAGACTGCCTTGACTCAAGACTGCAACATTAACTCTTCCCTGCTGGCCTGTCTTGCAGATTTTGGACTTGCCAGTCCCCATAATCGTGTGAGTCAATTTCTCATAACTCTCAGTCTTTCTCCTCTTTGTTCTGTCCTCTCTCTTCTCCCCTCTCCTCTCTTCTGCACCCTCCCCACCACGTTGGTCTTGTTTCTCTTGAGAACTCTAATACATGTGTTGAACTCATTTATTAATAGTTTCCTAGTGGATTTATTAGGGTTTTCTATATACAAGATTATGTCATCTATAAATAGGGATTTTACCCTTTCCTTTCCAGTCTCTATGACTTTTATTTCTTTTTCTTTCCTAATTGCCTTCCTAGCACCTCCAATACAGTGTTGAGTGGAAGTAGTGAGAGCAGACATCTTTGTCTTGTTCCTGATCTTAGGGGAAAACCATCTAGTCTTTCATCATTAAGTGTGATATTAACTGTTTTTTTCATAGATGGTCTTTATCAGGTTGAAGAAGTACCATCTATTCCTAGTTTGTTGGATATTTTTATCATGAAAGGGTGTTATATTTTGTCTAATGCTTTTTCTGAATCTATTGAGATGATCATGTGGACTTTGTCCTTCATTCTATTAATATGATCTATTATATTGAATGATTTTCATATGTTAAACTAACCTTGCATTGCTGTGACAAATTCCACTGGATCATTGTATATAATCCCTTTTAAATGTTGCTGGATTTGATTTGCATTTGGTTAGCAATGTTGAGCATCTTTTCATGTGCCTGTTGGCCATTAGCCTTCCCTCTTTGGAGAAATGTCTATTCAGTTCTTTTGTCCATTTTTTAATTGAATTTTTTTTTTTTTGATGTTGAGTTGTAAGAGCTATTTATATGTGTTGGATATTAACTCCTTATTGGTCATATCATTTGTTCTTTTTTCCTCAGGATTGCTTTGGAAATTCAGGGTCTTTTATGGTTTCATATAAATTTTAGGATTATTTATTTTAGTTCTGTGAAAAATGTCATATTTTCGTAGGGACTGAGTTAAATCTGTAGATAGCTTTGTGTAGTACACAGTAGTAATTTTAACAATATTAATTTTTCCATTCCAAGAGCACAGGATATCTTTCCATTTCTTTGTATCACGTTCAGTTTCCTTCATCAGTGTTTGACAGTTTACAGAGTATAGGTCTTTCGCCTCCTTGGTTAAGTTTATTCCTAGGTATTTTATTCTTTTTGGTAGTTCATTATTATTGTATAGAAATGCAGCAAATTTCTGCATATTAGTCTTGTATCCTGCAACTTTGCTGATTTCATTTATTAATTCTAATTGTTTTTGGGTGGAAACTTTAGGGTTTTTATATAAAGTATCATGTCATCTGCAAATAGCGACAGTTTTACCTCTACCCTTCCAATTTGGATGCCTTTTATTTCTTTTTCTTGTCTTATTGCTGTGGCTAGGACCTCCAATGCTATGTTAAATAGAAGTAGTGAGAGTGGGCATCCTTGTCTTGTTCCTGAATTTAGAGGAAAATCTTTCAGCTTTTTTTTTTTAAAAAAAATTTATTTATTTATTTATTTATTTGGCTGCGTCAGGTCTTAGTTGCCGCACTTCACGGGTCATAGTAAATGGGAGGTGGTGGCAGAATCTAGGACCAAGGGAGAGGTAGGTTCTGGGGAGGCCGTGGAAACTCCAGGAACGTCAGGGCTGCCTGGGCGCTGGGCGCACTCTCCTCCGGGTCCCACCACAGCCCGGCGCTCGGAGGATGGACGCAGCCCGCCGAGGCCACAGCGCTGCTGGGGGACTGGGCAGGGCCCTGAGCTGGCTCTGAGGTCCCAGGCCCTGCTCCTGACACCCGCTTGGCTCAGCCAAACCCGGTCCCTGGGTCCCGCCATGCGGAACCAGCTCCAGCCCTTCTGCCCTGCTTGGCGGCTATCTAGAACATTAAAAAAGTCGATAATACTCCTTTTCTTTGGAAAGGGAGCTGCAGGCGACGCTGTCAGTTGCTGTCCCATTGTCCTGGCTACGATTCTGTCAGGTCGTCCTTGTTCCTTGGTGGAACTGAAGGGACTGAAGCCCAGCGCAGGTCGGTGCCTTGGTGGAGGTACCAGGCACACAGTGGCACCACTAAGGCATGGGCCGAGAGTGGCCTGAGGCCTGGCGGGGGATGGAGGGGGGCTTTGGTCATCGAGAGGACCTCTGTCCTTCCTTCCCTCAAACCCACCCTCACGCGGGAAGGAAGGTCCGTGGCGTCCAGTGCACGAGCAGGTGTCCCTTGAGCCCTGCGCTGCTTTGAGTTCCTGTTTTCTGATCACGTGCTGTGGTGCAGTGCAGAGTCTTTGGACCAAGAAAGGATTGTTTCTTATCCTCGGCCCACCCATCGCTAGGAGCCCCCCCACCCAGCTCAAGAACACCCAGGCCCTCCCCTGCGCCAGCCCTCAGACTCCCGGCCTGGGATTCTGGGATTCTGGGGTCCCTCCCTGAGTTGTAAGCATCCTCCTCCCCGCCTAGTCCAGGCTTTGACTCTCCCTCCAGCGCCCTTCCTCCAGGCCACCAGGGGTCACGGCAGTCTGCGTGGGACTCTTGAGGTTGTGGCCTCCTGCAGAGTTTGGGATCTGATCTACACCCAGTGATCCGGTGAGGGTGGGGTGAGAGCTGTCAGGTTGGATGGTCTCCCTAAGTCAGCTGAGAACATTGTCGGGAGGTCAGGCGTCTGGGCAGAATTTCCCTCAGCTCCCTGAGGGGTGTGGGCACAGGGGTTCACATTGACAGCACAATACTTGTCTTCCAGTTCCACCCCATGGCCCAAAAGTGAGAGCAGCGGTGGGAATGTTTCTTGGGGGCTTCACAGGGTTAAACCCCTCTGTTGCAAAGGCAAATCTGGGACGCGTGCAAGCGGCTTTGCTCTGGGGGTTCAAACCTTGTTCCAACTACCTTCTTATGGGTTGTGGAAACTTGGCAATTCCTTAAACCTCTTTAAAACTTAGTGCACTGCGTTGAAATCCATGTTCAACGGAGCCTGAGAATGTGCTCTTATTTGGAAATTAGGTCTTTGCAAATGTCATTAGCTAAGGTGAGGTCCTCCTGGATGAGATGGGCCCTAACCCAACGGCAGGTGTTCTGAGAAGAGGATGGGGGTCAGGAGAGATGCACCCAGAGGAGACATGGCAGGAGGCGGGGCGTGGGGTGGGGTGGGTTAGGGGAGACAGGCAGGGCCTGGCGAGGTGCGTCCACAAGCCTGGGAACGCCAAGGACCATAGGCGCCACCAAGAGCCAGGCGGAGGCTTGGAAGGGTCCTCCTTGAAGGCTTCAGTTGGAGCAGGCCCTGCCCATGCTGGGAGAGAACACCTTGCTCAGTTTGTGGTCGTTTCTTACAGCAGCACAGGAGAGGAATACACTTAATTTCTTCAGATGCAGAGTGGGGATGACATCACTTCAGAGGCTGCCGGGAGATTGACGGATATGATGTCTAATGAATGGCTACGTGGGCACATCTGACAGCCAAGCCACAGCCCTGGACGGGCCCATGCTTTGGCTTCTTGCCAGGCGTATAGTAACCCCTTGAAACAGTCATCACTTGGGCTGCTTCTTTGCTCTTGGGGGCTCTCGTGGTGACATCCTCCTGATATTTGGGAATCCCCTCCCACCTCATCTCAGGTCACCTTCCCTGTGGCCTTGTCATGCTTCACCCAGTTAGCAAATCCCTCTGGCTGACACCTTGATGGCAGCATTAGGGCGCTGTGTCCTGCTGCCCTAGCCACAGCCGAGGTTGCACCCTCCACCCCGTGGACTTCCTCCCATCTGCCCTCCCAAGTGACACCAGTTTAATGGACTCAAGAACAGGGTGGCCTGTGGAAATTGCACGTACATTGTGCTCTTGTTGTGAGGGCTGGAGGAGCCCCTGGGAGCAGTGCCCAGGGCCGGCACCTCTAGCGAGCAGCTGACGTCTGGTCACAGAGCCAGGCCACAGCAGCTGAAGGGCTGTAGCAGCCTTGAAAAGTTTGCCTGCGTTCCAGTCCCACTGTGTCTTGTCATCCACATCTGAAACGAATTCCAGCATCTCAGCCCCAGCCGAATCCCCCTCACAGATTCCCACGCTGTCTCCTTAGAGCAGAAATCTATCCTGATAACTACTTATAAACAGTCTCAGCCCTCTGCTGCTGGCTCCCATCTCTGTCACTGGGTGGCAGGTGGACACCTTGTCCACTTAATGTCTTCTGTTCTCTCTCTTTTTTTTTTTTTTTGGTTCTCTCTTTTTAAAAAGTTAATTAATTAATTTTTGGCTGCGCTGGGTCTTTGTTGTTGTGCGCAGGCTTTCTCTAGTTGCAGAGAGCGGGGGCTACTCTTGTTGCGGAGCATGGGCTCTAGGCGCGTGGGCTTCAGTCGTTGTGGCTCGCGGGCTCTAGAGTGCAGGCTCAGTAGTTGTGGTGCACTGGCTTAGTTGCTCCGCGGCATGTGGGATCTTCCCGGGTCAGGGCTCAAACCCATTTCCCCTGTATTAGCAGGAGGATTCTTAACCACTGCGCCATCAGGGAAGCCCCACTTAATGTCTTCTGTTTCCCAACAGGCAGACCAATGCCAGACATAGGATGGAGATGATTCAAGCCCAGGGCCTTTCAGTTGGGCTCTCAAGGCTGTGACTGAGGTGGTAATTGAGAACCGAATTCATCAGTTCACCAAGTGTTTATTCTTCACCTCCCATGTGCTAGGCAGAGCACATGTGTTGGAATTTTTAAAATAAGTGAGAATCTCCTCTGTTGCTTTCCTGGTGAGACCACCAAATCAACCTCCATTCCTCCCATTTCTGCTAGAAAGGGTCTGGGAGCTGCAATTCCAGGAAATCCATGGATTACAAAATAGTTCTACCGCTGATCATCTATAAAATCCCAGAAACTTCTCAGCTTTAGACTCACCGGCATGAGGCTTGATGTATCGTAGAGGTGTTGTTTATGTCCATTCTATTTTAGGTGCTTTTAAAATATGCTTGCAAGTCCTTTAACACTCTTCCTAACGAGAGGTGGAGTCTTTTGTCTTAGTCTGCTCAGGCTGCTATAACAAAATACCATAGACCAGGAGCTTAAACAGCATTTATTTTCACAGTTCTGGGGACTGGAAGTCTGAGGTCAAGGTGCCAGTGTGTTTGGTTCTGGTTAGGGTCTTCTTCCTGGCTTGAAGATGCCCTCTTCTTGCTGTATCTTCACATGGCAGAGCCAGAGAGAGAGAGGCGACAAGCTCTCTGGCGTCTCTTACAAGGGCACTAATCCCACCATGGGGGCTCCACCCTCATGACCTCATATAAACTAAATCACCTCCCAAAGACCCCATCTCCAAATATCATTGGGGGTTAGGGCTTCAACATATGGATTTTGGGGGGGACACAATTCAGTCTGTAGCAACTTTATCTTGTGCCTTGGTGACTACCTTGATGATAAAATGTGGTGATGCTGCCCCACTCTCACTTCTCTTCAACATAGTATTGGAAGTCCTAGCCACAACAATCAGACAAGAAAAAGAAATAAGAGGTATCCAGAAGGGAAGAGGTAAAATTGTCACCATATGCAGATGACATGATACTATATATAGAAAACCCTAAGGACTCCACACAAAAACTACTAGACCAAGTAAATGAATTCAGCAAAGTAGCAGGATACAAGATTAACATTCAGAAGTTGGTTGCATTCCTTTACACTAACAATGAAATATCAGAAAAAGAATGTAAAAAAACAATACCTTTTAAAATCTCACCAAAAAATAATACCTAGGAATAAACCTGACCAAGGAGGTGAAAGGCTTATACGCTGAGAACTGTAAAACATTTCTAAAGGAAATTAAATAGGATTCAAAAAAATGGAAAGCTATCCCATGCTCTTGGATTGGAAGAATTAATATTGCTAAAATTAATAAATTAATAAAATTAATTAAAATTGTTAAATACTAAGAATTAATATTGTTAAAATTTGGGAATACTACCCAAAGCAATCTACAGATTTAATGTGATCTCTGTCAAGTTACTCCTGACATGTTTTACAGAACTAGAACAAATAATCCAAAAATTTATAAAAGACCCAGAATTTTTAGAGCAATCCTGAGGAAAAAAAACAAAGCAGGAGGCATAACTCTCCCAGACTTCAGACAATACTACAAAGCTACAGTAATCAAAACACTGTGGTATTGGTACAAAAACAGGCATATGAGTCACTGGAACAGAATAGAGAGCCTAGAAATAAACCCACACACCTACAGTCAATTAATCTTTGACAAAGGAGACAAGAATGTAAAATGGGTAAAAGACAGTCCCTTCAGCAAGTGGTGCTGGGAAAGCTGGACGGCCGCATGTAAATCAGTGAAGTTAGAACACTCCCTCACACTGTGCACAAAAATAAACTCAAAATGGCTTAAAAACTTAAACATAAGACATGACACCATACAACTCCTAGAGGAGAGCATAGGCAAAACATTCTCTGACATAAATTGTACCCATGTTTTCTTAGGCCAGTCTCCCAAGGCAATAGAAATAAAAACAAAAATAAATGAATGGGACCTAATCAAACTTACAAGCTTTTGCACAGCAAAGGAAATCATTAAAAAAAAAAAAATCCACAAAAAAGCAACCTATGGAGTGGGAGAAAATATTTGCAAATGATGAGATAGACAAGGGTTTAATCTCCAAAATACATAAACAGCTCATACCATTCAACAACAAAAAAACAAACGACCCAATCAAAAAATGGGCGGAAGACCTTAATAGGCATTTCCGACGTACAGATGGCCAGTAGGCACGTGAAAAGATGCTCAACATCACTAATTATTAGAGAAATGCAAATCAAACAACGACAACGAGGTATCACCTCACACCGGTCAGAATGGCCATCATTAAAAAGTCTACAAATAACAAATGCTGGAGAGGATGTGGAGAAAAGGGAACCCTCCTACACTGCTGGTGGGAATGTTAGTTGGTGCAGCCACTATGGAAAACAGTATGGAGGTTCCTCAGAAAACTAAAAATAGAATTACCATATGATCTAGCAATCCCACTCCTGGGAATATACCCAGATAAAACTATAATTCAAAAAGATACATGCACTTCTATATTCATAGCAGCATTATTCACAATAGCCAAGACATGGAAACAACTTAAATGTCCATCGACAGATGAATGGATAAAGAAGATGTGGTACAGTGGAATACTACTCAGCCATAAAAAGGAACAAAATAATGCCACTTGCAGCAACATGGATGAAACTAGAGATTATCATACTAAGTGATGTAAGTCAGAAAGAGAAAGACAAATACCATATGATATCACTTACATGTGGAATCTAAAATATGGCACAAATGAACCTATCTACAAAACAGAAACAGAGTCATGGACATAGAGAACAGACTTGTGGTTGCCAAGGGGGAGTGGGGGGAGGGAGAGGAATGGACTGGGAGTTTGGGGTTGGTAGATGCAAACCTATTACATTTAGAATGGATAAACAACAGGGTCCTAATGTATAGCACAGGGAACTATATTCAATATCGTGTGATAAACCATATGGAAAAGAATATTAGAAAAAAGAATGTCTCTGTGTATAACTGAGTCACTTTGCTGTACAGCAGAGATTGGCACAGCATTGTAAACCAACTATATACTTCAATAAAAAAAAAAAAAGAAAAAAAGATGTGGTGATGCTGCATGACTTCCAAGGCTGGCTTAGAAAAGGTCCAATAGCTTCTGATGGTTTCTTTTGTGAAGCTTACTTTTGGAACCGGCCACCATGCTGTGAGGAGGTCCAGGCCACATGGGAAGCCTGCATGTAGATGTTCCACCAACAGCCCTATACGAGAGTCAGCTGATAGCCAGTGTCAACCATCGTGTGAAGCAGTCTTAGAGAGGACTCCAGCCCAGCCACTGTCTGACTGTAACTACATGAGAGTTCAGTAAGCCCCATCTAGATGAATTCCATCAATCCCAGATCAAGCATGATAATTACAATAAACGGTTATTGCGATTTATGCCGCACAGCTATAGATAACCAGAGCAGCAATCCTCATTGGCTATTTGTTCAGTTATTACCCTTCATGGGAATTCCGTGGCGGTTCGGTGGTTAGGACTCTGCACTTTCACTGCCGAGGACCCGTCTTCAATCCCTGGTCGGGGAACTGAGATCCTGCAAGCTGAGCAGCTTGGAAAAACAGCAAACAAACAAACAAAAAACAAAACCAAAAAACCAAACAAAAACACACAAAAAAACAAACAAAAAAAACCCCCAAACATATTAAAAAAAAATTATTGCCCTTTAGAAGACCCTGACTTTAGTGTGCATGGTCCCAGCGCCCCTGCATACCGGGCTGCATTAGAACAAAGGTCCACAGTTTTCTGCCCACCCTTGCTGCACATATATTTAGCCCAGCTCTAGGAAGACGCTGAAGCTCTTTATCTACAGCAGTGGTCCTCAGCCAGAGCTGCATATCAGTCACCTGGAAAGATTTTAACGTTACCCATGCCCGGGCTACAGCCCAGACCAGTTAAATCAGAATCTTTGGGAATATGGCCCAGGAATCAATATTTTTTAAAGCTCCTCAGGTGATCTTAACATGCAGCCTAGCTTGAGACCCGTGGATGGCGTCAGTGAGGATCCAGGCCAGCTCCTCACAGAGCGTCATGATGCCAGCTCACCCCCCAGCCCCCGCCCCAGATCCCGGAGGAGTCCTGTTACTGTCACTGGGAAAGCAGGATAATTTGGGCCCAGGGATAAGGGATAAGTTTATTCTTCTGTATTTGACTTTCAGTGAAATAGATCATTCCGGACCTAGATTACTCTTTAACCTAATGACCTTCCCTTCTCTTCTTATCAGAGCCCAGAGTCCAATTTCCTTCACAAAATGTCCTGATCATTCCAGGCCTATTAATTTTCTCTTTCTGCTTAACACATCACTCTAAAACCCAGCAGGTTAAAACAACAATAAACATTTATTATTTCATACTATTTTGTGGGTCAGGAATTCAGGAGTGTCTTAGCTGGGTGGTTCTGACTTGGAGCCTGTCTCATGAAGAGTCATTGTGTCAGGAAGGCTTGACTGGCACTGGGGATCCACTTCCAAGACGGTGCACCCACGTGGCTGCGCTTGCTGTTGTCAGGAGGCCTGGGTTCCTCTCCACGGGGGCTCCTCTGTAGGGTTGCTTGAGTGTCCCTGTGACATGATGTGTCACATCAATAATCCTGAGAGAGTGAGGAGAAAAGCTGTGATGTCTTTTATGACCCGGCCTCAAACCTTACAGCACCATTTGCACTGTCCTGTTGCAGGACACTTGTCCCAGGTTAGGCCTATGCATGGCAGGAGGCGCCGCAGGGAGGAGCTCCCATCAGACAGTGGGGATCGCTGGGAGTCAGCCTGGAAGCTCGCTATCACACCAGGCCCCAAACCCCTCTTCCTTCTTCTACTCTGCACCAGTGGTTCTCAAACCTGGATGAGCTCATCTGAGAAGCTCCTAAAAGTAAAGATTCTCAGATGCCACCTGAGATGTTTTGCTTCATTCAGGCCTAGAAATCTGTCTTTCAGTCTTCCAAGGCAATTCCTGTGATCACGCTGGGAACTTATGGCCTGTTCGATGTGGGCACTTAGTTTTTCTGGTAGAGGTGGGCCCCTTTTAGATTTTGTTCCCACAAGCCAGGCCACAAGGAGGACCCTGCAATCCAGGAAAGGAGCCCCGTGTCAGTTCAGGAACTGCCTCTTTGTGCGTCGCTCCTTCCCTGGACGCTCCCGTTATCCTCACCCCTGCTGCACTGCTTGCCCAGCTGGCCACTTGCATGGACCCAGACCTTTAACTAGACCCTCATCCCTGGAGTAGAGTGTTTTTGAAGACCGAAAAAATGGCCTCGTGACCGCCCACACCATGGATGGCCCGTATCCATGGGAATGCATGGGTGGGGTTTGAACATGTCCAACTCCCTCCAGCTGGGCAGTTCTTTAGGTGAGCCGGACACTCTGCATGTCCAGTCCTCGTCTGTATTTTAGAGCCCAGACTTTGGAGCCAGATTTCCTAGGTTCAAATCCTGCCTCTTCTACTTACTGTCTTGTGATTTAGGGCAAGTAATGACCGTTTCTATGGCCCTGGTCCTGAGTGTGGTAGCAGGTGGGGATGTCCCTTGTTCCTGCTTATCTTTCACCACCTGTCCTGCCCCAGGGGCTGCGGCGCCCATGGCCTGGCAGCTGTCAGCGCAAGAGCTTAGAGAGGGGCCCCAAGCTGGGCCCCTGGGGCTGGCAGGCCCTGGTAGGGAGGGGTTGGATTTGGGATTCATGAAGGAGTGAGTATGACCCGCTGATGAATCCCAGAGTATGTGGGAAAGAGGACTTAGTGAGGATTCCTGGGGTTTTGATTTGAAAATGGGAGCAGTGTCCGTGCCGTGTGCTGAAATGGGCATCTGCAAGTTTGAGGGCCGTTGGGAAGAGTTTTGTTTTGATTGTATGAATTTTGAGACGCCTACTAGACATCTGAGTAAGCACTGAGATATTTGAGTTTGGATCTCAGGGAACATGTTGGGGCTGGAAATAGACATTTAACAATCATGAGCATTTTGGTGTCACTGAAGCCATGGGATGGGCGAGCAGCTGCATATGGTAGAGAGAAGAGGCTCAGTGCAGAGGGCAAGGGGCCGGCGCCGGGGGAAGCAGCAGCTCAGGGGAAACATGCGTCCTAGAGAGAGAAGCTTCTAAAAGGTGGGAGATCCTGGAACATGCTGTACGTTTATGGTGATAATCCAGGAGACAAGGGTAAACCGCTGATGACGGAGGGAGAGGAGATAACGACAGGAGAAAAGGCCTTGAGTTGACATGAGGGGGTGAGGTCCTGAGCACAAACTGAGGGCAGGGGTTGCTTTAGAAGGAGCAAGGTCAGCTCACCACCTGCCACGGGGAGGACAGGGGACTGGTGGTTCTCGGTGCAGGGAGTTTTTTTGTGTTTTTTTTTTTAAATTATTTTTTTTAAAAAAATTATTTATTTATTATTTTTGGCTGTGTTGGGTCTTCGTTTCTGTGCGAGGGCTCTCTCTAGTTGCGGCAAGCGGGGGCCACTCTTCATCGTGGTGCGCGGGCCTCTCACTGTCGCGGCCTCTCTTGTTGCGGAGCACAGGCTCCAGACGCGCAGGCTCCGTAGTTGTGGCTCACGGGCCCAGTTGTTCCGCGGCATGTGGGATCTTCCCAGACCAGGGCTCGAACCTGTGTCCCCGGTGCAGGGAGTTTTGCAGACAGGCTGTGGGAGATGGTTGCCTCTGTGTCCTCAGGGAAGCAGAAGGGGAAGCTGTGGGTGGAGAGTGAGGAGGGGGAGGGGTGTGGGATGTTCCAGCCAGGAGAAATCGTGAAATCACCTCCCGGAAAAGGGAGAGAGCAAAAGCATTCCAGAAATGTGCGGGGATCACTGGGCGAGGCAGGCCCCCGTCTCCTGCCCGGGATGGTTATTGAAATGGAGCCAGGACCCCGTGGTCCTTCCCCACCATGTCCTCTGCCTGCCTGTTGTCTGTATAAAAACTTTAGTCAAAGAATAAGTTTAATCAGAGAAGTGGGAAAATGCAAAAACAAAGGACAACAGTCAAATGAGACCAAATAATAATAGTGTAATCATTAAGCAAAGTCAAGGACCTCTAGTTCCTCCTCAAGGGCTACAGATAATACTCTGAGCCACATCCTGGGAGCTGTCTCGTAGACACTGAAACCGCCACCAGGTGGAAGGAGTGAACTACATGATGACTAGACTATAGCCGTGACATAAGCTGCCACAGTTCTGAGAATCGGCCTCAAGGAAATGGGAACACACCAAGCCTGGAAATGAAGACTAACTGTACTTAAAGCAATCACGATGACGCTGGTCAGAGCACTGCAGGACCAATTTCAGGATGACTGTCAAGCCGACTGTGCTGTTTCTATGTGTAGCCCCCTCCGTCCGCCTATACACCCCTGAAACTCTCCTGATAGTTGGTGGGGAGTTGGTCTTTGGACACGAGTCCGCCCTCCCCGCCAGCTGCGGGGCTCTGGAATGAAGCAGTCTTTCTTTCCACCGACCTTGCCTCTTGAGTACTGGCTTTCGAGGGACGAGCAGCCAGACCCCGCTTTCGGTAACATCGTGAAGGGAAAAAGCCAGCAGACGCCTGGGCGCGCGATGGATCTCACCTGCTGCTCAGCCCCGCTCCCTGATGGACCGCTGTGCTGTGGAGCAAGGGTGGAGCCGGGGCAGGGGGTTTCCTCCGCTCTAAAGGCCTGGGGAGAGAGCCGCAGGGTGGGAAAACCGTGCTGAGTATCCAGGGCAGACGGCTCCATGGTGCTCAGAAGCAGCCGCCGTGATGGCAAGGAGAGGGGAGCGGCTGGGCACTGTCCGTGGGCCCCAGCACTTCCCCTCGTCCAGGAAAGAGCTGCCCCGCCGGGTGCCTTCGTCCATGCTCAGCACAGGGCGAAGGTGGGCACAGCCAACATGGCCCTGCCCTCCCCGGGCTCGGAGCCCAGGGAGACTGTTTTCCACACTGTCCAGGGTGGCTGCTCTGCTGACCAGTCGTCAGTAGGGGGCCCCTGCCACCTGGCCTCGGATGCAGCTGAAGCATCTGGAATTGGAAGGCCCGCTTCATTCTGTGCCCACTCAGCATCCAAACCGCGGGGCCAGTTGACTGAGCCCTGAGCCAGGACTTTGCCTGAGCCCTCATTTTCTTCAAGGTTATGCAGCAGCCCTGACCTCCTCAATGAGGAAACGGAGCTCCTGGCCAAAGTCCACCCTTTGGGTCTGTAGGCTCCACGGCCCAGCCGTGCTGGTCATCAGGGCAGTGGAGCTCCGGGTAGCTGCCCTGTCCTTCAGCACGTGGAGCTCAGCATTACCGAGGCTTTGTCCAGAAAACCACAGGGTCAGGCGGGTGTCCTATCTACCCAGAGATCTTCCCAGTCCTCATCTTAGTCACCTCAGGACAATGAAGCAAATGCCACAGACTGGGGGCTTAACAACAGAAAGTTCTCTCTCCCCAGTTCCGGAGGCTGCAGAGTCCAGATTTAGGTGCTGGAGGATGTGGTTTCTGATGAGAACTCTTTTCCGGGCTTGCAGACGGCTGCCTTCCCACCGTGTGCCCGCCAGAGATCTCTGGTGCCTCTTCCTCTTTGATGAGGACATTGGTTCCATGGGCTTAGGGCTCCACCCTTATGACCTCATTTAACCTTAATCACCTCCTGAAAGGCTCTATTTCCACTACAGCCACGTGAGGGATTAGGGCTTCACCATATGAATTTTGAGGGGGCACAGTGCCATCCAGAGCAATCCAAGGGCCCCGCCTGGACCTGGCGAGTCCCTTCCAGGGTCCCAAGCCAGGCTGCAGCCAGGCACGTTCAGTGTGGCTCTACCAGGATTGCCCAGTCCCAGCTCTGGAAACAAAAAGAGCCAGTGAAGGTGGTTCCTGGTGGTTTGCACCCTGGAGGAGGAGTTTCTGACTCAGCGGCGTCTGGACCAGCCTCGCCCTAGGGTCAGGGATTTTGCCCACCCACCAGAGTGAGTGTATGCTGCTACTCAGAGTGACGACGTGCCTGGGCCCGAGACCGCGGCCCCTTTGGAGGAGAATAGGCTTTATTTCTGCTCTCCTGGCCGTCCTGACACACTGTAAGGTCACTGTCTCATCTTGGGCTCAGCTCTGGTGGGAGCAGCGCTTCTTGAAGGCTCTCTCTCCCTGATCCCTCCCAGGTCACACTGTTCAACGGGCACTGGGGAGGGGCAGGGGGTATGCTGCTCAGTGTCTGTCCTAGTTTTAGGTATAGGCTCAGCCGGTTTCCCTTTGTTCTAGCCGGGAAGAGAGGTAGAAGCCCAAGTACAGTCTGCTTAGAAACTCAAGGGACTTCACTGCCTCAGGGCGAGGAGTCATGCGCGTTTCCTCCGCAATGGCAGGCTTCTGGTCCTCGGCCCCTGCTGTCGGGGCCACTTCCTCTCGTCTGCAGGTCTGCGTTGCACCTGTGAGGTGGCAGGGACGATGCCCTCCAGGGGCTCCCGGTCACAGGATTCCTGCAGCTCAGAATTTGATAAGGAAGAGCTCTCGTCTCCCAGTGTCCTCTTCCATCTCCCTGAATATTCTGATTGGCTTTGCTGGGATCGTATCTCCCCCTTAACCCCGCACAGTGTCTGGAGGGATGGGGCAGTGATCGGCCAGCCTGGTCACGGGCGAGGCTACAACCTTCCGTTCTTGGCTCCGACAGCATTGCATATATCGAGTGCAGAAGTTTCTGTAAGAAAGCACGTGTGGCAGCGTCAGTACCCCTCCACTGCACACCCCGAGGTGAAGGCATGGCGGGGTGCGTTGACCCACACAAGAGCACCAGGGTCACACCCGCTGCACTCAGGACGGCAGGGGTGGAGGGGGCCACTCTGCTCCCCTCCGCCTGGTTCTCATAGAGTCTCCATTCAGAAGAGAGCTCAGCTTTGTTTCTCATCCTTTGTTCATCCTATTTCTCCTGGTGTCCGTGCCGCCTTTGGGTGTGGGTCAGCTCTGTCCTGAACAACGGGCCGTACAGGAGGAGGCTCCGGGCACCGCATCTCCCACATGCCAGAGGGCCGTGCTTGTGGGCTATGATCTTAGAGTGCTTACCACAGGCTGGCCTTCTGCCAATGCATTTTTGATTTCCTGGCAGTCTTCCTTGATTTACCCTTTTCTTTTCACATGTTCCCCATCATGTCCCCCACCCCCTCCCCAGATTCTAGCCCTCCCAGCAAACGGAGCCCAGGTAGATGGCAGCTGAGGTGGCTTGGTTTGTTTGAAATCTTGTCCTTGACTTCATGGAGCTTGAGGAGAGGATTTTTGGATTTTAAATATTTTTTGCTCTTTGGATGAAAACCCAGGGTCCCCCGAGTGTTCATCATCCTCCCAAAGAGGGATAGTGTATGTCTTCTTTGGAGAAATGTCTATTTAGGTCTTCTGCCCAGTTTTGGATTGGGTTGTTTGTTTTTTTGATATTGAGCTGCATGAGCTGCTTGTAAATTTTGGAGTTTAATCCTTTGTCAGTTGCTTCGTTTGCAAATATTTTCTCCCATTCTGAGGGTTGTCTTTTCATTTTGTTTATGGTTTCCTTTGCTGTGCAAAACAAAATGGTTCTGAAGAACCTAGGGGCAGGACGGGAATAAAGATGCAGACATAGAGAAGGGACTTGAGGACACGGGGAGGGGGAAGGGTAAGCTGGGACGAAGTGAGAGAGTGGCATGGACATATATACACCACCAAATGTAAAATAGATAGCTAGTGGGAAGCAGCTGCATAGCACTGGGAGATCAGCTTGGTGCTTTGTGACCACCTAGAGGGGTGGGATAGGGAGGGTGGGAGGGAGACACAAGAGGGAGGAGATATGGGGATATATGTTTATGTATAGTTGATTCACTTTGTTATAAAGCAGAAACTAACACACCATTGTAAAGCAATTATACTCCAATAAAGATGTTTAAAAAAAAGAAAAAAAAAGAGGAATAGTGTGATGCATGCATAGTGTTTGTGAAAATAATTTTAAGACTGTTGCAAGTTCAACAAGGTGATTATGGGAATGTGGCAATGAGCGATCGTCTTTAAGAATCATGGGGCAAAGGAGTAAATGTTCTCCTGTCAATCATCTGGAGTGACAGCGATGCTGGGACAAAACACGGTCGAGGAGGTGCGCTGAGACAGGAGTGAGGGGCTGTGCTGGTCTCCCCGGGCAGGTGTGTGGTTCAGGCTCGGATGTCTGGGGGGCAGGCCGGCCCGCGGGGGCAGTGGTCTCAGCCCTGGCGCAAGAGTGCAGGATTCTGAAGGCAGGCCCCCGCGTTAGCGCTCAGGTTCCAGAGTCCGTGAGACCCAGGACGACACGGGCATAGTGGTGGCCGGGACTGCACTGGACAGCACGAGACAGACCCCGGAGGAACCTCCAGGAATACTTGGGCACGTTTGGAAGCGTGTTAATTTCTAAACGGAAGTGCCCCTGTGATGAGGGCCAGACACGTCTGACCATCATGTGGGTCATTCTCTGGTTTTCCCTGTTTAATCCTTTTGCTGTGGCATTCAACTGTTTATCTTTCTGGCTTCCAAATTACGGCTTTGCTTCTGAAACTCTAGTTCAGTCTTTCCCAAACATGGTTAGTGGTAGGCTTTGGGAAAAGAAGCCAAAGTTCTCTGGGCTCCAAGTGTCAGATGATGAGCATGCAGCCTCAGGTGCCAGTCAGAGGGTGACTTCTAGCTTCTGCTGCATGGCGTCATGGCAGTTATCACTGCACGGGCGGCTGTGTTTCCTGAGTGTGTACGTGAAGACCACCCACGTGAAAACAGGCAAAGGCTATTTATGCAGAGCTGGCTGCAGCAAGGGCGGCGACCACCATCACCTGGTTGGTCAGAGACTCAAAGACAAGCAGAGGAGTGGGAAAGCTTCATGCTGGAAAAAAAAAGGAAGGTTTCAGGCGTGCCCTGGCTGGAGGCGTCTACTAGACGGGGGCATCCTATGCGATTTGTCAGAGGGACATATTTGGCTTCTTCTGGTTGGTCCTAGGTTGGAAGTAGGGACAAAAGTATGCTGTCGGTCATTCATCAGGTCCTGGGCATTTGGGGCTGAATGTTGCAGGGGTTACTGGTTGGCTTTCTGCATTGTCACTAGAGACAACAGGCTGATTCCTGTGGATGATTGTGGATGAGAGGTCGGTTCCCTGTATGGGCTGCAGCAGGTGGGGGGGTCAGAGCTCTATTCTTATATATGGTCTGGCCATTGTCTCTTTGTATATTCTGCCTCTCATGTGCTTGGACGTAGTAATAGGCTTCTAAAAAGTAGCTGTTATTATTATCGTCACCTCCGCGGAGGGTGCCCAGATTGTTCACCTGGATGGTCTTAGAACCAGGTCCTGTTATGTCTGTGGCTTCTCTGAAGCGTGCCCGCCCTGGGCCGTTTCCGGATCTGGCTGACTGGCTTCGTGGTCTGGGCTTTCTAAGGCAGCTCAGCTGGGGGCGTCGGTGGTGTGGTCAGAGCCGTGCTGCTGGCCGCTTTTCCTAGAGGCTCAGGGTTCCACAACTGGTTTTACGGGCTTTGTGATTTAAATTCTTTCATGTTATAATCTTCCCCAGGCCAGCACGTGTCCTCTGCAGGGCGGCCACCGTAGGCATGCGTATGCTCTCTCCTGTCTCATTGCTTGATCTTTCTTTCCCCCTTTCTCCCCCTCGCTCATTTCCTTTGGTATTTTCCCTTGAACTCTAGTGTTTCATTATTTTTTGATTATCCTTCCGATTGTTTCCTCATTTTCCCAGCTTCCAAACTATTTCCAGACTGGGAAGTTATATTAGTTTTCCTCTTGCTGCTGTAACAAATTCCCATAAACTTAGTGGCTCAAAACAACACAGATTTATTATCTCACAGTTCTGGAGGTGGGAAGTCTCCCTGAGCTAAAGCCAAGTGTCAGCAGGGCTGTGTTCCTTTGGAGGCTCTAGGGGAGAATCCATGTCCTCGATTTTTCTGGTTTCCGGAGGCACCTGTATCCCCGCGGCCCCTTCCTGTCTTCAAAGCCCGTGGAGCCTACCCCTGGAAGTCTGTCTTGTCTCCCTTTGGCTTTTGCTTCTGTTGTCACACCCCCTTCTCTGACCCTGACTCTTCTGCCTCCTTCTAAGGACGCTGTGAGTACAGTGAGGCCACCTGCATGATTCAGAATGAACCACTCTGCCTCACCAGATCCTTAAATTAACTTAACCACACCTGCAAGGTCGTTTTGCCATGTAAGGTAACACTCACTGGTTCTGGGGATTAGGACATGGACATCTGTTATAGGCTGAATTGTGTCCTCCAAAACACATATGTTGAAGCCCTAACCCACAGTACCTCAGATCGTGACTGTTAATTAAGCTAACATGAAGTTTTTAGGGTGGCCCTAATGCAATCTGACTGATGCCCTTATAAGGGGAGGAGATCAGGACACAAACACACAGAGAGGGAAGGTGATGCAAAGATCTGGGGCGGGGAGAGGGGCAAAGACGGCCTCTGCAGCCAAGGGGAGGGGCCTCAGGAGAAACCTGCTCTGCTGACACCTTGATCTCGACCTCCAGCCTCCAGAACTGTGAGAAAATAAATTCTGTTGTGTAATCACCCAATCCGAGATACTTTGTGTCCCAATCTGTGGTATGGCAGCCTTAGCAAACTAGGACAACATCTTTGGGGGGCTATTATTCTGTCGGCCAGAGGTTTAGTCTAAATTTTGCCTAAGTTTAGTCTATTTTGGGAGCAGTAATATTTCTCATTTTACTCGAGACACATAAGAAACCAGAGGCCTACCTGCACTGAAGGCTTGAATGAGCCAAGGTGATACGCCTCTCTCAATAACTGAAAGGCTCTGAGTTCAGAATCTGCCATGGACACTTTCAAAGACAGCTGAGCCAGCAGGAATGTTTGGTGAACAGGACCAGGGCTGAGTTAGGGGTTGTGAGCACTGGTAGTTTGTCCACAGCAAAGAAACTGCAGACCCAACTGGAGATGGTGGTAGAGAGGTAGTTGCACGGGGACACGGTAGGGACACAGCCCACCCGGCACACACTGTATGGGGTGTACTGCCTCAGAGAGTCTACAGACAGTAATGCGAAGGACTGAAGTCCGCATGCTTTTTATAATCACCTTGGGTTGGAGGTTCTACATAATGTCAGAGATAGGGCTTCTGCCCCCTGCTGTGGGGCGTGGGTGGGACCACCGTGGAGATGATCACATGGTGTTAGAGCTGATTGGGAAGCAAGAACATGGAAGAAAAGAGGTTGTGTTACAGGATCACAAAAATATTTGTGTGGTTATTTATTTTTTTTTAAATTTATTTTTGTCTGCATTGGGTCTTCGTTGCTGCGCACGGGCCTTCTCTAGTTGCGGCGAGCGGGGGCTACTCTTCGTTGCGGTGCGTGGGCTTCTCATTGCTGTGGCTTCTCTTGTTGCGGAGCATGGGCTCTAGGCGCGCGGGCTTCAGTAGTTGTGGCGCACGGGCTTAGTTGCTCCGCGGCATGTGGGATCTTCCTGGACCAGGGCTCGAACCCATGTGCCCTGCATGGGCAGGTGGATTCTTAACCACTGTGCCACCAAGGAAGTCCCTATATTTTAAATTATCTTACAGCAGTTAATGCAGGTCATTATTTAATGTATGACAAATACTTTCTGGATATCTTTACTGATAGTAACACTATTTGGGGAGTAGATGAGAATTTACCCAAATGTAGATGAGATTAGCATCTCTCTCCCTCTCTCCCTCTCTCTCTCTCCCCCTCCATAAATCAAAGGAAATAACAATCAAATGACATAAAATTTGATAATCTGGTCCACCTTCTTGTGTTATTGCACTCATTTCTGTGGGTCATGTAGATGTAAACTTTTAGTTCATTAATGAAGCATCTTAAGTTTTACTTTTCCTCATTTTTCTTAGGCTCCAAAGAGAGACTTAATTTTATGGGTACAGCTTGGCTTGGTTTTTAATTTATAGTCATGACATGATTGTTTATATAGAAAAATCCTAAGGAATCTACAAAGTTACTAGAACTGATAATAGATTGCAGGGTATATGGTTAATATACAAAAATCAATGGGTACTTAATATATAGCAGTACACAGTTGGAAAATGAAATTTTAAAAAAACCATATACCATAACAACAGAAACATACAATACTTTGCAATAAATCAACAAAAACATGCAATACTTCTATAGTGAAAATTGCAAAATGGTGCTGAGATAAATTAAAGAAGACTTAAATGAAGGGGAAGATATACCATGTTTGTGGGTTGGAAGAAGGTATTATTGAGATATCAATTCTCCCCAAATAGATATTCACTGCAATCTCGTCAATCATAATCCCAGCAGGGCTTGTTGTAGAAATTGACAAAATGAGTCTGAAATTTACATGGAAATGCAAAGGACCTAGAATATCCAAAGCCATCTTGAAAAAAAGAAAAGAACAAAATTGGAGGGCTTACATGGCCCAATTTCAAGACTCACTAATAAAGCCACAGTAATCAACACTCTGTGGTACAGGCGTGAGAACCCACAAACAGGCCAAAGGAGCACACGGGGAGCTGAGCACTGGGCCCACGCCTGTATGATCACGGCCCGACTGGGGAACAGTGGTTCTTCTGGTCCTATATTCAGTGTTCTCAGGACAAGGAAGTGTGTGCTGGCTGAAAAAAGACCCTGATTTGTAGAATAAGACGCAGCACGTGGTGATAGTGAAAGTTTAGAGCCGTTCACTGTATTCGCCGATGGAACCATCCTTCTCCGTCCTCCTCCAGCCTGTGTAATAAGTAAGAATTATATGACAGATGGGAATCTGACATTCCAGGATGGGTCAATTGTTAAGACAATTGATCCCGTTTTCTCATGCATTTCTTATGTCATCTATGCATCCTACATGTTCTATGGCAGTCCTGAGTTCAAATAGTCTATCCTGTGATTCTTACTGTTATACTTGTCAGATCATTAGTCCTAATTTGAGGTTCAGAATATTAGTATGAGGTGGCGGCCTGGGCCCTTTCTTAGGTGGCACTGGTGCATGCAGTATCTTTCCTAGTGACCTGGAGCCAGAAGGAATGCTTCCATGACAGATGGTGATTATAGCACACGTATTAAACCCTCTTGTGCCTACTTACAGATAAGCACTTTGTATACATTGGGCAATTTAGTCCTAAATCAACCCTAGTTGGTAAGATTATTTTGACTACTAAGTTACTGACAACGATATAAACTAAAACTAGATTGAAATAGTTCCTTCTGAAGAGCCCAGAGACATAGGAGCCACTCAGACTGGAAATTTTTTGGTAGATTTTGATACAGGTTTACAACTATCAAAATTTTGCAATTCTGAAATCCAAAACAGCTCTAAAAATTGAGCATTTTTAGTAAGAAATTTGGCAGCAAAATCTGACAGGCATTGTGAATCTCCCAGGAGGGAATAAAGCCCATGCAATCTTCTTTTTCCCTTGGAGCATCTCAAGGGAGTTTTATTTTGAGAAATCATGCACTGACATAATCTTGCTATTAGTTCAAGACCTCCTAATTTATTTTTTTGCATAAATTTGGATTTTCCTTTTCAGTTTCCTTCGATTCATTCTTTACTACCTAACTATGCCAGGTTGTTTTTTTTTTTTTAATAAATTTATTTATTTTATTTTTGGCTGCGTTGGGTCTTCATTGCTGTGCGTGGGCTTCTCAACGCGGTGGCTTCTCTTGTTGCGGAGCACGGGTTCTAGGCGCGTGGACTTCAGTAGTTGTGGCATTCCGGCTCAGTAGCTGTGGCTCGCGGGCTCTAGAGCGCAGGCTCAGTAGTTGTGGTGCACAGGCTTAGTTGCTTCGCGGCATGTGGGATCTTCCCGGACCAGGACTCGAACCCGTGTCCCCTGCATTGGCAGGAGGATTCTCAACCACTGCGCCACCAAGGAAGTCCTGCCAGATTGTTATTTGATGGCTTCACAGCCTAATGATCACATCTGTGTGCACAATTCTTCAGGGTTGATGAGGCAGTTTTGTATTCATTTCTCTTTTGGTCCTCAGTAAACCCCTGTTTTTCAGCAACGCAGGAGTGGAGACACAGGACCCAGCTGGAACGTGGCGGAAGCAGAGGTGGAGCCTGACTCTGGCCTCTGGCATCACCATGCCCCTTGTAGAGACTAACCCCAGTGCTGTCTCCAGGACAGCTTGTCAGTGACCCTCACCGGCAGTGGGTCTCAGGTTTTAGATAATGCACAACCCGCACACTTGTAAGTGAAACAAGTGAAGGGCAGCAGTGGGCCAGCCGTGGCTGGGGGAGGGGAGTGGGACTGCGGGAAGGACTGGGGGTGCGCTGGCCGCACGTGAGCTGGACATCTCTGCAGCTCTGTCTCCTCTGCGCCAGGTTCTCTCTGCTCTCGTACGAAGTTGAAAAGTCAAGATGAAGTAGGTGATGTTTTACTGACCGGAGGTTATGGTGGTTCAGGGACTTGTATTGTTGCTTCTACGCCAGGTTGTGAAAGGGTCCGGTTCCCAAACCTTGGATTGGCTCTCCTGCTATCCAGGAACGTAGGAATGTGGAAGCACCGGCTCAAGCTCTTCATTCCAGAACAGACCCCCGAGGCCCAGGAGGGGGAATCACTTACACGATGCCAGTTAGTCAGTCGGCAGAAGAGCTGGGGCTGGAATTCAGCTTCTTCACTGGAGAAGCGAGCGTGCTGTGAATCTCAGCATCCTTAGACTGAGGCCTGGATCCCTTGTGCTGTACTGCTGCGCTCCACCAGCAGAGGGCACCATTAGTCTGTGGGTGTTTTCAACAGCTTTGCTTTCTAGGCCAGGCATTCTGGAGAATGCGTTAAGATTGAATACCGTATAATATGGGGATGCTGCCTTCACGGATTGTAAGAACTATTTGAAGACGCTGGCTTTTACAAAAGGATATGAAACATCACGATGTGCTCTAATGCGGAGATAGATAGAGCTGGGACAAGGGGGAGGTCTTTTGAAAACCAGATTTCGAGAAGCGTCCGTGTTGGCTGAGCTCCTCGGGGGTCACTGAACGTTCTCTCCTTGTCATCCAGGCACAACAGCTCACCGCCCTTTGTGCCGAGATAAAACAGGTGGAACATGCCGGACTCACTTCCTCTCTAGAGCAATGCATCACATTAAAACAGGGCACTGCTTCCACGCAGCACCCAGGGCAGGGCAGCAGACAGCTGGGGTGAAACTCTGCCCTGCGCCTTCTAGCTTCTCGTTTTGGTGACAATAAGACCACCTTGCAGGGCTGTCACGGGAACAAGACGAGACTGCATGCAGATGCCCAGCGCGACGCCCACAGCAGGGAGGACCGAGTGAAGGGGACCTGTGCTCAGGTGAGGGCCTTTAGGGCCTAGCTTGGGTTGGAGGTGGCCAGTCCCCTGGGGTGTTTGACAGATTATTGGAATGTGGCCTCGGAGTCAGGATGCCCGCCGCCTGGACTGCGGGAGACCTGCTGGGCACAGTCTTGTGCTTGATCAGGAGGGCCCCCATCAGCCGAGGGTGGGCCAACAGGGCAGTGCAGGGGTCAGCGACCCGGCTCCAGAGCCCAGCCAGCCGCCCTCGGGCTCTGTGTGGGGTGAGCACACGGAGCAAAGACCACTTCCTGTTCACACTGGGCCTCGGGACCAGAGGCGGACCTGCAGGTGGTGCTGTCGGTTGGGATCCTGTCACGGTGGAGATGGGCGATGAGGACCCGGATACTGAATGGGTCCCAAAGGGCACTGTTGGCAAAGGGGGCGTGGCTTCCACTAAAAACAAGGAATTCCATTCATCTTTTCATTTGAAAAGACATCTTAGTTTTAAGAAGTCTTCAGTGTCTTTTCTAGGGACTCTGCCAGTATCAGGTAGTTGGATTGAAGTCTGATGACAGGTAGGCAAACTTTTGAAGCCACTGTAGATCTTCAAAAAAATTTTCGGATGGATAGAGGAATTGAAATGTGAAGTGTTCAAATGGTTACATTTCTAAGGTCACACTATTAGGTGAGGGTTCTTTTTTGAATATACATTTCAGGAAGCCTGAGCTGTCAGGGCAGCTGCCAGGAGAAGGTTTTCTACGGCAGCTCCTGAGGGCTTTCAGAAACGGCCCGGGGGTTGTGAGGACCCACAGTCAGGGTTCACAGGCATTTGATGTAAGATCCATGGACACGGGTGGGGCAATAAAAGCTGCTTTACCCTTGGGCGTGAGGGAGAATCTCTAGGAATACATGGAATTTCATGGATCTCATCCAGGAATACCAGCTTTTGAAAAGAACGCTTAGGAAACATGATGGTGACACTTAGGTGCTATCAGCCCTACCCCAGTGGGCCTTAAGTTCTTTCACAGAAAGGACAGCAGACTGGAATACAAAGCTACCTTTCAAATGCCTGAGGTCACTTGAAGATTTGAAGCCTGGGTGGGAAAGCTCCCCTGTAACCACCGTGGGGAAGTGGAAGAGATGCTGGGGGGAGTCCTGAAATGCGATTTCTTATCTGGGCCTCTTCAGTTCCTTCCTGCCTGCTTCTCAGAGCAGCCTTGCTACTTTTTTTTTCAAAGTGAATCAGTTATACATATACATATGTTCCCATATCTCTTCCCTCTTGCATCTCCCTCCCTCCCACCCTCCCTATCCCACCCCTCTAGGTGGTCACAAAGCACAGAGCTGATCTCCCTGTGCTATGCGGTTGCTTCCCACTAGCTAGCTATTTTTTTTTTTAAACATCTTTATTGAAGTATAATTGCTTTACAATGGTGTGTTAGTTTCTGCTTTATAACAAAGTGAATCAGTTATACATATACATATGTTCCCATATCTCTTCCCTCTTGCATCTCCCTCCCTCCCACCCTCCCCATCCCACCCCTCTAGGTGGTCACAAAGCACCGAGCTGATCTCCCTGTGCTATGCGGCTGCTTCCCACTAGCTATCTGTTGTACATTTGGTAGTGTATATATGTCCATGACACTCTCTCAACCTGTCACATCTCACCCTTCCCCCTCCCCATATCCTCAAGTCCATTCTCTAGTAGGTCTGTGTCTTTATTCCCGTCTTGCCACTAGGTTCTTCATGACCTTTTTTTTTTTTTCCCTTAGATTCCATATAGATGTGTTAGCATACTGTATTTGTTTTTCTCTTTCTGACTTCACTCTGTATGACAGACTCTAACTCCATCCACCTCACTACAAATAACTCCATTTCGTTTCTCTTTATGGCTGAGTAATATTCCATTGTATATATGTGCCACATCTTCTTTATCCATTCATCCGATGATGGACACCTAGGTTGCTTCCATGTCCTGGCTATTGTAAACAGAGCTGCAATGAATATTTTGGTACATGACTCTTTCTGAATTATGGTTTTCTCAGGGTATATGCCCAGTAGTGGGATTGCTGGGTCGTATGGTAGTTCTATTTTTAGTTTTTTAAGGAACCTCCATACTGTTCTCCATACCGGCTGTATCAATTTACATTCCCACCAACAGTGCAAGAGTGTTCCCTTTTCTCCACACCCTCTCCAGCATTTATTGTTTCTAGATTTTTTGATGATGGCCATTCTGACTGGTGTGAGATGATATCTCATTGTAGTTTTTTTTTTTTTTTAATTTTTATTTGTTTATTTATTTATTTATGGCTGTGTTGGGTCTTCGTTTCCGTGCGAGGGCTTTCTCTAGTTGCGGCAAGCGGGGGCCACTCTTCATCGCGGTGCGCGGGCCTCTCACCATCGCGGCCTCTCTTGTTGCGGAGCACAGGCTCCAGACGCGCAGGCTCAGTAATTGTGGCTCATGGGCCTAGTTGCTCCGCGGCATGTGGGATCTTCCCAGACCAGGGCTCGAACCCGTGTCCCCTGCATTGGCAGGCAGACTCTCAACCACTGCGCCACCAGGGAAGCCCCTCATTGTAGTTTTGATTTGCATTTCTCTAATGATTAATGATGTTGAACATTCTTTCATGTGTTTGTTGGCCATCTGTATATCTTCTTTAGAGAAATGTCTATTTAGGTCTTCTGCCCATTTTTGGATTGGGTTGTTCATTTTTTTGTTATTGAGCTGCATGAGCTGCTTGTAAATCTTGCTTCTTCATTATTATCATCATCATGGTCACCCAGGCAAGCAGCTGAAAGACCTCCCCTCCACCTGCCGTGTCCGCCGTGGTCCCTCGTGTCCCTGCCCCTGCTCTCCCTTGCTTTCCCGAGGCAAAGACAGCCCCAGGGATTGCATGTCACCCCACTGCCTCCTCTGGCTGACTGTTAAGAGAGGGATGTTTGTGCTGAATTTTCAGGCCAGAGCAGCCCGGGACCTTGCAGCCCTTAGAGGGACTTGGCCCTTGCTCTAAGGCAAATCCCTCAGACACACTGCAGACTTCCTCGTGCGGCTCCAAGGCCCTGGGCACACTTGTCTTGGATTTGTGATGAGGTTCCCATGCTCCTTCCCTGCCTCTTCTCCTTCTGCACCCCTGGGGCCAACATCGTTAGCTAATCAACGTGTCCTTTTTCACACGCCTCAGACCCTTGAGGGCAGCTGCTTCCAGCTGATGAGCTGGCACCTGAACAGAGCCTTAGATCTTTCTAGACTTGCCTTTTACTGCACCCCATGTCCTCCCTTTGCTCTTAATTCCTGATTTGGGGCTTTGCCTTCCTAACTCCCTTTTCTCATGTTGTTATTTCCGCCTAGAATGCTCTCCCCACAGCCCAGCAATTCCTGCCCTCAGGCTGTGGGATGCCCGATGAACAACACAAACGCGCTTTCCTTTCTTGTCATAGGAAACTCGTGAGCATCCACGACAGACAGAAATGGACAACAGCTCTATAGGGTGATAGCAAAAGAAGACCCTACCCCAATTTCCCGGGGAACTTCGACTCACATCACTGTTAAGAAAGGCCAGTTAGGAAGTTAGTTCTGAATTGTGTGTCCTTCCCCGCCCCGCGTCTCAGCACAGGAGGGAGGGGTGGAAAGTACGGGGGTTCATACCGCTGGCTGCCTGTAGCGGGACGGCGGCCACACCCACCAGGATGCCAGGCAGTAGCCCCCTCGGGTGCTCGGGAGCCCCATGCCCGACCAGAAGGAATCTCCCAACACACGTGTGGACAGCGTGGGCTGCAGACATGCTCCGTGCTCTGTTTTCATCACGGGGACCAGCCCTCGAGAGAGCTCTCCACTCAAGGATCTCTCCCTGCACGTGTCCAGCACCCTCTGCAAGAAAACCTACAAACTCTGGTGTTTCCAGCAGCTGTGCTTTGCTGCACCCTCCCAAAAAGCAGGATGTGCTGCTTCTCCCAAACAGGTCCGGCTCCACTCCATGTCAACACTTACGGCGGTACAGAGAGTTTACATGGCAACCCGCTCACTACAAAATCCTCTACCTTTTCTCTTTTTCTCCCTCTTAGAGTCAGCAGCCTCATCTTTCCACCTAGAAGTCAGTGTGTCCGGGTGCCTCTGGCTGGGCTGGCTTCAGCCCTGTCTTCCCAGACTTCTTCACACCATCTCTTTTCTTATGTAGCGTGATCTCCATAATTTGTATCTTCATTTTCATCCCTTTGCTGATTTAAAAAGGATTCTCCTTGGAATTTACTCCCCGTACCAGATGCTGTTGGTACTATCCAAATGTCTGTTCTCCCATTTTTCTATAGTAAATGAACTCAGGGTGTTTAGCGGGACACATGGCCACCACAACAGACCCCATCTCCCAGTGAGCGCGGCTCTGTGAGTACAGGGCACCAGGGGATGTAGGCGAGTGTGGACACATCTTCTGTGAGGTGTCCTCCAAGACAGGAGGCACACCCTTTCCTGCCTTTGTCTCCTTTTTGCCTGGAATGTGGATGTTATGGCTGGAATTAGAACAGCAATCTTGGACGAAGAGTTAAAAGCTGTGTGCTGAGGACAGCAGGTGCCACGAAAGAGAAAAAAACGGGCCCCGATAGACGATTAAAACTTCTATTTAAATGAAAACAATTTTAAGTGTTCTTTTCAAAACAAAGTTTAATAATATGTATACATAGGAGAGACCCAGGAAAACTAACTCCTAAAATTTTCTTTATCGTATTTTTTCCTACATACATTATGTTTACAATTGGAAAAAACCTTAAATTCCATGATTTGAGGCCTATTTAAAATTTTAGTTTCTCTCAAGACTTAAGAAAATAAATAAAATAATTGATAATTTGATTCTTAAAATATTCCACTGTTTTGATTAAAAAGGTTATTGGAGTATTGGCAGCAGAGGTCAGATTTGGTCACCTCGTTTGTCTCTAGATGTTCAGATCTTTAACTGAGCCTTCCGTTTAACTGGCCCTGCTCTCCTGTAAAATAGCTGAACTCTGAGACTTCCCTTGACAGCAACATGTGAGGAGCAAAGGAGACAGAAATTAGGGTGGAGGGGTGCAGGGGGTATTCCCAGAGGGAGAAGAAAGTCAGTTCTTTTCCATGTTCCTGCTTTTCCGAAAGCGGATAAAATGTTTTTGTCTGGGCAGAATGCAGTTGCTGGGCCTTCTACTCATTCCTGATCAAACTTAGACAAAACAACGAGACATGCCTGGGCCCAGCCCCTTGGACGGGGTTCAGAGCGCAGGCCAAGGGCTCCTGCCTGTGGGGGTGGGACTCGGGGTGGGAAGACAGACTCTCCTTGGCTGGCGTCCAAGTTCTGAGGCCTAAAGCATTTGGAACCATCTGGGGGGAACGACGGCCGCGGTCCTCGACGGTGCCGGCCAGCCCCCTGTTTCTACGATCTGCGGGCTCCTTTCACTTAGTGGGATGAGGAGTGATCCCTCTGCCTCATCCTCCTCCCTTAACCTTAAACTTGGGGCACGGACTGAAAGGAGGCGGCTCTGCAATCATACTTGATCTGGTAAAACCAGAGTAAAAGGCTCTTACTAATCCAGCTTTTCTGGTGTTCTGAAATTCAGAGATGCAAAGCCTTAGCAAACCCAAAATATAATCAGGCCTCTATTACAAAAAAACATGCAAGGTTCTGGTTCTCTGGCTCTCCTAGACCTTTTTTACCCAAGGAGGTTCCGTTCTTTTCACAGAACCATCTCTCTTCCCAGTCTCTGAAACTGAATGGTCACTATTGTGTAATGTACGACCCACTGTGCTCACAGCTGGGTGCAGGGGCTCGGAACCCAGGAGAGACAGCTAAGCGAAGAGCTACACGTGCACACCCAGGAGGGCCTGGCTAAGTGACAGGCTTATTTGGCATGGGAGGGGGGTGTGTGTTGCTTCTGTGAGAACTTGAGAGAGAAGGTGGAGTGTGAGTTAAATCCTACAGGGTGGAGGGGCGTGAAGGTCATCCCAGGCAGAGCACAGCTTCTGGAGGCCGTGAGTGAGCAGGGATTGGAAAAGGAGATGGTGTGGGCGGCGCTGGTGGGAGGGATGGTGTCACACAGATCTAGACACCAGACAGGGGCTACGTCCTACAGGCAATATTCTGCATGCAGAGGGCAGTTTTGTATAATTTTGGAAGAAAAAAGTGATGGATGAGCTTGTGTGTGTCAGAAGAAAGAGCAAAATACAAAGATGCTTTAAGAGTGACAGGACCCACATCCTGTCGGTGACGTGAGGAGACCACAGTGCAAGAGATGCTGAGGGAGAAGAGGGTGGGCGTGAGCTGGGGCAGCGCGTGCTGGCTGGTGAAGGTGAGGCAGGGCTGGGGGCCCTGTGGGAGGATGCAGCTTCCTGCCTAATTGTGCGCAGTGATTTCTGGAAGTGAACTGGACAGTCAGCCTCAGGGCAGTTCCCTAAGGAAAGAATTTAAAGTCCCATCGCAGGCTGTCCCTGTATCACAATCAGAGCAAGCCTTCCCGCAGAAGAGGGGTCAGGGCGATTTCCAGATTGACTGGACATCTCCAGGGTGGAGAACCCAGCACAATGAAAGGAAAGGGGCTCATACAGCCCACGTTACTGTGAAATTTCGGAACTCATACGACAAAAGAAAATATTAATGGCTTCCAGAGTAAAATAAATACCAACAATAAGAACGAAATCCCACCACCCCGTGGCAGGATTCAAAATATTTAACACGTGGTATGGCCTGGGCACTGGCCCATCAGAATGGATGCCACTGGAAGTAGCTCTCAAGTGGGGTCTTGCTCTACTGGGTATTAGCCCTTTAGCTGTTTGGATGGTGGAAAGGTCTAAAGGTCCAAGAGGAGAGTCTGCAGGATGCTGGGACGTTCCAGGGCTGGGGCTGGGGCTGGGGTCATAGGATGCTGACCATGTACCAACTGGTGCAAAAGAATTTCTGTATTTTAGCAACAGGTGTGGCTGTGTTTCGTGTGGCCCAGCTGACTATCCGTCCTGCCTGCTTCCCACCCAACTCCACCAAGGCAGGGAAACGAATCAAAATGGTACTCTCAATACTGATTCAGTGCCTTTGGGTATCTGAGAAACAAAAATTCAAACTAGAATTTTTTACTTAGCTGCATTATCTATCAAATACAAGTTATTTTCAGTATTGCAAGGGTTCAGGAAAGGTACCTGCAATGCAGTGATGGGTTCAGGTTTGGTGGGGCGTGAAGCCTGTACAATCTGGGGGGCCTCTCTTTCAGAAAAACATTAAAAATTACTACTATATAATTAGATACAAACTGAATAGTTATTTAGAATCATATGAGAAGTCATAACTAAATACAAATATTAGCCTTAAATATTATAAACATAAAATCCAGAAAAAATTTGATTCACTGATTTCTATTATACTTTGATCCTATATTTTCCCCATACTTTTTGGTTGCTTCTTCATATGACAACAGTTTTATAGTATTTTTGTGGAGAGAAGAGAAGCATTCAGTCCTTTCTCTACTATGGTTGGTCAAAATTTGTTATTTCTTATTGATAGTATAGGAAACTCTGTGTTCCTATTGGGATATGACCTCAGGGCCTGCAGGGGCGCGGCCTGTTGGGGAGACAGGTGGCACGGTGAGTGGGGTGGCTCGTGGAAGCCGTTCCTTCTCTGGCTTGGCAAGAACCCAGCTCTGCGTGGGGCTGGAGATGCCGCAGCTCAGTGTGTTCCCCACTCAGCTTCCCCTCGGCCAGATTTCAAACACACGCTGGGGCCGCTTCACCGCCACCCAGCAATGTGGGGAATGTGACCAAGGGCAGGCGGGAGAGAGACGTTGCCTTAAACGGTTGCTGTTGAAGGGTCTGATTTTTGAAGAATTTATAAAAACACACAATCATGTGACTTCCCAGGCCCTTGGAAGAGGCTCATTAACAGCACAGTAAATCCACTTTAACTCCTCTGTGTCTGTCCTGGGAAACTACTGCAAGGCAGTACTCTAGCAAAAAACAAGGAGCAAATGAAAAAAGAGCGCTGAGGGGTCTAGGAAACAGTGGGTCCAACTCAGGAGCGCTCTGAAGAGCGTTCCGGGGAGACAGCAATCCTCAGTCCTAGAAAGAGCACGTCTTCACAGATTTGGAAGAAGGGGGCTCCGGGAGTACACGCATATGTTTCTCCAAAACGCAGGCTATGGATATCGTGAAGATGCCCAAAGGATTCCATGAAAGATCCCAGCCATAGATGGCCAGTCTATGCATATGGGTCATCAAAAGCTCACACCACTATGATAATGCACACTTTGCAGTAGACTTAAAAAAACACCGTGTCTGACAACTAGGAATCCTAATTTATAAATCAGAGCAGATGTATTTCCCATTTGACTTTGATTAATAAATGAGCATTGGCAATGATGTTTTAAAAAAGAAATACCACCTGTCTATAATTAATGAAGAAAGAAGCAGAGATGTAAAGATGCAACTTAAAAATTATAAAGGCCACAAATAGATAAATTGAATATACACCTATATTTCATATACATATGTATGTATGTAGTAGGTGAATGTGTTATGGGGAAAGATATTGAGGGTGTAAACAAACTAAACCATCATTCAGCATAACAGTGGATAATATGTAGAGCTGATAAATCCAGAAATAGCTCTGTGAGCTTGTTATTGCGAACTTCAGAGGCAACCACAGAACCAAATCAGAAATGACTGAATCAGGTTGCTCTGGAGAGCAGGGCTGAGGGTAGGGGTGTAGGCAGGGACAAGTGGCTTTCTTTATCAGTGTCTCTCCTTAGTTGATTTTTAGAAAACGTACATGTTATTCTGATTGAAAATACATTTAAAACATTTGGAAAAGAGCTCAGGTTAAAAGCCTTAATTGAGTGGGGACCATGGGGCTCATGTACGTAACTGCACGGCACTGCCAGGCTTCCTTAGCTATGCCGCCTTGTCGTAGGTGTGTGTGTCTTTGTCAGCTCAGGCTGCTATCGCAAAACACCACACTTGGGGGGCTGCAACAATAAACGTTTGTTTCTCACAGTTCTGGAGGCTGGAAATCCAAGATCAAGGTGCCAGCAGATTCGGTTCCCTGTGAGGCCTTCTACCTGGCTGGCAGATGGCTGCCTTCTGGCTGTGTGCTCACGTGTAGGGGAGAGGAAGCAAGCTCTCTGCTGTCTCTTCTTACAAGGGCACTAATCCCACCATGAGGGCCCCACCCTTATGACCTCATCTAAACCCAGTCATCTCCCAGAGGCCCCGTCCCCAGATGCTACCACATTCAGGGCTAGGGCTTCCACATATGAATTTGGAGTCCAAAGCCACATGCAAGTGGGAATGTTGATGTGCCACTGTTACAGGGTGTTAGGTTTGGATTTAGAAAGTGTTTGGGTTTCACCGAGGCCACATGGCAAGTTCATGGCAGAGCCTGGGTTCCCGTCTCCAGGGCTCTTGTCTGTGGAGAGATGCCCACACGGTGCAGTGGTGTCCGTGGGGTCAGATAAGTCTGAACAGTGCTAAATAGCCCATCTCTCTCTCCCGGCGCCTTGCAGAGTTCCAATTCATTAGCAGTTTAATGTTTTTGAGGAATCGGCAAGAAAGAAAACACCTTTTCCCCAAGCATACTTTTTCCCAAGGTAGCAATTCTTAAGCTTTTTAATTTCAGGACTCCTTTTCATTCTTAAAAAGTACTAAGGGCTCCAAAAAGCTTTTGTTAATATGGTTTAGATCTATCAATATTTATTGAAGAAGAAATTAGAGGTAGGAAACTTTAAAAGTATTTACTAATTCATTTAAAAATAATAATAAACCAAATACATGTTAACATAAATGAACAATTTTATGAAAAATAATATTTTCAGAAGAAAGTTTAGTGAGAAAAGTGGCTCTGTTTCATATTTTTAAACACCTCTGTGATCTGTTGGAGTATGGTCTTATGGTGGAAATGTTTGCAGAAAATCCACAAAAAGGAGTATTTAAATATCCACTTTGGATAATTATGGGTCGTCTTTTTGATACTACACCAAAACTCAACAATAGTAGTTTCTTAAAGGTTAGTTGCAATGTGGAATTTGAAACATGTCAATTAAATTTTCGTACTCTGTTACATTAAAATCCGTTGTTCTATCTTGCAGTTTGGATAGATGTTTTATCTGTGTATTATTTTGTCACATTTTGTGACATTAGCCATTTGGAAAATACTGGATCCTTGAGTTGTGAAATTTATCAAATGTTGACACATTTCATTATACAGTACCGAAAAATCACATCTGTTACTATCACCACTGATCTCGTTACAGAAGTTACTAGGTCATGGGAAACGGTCAAGCTCATGGTGGCAGATTCAAGTTTTCCAAATTCTAGTTTTTGTTAAAAAGCTTGAATTTTCTCATTGGCAACACTTACTCTCAGTTATTTCCTTGAAGCATCGGGCTTGGTTTGTCCATTTTTGAGAAAATGTCTGCCTAATACCCATGTGTGAATAACATATTTGTCTCTCAGTTGTTGTTTCAAGTAAAACTGGTGTCCATGAGAAAGCTGACAAGCTCCGCCCACAAAACCCATCCAGCACCTGGGTCCTCGGTGCCCTGACCGTCACCCTTCAGCACATGGCACACGTGCCTTCTCATTTCATCTCACACAATAGTAAAAGGGCATATATTAATGGGCCAAGATTTAATGAAATTAATAGTTTTTTTTTTTTAACCAATTTATCTAGAACATTCTTAAGAGAAACCGACATCACTTGTCGCTGGTGTTAACGTTTCTTTATTCATGACTGTACGTGCCTGGCGGGGAGAGCGCATGGCTGCTGGCAGTTTGCAGCCGGTGCGTTGATGCGTGTGAAGACTCCAGCAGGCTCTAGGCGCACTGTGTTTGCACTCTCAGTGTGAGTGTCAACACTGAGGTTTCCATCTTTATTCTGTATTTTGAGTTGGCGCTCTACTTTAACGAAGAGCTTTCACTTCTCCTTATTTATGTGTCTTACATGGCTATGGACTCATGAACTCCTGTTGATTCAATGAGTTATAATCTGTTAGGATCATCACTTATTTTGTTGTTCAAATTGTTAATAGCTTTGGAAATCTCTTGAAACTGGTTCTCATCTGCTTCTTCCTGCCCCACACTCCCATCACACATGGTCTTAGTGTCCTGTGCCTGTCACCACTAGCCCTGAAACTGCAAGACCATGTGGACTCTGGGCCATGACAAGTTCTCCTCGCATTTCAGCTTGAAAGTGATGTCTTTTTCTCTGTCACGGCATTTTTTCAGCCTTCAGCTTCACGTGGCCTTTGCCTGGAAGGGAATTAGTTTGTAATGGAGTCTTTTCATTTCAGGAGGTACATCAATATTTATATTATTTTGGAATTTCAGCCCAGGTACTACTAAAAAGTTTGTTTCCACAGATTATTGACTCAACACGAGATCTGGATGCTTACCTAGAAGAGTTTCTTTTGCAGAGGTGACGTTTCTAAATTCTCCTTCGTATTGACATTAGACCGGGTGTTTATAATATATTAATGGCTATGTTTGCCAAACCAAATGAACCAGTCACTGTCTTCACAGAGTGTAAGTTGCGAAAGAGACATGGCAGATACACCTCAAGAGGGGAGCTTTTGGTTAATGCATTTTGTTCTTTTTTGTTTGTTTTTCTTTATTATTTAGTTTTCATTGACATTTGAACATGGACAAGGGTGAAGAAGTAATGACAAACTAGGAAAGTAACAGGTCCCAGCACCTGCAAGTACAGACAAGGTCCTGCTCTGGGCCCTTCACAGGCACTACACCTGCCAGGTGTGTGCTGGTGGCTCCCGGCTTATGACGGTTTTCCATCACAAAGAGGAGCCCCCGCAGCACGGATAAAGCTGCACGGGCACTGGCACGGGGCCAAGGCCTGTGGCGCTGGCTGGCATCGGGCCGATGAGCCAGGCCGCCGAGCACAGGTGGCAACGCCGGGCCGTTCTGACCCGGGCGGCCCTCGGCCGGCACTGTCTGTCCCTCGTGCTCCAGGACAGCCGTGAGGACGCCACTGGGCCATCCGGGGAGCGGAGAGCGGTGCAATCGCTTCCGAAGGAGGAGCGGCCGGGCGGCCAGGACAGCAGTGGCCGTCCGCACCGAATGGCCACAGCTCGTGCCGCGGCCGTCCTTGTCTGCTGGAAGCGAGGAGCGCGCGCTGAAATGCGTAACGAGTGGCTGCGAGCGCACGTCCCCCGTGGGGCTGCGTCAGGGTTCCAGCCCCCACGTGTGCCCGGCGATCTCTCCTCGCTGCCGCCCCGATGCACGTGCTTCTGGAAGGAGAGGAGGGCTGAGCGTGGCGGGGGGAGGGGACGTGGGGAAAGCCTGAACTAGGGAGCCCGGGTGGGTGGGAGAAAAGGGCAAGAAGCTGTCTCTTCTGAGAAAGCTCCTCTTCACCCACAAACCCGCCCTTCGGCACCAGTCCCCGCGGCCTTTCGCGGGCTGCAGGCCTCAGGCTGGCGGCTGGAGGCCTTGGCCGGAGTCCAGGGAGGCTGAGCGGCCGCCAGCGGGCCTCTCTCGCCCGCTCTTCTCCACGGACAGAGCCACCTGGCTCTCCTGTCACCTCGTCGAGACGCTTTTGCCTTCAGGAAATCAGCTAATGACACTCAGCCTTGTTCCAGAATCCCAGCTGGAGCCCTGGGCTTTGGTCTGGCACCCGCTGGAAGCCCGGGCTGAGCCCTGGCCCGCCTCCCAGGCCCGCGTCTGCGGCTCTGCCCGCTCCTGTGTGTCTGTGACGGCCAGACGACAGGGGAACAAGGGAGGGGAAGGGAAAGCAGGGCAGGCAGCCATCGCCTCTTATTCTTCTCAGTTTTGACTCGCTGCTCTGCTGTCATAACTTGGTTATCACTTTTCACCAGAATGTGAGTCATCCTGGAAGACATTTGTTTCCCGAAATTAACATTCAGATAGCTATACGTTCTTTCAACTTGTACCTCTTCCGAATTTATAGGAAGAGAATCTCATTTTACATAATCCCGTACGTAACATTGGGGTCCCCTTACAGCGTATGGCTTCCTCATGTTTGGGAACAGGCATTCTATAAAATATTTACTTTGAATCGCTGAGAAAATAATTGTGCTTGTAGATTAAAAAGCCTGATTTTCTTGGAGATGAGTCCTTTAAAAATGATAGAGCGCATTTCCATAGAATCATTGCACTTTTGTAGAAGCACCCAGTCTGCCTGGCGTTTATTTCACATAAGCTTGTAAGTCATGTTAATGGCTACTTTGAGGCTCTCACTGCCAAGAAAGTGGCTCCTCGGGTTATAACCCAAGCAGGCTTCCTTCCTTTTTCCAGAGAATATAAAACAAGGTAAGCAAAACAGTGCTTTCCCACCCTCTGTGTGAAGTCCTCAGCTCCTTCTTCCCTTGTACTTTTAAAAAAAAATTTATTTATTTTATTTTTGGCTGCGTTGGGTCTTCGTTGCTGCATGCAGACTTTCTCTAGTTGTGGTGAGCAGGGGCTACTCTTCCTTGTGGTGTGCGGTCTTCTCGTTGCGGTGGCTTCTCTTTGTTGCAGAGCACGGGCTCTAGGCGTGCAGGCTTCAGTAGTTGTGGCTTGCAGGCTCTAGAGTGCAGGCTCAGTAGTTGTGGTACTCGGACTTAGTTGCTCCACGGCATGTGGGATCTTCCCCGACCAGGGCTCGAACCTATGTCCCGTGCATTGCCAGGCGGATTCTTTTTCTTTCTTTTTTTTTTAACATCTTTATTGGAGTATAATTGCTTTACAATGGTGTGTTAGTTTCTGGTTTATAACAAAGTGAATCAGCTATACATATACATGTATCCCCATATCTCCTCCCTCTTGCGTCTCCCTCCCTCCCACCCTTCCTATCCCACCCCTCTAGGTGGTCACAAAGCACCGAGCTGATCTCCCTGTGCTATGCAGCTGCTTCCCACTAGCTATCTATTTTACATTTGGTAGTGTGTATATGTACATGCCACTCTCTCACTTCGTCCCAGCTTACCCTTCCCCCTCGCAGGGTTCTCAAGTCCATTCTCTAGTAGGTCTGCGTCTTTATTCCCGTCCTGCCCCTAGGTTCTTCATGACCTTTTTTTTTTTTTTTTTAAGATTCCATATATATGTGTTAGCATACGGTATTTGTTTTTCTCTTTCTGACTTACTTCACTCTGTATGACAGACTCTAGGTCCATTCACCTCACTACAAATAACTCAGTTTCGTTTCTTTTTATGGCTGAGTAATATTCCATTGTATATATGTGCCACATCTTCTTTATCCATTCATCTGTCGATGGACACTTCGGCTGCTTCCATGTCCTGGCTATTGTAAATAGAGCTGGCAGGTGGATTCTTAACCACTGTGCCACCAGGGAAGTCCTTCCCTTGTACTTTTAAAGTGGGAGGACAGGAGAGACGCTGGCGTCCAAAGCAGGGGCTGTGCTGAGACGGTTTGCGGACCCCGTGCAGAGCGGGGCAGCTCTGTGCTTTGTCTCCCAGCAGGATTGTGCTGTGTTTGGACAGCACGCACTGTGGAGTAGGCCTCTGCTCGAATCCCAGCACTGACGTCCAGTAGCTGTGTGTCAAGTAACTGAATCATTAAGAAAGTGACCTCCTGTATTTCAGATGCAGTTTCCTCATCTGTGAAATGGGAACAACGTCACTGAGGTGCTGACTTTGGCAGGATGTGTAAGACACGAGGCCGGCGTCCAGGACACGACAGAAGCTCAGTGAAGCTCCAAGATGCAGAGGAAGGTAACATCTGGATCCAGATTTCTTCTTCTGTACTTTGAACCCTCTCCAAAAACAGGTATCCACACTTGTTTGTTTTATTGTAGACAGACTGTCTGATCTTGGAACTTCAGAGGTGGTAGACCTTAAGGACCCTCTAACCCAGCCCCTCATTGTAGGGTGGATGCGGGTTCATGCAAGGTCACACCCAGCGGTGTGTAGCAGAGCCCAGGTGAGCCCCTTGGATAAGGAGGGGAAGGTGTGTTCCTTGTCCATCCTGGAGATAAAACCACGCTCACTGATGAAACAGGTGCAGAGATTTCTTTTGCATTCTAATTTTAGCATCTGTAGAGTCAGCGTGAGCTCATACTTTTGAAGCTGCCTTCAAGCTCCTTTGTTACTGGAAAATGCATATGGATGGGTTGGACGCAGACAGGGGATTTTGTTGTTTTGTTGGGAAGAAAGGCAGCCTGAAGCTCCTATCACCTGCAGCTAGTCTTGGTCTACCTCCAACCCAGACTCGGGCTTGGTGAAGCACGTTAGTAAAGGGATGGGACACCTCTGGCTGCTGAGAACATGTCGGGGACTGTGCAGGAGGAACAGGCAGTACAGCGTAAACATTTCTCTCACCCTGGAGTTTGCCAGTAATGTTTCTGCTTTCTTGGATTTTTCCTAAGTTAAAGGATGCTAGAATTGTGGAGCCAGAAAGGACCGTGTGGTCCAGCTTCCTCCTTTCAGAGACGAGCAGACTGTGTTCACAGAGGAAAACCCGCTCAAAGGCACACAGGGAATGGCTCGCAGGCTCCGGACCAGACCAGAGCTTGTAGCTCCTGTTGCAGGTGACGCTCCACACCTGCAGTGCCACAAGCACTCACGTTTCTTGCTGAAGTTTGTTTATTAAAACCATATGGAAGGCGATTTGAGGCTGAAGTCACATGCATTCAAGATCAAGAGAAATGTGTCTCATCATGAGACCCGTGATGTGATAGGCTGTGATGACGTCATTTTAGAACCCACTAAATGCACTCTTCAGAAACAACATGACCGTTTCAGTTTTCTGCAGAGCTATTTAAAACCAGAGGAGCAATGACATCATTTTTGACTTACAAAAATTGCTCCTGTCTCTCCTAGCAAACCTTATGCATGCAGCAGCCCTCACCTACCTGGCCGGGAAATACCCTGACGCTATGCAGTGTGATGAGATGAGCCATCACCAAGTCCGTCGTGGAGGACAGAAAGCCGCTCAGGCTGAATGCAGGAGGAACAGGGCTGTACTTCTCATCAACTCTTGCCTGAATGTAAAAGGAACTACAGCACTGAAAATGAATTAACGAACACGAGCAATCTTACCAACATAATGTAGAATGGAAAAAGCAGCCCCAGGAGACCACCTAAATTAGAGCAGTAAAAATCAAGCAAAATGAAATAATATACTGTTTAGAAATTCATTCATTTGTGATAAAACTACTTCTTTAAAAAGCAAGAAGATGATTAAAAACACAATTCTGGATGGTGCTTATATCTGAGAAGGCTGCAGGGGGATGTGATGGGAAAGATGCAAGAAATTGATGATGTTCTTATTTGTAAGCTGGGGAAAAGCCGGGGAGGGGTAAGATATTAAGCCAACTTCTGGACAGAACCTCTGACTTGGTAGCAGTCTTTACTAAGCAAGATGTCTTATTCCAACAATTTCAGACAATTTACTAGCAAGAGGATGCTCTTTATTCTATATTGTTTAGGAATGAAAACTCCAAAATACATGAGGCCGTGGGCACAGTGCCTCCTCGTTTCTTGTTCTGTAGTAAATGGTCATCATAACTACTCATGCTGTGTTCCGTTAGATGGAGTAAGTTGGGGAGACTAAGAGGTAGAGAGTGAAAGCTGAGCTGCAGTATGCAAGAGATGACAAAGTCACAAGAGGAAGTTTGTTTTTAAGTTTGTTTTTAGTGAATAAATGCATTAAGGTGCTTGACAAGATGGCTGTTGCACCTCTAGGCAGCAAGTCAGAATTCCAGGTGGGAAGTGGGCCCAGCCGGCTGGGGCCTGAAGTACAGACAATTTGCGGACTCTAGTGGATGGAGCACTCCTGTATGGAAAGAGGCAGGAATAATCCAGAGGGTACCCAAGTCTGGCACAACTGAGTAGAATTCAAACCCAAGTCAAGAGAACGGGAAGGGAGCCAAAGAAGAGAGCGTCCTTCTTCTTGACCTTTCCTCTAGAACCACAGACATAGAGAAGCACCTGGGCAGGGAGGTGGAGGGGGTGGGGCTGTCTGCCCCATCACAGGGATGGATGCAGAGGAGGCTGATGAAGAAGCAGAGGTGAGTAGGAGCCGTGAGGACCGTGTTAGCCCCTCTTCCCCAGGCTGCAGGCTCCCCTTCCAGCCATGTTGCCTCAACTGGGGTCAGCTTTGACAGGACCTGGTCATGTCTACCAAGGGCGGGGTGGTCTAGAGAGACTCACCTCCACACCCAGGGTGGAGGCTAGACTTAGTTGTCCTGCTCTGAGCCTTGCTCTCAGAATTCCTGGACTATACCTGGAGGCAGTTCTGGGTCACTGCATGTCTCCTAAGTCCCAGCTTTCCTCTCTGATGGCTGCGTCCGCCTGGGCCATGCAATCAGCTGTGCCTTGGTTTCTTGGCTGCCTTCTAGCTTCCTCCTGAGGCTGCTGCCTAGCCCTGCACTTCTTTGACCCACTTAGCTGGGCCCACACACCCTGTTCCAGTTTTCCCGTCCCTGCTCTGTGGGTTGGACTCTGCTCTTCATATCACCATTAGCTTTCCAGGGTTCTGCTTCACACTGGGTAGAACATGCTGGGTAACTGTAGGATTCCAACATCCCTGGCATCCCCAACATTCTGGGAACACATCCCAGCCATTGGGCACTCCCCACATCAAGCCTCCATTGCCACCTGGCCTGATGGAGTTGTGATGAGACTCCTGGTCACCGCCCTGTTGAATTTGTACCTTTCCCATTGTCCTGTTTCCCCACAGATTTCTCCTTGTTGTGTGCACTGGCTATTATCCATCTGACAGCATCTCCTGTCTCTTATTTTCTGCTATAGTAGCCCAGTTGTTTAGGTGGCAGAGATTCCTTGATCCTGGGAGGGTGAGCGACTACTCCAGCCCAGATGGATGAAACACGATGGCCCTGGAAAGGTCTTGGTGCTCCTGCTGCCCTCGGTCAGTGTTCTGACAGATGATATACAATCAAACATCTAGACTTTCTGATCCAAAGGCACTTATTTGACATTCCTCTTTACCTATTTACCCTTTCCCCACCTTCTTTCCTGGAATTCTGACTTGCCATCTGGAGGCATAGCAGCCATCCTGCAAACTAGGATGATAATGAAAGCCAACACCGTGAGGGTTGTTGTTGTTGGAAGGGAGAGTCTGGTGCTCCTTTTTGTTTGAGGCCTGGAAGTCTTGGAATTTAGGTTGTTTTCTGACAAAGGGGAAGGTCTTCGACAGAGGGGAAGGTGTCTCCTGCTGAAAACGTGTGGTGGTCTGAAGCCTGCGCGGCTCCGGGGAAGGGGGACCCTGATGGGCTTGGCAGGCACTCGGGGTGTGGGGCACTTTTCCTCTGGCCCCCGGAGGAGAAGACACGGTCGTGTGGGTTGATTCTCTAGTCTGGAGGCGGCTCAGTACCACCCTGGCAGCCAACAGCATCCATGAGTTCTTCTCGGAAAGATGGCCCTGGCTATGGCAGAACCTGCCAAGATTTTTCAGAGCCCTCACTGCCACCACCTCCTGCTGATTTATATGGGGATGTGTTAGTCTGCCAGGAAAACCAGAGAAGCATTTTTAAGGCTTGTTAAGAATCCCATGAACCTCCTACCACTTAAGTCCCAGGGCTGCTCCTTGGGTTTCCAGGCTCTGTGGGTGGCGTGGGAGGTGTTTCATCACTGGGGCCATGAAGTCAGGACCAGGAAACCAAAAGCAGCAGGGCCACTCAGAATGTTTGCCTCACTTATCTCACCAAGTGCTGGGACTTTGCGTACACTGGGAGGTTGCAGGGCGGATGTGAGCAGCTGGTGATGAGGGCAGCGGACCTGCTGGGTGTGCCTTAGCCCCAGAAGTGCCAGCTGAGGAGCGTGCGGCTAAGGAAACTGCCTCATTGGAAGGATGTGTGGTCCAGCACCAGAGAGGGAGCTATGCTGTTGAAACTCATAAAGCTGAGGGTAAAAATACCCTGGAGACAGACAAAAATATGGGAAAACATTTTTATGTCCTTAGGGAAAAGGAAGACCTAAAATAAGATGCACAAAGCAAAAACCATAAAGAAAAAATAAATTTGTATAAACAAAGTTAAAATTATGTTTACCAATGGTAATAGTTACCATATAAAATGTATGTGATTAGAAAATTGAAAATGAGAATCCAGTGTATGTAATGAACTCCTAAATGTCAGTAAAAAGAAGACAGACAACCCAATAGAAAAAGGTCGCAAACAAAATTTGAATGTTTAATAAAATAAGAAAAATAAATATATATATATATATATTTTAATGTTTGTTTACCTTTATTATATGTTTTACTTACAATAAGCATTTTATATGCAGATATAAAAATTTAAAAATGCCCGTCTTCACTAGGAAAATGCAAAACCACAAACAAAGAAAGCAAAAACAAAAACAGGACTTCCCTGGTGGCACAGTGTTTAAGAATCCGCCTACCAATGCAGGGGACATGGGTTTGATCCCTGGTCCAGGAAGATCCCACATGCCGTGGAGCAACTGGGCCTGTGTGCCACAACTACTGAGCCTGTGCTCTAGAGCCTGCGAGACACAACTACCGAGCCCGCACGCCACAACTACTGAAGCCCGTGTGCCTAGAGCCCATACTCCACAACAAGAGAAGCCACTGCAATGGGAAGACCGTGCACCACAATTAAGAGTAGCCCCTGCTCACCGCAACTAGAGAAAGCCCACGCGCAGCAATGAAGACCCAACGCAGCCAAAAAAAAGAAAAGTAAAAAAAACAAACCAGCTATTTAATGTTCACTGAATTGACACAAATGATAAAGTTTGATAATGTTAAGAATTGGCAAGGATGTTAAGAAATAGGCCCCTCATATTCTTCTGGCAATTTGACAGTATGTGTTTAAATTAAAATATCCCATGATCTGACAAAGCAATTCCCTGTTGCCGTACCCCTGAGAGAGCCTTGCAGAGGTGCACAGGAGGGCATATAAAATAATGTCCATTGCAAAATTGTTTGTAATAGTGAAAGGCTGGAGGGGCTTCCCTGGTGGTGCAGTGCTTGGGAGTCCGCCTGCCAATGCAGAGTACACAGGTTCGAGCCCTGGTCCAGGAAGATCCCACGTGCTGCGGAGCAACTAAGCCCGTGCGCCACAACTACTGAGCCTGTGCTCTAGAGCCCGCGAGCCACAACTACTGAGCCCACGTGCCACAACTACTGAAGCCCGTGCGCCTAGAGCCCGTGCTCCGCAACAAGAGAAGCCACTGCATTGAGAAGCCCGCGCACCGCAATGAAGAGTAGCCCCCGCTCGCCACAGCTAGAGAAAGCCCGCACGCAGCAACAAAGACCCAACTCAGCCAAAAAAAAAAAAAAAAAAAAGTGAAAGACTGGAAACAAGCTACCAAAGGGCTATCAACAAAGGGACAGTGGCTTTAAAAAAAAACGGTATGGTTACACTATGGAGTACTATGCAATATTTAGATAGAATTGGCTGAATTTCTATGTCATAATGGAGAGAGTTTTCCAAAACATATTGCTGAGGGAAGAGAGCAAGCTACTGAATTATAAATAGAGGAACTACCCCTCCTCACCAAAAAAAAAAAAAAAAGAAAAAAAATCCATTTCCATCGGCAATATTTTACTCTTTTAAAAGAGGGATGAATTCATATTACATGGGTATAGTATTAAAGGCTATCTACCAGAATTGCAGCATTTATTCAGGGACAGAAGTGCAGTGACACAGCAGTCACAGCCCTGTAGGGGCTGGTAAAAGGGAAACTCAGTGAGGAGGTTTTAGGGGTCCTTAGAATAAGTAAATACCCCCTGAGACAAGGGAGCCACCTGAAGAATCCACTGTGGCTGTCCTGGGAATTCCTGGGGGCCTTCAGATTTAGATATTTTAAAATCATCTGTGTCATCACAGGAAAAGGGGGGACATAAGAAACAAGCTGTAGGCTCTGGGGGAGAGCAGGGCCTTGTTAGCTTTGCTCCCATCACATTTCCAGGGTCCAGAACAGTTCCTGGCCCATGGTAGGTGCTCAGTAATGTTTGTTGAACAAATGAATGAATGAATGAAAACTTCCCAGTGGTAAGATCTGAACAAATAGTTTCGACCCGGCTAATACAGGATTTATTTAAAATGCACTTCCCTTTCCTTTGGGACGATCCTTTTATTTTTTTCAAAGGATGCTCTGCTTCTGTATCTCCTGCGTTCCAGTCTGTACTTTTTAGACTAAAGAATATCATCTTATCTCCCACGTTGGTTGTTTTGTTTATTTGCTTGCCCTTTGTCAGGCTCTGTGGTTTCACCTTGGCCGTAACCGTTCCGGTTGTCAGAATGTCCTCTGGCAGCTGAGGGCGAGGCGTCCCCCTGTGTGGCTTCTGGCCAGCTTTCTGATGGTATGGTATTGCCGATGGCAATGGATTTTTTTTTTTTTTGGTGAGGAGGGGTAGTTCCTCTTTTTATAATTCGGTAGCTTGCTCTTTTCCCTCAGAATATGGTTTGGAAACCTCTCTCCATTATGACATAGAAATTCAGCTAATTCTATCTAAATATTGCATAGTATTCCGTAGTGTAACCGTACCTTTTTCTGATGGTACGGTCCCACACGTGTGCGCGCGTGCCTTCAACTTTACTTGCTGTGGGACACCAGCCTTAGTGTCTTCACAGCTCTCAACACCTTTCTTGGCACAGAGTAGGGCCATAAATGTTTGCTGCAATGAGCCAGTGTCCTTCATTGCTGGTGTATACTCTGTGGGCTTGTCACTCTCAGGGGGCCCAGAATGACCGTATCCCAGGGTTGCTTGCTTTGACTTTGTGTCTGGAGCCCAGGCAGTGTGCAGCTGACCCCCAGGAAATACACCAGCTCTGTGGGCTCTGGTCCCAAACAAGGCTGACGTGATTTTTCCTATGTCCAAAACAGTAGTATAATGCAGCATTTTAAATGTTTCTTCATCTGTAATATGGGAAGATCATTTTTCTCTCTTAGTGTAGATATGCACTTAGCACAGCATCTGATCTATGTTAAAAATCAATATATATTACCAATGATTATTGTTTCTTTAGCTAATTCTTTCATTAGTCCAAGTATTAATTAACACTTTACTAGTGTGTTCCTTTTGGTTAGTGTAATGGATGAAGCTTGGAATCCTCTTTTACTCTTGGATGTCAGCAGGCCTTTTTCAACTTGGGTACCTAGAGAGAATTTAACTCTATAGGAAGAAGTCTAAGCGATTATTGTCTTGATTCTCCCAAGGATGGTGCATAACTGCACAATTCTAGAAGGGCAGGGAGAAGTTTTTTGTTACATATAGTGGATTCCTTCATTAAGGCTAAATTCTTTTGTGGAACTGGGTTGAGACTGGCTTTGGGATGTGCTGCTTGAAGTGAATATATTTAAGGAAGCTCTTCCTAACATCCCTCTGCTCCAACTCACTTTTTAAAACACATTCCAAATCTTTCTGTTGCCAATTCCTGTAGCCAGTAAACTTAAAAATATGGTTCTGTTTCTTAAGCATTAAAAAGTTATGTATTGAAATTTTGACCTATAATGGCAAAGGGTTGGATACTTAGATCAGTATCTCATTTAAAGAAACAAGATCCAAACAGAAATTCCAGAGCATACTTGGATCTCACTTAAACTGTAGAGTACATGTGCTCTCACTAAAGTCTTCTATCCTCCCCGAGCCTCTTGCATCCTAAAGTGAAGAAGGTTCTCTGTTATAGACTGAATGTTTGTGTCCCCCCCAATCCATACATTGAAAGCCTGACCTCCAGTTACGATGGTGTTTGGAGAAGGGGCCTCTGGGAGGTAGGGTTAGGTGAGGTAGTGAGGGTGGGGCCCTTGTGACGGGATTAGTGTCCTTATAAGAAGAGGCACCAGAGAACTCACTCTCTCCCTCTGTCTGCCTCATGAGGACACAGTGAGGAGGCTGCTCTCTGCAAGGCCAAGAAGAGGCCTCTCTACCTTTGCTTTGATCTTGGATTTGTCAGCCCCAAGATCTGTGAGAAATAAATGTCTGCTGTTTAAGCCACTCAGTCTGTGGTGTGTTTTTATGGCAGCCCAAGCTGACTAAGACGCCCTCACTATGGAGGGGCTCTGTCACCCCATCCTCAGTGATCCAGGAACCTGCGTGCTCAGCCCAACTCCCTGCTGGCCACATCCTCCCGCTGCCCGCAGCGCCCCAGCACTGTTTTCTCCTTCCACTGACCTGTTCCCAGGAGACAGTGCCACAAGGATTTTGTTCTGGGGAGAGAGAGCAGAGAGAAGAGAAAACAAAACAAGAAATTGCTAAATGTTTTGTTGTGAGTGGAGGGAAGGGAACTGACATACGTTAAATTTTGTCCCAACACAACTGCCAAAGTAATATATATTCATTATAAAAGCCAAATAACACAGAAATATAGAAAATAAAAAGTGAAATTCCCTCCTTGCCACTTTATTATTTCACATACTGCTCCCTACTCACCACCCGTCTCCACCATTAATGGGCTGACACTAATATTTCCAGACGATTTCCAGATTGTGTGCACACACACCCACATACACACAAACTCAAAGGTAGGTATGTACACTAACATAAGCTTTTAAAAATAACAAAAATGTTATTCAGCAATTTGCTTTATTTCATTTAGAACTATATATCATGAAGATTTATCCTTTTCTTTGTTACAACTGCTCAGAATTCCATACTATGGATGCTCCATGATTTATTTAATAATTTCCCTTTTGATGGATATTAAGCATTTAAAAAATTTTTTTTCTCTATTACAGATAACGTTTTAGTGAACATTTTCATTCCTCTATCTTTGTATAGTTGTTTGAATATTTGTCTTAGCTCAGACAGCCAAAACAAAACACCGCAGACTGGGGGCTTAAACAACAGACATGGATTTCACACAGTTCTGGAGGCTGGGAGTGTGAGATAAGGGGCCAGCGTGGTCAGGTTCTGGTGGGAACTCTTCCTGGTTTGCAGACGGCTGCCTTCTCGCCGTGTCATCATGTGGCAGAGAGCGTGTGAGCTCTGGTCTCTCTCCTCTTGTAAGGACACTAATCCTGCTATGGGGTCTCAGCCTCCTGATCTCACTTAACCCTAACTACCTCCCAAAGGCCCCATCTCCAAATTCCAGAACGAGAGCTTCAACATGAATTTTGGGGGGGAGAGATGTTCAGTCAATAACAGTATTTTAATAGAGTTTATTTCTACAAGTGAAATTGCCGAATCAGAGGATATACACATTTAAACTTTTTATTGTCTTACAAAAACTTTATGACACTTTATATTCCTACCAAAATGTGTGGTGAAAAGGGTTTATTGTTTCATTTTAATTGGCATTTTCTTGACTGTTAGTGAGGTTGAGTATATATTTTCATAAGTGTTACGAGTCATTTGTAATTTCTCCATGAATTGTCCATTTATATGCTGTCAAAGTTTTAGTAGGGTGTTTAACTATTTTTTTTGAGTCCATTGGAATTCTTCATATTTTAAGATATTAATCCCTGATATATCTCAGTTTTTTCTCCTTATATGAATTTTGATTTTTTTTACTGCTATTTCTTTCCTTAAAAACCAAAAACAAGGGGATTCCTGCCCCCAGCATGCACCTCCCCAGAAGGGTGCCCTGCCAACATCCCCAACAGACGTTTTCTGCATCCTCTGGGACCTGCAGGGTTGAGGATTCCCCAGAGTCGGCCCAGGTCCACGCAGTCCATCCTCTTTGGCTGCAGCAGCATGAAGCCTGTGGGGTTTTACAAGGCCAGGACCTGGTTGTGGATGTGGGAAGCCAGCCCGTCAGAACACAAGAAGTATTTAAAGCATGTGATGAAGATAACAAAGGCTATCTAAGCAGAGAGGACTTTAAAGTTGCTGTTGTAATACTGTTTGTGTACAAGCCCTCCAAGCCGTGTGGCTGACAGGGTCTTGGTGCTCTGGCTGGTTATCAGGCCTGAGCCTCTGAGGTGGGAGAGCCGAGTTCAGGATATTGGACCACCAAAGACCTCCTGACCCCACGTAATATCAATCAGTGAGAGCTCTCCCAGAGATCTCCGTCTCAATGCTAAGACCCAGCTCCACTCAACGACCAGCAAGCTCCAGTGCTGGACACCCTATGCCACACAACTAGCAAGACAGGAACATAACACCACCCATTAGCAGAGAGGCTGCCTAAAATCATACTAAGTTCACAGACACCCCAAAACACACCACCGGACACAGTCCGGCCCACCAGAAAGACAAGATCCAGCCTCATCCAACAGAACACAGGCACCAGTCCCCTCCACCAGGAAGCCTACACAACCCACTGAACCAACCTTACCCACTGGAGGCAGACACCAAAAACAACGGGACCTACGAAACTGCAGCCTGCAAAAAGAGACCCCAAACACAGTAAGTTAAGCAAAATGAGAAGACAGAGAAGCATGCAGCAGATGAAGGAGCAACGTAAAAACCTACCAGACCAAACAAATGAAGAGGAAATAGGCAGTTTACCTGAAAAAGAATTCAGAGTAATGTAGTAAAGGTGATCCAAAATCTTGGAAATAGAATGGAGAAAATATAAGAAACGTTTAACAAGGACCTAGAAGAACTAAAGTGCAAACAAACTGATGAACAACACAATAAATGAAACAAAAATTCTCTAGAAGGAATCAATAGCAGAATAACTGAGGCAGAAGAATGGATAAGTGACCTGGAAGCTGAAATAGTGGAAATAACTACCACAGAGCAGAATAAAGAAAAAAAGAATGAAAAGAATTTAGGACAGTCTCAGAGACCTCTGGGACAACATTAAACGCACCAACATTTGGATTATAGAGGTCCCAGAAGAAGAAGAGAAAGAAAAAAGGGACTGAGAAAATATTTGAAGAGATTATAGTTGAAGACTTCCCTAATATGGGAAAGGAAATAGTCAATCAAGTCCAGGAAGCACAGAGAGTCCCATACAGGATAAATCCAAGAGAAACATGCCAAGACACATATTAATCAAACTATCAAAAAATAAATACAAAGAAAAAATATTAAAAGCAGCAAGGGCAAAGCAACAAATAATATACAAGGGAATCCCCATAAGGTTAACAGCTGCTCTTCCAGCAGAAACTCTGCAAGCCAGAAGGGAGTGGCAGGACATATTTAAAGTGATGAAAGGGAAAAACCTACAACCAAGATTACTGTACCCAGCAGGATCTCATTCAGATTTGATGGAGAAATTAAAACCTTTACAGACAAGCAAAAGCTAAGAGAATTCAGCACCACCACACCAGCTTTACAACAAACGCTAAAAGAACTTCTCTAGGCAGGAAACACAAGAGAAGGAAAAGACCTACAAAAACAAACCCAAAACAATTAAGAAAATGGTAATAGGAACATACATATCGATAATTACTTTAAACGTGAATGGATTAAATGCTCCAACCAAAAGACATAGTCTGGCTGAATGGATACAAAAACAAGACCCGTGTATATGCTGTCTACAAGAGACCCACTTTAGACCTAGGGACACATACTCACTGAAAGTGAGGGGATGGAAAGAGATATTCCGTGCAAATGGAAATCAAAAGAAAGCTGGAGTAGCAATTCTCGTATCAGACAAAATAGACTTTAAAATAAAGACTATTACTAAAGACAAAGAAGGACACTACATAATGATCAAGGGATCAATCCAAGAAGAAGATATAACAATTGTAAATATTTATGCACCCAACATAGGAGCACCTCAATACATGAGGCAAATGCTAACAGCCATAAAAGGGGAACTTGACAGTACCACAATAATAGTAGGGGACTTTAACACCCCACTTTCACCAATGGACAGATCAACCAAAATGAAAATAAATAAGGAAACACAAGCTTTAAATGATACATTAAACAAGATGGACTTAATTGATATTTATAGGACATTCCATCCAAAACCAACAGAATACACTTTCTTCTCAAGTGCTCATGGAACAGTCTCCAAGATAGATCATATCTTGGGTCACAAATCAAGCCTTCCTAATTTTACAAAAATTGAAATTGTATCAAGTATCTTTTCCAACCACATGCTATGAGACTAGGTATCAATTATAGGAAAAAAAATGTAAAAAATACAAACACATGGAGGCTAAACAATATGCTACTAAACAACCAAGAGATCACTGAAGAAATCAAAGAGCAAATCAAAAAATACCTAGAAACAAATGACAATGAAAACATGATGGCCCAAAACCTATGGGATGCAGCAAAAGTAGTTCTAAGAGGGAAGTTTATAGCAATACAATCCTACCTCAAGAAACAAGAAAAATCTCAAAAAAAAAAAACCCAACCTAACCTTACACCTAAAGCAATTAGAGAAAGAAGAACAAAAAACCCCCCAAGTTAGCAGAAGGAAAGAAATCATAAAGATCAGATCAGAAAGAAATGAAAAAGAAATGAAGGAAACAATAGCAAAGATCAATAAAACTAAAAGCTGGTTCTTTGAGAAGATAAAAAAAATTGATAAACCATTAGCCAGACTCATCAAGAAAAAAAGGGAGAAGACTCAAATCAATAGAATTAGAAATGAAAAAGGAGAAGTAACAACTGACACTGCAGAAATACAAAGGATCATGAGAGATTACTACAAGCCACTATATGCCAATAAAGTGGACAACCTGGAAGAAATGGACAAATTCTTAGAAAAGCACAACTTTCCGAGACTGAACCAGGAAGGAATAGAAAATATAAACAGACCAATCACAAGCACTGAAATTGACACTGTGATTAAAAATCTTCCAACAAAGAAAAGCCCAGGACCAGATGGATTCAAAGGCGAATTCTATCAAACATTTAGAGAAGAGCTAACACCTATCCTTCTCAAACTCTTCCAAAATATAGCAGAGGGAGGAACACTCCCAAAGTCATTCTGCGAGTCCACCATCACCCTGATACCAAAACCAGACAAAGATGTTACAAAAAAAGAAAACTACAGGCCAATATCACTGATGAACATAGATGCAAAAATCCTCAACAAAATACTAGCAAACAGAAGCCAGCAGCACATTAAAAGGATCATACACCATGATCAAGTGGGGTTTATCCCAGGAATGCAAGGATTCTTCAATATCCGCAAATCAATCAATGTAATACACCATATTAACAAATTGAAGGATAAAAACCATATGATCATCTCAGTAGATGCAGTAAAAGCTTTTGACAAAATTCAACACCCATTTATGATAAAAACTCTACAGAAAGTAGGCATAGAGGGAACTTACCTTAACATCATAAAGGCCATATATGACAAACCCACAGCCAACATCGTTCTCAATGGTGAAAAACTGAAACCATCTCCACTAAGATCAGGAACAAGACAAGGTTGCCCACTCTCACCACTATTATTCAACATAGTTTTGGAAGTTTTAGCCACAGCAATCAGAGACAAAAAAGAAATAAAAGGAATCCAAATCAGAAAAGAAGAAATAAAACTGTCATTGTTTGCAGATGACATGATACTATACATAGAGAATCCTAAAGATGCTACCAGAAAACTACTAGAGCTAATCAATGAATTTGGTAAAGTTGCAGGATACAAAATTAATGCACAGAAATCTCTTGCGTTCCTATACACTAATGATGAAAAATCTGAAAGAGAAATTAAGGAAACACTCCCATCTACGATTGCAACAAAAAGAATAGAATACCTAGGAATAAACCTACCTAAGGAGACAAAAGACCTGTATGCAGAAAACTATAAGACACGGATGAAAGAAATTAAAGATGATACAAACAGATGGAGAGAGACACCATGTTCTTGAATTGGAAGAATCAACATTGTGAAAATGACTCTACTACCCAAAGCAATCTACAGATTCAATGCAATCCCTATCAAACCACCAATGGCATTTTTCATGGAACTAGAACAAAAAATTTCACAAGTTCTATGGAAACACAAAAGACCCCGGATAGCCAAAGCAATCTTGAGAAAGAAAAAAGGAGTTGGAGGAATCAGGCTCCCTGACTTCAGACTATACTACAAAGCTACAGTAATCAAGACAATATGGTACTGGCACAAAAACAGAAATGTAGATCAATGGAACAGGATAGAAAGCCCAGAGATAAACCCACACACATATGGTCACCTTATCTTTGATAAAGGAGGCAAGAATATACAATGGAGAAAAGAAAGCCTCTTCAATAAGTGGTGCTGGGAAAACTGGACAGCTATATGTAAAAGAATGAAATTAGAACACTCCCTAACACCATACGCAAAAATAAACTCAAAATGGATTAAAGACCTAAATATAAGGCCAGACACTATAAAACTCTTAGAGGATAACGTAGGCAGAACACTCTATGACATAAATCACAGCAAGATCCTTTTGGACCCACCTCCTAGAGAAATGGAAATAAAAACCAAAACAAGCAGATGGGACCTAATGAAACTTAAAAGCTTTTGCACAGCAAATGAAACCATAAACAAGACGAAAAGACAACCCTCAGAATGGGAGAAAATATTTGCAAATGAAGCAACTGACAAAGGATTAATCTCCAAAATATACAAGCAGCTCATGCAGTTCAATATCAAAAAAAACAAAGAACCCAATCCAAAAATGGGCAGGAGACCTAAATAGACATTTCTCCAAAAAAGATACACAGATTGCCAACAAACATATGAAAGGCTGCTCAACACCACTAATCATTAGAGAAATGCAAATCAAAACTACAATGAGATATCACCTCACACCGGTCAGAATGGCCATCATCAAAAAATCTACAAACAATGAATGCTGGAGAGGGTGTGGAGAAAAGGGAACCCTTTTGCACTGTTGGTGGGAATGTAAATTGATGCAGCCACTATGGAGAACAGTATGGATGTTCCTTACAAAACTAAAAATACAACTACCATATGACCCATCAATCCCACTACTGAGCATATACCCTGAGAAAACCATAATTCAAAAAGAGTCATGTACCACAATGTTCACTGCAGCTCTGTTTACAATAGCCAGGACATGGAAGCAACCTAGGTGTCCATCATCGGATGAATGGATAAAGAAGGTGTGGCACATATATACAATGGAATATTACTCAGCTGTAAAAAGAAACGAAATGGAGTTATTTGTAGTGAGGTGGATGGAGTTAGAGTCTGTCATACAGAGTGAAGTAAGTCAGAAAGAGAAAAATACCATATGCTAACACATATATATGGAATCTAAAAAAAAAATAAAAAATGGTTCTGAAGAACCTAGGACAGGACGGGAATAAAGACACAGATGTAGAGAATGGACTTGAGGACACGGGGAGGGGGAAGGGTAAACTGAGATGAAGTGAGAGAGTGGCATGTACATATTCACACTACCAAATGTAAAATAGCTAGTGGGAAGCGGCCGCATAGCACAGGGAGATCAGCTCAGTGCTTTGTGACCACCTAGAGGGGTGGGATGGGGGGGTGGGAGGGAGATGCAAGAGGAAGGGGCTATGGGGATATATGTATACATATAGCTGATTCACTTTGTTATACAGCAGAAACTAGCACAACACTGTAAAGCAACTATACTCCAATAAAGATGTTAAAAAAAAAAAAACACCTAAAAAAAATTTAGGTGGCCGTGTTGCCAGTCGTTTTCTTTTTTTTTTTTTAAACATCTTTATTGAAGTATAATTGCTTTACAATGGTGTGTTAGCTTCTGCTTTATAACAAAGTGAATCAGTTATACATATACATATGTTCCCATATCTCTTCCCTCTTGCATCTCCCTCCCTCCCACCCTCCCTATCAGTCGTTTTCTTCATGGCTTTGGAGTTATGTTGTTATGCGTCAGCATCACCTTTCCTGAGATTCAAGAATATCCACATACATTTTACCCAATACTTTGATTGTTTTGATTTTTCATCTTTAGATCTTTAGTCCATCTGGAATTTGAAATAGAGCTCTAATTAATTTTCTAATTAATTAATTTATAATTAAATGTATAAAAGTTTTCTCCAAAATCATTCATTGGGGAGCCTTTTATTCCTCCACTATCTGGAAATGTCATCACTATCACATGCTATACTTCCATGTACACGTCTGTTTCCAAAAATTCTAATTTTTTTCCATTATTTCCTGTAGCTACATTGGTCCTATGCAGCTTTAATTATTTTAGTTTTATGTAGTGTATTTTTATATCATTGATATCACTACTCAATTGTTTTCCAAATGTTCCTGGCTACTGTCGTGCGTTTTCTTTTTTGGATTCCAAGTTCTAAAACTTCTACTTCCCAAAATAATGATTGAAATTTTCAATTGACTTTATATAATAATTAGGAGAGAATTGGTATTTTTACAAGATTAAGTCCTCATATCCATGAATACAATATATCTTTTAAGTCTTCTTTTATGCCTCAGCAAAGTTCTGTAGTTTTTGTTTTCATACTGTTTTTGCACATTTAAGTTTATATCCAGCTATTCTGTAGTTTTAGTGCTATTTTAAATGGGATTCTTTTCCATTACATTGTCTAATTAATGATTGATGGTATGTAGGATTAATGACACAGATGGCCACCCTACTGAGTTTTCTTATTTTGTTAATGTTTGTTAATAATGTTTTCAGCCAGTTGTTTGGGGTCAGCAAACTTCTTCTGTGAAGGGACAGATAGGAAATATTTTTGGCTTTGCAGGTCATAGGAGCCCTGTTGCAGCTACTCACATCTGCCACTGCAGTGTGGAAGCAGCCGTAGGCAATAAAGGAATAGATGAGACCATGTTCCAATAAAACTTTATTTACAAAAACAGGCTGCTGGTTGGATTTGACTACTGGGCATGGGACAGGGTTTGCTGAATATTCTAAGGATGCAAATATATTGTATATGAATAATATGCTTTTCCTTGTCTCCAAAACAGTGGATTTCAGAAGAGTGTTGAATAATAGACATGATAAAAGTCACTCTTGTCTTGTTCTTATTTAAGGTGTTGGTATCTCACCATTAAGTTCAATGTTTCTTATTAAATTTTTGGCAGATATTTTTACCCAGTTAAAAGTGTTTTCATCTACTCCTAGGTTACTAAGAGATTTTAACAGCAGTGTGATTGAATTTTAGCAAATGCCATGTATCTCTTAATATTCACATTTTCCCTATTATTTCTTCATGAATATAAACAAAATATCTTATAATGAACTGTCCTTGAATTACTGGAAGAAATGATTCCATTTCCTATATTTCATTAAGGATTTCTATATCTACATTCATAAATGAAGCCATAATTTTCTTTCTGTAATATTTCTTTGATTTTTTAGTACTATTCTAACTTTTGTAGAAACTTCCCATCTTTTTTTATGTTCTGAAATACTTTAAATGATATCAAAATTAACTATTCTTTGCAGGTTTGCTGGAACACCCAGAAATTATTTGGGTGTAGTGAACTTTTTCAGTGACGGGCTCTGCCATTTCCATTTCCTCTGTTATTTGGTCCTCCCAGCACCTCTTTGTCCCCGATGGCTAAAGCCTGTGTGCTGCGTGGGATCCATTCCACTTAGACTTGCTCTTGTGGAAACTGATCGGCCGAGTGGATGTGAGAGCAGAAGAAACCTGTCATAGGTTAAAATGTCTCCCCCATTCCTGCTTGAGTTCCGGAATGGTTAAATTATACGATAAGGAAAGACAGAGGAGAAGCAGAAAAGGCAGAAAAGTTTGGCAAGCTCTTTAGAGATAAAATAACTGGTAAGGAGAGGCCCTGAGCCGCTCCGGAGTAGAAAAGAGGGTGGGTACCCCTCCAACTTCTACTTCCACCCAGAGAGAGCAGGGCTGGATTTTTTAAGGGCATCATTGGTTCAAGGAAAGAAGAGATTTTGCACTTTGGAAAATGTGATGGGCGTTTAAGGCTCCTGGAAACCTTGGGCTTTCCACTCCCTGCTGAGTTGTCAGGTCCCCTTTGCTGGGGCCATACCAGCTTCAGCTCCAGGTGTTGGGGACCCTGGGTTGTAGTGCTCTCAGGCTCCCTCCCCCTCACCACCCTCAGATCCCTGGCTACATCCTTTCCTGGGGGCGGGGTAGGAGGTAGGCAGAGCCCCCCTGCAGCCAGCCCTCTCTCTTCATGCTCAGGTGCTGGGCCCCTAGGGATTCCTTGCCCAAGCGGCCAGGCTGACAGCACCTTCACGGTGCAGACCACCTGGAGAGGTGGGGGGCCACCTGCTGTGCGTGGGCTGAGCCACAGGTGAGACAGAGTGGCTCCCATCTGTCCTGCCCTGCGACCCTCACGCGTGATGTGCCTTGACGGGACAGCTCAGTGCTTGGGCTCATCGGAGCTAACTTTCAGGAATGGAGTAAAAGATGTAAAAGATGCATTTTTGTTTTCGTTAGAACCTAGCGTCCAGGTTTTCTAGCTCGGTGTCCAGGGCAGGAGGAAGAGGCTGCAGGCAGAGCCAGTGGCAGGGCCTCCGCGTGGACCCGGCCGTCCTTGCACTGTTGAGTCTCCCAGGGCGCCATGCCTGCCTGGTGGGCCGGAGGGTGAGGCTCCTTCAAGGCACACATTTACAAACTACAAATGGATGCCCACGGGCTCTTTATTATATTTTGTTTACTGTGTTTTTGAGGCCAGGGCAAAAATTAGATGTGATCTTACTGCTTTTCTACCCAAGTTTTTAAATGTCCTTTCCCAGGTGTGAAGGAAGGAACGGGATGGCCTGGAGGACGAGCCAGGATACGACACAACCTGGAGAACTGGCCTCAGGAGGACTTGCCCACGCCCTGAACAAGAGGAAAACCCAGGGAAGAACCGTCTACCCATCTTTTTCAGACCCTCCTATTCTTGGGAAAGCTTTTCTCTCCCTAGAGAGCTGTGATGACTTGGCCTTTGTGATTCCAAAGGCAGAATCTCTTCAAGCTGAAACCCCATGTGCACTGAGCTTCAGCTAGGGTTCCGGGGCGGGGTGGGGGGAGAGCGGGGTGCTGCTGCGTTTGCCCTGAGGTGGGGATGGAAGCCACGACCTTCCTTTGGGGGCAACATTTCAGGCTCCAGGCAGCCGGGGTACCAGCACTGTCCCTGTCTGCCTCACCCTTCTCTCCGTGAGGGTTCAGCCCTGATGGAAGGCTGGGAGCTCTAAGAGGCTCACCCCTCCCAGGGCACCGAGCACACCAGGGGCTGGGGGCTCGGGAGGCCGGGAGGCCAGGGAGGCCTGGGGGGTCCCACAGCGACCCGGAGAGGTCCCTGGACCCGCTTATGCTTCCGGAACCTGAAGTCCTGCTGCCACCTGAATGACAGATCCCCCTCAGCCTGTGTTGCACGTAGGTGATAAACGATCGTCGGGATGCACCACACCAAACAAAGCTGCGCCTCCCCTGGGAGTGATGGGCGTCTACGCAGCCAGCATTAGGGAGCTTGTGACACGGGGGGGCCTGGGCGGTGGCCTCGGGAGGGTGGGACGGCTCCAGGTGACTGCTGCCTCCTGCCTGGGTGCTCCCTCCCACCGCCCACTGCCCCTTATGGCCAGTTCAGATGACAAACCACCTCCGATTCCCTGAGCCGTTCAAGGATTTAATCTCAACACAGCATCTTCCCTCAGCGCTGCTGGTTTCCTCCACGGGCGAGTGAAGAAACGGCTCAGGGCGGGCAGGTCTTCCCCGTGGTACGGAGGGTGACGGGGAGAGAGTGGGAGCAGCTGGGCCCGACGCCCGAGCACAAGGTTGTGGTTCGTGAACGTCTCTGACTTTCAGTGTTTATTACGGAGCAGAGTCACAAACTTCTGGTGTCCTGAGGAAACGCAACCTTGCTACAGACTCTTCCGCAAGGAGGCCTCTCTCTTGGAGGAGATCTGGGAAGGGGAGATCTTGGGAGGTGTGCCCTGCACAGCACGGCATCGAGACGGCCCCACTCGCTGAAGCGTATCAGGCCCTACGGTGTGGACGGCGGAGCGGGGAGCCCGGGGAGCAGAGAGCATACGGTAACTCTCCGCAGTTCCGCCTCAGTTTTGCAGTTGTTGAAACTAAAACTGCTCTAAAACTAAAGTTTATTAGTGAACGTGAAAAAGTTGCCAGGAAAGAACATCTACAGTAGGTCAGATATGATTAATAACTAATACCAACACTGCATTAACAAGAATGCAATATTATTTTTTATAAGTATGAGTAACGAACAATGAATAGTATACATCTAATTTTTTAATACTCCATATACAATCAACATGTTTTGATCAACAGTGTAAACCATATAAAAGAAAATCTTGCTTTCCATTTGTACAAATATTGTTTTCATCATAGCAAAACTTTACAATGTTAAAACGTACCATATATAGAGGCTATAAAGAGTATTGCTTGTTTCAAAACGAAGTTATTGGTGTCTGAGGCTAATCAGTTACATCATCACCTCTAATATCAGTCATCAGATCCATAGCATGTCTTTGTTTCCAAGAGTTTATATTATACAGCAAGATTACTCTGTAGCCAAATTAAGTCAAAAGGGTTTCTTTTTTTAAAGAACAAACAAGTAAACGCAGCTAAAAATGTGTAGTTTTATCTACCAAGTGATAAGGTGGGGATTTTTAGTACTTCTGCTGGCAATTCAGATAGGAATGTATAATCTCGGAAGGCATACTGTGCTTGTGGAAGAGAAAATAGTACTAACTGCTTCAGTTTTTATCCCAGATATAATATATATATAAAAAAAATAAGACGTGTTTCTTAAAGCAAGCATCCTCTCGTTGGCTCTGGTTTTTACAAGCGCCATCCAACTACTCATGCAATCTCCTTGCCGGCTCCCTCTGCGGCTAACTGCTTCCTTTCTCCCTGGGCAATAAAGGATGCACAGTGGCTCCAGGCAGGGCAGCCAGCTGGTTGCACAAGCAGCAAGGATGCTCATGATCAGTCCACTTTTAATGGAAGACATGGAAAAAAGGGGTCTGTTCTGTATTTCCTTTTCATCGATTGGTTTGGCCCTTTCCCCTCTAGTGCTTGGGCACGTGCCCTGGACCCTCCCCGTCCATCCAGGTTCCTGACGCTCAGCGAGTGATGCTGGGTTTTTAAAAAAATTAATTTATTTAATTTATTTATTTTTGGCTGTGTTGGGTCTTCGTTGCTGCGCACAGGCTTTCTCTAGTTGCGGCGAGTGGGGGTTACTCTTCGTTGCGGTGCGCAGGTTTCTCATTGCGGTGGCTTCTCTTGTTGCCGAGCAGGGGCTCTAGGCTTGTGGGCTCAGCAGTTGTAGCTCGCAGGCTCTAGAGCGCAGGCTCAGTAGTTGTGGCGCACGGGCTTAGTTGCTCCGTGGCATGTGGGATCTTCCCGGACCAGGGCTCGAATCCGTGCCCCCTGCATTGGCAGGTGGATTCTTAACCACTGCACCACCAGGGAAGTCCGATGCTGGGGTCTTTGTGCTTGGACTTCTCTCAATCCTCAGGTGTCTACAACTGCAGAATCTGCCTGCAAGTCCACACACCTGTGGCTAATCCCTAGGCTGGTGGTTCTCAGCCTTGGCTGAACATCAGAATGATTTTAGGAGCTTTACGAAGTATAAATCCTGGGTTTCGCTGGCCTGAGGCACGGCTGGGCCTCAAGATTTTCAAAAGCTCCCCCCACGATTTCACTGTGCAGCCAGCGTTGAGAGCCCCATCCCTAGGGTGCGGGAACGGCTTACTTTGGAAGACCGTTGGTGGCATTCATCAAACAGGCTAAACGTTATTAGGGGTCTGCTGGTATTTCTAGTCTATATTGTAATCGCATATCAATTGTAAATACAAAAATGAAATACTTTGCATCAAAATCAGATAGGGATAGATAAACCAGCCAAGTGCTCCGCTACTGTTTTTCTCACATTTACAGGGTCCCGTTGGCAGATGGGTGGAGTACGGCATGCAGTTGAAGTTGTGTCTTAGTTGTAACAGTGATTCTTTCCCACTGAATTGCGCCAGAGTCAAATGAACCTCCTTCAGACCAAGAAACTGAATGTGCTTTCCACCTTTTTCTCATTTTATAGATATAAAAACGAGTCTCCTCTTCATCAGGACGATGACCTAGCCCAGCTCTGCAATGATGATGTGCCTTTTTATGAGAGAGAAGAGAATTTTCTCTTGTTTCAGTCAAATCCCTTTAAACAAAAATTTCAGTTTCAAATTTTGATTCTCTTGCAGTCTTTCTAAAGTAAGCTATTTCTTTTAGTAGAAAAGTGAGTTTTCCTATAAATATACCTTACAAAGTTCAGTGCTCAAAAAAGTTACAAAAATAGGCTTACATTTAAAAATCTTGTTGGAATGTGTCTTCAATAGTAAAAAATCTGTGCTCCTGATACAGCCGGTGTGATTGATTGGTGATAGAGGTAGGGGTTTCTATTCACTAAGGTTTTACAGCCCCAGCAAAGAAAAAACAAAGATCATTACATTGTAATAATGCACTCGTCACCAGGAAAGAAATGCAGAATAGATGTCAAGGGCAATTTCAACAGCTGTCACTTTGGGTGAGCAGCTCATTCCCTGCAGCGGGAGATGGATTTTTCTAATACTTCTTAGAAAATGAAACTGTCCAGGGCTTTCTCAAGGCTCGGATTTGGGTATCAGCCACTTTCAGGATGAGTTAGCTGCTGGTGACAAGGAAGTAGAGGCTTCTGGAATGGCCACCAGTGGCTGAGTCTCCAGGCACACCAGGGACCGCAGGGTCGTTCTGGCCCTGCCTCAGGAATCTCTTCCACACACACAGTTTCTCTGATTCTGCCCTGACTTGGGGGCACGGTGTAGACGCCTAGGCTTGTACAAGAGAAGGTGACCTTAGAGATGAGGGTTTCAACTCTGGTTGCCCATTAGAACCACATGGGGAGCCCGTAGAATTCCCATTCAGTTGGTCCTTTTGAGCTCACAGGCGGTCCTGGCGGGCAGCAAGGGTGAGAACCACGAGTCACCGAAACCCAACAGCCGCATCCTACACGCTGAGTGCGCCGTGAGTGGGAGGCCGTCAGCCCAAGGCTGAGTCTCCCCTGCAGAGCCTTTCCTTTACACGACTGCTCCCCAAACTCTGGTGCTCATCAGAGTCACCTGGGGGAGCTCTGAAAATCCCTGGGCCCAGGCTGCACCTGAGACAAATTCAGACCCTTTTTGGTTGGGACCCAGAGACTCCCAAGGGCAGCCGGCCTGAGAACCACTATCGTTGTGCTTCCGCAGTTCGTGGTTCATGTATGTCTGCAGTTTGGGCGGGGGAGGGCTAAAGCTCAAAATTAAGAACCTTCAACAAATACCTAAGCCTTATCGTCAACTGGAATGCAACCTGCTGTCTCCACCACTGTGCTCCTAGTTGTAAAATCAGTGACAACTTGGACCAGAGCAAACGTAGAGTTTGGAAGATTCATCTCTGTCTTCCTGAGGTGACAGAACAATTTTTCGTAGAGTGCGACAATGGGGACTCCTTAAAGATTATGTGAGAAGATGTGTGTAAGGCCCACTGGACAGCTGACCCTGGAATGACTCAGGTTGGGGCGCTGACCCTCTGAGCAGTGGACCCGCCAGTAACTTTAGTAAGTTGGCACTCTGGAGCCTCCGGTTCTTTATCTGAGGATTCAGCCAACTGGGGCTCGTGTAGAACTGTCACGTTCACTAGTGAAAAAATCCACGTCTAAGGGGACCCGCACCCATGTTGTTCAAGGGTCAGCTGTAAATGTTAGCCTCTAACTCTTACTTCCCCCTGACCTGTTTCCAAAGGCCTGGTCTGGGGCTGGGCCATGGGGAAGGGTTCCAGGGATGGCTGGGGAGGAAACAGAAGACAGGCTCTCTGTGGGACCTCGGGGCCTGGTGTCAACTAGGAGGAACCAAAGGGGTGAGCGTTAAGCTTTGAGGTCCAGCCACTCAGAGCCAAGACGTGGGAATCCTGGAGCCCTGGGAGCCCCCCTCCTGACTGCCCAGGGACCCCCGGGCTGGACTCAGGCTCTCTTGGGCTCTGAAGCATCTACAGGCCCCCCTGAATCTCCCTGGACAGACACAGTGAGACCATTTTGGGAAACACAATCTTTAAGAGACTTTAGCAACTACATTTTACGCAGGAAAACTGAAATACAAAGAAGAAAAAACTTGAATAGTTCTCGCTGTTTTATTATGTTACAGTATTTCAAATTACAAAAATACTAGGATTTTACTGCTACAATTGGACCAGCATGTCGTGGTCCTCCCTCACCATCTGTTTCCTGACAAATAAGTGACAGCAGAATGTGAATCGTTCTGTTTCTCAGTGCTGGATAAATAGTGGGCTAAAGTATTTATGTTCTGAGGTGAATAAATAATGAAAGTGGTTTACTGACAAGGACATAAAATTTCAGACTCTTAAGAGATGTTGTTTAGTCTTTCCTTGAATCATTTTCAAATCCCCCGTGGGGATGGACCCGAAGGGCCCTTGGGGAGTGTAACTCCCAGGCCGGAAGGGGCAGTGGGCCTGTAGACTGGCTGCATGAGTGGTTCCTGTGGCAGATGCTTTCGTGGGTGAGGCTCCCTCTGCTGGGAATGCACTTTCCATTTTCCAGTGGCTGACACCCTGGTGGTCTTTTAACCCAACTCCACCACGGCTCCTCCAGGACCCGGTCCCCCTTACTCCCTGCTTTGTGCTGTCGCGGGGCTGGGCTGACATGTCATGTCTGGCATCTGTCATATCGTTTTAAGGCTGGTATTTGTGAGTTAATTTTCTTCGCTAAATTGTGAATTTCGTGGAATCACGGATTATGTTTTATTTATCTTCAGTACCTATGCCAGGCTGGTAAGGTGTTCAAGGGTATTTAGACCACGATGTGATGGAATTGAATATAGTTTATATTTCCATTGAGACAAAAGAAAATACTTTGGTAACAAAACTGGGGCCCTGATCCATCTGAGTCAATAAATAACTTAAAAGCTAAAGGAAAATCATGGATGTGGGATGTGGGATGGGCAGCTGAAAATATTGTCTGAAACATTTCTTCCTGGCTGAGGTGGATGCTAAGAGTGTTTGTAACACTGTCTACAAAGAAGTGTGTTGACAGTCAGGGTGTGGGGACACAGCTGAGAAAATGCTGGTGTCCTAAGCAGCAGGTCCTCCAATTGCAGGGAGTTATTTTAAGGGGAAATTGTTTTCTTCTTCTCACGTGCCTATAGATGTTATGAAGGCAGTATCATCAAAGTCAAATTTCATATTTACCACCTGAATTCCACATGACACAAAATGCTGTCTCTAGTCTAAAACGTGCCACCAGTGGTGAGGGCAAGACGTGGCTGCAGAGCTGCCCCAGAGCCTGGACCCTTCAGCTCACCAAGGGCAAGGAGGAGCTTCGGGGGCAGCTTACCAGTGAGGAGCAAAGTACCCTTGGAGTAAAAAACCCTTGAAGTGAAATAAAAAGAAAACTATCTTCCATGAGTAGCTTAAACAAATTTTTTTTTGTCGGGGGGAGCTCAGAGTTTTAAGCGCAGCTTCGTTTTTGCAGTCTCCCAATACATGCCTGTCCCCCGACCCCCAAAGGACTTGATGTATTTCCTCTGAGACTCAAATTTGGGGGATTTGTTCCTTTTTTGCAGTGTCATTCCATCTCAATTAAAGGCAACTGGTCTGAATGCTGATGAATCAAATATGAGCTGATCTTGGTTACCGTCTCCTCCTGCTGACAGGGAAAGCACACTGAATTTCAAAACAATGGAATGGAAAAGAAACAAATCTAATACCTGTAATTAGAAAACACTGGTCAACCAATGGAGAGTTAAGTACCATGGAGACATTTATATAAAAGTAAGTCTGAGGAAGAATTCTACCCCCTCTGTTTCTTCCTTGCCCAGGAAGAATTCAAAGTGGCTTATCCTCTTGCACCTGCCGTGATTTGATATAGTACCAATCGGGCCTGCTTAGGATCCAGAGGACTGGTTCGTTATTCAACTGTCTTGCAATGGAAGAGTCTCCAGGCAGAGCCAAGGGAATCAAGTGTTAGCTGGAAGACTGACCCTTGCTTCTCGGTCACAGGTGGGCCTGGGTCAACTCAGTGCCACAGGTGCTACGAGCAAGATTTTCCCTCATTGGAAAAGTCCATTAAGAGCAAAATCAATGACAGTTAAAACCGCAGAGGTCCCCAAGCAATAAAACTCCTTAAACATATTTAGTGTTTTTCAAATATACCTCATTGAAAGGTGAACTTCTGCCCAAACGGACAACATTCTTTCTGGATGCCTTTTGTGGAAGCCTCACAGTTTGAAGACAAAGGAATGTCCCTGCAATTCCCCAAAGTGCATCCGAGTCGGGGGCACTTGTTGGCTGAAAGATGGGCTGATCACGGCAAATGGGGCCAAACCAGTCCACGGGTCCAAGAGTGAATGTGAGTATGGCTGACAGGATTGAGTAGCTGCCGTGGCTTGGTCCTGGGGGCTGAAGGGGCTGGAAGTTTTAGGGCTGAGGCCATCCTCCGTGGTCAGGCCCCAGTAAGGTCACTGCCTGCTGGTGCTGCCCTCAGGTATTCTGCATTTTCAGCGGCAGGACCCTTAAAGATGCCATTTGACTTGGCTTCCTTGGGAAAGAAGGCCTGCTGGTAGTCAGGGTTGTCCAGGTTAATCTGGTGACCGCCTGTCTGTGCCCAGAGGGCAGGGCCGTCGAGCGCACCGCTGGTGCAGGCGGGATGGGCGGCGTTGAGATACTCAGGGTTGCCCACGGCATTGCTGTGGGAATTCTGGTAGTGAGGGTCTCTGCCTGGAGCCGGGTTTAGAGGCTGATTGTGATAGACGGGGTTCTGGACAGAGCCCGCGGGCCTTTTGGGAATAGACTGGTTTACGTATTCTGCAATTGAAAAGAAATCAGACGTAATCAGCAAAGCATCGTCCTAAGCGGGATTCCGAGGTTCATTCTGAACCCGTGAATATTCTTCAATGAGGCAACGGACGACAGAAGCAGGGAAGCCTGCGGAGACAACGCTCTGGCTAAAATAAATTGTGTTCTTTTCTGTCCTTCGCAAAGCAATGGGCACGTTTATCTTTTGCTAATTTAAAGTTCTCAGAGGACAGCCTCCCTTGAGGGTGTGTGTGTGTGTGTGTGTGTGTGTGTGTGTGTGTGTGAGATAGCTGGGTCTGTCTGGGGATAAAGCTTAGATTAGGCAAATACATGTTTCACAGGCCAAGAACGGAGCCAGGAGAGAGAACAGAGATCAAATGTGTCACACACCCACCCACACATGCTCACACACTCACACACGTATATCTCTGCTGTTTGCTTCAAATTCTAGAAAATGTGCAGATTCATTCTAAAGACAACCTGGACGCGCCCTGAGCCCCTCAGAGACCCGTACGCGTGCCTAGCGGTTTCTGTCGATCGGCCTGTTCCTCCATCCATCGTGTCTGCACGCGTGCCACGGGCCCCACCTCCGGACCAGCTCGAAAGCAGCAGCTGGCCGGGGCACCGGGGACGGAGGCTGAGGAGCATGACCGCTTCCAGGGCGAGGCACTCACCGGCCGCTGGAAGGAAGGCGTCATCTGTGTTGTCCTCGGTCAAGGTGCCAGTGGGGTCTGAGCTGTACCGCTGCAAGAAGCTGTCTTCCTTGAGGGGATAGCTCTGCTGGGGAGGAGATTAGGCAAGGTTACTGCAGCCAGTGCCGCTCGCTTCGGCGGGGATCAGGATCCCCTGACAGCTCGTTAACCTGCAGATTCTGATTCAGCAGGTCTGGGAGAGGACCCGCTCCACCCACAGGTGGCCCACAGACCACAGGGCAGGTGGCACGGCCCTGGCCGGGGCCGTCCAGCGGGGCTTTCTGCAGTGACAGACATGTTCTGTCATCTGTGCTCTTCCACGTGGCGGCTACTAACCACAGGTGCGAGGAACTGAATTTTAAATTTTAACTTAATTAATGAAAATGTAAATGTAAGCAGCCACATGTGGCTAGTGGCTGCTACATTGGGGAGTGTGGGTCCAATCAAGGCTTCACACATCAAGCCACAGCATCACCTGGAAGGTGGGCTCAAATACAGACGGCCAGGCCCCTCCCCGCAGATCCTGAGTCAGTAGGTCTGGGGTGCTGGCCAGACAGTTGGCATTTCTAACCAACGGCCAGGTCCATCAACTGTGTTTTCAATAGCATTCTGATAAGCGATAGCTAATTGCTGGCCTTAGGGTAGGGATCAAACAACACAGGAAGGAAAGTCACAGCTTTCTGGGTTGGGGTGGGCATTTTTTATGTCTAATAAAGCCATGGTACAGAGCTGTGATTTAATTCTGGTTTACAGGAGCTGATACCTACCCCGTTTCTATCAACGCAAGCCACAGTGGGAGTGCTGCTGGTGGCGCTCTGAAAAAGAATCGCAGCTGTTTATGGTGCACGTGGACGCTCACCCACCCCCACTGAGAGCACGACGGGGGACCTCCGGGAGTGGGCACAGTTAAAGGGGCCTGATTTCGTCTTGACTCATTAGCTTTAGAAAAACTAGGTTCAGTTCGGATTTAACTCTGTTCCTTAGTGGACCAAAAAAGGTTATGATCCAGTTGTTGCAATGCAGTAAGATAATTAATACACTGAACTGATTCATTCTGATTTTGGCTTTACCATCTGCTTCACGTTTACTTCTTTGTCTCTACGTGAGTTCCACAAGATGGGTATCATTTTTTTGCTAAAACTCAATCTGTTCAAACCAGGAGGCAGAGCCTGAGCAAGAGTGACTTTGGTACCAGGGAACTGAGGAGGGGCGTCCGGGAAGTGGTGGGGCTGTGGAAGAAGCCCTGCTGGGGGATGAGGTACTCATCGGCATCCACGACATCCTCCATGTCCTCTTCGTCCATCAGGGTGCGGTAGAAGTTGGAGTCCGTAGGGCTTGGCAAATGCATCCTCTCGTCCCCCTGGCGCAGAGATTGTGAGACCATCAGAAAGGTCCAGAGAGCTGAGCTGCCGTTCCACCCCCTGGCTATCGAGGCGGGTCTGCTGTCAGCAGGTGCTTGTGTGTTTGCCAGTTGGGTTCTAGTACACTCGTCCCCCCTCTCCCTGCCCGGTTCTGGGAAGTACAGTTCCTCCTTCCATTTCCCCCGACCTGGAATTAAGACACTGAAAATTCCCTGATGTCTCAAAGTCCTCAAAGGAAATGCAAACGGCTCAGGAGGAAAAAGGAAGGGCCAAAGCCACAGCATTCACTGAGTGCTGTGCTGTGTACAATGAGAAATACACATTTGGTCTTCTTCCCTGCTCCTGGCACAGGGCTCCTAAACCCTTGGAATTCCCTATGTGTCTTTTATGTTAACGAGGAGACTTCTGGAAGCACCTAAAGATGGGGGCTGGTGGCCAGTGGAGCCAACCATGTGATTATATGGTCGGAACTTTCAGTCTCACCCCTAACCTCCTGGGAGGGCAGGGGGACTAGGGTTCGAATCTATTGCCAATGACCAATGATTTAATCATGCCTATGTAATGAAGCCTCCATAAAACCCCGAAAGGACAGGGTTCAGAGCTTCGGGGTGGTGAACCCCTGGAGATCTGGGGAGAGTGGTGCACCCAGACAGCACGGAAACTGCGCCCTTCCCCCATGCCTTGCCCTGTGCATCTCTTCCGTCTGGCTGTTCCTGAGTTCTATCCTTCTATAGTAAACCAGTGATCCAGTAAGTAAAAAGATTTTCTGAGCTCTGAGAGCCACTCTAGCCAATTAATGGAACCCAAGGAGGGGGTTGTGGGAACCTTCTGCCAGACGGTCAGATGCCCAGGTAACAACCTGGACTTGGGACGGGCATGTGAACTGGGGGGGGGGGGGGGGGGGGGAGGGGAAGCGGCCCTGGAGGACTGTGGGATCTGACGCTGTCTCCAGGTGGACAGTGCCGGATTGAGCCGAACTGAGGGACACCAGCTGGCGCTGGAGACTTGCTTGCTTGGCGGTGTGGGGTCCCTCCCCTCCAACACACACGCACCTGCGATTGCTGAGCGGAACCTTCAGGTGCTTTGCAAAGTATTTTGCATATATTATTTCACGGAATCTTTAAAGCAGCTCTGCGAGCTTAGTTTTGTTAACCTCACATTGTAAGTACAGGGTCAGGGATCTGAAGCCAGGTTTGCCCGACACCAAAGCCCCGGTTCTCCATGAGAGCGACATAAGGCTTTGTCTAAGGGGACCATGAAATGACGGGGGCCGAGTGTGAGGGGCTCACAGGGATGGCAGATGGAGCTGGGGGCCCCACGGTGTGCTCCAATTAGTCCACAGCTTGGGCTGTGCTGCTTCTAACGCACTGAGGGTTAATGGTGTGACCTGCGAGACGGGGAGGCTGTGTCGGCACCGGACGGAGCATAGTGACATTTGATGCTTATTAGAGGGACTTTCCCAGTGGGTGTGCAGACTGGGAGCTGGTACCTGGATGACAAGGTAGCGCTGGGGGTCTCGGGCCATTTTGGAGAATTCAATGATCAACTCACGGAACTTTGGGCGACTATCTGCATCAATCATCCAGCCTGGGGAAGGAAGGAGGAAAGTCAGTGCAATTAGAACCCTGAAAGAAGTGATGAAGATGGCATCGCTGAAAGAAAGCACTTACGGTGAGATTCTTTTAGACAAATAAATGAGGACGAAACCTAATCTTTGTGACAGGTTTTTCAGTCTTGGCAAACCAGCACTGATTACTGTTTAAAGACCATGATGACATCACATATTTGAGCCAGAATGGCAATAACATGCTCTAATTTTCTGCACCTCCCCTTCCAAGGGCCAGCATTCTGGTGTCATCACCTTAAGTGACCCAGCAGCTGTATGATATGCACTGCTTTCTGTGAACTGCTCTGACTGTAGGGTGCCCTGGGTCCAGTCTCTCAGTAAAGTCCTCCCTTGACGTTCACCCTCATCCATATTCACTCAGCAGTCTAGTAAGCTGGAAACCAGATTCGGTTTAGGGAAAATTAGGGACTTTCTTAAGAACCTCGGCGTTTGGGAACTCCACACCCTGGTGCTTTCACTGTATTACACACTCAAGCAATCACATGTGCACGTGACAGGGGTGCTTCAGTGCCTTTCCTGGGGGGGATACTTCTTTCAACCGTGCCAGTGCATTTGAGTACACAATGATCCAAGTCTAGATTAAACATGCTGGAGCAACAGCTATTGACTGGAAATCCTCATGATTCCTGAGGGTTCGTATTTATTTTCTATCAGCAGGATGTCAGGCTATTTTGGGCCAGACTGCTATGTGACCTTAGACAAATCATGTAACCTCTCTGGATCCCAGCTTCCGCAACCTAAAGCAAGGACGTGAAAACGGATTAACTCTGTGGTCTAAAGTTCAGAAAGGCTTAATATTTACATTAACTCTATCACATTCCCTGTGCTACCTTCTGTATAAATGGTCATCATACATGTAATGTTACCCCCAGAGCCTACTGAATTTGTGATTCTGATGGCGCGGTAGTGTCACAATCAAGCTGCACGCTCTTACTTGGATTAAAATGTTTACTTGCTACACTGCAGAAGGCCTCACATAAATCCACTATCTGAAAAGGTTGACGTCAAAGCAGAAATGCCGATTCTATTAACCTCTTGTGGTTACTCATTGTTAGGCATTTAAAAAGTTTCTCTGGTAACAGGCTTCAAAAAGTGGGGCAGAATTTTTTTCATTGAGCAACTCAGAGAGAAGAATATTTTGGTGTAATGGCTTATGGAGGACTTTGATTTTACTCGTTTGCTTGTGAACATGGGCAAACGTCAGCTCACAGTGTTCAGTGCGTCAGGTAAGTGCTTCCAGAAGTGTCTGAGGGGCTGTTTACAGATGTGCCTGCCTACGGACTGTGACAGCATGTCTTCAGGGCGTCGAAGGCCTGGGGCGCTTGGCTCAGGGCAGCCCAGGGCCAGGTGCAGCTGGCCACTCACACTTGACCATGATCATGTAGACGTCGATGGTGCAGATGGGCGGCTGAGGCAGGCGTTCTCCCTTCTCCAGGACGGTTGAGATCTCACTCGCGGGGATCCCGTCGTAAGGCTTGGATCCAAAGGTCATCAACTCCCAAACGGTGACTCCTAAGAGGAAGAAGCGCTGCTGTATGAGTCAGTAATAATCACAGCACCTTGTCTTTGGTCATCGTTGTTGACACACTGTGTCTAAGGTTTAAAAGCCCATGTTTCTGTGGCCTTGGGCAATTTGCTTGATGCTGGAAGTCTCAGTTCAGCTCCCTGTAAAGGGGGGTGATGACAGCGTCTGCCTCATAGGACAGTTGTGAGGATCAAACAAGATAACACAACTGCAATGTTCAGACAATCCCAGGCAAACAGTAAGTGGTCAATAAATAGTAAACTTTAGTAATAACAGCAAAGAGAATACCACCACTCTGAAACATACGGATTACGGTCTGTGGAGCTGGAGTTACACACCCAGACATCATCAGCCGCAGGTGACTTACCGGCAAGGTTATAGCCTGTGTTTTTAAAGAATAAAAAAATTGGAAGAAAACCCCCCTGTGTTCCCTTTGATAAATATAAAAACCCCATACTTTTAATTTCAACATCAATCAATCATGATGATTTAAAAAAATCCAAGCAGGAGTAATTTTAGAATTGGTGTTTTTTTAAGACTGTTCCAAAGTTCTGATGGTCCTTCCATCTCTGTGCCTCCCTTGATGGAATTCTCTGCTCCAGAAACACACAAATGCCGTGGGGAGTATGCCCCCACCTGGACAGCAAGGTGCCACTAGCGATGAGCGCAGTGGGCCTGAGCCTGGGTTCCCAGACCACACAGGGAGGGACCAGACACAGGAACCCGGGGCCTTCCTGGTCTCCAGCTAGTCTAACCACTCCTTTTCTTGAGATTGGCTTCTAAATGTGTATCACCACGGATCTGCATAGATTTTCCAGAGGTCATTCCCAAACCGAATGACCTGAATTAACACGCAAAATGCAAGGCTGAAGAATGAAGAAAAGCAGTGGTCCAGGGACAAGAAAATTGATTCTTCTGTCCTGCCCACCACGGAATCAATATGGACTTGAGGAAAGAAAGAAAATCTCATGTCCAGATCTTTAAAGTCGATTGGTCCTACTCTAACTAGGTTTAGACATTGCGTTTAAACACACACAATGAATTCCTGCGGGAAGGCAGCTTTTCAGGTTTCGGAACAAATGGTGAAAGAGGGCGGTGTGTGTACCCGGTTGTGGGGTATGAGTGGGGCTGGAAGGTGCTATGAATTCTCTCTCTTTTCAACTCCTAAGTGGAACACGTAGGTCCCTAACTGACTAAAATATTTTGCCTTGACTGGAGCCTAGAGAGTGGAGTAACAGGGTATGTTTTTAGACTAAAAACTCAGGTTCATGTTGTAACAGGTCCGGTGTACTGCCAGGACAGCCGATTAGAATCACTGACAACACGATTTCCACTGAGATGAAAGACACAGCCCCCGTGGTGATGCTGACTTTCTGATGCCGGTTGTAATCATTCCCAGGGATTAAGTCACTGAGCCGGAGAGTTTTCATTTACTGGACAAACGTGGCCCAAGCGCGGGCTGCGAGTGGACACACAGGGGAAGGGGAGGACGCAGCTGGGCGGCTGGGAAAGGCAGGGGGCCAGACCACTCTTGATCCTATCGATCACGGTTAGGGATTCAGGTTTTATCTGGAACATACTTGGCAAACCAAAGAAGGATGTTAAGCAGGGAAGCGAACGTCTAATGTAGTTTAAAAATATATTTTCCTGCTGTTTGGAGAATAGACGAGTGGGTGTAAAACAAGCCCAGAGAAGACCCAGGAGGAGCCCCTGCTTGGTGTCACTGGGGGTGGGGGGGGTGGCTTGGGCTGTGACAATGACAATGACAGCTCTGGGCAGGACCACAAATGGGAAAGAGGCGTTTCTTCCCATCCCTCTGGGGGAGTAGACATTTCTTGAACATGACTGAAAATAAGGCATCAGAATAGCTTTATTTCCTTATCTAGTTCATTCATCGTGAGCAGCTAGCTCACAGGTATAAATGAAAATTCACTTATTCATTCACAGAGATCTCCGTCTCTGTAAAGCTTACATTATAGCAGACAAGACAAAGACCCAGGAAATTTTTAAAAATGCATTTGGAATATTAGGAAGTTAATAATGCTCTGAAAGAAATGCTAAATGGACAATATCCTGAATGATTTTGTTTTTGTGATAATGACTGAATTCCTCTTGGAGATCCTTTTTACTATTGCTCTCCCCAAATACACGTTTCTATGGAGGTGGGTGACTCCTTCCCTTCACCTCCGTTGCGTTGATAGCTGGGATAGGCTGATAATGCACAGGTCAATGCAGATCAGGTGTTCTGCAACCTTTGGGCTGATTCTGGGTGACAGGGAGACTGCCTGCAGTAACATAGGCGGAAGCACCCCAGCACGGCAGCCAGTGGAAGTGCCTTCCTGAAAGGCAAGGCCCTTGCGGACTCAGGAAATGCTCTGTACAGAGAACGAGGCGAGAGCGTGAAAGGTGTGTCTGAAGACAGGGAAGCTCGTCAGAGGATGAAGCACAGGGCTGCGTGGGATTGGAAGGAAGAAGAGTCAGACCCTGACGAGACGGCCTTCACGAGAGCTGGAAACAGTAACTATTTCCCTTTCCTCATATTTCCCCCCCAACACACCCTCACAGTGCGTTTCATGAAGCCATTCTCTCTGACACACAAAGATGACCACTCACTATATGAAACCATAACCCCCGAGTCAGTCCATCATAAAACCACATTTCTCTACCGGGAAACTCTTCCCCACGAAACCTGATTTGTCATCTCCCTTTGGTTCACTTCAAATTCAGGGCAAGAGGTCACGTTTGGTTTGATTCTGGGGTACAGGCGTCTCCTAGGCTGCAGTTCTTTCCCTCCCGCTACCCGCTCTCCTGACAAGCTCCCTGTTCTCTCCAGTGACACTCGGTACGGTAGTTAGAGTCAATTTCCTTTTTCACATTTTCTAGTACAACAGACAGACAGCGATGATTATGGGGTTGTTAGTAACTGTCCTGGATGGCAGAGCGTATCATGTACATCAACAACACGAGCCAGTGAAGCCTCAGCCCTGATTCATCAGCCTCAGGATTTCGACTCACCGTAGCTCCAGACATCACTCTGGTGGGTGTAAATTCGGTGTAAAATTGATTCCAAAGCCATCCACTTGATAGGCACCTTGGGATGATGAGAGAGAAAAGTAATAAGACAACAATTAGCTTCCCTCTGTTGAAAAAAAGTAAATCACACTGGAATACATTACAAGCAACAAAAGTGAGGAAGCTGGGCCACCCCCAGCCCAACCCGGGCCCAGTGTTCCTTCCCAGCCGGGGGAGAGGTTTTAGTCTGGTAGCGAACAGGGCCTCTGTTAGGCCCAGAGCTGAGGGCCTTGGGTCTGTGGGCTGTTCTGCCGAGCTGGGTGCACGTGCTGGCAGCTGGGGGCCCTGGCTGTGCCCTGCGTCTGTGGCTGTCTGCAGGGCTAGCTGCTTGGAGCCACGTGGGCCACAGTGAGAGCGAAGAGAGAAGCAGCTGATCCAGAGCGTTCCGGAGGGCCTATCAGGAGACCCGCACCCCTCGCCGCTGGGAGAGGCCCCTGGAGAAGCCCCAGGCCCGTCCGAGAGGAAGAAGCCAATGCCGCCGTGGCCGGCGCCCCTCGGGAGCTGCTGCAACAACACGGGCCCTTTCTGGGCTTCTCTCCCAGCTGTTCTTCTGAAGGGGCTTTACCCAGGAGTGGGAGGTTGAAACCTACCCTTGGCTAACGGTCACCTAGAGATGGAGCTGAACTCACGTTTACTGCCTTTGGCTTCCGGATGTGTCAGAAACATCTTTACGCACTTTCCCAGCAAATCCTGCTCCCCAGGCAGCTCTGGCTGCAGGGCCAGAAGGGCCTGGCTAGACCCAGGTGCTGGTGGCAGCTGTGACCTAGCCCAGAAGGTCCTGAGGACGGCCCTCACATTGGTCAGCCTGCTGGCGGGGGAGTGCTCGCCCTTCTACAAGCCAGCTCCTTACTTTGCCCCCTTCTGCGTGGTACTCCTTCTCCTCGGCGCCCAGCAGTTTGGCCAGCCCGAAATCCGTGATCTTGACGTGCTGCGGCGTCTTCACCAGCACATTCCTGGCCGCCAGGTCTCGGTGCACCAAGCGCCGGTCTTCCAGGTAGTTCATGCCCTGCAACACGGGCCACGTGGTGAGGGGTGGGTGCTCAGCGGGCTCCCCTGGAGGGCACAGCGGGGATCAGGCAGAGGGCGGGCGCCCCGGCGCAGGGTGCAGTGTCACGTACGCAACAGCCTCTGAGCCGGAGCCTGTCTGCGGACGGACTGCCCTCCACGGACACAGTGACTTGCACCTGGTAACATCAGTGACCAGAGTCTATCTGCTCCACGGATGAAAAGGTGAAGAGATGAAGACGTAACTAGCTGCTGACTTACTAACTTATTGCCATCCAGTTACTCAAGTTTCAAACTCAGTTAAACAAATAGAAGAGGCCAGTGACAGAGCAGGAGCCCCGACGTCGGGCCGCGACCTGGTTAGACGCTGCACGCTGCTCCGGACAGCCGACCCCACCTGCCTGGCCTCGCCTTCCCCGTGCCAGCGCGTCTGGGGCGCCACCTCCCCAGGATCCAGGGCTCTCATCACGCTTTCCTGGACCATCTTATATGATTCACTACCAGTGAAGGTTTTGGTCCTGTTTTATTTTCTCTGTTTTAAATTGAAATCACATGGATATTGAATTTGCTTTTATTGATACAAGGTGCCACTCCCTACCCCCTCCCTGGATGCCTCCATAACTGCTGTAACCAGAATCAAGGCTGGAAGAGAAAGAAAGATAGAATACTTGAGAAGTACCCAGCACAGTGCCCGACACATAGTGAATTCTCGGATGTACAGTCACCCCTTAGTACCCATGAGACTGGTTCTGGGACCCCCTCTCCCTGCCACCCCTCCTAACCAAAATCCATAGATATTCAAGTCCCTTATAAAAAATGGAGCAAGTATTTGTTTGTAACCTACACACATCCTCTTGCATACTTTAAATCACCACTCGATTACTTATAACACCTCATACAATGTACATACTTGTAAACATAATGTAAATGCTATGTAAACAGTTGTTTGTGCCCAGCCAATTCAACTTTTGTTTTTTGGAGCTTTCTGGAATTTTCTTCCCACATGTTTTTGATCCACGGTTGGCTGATTCTGCAGATGCAGAACCGCGGCTACGAAGGGCTGTGTGACCCCTCACCTCTAGCCCTTGTCCACAGCCTCCTTGGTGTCTTTGTCACCTGCCCTTTCTCCCCTGACAGGTGGGCTCACTTCCTGCCCCTACTCCTGGCTTGAAGCCTGCCCAGCTGAGCCAAGCTTCCCTTGGACCCTCACAAGCTCTAACCCGTAGACATGAGCTTGGCAGCCGCTGCCCCTGTGCAGGGCCACACGGGCAGGCAGGAGAAGCCGGAGGGTCAAGTTCTGCACATGGCCTGTGTGGCTGGAACCATGTGTTCTCCTCCTTGCTCACAAAGGCACCTCTCCTCTCCCCAGCCAGGGAGGTGGACCACATTTCCAGCCTCCTTTACAGCTGACACTCATGAACTCTCCAGTGAAGGGTAGGCACCACAGACATGCTTACCGAAGGGCACAAAATGGAAATGAATGGGCGAAACCAACTCTGCATTACCCTCGAGCTTTTTGCATGTAGCTCTCTTCATTTTAGTGCAAATGCAGGGAATACCTGCACATAAGGATAGATCCCAAATTTTCTGGCAAATTCATTGCTTCCTTTTGCATAGATATTAGGTAAAAATTACTAATTAACTTGTCACATCAAAGCGAAGTTTACAAATTTTCTTTCTAGAGTTAAACTAGCCATCACAGGAAAATAGGATCTTACAAAGACACTACCAGGAATTAGTCTTTGAGGGCTATTTTTGAGGCCTTTAATGTTTTTCTTCTCTTGGGGAAAAAAAAAAAAGATTCCCATGTGTCCACTGTATTATCTAGAAAGCTCCTGAATGTTTAAGATGCTGTTTGATTTAAACGGTTCCTTTCTAAGATGTCTCAGGTGCCGGCAAATAAGGTTAATGGGCTCATGTCTATTCAAGAGGAAGTGGGCAGGTGCTTCCCTGGAATAGCACTTCCAGGTTAGGAATCATTCCTTAGGGATGGAGCGTGGAGAGGGAGAGAGAAGCAGGGCTTCCTGGCAGAGGAGGACTTCCTACTCCCTGGCACCTCCCCCCCTTCACAGGGCTCCTTTCAGCAGCATCCGTCTCCCCTGTGGTTCACTAAGCCCACAAGGAGGACTTCAGAGGGCATTTCCAGCTACATTTAACTATCGTCGTGAACTTTCTTTCTGCCTCTTTATATGCCTAACAGAGGATCTGGTGCACTGGATACATTTTTTACAAAAGCTTGTTGAAGATGAAGGAAGGAAGGGATGAATGAATGATAATAGCGGCCGACAGTTCCGAACCAGGCATTTCAAACACGCCTGCGAAGATGCCTCTCCCGGTGCTGGGAGGTCTGGTACCACACAACAGCCTTGACAGCTGACCCAGGGGCCCAGAGCCTGGGCTGGTGCTGCTTCACAGACCAAGGGCTCTGAGGCCACCACTGGGATGGTGCCCTTAATTTCCTGCTGGGGCCTCCAAGTGAGACTTGTCTGCTGACCCAGAGACTGCTTTGGACGCCACACTCCAGCATCTTGGCCCTGTGCCGCTGAGCGTGCCCAAGGGCAGGTGGATGGGACTCTAACAATGGAACTGGCTCCACCCCCGCCCCTCCCCCCACCTCAGATTTTTTAAAGGAGCAGAGCAACTGCAATAAACTGCAACGTTTTCTCGTAACACCAGCCTTCAGAGAAGGCTTGGGAAAGGGCAGGAAAGAGCAGTACGTGTCTGGAGCACACAGCTAGAGGGATTTAAATCAGAGATAATTTCGGGACAAGATTAGACTCACTTGAACTTAGATAAAACTCTTATTCCTTGGTCTCTGTCCCACACAATATGGCAGTTTGAAAGGCCATCTCAGTTATAGTTCTAGGCCCAGCAGAGTTATAGTTTAACCAGCACCAGAGATAAGAGCCCTGACATCGCTGGTGAACTCTCAGAATCCAAACAGAGACCCGCAGGAAGCGATATCAGCGTCAGCCTCGTGGGGCCTCTTGGAAACGCAGTTCCCTGATTTTTCTGAGGGCCTCACTTTAATTTAATGGAACATATTTATTTTGCTAGTTAACACAGGACGGCTAGGATGGATGCTGCAATACTGAGGTTAAAAGGGGATCTGAAGAGCCGCCCTGGGACCTGAATGCACAGGAGACACGGGATGCTTCACGAGGGTTTGAAAGACTTTCCTCGCACAACACCCGGGGGAGAAGAGAGGCCTGGGTTGGGTGTGACATGTACGGACCGTATTCCCAGGCACTGCAGCATCCTGCAACTCTTAGCAGGAGCCCAGAGCGAGAGGCAGGAACGAGCTGCATTTCTAGTGTACTTCTTAACCGCCATGTGGGGAAGTGGTGGGTAGCAGGGACGGCCACTGACTTGGTGACTACGGAGGTGGCAGAATAGGAAACGGAGGGGTAGGCGGAGGGCTCTGGCAGAGTAAAGCAAGGCATGGCGTCCACACCACTGAACCCCTGCCCTCAGAAGAGGCAGGGAAGTGTCAGAATTTCCTATTCCAGGCACCAACCTCCTGCTGTGTAGGGACGGGAGGCCTGCTAGGCTCACCAGCCTGTGGGCTCCACTCTGACCCGTGACATCACGTGCTGGGGAAAAGCACAGACTTGGAAGCAAGGAGCCCTGGGGTGGAATCTTGATTTTGCTACTTCCTAGCTTGAGATCTGGGCAAGTTACTTCAACACCCCTTGCCTCCCTCTCCCCCATATGTAAAACGGGCTACTCAGAGGATTAAATGAGTTAATCCACATGGAGCACTTAGGACGGTGCCCAGGGAGAGTCCTCCCTTGGTGCTGTGATTGTCATCATTTCCTCCTAAATGCCAAATCCATCCCCTCTTCTCTACCCCTTTTGCCATGACCTTGAATTAGGCTGCTGCCATGTCCTGCTACACTTCCCAACAAAGTCTGATCGTGAATAAATTCCCGCGTGCCGCCCTTTGCTTTCGTGATGAAGCCGCGCTTGCAGGTTCCTGCGGGGTCTCCCCTCCCCTCCGGCCTGCCCCTCATCCCTCAGCAGCCCTCAGTGTCTCTTGGTCACCTCTCACTGCTCCCTCAGATGGTCCCCAGGACGGGGACGGGCTCTCACTCGTGTCCACAGCACCACAGCCACGTCCAGGCTCCCGAGGGTGCAGGGTGGCCGCCTCACCACTGCCGTCCCCGCACCTGGCGCTTGGCTGGCCGACTGAGCCCACTTTGCTGTCCCCGTGTGACTTGTACAGCAGCCTCTGGGAGTCTGGTCCCTCAGCTCTCCTGCTCTGACCCACTCATTTCCTGCTGCATTGTTACCTCTGTATGGATCTGTTTTCCTCACCTGTTTGCAAGTTTGGGGAGACAGGAAATTTTGTCTTCTTTATATACATATTTCACATGATACCTGACACTGACAGATAAATGCTCAAGAAATCACCAAGTGAAATGACTAAAAGTTGATGAATATGCTTTAACAGTACAGCAACTTTTGGCTTTATAGTGACATACTGTAAAGTGATCATTTAGGTTGATTAAGTTCAACTGTAATCTTGTGGAACGATGTGAGAATAAATAAAAAAATAATTCAAATAACTGAAATATCTGGTAACCAGATCTGCTGTGGGGCTCTGTCCCTGTCTGCGGTCTTGTTGCCCAGGGTTTTACGCAGGTACCTGCTCTGCAGCTGAATCAGCTCTTAGGAAGCGTCTTCCTCTCCCATCGCGTGGATGGAGGCTGGAGGCTGGAGGCTGGAGGCTGGAGGCTGAATCACCACCCTCAGGCTGCACAGTTAGTCAGCGGGGTGGGGGCTGCCTGGAACCTCACCTTCAGGAGTCCTGATCTGGAGCACAGGAAAGCCAGGCGGGGGGTGGGGGGAGCAGACCTGGGCACGAGGGCCAGAGCCACCTGGGCCCAGACAGGAGGCTGTGCACAGAGCGGTCAGCGTCTCCCCCCGCCCCCGAAGGCTGCGCGAGGCTGACGGACAACGTCTCCTCTTCCGGCCCCTCTTCCAGCATGATTTTCATTCTCTCCCACCCCTGCTCATCCCTCACGACCAGGCCACAATTTGTCGATGTGGATGTCATGACACGGCACCTAGACCCAGACACGAGGGGCCAGCACGCTCTGCTACGTCATCGGCAGGACCACCTTCCTCTCCTCACCTGGATGGGTCTTCTCTTCGCTGCTCTCGTGCCCTGAAAGCGCCTATAAATGTGTGAGCAGTGAAAACGCTGGGGCTTTTTCAGATGAATTTAGACCAAACTAAGTATCCCGTCTACTTAAAAAATGCATCCTTCGAATGGCATGTTTTCTGAAGTTCATCCTTATTAAGTTTCATCTTATAGAATGAACTAGGCGTAGTTCGGTGCTTCTGAAGTTGTGGTCGGTTTCCTTCTGACAGCATCCACCCACCCACCCCTCCACCCCAGCCCCCAGCTACCTTCAGATCTCACCAGGGCCTGGTCAGGTATCTGAAACGTATATCGTCTCTCTGAAAACTCACTTCTGTGAGATCTTAATCCAGGTTAGGTGAAAGAAAGCTCTGTGGTCCCAAAGGTTTGTGAAAATGTTAAATTAATCACAGCCTAGAGAGCTGATTTATGCAGCACTCGGCAGTAATGTGCTCTGTGGTGCTCTAAGAGGAATGAGCCTGGCACGGCAGCGGTGTTCTCTAAACTGAATTGATGACAGACAGCATCTTTTGGATTCTAACATTTTACTACATTATTATCCCGTCTAATTATTTTGGGATTTACGAGCTGGTTTATGCAGCCAGGAAGAAGGCACACACTTTCCGAAGCACCTAAGTTACTCCCCGTGAGTGAGAGCCCCCTGTACCTTCCTGAGCCAGGAGCTTAGGAAGCGGTGATGAGGGAGCAGGTGACGTCTCCACGGCCTCCTGAGACTTGAGTCTAGAATCTACTCTCACCCTGTGTGGAACGGCACCTCTGCTTTCCCAACCCCAGCAAGATTCCCCACTAGGCCACCTCTGTGTTCTTCTTTTTTTCTTTTGCCTGTGATATAATTTTATTTGTCGTCTTAGCAGTTTAGCCAGGACAATAAACCTACGTAATGGTACCCAGCTCTCCATCAATACCGGAAAACTTCCCAAGAGAGCCTGTGCCTTTGTGAATCAGGGAGGATATTTATAAGTCAATAAATCCCACCTTGAAAACGCCAGCAGGTTTAGTTTCTGGTCAGCCACTAAGTGTTTCTGGGTAGTTTCACTTCTAACTTTTACAGAGAAAACTGTTCAATACTTAGGTAAACAGTCACTAACCCAAGAGCAAATTTCTCTCTTTACAGCTGAAGAAACCATTATTTTCCTTTCCCTGCAAGGACAGACACTGCATCGCCACAGCTATTCAAGTACAGTGGCTTAGGTTTCTCTTGTGAAATAGAAAGCAGCTCCATCGCAGACAAATCTAACAGCTGCAACGTGAACCGACTTTGGATGTGAGTGAACCTAAACAAAGTTCAACAGGCAGAGCAGTGGATTGAAATAACAAGGTGAAATTCTGAGTAATATTATATAGAGCACTATCTTGGAAAACTTGCAGGCCCTGGAAACTCAACTCAGGAACTTTGGAAACTCATGGCTGACCAGGGCCCGGGCAGAGCTGAACTCGCCCTGTGGTGGGCACTGCCGTGGTCAGGTGTTTGTTTCTTCCTCGTGCTGGCAGAAGACTGATTTTTGGGGTCAAATAAACTTCCATCTATGCAGACACTTGTGAGCAGGCAGATCTGAATGTAGGGCTGCCAAGGAGAGAAGGGGAAAAGCTCATGAACGAGAGAGGGACCGGAAATAGGAGACGCTGCTCTAGGGAGAGAAAGTCGATATAGAACTAGAATAAGACAATGTTTCAGCTTAGATTTTCGTCACTAATCTAACTTAAATTAGTCGAAATATGGGGAAAAAACCAGAGAGGTGAGCATGGGGTGCCTACTGGGGCCCGAGTGGGCACCTCACAGAGGCTGCCCAGCACCGTTCTCGCTGCCGGGAGGACAGACGGCAGAGGCCCTTCCGCGGCCACAGAGAGACAACTCGCCTAAGAAAAGCCAGAATTGAGATGTGAATCCCCCAGAGTCACAAGCCCGGTTCCGTACCGGGCAGAACTTGCCAAGGCTATGTGTCGCATCACGTAAGAAGTCACTTTTGTGGAGCGGCCAACTGACACAAGATAATCAGAATGCTAAATATCCGGGCACCCTCTGGTGAGCTGGGCCTCATCACCCAGGCAGGTGTGCAGAGTTCTGGATGCCCTGCCTGACGGGGCAGCAGCCAGGGCCAGGGCCCAGTTTCAAGTTAAACAAGTAAATAAACCAGGTCTTCGCAGGTAGCAAGATGTGTTTTTAAAAAATAAAGCGAGTTAAGCAAGGTGATAGAGGCTGCCTGGGGTGGTGGGGGATAGCTTTGGTGATTTTCCTGCCTTAGCTAATCAGGGAAGAGACTAAGGAAGAATTTCTGGGGACGGGAGTCAGGACACGAGTAAACCTCCAGGAAAAATGCCATATTCAGCGAGACCTACTTGGGGCTAACGACCTCTGCCCCGACACCAGCCTCTGTTCTGGGCTGAAAAGCATCCTCCCAGATCTCATGCCTACCCAGCACCCCAGAATGTGACCTTCTTTAGACATAGGGTTTTGCAGATCTAATCGGTTAAAGACCTTGAGATGAAGTCATCCTGGATTTAGGAATGACCGGTGTCTGCTAAGAGAGAGGGTGATCTGGACTCAGGCCTATAGGGCAGGAGGCCACGTGAAGACCGGGGCAGAGGTGGGAGGGACCTGGAGCCCCCAGAGCTGGGGAGGGAGGAAGGATTCTCCCCTAGAGCCTTGGGAGGGGTGCGGCTCTTCTGACACCTTGATTTTGAACTTCTGACCTCCAGAACTATGAGTGAGTGAGCTTCTGTTGTGGTAAGCCACTAAGTTTGTCGTGCCTTTTGGTGGCAGCCCTAGGAAACTAACACTGTCAGACACAGAAATAACCAGCCTTTTCATGAGACCACAGCACGTGAGGCACGCAGGTTCTACCAGGACCACTGACTAGCAGCGGCCACGTGACTCCTCTGCCCTGTGACCGGGGTTACGGCCATGAGATGCCGAGAGCACCACGCGATGGGCGGGGGTCCGAGAGGCGCACCCACACTGCCGGGTGCCGGAGCCTCCGGGGCTGGGGCTGAGACAGCGACCCCGGCGGGCGGGCACTGGAAGAAGAGGGCAGAGGCGGCCTCCCACTGCCAGCCTGACCCTGCACTGCTGACCCCAGAGAAGCCTGTCCTGGAGCGAGCGTCTCGGGCGGCTGCTGGCTGAGAGGAGCCCAGAACACGTTTTCGTCTGTCTTAAGTCACCTTCTACGCCTGCTGGGGGTTGAGCGAGCAAGTCCGGAGCATCCTCAGGAGTAAATCTGCAGGACCGACGGTGCTGCCGCCCTGGGTGAGGCGAGCAACCAGGACCTGGATGGGGCCTGGGGCACGACGGGCGCCCTGTCCTCCCTGGTTCCTGCACGCTCCCAACACCTGCCCCGGGGCTGAGGGCGGGGCCTGCCCACAGATTCCATTCGTTCCACTGAGTGAAAGGTATACCCACTGTCAGGAGGAACAGAATTTAGCAAGTTGGGTTGCAGATAACTGATGCACTACCGGCATTGAGAGAGAGAGATCTGAAATGGAAGAACAGTCCTTGTGAGGCCATCTGAGCAGCTAAATACCCGGCCCATCGCTCTGCTCCTGGCCTCAGCTCCACCTGGCCACTGTCCGCCCCCTCGGCCCCTCCCTCGCTCCAGATCTAGCCTGTCGACAGGGGGACGCGTACGGAGCCCCATGAAGCAGCAGAAACATCTATTCACCTCCTGCCACCGCACGTCAGAGCCAGCACCTGTCTGTCCGCCCGGCCACTCTGTCACCTGACAGCCCTGGCCTGGTTTGCTGGCCTTGTGATCAAGTCCTGCCTGGGTGAAAGCCACACCGCCCCCTCTGCTACAAATTACCACAGTATTCAACAAAAAGAATGCCAGGGAAATGAGAACACTAATGTCACGCATACTGAGAGCCCCCCGTACAGAGAAAATTGTGCAAATGTAGCTGAATAATTAGATTTTCAGTGTGCAGTGGGACAGGCACCGATCTGATGCAAAAGACAATTGATTCAATTTAATGCAAACTAAAGAAGCGTGCATGCCATGTACACGCGTGTGCACACACATACACACGCCCTCTTGGCACACTCTGCGCTGTCCTAGGATGGAGAACGTAATTATTAACTTCCTGGCTGTCTTTATCTCCCCCTTGCCGCCGGCCTCTGGGGCTCTCCCCAGGGACCGCAGCATCCCGGGGGGCGAGGGCGGAGCGGCGAGCGAGGGCAGCCGCCAGCCCTGCCTCGTGGCCCTGCCTGCCCTCCCTGCAGAGCCGGGCGCCTGCTGCGAGCACCCTCGTCTGGCTTACCTTCGCGATCTGCACGCACCAGTTGAGCAGGTGCTGGGAGCCGATGTTGTCCTTGTGTTCACGGACATAATCCAGCAGGCAGCCGAAGGGCATGAGCTGCGTGACGAGCTGCACCGTGGACGTCAGGCAGATGCCCAGGAGGCGGCACACGTGAGGGTTGTCCACACTGGCCATCACGTAGGCTTCCTGGGGGCAGCGGAGGAGAGGGCGCGTCAGAAAGGCTCCCCGCCGTGGCTAACGGAATGGGCAGGCTTTTGTCCCTTTCCGGGTACAGAAGTCGAACGTGATTTTGAGTTTGGAAATGCGCGCGTGTGGAGGACAAGGGGGCCCGTGAAACGTCTAGTGCAGTGGACGTTCCCGCAGGCTCTCCTGCACGCGAGGCTGTGGAGTGGCCAGCTGCTTGATGGGAGACGTGCGGATTCTGCGTCACACAGAGGCCCAGGCAGCGCTCGCCATCGGCAAAGCGCTGGGTGACAACGAGACCTGATGTCTCCAAGTTTGGGCGTTGCCGAGTCCTTACGAAGACCTCCACCTCAAAGCCAAAGATGCCGCCGCTTCAAATGGTGTCAGGGCCGGTGGGAACCCGTGCTTGGGGCCCACACCCTGGTGAAGACTTGCCCGCTGACTCCGGAACCCCGACCGTGGGCACCGTGGTGGGAGATGCTGAGAGCTCTGGGGGGTCGGGAGAGGGAGGGGGACCTCACCTCTCCACAGAGCACCGGGGGCAGAGAGGGGGAGCCCCCCCCCAGGCACTGCCGGGGCCACGGGCACCGCTGCCATGCACGTCAGAGAAGCCCTTTGGGCTCTGAACCGGACGAAGGACGTCACACCTACAGCGATCGCAGACTCCGCTGGCGGCCCAGGATTCACTCCTGAAGAGGGGGTCTGTGTCGCCCCGCCTCAGCCTTGGGAAGGGAAATCCCTGCTGCTCTGCAGAACCCACTCCCCCCAGCCCCGCCCCTGCTAATTCGGAGGCTGCCGTGGCGGAAGCCTGACACAGACCCACAGCCATGGACTTTATTTGAACCCTTCTGCTATCCTTGGGCGGAGGAAGCTGATTTCATTTACAACCATGCACACAACTGGGCCTGGCTTTTGTCTGACTAAGAATCAGGGAATCCTCAATTTCCACCAATAAACTCCAACTCTTTCCCTTTAGAATGCAAAGGGGGGGGACATTTTATTCAGATCACCTGGTCTCCAAGAGAAAGTTCCGAGGCGCCTTTCCCCATCTGACCGCTGCTGTGCTCGGGGTGTGGGCCCTCTGTGCAGAAGGGAACACAGCCTGGGCCAGGTGAAGGCACGCGAGGGGGATGCTGGGGGATGCACCGCAGGAGCCAGAGGTGACAGTGGTGACAGACAGGTGGAGGGGCACGCACACATATCCCTAAACACAAACGTGACGGCACCAGTTTCTGGCCTGAACCCCTCCCCCGGCCTCACTGTTCCTGGGAAGCCCTCCAGGTCTTGCAAAGCCTCTCCTCCCACAGACCCCCGGTCCTCCTGCCCTCTGTTCCCCACCTCTGCTTGCCTGTACCTGGGAGGGCCTTTGTCTGGAATGCCCTTCCACCTCTCCTTTCCCTGGCTGACCCCTCCTCAGAGGGCCTCCCTGAACCCCAATCTAAGTTGAACTCTCCTGGCATCTTGCAGTTTTTCCCTCGGGGGAGCAGGCTGAGTACGGCCTGCTAACTTGCCAGAGATGCCAGTCCTTGGGCCTTGCCCGGGCAGGTGTGCCGTGAGAGATGCACGGAGCTGGGGCTTGTTTATCACCTCACCTCCCCAACACCTGCTCCTGCTGCGTCACTCCCATGGTGCCCAACACATCTCTAGGCACAGAGCTGCCTCAGGAACACCACGGCTGAAAGACACTGAAATCATATGACACAGAGACCATGCCACGTCCACTACGGAAAGAAACCCACAGCTCTGACATCCACTGCAGAAGCACCGTCCGTCTGGACGCTGCCCTAAGTGGAGACGCCCTGCTCTCACGGGCAGTTGGCCTTTCTCCTCGTCTGTGTTGTAAACGCAGCATCACAACAGCAGAGCAGGTGTTTAATACTATGGACCTTCTGACAGCTCTTCACCTTTGAGAAGGGCTACTGATAAAAAGTTAGAACTGGAAAAGGCCTGCAAGTGGTTTCTTCTCAAGCCATTATTTGTCTGAAGAGGAAACTGAGGCCCAGTGAATGACAACCAGAGACCGCATTTCTTATGTCAGGGCAGGGCCCACACCCGGGTCTCCCCCGACCCGGGCCCTCCTGGTCCTCTCCTGCTTACCCCATGCGCCGTGAGGCCTTGTTGAGTGCTCCGGCAGATGGGCTACCAGAAAGCTCTAGAACTTATGACACAGAAAGAGCACGTATATAAATCTGTTTTGCATTCTCGTTCCGTTGCCTGCCCTAAATTTAAACTGGAAAGTCTATGGAAACATCAGTAGGCCATGCGATCGCCAGAAAAGCACAAATCACGTCTCTCCCCCAGTCTGGGAAACTGTACAACCATAACACCAAAGAAATCCTCTGGCTGTTCTTATTTTCTTAAGATCTGGTTGAGACTTGGAAACATGTTGTATTCATTTTAGAGGGGAGAAAAATCTGCAGATCAGAGCAGTCTGAGTGGCCCATCTGCTGTGGGCCGTGAGGAGTTGACCTGGGGCTCAGGGAGCAGAGCATGGGCGTGGGTGTCCGGCCACACAGAGCCTGGAGCCCTGCCAGGTCCCCGCTCCTCTTAAAATCTGGTACAGCCACAGATTTCTGCACCCCGAAGCCCAGGCACAATGGGGATGCCGTCTGGTCGTGCGTCCTGTTCAGTGTATGCAGGAGCTAACGTGAGCTTTGTTCTTAGCTTTGTTTTCCTTGGAATCTCAAAGGTGCACCGTGACCTATGGCAAGAACGCTTGGTATTGCCCAGCCATCTCCGATCGGCCACCCCCGCCGGGCGTGCAGACTGGCAGGCAGAGCCCACGCTCGGAGGCTCCCAAGGCTGAGGTCAGAGTCACGTGGCAGGAGGGCCTCTGAGGCTCGGTGACCTTGAAAGTCTATTATTTTGTCCAACCGTTGAAATTTGGGGGGCCTTCCTTCTTGCCGTCTCCCTCATCTGTGAACTAGTTTACGTTCACAAAGATTGGGGAAAAAAGGATTCCACTAGACTTTAAACTCCTTCAGGAGAGGCAGACGCTTCACTTTAAGAATATTTCTGAAAGTGTCCCAGTAACTAAGCCACCACTGACCGCAGCGTGCGCCAGGGCTAGAGGGTGGGTGTGTGTGCTGTACCTCAGTGCTGGCCTGGGCAGGGGAATAAGAGTACGGGTTGCTGGAGCCATTTACAAGTGCGTGTGAGTGTTTCAAAGCCCACGCTCAGCCCCCTGGGCTGCCTGTTACAGAATTAACTCGCCCTTTAACTCACTGTTGAAACTGGCCCTCAAATCACTGGCTTTCCCTTCCCTCAGGGGCTCCCCACGGCCGCGCCCACGCTGCGAGGACAGGCTCCCTGTGCGCGTGGGGCAGGGGGAGCTTCGGGAAAAGCAGGCGGAAGGCCTCGGGCTGCCATCCCTCTGGTTACAGCCACAGGACGGGTGTTAGAGCAGAAAAAAGAAACCAGGGGCGGGACGCAGGGAGAGAAGGAGAGCAGGACAGAGACAGCACGAGAGGCGAAATGGGACTTTAAACTTCTTTTTTTTTACCTTGTCAGTCTTTCCTTTCTCTATCTTCCACCCCAACTCTGGCCCACGAAAGCAGATTTCCTCCCGTTTTAGGGTTCCTGGAGGGCCCTTCTCAGTGAAGCTACTTCTTTCCCAAAGTATAGCTACTGTCTTCAAAATCGCCCTTACTCTGCATAGTGAATAGTGTTAAAATTCACATCTCAACACCATTTTGTGAAAGTTATTAGAATGTCTTAAATGAGTAACAAATGAATTAAGGAAGCAAATTCTGCAAAAAAGATTTTCTTTTTAACGGTGTAGGAGAAGGACCTAGAGGTTGAAAGTGAAGAGACTTCACAAATCACTTGTTTGCTGTACTTCTTGCGGTTATGGAAATAGGAGTCGACCCTACGTTAACAGACTGTACGTTAATCTGTAAACTGTTAAAATGAAAGATAACTTTGCTTGGTAAGCTATCATCGGTGTGTGAGACTTTCTGTTGCACTGTGTTAATACATCATCCTTCATGTAGGAAATACTGGGGTGGGACTTTCCTGCTGCGATGAAAGGAGAGGAGGCTGCCTGGAGAAAATGGGGTTGGAGAGAGTGCGCTCCTGGGAAGCTCACTGTCTGAAGGCTTTTTTAAAAAGGCCCATGTTTGCTTTGCTTACTGTATATTCTGTGGGTTAGATACAAGAGTGGGGAAATGTTATATCCGACCTTTGTCCTTCGTGGCTGTAACACGAACGAAGTTCTCTAGATTTTTGACTCAGTAAAGGCAGTCGTTTTCCTTTTTCATTGACTGTTTCCCTAATTCACCACTGAGCCCCTCCAGCTCCTCTTTCACTGGCTCTGCTTTGGGACAAGAGCAAGAGAAACCCACATCCACCCCAGCAAGCGGAGGCCAGCGCCGTTAGCCCGGGACCCCAAGGGTGCGTCCACCGGAGCTTCCTGAGCTTCTACCTGCAGAGGGCTCTGCCCAGCTCCAGGCTGGCCCCTCCTGCATCCAGCCTCTTTCTAAGACCGTGCAGCTCCCTCATCGGCTAGTGAGGGTCCAGGGAAGGTGGAAAACGTTCAAGAGAATCGCAAGTAAAAACATGCAACAATAATCTTGTGGAGTATTTCAAAGACTCCATAAAGTAGCAATCAGCGGATGCTAGAAATAACATTTAAATCACTTTGAGAAAAAGTACAGAAGGTGAGCAACAGATTATAGAGTTCATAGAGCATCATATTGTTAATCCTAGGCACCTTTACAAAGCCATTTCAAAGATGAGCTAGTTGGTGGAAGAAAACGAACATGCATTTCAGAGTCAGAAGTAACCACGTGCTGGAAACCTACCCCAGCCACGCGACCCTGAGCATCAGGCTGCTTCATGCCTCCGTTCCTTCACTGAAGGCTTGGGGGGCACAACACCTAGAGCAGCACAGGCCCGCCAGGGGCGGTCACTGAGACGGCAGGGGTAAAGCCACTAGCACGGGGACGGCCCCTGGTGGATGCCCAGGGACCGCAGGCTTCCATACTTTCGGGGGCCAATAAGAGAATGGAAGAGTGAGTCTTCTCTACGAGAGAGGATTATACCAACTATAGCCAGAAGGAAAAAAAGACAGGAAAAGTGACCATTTAGAATGCGGTGATGACAAAGTCTAAAACAGAGCAATGTGCTGCCAATCACGAAAAAAGGTGGCTTCTGGCTTCCAGGCGTGCAGATAGCTAGAGAATAAAGCAGAAACTCACATCAAGAATTTCCTTGTTGGCTTTTGGAGATGTGGCTTCTCTTAATTCCTTGATAGCCACAGGAATTTTAACCTTCTCGCCTTCTGGTATCCAGAGTCCCTGTGACAAAGACAGGGGAAGACATTGGCTGGCAATCATCATACACGTAAGATGCGGCTCCTAGGCCGGCTGGGCATCATTAGTGACCCCACCCCAAAGGGCGAGGGGCTCGAGCGCAGCTCTGCACCCAAGGCCACCGGTGCTGGGAGTCACGATAGCTCAGCAGCTCTTTAGCTATCATGTTCCAGAAATCAGAGTAGTTAGACAAAACCCCTAAGCTCGTGCCAGTTACACAGTCAGTGTGAGTCATTTTGTCCAGAATTCTGAGATTCTGGGTCTAGGCCTAACTGAAATCAGACTATGCAATAGGGATGTAGGAAAAAGAAATGAACAGGAAGCTGTTCTGAGCTGGGCTTTATTCAGATGCTGCTGGGCCGTGACAGGCAACCCTCTTTCAGACTGACTTGTGCCACCCACCCCTCGGAAAGCTCACACTGTCCTCCTGAAAATGTCTGTGCCTGTGTACAGACCTCACCGGACCACTTACTTGTCACTGTGATCATAAAAGATTTCCTCTAGACAACTTGAGAAAAACATTGGAATTTCCTAAACCCTCAGTGACACAAAGAGCACGTGACCACGATAAAGACCACAGTGGAAGGCGCCTGGTTCCCCCCCGGGGGGGGGGGGCTCACCTTGTACACCGTGCCGAATGCTCCGGAGCCCAGCACCTTGACCTTTTTCAATTCCGTCTCCTTTAAGATCCTCAAGAGAGCTTGGTTGGGAGCTTCTCCGCTGGGCGTCAGAGGCTCGACAAGCTGTGAGAGACAAGAGGAAGAGACGATGCCCGCCGGGCCGGGGAGAGGCGTGGCAGGTCCAGACACCAGGGGACAGAACTCGCGGCTCTCACTCCGGAGACAGGGACGCCTGTTCTAAGGAACTTGGTGAGACACTCGGAAGGAACAGGGACTGACCCCCGCCCCCCCCCCCCCCCCCCCCGCCAAAAAGGCATCCTTGAACAGAACAGCTCCTTTGCAATAAGTGCAATTTCTATTTCTGTGTCCGGGCCGAGAACACTTGGGGAAGGACAGTGTTCTGTGGTGGTCCCTCTGCTAACCGGTCGGGCCCCTCACAGCCGTGATGCTGTAGCTGCGGTGGGTCCCTCTTCCCAGGGCCTCTGGCTTCTGACACGTTGTCAGACACGGATGCCGGCTGAGGAATCACGGACAACACGGTCACAAACGTGGCTCCAAAGGGAGCAGCCGCTGGTGTGGACAATGGCATTTTCCAAAGTAACACCTCGTGAGTTTACAGTTCTGCGCACCAGCCTTCCCCTTGGCCGGCCCGAGCGCCCACCCCACGTGGGCAGCGGGCGCCCCGGCTTGGTAACCGGCCGTGGGACTTACCCTAGACACAGCTGCATTCCCCCGGATACAAGTACTAACATGTGCATGTAGTTGCTTATAACCGGACATTCAGAGATGCTTCCGACTTTTTCCTCGCGATAAACAGAGCACAGTAATACATCTTTGAAACGCAACCTTCGGGCTGCCGCGCCTCCCCGCCCCCTCGCGCGGGCGCTCACCTCGCGCTCCTGCAGCAGCCGGCGCAGCGTGCGCTTGCGGACGATGCGGCGCCTGCGCAGAAAGAGGCCGACGCCCAGGGCCAGCACCACCGCCAGCAGCAGGGCGCCCACGATCCCGGTGGCGATGGACGGAATCCTGGGCCTGGAACGAGGTGGACACGCAAGGGGGTGAGGCTTGTTACGGTGGCATTTCACACATTTCCCGTATGTTCTGATAGCATGACGTCATTTAGGGCTCGCTCAGAAAGTGGAATACGGCGCAGCCAGCTCGGAAAGGAGAAAGGAGGGCGGACTTCGAGCCCCAGGGCAGGGTTTCCAACTTCCTTCAGTATAGGAGCCTGCTGTGTCGCCTGTTTTGCACTGAGGTATCACTTGGACTTATCCCTATAGCGATCATACTTTCATCTGCTGATTAAGAAAGCACATCATTTAAAAAGTAACTCAGAGTTCAGTCATGCTTTTCATGTGAATTTGTGTGGCTCCCCGGAGTGTCTCCACGCGTTTGAGGCACGCCCTCCGCACGTGACACTTGCGATGTCTGCTGGCCAGGCTGGAAGGAGGGACCTTTTCAAACCTGTGGAGACTTCCCGAGGGGTCCGGGGCTTTCAAGAGCTGTATGCATGAGTGTGGAGGGGGTGAGGAAGTGACAGGATTTCCACACGGACAGCAGAGCTGTCATGGATGAGTGATGTCATCCTGCAGCCCCCCCACACCCCATAGGGCTCGGGACCAGCAAACACCCAAAACTCGGTTTCTAAAGCTCACGGGGAAAGAACCGTCTGAATTAGTAGATTCTGAATTTAGAATCTTCATAAAGCTTTTCTTCGCCAGCACCTGTGCCATCTAAACTTCTGGCAAACTTCATATTTTCAGGTAGAAATGTTAACGAATATCAAAGATTAATCAGTAGCACCGTTTGCACCTAAAAAAAAGTGCCATAGTTCTTACGGATTTCTCATAAGTGGGTCAAAGGTACTTCACGTAAATAGTATATATGACACTTTCTTCTTAGCAAGTGCAAAAGTCATCTCCTGAGTTATACCATCTTCCCAATTAATGCAGTTTGAATTAATGGGTTTTTACCATTTTGAAGGGGACATTGAAAGATGTCAGGAATAATTTGTACAGAGTATGTGTTCCATGGGAAGTAGGGGGAGTGAAAAGAGAAGAGAAAAATTAAAAGGGTAAATACAACAAAGAATGGTCGTTGACTGGTTTCAGGGTGGGGATGTGACGGAAAACCTCATTACTAAGACGCTGATTGAAGCACAAAGAGAGGACGAAGCTTGCTGGTGTCCTCGTGGCTCAAGTGAAGAGGGGCGTAAAAGGAAATCTTTATCTTTGAGAAACTGCCCCATTTGTCTTTAATATCTCACTTGATAGTAGGAGGGATCAGTTATCTTGGCTAATTCTTCAGCAAGAGACTGAGCTGACTGGCTCAGCTGGCAATGAGGAAGGTTGTTGAGGGGAGGAATTTTGTAAACGTTACTGGAGATGGCAGAGGTTCCTGGATGTTTGGCTGGTGTTTGGGGATATCTGGTCAGTGTCTTGTGTATAATTCTGATTCTTCGATAGACATTATTAATGGATAATATCACTTTCCTGATGAGTCTGAACAGGAAGTCCCAATTCTGCTTTTCTCTGTGCAGCATTTCAGGCAGTGACGGCAAAGTGATCACAACTGAAATGCTGAAGGAAGTCCTGTGTTTAGAAAAGGAAGTAAGGGGAGAAATTCTCCCAAGCTGGAGCTCTGTCATTGGACAGAAAGGTCATTCAAACGCAGGTTTGTGGTAGGGCCAGCTGGGTCAACGAGGAAAGAGAAGAGAAGCTGGAGGAGGAGAAGGATCCAGCAACGCTGGTGACCTAGGGGGCAGGACTGCATGTGAAGCGCTGGGCAGTGAGGCTGGCTCCGCGTGGAGGAGGCCCAGCACTCATGTCCTGCCCTCCCCCTCCCGGCCCCCCGGCCCCAGAGCACAGCCAGCAGCGTGGGCAGGGTGAGCTCTGCTAGGGATGCCCAGGCTGGCCCAGGGTGAAGTGAGAACCGGCCAAGGCAGAGGGCAGTCGGAAAAGAGGGAAAGCATTACCCTCACCCATAGCGCTCTTGGTCATTTCTGATCAGGTCATAACATACAAAGTGTCACACTTACCCATTCACTGCACAGCCTTGAAGACCTGGCCCAGCACAGCTGTAGGAATTGAAAGAGAAATACACATTTCGATCATTTTACTCCTTTAGCACTTTTTCTTGGAGAGTTTTTATTAAATCATAAGGCAATGTGTGTTAAATTACTTTCAAATCATTACAATCGCAGTGTGTCTCAATAGTGCTTAAGCATTTGTTTATTATGCATTTATTCATTTGTTCATTCACTCAGCAAGTATTTTTGAGTGTCTGCTTTGTGACAGGGATTGTTCTAGCATTGAACAAAGTAGACATTTCTGGTCTGCATTATTGACATGTTTTCACGGCTTCCATTTGACAGAGGTTCAGCTGGCCCACAGCTGGCTCTAGAACATCAATGTGGGCAGGAGGTACAGGGAGCTGAGACCAGAACCATTTCCTGGGGCACACTGATTAAGGAGCGGGGCGGGGAGGGGGGTGGGCAGACGAGTGACGACATGCATCTCAGGGGCAGGGAAACAGGGACGATGATTTCAGACGCAGAAAGCCAGGGGCTGGCTCCATCCGCTTCCACACAACTGCGATGTTGTACGTCAAGCAGGGACATCATTTGTCCTAACGTGACCCCTCAGCAGCTGGGTTCCCGTTCTGTGGGGCACCACCATCTGTTATTTTGATTACAGGATGATGGTTGAAAAGGCAGACTAAGTTGGCTCTGAAGGACAGCAACGTTTGTCAATAAAAACGTCAACAGGAAAATAAAATATTCCAATTAAATGGGGAAGACTGATGTTCACGGCCTGGGGAAAGATGAAGAAGCCTGGTTCAGGTATGTGAAGAGGCCCGGTGCTTGTTGGATGCGCACTGTCAACTGGTTCTAATCATTTTCTGTCTCATTCCAAGGGCTGTGATCTCTATACTCTACTCCTCTTGGTTTTGAGGGTCTGAGACCTCTTTTCCGTGGTGTCAGACAACGCAGTCTCGGCCCTGCAAGCCTTCGGGCCTTCATCCCTACACCCGACACAGGCTTCTTCAGGCAGTGGAACACACAAGGAGTTCTCCTTTTTTCACAATCTTTTATCTCCTAGGATGATCGCCAGAGACAACATTCGCTAATGGATAACCACTGGTAAAATTAACCCCTCCTCAAAATATCCCTCCTCACTAGTGTTTTTATATGTTCCCATAATGCCTGTTTGGTTTCCAGACCGTAACAGAATGGGAACTCTATGCATAGTGGTGCAAACTGGAATTGCACACTTTGGAAAAGAAGCAGGGTTTTCATGCAGCCTCTGAAAGTGCTGCTGGGAAACCTATGGGGTTTCTAGCAAGAAGCTATGGACAAGGGAGACGCTCCTAGGGAGAGCTCGGCCAGTTTACATTTGCAGAGATGATGGACATGGGTAGTGACTGGATAGGTGCCCTAAGAGGGAACCATCTGAGTATCAAAGGATTAAGAGGTCCTTGGGAAAGCTGATGGTGCCCTGCATAATTCTGCAGAAATGATTGTCAGATATCAAGCAAAAGAGGCCATATCATGCTATCATTTAATTTTGTCAGAAAAATTATTCCTTGTCTCCCACTTGATTTATCATTTTTTTGTTACATGTAATTAAAATAGGCAAAATTTCGTGTTATTTCGTTTAATTTATTGGCATAAAATTTCAAAGAAACCTTCCCCTGACGACTTACTATAAAATGTGGTTCCATTTAAAAGTGGATTTGCGGACTTCCCTGGCGGCGCCGTGGTTTAGAATCCGCCTGCCAATGCAGGGGACACGGGTTCGAGCCCTGGTCCGGTAAGATCCCACGTGCCGCGGAGCAACTAAGCCTGTGCGCCACAACTACTAAGCCTGCGCTCTAGAGTCCGCGAGCCACAACTACTGAAGCCCGCGTGCCTAGAGCCCGTGCTCCGCAACAAGAGAAGCCACCGCAATGAGAAGGCCGTGCACCGCAACGAAGAGTAGCCCCCGCTCACCGCAAGAGAAAGCCTGCACGCAGCAGCGAAGACCCCACACAGCCAAAATAAATAAAAGTGGATTTGCTTCAAGTTTGCTGACCCATTCCCTGGGGTAAGCAGACCTGCCCTGTGGGAATGGCATGGCTTCTGGAAGCAAGCATGCGCCTGTAACCTGGGCTCTGTCACTGCTGGCTGATGAGTCGTGGTGATCCCAGAGCCTTTCTAAGTGTTTCTTTAACAATACAAATGGGGAAAGCAGCGCGTTCGCTCTTAGTCATCGTTGAGGCTATGTGTTTGATGATGCTGTGCACATCGCAGATACACAATAAAAGAAATGTTTTATATTTCCCCTCACCCCATCAATATTTCTCCATATTTAAAAAATTAAATCCATTTTTAGTACGTAATTCCTTTGGGAGAAGATAGAGATAGTAATAACAAGATTACGGAAAACTATATATTTTTCTACCAATGCTATATGCTCACAGACACACACACATATAGAAACACATTTATTTCCCAAAGATAGAAAAAACAGGAAAAATATATTTATTTGATATAGGTAATATAATTCTATTTTAGAGAATCTGCTCCAAAATTGCTTATTTTGGGGAATATGAAAAAAATAGACTAAGTAAAAAACTAGCAAATTACAGTTTATACTGTGTTTTGTAGAGTTTGCAGAGTGGTCAATATAACCAGTGTGCTGGTATACCCAAAGGGAAAAATATGAAAAATCTTGAAATTCCTACCAAGGAGGTATTTGGTAAAGTTCAGAATTCATTCTGGATTTAAAAAAAGAGTTTAAAAGTAGGAATAGATAACTGTTTCTTTAACAAGATAATAAGAATCTCACACTAATAGCAAATATTGTTCTTAATGGTGATTTATTACAGCCATTCCCACCACCATCAGATATAAAATTCTGATCTCCACTACCATTGTATCTGATATTATTCTAGAAATTCTGGCCCTTGTAATATGATTTGAAACTTTTGGAAAAGAGATACAGATACCATTACTGGAGACGATATAATTGTTTTCCTGGAAAATTCAAGACCATGAACTAAAACCCTAATTTCAAAGGAAGTTCAGTAGAGACCATCAATACGAGATGAATATACACCTCCGCCAAAAAAAAATCAAAAGCTATCTTATATATTACATATAATAAATGAGAAGATATACTAGAAAACAAGGTCCATTTCACAGTAGCAAAAATAAATACAAAATGTTTAGGCAGAACATGAAAGAACACAACTAAAACTTTACTGAAATATAAAAAAGAATATCTGAATGTATGAAGAAATTATCATTTCCTGACTGGGAATACAAAATATTGTAAAAATGTTAGCCCTACTCAAATTAATTAATTGGCTTTAGTGGGGTTTTTGTGTGTGTGTGTGTGTGTGTGTGTGTGTGTTAAACTTGGTAAAATATTCCAGGTCACTTGCAACACACCAATGGCTTAGACTAAGATTAGAGGGAGAAGACAGTCACATGCAAACCACACAGGAAATGCCCAGGCTTCCTACATGTTAGCTGGGGAATCAGCTGCCTGGGACTGAAACTCTTGGACCACAGGGTCATGGAATGGTGGAGCCCTTCCATTTACCCTCATGATGGCTGAAACTCAAGAAGGAAGGTGAAACGATGGAAGTTGACCAGGGTACCAGTCATTCCCAAATCACTTGTCTCCAGGCCCAGGCTCTTCCATATAAATGCAGTTAAAATAGGTTTTTTGGAAAAACTTAGGACGTACTCGGAAAATTTTCAAGACTCCTGATGTTTGGAAGCCTAACTGGAAGGTTCTGCACCCCTTCAGAACACTAACCATCACTGTCACGGTCATAATTACCACCGTCACTACCAGCAGCACAGGCACCATTACCTCCTTCACCAGCATTATAACCGCCACCATCGTCATTGCCACCTCGTCACCAGCTCCGCACCGCCATCTGTGCAATCACTGATTGAGTGCTCGTGTGGTCCACGCGCTATTTTAAGTACAGTACACGTATTCACTCAAGATCTCAAAAATCCTGTGAGCAATGCAGTCTTATTATCCTAATTTACAGGTGAGGAAAGTGAAGCACAGAGAGGTTAAGACACTTCCCCAAGTCCACACAGCTAGTAAGAGATGGCTCCAGAGAAGAGTAACGGTGCCAAATAAAGTTGAGGATTAGGAGAGATAGAAGGGAATGTGAAATATATGGGACTTCTCCTTCTGATTTCTAGTAGTCCCATTTCATTGTCAAATTTATCATTTTAGTAAATAAGATATATACGTTCTGAGTGCTTCTGCTAATTACAGTCAAAATAGTTTTAATTTCCCTATTAACAGCTTAGCAATCAACTAGCTAAAAGAAAAAGCATCTTTAGGCAACATTCCAGGCAATGTTATCTTCTATTAATTGTAAACCAATAAAAGATTCCCACAGGAATCCCAGTCATCTGGAAAGATATATATATATATATATATATATATATATATATATATATATATATATATATAGAAACCTTTGGGGACGGGGCAGGACCTCTGCTCTCGTTCCCCCTGTCCCTTATTCTTCTTGTTGGGACATGCTGGCACCGCAGAACAGGGCCCTGGCACGAGACACACCTGGAGAGGCTGAGAGGCTCTCCCGCCGGCACCATGATCTGCCCACGAGTGGATCATTGCTGCTGCCGTGGCCGTGGGACCAGAACACCTGGAGGAACTGACTCAAATACAAACCTGTGTACTTGACTGACTGGAAAGTCTGGAGACATTTTCAATCTACGAATTTGCAAGATGGGAAGCACCCTGTTCTTCTGCCTTTTCCTTTGCAGACCCAGAGCTTTCTGCACTCACCCGTAGGTGCAGCTGGGGTGGCACAGGTGACACACGTGATTGGCATCTGCATACTTCCAGATCAGGGTGCTGTTTTCTCCTGTGACTCCAGCAGGGCAGGTCTTGACGCAGTGAGGGCCGTCGATGTTGTGGGCACACTTTACACAGCTGCCTGGTCCCTGCACCGAGGTGGAAAAACCGTTTCATAAATCAAACATTTACTTATGTCTCTCTCTTTTTCAGAATGAAGTAACTTTTTACTTAAAATGCTTATCACGAAAAAAAATCAAACGACGTGGAAGTTCTTAAAGTGGACAAGCTCTTCTGTGACTTGCCTGATGTGACCACTGTTAACAGCTGAGAATAAAGCCTTCTTGACTTTAAACGTGTATTTTATATACATACACACATATATATATATATATATATATATATATATATAAAACATAAAAGAAACTGTACTATGTGCTTTATTACATTTTACTTAATAAACTGTGGGCATCTTTTCTCGTCAAAGCATTCTTGATTGGCCTACATGTATATTTACATCCTTATCGGTCAGATGGACTTCCTTGTGAATCGTGTTTGGAGTTGAGGGGGCCTCTGTGGGAAGCTGTACTCGCCAAGGCCAAGCTGAGAAAACCCACACCTACATTTCTCCAGCGTTGAGAAGGTGGCACGTGTAAATGCAGTGGTGGCTGCATAATTAACTGTGCAGCATGCTAAATTTGATTCTGTTGGTCAAATGTGAATGCGTCGGTAAAACCCACAGAAATGAATGCATTGGGGCTGCTTGGGTTGTGTCCGCACACTTCACAGAGGGCTGAAATAGTGTGGGTAGGGGAGGGTCTGCCTGTTGGCTCAGTGCTCTCATGTCTCAAAGACGGAGTATTCCCAGAGCCAGAACAATCAGATGACGAAGTCGGTCAACATCACCAGTTATTTTATTTCACTGATGAAAATGTAACCGAACACCAACCTAAAAACCAGTGGTTTCCTTTGTAACCAGCCATTTTGGTAGCCTGTACCTCAAAACTGAGCCTTACCGTCTTCTGTCTGATTTAAAGAACTTGTGAAAAATGTTTTCCGTTACTAGATTTAGATATGGCTGTTGAAATTCAAATCCAAACAGAGCTCCTCATATAAATAATACTGAGAATTAACAACATGAGCTCTGGTGTGAGAGGGACCTGCAGTCTCACACTCTCTAAAAGATTATTACTGAACATGTAGATGTGAAACTGAATTTTGAAAAACCTTTCCTTTGCGATTAAAAAACACTCTTCAAATAACGATAAACTCATGTCAAATAAGAATTTGGTGATGTCTGATTAAGACGATAAAGCAATGATGACAGATGTCAGGAACACTGAAGGCTGCCTGTGGGTGTGCCCCGTCCACAGGGCGCCCTGCTCTGTGGTGTGAGGACGGGCGTCACCACGTGCATCTGGGGTTGGACAGAGAAGGGGAATGCCCGTGCCAGCAGGGTATGTGCTGACTTCCCCTCGGTCACAGCCCCCGACGGCTGTGAGATGGCACGGCCTCAGGTGTGGGCGGGGAGTGCGCTGGATGCGCGTCCCAGCAGGCACAGGGTGACGGGGGTGAGGGTCAGCCTTGCGGGCTACAGCTGACGTGTAGGGGGTGACATCAAACATGCTCCTTACGTGTCCCGTGCAGGTCACGTTCATGGCCTGGGGCAGGCATTCCGGATGGCACTGCACGCACTCAGAGTTCTCAACGAACTCCCTGGGCTCTCTGACGGGAGAAGACGGGAAACTGGTCAGTGCCGTCCCTGGAGACCCTGCTGCAGGATGCTGTCTGGCTTCACCTGTCTGAGAGCTCAGATGACACAAATCACCTCTCTTAGAAAGTCAAAACAGTTTTAGGTAAAAGTCGAATGGCCGGGAATCTAGGACTATAATGTAATAAACTGATTCTTGTCAGCGGAATCTTTGGTCATCTTCTCCTGGAACAAAAAACATCAGCTTCCGTTACAATCAAAACATCTTCCCTACATTTTTTCTCCAGGCACAGTTTTTGAATATTAGATAAGCAAGGCGACACATGGGAAAAAAAAAGAGAAGAAAACAGTCCTTAAGATATCAGTGCTTAAGATAGAAGATACCCCCTCCAATATCAGATTCATGGATATTTAAATTAAGCTGCAAAGAAATGGTATCTAGACTAATGCCTGGGAAAAGGAAAGACAGCTATTAAAAGTTTCCTCAATGGTTACTCCTAAAAACAGCAAGCAGGGAACACAGGCGGGAAAAATTTTGCTTGTACTATTTTAACCATTCCTCAAACTTAGATTAATGTTAAGCGACAAGCTGATGTTTGACTGAAAAGACACTGTAGTTGTGGCAGCTGTTAAGACGACTGGTAATTAACTAGGCAGTGAACAAGGAGTGTTTACACCCAAAGACGTGGTCCGTTGAGTCCTCTCAGGCAGACGGCATCAATTAAACCAAATATGCCGTGGGACTTTTTCCCTGTGCTTCTTCTCTGGGTTACCACACCTACTGCAGGAGCCAGCCTCGCAACTGGAGGAGGTGCTGCTGGACACTGGGGTTCTCTAATGTGCAGACCCAGGCGCCACCGCCGTGGCTATTTTAATCACCTTGTAGCTTCAAAGAGAAGTCAGCACTGAAGACATGAGAGCTTAGTGTCTGTTTGCAGCTGTAAAGACTGCGCCAATATTTCTTACTTGTTGAAACAATACTATCAATTATGCAAATTACTCTGTTAGGCTAATAAGCCTATCAGCTAAAGATTCCTACAGAACTGAACTTGGTCTTCTCATCCTGCTTCCGAGTATTTCGGATCTGAGCTGTAGCCCAAGCCCTGATAGTGAAACAGAAAGGAAGATTTCCTAGAGCCATCTGTAACTCCTATGTTCTTCTCCATCATGTAATTTCTCTTGTTCTTTAAATTAAAAAAAAAAATTGCCTCTGCCAGTCTCTATCCTTCCGTTTCACTTTCCTATTAATTTATTTTAGTCATTATTTGTGGTCATTCAAAGCCTTACTCAATATCAAAATTCCTATAGAATCAACAGACGGTACTTTTTATTGATTGCAATAAATTCAACAAATGTCATACAACTGTTTATTTCTTTGTCCATGGGTATATTTGAAGTTATTTGCACTGTTCAGTGTGTCTTGAACATAAACAAAAATTAACCAGGAGCTGTGTTTTGACACAGCAGGATTGCTGTGCTACAGTGGCCATGGTCTTGGCCATCTGAACCATGGAAGACTGTTCTGTTTGTCTTGGGAACTTTGTGCAGCTAGGAAAAATATAAGATATTTCCAGATAAAGAGAGACTCTATAAATTGGATTGGATTAAGTAATGAAAAAAGTTTGTTCACTTCCCTTTGTGATTAACAGTTGTCAACAAACAAACAAGAACAAAGGAAAAGGAAAAAAAGGAAAATAATCTGACTGATTAACTATAAACCTATAAAACCAAAGTCTTACTTTTTTTAATCAAAACATAGGGATTGGGGCTTCCCTGGTGGCGCAGTGGTTGAGAGTCCGCCTGCCAATGCAGGGGACACGGGTTCGAGCCCTGGTCTGGGAAGATACCACATGCCGCAGAGCAACTGGGCCCGTGAGCCACAACTACTGAGCCTGCGCGTCTGGAGCCTGTGCTCGGCAACAAGAGAGGCCGCGATAGTGAGAGGCCCGCGCACCGCGATGAAGAGTGGCCCCCGCTCGCCGCAACTAGAGAAAGCCCTCGCACAGAAACGAAGACCCAACACAGCCAAAAATAAATAAATAAATAAAAAAACAAAACAAAACAAAAAAACATAGGGATTAAAAAACAAAGCCTCTTACCCCTTTAGAATGTTGCACTTCTCCACACACTCCTTGCCACGGCTGAAGTTTCGGCAAGACACGCAGTCTTTGGGTTTCGGGCCCCAGCAGCCCTCTGACGAGCACAGCGGGTTACAGACGTGGCCCATGGCCTCTGCGAAGACAGGGTGAGCCACACGGGTCAGCCAAGGAACAGTGGCCAAGGGTGGGTGAGGTGCTCAAACACATGCTGGGCCCCCTGGAAGAAGCAGTGATGCAAAAAAGGGCTTCCGGAGGCCCACTGCAAGTCCCCTTTGCCCTGCTGGGGGCTGAGTGTACCTGGGTGAAACACTCAGAGCTGCCGGAACAGCATGGGAAGCGTGTGGTTCCTTGCCGTGTGCAAGGCACACAGAATTTCACCAATTCTGTCAACTGCACTATGGTGTGGGAATCATTATTACCTCCATTTCATGGATGAGGAAGCCAAAGCCCAAAGATTTACGTAAACTGACGAAGGTCTCAAAGCTAGGAAGGGCTCGAGCCACGATGTGAACTCAGGTCTGCTTCCGCCGGTGGCCAGGGTCTCAGCACAGGCTACGGTGCAGGCCCCACTTCAAAAGCTGACTATGGCTCTAAACTCAGAACTGGAAAAGCCCGTGTGAAATAGTCATCCCATTCCGGTGTGTGTGTGTGTGTGCGTGCGTGCACGTGTGTGTCTAGCTATAGTCACTGGGGATGAAATGAGCAGGGAGGAACACACAGCTAAAATGCAATATAACTGGGGGAAGAGGGGCGGGTCGGGATGGTGGGATGAATTGACATGTATACACTAATATGTATAAAATAGATTAATAAGAACTTGCTGTATAAGAAATAAATAAAATTAAATTAAAAAAATGCAATATAATTAATACTAAATTTAGTTCTGTAAATTACCAATAATTGATAGCCTAGACTTCAAGGCAAGCTCATCCTATGAAATGAGAATGATCTAGAAACAATTCTGATGAACTTCACAATTAAGAATATACAGATTTCTTTTAATTTGCTTCTTTACTAAAGTAAAAAGTAATTTTAATGTTTGGGAATGGTTCTTCAATATTCTAAATCAAAATAAATGACCCGTTGGAACCATCTCCACAATCGACCAAAGTGATGACTCACTGCACTCTTTTTCACTCCTGTTGTTTATAATTTTGGTTTTCTGACTTGAGGTCCCAAAGAGTTTTTTCCAGTTTATTGTATCTGCGTAGCACAACTTTCGGTTTCCTGAAATGATCACATCTCCATCACTTATCTCCTTGAGGGAGCGTAATCCCAAGGACATTATATCCAGGCCAACAACCGCAAGAGAAAACTGACCACTAAGTTGGAGAGAAGAAAAACAATGTCGTGAAAAATTATGAAAACACAGTATCACTAAAAACTTTGCTTTTCTGTACCACTTTAGATTTACCACAAACTGCCTTCCACGGGTTGTAAGTCATGTTGTGGAAGGTATGTACTGCAACTTTGGAAAATTGCAAGTGCTTTTTAAAGCTAGTTCAGGGAAAAGCTAGTTCCTTGTTCATTTAGTATCTCTAATCCCGGTGGCAGACTAGGGGCTGAATAAATATCTTCATGTCATTATTTGATTTGCTACATTTTAATTTTGCCTGGGAATTGAGAACATGTTCTAACTTCTCAAATATCCAAATACACTTAAAAAATCATAGGTTCATCTTTCCATCCATCCATCTACCCATCCGTCCATCTATCCATCCACCCATCCATTTATTGAACAAACATTTGAGGTAGTATGTGACTAATTCTATTCTAATTCTAGGTTAAGTGTGTGTTTCCTATTCTCAAAAAACCTTTTGTCTAGTGATGACACAATCATATGAGTAGATAATTTTAACCCAGCAGGGGTACCACGGAGGCAAAGAGTAGGGGTTTAAACAAGTCTGGGGAGGGGGTCTCCCAGAAGTGGTGATGCCTGATTGTCAGGACCTCGGGAGCAGGAACTATGATATTTTCTTCGCTACCCAACCCTGTGCTAGGATCCTACGGGGTGATCAGTACGTGTTCATCAAGTGACCAGATGGAAGTTATTCCGACTAAAGGGAAGGAAGTCCTGAACCACCTGGAGGAGCACGTGACAGGCACTGAGAACCATGAACTACTGCTGGAGGTGGGGGGGGGGGCTGGGAGGGGGGCCTGGGGAGGGAGGAAGAGGCCAGAGCATGGACCACCTTAGACACCACGTGGAGGTTTTTGTCTGCAAATGATGGGAAACCACAGGAAGGAGATTTGCATTTTTAGGAAGCTCACTGGACACCAGGACGTGGAATGGGCCAGTTGAGACAGTACAGTAGAGAGAGAGATAATGAAGGCGTGAGATGACAGAAGTCAAAGCATAGTTTGGAGATTCCTTCTCCTTGTTTCTTCTTCTCTCCCCACCCTTTCCTCCCTCTGTCCTCCCACAGCCTGGCTCCTGTGTATTAGACCTGCGCCCCTGCTGTTAGGAATCCCCCCAAACTGTGCCCAGGGGAGGCAAGCCAGCAGGGACAAAGCTGAGGTCTTCCCTGCAGGGCAGGTTTCGCTTTGCTGAGAACCAGGGGTCACACTGCCCCAGGAGGGACGGTGCATCACTGGGCTTCTCAGCAAATGTGAAAAGGAAAAAAGTCATCTTTATCTTGTATAAATCCCTAAAACTAAGCTGAGAGGTACATGCTAGTCACCCAAGAAAACGGACCTAAATCTCTCATCTCTGTATGAACTTTGGGCAAAAGAAGTATTCCTGAGAACTCAGAGCACAGGGGCCTTTCTGGGAAGTGATATGAGCTGCATGTTTAGCATCAGAGATGCAAAGCCAAGACGGTTTTTGGAGAGTGATGCTTATTTTACATGTACTGTCGTCTGACTTTCTTTAATATTGCACAATATTATGTAGCCCTCTTAGGGGTCAATTATGGGAAAGAGTTCTCAGAACCAGACGGTTTCCAAGGCAGGTTTGAACAAGAGAGTCCCAAACTTCCCCTCACCACAAAACTCATCATTACCCTTATTACGTTAAAGGTGCTTGTGTGTGTGTGTGTGTGTGTGTGTGTGTGTGTGTATTTCACTGTTGGAGCTGGAAAAGTGGAAATCCTGAAAGAAACACTCAATGTTAAAAAGCCTCTCAGGTCCCCTGAAATGACTTGCTGAAAAGGATGTGTGACCTCAGCGCTGTTCTTGCCAAAAATGCAAAACCTCAGCTGAATCAGGAGAAAACACTGGCTATCCTACAAGATGCCTGACCAATACTTTTTGAAAGGATCAAGCCCATGAAAGACAAGGAAGACAGAGGAACTGTCACCGACTGCAGGGACCAAGGAGACGTGACAGCCGCATGCAGTGTGGGCTGACAGAACACACACGGCGTTCATGGAAAAACTGGCGAGATCCCAGGAAGTCTGCAGTTCAGTTACTGCTGATTTCTTTACTTGATTCTTGTGCCACGCTGATGTAGGGTGTCACCATCGGGGCAGCCGGGTGAAGGATGTGTGGGAACTCTCTGTACTGTCTCTGTAGCACTTCTCTAAGTCTTATTTCAAGAACAAAAAATAAGGGTCTACCAGGCTTTGGCTGGGGTCAACTTACTGTTGCTTCGTCCTGCCACGTATGATTTCCAGGTTCTCAAAAGCATGGAGGCCAGTCCTGTTTGCAGGCCAAGCCTGAATCAGCAAAAACCCTATAAGGCAGAAGGAAGGCTCAGACACACACCACTTAGAAATTTCTATTTTGTATGAGACAGTATTGTAGGATTTTCAGGAGAGTGTCCATGAGCAGGGGAGGTGAACGCTCTTCAGTCGTCTTCCCGAGCGCACGCACGCACGCACGCGTCGGTGTGCACCAGGCACGCTGCCCCTGGGCCACCGCCCGACTCTCACCCCGCAGGCTGTGCTCCAAGGGCGAGACCCCAAGCAGGCCGCCGCGCTCAATGACAGCGGCCAGTGCCGAGCTGTAGCGCCACGAGGAGCCTCACATGTTATCCTTATTTAGCTCCAATTCTCCAAACAACCTTGCTATTTAGTCTGATTATTTCTTTTTTAGGGATGGAGGAAGTGGAGCTCTGACGGGTCCCGGGCCCAGGTCTGCCGGTGGCGGAGCAGGATGTGAAGTGCGTCTCCAGGCCCGGGAGCCTGCTGTCCGCTCGCCGCTGCCCCCCTCCCTCTACCCACCATGTCCTGGGCTGGTCCTCGGACGGCTGGCCTGGGCTGGGCGGTAAGAGATCAGACATGTTCACACCACGTCATGAATGACCTAACTCTTTGCTTAAAGAGCTCACCTCTCGAGTGCAGGGGAAACTGCATTTTTGAAAAATATCGAAGAACTAATTACTCATTAATGGTAGAATTTCAAAATAAATGTTTTCATGCCAAAGGAGAAGAAAATACTGCTAACAGTTCTCTTTGTAAAACACTGATTTCCTGTTAATGTTCATATGATATGTTAGCGGCACACACCTGTTATTTCCTTTACAGTTTTTAGAATGTCCAGTTCCTTTGGGTCCAGGCGTGGAGTACGTGTGAAGGAATCACTGAAACAAGTAACAGGATGATCAGTAACAACCTGCCGCTGAACAAAGCTGATTTCGTTTTTTTCTATTATATCAGTCACTTAATCTTTACTTACCCCCTAAATGCTACTGGCAGGATATGAAGGTCTCCACTGATCGAGGTGCAATTTCTGAAGTGTTTAATATTTGTAGCATTTATGGAAAGTGTATCTTTAAACTCACCAATTCCTATTCCGTTACAAACTGTAAAGATAAGGGAGGTGTTTATTCCACTCGCATTTGTTGAATTAAGAATAGCTAGTGTTCCACAGGCAGAGGGGAGCAGGCAGGAAACTGCAGCCGTGGGAACTATTGCTGCCATGCTGTCATTCATTCACTCAACAAACACTGCTAGGCCTGCTAGGGCCCAGGGACCATGGCAGGGTTGGGGCTGCAGTGGTTACAGGAGACGCCATGGCTGTCCTAAAGGAACCTGCTTTCTCCTCCTCATTTTCCCCACTTGGGCCAGAGTAGTTGCTCCTGAGGACTCCAGCTTCCTCTCTATGAGAGTGTGCCCTGCGCTGTCAGTGGTGCCCTGGGCTCATCCGCGTGCCCCTACTATCCCTCAACGCCTCCCCTCGCCTAACTGGGCCTGCGGCTTGGTCTTCTAACTGAAAGAAACAATATGCATAGATTTTTTTTTTTTAATGAAAAGAGCAAGATGCATTCATCTGAGAAAACCTTGAAAACACATAATAGAGAGGAACAAAATGACAAGCAATTCTACTATGTACCTTTGATATTTCAGAAAACTTCCTTCTAGCTATCCTCCATGGTTATGTCACACTAGATATGTAGCTGGTTTGTTTTTTTTTCCCCACTTACTATGCTGTGAACATTTGTCCTGTCATTAAAACCATTCACAAACATGGTTTTTAATGGCCGTCTGATGTTACATCATAAGAAATACTGGAATAACTCTTATCAGATAAATTGCTTTTCTTCCACAGTGTTTACTTAAGCCATGTGCTTTGATCTGTGTCCTATTGTGACGTCAGTCTCAGATGCCTTTTTCCACACTCTGAGCCCATTTATTAATTTACATTCACTCCCGAATTTCCATCTCAAATGCCAGCTCCCTCGAAAGCCCATTTATCTGTTGTGGCTCTACTTCTAGAATTCACAGTGCAATCTTTGGTACCTCTCTTTCAGACTGTATCTCACTTTGAAGAATAATCATGGAAAATCTCATTGTTCAGGATGAGGTCCTCCCCTGGCCTCACCCAGGCCTCCCTGGGGACAAGGTCCCCCCGTCACTCCGTCTCCCTCTGCTCTACTCTGTCCGGAGTCCCTGCTGCTTGGGTTGCCACCTGGCGGTGGGGCCTGTCCCATCAGCCCCCCTGGACCTCCAGGCTCGCCCTGCGCTGCATCTGCCTCCTGTGGGTTTGGGAATGTGAGGGCGAGGCTGGTTTAGTATTCCAAGGCTCTGGCTGACAACAGAGTGAGGCGGCTTCGGCAAAACAAGCCCCGAGGCAGATGCCTGCCAACGGGGACTTGCCGTTTAATTATGGGTTTGGAAGAGAATTCCACATGTTTGAAAGAATATCCATTCTCTCTCTGTTCAGGTGTGATGGTGATGGTGGGGTTACCTGAATTCCTAAATTTGGAGATAAATTACACATTCACCCCTAGACCGATCAGATTTGGAGAAGTTGTGGACCATCAACACACGCATTTTCCAAACTTTGTTTTCCTGGCGTCGCCCTATACCCGAAGGGATCTGAGTTGGCCACTACTCCAGGATATGAACTGGGGGTGGGTAGAAAATAGAGCATAATGATTACAGGAGAATCGAAATGTTTGTTGAACACAAAACTAACAGAACAAAGACAAAAATAATCTCTGATTTTATTGATCCATTTGAGGATGCTGATAGTAACCCTCTCTCTCTTCAGGGGCTTAACTCTTCTACTTCCTCTGTGCCAGCACTGCCCCAGGTTCTTATTTTCTTCCTTCCACGTCCCCTCTGCTGGGAGGTCTCCTGGAGCCAAAGGATACTCATCTCTCAGGGCCCCGACACCCCTGCCACACAGGAGCTACAAGGCCAGGTGGCCAGAGAGACCCGCTGGGAGCTCGTGGTCTGTAAAGTGGGGATCGTAATGGCACAGACCCCCTAGAGGGGCTGGAGGGACTCGATGACGTGGAGCACGGAGGCTGAGTTTGCCCCGTGAAAGAACACACGTGCAATGTAAGAGCACAGAGGTGGTAATCAGTTTCAGCTGAAATCACAGATGCTTCTTAGGGAAGGTAGCATCTGAAGCAGATGTTCAAGATAAGCAGTTATTCATTGAGGCATTTTTTTTGTAACAGCAAAACAGTGGAAACAATCTCAATGACCATATACAGGGAGACTGGCTGGATAAATTATGGTAGAGGGGATAGGATATAGGGGATTATGGATAGGGTTCGGGGAGTGCCCAGCAGCTGCAAAGTAGGATGAGGAAGATTCATATGAAGTTATCTGGAGTGATCTCCAGGGTATGCTAAGTTTAAGTGGCAAGGTACAAAGAGTGTAGATGCGTCTTCTGTGGAAGTGGAAGATGTGGTCTAGGCCTGCCACGTGCCCAAAGGACCCAGGTGCCAACTGGGGAGGCTCCCATGGGCCACATGGGGGACAGTCTGGACATCAAAGTGAATAATGACAGGAGGAGTTACCATAAACTGAATAAAAAAAGGATTCAATGACCTCACATGGGTACTAAAAAAGCTGTTTTAGAAAAGAACGTCAACTAATAAATGTAGAAGAAATGATAGAAATAGGAAATCACTCCTTTATAACCACCAAGAAATCTGACTGATGCTACTTCAAGCAAATCATCAAATTTGTCATCGTGGTAACGGGATGAAATGGTTGTGCCACCTGGTGGGACGCAATGAGGGGAAATGCTCCTGCCCACCTGAGTCCCACCCAGAGGAAAACCGTGCCCAGGCCAGACGAGGGACGTCCTGCAAAACACCCGGCCTCAGCCCTGCACAACATCGGGGAAAAGGGGGCTGAGAAATGGTCCTGAATTAACGAAGAGCATGGAACCCACAGCCCTCAGCTGGACTCTGGATCGAAAAGCAGCTAAAAAGGACGTATTGGGACAGTGGGGGAGTTGAAATTAAACTGAAAACTAGAATTGCATTGAATCGATGTTAAACTCCGGATGAGAGTGAAGCCGTCTTTTGTTACTTAGGGGAATGTCCCGTGTGTAGGAAAGTGTGCTGGCGAATGTAGGGTGAAGTGTCATAACACCTGTAATTGTCACAGGGCTCAGAAAACACACACACACATACACACACACACACAGAGACACAAACACAGAGTGAGAGCAATGTGGCGATTACTGAAAATTGGTAAAGTTAAGTGCAGGGCATATGGGTGTTCATTACACTATTCTTGCAACGTTTCTGGGTGTTGTTTGAAAAATTTCAAGATAAAAGATAAAGTACAGGATAAGCAGGGATAAACTGGCATTGAGGACACCCAGGAACAGGGCAGAGCGTAAAGGAAGGGACGCATCTCCGAGCCTGGAGACCCCCTAACGTCTCGTCCGAGCGTGACGCCGAAGGCCTGGGGGCAGGGAGCAGAGAGAACCCCTCACCCGCACTGGGCGGCTTCCCACCTTTGCCACAAGGTCCGTCGCACTTTTTACACTTGCGGACGCCGTCCTCCTCCACCTCCTGGCTGTCAGAGCTGCAGGCGCGGACGCACGAGCCGTGGTCCGTCACCACGTAGTTACCTGGGGGACAGTGAAAGCAAGGTGACGAAAGCGGCGCCAGGTGTTCCTGGGCCTCACGACCCTCCATGACGGGCTGATCCTCTGGTTTTGTTTACTTTAAGGACAAAGAATGAAAGGCTGCGAACAGAGAGGGGAGCGGGGTTCACGGGTTCTCAGGGCCTCCCCGCCCGCCGCGGGGCGGCGAGAAGACCGGCTGCCCGGGGCGCCGCCGCCTGCTCGCTGGTCACAAAGCTCCCTCCCTCCGTCCCTGCAGCCTGTGTTCCCGTAGGGTCTCCCTTCAGGACTTGTGGTTGAAGCTTGACTATTTATTAGAAAATGGGAAGCTACACAAAGACCACGCTTCCGCCGGGGCTGCCCCACCCACCCGGGGCTGCCCTCGTCCCCTCCGGCCACCGCGGGTGGCGGTGCCCACGCTCGGCACCAGCCCCGACGCCGGTCACTGTCTCGGCTGCCCTCACCGGTGCAGCCACGTGTTTGTGTTAACAACCTATTAACACAAATATTAGTCTATACTTTTCAGGAACTCTATGTGTTCCTTGTGACCTTCCCAAGTGGATCCTCAAACCTATTTGCTGGGCATTTGTCATTTTCCTTCTGAAAACTGTCTACTTTTGTTCTCTGAGGCTCTGAGTGGTTTCCTGTGGACTTTAAACTCTGCCTGTTAAGCTGTCTCTCAGAGAGAGAGACATGTGTCTCTACCTGTGTCATGACTGTGGCGAATTTTTCTTAGCTCGTCATTTACCTTACAGTGGTTTATTATTCTAGTTGTGTGTTCTTTTTTCTGTTCCAAATTTGTAAAATTTCATGTTCACAGATCTGGTAGGGCAAACCTCCCCCTCATAACTGTTCTTAAACATTTTTTTTTTTTCCTTAATCTTCCCTCTTGGAAATCAAGATTGGTTTCTAAAACAATTTAATTAGACAATTCTACACTTCCTCTACCACAAAATAATTCATGTTGCCAATTCCCTAAATACCAGAGCCATCTGTAAAGCACAAATAGAAATAAGCAAAACCCAAGCCCAAATGATTAAACAAAGCCAACTGACAAGCAAAAACCCCTCTGCAGTATTCCTAAGGGCACAACCTTCACCAGATTTTTAACCACTAAAGAAGGCAGGTCTTCTAACTACTCTCTAACTTGGGCCTTTTAAATACCCGCAAAGAGCTAAACGGGAAAATGGCCTAGTGGTCACGGGTTTGTGCCAATCAGACGATGGGATATTCTGGGCGACCACAGCTGGGGCTCAGGACACAAGAACTGACTCGAGGCCGGAGCAGCAGCTGTCCCCTCACCTGCCTGACGCTGAGGCGAACACAGGGACCCAAGGACACATGAGCGGGGGACGCGGGGATGCCAGCAGGAGATAGAACAGGTAACGGGGTGCCTGACAACGAAAGGGTCTCCACGAGGGGCACTCACGGGGGCACTTCCTGACACAGGTGGCGCCGAAGCTGTACTTCCCCAGCGGGTTGACTTTCATCTCGTAGGTGGTGGGGTCGTACAGCATGGGTGGCGGGCACGTGTCCTTGCACGTGGCTTCGTCCCGGAACCTGCGGCAGACCTGTCAGGGGAGGGGGTGCGGCTGTTAGACTCTGTGCGGGGAGCCGCGGCCACGGTTCTCTGCGTCCAGGCGTTTGGTCAGAGCACACGTGTCTAGCAAAGTACTCTCGGTAGAGTCAGAAAGACCCTTCTCTTAAAAGCATGGTTTTTCGTAAATCCACTGTCCCAGCTGTCAGAGTTTATGGATTATGATGAGGGAAAAACACGTCTCCGTTAACTTTCAAAACAAGGCAGGAGTACACACACGAGAGCAGTTAACTCTACGGTGAGATTATTCTTCAGCTTAACTTACGTCAGGTTTCCCTCCTCAACAACACTTGAGGACACATTTTAGAATTTATTGCCAAACGCAGAGAACCTGGACTCGGGGGTGTCGTGCAGAGGGGACCAGACCACGCACAGAGGGGTCCTGACCAACGGCCTCGGGCCATCTCCTTCCAGCCGCACATCAGGACCGGCCCAGACCAGCTGAGTCCAAAGCCTGGGGGCCTGTCCAGCCTCTGGAACTTTAGCCTCCCTGTCCCTGAAAACCAGACTCTTCTGGATCCCATCCAAGGTGAGTCTCCCAGTCTGGAGCTCGCTCAGCTCTGACTTCGGGACCCTGTCTGTCCGCCCTGGCGTCTCGGGACTCACAAGGTGCCCATAATCAGATGTGTGGCACCCACGGCCCACGGGGACACTAGGTCTCGCTTGAGCTTTCTGCAGCAACAGGGACAACAGCGAGGGCATTGGGACCCCACAGGGGGCGAGGAGGTGGGGGGTGGGTGTGGAGGGATGCGCAGGAGGCCTCTGAGCCGAGGTGGAAAGAGCAGAGGCTTCAGGGGCGAAAGACACAAATGGAGCCCCAGCTGTCCTGCCACTCGGGATCTGTGTGGCCCCTTAACTTCGCCGTACACATTTTAGGGGTCCCTGCGGCATCAACGCCCTAGGTTTGCAATGAGAATCGAGTGGAACAATAAACAGTGAGACGAGGCTGGTGCTGGCCACAAGAGACATTAGGGGCCCATAACACACAGTTCGTGTTTTGGCTCATTCTATGCCCAGGTCCTGGGTATGGATGCCACACACACTGTGCCGTTTAGACCACTTAACAGGTAGGTACTTTATTCTCCACCACTGTCAGACAAGGAAACCGAGGCATGGAGAGGTCACATAAGTTGCCCAAGGTCACCAAGTAAGTGGTGAAGGAAGGCAGGACACTAAAAGATGCTTTGTCACCCCTGCGGCTACAGACGTCAGTCAGTACGTTTCAATCACAGGAAGGCTCTCTGAATCTCAGGCCAGAGAAGCCGCTGGGGTGGGTATTACCAGGCAGTCGCTCTCCCGCGGCCCCGTGCAGCCGGCGGCACACTGGCTGTGGCAGCAGTCGCTGGGGGACCTGCCGCGGCAGCGCCCGGAACACTGCTGGGCACAGATGACTTTGGTCACTGCAAAGAAGCAGAGGCCACCCGTGAGCTGAAGGGCCCGGGAGGGAGGAAGGATGCCTTCCCCGGGACCTCGCAGAGCACTTGCAAACAGCGGATGAAAGATGGATCAAGTTGGCGATTCTGCGGCTTAAGTTCCCAAACATTCACATTCTGCTCAATTCAACCGAGTCTTGATCTTTCTTACTGTACTTTTTTTTTTTTTTCCCTACTTGTTTCTCATCACTTAGGAGAACTGACTCAGATCAACACTGGACTTTCAGACTGCTAGATTAGATACCGATGAGAATTGAGTTTGGGGGGGGGGTAACAGAAAGCATGTACAAAAGAGCATGACGCCTGCCAGAAAGTAGTGTTTAAAAGGACATAACAGTCGCATCACAATTAGACTTAAAGTTTTCAAGCTGACATGTCCCCAGATTCCTTGGCCGTTCATGCTCCCGAACTAGGATTCCCGCAGAAAAACCCCCTTGAAGGAGAAGCTACTCTTGCTTCTCTGGAGGTGGGTACTCAAGAGAGGGAGGGGTGCCATGACTCAGGTAACACAGATGAGCCCCCATTCCCAGGAAAACCTGCCAAACATATTGTTCAGAGAGAATGGCTGGTACACGGGTGGCCCACTTGCACTGACTTATGACAGGCTGGAGTGCCAACAATAGCCCGCGCTGGACTAACTGCACACGGGGAGATTTGCAAGACTGTCATTCACATAACTGCTAACATCTGGCCTTAAAATCAACAATGCTTTCGGAGTCTTCAAAGGGAAAACAAATGCAAGTGTAAGGGGAGAAGATGGCCAGTGAAACTCTGCTCCCCGACTCACTTTTCTGGCAGTTCTCCTTCCCCGCACCCCAGCAGCTTCCATTAAGACAGACTGGATCACATTTTGGGCCTAAAATATAAAAGTAATCGTTAAATTCATATTTCAGGGAAAGGGAACAAGAAACTGATGGCCCCTTCTCAAGCCCCTAGGCAAAGCCACATCCTAGAAACAAGGAAGTGCTTTCAAATTTCTTATTCTCTGTTTGTTCAACTGGCTGGTTTGTAAGATGATTTAAAAAAGACTCTCATGAGAAAAAAAAAAAGAACCAGGTACTGCTTTTATTTACATTTCAGTTGTGGAAACTGAGGAGGAGAGCGATTATTGACTTGTCGCAGGCCATGAAAACTGGGATTTAAATGGACTCATTGGTCCAGATTTCAAATCTGCTTAGGCTTGGAGAATTTTCCAGCGTCTCCCACAATGATGTTAAGGATGCTTCATCTGGGGGGATGGGTATGCACCAACCACATTCGTGCCGTGTCCAATCCTCTGTGATCCCAGGAGTTGGGGTCCTGTAAATAAATACTCCTACACTCCACGCCAAAGAGAGAGAGGCCTGGATGCCACACAAAGGGTAGGACGTGCATGTTCTGTGTCACCTGGTTGATTATCTAAAACTTCAGCTATTAATTTGCAAGTTACTGTCTGAAACTATCTGTAATTGATCAATCCATTCGTGCAGTTTTTGTAAATGATTGACTATAAATGACAGCTACTAAGGGTTTTAATCTCATCAGTTGTGTTTTGTTTTCATCGGCATTAAGAAATCTGAAGACCAAGTGTTCTATATACAGACATAGAGAAGAGCTGACCACCAAATTTGTTAGAAAGAGATCAGCCATGCCGATCACTTCCATTGCAAAGACACAGTAACCAAGGGACTTAACGTGTGTCCCAAAGTCTCCCACAGTCAGGAAGAATTCAGTCTCTGGGAGAATTTCGGTTTCAAACAGAAGAGCTGACGATTTGCCAAGTGATTGTTGGACCAGGGCACCCCTTCAATAAGACCGACAAGGTTTACAATCACTCCCAGGGGTGAAAGGCATTAGTGCAATGCTGGCACTTCTCAGAATCCTGAAGGATGGGAGGATGAGCCCCAGATGGATGGTGTGGGTTGTACATTGTGAAGAGAGACAGATGGAGATGGAGACAGAAAGAGAGAAAGAAACTAAGAGGAAAGAGCAAAAGTAACACATAGATATGTTCAAAGTGGTTGTGTCTGTACAATGATATCACGGTATCTTTCGTTTTTACCCGATACTTCCCCATATTTTCCGAATTTCTATTATAAGCATATAGTATGTTTATAAAAGAAAATATTTAAAATAAAAACGTTTAATGGCATCTTTCTGTAACACAGGAAAACATCTGCCAATCAAGGAATTCAAAGTCTGCTTATGATTCTATTCTTAACCTTTTGTGACAAAAAAAGAATTAGACATTATTTAAAATACGGATAATAGAACAAAGCAAGAAGAAGAAATGAGAATCATCCAGAGGTAATCAATATAGGCATATAAGTATATCTACATATAAGAATTAATATCACACTACACACTGTATTATAACTTAAAAAATAACTGATAAAACGTTATGACAATTTTTCCATGCCTTTAAATATCCTTCTGGGACTCCCCTGGTGGCGCAGTGGTTAAGAATCCGCCTGCCAATGCAGGGTACATGGGTTCGATCCCTGGTCTGGGAAGATCCCACATGCCACAGAGCAATTAAGCCCGTGCGCCACAACTACTGAGCCTGTGCACTACAGACTGAGAACCACAACTACCGAAGCCCGCGCGCCTAGAGCCCGTGCTCCACAACAAGAGAAGCCACCGCGATGAGAAGCCCACGCACCGCAACGAAGAGTAGCCCCTGCTCGCCGCAACTAGAGGAGGCCCGTGCGCAGCAACGAAGACCCAAAGCAGCCAAAAATAGATAAATAAATTTAAAAAAAAAAGTAAGTATCTTTCTACCTAACATGAATTTTTAATGGCATGGCTGAACCACAATTTATTTAACCAATCTCTTCTTTTTAGATACATAAGTTGCTTTCAAAATTTATTATAAACAAGGTTGTAAGGAACATTCTTGAACAAAAATATTTTTCTACATCACTTAATTTCCAATGTGACTAACCTAATATCCCTAGATCCTTTAAAAAAAAAACCCTTAATAGTTCTGTCACTTTGACATTTTTCCCTTAGTAGTGAAATCATTCCAGAACAATTTATTGAATAATGAATTCTTTTCTTATTTGCTTGCAATGTCATTTCTTTATGGACATTTGATTCAGTTAGGCTTATTCTTATTATCTTATTCTTATTTGTATATGCCTACTCTTAAACCAATACCATATTGGTTTAGAGTTCATAGCTTTGTAATATTTGAATCTTGTTATTGCATGAACCTGTCCACCATTCTTCTTTCCCAACACTTTCTTGCCAGGTCTTTCCCGCAGCTGTGGTGTGAGAGGGCAGATGTGCCGCTTTGGGTTGCCTGATCTGGTCCATGGCAAACCCGTATTAGGTTCACAGCCTTTCCATGTCAGTTTTTCTTGTTATAAATATACACAATTTAACCTCCCCCACTGTCCATCAGAGAGCTGAGGAAAGGCTAACCTCGATCTCTGGATAACATAAAATTTTGCATTGTAAAAGAAAGCTTTTGGTTTCCTGCAAACATAGTAGGTATCATGCTGAGTGTCTGTTGGAATAATATATTTACAAAACCAAAGGGCTCCAGAGATAAGCCCACGCACATATGGTCACCTTATCTTTGATAAAGGAGGCAAGCATATACAGTGGAGAAAAGACAGCCTCTTCAATAAGTGGTGCTGGGAAAATTGGACAGGTACATGTAAAAGTATGAAATTAGGACACTCCCTAACACCATACACAAAAATAAACTCAAAATGGATTAAAGACCTAAGTGTAAGGCCAGACACTATCAAACTCTTAGAGGAAAGCATAGGCAGAACACTGTATGACATAAGTCACAGCAAGATCCTTTTTGACCCAGGTCCTAGAGAAATGGAAATAAAAACACAAATAAACAAATGGGACCTAATGAAACTTAAAAGCTTTTGCACAGCAAAGGAAACCATAAACAAGACCAAAAGACAACCCTCAGAATGGGAGAAAATATTTGCAAATGAAGCAACGGACAAAGGATTAATCTCCAAGATTTACAAGCAGCTCATGCAGCTCAATAACAAAAAAACAAACAACCCAATCCAAAAATGGGCAGAAGACCTAAATAGACATTTCTCCAAAGAAGAGATACAGATTGCCAACAGACACATGAAAGAATGCTCAACATCATTAATCATTAGAGAAATGCAAATCAAAACTACAATGCGGTATCATCTCACACCGGTCAGAATGGCCATCATCAAAAAATCTACAAACAATAAATGCTGGAGAGGGTGTGGAGAAAAGGGAACACTCTTGCACTGTTGGTGGGAATGTAAATTGATACAGCCACTATGGAGAACAGTATGGAGGTTCCTTAAAAAACTAAAAATAGAACTACCATATGACCCAGCAATCCCACTACTGGGCATATACCCTGAGAAAACCATAATTCAGGAAGAGTCATGTACCAAAATATTCACTGCAGCTCTGTTTACAATAGCCAGGACATGGAAGCAACCTAGGTGTCCATCATCGGATGAATGGATAAAGAAGATGTGGCACATATATACAATGGAATATTACTCAGCCATAAAAAGAAATGAAATGGAGGTGTTTGTAATGAGGTGGATGGAGTTAGAGTCTGTCATACAGAGTGAAGTAAGTCAGAAAGAGAAAAAGAAATACAGTATGCTAACACATATATATGGAATCTAAGGGGAAAAAAAAAAAAAAGAGGTCATGAAGAACCTAGTGGCAAGATGGGAATAAAGACACAGACCTACTAGAGAATGGACTTGAGGATATGGGGAGGGGGAGGGGTGAGATGTGACAGGGTGAGAGAGTGTCATGGACATATATACACTACCAAATGTAAAATAGATAACTAGTGGGAAGCAGCCGCATAGCACAGGGAGATCAGCTCGGTGCTTTGTGACCACCTAGAGGGGTGGGATAGGGAGGGTGGGAGGGAGGGAGATGCAAGAGGGAAGAGATATGGCAACATATGTATATGTGTAACTGATTCACTTTGTTGTAAAGCAGAAGCTAGCACACCATTGTAAAGCAATTATACTTCAATAAAGATGTTTAAAAAAAAAAAAAAAAAAAAAAAAAAACCAAAGGACTCAATAGCCATGTTCACAGCAGCATTTTATACACAACTGTCAAAAGGTGGAAGCAACTCAAGCAACTCAAGTGTTCATCGACAGATGAATGAATAAACAAATGGAATAGTATTCATCCATATTAAGGAAGGAAGTTCTGACACATGCTATAACTTGGATGGCTCTTCAAGAAGAGCCACTGTGCTCAGTGAAAGAAGCCAGTCACAAAAGGACAAATACTATGTGATTCCACTCATACAGGGCACCTAAAGTCGTCCAATTGCTAGAGACAGAAAGTAGGATGGTGGATGCAGGGGTTGGGAGTGGGGAGTTAGTGTTCAATGGGGACAGAGTTTCAGTTTGGCAAGATGCAAAGAGATAAATGGTGGTGATGGCTGCACAACGATGTGAATGTACTTAATGCTACTGAACTGCACACTTAAAAATGCTTAAGATGGGGACTTCCCTGGTGGCACAGAGGTAAAGAACCCGCCTTCCAATGCAGGGGACGTGGGTTCTACTCCTGGTCAGAGAACTAGATCCCACATGCATGCTGAAACTAAGAGTTCACATGCCACAACGAAGGAGCCTGTGAGCCGCAACTAAGGAGCACACGTGCCGCAACTAAAGGAGCCAGTGAGCCGCAACTAAGGAGCCCGCCTGCCACAACTAAGACCAGCACAACCAAGATAAATAAAATAAAGAAAATTAAAGAAAAAAAGTTCACCACAAAAATACACAAAAGGAAAAAAGGTCCTTATTTAAAAAAAACAATGATTAAGATGGTAAATTTTATGTTAAGGGTATTTTATCATAATCAATCAAATCAGAGAAAAAAACAAAAAACAAAGCAGCTCCAGTTGATTTTTAAGATCCATATCAGCTCCAAATTCTGAGACCAAAAAAACCCCCAAGAAACAAAAACAAAAAAACACCCCTGCATCCACTGCATAGTTGTTGGGAAACAGAGAAGCAGGAAACGATGATGGCTTCTTATTTTCAAGACCGAAAGGTCAGGGAGATCAAGAAGGCAGCCGGCTAAGCGGAGCTCAGGGTCCTCAGAGTTTCCCACTGCCAACAGCGCTAATGGGGCAGCCCTGACCTGCAGCCTGGCCCCGGCCAGCCTCTCCCTTGCATGGGCTGCTTTACTGATGAATGGCAGGGACTAGGTAACGGGCACTAGTTAAAGATGGACAAACGCATCCCCATATGCTCCCCAATTTTGCTGGGGCTCCATGTGGGAGTGCCCAGGCCCATCAGCAGGAGGGCAGAGTTCAGTCCCAAAGCTTTCCAGAGGGCCTGCCGCTACTTTGAGCCTCGGCAGCAAGTCAGAAGCTCACAAAAGTCTAGTCAGTCCCCTCACACAAGATATGAGAAGCCCCCTCGCCAGGGCTGACATGACGGGCTCTTCTTAATGCCACATGAGGGCTTAGCTGTCCTGGGTGGGGGCGGGTGGGGGGGCGCGGGTGATCTGCCAGCAGGGGAGCTGTCACCATGAAAAACAGACTTTTTCCCCCCCTCTGTCTTCCGGTGAGCATATAATCTGTTTACTATCAATATTTACTTTTGTATTAGATTAATGTAACGTAGTGTTAGCTCTGCTTTCTCTGATCCCCACCCCAGCCCCACAGCTCTGCCCACCTTAGGAGCTGCAGGTTGCGGGCAGGGGTCCTTGTGGAACACTTACATTTGCTCAGGTGGCTCTGAAGTTCAATCGACATATTGCTTAGGAAGTCGGTGTGGACGATGTCCCTCCACTGGACGGTCTCCATATTGCAGAGCCCAGGGTTGTTGCTGAATCGCACGGCGCCTTGCAGGATCTCTGCGTGAGGAAGGAACCCCCATGAGCAAATGTGCCATCCCTCCTCAATTCTCCTGAGGTATGCATGCGTCTCTTCACATTGTGCCTTCTGCTAAAAGGCGGCCACCTGCAAACGAGACTCCCCTTGGAACTTCACTGGGGGGCAGTGGAAAATGACCTGATGGATTCCTCTGTGGAAGAGTCAGGGTTCCCCTGCACTGGGTCTTTGAACCACGAACGATCAGAATTTCGAAATATGGGGAGGAAAGAAGATAACGCCTTAGTCACTTAGCATAAACAACACAGTGTACAGTGAGTCGGTGGTTCCCGGGGGGGCTGGTCTGGGCTGGACCGGAATGACCATGTGATGACGATGTGAAAGGGCAGACGCGACAGGAAGGGTGGGTGGAAGGGAGGATGCTGTGAGGGGCTTTGGGAGCATTTCACTGGAGAAAAGGGGGTGGGAGTGAGGTGCAGCAGAAGGATATGTACATGTGAGGAAGAGACGGGACGGGCACTGGGAATGCCAAGGTGTAAAACTGTTCAACTGTTCAAAGGAAGAGCTGGGAAGACATGAAAAGTCAAGGGTGGTAAGAAAAGTCAAGCCTGAGCAGAGGACAAGTGTTTCCTCCGTGACATTTGTGTAAACATTTCCTGAATGACTTGTGTACACAGAGCACAGCAGCAAGAGCTGCGGGGTCAGCGGAGATGAGTGATTTCTGTTGGTCCCTTTCTAAGAAGCGACATGCGTGGGGGACACGGCACACAGTTAATGACCTCACGTCCACAGAGGACCACGACTCACAACGGGGCTGGGGCCAGCTGGGTTATACACGTGACCTGAGCTAACCCTCGCACGGTCCTCTGACTGTAACTCAAATCTAGATACATAGCTAATGCCCAGCATCCCACAGCGGGAAAAAGACGTGGCAGAGGAAGGGTGCTCCCTGGGAAGCTCTCTGAGGCTGATGGAAAGGATGACATTTCCTGAAGGCTGACGGGAGCGCGTGGAGGAACCCGAGGGAGGGCGGGCGCCGCGGGCTCCAGCGGACACACAACCGCAGCAGCGGCCCCCAGGGCTCCGGGGGGGGCGGCTCCTTCAGCAGACGGGGCGGCGGCGGGGGCCACAGAGGCAGGCTGGGGGGTCGGAAAGGGAGCTTTGGATGCGAACTCAGAGACGGCAGCAGGACACCCAAGTGAAAACGTTCACCAGGAGGGAGCCAGAGTCAAGGGATAAACTGCTGAGAGGTCAGCACTGGAGACGCAGAAGAGAGATGTCAGGGCAGCGGGACCCTCGGGACGATAGATCAGGGGCCGGGAGAGCGCCAGCGGGGAGGCCGAGGGCCCGACAGAAGCCGCGGGCAGCGTGGCGACGAGCAGAGGCCCGCGTTAGTTATCAGTAACAGTGTGTAATTCTCACCCAGTAACCCACATTAGAGGATTATTTAATAACATTAAATAATCGGGATTGACACTACCCCAATACCCACAACAGAAATAATACCAAGCGAAGAAACGGCTGCCCAGCGCTTTATCTGGAGTAATTCACTGAGTCTTCTCAGCCACCCTCGGAAGTCTGTCACCATCGTTCATCCCCATGTTTGAAGACACAGAGAACACGCTCCCGGGTGCCTGGCTGGTGAGCGATGGAGCCGGGGCTGGAACCCGACCGTCCGCTCCCACCCGCCTCTGCCTGTCGCCACGAGACAGTGACAGCATGAGGCAGGATGGGCATCCAGGGGGGCCGAGCACAACCGAGCACGGACAGCACGACCCAGCACCGGGGCTGCGCCCAGCAGGTGAGGGGGTGGGAAGCCCTAAGGCCGCCTCCTGAATGCAGAGCCCAGGAGCCAACCTGGAGAGCAGACGTCAGGCTCCATGGGGCTTGGACACTCAGCCATCCCAGCACCGCGGCCTGGGACCAGGCCCCTCCCCGCCCAGCACCCTCCCTCTGTCGTGCATCCTCTGCTCTCATCCCCCATTTGGGGTCGGCCCCCTCGCTCGTCAGAGCTGCGTGGAAGATGCGAAGGCGAGGGCTCTGGGGGCACAGACTGGGTGGCTATCCCCGGCCATCTTTTCGCTCATGTGGGACTTCAGGAGGGTTACTTTGCCACCATTTCTTTATCTGTAAAGTGGCAGAGCTACCACTTGCTTTCAAGAAAGGTTGTGGGCATTAAATGAAGTTACCAATTTAACACGGCTGGCACTGCACCTGCCATGTGGTGAGGGCACGATCACTGTTACCTTCAATTTTTAAAAATCAACTTGACGTCTTTTCTTCATCTTCTGTAGTTTCCTCTCACAGAACTCACACAAGTGCCCTACTCACAAGAATTCAAACTTCTCCTGTAATACCTTTATTCCCTATTCTTAACTTAAAAATGGCTTTCCGGATAACAGCATTAATCTGGAAAATGTCTCAGATAAGGGTTGATTTTTTTTAACGTTATGTCCCTTATACCTGAGGTCCAGGTGGTAAGACTGGCAGACTACCTAAGCATTCCAGCTCCGGTCACCTGGTCATACTCTCTTTTTTCCAGAACCTTTACCACTTTTTACGAACTCTCTGGATACTTTTCCATGAACCAGGGAGAACTGGTACTTGGCTTAAATCTTCCCTTCCCACCCCACCATCTACTATCTCCTTAGCAACTTCCACCTGCTGTATCTTGCACATGGCTGGCACGCAAATACATCTGTGTCTGATGAATAAAAGTCTTCTCTGAATGGAATTCAGAAAAGCACCAAGTCTGCTGAGTACCATCCGAGGTCACTCTCTGCATTTACAGCCTCCCCATTCCCTGGCCTCTCACCCTGTAAGTTTCTCATGGGCAACTCCCTCAGTCCGGTTTTATTTGCACCGTAGTTGGATAAGACCGCTAAGGCATGGGTGTTTTCATAGAGCACATTTCCTCTGATGATCTGCAGCTTTTCCAAAGGAATCTTCTCCACTGTGTTGAGGGCAATGAGTACATAGCCAGCAACCTCCTGGATGGTCTAAGGAGATAAAACATAAACGTATTATTTCTCTTTTGAGGAACTCACGAATGCAAGATCTGAAATGGGTCCAGAGAGCCCAGGACACCTAGCTGAACAGGAGTGGTTGACAGATGCGAAGCATGTAGGTGATTACCACTGGATCCCATGGGAGGTGACAGAAATTACAATGATTCCTGCATTTTTGCCTCTTGAGCTTGATAACAATAACAAAAGACCATGTGTATTACTTAGGAATGCTGTGACTTTCATTTTGCTTGCTGTTCAACACACTGAGATGAAAATGGAAATATTTTATTAATTTATTTTCTATCTGTCTTGCAGGTTTTCCTAAAAAACCAGAAGAAAACCAATCAAATCCTAAGTTTACACCAAACTCAGAAGCCTTCAGGGCTGATTCCCATTGGCTCATTAGAGGCTACTGTGAAACATCTGGGAATTTTGTGAATGAGTTGTTAAACTCTTGGTAGCTGGAAATCAACCATGGTGGGGGTATTTATACCAAGGAAATAGGCAAATGCTACAAAGCAGGAGTTTTTTTCTTTTTTTTTTTTTAAAGAGCCAGTATGTCAGGATACCATGGCTGAAGCGACGGTTGAAAGATTAGTGTCCACGATGATAGTGGAATGCCAGACTAGTCTGTTTCTCTTTGTTGTTTTTTTATAGCTATAACTTGACACTAGCTGGTAAAGTGGTCTTTTCATAAAACTTGCATGTGTAGGTCCCTAGGACTTATAATTGCCACAGCAAAAGTAAATACACTGCCAGTTAAATTCTGCCAAGGCCTTTATCTACTTATATTTACTTCTACTATATTTGGGTAAGAATCAAATTCATTGAACTAACCTTTAGGAAGGAAAGGTTGTAACTACTTTGCATGTAGGTAATTTCCAAATTCCCAAGGACCACCTCACAGTTATTGAACATCCTCTGGAGGCTCAGAAAGTGGTCTTCAAAAGTGCCCAACTGGGTGAGCTTGTTACTTGTCCCTTGGCAAACTGGAAACAAGAGGAAAAAAGGTATCACATGAAATGCCAAGTAGAAGAGCAAAACTAAAATAAAACGATATTCGCAATCTTCAACTAACTGCACACTTCAGTGACTTATGACAGAAATTCTGATCGAAGGCCACTCAGGACAAACGTGATGAAAATGTTTAAAAGTTTATATAAGGTGCAGTTCATAATAAGGACTAATTCATCTCTATAATGCATAGAATTTTTTAAAACTTCAAGGGGAAATAGATGGGAATTCTATGAAAATCTTTAAGATAAAACAGTCTATAAGAGCTTTAGTAAACAAAAAATACATATCATAATATGCAACTCAGCATTACAATGATGAGTTAACAACTATATAATGAACTTTTTACTTTGCAAAAAATAGCATGTCACATTATTGCGTGCTCAAAGAATATTTACAAACATATTTTCTGACCATAACACTGTACAACCTAAAATCAATGACAAGAGTGTAAATTAAAACCCACTGGCCGGAGATGAAAAATATTCTAAACGAATGCACCAAAGAATAAAATCAAATATTATATAACATTTAGAAAATGACAACATGAAAACATATATTTAAAAAACATACTCAGCTACTAAGAAACCAACATGCCTTTGTGTTTGCCCACACTCCAAGGAGCCCACCCACCCAGGCGCAGGTGCAAGGGTTTTGCATCCCCTGCCGGGATGCGGCCTTGGCACGGTTAACTCCCTGATGTTTTCAGGTATCAAACTTAATATAAGAAAACATTTAAAATTAGGGGACAAAGTTTGACTATGAAAATACATTTGGTAGTCTATCTTTAAAAGCAAAGGAGAGGATTATAATAAAGCCATGTTTATAAACCTAGCTCTTTGAACAACATGTACAGGCAAGCATAAGAAAACAAAGAGGTTCAGGGCTTTTGAAGCAGGGAGCTGTTAAGGGACTGTACTTTGAACCCAAATTATCATAAATGAAGAAATATGGCCCCTGGTTTTGGAGGTTAGATTCAGACCAGGCCAGGCTCTTCCACGGACGCAATCTGCAACCAGGTGGTTGAGGACAGCACCAAGGCCAGAGTCAATATGCAGGGACTTCCTTCAGGAACTCTTGCCGAGTCTGCACTTCTCTTTGATAGGTCCGTTGTCCCCTCCCCACAGAAGTGTTCTGAAGAGTATCACCGTCTGCTCTTGCATTTTAGTGCCACGGCAGCGAGCACATGTTCAGATACCACACAATCAGTGCAAAGCATTTACACCAACAGTAAATATGAAGCAACCCTTACTTCCTCTTTAACTGTGTGGGGATTTCCCTCTTCTCCCCTTCTGTGGTCTCATTCAAATCTGGTGGTAGAGAGAACGTTCACACAGGAACTGCGACGGCCCACAAGACAGAGCCCCCCGGCACTGGCTCCAGGGCACAGTGATTCCATCACTCTTCCAACCATAACACGGGACGGACCCAACATCTCTGGCTGCTTTCACCCAGGAGTGTGGACCGCTCTGACGGCAACCTCAAGTTGGAACCGCTGTACACAGTTGGCTGCAATGCATGTGGACGGGGCCAGACTGATTTCCCAATTCTAAGGTCCTTAAAGATGCCACCACCAATGGAGGTACAGGGTTTTGACGATAAAGGGTGACCTTTCCGTCGGCACACCTTGGAACAAAAGCTGCCTTCCAGCTGACAGACCATGGTCTCTAAATTTCAGCCTAACTGGTCAGCTCTGGTCTAGGGAGCCCCAAGTATTGATCATGCCCTTCACACCAGCCAGGTGACCAGTACTGACTAGAGCGGGGTGTTGGAGCACGTTTCTGAAGCGTTTCTTCTGTACAGAGAAGGATGAAAACAATCACAGCTACTTTCATTTTAAAGGATCAGGGGTACTAGCTTGTAAATTTCTCTTGGCTGAACCAAAGAATTTTTATTATTAAATCACGCAAAAGTGACTTTCCTCAGTAGAAAAGGAAAACATGCCATGTCAGTTTAGCCTGTTATAGAAGAAAATAATTGCAAAAAGACTGTACTTGTGTTGTCATTCACTCATTCAAAAAGTGCTGAATGAGTATTTATTTGATGAATACCTACTATGACCCTTCACTGTCTACAATTAGTATGAATTACTTTTACATTCATAAAAGATCCTTATCTGGAAGATAATAGCAACATTACACATTATTGATATGAAGGTTAATTTGTAAAACATTTTGAGAAGCAACTGGACAACCTGTATAAACAAATAAATATGCTTAAATTCCATGTCATGATGATTCCACTTTGGAAAACCTATTTTGAGGAAATAGACCTAAACTGCCAGGCAAGATGTTGATTTATTTTTTAATAATGGCAAAAAATTGTCCAACTGTCCAACATGTTTATCCTTGAGAAAAAGCAGTTGACCCACTATTTGATTCAGCTTAAGGCAAGTCCATCTTGAGTTCTATTCTGGGGTTAATTACTAAAGTATCAAAAGAAAATTTTACAAGGCTGTTTCTTCTGAGGCTTCCCCTGTCATATGCCCAAAAGGAGACAGCAAATCTAGGGTGAGGATGGGAATGGCCTGGCCTAGGTTTCTTGACTGAACAAAGTATCATCTTGGTTCCATCTTTATACCAAATATCTCATGTTATGTAATATAAAGCAGTGAGAAAATTTAAATGTGAGGCTGTTGAATCAGTAATATTAAAAAGTAAAAATCACTAACTAGTGAGGCAGATTTAAGACAAAACTGCAAGAGTGAGAGCCCTTAGCTCAGCCAGGAGAAAGTTTCTTGGTCAGCTCTTCTTCCTTATGCAACACTGAACGACTTCCCCGAGCTCTACGCCACGCTTTCCTCAAGTACAGACTTGGTGAAAACAATCCTGGCCTCCCAGAATTGTTCTGAGGATTGAATGAACACAAAAGCTTCAACTTTCTTTTGTTACAGCTAACTACTGGGAACTGTGACAGGTGTTTGACGTAAGGTGCCTCTGGACAGGCATTGGGGACCTCTGTGGACGTGTCCTTGTCCTAAGGTGCTGTCTGAACTGGGCATGTTTGGATCTGCCGATTGGCTTACTCAAATACTGCGCATTAAACAGTTACTTTATTCTTTGTCTGAAGAATACTTATCCAATCATAAGAAGAAAGAAAAAGAAATACATTGTACTTTAAGAATTTCATTAAAATATGCATTTAGGCATATTTAAGCAATTTATTCAAAGAGAAATTTAATATTACCTTAGGGCTATGAAGTCGAAAACAAGACAATTAAAAGTGTTTGTGTCAAGCTCCGTACAGCATACTAGGGATTTGCTCTCCCTCCTGCAAATGTGAAGACAAATCCTACTGAACCAAGAGCAGCAGGGCCTGCAAAGCACTTAGCTTTTCACCTTCACAGTTTATTACGACGATTCATAAATGGACAGAAGAGCTAAAAGAATTGCACTGTGAACATCCTTAAAGTAGCATTTTACTACGTTTACTTTATCATGTATCTATCCATCTCATTTTTTGGATGCATTTTAAAGTAAGGTACAGATATCAGTACCCTTCACCCTGACATGCCACTGATTACAGTTCAAGATGAGTAGACAGCTGTTGTTGAGGTAACATCACAAACTGTGAGATAATCAGTCTTAAGTGTAGCATTGATGAGTTTCAACAAATGCATGCACCCGTGTAACTTGTTACCCCTGGAACATCACGGTTACCCTAGGAGCTCCCTCACGGCCCTGCCCAGACAATCCCTGCCCCAGACACCACACACCGCGATTTGTTTTCACTTAGAATAGTTCTGCCTGTTTGGGGACCTCGTGCTCCTGGAATCACGCAGCACCGTCCTTTGGTGTCAGGTCCCCTGCACAGCAGGCGTTTCTGAGATTCATCCTGGTGCTGGGCTTCACGTGGCTTCCAGGGAGTCTTATGGGAAGTTATCTGCGTATTACAACTTGGACACTGAGGACTGATCCAGAGTCAGGCTGTTCTTTTTCTCAAGAACCCCCCCAAATTATCTTAACTGAAAATAAAACAATCTGCCTCCTTTAAGTCTTGAGATACCCCTGATGTGAGGGGGAGAGCCTGTGGCTTTCCTGTGTCATTGTGGGAGTGGGCCCTTCTCTTTGCCCACAAGCCTGGGCAAATCTGTATGGCTGATTAAGACACAACATGAAAACAGGTTTCTCCAGATTTCTCCAAATCCACTTAGACACTTGTGGAATTGCCTAAGTAAACTCATAATTGTTTTAATTTGTCTTCTCTACACTTCAACGGCAACCAAAGTCACTGGGTTCTTGCCAATCTATCCCCTTCTCCGAAGTTGTCTGTTTTGATTGTTACCCCATTTTCCACAGAGCACCTCATTTTGAAGCAGAAATCACACTGCAGTGCTCTTGGTTTGAACGATCCAGGTTTCCCAGTATCATCAGAACACGGGACGGGCCCCTGCCCGCGGCCTCCCCACCTCCTCTCAGGCTCCCTCCCCTGTCCACTGGCCCAGCCACATACGTTCTCCCCGGACACACACCCCCGCCGCCGTTTCTCCCCAGCGGCGCCAGGTTCCTGCTCCCTTCAGGGCTGTTCCATCTGCTTGGAACGCTCTTCCCTTTCTCCCCAGCTCTTTGCATCTTTGTCTCCCTTTTTATCACTGAGATTCCAACTCAATGGACATGACATCCCTTCAGAAAAGCCTGTCTGGAACCAGAACAGCTTAAGTCCCCACCATTGCATTCTATCACATTTTCCTGATTTCTTTTCTTCTTAGCATTTATCACTACTTAAAATTATTATTTGTTGATGCAAATACACACACAGAATGGGGAGAGGTGGAATATGTACAGATATATATCTTGTTGGACTGACTGCTGGGATGTGAATACACATGTTGCATTTACATTTTAGACGTGGAAGCAATGGGTCAATGGTGGCCATGTGACCAAAGTCTTGGATGATTCGACATGGGTCCCTCTGCCTTTCCTGTTGCCGTGTGTCTGGTGGTGGAGGAGGAGGAGGACGCAGGATGTCTCAGAAGAGCGCCAGTCCTCACAACTTTCTGGAGGGTTATCGTAAAATCTTTCTAGGCTAGGTAACATCTTTGATTAAGCTTTAAAAGCCAGAGGAAGATTCTGCCCACTTTCATCCTGAAAAGGTTTAAGGAAATCTCAAATAAGATATTTACATAATGGATTTAAAAATAAATAAGGAAAAGATACTCAGAGTTTGCTAGAGGTTTCATCGTATCAGGATTTATCATTTCTTTTGCCTTACTGAAACTGTATTATGGTGGCAATTTCAAACTGTGTATGTATATACATTTCAACTATTCAAAAATGCACAGAAATATGACAGGAAGAAAATACACCAAATGCTGTTAACAATAGTCTTTTATGAATAGTGGGATTCTGGGTGTTTTTCTTATTTCCTCCTTATAGTTTCTCCATTTTTCAAATTTTCTACAGTGACCATATATTTCTTTATAATAAAACATTATCGAGGAGATAATTTACAAAATTCTGTGTTGAACAAGGCCAAAAGAAGGACATTTTTAATAGAATACACTTCACAAAAATGGAGAAATGATTTTCAAAGTTTTGCATGTTAAACGGCTTTATGAAAGTGGTTTAAAAATCAGAAATAACTGAATGAAGTACTATATATAGAAAGTGTTAGAAGGGCAAATAAACTGCAGCTTCTGTACGTCAGTGTTGTTCAGAACAGCTGCATACGGCAGCCCCTGGGAAACGCCATGCATGGCACACACATGGTTTCTCCTCAGATGAGGACAGAACTGAAGAGTTCCCAAGTTCCATTTTCTTCCTGATCTATCAATACATTTTTCCACTTCGGGGAGCAGAGAGTAAGTTTATTCCATAGAAAAATGTTATAAATTGTGATTACGGCACCAGACTAGCCTGTGAAACTTATTTAATCCACCCAACAGTTTGTAGGAAACTAGATCTACAGTTCAGTTATAATGAAGTAATTGGGAAAATAATAAGAGTAAATACAAAATAGTATTTAAAATTTCACTGCGTGTTTAATCAAAGGTTTTGTGGAAGGGGAAAAGTCTCATTATAATTTTGAAAAAGATTTTTCTTTATTTTCCAAAACTTTATATTTTATCAGTAGTTCCTTATTTTATCATATTTGATTTCATAACTAATAAATAGTTCTCAGTTTGTAGGCATCCAAAGATTGGTGTCAGACTGAATTTCAATCTACACTGCAACTTGTAATATGCACATGTAATACTCAAAAAGTCCTCTTAAATACTTGATAATTTGCCATGTGCATTATAATATGCCTACTGGACTAAACATGCCAAGCCTCGGCATGTCCAACACATTTGCAAACTCAGGTAACTCTAATTAAGTTAACAAGCAGAAGACTTTAAAATAACACCTATTTTATTTTTGAGTTGGGGCACAGAATATCAAAACTGGTTGATTTCCTTCCCTATGATTCTCCTCCTAGCCATTAAAATAAGCCCAAGCCCAGTTTATGACTTTTAAAAAATATACTGAGTTAGGACACCTGTGCATATTGTATCCACTTTCTTGGGAGTTAAATGATGTTTATGAATCCTGGGAAGGCCAGTTCTGGGAGGGATTGTGGAAGGTTTCCAGGGACAGCATCAAACATCTGCCCTATCAGTGTGAAGATTGTGATGTATCATTATGGGATGATCTCCAGCCAGTTATCGCAACTCTCTGGGTCTCGGTGTTCTCACTGGTTAAAATCAGACCAGCTTGATGCATTTGACAGGGTAGTTGTGGGAAGTAATGAGATCGTGGACATGAACGTGTGTCATAAATCACAAATCTCTCTAAATACAAATCATGTCTGACACTAAGGCTTCACCATAGCAGTATTCACAGTAGCGAAACCACTGCAGTCTATTTCTGCCTGTGTGTCTTCAAGGATACCAGCAAACTATCCCCCCGCTTACCCCCCACCAGGATTTCTTTTTTAAATGCACTCAACAGAATTTGATGAGTTGTGTTGAAATTTGGGATGCTTTAAAATTCTGAAATTAAAGACATCACTTTTCATTTTTATAGGATGCTGTCCAGAGAATGGTCCTGACAATGGAAATGAAAAATCTTGAATCACAGGGCTGGCCATCAATTCCATTTTCATAGGTAGTTGAATGGCTGGTAGATCAGAAATGAATTTTACCTATTTTGGACTATCAGGAATGGATTTGGACCGGAGAAGATTTCAGAAAGCCATACTGATCTTTTATTCATTCAGTCCAAGAAATCTCTTTCGAGTACTTGGCAACACGTTCTGTCTCTGGTCATCTGTATTTTAAATACGTGGACATGTACTGAATGAAAATTCATGGGTAGATGAACGATACATGTCAGATTATGCATCAGAATCTGTATCAGGTAACACAGAACTAGACCTCTGTAGGACTGGACTGTTCCTTGATCGAATGCTGACTGCTGAGCGGTGCACTGAGGAAAGGACAGAATGCTGGATTCGGTTTAAAATCTCTCTGTGTGAAAATATACCAAGAGTGAATTTAGTGAGCCTGGCTGTTCCTTTCTAGATATATTGTGAGTAAGCGCCTCCTCCCGACCCGGGTTCTGTTTTTCTAATCTCCTAGCTGGGGACTATTGCTTACTCATGCGCAGGGCTCTCTCTGCACACAGGCATACTTCTGAAGTGAGTAATGCCACTTCCCTTCCAAAGGTCCGCTGGCCAAACCACGGCTTGGATGCTTTGCCCGCACTGCGATTTTGGTGCTTCTCACCTATTTCTTCAGAGCCCTGTTGCGTTCTCAGGTGATGACTTCAGCCCGACCGGTGTGGGGCAGCACAGAGTCCACAGTAAGATTAGTACTTGACACTGCACAGTTGCAATGACAGTCTGCAAAGCTCTTCCTCAAGAAGGCGACTGCGGAGACCTGCCTGTCACCTGGATGAGGAAGAGCTGGTTACCCTCTCTCACCGCCGAAGCACCCACTGGAATGGGACGGTCTGCCCATCTGAAAGCTAGGAAACTTGAAAGAACAGGGCAGGACAGGGGGCGGGCCGGGGTCTCACCGCCGAAGCACCCACTGGAATGGGACGGTCTGCCCATCTGAAAGCTAGGAAACTTGAAAGAACAGGGCAGGACAGGGGGTGGGGCGGGGTGGTAAAGGGGACACGGATGGTTAGCACAGAGGAAAGCCCAGAGGAGGGCTGGTTAAGGAAGTGGGAAATGTGAAATCCCAGACGGGGTTGGTGTCAAAGACCACTGCTTGAAACCAGGGTCAAGACGCGACTTGACGGTTCAGAGTCTGACTTAAGACTGCCCGCTGTCCCTCATCACCTTTCGCCTCTGACTCGGCCTGACCCTCTTCAGCAGAGACCTGGTGAGCTGAAGGCAGCAGGAAGGTTGGGGAGAGCTCACAATCGGTGTCATTCCCAGCAAGATGGCGTGGAGGTACAGTGGGGCAAGGCTGACACGTCCCCGCCCAAGTCACATCCCTTCTGCTTTCCATTCTGCTCAGGCCGGCATGACTCCCTCTAATGACAAAGGCTGGGTAGCGCCCCCCAGTGGGAGCTGCCCCTCTGGAACGCATCCCAGCCCGGCCTAGGGGCGCCCTGGCCTGGGGAGCCATCATCGCCTTGGGGGTCGCTGGCCACCGCGCGAGGGTTTGTTCCCTCCTGCTCTGTGGTCTGCACCAGGGCCACGAGGGCTGTCTGTTCTTCTGATCGTTCACGTCTTCAACTAAAACATATTTCATATTTCATAAAATGGTTCTACAACCGTTGCCAGGAATGAATCCGAAGTGCTCACTGCCCTGAAGAAATGTATTAGTCCTTTGGGGAGATGACTTTACATATGAAATAGTCACAGGACATCCCACAGCCAAGCGGTGCAGAGACGCTAAAGGAACCCAGGCCGGCAAGAGGAGAAGTCGCCGACCGCGAGCTACCCGGGAACGCTCCTTGCAAGCAAATGAGGCCACGCTACCCCACGTTCCCAGTAAAGACGAGGCTGCCTACAAGTGCCAGGTGTTGGGCTTGGTGACCTCACTGTACCCAGTCACACCATTTGCTACATGAAGAAAATAAGGTTCCTTCCATTTCTCCTTCCCCGCCCCCCCCGCATTCCCCTCTTCTGGGCCACCTGGGGATACAAGTGATCCTTCCTGGGTTCTTTATAGTTATCTCTAAGAATCACTTCTCCACGCATTCTTCTTATTGAAGGAAATTCTGGAAAAGATTTGTAATTTGCAAGGAAATAAAAGATTTCCAATCCACCATGGGGGGTAAGGACCTTTCTGGCAAGTATTTATTTCTGTGCAGAAGCACTGTGTTTGGGTGCTACGTGGCTGTGCATGCCTACCCTCCACCCCAAGATGGTCTGACTGTCCTTTTAAATGTTTTCGTCTATTATTACTCATGTTTTAAAGAAATCAGTCTCTAGTGCACAATGGTGTTTCAAGGTCATCTCTCTAAACATACACACATTTAAGTTGGTTTACTCATGAGCGTTAGAAAAAAACCCAAACACACAAATAGCCACTACCCCCCACCAAAACAAAAAACAAAAACCAAAAACCCAAAGCAAATGACAACAACAAAAATCCAAACAAGGGAGTAATCACTAAGACACCGGGAGAGGCCATGACACCAGTGTTTTCTTCTGAAAACCAAGATGCTCCCAGCACCCCTCCCTGCGCTCCCTGGGCAGCACGGGCCACGGTAAGGCTAGGTCTAGTTCCTCAGCTGCCCCGTGGTGTTTGGGATCCGCCCGGCCTTTGCTGTGTGAAGACTTCCAAAGGCGGCCTTTGCAGAACTGCAGGAAAGCCCAGAGGAGACGACACGCAGGAGGTCACAGAGGACCTCTGACACTCCTGCGGGGGAACCTACAGGAACGAGGCGCAGGGAAAGGAAGCAGAGGTGCAGAAGGAGGCCGGTCTACGGGGGTGCTGCTTGGGAAAGGGTGGATTGGGGGGGGGAGTGTGGAGGGGACAAAGCTAGCACGGCTGAGATTTCTAAGCCACTTCTCGAGTCTGAGCTTGCACTTGCTGCTTCAGGCTGGAATTGCTCTCTGCGGGGGAGTCATCGTATCCTTTTTGCTGCTGGGAACAAATCAGAAGCAGTGAAAGGAGAAAAGTAATCTCCCTAAAAAGGTGATGGGCTTGATTTCACCCACCAGCAGAGTCTGTCACCGCTTGCTTTTTTTTAAAGTTACTGAAACGTGTCAGGTCCTCAGCACAACTATTTGATCCAGTGCTTCATACTCAGGTCATGAAGGATTTGAAAGGTCAGAAAAGGGGCAAGTTAACGCCCCCCCGCCCCGACCCCGCCGCCATTCTGACTACAGAACAATAGCATCCAACTTTTACAATGACTTGTCAATGCACAATGGCCTTGGAGCCACAAGGACTGGATAAGAACTCTGGTCCCACCGCTACGGAGGTCACGTCTCCATCACATTGAGGCTCCTTTTCTTCACCTATAAAATAGGGACTCCTGGGAGGATTCAGTGACACATGGTAGGCTCAGTAAATATTACTACGACTTGAATCTGAGTTAAATCTGGACCGGGTCCAGTCGAATGAATTGTTTCCTTCCTTCCAAGCACTCCCAGACGCTGACCCCTCTGCCTTCTGGTCACATGGCTGTCCGTGGCCTGGTGAGCAGCCGTGGCTCCTGTACTGAGGGAAGGAGCAGTGACCTTCCTGACCACGGCTCACCGGCCACGGGGACGAGCCCAGGGCTTGAAAGCGGGGGCATCTGGGCCTGTATCTGACCAGGGGGTCTGTGCCGGGCACTTAAGGCTGAGGAGGCCACACCTACTGGGCGCCTCTTAGAAGAATTCCCTGAGGAGACCTCCAGCTTTCTGCTCAGAACATTCTCTACTGTTGTTATTTTTCGTTTAGAAGAAAGCCTCGCCTGACCCTTTGTGGTGGTTTTGTAAGTGCAGTTGGATTTGTGTGCTGTGTGTATGCACATGTTTTTAATTAACGCTTGTTTTAAAATGAACAATTTTTTCACTTACTCCTATTTAATTTAAATATTCCTTTTAAGTTTCATTTTAAAATGGTCCCAGCGGTGGAGGCCTGCAGCCTCTCTTTCCTTGGTTTGCAGTTTGACCCAAAGCCCGCCCCAATTCCTGGGCTCAGTGACTAGGAAATACTGACTCAGAAATCACTAAAAACTTCTAAGTTAACTAAGAAGAAGCCTGAGCCAACTTTCTGCCACAGAAGAATCTAGATTTTGCTCAGATACTAACTGTTTCTAGAACATATAAGCTCTCCACGAGGAGCTAGCAATTCAAGGTAATAGTTTTCCTACAGAACCATCTGCTATTAGATGGGTCACGTGCCTGGAAAAATGCATGAACGAGTGATGCCAACCAGAGCTGCCTCTCACCCTGCAGGTCTGAGTCCAGAAAATACAGTCTGAAGCATCCTGTATGCTGGTCCAGAGCAGGGGCTGGCAAACTTTTTCTGAAAATGGCTAGAGTAAATATTTCTGGGTTTGCAGATGACAGGGCCTCTGTCCCAACACTCAACCCTGCTGTGGCCCAAAGACAGCCACAGACAACAAGCAATGCCAGCCAGGCCCCACCGTGCGCCAAGAAAACTTTATTTGCAAAACAGGCAGCAGCTGGATTTGGCCCCTGGGCTGTACTTTGCCGATCTCTGCTTTAGAGGAAGGCCTGACAGAAGGTGGGGAAGCACGTGATTAGAATTCCCTCTATTCTGTACTTTCTAGAAGATAAACCTGGTTAAAGTGAGTCATTTTGCTCCAAGGCCAAACTCCAGAAGGGTTTTCTTAGGGTTAAGCTCTTCCTATTTTATCCTCAGCTAAATAGAGGAATTGAAGATATACGGTACTAAGAACTTATAAGGAAGTGCGGGGCTGGAAGCTGTCATTTAAGTGTTTGGAGCAGTGAGGTTACGGTTCCGTGCGAAGCTACGTCATCTACTCTTAGAACTGGACATCAGCAAGAGGGAGGGGATATGGGGATATATGTATATGTAGAGCTGATTCACTTTGTTGGTTTTTTTTTTTAATAAATTTATTTTTGGCTGAATTGGGTCTTTGTTGCTGTGCACGGGCTTTCTGTAGTTGTGGCGAGCCGGGGCTACTCTTCGTTGCGGTGTGTGGGCTTCTCATGGTGGTGGCTTCTCTTGCTGCGGAGCACGGGTTCTAGGCGCGCGGGCTTCAGTTGTTGTGCCTCGCGGGCTCTAGAGCGCAGGCTCAGTAGTTGTGGCGCACGGGCTTAGCTGCTCCGCGACATGTGGGATCTTCCCGGACCAGGGCTCGAACCCGTGTCCCCTGCATTGGCAGGCGGATTCTTAACCACTGCGCCACCAGGGAAGCCCTGATTCACTTTGTTATACAGCAGAAACTAACACACCATTGTAAAGCAACTATACTCCAATAAAGATGTTAAAAAAAAAAAAAAAAAAGAACTGGACATCCAACTCCATATCCAGGAATCCTGGCTTTCCATATTCACGACAAATGGTTATCAAGTCCTGCTGGTCCTTCCGCGTGACTAAGAGTTTTAATCTTGCTAAGAGTTTGTGTAGCAGCCCACTCCTGACTTACAGCTCTGTCCCAGAATTATTCCTTACGCTGATATGAAGCTAGACCCATGATAATTTCCTCTGACTTAACACAGATGCAACTGGCCCTGCAGATACTGAAGACAACAGCAGTCTCTCACTGCTGTTCTCACCGCAGTGCTTTCCCCACCCTGACTCCACCTCCGAAGCGCTCTTGGAGTTCCACGTGTGTGGTCTCCCTTCACAGCTACACCCTCCAGAGAGGCTGCCCCATCAGCCTCCTCCTCCTGGTTCCTCAGCCCCGGCTGCCTCTCATGGACGTGCACTTGCTCATACTTGGGTGGTGAAAGCGTTCTGTTGTTTCACAGCACATCCTGTCTCTGTAAAGAATAATATGTCACCTGAGAACGACAGCAAACATGCTGTTTCCTTTGGCTTCCCTTTAGCTTATTACACTGAGAAATTCAGCAAGCAATAAGGGATGAATAAATATTGCTAAATTACTGAAATAGCTGTACTAACATCATATATGAGTTTTCAGCAGACTTGATTCACTTCTTTAAGTTTAATCACTAAAATGGCAGCTGAGCAATGAAAATGGAATCTCCACTGCATCTATTAATAGTAGGGCTGACCGTAAATTCCTCTCAGGCTTGGATGAGGAAGTATTTTTCCTTGCTCGGGTCTCTCTTAGGTTTTACTTTCTATTACATCCTCCTGGCCTAATGGAATTGGATTTGCTACTGACTGCAGGTACAGAATTCTGTTGTTGAAAGCCCACTTTCTGACTGAATGTATTTGGGATTTAACCAGAGTGACGTCTTCCAAAAACATGGTCTGTTAGAATACCAGACAAGAAAACTTATCATTGCCATCCTTGCTGCGTTATTAATTATTACCCAAGGGAATACATAAAAATAACTCACACAGGGGATTCACAAAACATACTTCATATCTTCTTTTGAAAAAATTCCTACCTTCAACTTCTCTCTTCTGCTTTTCTCTTGCTCACAGAAGACATTTTGTAATTCTCTTCCTTGCTCAGCTTTCTAAAATAGCCTTCATTTAAGCTCAATGACCAAGGTGAAACTGCTCCACCATGAAAATAATTCTAGGCCAAAGAATCCTGGAGTGGGGTTTCCTTATCTGTTAGTGGGAAACTATTTGAATTTTTTCCCCTTGGGGATAATCGGAGACTAATCTCCAGGAGCCACATATGCGGCTTTTGATCATTGTTAGTGTCTTTCAAAATGCAGGTACCGTAAGTGAAGTTACAAGGCTTCAGCAAGATGGCCTCCACCTATTTGCTTGTGACTCTAAGTCTAGACTCCTGGTAGTTAAGGGAGAGCAGTGGAGTGATGGGGCTGGAGCCAAGTACCTGGGTCTGGAAAACCACCGCAAGTGAAAGCTGCTGACCCGCACTATATGTCTTAAGTACCAAATTCAGGCTCAACAATTCACTCCAGGAGATGGGAAAACTTTTTATTTGTTCTTGTGCCAGCCCCGGATTCTTGGGCTGTCCCATTCAATCCGACAGAACATGCTGACAGAGATAAAGTCATTCCTGGCAACCTGGGGCCCTGCAGGTCCCTGCAAGGCCAGTGCTGTGTGAGGATGGTGTCCAAGGTCTTTTAAAATGGCCGGGAGGCCTAGGTGCAATGGACATATTTCAGTAAGTTGGTAATCTGTAACCTAAAGTACTTTTTTGGTTTGTTTATTTTTTGCTTTTTAAGCTGACTATCTGGTTATTGAGGCCAGTAACCAGAGAAGTGAAAACGTGTAAGTGTGTGCTTTATGTTTTGAGGACTCATCATTAAGCTGTTTATTCTGGCACATTGTCAAATCTGCAGAAAGGGGCTGGTGGCAGCAGAAGGGGTTACCCAGTGGGGCTGTAGGAATGCCTCCAGTGGACCAATTTCTACCCTGTGGAATGGCCACGCAAACCAGACTTTTCTCCTTGAAGCTGAGAAAGTTTCCTACACAAACATTTCTTTGTAAGCTCAATTAACTTTTACAATAATTTGTGCTTTTAGTTTAAGAACTACAGATGTTGTGTGGGTGTTGGTGAGGGGGTGGGAATGAGAGGGTAAAGGAGCAAGGATATAGATCCTCCCCCTTTGGAAAATGCCGTAACACTTCCTTGCATGGAAAAAGCACATCAGGTTTTAGAATTACTAAAAAATTTGAATCGTTTGTAGGACGACGAGAGAAAGCCATGGCTCTTTGGTTTGGGGGAGGCCAGACTGGGCCACCTCCCAGCGTCCCGCCCTCCTAATGAGACCCAGATCTTTGTGGCATGATTATCTGGAATTGTAATTTTTATGTGGGAAACAGTCCAAAAGTTGGGGTAGCAGAACCTAGCCATTCATCAAATGCTAGCTCAATTTGCAAAAGACATACAAAACCAAAAATATTAAATAGCAATTGGCAGCAAGTATTAATGTGCTAAGGGACAGGGGAACTCTTATTAACTAGATAATAATTTAATTTTCACTGGGGAATGGTTTTTACCACTAGAAATACACATGCACTTCCCCCCCCCCTTAAGTCTAGTCACTTCTTATTTAGTGTTGATTTTAGGCTAAAAGGGGGTGTTTGGGTGTTACTGGATGTTTGTGGCTGTTTCATAGGACAATTCCTAAGTCAATTTTATACCCCAAATCCCACAATACTTTACATATAATGAATGTTATAGTCATTATACCCTCATCCACTTACAAATAGAATTATTTACAAAACGCTTTATACTTCACACTTGCAAATAATCTCAACTTTCTAATTCATCTCTACCTAATACTTAAGCTATTAAAGAAAATCAACCTAATAAGGAAAACTACTGAGAATCTAGCCCACTAGGATGAAAGCCCCTTGTGACCACACCCCGCTTAGCGAGGGCAGCGCGGGGACCGCTTCCCTTCAGCGTTTGTACGGCAGATGCCCACGGGACACCTGACCACTGTGTGTAGGGACCAGCGCAGAGGCTGCCTGTGGTGAATGCTCCTGTCTGAGGCAAGGATTCCGGCTCCGATGCCTGCCTTTGAGCCAGCTCTGAGGGGACCGGTGGGGTCACCCCGGGCAAATTACTTCTGGCTCAGCCTCGCTTTCCCTCCTCTGTAAAATGCGGGTAAAAGTGCCACCCTCTTGGGATCGGTGTGAGGACGAAATTGTTAACATCTGCAAGACCGTGTCTGCTCACGGAGGCCATCGCTGTTACCATTGTCATCAGCACTGTCACTGTAGCATCAGTGTGTGTCAGGCACACGTGAGGTCCGGGCACACGGCTGAGATAGGTCTGGCACTGTTCCTGCCTCGTGAAGCCTGCACTCCAGTGGGGAGACAGACAGCCACCAAATCATGGATCAGTTCGGTGCTGCAGCGTGGCTGTGAGCGTGGCTGGGGGAGGGTGTAGAGGGTCGACCCTGACGCAGTCAGAGCGGCCCTGGCAGGATTCCCTGAGCTACGGCCATACAGCTGAGCTCTTAAGGACAAGAGGAGCTTGGCCAAGCTTGGGGAAGGGCTCGGGGGGCTTTCTTGCAGCAGGAGCTGCGATTGTGGAAGGCTCCCTGGCAGGACGTGAGTCTAGCAGAGATGCAGCCCAGAGAGCAGCGAAAGGGGAGGCAGGGGGGCCGCCGAAGGGCTTGCTGCTGAGGACTTTCCATTCCATTTTAAAGGCATGAGAAGCCACCGACAGGTTTCAAACAAGGAGGAACATGCTCAGATTTGTGTTTAAAAAATACCTGCTGTGGGAGATCAGCTCGGTGCTTTGTGACCACCTAGAGGGGTGGGATAGGGAGGGTGGGAGGGAGGGAGACGCAAGAGGGAGGGGACACGGGGATGTATGTAAATGTAGAGCTGATTCACTTTGTTATACAGCAGCAACTAACACAACAATGTAAAGCAATTATACTCCAATAAAGATGTTAAAAAAAGAAAAACCTGCTGCTTTTTGGAGCAGGACCTAGATGGTGCCCCGAAGAGGGCGTGTCCGTACGAGGTCCTGTGGGAGGGGATGCTCTGTGCCAACATCCTGGTGTTGCAAGATGCTCCACTGGAGAAACTACATAAAAGGTTGCACGGGGCGTCTCGGTGCCAGTTCTTACAACATGTGAGTTTCCACTTTTCCCAAAACAAGAAGTTTAATTGCATTACTTTTTCAGAAGCACAAGCTGTAAGGCAGAAGTCTGGCAGGAACTGTCATCCTTAGAACGTGTCAGCTGTCGGAAGAGCCAAAGCCCTAGGCTGGAGCCCAGTGCTGGGGGTAATGAGCCTGGCTTCTGGCAGTGCCCTGGTGACAGCGGACTCTTCACCTCTAAGTGGGATATCAATAGCTTGTAATTTTCAAACGCTGCGATTTTTTCTTGTAAAGAGGAAAGCCATTATTTTTTTTAAAAGACTACCATATCTTTTTTTTTTTTTTTAATTGGGGTATAGCTGCTTTACAATGTTGTGTTAGTTTCTGCTGTACAGCGAAGTGAATCAGCAACATGTATACATAGATCCCCTCTTTTTTGGATTTCCTTCCCATTTAGGTCACCACAGAGCATTAAGTAGAGTTCCTGTGCTACACAAGCATGTGGTTTCTACGGTGCACAAGAATTGTGTTTCTCTACGCCATGTCGCACCTTTGTAAAATTAAATAATCTCCCTCTTCTAACTTAAACAAAAGGCCTTACTGCCCCGTGGAGAAGGGCCCAGAAGGTCTCCAGAGCAGTGTGGGGAGACCAGTTAGGCAGCTGCAGAACAGTCTAGAGCCTCAAGACGCAGAGTGGGGTCTGCAGACTGGCAACGTTGGCCTCGCCTGGGAGAGCCTGTTAGACATGAAGAGTCCTGGGCCCATCGCAGACTCACAGAATCAGAACGTGCATCTTAACAAGGTCTCTAGGAGATGCCCCTGCACTGAGCTTTCCAAGCCCGGCACTAGCATGGTGGCAGGGTCACGGGCAACCCCGACAGGTGTTAAGGAGTTTGACTCCACAGAACTGGGGAGAGCTTGTTATAGAAGCACAGAAGAGGCCTTTCCAAGTAAATATCTGGACTGTTTGAGCTCGTCATGGCAGTAAGGAAAAACGAAAGGTCTAGATAATAGGGAAAGACCTTGAGTTCAGTCCAGACCGGGCGAGAGGGGCTGCCCGCCTTGCCTGGAGCCTGGTCTCCCTGCTTGGGCTGTAGATGACAGCGGTGCTTCCTAGGGACAAGCAGGGGGTGATGGCTCCTGACCGTCAGCCAAGTGCACTGCCCACAAGGGTCCATCCTTTGAGTTAGTTACGCCGAGTCCAAACCTGCATATCATGACAATGCAGACTTCAAAAAAGTCCCCAGATCCATGGTATTCACACAGGACCCCTTATAGCTTTCTAACTGGAGGCTGCAACCAAAGGATATCCTGAACAACATCGTAATTGTAGAGCTTAAATTCGCAATTTTGAGATTCTGTAAACACCAACAATGTCAAGCAAGTCTCCAGAGCCCGGGTCCACACTCTGTGTGGGGTTCAGCCTCCGTCGTGAATAACTGAGTCAATTTAAGGCCTACATGTGCCTATACAAAAACCTGGTAGAGACCTGAAACATACTGATTTCAATAAAACATGCTGAAACAAAGCTTTTAGATTTGATTGAAGTAGTATGGAATGTCACAGGGACATTTTGTGCCAATAGCACAGGGGGAAAATATCGACAAGTCTGGACATTTTAAAACCATGACTGATCTAGAGCAGAGTTTTCCTGTAACTGAAGCTATAGCTTTCCTGTTCATGTCCCTATTCCTTTACACACTGTCTCTAATTAGGCTTTAGAAACACACACACACACACACACACACAGAGCTTTAATTCTGTGTTTGAGCTGGGAAAGTTCAGTTGCTCTAGTCTTTCATTACATTCCCCCCATATTTTGATCCCTCTCTGTCTTATCCTATAGGCTTTCCTTCTCAGAAACTGCATCTTAGATTTAAACTGACACTGACACTTATACTAGTGAGACACTGCAGCTCTAAAGCTCCGCTTACAAAGCCTCATGAAATGAAGCACGTGATAAAGATGGGATGAAGCTCTTCAAGACGGTGCCAGCAGTTGTCTGTGACATAAGTAACCTCTGAAAACACTTTACATGGAGGTACACTTCAAGTATGAAGAAATGCATTTTCCCACAGACTCTATTCTAAACAGAAAGTAAAGATCAAAAACCTTAAGAAGAATATATCCTTTCTGGGCATATAATCTTGAGCAGATATATGCAGTATTTTTAGTTAAGTTTTCTTCATGTTTGTTTATCAAAGGAATGATTATGCTGATTACTATAAGTGCATTTTGAATGTTAATTTCTTAATTGCTTCAATAGATATTTATGTGCAAAAAATACCTCTTTTACCCCTTGGCTTTCACCACAGCATCACCATCATTCCACAAATTCACCTGAAACTTACTAGGTCACACCAAGAAGGGTCTGTAGCCGCACATCACATTTTTTCCATACAAGAAATTTAAGACACAGCCTGGTAAAATTGGAGGCACCAGGTGGGTCATTTTCAATATCTTCTATAGGAAGCCCGTAGATTAAAACGGAATTCGTGACCTAGTCTTGTGTGACTTCTTTCCTGATCATAGGCCATCACTCTGAAACAACCCAGCATGTGGATTATGTTAATGGGATCTTTGCATCGAAGGTGTGCTACTGTAAACTATTAATTAATTAACCAATCAATTCATCTGTCACCACATACTGAACACAAGGCACTTGTGCACTGGCCCCTGCCCCGAAGGAACTCCGCCCGTGGCAGAGACAGGACGCGACGTGCTGGAAAGAAGTTACGGCAACTGCTCAGACTAATTCTCAGCTAAGCGAGGATAGAGGGCACCTTTAAAAAAAAGGCTTCCTAAAGGAGCTGATGCTTGAGTGTATTGTGAAGAGTAGCTTTTCGTCGTGCAGAGGAACAAGGGGGAGAAAACAGAGGAACAGAACATGAGAAGACTCGGAGGAGGCGGGAAGAAGCAGGGAGACACAGGTCCATCCGCTGAGCGAGCCGGCATCCTGATGCCAGCCCGGAACAGCGGCTCCCGAAGTGAGCCGGGCACTGATTAGAAGGAAGGAGCACACAAAGCGCTGGCAGTGGGGGGAGGGCATGTGGCTGGCAGGCAGGCAGGCAGGCAGGGGCCGCGATCACCAGATCACCGTGCGCGCTGCCAGAGGGCAGGGAGGACGAGGCCTGGGTGCCACAAGGGAGGCTGAGGGCTGGGAGCAAAGGAGGCCAGTGAGAGGTGTGGGTGTTGGGGTCTCAGAGGGCTCTTAGGGAGGAGATTCCCATACTGCTTGTTTCACAGAGTACCTAAGTAAATTGATATCATTTCTTTCAGAAAGTGGGCTCAGGTCCACACTCTAAATCTTTTGGGGATGGACTTTAAGGGTCTGAATTGACTATAAAAAAATCTCACAGTGTTATCTATTTAATTTTTTAAAAATTGTATCGTGTTAAGACACTTAACGTGAGACCTATCCTCCAAACCGGTTTTAAGCACACAATACAGCGTGACTTGATGGGATCGGACAGCAAGGAGCCCCCTGCACAGAACAGACCCTGACAAATACACTTGTTAGATGGCTGAATTAATTATAGCACACACTCGATTGCATCACTGAAATACCTTTTTAGTCTGGTAAAGGGGAAGGCCTTCTAATATGAAGTTCAATTAAATGACGTTATCCAGGAAAGCTTGGTAATCTAAAACAAAAGATAAAAACCACCCATTATGCTGCAGAGTGGTGTATTTCTAGTCTGTTTTTAATGGTGATTCTCTGAATGGAATTCAGATAGAGAAAGAAAGTAATAGGGGTGGTGGCCGGGCTGGGGATGGAGCGAAAGACAGAGCGGCAGAAAGCATGGCTGAGCCGGCTGGCTACGAGGACCAGTGCAATCTCTAGAAGGGCAGGATCTTCTGTTCTTCTTGTCATGGAAAATGCCAAGATGTCCAAGACATTCCTCTAATGGCCAAGCCACTACCTGACAGGAAGGGATGGCACGATGCCATGGAGAGGACACGCCCTACCTGCCCTGCTCCGGTGCGGGGAGGAGAAGTCCCGTCTGCTTTTTACCTCCTCTGTTGAAACAGCTTCTGAACGCCAGCGGCAAGGACAGCAGGACAGCCCCGTCCTCGGGTGCCTGATGGAAGAAGCTCACCTCTTCTCTGGTATCAGAGCTTCATCCCCAAATCTACTCACGGCTGTGCACTCAGAGGTCTGGATTGCATGGGCTTTCCAAAGAGGACAGCGTGAAGAATTTCTGCTTTAACGTTCAGCTGGGGGCTTCCTTACAACTGAACGGTCTGAGACATTTCCCCATGTTGTAACACTTGGATCGGGTTCATGGAATCGTCCCCACTTTCAAAACAGATGACCTCTCACTAGAAGATTCACTTATCTCTTTCCCCTCAGCCCCGTAAACCAGTCCAGCAAAGTCCTAACTTGCAACAAACAGGCAATTCACTCTACCAGACAACACAGTTATCTAATCTCCCAAAAATGACACCTGGCAAGTTTCTAACCATAATGCCATTTGACTCGTTTCCATCAACATTTCTTCTGACAAGCAATATTAATAACGCCTTTTAAGTCTGAAGGCTCCATAACCAGTGGAAAATAAAATAATAACAACTGGCATCCTGACAAGCAGCCTCTGTTCCGAATGAGTGTTTGAAGATTGCCAGCGAAGTTCCCAGGAGAACGAACGAGCTCTTGCGTCATTCATCAAACGTTCACTGGCCCCAAATGCGTGCCAGGCCCTGTGCTTGTTACTGGAGGGGTGAACGGTCTTCGCCCTCACGGAGCTGACAGTCTGGGAAGAAAGACCGACACTAAACACAGGTGGGGATTCCTGACACCACTACTGATTTGCAGGGCTAGGAGTAGATGCCTTTCCAGATGGGTCGTAGCCACATAAATGTCCTCATGGAGGTCATGCATTCTTTTCTCTATCAATGTGAACAACTTTCAACTGAAAGAGTGGAAGCGATTATTTGTCCAAGAAAGCAAGCACTTCCTTTTGCCATTAATCAAGTTGCCCAACACCCCTGCGGGCCCCTAACCTGGGAGATGCAGCCGCTGCAGCGCGCTGTCACACACGGCGGGAGGACGGAGAGATACAACAACGCGAGGGAAAAACCCAGAACGCAAGCCTGCTCCGGCCAGGTGGATGGCCTGGGGCCCATCCAGGCTCACACGAAAGAAAAAGCATCCCCAGTCATATCTAGCCACCTGATTAGAGCACTGACCTCAGCAATAATCAGACTCCAGGAGCTCAGGACACCACTTCTCAAGCCCTGGAGGGCCTATGAATTACCTGAGATTTTGTTAAAATATACCACCAACAAGGAGAGATGAAGGAGACGGGAGAGCTGGGCCAGGGCAGTCCCCCAGGCCATGAGGCAAAAGTAGACACCACGTTGTCCAAAGCTGCAAAAGCTTGGAGCAGGTAAGAGGAAAGGCACGGACCAGATCTCAACTACACAGGCAGTCTCCGAACCTTTCCCAGATGAGTTTCAGTGGCGTGGTGAGAACACACGGATTATATTCTGAGGAAATGCACACACTGGCTAGGAGGAGAAAATGCACAGTGACAGTTTCTTCTCACATTTGCTGGGGTAAGACCATCTCTGACTACATTGCAATTTGAAATTCTAGTTTCCAAGGATTAAACATTTGTTGGAGATATACAACTTTAGAGCCAACATTACTTCCATATATTTTCCCCAACTTTACTCAGGCATAATTAACAAATAAAAAGTATATCTATTTAGGATGTACAATGTGATGATTTAATAACACACGTTATGAAATGATTGCCATAATTAAGTTAATACATCCATCACCTCACAGAGTTACCGTGTGTGTGTGTGTGTGTGTGTGTGTGGTGACAACACTTCAGATCTACTCTCTTAGCAAATTTCAAGCACACAAGACAGTATTATTATCTATAGTCACCATGCATTTTTAAACACTCCAAAGGCTGCGTTGGGATCAGACACTTAGGTCATATCCTATCCTATCAAAGAAAGGGAGAGTCTGATGTTGAATTCTGAGCCTGTAATCTCACTGTGTTACATCTCATGGGAAAGGACTTGCAGACCATCACACGGACTGTCCATGCAGAGAACAGAGTATTCGAGAAGTATTAGTATTAGAGAAGGCTTTCAAAAGGCCTGCATTTCACAGCATTCATATTCTTATCAGATTAGACAATATTATGAAATTAAGGTCTTAATAATGATACCTTTCTTGCAGTAATAAATGTAGTAACACTTTAATTGTAAAATGAGCAGTGGGGAAGGGGCAAGTGTTTGCAGGCTTACCTGAACTCCCCATGGACCTCTATTCTTTTCTCCTTGCCTTTGGAGCAAAGGTAGGATTTGTCAAAAATAAAAATAAAAACATTTTTGGAGTGTATTTTTAAACTCTAGCTTTCCAGTAAGAATCTGTAAAGTGAAACCACCAATTTTCCTGCCAGTTTGGCACTGAGAGCACATTTATGGGGACGATTTGGGCCTTCTGATCTGCCACTTCAGTGTCCCGCCACCCCTGGAGCCTTCCCGAGGGACCAGCTCACACCGCTGACCCCAGGGCTGTGAGTGGCTGCCTGACTTGCCGTGTGCCGGTGGATGTGAACTTTCTGCGGCGCAGGCACTGTGTCTGCTGGACTTGCTGCGGCCGCGTCACTGACACCTGGTCGGGGGAGGGTGGCGGCTGATACAAGGCTGACCCAGTGGGAAGCAGCTTCCCCAGCAGTGGGCGGACCTGCTGGGCCCACCCTGCTCTAGCATTTCTGCTGAAAACCTGCAGGGGGAACGTCCTTCTAAGTATTTTATGAAGACAAATAAAAGATTCATTAATAAAAACTTAACGTGTGCTGGAGACTTGCGAAGCCCTCAACGATGTGAGAGCGCACGTGCAGTTCCAACGTGGATTTACAGACGTGAAGGCTGGGGGGGCGTCAGCCCATTTCCTTGGTGTCCGTCAAGGGCATCCTACAAAATGCCTGTGGACCAGTCTGAGAAGGCGGCCCACGGACGGTACCTGCTGCGGAGGGTCTGGGCGACTCCACAGAGCTCCTTCCGTTAGGACAGGGCCGTGACCCGGACGCACGTCTCCCCTCACTCAGTGCCCGGTCTCCAGGGTTGCCCTGGCTTTCTTAGGACCAAATGTTCCTCCACGCAGCAGCCACGGCCAAAAGGCCTTCCGTTTTGACAAGCTGCCTTGTTTGATTCTTGCAGCTTAACTGTAACATGCTTCTTAATTGTGGAAGTTAGAGAGGACGGGTTTTCCCAGAGGAAATGCCCCTCCCTTCTAGAATGTTACATCTTTCTTTGGGTGCCATGATCTCTCTTCCACTCACACATTCATTCAATAAACATTTACTGATCTAAAATGGGGGCAAGGAAACCTTTAACCACACCTCTCTCGCACTTTATAAACCATTGGAATCAAAAGAGCAAATACATTTCCTTTCGAATTTGCTGAATAGTTGTCATTGGTATGAGAGGTGTTAGATTTATTGTGAACAAGATAGAAGTTATATTAACTGCATATGTCAGAAGTCATTTTCATTTTCATTACGGCTTAAATACAGATTTACGCTGTATTGACTAGAGGCACCAAACAGTGTGGCACCAGCACTAGTTCTGGAATCAGAGGGTCTGAGTTCTAGGAGCATCCAGGCCACAACCACCTGTAGGGTCTCGAGAGAGTCATTCTACCTCCTGAGGCTTAGTTACGGTTTAATGGAGTGAATTGTTGCGCTGGAGGATTTCCACGTTTTTTTTTTTTTTGGCTGTTCCGTGCGGCATATGGGATCATAGTTCCCTGACCAGGGATCAAACCCCTGTCCCCTGCTTTGGAAGCATGGAGTCTTAACCACTGGACGGCCAGGGAAGTCCCCACGTTCTCTTTTAAGTGTCATCCTCTAGGATTTAGGGAATGGCCCTGGGAAAAGTGTGAAAATTCATATCGTCTAGGGAGAGAACAAAGCAAAGAGACCACATGTCAGCTCACGGCCCTTGGCCAGAGTTGACTGTGGCCCATGGCCTTACACAACCCTCACGCTTTGCTGAAGAATACAAGCTTTTCTGTAGCAAATGTGAATTTTAAAAAAATCTGCAGGGAGTGGGGTATAAACAACAAACCATTATTGAATGTAGTGCCTCAGGCCTTTTCTGTTTTCTGACATTATGTCATTTAATCTTCACTTAATCCTGTCCTTTATTCCAATTTTACAAAAGGAGAAACCAAGGTTTAAAGATAAGCTACTCAGTTGACAAAGGCAGAAGCAATATTCAAGCCCATCTCTGCCTTATAGCCTGTTCCAGGTCCCATGCTGCCTCTTTGGCATAAAGGCTATATTTATAAATTTAAGAAAATTAATTAATTTTAGGGAGGTTAATTAATATTGACTTTCACCATTAGATTTCCACGAGCACAGTCATCAGAATAGTTAAAATAAGAAAATCAGACAACATAAGCATTGGGGCAGATCCAGAGCAACTGAAACTTTCAAACACTGCAGGTGGAGTATGGTTTGCTAAAACCACTTCGGAAAATTTTTTTGTAGTATCTACTAAAGTAGAGCAAACCCACACCCGACGACCCAGCAATTCCTCTCCTAGGTACCCAACAGAAATGCAGAGGAGTGCACCCAGAAACATGTGCGATAGTATTCACTGTCTCATAACTGCAAAAAAGAGAATAACTCAAACGCCCGTCAATGGTAGATGGACAAATGCAGTGTAGAATTCTCTTATAATGGACTATCCAGCTGCGAAGGAGAGAAATACAACTCCACAGGACAACATGGACAATTCTGAACACATAATGTTGAGTGAAAGGAACCAGACCCACCAGAGTACTTGCTGGATGATTCCATTTATACAAAATTCAAGAATAGGCAAAACCAATCCATGGTATTAGCATTAAGATAGTGGTGACCATGCCCCAGAAGGAGACACAAGAGGCTTGTTATCCTGATCTGGGTGCTGGTTACAAAGGGGGGTTTGGTTTGTGAAATTCATCGAATCGCACCCCTTTGATCTGGGCACTTTTCTGACTCTACGTGATACATGAATTGAAATTTTCCTTGAAAAAATTCTAGGACTGCTGCTCCCTATAAGAAAAGCTGCCTGGGTTGAACAGAATCCCCTGTCAGGAATCAGGCTTTCCGAAGGGGCCATGCATGGGGCTGGCAGAACACACGAACAGGAGATCCCCGCGGGGGCCAGGACAGTGCGGTCCACCTCGGGACCTTTCACGGCCTCTCACCAAGTCACCTGCAAAAGAGGAGAGCTGCCAGGGCTGGAGTTCTGAGCACAGTGTGGGCACAGAAATCTCACTCACCTACCCTGGGTCGGAAGCAGAGAGGGCCTGGACGTTCCCCGCACTTGAGATCAGGGATCCACCTGCACGGAGAGGCGTTTAAACAAAGAACACGCATGGTTCTCTCAAATCCATGCCGTCAAGTCTCCCTTTTCCCAGGGCAATCTCTCCTTTCTAGCATGATTAAGCTGTATTTTCAAGTGTCAAACAAGTAAGGTTATAACAATAACCACGGACCCACACACTCTGCCCCCTCTTCCAAATTGAGGAAGCTAATAAAACACCCTGAACCCTGACTTGGGGACACTTCTTTCCAACTTCAGACGCTTATCTGTGTTTTGGGACCCTGTGCATCTTCTTACACACACCTGCTGTCATTTAAAACGTAAAATTTTAACAATACATGATTGCCCTGAGGATTATAGAGTTTACTGAGGTCATTCTCCATTCCAGTTATGCAGTCCAGGGGTCAACCAGTCCAAGTACCCAGCAACGACACCGGCATGTCGTTGTGCAAATGGAGTTACGTGGAAGAGGGAAGGGCACACAGGAAGTTCTCCATGTAACTGACAGAGTTGATGTAAATACATTCCCGGGTCTGATTAGCAGCAGCCTGAGCGTCTGAAGGGAACTTGTGGGTGGCGAGTGAAGCCTTGAGGAACCTGTGTCCCGCGGTCCCAGGGGCCCCTGTGCCAGGCCTGAGGGATTCCTAACAGCCTCCACCTCCGAGAAGGCTTCCAGGAAACCCTTCAGATTTACAGATCTGTGAGTCACTCTGCAATCCTGTGACTGATTACAGAATCTATTTTTAAAAGACAGAAGAGTTAAAGTCTTAGGTAATGACAAATATAACTTCTTCAATGCGATACAGGACAATACACATTTATTAAACAGAATTCATAAAAATTGCAACCACTGAATATTTACTCTGTGTGGGCACCGTGCGTGGCGTTTTTGCATTTATCCTGGTAGGTAAGATCCTGTTTCACAAGCCTATGGTGGCGTTAAGAGATCATGCCTGTCAAGTGCCTGATGCACTTTTATTGTACTTTTGTCTAAGTAGAGTCTTGGTGATATTTTAACTTAGGGTATTTTTTGAAATCATCTTAGGTTTTCAGGTAAACTTAAAGAATAATAAATAAAAGGCTGCAACGTTTCATTATTTCTATGAAATTTCCTTCTCTCAAAAGCTGATATTTACATAGCTTGTAACAATGTATTTCATTCTTTTTGAAATGCCAGGAAAAAACCCCCAGAAACACACATATTAAGACTTCGAGTCTATTGGACAGGGTGCCATAGAAGAGAATGAATTCTCCAATTACATCAAGTCCAATGGTTCCTTATGATAAAAATTAGAAATGGACATTTTAAAAAATAGTATTTGTTTAAAAAATTGCTGAATGTCCAATATTAAGAAACTATTATAAATAAATGATTGCGCATAGATATAAAATTGAGTGCTCTAACAACGAAACACCTTTTTAAAACATTAAATGCCACAGAAAAATCTCAGGATATACTGTTAATGAGTAAAAAACACTTACACATACTAATCTGTTAACAATGGTTGTCTCTGGACGCCAAGGTTTTTATTTACTACATGGCCATTTTCCAGGATGGCCATGTCTTACTTTTTAAATGGAAGACAAGGTATTAAGTGCTGACAGAAAGGGAAATCAGTGTCTCTGGGGGGGGGCACTTCCCCCCCAACCCCGGGAACCTTCAAACCCCCGCCCCCAAGGCAGGGCCCAGACCTGGGAAACAGCGAGTCGGGTGAGCCTGGGCCAGCAGCGTTTCTTCAAAGCTCCCCAGGTGGCCCCAGGCTACCACAGTAAGGCATGTGTCCTGCTTTCCAGAGGTCTGTGGGCCTTTGGGTGGGACTTGAACTCCTATCAAAACATTCCAGAGCCCATACACAGCCCTGCTTCTTACCAATTCACCTTGGGGTCTCTGTCGCAGATAAACTGCTTGTATCAGAATTGAAGTTCTGTGAATATATGGGGCTAGAATGTTGAACAAAAGCTGGATTTCTGAGGTATGTTTTTGGATCAATAGTGAATCTAATTAAAGCTTTCAATGAATTTCCCCTTATTGATTCCTTACTGGAGGACATCCATTGAAAAACTATCGGGAATGTGGAAAGAAGGTGATTTACTTGTCTACAGGGCAAAAGCATAACGTTTATACACGTCCAAGACTTTCCACACTTTCAGAGGAAAAAGGAGACCAAAAGGACCCCCTTGCCAACACCCAGGAGAGCAAGAGCTGGGCATACATCTCACTGTGCACTTCACCTGGAAGACGAGCGGCTGCCTGGATGCCAGGGGACTCGACTAGGAAGTGTTTTCATGGGATGAACGCGTTTACCAAGCACTCCCTGTGCAGGAGGCACACACGCTATCTTATTCAGTGAACAGTACTATCGGACTGGGTCACTAGTAGTCAGAATGCTTAGGGAATGAGCTGGCCCAGTTCACTGAACTCTCCACGTAACTGAAGCTGAGTGACTAACCTGACTCGCGTGAACCTTTCCGTGTGTGTGGGAATCACTGTTCTGCCCGCCCAGGAGCTTCTCTTAGCGCTTTGGCTCCAGGGTCTGGTCCAGTTATCCCCTCCTTTCACTCGCAAAAGTGTGCTAGTTTGGAGGGAAAAATTGTATGGACATCCTGAATCTACAGGGCATAATTTTATCTTCCTTTGATGACTGCCCCAGGATCACCAGGATAAAATGATACCTGTCTTTAGAAGATGGGACCGGAACCCAGGGACTTGGGCGGCAGTTCCTGTGTGACTGTCAGGCTGTGCGTCTGATGAAAATCACACAGGACTGAAGGTCAGGAGACGGATTCCAGGGCTGGCTCTGCCACGAAGTGCCCGGGCGACCTGGGCCGGTTACAAAAGCCTTCTGGACAGCAATTTCATAGCCTAACAGGGATCGTCGTGATGTCACGTTTCAGACAGTATTTTGCAGCCACTCTTTCTTGTTTTTCAACTCTAGCAGCAAGCCTCGTAGGAAGACCCCCCTCTCACCTTTCATGTGAGGTGACCGAGGCCCAGGTGGGCTTTCTGATTTGGATTCGTGCAGCCCTTCCTTCCTCAACGCTTCCCCATCTGCGCAGAGCCTGCCAAGGAGCCCCACGGGGCTCTCTCTGAGGCCACGTCCAGACGATGCTAAAGGCCTTGATTGAAAGTGACAACCCCCAGCTAATCGTCTGTTTGTTTTGACTGCGAATTACGGGTTTGAGCAATGGCCCCCTCCCACCAGCTGCCTGGTCACCGGGCTGTCGTGTCCCCATAGTTGGCCCAAGATTCTGTTGCCCGCCGTGACCATGGGACCAGAGAGGACACTGAGCGGTGGCCGTCAGAATGTCCCCAAGATCGTGCTGATGTCACCGTGAATATCCATGAGATGCAGACGGGTGGAACACTCACTTTGTGTGGGTGTTTTCGTATGTCTTTGGGAGGTCACTGTGGCACACAGGTTAAAGGCTTGCTGTTATTGCTGTGGGCTTTTTCCAGCCTGAAAAGGAGGAGGTAAAGGGCAGCTGCCCTTTTGCCCACGAATCCTGTGCACTGCTCAGCGGAGGGCTTTCAGGTAAGGCCGGGGTTGGCAGCGGTCACGGGAGAGTCCAGCTCTAGCTCTCCCAGGCCTTAGCGCGAGCTGTCAAGCCGCCCCTCCAACCCCATCCCCCCAAGCCCCTGCACCCCCTAACAGCAGCTCTGGGGTGCCCTCAGGCGGAGGGAGACGATGTGGACAAAAGCACTTAGCACGATGCCTGGCACAGGGGAACTATGATCAGGGTACACATTTCACTTTTTCCCTGTTTAAAAACCTTTCCTTTTAGTGGCACCATCCTAAGCCCTCCTAAATGTGGCATTTCCACGGTGTTTACCTGGTGGGCCGCTGACGTAAGAGGCCAGGCCGCTTCCCAGGGTAACACTCCTCTGTTTGATCTTATTTAACGGAACACATTTACTCTTGAGGTGAGGCCAGCTCACCTAACGGTTCAAGTCAAGGAACTCATCTCTATAGGATTTTATTCAATCCGGATGGTAACAATATTTTTAGTGCTTTTTAGACCACATTTTAGGCAACTTTAAACCTAAGACATTCACTGCTGCATTTTATTCAAGAAGGCTGGTAGGTCCTCCTGGGGGAGCCTGTCTGAATCCGTGGAAACAGCAGGCTCAGGAAACGGAAATCCAAGTGTAATAAGAAAAAGGTGTGAGGTAAGAAAAAACAGCCAAGGAAGCAGGATGAAACCTGACTCACTGGGCTGCCTCAAACCCGTTACTGGGGGTTGAAATCATACCCTGGTTGACTGAGCCCAAACCACAAAGTGTGTAACGAACGAAGCACAGCACTGCAGCTCTGGTCACTTTGCTGTTGGGCTGCCTCAAACCCGTTACTGGGGGTTGAAATCATACCCTGGTTGACTGAGCCCAAACCACAAAGTGTGTAACGAACGAAGCACAGCACTGCAGCTCTGGTCACTTTGCTGTTGGACGGGTGGAGCTGGAGGACCTGGCCGGCCAGCTCAGGGGCGCTCGCACTTGGTACCTAACCCAGCTGGCAGGAATCTTGGGAAGAGTGCGGGCAGCTGTCTGCTAGCATTCAGCAAGTCCAAATCCAATTGCTATGGTTTCTGAATCAGTTCCTGGGATATAAATGGAAGGGGGAAAAGGGACAATGATGCTTCCAAGAATAAAAGCAGTGTAAGTCTGGAAACTCCCCAAAACTCTAGTCACTGGGAGGAAGCTTTTCTGAAGGCACTTGAATCCCCTTCAGTTCTGCATACTGCCAATGGAAAATGAAATCACTCCCTTCTTGGCCCTGAAACGGTTCTCCAGCTACTTCACACCTGGGCCCAAGATCTGCCAGGGGCCAGCTGGTCATTGTGCAGAGTCTGGTGGCTGATGGCCAGCAAGAGGCAAGAGAAAGGAAAGCGGAGCTAAAATTGGTCCCAAATACAGTCTGAAAAGCAATATTTGAAATTCGACTTCCGGGTGTGAACAGGAAGCAACATGGAAATGCAGTAATTACAGGACTGAGAGTGGCCTGGGTCCCTGATTCTGTTCATGCAGATACAGTCTCTTATGAATATCTTAGGTTATGGATACATGTTAATTGAGCTCTCTCTCTATATATATAACTAAATAATCTTAAGACACTTAAGATTTAAGACAAAGGCCTATAAATGATTGAGGGCAGTGCTGATGCAAACCTTGGGTTGTGCCCAATCTCTGCTGCCTTTCCCCTGGTGGGGCTGGGAGGGCTGCCCCAGCAGTCGGGCTGTCCCTGCAATGCTGGACGGGCTTGGCTGTAGGGACACAGACACACACTTCTGTGCTATCACCTAATGGGGATTAGTGGGGATGGATTCACAGAGCCATCTCTCTCTATCGAGACCCCTTGTCTCTCTCTGGAAATTCTCATGAGATTCATAGAAAATCTTCTCTCCTACCCTCTTCCCCCACAGACTCTTACAGTGATAATATCACACCTCTTGATATCTGTTTACATTGTTATACCTCTCAATTTCTTCTATCTTTTTACACCCCCTAACGTACTTCCACATTTGGTTATCTAGGTGACCTTGTTCTCAGCAGAGGGCTAGCTTGCCGGAGTTCCTGCAAGGAAAATACACAACCAGCCTTGGAGTAGTACCCAGGTTTTCTCTTCCTTCAGAAGTTCACTGGAGAACAAGTTCGATACTCATTCAAAAAGAGAATGTTTTTATATGCCTGTTTTTGTTTGTTGAAATACCAAAGGCCTCTTTGTCATGCAAATAAACACACATCCACAGTCCTAGGCTCAACAGATTAATAGAATCTATCCTTTGAGACAAAAGTTTACACCTAAGCCAAGAGGAAGAATCACTTTAAGGTCTGAAAAGGATTTAAGTCCTTCTGCAAAGGTAATTTTCTGACTAACAATGACTCACATGGGAAAGAGAGGAAGGCTTTGCATTACTGCGTCAGGACCTGTCTCATCTTGCTTTCTGCTTGGTCTCCGGCCATAGGATCCCTTGTAACCAAGCACTGTGCTTTGTGCCTTGTACCGGCCCTTGGTTTTTTTGAAGACAGCCATGAGGCCACAACCTCAAGGCAGAAATCAGCCTGAAGTTACTGTTATCTGGGAACACAGTGCAATGCCCGAAGATCTTTCACTCCTCTAGATATTCCTTACGATTCTCCCGACACGGATGAAAGTCTCCCAGTGTAACTACAGTAAAATTTGATCCTTGGGAAGAATATGAGTCCTTGAGGATACCTTTTGTTTGGATTACATCCATATATTTTATGTTGAAAGAGACTTTAAATAACATTGCAGATACCATAATTTCATCCTCTGTGTATATTAATATACTCCCTTTCTAACTTCCAAGGCTGTGGAATTTACTGCCTAATAAGGCAGCCTGTTCTTCATTTGGGCCTTTACTGTTTATCCTATTAAATGCTGCCCTTCATCCTTCTTCCCTTCTAGTCACTCTCTATCACAGTACCCTATTTTTTTTTCAACGATCATTGACCAGTATCATTAATTTCCTTTTTCTTTTGTAAGTTTACTTCTGCATTTTCTGTTTTCCGAACTAAAATGGAAGCTCCACGAGAGCAGGCAACTGGCCAGGCCTGTGATCCTGCTGCCAAGGTGCTCTGTGCATCCTTTCTAAGCCTACAGAAGCCGCGCTTGGAGTCTGGCCCCGGCCCCGCCCACCCCCAGCCCCGCCTCCCTGCAGGTGGAGTCCATTCCTGCTCTGGAGAAACGCTCTTTGAAGATTTGAGGATGGCTGTCCTGTCTGCAGCCCCCTCCCCATCTCTCCTGTCAGGACTAAATAGCCTCAGCTATTTCAACTATTGTTCATGAATCCCGGGCAGGCTACGTTTCCTCAGTCTTAGCCTAGTTTCGCACCTTCTTAAAATGTAACACTTAAAACTCTCACAAACCTTTGACCAGATTTCACTTCCAGGAATTATCCAACAGAGACTTACCTAAGTGCATAAAAATGTATGAACAAGGATGCAACCTCTTCTAGAAATAAGCCAAATATCCAACAATAGGGGCACGTTCTAATCCTGGTATACAGGACGGCTATTAAAAGAATGCATCCACATGGAATCTGCTCAAGTTGTAGTATGAAGTTAAAAAGAAAAAAGGAACTTTTAGAACATGATTACAAACATGAGTTACGAACTCTAAATTATAGGTTAGAGCATGGATATGATTCTATTTTTGTTGAAAATTCATTACGTATACCCACCTCTCTCTCTCTATATATACACACACGTATATACATATATACATACACACACACATATATGTCTCCATACACACACGTATATGCTATATGAAAGGCAAAATTTGGGGGAAAGCTATAAACTTGTTATTTCTCAGTTGTGTGGGGATAGGTTTATGGGGATTTTTACTTTATGTCATATATTTCTATAATTTTTGAAGTTTTAAAAATATATATGTATATATAATTATAAGGTTACTTGGAATAACAGAAAAGCAAAATGTTACTCCAGGAGAGGTCTGGCGAGGGAAGCAGGCTAGCACCAGTTCCTCGTTTGCTCTGAACACCAGCCATCCTTCCATTAATTCATAAGAGGTGCTCAAGGTGTGTTTTGGAATGCAGAGAGTAAGTCTGCACGAAGCTTGAAGGCACCCACAACTCCTGGTCTGTCCACCTCCCGGCCCGCACTCCTCAGAAGAGTCTACATATAGTCATTTCCTATCGCTCGTGGCTTTTCTAGGCTCCTACATGAAAAATAGACTAGCTCAGGGTCAGAGAATTTTGTACTTGGAATGAGTCATAGTACAGCTAAGAATCACCTTTCAGAAGTTCTGCCAACTTAAAAAGAATAGAACTTTTGTTTCAACTTCATCTTTCAAGGATAACGCCTGAAGAGGAAATACAGAGCTTTGTAAGAAACCCAGTGGGATCCAGTAAAAAGATGTTTCATTTACACAGCAGTGGAGTTGTTTTCCAGTTATTCTTTGCTTATTGACATTTTTATGCATAGTGTAACACAGTGTAACCATTTGCATGGATTTTAAATATTTTTCTTAGTTTGCAAATCATTTATTTTGCAAGTACGCCTGTTTTTTCAGTAGTTTGTTTCAGATAATGGGGGGGGGGGGAATCTAGTGAGTGGGCAAATTCTCTCCAGAAAATGTATAGGCACTTGTGCAAAAATCATCCCATAATTTCATATGCAAACACTGTTCTATCTCCAAATCTGTGGCCTCCGGAATTTGGAAGTCAAATGTACTCTGGACAAGCGGAATTCACTCCTGTGCTTTATGATGCACTCTGGCAGGACATGGCTGGGACATTACAAGATGCTGAAAAATAGGAACTCTGATATTTCCCACTCGCTGCAGCATTCACTCCTCACATATTCCCTTTCTTTTGGGTTATAATGCCAATATTTCACATGAAATTCATTAAACATGAACACCTGAAATAGTAATAGATTTTTTTATATCACTTAACTCTGTAGGTGCTACTGAAAACAAAACAAAAAAACTGGAAAATAGTCTATATCACTAATTAACAAGACCTAATGGGCATTTTCCTTCACTGAGGAATCATATTCTTCTAGTGATCATTTGCTTGTCATGTAGCTTGCCAACGGAAATAGGAAAAAAAATATACACCAAGTATCAGGAACAAAAAATGGGGAGAAAGAGGAAGTGACAGACGGGAGGAAAGACATTTGTTACAACATGAACTATTTTGTGTAAACAATGAGAATGCCTGGGCTTTAATAAACCAGATGCTGCCAGATTATGCTTAATATATTTTTTTTCTGACAAAGCAGACTTACTTTTCCTGTATTGTAATTTTACTTAGAAAAACACAAGGTTGGAAATACATATGCATGTTTTATATGCAAATATATTATACATATATTTAACATGTTCATTATGAAAACGAATTCAGGAACATCTGAGTTAGAACTGAAGACAATTCCATGGTTAATAGGGTAATGTCTTGACTCCTAGACTTTTAACAAGATCTCTAAACACCACTTTTAAAAAACTGATTGTAAAATATGCATTTTACAATGCAGGTGTTGAGGAATAATTGATAAACTGCTGCATTAAGGATACGTATTGATAGGATGAAACAAAATTCCAGAGTTTGGGGAAAACGTCTTAGAATTAAAGTCTGGAAAGTCACTTTGTATTAATCAAGTCTAGACTTTCACATGAGATGATTAATTTGAAAGGTTTTACTTTAAGTCTTTGATAAAAGGTAAAATTTCCCTCAGGCCTGTGGACTGTGGAGCACACAGTGCATCCCTGGACGTGCAGAGTGATGCTTAAAGGAAACAGGACTGAGTACTGATACACAACCACTGGACCAATTGGTGCCCAAAGAAATGTGATCGACTTCAAGTTAGGAGCAGGGCAAAATGCATCATGAAATACAGAGATACAGCTGCAAATAAGAAGGGAAATGATGGGCATGGCCCACTGGCGGGACATCTAGGTAGGACGACACTCCTGGTGACTCCTGACTCAGGGCCAGAAGTGCTCTAGCGCATCCCTGAACTGAGAGTGAGCGTGAACAAACAGTGAGCCCCCAACCAGTGCTGGGAGGGGATGAGTAAGCATCCGTGTTTATCTTCACTATCCAGCCACGTACTACCAGAGTTACCCGCGTCTCTGGGCTCCGCATCTGGACACAAAGCTTCTACCTACTCTTCAGAATGGCCATGGCCCTGGCTTTCTACTGAAGTGGTCCAGCTCGGCCCTGACCTGGGTCTCTGGATCTCCTGGAGCCTCTATGTACTACCTCAAATACCTCCTTTAACGAAGTCTTGAATTTTGTTGTTATCGGGAAAGAGCTAAGAAATTCATGTGACAGCCTTCTTATTTCACGCTTAAAACTTTTATTACGTATTCTCACCATCCTACTTCTTTCAGAGGAAAGAATAGAAGTAACTAGTTCTTAAAAACCCACTCATCAAATGAACATTTATTTTAAATTGTCTTATCTATCAAATAGATCTTTCTACCAAAACAGCTAAATTAAAAGTTTATACATTTGGGGGCTTCCCTGGTGGCACAGTGGTTGAGAATCTGCCTGCTAATGCAGGGGACACGGGTTCGAGTCCTGGTCTGGGAAGATCCCACATGCCGCGGAGCAACTAAGCCTGTGAGCCACAACTACTGAGCCTGCGCGTCTGGAGCCTGTGCTCCGCAACAAGAGAGGCCGCGACAGTGAGAGGCCCGCGCACCGTGATGAAGAGTGGCCCCCGCTCACCGCAATTGGAGAAAGCCCTCGCACAGAAACGAAGACCCAACGCAGCCAAAAGTAAATATAAAAATAAATAAATAAATAAGTAAAAGATTACTATTAAAAAAAAAAGTTTATACATTTGGAATAACCTTAAATATAAATGAACTTTAGAGTAAAATCAGGATTCCTTTTCTATGCATGGGCTCTGCGTTCTAATGTGGGTGAACCTATGCTCTGTGATTTAGCTGGATGTTGTCAGCCCCTTTAGAGACAGGTACAGGTGGTCCAGCTCTGCGCCCAGGGCTCCGAGGGCCCCTCATGCTGTGACCGTGCCTTATTCACTACATGTACCACTTATGCAGGAGCTGTTTTCATGGTGAAAAGGAGAGAAACAATTCATGTCTACATGTAGGCACTGAAACTACTAGACCCAGATTCTCCCTTCCCCCACCCCCCCCACCGCCAACTTTATTGAGGAATAACTGGCAAATCTAACTGCATACATTTCAAGCGTATGATGTGATGCTTGATATACATATGCATTGAGAAATGATTACCAAGATCAAGATCACCTCCCATAGTTAAACTCTTTTTTTGTCTATGTGATGAAAGCACCTAAGATCTACTCTCAGCAAATCTCAAGTATACGATACCGTGTTACTAACTGCAGTTACCAAGCCGCACGTTAGATCCTCTGAACAAATTCCTCTTAAGACTGAAAGTTTGTACCTACATCTCCCCATTTCCCCCTCCCTCTGACCCAATTTCTCTTTCATCATAGAAGGCATGTCTAACACTCTGTTTTACAAATAAGTTATAGAGTAAATCCCTCTCTTCTAACAACAGGAAACTGACTGACAAAACCACTTAGAATGAGATTAAAAAAAAAGTAAAACAGCAAGTGAACTAGTTTCCCCTCTAGTACCTGAAGCAGTGAAGGCACACCCTTTCCTTGGTTCCCCGAAGTACATGGAGCCACATTGTAATCGAATGTGTTATTCCTGCCTAAGTGTTTGACATCAGGGGAGACAGCTAAAATTGAGCAATAAGGGGAAGGATGCAACAACTGTAAGATCATAACAATAATTTAAAATACCGATTATACTCCAAATCCTCAAATCAAGAGCAAACATCCATTGTACAATTCATTTTTAAAGGGGCATCATTGTAGTATAAATTGACCATATTAACCAAAAAAAAGTTGTTATTAATCATTAATACTATTTCTATCATGGAAAAGTTTACTAACCCAAATTCCCTGCACCCCCCCCCCCACTTTTCTTCCATTTGAGTAGCTTTCTGAGAGCAGCTGATCTGTCTTAGATCAAATGAAGCCAAAGCATAAACAATAAATTGATTCTAAATCACTTTCCCTGCCAGGCTGCCCACTTCCTACTTCACTGGAAAGCAACAGAAAAAAACAAAAATAAAAACAAAACAAAACAAAAATTCAAAAAACAAACTCCACAGGGTCACTAACATGGGTTTTGAATGGAAGGAGTCAGCGCTTCCCCAGAGTTGCTGGGCTGAGCCCTGCCTCACCATGGGGCGGGAGCTGGGAGAAGAAGGCAGACGGGCCAACTTGGCTGCGACTCAACACACCCAGCATCTTTGCCCTGAGAATACAAAGTGATGCTAACCACCATGGATCACGTAGCATATACTGGGTACCGAGTACCATGCACATCCTTGGAATTCTTAAGATAACTACCTCCATAATTGGCCCTAGTTTTTCTTAATTTATAGATGAGAAAAACGAGACTCAAGAAAATGACCTTGCCAAGGTCATAGAGCATGTAGGCAGCTGGGGTGGGATTTAAACCCAGCCTGTCTCAGCATCCTACGTGACTTCAAAACTCCATCTACCCAGATGTCACTCATCCACGGCAGCCATGCAGAAAAGCTGGAGCCCATGTGTGTGGGCGTCAGTCCAACTTGGCAGGTTGTCACCTCCGTGGCCTTGGTATATTTACCTAGACTCTCTATGCCTCAGTTTTCTCCTGCTGAATTGCTTACAATGCTTTTTGCCACAAAGGGTTGTTAATGAGACCCTAAAGCTCACATGCCAGTGCCTATCACACAGTAAGCATTTGATACACATTTCCTATTCCTATTAGTTACAGATGTTCTTTTATCCTCAGCACGTCCATGGGTGCTTCTGGGTGGGCATAAGCACTACAGATCCTGTAAATTGGGTTTTGATTCAGGCAGAGATTAACACTGCTGTTTTTAATATGAGCACAGGCACTTCTACCCTCTGGCATGAAAAAATAAAAATAAAACAATGCAATGCAAGTAATAAATTTTTAGAAACTATATCATTCAAGAAAAATTAATTTTCGTGAATTGAAAGATGTGAACTTCCCATACGGCATCCTTTATTCTTGTAACCAGAGATGACAAAACTTGTATGAATAGCTCCCAATCAAGAGACAGGTTCCAGAATATTTATAGGTTTCCTGCAGGACATTATTCTACAGATTCTTATGTTTGGAAGAACGTAGTCTGATGTCTAAACTTCCTTGATGTCTAAATATTCCTTGCTCAGATTCAGACACCACCATCCACTGGTACCTTGTTCTTCCCAAAGCGCGCTACCTACACAGCTCTGTCTATACAAACTTTCTTCCTTAGATTGAGCTTCAGGTGAAATATGCCAGCTTTCACTCCATCTCTTAATGTGACACTACAGGTTCGTGAATGTCCAGTTAATTTTGCAAGGGTATCTTTACAAGAACGCATTAGAGAGTGTTAGGAATGTAGAGACATTTTAAGGCATATTAAAATTATGAACTGCAATGAGGCCATCTAGTTAACTAAACCATAATATTAATTAGCAAAGATGTGGTGGCTGATAGGATTTCATGGATTCCCATAGGGTAAACAGAGCCTGTTGACAGAGTGTTGATTTCTAAGCAGATGAGGGTAGCGCAGTTAACCACGTACAACTCAGCCTTGGTCAACATCTGTGCCACGATCCAGTAAATAAAGCCATAGAAATCACTATGAAACACTGGGATTCAGAACTGTATGTGCCGGGTGGCAGGATCGGATCCCAGGGGTCAAGAAGCTAGAATGAAGGAGTGTTGATAACAGCATTCATTTTAAAAGGGGCAAATGACAAGTGCTTTATTTAGGTTCCCAAACCCCGACATACCAGGATAGCAAGCAGCAGCTGGGAGAGGGCAGGAGTGGTCGGGGGGCTGCTTGGGAAGCATGGGGTCCCTTGGGCAAGTGACAAAGTGTGACAGGAGCCATCAGCTGGTTGCAGGGAGGGGGCTTCTCAGCCTCGGGAAGAAGACGCTCAGCTGTCTTTAAACTGGGGGGTTGGCACGAAGAAAGAAGGCATCACACGTGGTGTCGGAGGGCCAGAAGAAAGGTGAGGCGGGGACACAGATAATGTACTAATGACAAAAATTTTTTTTTAAATGATTAGAGCTGCTGAAAAAGGTGGAACACAGATTGTCTCGGGTAGCGGTGAGGTCCCTGCCCTTGGCAGGGTTCACGGACTTCAGGCCCCGGGCAGCCCTCCCGGACCTGAGGCCCAAGCCACTCAGGCTGCTGCTTCCTGTCGCGTGTCCCGCAAGTCCAGGACCCCAAGGACTCCGCGCTCTAAGAGGGCGGAAGCCGCGATCCCCCTCCTGGGCCTCGCGCACCACAGCTGTGAGCAGGGTCACCGCGGTGCACAGCTGTGGTGGCTCTGAGACAATTTAGAAAGCAGACAGCTGGGGGGAGGGGAGGTCCTGTAGGCTCGGCTCTCTTGGGGGCCCGCCCACCGAACCCGGGGGAGCTGGCCAGATGGAATCAACACCACTGTTTACATGGAACATCCTGGCTCGGAGGGGATGGGGCGCGCACGGCACAGCTGTGATTGGAGCCCTTCGCGACGGGCAGCCCACGGCGCAGGGAGCAGGGCCTTCTCAAAGCACTTGACGTAGTTAACCTTAGCAAACAGGCCCGCGGCAGCTTGGTGAAGGCTTGTGATCTTCTAGTGCTTTCCTTTCTCGAGGAGCACGGGAGGGTGCTCAAGGCTCCGCTCAAGGAGCATGTCCCCCGGGGAAGGGCTGGAGGTGCTGCAAGGCTGGCTAGCCATGCACGCTGGCCACCGAGGCCACAATGAAAGCCCACTTCTTTTTGACAAACCTGGCTTGCACGGAGAGCTCCTAGACCCAGCGGCTCTCAGAAAAATTTTAAAAGAAAAGATTAAAATCATAAGCAGCCCACCTTGTAACACAGGCAGACCCCGGAGATACTGCAGGTTCCGTTCCAGACCATGCAATAAAGCGAATATGGCAGTAAAGTCAGTCACACAAGTTTTTTGGTTTCCCAGTGCACATAAAAGTTATGTTTACACTACACTGTAGTCTAGTGGGTGTGCAATAGCATTATGTCTAAAAAATGTACATTAAATGTACATTAAAAATGTACTTAATTAAAGAGTACTTATTGGTAAAAATGTTACCCATCATCTTACAGTGCAGGGTTGCCACAAGTCTTCAATTTGTAAAAAACGCAGTATCTCTGAAGTGCAATGAAGCAAACTGCAATAAAACAAGGTCTGCCCGTATCTGTAAACACTGGTGCATTTAATGCATCAGTTCCATCTCTGAGATTTTAAACAAATCATTAGTCTATTTTCTTCTATCAGAAACATCCCAGTTGGGACTTCCCTGGTGGCAGAGTGGTTAAGAACCCGCCTGCCAATGCAGGGGACACGGGTTCAATCCCTGGTCCGGGAAGATCCCACGTGCCGCAGAGCAACTAAGCCCAGGCACCACAACTACTGAGCCCACGTGTCGCAACTACTGAAGCCCGCGCACCTAGAGCCCGTGCTCTGCAACAAGAGAAGCCACCGCAATGAAAAGCCCTCACACCGCAACGAGGAGCAGCCCCCGCTTGCCGCAACTAGAGAAAGCCCGCGTGGCAACGAAGACCCAGTGCAGCCAAAAATAAATAAAATTTTAAAAATGTACATATATATATATATATATATACACACATTTTATGTTTCTTTTACACATATAAAAGAAACATCCCAGTTATTGAGAATGGAGATCCTTTGTTTAATTTTTTTTTAAATTCCACATCTGTTCACAGAAGTTGGCAGAAGACACTGGGAGAAATTGTGAAATCCCTGCTTTCTCATGAATCAGATCCTGGGAGGGGGCACACAGAGCTGTCAGCAGAGGACGTCTCCCACCCTGGCATGCCTTGGTGCAGGCACAGCCTGGTGAGAATGCCCTCGGGGGAGAGCCACAGCTGGTGACAGCGGGGCACCCCTCCAGAAGGTGGCTTTGGCAGCAGCAGCAGGTCCTGCAGTGGCTGATCAGAGCCCTCAAGGCTGCTAAGTGCAAAGTGCTCTTTTCCTACCTCGTGCCTGAATTCCTCCCGTGCCTCTGGGACCAAGTGTCCTGCTCAGCTACTCCAAGCAATTATTTCATCTCTTCACAGAAAGGAACGTTGCCCTCACGCTGAAGGCTTGTACCATCACACTGACTTCCAATTCTGAAAGTCAAATGGTAGTCTTTAATGCTTAAAAGAATGTAGCATTAAAAAAAAAATATCACCCATCCCACGGCCCCAAACAAAAAAGAGTCAAATGGGACCGCCCTACCCTAGAACCGGCATCTGTTAGCTCATCTGAAATGTGTGTGTAATTGATGAGATGTGGGCAAGTTTCACCACAATCTTCACAGCGTGCCGGGGGTGGGATTGCGAGCCACTGGCTTCCAGAGAATAAATCAACAGAGGGATACAGAGGAAGCCACATGTGTGCACGTGAGCAGACCCGGTTGGAGAGAACCCCGGGGTATTTCTCGAATGATTTCCATTTCCTCTTTGAGGCCACGGGACAGAGGAGTGAGAAGGGGAGAAGACAGGCACTTGAGAAGAGGCTGGAGGGCCGCGTGCTTTGGGGGCCTTTCTCGGGCCCTCTCACCCGCTCCCCCTGGAGACGGCAGCTCCTGGGGCAGCCACTGTTGCCTGGCAATCAGAAGACTGCGATTTCAGAGGGATCAAATCACTTAATAATTCGGCTCACAGACAACACCTCCACACCTTTTATGGTTTATTTATTCACATATTATTTCAATACCTTGTTGAATCTTTTTATCAAGTGAGAAAACTGAAGTTTCAAATCACAGAAGGATGATAGCTTGGAGGGCCAGGTTTGCCTGCCCTTGTTTAAAATAATTCAATTATTTCATTTTTATATTGTTGGAGGAACATGTTCTTTGACGCATAACTGGCTTATAGATAAGCAAACAGGAAAAAAAGACAAAACCAATGATCTTCATACAGTATTTGTATTTTCAGAATTCTTTCTATGCCTAGCGGGTAGGTAAGGAATTTATTTATAAAAATGGGACTCTACTACACATAATTTTTCACTTGCCTTTTTTCATTTAATAGACTGCCAAGTATTTTATTTTAATAAATATTTATCTACAAAATACTTTTTACTGGCAGAGGAGTATTTCATCATATAGAGTCAAGTTACATATGTAACGGGTCCTCCACTGTTGGAGCCCATGCATGTTTTCAGGTCTGCCACCGCGCTCGCAGTAGGTGAACAGAAGCGCTCCCTCCCCTGGTCCCAGCCAGGTCACAAATTGGTTATTCAAAGAAACACAGGCTGTTTAGGTGTGGAAAACAAAAATCAACAAGCTTTCCATTTCTAATAAGGCTATCTACACCCTCGTTTTTTAAAGTAAAGGGGATTCTTTGTTTCAGCAACTACACCATCAAGGCATAGGGCAGCTCTGGGGTCTATCCTGGAAGAAACGTCAATTGTAAATACATTACAGTAGTTATTACGGTGAGGCATGATTTGAGAATATTTTCTCATCACATTTTAAATTATTTTCAAGCTTCCTATAAAAATTGATACTTTTCTATTTAGGAGAAATAATAGAATCAATACCATTTTTGAAGTTTGGGGAAAGATCAAGAGTACAGAAGAGTATAGGGCTAAAAAATTTTTCTGAGGTGCTTAGGTGCACACAAATACATCACTTCCTTTTTTTTCACAAATGGGATTGTCCTATGGATGCTGTAGGCAAAGTACAGGCTCCATCTTGGCCATCGCTCACCGGACACACTGTGATCTACTGCAATCTGTTTGCTGCTGGGCAGTATCCCCCAGGTGGCCCCAGAGGTGGACACAGGGTTTGTGGGCCCTGAGACTTATGCATATAAAATTAGGTACAAAGTGCAAGTGAATACTTGGAATGAAAAATCACAAGATGCTTTCCTTATGCAAATTTCCTAAAACATTAAGACCCTGCCAGCATACTGCTAGGACCACCCAGGGCCTTGGAAGGAGCTTCAGTTTCATCAGCTTTATAGTAAATTCCCTCTAGGTGATTTACTTATCCATTTGTTCTTTGATGGATATTTGGGCTGGTCAGTTTTATTCTGTTTTGTTGTGTTATTAAAACAATACTGGGTGGGAGGTGTGAGAGGGAGCTTTGTCAGCTGAGGTCATTCTCACAGTGGCTGTGCTGCCTTCCTTCCCCGGTGGATCTGAGAGCCCTCAGGCCATCAGGAAAGGAGCAAGGTGGAGGCTTCGGTTCTGCATTCCAGGAAAGTGGCTCAAGCCCCCTGGGGAGATTCTGGCTCTGTAGATCTGGGCGGCACACAGAAGTCTGCGTTTTGACAAACGTCCTCAGGAGTTTCTTTGCATGCTAACATTCTAGAACCAGTTATTCAAGCTCCAGAAAGAGCACAGGCTCGGCCTTGGGAAAGTCACACTCTCTCTTGCTTCCCTTTCTTTATCGGGCAAAGGAGGATGATAATATGCATCTGGAGGGTTGGTGAGGGGCTGGGGTAATGAATTCACATGACATTCATTCCATTCCATTAGCTCCATTGCACAAGCGTGGCACAGGGCAGCTTTATTAACATCTAATCTAGGCAGAACCTCCAGTAACTTCAGGAAGGGAGCCATCAAGAAACACTGCCACCCCAGTGCTTTGCCTGGCCCCAGCAAGGACACAGCCACCATTCACAGCCACCATTCACAGCCACCCCAGAGCGGGCGGGCAAGGACGCGGCACAGACTCTGTCACCAGTGCGAGGGAAAGGAGAGGTCTCTTTTTCCAAGGGAACCTATACACTCCTAGTCGACAAAGGTGAAAGTGGAAAGCTGAATAAGGAGCAGCTGGGCCTGGAACACCTGATCAATCAATTTATGTCCGAGTGGGAAAAATATTTTGGTTTCCTGGTCCCTGAGATCATGACGCTTCACATGTTCCTGCAAGTAAAATATCCATAAATAGAAATTTTTTTAAATAACAGGTGATCTCTGTCATCTAATTCCCATTGCTTGATAGAATTCTTTATAAATGAGCAGAAAAACTGAGCATGAATGGCAAAGACAGCTTATACCCCCATGACATGGTTTAGGCTTTCGTCCACTGGCGTCCCAGAGTTAACTCAAAAACAGATCTCCGTACACGTGGGTATATTTTACAAGATTCTGAATTGTTACCAAGAACTTTGGTCAATACAACCACATAACTGGAAAATCAACTACAAGTTTAAAGTCTTCATTTTATCAGGGATTTGCAAAGGAAATTTTCTCTAAATTAGCAGAAAAGAAACAGGGCTTCAAACCGCAGGAGGAATGACAATGATTGTGACGGTGCTTGCGCAGCTCAGCACAGCAGACGTGTCTGGTCAGCTCGTCCAAACCTGTCTCTTCACTCGGCAGTTAGCAGGCCGGGGCACTTTCAACACGGCCCACGGACGTATATCAGAGACACAGAGGCAGTGCCCCAAGAACACGGGGAGGAACTGCGCTCCAGACAGGCCTGTTTCCAAACCAGTGATGGTAACTTACCTGCATACAGGTTTTAGTCTTCACCAAAACTGCAAAGGAAGGTTGCCCTATAACATCTGGAAACAGGATGACGAGAGACTGGGGACCGGAAGGAACACAAGAATTTAACCCGTACAGAAGAGGGGCGACATTCTTATAAGAGGAGATGAGGCTTCATTATGAAAAAATAAAATAGCATGAGGTGTTTGTGCAACCCTAGCTGCTCTTTTTTTTTTTTTAAACCAGAGAACAGGCAGACCTTGGAGGTATTTTGGGTTTGGTTCCAGACCACTGCAATAAAGTGAAAATCGCAATAAAGCGAGTCACAGATTTTTCTGGTTTCCCAGTGCATATAAAGGTTATGTTTACACTATACCATAATCTTTTAAGTGTTCAACAACATTATGTCTAAAAGAGCAATGGGGCTTCCCTGGTGGCGCAGTGGTTGAGAATCTGCCTGCCAATGCAGGGGACACGGGTTCGAGCCCGGGTCTGGGAAGATCCCACATGCCGCGGAGCAACTGGGCCCGTGAGCCACAACTACTGAGCCTGCGCGTCTGGAGCCTGTGCTCCTCAACAAGAGAGGCTGCGATAGTGAGAGGCCCGCGCACCGTGATGAAGAGTGGCCCCCACTTGCCGCAACTAGAGAAAGCCCTCGCACAGAAACGAAGACCCAACACAACCATAAATAAAAATAAATAAATAAAAGAGCAATGTACATACCTTAATTTAAAAATACTTTATTGCTAAAAAATGCTAACCATCATCTGAGCCTGAGATCTTTTTGCAATAATAGCATCAAAGATCACTAATCACAGATCACCATAACAAATACAATAATGAAAAAGTTTGAAATATTGCAAGAATTACCAGAACTGACAGAGAGACACAGAGTTAGCAAGTGCTGTTGGAAAAATGGCACCGAAAGACTTGTTTGATGTGGGGTTGCCACAAACCTTAAATTTGTAAAAAAAAAAAAAAAAAAATGCAGTGTCTCGGAAGCGTGATAGAGCAAAGCACTGTAAAACGAGCATTAAATTTCGGTTTCTGATATTAGGCTTCAAGATTTCTGAGGTGAAACAGCTCCAATGCCATGGGAGTAGGTAGGAAAGGTGATTTGGAGGTGCAGATCTCTGGGGTTCTGAATGTCATCCTCAAGGGCACTGAGTGATAAACTTCAAGGATGAGGAAGTGGGTACCTAAGATTGTCCCACTGAGAGCAGCTGAGAGCTCTGAGATGCCACGCACCCCTCTTTGCACCTCGGTACCCGAAATATGAGTTACGGTGCAGCGACTGGGGAGCCCTTCAGAGGAGAGCCAGAGGCAGTGGTCAGTGAATAGGTTCAAGATTTAATGTGGGCCTGGGTGGCACAGACACAGGGAAATGGATTGGGGAGGGGCTGCTTTAGCAGTCAGAGCAGGAGAGGGGGAGATGACAGGCAGCTGGGGGGCATGGACCAGGGGATGCGTACAGAGCAGGTAAAGGCCCCCGCCAGCAGCATCTGTTAGCATTTAAATGTCACGTATGAAGAAAGTGAGCCCCAAAGGTAAGGTTCAGGTCGACAACAAGCAAGGGAGCGAAGAATAAGGCTGGTCATATTACCAAGAGGTGTAGTCAATCCACGGAGCAACTCAACCAACCAGGGAGACGAACGGGCTGTGCCTGCTTCGTGCCTGAGCGCCCAACCATCGGCAAACGCTCGGCAGACCCCTGAGAGAAACCTGCTGAATAAATGAGCGAGTGAACGGGTCCTTCAGTAGCCATCACTGACGGTACCTCAGGGGGGGCTGACACGTTTTCTTAACCCAACGTTACTGTAAACCGTTCAGAAACGGAACTGCTGCACAGGAATCAGACAGCTGCAGTCAATAAGAAGAAACTTACGGATGCACAAATTCACCCTTCAATACTTGCTGAGGAGGCAAATTCCGTCCCCCAGGATTTTCTAGAAAGGAGTCATAGGTGAATTCTGATCGACAGAGCCAGCACTGCTATGAAATAGAACCCAAAGTTGCCAAACCTAGAAGACACCGGTGGGAAGTTTGCATTTACAAACAAGAAAATTAAAGGGAAAGAACTTATTGACCAAATCATTGGGTCAGATATTCAGTAAGTCATGGTAAGGTTTTAAAAAAATATTATTTGCAAATCAATCATTCTGGGGCAGCACGGGTGTCTGAAAGCTCTTCAGATGATTCCAGTGAGCAGCCAGCGTTGAGAACCACGGAGCTGAGGGCTGTTGAGGGGAGGAGCACAGCTGCCTGACCCTGGACCGCCTTCCACTTGGCTCCACTGAAGTAGCCGATGTGTGTACTCCTGGCTACCGGATGTTACATGGGCCCAGGATTTAAACAAGGTTGCCTGGGTGTGCATGTGTATTTTAATTATGAGGATAGAGGCAATAAGTAATTATTTTGTTCTCACAATGCCCTGCTGTCAATCTAGCCTTTGGTGCTCTTGTCATAGTTCTTTTGACTTTTTCTTCCCACAAACATTGCTGGGTTTCTTATCACATTTATCCTCAGTCCCTTTGAGGTAAGCTGCATACTTATAATCATTTCTTGCTATCAGACCATACAGGACTAAGAGTTTAAAAAAAGACATTAGGGCTTCCCTGGTGGCGCAGTGGTTGAGAATCTGCCTGCCAATGCAGGGGACACGGGTTCGAGCCCTGGTCTGGGAAGATCCCACATGCCGCGGAGCAACTAGGCCCGTGAGCCACAAGTACTGAGCCTGCGCGTCTGGAGCCTGTGCTCCGCAACAAGAGAGGCTGCGATAGTGAGAGGCCCGCGCACCGCGATGAAGAGTGGCCCCTGCTCGCCGCAACTAGAGAAAGCCCTCGCACAGAAACGAAGACCCAACACAGCCAAAAATAAATAAATAAATTAAAAAAAAAAAAGACATTAAAAAATATTTGAATATGTGTATAGTGTGAGTGAGGGAAACTTTCATGGAGAAAGGCTTAGGTGGAGGCCGGGATTCACTTCTGTGCTTTGTCACCTCAAACGGAGTCTCCATCTCCCCCTCTATAAAAAGGAGAGAATGAGTGTCACTTTCTCCTCCTTAACTAGGAGCCTTACCTCTGTGTGTGTGTGTGTGTGTGTGTGTGTGTGTGTGTGCCCACACATGCCTGTGGGACCCTGTGGTCACTGCACAAATCGGGAAGCTGCCCTGCACTCGGGCCAGTGCGCTGAGCAGGGTGGTCACCGCCAGGTGGCTGCTGCACAGCCGGGAGACAGGAGAGGACAAGGCAGTGATGCCGCCGGCCTTCTCCTCCTCTAGGGCACAGGAAATTGAGTCTAGGGAGGTGAAGTGATCTGACATTTTGAATTCTGCATGATGGAGGGAAAAGTGGATACCAGACAAGACCAGAGACAGCGCGTGCCCGTGGCTGGTGGGGTCAGTGCAGGCGGGCACCGAGCACCACGAAGGGCGCAGAGGCAGGAACAGACAGTCAGGAGCGGGCCCCTGGCTGCGCCCCCGGGAACCCACGCTGTGTCTGTATCACCATCTCTTTAGGAGACCCGGCTCTCCCAGCTCCCTGCTCCCGCCGGCCCTGGGGCTGCTCCCTGCCGCACCCTGACTTTTCATCCAGGAAAGGGTGGTAGGAGCTCCGGGCAGACCTGCTGGTGAGGGCTTTCCTGCCAGGATATCTGCTCTGTGGGTGACACAGGGGAACGTCAGTGATTTCAAGCAGAGGAACAGAAGGCAGAGCGAGTGAGAAGGGCCACTGTGAGGCCTAAACAAGATGTTTTCTCAAAAGTGGTGATGGCTCCGTATGTGCCACCAGGAACTGAAAAACAACACATTCAATTCCACAAGGTGACTTCTAAGGCTCCTCTATAGATTTTACTGAATCATAAGCAAAAAAAATACAAACTTGAGTTTTAAAATACTATTTTCTCCTTTCCCTGTGAAATCTATCCCTTACCAACATAAAGAGTGGATGTAGCCCCAGGATCATCCTGTGTTCACCGCTGACTTTCCTGTTTAGCTGGAGGCGGCTCTAAGTTTCCAAGGTGACGAATTCCTTCCCCCAGCATTTCCCAAGGGAATGCACCCTCGAGGGCACAGCGATGGGCTGGAGAGACCATGCCCTCCGTGCCACAAGCCTGGGCACCAGGAGTTACAAAAGAATAAGAGGATCAAGCAGTATCCTCAGGGAAATGACCATCTTTTGGTACACATTTGCAAGGCATTTCAACTGGAAAAGGATAAAGGACAATTCAGAATTATTGGGACACTGAGCCTTAATTTGAGGAAAGGGGAGTGAAAGAACCATTGAAGGAGGAGGCCCAGAGCCCCCTCTCCAAGTCCCTAAAAGCCTTCAGAGCAACTTCCCAAGTCTGGATGTCCCCACAGAACTCTGTGTCTTTTGCTCAACTGAAGTCAGAGTCATGAATTTGTATTACTATGAGTCATGGTTTTGAATGATCCAAAATGCCTTTGCTAAATTGCTGGGACCTTACTAATATTTCAAGGATAACTACATATCTGCTAAAGAGCAGGGCCTGTCTAGAGCCTGCAAAATAAACGCCCGTGAACATGTAGTGCTGAGCAATTATCATGGCCAGAAACAACCTAGAGCACTACGCGTTCCTTCTTTTACCCTCTTCCAAACCCAATCTGAGACAGCTGCATGGATGCCAAGTCTTAGAGTATCTAGCATTAGTGAGAGATGAAGTTAGAAAGAAAATTGTTAGAATGCTCTGCAGTAGCTTCCTCTTCCTATTTTCATTATGGACTCTTAGTAGAAAACTATGACCTAGATGTTGGTCACCGACTTAAGGAGTCTCCAAGCACTGCTCTATGGACTGCCCCCAAACTAGATGCTTGAAAACCTCTCTCTGACTGGACCTCCTGATGTGACAGGCTAGCCTGTCCTGTACGATCATCTGGACAGTAGGAGGGCCACGTCCACGAGGCCCTTTTGCCATGCTCAGGAAGAGCCCTAGGCAAACCTCCCAGAATTGGTGCTGGCACAAGGCAACTGCCTCTCATGACCGACCAAGAGCTCTCTCTCCCGAGGATGCAGTGCTGGATGCTGGGTTAGGACAATTCATTCTCCTCCTCACCAGTCAATGGAAACTCGCTTCTAAGGTTAACTTCCAAATGAAAAATGTTATCGCCAGATGTCATCCTGTCAAGCAGCCCCTCTTGAAGACAAACTTTCCTTTGTAATGGGGAAAACATACAAGCCTATGCAATGCATTGCATCTGTACAATAGTTTCATTTTTTATATGTTATGCGCATCTCACACTGGCTGTACTGTTAAGTTCTTGGTGGATGCACTTCCTGTCCTGGTTCTGCCATCATCTGCGATACAGCTGACGTTTTATGAAGACAACTGCTCCGTGTCCGTCGGCACCTCCCATGCTTCCTTGGCCACTCCCTGGGCCACCAGGAACAGTCACAGCGTGACCGGGAAGACCAACACCGCCGCCAGGAGTGGACTGGCCTCAAATGTTGAGCCTTAAACCACACCGCCTAAGAGAAACTTAGGTTAATCCTTGGATAACAGATGCAAAAACTCTCCTATGTTTAAAAGAAAAAGCTTTAAAAACAAAACCCCAGTCTCTAGAGGAAGTTTCCATCAAAATTAGAGTAGATATAAATACAGTTTCCTCCTTGAAAAAAATCATTTTTTCATTATTGATTGTCCACACATATAAGTAGAAATTACTGTTTCCAGAAGAGAAAATTGTGTAATACCATGAAAGGACGAGGAAGAGTAGCGCAGAGGTGCTGCACAATCTGGGTGAGAAATGCTCTTGTTTCTGTTTATCATTAACTAGGACTAAGACCTGAAAATGAGTCGTGGAAAGAGAATATGGATTTGGCTACTACAGTCATCTGTGGGATTTATTACTAACTGTAAACTACAGTTTTTGGTTATAAATTGGCCAAGCTAGTGATTCCAAAACTAAGTGGAGTAAAAAATGACCAATACAACCACCAACACAAAGGCGATTTCATTTAAAAAGCCTGGACACATGACCTCTATAATTTCAAACACGGAAAGTAGAACTAAAAGGGTAGAAGGTAAATCTGTTCTCACAGGACACGACCAACAGAAGTGCCCTGAAGGCTTGCCCATTGTGAGGAGTTGACAGGCACGCACGCTGGAGGGGACCCCTGGGACCATCTAGCTCATCTTCTTTTTCCGAGATGTCGGTTGAGGAAATTAAGACACACATAAGGTAAATAATTTTTCAAAGTCCCATTTTAGTTTGGATTCTTTTGACTAAAATTAAAACATGTGAAAATGTTGGGCAAGTTAGAAAGATGGGACACATAAAAGTAACCAATTAAGGGACTTCCCTGGCGGCACAGTGGTTAAAAACCCGCCTGCCAATGCAGGGGACACGGGTTCGAGCCCTGGTCTGGGAAGATCCCACATGCCACAGAGCAACTAAGCCCGCGAGCCACAACTACTGAGCCTGTGTTCTAGAGTCCGTGAGCCACAACTACTGAGCCTGCACGCCACAACTACTGAAGCCCATGAGCCTAGCGCCTGTGCTCCGCAACAAGAAAAGCCACCATCCCGCAACTCGCCGCAACTAGAGAAAGCCCGTGTGCAGCAATGAAGGCCCAACACAGCCAAAAATAAAAAGATAAGTAAAAAAAAAAAAAAAAAAAAAGTAACCAATTAAGTGAACTTTGTCCATTACAGGTTTTCACATAGGTGTGCAGGCTGGACTCAGTCCTCTAACTGGTCATTTGTAGAAATGCTAGCAATAGAAGCCCTCCAAATTCCTAATCTCTGATCCCTCTCTACACTGACAGATCTTTAGCAACATCATCAAAACCACATTTATGATCTGCAAGTTGCTGGAGATGCACCACCAGCTGGCCCTGCCCGGTGGCTGACGACAGGGCAGGCAGCTGTTATTAGCCTGGCACAGGGATGACATGACCTGCTCGTCACTATGCCTGGTGACATTTGCTAGGACAGCTTCTTGTGAACCGGTGAAAAAGGTATATAAACTTGATTCCATAAACGTATTCCACATGATACACAATCTGAACACTTTCTTCAGAACCAATTATACAGTAATAAATATAGAAAAAACAGCAGTCCTCGGGGATGAAAAACGGGATCATTTATGTGCTGCGATCGCGGGGGTAGGTGAAACGTGAGTGTGCCGGGCTCTCGGGCTGGCCTGGATTTGCAAGTGCCCCCGACTATGGGGTAGCAAGGACACTGGAGCCTCCGCGGGGCACACTGCACCGCAGGGCTCCAGTGAGGTTGGGCTGATGCTCTTGATGCAGACCTTGCTGCAGCAATTAAGGTGACTGCTCCACGACAGGGAGCACCTAATCTCGGCCTCCAGGGCATTTCCTGGCCTCCTCAAATAAATCTGCAGAACTCAGCATCTACCGGAATTGTCAGGCCAAATGCAAAGTGAAGCAAGGGACAGTTTACGATATTTCACCCACAATACTGTGTTTCAGGCCATTCTGTTCCCAGCACAGCAGGAATCATGGGCACAGTGGGAGAACAGAGGCAGCTTAGTCATTAAGGGTGTGTGTTGTACGTGTTGTTTTGCCAAACTTCAGTCATGGGTGTGCACACCAAGTTAGGACTGGGTCTTGCCACCTGTGTGTAGCTCTGCAGAAGGCCGAGGGACCTTGTCTAAGGCAAGCTCTGATACAGTTCAAGCACTACCCACGGACTTCGCTGGCCACTGCTCAGGGCCACATTTAGAACACAGTCCGGGCTCTTCTGACCAACAGCTTGAGCATTCCTTGAACTGTTCCACTCTCCTCGGGATGACATAAAATTCGCGGTTTTAGGGATGCATAATGAAGGATGGTGTGGTGAAATGACATTATTTCTTGGTGTGACGTGGCTGGCTTTAAAATTTTTCAGACATGAAAGGATAGATGGTGAAATAATCTTGATGATTTGGGGCTCTGGATGTGTATTACAACTTCTGGGTATAATGGAAATTTTTAAAACAATTTATTGAAAAATCCACTGAATGGTCCTCCCCTTCTAGCTGTCTTCTGGAAAACCCCTTCCTGTGTGCAGAGAAAAACTGTGTAAACATGTTCACTACAGCCCTAACTGTTCCGGCTAACAAACCCAAAGCAATCTAAATGCCCACCAGCAGCGGCAGGCCACCCTGAGGACGAGGAACAGTTACACAGATCATACAGATTGCAATTTGGAAAGCTCTCAGTTAAAGTGAAGTTTAAAAAAAAAAAGAGCAAGAAGCAAAACAATTTGCATCATATAAACTCATTGTATAAAACTATAAACCAAACCTAAAGTATTTTTATTTGTGCATATGTTTGTGTGTAGAATACAGAGAACACCTCCCAAAGGCACCTCCCAAACTCTGGAGGCACCTCCCAAACTCTGGAAGGCACCTCCCAAACTCTGGCCAGTGGAAGTGGGATCTGGGAGGTGGAGAGCAAGACGCCCTCTATTCTCTGACTTTCTGCGACCACTGAACTTTTTACAAGGAGAAGGCGTTTTTGTATCAAGGAATTAAAATACAGCCAAACAAACAAACAAATGGAGACAGATAAGAATGGTGGAGGGAGGGAAGAGGAAGGATGGTGGAGTGCAGGAAGGGCACGCCAGCAAACCTCCGGAGCTTGCTGTCTTCACATTCAAAGGGACGGGAGTGAGGTGGGCAGAGGCCTTTCATTCCAGAAAGAACAGTGTCAGCATTAAAAAAAAAAAAAGGGGGCTGATAACAGGGCTGCGCCCCATTGGCAGAATGATGGAGGCTTTCATCAGGGCTGAGAGGGACGGTGACCGCCCCTGGTAATCACAGGAGCTGGATGACTGTGGAGGTCGCCCAGGTGCGCCCCTGTAATTTGTATTGTAATGACCTTAACCAAGTCATGTGCCAGGCATTTAGTTTGCAAGTGCAGATGCCCGGCGGTTGACTTTTAAATTACTCTAAAATTACCCCTGTAATCTGAACCACCACAGCTGTGGCCAGGGCTCCATCCAGGGAGAGCGCACATACTCAGGGCACACTGGTCGAGAAGTTAAATGTTCTTGAAGGCACCTGTGTTCTGACTCACGAAGACGTCCTAGGAACATTGCTGGCATCTGTTTTGCAGTTTTACAGATTGGATTTCAGGTTCTTTCATGGGGTCCTTTGTGCCAAGGGGGCCTGCCCTGATGGATCCCACCTTCAGAGCAGGGCAGGGGAAGGTGAGTGCAGAGTCTGAAACCAGGTTTTCTTCTCCGCGGAGGTGGCCACCTCATTCCCTTCTCGGTACCTCGGGCTTTGTGGGGCTGTTCATCCAGGTGGGAGAGGAATGGGCTCCGAGCAGGTGTGGCAGATATCAAGGACGTGGGAGCGGGTGCACTTTTACTCCCTGCGTTATGCCAGGATCTGAGGAAGGAGATCCCTGTTTCCATGTATCACCTCCCCCGTGGGCCCATCTCGAGCAGCTACGGACATACACACCCAGAGTTACTACTGTGGGCTCCTTTCCGCGGCCTGTGCTGCACAGAGGGAGGAGTGCCGTTGGGAGGGGCGGCTGCACACCAGGTGCTGGAATGTTCCCCGCTCACCTGCATGGGTTCCTGTAAGCCTTGACTCATGGCCAGGCCTTCCCACATCCTGGGTGAGAGCACGGCCCACGGGGCTGGGTCTCAGCTGGGGGCGTGGGTGCTCAGGCACTGATGAACCCGAAAGGGGAGCTTCCGACTTGTCCCGACAGCACAAAGCGCGGGTAAGAAAAGGCTGCTTAATCCTCCTTCAAAGTCTGTTCTTGTCATTCATGCTCCTAATAAAAATAAAAAATCTTTGGTGCCAATCAGACGCATTTTGCCACATATTTGAAATGCTTTACGTGCTTCAGGCGCAAACCACCTTTCGTTAAAGCGTGCGCTCTGCCTCTTTTGGGTGCAGAGAATAAGGCTTAGAATGAGCTTTCCGGAGACCCACCATCCCCTCCCTCCGCAGGCCTAGGAATACGCATTTTTAAAAGTGCCCCGGCTCGGGCTGATCGACTCTCTAAGGAATGACGGGTTCAACAAGGGGATTGTGAGCCCAATGCTGAGAGCACAGACTAGAAGAGATAACCGAGAAACTTCTTCCAATGAGCACGAAGTAGGGTGAGCCTGGAGCGCGCTGCTGGGCAGCAGGGCGTCCGGGTGCCTGTGGTCCGTCTCAATAGCACACTCGCGGCAGCGGGGGAAATACGTTTCCTTGTTTCAAGTGGGCAGTGGAAGTAGTGAAAGCCTAAGTAAACTCTGGCCATTAGATAATGGGCCATTATAACTCCGGACAACTTCCTGAATGGCTCTAAAAAATGAGTTTCTCATTTCCTGCCCGGAGAAAAGAGAAATATTAGGACAGCATTGTGTACACAGAACGCGAGCCTGCAGCGGGGCACGGACGGAGAGGGGCCAGAGGGGACAGAGTGGGGGGAGACTGGGGTCGATTCACGGCTTAGAAGGGGAGACAAAAAGAAAGGAAAGACTTCAGTTCTCTCGTGGGCCATCCACCCCCCAGCTCACCCCCTGATCGGCCGGCCAGCGGCTGCCGCCTCCCCCTCTGGGCTGTGCGGGCCTCCGGGCCTCCTGGAGGGAGCAGAGGCCAGTGGCCCCTGTGCCTCGGAGGCTGGCCCTGGGGATTGCGAGCTGCACGGCTGTCCAGTGGGCCAGGCAGGGGCTCCTCGGAATTAACTAGGCAGAGACGGGGAGAGAGGTGAAAGCATGAAGCAAAAAGGTCACCCTGCAGCTCATATTAAAACAGAAAATTCTGCTATAGTTGGTTTTGTTCCAAGACGCTGCCAGGAAAGAACTGGCTCACAGAGAAGCCGTAGTTTCACTTTTCCCACGCTCTGGTGATACGTCTTTCCAGCGCTCTTTCTTCCTCCACGGGAGCCAAATAATCTCACTTTTTTGGATTACCACAGACCGTCATTTTTTTTTTTTTTTTTTTGGTGAATCTTAACAACCTGTAATGACTGGTTTTAAGACATTAAGAACGTTCTGAGTTGGAAGTCCTGGCTCCATACTGACCAGCTGTGTGAACGAGAGCAAGTTATTCAGTCTCTGAGCTTCAATTTCCTCACCTGTGAAGTGGAGATACTGAAGCAGGAAAATTGTGAGGCAATATAGACATTAGATAATTCATAATAATTACCCAGCACAGGGCCTGGTACCTGGTAAACAGCAGCTACTATAATACTATCAATACTGGTTTTAAACTATGTGTGAGACGCACAAGGAGTTAGCAGTGGGAGAGGGTCACCTTCCCCGGGGCAGGGGGCACATCCCTACGCAGCCCTGCACGTTGTCAGACTCAGGGCAGCACGTTCAGTGGACAAAACATGGAGCCCAAAACACGTGAGCTCGGCCATCGCATCTGCCACTGTGTCACCAGGGGCACCTGTGAGAATCAAGGACACGCTGGGTAAAGAACCCAGCACCGTGCCAGGAGACACAGGGACCCTGGGCGTCAATTCTTCTCCCTGCTTGATACTTAGCAGATCACATTTAGCAGAATTTCACCACACTATTGACGTTATGGTATGGTTAAAATGAAAATTCTACATGTTCAAGGATTCTTGTCTAGTTATTTCAGAAGTAATTTTCAGAAAGTAAAAGTATTTATAAAGCACCAACTATATACTTTATTCTTTCTATGTTGCTCTATTAGGTTTTCACGGACTCCTTTAGAGACAGAATCATCCCCATTTTATAGGAAAGAAAATGGCTCAGTGCGACAGAGCAGATGCCTACGGGTCCAGGAGCACATGGTGACCTGGGACCTGAAACCAGAGCTCACCTGACCCCAGGGCCCACCGGCTTTCCATTCCGCCACGCCATCCCATGGAAAAGCAGACACACGCAGAAGACTTAAAGAAGATGGAAATGACACTGAGGTTTTGCAATATTAAAAGAATTGGCATGAATACAGCGGAAAGGGGCAACTGAATGCCAACTCTGATGCCTCAGGTAAGACATACCTGCAGCAGTTTTTCCAGGTGGTATGTATTCTTTATATGATTAAATACGGAATACCTGTGTGGATGTTTTTTATTCTAGGCAGCTGACGACTGTTCACTTAGGCACCGGAAACTTCTCAAGGCTTCTGGTGTCCTGATTTTCTGGTGCTAGTTGACCCTTTGAGGGTCTAGAGAAATGATGGGGAGGACACACCCTCCTTGGACTGGAGCATGCCCTTCAGTAGATCATTCCGGTGGAAATGGGCCTTTGCCACAGTTACTTCCCTATTTCCTGAGTGTCCACAATGTGTGTGATTGCTGAAGACTATGGCCAGGGCTGTGCTCCTCTGGAATTCAGACAAGCAACTGAACTGGGGAGCCGGGAAGGAATGTGGCAGGCGAGTGCTGGGCTGGGATAGATGTTTCAGGATGTCTCATCGTGCCTTTCCAAAGGCCAAAAGCCAGTATGTCAAATTCCTCTTCCCAATAATAGCCCTTCAAATATTTGAAGATAACGATTATATCCTCCCTTAGTTTTCTCCCAAACAAGCAGGCCCAGGCCATCTTCATCTGTCCTTGTGACTTTTCTGAGTGCCTTCCCCACCCTTTGGCCCATTTCAATTTGCAAACATCCCTCCCAAGTGCAGCCCTGGAGCTGAGCACTTCCAATCAACATAAGCTTATCCAATTTCATGTCCCTTGCTTATTCCTTAATACAACTTGATCCAAATGCATGCTGGATATCACTCCTGTGATTAGGTTTTAAGTCAGAGGCAAAGGGATCTTGCAGATGTCATTAAGGTCCCAGATCAAAAGGGAGAGTATCTATGTGGGCCTGACTTGATCAGGTGACAGCTCTTAACAAACGTCTCTCCTGGCAGAGACACTGTGGTCATGAAGAAGCAAACAGTCCTGCTGTGAATGGGCAGGCAGCTGCTAGGGCCCAAGGGCCTCAGTCCTACAACCTCCAGGAAGTGTATTCTGCCAACAACCAGGATGAGCATGGAGGAGGGCTGGGAGAGCCAGATGAGAACCCAGCTGGATCACAGCATTGTGAGCCCCTGAGAACCCAGGCACTAAACAGGGTGACGATGCATGTGGATTGTTTTAAGCCACAGCACTTGCAGTAATTTGTTACAACATCCCAGGTGGGGCTGTTATTTCCTTATGGTAAACTAAGTCTCACCTTCAATGGGTGCATCTGTTAAGCCAGCTTTCCTCCATCCTGTGTCTTTGCAGTTGGCCCTGCCTTGACCTTGCTGTTAATGAACTCCCTAATGCTGTTCCATTCATTGTGGTTCGTGTTTTAGGGTCCTGATCTTGCCAACCCGTATATTCGAATCCCTCTTCATTTCTTGTATTAGAAAAACCTGGGTACTTACTGAACCTGGACAATCATTCCCAGCATGTCGCCTGCTGACTCGTGTGAGTAATATACAGAGACAGTGGATTTCATTTCACCAAAGACTTCTCAGTATACTTAACTAACGGCTGTCTGCATTATAGTTCATATTTATTTATTTTTTTATTTTTTATTGAAGTATACTTGATTTACAATATTGTGTTACTTTCAGGTGTAGAGCAAAGTGATTCAGTAATACATATATATGTATATATCTATATTTGTTTTTTTATTCTTTTCCATTACAGTTTATTACAAGTTACTGAATACAGTTCTCTGTGCTATACAGTAAATCCTTGTTGTTTATCTATTTTACATATGGTAGTGTGCATCTGTTAATCCCATACTTCCAATTTATCCCTCCCCTCTCTTCTCCTTTGGTAACCATGTTTGTTTTCTGTGTCTATGTTTCTGTTTTGTAAATAAGTTCATTTGTACTATTTTTAAGATTCCACATACACGTGATATCATATATTTGTCTGTCTGACTTACTTCACTTAGTATGATAATCTCATTTGTTGCTGCAAATGGCATTATTTCACTCTTTTTATGGCTAATATTCCATTGTGTGTGTATATATACATATATATATGTATATATATACACCACATCATCTTCTTTATCCATTCATCTGTTGATGGACACTTAGATTGCTTCCATGTGTTGGCTATTGTAAATAGTGCTGCTATGAACATTGGGGTGCATGTATCTTTTCAAATTAGTTTTCATCTTTTCTGGATATATGCTCAGGACTGGGATTGCTGGATCATACGGTAACTCTACTTTTAGTTTTTTGAGAAACCTCCATACTGTTCTCCATAGTGGCTGCACCAATTTACATTCCCACCAGCAGCGTAGGAGGGTTCCCTTCTTTCCACGCCCTCTCCAGCATTTATTACTTGTAGACTTTTTGATGACGGCCATTCTGACCAGTATGAGGTGATACCTCATTGTAGTTTTGATTTGCATTTCTCTAATAATTAGCGATGCTGAGTATCTTTTTATGTGCCTATTGGCTATCGGTATATTTTCTTTGGAGAAGTGTCTATTTAGGTCTTTTGCCCATTTTATGATTGGGTTGTTTGTTTTTTTGTTATTGAGTTGTATGAGCTGTTTGTATATTTTGGAAATTAAGCCCCTGTCAGTCACATTGTTTGCAAACATTTTCTCCATTCTGAAGGCTGTCTTTTCGTTTTGTTTATGGTTTCCTTTGCTGTGCAAAAGCTGATAAGTCTGATTAGGTCCCATTTGTTTATTTTTGCTCTTATTTCTATTGCCTTGGGAGACTGACTTAAGAAAACATTGCTAAGATTTATTTAAGAGAATGTCTTACCTATGTTTCTCTTCTAGGAGTTTTACGGTGGCATGTCTTATATTTAAGCCATTTTGAATTTATTTTTGTGTATGGTGTGAGGGTGTGTTCTAACTTCATTGATTTACATGCAGCTGTTGAGCTTTCCCAACACCACTTGCTGAAGAGACCGTCTTTTCTCCATTGTATATTCTTGCCTCCTTTGTCGAAAATTAATTGACCGTGGGTGTGTGGGTTTATTTCTGGGCTCTCTATTCTGTTCCATTGATCCATATGTCTATTTTTGTGCCAATACCATGCCGTTCTGATTACTGTAGCTCTGTAGTATTGTCTGAAGTCCGGGAGGGTTATGCCTCCTGCTTTGTTCATTTTCCTCAGGATTGCTTTCGCAATTCTGGGTCTTTTGTGGTTCCATATACATTTTAGAATTATTTATTCTAGTTCTGTGAAAAATATCATGGGTAATTTGATGGGGATCACATTAAATCTGTAGATTGCTTTGGGTAGTATGGCCATTTTAACAATATTAATTCAATCCAAGAGCATGGGATATTTTTCCATGTCCTTGAATCATCTTTGATTTCCTTTATCAATGTTTTATAGTTCTCAATGTATAAGTCTTTCAGAAACCTCCTTGGTTTATTCCTAGGTATTTTATTTTTTTGACACAATTTTAAACAGGTTTTTTTTTTTTTTAACTTTCTCTTTCTGATATTTCATTGTCAGTGTAAAGAACTGCAATAGATTTATGTGTATTAATCTTGTATCCTGCTACCTTCCTGAAACCATTTATCAGTTCTAATAGTTTTTGTGTGGTTTTCTATATAGAGTATATAGAAATCTACATATAATGACAATCGTACCTCTTCCCTTCCGTGGCCACACTCCAGACCCTTTGGGCTGTCTCCGAGTGGCCAAACCAAGTCCTCTCCCTGGGTCTGTCCACTGAAGCCAGTTGCAGCACACACCAGCATGTGCCCATCTTGGGCTGGGAAGTGCAGCGATGTGGCCAGGACCGTCTGTCCTGGTCTCTCTCTACCCTGTAGGGCCACAGGTCAGCTCCCACACTCTCCTCTCCAGCCTCTGAAGCTCCCTATCTGTCCAGGCTGACCTCCTGGCTGGTGAGGGAGGTTCCCAGGGTGAGAGAACCTTTCCTCTTTCACGGCTTCCTCCCCGGGATGCAGGTCCCCTCCCGATTCCTCCTCTTCTCCTTTTTCCCTTCATCCTACCTCGTTACATGGGGATCTTTCTTGCAGCTTTGGTTGTATGAGATCTTCTGCAAGCTTTCAGTAGGTATTCTGTGAGAACTGTTCCACATGTAGATGTATTTCTGATGTATTTGTGGGAGGAGGTGAGCTCAACATCCCTCTACTCCACCATCTTGATCTCCTTTTCACATATTTTTAAAACACAAGTTTGATTAATGAGTTGCAATTTTCGAAGGGCAAAAAAGGATTCCCTTTCCTCAGTCTTTGTTGTCATCTGTAGACCCACCAGAGATCTCCACTCAGCCTAGCTGTAATTTAAAACTTGGGATTTATATAGTGTCTCACCATATCACTCTTTTTGTTATACTGCAGGTAAGTTGTCATTCCCCTGCAAGAGTGACCTACTGTGTGTCATTCTCATATTGTATTCACCAAAGAAAGCTTTCAGCGAGGGCTCTAGACCATTGGCAAAGGTATCTGCTACAGTCCTTCTGGACTATGGGGAGGGCTCAGTGGAGTGAGTCATGAAGAAAATCCAAAGGAAGCCCTTCACTGGAGTTCAAGGCTGACTGACTGCAGACTAAGGAAGGAACACAATGTTTTCAATGCATTTCAGAGATCATATGCTTCAAGCTGTCTGCGACACTGACATTGCAGTGGTTACGACCACTAAGAGCAAAGTCTCCAAGTGGAATATGTAGACGACTGTGTGCTGTGATTTGAACTGTTCAATAAGAGGTGTCCGCGTCCTGACCTCCGGTATCTGTGATGTGACCTTATTTGGAAATAAGGTCTTTAAAAATGTAATCAAGTTAAAATCAGGTCATACCTGATTGGGGTGGGTCCTAATCCAATGACTGGTGGCAGAAAGGAGAAAAGGAAAATGGGGAATAATGTAAGGTAATGGGTCTTCTATCCATGTGTGAGGTTCAAAGACTATCTTTCTACTCATTGAAGTACCAAGAACGACCCAAGTTCCTGATGCCAAAACAGTTCTAATCCAGATTCTGCCACTTTGTAACTAGCTTTAAACAACTTTGGGTTAATCACTTATCTACTAATGGCCTCAGTTTCCTGTTCTGTACATGAGAGTCATGCCCTAGATGCTATTTCAAACTGTGGGTCTCAAACCAGCAGTGTTGTGAAATCATCTTAGTGGGTTAAGACCAGCATAACAGAGAAGAAAAAGAAATAGAATGGAAAGAAAAGAAAATGGACAGTTTCAGAGTGATATTATAAAGATGGTATTATTTCATGAAACTTCATATATAGTCATGTGTAAATGTCGTAATTTTTAAAATGAATTTCTCAGTTTGGTAATGTTTGAAAGCCATTGAACCAAATGTTATCTTGACACCTTTCCTGTGCCAACTTTTTGTGAGTCTATGACTGGCTTCAAAATCTCCTATAGAATAAACAAGAAAACACTGACAGCATGTTCTGAAGAGAGGAAAAGAGCTGGAAGGTTGAAAAGAAAGAAAATTCACTACTCCAAAATGATCTCTTTGCCCATTCTCTTCCCAGCAACACTAAGGGGTTGTGCAGAAACAGCCACTGTTACCCTAAGTTGGTGGGTAACTTGGTGACGCCCTGCTCGCCAAGGGGAGGCTTTGCCCACGGGGAATTTAGAGGCTGCCCCTCCCCACCCCCGCTCTGCACCGTGGCCAAGGTCAGGTGCTCTCCGGCACTGCAGCTCGAGTTCACCCACACCCCAGCTTCCTGGGGACCTGGCCTCTGTTGGGGTTCTGCAACACACAGCAAAGAAGAAAGCAGAGCCAGGCTAAATACGTCTGCTTCCTACCAGCAGCAGGAATGACCAAGAAAAAGCTGCACGTCCTCTGCCAGCACTGCATTCTCCTCCTGCTCCTTGCCGTGGACGAGGAAAGAGACTGTCCACAAAATCGAATGTCTGGGGTATGTGCCTCAGGCTCACACTACGTCAAAAAATAACGTTGCCTCTGCTGCCGGAAGTCCACAGTTGATAACCGCCCTGTTAATCATTTCCACTCCCTATCTGCAAGGAGCCCCACCAAAAGCATGTTTCAAAACGCTTTCTGTTCAAATTGCTTTTGTTTTACGTTAGGAAAAATTCCACCTGAAAAACTGTTTGACGTAAACGTGGTAACCATATACTTCTTTTTTTTAATTTATTTTTTTAACATCTTTATTGGCGTGTAATTGCTTTATGGTGTGTTAGTTGCTGCTGTATAACAAAGTGAATCAGCTATACATGTACATATATCCCCATATCCCCTCCCTCTGGCGTCTCCCTCCCACCCTCCCTATCCCACCCCTCTAGGTGGTCACAAAGCACCGAGCCGATCTCCCTGTGCGACGCGGCTGGTTCCCACTAGCTATCAGTTTTACATTTGGGTAACCATGTACTTTTTTTAAGCATTTAAAGTCCAGGATTGAGCTTTCATGCTTTGCAGCGCACCTTTTGTGGGCATTTTTCTAAGTGTCTGGTGGCTGGGTTGTGGGGAGGTCTTGTCATCAATCACCAGCACCCCAACCTCCGGGTCACCCTGAGGTCACAGTGCCACAGGGAGGAACGTCCCCTGTTTGTCCCCACCATGTCCACGTTGCAGTGACCGGCATTTATTATCAAAACAAAAAGAAACAAGAACTCCTGATTATTACAGCTGTGTAATATGTCTTGAAATAGGGTAGCGTCTTTTCTACAGATGGTGCAGGAGCAACTAGACTTCAGGGACAAAAGAATGAACAGCGACCTAAAGCTCACATTTTATATTCAAAATGGATCAAAGATTTAAGTCTAAAATGCAAAACTATGAAACTTTTATAAGATAACGTAAGAGAAAACACTCAGGATTTGGACTTTGGTGCGGAATTCTCAGATGTGACACCAAAAGCATGATCCATAAAAAGAAACACATCACCTGCACTTCATAATGAGAACGTTTTGCTCAGCAAAGACCCTTCTAAGGGGTTGGAAAGACAAGCTACGGACTGGGGGTAAACATTTCAAACCACATATCTGACAGAGGACTCATAAAGAGAACATAGGAAGAGCTCTCAAAATCTACAAATGTTCACTTCTGGCAACAGCCTGTCACTCAGGGTAGGAAAGAGTGAAGAACCCCTATGTGCCGATCTTATTTTCTCTTCTCCCTTTTGAAACCAAAACTGAACATAAGTACTTGGTACCTGGAGGTGGAGGAGAGTCTGGTGCCCTGTGCTTGTTACCATGCTCTAGGCCATACAAGGATGTAGGGCTGCACGAAACAGCAGAGCTCCTGAACCTTTTTCTTACTCCATGTCTCTGTGGAGGATGCCCAGGTGATGGAGGGGATACTCTGGGACCCAGAGACCTAGTGTTGCCCGCAGCTGCCCACGCCTCCGTCCTTCTGGGCAGAGCCCCACAACGTGGACCCATCACGGCTTCCAGGCTCTCACCATGTCAGCCACGTTGGCAGTTCCTTAATCCGACAGATTCAGCAACTGCAGCATCAGTGTGGTCTCCAAGCTGACAGGTAGAGAGAAACATTTTCTACAGGTGGAAAGACATGTAACAGCGTGTAAGAACGGTTCTCCTCAGGGGGTTGGGACCAGATGAAGGAAGGAGGAAGCTTACAGACTCTTTGCACACTTAGGTATTGTTTGACTTAGTACGATCAGCATAGAGTCTAAGTGTTAAGGAAAATAAAGCAAAAGAAAAGTATTTCTCTAAAAGTGCGGCACCTCTGGAGAAGTGGGGTACCTAAAGTATGGCTGTGAGAAGGGACCTTTCTGGCACTGTTGTGGGCTTTAGGGAGCTACGCCGGCGTGGAGGGCAGGCCCTCATCCGCCCTCACACCCCTGGTCCCACAGCTGTCACGCTGCCCCCCTTCCCCTCCCCCCCGTGCCCACAGGCGAGGGGACACCCGGGGACTGGAACATACCACAGGGGAAGGGTAAACACTCCAGAGTTTCTAGAAAGCCAGGAGGAACATATGAAGCCTATTCTAGGCTGTTCTCCCGCCCAGGGAGGAAAGGCAGGCCCGCTGTGTACTTTACCCCAAGAGAGGCAGCTAAGGTGCCCGCCCCGCTCCCTCCATCACCCACAGCATCCTGGCTCACCACCCATCGCCTTTAACTGGTGAAACACTGCGACCCTGTGAAGCTCTGTGAGCCAAACCAAGCAGAGCCCGAGGGCGTCAGAGCCTGTTCTGCAGCCCCCAGCCCAGGAGAGAACATCCAGCTCTCTGTCACTGCCTATGGGGAGGGGGAAGGGTAAGCTGGGACAAAGTGAGAGAGTGGCATGGACATATATACACTACCAAATGTAAAATAGATAGCTAGTGGGAAGCAGCCACATAGCACAGGGAGATCAGCTCGGTGCTTTGTGACCACCTAGAGGGGTGGGATAGGGAGGGTGGGAGGGAGGGAGATGCAAGAGGGAAGAGATACGGGAACATATGTATATGTATAACTGATTCACTTTGTTATAAAGCAGAAACGAACACACCACTGTAAAGCAATTATACTCCAATAAAGAGGTTAAAAAAAAAAAAAAGAAAAGAAAAGCTGACGGTGCACCCAGAATAGCACCTCTCCAAGCCTTCTTTTGCAAGAGCGTTTCACTAAATCTAGCATCCGAGAGCCCCTGCGGCCTCACAGGAGGTTTCCACTCCTGCCCAGGGATGTGGGTTCCTGCTCTGGCCTGTTTCTGGCACTCTGGCAGACCTGGATCTTTTAGTCTACACGCTGCCCAGCCTGGCTTCCCCTGGGTTGGTTCCACTCGGGAGTCAACATTTCTGTCATTTAATTACATCACAATCACGCATCATCGATCTAGATATTAGACTAGGAAGTGTGCAGTAGGGCACATGACACATACATGCTTTTTTCACTGTTACAGAAAGAGAAGGAAGCCAAAGTTTTACTTTCCAAGTAAATACCAAGACTGAGATTAGAAAATTAAGCAATGAAATTGTTCGACAGCTTATGTTGTGCAAAATATTTAGTTATTTACTATTTTAACCACCCAGGAAAATAATTTCACAGTCTTAATGTGATCTTTTACACTGAACTTTTATTCAACGATTATCAAGGAATTTCTATGTGGCCAAGGTCCTATGCCAGGCACACTGATAATGTTTTTAAAAATACTACATCTAGCACAGAATATTAAACTGCCAACTTCCACCTAGCTTTACAAAGAATGAAGATTTGATCCAAATATCTTCTTTGGAATCTTTGAGTCTAAATAATAATCTGTAATTGATCTCACCAAGACACTGAATGAGTTAGCCACTCCTCTATTACTACATGGGTGTTTGTTCAACAACCGTGCAGACATTGGTACCAACACAGATTTTTGCACAATTTTCATTCTGCCTTTATATGTCCTGTGATGGTAGTGAACTCGGTTTTCAAACACCAAAGCAGAGAAGGTTCAGGACTTTGGTTGCTAGTCAATTTCCCTCATTCTCTGTTTTATTCATCATATATTTATTGACAACCTACATGGCAACGCCAATGATGGGGTGGCATTACAAAGGTCCAAAATAAATGAAGGGGTGCCCAGAGCTCCACAGGTGTTATGTTCTAGTAGGGGAGGGACAATACATGCCCAAGTAACTCTTCCTCAAGGGTGAATGAGCTGTATCCTCTACAAGTGAAATACAAAGGAGAAGAAACTTGCAGGGGAGGCTGCTGGAAGAAGCAGGGATCAAGTAGTAAACAGGTCTTATTGAGATGAGCTCTGAAAAATTGATATAGATGAAAAAGGTGAATGTGCGTGTGTGTGTGTGTGTGTGTTTGCTTGGTTGTTTTTGGCTGGTGTGTGTGAAAACAGGTGAACTAGATGAGCGAAATAAAAAGGAGAATTATTCTCTCGACATTAATTGTGTTCCTAAGTCCAGGCCACATAACATACTGGAAATTTCAATCATCAAAGTGAATAAGCACAGGGGTTATTGGGATTCTCTCTAACCGATGCATCCAGCTTTTACTGGGATCCCTGAGTCTTGATAACAAAACTGTCTTGTAGTGCCCCTCAGATTGAAGGAACTTACAGGTCTTTCTTACGTTTTACGGATATTTAACATGTGTTACCATTTCGGTTATTTATTCAACTATGATGAAAATCATATTTCAATTAGAATTTTAGCTAGGTATGCCACCTGAAAAACTAATGAAGCTCACACAGAGTTTGGATTGTGATACCTTTCAAGCTGATGAAACATCGCTAATAGAATGTCATGATAAACAGTAGCAGTACCTTACTTAAATTAGATGTTCTAACAGCAAACAGGCCATTCATTTCTAGTTAGTAATGGATAACTGCTAGGCTGGACAAGTGAACAAGGACAATTAATCGAGCTAAACAGTGTTGACATTTCCAGGTTACTGGAAATTACCGTGCGGTGAGCTTGTCTGTCTTTCTAAAGCCCTGCCCTGCAGAGCTACTCTGTCACAGTCGCACCTCTGAAAGCAGCCCCTCTGATTCAATGGTCTTCTTAGCTCAGCAAATTCTGATCCGGAGAGTTGATTTGCATGGATTTTTGTGCAATCCTATTTACAAACCAACTGAAAAAAAAAAAAAAAAAAAGGGTTCCAATCCCGGAGTACATCGTGTAGCTCGGCGCTTGCCAGCCAAGGCAGCTGCGGCGCACTTGCGATGGGCCCGAGCTCCCGCCTCGTCTCCCCGCTGCCTCTGGCCCTGCCCTGGGGCGTCCCTGTCAGAGGAGCCCGCGTTTCAGGGAGCCCGTTTGTAAGCAAGTTCAAGAAGATGTGTTCCCAAGATCTGGGAGGGACACGGCCATGTATCAGCTGCGACGCGAGCGTGACCGAATCTGGGGAAAAATTCAGATTGCCAAATGTGTTGTTCCAAGATACACGGGTTTCTTTTTTGCTTGTGTGATTGTCGTTGCTAAGTCCACTCCCCCGTGAGCACGGTCTGAAAACTGTTTCTATCCCAAAAGCCCTGAGACGAGAACTTCTGCCACGGTGCTTACAACTCAGTTGATAGAATGACCTCCAGGAGAAGGGCTGAGCGAAAGGAATGTGGCTGTAGGTGCCGAGGAAGCGTAGGCGAGGAAGGCCAGGTCGTCAGAGGTGGTGTACCGGCTGGTGAAGTTGACACTGGTTCCTTTGAGCTTTGTCTTCAGCGTGCCAATCACGAGCCCGCAGCCTGGAGCTACCTGACCCTGCTCTAGCAGCGGGCTGACCGTGCAGCCACCTGGACACCCCTGACCCTCACTCAGTGACTTCCAAATGTTCTGGAAGAGTTTTAAGAGGGTGACAAAGGAACTTCACTAGTATTGTGAAATGTCTTCTTGAGGTTGTTCTTCTATCGGTTTTCCATTAACATAACTCTTAGAATCTTCACCAAAGTTGTCTAAAATAGACTTCTGAAATACAGTCTCATGGTTCAAATTCTGGATGGAAAGGTGTTGTTGAAATACTCTTCGGAAGAGAGCTCTTTATTTGGTAATTAGAGTGATAGGTTAGCTACCTTAAGAAAATATAACCTCGATTTTGACAGCCAACAAGCTTACTCATTGATTACAAATTTCTTTTGACTTCAATGAATGGGTCAATTTGTAGTCGTAGTAGTTTATAACATGAAAATATGCATTCCTAAATATTAGATATTCTTTAGTAATACTCTACATCTGTTGGGCCCCAGGGCAGGCCACCCCAAAACATGCCTCAAAGGCATATTGATTAGTTTGAATTAAAGTTACTTAACAAACAGCTGGTGGAAAAAAAGGTATAAAACCCCACACTCTGACACTCCTCTTTCCCCCAGAAAGTGGGAAATAAATAATCTCCCACGTGACGGTGTCCTTCCTGTACCAAGAGGATAGAGGGCATACTTAGCACCGGATTTAGGGAAATCAAGGCTAAGAAAGCCGTATAAACAAACTCTGGCCACTTCTTCATTAGGCTGCTGCCCCAAGCACAAGCCCCTTTGTTTGCTAAATCTTCACAAGTGTTTCTTAATCTAAAAATGATATAAAAACAGTCTGCTCTGGTCACTTCGGCGGTCCCATTTCTATGAGACCTTCATGCATATGAATTAAATTGGTTTTTTCCTCCTGTTAATCTGTCTTGTGTCAATGTAACTATTAGACCAGCCTAAAGAACTCAAGAGGGGTAGGGAGAAATTATCACCTCCCTGATACATCCTAGGTAAGAACATCATGTATTTGGGGAACAGGCAAGAAGATGTTTAAAATAATTAGATATTTAAAAAAAAATCCATATGTGTCTCAAAAATAATTTTGAAAAGACTCTGAGTGGCCTTTCACACTGAGTGAAAGAATATGTCGATGCTCAACATCACTAATCATTAGAGAAATGCAAATCAAAACTACAATGAGGTATCACCTCATACCGGTCAGAAGGGCCATCATCAAAAAATCTAGAAACAATAAATGCTGGAGAGGGTGTGGAGAAAAGGGAACCCTCTTGCACTGTTGGTGGGAATGTAAATTGATACAGCCGGTATGAAGAACAGCATGGAGGTTCCTCAAAAAACTAAAAATAGAACTACCATATGACCCAGCAATCCCACTACTGGGCATATACCCTGAGAAAACCATAATTCAAGAAGAGTCATGTACCACAATGTTCACTGCAGCTCTATTTACAATAGCCAGGACATGGAAGCAACCTAAGTGTCCATCGACAGATGAATGGATAAAGAAGATGTGGCACATATATACAATGGAATACTACTCAGCCATAAAAAGAAATGAAACTGAGTTATTTGTAGTGAGGTGGATGGACCTAGAGACTGTCATACAGAGTGAAATAAGTCAGAAAGAGAAAAACAAATACCGTATGCTAACACATATATATGGAATCTAAAAAAAAAAAAAAGGTTCTGAAGAACCTAAGGGCAGGACAGGAATAAAGATGTAGACGTAGAGAATGGACTTGAGGACACGGGGAGAGGGAAGGGTAAGCTGGGATGAAGTGAAGAGAATGGCATGAACATATATACACTACCAAATGTAAAATAGCTAGCTAGTGGGAAGCAGCTGCATAGCACAGGGAGATCAGCTCAGTGCTCTGTGACCACCGAGAGGGGTGGGATAGGGAGGGTGGGAGGGAGACGCAAGAGGGAGGAGATATGGGGATATATGTATATGTATAGCTGATTCACTTTGTTATAAAGCAGAAACTAACACGCCATTGTAAAGCAATTATACTCCAATAAAGATGTTAAAAAAAAATATGTCACTACTTACACTTTCTGTTTCTATTTTATAAACACAAACCAGACAAGGGGAATCAGCTGTAAACCAGGGCTCTAGTTTGATGACATCCTCATAACTTTCAGCTCTAACTGAGACTGCCAGGATGTAAACGCAGCAAGGTATTAAAGTCATGAAGTAATTGGTTAGCCAGGAGGAGACTCAAAATGGGATCGCACAGTGAACACGTGGTCCTACAGAAGTTTTTTTGTGGATCTGGATGGCGACTCATGGTCAAAACAGATATTCTGAAACATTTTCAGCATGCCTCAGAGCAAGTGGGCAGGGCGGGGACCCAGCCTCTTGGTTTTCTCTTGGGGTTAATAGTGAGCACCTTAGACTGAGCCAGGGCCCCTCAGGAGAAGCAAAGCCGGTGCCTCTGGCGGACCCGCAGGGAACCAGAGAGAGCACGCGCCAGGGACTGCCGGCCACGCCCAGCGCCGCAGGAGCCCCGCCCACATCCAGTGGCTCCGCCCGCTTGCCGCTCCAGGCCAGGCGAAGGGTGTGGCTTACACTCACTCTCGCTCAGAAAGAGCTAGTTTAACTCAATCTAAGACATGATTATTTCCATTCTAAAGGGGAAAACATGCAAACAGTATTTTAACCATAATTTGCCTAAAAGTTATTCCTTGTGGAAGATACACATCCCAGTAACTACACAGTCTTCAAAGAAAAATATAATTGCTTGACTAAGTGAGAGTAGACAACATATTTGCCTTTTAAAAAACATTTTGGCCACCCCACGCCAGGGTGGTGGGATTTTAGTTCAGTCCCCAGGGACTGAACCTGGGCCCTCGGCAGTGACATCGCAGAGTCCTAACCACTGGACCGCCAGGGCCACCCTCCCCCCCCCCCGTTTTTTTTTTAAATGAAGCTGATAACATCTTAAGAGGTGGGGAAAACCAAATCTGATGTAGGTGTGCCTGTCTCTCTCATTAACAGGGATGTGGTTCAGATGATTCTAGAAAGTATTCTAATTTCTGCTCCTTGGTTTCCTCGTGGGAAAAATGGGACAAAGTGGATATGAATGCTCTTAACAGCAGCTAAGAGTCCATGATGTTATGTAAATTCAAAACTGAGTTCACACTTGAACATTATGGAATAATACACATTTCACGTCCCCACAGGCCACATACAAAGTGTGAGCTGCACTCAAAGTCGCAGTGGGGAGTTTGGGGTGATACACGTGTGTGCATCGCTGCGGCATCTACACTGCACACCCCTTCCGTCGGTGGTACGTGCCTCACCCGCTCACTGTGCTAAAGTTTTCCAGTGAGTCTTTGATTTTATTCTCACAGAAAATCCTAGTAGGAAGGCACTACACGCACAGCTTTCCATAGACGAGGGAGCAGGCTGAGTGGGAGACCTGGGAGGCTGATGGCGACGACAGCACCCAGCACCACTCAGGCTGCCCAGGACTGAATCAGCCCTTCATTGATCCTGGACTCTCCGAACTGAGGGAATTCCTTCAGTGTTTGGAAAAATCGTAGATAATTAAGTGGTTAAATGACAGAAAAAAGGCTGACAGGTTGGGAGGAAAATGATGACAAGGTGATCAGGGAGTGAGCGAAAGTGATCATACAGAACAAAGCCTGAGTGCTTATGTACAAGTAGTGAGACGTTAACATGAGAAATTTTAGTCTGACTGTTGGGGAACTTTCCAGATGGTGAACTAAACTGAACTGTAGCCATGTGCCTAAAAAAATTAATGAAAGTCCTAGGTATGTGACATTTTAGAAGCTGGCAAATTCACAAGTAAAGAAAACAGGTTCACTTGGAGATGTCAGGTGACTCCTGACATCTTTTCACCTGTGCTGTCATCTTTCAAGGACCTCTTTAAGGAGACAAAACAGCACATTGTTAAAAGCATTTATCAGTATTTATCTAAACACATCCAAGCAATTTGACTACGGTGCATCCATGAGTCATAAGAAGGCTGAACAACCGTTCCTGGGCCTATTAGTGGAAACAATTAATGGGCAAGTGTGCTGACAGGAAGCTGTCCTTATGTAGTTGGTGCCTTTGCATAGAAAAGTCACTTCCTTAAAAAGGGAAACCAGCACCACTAATGATAGTGGTCAATACACCATGTGCCGGGCTGTATGTGCTGAACTCTGTACAAAGTTCCCTGAGGAAGTCACTCCCAAATTACTTTGCTAGTAATAGCTATGACACCTGGACTGATGTTCTGTAAAGTAACAGTTAAGTAGGCACTGGAACTTTATAAAGCATACCCATTTCACTTTCCTGGAGGTCACGTACAAAGGGAGAGCTGCACTCAATGTCGTGGTCAAGGAGGTGCTGGAACTGGTGCATACCTGGCGGAATCCCTACTGTGGGGATAGCACTAATCCCAGCACCGGTTGCAGGAGTCTTTCAGCTTTCTCTACACTGTTTTCTCTGTGCTGCTTTCTGGCCCAGTCCAAGAGAAAAGTGTGCTGCAATACTGGCTCTATTCTGTTTATGTTGCTAAGTTACTGAATATTTTGCCTTGCCTTGCCCAGAAAACCATGTCAATTGTCTCTCAAGAGATAAGCTACATTCTGGAACATCTCTGTGTGTGTGACCTGAATGTGCCATGAGTATATCTGTAAGATAAATTTTGTTTTTTCTTTCTCTTTCAACTACAATTTGGAGAGAATCCTGTGATTCTATACTGATTTGAAATGTAGACTGCAAACATACTAGTATTTAAGCAGAAATATATCTCTTTAGAGTTCTTGTGAGCTACACGTGCGCACACACAGACACACACACACAGGCACATGGGTAAGAGTGGTTAGTAGGGAAGGAGGGTCACAGTCTGAAAGAGACGAAGAGACCCAAGAAGCCACAGAGTTGCCAGGACTCTGCCAACACACATGCGCGGCTTGTGAGGAGAGAGTCATCGGGCCCTGGTTTAACGGACACCCTCAGGCTCTCCGGTTTCAATTCTCCTTTCAAACAAAACATTCTGAGATAACTTTTCATCTGTTTCTTGAAGAGTCTGAATTTTTAAAAATAGGCAAAACACGATTCTAAGTAACAGAAGCAAAAGGAAGTATATATTCAAAACAACTGTTTCTTTCCTCTTGCCCCCAAAAGTCTTAACCCCAAAACATACAAAGTCAATTTTGGAAAGTGCATCGTGTATAAGTTCTCCACTGCAGCACACAACTAGTGGGGTGGGACAGCCTCTTCACCTCCTGCTTGGGAACAGGACACAAGACTCCCGGTTCCTTCCTGGCCACGCGGGAAGCGGCCTACACAGCGTTGGCTCTGCTTCGATGGTCAGCGTCAGGGGATCCTTCTGGATCTCACAGCAAAGGCCGAGGCACAGACGGGATGACAGGCCCGGCATCTACCTCTGGGGCCCGTCTCCACTTTGCCTCCTGCTTGAACTCGGCACAGACCTCACCTGCTCCAAGCGACTGAAACATCCAGCGGGATGTGTACACCCACGTTGCCATGGAAGAAAGCAAAACTTTATAAAGCTGGGATTAAATAGGATTCTTCTGGGACGAAAGCCCATCAGCTTTGTTCATTCCTTTTTCTCTTCTCCACTTCCTTGCCCTTCTGCGGGACTGGCGTGGGGGAATGAGAAGAATGCAACACTGATCAACGATCCTACCAAGATAGGAGGTTACCCAAGCCACAGTCTGTGTGATTTCTTCCTGCACGTTTGTTTATTTGCTTCTAAAATCAGCACTCGCTGTGAATTACGACATAAACTGGAAGACTGGAGGATCATTTGCCAGTGACCATCTGCACAGGCCTCAACTCTCTCATCTGTAAAAGCAGAGCACTGAACTGGAGACTGAAAAGTCCTGTTCTAATTCCAGCACCTCATCATTTTTTAAAATGCTGTTGCCGGGACTTCCCTGGTGGTCCAGTGGTTAAGATGCCATGCTCCCAATGCAGGGGGTCTGGGGTTAGACCCCTGGTCGGGGAACTAAGATCCCACATACCGCTACTAAGCCCACGTGCCACAACTACTGAGCCCATGTGCTCTAGACCCCGCGTGCCGCAACTACAGAAACCTGCGCACCACGGCTAGAGAAGCCTGCGTGCCGCAACAAAGAGCCCATGCGGCCAAGATAAATAAATAAATAAATTAAATTTTAAAAAATAAATAAATAAAATGCTTTTGCCACTTTCTTGCATGTGGGTACGTGTGCACGTATGTATTTAAATCCCAGAACTCTAAATGGAAATTAGGTAAGAAGTTCAACACTTTGGTTCTTTTCCCACTCCAGTTATGGCGGTCCTTTCCAAAATGGATAAGCTTGCTATATTTCAAGCAGTGGAGGTTTTGCTGAGGCAGGAAAGTTGGTGATTCTTACGATCACCTAGATGAGAATAAGTCAGTCAGTGATATCAGGGGACTCAGAGAGCACAACTTCAGGGGTCAAAACCTACGCCTGTCTGACCAGAAATAAAAGAAGGTGCTATGCACTGAAAAGGTGGGGAAAACTGGGGCTTCATTACTCAGAAAAGAAGACATTGGATTTCCCTGGTGGCGCAGTGGTTGAGAACCTGCCTGCCAATGCAGGGGGACACGGGTTCGAGCCCTGGTCTGGGAAGATCCCACATGCCGCGGAGCAACTAGGCCCGTGAGCCACAAGTACTGAGCCTGCGCGTCTGGAGGCTGTGCTCCGCAACAAGAGAGGCCGCGACAGTGAGAGGCCCGCGCACCGCGATGAAGAGTGGCCCCCGCTTGCTGCAACTAGAGAAAGCCCTCGCACAGAAACAAAGACCCAACGCAGCCAAAAATAAACAAACAAACAAACAAATAAATAATAAATAAATAAAAAACATTACAGTAATATTTAAAAAAAAAAAAAAGACATAGTGTATTATTCCCTTTCATTTTTCTTAGATGCATCCTGGGACAGGGGAGAAATGTCACATTCACAGAAAGGTGGGATAAGGCATGTAGCGTTATTCTCCTTTTAAAATAATTTTAATAACCTATTTTTCTAAATATATTTGTGTCCTGTCTGTGCTTTTCAAGTGAGATGTTTGAAAAATAATGCAGCCTGCGTTGCTCTCTATTAGAACTAAAAAAAAGCTCAGGTAATATCTCCGTTTGGTACATGATGTATTTCTGGAAACTCTTCTGAAAGTAGACTATCTGAAACTTAAGCAACAAGATTCTGTGTATGTGTGTGTGTCGGGGGGGGGGGGGAGGTTGGTGGGGAGAGAGAGAGAGAGAATGCGTATTTGTGTGTGTAATCGAACCCCTGTGATTGGTGTAGGTAGCAGGTAGATCAGCTTGGGGCACATGCCCTGTAAGGATTTTCTCCTCAAACACTAGGCAAGTCTTTTCAGGCATCTTCCTGGGTTCAGTGCATCTACCCGACCCCACTGTCGGTGGCCTAATATTTAAACTCTAGTCAGCAATGTCACAGGCAGGTGGGTGCTCATCACAGTATTGTGACCTAGAAGGTCTCCAATCCTTGAGAGGAGGACAAAGTGAGTAGTGAGTAGGGAGTCTGGTCTTCATGGGTAGAGTACCTGTTGGGCTCTGTGGCACCCGGGACTGAGCAAGACCTAGGTCTGACGAGTCTGCCCAGTCAGGCCTGTGGGAACCCCGGGGGGGAGTCAGGATGGGTGGAGCGAGGGGTTCTTTGAGACCTGGCACCACCCACTGTCTCTTCTTCTGAGGCTGTTTATTATTCGTTCAACAAATACTTATTGGACATATATGTGTAGCAGAGCAGAGCCATGACAAGGGCTAAAATCGGTGGTTATAAGTGACTTCATTTTGCAGCTGAACACATGGAACTCCAGGGCCACCAGTGTAAATTTTTCTCTTCACATGCTCAGCAGTGTCAGGAGCGTCATGTGTCTTAACTATCTGATTTTAGAAGACATATTAACTGCAGAGCTCTCACTGGTTTCTTTGCCTTTCCTGAAATGAGAACTCCATTAAAAAAATACAGTAAAAATAAGCTTCATACTCATCTCTGTAATCAGTCTGGAACTGAATGTCTCAAAACTGCTTCATAAGAGACTTTAGTCTCACGACCTTTCACTAAAGAAACAGTAGCAAAAAGAAGTGGCTACTGTTCCCAAAGAGCCCTGGAAGTTCCGTAACAAAGCCAGACCTCTCCTCTCGGAACACATGTCCTAACACTCTTCCCCTGCTGCCCCGCCCCAGCCCTGCTCATCTGCTCACCTCCATACGCTTCTAACACGAGTGTGGAGGTGAGCTTCTCTCTTCCCTCAGCTCTTCCAAGTTTGCTCCTAGATGTTGACAGAATACTGCCTACTGGCCGAAGGCACTGACACGTTGACTCTCACCGTGCACTGTGGTCACGGCTTCGGTGAGGGCTGGCAGGAGGAGGGGACGGTAACCACCCAGGGCAAGTCCCCAGGGAGTGTCCAGGTACTTGACCATCACTGTGCCGGGCAATCTTTGCTTTGACCTCGTTCGGTGTCTCACTGCAGACTACCTGTGAAGAAAACCATTGTCTAATCTGGATGTGCTGCTACCAGAAATAACCAGAAACACCATCCCCAAGGAAAGCTGAGGGAGCAGGAAACAAGATAAAAAAGAGAAGGGGCCTGACATCGATTGTTTTGACTCTTGTCTTTGTATCCTTCTCTATTTTCAGAAAAAAAATTTCAATATCGAGCCTGAAGTCTATGAGGACTATGTGAGACAGTTCCACCCAAAACTATTAGAACTAATAGATGAATCCAGCAAGAATGCAGGATACAAGGTTAATATACAGAAATCTGCTGCATTTTTATGCACTAACAATGAAAGAGAAAGTGTAAAAACAAACCTGTTTAAAATAACATCAAAAAATAAAATAAAATACCTAGGAATAAACTTAACCAAGGAGGTGAAAAACCTATACACTAAAAACTACAAAACACTGATGAAGGAAACTGAACATGATTCAAAGAAATAGAAATATATCCCATGTTCTTAGATTGAAAGAATCAATATTATTAAAATGGCCATACTACCCAAGGCAATCTACAATTTAATGTTCTCCCTATCAAAATATGCAGGACATTTTTTCACAGAAATAGAATAAATAACCGTAAAATTTATATAAAACCATAAAAGACCCCAAGTTGCCAAAGCAATCCTGAGAAAAAAGAACAAAGCTGGAGGTATAAACCTCCCAGACCTCAGACTATACTACAAATCTACAGTAATCAAAGCAGCATGGTAGTAGCATAAAAACAGACACATAGATCAATGGAATAGAACAGACAGCCCAGAAATAAACCCACACACCTACGGTCAATTAATCTATGACAAAGGAGGCAAGAATACACAATGGAGAAAAGACAGTCTCTCCAACAAATAGTGCTTGGAAAACTAGACAGCTACATGTAAAACAGTGGAATTAGAACATTCCTTCATACAAAAATAAACTTAAAATAGTTTAAGGACCTAAATGTAAGAGGTGACACCATAATACTCCTAGAAGAGAACACAGGCAAACCACTCTTTAACATAAACTGTAGCAATATTTTCTGAGATCAGTCTCCCAAGGCACAAAAAATTAAAAGCAAAAGTAAACAAATGGGACCTAATTAAACTTAAAAACCTTTGCCAGAAAAGGAAACCATCAACAAAACAAAAAGACAACCTCCAGAATGGGAGAAAATATTTGCCCATGATGTGACTGACAAAGGGCTAGTATCCAAAATTGTACAAACAGCTCATACAATTCAATATCAAAAAAACAATCTAATAAAAACGGGCAGAAGACCTGAATAGATATTTTTCGAAAGAAGACATACCGATGGCCAACAGGCACATGAAAAGATGCTCAACATCGCTAGTTATTAGAGAAATGCAAATCAAAACCACAATGAGGTATCACCTCACACCAATCAGAACGGCTATCATCAAAAAGTCTACAAATAATAAATGCTGGAGAGATGTGGAGAAAAGGGAACTCTCTTATATTGCTGGTGGGAATGTAAATTGGTACATCCACTATAGAGAACAGTATGGAGGTTCCTTAAAAAACTAAAAATAGAAGAACTACCATATGATCTAGCAATCCCACTCCTGGGCATATATCCAGAAAAGGCAAAAACTCTAATTTGAAAAGACACATGCACCCTAATGTTCATGGCAGCACTATATACAATAGCCAAGACATGGAAACTACCCAAGTGCTCATCAACAGATGATTGATTTAATACACACACACACACACAAACAAACACAATGAAATATTACTCGGCCATAAATATTCATGAAGTACTGCCATTTGCAGCAACATGGATGGACCTAGAGAATATTATACTTAGTGAAATCAGTCAGACAGAGAAAGACAAATACTATATGATATCACTTACATGTGGAATCTAAAAAATAATACAAATGAATGTATATACAAAACAGAAACAGACTAACAGATACAGAGAACAAACTTATGGTTACAAAAGGGGAGAGGGAGGGATGGACAAATTAGGAGTGTGGTATTAACAGATACAAACTTCTATACATAAAATAGATAAGCAACAACGATACACTGTATAGTGCAGGGAATTATACCCATTATCTTGTAAAAACCTATAATGGAATATAATCTGAAAAAAAGTAACTGAATCACTATGCTGTATATCTGAAAGTAACAGAATAGTGTAAATCAACTTTACTTCAATATAAAATTTTAAAGAAAAGAATATATGAGACAGAACAATGGTGCTGATTGAGGATTTTTGTCTGTGGAAAATTATTATTGTTCTGATATTTCAAAACAAAAGCCAAGGCAAAACAATGACTGTTCTTTTGACTATAGAGCAATGAGGGGTCCTGACTTTAAGTTTTGAACGTCATGGACCAGTAAATAACCTTCCAGGGACTCTTATCATTATTTTGCTTGCTTGTTAAGGCATTTATTTGCTTTAGTGTACATTTTCCATTCGGATGACTTCCTCTAATAAATGTAATACTTTGAAATAACTTTCTTGTGGGTTCCATTTCTCTCCTCATTCGTGTCTCTAATTAATCTTGAAAGCATTTTGGATACAACAGCATTTTCCAGCTCCAGCTTTTAAAATCCTGACCCTCCTCATCTACCTCCTCATCTGATGCCACAGAACTGTAGTTACCTGATGCACCCCCCCTGCGCCAGGCACTGAGTAGGTGCTGAGCATCCTCACCTCACAGCATCCCGCAGCAGGGCTGCAGGAGAGAGACCCTGAGGGGTACAGAGCCGGCCTAAGATCCCGTGGTCAGCAGGCGGCGGAGCTGAGCCCAAGCAGGCGCTGTCACCCTGCAGCCACGTGGGGCTCACCATCCTGCTCCAGGAACTGCCAACTCAATCTCGAGTTCTGTCATTTCAACTCTACGTGAACGTGTTAATTATTTTTAAGTTTCAGAAGGTCTGCGTGAGCGTGAAATCATGTATTTTTTCTTGCTGTATCATTTTCCAAGCTTAGGAACGGCGCGCACATCATTCGTCTTTGCTGGGGTCCATTTCAAAGAAGAGGAACGTGCCACCGACCCCAGGAGCAGCCGGAACAACCTGCCGGGCACAGTTTATCTTACCTTCCTAATAGCAATCTAAAAAATCAAAGTTTTTTTGACCTGCCCTTTTTTTTTTTGTGATTCAGCAAAGCAAACTTGACGGTGAAAAGAGATGCCTCCATGTGGTCGTGAAGACAGTCCGCTATCGTGCGTTCTGATCTAATCTCCTGCAGAATCTGGGTTCTCTTCCCGCAGACGCGCCCCAGCCCTTGCCGCGTCCGGGCACCGCCGGGCACCCCCTGCCTCCGCCACCTGCCACCCACCCACCGCGCCCAGGCTCCTCCACCAGAACAGTCTCTGTGTTGAAAAGGGGCTGCGAAAGTCTGAAAATAATGGAGGCATGGCGATAACTCGTTTTCTATCAAATGCCACAATATTTTAACCACAGTGTTACAATATTGTGATTCTTCAGTTATCAATTCTGTGATTTTCTAAAACTTGGGCTGTCATTCTCCAAAGTCAAACTAGATTACGGTGATTCGCCAATTTTATTTTATATTTCTGAAGGTAAGAACACCACCTAACGAAAAGTAAAGGAGTCTCTCCAAATCGAAGGAATGTGTTACCTTGCAAAAAAAGAGAAGCAAGAAAGGAGCCAGCCTCCACAGGGCGGTTCTCCACACGCTCATGGGGACATTTCAGCACCTTCTTCAGATGTCCCGTCTGCACTGAACTTCAGTCATGTAGCCACAGCTAGGAAAACGTAGGCTAGAAACGATCTCCAGCTTTTTGGAACAGTTCATCTTTTTCATAATCCATGATAGGAACAGACTTCCGGAACCCCTCTCCAGAGTTACAGAGGAATGCGGCAGCAGAGAATAGTTTGGGAATGACAGAGGCTATATGACTCAACTTCATTCTGTAGGAAAATTAGTTCACTTACTCTGTGTCCCCAGTGCCTTCACCCCTGCCATGAATATCAGAACATGTTAGTGGAGAGAGGTGGGGAAATAACAGTCCACGTGCCCTACACCACAGCACCCTTCTGGTGATGCTTCATCTAACCTCTGGCTTGATTTGCATACCTCTCTCCAGCCGGAGTTAACATGTTGACAACACGATTCATGCTGCCACGATCCCAAGCTATTTCTTGTTCCTTTTGCAACAGGAACCTTTTAATGAATACTTTCAAAAACGGGAAACTGGCTGTCCGTTTTTAATGACTTTCCAGCCCTTGCTCTGTACTTTTGATCTTAAAATAAAACTGATCTTTTAAAGGCTACAAGTGTGTTAGTATCACCTAGATACTTCTGGTGAGTAAATTACTCTCCTGGATAATAAAGGAGAGGCTTCTGAAAGTGCATTAACTCTTCAGACTCGCCCAGGGCAGCTCACTTGCACGGGGAATTTCCACACAGCACATGAGTCATGAGCAAAGGTTACTCCTCATGCACCCCTCTCCTCCCTAGGGAGTTACTTACTTAGAACATCTAAGTATTCATACAGGAAAAGCCCAGAATGCAGCAAGAATCTCCAGGAAGCTAAGGAATTCCAGAATTACATTTCTGAGATAGTAGACGGGAAAATCCTCATCTGGTCCCCCATTTATTAAGGATCAAGCAATCTCCAAAAAAATGTCATCACCTTCCAGATAACTCGGGTTGACCTCTGTAAGCCTTGAGAGTGCTTATTTCAATGCTTTTGGGTAAATATTTGTAAAACATTTGCTCTAAGCCTTCCGATGTCACCATATTTGGTTTGCGGTAGGTGACCCCCTCTGTAGACAATGCTGGGACACACCAACCTCCTTGGCCTCTGGCCTGTGTGGGCTGTTTGCTGTCACACAGATCACCTGCCCACTAGGCTTATGTCTCCTTTTCATGTCCTTTATTCATTGACTTTTTCTTTGTTCTAGAGGCTGTTATGAGAAGTTCTAAATTCAAAAGTCTAAGGTCAATGAGAAATTCTATTACCTCGAGGTTGTTACCTCGCCTTTACCTTGCTATATAATTGCTACACTATTTTTTCTTGCTGCTGTCAAACTTTTTAAATCCCTTGTGGACATGTAAGAGCTTCTGGTTTCTAATTAGGTTTAAATTGTCCCTAAAATAAGAGCAAATAGCCACTGAGTGAGAATTTGAAGGACCAAATGAGGGAATAAAAGTACATAAACATCAGTGGGGTCACTCTAAGATCTCTGTTTGGTTTGCATCTATTTATGTGTTTTTGTCTGTAAAGTGGACCCTTGAACAACCCAGGTTTGAACTGTGCAGGTCCACTTACACACAGGTTTCTGTCAAAGGTAAATACTACAGCACCAGACGATCTGCTGTTGGTTGAAGCCACGGATACCGAGGGCCGACTGTAAAGTTATTCTCACATTTTCCACCGCGCAGGGGTCAGTGACCCTAACCCCCGTGTTGTTCAAAAAAGGGTAAATGGACTCTGAGAACGTGAGGGGCCCTTTCTGGACGTCTGGATTCTAATATATTCTCCTAACAAAGCAATACAGGCTGCTCTGTGAAAAATATCCAGTTCTGGATTTTTGAAATTACAACCGACAGACACTACATTAAATTATTTTCCATTAAATTGGCTTACTGGTGGAGAAGAATAATTGACACAATTATTATGAATTGGAATTACTTCTACTTGACAGTCAAACAGACCTGTGAATAATACACACGACCTACTATTTAACATTCATTCTATATCGATAGGTTCGTACGTAAGCCTGCATGCATTTTAAAATTAAACTCTGAATATTAAAGACACAGTTTGAAGAAATATATTGTTATACATCAAAACCTGATGTTTACTTGTGCTTTGCAGTTTTCCTTTAGTCCAGGGAAGATCATTCTTTTAAAAGAAAAAAAAAAAAAATCTCCTATTATGTTCGGGCAAATAAACCCAAAACACCTCGTACAATTTTTCTGGTTTCTTGTGCGTCACACATCATGAAGCACTGCTGAAACAAGAAGGTTGATGGGAACTGCCTTTCCATTAGCAGTGAAGGACAGTGGTGTTCAGATGACAAAAATGTACTTAAACCTCTATTTTCCATGTTAGGTTTTCACTCCCTGAGGGCTGCATGTGGAGGTGAAAGGCAAGGAAAACAAGAAAAATGTGCAGCACCAAGCAAAGAAGCCCAGGAACTCCTGTGCTGGCTGATTCAGCCTGATTTCTCAGCTGAAGAAGAGAGCAGTTGGGATTTACATCCCAGGACAAGCTGAGAAGTCCCTCCAGTCCTGGGGGCACCGCTCTGCTTCCTCTACGTCACCCTCATGGAGAGCGTGTCTCACGAACCATCCCACCCACTGCCGTGCTCCCCTCGCTGCGCAGACCCAGCCCTTCAACGAGCACCCACTGCCGGGCTCACGATGCACTTCTGTTGGCCAGGCTGATGCCACGTGTGGCCCAGATGGTCCCAAGATGGCCCCATCTCTGAGTAAGCTCTATGTGTGCTGATGGTAAAATACTTTGGGGGGATCTCATGGGAAGAGAACTTTTCCCGTTAAGTGTAGGTTTAGTATTCATGAAAAAACATCTATTTTTTGTTCATTCTATTTCCTCCCCCACGCCTGGTCTTTTCATCTTAAACACACACTGGATCCGTCCACAACTCTACTGCTGTCCAGAGAATTCCACACCTTTCCAACTGCATCGGCCCATGTGGGTCCATCTAAATTATGAACCAAAGTGAAACAAAGCCTGGACCTTAATGACTTCACCAGGGAAGATCAAGGAGGAAAAGCGGGGGAGAGAAAATCTGCCAAAGGCAGAAAAGTTTGGAGATGAGAGGAGGCGACTGGACCAGTTTGATGAGGCCGGTCGTTCTGGCTTCCGGGCATAGATTTCCTAATTTCTCTTATGTTTGAAACTTGACCCCATCTGTTCTTTCCATCTGACCCTGAGTGATGAGAATGGAGATGCAGTGTGGTGTGGAGAAGCAGAGCGACCTTGGCAGCAGACAGCTCAGGGCTCGGGCTTGGCTCTGTGGGTTTGGAGTGGTCACTCCACCTCTCTGGTCCTCACCGGTGAAAAGGAGCCATGACGTTTCTCTTGCAGGCTGAGTTTAAGCACACAGGCTTAAAGCATGGTGCCTAGCATGGGGCAAGCAACCACAGCATGGTAAGATTCATCTCATACGAGCAGCACGGGCTCTGTTAACTTGGTATTAAAAGTACGTTTGTCAAGTTCAGAGCACAGCTTTACATTAAGTAGCTCTTCAATGATGCCACAAGTCAGTTCCTGATTATTTCCAAAGAACTGGGAAGGAAAGAAAGCTACTGGGAAATAATACTGAATAATAATAATACTGTATAATACGGTGACGAATACTGAATAATACTGTTTGCCTGCCTATCAAATATGATCCAAATGGCACAAATACAGTGGAGAGGAACACCACAAAATTATACTCAGAAACCCATGTACACTTTTCCATGCAAATAAGCAGTGATGAAAGAGAAAATATGACCGTTGAAGCAATAGGTATAAATGATCAACAGTCAATTATCGTAACTTATTTCTAGGGTCATTTCTATGATCTTAAGTAAAGGGTTAAGAAAGGGTACCTGGGGTGTGGAGTCCTTTTCTCTCCTGTTCCACCCTTTCATGGCCACCTATTACTCCCACTTTAATTCAGATGCTTTGGAAGCCAGAACTCATGCCTCTTTCTCACACAGTGAACCACAAATCCCCCGCCTGTCTTTGAAGATCAATCTTTTTCTTTTTTTTTTTTTTTTAATGGATTTAATTAATTAATTAATTTATTTATTTTTGGCTGTGTTGAGTCTTCGTTTCTGTGCGAGGGCTTTCTCTAGTTGTGGCAAGCAGGGGCCACTCTTCATCGCGATGCGCGGGCCTCTCACTATCGCGGCCTCTCTTGTTGCGGAGCACAGGCTCCAGACGCGCAGGCTCAGTAGTTGTGGCTCACGGGCCTAGTTGCTCCGCGGCATGTGGGATCCTCCCAGACCAGGGCTCGAACCCGCATCCCCTGCATTAGCAGGCAGATTCTCAACCACTGCGCCACCAGGGAAGCCCAGAAGATCAATCTTAATTCAAAAATGAAGTTTCCTTTTCCACCATGTCTTGGGAGCTGCTAGAGCTGGGACCTAGTTCTAGAACAGTCTTTCGCTCCCCCATTATTCCACTTCTGGCTTTTAGCCTCGGGCTCTCTCATTCTTAAAGGCTAGATTTCTTACTTTTCACATCTCCCCAGCATCAGTTCCTCTCCTGGTTCATAGGGTTTTTTAGTTCCTCCTCCGGGGCCCTAAATTCCCCTGAAGCTGAGATTAGAGTCCCATAACCCTCAGCAATTAGATCCCCAGCCCCTGGTCCGCCCAGAGTGACAGTACGCACTGCGTGCTTGAGCTTGTGAGGACCAGTCGGTCCAAGCCCCGCATCTCCAGCAGTCGTACCCACATAGAGACAGTGATGTCTGTGAGGCTTAAACAGATTCACTTTTTAGGTGCTGCACAAACTGCGTCAATCAAGGTATAAAATGCTTTGTAGGTCAAGGAGATTAGATCATAGTTGGTCTACCTTTTACAGTCTCTTGGCTAAGCTCATTTGTCTTGGTTCCAACAATCCACACATGGGCAATGACCTTTCACACAGAGAGATGTGTATATTTATAGGGATTTTTACGTATGACATCCTTTGAGACCCATGTAGGGAGAAGTGTGCCTCTCATAGCAAATCTGGGATGTGAAACGTCTCATCAGAGCAAAGAAATCCGTGCAGTGTGAGTACCACAGTGAGGGGAGGGGAGAGCTCTGTTATAAAAAACATCCACGGTTGTTTCCCCCGCTCTGTGGTTCAGAATCTGCACGGACATGGGAGAATTGTACTGATCAAGACACAACCCGGGTTATGTATATCGGGGCTAATTGGAAGCAGCTGAGAACAGTGGGAAGCAAACTCTCCACATTTGGACGCTGCTCTCCTTAGTGTGGGTGGGCGAGTTGGTAAAGGCCCTGCAGCCTTCCCAGGGGTGGGACCTTCAAGCTAAACAGCAACACATGGAAGACAGAATCCCATCCAAACAAGAGACCTACATGTCCAGTCCCACGGGGCCTACTAAATATCACGAACGAAATCCACCGGATTCATGTTAAGTGATTCAGAGTGGGCTGTGTTGTTTTTAGACCCAAATGTTGCTGGTGGAAACACAGTCAGGAGCGGCGTGCATGGGTTCCTGGGCTGTAGTTTCCGTCTTGTTTAAAGAGCAAGGAGTGTCTCCCAATGTTTTGTTCACTTTCTTTAGGGTTACTTTAAAAGACTGACATGTGGCAGAAGTTAGAGTAGAGTAGATTTGGCCATGTCTGCTTAACATCATCGAACAAAACAGTAATTTGCTGGGCTCCCACTCCATGCTCATCATTCCGAAGGCTCACATGGTCACGTGGTTGGTAACAGGCAGAGCTGGACCGAGACCAGGTCTCTCCAGCTCCAAGGCCAGGTTCCTTCTCCAGGCCACGCAGCATCCTGAGTCCTCAAACCTGCTCATCTACTATTCAGAGGGAACTGCACTGTTACATTGGGAACAAGCCCAAATAACCTTCTAAACTATGGTGTCTATCATAACCTTCTATGGCTCCCAAAACACAAGATGAAAAGTTCTACAATGTCTTCCTGAAATGGAGACAAAGTAATGAGAAGCTCACTGTGGCCCTGCTCATGGGGGGATGGTATTAGGTCTTGGGTTCTTGAAACAGTCTGGCACTCCCCTACAAAAACGGACAGAAAAGATACTAAGGAAAGGTCTATTTAAAAAAATTTGTGTGCCTCATCATCAGAGAATCTACAAGCAACAAATGCTGGAGAGGGTGTGGAGAAAAGGGAACCCTCTTGCACTGTTGGTGGGAATGAAAATTGATACAGCCACTGTGGAGAACAGTATGTGGTTCCTTAAAAAACTAAAAACAGAACTACCATACGACCCAGCAATCCCACTACTGGGCATATACCCAGAGAAAACCATAATTCAAAAAGACACATGAACCCCAATGTTCACTGCACTGTTTACAATAACCAGGACATGGAAGCAACCTAAGTGTCCATCAACAGACGAACGGATAAAGAAGATGTGGTACATATACACAATGGAATATTACTCAGCCATCAAAAGGAACAAAATTGGTCATCTGTAGAGACGTGGATGGACCTAGAGACTGTCACACAGAGTGAAATAAGTCAGAAAGAGAAAAACAAATATCGTATATTAATGCATATATGTAGAATCTAGAAAAATGGTGCAGATGAACCAGTTTGCAAGGCAGAAATAGAGACACAGATGTAGAGAACAAACGTATGGACACCAAGGGGGGAAAGTGGCAGGGGTGGTGGTGGTGGGATGAATTGGGAGATTGGGATTGCCATATATACACTAATATGTATAAAATAGATAACTAATAAGAACCTGCTATATAAAAAACATTAAATTAAATTTAAAAAGGTGTGCCTCATTACATTTTTTTGTAGAATGTGGGACTTTGAAAAATCAGCATCACACTGTGAAATTCAAAAATTTACCATGAGACTGCAGTGATTTCACTTTCTGAACTACACCCGAAGGAAATAATCCAAAAGAGAAAAATAATTTTGTGTAAAACTACTGAGGCACTAATAAAAAAAGAAGTATCAAGAAACCACACAAACTGGCCCAGTAAAAGAAGGGTTGAACAAACTAGAATACATAAATTTAATGAAATAAAATCATATGACTTTAAATGGCAATTCTGTGATTAAGAGTAATAAAATTGCTCACTGGAAAAGGTAAGAAAACTTAGAGTGACAGAAATAAATTAGAATTAGGCTGTTCTTCTGTGGGGTGGAAGCAGCCCCTGCACGTCCCCCTCAGAACCCACTGTGTGCTCTGGGCAGGCGGGGAACCCACCTCAGCCTGCACCCCTGAGCCACCAGCGGGCACCCAGCACAGGCTCCTGGAGGCCCAGTAACACCTGGACAAGAGCGCGGACCTCCGTGCTTCCAGCTCAACTTCCGCCCAGACGTTCTCCGGGTCAAGAACGTGCCCGGTGTCCGCTCAGCGCATCTCTGTGAAAACACTGTTTTCTCATAATGATGATGTAATGGATAAGAAATCTTGCGAAACGCTGATTATTCACGCAAATATTTATTCAACAAATATTTACGGAGCACTACTATAGGTCATGTAATTTCACATGATCAGAATGTGGTAAGCATAGAATAACACAAAGCATAGGAATAAATACATTTAGCAAAAGGTGATTGCCACAAGTTCTGGGAAGGGAAGGGAAGGGAGAACAGGTGGCGCACAGAGGATTTTCAGGGCAGTGGAACTATTCTGTGTGATACTGTAACGGTTGAGCCACGTCCTTATACATTTGTACAAACCCATAGAATGCTCAACACCAAGAGTGAACGCTAGTAAACTGTGAACTTCAGTTAATAATAATGTATCGTCTCTTGTGTTTCCTGCCTAGAGAAGTTCCTTTAGCATTTGTTGTAAAGCTGGTTTGGTGTGCTGAATTCTCCTAGCTTTTGCTTGTCTGTGAAGCTTTGGATTTCTCTGTTGAATCTGAATGAGATCCTTGCTGGGTAGAATAATCTTGGTTTTAGGTTTTTCCCTTTCAACACTTTAAATATATCCTGCTACTCCCTTCTGGCCTGCAGAATTTCTGCTGAAAAATCTACTGAAAACATGATGGAGATTCTCTTGTATGCTAATTGTTGCTTTTCCCTTGTTGCTTTTAATATTTTTCTTTGAATTTAATTTTTGTTAGTTTGATTAATGTGTGTCTTGGTGGGTTTCTCCTAGGGTTTCTCCTGTATGGGACTCTCTGCACTTCCTGGACTTGAGTGACTATTTCCTTTCCCATGTTAGAGAAGTTTTCCACTATGACCTCTTCAAATATTTTCTCATACCCTTTCACTTTCTCTTCTTCTAGGACCCCTATAATTTGCATGTTGGTGTGTTTAATGTTGTCCCAGAGGTCTCTGAGACTGTCCTCAATTCTTTTCATTCTTTTTTCTTTATTCTGCTCCTTGGCAGTGATTTCCATCATTCTGTCTTCCAGCTCACTTATTTGTTCTTCTGCCTCAGTTATTCTGCTATTGATTCCTTCTAGTGTATTTCTCATTTCAGTTACTGTGTTGTTCATCACTGTTTGTTTGTTCTTTAGTTCTTCTAGGTCTTTGTTGAACATTTCTTGTATTTTCTCAATCTGTGCCTCCACTCTATTTCTGAGATTTTGCATCATCTTTACTATCATTACTCTAAATTCTTTTTCAGGTAAGTTGTCTATTTCCTCTTCATTTATTTGGTCTTGTAGGTTTTTACCTTGATCCTTCATTTGTAACCCAAAACAATTAACAAAATGGTAATAGGAATATCCATATTGATAATTACCTTGAATGTAAATGGATTAAATGCTCCAACCAAAAGACACAGACTGGCTGAATGGATACAAAAACAAGACCCATATATATGCTGTCTACAAGATATAGCATATATATATATATGCTGCATATATAAGACTCGCCTCAGACCTAGGGACACATGCAGACTGAAAGCAAGGGGATGGAAAAAAGATATTCCATGCAAATGGAAATCAAATGAAAGCTGGAGTAGCAATACTCATATCAAATAAAATACACTTTAGAGTAAAGACTGTTACAAGAGATAAGGACACTACACAATGATCAAGGGATCAATCCAAGAAGAACATATAACAATTATAAATATTTATGCACCCAACATAGGAGCACCTCAATACATAAGGCAGATGCTAACAGCCATAAAAGGGGGAATCGACAGTAACACAATAATAGTGGGGGACTTTAACACCCCACTTACACCCATGGACAGATCATCCAGACAGAAAATAAATAAGGAAACACAAGCTTTAAATGACATAATAGGCCAGATAGATTTAATTGATATTTATAGGACATTCCACCAGAAAGCGGCAGAATACACTTTCTTCACAAGTGTGCCTGGAACATTCTCCAGGATAGATCACATCTTGGGTCATAAATCAAGACTCGGAAAATTTAGGAAAACTGAAATCGTATCAAGCATCATTTCTGACCATAGTGTTATGGGATTGGAAATCAATTACAGGAAAAAAACCCCACAAACACATGGAGGCTAAACAGTGCGCAGCTAAATAACCAAGAGATCACTGAAGAAATGAAATAGTAAATTAAAAAATACATAGAAACAAACGACAATGAAAACACAATGATCCAAAACCTATGGGACACAGCAAAAGCAGTTCTAAGAGGGAAGTTTACAGCAATTCAATCTCACCGCAAGAAATAAGAAAAATCTCAAATAAACAATCTAACCTTACACCTAAAGCGACTAGAGAAAGAAGAACAAAGAAAACCCAAAGTTAGTAGAAGGAAAGAAATCATAAAGATCAAAGCAGAAAGAAATGAAATACAAACAAAGAAAACAAGAGCAAAGATCAACAAAACTAAGAGTTGGTTCTTTGAGAAGATAAACAAAATTGACAAACCTTTAGCCAGACTCAGCAAGAAAAAAAGGAAGAGGACTCAAATCAATAAAATTAGAAATGAAAAAGGGTAAATTACAACTGACACTGCAGAAATACAAAGAGACTAAGAGAATCTCTCATAAGAGACTACTACAAGCAACTATATGCCAATAAAATGGACAACCTGGAAGAAATGGACAAATTCTTGGAAAGGTACAACTTTCCAAGACTGAACCAGGAAGAATTAGAAAATATAAACAGACCAATCACAAGTAATGAAATTGAAACTATAATTAAAAATCTTCCAACAAACAAAAGTCTAGGACCAAATGGCTTCACAGGAGAATTCTATCAAGCATTTAGACAAGAGCTAACACCCATCCTTCTCAAACTCTTCCAAAAAATAGCAGAGGGAGGAACACTCCCAAACTCGTCCTACGAGACCACCATGACCCTGATACCAAAACCAGATATCACAAAAAAAGAAAATTACAGACCAAAATCATTGATGAACATAGACGCAAAAATCTTCAACAAAATACCAGCAAACAGAATCCAAAAACACATTAAAAGGATCTTACACCATGATCCAGTGGAATTTATCCCAGGAATGCAAGGATTCTTTAATATATGCAAATCAATCAATGTGATACACCATATTAACAAATTAAAGAATAAAAACCATACGATCATCTCAATAGATGCAGAAAACGCTTTTGACAAAACTCAACACCCATTTATGATAAAAACTCTCCAGAAAGTGGGCAGAGAGGGAAACTACCTCAACATAATAAAGGCCATATATGACAAACCCACAGCAAACATCATTCTCAATGGTGAAAAACTGAAAGCATTTCCTCTGAGATCAGGAACAAGACAAGGATGTCCACTCGGGCCACTCTTATTCAACATAGTTTTGGAAGTCCTAGCCACAGCAATCAGAGAAGAAAAAGAAACAAAGGAATCCAAATTGGAAAAGAAGAAGTAAAACTGTCACTGTTTGCAGATGACATGATACTATACATAGAAAATCCTAAAGATGTCACCAGAAAACTACTAGAACTAATCAGTGAATTTGGTAAAGTTGCAGGATGCAAAATTAATGCACAGAAATCTCTCACATTCCTATACACTAACAACAAAAGATCAGAAAGGGAAATTAAGGAAACAATCCCATTTACTATCGCAACAAAAAGAATAAAATACCTAGGAATAAACCTACCTAAGGAGGCAAAAGACCTGTACTCAGAAAACTATAAAACACTGATGAAAGAAATCAAAGATGACATAAACAGATAGAGAAATATACCATGTTCTTGGATTGGAAGAATCAATATTGTGAAAATGACTATACTACCCAAAGCGGTCTACAGATTCAGTGCAATCCCTATCAAATTACCAATGGCATTCTTCACAGAATTAGAACAAAAAAATCTTACAATTTGTATGGAAACACATAAGACCTCAAATAGCCAAAGCAATCTTGAGAAGAAAAACGGAGCTGGAGGAATCAGGCTCCCCAACTTCAGACTATACTACAAAGCTACAGTAATTGAGACAGTATGGTACTGGCACAAAACCAGAAATACAGATCAGTGGTACAGGATAGAAAACCCAGAGATAAACCCATGCACCTATGGTCACCTGATCTATAACAAAGGAGGCAAAAATACACAATGTAGAAAAGACAGCCTCTTCAATAAGCGGTGCTGGGAAAACTGGACAGCTACATGTAAAAGAATGAAATCAGAACCCTACCTAACACCATACATATCGATACCGCAAACACCTGAGGATGGCTGTTATCACCACGGGTCCTTCCATCAAGCTGAACTACTCATGCATGGTCTCTTAACTCTCCTCTTGGCTACACTCCACTCCACAAACTCCCATTCGCCATGGTCCCTTTAAGATGTGCCCTGAATCAGCCAGCAGAGTCTACTCACGCCTGCCCAGCACCTGGCACTGGACCATCACCTCGTGGGGTCAGGACCCTGCGCGTCCACCAACATGCTGCTGAATCCACACCACACTGCTGTTGGCTCACATTCAACCTGGGCCAACGAAAACACCCCATCTTCTTCACACTTACATAACTGGTGCTTTGTCATTCTGCCAGTCATTCAACAAATAGTGCCTTCAAGAAAAAAATTGTCCAAAAGCGGACAATTTTCCATAAGATGACTGGGCAACAAACAGACTAAGGAAACACATGGACTTTTGACCTACAAGTGAACCCGAAATTAAATTTTTCCATGTTAAAAGTGAACTATATTATTATCAGTTAGTTGTTAAAGGCAAAGCAGCCACGCAGAGTCCCAGTGTCACGTGGGAGGGGGCACTGCAGACGATGACGTGAAGTCCCCTCACGTCCCACCGTCACGCTCAGACGCGTGTGTTTGGAGGGGCACAGAGTATACTGCTGAGAAAGAGTCAGATTCTGACTGTCACCAGTTTGAAAATCAGTGGAAAGCACATCTTTTAGTTCAAAATGTTATTCTTAGAAGTTATGTAAGCAGCACTCGTAGCTGCTTTACTGACTCTGACACATCAGACAAGCGCCTTCGTTTTCCAGGTATTACCCTACACATAAATACAGGATGACCATCTGTTTTACTTAAATAGTGAAAACACTCATGAGTTTTCCTTAAACTCTTAAGCTACCAATGTCGCTTACAAGACGCCTTTATTCCCTCTGCCCTCACCCATCTGGTTTTCCATGTTTTGTGAATATTTTTCAGGAGCCAAGGGTCTAACTCACCTTTTGTATTCCCTTCTTAACCAACAAACTGTCACAGAATCATGCAATTATTAAGAGCAAACTCAAGCTCAGAGCTGGAGAAACCCAATGTTTTCTTACACTGAGGCTCCCAGAAGCACCCTGGTTCATTCAGGCATGTTCAGCTCTGTGCTAATAAGCCCTGTGAACACACAAAGCTCAAGAACTGACCTCGAGTAGGTGGAAGTCTACTTGACAAGAAAACAGTGAACAAAAGAGTAAGTCACTCAAGCTCAGAAGAGTTCATGATGCAGACGATGTGGTTCAGCATAGATGACACTGATCCTGGTGTGTGTGTGTGTATGTGTGTGTGTGCGTGTGTGTCTGTGTGTGTGTCTGTGAGTGGGAGGGAGGAATTGCTAGGGGAAGAGGAGGGAAAGAAGGGGAGAGAAGAAGTTGCACAGCTAAATGTGGTTACTTCAAGGACAGACCCGCAGGTCATGCGCTTATGAGGAAAACAGTCATGTGTCATATGCAACTATAGTAACGAGTTCCTAAATAATGTCCCTGGGCTGGATGAGTTAATGCACAAGTGTAAATGTGTACACTGAGTCCAGATTTGTTCAGTTTTGAACGTCAGATAGAAGGATCACCTAACAGAGTTAAGGAACTCGCGACCTGATGCGATTAGCATTTTAGCACATTTCAGAACAATTCTAGCTAAACCATATGGAGAACTTTCACAAAACACCTACGAGGTCCACTCCAGACCAATTACAGCAGAATACCAGGGGCTGGGGCCAGTGCTGGGCTTTTTTAAGGCTCCCCAGGCGATTCCAATGTGCAGCCAAGGTTTCAAACCACTGTTTTAGAGATAGCTCTGGCAGCCGTGCCGAGAAGCTAAAAGAAAGAGCAAGGGAGGGAGGCAAGGAGGCAGCAATGACACTGCTGTCCTCACGGGAGATGGTGAGGGCCAACCCAAGAGGTCGGCGTGGGGACCAAGGACAGGATGGACGCAGTGGGGAAAATGGGGACGTCTAGGACGGCTCTGGTGTGTGACTCTGGTGCACGTGTAAACAGAACCTGAAGTGGTTGTGGGGCTGCCAGTGCAACCTCCAAGGGGCTCTACACACACGTGCGCAGACGTGAGGCCTGGCCATGGTGAAGGCTCTGCATCCGGGGTCGGCAGGGGCCTTTAACGGTGAGCACGGAGAAGAGCACTGAGGACAAGGAGGGCGGGAGGGACAAGGATGGAGACAGCATGAAAATAAAGGCAACGCTGCCCTGAGGACCTGCCACCACGGCAGGGGTGGGAGAGCAGAGGTGCTTGGCTTCCTACTGCGCCCAGGGTTTTGGCCACCAGGTGCTCCAGACTTTCCCAAGCAGATGTCACACATCCGGGCTTGCTGTCAAGCTGTGATTGAGACTAAGGGCCCCCATTTTGGGAACAAAGGACATCAGTGTGTGAAACAGCCTCGCTGACCCGTCCAGAGCGGTTGTGCTGGGGAGCTGGGTCCCCGCAGGAGGCCCGGGCACAGGCAGGCACGAGGCTCTGGGCCTGGTCAAGGCAGCCCGGCCCGCCAGCCCCGCGCCCCTCCTGGCCGGGCAAACCCCCTTCCTGCCAGATGGTTCTGGTCGTCAGCTGTCTTCCACGCAACGCCACCTGGTCCCGCACACACCAACGGAAGGACGACCTGGGGGTGAGACTTGCTCAAGTTTCATCAAAGGTGAAACCTGAGAAACTTGCTCAAGGTCAGCGAAGGTCGAGGTGGGGGAAACTGATGGCCAGGTTCCTGCTCCAGGCTGGGCGCTCGGCCCAGGAGCCGCCTGATCCGGGCCAGGCGGTTTGAGGGAGGGAAGCGTGGAGCGCCAGGCCTTCAGACCTTCCAGAAAGGGCGGATGCGAGTGCGGGCAGAGAACAGACGGGGAACAGGCAGCCCGGTGGGCAGGCTCTCCTCTTCCAGGGTGGGCAAGGCCCCATGCCGCGGCACTCGGCACCCGTTGACGGGTGTGGAGATTGTCCACCGAGGGGGAGGGAGGGCACCTGCCTTTTTCACAAATTGAGGGAAATGAAAACTCTTCCTCAGAGACTGAAGAAATCATCAGTGTCCCTTAGGAACTGGGTTTGTCTGCTTCCAACAAAACCAGCTTATTGTAAAGCAGATCAGTTAAGAGCTCAATCGATCAGTCAGTCAATCAATAAAAAACCAAAGAGTGCGAGCTCATGTGAATCACCTGAAGGAAGGGCCAGGCATCAGGTGTCCACAGAGATGCGGCCCCCGCCCACCCCAGGTCGCCTGGGACACAGGGGTGGCTGGGCTGGAACAGGAGCCTCTCGGATTTGCCAACCTTTGCATTTTTTTTTAAAATATCTTTATTGGAGTATAATTGCTTTACAATGGTGTGTTAGTTTCTGCTTTATAACAAAGTGAATCAGTTATATATATCCATGTGTTCCCATATCTCTTCCCTCTTGTGTCTCCCTCCCACCCTCCCTATCCCACCCCTCTAGCTGGTCACAAAGCATGGAGCTGATCTCCGTGTGCTATGCGGCTGCTTCCCACTAGCCATCTATTTTACGTTTGGTAGTGTATATATGTCCATGCCACCCTCTCACTTTGTCACAGCTTACCCTTCCCCCTCCCCATATTCTCAAGTCCATTCTCTAGTAGGTCTGTGTCTTTATTCCCGTCTTGCCCCTAGGTTCTTCATGACTTTTTTTTTTTCCTTAGATTCCATAAATATATGTTAGTATACGGTATTTGTTTTTCTCTTTCTGACTTACTTCACTCTGTATGACAGACTGTAGGTCCATCCACCTCACTACAAATAACTCAATTTCATTTCTTTTTATGGCTGAGTAATATTCCATTGTATATATGTGCCACATCTTCTTTATCCATTCATCTGTCGATGGACACTTAGGTTGCTTCCATGTCCTGGCTATTGTAAATAGAGCTGCAATGAACATTGTGGTACATGACTCTTTCTGAATTATGGTTTTCTCAGGGTATATGCCCAGTAGTGGGATTGCTGGGTCGTATGGTAGTTCTATTTTTAGTTTTTTAAGGAATCTCCATACTGTTCTCCATAGTGGCTGTACCAATTTACATTCCTACCAACAGTGCAGGAGGGTTTCCCTTTTCTCCACACCCTCTCCAGCATTGTTTGTAGATTTCTTCATGATGGCCATTCTGACCGGTGTGAGATCCTTTGCATTTTAATTGTAACTTGCTTTTTGGCCCCGGGGGCAGCTAGCAAACGACTGTATAACCCATGGTTCTCCCAGGGCTTCCGCGGGCCTCCCCCGCAGGGGCTGCAGCTCCGCTCTCGCCCTGCCGCCGCCGGGGAAGGCAGCACCGTCTCTAAGGGCAAGCAGCGTGAGCCGGGCTTTGAATGAAACAGGCAGCGCTCTGGGATCACGTGGGAAACCCCGGGAGGAGAAAGCGTGGCCAGGCGGGAGGCGGCTCTGACGACCGCAGGCTGGGACGTTTCGGGGACTCCCGGGCTGCAGAGCATCTTGGCAAGCTGCGCACGCGCCGGCCCACCAGGCACCGCCTCGCAGCCGGACCGCGCGGTGCTGGGCTCATTTCTAGGGACGCCTCCGTACTTCCCGGGGTCGGAGGTCTCCCAGCCCCCAGCGCCGAGGGCTGAGTTCCTCCAGGCGCCGGGCCGTGAAGTCTTATTTACTCCAACACTTAGTTATGACAGTGAAACATGTCAGGGAACCACAGGGATTTTCCCTAGATAAGCAGAACCCATATTAAACTGGTAATAATTAGAATAGTCTGCTCTGAGGAATGTGCGCCGGGCTGCATTCTCTCCCTGACCTAAGAAAGCTAAAATAACATACTTCTCAAAACCGTATCCCTAAAATGCCTGCAGGGCACTGTTTGCACAGTTGGAGGAGGGCCTCTCCTGGTGCTGGGAACCCACGTTTTCTTTTCTTGGCTCCTCTCCCAGTCCCCACGTGGCGCTGTCCTCAGGGTCGCCGGGAGCTGAGCGGCTTGGGTGCAGCGGGCTCCAGGGGTCAGAGCCCACGCTCGCCCCGGCCGGGGCCCTTCCTCCAGGACGGCCCCCCGCCGGCCTCCGTCGCATGGCAGCCACTGCATCCCCACCGGGAGCCTGGACTCGCCCCTTTCCACACGGCCTGCCCGGCATCTGCACCTTGGCCACTGACGTCGTCAGCCCTCGCGTGTGCAAGAGCCCGGCCAGCATCCCCCGCTACCAGCCTGGGCGGCCAGGGGCACCTCTCTACCTGGTGGCATCTTCCCTTGTTCCATCACAGAGCCACATTCCTGGGCGGGACAGACCCCCGAGGTTTCTGGGGAGAGCAGCATTTAGCTTGCTTTCAGTGGAGCACGGCCAGCATGGGGCAGGATTACTCATTATCGTTATTATTACTACTACTACTACTACTGATTGATTGATTACTGAAACTATTGAAAGAAGTCTAATTTTTGAAGAATAGAAAGGGTTTAAATGTGAGGGTCCAGGCCAGGCCATCAGAGACCAAGGTGCACGATCAGGGCTGTGGACACCACATCGCTCCCCCAGAACCCATTTCTCAACACAATGAATGAATAATGAATAAACTGTGCCCGAGGAAGGACGGTGTGTAAGTCTCTTTTGCAAGGCTCGTCATCGTTAGTGGGCAGGCGCTGGCTCAGTGCCTGTCTGTGTAGTCCCCCGAGACACGCCAGCAAAGGGAATCTTCATCGTATTACAGGAGAGAAAAGTAAGGCCCAGGGAGGACACGGGACTTGAGCAAACCTACTCAGCTAAAGCGAGCGCTGCGGAGCTGCGATTCAGGTGTTTTTCGCTCTCAGTGCATTTTGTGTCAGTCAACGTACAGTGGTGCTGGGCTCTGTGAGTACACAGGTGAAGGAAGCAGGTGAGAGCTCTGCCCTCGTGGTCCAGCTGGAGAGACATTTAAAGAGTAAACAAATACTCCACAAGGTGAGAAGGAGGTTACAATGGAAGATCCGGAACGAGCTGTCCAGGCAGCGGGAACAGCTTGTGCAGAGGCCCCGGGGGAGTAAGAGCTTCAGTTTGAGAAACTAAGCAGTGGCCAGTGAGGCTGGAGCCGAGAGAGCCGGGGGACAGTGGGTTAACATGACACTGGGGAACAGGTGGGGACATGTGCATGAGCGCAGCTCTCCAAAAGCTCCCTTTAACCTTGGACACGCAGACTTCAGAGGGTCGTGACCCTAACTGGACCAAAGAAGGCTGAGCCTCATCTTTGTGTAAAGGCTTCCTAGGGCTGTGCCTGCCCCACAGGTCACTCTCTGGGGACCAGATACACTCATGCAAAGAGCTGTGACCTGGGCAGCAGCAGCAATCTGCAAAGGAATGACTTAGCAGGGCTCTCCTGAGGGTCAGGAGCTGTCACACTGCTCAAGGGACATTTCCAGCAAGTTAGGCACTTAGGGAAGACCAGGATTCCCAAATTGAACCAGATGGTGTGCCCACCCTCTAGGGGCTCAGATCCTACAGGTGACACAGACACACACAGGAGGAGGGAAGGGGAGCAGGCATGTGCCGGACCCCAGGGAGAGGCCAGGACACTTGAGCTCTTTGGATTTTGGGGTTTGGGTTTTTTTTTGAAAGAGGAAACAAGATTTCAGCAGGTAGAGATGTTGAAACCACATTCTAGGTGGAGGGCAGAGTATGGACACAGGCAGAGGGCTATGGAGATGCGAGGCCCAGCCACAGTGATGGGCCAGACAACCCAGGGCAGGGCTGGCAGAAGAAAACTACAGGAGACCCTGGCCTTTACCCCACGGGCATAGGGAGCTGGGGAATACTTTAAGCTGGGGAGTGACTTTATCAGATTTGGGCTTTAGAAGAGAACAGTTGACACCCATGTTCATAGCAGCATTATTCACAACAGCCAAAAGGTGGAAGCAATCCAAGTGTCAATTGATGAATGAATGGATGAACAAAATGTAAATATGTACAATAAAATATTATTAGCCTTAAAAAGGAGAATTCTATAATATGCTATGACATGGATGAACCTTAAAGATACGCTAAGTGAAATAAGCCAGTCAGAAAAAGCCAAATATTGTATGATTACACTTATATGAGACTTCTAGGGTAGCCAAGTTCATAGACACAGAAAGCAGAATGGTGGTTGCCAGGGGCTGGGGAAAGGGAAGAATGAAGAGTTGTTTACTGGGGACAGAGTTTCAGTTTTGCAAGATGAAAAGCGTTCTGGGGATGGATGGTGGTGATGATTGCACAGCAATGTGAATGTAGTTAATGCCACTGAACTGCACACTTAAAAATGGTTACGGTGGTAAATGTTGTGTTATGTATGTTTTGTCACAATTAGAAATAGTTGGAGAGAGAGAGAGGGAGCAGGGTGGACCTGATCACGCCTGGACCTCCCAGGCGTGGCCCACGACTGGGGAGGTTGTCCATCGCTTGCCCGCAGTGACAGCTGGGTCAGGGTGGGAGCAGGTGAAGGGGCGATTCAAGCAGCATTTTCAGAGGCCACGTGGGAGTCTATGGACGTGAGGGCGTGTGGGAATTCTGCAGGTAAGACGGGCAGATTCCCACTCGGGCTGATTTAGAATCTGCCACCACGATGCAAGTAAGCAAGGGGTTTGCGCTCCTCTGAGCTTGTGGACACACAGTCCTGATTTTGTTTGAGTTTATCATTCCGTATGTGAAAGAGCCCCTGGCTCCCTGCGGGCCTGTTCCTGAGATGGCCCTGCCGGACCCCATCCCGTCGGTTCCACGCCGTGCAGAGCCTCGCACCTGCGGCCCCGGGAAAGGCCATGAGGGATGGCCAGGGGGCCGCGGCCAGGCTGCCAGGGGAAGGTCTGCAGGAGGACGAGTGAAGCAAGGAGCCCACGCTCAGGAACAGCTAGCTAATCCCCAACTGTCAAAAGTGACCTGTGGGTCAAGTATCAGATTTCCTTCCCCAGAGCCGTCTAAGGGCTGACAGGTTTGCCTGTGCAGCGGTGGCCTGTGGTGTGTCCTGTGAAACAGCGACAAGGGGCTGAGCGCTCACGGGTCCACGGGCCGGGAGGGAATGGTGGGTCCAGGTTTTCCCTAATAGAAGATACATTAAAATTATTCTCTCTTCGGGCCTCCCACTGGAGGTGGTGAAGCTGGGGTGGAACTTTCTATACACATATCAATGATCATCCCTACGTATTGCTACAATCAGTAAAGATCGTATTAAAGTTTATTGAGATAATGCGGATGGAATTCATACTTAGCTAATTTAGGTAGAAAAAGTCATGTAATATTGTATTGCATCAACGGCATCAAAATACTTCATGTGGCTAAAGCATACATACTAAAAGTAAGTAACACTTCCACTTATTTTAAAGGGTTGAAGATATTATTTTAAAATAGCATTTTGAGTTTCGAGTTCTATCTTCAATATACTGTAGGACACTTGTGTTCCCAGTTATTAAAGCACAGCCACTTCAGGCATCTGTCCCATTTCAACATCTTCTTGGTGAGAATTAAGCTAGCTGGTTTCTGTTTCCTGTTAACCTTCTAGCCTGGCTTTCTTCCTTCTGGTGTTACAGAAGCAACTGAGGTTGAAAGATCCGGGTAGGTTCCAACGCTCCATTAACTGGTCACATGGTCCTCCGACCATGTTACCTATGGACACCAGTGCCTCAGACAGCACCCAGTTCTAAAAAAGCTCTGAAAGCATGAGTGGTTCTGTCTACACACCTCCACCGATCATTCACAGGGAATTAAAATATTGACACAGCACTTTTTTTCTAATACAAGAATTTCAAACTGCTTCTCAGACTTACTATTCTTGGTGAATTGCGAGCGTGTGTGTGGATAATAGTTGGGACTTGTTGAATATCTCTCATATCACAAGCATAACCACGCTTGCTTACTTTTAACACCATGGGGGGGGGGGTGAGGCGAATAAGTCTTAGACATAACAAACACTCGTAACAGAGTACTTTTGTTTTTTAAAAAATATTAAATATAGATTAAATTTTCCGGAAAGGTATGCTGTTTAAAACTGACACAGTAAGCATTTGGAAAGGTGTGATATGACTCAAGTCATATCACACCGGTCAGAATGGCCATCATCAAAAAATCTACAAGCAATACATGCTGGAGAGGGTGTGGAGAAAAGGGAACCCTCTTGCACTGTTGGTGGGAATGTAAATTGATACAGCCACTATGGAGAACAGTATGGAGGTTCCTTAAAAAACTAAAAATAGAACTACCATACGACCCAGCAATCCCACTACTGGGCATATACCCTGAGAAAACCATAATTCAAAAAGAGTCATGTAAAATGTTCATTGTAGCTCTATTTACAATAACCAGGACATGGAAGCAACCTAAGTGTCCATCAACAGATGAATGGAAAAAGAAGATGTGGCACATATATACAATGGAATACTACTCAGCCATAAAAAGGAACTAAACTGAGTTATTTGTAGTGAGGTGGACAGACCTACAGTCTGTCATACAAAGTGAAGTTAAGTCAGAAAGAGAAAAACAAATACCGTATGCTAACACATATATATGGAATCTAAAAAAAAAAAAAAAAAGAAAATGGTCAGAAGAACCTAGGGGCAAGACAGGAATAAAGATGCAGACCTACTAGAGAATGGACTTGAGGATACGGAGAGGAGGAAGGGTAAGCTGGGACAAAGTGAGAGAGTGGCATGGACATATATACACTACCAAACGTAAAATAGATAGCTAGTGGGAAGCAGCCGCATAGCACAGGGAGATCAGCTCGGTGCTTCGTGACCACCTAGAGGGGTGGGATAGGAAGGGTGGGAGGGAGGGAGACGCAAGAGGGAAGAGATATGGGAACATACGTATATGTATAACTGATTCACTTTGTTATAAAGCAGAAACTAACACACCATTGTTAAGCAATTATACTCCAATAAAGATGTTAAAAAAAAAAAAAAAAGACGACACCCCCTACTGTGACACCATTCAGAGGATAAGGGGCCTCCAAAGACAAGGATAACAAAAACTTGTTTGGGGTTGATTTTCAATACAGGGTCACCCTTTGTATGTTCCACAGACACTGCATCAACAGCCAGGCTATAACCAGCGTCAGCAAAATACTCGTGGGAAAGATTTACCTGTAGTGGCTCCAACTTCAGGCAACAAAGGTCTGATGATTTTATTTCCACGTTATATATAGTATAATCCAAACACCCAGCTCATAAAACCAATGATTCCCCTCTTGGTGTGGATCCTTACAAAGTATTCTGAAAGCAGGGCAGACAACCAGGGTTACTTGGTGTCTGCACCAAAAATCAGAGTGGAAAGTCTGGGAAATACTAACAGAAAAAGGACAGCCTTGCTGGGCCGTGTATTAGCGGCTTGTTCACACCATTTGTGCTAATAGTCTGGATTTCCTTTAACTAAGAGACAGCTTGTATTTGATGTATATAGCTCCTTCCTGAGAATCACCGGCATTTTACGCTATAGAGACATTCAAAAGAAGAAAATCTGTTCCAGGTCATTTAGTTTACTTTTCTCCTTGTATGAATTCTGGATCAGCTGCTACCATATTTCACCTGTGCCCCAGATGGCACCGAGTCATTGCTGTGAGTGCCTACCTACTCGGCATGCAGTGTCCCATTCGGTGCTCTGACAGAGGTGGAGACTCTACCCTCAGTCCCAAGAGAGGACTCTGACGTGGGATCGTGCCCATGGTCCCACGGCCAGTTTGAGCCCACTCTGTCTATAAAGAGATGCCTTTAACCACTGTCTTCTATTGGCTCCATGAAAGTCTGGTAACCAAGAAAACACAGACCAAACCACTTTAAAAGCATCATGGAAGGTCCTATCGTGCCAGGGAAGATGCACATGCACATCTCCAAAGGTAAATTACAGTGATGTCCAAGGTCACGCAAAGGCCATCTGGCAGTCCCAGCTGTGTTTACCTAAACTTCACCAACTTCATCAGCACTTGTAACTCAAATTCCACGCAGGGCCCTGGAGCCAGCTTACACAGCTTAAAAAGGCACACGGCTGTCACCTACTACTCACACGCTGGCCCAGAGACGCCATGTGTCATTACAAAAAATTATTTTAAATACCCCTCATTACTGCTGGAAAACCAGTGGACGAGGCTAGAGCAGGAAGGCCTAAAATAGTTTGGATCAGCATCCCTGTTAGCAAAATACGTATTGAGAACATCCCCGTAATAAATGATTATTTAATTACAATGCACATAGATAGTTGTACTAATACATGTTATGTATTAAGAAACAGAAAATGATGAGATAAAAATTAAATAGAAGTTTCTGCTCCTCATTGGAGTATTTTCCTAGTTAATGAATATGTTAATGAATTTTTATTTGACTGATTATTTTCTAGCCCTGTGATAATATGCATAATATGTATTCAGATGATTTTTTTTAACCCTTCTTTCACCTCACAGTTACCTTTTTTGTGCGTGTAGTGAGAAAGTTTAAGATTCACTCTCTTAGTACATTTCTAGTAGACAACAGAATATTATTAACTATAGTCACCATGCTGTACACTAGATCCTCAGAACTTATTCATCTTATAACTGAAAGTCTGTACCCTTTCACCAGCATCTCCCCACTTTCCCCTCCCCGCAGCTCCTGGCAACCACCATTCTCCTCTCTGGTCCTACGAACTCAGTGTTTGGTTTTTTTTTTTTTTTTTTTGATCCCACACATAAGTGAGATCATGCAGCATTTGTCTTTCTGGGTCTGGCCTATTTCACTTAGGATAATGTCCTCCAAGTTCATCCATGTTGTTGCAAATGGCAGGCTTTCCTTCTTTTTTTATTGCTGAATAATATTCCATTGTATCACATTTTCTTCATCCATTCATTCATCGATGGACGTTTAGATTGTTTCCACATCCTAGCTCTCGTCAATAATGCTGCTATGAACACAAGGGTGCAGATATCTCTTTGAGATACTGATTTAGTTTTCTTTGGGTATACATCCAGGAGTGGAATTGCTGGATCATGTGATAGTTCTATTTTTAGTTTTTTGAGGAACCTCCATAGTGTTTTCCATAATGGCTGCACCAATTCACATTCCCACCAGCAGTGCACGAGGGTTCCCTTTTTTCCACGTTCTTGCCAACACTTGTTACTTCCTGTCCTTTTGATAATAGCCATTCTGACAGGTATGAGATGATACTCGTTGTGGTTTCAATTTGCATTTCTATGTACCTGTCAGCCATTTGTATATCTTCTTTGGAAAAATATCTATTTGGGTCCATTTTTAAAGTGGATTACTTGTTTTTTTGCTATTGAGTTAGTTGTATGGATTCCTTATATATTTTGGAAATTAACCCTTTATCAGACATATGGTTGCACACAGACTTCTTTCACCCCAATTTTAATCTTTTAAAAGCAGCAAGCCAGATCAAGTATACAAATACATTTTTTCATTTAAAAAACATTTGGATTGACTATATTAGGTTTTTTCTTTTCAGAACTTTTTATAAAGAAGGTTTTCTGTATACCAACACGCCAATAATGCATAATCCTCTAAACTGACATCTGCAGTAACCAGATGTTGGAGGAGATTCCCCCCCACCCCCAGAGCTGGCCTTGCTGCTATGACTTAGGCAGCCATCTACCAGGCCTGGGGATGGGACCATGAAGCTGCAAAGGCCTTCCCTGCAGCCAGGAGGCTCCGAGCTGGTGCTTGTGCCCAGCTGCATGACTCCCACTAGCCTGCAGTCTCCGGCAGGGTCGCCTCCTGCCTGTATGGCTGCGTTCTTTTTACTTTACAGTTTCGCTGGAATGGCCCTATTTTTGCAACTCTCATGTCTCAGCTACTTTCAGGAAATAGACTAATTGTAAATACATATAAATTTAAGGCAAACCTTTTGTAACTTTTTCCTTATTTTATTGATCTAAACAAGGCATTCTTTCAATATTGTTTGAGAAACCAAAAATAAGAAAGGTATTAATCAGAGGTTGACACACTAGTAAAAGAGCAATTACTTTTTCCCCCTTCACTCTTTCTAGAGACGCACAGTTCTCGGCGATTTCTTCCAGCCAAAGGCAATCAGCAAGCAGCATTCTCACATTTCCAGGGGGACCGTTTCAGCCTGCCTTCCCTGAAAACATTGTTCATGTGAAAGGACCCTTTTCATTAAGAGAGTGTTTTTGAAACTGTCTCAGTTTGGGGTGTGTCTTACAGGTGAGGTGTGTCTTACAGGTGTTCTTTGAAAAGGATTCTGCGGTCAAATAAACTTGAGTGACCACGGGTCATGACAACATCAGACAAGCCTCCTTACTGCAGGACTACCCAGAGTCCTTAACATCAAATGTGCACAGGAAGTGGCCTTGTACATGCAGGGCCTTCCACTGAAGACTTTTTTACAAGAACTATTAACACTAACATGTGTCTAAGGAACAAAGCCGGGAACCACAGACTAAAGAAGCACCAGGCCACGTGCTGCCCTTGAAAGGAGAGCCGCAAGCAAGGTCAGTGACGCTTTCTCAGTGGACCCTCTCAGGAGCAAGGGACAAGATCGCCCTTCATTTACTGGGGACAGATCGACGCTTAAAGAGGGCCTCCTCTTGGCCAGAGCAGAACAGTCAGAGAGCAAATTAAATTCACAGTGGCTTAGATGCTTGTTCTTTTCAATCTATTTGGGCCAACCCTTCCGAGAGATAAAGCCTACCAATCTGAAAATTCAGGCCCACACTGCGAGGGCTCGGGTGGAGGAGACCAGAAGCTACGGTCAAGTTGTGACAAAACCTGCCGCATCGTCCTGGGACCCTGGCCGCCCACAGTACCCACGGCACCGCCCAGTACTGTCATTCGAACCACATACGTCACTTAAAACTTTCTCGTAGCCACAGTAATAAAAAAGTAAAAAGAAACAGCTGAAATACATTTTAATAATGTATTTTATTTCACGCAATATACCCCAAATATTTTTGTTTCAATGTGTACTTAATTTTAAAAAGTGTTAAGATTTTTCACATACTTTTTCTTGTCCTGACTTAGTACAAGAAAAAGTATGTGAAAAATCTTACTTTTAAAATTTTGAAAAATCCAGTACATGCTTTAGACACATGGCACATCTTAGTTCGGACAAGCCACATTTCAAGTACCCAAAAGCCACTGAATGCAGCTCATGGTTACCTTATTGGATGGCAAAGGTCTAGAAACCACATTAATAACCACAGCGGCAGCAGCAGCAATAAAATAGTTAATTTTTGTTGAGCACTTTCTACTTGGCAGGCACTTTTCATGCATCACTTCCCTGAATTCTCATCATGGCCCTAAGCCCTAGCTGCCATTGTGTTGGTGTTTGACAGGTGAGGAAACTGAGGCACAAAGAGGTGCCTCTCAAGGTCACACAGTCACTAAGCGATGGTGCTGACTCTGAGGCCGCAGGACCCTCTGTGGACATGGTCCGGAGTCCTCCCTTTGGGCCATTTCCCTGAAACTCGGCAGGTACCTTAGCTACCGGGAGGTCTGACCCCTTTTTACAGATGGGAAAACTGGGGTCAATTATTGGGAAAAAACATATAATACAGAAATTCAAATTAAGTTCAATCAGTTATGTAGCTGGGTGTAGTCACACTAAATTTGATTAAATGTGTCTAATTTATAAAAAACTATCAGTTTGGTTCTCTAAAATTTATTAATTTATTCAGAGAGCGACACTTGTATTACATTCAAATAGAGCAAGAACTAATATATATAATAAACATTTTTAAAAAGTCTTACATTTGAAAATATCTATTTCATTGTTTTAGAACTAATAGTTATGTCGAAGTCTTCAGCCCCATTCTATTTATTCTTTGATTTTTCTCAACTAGGGTGATGCAGATTTGGGGGAGCTCGAAGCCGAAGCAATCCTGGAGGCTCTTTTTAAGAAAGCTGGGAGCAGGAGCGGGAGGGTGCCCAAGCCAGCACTATCTGCTGAGTGGGTGTTTTCCTGGGGGTCTGTATTAGCACATAACCCACAGGGCCCTGCAAACCATGCCCGTGAAAGCAACCTTTTCACTTGGCAATCGTAGAATCTCTGTGGACCTCAAGTTTCTTTCTCTGTGAAGTGAGAGCTGGACCAAGAGCCCGTCAGTTCTGAACTCATTCATTCACTCAACAGATACTTATGGAGCCCCTGTTGTATGCCAGGCACTATTACAGGCATGACTTTAAAGTTCAAGAAATTATTGTGTTTTATGACACACATGAATTATGGGGGGGGGGAGTGTTACTGAACTTGAGCTCACAGCCAGATGTGCTTTCAAGTTGGCTTCCAACTCCAACAGGACCCTTGGTCACCTGCCCTGCCCAAATGCCCAGGGAACACCCCACAGGTGTGTGGCCCTGTTCCAAGACTCTAGTAACTCCCTTTAGGCACGGCCAAGAGTATGGTGACTTAGCCCTTTCGGGAGTCTCAGGCAGCTGGTGGGCCAGCACCCCAATACTGACGCAGTGACCCCTGCCTGGCAGAAGGTTTCCTCCCCCTCTGCTAGGCCATTAGGTGTCGTGATCTAAAACCTCAGCGCGCACAGCCTCACTTTCAAGTACCATAAAGCAGAAAGAGGCATGCATTCACTGCGCATTGTGTAATTCAAACTCTTAAACGCATTTCATCCTTGGGCAGGCTGCTATCAGAGAAAGGCTATTTCAGAATGGAGCAGCTGCCTTCTCTCCATGACAAAGCTGGGCTAGAACAAGCTGGGTTTTCTTCTGGTTCTGGGGAGTGGCGTGGGGAGAGATTTCTTCACCTAATGGCGCTCTTGCACTGCCAGGAGGGGGACAAAAGAAGGGAAAAGAAAAAGCACGTGTTTTCTGTTAAATTTCTGTTGTTTCTACAACAGGGATAGAGCCAATTTCTGACTCCAGGACCTCACGGATTCCTTTCTAAGCAAGTTTATGGGTGGGTATAATGAAGGCGTCTTCACATGACTCTTGCTTTCACTTGCTAGGCTTTCAGGTTGGACAGGCTTTTGCAGGTAGAGGTGGGATGCTGGCTTGAGTGCAACCGTCAGGAATGCCAGACTCCAAGCCGGCTGCTGCACCGCGGGCACACAGAAAACCCAGGCGAAGGCAGAATCAGCTCCAAAGCCAGGAGGAATAAAGCCCGTGAGTGTATGCTGGTGTGATATGAAAAAGAGGGATGAGTAAGAGCTGAATACGGTTGGCTTGGCCTAGCCCAGGGTTTCCCCACCTCGGCACCACTAACGTTTTGGGCTGGGGACTGTTCTTTATGGCGGGGTCTGGCCCTGGCCTCTGCCCACTAGATGCCTATAACACACCCCAGTGTGAAAACCAACAACTGCTTCAGACATTGCCAAATGTTCCCTGAAGGGGACTGAGGGTTGCAGGGAGCAAAACCGTTCCCGGTAGAGAACCACTGGTCTGGATCTGCATATTGCTGAAATCTGTTAACTTGATTTGCAGCTTAAGTTCTAAGTTTGAAGGTAACACCTTGTGTATAGTAGTCAGTCATTAAATGGCAGTTTGAAGGATAGATACCATTTGATTTGAAACAGGTACTCCTAAAGGATGCCAGCTTATCATATTTGACATTTAAATGTGATAGTCTGTTTTAAAAACAACAAAAGGAAGTTCACAGACAGCTTCTACTTCCCAGTAAAGTCACTGACGACGCTAATTTCCATTTCCAGAGGTAAATGGGAAGGAAGAAAGAACTATTTGTGAAACGTGTACATGCAAAGTCAAGACCAATGCTCCTCCCCAGACTCATGTGTGGCAGCAAAGTTTGACCTGCTATCATTATTTTGTTTACATAGTTCTTCCGATTCCCTCTATTTTATGTCTTCCGGTTTGAAGATTCAAAAATTTATCTGGTTGATGGTTCAAAATTTTATAATTTCCTCATACACTTACATAGAGTAAATTACATGAACCGCCTCTGTAAAGGAGACTCTCACCCACATCCACGCTACATGGAAATATAAAATGAAACAGAGGAATCCTGCACTGAGTGTAAGAAAGCATATGACACTTGGGATATGAGTCACAGAATTCAATGAACTTTGCTTTCCCTGTCCTTGAAATTCAATTTTATTTCATTGAAGCCCCTCATTTAGTACCTGTGGTCTTCTCATCAGTGTACCAACTCCGGGCAGATCCAGACACATAGACAGACAGGACATGACTTCTGCCTCTTGTCAGTAATAAATAACCACTAGCCACTTGACTTTCACAACACTCTGGCGTGAAGCAAACTCACTGTTCATGATGTTTCTTGGGTTACAGTTAATAGCTATTTCCAAAATAAATGAAAGTCAAACTTATTTTTCTTGGATGTAATATTTAAGAGTTGTCATGGTTATGACCTTTTAATATGCACTTAAAGTCACCTTATCGTATTCCATGCAAAAATAATTAGTTTTCTTTTAATTGCTAAGGGAGCTTTGAAGATCAGATATTACTCTAAACTGCCTGCCAATTTCTACTAATTTTAATTAAAAAAAAAATCTATGCCCCTGAGTTCTTTGGATGATGGTGAATACGGCAGATAAATCTCAGACCCTTCTATATGAAGAGGTCTAATCATGAATGCATGAAGTTAAGATATGTTTTTCCTTGATAACTCAATTTTAATCCAACTACTAATTCCTTAAAAATACTTTTAAACCAATGTATGTTCTTTACTTTAGAGATGAATGCTCTGAAAAGTAAAATAAGAAAACACTTGGCACTCTCCTTCAGACATGCTTGTTTTTCTATGTACTCCAAATTAAGTATAAAGAAGGCCAGTGAGAAATTTTACGAATTGAGATCACTATAATCTAATCATTTGCTGGTTTAAAAAGTCCTCCCCCGTTTTTAAAAAATACATTCGTGCTCCTTAGTGAAAAAAGATGTGTTCAGATTTCAGAAGTTTACCTGAAATGCAATCGTACCCTAGATATGTTCAATGCATTGCAGCCAGTATTTATTTACTGCTCACTATGTACCTGGCATGGTGCTGGGAGTTATGGGCTGAATGAACCAGAAGCTGCCCGTCACACGGAGCTGACAATCTAGTGAGAAATTTGTACCGGAACATAAATAATCTAGAATGTCATAAAAGAAGTGCAGAGTACCTCAGGCTCACTCTATGGTTTTATATGTAACTTCTTCCATCATCAGTGTCTGACTCCATGGGTGTAGTTATGACACTTCCCACCACAGAGGCCCAGGCTAATTTACTAAGGCGTCCACCATGGTGGACGGTGCAGAGTGGCCTTGTGAACTCCTGAAGGACATGCAGTTGCTGGTCACTGAATGTAGCTTTCCAAACAGAACCACACATATTCTTTCTCACATAGCTAATTTCATTCCTGGATGAATAACAAACATCTTCTGATATAGATGCAATGCAAATAAAATTATCACCTGATAATTTTAGAAGTTTACAGTGGAATTCTAAATGTTCCAATGACCTCCTACTTAGTTAATAGCGTAAAGTATATACAAAGGTTACCGAATTTCTCATGCTCCCATAAACAAGATCAGATAAACATCCAGTGCCTATTTAATGTTAACCTGATATTTTCTGGGAAAAGGCATGCTGTTCCTAAAACACAGTAGTTCAAAAAACATGTTTTATAAGTAGACACTGAAAAACAAAAACAAAGAAACATCTCTCTCCAGTTATGTAGTGATTTGATGGGGAAACGCAGAGCAAAGAAGAGTGAGGAAAGCACTTTTAAACATTACTTTGTAATAGTTCAAACCAGCCTTGAAATAAAAATAGCAATGCGTAAGTAAAAGGCATCGCAAAGGTCTGATTCACCCATTTTGTATTTACCAAAGCTTTTCCCTGACGGAGCACATTGTCACAGCACACAGAGGATGTAACCACGCAGACCTTCCAAGCTCACCGTCTTCTTAAGCATCTCTGGATCCTACTTGACTGCGGGTCTCAGGATTAATATTTCTTTGAAGAAATGCAGTATATAGATATACAGTAGTTCTGTGCAGAAATCTTACAGGGTATATAGCTATAGAGGCATAATCCATCTTTTATACTTCCCTAGGGGACTCATTCCTCCCACCTCCACGTGGCCAGATTCCAAGCTTGATGCAGAAAGGCATCCTTACAACACAACCTTTTGATAAGCAGCTTTCTTTGTTGTAACAAGAGCCAGTGGAGACAAGGCTGGATCTACCCCATACAAAACTTGTTTAAAAACACCCTGTGACCCTCAGGGAGCTCTGAATTTCTGCTTCACTCTCAGTGCATTAGTTAAGAGGACAGTCATGTGTCAGAGCTTAATCAGGTGGTCTAAGAAAGAGAAAGGTATCAGCTGGGAGAAACCCACAGAGGACCCATCTCTTTCCTTCATTCTCAGTAGTTTAGGGACAGTTCCTTGCTCCCAGGCCTGGGGGGGGGGGGGCTCATGTCAGACAGTGCTTCCTTTGCAACCACTGTGACAGCACGACAGAGTATGGAAAAAACATGGGATGCGCAGAATTTATTTCTTAAATATCTACACACTCAAGCATGCCTAGACTCTCTCTATAAACGAACACCTCGGTACTAACCCCACAAATGACTGCTCGGTCTCCGACCACCCCTGGGACAGAGGGGCTCTGCCTCAACCAAGCACATTCCTCTCTGGACAGAGCTGAAATGACTTGTGCCTCTGTGGGCCTCTGCTGTCCCTTCTCATCCCTGCTCTCTGTTCTCCCTGTCAACCTGAAGAGGCAGGTGTGGCCCCTAAAAGTTCCTCTCTTTCCCATTACATATCCTCGGTTGTTATAACTGTTCTTCAGGCTTCCTGCCATTACTACTGCCCCTCACACCTGTTTTCTAGGTTCCCCTTAAAGCGTGGCGTGTACAAACAGAACTTCTGATACTTTGTTTAGTTCTGCTACCCAGCATCAGCCGAGTGTTTGGTGATCAGGTCCCTAGTACAGTACGTCGAACAAGACACCTACCTGTTCGTTCTTCTGAGCTTCATTCATTTATAGTGAGGTTTCTCACATTTAATACTGTATGGGCCTTTTTTACAAAAAAACAATTTCCACTGGACCCCAACTGGAGAAACACTGAAATTATAAATATTCCATCCACACACCTCTGCTTCTGGCCACTTCTGGGTAACTGGTACTAGACTGTCCTCCTGCTATAAACAACCAGAAAACTGACTGAAATAATTGAGGCAACTGTTGTCAGGCAATAGCCACTGGTCAGTGCAAGCCTGAACGACAGAAGAGAAGGGAAACGCATGGTAAGTGGGTGGGTCAGTATAAAATAACAGCTTTCCTTTTCTCCTCTTAATTTCCTTAATATACAAGTGACTGTTAAGATATCGCTGGAAGGTGAGGTTTACCTACACACATGCGTACCATCGGGTTGTGATTTATTGCTACAAAACGGTTCATTCTGCACATAAGTTCAAAAGAATGTAGATTATCCTCAACATGAACAAACAAGATTTAAAAATCTCATAAAGTCCCCAGGCACTTCCCCCAAAGGGTACATCTGTGGCCCCCAAGTTTGAGAAAGCAACTTTAGAGCAGCTTCATAATTGCCGCCACTACTTAGTAAGCTCAAGACAGGGAGCGGGTTTGCTCCCCAGCAGCCAGCCCAGGCGGGGACGCACAGTGGGCTCAACGTTGTCATAGGGACCAGTGCACCTGCGCTGTGATGGGTTTGCTCAGTGAACGGTCCTGCGACCGTTCCTGCGAACGGTCATGCTGTTCACAGCCTCCTCCCTCCATCTGGAGGAAGGTTCACTGTTTAGGAAAAGGCTGCAGGCAGGGTGTGTCTCCTCCGGGTTCCTGACTGTCACTTTCACACTCCTGCCTGCTCTGTCCTTAGTCTGACACCACGGCGGTGGCCCCCATGGTACCCGGACTTCCCAGGGTGTCCCCGCCTGTGTGTGCTCTTTCCTAAAGCCAACCCACCTGAACCCAGGTTCTCCGTTCACAACCACCCTCCTGGCCCATCTCAGGCCCCGTTTGTAAAATCCCTTCCAGGTAGCCACATGAAAGGATGGCCGCATGCATGGTGCTGGACCCAGCACTGAAATACTGCAGACAGCCTGGCCGACTCCCTCCCTGCAGCCGGTCCCTGACGGCTCCTTGCCCCAACTTCCCATCAAGTGTCAAAATATCCATCTTAGAATCGGCATTCAGAACTGAGATAGGTCTTTTAAGGAAGGTATTAACAAGTGTTTTGACCAGGAAAAAGACGTCAGCATCTTTCTGGCAGCTTCACCAAAGGATTGAAATTTTACCTCTTACAACTATTAAGCTTATGGTAAACAATTTTAGATGTCAACTTAGAAACGTGAAAAGAGTTCAGAGATTTTCTGAACCAATTCGGTTCTGTGAACACAGAAGCTGGGGCTTGTAATCTACTGGATCACCCTCACAAAGAGATCAAAAAGGGAAATGAGGCTACTTTTTTTAAAATTAATTAATTTTTGGCTGTGTTGGGTCTTCGTTGCTGCGCGTGGGCTTTCTCTAGTTGGGGCGAGCAGGGGCTACTCTTTGTTGCGGTGCATGTGCTTCCCATCGCAGTGGCTTCTCTTGTTGTGGAGCACGGGCTCTAGGTGCTCGGGCTTCAGTAGTTGTGGCACGTGGGCTCAGTAGTTGTGGCTCGCGGGCTCTAGAGTGCAGGCTCAGTAATTGTGGTGCACGGGCTTAGCTGCTCCGCGGCATGTGGGATCTTCCCGGACTAGGGATCGAACCCGTGCCCCCTGCATTGGCAGGCGGATTCTTAACCACTGCGCCACCAGGGAAGTCCCCAAAATGAGGCTATTCTTGCATGATTATTCAAACAAGATAAAGTGTGTCAAAGGCTCAGAGAAAGCTGTGAGGGGCTCTGAAAGCTATGCCCTGATTCACAGCCACACACCAGCATCCCAGGGAACCCATTCAGGTTTCCTGCGACAGTCACTCCAGTTCTGAAGAACTCACAAACGACATGAGACCAAATTCTCACTTTCGGAAACTTGATGGAAGGAATGGGCTTCTGGACTGCAGGCTCGTTTGGGCAGAGACTACATTTTCTGACTATGGAACCCAGCCCCAGCAGCTTTTTGGTATACAACATATGCAGTAAACATTTAATGCATGCCTACTGAGTTGAACTGAACTGAAAAGTTGGAAATGAAACATGAATATGATTCTGCTAAATTATACCAATCTATTAAGATAAAGCGCCCCTGCTGTACTGCGAGCACAGTTTATGGCTGTGCAATGGAATAGGTGTAAGAACCAGGGCTCAGCATGCTTGGAGATCTGGGAATCTCTAGAGACTCCCACAAGAGGATCTGTGGTATGGGAATGCATTTGTTATGTACACTGGGAGCTGTCTTTACCATGGGATTGGTTTTCTCTCCTCTTTCCCTGTGTGGGTCTAAATATAGCTCCATGAGACCCTGACACTGGGAGGTAACAGACAGGGAAGGAAGATGTGGTTACCCTCCAATGACACTGTCTTTCTGCGAGGATTCTGCAGTTGGTGAGTACCTGTTAAAAGAGGCTTTCTCCTGGGGGGGGGGGATTTTATATCTATGTAAGAAGAAGGAGTACGCCACTCTGATGCTATCCTTTTCCAACCCTATATTTAAAATGATTTGTAATTAACTTAAAGTGAAGTAACAGGAAGAGTAGTCTCACTTTGAGTTGAAGAGATTTTTTTGCTATTTATACCAAAAGAAAGAACGGATGCAATGCCTTGACTTGGAAGTCCAATACTGTCTTTGAGATCCTGAATTTTCTAATAAAATCTTGGCTTTCCCTATAGGTTTTTTATCTTCTCTACCTAGTGACTGCGAGGCCAGTATTTTAAACTTAGTACAGTATAACGTACATGTAGAAAAGTGTACAAATCAAAAATATGCAGGTCCGTGAATCCCTCACTGAGTGATTCCATTTGTGGAATCAGCATCTGAATCAAGAAACATGACATCACCAGCGATCCAGAAGACACTCATCTAGGGCACCGATAATTAAAGAAGGCAAAATAGACCAAATAGATGAAAATAAACATGGGATGGACATAACGGTACACACACAAAAACCCAACCACTTATGATCTGAACACAATACAAACTTGGCAAATTAACCCCAAAACTAGAAGAGAATGTTTGGCTTGTCCAATCAATCAAGCAAGAAAGCAATCTATCTCTCTATCTCTCTCTCTGTTTCTCTGTTTGTCTGTCTGTCTGTCTATGTTCTCCCTCCATCCCTCATTCCATTTCCTTCCTCATGCCTCCATGGCTTCCAAATTTAAAGACCAAAAATTTCCTTAAAAATAAAAAATTAACTTCTAAATAGTACTGTGAAGGCTATGATTTCTATATTATCACCTTCCTAGCTAATTAAAATAGTGAGCATTTAGCCTAGGTTATATTAGATAAAGACGTCAAACTAAATATTTAAAACTTTGCTAAGATGTTCCACTGGGGGCAGTTGGGGGTGGGTGGGTGCAGAGGACCTCCCTGTGCCTATTTTGCAACTTCCCGTGAATCTGTAATTCTTGAAAAATAAAAAGTTAACAACAAAAAGCTTTGCTGTTGCAGCAAACCACCATTCATATTTACATAAGGTGGTCAGTGTTTTATTTTTAGTCTAAGGACTACAACAATTTCAAAAGTCTTCTGAACATCTCTATTAAGTTAAAAAAAAAATTATTGAGAAAAAAATAAGATCCAAATACTAAGTTCAGACAAATACCTACTCTAAAGTGTGTTTTTAAAAAAAATTTATTTATTTAATTTACTTATTTTTGGCTGCACTGGGTCTTCATTGCTGTGCGTGGGCTTTCTCTAGCTGCGGACAGCGGGGGCTACTCTTTGTTGTGGTGTGCGGGCTTCTCATTGCAGTGGCTTCTCTTGTTGCAGAGCTCAGGCTCTAGGTGCGTGGGCTTCAGTAGTTGTGGCACATGGGCTTCAGTAGTTGTGGCTCGCGGGCTCTAGAGTGCAGGCTCAGCAGTTGTGGCGCACGGGCTTAGTTACTCCACAGCATGTGGGATCTTCCCGAACCAGGGCTCGAACCCATATCCCCTGCATTGGCAGGCGGATTCCTAACCACTGCGCCACCAGGGAAGCCCTAAAGTGTGTTTTGAAAGTGAAGAACTTATTCTCTCAAACGTTATCTAGGGAAGGTACAGCAGTTTACTTCCTTAATCCTAACCTTCCTAACTGCACATTTTCTTTTCTCCCATGCTTTAAAAAAAAAAAAAAAAAAAGAGCTAACCATAAAGTTAATTTTCTAAGAAAATAAATGTTTGTTTCCCAAAGGCTTACGTGTCAGGAGCGCTCACTGCTTCCCTGTGTGTCCTGCCTGTTTTCAAATGGCCCGCTCACAGGCAAGCCACATCTCCACGACTGTGCCGTGTGACTCCAAAAAGCTCAAGGATGGCGAGACCTGGCATGAAGGTTAGAACGCCCTTCAACCCAGTTGTAAATCAAGCGTCTCATAAATCTTCTCACTGTTTAAAGCAGCTACGCTGCTAACAATGCCTATGAGATAAATTATCGTCTTTGGACTGTTAAGCTTTTCCATTTTTGGTGTTTCTTGCAGCAAAAGCAATTTATTTTTACTCACAGATTTAAAACAACTTTAAAAATAACTTTTATATGCTGCTGCTAGGAAATAGCAAGTCTCTAGCATGTTCATTCATGACCAATCTGTTATCTTGCAAATTCAAAAACAATGATAAATAAAATGATAGATAGAGAATTGGTACATTTTCCTGGTTCCACAAGAGCACCTGCAGGCCTTAGTACAAACTTGGTGAAGAACCGGAAAGCAAAGGAAGCTCTGAGGCTGGTGCCTCAGATGAAGGCAGCGGCCCCTGGGCAGGACATTTGCAGAAGCTCGGGACCCGCCACACGTGCACTAAGCACTACCTGAAACAGCTTAATTTCAGAGCAAATGATAATTGAAAGAGGGAACACAGACCCATTTTTTTCTTTCTTTAGAAACTGAACTGTGGCTGAAAGGGCCAAGGGCTCCCGGCAGGGCATCTGTCCAGGGGACCATGAAGATATAAAGGCTGGGGAAACGTGTGTGGCCATCACTGCCATGTGAGCTGCAGTGATGAAAGGAGGGTGAGCAGGCAAAACAGACGAGAAATGGGCCTTCACAGTGGCGGCAATAAACGTGCTAACGTGAAAACAGCACAGGAATAAATCATCAGGTTGTACAATGAAATCAGGAGCATTTTGAAAACTGGCCCAGGGCTGTACAGGAACAAAACAGCAACAATGCTCTTCCGAGGGAAACTGAGGCCCTGAGTGGGTCCACTGAGCCTTCCCTGCCTGGGCCCCATGGCCTCCTGAGGACCCCGAGCCAGGGTGGGCATCTGGGGCAGAGACCTGCAACTGCTGAGGACATCAGCTCCCGGGCAGGGGCCAGGGCCACGCTGCCTGGGTGGATGAGCTCCGTGAGTGGTGTGACATTGCCCCACCCCAGGTTCCCCATCTACAACAGGGATCATAAAGGTCGTGGTGAGGGTCAGAGGTCAGAGTGCAAGTCAGCAGCACTTCACACAGTGATAACAGTGGGCTCTTCCGGAACGGACTCCATCCTCTAAACACACCATCTCCTTTCATCCTCTGGGCAGCCCCAGGAGATAAGCACCATTACTGTCTCCATTCTACAGATGAGGAAAACAGGACTCACGGGGTTACTCAACTTGGCCAACGTGCCCAGCAACCAAGGGGAGACTGATCCAGACCCCACGCCGTCCTGTGAGTGTGCAGGATGCAGAGCCTCCGTAAGTAACTTTTGTCCAGAAAAAGAACCACACAGCAGATCTAGAGATTTTCTGATATACTCCTTGTTTTGTATATTTACATTTCAGTCCCATGTACACATTTTATCTTTCCTGTTTACAAAAAATTTAACATCAAACAGATGATAGCGATACGAACGTTATTATTGCCTTTTCTAGAATGAAAAAGTCATCCGTCAAATGTTGGTGATGATTACTCCTAGAATCGCTGGTCGAATGCATTCTTTAGCTTATTATAATAACGTTTAGATTGGAAAAATTACTCATAGACATGATCATTTTGGACACAGAACCAGTGAAATTCACAAACATCCACCTGATGGAAGCCTTTGTTTTGGGGGCAGTTACTCCAAGAGCCCTGAACAATTGGCACATGTGGCTTTTTTGACCTCTGGTTTGGTGAGTCCTCTTCACCCCACAAATGCAGTCAATTCTTGGCTGAGGAAGTGTCCTCTTTCCCTGTTTGAGTCAAGAAACCCCAGAACATTTTCCCCATTTAATAATGACGTTTTAATAAATGGCATACACATTCCACTTTACAGCGCCCAACGTATAAATGGATACACATTCTTCAGGAGAATCAATTCTATACCAACTAGTGGGCACAGCAAATTGATAAGTGACCAGAAGCATCTGCGGCAAAATGACACCAACAACAGAGCGAGGACAGTCACAGGCGGCCAGAGGGCAGTGGTCGCACGTCTCTGGAGGTGGCACACACGTGCCGACCTGCCAACGTCCCAGCCGCGTGTGTCAGGATGCACACGACTCCCACCTGTCAGGGCCAGCCAAGCCACACCAGGAGGCAGAGGTGTTGGCACGCGGAGTTCTACGCAGAACGAAACTTCACCGATCAAACGCTGGGGAAACGCATCTGTAGACACGCTCTTCCCCCGAGACCACACGCAGCTTCCAGCTCACCGCACGAAGCCATTTCCTCAGACAGAGACGGACTTCATCATCCCACCCTCTCCCCATCTCTGAGAGACGCTGCTGAGTTGGCATTTTGATGGCTCATTTCAAAACCACTGGGTGTTAATTAATTATCATCTGTTACTTTTAAAGCTCCTTTTAAACTCAGCCTGGGCCTTTTCTGGCTCGACAGAACACCTCGTGAACAGGACACGTGACGGTCATGAGATCAGGACTGCATACTGTTATTACATTACGTGGTACCCAGTGGTTCTCTCTTAACTAAAAAGCAACCTTGTACATAGTGTCCAGAAGTCACCCAGCCTGTGAAACTTCAACAAACATGCACTCGGCATCCCTGTGCTAACCACCATTGCATTGCACTGTGGTTGCCACCTCGGTCTACCTCTCCCTTGTCACCTAGATGAGAGGACGCAAGCCTAGAAGGGGAATAAAGTCCAACCTCTCCCCAAAATGAAGTCCAAGGAAGAAAGAAAAACTGCAACAGAAGAACGCACTCCTGAGAACTGTCCCCACCGTGGCATCAAACACCCCATTCTCATTGGCTCCTAGGATGGTTCAGACCTTGAATTTTTGACTACTTATTTCCCTGGCTATAGTTTGAATGTTTTGTTTTTGCAACTGGGCAACATTATGACAATTTAGTAGCTGTTGCTCAACAACCTAAAAACCTAGCTTTCCTAGCCAAGACTTTAAGGACAATCCCTATGTCACGAGGGAACATGGACTCAGATACCCACCCAAGTCCTCCATCAACCTGGGGCTTTCTCACTTAATGCCCTCCCCCAGCCAGGGACATCATTAAATTTGCATTTAAACAAGAGAAAGTCTCTGGAGGCCGAAAGTGAAGTGAAAATCTGAGCAACTCATCTGACTGACTCTTTACGTCGTCCCGTTTCACCAAATCGCTTAACTGTCTGTTCTGCCTTGGCTGGGCAGACTTTGCTGATTGAAGGTGAAATGGCATAGCTTTTGCCCAAGTAACTTCTGCAAGACTTAGAGGCTCAGTTACTAAAGTGGCCCTGAGATCAATATACTAGCTGCCTGTTCACTGTAAGGGTTTGTGCCATCTCAGGCTGCAAAAAATCCCGTTCTCAGTGACAGCCCCTACACCTGAGTACACAGGCTGCAACTGAAGATCAGTTAGTCAGCCTACAGGGGCTTCCCTGGTGGTCCAGTGAGTAAGAATCCGCACTCCCAATGCAGGGGGCCTGGGTTCGATCCCTGGTCAGGGAACTAGATCCCACATGCATGCCGCAACTAAACATGCTGCAACGAAGATCCCGTGTGCTGCAACTAAGACCCGGCACAGCCTAAATAAATAAATATTAAAAAGTAAAAAAATATTATTCAGCTTACATACAGAACTTTTCCCTATTTCACTTGATAATTATGAAATATAAACATGCTCTTGGGGAATTTCTGCTGGAGTACTAAAAGTTTCCACTATGTTAGGAATAAACAATAACCGAAAAAAGCTCCTTCCTTTGTAACGGAGGAGAATGAACACTGTTATCTGGAAATTCTTTGAGGAAAGGTGTCTCTCCATCAACGAGGGGCCCACCCACTGTCATGTTCCTTGTTCCATCCATTTAACCAACAAAGCTCCTCAAAGTGGGACAGCTTCATTTTTGTAATAAATTCTCCTTAAAGTCCACACTTCCAAGGATGATACTTGCCAGAATGGCTTTGTCTAAAGGGTGTGACGTAGACGTGAGCATCCCTGGAAAGCACACTGTTTGTTAAGTGTGTCTCTTTTCATCATAGCTGTTTACACACCCTAATGAACTGAAGTAAGTGCTTCATTTAAATCACAGAATATGATTCTTTGCACAACTGTGTAAGTAAATTAGCACACTTTGCCACACGCATTGTGAATTGACCCAACTGCTACATCAAGGTGCTTTCTCCCCTCATTTTTTCTTCAAGTATTTACAGGTCTGGCAAATTTACATAAGCTTATGACTCTTTAAAATAAAGTTATACTTTTAATTTCTAAAGTAAATGTCTTCAAGGCTCATAAATTCAATGCCTGTATCTTATGAAACAGGCTATTACAACACATATATAAGAAACAACTCTCAAAAAATACTTCATAACAAGAGGAAAAGTGGGAAAGGAACAATACAGAGCAGGAATTCTGAGGGGCATTAAAAACAAGTAATAGATGTATAACAGAAATGTTGAGGAATGCTCTATGTTAGTTTTTTGATTCACAAACAGGACTAAAAATGATAGGAAGCATCAACAGCGAAGAACCAGGGACATCTCAGAGGAAGGGTAAGGAGAGTGTGCGGGACATCTGACACGGGTGACAGCGTGTCACCCGTGTCAGATGCGTCATCCGTGTCAGATGCGTCACCCGTGTCAGATGTGTCACAGGTGTCAGATGCATCACCCGTGTGACATGTGTCACAGGTGTCATAAGTGTCACCCGTGTCATATGTGTCACCCGTGCCAGATGTGTCACACATGTCAGATGTCACCCGTGTCAGATGCGTCACCTGTGTCAGATGTGTTACACGTGTCGGGAGACAGCGTGTGTTGTGAAGCAGGAAAAGCTCTCGGCACCTAAGTGTTGACTAGCCCAGTAACCATGGGCAAACTGCAGGACCCCTGTGAGCCTGGGTCCCGCACCTTCAAATGCGGATAATTATCTCCATCCCGTTGGGGTGTTGGGAGCCTGGGAAAGATGGATATTAAGGCATTTTGTAAACTGTGAAGTGCTGTGTAAATGCAAGGCGTTATTGTTATTCTGATGACATCAGTGTTTTAGCATCTAAATTATAGGGACAATACATTTATTATCGACATGTTTAAATATATATCTTGCATGCATTTAGATTTGCTTTGAATTTCATAGACAGTTCCAGCTGGCAGGAGGCTCAGAACCATCTGGTTTAGTTGTTTTTTGGAAGTTGAAACTAGGAAGGTAGATTCTAATCTGTTTTCTCTTCCTATTGTAACTAACAACAGATTACTGGGGGACAAATACATTAGGCTACATACTAACAAAAACTTTAGCAACACCACTTTTAAGGAATGATACAAGAATATGCTTATTTGTACAAAAAATAATCATAAATACTGAATGTCTTTGATACTTTCTAACTTAAAAAAATTACGTAGTATATTATTGCAGTCACTCATCAAAGTTTTTCACTGCAATCTTTTGTCGAAATTTTCTTTCTCTGCAAACGCTTATTCATAACAGCTTCCAAAAAGAAAGAAAGAGAGAAAGGAAGGAGAAAAGGAAGGACGCAAAGAAGGCAAGGGAGGGAGGACAGATTAAGGTAATACATTATTCTCACTTGTAAATATGTTCCATGCATAAAGTCTATTAAAGTATCAGGAAATGGCAAGAGAAAGAAATCGGAAGTAACTATAAGGAAAGGTTTCTGATTCTCTATTAACTCTGTAGCAAATCAAAGCCAAGAAAAAGTTCTGAAATGCATTGTATTTAAAAATCAATACCTTAAATACCAACAGGTGATACAATAATGCTTCGACTAGACTACCACCTTTTGCTTCTCTGTCATTCATCTGGACTTAATCAAAACTAGTGGGGTGTTTTTTTCTTTTTTTGTGGAAGAGGTGATAATTTTTTAACTTTCTAATATTATGTTAAAGTGTACTTTAGTTTAAAAAAAAAGAAAGGATCTTACAAGTTAGTACTAGAAGAAACTTAAAATAGTTTAATTTATCTTGTTCAGCACAATTTTAGCCATCTACTCTAGCTTATGATGCATACAAATGAACTAAGAGACACTGTGTAAATGCAGAAAGGGTATGGCAATAAAATCTCCCTACAGACTTCAGGTATTCCACATTTGCTGGTAAATAAGCAAAACCAGGTTTGTGATATAAAAAATTTTTTTTTGCAAAACTTTCTGAAATCCCATTTACAATTATAAGAGATTTCTGGGAACACTTGCCTGTCCTTAAGGACTTGCACAGATTCAATAAATGATTTGTTTTTATTCCAGACACTAAAGTAGAGATAAATTTATGAGTGAGGGCAAAGAAACTAAAACATGCAGTTTTTCACATACATTCAGTTTGTCATACTGGAGAGACTATATGCAATGCATCAGTTTTCTCCAAAACCTAGAGTAAAAGAAAGGAACTTCAGCAAGTGGTCATAATGATAGCATGTGCAAAGGCCTACAACTGCTAAGGCCATCATGACATCATCCACCATGTGCAGGCCTGCATGTCCATAGTAGTAAAACCTTCAGGTATCACATTTCTGTGATTAAAATAAAATCCTTCATAAATGCTCTTAAAACAACTGCTAAGTAAACAGTGGTCTAGAACCACTTCCATTAAAGGCAGGAATGAGTGCACAAGGGAGCATCCGCAGTCATTAATCCTGTTACAAATCCGCCTGGTTGTTTCCAAATGACCTCCGCAAAGAAACAGGTAAACCTGTGCAATTTTCAACAGTGAATCAGGAAACAGATGTCTTCTAATTCATAATTGATAGTGGCTCGATTAACTTGAGAGATTTTCTGAGTTCAATGTGATTCAACATGTATTTATTGTGTCTAGAATTATGCAGACTTTTGTTGCCATTTTCTCCTTGCTTTCTGTAGTAGGAGTTAAATAAAGGATCGGACGAAGTCATTTTTCTTATTCACAACAAGTTTTAGGGACAAATCTTGCTATTGGGGAGAATGTTAAAACTATGAACTATAATCCAGATTCTAGTTCAATCCTTCATATCTGGTTAATTTTTAAGAAGATGACCAAATGATCATTTTATTTTTTAAATATAAAATGTGTCAGCTCTCGGGCATTTTACTTTTGACATTGTAAGTTTCCTTATGCTCATTTAGAAAAGGAAGCAGGAAATGCTAAAGTCTTCATCTGTGCCTTTATGAAGTGGCCAGCCATGGCGGGGCTGCTGCAGGACTGCCAGCCACAGTATCATCTCTCTCTTTTCCCTTCGCATGGAGACCAGGCAAAACCTCATTCTCTGAGGTCCAGCTAAATGTCCTCTTTCTGAGACGCTGCCGCTGTCCCAGAGATAAACGCAGCCCCTTTTCTGGGCTCCCACCGAAACCCCCATCACATCTATCACGAGACGTTGTGCTACACATGTCCCTCCCCCCTGCTCAGCCCTGCAAACTGTGCATCCAGCAAGGCCGAGCACAGTTCCCGCGTTCCTCTAGTGTGTACCCAGAACCCAGCTCGAGGCCTGCGGGCAGCATGTTAGCAGTTCTCGAACCCTGGCCCCAACCCCCAGTGCCTTATTCAGAGGTCCGGGCTGGGGATTCAGGAATGCGCATTTCTCCTAAGTTCAAGGTGCTACTACTGTTGTCTTGGGACATACTCTGAGAGCCACTGTAGTAGACTTCTCATGTATCAGTTCATGAAAAACATGCAACTCTGAGACTCATTTATTAATGAAATATAAACCAGCCCCTCACTCTTGAGGAAGCTCATGTAATGAGTAAAACACGGGAATCAGAGAACAAAGACAAAATTTCTTCTCTGCCACAAGCTATACACACCACTTACTCCACTCATCACAACCCCCCAGGGAGTTTTAAAAAGTATGTGCCGGTGTTCCATCCTCCAGAAATGTTGACTGGACCGGCCTAGGGTGCAGCAAGGCATCCTCTTTTTCAGAAGCTCCTTGGTGATTCTAAGGGATGTTCAAAGTGGAAAGGCTGCCGCTCTTAAGAAAAGGAGTCACCTCCTGGTCTTTTCGGTTCAGTCACTAATGTACAAAACCAAGTAATCCGATGCTGTCCTAAATAAGACGTGGCGGATTCCCATCTGAGGAGGTGCAGTAGTAGACCAGTACAGTTCCCAGCGAACTTCGATGCACGATACATTATTCATCGGTTGCTGATAACTGCACCTCATCAGGCTGCTCACCACAGCAGCCTAGTCCGAAAAGCAGCTGGTGATCTACAACCTGGCCAGGCTCAGTATGGATGGTGGCAGTGAGCATAAAACAGGCTGGGGCGAGTTGTCCTACAGCCAAAGACAACGCCTGCCATTGAAACGTCTAATAGAACAACAATTCAAGGCCACACTGCTCTCTTGGGCTCCAGACCTGTACGCTCTACTGCCACCTGGACTTTTCCATCTGAGCGCTGCAAACCCCACCAATCGACTCCATCCCTCCTGGAGCGTCTGCAGCCTCCGTGAATGGATTTATATTTGTCCAGGCTTCCTGTGTGGCATCCTGGGGTTCTCCATTTCTTATACTCGTTACACACAATTATCAATCAGCTCTACCTCCAGATCTACCCGAGTCTCTTGTTCTGCAACCTCACTGGTCCTGCGACATCATTTCACCCGCAGGAGTCACCCATCTCCCTAGTGCTACTGTTGCCCCTATAATCCATCCCCCACAATCCTGCTAGAGTCATCTTTCCGAAACACCAAACACATCACGCCAGTTCCTAGCTTCGAACTCCACGGTGCCCCTCCCTTCACACACAGCTCCCCATGAACTGCAGGCTCGTCAACTCTCCCTTCTCCTCCCATCACACTGAATAACCAGTGCTCTTCGGGACTTTGCTACTCTTGGCACTTCTCTCGGAATGCCCTTCACATCATACGTCATAGTCTCTGGGGAAATACCCATAGCCCTCTGCAGGCTCAAATGAGTAATCCCTTCCATTTGGGGCTATACCTGGCCCCCTCTCCAGGTAGAATTCAAAGCAAGGACTAAATACCAGAAGACTTCTTTATCCTGCATGGAATTCTATCATCGCTTCTGTGACATTTTCACACTTGTTATCTACAGATCTCTCTTCCCATACTTGACTTCTAGACACTTAAGGGCAAGTATCAAGTCAGATTCATTCCTGGAGTTCAAAATGTGGATGGAACAGCACACACTGTCACCATGGCTTGAACGTAAAGAAAAAAATGCAAATAAAAGCCAAGGCTGTAATACACAGTAATACTCATCCTTTTATTTGAAGGAAGAACAATAGTGGTTAACTTATGTAATAATAATTAAATAAACTAAATTAAATGAACGAAATCAAGGCCATGTTTGCTGGCCCCCTAGTAACAGGTGCAATTGTGGCTATAACAAGAACTAGGTACAAGGCATTCTCACCTAACCATTAGTCCACTAAATTGCAATTTGAGACTCTTGATAATGACAAGTTCCAGATATAGCCAGAAGAGATACTTGGACTCTGGGTTTTTCCATGAGAAACCACCAAAATGGGATATAATGTGGGGCAAAGAAGGAAACTCTACCCCACACTCAAGCTTTCACAGACGACTTTCTTAAGCACGCTGCTGAAATTTGGTAGGAGTAAAGTTTATTTTAAGCATATGCAACTCACAGATGCTCAGTCAGCAGGGTCAGACATTTGATCTTATACTTCAGCGTCTTCAGAGATTAAAACGTCAAATCCAGTTCTTAGCTTCTAATGAGGCTAAGTAAACAAGGCACCACTGCTTGCCGGCCCCAGCTACCCCTCCTGCCCCAGCTGGCTCAGGGAACTTTCTAGACAACTGAATCGAGTGTTTCTATCTAAGCCTGTTGTAAGGAAGCTGGACCTGATGACTCTGAAAATGTGAACATTTCAGTCAAACCGGTTATTTGGCATAAGTCTCAAAGCCTGGATCCTTGCCCGAATTCAAGCTCACCTGCTTACGCCCATGGGCTGGATGGCAGACTATCCTTAGATGCTGTGCAAAGAGACAACTGTAGGAATTTTCTCAAAAAAGACAAGCTTTTAGAAGGGAGATGAAAAAGAAGGTATGGGCAGAAGCTCCGATGCAAACGGGAATGACCTACGAGAACAAGCTAAGATGTAAGTTCTGTTCCATGTGTGTTGATGGTTCAGAAGTAAACCAGTAATAATTAACTGAGACCAAAAATGTTTCTTATCATAATTTCGAATGTCCACAAGTGACAGAAGAAAACGAAAATGGGATTTGTTCAGTAGAAATCTGAGGGGCATAATATAATTTTTAAACTGTGTCTACAAGGAAACAACACATGGGTGAGCCATGTTCTAGAACTTGGACCTCTTCTCAAAACATACCTCTATTAGTGAAACCATAAGCCCGTTTCTACTATACTAAGTCCAAATGAAAACACAAACACACACACAAGCACAACGTTCACAGCAAGCCGCAGGGCGAGTGCCAGCCGATTTCTTAAGTGTCCTTCAACAAGCCGTGTGTCCGCAATGCTCTGATCCTGCCCCCGTATCAGGGCTTGGGGCACCAGCATGGGGCCAGCTTCTCTTAAACACCATGATCATCAATTTAATGTTAGAGCTGGCTTGCCACTCCTGTCAAGAAAGTTTCAGACACTAGCTGCTGGTCCTGGAGCTTTGATCAAAGGAAAAACAAAGAGTATTTTCTTTTTAAACAGGGCAGAATTCTTCCTCTTTACTGACACTACCTCTAAAAACATTTTAAAACATGTTAGTGCCATCACATGGACCGAGTCTAATTACACAGCACCATGGATTCTGGCAATCGGCTTCTTCAAACTTCAGAATAAGTTTTTGAAAATCTATGGACTATAAAACTAAACATATGAAGCCTGAAATGGCAGTCCGAAGCCGATGGGAGCTATCAGCCTGTTCCTGCTAGACGGAGCTACCCGGGTGTGGACAGATGACAGACACACAGACGCTGGTCTCCTTTTCAGATCTGAAAAGCAATCTACTAATACTTCATCAGTGGCCCAAAGAACCACTCTGGAAGCAACAACAGAAACCATTAAGATCACCCCTGCCCCTTTGAATCCATCATGTCCGGCACATTCTGTGCACTTCATACATATTCGTTGAATTGAGAAATGAGGACTCAAGAAGCTGGAGCTGGCAAGGGACATGTCCACCTTCACACAGAGCGGGAATAAGGACACAGGCTCCTGGACTCCGGGCCAGTACTGAGTGGGAGTCCTCTGGTCTCCTTAGAGGAAGGAGGGTTCGCTCTGGATACAATTTGGAATCCCCAAGTTTGTCCTCTTCAATACAGCCCAGACCTACTGAACCAAGGATGTCCTCAGAGGAGGGGCCAGGCAGGCTGGCTTGGCTGGGAATACCACCCAGGATCACTTCCGGAGTAGCGCCTTCACCTTTCCGTTTTGCAAGAGCAAGGGGCTTGCTCAACATCCCTCCAGCAATCTCCATGGTCACGGCTCACTTGGTGATGGAGCTCCTCCACAAAAGGTGCCCCCTGAGTACCGGGGGCAGGAGTCCAGACCACGGGCCGGGCGGGCTCCCCATCCCCGGTCCTCCTGCTCCCCTGCCAGCTTCCTACATCACACACACCGACAGGGCTCCCCCAAGACCAGAACTCACACAAGACAGCACAGGCAGGGGCTGGGGGAAGCTCTGGGGCCAGAAGGCCTGAGTTTGAATCCAGGTTCTGCCTCTTGCTAGCTGTGGGAAAGTCACTTCTCTGTACCTCAGTTTCCCCATATATAATGAGAGGACCCACCTCGTATGGTTGATGTAAGGATTAAGAGGACGCTTAAAACGGTGTCTGACAGGACCAAGTGCAGTAAGAACAAAAGACACCATATCTTAGAACCAAACAAATCTCTCTAAAATGAGTAAATTTTCTAGAACAAAACTGACTAGATTTGATTGATATGGGTCCCTTACACTTTGGTCTTTTTATGTTACTTTAACCCAATGACATTTGCTCACCTACTCTCACTATTCTATTCAGGAGGATTCTGTTTTAAACAAACATGGGACTAACAGGCAAATTAAGTGGTATTTATATATTTCTTAGAAACAAATCTCCAAGCACTAATAGTAGTGTTCAAAGGGGTAACAGCGAGGCGCTGGGAACATTTCTGGAGTGAGAAAAGTGATGCTTTGGAGGCACTCCAAGAGTTTAATTTAAAATAAGGATGGGGTCCCCTTGCCACCTGCCTAAAAGAACCCTACTGTCAACTGATTCAGGAGCAGGACCACAGCCTCCTGGGTTCACAGCATGTAGTAGGGGAGCCCGTCAGACTCGGAGGAGTAGAAGCTTTCAGTGAAAAGACTAATCCCTTATTACTGAAATCACCCCCACGTCCTCTTTCCCATATTTTTGCAAGACTGTTACAACTCCAGATGTCCCAAAAGAGCTTTTTAAATTGGCAGGTAATCTCTCCAGAGATTTTACCTCTATTGCCAGTGATTCCCAAACCCAGCTGCCCAACAAAAGTACCGGAGGAGCTTTTTAAAACACAGATGCCAGATCTCACCCCAGACCAGAGAAATGAGAAAGTCTGCGGGTGGGAGCCAGACGTCATTTTTTTGTTTTGTTTTGTTTTGTTTTAAAGTCCAAGTGATTCTAATTTGCAGCAAAGTTTGGGAACCACTGCTTTATGCCTTAGCGCTCCCACAGCAAAGGCGCTCAGCCCCAAACCCAACTCCCTGTGCCAATGACATCAACAGCAAGTACAGACCTGACTCTCGGAACCCCGCTGCTCGATCTTGAAATTGTGCAATTAAACCTTCTGAGGCATGTTTCTCGTGTCAAGTGGGTTTATGGTCGGTAGTCACGAAGCCAGACTCGCTCATGTTGGGTCTGGACAGGGCACACGTGAACCATGGACATCAATCCTTTTTTTTTTTTTTTTAAGTTAAGTTTAATATTTTGGTTGGCCTAATGTCAAATTCTTCAAAAAGCTAGAAGACACATCCCAAAGAGAAAAATCTCTGGATTTTGAGGAGGAAAGCTTGCTGTGAGTCCTGTTTTGAAACCGCGGGGCCCCGGCCAGGAGGGGTTCCGCCCCTGGGGCGTTCGCACCAGGACCCTGCTGTCGCGCCGGGGCCGGTCCCACCGCTCTGTCCACTCCACCGCGCAGCCCGGACACGCGGCGCAAAGGCTGCAGGTGGGGGCGAGTCTCGGGAGTCCCGGGAAGCCACCACTCACGAGAGCCCGCCGTCTGGGAGGGCGCGGACGGCCGGGGGCAGCTCGCGGCGGCAGGGGGGGCCGCGGACGGGCCGTGCCGAAGGGAGAGGCGGCCCTCCCAGCCGCGCAGCACAGGTGGCTGGTGTCCGGGACGAGCTCTCGGGCCTCCGGGTCAAGGGTGCGCCGGGAGGAGGGCTCGCGGGGTCGGAGAGCCGACCCGGGGGCGGGGCGCGGGTGCGGAGGGCCGCTCCCGTTCCGGAGGTCCGAGGGGGCGGGATGGACCCCGCGCCTCTCCTCGGCCCCCGGGCCCGGGCTGACTGCTGACGCACGTGCCGGGACGCACCCGCCCCGCACCAAGCGCTCGCCGGGGCGTCCACCCGGCGGAGGGCAGGAGAGCGGACGGGAAAGCCGCGCTCCGGGCTCCTCGGCCCGCCGCGCCTCGCGCCCGAGGTGCCCCGCCGCCCGGAACCGAGGCGCGCGTTCCTCGGCGGCCCGGCAGAAGCGCGGCCGCCCAGGACGGGAAGGACGGCGGCGCGGGCAGCCTTACCTTTCTTCTCCAACAGCGCCGGACTCGCCTGGAAGTGCGCGGCCAGCAGCGCCAGGAGCACGGCGCGGCCCGCCTCGGAGCGTCGCATCGCGCCGGGCTCCGCACTCGGTCGGGACGCAGCGACTGCCGTGCACGGGGCGCGGGACTGGGCGGCGCGGGGCGGACGGGGCTCGCGCGGGGCCGCGGGCGTGCGCACCGAGCCGGGGCGGAGGCTGCGCGCTGCGCCGGCCGCCAGGATGTCTAGCTCTCTGGGGCGGGGGCGGGGGCGCTGGGAGGCCGAGCCGAAGGAGGAGGGACCGGGAGGAGGGGCGGACGGCGCGCCTCGCGGAGGAGGAACCGGCGGGAGGAGCGTCGGCCGGCAGGACAGGGGGAGGCGGACAGCGGCGGCCCCGGGAGCCCGGCGCCCGGGAAGGGGGCGTGCGGAGCCGAGCGAGGCCTCGGGAGTTCATTGCCGAGCCGGGCGTTCCCCGCGCTGTCCCTCGGGACGGGTCCTCGCGGACTTCCCTGCTGTCTCGTTGACCCAGCCTACTGCGAGCCACTTTTGTGCCAGGGTTCCCGTTTCCCTTCTTCCTCCCTCCAGCTTGCGGAGCAAACTTGTTCTAGCTCCGGGCAAACTGGCCGAGCCTTAGGCCAAGGCCGGATGATGGTACTTAGGGGGGAAACCACCGATTTATTCTGGCCCCCAGCTCCTCTGAGCACCCCGGGATCCCAGTGGGGGGTCAGCGGCGGCCTGGCCTCCAAGAAGGTAGTTAGCCGCGCCCGCGTGGATGCGGTGGGTGCCTGGCCTCTGAGATGCGCTCTCAAGTCCGAGGGTCCTTCGGATCCCGTCAGGCACCCTCGAAGTCGTCTGAAATAAGGGCACCCAACTCCTGACACAGAGACTAGCCTTGGAAAAATGTGTGTTGAACGAGTGCATGGGCACCGAAGAAGCCCGCAGCATTTCGTGTGCCAGAAGTACTTGAAAAGCAAATCCATGCAGTAAATCACTTCAAAAAGTCAAGCGCTGAGAATAAAGGCTCAGCACAAACACTAGCTAGGTGCCCCTCTGCCCAGAGACAACCACGCTGTAACTCAAGCAGGAGAAAAGCCAGGGAAACCCACTAAGGACTCGGCTAGAAGAAATTAGGCTTTCTCGGGCTGCAGGAACTTTTCAGCTAAATTCCTTCAGCAAAGCCCACCTTACCCTACTGCTCCTCCTCCTACAGGACAGATGTCTTCCGCCTGTCTACAGCCAGATTCCCTCTCCTCACCAGGTCCACTGTGACATTCAGGCGGTTCAGCTCTGGTCTCCCTGCTGTTTAAGCAGGAATCACAAACCTACAGTAAGCGGAGTTAAAGCAGGACCTTTCCTATGGTGGGAGGAGCAGAACTTTACATCTTTCCTTCCCAGGCAGCAAGTCCATGGAACCTGGGACTTCTTTAAATTTAGAGTCATCTGTGTTTGTTTCTTTGTTTTAATGAATCAGGACGACCACTGAGCCTGCTGAACTCATCCAGCCCGTGGATGAAGGGGGCTGTGTACGTTCTGCAGTCTGTGGCTTCGGTCCCCTCCACACACTCCAAACAAGGACTTAAAGTGGTTTGTAAAGAAACAACCTCAGGAAAGGACAACCTGCTAGAGAAGGACACCAAGGCACACAGCACTGGGGGCACAGAATGCAGCCAAGGGTGCGTCTCGTAGCAGATTTGCTCACAGAAATTCTGTGCATTTACTCAACAAGGGCCACAGACTGGGCCCTAAGCCATTGTCAAGGAAACGTTTGTGTGGTAGCACGAATATACTGTCCATTAAAACACCAAGCTATTCAAGCTACATCAAATATTTAAGACTGCACAGGGATTTCTCCCATGACTCTCCCAAAAGGAGAGAGCAACAACCTTCATAGTGCATCCTTCCATACGACCTGATGGCATCTCAAGAAGCAGAGCTTTGTGAGAACAATTACGTGAAGAGGCAGGGTGACACTTCAGGCACACGAACCAATACGGGGTTGGTCCCAGTGACTGGAGAGGAACGGGAAAGCTCAGCATCCTCCTGGGACATGTATGTGAAGGTTCAGTTTCTCCTCTGAGCTTGTGATGTGAGGGGTGACATTCAGGATGATTTTATGCTCTTTGACAGGTACGTGGAGTGGAGTGTACTCATGGATGTGTTACTTGTTAAGAAAAAAACCGTGTGGCTGAGCTAACGGAAATGACATCCTCTTGAGAGAACGGAGCTTTGCCCAGACTGGGCCCTGTAGACAGGATGCTCGGGCACCCAGCCTCTGCAAAATGTGATCCCAGGTCACATCCTGGGCCATATCCCAAGCAAAAGCTGCCCCTACCACCACCACAGGAATAGCAGGAGCAGCCTTGACTCCACTGTATTAAGTACTGATCAGAAATTAGCTTATCTGACCACCCATGAGCTAGGTTACGCTTTTGTCTGCCTTTTATAGCAAGATGATGCTGTGGCTGGGAAAGGTTAAGTAAATAACTTGCCCAAAGTCCCAAAGCATCCTTGCTAGTCATGAGGCCAGCCTTGAACTCAAACCCTGGCCACGTCCTTCATCACTCTCATACTGCCACTTTTCCAGACCTGAGACACATGGAGACTTCAGGCCCCCAAATTCTATTTCACAATATCTTGAAAACTTCTTAGAGAAGGTACAACCAAAATTTCTACTTGGCCCCAAAATTCCTACATAAAGCATCCGTGCACACCAAGTATGCACTGAGACTGTAGTACATCCCACATTAAATCTTCTGTGGTCCATCCATTTTCATAACACAGGCTGTTCATTACTTTGCCAGCGATAGATCAGAAATTTTTTCCCCTCCTCTAATGAGCAGTTCTCCTCTTTGAAGAAGTTTCTGAGTATTTTAAATAAGACTTTAATCCTTTCTGGAAGGAACATGGCAGTGAATCCCCTGAAACCATACACCCTGTGGAAGGGGAGGAGAAGCCGGGGTTATTTGGCAGGGTGACAGTGGGAGGGCTTCAAATATTTTAAGTTCCATTTTAGGCAAAAGGCATTTGACCACCTGTTTTCTCTGGCCTTTGAGGTCAAAGCAGGAATTGAAGAGGATGAAACACCAGAGTGGCAGATTTCAGAATTAAAAAAAATATCTTTTGTAAACTACTGGAGTTATCTAAAAGTGGGTTGAGCTGCCTCCAAGTGGAAAGTGTTTCTCCATCCATAGAGAGGTTTGTGTGCAGAAAGAGCGCGAGGGGAAGCTGTGAATTAAGGGCTGAACCAGATCGTTTCCAATCCTAAAATTCTCTAAGAACGTGCATGTCTAAAACAGGTTCCCATTTCAATGTACGCGCACTCAACAGCTCTTCTAAAGATATATTTTAAGAAGACACAAGAATTGTCACTGGGGAGGAGAGCTAGGTAGCTGGGGGTCAGGAGTTAGAGGGAGACTTGTTTTTCAAATGTCTGTCCTTTTACACACTTACAATTTTACACTGTGAGCAGACATTACCTGCTTCTGAGAGGTAAGAGTCAGTGCACTCAGAAACCCTGCCGAGGTTCCTGGGCGGTGCTGGTGGCAGGCTTTCCGGGTTTCCTCTCCCTTTGAGTCGAGTTATTTGCATTTGACTCTGAGTTGAGACCTATCTCTGGCAGAATAGAAAAAAGCAGCTTCTTTTTCAGGGATCATATGCTGACACCAAAGTGCTGAGGCCTTCGTTTGTCATTAGTATTCTTAGTAGTATTATATGTTATTAGTATTCTTCCTTATCTCTAGGGTTGAGGGTTACGTAATGCTCAAAAAGCAGGATCGCGTTTTGAATGCTAGTTTCTGGCGTTGTTGCGATGTTTGTTAATTACTTTGCACAGGGATCTTGTAGGAGGTTTCTGGACTCTGTACAATGCCTTGCCCATGTTAAGGGTTTAAAACTGACACTAAATATTTTGTCCAGGGTGTCACCACTTGTCTCAGGGAATAGTTATAACTAGAAACACTAGCCTGGAGGTTTCAACTGGTGGCTGGCAGACCAAGTTCAGGATACAGATGTGGTTTTGTGGGGCTCATTTAATATTTCTTCTAATTGAATTAATAGCAGCATTTAAAAATCAGGAGATTTCGTATATAAAATGTGAATTTTGCGTTTCTTTTGAAAAATGGAAAGTGCTCGCCAACTGGGTGTGCTTTCATGCAAGCTGGCATTTGGCGGGGTGATAACTGTCCCCTTCGGAAAGGACACTGGGTCTCCAGCTCACACCGACACCACCGAGCCTGACCCACCAGTTTATGGGGCCTGCGTGGCTACTATAGGCATGAGCGTTTGCAGCCTCAGCCTTCCTGATTAAATAGTGCTACTGCCACTTTTTAGGTGTGGTTTCCTCTCACCTCTCCCTTCCTTTCTCTCCCCAACTCATTCTGGCTCATCTCCTGTGTGTGCATATCTATTTGTTGAGAGATTTTGGTCCAGAGGTCATGATGCATTGAATACCGTGATAGACCTTACTTTAAATGAGTATATTTCAAATATGGAATAATGTAAAAGGACAGCTGTTTATCACAGCTCATGATTATACCCTATCATTATTATGGTTGACATTCTTGAGGCATAGAATTTAATTTAACCCAATTAAAAACTGCTGGGGAGAAATGCAGCCCTGTTGTAGAGCCGAGAAAGAAGGCTCTACCTCTCGGTTATGGGACGTGTGTGATGAGCACGAACAGACCCTGAGCTGGTGATGGAGGAAAAGCCCAGGGAAGGACGTGGAGGATTAGGAGGTCAGCAAGTTTTGTCTGACTGGTTTGTCTATAGTAAACGGTAACAAATGACAGAATGTGTGCTTTCTTAGGAAACAACTAAAGAGACTAAAGAGAGAGAATGGTATCAGTTTATCTTTCTTCACAAAGAATATAGATGCAGAGAAATTTTTTGAAAGTCTTAAAGTGTTCTCTCATGTTTTAGTTGAGATTCCCCCCCCCCCACTTTCAAACAAATTGACACTGTGTACAAAGAGTTCAAAATGGCCAGGAAAACTACTTCCTTTAGGTTGTTGTCTTTAAGTAAGAGAAGTACTATGAAAGGGAGCAAATCACTTTTGAGAAAGTCCCCAGAAGTTAGATTCAAAGTGGCATTTTAGGTGGTGGTAGATCTAGAGGGTCTGCAATGGGGGAATATTGTAGGTTAAAAATGATTACCAGGGCTAGAGAAATCCAAGGTAAATTGCTTTTCTATTTCTGCAATGGAATGGAAAACCAGAAATTCTTGCACATGTTAACTTTGTAGAACTGAGCCACAAGAAAGCCTGAGGTTGAAACTTAGAGGTGAGAGGGACCTTGGAGATATGGCCCTGCCATTTTCTAGGTGACAGGTAAGCACCTTGTCCGAAAGAATTGTTTCAGGGAGAGAGAAAGGAATAATAAAAAAATACTTTGTTCATAAAATAAAACACATAGAAGTTTTCAGGGTTGTTAGCAATTTTATTAAAATTCAGAGTTGGAATAAGTGGCATTTACTAAATACTTATTGAGTACAAAGTGGCTGGGAGACAGAGGTCAGCTACCAGTTCCTGCCCTCCTAGAACTTACAGTCAGCCTGTAAAAGATTAGCTAGACTAACTAGGGGGGTGTGTGTGTGTGTGTGTGTGTGTGTGTGTGTGTAAGAATAGGAACCTTTCTATTCTTTCTTTTTCACCAATTTCACTGATTTCTCAATGCCACCAAAAAAATAGGATGCTTTACTATTCCACTATAAAAATAAATGTCAAACATAACTAGAATTCTCAATGCCTGCATTTAGGGAAGTTACTGTTGTGTCACTGGACGTTAGTGAGTTGTTCTGATGGTGGCATTTAGTTTTGTCACAGGCTAAGATCATTTGGCAAGTGCATTGCTGCCTTTCCTCTTTAGTAGTCTCACTTGAGACCAGTTCATTGTAGCCCAGTGGAGAAAAGTAGTGTGTCCCGCAGGGTCTGCCTGCCCTCACCCCCGTGGGAGGATGGTACTTTCTGGTCCCCTGGAAATCAGCCTTCGACTTGTATAACATGTTAATGGAGGGATTCATGTCACTTCTGGGCAGACTCTCAAAAGCGGGGTACACTTCCCCGTGACACCCTTTCCTCTACCTTGGTTGGTAATGGTCCAGAGAGTGGCTTGCTTCTCAGGCTGGGCCTGGAGTAAGGTCGACGGCAGGGAGCAGACACTTCAGCTGGTCACATCTACACGATGGACAGGAAGAGTGGAAGAGACACTCACCTTTGTTCGGCTACCTGGATGTTCAGGTTGTTTCTTACTCCGTTATACCCTGGCATTACTTAATTTATACAAGAAGGACTTCAACCCCTAGTTAAATATTCAAATGATATATTTTATGAATAATTTATATTAAATTATTTATTTTACGTTTTATACATAAGTATTCATACATATATATTATACATGTGTGTTTTGTATAATATATATTATACACGCACTTACACACACACACACATATATATATACTGGACGGGGCGGGGTGGGGTGTGAAGTAACCAAATGAACAGTGATCTAAAAATTGCCATTAACTAAATGTGACTTTGAGCATGTTTTATTTATTCAGTCTTTCCTACCAAAATCCTTAGTTTTTGTCTCTGTAAATTGTCATTAATGCTTGCCACATAGGATTATTATGACTTGAATTCATGTAGGTAAGGCACCTAGCAGATAGCAAATGACAAAAAATATACTGTGTGCATGTGGTTTTCGGAGCTATGGGTTGTATATATAACATTCTTTCATTTCCCTGGAGATTTTCTAAGCCTTCCTCATATGCAGACAGAGCAATAAACAAACACAGTTAATTGGCTCAGCTCTGAGCCCAGTCGGTGGAGCGCAGCCCATTAGATTTATCCTTCAGCTAGTCTTCATGGTCATATAAACCATCTAAACATAGAATTCGTCATTAAAAGTTAAAAAAAACAACAAAAAAAGACCCCTTCAGCCTCCCCATGGCACAAGTTGGCAGCAATGATTTTTTTTCCCCTGAGATTTCTAATTATGAACTTGGAGGACCAGTGGTGTTCCTTGCCTTCAGAAGAACTGCTATTTGTTGCGGCAGGTGCAGGGGGAAACAGGCAATGACCCTCCGAGCGGGCGCCCGCCGTGCGCTCAGCCGGCTCTGCAGGTGCACCGGCGCCCCTCGCCTCCCTTCGCGGGTGCCCTGCGCCCCGCTTCCCCCTTCGCGGTGGCGGCGCCGAGGGCCGTCCGACTGCAGACCCGCGCGGCCTCCCAGCGGCGGTCTGGCTGGGGGAGGGGAGGCCGCGCGGAGCTCGGGAGCGCGCGGCGGGGCGGGTCGCCCTTGGGGTTGTTCCGGCTTCTCCCGGCCCTGCGTCTGGGTGGCTTTGGGATGTGCTGCCCGTGCGGCGCTCTTTGATTTGACCAGAGATGATGGTCTGACCCTTCATTGTGATTTTGCGTATAAGGATTTCTTTGTAACTGCGTGTTTTTACTATTTTGCCCTCTCCCCCCCCCCAACCCCTTTTCCGAACTTTTGTGTGCTTTAAAAAAAAATATTTAACTTTTAAATGCGGGCTTGCAAGCGGGGCTAGCGGGAGAATGGGGTTTTCCATGATTTCAGCAGGACGAGGGAGGGCAATATTGGCGGCTTTTCTTATCCCTTCTTTTCTGAGATTTGCGGATATTTCTCAAGTCTGTTTTTCAAACAGTGAGCTAGGTCTCCCGCGATGTCTTGTGCCCGGCACCTGCCACAGAGACACCCGACCCCCGCCCGGACCCGCCGAGGTCTGGGGAGGCTGGCTGGGCTCGCTCTGCCGGCAGCTGGGAAGGAAGGCGCGGCGCTGAGCGTCCAGCCCCGCCGGGTGGAGCGAATTCACCTCCTTCTCCTAGAGGTGTGATGGGACAGACCTGGTCCTTTGGACGTAGTCCTATCAACGGAAGTGCCACGTGGTAGTGTTGCAGGAAAGAATGGGGCTCAAGAGAATGTTCCTGTACCAGGTCTCTGGGACGGGCGCCAAGTGAGGGTCCTCGGCTTTGCGCAGGAAAGAATTCAAAAGGGAGACATAGTAACGTGAAAACAGATTTATTTAGAGGGATACTCGCTCCACAGACAGAGTGTGGGCCTGCTCAAAAGGCGAGAGGCGGCCCTGGGGGATGCACGGTCCATGGACAGAACATGGTCTGTCTCAAAAGGCGAAAAGCAGGAGGTGTGGAGGTGGTTAGTTTTTATGGGCTGGGCAATCCATAGGCTAACGAGAGGGAGGGTTATTACAGCTATCTTGGAGAAAGGGTGGGGATTTCCAGGAATTGGGCCTTTGCCCACTTTTTGGCCTTTCACAGTCTTCCCTGGAACCGTCATGGCACCTGTGGGTGTGTCATTTAGATGCTAATGTATTACAATGAGTGTATAATGAGGCTCAAGGTCTACTGGAAGTCGAATCTTCCAGCATCTTGGACCTAGTTGGTTCTAACCAGTTTGTGTCGTATCTTTAATGGCTTTGTCATTCTTTTAAAGGTTGTGCCCTGCCTTCTTCCCTCCTGTCTTCGTATCCTGGTCACCCCCATGCACAGTCCCTCTAAACCGACTTCTATTTGACCAAGGCTGGAGCTACCTTGAAGCGATCCACGTCTTCTGAAGGAAACAAACACCCCTGTGCTGAACCTGGTGAAAGCAGAAGCTCTCACCTGCTCCTTGTCATCTAATCGGGGCAGTTCCCACACTGCAAGCCCTCCCACAGGTCAGCTGACAGTGTCTTTACTGGATGGGATACTTTTACCTAGCCTTAGGACACCTAATGACCTCAAGTTCTAGATAAAGAGTAAGATAAATTCTGTGGCATCAGCTTTCATGCACCAATCCGGTCAGTGATTACCTTCTCCTGAACCTAAGGGGGCCTCCAGGGGTATAAAATATTCTGGAAAAAGCAGATCCTCTGCTTCGTGTCAAGTTCCAGCTGCTCGTGGCCCCTGCAGGCATTCCTGGGCATAGGATTCCAGCTAGGAAATGTTACTTGACCCTGAGGCAGGGAATTATGCCTCTGCTAACCAAAGAGACTGTTGGGTTAACCCAGGACCAGCTCCAGCAGGCTGTGCCTTCTCCAAGGCAGTTTATAGAATCACCAAATTCTTTCCCTCCAGCGGTAACCAGAATGTGCTTCTGGTCACCTCCCAAGACAGCCCATTGATCTGTCACTTCTCCACCAGATGTGGGACATGGAGGTAGGAAGACTTGACCTTTGCCCTTGTTTCCACAACTTGTTTGGGGTTAAGGAGAAAAGTGAGTGGAAGATGGCCTTCAGCTAGCCCCAATGAAATGTGAAGTTGTCTAGTTTGTGTAGTAAACTCCTCAGTCACCATACTTGCGTGCATGCATTATTTGAGAGACGGCTGTGTGCTGGGCACTGCTTGCTGCTCAATCTCCCAATTGTTAGGACCGGGCTCAGCACATATTGCAGTGGGTGGAAGGCTGCCAGTCAACATAGGCATTCTAGGATAAGTGCTGTGCAGAACAATGAAGGGAGGAAGGAAGGAGCAGGAAGATCAATGGATTTGAAATGAGATGGTGGTGGTGACCGGGGTGGGGGTGGGGGTAGGGTGGGGTGTGCTCCCTGAAAAGGGAGCCTCTGAGTGCACGGAGGAGAGGCAGGCAGTAAGAGCTGGCACAAAATAATGATGAATCTGGGTGTGAGAGAAAGGCAAGAGCCAAGGATGACCGCAAGGTCTTGGTCAGCAAGGGGTTGATGGTAGTCTTTACTGAGATGGGAGGAGAGTTTTAGAAGGGAACATCTGAGAGTCTGATTTGGGACTTGCTGTGTCTGAGATACTTTTAGATACTGGAGAAGTAGTTGGATTTATGAGTGTGAGCTTCAGGAGAGAGGTCCAGGCAAGAGATAAAAATTGTGGTCATCCATATCCAGATGCTACTTAAAGTCTCGAGATTGAATAAGGTCATAAAGGGATTAGAAGAAAATATAAACCGCAAGGAGAAGTGATTAGAGTCCTGAGCCCTGGGGCCTCCATTGTGAAGAGACACAGGAGATAAGGAAGAAGAAGTCAAGGAGACTGAGGAGTGGCCTGATCTACTGTCCTGGAGGCAAGTGGGGCTTCAAAGAGGAGGCTTTAATCAGCTGCATCAAAAGCTGCAGACCCCTCGGTGGAATCTGGCACCGGAATGTCATTGGCGTCCTTGTCACGAAGAAGTTTCACTAGCGTGGTGGGGCGAGAGTCTGATTGGAGTGGGGTTTTGGTTGAAATTTTATTAAATTTATAGGAATATTTAAGAAGTACTGACCTCTTTAAAATACTTTATCCACCTGCTGATAATATGAACCCTTCACATTCAGAAAAATAATGTTTTCCCACTCGTATGTCTTTTTTTCCCCCCCTTCATTTCATAGGCAGACATCAAGTGACGATTTTGCTGTGCTGGGATCTGAAAGGTATCTGTGGAAGGAGGGCAGAGGGAGGGCCCGGGCTACTCCTTCAGGGCAACTACTGGAGGGAATGGAAGCCAGAAGGTCTGAGAGAGAGAACAAGTGTCAGATCCAAGCATCAGAAGGAGCCGGGAGGGGGAAGGAGAAAGGAGGGGGGCGGGTGAGGTCTGCTCACTGGCTTGGCTTGGAAGGAGGTGAGAGTTCCAAGGACCCTTGACAAAAGGCAATGGCTTTTGATACACTTAGGTATGAAGATTGGTGGGCTGTTTGTGTCCACTTATTAAGTGAACTTAATTTAAACTTTGAGTAAATAAATTCACATGGTTCAAAATTAAATAGGATTAGGGACTTCCCTGGTGGTCCAGTGGTAAAGAATCCATCCTGCAATGCAGGGGATGTGGGTTCTCAATCCCTGGTCGGGGAACTAAGATCCCACATGCCATGGGGCAACTAAGCCCGCGAGCCACAACTACTAAGCCCGTGAGCCACAACTACTAAGCCCGCGAGCCACAACTACTGAGCCTGCGTGCCTCAACTAGAGAGCCCCGCATGCCGCAAACTACAGAGCCCATGCGCTCTGGAGCCTGTGCACCGCAACTACAGAGAGAAAACCCGCACGTCACAACTAGAGAGAAGCCCGCGCCGCAATGAAAGATCCCGCATGCTGCAACAAAGATCCCACCTGCCGCAACTAAAGACCTGGCGCAGCCTAAAATAAAAAAAATAAATAAAATAAATAGGATTAAAAATGTGTAGAGTGAAAATCTTCTGTCCCACCCCTGTCCTCCCAATCAGGTGGTTTTCCTTCCAGGAATGGTTCTTCCAATACTCTCAATATACACAGTGTTCTTTCTTCACTTAAAAAGTATATGTAATAATACATTGTGGAACTATTTCACATCAGTATTTAACATCTCATTCTTTCTTTCCATAGTAGAGTATTTCCTTTTATGTTTGTACTATAATTCATTTACCTAGTTCCCTATTGAAGGACATTTAGAATATTTCCAAACAATGAATAACCTATAGCACTGGTTTTATGCATTTGCAAGTGGAATTTCTGAGTGTTTTGTTTCTGATTTAAAAATAAAATTTATTTTTATTCTCTTTTTAAGATCTGCATTTTAAAAATTAACATATAATTTACATGAAATGAAATGCATGTTTTTATGGTTTTATATGGTTTAAATTTGCCTGTCTCTATTGTCTAATGGTATTGAGCTTTTTTTCATGTATTTATTGGCCATTTGTGAAGTATCTGTTTTAAGTCTCTTGCCAATGAAAAACAATGTATTATCTATATGTATAACTGATTCACTTTGCTGTACACCTGAAACTAACACAACATTGTAAGTCAACTATACTCCAATAAAATTTTTAAAAAAGGAAAAAAGTGTTATCAACTTGATTGAGGTATTGTTTACATATAATAAACTGCATCTGTTCAAAGTGTACAATACAAGCCCTGTGAATCACCACCACAGTCAAGATGCAGACTTTTTTATCACCCCGAAAGGTTTCTCATGCTCCTTGGCAAACCCCAGCTCTCTGCCCCTTGCCCCACTCAACTACTGATCTACCCCTACAGCACTGTAGACTAGTTTGCATTTTCTAGAATTTCAAAAGGAATTATACCGTATGAAGTACACTTGATCCTTGAACAACACTGGTTTGAAATTTGTGGGTCCACTTATATTACATAGATTTTTTTCAATACATACATCAGAAAAAGTTTTTGAGATTTGCAACAATCTGTAAAAACTTGCAGACAAACCAAGTAGCCTAGACAAATCAAAGAAATTAAGAAAAAGGTATGCCATGAATGCATGAAATATATGTAGATGCTAGTCTATTTTATCATTTACTACCATGAAATATAAGCAAATCTATTATGAAAAATTTTGTTAAAATCTAACACAATGTATGCACACACAGACGCCGTTCGCAGTTAAGAGAAACGTAAACAAATGTAAAGATGCAGCATTAAATCAAAGCTGCATAAAATTAACTGTAGTACACACTGTACTACTGTAATACTTTGGAGTGCCTTCTGTTGCTTTCACGTGAGCTCAAGTGTTGTATCTGCTTAAAACTCCCCGTGACGCCCATTAGCTCCCCCTGAGCAGTTTGTCTCTCCAGTAAATTGGGTATCTCAGTAAAAAGTGATCTCTCAGGGTTCTCCTGTGTTTTTCATCATGTTTAGTGCAATGCCGTAAACCTTAAACAACACAATGGGACCCATGAAGTGCCACTAGTGATGCTGGACATACAGAAAGAGTTGAATTGCTTGATATGTACTGTAGGTTGATGTCTGCTGCTGCAGTTGCTACCATTTCAAGACAAATGAATCCAGTGTAAGGAACATTGTGGGAAAAAAAAAAAGAAGAAGAAGAAGGAGAAAAAAAATCTGTGAAACTCTCACTGCTGCTATTCCAGCAGGCTCAAAAATCTTGCACTTTTTGTGGAATACCTTTTTATCTTGTACTGAAAAATGCAGCTTTTCTGTGGGTGCAGGATTGCTATTAAAAAAGCATACCTATAGACTCTAATATGTTCTAGAGAAAGCGAAGTCATATGAAAACTTAAAGCAAAAGGAGGGTGAAGGATCTAAAGCTGGAGAATTTAATGTCAGCAAAGGATGGCTTGATAATTTTAGAAAGAATTTTGGCTTTAAAAATGTCAAGATAATTGGAAAAACCTATTATCTGCCACCAAGAGGCAGCAGATGAGTTACCAGATGCTTTTAAGAAAATCACTGAGGAGAAAGGATATCTGCCTGAACCGGTTTGTAATGCAGAGGAAAGTGCCCTATTCTGGAAAAAAAGATGCCACAAAGAACATTTATTAGTAAGGAAGAGAAGCCAGCACCAGGGTTTAAGGCAGGAGGAGATAGGCTAACTCAACTGTTTTGTGCAAATGCGGTTGGGTGTATGATCAGGACGGCCCTTATCTGTAAATCTGCTAACCCCTGAGCCTTGAAGGAAAAGGTAAACACCAGCTGCCAGGCTTTTGGTTGTACAACAAGAAGGCCTGGGCGCTGGGAACACTTTTTCTGGATTGGTTCCATCGATGCTTTGACCCTGAAGTCACAAAGTACCTTGCCAGTAAGGGACTGTTTTTTAAAGTTCTTTTGATATAGGACAATGTCCCTGACAACCAAGAACTCCATGAGTTTAACACCAAAGACATTAAAGTGGTCTACTTGCCCCCAAACACAATGTCTCTAATTCAGCCTATAGGTCAGGAGGTCATAAGGACCCTTAAGGCTTATTACACATGGTACTCTATGGAAAGGATCTTCAAGCTATGGAAGAGAAACCCAACAGAAAGAACGTCATGAGAGTCTGGAAGGATTACACTACTGAAGATGCCATCATTGTTATAGTAAAAGCCATGAAAGCCATCAAGCCTAAAACAATAAATTCCTGCTGGAGAAAACCACGTTCAGATGTTGTGCATGACTTCACAGGATTTACGACAGAGCCAATCAAGGAAATCATGAAAGAGATTGTGGATATGGCAAAAAGGGTGGGAGGTGGAGGGTTTCAAGATACGGATCCTAGAGAAATTCAAGAGATAATAGACACCACATGAGGGGTATTGACAGAAGACAACTAGATGGAGAAGAGCACTTCCTAACCTGGGCCAGACAGTGAGGAAGAAGACGTGGAAGAAGCAGCGCCCGGAAACAAGTTGATGTTGGACAACCTGGCAGAAGGGCTCTGATTACTCAGGACTGCTTTCAACACCTTTACAGCCTGGACCCTCTATTATATGGGCACTGAAACTAAAGCAAATGGTGAAAGAAGGATTGGTATTATACAGAAACATGTTTTGAGAAGTGGAAAAGCAAAAACGCCAGACAGAAATTACGATGAATTTCCATGAAGCTACACCGAGTGCACCTGCCTCTCAGCCTCCCCTTCCAATTCCTCCACCTTTTCAGCCTCTGCCACCCCCGAGAGACAGCAGGACCAGCCCTCTTCTTCCTCCTCCCCCTCCTCAGCCTACTCGATGTGAAGACGGCAAGGATGAAGACCTTTATGATGACCCACTTCCACTTAATGAATAGTAAATCATCATCGTATCATACAGTTAATAAACTTATCTTTTTATTAACTATGTATGTGTGTGAGTGTCATTGTGTGAAAATCTAAGAACTGTACGGCAAGAACTATATGAGACTTTTATTGTGTCATCATCATCATTATTGCCTGAGTATTCATCGTGTAGAACATCATGTGCAAGACTTGTAATGAAGTGGATAGGCTATCCTTACCTAAGCAGAAGGTGAGAGATAATGAATACAAAATTAATGATGTGTTGGTTTTCTTGCAGTTTTATAACATTGCTTTCAAAGAATTACATTACCATACAGCATGCCTCTCTCTCTTATAATAGGAGAAACTATGTATCAGCCTATCATCACAGGTAAGGGTCTTTTTTAAAAAATGTAACAACATTTCCAATATTGCATTATGAATATGACTGTACTACTGTATGCCATAAAAGTTTTGTAACAACTCATTCATTAGTGTATAGACTAGGCTACCATGAAGCAATTGCCATTGATTACACTAGGCGACCATGAAGCAGTCATATTGCTGCTGTTTCATTATCAATGCATGAATCATTATACCTGTAAATACATATGAATTTCTTTTCTACATTATCTTTTTATTTTTGATGTCTAGTGTTAGTGATATATAAAACATCTACAGTGTTTTTTATTGCATAAGCCAATATCATGTAGGTACTGACAGATGATTCATCTTGTAAACAGGCAATGTAAACTTATGGTATCGATAAATGCAGTACACTGCTGTAAATGTATTTTCTCTTCCTTATAGTTTTCTTAATAAGATTTTTTTTTCTTAATAAGATTTTATTTTAAGATTTTATATTAAGTTAGAGGCTTAATTTATTTTAAGACTACAGTATATAATACATATAACATACATAATATGTGTTAATTAACTTTATGTTATCAGTAAGGCCTCTGGTCAACCGTAGTCTATTAGTCATTACATTTCTGGGGAGTCAAAAGTTATATGTGAATTTTCAACCCCTGTGTTGTTCTTTTTTTTTTTTTGTACATCTTTATTGGAGTATAATTGCTTCACAATGTTGAGTTAGTTTCTGCCGTACGACAAAGTGAATCAGCTATATGCACACATATATCTCCATATCCCCTCCTTCTTGAGCTTCCCTCCCACCCTCCCTATCCTACCCCTCTAGGTGGTCACAGAGCACCAAGCCGATCTCCCTGTGCTATGCAGCAGCTTCTCACTAGCCATCCATTTTACATTTGCTAGTGTATGTATGTTAATGCTACTCTCTCACTACATCCCAGCCTCCCCTTCCCCCCCCCGTGTCCTCAAGTCCATTCTCAACGTTCAAGGGTCAACTGTATTCTGTGTCTGGCTTTTTTCACTCAGCTTATTGATTTTGAGATTCATCCATGCTGTTGGTTTTATCAGTAGCTCCTTTTATTGCTGAGTTAGTAGTTAGTGCTCCATTATATGGACATACCACGTTTTGTTTATCCATTCACCAGTTGCTGGACATTGAAGTGTTTCCAATTTGGGGCTATTATCAATATCAATAAAATTGCTATGAATATTCACGTACAAGTCCTTGGATGGACATATGTGTTTACCTCACTTGGGTGAATACCCAGGAGGAGAATGCTGAGTTGAAGGGCAAATGCACGTTGTCCTGCTTTTTATTTCCCTCCTGCTGCTGAGTCATGTTCACCGTAAAGCTGATGTATTTTGGTAGGGCTGCCATGTTTACTCTTAAAGGAATTCATTCTGTAGCAGTCATCCAAATGCTACCTCCAAGGTATGGGACAAATAGACACTCCAACGCCCTCCCTCTGCCTTCTAACGTCTCGGGGAGAAGCGTCAGTCTGCAGTGTAGTAAGCTGGCCTTTATGCAGAGATGTGGGGAGGGCTTTGATTGTCCTTCCTGGTGTGGGATGAAGCCTCAGTCTCATTCCCCTGATGCTTAGAGCTAGTTCACAACTCCCTTCTGACTGCTTAGAGGCTAGAGGAGCTTGAACAGTGTTCTAGTTCCACAGAAACCTTTACAAGTGACCCAGTGAAAGAAACCGTGGTATTTATGAGGTTCAGGGACTCTGGTTCCAGACACCAGATCAGCAAGGCTGCTGCTGCTTCAGTGGCTGCCCTCCCGGCTGGACGTCTGAACAGCCTGGACTGCAGGGCAGGGGAGAGAAAGGGAGAAGAGGATGCACTTGCAAAGTCACAGAGCTCTTGGTCTCCCACAGACTGGAGGCCGTCTTCCCTGTGCACCCGCTACTCTGGCTGTAACAAATGCACTCAGTTGAAAGCAAAGTCTATGTTTAGCTAAGGGACATGGAATTACTACTTTTGTTTTTGGTATACACATAAAGTGGATGAACAAACCTATATGATCTAGAAGGGAGAGAATAAGGCAGTTACTAAATCAAGAAGGAAATGTTTAATATCCAGAAAGGAAATGGGAAAGGAACTCTTTAGTGGTCTTCAGAGACTGAATGGATTCAGATACCCCAAGAAATACACACATGTGAATATTCAGTGATGCACTTTCTATAACATCGAGGAAATACAATCTTTCTGCCTGTTATATAAAGGAACTGCAATATTTTGTGCTATAATATAATGTTGCCAATAAAATGGTCACTATGGGTAGAAACATGAGGCAATGCAAAATTTCAGTGCCAGTTAAAATAGATACATACACGGCAATTTGGATGCGATGATTACAACAACGTAAGAGTAAAAGTTATCTTCTTAGGAGATAACATGCAAACATATAAGTAGTGATTTTGTTAGGGTAGAGGAACAGAGAGTACCATATCATTATTAGATGTTTTTTAAAAAGTTAAGACTTCCTCAGTGTTTCAGTGCATGATTCAAATCTCCTTTGATTATTAGTTTGCACGTCTGAGTAAAGTGTCAACTTTAAGGTGTGCATTGTGGCCACAAAGTCAACCTTCTCTTCTCAAAGGTAATTATAAGCAAGTATTTCAAGCTTGTAGAGTAATATTGGGTTAATTAGTGGCATAGAGATCAGTTTATTAGAATTATTTGTTCATCTCTCTTTGTTGCTACTTTCCTTTAAAGATCAGTTTTTAAAACACTAAGAATGAACTTAATGACTAATAAAGAGGTAACAAGCAGAAAGAGAGACAAATGGAGGGTTGACTTAGATAACTTAAATGAGGAATAAACGCATGAGGTATTGCTAAAAACACTATATTCTGGGTTGGTAATAAATTCCACCTGAGGCAATGACAAAAAATATTAAAGTCTAATATGATATTTTCTAGTCATGGGAGATCAATCTGGAAGAGTCAAACACTAATATGCCATTCTCAACTAATTTCTTTTCATTAAATTTCAGACTTTGAAATTAGTAAATTTATAACTGTTTGGTTATTTTTATTAATGAATATTTTGTATTGATGTCGAAGCAATGCATTCAGTCCCAGCTTTACTATGGCTAAGATGTTATCAAACATTTTTTTCTGCCTTAGCAAATGTGAAAAGACTTTCTCAGACAGCACTTCTATTAGCTTTTTCAGACCTCTCAGTTGTTCAGGTTCAGAAGGAGAGAAACTGAAGCCCAGGTACCAAATGAGGGATAAGATGTTCAAGACTCTTTCACTTGCAAATGTCAGGGAAAACCCCCCCCCCAAAACAAAAACCCCTCAAACCTGGAATGATTTAAGGCAAAAAAGAGAATTTACAGGCTGGGTTACTGAAAAACTGAGTGCGTGTTGGCAAATGTAGTCTAGACCAACTCTGGCCGATGGCCTGTTGTAAAGCCAGCAAGCTAAGAACAGTTTCTGCTCTTTTTAAATGGTTGGAAAAAATCAAAAGAGAATAATATTTCTGGGCACATACAAATTATATGAGGGACTTCTCTGGTGGTGCAGTGGTTAAGAATCTGCCTCCTAATGCAGGGGACATGGGTTCAATCCCTGGCCCGGGAAGATCCCACATGCCGCGGAGCAACTAAGCCCGTGCGCCACAACTACTGAGTGTGTGCTATAGAGCCTGTGAGCCACAACTACTGAGCCCGCGTGCCACAACTACTGAAGCCCGTGTGTCTAGAGCCTGTGAGCCACAACTACTGAGCCCGTGTGTCACAACTACTGAAGCCCATGCACTCTAGGGCCCATGTGCTACAACTACTGAGGCTGCGTGCTGCAACTACTGAAACCCGCGTGCCTGGAGCCTGTGCTCCACAACAAGAGAAGCCACCGCAATGAGAAGCCCGCACACTGCAGCGAAGAATAGCCCCCGCTCGCTGCAACTAGAGAAAGCCCGTACCAGCAATGAAGAACCAATGCAGCCAAAAAAAAAAAAAAAATTATATGAAATTCTCATTTCAGTGTCTGTAAATAAAAGTGTCTTGAAACATAGCTCTGCCCATTAGTTTACATATTGTCCTTGGCTGCTTTTGTGCTGTGAGGGCAGCTGAGTAGTCACAGTACAGTCCACGGGCCCACAAAGCCTAACTTATTTACTAGTTAGCCCTTTTCCAGAAGTTTTCACCCCTGCCCTGGAAGCACGATGGCACCAGCACTCAAATTATTCTACTGACATCATCTCACTATCTATCTCCCACTATTTCTTTTCTGTGTGTGGCTACATTTTCATCTTGTGAGGACAAAGGGCAGAAAGCCAAGCACACTTACTTCCTATTCTCTCAGCCAGGGAAAGAGGAAGAAGAGTTTCTCTTTCTCATGCAGTCCAATGAACCAGATTGAATCCCACTGGCCTGACTGTGCCCATCTGTGTGCAAGTCATCTTGGCCAGGGGATGTGCTCTGACTGCCCAGACTTGGGTCACTTGCCCACCCGTGGAGCTGGGGTGGATCTGCCCCACCCCAAGCACGTAGATCGAGTAGAGCTGGTATGCTGAGACAGTGTGTTTAGGTGCTATTATCAGAAAGAGCATTGGATACTGGACTGATCTGAATCCAATGCAGGTGCTCTTCAGGTCTGGAAGAAACTTCTCTTATGGGGGAAGGAAAGGTTAGGGGCAAGAATAGGAAAGAGAGTCTGGAGCTGATCAAATTATCCGTCTTAGATCTACACAAAATTGCTTCCAGCCCTACATCTAGCGCACAATTGTCAGACATTTTAACTCCACTCTTGCCCAAATTAAAAAAATTTAAAAGTTGGAGGAGATCAAGAGTGTGGAGTAAGAGGATGCTGAGCTCCCCTCCCCCAGTGCACACACCAAAATTCATCTACACGTGGGACAGTTCTCACTGAAGCAACCTGAAGGCTGGCAGGAAGTCTCTGCTACAACCAAGGCTGTAAGAAAGATCCACATGGAGTCGGTAGGAAGGGAAGAGAAGCGATGAGGTTGGAACCCACACCCCAGGAGGGGACACAGAAGAAGAGGGGATTATACAAGCTCGGAGATCCTCCCTGGGCAGGGGGTTCGAGGCATATATTGGGCACCCCATCCCTGGCATCCAACACGAGGAAGGTGAGCCCCCTTAGCCGGTTTGAAAACCCGTGGGGCTTACCGGAGGGCTGTAGGAAACCAAAACTCCACTCGTGAAGAGTGCGCACACCTGCTCACTCCTGAAACAAGGCGGAGGAAGCAGATTGAAACTGCCTGGGGCTCTGGGCTGTTTCCCACGACTGTCCCAGTGTGCCCCCTGCCTGTGCTGAGCACCTGCCCTGGCCCCTCCAGCTCCGGCGCGGCTCCCCACGACGGTGAAGCTGCTGTTGCTGTGGAGAGAGCACAGTTGTGTTGACCCAGTTGTAAGCACCTCGTTGGCGTTTGCAGAGGCGCTGGATGGGGAGCTGGCTTGAGCTCTGACTGGCATCCTGGGACTGTCCCAGTTCTCACACCCTAGCCGGCACTGGGCACCCACTCCAGCCCCACTGGTTTTAGCACAGCTTCAACTGGGGCAAAGGTGCATTTGCTGGGGAAGAGCACACACTTAGAGGGAACAGAACCAGCTTGGACTTGACCCTCAGGGCTTCTGCTCCAGCACCTAGGGGCTCACCCCACTCCTGATAGGACAGTGACAACACTGAGCATAGCAGAAGCCCCAGCTCCTGACTCGGACTCCTATCCTTCCATCTCAAGGGCCACCTCCCACCATGGTGACACCCTGGGGAAAAATGTGACCCGTGCCCACTTCAGATCCAGCTTTCCCACCAAAGCCACTGGGCACATGCAGTCTGTATAAGGATGCTCCCACATAAGGACACCCTTTCAAGACCAAGATAGGTAACTGTTTCACCGAGTTTCATAGAGACAGAGAAAGTTAAACAAAATGAGAAGATGGAGGAATTTTTTTTTCAAATGAAATAGCAAGGAAAAAACCCTGGAAAAATAACTAATGAAACAGAGATAAATGATTTACCAAATAAAGAGTTGAAAGCATTAGTAATAAGAATGCTAACTGAACTCGGGAAAAGAATAGATGAACACAGTGAGAATTTAAACAAGGAACTAGAAAATATAAAAAAGAACTAGTCAGACCTGAAGAATACAATAATTGAAATGAAAGACACACTAGAAGGAATTAAGAGCCGACTAGGTGATACAAAAGAATGCAGCAGTGATCTGGAAGGTAGAATAATGCAAATGACCCAATCAGAACAGCAAAAAAGAAAAATAAATTAAAAAATGAGAACACTTTAAAGAACCTCTGGGACAACTTCAAGCATACTAACATTTGGATTAGAGGGGTCCCAGCAGGAGAAGAGAAAGAGAAGGGGGTTGAAAATGTATTTGATGAAATTATGGCTGAAAACCTCCTGAATCTGAAGAAGGAAACAGATATCCATGTATAGGAAGCACAGAGAGTCCCAAACAAGATGAACCCAAAGAGACCTGTACCAAGACATATCATAAATAAAATGGGAAAAGGTAAAGAAAGAATTCTAAAGGCAGTAAGAGAAAAACAAAGAGTCACATACAAGGGAACCCCAATAAAACTATAAGCTGATTTTTCTGCAGAAACGTTGCAGGCCAGAAGGGAGTAGCATGCTATATTTAATATGACATATTTAAAGTGGTGAAAGGAAAAAAACTACAAACTTGGATAATCTATCCAGCAAGATTATCACTCAGAATTGAAAGACAGATAAAGAACTTCTCAGACAAGCAAAAACCAAATTCATCAATGCTAAACTAACCCTAAAAGAAATGTTAAAAGGTCCTCTCTAAGTGGAAAAGAAAAGGCTACAACAAGATGTAAGAATCTATAGGAAAGGAAAAATCCCACTAGAAAAGCCAAATATATAATAAAGGCTGTGGATTAACCACTTCAATAAGCTCGTATAAAGATTAAAAAAGAGAAATGCAAAATCAACTATAACTACAATAAACAGTTAACGGATAAACACAAAAACATAAAATATGACATAAAAACACAAAATGTGAGGGAAGGGAGTAAAAAATGTAGATATTTTAGAATGTGTTTGAACTTAAATGACTATCAGTTTAAAACAAGTAGTTATAGTTTTATAGTTTTAGGTCAACACCTATGAACCCCATGGTAACTACAAATCAAAAACCTACAATAGATAAACAAAAAAAAGAGAGAAAGGAACACAAGCATACCACTAAAGGAAATCATCAAACCGTAAGGGAGAAACTAAAAGAAGAATAAAAGAACAGAGAAGATTGATAGGGATTGCATTGAATCTGTAGATTGCTTTGGGTAGTAGAGTCATTTTCACAATGTTGATTCTTCCAATCCAAGAACATGGTATATCTCTCCATCTGTTTGTGTCATCTTTAATTTCTTTCATCAGTGTCTTATAATTTTCTGCATACAGGTCTTTTGTCTCCTTAGGTAGGTTTATTCCTAGATATTTTATTCTTTTTGTTGCAGTGGTAAATGGGAGTGTTTCCTTAATTTCACTTTCAGATTTTTCATCATTAGTGTATAGGAATGCAAGAGATTTCTGTGCATTAATTTTGTATCCTGCTACTTTCCCAAATTCATTGATTAGCTCTAGTAGTTTTCTGGTAGCATCTTGAGGATTCTCTATGTATAGTATCATGTCATCTGCAAACAGTGACAGATTTACTTCTTCTTTTCCGATTTGGATTCCTTTTATTTCTTTTTCTTCTATAATTGCTGTGGCTAAAACTTCCAAAACTATGTTGAATAATAGTGGTGAGAGTGGGCAACCTTGTCTTCTTCCTGATCTTAGTGGAAATGGTTTCAGTTTTTCACCATTGAGGATGATGTTGGCTGTGAGTTTGTCATATATGGCCTTTATTATGTTGAGGAAAGTTCCCTCTATGCCTACTTTCTGGAGGGTTTTTATCATAAATGGGTGTTGAATTTTGTCAAAAGTTTTCTCTGCATCTATTGAGATGATCATATGGTTTTTCTCCTTCAATTTGTTAATATGGTGTATCACGTTGATTGATTTGCGTCTGTTGAAGAATCCTTGCATTCCTGGGATAAACCCCACTTGATCATGGTGTATAATCCTTTTAATGTGTTGTTGGATTCTGTTTGCTAGTATTTTGTTGAGGAGTTTTGCATCTATGTTCATCAGTGATATTGGCCTGTAGTTTTCTTTCTTTGTGACATCTTCGGTTTTGGTACCGGAGTGATGGTGGCCTCGTAGAATGAGTTTGGGAGTGTTCCTCCCTCTGCTATATTTTGGAAGACTTTGAGAAGGATAGGTGTTAGCTCTTCTCTAAATGTTTGATAGAATTCGCCTGTGAAGCCATCTGGTCCTGGACTTCTGTTTGTTGGAAGATTTTTAATCACAGTTTCAATTTCAGTGCTTGTGATTGGTCTGTTCATATTTTCTATTTCTTCCTCGTTCAGTCTTGGAACGTTGTGCATTTCTAAGAATTTGTCCATTTCTTCCAGGTTGTCCATTTTATTGGCATATAGCTGCTTGTAGAATGAACATTGTGAAAATGACTCTACTACCCAAAGCAATCTACAGATTCAATGCAATCCCTATCAAACTACCACTGGCATTTTTCACAGAACTAGAACAAAAAATTTCACAATTTGTATGGAAACACAAAAGACCCCGAATAGCCAAAGCAATCTTGAGAAAGAAAAACCGAGCTGGAGGAATCAGGCTCCCTGACTTCAGACTATACTACAAAGCTACAGTAATCAAGACAGTATGGTACTGGCACAAAAACAGAAATATAGATCAATGGAACAGGATAGCAAGCCCAGAGATAAACCCACGCACATATGGTCACCTTATCTTTGATAAAAGAGGCAAGAATATACAATGGAGAAAAGACAGCCTCTTCAATAAGTGGTGCTGGGAAAACTGGACAGCTACATGTAAAAGAATGAAATTAGAACACTCCCTAACACCATACACAAAAATAAACTCAAAATGGATTAAAGACCTAAATGTAAGGTCAAACACCATCAAACTCTTAGAGGAAAACATAGGCAGAACACTCTATGACATAAATCACAGCAAGATCCTTCTTGACCCACCTCCTAGAGAAATGGAAGTAAAAAGAAAAACAAACAAATGGGACCTAATGAAACTTAACACTTTTGCACAGCAAAGGAAACCATAAACAAGACCAAAAGACAACCCTCAGAATGGGAGAAAATATTTGCAAATGAAGCAACTGACAAAGGATTAATCTCCAAAACATACAAGCAACTCATGCAGCTCAATATCAAAAAAACAAACAGCCCAATCCAAAAATGGGCAGAAGACCTAAATAGACATTTCTCCAAAGAAGATATACAGATTGCTAACAAACACATGAAAGAATGCTCAACATCACTAATCAGTAGAGAAATGCAAATCAAAACTACAATGAGATATCATCTCACGCCGGTCAGAATGGCCATCATCAAAAACTCTAGAAACAATAAATGCTGGAGAGGGTGTGGAGAAAAAGGAACCCTCTTGCACTGTTGGTGGGAATGTAAATTGATACAGCCACTATGGAGAACAGTATGGAGGTTCCTTAAAAAACTAAAAATAGAACTACCATACGACCCAGCAATCCCACTACTGGACATATACCCTGAGAAAACCATAATTTAAAAAGAGTCATGTACCAAAATGTTCATTGTTCATTGTAAATGTTCTATTTACAATAGCCAGGACATGGAAGCAACCTAAGTGTCCATCAACAGGTGAATGGATAAAGAAGATGTGGTACATATATACAATGGAATATTACTCAGCCATAAAAAGGAACGAAACTGAGTTATTTGTAGTGAGGTGGATGTAACTAGAGACTGTCATACAGAGTGAAGTAAGTCAGAAAGAGAAAAACAAATACTGTATGCTAACACATATTTATGGAACCTAAAAAAAAAAAAGAAAAGAAAAAAAAATAGATCTGAAGAACCCAGGGGCAGGACAGGAATAAAGACGCAGACTTAGAGAATGGACTTGAGGACACGGGGAGGGTGAAGGGTAAGCTGGGACGAAGTGAGAGAGTGGCATGGACATATATACACTACCAAATGTAAAATAGATAGCTAGTGGGAAGCAGCTGCATAGCACAGGGAGATCAGCTCGGTGCTTTGTGACCAGCTAGAGGGGTGGGATAGGGAGGGTGGGAGGGAGACGCAAGAGGGAGGAGATATGGGAATATATGTGTATGTATAGCTGATTCACTTTGTATAAAGCAGAAACTAACACACCATTGTAAAGCAGTTATACTCCAATAAAGATGTTAAAAAAAAAACAAGAACAGAGAAGAACTATAAAAACAAACAGAAAAGAAGTAACCAAATGGTAATAAGTACATATCTATCAATAATCACCTTAAATGTCATTGGAGTAAATGCTCCAAACAAAAGACATAGGGTGGCTGAATGGATAAAAAAACCAAGACCCATCTATATGCTTCTTACAAGGGACTCACTTTAGAGCTAAAGACACATGCAGACTGAAAGTGAGAGAATGGAAAAAGGTATTTCATGCAAATGGAAACAACAAGAAAGCTGAAGTAGCCATACTCACATCAGACAAATTAGACTTTAAAACAAAGTCTATAATAAAAGACAAAGAAGGGCATCATATAATGATAAAGAGATCAATAAAAGAAGAGGATATAACATTTGCTAACATATATGTCCCTAATACAGGAGCACCTAAGTATATAAAGCAAATATTACAGACATAAAGGGAGAAATTGACAATAACACAATAATAGTAGGGATCTTTAACACCCATTTATATCAATGGACAGATCATCCAGACTGAAAATCAATAAGGAAATGGTAGTCTTAAATGACACATTAGACCAGTTGGGCTTATTAGATATCTACAGGACATTCTATCCAAAACCAGCAAAATACACATTCTTTTCAAGTGCACATAGGAGGTTATCCAGGATGGATCACATGTTAGACCACGATACAAGTGTCAACAAATTTAAGAGGATAGAACTTATATCAAGCATTTTTTCTGACCACAACAGTATGAAACTAGAAATCAAGTACAGGAAGAAAAATGGGAAAAACACAAACATGTGAAGACTAAACAACATACGTCTAAAAAAGACCCAATGGGTCAATGAAGAAAGCAAAGAGGAAATGAGAAAATACCTTGAGATAAATAAAAGTTAAAATACAACTTTCCAAAAGCTATGGGACACAGCAAAAGCAGTTCTAGGAAAGAAGTTTATAGTGATACAAGCCTACCTCAAGAAACAAGAAAAATTTCAAATAAGCAACCTAATGGAAATAGAAAAAGAAGAAAAAACAAGCCTAAAGTCAACAGAAGGAAGGAAATAATAAAGATAAAAGAGGAAATAAATAAAATAGAGACCAAAAAAAAAACCCCCAAAAACCCAAAATAGAAAAGATCAATGAAACCAAGAATTGGTTTTTAGAAAAGAAATCATTGTGGTTTTTCAAAACCACAAACAACAAATGTTGGTGAGAATGTGGAGAAAAGGGAACCCTTGTACACAGTTGATGTGAATGTAAATTGGTGCAACCACTATGGAGAACAGTATGGAGGTTCCTCAAAAAACTAAAAATAGAACTACCATATGATCTAGCAATTCCACTCCTGGGTGTACATCTGAAGAAAACGAAAACACTAATTAGAAATGATACATGCACCCCAATGTTCATAGCAGCCCTATTAACAATAGCCAAGATATGGAAACAACCTAAGTGTCCATGAATAGATGAATGGATAAAGGACATGTGGTATAGGACTTCCCTGGTGGTCCAGTGGTTAAGACTCTGCACTTCCACTGCAGGGGACGTGGGTTTGATCCCTGAGTGGGGAACTAAGATCCCACAAGCTGTGTGGTGTGGCCAAAAAAAAGATGTGGTAGATGTAAACAATGGACTCTTACTCAGCCATGAAAAAGAATGAAATTTTGCCATTTGCAACAACATGGATGAACCCGGAGGTTTTTATGCTTAGTGAGATAATCAGACAGAGAAAGACAAATATTGTATGTTTTCACTTATCTGTGGAATCTAAAAAAATAAAACAAATGAATAAATATAACAAAAAAGAAACAGACTCACAGAGAGAACAAACTAGTGGTTACCAGTGGGGAGAGGGAATGGGGGAGGGGCAAGATTGGGGTAGGGGATTAAGAGGTACAGACTACTATGTATAAAATATATAAGCTACAAGGATACAGCACAGGGAATGTAGCCAATATTTTATAATAACTTTAAATGGAGTATAATCTATAAAAATATTGAATCACTATATTGTACACCTGAAACTAATATAATATTGTAAAGCAACTGTATTTCAATTAAAAATAAATGAATAAGTAAAGAAATAAATAAAATGCATCCTGAAAAAAATTAAAAAACGAAAACTTTATTGCAAACTGCTATAATGGAAATATATCTTAAATTCGGAATTAAAAGTTAATGGAGAAATATGATTTAGCAAAACGGCAACAGTCCCAACAATAAAAATGTGTTAGCCATAATTCAACTTTGTAAAGTCCAAACAATCTAAAGATGAAGTAAAATGTTTATTGCCTTATAAATAAATTACATGAATTCTCCACTGATAACACCAAATCACCTTTACTTTAAGCCGGACATACCTGGAAGCTGCCTAGGGACTGCATGATATATATGAGCTATGGATGCTCCCAGGTCCTCTCAGGACTACTTCCCTGCTTTCTCCCTTCCTGCATTTTACAAATACTTGTAAATCATCTTTGTGCAAAACACTGTGTTGGCCCCTGGCATTCAGTGATGAGCCATCTCCACAGCCCCTGCCCCCTCAGAACCTGCATTTCATTGAGAAAGAGAGACATTAATCAAATTATACAATGTGTAGGTACCGATGAACAAGAATATTAGGTATTAGGGGAACTTGATCCAGTGTGTCGGGGTGTGTGTGTGTGAGAGGAGGGTGGGATCCAAAAGATACAGGGATTCCTGAGGAAGTCACATGTGAGTTGCGATCTAAGGATGACCAGATGAGGGGTGATCGCAGGGCTGAGAATGTTCCAGAAAGAAGGATAGAATACATCAAAGCTCTGAGGCCAAAGGGAGCATCGTGGATTCTATAAACTGAAAGAAGGTCCTTGGTGGCTGAAACCCAGAAATAGAGAATTGGTATAGATTCACGTGGGCCAAGAAATGCAGGCAGAAGTCTGATTATTCAAGGATATACAGACCCCGTTAAGCATGGAGTTTTAGCCTGGTTAGTGGTATGATGTAGTGAGATTTGTATTTTAAAAAGATGTCTCTGGTGGCAACATGGAGAATGAATTGGAGGAGAACAAGAGTGGAGGTGGAGAGACCAATTAGCTGTGGTTCCAGGAAAAAAAAAAAGATAACTAGTAGGTTTATACGTGAGGGTTGAGGGGGAGGGAGATAAGAAGAATCATACCAAGTTTCTGCACTGCTTGAGTGGATACATGGGTTCAATCATCGGGACTGAGCTGGTGAGTCTGTATTTGAATATATTACATTTGAGCTACGTTTAAAATATCCAAGCGGCAATGCCAAGTAGGCAAATTTGGACATCAAGCCTGAAGTTCAGAAATGTAGTGTAGAATGGGAAATAAATGCCTGAAGAGTTGTCAACCTATCAATAATATTTAAAGCCATGGAAATTCGTGAGTTTACCCAGAGAGAAGACAGTAAAGACCGAGAGACAAAAGAGAAGGAAGTCTCGTCTTGATCTTGAAAAAACCCCACATTTATTGCCAGGGTGGAAGAGAATGAAGTGGCAAATGAGACAGACGTGGAGCAGACAGATATGTAAGAGAAGGACCAGGAGAGAGTGTGGTGGGGAAGCCAAAGGTAAACAATGATTCACAGAGGAGGAAATGGTCAGAATGCCAAATGCTACGGAGAAGCCAGGCATGATAAAGAATAAATATTACCCATTGGATTTGGTGATGTCAAAGTCATTGGTAACATTAGTGAGAGCTGTATTGGGAAAGTCTGGGGGTGGGGGTGGATGCCAGATTTAAGTGGGCTGAAGCATGACTCAGATCCTGTTTTCATAGGACTCCTGACTTTTGATTCTGTCCTTTTATAATTCCTTGTCTGCCCTTTGAACCTGGTCTCCCTGTCTTGACTATCAGACTTGACTCAGCCCCAATCTACAAGACCTTCCTTCTTTCCTAATTGTCCCTTTGGAACCCAATTCTTGGTTCTCGTCCAGCCAGCATCCCAGACAACACATAAGCTATTCCTTAAGTGAAGATAATTGAAGCTTTACCCATCAAAGTAATGAGATGTGCACCTCAGGCTTGAATCCAGGTTTTACCACTAATTGCACAGAATTGGAAAGTTGCTTCACTTCAGTTTCCTCATCAGTGAAGTGAGGACTAATCATACCTATTCTACTGTGTCATTGTGAGGATTAGCATTCCTGGTACATGATGGTTGCTCAGTAAATGGGAGTTACATTCCCCCAACTTTTCTGTCCTTTCAGGAAATAACATCTCTTTAAGCATCTTTCTAAGGAGCATTCCTGAATTTAAAGAAATGTTTCTAAAGTGATATATTGTAATCAGGGAATGTAGATGCTTCCCTGGTGACATTGCTATCTTCACCCAACATTTACTTGTCAAGACCCTTTTATGTGACAAGCACAGAGCCAGGATTTGGGCAGTCAGTGATGATCAAAAAGGACATGGCTCTTTGCCACATGAAACTCATAATGTAGTGCAGCAAGTAGACAATGTAACAAGAAAGTAAAGTCATAAATAACATGATTGTAAATTTTGATAGGTGCTGGGAAGGAAATATAAAAGGCACTGAGAAACAGAATGATGGGTTAGGGCTGCTTCAAGTGGAGTCATTGGAAGAAGGTTTTTCTTAGCATTTGATGTGTAAGCTGCCATCTGAAGGACATGAAGGAACGAAGGACATTTGTCATTTTGACCTTCATTGAGAGCCTGGGCTATAACACAGAGATCCCTGAGGAACTAATGAAGTGTGTTGGTACATTAGCCTCTACACGGAATCCACATCTAGGTGGCTATGCCTTATTAACTTGTAGTATTTTTCTTTCTCCTTCACCATCTCTCAGTTGATCAAGTCAATCACCTTTTAAATATATGCTGTTTCTAATCTATTTGTGGGTTGAGAAATTTTAGAATCATGCTGGTTAGAAACACACAAAGATGAAAATGAAATTGGCTTTGGATGAGTCCTCTCTTATGAGTAAAGTGCCTAAACTTCAGAGCCTTAACTTTGCACCAACTCATCAAGTGTCTTGGGGGCCAGTTTTGCTTCTGGGGTCTTGGCTAAGTTCTGACAAGCAGGGTTCAGAGTAGGTGACTTCTGGGCAAGAAAGGTGATGCTGTGCAAACATAAGCAATTATGACATGTTATCTTTGTAAATTAGGTGACCAGTTGAATCTGCATAGAGCCCTAGCGTGCAAAGGATTAACTGTAAACCTGGGAGGGCCCTGGGTAAATAGAATGACTAGTTGCCTTTCTGATTTTGTGGTTTTCTGTCCCTCCATTAATGGCTGTCACTTCCGCCACATGATAAGGTGTCCTCTCATTAGGACCTCTATCTTTGCATTCCTCTGGACAGACAGCTTAGTTTAGAACTATGTTTGGAGTGAGAGGAAAAAGGATGAGAGGAATGCCCAAGTGCCTCACCTCCTAAGTTACATTCAAGGCTGATCATTAGGGGTTGTTTTATTTTTATTATTATTATTATTTTAATAAATTTATTTATTTATTTATTTTAATTTTTGGCTGCATTGGGTCTTTGTTGCTGCGCACGGGCTTTCTTCGTTGCGGTGCGTGGGCTTCTCATTATGGTGACTTCTTCTGTTGCGGAGCACAGGCTCTAGGCACGTGGGCTTCAGTAGTTGTGGCACGTGGGCTCAGTAGTTGGGGATTGCGGGCTCTAGCGCACAGGCTCAGTAGTTGTGGTGCATGGGCTTAGTTGCTCCGCGGCATGTGGGATCTTCCCGGACCAGGGCTTGAACCCGTGTCCCCTGCATTGGCAGGCGGATTCTTAACCACTGCACCACCAGGGAAGACCCTAGGGGTTGTTTTAGAAGCTCAGAGTTGCCTGTTATATATTTGAACTTGAGTCTGAAAAGGCACACAGAAGAGAGAATAGAAGGAGTGTTGTTTTAAAAAAAAATTTATTGAAATATAGTTGATTTATTAATTTCTGCTGTGCAGCAAAGTGATTCAGTTATACATATATATATATTCTTTTTCATATTCTTTTCCACTGTGGTTTATCACAGGATATTGGATATAGTTCCCTGTGCTATACAGTAGGACTTTGTTGTTTATCCATCCTATATATAATAGTTTGCATCTGCTAATCCCAAACTCCCAATCCTTCCCTCCCCCACCCCCTCCCCCTTGGAGCCACAAGTCTGTTCTCTATGTCTGTTTCTGTTTCATAGATATGTTCATTTGTATTGTATTTTAGATTCCACATATAAGTCATATCATATGGTATTTGTCTTCCTCTGTCTGACTTACTTCGCTTAGTATGATAATCTCTAGGTCCATCCATGTTGCCGTAAAAGGCATTATTTCATTCTTTTTTTAAGGCTGAGTAATATTCCATTATATATATATATATATATATATATATATATATATATATATATATACACTACATCTTTATCTATTTATCTGTCAATGGACATTTAGGTTGCTTCCATGTCTTGGCTATTGTAAATAGTGCTGCTATGAACACAGGGGTGCATCTATCTTTTCAAATTATAGTTTTGTCTGCATATATGCTCAGGGGTGGGATTTCTGGATCACATGGCAACTCTATTTTTTGTTTTTTGAGGAACATCCATACCTTTTTCCAAGGTGGCTGCACCAATTTACATTCCCACCAATAGTGTAGGAATTTCCTGTTCTCCACACCCCCTCCAGCACTTGTTATCTGTCGACTTTTTAATGATGGCCATTCTGACTAGTGTAAGGTGGTACCTCATTGTAGTTTTGATTTGCATTTCTCTAATAATTAGCGATGACGAGCATATTTTTGTATGCTTATTGGCCATCTGTATGTCTTCTTTGGAGAAAAGTCTTAGAAGGAGTGTTTTCTTAGCACCCTCTCTTCCAGGGTGTACAGTTTCAAATGGCATTAACTTTCCCCTCCTACAGGAGAGCTTGGTGATGGGGAGGTGAGAAAAAGGGAAGCAAGTCCTAAAATGATTTTCTATCCTTAAAGAGAGATGGGAATGACTGTGTTTCTTACCCCTTTGTTACAATATGTCCCATGCAGGATAGTGTTTTATTATTTTTAGAATCTCTTCTACTCCAAGAATACCAGCCCTGCTTCAGATAACTTCAAGTCAAGGCCAATGAGAGAGACAGAAGAACAAAGGATAGATCCAATTTTGGGATTTTATTCTCACTATTGGAATGTACTTCTTGATTTTGTAGTTGAATTACAGAGTATGTCTCCCTCTCAGAAAATGAAGAGTTCATCCCCAGAGAGAGCTCAAGAGTTACAGGACAAGTCTGCAGAAACTATCTGTGAATTCAAGACAGAAATGTAGTATTTATGTACTCTTTCTGTTACAACTCTCTGAAAGGCCAACCTAGCCCAAGAACTGGGAGAGCTTCAGGGAGCCTTACCCTCTGGACACTAATTTTGGTGACAAATGATTGACAGGCAGTGAGTGCTGTGGAAGGGCAATGCAGAGAGCAATTAAGAGGCCCAGTGGCAATGGTTGACCCTGGGACTAATTCACCCGCCCCGGCGGGTGAGCAGACAAGCTTCTCGGGCTGGTGAGTGCTGGTTGGCACCGATCCTCTGTGCGGGAATCTCTCCGCTTTGCCCTCCGCACCCCTGTGGCTGCGCTCTCCTCCGTGGCTCCGAAGCTTCCCCCCTCCGCCACCCGCAGTCTCCGCCCGCGAAGGGGCTCCTAGTGTGTGGAAACCTTTCCTCCTTCACAGCTCCCTCCCAGAGGTGCAGGTCCCGTCCCTATTCTTTTGTCTCTGTTTTTTCTTTTTTCTTTTGCCCTACCCAGGTACGTGGGGAGTTTCTTGCCTTTTGGGAAGTCTGAGGTCTTCTGCCAGCGTTCAGTAGGTGTTCTGTAGGACTTGTTCCACATGTACATGTATTTCTGATGTATTTGTGGGGAGGTAGGTGATCTCCACGTCTTACTCCTCCACCATCTTGAAGCTATCCCCGTGATTAGTATTTTGAAACATATTGTACTGAAGCACAAGGTGAATATCTTTTATGCCCAACATTAATAGCAGCAAAATTACTGTGGCGTCTGGGCCAAATTAAGGAATCTTGAAAACTGCTTCACATCTATCCCTAAAAATTTGCATTAGATATTTAATTTCTATGCAAAAATTTGCTTTTAACAGAAAAATCTGAGGCAAAGGCAGCATTCAGTTTTGTAGTCTTTTCAGAAATATTTTAATCTAGGTGGGTTATTTGAATTTCATAGGCCACAGTGGTAACAGGAAGAGAAAATAAGAAAACTCTTCTATTTAGCAGAATTTAGGAAATAGCCTTTTGGAAAAGATATCCTCTACACTTAGAAAACTCAGCAGTTAAAATGATTTGCTGCAATTTTGGCATTGGATATTCCACATACTAGTTTCTTTTGTAGGATAAGAAATTGGAAGAAAAGACTCAGTTATTTTTAGCAGTAAAAGGGTCATTAAACTCTCATTTTGGTTTGAAATTCCTCATTTTTTGTTATTTACAGTGGTTCTTATTCAATACTTCTTTCACTCTATATTTCAAATAAAGTTAGTTTTTGTTATTCTAATTTTAGCTCTAACCCTTTTCCTGCTACTGCCCACCACCAAAATATGAAGGCTGGATTTCATTTCAAGTTTTCAACTGCCCGCTGAACGCCCCAGTGAGACTTTCTTGCTCCCTGGTTTGCTGGTGGGAAAATGTTTCTTCTCTCTCTCTGACGGGGAGTATATTGAAAACCTTCTCTCTTTTCCCTGAGGGATGGCTGAGGTGATGCCTTTGGGGAGGGGGTGGGCACTTGCTCTCTGTCCAATGCTTCTGTTAAGTTCCAAATGATGAGATCTGCTGGGCCTTCTCATTAGAGCATTTGGAGAAAGAGATACTCTGGGGTATGACCGCTGCCAGGAGCTAATGAGACCACTGAGGACGGAAGCACAAATGAAACTAGGTAGTGAGTAGCTGCACCTGCAATGAGTAAGCACTGAGAGGACGGAGGCTGATGACAGGCTCCCGTGACACTGCTCTTTGTGCCTCTCCAGGCACTCTTACCTCTTAAGTCATTTGTTACATCCATGATGCCCAGAGATCTCAGTGCTGGTCTAAACGGCAACCTCAGCTCAATCCACACAGAGCCCCATGGTGATGGGCACCTCCAGACCAAACTCTTTTGATGAATGTCATTTGTTCATTCATTCATTCAACAATTCTTCATGGAATGTCAGTTATGTGTCAGACACTCTGCTAGGTGGTAGGAATTTCCAAAGGAATTTTAAAATTGGCTGAGCATATGAAGAGAAGGCTAGTATGAAAGATCTAAATTAAAAACAAAGCAAAATAAACAATGCAATTGATTAGGTACCATAGACAAACCGTAGGGTCCAGAGGAAGGAAAGATGAAATCTTCCTCCAAGATCCTCTCAGTCTTCGTGGAGGAGGTGCACGTCCAGCCCTTCCTTTGGAACAGAGTTGGAGATAAGGCAAGGGTAGCATGCACAAAGGAAAGAGGCATGGAAGCGCCTGACAGGTTTCTGGTATTGTTAGACCATAAGTTTCTAGGGATGGGGAAGTTGCAGGAGATACAGCTAGAGAGGAAGACAAGGGTTGTGTCCTGATGGGCGTGCATATCCTTTCTAAGGAACTTGTATATATTCTACGAGTTCTGTCACTGCAAGAAATAAGAGAGAGATTGATTCTAACTCTAAAAGGTAACTCTATAAAATAATTCCCTGGCAGTGTGGAGCGTGGGCAAGCAGAAAGAAATGAATGAAGTGAGTAAAAATGCTTGAGTGTATTGAAATGGTTTGTGGCTTTGGAAGTCCTGGGGAAATGCCCTGGTCAGGGCTACATTCTTTCAGAGGAGAAGGGACCTAGGACGGGCAGGAGCTGTGAGACCCAGGGAGGTGGGGGAGTGAGTGAGTGAGTACCCAGGAAAAACAGCAGAGGCTGCCAGGGACATGGAAAAGTTGACACTGAGGTGACCTGTGCTTGTTCTTGAGCACGTCTGGATGCCGCTTGTGATGATGAAAGTCAAATATTGTTCCTTAATGAACAAACACATTAAGTTTCTACAATAATATTTGTATTAAAATGTGGTTTTCATCAACCAGTCACTATAAGGTGAAATAGGTCCCTGTTTCTGTCCCTACCCCACTCTATTTATTTTTTATAAATCCATAAAAGAAAGGAAAACATGTACGTTCCAAAACACAGACACATTTACATACACACATTGGGAAACACAACATGAGGCCACATGATATGTATTCTGAGTTAAGTACTCCACAAACATCATCACATCTGGTCTTCACAATGACAGTTCTTTTATGTGGTATGTAGACAATTTTGCAGTTATATGTTGCTCGTGTGTTATTAACTTGTGAAAGTGATTCCGACCACATTTTCATTGTTATACAAAATGGCATGAGGTGACTACATGTGCACTGCGTTGACCGAGAATTGTGAGTCTAATACAGGCGTTGCCAGCGAGCAGCTTACAAGCAATGGTTGTGTCTGGCCAATAGTCCACTAGGCAACAGTGGAAAAGGGAAAATCAATTGAATTAGCAAGATTAAAGTACATACAATAGTATAAAATATACAAGGTCTGCCTATAGAGTAATGAGTAACACCACAAACTTCTTTTATTTAGATTGTGAAGAACTTTGCAATCGTGAAAATTGAGCACCTGGTGGATGGTGAGTTTCCTGAAGCTGGAGGTGTTTAGGCAGGAGCTGAGTGACCATATGTCAGGGTAGCTAGGCTTGTGGGCAAGATTGGCCTGACGAGTGTCCTACTCCACGACTTTATGATGGCCAATTATGTTATTACACAATTAAGACATGTAAATAGATGGTGATATGCACAGTCAACTGTACAAATATGAGACATAGATTCAGTGAAAGATGGAGAGCCTGTCTCCCTGCTAGTACAAGAGTTCTTGGTGCGGCACCAAGGCCAGAGTAAAAATACACGAGTTGTATGTTCAGAGATTAAAATCAAGTGACAAATTAATACCAGCTCCTTAATTATTGGGAAAATTCCCAACTAATTATGAAAATTAAACATCTGAATGCTCTTTTTTTACTTCATATATAAATGAAAAAAGTAGGTTACTAGCACATTGCAGTGTTTGGCTTTAATAGCATCTTTTACAAAGATAAAAAGAAAATGATGGTTTAAATGGTGCAAATGAATTTTTGAAAGAAGAAAAATTCAAGTGAGGTTCTAATTATTAGACTATTCTTCATTAAAATAAATAAACAACACCTTGGCCTCCAAGTCCATGCTGTTCCACTTGCAGTTTCTCACCTTTTACACAGTCATGTCAATAAACTATCAAAACTCACCAAAGTGGATTTTACAGTGGAAAGTCTGACTTGAAACAGTTTTTACCATGGTGTGCCTTTTCCAGGCAGAACTTGTAAAATTACCAAGAAATGAAGGTTTTAAAAAACAATATTATAAAATGCTTCATCACTCCTGGGCAGTCTTCTTTCATTCTGGAGCTAAGGCAGTTTTTGTTTCGTCCTTTTGTGTCTCTCATGGAAACTTTGACCCTCCTTCTAAATCTTTCGTTTACTTGCTTGTCATCCTACAAGACAATAACCTCTTCAAGCTCAGGGGCTGCGCTTTTATTGTTCTTCTTGAAAAATTTTTTTTGCTTGTTATTTGTTTAGGATTAAAAATGGCACATATCCACAATTTAAAAATCATACAAAAATACAAAAAGAAATTTTAAAAAAGTACCTCAAATCTCATTAATGAGAAGTAGCTATTTCTGGCACTAGATGCACATTTTTCTAAACATCTCAATGTGTAGTTGCAGATATAAAGATAGAAAAAATGAACAGAAATAATTTAAAAAAAATAGAATCAAATTACCTATTCTATTTCAAAATAAATTACATTACATTTAATTTTATTTGAACTTAAAAGAAACTAAGTGAAATTGAAAGAACTGAAATTTATTTTTGTTTAAATTCTAATAATTCTAAATAATCTCTTTACATTTAAAAAAAGGTTGTAAAAAGCCTTAAAAGACCAAAGTGATTATTTGAGTTAAATAAATGTTTCAACATTAGGTTTTAGTTATTTATTCTCCCATACTCCAAATTTTTCTTATTATTTAAATTTTGAAAACTTTCATTTCGAGATAATAGTAGATTCACATCTACAAAGAAATGTAAGAAACAATACAGAGAGATCCTGTCTACCCTTTATCCAGTTTCCCTCAAAGATAACATCTTGCATATATACAATATCCCAACCAGGAAATCAAAATTGATTCAATCCATCAATCTTATTCAGAGTTCACCAGCTTTACATGTCCTTGTGTGTGTGTGTTTAGTTTTATGTAATTTTATCACATGTGTAAATTTGTGTGACCACCAAAACAGTCAAGACACAGAATAATTCCACCACAAGTATCCCTCAAACCCCTGCACCAAGAATCTGTTCTCCATATCTGTAATTTTGTCATTTCAAGAATATTACATAGATGGACCCATACATTGTGTACACTTCTGATGTTGCCTTTTTTTTTTCACTCAGTATAATCCCCTTGACATCCTTCCAACTTGTGTGTATCATAGTTTATTCTCTTTATCACTACTACCCATGGTATGAATGGACCCCAATTTATTTAACCAGTCACCCACTGAAGAATATTTGGGTTATTTCCAGTTTTAGACTACCACAAGTTAAAATTCTATGCACATTCATGTACAGGTTATTCAGTGAACATGTTTTCATTTCTCTGGGAAATCACCTGAGAATGAATTTCTTGGTTGTATGGTAAGTGACATGTCTTAGTTTTGTAAGGAACTGCCATATTCCAGAGTGGCTGTACCATTTTGTATTCCCATTCACAATATGTGAGTGATTCAGTTTCTTTGCATCCTTGCAAGCATTTGTTATTATCGTATATTATTTTTGGATGTCCATGGCAATAACATTTATATCTTTTCTTATAATCACTATTCACCACAATTATTTCTTCCTATAGTTGTATTCTTCAATAGATTGAAAACTCAACACCAATGAATGCTGCATTTAGATAGGTGGATGGATTTTGTTAAGCACTTTTGCTGTTGTGCCTTGTGTTTAAAAATCTTATTTAAGAAAAATCATATCGGTGTAGTAGTTCCTATAGTCTTACATGGTTGAGAATATTTTTGGCCTGATGGGCATTGCTTCATTGTCTTCTGGCATTTCTAGTTATTATAGAAACTCGCGCAATGTAACTTGTTTTTCCTACCTGAATACTTTCATAATTCTTTATTATTGAAATACAGTAATTTCACTGGCTGTATCTTGCTGTGGATTTTCCTGAATGTGTTTATTTTGGGTTAATCTACATAGTCAAATACAACTGACCCTTGAACAACATGGGTTTGAAGTTCAGGTCCACTTATGGGCAGACAGCATTTCCTCAATGACTGAACAAATGAGTAAATTAACAAATAAATTATTTTCTTTACTAAGCAGAAGTCTCAGAAAATGATAGTGGCTGCAATCAGCTAAAAGAATAACCAAGACTGGCTCTGACAACCATGGCTGAGTGACCCATTAAAGAATTTATTTGATGTTTTTATCATTTCCTGAATTGCTCATATATAAATCAAGTAAGTGAACCACTAATAATCTCTTTTCACTGTGAAAATTGCGGAAATAAATGGATCATTATAGTCCAGTAATTTTGGTTGTAAGAATATAGCTATCTTCATTAAGCTTCTATGGCTGCCAGATTTTAACTATTGTAATTACTACTGAAATTTCATGGGGAAGAAGAAATAAAAGAACTTCCAGGTGGCAAAAATAATCTGACCACCATAACATCAGGTTCTTTGGGTTTTCTGATTGACCCTATTCTTTGTGTTTAACTGGGCTGGGCACACAAGGTACAATAGCAGCGGTCTGGTTTTTTGAGGATACTGGTAAAATCATGGTAAATAATTGCAAAGTGTAGAATTATGTTCTGAAATCCTTTTGTCTTAGGTGCAAATATTCAATAAGTGTTTATTAAACTTAACACATGTTAACTAAAACAAAACAAAACAAATTAACCAAGGAACTTTTGCACAATGTTGGTGGGAATTGAAGTGGTACAACCATTGGAAATGGGAACTATTTATTAAAGGTGAAAAATGCATTCCCTGTGAACCAGAAATTTAACTTCTAGATATAGCCCTGACAGAAATTCATGCCCATGTGCACCAAAAGACAGACACAAAGTATAGCAGCATTGTTTGTAATAGCTCCAAATTAGAAACAACCAAATTGTTCATCAAGAGTAGGATGGATAAATACATTGTGGTAATTCATATGAGGAAATGCTATCTATTAATTTAAATGAATGAAGGACTAGAGCCACATGGATCAATCTTACAAACATAATGTTGAGTGAAAGAGACCAGGCTCAGAGGAATAAATATTGTATTGTTCCTTTGATATACATTCAAAACCAGGTAAAACAAATCTCTGGTGTTAGAAGTCAGCATGGTGGTTCCTTTTGAGTGGATGGAGAGGATATTGACCGGCAGGGGCCTGGGTGGAGCTTCTGGAGTGCCGGCAAAATCTTATATCCTGACCTGGGTGAAGGTGATGTGAGTATGTTAACTTTGTGATCAGTCATCAAATTGTTCACTTTTGATTTGTATGCTCTGCTGTATGTGTCATATACCTCAATGAAAAGTTGAAAACATATAAAAACAAACCATCAGAACAGAGACTTTCAGATGGGAGATTGCAAAAACGGGAAAGAGCAGTGGAAAATAAACCTGGCAATTATGTGTATGTGTGTGTGTGTATTTGTGTATGTGTAAGTGGATAAGATTATGCATCTTAGGAAGAGGAAATAGAGGCATAAATGACAACTCTTGAAACAAAGAGACAACCCCTGAGGGAAACCCGAATAAGTACTAAATTATACTAGCAACACACTAGAGTTGCCTGTGGGTGGGGCAGATAGAGGGGCATATGACCATGTTTTATTTTTATTATCATTATTTTAATTTGTATTGGAGTATAGTTGCTTTACAATGTTGTGTTAGTTTACACTGTACAGCAAAGTGAATCAGCCATACGTATACATATATCCCCTCTTTTTTGGATTTCTTTCCCATTTAGGTCACCACAGAGCACTGAGTTCCCGGTGCTGTACAGTAGGTTCTCATTAGTTATCTATTTTATACATAGTATCAATAGTGTTTATATGTCAATCTCAATCTCCCATTTCATCCCCACCCCCCCACCATGTTGTAAAGGTCAGAATAGGATGAGACTTAAGGGGTGGGGAAGTGAATCTATTTTAAAGGAACCCTCATTCCTCTGTGACGAGATAGTGATGAAATAGAATTTCATGGAGGGAAATAGCTGGTCCCTTGTTTTTAAAAAATAGCATCATATGTATCTCTGAGAGCATAGAAAAGGAAAATTACAATTAATGAAATGGAAATGTACAGTGAAAATTCAAAACAATCATGTGGAAATGGTATTAAAAACATAAAAAAAGACGAAAACAAAAAGAAGAATAACATAAAATGATTTACGGGATTGTATTAAGTACTTCAGTCATTGCACTAAGTGTGGGCATCCTCTAAATGGACCCCAATGACCCTTGCATCTTGGTGTTCACATATTTGTGTAATCTCCTCCTCTTAATGTGGGCTGGACCAAGTAACTTGTTTCTAAGAATAGAAGTGGTTGGATGTCACTTTGGAGATTAGGTTACAAAAAGACTGTGGTTTCTGTCTTGGCCTGCCCTCTCTTGTTCTTCTGGTCACTTGCTCTGAGGAAAGCCAGCTGCCATCTTGTGAGCTGCCTGTGGAGAGGGCCATGTGTCAAGGAACTGATGTCTCCCACCGTGAAAATATATGAAGACCACCCACGTGAGAACAGGCAAAGGCTATTTATGCAGAGCTGGCTGCAGCAAGAGAGTCAACCATCTTCCCTTATGTTTTGTCAGAGACTCAAAGGCAGGCAGAGGAAGGGGAAAGCTCTATAGTGGAAGAAATAGAAGGTTTCAGGCGTGCCCTGGCTGGAGGCGGCTACTAGATGGGGGCATCCTATGTGATGGACATATTTGGCTTCCTCTGGTTGGTCCTAAGTTGGAAGTAGGGACAAAAGTATGCTGTCGCTCGTTCATCAGGTCCTGGGCATTTTGGGCTGAATGTTGCAGGGGTTACTGTTTGTCTTTCTGGATTGTCATTAGAGACAGCAGGCTGATTCCTGGGCTGGTTACTGTAGATGAGAGGTTGGCTCCCTGTGTGGGCTGCAGCAGGTGGGTCAGAGCTCTATTTTTATATATAGGTCATTGTCATTTCTACATTCAGTTTCTCAGTTCCCCTTTGGTCATTCTTTTGCTTGCAAGAGGTTGACCACCAATTCAGGAAGAACTAGAGATCCAGATCTTCGCCACTTGGAGATTGTCCAGTTGTCTTCATCATCACTTGTGTTGCAAGATCTTCCTGATCCTTTTGTTGTATCATCATGGCAATCATCTGATGAGAGAGCTGCTACCTAGAAGCATTTAAGACTCCAGAGAAAATAAGGCGGAGTATTTTCATAACTGCTGTGGCAAAAACGAGAATGATTAATAGTTCTTGTAAGATTCTTCAAAACCAGGAACTCCAATTGCCCAACCTAGGCCAGGAGAACAAATCCCATGGGCCGCAAGGATCAACCTTAGTTAGCCAAATAGCTTTTTCCTTAAAACAATGTTCAGATTTGCTTGTTTCATTGTCCCAAGAACAATAAGAAGTATTGGCAATGGTACAGACCTACAATGACTAAAGAACAAGAAATCTAGAGCAATGCAATTGTTCATCACTACTTGTGCCAATGAGTTGAGATGGATCCATTTAGGGCAGAGATAGTGTCATTATATTTAGCGGTAGGTTTCCTCTAGTCTTTTCTATTTGTATGATCCCAATGATGAGAGCACTGCTCTAATTGCTTGCATAAATAATGAGTCAGTAATTTTCTCAAGTAGCGTACCTGAAATAATCAACCGTAGCCTCATTTTGGAACTCACATCTGAATCTGAATTTCCAAGCTTTTTGAGTTACAGAATTAGAGTCTCTATATAAAGACAAGTCTCAGAATATTATTCCCAAAATGAATGAAGTATTCGTTTGAGGCAAACAGGACCAGGCATCCTGGACACAAAGGAAATAGTATCCAGTTGAGGCATATGGACATCCAAGAAAAAAGGAGCTGTTCACAGCATGAGGTTGGAACCAAGATCTTATGTGAGCTGGGTTACATATTTGAATCTCTATTAGTCTCTGCCAGGTAGTATTTGGCCCATTGTTCTACAAAGATTTTTGAATTCATATTTAGAATTATCTAAGGTCCGATCAATAGAGTTGAATAATTGGTTCCTCTTCTGGGAGAGAGGGTCACTAGCAAAGTAATAGACTGATTCATGCAGCGTCAATTGTACATGCAGGTGCAAGTGGAAATGCCATCAGCTATGATTGCCTATGGTCTCATTTCACAAATGTGGAATTGCCCAGAGGTTTTGATCATGGAGGACTGGTGAGGGATGGCATACACAGCATTCAGTAAGAATGAAGGCAGTGATTACTATTTGGGATCATGCAAGGATGGCTTCAGAAGGAGTATGTTCTGACTTAACACTTATTACAAGGAGGGAAGAAAAGAGTAAAAAGGTCATGATGGGTGGGTGATGACAGGAATCTATAGCAAATGAGAAGAAGAATGATTGTCCGTGAGTAGATAAGCAACAAAACAGGAATCATATGGGGTCTTGGGCAGAAACTGTGCACTATCCATTGTCCTCTATTTGTTCTGAAGGTCTTGGGTCAGCTGTCTGCTTGTGAAGATTGGCTGCTTTTGAAGGATCTCTGACAATCCTTAGTTTGAAATCCCCTACCGGAATAGTCTTCCAGTTGTGTGGGGTTCTGAATTTCTTCTTTAGTTGTGAAATGTGAATCCAAAGATTCACATTTCACATTTGCCTCAGACTTTCGATGCGATATTTATTGATAACAGTGCCTGATAGAGTTCCTCCCAGCAAGGTTCAAGAGCGATTTTTCTCTGATGTCTGTTCCAATAACAAATCTCCTTTTGAAGATCATAAAGAGACATAGAAAGGTGGCCTTAACTGTTGATGAGAGAACTGGATATAGGACATGAGTCCCTTGCGATATTTTGCCATGTCCGCATGCAGGAGGGCAGAGTCTGGTGTGGGAGGTGAAATCCCTTGACTCATGGACCTTCTGGTCACTAATTCATAGATGGATAACCAAGGTGTCCCCCAGAGTGTGGGCTGTAGGGCCATAAGTGCTAGAGGGAATATCTTTGGGCAAGGGTACTCAAAGGTTTCTGAGATTATTGGTAATTTTGAGTTAAGGATGTCTTCGGTCCTTTCAACTTTTCCAGGTTGCATGTCTTAAGTACAGCGTAGTGTCTGAGTAAGGGATAATGTTTCACAGAATTCTGTTATATGGTTCCCATTAAATGTGTGCCTCAATCACTTGATATAAAAGAAACACAAAAATCAAGCCGCCTTTTAGCAACTGTAAGGACTGAAACTTTTTGGCAACTAAATGCTTCAGGCCATCCTGAAAGCAGACACACAATCACTGAAATAGATTCAGATTCCACGGAGGCTGGGAGCTGGGTGAAATCCAGCTGAAGGTGCTCAAAAGGCCTCGAGGCTTTGGTTTTGGGCTGTGTCCCACCTTTACAGTTTTTCCAGGATTATGTTGTTGACAGGTGGGTGACATATGACCTGAAAACTAACCTCAACTATCTTTTTAAAGGTTGCCTAACAATGTTGACTTAAGATTAGTATTTATTTATTTATTTATTTATTTTTGGCTGCGTTGGGTCTTCATTGCTGTGAACGGGCTTTCTCTAGTTGTGGTGAGCGGGGGCTACTCTTCTTTGTGGTGCACGGGCTTCTCATCGCGGTGGCTTCTCTTGTTGCCGAGCACGGGCTCTAGGCGTGCTGGCTTCAGTAGTTGTGGCTTGCGGGCTCTAGAGTGCAGGCTCAGTAGTTGTGGCGCACGGGCTTAGTTGCTCCGCGGCATGTGGGATCTTCCAGGTCCAGGGATCAAACCCGTGTCCCCCTGCATTGGCAGGCGGATTCTTAACCACTGCGCCACCAGGGAAGTCCCTTGCTGTCCATTTTTGATGGGGGTTGCAGCAGAGGTGAGAAATCATCTTTGTTTCCAAAGCATCGCAAAGTCGGGTACTTCCCCCAAAGCATACCTGCCATCTGCATACGTGATTACTCTCTGGTCTTTGGCTGGTTGACATCCTCTAGGAAGCACAATAAGTTCCGCCATCTGGGCTGATTTTACCTCAGGTGGAGGACTGTATTCTAAAGGAGAGTCTCTATATGAGTGAGCGAGTAAGACAATCATGAGGTCCCCTCGTTCTGTCAGGGGCAGGGAGAGAGGCAAGATTCATGCAGCAATGGATAGTAATGAAGGAGAGAGAGGCAGCATCCATGAGAGGTTAATGGTTGACTGAAAAGTGCTGTGTTTCAGTCAGTAGTAAAGTCTGTGCTGCATGAGGCTCCATGAGGTGAAGCGGGGAGCCCAGACCTAGTTCAACTGAAGCATCAGCGAGTTATGAAGGGGCAGCTCTTGCCCTAAGACGAGGGGATAAGCCTTTGCCAGTGGGTCAAGGCTTAGGGGCAAGCAATGGGTTGTTGATGTTCCCATGAAGCTGAGTTCAAACCCCAAGGAACTGTCTGATCTCTCATGCAGAAATAGACAAAAGGGCTTTTTGCAAGGATGCCTGGGGAAGGAGACTGTTGAAGAGCTTCTTTCAGGTTCCAGAGGCCTGTTCATGTTTGGTTCCCAGAGCAGAGGGTCTTTTAGGACTGAGGACTTAGTGAATTCACTGCAACCTCAGAAAAGTTTGGCCCCCAGTGTCTGCCATATCCAGATAAGCCTAGAAATCCTCTCAAATGTCATCTTGCGATGGATCTAGGATAAGCTTGGAAAGCTTTTAGTCTATCCGGAGAGAGCGTTTTTCCCTCTGTAGATAGATCAACCCTAAATAATGGACTGTATATTGGAAAAATGGTAATTATCTTTTAAAACTGCATGTCCTTTTCCTGCTAAGGCTGAGAGCAAGTAAATGGAATCTTTTTTATAGGCTTCCTTGTTTTCTGAGCAAAGTAGGGGATCATCTACATTCAGTGTCAGAACTGAATCACAAAGGAAATTTAGATCTTTAAAGTCTTGATTGAGGACTTAGGAAAAGTAGGAGGGTCTTCAGTGAATCCTGGGGCATAATTGTCCAGGTACACTATTGTTCTCCTCAGGTAAAGGCAGAAAGATATTAATTCTCTTGGTCTAGAGGCACAGAAAAGGCAGAGCAAAGATCCTCTAGAGTGAAGCAAGCGGCTTCAGAGGGAATTGATGGCAGGATGGTATTTGGGTTGGGTACCACCGAGTAGCGAGTGTTAGCAATTTTGCTGATAGTCCTGAGGTCTTAAACTAGTGACTATCCTCATCCATTTGGTTCATTTACTGGCAGGACAGGAGTGTTACAAGGGCTAGTGCAGGACACGGGAAGCCTTTGAATATAAGACTTTCAACTATAGGTGTGATCCCTCCCTTTGCTTGTGGCTTCAAGGAATATTGGAGAAGGTTAGGTAGTGGTTTGATAGGATCTAGCTGAACTTTTATAGGTTTGGCTACAATTATTGGGGTGGCCAAAAATTTCGTTCGGGTTTTTCGTAACATAAAAACCCGAACAAACTTTTTGGCCAGCCCAATATTTTGCCTGTATCAGTAGACATTTTAGCCCATAGTCAGGTACGGTTTAAAGATCTTTATTTGGGGTATGTATTAAATATAAAGGAGGAGACAAAGGTTTATCCATGGCAGACACAACTGCATTGTGAATGGAGGAGTTCTCTGGGACCTCAAGAAATTGTCCTTCTGTTGTGCATTTAATATTACAGCTGCATTGCAAAGTATTTTAAATTCATAGGGGTGGTATCACAGAGCAGGAAGGAATGCTGTACAGTCAAGGGCCCAAGGGTTATGGTTAAGGGCTGGGACATAGGGAAACATCTGTGGGTTATTTGAAATAACTTCCACCTGCGCAGTATGTTTATTTCAAGGAAGAGGCTGAGCAAAGGTGGCAAGGTTTAATGCAGAAAGCACTGTATCCACCAAAAATTGATGAGGTTGACCATCTACATTTACAGTTAACTCACCTTTGAGTATTTAAGGGTATGTTGGGACATTGGGCACTTTTCCCTTTCTCAGAACACCCTTATTGATCTGAATAGATCTTTGTCTCTGTTTTTCTTTCCTAAGATGGGACAATATTTTTTCCAGTGTCCCTTCTGTTTACAGTAACTACAAGTGTCCTTGTAGACTGAAGGTGTTTTGTCGGGGAGTGAGCTTGTTTGGTCTGCAGGGCCAAAGTTTACTTTCTGTCCTGTCTTGTTTTTGTTCTAAAGTCCTTTCAAAATGTTCTGCCAGATGTTGTAGTTCAGCTAAACGTGCTATTACTTATTCTAATTTCTGTTTTCAAATTAGTTCTCCACTTTCAGGTTTAACTCCTTTGACAAAAGGAGATGAGAGGACTGTTGTTACATCAGTGCCTTCCTTAACTTCCTTAACTACCTTCAGAAGTTATCTAGTCTATCCTGAAAATCTCTTATTTTTTCATATTTTTCTTTTTTCATTATTGAGCGATGATCCAATTTATTTTTTATTGGAAAATTTTCATGTATGGTTTTAGGACACCTTGGCCTACTCATATAGCCTTTTTTTGACCCTCAGCTTTATTGTGGAACGAGGGGTCCTGTGGGTCCCTTTCTGGGTCAGTCCAGTCAGTTTTTGCTCTCCAAGATTTAGCATCTGAGGTTCGGACCAACACATGAACAAGTTGACATATGTCAGGTAACTGTGGGTTATATGTACCCAAAAGGATTCTAAAATCTTCCATGAATATTTGTGGGTCTTATTTGGGCTTAGGGAAATCTTTAATTATAGATCTTAATTCAGTTTGGGTCCAAGGTTTAACTTCTATAGTTGTCTGTCTACCTGGCTCATGAGCGGTATGGATCCTTAGAGGCAACTGGCATTTTGGTATTTCAAGAGAGTTGTTGGGGACATGTAGGGGGTCTGGACAAGAGGAAGACGTGAGAGGAGGTGCAGAAGGAGAGCAATCAGAAGGACAAGGGGGAAGAAGGACAGCTGGATATGGGAGCACCTGGAGGACAAAGAAGGAAATGAGTCTAGTTTGTTCTTGTTTAATTTGTGAACGGGTTCACTAACATTGGCCAAAGGGTCCTTTAGTAAAGCACTTTTGACTCAGGATTTTATTTGGAGTCCTCACATACCAATCAAAAATGATGTTTATTGGACTTGCAAAATGTTATTTCCTTTCTTTTCTAAGGCACCTCTCAAATGACCAATTTCAAATGTTCCCCAGAGTGGCCAATGAAGGGCCACATCATCCTTGGTGAAGTTATGCATTTGGAAAGATAAGCACAAGAATTAGGATTGTAATGACAGAAACATAAGAAGCAGGAGTGTTTCCTGGTAGAGGAGAGGATTTGTATTTACACAAGCCCAGGAGGGCTGGCGAGGGTCAGTAGGAAGGGAAACCCATGTACCTGTGTCTCAGGGCTCGCACCTGACTGACAGCTGGCCACCCTCACCCCAGACCTGACAACCTGTGTCCCTTGGCAGGTGGAAATCCAGAGAGACTGCTATCTCTGAATCAAAGACAACCTCACAGAACACACAATTAGGATGGAAGGAGGAGTCATCCAGCATTATTACTGATCTACAGCAACGTTTGTCTAAGTGGACGCTGGTTTCCGAAAACCCACTGGTCTGTGAGGCTGACTTAACAAGAGACTTATAGGGCCTCTACCTGTGTTCTGTATTATGGTTCTCCTTCTTAAGACAGCACAGCACAAAATAGTAACACAACAGATGGAAAGAAGAAGAATGGCTTGATTCCACCAAGGATGCTAAGCAAAATGGAACCAATGACAAAATCCAGGTACCGGGAATTCACTGGTGGTCCAGTGGTTAGGACTCTGTGCTCTCACTGCCAAGGGTCCGGTTTCAATCCCTGGTTGGGGAACTAAAATCCCACAAGCCATGTGGGGTGGCCAAAAAAAAAAAAAAAAAAATCCAGGTACCAAATTAAGAATATGTAGTTGAGGAACTCAACCACAAAGACAGCAGACTCACCCAGTGCTGACTTACCACATCTTCATACTGAACAGCCCGTGCGTGAGGAGCAGGGCATGAGGAGCCTCTGTGGGTACCACAGGTACCACACCTGATTGAAGGCCAGGATCCATGATGACAGTCAGTGCAGACTGGATTTTGGTGGGGCCTCCACCATTGACTGTGGGAATAAATGAAGACCACCCATGTGAGAACAGGCAAAGGCTATTTATGCAGAGCTGGCTGTAGCAAGGGCGGTGACCACCATCACCTGGTTGGTCAGAGACTCAAAGACAAGCAGAGGAGGGGGAAAGCTTTATGGTGGAAAAAAAGGAAGGTTTCAGTCATGCCTTGGCTGGAGGCGGCTACTAGACGGGGGCATCCTATGCGATTTGTCAGAGGGACATATTTGGCTTCCTCTGGTTGGTCCTAAGTTGGAAGTAGGGACAAAAGTATGCTGTCAGTCGTTCATCAGGTCCTGGGCATTTGGGGCTGAATGTTGCAGGGGTTACTGTTTGACTTTCTGCATTGTCACTAGAGACAGCAGGCTGATTCCTGGGCTGGTTCCTGTGGAGGACTGTGGATGAGAGGTCGGTTCCCTGTGCGGGCTGCAGAAGGTGGGGGGTCAGAGCTCTATTTTTACATACGGTCTTGCATTGACTGTTTCTATATTCAGGGTCTCACCACCGAGGGCCAGAAAAGACCCAAGTCCTGCCAAAAACCAGGGGTCTTGGTGGAAGCATCTCAGTTGTGGGTCTTCCCCAGTTGAGCATAGCAATGACGAAAGCCCTGGCCAATATCTTGATTGGAGCCTTGTCAAAGACCCTTAGCCAGAAGCATTCAGATAAGCCACTCCCACATTCGTGACCCAGAGAAACTGTGAGATGATAAGCCACTATATTTTGGGGTAAGTTGTTGAGCAGCAACAGATACGTCATAACTAAGTGTAAAAGAACTTGACAATCATAAAAGACTATCAGATTGCGTTAAGAAAATGAAATCCATCTATATTCTGTTTGAAGGAAGGATCTAAAATATGATAAAGAAAGGTGGAAAAAAGAAATGAAGATATTATATCCAGGAAATGGCTGGTGAAGGGGGAAACCTATTTATAAAAATATAAACGTAAATATATTTGACTTTATTGGTTACAAGGTAATATATTAGAAAGTTATTATTCCTCTTTTGTCACATTATGGGTGAATTGTATTTTCTTTCTCATAATGCTTTGTTTTCTATTTTCCCTACACTAAACATAATATTTCTGATCAGAAAACACAAGGAAATGGAAAAGGATCTCCTCCTTCTTCTTTCCTTCTTCCCATACTCCCTGTCTTCTTGTTGAAGGGTTGACATCCCTTCAAATCCTTTTCTCATCCTTTATTTTGATGCCGGTTATTTCTTGCTTTCAACCTTTAATCCACTGCTCTTCCTCCCCTTTCTGCCCCCCCTTTGCCTTTTAGATATGCAGTCTGACTCTCTCTTCCTGGCTCCTGTGAGGCTCTGCTTTCAACAACAATTTCTAGTTGGAACACACTGATGCTGTGGGAGGCGGTCTTGGGTAGAAGCTCCTCCCAGCTAACTGGACTTCAGCTCTTTTCTGTCTTGTTGCGGCTCCTCCCCAACACTAGTACTGCTCCTGGCAGACACCTGGAATCCCGGAATGTCAACTGTACTGATGGATAGGGTAAAAAAATGGATTTTTTACAAATTAATAGATTTGAGTCAAAATGTCATAAAATATTTTTTTGTCCAACACAGCTAACTGATTCTCACATTTATCTAATTATGATACTATCAAAAACTGTCCTGAAAGATTAAATAGATCTTAGCCAAAACATATAAAAACATAATACATGGGCAGAGTAATTGGGATGCAGGCGTACGGCATGTTTCTAGACAATTAAATTAGTAGAACCAATAGGGATTATAATTGTAATTATAGACCAATGACTTTAGAATTTAATAATTGATTTCTAGAAGGCCATTTAAAACACTTCAAAAGATAAAAAAAATACAGGTTTGGAGAAACTGGTTAGCAAATAGTTAATTCATTCAATTACTTATTTAATTATTAACTCCACAAATACATATTAAACTCTTCCTGCCATTCTGTTCCAAGCACTGGAGTAGGGATACAGCATTGAAGAAAAGATATAACACCCCTGCTTTCATAGAGCTTATATTCTGAAGTGGGGAAAAAAATGTAAAAACTTTATAATTTATTTAAAAGTTTAATAGAAAATAAAATGATTGAAAAGCTATCAGAAATTATAATTAAGAATTAATCAGTGTCTACCTTTTCTTACTCTAAGTGAAAAAAAAAAATTATAAAGGAAAAACCAATTTGATTATATACATTATTTTCTTATTTAAAATTTGTAACTTTCTCTGATAAAAATATATGTTTATTGTAAAACAATGATGATTAAGTGAGATTTCAAATTCCTAGGGAGATGATGTTGGAACCCACAGATAATTTATCAAAATGTTAGATATCATATATAAAATAAATTTTGTTGAAATAATGTTTTAAAAAAACAAAAAAGGATAAAAACCCATGAAAGTAGTAAAAAATAAATAAGAGGCTGTTCCTATGTTTTAGGTGTAGAGGGCTTCCTAAATAGGCCAGCGAATTATTGAAAAAAAGGAAAAAAGTCAGTTTTAGCTATATTAAAATATGCAAATTCTACGTCGTGAGATCACCATAAGGAAGTCAAAACTGAAGGTGCAGGCTCAGCGCTTAGGGCAGAAGAAATCACACGCAGAAGAGAGAAGAGGGCAGGTCGATGGAACGGTGTTACTATTGAGTGGCTAGGAGAGGAGGAGGATTTTGCAAAGAAGGAAAATTTTGCCTGAAGGAGGAGGGAGCAGCTGGGACCCTTTCTGTGACATCATGGGGGAAGCCAGCTGGGAGGGGTGGAGGCATGAGTGGGAGGTGAGACACTGGAGATGACAAATTTAGACAAACTAGATAGGTTTTCAAGAGGAGGGGAGAGTCTTTCATAGCAGGACAGGAATAGGATGATAGAGGCTGATTTGCTGTTGTTGTTCTCTTCATTTTTTTTTTCTGTTTGTAACAAATATTTTAACATTTTTATTGGAGTATAGTTGCTTTACAATGTTGTATTACTTTCTGCTGTACAGCAAAGTGACTCAGTTATGTGTATAGATATATCCACTCTTTTTAAGATTTCCTTCCCATTTAGGTCACCACAGAGCACTGAGTAGAGTTCCCTGTGTTCTACAGTAGGTTCTCGTCAGTTATCTATTTTATTCATAGTATCAATAGTGTGTATATGTCAATCCCAATCTCCCAGCTCATCTCACCCTCCCTACCCCCCCTTGGTAACCATAAGTTTGTTCTCTACATCTGTGACTCTATTTCTGCTTTGCCAATAAGTTCATCTGTACCATTTTTCTAGATTCCACATGTAAGAGATATTATATGACATTTGTTTTTCTCTTTCTGACTTAATTCACTATGTATGACAATCTCTAGGTCCATCCATGTCTCTGCAAATGGCACTATTTCGTTCCTTTTTATAGCTGAGTAATATTCCATTGTATATATGTACCACAACTTCTTTATCCATTCCTCTGTCAATGGATTTTTCAGTTGCTTCCATGTTCTGGCTATTGTAAATAGTGCTGCAGTGAACATTAGGGTGCATGCATCATTTTGAATTATGGTTTTCTCTGGATATATGCCTAGGAGTGGGATTTCTGGGTCATATGGTAGCTCTATTTTTAGTTTTTAAGGAATCTCCATACTGTTCTCCGTAGTGGTTGTATCAATTTACATTCCCACAAACAGTGCAAGAGGGTTCCCTTTTCTCCACACCCTCTCCAGCATTTATTGTTTGTAAATTTTTGATGATGGCCATTCTGACTGGGAGGTGATACCTCGTTGTAGTTTTGATTTGCATTTCTCTAACAATTAGTGATATTGAGCATCTTTTCATGTGCTTTTTGGCCATCTGTATGCCTTCTTTGGAGGAATGTCTATTTAGATCTTCTCCCCATTTTTTGATTGGGTTGTTTTTTTGATATTGAGCTGCATGAGCTGTTTGCATATTTTGGAGATTAATCCCTTGTTGGTTGGTTCGTTTGCAAATATTCTGAGGGTTGTCTTTTTGTTTTGTTTATGGTTTCCTGTGCTGTGCATAAGCCTTTAAGTTTAACTAGAACCCATTTATTTTTGTTTTTATTTCCATTCCTCTAGGAGGTGGGTCCAAAAGGATCTGGCTGCGATTTTTGTCAAAGAGTGTTCTTCCTATGTTTTCCTCTAAGAGTTTTATAGTATCTGGTCTTACATTTAGGTCTTTAATCCATTTTGAGTTTATTTTTGTGTATGGTGTTAGGGAGTGTTGTAATTTCATTCTTTTACATGTAGCTGTCCAGTTTTCCCAGACCACTTATTGAAGAGGCTGTCTTTTCTCCATTGTATATTCTTGCCTCCTTTGTCAGAGATTTGGTGACCATAGGTTCGTGGGTTTACCTCTGGGCTTTCTATCCTGTTCCCTTGATCTATATTTCTGTTTTTATGGCAGGACCATACAGTCTTTTTTTTAAAAAAAATTTATTTATTTAATTTATTTATTTTTGGCTGTGTTGGGTCTTTGTTGCTGCGCGCAGGCTTTCTCTAGTTGCAGGGAGTGGGGGCTACTCTTCATTGCGGTGCGTGGGCTTCTCATTACAGTGGCTTCTCTTGTTGTGGAGCACGGGCTCTAGGCGAGTGGGCTTCAGTAGTTTTGGCACACAGGCTCAGTAGTTGTGACTCATGGGCTCTAGAGTGTGGGCTCAGTAGTTGCGGCACACAGGCTTAGTTGCTCCTTGGCATGTGGGATCTTCCCAGACCAGGGCTCAAAACCGTGTCCCCTGCATTGGCAGGTGGATTCTTAACCACTGCACCACCAGGGAAGTCCACCATACAGTCTTGATTACTGTAGCTTTGTAGAATAGTCTGAAGTCAGGGAGCCTGATTCCTCTAGCTCTGTTTTTCTTTCTCAAGATTGCTTTGGCTGTTCAGGGTCTTTTGTGTTTCCATACAAATTGTAAAATTTTTTGTTCTAATTCTGTGAAAAATGCCATTGGTAATAAAATCCTCAACAAAGTGTTGTTTTTTAAGTGGATCCTATTTGAGCATGTATAAGATGTGATGAGAAAGATCTGATTGCAAGGCTGACTTTGTGGATGGGAAACCCATGCAATCAGGAGGGTCCTGCGTTTTGTAGGGACCTGTACCTGGTTTGATAAAATCTGCTGTTGCCATCTTGAAACTCTTAATAGCTTTTGAACCAGGGATCCCATATTTTCATTTTGCACTGGGATGAGCAAAGTACGTAGCTGGTCCTGCCCTGTTGAGAGGAAAATGTTTAATATACAAAAGCAGCAAGGGCTTGTAATCATTTCTGATGGAGTAGCTACAAACTCTGGGTGAACTGATGGGAGGATACACAATTTCTCCAATAGGAAGGAAAAGGACGCATGAATCTATAGGTTACTTTTATACCTTTCTGGTTTTGATGATAAAGGAGTAATATCTGATATCTTCCATTTTTTCTTTAAAGTAAAAAGTGAAAGAATTTGTTGAAAGTGCTGGGGATAAGAGCAGAGTTAGAAGTTTGGTAAGAGAGAGACAGATTTGAAATAGTGGAAAGTGTCATGCTAGTAGCCATAGCGACAGTCAAGGGCCCAGCTAATACCCAAACCAATGTGAATCTCTGTGGGACTCTTCTGTGCCCTGTTCCCTGAGCAAAGGCTCACATGAAGCAGGTTCATCCTATGTTGTTTTTTCCAGGTGAGTATAATGGAAATACATTTTAAGGTAGTAACAAAAATGCTAGTGACTTGATAGCCCAAGGAATCAAATGGAACAAAGAGAAAAGTCAAGAAAGGGGACATCTGGAGGGCTGGTAGGTCAGGACAGGGCATCCCAATGAGGGCAGAAGTAGGTTCTTGTGGGAGAAATTGGACTCGCTGCCTGTCTGGAGAGGAGGTGCTTGGTGGAGGGACTGTGAAGGGTTAGCATTTAAGGGGTTAATAAGCTTCATAAGAAAGTATTTAGTGTGCTTTTTCATCCTATTTCTCTGTTTACCAGGTTTGGTGATGTTGTCTGGAAATTAGGGCCCATATTGTAATGGAATTGTTAAGTGATTAGTCTTTACCTTATGCATAACCTATTTAAGGAGTTACTTCATGAATTACCTGTTAACTTTTTTTGGTTAACTGCTAAGGTGATTTTTAAAAAGTAGACTTCTGTTTTTAGAGTACTGTTAGGTTCACAGCAATATTCAGCAGACAGTACAGAGATTCCCATGTACTCTCAGCCCTCACACATACACAGCCTCCACTATGTCCACCTTCCCCCCCAGAGAGGGACACTTTTTACCATTGAGAACTGACCTTCCTCCCTCCCTCCCTCCCCTTCACTTTTTTTCTCTTTGCCATTAGTATTCCATCTATTGTGAAATGCCTGTTCATGTCACTTGCCCATTTTCTACTGCTTTTTTTTTTTTTTTGGTCTTTTTCCTACTGATTTATAAAGTTCTTTATATATTTAATCTGTTAATCCTTTGTGCAATATATATCACAAATGTCTTCCCTCAGACTGTGACTTATCTTTTCAATTTTTTTATGATGCCTATATCCTAAAGGTTTTAAATTTTGCCTTTCATGTTTTAATCCTTAATTTATTAAAAAACCTTTTGAGTAAATCTGGGATGACATTGATTTTTTTCCCCCAAATCGATAGCTGACTTTCCCAGGTCTATTAATTCTACAGTCTTCTTTGTAAATAGTCTGCAGGTCAAACTCTTTCATATATAATATTCCTGTATATTTGTGGATCTGCTTCTAGGATCTCTAGTCTTTTATGCTGGTAAATGTTTCTATTCCTGCCTGTACCACACTATCTTAATTGCCAGACCCTTACAGAAAACCCTGAAATCAGTTGAGGCAGTTCACCCCTTCCCCACCTTCTCTTCTTCTTTCTTCTTCTCCTCCTTCAGGAGAGTGTTGGCTAATTTTATTTTGCCTTTTTTTTTTCCAGTGTAAATTTTAAAATCAGCTTGTCAAGTTTCAGAATAAACCTTATGGGATTTTAATTGGCATTTCTTTGAATCTGTATTTCAATTTGGGAAGAAAGGAAATGTTTACCATACTGAGTTTTCCTGTCCACAAACATGGTCATTACTTGTCCTCTTTAATGTTTTAAATCAAGTGTTGAAAAATTTTCAATATAAATTTTGCATGTCTTGTACGTATTTTCCTATGTATCTTATGGATTTTAATATTTTTAATATGTATATAATATATATTAATATAACTTTATACAGCTATAAATGTATATGTATATAAATCATACTTTTAAGCATTGTATCTTTTAAGCAATACTACTTGCTTGTTGATGGCACACATAATGCAATTACTGGCCAGCCACTTAGTAAATGCTCTTACTATTTATAATATTCCATATATTCTTTTGGGTTTTATACGTAGAAAATCATCTGTAAATAATGACAGCTTCGTCTCTTCCCAATTTTTATGCCTTCATTTCTATATCTTGCATTATTGTCCTAGGTAAGATGTACAGTGCAGTGTTGAGTGGGATTGTGTTAATGGATACTCTATCTTGCTCCTGATTTTAGAAAGGTTTTTCAAACATATTGCCATCAAAGACTGGTGTTTTCTGTATAATTTTTTTGTAACTAACACTTCAGCTTAAGGAAGTTCCTTTCTATTTCGAGTTTGCTAAGAGTTTTAAAAAATTGTGAATAGTGATGAATTATCAAATATTTTTAGATTGAGGTATAACTGACATATAACATTACATTAGTTTCACATGTACAACGTAATGATTCAATATTTGCACACATTGCAAAATGATCACCACAATGAGTCTGGTTAACATCTGTCACTTTACACAGTTACAAAAATTTTTTTTCTTGTGATGAGAACTTTTAAGATCTACTCTATTAGGAACTTTCAAATATGCAGTTGGGTATTATTAACTGTGGTTACTTACCATGCTGTGCATTATGTCCCCCTGCCTTATTTATTTATTTTATAACTGGTAGTTTTTTTAATATAATTTTTGGGGGGGGCGCTTTTTATTTATTTATTTATTTATTTATGCTGTGTTGGGTCTTCGTTTCTGTGCGAGGGCTTTCTCTAGTTGTGGCAAGTGGGGGCCACTCTTCATCGCGGTGCGCGGGCCTCTCACTATCGCGACCTTTTTCTTGTTGCGGAGCACAGGCTCCAGATGCGCAGGCTCAGTAGTTGTGGCTCACGGGCCTAGTTGCTCCGCGGCATGTGGGATCTTCCCAGACCAGGGCTCGAACCCGTGTCCCCTGCATTGGCAGGCAGATTCTCAACCACTGCGCCACCAGGGAAGCCCATAACTGGTAGTTTGTTATACCCTTTGACCCCTTCACCCATTCTACTCACTCCCTCTCCCCTGCCTCTGGTAACCATCAGTTTGTTCTCGGTACCTATGGCCTTGGTTTTTTTTGTTTTAGATTCCACGTATAAGAAATCCTACAGTGTTTCTCTCTCTCTGTCTTATCTCACTTAGCATAATGCCCTCCTGATCCATCCATGCTGTGGCAAATGGCAGGATTTCCTTCTGTTTTTATGGCTGAGTAGTAGTCAACCGCATATATATACCACATCTTCTTAAACCATTCATTTATTGGTGGGCACTTAGCTTGCATATCTTGGCTGTTGTAAATAATGCTGCAATGAACATGGAGGTGCAGATATCTTTTCAAATTAGTGTTTTTGTTTTCTTTGGATAAATACCCGGAAGTGGAAATGCTGGATCATATGGTAGTTCCGTTTTTACTTTCCTGAGGAACGTCCATACTGTTTTCCTTAGTAGCTGCACCAACTAACATTCTCATCAGCAGTGTATGAGGGTTCCCTTTTCTTCACATCAACACTCGTTATTTCTTGTCTTTTTGATAATAACCATTCTGACAGATGTGAGGTGCTCTCCATTGTGGTTCTGCTTTGCATTTCCCTGACGATTAGTGATGTTGAGCATCTTTTCATGTACCTGTTGGATGAATTGTCAAATATTTGCTCTACATTTGTTGGTAGTTATATAATTTTTACTCTTTAAGCATTTAATGTGCTGAGTGATATTTATAGTTTTTAAAAAATGTTAAAGTCACTTTGCATTCCTGCCTATTTCAACTTGACCATGATATATTTATTATCTTTGTTCTATATTCTTGGCTTTAGTTGCTAATATTTTATTTATGGTTTTAATAAAGATTTATAATTCTAGCTAAAATTTATTTTTTCTGTTTATAAAGAAAGATTAATTTTGAATTTTTTATTTTTATACTGTTCATATCTGGTATTACTATAAAATTTTATTGGCTTCATAGCATGTGTTATGAGTATTTCCTCTTTCTCTATTTCCTGGAAAAAGTTTTATAAGATTGAAATAATCTGCTCCTTGAAAGTTTGTAGAACCCATCAGTAGGATATTTTGGACCTGTGGTTTTATTTGTTGGAATATTTTAAAATAATTTAATTTCTTTACAGTTATAGTAATATTAAGATTTTCTGTTTCATCTTGATTTGGGTTAGTTATATTTTTGTAGAACTTTGTTCATTTAATTTTTTTTTCAGTTGTATTAGAATAAGGTTGTTCTTAGTACTTTAATTTAGTCCTTGATCTATCTGAAGTTATATCTACTTTTTCTGCTCTAATATTCTATTTGAACCTTTTTTCTTGGTCAATTTCAACAAAATCTTACCTCTTTTATGAGTCTTTTCTAAGATCCTACTTTTTTGGCTTTGCATATCCTCTCCATTATATATTTGTTTTCTATTTAGGTGATTTCTTCTCCTATTCTTAATCTCTTTTCCTTTTAAATTTCTCTGGATTTATTCTTTTCTATTGTAAGCATTTAGAGATAAACATTTGGGAAGTATATGCTTGGTAAAATTTTTAATCCTTTTAGTTTCAAATTTTCTGTGCTCTTATGATTTAGGTAAGGTTTTTGCAAGCAACATAGATGGGCTTGTTTTGGTTTTATTTGTTAAGAAATTTTCTGTATTTTTTTTTGGCCACATTGGGTCTTCATTGCTGTGCACGGGCTTTCTCTAGTTGCGGCGAGTGGGGGCTACTCTTCGTTGCGGTGCGCGGGCTTCTCACTGCGGTGGCTTCTCTTGTTGCGGAGTATGGGCTCTAGGAGCACAGGCTTCAGTAGTTGCAGCTCGTGGGCTCAGTAGTAGTGGCATGTGGGCCCTAGAGCATGCAGGCTTCAGCTGTTGTGGCACGTGGGCTCAGCAGTTGTGGTGCATGGGCTCTAGGTTGTGCAGGCTTCAGTAGTTGTAGCACGTGGGCTCAGTAGTTGTGGCTTGGGGGCTCTAGAGTGCAGGCTGAGTAGTTGTGGTGCACAGGCTTAGTTGCTCCGTGGCATGTGGGATTTTCCCAGACCAGGGATCAAATCCTTGTCCCCTGCATTGGCAGGCAGATTCTTAACCACTGTGCCACCAGGGAAGTCAAAAAATTCTCTGTATTTTAGTGGGAGAGTTTAGGTCATTTGTATTTATTACGATCACAGATTTATTACCCGTCTCTCTCATTTTATGTTTTTGCTCTCCGTTTATTACACTTGCTGTTTCTTTTTACTTGATTTATATTCCATTTATCCCTTGATGTGTTGGAAGTTTAAAATCCTATTTCTATTTTTGTGCTAAATTTTAAAATGTTACCATGTATATTTAACTAAGTTCAAAGTTAATAGCTTAACTTCCCAACCAAATGCTACAGGAAACTTGGAACATTCTAGCTTTGATTGATACTTCTTCCTTATTTTGTTGTTTCCCAGAATTTAAGTTCTTTTTATTTGTTAGCCTTCAAATTAGACATTATTTCTATTATGTCATGGAGTTATATTTCTTTAGATTTATACATGTTTACCAATTTTTTCCCTGCCATTTTTTGCATCTCATAGCATTTTTCTGAGTTTATTTTTCTACTTCCTGAGGAACATTCTTTAAAAGTTCCTTTAATGTAGACGTATTGATGGTAAAATTTCTAGTTTCTACTTATCTATAAATTTCTTTATTTTGCCCTGGCTCTTAAAATATGATTTTGCTGGGTACAGAGTAAATTAATAGTTGCTTTCTCTCAGCCTTTTGAAGTATTATTCTACTGTTTTTTGTGCTTATATCATTGAGAAATCTGATGTCAGTTTTATTGTCTTTTCTTTTTATATTATTTCACTTTTCTCTCTGGATAATTTTAAGATTTTCTGTTATCTTTGATATTTCACAGTTATACTTTGATATACCTGGAGATGACTTTTTCTATGAACCTTGATCTCTTCCTCCCCCCAGAAAGCAGATCCTGTGATATAGACTTGAGTAGGTTATTCAGGTGGTCAGAGGGAAAAGAAAAGTGGGAGTAGAAAAAAAAATGAAACAAGGATGTAGGGAGAGCCAATGCAAGGGCACCTTATTGATCTAGTTGCTGCTATAGAAAATTGGGACTCAAGCCCTCTGGGACTTTCTGAGGTAGTTTTTAGAATGTGCCTCTGAAGTGGTTGTGTGGAGGTGCACCTGGGAGCATTTATCCACCAGTTCCTGTTCCTCACTGGTCAAGGATTATTCCATGAAGTGTTACCCTCCCTTGAAATTTCAGGATTGATGCACAAGTGGGCCTCTGTCAGGTTCCCACATGTACCAGAGAAGTGCCAGAACAGAGCGCAAAAGGTGTGAGTTGTACCTGAGGCAAGATGCTGTCAGTTATGCCTGAAGAAAGATGGTTGTTGCAGTAATGACTGGGTAAAAAGTGGCCAAGAAAATGTGAGATGGGGCACAAGAAGTGTCCTACACATTTTATTTTTGTTTCTTCAGTTTTATGTATGTTATATATCCTGAATCTATGGATTTTGTTTTTCAGAATTTCTGGAAATTTTTCAGCTATTATTGTCGTGGTCCGAACGCGGGTTGGAAAAGAATTTCCAGACACAAGGCAGAATATAAAGAAGATAGAATTTATTAAAGGGAAGTGTCACTGCCAGAACAGTGGGCCGACTTCCTGGTAGTCAGGGAGAGTCAACCCCAAGCTTGGGTTACTGGTCTGTTTTTATAGCCAGGGAACAAAAGAACCTACGAGTCATCTGCTGATTGGGTAGGGTATGCATACTTCCAGTGTGTTGAGCGAGAGAAGAACAGGGCGAATACCTTTCCTTCTATGGAACGGGAAAGGGACAGGGCATGCTGCCTGGGAGGGCTCAGGGATAATGTAATGGTTGCTAGTGACAGAGTGATAAGAGTACGGTAACTCCCTGTCCCAGCAATGTTGGCTCTTCGAGTTTATCTTGTTCTTTGTCCTTGGAGTACCACAATTATCTTTTCAAATACTGTCCTTTCTCTGTTCTCTCCCTCTTTATCTTCTTTCTCTCTGTGACTGATTAGACAGGATTTAGACATTCTAATTTTTTCTTTATGTAGCTTCAATTAAAAAAATATTTTCTATATCCTTGCCCCTCTGTGCTGCATCCTGGGTAATGTCTTCTACTCTATCTTCCAGTTTGACATATGTGTGTGTGTGTGGGGGGGGAGTGCAGGGTGTTTCATTTCAACAATTGTTTTTTCCTTTCTTTGAGTCTTCTTACTATTTATGGTGCTTCCTGATAATCTCTTTACGCTAATTCCTTGGGGATTAAGTCTTCTATTTGTTGTTTCTGCTGTCTCTCACTCATGGTGACTTGTTTCCTCATGTATTTGCTGATCACTGATTGTGGGCTCAATGCTTGGTCTTCCTCTGTGTAAGTCCTGTGGACTTAGATTGAGGATGTGTTCATCTAGAGAGGATGTTCATCCTTTTTGGTCAGGCCCTAGGGAGTACCTCAGATTTAGGGTAGGCAGAATAAGGGCCCCCCCAAATATTTTTCACATTCTAATCCTTGGAACCTATGAGTGTGTTAACCTTACATGGTAAAAGGAACTTTGCAGATTTGATTAATTTATAGATGCTGAGATGGTGAGATCATTGTGAATTTCCGAGATGGGCCCAGTGTAATCACAGAATCCTTAAAAGTGGACAAGGGGGTCAGAAGGGTGGAATGATGGCACCTTGAGAAGGACTTGGCCTGTTGTTGCTGACTTTGAAGATGGAGGAAGGCGGCCACCAGCCAAGGAATGAAGGCAGCATCTACAGGCTGGAAAACACAAGGAAATGGATTCTCCCATGGAGCCTCCAGAAGGAACACAGCCCTGCCAACAGATACAGACCCATTTTGGATTTCTGACCTCCAGAACTTCTAAGACATTTGTGTTGTTTTCAGTTTGCATGGGAAAATGTTATTCAAACTAGTAAGAATCAAATGAAATCTCTGAGTTTAAGTACAGAAAATTTACCTAGTAGGAAATATTTTTAATATGCAAATGTCAAACACTGGTCAGCATGGTTATTTATGAATGAAATTATATTTTAAAGACTGCAGAGTTGTCTTTCAAGCTTAGTGGGATGGTAAAATAGCTGGTGTGTTAGAGATGAAGATGGTACCATTCACCCATAATATGTGTGATGTAAATTGACACAATGCTTCTTGCCATTAATTTAGCAGCATCTATCATGAGAACCATAACAAACGAATGAACCTACATAATGACAAGTAAAAAATACCTTTTGATCAGAATCCTATTTCTGGGAATTTAAACCAAAGACTTTATCTAAAAGTAAAAAGATGATTATTGTAGTATGTATGCACAATAGATGTCAATACAAAATATCGGCATCAACCTTAATATTCCACAAAAAATTAAAATGGAAGTGAATTATAGGATGCAGAACTTAAAATAGCCTTTCTCACCTTCTGAGATGGCCCACACTCTGTCTGTGGAATGTGTTTTTCTCTAAATAAATCCACTTCTTACCTATCAGAAAAAAAAAAAGGAACTTAATAATTATAGAATTTATGCCACATGAAAATGCTTGACATAAAAGCAAAATATAAACTCAGTTCTACTTTCTTCTGCAACAGAAAAATGGAAATAAGATGGTATAATGGGATAGCAGCATCAACTTAATTTAACAACAATGAAGCAAACATCCATTTTTTAAATGAACTGCTATTAAATGTGGCATATGTAATATTAAATATACTTTAATGCCTTATCACTGGTACTGATGGTATTAAAAGGCTTTGTGATTGTCAGTCCCTGTCTCTCCCGACCCCAAGCTGCCACCTGTGCTTTCAGCCCTTCCGAGCCTACAATACACACATCTGGGTGTCTGGCAGCTGCCCTTGAGTGCAAAATGAAGGCTGCAAATGGTTTTCTGCCAAATCTTGGGAATAGGGTTGGCAGTGCCTGTAGGAGACTAGGTCAGCCTTGTCTCTCCCCATCACCAGGTGTGGTCAGGTTATATGACCAACCTGCCATGTTCTAGGTCTTGGTTTACACGCCAGGTCACATTGGTGAACTATGTTTTTGTTTTTTTTGTTTGTTTTTTCAGCTCTGTAAGGTCTGCTAGATTCTTCTTGTGTCTGGAATGAAGTATAACTCCTCAGAGGGTTCAGGTGACCCTCCCTTCTCTGGACTGTGGCTGCACCCCCAGGTGTCAAGAACTGCTACTGAGCTCTCCTCTTCCACTTGTCATCACGTTTCTTGACTGCCCAGTCTATAGAGGTCTAGAGTTTGTCACATCCGTTAGATATACAATATTTAGGTTTTTAGAAATCATTGATCTAGTTAGGAATAGACCCAATTACTGCTCTGTCCACCATCTCTAAAAAACTCTACACTGGATACTGTGACTTCTCCTGGGTAACTTATTCATTTATTTTTTAGCTTTCAGTCTGAGTCACCCTCATTTATGGATGTTTACTGCATGACCTGAGATGGGAGATGATGACCTGAGAGCATGAAGTTCCCGAACACGTTCAAGCAATGGGACCAGGGGCTATTTCAGTTCTTGTTTGTGAAAAGATACGTGTGCTGAGCTACGGAGACATAGCTGGAATAGTTGGCATCTGTTTGTGGCTCGGCACATTCCAAGGGTACGTTCAGGTGTGCAATCACCCTGGCTGTTGCAATACATAGAAATGGGATGTTCTGCTGGAATCAGAATAATCTCAAGCAGTACAAAGTACAAACTTCTCACAGACTTGAAGTTTTCTCTGGACTCCCCACGTAACTACTGAATGCTAACCCCTCTCCCCACAAAAAACAAATGGACTGAATCCAGGTTATAGATGAGTAATCATGAATGTACCTTATACCGGGGCTATGTTAGATTTTTACTTGGAATTCAGGTGCTTGTCTGAAAGTTGGCATCTTGGAACCGAAAGGGAAAAACTATGAAAAGAATGTTTAGTTTGCTCCATGCAGAAACTTGACATCCAAATATTATTTAAAGAAACAGTTTGATAATCTGTAAAGTTGACATTTTGAACAGTCTTGTTAATTAAAACCCTCATATCTTTTCTGTCATGCTTTTGCATCTCAAAAGCAGTACCTAAATAATTCATTTGTTGAAAATTATTTGTTGATCTGTTTCATTTATACTTTTAATATTATAACTATTGCTCTAAGTATGGGCCAGATACTGAGCTAAACAATTTAGAAGGTTTGCTTCATTAAATCCTCATGACAGCCTTAGTTACGATTTCTTTGTGCATTATACAGCTTAGAGAATTGAGACTTAGAGGCTTGTTAATTTGCCTTAGTAAGTAAAAGTCTTAGGAACTTCTAAGGCTTATTAAATTCCATGGCTCTAATTTGAACCTAGGTAGCTTAATTCCAGGGTCCACTTGGGTACTTAAACACCGCACTGTGTGGTGTACAACCAACATAAACAAACAAAATTTGAAAAGTCAAAACGGATGTCCTGGCATCAAAGCACTAAATACCCTTTTCTCCCTCGTGGTATCTACATTTTGCTCTGTCCTCTGACCTGCCTCACATTGCTCAGGTGGTGATGATGTTACTAAAGGGACAGGGTATATATGTGTGTCAGTGGCTGAGTGGCATTGCTGAGATGCCATGAGATATTTTCCCTGGACACATCTTCTCAACCTGTTTCATATCTGTCCCAGTGGATGGAATATAGATTTTGTGTCCAAGGAACCTTATCATGAAATAGAGGATGCAGTTCATGCCGTGGTTCTGGAGGAGATCTAACCCTTCTGAAGACAAGGTTAGCTCCGGAACAGGAAGGTCACCGCAGCAGGTTTCGAATTAATTGTCATTCCTCCCTTCCCATGAGAAGGGAATATAAGAAAAGACTTTAACTAAGTGATCGCTGAATCTACCTTATCTCAAATCAGTAATCCAGGAAATGAAAGCTTTCATCACTTAAAATCAGTAGTCAATTAATGAGTCTAGAATCCCTGCTTGGGGTAATGAAAAAGTTTTGGAAATAAATTGTGGCCATGGTTTCACAAGATTCTGAAGGCAATCAATGCCACTGAATTATACATGTTGAAATGGCAAATTTTATTATATATATATAGATAGATATTTTATCACAATAAAAAACCAATAATAGCGACCTCCTTAGGTCCTCAGTTAAAAGCAAAAAGTAATAGACACTAGAATGTGCTTTGGCTCTACTCAAGGGCATCTCAAAACCAAGAGGGACAGAGCAGTAGGGCAATCGTGTGAGGTTTAGGTTGGACTGGACTCCAAGAGGATGACCCAACAGCACAAATAATGTAAGGTCAACTTGCGTTAAGCTTCATACTGGTGTAAAGGGGAGAGGGTCTCTTCATTCTGGGGACCAGCAGCAAGGTCTCAGCTTTAGTGTCAATTAGGGTTGAAGCAGGACTCAAATTAGTAGGTGACAGTAAATGTGGCAGGGTTATTAAAGTCGAGGCCAAGAACATTGTGGGACTCAGGACAGAGTTGCGTATTCAGTAGACAGCAAAGGGCACAATGGAGGTTGGCAGAAAGTTCACGTGGGTGGAGGAGACACCTGTGGGAGAGCTGAGAGAAGAGCTTGGTGAATGGAGCTGGTGGGAAGTATCAGTCTGCACTTGAAGGTCAGCCTTTGTCATGGAAGATAAGTGGGAAGACGCAACCCCAAACACACACCTGTGGCATCATCTCCTTCCAAACTCCATGCTTGCACAAGTAGTAGACCTGGAGGCCCAAGTGCACTAGTGGATCTGTGGTCCCAGGATACACACTTGGATCCAGGAATCAGGGAGAAGCCTTTCCTCTTAGGGGGGAGACCCTGGCAGAGCTCATATTTTAGAGATTCCCAAGAGATACCAACCAGTAGACTCTCTGGGGAAAGGGGTTTGTTGTATGGAATACTTTAAGTAGTGTGGTCCCCTCATCCTGCTGGCCCCAGCAGGTTAAAAGGAACTGCAGCACTGAGTTGAATCCCTATTTGATCAGGTGATTATCAGAGGATTGCCTTTCTCTTTTTGTGCCCAGAGAACTTGAGAACAGAGAGGTTTCTCCACCCACAAACACTCCCTACACTTTATCTGAAGGGTCCAAGTTTTCAGGCTGCTTGATGGTTTATCATCTGACCTATACAGGTAGAGAGAAAACCCCTATGAGTGGATAGGAAAGAAAAAAAAATTACAACTCAACTGAGGAGTCTGAATAGAAGGGTTTTACTGAACAAAACTGATGGAAGAGATAGAAGAGAACTTTGATAGTAACATCTAAGGTAATTCCTAGAGCAATTTCAAATAACCTAGAAGGGTGAGTAAGTATAAGAAGCCCTGGAAGGCTATACTTTCAGGGATCATTTCTATAGTTCGCTGCTGGAGAAGTTTCTCTAAGTGCCAGGGATGTAACGTACAGCATGATTGCTGTAGACAACGCTGCTCTATGATGTATACGAAAGTTATTAAAAGAGTAAATCCTACGATTTCGCATCACAAGGAAAAGAAGTTCTTTTTCTTTTTTTTCTTTTTATTGTGACTATATGCGATGATGGATGTTAACTAAACTTAATAATCATTTGGTAATCATTGGTAATCCTTTCATAATATTTGTAAGTCAAACCGTTATGCTGTATACCTTAAATACAGTGATATGTGTTTATTATATCTCAGTAAAACTGGAGGGAAAAAAAAAGAAACCCAGGAGGAGGAAAAGAAAATGAGTCAAATTCCTGTGATGTTGAATCTGGCCAAGTTTTACCCTCGTTTTTAAAAATTGGATTTCTCTCTTTTCTTACTGAGCTGCAGTTCTTTATATTACAGCTCATTATTGAGCTGTAGTTCTTTATACTACAGCTGAATAAGACACAGCCCTTTGTTGGAAATATGCAATTCACATATCTTCCCCCTCTCTGTAGCTTTCATGTCCATACCCTTTATAGTGTATTTGATGAATAGATTTTCTTAAATTAAAACAGTCCAATTTATTATTTTTCTCTTTTATATGGTTCGTATTTTTTGTGTCCTGTTTGAGAAATCTTTGCCTTCTTTAAGTTCTTGAAGATGTTCTACTTTGCTTTTTTCTAAAAGATTCATTGTTTTGCCTTCCATATTTGTCTATGATACATCTGGAATTGATCTTTTTTGTGTATATTGTGAGGTAGGAGCCAAGATTAAATTTTTTCATAAGAGACTTCTCCTGTTGGCCCTGCCCCATGTACTATTATAAACCTGGTGGCTGTATTTGTGTGGTTTTGCTTCTGGATTCTCTGTTCATTCCATTGGCCAATTTGTCTGTCTTTACACCAATTTCACATTGTCTTAATTACTACAGCTTTATAAAAGGTCTTGACAACTGGCAGGGTAAGTCCTCCAGCTTTGTTTTTATTTCTCAAGATTGCCTTATCTATTCTTGACCCAGGAGGGGTCTTTGTATTTCCAAGTAAGTTTTTGGAGTCAACTTGTCAACTTCAACACAACAACAAACACCTGCTGGGGAACTGAGTGAGATCTCATGGAATCTACAGATCAGCTAGAGGTGAGTTGACATGTCTACAATATTTTACCTGCCAGACCATGACTATAATGGATTCTTTGGTTTATTAAGGTGTTCTTTATTTTGTAACAATAATGTTTCACAGTTTTTTTCTATAGAGGTATTGTACATATTTTGTTAGATTCATTCCTAGGTATTTGATGTTTCTCAATGCTTTTGCAAATGGTGTCTTGTTATATCTTCATCTTTTTGCTGCTACATTGTAACACAATTTTTCAATGTAACAGCAAAATTTTCACAATTTTATTATGAAAATGTTTAAACATATGGGAAATTTGAACAAATTTACAATGAACACTTATACACCACCACCTCGATTTGAAGTTAACACTTTACCTTACTTGCTTTTTCACATATTTATCCATCTATGCATCCTTCTATCCATCCATCAATCTATCTTGTTATTTGGATACAAATATTTGGATACACTTTGAAATAGTTTGCACTTTCTTCCTAATTACTTCAGCATGCATTATCAACCAGAGTTCGGTGTTTTTTGTGGTTCCTTTATTTCTTTTGAGGTAAAATTTTCATACAATGAAATGAATAAGTCTGAAGTATATGATTTGAGGTTGGCAAATGCATACACTCATGCAACCCAAATCCCAGACCAATTACCATCAGACCATTACCATCACCATGCCTCATCCCAGCCAATCTGTAACCCCACACAGAGGCAACCACTGTTCTGAATTTTTCAACACAGTTTTCGCCTATGTTAGATATTCGTATAAATGAAATCAAACAATTGTGTGTGTGTGTGTGTGTAAGTAATCTGTTCTTTTTTATTCCTGAGTAGTAATCTATTTTAGAAACAGGCCACAATTTATTTATTGGTTCACCTACAAATTGACACGTGGGCTGTTTCCAGCTGGGGGCTATTACAAACATTCGTGTACAAGTTTTTTTGTGGACATTAATTTTCATTTGTCTTAGATAAATACTCAGAATTGGAATTCCTGGGTCAAGGGTACTTGTAGGCTTAGCTTTAGAAAAACTGTCAGAAGTTTTTCCAAAGTGGCACCAGCTGTATCCACTAGCCTGATAAGTCAACTTCCCCTCATGGTAGAGACCTCACCTGGAAGTCAGTTTTGGAAGTGGGAGGTGTCAAATCAGGTGCTAAATAAATGTCAATCTCCTTTCATGTCTTCAAATATAACACTGGGAGTTGTGGTAAGGAACATAATTTCATGCTGCTGTTTCTGAATGGTTTTTGTTCCATCCTTTGTCTTATTTGATGTCTTTGTGACCTCTGGCACTGTGGCTTCCTTCTTGTTTCTTGAGACGTTTCTTCTGTATTGGCTTCTTTGATGGCATTCTCCTCCCTTTCAGGATTTTTATTTTTCAGTCCTTTTCACCTCCTCTCCTCTCCTTTCTCCTTAAATGTTGACATTCCCCAGAGTTCTCTCTCTGTTCTTTTCCTGGATGACCTCATCCAAACCTGGCACAATGATTTCCTGACTTACTGTTATCTCTTCCAGTGAACAAAACATGAGGAAGGATTGACAGAGCTGAATTTCAACATCTTTTCACCTCTAATGAGATCATAGGTCCAGGCACTGCTGAGTCTAACAGTGGCCACTAAGATCAAAAAAGGGGAGGCAAGAAGACATTTGGTGCCTCGTGATGGAAATATATAACATCTCCTGTGTGATTAAAATTTGAGCTTGAATCTGATCAGACATCTAGATTTGATTATCAGTTTACAGAAATATAGAGGATAGTGTACAATCAGCAAAATCTAGAGTATGTAAAATTCTACAAGACAAATCACTCACTGTCTTCAACAAATAAATTGAGAAAGAGGCAGGAAGGAAGGGAGAGAGGAAGAGAGAGAGAGAGAGGATAAAAAAAAAACCTTGAGAGAGATTCTTCTTTGGTCATTGGGAGAAGTTTGTATACCAACTGGATATTGGATAACATTAAGAAATCATTGCTAATTTTTTATGTGATAAAGGTATTGTGGTTATTTTTTTTAAAACAAAGTATCTTTCTTTTTGAAACATTTATGGGTAATGAGATATGGTATCTGATATTTAGTTCAAAATAGTAATAGGTTGGGGTATCTATTGCTGGGGATATGGGTAAAACAAGATTGGCAATGAGATGAGAATTTTGGAAGCTGTCGGAGAAGGTCTCCTTGTGAAAGTGATATTTATTTATTTAATAAATTTTATTTATTTATTTTTGGCTGCATTGTGTCTTCGTTGCTGCGTGCGGGCTTTCTCTAGTTGCGGTGAGCGGGGGCTACTCTTCCTTGTGGTGCGTGGGCTTCTCATTGCTGTGGCTTCTCTTGTGGCTCTAGGCGTGCGGGCTCAGTAGTTGTGGCGCATGGGCTTAGTAGCTCCACGGCATGTGGGATCTTCCTGGACCAGGGCTCAAACCCGTGTCCCCTGCATTAGCAGGTGGATTCTTAACCACTGTGTCACCAGGGAAGTCCCTGAAAGTGATATTTAAACACAAACTTGAAGGAGTTGATGTGGTGGCCTGTGTGCCTGTCTGTGGGAAGAAAGTTCCAGGTGGGGTCGGGGTGGATGGCAAGTGCAGAGGCCCTGAGCTGGGACTTGCCGCGAAGGCCACGTTGCAGGACAGCGAGGAAGGCAGGGCGGCCGGAGGGGAGGGAGGCGAGAGCCGTGGGAAACGATCTTGGATGCCCAGCTGTGATTTCAGTCTCCTGAGGCCTCGCGGGTCAGTGAGGAGACGTGGCTTTTGCTTCTCATCTATCTGGGAGCCTTTGAAGTGTTCTGGACAAGGGTATCTCGTCACTGACTCATGTCTGAAAGAGGCACTCTGGGCTGCTGTGTGGAGGACGAGGCCACCAGTATGTGTGTCTGGGTGGTTCTCCGAATAATTCACACGGGAGATGCTGACGGCTTGAGGCAGATGGTGGTTGTGATGAGAAGGGTGGATTCTCACTGTATGTTGAAGGTAGAGCTGACAGGATCTAAAGCAGATAGGATTGGGGGTGAGAAAAAAATAAGAAGCAAGGGCTAGATGGCCTATCCTAGCCCTGGCCCGTGGCCGGAGCGCAATATACATTTCTTCAGTGAACAAGTGGATGTCACAGACTGATATATTCTTCACTAGATTGAAATATCCTCAAGGGCCGGGATCACGTCTTACTTGACTCTACAAGAGCAACACCATGCATAGTCCTGATTCATATTGGAGCCCGCCAAATATTTCCTCCATAACCAATGTTCACTTTAACCAGGTGAGGGGAGAGGAAAATTCCTTCAGGGTGGCTGGCAGCCACGGACTGTCCACTGATTGGAATTCCTGCTTCCGGTCCTGCAGCCTCTCATGACGGACCCACGCTGTTACCATGAGCTCCCACACCCCCTTGGCTGATGGGGGACATGCACATCGGCTCCGAAGTTCACTGTATTCATTCAAGAGCTACAAATACATTTCAGATGTATTTGGAGACCTGATGTATGCAGCGGAACAAAGTGTGTTCGGTGGGAAATTAAGACCACAGAGGCAGATGCCCTGCTCTTTGTAGGTTGCCAAGAGTTCAAGCGAGAGGAAAAGGAGCACAGCCATTGTCCTGAAGCACAAAGATGAATCTAGCCCCAAATGAAGAATAGGCAGAGCTCTGGTTCTTAAGTGCTCATTCAAATGCCCCTTGTGTGTGGTGGGTACAGATGAAGGGCTGAGTGGGAATGGCCAGCCTTCTAACCTGACCTACTAAGACTCGTCTGGGGTGCCAGCTGCTGGCCTTGACTGGAGTCCAAAGTGTTGGACCCAGAGAAAAGGAAATCACAGGGGCCGGGACTGGCCTTTTTAATTTTTTATTTCTGCATCCCGGAGTGGCCAAACCCACGATTGGCAAGCCTTGCACTTTCCTGGCTGCTTCTTGTTCCTCTGCACTATGACAAACACCGCTTCCTCCAATCTCCCTGTCAACTGACTTCTCAAAGTTACCCCGGAATCCTCTCTTACGAGGGGAGCCTGGTGTGGCTACTTTCAAGTCTCAGGAAATAAAATAAAATAAAATAAAATAAAATAAAATAAAATTTTCTTCTATCCACACCAGAATACATCAGCAGACAGTATAACCATTATTTGTAAAAGGGCTAAATTTGGTGGCATGACTGAAAAGGTGGGAGAAAGGTATTTTATATACTATGTGCCACCTATGTGGTAGCATCAGGCAGACACCCAACCAAACCCAGAACATACTTGTGGAATGAATCAATCTTTCTCTCTCTCTCTCTGCCATATATGCAATATCAATACAAGATTACACACACAACGTCTTATTGTAATATTATTCAGAATTTGAAGATATTTTCAGTGCATTTAGTGTCGTAAGATGAATAAACAGCTAGGACTATGAATACACCAGTAAAAAAGTAAACTAATTTGATAGGTCCAGGAAGGCTAAATAATTTGGCTCAGATACAGTACGTACCAGACACTTACTGGGAATTTCATTCCTCTTTGCTAAAATTAATTTGGTATTAAGGAAATAAATGAAGACAATGTGGCATGTGTTAACCTTTGTTATAAAGTGCAACTAATAAATTCAAGGGCTTTGTATAAATTTTCAGTCAATTCTAGGTCCTACTTTATTCAAGGATCTTCATGGTCCATTTCATTTGGTTGGTTTGGTTCTTTCATTTTGACACATCAAGGTCATAAAGCCTGGAGGTTTGTTGATCAGTACGTGACAGTGTCCCCTAAAATGCTTCAAGTGTCCACGCACACGCCACCTCTTTCGGTATCTCGAATCTCAGGATTGTGTACCATCCACCTACATAAAAAGGTAAAATGAGGCCAGCTCAAAAGTGTCAAAAAGATGAGTTTATTTGGGAATAACGGGGGAATTGCAATTTGGGACCGGCAAAGTGTAGCAAGCTGCAGCGAGTCCATTGAGAGTTTGGGGTGCTGTATATATGGGCAGGGAATGTAAAGAAGGGAGAGTTCAGTTACAATCTATTAAAATCAAAAACAAATGGAAACCAGCTTTGAAAATTCCCTGAGCAGACAAAATCAGTCCAGCCACACCAGCAGAGCTCAGTTCAGCTTATTTTGCCAGACCAACCCGATCTGGGTCACTTCTTGTTCATGCCTCTGAAAACCATAAGCAAAACTTCCCAGGATTGATATGAGGTGATATCAATAAGAAAATTCCAATATTATCAGGGTTTTTTTTTTTTTTTTTTTTTTTGGTAAATCAGGCATTTACAGGAAATCAATCTCTCAGCCCTGAAGTTTTGTTTTCCTGAGGGCACACATGTGAGATTTCCCATCTCATGTCTTCATTTCCATTTTATGTTTTTGGCTGCGCCGTGCAGCATGTGGGATCTTAGTTCTCCAACCGGGGATTGAACCTATGCCCCCTTCATTGGGAGTGCGGAGTCTTAACCACTGGACCGCCAGGGAAGTCCCTATTCTTTTTTTGGTGTTTCCATTTTAGATTGAAATTCTTCCACAGCACCCTTGTTCATTGGACCCGTCTGATTTATAAGAGAGAGACTATGTTAAGATAAACCTCTCACCTCTTTCTATGCTGCTTCAGGAACCTGTGGCAGGTGGTCTGTCCACTCCTGAGGATGGAGAGGGAGTCGGCTTCGCTGTTGAGGCTGAGATCGGGAATCAGGATTGGAAATCTGGGAATCTGAGTGCTTTTCGTGTGGACTTTTAATCAATCCTTCATTTTCAACCACATTCTGAACCCGGCCTTTAGAGGCAGCTCTGCTGTCAACTGCTAAGCCTCTAGGGCCTGGGCCACCAACCAGTGTGTCTTTCGCTGGTGCCTCTACCCCACTGCAGATGGACCTCCCCCCACTGAGCCGGTGACCATTGTCTCAGGCCTTCCGCCTCCTAACAGGTCTCAGTGTCTCTCAGTTACTCTCTCCTCTCTCTCATTTTCTTTTTCCTTTTGGAGAGACTTAGATAGAGATAAAATTTCAATTTCTTAAAAAACTTCTTGGGACTACAGAAAGGCCTGAAGACAAATTTGCAGTTTCAGTCTGCCATGCTTACCCAGAACGTGTGCATTGAGGTCTGCATCCAGGCCAGAGTCTGTGTTTCCTTCTGCAGGTGCTAGTTAACGCTCAGGGACTAACCCATGTGCTGTGCAGATGAGAGGTCCTGGGCTCCTCCCCCTCGTCCAGAAGCCTGTGCTTCTGCTTCATGTAATCCGAAGAAGCGACCCAAATAATGGGAGTTTCAGGAGAGGGAGGCAAGTAAATTTGAACAAGAAATGGATGGGGGCTGTATAAAGCACATGGGTAGATCACAGTTTGCTCAATTTATTTTAGCATTTCTCTATGGAATGATACTGTTCATTCAGTCCCTACAATAACATAGACCTAAACAAATTTAGTTTTATAAATATAACAATGACACACAGAAATAACACAGCCTTGCAAATCTGGGTGAAGTACTTTATCTGTAGCTGGAGGAGAAAATTTAAACTGTGGTTGCCTTGTTCACTGCTATTTGTTTTTACGTTCAGCTAATGCTTTGTCATGCTTTTGTAAGCTGTGTATTTATTTGGAATTTTTGCTTTCAGTGATTTTTATCAAACACCTGTTTCCCTGATTACCAAAAATATGCATGCTAATGGTTGACGTTTTGAGAAACACAATGTTATAAGATACAAAAAAACCCCTGCACAATCCCATCACCAAGGACCAATCATTATCCACATTTTGGCCTGTCTCCTTCCACGTGTAGAAATGTCTGTGTGTGTGTGTGTGTGTGTGTGTGTATACACATTCCCCTTTACAATTTATATCATATGGTATATGTAGCCTCACATCCTATGATGGGTCAACATTGTATAAATAGATATTTATTTTTTATTAAAATGAGTTATTCTGTACATATTGCTTTGCAACCTGCTTTTTCACTTTGCAAAGTATGGAGATTATTTTGTCGTCTCCAAGTGCTTTATCATAAAAACTAATGTCTCATTTGATAATAGAAGCGTAGTATATATTTCTATTTCCGCTTGCATTTATTTGTTTATTATTTAGGATGACATCAAATCTTATTGCTGATCATTTTCTTTTATTGTTTTTAATCATTTGTCCCTAGTGTCTTTGGCCCACATTTCTAGTGATGTAGTTGTCTTTCTCTTATGATTTTAAGTCATTTTTGCATAGTAAGGTAAGTAATCCTATGTCTGTCATATGTGGTTCAAATTTATTTTCCATTTTGTTTTATATTTTACTTTTTGAATGCAAAGAGGTTTTACATTATTCAGCAGGTAAGTTCTGAAATTTTCCTTCATGTTGTTCACTTTTGTGTCCTCCTTTACCCAAACTCCTCTGTCTGCACTCATCCCCCAAGCCGTCTCAATTGTGCATCCAGTTCAGACTCTGTGTCACCTGTGTGGCCACATCTCCCCCATCTGTGTCTCTGGGCAGACCTCTCTCCCACACCCAGGCTGCATTGCCAGCTGTTTGTTTGATAGCCCCTCTCAGCTGTCAAACGAGCATTTTATACTTAGAATGTCTGAACCCCTGATCTTCCCTTAGGCCGGCGCCGCCGTCTGCTTCCCCATCTCAGTTGCTCACGCCAAAGCAGGAGTCATCCTTGCTTATCCTTGTCTCTCAGCCCCCCGTCCAGTCTCTCAGGAAGTCCGCTGGCTCTCTCCTCGGCTGCACCCGGCCTTCGGCCACTCCTCCCTATATCTCCACTGCAGACACCTCCCTGTTCTGAGCCGTCCATCTTCTCTCATCCGGCACCAGCCCCTAACTGGGCACCCTGCTCCCCCTCCTCCCCTCTTCCCCTCAAGGTCGAGCCAACGCAGTGGCCAGAGGGGTCCTTCTGTGTCTGCTTGGAGCCGATCCCATTGGCTCAGACTAAAAGCGCAAGTCTTACTGTGGCCTGCAGGGCCTGTAATCTGTCCCCCGGCCTCTCTGACCCCACCTCCTGCCCCTGCCCTTCTTCCTCCTTCCGTCCCAGCCATCCTGGCCTCTTTTTGCGTCTCAACACACCAGGGACATTCTTGTTCAGGCACTTTGCCCAAGTGGTTTCCACCGGGATGGCTCTTTCCCCTGCATTTCCCCATCCCTGACCCTCACCTCCTTCAACTCCGCTTAAACATCACCTTCTTATCTTGCTCTAGTTCTGGTTTTCCATAGTATGTCTCATCTCTTAACACACTGCATAACTTATTTATTTTGTCTATTCTTTTAATCATGTATTTGCCCTGCTGGAACGTAAGCTCTATTAGGGTAGGTTTTTTACATTGTTTACAGATGTATCCCAATAACTAAAAAGTCCCTGGCATGTAGAAGATATTCAGTAGATATGTATTGACTCAAGAGATCCTTAGAAAGTCCTCCAAGCTGAGGCTAAAATCTCATTTTTTTCATCACAATTTGTGTTTCACATGGTATATTTGGTTTAATGAGTGAAGAGAAATTCTAACTTTTTTCTTTTAAACAGATATTCGTTTGTACCAGCACCATTAGTTTAACATTCTAGCTACTCCCCATTTATTAGGAATACTGCTTTTATAATATGCTTACTTCTTATAGGCAGCTGGTTTGTTTCTACAATCTTATGTATTTTATTGATAGTCTATTCTAGACTCTAGATATTGTGATCCAACTCATGGTTTTGTTAATTACAGGTGAGTATTTGTCCAACATCCTGTTCCTCTTTTTCTAGATTCAGAACTCATAATTACAACAGGGGAACCCATTCTGTGTATTTGGATAGGGTTGACTCTTCTTCAACTTTCCCAACCCCCAAATACTGCCCATAGCTGTGAACACGAGCACAGTATCCATCTCCTTGGCCTTGGTGATTCAGGGTGAGTCACATGACCCAACACGGGGCAGCCAGAATTTCCTAAGGGGATATGGAAGACGGATGCTGCCAGAGAGAGGGTCTCTCTTTGGGATCGGGATTGTGACCTGTGATGCTGGTATAGGCTTGGAGCTGCCAGAAGCCATCCTGTTGCCATGTGGAGAATGAAGACAAGCAGAAGGGAGAAGGGAAAGACAGAGATCAGAAGGCAGTGTTCGTATCTTCAGATCCAGCTGTGCCTTGATTTCCCAGTCATGTGAATACATACATCTTCTTCTCCCACCTCTGCCTTTTTCCCCCTAAAACTGGTTTATGTCTGTCACTTTCAACTGAAGGAATCTTGTCCAGTAGAAGGAGTCCATGTAAAAGACTGGACACATAAGTTGGAGTGGTAACCATGGCACATGTGGCTGCCTTACCTGCCTCTCAAATTCTCATGAATGAAATGAAACTCTGAATTCAATGAAAATGTAGCCATTCTGGAAAACATGAAAGATGAGCACATCAGAAATTTTGGGCTATCCTAGAAAAACAGAAAAGAGATGGGGTAGGAATAGCAGAGAAATCAGTCACTGATGAAGACTCCAGAATCTTCCCCGCTCATCCCAAGAGAGCCCTAGAGAAACCCAGAGCTAAAAAGTGCCTCCAGCTAGGGCGATCTGAAACCCTCGCAAACCACACTGGACATAGGTGAGCAGTCCCGTTGCTGGCAGGTCAGCCCCCACAGCCTCAGGCTTTGGTAGCAGGTAGGGGAAGGCTTGTTAATTGCAGGTAAGGAAGTGGGGCTCGGCCTCAGCAGGGGCTCCTAGCGATGGAGGGGGGCCTGGATGAGGGGCAAAGCAGAGCTGACGGTCACCTCGGGATGTTCACAACAGGCAGAGGCCTTTCCGCAAAGTGGAAGGGACAGCTTTGAACGAGGGTAGGTACGCCCAAAGCAATGATGTTAATCCAGTGTCTGGATGGATATTTTAAGTGCCTGTATACAAAAGAAAATGATCACTGGACCTTCATCAAAATTAAAAATTTCTGCTCTTCAAAAGACACTGTTAGGATAATAAAAAGACAGGTATATCATGGGAGAAATTGTTTGAAAATTATATATCTGATAAAGGATATTGAATATCCTTTATCAGATATATAATTGAATATTGAAGAACTCTCAAACACAACCCAGTTAAAACCACCCAGTTAAAAAACAGGCAAAGAGTCTGAACACATGCTTCACCAAAAAAAGCATGTGAATGGCAAATAATTACAAGACGATTTATATCATGAATCATTAGTGAAATGCAAATTTCAGCCACAACCAGACAGCATACACACTATTTATTTGAGTAGCTGAAATTAAAAAACTGCCATACAAAGTGTCATTGAGGATATGAAGACACTGGAATTCTCATGCAGTGCTGGTGGAAATGCAAAATGGTGCGACCACGTTGGTAAAGATTTGCTAGTTCTTTGAAAGTTAAATATAAACCTGCCATATGATCCGGCCATTTTATGTCTAGGAATGGCTCAAGAGAAAAGAAAACATGTGTCCATATGAAGATTTCTAAACATATGCTAAAAGCGGGTTTATTTGTAATAGCCCCAAACTAGATAAAAAACAACCCAAATGTCCACCAACAGGTGAATGATTATCTCCATACAATGGAATATTACTCTGCAATTGAAAGAAATGAGAGAGGGATGAATTTCAAAATAACTTTGAGATTATTCTGCTAGTAAAAGAAGCTAGCAACAAATCAGTTCATATGTTTATTTTTAAAAATATTTATTTATTTTTTATTCTTGGCTGCATCGGGTCTTGGTTGCTGCACGCAGGCTTTTTGTTGAGGTGTGCGGGCTCCAGAGCACAAAGGCTCTGTAGTTTGCAGCACTCCGGCTCTCTCGTTGAGGTGTGCCGGCTTAGTTGCCCTGTGGCCTGTGGGATCTTAGTTCCCCAACCAGGGATCGAACCCGCGTCCCCTGCACTGGAAGGCAGATTCTTTACCACTGGACCGCCGGAGAAGTCCCAGTTCATATATTTATAATTCTAGAAAACAAACTAATGTATAGTGACAGAAAGCACATCAAGGGTTGCTGAAGGATGGAGCAGTGAGCAGTGTGACGGAGAAAGTACAAAAGGGTATGAGGAAATTTTAGAAGTCAAAGAATTTTTGAAGGACGTGAACTATAAATATGGGAGGCAGTGGGAAGAGAGAGTAATGCTTGAGATTTTGCTGAAGCTGTGAAAACGGGGGGTGACAAGTTCTGGGTGTGCTTGAGAGAATAAGAGGCTGATTGATGTAAGGTGGAGGAGAAGCTCGCTGGGGAGGTAAAATCAAGGAACGGAGAAGCCAAGGTGTTAAATGGATCATTTCTGGTGACACCAAAAACTCAGACCAGGCTACTGTAATATATAGAACGATAATTTTAATGATATAAAAATAATAATTTAACAAAAATTAAGAAGTAAGGAAAAAGAAGTGAAAGGAAGTGTAAGTAGGCTAATTTCCTAATCTTTTCAGTGGGAAATCATTAGATGCTTTTAAAAAGTTGGCAATCAAAACATGGGAGTTATAATCACACCATTAAAAGGACAAAAATATGTAAGGAAAAATTATAGGGATGCCAACGGGGAAAGAAAATGGAAAGTGCGCTAATCTCACGTTTCTTTGAGAAGGGTCAATTGATTCTGTTAAAAGTTAATAAATCCTGCATGAGATCTTGGTGCAGAAAATGATATTAGTAAAAAATCCAGTGAAATCTGAGCAAATTCTCTAGTTTAGTTTATGATATTGCACAGATGTCATTTCTTAGTTTTGATAATTGTTCTCTGGTTATTTAAGATGATAACATAAGTGAAAGCTGAGTGAAAGGTATATGGGAAGTCTGCCTTTTTTTTTTTTGCAATTTCTCTGGAAGTATACATTAGCTCAATATTAAAAGTTATTAAAAGTTGATAAATCAAGAAACACTGATATAAAATTATTATTAAAACTCACAATGTCATTCACCAGAAGGAACTGAAGCAAAATCTTAATGGCACTAATCCTAGGAAATGGAATTGGGGTTAAAAAGGCCTTGCCTTTCAATTTTATACCTTCTTGTAATGTCTAAAAATATGTTAACCACGTACATAAATTACTTTTAAAGCAATTTTAATTTTAAAATGTTACTAAAACTTTACTAGTCAGCAAAATGTGACAATTTAAAGAACATATTGTATATATAATTCATATTTCATATACTGTATTTATTTTTGTTCTGTCAGACGATTTAGGTGCTTGCAAAAATATTATGCTGCAAATAAACTAAAGAACTGTTATCATGATTTTGTTTGTCATGTATCATTGAATTAGACACCATCACATATTAAAGGGATGCTAAATAAAAGTCCATGGTAACTTGGGCAAAGGTTTTATGAAATAACTTCAAATTGCCTCTGTAGTCTAATCTGCCAGGTTTTTATACTGCTGGCCTATGCTCTTATTATTATTGTGTTACCACTGTTTCCTGAATTAGATAAATAACATATATTCTGTTCCTATGCTGACATATTAGCTCACCCCATTATTATTTTTTTTTAAAAAGATTACTCTGAAGTTTTTTCCTTAAGCTGAATCAAGTTGTTAAATAAAGCAATTTAGTGCCATATTTCGAGGGTTTTAGTTTCTGAAACTTATGTTTAGTAGTGATTCTTTTTTTAAGTGAAGTAATTATGACTGCATTGATTTGTTATTTCCTCTTTGATTACGTAGCATCTCTCTTCCTCTTCAAAATACTTGTATTTTAAACCATAATACTGTCCCTAAAACTAGACTCGGCCATGGCTTAGAAGGCACTTGTTCATGCAAATGTCAAATAGGAGTTGAGAGGAAGGGGTAGGTATTTTAGAAGTCAGACTAAAAACACATTTAGAATAAAATCAATTCAAATTCAAGAAACGTTTTTCTGCCTGAGGTCTGACACATCCACTGATGCTGGGGCAAAATCTGTATAGTTAAGGATACCTAACAAATGGATGAGAAAAATGTAAGTTCCTAGATTTATGGAGCCACCTTTTAGAATTCACACCCCCCAAAGAAAGAAAATAAGTCGTAGAAGAGAATTCTGACTCTAAAATACGAACCCAAATAGACCAGTAGTAATTTTAGCCATGGTTTGAGAAATAGCTTAAAATATGTAAACCCAAAGCATTTTACTTAGATGCCTTTACTTATCCAGCTGATAAGTTTGTTTTTCAGCTCTAAAATAGAATCAGAGACCCCAAGATTGGTGAAAGGAAGTTGCCTGTCCAGGGATAAAGATTTTGCCTAGGAATCAATTTTGGCAAAAAGTGACGATAACTTAAAGAACAAGAGAGAGTGTAGCATTTTTTTTTAGCAGTATTAGTTTGACACATTTTAAAAGCTAAACTCATTTTTAAATTGCGATAAGTGGTTTCTAGTATTTTCACAAAGTTGAGCAACCATTACCACGATCTAATTCCAGAGTATTTTCATCATCCCCTAAAGAAACCCGTTATCTGTTAGCAGTCACTCCCCATTCCTCTCCTGCCCCTAGCCCATGGCAACCACTATTCTGCTTTCTGTCTATATGGATTTGCCTATTCTGGACATTTCACATGAATGAAATCATATAATACATGTCCTTTTGTGTCTGGCTTCTTTCATTTAGCATAATGTTTTTAGAGTTCATCCACATCGCTGCATGAATCAGAACTTCATTCCTTTACATGGCTGAATAATAATCTCTCATACAGATCTATCAGTTTGTTTACCCTTTTAACCACTGGTGGATATTTGCGTTGTTTCCAGTTTGAGGCTATTATGAACAATGTTGCAATGCACAAGTGTGTAAAAACTTAGTGTACAAGTTTTTGTGTAGACATATGTCTTCAATTCTTCTGGGTATATACTTAGAAGTGGAATTGCCGAGTCATATGTTAACTTATAACCTTTTGAGTAACTGCCAAACTGTTTTCCAAAGTGACTGCACCATTTTGCACTCCGACCAGCAATGTATGAGTGTCCTATTTCTCCATATCCTTGCCAATGTTTATTATTTTCCATTATCCTTTTTTGTTATAGTCATCCTAATGGGTGTGAAGTGGTATTTTATTGTGGTTTTGGTTTGCAGTTCCTTAATGACTAATGAGGATGTTTAGTTTTTCATGTGCCTATTGGCCATTTGTATATCTTTTTTGGAGAAATGTCTATTTAAGTCTTTTGCCCATTTTTAAAACTGAGTTCTTTGTCTTTTTGTTGTTGGATTATAGGAATTCTTTCTATGTTCTGGATACTAGATCCCTATCTGATACATGATTTGCAAATATTTTCTCTTATTCTGTGGGTTGCTTTCCACTTTCTTGATTGTATTTTTGATGCACAAGATTTTTAAATTTTAATAGTTCAATTTATCTATTTTTCTGTTGTTATTTTTAGTGTTGCATCTAAGGGACCATTGTCAAATATGAGGTAATGAAGATTTACCCCTATGTTTTCCTCTAAGAGTTTTATAGTTTTAGCTTTTACACTTAGGTCTTTAATAAATTTTGCATTAAAATTTGTATACAGTCCTCTTGGGCTGCAGGATGCCTGAATGCTCAGAGCCTGAGGCCAAGGCCCTAGGACTGTGGGTAGAGGGGAGGGGTTCAGCTCTCTTTGTCTTTCCATAAAGCTGTTGGTCTAATTTAAAAGAAAATTTGTATATGGTGTGAGATGAATCCAACCGTATTTTTTGCATGTGGATATCCATTTGTTGAAAGGACTATTCTTTGCCCATTGAATGGTTTTCAATGGTAAATCAGTTGGCCAAGGACGCAGATTCATTTGTGTCTTCTCAGTTCTAGCACACTGATCTACATGTGTATCCTCATGCTGGCATCACACTGTCATGATTACCATTGCTTTGTAGTAAGTTTTGAAATTATGTGAGTCTCTGTACTTTATTCTTTTTCAGGATTGTTTTGGCTGTTCTGGATCACTTGCAATTCCATATGAATTTTAGAATCAACTTGTCAATTTCTACAAAAAGACAACTGAGATTCTGACAGAGATTGCCTGTTGAATCTGTAGATTAATTTGAAGAGTGTTTCTCTTAACAGTGTTAAGTCTTCTGATCTATGAACATGTGATGTTTTTCCATTTATTTGGATATTCTTTAATTTCTTTCAATACTGTTTTGTAGTTTTCAGTGTATAAGCTTTCAGGCACTTTTGTTAAATTTATTCCTAAGTATTTTATTCATTCTGATGCTATTGGAAGTGAAATTGCTTCTTTGAGTTTTGATTGTTTATTGCAAGTATATAGAAATAAAATTGATTTTTATATCCTGCAACTTTGCTGAACTCATTTATTAGTTCTAATTGTTTTTTAGTGGATTCCATAGGATTTTCTATATACAAGAATATGTCATCTGTGAGATAGAGAGATAGTTTTACTTCTTCCTTTTCAGTCTGGATGCCTTTTCTTTCTTTTTCTTTCCTAATTGTATTGACTAGAATCCCTCTAGGACAATGTTGAGTAGAAGTGGCAAGAATGGCATCTTTTTTTTTTTTTTTTAAATTATTTATTTATTTATTTATTTTTGGCTGTGTTGGGTCTTCGTTTCTGTGCGAGGGCTTTCTCCAGTTGCGGCAAGCGGGGGCCACTCTTCATCGCGGTGCGCGGGCCTCTCACTATCGCGGCCTCTCTTGTTGCGGAGCACAGGCTCCAGACGCGCAGGCTCAGTAGTTGTGGCTCACGGGCCTAGTTGCTCCGCGGCATGTGGGATCCTCCCAGACCAGGGCTCGAACCCGCGTCCCCTGCATCGGCAGGCAGACTCTCAACCACTGCGCCACCAGGGAAGCCCAAGAATGGCATCTTTGTCTTGTTCCTAATATTAAGAAAAAAGCATCCAGTCCTGAACCATGAAGTGTGATGTTAGCTGTGGGTGTTTGTAAACGCCTTTTATCAGGATGAGGATACTCCCTTCTGTCCCTAGTTTGCTGAGTGTATTTATTATGAAAGGATGTTGGATTTTGTCAATTTTTTTTTGCATCTATTCAGATGATCTTGTCATTGAAAACATTTATTGATATGGTGCTTTATATTAATTGATTTCCAGACCAGCCTTGTATACTTGAGATAAATCACACTTTGTTATGGTGTATAATTCCTTTTATATGTTGCTGGATACGGTTTGCTACTATTTTGTTGAAGAATTTTGTGCACATAGTCATAAGAGATATTGGCCTGGAGTTTTCTTTCCTTGTGATGTCTTTGCCTGGTTTTGGTATGAGGGTAATACTGACCTTATAAGATGAGCTGAGAAGTATTCACTCCTTTTCTATTTTTTTGGAAAAGTTTTTGAAGAATTGGTATTAATTCTTCTTTAAATGTTTGGTAGAATTCAGCAGTGAAGTGATCTGTACCTGGGCTTTTCTTTGTGGGTAGTTTTTAAAAATTATTCATTCAATCTGTTTACTTGCCATAAGTCTATTTATTTATTTATTTATTTTTAAAATTATGCATATGTATTTTATCTTCAGTAGTTACATATACAAATAAATTATTGATGCATGTACATAATCAAAGATTTGTTACCAAAAAAACCCTCCAGCAGTCTTCCATCCCCTTATTTTTCATTCTCCGCTCCCCAGTGGCTCTCACTTTAAACTCTTTTGGCACATTCTTTTGGTATTTACATCCAAATTTTTATATAACACAGTGTCTTGCTGCTCTCTGACTTACAAGCTTGAGGAATTATCTAATGACTTCCTGCTAGGGAAGATGAAGATTTAACTCTTGTCTGTCTTCCCACACACCTCCTCACAACACATTCACCCTTTCTGTCCCCACTGCTACTCCCAATATAGATATATCATAATTTTGGTTAGATCCCTTTTCTCTGACTGTGATTATATAAATCCTGTTTATAGCTGAGCCTTGAACTAAAGATGATTAATGATGATTACTTCTCCTTCCCTGCACCACTCTTTGTTTTCCCTGGTGTTAATAATTGCCTTGTTTTTTTAGTTTTGTATTATTATTGTTTCAACTCCAAACTCTTCTCCAGTGGCCTGAATTTCCTTCATATATTCAGACACACGAGGTATTGATTCATCTCCTTGGAGAACTTTTCACACTCCCTCCTGGACCACTTGCCCTGGGCATCTGCACACAGCTTGCTACTCCTTCCTGTGCTGGCTTTTGTATTTCCTGTATCCCAAGTCCTCCTTTTTCTTGATTTACTCCTGCTTTAGTAGAGTACTCCCTCCAATAGCTTCTTCTTTTTTTTTTTTTAAACATCTTTATTAGGGTATAATTGCTTTACGATGGTGTGTTAGTTTCTGCTTTATAACAAAGTGAATCAGCTATACATCTACATATATCCCCATATCCCCTCCCTCTTGCGTCTCCCTCCCACCCTCCCTATCCCACCCCTCTAGGTGGTCACAGAGCACTGAGCTGATCTCCTCATGTGATGCAGCTGCTTCCCACTAGCTATCTATTTTACAATTGGTAGTGTATATATGTCCTTGCCACTCTCTCACTTCGTCCCAGCTTACCCTTCCGCCTCCGCATGTCCTCAAGTCCATTCTCTATGTCTGCGTCTCTACTCCTGTCCTGCCACTAGGTTCTTCAGGACCTTTTTTTTTTTTTTAGATGCCATATATATGTGTCAGCATACGATATTTGTTTTTCTCCTTCTGACTTACTTCCCTCTGTATGACAGATGCTAGGTCCATCCACCTCACTACAAATAACTCAATTTCCTTTCTTTTGCCATAAATCTGTTTAGATTGTCTATTTTTTTTAGAGTCAGTTTTGGTAGTTTGTGTTTTTCTATGAATCTGTCCATTTCATCTACATTATCTCATTTTTAGCATATAAATTTGTATAGTAGTTTGTAATAATTCTTTTGTTCCCCTGTTGGTTAGATAGTAATGTCCCCTCTTTCATTTCTTTTTCTAGTAATTTGAGTCTTTTCTTGCTCTCAATCTCTTTCTTTCTCTCTCTCTCTGACTGTTTTTGACAAACATCCGTGGAGAAAAGGCTTTTTGCAATGGGCAATCTCCAAGTCAGGTGAAATAAAGAGGGTATGAGTAGGGTCTTCCAAGAAACCATTAGGAAGGTCAAATAATGACAATAATCTGGAAATGGGACTCTGAAGGAGCTCTAACCATGTTCTTCTCCTTCTATTGGCTGCCAGACTACTGGTTTCCACGGTGACTGCAGGTTGTTATTTTCCAGGCTACTACAGAGTTGGGGAAGGAGATGGGGACAGGCCACGTTTAAATGCCATATATCCTGCTGTTCTCATGAAATTCAGCAGTTATTTGAAGAATAAATGTTTCCAAGATTGCTGAAAGAATTTTGGTTAATTTCCAGAGTTCTGAAAACATTAATTCTGGCAATTTTTGTCAGTGTTCTCATTGCTTTTATGGAGAGGAGGATTTTGGGATTTTTTTACTCTGCCATTTTCACTGGCATCACTCACTAAATTCATTTTTTATTATAAAAATATACATTTAAGTATAAATCTTGAATGCCACAGATTACTGCATAGTTAAACTACTATTTGTATGAAGTCACATAATTTTAGAGACTGTGCTCAGGAAGTCTTGGTGTTTGAAGCATTACAATAACATAATAAATGGCAAGTGGAACACAACTGATGTGGGTGATTGAAAAGCTTTGTCAAAACCAGTGAGCTGGAAATTGCATGCCACACACTCCCGACACCTAATCTCACTTTCATGCGCCCCTCTTCCAATCTCTCTAGGACAAAGATGCAGGTTTAGGCTACAATGAGGAGGCCATTCCCTGCCCCTACAAGTACAGGGTGAGCTTCAGGACGCTGAGCAACTGATGAAGGTCAACATTCTTCTGTGACATAGTTACTGCCTCCCATCGTTGTGTGACTCTGGACAAGAGGGAGGGTTTTAAAAATTTTGTTACTTCATTTATGAAAACTCGCACACAGATGAAAATAAAGAACAGATAGTGGTATTTTATGTTCAAACAGGAAAGTTGGGAATGTACTTTTATCTGGTTTTCAGTCCTAAGACAGAGCCTATTTTTTAATCATAGCTGTCAAATCATTTTGACTTGTTCAAAGAAAGGGATTAACTCCCTGGATACAGTCAACCAAATAGCAGGCATCCTTCCTCTTCTCTTTCCCACCTTTCCCCCAGCCGCCCTCCCAGGCACACCCAGAGATTATATATAGTCATTTTTTTTTCCATGCAGTCTTCTGTGGGCAATTGCTGAGAAAGGGGAGAAACTGAGTTTATTGAGTGAATGACGTCTTTTCTTTTAGGGGATTTGGCTTAAACCCAAGTTTTTTGTGTAGTAAATTTGACAGGGGTTCAGGAAAAGTCTTTGCCTGGACACATCCTGGGACACTGGTGCCACACCTATCTTAGAGTTGCACGCCCAGGTATGTACAAGGTGTGGCAGCAGGAGCAATCTCAGCTGAAATCATAAATGACGTGCTCCCAGGCTCCTCTTTGCTGCACTCTTTTCTTCTCATTGGAACTTCTCTATTAACTAGCATTTCCCCTTCTCTTTTTATTAAAACTGCTTCCAGTAAAAAGATTTGAGAAATTTATCAGCTCCGTAAAAGATGAAGGATCAGGTTGAATGAACACCCCCTTCAAGAGCTTTTTAAATTTTAACAGGAAAGTAAACCTTAAGCTAAAAGATGAAGGTTTCCTAATAGATTTAGCGTGCAAGTAGGACAGGCTGGGAACATGAGAAGTGTGGTTTGGGGCTAGTGTCCCCTTCCTGTTACCCTAACACCCAGATGCCTTTCTCAGGCAGGTATGAATGGTTGAGTATCTCATGCCTCAGTGAGGCCCTTCTCCCCGCCCTCCTTCCCAAGGAGCAACATGTGACCTGTTTATGACACACTCACCAACAGAAAGAAAGGTCCTCAGAATCCCCCAAGGACTTTAGCACATGAGTTCCTCTACTTGTCTCTACCCTGACACTTTGCCATGTTTTTGATCAGCTCCGTTATTTTCTTACTTTAATCCAACCTTATGTCAGTTCTAATCAATAACCTATATGCTAGATCACCTATCTGAGGTGGGTCTGCTCCTTTTGACACAGTCATCTGTCCTGTTGCCTTTCCCCCAATTTTCTTGAATCAACTCTGCTATTTCTATAATCTCTAAGAACTTGGTTTTTTTCTAGTATTCCATTACACCATTTGTGTCCTGAGTTTTTCCCGCATAGCTTGCCTTAACTGACACCCTTGATTCTGCTTATTGATGAACCTGACACCATGTTGACCGATTTTAAAACCCTGATGATGAAAGTCATGTGATATGTTAGCTTTTTCTGCTGGAAATTAACAAGGTCTAACGTAGTGTGTATCTTTAATATCATCCTATATTTGTTTGTTTTGTGCTATCATCTGTTTCCAAGCCCATCTACTTTATTCCTCTTAATTCCAGCAGAGTTTTAAAAATTTGACTGTGAAGCTTATACTCAGAACAAGGCCATCAGATGTGAATTTTTCTTACTGTTTCTTGGATACAATCACATTTCCCCCCAATTATCATCCATCTTATCCTCCTTTCCTTCAGATTTAGAGAATAAATGTCTCTCATTTCTAATGTTGACATGTGCACACTGACAGATACATTCACACGTAGGCATTGACCTGCTTGGATTCCACGATATTAATTCTCATTCTATTGTGCTATTATGTTCATATTTTCCTTTAAAACCTTGACACAACAGTTGTTTTAAAGTCCTTATCTGTCACTTCCATCATCTCTGTCCCTCATGGGTCTGTGTTTATTCACTGATTTTTTTTGCTGGTTATGGGTCACAGTTTCCTGCTTCTTCACATGTTCAGTGTTTTTAAATTAAATGCTATGTAATGAACTGGATTTCAGATGCTGTTAATGTCTGGATTTTGTTGTCTTTTTAAAAGAGTACAGAATTTTTTTGACAGGCAGTTATGTTTCTTCTGGATCAGCTGGATCCTTTGTTAGGGCAGGTTTAGAGCAACCCCGTGTTAGTTCTGCTTTTCAGGTTGACATTCCTGGGCTCTCTACTGGATGTCTTTGGTGTCTAATGAGCTTTCTACACTCTGGCTGGTCTGCCCTGTGCAAGCTCCAGTGGTTGTCCTGTTTTAGTTTATAGTAGTTGTTCTTTCTGCGGTAGTTTTCTGTTTAGTCTCATGGAACCATACTCCCTGAATGTTCAGCTTTCTCTTCAGCCAAAGACTTAAGGAGACTATATATAGACTTCTGGAGCTCTAGCTCTACATTTCTCCATCTTTTCTACTATAGTGTGCAAATCTAGCTGTCTCAGACTTGCTGAATGCCGATGTCTGTCTCCTCAACTCAGCAAGCCTATCGTGTTCTGTTTGGGTTCTCTCTCCCTGCACTGTTTATCATCAGAATATTAAACCTTTCTATTCATAGACATGGTCTGTCTCTCCATTTTCTAAGTCCTATTTAATGTCTTTAAAAAAGGTTTATAATTTATCTCCTCAAAGTTTGTGTATCTCTGTTAGATTTATTTCTTGGTCTTTTTTGTAGGTATCATACATTATATCTTTATTTTTTAACATTTTATTTTTAAATAATTTCAAACTTATAGAAAAATTTGAAATCCCAGAAAAGTTACAAGAATAGTGAAAAGAACGCCAACACAATCCATACTTGACACTTTAAAATATTTTGCCACATTTAAAAATCATTTTTATATATAACTAGATATATAGTGTAGCTGAAAACTTCTCTGAGCCAGTTGAGAGTAAATTGCGTAATTAAGTACCTTCATTCCATAAAAATGCAACGTGCTTTTCCTAAGAACAATAATATCCTTTAAAGTATTTGGGGTTAAGTTATACAATTCAGGAAACAATATTTATGCAATACTGTTATTTAAACTATAGTCCATATTACAATTTTGTCTCTCTTATTAATAATTTGTCCTTTATAACAATGATTTTCCAGTGTAGAATCTAGTGCAGAATCATGCATTGCATCTAGTCACATCTAATTAGTATAATTTTAACTAAGAACAATTTGGTGTTCATGCCATTGATGTTTTTGAAGAATACAGGACAGGTATTTTTCTTTTTTTTCGGCTGTGCCCCAGGTCTTAGTTCTCCAACCAGGGACTGTGTCCTTGGCAGTGAAGGAGCAGAGTCCTAACCACTGGACTACCAGGGAATTCCCAGGACAGGTATTTTATAGACTATATAACTCAATTTGGGTTTTTCTAATTTTGTGATTAGATTTACATTATGGAACTAATACTGCATATTATGTTGTGTCATTCTAAAAGTTACACATGATAATATTTTGCCCTTTATCTCTGATGTTAACTTTGATTACCTGTGTAAAGTTTTCTCTGACTTCTCACTAGTTATTATTTTCCCTTTTGTAATTAATAAGTAATTGATTATTAAGTTAATGATTAATAAATTAAATTGTTTCTTCCTTCCAGTCTTTCCATTTGGTATTCATATCTTGTATTCTTTTTCTTGCCTTACTGCAGTGGACACATAAGTAGGAATATTGATAATGAACACTTTTGTTCTGTTCCAGTTTTCTTTTTTGAATTTTATTTTATTTTTTATTTTATTTTTTTGTTTGTTTTTGTTTTTTTTTTTATACAGCAGGTTCTTATTAGTCATCAATTTTATACACATCAGTGTGTACATGTCAATCCCAATCGCCCAATTCAGCACACCACCATCCCCAACCCCCCTGCAGTTTTCCCCCCTTGGTGTCCATACGTTTGTTCTCTACATTTTGTGTCTCAACTTCTGCCCTGCCAACCGGCTCATCTGTACCATTTTTCTAGGTTCCACATACATGCGTTATTATATGATATTTGTTTTTCTCTTACTTACTTCACTCTGTACGACAGTCTCTAGATCATCCATCCATGTCTCAACAAATGACCCAATTTCATTCCTTTTTATGGCTGAGTAATATTCCACTGTATATATGTACCACATCTTCTTTATCCATTCGTCTGTCAATGGGCATTTAGGTTGCTTCCATGACCTGGCTATTGTAAATAGTGCTGCAATGAACGTTGGGGTGCATGTGTCTTTTTGAATTATGGTTTTCTCTGGGTATATGCCCAGTAGTGGGATTGCTGGATCATATGGCAATTCTATTTTTAGTTCTTTAAGGAACCTCCATACTGTTCTCCATAGTGGCTGTATCAATTTACATTCCCACCAACAGTGCAAGAGGGTTCCCTTTTCTCCACACCCTCTCCAGCATTTGTTGTTTGTAGATTTTCTGATGATGCCCATTCTAACCAGTGTGAGGTGATACCTCATTGTAGTTTTGATTTGCATTTCTCTAATAATTAGTGATGTTGAGCAGCTTTTCATGTGCCTCTTGGCCATCTGTATGTCTACTTTGGAAAAATGTCTATTTACGTCTTCTTCCCATTTTTTGATTGGGTTGTTTGTTTTTTTAATATTGAGCTGCATGGGCTTCCCTGGTGGTGCAGTGGTTAAGAATCTACCTGCCAATGTAGGGGACATTGGTTTGATCTCTGGTCTGGGAAGATCCCACATGCCATGGAGCAACTAAGCCCATTTGCCACAACTACTGAGCCTGTACTCTAGAGCCCACTACCCACAACTATTGAGTCCGAGTGCCACAACTACTGAAGCCTGAGTGCCCTACAGCCCATGCTCTGCAACAAGAGAAGCCACTGCAATGAGAGCCCATGCACCTCAATGAAGAGTAGCCCCCGCTTGTCACAACTAGAGAAAGCCCGCGTGCAGCAACGAAGACCCAAAACAGCCAAAAATAAATAAATAAAGTAAATAAATTTATAAAAAATATATTGAGTGGCATGAGCTGTTTATATATTTTAGAGATTAATCCTTTGTCCATTGATTCATTTGCAAATATTTTCTCCCATTCTGAGGGTTGTCTTTTCATCTTGTTTATAAGTTTCCTTTGCTGTGCAAAAGATTTTAAGTTTCATTAGGTCCCATTTGTTTATTTTTGTTTTTATTTCCATTGCTCTAGGAGATGGGTCAAAAAAGATCTTGCTGTGATTTATGTCAAAGATGTTCTTCCTATGTTTTCCTCTGAGAGTTTTATAGTGTCTGGTCTTACATTTAGGTCTTTAATCCATTTTGAGTTTATTTTTGTGTATGGTGTTAGGGAGTGTTCTAATTTCATTCTTTTACATGTAGCTGTCCAGTCTTCCCAGCACTGCTTATTGAAGAGACTGTCTTTTCTCCATTGTATATCCTTGCCTCCTTTGTCACAGATTAGTTGACCATAGGTGTGTGAGTTTATCTCTGGGCTTTCTATCCTGTTCCATTGATCTATATTTCTGTTTTTGTGCCAGTACCATATTGACTTGATGACTGTAGCTTTGTAGTATAGTCTGAAGTCAGGGAGTCTGATTCCTCCAGCTCTGTTTTTTTCCCTCAAGATTGCTTTGGCTATTTGGGGTTTTTGTGTCTCCATACAAATTGTGAATTTTTTTGTTCTAGTTCTGTGAAAAATGCCATTGGTAATTTGATAGAGATTTCATTGAACCCATAGATTGCTTTGGGTAGTATAGTCATTTTCACAATATTGATTTTTCCAATCCAAGAACATGGTATATTTCTCCATCTGTTTGTGTCATCTTTGATTTCTTTCATCAGTGTCTTATAGTTTTCTGAGTACAGGTCTTTTACCTCCTTAGGTAGGTTTATTCTTAGGTATTTTATTCTTTTTCTTGCAATGGTGAATGGGAGTGTTTCCTTAATTTCTCTTTCTGATCTTTCATTGTTAGTGTATAGGAATGCGAGAGATTTCTGTGCATTAATATTGTATCCTGCAACTTTAACCAATTCATTGATTAGCTCTCGTAGTTTTCTGGTGGCATCTTTAGGATTCTCTATGTAGTATCATGTCATCTGCAAACAGTGACCATTTTAGTTCTTTTTTTCCAATTTGGATTCTTTTTATTTCTTTTTCATCTCTGATTGCCATGACTAGGACTTCCAAAACTATGTTGAATAATAGTGGTGAGAGTGGACATCCTTGTCTTGTTCCTGATCTCAGAGGAAATGCTTTCAGCTTTTCACCATTGAGTATGATGTTAGCTGTGGGTTTGTCATATATGGCCTTTATTATGTTGAGGTAGGTTCCCTCTATGCCCATTTTCTGGAGAGTTTTTGTCATAAATGGGTGTTGAATTTTGTCAAAAGCTTTTTCTGCATCTATTGAGATTATCATATGGTTTTTATTTTTCAATTTGTTAGTATGGTGTATCACATTGATTGATTTGCATATACTGAAGAATCATTTCATCCCTGAAATAAATCCCACTTGTTCATAGTGTATGATCCTTTTAATGTGTTGTTGGATTCTGTTTGCTAGTATCTTGTTGAGGATTTTTGCATCTATATTCATCAGTGATATTGATCTGTAATTTTCTTTTTTTGTACTATCTCTGTCTGGTTTTGGTATCAGGGTGATGGTGGTCTCATAGAATGAGTTTGGTTGTTCTCCTTCCTCTCCAATTTTTTGGAAGAGTTTGAGAAGAATGGGTGTTAGCTCTTCTCTAGATTTTTGATAGAATTAACCTGTGAAGCCATCTGGTCTTGGACTTTTGTTTGTTGGAAAAATTTTAATCACAGTGTCAATTTCATTACTTGTGATTTGTCTGTTCATATTTTCTATTTCTTCCTGGTTCACTCTTGGAAGGTTATACCTTTCTAAGAATTTGCCCATTTCTTCCAGGTTGTCCATTTTATTGGCATAGAGTTGCTTGTAGTAGTCTCTTAGGTTTCTTTGTATTCCTGTGGGGTCCATTGTAACTTCCCCTTTCTCATTTCTAATTTTATTAATTTGAGTCCTCTCCCTCTTTTTCTTGATGAGTCTGGCTAAAGGTTTATCAATTCTGTTTATCTTCTCAAGGAACCAGCTTTTAGTTTTACTGGTCTTTGTTATGGTTTTCTTTGTTTCTATTGCATTTATTTCTGTTCTGATCTTTATGATTTCTTTCCTTCTACTAACTTTGGGTTTTGTTTGTTCTTCTTTCTCTAGTTGCTTTAGGTGTAAGATTAGATTTTTCATTTGCGATTTTTCTTGTTTCTTGAGGTAGGATTGTATTGCTATAAACTTCCCTCTTAGAACTGCTTTTGCTACATCCCATAGGTTTTGGATCATCGTGTTTTTGTTGTCATTTGTCTCTAGGTAATTTTTGATTTCCTCTTTGATTTCTTCAGTGATTTCTATGTTATTTAGTAACATATTGTTTAGCCTCCATGTGTTTTGTGTTTTTTATGTTTTTTCCCCTGTGATATCTCATAGCGTTGTGGTCGGAAAAGATGCTTGATATGATTTCAATTTTCTTAAATTTACTGAGGCTTGATTTGTGACCCAAGATGTGATCTATCCTGGAGTATGTTCCATGTGCACTTGAGAAGAAAGTGTAATCTGCTGTTTTTGGATGGAATGTGCTATAAATATCAATTAAATCTCTCTGGTCTATTGTGTCATTTAAAGGTTGTGTTTCCTTATTAATTTTCTGTCTGGATGATCTGTCCACCTCCTCTGTAAGTGAGGTGTTAAAGTCCCCCACTATGATTGTGTTACTGTTGATTTCCTCTTTTATAGCTGTTAGCATTTGCCTTATGTATTGAGATGCTCCTATATTGGGTGCATATATATTTGTAATTGTTTTAGGTTCTTCTTGGATTGTTCCCTTGATCATTATGTAGTGTCCTTCCTTGTCTCTTCTAACATTCTTTATTTTGAAGTCTGTTTTATCTGATATGAGTATTGCTACTCCAGCTTTCTTTTGATTTCCATTTGCATGGAATATCTTTTTCCATTCCCTCACCTTCAGTCTGTATGTGTCCCTAGGTCTGAAGTGGGTCTCTTGTAGACAACATATATACGGGTCTTGTTTTTGTATCCATTCAACCAGTTTATGTCTTTTGCTTGGAGCATTTAATCCATTTACATTTAAGATAATTATCAATATGTTATGTTCCTATTACCATTTTCTTAATTGTTTTTGGTTTGTCATTGTAGGTCTTTTCCTTCTCTTGTGTTTCCTGCCTAGAGAAGTTCCTTTAGCATTTGTTGTAAAACTGGTTTGGTGGTGCTGTATTCTCTTAACTTTTGCCTGTTTGTAAAGGTTTTAATTTCTCCATTGAATCTGAATGAGATCCTTGCTGGGTAGAGTAATCTTGGTTGTAGGTTTTCCTCTTTCATCACTTTAAATATGTCCAGCCACTCTCTTCTGGCTTGCAGAGTTTCTGCTGAAAGATCAGCTGTTAACCTTATGGGGATTCCCTTGTATGTTATTTGTTGCTTTTCCCTTGCTGCTTTTAACGTTTTTTCTTTGTATTTAATTTTTGATAATTTGATTAATATGTGTCTTTGTGTGTTTCTCCTTGGATTTATCCTGTATAGGGTTCTCCGTGCTTCCTGGACTTGATAATTTCCTTTCCCATATTAGGGATGTTTTCAACTATAATCTCTTCAAATATTTTCTCAGACCCTTTCTTTTTCTCTTTCCTCCATGTTTTTTGGTGCTGGGGATTTTCATTTTTTCTTGAGGTCTGAACAATGCCTTTGAGATTTTTTTTTCCTCAGTATTGCTTATGGTGGAAGGTTATCAGATTTTATCATTTACCTTTCATAACCCAGGAAGTTTTTATTATTCTAAGGTAACATTTTAAGCATTCCTCATCATACCTGGTATATATTGTACTAGTAGAAAATAAAATTCTCTTCCTCTATTAGTTCAGGTTTTTATTATCTCTTGCCTGAATTATTTTAAAGATTATTTAATCTACAAGCCTCTAATTTTTCTGCTTTTTTTCTTCTTTTATAGTGAAACCAGATGTGGATTAAATTTTATGCTTTGATCTGCTCAGAACCTTTCCTATCTCAAGTTTTCTTACTTCATAAACATGCCCAGATTCTTCAGCATGGGATTCAAGACATTACCACTAATTGGCCATAGTTAGTATGTCTTTGTGAAGTTAATAGCAATTTTATCAATAATAATTTCCATAGATATGGATTGTGAGCAACATTTATAGGCAACAAGGAACATAATAATTAGTGCATATTACAATGTGATATGCCATGAATAGTAATTTTTATAGTGCATTTTTCAAGAATTAATGTAACAATTGTAGTTGAAATAATTCCTATAATAATGAGACGTAGTTTTTAAATAAATGGATGATATGGAAGAATTCTGGAGAAGAGAGTCCATTGGATGTGAGGGCAGTGGTTGCCATGTCTGCTGCCCACTAATGCCCAGGATGGTTGGCTGGTATTGCTGGCCAGAGAGGAAAGAGCCTGTGGGTTAGGTTGAGATGAAGTCTTTACATGAAGAATTGCCAGAGAAGAGTTTAAGCTGAGGAATGATTTTTAAATATAAAAAAAAGATTTCCCTCCATGGAGTGCTTGACCACAATTCTACTTGGAATAGGGCTTCTAAGAACTGCATGCCACTGAATCAGCCAAACATCGGTGAGTTTTAAATAATAAGACACCAGGACTTTCCAGTAAAAGTTGTTCCAGGTTGTAACATATCACTGCTGACTGCAGACTTTTAAAACTACTAAAAATTTTAAAAATATGTAAAAGCAACACGTACAATTCTCCCCATGTTTGGGGGAAAGCATCTAACATTGCTGGTCACTGTCAGCAATGGAAGTTCTCTGGGGGGTTCCATCCACAGAGCCCAGCGGGAGGCTGCTTTTCTCTTGTGACCTGCTGGTGTGTAGGGTAAGCTCACCCATTCACAGGACGTGGACCTGGATGTGTGAATGCACGAGGGTGGGGGAACAACACAACTTACTTTGAAAATGGTGGTTTGTTAAAACTTTTTCTTTTCAATTCTCACGTTTCAAAATATACCAGAAGCCATCTTTTCAACATTTTCTCATAACATCCCGTGGTCTCATCTGCTACTTTAAGAGATTTGTCATCTCACCTGAAAGCGCTTGTTTCTATTCTGAATTTTTCTTCACTTATAATGCCAGTTTTTGGTTTTTTGTTTGTTTGCTTGTTTTGCACTGCTCTTTTCCACCTGTGAAATTTTGTCCCATTTCCAAAGTCAAATGTACATGTTATTTCTTTTATTAATTTTTTCTCATTATATGACCTTCCTCTGTTCTCTGGGCTCCCCCTGTTCTGTTGTATCTCCACCATCACACATGCTGGGGTTGGCTTTATCCCACTTGGTACCTAAGTGTGCCATCTACTTCCATGCCCCTCTGCTCCCCGCTCAATCACAACTTCACTGAAGCTTAAAACCATTTCTTAATGATCTTTATGTCTGATAGTGCCTGGCAAGTCACTGAAATATGTTTCTTGAATTGTGTCCAGGAGCAAAATACTTTCTGTGAAACTATTGTTTAAACTAATTGCTAAACTCTGTTATATAGCAATAGTGATTTTTCACTGTTCCAATTTGCATTTCAGTAAAATCTGTTTTAATGAACATTATGGACTGAAACCCCCTGATTTCACGTACTTAACTATCAAATTGTGATATAAAGGGATTTGAATCGTGTTAAATTTTCTTAAAATAAAAGTAACAGAAAAAAATTAGCTTAACTCCTTCTCTGCAATTTGCTACAGATATTTAAAAAATTTTTTAATTTACTTTAAAAAGGTTGAGGTATAATCGACATATAGCATTATATTATTTTCAAGTGAACAACATAATGATTCACCTATGAAAACCACCAGTCTGTTCTCTGTGTCTATGAGCTTGTTTATTTTTGCTGTTTTTTAAAAATTCTATATACAAGTGAGACCGTAAAGTATTTATCTTTCTCCATCTGACATTCACTTAACATAATGACCTCAAAGTCCATCCATGTTATTATAAATGGAAAAATTTCATTCATTTTAATGGCTGAATAGGATTCCATTGTGTATATGTATATATGTACCACATCCTTTGTATTCATTCATCCACTGATGGACACTTAGGTTGCTTCCATATCTTGGCAATTGTTAATAACACTGCTATGAACATGGAGGTGCATATATATTTTTATATTAGTGCTTTTCATTTTCTTCAGATAAATATCCAAAAGTGGAATTGATGGATCATACGGTAGCTCTAGTTTTAATTTTTTGAGGAAACTTTATACCATTTTCCACAGTGGCTGCACCAATTTACATTTCCAACAGTGAACAAGGGTTCACTTTTCTCTACATCCTCACCAACACTTGTTATTTCATGTCTCTTTCATGTTAACCACTCTGACAGGTGTGAGGTGATATCTAATTGTCGTTTTGATTTGCATTTCCCTGATGATTTGTGATGTTGAGTACCTTTTTGTGTACCTTTTTGTGTGTTGGTCATCTGAATGTCTTCTTCGGAAAAATGTTTAATTAGATTCTCTGCCCATTTTTTCATCAAGTTGTTTGGTTTTGCTGCTATTGAGTTGTTTGAGTTCTTTATATATTTTGGATATTAATTATCAGACTTATGATTTGCAAATACTCCCAATTCTCCCATTCAGTAGTTGCCTTTTCCCACAAACCTTTACTGAATTCCTACTGTGACCAAACTAGGAGTAAACCAATTTGCCTAAGGCTAATTTGCCTAAAACCCATTCACTTAAAGCAGATTTAGGCGATTGGTACATTTACCTAAAATTTATGTTTACCCCATACTATTACCTATTCTTATTTTATATGTAACAGGATTGTTTTAACCTCTTTTGAAAGTTTTTTAAAATATACCTATTTATATTTTTCTAACCTCTGAACATTTCAAAGATATTTTAGCCAGTTTTCTAAAGGCATTGCCATCTAAGATTTAAATAAAAATTAATAATTGTACTTTAGGTGCTGTCACATTAAAAACTTGGTTTATCCATTTAAGACTATTTTTGCACTCTTGATGTAACTTTTTCCCATTAGTATACTTTTGAACTTTTCTAGAATTTTAAAAAACACTGTATTTAGTCACTGTTTTAAAATGTTTTTGATCTTTCTAAATAAGTATTTACATTACACTATTTCATGTATGAATCATCAAATCGTGTCTTATGAATATTTTGGAATCTTAAGAGGTGTTTAGAACCATTATACATTAGACACAATATTAACCAATAAGCCCATGCTTATTGTTTCTTACCATTTTGTGAGGTATGTCAGTTCTGACCTAAATTTTTTTAAAGAATTAAAGGCCATATCATAAGTTATTAAAAACTATTATTGTACTTCATCTTCTTCATATCCAAACCATAAGACAATACTGGGTCATGAACTGCAAAATGATACACAAATTAGAACACCAAGTGATACACAAATGAGACCAGAGTGGCGGTGGGGCTGCTTGTGGGGAATCATGCGCGTTACGTGAACAGCCTTCGGTTCCTCCACTATTGACAGTGCTTACTGGAAACTGAAGCACACAACCGCCCGCCTCTTAAATGTTTCATAACCGTTCATTCCAGTTAAAGTGCAGGTCATTCAACCTCTGCTTATGGTGCGAGGCTTCAGCCAGGGGTCCGCCATCGGGCTGCCCCTGAAGTGTGCCCAAAGATATTTTCCTCATATTTTATTTTGAAAATTTTCAGCTCTACAGAAAAGTTGAAATAACTGAATAATGAATATCCACATACCCACAACCTACGTCCCATGATTGCTAACATTTTGTTACATTTGTTTTATCACATATATAATAAATCTCTCCATCCATTAATCCATCCTATTTTTTGACTCCTTCAAAGTAAGTTGCAAATATCAGTATGCTTTACTTTTAAATATTTCAACTGTCTTATCATATTTTTTTTCTGGTTCTTAATTTTTTTAGGTAAAATTTACCAAAGGGCACTCACTGTATGATTCCATTTATACAAAGTTCTAAAATAGAAAAAATAATATATGGTAAAATTAAAAAATCAAAAAAAAAAAAATCAGAACCATGATTGCCTTTGGAGTGAGGAAGTATATAGGGTGGACATTGATAGGGATGTGGCCCAAAGGAATTTCCTGGGTTCTAGCTAACCCACATATATAATAAATCTACCTATCCATCAATTCATCTTATTTTTTGATGCACTTCAAAGTAAGTTGAAAATATCAATATGCTTTACTTCTAAATATTTCAACTATATTATCAGTATTTGTTTCTGGTTCTTAACTTTTTAAGGTAAAATTTACAGATAGTGGAATGCACAAATCCTAAGCGTATCATTTGCAATTTTGAAAAACTCTTATCAACACAATAGGATAATAGCTAGAATGCAGGAAATTCCTTTGGGCCACATCCTTATCAATTTCCACCCTACCTACTCCCTCACTCCAAAGGCAATCATCGTTCTGATTTCTTTCTTTCTTTCTTTCTTTTTTTTTTTACATATATTATTTTTCCTACTTTGGAACTTTGTATAAATAGAATCATCACAGTATGTGCTGTTTTTGTGTAATGCTACTTTCATTCAGCGACACGTTTTAGAGGCTCGTCCGTGTTATCATTATTTTCATTTCTCTTTGAAAGCTGAGCAGTGAGAGTTCCAGTCTATGACTCTCACAGTTTGTCTTCAGTCTCCTGTTGGTGAACATCTGGGCTGCTTCCAGTTTTTGCCTATTGTGAATAAAACTGCTGTGGACACTATGTACAAATCTTTTGGTGCTTTTGGTGCTGTGGACACTATGTACAAATCTTTGGAGTTATGTACAAATCTTTTGGTTTCATTTCTAGGAGTGGAATTGTTGGGCCAGAGGGTAGATGTGTGTTTAATGAAAAATAGCAAAACCTTTTCCAAAGTGGCTGTTCCATTTTCTCTGCCACCAGCAACATTGGCGAGTTGCTCCAATATCATTCTCTTTATCTTAGCCATTCTGGTGGGTGGGTTGTGACATCTGATTTGGTATTTACTTGATGACTAATACTGCTGGACACTTTCTCATGTCCTTATCAGGCATTTGTATATCTTCCTTTTTGAAGTATCTGTTCAAGACCTTGATAATTTTACAGCCAGAAGTAACTTACTAAGAAAGAAACTAATATATTACATTAGATGCCGTAATGTACAAAAAGCAATAGTCCTAAAAAAAGAAGATTGAAATGTAAATGATAAAATCAGAAATAGACAATTAGAACAAAGAAAACAATAGACAGTGATTACAAAATTTGGCTTTTAAAATATTTATACTAGACAGTTCTCTGGAAAATAAACTTAGAAGGAAAATCACATAAATTAGAAAGTATAATTCTGAATGAGAACACATAAAAATTTCAAAAGTGGAAGTGAAAATCATCCATATATGTGGAAAATAGTTATGAGAATATGATGCACAAATACATGCAAATAAATTTGAAAATTTGAATGAAAAGATAATTTTGTGATAAATTAAAACTGTCCAAATTCACACTTCAAACCCAGAAAAATATAATTGGCCATAAATAGAATAAGCACATTTCTAACTTTATCTGGCAGGTGTTGGTCCTTTCGTGCAATTGCGAAATACTTATATTTAAAGTCCTTGCAAATATTTGTCTCTTCACTCAGTGAATCATTCCCATTCTATCACCCTTTGTTAACCTTGAACTCTTTCTACAACAGTTACCCTAGAATCAACCCAATGTTTTTTTTTTTTTTCTCTGTACATTTTGATTTGGTAACATTTATTGCACAATTTTGCTAATTCTGCACCAATAGCTGCATGGGGCGTCACTCGGCACCATTGCTGAAGGGCATGCAGGTGCTGTGCAGCCCACCTCTCAAAGGCTGCTTAGACTCTATGGCCACAGTTGTCAACAACGACCCGTCTTTTCCAGCAGATGTCACTGGAAGGTTTGCAGGAGCATACGAACTTATAGGTTGAGGAGTTTCAGCTTCCAGACTCAGGCTTGCGGGTTTAGTGTCAGAAAGGTCACTAAATGTCACCACATGCTAAATGGCACTGAACTCTTTCTCGTTTTTCTCATTGCAAAGAAACCTGCATAGCGATGGAGACACCCAAATTCCTGCAGCTGCCATAAACTTCTCCTGCCAAGACCAGATGGTCCGCACTCACTGTGGCTCAGGCCGCAGAGCAGGTGCCCTGCCAGACTCAGGAGCTAGAATTCTTCTGCATCAGATGAAGCCATTTTACTCACATATCCAGAGGGGCTGTCATACAAGTGAGGGTCTGTTCAGGACTCTCAGAAAGATGCGTGCGAGGAACTGGTCTGAGGACGGGTGTTTGTGAAACTTAAGGCTTCTTGCTCCAGAATGATGTTATGTTAGAGGAAGAAGTGATGCCCCCAAGCTTTTTCTGACAGTTACAACTCTGCCACATGCCCAAGGCTTCTTGCTCTGAAGTAAACTCACGTCCCGTTGAAGTGGCCAATGACACGTAAAACCATCCTGGTAGATAAAGAAGCACGACAATGCTGATGCCATCTGTAACGCCCTCTAATCACTTCTCCTAAAGCCTGTCTTTTCCCTGAGAAAAACCCAACCTCACGAAATATCAATGAAACTGAACAAAGAATATGATATTATGCAAAAATCCATATCAGCACTGGAAACATTTCAGGAAATATAAGGAAATTCTCTCAAGATAGAAAAGCTCAAGCAAATAGAGCCAAGGACCTAGGAAATTTAAAGAAAATTGTTGCTTAGCAAGTAAGTGAAAAATGCTCCCAATAGAACCTCCCCAAGTGTTCTAGTCCTGAACTTCAGAAGAAGGACACGGTAGCCACGCATGCATGTTTTGCAGAGTAAATCTTGATTATACCAAACTTTTTGAGAAGCGCTTCGGGTACTGGATATCACACAGAAACAAGGAATCTTCAAAAAGACAATGAAGCCACAATTGGAGGGTTGAGAAAAAAATTTGTGCTTCAAGATTTTCATTTTGGGGTGTGAAATAAATTTATGTGCTAATTAACTGGAATACATGTGCAGGAACACCAAAAATCAGAAGTGATAGTACCCACAGTATTAATTTCCTAGGGCCGCCGCAAGCGGGGTGTAAGTACCATACACAGGGTGGCTGAATACTATAGAAATGTGCTGACTCACAGTTCTGGAGGCTGCACGTTCAAAATCCAGGTGTCAGCAGGGCCATGCTTCCTCTGAAACTCTGGGTAGACCCGCTCTTTACTTCTCCCTGGTGTCTGGTGTGTGCCGGCAATCGTTGGTGTACCCGGCTTCCAGCAGCAGCACTTGAATCTCCGCCTCTGTCATCACGTGTAATTTTCCCCTCGTGAGTCTGTGTGCCTGTGTCTCTCCTTTTCTGTAAGGACGCCAGTCATATTGGATTCAAAGCCCATCCTACTCCAATATGAACTTATCTTAACCAATTACATCTTCAATTCCAATTTCCAAATAAAGTCCCATTCTGAGGTTCTGGGGGTTAGGACTTCAACACATCTTTTGGTAGGGGTTGGGAGGACACAGTTCAATCATGTATCCTTGGAAAAAAATCCCTGAAAAATTTGTCTTACAAAGAGAGAAATTAATCATAGTAATTACTTCCAAGAAAAGGAAAGATTTAAAGGAAATGATGTTAAACAATGAAACCTGGTACAGCTAAATAATTGTCACTGTTGTTATAAAGCAATACACACATTAAAGTGAAAGTAAAAATGCACAGTATAAAAAATAAAAATTCTATTCTTGAAATTGGAGAAAACACTTGTGAAGTCTTGGAAGATGTGTTAGAAAACAGAAGGTGTGAAAGCACCCTACACTTCTCGTCTTTCACAGCTGGTGATATTGGATGTTACAGTCTTTACATTGACATCATTAAAAATTTTTTTTAATATTTCAAGTTAGTTACATATAGAATAAAGATAAGAATTTTTAACTTTCAAATCACAAAAAGAATATAAAAATATAAAGAATACATGATCAGTATAATCACAGATAAAGGAAAACAAAGTGATAAAAAGCATGAAAAAGAGTTAAGCATAAGTCAGAAGTAAGACTAAACGTACCAATATACATATAAATACATATTAATACCCATGACTGATTAAATTAATATTAAAAACCACACATTGAAAAACAACATAAAATTTGACTATGCATATGAGATGCATGTAAGCAGAGTAATAGAGAAACAATTTAATTTAAAAATATGCAATAATATACTAGAAAAATGCAATGTAGAGACAGCAGGGTGGGGAGTTTGGTGGTAACTGAGGTAATTTTAAAATCAGGCAAAATAGAACTTAATGGACAAAGTTCAGAGAATTCAGTGGAACCAGCACAGGGGATAAGGCAACATTAATAAAAGGCAGTGGATTCTACAGTGGAATTATGACACTTGCAAACTTTTATGTGAAACAATACAACACCAAAATAAAACTAAAACTCTTAAAAATGCAAAAAAATGGACAAAATCTCAACTGCAATTCACTATGGTACAATTTCTCTTATTTCTTTAGTAGATAAAAGGGAATACTGGGCTTCCCTGGTGGCGCAGTTGTTGAGAATCTGCCTGCCAATGCAGGGGACACGGGTTCGAGCCCTGGTCTGGGAAGATCCCACATGCCGCGGAGCAACTAGGCCCGTGAGCCACAATTACTGAGCCTGCGCGTCTGGAGCCTGTGCTCCGCAACAAGAGAGGCCGCGATAGTGAGAGGCCCGCGCACCGCGATGAAGAGTGGCCCCCGCTTGCCGCAACTAGAGAAAGCCCTCGCACAGAAACGAAGACCCAACACAGCCAAAAATAAATAAATAAATAAATAAATAAATAAACCCAAAAGTTTTTTAAAAAAAAGAAAAGGGAATACTAAGTAAGGATAGAGTGGTTTTGAAAAGTATAATCATTACACTTGCTTTAATAGGTATACTTAGCACTTTGTATCTGATGAACAGAAAGTACACTTACTTTGCAAATATGGAGAAAATATTTATAAAAACAAATCAAAGCTTTTAATGAATTAAAAAATATAGAAGTATCACTGGTTACATTCAATGACAATGAAAAAAAATCTAGATGTTAATAACAAAGTTCAACCAAGCTCAAACAAAATCCAAACCACTGGAAATTTTAAAATAAAAACAACAACAAAAAGAACAACTATCGTATATAAATATTACATCAAAGACAAAATTAGAACTCCAATTCTAAACTATTTAGGAAATAAACACTATAAAAATACTAAATGTTCAAAAGAATTGGATGTAAGAGACATATTTTAAGTAATCATTGTTTTTTAAAAAGGAATAAATATAAATCAATTTAATATTCATCTCGAGAAGTGAGAAAAAATTAAATCAATCTAAGGAAAGTAGGTGAAAGGAATTAACTACAAAATATAAAGTAATTAATTTGAAAGGGAAAATGTACAAATTGAATAAAATAAATGAACTCATAAACTTTTGGCCCAGAGTGAGGGGACGTGTGATCATAGACTCACCCACAGGCTTTGAAAGACACATCCCCAGGCTCCCATCCAGGAGATGCTGATTTATGTGATCAGAGCTGCAATGTTTATTATTTTTAACAAAGCTCCAGAGTTGATGTTGATGTGTTTCTTTCTCAAAATACAGTAAATGTGGGCCTCCTTTAAAAGGAAAAAAAATCTCAATATATCTTATGTTGATATATTATTTATGCTATTTTTATACGTATGAATTCCTTATGTTCATAGTTCTTACACATCTGTAAAACCAAACACATTGGGCTTCCCTGGTGGCGCAGTGGTTGAGACTCTGCCTGCCAATGCAGGCGACACGGGTTCGAGACCTGGTCTGGGAAGATCCCACATGCCGCGGAGCAACTAGGCCCATGAGCCACAACTACTGAGCCTGCGCGTCTGGAGCTTGTGCTCCGCAACAAGAGAGGCCACGATAGTGAGAGGCCCGCACACCGCGATGAGGAGTGGCCCCCACTTGCCGCAAATGGAGAAAGCCCTCGCACAGAAACGAAGACCCAACACAGCCATAAATAAATAAATAAATAAATAAATAAAATAAAAAACAAAAAACAAAAACCAAACACATTTACTAAGTAAGTACCATAACAACCAAAAACAACATTAATTCATAGTGACTGGTGATGTTTGTTGTTGGAATTCATAGTTGGGAGATGACATTTTGTATTTTATACTTTCCTGTCTCAACACTTAAATTTAAGCCTGCGGGACTATCACACAAGCCATCACCATTATCATGTAAACCACTGTTACACTATTAAGGTGTGATCATCAACTTAGTTGTACACTGCAAAATGCATTATTAGTTTTAGAAAATTCCATCTATAAAAATCATTGCTTATTAGCTAGTATCCCTGCTACTAAAAGCATGTTCCAAACTGGCACAAAGGTGACAGCACAATGAAGTGCTGACTGCTGGGTTTCCCTGGCTGATTACACTGACCCACTCTGCAAGCTAACTCACTTCTCCCGCTGGTCTGTTCTACGCTAGCAGCTTCCATCCCTTCATTATCCCAATGCGCTGTAATATCATTTAGCCTGCACTTGGCTCCAGGGCATCGTTTTGCATTAAGTCCACCTCTGATCTTTGATCATTAGCATACAGCAATTAAAGTAACACATTTAACCACTGCAGGAAGGGGTCTCATAGAGTCAAGTCAGGATCTCAACAGTGGAAGCTAAAGTCTAACCTTATGATAAAGCTTTTTAGTGGCAGAAGTTTGTCTTTACAACTGGTAATCTGGGAAGGGGTTAATTATTGGCATTTTAACATTAGGCCTTTGCCCACTTAACTGGATCCACACATACTTACTTATCTATCACGATATTAATCTTGAATAATGCATCTTTATATTATCTATTGGTAACAAAATAATTGTAAACACAAATATACATTCAGATATTAAATTACAAGGCAGTTCTTGGTTATAAGATGATCCAGGATATACCAACATTTTTTTTTTTTTTTTGCCATTAGCCATAAAATCAATATATAAAATTCAAAAGTTCACAGAAAACTCATGGACCCTTGAGAGTATGTCTACTAATATCCAGTAGTCTGCAGAAAAATCAGAACCACCGCTCGCCTGCAGGTCTGGGTTTACACAGACAAAAAGAGCAGATAGCCCTGGGCCCACTGTCCCTTTCTGGGCTCACCCACAGCCCAACAGTCATTCAAGCTGCAGACATCTCGCTCTAGTTCTTGGTTTTGACAGCATGTCGGACTCCTGCCTCAATTGGCCAAAATGAAAGCCACCCCACCCCAATTCCACTCTGTGTGATTCCCTTTTCCTACTTCCATCTCCCTGTCCCATAGTAGAGAGTTAGCCAACTGGTCAAAAAAATTGGGTTTCTATTATGTACCTGGCCTTGTTCTAGGTGCTGGGGTGCATGGGAGAAAGACTGATCAGCTCAGAGTGGGGAGAAGTCAGGTAAGCACTAAACAAGGCAAGCCCTATGTGTGGGGAGGCATGACACTGATAACACATTTTAAAACATCCTTAGGTCAACATTATCTATGTCACAATCTGTATAATTTCTTACTCTCGATGGAAAATAATCTATAATTTGTAGTTTTGATATTCTTTATCTGATAATGTCTTCAAGTGCTGGAGTGACTCCAAAGTGGTTTATAAAAGGAAATCCTGGTTCTACCTTTCACCCACTCCTAATCACACATGAATTGGCCTTTATCCAGCTAGGATCTCTTGTCAGGCTGCTCAGTGTCTTAGTAAAATATTGCTATGTGGTGCAGTGGTTAAGAATCTGCCTTCCAATGCAAGGGATGAGGGTTCGATCCCTGGTCGGGAAACTAAGATCCCACATGCCGTGGGGCAACTAAGTCTGAACTCTTTAGAGTCTGTGCACCACAACTAGAGAGCCCGTGTGCCACAACTAAGACCCAATGCAACCAAATAAATAAATAAATAAATATGAACCAAAAAAAAGTGTTGGGAAGCACACATTTATTAAAAAAAATTTAAAAAGTATGTGTGCTGAATTTGTTGGGTTGGGGTGTGAAAACTTGTTTTCAGTTGATTGAATCTTAAATTTGAGCATGCAGATAAAGTTGATAATGTCATATAAATTTGGGCATTTCATTGTAAAATAGTGCTACTACCTGATTTTAATTTTTTTTCCAAAAAGGGTCTTGGAAAACTAGTACCTCCAGGTTTCAGAGAGAACATATTTTATATTTTTTCAAATTTAAATCATTTTTTAATCAATTAATTATTGTATGTATATTTAATGAAAAAAGACATTACTACAAAATGCTCTGCTAGCCCAATCAACTGAAAGCAAGTATGCACCCACCAACCCAACTCAAATTCAGTACACACACGTTAAAAAACATTTCTATCAAAAACATGTAGCATAGTCAAGACAAAATGAGGTCTAATTTGCTTTAGCTGTGTGCATGTGTGAGGGCTGGTTCATCTCAGCAGGAACAGTTCTTGCTCTCTTTCTGTTCTATAGAAGAATTCATTCTTGTCTGTAGAGTCATGGCATAAGAGAGAACATATTTTATTTTAAAATTTTATTTTTTTGTTCGTTGATTTATTTATTTTTAGAGAGAACATACTTTAAGTTGTCTAGTTCTTGTCAAAACACACTGTGAAAAGTGACAATTGAGTACCATCTCAAAAGCGTATAAAAAGAACAACAAATTAAATCCTTCTCCCCAAAAGCTTCCTTATGAAGATAAAAACAGAAATTATTTAAATGGGAAATTAATGTATAATAATGAAAATCAACAAAGAAAATGTTGGCTTTTTAAAAATGTAATAAATTGAATGCTTTTGTTAGGAATTTATCTTTTCTTTTTGTTTTAGTCCAGGTTGACAATCTTTGTATTTTAATTGAAATAGTTTGTTCATTTACATTGAATGTAATTGTAGATATAATTAGGTTGAAATCCATTTTCATATAGGTTGAAAGTGTTGAAAAACATTTGTTTTCCACTTGTCTTCCTGTTCTGTTTCCTTTTTTTTCATCTTTTGTTTGTTTGGCTTGATTGGGCACTTCTTATTATTTCATCTCTCTAACCATTAACTTGTTAGTTATACCTTCTTTTATGATTCTTCTAGTGGCTACCCTAGAGATTACAACATTTGTCTTATGAGAGTCTAACAGGAAGTGGTATTTTTATCACTTCCAGACAATGTAAGAACCTTAGAACACATTTGCTATGTTTAACCTCCCATCTTTTGTGTTATTTTCAAATATTTTAATTTACAAGTATTTCACACATCGTTGTTTTATAAAACTAATATTCACTTAGATTTACCCATGTATTTTACCTATATATTCCTTTTGCTTTTCATTTCTTCATGCATTTTGGTTTTGATTGGAATCATATTCCTTCTGCACCAAGAACTCCTTTAGTTCTTTTGGTGCAGGTCCTCTGACACTGGTGCATGAATATTAATCAAACTCCAAACTGATTGCATCAGTTTTTCACTGATGTCATTTTTTTCTGTTCCAAGATCCTCTCCAGGATCCCACATTGCATTTAGTGTCATGTTTCCTTACTCTCCTCTGGTCTGTGACAGTTCCCCAGTTTTTTTCTTATCTTTCATGACCTTGACACTTTTGAAGACTCCTTGGTATTGCCAATTTTTGTTGTTTGTTTTTAGCCATTCTAATAGTTGTGTAATGATATTCATTGTGGTTTTAGTTTACATTTCTTAATGAATAACCATGTTGAGAATCTTTTCATGTGCTTATTTGCCATCTGCACATGCTTTCTTTTATTAAGTCTTTGTGTAAATTTTCTGCCCTTAAAAAAAATTAGATTGTTTTCTAAATGTTGATTTTTGAAGAGTTCTACATGCATTCTGGATACAAGTTCATTGTCAGGATGTGATTTGTAAATATTGTATCTATTTCTGTGGCTTGTGGTTTCATTCTCTTAACAGTGTCTTTTGAATAGCAAAAGATTTTAATATTGGTGAATCCAATTTGTTAAGTTTTTTTTTTTGGGTGGGTAGGGTTTTTGGTGTCATTTTGAAGAACTCCATCTACCTCAAGGTCACAGAATTTTCTCCTGTTTTTTTTTTGTAGTTTTACATTTTACATTTATGTCTATGGTTCATTATGAAGTATGCTATATATAATATGTGAGATATTGGTGAAGATTCATTTCTTTTGCATAGGACATTCCATTATTCTAGCACCATTTGTTGAAAAGATGTTTTCTTCTCCAATGAATTACCTTTATAACTTTGACAAAAATCAGTTGAGTACATTGATGCGTTTTGTTCCTTTGATCTACGTGTCTGTCCCTTCGTAAGGTACCAATTGGTAGACAAACATGTTGAGAACAGGTTTATAGGAATAACCCCATGAGCAAAATGGTTCAGTATTTGCTAATCCAGTGTTTGTGGCAACTTGATAGAACATAGCTACTGCAAATAAGGGGAACTGACTGTGAATATATTTTCAGCCTTTTCTGCTCCCAGGCGACCTTTACTGAGGAAGTTACTGGAAGGTAGTTTCCACCAAACAAGTGAAAACACCAATTAATAGGAAGGCAGGAAATAGGAAAAAGAAGATGCAACAGATGTGAGAAGCAATGGGAATTCTGGGATGATTTTGAGGATGATTTTGACCTCTAACCAGAGTTGAGTACAAAGAAATCCAATTGTTCTTGTTCTACCTTCCATGCTTATTGCCCGAATCAGCTGAGATCACTCATGTCACCCCACGGAAGCGTTCTTCTCTGTTACCCCTGAGAGTTGGAGGTTGGCTATGTTGAGCAGCTTAGAAGAAAACATACCCTGTTCCCACCCTGTCCCCAACCATATTCTTGCTGGACCACACTACAGCCTTTCTAAAACTTTTAACTATTTCACTGACCACTGACTTTCCCAAATGGTGCTTTGATAATGTTTCAGGTAAACTGAAACCACGTTGTGATCCTGGGAAAGATGCAGATCAGCCTCTCTTATCCTGGAAACTTTTCTAACAGTGGCAAGATCGACCTGAGAGAGCAACTCTGAACACATCTAGATAGCATATTATTCTGTATACATATATACATGGAAAAACTATAAATAAAACTAAGGAAGGGATTAGTAAATCCTTCAGCATAGTGGTTACCTTGGAGAGGACAGAGGAGTGGGATAAAATCAGGAAGGCATTTCTAAGGGGCTGGTAATGTTCTATTCTTAAATTGGGTGATGTGTGCATAGCATTTGTTTTATTGCTGTTCAAACTACACACAGGCACACACACACACACAAACATACAATCAAGCACACAGTGTCACACCCTTTTCTGTATTCATCATACATTTAGGAAAACAATTAAAAAAATTAAAGTTTTTTTCAAATCCCCAAATAGAAAATTTGAGAAGCCCTAGTAAATGTTTCTGGACTCCCCAAAGTCTTGTAATAGTTGGATTTTTTGGCTCTATCATTGAAGATTTTGGTCAACTGTTATTGTAGTACTTTCATTGAAATTGAGCTCTTATTTTTAAACATAAAAGGCTTTCTATGAAAAATATGTTAACATAAAGGAGAAGGAAAATTAGGTCAGAATTTGGATAGGGGCATTTAGTTTAATAATAAATCAGGTCATTGTCTTAAGCTAAGAACACTTAAGAGTATCTCTTCCCACCGGGGATCTATTCTATATTTTCTTTCATTTTCTCTTTTGGTTTTTGGCTGTTTGCTCACTGTAGAAGTTCCTTTCACATAAAGGTTTGCTTCAGTTTGATCAAAATCTATTTTTTTCCCTAGTAGATTGAGGCAAAGGAGAAATTCCTTACAAAGAAAAAAGTAATACGATGAAAAAACCAATGTAGAGTAGAGGAAACTTGATCTAATTAATGGACATGTCTACATGGAGAAACAAATCAAAAGTGGTGGAACACATTGAATTAATTATTTAGAAAATTCCTATTTATACATGATAAGACAAATGGCCATTAACTAAAGTTGTGAAATACCCTATGTGTTCATCATTGCGTTCTCTGACCGTCGTCCCTGAACTCAATTCTTGTGAGATATTTTTGTTTTCTTTTTTGCATGTGGAATTCATTTTAATTTTGTACAAATAGGAAGCCAAGACCGTGTCATGTTAATCTTTTATTCCCAAGTTACTGCACATGTGCAACTCCTGTTCTAGTGTCCTTTTCTATGTCAATGAGTAAGGAAACAATACTCCATTCTTTAGAAATGAAATAAGTTCGGGAGTATCTTCCTAATACTGAAAATGAGTGTCTTGAGAGCTAGGTCAAAAGGATGTTTACTGATAATCAGCTGAATTAAGTTTTGGAATAATCCCACTGGCTGAGGAGTTGAACAAGCAGATTTGCACTAGACTTCCTGCAGTTCTTCCCTCCTCTCAATCCAGAGGAGGACACCTTACCCGACATCTTCATTATCCTCACTTTTCTACATTGAGAAGCTTAGCTTAGCTGATGGGCTGAGGGATCGTGAAAGTTCACAAGTTGCAAGAAAAAGATAAACATTTGAATGATGCCTCTGAAAGGAGATTCATTAGGACTTTCCCCGGCCTTTTTTGCTAATTCATCCGTGTATTGTGGGTGAGAGGTGGGCGTGAATTAGAAGTAGTCTGAGGAAATTCTTGCTGGCTTCAAAAGGATAGAATAAAATCTTCCAAATTCTACAATGCATATTGGTCTTTTCCCCTACTTCATTATCTTGGGACCTTAAACAGATCAGTTTTAGAGAAATGAGGTGTTTTTATGTGCCCTGATATAAGTGCACATATATTTTTAACTGTAGAATATATGTTATTTTCAATAAATGATCTTGAAATTTTCTAGTGGTCTTAGAATTATCACTTGCCTTCCATCCTCTGAGCATCCTCTCCCTGGATGCTGTACATCTTTGTCATAACACTTGTGTTTGCTGTTAACTGTCTACCTTCTCTGCTAGTCTTTTCATTTCTGTGAGGTCAGGACCTGGCTCTCATATCCCCAATTTCCAGGCTTCGGTGAATGCCTCAAATATATCCACTGAGTACATGAATGAATATTAAATAAGACTTACTAGTATCATGCTAATGTTTTATATGCTTTATAAATGAAAAAATAATTATATTTTCTAACGGGGACAAAGCTTGAATCATTGAAGTGTGGTTTTTCTGAAAATATGTTCTATAGAAAATTAGTTCTATGAGATTTTAACAGTTAGCAAAACAAAACCCTGTCTTCTTATTTCATAATCAAAGCTATTTGCAGAGTTGAAAGTTGCCAGATTAAGCAAAACTGAACTTGTTACTTTACCATGGGACATAGAAATGCATTTAATAGGTGAAAATCTTTTTAATAGAGTGCAAATCTGTAAGTGGGGAAAGAGTCCGCATCATTTCTCAGACTTATTTGACTGAAAATGGCCTTTTCAAGAAGCTTCCTGCAGGAATAATATTTCACTTTGGGAACTGCTGTGTTCAAACATGGCATGTACTTTTGTTAACTGAATATTCCATTTTAATTCATCTGCCCTTTGGCCTCATATTATTTATGATCACATGTGCAACACGGACGTAGGAGGGAGATGAACATTGCTTGAGAAACCATCCCCATCATCATTCGGTATCTAGTGGCTCTTTAGCACTTGTGGTGACCTAGTGAGACAGGCTCCACTGTCCCTACCTTACAGGTGAGGAGACTGAGGCTCCAGAGAGGTGACATAAGCTTTTCAATGTCAGTACAGCTAACGTATGTTGCAGGACAGGAGTCTAATTCAGGTTCACCTGGTTCCGATGTACAAGTTTGCTCCACTGATTTCATCAAGTTTAAAATGTGGGCCTTTCCATGACATCTGTCCTCATGACTGGGAGATTCCATGGCACCAGCAGCATCCCTGAGAGGGGGACCTGGAAGGGTCCTGCCTCCACGGCCCCTGGTGAGAGAGCCTGTCCCTTTCCTGCTCTTTGGAATGTTTTCTTCTTTTCAGTTCCAGTTGCCTGCTATTTTTTCTGCTCTTAAATTCTTTGAGGCTTCCCCACTTCCTTGTGATGATTCCTTCTCTTACTATTTCTTGTGGATGTCTCCTTTCTGAAATAACATTGCTTTTGTCTGAGACAAAGTTTGAAAGAAGGAGGAAACTTATTTTGAGTTCTTAATGTATGTTTTATGCCCTTCAGCCTCATTTGATTGGGAGTGTCTACCTTTTTCTTACTATTTATGAATGTCTTTTATCTGCAAAGAATATTAACCACTTGTGTTTTATATGGACCACATATGTTTTCTTTTATTTCCCTTTCAATTTTGTGGATGGATTTTTATAATGTACATAAGATTTAAATTATATATAATTATATCTAGTTATGTATAGTCCCTTACCATTTCTTCTAGCATGTTTATTCTTGTTTTTTTTTCTTAGAAATTTTCAGGCTACTTAGACATTAGTTTAGAGTTGTGTATTCCTCACTTATTTTTGTATGTATTTTTTTGTGTACTAGTGTATGTCAAATGCTGTTTAAACCACATATGTATAATTAAGTAAATGAATAAATAATCAAGTAAAAATATAGTTTGTTATCCAAGATGCCATGCTCACTTTTACACTCTTGGCACCTGAAGGAGAGCCAGACCTGCCTCAGACGTTCGGTGGATGCTGGTTGAGTCAACGGTGGGTGATCATACTGTACTACAAGGTTTATGCAGGATGTCCTTACTGTTCTTATAGGTTGGGGAAGAAACTTTTGTTGAGCTGATATGGTAGGCCAGTCATGCAGTAAAAGTTATCTGTATTCTTCCCATCTAGCCAAAGAGCACCCATTTTTCATATGTGAAGGAGAGAGGCAGCTTCTTTTTCCATTAAGGTTTGTATACAAGTGCCTAAGTAGAAAATGATTTTGTTGGCTTTCATTGAGATGTGCGTTCCTATCTGGAAAAGTCATACAGAAATGAAGGTTTCAGTCATTTTTATATGGTAAAGTTGGATATTTAGCAAATAAAAATACAGGATATCCAGTTAAATTTGAAAAATAGCTCTAACTGCCAAAGTTTTGTAATTTATTGGCAAAAGCTGAATACAGGACATTTAGGGCATCCTAGTGAAGTCAATACAGGAAGCAAGAGAAATATGTAGGATGCCTGGCAAACTTACCATGAAGATTACCATCCTCCCTCTGCCCTCCCCTCAGAAAACGTCCCCATACACAGATGGTCGCTGGCGGCCCTGCTCCTCCCAAGCTCTGGGGCAGGCCCTACTAATGCCTGCTTTTGATGCTCCAAGATGGTTCTCTCTGAAGCATTAATTCAGTCGTACTTATTGAAGACTTACTAGATGGGAAGAGCTTGCTGAGCTCTGAAAGATATAAAAATGATTGAGAAATAGTACAGTTGTGGACTGCATGTCTATGCCCCCGCTATGGGATTAATGTCTTTATGGGAAGAGGAAGAGAGACCAGAGCTTTCTCCCATCTGGAGCACACAAAGAAGAAGCACACAGGGAGATGGTGCCTGCCCTCCAGCCCAGAGAAGAGGCCTCAGAATGGAACCCACCTCACCATCACCTTGATCTTGGACTTCTGGCCTCCAGAACTGTGAGAAATAAATTTCTATGGTTAAAGCCACCCAGTCTATAGTATTTCATTATGGCAGCCAGAGCTGACTAGTACAGCATTAGCCTCAACAAGTTTAAAAGGAGACAAGTGTGTAAACACCCTAAGTATCATAAAAATACCATATTAGAGATAAAATGTTGTGTTATAGGTGTACTTATTAATTTTTAAAAAAATTTCCCTTTCCCCACCTTTGCATCTCATAAGAATGTAAGCTCCATGGGGCAGTGATTTTTATTTTGCTCACAGTTGTATCTCCAGTACCTGGCACAGAATAGGCACTTTCCAAATGTTTGTCAAATAAAAGAAAGGCTTGGTGAATGACAAAAAGGAAATGTAAGTGAACTCTAACAGAAAGGGTTAGAGATAATTCCATGAAGAAGGGTTATGAAGTTCCACGCAGTGGAGATGGAAGCACGGTTAGTTCCGTCTGAGAGAGCGGTGTAAACAAATACGGGAAGTCATGAATTTTATGAAAAGTCTGAAACAGGTGATAACTGGCATATATAGACTTAAAAAGTACTTTGTATTATATTGCAGAGAAACTTGAAAGTCACGGTGAAGCTTTTTGAACTTTATTCTATAAGCTACTGTTTCTCCATGGAAGTAAGATGATGGTAGGTATTCCATGAAAATGATGCTCTGTAGTACATTAATTTGAAACATATTATTTTTTATATGCCCCTCTTAAAGATCAATTCAGATATAAAGGCCCTAAGGACTCCTGTAGTAAAACCAACTAACCAACTTACCAACCAAACACAAAAGTCTGTTTACCCCTAGTTAATTCAATCAATTCTCAGACTTATTTGACAATGGAATCTTTATCTCAAGGGCCATTTTTTTTTAACTTGTGGATTGAATGCTCTGGATTACCAGTCCCTGGAATCTGTGGAGATTTGAATTTTGCTGTGGCATCACCCATTCTCTCTACACTGTCCAATGACGAGTTCATAAAGTAGGGTTTAATGCAGAGACTTGCATTCTAGTCTAGCTTTGCAACTAATTCAGGTTATTTATTCAACCTCCATGAGCATTATTTTGCAGCCATAAAATGAAGAGATTGAATAAAATCATCTTTAATTTCTATGATTTTATGCTCAATTCCCTTGAGAAGCCTAGATTTCAGCTCAGTGAGAAAAATGTTCTTGAGATCTGAGGACAAGATGACCTCAGATACGGGATGATGTTGCAATTTCCTCAGAGACCTGCTTCCAGGCTATAACTTCTTCCTCTCTGGACACATCATTTATATTCTAACATTTAACAGTTGAATCTGCCTCCCATCCTGGACTTATTTCCCTGGAGAAGCAGGTGGAGCTCTCGGGTATCAGCTTGGTCATAAAATTTTGCCAATTAGTTTGGAACAAAACTGTTGAGGTCACAATTCCCCAGATGATGAGGTTTTTCCACACTGTAATCTAATTTGTGGAATCTTTGAGGTTGTTCAGCCCTGATTATTATGATTAACATATAAATATGAGCATAACAAGCATTATAAGAAATGGTACTAGACAGTTTGATCAATTGTTTAAAATGCGACTGATTTAAATTGCTTAAAATAAGCCCTTATGCTTGACGATAGAGTCAGAAGACATAAAATAACACAAGAGCCCTTGTTTGTAATATAATTAAACAAATAATTATTCTCTGCTCCTTATAACCCACCAACCTGGCAAAGTGTGAATTTTGTGTTTATATACAAGGATAAGTCATATTTCCCACCAATCAAAATTCAAAATGGAAGAAAGGAGAGATCATAACAAGTGTTCTTCCTACATCATCCCTCCAGCTACTTATTTTCTCTTTCCAAAGAAAACCAATGTTTAGTTTTGCCTTAAATGAGAGCATCTTATGCTTGTATATACAAACAAATAATTATTTATTGCTCCACTTCTTTGTCCAAATTCTGTCATTTGTTCTGAGCCTTTGGCAATGTGCGTATTGATTCTTTTGAAAAGGTAGCAGTCATGACACTGCAGAGTATCGTGCATCTTAGAATTACCTTGAGTTCTGACCCGTATATCTATTGACCTACAGGCGGCCTCATACCCTCGGGTGCCATACTAACATCTTCAAATTTTTGTGAGTGTTGGGACTGAAGGAGGTTGAGAAGGTCTAAAGAGTACAACTTGTAGTTTCCCAAACCCACCTGATTCTCAGTGGCCTCTTTCTCTGTACAGGTGACTCCATCCTCAAGCGTCTCCTTCCTCTTTCTTCACGTGTGTGACTCTTACCCCAGCACTAGGACAGCTCTCCCCGTGTCTCCTTCAGGATATACATACACGCATGTCCCAGTCCTGTCGACTTAGGCGTTCTGCCTCTGTGCGCCCATGGCCGCTGAGCAACTTTGTCACACTGTGTTGTCATTGTTCTTTCACCTGTTTCCTCACTAATTTGAGGGCACGAATTAGGTTTTTCATATTTGAATTTTTATCTAACTCAAGGCCTGATAAATACAAGGTTACTCAATACATAAAGATTGAATAAATGGGAATAGAAAATTTAAGTTATCAGTGGAGAAAATGGGTTCCACAATTAATTTATTTGCGTCTAAACCCAAGACTTGTTAGGAACACACACACACGTACACACCACTGAACAGTACAGTCTAGTGGTTACCAGTGCTGTCTAGAGTCAGATTCTTCTCTTCCCTGCACCGACTCTAAGCTGTGGGTCCTCGGGAAGTCTACTTAACTAGTCTGTGCCTCTTTTTAAGAAGCATAAAATAATAATAATAATAGTCCTTAATTCATAAGTGTCTTATGAGGAATAAATGAATATATATATATGTAGTGAGAGAGAGAGGGCTTGAATAAGAGTTTAATAAATATTAATTATTATTTACTGAGTAATAATAGGGATTCAGAATCCAGAGTAATTTGGCTCAGATAATTTGACATAATGAACAAATTCATGTATAAATAAATAAATGGCTACTCTTAAATGTGTTCCTTCCATATTTCAGTGAAAAGTCATAACTTACTCATTTGCTCAAGACAAAAATCTGGGGATGATCCTTGACTCATCTCGGTGTCTCACCCACCTCCTCCTTCCATCTAATCTGTCTCCCAGTTGTGATGATTCCATCTTCTAAATATCTCACAAATCTCTTCACTTCTCTCCAACCCTCTTGTTAGCTGCCCTATTCAAGGCCATGTTATATCTTCCCTGGACTACTTACGGAGACCCTTAATCTAATCTTGCTCTTTCCAGGCTTGTTCCTTTTCTATTCTATTTCCATACTGCAGGCAGAAGGGATTTCCAAAAAGGCTATTTTTAGATTATATCACTCCCCAGATGAAAACCCTTCCAGGATTCTTCCTGAGGTCTTAGTTCCTTAACTTGTATTGCAGGAGCTGGCAATTTGTGGGTTTTGCCCATGTCTCCAATTTCCTGTCATTCTCAACCTTGTACTCTACACTTCATCCATACTTTCTGTTGTTGCATTGGGCTGGACTCCTTTTGAGTCTAGTCTTCTGCTGAAACAATTTATCTTTTCTCCTCCACTCCCTATTCTTCTGAAAATCTCATTGGAATTCTCAATTATTTTCACAAGGGTAAAGAGATTCTGATACCAAAAAATTGGATAACTGCTGCCCTAAGGTAGTGACCTGGCCAGGATAGCTTAGAGTGAGCCCACAACCAATATGCCTACACATGCTATAGGAGGTGTCCTGCTAGTCAGAAGGACAGAAACTTCAAAGGTGGCTACCATTAATATCCTCTGAGAGATAAAGTTAATGAATGCATGAAACACATAAAGAGATACTATTAAAAAATAAAGATGAAAGAGAAGAAGATATTCAAAGTACCAAAAGAGCTCTTAGAAGTTAAAAATGTGACAACAAAATTGAAAGATAGAAGGAATGAAAGATAGAGCACAGGAACTCTCTAAGACAGAGGAACATAAAGAAGACAAAATGTAAGAGACCAGAAATTGAGAAGATTTTCTGAGACATCCAACAGCTGAAGAATAGAAACTCCAAAAAAAGGAAGAAACATATTAAACAGAAGAGAGGAAATAATGAAAGCAATGATTCAAGAAATTTCTCAAGACTGAAGGATATGAGTTTCTAGGCTAAAGGCACAACTGAACACCAGTGTGCCCAGCACCAGCATGCATCATTGCAAAACTTGAGGAAGAAATAGTTTCCAAACAAACAATTAAGAATCTAAATAGCATTGAACTTGTCAACAGCAACACTGGAACACAAAAGATAATGGAGCAATGTCTGGAGGGAACATCAATATCCTGAGAGAAACAGCAATACTTGAATCTATAATTCTCAGTTGTCTTTATGTAATACGATTTTTCTTACTGTTTCCTGGTTCTTTGGTTGCAACTACTAAATAATATAAAGCAGCCAAAATCCTGATGATTAAAGAGAGCAGAAAGCCAACAGAATGGAAGGGGAAAGATGACAGCACTGTCCTCTCCAGGGTGGCCTTTATGGAGTTCAGCATTACAGTTAACTCAGGACAGTCTTAGACATTGTATAAAGACACAGTAATGGGATAAACAGCCTCTGACTTACAATGGTTTGACCTAGGATTTTTCGACTTTACAGTGGTGTAAAATTGATATGCTTTCAGTAGAAGTTTCACTTTGAATTTTGATCCTTTCCCTCGTGAGCATGATGCAGTCTGATCCTCTCTCCTGATGCTGGGCTGTGGCAGCCACAGCTCCCTCTCAGCCCAGGATCATGGGGTGATAACCATTCTGTACCCAGACAACAGTTCAGTTTTTCACTTTCAGTACAGCATTCAATAAATTACTTGAGATAGTGCACACTGTATTATAAAATAAGCCTGTGTTATATGATTTTGCCCAACTATAGGCTAATGTAAATGTCTGAGCATGCTTAAGGTAGACAGGCTAAGCTATGATGTTCTGTAAGTTAGGTGTAACAAAGGTACTTTCAACTTACAATATTTTCAATTTACAGTTGGTTTATTGGGATGTAACCCCATTGTAAGTAAAGGAAGATTTGTACTTTCAGCTGGTAATGGTTTTTCCTGTTCAGCAGTGACTCTCTATCTAATTAATCCTTTACTCTGGAAGGGACAGGTCATGCATGATTAATTTTTTAATTATATAATAGTTGATTTTTAAATACATGCAAAATAAAGTAATTAATGAAGCATAACAACAAGATGAAAAGTTGGGAACCCAGCTGCTAACTTAAAAACTAGAGTATTATTTATATCGTTGCATCATCTTTCATACTCTTTCTCAGTCCCATTCCCCTGACACCATACAGAAACAGTCACTACCCTGCATTTTGTTTTTATTATTCCCTAGTTTTAAAACATCTAAAGACTAAATACCCATATGATACAATTAAGGCATTTTTCTATATCCCATTTCTAAAATCCAATTAGAATTACAAAGAATGAAAATACAGGGGAAAAAACCCACTCATCTTTAATAAAATGAAGAAGTAGCTATAATAGAACATTAAACACAAATTATGAAGCCTAATCATGTGAAATCAAGACCCAGGGGAACATAAGGGAGCTGAAACCTAGCACCTAGTACTTCAGACTTAAATCAGGAGGCAGTTTCTTTAAGAGTGTTATCTAGGAAGGGTGGCCAAGATGGCAGAGTAGAAAGACTCAGAGCTCACCTCCTCTCATGGGCACACAAAAATCACAATTTTCTGTAGAACAACCATTGATGAAAAAGACTGGAACCTACTAGAAAATATCTTCTACATCTAAAGACGTAAAGAAGGAACCACAATGAGATGGGGATGAGGGGCGAACTTGCAATATAATCAAATCCCATACTTGCCAGGTGGGTGACCCACAAAATAGAGAATAATTATATTGCAGAGATTCTCCCACAGGAGTGAGAGCCTCCCCATGTGAGGCTCCCCAGCTCAGGGGTCTGGCACTAGGAAGATGAGCCCCCAGAGTATTTGGCTTTGAAGGCCAGCAGGGCTTAATTTCAGGAGCCCCACAGGACTAAGGGAAATAGAAACTTCACTCTTAAACTGCACACACAAACTCTCACATGCACCAGGACTCAGGGTAAAAGCAGTAATATGATAGGAGCCTAGGCCAGACCTACCTGCTGGTCTTGGAGAGTCTCCTGGAGTGGCAGTGGGGTGGCTGTGGCTCACCCTGGGGACATAGACATTTGTGGCAGACATATTTGGGAACATTAAACCACATGAACACTGCTGCTGGTGGCTGCCATCTTGGTAGCTCATTATCACGGAGACCTGACCCTACCCAACAGCCTGTAGGCACCAGTGCTGGGAAACCTCTGGCCAAACAACTAACTGGGTGGGGCTGTGCCAGCAGACAGGCTGCCTAAAGACTTCCTGAACCTACAGCCACCTCTAGACATGACTCTAGACATGGCCTTGCCCACCAGAAGGACCAAGACCCAGCTCCACCCACCAGTGGGCAGGCCCCAACCCTTCTCTCCAGGAAGCCTGCACAAGCCTGTAAACCAGCCTCACCCACCAGGGCTGAGATGCATAGGATGCCTCCTACAGAAGACCACTCCTCCAAGGTCAAGAAACATATCTAACCTACTACAAACATAAGAATGCAAATAACAACTTAGACAAAATGGGGTGGCAGAGGAATATGTTTCAGATGAAGGAACAAGATAAAACCCCAGAAGAAGAACTAAGTGAAGTGAAGATAGGCAATCTACCTGAGAAAGAGTTCAGATTAATGATTGTAAAGATGATCAAAGAACTCAGGAGAATGGATGCACAGAGCAAGAAGTTTTTAATAAAGAGTTAGAAAATATAAAGAACAACCAAACAGAGATGAAGAATACAATAACTGAAATGAAAAATACACTAGAAGGAATCAATACTAGACTAAATGATACAGAGTAACAAATCAGTGAGCTGGAAGACAGAGTAGTGGAAATCACTGCTGCTGAATAGAAAAAAGAATTAAAAGAAATGAGGATGGTTTAAGAGACTTCTGGGACAACATCAAGCACAGTAATATACTCATTATAGGGGTCTGAGAAGGACAAGAGAGAGAGAAAGGGCCTGGATAAAATATTTGAAGACATAAAAGCTGAAAACTTCCCTAACCTGAGAAAGGATACAGTCACCCAAGTCTGTGAAGTGTAGAGAGTCCTGTACAGGTTGAACCCAAAGGGGAAGACACCAACACTCAGTGCAATCAAAATGACAAAAACTAAAGGTAAAGAGAAAATATTAAAAGCAGCAAGGGAAAGGCAACAAATAACATATAAGGGAACTCCCATTAAGCCATCAGCTGATTTTTCAGGAGAAAGTCTGCAGGCCGGAAGGGAATGGAACAATTTATTTAAAGTGATGAAAGAGAAAAACTTACAACCAAGACTACTCTACCCGACAAGGCTGTTTCAGATTTTTTTTTTTAACCAGGGGAGAGTGCGAACACAGTCCCCCACTACCACAAATTATGCAGTCAAGTTTCCCACATTTGGGGAAATTGCAGGGGTCAGCACATCCGGAGTGCAATGGATAAGCCTTGCCCTGGGAGAACCACCTTCGTGATCATGGTATCTCCCTTGTCAGGTAAGTATATTCTCTTTCAGATTTGATGGAGGAATCAAAAGCTTTATAAACAAGCAAAAGCTAAAAGTGTTCAGTATCACCAAACCAGCTTTACAACAAATGTTAACTTCTCTAGGTGAAACAGAAAAAGCCACAACTAGAAATAAGAAAATTACAAAATAAAAAAGCTCACTGGTAAAGGAAAACATACAGTAAAGGCAGGAAATCATCCACACACAAAGCTAGTAGGGAGGTTAAAGGACAAAAGTAGTAAAATCATCTATATCCACAATAAGCAGTTAAGGGATACACAAAACAATTAGATGTAAAATATGATATCAAAAACAGTAATCATGAGGGGAAGAGAGTACAAATGCAGGGATTTAAAAGCGCCTTTGAAATTAAGAGATCAACAACTTAAAACAATCTCATATATATGATATATATATATATATATATATATAGAGAGAGAGAGAGAGAGAGAGAGAGGAGGAGGGAGAGAGAGGTGGGGGGAGAGAGAGTCTATATATATGTATACATGTATATATATAGACTGCTATACAAAAACCTCATGGTAACTGCACACCAAAAACTACAATAAATATACATACAGAAAAGAAAAAGGAATCCAAACATAACACTAAGATAGTCACCAGATGGGGAGAGAAAAGAACAAAAGAAGAAGAAAGGGGGAAAAAAGACCTACAAACACAAATCCAAAACAATTAACAAAATGGCAATAAGAACATACATATTGATAATTACTTAAAATTTAAATGGACTAAATGCTCTAACTAAAAGACAAAGAGTGGTTGAATGGATAAAAAAATAAAACCCTGTGTATAAGTTGCCTACAAGACATTAACATCAGATCTAGAGACACATACAGACTGAAGGTGAGGGGATGGAAAAAGGTATTCCATGCAAATGGAAATCAAAAGAAAGCCAGAGTAGCAATACTTATAGCAGACAAATAGACTTTAAAATAAAGCCTCTTACAAGAGACAAAGAAGGACACTACATAATGATCAAGGGATCAATCCAAGAAGAAGTTATAACAATTAGAAATATATATGCACCAAACATAAGAGCACCTCAATATACAAGACACATATTAACAGACATAAAAAGAGAAATTGACAGTAACACAATAATAGTACAGGACTTTATTATTATTATTATTTTTAATATTACAAGACTTTAACACCACATTTACATCAATGGACAGATCATCCACACAAAAAATCAATAAGGAAACACAGGCATAAAACATTAAACTAAGTGGACTTAATTGATATATATATAGAGAGCATTCCATCCAAAAGCAGTAGAATACACATTCTTTTCAAGTGCACATGGAACATTCTCCAGGATAGATTACATACTAGGCCAAAAAACAAGCTTCAGTAAATTTAAGAAAACTGAAATTATATCAAGCATCTTTTCCGACCACAATGCTATAAGACTAGATATCAACTACAAGAAAAAAAGCTGCAAAACCCCACAGACACGTGGAGGCTAAACAATATGCTACTAAACAACCAATGGATCGCTGAAGAAATCAAAGAAGAAATTAAAAAATACCTATGTACAAATGAAAACAAAAACACGACAACTCAAAACCTATGGGATGCAGCAAAAGCAGTTCTATGAGGGAAGTTTATAGCAATACAAGCTTACCTCAGGAAACAAGAAAGATCTCAAATAAACAACCTAACCTTATACCTAAAGCAACTAGAGAAAGAAGAACAAACAAAACCCAAAGTTAGTAGTAGGAAAGAAATAATAAAGATCAGAGCAAAAATAAATGAAATAGGGACAAAAAAAAAATAGAAAAGTTCAATGAAACTAAAAGCTGGTTCTTTGAAAAGATAAACCAAATTGATAAACCTTTAGCCAGACTCATCAAGAAAAAAAGGGAGAGGGCCCAAACCAATAAGATCAGAAATGAAAAAGGAAAAGTTACAACTGAAACCACAGAAATACAAAGTATCATAAGAGACTACTAAGAACAACTATATACCAATAAACTGGACAACCTAGACGAAATGGACACATTCTTAGAAAGGTACAATCTCCCAGAACTGAACCAGGAAGAAGTAGAAAATATGAACAGATCAAATCAGTAATGAAATTGAGTCAGTAATTTAAAAACTCCCAACAAACAAAAGTCCAGGACCAGATGACTTCACAGGTGAATTCCATCAAACATTTAGAGAAGAGTTAATGCCTATCCTTCTGCAATTATTCCAAAAAATTGCAGAAGAAAGAACACTTCCAGACTGATTCTATGAGGCCACTATCACCCTGTTACCAAAACCAGACAAAGATATCACAAAAAAAGAAAATTGCTGACCAATATCACTGATGAACATAGATGCCAAAATCCTCAACAAAATACTAGCAAACTGAATATATTAATATTATATTATATTAATATATTAAAAGGATCATACACCATGGTCTAGTGGAATTTATCCCATGGATGAGGAATTTTCAACATCCACAAATGAGTCAATGTGATACACCATAACAACAAACTGAAGAAAAAAACCATATGATCACCTCAGTAGATGTAGAAAAACTTTTATAAAATTCAACATCCATTTATGATAAAAATTCTCCAGAAGATGGGCATAAAGGGAACATATATCAGCATAATAAAGGCCATATATGACAAACCCACAGCTAACATCATACTCAATGGTGAAAAGCTGAAAGCCTTTCTTCTAAGATCAGGAACAAGACAAGGTTGCCCACTCTTGCCACTTTTATTCAACATAGTTTTGGAAGTCCTAGTCACAGCAATCAGAGGAGAAAAAAAATAAAAGAAATCCAAATTGGAAAGGAAGAAGTAAAACTGTCATTGTTTGCAGATGACATGATACTATACATAGAAAATCCTAAAGAGGCTACCAGGAAATTACTAGAACTAATCAATGAATTCAATAAAGTTGCAGGATACAAAATTAATGTACAGAAAACTGTTGCATTTCTATATATTAAAGACAAAAATATCAGAAAGAGAAATTAAGGAAACAATCCCATTTACCATTGCATCTAAAAGAATAAAATACCTAGGAATAAACTCACCTAAGGAGGCAAAAGAGCTTACTCTGAAAAGTATAAGATGCTGATGAAAGAAATTGAAGATGACACAAACAGATGAAAAGATATACTGTGTTGTCGGGTTGGAAGAATCAAATTGTTAAAATGACGATACTATCCAAGGTGATCTACAAATTCAATGCAATCCCTGTCAAAATATCAACGGCATTTTTCACAGAACTAGAAGATGTGTATGGGAAGACAAAAGACCCTGAATAGCCAAAACAATCTTGAGAAAGAAGAAGAGCTGGAGGAATTACACTTCCTGACTTCTGACTCTACTACAAAGCTATAGTAATTTTAATTACAATATGGTATGGCACAAAAACAGAGACATAGATCAACGGAACAGAATAGAGAGTATTAAAAAAAAGAGAGAGAGGACTGGAGAGTAACTCAGAAGTTTGGCTGGAGCAACTGGAGGGCTAGAGTGGCCATTGCCTGTAATGGAGAAGATAGTGGGTGGGTCAGGTTTTTGGGGGAAGACCAGAAATGTGCAGTAAGGTCATAGTGCATAGATGGCATTAGAGGCAAGACCTGGGGTAGAATCACGAAGGGAGTGAAGGTGGGTAAAGAACAAACAGGTTTAAAGATGGAGCCCAATATTGAGAATTTAGTGATATAAAAAAGAATAAACAAAAGAGATAAAAAGATAACCCAGGAGTAGAAAGACGTGCGCTCACTCCCTCTTGCGAGAGCACCAGAATCACAACTAAACAATCATCTGAACAATGACTGATGTCATTGATCAATGTTGAGCTGAACAACCATTGACAGGAAGACACTGGAACTCACCAAAAAAGATACCTCACATCCAAAGACAAAGGAGAAGCTGCAATGAGATGGTAGGAGGGGCACAATCACAATGAAATCAAATCCCATAACCACTGAGTGGGTGACTCACAGACTGGAGAACACTTATACTACAGAAGTCCACCCACTGATGTGAAGCATCTGAGCCCAACTTCAGGCTTCCCAACCTGGGGGTCTGGCAATGAGAGGAAGAATTCCTAGAGAATCAGACTTTGAAGGCTAGCGGGATTTGATCGCAGGACTTTGGCAGGTCTGGGGGAAACAGAGATTCCAATCTTGGAGGGCACACACAAAGTAGTGTGCACCTCAGGACCCAGGGGGAAGGAGCAGTGACCCCATAGGAGACTGAACCAGACCTACCTGCTAGTGTTGGAGGGTCTTCTGCAGAGGCGGGGGTGGCTGTGTCTCACACATCCAGGCAGAAAATTAATAAGGAAACACAACACAAAATGGCACAATACACCAGATAGATTTAATTGATATTTATAGGACATTCCACCCGAAAACAGCAGATTACAATTTCTTCTCAAGTGCACATGGAACATTCTCCAGGATAGATCACATCTTGGGTCACAAATCAAGCCTCAGTAAATTTAAGAAAACTGAAATCATATCAAGCATTTTTTCTGACCACAATGCTATGAGATTAGAAATCAATTACAGGGAAAAAAAAGTAAAAAACACAAACACATAAAGGCTAAACAATACGTTATTAAATAACCAAGAGATCACTGAAGAAATCAAAGAGGAAATCAAAAAATACCTAGAGACAAATGACAATGAAAACACGATGATCCAAAGCCTATGGGATGCAGCAAAAGCAGTTCTAAGAGGGAAGTTTATAGCAATACAAAAACAAGGAAAATCTCAAATAAACAACCTAAGCTTACACCTAAAGCAACTAGAAAAAGAAGAACAAAGAAAACCCAAAGTTAGTAGAAGGAAAGAAATCATAAAGATCAGAGCAGAAATAAATGAAGTAGAAACAAAGAAAACCATAGCAAAGATCAATAAAACTAAAAGCAGGTTCTTTGAGAAGATAAACAGAATTGATAAAACTTAAGCCAGACTCATCAAGAAAAAGAGGGAGAGGACTCAAATTGATAAAATTAGACATGAGAAAGGAGAAGTTACAACAGACCCCACAGGAATACAAAGCATCATAAGAGACTATTACAAGCAACTCTATGCCAATAAAATGGACAACCTGGAAGAAATGGACAAATTCTTAGAAAGGTATAACCTTGCAAGACTGAACCAGGAAGAAATAGAAAATATGAACAGACCAACCACAAGTAATGAAATTGACACTGTGATTAAAAATCTTCCAACAGACAAAAGTCCAGAACATATGGCTTCACAGGTGAATTCCATCAAACATTTAGAGAAGAGCTAACACCCATCCTTCTCAAACTCTTCCAAAAAATTGCAGAGGAAGGAACACTCCCAAACTCATTCTATGAGGCCACCATCACCCTGATACCAAAACCAGACAGAGATACTACAAAAAAAGAAAATTACAGACCAATGTCACTGATGAATATAAATGCAAAAATCCTCAACAAAATACTAGCAAACAGAATCCAACAACACATTAAAAGCATCATACACCATGATCAAGTGGGATTTATCGCAGGGATGTAAGGATTCTTCAATACACGCAAATCAATCAATGTGATACACCATATTAACAAACTGAAGGATAAAAACCATATGATAATCTCAATAGATGCATAAAAAACTTTTGACATAATTCAACACCCATTTATGAAAATACTGTCCAGAAAGTGGGCATAGAGGGAACCTACCTCAACATAATAAAGGCCATATATGACAAACCCACAGCAAAAATCATTCTCAATGGTGAAAAACTGGAAGCATTTCCTCTAAGATCAGGAACAAGACAAGAGTGTCCACTCTCACCACTATTATTCAACATAGTTTTGGAAGTCCTAGCCACAGCAATCAGAGACAAAAAAGAAATAAAAGGAATCCAAATCAGAAAAGAAGAAGTAAAGCTGTCACTGTTTGCAGATGACATGGTACTGTACATAGAGAATCCTAAAGATGCCATCAGAAAACTATGAGAGCTAATCAGTGAATTTGGTAAAGTTGCAGGATACAAAATTAATGCACAGAAATCTCTTGCATTCCTATACACTAGCAATGAAAGATCAGAAAGAGAAATTAAGGAAACACTCCCATTCACCATTGCAAGAAAAAGAATAAAATACCTAAGAAAAAACCTACCTAAGGAGGTAAAAGACCTGTACTCAGAAAACTATAAGACACTGATGAAAGAAATCAAAGATGACACAAACAAATGGAGAGATATACCATGTTCTTGGATTGGAAGAATGAATATTGTGAAAATGACTATATTATCCAAAGCAATCTACAGATTCAGTGCAATCCCTATCAAGTGACCCAGCATTCCCACTACTGGGCATATACTGAGAGAAAACCATATTTCAAAAAGACACATGCACCCCAATGTTCTTTGCAGCACTATTTATAATAGCCAGGTCATGGAAGAAACCTAAATACCCATTGACAGACGAATGGATAAAGAAGATGTGGTATATAGATCCAGTGGAGTATTACTCAGCCATAAAAAGGAATGAAATTGAGTCATTTGTAGAGATGTGGATGGACTTAGAGACTGTCATACAGAGTGAAGTAAGTCAGAAAGAGAAAAACAAATATTGTATATTAATGCATATATGTGGAATCTAGAAAAATGGTACAGATGAACCAGTTTGCAAGGCAGAAATAGAGACACAGATGTAGAGAACTAACTTATGGACACCAAGGGGGGAAAGCGGTGGTGGGGGTGGTGGTGGTGGGATGAATTGGGAGATTGGGATTGACTTGTATACACAAATATGTGTAAAATAGATAATTAATAAGAACCTGCTGTATAAAAATAAATAAATAAAGTAAAATAAAAAAATAAAATGATGAGGAAGCTTCTGCCGTGGTTAACAAAAAAAAAAGAAAAGATAACCCACTGAGATCCCTCACTCCTTCCATCACATGAGGACAAAACCAGAAGTCCCCAGTCTACAACTTGGAAGAGGGCTCTCATCCGAACATCACCATGCTGGTACCCTGATCTTGGACCTCCCCTCCTCCAGAACTGTGAGAAGGAAATTTCTGTTGTTGATAAGACACCCAGTCTATGGTATTTTGTTATAGTGGCCCTAATGGACTAAGACACTGTCTCATAGTGTTTAAAGGAGTGATGTATCGCTTTTTAAAAATATTGGAGTTGGAAGGCAGGAGAGTATACTGTTAATGGTTTGCATTCAATGGGAAGTACTGATTGGAATTATTCAGAGGTATCTTTTGTGAGTTTCATGGTGCAGTAGTTCCCCTGCCCCTTATCCACAGTGGATATGTTCCAAGACTCCACAGTGGATGCCTGAAACCATGGGTAGCACTGAACCCTATATATACTATGTTTTTTCCTATACATATGATAAAGTTTAAAGTTATCACACAAACACAAAAACAAACAAAACAAAACAAAAAAACAAAAAATAAAAGAGACAGTGATATAGGAGGTGCTATGGACTGAATTGTTTCCTCCCGAAATTTACGTATTGAAGCTCTAACTCCCAACACAACTGTATTTGAAGATACAGCTTTTAGGAGGTAATCAAGGTTAATGAGGACAGAAATGTGAGGACCTAATCTGATAGGACTGGTGGTATTATAAGAAGAAGAAGATCTCTCTCTGTCCCATCCCACCCAACCCCACCACGCACACACACTGAGGAAAGGCCATGTGAAGAGGACACAGCAAGAAGCCACTGTCTGCAACCACCTTGATCTTGGACTCCCAGCCTCCAGAACTGTGAGAAAATAAATTTTTGTGGTTTAAGCTTACCCAGACTATGGTATTTCTGGTAGGGCTGAGTAGCTGCCAGAGCTGACTAGGACAAGAGGACACCAAGAAAATGTAGTGTCCTGGGAGCAATGGATCAAAGCCCTTCAAAAAGATGGGGGTAATCACCAAATTCACGAGAGTGGTTGCTTGCAGTGTAAAGAAAGAGTCTTGGGGTTGAACAGTGGGCAAGGGGTGTTAATTTTAATTCTTTCTTTAGTGTTCTATATTTCTCAATTTAGGTGGTAGGTATGTAGCTGTACTTCATAGTATTTTAAATATATTTTTTGTGTGTATGAAATATTTCATAAAATTTGAAAAATAAACTCACAGAGATCAGAAGAGAATATAAGAGGAAAATTTTTTAAAAGACACTGGGTTGAAATCTTAGATGGAATCAACAAAAAAGAATGACTGAAAACAGAGACATATTGAATAATAAAGAGGGTAGAAGATAAAAAGCCAATGGAATACAAATTGGTAAGGAATAATTTCAGATACATAAATAAACATAACATGTGAATGGGTTAAATTTTCTACTTAAAATACAGACTGTCTGATTGAGTTAAAAAAAAGTTAAGAATGCTAAAGCAGAAAAAAAACCACTTTGTAGGAAGTGCATCTTAAAAAAACAAAAAAGACCCATCTAGAAAGGATGAATGATATACCAAGTAAAGTGTAACAGAAATAAAATGAGGGTCAAAATTAACAAGATGAATGGAATTAACACTAAAAGCATAAAATGTGAAAAAGTGGGATTTTTTATGAATAAAAAGCAATTCATCAAGATGATAGTAATCAATCTTTGTGTCCCCAAAATAAGATTAATATTTACAAAGATTATATTATAGTATTATGTTATTATGATATTATAAAAAAATACTATTAATAACACAAGGAATTATTAACATCCACAGTCAGAGTGTAGAGAAAAACTCAGAAACTGATGGCTGAAGAAAAAAAAAAATCTACGAAAGATTTGAACAACATCACTAACAAATTCAATTTTTATAGATTTATAACAAACTAGCTCTCTCTTAAAACAGCATTTTTTTCCCAATGCCAGGGGATCACTTAATATTGATCCTGTATTAGGTTATAGATAGCATCCATATAGATAAAGAAGATTTATAAACAATACAGACCATATTATCTAAACTGAATAAAGTATATGTACTAAGAAGAGAATAGGAACAAAAATCTGCCCAATAGAAGATTAAAATATGATATGTTAAATAACTCAAAGAGGAAATCAAACAGAAACTGAAAACTAAAAATAAACAAAGATGGAAACTTTATAACTGAAACTTTGATATGTATGTTAAGCTGTACTCACAGGAAAATGTGTAGCCATATATGCATTTTTTAGAAAACAGTAAACTAGAAAATAAGTAGCTAAAAGGGAATAACAAAAATAACCATGAGGTAGTAAGATGACATAATTAATCAAACTAAAGAGAAAATAAATAGAAAACAAATAAGCCAATCTCAAAAAGTTAGCTTGACAAGTCAAATCAAAAGCAGTTTCTTCATAAAGATCAAATATTATGAAAGTTTGATCAGGAAAATTGGAAAACATTAACAAAAATATTAGGGATAAAAAAAGACACATAAATATAGTAGAGATTAAGAATGTAATAAAAGAATATTAAGCACAGTAGATATGAAAATCTAGGTGATTTCCTAGACAAATGTTTTTGTCTTGATTTTTCTAGACAAATATTGATTTCCTAATTTGACCTGTGAGGACATTGAAAACCAAAGAAAATCAATAGCCAAAGAAAAAAGAAAATATAGCCAAAGATCTACAGAGAGAGAGAGAGGGAGAGAGAGAGGGAGAGAGAGAGACAGAAATGTACTGGGCCTACATAGTTTTGTGGATGACTTTTATCAAAACCTAAAAAAAAAAAATACCATTTTTGAAGTCTCCTATGTTTAGGAAAAATGGAAAGCTTTTAAATTTAATCTGTGAGATAAGAATTGTCATGAAAGTAATAATACCAAAAATTATAATTGATTTCAATAATAAGTAATCTGTAAGTCCTAAATATGTCATTAAAAATTCCACTTGGGACTATCTCAAGAGAAAGAAGGATATCCCAAGAGTGGAAGGATTGTTCAATATTAAGAAATGTACTTATGTAATTCACATTAAGAGGCTACAAAGTATGGTTAAGATTACAGGCTCTGGAACCAGACTGCCTGGGTTTAAATTTTGAGTCTGCCAATTTCTAGCCTTATGACCTTGAGTGAGTTACTCAAACTCTCTTCTCTTCTAGGTCTTCTTTTGTAAAGTAGTTATTATAATTGTATCTAGCTCATTAAGTTTGTTTGAGGTAAATGAGTAAATATATGTGGAGAATTTAGAACATTGCTTGGCAAATAAATAAATATTTTAAAATTAAAAGAAATTAAAAAAATTTTAAAAGAAACAAAACAAAACAAAACAAAAAAATATAGAACACTGCTTGGCATATATAAGTGCCCTGAAAACTCAGTTTTAAAATGTTAGACCAAAGGATGAAGAACAAATGATCCTATGTTGTTAGATGCCCAAATAGTATTTAAAACTGCAATATTTATTTCTAACAAAAGTATAAATAACCTCTTAATAGAAAGAAAATCCATAATCTAAAAAGCAAGTGGAAAATTACAGCAGCATCAATTTGTGTAATTTTTCAAGCATCATTCTTAATGGTGAAACATTAGAATTGATTCCATGAAGTCAGAGAATACAAAAATGTGAACTCTTAATGCTACTATTCATCTCTATTCTGGAGATCTAAGACAATGGAATACAATAAGAAAAACATGGGGTTAAAAAAAATGAAATGGCTACTGTCTTTGGCAGGTGCTGTGTTTGTATAGAAATTCTCAAGATACAACTAAAAAAAGAAAGAGAAATATCAATTGTTCTCCTATATAGTAACAGTACACAATTATAAAGAAATAATACAAAATAATTCAACTTACAATAATTCAAACTGTAAAATTTCTAGACTGAACGTAAGAGTTGCATAAGATATCTATGTGAAAACTATACAATTTATGAAAAAATTAAAAATAAACAAATAGAAACGATGTTCATGGTAAGGAAGATTTATCATATTAAACATGTTAATTAATCTGGAACTGTCCTGTAAAACAAAAATCTTGAGATAATTTTTGTAGAAATTGAAAAACTGATTTTGAAGTTAATCTGGAATAGTGACATGAAGGATTAGTCAAGGGAAGTTTGAAGAAGATTAATAGTGGAGCAAGGTTCCCTCATCCCAGTTTATCCCACCAGAAATCAAATATATCATGCAACTAAGGTAATTAAAACTGCATGATTATGTAAGAATTGAAAAGAGATCAATAGCATATACCCATGTGAATCCAGAATTTTTAGTATTCGATAAATGCAGCATTTGAAATCAGTGTTATAGAGCAGGGGTCCCCAATCCCCTGGGTCACAGACAGGTGTCAGTCCATGGCCTTAGGAACCGGGCCGCACAGCAGGAGAGGAGCGGTGGGCAAGTGAGCGAAGCTTTATCTGCCGCTCCCCATCACTCGAATTACCACCTGAACCATGCCCCCCTCCCCCTGTCCGTGGGGAAAAATTGTCTTCCACGAAACTGGTTTCTGTTGCCAAAAAAGGCTGGGGACTGCTGTTATAGAGGACCCCAAGTGGATACTATCATATACCAGCAATTGGAAGATAAATCAGTGTAGTTTCATAGGAGGCCAAGAGCCAAGCGTGCACGTCTCTTCCCAGCTGCCTTCAGTGACACCATGTCGGTCGGTAGCTGTGGTGGGAGTATTTACAGAAACTTACAAATGCTACAAATCAGGGATTTCCTCTCAAGACCATCCCATGCTCCCCACCCCTACCCCCATGAATCAGTCAAATATTTATTAGCACACTAGTGCATATATCCTTTGCATAAACAATTCTACTTGTAACAATACATCCTATAGAAATTCTCAGCCATGTTGGATCGGTTCAGCTGAAAGTAAAAGAATGACCAAATCAAACCGAATTACGTTATAAGGACGCTTGTTATTTCACAAGGTGGGAGTTTGGAAGCCAAGCGTGAGCTGGTTGACTCAGTGGCTTCGAGGTGTCATCAGTGACAGGTTCTTTTCATTGCTCTGTTCTGTTGCACATAGAATTTGCTTCATCTTAAGGCTGGTTACTCTCTTGATTATGAGATGGACAGTCCAGTGTGGGAAGAGAGAAACCTCTCCCTTGACCACAGGACCTGTTTTTCTGTGACTGGGCCCGCTCAGGTCAAGACAGTCACCAGGGCAAGGCACACTCTGAAGCCTCTGTCTTCTTAGGATGTGCTGGGAAATGGGGATTCGTGCGGTCAGTTGAATAAAACCAGGATTCTTCTAGGCCCAGGTATATCTCCTAAGTTAAAAAAAAAAAAAAAGGATAAAAAGGAAAATCTTCAAAATAAAAATGGTAAGTATTAATTGTAGAAGCACGTTTATTTAGAATAACACAGCACTTGTGTATCTGTGCCTGTGTGTGTGTGTGTGTGTGTGTGTGTGTGTGTCTGTCTGTCTTAGGGAAACAATGGTACCAGCCTTAGTTAAGGACCTCATATATTGCACTACTGGCTTGGGACATTTGTGGGCTGAGGCTGCCCGGTGAGAGGGAGGGGAAGAGCCCAGCTGGGGGCATTCATTCTCTGCCCTTACAGCTTCTTTCAGGATGTTCTTTAAAGGACACATATTATGCTTTTCTTGAAAAAAAAGAACATAAAGGTAGTTTTCTTTTTGAAATATGATTTTGTGTTTCATAATGCAATAGAGTAGGAATTTTTATCATCTCATTTATTTATTGCCTTGAAAGGACCATTCTCTCTTGCTATAGGGAGCCCACTGCAATTTGATAAAATGTTATCATACATATTTTTAAATCACATTCAGCTTAAGTGTAATACCAAATAATGTATCTGCCACTTTCTATCATGGAATATCCAGCCTCTATGAATCCTGTTGGTGTATGTATTTTACCTTTACTTGCATATGAATATCTTCATTTAGTGGTATTCTGAGTTTGCATATGATTTTTTATCTTAGTTTTCAAACTAAGTACATTATAAGCTCATATTTATGTGTTCCTATATGATTTTAAAACTATAATAATGCATTCCATGTTATATTGATCAGATGGGGTTATAGGAAGCTCCCCGGGTTTTAATCTAAGCCCCCCATGCCTGCACCCTGGAAAGGAAAGATTGTGAATTCAGCTGAGATGTTTCCAAGATTCAGGACACACTATTACACCAGTGTGTGCTCTGATGGGTGTTTTGTTTTGTTTTGTTTCTCTCTCTCGGTTAAAAAAGAAATCAAGTCCGGGGCTGAGTTCAAGGCATTCATGGCTCGGAACGAAGCCAGGCTGTCCGTCTTTGGAAGTGGGCTCCGGCCCGGGGAGGGACTGAGGCCCCGCGCGCAGCTCGGCGCAGACCGTGCGCCCTCGCTGCCAAGTCCGCCGCGCTCTCCATTGAGCCGGCGAGGACCCGGCGCAGCTGCTGATGCTGCGGTGTCAGCTCTGACACCGGGTCACCATAGCGACGGAGGCGGCTGCCAGAGAACCCTGGGGGCGAAACCCCGCCTGAAAGGACAGGAAAGTGACACTGGCCAGTTCGTGCCCAAATACCGGTTAGGTAGGAGACAAAGCGGGTTACAGATCAATATAAAAAGAGAAAAAATGCAAATCAGTGTCCTCGAGCAACTAAACAAATTATATTAAACCAACAAATAATTACCGGTCCCCAGTATTTCCAGGCGGGAGCCAGAGGGCAGGCTGGGGAGGGGGTGAGACTGGGGTTTAAATCCCAGCTCTAAGGTTTGATGCAAAATTTGGCAAAGCTACAATGCTAATTTGTAAAGTGCATAAAATAATGCTTACCTTAAATGAAGTGTGGAGAAAATTAATGAAAATATCAGGTGTAAAGTACTAAGGGCTTAATGAACAAGCCAGCACCCCTGGGAAACAACAAACAGTTAGGAAAGAGATTAAGACACTTCGAAGGAATGACAATCGATGTTCCTAATTGTGACCCTCAAAAAGTGTAACAGTTGAAGTTCCTTACGAATCATAACAGAAAAACGGATTTCTGTTTGTGTAGTTTTGATATTAGGTTTATTTTACTATGTATTCCTGAAAGGCACTCTATTTGGAGTACACATCCTATCATAAATATTTAATTATCTGAAAAATTAAACCAACCAACATTCTCTATCTTATTCTGGATAATTTACTATTATTAATTTTAATAAAAAAGCTACATTCTCTTTTTTTCCCCTGTTATTTCTGATTGTAAAAGAATTGCCCACTCAGTAGAAAATTTGAGAAGCAGTTGAAGCTATGAAAATGCAGAGCTGACAATATCTATAACTCCATGCCCAGGAAAGCAATTTTAACATCTGGAATATTTTTTCAAGAGTTTTCCCTATGCATATTTTTGAGTAATTGAATTCATATTGTACATACTTTAAATTTTGCTTTGACTTAGTGGTATTTAAAGGCATTTCCCCCTGCCTTTAAATTAAAGGGAAATTAAATTAAATTAAAATTTTAAAGTTGCATTTTATTTCTTCGATATATTATGATTTAATTATCTATGACTATATTACAGAGAGTTTTAAATGTTTTCTTTTTAAAAAATAACCCTAGGTTGAATATATTTGGCTTAAACACCTGTCCACATTTTAGATTATTTCCTTAGAATAAATAAATTCCTCAGAAGTGGAATTACTGTGTCAATATGTATGAAAAATTACACCATTCTTGTTAATATGGCCAAAATTCCTTTCAGAAAAGTTTCTGCTTGACTCTTACTAGCAATATCTGAGGGCACTCAATAACTTCTGTTTACTTCATCTTTGTACCTTGACATTTGAAATCATCTCATTTTTAATTGAAAAGTTTTTATAATTAGGAAGCTGATATTTTTCAAATGCTTACTAACCATTTGCAATTTATTTTATGCTGTCGTTTATTGGTTCATGACCTTTGTTTAAAAGATGACTTTGTGTATGTGAAATGGATGGGTAAGAAATTTGGAGCAACTCATCCACTAAAAGCAACTAGAAAATGTGGCAAAACACCTGCAAGGTAGCATCAGAGACCTAATAACTCAGGGAACCACGGATTCAGGAGACAGGGGAAGAGCGAGGTCAGATAGGCAACCTGAGATTTAGTGGTCTTTACCCCTCTGCTGCAACGTGGGCAGGTTCACGGGGACAGAGGCTCCAAGACCTCCCAAGAGGAAGGATGAACCTGGTAACCCCCATCATTTCTGATTGGATCCTGGAAACCTGCTCTCCAGTAGTGAACTAAGAGGCAGTAAGACTTACAGGGACTTCGGCTCAGCTGGGAATCACCTCAGTTACTCACACTGGATGAAGGGCATCATGGGTTAGTGCCCCCAGTCACCTGCAGAAACAAATGTAAATCATACTTGGTCCAACCTTGTTTCAACAGACAGCTGTCCAAATATCTGTGTTGAACATTTCTTTTATGTCACTCAAATTGAATGGAAAAAAATGGTAATTAAAATTTGGCTTTTGTTAGCTGCTTTGAAAGCCTTGGAAACAATACAGTGATATGCTTGTACCAACTATCATTCTAAGCACTCTGAGATTCCAAGGGTCTCTAAGGCAGTGTTTGTGCAGCCCCTCATCTCCTGCGGGCACAAGGGCCCAGCAGCTAACTGCTAAGGTTGCAGAGCTGCAAAAGGGGATGAATGAGCACACAGCCTTAACAGGGGTCCTACTGTGAGGGCCCTAAGAGGAAACTAATGGAATCTGAGACCTGAGATTGGGTGTATGTTTGTGGATGAGCTCGGAACCTGGACGCCTAGATTCCCCTGAACCATCCGGGCCCACAGAAGCAACATCCTCCCTCTTTGCAGAGGAGCACAGCCTCCTTGTGCTTGCAGACCCCACCTCTTGGAGCCCTCCCCTGAGAGGCATCTCACGAGATGACCTTAGATCCATCCTCACCACCCTCACCATCTCTGACAGTTACAGCCAAATCTCAGCACAGTCTGAGCGAGAAAACCCAGTCCCTGCTCTAGGAGGAATAACTTGGACACAGAAGTAATTGTCCTTGAGTTACATATACCAGCTGCACCTGGGAGGCCACATGTGGGAGTGGATCTTGAGAGAAGCAGAAGAGAATATGAGACTCAAGAGACTCAATGGGGAAAATTCACTTGCCTGGCAGCACTTTCCCAGGACTTGGGCTCAACCACCTTCCTTGACCACTGCAGCCAATCCTAGCACACCCCTGGGATGGCTCCTTGAAGCTTGGACAGGAAAATCAGATGCAGCTGCCCCACTGCTTTAGGGTAGTATTGAGGAAGGGATCAAAAAACTCAGGAAGGTGGAAATGAAGAAATGTACTTATCAGGTAAGATGAAAAGATGTAGCATCTCAGCAGCCTTCTCAGGGGCTCCGTGAGGACGTTCATCTCACTGAGGCAGTAAGGGATATACCGTGAGGGGGAGGCAGCAGCATCTTTGGGAATTTCAATGATGGTTATTCTCTGGAATTGATGGTAGGACGTAGGGGTGCATAGTATCGGTGTGTGGATGGAAGGCACTTGGCCATCGCAGGCAGGCATGGTGGATACAACTACAGTAACCATGGTAATTAGCAGCAGTGCTGGAGTGCAATTTAGGGCTCCTTGCCTGTAAGAATCTGTTCCGAGGAGAGAGATAGGTGGATAGCTTGATTTTCTCCAAACTGCGAAAAACACCAAATATCCATCAATTATCAAACGGATGAATAATTGGTGTTAAAATCATGTAATGGAATTCTCTTCAGCAATGAAAATGAACAATCCCAGCTACATGCAATAATGCAAATGACTACACTTAATGTTGAGCAAAAAAGTCAGATGCAAAGATCACATATTAAATGGTTCCGTGTATATCAAGTTCAAAAAAAAGCAAATCAGAATTATGACAAAATAAAGGAGAAAAATAATATGATCATCTCAATAAATGCAGAAAAACCATGTGATAAAGTTTAACATTCCTTAGCAAGGAATAAATGGAACCTATAGCAATGAACTAATAAATATATTAGTGAAATATTGAAAGTTTTTCTTTTACATTAGATGACCACTACTGTAGGTCTCTAGCAAGTAAAATAAGGCAAGATAAATTAATAAAATATGTAAGGATTGGAAGGGAAGAAGTAAAACTGTCATTATTTGCCAACAACATGACTGTGTATGTAGAAAATCTAAAAACTTTACAGATGAACCATTTGAATTAAAGAGTGAATTTAACACAATGGCTTGGTAGAATTAAATACAGTAAGTCCGCTACATATGAACCTTCAAGTTGCAAACTTTCAAAGATGTGAACGTGCATTCACATGTCCAATCACGTAAGTTAGTTCACGTGTCTGGCATATGTTGTCATGTGTGTGCATCCTCTGCAAGTGGCTGTGCTTTTGTGTACTTTACTGTATAGTACTGTAGAGAGTACAGTAGCACAGTATCTTTATTTCAAGCCCAGGATGTCTGAAAGCAAGCATAAAAGCAGCGGTGATGTAGCTGGTACTGCTAAGAAGTGCCAGCTGTTGTACTGTACTACTGTACTTTTCAAGGTACTGTACTGTAAGATTAAAAATGTTTTCTTTATTTTTTGTGTTTGTTTTTTATGTATTATTTGTGTGAAAAGTATTGTAAACCTATTACAGTACAGTATTATATAGCCGATTGTGTTAGTTGGGTACCTAGGCTAAATTTGTTGGACTTAACGAACAAATTGGACTTACGAATGCACTCTTGGAATGGAACTCGTTCGTTTGTAGGGGACTTACTGTATGCAAAACACAAAACACAATTTTACTCCTATGTATCATCAACAATTAGAAAATGAAATTAAAATTATACTATTCACAATAACATCATGAAATATCAAATATCTAGGAGCAAATCTAATATAAAATGCACAAGACTTCTACACTGGAAACTTTAAATCAGTACTGAGAGAAGTTAAAGAAAACCTAAATAAGTAAAGCAATATATTTTGTTCTTGGATTGGAAGATTGGGTGTTATTAAGATGCCAATTTTCTGTGAGTTGATTTAAATGATAAAATCCTTATTTTAAAAAAGCTAGCAAGTGTGTGTGTACACATAGGTGCAAACTGATGGGCTAATTCTAAATATGATACAGAATTTTAGTCCCAAGACAAACTGGAAGAAGAATTTAAAAAGTTGAAAGATTTATACTCTGGATATCAAGACTTATGATTAAGCTAGAGTAATTAAAATATGCGTTATTTGTGCAAAGACGGAGAAATGGACCACTGAACAGAATAGAGAGCACAGAAACAAGCTCAATACATGCAGTCACTTGATTCATGACAAAGATATTATCGGAGAGCAATGGGGAAAGGACAATAAATAAATGGTGCTGGATAGGCATAAAAACCGCATATCCATAAGAAAAAGATTTAATCTTAATCTTTAACTCACATTGTAAAATAACAGAAACTACACAGATTGGTCTCTGCTCTGCTTCCCGCCACAGAGTTCCTAAAACCCTTGTAATTTCCTATGTGATAAAAGCACCAGGAGCATCTTTTGTTCTGATATTTGGTCTTTGACCTTGGTTCCTGACACAGAGCTCCTAAGTCTCTTGGATTTTCCTGAGTGATAGAGTGTCTTTTGTTTTAATAAGGTGACCTTTGGTGGGCTTCAGGATGGGAGCCGGTCACCAGAAAGACTAAGCCATGATTAGAAGTTTGGAACTTTCAGCCCCACCCCCGTCCTCTCAGAAGAGGAGAAGTGGAGTTAACAATTGATCATGCTTACATGAAGAAACCTCCTTAAAAATTTCAAAAATACGGGGCTCAGGGAGCTTCCAGGTTGGTAAACACGTCTACGTGCACCCCAAATCCATGAGGACAGAAGCTGTTGTGCTGGGGACCCTTCCAGACCTCACCCTCTATACCTCTTCGTCTGGCTGTTCATCTGTAGCCTTCACATCATATTCTTTATTATATAATAAACCAGTAAACGTAAGTAAGTGTGTTCCTGAGTTCTGTGAGCGATTTCTAGCAAATAATCAAGCACGAAGAAGGAGGATTCTTCAATTTGCAGCCAAGTCAGACAGAAGTTGTGGGTAACCTGGGGACCTCCTACTTGCAATTGGCATCTGAAGTGGGGGAAGGCTTGTGGGACTGAGCCTTTAACCTGTGGGATGTGCACTCTAGTTGCTGTCAGAATTGTATTGTAATGCAGGGCACTCAGCTGGTGTCAGAGAACAGCCTGGTGTGGAAAACCCACACACCTGGTGTCACAAGTATTGTGAGTGTGAGAGTAAAGGAAAACACAATGAGTTTTCTTCTCAGACACAAGCCCTACACAAAAATAAATCCAGATGGATTGTAGAGATAATTGTGAAAAATAAATCAATAACATTTCTAAGGAGATAACAAGAGAACATGTATGTCTTTAGGAGTAGGGAATGTTTTCTTAAATGTCAAAAGTATTAACCAATAAGAAAAAAAAAGATTATGGAAAGAACACATTAACACTAAGACACGTTAAGAGAGTGAAATACAAGCCACTGAATTGGAGAAGATATTTGCAACACATATAATTGAAAAGAACTTGTATTAAAAACAAAAAACTCCTAAAAATCAATAAGAAAATGACAACCCAATAAAAAAAAGGGAGCAAGAGATTTTAACAACAGCTTCACCAATGGAAGTACAAGTGATTAATAAACATATGAAAAGGAACGAACACTCATTAGTCATCCAAGAAATGCAAATTAAAACCACAATTAGATTCTGCCACACACCTACCAGAATCGCTAAAATCAAATAGGCTGCCAATAGCAAGTGTTCGCAAGAATGGAAAGCTCTCATACACCCCTGGTGGGAGTATAAATGGGTACAGTCACTTTGGAAAACTGTTTCCTGTTATCTATTAAAGCTAAACTTATGCATACCCCAGATCCTGTAATTCCACTCCTAGGTTTAAACTCAACAGAAATACATACATATGTGAAAATATGTGTACAAGAATGTTTATTGCACATTATCTTTAATGGCGAAAGACTGAAAACAGATAAAAATTTCATCAACATTATAATGAAATAATATTCACTGTATGAAATATCTTCATACAATGGAATGCCATCCAGTAATTAGGATGAATTAATTACAGCTGCATACAATATAACACTATAAATCTTGCAAACATGATGTTGAGAGAAAGAAGCCAGACACAAGAAATGTGTGCTGTGTGATGCCATTATATGAAGTTAAAATACAGATAAATCTAATCCACGATGTTAGAAATCAGGATGGTAGTTACCTTCGGAGATGACTCTAGGAGTACTGATTGCAAGGGGGCTAAAGGGGCACTTGAGGGGCTGGCGTATTTTAACTCTTGATCTGGCTTCTGATTTCATGATGTGCTTTTTGTATGTGTGATAATTCGTCATGCTGTGCACTTACATAATTCACTTTTCTGAATGTATGTTATTCTTCAATAAAGGTGTTCCTAAGACAGGAAAGAAAAGAAGTACTTTACTGGTGTAGAAAACTCAAATATTCAGGGGTAGAAGTAGCTTCAAGCTCAGTCAGATCTCATTGCTAACAAATCTTTATTAAATGTGCAAGTGTCTTATTGGCAGCAGCACTAGCCAGGATATGGCTGAGTGCCTTGAATTTATGCAATTGCTTCTCCTTCTTGGCCTTCCTTTCTTCTACCTCTACTTCCACCCCATGAGTCATTTCCTCCAGGCCTACGGGGTTAACGCCTGCCTGTGTGTCTAAGTCTGTGCAACAGGTGTTCACTGGGCAGTGTTCAGTCCCACCTAGTTAAGGTGACATTTCGCTTTTATGGGAAATCATTTCTTGTAGTTTCCCATTATCTATTACATTCACATGAAATTGCATAAGAAATATTGTTCGGTTGGTGAATGGCCCCATGGATTGTAATTAAGTTAGTTACTAGCCTACCCTCTCCAAGTATGGATCAAATCTATTTCTCTTATCCCTTGAGGACCATTCTTCCAAGCAGTCTAGTGCCCAACCTCTCCTCTCAAGGATGTTTGTATAGCAAACAACCAGGCTAGGTAGAGATACTGAACCAAGGGCAGATGTGTTTACTGTCCAGTATAATAGAGATAATGCCTCCCTGGGGAAAAGGGCAGGCAGGTCTTCTTGCAGTTGCCTTAATAAAAGATTGGGGTTTTCTAAGCTTGGGGTTCTTTGGCTATGATGAAAACCCATGGCCAGCACATCCTCTTGGTCACCTCCTCATTACCCAGCGGGACTTGGGGGACGAGGGGAACTGACGCATACATGAAGTTCATGCTGCCTGCTGTGTCCTGGGGAACAAAATTCTCTGTCTCTGACCCAGGAATCGTGTGTCTTCTCTCAGCATCCATGAAACTGTGGCAGGCTAACTTATTAGCTTGCAAGTAGGATAAATTCTCAGACCTCTTGTAATTCTTGAAAGAGATATACTTGGCTTCATCTAGTGTTGCTACTATGTTTGCAATACAAACCAAAACTGATTTTCTGAGTTTAACAGCGTTAAATAATGAAAATTCACCGAGCTGATCTCCCTGTGCTATGCAGCTCAGTGCTTTGTGACCACCTAGAGGGGTGGGATAGGGAGGGTGGGAGGGAGGAAGATGCAAGAGGGAAGAGATATGGGAACATATGTATATGTATAACTGATTCACTTTGTTATATGGCAGAAGCTAACACACCATTGTAAAGCAATTATACTCCAATAAAGATGTTAAAAAAAAATAGAGAAAATTCAATTGAGTAAAATGTAAAGATCACATTGGCTTTATCAAATGATTCATGAATCAGGCAGCAACTCATCCAAGTTTTTAAAGGCAGAAAGAGGGTGAAACAAGGAACTTATTAGCGAAGAATGCATTGTTTCCAGGAAGGTCGACCTCCTGAGGGGAACCGAAGGGTCCTATCAGGAGGGTCACCTCACTAGAGCTGACCAGTTAAGACTGCATTCCTGAGAGAGTTTGAAACTGCAGTTAGGTTAGGTATTAAGTCTTGGCTTGCAGTCGTGGGGCTTAGCACAAATGACTCTATTTTGATTGACTCTATTTTGGGCCTGTTGGTTTTTTCTTTTTAACAAAAGTATCCCAGATAAGTTGCCAAATATAGTAGGCAAAAATTGTGTGAGTTAGATAGTGACAAAATGGTTCAATTTAATCTAGGGGTGTGGGCTTAACGATATCTCCTCCGAAGTTATCCAGAAGCTTCTTCTTCTGTTTGGGACTAGGAGTTCATGCCCTTGGCCTGAGCTCGTCTGCAGGAGAGGAGGTTGTGCTGTCTCCCAGACATGACCAGTGTGACCCCGGACCAGACACGCGGTGAGTGAGGGGTGAGTCGCTGATGGTCCTCCAAAGATGGCTGGAAGGGTGACTTGCTCTGAGGAATCTTCGAGGCACTCCCAAGAAATGTTTTTGATCAGCTTCCAACACTGAAGAATGGAGGGTCTCCATTTCTTCCTCCCCGTAATCCTCATGGTCTCTGCCTCTATTTTTGTTTTTTTAATCTTTCTCCTCAAGCTTTGATCTAATTTCTGACACAGAGAAGAGACTTTGCTCTGCAAGTATGCCTCCCAGTCACAGCATTTGTTTCTGTTTTTACCCAATAAACTCACTTCTTGGGTGTGTGGTGAGGGTGTGACAGAGAGAGGAGACCCTGGGGTGTATTTGAAAGAATTTAATGTATTTCTGTAGCAAGGGAGGATGCACGTACACATCTGAGATGCATTTTCCAGCCACATTTGTATTTCCAATCCAGAGTCTTCTTCTGACCTGCGTTCAGCTGCGCGGTGCCCCTCTTCCCGTGAATCCCTGCAGGAATCTAAAGCTCACAAGTTGGAAACCAGCCCCTCATCTCCTCTCTTTGTGGTCTCTGTCCCAGCAATGGACGTTTAGTCCCATTCGAAACACAGTGTGGTCAGCTCCTGCTGAAGGAGGGTGATTCGAATGCTAATGTCAGCCCTCTTTGAATCTTCTGAGTACAAGAGGGAACTGAACAACAACTGTGGTCATCAGTGCCCAGAACTTTGTTTTTAATGACTGAAAAGTAAAGACACCCACAGTGAATATTTTTCCACTTGAGAGGATTTATGCATATTTCACTTATCTAAAGTTTCAACTAATAGTATTTGTGGCTCTTATTGTAATTCTCCTCAGTGACTATTGCCAGGATTAGAGGATGAGACTATTTTGATTTTTAGAGGTAAAAGGGAAAGATTTGACATAACAAACATTGTGTTCATCACCACTTATCTCTACTTGTAACTCATGCCATCGATAGCATTAAAAGTCACATGTATTTACAGGTTTCAGGCAAAGAATAGACCTATTAGAAATTCCACCCCCTAAAATATATCAAGGAATTATCTGCATTGCTTTGAATCCTGCCATAAATTCTCATTTTTGAGTGTGATCAGCATAGTATAAGTTGGGAAGACTGTTTGATCCTTGCCTTTACTAACACTGGCTGATGGACATTGTCTTTGTTTCTGATAAAAGAAAAATCTTTCTGCAAACAAGATATTGTGAATATAAAAAGTGTCACACTAAAGGTGTGCTGGCCTCAATGTAAAGGTGATCAAACAGAAGAGATTGGAGACACATTAGGTCAGAAACTTGTACTTTGCTCTTCAGGGACAAACTCCTATCAGAGGAAAGAAAGAATGGAAGCCAAATAAATTCTACATGGTGATTCCTCTTTCCTAATACTACAAAAGTCACTCTTAAAATTTTGCTAAAATGCCATTTATAAAAGTTGACACCTCTAACTAAACAGATTTTTTTTTGCTGCATGGAACTTTCTATACTGGTCTTCAAGGTGAGACATTTATAACAGTATTGGAAGAAAAATGCAAGAGGTATCCCTCCAATGTCATCCTCAACAGCAGAACACTGTCTGGTACACTGACCTCCTATCCAGTCTCTTATTTTCTAGTTTTAAATCCCTTCAGTTCTTTCTCTGTGTGATCACTGAACTGGGCTTTCTAAATGCAGAATTTACCATGTCACTCCTCTACTTACAAACTGCTGTGAGTCTCCATTGGTCTTAAACTAAAGAGCAGCTCCTTAGTCTGTCACTCAAAATCATTCTCAATCTAGGGCCAACCTCTATTCAGCCTCATCCTCTGACACCACCTCCACCCCATCCCCTCTTCATTGCCTCCACAGTTACACATTAGAGTCTAACCTCCCTGAACACCCCCCGCCTCCCCTGCCAGCTCTGAGCCTCTGCACCTTTGTTCTGCTGACCTGGATTGCCCTGATCTCTCTTCCTCAGTTACAAACTGTCACTGAAGATCTTTAAAGGCTCAACTCAAGTGTTACCTCTCAGCTAGGTATTCTTCCTCAAAGAAGAGTAAATTTCTCCATCTTTTAACTTCCCTTGAAATTTTGCATTTCCTACTAGTGAAGTGTATATATCACATAGCATTATTGTCATTTGTCACTTGTCTGTACTGTGAGTTGTGTTTCCCACTGGCTCACAGTCTGTCTCCTGGAAGGAATTTTTGTTTCTTGTTCACAAGGTATAAATTTGTTTTGATATAAAAAATTTTAATAAGTTATAATGCATTTATTGACTATTACCAGACAGAGTCATTCTTCAATCATTGATCTGTCTCTGCTATACTTGGAAATCAAGCTAAGCCTTAGACTGTGTTCGGAATCTAAGTTTGTAATGATGGAGAGAATAGTAAGAGTTTGAGACATTAATAAATGAGATATAATATGTGATCAGAGCATGGGTGGAAGCAAAGGAGATGTTAGAAACTTGAAGTTCCCCAGGATAATGGCAGAACACAGAGTGAGAGTAAACTTAAACAAATAAATAACATTAAAGGATGGCACTGGAAAACAGTAAGATACTTCTTCCAAAAAATTAAGCATAGAATTACCATATGATCCAGCAATTCCACTTCTGGGTATATACCCCCAAAAATTGACAGCAAAGACTCAAATCAATATTTGTACACCAATGTTTATAGCAGCATTATTCACAATAGCCAACAGGTGGAAACAACCCAAATGTCCACTGGTAAATGAATGATGAATAAAATATGATATATACATACAATGGAATATTATACAGCCTTAAAAAGGAATGTAATTCAGACACATGCTACAACATTTTGCTAAGTGAAATAAGCCAGACCCAAAAGGACAACTATTACATGATTCCACTTATATGAGGTACCTAGAATAGGGAAATTCATAGAGAAAGAAAGTAGAATTGTGGTTTCTGGGGGCCTGGAGAGGGGTGAATGGGGATTTATTGTTTCACGGGGTACAGAGTTCTAGTTTGGGGTGATGAAGGAATTCTGAGGATGAATAGTGGTGATGATTGTACTACAATGTGAATGTACTTAATGCCACTGAATTGTACACTTATAAATGGTTAAGATGGTAAATTTTATGTTATGTGTATTTTACTTTACCACAATAAAAATTTAAGGAATACTTCTTGTATCTGGGAGCATATTCTAGAAACCTACTGTATTTAATACACTTATGCCTCTGCTAAATAGTAGTAATGTCTTAAAAAAGTTGGCTTCCTCCACTTATTTTCATTGACATACATCTTCATTGTTTCACTTTCATCTGACTCATTAGCACAAACCAAATTATCAACCAATATTCATGTTGAAACTACCCTTTTTCTGACAGTATGAATAATTTCTTTGCTGATTAGACAGTAATCTAGCATTTATTCATCATCTGATTTTGTTACATTGTTCTTTAGCAGTAGAAGTATAGGTTGCATTTTGCAAGAAATAGCAAGTCACACTGAAGTTATAGGTTATGGAATTAAGATAAAGACTATGTATCTTTTGTTATTATTTGTAAATTATGTGGGCATCTCCTTTGGGTCAGTAAAAATTATAATAAACAGATGTACATATATACTTGCCTACAGTTTCTTTTTGGAGGGCTGGTTGTTAAATATTTTCCACACACCACTGCTTTGGGCCCTAAACAGACTTTCCTAAAAACACACACCACAATAGACACCTGTAAAAGTCTCATTTCTCTGTACAGTAGTTAAGATTATGGGCTCTGGAGTTCAGCTCTGTCATACAAGCTGGCTGACTTACCTGTTCCAAGCTTCCATTTTCTCATCTGCAAAACAGAAATAATAAATACCTAGTTCATATAGTTATTAAGAGAACTAAATGTAAATATTTATGTGTTTATGTAATATATGTAAAATTCATAACACTATGCCTGACACATAGGGTGTTCTTACCAGATGCTAATTATTATTATAATTCTGTTCTAATAGTTTGGGTTTTATACTTGTTTGGAAGTTATCACAAAATAATTTTATCATAATATATATATTGGTGTACTGCTGAGGAAATCACTCAACCTGATTTTGAATTTCTGTATTAGAGTTTTCTGAATTTTTTGATCATACAATCCATTATTAAAAGAAATTTGAAGACAATCCCATTATGTGACTACTTATTTATAAATTACATGCATATTCTACTGAATTACATACATTATAAACAAATAAAATAGAATTTAAAAAAGAGAGAAAGGTGAATTATATTTTAAATTATTTAAAAATTTTATATTTCCTAACAATAAATAGCAACCTGTTAGCTTTCACCCCTGTTGCAGGTAGTATTTTCGCAAAGCAGCCACACCAATGCATCCCATCCCATGCATTCTTCTCCAGTTGTACTGTTGACACTCCTTCCAGAAGAAATTTTGTCTATGTTACCCCCTATTGAATCTGGTGGGCCTCTGACTACTGCATGGCTTCCAAGGCTAGATCATAAAAGGTCATAGAGCTTCCAGCTGACTCTCTCAAGTCATATGTCTTAGAAGCCCTCAGGTGACACTTAAAAGGTCAGCTACCCTGAAACATACTGAAGCATACATGGACAGGCCACAAATATACACAAGATATAGAGAGATACCCCCAAAGCCCCAGCTATTCTAGCCTCCAAGATCATCCATCAGAAATATGAATGGGTAAGCCCTTAGATTATTCCAATTCCCAAGCTTTGAGGAACCCTAGCTGACATGGAGTAATGCAAAAATGAATCCCTATGGAGCCCTGTCAAAATGGAGATTCATAAGCAGAATGAATGTTGTTATTAGACACTTAGTTTTGTTGTGATTTTTTAATGCACCAATAGATAACTAATACATAAATAATAAATAATACATAAAAATAAAACTATTATTGCATATATATGTTTTTTATTGAGCACAATGTATATGCTTCACTAATTTTGAAACTCTTGACTTAAAATCATATGATATTAGGAGACAATTTCCAGAATGGTGGCATAAGGACCTCCATGGACCCCCCCCTCCCCAGTGAAATAACCTAGCTGGTAAAAATTAGAAAAGAAACTCAACCATTTTAAATCTCTGGAAGCACACACAGAAAGGAAGAAGCATTTGTTTAAGAATATCTACTTGGTAAGAACAGTATAAGTCAGTGGCATTTGAGCCATGACTCACTCTTTCTTTCCTCACTCTAGCTCAGCAAAGTGGAAGCTTCGCTCTGCAGAGCTGTGGCCAAGAACATAGTGCTGCCTTTTCCATCAGCTCCCTTTTCCAGCCTTTCCATCAGCTCCCTTTTCCAGCCTTTTCCATCAGTCAAGGGCTGTGGTACCTCTACTTGAGGGGCAGGCCACCAGCTCAGTGTTGCAGAGGCTGTATTTGAAGCAAGAGCAGTGAGAGGTCTGGGGAATCCCTTCCTCCACCTAACCCCTACTCACAGGACGGAAACTACCCAGGCATGGCAGACCAAGAATACTGGGACCCCAGCTGCATTCACCTCAGCATATAGGCCAGAGTCTGCATCCCAGGGGAGGAAATCAGAGAAGTCCAGAGGCAGCTGCCCCAGCCCAGTGACCTGTTTGTGAAGCAGAGTATCACTCTGAGAGAAGTGGGCCACTGAGCTGGTCCCCACCTCCAGAGCAGTGACACAGAGCTTTTGCCCAGCAGGATATGTAGGTCATAAGAACACAGAGCTTTAAAGCTCTACCCAAGGGAGCTAACTATTTAGAACAGAGTGTGGGGAAATTCAAGCCTAAGGGTGCTCTGGAAAACAATGGAGGTAAGCAGTGATGATAAGCAATTAAAAGGAGGCTGGAAGCTTCATGAGAGCAACAGGCTACAGTGTAAACAAGCTAGAAGTTTATCAGAGAAAGCCAGGGAAAGAGACAGTGAAAAAGAGCCCTCCTGTGGTCAGACAAACCTCAACAAGTGGCCTCAAGGATTTGGATCAGAATAGGTAGCACTTTATGCCCAAAAGCGTTATTGAAAACAGTCAACCAGCAGTTAATGGAGACTGAGAGCTGGATGTGATACCAAGGTAGGCAGACAGTTTAACATAATCACAGGGAAGGGGAAAGTCAAATGGAACCCTGCTAAATCCACTACAATTGCAGAGTAACAGCACATGCTCAAGGCTGCACTTTCTGAGGAGTGGCATCAGAAGCTGTACGCTGCAGGGAAATATACATCATTACATAGTTCAGCAGTCACTGAACAAACAAACCAACAAAAAACATTAACAAAGCAACAAGAAGCCTTACAAAGAGTATGGGAGCAGGGTGGGAGGGCTCAGTATCCATTGTTGCTAGAATAGTGTGTTCAAAATGACCAGTTTTAAACAAAAAATTACAAGATTTCCAAATAAAAAGGAAAATGTGTTCCATACACAAGAAAAAAAGCAGGCAACAGAAACTGCCTTTGAGAGTGTACTGATTTCAAACTTAAAAGAGAAAGACTTCAAAGAAGCAGTTAAGACTTCAAAGAACTAAAATAAACAGTGCTTAAAGCAATAAAGGAAGTTATAATGTGTCTCATCAAATAAAGAATAACAATTAAGAGAGAGAAATTATAAAAAGAACCAAATGGAAAATATGAACTTGAAAAATACGATAACTAAAATAAAAATTTTACTAAATGGGCTCAGCGTAGATTTGAGCTGGCAGAACAAAGAATCACTGAATTTAAAGGGAGAGGGATCATGCAATCTGAACAACAACAAAATAATAAAAAAAAGATGCACAGAGCTTTAGAGAAAGTGGGATACCATAAACTACAACAACGTATGTGTAACGGGATTAAGGAGTTAGAGGAAAGATAGGAAGGAATAGAAAAATGTTTTTAAAAATAATGGCTGAAAACTCAAAATTTGATGAAAAACATGAATCTAAAATTCATCCAACTGCAAGTAGTATAAACCCAATGAGATTCACATGCAGACACATCACAGTGTAAGACAAACTCTTGAAAGCAACAACCTTCATGTTTTCAGGAACCCCAATAAAATGAACAGCAGACTGCTCACTAGAAACAATGGAGGCCAGAAGGCAATGGCATGACGTATTCAAATTCCTAAAAGAAAACTGTCAAAAGAGAATCTTATCTCCACCAAAACCATATTTCAAAAATGAGGGTAAAATAAAAACATTTCAAGATACACAAAGTTTTAGAAAATTTATTGTTAGCAGACCTGCTGTGTAAGAAATACTAAAATAAGTTTTTCAGACCTAGAGCAAGTGACCCCATACAGTAACTCAAATTCATACAAAGAAATAAACAGTACCAGTAAAGATAGTTGTGTAATTGTGAAAGGCAGTATAAATGCATAGTTTATCACTTAATTTATATAACAATCAACTGTATAAAACAGTATACACATATATGTATTGTTGGGCTTGTAACATATAGAAATGTAATATATTTGACAATACCAGCATGAAAGAGGTGAATGGGAGCAAAGCCACATTGGAGTAAGGAAATGACAGCAGAGAAAAATTCAAATCTACAAGAACAAGAAGAGAACCAGAAATTGAAAAAAGGCAGGTTAATAGAACAAACACTAGAAATATATATTTTCTTTTCTTTATTGTCAACTTTAAAAATGACATAAAGTTATATAAGTTAATTATAACAATGTATTGCAAATTTTATAGCATATATAGAGGTCTTAAAAAAAGGGGAAGAGGAAAAAGAGGAAAACTGAAATACCATTTCTATATCTCACTGGAATTATTTAATATAAATCTGAAGTACATTCTGACAACTTAACATATATATGGTAAGCCCAAAATACATAAAATAACAAAATAAAAATATTATAAAAGGAATTAAATTTACACAATTTATTAAAGGAATTAAAAGTTACACTAAAAAACACTTGCTTGATGCAAAAGAAAACAGTAAATGAGGAAGAGTGGAACAAAAATGACAAGATACATATAGAAAATAAAATGTGAAATGTCAGACATATTTCTAACTATATCAATATTAACATTAAGTGTGAATAGATTAAACACTCCAATCAAAAGGCAGAGACTGGCAGTGTGGATAAAGAAACAAGATCCAATTTTATGACGTCTACAGGAAACACCCTTTAAATTCAAAGATTCAATCTGGTTGAAAGTAAAAGGATGAAAAAAATATGTAAGCAACAAACATAAGAAAGCTGGAGTGGTTATACTAATATGAGAAAAATGTACTTGAAAACAAAAAAATATTACTAGACATAGAGACATTTTATACATATTAAAATTCTATAAATTTTATAAAAGGACCAATCCAACAGAAAGATATAACAATTATAAACATACATGCACCTAACAATAGAGTAACAAAATAAATAAAACAAAATTGATAACAGAATTGATAAAAGAAATCAACAATTCAATAATAATAGTTGAGGACTTTAATACTCCATTTTTAATAATGGATAAAATAACTAGACAGAAGAACAGGAAATAGAAGACCTCAAGTCTAGTCTACTAGACCAAACAGACATCTGTAGAACACACACTCAACAACAGTAGAACACACATTTTTCTCAAGTATACATGGAATGTTCTCCAGGATATACTAATGTGCTAGGCCATAAAACAAGCCACGGTAGAATTAAAAGGACTGAAGTAAAACAAAATATGTTTTCTGACTGCAATAAAATAAAATTAAAAAACAAATAAATTTGGAAAATTAACAAATATGTGGATATCAAGCAACACACAGCTAAATATCTGAAGAGGACATCACAAAGGAAATTTAAAAATACTTTGTGATGATTGAAAATGAAGACACAAAATACCAAAACTATGGAATGCAGCTAAAACAGTGCTTAGGGCCAAATTTATGGCTGTAAATGTCTATATCAACAAGATCTCAATTCAAAAACCTAATATTCCACCTTAAGACACTGGAAAAAGGAGAGTGATCTAAAGCCAATGCAAACACAAAGAAAAAAATAGCAAAGATAAAGTTGAAATTTATTATTTAGGATATAGAAAACAATAGAGAAATAAAAAAAAAAAAAGAAATTGGTTTCTGGAAAAGATCAACACTAATAACAAACCTTTAGCTAGACAGGCCAAGAAAAAAAGGGAGACGGCTCAAGTTACTAACATCAAGGATGAGAGAGAATATTACTATCAACTTTATAGAAGCAAAACAGAGTATAAGGAAATATTATGAACTGTGGTAGTTTCTGACTTAAAGTCTGACATAAATATAGCTACCTTTGCTCGCTTTTTAAGTTTCCATCTGCATGGAACATCTTTTTCCATACCTTCAGTTTCAATCTGTGTGAGTCCTTAAAGCTGAAGCTGAGTCTCTTGTGAGCAGCATATAGTTGGATCTTATTTTTTAAAATCCAATCAGCCACCCTATGTCTTTTGCTCAGATAATTTAATATATAATTTACGTTTAAAGTAATTATTTACAGTTATGGACTTACCATTGCTGATTTGTGAATTGTTTTCTGGCTATTTTGTAATTTCTTTCTTCCTCTCTTTCTGTCTTCCTTTGTGATTTGATGATTTTCTGTAGTGGTATGCTTTCATTACTTTCTCTTTATTTTTGTGTACTTACTATAGGTTTTTGCTTTGTGGTTACCATGAGGCTTACAAAAAACATCTTATAGTTACATCTTATAGTTACAACAGCCAACAAATTAACTGCATACAAAACTATAAAAAATCCCACATTTTATGTTTTTGATGTCACAATTTACATTTTAATGTGGTGTAAACATTAATACATTATTATAGCTAAAATTATTTTTAACACTTTAAAAAATTTTGTATTAGAGTTTTAAGTTATTTTCACACAATTACTGTATCAGAATACTCTAAATTTTGACAATATGCTTTCCTTACAGGAAAAGTGAGTTTTATATTTTCACATGTTTTCTTGTTGCTAATTAGCATCCTTTTGTTTCAGCTTGAAGAACTCCCTTTAGCATTTCTTGTAAGGTAGGTCTAGAGGTGATGAACTGCCTCAACATTTTTTGGTCAGGAAACTTCTTTATCTCTTCTTCTTTTCTACAGGAAAGCTTTGATGCATAATTTGAAGTGACTTGCCTTTGAGTTCATGAATTCTTTCTTCTACTTGATCAAATCTGTTTTGACACTCTTTACTGGTGAATTTTCACTTCATTATGTTCTTCAACTCTTCTCTTAGGTTCTTTTTTAATGGTTTCTGTCTCTTTATTGAACTTCTCCTTCTGTTCATGTGTTTTTTCTGATTGTGATGAATTGTCTGTGTTCTCTTGCAGCTTGCTGAGCTTCCTTAAAACAATTATTTGGAATCTTTGCTGGACCATTCACACATCTCCATTTCTTTGGGGTTGGTTATTGAAATAATATTGTCTTCCTTGAATTCACAGTGCCAAAGGATTTTTCATGTTTTTTGATGTCTTGAGTCTTGTCTTGCTGTCCTCACATTTGAAGATGCAGTCACCTCCTCCACTCTTTACTGACTAGCTTTGGGAAAGAAATGCCTTCACCTGTCAGCCTGGTTAGGGATTCTGAGGGTCTCTCAGACCTTCTCTATGGATTCATCTACTCCACACCTCTTGTTCCCTCTGAGGAAGAATTCTTAAGAGCCTTCTTTTGATCCTGCAAAGCCAGACTTGGTGCTTCCTGTTGGTTTTCCTTAAGGTAGTGTCCTGTATGTGTGCCTTCATCTAGTCCTGCAGAGCAGAGCTGGCTATCTGTGTGAAATGTTTGCACTCACTGTCTGCACAGGTGCTTTTGGGGACTCAGCCAGAGGAAAAAGGGAGTGAGGCATGTGGAGTGTTTGGGTGCCCTGGGCCATTTGGGGATCGATAAGAGAGGCATCACAGGTGGATCATGGCAGTCTTCCTGATGGAGACTGCAGAGCAGTTGGTAGGATATGGGACTCTCTTTCCTACTCCCAGGCTGTCTCAACCTCTCAGCTGTGCTGATCACCTCAGTAATCTGGGAGAGATAATAAAGAAGTGGGCCTCTTGAACAGCACTTTACATGTCTGGGGTAGCTGTGTGCTCACTCACTATGCTCTCACTTTCCCCCATGAGAGACACTGTGGGCCAAGGGGGGCTCTCTTGGCACTGAACTGTGCCTCCTCTGGAGAGGAATTACATGGTTAAAGTGAAACTATCTTTTTTTCTTTCTTCAGTGCATCTATTCTAGGATTTCCTCTCCGATGATGTGCTGGAATTTCTCTGCCAAAGTCCTGGAGTCCCACAGAAGTGCTCCTGTCCGTGGGTAGTTGTCAAATGTGACACTTCTGTGGGGGGATGATGGTAGAAAACTCCTATTCCATCATCTTGCTACACTACTCACAACATCTGTTTGAACTTTTTAATGGTTGCTCTAGAGTTTAAATGTACATCTTTAACTCATCATAGTCACTTGGAAATTATAAGTTCACATATAGTGTAAAAACCTTACAACCATAAGGTTTCTTCTCTTGCATTTTTTGTGCTATATTTGTCGTAGATTTTAATTCTATATATATAATAAGCCCCACAATACATTATTATGTTTTGCTTTAGGAAGTCAATTATCTTTTAAAGTAATTTAAAATAAGGAATAATATACTTTATATATACCCTTGTATTTACCATTTGTATTTATAGCACTTTTCATTCACTTCTGTACTTTGGTGTATTGATTTATTATCATCCTTATTTGGCCTAAAGAACTTCCTTTATCTTCAGTTTATGTTGTTTTTCTGAAAAATTTTTCAGTTGGCCTTTATTTCTGAAATATATTTTCACTACGTATAGAATTCTGGATGGATTTTTAAAAAATATTAATACTTTAAAGATGTCAATCTTTGGGTGGAAGCAGAGATGAATAGGCAAAGCACAGAGGATTTTTAGGGCAGTAAAAGTTTTCTGTATGATATTATAATAATTGGTATATACCATTATACATTTGTCTAAACTCATTGAATATACAATATCAAGAGTGAACCTCTAGGTAAGCCATGGGTTTTGGATGATTATGGTGTGTCAATGTAGGTCCATTCTTGTTTTAAAAAAATGTACCATTCTGGTGAGTGATATTGATGATTGGGGAGGTTACACATGTTTGGGATGGGGGGGTATATGGGAAATCTCTGTACCTTCCTCTTGATTTTATTGTAAACCTAAAACTGCTTTTAAAAAATTAAGTCTAAAAAATTAGTAGACCATTTGTTGAAAATCTTGCATGCTTCTTAAAACAAAGAAAGCACTTCAAGAAAATTGTCAGTCCATTGTCTTCCAGGTTGCATATTTTGGGGAAGTCTGTTGTCATCCTTGTATTTGTTTTCCTGTGTGTCATGTGTCTTCTCCTTCCTCTGATGCTTTCAAGATTTACTCTTTATGTTTGTTTTTCAGCAATTTGACTGTAGTGTGTGTGTGTGTTGTGTGTGTGTGTGTATCCTAATTGGTGTTTGAGTTTCTTAGATTTATATGGTTTTTTTTCTTTAATTAATTTTGGAAAATTCTTGGCCATTATTTCCTAAAGTATCTTTTTTGTCATGTTTTCTCTTTCTTCTTCTTCTTTGGAGACATCAATTTCATGTATGTTAGACAGTTTGATATTGTCTCACAGCTCCTGGATACTCTATTTTTATCACCTTTTTTTCTCTTTGTGTTTTGGTTTGGATAATTTCTATTGACCTAGTGTGTTCACTGATTCTTTCTTCAGCTGTGTCCTGTCTGCTGATAAAACCACTTAAGGAATTCTTCATTTTTGATATTGTGTGTGTGTGCATTTTTTCTAAAATCTACATTTGAATCTTTTTATAGTTTATATTTATCTGGTAAAATTCCCCTTATTTTCTCTGTGTTGTTTGTCTTTTCTGTTAGATCTTTTAGCACGTAAGTAATAGTTATTTGAAATTTCCATCTGATAGTTTCAGTATCTGGATCTTTTGTGGTTCTGACTTTGTTGCTTCCTTTTTCTCTTAAGGTTGATCTTATTTGTGTTTGTTCTGCTTCATAATTTTTGAGTGGATTCTGAACATTGTGTGTAGAACAGTAAACACAAAAGTAAATAGTATTTACTCCCCAAATGGGTATACCTATTTTTAGGCCATTGAAACCATACATCTATGTTATTTCATTTTAATAAAAGATGGCAAGCTAACCTAATGAGGGAAAGGGGTAGTATTAAAAATAGTTACTGGAGTAATTGGATATCAATATCCAAAAAAAAAAAAAAAAAAAGAGTGACAGAGTGTAAGAAAGAAAAGAGAAGGAAAATAAAGAAAAAGTAACTCAACTCTTACCTTGCCCTACATAAAAAAAATTAACATGAAAATGTATCATATACATGTACCACAATGTTTATTGCAGCACCATTTACAATAGCCAGGACATGGAAGCAACCTAAATGCCCATCGACAGATGAATGGATAAAGAAGATGTGGCACATATATACAACGGAATATTACTCAACCATAAAAAGGAACAAAATTGAGTTATTTGTAGTGAGGTGGATGGACCTAGAGTCTGTCATACAGAGCGAAGTAAGTCAGAAAGAGAAAAATATCGTATGCTAATGCATATATATGGAATCTAAAGAAATGGTACTGATGAACCTAGTGGCAGGGCAGGAGTAAAGATGCAGATGTAGAGAATGGACTTGAGGACACAGTGGGGGAAGGGGAAGCTGGGATGAAGTGAGAGAGTAGCATTGACATATATACACTACCAAATGTAAAATAGATAGCTAGTGGGAAGATGCTGCATAGCACAGGGAGATCAGCTCGGTGCTTTGTGACCACCTAGAGGGGTGGGATAAGGAGGGTGGGAGGGAGGCTCAAGAGGGAGGGGATATGGGGATATATGTATACATATAGCTGATTCACTTTGTTCTACAGCAGAAACTAACACAGCTTTGTAAAGCTATTATACTACAATAAAGATGTAAAAAAAAATGTATCATAAACCTAAATATAAGATCTTAAATTCTAAAACTTTAAGAATGAAGCATATGCAAAAATCTTTAGAACCTTAGGTTAGGCAAATATTGCTTAGAACTTGAGCATAATCTATAAAAAGAAAAATACTGATAAACTGGATTTTAACAAAATTTAAGCTATGCTTTCAAAACACACTGTTAATAAGATGAAAAGACATATTGGAAGAAAATCTTTAAAAACTTGATATAAGGTAAAAGAATTATACCCAGAATATATAAAGAATACTTACAATCCAATAATAAGAGATAAATAACTCAATTTTTAAATGGGCAAAAATTGGACACTTCAGAAAAGAATGTATGTGGATAGCAAGTGAGCACATAGAAAGATGCTCCATATTATTATTTATTAGGGAAACGTAAGTTAAATCCACCACTACTACATACCTACTAGATTGCCTAAAATGGAAAATATTTTTTTAACACTAATTCCTGGCAAGAATGTGGAGAAACTGGAACTCCTGTACATTATCTGTCAGAAGTCAAAACAGTACAAATAGTTTGGAAAATATTTTAGCAGTTACTTCTAAAGTTAAACATACAGTTAACATATGACCCATCCCTATCCTAGGTATTTACTCAAGAGAAATGAAAACATTTGCCTACACAAAGACCTGTAGGTGAATGTTTGCTTCAGCTTTATTCATAATAGCCCCAAACTGGAAACAGCCCAAATGTTTATCAACTAGTAAATGTATAAACAATTTGAGATACAACCATCAATGTACTCAGTGATAATAATGAAGGAACTATGGATACATGCATCAATAAGTTAAAAAAATTATGCTAATGGAAAGAAGCCAGACACAAAGGTTTCATATTCTAGGATTGATACTGTATGATTATATTCATATGACATTCTGGAAAAGGCACAATTATAAGGACATAAATGAAATCAGTGGTTTCCAGGGGCTGGGATGGGGAGAAGAGGGCTGACTGCAAAAGAGGCAGGAGGAGGCTTTTAGGTGTGATAGAAATGTTCTATATATTGACTATGGGGGTGGTTACATGACTAAAACTTCATTTAGAAGCTATTGTTTATACACATTTTTTAGAAAAATTTTAAGTTTACAGAAAAATTGCAGAGTATGGAGAGTTGCCATATACCACATTATTAACATCTTATACTAGTGTGGTACATTTGTTACAGTAATAAACTGATATTGAACCATTTTAATAAATAAAGTCTACATTTTTTTCAGATTTCCTTGGTTTTTATCTAATGTCCATTATATTTAGTTGTCATGTCTTCTCAAGCTCCTCTTGGTTCTGGTAGTTTTAGAAGTTTTTCAAACAGATTAAAATTTTGTTTCCAATTTCAAAATTTTTGAGACATGATTTCTTTTAATAAAAATCATACATTTCTATTTTAATAGAAATCATACAATAAATAACAAGTAAAAATATGACATTATAAAATCATGACATACTAACAATTAAAAAACATCACTTTCCTCTTTCAAATGAGCTGGTTTTGTAATATATTTACAAATTATCTGCTAGACAACATACTACTCACACAACAATGTATAATGTCATCAAATGCATAACTCATTTTCAATTTTAGAAGTTCAAGAAATACTTTGGTGTGAAATACTTGTGGCAAAGCGTGTATCTGTTTTGCATAAACATTTTCATTTTCTCTCTTCATGTCATAAATTATTGTGAAGATTATTCTTTGTCTTAAAGGTAATTTTTGTAAAAGTAATGCCGACTAAAAAAAAATTGCACAATGTCAAGAGTTGTGAGTTAAGTTTTATTTGGGGCAAAATGAGGACTATAGCCCGGGAGACAGCATTTCAGTTTCTGGAGAAACTGCTCCAAAGAGGTAGGGGGAAGGTCAGTATATATCAATATGTGCTTTTGGTGAAGGGGGAGTACATGCAGTCAGCACATAGTTTTTGCAGAAGGTTACTTCTAGTCACGAGGAACAGACAGCACCATGAAGGATTTTTGTGCTTTTCTAGATATAAGGAGATGCAAGATTTGGACTCATAAAATCATCTCCTGAAAATATCTAACTATCTGAAGACCAGTTCTGTCAGTTTTTTTCCAGAACACAGAGTGCCTCATTTCTCATCTCTCCCCTGAACTCCTTTCAGGGGGTGTTGAAGGTCAGCAGCTGCAGCAACCCATAATTTAATCCTTGTAGTAGTAGATGGCAAGTGCCAATTTGCAGGTGACGGTAATCATCTTGTTATCATATCATACGTTATGTATTTCTGGATTCAGTTTCTTTACTGTAACACCTTGCTTCGAAGACATGCAATAAATAAATTTCTTAAATGATACTAATTTTATAAACTTATGTGATAATCCTTATTTATTTTCAGTAAAATAGTCATTAATATTGTTTTTTTTTCTGGTCTTACAAAAAGTAGTTTTTTCTCACAAAAGTTGTTGTTCAAGTATTGTATTATTGAAAAAAATCCAGTAATATAATCTGACACGTTAAAACATATGTACTGTCATCCAATTGTATAGTAAAATTCTTACAACTCCTTTGTTCTAATATTTCTTACTTCATATTTTCAGTCTTTTCCATATATTTGCTTAAAAAAATGAGGTTTTCACTTGTTGCCTTATTATTGCCACTTATTTAATTATTGTTTTACCACAGTAGTAAGAATAAACATTAATCCAAAATATGTTGCGTTTTTGTCTTTCATTATTAAATAAGAACCCTAAAAGATACTTCTAAACTTTATTAGAGTGTAGTGAAATTTTGTAAACATTTCATTGAATTACCTTTGAATTAAACGTTGTTGAAAACAAACAGATTTACCCTCATTCTAGATGCCTAGTTTTAGAGTGTCGTAAAAGCTGATGGTTAAATATTTTGAAACCACTTAGGGTGGAACAACTAAGGGTGTATTTCCTTGATAATGTGGTTGGAAAAGATTTATCCTAGGAATGGACTTGTCAGTTTTTCAACTCTTAGTGTTCTTTATTAGTATTCTCTTCAATATTCAGTTTCTTTGAAGGAATGTCTTTAAGTCACTCGTCCATTTTGTGAGTGACAATTGAGCTAAAACCAGATGTAAAAATTCATAAATCCATCAAATGGATAAAAAAAGGAATTTAAAAAAATATCTTGAGTTTTTGTGCCCAGCTTTAAAAAAATTTTTTTTGAGGTATAGTTGATTTATAATGTTTCAGGTATACAGCAAAGTTATACTTATACATATACATATATATCTATTCTTTTTCAGATTCTTTTTCATTATAGCTTATTACAAGATATTGAATATAGTTCCCTTTAAATATCTTTTTATTTTCCTGGTTATGAAAGTAATTCATATCAATTGTAGTCAACATTGAATTTCAGGCATATATAGATATAAGTTAAACAAACTCATAATTCACAATCGAGATGATGGGAAAATTCAGGCATTTTCTTCTGAGGATGACGTTTTTTTCCCCATGGCCACATCGCGTGGCATGCAGGATCTTAGTTCCCCAACCAGGGATCGAACCCGTGCCCCCTGCGGTGGAAGTGCAGAGTCTTAACCACTGGACCGCCAACGAAGTCCCCAAGGATGACTTTTATGTGTGTGTGTGTATAAAGCATAAACACATCAGCCACCTCTTCCTTAACAAAAATTTGTTATAAATCAAATCTGCCATGCAGTAGAAATAATGTTTTAGATGGTTTGTGAAAATTGATAAACGAAGCGTTATTCAGAATGGAGCCGGGAGGCCCTGGAGGGGCTCTCACACAGGTACCACCATGCGGCCTGCATAACCAGCAGAAAGAATGAAGGTAAGAAGATCTGTTTGTATAAAATTCTTTGTATAAAATTCTCGTCTCAACTTCTTGTCTGTGATGATAAGAATGTTACTTTTCTTCTGCTACAAGGAGGACCTTTTTTACCTCCTGGGAATTTCATCTCATGCTTTTAAGGAAAGGAAGGAAGGGCCCTCCCTGGCCCAGCAACAATGCACTGATCACCCCTGCAGCCAAGGAGAAACTGCCACAACCTTGAACTCTTGTTCTCCTCCAGTGAACTTTATTCAAAGCAACCATCTCCAGGTTCCTCCTAAAACCTAAAAAAGGCTGACTTCCCCTTGGTCTCTTTGGACTTGCCTTTGACTCCCTGTAGCTTGCATGTCCCGAATTGCAGTTCTCTGCAATTCCCAAATAAACTCATCTTGCCTTCTTTAAAAAAAAAAAAAAAAAAAAACCCACCAAAAAAAACAATGTTATTTCATTTTTAAGGTTGACACATTCAAATGTCTTTATTTGTTCAACATAAATATTTCCTATGTCATTTGTCTTTAAAAGCAACCTTTTATGTAGCTGCTTAAAATACCATATTAATGAATAGTATGTTCTGTATGGCTGAATATTTAAGTTGTTTCTAATTATTCGTTACTATAAATAATGCTGTAATGAAGACCTTGGTACATAGATTTTGCCACATTCTTATTATCAGACTTTTCTCAGCTTACAGATTGGAGAAGAATCACCAAACTGCTCTCTATGGGACCTCAAAACATATTACCTTATAAGCCCCCAAGTAGCTTTCCTGCATAGTTTCATTTCATCTGAACCAAGAGAATGAAATTACTGATTTCATGCTGGCTAACTCAAAAAGCTGTCTGCCCAGAAGGGAAGGTTGTCCAACACCAAGACGTCTCTGTCCAGGCCAAAGTCAGCTCTGCAGTCCAGTCTGTGGTTCTGGTCAGCTCTAATATAGGTGCAAAAAAATTATCTCACCAAACTGCAAGGAGCATTCAAACACAAAAAAAGTTCTAAGGTTAATTCATAGAGCGATATTTTTTACTAACAATATCATTGATACCATGTAAAATATGTATTCCTATTAAATAAGGAAAAACCAAAAATATAAATGGCTGTTTTCCTAGGGTGGAAGAATCATAAAACATTTGAAATAGTATAATAATATAACTTCTAATAAACACAATATATATTACCTTATGTGCTATTATTTCTTGGTAAATTAATTTTTTTTCTTAATAGAAAGCTATATGATAATCTTTTATTCTGTTGCAACTACTGGTTGATGAATACCTCTGTCATCCAAGAGTAGCCTCTTAGTTTAAAGGAAACCACAAATTAACTTTTAATGATACATGGTTTATATTAACGATACAGGCCAGCCTTATCTCCATACTGTAGTTCTAGCAGCTGTGTGTACAGAATCAATTAGTCATTTGTCAATGGTAGGGCAATTAGGTCACTGCAGCTTCTAATTCAGTCCCTTTCCTGCTGTCAGAGCTTTGCTGTCCTCAAAATATTTGCAATAGACCTTGAAATCTACCTTATTTTACTTAAATACTGAAACCCAAGAGGCCTGAAGTTATCAGTAAACAAGAAAAGAAATTCCATCTTGTGACTGGAAGCAAGGTCCTGATTCACGTTTCATGACTCACTCAAAGAATGTGTTGCATTCCCAGCCACCCATCAGACGTATATAAAATGAACAGCATGCTTATGTTTGGATGTCTCTCAGAATTTATCATGTTGAGCCTCTATCTGCCCTGTTCGCTGAAGAAAGCCATGTGGTGTGGGGAATGTGGGTGAAGCAATGAACTCAGAATCGAAAAGGTCTGGTGCTTGGCCTGTGAAGAGGAAGCTGGAAGGTCTTGGTGAATAACCTCACCTCACCGGCCCTCAATTATTTCACCCAGAAAACAAGCTAGTTATGCTAGATGGCCTCTAGGAGTGGGGCCATCCTTTAGGTTGACTAGCTTTTGTAAAGAATGACACTGATGAATCCACGATGTGGTCCCAACAGAAAAGCCGTCTTCTTACCATCAGCACCTCAGTCAGCTCTGTCAAAAGTGTACGTCCTCTGCTCTGAAGTGAGCTGGGGGAAAGGGAGTGACAGGCTTATAATGGAACTGCTGCAAAAAACAGCCTGGAGTACAGGTCCCAACAACACAGGATTAATAACTATGTCCTTATACAGAAAGGAAAGGGTTTGTTTGTTTGTCTGAAACACTGCCTTAATGGAATCTCTGTTTTCCTTTTGTATTAAAGATGGGAGAAACAAGCCTCAAAGATAAACCCAGAATAAATTTACTTCAAGAGTACATTTAAATACATTCAACTTGAAAGAAGAAAGAAGAAGGATTTGTCTTACTAGATATTGACACAGCATTAAAACACAGCAGAACTGGCAAAAGAACAGACAAATAGACCAAGGCGATTTAACAGAGACCTGGGAGAAAGGCATTTGTATAAATGGGAACTTAATATACCATAAATCAAATGGGGAAGAATGGACTGTTTCATAGATTCTATTGGGAAAACTGGCTCACTCTATGCAGAAAAACAAAACTGAATCATTCCTTGACACCAGGTGAATTAAAGAACCAAGTGCCAAAGGTAAAATTACAAAGTCAATAGAGAAAAATATAAAAGGATATTCTTTCAACTAGGGACAGGAAAAGTCTCCTTGAACAAAATTTTAAAAGGCAGGCTCAAAGGCAAACATACTGGTGATGTTTTGACAGACAAATTAAAGATTTTCATTCCATGAAATGTAACTATGGGTAATTGAAACATGACAGAATTAGAAAAGTATTTATGATATCTAAAAGTGACATGCAACCTCTGGTTTCTAGTCCAACATATAGAGACGTTGGAAGTCAGAACTCCCATTCTCAGAACAAGAAAAAGAACTTAAATAAAAATCAACTTTTCTCAGATCTATCAGAGAACTGACCTCAGGGCAAACTAGCATGCCCCAAACCAGAGAGACAGCTGGGCAGATACAGAGAATCACAGCTCACTGAGAGCAAAGCTGCTGTTGGAAAGAGCAGCTGGAAATGGGAGCTTAAGCCTGGGCCAGCTTGCAAGATAAGAACTCCTGGAGACCCAGCTTTAGTTTTACCTCCAGAAGCCCTACCAGGTTCTCAGGGTAAAGATAGGAGAAAAAACCCTCATGCTTCTCGGGGGGAGAGGAAACGTTACCATTTTGAAACACACCCAGGGCATTCCATTCTCCTTAACAAAGACCTGCCCTCAAGAAAAACTATTTTGACAGAGTCTAAGCAACTTGGGTTTTACCACAGCCTAACCAAGGGGGACTGCGGGGGAGGGAAATACCCAACTCCAGCCTTCTCCAGCCTTCCACATCGGGATGGAATATACCCAATTCTACCTCTTTCTAGCCTTCCTGTCTTACTTAAGGTCTTAAGGGTGGGGCGGTGGCAGGAAGCTGAGAGTCACTTGTGGAGGTCACAGCCCAGGAGCACAGACTCACAAAAAGACTGAGATGGGATAATAGAATTCTAGAATCCTCTCCCCCCTCCACACCACCACACCAGGCGGCCACATCAGTAGCTCTCCTCTGTAATAATGGGAGCTTACAACTGAACTAGCTGCGAGGCTCAGCCTCTAGAAGGAGTATCTAGGAAAACACAAAGAATACAGGTGAGCAGCTTTTTTGCTAAAAATTCTCAGAGAAGATTTAAGTTTCTGACCTCTACAAACATTAAACACAGCCTACCTCCTACCCAGATAAATATAAAACCTTATATTATATATACATATAAATATAAAGTCCTGTTAACCTTAGTTCTTTTACCCAGCTATTTTCATGTCCAGCTTTCAACAAAAAATTACACAGCTTGATAAAAGGAAAAAATACAATCCAAAGAGGCAAAGAAAGAATTCCAGACTCAGATATGGCAGGGATAGGGATTTTGGAATAATCAGACTGAGAATTTAAAATAACTATGATTAATATGCTAAGAACTCTGATGGGAAAATGGTCCACATACAAGAATAGGTGAGCAATGTAATTAGAGAACATGTAAACTTTTAGAAAGAATTAAAAGGAAATATGAGAATTAGAAACTCTGAAGCAAAAATAAAGACTGCCTTTCATGGGCTCACCAGCAGCCAGACACATCTGAGGAAAGAATCAGTGCAATAGAAACTTCCCAGGGGACTTCCCTGGTGGCGCAGTGGTTAAGAATCTGCCTGCCAATGCAGGGGACATGGGTTCAAGCCCTGGTCCGGGAAGATCCAACATGCCGCGGAGCAACTAAGCCTGTGTGCCGTAACTACTGAGCCTGCGTGCCACAAATACTGAGCCTGTGCTCTAGAGCCCGTGAGCCACAACTACTGAGCCCGCGTGCCACAACTACTGAAGCCTGTGTGCCTAGAGCCTGTGCTCCGCAACAAAGAGAAGCCATCTCAATGAGAAGCCCACGCACCGCAACGAAGAGTAGCCCCCGCTTGCCACAACTAGAGAAAGCCCGTGTGCAGCAACGAAGATCTAACGCAGCCAAAAAAATAAAAATAAATAAATTAATTAATTAAGAAAAAAAAAAAGAAACTTCCCAAATGGGAAAACAAAGAGAGAGAGAGAAAAAAAAAAACCACACAACAGAATATCCAAGGACTGTGGGATAATTCTAAAAGGTGTAAAGGTGATACACAATTGCTATCTAGAATGCAAAAGAAAATACTGCCAATCAGTAAAAACAGCAATAATAATAAAACATTAATCTCTATTTTCAAGAAACCAGTAAATTCTAGAAACTAGAAAGAGAAGAGGAAAACAAAGACAAGCTAGGATATGAAGAGATGCTTAAACTCATTCAAAATCATTAAAACAGAAATTTAAAAAAAAATGAGGTATCACTTAATACTCCTAGATTGGCAAAAATTAGAATGCTGCATAATGCCAAGTGTTGGCAGAGATGTGAGGGTTTGGGAGCGTCCATGCACAAGTGAATGGAGGGTAGACTGGTACCCACCTCAGGGCCATCTGCTACGTCAGGTGAAGAATGTGTACGGTATGTATACTATGCATCTACCTATACATTCTAAAGAAATTACTGCAAAGGATACAGGGGAGGTGTGTGCAGAGTTCATTGTGATAGTGAAACAAGAAGGAAGAGGGCAGGGCACAACTGTTAAAAGAACGACGTAGCCTTGGATATGACATAAACTGGCTAGAACCAACTAGGTCCAAGATGGCAGAAAATTCAACTTCCAGTGGACCTTGAGCCTTATTATACACTCATTGTAATGGATTAACATATGCTAAATAACACACCCACAGGCGCCCTGACAGTTACGAGGCTGACCATAACAGGCCAAAAAGTGTGCAGTGGCCCAATTCCTGGAAGTCCCTGCCTCTTCCCCGAAATAGTTGAAATAATCCTCCCACTCATTAGCCTATGAAATTACCAAGCCCATAAAAACTAACCACACCATATTTCGGGGCCTCTTGCCTTCTGAGATGGACCACATTCTGTCTCTGGAGTGTGTATCTCTCTAAATAAATCCACTTCTTACCTATCGCTTGTCTCTCACTGCATTCTTTCTGTGCATAAAGAGCCTGAACTTCAATAGGTCCTCAGACCAGGTGTGTGATTTTAATTAAAAGACAGTGGGTTCAGGTCCTAATCTGAGTTTTGGCTGGGTTCGAGTCCCGGCCCATGAATTGAAGTCCCAATCTGAGTTGTGGGGTTCCAATAGTAGGAAGTAGGAGTCAACCTGGATGACATCACCAAAAAATAGACGGGAAAATTGCTGTCTATACCATGCAGAGTCACGTGTGAAACACAGTGAAATATAGTACAGTACTGCTTACCTCAAAAATCACAAGCCCTCGAAAATACATGTCTTGAAAGAATACGAACAAATGAAAATGTATATGTTAAATAAATTAGAATGGTTGATCATGGGGAAAGTGGGAGCTGGCAAGTGGCAGTGGAGGATGGAGATAAAAGAAAATTCAAAAGACACAAGAGAAGAGGACATTCAAGGATCAATGATGGTAATGTGGACTAAGATGAACTCTCATCCCTCTGCATCTGTGTTAAGGAGAAAAAAAAGCTAACAAAAAGTTCATGATCGGGACTTCCCTGGTGGTGCAGTGGTTAAGAATCTGCCTGCCAATGCAGGGCATACGGGTTCGAGCCCTGGTCCAGAAAGATCCCACATTGCCGCGGAGCAACTAAGCCCGTGTGCCACAACTACTGAGCCTGCGCTCTAGAGCCCGCAAGCCACAGCTACTGAGCCCGCGAGCCACAACTACTGAAGCCCACGTGCCTAGAGCCTGTGCTCAGCAACAAGAGAAGCCACTGCAATGAGAAGCCCGCGCACCGCAAGGAAGAGTAGCCCCTGCTTGACACAACTAGAGAAAGCCTGTGCGCAGCAACGAAGACCCAGTTCAGCCAAAAATAAATAAATAAATAAATAAAATTTATTAAAAAAAAAAAAGTTCATGATCAAGGCCATTGAGCATATGGAAAGACTGTGCAAGTGACGGGGTCCCCGTGGTCTGGAAGGGAGCTCGGCCGACTATGTGTGGCAATTCATCCCCCCCCACCTACCTTTTTCTTAATGGGCCAAACTTACTCACAGTGGCCATTTAGGGAAAAGGAAAAGATTAACATTCTCTAAGATTCAGCTATTAAAGCGATTTACTTCAGTGCTATCCAAACTCCAAACATATATTTCCAAGAACCTACTGCCTGTTGTCACATGGATGTCCTGAAGGAACTTCTGATTCAAAAATCAAACACTTTCTCAGCTCCTGAAGCCGCTGAAGCCGCTCTTCCCCTGTGCATTGGGGGTGTGCCGCTACCACTGACCCCCAACTCTTCCCACTGACCGCAATCTCCCGCTGCAGGTCACTGAAATCCACCCCTCCTGTACCCTCACTGCCCCTCACTGTCACTGAGTTAGTCCTCAGAGACTCTTCTCTGGATAATTACAACGCATCCCTGTAGGCTTCCTTCCCACACTGTATAAACCAGATCTGCTCATTTCTGCTCTCTGGTTAAAAGCCCTCACTGGGACTCCACTGCCTATGGGTTAGGAGACTCGATGACAGGATTCTATCCCACCTCCGTCAGTGCATCAGTCAGATACAGGCTGGGGTGCTAGGTTCTGCTGTGCTCACAAATCTTAATGGGTGATAGAAACGAAGGTTTATTTCTCACTCATGCTACGTGTCCATCAAGAGACAGCTGCTGCTCTGATTCATGTCATCTTCATTCTGGAATGCAGGCTGATGGGGCCGCCTCTCGGGATCCTTTCTGGTCGGAGAAAATAGAGAGCAGGGCAAACACACCACGGCCAGCCAGGCTACTGAAGCTTCCCCCAGAAGTGCCCCGAGCCATTCCTGTTCACATTCCATGTGGTCAAGTCTGGCATTAGTGAGATAGGGAAGTACACCCAATGCTCCAGGGAGGGACTGCAGATATTTGAGATAAACAATAAGAGCCCATCACACATAGGTGACTTGCTTTTGATTGGAATCTCTGCCTGGTTCACACCTAGACATTCTTTAAGGCATATCTTAACTTTTACTTCCTCTGCATTTATATCTCTGACTTTGCAGGTAGAGTTTATTGTTCCTGTAGCATTTGGGACATGCCTCTACACTCACACTTTCATCTTCTGTGGTAATTGCATATTTCCATGTTTGTCTTCTCATTAGATTTTGAACTCTGTAAATGTAAGGATACAGTCTTTACCATTTTGGTGTTTGGAGCATGTGTACTTTTTTGTGTGCGGAGTGTGGCACTTGGTGCTTAGTTGCTTGATAATTGATTGCTGAATTCATATTTATTGACCATTGTGGTGGCCATGAGACTGTAGCTGACAGACCAGCTACAGACCATGTAACTGACCCAAGGGCTTTAGCTGCCATGCTCTGAAATTTACTGCTGAGTTTACACAGATGCGTACCTCCCATGCACTCCCCCCAGCCCATGACTTAGTGCAGGCCGGTTCCTGGGAGATGCCGGACCCCTCTACTGGCCAACGTTGTCTCTAGGACTCCCCAGCACCCTGACAAAACTTACAAGTACAGCGCAGCATTCTGGGACGCTTCCACCCCTCCCGCCTTCTCCTTCACTTTGAGTAAGACTTGCGTCATGTCTGCCCACACTCCCAGCCGCCCCGCCCCCTCCCCGCGTTCTCTCACAGGTGTTTCCCCATCATAACATTCTTGCACGTTTCATCCCTTCTTGGCATCTGCTTCTTAGAGGATTTAGACTAACATAAGAAACTTTCGTTGTTATAATCACTAGCGGCAGAATATGATCAAACTTCTTTGCGAGCTTTAAAGAGAGAATTGCAACAGCTAAGGAAATCAGGAAATTGCTTCCTGGCAGAGGTGGATGTGACTCAGGCTTTGTAAGTGGGTTTGCCTGTGGTGTTGGGGGGGAGGTGCGTGGGAGGAGGAGGAAGAGGGGTGGGAAAGGGAGTCCTCCCCAGGGACATCCCTTCTCATCCCTGCACAACGTGGTGAGTTTGCTTTTTAAATCTCCAGACTCAGGTTTCTTTTAAATATTGGGGAAAGATTCTTCCAGCACACATTAACTTCTTTTCTTTTCTCTATTTTCCTTTGAGTTATTTATTCTGTTTCTTTTGTGCGGCTTTCTCCTCTGGGGAGGCTGATTATTCACAATTTGGCTTTGTGACTCTCTCTAATACCTTGGTCAGCACTTTCATTCCTTCCCTCCACGTCCTGGGATCACTTCTCAGATGCCTTCCCCATGTCAACAGTAGGACGGTCTGCAGTATCAGATTTGCTGTTCTCTCTCCAACAAACATTTCAGTTTGGCTCTCTTGTGATTTTAGTTTCCATGCAGTCTCTCCTTGCCTCAGCTCAAGTTTCTGTTTTTTTTAAGAGTATGGAACAAATATATTTTAAAATATTCTTCTGTTGCCTGCAGCAAATCTATTTCAGGGAAAGTTTTCCATTCAAGTCCTGAGGCATTGTTCCCCCTCTCTAATGTAGCAGATCTGTCCTTATTGGCTCGCTCTGTGTTGTCCCGCCTTCCTAAGAACGGGGTCTGTAGCTCTGGACCTTGGCTGGACGCAGACAGGAGTCTGTGAAAATCCCCGGGATGAAGTTCTCTTGTTCACAGACGGTAGTGCGGGAAGCCATCTGGGAAGAGACATGTGAGAAGTCACGTGATGAAATGGGTCCAGCACCACGGGTTAGGAAGGAGGTGTATCCGGTTATGAGCCTCTGGGGCAGAGACCAGAAGGAAGAAGCAACAGAAAGTGGGCAGCGGAGCCTGGAGAGTTCCCCGGAGCCAAAGAGTTTGTCAGCAGTGACTTTTCACGGAGCGCTGGCAGCCCTGGCAGGGGCAGGAAGGAAGCTATTAGAAATACCAGTCTTGTCTAGACATGCATGTTGATTATTTAGGTTTATTTATCCGAGAATGAAGAGAAACTCTTCCAGACCTTTTTTTTTTTTTTAACAGTTGTCATACACTGAGTCTCCTTAGCGCCCTCGGAGAGTACTTGGATGTGGCTGAGACCCTGGCAAGTACTAACCACGTGTCTAAGGGTCCCTTAAGGCATGCAAGCAGGTCCACTCACGTCTGAGGGAGGGAGGGCACTGCAGTTGGGCGGTGGTTCAGAGACACAGAGGCAGGCGAACGTTATCCAGGCCGTGTCCAGGCTTTGGAACTCCACCACGAGCCTAACCTCCGCCCTCCGCCCCCAGCTACGCAAAGGCAAGGGCGAGCTTTGCAGAACTGCCCGGCATCCTCTTCCCCACTGGCCTCCCGCCCCCTCCGCCTCCTCTGTTAGTTCAGCTCCAATAATGTCCACGTGGGTCTCTCTTTAGACCCACTGTCTAGTTCTCAGATTGCTTCAGCTCGGTTCTGCTCTTCAAGAATTTTCCTACATTTATACTGATGGCAGGGTTTTTAGGACAGTAGTTTGCGGAGACAGAAAGAGGCCCCAGGGGGCGCGGACTGGGCTGTGGTTGCCTGCTTCCCAGGGCGGGAGCTGGGGTCGGAGGGACGGGCTTGGTCAGGGCTCCTCCTTCTTCCGAAGCGCGCTGCTTTGGCTCACGGAGCAGAGCATATGTTATCCATTAACTGTGTTTTTAAATCTGGTCCCAGTGATGATTTATTTAGTAAAATGGCCTCCGATTTTTGGTATATGTTGACTATTCTCCTTAATTTTCTATACTGATGCAGACCTTTTCCTATTTGTTTTCATGAATATTTTAATGGAAGTTGAGTGACACCTTTTACTTCTGTTTCTTAGGATTTTTTTTTTTTTTTAATGACAACTAAGAAACAAATCTACTGCTTTTGAATTTGGTTTCTCTGAATGTATTTTTTCAGAGAACTCTCAGTGCTTTGTACAATTATATTAGCAATTATTTGAAGGCAAGGGTTGAATCCTGGGCAGCTGACGACTAGCGGAAAGACTTCTCGTTATATTAGGCGACCTAATTCTAATCTTTGTTGTAAGACTCTTAACTCTTAGTTTTCTCAAGTAAAGGGTGAAAGGGATGGGCTAAAGGGTTTAAATTTCATCTTTTAAGTTTCTCTATCAGACTGGCTGTCAAAGCAACAAAAAGTTAGAGAATATATTTGAAAGAAAATTATGTAATATTCTATTTTTATTATACCTCAAGAAGAAAAAGACCACAGTCCTGTGTACTGATTCTCAAAGTGTGTTCCAGGGAAACTGGAAGAGTCAGGGACTCCTCTGAATCCCCTTCAGAGGGTCCACAAGGTGAGAATAACTTTCATAATAGCACTACGATGTTGCTGGACTTTTTCTCTCTCATTTTCTCATGAGTGTGTGATGGAGTTTTTCAAAGTCTGCATGATGTGTGATATCACAACAGATTAGTGCAAAAGCAGATGAAAGAATCCAGCTCTCTTCTATGAAGCAAGACATTAAAGAGACTTGCAAAATTGTGAAACACTACTCACTAAATTTTTTTGTTAAAAATATAGCTTTTAAAAATAAAAATATGTTTTTTATTTTAATGTGTAGTTGATTTATTATTGATATTTTTAATGAATTAAGTTGATAAAGTTATGTTTTTATTTTAAGTACCAAAAATACTGATAGATATGACCCACATTAAGTATAGGTTCCTTGGAGTCCTCAATAATTTTTAAGAGTGAGAAGGAATCTTAAGACCAAAAAATTTGAGGACCACTGACCAAAGCGTCAGTCTTAGTATTAAATAGTAGATAGTTATGCAGCCTCCACCCCTGAGGTTCTAAAAGACCAAAGGCCAATTCATTCCCATGTTTTAAAAATTAATGTTCATCAGACATCATTTTTCAAAACTAGTTGTTTATAATAACTAAGAGGGGGGGGATGCCTTGTCTTTCAGATAGTTCTCAGGCTCTCTACGTGTTTTTTAAAAATTGTGTTTACTTCCACAAATAGTTGTTATTTATTGAGCAGTTATTTTGTATTGAACATTTCACATGTGCGAACTCATTTAATCGTCATGACAACGATCATGAAGCAGGCACCACAGCTTTCACGATTTTCTATGTGAGAGAACTGAGGATTAGATGCCAGAGTGCCTTGTCCAAGGTCACTGGGCTGGGAAATGGTGCAATAGGGATTCTGACTTAGGCCTAGTGGGCTTCAGAGCCAGGGCCCATTTCTACCATGGTATCTTACCTCCTTTAAAGCCAAAAGTGCTGATTCTGAATGCCAGTTCATTATCTATGATCATCATTCACCTTTAGACCAATGCCTTGTGCAGATATTCATTAAATTGAATGTTCATGTTCAATCATAGAAGCGTGGTTTGGCTATTGGCATTAAAGCATTCATTCACCCACTTGTTCCTTCAATCAACATTTACTGAGTACCTTGCTTAGAGCTGACATTCTAATCAGGTGATGTAGATAATGAACAGTGAACAAGAAATAATAAAATAGATAAATCATGTAGGATGTTGGAGGATCTAAATTCTATGGAAATAACGTGGCAGGCTGAAGGGGCTTTTACGTGTGAGGGCAGAGGTGGTGAGGTGGCGCTGGCATGTTTTAACGACAACGAGAAGCTAGTGGGTTGGATTGGAGTAAGCGAGGAGGAGGGTGGGAGGACAAAAAGAAAGAGATGTCACAGGGAACCAGGTGACCTGCAGTTCTCTGAGTGAGATAACAGTAGGGTTTTGAGAAAGGGAATTTACACTTTCTAAAGGGAATTACATGTTCAAAGGCTCATTCTGGCTTCCAAGTTGAGAATAACACAGGGATAGAAATCGGGGAGACAGTCTGGGGGCTATTGCTGAAGTCCAGGTGGTGTGGACCAAGATTCAGGTTCAGAGCCAGGGGTTTGATTTTAGAAGTGGTGAGAAGTGGCTGCATACTGGATATGTATTAAAGGTAGAGCCATGGCACCAAGTTTCACCAAGGGATAATTCCAGGTATCATAGAGTAATTGATTATGACTAAATCATCCTTGCTTTATGTCACCCACCCTAAAATAAAAGTGAAATGTCTCCTTTCCACTTGCATTGTCTTACTTTCAGAAGTGCTCTACTTGGAATCATTTAAAAGTAGCTAGTCTGAAAGCAATAGGAACTGGTAAATAGCTTTCAATGAGTCATCACTACGTTATTCACGGATTAAAATGAATGTGTCTTAGGACACAACTGAGCTAGATAGTAAATGACTACATACATGTGATTGCCAACTGATCTAGGAAACATTTCAGTCTGATAAAGCACTTTTCCTAGGACTTTAAATTGAGGTGTCAGCAATTCTTACATCTACTCAAATCCAAGTGAAATTGTTAGCCCTGTCTAGAGGAATGTCTATTGCTCAATGTCAAAGGCAGTAAATACATAATTTAATTGTTCATCTTTGCTCTGAATGTTTTTAAAGGAGAGCTCCATGTGTATTTGAATTAATTAATGAGCATCTCACTTGAAGAGAGGACCTAGAGTATGAAAAGTAATATTTAGAATTCCAGGAATTAAACCACTAGGATCTGAATCCTTATACCGTTACTAGTTGTGACCTTCAGCAAATTACTTAACCTCTGTCTCGATTTCTTCTTCTGAGAAAGGGAGGTGCCACTACTACTACTACCACTACTACTACTACTACTACTACTACTACTACTACTACTAACCACGCCCTCACTAAGGTCGAGCGAGTCTGTCCCTGTACAGTATTGGTGTAGAGCATGGTAATAGTAAATGTTCAATGAGTGCTATTGCTATTATAAGGTCACACTGGAAGTTTCAAGGAAAGCATGCTCATTAATGCACAATGTAACATTAATGCAGTAATGAGTCAATTACTTCTTCCTTCAGTTACTAGTAGTGTCCTAAGCTGAAAGGACTTATGGCCAAGCCACCCAGCCACATTTTGGTAGTTACAATTCATTTATTAATATCTGAAAAATTTCCCTATCACCGAGACTATTTTACACATATATTGGAGAAAAAGTACTATTGCAGTCATAACTCTAGTGAGTGTCAAAACAAGTATTTCTTCCATAGCGGGAAAAACCCTTTAGGGAACCTAGTTAATAGAAAAAAAATACAAGAAATTTGCAGAGGCCCATAATTTCCTACGTCATTCTTTTCTACCTAGTTCCACATTTGCCTTCCCTTTGAAAATACTCTTTCCTCAAACCTTGTCAGGTCAAAGTAATATTTCTAGAGAAAACAAATCTTTACAAAGCAAATACTGACTCTTCTTCATATTAGAATTAGTTGTAAATTTTTAAAAGTTTTTTTTCTGGTTGCATAAATATTGTTCACCCCAAACTGCAGAGAAAACTCTTAATGAGACCACACGTTTACATATGGTTGAAAAATTTAAATTCCCTGGAAATTCCGAAGTATACATATAAAACTGTGTTTCTGCTGTAAATATCTAGATATAACATAACAGACTTTGACATGTTTATATATAAGATGTCATTATATATCTAGCAATATTATTGAAATTATTCTTGAATAATAAAAAAAGGAAAATAGCTAAACAAAAACAAAAATGATGGTTATGAATGACTAATACGCTTATATGGGGCCAAAGAAAATTGCAGCACAGTAAAATCGTGATCAGGAAAGAAAACACACCCGTCCTAGGAGACCCGCTGTAACGCAGAGCATCACGGTGGAGATCTTCTTTTAATTACTGGTGGTGCCGTGAGCCAAAAGATTCCAAGTTTGTTTGAACAAAGCCACAGAGGAACTGCTGTTGGGAATTAATTTCAGGCCCTTCAAAAGCCAGGAATTCTGTCTCACGCAGGGTGTGGGATTTTGAAGGCATATTTTGCAGTGTGGGAATGGCTGTACACCGCGAAAGGAAATGGGAATAAGTAAAGTGCTGTTGCCTGTCCCGTGCACGGGCGACAACTCAGCACTCGCTGCTCTTACACATCAGTCACACACAGCATCCTGTTCTTTACCTACCTGGCTCTCTTAGATGATTAGCCCGCCTCACCAAATGGATTTGAGTTTTAAAACGCAGGAAGTCTTAAGTCAACTCGGTGGCAGCAACCAGACTTTTATGTCATCCCAGCCTTGCAGGCAGCCTTGGTTCCTCATTCATCTTGTTGCAGCCAAGCTCCTCTCATTGTGAAAAACCAGCAATTTGAGAGAGGGACGCGCAAACAGTATTGCTTTTGCTAGATGGTTATCCTTTGAAAAAGTCAGTCTCATTTCCAAGAATAGCCATTTCCCTCTTCCTGCAGGGAAGCCTGAGACCCTCCTGGCGCCCTTTAAGTTTTGGCAGACATCCTGGTTTGCTTTGAGTCCCCAGTACACTTAGGAAATGGAAAAAAGAGAGTTGAAAGTGTTTCTGTTAAGGCTTCAGCAGACAAAAGCCAAAGACTCCCAAGACCTTGTCCTGCAGCCCTCCGGTGGGTGTGAAGTGCAAATCTCAGTGTGAATGATTGATTTGCAACAGTTATAATTTGAAATCCTGAAAATGCATAGCATGTGTATGACAGATAAAAAACTATTTTAAAATGGAGTGAAAACGAATTGAGGTATTCTAAATGATCATGCATTAGTATACTAGTGACTTTATTTTTTTCCTCTATAGAAATTCTTAGACATTGCAAGTATCTAGAAGAGAATTCGTGGTGTTTCCCCCAAACCAACGTCCTTTTCATGTGGAGTATCATGAAGGATTAATGCCCAAGGAATATTCTTTGGGAAACACTGTTATCAGAATGCATAACCTTAAACACAAATGAATACCAACGCGGAAATGCGCCTCTAAGTTAATCTTTCAAGAAATTAGATATCTCCAGGAGAAACAGTCAAAGCAAGACATATAACAAAGCATTGGGTTAACTGTGTAAAAAACTCACTTAAAATATCTCTTTCCCTTATGATTCTTTAGAGAACTTAATCCACATGTCTGCCAATTTTATGTTAAATCCTTCTTCTAAAATCACAAACTTTGTATCTTTTTATCCTGAGTTAAGGTGAAAAGTAAAATATTATTGGATGATGGAAGATTGCGCTTCTCAAGGTGTCTCCACCACACTAAATCCATTAAAATGCTAAGTAAAATATTTCAAGGCACATCTTCAATGATAACATAAAGGCACAAAATAGAAATATCAACATGAAGAAGCAAAATCAAGAATGCAGAAAATGCCATTGTGGACCAGGCTCCTCTTCCCGTCACCTCGCGTCTATACAGATGTTCTTAAATTTATTCTTGTTATCTCTTGGAGTATGAATTTATAAACTTGAAGTACTAATGATTTTTATTTTGTTTTCCCCACTTTTGTTTTATTTCAGTTGTTTCAATGAACATGCATTTTGTGTAATTGTATGTAGATTGTATTTCTAAGCATTGTCATATAAAATGTATATCGTGACAATTTTATATATCTCAGTTAGATACCATATAATATACCAAAAGGTAAATAGTAGCTCTCTGTGTGGTGGCGATATGATTGCATTTAAAAAAATATTTTTGTCATTTTTTTCATATTTTATACATTTGTTTATATTAAATTTTTAACAGGAAAACATATTTTAACTTTTAAATATATCACAATCATTGTGTGGATGGGCTGTGAAGCCCAGATCACTGGGGTTTGAATCTTGGCTTCTCCACTTCCTTCCTGTGTGATCCTGCATAAGTTACTTAACCCTTCTGTATCTCAGTTTTAACGTCTGTAAAATGAGGGAAAATAATAGAATCTACTTCTATAGGCTAGTGTTTGGGATAGATGAATCAATGTGTTGAAAGTATCCAGAACATGGTCTGTAGTATGAAAATGTTAGCTATGACAGAATTAGTATTATTATTATTTAAAAAATTTTATTAAAGTATAGTTGATATACAATATTACGTGTTATAGTGATTCACAATTTTTAAAGGTTACACTCCATTTATAGTTATTATAAAATATTGGCTATATTCCCTGTGTTGTACAATACATCCTTGTAGCTTATTTTATACATAATAGTTTGTACTATATTGCCCCTCCCCGCTTCTTCTCCCCAGTGGTGACCACTAGTTTGTTCTCTGTGTCTGTGAGTCTGCTTCTTTTATGTCATATTTACTAGTTCATTGTATTTTTTAGATTCCACATATAAGTGATATCATACACTATTTGTCTTTCTCTGTCTGACTTATTTCACTTAGCATAATACCCTCCAAGGTTATCCATGCTGTTGCAAATGGCAACATTTTATTCCTTTTTATGGCTGAGTAGTATTCCATTGTATATATATACCACATCTTCTTTATCCATTCATCTGTTGAGGGACAGTCAGGTTGCTTCCATATCTTAGCAATTATGAATAATGCTGATATGAATATTGGGGCACATGTATCTTTTTGAGTTAGTGCTTTTGTTTCTTTTGGATATATACCCAGGAGTGGAATTGCTGGGTCATATGGTAGTTCTGTTTTTATTTTTTTGAGAAACCACCACACTTTTTTCCACAGTGGCTGCACCAATTTACATTCCCACCGATAATGTACGTGTTCCCTTTTCTCCACATTCTTGCCAACATTTGTTATTTGTTGTCTTTTTGCTGATAGCCATTCTGACAGGGGTGAGGGGATATCTCATTATGGTTTTGATTTCCATTTCCCTGATGATTAGCAATGTTGAGCATCTTTTCATGTGCCAGTTGGTCATATGCATGTCCTCTTTGGAAAAATGTCTATTCAGGTCTTCTACCCATTTTTTGATCAGGTTGTTTGTTTCTTTGATGTTGAGTTGTATGAGATGTTTATATATGTTGGATGTTAACCCCTTATCAGAGATGTCATTTGCAAATATTTTCTCCCATTCTGTAGGTTGTCTTTTCATTTTGTTGATGGTTTCCTTTGCTGTGCAAAAGTTTTTAGGTTTTATTAGGTCCCATCTGGTTTTTTTTTGTTTGTTTTTATCTCCTTTACTTTAAGAGACAGATCCAAAAAAATATTGCTACAAATATTGCTATTTGTCAGAAAGTGTGCAGCCTATGTTTTTCTCTAGGAGCTTTATGGTTTCTGGTCTTACATTTAGGTCTTTAATCCATTTTGAGTTTGAGGATTAGAGAATGTTCTAGTTTCACTCTTTTACTAGAATGTAGCTGTCCAGTTTTCCCAGCATCACTTATTGAAGAGACTGCCTTTTCTCCATTTTATATTCTTGCCTCCTGTGTTGTAGATTAATTGACCATAAGTGTGTGGGTTTGTTTTTGGGCTCTCTCTTCTGTTCTATTGATCTATGTGTCTGTCTTTGTGCTATACTATACTGTCTTGATTACTGTAGCTTTGTAATATAGTCTGAAGCCAGGGAGCATGATTCCTCCATCTCTGTTCTTCTTTCTCAAGATTGTTTTGGCTATTCAGGATCTTTTGTGTTTCCAAACAAATTTTAAAATTATTTTCTCTAGTTCTGAGAAAAATGCTATTGGTATTTTGATAGAGATTGCATTGAATCTGTAGTTATAAGTTATAAGGAATCTGCAGTTACATATAATATCAAATTTTAGAGTTACCACAATTTCAAGCTCATGAAGCACTTGGAAAATTCCTTGCTTCACCTCTTAATTTAGAAATTACTTCCTGCAGAAAACTGTCCAGACTCCCTGAGTTTGGATCAGGTATCCCCTCTTCCCTGTGGTCCTACAGCTTCCTGATGGGGCAGAAATCAATTCATTGCAGTTGCCTACTCGATGGCCTGTGACACTCTGTGACTGTAAGGTCCAAGAGCCCTGGTCATGATTCTTGGTCCCCACTTGGTTGCACCTAGCATTGTGTGTACATAATAAACATTTGTTAAATAAAGGGATGCCTTTAACTTCACCTTTAGAAATGAGTTTTCTGTCTCTGCCCTAGTAGTTCTTAAACACTCCCTCACTGCAGCACCTTTCTGTTAACTGGTGGGTCTAGAGCTGTGGTTTCCCAATGGGGTCCCTGCCTGCAGTCTCGGCAGCACCTGTGAACGTGTTAGGAACACAGATGCACAGACTGCACCACACACGGACTGAATCAAAGCCTCCGTGGGTGGGACCTGACAAGCTGCATTCTAAGAAGCTCCTCAGGTGACTGTGACCCACCTGAGGCCCCAAGGAGTCTGATTCAGCAGGTCTGCTTGGGTCCTGACGGAGCCCAGCTAACAGAGGTGGACCACTGTGCCACCAGAGGGAAGCAAAGGGCAGCAGAGCAGAGGCGGACCGAGTGGGAAAGGGGAACACCCAGCAGGCTCTGGCCAAGGATGTCCCCGGCCAAGTGCAGATCAGATTCCAGAGGGAGGTGATCCCCAGGGTGGAGCCTGGATTACTCAGATGCCAGGTCAAGCTGGGGACACAGAGAGTGGGTGGATCAGTGGAAGCAGAGGGGGAGGAGTTGAAGAGGAGACCAAATTATACATAGATGTCAGCTAATCAGACAAAGCACAGTCATGATTGAAGGATGCACTTGGGACCCAAGCCAGACCTGCTACAGCTTTCTCTTCAGGGATCACCTTATGAGGCTCCTAAGACCAGCTGTAGGACCTGTGTTTCTTTCTATCTTTTTTTTTTTTTTCTTAAATTTGAATCATTTCCAACATTTTATCCTTAGAACTTTCTTTTTTTTTAATTAATTTTTTTTCCGTATTAGTCATCCATTTTACACACATCAGTGTATACATGTCAATCCCAGTCTCCCAGTTCATCACACCACAACCCCCACCCCTTGCTGCTTTCCCCTCTTGGTGTCCATACGTTTTTTCTCTACTTCTGTGTCTCAATTTCTGCTCTGCAAACCGGTTCATCTGTACCATTTTCTAGGTTCCACATATATGCGTTAATATACGATATTTGATTTTCTCTTTCTGACTTACTTCACTCTGTATGACAGTCTCTAGATGCATCCACGTCTCTACAAATGACCCAATTTCGTTCCTTTCTATGGCTGGTAATATTCCATTGTATATATGTACCACATCTTCTTTATCCATTCATCTGTCGATGGACATTTAGGTTGCTTCCATGACCTGGCTATTGTAAATAGTGCTGCAATGAACATTGGGGTGCATGTGTCTTTTTGAATTATGGTTTTCTCAGGGTATATGCCCAGTAGTGGGATTGTTGGGTCATATGGCAATTCTATTTTTAGTTCTTTAAGGAACCTCCATACTGTTCTCCATAGTGGCTGTATCAATTTACATTCCCACCAACAGTGCAAGAGGGTTCCCTTTTCTCCACACCCTCTCCAGCATTTGTTGTTTGTAGATTTTCTGATGATGCCCATTCTAACTGGTGTGACGTGATACCTCATTGTAGTTTTGATTTGCATTTCTCTAATAATTAGTGATGTTGAGCAGCTTTTCATGTGCTTCTTGGCCATCTGTATGTCTTCTTTGGAGAAATGTCTATTTAGGTCTTCTGCCCATTTTTGGATTGGGTTCTTTGTTTTTTTAATATTGAGCTGCATGAGCTGTTTATATATTTTGGAGATTAATCCTTTGTCCGTTGATTCGTTTGCAAACATTTTCTCCCATTCTGAGGGTTGTCTTTTCGTCTTGTTTATGGTTTCCTTTGCTGTGCAAAAGCTTTTAAGTTTCATTAGGTCCCATTTGTTTATTTTTGTTTTTATTTCCATTACTCTAGGAGGTGGATCAAAAAAGATCTTGCTGTGATTTATGTCAAAGAGTGTTCTGCCTATGTTTTCCTCTAAGAGTTTTATAGTGTCTGGTCTTACATTTAGGTCTCTAATCCATTTTGACTTTATTTCTGTGTATGGTGTTAGAGAGTGTTTTAATTTCATTCTTTTACATGTAGCTGTCCAGTTTTCCCAGCACCGATTATTGAAGAGACTGTCTTTTCTCCATTGTATATCCTTGCCTCCTTTCTCATAGATTAGTTGACCATTGGTGCGTGGGTTTATCTCTGGGCTTTCTATCCTGTTCCATTGATCTATATTTCTGTTTTTGTGCCAGTACCATATTATCTTGATGACTGTGGCTTTGTAGTATAGTCTGAAGTCAGGGACTCTGATTCCTCCAGCTCTGTTTTTTTCCCTCAAGACTGCTTTGGCTATTCGGGGTCTTTTGTGTCTCCATACAAATTTTAAGATTTTTTGTTCTAGTTCTGTAAAAAATGCCATTGGTAATTTGATAGGGATTGCATTGAATCTGTAGATTGCTTTGGGTAGTATAGTCATTTTCACAATATTGATTCTTCCAATCCAAGAACATGGTATATCTCTCCATCTGTTGGTATCATCTTTAATTTCTTTCATCAGTGTCTTATAGTTTTCTGCATACAGGTCTTTTGTCCCACTAGGTAGGTTTATTCCTAGGTATTTTATTCTTTTTGTTGCAATGGTAAATGGGAGTGTTTCCTTAATTTCTCTTTCAGATTTTTCATCATTAGTGTATAGGAATGCAAAAGATTTCTGTGCATTAATTTTGCATCCTACAACTTTACCAAATTCATTGATTAGCTCTAGTAGTTTTCTGGTGGCATCTTTAGGATTTTCTATGTATAGTATCATGTCATCTGTAAACAGTGACAGTTTTACTTCTTCTTTCCCAATTTGTGTTCCTTTTATTTCTTTTTCTTCTCTGATTGCCATGGCCAGGACTTCCAAAACTATGTTGAATAATAGTGGTGAGAGTGGGCATCCTTGTCTTGTTCCTGATCTTAGAGGAAATGCTTTCAGTTTTTCACCATTGAGAAAGATGTTTGCTGTGGGTTTGTCATATATGGCCTTTATTATGTTGAGGTAGGTTCCCTCTATGCCCACTTTCTGGAGAGTTTTTAACATAAATGGGTGTTGAATTTTGTCAAAAGCTTTTTCTGCATCTATTGAGATGATCATATGGTTTTTCTCCCTCAATTTGTTAATATGGTGCATCACATTGATTGATTTGCATATATTGAATAATCCTTGCATTCCTGGGATAAAACCCACTTGATCATGGTGTATGATCCTTTTAATGTGTTGTTGGATTCTGTTTGCTAGTATTTTGTTGAGGATTTTTGCATCTATATTCATCAGTGATATTGGTCTGTAATTTTCTTTTTTTGTAGTATCTTTATCTGGTTTTGGTATCAGGGTGATGGTGGCCTCATAGAATGAGTTTGGGAGTTTTCCTTCCTCTGCAATTTTTTGGAAGAGTTTAAGAAGGATAGGTGTTAGCTCTTCTCTAAATGTTTGATAGAATTCACCTGTGAAGCCATCTGGTCCTGGACTTTTGTTTGTTGGAAGATTTTTCATCACAGTTTTCATTTCATTACTTGTGATTGGTGTGTTCATATTTTCTATTTCTTCCTGGTTCAGCCTTGGAAGGTTATACCTTTCTAAGAATTTGTCCATTTCTTCCAGGTTGTCCATTTTATTGGCATAGTGTTGCTTATAGTAGTCTCTTAGGATGCTTTGTATTTCTGCCATGTATGTTGTAACTTCTCCTTTTTCATTTCTAATTTTATTGATTTGAGTCCTCTCCCTCTTTTTCTTGATGAGTCTGGCTAATGGTTTATCAATTTTGTTTATCTTCTCAAAGAACCCGCTTTTAGTTTTATTGATCTTTGCTATTGTTTTCTTTGTTTCTATTTCATTTATTTCTGCTCTGATCTTTATGATTTTTTTCCTTCTACTAACTTTGGGTTTTGTTTGTTCTTCTTTCTCTAGTTCCTTTAGGTGTAACGTTAGATTGTTTATTTGAGATTTTTCTTGTTTCTTGAGGTAGGATTGTATTGCTATAAACTTCCCTCTTAGAACTGCTTTTGCTGCATCCCATAGGTTTTGGATCATCATATTTTCATTGTCATTTGTCTCTAGGTTTTTTTAAATTTCCTCTTTGATTTCTTCAGTGATCTCTTGATAACGTATTTTTTAGCCTCCATGTGTTTGTGATTTTTACGTTTTATTCCCTGTAATTGATTTCTAATCTCATAGCGTTGTGGCCTGAAAAGATGCTTGATGTGATTTCAATTTTCTTAAATTTACTGAGGCTTGATTTGTGACCCAAGATGTGATCTATCCTGGAGGATGTTCTGTGCGCACTTGAGAAGAAAGTGTAATCTGCTGTTTTTTGATAGAATGTCCTACAAATATCAATTCAATCTACCTGGTCTATTGTGCCATTTAAAGCTTGTGTTTCCTTATTAATTTTCCGTTTGGATGATCTGTCCACTGGTGTAAGTGAGGTGTTAAAGTCCCCCACTATTATTGTGTTACTGTTGATTTCCTCTTTTAGAGCTGTTAGCACTTGCCTTATGTATTGAGGTGCTCCTCTTTTGGATGGATATATATTTATAATTGTTATATATTCTTCTTGGATTGATCCCTTGATCATTACAAAGTGTCCTTCCTTGTCTCTTGTAACATTCTTTATTTTAAAGTCTATTTTATCTGATATGAGTATTGCTACTCCAACTTTCTTTTGATTTCCATTTGCATGGAATATCTTTTTCCATCCCCTCACTTTCAGTCTGTATGTGTCCCTAGGTCTGAAGTGGGTCTCTTGTAGACAGCATATATATGGGTCTTGTTTTTGTATCCATTCAGCAGGCCTGTGTCTTTTGGTTGGAGCATTTAATCCATTCACGTTTAAGGTAACTATCCATATGTATGTTCCTATTACCATTTTCTTAATTGTTTTGCATTTGTTTTTGTAGGTCCTTTTCTTCTCTTGTGTTTCCCACTTAGAGTAATTCCTTTAGCATTTGTTGTAGAGCTGGTTTGGTGGTGCTGAATTCTCTTAGCTTTTGCTTGTCTGTAAAGCTTTTGATTTCTCCATCGAATCTGAATGAGATCCTTGCTGGGTAGAGTAATCTTTGTTGTAGGTTCTTCCCTTTCATCACTTTGAGTATATCATGCCACTCCCTTCTGGCTTGTAGAGTTTCTGCTGAGTAATCAGCTGTTAACCTTATGGGAGTCCCCTTGTATATTATTTGTCGTTTCTCCCTTGCTGTTTTCAATAATTTTTCTTTGTCTTTAATTTTTGCCAGTTTGATTACTATGTGTCTCGGCATGTTTTTCCCTGGGTTTATCCTGTATGGGACTCTCTATGCTTCCTGGACGTGGGTGGCTATTTCCTTTCCCATGTTAGGGAAGTTTTCGACTATAATCTCTTCAAATATTTTCTCGGATCATTTCTCTCTCTCTTCTCCTTCTGGGACCCCTATAATGTGAATGTTGTTGCATTTGATGTTGTTCCAGAGGTCTCTTGGGCTGTCTTCATTTCTTTTCGTTCTTTTTTCTTTATTCTGTTCTGCAGCAATGAATTCCACCATTCTGTCTTCCAGGTCACTTATCCATTCTTCTGCCTCAGTTATTCTGCTATTGATCCCTTCTAGTGTAGTTTTCATTTCAGTTATTGTATTGTTCATCTCTGTTTGTTTGTTCCTTAATTCTTCTGGGTCTTTGTTAAACGTTTCTTGCATCTCCTCTATCTTTGCCTCGATTCTTTTTCCGAGGCCCTGGATCATCTTCACTATCATTATTCTGAAATCGTTTTCTGGAAGATTGCCTATCTCCATTTCATTTAGTTGTTTTTCTGTGGTTTTATATTGTTCCTTCATCTGGTACATAGCCCTCTGCCTTTTCATCTTGTGTATCTTTCGGTGAATGTGGTTTTTGTTCCACAGGCTGCAGGATTGTAGTTCTTCTTGCTTCTGCTGTCTGCCTTTTGGTGGATGAGGCTCAGGACCTGTATTTCTAATTCTTAAGTTTACAGGTAATATTGGGGCAGGGTTTTGCCATAATGTTCTGCCCCTGATCTCTGTCACTGGGTCCTTTATTTGTCCCTTAGTTTTCCAGCACTAAGAATTGTAAAGCTTGTGAAGAGTAAAGAGTACTGGTAATTTGCAATTCTGCTTTCTGTACTTGAACAAGTCACCTCTCAACATTAAGGTACTACTGCTTTTATTACTGCTGTGCTTCTTAAAAAAAAATTTTTATTTATTTATTTATTTATTTATTTATTTATGGCTGTGTTGGGTCTTCGTTGCCGTGCACAGACTTTCTCTAGTTACGGTGAGCAGGGGCTACTCTTCGTTGCAGTGCACAGGCTTCTCATTGTGGTGGCTTCTCTTGTTGTGGAGCACGGGCTCTAGGCGTGTGGGCTTCAGTAGTTGTGGTGCACAGGCTTAGTTGCTCTGTGGCATGTGGGATCTACCCGGATCAGGGATCAAACCCATGTTCCCTGCATTGGCAGGTGGATTCTTAATCACTGCACCACCAGAGAAGTCCTGCTGTGCTTATAATATGATATAATGGATGTGAAAATCCTTTGCAAACTGCACACTATACAGACGTAGTCTACTATTGTTTACTAGGCCTTCAGTGACTAGATATTGTGTACCTATGCCCCCACGATCAGATGATCAGTCTTCTGAAAGATTCATTTGTTTTGTGAAAGGTAGTGTGGTTATTAGATTGGGCCTGGCCTTTGGACTATGATAGGCTGGTTTAAGCCTAAGCCAGTTAATTACTTTCTATGTGACCCTGGGATGGTCATTTACTCTTGTTGGATTCTAGAATAAAACTGAGATAATAAAATCCATCACTAGGATTAAACGGTATCATGTACATGGTAGGTCTGGCACATGACAGGCACACAACTACATCACTTTTTCTTTTAAAGACAAGACAACTCAGGCCAAGAAAGGGTTCAAAACAGTGGACAAGGTGATAAAGTTAAAATATTGCCATTCCTCTGTTCAGAATCCTCTAGTGACTTCCCATCTTAGAGTAAAAGCCAAATCCTTGAAAAGGCCCTTTAAACCATGTCCTTACAGAATCTGGCCCTTGTTACCCCTGCCCTCCTGCTTCTTTCTCCTCACTTAGATGCTGCAGCTACGCTGGCCTCTCAACCTTCCTCAAATGGCACATCAGGGGAAGGCCTTCCCTGTCACCTCACTGAAAATTCCAACCCTCCCCCTGCTGTCTACCCTTCCTTCTTGTTTTAATTTTCTCTTTGAACTTCTAATTATCTAATATGAAATTTATTTTTCTTATTCATTTTCCTTATTTTCCTGCTCCCTCATTAGAAGGTCCAGGAGGTTAGGAATTTTGTCTCTTTTGCTCACTGTTCTATATCAGGGCCCACAATGCTGCTTGGCATGTCACGTGGTAGGCACTTATTTTGTTGAATGAAAGAATGAAATACAGTTCTTATGACTCAAGACTAGACCTCTGCTGATTGTAATAATAACTAAGATGTATGTAGCTCTTTGCATTGACAAGTGTTTTACATGCATTATCTTGCTTTATCCAAGGGCAGATGTGCAATGGTTTTTGTACAATTTTGGACTAATTTGGTCTGCAATTTTTTCCAAGATACTTTCTGGTGATGCATGACATTACACTGGTCTTTTTGATGGCAGAAACATGTTTGAATTTCAGGGATAATTTGCAATGGCTGCTGGTGTCTCACTTTGTACTGTAGAGCAGGGTGGGATGTTGACCAAGGACAGGCCCCCAGAACTGATTTGGGAATTGGCATTCACTTGGGGGCGGGTTCAGTTAGCCCTATTTCAAATCCCTAACTCTGTCGTAACTTCCACGTAACACCCAGGACACACTGAAGAGTGCGGTAGCTCAGAAGCACCCTCACCTAAGATCCTTCTTATAAGTCATGAAACTCTACTCCATGCCAACCGTTGAATGGGTGGTTGGAAACTTCAACTCCAGCTTGGCCTGGATGCCTAATCCATTTGGTCAGGATCTGTGACACCCACCACATGCATGGAAGGGAGGGCAGTGCAAGGCGGTTCTGCAGAGAAGCACCGTCTTTGGGAAACAAGGATGCACGAGCTTCCTTCAAGTGGTAAAAAATAAGTATATATTGTTTTTATTTTGAAGCATAGAGATTTATTTCAGTGGAAAATCCCCAAATATTTGGCTGACTTTAATCTTTAGCATTATAAAAAGGCAAAGAAACAACTAAAGCAAGACAGACCTCATCACTCTGAACCTGCTGGCACATAGATTATTAGAAACTCAAAATTCATCATGTGCTTGAAAAAACTTCCCAACCCAAGGCAGGTTGGGAAGTCAGCTGCCCCCAGTGAACAGGTGTGAGTCTGGGCGTGTCAACCCTGTGAGCCACTGGGGTTTCATCAGTGAACAAAAGAGGTGAAGATCCTTACCCTCACAGAAGCTGGGTTCTAGCTCTAGAAATTCTGTGACTTTTAAAAAATATTTTTAGGCAAAGAGTCTTGCTTAGTGCTTTGTGCAAGTTTCATTCAACACCTATTTTTGAGGACTTACTTTGTGCCAGACAAGGTGTTAGATGCTGGGTACTGGAGCTTGCCCCTTGGAGCTTCTAGTCTAGTAGAGAGGCAACCAAAGAGATCTCACAAGTGCGATGTAAACGTCTGTAACTTCCACCTGTGATAAACGTTATGAAGAATTGCCGCGTGGCATTATGAGACTGTATGATGAAAGGATTTGACTTAGAGAGGGGAGGAGGTGGGAATTGAAATAGGATGTGAAGGAGGAGGAGGTGATAACCAGGAGCAGAGATGAGGGCAGATGCAGAGGTGTGGATGCAGAGCCTCTGTGTCTGAGGGCAGCATGGCGAGCCTGCGGATGGAGAGAAAGTCCCTTGAGTGGAGCACACAGGGGAGGCAGGAGACGGGGCAGATGTGGGGCTGAGGGGAGGAGCTCTGAATTTCATCCAAACGTCGGCGTGGGAGCAGGCTGGGTGAAGTGGATAACTAGATTTGGGTTCTGAAATGACTAAAGGGCGTATAGGTAAATCAGTTATGAGACTCTGCCTGCTATTAAAACATTGTCTTTTGCCTCCAAACCCACCTGTCTACACCTTGCTTTTGTGACTTCTGGGGACATGTGCAAACTTTCTCCTTTGCCAGTTGGTCCTCCTAGGTTCTGCCACTGGGGGTCCTAGAAGGGGATTTGGGAAGCAGGAGGGGGCAGAAGGGACCCACTGCTGTGGCTCACAGGTGACACCCTGGTAATGACACGGCACCCAGGAAGCAGTGGTTGGTGTCGAGTTTCATCTTCTTCCAGCCTTCCCTGAAGCAGCCTCACTTCTGTCCCCCAGAAATCCCAGCCCCGCAGGGAGCCAGCCGTGTTAAAGTGGCCTCAACCACAAGGGGCCACACTGGCGAGGCTGACAGGCCATGAGTCTGACCTGGGGTCTCAGCTTTAGCTGCTGCCTGAGTCCTGGGGAGCTTTGGAAAATCCCAGTGCCCGGACCACCTGGGGCCCAGAACTGGACTCGGGTGTGAGAACCCCTGCAGCCCCAGGATCCCTCTGCAGCCCAGGCTGAGACCCTCCCCGGGGGTCGCTGGGTCAGGATCCGTGTCAGCCGCCCCTCGGGCCACGGTGAAAGGCACTGCCGGCAGTTTCCCTGGGCGTGTTCTCACACCAGTCAGAATGGCCATCATCAAAAATCTACGAATAATAAATGCTGGAGAGGGTGTGGAGAAAAGGGAACCTTCTTGCACTGTTGGTGGGAATATAAATTGATACAGCCACTGTGGAGAACAGTATAGAGGTTCCTCAAAAAACTAAAAATAGAACTAACATACGACCCAGCAATCCCACTACTGGGCATATACCCTGAGGAAACCATAAATCAAAAAGAGTCATGTACCACAATATTCATTGCAGCTCTATTTACAATAGCCAGGACATGGAAGCAACCTAAGTGTCCATCGACAGATGAATGGATAAAGAAGATGTGGCACATATATACAATGGAATATTACTCAGCCATAAAAGGAAACGAAATTGAGTTATTTGTAGTGAGGTGGATGGACCTAGAGACTGTCATACAGAGTGAAGCAAGTCAGAAAGAGAAAAACAAATACTGTGTGCTAACACATATATATGGAATCTAAAAAAAAAAAAAAGGTCTGAAGAACCTAGGGGCAGGACAGGAATAAAGACACAGACATAGAGAATGGACTTGAGGACATGGGGAGGGGGAAGGGTAAGCTGGGACGAAGTGAGAGAGTGGCATGGACATATATACACTACCAAACGTAAAATAGATAGCTAGTGGGAAGCAGCCGCATAGCACAGGGAGATCAGCTCGGTGCTTTGTGACCACCTAGAGGGGTGGGGTAGGGAGGATGGGAGGGAGACGCAAGAGGGAGGAGATATGGGGACATATGTATATGTATAGCTGATTCACTTTGTTATACAGCAGAAACTAACACACCATTGTTAAGCAAGTGTACTCCAACAAAGATGTTAAAAAAGATAAAAAAAAGAATGATACAACAAGATCATCATATTTGAAAAAATGGTCCTGGCTGTCTTGTGGATTATCATTTGTGTGAAGATTCACGGTTTACCAAGCATCTTCACATCCATTTTCTATTTGGTCCTTACTCCTGGTCCTCGTCCTTCCCTCTGAGGTGTTGGAAAACTGAGTGAGAGTGTGGCTGACTCAGCAAAGCTCGCGGGGGTGGACCTGAACCCCGTCTTTTGATCAGAGCGCTACACCTCCGGATGCTCTTGTGTTGATCATTACTTTCTTGCACACACTTAAGTTTTTTCTTTGCATTGAAATTTTAGTTACTTAAGTGAATGGACAGAAAATGCAGATCAAATGTCTGCTGCCTCCGTGTTAAATACTAGATCGATACTTGGGTGTAAGATGTATTCCTCCTACTCAATGTCCCTGTTGTCTAGCTGAGGGAGCAGACGTATTCCCAAACATAATTAACAATGTGAGGCTAAAACAAAGAGCATTAAGGAAGTTACTAAAGATTTTTGAGAGTAACTGTAAGAAGTGAGGGCTTGAGGTCAGCTCTGTAAGATGGGCAGACACAGACAGGTGATGACTTGGAACACATCTGGGGAGATACAAATTCAGTAGCCACACCATGGGATGGAGTGGAAGGGACTCTGGCCACCCCATCCCCGTACTGCATAATCGTAACAACCGTTAAGTTACCCTCTACCATGCCTCGAAGCCCCAACAAGTGAAGCTACAAACTAAATAAAACCAGTGTGCTATCTTTTCAACTGTAGCTTCAGAATAACTCCTCTGAGAGCAGCCCTCAGCCCTTACAATCGGATGGCTGTCCCAGAGTTCCCCCTTTTAGGAAATTTGGAACTGCTATTGAACAGGCGGGAATACTCGAAAACAGAGGCACCGAGGCTGGAATTTGAAACATGCATTTGGAGGATGGTGAAGCTGATGATGCTAGTAAACTCGGTCAAGAGACTTAAACTTTCAGAGGCATGTGAGCAGGGCTGTGCTTTAGAAGGATTAGGGTTACAGCAGGGAAAGTTTGGGGTGTGATAGAGACTGAAATCGTTTGAAGGTGTAAAAATTTTCTAGAAGAATCTGGGTAGTTACAATATGAACAAGGGTGGGAAAGAAAGTACAGATCAGAGAGGACTGTTATGGTCATGTAGGGAAGGCCCACCAGTTACCTGTGCTACCACGGCACTCAGTTTTTCTTTAAGAAACAGTCATGTTAACCACGCTCTACGGTGGCAACAGCACGTACAGACCCATTTTTATAAGGATTTTCTTTTAGACTTTAAAGGATCATTTTGCCCGGTAATGGGATCCTTTAGAACATCTCTTAAGCAGGATGATGGTAGAAACAATTCAGTTTGCTTCAGGAAAACTGTGAATTCATTGCTTAGATTATAACTGTTTCTAAGTTTTGAGCTTCTTGCCAAGATTTAAGACCAAACCCTGCCTTTGAATTCAATGATAGACTGCTATTTGTTTTTCAAGGACCAAGACTGACAGAACCCTCAACCAAACACTATTAGTTTTAATTTTTTTAAATAAACATACAGTGTGTTTTTCTTTTATTTTAAAACTGTGCATCTTCATGCACATCCTGACCTTCATCCTGATATGAAGAGAAATGTGTAGTTTTGGGGGGTGTGATGTGAGGGGAGGGGATGCAGCAGTGGAGACTGTTGGGGGGATATACCCTAGAGAGAAGCTTGAACATGCTTTTTGGCAACTAGCTGTGCTACCATCACCCAGAGAGTTTAAAAATAGAAATTCAGAGACCCTGGCTCGGTAGGTCCTGGATGGATTGTCGGAATCTGTACTCATAAAAGCTTTGTGGGCAGTTCTGGTGGGCAGACCTTCTAGAGGGGGGCTGCCCAGCCACCCAGAGTCCCATGGTGACAATACCCTGCCAAAGAAGCCATCCCAAAGGCTTTTTGAGTTTGTTGATCAAGAAACTCTCCTTTCCTATGTTTCTTTAGGTTTGTTGAAACCATTTATTAGTCTAGAATCAAACCTGGCTTTCTGCCTAGGCAAAATTCTGCTTTTTATTCATGTATTTATTCATTCAGCAAATGTTTATTTAGCGAGGTAGTTTTTTAAAGATACAATGGCAAGTAAGACACACTGATCATGTCTTTCATGGAGTTTGTATTCTAGTGGGAGAAGATAATCAGAAAGATAGAGAGAGAGAGAGAGAGGAGAGAGAAAACAAATGGCCCTAAAGGAGATATATGGCTCAAGGAGAATTTATTTTCAAAGGAAACGTTCACAGAAGCATGTGTTAGTGCAGTATCCCAGCTGGGGGCAGCCCTGCTCTCACCATATGAGCCTATAGGGATGTAGGGAGAGCATGATTACTTGAATCCAGAAAGAAACAGGGTTCTGTACAGTTGGTCATTTTCAAAAGAACAGTGCCCTTAGGTAGAGGGACACAGCCAGATGCAAACTGGGAGACATATTCTCGGTGCATACATCTGACAAAGGATGTGCATCTAGAATATATGAAGAATTCATACAACTAAATAAGAGGAAGACAAATAACCTAATAAAAATGGGCAAAATGTGTAGCTAATAAATACATGAAAAGATGCTCAACATCATTACTCACCATATAAATGCAAATTAAAATCACTATTTGCCAACTAGAACGGCTAAAATTAAAAGAAAAATCTGACAATGACAACTGATAGTGAGGATGTGGAGCAAAGGGAACCTCCCACTGGGCTGCTGGGAACGCAAAAATGGCACAACTACTTTGGAAAGTAGTTTGTCAGTTTCTTATAAACATATATTTACCAAAAGACTCAGCACAAGTATTTACCACCCACACCCCCAAAATGAAAACTATGTCCACATAAAGACTTAACTTGAATGTTCATGGTAACTTTATTTATAATAGCCCCAAACTGAACACAACCCAAATGTCCACCAATAGGTGGATAAATAAATAAATACCAGCAATAAAAATGAAAAAAAAAAACCCTATCAATACATGCAATTCCATGGATGAATTTCAAAAATAGTTTGCTGAGTAAAAGAAGTCAGACATAAAAAAAGCCTTTAGTCCACAGGACAGGGTCAAGCCTTGAAGGGAGATTACGTGGACAGAGAAGAGAGTGAGCCCGATATTAGGTCCAGAGTCTAGAGTCCCCCAGTGCTTTCAAACCAAGGAGAAAAGGATCCAAAAAAGGAGTCTGAGAGGGAGCAGCCAGAGGGCTAGGAGGAGACCAGCAGAGAGGGCGTTTTGAGGAGGAGGCAATCTCATCTGTCTGCACTGCTGCTGAGCCAGCAGGGAAACAGGACAGCACCAAGTGGGGTGCACTGGTGACCTGGCAAGAGCTGCTGCCCTGGGGAACTGGGCAGAGGAGGAAGTGGAAACGCCAGTTCTCTCGGATGCGAGGCAAGGCGTTTGCTTTGAAGTACTGCAGAAAATGGAGCAGACGGTGATACGGAATCAAGGGAGGTGAACTTCTTTGTTATTTGCTATGTTTTGTTTGTTTGTTCATTCTAGGATTGGAGATACCATTCTGTAGATTGGGATGAGGTGGTAAAGAGAGAGAGAAAAAGAAGTAGATGACTCAGGAGAGAGAACAATTGCAGAAGGAAATGGAATGGAATTGCAACAATTTGAGGTTATTGAAAAATACTTATTTTTCCCTTTGATTTATTGATTGCCAACCATTTACTTGTAAATAAAAGCATCGCACCAAGAATCCCTTCATCGCTCATCTACCAGGAAACTGGAATCCCAGATCCTGTTGGGGTATTCATTCTATAAACACCACTTTGATTTTACTTGTTGGGACAGTCATAGTTTATATTCTGGCATACTCATTCTGGTATATATGGTATATACATATATTACATGTATGAATATTATATGAGTATCAGACACCAAATAACACATCCTCATAAAATTAAAATTAAAATGTCCTCAACTGGAAAGATCATGACATTCTAGGTCACTAGAATGTCTTATTATTCTACAAGAGACTGAATATTGCATGAAGAAACATCAAACTGTCATCAAGCTATTTACTTGAGAACAGGTAAGAGAGCAAGAGAGTCAGAAAATTAATTAAATGTGAGAGCTCTTATAGAAGTAACAAGGAACAGAGAAGAATATTACCAGAGAAGTAAGCAGAGAATGCCTTTCTCAAGGCAATGGGGAGATAACCACACAAAGATAAGATGTATTAAAACTAGGAGACAGTCATACTCATGTGTACAACACAACAAAATTGGAAATTAATAATTAAACATTTAAAATAGGAAAAGCCAGCAAAAACAAATTTAAATGACAAACTAGAAAAAACATATGGTCCACAAAGGGATAATAAACTTATAAAAGCTATAATAAATAAACAAAAAGAAATGGAACCAACAATTTTTAATGAATAAAAAAGTGAAGTTATTCATTAAAAAAGAAACACAAATAGGCATCAAAGTACAAAAAAAATGGTAGTAGAAACATTGTAAAATGAAAATAAAATGGACAGCTGTTTAAATAATCTTCATTGAGGACATGAATAGAGGGAAAAAGCATTCTTGTCTCTCACTAATGAGAGTATAATTTTGTGTGACTTTTTTGTAGGACTAGTTGCTAATATGGATCAAAAGCTTTAGAATAAAGGGAAAAAGCATTCTTGTCTCTCACTAATGAGAATATAATTTTGTGTGACTTTTTTGTAGGACTAGTTGCTAATATGAATCAAAAGCTTTAGAATGCCCTTAAAAATTGACCCAATAATTCAACTTACAGAATTTTCCTAGACAAATAATCAGAGAAATCCATAATGATTTTATGTACAGGGTATCTGCTACAGGAAAAAAGGGAGTAAATACTCCAAACATTCAATAAAATGGTGTCAGTTACATAAATTATCTTGTATTAATACAGTGCAACTCTACAGGTCACTGTGGTAAAATATTCATGTTTATTATGAAGTGGAAGAAGGTATTTCATAAAGCATTATTTACAATATTACCTTAGTTTAATGTATTCTGCCTATGCTTAGAAGAAAAATAAAAAGGATATACAACTAAAGGTTAATAATTGTTATCTCTGAATCATGGAATAAAGTTATTTTTAGTTAATTGTGCTTTTCATATTTTTCTCTAATGTGTGGCAATCTCATAAAATGCTATTTTAAAAATAAATCAATTTGTATATTTATTTTTTAGATCAATCTCTCAAATAACTATTGAGTTAAGGAGGAAAAATAAACACACAAGAATATACATTTAGAAAATAACAAGAAAATCACATACTTTAGCCTAAATTTTACCATAATCATAATTCCAAATAAAGAGGAGAAAATAAATAAAACAATCAAGAAAAGAGTGGCAACAAAGAAGTTCTCTTAAGAGAACAGGCATAATGAACCTAAACTAGAAATAATTAAAAATATATAATTAAGAAAAAGCTATGTTATTTTATTTTTTAAATTTATTTTTATACATTTTTAAAGGTTACATTCCATTTACTGTCACTACAAAATATTGGCTATATTCCCCATGTTGTACAACACATCCTTGAGCCTGTCTTACACCCAAAAGTTTGTACCTCCCACTCCCCCACCCATATAGTGTCCCTCCTCCCCCTGCTGGTAACCACTAGTTTGTCCTCTGTATCTGTGAGTTTGCTTCTTTTTTTATTATATTCACTAGCTTGTTGTATTTATTAGGTTCCACATATAAGTGATATCATATAGTATTTGTCTTTCTCTGTCTGACTTATTTCACTACGCATAATGCCCTCCAAATCCATCCATGTTGCTGCAAATGGCAAATTTTTTTTATGGCTGAATAATATTCCATTGTGTGTGTGTGTGTGTGTGTATATATATATATACACACACACATATTTATACCACATCTTCTTTATCTGTTCATCTGTTGATGGACACTTAGGTTGTTTCCATGTTTTGGCTCTTGTAAATAACATTGTTATGAACACTGAGGTGCACGTATCTTTCTGAATTAGCATTTTTGCTTTTTTCAGATGTATACCCAGGAGTGGAATTTCAGGGTCATATGGTAGTTTTATTTTTAGTTTTTTGAGAAACCTCCAATACTGGTTTCCACAGTGGATGCACCAAGAAAAAAATATTTTAGAAGATAACTGAAATAGATAAATTTGAGACAAATTTATTCAGTGAAAAAGAAAAAAGTATATAAATGAGAATTTTTAAATTTATAAATTATAAAACAATATACATAAAATTGAAATTTGCCTGTGTATGTTTGTGTATACACACGAAGACGTGAAAGGAAAAAACACCAAAATGTTAAAAGTTGTGTGATGGTTTTTATTGTATTATTTATATTTCAGTATGTTTCCCAAATCCTTTACAATGAGCAAGTATTAAAATAATAAAAAGAATAACATTATAAAATATTTTAAAATAAAATTATAAGTAAATACTACACAATTATAATGAATTTAAATGTTTAAAAGAAATGGAAAATAAAGTTGATTAAAATGTAAAGTATTATATATTAAGAATTATAGATAAATAGACACCAATTTCTTAACAGTATTTTTTCTCTGAGTAGTGAAATTACGGATAATTTAAGATGTCTTCCCTTTGCTTGACTTGAATTTTTTAAATCGTATACAAATGGATACATCACTTTTTAACAAAGGGAAATGTACTTTAAGATACTGACACAGCAAGAGGGAAGAGTAAATAATTTCATTTCTTCAAAAAACAACCACTGTCAATAATGTCAAAATTTTGTCCATTTCCACAAAAGCTACATTTGTATGTGTACAGCTAGGATTGATGGTGGAGGCTCTCAAACTTTCAAGAAATAAATGAACCCAAGCCCATATAAAAAGTCCCCCAGCACAGAAAAAGTTACAATTGCATGCAGTTCAGTTTTAGCAAGTAAATGTTGCAGATATATCAGTTTACAACCCCAGCAACTGCAGAAATGTAAATTTTCTTTGTTTTTGTTTTCCTTTTCCAATTCAGGATGGCAGAATTTTAACCTAAAATTTCACCAGGATTGTGTCTAAATTCTAGGGAGTTTACCAACGGCCACAGTGTCACTCATTCATTCATTCATCTGTGCACTTTCTGCTGCATTCCAGGCATCTGCTGGCATGTCCATCCCCCCATCTGACCCGTGATACAGGCAGTTGATTGCGTGTGGGGTCGTTTGTCTTCCCCATCTTCATGAACTCTTGGGTTCGGTGGCTGTCTGCCACTCCACGCTGCTCCTACGTGCTTGGGAATTATTCCTTTCTTCTGCGGGTCTCACTGTCTCTCCAGGAACCCCTGAGTGTCTCAGCTCCACAGATCAGGCGGGGCTTCTGTCACCCGCCTGGGGCATGGTCTCGGGAGCAGGATGCCGGCTCACTCTTGCTGAGATCTAATGGTATTTTCATTCTCACAGTTTCCCTTCTAATGTTATACCCTTCCCCAAGTCAGGGAATAATCTTGGTAGAGCAGGCTTGGGTTAATAATTTCCTTACCATCTCATAAGAACACTCCTTCTAAAATAATCCAATTTTTCTCTTTTTAGCTATCACATGCCTTTCCTTAGAGTACAGATGTCCTGGATGCACAAATGTGGGAGATGGCCAAGGGAAATGCTGAGAGAACATTTCATATTTCAATAGTTTTGATACAAAAGATGTAACCAAGATAGCCCGCATAGAACACTGGAGTAGACACCACTTAGAGAGGCTGACCCGCTCCAAGTCTGCCTGCTCTGAACACTGTCCAACAGTCATGTCTGTGTTAAGTGACCCTACCCCCATGCCACAGTCAAACAGGACCATCGGATTTCGTGCCAGGAATGTGTAATTTGGGGTTGAGAATCTGGAGATTACACAGCAGATGCTGCTGTCCCCATGCTGCCTTGGACCCCTGCTGCCAGGACCTCAGTGCTTTCCTGTTCCCTTTCCTCAAGCCTTGGTTATTGAGCTCTTTCCTGGGTTCTGCGAGATATTCCAGTATCTTTCCAATAAATTCTCCTTTTCTCAGGCCAGTATCAGTTTCTATTACTTGCCATGTAAACAGTATTAATAAAAAATCATAGAACCACCTCGCATCTGAATACAGAATAAAACATCTTAAATGAAATATTAAAGGACATAACTCAACCAGGTATTAATTGAATTGGGAATTTGGAGTTAACTTGTCAATTTATTGGTGCCTGATTTATCCTCTACTAAAGTCCCATGGAGAGATGTATGGCCATGAACACACACAAGAGAAAAATCAGCAACATTACTTAGAAAATGGAGATTATCATATGCCAAAGTTAGAAAAATTTTAATAACTGCATCATCAATGAGGATATATAGAAAAATACATTTTGGAGTTATATACTGGACTCTGTGAACCGATATAACGCAGAGGGTGGCAAAGCTGGTAGGGAAAAATGTTAGTGTTTCCCTGCAGGCCCAAATATCCAGGATTCACTGAACAGAAAACGAAGCAGGCACCCCCTACTGCTCAGAGCAGCCCCCAGAGTTGGCCATAATCATGACTTCTTCCACCCATGCCGGCCCCATTGGCTTAGATCTGCCGAAGGCAATACGACTGCCATATTCAAGAAGATGGGTTGGCACAGAATGGGGTGTGGTATATTCCCGCCCAAGGATGCCCTTGGGGCCAGCCTTCCGCTTCCAACCCCTGTCAAAGAACTACAGGCTGCCTTGAAATCAGTAGCAGAGTTAGGGACCCTGGCAAAGTGGGGACTGGCCAAGACCCCACTGCACTGCAGCCTACCCAGCCAGGGAGACACACAGCCAGGGAGAGGCACACCGGTCTCCTTCAGAGGGAAAGAGGCTAAAGCAGCAGTGCAAACGCTATGCCCACACTGTCTGAGACTCAGGACTGAGACTCCTACAGCTTATTTCTAAACCGGGTCACCTTGCAAGTGAAAGGGGGCACTCGTATTAATTACGGGAACAAGCGGTGTAGCCCAGCACGCCGGGACAAGTGGTCAGCTACTGAGACTGCGCCTGATGGATCCCCCTCAGTTCAAAGTCCGTAACAGAAATAAGCCAGTCTGGACCCATTGAAAAGAAGCCGGGAACCAAAGGAAAGGGAAGGGTTACCAACGATGATCCGATCTAGGAGAATGCATCTCTGAGGAGGAGGGACATTCTGGGACATACCCGCCTGGAGTCCCCAAAAAGATGCAGGGAAACGTGCACACAGAGCACACCCGCCCCGCTGAAGGCAGACAGGAGAGTGGAGCTGGACGTTTGGGCCCCTCTGGCAGGAAGAGCTGCTTCCTGCTCCACATCAGAGCTGAAAGTGGATACTGTGTTGTCAGCACCATTTACTTGCTATAAACACTGCTACGCATTCCCTGGCAACGGAGTTTCAGGGTGCGAGCTTTCCAATTTCATAGCCATTATTCTGTGGTTTACACACGCGCTGGAATTGGTAAAGTTTAGGGCCGTGGACACATGTACAAAAACCAGAGCCAGGCTGCAAGAAAGCTCTATTCAGCTGCCCCCTGAAGGCTCCGTGCTTAGCAGGGGTCACAGACCGACTTCTGCCTGCTACACAGGAAGAAACAAATCTTCTCCCTACACGAAGTTCTCTGATAAAAATGATCCATAAACAAAAAAGAAAGAGTATGTTCTTAAGATAATTAAGGTGACGATGACATTTCAAAAATGACTGAATCAAGATATCGCTTAAGAAAGGAATACTGGCTTTGCTTTTTTTCTGTAAGTCATTCTCATTCAAGGAGCTCTGCTTTAGAATCCCACAAGAGACATTCAAGATGGCATATAGTTGGTCATAACCATAATAGAAATAATTACAATTTTATATATATATAAAAAGTAGATACATAGCACTTATTCTGTGACAAATACTGAATTAAGTACTCTACTTTCGGAGCCTCACACTCAACAATGGTTGTGATAAGAGTATCTCCATTTTAAAAATGAGTGGACACAAAGCTACCTTCCCGAGTTCACATGGTTAGTGAAGGAGAGCTGGCTTGAATCCATGGCCGGCCAATTTGAAGGCCATGGTGTTAATCGTCACGGCCAAGTGCCAGAAGAGTTCTCAGCTCAGATAAGCATCTAAACAGAAGCTCTAGCCCGCAATCTGAAGAATGCCCACACCCCACACACACATTGAACACGCAAGTCTGCCGGGAGAAACCTTGTGGTCTGTGCAGTAGGCACTGCAGGGCACCGTGAAGACGACCACTCATTGGGACAGAACTCCAAAAGCAGTGTGCAGTGTAAGCTAATGAATTAGAACTCCATTGACAATAATTGACCCAGCACGTGTCCAGTGCTACAACAAACTAGTGAATATAATAAAAAAAGAAGCAAACTCACACGTGACCCAGCACGTGTCCATTGCTAACTCCATTGACAATAATTGACCCAGCACGTGTCCATTGTATACCGAGAAAGATCATTTCATAAAGTTTTATTTTTTTTCATAAATACGTGCTTTTTCTAAGAGCCTACATCTAATGTTAAAATATTTTGAAGCAGCTGCCAACCAGTAGGTTCAATACATCTCTAATTTAAAGGGAGGGTAGGACTTTCTCTGTATTCAGTGTAAGTAAACAAAGTACAGTTTTCCAATTCTGCACAGAAAATGACTTTTCCCTGCTTCCATGGACCAAGTAGACGATTGATAAACACACCACTTACAGCCACTTCGTGTCTTAGCAAGAGCCGAGATTTAAACTCCAGTGCACGGAATGCACACGTGCTCTCATTCCGCCCCTGGAAGACAGGAAAGGTACACCACTCTGAGCGCGCTGTTCATCCCCAGAAACGTGTTTACGCAGAGAACTGTACGGAATGACAGAGGTCACTCAGCCGTTTGGCCTCTTCCTTTCTTTGGTAATGGGAGGCAGCAGGAGCCCAGGTTCTCACGGGCAGCAGCAGCGGGGCAATCCTCACTGGGCTTGGACAGACTAGAAGCAGATGTGGCACCAGCCCCCCCACGCAGTCCTGCGCGCTGCTCTCAGCGCATGTGCAGTGGGGGTTTCCTGCGCTAAGACGGCATCTTTATTTCAACACGTTAAACAAAAGTGCAGGACTTGATGGGGTAGCTGAGAGTCAAGGTCACTCACTTTCGAAAATGTGGCTTTTTGAAGGTGAATTCAAACATCTGGAAATACTTTTAAAAAATAAATCACTTCTGAACTGAAGCATTAAACGGCGATTTTTTGGCAAGGGGTGTATCAGGGTTACTGAGAAATGAACTCCTGGCAAACGACGAGCTTAATGCTCCCCTCATGAGATCAGCACATTAATTCACTATATTCTTAGAATGATTTTGCTTGAACTGTTTCAAGAGTTCTGCCTGGCAGGAAATGAGTTTAGGGTGAAGTGGAGACACAGGCCCTGCAGCTTTTCAGAGCAGACATGTCAATCGGTACTCATATGTGTATCTGCGTGGAGTCATGAAGCTTTACAGGAAATTGTTTTCACATACGTGGTTACGAATCTTATTCCCACAGACCCACAGAGTCCAAATCTGTGAAAAACCATATTTGATGAGAGTAGAGAAACTCTACAAACAGAAACAGGAAAACACTAAAATGGAATTAAACACAAACTTTTTTTATCTGAAAGAAAATAGAATAATTGTGTCAAGACCTCACAGGATGGAAACCTCCTCTTTGCAGCAAAAAAAAAAAGCTTCCTGTTTCAAACCTTCATTATGTTTCTTGTACTTCATTACGTTTCTGTATATATAGTCAATTCTGCAGTCATAATAGAAGGCACAATTTCTGCATGTGTGTACAAAGAGGAAAAAACAATGAGAAATCATAAACATAATTATAATTACACTAACAGTGATAAAAATGAAATATATTAACCTCAGTACACCAGTGAAAAGGTACGAATGAACAAATGAACCAGGGCCCTGTAAGAGGTACTGAAACACATTTTATTAAGTTTGTTTGCCTTTCATTTTGTGTATATATATTATTTTATTAATAGCTCTTTAGAAGACCTGAGGGAACCCTTTAGACTAACGTGTATTCTGGGACTTCCTCTGATCAACAAGAATTATAGGCGTTTTCCTGTCTGTGTAGGAGCATTTCTCCAGGGATTCATGCTGTTGTTTTGGTAGCCTCACTTTGAATTGGTAAGAGAATATTTAAGATAGATAAGAACTCATTTTTTTAGGAAGAAGGAAACATTTCTCCAAACTTGAAAATCGCCATTGGGCATGTGTAAGGAAGTGAAATAATCTTTTACCACATGTGTATACCTGTAAGAGACAAAAATCACAGTCTGTTCTTAGCAAAAGGCAGCAGGTGGGACCCCTCCATCACCTCTGAAGAAACACCTCACGCTCCAAATCATGTGTCCTCCATGGTACCATATTCAACAGTAAGAACATTAATTGGTATCAACCATAGACACGGTAATCTAACTTTAGAGAACACTGTATACTAATTTGTGTCTTAAGAACATCTTTATTCTAAAATTCAGATATTATAGCAAGGATGTGAATGGGTTTGCTCCTCAGAATGGCTGGAATTTGAGATTTCACCCATAAGTTCAGAGAATGTTTGTCAAGCGGTGATTTTACTCCATTAAGTTTCCTCATCTACCCCTGGCCTTTCAGCAAAGACCACTAAAACTGAGTCAAAAATCTATTTTAAGACATAAGAGAAAATATGAGTTTGATATAGTCTTTTTCATTAAAATCTGAGTGTGTTATCTAATTTTATAGCATTCAAACTTCAGTGTGCATCAGAATTACCTGGAAGGTTTGGTAAAACACAGGTTGCTGGGCCCCCTCTTAGAAGTTCTGATTCAGTGGCTATGGAGTGGAGCCCCAAAATCTGCATTTCTAACAAATTCCCAGGGCATCCTGAAGGGGCTTATCTGGGGACCAGGCTGTGAGAACCTGAGCTAACTTAATCCTTTTTTTTTAGCCTCTCTGAAAGGTAATGGAATAGTAAGTACATATCGGTGATCACAATGTTATCTGTTTCATTTGGGTTGACTGAGTTCTTCTCTGTCGAGTTAACAGCTAATTCCTTGAAAATCTTCATCCATAGAAATATTAACTAGCACTTATCGAATGCTGAAACAAAGGATATCAAAGTTACTCGAATTGAGAATTAAATTTAGCCAAGGCAAAAGAGATACCACAATACATTTATAATGCTCATTGCAAGGTTAAAAACGTCTTGAAGGGAAAAAGCATTTTCCTGGCCATATTCTTTAGAAAACCACTGCCATGTAAGTTTCGTGTTCAACAAATATTTGAGTGCCTATTTTTTCTTTTTTTTTTTTGAGTGTCTATTTGTACCAAGTGCCGTTGTGGGTGAAGAAGGCCCACGTCAAGGTACAAAACAGGTGAAACTCCAGTCCTCTTGGATTTTTGTAAAGAGCGAGAGACGACAAACAAACAATAAAATATAAAGAATGTCAGATGAGGATTAGTGCCATGGAGAACAGTCACAAGAGAAGTGAAGGCACAGGTGAGGGTGTTAGTTTCCAGGATGGTCGACACGTTGTTAGCAAGGAGGTGACATTTGGACAAGATCGTGAGGATGTGAGGGAGTGAAGCAAGTCACATCTAGAGGAACAGCATTTAGGACAGAGGAAGCAGCAACTGCAGACGCCTAAGGTAAGTACTGCAACACGAGGTATTTTCACTTGATGACCTTCCACACTAGGCACATGGCAAATCCTTACAGGGAGTGAAGAGTAAAACTCCCTATAAGGATCTGAATGGCACCGAGGTCACAGGAGTGAGGCGGCTGGAAAAGCCAGACAGAGAAGGGAGACAAGTGAGCACAGCAAGCAATACCGAGCTAGTCCCTTGGGCTCAGTCCCGCTGGCGACCCATCCGCACAGAGCCTGTCTCCCTAGACCAGGGCTGGGCCTTCGCCCCTGACCCCTGTCCCCGGGGGTTGGGGACCCTCCATGTCTGGGTTCTGTGAACAGACCTCCTCAGCTTCAGAGAGACACTGGTGTCAACAGGAGGTGGCATCATGACGCAGGTGTCCACCTCCAAAGGGAAGAGTCATTTGGAATTTCTGGTCCTTGAGATTTTCAACAAACAAACAAACAAACAAACGACAGACTACGTGAATGCAGAGTTGACAGTGTATTAGGACAATTCAGGAACATGGACAATCAGCCCATTACAGCTAAGTCAAAGGGTCATAAGGACACTCACAGGCAAGGCCATTTTAATTTTACGCAAAGATATTTGGAGTTTGTTTAAAAACCAAGAATGCTTTGTTGAAGTCAAGCTTCTATGTTGCTGAACGTAGAAGAAACAATTTCACTTGAGAAGTTTTCCAAGAATCTCAGTAGGCTGTTAGTGTTGGATAGCATTATATTTTCTCCAACATCTCAGTACAAGACCCTTAAAAAGATATACCTAAAGTACTGGTCTGTGCCGCCGTGTTGGACGAGTTAGCTGCTGTTTTAGGTTAGAAGATCCGACCCCGGGGCTCTGTCCTCACCCCTCTTCTGGTCTCTGTCTATAGCCACATGGTTGGTGACGTCGCTCCTGTGGAGCCACATGACTGCCTATTTGACAGCTCCATGTGGACGTCTAATGATCAGTATCTCCAAAACTGAGACTCTGAACACCCCTCCCCAAGCCCACCCCACCCACAGCCTTCCCAGTCTCGGAGGCTGGCAAGCCCATCCGTTGCATGGTCCGGGGACGCCTCTCGTTCTGTCACAGCCCACATCCAACCCACCAGCAAGGCCTGCTGGCCCTGCTTCCAATACACCCAGAATCTGCTCCCTTCTCAACACCCCTACAACTTCCAGGCCTACCCACAACGTTCAAAGAGAGGCTCACAAACATATTTCTCAATATTTTAAAGGTATAAAGCAAACCATTAAGCTTAAGAAGTCTTCTTTCTTGAGAAATACATCTTCCAAAGGATGTGGAGGCCCAGAGTTTATAGAAGTCCTAGACTCCTTGGATCTCTGTGATAGAATGCCGTCAGCTGAGGGTGGCAGGGGCAGCCCCAGCCCTGACCAGTTCCCCTTTCCACCCTGGCCCCGTGTGCACATGCATGCACACACGCGGACACAGGTGGACATACACAGGCTCCACCCACACGCGGTCCCAACAGCTGCCCTGGCCACTAGCAGGCTCCCGGCCTGCACGCCACCTGCATGCCCTTCCTGTGTTATGGTTGCTATGGAAAAGTTTGTTTCTTTCATCTTATTTCATGTGTTCGGTTTGCTATACTTTATTTCTCTTTTCCTCCTCTTTTTAATCTTCTTTGAATAGATCAAAAGTTCTCTGCTATCCCTGAAAGTTATACATTCTTCTGTTATTCTTCTTACATTTACATCTGACTTTTTCAGAGTTTCGCTTATGCTTTTATTACCCTATCACTGTTTCAAGGTTATGATTATGTCTTTTCTCGGGAGAGCTGAAGAACCTCAGCATTCTCTCATGTGGTGGGTAAGAATCCAGGGATTTGGGTTTGGGGTGATAGATCTGTGCTTCTAGTCTTTGGAATGTGTGCATGTGTGTGTACCAAGTATTCTACGCTGTGTGGTGTGAGTGCCCCAAGTTCCATGCCAGCCTATAAGCCCATGGAAGATTTTGTCAGTGCATAGGATGGGGTGCTGTCCAGCTTTGCCTGAGCCCCAGCTCTCTGTACCCAGGGAGCAGCTCCTGCAAGAGGCCTGCTGCAGGTGGAGTGAGGGTCTCCAGGGGACACGGAAAAAACTCAAGTCCACTCCCTGCAGGACCTCTGCCTCTTCTACTCAGGGACCCCTTCTCTTCCCAAATTGGGATCCAACCACTTCTATCTCCCACCTTATTTTATTGGCTTATTTTAGGAAAAGAGCAATGCTCTGAATTTATGAAGTGTTGTCTCTCTCTCCTGGGATCTCCAGAGTTGGGTTGTAGGGAAAGAGGTGGCTATATTACTTTCATATCGTTCCCACATGAACACTTTATAAAACAAATGTATGTGACCCACAGGGTACTGGGGATGAAACCATTAAGTAGCAATACCTTCAAACTACTCTGTCAGTGAGGGAGAATTTAATGTCACTATCCAAGAAGTATTACGACAATCTTGTCTTGAGAAATCTATTTCAAAGTCAGACTTACTCAAAAGACATTAAAACGTCCACCCCCGCACCCCGTCAATTTGATGGAGAAGAGGCAGGAAGGGGCGCCCTTAGATGACAGACTGGACCTCAGCACAGCAAAACACAGATCCACTCGACCAGCAAATACGTGGACTCATTTTGCGGGAACACAAAGCCTTCCTGGAGGTATTATTGATAAGGGTATTGATAAGGGCTACCCTAAATGGATCTCTGGGGAAGTATGTAGATATGCAAAGACTAAGGACTTTCTACAGATACTTCCCAAATGTTTCACTTTTCCTCACTAAGTCAAGAGTTAAAACAAGCAAACCTCCCAGGTCGTACGTCTGTTTGGACTGGCAAGATCCTCCCACCTCTTGGAATCCTAACTTGGGAGGTCCAAGCAGCCCATCTTCAAGAAGGTTGTCTTCACAAAGCCATTCAGCCTGGGTGTGTCACGCACCCTAACGCAGGGCCCAGCAGCGAGCATTTTGATTAAAGTGCAGAATTCCATGCAGCATCGGAACGAATGGTGTGGAGATGAACAAAGTAGCTCTTTATTGTGGACACTGGAGGAAGGTGTGGACTCGTCTCTGCCCATTATAAGAGTGCAGAAAAATAATACAGGAAACATAAAGTCTGTTGCATAAATGAGAAAGCCTGTTTCTGCTGTGATTTGCTGTGATATGCAAATCACAGAGAGGAGTTTGTCGGAAGTGCTCCCAGCTGAGACTGGTTTGTCTCAGGAGTGACCATGTGTGTTGGGAGGCCCTCAGCTGGACACCATGAGTGGGCATCTCGGGTGGGACACCACGCCCAGGGTCATGGAGCCCACTCACTCTGGCTCCCAAGCACCAACTGGTAAATACACAGGGATTCTGTGACTGGCTTGTTAAACTGTTTGTAGCTTGACATTGGCCATGATTGGAATATTTACACCACAGAAATCAGCAAATGCTACAAATCAGAGTTTCTTTTTTTTTTTACTTCCAAAAGCCCATGTTTTCACGTGAACCAATATCTTAGCAATAACGCCATGACATTTCTCCCTTAGAAAGAAATGAGCTGCAATGAATTCAAGTGAACAATAAGAAAAGTTTAGATATGGAAAGACAGCTTGCCTTTCGTCCTGCTGCTTCAAGAACTAAAAGTACACAGTTTGATATATTTTGTACTTACTGTACGAGATTAGATTCATTGACATATTGTAGTGAATGCTACTAATTGCACATTAATAAAGTCCACGATGTTTTATGATGAAACAGATCTACCCATTATCATATTTTAAATAGCATATTTTCATTTGATGATTCTCAACCACTTATTTAAAAAATGCTCATTTATACTGCAGCAACAAACTCCAGGAGAAGAAATGTAAAAGTTAGAGAATTATTATGGGATGACCACATTTTTCAGGGAGGTAAAAGAAAGGGAATAAATACATCAAGCTCATCACCTTCAGTTTATCCAGCACACAGCAAAATGCCATGAGAATTTTGGAAAGGTGCCTGGTAATGTTTTCAAGTCTACAGATCTGAGGATTCAGATCTTATATTGAACTGAATTATGGAATTGGATTATAATTGGATTATGAAAGATCCTGCATATTTTTATAGATTATTTCAAAATTATGGTAATAATTTTCAGCATAAGTATTCACCAGCCAACGTTTGGTTTCCTATTATTTCAGAAAAACTTTCCATGAATCCTAATGTGTTTTCAAAGTCCATCCAGTGGAGAAGGAGCAGAAAGGCAGCAGACCCGAAAGCTGCTGATCTGAGTTAGCAGAGAAAGTTAGAAAGGTCTCCAGCGGCCTTGCAGGAAGTGCTCGTCACCTTCCTAGCAGCTCAGACTCAGCGAGGGGCAGGAGGCACCCACCCAATAGAGCAGAAGGGCAGGCTAGTAATTAGGGAAGGAACAAGGGAGTAGCTCCCCCGTTAGCAGCTTCCCAGCTGAGATGTGAGTCACCGAAAGACAGAAACCCGCTCCTCTGACTCATCTACAGCATTTTAAGGCCACAGCACTCACGCTACTGAATGCAAGTTGGATTTAACACGGAGAGTAAATTTGGACACAAAAGCACATATAGGAGTTTTTCCCACTTATCATTGCACAAATTATCCTGGTCAGATAGACCTGGGCATCAAAAAGCCTACACTCAGAGGAAAGGTGCAGTCAAAATCATAAGGGAGTGAATAAAGTAGATTTACTGACTTCGTAACATCAGGAATGGTCCTAGACCCAGATAAAGATGTAGAATAATTATCTGAGCAAGAAAGGTGCACACCTTAGACTGAGTGAAGGGCATCAGGACTCCAATTACAATCCAATGGCAGCTGCAAGAATTAGGTTAAGTATTCAAGTAATTTTATTCCTGGCATAAATCTTTACATACCGAGTAATGTCTGAAAGAACATTCCAAATTTATTCTAGAAAAAAAAAGGAGTTTTGTTTAGGTGCAAGGAAAGTTGCAGTAGGGGACTGGAGAAAAAAGAGCAAACACAAATGTAAAAGAGATGTTCAGAAACGCCTTCACGCTTGCACCGCGTCCTGCGTGGACTGTCTGCTGATGAGGAAACTTACTTTGATCTCAGCAGTTTTCTACTTCATATAAACTATTCCCAGTGTGCTAAGGCCACAGCACCCCATGACGGAGGCAAGTGATAGAGTTTATATTTAGCGCCAGACCTGCTCTGGGTTTTCTCTCTCTGCTTTGTACATTTTCTGGGATATTTTAAAGGTAAGTTAGAAAGAACAAATAACATGCTGTTTCCTGCTCCAGATTACTCCCATGAAGTCCACTACAAATTTTATTTCTTAAGAAATAATACCAAAATACAGTGTGTGTGTGTGAAAAAAAAAATGTAAACAATGCTTGATAGGATAATGAGATTAGAGATGGTCTTTTAAATTTGTCATTGTTATGCTAATACAATACCTTTATAAAACCTAAAAATCTTGAAACAACATATTTTAAAAAAATTGTGGTAAAATAAACAAAACAGAAAATTTATCATTTCAACCATTTTAAAGTGGACAGTTCAGTGATATTATGTCAACAAATTTTTAAAACTTTCAGATGGCACCTGAATAAAATATGTGTTGTCCATTGGTGATTTTAATATATCTGGTATATAACTAAAGTCACCACAAAACTTTTTCTGGGAAATTGGCAGATCATAAAAAATTTATTTTGCTTTATATTAAACCTTATTGTTTTACTGTTTCAAAATTCAAATTTACTCACAAGAAAGAGTCAGTTTCATATTAGATTTGGTTTAACAAAAAAAAAAAAAAAAAAAAAAGAAATAATACCTGATTCAAAAGGGCTTGGAAGTGTATTTATATTCTGCACACAGTGTGACAGAGCAAATAACACTGAAGTTGAATCACAGTTTCAAGTGAGAAACTCTTAAGTCACACCACCCTAAGCTTCAAATGGTGTTAGGTTTACATACAGGAAGTTGAAGGGAGAATGGGGTTCTGTAGACATTTTTTGATCATTTCTGTTCCAAGAGGAAACATATTTTTCTATGTCCTGATTGCAAACAACTGGGCTGAAAACTCAAAATGTACCATCCTCGTCTGTCACAGAGATAAGATATCACCTGAGATGACGAGAAAGTGTCAATCTTTCATCAACTCAACAAACTACCGTGGAGCATCTGTTTTGTGACTGTCCCCCTGCCAGGTGCTAGAGTTACATAAAGAAAAGAAACATATTTAGTCCTCCCAGGGACTTAGAGACTGCTGAAGAGACACCTGAAAGAACTATTACAATATAGCCTGTGTTACTCCAGTACAGCCTGGAGAGTGCAATGCTCAAGGTGTGCACATAATGATGAGGTGTGCGTACTTACATGACGTACCTTGTGCCCAAATGCAGGGAGGCTACCTTGCTCAACTGCAGAGAAGTCTAGGAGCCAAGGAACTAGACACGAATAAAATCAATGATTTGATTACTATTAACTGCGTCGATTCGGAGGGAAAATAATAGGAGAGATTTTTAAAATTTCATAAGTCCGTATACAAAAAAGCATCCTGGGAATATAGAGGGAACCCCACATGGTCTACAGAAGTTCTGGGGAGAATGTTCTGGAGAAATGATATTTCCATTAAGACTTAAAGTGGGAGTTTGCCAGAGAACTGAGGGGGAAAATGGTCACAGGGGCAAGATAAAAAAAATGTAAAGTGGTTTGAAATGGTCTGGCAAGTTGGGGATGACAAGCAGTTCTGCTGCTAGATCACAAAATGCAAGGCCTTGCCCAACAGCAGATGGCAGCCTCTGAATGAGACAGGACCTGGAAGCCAACCAGGCCAGGGACCAATCCCACCTACGAGTCCATCCACAGTAGTCAGCCCAGCCACAACAGAAGGGCCAACCCAACCCACATAGGGTTGCACCTGTAGAGCAAATAGCTCTGGTGACCAGAGGGGAGTGTGCTGCTGGGCCCCACAGGACATCTCCTATATAAGGCCACTTCTCCAAGGTCAGAAAACATAACTGACCTACACAATATAAACTAATAAACACAGAGAATTAAGCAAAATGAGGCTACAAAGGAATATGTTCCAAATGAAGGAACAAGATAAAACCCCAGAAGAGCTAAGTGAAATGGAGATAAACAATCTACCCCCAAAAAGTTCAAGGTAATGACCATGAAGATGTTCAATGAACTTGGGAGAAGGATGGATAAACACAGTGAGAAGTTTAACAATGAGTTAGAAAATATAAAGAAGAGCCAAACTGAGCGAAAGATACAATTACTGAAATAGAAAATATGCTAGAAGAAATTAACAGTAGATTAGATGATACAGAGGAACAGATGAGCAAACTGGAAGACAGAGTAGTGGAAATCACACGAGCCAAACAGGAAAAAGAAAAAAGGATTAAAAAAAAAAACTAAGGACAGTTTAAGAGACTTCTGGGACAACATCCAGCATACTAACATTCACATTATAGGGGTCCCAGAAGGAGAAGAGAGAGAGAAAGGGGCAGAGAGCATATTTTAAGACCTAATAGCTGAAAATGTCCCTAAACTGGGAAAGGAAACAGACATCCAAGTTCAGAAAGCACAGAGAGTCCCAAACAGGATCAATCCAAAGAGGACCACCCAAGACATATTGTAATTAAAATGACAAAAATTAAAGATAGAGAGAAAATATTAAAAGCAACAAGGGAAAAGTGACTAGTTACATGCAAGGGAACTCCCATAAGACTGTCAGCTGGCTTTTCAGCAGAAACTTTGTAGGTCAGAAAGGAGTAGCATGATATATTTAAGTGATGAAAGGAAAAAACTTACAACTGAGAATACTCTACCCAGCAAGGTTATCATTCAGATTTGAAGGAGAGATAAAGAGTTTTACAGACAAGCAAAAGCTAAAAGAGTTCAGCACCACTAAACTGGCTTTACAAGAAGTGTTAAAGGAACTTCTCTAAGTGAAAAAGACAAGACCACAACTAAAATATGAAAATTATAAGGGGGAAAATCTCATTGGTAAAGGCAAATGTACTGTAAAGGTAGTAGATCAAACACTTATAAAGCTAGTAGGAAGGTTAAAAAACAAAAGTAGTGAAATCATCTATATCCACAATACAAAACAAAACAACACAACACAAAACAAAATAACACAAAACAAAAATATGTAAATATGATGTCCAAAACATTATTTTGGGTGGGGAATAAAGATGTAGGGTAGTTAAAATGCATTTGAAATTAAGAGATCATCACTTAAAATAACTATATATATATATATATATATACATATATATATATATATATATATATATTCACAGATTGTTATATATAAACCTCCTGGCTACTACAAACCAAAAATCTGTAATAGATACACACACAAAAAAAGAGAAAAGGATCCAAACATAACATTAAAGATAGTTATCAAATCACAAGGGAAGAGAGCAAAAGAAGAAAGGAGCAGTGACCAAAAAAGGCTATAAAAACAACCCCAAAATAACTTTAAAAAATGGCAATAAGTATGTACCCATTAATAATTACTTTAAATGTAGACAGACTAAATGCTTCAATCAAAAGACACAGACTGGCTGAATGGATACAAAAAGAAGACCCATATATATGCTGCCTACAAGAGATTCACTTCACATCTAAAGACACACAGACTGAAAGTGAGGGGATGGAAAAAGTTATTTCATGCAAATGGAAATGAAAAAAAAGCTGTAGTAGCAATACTTACATCAGACAAAATAGACTTTAAAATAAAGACTGTTACAGGAGACAAAGAAGGACACTACATAATGATTGAGGGATCAATCCAAGAAGAATATATAACAATTGTGTATATATATATATATATATATATATATATATATATATATATATATACATATATATATATATATATATATATATATACACACACACCCAACATAAGAGCGCCTAAATACTAACACAAAGAAAGAAATTGACAGTAACCCAATAATAGTAAGGGGACTTCAACACCTCAATTACATCAATGGACAGATGGTCCAGATAGAATATCAGTAAGGAAACAGTGGCTTAAAAGGACACATTAGATCAGATGGACTTCATAAATACATATAGAACTTTCCATCCCAAAGCAGCAGAATATACATTCTTTTCAAGTGCACATGGAATATTCTCCAGGACAGATCACATACTAGGATGCAAAACAAGTCTCAAATTTAAGAAGACCGAACTCATATCAAGCATCTTTTCTGACCACAATGCTATGAGACTGGAAATCAACTATAAGAAAAAACCTGCAAAAAACCCCCCAAAAACCAAAAAAAAAAAAAAAAAAAAAAATACTCGTGGAGCATAAACGAGATGCTACTAAATAGTCAATAAATCACTGAAGATCAAAGAGGAAATTAAAAAACACCTAGAAACAAATAAAAATGAAAACACAACTATCCAAAATCTATGGGATGCAGTAAAATTATTTCTAAAATGAACATTTATAGTGACACAGGACTACCTCAGGAAACAAGAAAAATGTCAAATAAACAACTTAGCCTTACACTTAAAGGAACTAGAAAGAGAAGAACAAACAAAAACCAAAAGTTAGTAGAAGAAGTAACAAAGATCAGAGCAGAAATAAATGAAATACAGACTAAAGAAAAATAGAAAAGATCAATGAAAGTAAGAGCTAGTTCTTTGAAAAGATAAACAAAATTGATTACCCTTAGTTAGACTCATCAAGAAAAAAAGAGAGAGGGCCCAAATCAATAAAATCAGAAATGAAAAGGGAGAAGGTACAGCCAACACCACAGAAATACAAAAAGATCAGAGAAGATTACTATGAACAACTGTATGCCAATAAAATGGACAATCTAGAAGAACTGAACAAATTCCTAGAAATATACAATATCCCAAGACTGAATCAGGAATAAATAAAAAATATGACCAGTAAAGAAATTGAATCAGCAATTAAAAACTCCCAAGAAACAAAAGTCCAGGACCAGACAGCTTCACAGATGAATTCTACCAAATATTTAAAGAATTAATGCCTATCCTTCTCAAACTATCCCACCAAATTGAAGATGTCTGTACTCATTCTAGGAGGCCAGCATCACCCTGATACCATAACCAGACAAAGACACTACAATAAAAGAAAATTACAGTCCAGTATCACTGATGAACATAGATGCAAAAATCCTCAACAAAATATTAGCAAACCGAATTCAACAATACTGTAAAAGGGTCATACACCATGATTAAGTGTGATTTATCCTATGGATGCAAGGAAGTTTCAATATTCACAAATCAGTGTGATACACCATAGTAACAAATGAAAGAATAAAAATCATATGATCATCTCAATAGATGCAGAAAAAGCTTTTAACAAAATTCAACATGCATTTATGATAAAAGCTCTCAACAAAGTGGGTATAGAAGGAACATACCTCAATATAATAAAGGCCAAATATGACAAACCTACAGCCAACACCATACTCAATGGTGGAAAGCTGAAAGCATTTCCTCTAAGGTCAGGAACAAAACAAGGATGCCTCCTCTGGCCACCTTTATTCAACATAGTATTGGTAGTCCTAGACACAGCAGTCAGACAAGAAAAAGAAATAAAAGGAATCCAAATTGGAAAGGAAGAAGTAAAACTGTCACTATTTGCAGATGACATGATAATAGACATAGAAAATCCTAAAGACATCACCCCAGAACTATTATTAGAAATACAATTGCATCAAAAAGAATAAAATACCTAGGAATACATCTAATTAAGGAGGTAAGAAACCTGTACTCAGGAAACCATAAGATGCTGATGAAAGAAACTGAAGACAACACAAACAAGTAGCTTTCTACTTGTCATGGATTGGAAGAATTAATATTGTTAAAATGGCCATACTACCTAAGGCAAACTATAGATTCAGTGCTATCCCTATCAAAACACCAATGGCATTTTTCACAGAACTAGAACAAATAATTTTAAAATTTGTATGAAAACACAGAAGACTTTGAATAGCCAAAACAATCTTGAGAAAGAAGAACAAAGCTGGAAGTGCCATGCTCCCTGATTTCAAACTATACTACAAAGCTATAGTAATCAAAACAGTATGATTCTGGCACAAAAAAAACCAGACAAATAGATCAATGGAACAGAATAGAGAGTACAGAAATGAACCCACACTTTTATGGCCAATTAATTTATGACAAAGGAGGCACAAATACACAATGCAGAAAAGAAAGTCTCTTCGATAAATGATGTTGGAAAAACTGGACAGCTACATGCAAAAGAATCAAACTGGACTGCTTACTCACACTGCACACAAAAATAAACTCAAAATATATTAAAGACTTAAATGGAAGGCCTGAAACCATAAAACTCCTAGAAGAAAGCATAGGCAGTATACTCTTTGACGTCAGTCTTAGCAATATGTTTTTGGAATATCTCCCCTCAGGCAAACAAAAACAAAAAGAAACAAGACTACATCAAACTAAAAAGCTTTTGCACAGAGAAGGAAACTGTCAACAAAAGGAGGCCACTACTGAATGGGAGGATGACATATCTGTTAAGGGATTAACATCAAAAATATGCAAAGAACTCATACAACTCACCTTCAGAAAAAAAATAAAAACCTGATTAATAAATGGGTAGAAGACCTGAATGGACATTCTTCCAAACAAGATATACAGATGGCCAATAGACACAAAGAAAGATGTACAACATCACTAATCATTAGGGAAATGAAAATCAAAACCACAATGAGGTATTACCTCATACCTCAGAATGGCTATTATCAAAAAGACAACAAATAAAAAGTGTTGGCAAGGATGGGGAAAAAAGGGAACTCTCATGCACTGTTGGTGGGAATGTAAATTGGTGCAGCCACTATGGAGAACAGTATGGAGCTTCCTCAAAAAATTAAAAATAAAACTACCATACAATCTATCAATTCCACTTCTGGGTATTTTTCCAAAGAAAAGGAAACACTAACTGGAAAATATATATGCATCCCTATGTTCATTGCAGCATTACTCACAAGGTACAGAAGTAACCTAAGTGCCCATCAATAGATGAATGGATAAAGAAGATGTGATATATATATATACATATATATATATACATATATATATGTATATATATAATGGACTATTATTCAGCCATAAAAAAGAATGAAATCTTGCCATTTACAACAACATGGATGAACCTACAGGGTATTATACTAAGTGAAATAATAAGTCAGAGAAAGACAAATACATATGGTTGCATTTATATGTGGAATCTAAAAAACAAAACAAATGAACAAACATAAAACAGAAAGTCATCAATACGAGAAAAAACAGGTGGTTTCTAGAGGGGAGGGAAGTAGCTAAGGGCAGAGCCTTTATTGTAGGGACTTTATTATCTGATCTTAAAGAAAATGTGAAAATATGCACAGATGTAGATACACAAAGTTAGGGGACAGACATTTGAAAGTAATCATGCCTCTTGTTCTCAACTTCCTTTAAGAGGTAGGATGGAAAGTAACCTGCTAAAGTTGATAAGGGCTGTTGAGAAGGAGACTTAAGGAGAATAAATGCAAAGGAAAAGTTCCTGAAGGAAATTAAGTGCTACTCCAGTGAACACGTGACTCATAAGAAAGCAAAACAGCCTTACTGCTGATGTGGAGAAAGTTTTAGTGGTCTGGATATAAGAAAAAAACCAGCCACAACATTCCCTTAATCCAAGGGCTAATCCAGAGCGAGGCCCCAACTCTCTCTTTGATTCTATGAAGGCTGAGAGAGGTGAGGTAGCTGCAGAAGAAAAGAAGAAAAGTCGGAAGCTAGCAGAGTTTGGTTCATGAAGTTTAAGGAGAGAAGCCAACTCCATAACATAAAAGTGCAAGATGAAGCAGCAAGTGCTGATGTAGAAGCTGCAGCAGGTAATCCAGAAGATCTAGCTAAGATAATTCATGAAGGTGGCTAAACTAAACAACAAATTTCCACTGTAGACAAACAGCCTCATATTGAAAGAAGATGCCATCTAGGACGTTCATAGCTAGAGAGGAGAAGTCAATGCCTGGCTTCAAAGCTACAAAGGACAGGCCAACTGTCTTGTTAGTGGCTAATGCAGTTGGTGACTTTAAGTTGAAGCCAATGATCCTTTACCATTCCTAAAATCCTAGGGCCCTTAAGGATTATGTACTCTGCCTGTGCTGTAAAAATGGAACAACAAAGCCTGGATGACAGCACACCTGTTTACAAGGTTTACTGAATATTTTAAACCCACTGTTGAGACCTACTGCTCAGAAAAAAAGATTCTTTTCAAAATATTGCTGCATTGACAATGCACCTGGTCACCCAAGAGCTCTGATGGAGATGTATGATGAGATTAATTTTGTTTTCATGCCTGCTAACACAACATCCATTCTGTAGCCTATGGATCAAGGATTAATTTCGACCTTCAAGTCTTATTAGTTAAGAAACGCACTTTGTTAGGCTATAGCTGCCATAGACAGTGAGTCTTCTGATGGACCTGGACAAAGTCAACTGAAAACCTCTGGAAAGGGTTTACCATTCTAGAGGCCATGAAGAACATTAGTGATTCATGAGAAGAGGTCAAAATATCAACATTAACAGGAGTTTGGAATAAGTTGATTCCAACCCTCATGGATGATTTTGAGGGGCTCAAGACCTCAGTGGAGGAAGTAACAGCAGATGTGGTGGAAGCAGCAAGAGGAATAGAATTAGAAGTGGAACCTGAAGGAATGGTGACTGAATTGCTGCCATCTCATGATAAAACATTAATGGGTGAGGAGTTGCTTCTTATGTACGAACAAAGAGAGTGGTTTCTTGAGATGGAATCTACTCCTGGTGAAATGCTGTGAAGATTGTTGAAATGACAAGAAAGGATTTAGAATATTGCATAAACTTAGTTGATAAATCAGTGGCAGGGTTTGAGAGAATTGGCTCCAATTTTGCAAGAAGTTCTACTGTCAATAAAATGCTCTCAAACAGCATTGCATGCTACAGAAAAATTGTTCATGAAAGGAAGAGTCAATCGATGCAGCAAACTTCATTATTGTCTTATTTTAAGAAATGGCCATGGCCACCCCAGCCTTCAGCATCCACCACCCTGATCAGTCAGCAGCCACCAACACCAAGGCAAGACCCTCCACCAGCACAAAGATTATGACTCGCTGAAGGCTCAGAAGATGGTTAGCATTTTTAAGCAATAAAGTATTTTTTAATTAAGATATGTTCATTGTTGGGCTTCCCTGGTGGCGCAGTGGTTGGGAGTCTGCCTGTTAATGCAGGGGACACGGGTTTGAGCCCTGGTCTGGGAAGATCCCACATGCCGCAGAGCAACTGGGCCCGTGAGCCACAACTGCTGAGCCTGCGCGTCTGGAGCCTGTACTCCGCAACAAGAGAGGCCGCGATAGTGAGAGGCCCGCGCACCGCGATGAAGAGTGGCTCCCGCTCGCCGCAACTAGAGAAAGCCCTCGCACAGAAACGAAGACCCAACACAGCCAAAAATAAATAAATAAATAAATAAATAAATTTATTTAAAAAAAAAAAGATATGTTCATTGTTTTTTTTAAGCATAATGCTATTTCACACTTAATAGACTGCAGTATAGCATAAAAATAACTTTAATATACACTAGGACTTGCCTTATTGCAATACTCACTCTATTGCAGTGGTCTGGAACCGAACCCACAATATCTCTGAGGTATGTCTGTACTCAGTCACTCAGATTTGGAATAGAGAGGACAGATTAGAGCATGGATACATGACTAAATTCTACCAGGCAGGTGTTGAGTGAAGACAGGAGTGGGAACCAAGAGTGCTGTTGGATCTAGTGTGAATGAAGGAGGAGGGGCCAGGCCAGGCCTATGAGCCTTGGAAAACAGAGATTTAAGATATCTCTAGGAAGCTGAGGCCCTGGAAACTGAAGGAATAAAACCTAGTATTTCAGAGGTTGACTAGTTCATGTGATAAGTTACATTGTGTGGCCATGAAAGTAAAGAAAAAAGGGGATAATGGTTATTGGAGTTGAGGATTAGTCAAAAGAAAACGCTTATTTTCTTCATTCTTCTGCTCACATGAGAAGGGAGAGAACTCCTCCTTCACCCCCTGGTAGGGAGCAGGAGTAGGGTGAACATTTTGGTCCCTTTCCCTTTTCCTTACTCGCTGCTCTCTTTGGGAGGAGGAATCTTATTTGATCACTGAGCTCAGTGGAAGCTAGGTTCACTGGTCCATATTTCCAGGGGCAGCCTTGCTGTCTTGTGATGTGGGTGACACTGGCCCATGTTCTCTGCTTCGTGCTCCCTCGTGCTAGGTGACAGCGCCTGTGCTTGGGTGAATAGTCAAGACTGTGCTCATGCCAACGTCTGTACTTGTGGGGGAAGACAGAAGCCACAATTTAACCTCAGTTCCAAACTGCACTCTCCAGCCCCCGCCCCACCCCAAGCCTTAGTCATAACAGAACAAACATATCTTGACTCCTTATTGTTTAGAAGCTCCTGCTGGGAAGGGAATGAATGACTTATGTTCCCTAAGTTTTAGTAAGGAGGTCAAGGCATTTTGAGGCCAGGATCTGGATAGTTATCCATCTGAGGGGTGGTGGGTACTGATAACCCAGGACGATGTCAGGACTTTGGGAGGAAAAAAAAGACTTGGAGCCAGATACCAAATTTTCTATAAATGCAGCAGAATTACTAGACATTTGGTAAATGGTAGAAATGAGGTAGGGCAAATATGTTGGTTATGAGGGGCAAGACCCTCAAAGGAGCAAAAGTATCTATGAGAATGGGCAGTAAATGACCTTAAGGTGACACTGGGGATAAAAAGGAATGTTGACCTCACCTCCTGGCTCTGAGTATGGGAGGATGAGCAGCCTCTAATCGAGTTGGCTGCTAGGGACTCTTCATCCTCAGGAGAGAGGCAGGTTTCAGTGAAGGCCAGAGGGTGTCAGTTCTGCAAAGAGTTTCATGATGCAGAAGAGTTTGTTTACCACATTTGTGGTTCCAGAGGGAAGAGTGAAAAATTCTGAATTATAAATTCTTACCATTTTTATATTCCTGAGAGCAGAGGGTGTGAATTTTTATTGTATTCCCACTGCTGAATAGAGTACCAGACACATAGTAGGCACTAGTGAATATTTGCAGGATGAATGAATGAATGAGTGAGCCTATGAATGAAGAGTGATAAGGCGATCAGACTACAAATAGAGGAGGTGACTACAGGTTTACACTAAGAAAGGAGACCAGAAATGTGAAGCATGGTCGGGATTAATTTGGCTCAATGTATTAAGCAGAACTGAATTAGAACTGCCTTGGTGTGAGTAAGGAGAGGCCCATGGAAAGCGACTTTCTCTGCAGGTGCTGAGCACAGGCTCAGCTCTGGGGTGGCTGAAGGTTCCAAGCTCCCTTGAAAGTAAGAGGAATCCCAGGGCTCCAGCCTCTGTTCTAGGAGTCACACTGGGGAAGGGCTGGCCAGTAAACAAAGGCCTAAAGCAAAGGTGAATCACAGACCACATCCCAGACAAAGGGAGGCTGTGTATGTAGCCATGTAGAGCATCAAGCCCAAAGAAGTTGAAACAGGAATTTTAAGTAAAGGAAGGCAAAACTGGAATCAGTGGTTTGAGGAGCCAGGAGAGTTTCCCTTGACCAGCACCCCTTTTTTACAGGTCAAGAGGAAGTGGGACTGCTGGTCCCCAGATCACTGCTTTCCCAGTAGACTGAGTCCTGGTCAGGCATTTCATTGTTGGGGTCCACAACCCCCAGAATACAATACAATACTCCCCACTCCACTGACACTACGGTAAGGATGTGTTGCAGGAAAGGAGGGGGGTCACTAAAGTTAGACAAGCCCCCAGATGTGAGAGTCTCATTACCTGGAAGAGCCCCCAGGAGTTGCCCAGCTGATGTGAGAGGTGGTATGTCAATTCCTGGAGAAGAGCCAGAAGCCACGTCCAGCGGCCGGTCAGCACGATGCCTGTGCTGTTCCTTTCCAGGTGGGTCGTACGAGGGAGGCCACACTCACTGGACTGGGATGGGTGGTGCTAGAGCTTGGGGCTTTTGTTTGAGCAGGAGAGCGGGAGCCAGAGCTGGAAGGGAGGGAGCGTTCCAGGTAGAGGGATTGGAGAGCTGTGTTTGAGTTATGATGTGGTAAGAGAGATGGAGAAACGGCAGCACAGGGGCTCTTTAGGTGACCGAGTGGTAAATCCCACTGGATTTGGGGCAAGAGACACTAAGTGACCTTGAAGAGAAGGAAAACGAATGTGCGGTTAGGAAATAGGTATCCAGGGGCAGAAGGTCTTGCTGGCACATGGTTCAGAAAAGACTGAAGAAGTGGATAAGAAGTAGGTGAAATAGCTCAGTAGGCCAAGCACTCGCCTTGGGAAAGGATTCTACCACTGCTGCTTTCAGAAAGAGGCGTGGTTATACAAGGTGAGTGGACTGAAGATAAAACGAGAGTAGCTATTTCACAGGAAGTTGTAGAAAATCCAGGGCAAAAGCTGGTCCCTTGAAATTAATCAAGGGGTTCTAAATTAAAATTTTGCCTTGGAATAATGGAAAACAACATACGGAAGCAAAATTGTTTGGGAAAAAAACTGGGTGTAAAAACAGAAAATAAGACTGAACGTTATGATCCGTCTTCAACCCCTTGAATCTTTTTGGTCAATGGTGTTTATGTATGAGGTGGAACCAGGCAGAGGCATGCATGATAGAATGTGTTAGGATTAGAATCCTCTTACCTCCATAGCGGTATACTTTTTAATGGGCTGAGTTCATTGAAAATATTTCCTTCCTTCTTATTTGAATTCCACCTCTCCAACTTAGGCAGTTTTTCCATAGTTGATTCATAGCTAAAAACTTTTTTTTTTTCATTTTCACCAAGAACTTTATTGAACAACTTATTTTACCCTTTTGTTCCACTACCTTCTGCCATTTTTCAGGCAACTTCATAATTCCATCTTCCCAAAACTTTTTACCTTTTTTGAGCAAAGAACTGGTCCAGGTCATAGCTAAAAACTTTTATCTATGATTGCTTCTTCTTTTATTTGGGGTTATCTCCCAAGCACTAAGTTGCCTGATACACAAACAACAATTCCATTCTATTTGCCCACCAAAAATGTTCTGAAAAAGTGGTGAATGTGAGCAACCAGACAGAACCTAATTAAGAATATAAAATGTCTTCTAGCCACTTATCCTATAATATTGTGATGTAATTCAAGCCATTTCTTGTTTTATGAGCTATGGTTATACAACATGTAACAGTCTACCCCTCCTACGACAGAAATTCAAGATCATTTCTTTGAGGTCAGTGACTCCTCTTGCTTTTTGGTTCTTAAATCGAAGGCTGAGTAAAGTTCAGAGCTGCCGTCATAAGGGAAGAAAGTAAACCAAGTTCAGAGTTCAGTGACTGAGGAAATAGTCCAGATTCTACCGAGTTCAGATTCCTTTCCACAGCCTTCCAACCTAAGGTGCTGACTTTTGCCCTTGTATGTGAGAAAAAGGCCTGGGCTTGGGATAACTTCTCCTCTGGAAACATCCCCCCAACACCTTGTGCTAATTCAGGAATTCATTGAAGGGTGGACATTTCATAAATGCGAATGCCTTGCCAGTAAGTCTAAACCTGCAGTTACCACCTCAACGTGAACAAATCGATTAGAAATATGAGCGCTCTTTCTTCCTAACAACTGTTTGAGATCCATGGGCTCAGGGAGAGGAGATCCGGGCAGAGCAGTAACCGTCCTGCGTGGCTGAGAGGAGGCTTCCGTCGTGGAGGGCAGCGCCCACCCCGGGGGCAGGGGGCAAAGAGGAAGTGATGGGGAAGCAGGACAGGAGCGCAGGATGCTGGGGAGGAGGTGCCATATGAATGCTTTCCTGTAATTTGCAATCCTGCTCTGAGGGCCCCGTTGGCCACATGTCATAGTACAGGTGTGACTTAATATGGGAATTTGTCATTTTTCTATTGGTGTAGTCCTACAATCCACTGTTTTTAAAAAAGTGATTTTGCACCTATGTGAGAACAAAGCTGAATTATCGGGAGCTAAAATCGCATTGAACACTTTAGTGTGCAGTGGCCTCAGAGGCCTGCCTGCCTTGCGAAGTGTTCTCGAACTCCCCCCCATGAACCCCTGACTTTACGTGGGACAAGGCACGCTGCACATCAGCCTTCTTCCCGCTGGCAAGAGGACCCTGGGCAAAAATTCAAACTACTGGAATATTTTCTCAGTACTTCTATACTCCTTATGCTTCCCTCCCTTGCCACTCGGGCAAGCTAGGCAGCTTTTGGCCTGGTAGCTTCTTGCGTCTTGACCCGATTTCAGTGGTTAGCATCTACCTGGGTTGGGGCAGACACATGCCTTGCCTTGGTACCGTGATGTCCACCGACCCAGGGCTCCGTTCCTTCCATTAGCGGCTTTCTAATTGGCTATTCCCTAAAGTCTGGTGCTTGCTGTTGCCACTCGTGGTGAGGACATGTGGACTGGGTGAGGTAAACTATCCACTGTAGGTAAAGTACGTTTGCCAGAGGCTTTGCTGGCAAATATCTCCCTCATTCTTGCATTCACTCATTTTGATAACTTTAATTGAACACCAGCTTTGTGTCAAGCCTGGGGGATAGAAAGATACACAGACAGTGGTCTCTGCCTTGAAAGGTATCGCAGTCTTTTAGGGGCAAAGTTGTAGTGACAATACTCCACATTTGTGTTTGTGAGTGCAGTCTGATGATTCTGGAAGAGGCAGCTGGTATCTCTCCTGATGCTCCAGCACAGATGTTTGGTTGGGGCTGGCACTGGTACACTGACTGGGGCAAGGAAGCTAGTAGATACTCCAACAGTGTCTTAAACCCCACTTCCAGGCAGAAACGGTAAGAGGTAGGCATCTGCCTCTGTTGAGGAATGGGGAGTAAACTTGCAGCTTTTAAAAATAACCAGTGATAGAAAATGGAAAAATAGAGGCGCTGGAATGCCATTCTGGCTTGCATAATTCTGGAAAAACAAAATGAAAAGTGTCTAGAACTGTGTTCCGGCATGTTTCCTTAATAACACAGTCTTGTTTATGAAGAATATGTGAGGTAGAACCTAGACCCTAAAGCAAGTAAAAGGAGAGAATAACCATAATTACCTGCATGTCTACTAAAACTAGTTTGTGTGATGCCATTGGCCAAATACGTATCCTAATATTACACCACTGTGTCTATGGGAAAATTTAAGTGTACCTCTATCAATTCAAATACAGGACTTTTTACAGACCTACAAACGTAAGGTGGTAAACTCAAGCCCAGCATAGCCTCACTGAGACAGAACTCTGCAAAGGACACGGCTTCCTAGGTTCCAGCCCCTCCAGACACTGAGAGCCTCACCCCAATGACACTGACAGTGAAAAAACTTGAAGTGGGTGCTCAGCACAGGTCTCCTATTGGTGTCCCTGAAATGGGTGTTTTCTTTGTCCAGCACTTTTCTACAGGAGAAGGCTAAGTGCGGCTTGGGAAGGAACAGAGAAGAGTGGAGGCCCAGACCTACCTCCCCAGAGGCCGATGGGAGGCCAGTGTTGTTACCTGAGCCCCCCCTTGGGTCTCACCCCATGGCCTATCAAAGGATCTCTTCCAACGACATAAGACTGTCCTGAAAGGCTTTTTGCCAGCTTTCCAGTGATGCATTATTGCTCACTAATGATTTAATGACCCAAAGGAAGGGCACCACAAGCTACTACTTAATCCAACACTGATGTGAAAAGTAATTTTCTGTTTGGAGACAAAGCTGAAAGCAGACCCTCTGCTTTCTCAGTGCCTTGGTGAGTCTCAGGTTACACCACTAAACAACATTCTCTCTCTAGTAATGAGGCACAGAAGTAGCTCTGGGAATTATTCTTTAGTCATGTCATATCCAGATTATCTGAACATTGAACTAAACAGTGAATTTTATGGTGCACTTAACATTTTTCAATATTTTCTCATTTCAAGAAAATGATGCCTTTCACAGAGCAGGATCTCCAAGCACATTTGTGGGTTGATTATTGAACCAAACTCTTCATTCACATTTTGAAAAGAAACATCCAAGAATTAGGTTTGCTACTGCTTTAAAAGATGTAAATCAACATTTCCATGACTATGGAAAATGATAATAAAGGTACTAGAAAATACACTCTCACCTTTGTGAGATGTACGAGGAAATGCACTTTACACTCAAAATCTCAGAGATCTCCGTGCAAGGTGGGGATGGCCTGAGTAAACAGAGCTAAAGAAGGAAAGGCACGGGGGCTAGAGGCAGCTGCACGGGGACGTGCTCTTGGAGAGGTGATGCGCCCGCATGGCAGAGTGTCGGCACAGTCATCGCTGCTGCTGTTACGCTGGTCTTCATGCGCCAAGCGCACATCAGAGTCTGCTGACAAATGAATAAATGAGTTTTTCAGGGAAGTCCTAGTCAGCATTTTTAAGCGCTTACAGAGAACTGAGGAAGAACAAGTGGCTTCAAATACAAGAGAAAAGATTTCATTCAATAAAAGTGATTTGAGAAAAATGCTGGAGCGTGGCCTTCCGGGTTTAGGGTACGTTTGAGAAGAAAATGCACATCCATCTGTGATGGTTTGAAAAAACTGTCTGCTTGAGGAGAAAACAGGCTGAAGGAGCCCATCTCCTCAGGTTCCTCTGGTATTAAGGTGAGCTTAATCTTTGTTAACTGGCGTTTTATTACCGCAGCTTTCGGTGGTAACGAACAGCTTGCCAAGCTGTGAACAGCACTGACGCGGAAAATATCGTAACCTGCGAAGCGCCAGCCCTGCTTCCCCGCGAGCAGGGACAGTGCATCAGCAGGTGCCCAAGGGGTGGCCTGTGGATACAAACTTAGAGGCTTAGGACGTGGGCTTTTCAAAGACCTTGAAACCTGGAAATTGTTTACAAAACGCAGTGCCTTCGTATCCCATTTTCAGGGGAGAGGATCAGCCTCAAAGATAACTCTGCAGCCACCGCCTTGGGGAATTTTGGCACAAACACCGTGTTCTAACTATCTGATGGCTCCTAGGACATCACGGCCTCTTAAACCTCTACGTCTTTGCTGAGGTTGGGCGGGTCTCCGAGGGCCCCCGGTGCGACTTTCCCAGGACGTGCGCCCCAGCCTGCCGAGCAAACGAGGGGCCGTCTCCTCCCCTCATTCAGTATCAAGGCACTTAGCCATGCTGCAGGGGGAGCTGTGGGTGCCCAGCCTCCTGCTCCTCCCTGCATCCCAGCAGTGGGGGCATAGTTTCTGGAATCCCGGCCAAATAATACATATCAGGTTGAGTTGGTCCCTCACCGCTTCCACACACAAAGCACCCACTTCTGACTTGACAGTCCCATTCAGGACAAACTCTGGAATCCCCTCTGTCAGGCTCCCTAGTCTACCACTCTGGGGAATTTCAAAAAAAAAAAACGCAGGCACGGTGTGGGGTTAAATGGCCACTACTCTCAGAGTCACACCGAGGCCAGCCTTGTGTTTTCTGTCTGCTTCTCTCTCTCGATTATTTTGGCACAACTGACTGAACAAATAAAGGGTTTGGGAGGTGTGAAATGATGCAATAAAGTTCTAACATGAAGCTACAGGGTAACACTGTGATGCATTCACGTTGACGGGCGTAAGTCAGAAAATGGTGACGCTGCCAATGTTTGCTATTTTATTAGAATGTAGAAACCCATTAAACTGATTGCACTTAAGCATGGCTTGTGGCATCTATGTACTTTACTCTGACAGAGAGGGTGTAAATATAAAGTCTGATCTTAAATGGAGGCTTGCAATGACATTTACTTTCCTGACCTGCACAGCCAAGTTAAAGTTTATGTAGTCCTCCCTTAAAGCCCAGAGAAATATAGGTTTGAGTCAAAATGGCCTTTATGACTCTCATATGAGGAGCTCTGGCTGAGTTCATAAAGTCGAGGCATGTCCAGGGGGCACTGTTCTTAAATATGGAAAACTATTTCCTAACCCAGAGCCAGGCTTCAGCCACAATGAGATTACACTGGCATCAGAAAAGGAACGGGGCTCAGATCTTCAAACCAGAACATCCATCCATAAGAACATCATGGAAGAACCGCAGTTTTCTCAGTGCCTGATGTCTGCTTCTATAAAAATAATAGAGAAGCAGAGAGGGGGCAATAAGCTAAATCGAGTTTTAGAATATCAGGAAGAATAGCAGAACATTTGGGTCTTGGAAAATGAAGTGAGATTCAGGCATGAAACTAAGGCCCTGAGCAACTTAGCTTCAGAGAAGAACCAGGAATGTTTCTCAGGAGTTGTAAGCACTGGGCCCTGGCTGGGAGTCTACTGAAGAAGAGGCTCACTGGACGCGAAGGACCCCGGCATCAGGCAGCGTGTGCACGGCAGGTGCCTCTGGGCTGCAACGGAAAGAGCCGCACACAGGCCCGCAGAGCACTTAGTGAAAAGCCCCGGGGGCCGCCTGAAGGCTTCGCTTCAGATGAAAACTGCAGGAGGAATTCTGAACTGAAGTTAGGAGGACACAGGTAATACTCTGGATACCAAAACATGTGGGCCCAGAGAGAAGCAAGGTCCGCCTTCCCACAGGTGAGACCGTACTCCCCAGTCTAGTGAATGTTCTCTTTTACAGGTTTTAAGAATCAACTTAAAATATCAACTTCAATCAGCTTCAAGGGTATCTCGTGACACTTGAGACGTAGGTAAATACATGGGTTATTGGCCTCAATTTCAATATTGTTTGAGAACGTTTCTATTCAGAAGATTTCTTGACTGACAAATTTTGGAATAAAGTTTATGTGGGGTGTATTTAGGGATTCATCAGGAATGGGATATTTTGAGACTAGATTGTCAGATGGCTACTCACGCCTGCTCCTTGATGAGAGATGGGGAAATATCTACAACAGCATGGGTGGGGATCCCTGCACCCTCTCAAAACCTGAATCCATCATACTTTTACACATGCTCCTAGTCTGCTTCTCATGGTCCCACGGAACAAGGTACACCCCCCTTCCCTACGATGTCTTGGCAGTGTTGAAGATGCTTGGCAGGGTCTCTGAGTTCTCCTTCTTCAGTCAAAATAGCCTTAGTACCTTCAGAATTTCCTCAAAGGATCTTTTAATTAATTGCCTTGGCTGCTTTTATCCTGAATGTGCTAGCTTATGAAGAAATATTAGGCTCAGAATTTAAGGTTCATTTATTCCTCGATACATAATCATGAAAAGCGTCAAAGCGCTAGTCTGAGCTCTGCAGAGAAGAGCAGAACCATGGTGTGCAGGTGTCTCTAGTACTAGCTGTGACGGGCGAGCAGTTAGAGAGCTGTAGTAGCAGAGTCACATGCTTTCCACTAACTTAAAACCTAATTCATAACTGCCCCGAATTGGAAGCAACCAAAATGTCCTTCAATAGGTGAATGGATAAACAACCTATGATACATTCATACCACGGAGTATTATTTAGCGATAAAAGAAAGAGCCATCAAGCCACAAAAAGACATGGAGAAATCTCAAGTGCTGGTTACTAAGTAAAAGAAGCCAATCTGGGTGGTTTCCGGAGGCAGGGGGTAGAGGTGGGCAAATGGTAGTCACTTCTAGTTATAAAATAAATAAGTCCTGGAGACGTCACATACAGCACGGTGACTGTAGGAAACAATACCGTATTGTATATTTGAAAGTTGCTAAGAGATTCTCTTAAAAGTTCTCACTACACAAACACACAGAATTTGTAACTATGTGCAGTGATGAATGCTAACTTAATTTACTGAGGTAATCATTTTACAATGTACACCTACATCAAATCATTATGTTGTACATGTATAATTCAATGTTATGCATCAATGAAATCTCAAAAAAATTAAAAAGAGGAGTAGCTAAGCCAATGTGAAAAGACTCCATACTATATGATTCCAAAGATACGACATTCTGGAAAAGGCAAAACTACGGAAACAGTAAAAAGACCAATGGTTGCCGGTGTTTGGGAGCTGGGGGAAGAGGACCGAATAGGTGAAGCACAGGGAATTTTTAGGGCAGTGCAACTATCGTGTATGATACTATGGTGGTGGATAAATGACATTATGCATCTGTCAAAACTATAGGGGGAGCCGAGTCAAGATGGCAGAGTAGGAGGACGTGGAGTTCACCTCTTCCCACAGGGGCATGAAGAATATGTTGACAGATGGAAATTCTCACAGAGCACCTGCTGAGCACTAGCAGAGGACCTCAGAAACCTAAAAGGACAAGAAAAGATCCGTGTGTACCTGGGTAGGACGAAAGAGAGAAAAGGAAAAAAAGACAAGAGGAAGTAGGACGGGACCTGCGCCCCTGTCAGGAAGCTGAAGGACCGGAGAGGTTCCCGCACCTGCGGAAGCCCCCTCACTGCGGAGGAGGTCAGCTGAGACAGAAGGGGAGCTTTGGGGGCCCTGAGGAGAGCATAGCACCCAGTTTGTGGCAGGCAGGACAGAGTGAGACCTCCACAGATGGTCATGCCACAGCGCTGCATGACCCAGCCTGAGAGGTACGGACAGGGGCTGGGTGCTGGAACGTGGGGTTTGGAGAGCAAACCTGGGGAGAGGACTGCTGTTGGCTGTGCAGAGACAGCCTGAGGGGAAAGGAGAGAGGAGCTCTGCAGCCAGGAAAGCTCCCGGAGGAAGCCTGGTCTGCCGTACAAGCAAAGGGCCGTTGTTGAGTGACGCGCGAAGGGCAGGGTCGCCATTGCGGCCTCTCTCCCCATGTGCCGGCCCCTGCCTCTGCAGGCACTAGGAGGGGCTCCCACCAGAGCAAGTTCGTGTGCCTCATTCAGTCGCCACCTCCTCTCCCTCCCACCTGAGTGACCACATGAGCCCCAGTCGGTCGCCACCTCCACCCCCTCGCCTGTGCAGGGAGCAGACACCTGAGGGTAGCCCACAGGCAGAGGTGTGGCTGAAACCAAAGCTGAGCCCCAGGGGCTGTGTGACTAAGGAAGAAGAGCTGAAATCTCTCCTTGCAGCCATGAACCTTGGATTAAACCCCCCCACGGCTGGCTTGGTAAACTCAGTGCCTGCGGGACATCTGAACGGACAACAAGTGCTCCTGCAACTGAGACGGGTCTTGCTTTCACAGCTATGGACTTTGTGGGCACGTACATGCCGGGGTTGGGCCAGGCCGGATTCTGAGCTGCATCATAACTCCCACAGTGGGTCCAGATCCATGATTACTGCAATTCTGGCACCTGACTTCAGTGGATCTATGCTGGTGGCCTGGTGTAAACAATGCCCGAGAGACACCAGGGCCAATTGCCGGCACACCCACAGTTAAGGTGGAGCCGAGTGCAGTGCCAACAACAGTGTAATCTGAGAGCACACACAACGGGCGAAAGGAGTCACAACAGAGCACACCCACAGGTGAACAGCTCCAGAGGAGGAATACTCAGTGGCTTCTCTCCCAGTGGGAGTGCTCCAGTCACACATACCTCACACCGCAGATCAGACACACAGCTAGAAACAGATCTGGGGGCCTCTACTGCAACAACTAGGGAGCAGACTACACCTCTGACAGGGCAGTGACAACCACAGAGCAAAGGGGAAGCCCTGTTCAATACCCAGTGCAGGCTCTGGTCACCACAACACCCATCAAAACCCCTGTCAAGGGGATCAAGGCCAGCATACACTGAAAAAAGTCGTGGCAGACGTCCATACTAAAAACAGCCCTTGCACCAAAAAAAAAAAGAAGAAGAAAAAAGAAAAAGAAAAAAATTAAACCCACGTAGGCTACACAGCATCGTTCCCACTTAAAAATAGTCCTCCAAGAGAGTCTGAGGATCTGGAATCAGGAAGAAGAACGCCCAGAGCATTTAGCCTTGAAGGCCAGCGGGGCTTGAGTGCAGGAGCTCCTCAGGGCTGGGAGAGGCAGAGACTCCACTCTGGGAGGTGCACACAAGGTCTCACATACACTGGGACCCAGCACAAGGCAGTGCCTCCACAGGAACCTGGGCTAGACCTACCTACAGGCCTTGCAGGGCTTCCTGGGGAAGTGGGGGTGGGCTGTAGCTCACGGTGGGGGCAAGGACACTGGGACCAGAGGCACCAGGGAATATTAATCGACATGAGCTCTCCTGGAAGACCCCATTTCAGCACCAAGACCTGACCCCACCCAACAGCTTCAGGCTGCAGTGCTGGAACTCCTCAGGCCCAACAACCAGCAAGACAGGAACACAGCCCCACCCATCAGCAGATAGGCTGCCTAAAGTATTAAGCTCACAGCCACCCCAAAGTACATACCCTGATAGGGAACTGCCCACCAGAGGGACAAGACCCAGCTCCACCCACCAGAGGGCAGGCACCAGTTCCTCCCACTAGGAAGCTTGCACAAGCCCCTGGACTAAGCTCACCCACCAGGGGGCAGACACCAGAAGCAAGAGGAACTACGATCCTGCAGCCTGCAGAAAGGAGACCATAAACACAGTAAGTGAGACAAAATGAGATGATAAGGAAATATGTTGCAGATAAAGGAGAAAGATAAAAACCTACAAGAACAACTAAATGAAGAGGAGATAGGCAATCTACCTGAAAAATAATTCAGAATGATGATAGTAAAGATCATCCAAAATCTTGAAAAAAGAATGGAGGCACAGACTGAGAAGATAAAAGAAATGTTTAACAAAGAGATAGAAGATTTAAAGAACAAACAGAGATGAACAACACAATAACTGAAAAGAAAAATACACTAGAAGGAATCAGTAGCAGAATAACTGAGGCAGAAGAACGAATAAGTGAGCTGGAAGACAGAATAGTGGAAATCACTGACACAAAACAAAGAAAAAAGAATGAAAAGAAATGAGGACATTCTCAGAGACCTCTGGGACAACATTAAATGGACCAACATTCATATTATTGGGGTCCCAGAAGAAGAAGAGAAAGAGAAAGGGCATGAGAAAATATTTGAAGAGATTATAGTTGAAAACGTCCCTAACATGGGAAAGAAATTGTCACCCAAGTCGAGGAAGCTCAGAGAGTCACATACAGGGTAAATTCAAGGAGGAACTTGCCAAGACACATATTAATCAAACTGACAAAAATTAAAGACAAAGAAAACATATTAAAAGCAACAAGGGAAAAACAACAAATAACATACAAGGGAATCCTCAAAGGTTATCAGCTGATTTTTCAGCAGAAACTCTGCAGGACAGAAGGGAATGGCATGATATATTAAAAGTGATGAAAGGGAAAAACCTGCAACAAAGAATACTCTACCCAGCAAGGCTCTCATTCAGATTCGAGGAAGAAATCAAAAGCTTTACAGACAAGTAAAAGCTAAGCGAATGCAGAATCACCAAAACAGCTTTACAACAAATGCTAAAGGATCTTCCCTAGGCAGGGAAAAAAAAAAGATGCCAAAACTAGAAACAAGAAAATCACAAATGGGAAAGCTCAACAGTAAAGGCAAACATACAGTAAAAGGAGGAATTTATCCACACACAAATATGATATCAAAACCAGCTACCATGAGAAGAGGGGAATACAAATTCAGGATATGGGAACTGCATTTGAAATTGAGACCAGCAACTTAAAACAACCTTGATATATATATAGACTGTTATATCAAAACCTCATGGGAAATGCAAACCAAAAAACTACAGTAGATACACACACGAAAAAGGAAAAGCAACCCAAACACAACACTAAAGATGGTCATCAAACCATCACAGAAGACAGCAAAAGAGGAAGGGAAGAAAAAAGACCTACAAAAACAAATCCAAAACATTTAAGAAAATGGCAATAGGAACATACATATCAATAATTACCTTAAATGTAAATGGATTAAATGCTCTAGCCAAAAGACATAGACTGGCTGAATGGATACAAAAACCAGACCTGTATATATGCTGTGTACAAGAGAACCACTTCAGACCTAGGGACACATACAGACTGAAAGTGAGGGGATGGAAAAAGATATTCCATGCAAACGGAAATCAAAAGAAAGCTGGAGTAGCAATACATATCAGAAAAAATAGACTTTAAAATAAAGACTATTACAAGAGACAAGGAAGGACACTACATAATGATCAAGGGATCAGTCCAAGAAGAAGATATAACAATTGCAAATATATATGCACCCACCATAGGAGCACCTCAATATAAAAGGCAAACACTAACAGCCATAAAAGAGGAAATCAACAGTAACACAATAATAGTGGGGGACTTCAACACCCCACTTACACCAATGGATAGATCATCCAGACAGAAAATTAATAAGGAAACACAAGGCTTAAATGACACGTTAGAACAGATAGACTTAATTGATATTTATAGGACATTCCATCAGAAAGCAGCACAATACACTTTATTCTCGAGTGCACAAGGAACGTTTTCCAGGGTAGATCACATCTTGGGCCACAAATCAAGCCTCGGTAAATTTAAGAAAACTGAAATCATCTCAAGCATCTTTTCCGACCACAACGCTATGAGATTAGAAATCAATTACAGGAAAAAAATTGTAAAAAACACAAACACATGGAGGCTAAACAATATGTTCCTAAACAGGCAATGGATCACTGAAGAAATCAAAGAGGAGATCAAAAAATACCTAGAGACAAATGACAACAAAAATACAGTGATCCAAAACCTATGGGATGCAGCAAAAGCACTTCTAAGAGGAGAAGGTTATAGCAATACAATCTTACCTCAGGAAACAAGAAACAACTCAAATGAACAACCCAACCTTACACCTAAAGCAGCTATAGAAAGAGGAACAAACAAAACCCAAAGTTAGTAGAAGGAAAGAAATCATGAAGATCAGAGCAGAAATAAATGAAATAGAAACGAAGAAAACAATAGCAAAGATCAATGAAACTACAAGCTGGTTCTTTTAGAAGATAAACAAAATTGATAAATCTTTAGCCAGACTCATCAAGAAAAAAAGGGAGAGGACTCAAATCAATAAGATTAAAAATGAAAAAGGAGAAGTTACAACTGACATCACAGAAATACAAAGGATCATAAGAGACTACTACAAGCAACTATACACCAATAAAAGGGAAAACCTAGAAGAATTGCATAAATTCTTAGAAAGGTACAACCTTCCAAGACTGAACCAGGAAGAAATAGAAAATATGAACAGACCAGTCACAAGTACTGAAATTGAAACTGTGATCAAGAAACTTCCAACAAACAAAAGTCCAGGACCAGATGGCTTCAAGGTGAATTCTATCAAACATTTAGAGACGAGTTAACACCTATCCTTTTGAAACTCTTACAAACAAATGCAGAGGAAGGCACACTCCCAAGTTCATTCTACGAGGCCACCATCACCCTGATACCAAAAACCAGACAAAGTTATCACAAAAAAAGAAAGTTACAGGTCAATATCACTGACGAACATAGATGAAAAATCCTTAACAAAAAACTAGTAACCCAAATCCAACGGTACATTAAAAGGATCGTACACCATGATCAAGTGGGATTTATCTCAGGGATGTAAGGTTTCTTCAATATACACAAATCAATCAGTGTGATACACCACATTAACAAACTGAAGAATAAAAACCACATGATCATCTCAAGAGATGCAGAAAAATCTTTTGACAAAATTCAACACCCATTTATGATAAAAACTCTCCAGAAGGTGAGCAAAGAGGGAACCTACCTCAACATAATAAAGGCCATATATGACAAACCCACAGCTAACATCATACTCAATGGTGAAAAGCTGAAAGCATTTCCTCTAAGATTAGAAACAAGACAAGGATGTCCATTCTTGCCACTTTTATTCAACATAGTTTTGGAAGTCCTAGCCATGGCAATCAGAGAAGAAAAAGAAATAAAAGAAATCCAAATTGGAAAAGAAGTAAAATTGTCACTGTTTGCAGATGACATGATACTATACATAGAAAATCCTAAAGATGCTACCAGAAAACTACAAGAGCTCAACAATGAATTTGGTAAAGTTGCAGGACATCAAACTAATACACAGAAATCCTTGCATTCCTATACACTAAAGATGAAAGATCAGAAACAGAAATTAAGGGAACAATTCCATTTACCATCACATCAAAAAGAATAAAATCCCTAGGAATAAACCTACCCAAGGAGGCAAAAGACCTGTACTCAGAAAACTATAAGATACTGATGAAAGAAATCACAGATGACACAGATGGAGAGCTATACCATGTTCTTGGATTGAAAGACTCAATATTGTGAAAATGACTATACTACCCAAAGCAATCTACAGATTCAATGCAATCTCTATCAAATTACCAATGGCATTTTTTTTTACAGAACTAGAACAAAAAAATCTTAAAATTTGTATGGAGACACAAAAGACCCCGAATAGCCAAAGCAGTCTTGAGGGAAAAAAACGGAGCTGGAGGAATCAGAGTCCCTGACTTCAGACTATACTACAGAGCTACAGTAATCAAGACAGTATGGTACTGGCACAAAAACAGAAATATAGATCAATGGAACAGGATAGAAAGTCTAGAGATAAATCCAAGCACCTACGGTCAATTAATCTATGACAAAGGGGGCAAGAATATACAATGGAGAAAAGACAGTCTCTTCAATAAGGGGTGCTGAGAAAACTGGATAGCTACATGTAAAAGAATGAAATTAGAACACTCCCTAACAGCCTACAGAAAAATAAACTCAAAATGGATTAAAGACTGAAATGTAAGGCTGGGTACTATAAAACTCTTAGAGGAAAACATAGGCAGAATACTCTCTGACATAAATCGCAGCAAGATCTATTTTGATCCACCTCCTAGAATAATGAAAATAAAAACAAAAATAAACAAATGGGGCCTAATTAAACTTAAAAGCTTTTGCATGGCAAAGGACACCATACACGAAATGAAAAGACAACCCACAGAATGGGAGAAAGTATTTGCAAATGAAGTGACTGATGAGGGATTAATCTCCAAAATACACAAACAGCTCTTGTAGCTCAATATCAAAAAAACAAAAAACCCAATCAAAAAATGGGCAGAAGATTTAAATAGACTTTTCTCCAAAGAAGACATACAGATGGCCAAAAAGCATATGAAAAGATGCTCAATATTGCTAATTATTAGAGAAATGCAAATCAAAGCTACAATGAGATATCACCTCACACCAGTCAGAATGGCTATCATCAAAAAATCTACAAACAATAAATGCTGGAGAGGATGTAGAGAAAAGGGAACCCTCCTACACCTTTGGCAGGAATGTAAATTGGTATAGCCACTATGGAGAACAGTATGGAGGTTCCTTAAAGAACTAAAAATAGAACTACTATATGACCTAGCAATCCCACTACTGGGCATATACCCTGAGAAAACCATAATTCAAAAAGACACATGCACCCCAATGTTCATTGCAGCACTATTTACAATAGCCAGGTCATGGAAGCAACCTAAATGTCCATCAACAGAGGAATGGATAAAGAAGATGTGGTACATATATACAATGGAATATTACTCAGCCATAATAAAGAATGAAATAATGTCATTTGTAGCAACACGGATGGACCTAGAGATTGTCATACTGAGTGAAGTAAGTCAGATAGAGAAAAACAAATATCGTATGATATCGCTCATATGTGGAATCTAAAATAATGGTACAAATGAACTTATTTACAAAACAGAAATAGAGTTACAGATATAGAAACAAACTTATGGTTACTGGGGGCGGGGAATGGTAGGGAGAGGGATAAATCGGGAGATTGGGATTGACCTATACACACTACTATATAAAAAGTAGATAACTAATAAGGACCTACTGTATAGCACAGGGAACTCTTCTCAATACTCTGTAATGACCTATTTGGGAAAAGAATCTAAAAAAGAGTGGATATATGTATATGTATAACTAATTCACTTTGTTGTACAGCGGAAACTAACACAACAACTATACTGCAATTATACTCAACTATAATCCAATAAAAATTTGAAAAAAAAACTATAAAGCTACACAACACAAAGAGGAACCCTAATGTAAACTATAGATGTTAGTTAATAATAATATATCAATATTGGTTCATTGATTATAACAAATGTACCACACCAATGCTAGATGTTAATAGAAAAAAAAAAAAAAAGAAAAAAAAGCCCAACTCTTAAATAAAACCTAAAGTAGTTTTCATAATCCCTCTACCATGTCATTTCACCCCATTATCCTGTTTTTCTATTACCTTCTGGACCCAAAGGCAGGCTTTTTACTTAGTCCCTATTAAACTGCACTGTGCGTTTATTAGTCTGATAGTGTTGGACCATGACTCTACCACCCAGCACGTGCCCTATTCTCTGGTAGGTACATATACTACCCAGTAGTTTGGTATGTTCTTTGTTCATGTATATGTCATAAATTAAAGTGAATGAACCACTTTCTTCAACAACTATCTGTTAAGTAACTGGTGTGTACCAGGCATTGCTCTGGTATCAGTGAACAAAATATAAGTGCTGGTGGAACTTATACTCTTGAGCAGGACGACAGACGATAACCAGTAACACCACAAATGAGTTCTCAAATAGGTTAGAAAAAGCTAAGCATCATGGGAAAAACAGAATGGGGTGGAGGGGATCATCAATTATTCAAATGCCCTGGGTCTGAGCTTGGAAGGAACATGGCGGGTTTGAGGTAGTGTAGAAAGGCCAGTCTGTTATGGCCACGTGGAGAGCAGGAGACAGTGGTCCAGATGAGGCCACAGGGCGCTGTGAGGCCAGAGCACGCTGGGCTGCATGGGCTGAGGGGAGGGCTTGGAACTCTATGCCCTCCTTCCCCCCGCAACAGAAAGCCATTCCACGGTTTTAAACAACAACAGGGATGAAACGAGCCTTTCGAAGAGAGAACTGACAGGAGGGAGGTGAGAGGCGCCGTGGGGAGGCGAGCACCAGCAGTCCAGAGGGGCTGCGGGGCTTGGAGCAGGACAGCGGGGAGACGGGAAAGCAGGCGGCGCTGCGAGGAAGGGCTGACTCCCCGGCCTCCGCCGTGAACAGTCAGGCGGGAAGGGGCAGCGGTCACTGAGACGGGAAGTCCTGGACCAGGAAGAGCAGTCCGGGCAGCCTGATGGGGTGTGAGGTGCCTGTGACGTCCACAGGCAGGAGAAGCGGCAGGCAGTGCATCTACGGGCCTGGAGATCAGACCCATGCGTTCGTTCAACAAGATATAACCTTCCCTAGCTAGGGTAGTATCATAGTCACTGTTTCTACATCTTGCAGAGGTGTCACAAAGGCATGTTAGAGGAGATGAGAACGGGGTTTCACGCCACATGGACATGAGTGTAGTTTCCTTGAGTTTACTGAACTTCTCTGACTCTCAGCTCCCTCTTTTGCAAGTTGTGGTCATCACTTCAGTGAAGGATTTTTGTCAGGCTTGAAAAAGATAACGTATTAAAAAACTCTAGCAGATCTTTTCTACTTGAGATGAGAGTCCTCAAGTACCCCTGTCTCTGTCCTGCTCTTTATCACCCCTCCTCTATTTTTTCTTCTAGAGTTTCCTATTTTACTTTAAAAAAAGGAATTTTGTTCTCACATGTCTTGTCCCCAGTGTATCTACACAGTCTCCTCCTCAGTGACTGACATGCCTCTAATAATCTGCTCTAGGATTTTTTAACATTGACCGTAAGAAAGTTGTGGACTTAAGAATGCATATTATTTTCTTTTGTCAAGGCTTTACCTACATCTGAGACTCCCGTCTCTTACCAGCCTTGCACAAATCCTAAATGCTCACGAACAGCATTTGTCATAGTGTCAGTCCGCCATCACTTGATTTCAATCCGGCTGCACTAGGCAGTGAAGGAGAAACTGAGAACGTGGACGGCTGGGTTCCTTTGGAGCTGGGATTTGACGACACAGCTTTGGTGGAAAGATAAGAAAGGAAGAAAAGCGCAATGCTGATGTACTGTTGTAAAACGGTCAATCATTCCGCTCAGCCTGGCTGATAGAGTGAACTGGGAAACTAGGATGATGTATACATCCCAGTGATACAAAGAGCAGTGTTACTGGGAATAAAAGAAAAGGCAAAGAGAAAGAACGGCAGGCTCGGTGAGATCTGAGTTCATTATTTCAGAGGTGGGATAATCACAGTGTGACCAAGAGAAGAAATTGCTTAAGTGAAATAGAAGTGAAGATTGTCAGGGCTCAGGAGAAGAATATTTTGAGAAAAATTATAACACGAGATAAGAGTCTCCACCAGATATAGAAACATACTATAACATATCATGTTTAAAGCAAAGAAATATGGTGGCAAAACAGAAAAACATATGAGTGGTAAAGTACAGAGAGCCCAGAAATTGACCTAGATCAGTGTGGGATTATTGAAATATTGCTGGACAATGAGTGGGAAACAACAGAAACTTAATAAATTATACTGGGTTAAAATTAGACAGTATTTTGGAAAAAGTAAATATATAACCATATTCAAAAATCTCTGAATATATCAAAGAACTAAATATTAGGGAAATCACAGATGAGCTTGCATAAAGGCAGAATTTGTTATAACTTTAAACTGTTGATATCATTTGAAGAATTGAAGCAATATAAAAGTATGAGAGAAAAACAACAGATTCTGTTACATAGAAGTGTAAAATTTTTGTAAGCAAAGAAGGGTTAAAATAAAAATGCAACAGAAGACTGGGTAACACATACAAATAGAATGCATACGTATAATAAAGCAAGAGGTATAAATTGCTACAACCCTAACAGAACGTTAATTGGCTATGAAAATATTCATATAATTTGGACCAGTACTCTAACCTCTAAAAATTTATCCTAAGGAAATAGTAAAAAGGAGAAAAAGTTAGGTCCATGAAAGTATTAATTGCAGGATTATCTGTAACTGTAAAATAATAAAAACAAACCAAATAACTAACAATAAGGGAATGGTTAAGGAAATTAGGACATCGTAGCTCAATGACATATTTAGCTATTAAAATGGTAATTTGGAAAACAATGTAATAACACAAAAAATATTTGAGATAATATTTAAAGGGTATGGTAACATTTATATGGTTATGGAAAAACACTAAAGTAGCACACTGGAAAGTTAACACAATTCTTTTAGTGTGTTAGCATTATGGGTGATTTTATTTTTTAAGTTTTATTTAAGAGTTTAAAATATTATATGGAAAATTCAAACAGAAGACATGCACAAGGTAGGAAGGACTACAGGTGTTGCTGAAACCAGACAGGTAAGTCACCCAGGCTAATGACACAGGCCACAGGAGTTCTGAGTTGTGTCTGAAGCCCCCAGAGGGTTTCTTTATCACCCCGATTCCCTCACCAACACTAGAATTAATTTGTGTTACTCACAGGAAGTGGTTTGCTTAGATGACTGACTTAATGTCCTCAGATGAGTCTCCTCCCTGAGGCACTGCCCCTCCTAGTAACTACGCGCCACCATCATTTTCTAGGCAATAAAAATTTAAGACGGTTAACCCTAAGCTTCTGAAATGCATAAAAACTGACATTTTCAAAGTTTGGGCTTTTTCACAACTTCCTGAATCTTCTCTAAGCAAAATGGACCCATAAGAACCAATTCTATTGGTCTGTCACTTTCTCTGTGCCCAGACAGAGTAAGATTTCTTCATTTTACTCTACATCCTCTGCCAGATAACTTGTGGATCTTTTGGATTATGGATCATCAAAACATGGAGAAAAGAGGAGAAACGAGACCTGAGAGGAAGGAGGAACAGAGGAGGGCTAGGAGAGGCTATCAGTCTACAAAGTAAGGCAAGGGGATGTGAGAGGAGAGGGTTTGCCACCAGAGGGCAGATCCAGGGTGCAAAGGAAGGGGTGAAGGAAGGGGCTTTGGAGAAGGGCTGCTCTGGGTTCCGAGTCTCTCTCGATGTCCCTGCAAGATGCCAGTGATGCCTTTTTAATTAGTTTGTGGCTGAACCGTACTTTTATATGTGAGCCATTGATTTCAGGAAAGGAGCCACACTGGGCCTGAGAATTTATAAGTGCCTCCCTCCCCTCCCTATGGATCCATCCTGGGACATTGTGGTGCTACTCCAGACAAGAGGCCGGGTGGTCCGTGCCTCTCCTCCTTCCTAAGGAGCAGGCCCTGTCGAATGGCTCAGGGGAGCCAGAGCTGAAAGTTCTCTCTGCTGGATGCTTCTGCCAAGGAAGGAAAGTGAAAGCACAATCGTCAGCACCAGAGGTAAATGATAAAAGGTACCGACGAGAACAGTATTTCCACGTATTTCCATTTCCCATGAGACGCTGTACCTCATGGAAACTCCCCTCTGGAGTAAAACAATTAAAGGTAGATACAAGTGTGTCCTTTTGCCACATTTTCAGTATTAGTTCTCTTAAGGGGTAATATTTAAAATATTTATCAACTGCCTAGGACCCAGGCACCAATCATTAAAATGAAACAGACATTAGCCTTGAGTGGCTGGAGTGACAGGGCATTGTGAAGGCTTGGAGCAGTGACCACTTACCAGCCAGCTGGAAATACTGCAGTATTTTAACAAAAGCATGGCCATGTTGGCATTTACTTATTATCAGCCTTGGTTCTTCCTCTTCTCTTCTTCCGCTTGGTAGCTGCAGCCTCTTTTTGGCCCCGCCCGACCCCCGCCAGCGCTGGGTGTGATTCCCTTTCTCTCTGATCATGAATTACTTCATGTGCCTGGTGGTGACCAGAATCCTACAGGTAGACTTACTCCTCAGATGCGAATGGGGGCAAGCGGGTAGTGGTGCGACAGCCAGGGTGATGACCCCAATTGTCATGGAAGCGGAGGAGGGTTTCCGTCTTGGGCAGGAAGTCAGAGAGTGCCCGCGGTGGCAGAATGGAGCCCGTGGGGACATTCCAGACAGGGAAACTTTTCCCAGTGGTGTAACACTGGGTGGCCCCTAACATCTCCAACCTTCTCAAAGCTGCAGACGTTGCTAGCTTTTGTGCGACCACCCAGACCCCTCACTGAGCCCAGCTGCAGCACTGTTTCGTAGCAACGAATTCCCTCAACGAATCCCCTGGATGAATTCCCAAAGGAGGGGTGGGAGCGGGGATGGGCAAGAGCTTCCTGTGAGCTACACTGATTTCATTAATTTCATCCTCACTCCTTGTATCATCCACTAGAACAAGTAAATCAAGTTATAAGTATGGCTGTCTCGATTCAAGCTGTAAGGAAAAAAAGAAGCAAGTGTTCCACGTTACAAATAGAAACAAAGGGAAAAGAATGATGCTTTAGAAGAGGTTGATGATTTTAACACCTCCATGTCTATACTCATTTACTCAGTACAGCAAACCCTACTTAGTAAAGTAAGACAAAAGAATGTCCTGTTAAAGAAGCACACAAAACATTTGCATTTGAATGAATAAAATCCCCAAACCTCAATGCTGTAAAGCAGCAGCTGGGGTGCAGTGGAAGGAACTTCTGGACCAGGAGCTGAGAGAACTGGGCTCCAGGCCGGCTCTGCCATTCAGTAGCTGCCTGACTGTGCCCAGCTCAGCCGGTCTGAGCTTGGGTTTCCTCTTTAGTAAATGAAATGCTGGACTAAATGATCTCTACAATCCCCAGTCAAGTGAAAATCTCTCTTATTGTCGTCTGCAGTAGACACAAATAAATGGCAACTCCTAATCGTCGCTGCCCTCCCCACCCAGCTCACAGCCAGGTGAGTCTGGTGGTCCAGGGAGTGGCAATGTAGGATGGTTTATTTATCTATATTTCCCCCAGTGCTTCTCTTAAATAACTGATAGTGGCTGGAAAATGCTTTCAAACTTAAGGTGAGAGGTTGGCCCTTAGACTGATTTTATTTAAAGACCATCAAAATCTGCAAACCTTCTATACTTTTCTTGCTACATGTGGCAAAATCTTTTTTTCAGAAGCTGAAGTGTCAAACAACATTTTGTACGTGGTCCTGCCCTGTCTAAGGTAAGGGTGACCTGCCTATAATTTCTCTCCATTACAGACACTCCAGGCTCCTTTAAGAATGGCTATCAGCACTATTCCTTGACAGATAATGTGCATTTCTTTATGGCATTTTGATTATTATTTCCTTAAGCCATCATTTAAAGCTATTATTGATATTTTACTTTTCAAGGGCAGGAGTGCTGTGCCTGTAAATATTAAGAGTTATGATTTGATGAGAACCTACCACATGCAAGTTTCCAGGATGGAAACTTTATATACAATATTATTTAACTGTCAAAATACCCCTTTGAGTGGAGATATTACTATCTCCAGTTAACAGATCAGGAAAAGCTAAAATCGCATAAGTATCTTGCCCAGTGTCAAACTGATGGTGGGGCAGAAATCTGAACCCAGGCCTCTCCAACCGTGGTTTCCCACTCATCCCCTCCTCCTTCTGCATGCCAGGCTCACAGCTTTCATTCCCATGGTTTTTATTCCCAAATTCTTATAAATTCTTTATATTAAGAAATATCTGCTAGCATCATTTGAGTTCTTCCCAATATATTCCCTATAATTTTAGTATAATCAACTTAGAGCCTTATTAATAGTGAAGAGGTCATGCTTCATACAAGAGGGCTTGAGTGGACCTGAGGCAAATCCTCAAGAGACCTAACGATTCAGCACTGCTGCCTCCCAGTGGCTGTGAACCTTGAGTGACTATTGAGCTTTAGAGAGGCCTGCGATTATAGTGATTTTGGGTAGAATGAAGATGTAGAGGAAGGAAAAGATAGGAAAGAGTCTAAGGAAATATATACTACGAGGCTTGATGACTGGGTATGGAAAGTGGTGGTAAGTGAGAGAGGTTGGAAAGTAGATGATGTTTATCACAATATTGAAATGAAATTACAAAAGGTTTGGTGGGGGACAGAGGGACTTGGAGGCCAGTGAGAAGACCAGTGGGTTGAACGCGGAGTTTCACTAACATTTAGGAGGTGATCACAGCAAGAAAACAATCAGTAAATAGTCCAAGAAGGAACAGGAAGAGAGTAGAATAGAAACGGGGAAAGATGATGTTGAAGAGAATTTTAAGGACTAAAGCAGCCAAGGGTGTAAAATTTCAGAGTTTATGATTGTATTAAGCTAATTGTTAGTTTAAGAAAATTGCTTTAAAATTACTGCAGCAGATTACTTGACTTGTAGAAATACGCAGCAAAATAACTTGTGTAATTTCTCCATTATGTGTCATTCTTTAGTCCCTAAGAGCTCTGAAAGCAGATATTACACTGGTAGAGGAAAATGACCCCAGAAACGGGTCACGGTAGAGCCTGCAAAAGATTTGTTTTGCCTACTTTATAGTTTTTTATCAACATTATGAAAGTAAATCTTATTAATTTTATGAGTCAATAATATCTATCCCAAGGATTGATATTTATGAAAGGAGTAAAACTAGAATGCTGACTTAAACCCCAGGGAGCTTTGTTATAATGCGAAATCCTCAAGACCTGAATTTAATCAAGAACTTGATGAGGATTTTACATTGTGCTATTAGCCATACTCCTCAGGATTTACCTCATCGTATACTCTTCCTTCATTTAATAATTTTTTTCTAACTTTGCTGATTTAGAAGCATTCCAAAAACTGATCACGACGCAATAAGCATTACCAACAATGACGCTATCGTAGTGGAAATGACCTCATTACCACTCTTGTTGCCAAAAGCAATCCAGGGCAGATGTGGTCTTGGTTTGAGATGAAGAAAACAGTCTTAGGATGAAACAGAGACACTGGGAAGATGTCTCCCCCCAAATCCCGATCTGTTCCTCTTACAAAAAGGATCATGAAACTTTGGTTCCAATACCAATGAATGCACCGCTGATTTAAGAGACAGTGCACGTCAAGCTGACGATTAGAATTCTATAAATGAGGTATGGACAGCATGACGTGAGCTTGGCTGCGTATTTAAGAGCAATAGCTGGAGTCACAGCAGTGACTGCCCTGCACCTGTGGCCTCTGCTCCTAGTTACAGCACTGCCGTAAATTCAGACAACATCTCCCCAGCAGGCCTCTGTCACTACCGAGACATAACTTCAAGTAAATATGGCCTTTCCTTCTAACTTTCAGTTCCTTTTTCAGTCATTTACTTCATCATTACTCACGCTATTATTCTTTTACTCATTCAACAAATAATTTTTTGTTTACCTTTCTATGCGCCTTTCCATGTACTGTTCTAGTGGCAAACCAGACAGACACCATCCCTGGCTCTATGAGGAGACAAGAGCCGATGGGCCCCGCTGCTCAGGTCCTCCGCACTTCTGGTGGCTGAGCAGAGAGCTTGGGAAGGAGACCTGAGCCAGCTTAACAGAAGGATGGACTAATTACTAGTTTCCATGACCTGGAGCATCCTCCTTTCCATCAAAGCCACTTCCCCAGCCAGGGAACTTACGTGATCTCAGGGATGTTCTCTGACCCTGTCCCTCATCGACAAATGTATGGAACATTGCGGGGGACTGTCCTTCTTCATTGGTACCTTGGCCGTGGGTCATATCTACACCCGGCCTAAGCTCTGACAAGTAACAAGAGTCAAGGAGATTCTATCTGCTTTTACTACTTCTCTGAAGGTTTTTCTCAATAAACTCTATATCTGAACTGGATGATGCTGCAACAAATAAATAGATAGAGATACAATTTCCAATCGTGATAAGTGCTGTGAAGGAAACAGAACAGTGCAATTGGATCGAGAGGGACTGAGGCTGGGTCAGGACCAACCTAGGCAGGACAGTCAGGAAGGGCTTCTTGGAAGAGATGGTAACAGAATCAAAGCAGGAGTGATAAAGGGCAGGCAGCCCAGCAGAGAAAGAACATTCAAGCACAGGGAACAGCAAGAACAGTGGCTTGGGTGAAAGGATGAGATTGAAATGTCTGTGGGACAGAAAGAAATCGAGCACCACAGTGAATGAGGGAAAGAGTATTAGGGGTGACTTCAGAGAAGTAATCAGGGGACTGGTAAGGAGATTAGGTTTTGTTCTAACTGGAATAAGAAGTTATGGGAAAAAAGAAAAAAAAAAAAGAAGCTATGGGAGAAGTTAAAGTGAAGGATTAATAAAAATTGATAAGCACATTTAATAGTTTAACTCTTGGATCTGGAGGAGAATGGCGTGCAGGTGACATGGAGGGAAGCAGGGAACCAGTTAGGAGGGTACCACCGTGGTCCAGGGGAGTGGGGAAAGGTAGAGGGGCAAAGACTGCTTCGTCTAATTACGGAACCTGCAGTGAGTGTTGGTGGGATGAGAGAGGTGGGAACAAGGAGAATCACAGACGATTCCAGAGTAGAGAGGGGCTGTAGCCCTTTCAAAAACTGGTGCACACGATCACTCAAAATTCTGTAAAATTAACCACCGAGCAGAAAGTAGGAGGCCACAGGAAATAAAGATGAACAAAGACTGGAGGGTGCAGGGTGACAGGAAGTTGGAGACAGGCAGTGGTTCTCAAATATTCTCGGGAAGTGCTAACTCCTGCAGTTCCTTACAGGCAGCTGTCATCTGAGGGCTTCTTTTAGGGGGTCCCGCAAGCTAGCACTCACTGCAAAAATGTGGCAGATTATTCTTCAAACCTGCATTTTAGAAGGGGGATGAGAAGGTAGACTAAGCTTATGAGAAGCTTTTTTCTTTTCTCACGGCCCTTTATAAAAAAAATTCAGGACCAGAGTCTCAAGCTGACTGGGAGGTTGGCCACCAGACTTTACCTCAGAGATTGAGAATTAGTCACAAGATTCCACGTAAGCCACAAAAGAGAAGTGGGAAGCAGACAGCACTCACCGAACTGCGATGTGTCAGGCCCCGTACACATTATCTGTTAATCCTCAAAAAGAACCCGTGAGAAAGACGTGCTTTCCTTCAGGATCTGCAAGAACAAACTGAAGCTCAGAGAGGTTTATGAACAGCTCAAGGTGTCCCCGACGGTGGCAGGGATGAGCCCTGGGCTCCGCCTCCTGGGCCAGGTGTGGGGCTGCTACAGGTGACGGCACCTCCCCTCACACCATCACCGTGCCTGCCCTGAACTCTGGCCTCTGCTTCTTTCAGCCACTATCACGAGGTTCACCCCTGGGACTGGGGTCTGCCCTCAGGGGAAGAGTCATAAAAATGGGAAATTTACCAAGTGACTTCTCTCCTTCCACTGTCTACCCCCCTCCTGAATCTGCCTGCTTTTCCTCTCTCTCCTACGTCTTCATGTAGTGTTTAAAATATATCATGTCGAGATTATAGTTATCTTCAGGAGAGTTCCTCGATACTCTATTACTGAGAAATAATGTTTTAAACAACAAAAAAATTCTGAATCAAATAAATGGTTTCTAGAAATGTATTCATTTTCTTTTCACCCTTTACTCTGATAGAATGAATGCTTTTTGGTGCTCACTCATCATCTCATTTTAGCCTCCTTTTGTAGAAGATCTAGTTGGTTCCTACACTAGACCCAGTGCCCATAGACTAATAACCACACAGTTCCACGGGCGTTTTCCACATCGCATCCTGGTATCTTATTTATGTTTCTGTACTGCCCTCTAGTGGCTGATTGTCTGAAATACAAATCAAAGTAGAGTAGGCCCTTTGTATCCATGGGGGTCTGCGTCCGGCGATTCGACCAAACACGATCTAAAATGTTCAAAAAAACAAATTCCAGAAAGTTCCAAGGAGCAAAACTTGAGTTTTCTGCAAGCTGGCAACTATTTACAAAGCATTTATATTATACTTATAGACAACTATCTACATAACGATAGCATTTACATGGTGTTAGGTACTATAGGTAATCCAGAGATGATTTAAAGTATAGGGGAGTTTGTGTGTAGGTTATACGCAAATACTCTGCCATTTTATATAAGGGACTTGAGCATCCATAGATTTTGGATTTTGGTATCCACGGGGGTCCTGGACCCAATCCCCTCAGACACCGAGGGATGACTGTATTATTTTCGAAATGCAGGCACTTTTTCTAGAGGTAAGACAAATCTCAGACAGTTCAATTGGTTAGTAACAACTTGTAGTAGACATAAGTCTTCCTAACAACAATCTTACTGATTGTGAACTATTTCAATTTTGACTTTGACAACAATAGAAAAATTTTAAATGCTTAGAAGAACTTTAAAAGTTCTGGAGATGTTTAAAGAATCTGTTGGCATAGTTGGAATGTAGACAATAATTAAGTATATTGGAAAAGACTCCTGAAAGCCCCTGGAGAAGAAAGTGCTGGGCCTAGAACCTGATTTGAGAGGAGGCCGGTTGAGTATATGCTTTCTTGGAGTAACATCGCCATCTTGCGTCTTTCTTAGATACTGCTGATAAAAATAAGCAAACCCTTATTTCTTTTAGCACTCCTAAATGTTCTCTAATTAAAGAAATTTGAACATTTGTTTCAAGGTTCAAACAGAAGTTTTATTTATTTATTTATTTAAAGAAGAGTTTTTTAAAAGACTGTAGTGAGGTATGATTTACACTCAATAAAATGCACCCTTTAAAGTGCACCAGTTTTCAATGAGTTTCAAAAATGTAAACACCCAGGCAGCCACCTGAACAATCAAGTTGCATAACATTTCCATCACCTCCCAGAGGTACCCTTGTGCCTATTTACAGATAACCCCATGCCCAGCTGTTGCCCCGGGCAACCACTGATCTACTCTCTATCATTAGAGATCAGTTTTGACGTTTAGAATTTCATATAAACGAAATCATACAGTATGTACTCTTTTGTGCCTGTATTTAAGTATGTGCTTTTTTTGTTCATCATAACATTGTTAAAATCTGTTCATGCTTTTGCATCTATCAGTAGCTCATTCATTTTTGCTCCTGAGTACTATTCCTTTGTGTGGCTACTCCTCTATTTACCATTCTCCTGTTGATGGACACAGCTTGTTTCCAGTTTTTAATTATTTTGAGTAAGACTGCTCCGAAAGTATGTGTGTAATAAGTGTGTACAAATGTTCTCATTTCTTTTGGTAAATACTTAGAAGTAGATAGCTGGGTTTCAGGGTAAATAGATGTTTAACTTTATATAAAACAGACAAAGTATTTTCTAGAATGGCCTTACCATTTTATTTTCCCAGAGCAATCAATGAGAGTTCCAGCTGAGTCATATCTTTCATATTTGGTGTTGTCATTCATGTTATCCATTATGATGGATATATGGTAGTAGTTCATGATGATTTTAATTTGCATCTTCCTGTTCACTAATACTGTTAAGCATCTTTTCACATGCTTATTGGTCATTCATATATATTCTTTTGTTAAATGTTTAATTAATTTGCTTCCCTCTTTTTATAAAGTTGGGTTGTCTTCTAATTATTGAGTTATAAAGTTCTTTGTATATGCTCTGTATGTCTTTTGCCAAATACATGCATTGTTAGTATATTTTCTGAGTCTGTGACTTGCCTTTTTGTATTAAGTGTGTTTTGAAGAGCAAACATTTAAAATTTTGATGAAGTCTAATTCATCAATAATTTTTTATAGGTATAGCTTTTTGTTACCTATCTAAAATTTTTGCCTATACTGAGATCACAAAAATTTTCCCCTATTTTTTTTCTAGAAACCTTATAGTTTTAATATTTATATTTTGGCCTATGATCCTTTTCATGTTAATTTTTGTATATGATAAGAGGGAAGTACTGAGGTTTCTTTTTTCCTAGATAGATACCTAAATGCACCAGCACCATTTCTTAAAAAGACCATCCGTTCCCCTTGGCCCTTTCTTGAACATCAATTGACCATATTTGTGTGGGCATATTTCTGGACCCCTTATTTTATTCCTTTTATCTGTTTATCAGAACTTAGACTTGTCCTGATTACTCTCATTCTATAAGTCTTCAGTTCCTCCAAATGTGTCCTTGTTTTAAAATTATTTTGGCTACAGTATGTCCTCTGCATTTCCTTATATTGGGTTGGCCGAAATGTTTGTTTGGTTTTTTGCCCTTAGTTGTCTTTAAATTCATTTGAAACAATTTTGTTAGATTGTATTGTGACAGTTGTCATATAAGCGTGCATTTAAAAAAAACTTATCAAAATTGGTGAATTTTTGTGTAGCCATTTTAATATCGAATATGGAAGAAAAAAAGTAACATTTTCGGCATATTATGCTTCATTTATTTCAAGAAAGATAAAAACACAACTGAAACGCAAAAAGAAAGATTTGTGCCACGTATGGAGAATGTGCTGTGACTGACTGAACATGTCAAAAGCGGTTTGCGAAGTTTTGTGCTGGAGATTTCTCGCTGGACGGTGCTCCATGGTCGGGTAGACAAGTTGAAGTTGATAGCGATCAAATAGAGACGTTAATTGAGAACAATCAACGTTATACCGCGTGGGAGATAGCCGACATATTCAAAATATCGAAATCAAGCGTTGAAAATCATTTGCACCAGCTTGGTTATGTGAGTCGCTTTGATGTTTGGGTTCCACATAAGTTAAGCGAAAAAAACCTTCTTGACCGTATTTCCGCATGTTATTCTCTACTTCAACGTAATGAAAACGTTCCATTTTTAAAACAAATTGTGACGGGCAATGAAAAGTGGATACTGTACGACAATGTGGAATGGAAGAGATCGTGGGGCAAGCAAAATGAACCACCACCAACCACACCAAAGGCCGATCTTCATCCAAAGAAGGTGATGCTATGTATATGGGGGATCAGAAGGGAGTCCTCTATTATGAGCTCCTTCCAGAAAATCAAACGATGAATTCCAGCAACTACTGCTTCCAATTAGACCAAGTGAAAGCAGCACTCGACGAAAAGCGCCCGGAATTAGTCAACAGAAAATGCATAATCTTCCATCAGGATAATGCAAGACCGCATGTTTCTTTGATGACCAGGCAAAAACTGTTACAGCTTGGCTGGGAAGTTCTGATTCATCCGTAGTATTCATCAGACATTGCACCTTCAGATTTCCATTTATTTCGGTCTTTACAAAATTCTCTTAATGGAAAAACTTTCCATTCCCTGGAAGACTGTAAAAGGCACCTGGAACAGTTCTTTGCTCAAAAAGATAAAAAGTTTTGGAAAGATGGAATTATGAAGTTGCCTGAAAAATGGCAGAAGGTAGTGGAACAAAATGGTGACTACGTGGTTCAATAAAGTTCTTGGTGAAAATGAAAAATGTGTCTTTTATTTTTACTTAAAAACCAAAGGAACTTTTTGGCCAGCCCAATACATTTTAGGATCTGCGTGTCAAGTTCTACAAAATAGCTAGCTGGGATTTTGATTGGGATTGGCGTTGCATCTATTAATTTGGGGAGAACTAACATCTTAACAATATTGAGTCTTTCAATCCATGAACACGATATTTTTCTTTACATCTTTAATTTCTCTCACCAATTTTTTATAGTTTTCAGTGAATAGGTTTTGCAAATATTTTGTTAAATTTATCCTTAGATATTTCATGATTTCGATGTCAGTATATAAATATAATGGTATTTAAAACTTTTCATTTTCTCATTTTTCAGTATGTAGGAATACAAGTGGTGTTGTATACTGACCTTGCATCCTGCGGCCTTCTTAATTCACTCATTAGCTCTAACGTAAATTCTGGAGATTCCTTAGGAATTTCTGCACACAATCATGTCATCTGCAAATAAAACAAATGAACATTTTTGTTTCCAAGACAAAAAATGCCTTTTATTGCTGTCTTGCTTTTTTTGTACTGGCTAGCCTGGCAAGGACTTCTTGTGCAAGGCCAAATGAAAGTGATGGGGATGGAGCCTGATCTTAGGGAATATGGATTCAATTATTTTCCATTGACTGTGATGTTAGCTGTACATATTTTGTAGAAAAATGTCTTTTATCAGTTGCCTTTTATTCCTATCTTGGTGCAAGTTTTTGTAATAATTGCAGACTAAATTTTGTCAAATGCACCTTTTCTTCTCCTCCTGAAGCAGGAAAATTTATTTTCCCCTCCTTTATTCTGTTAAGGTTGAGTTACATTAATTTTTCATATGTTAAGTCAACCTGGCACTCCCAAGAAAAATTCCACTTGGTCATAATATATTATGCTTATTATACATAGTTAGAGTCAGTTTGTTAATAGTTTATTAATGATTTTTATAAATCATTAATTAGTTCCTGAGAGATATTGGTGTGCAGGTTTTTTTCTTTGACGTATTTGTCTGGTTTTGGTATCAGAGTGATGTTAGCTTCAAAAATTGAGTTGGAAAGGCTTCCTTCTTCTTTATTTTCTGAAAGAGTTTGTGAATATTATTATTATTTTTTTCTTCTTAAAATGTTTGGTAGGGCTTCCCTGGTGGCGCAGTGGTTAAGAATCCGCCTGCCGATGCAGGGGTGTTTGGGGAGATCCCACATGCCGTGGAGCAACTAAGTCTGTGCACCGGAACTACTGAGCCTGAGCTCTAGAGCCCATGAGCCGCAACTACTGAGGCCCGCGTGCCTAGAGACCGTGCTCAGCAACAAGAGAAGCCACTGCAATGAGAAGTCTGCACACCGCAACGAAGAGTAACCCCTGCTCACCGCAACTAGAGAAAGCCTGCACGCAGCAACAAAGACCCAATGCAGCCAAAAATAAATGAATAAAATAAATACATTTTTAAAAAAAGTTAAAAAAAAATGTTTGGTAAAATCCACCAGTGAAGACATTTGGGCCGGGAGTTTTCCTTGTAGAAAGATTTTTAATTATGAATTCAGTTTACTATATACATGGCTATTCAGATTTTCTATCAATTTTTATATTACAAAGAATTTGTCCATTGCTTCTAAGTTACTAAATTTAACAGCATAAATTTATTTGTACTATTCTCTTTTTATCCTTTTAATGTCTGTAGGATTGATAGTGATGTCTTCTCTTTCATTCTTGGTATTGGAAATTTGTATTTTTTTTCTTTTTTAATCAGCTTAGGTATAGATTTACCAATTTTATTGATTTTCCAAAGAATCCTTTGGTTTCATTGATTTATCTCTATTGTCTACTTAAAAAGGTGGTAAATGTTTTCTGTTCGTGGCCAAATAATAAATATTTTAGGTTTTCAGGCCATATGATCTCTAACGCAGCACTAGACAACAAGTAAATGAATAAGTGGAACTATGTTCAAATAAAACTTTATTTACAAAAACAAGTGGTGAGCCAGATTTTGCCTGCGAACTGTGGTTTGCTGACCCTTGGCTTATTAATTTCAACTCATCTTTATTTTTTCTTCCTTGTACTTTGGAGTTGATATTCTCTCATTTTCTAGCTTTGTAAGGTAGAAATCTTAATCCTTCAGTTCTGAAGAACATTTCCAATGAGTTTAGAATTCTAGGATCACTCCCCCAACCAGCACCAGTAGTTTAAAGATGTGATCAGTTTTAGATGAAATGCTTGCTCTTGGTCTTTGTTTCTGTGTATATATGTGTATTGCTTCCTTTGGCTGCTTTTAAGATGACCTTTTTAATCACGATTTTCAAAAATTTGATTATGATAATGATATACTTTGCTGTGTTTCTCTGTTTCTTCAGCTTGGTTTTTTTTGGTTTGTTTTTGTTTAGCTTATTGGATGTGTGTTTTAGTTTATAATTAATCAAATTTGGAAAATATTGTGTTCAGTGATGTCACATTGGTACCTTGAAGTCAGCAATAGTGTGAGTATTTACATCATAAAAATTGGCCTATGCTATAAATCAAGTCTTTTTCCCCCCCATGGAGCCAGTTGTTAAAATTTACTGCCCACAGGTCACTAAAATTTGGTTCTTTTCAATTTTTTTTCTTTATGTTTTTCTACTATGGTAGTTTCTGTTGCTATGTGTTCACATTTACTGATATTCTTAAGTTTTCATTGGATGCTATCCTTATACTATAAATTTATTATTTAAGATACTGTATTTTTCAGCTCTAAAGTTCTGTTTGGTTCTTGTTATAATACTTTCCATTGATCTTCTCATGATGTTTTGCTTTGAATCCTTGACCATATATATATATATATTTTTGCTGCGTTGTGCCTTTGTTGCTGCATGCGGGCTTTCTCTAGTTGCAGCGAGTGAGGGCTACTCTTCATTGCAGTGCGCTGCCTTCTCATTGCGGTGGCTTCTCTTGTTGCAGAGCATAGGCTCTAGGTGCACAGGTTTCAGTAGTTGCAGCACGTGGGCTCAGTAGTCGCGGCTCGTGGGCTTCAGTAGTTGTGGCACGAGGGCTCAGTAGTTGTGACTCGCGGGCTCCAGAGCAGAGGCTCAGTAGTTGTGGTGCACTGGCTTAGTTGCTCGTGGCATGTGGGATCTTCCCAGACCAGGGATGGAACCTGAGTCCCCTGCACCGGCAAGTGGAATTCTTAACCACTGCGCCACCAGGGAAGTCCCTTGACCATATTTTTAATAATTGTTTTAAAGTAACTCATTGTTAACTCCCTGTTATTGTTGACAGGAACACTGTCAACTCCTGTTTGGCCTCGATTGCTTCTTCCTTCCCTCCCTTCCTCTCTGTTTACTCTATGGCTAATTTAGTCCTATTACTAAGGTATCACCCTCCTGAGGTTTCTACTAAATGTTCCGTATAGTTGACAAAGATTCCCTATTTGGCTGGTCAGAACTTGCATGTTTCCTAGATCTTGTGTCCTCTGGGAATGATTCATCTGAGAGCACCTGGTCATTGTTAGCCCAGCCTGGTGGAGTTTTACCTTATGTTAGCATAGCTTAGTTTTTATCAACAGACTCACAGAGAACCCTGAAGATTTCTACAGCTCTTTCTCCATCTAGCTCCCTCCTCCATGCTGGTCTGCCCCAGAAATTCCAGCATCTCAGACTTCTTGATCCCTAATAATTATCTCCTGAACTCAAGACCACTGCAAGGGATCCTCCCCTCAACCCTGCAGCTTTGCTTTAGACAGTGCCCTTCAGGCAGAAGGCTGGAGTGATTTTAAGACTCAGTGTGTGAAAGTGGTTATTTCATATATTTTGTCCAGTTTCCTCATTTTTTTTAAACATTGGGAGGACATGTCTTTTTCCAGTTTCTCCATCATGGCTGGAAGCTGAAGTTCTTATACACGCTTGACCAAACCAATAATCTTCCTTCATCTGGTATATTCAACCCCTTTGACAGAGCTCTTAATAGCACTATCAGTCTTAGGTGGTATGCATTATGAATAATAGAAATGGAGGAGATATTATAATCCACTGAGTCAACACCAGCTATAATGGAGGGAGCTGGATGTTGTGGGTAGATAGATGGTCCTTTTGTGCAGTGAATAAATTATGTCCTTCCTTGGTACTTAATCCTTAGGTTGGGTTGAACTAACCTGAGGGCTAAGTATTAAATTTCTCATTTCTTAAAACAGCTAGAAAGTAACAATCTGAGGATTCACTATGGGGTAGTAGAGAAAGAGATAAAATGCAAAAATAATTCCTTCCTGGGAGTTAGGAAGCTTGCCTCAAAGGCCAGGACTCTGCATTTATAATCCTCCACACTTCCTTCCATTTCTATCTGTAAAAATGGGCAATTGAACTCTTTGTCCTTTAACAATCCTTCTGGCTTGGCGAGTTTTACTACTGTTTTGTTTTCTCACCGTTATTCCTAGTATTATCGCATGTTAATTGGTGTAATATCATAGGCTAGAACAGTTATCTTCTTAAGGGTTAAATGATCCCTATTGCATCAATTAGTAGAGGGTAGGTGCTAAGAGCAGTGCTAGGAAAGTGAATAGAAGATAAAAAGAGGCATATCAAATAGCCTCTTGTAATAGTGTAGAGATCTCTGTATTTCCAGTTAAAGAGAGTTTCTGGGTTAAAAAAAATCACAAGATAGCAGGGTCTGATATTTTAATCTCCAATCTTCTTATTAAAATAGCAATGATTGTGAAGTAAAGCAGGAGCTCAGAATTCATCTCCTCCAACATCTAACGTAACTAACAATAATTATTAGCACAGCGAATATTTCAAGAGCAAGAACCAAACGAGGAAGAGCATACAACTTCATGCCATAAACTTCAGTAAGTAGTGAAAAAAGAAAAAAAAATATTCTGGCATGGCTTGGCATAGCTTCCTAGCCTTAACCCTAAGCTCCAGAAAGAGAGGGAATGAAATATTGAGAATTTCCAAAAATATTTCTTACTTTGGAGAAAAGTAGTCGGAGGGTTGAACAGGAAGCTCAGGTAAAATTCAAAAAGAAATTGTAATAGGGAAGAACAAATCTGACTCCATATTGGACGTATTTCTTTTACTTTAACCTTTGTTATACATAACAGCCCATCTCTGGGAACCCCACCTCCTATGCCTGAACATTAAGCTAAAATCCCTTTTTTTCAGCTCCCAGGAAGCATCCTGACCAGGTCCACCTGTGAATGGCTGCAGGAAAGAAGAAATTGACACACCCCCTTGGAGTCTGGCGGGAACCAGGAAATATTTGCAACAACTTATCATCTTTTTTTTTAAAAATTAATTAATTAATTTATTTATTTATGGCTGTGTTGGGTCTTCGTTTTGTGCGAGGGCTTTCTCTAGTTGCGGCAAGCGGGGGCCACTCTTCATCGCGGTGCGCGGGCCTTTCATTGTCGCGGCCTCTCTTGTTACGGGGCACAGGCTCCAGATGCGCAGGCTCCGTAGCTGTGGCTCACGGGCTTAGTTGCTCTGCGGCATGTGGGACCCTCCCAGACCAGGGCTCGAACCCGTGTCCCCTGCATTGGCAGGCAGATTCTCAACCACTGCGCCACCACGGAAGCCCTCATCTTTTTAAATTTTACTTCCTCACCTCCCGCCTCTCTGTTCCATAAAAGAAACTAGCACCCAAACCTGGGCAAGATGGGTCTTTTGGACACTAGCCCACCATCTTCTCAGTCTGCTGGCCTTCTGAATAAAGTCATTATTTCTTATCCCAACAACTCATCTCTCAATTTATTGGCCTGTCATGTGATGAGCAGTATGAGCTTGGGCTCGGTAACAAAATCTTCAGAAGTAAAAGCATCCACAGCAAGACACTGAGCAGGGGCAGAAGAGCTATAAGACCTGTGCGGGTTGGAAGAACAGTCTGAGAGCAAGGGATCACCCACACAATAACTGGGTGCACTTTGGGCCAAGCGAATATTAGGATAAGGCACTGGGTCAGAGGTGAAAACAGAATCCATATCCTTAAGCAAAGGAAACATAGCTGGAGCCAGGCCTATGCCATTTCCCTGCATCCTCAGGCTACAGAGAAGGCAACAGGAGCAATGCTCATCTTCCAAGCTGCAGTTCTAAGGAAACAATCAGGACTCTGAGTGTGAAGGACACTGGGGAAAACTCAGCCACACTATAGAGAACAAAGGGCAAGTCAAGCAGAGTAGCCTATGTTCTGCATATGCAAGATGAAAAGAAAGGACATAATTATACCATTCCCTGTATTTTTGTGGCTTTAAATTTTTTATAATAAATATTTTTAAAGGATTGTTTAAATTTTAATTATACAAGCATGCTACTGAAAGGTAAATACAAGGAGATATGAAGATAGCATAAGAAGACAAAGAGTAGAAATCTCAAAGAAACAGAAGGAAACTCTCTACAACTTTCTGTGACAAAAGAACCTTAATAAGGACATGAACTCCAGGAAATGATTTCTCGTCAGTAAAATTTTAAAAACAGAATAAAAAAGACAAAACTGTACTACTGAAGAAAAAAATTGAGAACCAATATAATATCAGGGAATGAATTAGAAACAGCAAGAAACAGAATAGAGAGTTAAAAACTGAAATAATAAAGTACAAAAAGGCTTGAGCTAATCACGGTGAACAGAGGAACAAGCAAGGTAAAACAAGAAAATATAATATATAAAGAAAAGTTAACAAAAGGTCATTTCCTTAAACAGATGCCCCAGCAGATCAAGCAGAAAACTTACTACAAAATTTCCCTGAAGTAAGAATCAAATAGTCTGTGTAAAAAATTATACAGAATATCAGTTTTTATTGAGACAGATCTTGTTTGCCATTGAATTTCAGGAATGGAGAAATAATTCTTTAATCGCATAGAGGGGACAAAGTAAGATGGGAATATTTCAAGCTAGTGTTAAATTTCTCCTTAGTAACACTTAGTGCTAGGATATAATGGAGTAATTAATTTCAGCCAAATTTTTTAAAATAATAAAGGGACAATTTTATACCCACCCATGTCACTAAAATATAAAGACAGATATATTCAAACATGTGTGAACTCAGGAAATGTACTGTCTATAAGAACCTTTAAAAAAAATAAAACTACTTGACAAGGAAATTTAACTGATCAAGAAATAATTTTAAAAACATAGTTTAAAATCTGCAATCCCTTTCTCAATATAAATTTTCACAAAGCTCTATAAACATCTTCCTAAAAGGTTAATTCTACAGTGCAACAATGGAAAACAACATTTCATGATTTTTATATTCTTGTGATGTTACTGTGTCCAAAAATTATACCTGCTTGAACTTTTATTTCTTTTAGAAAACAGGAAGAAAAAAAGGCAATAAAAACTTGCCCCAATTTGCTAGGGCTGCCATAACAAAGCACCACAGACTGGATGGCTTAAACAGAAATTTATTTTCTCACAATTCTGGAGGCCAGAATTCTGAGATCAAGATGTCAGCAGGGCAGGGTTCTTGTGAGACTGCTCTCTTTAACTTCAGATGGCTGTCTTCTCACTGTATCTTCATACCACCTTCCTTCTGCATCTGTGTCCAAACTTCCTTTTCTTATAAGAACATCAGGCACACTGGAATAGGGCCCACAATAATTACCTCATTTTAACTTAATTACCTCTTTAAAGGCCCCATCCCCAAATACACTCATATTCTGAGGCCCTGGGGCTTAGGACTTCTACATGTAAGTTTTGGGGAGACACAATTCAGCCCCTAACGCTCTCCATGGCTCGATGTAAAGAAAGTGCAATTGAATGTCATCATGCTCCATTATTTAAGCCCCAGGGAATGCAATGAAAAGGTCAGAACCCCTTGCCTTCTTGAAATAAGTCAACTGGTTATAGCTAGGTTTGGGATCAAAGTCATGTCATCCACTTTGTCTTGGGAGAGGTGCTGGACTTCTTATGATCTTGGGGGAAAAAAGGACTGACTAGTAGTAGAGGGAAAGAGCACAGGACACTCAGTGTTGTTTAACAGTGGTTTTGATAAAGCATAAAGAAAACAGCAGAATGACTAGTTTCTTCCCATTTCCTAGAGTCTTATTTTTTATTTTCACTCACTTTATTAAGGTTTACAGAAAAAATTGAACATAAAGTACAGAAAACAACTACACCCTCCTCCTCCCACTCCCTCTGCACAGTTTCCCCTATTATTCACAACTTGTACTAGTGTACAGCTGTTACTATTGATGAATACATTATTAACCAAAGTCCATAATTTACACTAGGTATCACTCTTTGTGTTGTACAGTTCTCTGAGTCTTGACGAATGCATACCATCATGTAGCCACCATTGTGGTTCATACACAATAGTTTCCAGGCACTCAAAATCCCATGCTACACCTAGACAGTCCTTCTTCCCTGTCCCCACACCCCAGACAACCACTAACTTTTTCCTGTCTTTACAGTCTTGCCTTTTCCAGAATGTCATAGCTGGAAGCATACAGTGTGTAGCCTTTTCAGATTGTCTTCTTTCACTGAGAAATACGCATTTAAGGTTCCTTCATGTCTTTTCACGGCTTGATAGCTCTTTTTTTTTTTTTTTAATTACTGGATAACATTCTATTCTATGGACGTATTACGGATTGTTTATCCATTCATCTACTGAAAGGCATCTTGGTTGCCTCCACATCTCACAATGATAAATAAAGCTGTTACAAAAATCCCTGTGTACGTTTTCAACTCGTTGGGTTAAACACCAGGGAGCGTGACTGCTGGATAGTGTAGTCAGATTATGTTTAGCTTTGTAAAAACTGCCGAAGAATCTTCCAAAGTGATTGCACCACTTTGCATACCGACCAGCAAGGAATGAGAGCTCCTGTGGCTCCACATCCTCATTAGCACTTGCTGTCGTCAGTATTTTGGATTTCAGCAATTCTAATAGGCATATCTCATTGTTTTAATTTGCAATTCCCTGATGACCTGATATTGAGCACTTTTTCATATTTGCCATCTGTGTATCTTTTTTGGTGAGGTATCTTGTGCAGATCTTTTGCCTCTTTTTGAATTTTTTTAGTTGCTGACTTTCAAGAATTCTTTGTATATTTTGAATACAAGTCTTTTATCAGACATGTGTTTTGCACATATTTTCTCCCAGTCAGTGACTTGTCTTTTCATTCTCTCAACAGTGTCTTTATGTAGAGCAGAAGTTTTTGATCTTGATGAAGTCACACTTATTTTTTTCTTTCACGGATCATGCCTTTGGTGTTGTATCTAAATACATCACCAAACCTAAGGTCACCTCTGTTTCTCTTATGTTATCTTCTAGACATTTTAGAGTTTTGCATTTTACATTTAGGTCTATGATCCATTTTGAGTTAATTTTTGCAAAAGGTCTAAGTTCTGTGACTGGATGTCCAGTTATTCCAGTACCTTTTGCTGAAAAGATTATCTATGCTCTTTTGAATTGCCTTTGCTCATTTGTCAAAGATCAGTTGTCTCATCTGTGTGGGTCTATTTCTGGATTTTCTACTGTTCAATTGATCTATTTATCTCTTCTTTCACCAATACCATATTGTCGTGATTACTACAGATATATAGTAAGTCTTGAAGCCTAGGAGTGACAGTTCTCCAACTTTATTCTTCTTCAATATTGTGTTGGCTACTCTTTTGTCTTTCTATAAACTTTAGAACCAGTTTGTTGATACCCAAAATAATTTGCTGGGATTATGATAGGAATTGTGTTGAATACCAAGTTGGGAAATACTGACATCTTTAAAATACTGAGTCTTCCAATCTGTGAACATGGAATATCTCTCCATTTATTTACATTTGTATTTCTTGCATCAATTTTGTAGTTTTCTTAGTATAGATCTTGCACATATTTTGTTAAATTTATACCTATGTCTGCCTGCCTCCTTCCTGTCCATCTATCTCTCTCTTTTTTTTTTTGGTGCTAATAAAAATGATGTATTTTTTGTTTCAAATTCCAATTTGAGAGCAATTGACTTTTGTATATTAACTTGGTATCCTGTAATCCTGTAATCTAGCTGTAATTGTTTATTAGTTCCAGGAGATTTTTTTGTTGATTTTTTGGGATTTTCTACGTAGACTATCATGTCATCTGTGAAAAAAGACAAGTTTTTTTTATTCTCCATCTATATGCCTTCCCCCCCTCCCCTTTTCTATGTCATGAGTAAGGACATCTAGTATGATGGTTAATAGGAGTGTGAGGGTCTTACAATTTTTACTTTTCTTATAATTTTTACTTTATTGTTTTAAAAGAGTTAAAGTGGGCTTCACCAAGAGATTAATTCCTTATGTAGGGACTATTCCAATACACTAACAGAAATTGGAGGGGAGAGGAATAAGGAGGGAGGAAGTGTGTTAAATTTCTCATCATAGCACGGCACCAATTTTACTAAAATTAAAACATTTCAAGAATATATATCTTATAATAACTCCAACCTAATGTTTTCTCTTAATCTAAGAGTTATAATTAAGGAGCAATATAGCATGTGGTAAAGAAATGTTTATCATCTTACATTCAGAAATTTGGAAATTATTTCATTTTCATTTCAGTTCATTTTTCTTCTGTTAAACTCAGATAAAGGAAACTTAATATTTTAAATATAATTTTAATATGATATTTTTATTATATATCTGTATACTTTTTCTAGTTATTTACCTAGATATCTTTCTACCTGTATGTTTGCAGAGAGAGAACTGGAGTGGGGTTCATCTGTTAACGAAGCATTTTACTGGATAAAGGATAGTGGTTGATTTTTAACATTTTCTTTGTACTTGTCTGTATTATCTGAATTTTTAAAATAATAGCATGTATTATTTTTGCTAAAAATGTTATTTCAAAAATATAATCACAAATGCTTAAAAAAGATGTACTCAACAACCAAAAAAATTAAGATAACAGCTATATGTCCAAATATGGATGGAATTTTTGACATCATGTTTACACAGGTTCTACCCTCTGAGGCAGTAACATAACTTAGGGGGTTAGGTAGCAATCACTGTCTTAACCTTTCCCGTCTGCCTCTACATGAGGGATTAAAATGCTACATCAACCAAAAACTGTACAACCAGACTTAATTATTATGTAGAGTCTACTTTATGAATAAACGACTAAATTGGTGGACTATCCTCTCCACTCCCCAATTAGCAAGTCTTATTTCACATACCTTAAAGCTTAGGACAATAACAGTTTCACTCCTAAATTGTTAACAATAATTTTTAATATTATAATTAGTGTATGTATAAAATAGCAGCTTGTTTATTGAATCAAGATAAATATAAGCTGTCATAAGTTAATATGCTTTTTAGATATATTTGACTCATAGATTCTTTTTCTCTTGCAATTTTTTTAGAAAACTAAGTCATCTGTGGAGTTTTACTATCTCTTGTTTTATCAAATATCTTATTACCTTAAAAAAACAGGACTTAAACAATTTTTAAAAATTTAAACTAGTAAAAATTGTCAATGGAAAAAAATTTAAACATTATCAAACCTAAAGTAGCAAACATCATCAAATCTATATCAAATCTATATCTTTAAAGGCTTTCCCTTAGACATATATAAATACATAGATGTGAAATTTACTATAATGTAACCCAATGTGGTACATATTTACTATTTTGTGGTATGATATTTACTATTTTGTAACCCAATATAGAACTAGCTCAATTACTGCAACGAGAATATAATTATTAGAGAATTACATGTTTTAAAGCAGGCATACCTCATTTTATTGCACTTCACTTTACTGTGCTTCGCAGATACCGCACTTCTACAAATTGAAGATCTGTGGCGACCATGCGTTGGGCGAGTCTACTGGCACCATTTTTCCAACAGCATTTGCTCACTTCCTGTCTCTGTAACACAGTTTGGTAATTCTCATGATATTTCAAACTTTTTCATTATTTTTATATTTGTTATGAGGATCTGTGACCAGTGATCTTTGATGTTACTATTGTAATTGTTTTGGGGCACCACAAACCACACTCATGTAAGACAGAGAATTTTGTAAATGTTGTGTGTGTCCTGACTGCTCCACTGACCAGCTGTTTCCCCATCTCTCTCCCTCTCCTCAGGCCTCTCTATTCCTGAGACACAACAATATTGAAATTGGGCTAATTAACAGCCTCTAAGTGTTCAAGTGAAAGGAAGAGTCAATTGATGTGCCAAACGTAATTGCTGTATTTATGGAGAAATGGCCACGGCCACCCCAGCCTTCAGCATCCACCACCCTGATCAGTCAGCAGCCACCAACATCCAGGCAAGACCCTCCACCAGCACAGAGATGACCACTCACTGAAAGCTCAGATGATGGTTAGCGCTTTTTAGCAATAAAATATTTTTTAAGTAATGTACATTTTTTAGGCATAATGTTACTGCACACAACAGACTATATTGTATGAACATAACTTTTATATGCACTGGGAAACCAAAAAATTCATGTGACTTGCTTTATTGTGATATTTGCTTTATAGCACTGGTCTGGAATTGAACCCACAATATCTCCGAGGTACACCTGTACCCATTTTGAAAACCTATAAAAAGAAGATATAGAGGTACAATTTTTACCTCTCTTTCAGAGAAGCACAGAGATATTGCTTGTTAGTAAAATAAATGTAAAAAAAATCATATATCCCATTTTCAATTAAATATTATATTTTTCTACTTTAAGGAACAAAAGACTAGAACTCTGGGTAAAATATTACTTAAACTACTTGGAGGGTGTATTATTTAAGCTTGGTGTGTTTTTAAAAAATCCTGTATCTATTCAAGGGTTTTTAAACTTTCTTACTTCAAGCAGAGATTCAGGAATCTAAATGGAGCATTAATTCAGCTTATCTCAAATAACACTATCAATATTTCACTGATATTTTTAAATTGAGGGGCAATTTAAAATTTCTACTATGTATACTTTCAATTTATAGTCAACATTATTTATGTCAAAACAAAATTTTAAAAACTTGATTTAGTGATATGCATATAGATCTTTTCCACATTATGAAAAAATTCAAACATACGTAAAAGTTGAATTGTTCAGTGAATACCCATACAACTACACCTAAGAATCTTTCAATGACTGTATACTTGTACCTGTACACTCCACTCCTGTCAGCGGTTATATCATTTAACTAGAGCGAGAGTTCAGTGTTTGTGTACGGTGTTTTATTTTTTGAGGTAAACTTTACATGAAGTAGAATACAGACCTTAAGAGTACCATTTGATGAGGTGTGAGAAATGCACACACCTGCTGCCATGACTGAATGTCTGTACGCCCCACATTCATTTGCTGAAGTGCTAATGTGATGGTGCTTGGAGGTGGAGACTTTGGGAAGTAATCAGGTGATGAGGGTGGAGCCCCCGTGGTGGGATTAGCATCCATGTGCAGATGCCATGAAGACAGCCGTCTGTAAACCGGGACCACACTCTCTACTAAGAACCCAACCACGCTGGCACCCTGATCTGGAAGTTCTATCTTCCAGAACTGCAAGAAATAAGTGTTTACTGTTTAAGCCATCCAGTTGATGGTATTTTATTACAGCAGTCTGAACTAAGACTCCTGTGTAACCCTAATCCTTGTCAAGTTACATTATTTTCACCCGAGTTCCCTCATCCTTCTTAATCCCTATGCCCAAACGCTGTTTTCAACATACATTAATTTTGCCTTGTCTAGAACTTCTTACAAATATTATTTACAGTATGCGGTCTTTTGCATAGACTTCTTTCACTCACCACAATGTTTTTGATATTAATCAATTGTGTTACATAAATATATATATATATATTTTTCCCTTAATTGTGGAATAGTATTTCATTGTGGAAATACATCTTTTTGTTCATCCATTCTTTGTTGATGGACCCGACTAACTTTTAGTTTTTTGGCTATATTTTTGTACAAGTCTTTTGGTGAATATATTTTCATATCTCTTCAGTAAATACCTAAAATTGAAATTGAGGGATTATAGAGTGGTGTACACCTAGTTTTATAAAACTGCTGGGTACCATTTTACACTCCTGTTGACAATGATTAACAGTTCTGATTGATCTAATATTTATACCCAGATTTGATGTTGTCAACCTTTTTAAGCATTCTCAGGGTGTGTAGTGATATATTGCAGTTTGATATACTACATTCTCATTATCATTCGGTTCAAATAATTTTCCAATTTCCCTCTTGATTTCTTCTTTAACCTTTTGGATTATTTATTTAGAAGCATGTTATTTCATTTCCAGATTTTTCCAGGTATCTGGTTGTTATAGATTTCTAATTTAATTCCACAATGGTCAGAAAAAACAATGTATGATTTGAACCTTTTCTTATATAAGACTTGTTTTATGACCCAGTATATGTTCTACCTTGGTAAAGTTACCATGTGCACTTGAAAACGATGTGTATTTGCAGTTTTGGGGGGTAGTGTTCCACTTGTAGACTAATCAGGTCAGGGTAGTTGACAATGTTGTTCAGATCTTCTATTTCTTTGTTGATTTTCTTTTTTGTCTAATGCTGTAAGTTGCGGAACAAAGACTGTTAAAATCCCCTACTTGTTTGTACAGGTGTCTTTTTGCTAATTTTTGTTTCCTGTATTTTGAACCTCAGTTACTAGGTGCACACAAATTTATGATTGATATACCTTCCTGATGAAGGTATTATGATTGATATACCTTTTATTGTTATGAAAATGCTCCCTTTTTATCTCCAGTAATTCCTATGTTAAAGTCTACACTATCTAATATTATCTGATATCAACAAACCCCGGTACCAAATTCTGACGTCTTCTTATTGTCTGCATTTCCATCTATTTACTTGCAACCTATATGTCTTTATATTTAAAGTGTATTTATACAATCAGCATATAGCTAAATCTTTGTTTTCTTTTCAATCACTTTGACATCTGCTTTTTAACGGGAGTTTTTAAACATAAAAATTACATTTGGATGTAATGAAATTACAGATGTGGTTATATTTAGTTTTTCTGTTTTATTTGTTTGGTTTTTTGTGTTTTTTTTTTTTTTTCTCCCTTCCTCCTTTCGGGTTTTGGGTTGTGTATTTCTCTGAATGCCATTCTAATACGTGATTTTTTTTTAGCTATATAGCTTTGCAGTTTTTAATTTTTTCTTTAGTGGTTGCATTCTTAACATAGTCTTAATACTACACCACTTCATGAGAAATATAAGAATGTTGCAATAGTATAGTTCCATGCACCCCTTCCATGGTAAAAGGCTGTACTGTGCTTGTATGACATTTGGCATTTCCATATCTATGTCCGTAAGTTCAGAATTCAAGGAGAAACTCTATAATTACTCAAGTGTGGATATACAAATATAGTCTCACCTAAATATCAAGGCATGATGGTTCAATGTGGTGTCCACAAAGCTCAGCGGTCTGCTGTAATATATATATTGTCAGGGTGATGGGCATCACTTGTTTTCTCGGTAAGAACCTAGGTTTTCCAAATATGTGATGATATGATTATGGGTTTTTATCTCATGTCAAGGCAAAATACTGGAGCCTGTTAATAGTAATTGCACAGAATATTTGACTACAGGATGTGTTGGGAATGAAGCAGAGTAAAAACTTTTCCAAAGCCCAGAGGTCTGTAAAACATACTTCTTCTCTCTGCCTAACAATGGAGCATGACAAAGGTACCAGAGGAATAAATGTAACTCAGGAGCAGCTGATAGAGCAGAGTTCAGAGAGAGGTTAGAACCCTCAGGGCTGTGATCTTCAGTACCTAAAAGCTCCTGGTAAGTTTTTAAAAAATGTAGATTTCTAATCCCTAAATGTCCAAATATTCTGATTCAGTGGGTTAAAGGTCAGGAATTTACGTTTTTAACAGTTTTCATACACTGTACTGCAGGTGGTCCGTACATATTGTAAAGTTCACATGGGTACTTGGCCTTAGTTTTAAGAATTTTAAAATTCTGGACAGATTGGGGTGTTTAAATAATTCTTCACCCCTAGGCCTTTAGCTCAGGTGACATGGCCTTAGAGTCCTACAGTAATCATCCAAAGGAATGCTATCTTTATCCCACCGTGCTTTACTTTTTTCTCTCTTCACAACACACTTTTTATTTGCCATATAGTATTTTTATTAACGTATAATTATTTTGCTTTCTTGTCTGTTCCCTTCCCTACCCTGTAAATTCCCTTACTAGACATAGTAAGAGGGTATGACATATCTAGTTCATTCATAGCACCTAGTAAAGCGTTATACACCGTAGGTGCTCGATAAAAAATCGAGGACTGATTCATTCCCAAAACATAACATCGCAGCTTGAGAAGCTCGCCATTTAGCACCAAATGTCGGGGTTCATAATAGTCTCAGCAAAACCCACAGTCGGATAACACGTATACACTGTACCATGTCCCCACGGCAAACCCAGATCATGGCCTCAATTCCTGGGGAATTCCAAAGATGGACACAGAGGAAGGCCAAGTTTTGCGGGTGGGAGACCGTTTCGAGGGAGGTCGGTCACAAAACACTATGTTGCTTATAAGGTTCATTGTTGACGACTACAATTAAATACGTACAAAGGCACGGGCAGTCAAGAGGTCACCGCCCAAGGCGAAGCCTGTCAGAGCCTGTCTTCCGGACCCGTCCAGCAGAGTTGACCCAGCTAGGGAGCGCGGCTGAGGAGCGCGGCGGGGAGCACGCCCCGCCCACGCCGCGGAAGGGCCAACGCCACACCCCATGCCTCGCGCTCTCCACGGAGCTGCCCAAGCCGTGGCCTACGCCGTATACGCGCACTCCGCGAGCCCGTTCCGGAAGCGGGGCCGAGACGCACGTCGGACTGCGCCTGCGCGCCGACGTCTTCCCGAAGGACCAATGAACGGAGGGGTGGGCGGGTAGTAGGCGGGCTCGGTTTCCGGTTCCGGTCGGCGCCTGTGTGTCGGCCGTTGTGCTACGTGTCTTAGCCTTGGCGAGCGGACGGCGGGCAGGTAAGGCTGCGTCCGGCGGGGGCTCCGGGCTACGGTTTGGTCACTCGCGGAGGCGGCGGACGTAGGCGTGCCCTCCGGCCGTCCGCCGCCTGCCCGCACGGCGTCGGGGGAAGCGGACCCGGGGCCGCGGCCCGCGTGCCCGAGGGAGAAGGGCTTCCAGGGCCTCGGTCCTTCGGGGCCGGCTTTGCGGCCGCGCGGCCTCGGCCGCCTTTCTGGGAACGCTCCCCCCGTCTCGGTGCTGTGGTCACGGAGGGTCCTTTCGGGGTTGGCTTTGGGGCCGTGTGTGTGGAGCGTGTCTCGGGGAGCTCCTCCCTGTGCTGTGAGGGTGAAAAGGTTGGTCTAGAGTCTGGATCAGGAGGCCATAGTGGGTTATTGGATTCCCTCCCCTGACATTCAGTACAGTGTTTTGGGTGTTGCGCGGGTTTTTTTGTGTTTTTTTTCCTGAAAGGACCCTTCGCATTTATCACGACATCTGTAAAGTTTAGGCTCAGTGGATTTGCAGAACAGAGTTAAGTGCAAGACTAAGGAAACAGGCATTACTTCCTGTGTGTTGCAGGGGCCCAGCACACCTGGCCCGGGATGTTTATAGAATTGCGGACGTCCTTTCAGTGTTGTTGGGCGAGAAACCCGGGGCTTAGAGAGGCTGCATTTCATAGAAAGGGATTTGAACCACCACCTCTTGCGGGTGGCATTAACTCAACAAAAGCTTACCGAGTATCTGGATGCCTGGCCACGGTTGTAAGCACCTGAAATCCAGTAAAGTCCAAGCAGCAAATCGGCTTCATTGGCTGTTGTACCAGTGACTGTCAGAGCCAAGGTTGGATGACATTTCTACTGTGTGATGGGTTCCACAAGAGAGCCCATCGGTGACATACATATAGCCCTTTTCCTTAAAAGGTGTGTCCAGACCTAAAGAGTCAGACTTCAGCGGACAGCCTCGGAGAGTCTGGGTCTTGGTTTAGCCAGTTTTTGTGGTTTTGAAAATTGTACAGATGATCTGCCCCATGCAGAGAAACTCTTTTCTTAAAACGTTGTGTGGCAATGGTTTGGAACAGTCAGATGGGAGTCCACGTTTACCTCTACTCTAGGCCCTTGAAGCATCACAGTTGCCATTCACTGCACGAGACACTGGGGTCTGGGGAGTTTAAAATAAAATACAGCAAATATTTGTTGGGTCCCAACCCTGTTGATTCCCCAGCAGGAACAGCGGGAGGACTGCAGGGTGGTTGAGGGGCGGATCTGTTGTCAAGTGCTCATTAGCCTTTTCGCAGTGAGAGCCCTTTTATACTAAGAGCTTGCGTCCTTTGTCAGTGGTGTGAACATGGGCAAAACCTGCGGGTTTTCTTATTGCCTTTGTTTTGGTGATTGGCTGGAGATTGCAAAAAATAATGTCAATTTACTCTTGGAGTCTGTGTGTTTTTTTGTTTTTTGTTTTTTTGGTGAGATGATACCGACCCACCCATATCAGGCTGGTCTCATTTACACTTTGATATAACTCAACAAGTCCTTGCTCTATAATAGATAACATCAGTGAGTATCTTTTTTCCCTTTTTGTGTTTCACACAGGCATCATGGATCAGGTAATGCAGTTCGTTGAGCCAAGTCGGCAGTTTGTGAAGGACTCGATTCGGCTGGTTAAAAGATGCACCAAACCGGACCGAAAAGGTAGTAAATAGCTTTGGAATGAGAGAAAAAAAGTAAATCTTTGCATTCTCTAAGCCCTTTATTTGATTAATGTCTTCCTGTTTAATAATTGTTGCAGGTCTTTCATCAACATTTTTATTGATTTATTTCGCTTTATTGCTTTTTAACATTGTCATTTTTTCCTAAACTTTGTATACTTTTTGCACACCTTATAAATTTTTCTCTTATATGTATTTTCAAATCGTATAAGATTATTTGTTACAGCCTTACCTTCTGTGTTGCTTTTGCCTTAGTCGTATTTAATGACTTTAGAGTTTTTAGTATCTTTCACATTTCTACTCTGGAAAATCTTTTGGAGCTCTTCCTGCGATGCCACTCCCTCCCCAAGCCTCCCCCAAGCAAAAAAGGCCTTAACTTGAAATCAACAGCATAGTTGGTGCCAACCTAGGAAGTTTAATTTCTTGTTTATCACAATTCACGTGTTAAAAGGTGTACCACAGTGTGTCTGCTTCTATTCATTTATTCACTGCTGCCTGAGTTAGGAGCTGGGAATATAATAGAGACTATAATATGATGTATTATATTACATATATAGCATAATATATAAAAATATACAATAAGGAGCAGTCCTTGCTTTTATGGGCCTTAGATTCTTTGAGGGAAGATAGTCAAACAAATAATGACAATTACAATGTTTAGTTACTGCTATGGTAAGTATTATGGAAGGTAAATAGAGGAATGTTTGACAGCATGTAATAGGAGGACTAACCAAGTCAGGAGGTCAGGGAGAGCTTCCCTGAGGAGATAACCTTAAATGGAAATATCACCAGGGTCTGGAATCTTTACATAAAATTGTGCTCAACCCAGTTCTGTTTTTCAAGCCTTATTTTTGGCTTCATTATAATATCAAAGACAGTTGAACTGTTATTTATAAAAAGTGATGTTCTGTGCTTTTATAATTAATACTTTTAGCAATGTTGCAAAATTTTTAAGACCGATACTGTGTATTCTGTCTATGTTTCATTTCTTTTTGGTATTCTGGTCATTTGCTAGGAAGATAAGTATGTCACTGCTGGTTGATGGAATCACTAGCCTGAACATGCACTTTATTTTTATATATCATTAAATATCAATAAAATATGAAAGTTAAAAAATCTGTCAAATACCTTATTTACTATTAATACTGTCGTGTTTTGTTTTATTTAAAATTATATACTTATTATCATGAGAAATGTACACCAGTAAGTTTATGTCGGTGCTAATTTTTTTCCACCTATACTTGCAGTGACAATGCAAAAAATAATGTAAATTTTGTATTTTTAAATCCAGAATTCCAGAAGATTGCCATGGCAACTGCAATAGGATTTGCTATAATGGGATTCATTGGCTTTTTTGTGAAATTGATCCATATTCCTATTAATAACATCATTGTGTAAGTAAACTTTATGAAATAGACAATATCTAGGATAGAATGAAAATGCAAACCATTTGAGTTAACAGCCTGCTATTTCGTTAATACACAGATATGTTTCTTGACTTTTTAATGTTGGTACAGTCTACTGCTGTTTACTGAGTACCAGATGATTCAAAGTGACTTTAAATCTTATATAATTTTTATAGCTACTCTGTGAGATAGGCACTAATTTTTTAATAAGTAAAATTTTAAAGGATCAAGGAAGTGAGTTAAAGGCACTCAGTATGAGACAAAACAAGTATTCAGTGACAGGACCAATATTCAAATCCAGGTCCTCTTTGTGCAATATATTAACTTGTCAACAAGATTTTTAAGGTGCAGAGAAAATGCTCCCCATCTGAAAATCACTATAGTGATAGAGTTCAAACTCTGGACCAGGTTGCTTAGGTTTAGATTCTCTTTCTTGTTACTTAATAGTTGTCATGACCTTGGACAACTTGCTTAGCTCCTCTGTGCCCAGTTTATTCAATAAGGATAATAGTTCTTAACTAGGGCTATGGAAAGATTAATGACTTAGGTCATGTAAAACCCTAAAAAAACAATTTGGGTGAGAACCTAAACGGAAGTTGTGGTTACTGTAATGAGCCATTGATACTAATATACCTTTAGGTATATTAGAGAGGAGGAGAAGAGACAGAGGAACACTGGGATTACTTTATTCTATTCTAAATGCTTTTGCTTTTTAGATTCATTGCAAGATTCATTACAAGTTGTTGGGAACACCTTACGGCAGTGTGCAATTAGAGCAGTCAGTTTTAGGCCATTTTGTTCGGTGTAAAGAGTTAGTATGAGTTGCAGTACTTATTTGCTCTGTGATTTTGTATTCGCTTAATCTCTGAGCCTTACCTGCCAGTGAGATAATCATGAGAGAAGCCTTTTAGGCTTATTTTATGGGGTGGGGATGCTTTGTAAACTATAAGTCTCTCTAAGTACTAGATATTTTATTATGGATGATGGTGGAAGTTGTCTTTTAAATGATGAGACTGGATGAGTATTGTCAGGTGGCTTTCTTAAGTAGGTTTTCATAGCTATTATGCAGACATGCCACAAAGGGGTATTTTAGGATCACAGAAAGTTAGACCTGGAAAGGACCAAGTCTCTCAAACCTCCTCCATCAGTTCAGAAATCTCTATTATATTCCTAGTGAGGAATGCCGTTTCTGGAATAGTGGAATCACGGAGCGAACCCTGAAGTAGAATTGGGAAACCTGAACTCAGTGTCTCTGGGCTACAGCCCCTACCTAACCAGTAAACAGAGGAGGGAGGGTGGAGCCTGGGACGTAAGCTCAGTGCTTCTGCTTCCTGCTCCCCGGTCCATTGTCAGACAGGTGTAACTGACCGAGTTATTGCTTTAAATTGTTAGGAATGTCAACTAATTGATAAGGTAATATTAATACGTCACTGTATATATATATATATATATATATATTCTGTAGTTTGTGTATATGCACTACAGAACCTAGTCCAGTGCATTCTTGTACACATTGAAGACACTTGAGTCAAGTGTTGAATTAAGTGAACAACGTCAGGTTCTTAACCTTTTTCTAAGGGTTATGATGGTAATAATAATTGCTAACATTTATTGAGCACTTGCTGTGTGCCGAGGACACGCAGCTTAATGTGAGCTGACTCTTTTAACCCTCATGACAATTGTGTGAGGTAGCAGTATTATTATTTCCATTTTATAGATGAAGAAACTGAGGCATGGAGAGTAAGTACGTACGTCGCGTGCCTGTAAGTGGTAAAGCAGCATGTGAAGCCCAGGCTCGGGAGCCTGTGTGCGTAGCCATCGTACAGGCCGTCTCTCGTTCCGGCTCGGTTGGAGACCTCTACTCATCCTGAGCCAGGCGCCTCGTCTCAGGCTCCGTTTGCATTTCATTAAAGCCCTCTTAAAATCCAGTGCTTAGAGTCCAGTGCCTACTGTGGATGTTGTCTTGCTAAAGGCTAAAATCTTCAGTTTCTCACAGATAACGGCTACAATAAATTTCCTTTATCCTGGGTTTACATAGTTGGTGTGGTTTGTTTTTAGCCTAAGAATGGAACATTACCCTTGTTAAATTCCTTTTTGCTAGATTCCCTTATGGAAGACTTTTGCATTTTTAATCTGTTCAACATTGATATTTATCCTAGTTTTGTGTTCAAACATCTTTTGTTTCATTATCTGAGTTGTGGCCTAAAGTACCTTTTAGGACAGTGAACTCTTAGCGCACCCTTTTGGGATTGAGATTCATTAGTCCAGTTGTTCCCAATGGGTCTTTGAAACACGTGTTAAAAATTTGCTTTCTCTTAATTCTCATTTCTGCAGCAGGCACAATATATCTTTTGCCAACCTTGCTAGTCAGAGATTGTTGAACTATGACCTTTTGGAAGCTAGTTGCTTAGAGAACTTTTCTTCTAGTAACGCAATTGTTTTCAGTGTTTAAAGAGTTAAAAATATCTCTAGATAGTTTTTACATTAAAATGAAGGCTAAATAAAACATTTTGTGAGAAAAGCTATCAGAAAACTTAACTCTTTTCATGATACGCCATGACAGCTGTAAAACTAAAAGAAATCTTTTTTTCCTGCTTGAAAGAGCATAAATCACTGTTTAAATCATTTTGAGACGGTAGCAAGTGAAGTATAAACACAAGCTTCTCTTTCACTAGGCTGAATTATCACATTTTTTTTCTTAATGATGAAATTTTTTCCTCTTCTATACAATTACAACAGTCAGAATATCCACAGGGTTATAATTTAAAGGAGTTTTATAGTTTTGGGTATTTTAGTTGCAGCAATACAGTTTAATGATATAAGCATTTAAACCACTTCACGTTAAAGTATAGATGCAGGAGTGTTTCTTTTAGGAGTATAACTTTCATCTAGTACTGGAATTATTTTCTCCCTTTAACATCACAGTTTTAAAATGTGTATCTCAGTATACAATTTTAATGTTTATGCTTTTGCAACTTGGAAGGTCTTCTGTAGAGAAGGTGATTTTTATTTTCATTATTAATCCAGGTTTTTGAGTGATTATGGGAAGATATAGTGGTTGAGAACCAGTGCACTACTCTGCACTCTTGATTTTCAGATGGCTGATTGTACATGAAATTGAAAAAGTTCTCAACTAACCGCCCTGTTACGTAATTCATATTTTTCGTCTTGTTGAGAAAGATGTTATGCTAGACTGTTAAGCGTGTTTTCCAAATGAGGATTCTGAGGTTTAACAGATTAAGCCTGTTCCAGCAGCCACGTCCTCTGTAAGGACCTTTTCAGTTCCAAGATTTTAAAATTCAGTTTCTTCCCTTTGGTGCTGTTTTGGAGTAACGTAGGCGTGGTTCTCAAATAACTGGTTTTGGTTCCGTAAAATTACAGCATATAGCATTTCAAATTTTTGTTATTATTAAAATCTTATGTACACTCACAATTGACCATCTTTTTTTCTTTTACAGTGGTGGCTGAATACCTTTTTAGAAAAGTGTTTTTCATCTTGGGGCTTGGTGAACAAGTGAGGATTTGAGACGCTCATGGAGTAAAAAAAATTTGCCTATATGTTTTGTGTTTTTCTTTCATTTTTTTTCTTCCAAGATGTTTTCTATTTGTAAATTAAAATAATTTCAAAATAGACAAATTTCTCTTTTTTCCATCACAGATATTGGTCAGATTTTAGTGGTAGAAAGTAATGGGTTCTTTTCCCTTCTTCCCTTCTTTCCTTCCTTCAATCCTTTATATTTTGGTTTACAGGAGAAATTAAAGGGCACAGTGGAATATTGCACTTTCTGAGTACTCCTCTATCAGATCAGTGTTTTCCCATCATGGAGGAAGAAACAGCAAGTAAAGGATGGTAGAGATAGTGAGAGAGAGCTTGAAGGTGGGGTAGGAGTTTTGTCCCTAAGCACTGAAAGTGTAAGTAGGTAGTCAGAGCTCCTATATACAAGTTTATGTGCTACTTGAAATAGCTTCCTGAAAATCATAGTTAAAAACTTTAAAGTGAGAGCTCCTCTTCAGGTAAACTATAATTAGTTACACTGTCATAAACATTGGCGTTCTAAATATTTTAAAGAATTTTTTTGATAATTAAATGTGAGATGAAAAGGGGCCTTCTTTCCCCTTTAAAAAAAATACTGGTATAAAATTGAGACAGTCTATTCTCAGTTTTATTTATAAAACTATTAATCTGTTCATTCATTGTTTAGTTATTGAACTTTATTTCTCAAGTTATAATATTTAAAAAAAAATTTGTTTAGCAGCACACATTTGGTAAGTGTCCTCTGATTCTTAGTGAATAAGGTAGACAGGTGTCTAACTGGTATTGTTGGGCAGTATTCCTCAGTTTTGGGATCCATGGTTCAGAGAGCAAAGTCTGTGGTTCAGAGAGCAAAGTCTGTTTTCATAGTGATGGTAACAGATTTTCTGCCTATTTTTGAAATACTGATAACTGTTTTCAGTCTTGAATGAATTGATGTCTTCAAGGAAATAAAGCCTTGGCCATCTGTGCTCTTAAGGAGACCATATAGCTACGTTTGAGAGTTATGTAGCTCCTTAAAGGCCAGAAGTGTGTGTGTTTACGTGCGTGTGTGCATATGTATGTTTGTCTATATGTTTACACAAGCACTCATATATAGTGTACCTATACATGTATTTACACGTTTACATATATACACATATGCATTGAGTACTTACGGTAGAAATCTAAAATGTAGACTTGCTAAAATGTCAGACTTGCTTCTGGCAAATGTGTGTATTTTCTTGTAGGATAAAATGATCTGAACATTAATATTGACTTGATGTAAGATAATTATGAATCTCTATCTATAGCCTACATTTGCGTAGCTCGTTTTTTATTTTGCTGACTTACTGGTTCCTGACACGTGGCTAGGTGAGGCATTACATAAATATTTTGTATTTATAAATGTGAAGTGAGGGCTGACCAAGGATTGTGGTGATAAAACAGAATAACCTTCACACTCAACAATTGAATTCTTAAATAGGAAAGAATAAATAACTAGATTTTTCTTACTAACCATACCCCTAGTATATCTAAGATATACTAGTGCGTTTGTTTTGTAAAACAGTACTTCTTGAACTTCAGCAAGTTTAAGAATCACCTGAGGGAGTTTCTTCCCAACCTGAAGAGTGTTGAGTGAGCAGGTCTGGGTGGGCCTGAGAGTCTGCATTTCTGTCTCCCTGCTGATGCTTCTGGTACGCAGAACACACAGTGGCAAGGTTTTAAAGCTCTTGATAATTTTCTGGTGTCTTAATACCTGCACCAAAACATACTAATGCCCTTGTGGCAGTTCTGGCATTTCCATGAACCCCTACGCCTTACAACCAAGTGGTTGGCCACCTAGACTAAAACCTGCTGTTAACAACAGAAAGACACGTCAAAGAGGGAGGCAGTTAACGGTCCAGACAGGATGGCAGAGTCTTGATAGGAGAGGGTAGGAAGTAAAGCCCTATTCCTATTGCAGTGTCTTTGTTACTGCTGGAAAGCAGTGCTTTGCTCCAGACTCTGTCCCTCTTGGGGCATTTGTCTCCCATTTGTCTGCCTGGAAGGAAGGGTACTTAGTTTCACCTGAGTGCGGGAGGCACCATGGTGTTTCGTGTTTAAAGGGTGCACCTCACATTGGGAAGCTCCTGCTTAAGAGGAGCTGCAATCTACTGCAAGTTACGCATGTCGTAGTGGTGTGCTCTAGAAGAAGTCTTGTGGCAGATTTTCTAGGTTCTGTGGATGCAGTTTTGTAAGGCTTATTTTACCTGTAGCATCTCTCACTCCCTAACCACTATTATAGTAGTGTATATGCCTATCTCATGATCTTGAGGTCCTAATAGAGCTTGCTGTTTTTTTAAATCAGCCTTGCTTGTAGCTTTTCTGTAGGCTTTTTAGACGACACCTGGAAAAGGCTCCTGAGATAGCTTGATTCCGTGATTTAGTAAAGTTCATTAAAATAGAACATCAGACACTTCACTAACTACAGTTTAATCAAAATGGATTTGCATTCTCTTCCCACCAAATACTGACTGAATTTCTAAACAGTATCACAAATGTTGACTCAGTAGTAGAGATTGGAGCATATACTTTATCGGTTTAATGAAATTTATATAAGATTTTATTGTTTTCAAACTAATGTTCCTTCTCACTTGATCCTCTCAATAACCCTGTGTAGTAAGTAATGTAGGGATTGTATTCTTCAAAATGTATCCACAATTTACTACTTACCCCTCCACCCTTCCCACTGCCACCACCACTACCGTCCCACCTGGATATTTCTGTTTTTTTTCTTCCAGTTTTATTGAGTTGTCATTGACATACAGCACTGGGTAAGTTTAAGGTGTACAGCACAGTGATTTGACTTACGTACATCATGGAATGATGATCACAATAGTTTTGGTGAACATTCAACATCTCATGTAGATACAAACTTAAAGAAGTAGAATTTTTTAGTTTGTAATGAGAGCTCAGCAATTTTTATACATAATGTACAGCAGTGTTAATTATATTAACCATGTTGTACATTACATCCCTGGTATTATAACTGGAAGTAGGTATCTTTTGACTGCTTTTTTTTTACCCCTCCCCCTTACCCCTGGTAACCACAAATCTGATCTCTTTTTCTATGAGTTTGTTTTTGACGTATAAATGACCTACAACAGTATTAGTTCCTGTTACACAACACAGTGATTTGGTATTTGTATACATTTCAAAGCGATATTTTACTACTTTATGGTCCACCCCACTGGAGTACAAGTGCAGGGAAAGGCAGACGTTTTTGTCTGTCTTATTTGCTGCTGTATCCCAAGAGCCTAGGGCAGTGTTGGCACGTATTCGCCACTCTGTTATGTTGAATGAGACTGAAGTGCCCATTGCTGGTTTGTGAGTACAACACAGAACATGATAACTTAAAACACTGGCTTAGTAGAGTACACTAAGCAAATTCTCAACTTTTTTGGTGCTAGTAAGCTAGTATCAGAAAACTAATATTTTGTGTGTGTGTGTGTATTAGTTTTCTGGAATCAGAATACACATAAACCTACGTGTGTGTGTGTGTTTTGGCTTTTACTTGCATACTTGGGACAGTGGCAGTTCTGGACTTCTAACTTGCCGTGCCTTCTTACCGCCTCCCTCTCATTGGCCTCCATAGAAAAGTATTTCCACCTTCAGTGGTGTTTTAGGGTTCCCTCTTGTGTCTCTGTAGGGCAAAGTAATTTTAAGCCTTTTCATCAGTATAATTTACAAGGCTCTTTCCCTGCTTTAAGGGCTGCACATGATGTTCCAGGGGCCACCTGTTTAGGTAGCTCAGGACTAACTAACCTTGAAAGAAAGCGTTTACACTTGGAAAAGATGATTCTGAAACTAGCTAGGGTAGCACTGCCTTTTCTTGAATGTCTTCGAGGCCTTGTGAAAAAACAAAAGACAAAAGAAATAACACCCCTCCCCCACCCCCCACAGCCTAGATTGGAGGGGCAGGAAAACCGGCAACTCTTCTGGCAGCGTTCTCCCAGCTGTAATGGGGGTAAAAGGCCCTGCCCTCCCTGTAGGAGAGAGTGCTACCCTCGTGGACGTAAGATGGCTTTGGAAGCTAAACTTGTGTAGACATGAAACCGACTTCTGTTTCTACCATGTATTTTGGGAAGGTCAAGAGGACAGAGCCAAGTGGAAATATGTCCGGACGTTTGTCACAGCAAACCGAGGCAGTAACAAAGCCAGCTGATGCGGCTGTCGCGGAAGGGCAGCAGCAGTTGCACAAACGGGGGCAGCGTGTTGTGTGACGTGTGGCTGCGGATGGAGAAGACGCACGACGCGACAGCCGTGAGCCACGTTTCGTTCGGGCCTCACTGAGCACTAGCCCAGGAGGCAGCCTCTCAGGGAGCTCTGAGGAACTGCTCTGAAGAGGTAGGGGAGAAGCCAGCATACATGTCAGTGTTTTTGGCTGGGAAACACACGTAGTCAAGCATAAAAAAGATCACTGCTAGTCACAGAGAACAGACATCTCAAGTGAATGATTTTAGTGCCTTTTTTTTTTTTTTTTTCCTATGTATGTATAGGAAGATGCAGGAATCGGGTTATTGAAATTCTTCCTTACACGTGCATCTTCACTATCTGGGGGCCATATAGCCAGAGCACCGAGTGCTTGCTGCTTTTTCCAACCTGAATTCCTCCCAGCGTGCACTGTCGGTGGGCAACTGCAGTGGATTGCAACTTAATCCTTCATCCCACCATTCCTAGAGGTGGAATGGTGGGCCACATTCTTTGTTTACGTGGCCTTAGGTTAAGCCTCCGTAACCCATGTGAATTACGGTCTCCTCATCTTCAAAATAGAGACATTAATGCTCAGTTTTCAATGTTGCTGAATTACCTTCGGTCAGAAAGTATGTGTGAATGAAGCCGGCCCAGTGCCTGGAACATAGGTATTTTAGCGTTAGATCTTGTTTTTCCCTGACCCTTTCACCTCAGCGGCAGGGTTCCCTGGCACAGGTGGAGCTGATTATCTTCATATGGCATTGTCCCTTGTCCCTGCAGCTTGTCCACAGTCCTGTTAAAATTTCTCACGTCATCAGTTTCCAAACCCAAAGATGGCTTTCAGGGAAGGGCTTTCAAAGGCAACATTAGGGGTGAGAGTTGCAGGGTGTGTGATCAGCTTGTGGACTTCCTTCTGATGGGTTGGTGGTGAGGTGACGGGAATCTGAATCATCCGCCTTCTGGTTCCAGCCTGCCTGGGGTCTCCGTGCTTGTGGGCAGCATGTGGTCACCATCCTCCACCTGGGCGGGGGTCTTCTCAGTTTCTGCAGAGCACCTCAAAGATAGGCATCAGATTGTTATGTTTCTCCCGTGAGGAAGAACTAGGACTCTGTCTTATTGATGAACTAGTGTTGAAGCTACCATTACTTTTCTTGCTGGACTGCTTTTCCTTTGTTTCTACATCCCCTCACTTCCCTGATTGGTAACTGCTAGAGTCTCCTCTTTGGAACTTAGGGAAGGCCTAGAAGACTAAAGCCTTTTTTCCACAAACAAGAAACAGGAGACACAGGGGGGGCTTTTGTATCTGGGAAGGCCTCACAGAGTCCTGCTCTGTTTCGGTGGTAGCAGGAAGGTAACTAAGGTATGCCTTCTTAAGAAGCGAGAAGAACATGTGTAACCTCCCAAGTGTGTCTGTATACAGAGGGTGCAGAAAGTCCTATTGGTAGCAGTTTATTCTGACCACTTCCCTAATCAGCCTGGGGTAGAAAGAATTACATCCACTGTAGGCAATAGAAAACGCATGATTAGTCGTTTTAGGAAGCTGCAAAATAGTTACCTCAAGACATCTAAAAATTGTGCACGACTCACTACCTGTTTAGTCTCTGTGAAGAAATTAGAGGTGATTTCTCAGGTGTCTTTTAGTGTTGCTTTTCTGTGATCTGGCGTATTCAGAGGGGACTCTAGGTTGTCTGAAAGTGTCCCCACCCCACCAAAGCTGGCCTTCAGTTCAGGGGCACTCCCTGGATCTGTAATGGTTTTCTTTTAACACCAAGTATGTGTCGTTTTTCCACCCCAATTCTCCAGTTCTCCGACCAACTGAGTGTCCAGCAGTTGAACTCAATCCTGACACTGTCTCGAGTAGCCTCAGATCCCACCTGGTAAAGGCCTCAGTCCCACGTGACTGCCCCACTTCAGACGCCGACTGCAAGTCGGGTCCCCAGACGACCCCCACTTCTGACAGTTGGCTACAAATCGGGGGGCTTCTGCAACCGTCCTTAGGTTCAATAACTCACTAGAATGAATTACAACCCAGGTCAGTCATCTACTTAACGATTACAGTTATATATGTGTGTGTGTGTATATATATATACGTAAATAATATGTGTGTATTTATATGCTATATGTTTAAAGAAATACGTGTTGACTATTTTCAATATTTATTACATATTGGTCTTTCCCCATTCCATTGTTGTTCAGTAATAACATGTTTCATTTAAAAGATTTTACAGATAACCTTAAAAGCACGTAAAGTTAGAAGGAAAAATGGTAGAGGTTGAAAAGCACAGGAGATCCTCAAGTCCTTCTCCTTTTATAGAAGCGGACACTCCCCCACTCCTGGCCCTTAGAATTCTACTCTGAGCAAGAGCCCTGCCTTATTCAGTTTTCTATTTACTTGCTTTACTTGGACTCATTGATTCATATTTTTCAATGGTTTATGATTCATTATTGTCTTTAAATTTGCCATTATTAAAAATTATACTAAAAACAAAAGTAATAAATCCTGAAAACTCATCTCTTGCTAAATATTTATTTTTTGGCCTTCTGCTTGTGTTGCCTTTACCTGACCTGGATCGTCCTGATTAGTTTCAGCACAGTTAGGGTACCTAGGAGGCTTGGGTTCTTTCTCTCGTCTATGTTTTATCTGTCGATACTATAGGTCTTAATGTTGATGTGCCTTGAACTAGATTAAGCCTTTGTTGGAACCAGCAGTCGCAAAACTCCGCTTGTAAACTAGGCTATTATCTGAATGCTCTATAACGAGACAAGATATTTAGAAAAAGATGTCAGTAAGGAGTATTGTTTAGGGTCAATAAAAAATACACACACAGGAGTCCATGAACATATGCGTGAAAGGAAAGTTTTAGGTAACAATACTTACCCTTTCACTGTGCACTGTGCATTCTTATATTTTCTATTAAATGTATTCTATTTCATTTTTTAAAAAACAAAGGCTTGCACTCTATGAGGTAGAAGTGCAGAGGGTTACTGCTTGCTGCCTCTAGAGGGCTGAGGGGTTAGATGATGAACTTACTGACAGCCAGCTGGATGGACCTAACGCCGGGGAGACTGTGACTGCTGAAGACGTCGTGCACCCTTAGGGCCTGTGCAACATCGGGCCTGGGGGGAGGTCTTTGCAAACCACTGAGGTTGAATTCCTGACCACCTGTAGGATGAGATCTTGGAACAGATTAACTTTTATTAGAGGAGAAAATGTGAATTTCTTGCATCCTAGTCTATGGTGTAAAATTCATACCTGGGTATTCTGTAACTTAAACCTTTGCAACTCCCACACGTACATTTTATCAAACTAATAAGGAGCAAGACTTTCAAGTGTTGCAGAGGCTTATAAATAACGTCAGCCTTTTCTGTTCCTTCAACTTGGCAGTCCCACTCCCTAGAAGCATACTCTTTTATTTTAGCTGTTTCTTCTGATAATTATCTTAACCTCAAAATCGTAGAAATTATTTCTAGATTCATCTATTTAGATATACTCTTGATATTCTGTTATGATACTTTAGCTCACATACCTGCCACTTTTTCTTTTCCATCTTCCTAACATAGCTAAACCACTATTTTTAATTGCTCTGACTACCTTTGTATCTTTAAATAATATATTCACACCTCTATTTCTTGTTCTAACAAGTGTAGAAGGTTATCTTTTCAACTCCCCGCCGTGAGGATGAGGATTTTGTGGACTTGCTTTTCTCTTCAGTTGGCCCCTCTCCATCACCTCTCATCTCTTGTCATCTCAGCTTTTAATTTTATGTTTTCAGACTTGATGCTATGTCCTTTTTGTCATTTTTTGCTTTGTATACAGGTAGATTCTAAAAGTTAAAAATTAATAGCTGGTGTTTACATTACTATAACAAGTAAATATTACTAATTTTCCAGCCAAGTAATGTACCACGATTACATTCCTTTTTTGACCAGTTGTATGTATTTTGTGTGTCGATGTTTTTATTTCTATTTTCCTTAACATTGCCTGCCTTATCACCATCTCTCAAGGAATATCAAATGTATGGCATTTTCCCTTTTCTGCATCCCTCCCACCTCCCTCTAAAGCCTGTCCTCCCATTCCAATTCAGACTGATCATTTTCTTGTCCTGATGTACAGCTGTCACCCTGGGATCTTTCTTCTCTTGATTCTCTTTCACTTTCTTGGCTTTGTTCTCTTATTTTACTGTAGTATATCACCAAATAACTTCCTAAATAAAATGTATGAGGTCAAAATATCTTTAGTCTTATATCATGTTTGACTGATAGTTTAACTGCATATAAAAAACTAGGTTCTAAATAACTTAAATATTTTTCCCTCAGAACTTTGAAGAGATTGATAATTGCCTCTGATAATACACTGCTTATGATACATTTTCAGTGTGATTCTCATTTTTTGTTGGTTACTTTTGTTATTATAGTTGTAATTATTACTATTATTGTTGATATTATGAAAGCTTTTAGGGGCTTTCCTTTACCTTGATAAATTTCACAAAGAATTGCCTAGGTGTGATTTATCTCTTGTGCTGGGCACTTACTAGACCTTTTAAATCTGAAGACCTGTGTCTTTCAGTTCTAGGAAATTATTTCTGAAAATGTTCTTTCCTCTGTTTTCCCTGTTTTCTTTCTTTTTCTTTTCTAGAACTCTAGTTAGTAAAATTCCTTGTCCTGGAGTTCTATTTCCTGGGAGAGTTTAATCTTCCAAATTTAAATTTTTAAATTTCAGCAATGATTTAAAAATTTTAAGCTTTCTTTTCTGTTTTGATTTTTTAATAGCATCATATTATTGTTCCATGGATGCGATAACATCTCAACATCTTTTTGAGAAGAGAATTGTTTTCTGTTTCTCATTTTAAAAACATTTGTTTTCCCATTCTTTGCATTATCTTTCCTGCTGTGTCATTTTTTTTTTTTTTAAGCTCATATTTAAGGATAAGGCATAAAAATATCATTGAGAGTTCTTTGGGCTAATCATTTACCTGTTTGCTCTAAGATTCATCCTAGTGGCTGACTCTGCAAACTAGATTTCCAGACTCTCTTAGTGACTGGTTTCAGCCATAGGGAGGCACTGGCTGCAGGAGGGAAGAGCCTAGATTGTTTCTGCTTTTCTCTTTCAGCTCCAGGTAAAGTTTGCCACAGTGCTGCATTTTCCTTCTGGTTTAGGCTCCCGGACATTGCTCCGACTGGTGGCCTTGGCTCCAAGCCTCAGGGAACACCCCTTCTCCCATTATTCCTTCAGACCTACACATGGTAGTGGCTTCCTGATTTTACTAATTTGGGTGTTTTCTCACCATTCCCGCTTTCCTTTTTAACTTTTACAACTTTGAAACTAGCTCCTTGTATTAAATTTTCTGTCTGTGCTACATGGAGTATATTCTCTTTTCTTGACTGGATTCTTACTGACAAATCTTAGGAGCTTGTAGACCAACAAAATTAACCTATGGTGGCAGGTAGCTGGCCATTATGTTTGGAGACTCCTAATCACCAGGATGGGAAGTATTCTTCTGGGACCAATCCATCTTTGGAATAAAGTTATTTTATTATTATTTTGTCTGGGGAAAAACACTTGTCTGCGATTTTTCTGCCTATAGTGGGAAAGGGGAACAGGACTCTTTATTTTCAGCATCATTCTTCAATCCAGGGTGTACATTAAATTTGTTTTTCTCATATATTATCCAGTATTTCTTTGCATTTATAGTGTGAGGTGTCTGCATTAGGTCAATCCATCTTGTTGCTGGGACTAGCTAGAATTTCATTTTAGAAAGACCATAGTAGGAGCAGTGCAGAGGATATACTGATTGGGGTAATAACAGTGAGTAAAACTGAAAGCAGAAGGTAGTTTGCAGTCTAAGGTTCTAAGAGGTGATGAGATTATCCTGAGTGAAGAGCACTAGTCAGAAGGAAAGGAGAGGATGGGAAATGGATTACAGAGAGATTGAGGAGGTTAGAGTTGGAAGGCAATAGAGTGTGAAGGGAGGCAACTTCAGTACTTGCCAGTTGTGTCATCTTGGATAAATCATATTGTCTCTGTGTGCCTGATGCCCTCATCTTCAAAACCGGGTGCTTGTGAAGGTTGCATGTAAAGTGCTTGGAAGTGTTCCCAGCACAATAGTAACTAACCTTATGAGAAAGGGGATATCAGAAGACTTCAGGGTCAGACTGGTTCAAATCCTGCCCTGGGCTTTCAGTAACCATAAGGACAAGTTTGTGTTGTTCACTAATCTGTAAAACAGGGAGGAAATGCCTGCCATGCAAGGCTGTGGTAAATATTCAATCTATTATGTCTAGGAGTTTATTTCACAGTGGGTGGAAGAAAGTAGGTGTTCAATAAATGGTCGTTATTATTTAAACATTAATGTTAATCTTATATTCAGACATAATATACCAAGTGATTCAACAGTTTAAAGAATAATAACACACATACCCATGTGTTCTCTACCCAGTTTAAGAAATCAAATCCAAGCAGAAGCATCCTATATGCTCCCCAGTTGTATTTCTCTCCTTCCACCCACACAGAGGTTATAACTATCCTCAGTTTTCTTTAGGCTGTACACGACATGCATGAGTGCATAAACAATATACTGTTTAGTTTGCCTGTTTTTGAGCTTCATGTAAATGGAAAGATGCTGTTTGTATTCTTCTATGACTTGCCTTCTTCACCCAAAATAGTGTTTTTGATATTCATGTATATTGATACTTAGCTGTAGTCCATTTATACTCAGGGCTGTGTAACAAACAGTCCCTTGTAAAATTATTCCACAACTTGTTTACTCATTTTACTGTTGATGGACATTTGGATTGTTTCTTTTCTTTCTTTCTTTCTTTTTTTTTTGGTGCTATTAAGAAGAACGCTGCTAAGGGTGTGCTTATACATGTACCTGTACAAGCGTTTCTTTTGGGTCATACTTAAGAGTAAAATTACACGCTCAAAAGTATGTCCACACTCCACCTTGGTACTGGCCATCATCTTCTGAAGTGACTGCTAATTCCTCCTCACGTCACCCACAAGAGACTCTCCTGCTCCACATCCTCTGGTGTTAAATGTTGTCCCTATCTTCTGTTTGTGGCAGGCATTTACAGTAATTTTATCATATCTTTGGTTGAAAGAATTCTTAATGGTGATATCTTTGAATATATTGATAAATTCATTTAACGTTTGTACTTCCTGTATCTGTTTACTGTTATTATTAATTTGTTGGATTCTTACAGGATTACCCAGTCTTATCTTCAGACACCAATGCTTTCCAAACTTTCCTAAATACTAAGACTCACCTGGGTATCTGTCAAAAATATGGATCCTGGGGCCCCACTTTACGTTACCCAAATCAGAATCTGTAGATGTTGGTTTGGGCTTGGGATTCCCTCCTTTTAAACAATGTCCTTCGATGGTACCAACATCAGTCAAGATTGAGAAATGCTGCCCAGCCTGTACGGCTCATCTTTCCAGCTGAAACCCAGAGCTCCCAGCTGGAAGTCACCACCTTGTTGTATTACAACTTCTGTAGTAGAAAAAAGTGTGTGAATGGGTGGGTGTGACTTTCACGTAAGAACTCAGTAGTATGGACGGCCATATCTAAATAGGGACACCTCTAAAGTAATTAGAACTGCGCAATTATCACACTGAGTTTATTAAATGCTTAGTTCAGGTAACCATGCAGAGGGCAATGGAGGTCAGTAAAATAAAAAATTTTGAAATTTAGATTCTTTTTTAAGGCAACAGTCAATGCATTATCTACCTCAAACCTTTCCTGTCTCCAATGAGGAATGAATTCCAATTGAAAATCATGCCCTGCCAACCTTAAATATTTTATATTTCAATCCCAAAGGACCTGAAGACCACATAGACATCAAAATAGTTCTCCTTTTTGAACAATTATATACAAATCCTGGAGAATCACTCCCATACAAATATAGGCGTGATGAGGTTGCAGTTAATAAAATGGGAATGATTAGGATAGGAGTGGATTTGGAGGATAATTGGGAGTTTGGTTTTGGGCATGGTACTTCGAGATGCCTATTGGACAGTCAAATGGAGATGTTGAGTAGGCAGTTGGATATACTAGTCTGGTGTTTCCAGGAGATGTTCTGCTAGAGATATAAATTTGGGAATCATCAGGGTAGAAATGTTTTTTAAACCTTGAGATGGAATAAGATCATCAAAGGAATGAAGGTAGCAAGAGAAGAAAAGAAGTCCTGGGGTAGCGTCTTGGGAACTGCAATGTTGAGGACTCAGAGGGAGAAGGAGCAGCCAGTGAGGTAGGAAACAACCCTGGGGGTCATGGTGCTATGGAAACCAAGGGAAGATAAGAGCTTCAGAAAGCAAGTGACCACTGAGTCAGTGCTGCTGAGAGGTTATGTAAGACGAGGGTTGAGATATGACAAATCTGGCAATGTACAGAGTATTTGTGATCTAGATAAGAGCAGTTTTAGGAGAGTGTTGGGACAACGGCCTGACTGGAGTGGGGTAGGGGCTAGGGATACAAGAAATGAATTATGGATGAGTCTTTTGAGATTTCTGTAAAGGGTGGCCATTGAAAGGAGTAGTGGGGTCAAGAGAGGGTTTATTTTTAAGATGAGAGAAATGGTAATGTGTTTTTATAGTGGTAGGAATGGTCCAGGCGAGAAGGGAAAAATTTTAATGCTGGGGTGAGAAGAGAGGGGATCTACTGCCCAAGCAGTGGGACTGCCTCATCCTTGCTAACAGGAAGAAAGAGCATATGCATATAGAATTGATTTTTTTCCAAGTGAGGAAATAAATAGGTGGATTGAGGGTACATGTCAGAGAGTGATATAATGATGTGCCATGGGATTTAAGCCAGGTAAGAAACAGAGGACAAGAGTTGGATGAGGGACAATGGATTATGGGTCCCAGTGAGTTGAAGCTTTGTTGAAATTGAAGTCTTGGAGGGAGTGAACTAGAAAGATAGGAGTTTGTTATTGAAAAGTAGAATGCTTGAATTTAAATTATGGAGGGGTTATAGTTATTGATAATGACCAGTCATAACACTGGAAGGACCGTGGGAAACAGCAACTAAGGTAGGGTGAAAATCCAGATCCTTGGAAGTGAGGAAGGAAACAAAAAGCAAAAGTATTGGAAAGATTATTTTTGTGGATATTAAGATCACCAAGAATTACATTAGAAATAGGGGAGTGGAGAGAGCAAGCCAGGAATAAAGTCTTCCAGGAATAAGGTGGGAGGGAGGAATGACTCGAGTATACCAACAGTATATGCAAGGGTTCCCTTTTCACTGCGTCCTCACAAACACCTGTTGTCTCTTGTCTTCTTGATGATAGTCATCCTAACAGGTATGAGGTGGTATCTCATTGTGGTTTTGAGGATTAGTGATGTGAGCATCTTTTCATGTGTATGTTGGCCATTTTGATGTTCTCTTTGCAAAAATGTCTATTAGTTCTTCTGCCCATATTTTAATCAGATTGTTTATTTTTTTGTTGTTATTAAGTTAACTGAGTTCTTTATATATTTTGGATATTACCTCATTATTTGATATATGGTTTACAAAATTTTTCTCCCATTCTGTAGGTTGTCTTTTCATTTGATTTCTTTTTTTTTTCCTCGTGTGCAAAAGCTTTTCAGTTTGATGTAGTCCCATTTGTTAATTTTTGCTTTTGTTGTTTGGGCTTTTGGTGTCATGTTAAAAAAAACTCATTGCCAAGATTAATATAGATGAGCTTCTTCCCTACCTTTCCTTTTAGAAGTTTTATGGTATTAGGTCTTATGTTTAAGTCTTTCATCCATTTCAAATTAATTTTTGTGAGTGGGGTAAGATAGAAGTCTGGTTTTATTTTTCTTCAAGCATTTCTCTAGTTTTCCCAGCACCATTTGTTGAAGAGACTATCCTGTCTCCATTGGATATTCTTTGTTCACTTGTGAAATATTAGTTGATCATATATACTGGGATTTAATCCTGGGATTTCTATTCTGTTGCATTGGTCAGTATGTCTATTTTTGTGCCAGTACTAAACTTTTTATTACTATGACTTTGTAGTATAGTTTGAAATCCAGAGGCAAGACATGTTCAGCTTTATTCTTTTTTCTCGGGATTGTTTTGACTATTTAGAGTCTTCTGTGGTTCTACACAAATTTTAGGGTTGTTTCTTCTATTTATGTAAAGAATGTTTTTGGTATTTTCATGGGAATGGTGTTGAGTCTGTATACTCAAATGGCTTTGAGTAGTATAGCCATTTTAACAATGTTAATTCTTTCGATCCATGAACATGAATGTCTTTCCATTTGTTTGTGTCTTCAATTTCTTTCAGCAAAGTCTTGTAGTTTTCATTGTATAGCTCTTTCACTTCCTTGGTTAAGTTTACTCCTAAGTATTTTATTTTTTTGACGCTATTGTGAATGGGAAGGTTTCTTTATTTCTTTTTCAGTTGCTTCATCATTAGTATAAAGGAATGCAACTGATTTCTGTATGTTGATTTTGTATCCTGCCACTTTTTTTAAATTGATGATTAATTCCAACAGTTTTTTGGACTGACTTTTTGGGTAAATTAAAAAAATGTATATATAAGATCATATCATCAGCAAATACTGATGATTTTACTTCTTTCTTTCTAATCTGGATGCCTTTTATTTCTTTGTCTTGCCTAATTGCTCTAGCTAGGACTTTCGGTATTATGCTGAATAGGGGTGGTGAGAATGGGCTTCCTTGCCACGTGACTTTAGAGGAAACATTTTCAATTTTTCTCCATTGAGCATAATGTTATTGTTGGGTTCATTATACATGACCTTTATTATGTTGGGGTATGTTCCTTATGTACACAATATGTTAAGGGTTTTTATCGTGAAAGATGTTGTATTTTGTCACGTGCTTTTTCTGCATCTGTTGAGATGATCATGTGATTTTTAACTTTCATTTTATTGATGTGATGTATTACATTTACTGATTTACATATGTTGAACCATTCTGGCATCCCAGGGATAAATCCTACTTGGTCACGTGTAGAATCCTTTTGATGTGTTCTTGAATTCGATTTGCTAATATTTTATTGAGAATTTTTACATCTCTATTTATCAGGGATATTGGTCTACAGTTTTCGTTTTTCTGGTATTTTGATATGGTATTGGTATCAATGTAATGCTGTCTTCATAGAATGAGTTTAGAAGTGTTCCCTCCTCCTTGACATTTTGGAAGCGTTTGAGGAGGATTGGTGTTAATTTTTCATTAAACGTTTGGTAGATTTCACCAGTAAAGCCATCTGGTCCTGGAGTTTTCTGTGTTGAGAGTTTTAAAATTACTGATTCAATCTCTTTATTCATTACTCGTCTCTTCAGATTTTCTCTTTCTTTCTAATTCAGTCTTGGTAGGTTGTGCATTTCTAGATATGTATCCATTTCTTCTAAGTTATGTAATTTGTTGTCATAAAATTGTTTACAGTAGTCTCTTACAATTCTATGTATTTTTGTAGTATCAACTGTGTCTCCTCTCTCATTTCTAATTTTATTTATTTGACTCTTATCTCTTTTTTTTTCTTAGTTAGTCTAACTAAAGGTTTGTCAATTTTGTTTATCTTTTCAAAGAACCAGCTCTTAGTTTTGTTGATTCTTTCAATTGTTTTTCAGGTCTATATTTTATTTGCACTATGATCTTTCTTATTTTCTTCCTTCTGCTAACTTTGGATTTAATTTGTTCTACTTTTTCTGTTTCCTTGATGTGTAAAGTTAGGTTGTTTATATGAGATCTAACTTCTTAATATATGCATTTATTGCTATAAACTTTCCTCTCAGAACTGCTTTTGCTGCATCCCACTGTATTTAATATGTTATATTTCCATTTTCATTTGTTTCAAGGTAATTTTTTATTCCCTTTGGATTTCTTTTTTGACCCAAATGCTGTTTACAAGTGTGTTGTGTAGTTTCCACATATTTGCTGATCTTCTTACTTTCTTCTTGTAATTGATTCCAGTTTTATACCATTGTGGTCAGAGAAGAGATTTGGTATAATTTCAGTCTTCGTAAATTTGCTAAGATTTGTTTTGTGGCCTATCATATGATCTATCCTGGATGAATGTTCCCTGTGCACTTGGGAAGAATGTATTCTGCTGCTGTTGGATGGAATATTCTATATATGTCTATTAAGACAATTTGTTATAAAGTGTGGTTCAATCCCAATGTTTCCTTGTTGACTTTCTGTCTGGACAATCTCTCCATTGCTGAGAGTGGGATATTGAAGTCCCCTATAATTACTGTTTTGTTGTCTATTTCTCCCTTAAGATTTGTTATTATTTGCTTAGTATATTTTGGTGCTCGGGTGTTGTGAGCATATATAAATATAAATATATATTTATATATATATTATATATATGATTGTTATATCTTCTTGGCGTACTGATCCCTTTATCATTATATAATGACCTCTTTGTCTCTTGTTACCCTTTTTTGGCTTGAAGTCTATTTGTCTGATATAAATATGGCTACACCTGCCTTCTTTTGGATTCCATTTGCTTGTAATATCATCTTATATCCTTTCACTTTGAGCCTATGTGTGTCTTTAGAGCTGAAATGAGTCTCTTGTAGGCAGCATATAGTTGGGTCTTGTTTTTTTAATCCATCCAGCCACTCTGTCCTTTTGATTGGTGAGTTCAGTCCATTTACAGTTGAGTGATTATTAATATGTAAGGACTTACTACTGCTATTTTATCTTTTGCCTTCTGGTTATTTTGTCTTTCCATTGTTTCTTTTTCCTTTTGTTTCTCTCTACCTTTAAATTGGTGGTTTCCCATGGTGATTTGCTCAGTCTCCCCTTTTTAATGTTTTGTGTCTCTTCTCTATCTTTATGCTTTGTAATTACCATCAGGTTTACATAAAACATTTCATAGATAAAATGGTCCTTTTTCTGCTGATAGTAATTTATCTTCATTTGCCTATAAAAGTTTTATCCTTTTACTCTTTCCCTTTTGTATTTTTGATGTCACAAATTATCTCTTTTTATGTTATGATTTTGTTATTGAATTGTAGTAGTTATACATATTTTAATGCTCTTTTCCTTTAACCTTTGTGTTGTAGTTAAGAGTTTAATAATGTACTATTCTAAAAAAGAGTTACAGTTTTCTAATTCTGACTATCTACTTATCACCTTGATCAGAGTTTTGTATACCTTTTGTTTCAGATTGAAGAGCTCCTTTCAACATTTCTTGTTAGGCAGGTCTCATAGTGGTGAATTCTCTCACTTTTGTTTGATGGGAAAGCCTTTATTTCTTCTTCATATCTGAATAATAACTCTGCTGGATTGAGTATTCTTGGCTGATGGTTTTTATCTTTCAATACTTTGAATATGTCCTTCCACTCTCTCCTAGCCTGTAGAGTTTCTGCTGGAAATCTGCTGATAGCCTAATGGGGGTCACTTGTAGGTTACTGTCTTTTCCCCCAGGCTGCCTTTAAAATTCTTTATCATTGACTTTTGGTAGTTTTAATATAATGTCTTAGAGAAGTTCTTTTGCATTGAGATAAAAGGTTTTCTAATAGTATCATGGACTTGTATATTCAGTTCCTTCCCCAGGTTTGGGAAGTTCTCAGCTATTATTTCTTTAAATACACTCTCTGCTGCTTTCTCACTCTCTCCCTCTTCTGGAATACCCATTATTCTTATTTTGGCTTTTCTAATGGAATCAGATAGTTCTTGTAGAATTTCTTCACTTTTTAAAAAATCTTAGTTCACTCTCTTCCATCTGAATAATTTCTAGATTCGATCTTCCAGCTCGCTAACTCTCTCTTCCATCTGATCTGATTATTTCCAGTGTGTTCTAATGCATTGCATTCTTCATCTCATCTGTTGAGGCCTTCAGCTCCAGAATTTCTGTTTGGTTCTTTTTTAGAGTTTCAATCTCTTTGGTAAAGTACTCCTTTTCTTCATTAATTTTATTCCTGAGATCATTGTATTAGCTTTATGAGTTTTCTGTAGCTCACTGAATTTTGTCATAACAGCTCTTTTGAGTTCTTTATCAGTTATATCGTGATATTCTGTCTTTGGGTTTAGTTGCTGGAAAATTGTCAGTTTTTGTGTGTGGAACCAATTACTATGCTGCTTGATGAGTTTTTCCTTTGCTGCTGCATTTGAAGTAGTGAAAGCCTTTCTTATTCAGGTAAAGCTTTGTTTATTTTGATTCTAACAGTTCAACAGGCTGCTGGCAGTTAGGAGCCTTCCTTTTGTTTTCCAGAAGGTGGCGCTGTCCACAAGTTTTTGGTTTCTCTTAGAGGAGCTGATGACGCTAAGGTCAGAACATGGTAAAAAGAAAGTCTGGGGGCAGAGTGAGGGGAGGTGTGTACTTAGCATTTGGAGCTTTGGTGGGGGTGGGGGGTCCATGGCTGGTAACGGATCCTCAGGTGGGGAGGGGGTCCCAGAGGTCTGGGTCAGAATCCGGGGAGACAGCAGGAGAGCTTCCCTTCAGATCTCTTTGCCTACTTTCCTTTCCTTTCCCTCCCCCATCACCAAGTCTCTCCTCAGAGAGAACAGGTCCCTCCAGCTGCAGGACACACGGCAGGACAGACCCCCACTCACTGCCTTTACCCCCGCCTCCTCTGCCAGAAAGGTCGTGCTGTCCCACGCGGTGCCTGACCCAGCACCGCCTCTGCTGCCACTCCCCTTACTTTGCAGCCTCTGAGGTCCAGTCTGCCCACTTTTGGGGGCACAGATGGATGGATCTCTCAGGTGACCTGGTATTGACAACAGATTTTTGGGTCTTAATTTTAAAACTCTGAGCTAATTTTAATCCCCTGCAGCTTTGAATACCAAGCTTAAACCTACTTTTATCTTATAATGGGTCAGAATCTTAAATGAAGCCCTCAAAATCAGTGGAAAGAGCTCCCTCCCTACTGCATATCAAGTAAATTTGGATTAGCTTCTTGATTTATTCAATACATATTGAAAGCCAGGCTGCCCCTAAGAGTAGGAGGAAAACCTGTTCAGAGCAGCTGCTTGAGGGCCTGAGTGTTTCTGTAGGGCCTTTGGCTGTTGGCAGCATTGAGGTAAGGGTCCTGTCAGGTGGGAGAATCTTAATTGTATAAGGTGCCACACACATTTGTATAATTGGGGCATGTGTAATTATATATGATGGAGATCACTAGTTTGTGGCCTAAATAGAAAATACTTACAGACATCTAGATGTGTTTGGTTCTTTCTTAAAAATTTTATTTATTTATTTATATTTGGCTGCGTGGGGTCTTTGTTGCCGCATGGGCTTTTCTCTAGTTGCAGCGAGCGGGGGCTACTCTTCGTTGCGGTGCGCGTGCCCCTCATTGCGGTGGTTCTCTTGTTGTGGAGCACAGGCTCTAGGCGCGCGGGCTTCAGTAGTTGTGGCTCAAGGGCTCTAGAGCACAGGCTCAGCAGTTGTGGTGCACAGGCTTTGTTGCTCCGTGGCATGTGGGATCTTCCCGGACCAGGGCTCGAACCTGTGTCCCCTGAATTGGCAAGGGGAATTCTTAACCACTACACCACCAGGGAAGTCCCAATGTGTTTGGTTCTTGAGTCAAATTCATTAAGACCACATTGTCACTTGAGGAAGAAGTGGTTTCAACACTCAGGTGTTCCAGCCCTGACTCCCTGGTGTCCTGTAAAGTCAGTCTCTCAACATTAGCACTGCAAATTTAACATAGTCTTTACATGGAAGTCCTGCTTCTCCTGTCATTTGTAGTACAAACTGGTCTTCAGTCTTTCAACCTTCTCATTCTGGCAAAATAGAAACCCATGATCCCTCTTCTAATCTAATCTGTTTGTCACAAACACATCTTATGTTAATCAGTCTCTTTCCTTACTGCAGTGTTTCATCTTGATCCTGTCTTGTAGCATTCCCAATGTCACTTTATTGTATAAAATATATGCTGAGGTTCTAAGATTTGCATACATGATGAGACACTTGTGAATGTTTAGTGAAAAGTACCATTATCTTGATGCCACCATCCCTGTATCAGGAAATTCGAATAATCACCTTTGATTTAAGTCCTTGAAGACTTGCTTAAAGGACTGTTTTGATGCTTGAAACTTATGCTAGTTCAAAATTTAGGTTCACTTCTAATTACTGAATATATTTTGTTTTAAAAGGAAGATATTTTGCTTCTTTTCATGAGTTGGTAGAAAGTGTAACTATCGATATTTTATTTAATTGACTTTGAGCTTCAAGAATTACTGTGTGTGTGTGTGTGTGTGTGTGCATTGTACAGCTGACAGATTCTTGGTTAATAATTAAGTCCAGATAAAATTCCTAATATGTACTATGGATAAAGGAAAGAAAATTTGTATAATCCTTCATTATTCTTCTAGTTATTTAGTATTATATAGATACAACTTACATATCTGCTTTTCAAACCAGGAGAAAAGTGTGAGTGTCCTACTGGGCTAGCAGTAAAGTTTTCTATAGTAATGAAAAATTGTCCACACTTTGAAATCCATTGCTTATGAGCTGTCTGACTTTCATTTATGCAGTATTTCCTCAAGATACTACAATATTTTATATTTATCTTAAACTCATTTAAAACCTATATTTACAGTATTTTTCTTCCTCTCTGTAGTGTATACAGATGAAGACATTTATTACAGCCTTCAGTTTATTTGCTGTTTACTTAATAGCCAGGTTTGCTTCATGTGACCTTTATTAGATAAAAAGGAAATAGAGTATCAGTAGATTTCTTTCATCAATAGGATGCAATTACCTGAGTGATTATTTAATGAAAGGATAATGTCAGAAGAACTGTGTTGGAGGAGCTAGTTTAAGAGCAAAGGACAGTTTTATGCAAAAAGTTCACACAGAAGGTAGGGTTATCATTAACATGGGCTTAACAGTGAGTAGCAGCCAATTTTCTTCTCTTTTCTCTTATTTCATGCTTTAGCAATCATCAACACAAATGATATGGATGATAAATGTACTTTATCACACAAGGCATGTTAAGTTTAGAGAGTGCTTCAGTTTGTTATTGTTTAGGAACTTTGCAGAAGTACAGCAGTCACCCAGGGTAAAGCTGAGACATACTTTCCGTTCAGTGTGAGCCCTGCCCAAGGTGAGTGCATCCACACACCTGACACATCTTTTGGACAGTTCTATTGAGATACGTGGAAATGGTTTTATTTCCTTGATCTAGACATTCATAAAATAAAAACTATTGTGCTATAATATAAAACGTGTTGTTTTGTATTTGTAATAAAGTAGGTTAATTTAGAATTTTTTCCATTTTCTCTAAAACTTAGAGTGAGAATTTATGAACTGCCAAAAGCATGAACAGTTACAATCTTCGTGGTGATTATTGCTGAAGCTTTTGTTTGGCATTGGTTCTGGAGGGGTGTTATTTCTTTTATTTTAAAATGCCAGATTTAAGACACATCAGTAAAGAACTGTATTCACTTGAATGTGAAAAGAAAGCCCTTGGTGGGTTTCCTCAGCTGGAAATCTGTAGGTTATATTCTTCTTCTTAAGAAATTCTGAGAAGTGATGCACATATAATAAAACCAACCTCAAATTCAGCAAACCTTTTCAGAAACCAGTTGGCAAAGTCAAAATGATTAACTGCTTACCTTTCAACCCAAGAAAAGACCAATGCCTCTGAGTTTTAGAAGTTTTTAAAACTTCCAAATTGCTTAAATTCAAATTTTTTCTTTTAGTCATGTTACCTTAAAGACAGTCATTCTACTCTCTAGAAATTTTCCCTTAAAAATTAAAAAATGTAAGTTTTAAGTAAGTGTCCAATTCTCCTCCGCTGTCTCCTTCAGTGGCACATCCAATCACTGTTTGTTAGCCAAGTGTCTCAGTTATTTATTGTTAGGTAATAAACCATTTCCAAATTTGGTGGCCTAAACAGCACAATTTATTATTTCTCACAGTTTCATGGGCCAGGGCTCAGTTGGGTGATTCTCTGCATGAGGTCTATTATACATATGCATTTAGCTGAAAGCTTGGTCTGGGGGCGGATATCCAAGGTGCCCTCTCCTTCTACAGGGCCAAGCTCCATTTAGGGCTCTGGTCTGGGCTTCCTTACATCCAAATGGCTGAGCTCTAGGAGAAGAGTGTGGAAGTTGAAATCCCCTTCAGGCCTGGGCTTGGAAGCCCCAGAACATCACTTCCACTGTTTTCTATTGGACAAGTCAAGTCACAGGACCACTCCAGATTCAAGGGAGGGAAGACAGATTTCCTTTGTTGATGAGATGAGAGGCATACATGTACATGAACAGAAGGAATTAATGGCTGTTTCATTAACACTATCTATTACCCTAGAGTGGTAATATTTGTTTATTTCTCAGATAGCAAACATTTATTGAGCCCTGGGAAACAAAATGGAGATGGAGTCCATAAATTGACATGGTTCCTATCTTTGTGATAATTATAGTGTTGTAGAAAAGATCGACAATTAAACAAGTACACAGCACCTGTGTTTTTGGCAACATGGCAGATTAAATAACACAGACAAAATATAAAAATGCAGAATAAACTTTGACAAATTTTTGAATGCACAGCCAGGAAATTTCCAGTGACACAAATAAAGAGGATAAAATTTAAAGCACGTTAAGTGTGCAAAGTGATGCTACAGGGGTTTATAAAGACATCCAACAGGATATAAGCTTTAAAGGCTAGAGGCCAGGGTTTGAAGGTGTCCAGGGAGAGGAAGGGTGGAGAATGGAAACAGACTGCTGCATCTTTCATGTAAAGGGTCTAAAATTTCTACCTGAACAACCTAGTGAAATATTGAAACACTAAACCTGGGCAACCAATGGGCATGGAGCCAATAATTTGTGAGAAAACCAAAGCTGAAAAATTAACACAAAACTGTTAAATCTGTAAAATCCTTGGGATATCAGGCAGAAATTAACACAAATCTTCTCCGTACGGGCACCTCACATTTATAGGGCACAGAGTGCCCACAGAAAAAAAGTAACCCCAAAAGTTGAGCTAACAATAAAACATTAGTCACCATAGAGGGTAGTTTCCTAAGGCTGCTCACCAACATTTCTGTGTTTTTCCCATTTAGGTATTCAGTATTAATGCATTTCCCCGTTCCCTTGAATGCCATGGGAATGGCACGACTGGCTAACGAATTGTGAGTGGAGATTACATGTGTCATTTCTTGCTGGGCGCATTTAAGAGTGTGTGTGCTATTATCTGTAATACTCTCATTCTACCTTGGTGATTGATTGTGAACGCGTATATGTTGATAATGAAGATGCAACTCTGAGCCCTCCTACTGAGGACACTGTCTTAGAGAGTAACTTGAACCTGAGGCCTGATAGATGTGCATCTTAAAAACATTTAAATTTGGAGATTATATGCTTCCGTGGCATAACTGAGCATATCATAATTAATAAAATATACAAGGAAATTATTAACAAACAATTTAAAATATAGTACTTAAAGAACTTTAAATAAAGGATAATCTGAAAGTCAAATAAGTGTAATGTTGATTATTTTATTTAAAAACTCTATTTTTAAATAATTATAAATGTAAAAGAAGGAAAGGGCATTATAACCAAAGAAAAAGACAATGCAAAAAACAGAGATTTGAAAAGTAGCCAGTGGGATTTCTAGAAATGCAGAAATGTAGTTATTTAAATTGAAAGTTCAGGCATTCAAACAAAATCACCAGGCATGTTGGGAAACAAGATCAAGTGAGTGATAACTAAAAGTAATGTCAGACAGTAAAAATAAAACCATAAGTGATTGAGACATTGAACTTATTAGGTAAAGATTTTACAATAGCCGTGGTTAATCTCCTGTCACTGTGGAGGGATGGCCATTTCTCAAGACAGCTGCAAGTTCTCCAGACAGGAGCAGAGATAGCCCTACCACAAGAAGCAGAAATGTGACTTGGAGTGACCATCAACCAGCACAAAGACCAGCCTGCACAGCATGCTGACAGTGTGGAAGCAGGCAGCAAGAAGTAGCGTCCTCTAAGGCATGTACTCACCAACTTAGAGTCACCAGTGTGGTCTGTAGGGGTGCCAGTAGTGAGCTACATTAAGATCCTGGGGAAGAGTGCTATGCTCAGATGGTACTGCAACACCCACCAAAGGGTCTTCTTCTTAAGCTCAATTAAACATTCAGACTCACAGAATTACCAAAGGCTACTCTTAGAACATAATTACTTAGAAAAATACAGGACAAGAAGCACAGCCTGCCTGGGAAGGCAGTCTGCTTTACTCAGACTACTGATTCAAGTGTTAACCTCGTCTGGAAACACCTTCACAAATACCCCCCTAAACAATGTTTAACTGGGCACCCCATGGCCCAGTCGAGTTGACACATAAAATTAACCATCACATCATCCTTGAACAGAGAGAGAGTAAGTGATAAAATTTGGGAGCTGACCATATAACGAACCCTATGTCTGGTTCTATCCAGGGGCACCTCTTAAGCTAATTATAGAGCAGAGTGGGGTGAGAATGGGACATGCACACCCGAATGTCAGACCACAGACAACGCTGTCAAGGAATTAATGAAGGCAAGTCATGTGAGAAGATTGGGGGAAATCTGGTTGGGAGCTACTGGAGGATGTACCTTTTCCGGCTATAACCCAAGCCCCTTAGATATACTAAAAAAATCAGATTTTGAATAGAGGGACAAACCACATGGTATAATTTTGGCCATGTTGTTAAAACAATGCCAGAAGCTTAGAAATGAAATGACTGAATCATGATTTTGGAACCAGAATACTGTATGATCAACCTAAAGTTGGAAAGATTTTTCTAAAATGAATATCGTGTATCCCTTGTTTAAGTCATAGTACCTTAGATTCCTTATACTTTTTGTGGGCCACGTTGTATTATTAGAACTCCATATTTATAGTTACTTCACAGAATCTCTCTTATAAATTCTTCTTACTTTGAATGCAGCTGCACACATCTTTAAACAAGAAGCTCATATTTATATACTTTTTCATCTTAACTGAATTGCTTCAGCATTGTTGTAGAAAAATATTGATTTTCAGGTCCTATTAAATGTCTATTATTATTTATTAGGAAATGCTCCCTCATCCTTGCCTTGGTTGATGAATATCTGCTCTCTTGCTTGTTCCTTGTGATTTACTTCTCAGTGCAGCTGGAGGTACATAATTAACACTTCATACGATAAAGAACTTTGCTCCCCCAGAGTTCAGGAGAATCTTACTTGGTGCCAGTGAAGTTCTGACTTATTTTCTGCTACTATTTTCTGAGGGAACGGGGAACTTGAAGAGATTGTAAATCTTAAATCGAGTGTCCTTTGAATGACCTTGCAGGTCTCTCCTGTTCCCAAGCCCACTGGTGGTACAGTGTGTACAGCACAAAGGTGCCAGCTGGGGCATCCACTGGTCAGAGCTGGGGGCCTTGGCACTGAGCAGGATCATCCAGGAGGAAGGGGACACTTCTAATCCATCCACCCAGGAAGGCCACCCTGTGTGCTTTCAAGAGTCTTGTACATTCTGGCTCCACTGTTTAATATATATTTTTTCAACTAGCTAGTTAAATGTCATAGTAATAAAACCATGGACTTTAGAGGGAAAACCATACATGTTTGAATTTTGGTTTTACCATTAATCACCAATTTGATTTTTGTTAAGTGAGGGTAGCTGCATGAGCCCCTGTTTTCACATCATTTTTTTCTTTTTAAATTACGAAAGTTATTCATACTCATAGAAAATGAATAAACACACCAAAAAAAGGGGGTGATGTCTCAGAATTCCACTACAGAGGGGACTTGATGTGACTACCTTCAAAGTTTTTTCTTTGCCTACACATGAAAATTAAAATTAGAATCAGAGTTTATACGTATTTACTTGCTTAAATTACAAATATTTTAATTCAACTTTATTTTCTTGACTGCATCTTAGGAATGTACCGGAATTTATTTCACTAATCAGCTATTGCTTTACATAGATGCATATTTATGCACATTCATGACTTTTTCCTACTAAAGATAGTTTTCCAAATGCCTTTTTCAAATTTATGTCTACAACTGTTCATATATGAATAGTATATAAGAAATGTCTATTGCTATATATTATCATCCTTTCAAGAATGTATGCCTTTTTGATAGATAAAAATTATATATTTTTTGGTTGCTATAATTTGCTTTTCATTGAATAATGTAGGATTGAGCTTGTTTTTTGTTTACTTGCATTTGTATTTATTACTTTGTGAATTTCATGATTCTGACTTTTCTCTACATTTCTACTCTTTATTTATTTATTTATTTATTTATGGCTGTGTTGGGTCTTCGTTTCTGTGTGAGGGCTTTCTCTAGTTGTGGCAAGCGGGGGCCACTCTTCATCGCGGTGCGTGGGCCTTTCACTATCGCGGCCTCTCTTGCTGCGGAGCACAGGCTCCAGACGCGCAGGCTCAGTAATTGTGGCTCACGGGCCCAGTTGCTCCGCGGCATGTGGGATCTTCCCAGACCAGGACCCGAACCCGTGTCCCCTGCATTGGCAGGCAGATTCTCAACCTCTGCGCCACCAGGGAAGCCCCTACGTTTCTATTCTTAAAAAATAGTTTTCTTCTTGGATTGTAAGAGCTCTTTATATATTTTTTACAAAGTTAACCTTTTCTATGTCCTGTCTGTGTTTCAGGGGATTCCACACCAAAGATTAGAGGAGACTGCCTTCTCTTAGTTTATTCATTGAGTCTCTGTAACAGCCAGAGAGAATTCAAGAGGGCGACATTAGTCAGAAGAGGTTTTTTTTGTATTTTTAAGTCCCCTTTACTTTCTGGACAAATAGTAGTTATGATTGAATTCAATCTGCAGTGGATCTACAGCTTTCTGTTGGCAAGGTATATTTCTTTGATCTGTTCCCTAGATCCATTGTATCTTAGGAGATGAGGACAAAGATGAGGCTGGTCAGTTGTTAAACCTTTGTGGACACAATCTAGTCACTACATTTTCCCTGGGTGAGGGACACACCTCCCTCTTTAGTTTGTGGGATGATTGCCAGGGATGGTATCCAATTACAGCTTTTTCATTCTCTAATGGGTACAAAGTTGCACTTCGTTTACACTCCAGCAGAAACACAGTAGAGCCAGCATGAGAACATTTTCTGATACAGAGCAAGCTATAATTACTTTTACCTCATACTTCTGTTTTTTCTGTTGGTTATAACTTCTATATGAGTCTGGTGGTATAGCAGTCCTCTGATGTCAGTTTCCAAGTTTTTTCCTGGAGGAAGGAAGGACAAATTTTTCTTATGGTAAATGGCCAAAACTTTTCATGCTAAGGCAAGATTTCTTTTGGTTCTCTGGCACAGTAAGTTGCAAATAAAATTTTTCAGTGTATAATTTGCCTTTTAATTTTGTTTACAGTGTATTTTTCCAAAACTCTACTGTTAATATTTTCAAACATGCAGAAGCACTGAACTAACACAGTGAATACTTGTATAGTCTCTACCTGTCTTCACAACTGTGAACAATTTTCCCTATTTATTTGGTGTGTTCTCTACATATTTCCCTAAACCATTGGCAAATGAATTGCAGAAATCATAATACATCACCCCTAAATACTTCCAAATGTATCTGTAAAAATATTGAATTATATAAATAAAATGTATATATGTATAACCATATACCATTTGCTACACTTAATAAAATTAACAATTTTATATCACCCAATATCCAGTTCAAATATGATGTATTTTTGACATTCAAATTTTTAAATTGTCAAAACTATCAATCTTTTCCTTTGAACTTTTTTCTTTGATAATATGCTTTAAAATAAGTTCTCTATTTCAAAAATTAAAAATATTTTATTATACTTATCTGTATTCTTGCCCTTGTATTTTTTTTTTTCCATTTGAATTTCTAATCTATTTAGGATTCATTTGGATGAATTTGGTTCTAAGGGGAAAAATCAAATTTAATTTTTCCATACTGTTAGATGATTATCTCAGCATGACTGATCAATCATATTTCCCCCACTAATTAAAAATGACACCTTTATACTCTACAGGAATGCACTGTGTACTTGGTCATTTCACTGCTCTGTTTATTCCTGTGCCAGTGATGCCTACTTACAATTACTGTAGCTTTTCCTGAGTTTTAATATTAGATATCCATATGCTCATTCCAGAAATCCTCAGTTACTTCTATCTACACCTCCTCATGGCCTCCAATCTGGTTTTGTCATCCTTGTACTTAGTGACTAGACTTCCTTGAATACAAAATGTCAGTAAGAAACCACACTGCACAAAATGTTAGAGGCACCCCATTTATTGTGACAACTACAATTACCCATGCGGATTTCAAAAATGCCACCTAGGGGTCCATTTGAGATAAGTTAGTTTAAGCATCATCTCATTAAGAAATGTCTTGAGATTAGGTAAGCACTCCTGTTATACATGTCAGAGCACATCTGAACTCTCTTCAAAAAATATTTGTCTTGTTCATCAGCACCTATTACATACAGTGCCTGTCACTTGGTCCGTGATCAATAAACATTTGTTAAACGGCTAATGAATAGAATGGCCAGATATAAAGTGTACTGGAAAAATAACAATGGCAGCACAAGCCTATACTCTCCAAGAATAAGAAATGTGTGAGTAAAAATTATTACTGAAAAGAATAAGACAAATTGAAAGAAATAGTTCATGGCTGAAAAAATCAAATATTATAAATTAGACACCACTATCATTGGATCTAAATGATTTGTTGGTTTAATGCAATTTGAATCTGATTTTAACCATGATTCAATATTTCTAAAGGTCTTTGGAAAATAAACAGATGAGACTAGCTAAGGCAATATTAAAAATTAAAAGAATAAGATGGTAGTACAAGAATCAGCAGACAAGCTACTGTAAGGAAACAGATCTAAAAGAATCCTGGTTTATATAAGTACTGTGCATAAAACAAAAGATGAAGAGAGAGGCTATTCAGTACAGGGATTTGGAAAAACTGACCAAGTATTTGAACTAAAAAAAAGATAGATACTCACTTCTACCATACACTGAAATAATTTTGATATGGAATAAAGAACTAAGTGTAAAAAGAATAAATAAATATTTTATTTACAATCTACCTCTTGCCTTCTGATGAAGTGGATGCGAAAGAGAGATAGTTGGGTGATGGCTGAATTTGATGGTGAAATTAGAGCATTCAACAGGAAATAAAATCGCCATATGTATGAAGAGAGGCAATGAGAGTGTGTGTATGTGAGAGAGAGAGAGACAGAGAGACAGAGAGAGCGACAGAGAGAGAGAGACAGAGGGAGCAAAGGAGATACCAGGGCAAATAGAACTATGAAGCTGAGGATGAGAAATCACTAAGTCACTGAAATATTAAAGAGAATTTATTTTCAGGGAAGTTTTTTTGTTTATCTGCCTTCAGACCCAAACTGAAACTTAGGCTGTTCTGAGTCTCAAGCCTGCCAGCCTTTAGACTGGACTAAACCATCGACTCTCCTGGGTCTCCTTGCAGCCTCTATAATTATAGGAACCAATTCCTTATAATAAGTCTTTTTATGCATATACATCCTGTTGGTTCTGTTTCTCTGGAGGACTCTGACTGCTGCACCATGTGAGGATGGAGCCAGAGATTGCAGGAAAAAAGCCAATGTCCCAATTCCAGGCAATCAGGCAGGAAAAATTCCCCCCTACTCAGTGAGGGACAGCCTTTTTGTTCTAGTCAGGGCCTCAACTGACTGGGTGAGGCTCACCTGCATTGGGGAGGGCAATACGTTACTCAATCTACCTACCTAAATGTTAATCTCATCCAAAACACCCTCACAGACACCCCAGAATAATGTTTGATCAAATACCTGAGCGCCCTGTGGCCCAGTCAACTTGACACCTAAAATCAACCATCACCCATGACATTCTGTGTGTCTGTGTCCAAATCTCTATATGAGTGATGGATGTTCACAAAACTTGTGATCGTCATTTCATGATGTATGCAGGTCAAATCATTATGCTGTATACCTTAAACTTATATAGTGCTGTATGTAAACTATATCTCAATAAAACTGGAAGAAAAAAATTAAAAATAAAATAAATAGAATCACAGCACTCGAGTGGTCGGGGGGCTGCTTGGGAAGCATGGGGTCCCTTGGGCAAGTGACAAAGTGTGACAGGAGCCATCAGCTGGTTGCAGGGAGGGGGCTTCTCAGCCTCGGGAAGAGGATGCTCAGTTGTCTTTAAACTGGGGGGCTGGCACGAAGAAAGAAGGCGTCATATGTGGTGTCGGAGGGCCAGAAGAAAGGTGAGGCGGGGACACAGATAATGTACTAATGACAAAAATTTTTAAAAAAATGATTAGAGCTGCTGAAAAAGGCGGAACACAGATTGTCTCGGGTAGCGGTGAGGTCCCTGCCATTGGCAGGGTTCACGGACTTCAGGCCCCGGGCAGCCCTCCCAGACCTGAGGTTTGGGAACCTAAGTAAAGCACTTGTCATTTGCCCCTTTTAAAATTAATGCTGTTATCAACACTCCTTCATTCTAGCTCTTGAGGACACCTGGGATCCGATACTGCCACCCGGCACATACAGTTCCGAATCCCAGTGTTTGGAAACTAATTGTTTGTAGCTGTAATCAAGTTAGGATGAGGTCATAATGAGTTGGGGTGGGCCCTAATCCACTGACTGGTGCCCTTATAAGAAGGAGAGATTTGTATCATATAGATACAATATTAAAGAAGTAGAAAAATATTTTTCCTTGTGATGAGAACTCAGGATTTATTCTTTTGACAACTTTTACATATAGCATACAGCAGTGTTAATTATATTTATTATGTTGTACTTATTTATCTTATAACTGGAAGTTTGTACCTTGTGACTGCTTTCATCCAATTCCCCCTCCCCCCAACCTCTGCCTCTGGTGATCACAAGTCTGATCTCTTTCTCTATGAGGTTGTTTGTTTTTGAAGTATAATTGACCTATAACACTATGTTAGTTTCTGTTACAAAGCATAATGATTCGATATTTCTATACATTTCACAATGACCACATGGTAAGTCTGGTTACCATCTGCCACAATACAAAGATATTATATAGTTATTGACTATATTCTCCACATTGCACATTTCATATCTGTGACTCATTTATTTTTCAGCTGCAAGTTTGCACAATCTCCCTCACCTATTTCTCTTCTCCTTTCCCTCCTCTCTGGAAACCACTTGTTAGTTCTCTGTATCCATGACTCTGTTTCTGTTTTGTTATGTTTGTGCATTTGTTTTGTTTCTTACATTCTACATATAAGTGAGATCACACAGTATTTGTCTTTCTCTGTCTGAATTATGTCACTTTGCATAATACCCTCTAGGTCCATCCATGTTGTCACAAATGGCATTATTTCATTCTTTTTTGTGGCTGAGTAATATTCCATTGTATATATATACCACATCATCTTTATCGATTCATCTATTAATGGACACTTAGGTTGCTTCCATACCTTGGCTATTATAAATAATGCAGCAATGAACATAGGGACGCACATATCTTTTCTAATTAGTGTTTTCATTTCCTTTGGGTAAATACCTAGGAGTGGAATTGCAGGATCATATGGTAGTTCTATTTTTAATTTTTTGAGGTATCTCCATACGATTTTCCAAAGCGGCTGAACCAATTTATAATCCCACCAACAGTGCACAAAGGTTCCCTTTTCTCCACATCCTCACTAACACTTGTTATTTGTTGTTTTTTGATAATAGTCATTCTGACAGGTGTGAGGTGATATCTCATTGTGGTTTTGATTTGCCTTTTCCTGATAACAAGTGACGTTGAGCATCTTTTCATGTGCCTGTGGGCCATCTGTATGTCTTCTTTGGAAAAATGTCTGTTCATTTTTCAGTCGGGTTGTTTCTTTTTTTGATGTTGAGTTGTATGAATTCTTTGTATTAGATTTTGGATATTAACCCCTTATCGGATATATTGTTGGCTGTGATTCTATTTGATACACACCTGCAGCTCCTTCCAGCCCTGCAGGTGGCCCTCAGGGGTGTCTGGTAGCCTTGCCAGCAGCCTGGCCCCGTCAACCTGCCATCCCGGTAGCGCTTACACTCTGCACAGTCAGGCCCAGAGGTCCTAAACGGATATGGGTCCCACTTTTGATTTTGGAGGCAGTACTGGAAAGATAGCTATCCCAGGGGAGAACAACAGTAGAACATGGATTACTAAGGGAAAAGCAGGCACAAAGGAGACAGATAAAGGCAAAACGAGGAGTTCTGCTGCAGCGCCCTGATGATCTTGCCGTCTCCACACGGTCACACGGGAAGGGAGGCTTAGCCACGGCCAGACTCACGACTTGCGGGACGCCGGGTAACAGCTCTGGAGCACAGGGAGACACGCAGCCCTAAGCCGCTGTCAAAGGCAGTTGTCCATCTCCCTCCCTACCTCGCGGGAGGTGCCTGTCATCTGCACCCCGGTGTCACTAAAGCTCTGGACTTCCTCCGCATGCCCCTTGGGTACAGCTGCAGCTATAAACCACGTGGCTGCAGTTAGAATTGGCTCTTTGGCGGCCAGTGACCCGCATGCTGCTTGTCATCTGGACCCTCTGGTTCAGTGTCATCCGTGGAACTAAGGACGTGGGGAACTGACACCAGGCTGTTTGGTTTCTGCTGTAAGTGATAAACCGTGCGAATCCACGGAGGCAGGCGGACCTAACAGATACAAGGAGTGATGCTTGCAGCTCTGTTCATCCCTCGTGACTGCCTGCGGTCTGCTGACTGCATGTTATCAGTGGAAGAAACATAATCTCCCGAAGCAGAAATAAAGTTCTGATAAGTGCATTGGACGACTTACTCCACTGCTCTGAGCCTTAACTTTCTCTTTTGCCAAATGGGGATTGTAATACCTATTTTTCAGAGTGGCTGTGAGAAGAGCGTGAGAGACTAAATTCACTGGGTTTAGAATAAATTCATAAAATCAAAGTCCTCTACCTGGAAGTAGAGAATCAAATGATGTGAGATTGTTTCGTGCTAAAACATTTTCTTAAAACACTGTAAAATTTGAAGTGAGTCATGATAATCTAGTTTCAATGTAATTACATCCGTTGGGTGTTTATATCATTTTTATACTATATTTTTTGCTATTAAGTAAGTGAAAGATTCTCAGCTATTGCTCTAATTAGCATTTTTGGTTATTATTTAGGATCATATTCTCTCATGTTTTGTTTGTTATTTGTAAACCTCTATACAGTATTGTGTGAAATATTTTAATCTTTCCCCAGATATCTAATGGGATGTTAATATAAAGATCAATTAAAAATATAAAATTACATTTAAAAAATATGATTCTTTCCCAATTGTAATATTAAAAATGTTTTCTAATCTGTTGCTTTTTAGGTTGTTTTTTTTCCTTCCTTCTGTAGCTTGTAAATATTTTATGTTCAAATACATTTGTTTATCCCACTGTGATTTCTTCTACTGCTTCAAAGCTGAGATTGTTCTCATGATACAGATCTGGTAAATATTCTATTACTTGTAGATTTTCTTTTTAGATTTTTAAAGTTTTATTTTTGTTTGATTTGGAAGTTATCTTGTTTGGATGTACCTTAAATATTTTTACACAGTTGATAGGCATTAAAAATATTATCATATCAATGATATTTCAATATATACTTGTTCTTGACCTTCCTGATCAAGTCATGTGTTTTAATGTACAGTTACACTATTCATGTCCTCTCCACTTGTTTTTCTTTGTTGCTAGTATCTGAGATCAAACATTTTCCTATTGTTTGTTCACTGTATTTATTTGACCTATTTAAAAAATAAAGGGCATTGCTTTTTATCCCAGTTACAAAAAACAATAGAGTCTCATTTATAGATGTGCAAAAAATACAGAAAAGTAAAAATAAGAAAAACTCATAATCTAAAACATAATCCTTTTTTAACATTTGTTATATTTCAATTTTTATTATATGTATTTTTAGTTTATGAAGTTCCAAAACCTATAAGATTGGGGCAATACTTTACCTACTCATAGAGTTGTGAGGATTGAACAAAATTAAATGTATGAAGCATTGAGCAGTGTTCAACATACAGTATTTAATGAATATTAACTATTATTTTTTTATTTACATGGTTGTAAAATTTTGTGCTTTGTTTAACTTTATATAAAACTGTATACTTTTCCCCATTCAGTTATAAATATTTTTAATCAAAAATTTTAAACACAGTTTTAACTGGGTTTATAGTATTTCCGTCATATGTGAATATGTCTGTGTATGTTTGTGTGTGTGTGTGTGTGTGTGTGTGTGTGTGTGATTCAACCTGCCATTTTCCTGTTATATATTTTTGGTTTTTCCTGTTAGTATATTTTGGTTTGCATTGTGAGAAAGCATTATCTGTTTTGGAATTGGGTGCTTAGTGTAGAAATCTAGAGCTGAAGTTGTTCAATCAATGACTAGGAATGATGGGTGTGTATATATATGTATATGTGTGTGCTTATGCACGCAAACGCATACACGCTCATACACACACAATGCATATATATACTTTCGAAAGGCCTCATTCCAATTTTTACTCCAAAGATTTTTAAGTTACTGTTTCATTTCAATTTGTCCATATATTGTCTTATTCTTTATTTTACTAATTTTACACTGCTTTTCTTTTTTGCTCCTATCTGAGATTGGGCATTTTCCCATGTGCTTGTTTACTATATCATATTCTTATAAAATATGAATCACAGATTATGTCTTTTGCCTATTTATCTAATTTCTTTCATCATTTCGTGGTCTCTGAATATAGCAAGTTCTGTCTCCAAGGGTCTAATAATGTCCTACTCCATTTCCTTTTGTAATATTTCTATGTTATCCTTATACTTTCTTCATTATGAAAGTGCTAGTGGGGAAATTTGGAAATCACTGATATGTGAAAAGATGCAAAAATAAAAAAACCCATATATTCCAATAATAATAATAAATATGTTGATATTTTTCCAAAAAATTCTATTCAATTTTCTTTGCATATTTGAGTTTTATACATTATTTTTATGCATTGCTAATATTATACTATAAATGAGTCTAATTTCATAAAAAACTATCTGCAAATCTCATTATCACATAGGTGTATTATAATTACTTTAACACTTAATTTAAATATTCATTTTCTCACAATTTTTGCTTTTGCAAATAATAATATGAGTATCTTATTATGTAGATATTGTTCGTGTTTCTAATAATTTCCATTGTGAAATATGTTTAAATGTATAATTATTTGGTAAAATTTTTGAGTACTTTCAAGGCTCTTAAAACATAAGGCAAGTTGCTTTTAAGGACTTGGTCTATGTCAGCATCCATTTATTGTGTCTGATCTTTTGTGGGCCACTTTCAACCTGGAGTCTCATGTTTTTTAATTTTGGAAAAGGTGGTACCAATTTATTTATTTAAATTTATTTAAAATTATTCATAATTCTAGATGGAGAAAAGTGAGGAAACACAGACTTCTTGTAATAGAGCTCAATGAATTATACTTTAACTCATTAATGTGCTAGTATATTTTAACAACTGGCTTTCTGAATAAGAAAAAAGTATGCATTATCTACGTACAAAAGTTTATTATAGATTCTATTGATATAAAGGATGTGTAGCATTAATTTACAAATAATAATAGAGTGTCCAATATTCTTTATTGTAAATTCCAGATAGTCAGTTGACTCTCACAGAAGGCTTTCACTGATAATTTGCCGAACTATTGTGTCAGCAGCCAATTTACGTTTGCAATTGACAAGTGAGCATACTTGTGACGTGAATGTTGGTTGATCAGTTTTCCTTTGTGTTAACAAGTAAGTCAAATGTGAAACAGTGAAGTTGTGTGCTGGAACTGCCCTCATGGGGGTTTCTTTGAAGAATTAAATAGTAGTTTTCAAATACTGGATGAATATTTCTTAAGACATTTTGTGCTGTTCGCAATATAGCAGCTACAGACAGGGCAAAATTTAAATTTTCATTCTTAACGTGTTATTCATCAATTTATGATGTTTAGACAATAAAAATGCCATAAATCAAGCTCTGAAATGAAGCATCTGCTAATTTCCATGCTGTGACTACTTCCACCAGGGCCAATTTAGACCATCAATGTGACATCAGGAGTGAGGAGTTGGGCAGAGAGGCTCTGTAGCAGAGTTTCCGTCATCAAGTCAGACAGACATAAATAACCCCAAAGTGTACCAGTGGTAAAGCATACCAATTGTAAAATAACCAGAAGTGATGAGTTCTAAGTATTTATTACCTTTTAAGTATAATTTATTTACATGTAAGTTTAAATAATTCACCTTTTAATAATGGCTGTTTACTAAATGACATGCCAGATTCTGGAAAATGTAAAATGTAAAAGTATGAAAATGTAAATATAAACCTGAAAGTGTAAGTCATGAAAATGAACCATTACAAGGCGGCTCTAGCATAGCTGCTTAACCCCAAATGTAATGAAAAATTCATCTGCCTGCAGTTCAAGCAAAAGTGTTGTAATGTCTTATTAAAAACAGTGGTACTTCATCTTACCTCTTCCCTCCACTCAGACCTGTTCCCAAGGTGTGATCCACTTCAACTCCTCTAGCCGATTCCACTGGTATTTTTTATTTTTTTAATTTTTATTAAAAAATTTTTTTTTATTGGAGTATAGTTGCTTTGCAATACTGTGTTAGTTTATACTGTATGGCAAAGTGAAACAGCTATACGTATACACATATCCCCTCTTTTTTAGATTTCCTTCCCATTTAGGTCACCACAGAACACTGAGTAGAGATCTCTGTGCTGTACAGTAGGTTCTCATTAGTTATCTGTTTTATACATAGTTGTGTATATATGTCAATCCCAATCTCCCAATTCATCCCAACCCTTCTTCCCCCTTGATATCCATACGTTTGTTCTCTACGTCTGTGTCTCTATTTCTGCTTTGTAAATAAGATCGTCTATACCAATTTTTCAAATTCCAAATATATGAGTTAATATACAATATTTGTTTTTTTCTCTCTGACTTACTTCACTCTGTATGACAGTCTCTAGGTCCATCCATGTCTCTAAAAATGGCTATTTCGTTCCTTTTTATGGCTGAGTAATATTCCATTTTATATATGTGCCACATCTTTATCCATTCCTCTGTGGATGGACACTTAGGCTGCTTCCACTGGTGTTTTTTAAAAAATACTTTATTATTTTCCTTGGTTTATTCATATTAGACCTAACGTGTGGACTTCATGTATTGCTCTCCTACATGCCACATCACCTAACATAGTTACATTATAATTTATGGTTAAATCAACATCAATATTATATTATAAATATTATAAAAAATTGAAAAAATAAAAAAGTACTTTTGAGCCACATGGTTAAAAATGTCTCCTTTCTTGTAAAATCCTTAACATATTGTTAGTGTTAATTACTCTTCACTTCTGATTGATGAATTGATTTCTTTACCTATTTATTTCTACCTAATTTTCTCCCACATATGCTAATATCTTTACTCCATGTATATTAATAGTATTTTTTGTACACGTAATAATATCAGTTTTATTTTATTTTATTTAAATTTCCCTGTACACTTCTAAAACAACCACACTTCAAGATCTCCTAGTTAGTTTCCACTGGTCAGGAGCACAGTGGTGGCTCCTTTTAGGGTCTCCCAGGCTGCAGTCAAGGTGTTGGTTGGGCTGTGGTTCTTTCTAGAGCTTGGGGTCCCGTCTAAGCTCACGTGGTTGCTGGCAGAATTCAGTTATGAGGGTGTGTGTGTTTTACTGGGATTTTTCTCTCTTTGGTATGTCTTTCTTGTTTTCAAATAATTTCACTTGGTAGTTAGCAAAATATATATTATCTAGAAGTTTTCTTTATTGTGCTCCTAATTTATCCTTTTTCTTACTTAACATTTTACGATTTCATCTATAGTTTAGAGGTATCCTTGACTCCTACTTATTACCGGTAGAACAATTAATGATCTTATTCTGCTTTCCCCCTCTCTTTCCATCTTAGCCGCATTCTTTCTACTTTGTTAGAACATATGACATTAACACACCGTTCTTCCACCGGAAGACTTAATTCCCCTTCCTGTCTCTTCTTTCTCTTCTCTGGCATGTTTCCAAGAGGCACCACCCTTTTGCATGAAGCTGATTCTCCCACGGAAGCGCTGATTCTTCATGGCTACCGTTCTAGTCCCAGTCATTCTAAGTCTTTCTCTGTGATTTATCAGGCCCTGACAGTGCTCAGTACTTTGTCACTGCTTTTGGTGATTTGTTCTGCTTTCCTGCATCCCCCACGCTCCTCTCTGCTCGTACACATTCTCTTATCACCCCTTCCATGCTCTTCACACTCAAAGGCTTGGTGGTGGTGGAAGCTGTGTGGAATTTGGAATTTGGTCTGAAGGTTGTGGCAGTCTCTGTTTCCTGGTGCTGTTGAACGTGTAGCTCCTGTGTGCTTTTACTTGCTCATGTGTGGGAGGGGGTGTGGGAAGATTTGAAATCGGGCAGCTGCCATTTTCCTACAGATCTGAAAGCTGAGTAAAAATGGTATTATTTGTTCAATAATGTCCTCTCCACTGTCTAGATTAGTGCCTGATTTTCCCCCTTTGATAATTTTAGTCTCTGTTGTTGTTTTGATCTGCTTTCTGGGAGTTTCTTAGACTTCCTTGTCAGTCCCTTTGTTTTAGTCAGTTCAAGCTACTGTAACAAAAATACCATAGACTGGGCGGCTTAAACAGCAAACTCAGTTTCTCACTGTTCTGGAAGCTGGTGTCCAAGATCATGATGCCGGCAGACTGGCAGATCTGGTATTTGATGGTCAATCTCTTTGTGGTTTGCAGACAGCCATCTTCTTGCTGTGTCCTCACATGGCAGGGTGAGGGGAGAAATAAGGCTCTGGTCTTCTTCTTCTTATAAGGACACTAATCTAAACCCCCTCATGGCCTCATGGAAACCTAATTTCCTCCCAAAGCCCCATCTCCTAGGACCATCGTATCGGGGGTTAAGGCTTCAACCTATGAGTTTTGGGAGGATATAAACCTTCAGTCCATAGAATTGAATTCTTCGTTTTACCTATCATGTTTTCAATTTTAAATAGTTTTGCCTTGCTTTTGCTTTTTATCATAGCATCTGGTTCTTCTTTCATGTTTATAGTATATTTTTGTATCTCTCTGAGAGTAATTATAACTTTTTGGAAGTTTTCCCCTTGATCCCTGAGTTGTGTTTGTTTTTCTGTTTTTCTATTTCTGTCTCTAGCCATTAAATCCTAGTGCAACCTTGATCATTTCTTGCCTGAATTAAGGCAATTGCCTCTGTATCCATCAAGGTCTAACAGGACCACAATAACTACTCTAAGTATTTCAAATAGAGGGACTTTTGTACAGGAAATTGCTTTCATAGCGATGGCTGAGAAGGTGAATGGGATTGTGGGGAAATGCCTTGAGGGCTGCAGGCAGAAATGGGTGAGATGATGCTTCCAGACTCCGAAAGCCAGTGTAGTAAGAAAAACCTAGAATCGTGCAGGATCTGAACAGTGGATTCTGGCTGCCTGGAAGAGCCAAAGAGGGAGAGGAAGACCTAGCTTCTCCCTCGGCCTGTCCCCCGTCTTTCCTGGAACCTCTCCTGGCTAACCCTGCCAGGAAGCAGCAAAGCTAAACCTAACTGAAATCCTGAGCAGCTACAAAGCCCAGGCCTCCCTGCCATCCTTCTTAGGATAGAGAGCAGAACAAAGAGTGTCAGTGAACCAACCTGGGAGACAAGAGTCTGTTCCCCACACACTGGCGAGAAGGAGCCTTCGAACATGCAAGTCCGATGCGCTCTGTCCTCTGCTTAAATCTCTCAAGTGGCTCTGCAGCTATTTCAAGAACAGCAAAGTGGTTTATCACCGCCCAAAAAGACAGGTGCCCGGGGCCCAACTCCTCCTCACACTCACCTTCCTCTTGCCTTGCTGGCCTGCTCGTAGCTCCTTGAATCCCTCATACAAAGCATGCTCCTTCCGTGCTGAGCCCGCTTTATTCTCCCTGTACCTCTCTCTCACCAGCTGCCATTTTATCTTTTTGTTGGTTCACTTTTGGGGGGGACAAGAATATAAGCTACATCAAAGGAGGAACTTTATTTATTGCTTTATCCACAGCACCTAGAATATCTAGAATATTGTAGGTAACCACTTAATGCTTGTTGGGTGAACGAGTTCATTAGGCAATTACTCATCGAGCATTGGGAACAAGGCCAATGCCGGGGGCACACGTGCATTGTGCAGGGACCTTCCGCTGCATTATCCTCCCACACTCAAGAAAGCAGGGACGTGAGGGGTGTCCTGACTGTATTTTTTCAAAACCTATAAAATTTATTGAAGTGGAAACCTAGAGGCTTATCTCTCTCTGGTAGTGCTCCCAGAGGATTCAATTTCAAAAAGCAGTCAGCAAAAATTCCCAAAACATTCCTGCAGAAAGAATAAATACTCTCAAAATACAGAAATAAGAGAGAAAAGAAACCAATTAGCTGAATAAACAATAGAGATCATTTGCCCAAAAGCTGCCTCAACCATTTTGTGAGCTGATCATGAAAAAATTACTTTGAATTTTATTTCTTATATGTGTTGCATAAATTAGGAAGAGGGAGAGTAATCCATGGTATAACTGGCTTCGCTCCAAACTTTCTCCAAAACACACAGAAAAATAAGTTCTAGAAAAACAAGCCAGCAAGTTCACAGAAGTCACTGCCAGAGACGTCAATTACTCTGAGAAAATTACGGTTTGCAATTTTGGTTTCTTTCTCCTTTGCTCTTGTCTTCTCATGTTATACTTCACCACAGAACTCCTTCAGTGTATCTACACACCCTCACACACACAGCCATGCCCTCATAGGTTTTGCTCTCTCCCCAGTACTCAGAACCGTGCCTTCCCCCCAAAATGAGCTGGGTTACTAAGAGAGGGGTGATAAGCAGGGTCAGTCAGAAGACTGATAATAGCATTAGCCTGCTGAGCCTGGACCCTCTGCTGCCCAGGACCAAATGCCCTGGCGTTCAGCACAATTTGCCCATCTGTTTTCCTACTTCCCACACATGAGTGTTCTGTAAAGGGCCTCTGGTAGCTGCCTGCATGGTGACTTCAGCCATGGGGAATTTTCTCATAATGCTGAACTTCCAAAAAGAAGAAAGAGATTTTCTCTTCCGTTTCTCATAAGAACTCTCTTGGCCCCTTTACAGATTTGCCCATTCTTCTAACTTTTACATTGTTATGAGTGAGATTTTCCTAAAATATTTTAGAGCTATTTCTTAGTCTGTGCTAAACCAGGAACAAAATGTCTGTTCTAATGTTCCTCTAAAATAAGAACCTGAATTACAGCTAAGTAATGACAAGGGAAATGCAATTGATTCTTCTCGATGCGATTAAGTGTCTCATGCACAACAAATACAGGTGGATTTTGACGTTCTCATGCAAAAAAAGTTACAATTTACTGAGCCTCTGTTACATATACACATACACACACACACACACACACAGACATATATTTATTTTACAAAAAGTCAATCATACTATTTTTAATGTTTCGTGAACCAGTTAACCTGATTTTTGTAAAATTAGCAATGTACATGATGTATTTTTCTATATAACAACCTTGATCTATAGCATAATTTTAATGTCATAATATTGTATTCTATGAATGTGCCATAATTTATTTGAACCATTTTCTATTTTTGGAAACACAGCTTGTTTCATTTTTTTTGCAATAATGAATAGTATTGCTATGACCAGTCTTATACAAACACCTTTTAAAATAGCTCCAATTATTTTCTTTAAAAAATTAGTAAGAGTGAAATTACAACAGAAGATTCTGGGAAGAGGGTGGAGTAGGAAGCACCAGAGTCTGGCTTCCCACCTAGACAACGACTGCACTGGCAGAATCTGTTTGCGGTAACTATTGTGGAAGTCTGGAGTCTATTAAAGGTTTGCAACTTCCAGGGGAAGACTTGGACCAGACAGCACAGTTAATATTAGTCAATTTCAGTGCTTAGCACGGTAGCAGTCACCCATTCTCCCTCCCCAACCACATGGCAGGCAGCTGTGCGCACATTCCTGAAGCAGCTTGCACACAGCTTGCAAGAGCCAGGGGTGGCGAAAAGGACCCTGTCCACAGACATCAGGTGTCTGTGCTCTGATTGCTGATTGCTGCTTCTGATCACAGAGGTAAAGAAAAGGAGGGGGCAGCCATTTGTTGTATCTCCCACCACTGTTGTGAGCCCCTTCTCTTACTGAAGTGAATTCCAGAATATTTAAAGACCAGAACCCTTTCCACCCCACCCTATCATTTTTATCTTTTCCTCCTTTTAGGAACCACACACGAAAGACCAGGACATTCAAAAAAACCTGCATGTACAAGGAAAATTAGAAAGTAACTATACATGCCCAGAAAGGCTAAGAGAAGACCTTGAGTTTACACCTCAGACTGATCCTCAGCACAGAGACAACCAACAGCAATTAAATAACAAAAACAATAACAAATAACAATGAGCATGGAGAAGGCAAAGAATCTGATTTCCAGAGTTACATTATTAGATTCAAACATCCAGTTTTCAACAAAAGTATCACAAGGCATACAAAAAAATAGGAAAACATGGCTCACTCAAAGGAAAAAAATAAATCAATAGAAACTGTTCCTGAAAAAAATTCTGATGGCAGATCTATTTAGATAAAAACTTTAAAACAATTACCTTAAAGATGCTCAGAGAACTAAAGGAAGATATGAGAAAGTCAAGAAAATAATGTAGGAACAAAATGGAAATATCACTGAAGAGATACAAAACTTAAAAAGAAACCAAAAACAAATTCTGGAGCTGAAAAATACAATAACTGAAATGACAAATTCACTAGAGGGATTCAAAGACAGATTGAGCAGACAGAAGAAAAAAGTCAGTGAACTTGAAGATAAGACAATAAAATTGATTAAATCTGGGGAACAGAAAGAAAGAAGATTGAAAAAAGTTAACAGGGCCTGAAGGACCTGCAGGACATTATCAAGGGCACCAACAGACACGTTGTCGGAGTCTCTGAAGGAGAGGAGAAAAAAGAGCAGAGAGAATATTTGAAGAAATAATGCAAAACAACTTCCCAAATTTTATGAAAAACATTAATATAAACAGCCAGGAAACTCGACAAGCTCCATACAAGGTAAATCAAAGAGACCCACTGGTACAAATTATAATCAAACTTTCAAAAGCCAAGCACAAAGAGAAAATCTTGAAAGCAGAAAAAGAAGTGAATCATCAATGCAAGGGGTACTTGACAAGATTACCAGCAGATTTCTCATCAGAAACTTTGGAGGCCAGAAACCAATGGGCTGATATATTCAAAGTTCCAAAAGTAAAAAAAAAAAAGTCAACCAAGGAGCCTACATCTGGCAAAACTGTCTTTCAAAACTGAGGGAGAAAGTAAGACATTCCCAGATAAATCAAAGCTGAGTGAGTTGACCACTAGACCTGCCCTGCAAGAAATGCTCAAGGGAGTCCTGCAAAATGAAATGAAAAGCCATTAGATAGTAACTCAATGCAGTCCCTATCAAAATCTCAATGATGTTTTTTGTGGAAATAGAAAAACTCATCCTCAAATCTCAAGGGACCCTGAATAGCCAAAACAATCTTGAAAAAAAGAATAAAACCAGAGGACTCATACTTCCTCATTTCCAAACTTACTACAAAACTACAGTCATCCAAAAAATGTGATATTGGTATAAAGACAGACATATAGACCAATGGAATAGAATAAAGTCCAGAAATAAGCCCTTGCATATTAGGTCAAATGATTTTTGACAAGGGTGCCAAGACTATTCAGTGGGGAAAGGACAATCTTTTCAACAAACAGTGCTGGGAGAAATGGATATCCACATGTAAAACTATGAAGTTGGATACCTAGCACTATGTACAAAAATTAACTCAAGGTGGATCAAAGATCTAAATGTAAAACCTAGTACAATAAAACTTGCAGAAGACTACATAGGACAAAAGTTTCAGCACATTGGATCTGGCAATGATTTCTTGGGTATGACACCAAAGGCACAGATAACAAAAGGAAAAATAGACAAATTGAATTTATTGAAAAATTTAAAACTTTGTCATCAAAAGACACTATCAACAGAGTAAAAAGGCAACCCACTGAATGGGAGACAGTATTTGCAAATTAGGTATCTGATAAGCGATTAATATCCAGAACATATAGAGAAATCCTAAAACTCAACAACACAAAAATAAACAACTGATTCAAAAATAGGCAAAGGAATTGGATAGACATTTCTCCAAAGTAGGTATACAAATGGCCAATAAGCACATGAAAAGATGTTCAACATCACTATTTATTAGGGAAATGCAAATCAAAACTACAATGAGTTGCCACCTCACACCCACTATGATAGCCACTATCAAAAAACAGAAAACAAACATTGGTGAGAAACTGGAATACTTGTGCACTGTTGGTGGGAATGTAAAATGGTATAGCTACCATGATAAACAGTATGGTGGTTCCTCCCCCAAAATAAAAATATAATTTCCATGTGAAAGCAGGGTCTCAAAGAGATATTTGTACACCCAGGTTCTTAGTAGCATTATCACAGTAGCTAAAACATGGAAACAACCCCAAGTATCCATCAATGGATGAATGGATAAGAAAATGTGGTATATATGTACAATGGAATATAATTCAGCCTTAAGGAAGGTAATTCTGAAACATGCTACAGCATAGATGAACCTTGAAGATATTATGCTAAGTGAAATAAGCCAGTCACAAAAAGATAAATAGTGTATGATTCCACTTCATAGAGATAGAAAGTAGAGTGGTGGTTGCCAGGGACTGGGAGGAGAAGAAATGAATGAGGAGTTATTGTTGAATGGTTATAGAATTTCAATTTTACAAGATGAAAAGCATTCTGAAGATGGATGGTGGTGATGGTTGGACAACATTATGAATATAATTAATACCACTGAACCGTACACTTAAAAATGGTTGAGATTGCAAATTTTATGTGTATTTTACTACAATAAAACACAATGAAAAAAAGTAAAATTGCTGGGTCAAAATATGTGCATACTGCCAAAATTGTTGATGTCTATTATTAAATTGACTTACAGAAAGTTTGTACCTATTTACTGATTGGAGGGGTCATTTTTCCTTTAGGAAATTGATATGCCAAAGTACCTCTCTCATGTGTGTCTTTCCCACCTACTCTTTAATTATGTCCCCTGAGAGCTTGTAAAACGCTGCTACCTTCTAAAGGTAGATATGATTATCAAAGTTTTAGGAAGAGAGCATATCTCTAACAACCACTGTGGAGGGGAGTGCTTTCATGGCTGTCCTTTGTTGGCTATGGATGCTCATGGAACTAAAATGGTCCCTGGTTTCAGGAGGTGTGGGAACATGCTGAGATGGCAGAGGCCAGGTCACAGACCCACCTAAGGCATGAGATACGGGAAGCAGATTATGGCTACCATATTAGATAGTAGAGTGCATTTTTCAGAATGGTCTGATCACAGAGATCTCTGGAGCTCTACTTGCCATTCCATTCCTGATTAATAGTTTATTTATTGCCTTTGAATGATTTGATTGTAGGTTTGCTAATTATTATAGCATTATATCATTAGCAAGGTGAGAGTATCCAGTAACCTAAGCAACTATCAGTGGTGCTGATGTGGCTTCATCTTAGCCAGATGTTTCCCCACTTGTTGGAATGTTCTTGGCTTATCTTCTTATGATCAAGAGATCGTAATTATTCCACCACCTCTTTCTTCTTATCTTGCCTATTTCTTCTTACATTTTACTAATCAAGCCTGGCTTCCTAAATTCACTGATATTTTATATTCTCTTTCTATAAACATAATATACAGAATGCTTCCAAGCACATACTTATTCAGTATACTCCAATTTTCTTTTTTATAGTTTAATTTTACTCTTTAATCCATATTGAAATGAATTTTGAGTGAGCCTTTTTTTCTAACTAGTTAATCAATAATCCAATTACTATGCATTAAATAATTCCTATTTTCTCCATTGATCTGAAATACAAACTCTATCATATACTAAGTTATCATGTTCTTAGATAGATTTCTGCATTTTCTCTTCAGTTTCATCAATGTGCCTGCCTATTTTGATAATGATACAATATTATTAAATGTATTGTAACTTTACATTATGATGCCTGGCAATGAAAGTGGCCTTTTATATGCTTCTTTCTGAATTTCATGTGTGTGTGAGGTAAGGTTTGGATAATTTTTTCTCCACTGCATGTTTTTCAAGATGACCCTTAGCTTCATTTTGTTGATTTATGAAGAGTGTCTATCTGGTATTTTGTATAGAGCTACCTGAAATTTAAAAATCAACTTTGAAAAATTGATTTCTTTACAATATTGCTTTCTCCTTCTCTTCCTTACCTCTGCTCCAGTAGGAACATAGTATGCTTCTCAGTTTATATGATTTTGAGAAGTATTCCTAAGTAATTTTGTTGTTTTATTCACTTATGACCTGAGTCATCCTTCCTTCTCAAGCTTGTTTCTATGTATTTTATATTCTTGTTTCAATATTTAATACTAATATCTAATAACAACTGAGTACTTACAGTGTCCTAAACCCCTCACCTACTTTATTTCACTTATTTTTCCAAAGTGCCTTATGATGTAGGTATTATCATTGTTTCTGTTTTGCAGATAAAGTAATTGAAGCCTAACTAGGTTTAATAATTTGCTCAAAATCACACCATGTGTCCTCTTATTTACTACATCAGGGAACCTAGATTTTAGAGAACAAAAGAACTACCTGGGGGTCTGTTTAAAATAGTTTAAAATTTCAGAATCCTTGGCCTGTGCTCTGAGATTTTGAGTCAGGAATCCTGGGGGTCTCAGGAATCTGTACTCCTCCTCCCCTAGCCTGGTGTGGGTGACGTGATCCACACCATGGGAAGGATTGCACTGAGGTAGGTATCATGTGAATGGTGTCTTTTTCCATTCTATTTTCCTACTGGTTATTTTGCTAGAATATTAATAGGAAACCAACTGATGTCTGTGTATTTATTTTATATCTTGCCACCATCTAAGCCATCATACATACATACAAAAAGTTTTCACTTCATCCTTTTGGGATAATGAGATAGATGATCATAGCACCTGGCACAATGTCTCAATAACTATTAAATAAATGAGTAAATTACCTGAAAATATTGTAAATGTCCTTTCTTTGATGGCGTTTATATTGACATCGATGGGGCATTTTCTATTAGCTAGGACTTCCAGAACAATATTAACTAACAGCATTAGCACTTTGTTCTTTTTTGTCCCTGCTTTTTAACATTCAACACAGACAACAGAAGGTAACAAAGATAGGAATTCTGATAGGCTATATTTATTTTCCTAAATAACAATTGAGCTATTATCCACTTTTTCTGAATGTAATTAATTTTTGTAAATATTTTTATATTCTTAAAATATTCTAAATATTTATAAAAACAGATCTTGAGATTTACTTGAATGTTGAAATTAAGGCAATAGTGTCCATAAAGTATTTTGATAAGACAAATCATGGAAAACTCAAATACAAGTTAAGAAAAAAAAGAGAAATATAGTCTAAAAGATTTGTTTTAAATGTTACCTAAGGTCTAGCTCCTGAGGTCAATGCCCTTAACTTCTCACTAAAAGACATATACTCACCACACTAAAAATTAAGAGCCACAGAAAGGTCATTTTCAGAACTTGGGAAGAATCTCAACTGCATGAGATCCATAGGGTCAATTTCTGTAGGTTTTACGGGAAATCTATAGCAACATGGAGCTCACTGGTGTGGAGAGGACAAAAATCTGATTGGCATGGATTTTGGAGAGAATTGAAAGAGAGAAGTTGGAAATGGCAAGTGTATAGTAGCAAGAACTCTTTAGAGTAGATTTGCTGTAAAAGCGAGCTGAGAAATCAGGCAACAGGGGGAGGCACAATGGTGTCAAAAGAAGGATTTCTTTCAATGGGAGGGGTAATAAAGTGTTTGCAAAATTAGGGAGCGACCCAGCAGAGTGGGAAAAACTACTGATGCAGGGGAGTGAGAGACAAAGAGAGAGAGAGAGAGAGAGAGAGAATAAGCAAGAGGGAATGAGATGTGGTGAACAAGTTGAGATGTTGGCCTCAACGTCGTAATTGGAGAGAAAGCAGGGACTTTGTGGGCACAGATTCAGGTGGGCGGGTAAGTGTGAAGAAGGGGGCTGTGGGCATCCTCCCTTAATTGCTTTATTTTCTAAGTGGAAGGGAGCCAGGTGACTACTGAGAAGGAGGATGGGAGGAAGGCATGGGAGGTGTGAAGCAACACAGAGAGAATAGTAGTCAACAAGGAGAGAGGGAGAGTAAGTGCGTGAAGGAAGTTCAGCATTACAAGGGCCACTGAGGCTGTGGTCATGACCTTGAAGGAGACAGAGCAGTATGGTCTCATCCAGCTGAGCTGCACGGCTTCAAGTGCAGAGTAATCCTGTCAAAATAATGATGACGTTAGACATGTGCATAAGGATGTTCTCTGTCCTCCGAGACCACTTCTTCCCACCTGACGAGACACCTGCAAAGGAGCTGCACTGACTTCTCAGTGGATGAAGAATGGGGATGTGTCCAGGGGGAGAGGGGAGAGGAAGGGGAAGGCACTCGTCCAGGTAAACAATCTTGTTCCTGTCACTAATAAAAGAATGAAACATCAACAGAGGCAGAAAGCATTAAGACAGATGCGAAATGTGGCCAACTTGTTATATACGAAAATCAAGGTGAAGATTATTGGAAATTGATCGAAAGCTGAATTGGTCACACACAACAGGGCTGTTCTAGCTTAGTAGTATTAAGTATACAGTATTCATGCAAATGGAAACCTCTCAGTATGTACATTCAACTTGAGCCCGCAGCTGGGGTTATAAAATACTCTCAAATAGTATATCAACGACATTGCTAATTTTTTTTAACGGCTCCTATAAAATCTCCATACTCTTTGCCTCCATGCTGTGATTTTCTAAAAAGTAAACTTGTTTCATTAAATGTTCTGAATAACCAAACAAACTTAAATGGTTCTTTCTGGGTAAATATCTCAATTTTTAAGGAAAGCTAACTGTTAGGCCAAATGGTCCCCAAGGTGTGTGGTAACTCCCAGGCAATGGTGCTCTGGTCAGAGGAGGGGTCTCTGAGGCACAGCCGTTCAGAGCCAGCTGAGGGGCATCTGCCGTCCTCACAGGCCTTGTGCAGCCGCCCGGGTGTGCTCACCAGCCGCTGCAAGGGTTTGGGGCCAGCCTGGAAGAGACGCCCGCCCTCCTGCACCGTGACCACCCTTCCCTGCCAATTTGGCTGGGAACCCCTGGAGGGCGCCGGCTCCAAGGGTGAAAGCAGCCTGGGAGCGGCAGTCTTCACTCTACCGCCACCGCTGCGGTGAGACAGACCTGTTGTGCATGTTTTAATTTTAACTCGAGCTTTGGAGTTAGCTCCCTGATACACATGCCAAACTGCTCTGTGGCTGTCGGCTTCCTCCTTCTGATTTTATCCATTGAGGTGGGCTCTGTCTAGAGATCATGAGGTCTATGAAGTACAAGGCTTCATAGGAGCACCAGCCTTTGGGTGCCTGTCCTTCAGGAGGCTTTGGGGTCAGAGTAGGTGGGTGGTTTTGCAAAGAGAGTAGGCTTAATTGAAAAACAGAAATTCAAGAACCAGCCCCTGACCTGAGAATTGCAGCAAGTGGGGTGAGTCTAAAAGTTTCGGTGCTCATTTTAGTTACTCATCCGGCTCCTGGATCAGTGAGGAGACCCGAGCCTCCGTCTCAGGCAATAAATCGACAATCACTTGTAAAGAAATCATTGCCACTTCCTCACTTTGCATAAATTTAATGTTTTCGATTCTCTGGCGTAGCTTGCCAAAGATGTGCATAGATGGATTTCAACGAGATTGCAAATTCTCCAAATTCTATACAAAGCATAAATCTTACATGTACAGATCTGGGGAAGCAAACAAGCAGACAAAATTGTTACAAAAGCATTAGTGTCCCAACTCTAACATGTTGAGTAAAACCCATGTGACCAGTCAAATGCAGACAGAGAGAAAACAGGAAAACCCTGAATGTGACTTCACACATGCTTACTGAGCTTTCCCTACACCGGAGCGGGGAGGCTGGGCGAGCGCCCTCTTTTTTGTTTGTTGTTGTTGTTATTCCAACTTCTCTTTACAAGAAAGATTGTTGTTTTCTAATCTTTTTAGCACTCAGACGTCCTTTATCATTGCTAGCTGACTTGCCAGGGCCAAATAAAGGGAAGGCGCCCTCCAAGTGTGCCCGAGTTTTGTTATTCTGTCTAAGGCTGCTGTGCTGATTCACAGCAAGAGAAATACCAGCTCTGGAGAAGGGAAAGAGCCAGTGCTCGTATGTCAGGAAGCTTTGTGCCTCTTTAAAAGACAGCAGAACTTCCCCCCCCACATTATAAAAATCACTAGCTCCATGTGGAAAATTTTAAAAATGAAATAGAAAAATACATACTTTTAAATCTACTGCTTAGAGATAGTCATTGCTAAAGCACAGGGGTTTTCATTCCAATTTTTTATAAATTTAAATCATTCTGCCATTGGTTTTGTACCATGATGTTTTTTTACCCATGTAGCCATTCTCATACTGGTAGATTTATCTAGTCTGAAGGTTGCTAAGGGCAGGTTAATGGGCAACATTCCTCAGTGCAATTTTTAGTAGGGAGCAGACATTTAATAGGGGCTAAACAAGGAGCAGCTGTTATTATTATTGCTGAAATGCAATCTTTTCCTACTCTACAGTCTGGTTCTTTGACATAGTGGGCAGATAGAAAACTTGAAAAACTCTGATGCCTGGTAGAAATTCCCACAGGGCCTCATTCTATGTCTGACCTGCCTGTAGCGTTTGGCTTATAGGGGCCACACCTCCCAAGATTCAAGGTATCATTAACAATCTTCCCCGCAGGGATGCTGCAGGGGCAGCAGGACAGTGTGACCTGTGTGACCAGGACAGTGGTAATGGCCCCCTCTCAGAAGCGCCCACTCTCAGAAGGGTCCTGTGCTTGGTTTTATGCTCTACTGTTGCCATCTTGAGATTCTTCAAAATTTATCTCTGAACTTGTATTTTGTCAGTGAAGTCCGATGGGCCAATGGAGCATGCTTGCGAGAAGAGGAGATACACAGGGTCTGTGCGTCTGCTGTCCCCCCTCCCAATCCCACAGAGCATCAGAGTCTCCACGAGCACAGGAGTCCCAGGGACCCACCAGGCTGGGACTTCAGTGGGACTCAGTGAGTTACAAGGTGTCAAGCATGTTACCTTTGTGTCTGAGTAAGCAGGGTACTGACAGCCCCAAGAGGTTACACTTTTTGTCTGATTTAGAACTTGCTTTGAATGGAGAAAGAATGCATTTGTACTCTAAGCAACAGGAACAACCAGGGAAACCTTTCTTATTCTTGTTACTTTCTGACGTTAGCCAACCACTTACGCTGCAGAAGAAAAAAGAAGGAAATGGAAATATAATTCCTCTTCCTTGAGCCCTTCTTTGTCACCAGCAAGCTAAAGATAGGGAGTGTTGGTAGCATGTCAAGAGATGAAATAAAAATAGTAGGGTTTTGTGTAAGTTTCCACTGTTGTGGTAAGAACAAAATACATACACGTGGACAAGCTAGGAGATAAAAATGTGTGGATCTTGGTTACTGAGTGGGTGCTCCACGTGGCTTTTTCTGGTAGTTGCTACTTCCAATCAGGCACCCTGGTCTCCAGGAGGGAGATCACCAACAAAGCACCGTTTTCGTTTTAAGCCATGGGTAGTAACTTGTTCTCATGGCCATGCTGGGTTCTCTGCTTGGGGTCCGTTGTGCTCTCTGAGCCAGGCTCTGGTCTGGGCACAGCACCTACAGAAACTCCGCACTCCCAAAGGAACTTGTTGGGAGCCCTGGACCACATGAGAAACGTTTCTCTCAATGTGCTTTCACCTCTGCAGCAATCTTGCTTCCAGGTCTAGCCGGATACCTACTGCTCCATCTCTGGATTTTGATAATTTGATAATTCCAGTATGAGGTCTGGAGAACCAAACATGATATAATCCTTGTAACTTGTACTTTACTTACTTTTCCATCTTCTCTATTTGTAAAGACAAAGCTCAGAATCTCCCTGGTGATACATACCTTATTATATGCCAGGGCATCTAAAGCATTTTCAGTCAATAAAATGGTCCACCCAAATCTTCATCCCCTTGGGGGTTTTTGATGCTACCTTGTTGAAGTGCCACAAAAAGTGAATTTGGTCTCTAATGTTTGATACACAGACTGTATAAAAACATCCACTGCCCAAAAATATAGTTGAAGAGGTGCATTTACTTAATTTCTTTCATTATTCAAGCCACAGGTTTAGATTAACAGGTGCCTGATACAGCTTTGTTCAGAGAGTGAACAGGAGATGCCATTCTTATGGTTACTGCACCTTTTAAAACAACTTGAAAAGTGTACAGCCTGTAATCCTAACTCCTGGGGGGAGTAAGGTTTTGTGTCTGTGTGTGTGCATGTGTATGTGTGTGCGAGAGTTAGGTTTTGTGTCTTTGTGTGCATGTGTATGTGTGTGTGAACGTGTGTATGTGTGTGCGAGAGTTAGGTTTTGTGTCTGTGTGTGCGTGTGTACGTGTGTGCGAACGTGTGTATGTGTGTGCGAGAGTTAGGTTTTGTGTCTGTGTGTGCGAACGTGTGTATGTGTGTGCGAGAGTTAGGTTTTGTGTCTCTGTGTGCGAACGTGTGTATGTGTGTGCGAGAGTTAGGTTTTGTGTCTGTGTGTGCGAACGTGTGTATGTGTGTGCGAGAGTTAGGTTTTGTGTCTCTGTGTGCGAACGTGTGTATGTGTGTGCGAGAGTTAGGTTTTGTGTCTGTGTGTGCGTGTGTACGTGTGTGCGAACGTGTGTATGTGTGTGCGAGAGTTAGGTTTTGTGTCTGTGTGTGCGTGTGTACGTGTGTGCGAACGTGTGTATGTGTGTGCGAGAGTTAGGTTTTGTGTCTGTGTGTGCGAACGTGTGTATGTGTGTGCGAGAGTTAGGTTTTGTGTCTGTGTGTGCGTGTGTATGTGTGTGTGAACGTGTGCATGTGTGCGCATTCTCTAAGAACAGAGGTCTCTTTCGGTGAATTCCAGTTCTTTGTAAAACTAGCATTTAAAGAAAAATTTTCTGCCATTAGAAGTGATTAATCCACCCCCACTTTTTCTCTCATCAGTGAATTAAATTAACATGGTGTGTTCCTTCCTTTGAGAGATTAGCAATGAAAACTGTTCCACCTTTCCTCATCAATACACACCTGAGAAATTAAAATAGGTGCCTGTTCTTATTTGTTGCTGCTTGTGCTGGCTGTTTGTATGATGACCTTCAGCCAGTTTTCTTTCCACGCATTTGCATTCATCTGAAGAGTCATTTCAAATCATTTTCTAAGGTTTTCAGAGACACCAGATCCTAAGCTTTAGTCATCATCAAATGAGTTAAAATAAATGCACTCCTACTAACGTATTCATATTCAGAACCTACAAAGAACACTGATTTCTTAATAAAGGTATGTGTTTAAAAGAACGAAGAGCTGAATTTTAGATCAGTGCTTTCTGCTTAAGGCACTGAATAAACTAGGCAAAAGAAAAATAGAGAAAAAGAATCCGTTTGCCTTGCCTCCTTCCCTCACTGGGCATTTTCTTGTTATTATTAAGGAATCCTGGTCCCTCAAATGGCCAGTTGCTCCTTGTGGCTGCTTCTCATAGTGACGTTGCTGTCTGCCATCCAGATCTGAGAAGTGATACTTAAAAATGGGAAACTTTTCTTACTTGCATTAATGATTCACTATTTAACAAAACCTTTGGGCTGCCAATGAGAATGCTCCCATTTCAAATTAATTTTCCTAAAATTAAAACTCCATGAGTTTCCCCTATGGATGATGAATTCAGGGAAGTGGTGGTGAGGCACATCTTTGAGGATAGAGCATCATAAGACATCCTCCAAAGTTATAGGACCATTTCAGATCTCTGTGTGGGCTCTTTACTTGGACATAACTGTCTGCTTGATGTCTCCACTTGGAGATCTCCAGGTTAACTTGGCCTCAATGTATCCTCACATGAAACCATGATCTTCCCATCCAAGGCTATTGTAGGAGAACACGGTGTTCCCTGTCCCAGGATGGCACCACTCTACTCAAGTGTAAAAACCAGACTCCTTGATATTTCTCCCGTCTCTTCATCGGAGGAGCCCCCCCCCCCAATCTTTCAGGTCCCAGCTTAATGCTTTAGAACCTCTATCAACACCCAAGCTAGGTCTGTCTTTTTACTTTTTTACATTGTCCTGTACTTTGTAGGCATATTATTTACTAAATTAATCAATTACTATTTAAGTGGGTGGTTATTTGTGTGACTTCTCTCCTGTTTTAGAATGTTAACACCAGGTAAGCAAGGACTGAAACAATTTGTTCACCATTGCATTCCTAGATCCCTTTCCTAGCTCTAAGCAGGCACTTAGGAAGTGTTTGCAATATGAATGCCAAATATGTTATGACAGTAAGTAATGTATGAGCATCAGAAAGATTCGACAATATAACAACCCCTGCCCTGCCAGCCTTGCAACACACAAATCCATTGACAGTGCTGTATTCTACTAGTACTGTTGACAGGACCTTTCTTCATGTCTAAATGGCCTCTGCAGAGTACGAAATTCTCACTCCCATTTATTTGCTTTATTATATATCACCTGTAAGCTTCTAGAGGGACGCAACTAAAGGAACTCATCTGGGATTATTATAAACAGTGTGGCCAAGATCGCCAGAGCTCTCTGAGATCTGCTACTTTTGTTTTCCTGGAAACACAGAAAAACGGCCTCCCAGAGCCCGTGCAGTGAGTTGGGTATTGACTGTGTTCTGGCCAGTGGGATGTGGTGGGCATGATGTCAGCACTTCTGGGCTGCACATGCAGAGCGCCTTCTCCTCCAGGGGCAAGCTTGGAGGCTGCATGTTGCATATGGAAACACCACAGATAGAAGGAGCCTGGGTCATTGAGTCACTGCTTGGAGGAGAACCAGCCAACTCTGACTGGATTGTGATATGAAGAAGAAAAACATTTATTGTGTTAAGCCACTGAGATTTGAGAATTGGTACAGCAATTAAATTACCAGGACTAATATAAAAATATTGGTACTCTGAAAGGCTATAATAACAAAAATCTGATGTCTGACATTGACTTAGAGTCAGGTGGCAAGAAAGATGGTGATCTATGAGGAAATATTTAGTAAAAATTTTACCTGAAAATCTCTTTGGAAGTAAATTGTGAGTCTCATGGTTTGGCAACTCTAGCAAAAGTGGTTGGAAAAAAATCAAAGTGTTAATGTGGGTTTGCTACAGTTGGCTGTGTTGGCACACTGTTAAAAGAAAGAGAAGAACTCGGGAGAAAACTGGCTAGTTTGTAAGCAGAGAGTCCAGAAACTTGAGTCCATGAAGGGTTGGAAATTCCAACTGCTTCTGGAACACAAACAGTAGGAAATGAGATATTGGAATAAAAAAGCCTTTAAGCTTCAAAGCCGTATTATGACTCAGCCTCATGGCGATGATCAAATTAAGAAACTGTTACAGGCAGTTAAGCTGTTATGTTAAGCTGATATAGGCAAGGGCATGAGAAAGCAAAAGCAAAAAAAAAAAATGTAGAATTGCAAATCTGGTGTGCAGAAATGCTTAAGGTGTGGTTACAACCATATGGAACTGTTTGGAAGCAAATGTATCAGAAACCTTCTAAGGTTCCAAGGAAATTATATTGCCAAAGAAACTACAAAACTGGTCTAAAAAGACCAGGTGATGGACAGATAGAAAGTGGGATCCAAAGCCTATGTAGAGCCTCTGAAAGAATACCCACCCCCCTCCAACACCCAGGTCAAGTAAGGAGCGCAATGTAGAGAGGAAGGACTCCCAAGGAGGAAGATCCAGGGCAGGGATCCCTGAGAAGAACAGACCTTGGAACTTCTGACCAGGGGCCCCCAAACAGGGCAGAGAAGTGAGGATGCTTGTCCTGCAGGGTCCAAGTGTCCCTGTGGGTCAGTGACTGGTGTGTCTCTGTCCTTTCCCCAGGGGCGGTGTTTACTGCAGTCATCCTGTGCTTGTATATCGAGTGGGAGGAGAGCCTCACTAGTCTCTCTCGTTTGTAAGTTGCGGCACCAAGAGCAGGCACACGGGGCCTGATGGAGCGGAATTGCTGGGAGGTCCGCACCCTTGTATGGGATGCAGTGTCTGTTGGAACTCTGGGCAGCCTCTCTAGGGAGGACCCGAGAGTGTTCCGCAAACGGGAAGACAAACGTTCAGGTGTCTGAAGGGTCTGGCCAAGTCGGCTAGAGTCCACTGTATGTCTTTTGTCCTCTGCGGAGGAACACAGCTAAACACGCCCCCGACACGTGCGCATTAGCGGGGCTGTGTCGCTGACTGCCAGTTACCTACCATGTCCACAGAACCACGCCCCCTGAATCATTCCTTTCTCCCTTAGGCGGTGAACTTGGAGGCCACGGTTTGAAGGTGGCACAAAGATGGAAGAGCCTGTGCCCCTACATCATTTCTCGGAGTGTTCCATGGGGTATGTGAGAAAGGAACGCATTGTTTCAAGCCACTGAGATTCCGGACTTTACTGTTTCAGAAATTAGCCTAAGTGTACGGGTCAGTGGACCCCAGCTGACGACCGTGCTCGATCTGTCACAGCCTTGGTCACAGGGCTAGACAGACGGGAGACTCGCCGATCTCACTCGGGAGGGAGGGCTGCCCTTTGCTCACACACTTGCCGAGAATCAGGCGGTATAGACTTTTCATGGCGCCGAGCAGTCGGCCGACTGAGCATGTCTTCTGTTTGATTTCTTTCCTCAGTTGGCTCCTCTCTGTTTACCGATAACCCTCATCCTCCAATCCAGCTGAGACAGTCTTTTTCATGGACAGACTCTTGTTGCCCTGGAGGCGGTGTCCCGGCCCCGAGCAGCCCGGGTGCAGGTGGCGGTGCCACAGGCAGCCAGGGACCGGGCACCCAGAATCCAGCTCCTGCGTCAAGTGTCCGCCCGCAGCCCTCACGAGCTCTGTGTTTCCCACTTTCTCTGCATGGGGATTCTCGCTTGCAGGACAGGCCGCGGGCAGAACCACCTCACACTTGCCGAGAGCCCGGTGTCCGTAGGCGCGGAGCATCGGGAAAGCGCTCTCCTTACTCCGCGCAGCGCGGGCATCCTGGGGGGTCCGCGCCGCTCGCTCTAGGCGTCCAGAACCCGGCTTTTGCGACCCTGGGCTTGGTGCTCAGCTCTTGAACTCTGTCTCAGCTGTGAAATGCGCTGTAACGTCCGCTCTCAAGCGGTGGGGGGGCAAGGATTCAGCACACATTAATGGAGCGTCTGTCAGGTCCAGAGCCAGCTGAGAAATTCCCTTCCCTCCGTCCCCTCCTTCCCAGACTCCATCTAAGTCACCCTACCTTTTACCTCGGATGACAGCTTTCTAACCGGTGCTTCTGCATCTGCTTTTACCTCCCTTCAACCTGTTTCTACAGTGTAGTCAGTGACCTTTAAAAAATGTAACTTGATACTGTTTGAACCTTTTTATATCTTCCTGTTGCCTTCAGAATAAAATGGCATCTGGGGTATGTTCTACAGGGGTTGTGTGATTTGGTCCTAACATTTATCTTGCATTTCTCTGCTCATGCTTTCTTTATTTCACTCTCCACATTCCTGCTTGAGGTTTTTAGTTTTTCAGGGTTTTTTGCCAGTTTTTGGAAATCTGCAGATTTTTCTTGCTTCGAGGCTGATGTCTAGACCTGGATTGTCCCGCACGCATAGTTTACTCTGTTTCAGTGTTCATGCCCCGTCTTGACTCGTCAGCCTGTCTCCCACAACCCCCTCTTAGCGCAGTTTTCCTGAGCCTTCACCCAAACTAAGTGAGCCCCTTGCGTTGTAATACAGCCCAGTTCTCTTCTCTGCAGCAAGCACCACAAATTATTCTTTCAAGTTTGTCTTCCTGCTGGGCGGTAAACTCTGGGAGCCCAGGGTGTGACTCTTTGTCTCACAGCTCTGACTCCGGTGCTCCCTGCCTCTCAGGCACTCAATCCCCGTTTGCAGAGTGAATTTATAAAGTCAAGGTCAAGGTAAGTATCTGGCTCCTTGCTGAAAACAGGCCATGGCTTCCAGCGCCCTAGGGATACAGGCGAACTGCTGGCCTCTCCTTGGAGGTTCTAAGAGATCAGGGCCCCCTGCCCCCTCACATGGGTGCGGGGGGGGGGCCGGGGGGGGCGGGGCGTGGAGGTCCAACCCCAGCTCCTCGGAGTAGCCAGCCTGCCGGCCCAGGCCCCGCCCACATTGCCACCCACTCCTTAGGCCCTTCCCCTCCCTGCTTGGTGCTTGGGGGCAGAGGAAGGAAGAGCTCTTTAAAGGCTCTAGATATTTTATTCTTTTTGATGCATGGTAAATGGGATTGTTTCCTTAATCTCTTTTTCTGATCTTTCGTTGTTAGTGTATAGAAATGCAAGAGATTTCTGTGCATTAATTTTGTATCCTGCAACTTTACCAAATTCATTGATGAGCTCTAGTAGTTTTCTGGTGGCATCTTTAGGATTCTCTATGTATACTATCACGTCCTCTGCAAACAGTGACAGTTCTACTTCTTTTTTTCCAATTTGGATTCCTTTTATTTCCTTCTCTTCTCTGATAGCCATGGCTAGGACTTCCAAAGCTATGTTGAATAATAGTGGCGAGAGTGGACATCCTTGTCTTGTTCCTGATCTTAGAGGGAATGCTTTCAGCTTTTCACCATTGAGAATGGTGTTGGCTGTGGGTTTGTCGTATATGGCCTTTATTATGTTGAGATAGGTTCTCTCTAAGCCCACTCTCTGGAGAGCTACTGTCATGAATGGGTGTTGAACTTTGTCAAAAGTTTCTTCTGCATCTATTTAGATGATCATATGGTTTTTATTCTTCAATTTGTTAATGTGGTGTATCACATTGATTGATTTGCATATACTGAAGAATCCTTGCATCCTGGGATAAATCCCACTTGATCAGGGTGTATGATCCTTTTAATGTGTTGTTGGATTGGGTTTGCTAGTATTTTGTTGAGGATTTTTGCATCTATGTTCATTAGTGATATTGACCTGTAATTTTCTTTTTTTGTAGTATCTTTGTCTGGTTTTGGTATCAAGGTGATGGTGGCCTCATAGAATGAGCTTGGGAGTATTCATTCCTCTGCAATTTTTTTGAAGAGTTTCAGAAAGGTAGGTGTTAACTCTTCTCTAAATGTTCGGTAGAATTCAACTGTGAAGCCCTCTAGCCCTGGGCTTTTGTTTGTTGGAAGATTTTTGATCACAGTTTCAATTTCAGTACTTGTGATTGCTCTGTTCCTATTTTCTATTTCTTCCTGGTTAGTCTTGGAAGGTTGTATCTTTCTAAGAATTTGTTCGTTTCTTCTAGGTTGTCTGTTTTATTGGCATATAGTTACTTGTAGTAACCTCTTATGATCCTTTGTATTTCTGTTGTGTCTGTTGTAACTTTTCCTTTTTCATTTCTCATTTTACTGATTTGAGTCCTCTCCCTCTTTTTCATGATGAGTCTGGCTAAAGGTTTATCAACTTTGTTTATCTTCTCAAAGAACCAGCTTTTAGTTTCATTGATCTTTACTATTATTTTCTTCATCTCTATTTCATTTATTTCTGCTCTGATCTTTATGATTTCTTTCCTTCTACTAACTTCGGGTTTTGTTTGTTCTTCTTTCTCTAGTTGCTTTAGGTGTAAAATTAGGTTGCTTATTTAAGATTTTTCTTGTTTTTTGTGGTAGGATTATATTGCTATACACTTCCCTCGTAGAACAGCTTTTGCTGCATCCCATAGGTTTTGGATTGTTGTGTTTTCATTGTCATTTGCCTCTAGGTATTTTTTGATGTCCTCTTTGATTTCTTCAGTGATCCATTGATTATTTGGTAACATATTGTTTAGTCTCCATGTGTTTGTGTATTTTACAAAGCTACAGTGATCAAAACAGTATGGTACTGGCACAAAAACGGAAATATAGATCAATGGAACAGGATAGAAAGTCCAGAGATAAACCCACGCACCTATGGCCACCTAAGCTATGACAAAGGGGGCAAGAATATACAATGGAGAAAAGACAATCTCTTCAATAAGTGGTGCTGGGAAAACTGGACAGCTACACATTAAAGAATGAAGTTAGAACATTCTCTAACACCATACACAAAAACAAACTCAAAGTGGATTAAAAATCTAAATGTAAGGCCAGATACTATAAAGCCCTTAGAGGAAAATACAGGCAGAACACTCTCTGACGTAAACCACAGCAAGATCTTTTTTGATCCACCACCTAGAGTAATGAAAATAAAAATAAAAATAAGCAAATGGGACCTAATTAAACTTAAAAGCTTTTGCATAACAAAGGAAACCATAAACAAAATGAAAAGACAACCCTCAGAATGGGAGAAAACATTTGCAAATGAAGCAATTGACAAGGCATTAATCTCCAAAACATACAAACAGCTCATGCAGCTCAATATCAAAATCAAACAACCCAATCAAAAAAATGGGTGGAAGACCTAAATAGACATTTCTCCAAAGAAGTCATACAGATGGCCAACAAACACATGAAAAGATGCTCAATATCACTAATTATTAGAGAAATGAATATCAAAACTACAATGAGGTATCACCTCACACTGGTCAGAATGGCCATCATAAAAATTCTACAAACAATAAATGCTGGAGAGTGTGTGGAGAAAAGGGAACACTTCTACACTGTTGGTGGGAATGTAAATTGGTACAGCCACTATGGAAAACAGTATGGAGATTCCTTAAAAAACAACATAGAGCTACCATATGACAACAATCCCAGTCCTAGGCATATTATCTGGAGAAATAGTTTTCTTTTGCCAGTTGCTTTGATGATGTCCATAGAAGGTGCCGGAGAGACATTGCAGAAGGAAGGGATTTCCCTTCCTGGCTCTCAAGGCTCATTGCCAGGTCCTGCAGGACAAGTATCTGGTCTTGTCTTTACTGCTCAGCAGTGCCATTTCTCCAGGGTTATGTGCATGCATGGTGTGGCTCTCTCCAGAATTCTGTTGCTGCTTGCTCTCCAAAGCTGTTGACGTGGGCAGCATCTGTGCAGTCAGGAACTGCAGATGGCATAGGACGGGACCCCCCCCCCCAGGTTGCTGCACCTTAGCCCTGCACATGGGCACACTGGGCCGGCTGCCTGCCTGACCTTTGTCCCTTGGAGGGGCCCAGCGCTGCCCAGGCCCAGGTCGTGCACAGAAGCGTGCTGGAGTCCTGGCGTGGAGGCCTCTCCAGTGCATCCACGTGGCACCCGACTCTGCCTGCTTGCCGCCTGTCAGCCTTGGCTTGCCTGCGTCCTGGCGGCGGTTTCCTGTGGCCCTCCTGACATGACCCTGTGTGCTTCGGACCTCAGTGCACCCCCAACTCTCCCTGCCTACCCATTGGGCTCAGTTTGCCTGTGCCCCAGAAAGAGGTTCCCGTTGGTCCAGTGACTGTGGACCAGCTCTGGCCCGGGAAGCCCAGAAAACCCTCTCCCACCCAGTCGGTGCTGCCCCACTTTCTTCACTGAGGTCTGAGCACCTTCCACTCATGTCTGTCTTTGGGTCCTCTCCTGCAGCTCTAGGGTGCCCTTGAGAGCTCTATCTTTCTGTCTCAACAATTACCCCCTGTCTTATTTCCTAAAAATCACTTATGTTTTTTTACATTAAAATTTCCTTGTTTAAATTATGTTGTGATTTGCATTTCTTGGTTGGACCCAGATTGATACAGTGTGTGTGTGTGCGCGCATGTGTATGTATGTGTGTATATATTATATGTATATGTATATATACGTATATATTGATATATGTATATATATGTATATGTACATATACGTATATGTGTGTGTGTATATATATATATAAAACAACATATTTTGATATAAATTTCAGATGATTTAGGCAAATATGTGATTTGATCCAGATTATTTGATAAATATGTCAAAAATGCATGTGTTTTGACTTGTGGTAAATGACCTGGACGCAGCGGAGAGCATTGCGCTGTACTCAGGGCAAGGGAGCAGCTGAAGTTTGGGGCTCTTGCTGGTGCTGAGCACCTGGCGTCCTCAAGAGACCATCAGGACCAGGTCTGTCCCCTCTCACAGCCCTGCGCTCCGCTCCCAGACACAGCGAGGGACGAGGACCCTCCTCCCCAGGATCACCCAAACTTCCTCTCCGTGCTGCTCGGCTCACCCCTTTTCTCGCCTAGTAGACACTCACCCGTTTCCTTGAGCCCTCCCACAGGCCCCTGGACTCTGTCTCTGTGGTCCTCACCATCATCGTCACAATGTTTCCACCATTCCATCCTCACTCCAGGCAGGTGCTAAACATCCAATCCGGATTATTTCATTAAGCCTCATACGTTCACTACATGATAGATTCTATTTTACCCTCATTTTATGATAAGGAAGTCGACACTCTGAGAGGCTGAGTCACAAACCAGGTAAGGAGTGGAGCCTGGGTGTCAGGCTACTGTCTGTGCTCCAGACAAGCACTGCCCAATTCTGCAGCCCCTAGTCACGTGTGCTAGTTAAATGTATTTAAAATTAAGCAAGTTGGAATATTGAGGTCCTCAGTTACAGGAGCCACATCCCAGGGCTCAGTGGCTGCGTGTGGGGTTGGTGCAGGAAGGGAGCGTTTCTGTTGTTGTAGAAAGTTCTGCTGGATGGCACTGCTCCACACAAGTACTTTCTCAAGCAATCTGTGGTGAAGAGCCTGGTTCTTTTCCCCTTCAATTTTATTTTCATTCCGTTCCATATGGACACTTTTGTAAGATATAATAAAAACAAATTACAGAGCGAGAGATGTGAACAGTGGTGGCTCAGGCGACAGAGCAAGATGGCAACCCAGAGCTGCTGACAGGCTGCTAAGCCAGCACCCCAAAGCAGCCTCCCAATTACAGACTTGGAGGAAATAGCAGATTAAAGTCCTTATTTGTCATGAAGAGGATCCAAGAAAAGATTTTCTCTCTAGGATCTCCTTGGGATCATCCATAGAATGAAGGTGCTGAAGGTGCTGAGTGAAGGGATCCGATCCTTCACTCATTCGTCCCATGGGGTGAGCATCCCATTTGGTGAGAAGGTTCAATGTTTCTTTTAAGTCACCAAAGCTTCACCTTTTGCTGCCCCTCCCCCGTGTCTTCCAGTGTGTTGAATAATATTCTGCTGTTTCTGGGGGCTGTGTGAGAGCCTGGGAACAATGATATGGACCCAGTTTGGTGCCCTTGCAGGGAAACCTTTGGCTCCAAAATTCCTGACACACTGTGCAGCTCTAAACCTTTTACGAGGAAGATTTTTGTGCCTTCCTTGTACTGTTCCCTGGGAAATGGTGAAGATCCCTTCTTCTCTCCATTCTCCCAAATATGCCTTAGAATTTTCTGCCTCTAAGAGGTCCTGCCCCAAATCAGGTCAAGGACCCGTCTGTTGAGAGATAATTCTCCATGGTCTGGGGTTTATGCATGTCTCATGAGCAAAGGATATTGAGAGCTTTGTTGAAGGATGTTTGCATGAGACAGGCTTGGCAGTAGAAAGAGAGTGCCTTCCTCAGAGAGGAACATCTTTCCTTGGAGAAATTCCAGAGCAATAAAGATAATGTCTCTCTCCAGAAAGGAGGAGGGCCAGGTCTCCTAGCATCTCCTACCCATGCAAGACCAGGATCGCGTAGCCTTGGAGCTCCTTGAGTGTGACACACATCCTTTGCGGGTGTAGCACTCACCTGGCCTCCACATCACACTCCTGGGACTTTGGGGAAAAGGGATCCAATGCAAACGTGAGGCTGGTGCTGCCTGCTGTGTCGGGGCAGTAACTCATTTAACTCCATTTGGGCTCTCTGTCTCATTCCGGACTGAACATTGGAAATGTGTGGTTAGCCCACCCGGCAGCTGCAGGAGGCCTCCAGCCCAGGAGCTGCTCGGCTGCCTGACAGTCTCTCTGGACCCTCCTGACTTTTGTGCTGTCATCACATCTCTCCATCTTTCCCTTTCTTCCTCATTTCTATGTCCTGATGAGTTTACCCATGGGGGTCACTCAGCCCTCATTCATCCAGCAAATGTTGTTGAGAACTCACCATGTGTCGGGCACTGTTCCAGGTACTGTGGATACATCGGTGATCAACAGTCATTATTCCTACTTTCCCAGAGCTACATTCTGGTTGGAAAGGTGCAGGGAGGGAGCGCTTTGGAGATGACAATAAACCAGCAAGTACTGCTAAAATATCAGATCGTGTAAGTGCTATGCCGAGGATTAAGGGGGCCTGGTGGGCAGATGGGAACTGCTCTCTTTGGCTGTTCAGATTGGATGGCCACGGAAGGTCGCTGGGGATGTGATATTGAGACTTGAATAAAGCAAGAATCAGTCATGGGAAGACCTGAGAAACAAGTTCAGGCAGAGGAAATAACTAGAGCCAATGCCTTGAAGGAGGACCAAGTTGACAATTTTCAGAGAGGCTGGAGCTTGGGGTGGGGAAGGAGATGAGGGGCATTCCAGGGCAGAAGGCACCAAAGCCAGGGCAAGAGGTTTAGTCTCTATCTTCTGTGGTCCAGGAAGTCATTGAAAAGTTTGAAGCAGAAAGAGATGATCTAATTCATATTTTTGAAGATTATTCTGGATTTACGCTGGAGTCATTGTAAAGGAGACTTGGAATGAGATAGGATTTGCTTTCAAAGTAAGGTTGACAGGATTTGCTGATAGGTTAGATGTATGTGGTAAGTGAAAGAAAGGGAAAAGTCAAAATATCTTCTCGATTTTTGCCTTGAACACGTGGGACCAGTAGCTAGGATGCTGTTACTGAGAGGGAAAGAGAGGTAGATGGAGATTTGTTGGGGTGAAAGGATTGAAATGTGCACTAGACATCCATGTGGACCTGTCAAGTGGGCAGTTGAATGCGTGGGGCTGGGGAGCAAAGAATTTACCAGGGCTAAATATGTAGAATTGAGAGTCGTTGGCAAAGAGATGATGCTTGCAGCCCTGGCACTGAATGGGCTTCCTTAGGGAATGTGTGTCGATAGGGAAGGGGACCCAGGGCACATTTCTGTGGTCTTTCACCACCTAGAGGTCAAACAGAGGGAGTGAAACTAGCTAATGACGCTGAAAAGGACTGACCAGTGCGGTCAGAGGTAGTCCAGAGAGTGAGAGGTCATAGAAGCTGAGACAAAAGAGTATTTCTAAATAAAACTTTCCATAAAATTCATTTGGCAGCAGGGAAATTCCGTAGCCCTTTGCAAGAGGGCCCTCAGTGGGAGAGAAGGAGAGACAGAATCCTGACCGAGGAGAGGTGACCTAGACTAACAGATGAGAAGGCAGAGCGAGGGAGCGTAGACAATCCTTTACAAAGTTCTGCCGTGAGCGGGACTTGAGAAACGACGTGAGGGCTGGAAGGTGATGGGGCTGGTGGTCACGGGAGGGCTGTCATTTTAGTAGAAGAAACAAGATAGTATTTGCCTGTTGATAGAGATGATTCTTTAAAGAAGTAGAATTTAAGATACAGGGAAAAGAAGGGCACCAAACATCATTTTCTTATTGGGCTTAAGGCTTTGGGAAACAAAGAGAAAGAGAGAGAAAGTAACAGACTATTTCTGATTCCCCTGAGGTGATGAACCCGGAGAGGATCATACACTTAAAATTGGCAGGGTTGGGGCTGGGGGAGAAGAAATAAAAACTGATATTTTAAAAACATTGCCCAGACACGAGTATTAAATCCATCCACTTCCTTCCTTTTCGGCATCACCACCTTTGTTCTGTCACCCTCACCTCCCGCTGGGACTGCGCTGGGCTCTCCCACGTCTGCCCCGCCCCCGTCCGCAGCCCGTTCCTGTGCCCCTGGGCACGCAGGGCAGCTTCCGTCCAGCTGTCAGACGGGCTGTTTTAATTCTTTATTTTTTTTATTTTTTTAAATTTAATCCACTAGTATGTTGTTTTTTCCAAAGACTTTTTTATTCATCCTAACATCCCTTACACTGTACTTGACACATATACTTAATAAATTATGATTGAATCAGGAGCCCTGAGTTAAAAAAGATACACTGTTCATGGATCAGAAGACTCAATGTGTTAATATGGTAATTCTCTCCAAAAGTGATCTATAAATTCAATGCCATCCCAATAGAAATCTCAGCAAACTGCGATTCTAAAGGTTCTATGGAAAAGCAAAGGAACAAAGTTAGAGGACTCACTACCTGATTTCAGGGCTAACTATAAAGCTACATTAATCAAGACTACGTAGTATTCGCGTAAGGACAAACATATAGATTGATGGAATAAAACACAGTCCAAAAGTAGACCCACATATATATGGTCAATTCATTTTTTAAAAAGGACCCAAAGGAATTCAGTGGAGACTTTTCAAGAAATGATGCTGGAACAATTGAATGTTGTCTTGGTCAGTTTGGGCTACTATAACAAAAATACCACAGACTGGAATTTCTCATAGTTCCGGAGTCTGCGAAGCCCACGGTCAAGATGCTGGCAGATCTGTTTTAATTCTTAAACTCAATTACGTTGCTCCTCCAGGTTGAGTGTTTCAGTTCCTGTCTGTTACTTGTGAAATAAACCCATTACCAAGGCTTCCAAGGCCCGCTTTGATCACGATTGGCAGCTGACCAGCTCCCCTGCCCCCCTCACACAGCAGGTCCCCTGAGCTGTGATGCTCTAGCCCAGCTGGCCTTGTTCCATTTCCTCCAACAAGCCAAGTTCTTCTCGCTCAACGTGACTGCACATCTGAAACCTGCCTGGAAAGGTCTCCTCACCCGGTCTAGTTAGACTGGACTTGATCTCCCCCAACCCAGCCCTCTATCATAGCTCTCTCTGGATTTTATTCATAGCAGTTATCACCTTTTGCAATTATTTATTAGCTTATTTTTTTCTTCTTTACATCATTCCCCGACTAGAAGGCAAGAAGTCTTCTGTATTTGGTTCACCCAAGTACACTCAGCATTTGACCGCCTCTGGCACATGGTAGGTTCACAATGACTGTTTTTTTGAGTGATAAGTTAGTTGCATTTTATATCCATAATATTATCATGGAAACATATTTTGAACAAAGTCAATATTATAATGAATTATTATTATGATGGTTGTCATCACGGATGTTTCCTTTTATATTTTTAGAGCCTTCTGGATTTTTGACTCAGGACTTTAGCCAAACTAGTCACAGTAATCAACCTTATGTGATATTTGTTTCCATGACTTCATTCTGACATTTAATAATTGATAGTACCGCTGCTAATCCCCGTGCTAATCATGATTTATGTAGACAGATGGTGATTTAAAGCCAACATTATCAATATTGGTTTTTAGTTATTCTCGAGCCTGATATAATTATATATTTGATGTGGAAATTGAGTTTGTGGTGATAGCAGAAATACTCTTGTTGGAAGCCACCGTTTGCCATCAAACTTCTGTAAGTATAAAAGCCTATGCTATTATTCTCTATTTCTCATCTTCCACTGTGTCACACTTATCCCTCAATGTAGAAAATGCATGCTGCTTTCATTAAAAATCAACCCAGCTGTCTACATTATCAGGAGCTTCCTGAAGGCCTTATGGGCTGAGGTTCAGGATGGTGACCACAAAAAGAAAAACTCCCAGTAGTTTAGTTTAAAACAGGGATCACACTGAGTCTGTGGCTGTAAGTAAGTCCTCTTATAAGAATGGGTTCAGTTTTATGAGAAGCTGGTCTTTCCCCAGGCTTGATGAGATGCAGCGGCTAAGACCTCAGAGAGCCTCTGCCCCCTGGGAGCAGGTGAGAATCGCAGGTCAGCTGTTTGAGAAGGACTTATCCATTTTCCACTAAAATACCTGACAAGGTTGGATCCTTGTGGATTAAAATTTCTCTAAAGATAGAAGAAGGCAAATAAGATGCTGCTGTGTCCTTATCTGTTGGCTATTACTGCAATGATGACTTAATAAAAATTCAGTTCAGTTTCCTCAATCGTACAGATACTTTATGATATGTTAATGAAAAATTAGAGTACAGAGTGATGTGTTATAGTGTTGACAGCATGACACAATGAACTTAGAAAGATGGACATGCACCAAAATGTTAGATTTAATTGGGGTGGGGGGGATAAAGCAGGCACAGTTGAGGTTGATCTCCTAACTTAATGCATTTTAATGATGTTTTATTGTCAACTCTATGAGTAACAACGATATGCCAGAAGATTAAAAATAACTCAATAAAAGAATAGTTTATGGGCTTCCCTGGTGGCACAGTGGTTGAGAATCTGCCTGCTAATACAGGGGACACGGGTTTGAGCCCTGGTCTGGGAAGATCCCACATGCCGCGGAGCAACTGGGCTCGTGAGCCACAACTACTGAGCCTGCGCATCTGGAGCCTGTGCTCCGCAACAAGAGAAGCCGCGATAGTGAGAGGCCCGCACACTGTGATGAAGAGTGGCCCCCGCTTGCCACAACTAGAGAAAGCCCTCGCACAGCAACGAAGACCCAACACAGCCAAAAATAAATAAATAAACAAATGTGGGGTTTAAAAAAAAAAAAAGAATAGTTTATGCTTCTGAAAATTAATTTATATACATTTTAGGAACTTTAAAAAAAAATAAGGTGATAGAAATTTGAACTTGTAAATTTGTTTTATTGATTTTTTCCTTTCAGTATTAATTGTCTGATTAAATTTTAGGCTTCTGTGTTCAGGATACTTGTCTCTATGTGCTGATAATGTGATATTTTGGAACAAGGTCACAGAGGTGCCAGCAGAAAAAGCCCAGGAATAAATTATTCCTACTGGCAACATGTGAGAAAAGAATAATTTTTAAAAACATTAATGTCTATGAAAGCTTAGAGCAATCTTCCTGTCTCAAAATGCATTTAAAAAAATTACACTGTGCAGTTGAAAACTGACATTTTACTATTTAATCATGTCCCATTTTAGGTGATGTGCAAAGAGGACACATTACCATGTACATTTTCTCGCTATTAAAGGCATTAAAATCATCAAATATAGAATTGAGAGGTACTTTAAGAAGCATCTTGTCAAATACCCTGATTTTACAGAAGAGGGAATGGAGGCTCAGAGGGTGCAAAGATCAAGCAGTCCAATGGTCCTGGGACAGACAAGTTCCTTCCCAGCCATCTACCCTCCTTTAGGAGAATCAGCCTCATATTGTTACCAAACTTGTGTTCAGCTGCTCGTGACTCAGGAATCCAATACTGAGAGACGAGTGTTGGGTAAAAAGAAAGAGAGCTTTACTGAGGAAGCTGGCAACCCTGGGTATAAGGTGGACTTATGTCCCAAAGGACCAACTCCCCACTCCTCAGGTTTTTCTCAGGGATTATATGGGGAAAAGAGGAAGGGGCTACGTGCCAAGGAGGGGGTTGCAGGATGCATGATCAACTCATGGACATTCTTTTTTTTTTCCGTGATTTTTATTTATTTTTTTTTAAAATTAAATTTAAAAGCTTTTGCACAGCAAAGAAAACCATAAATGAGACGAAAAGACAACCTTCAGAATGGGAGAAAATATTTGCAAACGAAGCAACTGACAAGGGATTAATCTCCAAAATATACAAACAGCTCATGCAGCTCAATATCAAAAAAACCAAACAACCCCATCAAAAAATGGGCAGAAGACCTAAACAGACATTTCTCCAAAGACGTCATGGACATTCTTCTGATTAGCTGGTGGTGAGGTAAATGGGAGTCAACATCTTCAACCTCTGATTCCAACAAGTCTGGGTCTATGTACTTGCAGTTAGCCCACAGTTAACTTCTCCCACCTGGTGGGGCTTTCAGTATCTGCAGGACAGCTCAAAGGACATGGCCCAGAATATTATCTACAGCCCTTGAGAAGGAACTAAAGGTCCTTGACTTTGTTTAATGACTCAACTATTATTATTTTGTCCTGTTTGACTCTTTCTTTGCTTCTGCATTTTTCAAAAAATTTCTCTGATTAAAATTATTCTTTGGATAAGGTTTTTCTACAGACAAAAGGCAGGCAGAGGACATGGGGGAAGGACCATAGGATCCACATGTTCTTCCACATCCTACATGCTCTGCCAAATGCTCCCCTCCACTCTTTCCAGCCCTGCTTCCTACTGTTCCTGGTCCCTGTACAACCACAGGTTGGGTGTAGACCTCTAACCCTAACTGCAGAAATGTTAAAGAAGGTAAGACAACAAAGAAAAATGTGGTCTATGATTGTCTAATTTTATCAAAGTGACACCACAATTAATCTGATGCCTTTTTCTGCTAACGGTTATTTTGCTGCATGCTAATAATAACTTAATGGGAAAAATAGGATATGGACATATAGGAATAAGATTTTATTTCTATATCTTTAGAATGCATTGAAAGTATTGTTGAGAATTCTTAGTAAAAATGAGCTGCATTAACACTGAACCTTTCCAAAGGGTAGTTTTTGGAGGCTCTACTTACTCTGAAGACCCAATTCTTGACTCGATAAGGAAGGAGTTGGACTATCCAGGTAGTTATTTGCATTGTAAATATTTAAAATTTTCTGTATATTATGATGTTTTGATGTCTTGAAAACGCTTTCTGTCTGGGGAGAGACTGACCTCCCGGGCTACCCAACTTAGAGATGGCAAAGGGTCCAGCTGGGAGATTGTCTTTTATTTGCAAAAATTCCAGAGCCAGACCCCCACCATCTGGCCTGTTCACCGCTGGAGGTCATATTCCTCTGCCTTAATCATCCCAGGGCCAGGTGCCAGGCAATTAGGGACCACCCTTAGAGCTTTGGGCCCATCAACTAGCCAGTCCTAGGCTGCTGTTCACCCTGCTTTGCCTTTCCTGCAAAAACCCTGAGGCCGTGGCCTAAACCTTCCCCTTGCTCTGACTTCTGTCTCCAAACCACTCAGATGTCTCCCCTGAGTGGCCCTGCAAGGCTTGCTGTGCTCCTACCTCTAGGAGCTGTGAGTATCATAAACTTTGTTTTTCCTTTAGCATCTCTTGTGGCCACACCTGACTAACCATCTCATAAGAGAATACAAAACTTAATTTTATATACTATTTTATTATATATGTGTATTATATATTATATATGGATATAGTTATATGTTTTATATAATTTTATTTATTTTATTATATGCTTTATACAGTTATTGTAGCTGCTTATCTTAGAACTTCGTGAAAATGGTACTTGCTGAAAACATTTTTACCCACATCCCGGAATATGAACTCTCAATATATAATTTTACTATATTTGGTTGAACACAATAAAATGTAGATAATGCACAGTAGCTCTTCATATAATTGTCTGGTTCCTTTGCACTCAGCAGATGTGGTTACCCCCGTGATGAGCTAACTTGAGTTGCCTTCTGTAAATTCCGCCTGTGATCTGTTTTCTGGTTTCACTAGAATGGTGGCTTTCTGCATTATATCTCTTATTCTCATCTGGAACTCAGAGAATCGGAGCCTTTGCCTGTTGTCCCCTGAAGGGGCTTCCCAGGACAGCAGCCCTCAGGCTCTCTGTCCCAGGGCCCCTCCCCTGGCTCTCCTCCGTCAGGATTCTTCAGCTCTGGAAGCTGCCTTCTCTTTGTGTTTCTTTTGCTATGGGAGGAGTTTTCAACATCTTTTGCAGAAAAGAGCATTTTAATTTGAAATCTGAATTAAAAAGTGAATGTTTCCCTTCCTCAGAAATGGCACAGCTCAGGACACTCCTGGGAAACTTTGAAGTGATCCTTAGGTCAAAGGATCTGCGGGCCTGGCTGCTTCTAGAGCTGTGCTTGGACCATCAGACCTAGTGTTGCACCACCTGGGAGCATCTTAGAAACACAGAATCTCAAGCCCCACCCAGACCTACAGAATCAGAATTATTAACAAGATCCGCAGTTGATTTGCATGCATTCAAAGAGAGAGAGAGTCACCATCCCAGTGGATTACTACTTGGTTTCTTTAAGCCCTTTATCAGAGCCATGAACTAACTGTGAGGATTAAGTACATGTGTATTAAAATTAATTAAATCACCAAAAAAGTTAATTTGAAACACACATAATAATGTACAAAAAATTATTTCACCGTGTAGTGGTTAGACTCATGATAAAATAATTGCAACAAGTATTAATTGTGTAGTCATATTATGTATTTCTCTCCCTACTTGGCTTATGTCTTTAGAATTCTCATCGGCTTCAAATGGCTATTATGGTATTAGATGTTTTTTAGTCATTGCCAGAAAGCTCTTACCCACACCAAAGATAAAAATAAGGCTTTAAGGCCTTCCCTGGTGGTGCATTGGTTGGGAATCTGCCTGCCAATGCATTGGACACGGGTTCGAGCCCTGGTCTGGGAAGATCCCACATGCTGCGGAGCAACTAGGCCCGTGAGCCACAACTACTGAGCCTGCGCGTCTGGAGCCTGTGCTCCGCAACGGGAGAGGCCGCAACAATGAGAGGCCCGCGCACCGCGATGAAGAGTAGCCCCCGCTCGCCGCAATTGGAGAAAGCCCTCGCACAGAAACAAAGACCCAACACAGCCAAAAAAAAAAAAAAAAAAAAAAAGTAATCAATTGAATTACGACCCACAACTAAGAAAAAAAAAAAATAAGGCTTTAAGAAGTAAATTGTAAGAATGGATTTTTTTCTTGTTCAGGAATGTGCCTTATGCTTTGTAGATACTCAACAAACAGTTTTTGTTTTCATTGACAAAAGATCAACTCCTCACTCTCCAGTAGTTGGAATTCTTTATTGAAATTCTCCTCGGCTTTCCCCAGAGTTCAGATTTATATCATACTAGGGTCCTAATGCTCATTGGCCCAGGCATCCATGAGAAGATGTTTCTGAATTTCCTTAATCTTTATTAGAGCTGCAGGTATCATTGACCTACTAAAAGTGGTTAAAGATATGGTAGAACAATCAAGATGAGAAGAGAAAAACGTGAGATGATTCCACCACGCTGTGGAACAGAAGTTCACAGCCAGGGACAGTTTTGCCTCCAGGAGATAATGGAGATGCCTGGAGATGTTTTTTGGTGTCACATCTCACCTGGGAGACAGGTTGCAGGTACACTGGCATCTAGTGGATGGAGGCCATGGATGCCACTAAGCGTCCTGCAACGAACAGGGCAGCCCCACAGCAAAGACCACCTGGCCCCAAATGTCCTGGTACTGAAGTTGAGAAGTTTTGCTACAGAAGCAAACCAAAGCCCAGTTAGGCTGGTGATGTAGCTAAGGGAAAAGGGTCCAGGTAAATTGGCTTCTGGGGTCACAGCTGCTCTGCCTGCAGGAGCAGAAAGGGGAGAAAGGAAAGAAAGTCATGGAAGGTGACCAAACCAGTCTCCTGTTATCTTTTTTTGTCTTCTCACACCTATCTTGGCCCCAGAGGTACCTAAAGCAGGGATAGTTCAGGCATATTATATCCAACACAATGGAAGCCTCATCTCAATCCTGCTAAGCATATTTCTTCTTCTACAAGTTCCAATTATACATAAAATTGCCTAATTCCTTTAACTTCATAATCCTGGACACATGGCTTCAAGATTCAAGCACCCAAAAAGATGTTAATAGATTTAAGTCTAATGACTGAGGAAGACTTCAGATTCTTCGATTCTTCCTTAGCTGTTACCACAGACATAGAAGAGGACAGAGAGGCAGTCTCAGGAAGAGTTGGGGGGCTTCCCTAGTGGCGCAGTGGTTGAGAATCTGCCTGCCAATGCAGGGGACACGGGTTTGAGCCCTGGTCTGGGAAGGTCCCACATGCCGTGGAGCAACTAGGCCTGTGAGCCACAACTACTGAGCCTGCGCGTCTGGAGCCTGTGCTCCGCCAACAAGAGAGGTCGCGATAGTGAGAGGCCCGCGCACTGCGATGAAGAGTGGCCCCCGCTTGCCGCAACTAGAGAAAGCCCTCGCACAGAAACGAAGACCCAACACAGCCAAAAATAAAAATAAATAAATTAAAAAAAAAAAAAAAAGAGTTGGGATGTTTCAGAATCTGCCAGCAGATAAAGAGAAGTGATGCACAAACAAGGAAAATAAAACAATACTCCTTGCATTTCCTTACTGCCATTACACATAAAAGCAATTTAAAGGCTTTCTATAGAGAGATAAAAACCATTATAATAATCCCCAACAAAATGTCAACTTACTTTTATCTGCTGACTGGTGAGATCAAGCCTGGCAGGACTGCAGGCTGTTCCTGCTAATGATTCAATAGTCTGTCTGATAAATATAGCTAGTGGGAAGCAACCGCATAGCACAGGGAGATCAGCTCGGTGCTTTGTGACCACCTAGAGGGGCGGGATAGGGAGGGGGGAAGGGAGGGAGATGCAAGAGGGAAGAGATATGGCAACATATGTATATGTATAACTGATTCACTTTGTTATAAAGCAGAAACTAGCACACCATTGTAAAGCAATTATACTCCAATAAAGATGTTAAAAAAAAAATTGTCTGGATCCTCAACTGGGAAAGGGAGGATTTAATGACTGTCAAATTATGGACTTTATTACGTTAATAACAGTTGCATAGTGCTTTCAACAACATTCAGGTAGATGGAGCAATAGCCTGATAGAAATCAAGAAGAAATAGACCTTAGGCAAACTGCAGAATTTGTTGCATAGGTAGCAAAATTAAATGAAGCCTGAGGAAAATTAGGCTGTATAATTTTTAAAGGGACGGTGTGAGGGGGTTGATGGAAAGAAAAAGATTGATTTAATGGGAAATATCATATTTAAAGCGACACAGAATAACATTGCTTAAGTGAGAACTAGAAATGTTCTTGGACATAAAATGGTCATCTCCATGTGCTTTTCTGTATGCTTTTCTCATATTTATTATTCCAAACTTGGTTTCTACTGGGAGAAAACAACATATTTAAATTTTTTTTTTTTTTTAAACATCTTTATTGAAGTATAATTGCTTTACAATGGTGTGCTAGCTTCTGCTTTACAACAAAGTGAATCAGTTACACATATACATATGTTGCCATATCTCTTCCCTCTTGCATCTCCCTCCCTCCCACCCTCCCTATCCCACCCCTCTAGGTGGTCACAAAGCACCGAGCTGATCTCCCTGTGCTATGCGGCTGCTTCCCACTAGCTATCTATTTTACATTTGGTAGTGTATATATGTCCATGACACTCTCTCACCCTGTCACATCTCACCCCTCCCCCTCCCCATATCCTCAAGTCCATTCTCTAGTAGGTCTGTGTCCCCATTCCCATCTTGCCACTAGGTTCTTCATGACCTCTTTTTTTTTTTTTTTCCCTTAGATTCCATATATATGTGTTAGCATACTGTATTTGTTTTTCTCTTTCTGACTTACTTCACTCTGTATGACAGACTCTAACTCCATCCACCTCATTACAAACACCTCCATTTCATTTCTTTTTATGGCTGAGTAATATTCCATTGTATATATGTGCCACATCTTCTTTATCCATTCATCCGATGATGGACACCTAGGTTGCTTCCATGTCCTGGCTATTGTAAACAGAGCTGCAATGAATATTTTGGTACATGACTCTTTCTGAATTATGGTTTTCTCAGGGTATATGCCCAGTAGTGGGATTGTTGGGTCATATGGTAGTTCTATTTTTAGTTTTTTAAGGAACCTCCATACTGTTCTCCATAGTGGCTGTATCAATTTACATTCCCACCAACAGTGCAAGAGTGTTCCCTTTTCTCCACACCCTCTCCAGCATTTATTGTTTCTAGATTTTTTGATGATGGCCATTCTGACCGGTGTGAGATGATACCTCATTGTAGTTTTGATTTGCATTTCTCTAATGATTAATGATGTTGAGCATTCTTTCATGTGTCTGTTGGCAATCTGTATCTCTTCTTTGGAGAAATGTCTATTTAGGTCTTCTGCCCATTTTTGGATTGGGCTGTTTGTTTTTTTGTTATTGAGCTGCATGAGCTGCTTGTAAATCTTGGAGATTAATCCTTTGTCCGTTGCTTCATTTGCAAATATTTTCTCCCATTCTGAGGGTTGTCTTTTGGTCTTGTTTATGGTTTCCTTTGCTGTGCAAAAGCTTTTAAGTTTCATTAGGTCCCATTTGTTTATTTGTGTTTTTATTTCCATTTCTCTAGGACCTGGGTCAAAAAGGATCTTGCTGTGACTTATGTCATACAGTGTTCTGCCTATGTTTTCCTCTAAGAGTTTGATAGTGTCTGGCCTTACACTTAGGTCTTTAATCCATTTTGAGTTTATTTTTGTGTATGGTGTTAGGGAGTGTTCTAATTTCATACTTTTACATGTACCTGTCCAATTTTCCCAGCACCACTTATTGAAGAGGCTGTCTTTTCTCCACTGTATATGCTTGCCTCCTTTATCAAAGATAAGGTGACCATATGTGCGTGGGCTTATCTCTGGGCTTTCTATCCTGTTCCATTGATCTATATTTCTGTTTTTGTGCCAGTACCAAACTGTCTTGATTACTGTAGCTTTGTAATATAGTCTGAAGTCAGGGAGCCTGATTCCTCCAGCTCCATTTTTCGTTCTCAAGATTGCTTTGGCTATTCGGGGTCTTTTGTGTTTCCATACAAATTGTGAAATTTTTTGTTCTAGTTCTGTGAAAAATGCCAGTGGTAGTTTGATAGGGATTGCATTGAATCTGTAGATTGCTTTGGGTAGCAGAGTCATTTTCACAATGTTTATTCTTCCAATCCAAGAACATGGTATATCTCTCCATCTATTTGTATCATCTTTAATTTCTTTCATCAGTGTCCTATAATTTTCTGCATACAGGTCTTTTGTCTCCTTAGGTAGGTTTATTCCTAGGTATTTTATTCTTTTTGTTGCAATGGTAAACGGGAGTGTTTTCTTAATTTCACTTTCAGATTTTTCATCATTAGTATACAGGAATGCAAGAGATTTCTGTGCATTAATTTTGTATCCTGCTACTTTACCAAATTCATTGATTAGCTCTAGTAGTTTTCTGGTAGCATCTTTAGGATTCTCTATGTATAGTATCATGTCATCTGCAAACAGTGACAGCTTTACTTCTTCTTTTCCGATTTGGATTCCTTTTATTTCTTTTCCTTCTCTGATTGCTGTGGCTAACACTTCCAAAACTATGTTGAATAATAGTGGTGAGAGTGGGCAACCTTGTCTTGTTCCTGATCTTAGTGGAAATGGTTTCAGTTTTTCACCATTGAGGACAATGTTGCCTGTGGGTTTGTCATATACGGCCTTTATTATGTTGAGGAAAGTTCCCTCTATGCCTACTTTCTGCAGGACTTTTATCATAAATGGGTGTTGAATTTTGTCGAAAGCTTTCTCTGCATCTATTGAGATGATCATATGGTTTTTCTCCTTCAATTTGTTAATATGATGTATCACGTTGATTGATTTGCGTATATTGAAGAATCCTTGCATTCCTGGAATAAACCCCCCTTGATCATGGTGTATGATCCTTTTAATGTGCTGTTGGATTCTGTTTGCTAGTATTTTGTTGAGGATTTTTGCATCTATGTTCATCAGTGATATTGGCCTGTAGTTTTCTTTCTTTGTGACATCTTTGCCTGGTTTTGGTATCAGGGTGATGGTGGCCTCGTAGAATGAGTTGGGGAGTGTTCCTCCCTCTGCAATATTTTGGAAGAGTTTGAGAAGGATAGGTGTTAGCTCTTCTCTAAATGTTTGATAGAATTCGCCTGTGAAGCCATCTGGTCCTGGGCTTTTGGGTGTTGGAAGATTTTTAATCACAGTTTCAATTTCAGTGCTTGTGATTGGTCTGTTCATATTTTCTATTTCTTCCTGGTTCAGTCTCGGCAGGTTGTGCATTTCTAAGAATCTGTCCATTTCTTCCAGGTTGTCCATTTTATTAGCATAGAGTTGCTTGTAGTAATCTCTTATGATTGTTTGTATTTCTGCAGTGTCAGTGGTTACTTCTCCTTTTTCATTTCTAATTCTATTAATTTGAGTCTTCTCCTTTTTTCTCTTGATGAGTCTGGCTAATGGTTTATCAATTTTGTTTATCTTCTCAAAGAACCAGCTTTTAGTTTCATTGATTTTTGCTATTGTTTCCTTCATTTCTTTTTCATTTATTTCTGATCTGATCTTTATGATTTCTTTCCTTCTGCTAGCTTTGGGGTTTTTTTGTTCTTCTTTCTCTAATTGCTTTAGGTGCAAGGTTAGGTTGTTTATTCGAGATGTTTCCTGTTTCTTGATGTAGGCTTGTATTGCTATAAACTTCCCTCTTAGAACTGCTTTTGCTGCATCCCATAGGTTTTGGATCGTCGTGTCTCCATTGTCATTTGTTTCTAGGTATTTTTTGATTTCCCCTTTGATTTCTTCAGTGATCACTTCGTTATTAAGTAGTGTATTGTGTAGCCTCCATGTGTTTGTATTTTTTACAGATCTTTTCCTGTAATTGATATCTAGTCTCATAGCGTTGTGGTCGGAAAAGATACTTGATACGATTTCAATTTTCTTAAATTTACCAAGGCTTGATTTGTGACCCAAGATATGATCTATCCTGGAGAATGTTCCATGAGCACTTGAGAAAAATGTGTATTCTGTTGTTTTTGGGTGGAATGTCCTATAAATATCAATTAAGTCCATCTTGTTTAATGTATCATTTAAAGCTTGTGATTCCTTATTTATTTTCATTTTGGATGATCTGTCCATTGGTGAAAGTGGGGTGTTAAAGTCCCCTACTATGATTGTGTTACTGTCGATTTCCCCTTTTATGGCTGTTAGTATTTGCCTTATGTATTGAGGTGCTCCTATGTTGGGTGCATAAATATTTACAATTGTTATACCTTCCTCTTGGATCGATCCCTTGATCATTATATAGTGTCCGTCTTTGTCTCTTGTAATTGTCTTTATTTTAAAGTCTATTTTGTCTGATATGAGAATTGCTACTCCAGCTTTCTTTTGATTTCCATTTGCATGGAATATCTTTTTCCATCCCCTCACTTTCAGTCTGTATGTGTCTCTAGGTCTGAAGTGGGTCTCTTGTAGACAGCATATATATGGGTCTTGTTTTTGTATCCATTCAGCCAGTCTGTGTCTTTTGGTGGGAGCATTTAATCCATTTACATTTAAGGTAATTATCGATATGTATGTTCCTATTCCCATTTTCTTAAATGTTTTGGGTTTGTTATTGTAGGTGTTTTCCTTCTCTTGTGTTTCTTGCCTAGAGAAGTTCCTTTAGCATTTGTTGTAAAGCTGGTTTGGTAGTGCTGAACTCTCTCAGCTTTTGCTTGTCTGTAAAGGTTTTAATTTCTCCATCAAATCTGAATGAGATCCTTGCTGGGTAGAGTAATCTTGGTTGTAGGTTTTTCTCCTTCATCACTTTAAGTATATCCTGCCACTCCCTTCTGGCTTGCAGCGTTTCTGCTGAAAGATCAGCTGTTAACCTTATGGGGATGCCCTTGTGTGTTATCTGTTGTTTTTCCCTTGCTGCTTTTAATATGTTTTCTTTATATTTAATTTTGGATAGTTTGATTAATATGTGTCTTGGTGTGTTTCTCCTTGGATTTATCCTGTATGGGACTCTCTGTGCTTCCAGGACTTGATTAACTATTTCCTTTCCCATATTAGGGAAGTTTTCAACTATAATCTCTTCAAATATTTTCTCAGTCCCTTTCTTTTTCTCTTCTTCTTCTGGGACCCCTATAATTCGAATGTTGGTGCGTTTAATGTTGTCCCAGAGGTCTCTGAGACTGTCCTCAGTTCTTTTCATTCTTTTTTCTTTATTCTGGTCTGCAGTAGTTATTTCCACCATTTTATCTTCCAGGTCACTTATCCGTTCTTCTGCCTCAGTTATTCTGCTATTGATCCCATCTAGAGTATTTTTAATTTCATTTATTGTGCTTGTCATCGTTTCTTGGTTCCTCTTTAGTTCTTCTACGTCCTTGTTAAATGTTTCTTGCATTTTGTCTATTCTATTTCCAAGACTTTGGATCATCCTTACTATCATTATTCTGAATTCTTTTTCAGGTAGACTACCTATTTCCTCTTCATTTGTTAGGTCTGGTGTGTTTTGACCCTGCTCCTTCATCTGCTGTGTGTTTTTCTGTCTTCTCATTTTGCTTATCTTACTGTGTTTGGGGTCTCCTTTTCACAGGCTGCAGGTTCGTAGTTCCCGTTGTTTTTGGTATCTGTCCCCAGTGGCTAAGGTTGGTTCAGTGGGTTGTGTAGGTTTCCTGGTGGAGGGAACTAGTGCCTGTGTTCTGGTGGATGAGGCTGGATCTTGTCTTTCTGGTGGGCACGTCCACGTCTGGTGGTGTGTTTTGGGGTGTCTGTGGCCTTATTATGATTTTAGGCAGCCTCTGTGTTAATGGATGGGGCTGTGTTCCTCTCTTGCTAGTTGTTTGGCGTAGGGTGTCCAGCACTGTAGCTTGCTGGTCGTTGAGTGAAGCTGGGTCTTGATGTTGAGATGGAGATCTGTGAGAGATTTTCGCCGTTTGGTATTACGTGGAGCTGGGAGGTCTCTTGTGGACCAGTGTCCTGAAGTTGGCTCTCCCACCTCAGAGGCACAGCCCTGATGCCTGGCTGGAGCACCAAGAGCCTTTCATCCACACGGCTCAGAATAAAAGGGAGAAAAAATGGAAAGAAAGAAAAAAAGAGGATAAAATAAAATAAAATAAAGCAATTATAATAAAAAATAAGAAAAAAAATTATTAAGAGTAAATTTATTAAGAAAAAAAATTTTTTTTAATTTTTAAAAATAGATTTATTAATTTTTTATACTAAAAATAAGAGAAAAATTATTTAGAAAAAATTTATTAAGAAAAAAAATTTTTTAATTTTTTAAAATAAAAAATATGAAAAAACTTATTAAAAATGTTTTTAAAAATAGAAAATAAGGAAAAAATTATTAAGAAAACATTTATTAGGGAAAAAAAAAAATTTTTAAGCCAAAAAAAAAAAAAAAAAAACAAAAAAAAAACGGACGGACCTAACCCTAGGACTAACGGTGAGAGCAAAGCTATACAGACAAAATCTCACCCAGAAGCATACACATCTACACTCACAAAAAAAAGGAAAAGGGGAAAAGTTAATATATCCTGCTCCCAAAGTCCACCTCCTAAATTTGGGATGATTCGTTGTCTATTCAGGTATTCAACAGATGCAGGCACATCAAGTTGTTTGTGGAGCTTTAATCCGCTGCTTCTGAGGCTGCTGGGAGAGATTTCCCTTTCTCTTCTTTGTTAGTACAGCTCCCGGGGTTCAGCTTTGGATTTGGACCCGCCTCTGCATGTAGGTCGCCTGAGGGCGTCTGTTCCCCGCCCAGACAGAACGGGGTTAAAGGAGCAGCTGCTTCGGGGGCTCTGGCTCAGTCAGGCCGGGGGGAGGGAGCGGTACGGAGGAGGCGGGGCGAGCCTGCGGCGGCAGAAGCCGGCGTGACGTTGCAGCAGCCTGAGGCGCGCCGTGCGCTCTCCCGGGGAAGTTGTCCCCGGATTACGGGAGCCTGGCCGTGGCGGGCTGCACAGGCTCCCGGGAGGGGCGGTGTGGAGAATGACCTGTGCTCGCCCACAGGCTGTTTGGTGGCGGCAGCAGCGGCCTTAGCGTCTCATGCCCGTCTCTGGGGTCCGCGCTGATAGCGCGGCTCGCGCCCGTCTCTGGAGCTCCTTTAAGCGGCGCTCTGAATCCCCTCTCCTCGCGCACCAGGAAACAAAGAGGTAAGAAAAAGTCTCTTGCCTCTTCGGCAGCTGCAGACTTTTCCCGGACTCTCTCCCGGCTAGCTGTGGCGCACTAGCCCCCTTCAGGCTGTGTTCACGCCGCCAACCCCAGTCCTCTCCCTGCGATCCGACCGAAGCCCGAGCCTCAGCTCCCAGCCCCGCCCGCCCCGGCGGGGGAGCAGACGAGCCTCTCGGGCTGGTGAGTGCTGCTCGGCGCCGAGCCTCTGTGCGGGAATCTCTCCGTTTTTCCCTCTGCGTCCCTGTTGCTGTGGGATCCGCGCTGATAGCCGCGGCTCGCGCCCGTCTCTGGAGCTCGTTTAGGCGGCGCTCTGAATCCCCTCTCCTTGCGCGCCGCGAAACAAAGAGGCAAGAAAAATTCTCTTGCCTCTTTGGCAGCTGCAGTCTTTTTCCCGGACTCCCTCCCGGCCAGCACCGAAGCCCGAGCCCCAGCTCCCAGGCCCCGCCCGCCCCGGCGGCTGAGCAGACAAGCCTCTCGGGCTGGTGAGTGCTGGTCGGCACCGCTCCTCTGTGCGGGAATCTCCGCTTTGCCCTCCGCACCAATGTGGCTGCGCTCTCCTCCGTGGCTCCGAAGCTTCCCCCCTCTGCTACCCGCAGTCTCTGCCCGCGAAGGGGCTTCCTAGTGTGTGGAAACCTTTCCTCCTTCACAGCTCCCTCCCACTGGTGCAGGTCCCGTCCCTATTCTTTTGTCTCTGTTATTTCTTTTTTCTTTTGCCCTACCCAAGTACGTGGGGATTTTCTTGCCTTTTGGGAGGTCTGACGTCTTCTGCCAGCGTTCATTGGGTGTTCTGTAGGAGCAGTTCCACGTGTAGATGTATTTCTCATGTATCTGTGGGGAGGAAGGTGATCTCCGCGTCTTACTCTTCCGCCATCTTGCCCCTCCCTCTATTTAAATATTAATAATTCTGAACAACCAACTCCTGATTCAAAAAACCTGGCAACTATTAAAAGAAGAGATAATGAGCCACTTTTTATGAAATCTGTGAGCAGACTGATTAATACGTTTTGCGTATTAATTGAGAGAGATGAAAGGAAAGAAGATAAGGACTGCTGATGAAAGCGCACTGCTGAAGAATCAGTGATTACTTTCATTTCTTTTCGTTGTCGGTTTTCCCCCTTGTGCCGTTAATACCCAAATAAACAAAATACAAATGTGGAGTGTAATTTGTGAAAAAATATGCAAGTTGTGTAAAATCCTTCTTTTTTATTTTTATACCTCTTCCAGAGGTTTCTCTATTTTGTAAAGAACCATTTCTTGGGTTTATTGACCTATTTTAGCGCTTGGGTCTGCAGTCTATTTCATTTTTTTGTGCTTGGATATTTATGATCTACTTCTCCCAAAACACCTCAGGAGTTTTTGTCTGTAAATTTTTGTGTTGAATGGATTATTTTATGAATTTGTTAGTTTAAATAATGTTTATTTAAGATTATGTATTCACTTTGAGTATCCCAGAGAGTTTGATTGCTCATGGCCTCATAACAGAGAAAATCATGAGTCAAGACCCCACGAACCTCTCGCCTTGTTGCAACAATTCTCAGTGTTTTGCCAATCTTCTTTCATGTATCCCAATTATTTTTCCTTGCAAGATATGATATAATCTTAATCACAAATACTCCAGTTTTATAATTAATTTTATTGATTCCTTGACACAATATTATTTGATTGTTAATTTTTCTCTTACTCAAGTAAATTTTATCTATGTTTACTAAGGTGTTTAAAATGTTAATGTAGGCACTGCACATTTTATTTGATTTAGTCATATCTATTTATTGTCTCTGTCATTGTTAATGATTTCTAACTGGTGATTGCTAGCTCATAGGAATGTTATCCATTTTTTCTCTTTGCATAATTTATGGTTTTTAAAATGTTACATATGTTTTGTGGAATTTATTAAAGTAGAGAAAATGTAAAGGAGCTAAATTCTCTTACTTCAGACATAGTAATAATTAATGTTTCATGATATATCTTTCCCAACCATTTTATATAAATATATATTCATATGTATACAAATATATATATTTATTTATTTATTGAAGTATAGTCGATTTACTATATTGTGATAGTTTTGGGTGTACAGCAAAGTGATTCATTCATATCTGTATATATATATATATATATATATATTTTTTTAAGATTCTTTTCCCTTATAGGCTGTTACAAAACATTGAGTATAGTTTCCTGTGCTATATAGTTGGTCCTTGTTGGCTATATATTTTATACATAGTACTGTGTTTGTGTCAATCCCAAACTCCTAATCTATCCCCCGCCCCCCCAGTAACCATTGGTTTGTCCTCTATGTCTGTGGATCTGTCTCTGTTCTGTATAGAAGGCCATCTGCATCATTTTTTTAAGATTCCATATATAAGCATTGTCATACGATATTTGTCTTTCTCTGTCTGGCTTACTTCACTCAGTATGATAACCTCTAGGTCCATCCATGTTGCGAATGGCATTATTTCATTCTTTTTTATGGCTGAGTAATATTCCATTGTATAAACATACCACATCTTCTTTATCCATTCATCTTTCTATGGACATTTAGGTTGTTTCCATGTCCTGGTTATTGTAAATAGTGCTGCTATGAAAATTGGGGTGCATATATCTTTTTGAATTATAGTTTTCTCTGGATCTATGTCCAGGAGTGAGATTGCTGGGTCATATAGTAGCTCTATTTTTAGTTATTTAAGGAATCTCCATACTGTTCTCCATAGTTGCTGTACCAATTTTCACTCCCACCAACAGTGTAAGAGGGTTTCTTTTTCTCCACACCCCCTCCAGCATTTATTGTTTGGAGATGGATTCATGATGGCCATTCTGACCAGTGTGAAGTGGTGCTTCATGGTAGTTTTGATTTGCATTTCTCTAATATTGAGCATGTTTTCAATGCTCAATGTTGAGCATCTTTTCATGTGCCTTTTGGCCATCTGTATGCCATCTTTGGAGAAATGTCTATTTAGAAATTCTGCCCATTTTTTGATTGGGTTGTTTGTTTTCTGATATTGAGCTGCATGGGCTGTTTGTATATTTTGAAGATTAATCTCCTGTTCGTCGCATCATTGGCAAATATTTTCTCCCATTCTGTAGGTGATCTTTTCATTTTGTTTATGGTTTCCTTTGCTGTGCAAAAGCTTATAAGTTTAATTAGGTCCCAGTTGTTTAGTTTTGTTTTTATTTTCATTACTCTAGGAGGCAGATCAAAAAAAATATTGCTGCGATTTATGTCAAAGAATGTTCTGCCTATGCTTTCCTCTAAGAGTTTTATAGTATCCAATCCTACATTTAGGTCTTTAATCCATTTTGAGTTTACTTTTGTTTATGGTGTTAGAGAATGTTCTAATTTCATTCTTTTATATGTAGCTGTCCAGTTTTCCCAGCACCACTTATTGAAGAGACTGTCTTTTCTCCATTGTATGTGCTTGTCTCCTTTGTCATAGATTAATTGAACATAGGTGCGTGTGTTTATCTCTGGACTTTCTATCCTGTTCCACTGATCTATATGTCTATTTTTGAGCCAGTACCATATTGTTTTGATTACTGTAGCTTTGTAGTATAGTCTGAAGTCAAGGAGCTTGGTTCCTCCAGCTCTGTTCTTATTTCTCAAGATTGCTTTGGCTATCTGGGCTCTTTTCAGTTTCCATACAAATTTAAAAATTTTTTGTCCTACTTCTGAGAAAAATGCCATTGGTAATTTGATAGGAATTGCACTGAATCTGTAGATTGCTTTGGGTAGTATATTCATTTTCCCAATATTGATTCTTCCAATCCAAGAACACTGCGTATCTTTCCATCTGTTTGTGACATCTTTGATTTCTTTCATCAGCATCTTAGAGTTTTGGAGTACAGGTCTTTTGCCTCCTTAGGTAGGTTTATTCCTAGGTATTTTATTCTTTTGATGTGATGGTAAATGGGATTGTTTCCTTAATTTGTCTTTCAGGTCTTCTGTTGTTAGTGTAGAAATGCAACAGATTTTTGTGTATTAATTTTGTACCCTGAAACTTTACCAAATTCATTGATGAACTCTAGAAGTTTTCTGGTGGCACCGTTAGTAATTTCCATGTATAGTATTATGTCATCTGCAAACAGTGACAGTTTTACTTTTCCTTTTCCAATTTGGATTCGTTTTATTTCTTTTCCTTCTCTGATTGCTGTGGCTAGGACTTCCAAAACTATGTTGAATAAAATTGGCGAGAGTGGGCTTCCTTGTCTTGTTCCTGTTCTTAAAGGAAATGCCTTCAGCTTTTCACCATTGAGTATGATGTTGGCTGTAGATATGTCATATATGGTCTTTATTATGTTGAAGTAGGTTCCCTCTATGCCCACTTTCTGCAGAATTTTTATCATAATGGGTGTTGAATTTTATCAATAGCTTTTTCTACATCTACTGAGATGATAATATGGTTTTTATTCTTCAGTTTGTTAATGTGGTGTATCACACTGATTGATTTGCTGATATTGAAAAATTCTTGCATCCCTGGGGTAAATTCCACTTGATCATGGTGTATGATCCTTTTAATGTGTTGTTGGATTCTGTTTGCTAGTATTTTGTTGAGGATTTTTGCATCTATATTCATCAGTGATATTGGCCTGTAATTTTCTTTTTTTGTGTGTGTGATATCTTTGTCTGGTTTTGGTATCAGCATGATGGTGGCCTCATAGAATGAGTTTAGGAGTGTTTCCTCCTCTGCAATTTTTTGAAATAGTTTCAGAAGGATAAGTGTTAACTCTTCTCTAAATGTTTGATAGAATTCGAAGCCATCTGGTCCTGGACTTTTGTTTGTTGGGAGTTTTTTTAAATCACAGTTTTAATGTCAATACTTGTGATTGGTCTGTTTGTATTTTCTATTTCTTCCTGGTTCAGTCTTGGGAAATTGTACCTTTCTAAGAATTTGTCCATTTCTTCCAGGTTGTCCATTTTGTTGGCATAGTAGTCTCTTATGGTCCTTTGTATTCCTGTGGTGTCATTTGTAACTTCTTTTTCATTTCTAATTTTATCGATTTGGGTCCTCTCCTTTTTTTCCTGATGAATCTAGCTAAAGATTTATCAATTTTTTTGTCTTTTGAAAGACCAGGCTTTTAATTTCATTGATCTTTTCTATTGTTTTCTTAATCTCTATTTCATTTATTTCTGCTCTGATTTTTATGATTTCTTTCCTTCTAATAACTGTGGGGTTTGTTGTTGTTCTTCTTCTTTCTCTAGTTGCTTTAGGTGTAAGTTAGGTTGTTTATTTGAGATTTTTCTTATTTCCTGAGGTAAGATTGTATTGTTATAAACTTCCCTCTTAGAACTGCTCTTGCTGGGTCCCATAGGTTTTGGATCATTGTGTTTTCATTTGTCTCTAGGTATTTTTTAATTTTCTCTTTGATTTCTTCAGTGATCTATTGCTTATTTAGTAGCATATTATCTAGCCTCCATGTGTTTATGTTTTTTTGTAGTTGATCTCTAACCTCATAGTGTTGTAGTCAGAAAAGTTGCTTGATATTATTTCAGTTTTCTTAAATTTACCCAGGCTTGCTTTGTGGCCAACATGTGATCTACCCTGGAGAATGTTCCATGTGCACTTGAAAAGAATGTGTATTCTGCTGCTTTTGGATGGAATGCTCTATAAATATCAATTAAGTACACCTGGTGTAATGTGTCATGAAGGCCTGTGTTTCCTTATTGATTTTCTGTCTGGATGATCTGTCCATTGTTGTAAGTGGGGTGTTTTGTCCCTCACTATTACAGTGTTAATGTCAATTTCTCCTTTTATGTCTATTAATATATGCCTTACATATTGAGGTACTCCTATGTTGGGTCCATATATATTTACAATTGTTATATCTTCTTCTTGGATTGACCCCTTGATCATTATGTAGTGGCCCTCCTTGTCTCTTGTAAGCATCTTTATTTTAAAGTCCATTTTGTCTGATATGAATACTGCTACTCCAGCTTTCTTTTAATTTCCATCTGCATGGAATACCTTTTTCCATCCGGTCTGTATGTGTCCTTAGATCTGAAGTTGGTCTCTTGTAGACAGCATATATACGGGTCTTGTTTTTGTATCCATTCAGCCAGTCTATGTCTTTTGGTTGGTGCATTTAAATTCATTTACATTTAATGTAATTATATGTATAATTACATTATATATATATTTATATTCTTATTGCCATTTTGTTAATTGTTTTGGATTTGTTTTTGTAGGTCTTTTCACCCCCTTTCTTCTTTTGTTCTTTTCTCTTGTCATTTGATGACTATATTTAGTGCTATAGTTGGATTCCTTTTTCTTTTTTGTGTGTATATCTATTATAGATTTTTGGTTTGCACTTACCATGAGGATTCATTATAGCAGTCTATATATATACATAATGGTTTTAAATTGCTGATCACCCAATTTCAAATGCTTTCCACATATCCTGCATTTTTACTCTCCTTCTCTCACAATTACTAGTTTAGATATCATATTTGTTTGTGGATGATTTCCTACCTTTAGTGTATGTTTATGTTTACCAGTGAGCTTTCCCATTTCATAAATTTTCTTGTTTCTAGTTTTGGCCTTTTCTTGTTGGCCTAGAGAAGTTCCTTTAGCATTTATTGTAAAGCTGGTTTGGTGGTGCTGAATTCTTTTAGCTTTTGCTTGTCTGTAAACCTTTTGATTTCTCCATCAAATCTGAATGAGATCCTTGCTGGGTAGAGTATTCTTGGTTGTAGGTTTTTCCCTTTCATCACTTTAAATATATTGTGTTACTCCCTTCTGGCCTGCAGAGTTTCTGCTAAAAAAATCAGCTGATAACCTTATGGGGATTTCCTTTTATGTTATTTGTTGCTTTTAATATATTCTGTTTGTCTTTTCATTTTTCTCAATTTGATTACTGTGTGTCTCAGTGTGTTCCTCCTTGGGTTAATCCTGTATGGGACTCTCTGCGCTTCTTAGACTTGGGAGACTGCTTCCTTTCCCATGTTGGGGAATTTTTCAGCTATTAGATCTTCAAACATTTTCTCAAGCCCTCTCTCTGTGTATTCTCCTTCTGGGAATCATATAATGTTGGTCTGTTTGATGTTGTCCCACATATCTTTTAAACTGTCCTCATTTCTTTTCATTCTTTTTTTCTTTACTCTGTTCCATGGCAGTGATTTCCAACACTCTGTCTTCCAGCTCATTTATCCATTCTTCTGTCTCATTTATTCTGCTATTTATTTGTTCTAGTGTGTTTTTCATTTCAGCTGTTGTATTCCTCAACTCTTTTTGGTTGTTCTTTATAGTTTCTAACTCTTTGTTAAAGACTTCTTGTAAATTCTCACTATGTATCCATTCTTTCCTGAGTTCTAGGCTATTTTTACAATCATTACTCTGAACCATTTCTCAGGTAGTTTGATTATCTCCACATCACTTAGTTGTTCTTCTGGGTTTTATATTGTTCCTTCATCTGAAACATATTCCTTGGCCATCTCATTTTGTCTAGATTTCTATTTGTATTTTTATGTATGTGGAGGGTTAGTTATGTTTCTCAACCTTGGAGAATTGTCCCCCTGTCAGGGATGCCCTATATGTCCCAGCAGTACACTCCCCTCTTGTCACTGAAGGGCCAGGGGCCAGCTGGTCTTAGGGTGGGTTCTGATATGCATTTGCAGACTGGGTTTCACAGTGTGCCAGATCATAGTATTCTTGCTTCTGGTGTCTGTCTCCAGGTGAGCGATACTGGTCTACAGGCTTGTGCAGGTTTCCTGGTGGAAGGGGTCGGTGCCTGCCCACTGGTGGGTGGAATTGAGCTTTGGCCCTCCGGTGGGGAGGGCCATTGAAGTGGCGTGTCTAGAGGTAGCTGTGGGCTCAGGAAATCTTTAGGCAACCTGTAAGCTGATGGGTGGGGCTGTGTTTCCTACCCTGTTGGTTGTTTGGCCTGAGGCATCCGAGCACTGGCGCCTACAGGCTGTTGGGCAGGGCCAGGTCTTCCTGCAAAATTGGCAGCCTCCATGAGAGCTGACGCCAATGAATATTCCCCAGTACCTCTGCCACCAGTGTCCTTGTCCCCGCTGTGAGCCACACCTGCCCCCTGCCTCCCCAGAAGACCCTCTAAGACCAGCAGGTAAGCCTGGCCCAGACTCCTACAAAGTCACTGCTTTTGCCTTGAGTCCCAGTGTGCATGAGAATTTGTGTGCACCCTCCAAGAGTGGAATGTCTGTTTCCCCCAGTCCTGTGGAGCTCCTGCACTCAAGTCCTGTTGGCCTTCAAAGCCAAATGCTCTTGGAGCTCCTCCTCCCAATGCCAGAACCCCCAGGCTGGGGAGCCTGATGTGGGGTTCAGAACTCTCACTCCTGTGGGAGAACTTCTGTGATATAATTTTTCTCCATTTTGTGGTCGCCCACCCATGGGGAGTGTGGGATTTGATTATATCGTGAGTGTGCCCCTCCTACCATCTCACTGGGTTTCTTCTTTATGTCTTTGAATATAGAATATCCTATGGTTAGGCTCAGTCTTTTTTTTCAATGATTGTTCAGCTGTTAGTTGTGGTTTTGGTGTGCTTGTGAGAAGAAGTGAACTCAAGTTCCTTTTACTCAACCATCTTGTGAGAAATCTGCCCAGCCATTTTTCTATGTCTATTTGGAATCACACACTGTATGTAGCATTGTGTTCAGGTTGAATATCAGCTTACAGTACACCATAATCATAACATCTCTTTGAAATTGTACTCACTGAGGTCATCGATGTTGTCTTCATTCTGAAATATTTTTGGTATTTTTAGGGCCCCGTCTATGCAAATTCTTTGATGCATGTGTTGTCATCATTGCCCAAGTTTGAGTCTCTCTGGCTTCCATGAGTGAAGATGACTTAAGGGACATATGGGACAACCTCAAGTGGACAAATATTTGCATTATAGGGCTCCGAGAAGGATACAAGTGAGAAAGGGGCCAAAAAGTTATTTAAAGAAATGATGGCTGAAAACTTCCCTAAACTGGGGAAGGAAACAGATATCCAGCTCCAGGAAGCTGAGAGAGTTTCAAATAAGATGGACTGAAAGAGACTCACACCAATACACTTTCTAATTAAATTGTCAAAAATTAAAGACCAGGAGAGAAACTTAAAAAGTGACAAGAGAAAAACAAATTGTTATATACAGAGGAACCTTCATAAGACTATCAGCTGATTTTTCAACAGAAATTTTGTAGGCCAGAAGGGAGTGGTATGATATATTCAAAGTGCTAAAAGAAAAAAACCTGCCAACCAAGAACACTTTACTTAGAAAAATCGTACTTCAGAACTGAAGGAGAGATGATGAGTTTTTCAGACAAGCAAAAACCGAAGGAGTTCATCACCACTAGAGTGGCCTTAAAAACATGTTAAAGATCCTTCTTCAAGCTGAAATAAAAGGACTAATTAGTAACAGAAAAACATGGGAAAGTATAAATCTCACTGGTAAAGGTAACTTTATAGTTAAATTCAGAATACCCTAATGTTGTAATTGTGGTAGTAAATCACTTATAAATCTAGTATGAAGGTTAAAAGACAAAGGTAGTAAAAATATCTATAATAACAATAATTTGCTAATGAATACACAAGGTAAAAAGATGTAACTTGTGACATAGAAACAAAAGACATGGTGGGGGGGAGAGTAAAATATAGAGCTTTAGTATGCATTTGAACTGGAGTTGTTGTCAGTTTCAATACTCTTATAAATATGTTATTTTATATGAGTCTTATGGTATCCACAAAGTAAAAACCTATAAGAGATACACAAAAGATACAGAAGAAGGAATCTAATCATAACACTATAGAAAATCATCACATCACAAAGGAAGAAGCAAAAAGAAGAAGAAAGGAACAAAGGAATTGTAAACCAACCAGGAAATAATTAACAAAATGACAGTAACAAGTCTATACCTCTCAATAATTACTTTAAATATAATTGGGCTAAATTCTCTAATCAAAAGACATAGAGTGGTTGGATGGATTAAAAAAACAAGACCAACAATATGCTGCCTACAAGAGACTCACTTCTGCTCACAGGACACACACACAAAGTGAAGGGATAGAAAAAAAGGAAACCAGGGGTAGCTATACTTACATCAGACTAAAGCCTTTCATCCAAAATCTATAATAATAGACAAAGAAGGATGTTATATAATGATGTAAAGGTCAGTTCATCAAGAGGATATAATATATGTAAATATTTATGTTCCCAACATAGGAGCACTGAAATATATAAAGCAAATATTACAGACCTGAAAAGAAAAATAGACACAATACAACAATATTAGGGGACTTCAATATCTTATTCTCAAAATGGATAGATGATCCACACAGAAAATCAATATGGGAACATTGGATTTAAATTACATGGTAAATTAGATGGACTTAACAGACATTTACAGAACATTCCATCCAGCAGCACCAGATCCTGTGTTGAGAAGCTGGAGCTGGTGTATTGAATTAAAAATATGCAGCTTCTGGCCTGCTGAATGAGGGGGCACAAGCCAGCCACACAGGGTCAGCAGGCCTGTCCCTCAGCATCTGAGCTCCCACTTTTGGGAAGTGAAATCCACAGGGTCATTTTGATTGCAGGCATTGTTTCAATACACTCACACAAAGGAAATAGAGTCACAAGATTTATTACTTACAGATCCCAGAATTAGGGGGGAATGGGGCACAAGGAGATGGAAGAAAGGCAATCCTCCATCCCAGGTCACCAGTGAGCAGGAGATAGACAGCAGGGCAGCAAGCACCTATTATTTATAAAGTGGTTGGAGGCAAAAGTCACTAAGTTTTCACAGAATTAACTCTAAGTGGTTATTTAAAAAGGTGCTCTGGGAAAAGCAAAGTGGGAATTCCTAAGGTGGGAATCCTAAACTCAAGTCCTTATCTAAATGCCCAACTCTGGGTGTGAGCAGGGTTATCATACTGTAAAATGCCTAGGCAGCATCTCAGGAAAACAAAAGTTATTTTTCTCATCACAAATACTAATTCTTCTCTAGTGTACATTGAACATTCCCTAGAATGAATCATATGTTAGGCCACAAAACAAGTCTTAATACATTTAAGAAGATTGAGATCATATCAAGCATCTTTTCTGACCACAATGGTAAGAAAACTAGAAATCAATTACAGGAAGAAAACTGAAAAATTTACAAATATGTTGAGAGTAAACAATATGCTCTTGAAAAACCAATGGGTAAAATAACATTAAAAGGGAAAGCAAAAAATATTTTGAGACAAATGAAAATGAAAGCACAACATTCCAAAACTTATGTGATGCAGCAAAAGTAGCTCTAAGACTAAGAAAAATAAAGAGCTCAAATAAACAACCTAACTTCACACTTCAAAGAACTGAAATAAGAAGAACACACTATGCCCAAAGCTGGTAGAAAAAAGGACATAACAAAGATCAAAATGGAAATAAAAGAAATAGAGACTAAAAAGATAATAGAAAAGATCAATAAAACTAAAAGCTGTTTTTTTGAAAAGATAAACATAATAGACAAACAGTATGGTATTGGCATGAAAACAGACACACAGATCAATGAAACGAAATACAGATCCAAGAATTAAACCCATACATATATAGTAAATTAATTTATGACAAAGGAGCCAAGAACATACAATGGGAAAAGAATAGTGTCTTCAGTAAATGGTGTTGGGAAAACTGGATATCACATGCAAAAGAATGAAGCTAGACCACTATCTTACACCACGAATAAAAATCAACTCAGATTAAAAAGTTTAATGTAAGACCTGATACTATAAAAATCCTGGAAGAAAACAAGGTAAGCTCCCTTGATGTTAATGTTGGCAATAATTTTTTGGATTTGGCACCAAAAGCAAAGGCAATAAAAGCAAAAATAAACAAGTGGGACTACATCAAACTGAGAAACTCTGCTCAGCAAAGGAAACTATCAAGATAAAAAGGCAACCTAGGGAATGTGAGAAAAATTTACAAATCATATATCTGATAAAAGGTTAATATCCAAAATATATAAAGAACCCACAGAACTCAAGAGCAAAAAACCAAACAATCCGATTAAAAAATGGGTAAAAGAACTGAGTAGATGTTTTTCCAAAGAAGACATACAAATGACCATGTACATGAAAATATTATAAACATCACTAATTATGAGGAAAATGCAAATCAAAATCAGGATGAGATGTCAACTAACACTTCTTAGGATGGCTATTATCAAAAAGATAAGAGAGATGTCTTGGCAAGGATGTGGAGAAAAAGGAAACTTTGTGTACTGTTAGTAAGAATGTAAACTGGTACAGTCACTATGGAAAACACTATGGCGGTTCCTAAAATAACTGAACATAGAACTGTCATATGATCCAGCAATTTCACTTCTGGGTATATATCCATAGCAAAAGAAAACAGGATATTGAAGAGATATCTGCAATCTGATACTCACTGCAGCATTATTCACAATAGCTAAGATATGGAAACAAAATGTCTTTCAATGGAAGAATGGATAAAGAGGATGTGAACGGAATATTATTCAGCCATGAGAAAGAAATCCTGCCAGCTGAGACAACATGGATAGATGTTAAAGTTAGTATGCTAAGTGAAATAATTCAGAAAGAGAAAGATAAATAATACATGGTATTTCTTACATGTGGAATCTAAAAAAAGTCAAGCTCATAGAAACTGAGAGTAGAAAGTGGTTGCCAGGGTCTGGGAATAGGAAGAGGTTGGTAAAACGGTACAAACATTCAGTTCAGTTATAGGATAAATAAGCTCTGAGGATCTAATGTAAAATACAGTGACTGTAGCTGATAATGCTGTATTATATAACTGAAATTTATTGAGTGTAGAACTTAAATATTCACACACACACATAAAGGTAAATATGTATGATGATAGACGTGTTTAATTAACTGGATGGTGGAAATCTTTTCACAATGAATATGTATATCAAATTGCCATGATATACACTTAAATATCTTACAATTTTATTTGTCAACTATACTTCAATAGTGCTGGGGAAAAAGTTATGTATTCAGTGTAAAAAATAGTATTTTAAAGCAGCCTTTACAAATCTTCCACTAAAATATCTGTGAAAGCAAGTAAACAGATGCAAACTCATTACTACATCAGACTAATGGGGAGTTTGATGCCAGAATATGGGAAAAAAATCTCCCAGACGGACATGCATTCTAAATAAACTTACTCATGGTTCACCCCTCTTGGCACACCCAGGCTTCCTCATGACAGAGAGAACATTGGAATCAAGATCAAGAGAACTGACAATTTCTCCCCTACTTACTTCCTGATTTAGAGACTGAGTCTTGATTAGCTCAGAAATTATATCCTCATCTCTGTATGGCCAGAGGAAACCCTGATCACCCATGACCTCCCCTGAGCCCTTCGTGATTCTTTAGCACTTTCTACAGCTCTTAATACTTTGAATCCTTGGTCATTTTATGTTTTTTTCCTCTATACAATATGCTCTTTGGGGACAAGGACTATTTCTTAATTATCTCTGCATTTCTACTGCCCTAGCATATTCTTTACGACACAGGAAGTTCATAAAAAATGTTCGTTGAGTTGAAATCATGCAGTTCAAATTGGATTAATGTTTGTTATTATATGAAGCATTGTCATGCATTACCAAAGAAAAAATAGAAAAGCATTTACTATGATTTATAAATAGATGCTTTCAATATATATTATTTTTCTCAAAGTACAAGTTTCCAGAAAATAAACACATTCATTCAGATTTATAAATAAAACAATGCAAAACACATCTGTACCTAGCTGTGCTACACATCGCTTAATGTAATTCCCAAATTAATGTATCATCTCTCTGAATAAACAAGCATCCCTTTCTATAGTGCTAGTTTCTGTGAATGGTAAGACTGCTAACGCGATTTCTCAAGTTGAACTCCTAGAAATCTTTTTAGTTTCTTGTGCTTACAATGCCTTCTCATTGCTGAATTCCATTTTGTCTTTTAATTTGCAGAGTTATTATCTTATTGCAGAATTTCCTCTTTTCATATTTAGGATATAGCAATGCCCTATCAACCAATTCTTCTGCCTTCTGTTTCACTTCTTTGGCCTTTAGTTCAGTCTCCATACTATAATAAAATGCATGTATGGCTAAATCAATGACTTGATTAAAGTCCATTGACAGCTCCCATCACTTAGACTCCTTCTGACATAACTCTCCTGACCCGGCCTTGCCTATATCCTGTTAAATATTACCTGCCATTCCTGCCCTCTCCCCTCAGAATAATATTCTAAGAACTCTACACTTCTTCAAGTCATCTAAACTTTGTCTTCAATCCAGTCATATCAGCTGATCACTTCAACTGATATGCCTTCTTCCTTTGCTCATTCCTGACATGTATTTTCTCCAGCAGAATTAACAAGCTAGTTGTTCATTTCTGTGTGGTATCAATATAGAATTTGCATACTTCTATTATTTTACTTATTATATTCTATTACAATTATTTATCCACATGTCTGTCCCTGCTTCTCTTCTTTATCTCCCTACATGCAAGCCAAGAATCTTATTGGTCTTTAAATCTACAGAATATGGAAGAGCAACTGATATGTAATAAACTCAGAATAAGGATTAGTTGGGTCATTGACTTTTAGTTTTTAAGACAGGAAGACCTTATTTAGCCAAACATTTAGCTTTTTGTCTCCTCTGACTCTTCTGTGATTTTAAACAATAATTGTGAATGATATTACTCAGCATCTGTTGGTCAAATATGCATTTATGTTCATATTTTGCATAAGACAATAATATAAAGATATATTATAAAATCATGTAAAACAATTGTAAAGATGAGAAAATCTTTTCTATTTTTTTCCACGCCCTGACTGAATCCTCTCAAATAGATTTGCTGTACAATATCCTACCTATCCTAATTCAGGGGCTATTGCTACTGTTGAAATGACAAAAGAATCAATTTCTATTGTATGGGTTTTTCTGTTTTTATTTATTTTATGGCGAGCATAAACTTGAACTGTTATTTCTTCACCTCATGAGGAAAGAAGAGAACATTTTTTCTAGTTTTATAGCTACAATAAAATTTGAAATTCTTGAAGGTACATGTTTTATATACTATTAGGGAGTGATTTCATGAATCATTAAAATGGACAGCTTTAGGAATTACTATTAAGAAAGGTAATCACCACAGAAAAGAACTTTTTGTTGAATTGTTTTTAGATGATTTATCTTTCACTAGATGTTAGCTAGAGCTGTTTTGTTGTTGGAATCATGACACAGATAAAGATAAAGCCTTCAACCTGTACCAAAGGTAACATAAAAGACAATCAAGATTCCATTGCTTGAACAGACCCTAATTCAGACAGCTACACTCTTGAGCAAAGAGGAGGAAAACTAGCTTTACAAGAGTCTCCCTGCTTAGAGGTCAAGTTCTAGGGAAGAAATATGAACCTAAAAAAAGAGTTGTCTGGTAGTACTTCACAGTGACAGGGGGATGCATACTTTCTCTCCCATGTGGGTGGGATCCTGTTGAATAGATGCAATTTCTATTGCCTGGCTTCAGAGGTTTGATAACAATGGGAAGAAAGCCAGTTTGAAGACAGTATGTGTGGCGAGGTCCTCGCTATCTGTCTCCTCCCCAATGCTCATTAAAATGACTGACAAGATTTGTTAATATGGGGGGAAAGCTTCAGCAACTTTGGAAGTCAGAAATAAGTGTCATTTCAGGAAGGTGAAAGAATCTCTGTTCCCTTACTGCCAATGGAGTCAAATTGAAGGCACCCAGAGCTGAGGAACAAGCCCCATCTAAGAGAAGATAATAAGCCTGAGGAGGAGGTGGAGAGAGAAGAAAGCCGGGGAGGAAGCCTGCAGGCCCAGCTAGGGAGCCGAGGCCTGACAGGGGAGCCTCTGGGTGCATCTCACGCGGGGCTGACAGTATCAATTCTGAAAGAAGCATCTGGTATAAATAGCACCATGAAACACAGGAGTGTGGTACCTTTGTGTGTACCACACCCATGTTGCCACGCAGGGAAAATCCCTAGAAGAAGTGCCTCCCAGCCCCTTCAGACACCCAAACGGAGGTGGTAACTTAAACATAGCTTAAACATTATGCATTTATTTTTCTATATTTCTCCTACCAGATCAAGAAGAAACAATAGGAACAGTATGAGAATCTGGATAGGACTCACTAACGTGATGCTCTCAGAACACTTTAAATTCCTACTACTATAAGCTCAAACTAGATAAGTATAAATCTATGTTTCTGACAGTAGATTAAAGGGAAAAAACATGGAGCATAACAAAATCAAAATAGAACACTGCCATTTCTCTGAAATATCAGGTCTTTGATAGCCTCAAGTTACTAAAAACAAAAGGTAAAATGTAGAAAACACATGATTCACGTCCTCGACAAAATTTAAAAGGAACCAGAATCTATCACATTGTTTCTCAGCATTTATTGAATGAAGGAATCCTTTTAGAATCTTGTGAAAATTATGGATATCTACCCAGAAAAATACATATGCCAACAGTCACACAGAAAAATATTTGCAGAAAAGTTTAGGAGCTTTATAGGCTCCCTCAAATCCACCCATTTATCCTAGATTACCTCTGTATTATTCTGGGCTCTGCAGAGAAACAGAACCAATAGAAACAGAACTGGTTCATATACGTATGAATTAGCTCATGTGATTATGGAGCCTGAGAGCCGTACTACAAGGTCTGCAGTTGGCAAGCTGGAGACCCAGGGGAGACTGTAATGTGAGTCCCAGTCCGATTCCAATTCCCAAGGCAGGAGAAGACCCTTACCTCAGTTTGAAGACAGTCAGGCAGGAAAAAAAATGCTCACTTACTCAGCCTTTTTGTTCTATTCAGACCTTCATCTGATTGACTGAGTCCTGCCCACACTGGGGAGGGCCACCTGTGTTCCTCAGTCTACCGACTCAAATGTCAATCTCATCCAGAAACATCCTCCCTGACACCCCAGAATAATGTTTAACCAAATATTGGAACACTCCGTGGTCTAGTCAATTGGGCTCATAAAGTGAACCATCGTAACCTCTGATCAAGAGAAAGATGTCATGAGAAAGACAAATATATGATATCCTGTATATGTGGAATCTAAAAAATGATACAAATGAGCTTATTTATAAAACAGAAACAGACTTACAGACATAGAAAACTAATTTATTGTTACCAAAGGGGAAAGGGGGGGGAGGGATAAATTAGGAGTTTTGTATTAGTAGATGCAAACTACTACATATAGAATGGATAAACAACAAGATCCTACTATATAGCCCAGGGAATTATATTCAATATCTTGTGATAAACTATAATGGAAAAGAATATGAACAAGAATATATACATGTATATATAAAATGACATCACTTTTCTGTACACCAGAAATTAACACAACATTGTAAATCAACATACTGCAATAAAAAATTTTTTTAATTAAAGAAAGAGAAAGATGTCATGAATATAGCCTGAGATAAGCTAACATTTATGCAAATATCCAAAGTCACAGAGTACGAACTTTTGAGCTAAACAGACTGCTTTCAAAATTCTAGTTCAATTTTCCCCACTGGCTGTGTGATCTTGGATACATATCACTCAGCACGTTGCCTGAATTTGGTGAAGAGCACCCAGAAAAGGATGGGTATGGCCGTTATGTTCACAGAGTTAAAGAATATGATTCTTGAATTTAAAATTGCAATGTGAGCAATGAGTATCACACTGTACATTGAAAAAATTAGAGACAAACTTAAGAAAATAAATGTATATATCTAAAAAAAGAAAAAAGAAACAGATTATACATAAAGAAACAGAAAACAGATTGTACTCATAACTCCCCAAAACACCAAAGGTGGCACTGGCAAGAAAGCCACACATCTTAGAAGGAGAAAGTGTTAGCAGGTTTATTCAAGTTCTCTATTTCCTTATTGATTATTTGTCTGGTTGTTCTATCCAATATTGTAAGTGGGATATTAAAGTCTCCAACTGGTATTGTAGAGCTGTTTATTTCTCCCATCAGTACTGTCAGTGCTTGCTTCGTACATTTTGGGGCTTGACGTTTGGTTTGTGTGTGTGTATATATATATATATATATATATATATATATATATATATATACACAAATTAGTAATTGACATGTCTTCTTGGTGAATTGACCCCTTATATCAATATATAATATCCTAGGTGTCTCTTGTAACAGTTCTTGGCTTAAGTCTCTTTTGTCTGATATTAGTATAGCCTCTTCAGTACTGTTTTGGATACTATTTGCATGGAATATCTTTTTCCACCTTTTCACATTCAGCTTTAAACCTAGATTCTGTCATAGACAGCATATAGTTGGATCATAATTTTTTTTTAAATCTTTTTTTCCACAATCTCTGCCTTTTGATTGGAGAGTTTAACACATTTACATTTAAAGTAATTCCTGACAAGGACTTCTGCCATATTGTTGTTTTATGTATATCTTCAGTCTTTTTATTCATCATTTCCTCCATTCCTGCCTTCTTTTCTGTTTAGTTGATTTTTGTAGTGGCATGTTTTGATTTCCTTCTCATTTTCTTTTGTGTGAATATTTTCTTTGTGGTTAATATGGGGATTACATATAGCATTCTAAAATATGAATCTAAGTTGAATTAATACGAACTTAACTTCAATTGCATATAAAAATTCTCTTATATATCTCCATTCCTCTCCTTTTATTTTATTGATATCAAAAATAATCTTTATACATTGTGTGTCCAAATCCATAGATTTACAATTATCTTTATGCATGTGTCTTTTAAGTTTTATACAAAATAAAAAGTAGAGTTATGAACCAAAATTACAATATTACTCACTTTTACATTGCCTATGTATTTACCTTTACTGAGGATATTTATATTTTTATACACCTTCAAGTTACTGCCAGCCTTTTTTCATTTTTAACCTGAAGTACCCCCTTTATTATTTTAACCTGAAGTAACCCCTGTACTGGTCTTTTAGTGTAATAAACGTGCTCAACTTTTGTTTATCTGGGAATGTCTTAATTTATCCATCATTTTTGAAGGAAAATTTTATCAGATTTACAATTCTTGAATGACCTTTTTTTCCATCACTTTACATACACCATTCCCCTGCTTTTGACCTTCAAGATTTCTGATGAGAAATCAGATGGTAATTTTATTGAGGACTCCTTGTACATTACAGATGACTTCTTTCTTGTTGTTTATAGAGTTCTCTCTTTGCCTTTGTCTTTTGATATGTTGATTATATTGTTTCTCAGTGTGAGTCTCTTTGGGTTCATCTGCTTGGAGTTCGCTGAACTTCCTAGATTTGTAGATTTATATTTTTGATCAAATTTGGAAAGTTTTTCATCCATATTTTTTCAAATAGTCTTTCTGCCCTTTTCTCTTTTTCTTCTTCTTCTGGGACTACTATAATGTGCATGTTGATCTACTTACAGTGTCCCACAAGTCCCCTTGGCTCTGTTCACTTTTCTTTAGTCTGTGTTTTCTTTCTGTTTCTCAGACTTGATAATTTCAGTTGTCCTATCTTCAGGTAAACTTTTTTTTCTTCTGCATTCTCAAATCTGCTGTTGAATCCCTATAGTAAATTTTTAATTTTAGTTATTATACTTTTCAGCTCCACAATTTTTCTCTGGTTTGTTTTCATAATAATTTGTATCTCTTTGTTTATATTCTCAATTTGTTCATATATTGTTTTCCTGATTTCCTCTGTTTCTCTGTCCACATTCTATCTTAGCTCTTTGAGCATATTTAAGATAGTTGTTGTGAAGTCTTTGTCTAGTGTATATGACATCTAGTCTTCCTTGGGCATGGTTTCTTTGAATTTATTTTCAATTTATTTTGAAATTTTAAATGAGTCATCTTTTCCTTTTTCAATGTATGTCTTGTGATTTTTTAGTTAAAAATTGGACATTGGCTATTGTGAATGAAAAAATTAATCAGTTGATCTAAGAGAGGAAGGGAAAATTTTATTTGAGCCAAATTGAAGATATAACCCAGGAAGAGCCTCTCAGAAAGCTCTGAGAACTGTTCTCATTAGAAGTCAAAGCACAGTTATATAAATTTTTGAGACAGAGGGCTATACATTAAATAATGTATTACTTATAGTTTATACAATCTAGTGAGTGGTGGGTCATGGGTCATCATGACCCCTTACAAGGTTAAGAAGGAATGTTATCTCTTTAAGTGTTGTCTTAGTGCTAGAATGTTGCTCTTTATTATTGACCAAATGTTTCTGCTGATGGGGGAGTTTTGGTAGATGCATAATGCAGATATGCAATGCATAGTAGAGGGGAGAGAGGAGGCTAAAGGGCAGAGAAAAATTTTTATGTTTAAATTCTTCTTGTCTTGCCATAAAATATGAATTTTATTTCACACTATTATAATGTGGTAACTCTGGAAATCAGATTCTCCCCATTCCCCAGGATTTGCTTTTTTGGTTGTTGTTTTTGATTATTGAAGGCTGTACTAATCCTCTTGAGACTTATCCAAACTATTTTTACAATGACTATTTCTTGTCATGATTGACCATTGAGATCTCTATTCCTTTAGCTCATGTTCATGTTTGACAGAGATTGCCTTGAATGCCATGTGCTGAGACAAATAAACAAACAAAAACGTCAAAAAATTAAAAGCTAGAGAGAATGGTCACCTCTCCAGTCTTTGAAGGTTGACTCCATGCTGGGACACTTCTTAATCACTTAGGTAAGCTTGCTCTGAGCTTAGATAGACATTATCCCAAAGTGAAAGCTTAAGGTCTTTGCCGTACTTTTCTGAGCATATGTCTTCTCTGAGCATGTGGTTTTAAAAATTCCTCTGTATACATGGCTGCTTTTGAGTGTCCTAAATTTTCCAAACCATTTGCCCCAGCTTCTTTTCTGGGCCTTTGATGGCCTATTGTATATCTCCACCCACTATCACTTGCCCAGATGCCTGTGAGATTGTGATGACTACCTTGTAACTTTTACAAACAGTGCCCTTTACTTTTCCTACTTACAGTTCAAGTCATGCAAAGCAGAGATGAGTATTTTATGTCATTCCTTCAAGTATTCTCCAGAAAAGTTAGAACAGATGCACACAATAATTTGCAAGTAAAGTCTGATCTGCTGCCTCTGGTTCAGTGGTGTGGATCTGGGAACTAGGCTGCCATCTGAACAAGACGAATATCACCACTGCACTGGAAAGGGGGTGGTACAAAGATGAGTAAAAATGTCACAAAAATTTCCTGCCATTTTGAAGATGGCTTTTTCTTGGCTGGGCACTTGCTTGTTGGATGTGAACCTTTGACTGTTTTCTAGAGCTTCTACAAAGTTTGTTCTGACAACTTCTGGTTGTTTTTTTGATGTTTCTGTCAGCGAGTAAGAGCTTGGAGTGTCCCGGTCCACCATTTTGTTGCTCTGAAATTTTTTTAATAATGTTTAAATATATGCTATAACATATATAAAATAAATTTTCCTATGTATTTAAATTATGTATGTACATAAATAAAACAAAAATAAGAAAAAAAAACAAACCTCTTTTTTTGTGCTGCCTCCTCCTTCAAGTGCTAAAAATGGGAGAAAATATAGATCAATGATCATCACACTTCCTCCAATATGTCATGGACAATTATTTTAAAAATGTGTTCAAATGAGTTATTAGAAAAACCGAATTTAAAAACACACAAAATATAAACCCTATTTTTAAATTATTAGACTCAGTAGACAAAAAACCACTCTGTCATATTGCTATAGAAGTTTCTATATGGTTCTCAATTTCTGCTACTAACAGGTAACCACCAGTTCTTAGACTGACATTGGTCAGCAGACCACACTTTGAATAGTCTGGTCTAATAATTATCTCTTTATCCAATTTAGAAAGACTCATAGAACAAAGGAAGAAATTACTACGGGAAAGATTGTTTTGACTAAATAAAATATTAAAATTGTCTGTACATGAAATCATCCAAATATTGAAGGCAAAGAATCATTTGGAAAAATATTTCCCTCAAATACTGTGAAAAGTTAATAACTATATAATAATTTATAAAGAGTTTATCCAAAAAGAGAAGTAAACCAGTAAGATCCTAATAGTTAATTGAACAACAAACCATGCAGAAACAAAAAATTGAAACTGGTAATAAAAATAGAGAACATGTCATTTCCTGGATGAGAAGAAAATATCAATCTGAGATACAATTTTTTGCTGTAAAGTAAAAAAAAATATTGTCTTAATAATTTAGAGATTAGGTCAATGTGTTGAAAGATAATTCCCTAATTGTTAATCACAGGAGCAAAACAACACACATAAACAAGACTCTAAATTTCTTAAGTGTGAGGGTGCTCAGAACATTTTGGCTGAAAATGAGGTGTACACTATAATGGTTACGAGCTTGGGCTCTTAAAGTGAATTGTCAGGAACTGAGTCCCACGTTTAACGCATACCACCTATGTGACCTTGCGTGAGTTCGTCTTCTGTACCCCTCTCTCTCTCCATCTGTAGAGCAGTGTTAATAACAACTCCTACTTCATAGGGCTATTGTGAAGGTTAAGGAGTGAAGGCATGTAAAACTGTGCCTGCCTCACGTAAGACACTCAATACATAATAACTATGATTATTAGGAATCATCTCCACTTACAGGTGTGACAAGCATGCAGGATTTGCCAAAGTAAATGACCTGTGGTTTAGAATTGTCCTTTACTCATTTTATCTGGCATTTCAAAGTCCCATCTGTACCAGAGACAGGTAGAAAGGATCAGACGGAAAAATTTGCCTAACCAGGTTGGTTACGTTGTTCCAGCTGCATCCCTCAGCTCCGGGCTTCACAAGACTATGGCTCCTCCAAAGATCACTCCTCTAAGTATGCATTTTAAATAAAGACTATTCAATAGGGGGTCACAACTCCGACTCTTCTCAAAGTAGAAATATTAGAGCTGGAAGTGGTGCATTCTAGCCAGGTCCTGGGCTCCTGGTGGGGGCACCTGTGTTTGGGGAGGAGGGGTTGTGGCCTCTTGCCAAGCTGGGCGCCAGACCTTGGATCATGACAGCTTGTTCTTTCTCAGGAACAGGGACGTCAGTGACAAGATCACATCCAGATTGGGGATTTACTAATGGCAATTACAGCCTTTTTTTTTTTTTTTTTTAAAGAGATTGGAGTTTATTTATTTATTTATTTATTTTTGGCTGTGTTGGGTCTTCGTTTCTGTGCTAGGGCTTTCTCTAGTTGCAGCGAGCGGGGGCCACTCTTCATCGCGGTGCGCGGGCCTGTCACTGTCGCGGCCTCTCTTGTTGCGGAGCACAGGCTCCAGACGCGCAGGCTCAGTAGTTGTGGCTCACGGGCCCAGCTGCTCCGCGGCACGTGGGATCTTCCCAGACCAGGGCTCGACCCCGTGTCCCCTGCATTAGCAGGCAGATTCTCAACCACTGCACCACCAGGGAAGCTCTACAGCCTTTTTAATACTTTTAAAATATATCTACATTTTCAACTGTTAACCTGTTACTATTGTAGGAAAATAATGAAACAATAATGACCATAATAAAATCATAAACTTGGGAAAATTTCCAGGGGTGACTTTGTTCAAACCAGCTGGCCTCCAAGGACATGGAGACCTTTCACAAATCCTTCCCTCTCTCCCCCCATCATCGGTGTCCTTGGAACCCAGGGCTTTCTGGCCACCTGGGAGGTACATCTTGAGGGGTCTATTGTCTCTATGTGCTTGTCCGGGCAAGGGCCCAATCCGCACTCCTCCTAGCTTCCTCCCCCTCACTCAGAATTAGTGACAGCAAACCTTGCAGGTTTTCCCATCCATTTTGCCCCTTCCAGGCTCAAGTTGCTTTGAGAAAGATGGAGGATGGGAGAAAAGACCCAGCTACGAGGCCAAGTTCCATTTTCAGTGACTAACGAGCTTTGTTAGGGGAAAGAGGAAGACCTATACATTCAACTGGACATAAACTCTCTGGGGCGTGCGTAAAGCTGAGTGTTTACCTGGACTCACTCACTTTTCTGTAGAGTCCACGATCACATCTGTGATTTCCAACTACAGACTGTTTCTTGACTCATTTTCTCAACTTAGGCTTCTGAAGCTGCCCTGAAATGACTCTCAGCCTCCATATGTAAATTCTCTATCTGACCCACACCTTTCAGAGCACATTCTTCAAGGGATTAGTTCATACTTGATACACAGTGGTGCTACTGTTACCAGCCAGGATTATAGCTCATTTTACCCTGCCCACTGGGTGGACCGCTTGTGTTTCTTATTGCTATACAACTATTCACCATCATAGCAGAAACACTTCCAAACAATGCATAAAATCACTTGTCAAGAGATTTTGTAAAGGCATTTGTCAAGAGTATGAAAAGGAAAAGAAATTAAATTATAGAAGAATCCTCTAATTCAAAAAAATTATCTGAAAACACATGCTTGAGTAGATTACACTGCAAACCTGGCCCTCTTCCATTCACTAGTTATCACAGAGGGGAGAACAGGACTTGTAGCTACAATAACCTCTCTGTAGCCATGATAAATTTATCTGTGATTGGACCAACTTGGATTTCACGGTCTGAAGTATTATGCATTTGCCAGTCTTGTTCAATTGTTTTCAGCAAAGTGACTCTATCATATTGTTCATGTCATTCAGGAAAAAAGGAATTGAAATGGTCTAAAATCAGCCCGTGTACTAACTCCAGGCAATTGTCCTTTGTCCAGGTACATTTTCCTATTTGCTGATAGCTTTTTGTTTTGCAACTTGGAACCCATTTGTGACGAGTCACAGACCATTAGCCATCTGTTTCTCTGTTACACTCCTTTTTTCTTATAATGTAAGGATTTGATTTTCATGACATTTACCTAAAAGTAACTTACACCCAATAAGAAATAAAAGCAAATACAATGAGCATCTCACATAAAAGCAATCATTTGGATGAACATATATTTAAGAATAAAATGATTAAAACATGGGAAGTTCATGTAAAATTAATATTACCACAAAATATCGTCCTGTATAAATAATGCATTGTGGTAGAGGCGTTCTTCTTGCCTTAGAATATGAGTAGCCAGCACAGCTTTATGGGTAGAAATATGAACAATTTGAAAGTGTGTGACACACAATGATTCTCAAGAACTTTCTGCCTTTGTTCCCTTAATCTAGTACTGACGCAGTTGGTGACCTCCTTCACTCACCCCTGGAGTAACATAGGACAAAGAAATAAGACAAGACAGTAAATGGATGGAAAGGCTGGCGAGAGGCGGTGAGCAGTTGAGTTGCCTCTCAGTCATCTGGAGACATCAATCTAGGTATCATCTTCACTGGTGATTGTTTGCCTCTTATACAGCCTAGCATCCCCAGCACTTAATACGGTGCGTGCATGTATTGGGCAGATTTAATTTAAAACATTTTTTTTCTAGATATAAACATGTCTTTAAGCAGTAGAGAACATTTTCAAAATACAAAAAGTAAAAGGAATAAAATATATTTTCCATAATTCCACTATTCTGTGATAAAACTGTGAGCACGTCATCATTTATCTGATAGCATTTTTAATGCATGAGTGTGCGTGTGTGTGTATACACATAAATACATAATTGAAGTTATGCTCCATATGTCTTTTGAATATTTTCATTTAATTTTTAACCCTGCAATACTTGTACATATTTTTAAAAAGTCAAATTGATTTACTAGGCTTATAAAAGAAGAAAGGTGTCTCCTAATTTATTCCTTCCCACTCTTGATTCCTACTCCTCAGTGGCAACTACATTCAACACATGTAGCTGTTTCTTCTGGTATTTAACTTTATATTCCTAAATAGCATACCCATCATACTTTTGCATACTTATTCAGTTTACAGTTTTATCAGCTTCCTTCCTGCTAAGAGAGATTTAATTTTCTTATATCCCTCACCTCTACACATACCATCTCTCCATCTCTAAGGACAATCACACATGGCTTCCATGGACACTAATATTACTATTATGTTAGTTTTCTAATATCGAAACATCTGTTTACCTTTAGGTATTTGTCATATAACCTTTTTCAACCTGTTTTCTTTAATAACTTTCATGTTTTTGCTTATATTTTTATTCATGTATTTTCTACTTTCTTTGACACTGCACTTTCTAATTGGAGGAATAAGAGCAATTTGTTATTATTCTATTTTGTTTAATAGTAAATACAATTGACTTTTTCCTAGGTATGTCGTGGTAATATGAGATGATGTAATGGGGAAGGAAGAGTATAGATAGAACAAATTTGACCCATTACACTAGAAATACAAACACGGCGTGTTTTTTCACTTTTTCTGAATAAAACTGGTTCTAACTCAGTTCCCACACACTGGCATTAATGGAAAATCTAAAATTAGGCAACTTTCAAGATCCTCTTTATATACCTAGATTTTTTTTTGTGCTTTATTTTATTTTATTAATTCAGCGAAAAGGACTGAGAAGTGTGTTTTAGTGACACAGTCCTACGGTAATTTTGTCTCCTTCCTAAAATTTTGTAATACAAGTTTACTACAACTGGACTTAAATACAGTTATTGAAATATTTTCAACCTCTTCTTAATGGTGGGTAAACATTTATCAATTAAAAAACACTTTGTTTTGTTTGATATTTACTCTTGAGAATTCAGATTTGTCTGAAATTATTACATGGTAATTAATTTGATGCACATTATTTTTCTATGCTGTGTCCCTCCCAACCAGAGCAGGTCAGATTTTTAAAGCATATATATTTTTAATTAGCATACTGTAAAATTGTTTCTTTTTCTTTTGGTATAGAAGCCTTTTAAACTGTAAATCATTCTGAGTCCTGACCTCTTAATAGTTAAGATTATGGTTGATAGGTTGATAACAATGCTGATCACTTAAGGGCATTACTATTTAGAATCAAATAAAAAGAAGCTATTTAATACAGAACTATATGCAACAGTAAAATCTGTAGTTACAGGAAAATTCTTGCTGTTAAATGCCTTTGTTATTAAAGAAGAAAAAAGGAAAATAAAGTAATTTAAGTAATAAAAAATTTTGAAAGAACAACATAATTTACTAAAAGAAATCAAGATGTGGAAATTAGTATAGAAAAATCAAATATTGGTGAAATGGCAAACAACAACACAGTTCATTTGTAATGAATCATCACAAATTTTTCTTTGAAAATACTGATAAAATAAATACACCACTTGCAAGTATATTGAGGAAAGCAAAAGGATTTAAAATAGATATGTCGACTCCATGAGGGATGAGAAAGACAATGTAACATAAAGGAGGATTTTTAAAAATCTGGAAACTCTGATATATATATGTGTAAGGTAACAACTTTGAAAACCAAGATAAATAGCATGATTTCCTGGAAGATACAAATTACCAAAATTACCCAAGAGGAAGTGAAAATTTTAATGAACCAATAAGAATAGAAGAAATTCAGGAGGTAATAAAAGATATCCCAGTGAAGAGGACACCTGGACCAGGTCTTTTCACAGCTGAACTTTAAGTAATCGATTAAAGACTGACAGTGCTATTGAAACTATCCTAGGCCATAAAGAAGATACAAAATCTTTTTGCTTCATTTTACAAAGCCAGTAAAATTTTAATAGTAAAATTTTATCATGATAGCATCTAAAGTAAATTATAAAAAATCTCAATTATAAGTAGAAAACAGATCATTTAAAATAAAATGTTAGCAAAAAAACCCAGAAATGAATTCAAAAAGTAACAAACACACTATAAGTAGGTTTTAATACAGAAGTAAAAGAGTAGTTAAATACGAAAGTATGAATCAAATAATCCATTACATCAATAAATTACAGGAGAAAAAAATACAATCATATCCATTGATGCTGAAAATGTATCTCATAAAATTTAAAAGCCATTCCTTTTTTTTCCTAAAATTGAAACAAAGGTCCAAGTAAAGAATTCATACCTCTTCAAAAACGAGTTTATAGTGAAAAGCCTTCTTCTTATCACTATCCTGACATCGAAACGAAAGAATATCAAAGGAAAGTAAGATGTTAAAAGCAACTGAAAAAGCAATAGAGATTACCTACAAAAGAGTGACCCACTTCCAGCCAACAGCTCACAAATAGGAATGAGTAAAGTTATATCTTTATTATGTACAAGAAAATAACTGTGCCAAACTTATGCACTGAATACAAATGTGTTTCAAGAACTGGGGTAAAATAAAGACATTTTCAGGACAAAAGGTGATAGTTCACCATCAGACCATCGTTAAAGGAAATTCTAGAGAATGTACGTCAGAGAGAAAGCCTCGCTAAAAGTCTAAGAAGCAAAGCAGAATAATGAACAAAGATATGGGTTAAAACATTGGTAAAATTAATTAAACAAAAATAAAATAACTAGTTTAGAGAGTGGGGGAATGACGAATAGTTGATATACTGGACAGCATAGCATATAAGTTGAAAGGAGGTGATTGTAGTTAAACCTCTTTTATACACTGGGATTTGAAAACTGAAGATAAAACCATTGATTAACTTTAGGATAATTGTGAAAATATTAGAACTGGAATAATAAACTATGTGGTATAAAGGAAAAACATGAGATAATGAAATAATATTACAAAAATTCTCAAAATGAAAAAGGCAAAAAAGGAGGGAAGGCAGAAAAAGTGGGACAAATACAAGGCATGTAATAAAACAAAGTAATCCAAATACATCAATGTGATATTAAACATATGTGAACTAGAATCCCCAGCTAAAATACAAAAATTGTTAAAGCAATTAAAAAAAATCTTTATATATAGTATTTCCCAGTAACACATCTAAAACATAAGGAAAAAGATTGAGAGTTATAGACTGAGGAATAGTATACCATGTAAATATGAATGAGAGAAACTAGATGTTATTTTAATATCATAAAAATAGATGTTTGATCAAATATTACTAGGGATTAAAATGTTTACTACTTAAGAATAAAGGTAAATGTATGTAACTAATAATGTGACTTTAAAATATACAAAAGTGTAAATAGAAAAAAAATGACAAGAAGATATTAATAGATCTAACTTAAGTGTAATCGATTTTTAACATACATCTCTTAGAAACTGACAAATTATCAAGTAACCAAAAATCAATAAGGACACAGAAATATGACTAGGATAATTAATACGGCTTAGTAATAGACACATATAGGATATTATACCTGACAACTGGAAAATGCACATTATTTTCAAGAAACCATAAAGCATTTATGAAATGTGACCAAAATAAAGGCCAAAGAGCTATGTTCAAAACATTTCTAATGACTGGAAACATAGAATCATTCCCTGAATGTAGTAAAATTAGTCTGGAAAACAACAACCAAAAGATTAATTTCAAGTTTCCTGACAACTAGAACTTCTTAAGATCTCATGAGAAAAAGACAGAAAATTAGAAATTGCTTAAATCTGAATGATATTCAAAATACTTTTTATTAAAACGTGTGATACAGCTAAGGATATAGTTAGAGAGAAATTTACTGTTGTAAACTCTTACTTTAGAAAAAAATCCTAAAATGTAAGGAGCTAATCTTTCAATTTAAAACTCTCTATAAGGATGAAAACATAAAGATATTAGCAGAAATTAATGAAATAGAAAACAAAAATCTAATAGGAGTATTGAAAAAGCCAAAAGTTGGTTTTCTGAAAAGATTATTAAGAGACAAACCTCTGGAGAACTTAAGAAAAAGAGAGTGAAGGAAGAAATAAGCAGCCACTAGAAATGAAAAAAGAGGCACACTGCAGATGCAACAGGGATTAAGCAGGTGACAAATTTAGGATATCATGAATAAATCTACCCTATGACAAAATGGTATGAATTAGATAAATTCATAGAAAACAAAGCTTATAAAAATGCTCATTTACTCACTCATTCCACAGATACTTTTAGAGCAGCTATTATTTTACCTGAAACTGTTTTAGATTTTTGAGATGATTCAGTGAACAAAACAGCAAAAAATCCTGACCTTGAGGTGCCTACATCCCAGACCATCGATGGGAGAAGACAGACAATGAAGCAAACGCAATAAGTCATAAAATTATATGATACATTTGAAGATTATAAATGCTATTAAAAAAAACAAGAAAATGTAGTTAAAAGGGATGTAGTTGCAAGGGATCAAGGACGCTGATAGGTGAGGGTAGGTTTTATTGAGGATGTGACATTGGAGCAAAGACTTGAAGAGGTGAGGGTGCTGCCCAGGCAGACATTGGGGTGAAGAGTGTTCCAGGGGGAGGGAACAGTTAGTGAAAAGGCCCTAATGTGAGACTATGTCTGGCAAGTTTGTTCAAGGAGCAGCAAGAAGGCCAGTATGGCTGGAGCAAAAGGGAGGAGAGTGAAAGAGTAACGCCAGTAAAGATTAATGAAAGATGTGATCAGAGACAGAGTGATGAGGCCAGGTCCTTAGGAAGCTGTAAGCCCCACAAGTCCTTTTGCTTTGAATCCTATTACAATCCACAGCCATTGACAGATACAAGCAGAAGAGTGGCATCCTCTGATTTGACTTAAATTTGTAAAGGCTCATTCTGGCTTCTCTTTTGAGAAAGACACTAAGGCTGTGCTATCAATTCTATTGTCACCAGACACATGCAGTTACTTAAATTTAAGTGAGAAAGTGGCATGGACTTATAGATACTACCAAATGTAAAATAGATAGCTAGTGGGAAGCAGCCGCATAGCACAGGGAGATCAGCCCGGTGCTTTGTGACCACCTAGAGGAGTGGGATAGGGAGAGAGATGCAAGAGGGAGGAGATATGGGGATGTATGTATATGTAGAGCTGATTCACTTTGTTATACAGCAGCAACTAACACACCATTGTAAGCAATTATACTCCAATAAAAATGTTAAACAAACAAACAAACAAACATAACTTAAATTTAACTTTAATGAGCCAGTTTTTCAATCACATTAACCGTAGTTTAAGTGCCCAAAAGCCAAGTGTGGCTAGCTAGTGCCATGTTGGACGACAGATACAGTACTGCTCTGGGAAGACAGGGAGAAACAAGGAGAGAGCAGATGCAAAGGCAGTAACCAGATGAAAGAAGATGCTGTCTCTAAATGGGATGGCAGCACTGGAGCTGTGAGAAGTGATTGCAATTTGTTTATTTCAATTCAGGAAGAAATGATAGGTAATGTGATACGACCATTAAAAAGATTTAATCAATAGTTAATTGAAATTCAATCAGCAGTTTTCAATGAGATGGCAATAGGACCAGGGAAGTTCTAGCAGTCAAATACTAAATAATCCCAAACTCCTTCACAGAACAAAGAGAGAACACTTTTCATCCCATTTATGAGATTAGAATGAACTTGATGCCAAAACTTGTCTGGGTACACAAAGAAGAAAAAGAAAACACACCCATGCCCGCCACCCACAAGTTTTCACTTACACAATCTGAGATATATTCATTGTGGAAACTGACCGAACATTTAAAAAACTAGAAATATCAATGCTACATAAACTATGCTACAAAATCCAGAGTATGAATGTGTGTATGTATTAAAAATCTTTCAAGCTGCTTTTATAAACCCAGCAAAAACGATTATGTCAGAATTTGACAAGCCGCTAAAGTTAGTCTGATATTGTTACAAAATTTGAAGTAAAATATTGACATTCAGAATTAGCAGTGTGACAAAAGAGTTATATGCCATAACTAAATGAAGTTCACAACAGTAATACAATTAGCATTTGATATTAGGAAATACATTGATATAATCTGTCATTTTAATATATCAAAAGAGAGAATCATATGATTATCTCCATCATCATGAATGATAAAATACATTTGAAACTTATTCAACATCCATTCCTGGTAAAAATTAAGTCTAATTAAAATAAGAACAGATAGATATTGATATAGATATAGAATTTAAATATATAGTAATAATGCTTATTTGAAAATTCTAGGTGTATTCATGTTGAATTGAGCAGTGAGACAATGATATCCATTATCACCACTTAGAATTAAAATTATGCTGGTTATTAAGATATGTAAACAGATAAGAAAAAGAAATCAGTGAATAAAAGTATAAAAAGGTGTATGAATTATCTTTATTAGCATACAGTATGCAACCCAAGATAATTAACTGAAAAAATAGTAAAAGTAATTTAGAAGTCTTCTAAGCCTATGGATTCAAGATTAAGGCCATCAAATCAAAGAATTCTTAGACAAAAATTAAAGAAAAAAAATCACCCAGTAACCACAGAAAAGATTTAAGTCTAGAAATGAAATTAATAAGAAATGAGTAAGCTTTGTATGAAGGAAACTTTCAAATGCCTTTTAAGTCTACAAATAAGTCTTTATATTGCAAAGATGTCAACTTTATTATAAAGTTAATGTTACCAAAAGTATTTTTTAAAAAAAATGTGTGATGAGAACACAAGGTCATTCAAAAGTTGTTTCCAATAAATATGTAATAAGAAATGTAGTGAGAGGAAGTGAAACAGGTGGAACTAGTGATATTAAAACAGAAGTAGACATATGTATATGCATATATATATGATGTTAATATCGGTAAAGGTAGTAGCTCGGCACCTGAGTGGGAAAGGGGCAAATTAATCAAGAAATGGTTGGTGTTGACTTCTATTCAAAAAATATAATTTTGATTCCTACTGACTCCTATATTAAAATAAATTGAAGACAGGTTAAAAACTTCAATCACAAAATGAACCCCCATATTACCACAAGAAAATGTGAGTGCATTTAATCCTTACTTGGTAAAGCTAGAAAGGGGAAAAAGGATAAATTGAACTTCATCAAAAACTTAAATGTTTCTGGATAGGAAAAAACAATAAACGAAATCAAAGAAAATAATAGAAACATAGTTCTATACATAGCAGTAAAAGGATTATTTTCCATAAGATATAAAAAGGGCCCATAGACCTTTTAGGAAAATAATAGCCACTATGGAAAACAGTACAGAGGTTCCTTAAAAAGCTAAAAGTAGAGTTGTTATGATTCAGCATTCCCACTCCTGGGCAAATATCTGGAGAAAACTCTTAACTGGAAAAGATACAAGCACCCCAATATTTATAGCAGCACTAAATAGCACAATTAAATATGATGCATGCTGTAGGTATTTTGTAGATATCCCTAATCAGGTTTAAAAATTTACCTTTTCCCTCATTTGATAAGTTTTTTTTTTTTTCCTTTACGGAAGCAAATGTTGACTTTCATTAAATGCATTTTCTGTGATTAGTGTTTGGTTTGTATGCCCATTTAGACACACTAGTGGTCTATTCAGGCCTTCATTTAGTGGGGCTTTGATGCACTATTGTAGAATCTTCGGGGCCACAGGTTGACAGGCTCATGAACACTGTGTCCTTTTAGCAGGTGCTCGCCCTCTCTGTTTCTGCCCTCACTGGTCCTCTTGGGGAGCTTATATCTCTTAGGATGGAACGAACCCTTGTCAATTTCAGTCTTTTTGCTGTTTGCTGCGTGTTCCAGTTTCTGAGTGGGTGACTAACAGCCCCAGCTGAGTAGAGAGGTCAGGAGTCTGGCCTTCTGAGCAAGTACCTCCCATGTGGTAGAGAGACGTGCCTAAATTTTGGAATCTGATGATGTAGCAGGTGGTTGGAGGGTCACGGTATCTTCCCATAGCCCTTCTTTCTGGTGCACCAGCAACTACACTGAGGTAGACATTTTACTGAACAAACTGAGCTTGAAAGGATACAAAACAGAAGCAAACTTTATTCTTTGCCCATTGCCTTTCAACCCCCAACTTCCGGATCATTTTCCCCTGCCCCTCAGATAAAATCTTGGAAAGAACTCCAAACTTTGGGTTACTCTCAGATAATAAAATTCCTTTCTGTATCTTTAGTTCCAAGAACAGTCCCTTCTCAGTAATTGGAACCTCTATCTCTGTAATAATCAAACCTCCAAATGTCCTTTCAAGTTCAGGTTTCTCCACACTCTGACTCACATCTGCTTCATATCCCGCCCGCGGTGGGGAGCAGGAGGTGGCCGACTTCCTTCTCTGCCAGCTTTTCTGTGACCTTTTCCATTGCTTGCTGACTTTTGGTGACTGGGAGAGGGGTGGAGAGGGAGAAGGGGCAAAGGGACGGGGACAGTTTACATCGACTGCTGTAATCTGGCATCAGAGGCAGAAGCACCTTTGCTAACTCCTAGGATGCTCTGAGTGGTCCTCTTGACACAAGGTCTCTGGTAGCCACTCAGCTGCCCTGCCCTCAGCTCTGCATTCAGCAGTGCAAGGCCTCTTTATCCTGGGTGGCCTCAACCCTGGCTGGAAGCCCTGTTGGGCTGGGTCCTTTTCCAGATGGGGCCCGGGCAGACCCCTTCCTGGGTGGCAGGCTTTGTTTGATCCAGAAGAAAATGCAGGCACTCTTGCCTCCCCCCATCACCTCCCTTCATTCAATCAGTTGTAGTGAAACATTCTGCCTTTAGTCTTGTCAAGGATGGGTGATATCTGGTCCTTATGCTATCTCAAACCCTAGGGCAGTGGTTACTAAATTTTGCTGCACTGAGGAATCACCTGGGATTAAAACAAACAAACAAACAAAAAACCACTGACAGGGAGGTCCTACTTGCAGACAGTCTGAATTAATTTGTATAGAGTGCAACCCAGTGGTGGAAATTTTTAAAAGCTCTCCAGTGATTCTAACATGCAGCAAAGCTTACACCCCTTGCTTTCGGCAATGAATGTTGGTATGTTAGAGTGGGCATCTCACGACCCCCTTACCAGCTTCGTGTGCATGCAGTGGTCCTCACCCCGATTACTGACCACTCTCTCTCAGCTCCTTCTCTGAATTCAGTGTCTATCTCACTTGATGCTGTGGAAGTACTTTGCACCTAACATCTTGTTCTAAAATTTGGGGGCTTTCTTAAATCCGAGTCTAAAAGGATCACATTTTCATATCCAGATGTTTGAAAAACACCCTTGAAGTTATGACTAAGAAGAAATATAGTCAGTAATTACATAGTTTTTATAAGTGTATAACCCCAAGAACAAACTATTGAAGTATACTGCTGCCTGGAAAAATGACAGAAATAATTTCAGTCCTGTTCTTATTAAATATCACATTCTTTTTGAATGCTTATTTCATAAATCCCATCCTGAGATGTATTTATTTTTGCCTATATTCAGATCTTGAATATTTTTGAGGAGAAATAAAACGTGCTAATTTCTTTGGCTAGCTTGTTAAAAGATTCTTTAGAACGTCTGACTCAGCTACCAAGAACAGGGAGCTGAATTAGCATCCTCAGCTGGGCAGCGGCTCACTGAGTGGACTACGGTTCTGATTGAAGTAACGGCAGTAACCGAGCACATGTGCGCAAATGAATGGCTTAAATATTGTTTGTGGTTTGCAAATTAGATCTACACAGGCGAGAAAAATGTTTCTATACTTTCCTTCTACAATTATGCTCAGTTTGTTACAATATTTCCCTTAAATAAGAGGGCTGGGACGCTCAAACCTGGTTTCTGATTTTGGCAAAATAGATTTGCAAATAACCTTGACTCTAGGGCATATAATTCCACATCAAAGCTATTTAAAGTGTAATTTGGCAGACTGCAATCCAAGTCAGGGCTATTTAGAATTTTATCACCCCAAAACATAAAAAAAAAAAAAAAAAAACATTCAAAATGAGTTTTCTTTTTGTTTTTGGAAACTTTTCTTTTAATTAAAAATTCTTAATTTTTTTTTTTTTAGGAAAAAGCACAGAAAGAAAAATCTCATTAAAAGAGGAAGTGTATCAGTCAGGGTCATGGCAAAAACAGATGGCACACTCAAACTGGGTAATTGGAGGTGGGCTTAATAGAGAGACTTGTCAGAAATGTGTGGGCAGGGTAGAGGTAAGGCTGGTGCCTTGCCTTGGAGAACTGGGTCTAGTGGGGCAAATGTACAAGCAATTAACCAGCACCGGAGACGGGGAAGCCTGTGTGGAGGGCCCTTCACCTCGAGGGAAGCAAGTCCACGCATCCCTGAGGGGTTGGAGGAAACCAGGAGAGTAAATACCTACTTCACTCTCTGACTTCCTTTCCTCCCTCTGATTTCCTGCCAATGCTCCTGTTGTCTGAACTCAGCTGGAAGCCAGGGGTTACAGGTTCAGCTGTGATTGGTCAGCCTCCTAGGGCACCGGCACCTAGGGCAAGGTGCACAGGAGGCCTGGAGGGGCAGATAGAAGATATCCATTCAGTCTGTTCCTTTGGTCCCTTGGCCTCCACACTTGGACTTCATCCAGGTGAGAAACCCATGTCCTCAACATAGGAAACACAGAAGACCCCAACAGCTAACACGCCATCATTGAGAGATGTCTAGACAGACATACTCCTACCTGAAGCTTGTACCATTAGCTAAAACTAGGGGCCTGAGAATAAAAGGGAAGGAATAAACAGTTAACATGAAGATGAACTGCTATGGTCCCCAATTATGTAGCTGTCACAGGCCTACATTGGCAGCCACTGCTCTCTTCCTTCCCATCTATTCTATATTCTCTCTACACCCTCTTACTACCTGGTCTAGGTAGCCTCTTCGCCTGGTAGGATGCTCCAGGTTTTCACTTTGTTGGGCCGGGAGGTCTTAGAGGTCTTGTCTCCGTTGGGTGGCCACAGTTCTCTAGTGATGAGGGACCTCTTAGCTCTAATACAGAACCTCCTTGCCCTCACGGTGCAGTGGCATTCCCACTGGGGTGAATCACGTCTGATAATGGAGCTGCCTCCTTCTCTGTCTGTTGTTTTGGCGATAGGAGGGGTCCAAAATGGCCGCGGATGAGCCTCAGCTTCCAAATCGTGAAATAATGACTTTGGTCCCCAGTGAAAACACCCCTCCCTCTACATCCAGTTGGGCTGAGATTGTGAGGGATGAACGCAAACATTCATCAACGGTTTTAAAAAAAATTATTTTATTGTCTGTTTTGTAGAATATACACATTCAAAACAATAGTGCTATATTGGTCATACTAAGAATCTGTCCAAGAAATCTGTTTTTTTTTAAATTAATTTTTATTGGAGTATAGTTGCTTTACAATGTTGTGTTAGTTTCTACTGTACAGCAAAGTGAATCAGCTATACTTATACATAGATCCCCTCTTTTTTGGATTTCCTTTTCATTTAGGTCACCACAGAGCACTGAGTAGAATTCCCTGAGCTATACAGTAGGTTCTCATTCGTTATCTATTTGCTACATAGTGTCAATAGTGTATATATGTCAATCCCTAGAGACTGTCATGCAGAGTGAAGTAAGGCAGAAAGAGAAAAACAAATATCATATATTAACACATAGATGTGGAATCTAGAAAAATGATATAGATGATCTTAGCTGCAAAACAGAAATAAAGACACAGACATAGAGAACAAACATATGGCTACCAAGGGGGAAAGGGGGGGAGTGGGATGAATTAAGAGATTGGGATTGACTCATTAAGAGGTTTTTTTTTTTTTTTGTAGATAGCTTCTTGTTTTGTATAATTATTTATTTATTTATTTATTTATTTAGGCTGTGTTGGGTCTTCGTTTCTGTGCGAGGGCTTTCTCCAGTTGTGGCGAGCGGGGGCCACTCTTCATCACGGTGCACGGGCCTCTCACTGTCGCAGCCTCTCTTGTTGCGGAGCACAGGCTCCAGACGCGCAGGCTCAGTAGTTGTGGCTCACGGGCCCAGTTGCTCCGCAGCAGGTGGGATCCTCCCAGACCAGTGCTCGAACCCGTGTCCCCTGCATTGGCAGGCTGATTCTCAACCACTGCGCCACCAGGGAAGCCCAAGAGTTTTATTAGTAACTAGTTACCACTTCTACCTCCATGCCTTGGCTCCTGACCTGACAGTACATAATATGGAAACATACTAGCCACTGGTTAAGGAATATACTACATCCTTTAAGACAGTACCTTGTCTAGCAGAATACTGTCTCCCAACTGGTGTAATCACTGAACTTTCAGCTTCTGGGATAAGGAGCAGGAGGTAAGAGCGGAATTGCACTGCCACCCGTACTTCACCACAAAATGAGTTCCTTGAACAGAAGCAATATATGCATGTTTACATGATGATGGATAAGGCCCTCCGTAAGTCTGTAAATAGTGGCACTGGCAGAAGTGGAGACGAGAAAGACTAATTTCTATCAAGAATATGTGCCCATCCCTATGAAGACAAGTCATTACTCCCTCCACGATGAAAGGGGTCCAAGGTGACAACTTGCCATCAGGTGGCAGGTTGACCACCCTAAGTGAGCTATGTCATATTGGAGGCTGAGTGTCCACCTTTGGTGAGGGGAGAGCTATGTCATATTGGAAGCTGAGTGTCCACCTTTGGTGAGGGGAGATCTGTACCCACCTTCCTTTTGTACCAACCAAAAGGGTGAGGTAAACGTGGATGTAATAGGTGACCCAAGTGTCTTTAAACTATACAGTGGGGGCATTTGTCTCTTAGATTCCCTAGAAAGGTGGCATCTGATTGTGGTTTACTCTCTCAGTGAAGTTAGTGGTGGGTGGGTGGGGGCATTTCCAGAGGCTTCCATTTGGCCTTTTCTACTATAATAGTCTTTACTCCATTGGTCAGGAAATAGACAAGGAGATTCTCTCAGTGACTAAGTGTATCTAACCTTGCTATATTTTCTGGGCCTGGAGAAACATCCACAGTCCCACTAGCCCCACTGTGGGAAGAACTCAGGTCAGGGCTTCATCTATCTAGCCTCCACTGTACAATCTGCCTAGTGGGCCAGAGCCACTGGTCCATAGATTCTAGGTCTCCAAGGGTCAGAATCAGGCCAGAGCTAGTGTCTAAAAACCTTTGAATATTCTTATTCTCACTGCATAATTATAGTGGTTAGGGCTGAGAGATTACTCTGGAAAGTGTGGGGAAGATTAATGATATACTTCTGGAGCCACAGGGCAGGGTCCTTTCTCAAAAAGACCCAGCCTCCTCCTCTGGACCTTCAGAATCCTTCACCTGGTGGCTGTGAATCTTGCCTGCATATTAGAATCACCTGGGCAGCTTCAGCGAGCACTGATAGGCCCTGAGTCCTACCCACAGATATTCTGATGCATTAGATCTGGTTGTGACCTAGGCTTTGTGAAGTCTGAAAGCTCAGTGCTTCTGACAAGACTGAGGTTTAACAGCTGCTCTGGAGCAGTAGAGGGGAGTAGTAGAGAGTAGGCTTTTGTAATTTTACTAAGTTCCCCAGGTGGTTCTGATAGAAGGAGAAAATCTCTGCTAGAACATGCCAGGGAAGTTGCAGTATTTGCAATTCACAGACCATAAACCATTGTTGAGTTCCAGCTTCAATTAAGCCAACCCAGCTTACATCACCCCCAGGTACTTGAGGCAACACATCAAACCCAAATCCTGCAGTGAGAGCAGACATCTTATTGACTAGGGCCTGCTCAAACATTACACCTTATCCTTCTTGGTCTCACACACTTAGAATCTACCTTTCATGTGCTCCCAGGCTCCTGCTAATAGAGATTTGCTTAATCCTATAGTTTTGGGGGGTATATATCTGCTTTCAGAGCAGACCTGGTACTTCTTTGTCCTGTCCACATTGGAGCCTAGCTGTGATTATAAGCCTGAAGGCATGGGGTAGAGGGTGGGCTATGGAGAGAACTGGTATCAATTGGTGGGGCTACTGGCCTAGGTGAAGTCACTCATAAGCTTTTATACAAGGGGAGACTGACTCCTTCTTTTGTGGAAGTTAAAGGGCACTCTCCACTTGCAAAGGTTTCAGGAAGATTTGAGAGTCCAGTGTTTCCTGCCATGTCTCTTTTGGCACAAACATTCCTGTCCCATGTCTCAGGGCTCCACGCTTCCTCAGCAGGACCCTCACCTTGGTATGGATGAGACTTGTCAGGGTGGAGTATTTCTCTGCAGTCCTTACAATCAGACCTCTGGCTTGGTCTTCAGCCCTACCTGCCCCAAAACTCCAGGAGATGAGGATCTCATTTAATCTGTCACCTAGACTTTCTGATTTCTGCTCAAGTTGTCAATCCGATGTTCACTGCTTTCCATTTCTCTCTGGGGCAGGGTTTCTCAACCTCTTCATTACTGACATTCTGAGCCAGATGAATTCCTTGTTATGGGGACTTTCCTCTGCATGGTAGGATGTTTAGCATCATCACTGGCTTCTACCCTCTAGATACCAATAGTAAGCCCCACCCCAAGTTGTGACAATCAAAACTGTCTCCAGACATTGCCAAAGGTTCCCTGGGGGACAAAACTGCCACTAATTGAGAAGCTCTGTTCTAGATCAGAAAAAAACTAATGGCACGATCTTTTAACCCATATTATCTCCATGGAGACTAATTGCTGCAGCAAACTGAAGTTCCAATCACTCACCCTTCACCGTATCTACTTTAATTTGAATAATCACGATTCCCCGGATGCAGGTACTTACTCTTGCCCCCTTCCCTAGGGCAAGGAGAGGAGCCCAATCCCGGAATTCGTGCTGAAGGTCTGTTTCCTAGAGCTATTTCCAGTACCCATTTCTGTATCTGTTAACATCTCAGCAGGAAACAGATGTTACACTCAATTTGAGCAATTTGACAACAGTTTAATCAAGGCACTATTTTCATAGATGTGGGCAGAGTATCCCATAGAGAAACCGAGAGGGAGAGTGCAGTGCTCCGGGCTAGTGGTGGGTGATGGGGGCTCCACCCCTACGTCTAGCCTTGAAGAAGCAAGGGGAGGAGGGGAAAGAGAAGTTCCTGGGATCTCAGAGATAGAGATAGAGATGAGATAGAGATGGCAGGGGGGAGATGGGGAGCCTGGGAAATTAACCCCCCACAATCCTCTCTGCTCTTTCTCTCTTCTGCTGCTCTTCCCTATTGGCAAAGCCCATCTACAAGACAGACAGCAAGGAAGCCCCTGGATGAAGCCCCTTGATGAAGGTGATTTTGATCACATGTTGATTGATATGTGCTTCTAGGACACATCTCAGGGTGCTAAGGTAAGATGAAGATGATGTTGAGGAGGGAAAGGAAGATGTAAAGTATAGGAGCTGTGTTTCCAGCACTAGAAAAGAAGAAACATATTTTGGGTGAGAAAAGTAAATTTCAGACATGGAGCAATATTTGAAAAGATTGTCAGGACACTACAGATTGTAAGAAAGAAGTAGGACAACTTGGAAAATGGCAGCAAAAATCCTCCAAAAATTGTAAAAAACCACATACACACTTGAGTTTCTCTTCCCTTTCTTATATTCTCTAATCATTAGGGCAAAATACCCATTTTGTCTGACGGAGGTGAGAACTTCAGTGCTAAACATTCACTGAGCACTGAACTCTAATCACTCACTGTCCTATTAATTCTGTCTCTGAAGTGGCCCTGGATTCATTCCCTTCACTTCTTGGCCACTGGCTTTGTTCAACCAACACCGTCTTTCCACCAGATGGTTTCACAGCCCTGACACTTCCTGTCTTCATGTCCCAACCTGTCCTCTTCGCTACCACCAGTTTTTATTCTAAAACAAAATCTGATATGCAAATTAATTGATTAAATAATTTTCAATGTTTATAAGCATGTTTATCAAAGTTTGTTATAGAACACTTTATAAACAAAGTTTATAACACTTACCATAGTGTAAAAAGAGTCTGCTCTCAATCGTTTGGGCCATTCTTGTCTCCTAAAATTCTACACTCCCTGGGGTTATATCAAAGAAATCACCATTTTCCGAACCTGCACATTTAACACCTCTGTAGTTTTTGTACTGTTCATTCTACCTGGAATGAACCTCCCACCCTGACCTCACCACCCACATGCTTCCCATGGAAAAATTAGTAGTTTGCTTTCAGAAGTCAGCTCAACTACCAAACTTACTGAAAATGTAACGAAAGTATTTGGACAGATTTAGTGCTAAGAAGTAGAATGATTACACCCACTCAAAATACTCAACACTGTTAACATTAAGAAAATTAAATTAAAACACTGTGGTGCCTTTTGCCTATTAAATGGTCATGGTGGATGTACTATGCTGGGAGGGATGTGATGGGATGGCCAGTCTCATAAATCAATGGTTAGATGATAAATCAAAAAAAAAAAAAAAAATTAGAACGGAAAACAAAAGACTTAACCAAACCAAGTGTTGACCCAGTGTATTTGGTTTTAAGACTTTATAAGACCAGGATTATTACCACTGATATTACCACTGCTACTACTGCAGCTTCACTTTCCTTTAGCATTCTTTTTTTTTTCTTATAGTACACAGTACCTTTTTTTCTTCACTTTTCTTCAGTTTCTTATATTCATCTATGTGCTTATGTTTAGTTATAATTCATTTCTTTTTACTACTGCTCAACATCCCATTATGCAAAATACTACAGTTTATCTGTTGTCTAGCTCAGTGGTCCCCAACCTTTTTGGCACCAGGGACCGGTTTTGTGGAAGAAAATTTTTCCACGGATGGGTGGGGGGGTGGATGGTTCAATCGGCAACGCGAGGGATGGCCAGAGGCAGATGAAGCTTCGCTGGCTAGCTGGCTGCTCACCTCCTGCTCTGCCACCCGGTACCTAACAGGCTGCAGACCGGTGGCGGTCCACCGACGGGGGTTGGGGACCCCTGGTCTAGCTGATGAACATTGGGCTGTTTTCAGTTTTTCTGCTCTTGTAAAGGATGCCGCGCGGAACACCCTTGTACATGTGTCATTGTGCGCAGGTACAGAGTTGGGGCGGAATTGCTGGGTGTAGAGACAGCACGTGTTCAGCCAGGTGGGACAGCAGAGCCGGGCTGTTTCCACGTGGCTGTAATCTCCTCCAGCGGGGATTAGGGGTCAGGTATAGCCTGAGTTTCAGATGGGTACTGTACTAAGTGCTTTACACATTCTATCCTGCTCAAGCCTCACCGCAGTTCTATATGAAGAGTAATAATATCCCCATTTTTATAGATGAGGAAACTGAAACTCCGAGTGGTGAATTAACACGCAGAAGTCCCTGCAAGAAGTAAATCCGGGAGTGACAGCAAGGTCTGTCTGACACAAGGTCTGTGCCTGTAAATGGGACACAAACCTGCAGAAAGAGCTATGATGACATTTACTGCATTGTTATTTATTCCTTCAACGATTTAGAGAAACCCTCAGTTTCCATCGATAGAAGCATATTTTTATAAATCACACTACCACTGTATTATGAAATATGCAGCCAGTAAAATAGGTTTGGGGAAGATATTTCAATAACATGGGAAACACTCATTACATAATATTAAATGAAAAGACTATGTAAAATGTACCTACCACATAATCCAAATGTACATATATATGTATTTATATAGAATAAATATAATTAATAAATATACATGTACTACACTTTTTTTCTGGATTGTGGAATGGTAGATGATTTTTTTTTCTTTTTCATTTATCCTTTTCTATATTTTCCAAGATGTCAACACAGAATATGTACTGTTTTCAAAATAAAAATAAAACTCACTAAAAAATAAAGATCCATGTTTGATGCCTGTTGCAGAATTTGGGGAAGCAGTTGTGATCTGAAAGACCGCTGAGTATTAGGGCACACTGGGTCAGTGGTTCTCACTCTTGCGTTGCTTCAGAAACACTTAGAGGGCTTGATAAAATATGGATGGCTGGACCCCCAGTACCAGAGATTTTGATCCAGTAGGTCTGGGAAGAACCCTGAGAATTTACCTTTTTAACAAGTTCTTCTCAAGTGAACTGGGGGCTGCTCTTTAAGAACCACTGATTTAGGCACAATGGTTATGAGGCTCTTTCTTGGCAGCAAAACTTATGGCAAATCTCATAGCTGCCTTCCTGGGATTTTCCTTCCCTTCTCTCCCCACAAGTCCCATGTCTTCCCATTTTTGGAGGCCTATTTTCTACTTTTCTCCAATGAAGTATATTCTCTAGTATCTTCCTGGGGTGGAGTAGATAGGAGGTGTTCTTTTTTATTATTATTATTATTTTTAATATTTATTTATTTATTTGGTTGAGTCAGGTCTTAGTTGTGGCTTGCTGGCTTCTTAGTTGCGGCTTGCTGGCTTCTTAGTTGCGGCTCGAGGGCTCCTTAGTTGCGGCTCGAGGGCTCCTTAGTTGTGGCATGCAAACTCTTAGTTGTGGCATACATGTGGTATCTAGTTCCCAGACCAGGGATCAAACCCTGGCCCCCTGCATTGGGAGTGCGGAGTCTAAACCACTGCACCACCAGGGAAGTCCCAGGAGGTCTTCTTCCTCCTCCTCCTCCCCTCTTTCCCTCCTCCTTCCTCTTCTTTGTGAGATTTTGCAACTTTGAACTCACTGCTACACTGTTTCCTGGCTTCTGTTGAGCTGCTGAAAAGTCAAATGCCAGACTGATTCCAATCCTTTGCAAAGTGACCAGTTTTCTTTCTGGGAGCTTTTAAGATTTGCTCTTTATCCTTGATGTTCTGAAATTCCAAAATCATGATCTTTCATGTGGATCAGTTTTCATTCATTTTCAATTTGACCAAGTTCTGTGAAAACTTGAATAGATGAATTTGGGATGCACTGACATCTTTACAATACTTAGTCTCTCCATCCATGAACACAGAATAAATCTCTCCACTTTAAGATCTTCCTTTATGTTTTGCAATAAAATGTTTTATAATTTCCTCTTGAACAGCTTTGCATTTCTTTTAGATACATTCTTAGGTATTCAGTATTCCTAGGTATTCCTTTTTTCTCCTATTGGAGATGTATTTTGTTAACAGTACATTTTATAATTGGTTATTGCTCGTACATAGACAAACTATTGAATTTTGTATATTGATCCTTAACTTACCAAAGTTAGTGGTAACTGTTCTAATAATTTTTCCGTGGAGTCTTTGATTTTCTTTGTAATCAGTCAAAGTATCTGTAATTATCTGCAAGTAGCAATTTTCTTTCTTCCTTTAATTGTAAACCTCTTATTCATTTTCATACCTAAATTTTTATTGATGACTAAGCAGCGTTAGCAGGTGTCTTTCACTGACACCTGCTAACGCTTTGTTCCTGACTTTAAACGGAAAGTGTCAACTACTCTAATATTAAGTAGGCTAATTGCTGGGGATCTTTAGTAGATACACTATTAGGTTCAAAAAATTCACTTTGATTCCTAGTTTGCTAAGTGATTTCTTTTTATCATAAGTGAGTGTCATATTATCCAATGCTTTTCCAGCGTCTGTTGTGGTGAGTATACTGTTTTCCTCACAGTATCTGTTAATAAGGTAGATTATATTAATTGTTTTTCTAATGCCTTGAGTACTCTTGGTACTGCCATCCCTCTGGCTGGGTTCACACTGCCTGTTCATGGCTTGGATCAACCACCAGTGGGCCCCAACTGTCCCCAACAAGACCAATTCTTCCCTCCCTTTCAGCACTCATCACCCTCAGGATTAATTCCATCCTGCCCTGCCTCTCTGTTTATCTCCATTACCAAAAGAAGCCCAGATCTTCTAGATCATCCTTTATCACCCAGACTCTTACCTCTGTATGGCTGTACATCTCCTGTTGTGATTCAGACTTTCATCTTCCTCAACCTTACATATCTTTCCAGGGTCTAGAGTCGGCAAAATGTTCCACATATTCAATTGCCTCTTTTAGCTTCTTGATGTAATTACATTTCCTGTTTTCCCTGAAGCCCTCTTACATGGTAGATGCTTTCTTTCCATAGTTCTACAATTGATCCTAGAGTTAAGGCGGTTGGCTGTGGCAGAGTACATTTTCCAGAGATGACCACATCATTAGATGTCTGATCCCTGTGTTCTTCGTACAGTAATGATGTTGACACTCCTTCATTGGGATGTGAGGTCTGAGTTCTTTTCTCTTGAATGTGGATGGACCTCTGTAACTGCTTCAGTCTCTAGAATGTGGCAGAGGTATTGGTGAGACAATAGAAGGCAATACCACCGCTGCCTGGCTCTCTCTCCCTTAGGGGGTGCTTGCCCCTGGGAACCCTACCATCATGCTGTGAGGCAACCCAGGCCACTGGGAGAGCCACGTGTGGGTGCTGCAGCCGACGGTCCCAGCTAGAAGGGAATGAAATGTCATGGATTCCAGCCCCTAGGCTTTATGTTTCTGGATGGGGCCCCAGACCTTTCAGAGTAGAGATTGACTGTCCCCGTCATGGCTTGTCTGAATTGACTCACAGAAACTATGAAGGATAACAAATGATTACTGTTCTTTTAGGTTTTGAGTTAATTTGTTATGCAACAATAAATAACTAATAGGGTTCCTTAATGTTTCTCATTTCTGTTTCCAGATCATTACCCCAGCTTCCTCCTCACAGAACCCAAGATTCTTTGAAGCTCATGCTGTTTCAGTACATCACGTGCCATTCTTATTTCTTGCTATCCCTCATCCCCGGGATATTTTAGCTCATTTGTCACCTCTTTTCCTAACAACTCATGAGTCATCCTTTTTGCTATGTCAGTATTCCCATAGGAAATGTTTCCAATACCCCCGGGCCTCTCATTTTGAGATTTCCACGTCCAATGCACCTGTCCTCTCTCTGTATCAGCCCTCAGGTTTTTACTTTCAATGTTGTCATTAGCAATAACTGCAGCCCCTCCATAACCTCAATTTTAAGTCTTTTACTTTCTGACTACCACCCTAAATCATTCCAGCTCACTCTCTCTACACTCCATTTTCAACAACGTTCATCCCAATGGGTCCTCCAACAAATTGACCCACGAACTTGTCCTTCAGATTCCACTCATGTTTCACTTCCCTTCTTCCCTAGGTTGGAGTTCATGGTCCATCACTGTAATCACTTCCAGATCCTTTGCCACTATTTCTTTTCATTCTTGGCAAAATCTCACACCTAGTTAATTCCAATTCTCCATGAACACTATACCTGCAACCATGAAGGAAAAGTAACCAGAGAAAAACATACAATGATACTGACTGGTTCTCACATCAGTCATGACCAGTACACTTAAAAGAGTTTTGGGGGCTTCCTGCCAATCATATGACATCTCCCTTATCTCTTTGACTTCCCTCTCTCACAGAAGTCTCTTTCCCTCTCTTCAGGCTCAAGTGATGACTTTTTTCTTGTTTCTATTTCTATGAGAAATATAAACATTAAGTGAGAGCATTCTCAGTTCCCACACCAATCTACCTGCATTTGTATATACATGTTCTGCCTTGCGCTATGCTCCCCTAACTGGTTCCTCCACTTGTGTAGTTATTTCCATTTCCTCTTTCTGACTCAAGCATGCACTTGAAACATCTACTTTTTTTGTATCAATAATTTCCTCACTACTGGACCATTGTCATATATGTATGCTTAAAAAAGAAAACTTACTCCCTCCAGCAATGTCCCACTTCTGTGTTCATTTATTTAGAAAAATGTTTGGAAAACATTTCCTGTACTTCCTTTCTCCATTTCATGTTCTCTAATTCTCTCTTGAACCCATTCCAATAAGCTTGCACTCCTACTATTGCACCAAAACCTCGCCTGACAAGGTCATCTATGAACTTTAAGTTTCCAAGTACAATGATAATTTCTCTTTCCTCATCTTTGTACCTGAGACAGCAGCAGGTAACGCAACTTGCTCTTCTCTGCTGTTTTAAAGGGTGTATACATCCAGCTATAAAAGGAATAAGTAATGGGGATCTAATGTAAGCTTAGTGATTATAGTTAATGATACCATATTGTATACTTGAAAGTTGCTGAGAGTAGATCTTAATGTGCTCACCACCCACATAAAAAGGTAACTATGTGAGGTGATGGATGTGTTAACTAACCTTATTGTGGTAAATTATTTTGCAACAAAGGTATATATCAAATCATCACAATATATGCCTTAAACATATACAATGTTGTATGTCAGTTATATCTCAATAAAGCTGGGGAAAAAAGTTCCTTCACTTGGTTTCTGGGAGTGATTTAAAGTTAATCTCCCACCTGTTGAATTATTTGTAGTGAGGTGGATGGACCTAGAGTCTGTCATACAGAGTGAAGTAAGTTAGAAAGAGAAAAACAAATACCGTATGCTAACGCATATATATGGAATCTAAAAAAAAAAAAGGTTCTGATGAACCTAGGGGCAGGACAGGAATAAAGATACAGACGTAGAGAACGGACTTGAGGACATGGGGAGGGGGAAGGGTAAGCTGGGACGAAATGAGAGAGTAGCATTGACATATATACACTACCAAATGTAAAATAGATAGCTAGTGGGAAGCAGCTGCATAGCACAGGGAGATCAGCTCGGTGCTTTGTGACACCCTAAAGGGGTGGGATAGGGAGGGTGGGAGGGAGACGCAAGAGGGAGGGGATATGGGGATATATGTATACATATAGCTGATTCACTATGTTATATAGCAGAAACACAGCATTGTAAAGCAATTATACTCCAATAAAGATGTTAATGTTGATCAAAAAAAAAAAGACTCCAATACTGAATGTTAGCAAGGATGGCAAGCAATGGGAACTCTCAGCCATGCTGCTCCGAATGTACAGCCACTTTATGAAGTAAATTGGACTTTTCTTGTAAAATAAAATATATACCTTCCAAAAAAAAAATAAAATAAAGTTAATCCCCCATCTCAAGGTGTTTTTGCCAATGTAGAATCTCTTCAAGAAAAATTCTTTAGAAGTCGGGTACCTCTAGGGAATTGTTAAAGAGATGCCATTTTTCATAAATAAAAATTACCTTTATATAAATGGAGGAGATGAGTAGGCATCGGTTATTTTTCTGGCTATAAAATTTGTTTACTCCCATTTGCCTACTTATCTCAGGAAAAAGCCATTTCATGGTCAGCAAAGTTGTCTCTTGTTTGATCAATGCAATTTCATTTTTGTTGTTCTGTTTAATAAGAATTTAAATCACACAGTGGGATGCAGATGGTGGTTTCTAATTGGATTGCTCAGAAGGAGGTGTCCTTACAGTGTGACTAGCTTTAGGTGGACAGAGTGGGATCTCTGATGGCAGTCATCTGGCCCTACTACTTACTTACACATACCACATACGAGATTTATGGCACCTTCAGAGGAAACTAAAATCCAAGTAAATAATAAACGCTAAAACTGGAAGTTTTAGAGAAAAAGAAAATAAACCGAACATGAAAACATAAAATGGTGCCAAGAATGAGGCAAAATTGAATGAACTGGGTCAGCCATAAACTTTTCAGCAGACAAAGCGAAAGGAAAATCTGTTAATTACATAATTCAGTTTCCTGAAAGTCAACTAAATTTTCAAAAGATGTACAACGAGTCTTTTATGAGTTCCGACGAGGACGTCCTCGCAGGGATAATCACTGCATGCAGTTAAAATTATCCTTGGCAGAATCATTTATATAAGCTCTATTAATATGTTTATAGCTTCTTTATTTTTCATACTGACACTCATTAGATGTATATGCTATTGCACTAAAGTGAACTAGAATGAACAAGAATTCTTGTGACAGGTGTGACACAGTCCAAATATACAGCTCCCAGATATTCTTTGACTTAGAGATGGAGGGCAAATATCTTCAGAGGAAGTTGGCAATCCTTCCCCTGAATTGTGGATTATCTCAACAAAGCTTCTGATAAGTACTGGGTAGCCACCAGCTCAAGGTTGTTTTCCCATGACGTGTAGTATGGGTGGACCTAATCCATGTTTCCTAATGGGAATCTGTCCTCATGATGCCGCAGATAATGGCTTGTGGATAAAGTTGATATTCTCTTTGAAAGTTTGAGATTTACAAGGCATCTGCCTGAATAAAAATATGCTTTCATCCATTTCAGTGAGACTGTCTCTTACAGGTAAACGAAGTGATCAGGAAACCGGAATGACAACAAAGAGGCTGGCTATTGAGTAAGAGCAAAAAATTACAGTTGTGTTAGGAAGCAGGGCATCAGTCAAGGAGCTTAACACTGGCTTGATTGTCCACACAGGACAATCGACCCATAGATAAGTTAAATATTTGCTAGGAAAGTGCAACATTCTAGTATTATTTTGGTGATTGAAGATGTTTTGGGGAGTTCTAAATGGCTCCAAATTAAAATTGGGTGTCTTTTCTATTCATAAATTTTAAAATGTCCCAATGTTTCCATCACCTCAGGCTCCATTTCTGGTTTCAGATACATGTTCAAGAGTTGTTGCTGATGCATATTTATAATAATGGAGTCTTCTAGATCGTGTTCAATTAAACAAATCACCAGTGCATGACAAACCGCTTCCAATCACATAAAATCACTCCTGCCTTGTTAAAATCTCATTTGTTATAGGAACTGTTACAAACATAAGGTGCCTCTGAGGAAAAATTATTACTACTCATATTGCAACAGGAAATAATGCTCTCCATAAATCAATACCAGCTGAGATGTTCTTATTAAAAAGGGATCCACAGGTCAATTGCTAATTTCCAGTAGACAGGATAATTTAGTAAGTCACACTGTGCCCTTATGGTGGTTAGTGATCATTTTCAGAAAGAGCAGGGGTTATTTTAGTCAGGTTCTGATAGAAGCAATTTGCAATAGAAATAAAATAGAATCAAAGTTTCATATACCATCTTGTTTCAGATATTTCCATTTTTAAAAACAGCTTTGTTGAGGTATAATTGATATACAAAGAACCGCACATATTTAATGTGTACAAATCTGATCTTTGGACACATGAAAATACCCATCAGCACAATCAAGATAATAGACATATCTAACCCTTTCCAAAATGTCTTTGTGTCCCTTTGTGGTTCTTGTTTTGTTTTGTTGTTTTGTGGGTGGTGAGAGCACCTAACGTGAGATCTACTCTGTGAACAAATTTTGAAGTGAACACTACTGTGCTGTTAACTGTAGGTGCTGTGTTGTACAGCAGATCTCTAGAACTCACCTTGTGGAATCGTACCTTCAGGCCCACTGAGCATCACTCTATTTCCCCCACTCCCCTGTCTCTGGCAACCATGGTGGTATTCTCTGCTTCTACGGATTTGACAGTTTTAGATTCCTCATATACGTGGAATCATGCCATACTTGTCTTTCTGTGTCTGGCTTACTTCACTTAGCATAATGTCCTTCAGGTTCATTCATGTTGTTGCAAATGGCAGAAATTCCTTCAATTTTAAGACTGAATAATATTTCATTGTATATGTATGCATATGTATATACATGTATATGTATGTGTATGTCTTCCATTGTATATATGTATATTATATACAAACTTTTCTTTATTCATTAATCTGTCAGTTGACACTTGAGTTGTTTCTGTATCTTAGCTAGCTATTGTGAATAATGCTGCAATGAACATGGGAGCTCAGATATCTCATTAAGATCCCGAATACAGTTATTTTGGACATATAGAAAGAAGTGGGATTGTTGAGTCATGTGATAGTTTTATTTTTAATTTTTTGAGGAACCTTCATACTGTTTCTCATACCTGCTATACCATTTCACATTTCTACCAGCAGTAGGTTCCAGTTTTTCCACAACCTTGTCAACACATTATTATTATTATCATTATTTGATAATAGCCATCCTAAGAAGTGTGAGGTGATATCTTAACTGTGGTTTTGATTTGCATTTCCCTGATGATTAGTGATGCTGAGCATCTTTTCATATACCTATTGGCAATTTGTATGTCTTCTTTTGAGAAATGTTTATTCAAGTCCTTTGCCTATTTTTTAATTGGGTTATTTATTTATTGTTGAGGAGTTCCACCTATATTTTGGATATTAGCTCCTTATCAGATATGTGGTTTGCAAATATTTCTTCCCATTCTGCAGGTTGCCTTTTCATTCTGTTGATTGTTTCTTTTGCTGTGCAGTAGTCATTTAGTTTGATGTCCAACTCGTCTGTTTTTGCTTTTGTTGCCTGTGCTTTTGGTATCACATCCAAAAAAGCATTACAAAGACCAATGTCAAGTAGATTTTCCCTATGTTTTTCTTTAGGAGTTTTACAGTTTCACTTCTTACTTTTAAGTCTTTAATCCATTTTAAGTTGATTTTGTGTATGGTATAAGGTAGGAGTACAATTTCATTTTTTTTTCTTTTTACACGTAGATGTCCAGTTTTCCAACACCATTTGTTGAAAGGAATATTTTTTCCCCATTGTGTGTTTTTGGCACCTTTGACCATATGTGTGTGGGCTATTTCTGGGCTCTCTACTCTGTTCCATTGGTCTGTATGTTTGTCTGGTAGATATGTTCTTTAGCATTAGAATTGAAATTGAACTATAAAGATAGTGACAGCTGATTGTCTTAGCTAGGCCAAGGGAATGTTTCACCAAAGGAAGCCGGGGCTCCTGAAGTCACAGGCCTAGGGATGATGCAAGGAAGTAAGAGAGGCATGAGATCGAGTTCTCTGACCTCAAGCCACTTCTTCTGTGCAGAGTGATACTAACATGCAGTCAAATCCCCTGAGAGATCTTGCTAAAATGCAGATTCTGATTAAGGTTGGGAGGCAGAATGCTGAGAGTCTGCATTCTAACAAAGTCCCAGGTGATGAAGGTGCTGCTAATCTAAGCAACACACTTTGAGTAGCAGGCTCTAGACTTTTCATTTTCGTCTGAGATAGCCTTCCCCTCTGTCCCCAAGAGTTACCCTTTTATAAAGAAACACTGTCAGGAAGGCATAGTGCTGCCTATTTTAATCCTCTGCTACTTAATTCCATAAATAAGAATAGTGGCTGACATCTCTTAACACTTTACTATATAACAAGTGCTATTCTAATGAAGAACTTTACACGAACATTACATTTGATTTAATCTTTACAAAACCCTATGGGGTAGGTGCCATTATTGTCCTTAACTTGTGAAGGTGGAAAGTGAGACACAGCACTTAAGTAATGATACCAGGCCAAGTGGTTAATGGTGGGGGCTGAACCGACACCAAAGTGTGGGTGCCTGAACCTAGGCTCCTAACATCTGTTCTTTGTTAAAACTACCTAAGAAATGAGTCTTAAGGGGTGAGTATCAAACTAACATTAATGCCATGATCTTGAATAAATTTTGCATAGTTTACTTCTTTTAGGTTTTAATGATTCCACTTGTCTGAATATTATTAATAGTTTTACCTTTTTACCCTATCTGGTTTAAAAGCATTATTTACCACTGTTTTACCAGTATTTAAAAATATATAAATATATGTTTATTTTAGATGTGAAAAAATACAACTAAAAGAATAAAGAAATCCTAAATATAAAGAATGGGAAACGTGTTCCCTAAGTTGAGTCAACTTGGTGACAGTTCAGTGCTGAGCCAAACTTCTCCTTTGATATGAATAAAATCCATTTTGATTTGGCTACACAATTATGCAGATGGTGTCTTTTATATCATATAAGTTCATTCTATCACCCACATCTGTGTAGATGTATGGTAACAATTTTTTTAATAAAGCAATTTTCTTTCCACATTATAGAAGTAGTGGTTTGTTGTTTTCCTAAAATTACTGTATTTCACTCTAACTGGTGAAATGATGGCATTAGTAGACTGTGATAAGTTATGTATGTATAATACCTAAAACAGCTACTAAAAAAGCTACATGAAAAGATACACTTAAAAAAGAAGACAAGATACACTTAAAAATCAAAAGCAATTCAGTGAAAGAGGGATAACCTTTTAAATATATAGGGCTGGAGCAACTGCACACCTAAGCAAAAAAAAATTACTAAGTTGAAAAGAAGATCTGTAAATATCCTTGAATCTCATAGTTCAATACAATGACCAATAATATTTTGGTTTATATGATTCTAGCATTTATTATGTGTGTATGTTTGTGTGTTTGTTATTATTGTTAAAATCACATAGTCATTGTAAGTGAAGAATGTGAAACCAGATGGCTTATTTCGGATCCTGACTCTGCCATGCACTCTCTCTGGGACACTGAGTAATATACAAGTTACTTAACTTCTTTGAACCTAGGATTCCTCAACAAAAAAAGAGATTGAAAAAAAGTGCCAATTTCATATGTTTATGAGAATGAAATAAGTTAACATATGCAAATATATTAGAAATGTGCTTGACAAATTGTGAATTCTTAATAATATTAGCTATCATCATCACATTTTTCTTAAAATTTCATGTTTTGATATTTTTCAATAATTTTTCCATGATACTACAAACCCTTAACTTGTCAGGAAGGCATAGTGCTGCCTATTTACACATCAAAATACTAGTTTGACTATATCATAATTGTACTAATATATAGATTATTTTTCCCATATTTGAGGTCATTTGTTGTAGACTGTTAGAAGTGGTTACACATAATTTGAGACTTTGTTTATTGCAACATTTATTTTTCACATACCAGTAACATATGTATCTGACTGACTTTTGTGACCAACATGAACTCTTTTTAATAAATTCCACTGTTTTTGGTCCATTTCTTTTTTTCTTTCTTTTTATAATTTAATTTTATTGGAGCATAGTTGATTTACAATGTTGTGTTAGTTTCAGGTGTACAGCAAAGTGACTCAGTTGTACATATACATATATTCATTCTTTTTTAGATTCTTTTCTCATATATGTTATCACAGAATATTGAGTAGAGTTCCCTGTGCTATACAGTAGTCCTTGTTGGTTAGCTATCTTATATATAGTAGTGTGTGTATGTTCATCCCAATCTCCTGATTTATCCCTCCCCCACGTTTCCCCTTTGGTAACCATAAGTTTATTTTCAATATCTGTAGGTCTGTTTCTGTTTTGTAAATCAGTTATTGGTATCTTTTAAAAAAAAATTAGATTCCACATATGAGTGACATCATATGATATTTGTCTTTCTCTTTCTGGCTTACTTCACTCTGTATGACAGACTCTAGGTCCATCCACCTCACTACAAATAACTCAATTTCATTTCCTTTTGTGGCTGAGTAATATTCCATTGTATATATGTGCCACATCTTCTTTATCCATGCATCTGTCGATGGACACTTAGGTTGCTTCCATGTCCTGGCTATTGCAAACAGTGCTGCAATGAACATTGGGGTGCATGTATCTTTTTGAATTGTGGTTTTATCCATATATATACCCAGGAGTGAGATTCTATTTTAAGCTTTTTAAGGGACCGCCATACTATTCTCCATAGTGGTTGTATCAATTTACATTCCCACCAACAGTGTAGGAGGTTCCCTTTTCTCCACACCCTCTCCAGCATTTATTGTTTGTGAACTTTTTGATGATGGTCATTCTGACCTGTGTGAGGTGGTACCTCATTTAGTTTTAATTTCAATTCTCTGATAATTAGTGATGTTGAGCATTTTTTCATGTGCTATGGCCATCTGTATGTCTTCTTTGGAGAAATGTCTATTTAGATCTTCTGCCCATATTTTGATTGGGTTGTTTGCTTTTTTGACATAGAACTGCATGAGCTGTTTGTACATTTTGGAGATTAATCCCTTGTTGGTGTCTTCATTTGCAAAAATTTTCTCCCATTCTATGGGTTATCTTTCTGTTTTGTTGATGGCTTCTTTTGCTGTGCAGAAGCTTTTAAGTTTAATTAGATCCCATTTTTAAATTTTTGTTTTCATTTTCATTATTCTAGGAGGTGGATTAAAAAAAAAAATATATATATATTTTTGTTGTTTTTGTCTTTTTTGTTTGTTCATTTTTGGCTGTGGCTTGCGGGATCTTAGTTCCCTGACCAAGGATCAAATCCGGGCCCCAGCAGTGACAGCTCTGAGTCCTAACCACTTGACTGCCAGGATATTCCAACAAGGACCTACTGTATAGCACAGGGAATTCTGCTCAATATTCTGTAACAACCTAATTGGGAAAAGAATTTGAAAAAGAATAGATACATGTATATGTATAACTGAATCACTTTGTTGTACACCTGAAACTAACACAACATTGTTTATCAACTGTACTCCAATATAAAATAAAAAGTTTAAAAAAAAGATCTTGCTGTGATTTATGTCAAAGAGTGTTCTGCCTATGTTTTCCTCTAACAGTTTTATAGTGTCTGGACTTATATTTAGCTCTTGGATCCATTTCGAGTTTATTTTTGTGTATGGTGTTAGAGAATGTTCTAATTTCATTCTTTTACACATAGCTGTCCAGTTTTCCCAGCACCACTTATTGAAGAGACTGTCTTTCCTCCATCATATATTCTTGCCCCCTTTGTCATAGGTTAGGTGACCATAGGTGTGTGGGTTTAATTCTGGGCTTTCTATCCTGTTCCATTGATCTATAGTTCTGTTTTTGTGCCAGTACCATACTGTTTTGATTACTGTAGCTTTGAAGTATAGCCTGAAGTCAGGGAGTCTGACTCCACCAGCTCTGTTTTTCTTTCTCAAGATTACTTCGGTTATTTGGGGTCTTTTGTGTTTCCATATAAATTAAAAATTTTTTTGCTCTAGTTCTCTGAAAAATGCCATTGATAAATTGATAGGGATTGAATTGAATCTGTAGATTGCCTTGGGTAGTATAGTCATTTTGACAATATTGATTCTTTGAATCCAGGAACATGGTATATCCTTCCATCTGTTTGTGTCATCTCCAATTTCTTTCATCAGCGTCCTATAGTTTTCAGAGTAGAGGTCTTTTGTCTCCTTAGTTAGTTTTATTCCTAGGTATTTTATTCTTTTTGATGTGATGGTAAATGGAATTGCTTCCCTAATTTCTCTTTCTGATCTTTCATTATCAGTGTATAGGAATGCAAGAGATTTCTGTGTATTAATTTTGTATCCTGCAACTTCACCAAATTAATTGATGAGCTCTAGTAGTTTTCTGGTAGCATCGTTAGGATTTTCTATGTATATTACCATGTCATCTGCAAACAGTGACAGTTTTACTTCTTCTTTTCCAATTTGGATTCCTTTTATTTCTTTTTCTTCTTTGATTGCCATGGCTAGGACTTCCAAAACTATGTTGAATAAGAGTGGTGATAATGAACAGCCTTGCCTTGTTTCTGATCTTAGAGGGAATGCTTTCAGCTTTTCACAGTTGAGAATGATGTTAGTTGTGGGTTTGTCATATATGGCATTTATTGTGTTGAGGTATGTTCCCTCTGTTCCCACTTTATGGAAAGCTTTTATCATAAATGGATGTTGAATGTTCTCAAAAGGTTTTTCTGCATCTATTGAGATGATCATATGGTTTTCATTTTTCAGTTTGTTAATGTGGTGCATTACACTGATTTTATTTGTGGATTTTGAAGAATCCTTGTATCCCTGGGATAAATCCGACTTGATCATGGTGTATAATTCTTTTAATGTATTGTTGGATTTGGTTTGCTAGTACTTTGTTGAGTAGTTTTGTGTGTATGTTCATCAGTGATATTGGTCTATAATTTTCGTTTTTTGTGATATCTTTGTCTGGTGTTGGTATCAGGGTAATGGTGGCCTCATAGAATGAGTTTGAGAGTGTTCCTTCGTCTGCAATTTTGGAAAGAGTTTCAGAAGGATGGGTTTTAACTCTTCTCTACAAGTTTGATAGAATTTGCCAGTAAAGCCATATGGTCCTGGACTTTTGTTTGTTGGAAGTTTTTAAATTACAGTTTCAATTTCAGTACCTGTGATTGCTCTGTTCATATTTTCTATTTTGTGGCTCAGTCTTGGAAGGTTGTATAATTCTAAGAATTTGTCCATTTCTTCTAGGTTGTCCATTTTATTGACATACAGTTGTTTGTAGTAGACTCTTCTGATCCTTTGTATTTCTGTGGTGTCAGTTGTAACTTCTCCTTTTTAATTTCTAATTGTATTGATTGAGTCCTCTCCCTTTTTTTCTTGATGAGTCTGGCTAAAGGTTTATCAATTTTATTATCTTCTCAAAGAACCAGCTTTTAGCTGCATTGATCTTTGCTATTGTTTTCTTCATCTATTTCATTTATTTCTGCTCTGATCTTTATGATTTCTTTCCTTCTGCTAGCTTTGGGTTTTGTTTGTCCCTCTTTCTCTAGTTGCTTTAGGTATAAGGTTAGGTTGTTTATTTGATATTTTTCTTGTTTCCTGAGTTAGATTGTATTGCTATACACGTCCCTCTTAGAACTGCTTTTGCTGCATCCTAAAGGTTTTGGACCACCGTGTTTTCATTGTCATTTGTCTCTAGGTATTTTTTGATTTCCTCTTTAATTTCTTCAGTAATCCATTGGTTGTTTAGTAACATTGTTTAGCCTCTATGTGTTTGTGTTTAAAAAATTTTTTTTCCTGTAATTGATTTCTAATCCCATAGTGTTGTGTTCAGAAAAGATGCTTGATATGATTCCAATTTTCTTAAATTTACCGAGGCTAGATTTGAGGCCCAAAGTGTGATCCATCCTGGAGAACGTTCCATGTGCACTTGAGAACAAAGTGTATTTGGCTGTTTTAGGATGGAATGTTCTATAAATAACAATTAAGTCCATCTGGTCTAATGTGTCATTTAAGGCCTGTGTTTCCTTATTAATTTTCTGTAGGGATAATCTGTCCATTGATAACAGTGGGTATTAAAGTCCCCCACTCATTGTGTTCTGTTGATTTCTCCTTTTATAGCTGTTAGCATTTGCCTTATATATTGAGGTGCTCCTATGTTGGGTGCATATATATTTACAATGTTATATCTTCTTCTTGGATTGATCTCTTGATCATTATGTAGTGTCCTTCTATGTCTCTTGTAACATTCTTTATTTTAAAGTCTATTTTGTCTGATATGAGTCTTGCTACTCCAGGTTTCTTTTGATTTCCATTTGCATGGAATATCTTTTTTCTTCTCCTCACTTTCAGTCTGTATGTGTCCCTAGGTCTCAAGTGGGTCTCTTGTAGACGGCATATATAGTGGTCTTGTTTTTGTATCCATTCAGCCAGTTTATGTCTTTTGGTCGGAGCATTTAATCTATTTACATTTAAGGTAATTATCGATATGAATGTTTTTATTGCCATTTTGTTCATTGTTTTGGATTTGTTTTTGAAGTTCTTTTTTCTTCCCTTCCTCTTTTGTTCTCCTCTATTGTGATTTGATGTCTACCTTTAGTGGTGTGTTTGGATTGCTTTTTATTTTTTGTGTGCGTATCTATTGTAGATTTTTGGTTTGTGGTTCCCATGAGGTTTTGATATAGCAGACTATAAATAAACAAGATTGTTTTAAGTTGCTGCTCTTTTAATTTGAAATGCCTTTCCAATATCCTGCATTTGTACTCTCCTCTTGTCATGATTGTTGGTGTTGATATCGTATTTGTGTGTGGATGATTTCCTTCCTTTATGTTTGCTTTTATTGGTGAGCTTCCCCATTTGTGTCTCTCTTGATTCTATTTGTGACCTTTTCTTTTCCACCTAGAGACATTCCTTTAGCATTTGTTGTAAACCTGGTGTGGTGGTGTTGCATTCTCTAGCTTTTGCTTGTCTGTAATGCTTTTGATTTCTCTGTCAAATCTGAATGAGAACCTTGCTGGGTAGAGTATTCTTGGTTGTAGTTTTTTCCCTTTTATCTAAATATATGATGCCACTCCCTTCTGGCCTGCAGAGTTTCTGCTGAAAAATCAGCTGATAATCTTATGGGGGTTCCCTTGTATGTTATTTGTTGCTGTTCCCATGTTGCTTTTAATATTTTTTTCTTTAATTTTTGTCAGTTTGATTATTATTTGTCTCAGCATATTCCTCCTTGGGTTTATATTGTATGGGACTCCATGAACTTTCTGGACTTTAGTGAGAGTTTCCTTTCTCATGTTATGGAATTTTTTGGCTATAATCTCCTCAAATATTTTCTCAGGCCCTTTCTCTCTCTCTTCTCCTTCTGGGACCCCTATAATATGAATGTTGGTGCATTTAATGTTGTCCCAGAGCTCTCTGAGACTGTCCTCATTTCTTTTCATTCTTTTTTCTTTATTCTGTTCCTTGGCAGTGATTTCCACCATTATGTCTTCCATCTCACTTATTCGTTCTTCTGTTTCAGTGATTCTGCTATTGATTCCTTGTGTATTTTTCATTCCAGTTATTGCATTGTTCATCTCTTTTTGTTTGTTCTTTAAATCTTCTAGCTCTTTGTTAAACATCTCTTGTAACTTCTCAATCTGTGCCTCCATTCTTTTTCTGAGATCTTGGAACACCTTTACTATCATTACTCTAAATTCTTTTTCAGGTAGATTGCCTATCTCCTCTTCATTTAGTTGTTCTTCTGGGTTTTCGTCTTATTCCTTCATCTGAAACATATTTCTCTGCTGTCTCATTTTGTCTAACTTTCTGTGTTTGTGGTCTCTTTTCTCCTGGCTGGAGGATTGTAGCTCCTCTTGCTTCTGGTGTCTGTCCTCTGGTGGTTGGGGTTGATTCTGAGGCTTGCACAGGGTTCCTCGTGGGAGGGACTGGTGCTTGCCCACTGGTGGGTGGATCTGGGTCTTGTCCCTCTGGTGGGCAGGGCCGTGTCAAGGGACATGTTTGTGGGTGGCTGTGATCTCAGGATGGCTTTAGGCACCCTGTCTGCTGATGGATGGGTCCATGTTCCTATCTTGCTGATTCTTTGGCCGGGGGTATTCCAGCACTGGAGCCTGTAGGTTGTTGGGTAGGGCTTGGTCTTGATGCCAAACTGGCGACCTCTGGTGAAGCTCACACTGATCAATATTCTCTGGGACCTCTGACACCAGTGTCCTTGCCCCCACCCCCAGTGAGCCACATCCAACCCTCACCTCCCCAGGAGACCCTCCAAGACTCATAGGTAGGTCCAGCCCTGGCTCCTATGGAGTTACTGCTTTGTGCAGGGTTCCAGTGTACATGACACCTTGTGTGTGCCCTCTAACATTGGAGTCTCTTGTTTCCCCCAGTCCTTCCTGTGGAACTCCTGCCCTCAAACCCCATTGGCCTTCAAAGCCAAATGCTTTGGGGATTCCTCCTCTCAATGTCAGACCCTCAGGCTGGGGAGCCTGACGTGGAGCTCAGGACTCTTACTTTGTGGGAGAACCTCTGCAGTATGATTATTTTTCAGTTTGTGGATCTCCCATCCAGTGGGTATGGGATTTGATTGTTGCAAAACACCTTTCCTGCCATCTTGTTGTGGCTTCTTCTTTGTCTTTGAATGTAAAATACCTTTTTTGGTAGGTTCTAGTCTTTTATTATTGATGGTTGTTCAGCAGTTAGTTGTGATTTTGGTGTTTTCATGAGAGGAGATGAGCGTAAGTCCTTCTACTCTGTTCTCTTTTCCGGAGTCAAGGGACTGCTTTTAGTTTGGATGCTTGCTGTCTCTTCTATCAGTGTGTGCTGACTGTTATCCACTTGATATGGGGCATGCAGTTACAGCAACCATTGCCCACTCCTCAGACAGTAGGGGCAGGTCCTGGTGTCCTCTGGTGGAATTTCTAGTGGCTGGAGCTGTCTGTGCCCTTCCGGGTCAATGAGTGAAAGCAGAGCCTGGCATCTGCCCGCGGGTCTGGAAGAGGCTTCCAGTGCCTGCCTCTGGAGCCCAAGATGGCAGCGGAGACTCATGCCTGCCCCTTAAGTTCCTGTAGGCAGGGTCCTGTTGTCTGGGAGCACTCATAGGGAAAGATTCTTATGGTGGTCCTGCCCTTCTCCTCATGTGCCCCCCAGTAATGGTGCCTTGCCTCTCTGGTAGTCCCAGGCTTCTTCCTAGTACACCCTCAGTTACCAAGGCCTGACCTCTTCAGGCTGTTTCCTCACCTAACCCTGGTCCTCTCCCTGGGACTGAGCTTCAGAGTATAAGCTTCAGCAGCTGACCCCCATCCTCACTGACAGAGGAGTGTCTCAGGTTGGGGAGCACAGGGTAGAGGTGCTGACCCTTTGTGCATGTTACTCTCCATTTTTCCTTCCACAAACTGGTTGCTACTCTCCCCTCTCAGGCTCTGAAGTTCCCCCTCCATCCGGTCTAATCTCTCTGCTGGTGAGGAGCCTTCCCAAGGTGCGGGAACATTTTCTCCTTCACAGCTCCCTCCCTGGGGTGCAGGCCCCACCCAGATTGCTTCTTTTTCTTTTTCCTTTTGTCCTACCCAGTTATGTGGCGGTTTACTTGTCTTTTTGGGAGTCTGAGGTCTTCTGTCGGTGCTCAGTAGCTGTTCTGGGTGAATCGTTCCACTTGTAGATGTATTTTCCATGTTTTTGTTGGTGAAGGTGAACTCCACATCCTACTCCTCCGCCATCTTGATCCACTGGTCCTTTTGTTTCTTAATCTTTGTATACATGAGTTTTCTCCTTTTGCAAAATTTGAACTGAGCTCTGTCAAGGCCTAGGATTTGCTCTCAGTGTACTGGGATTGGTCCCAGCCCTTCTGATATCCACCCTGGTGCTTCATGAATTCCCATCTCCAGTCTGCAGCTGCCGGACAAGCAAAGACTTTATGTAAATGTCCAGGGATTGATCTAATGTGGTTCTGCTGCATTGAGATGATATCATCCTTCACTGCCACCTGGCTTGCTTATTGACACTGAAGAGATGGTGGCAGAGATGAAAGCCCATAGTTCCCAGATTGCTAGTGTTAACCTTAAAAATAAAACAGTCAGTTATTTATAAACAGCAAAATGGGTTTATTTGGGAATAGCAGAGAATTGCAATTTGGGACCTGCAAGCCAAAGGCAAGTCCAAAGAGACAAAGTGAAGGCAAGCTTTCATTAAGTTTTAGGGGGAACCTAGGGAGGGTTGCTTTGAATAAAGTTCACTGGAGGAGAACAAGTGTTCAAGGTTGTGGCAGTTTGTCCTTGGCTGCAGGGGTGGTTAGTGAATTGTTGCTGGGCCAGGCAGGGCCCTTCCTTCCTTTCCTTAAAAGCAGGAGATGAAATTCCCATGTGAAGAATGTCCTCCTTGTAGCAGAAGAAAAGTAACATTCTTATCAACACAGACAAGAAGTTGAGACGAGAATTTTACACAAAGAATACTATACACACAGTCCTTCTTACGTTTGTTCTTTCTGTTGGTTTTCCCTGTGTGAGAGCCCCTCTCCAGGGCCTCCTGGCTCCATTTTAAATGAGGTTTTCCCTTATTTATTTTCACTAGGACATCAGAACTCTGTCCATCTTCTCCTGACAGGGTCCTCTGCCTTGGGGAGCAGAGTTCTCCAGCCACCGCAGAGCAGCCACTGGTCAGCAGAGGACCTACTACTCGTCTGCTCACAGCCCAGCTGTTGTATCTAGGAGGGAGTGTGGAACGTTGGAGGGTTGGTCTGTGAGTGCGGCGGACCTTTGAGGGCAATTCTAAATCCAGCTTTGCTGATGTTTTAGTTAATATGAAATCCTCCCTAATTCTGGCACTACACTTACTGCCAATCTCAGTCTTTGCAAATGGAATTTGTTTTCACTACTCTTCATAGGCACTATTTGGGAACTTTCTATTGAGACTGCGGTTTAATGTAGGCACGGTTGGTTTTCTTACTCAAAATCCTAAGGCATTGTGCTCTTGAAAAAATGTTTCTAAGAATTCATAAATGCTCAATCTTTTGCAAGTTTGGTACTTCTTTTGATATTTTAAAGGCTATTGGAAATTGGGAAAACGTGAATCAGACATCAGTTTAATCCAAACCTTGATTCAGTCCCCAGTGGGGACCTGTGTGATCATTTAGCTCATCTTTTTTTGTGTCATAGTTGGAAAAAGCGTTAGGCCCAAACAGCTTTCATTTTTTGTCATGGGTAACACAGGCAGTAAGTGGTTAAATCTGGTATTTTGAATCCCAGTGCTTTTCAGCTGTCTTCCATGTGAAGATAATAAAATGACACTTTTCATTTTTTATTAGCACTTCAGAAACTCCTTCACATACATTATCTTATTTGCTTCTTGCAGCCGCCATGTGAAATAGGCAGGGCAGAACTCATAATTCCCACTGACAGATGAGGAAATTGGGGACCAGGGAGGTTAAGTGGCTCATCACGGCCATGCTGCTTCTCTGGGGAAAGGCATCATTTTTGTTGAAAGGAGCATGTACAGGAGAAAAGACACCAGTTTGGGAAGCAGACTGTCTTAGAGTCCTGTCTTTTCCCATCTGCACAGTCATGGCCTCATCATTTAAATTCCCTGAAGTCTGTGTGTATAAAAGGGAAACCTAAAATGAAATACACCAAATAACGATAACACCTTACATACAAACAAGCTTAAGCTAATGAGTAGGATGAGCAGAGAGTGGGGAAGGCAGACCAACAAGCAGGGAAAAGTGACAAGATGTGGGATGAAATTGCTGAAAATGGAGTGAAAAGGTGATTTTATGATGATTGTTTGTATTTATTTACTTTGTTGCAACACTTCTCTGGGCATGTAATTTATCACAGACCTACAGCATTTTTAGTTGTGAGGAATATGCGAACATTATAGTCCTGGATATTGTAACATGTTCCCAAAGCACCTTCCACTTCTGGAAAAGAATAGGACGGGCAGGTGTCATTTGGGGAGAGATACTTTAGAAATAGGCTGAGATGTGTACCCCTGAGGCTTGAGTGATGTGTTTGTGGATTGCAGTGTCTTGGGGTGTGGTGAGTATGATTTTGGCTGGACCAGAGGCTATCTGGGAAGAATCCTTGTGGGGTGGGACTGAGACGTAGGCTGAATCCAGGTCTCAGAGACTTCCAACTGCCTTTTTACATAATTTATGCTCCACTAGCAAATTAGAGATATTGAAAAGTTTTGAACAAAGTCATACTGTGCATTCATTGGATGCATTCACTGGTTTCCAACTGGATTTAACAAATTAAGTGACTTTTTAAAATTCCAAACTATGCACGATATATCATTTGTATATAATTATAATTGTGTGCATGTTCCTTAATTTATTAGATGTTTACAATAAGTATGTAGACATTATAAAATATATATAGGCTAATGCCTTGTAGCAACAGTTCATGAAGCTATTCAGTCTTTACATTCTCTTCTGTATATTGTGGAGAGAGCAGCACAGGACCTAGAATGAACAGTAGAATATCAGTATCTATTTCAGAGTCTAATTTTGCTGAAAGTTTAGTGCTGGCATCAGTAATGCTATCTCTCCTTGTTCTCATACTATGAATGTCATTAATAGTTTGCTTTTAGAGATTTTTGATTGAATTTCTTCCTATAAAGATTGGTCTCCCAGGGCTATCTTTGTTGCTGTCCAATGCCAACAGCATATTCTTATCTTTGCAATTTTATTTCTGTAAATTTATTTCTGAATGCCCAAACACACATTCTTCTCAAGTTAATGAAATTTCTCTTCCCCCCCCCACCCCTTACTCCCTGAAAGAGTAAGGAGAAGGATGATCAAACTAATATGTAACAGAAAAATGTGTCACTCTCATCTACAAGCATATCTAATATCTCTACAGTTAGGTGTAATTTTAGAAGCTGGTACAAATCACTCTCATTCACTACCCCCAAACCATAGGGAATAAAATGCAAGCACGCATCACAACAAACATTTAAATAATGTGCCAATGCTGACCATCCAACCATGCTAGGAACAGGTATGTGTCCAGGCTGAGGAATAAGAGAAAATGTAATGTTCTTGCCAATTTAAAAATGAAACGGTGCTCTCATGAAAAAAAAAAAAAAACATTCCTGTCTTAGTATATTAAAATATTTTAGCTATGTCAGCCTTATTCATAACTGTAATTGAAGTGATACATACAGAAAACAAATGCCTTAAGAAAAATCTGCACGAGATAGAGGTGGAAATGAGCTCAGTTCCAAGGCAACCAATGGTGTCCCTAACACTTTCTGCATAGTCTCAGAAAGTTGAAGTATAAATTAAATACAGAAGAATCTGACTTATCATTATGATTTCCCAAAGTTCCTGGGCTGTCAAAAGGCTGGTGTTAAAACACTCAGAGCCCCATCAAGCTTAGAGAATGAATTCAGGCATTTGCATTAATGACCTCATCAATTCATCTTCATTTTTTATCTTTCTTGTCTTTCTTTTCTCCCTCCCTTCTTTTCTCTTTGTTTACATGCAAGCATTGCATTTTTGCTCTAGGCAAGAGGATACAGCTATTAATGATACAGATATACAACTCATGGGGGCTTATGACATGTATTACTAGCTTCCGCCTGAAGATCTAAGATTCACATTTTCAAACCTTTGAATTTGAGATGCAGGCAGAATAACATTTTATAGCAAAGGAATTCCTAACTGCATGATGTGGAAATACATACAATGTTGTGCTTTAAGGGCTCATTGCTTGCATTATAGTTTTCTTTGCTTAATTATCTTCACCATAAAAGTTTTAGTAGTGTAAGGTTTTAATATATATTTTGCATCTTGGTGTGTGAAGATTTAATTGTTGTTTGGCTTGATTTTTAGTTGAAGATACTGACCTCGTGACTTAGTAACATTGGCATGCAGTTTTAAAGACATACAAATAATTGTGGAATGATTGTTACAATCCTATCACAATCTTTGGCCTCAATGAGTATCTTGATTTTTTTTTTTTGGAAACACAATAAAATGTGTTGACATATTTTGAAGCATCTGAGTCAACTTTTTCTTTTAAATTAAAAGATTGTATTTTTTAGAAAAAAATTTAGGTTTACAGAAAATTCAGCTGGTGGTACAGAGAGATAAGATACACTTTCTCTTTCTCCCACTGTTTCCCATATTATTAACATCTTCCATTAGTGTGGTATATTTGTAACAATTGGTGAACTAATATTGATACATTAATATTAACAGAAGTTCATAGTTTAATAGTAGAGATCACTTTTGCATTGGACAATTAGTTCTGTGGATTTCGACAAATGCACAATGTCATTTAACCAACACTACGGTATAATACAGAATAGTTTCACTGCAGTAAAATTCCCCTGTACTTCCATCTCTCCTTCCTCCTGCTAAGTCCCTGGCAACCACTGATCTTTTACTGTCTTCATAGTTTTGCCTTTCTGGAAGGTCATATAGTTGGAATCATACAGTATGCAGCCTTTTTTTCACTTAGCAATATGTATCTAAGTTTCCTCTACATCTTTCCATGGCTTGATTACAAATTTCTTTCTATCACTGAATTACAGTCCATTCCCTGGATATACCACAATTCTTTACCCATTCACTTTCTAAAGGACATCTTGGTCACTTCCAGTTTTTGACAATTATAAACAAAGCTGCTGTAAACATTTATGTGCAGGTTTTTATGGGGACATATGTTTTCAACTCATCTGGGTAATTGCTAGGAGTGTAATTGCTGAATTATGTAATAAGACTATATTTAGCTATGCAAGAAACTGTCAAACTGTCTTCCAAAGTGGCTGTAACCATTTTGTATTCCCACCAGCAATGAATGAGAGTTTCTCTTTCTCCCTAACCTCACTAGCATTTGCTATAGTCAGTATTTTGAATTTTAGCTGTTCGGTAGGTATGTAATGGTATCTCATTGTTTTAATTTGGAATTCCTCAATGACTTATGATGTTGAGCACATTTTCACATGCTTAGTTTCCATCAATATATTTTTCTTTGGTCAGGTGTCTACTCAGATCTTTTGTATATTTTTAAATGGGTTACTTGTTTTCTTATTATTGTTTTAAGAGTTTATTGTATATTTTGGATACAAGTCCTTTGTCAGAAATGTGTTTTACCAGTATTTTCTCCTAGTCTACGACTTATCTTTTTTTTTTTTTATAATTTTATTTATTTTTGGCTGCGTCAGGTCTTTGTTGCTGCGCGTGGGCTTTCTCTAGTTGCGGCGAGTGGGGGCTACTCTTCGTTGTGGTACGTGGGTTTCTCATTGCAGTGGCTTCTCTTGTTGTGGAGCACAGGCTCCAGGTGCGTGGGGTTCAGTAGTTGCAGCGCACGGGCCCTAGAGTACATGGGCTTCAGTAGTTGTGGCTCGTAGGCTCTAGAGCACAGGCTCAGTAGTTGTGGTGCACAGGCTCAGTTTCTCTGTGGCATGTGGGATCTTCCTGGACCAGGGATCAAACCCATGTCCCCTGAATTGGCAGGTGGATTCTTAACCACTGCACCATGAGGGAAGTCCCTATGACTTATCTTTCCAGTCTTTTGTAAAAAATATCTTTCACAGAAGTTTTTAATTTTAGTAAAATTTGACATCAATTTTTCTTTCATGGAGTATGCTTTTGGTGTTGTATCTAAAAGTTCTTCACCGAATCTATGGTCATCTATTTTCTTTTTTTTCTACGAGTTTTATAGTTTTGTGCTTCACATTTAGCTCTTACATTTAGAAACATTTTGAGTTAATTTTTGTGAAAGGTGTAACACCAGCTCCTGTATTTATTGTTTTTCAGGGGTCTGTCCAGTTGTTCCAGTACCATTTATTGAAAAGACTAACTTTTCTCCATTGAATTTCCATTGCTTTTTTGTCAAAGATCATTGACTATATTTGTGTGGGTCTATTTCTAGGTCCTATATTCTGCTCCATTGATCTGTTTGTCTATTCTTTTGCCAGTACCACACTGTCTTGATTATTGTAGCTCTATAGTAAGTCTTGAACTCAGGCGGTGTCAGTCCTCCAACTTTGTTCTTCTTTAGTATTGCATTGACTTGAGTCACCCTTTTTATCATTTGTATTGTGCTTCCCTAGATGTAGATTAACCTCCTTATCAGAAAATAAACCTTAGGTTGACACAACAGAAATGGAAATCTGAACCATTCCCTGAAGTGACCTCGTCATCAGAAGTAACAATAGAAGGGTATATTTATTTTTCATGTACTATGTGCCAGGACCTGGGCAAATGACTTTTGGAAACTTTTGTGAAAACAGGTAAGAGGACTCTCTACAAACTGTTGTCAGACAGGTGACTTTTAGTTTGGCAGTATGGTTATATATTTTCCTGCACACTTTGGGATCTGTTATGAGCTCAGACTTAAAGCTAAAAGCAGTTTTTCTGACCAAAAGATTTCAAAACTTATATCTTCCAGCAACAAAAATGATGATATTTGAATTACGGTTGAAGAGATAATTTAGGTGAGAAAGAAATATCTTCACAACAAATTCAACATTAAGGATTTTTTTTTTTAAGTCCTAAAAGCTTCTGGGGAAAAAGCAGTTGACCAATCCATAGATAAAATTTGGTCTGGCTTTGGCCATTCCACAATACCAGATGCCAAAAATCATCTGAGAAATATATGAGAAATATATACAGAATACTGAATGAATGGAAAGAGTATGTAATGTCTATATTTCTTCCATGGTTGCATAGCTTTATAAAATGTCTTCTCTTATAATTTCAATTTCCTCCATTATCAGTTGTTTTATCCCTTAGAGAAAGACAAATACTCTGTGGTATCTCTTATATGTGGAATCTAAAAAATGGTACAAACGAACTTATTTACAAAACAAAAATAGAGTCACAGATGTAGAAAACAAACTTATGGTTACCAAGGGGGAACATGGGGGGGGGTGGATAAATGGGGAGATGGGGATTGACATATTCACACTACTATATATAAAATAGATAACTAATAAGAACCTACTGTATAGCACACGTAATGCTACTCAATACTCTGTAATAACCTATATGGGAAAAGAATCTAAAAAAAGAGTGGAGGTTATATATATATATGTATAACTGATTCATTTTGCTGTATAGCAGAAACTAACATAATATTGTAAATCAACTATACTCCAATAAAAATTAATTTAAATATATTCTTTTTTTTCTTTTGTCTAATAGCTATTTGTGTTTTTAGCCAATTTTCCACCTGGGGTGTTACTGCCTTCCTTCCATATTTACGATCTCCTTAAATATTAAGGATATAATCTACTCATCTGCTTCTTTTTTGTCTGTTGTTCCTTCCAAGTTGTTACTTTTCAAAAGTTATATTACAGAAAATTTATATTTCTCTATATTTTATCTATTGATTACTTGCCTGTATAATTGTTTTTTCTAATCTTTTATGCTTAAACTTTTTCACCATTTTTTTCCTTCTCTTTTCCATTTAATTGTCTAATCCACAATTTAATTGTCTAATATTCATGAATTCAATCATAACTGCTGATTGAATAATTCGACTTTCCCAGCTGCTTGTTCATATCGCCTTTATCATGTATTATTTTTTATATACACTTGAGTACTTTCTGGAACATTCATTGTGTTCCATTTATCTTCCTGTCAATATTTGGACCCAAACCACATTATTTTAATTATTGTGCTTTCATTATCTGGGAGGTTAACTCTACATTCATTACTCTTGAAATATTTTCTTTGGCTATTTTCCTTCCTTTCTTCTCCAAGATTAAGTTTAAAATAATTTGGCAAAATTCCAACCCCCCCACCTGAAAAAAAAAACCCACCCAAACCCTAGCTAAGATATGTTTGGAAATGCATAGCTTTGGGAAGGATTGTCGTCTTTATAAAGAATCATTCTGGAACATGGTATGCTTTCCAGTGATTAATTTTCTTTTGTGCCTTCAGTTTTGTTTTGTTTTTTTTTTCGAGTTTTCTTCACTTAGGTTTGGCATCTTTCTTGATATCATTATTCTTATTTAATTCGTTATTCTTATTTGTGTGTGTTCTCAATGTGAATGCATTTCTTTTCCATTAGGTTTTTCTAACTGGCATAGAGGAAAGTACATGCTGTTTTAGTATATTAACATTTATCTGTTATCGTATTATGGTCAATTACTAGCCCTAAAATATGTCCCTTTACCCTCTTATGCTTTTTCAGCAGATAATTATTTACCTCCAATTTATACATAGTCTTCTTTCCAGATTTTGTTTCTTATATTTATATTATCAGAAATAATACAAAATTAGCTGTTCAAGTTTACCAGGTTTTTTTTTAAAGAATTTTGAACTTTATCAAATATCATTTATTATCTGTAGAGGTGATCATTATTTTCTTAGCCATATTACAATCTTTATTATATTACCTTATTTCATCTTATATTAACACATACGTTTGGGCTCAGTGGCTGTGGTTCCCCACACAAAGTCTGTTCTGGCCAAGTACCTAACTAACTAACTTGCCCATAGTGGAAACCAGTGCTGAGCTCCTGATATGGCACCACTCCCAGGAAGACCTGTTTGGTAGTAGGTTGATTACATTGGATTCTTTCCATCACAGAGAGGATACCACTTGTTCTGTGTGGAATATACAAACATTCTGCACATGGGTTTTCTTCTTTTGGCACTATCATCCCATTACCTTTGATCAAGGAATTATTCCTCAGTAGTGTGCTAGAGGATGCATGCCCGTAGAATTCACCAATGTTACTACACACCTCATCACCCAGAAGCAGCAGCAGTAGACAATGACATGGTCTACTGAAGACTCAGTTATACCCTAATTGGTATCAACACCCAGAAAGATAATATATGGTTTGAATCAGCATCTGATACGTGGTGCTGATTTTCCCAAAGTCAGCATACATGGGTGCAGGAACCAAGGCTGGGAGTGAGAGTGGTTCCTCATACTATTATACATAATTACCCACTCACAGGAGTTTTGCTTTCCGTCCCTTTCCACCTCTGCTCATTTGGTGATTTTGGTTCTGGAGGGAGGCATGCCTCCATCAGATGACAGACAGTGGCTTCCTTGAATTGGAAGTTGAGGTTACCAGTTGCCATTGGAAGCTTTTTATGCCACTGAACTTACTACGGATTATCATGGACATATATGTTGTATTCTTGGGTAATGTTTAGTGTCTCATCTTTTGTTGTAAGTCTTAACCTTTTATTTTCTTCCACACTTTTTGAGTCCATCACCCAGAATTTTGCCTGTTTTATTAATTGTTCAAACAACGTTCTCTTATATCTGCTCTTTAAGGTTTTTCTATTATATTGTTCATTATTTTTGTGTTTATTTCTTCTTCCAATCCTCTGGTTCATTCAAATGGTAATTTTTACCTTCTTGGGCTGAGGATATAATTTATACAATTTCTTACTTGTTTTATAATAAAACATTAAAAAATATCCATTTTTCTCAAATTCAGATTTATGCTTACAAAGCATTGCTCTTGTTATCGCTTTCTTTTATTTTTAGTGACATTGAATATTTTCATGTATATTGGCTATTTATATTTCTTCTCTTGGAAAATTTCAGTTATTTGCTTTTTAAAAAACTGATCTGTTTTTCTTTTGCTTACTGATTTAAGATTAAAAATTATGGAAAGGATATTGATTTGGGCATATCATGTATGTTGAAGTCTTTTTTCTCTTAGTTCTTCTTTTGATTTTGAATTATTACTGACATAAATTTTGTTTTATACTGCCCTTTAATTTATTCTTTCCTCACTTTATTTTGCTTGAGTTTTTTCCCCAAAGAGTTAATCAGTTATTCCAAGATTGCTTATAGAACAACTCTCTTCTCAGTTGATTAGGAATGTTGTCTTTATCATATACTATCTGATATACTCATATGTAAAACAGGCATATATACAATTCTGATTGTCAAGGATCTGAGTTGGATATTTCAAGTCAAATTTTGTATGTTCTCTAGATATCTTAAAAGAAGAGAATTTTCTAGTTGCAAAATTATCCATAAGTCGAATTTAAACTTTTTCCTTATGGAGAACTAATTCATCACGACACTGTAATGTGGGTCGATAGAGGATTGATGGAATAGGGAAACTAAGGGTGTGACATTTTTATGCAATTACTTGTATTTTCAGGACCTTCTTAGATACTTTCTTACTTCTACTTGATGGCGCTATTGTGGTATCCTGGACTTTATAGATATTGCTAAATCCTGAGAGGTTGGTTAATTGCCTGGTGTCCCATCTTTATTTAATCTCTACCAGGGAACAGTGGTAAATGGTTTCCTAAAAGGAGATGAGTGACTTGCCAGAGAAGGCATGGCTTTCTTACAAAAGTCTGTTGATGTTCATAATGATTCTCCTAGAAAGATTTTCAGTAGGCCCCAAAGAGTGTCCTGAAACTAACGAGACACTTTGAACACAGTGGGACCTATAGGGTTATAAGGGTCAATGGGCAAAGCTACTTCCATCATGGCCTGGACCAGGTAAAAGTTCTACTCTTCCTTTCGTTTACACTCAAACTTGGAAAACTTTCAGGTCACTCAGTAAATTAATCAGAGCAGCACACAAGACTGTAAAATGTGTTGTTTTCAAAATCCATGAAACATGGGACTCTTTCTTAGTGTTAGGAAGGACAAGGTGTGACAAATCTTTCCATTCTGGAGGGAATTTTCCAGCACACTTCAGACACTGATTCAATCTTACTTATTCTTGAATTTTGTATGAATGGAATACTACGGTATGTATCCCTTATGTCTTTAATCAATTAACTATCAATTACGGCTTTAAGATTCACCCATAATGTTGTAAATAGCCTTGGTTGATTTATTTTCTTTGCTGTCCAGTATATCCTTTTATGAACATGCCATTTATTTACATAATCTGCCATTAATGGTCATTTGTGCTCTTCCCAATTATGGATCATTAAAATGCTTCTAAGAACATTCTTATCTGGTAGATACATGTGGGACCGTGGGCTTCCCATTTCCAACTATAAAGGGAAAGTATTCAGTGTCATAATAGAGCACGGTGTTTGCTACAAAAGTTTTGAAAATACCCGTTTCCAGGGTAAGCAAGGACCTTTCTATTCCTAGTGTTCTGAGAGTTTTAAATCATGAACGGATGTTGAGTTTCATCAGATGCCTTTCTTTCATCTACCGAGATAAATGCATCGTTTCTCTTTTGTTTTGTTAATGTGGCAACAGGAGTTGCTGTGGTCCACATCCAATGAGCCTCAGCACTTCAGTGTGTTCGAGCTCATTTCTCACTGCCAACACCTGCAGTCCTTTTCCTGAAGATTGCCTTGGAAGGTGCAGACAGCTGTTCTGTCTGTGCGCAAAGCAGGCTTGGCTTGAAGGGCCTGGAAATGAACCCTCCTACCCTCTTCTTCCCCCAGGGACGGCCACTCTCAACTGATTGCTGGCAGGGCTGGTATTTAACTACTCCACCTTCTCCTGCGCATGAGGGGTAACTCTGAGATGTGTCTTACAACGCTTGATTAGTTTCCGCAATGGTAGCTGGCTTGACACACAGCCTGCCTTCTCTCGTCTTACCTCCTCCTTTACTCGTGGTCCATGAATCCCCAGACAAACCAACTAGACCTGAATCCTGGTCTCAGCCTCTGCTTCTGGGGACAACAATCCAAGACCGCTGTTGGTTTTTCCAACTTTGCATTCCTGAAATAAACCATGTTTCTTCCATATGATGTATTATATATTATATATTGATGAATTCATTTTTGTTCTTTGGATGACTTTTGCACCTATATTCATGAGTTAGGGCCTGTAATGGCCCTTTCTCTCACTGCCATTGTTGGGTTTTCTTGCAAAGTAACGCTTGTCTCATAAAATGAGTTGAGAGCAACCCTTATTTTTCCATTTACTGGAATACTTTGTGAAAGACTGAGATTATGACTTCCTTGAATGTTTAAAGGTATGCTTGAAGCTATCATGGCCTTAAATTTTTTATAGAGTTTATCTTCCATCCTGTGGAGTATATGTATATTATTAAGGCCTCCAGGGTGCTGTTTCTTCCTGACCTCCAGATCTCACCATCATGCTGCCATCGCTGTAACAGACCAACAGGATGTCTGAGGGGCTGGTGAGGATAACTAATGGATTCTCCAGTCCTGGAGAATCAATGTAACTTTGAGGCAAGACGGTAAAGGAGTATTTTCATCCCTGCCAGGTAAAAAAATATCCCTTTAATTTATTCTAATTGCAATAAAGTAGAAAATTACCAAATTATTAACTGGAGCTCTGCTAATTTGTTCCAGTAAGTGCTCAAATTTGGACCAGCAGCTACAACTGCACTCAGCACCTAATTATGCTTATGATAACCCAGACTCAAGACTCAGCTATCCTTTGTACACCAGGCTAAAGGGGAAATGCTTCATCCATGACTTTAGTCGTGTAATTCATTACTGTCATTTTAAAAAATTGACTACTCTGTCATGTTTTTTTAATTGACTATTTTGGTAAAGAGGAGAAACTCCAGGGTCCTTTAAAAACTTATAGCCATCACCTTATGGGACAGATACCAATGCAGCATTTTTCTTCACTGCTAAATGTATACATTTCAACTGTGTTTTTAGAAGCTGGGGAAATAATTGCAGGTGGGTATAGTGGTCTCCATAGGCCAACATTGGATTATGATAAATATCCTATTAATCATTAGCCCCCTAAGTCTTGGACTAGTGCACCCCAGGGGCCCCAGGATATAGTATTAGGTCTGCCTGGTAACACAGGAAGGTCTGGATATTCCTCTTTCTTCGATGCACAGTTACTCTCCAAGCACCTTGGTTCCCTTTGGGGGAGGCTGAGAGAAATATTACCAGTGTACGTACGAAGTATTACCGTTGAGGCCAGTGATCGCTTCAGTGAATCTGACTCTGGTGATGGGTTTAGATGAGGATTGTGACTTCAGTGTCATGGCTCAAAACTCTCTTTTCAAGAAATAAAGGATTTTTCTTATAAGGTTTCACACAAATCAAGTGTGACTTCAAGAAGGCTGCCCTTCTAGTTCCTCCTGGAGATCCCACAATTAACTGACTATTCCAAACGGGGTCAGATGTTTCTTATTACCTTTTTGGGGTTGCTTCTTATTATGGTCACCACACATGCCTTTCCTCTAGTGGTTAAATACCACTGCCTCGATGTCCTCCACCACTTCCCTGGTCTCTGGGGACAACCATGGGAGTGGATTTCCATATGCTGGCATGCCACTCTCCAATGTACTTCTCAGCTTTGAAAAAGGAAAAGTCTTCTGGAGGACCTCATCAGCTGTAACTAGGAGCTGGGGATATCTCAAACAGGAAGGGGGTTCAGATGACGATAAACCAGCAAAGAAAAAGACAGGAACCTAAAACAGAACAGGAAGAGCACAGACACATACAACAGCCCTGTTACTCTCCTGCCCCCAACACGAGTCATGCCACTTTAGGAGAGAAAAAGAATGCATTGTTTTCCCCCTTGGATGGTCTCTAACTGCCTGTTTTTTTAAGAGCATAATAAGAGTTCAGAATTCAAATTATTGTTTTATATTATATACTGTCATTTAATTATGCTTGCCATTTGTACCAAATTTTGGAATAAAATACACCTGTGATATGTTTTTTTTTTTTTCCCCAAATTTTGCATTGTAAAATCAATTTAATGTTTTGTGACAAGTGTTAACAAAAAAGAAACAGAACAAAATAGAAAATACTAGAGTGCATTTCATTGCATGCACAAAATAAGGGTAAATATTGTTTTGTGAAACTTTTGTTTCATTCATATACAGTGAAATACAATAAAATATTCAATGATTCTTTGGACTTAACACTTTCAAAGCTCATATGGTAGACAGTTTATACTATGCCTATTTATTTTTAACATCACATTTGATTCCTATCTTGGTTGGAGCATTCAAGAGTACATACATGCTATTTTTCTATGAGCCTTGCCTACCTCAGAATAATTTTATTTCTTTAACAATGAAAATATAACTTAACTAAGTATAAAACTATTTTATTACAATATTTCCCCCATTATACTCTTTAATCCATTGTCTTCTGGGATTTGTATTATAGAGAAGTCTAAGCCCCTATTTTCTGATTTTTGGATCACTCTTTTTTTCTTTTATCTGGGTACATGTAGATTTTTTCCCCCTCCTTCTACTGTTTTAATCACAATGTTTACCAACAAGTGTCTAGAGGCAAGTCTCCTTTCTTTCAATCTGTCTGCACTTTCAATTTATATACTCATGTTTTTAGTTCAAATGACATTTGTAATTATTGTAACTAGCTCAGTGCTACACAAAAAGCAGTCCTGATTATCTTTCAGTTTTTCCTTTTCCTCCTCAAAATTATCAATTTTAAATTAGCATTAAAATGTTGAGTTCAATTCCCTCATGCTTAATATAGCCCTGCAGCTTCTATGCAAAAGTATAACTTGACTACTTCCCAAGGAAGTCTTGCTTACAAGCTAAACTCCACCCAATAAGAAGTGGGCTCCGGGGAGAGCCTGTGTCCTGATGGCAGGACAGCAGCTCACACTGGAATTTTCACGGCACTGTTCTGCTCCTCTGCCTTTTCTGGCTTTCCCTTGGCTGCTCTGACCCTCACTTCCCACACCCCTGCCCTCCCTCCAGCCCAGGAGCCTGGATGCACTCACAGCAGGAGTTTTGCACAAGTAGTTCCCTCTCTCTGGAGCCTCTTTTCCCAGATCCTCTCCTGACTGGCTTCTCATCATTCAACTTTTGCTCAGAGGTTACCTCCTCAGAGCAGCCTCGCTTGACCACTCCTAGTCAAACTCCTTTATGTCATCCTACTGCGTTTTCTTGGAATATACCACCACCTTATATTTTCTTGTTTTTGAATGTTTACTGTCTGTCTCTCCCTAGATACAGGAAACAATCTTCTCTATCCCATCCCTGAAACCATGAGGTCTATAACACTTCCTGAATAATCGACTTCTCCCCTTATTAATGAAAAGTTCTAAAATTAAAATTATTTGGGCGTAATACATATTTTGTAGCTTCATAGTCTTAATTCCAAGATGCAATCATCAGAGTTTATGTATTATCTGAGACTGATTACATTTGCCCTTTCTCATTATTTTTTATCATAGAATTTACCACTAAGTTAAATTAAGTATTTTGTCTTTTATATATGATCAATACCAGGACTATTTATTTGAATTGTACCTGTGTATATTTTGTAAAATCATATCTTAAACTCTTAACATTCATTCTAAAAATTCAATGAACATCATCCCATATCTGTTATCCCATGCTATACATGAGAAATTTAATAAAAATTTCCTGTACTTAAAAATGTATGTTTTCTTTGCCTATATATATATATATATATATATATATATATATATATATATATATATATAATATTTCCCTAAATATGTCTTGCTCCAAGAACTTTAAGGTAAACTAGTTCAAAATTATAAGTAGGACCTTTTAGGTGCTCAGAAGCATCTAAGCATTCTTCTTTTAGGTCAGTAAGTCATAATTTAGTCACTTTCAGAATCAATGAATGTGAAGGACCATCTCCATAAAACAAATACACATTTGCAAAAATATGCATATAGTTTCAGTGGGTTTATGAAGTCCACTGAGTTTATTTACTAACTCAGATTAAGAACTCTTGCCTTAGATAATTTTTGTTATTTTATCTTCAAGTGATTTCATTTGCGTTGTTTCATTTGTAAGCAGTTCGTAAGTCTTTAAGAAAGAACTCAAGAATTTGACTTGAATTCACGTAAGCAATTTGAACTTTTTGTGACTCCCTCTTATAGAAATATTTATCATTTAACCTTGGAAATCAAGGTTGAGAAAGTCAAATAATTTATTTTTCGATCTTTATTTGTTTCTATAGTTATGGTTACACACCAGGTAATAGTCCCAGAGGGACAATATATGGTGAAAAGAACTAGATGTCTCTTTAATTTGTTATAGCTTCTGTTCCAATATTTAAGATTCCACATTAAATTTTCTAGTTTGGAGAAATAGATTGTATGCCATGTTCTTTCTCAAAGAAGTTAGCGAGTCAGACTCTTGGTAGCACACTGACAAAGAAATCTCTGTTATTCTGTACCCTGACACAATGAGTGTAATGAGAGTTCTTCCCAACCAACATAATGTCCTTTATTACAAGTGAGCATGGTGAACATCACTGATACAGAGATACATGTCCATCTTGCTTTAGAACTGACCAATCTCATGACCTGAACTTTGGGTGAAAGTAAATTACATGGTGGATTTTCCCAGACTGACTGAATTTGAATCAGTATACTTATTTATATGTGAATGTATGCAATCTTTAGAGTCCAGATAGACTTAATAAATAATATTTGTCTTATCATTATTTTATGCATTTTAGGCATTAAACTTTGAAAGAAAATAATTTTTCTAGGTTAATAAAATAGTGCAATCAAATCTTTTATTTATTTTTCTCATTAGACTGAAATAATAAACCAAATGAACAAGAAAAATGTCAATAAAATATTTAGCATGAAACATTATTTCTCAGAAGATAATGTCAAGGATATTATGAAAATATCACATTGCTTATAATTGAATTGCAGAAAATCAATGCATTTACCTTTGAAAAGCAGAGGTATTCATTGCCTTCAAGCTTCAGTCTAGGACCTTAGGCTTGGTGCTGACGGTCCTATAGAGATGAACTTCTGGTTTGTTATGAAAGAAAATGGAAGAATCTCTCTGGAAGGAAAACTTAGGTCATTTCCATCTCAACCATATCTACTCCATAGTGTATATGGAACACATCGCTAGTCTTGCCTATCATTCTTTGCCAGAGTAGAAAACAGGTTCTAAATAAAATAGTCTGAATTATCATAAAGCCAAAAATAAGAATGGAATATTTAAAGTTATAATTCACTTAACTAGTGAAAACTGAACACATTATCTTCTTTAGTCGGGGATCTGCAGTCATCTTTTGCATATTATGTTTAGCCAACAACCAAATTCTAATTTTTAATTAGGAGACATTAAAATATAATTAGCAGCAAATAACAGAATGACAAAGCTACAAAAATTCATAAAGGTCAAAGGAAGCAGCATTTTTTAGCCACAGCAAGAAGTGTTCTTCCATGAATTTAGGGATTCACGATGACCACTTCACCTACCCCATATTCACTTCCAAGGCAAATTTTCTAGACGCGACACTGCTTTTTGACAATAATGATGATGATGATACAGGAATGGCTGTCAAAACCAGAGAGCTTACATTCTTCAGAGTCAAAAGATCCTCAAACCTCAATAAACACCACATATAAAGGAACATAGCAAATTTCAACACAGCATACACACAGCAAAATTAATTCATTTATCAGAGACCGATACGATTTTGAATACGCATTTTCCAGAAGGAAGCAGAGGGCAACAGAAACCATCTGCAACTGTCAAACCTGTGGAAGTGAAACAATGCATTACAAAATCCCCACAATATAGGAATAAGTGAAAAACATACGTTTTATCCAAAAAAAAGTTGGTTGATGACCCAACATATAGATACTTATTTGTATATATTTATATAGAGAATGATAAAAATCAGCTTGCATGAGGCTCATAGTCTATCTACTTTGAAGTTATATCACACATACTATAAGCAATTTACAGAATTTATCATTTGCATATACAAGAATTGCAAAATGAATTAAAATGCACTGAAATATAGAACACTCAAAATGTTTTTATATAAACCTCCCAGGATTGACAGGGATTGGCCATAATCAGCACTTGCCATATTGAACAAGAACTACAATGAAGAAAAAGGAGAAAAACCCAAGAAAAGGGGAAAAATGCAAAAAAAAAATTCTCTTTTATTATTTCTTATTTAAAACAATGTTTTCATTGTTGACTCGCAGTGTTGAAAATTTTGTTCTTGCCCCCAGACAGGAGTTTTGTTTGATGATAGTTTATGTTCTGTAGCCTTTTGATCTCTGCTTACTTCCTGCAGATAATGGGTCTTTTAGTAGGTAATCAGTGGTATCTGTAGTAAACATTCACTATACCGATGACGGTCAGGCCAACCCCCGAGCAGTCAGTGAGATGATGCTTTGAGTAGCCGAAAGAAAAGGAAAAAAAATAGATCTTGCTATTAGAAAATGTTCTATCACTTCACACTAATTCTCTTGAAATAAAAGATCAATGATTTGCCCAAGAAAATGTTATGAACAAAGTAAGAGAGCCTCTTCGTTTGTTTCCGAAAGCAGGTACTCCTTATGTAGGTAATTAGAGTACAGTGGGTGCAGAGTGGTGCTTGGAGTTTAGGGTCAACTTTGCTGTCCGCTCCGTAGATTTTACAGGCGATTTGCTCTTTGCTTTAAGAAGAGAAAGTGATATTGGAAAAAAGTCAGCACTTTAGACTAAAGCAAAGCACCCTTCACAAAGCCACAGACAAGAAGCAGGACAGAAAGTCCATGGCTTGTAGCTATCCTCGCACCTGCGGAAGAAGTTATAAGATATTCGCTCATCTCGAAGATTTCCAATGCTCCTTATTAGGCTGTTTTAAACACATACATATATATATTTAATTAGCTTGCCAGCTTGGCTCTGGTGCCCATGAATGTCTTGGCATGCACTGCAAATAACAACACATACAAAGTATTTCAGTCCCAGGAAGTGGTCTTGTTTGCTTTGTCTGTTTTCAAGCCATGCCATCCCACAGTTGGGAACACTTAGAGGAACAAATGCAGATACTTTTCCCTCAAGTAATTCTTTGAGGATCATTCCCTATAGTCATTTGGTTGTTCCTATACGGGTGTCTAAAACACATCCCCTGTTTTACCACTGCAAGCGTAAAACCACAGGAGATAAAACCCAAACCAAGAGCAGCAGCTTTCTCAAGGGCCTGGAGAACGGGTTCTGGAGTGGGTGCGTTGGGGTATCTGCTTTTAGAGGAAGATCTTTCTCAACTTTTTATCCTTAAAATCTGAAGAAAAGTTAGCGCTATCAAGAATTGGAAATTTTTGAAAGCGCTCTGAGACTCCATAAGGGAGAGAATGAAATTGTCTTTTTGCATTTTTCTTCACATATTTTATCCAGTAAGCTACAAATGATGTATTTAATACCTTTATTAGTGAGAAAACAAAAATGTGATGGACCTCAAAGCATTTCTTTTCTTTCTTCTTCTTTTCTTTTTTAATTTAAGAAAGGTTAAAAAGGTTTGAAGGGGGTGAGGGTAGGAAAATTCAATCTTTTGAATATTTCAGCTAAATCATGCTCAAGTCCACATCGGCAATGATAGAAATTGTGGTGAAAACACATGCTCTCAAAAAATCTCTGTAGAGTAAATATTTGGGCTTCTAAAGGGGCCGTTTAGCAGACTCATATTTCTGTTTTCAGTTAGGTTACTTTAGTGTCACCACAGATCTGCCTTCGTTCAGGAGATGAGTCATGTATTTAACACAGAAACCTAATGACTGAGGACCCAGAGGTTAGTGGTGGGTCTCTGGAGAGTGTTGCTTCACTCAAGCTGGGTGACAAGGTTCAAATTGCAAAAGTAAAGGTACAGCCCACACGCGGCTCTAAGTACAAAGATCATGCAAGGAAAACATATAAAATCTATGTAGAACCACTAGCATCAGAGCTTTCCAAAATTAAATATATGCCCTTGTTATCTTTTGAAGAGAGACTCTTTGACAGGGATTCAGTCAATTAAAAAAAGAAAGAAAGAAAGAAAATGATTACATGGCTCCTTAAATTGCTAACAGCACTTGACACAAAGTATGTCTGATGTTGAATAAAGGTTTAAAAAATGCTAAAAACAATAAAACCAAGGGAAATGATTTGCTCTTCAAAAACAATATTTTGTGAAATAATGGTTTCCTTTTCAGCATGAACATTGCAGATGGGCTCAAACTTGGTGAAACTGTGAATTATGCAGCTCATTTCTCGACTAATCAACCCTTCACAGGAGATGCCCATCATTCCTGTGAGATTCGAAGGGAACAGCTACGTCATTCTAACCCAACATTTCCTATCACACTGTGTCCAGTATGTCCAAGTTAAAACAAAATTTACATGAGCAGTATAACTGGAAAAAACCCAATTATATACTGCAAAGAGTATTTCAAAGTTAAAAATTTGAATAGCCATCAGATATGCAATAAACCATTGCAACACACCACTTTTTTTTCCAGATTGTAATCATTCATCTGCTCTAGGCACCTGCACTTCCTAGCATATTTTTCATTAAATGAAATTTATTTCTGTCAAGCCAAATATATTTTTTTTTCCTGCACAGTAAATTCTAAAGCAAATCTGTTTTGTCATCAAATCACTGATTGTTTTGCTCTTCTTTCTAGGCTTTATTTATGTCTGGAATGAAGGGGTATGTGCTCCTTTATCTTTGTAATCCCAAAGACTTTGACAGTGAAATCTGAGAATCTAAAATGCTATAATTTATCCTGTGTAATTTTAACAAATAATCATCGTGGTCAATTTCATTCAGATGTACACTATTCTGAATATAATATTACTATTTATCAAACATGTTATGGTCTATTCTAGAGAAAATTAAGCAAATGTTTTTTGTAAAATGCAAACTTTGGCCATGAGTCATACTCTAGTCTCATTTTTACAAATAGAAACATTTTACTGTTTTGAAATAATGAGATTCAGGATTGCAATCAGGAGCCCTGAGTTCCAATTTCCTCTGCAGCCACTCACTTCTGAAATCCCAAATAAGGTATTTATTTCTTTGATGTTTTCTAAAATGAGCATAATAATTGTTTGCATATTATTGTTTTATATATATGTTTTCATGAGTATGCCAGACATTGTGTTTGGTTATCTGTTTTGCTTTATTTGGTTTCCTTTTGCTCTATGCCCAAGCCAAGCAGGGTAACCTGTTATCCCCTAGGACGATCATGCATTTAAGCAACTCTTGCCCTCAAATAGCTGCGTTCCGTTGTGTGTGTTCCCACCAACTAGTTGTAAGCTCTCTCTCCTCTGAACTTCCTCTGTATTCTGGTTTTCCCTCTCTTGTGCCCTTAACATGGCTCACATTGACTTGTGATTCATTATATTCATATCTTACCTCACTGATTACACTATAAGCTCATTAAAGGCAAGGATGACATTTTAGCAGTTTTTTATTATTCTCAAAGTTTAAAACAATGCCTTGAGTTTTTAAACTTTTGTCCCCAACACAAAATACCCTGTGAAGAAGAAAGGGAAATGCTATTATCTAAATTATGGGAAGAAAATGTGCAGATAACATGCCTCGATGAAGAGTAGCCTAATAGAACCTAGAGATTTCTCTCTGACTCAGAGTGTGATTTCATGATGTCCTTTGACTTCAACTTAATAATGATGCCTTTCATTTGTTTTTATGCTTAAAGGTTTCCTTGGTGCTCTCTCAGGTGTAATTTCTCATGCCTTTGTAAGGTAGGGGGAGGGAGGATTTGCTCCATTTTGCAAATGGAAAAGTCTAAGAAGTCTTCTTAGAAGTTTAATGAGTACAGACACTTAGCTTCCATTTTTCAGCCCTTTTTATACTTCATGCGATAGCGCATCACATCGCCCTCACTGGGATGTGGACATCAGGCACGGCCCAAGACAGTGTCTGTGACAAATGAGTTTGGCCAAGGAGAAATAGGAAAAAGAAAAAGCCTCAAATACTGTATCTTCAGTATGTATAATTATTATTTCAGAGAATAACAGAAAATTCCATCTATTTCTTAAAAGAAAAACAAACAAAACAAAATAAGAACGAATCACAACAAGAGTTGAGACCTTGGCATCCTCAGCGATCAGGTAGAGAAGGAGCAGTTTATCACCGTATCCTCAGAGTCACTGCCATCCGCCTGCCTTGCTTAACTCAGCACAGCCTTCCAGCTGGGAAAGCCTGCCTGGCCCTCATCTGTCTTGCCTGATGGAAGAACTTGGCTCCTTTTTGCACCTTCCATCTACATTGCCATGTCTCTCCTGCATCCACAGCCATGAGGCTGGGAGACACTGGGCATACTGAACAAAGCTGCACTCTCTTCTCCTTCACATCAATCTGCAAGATGGCTACAGTGGATTGGGTACCTGCTATGTCAGGGAATATGCATACATGTTACATGCATACACTGTCTTGGCTCATCCTGTCATCAGCCCAGTATAGTAAACGTACAGGTCAGGACAATGTAACTCAGCAGCATGGAATAACTCACCCTAGGTTACACGGTTAATAGGTAGTAAAGCAAAAGTACAGAAATGAAGAAAGAGCCCTGCAGTCAGATCGACTCAGAGTCTGGATGTGCTTCTTTCTGAAACTCCCTGAGGCAAGCAACCTTGCCTCACTGTCTCCACATCTGTTAGATCAAGATGTGAAGCTATTATTTAAGTGTACGTTTATCTTTTCAGCGAAAATGCACTGGCTATAACACACTTTAGAGAAAAATTAGAAAACTTCTTTTCCCCAAGTCTGAACTGATAAATATTGGATATGAAAACACTATCAGCTTCTTTGTTTTCCTAAACGTTAATAAGTAAAGTTTGTTTTGCCCCATATAGTGTGCCAAATGTCTGATGATATAATATTTTGAACTTTTCATATTGCAGTCTTTTAGATCTTGAAGGTTCCTCCAAATTCATTTAAATATTTGAATGAGAGGTGGTTCCACCACTGTTCTTGCATGCCCTCTTCTTTCTATGAACTTCTCTTTTCTAAACTTTTGATTCAAATTTTATAGTCTGAGGCCAGGAAAGGTTAAGTTGATGTTCAAAGTGCAACCATTAGTGACGGGAGAGAAAGACAACCAGCGCTCTTGGCCACCGGAAAAGATACGGGATATGGGTATTTAATTCAAAGAAGTAAGTAGAACGTTAAGACAACTAACTAGACAATTTATCCCATCTATATCTTGCCAGCTCTTCAAATATCCTCTTTCTCTTGGCTGGGATTATTTTGTGATGGGTTAATTTCCTCCGTGAGCACAACTCTTGGTTTCGATATGGGGAAGAGTCGTAATTCAGGGCACCTGTCTACAGATTTAAGTACGATTCTCATAGGTTTTTCTCTTTTCTTGTTTGAGTATCAGGTAGGGTCAAAAGGAGCAAGAAAAGAGAAAGAACACAATTTCTGTCCTGCTGTGGCTCCCTGGTCTGAATCCAGCATCTTTATTTTGTAAAAGTGAATATTCATGATGCTTATCATATGAACAAACCTAAAAATGGAAATTTTCCAATTATAAAAGAAGCAATACTCAAATAATTGTTTTGCCTGTGAAGAGGCTAAGCTTATAAAGAATGGAGTGTCCGTAACAGCTCTAGGGATGGACAGGCCTTTGACTTACCTCTCTTTCATTTCAGATGACAGCTTTAAGATATGAAAAGAGCTGTGTGAGAAAATCTGAGCTAGCTTTTAATGCAATTTTTATTCAGGTTTGCACATACTAAATCATGACTTAAGGGGAAAGGTCAAATAATAGGATGATTTTATTCTATAAGTTTTTGAAAAGAATATCTTTTTATTAGATTCTTATGGGTCCAAGGCCGATTTCTTCCAGAAACCCATTTTTTAGAAGAAATAGGCTTCATTTTGACCTAATACATAAATCGCCCATTTTACTTTGCCCAGGCATGTCGGCAGCAGCTGTTTAAATTTCCTTTCCTGCTTTCCTTTAGTCAGCAAATTTACATGTCTATTCAGTTCCGAGGCCTCTTACTGTAGCTGAGGGAGCCAAGTGCAGCTGTCCACATACACAGGGTCTAGGTGACAAGGTGCATGGGTGATACCCCATTCACCACAGAATGTTCTAGACTTTCTTGCTTACAGCTAATCCCTGCAGGCTTTCAGGGTTCCTACCTTCTACGGCGACTCAAGAATGGGCAAAAAAATGATGCTGCCTCCTGCCTGCTAAGGCCACAGTGCATCTTTCGAAACAGCACATTTTCACTGTAATTGACTCATTCAAGTAGGAACTGATCTTGGTGCAGACAGGGTGATGATTAGGACAGCAGCAGCTAGTATTTCTTTACCTCTGACCATGGTCCTGGGAGGCTGCTATATGATCATTTTGCTGATTAAGGAAGTGAAACCGAGAGGGATTATATAACACACTAAGTTTGCTCGGTGAGTACATGGCGGCCGCTGAGACTCAGAACCAGTTCTGGCTGACACTACAAACTGATTTGCATCATAATCTCAGCTGGAGAGTCTTCATTCCTGAAAACTCTAAATTTTCTCAATTCTGCCTATTAGAAATATATGGAAATATGAGTGGTTTTGACAAAATGGGAGAACAATATAAATTCATGGAAAAACAAAATGTTTTCCAAGAATTAAGTTTAATGCTACATATATTTAATCACTGCTTTAACGCATAAATAAGAATGATTCACTAATGGCACTCCATTTACGGGTGTATAAATAAATGCTGCTAAAGTGCTTGAAACTATTTACTCACAGTTTAAATATGCCTTCTGTGGGTATGTTTTCATTATTAAGGATCAAACTCTTTATTCATAATGGGAAGGTAGATGTTCATCCACACCTTGTTGGAATGATCACAAATCCACATTAGGGATCGCACATGTGTAGCCTTGTTGCACTGACACTGTTGTTGAAGTATCGAGTTTGTCTGAGGGCTTAAAGAAGCACATTCAACTCAAGAATAACTATGAGGACAAGTGGTGCCAGTGTGGGATGGCTTTGCTGAGGGGCTGTGATCCAGAGCACTCAGTGGGGACAGTGTCCTAAGGAAGCTGATAAGAGGCGCTCCTAGCTTTTACAATTTGCTTTAATTCAAGCATTGAGAGTGTAACCTATATTTCTATGCAGATAGGATTCTGAATTCATGAACAAATGCTCTCTCAGACTTTTTCGAAGCAGTCATATGAAATAAAACATAATAATCATTTACAAATCTCCCAGTGTATTGATTTATAAATGATGGTGCAGTCATCATCTCCCAATGACCGCACCACTGCTCACCACTTTGATCTCCCTCCAAACTGGGGGCTCAGTGAGTCACACAATGGAGAGGGAAATGATTGCATGACATTTTATTTATGAACGTTATATGTGCTTGATTTATTTTATCAATATATTTACCAAGATCACACCCATTACGTTTAGAAAAACAAAAAGAGTAATTTGATGGTCAGATTCTCCACCCAGCTCCCAGGAAATAAGATATAACGTTCTTAATTTCAATGCTACTAGCAATTACTGAGGACATCACTTTCACAGTAGTGCTTTCAATTTTCATATGCACACGTGTACATGCATGTATGTATATTTTTGTCATGAGCTTCACAATCACACAACACCTTGATTTTACTTTGCCTTTCTTTGTTTATTTGTTGAATATATTTTGTTTGTTAGTTTGTTTTCTCTCTCAGGAGCTGTCTGTCATTGGCCTATCTTTAAATTTGGGAAATTTAAAATAATATTTTTTTTTTCTTATAACAAAAGTAATAAATTATCAATGTACAGATGTTATCAATACAAACAAAATAATGAAATAATTAAAAGTTGTAAGATATCTTGACTTTTGATGGACATTTTCATATATTTCTTGTCATTTTTATATGCACATATCTGAGATTGATTTAAAATTTAGTATTCTTTATTTTTTCACCTTAAAGTTTTGTATCCTATATTTTTTGTATCCTATATTTTTTCACATTATATTATATATTGGTTGTTTTCTAATTTCATTAAACATTTTGGAAAACATGATTCTAGAAGGTGCTTAATACTCATTGTATGGTTTTGTCACGTTCACTGCGACACTTCCCTACTACTCTTGGCCCTTTGAGTATTTCCAGCTGTGGGCAGACCTCTGTGATACGCATCCCTGTTCTTGGGTCTGGGTCTGCCTCTCTCCTGAGCTCCTTGGAATTTCCTCCCAGGAGTATCATCTCAGGGACAATCTCAAGTCCTGTGACTTATCCTTCCTGCCAGTTTTCCTCCAGAAGGGAAGTACCATTCACCTTGCAAGTAATGATACAGCAGAATGCCTGAGTCACTGTAAGCTTGACACATGTTGATTTTTAAAATCTTTGCCAAGATTATACGTGTCAAACTTTTTTAAATGACTAGGGATTTGACTGGGACTGCAGTAAGTCTACAAATACTTCTGAAAAACCTGACGTATTTAAAATGGTGAGCTTGTTCATCCAAAAACACCATATTTACTCATTTATTCAAACCTAAACTCTTAACAAAGTGTTCTAATGGTTTTCATCTTTATACTACTTATTCGCTACTGCCTTAAAAAATAAGATATTTCATACCTTTTTCTTGTTGCTACTATTGAGGATTATATATTATGACACAAATATTTTCTGTTTGGTTATTGCTGTCATATGGAAAATTGATTTAATTTTATCTTTACTTTGATTTTATCAATATTATTTGATCACATCTGATATCTCTAAGTCATCTGGAGTGGATCATATAATCACTGCATCTGTAAAATGGACATTTTCCCTTCTTTTCCTGAATATTAGACACAAATATTTCCTTGTCTGTTATATCACTTATTAGTTACACTTGATTTAATCAAACAAATGTTTTAAATTATTTTTAGTAAAATGTTATTTTCACTTGTATATTTTGTAACTTTAAATCTTCAGTCTCAGACCTCTGATTTCATGTTGATGTTCCTATGTCGAATATTTCTTTTCTGGTCAGCTCTTTAATTAATCGACGTTCATTTGGATATGTATTGTAAATTGTAATAATATGTTTCTATTTGTTATTTATTAATTGAATAAATCCTCCCTTAGTTATTACATTTTTAATTCATCAGATATTATTTTATCTTACCAATTTTAGAGCTTCCACACTTCTTATTTTCTTTAATCTCTATGCATATTTCTGTTCCTTTATGGCCCTCTTAACTCATGGTTATTTGATAATATACTTTAATATCTGGTAGGTAAAGGGGAAGAGAACTAATAAGGGCCAAGCTCACTCACGTGCCAGGTTTACTCTGCTAGACATTTAAAATACATCATGTCACTTAATGCTAACACGACCCTTGGGGCACATGTGTCACTGCCTCAGTTTTACATATAAAGACTCTGAGGCTCAAAGAGATTCTGTGTGCAGCTCACTCAACAAACGAGCTGGTAGAGAGTGAATCTAGGAGTCAAATCTGTATCTATCTACTACCACAAACTATGCCATTCTTAGTATAAGGTTCTAAATCCATTTTTTCTCTCTTTTTAAAGCTTTTAATAATATTCTCACATGTTTATAGTCTCACATGTTTATATTTTCAGTTATATTCTCTATAACTATTTTGTGATTTAAGAAATTCCAAGGGTCTTTTTGGAAAGCTTGAATTTAATTACGGTAGCAGCCAGTGTGTATAACTTCAGCTTCCTAAGACCCATTCTTTATTCAGGTCACACAGTTCAGAGTCCTAAAAATCCTTTGGAATGTTATTATTTTTTACCAATAAAGTTAACCATCTGGTTACAGCCTTAGGCAAGACAGCTGGTGGCTAGTATGGTATGTAGTTACGTTATGTAGGGGACAATTTATCATCAATTAACATCATTGTGATAGAAGGAAAAAAGGAAGCTCTGAAATTATGAACAATAAAACATAAGTCAGGAATGAAGACCCAGTCTCCTTTCTTTAACTCAGTCACCTACACACAGCCAACCAGGAAAATATTGGCCACAGTAGAGCCAGGTGGTGGAGACCATTTACTCTCATCATTTCATTGCTGCTGCTGCTAATAATAGTATATAAGCACATGCAATAATAGTCGTATTAATAGAGCAACTAGTTGTCACTTATCGAGAGTTGATCAGTGTCATGCTCTCTATGTATGTAATTTCATTTAATCCTCAAAACTCTGTGAGAATCACACTACAGTTTCCATTTAATAAATGAGGACTCGGAAGTACACGCAGCTCTGTGTGATGGCCATGAGGTGTGAACAGTCTCTCTCCTTAACAATTGTGCCCACCCCCTCTACTGGTGAGAGGCCCCTGCAGGTCTAAGGAGCATCTTCCAATGGATTTCTGCTCCTTTGCAGCTGAAATGAATGCACCTGTGTCAGCCTATAGGTGGCAGCAGTGTTCCTTGGGAGAAGGAGCCTTTGCCTTTCTTTTCTCTTGGAGGACTCTTGTTATTTTAACCAACAGAGTGAGGTCTTTCCAGCAACTTCTCAACCCGTTGGTCATCTACCCAGAAAACTGCTCCTCTGGAAACTTCCTGAAATCTCAAGGATCACGAAGTCATTCGAGACAAGACCTTAAAACATTGGCAAATTCTGCTTCATGGCTCCTCCATCACAGAGCTCCTAGTAATCACAAACGAACCTGAAGGAACCCTAAGGTGGCCACGCATTGAAAAACCCCTCTGGCACACAGCGGAGCCCTGGTTTTACAGACCCAGCCAGTTACTGAATTTCAATGAGTTAAATACAGCTTGCAGGAGAATTTAGCAAGTATAGACTCCTAATCTACATAATTCCAGTTCAAACATAGCTCTAGCAGATTCCTTACCCTGTATTATCCAAAGCATTGCCTCAAATCTATTTTTCACCTTATGCATAGATGTTTGATTTACATAGCAGCCATCTAACTGATAGAATTACAATGATCAAATTAATTTAGCCTGTGTCAACAGCCAAGTTGGATCATTTAAACCAAAATCAACATTGAGGTCTGGATTATACAAGTGGCTCTCTACCTGGATGCCGTGCACCATCTCCTCATATTTTAAATCAGGAAAATAATTTCCTGCAAGACACTCAGCCCCTTATCTCCCTCCCCTCACCAGCTCCGAAATCTGCTGTAAGATCTTTCTTGCTAACTTTGGCCACTTTTGGAAAGCTGCCATGTTTGTCAGCCACAGAGGAGCTTCCGGAGCCCTTGGCTTCTAGCAGCTGTAGCAGCAGCTGCCTCTGAAGGCTCAGGTTCACATCATGTTGAAAACACAATCATCATATTTCTGAGTTCAGAGAGTCAGTATTCCTGCTGAGCGACTACACGTGGAAACATAACTACACCTTAACCATGGCCAGTTTTCTTATGAGTACCAGCTGTTGATCACAGGAGTGAAGAAAAGTTTCACAAAAGTCCATCACATTACTGGAAAAAATAATAGCAAAAGACCACTTTCTAAACGTGTATTTTGTAGCATCACACACATGCACACACATCTCACAGTAAATAATAAAAATTTTTTTCTCTCACCCATCAGAACTCATTAGAGATAATGAGTCTCATAATTTACTGCACATAAAAATGCATATTTCTGCTTCTAGACTCAGAAATTTGTCCTGGGATACGAATTTTTAACAAGCTCTCTGGTAAGTCTGGCACAGGACATCTGCACTTCGAGAAACACTGTTTAGGAGTCTTGATCATTTTTGCAATAGTGGCAATATTATCTATTTATGCAAATATAAGAAAAAGAAGATAAAAGCAGAGACATACTGGCCCTCTCTCTTTTCCTTTTCTTGCCACACGTGAGCTCCACTGTTCTAGGCACTTAGAGGAATGCAAAAGGAAGTGGTGATCTTTGCAGCCAAGAACTTATCTTTAGGGTGATCACCTACCCTGTTTTGCCTGAGGGTCAGGCCTCCCAGAAAGTGGGACTTCCAGCATTAAAAGGAGAAAAGCCCCAGGGAAAAATTACTATAAGACCCAAGGAGGGCTTCAAAGTAAGTGTAAACAAACTGCTGTGGGGACCTGAATGAGGAAACAGGCAATTCTAAGACAACAGGAGGAAGAACATTTCTTTTTTGGTGAGAAAGCTAAGATAGTAAATTTGATTTTGAATATTTGAGTTTAGGGGCCTGACCTGAATATTGATTGCTGTGAAACAAGCCACCCTAAGACCTAGTGAAAACAACAATTTATTATTATCTCTCAGGAGTCTGGGGGGTGGGGCAGTCAGCTGGGGCTGAAGTCAAAGGCTGGCTTCAGTCAGCAATGTGTCTCCTTCCCATCTCACTGTCACAGTGGTCACAGGCCAGCCCAGGCTCGGGGTTGGGGGGAACAAGAGGCGCCACGCGTCAATGGCTGGTGTCAACAACATGCAGGGGCTCTGCTCTGCTCTGCACTGTGCTCGTGGGACAGACATGGGGAGCACGACGGGGACAGCGGGGTGCTCTCGTCCGGCTCTCCAGAGGGAAATCAGCATCGGAATATCGACTGATAAGTTTTCTAAGGAAACGTCAGCGGTCGAAACCACAGAAACGGATGAGATCAGGGCGTTGAGAACGGGAAAAGAGCTACATTTAAGAGAGGAATTTAGGAGGAGAAGCCCACAAAGAGAGGGGAACACTAACGGCCAACAAGCAGGGGCCAGAGGGGAGTTTAGGAGACCAGCGACTGGAGAGCTTCCTCCCGCCCCCCAGGACTCGGGACGGGGAGACGGGAGGTCCAGGGGTGCGGAGGGAGGGCGGAGGTGTGACCTTCGGGGGGCGGGGCTGGGCTATAGTCACAGTTTTGTTGGCCTGTTGGCTGGGGTTGGGGGAGAGGACCCATAGAAGGGAACGTAGATGGGGGGAACAAAGGAAGGGAAGTGGGGTGGTGGTGAATGGAGGGGATGTTTGGCTTCTGTAAGGAGTAGATGTTCTCCATGAGACAGGAAGAAACACGTAGAGAACGGTGTAGTTTATTGAGGTATTTGGGGATCTGTTCTCTGTGCAGGTGGAATTAAACCACTTCATGCTAGAATCAGGAATTGTTACCCTCAGAGCACCTACAGGACACTCTTCAATGTCAGTTATGGGTACAGACAAAGAGCTGGAGAAAAGAAACAACTAAGGGATGGCAAATCCAAGTTCTACCTGTTTGCTTTATCATTTTTCTTCATTGTTTTGGTTCTAACCGTGGATTATCAACTGGAGGTAGAATTAAAAGAATTTAAAAAGAGATATCATAAAGATACAGCCCAATGGGATAGTCACATGCTCACTAGCTTTTGGAAAAATATCTGGGAAAAGTAGCTATATTGAATGATAGTTAAATCTTTTCTTTATCTTGTGATATGTAGATGGTAGTAGACTATTTTTCCATCTTTTTTTCATGTAAATTTCTGCTTTAGGAAAACTGGGTAATTCTATGACAATTTGAACATCATATATGTGTATACCTACAGAGTTATTTTCAGCTAATACTTTTCCTTCATAGAGACACAGAAATTCTCTGACAGAAAAAAGTATGAATTAAGGGTTGAGTATTCAATCTAAATAGTCCAGTCAACTAAGTCAAAAACTATGATGAAACTAAAAGGCTGACAGACCAGCCTTTGGTAACAGGTTGTATTACAGTGTCATATATACCACGGCTGACACATGCCTCCCTGTATGAAGTGAAAATAACAAAAGGCTAGTATAGCTTTTGGTCTGTAAAGGCAAGATTTTAATTTTTGTGTCTTCATCATGTCTTGCCTTTAACAGAATAAGAAAAGAAAGATGGAATTTACAAATACTTTGTTTTCTCACAAATAAAAATATAAAAAAATATAAACCCTTTGAAGAATGGAAGTATGTCTTCCATTTTTGTGTCATTGTGCCTGGCATATAAGCTCTTGAAAGGATGGAAAGTGAATAAATGAGTGAATAAATGAAGCGTGGGTATTGAAATCAGCTTTATTTGAATATAACCTGAAAAATTATAAAGTGAAATTATAAATCAGGACGTGGGTGTTACAGGAAATATAATATTACATAAATATCCATCCCAAATATGGTATTTTATGCAATAATTGTGCAAGCACAGAAACTTACACATGAATAAAATGGGTGGCTGAGCCACCCTAGCTTCTGCACTAGAAGTTAGAAAATGTTAAATGTATATAAAATATTTTCCAGTATTCACTGGTAGAAAAAAATAGAAATGAAAAATGTTGATGTATTTCCGATTAATCTTTGCTATAGCAGATAATTTTTAGTGGAAATGACTTTGAATGGATATGGGCTTCCATGAGTCAGCATCCCCTGTCTCCTTTCACTCTTCCTCTAGGACAAGCAATGAGTGAGGCTGGTAATGGGGTGGAAAATGAGCAGTGATTTTTATTTGAAAATTGTTAGAAGATGTGTAGAGTCTACCACTTAGCACCAATCACAATACTAAGAAAGAGACTAAAGTAAAACAGATCTTCTTAGAGTAGGTTATTCAATCCAAAACGTAAAGAGTTTAGAAATAGAACATTTCATTCTACGCTTAGAATCCTTCACTTGGGATAGGTAATCTGTCTGTTTGATTCCACAGAATGGATTTATGATTTCTGGCTTGGAATATTCTATGTAGGCTAATAATTTCAATTCCATGATTTGGAGTCCTCACCAATTAGGTTGTAAACTGTCGGCTGAGGGTACTCTGTAATTTTGCATATAGTGTCTAGCTTCTTCTTTTGATGGTATGAAAGGGAGGAGGGCAACGTCTCCAAAGATATAAAATCTTTATCAAATAATGGCTACAAAAATTATAACCATTAGGTGTGTGTGTGTATATATATATATATATATATATATATATATATATATATGGGTGTGTATATATATATATGTGTGTGTGAATATATATACACACATATTCTAGCTATGGTTTTTTTCTTTACTTTGGGATATAAAAGAGATGATAAAGAGGAAAATAAGGCAAAGTCACACAAATTTGGCTTCAGAGAGGCTAAGCTGTCTATTCATCAGACTGACATAAGTTGCCATGACCAAGGCAAGCTGGGATAGCTGCTCACCTACATTTAAAGGCAGGACAAACTCACAGAGACCCTGAGTTAAGCTCAGGACAAATCATCTCCATTAGCACATGAAGCCTAAGGAGGAACCTAGGGCAGCACACATTATTTTAAAAGTGTTGTTTACAAATAAGGATTTAAAGATATATATACATATACATACTTCTCCATATAAATGTAAATATATAAAGATTTAAATATATATTTATATATATATATAAATATCATCCTGATAAAATGATGAGATTTTTTAATGTAATGGTTAAAAAGAATTTGAATGGTAGCAATAGAATTTTCTATTATCAACAGTAGTATCAATAATTCTTCAATGATAAACTATAAAGGGAAAAACTTAAAAATGAGAAATTAAAGATTTTATGCTCCCTTCATCCTATAATATTACGTCAAGTGTGTGAGCGAAATACAGAACAGTCTAGGGTGGTGTAAGGTACTGCCTATCCCAAGGTTAAAACTTCAATGAGTTTCCATTGGCTGAATGAGCGCATAAATTAATGCTATTCAGAGCAGCTTTAACTTGCACAGCTGACTTAGGAAACGTGTGACTAAGCTTGACTAAGCGTCTAAATTGGCATCGGAGCCACACTGATAGGAGCTGCCTTATCTCTGCACCCCACCCCCCTCATTTCCTCCCATTATCATCATCACTTTCATCACAGGCAGCTGAAGTTTCTCCTTCAAAATCAGAAGCCCTTGGAGACTGGTCCTGCTTAAGGCTACGGGTCCCTGAAAATGTGGTGTGTCTCTTTCATTTACACGTTGATTAAGTGAAAGTCTCTTAATTTGGGCCATTATCGATACATAAATCTGTAGAGAAAATAAACATGCATTTATAATGCAACCAAACATTACATGATTTATTGTGCTTATAATGTGTAAACACAGAAGGAAAAGAAGTCCAGCTCTCAGATCCCCTGGACATGAGGCACTGCCAACGACTAACGGGCAATTCACATCCTCTGGGAAGGCCAGCCTCCCTGGCTCTCATAGCTCATCCTCATTTCAACTGAACTAGGTCTCCAATTTTAAAACCGTCCTACATAGATCTGTCTACTCTGACCATATTCCTGTGGAGGGTTTGTGAGGGGTAAAATGGGTTTCCATACCTGATTGTGGACTTTGTTTGGGGATTTTGGCTACCGCTTGAGGGCTGGAAGTGGAGAGCACTTGCTGGTTGGCAGAGCCATGCATGCTGCCGGGAGCGGCCGCCGAGACGTTCCTGCGAGGCTTCGCATCCTGCAGCCACATGGGCGAGGCCTCGAAGGCCTGCATCCTCCGAGCATGGCTGTTGGCGTTGACTTTTAGGTAGGCCTGGGCTTTGTGTTCCTGAAGCTCTCCGTAATTGGCGTCGGTCACCCTGCATTCATATACGCCTTCATCCTTTTTCCTCACTTTGGAAATCTGAAGCTTGTGAGAGATGTCATTGCCTTGGACTTTCACTGTCTGAAAAATTGCAAGTAAAAAAATAAAGTGCTACATCAAGAGACTGGGTTCCAGTACCTTGTCCCGAGCTTGCTAACGCTGGAAAATTAAAGGGTCTCATTGGCCTCACAGCCATAGGCTGAAAGCTTTTTATTTTCTCAGCAGCCAAATCGGAAGATCTTATTTATCCTATTCTACTAACACCTGGATTCACAAGATCATGGAGACTTTAGTTCAATCCAGCTGGGCCAGATTCCATTAGCCACGTGGTTCCCATTTCCCAGGCTGTGGGACCAGCTCTGCCATGTTCCCATCATGGGACTGGCCTCTGCCTGGTGAGCTCAGCTGAATGAACGCCCTAATGAGGCTGAGTGTGTAGTTTACACAGCCTCTCTCACTTCTTCACTGCTGGCGACCGCTCTTGAGAGATCACAAAGACATGTTGTTGGTCACGACTGAGTTTAAGTGAGAATGTGCTTTTATCCCCACTTTGGGATGATTACTAAAGGGACTGACAAAATAGACTTGGATAGTAAAGTAATTTTTTTTCTCAAATTGTTGGTGCAGTCTGACCTATAGTCATGGGGTGGCATGATTTAGGGAGCAGATTAATGTCACCTGAAATCCTATGGCTCAGAGTACATACCCCCTGCTACCATAGGGTCTGTGTGCTACTGGAACTTGAGATGCCATCAGTTAAACACTGCTTTGATTTTCAAAATAGAAATTGACTCTCATTTCTACCAATAATTTATATGCCAGATTAACAGCAAGATTATATATAAGGTTATGTATAATATATAAAATTCTATAATATGTAATATATATATCTATAAGCATCTTTATCAGAACAACTAGATTTGATATACATCATATATAATCCATGATTGACAGAATGATGGACTTCATAAGACATTCAAGATTTAAGGATTTGGATAATCTCAAAAGATAAGAAAAGAAGTGAGGAAGGCATAAAGTTATTTCTCTACTGGCCCTCACACTTTCAAATAGCCATAAGTAATTAAGAAAATTTGGGAAGTGTTCATCTGGCTTTTACACATAGAGTTGTATATACAAATAGTTTCCAACATCTGAACCATAAGTATGCATTTATGTGTATGAAAAATTACATATGAATATTACTAATACTGTAAAAATAAAGGGAATCGATAGTTTCAAATATATTTTCAGCTGCGTCTCCTGATTAAGGTTGGGGTAGTCAGAGTGCTTATATTATTATTATCCCACTTTACAGTATAGTAAACTGAGGCTTAGGGGGTTTGGGTCAGTGATTTTCAACACTGACTGCCCACTAGAATCATCTGAGGAGGTTTAGAAAATGCTCTCATTTGGATTAATGCAGAGACACTGTGTGCATCCCTGGGGGCAAAGCTCACATCAGTATTTTGTGAAAGCTCTCCTGAGAATTCAAATTAACTGCTGGTTTAGGACATATGTTCAAGGTCACACAGCGGATAAACTGGGAACACACTGCTTTCTACCTCAGTTTGTGTCTAGAACTCTTTCCAGTTTACTAGATTATATGAACTCTGGGCATAGATAATACCGCTAGCAGTTGTGTGCATGGCTACGCATCTGATTGTATGCTTCCCTAGCTCAAGATGTGTGAGGCTGCTTCACCACTGGTCTTTGGAGGGTTGGGGTATGGGTGAAGGATGAAAGATGAATAGGAAATAAACAATCTATCTAAATGTATGTGTATATGAAAAATGAAATATTTAAGAAAAACATCATTAATAATGGATCTTACCAATAAAGCTTTTCTAGCACTGTCAGAAAACAACAGTTTCTGTGATATAAGAATAACTGAATTGAAAGATTTTAAAAAGTCCGTGAGTTTATGAATAGAAACTGGAGTTTCTGGTTTGTATCTTATTTTTGTTTGATATTTTCTTCCATGTTGAGATTATACATTTAGATTAGAGAATCTGATTTTATTAGTACAATACATTTTTACACTTTTAGTTATAATAGCCTCAGAATAAATTTCTTTTTAAAATGTGGGTCATTGGATTTTTAGATTCTTTATACATATATTATTTCTAGTAATGGTAACTTGTTTACTAATTATCAACAAGCTGAGCAGTTGTACAGTATAAAATGATTCTAGATGGCTTCATCTGAGGTGTAGTAAAAAAAAGATTTTTTTTCTAATTTCACTCACAATTATGAAAAGAAATACCAGCAGAGTAGAAATACATCTCTGTATTATCAACAGGTTAACCTCCGCCAATAATGTTTTTATATTTATATTGGCTTTTGGTTTTATATTTACATTTATATGATTTTGAACACTGGCATTAGAAATACGTTGCATGCATTATGAATGACGTTGAAGTTGAGATGTTTTCATTACAACTTCAACACTCTGTTGGATGCTCTAATTTTTTTCAGCCTGGGAAGATTTTCGTACCGTTAGTGTTTTACTTGCTATTGAAGGATAATTACTGGTATAATTTTGAACGGATATTATTAGCATCGCAGCCCTTTAACAGTTATGTAACTGTTAATAAGAGCAAGAATAAAGTCTCACACACTTCTTTGGGTGGCAAAATGACTCCCTAGTAATTGTTCAAATATCTACGTCATTAAGATAAATAATTTTATTGTATGAACTCTGCTTCAGTGTGTATGTATCCAGTGAGGTAAAACACGACACAGACAGCGGGCTCTCGTCCTGCGTATGCAAGTTGCCTGTTTCAGGGGCAGTAAGTTAATAGGCTTTTGAAAACCTGAAATTCCCTAACTGGTGCCCCCGGGCTCGAGGGCAGCCGTCGCGGTGACACTCACGCTGATCTTGGTCCCGTCGCCGTCCGGGTCCCGGTATGGCAGCAGCTCCGCCTGCGGGGGGGGTGGAAACCGACGCTCAGACCGGCCCCGGCCTGAGCCCTCCGCCGTGCAAACCTAGCGGGGGGCGCTGCCCCGGGCCGCCCGGGGGCCGGGCTCGGGGACTCGGGAGCGGGGATTAGGGTGGGGACTGGGGGGCGGGGGCTCGGGGAGCGGGAGAATTAGGGACTCCCGAGAGTGGGGATTCGGGGGGGGTGGACCGCGGAGGCTGGGATTCCGGAGGGTGGGGAATCGGGGGCACCCGGAACGCACCCGGGAACGCACCCGGGGGGCTGCGTTCGGGTCAGGCCCCCGGGGCGCGCCAGTCTGCGGGACGGGACTCTGCGTCGTCCCCGGCCCGCGTGCCCTCCCTGCGGTCCCTTCTACAGGCTTCCTCTCGCCCCCGCACGGCCGCCGCCTCTTCTGCGGAACTGTGTGCCCCTCCGTTCAGACCCTGGTTTCCCCGCCCCTCCGCTCCTGCTCTGTTCCCCTCCCCTCCCCGCCCCTCTCCACTTGGGTCGCCCCTCCGTCAGTCCCCATCCCCTTCTCCCCTGTCACTCTTTCCTCCCTCTCTCCCCGTCCTCCGTCTCCCCCCACCTCCCTCTCTCCCCCTCCACGTCCCCTCCCCCCCCCTCCCCCCTCTGATTACGGCGGAGGTGAGAGAAACCGACGGGGGTGGAGGGCGGGGGTGATGGAAACACCGACATAATTCCTGTCCTCACACCACCGTCCCGAAGGGGACACTGAGTGTCCGGGGATGTATCAACACGGCAGTGCCGTCACGGACAGCTCACAATGACCCGTACGAAATGGAGGAGGCTATTCCCAGTCTTTAACCGGGAAAGACTGGACAACATGCCTTCCCTTGGTTTTAACGTGGTGTCACCAGGGCACGCGGCTCACCCCCTGGCATCCCTGGGCGTCCTCCTTGCCGAGAGAGCCAGGGGGCTCCCCATGGGCGCCCAGGCATCATTTTGGGCCCGACCCCGACTGGACACTCAGAGGTCTAAGTCAGTGGGTGGCACGGACGCGAAGGCGACGGGACTCCGCTACCTGTGCCCCGGCCACTTCGGCCCCGGGGTCCAGGTCCTCCGGCCCCCGCAGGAACCACCACTGGATCTCCAGGTACACCGAGGCGGAGCCGCTCTGGAAAGCGCAGGACATCTCCACATTCTGCCCCTCGGTTGCAGTCACATTCCGCGGAAACTCGGTAAATTTTGCTGCAAAACAGAAACGCACCCTTTTGGAATATACACACCACTCTTGGCAGCGTCTCTTGAGAGCTCACTACATTTTCCTTCGACTTAAAAATAAATAAATAAAAACCGCAACAAAAACCCCTCTGTGACATCCCAGAGGCTCCCCAACCCCCTTTCCTTTGCCTCTTTCTTGTCTTATTTTTGGTATCGTGCCTAAATCATTTTATTTTTGATCAAGTCCAGATAATGGAAAGGTTAACAAGCTTGCCAATAACTCCCCTCTGTTAGCCAAGATGCCCACAGTTAGATACAAATACCTTTTGTCAGACTGCAGTATTCCCCAAAACTTACTGAGGGTTTCAGTGAAGTATATTTTACACAAATCTGTCAAGCTGATACAAGAGGAGAGCCTCCTGCCTCCAAGTTTCTAAACAATCTATGACTAACTGGACGTTTCATGTTAATAGAGAAGGGATTATGATTATCTGTCAAAATTTACATTCCTGATAGATCATGACACTTATTAGCAATTGTGATTCAAAGGCTACAGCAGTGAAACAAGTTGCACACTTTCTAAGCTGTGGATATTTCTTTCCAAATTAACCTTCCTATTTGTTCCCATCAAACAACTGTATTGTAAACTGTCATACATCGTGGGATGTAAGAATCACACACCTGGGCTTGATTCAGATTAAAGATTTCTCTGAAGTCACTAGAGACATTTTTTCCCAGCCTTTTCATTACCAATCTCGACACTGCTAGTTTGCAAGATTCATGGAGTCATGGTGAAACTCACAAAAATATGTTTCCTCTCTCCCAAAGGCACTTCTCCAACATGGAATGCTTTGGATGGTTGTTCTTATCTTGTCTAAGAAATATTTTGCAAAGAGCTGATGATTCCCTAAAAGTCTTGGAGAGATCTGTGGCTGAAGGAAGGGCACGGCTACAATGCGAACTCATGGGGAGGAGGGCTGAGGGGGCTGCAGGGCCGATTCAGGGTGGATGCACTTTGCCCCCACTTTTCAATGCGAGGCACCATCAGTGTCTCTTTCCAAAAAAATTTTTTATAAAATCCCAACGTGATCTCTATTGAAATTGAACTGTATTTATACTTAGAGGAAATGGGAGATGTTAAGAAGACATTCTGATCTGAAAAGGACTCTTCCGTTCAAGCTGGAAGGAAGAGTGTGGCATTTCTGTTTGCAGAAGCGATGCAGTCCTCTGACAGCAGAGGTGTGATTTGTTCACGGTGCTGAAATGATCACTGCAGCCTGCGAAGTCCTAAAAACTGGATTTAGCAGGCTACTGCTGCTTTTGCTTGTAATGCAAGCCGTGCCTTTTCATGGGTCCTCAGGGGAGTCTGTCCTTTGATAAACACACAGGCAAACGAAGTCACACGGACCCAGAAAAAGGAAACTCGAAGCTCATACTGCCTACATCGAGGAGGAGAGCTGCCCATGGACAGTCCCCAATCCCCAGCTCTGTTTGCGATGATTATGTATGCACGAGTGGTCGCCCTGTGGATGCACACAGATACAAGGGACACACACACACACACACTTATAACCCTGTGTTTGTGCTCACCGAGGAACCCACCTCGTTGTCGGGCACCAACTAGATCTGCTCTCAAATCTAGCAGGGCTACTATTTAATAAACTTTAAAGAAAAATGCCAAACAGAACACTATTCCTCTGTTACTTGCTTAGAACCTTCACCACATCTGCCTGGCCATTCTTTGAACACAGAGAAGACACACAAACACACACAGCGCAAGCAAATGTATATTTGCCAGTGAGCACAGACTTACCTTGAGAAGAAAGCCCTTGCTGTACATATAAAACGGAAAAGAAAACAAATCCAACATACGCCAAAAAGATCCCCATCGTTCCAAAAAAAAAAAAAAAAAAAAAAAAGGGGGTGGGGGTCGTCACATCAGTGTAGCCAACAGCCAAAAAGCCCTAAAAGAAAGGAATGCCGCTGTCTCGAGGGCTCGGTCTCAGCGCCCGGGGCGCGGCGCCGCGAACATCCTGCTGCTTGCCGGCGCGGACTGGCTCTGGGGACCCGGAGCGCGGAGCGCGGAGCCGGCGGCGCAGTGGCGGGCTGGGCGCCGGGCTGGGCTCCGGCGGGCTGCGCGTGCACACCCGGATCGCGGCGCGGGGCAGTGCCTGGCCGCTCGGCCGCCCGCCTTCCGCTTCCTGCGGCGGGTCCGGCGTCAGCCCGCGGCGTGGGGCGCGTGGCGCGGGGACGGGCGAGGGGCGGGGGCCTCGCGGGCTCGCGCCGGCTCCCCTCTCCGCGCCGCGGCGCCTTTAACTCCGTGCGCGCCGGGCCGCGCTCCGTCTACGCTCGCCTTCCGGAGAGCGGCGGCATCGTTCCTTCGCAAAGTGCTTCTTCGCCGTCGACGGAGCCTCTCTCGCCTCGGCGGAGGCTCGGCGGGCGGACCGCGGTGCGGGGCTCCTGGGGACCAGGGGGAGGGAGGGGGAGGTTGGGGCTTTGCTGAAGACGGGAGGGATGGGACGGGGCGAAAGACACTGCTCTGGGGCGATGAAAACAGCCATTGGAGGGAAATGTCTGTTAACCAGTTATTAACTGCTAACTAGAATGAGCGCAGGCTATTATTTCACACGAATTTATTGCTGAGCAGCCTCTAGTGGAAGAGAAGCAGCTCATGCAGGGACCGTACCACTCTCGCTGGTGAATGGAAGAGACGTAAAGTACAAAAAGTCACGTCTTGAGAGAATTTTCCAGAAAGAAAACCCAGAGCACGTTTACTTTTATTTTTATTTTTATATACTTTTTGCTAATTCGTATACCGCTCCGCCTTCCCAGCCTCCATCTCACGTGTATTTTGTATTGTGGAGTGGAGGAGGGGTTTCAAACACCATTAAGGTCTTTATTGCAAGGTCTATTTTTGTTTTGTTTATTTGCTCTTTTTTTTTTTTTTTTTGCCTAACACAGTCATGATTTAATGTTCCCTAAGATTGTATTAATAAGGAATATTGTTTTAGGATGAAAAAGCACGTAAGTTTTAGGATTTGGAACAAATCTAGCTATCTTCCCTGGAGAAGACTTGAGATGTATATTCTATTAATTATTAAGAATCTAAAAACAATATCTGTCGCCTTAAAGACTCTCTTTGTGCATATGAAGTCTAACCGTTAGTGCATTTAAATCTTTTTCACAAAATTGAAATCATTTGCCATCTAAGCACAGTACCAGATATTTCATTCCCACGCTTACTTCTATGCAACTCTGCCACAGATCTTCGGTGTTATTTAGAAATATAACTTAGTGTTAACATTGCTGTCAGGAAACCAGTGCAGTATATGCATTTTCATTTTGTTGCTATAAAATTTGTAGTTGGCTAATTCCTTCACTGACCAGAAAAAAAATTACTGTCGGATTATTAAACCGCTTATCCTTCTGCTGAATACAGCAGTAACTTAAATGATCAGAAAATTAAGGCACAGTAACTTCGTAACAATATTATTATTTTCTGAAGATATGTTTATTTTTCACTGTGGTGTGTGGCAGAATATAAGATGTGGAGAAAGTCATGAAGGACGTTTTATATCTGTTCATGTTTAGGCCAGCAAGACTCCATATCCTTTTATTGAGCAAAGGATTCTGAAGGATGTCATTTCAAGAAAATAAATCTTTTTATACCCAAACACTCTCTCATGGGGAATGTGTCACAATATAGGAAAAAAAAAAAAAAAATCCAAGTTAATCCACCTACCCCATATTAAACATTATCTGAAAAATAAAACAAAACTTTGCAGGTATTAGATCCTCAGAGGTTAGTCACCTCCAGCTTTAAATTGTATGCCTAACAAGATGTGTTCAGTGTTTATCACAAGGTTTTAGCTTTCTTTGAACATTTGACATAAACATGAGATTAATATGTCATGAATATGACCTGACTTGAAGGTTATCTGCTGTTAGAGCAGTGTCCAATATAAAGAAAAGGGCATCCATTTTAAGCAAGGAAAGTTCTGAATTAATTTAGCAAAGCACTTCAACTCCTTTTAAGGGGAACTTGGTCACTGTAACTGCAGAAGTACAATAAAAATAAGTTGAAAAATGTGAAAAGTAAAGTGTGAGAAAATTTTTATAGGACAGATAAACCATCAGGCTACTTTAAATAGAAAATTATAAGCATTTAAGCAATGAAAGAAAGAAAAAGAATGATGGAAAGGAACAAAGGAAAAAAGGAAAAAGAAAGTAAGAAATGAAGAAAGAAGGAAGATAAAATTGGAAAAGGATTTATGCTCTTTTCCTTATGAAAAGTGCCGATATATATTTTATTTTCAGTTCTGCCAGTGTAGACCAAAAATTTTATCTTAATACCTGGTACATCATCTCAAGGACTGTAAATAGTGCTTCTAAACACATTTGTATTATCTCCTTTAGAACATTTGCCTTATTAAAGACAAAGCATCTCTGTATAAACAGTTTGAAATAAGAAAATTGAGTTAAAAACCAAATATATCCAGTATATCAAATGACACAGTTCTGAGACTAAGGCCCATTATTTTAAATAAGTCCTTGTAAACACTATATTCTGCTACAAGATTGGAAGTAACTTATGAGGAAAGACAACTTGTCTGCATCCAGATGTGGGAGAGATGTTTCCTGCCCATTTCTTCCTACCTGAAATTATTGCTGATGCCTTATCCTATAAAGGTGATTGCATATCTCTTCTTTAAAAATACTTATTTATGAAATAGATGCTCCAAAAATAAAATACTAAGATCTCATTTTTATTATTGTGTTCTTGCCCTTTAAATTAGCTTTTGGTTTCTTATTTTTCTTTTTAAAGTTTAAATATGTGTATTGTTACAGCTACTTTTCCCCTAAAATTTATAATATAAATGTTTATATACTCCTTCCTCAGTTTGAGTTCATTCCGTTGCCTTCCTTTTGTATCTTATTTTGATTGTGATTTATTCTTTGTGTGTGTGTGTATAAAAACTTGTTTAACTTTGTCTTTCAAACACTGCTCCCTTATGATATCTGTAGGCATTTACAAAGGCTTTCAGAGCCATTGATCCATCCAAGAGCTAACTGGAGAGGGGTCTCTTCAAGTTCTGTGATTATAGACTATATCCTCCTAAGAAGGCTTTGGGGCATTTTTGCATCTTGGACTTAATGGGGAATCACCATATTTCACTGCCATAGGCTCATGGTAGAATGATGTTTCATATTACATTTTCATCATCTCTCCTAAATTGGGACTTAAGTGCCCAATGTAAAAATTTTTCATTTTCTGAATAATTGGAAGACACAAAATTAGGTATTTTATTTAGAAATAACCTTTACAATAAAGCCAACTATGGAATAGGAAGATCACCCTTAGGGATTGGAGGCATAAGCTTCATTTCTTCACCTCTCTTGCAGGCATCTCACTGGGTTATGGAGCTGAGAACGCTTTTTCATTCCTGCACCTAAAGTGCATCCCTCTGTGGTCTTGAACACATTCTTTGGAGAAGCTCAAAACTGAGTAGGAGAGATTATTTCACGGTATTGAGGAAATTTTTAATTTGTAACCTAATGCCTGTATTATTTCTTTCTCACTTGGGGAAATAAGAGGAATTATTACAGAGTCTTTAAATATGGAAACAGTATTAAAAATCCAAAGAAACTCTATTTCAACTGAAGAAAAGTGTCCAGGAGAAAGCCACTAACTCATATCAACTAAAGATGACCTTTTAAAATTTGTTTTCCACTGAATTCTAGAAGCCTTGGTAATGCTGTGTTTACCAGTATCCTCCACATTGTCGAATTTCCAAAGATTGACAGAGTCAAGGACACACAATAATGACAGAAGAAACAGCATGTATAATATTCTTTTCAGACATGCACACAGCGTTTCTTCACAAAATGAGTGAATTTCAGAACCGGAATGGAGCTCAGTAAGGAGTTAATCCAAACCACTCATTCTACATGCGAAGGACTAGGGCTGCTAGTATAGTCACTAGAGTCACAAAAAACAAATCAGGACCTTATTTCTTCAGGTTCTCAGCTCCAAAATGCTTAAAACAGAGGGCAGAGGATTAACTATTTTAAGGCAAACAAAAAAACCCTTGTTGTTCATGCTCTAGGTTCTACTATTTGTACTGAAAAAGTGACCATTAAAAACAAAATTAATTGCACCCAAGCTCTTTCCTAGACACTAGTACACAGGTCACTTGAATTTTCAGACTCTGAGAAATAGTCTGTGAATCTCCTGTATACAACTTCTGGTTGTCTCGTACCTCGTGTCTTATAAAGTAAACAATTCAGAGAGAGAGGCTACTGATGGTTGTTGGAAGTGATCAACCATTTCAAAGAGCCAGGTGGCCTATATGAACTCCAACTGTCCATCATATGACTCCTGTTCATTTTACACTTCTGCACGGGATTTCTCCCTTTATCTTTTCCTTTTGCACATGACTAAAATGTAAATTACTTAGATCTAACTTATATTCTGTGGAGCTCTGTGTAACTTTGGAACTGAAGTTCACGAAGTTAGAACTCATGTTATTCATGAGGTCATGTTATGTCATTTTAAAACTGTAATGTCTGGCCTAGAGGTGACCTCTGGAAAGAGCAAAGGTAAGCTTCACATTTTCTCTAAAAGTTAATATCATGATCCAATTAGATGCCCTCTATAAACCCATGGACCCTTTTATTTTTATTATGATATAGTTGACGTACAATGTTATATAAGTAACAGGTGTACAACAAAGTGATTCACAAGTTTTAAAGGTTATACTCCATTTATAGTTTTTCTAAACTATCGGCTATATTCCGTGTTGTACAATATATCCTTGTAGCTTGTTTATTTTATACATAATAGTTTGTACCTCATAATAGTTTGTACCTCCCCTACCCCTATCTTGCCCCTCCCAAAACTCATGAACCCTTATATCCATTTTTTTTCTCTTAGGAGAGTTTAAGATGGGCTAATAATCAAATATAAGTTGTGTCTGTTAAGTTCTTCATTAGCAAAAAAGTTAACATGAATGGTATGTGTCCATCCCATAGTAAAATATCTGTAACTAGAAGCCACGAGGTAGAGAAAGCTGAGGATCTTGTAACTGAATCTACTACCTCCAGACTGTTTCTTCTTGCTTCAAAGTTATGCTGCAGTAGGAACACAGCGTTTATGATGTTAATTTTAACATATGCTTTTTATTCATTAAAAATTCTGTGGGTTTGATTAGACATGAATAACTACCTTCTACACCTATTTTTGTATAATGGATAATTATTTGGGGAAAGAAAACCAAAATACAAGAAAACCAACAATTTTTGGTAGAGTCTCTAATTTTCACACTTGTCCATGGTTCTTTGCCTATATTTACAATTTGAAGGCAAGTTAATAATAACTTATAATAATGCTGTTGAAAAGCTTTCAAGAAACAAAAGCAATTTATAAACATTTAACTAGCCTTACATTTTTAAGTACACATGTTTCCCAATTATTGAGTGTTATAGACTGAGTTCAAGGTTCCCCTCAGTATTTATTATCTCTACATCCTTAAGCAAGTGAAGTGACTTGTCATCCCTAGATGTCACCCAGTTTCCCCATAAATAAGAGTTCCTGTTTTGTACCTTGTGAGGAAATGCCATGTACCCAGTAAAGCCTCAGTAAAAGCTAGCTATTATTTTATTGTCATTTATCCCTATTTTTGACTCAGGAGCCTTTTTATAAAATTCAGACTGAATGAAAAGGGAAGTCTTGTTAAACCTTACAATGAGTTTTTAAGAGGAAAGTATTGGAGTATTCTGGGTTCCTCCAAAGGCAAACAGTAGTAAATTAAAATTGTGTTTCTGGGATAAAGAGCCTGATGTTTGAGAGAAACACTGGAGTTAGTTCAAAACATCAACACTAAATAAAAAATACACTAGGGCCTTGAGGCTGTATTCATGAGATGCGTATGAGGAGGTGCCAAGGCAACAGTCCAGAAATTCTATATTTGATGGAGCCATGTTCTATCTAACACAGTTACATCAGGGAAAGGGCTTGGCGTGACTTCAGTGTGTACCGAGGTCCCATCTGTGATCTAACCTGTGTCTGGAAACTTAGTGAGAGGATTTTTAAAAAATCTTTTGATAATGACTGAAGTCATGTTTCTGTTCATCAGACGTGAAGGTTTTTTTGTTTTTTTTTCTCCCGAGTTGTACAGATTGAGTAATGCTTTGCAAGAGTAGTCATCTATTTTATTTCTAGTGCTCTCATGATCAATTGGCCACAACCAGAGATCCCTAGAGGTCAAGACCCTTTGACTACCATAGCATTCCTTTGGCTTATTATTGTATTTTTGTGGTTGAGTGTTGCCACCAGGTAATTATTCCCATCAGAAAAGGAGCTCATTACAATGATGCCCTACAGAACATTGACCCCATGGCGCTGGTTTCATGGAAGCTGGTGACACTTCACTAAGGTATTTGCCAAAGTCTTCATGAATGAGGTGTCTTCCTATCTTTCATAGGGAACAGTGGGAAGGTTAATGTGTTTCATATAGTAAATACATACAGCACTCCTATGTTTCTAAACATTTAGCTATCTTCTTGCACATTATACTAAGGAAATTTATCATTTTTGACTTTGTTAAATGTAAGCCATCTTTAAATCCAAGTTTTAGTTACTGAGTCAAGTCAATTCTGAAGGTTACTTTCAACTTCTAATGCTACCACCTTAAATCTTGGATCTCATTTAGTGAACCATTTTGATAAATTAATAAAACTATGATAAAATTAAATATCCATTTATGATTATTGTAAAAAAATCCTTTAGTACACAAATAATATAACAGAACTTCCTTAATCTTATAAGGGATATCTATTAGATATCAATATTAAGCATCATATTTAATCACAGTCTTAATGCATACTTCTGAGTTTGTGAATTAGACAAAGATTTCCACAATCTTTACTACCACCCATCATTGTACTGAAGGTACTAGCTAATGCATTAAGTTAAGAAAAATAAATAAAATAGGTAAGGATAAAAACGGTTGAAACTATTAATATTTGCAGTTGATATGTTATATATGTAGAAAATATAAAATGTGAAGATAATTTGTCAGAATTTATGAGTAAGTCCTGAAAAAATTGTTGGACAAGAGGTCAATATATCAAATCAATTACATTGCTATATTCTAGCAATAAAGATTAGACTATTACAATTATTAAAAAAAATAGAATTTACAATAGAATAAAATTGTCAAATACCCAGGGATAAATCTAATGAAAAATATCAAGTGTCTTTATACAGAAAACTATAAACATTTGGGGAGAAATAAGGGAAGACCTAAATAAAATGAATGTACTTCCAACTTTATTGATTGAAAGACAAATGGACATATGTATCTATGCAATTCCAATCAAGATCTCAAGAAGTTATTTGCAGTAGTTGATAAACTAATTTGAAATTTCTTTTGGAAATTTTTGAGTATAAAAATAGGCAAGATTAGAAGAAAAGAGAAATGAAGACTTGGTCTACTAGATATATTGAGACAGTGTAAAGAATATTTAAGATATTGTCACATTAGCATGATTACAAGTGGACAAATGAAATTAAAATAGATCTATTCTACAGTAGATAGACATCTAGTTTATTTCCAGTTTTGAGTTATTAAAAGTAGTGCTACTGTAAATATATTTGCACAAGTTTCTCTTGTATATATAGATATATACACATTCATATGGTATGTATACATAGGAGAGGAATAACAGTTTGTAGTGTTAAGTACACCTTAGATTTCATAGACATATCAAACTCTGTTTAAAAATGGTAGCACCAATTTGCTACTCCTCCTACTAAATAACATGAGTTTTCCTATATTGCTTCACAGGCAGGCCAACACTTGGGAATATCAATTTCTTAGTTTTAGCTATTCTGATATTAGAATAGGAATGTGTATATATGTATTCTAAGAGACTTGTGCAAGTATATTCACAGTAGCACTACTTTTAATAACTCAAAACTGGAAATAAACCAGAGGTCTATCTACAGTAGAATAGATAAATAAATTGTGCCGTATTCATATATCAGACATCAAAGAAAATTAACAAATACAGCTATAGACAACAAAATTGACACACCTCATACACATATTGAGCACAAAAATCAGACACAGAAGAATATGTACTGTATTGTACTTTTCAATACAATTACAAAAAACCCCAGATATCGCTACACCACACAACTGGAAGTCAATATTGAAATTGTAGGAAGTGGCGCGAAGGGGGCTGGTTATATCTATTTTTTGACCTGGGAACTGGTTCTATGGGTATCCTCAGTGTGATAATTTATTGATTTGAACATTTATGTTTTCTGTAGTTCCCTTTAATAAAAAGTTAACAAGAAATTCAAAATCATTACCATTAAATTGACATCATTAAACATTCATTTTCACCAGCCTCGAACGGCCCTCAATGAAGCCTGTAACTATGTTATTTTCACTGCAGCAATAGCAAATCTATTATTTTCTTAGTTGGGTCACTCCACATTCTCCACAGTTACTATTTCAGACTTTTGCCGGCTTCTTCAACCTTCAGCCTCAGAGCTCCCCTTTTATGATGTGCAGATACCCTCTGTTCTCACTCCAGATATTAAATAGAATCTCTCAATCAGAAGAAAAGCTCATCCAACTTTCTGTCACCAGACACACAAACTTACCTGCAGGATTGAAGTTAATTATTTAAAGAGGACAGATTTATCAGTAAGAATTCAGTTCTGCTCAGAGTGATTAAAAAAAAAACAAAACCAAATAATAATAACCTTAAGCAAGATTGAACCTCATCTCTCAGTGCCGCAAACAACAGGGTCAGTGGAAGTCGGTGGTTCAGGGCCCATCAGGCTTTCTACTCTTGGGAGCCTCAGAAAGGCAGAATGTGCCTTTGTCTTCATGGTTCAGCACGGCCACATGTGCGTTCCAGACAGCAGCGTAGGAGAAAGGAAAGGACACAGGACAAACATGAAGATGGGCGGGGGACTTGTGATGGACAATGCACGTTCCTCTAGGTCTGCTTTTCCGTTTTACTGATTTTCTGTACTTGACTCCACACTCACTCTATTGGAATCACTTTTTCCCAGACCATCCCCATGGGCCAAATTTAGAATGGTTCTAAACTGGCTCTCTCTCCCATTTGTAATACATTTTATCCATAAGAGCTTCTATAAAGTGCAGCCAGCTCCAGTGCAAACAACCCATCCATTTGCACACGTAAAAAATGACATAATATACTCCCTCTCATTCATTACTTAATCCAGTGTAATCTAGATTTTGCCAACAAAAATTCCCTGAAATTACTTCACCAAGATGACTTAAATCTCTCTTGCAAAATAAAACCCATAGACATTGTTCACATCTTATCTACTTTGATTTCTTAACATCATTTCATCTTGAAGGCTACCCCATTCTTCACCAACTGTCTTTTCCCTTGATTTTTGAACATCTTTCTCTTGATTTTTTACCTCCAATCAAAAGACCCAAACTCCCTGATGGTTTTCAGGCAACTGTTTATAAAGGCAACATTTGAGGAGAGGGCTGGCTGCAGGGTGCATGACTTTCTTCTGATGGTTTGGTAGTGAGATAACAGGAATCTTAACTGTCAACCTTCTGGTTCCAACCAGTCTGGGGTCTAGGGCTTGTGCTCAGCATGTAGTCACCACCATCCTCCACCTGGGCGGGGGTCTTCTTAGTTTCTGCAGAGCAACTCAAAGATATGCATCAGATTGTTATGTTTATCTCTTGAGGAAGAACTAGGACTCTGTTTTATCACTGACTATTGTTTAACCTCCCATTAATTTTCTGGTTGGATTGCTTTTCCTTTGTTTCTGCATTCCCTCACTTCCCTAATTAGTAACTACTTAAGTCTACTCTTTGGAACTAAGGGAAGGCCTAAGAGACTAACACCTTTTACTACAAACAAGAAACAGGGAACACCTGGGAGAGCCCTGCAGGATCCTGCTCAGTTTCACTCAGTATCTTTTTTTCAAGGCCCTGTTTTCCACCCTCCACTAAATGTCAGTACTGCTAAGAACTCTGTTCCATGCCACCTTTTGTTTGTTCTTGATCTAATTCTTAACAGTTTCAGCTACTTCAATTTCATTACACTATTGGTAACTCCCGAGCCTGCAATTTAATCTAAAATGTCTTTCCTGAGATCTAGGACCACTTGACTATTGAAAATATCCAACTCTAATATCTCCCAGGCACACTGAACTCAACGTGTCCAGGACTTATCTTGTGACCTTCTCTCCAAATCTGTACTTATTTTGCTTTCTAACTCAGGAATGGCCTTAGATTGTACATCACTCTGCAATTAAAAGAGCTGCGAGTCATCTTGCTTCCTTCGTTTTTTTTCTTTCCCTGTGTTCACCGAGCCAACAAGTGCTGCTGATTTTACCTGCTATTATTACTCAAATTTCAATTCTTAGCTTCAACACCAGGTCACTAGAATCACTTAGCTGAATCACACACAACTTTCGAATGTGATCGTTTCCCTCCACTCTTCACTACCCCGTGTCTTTTCCACTCTGTAGTAATAAGGCTTTTCCAAAACTGCAAATCAGATATTGTCACTATCTCAACATGATCACTGGAATAATTGCTGCAAAGTCTTAGGGTGACTTCTATGACCAGATTCCTGCCTACCTCTTTAGCCGTATCTCTTGCCACTGACACATTTAAATGTTACGTTGCTTCTCATACTTGGTGAAGAACTATGCTTTGTCAGCACAAAATCTTCTCTCGCTGAACAATACCTTCCCTACTCCCACCCGTGCCATTTGTAGTCCCCACGCCCACCTTATGACTCGAAATCAACATGAAAATAATACGCTCCCTATCCTTTCATACTAGAATACACTCCTATGATTCCTAATCATCCTGTATTTCTCTTGTAAAACTTGTTGTACTGTTTGGTAATACTAGAATACACTGTCCTATGATTCCTAATCATCCTGTATTTCTCTTGTAAAACTTGTTATACTGTTTGGTAATTGCTTATTTAATATTCTGTTTTTCCTGACAGACTATTAGCTCTGTTGATGCAGAATCTGAGTTATTTTGCTCAATATTTTTTCTTCAGTTCCTAACTTGGTGTCTGTCAATAAAAAAGTTGTTCCTGGGAAGGAATAGCAAACACAACTCAATAAAACATTATATACCTAGAAACTGGACGTATTTTTTGTTCAATGCCTGGACCATTGCTGAGATAAATACTTGCTCATTAAATAATGAAACTAGTCTAAATCTATTATCCCTACTTTAAGAGATTTTGGAATATGTGTCCATGTCAGTGATTTAAAATACATTAAGAGACAAAGGCACAAAGACAACTCAGTGTAGAAAAGATAGTATTCAACAAATGGTGCTTTAATAATTGGACTTCTGTATGTAAAATAATGCACCTAGACATATACACTATACTTTTCACAAAATTTATCTCAAGAAAGGATAATAGACATAAATCTAAAATGCAAAATTAGGGCTTCCCTGGTGGCGCAGTTGTTAAGAATCTGCCTGCCAATGCAGGGGACGCGGGTTCGAGCCCTGGTCCGGGAAGATCCCACATGTTGCGGAGCAACTAAGCCCGTGCGCCACAGCTACTGAGCCTGTGCTCTTGAGCCCGCAAGCCACAACTACTGAAGCCCGTGCACCTAGAGCCCGTGCTCCGCAACAGAAGAAGCCACCGCAATGAGAAGCCCGCGCACCGCAACGAAGAGTAGACCCCGCTCGCCACAACTAGAGAAAGCCCGCGCACAGCAACAAAGACCCAATGCAGCCGAAAATAAACAAATAAATAAATAAATAAAATGCAAAATTATGTAACTTCTAGAAGAAAACAGGAGACAATCAATGTGACTTTGGGTTTTGTGATGATTTTGTAGATACGAAGCCAAAAGCATAATCCATGAAAAAAAATAGTTAAGTTGGACTTTATTAAATTAAAAAATGTCTACCATGTGAAAGACAGTCTTAAGAGAATAGACAAGCTGCAGACTTGGAGAAAATGTTTGAAAAACATATTTGATAAGGAACTTAACAATATTTGATCTCAAATGTACAAAGACCCTTAAATATCAACAATAAGAAAACAACAAAATTAAAATATAACAAAGGATTTGAACAGACACCTCACCAAGGAGATGAGGATACCCAAAGGGGATATCTGCAGAGAAGACACGCAGAGTGAAAACAAGCATGTGAAGAGACACTCAGCATCTTTGTCGTCAGGGAGATGAAACTAAAATTATAATTATAACCCTATACCTATTACAATGGTTAAAATCCAAAAAACTAACAATACCAATTGCTGATGAGGATGCAGAGCAACAAGAACTCTCATTCATTGCTTGTGGGAATGCAGTATGGTACAACCACTTTAGAAGACGTGTTGGCAGCTTTTTACAGAGCTAATCATGGCCTTACCGTATGATGAGCAATAGTGCTTCTAGGTGTTTACCAAACTTATTTGAATACATATGTCCACACAAAAACCAGCATGCAAAAGTGCCGTATAAAGCTTCATTCATAATGGCTAGAAGCAAGTAAGATATCTTACAATAGGTTAATTGATAAATAAACTATAGGACATCCATGTAATGGAATACTCTTAAGCAATGAAAGGGAATTCACTAACAAATCCATACAACAACATGGATGAATCTTAAATGCGAATCACTAAGTGAAAAAAAAAATCAGTCTGAAAAGACTACATACAGTTTGATTCCAGTTATATGACATTCTGTAAATAGAACAGTGGTTGCCAGGGGATCAAAGAGGGTGAGAATGTTGACTAGATGCACATTACATTTTTAGGGCAATGTAACTATCCTGTATGATATTGTGATGGTGGATATATAATATTATGTTTTTTTGAAAACTCGTAGAACTTTACTGCACGAAGACTGAACCTTAGCATATGCACATTTAAAAAATCAAGTAGAAGTTTGAGGATTCCGGGATGGAATGCAGAACATAACAAAGGGATCTAACTCCATCACACGTGTGTGAAACAAACGCTGAATGTAGTGGGGGAAAGGTGCTGACCTCAGTAACTTTGGAATGGAGTGGAGTCTGTAGGAAAGTCTAACGAGAAGAGGAAATGAGCACAAGCGCTGTGCTCTAGTTCATAGAGCTGTGTTCTATGAGGGCATGAATGAACAATCCACAAGCCACTGCACGTTACATGAATTAATGTGAACAGGGGGTAGGTGATTGGGAGCCAAGTCACTGTTGGAGTGGGAAGTTACAGACAAGTAATGAGAGGAGGCTAGAAGGACCATGTGGTCATAGATTAGAGTTGGAGACATCAGTATGTACTCATGTCTAACGTAATTTAGATGCAGCTGATTACCCACAGAAATAAATATATATGTGTGCACATATTGATCATGGTTAGTACCTACTTATATTTCCGTTTCCATCAGCTGAGAAGACCTAGATGCAGTAGCAATGAGCACACCTACCTCTCAGAACTTGGTTTCTAACACCCTTCTCCAGTAAAAGTAACCAGAGATCCTTGGAGAAATGGCTGATTCTAGGACAGTGGCAGGATATACACAAAGTGAGCCTGGAGCATCTTGTAGTGTCAGAGAGTAAGGAAGTGCTGAAGACAACAATAAACAGTGATGGGGATATTTCAAAGGGACACCGGGGCCAACAGAAAGAATTCTTAGAGGTCAAAGTTGGAACAATTTGAACAAAACGTAAGTGAGGTAGTATTGTATTATAACCCAAAGTATAAAATAAATGTATATGAATCTATACTTATATAGACCTTTGGTATGGTGTAATGAAAATGGCATTCAGGAGTTTACCTCCCCCAAACCCATAGCCTAAGTCTAATCATGAAAAAAGACATCAGATAAATAACAGATGAGGGGCATTTTACAAAACACGTGACCAGCGCTCTTCAAAACTATCAAAAATAAGGAAAGTCTGAAAAACTGTCACAGCCAAGAGGAAGCTAAGGACAAATGATGGCTAAATGTATTGCGGTAACCTGAATGGAATCCTGGAACAGGAACATTAGGTAAAAACTAAGAAAATCTGAATAAACTATCAACTTTAGGTAATAATAATTTATCAGTATTTGTTTATTATTTGTAAAAAATGTACCATACAAATGTAAAATGCTAATAACTGGGGAACCTGGGTGTGGAGTGTACAATATAGGAATTATCTGTATGATATTTCAATCTTTCTATAAATCTAAATCTGTTCTAAAATAAAAAGTTTATTTAATAATACATGAAGATTTTACTTTTAAAAATTATATATCCATTGTAAAAATTCAGAGAATCATTGACAGACACAAAAAAGAATTTTACCACTAGTAATTTTTACTGTTTTCTTGTCTTGAATTTGATGGGCCATTCTATTCTACGTCATTGTTTTTCTTCAACTAAATGTTTTCTTCATTTATAACTTTGATTATTAATTGAGATCCATTTGATTTGTTCCCTTTATACAGTTTATCACTATTCTTCTGTCTTCCCTATTATCTCTTCTTTCATTATATTCTATTCTGATTTTTTCTGCTGCGTTTTTGAGTAGCTTTTTTTGTTTTACTAATATATTTAAAATTTTTATTTATTTATTTATGGCCGCGTTGGGTCTTCGTTGCTGCTCGTGGGCTTTCCCTAGCTGCGGCGAGCGGGGGCTACCCGTGGGCTACTCTTCGTTGCGGTGCGTGGGCAGCACTCACGCACTCATTGTGATGGCTTCTCTTGTTGCAGAGCACGGGCTCTAGGCACATGGGCTTCAATAGTTGTGGCACATGGGCTCAGTAGTTGTGGCTCGCGGACTCTAGAGGGCAGGCTCAGTAGTTGTGGCGCAGGGACTTAGTTGCTGCATGGCATGTGGGATCTTCCTGGACCAGGGATCGAACCTGTGTCCCCTGCATTGGCAGACGGATTCTTAACCACTGTGCCACCAGGGAAGTCCCTGAATAGCTTTTTAAGATCCACTTACAATTGCTAACTCAGTTCTCCGAAATGCCTCCTAGGCTGTCTTCAGTTCCTAGTGCGATCTTCAGTTCTGCTTTGATGTTACTGTGTTATCACAGCCTGCTCCCTCTTTCATCTTAGGCTATTGTCTTACAATCTAGTTTTTATATGTTACACACATTTTCTTTAGTTTGTAATTTAATTTGAGTGCACAGAATGTAACTATCTAAAAATTGCTTATTTCCTATGCTATATCTTTCAAGCTATATATTCTTTTATAAGCTAGAATTTGAGGGTTATCTCCAAAGTTTTTTTACCAAATTTCTCTATAGTTGTTTCATTTTTTTTTTTTTTGCTAGTTTGTTTATTCAATTTGTTTGCATAGAAATCTATTCAGACATAGCTGTCCCACAAATATATGATTGCTTTCTTTACGGACACTTGGGGCTGATTTGTGTAAGAGACTCAGCAGTCCAAGAATCCAGTTCAGACCTCTTGGTATAAGCACTCTGTCTCCTATGTATTTTCAGAGTATATCACAATGCCAGATAAGTAATTACTCATTTAGTTGATTTAATGTTTTTCTTTCATACTGGACTATAAGACCCAAGTGGGCATTGGCCACATCTCTATTATTTACGACGGTGTTCACTGCACCTAACTCGATGGCTACAGTAGATTCTCAACATTATTTGTTGAATGAATGGAACTGAGGAGTGGGTGAGCAGCTAAGGCCATAGGAAACCCCAGAATAAACTATAGTGCACACGGAAAGAGTCAACTACTTTAGGTGTCTCTTTGTTGGAAATATTTAAAGTGTATATTCTTTTGATTCATAAAATTAAATATTCTTGACAGTACTCTATTATAGATGAATTTATATGATAGTTATTAATATAATAATTCACTTTGACTCTTCAACTTTTAGATTTATTTTCCTTTAATTGGGTTGGAAGTAAGTCATATAAAATTTGGTTGTTTTGTGTGAAATAAAGTTGGTGAGGTTTTTCCAATTGTTTCTGTGAGAGGGATGTATAACAGTTGTAGGATGATTTAAACATGTAAAAAATTTAAATATCTTGAAAGAAGTACTTCAATGGTCTTCACAGAGAGCTAACAACAAACTGGAAGATGCTATGTAATTTACTTTGTTTTCTGTCTTAGTTTTACTTGGAAAACTGTGATCTTGCCAATGGTGGTCTAGAAACAATTTGTTGAAGAATATGTGAGTGTAATAAGAATATGAGGGCTTCCCTGGTGGCGCAGTGGTTGAGAGTCTGCCTGCCAATGCAGGGGACACGGGTTTGAGCCCTGGTCTGGGACGATCCCACATGTCGCGGAGCAACTAGGCCCGTGAGCCACAACTACTGAGCCTGCGCGTCTGGAGCCTGTGCTCCGCAACAACAGAGGCCGCAATGGTGAGAGGCCCGCGCACCGCGATGAAGAGTGGCCCCCGCTTGCTGCAACTAGAGAAAGCCCTCGCACAGAAACGAAGACCCAACACAGCCAAAAATAAAAATAAATAAATTAATAAATTAATTAATTAAAAAAAAAAAGAATATGATAGTGCAATTGGGATTTTTTTTTAAATAACAAAAATTCCCACTTACATTTTACTATATTTTTAATGAGTGAGTTTTTAGTGTGTTTATGGGCTTTCACTGACTTTTGTGCTCTGATTTTTTTTTTTAATGTAGAAAATATTGTAACAAATGCTGAGGGTTACAAAAATTGTACAACTTGAACATTTACATTAGAATTCTCCATGAATTGGTCACATTTGGGACAGATTTTAGATTATGTAATTTTTTGATTTTTTTAAAAATACGTTTGAGTAATTTGGAGTGTATTAAGCAACATGAAATATATGAATGTATAATAAAGAATCTGACAGTGATATTAGGAAATAATCAATGTTTACTAAATGATCCAAAAGATGTAAGGTATTTGTTTAAATATATATGTTTGTAATAGTAAGGATACTTTATGCCAAAACAGATGAAATTTTCTAAAGCTGTACTGAGAAAAAATTTTTCTCAACTTAAGTGTTTTTCTTACTAACCAAGAAAATTAAAAATGAATAAATTAAACATTCAAATAAAGAAGTTATCAAAAATAAAACTTCATGAAAGTGGGTGGAGGGATGGAATTTTAAGGAGAGAAATGGTTGCATTAGCAAGTAGAAAACACTGAATTGGTAAGTATGTTCAGTAACTAGCTCTTTTTTATTTGCTTAATACATTTTTAATGATAAAGTATAGAAAAATCCAGAAAATAGTAATAAAAGCAACAACATATTTGTCAACCAGACAAAACATACTTTATCATACTTGCTTCAACTCTCTTTTTTATCCAAGAAATGTTACAGAGAGTTAAAAAGCCCTGTATCCCCATCCCATTTCTATTTCTGCCTTTCATTTGTTAACGAGTATTTGAAGGCTATAATTTTTATTTATTTCCAGTATATTTTCTATACGTGTATGTGCCCAGAATATAATTTCATCATTATTTTTGAATATTCTTAAATATTATTATATTGAATGTATCTTTTTACAACTTGCTTTTTCAATCCAAACCCATAATAATATAAAATAGAGCCAATACAAATATTAACTCTTTTGAGATGAGTAGATTGAATGGATATTACTGGATTAATAAATCCCTAAAAGTTTAACAATGATTCTCTTTGGATGTTTAAGGTTAATAGTGATTTTTATTTTTGTAATGTATTTTAAAGTTTACTATGATAGAATTTAATGCTTTCACAATTAAAGTACGTATGCAATATGTTTGAGGACAATATGTACAAACCATGTAAAAAGGAGAAAATATTAATAATATAGACAATTGTTTTTACAAAATTATGGATTTTAAATTATGGATTAAAAATCAGTAACTACTCACTAGTTATACCCTTCTGCTTCTCTCTCACTCTACTCTTCGGCAATACCTCGCCATGTAGCTTTAGGTCTGTTATTAAAGTACCAAGATTCAGAAAATTTCTATTGCAGAGAATAGAAAAAGCTGAAAAAGCATAAAAATCATTTTCAAAGCTAAACTAATCTTGTATCAACCTAATGTGACAGTTACTATAAATAATGCTGCCACAAACATTGGGGTGCATATATCTTTTTGAATTAGTGTTTTTCTTTGCTTTGGCTGTATATCCAAGAGTATAATTGCTGGGTCATTAGTTTTCTGAGGAACCTCCATACTGTTCTCCATAATGGCTGTACCAGTTTACATTTATATCCCACCAACAACGTAGGAGGGTTCCTTTTTCTCCACACCCTTTCCAACACTTGTTATTTGTAGACTTTTTGATGATAGCCATTCTGACAGGAGTGAGGTGATACCTGCATGTCTTCTTTGGAAAAATGTCTATTCAGGTTTTGTGTCTACTTTTTAATTGGGTTGTTTCTTTGATATTGAGTTGTTTGAGCTCTTTATATATTTTGGATATTAACCCCTTATCAGACATGTCATTTATAAATATCTTCTCCCATTCAACAGGTTGTCTTTTCATTTTGTTGATGATTTCCTTCACTGTGAAAAAGCTTTTAAGTTTAATTAGGTTCCATTTGCTTATTTTTGTTTTTGTTTCCTTTGCCTTAAGAGATAGATCCAAAAAAAAATATTGCTATAATTTATGTCAAAGAGTGTTCTGCCTGTTTTCTTCTAGGAGTTTTATGGTTTCAGGTCTTATATTTAGGTCTTTAATCCATTTTGAGTTTTTTTCTTTCTTTATGGTATGAGAAAATGTTCTAATTTCATTCTTTACCATATAGCTGTCCAGTTTTCCCAGCATGACTTATTGGAAAGACTGTCTTTTCTCCATTGTAAATTCTTAACTCCTTTGTCACAGATTAATTGACATTAAGTGTATGGATTTATTTCTATAAAGATTTTGAATCGTTATGTTGTACACCTGAAACTAATATAATATTGTAAATCAACTATACCTCAATTAAAGAAACTTAAAAACCTAATCTGAGAATAAAATTACATTACAAATTATTATAGTTTAATTACAGTAACTGCTCAATGTTAAACAACATTTTATAATTTACTTTGGCAACAAAGGTATGGTTTCAAGGAGCTCTTTAAGCTTTGCACAAGATTGTTCTGTAGGTTTTATGTAATATTAATGTTTAGCTCCTCTTTGATGAGCTGATGTTGGACAATAAAAAAAAGCATGTCTGAGCGATGTCTCTTGTGGTAGGAGCAGCATAGTACAATTTAATATAAATGTAACAGAATTCTCAGTTGATTTCTTTAAAACAACGCTTTACTGTAAACAGTGAATTATTCTTCGACATGGTGATGGCAGTGAACTGAATTAGGAAGGGAATGTAAGTGACTTTGAAATGTTCTGGGGGCTTGTACTATTGAAATGTTTCAGGAGCCTATTCTTGTGAACTGTTGTAAGGTTCTTGATTTACTTGGAAAGTTTTTACAAGACTCATTTAAGGTAATTGTAACAGGAAAAGGACTAATATTCTGCTCCATAGAGAACCACTAAATAAAAATTTTAAAATATATAACTAAAAAGTAGGTAAGATAAATAATAATTACTCTAAAAGAAGGCAAGAAAGGTAAAATAGGGAAACACAGAACATGTGAAAAAATTAGAAAATGAATAGAAAGACTGTAGAGTCAAAAATTACATCAAAAATTAATGTAATTACTACATTAACTTTAAATGGACTAACATTTCCAGTTAGAAGATAAAGGTTGTCAGAATAGATATTAAAAAACAAACATGATTCAACCATTGCTATTTAAAAGAGATACACTTTACATATAAGAACACAGAAAGATTTAACTTGAAAGGACAGAAAAAAGATATATACTTGATCCACATTGTTCACATATTCAAATTCACCTACTAGTTAAAATTTATTTGTAACCCTGAAATCAATGCTCCTGTGCTTTCAAGTCATGTGTGAATCTGTGCAGAGTGGTGAAAAATCTGAGTCTCCCAACACACAGGTTTCCAGAGGAGGTTGAAGAGGGTGACAGTCTGCCTTCTTGTTTCCACTCTCATACTGTAAATAAGTGTCCTTTTTGCAGTCTATTTAGTGCCACTTTTTTTCACATTTTTGTGGGATTTTTTTTCTGTGAATTTCTGTGTTTAAATGGCCCCCCAAAATAGTACTAAAGTGATGTCTAGTGTTCCTCCTGGCAAGAAGGCTGTTATGTGCCTTCTGGAGAAATTAAGGTAAGCTTCATTCAGACATGTGTTATAGTGCTATTGCCCATGAGTTCAATGTATATTAAATAAGGGGTCTTTAGCCAGAAATACATATAAAACAAGGTTATGTAGTTATCAATTGGTGAATATGTTGTGACTAGAGGCTGACAGGTACCAACTATGTTGGCTATGTTACTATCAGAAAAATCAGACTTTATAGTAAGAAATATTTCTAGAAATAAAAAGGGAGAGTTTATCATGATAAAAGTGGGTGGGATAAATTGGGAGATTGGGATTGACATATATACACTATTGATACTATGTATAAAATAGATAACTAATGAGAACCTACTGTATAGCACAGGGAGTCTACTCAATTCTCTGTGGTAACCTAAATGGGAAGGAAATTCAAAAAAGAGGGAATATATGTATACGTATAGTTGATTCACTTTGCTGTACAGTAGAAACTAACACAACATTGTAAAGCAACTATACTCCAATAAAAATTTTAAAAAATTAAAAAATTAAAAGAATAAAATCATAAATTTGTATGCATTTAATAATATCAAAATATATGAAACAAAAATATAAGAGAAAAAAGGAGAAATAGATAAATTCACAATTATAGCTAGAGATTTTAACTCACTCCCTCAATAACAGAACAAGCAATCTCAAAACCAATAAACAATATAGAAGATTAGAACAACACAATTAACACATTGTTCAACAATTTGGCCTAAATGACACACAGAATACCACTTCCTACAAATGTAGCATTCACATTCTTTTCAAATACATTAAGGCACATAGATTCTTTGCCAAAAAAGAAAAAAATTATTTAGAGAGCCATAAAGCAAGTCCTAACATATTTTGAAGGAATAAAATAATGAAGATTATAATCTTTGACTACAGTGGAATTAAACTAGAAATTAACAACAGAAGGATAATTAGAAAATCCCCCGAGGGTTGAAAATTAAGCAACAAACTTTTTTCAATAACCTACAGTGTACTCAAGTAATCACAATAAAATTTTGAAATATTTTTAAATGAAAGATTAAACAAAAACAAGGCCTCTCAAATTTGTGGGATACAGCTGAAGCAATGCTTGAAAGGAAATTTATGGCTTTAAATGTATATACGAGAAAAGAAAAAATGTTGAAAACCAATGATCTAAACTTTCATTCCAAGAAGCTAGTAAAAGGTGGCAGAATAAATCATCAAACTGCAATAAAATATAAAGATATGAGAAAAAAATCAATAAAACGGGAAGGAGACATACAACAGAGCAACTCAACCAAGAAACTAAACCTTGGTTTTTCAAAAAAATTAGTAAAATTAATAAATCCATAGCAAGACTGGTAGAGAAAAAACAGGAAAGAAAATATAAGACAAACCAATAATAAGAGGATATTATAAACAGCTATGTGCAAATAAATTTGACAGCATAGATGAAATGAAAAATTCCTTGAGAACACATTTTATCAAAACCAACACAAGGAGAAGTAGACATTTCGAATATACTATCTATAAATAGATTGATTCTGAAGACATTATCATGTCCAGATGTCTTCACTGGTGAATTTCTCCTAACATTTAAGGAAGAAATCATGTTAATTTTACGCAAATTCTTCCAGAAAGTAGAAAAAATGGGAACACTTCCATCTCATTTTATGAGGCTAATGTAAACCTGATACCAAAACCTGGCAAAACACAAAAATCACAGGTATTCAATCTCAGAAACGTAGGGATAAAATTTCTCCAAAAATCTTTACAAATTGAATTCAGCAATGTATGAATAGGTTTGCATATCACAACAACATTAATGGAGAATGGTTTAAAATTTTAACATCAATTAATAGTCAAGAAAAAAACCATATGATTATCTCAAATGATGCACAAAATCTAAGACTAGAAGGAAATTGATCTGATCTGATCATCAGGCTTTTTACCAAAGATCTACTGCTAACATTATAGTAAATGGCAAAGCACAAAGGCTTTTCCCTATCTTTGTCAGCATGACACATATTTCCTTAAATTTTTGATATTTTGTTCCACATGAACAAATAAAGATAAATATTATTTATCTTTACTACTGAATTTTTTGGTGTCCTCCTTCCTAAATATTGTGCCTGAGGTAGAATTTTACTTGCCTACCCTAGTCCTGGTCCTGCCATCAGGAAAATGCACACTCACCAGGATGATTAAATTAAATTAAACAGTGACAGTACCAAATGCTGGCTTCAAAGTGGAGCAATGGAAATTCTTATCTACTGTTCGTACGGGTATAAAATGGAACAAGCAAGTCAAAAACTTTTTCAGGATCACTGAAAATAACTATACACTTACTCTATGATTCAGCAGTCTTACGTTTGGTAAATACCCAGTATGAATGCATAAATATGTCTGTCAAAAGGCTTGAATTAGAATGCTCATAGCACCTTTATTCTTAAGAGCTCCAAATAAGAAACAATCCAAATGTCCATTAATGTAGAGTTGGGGATAAATAAATTGTGGTATATTCATATAATTTATAAATAAATTGTGGAATATTACATAATAAAAAAGAGCAAACTTCTGCTACACAAACTAACATGAATGAACCACATTGCTGTAATGTTCAGTAAAAGAGAGTAGACATAATAGCTTAATAATGAATGATTATAATTCAGGTACAGAAAAAATTAATCTATGATGATAGAAGTCAATGACGATTTTCTCTGGTGCGAGGTGGGGGGACTGATGGGAGAGAGCTTGATGAATCTTTTGGGATGATAGAAATGCACTGTATCTTGTTGCTGTGTTGTGTAGGTTAAATGTATATACATTTTTCAAAATTCATAAATTGTAATTAAGATTGCATATTTTCCTACATGTAAGCAATGCATCATATATTTAAAAGGCAACACATATTTATATTTTATGAAGCTAGGAATTTATTGCTTGGATTGGGACATTCTTTAATTTTATTAAGTTAAATCTATCAATTTTAGAGAATACAGTATTGATTGCCAGGCTTTTATTTTCAATCTTTGTCTCCAGGATGATTTTGACAGCTCCTAAACATGAAAACAAGTGCACAGGACTTCATTCATCTTTTTAACTGCTGGTTCTACCCTATAATTCCATAAACTCTGGACTTAAAAGTTGTACATTTAATTTAGAAAAATAATGACCTATAAAAGTAACTTTTACACCTATTTGTGCAGACATTCTAAAGCATAATAGAACAAATGGAAATTGTAAAAAATCTATTTCAGCTCTATTAAAAAAAAAGAGAGAAGAAATGCAAGGTTCTATGGAAACTGTGAGCTACATTTAATGAACCATGACTAAGAGAAAGGAAGAAAGAAATTTTGAGAATACATTAAAGGTAAGTCTGGAGTAAACAAGCACCCTGAAACTCATTAAAATGTGCATATTTCACCATGAATGTTCTGTGATTTAATTATTTTGAAACAATAGATGAAATACTCATGTTTTTAGCCACTTACGTATAGTCCCAGCTTTTCTCAAAAATAATCATCTCTCCTTCGGTTTGCACTTACTTCACAGACCTCAGAAGGACCTCAGAAATGTCCTCAGTTGGTGCCCTGTGTTCTCTAATAAAAGCAAAACAATGGCAGAAAGAGACCCAAGTTATTCATCAAACATATTCCTTGTCGTTACTATTTATCATAAAATATAAATTAACTTTGAGATCTCATATTGTTATAAAGATTTCCATAACTTCTGCAATGATTCCTAAGTTTTGATTAACAAATATATTTTTAAGTAGCTCAACATAGGCATTATCAAAATGTTTCCTCATTTTTGTCTACCTGTCTTCAGCAATCATGAGGCAAGACATAGACTTTTCTTAGTAAAATAAACCCATTTCTAATAAGGACAAATAATTAAGAATAGAAAAATGGCTGAATATATTTCTATCATACTGTATAAAGTTTTAAAAATTTACTAGCTGTGTTTTTAAATCTATTCATTTATGATTTTTAAATCCCTTACTTATACATTTAACTAAAACATGAATACTAAAAAATGTGAGTGACTTGATTCTCCTGCATACCACTGTCTTCCTGAATGATGTTCCTAAGACTCACCATCTCCACAATCCTGTATCTAACACTGTTCCAAAAATGTTTTCATTCTTATCCACCCACATCATCTCTGACACTGACACATCTCCAGTCCTAAGATAACTGAACTATGTTATTTCTGATATTATTATGAAATACAACTTAGTAGGATGAGTGTCATATTTTCAAACTTCCCACTCTTTGAATATTCATCCCTAAATTTCCTACATTCTCCAGCATGACCTCTCCAATTCTTTATCCCATCAAAGCCTCCAATCCATTAACCTAATCACCTTTCTTTGTCCATCATCCTAATTATCTCTTTATTTCTCTTCTTATCCAGCTTATGTTCCATTATCCATATCACAATCAACTTCTTTTATCCTTTCTCCCTTGCCTGACAAGTTGATATGTCACTGACAAAATAGAACAAAGAACCTACCTATAATCCCATGATTAAATCTCCAAACTCACCTACCTCTAGACTAATAGATTTTGTCTTGTCTTTCTTTCAGTAGATTAATTTTCTATGCTCCTAGAAAATGGCAACTCCTGCCCTCCTGCCTGAATCCCACCCTTCTCATCTATTCAAGGGCTTTTTATGCAAGGGCCACTCTACCCTTCTTTACACAATAATAGATTTTCATTCTCTGCTGTATCACTCCCAATAGCTTACAAACACATTGGATATACCCAGTACCCACCTTAAGATAATCTTCAGCTGATTCCACCTTTCCCTCGAGCTATGGTATTTTTTGTTTGTTTATTTGTTTTGCTAGTTTTATAGACATATATCTTGGTCTGTACTTGCCATCATTATTTCCCTTTTCTCTCTTTTTAAAAATTTGTTTGCTTTGAAACAATTTCAAATTTGCCAAAAAGTTTCAATAATAGGACAAATAATATTTTTCCTGAAGCATGAGAGAGTATGCTGCTGACCTGAAACCCATGACTCCTGAACACTGTGCTGTGTATTTGCTACAAGCAAAGATATTCTCCTGCATAACCACAAACAACCATCTAAATCAGTGATACACTGTGTCCATCTGGTCCTCAGACCCCAACCAGGTTTCACCAGTTGACCAACTAATGTCATTTACCACAAAAGGATCAAATCCAAGATCCTTTGCTGAGTGGATTGTCATATCTGTTAGTACACTCCACTCTGGAGCAGCTCTTCACTCTTTTCTTGACTTTATGACCTTCACAAGTTCACAAGTCTTCTTGGAAGGACCCTAATCCTATTGAGTCAGGGCCCCACCCATATGACCTCAGAGTTCAAAGAGATCTCAGCTCCAAATGCAGGCACACTGGAGGTTAGGCTTCAACATATGAATTAGGGGTGGGGGACACAAACATTCAGTCCATAACACCCACCCATGGCCCTGCCCTCCTCACCACACTCTGCGTCCCCTCCTGGACCATTGTAGCATCTAGTCTCTCCACCCCTCTAAGGACACCTACGTTCACCAGCCCTGCCTGTAGGGTTTTGAACTGAATTTTTTCAGGAAGAAAAGAAAGGAATTTTTCTCTTCTAAAAGAATTTTTAGAATTGTTTCTCCCTCTTCCCTTTCTCACTTTTTCTCTCCCCTACTTAGCATTCTGAAATTACCACCTAACACATAGAGAGAATATTGACAGTAACTTACATCTAAACATGCAGTTCTCCTCTGTTCTGTCCTATTGCAACTCCCACCAGACATAACAGGCATACTGAATCTTGTGTCCAGTGTGTAAGAAAAATATATATTTTAACTTCATAAAAATGGTATTATGCACTATTTAATCTTTCGGAACTTAACTCTCCCACTCACTTCTATATTGTGAATTTTTCTTTACATTACTGTGTGTAGCTGCAGTTCATTTACATTTAATGTTGCTGATGTTTCATTGACAATACCATAATTTATTTATCCATTTTCCTTCCAGTGGGCATTTGGGATTTTTCTATGTGTTTCTATTGAACTTTTATGCCCATTACTCTCTAATCAGTTACATGCCCTCTTGATCACAGCACTTCTAACTACCTCACAGAAATACATATAAAATACTCTGTGTGACAAAATGAGATACACACGTGTGTGTATTTGTTCATTGTCTCTTTCTTCACTCTGTTGTCTCCAGTGCCAAGAACCATATCTGGTACAAAGCAGGTACTTAATAAATATTTTTTGAACAAGGAACTATTTTGCAATGTGTGATCAAAGTGAAGATATTGGAGCAGAGCCTCCCTCCCCCCCCTCCTCAATTGCCCCCAGGTGAGCATGCAGGCTGGGCTTGCCAAGTGTTGGGGGACTCAGTGCTGAAGAGAGTGGGCAAGCCATCTGGGAGCAAAATCAAACACACATGAGAATTGAGGGAACTGAGGGGAAAGAGGACAGAGCTATGCCTGGAGCAGGATGTAAGTTAAGAAACAGAACTAGAAACATGGGACCAAAGAAGACAGTATTTCCACAGTTAGGACTTTATCAGACAGTGGTCGATTTGCTTTAAAAAGAATTAAAAAAAAAAAAAACTTTCAGAAATTGGTGTAAGGAAAAATTGAAATCAAAGTATTAAAAAATACTTTAAAATAGGGTTCTCCAACCCCCAGGTGCTACCGGTGCGCAGCCTCTTAGGAACCTGGCGGGCACAGCAGGAGTTGAGCGGAGGGTTAACGAGGGAAGCTTCCTGTGCCGCTCCCCATCTCTCTCATTACCACCTGAACCAACTTCCCCTCCCTTCTGTGGAAAAACCGTCTTCCATGAAACCGGTCCCTGGTACCAAAAAGGTTGGGGACTGCTGTTTTAAAAGATAAAGCTTTAATTTAAGAAGTAGAAGAGAACCAGAATAAAAGGAAGAAAATATGAAAAAAAATGAGTTGAAGGACATGACAATATTATTTAGTAAGAAAACAAATAAATGACCAATAATTTTAGGATGCACTCTACAAGCCAGAAATCACAGAAATGCATAGTTAATATGTCAGATGTGTCCAGTTTGATGGAGAGGAGACAGCAAGGGGAGCTTACTGCTGGTGACAGTGGCCTGGCTGAAGGGCAGTTCCAACCTCACAGCCAAACCGGTACTGAGTCTGGGGGGACTCACATTTTTACCCATTCCACCAGTTAGGATCTAGTCCGGACAAAGAAACCATGCTAGTTGTTTTAACAGACAAAGTTTAACATAAAGGATTTTAATCGAGTATTGGAGACTGAGTAATAGGATGTGAAGGTATTATGAAGGTACCACTTCCAGGACAGGGGGGACAGGAGCTGGAGATAATTGAAGTTCGACGCTTGAGGAGCTGGGTGTCAGGTCTCTGAAGAGGGCGCTGCTAGGCTGGCGTAGATGCTTCAGAAATTCCGCGGAGGGTCCAGTGCAGGTGGGACCAGAGCTCCCGGGAGCTGATCCGGGTCTGGGAGGAGCAGAGGGCAGTGAAGCTTGCTCCCTGCAAACCCTGGAGCGCTGCAAACGAGGCAAACTGTCACCAGCGGCTGCGGGCAGGGCAGCCACTGCCTGGGGGAGGAAGACTTGCTCGGGAGCCTGCGGGGGAACGAAGCAAAGAAGGACAGAAAGTGCGCAGGGCAGAGCAAGTCCTTGCCCCCTCTGAGCATTCCAGAATCCCTCTAATGTCCCAGTGGGCCGAACCGCGCCAAGTGTCCGGGAGCGAAAAACTGAAACGTGGTTTGCAGAGAAGAGCCGACAAGACTGGATTAGGAGCTGAGAGACAAACTGGCAGCCGCGCTAATTCCACCTTTAAGATAGGGATCTTACGAAATCATCCTTCTTATACAGGAGGTTAAACAGTGACACTATCATTGTTGAAACATTATGCAATCATCAATATATTTACACATAATTTCGAAAAGGTAGCATATTGTATTAACACGCTATATGGAGCATGATTCGTAATTGCATTTCATGCAGAATGATAATAACGAATGTGCTTTTAAATAGCAATAGGAAATACAGAGATAAAGTAGCAATAACAATAATATAAAGTAATAACTAAATAATAATAGTAAAAATAATACTGTAATGAAAGCCAGCAATTTTTGCTAATACTTACTAAGATACCTCTCACTTTTTGCCAGGCCTTTTGCTTTTTGCTCATTAACTCTTCCAGTACATATAACAAACCTGTTAGGAAGCTGCTGTTCTTAACTGAGAGTCAAAGGGAAAAAATTAATTCTCAAGGTAGCAGGTGAAGACACAAACCCAGGCATCTGAACCTAAAACCCATGCACTTCATATCTGATAAATTTCAGTATCATACATATAATATATATCACATGTATGTGTATTAAACATTAATATATACTGCAAATAATAGACATATCTCACAAATATGACAAATCTATCTTTCCATACAGTTGGGAAGAATTCTTGTTAGCAATCTCACCTCTGGTTTTAAAGCTATGAGATACAATTTCTTCTTTTTTCTTTGAACATTTTTTTAATTTTTCACACTTCGAGAATGATCCTTCTCATTATACATAGCTTTTATACATTCTCTTGTGTTATTAAAATGTGATTTTTTTTTTTACCTGATATCACTTTGCCTTAGCATGGTTCATTTAACTTCTTTCCTATACTGGACATTTAAGTTGCTTTAATTTATTCACTGTTGTAAATAATATTGTAATGAAATTCTTTTTTAGAGCTCTACATGAATATCTAAAAATTTCTATAAGTGAAATTTCAGTCTCAATGGTATGATCATTTTAAAGGATCATGGGTGAAAAAAGGCCAAATTTTTCTGAATCCTTTTCCATCCTCAATGTCATTAGCAGTGCATGATATAGCAGGATTTGAGAAGTGTGTTTTCTAGAGTTTTACATTTAAGTATGATGTTGGTTGTTTATTGAGGCTAATATTCTTGGTCTTTTATTCTTTTACTTCTTATAATTATGTTTTATTTGTACAAAAATGGAGTTTTGAAATTTAACAACTATTTATAACATCTATTAAATGAGATATGGTTGTTATTAATCACTATGATGAATAATTTATTAGAATTCACACTAATTAGTATGAAAGAATAAACATAACTGCAGGCACTAAGGAGAAGTTTTCAAAAATGAATGTTGATAAAAATAAACAACCCAATTAAAAAATGTGTGGGCATATCACTTGAACAGACATTTCCAAAAAGAAGAAAAACTATCCGGTAGGCACATTAAATGGTGCTTATTGTAATTAGACATTAAGAAATGCAAGTTAAACCCACAATGAGATGCTACCGTATAAAAATTAAAATGGCTAAAATTGATAAGACTGACAATACTAAGTGTTGGAAAAGATGTGGGACAACTGGAACTCTTACATTGCTGGTTGGAAGTAAAAGAGTAAAATCATTCTAGGAAATTTGTTGGCACTTTCTTTTTTAAATAATAGCTTTATTGAGTTACAACTCATATACAAAAAAAACTGCATGTATTTTATATATACAATCTGATGCGTTTGGACATATGTAAACACCTGTGAAATTATTACCACATCAAGGTAATGGACATCCATCACCTCTAAGAGTTTCTTTGTGTCCCTCTGTGGGTTTTTTTTTTTTTTAACATACATCTACTCTACGATCCAACAGTTCTACTCCTACATGTTTATCAAGAAAAATAAACACATGTGTTGACCAAAAGACATGCACATGAATATTTATGGCAGCTTTATTCATAATAGGTAAAACCCAGAAACAACTCAAATATCTATTAACAAGAGCACAGATGAACAAATTGTGGTGTATTCCAACAATGGCATTGTACTCAGCAATTAAAGCAATTATTATTACATGTAATAACATGCATAAAGCACAAAGCATTATATTGAGAACACACACATACACATATTCCATGTTAATCTGATTTATAATGATATAAATCAGTTTATTTTCTCACCAATTGGTCCAATTTGGTTACAGTTTATAAAATTGCACATTTTAACTTGATTAAATAAAACCAAAATCTCCATCTTGCTAAGACTCTCTTTTTTTGTTGAAAATTATTCATATTTAATGATAATATATATTTCACCAAGACATAAATTTAACAGGATGGCATCTGTCCAATTTTGCTATAATTCTTGTAGTAGCTGAGGAGATAAAGCCATCCAGAAGCTTCCCTCTTTTGACTGTTTTCTATTTAAACTTTGAAAAACTTTTCCTAAAATTCGTAGGAGGGAAAATTGTCTATAAATGATTTTAGTAGGCTTCGCTTTCAAGCTGCTTCAATTCTGTTCAAGTTTATTGGCAGATGGTCTACTCTTTACAGACGAAAGCTGTAGTGATAATTTGCAAGTCAAGCCATGAATGCAACTGTGACACTTTCAACAGTTCATAGAAGAGAAACTTGAATTTGAACATAACACTTTAAGTGGTATACTTACGTTAATTACTAGTGAATCAGGCAATTGTATAGGCAGAAGGGGAATAAAATATAACTTACTCCACCTCCCCGCCCCCATATATTCACATGTTCAAAAAAGCCCAGAAAAATTAACAAGTGTTTAGGTTATAAAAGTCCAACATGGCAGATAAGAGACTGGAACTCACTTTTCAAACCTGCTAGCCCTTCAAGCCTAGGGTTTTTTCCCAGTGCCTGGTGAGTGCACACTTCCTGGCTGTCTTCTTGATGTGTCCTCACATGGTGGAGAGAGAGATCGTCCATCTCATGCTTCTCCCCTTTTCTTGTTTTATTGAAGTATAGCTGATGTACAATATTATATGTTTCAAATGTACAACATAGTGATTCATGATTTTTAAAGGTTATACTCCATTTATAGTTATTAAAAATAATGGCTATATTCCCTGTGCTGTACAATATATCCTTGCAGCTTTTTTATTTTTAGTGTTTGTACCTCTTAACCCCCTAGCCTTATCTTGCCCCCCCTTTCCCTCTCCCCACTGGTAACCACTAGTTTATTCTCTGTAACTGAGAGTCTGTTTCTGTTTTGTTATATTCACTAGTTTGTTGTATTTTTTAGATTCCACATATAAGTGACATCATACAGTATTTGTCTCTCTCTGTCTGACTTACTTCACTTAGCATAATACCCTCCAAGTCCATCCATGCTCTTGTAAATGGCAAAATTTCATTCATTTTATGGCTGACTAGTCTTCCATTGAATATATATATACCACATGTTCTTAATCCGTTCATCTGTTGATACACATTTAGGTTGTTTCCATATCTTGTATTGTAATAACGCTGTTGTAAATGCAATTGTAAAAACAAGTGCTGTTGTAAAAAACAATGTAATTATAAATCATACTGCTATGAACATCGGGGTGCATGTATATTTTTGAACTAGTGTTTTCCACAGTTGCTGCACCAATTTACATTCCCACCGACAGTGTACAATGTTTCCCTTTCCTCTACATCCTAGCCAACATTTGTTATTTGTGTTCTTTTTGATGATAGCCATTCTGATGGCTGTGAGTTGATATGTCATGGTGGTTTTAATTTGCATTTCTCTGATGATTCACCATGTTGAGTATCTTTTCATGTGCCCGTTGGCCATCTGTATACATATCTTCTTTGGAAAACTGTCTATTCAGGTCTTCTGCCCATTTTAAAATCTGGGTGTTTGTTTGTTTTTTTGATGTTAAGTTGTATGAGCTGTTTTTATATTTTGTATAATCATTTGCATATCTTTTCTCCCATTCAGTAGGTTGTCTTTTCATTTTGTTGATGGTTGCCTTTGCTGTGCAAAAGCTTTTCAGTTTAATTAGGTGCCATTTGTTTATTTTTGTTTTTACTTCCTTTGCTTTAAGAGACAGATCCAAAAAAATATTGCTACGATTTATGTCAGAGTGTTCCGCCTATGTTTTCGTCTAGGAATTTTATGGTTTCTGTTCTTATATTTAGGTTTTTAATCCATTTTGAGTTTATTTTTGTATGTGGTGTTAGAGAGTGTTCTAATTTCACTCTATTACATGTAGCTGTCCAGTGTTCTCAGCACAACTTATTGAAGAGACTATCTTTTCTCCATTGTATATTCTTGCCTCCTTTGTTGTAGATTAATTGACCATAAGTGTGTGGGTTTACTTCTGGGCTCTCTGTTCTGTTCCACTGATCTAAGTGTTTGTTTTTGTGCCAGTACCATGATGTTTTGATTACTGTAACTTTGCAGTATATTTGAAAGGTAAGGAGCATGATTCCTCCAGCTCAATTCTTCTTTCTCAAGATTGTTTTGGCTAATTGGGGTCTTTTATGTTTCCATACAAATTTTAAAATGATTTGTTCTAGTTCTGTGAAAAATGCCCTTGGTGTTCTGGTAGGGATTGCGTTGAATCTGTAGATTGCCTTGGGAAGTATGGTCATTTTAGCAATATTAATTCTTCCAGTCTATGAACAACAGTATATCTTTCCATTTGTTTGTGTCTTCTTCAATTTTTTTCATCAGTGTCTTATAGTTTTCTGAATACAGGTCTTTTACCTCCTTAAGTAGGTTTATTCCTAGGTATACTTTGTTTTTAGTGTACAGAAGTGCAACAGATTTTTGTATATTAATTTTGTATCCTGCAACTTTACCTAAATCATTGATGAGCTCTAGTAGTTTTTTGGTGGCATCTTGAGGATTTTCTATGTATAGTATCATGTCATCTACAAACAGTGACAATTATACTTCTCCAATTTGGATTCCTCTTGTTTCTTTTTCTTGTCTGATTCCTGTGGTTAGAACTTCCAAAAGTATGTTGAATAAAAGTGGCAAGAATGGTTTTTTAGATTTCACACATAAGTGATATCACACAGTATTTGTCTTTCTCCCTCCGACTTATTTCATTAAGATTAATACCCTCCAATTCCATCTGTGTTTTTGCACGTGGCAAAATTTCATTTGTTTTTATGGCTGAGTAGTATTCCAGTGTATATATACCACATCTTCTTTATCCATCCATTTACTGATGGACACAGGTTGCTCCCATATCTTGGCTACTGTAACTAATGCTGCTATGAACACTGTGGTACATGTATCTTTTAATTTTTTTTTTCTTTCGGATATATACCTAGGAATGGAATTGCTGGATCATATGGCAGTTATATTTTTTAGTTTTTTGAGTAAACTCCACACTGTTTTCCACAGTGGCTGCACCAATTTGCATCCCCATCAAGTGTACAAGGCTTCCCTTTTCTAAGCCTAGGGTCTTCTGAAGTAAGAGTGAGAAGTAATGCCAGTCACCTTGCCTTATCATGCCTCATTTTATAACACATGAAAACACCTCATCAGCTGAAATCATTAGCACCCAAAGCCAAAAATCTCAACATGTGCTTGCCTTGCCAAATATCTAAACAGGGCTTCCATCAATTGTGGGAATGGGAATAGTTGTGAGAGCTCTTAGGATAACACCGTGGGTGAGGGGGCCAGTAGGAATATAATAAAGATCACACTTCAGGTTTCCAATTCATTTCCACAAATACTAAAGTGAGCTCTCATACAGACCCTGCAATAATTGCTAGAGAAACCAGAGTGAATCAGCTTTGGGATTTTTGTCCAAGGACTTCATAGTCCGAATGTAGCACAGATTGTGCAAAGCAAGTGGTGTTTTAAAGGAAGCAGAGAAGAACAGACTCTTGAGCCGAGTATTAGAACTCAGGTGAGCATTTGTCCGGAAGACAACAAGGAACAAGGGGAAGATGTTTATGCAGAGGGGAGAGAGAGTGCACAGAAAGTACTGAGAACATCTTGACATGCTCAGGGAATTTTTGAAGTTCAGTTTTGTTAAAAAATGTCATAGGTAATGGAAGAGATGATTTTGGACAATCCATCGGGGCCAAAATTACCAAAGAATGTTTTAAAGCTGCCACAAAAAATAAACATTTATTTTGTATGTCACAAAAAGCCATTACTTATTTTTTAAAAGAATATTTGCATCAGGGCCTCCTGAGAAAAATGACCAAGACTCTGGCCCAAGGTTTGAACTTAGAGAGACTTGCAGGGGGGGCAGCAGAGTGGCTCCAAAAAGACCATGTGAGAGGGAAGCACAGGAATGTCTCTCAAATCAAGTGTTTGCCAGAATAAAATAAATAAGTCATGGGGATCTATTGTACAGCAGGGTGACTATAGTTAGTAATACTCTATTGTATATTTGAAAGTTGCTAAGAGAGTAGATCTTAAAAATTCTCATCACAAGAAAAAAACTTTGTAACTATGTGTAGAGATGGATACTACCTAGGCCTATTGGGGGTGATCATTTTGCAATATATACATGTATCAAATCATAACGTTGTACACCTGAAACTAATACAGTGTTATATGTCAATCATATCTCAAATGAAAAAAAATCACCTGCAAAAAAAAAGAAAAGCCCCCAAACCAAAAACCAAAAGGCACCTGTTTGCCCAAACAGGGTAGCCCAGTTTAGTTACCAGAGCTCAGTAAAAAGGTTCTTGCAATAAGACCCGACTCAGATTCCTCTTAGTATCATTAAACTCTTAAATATATTCCTAACCTTATGCAGTTGGCACTATATATATATAGTAGACATTCCTCCAGGTTTCTGATATACATTACAGTCCAAATGGCATTATTTGGTGGCAAAGAGGCAATAGGTAAGGGATAAAAGCAAAGACGTTGCCCCCCAAGGTCTTGGATTTTGAGAGGGGGATCGCCACTGCAGGTCTGGTCCTTGCCTTCTGGGCTTGTAATCCTGGAATCCTGGTTTTTGTCAGTCAGCTAAGGGAAGACACATTTTTTTCACCTGCAGGCTCACATTAAACCAGCTGCTAGGGTGTGATGTGGAAAAGGGCACCTCGTGAACTCATGATGAGAAGTGCATCCGTCAGGCAGAGAGCAGACAGTCTGAGCGATGGAGAGGGCTTTGATCACGTCGGCTTACCAGCCGAAGCCATCCCGGTAGCACGTTTGCCTGTGATGTGGAATGAAGAAAGGGCCGCACATTTACGATCCCCCAGAGCAAGGCTGCAGACACAGGACAACAGCCCTCGGACCTTGTGAAGCAATCACCTCCCTCCTGGGACTGCTGGCGGAGCATCATGAGGGCATCGCGCTTCCTCTGCGCCTGCGCCTGCACGGCTACCTCGTCTGTGTGCTCCCCGGCATTACACCAACGTGTTGCTATAATCGACTGGATTTGTGCTTGTTACTACACCCCCATTCCAGTCAAGTTTTCTGAGCTTAGACTCGGGTCGAGGTGATGGGGTTTGGGTGTTTCATGCTGACAGAATCTGGATGCGCTCCCACGGATGACTGATGCTGTCTATTGTGCGTGGGCTTCACTCTCTCCGAAGAAACCTTCTTTCACTTTTCTGCAAGTTATGAGGAGAGACTGCGAGGCTGCCCACATACACCAACAACACAAACACAACACTGAAAGTCAAATTAAACACTCGGTTTCCAGTACTGATATATTTTCTGCCATATTTGCACATTTTTAGTGTTTTCTCGGAAATTTGGAAAGGGTAAGAGTTGCCCCCTGGGGTGTGCTGCCGTATTTTTTTGGAAAACACAACGTAGAACCAAATGGGAGAAAGACCGAGGCATAAAGGCAGTAGCAGAGACTTGTGGTTTCTGAGAAGCACAGACCTCTGAATACGTTTTCTGAAGAGTGGGTAAGGAATATTAAGTTATTGTAGACAAAATCAAGGTTGAGGTATGTGGGTGGGAAGCCAACAAGTCCTTGTATTTTATAGAAGGGAGCCAAGAAAAATTTGACCTTGATATTAAGCACATGTGAAATATACTGAAGAACAACTTGTACAATTAAAATGAGAGCTGTGTCTTTCTAACGTCAGACTGAAAAATAAAACAGAACACTATACATATAGCAAAATGTAAAAGTAGGACAGGCATAAACATGGGAAGTATGAGAAAGTACAGTAATCCTTAAAGGGAAGGTGGTTTCTATGTGTCTTGGATAAGAGTGTCAAATGCCTCTATAAACTGGGGGCTTCTCAGTATGAGGGCAAGGAGAATGTTCTAAATATCTGAGGACTGAGCCCTCAGACCATGCTTGACCATGGCAAGTAATTGGGGGCACCCACCGAGAGTTATGGTCACTTGTGTCTCAGATGAAAGATAATTTCTTCCACTTCCAGATCCAACATTGACAGTTTGAATTTTGCTATGCCTTTTCTATCATTTCAATTTTTTTTGTCAAGACACATTCATTAAAAGAACATTGCAAATAGCATCATTATTTGCTACATACATAAAGCATGAAATGGGATAAGGAAAAAAAAGAGGTTTGCAGTGAAATGTGAGTGACTTTAAGAACTTAGGGTGAAATAACTTCTAAAGAATAATGCACCTCTGCATTTTCCAGTGCTGTTACATCAGATATAATAACTTCAATTCATTGGTGGAGGAAAGATACATGGAGCGTGTGCTGATTTGGGGGAGTGCATACAACTGAATGGGGGAGAAGTATTAAATAATTTGTGACTAAATGGGGAATTTTATTTTATTTTTGTTACTTAAATCTTTTTTTCTTCTTTCTGTTTTTAATTTTCATAGCACTCGTTGGGAGGAAAGCACAATAGCAAATCCCTACTCCATGTCACTTCAGTATTTGATTGGGAGGATATCTTAAAAGGCTTTTTTTATTGAGTTATCTTTAGTTTCAAACATTTCGGAAAACTCAGAAATGAAAATGTGATGTAAAAGAAGAGTAACATGTACACGGATGAGCTGAAAAATTACAAACGACAGTGATATTCTGGACACGCAGCCTTCATTTCAACCTCTTGGTTAACATTCACTCTCGGTAAAGATTTGATTTTTTCCTACTTGCCTCTTTGTTACCAACTGTGACATTAATAGGGCTTAATTTCTCTCCACAATTCTTATAGACATATTTCTGGGCCGACTGAAAAAAATCTTGCGAGACTGGAGGAGTTAATTAGGGTTGGCAAACTTTTCACTGAAGCATTGAAAATTAGTTACTTCAACTCCTTCATATTTCAAAGTAGGATCTAATTTTAATACAAAATTAAACTGAGGGAAAATCTCCAATGTCTTTTGAAAGGTGCTCCACACTGTGGGTGCTGCCCACCCCAGTGGATGGCAACTCACTCGTTGGAGTACCTGATGGAGATGCCCCTGGAGTGAATGGTGTATGGAAGGATTCTCTGCTCTCAGAAATGTTACTCATCATGCAACCATGAAACTGATGTGATTTGAATGGACGCAATGCTGCCTGCTCTAGCTCCTTTTGCCTTTCACCACCTGATGGGTTGTCCCCCAGCGCCCACTCATCTGTCACTGCTGGATGCCAGGACCTCCTCAGCCAGGGCCTTGGAGCAGCCTTGGAGCGACAGCCGGGATTGAGAGTGGCCGCAAGCCTGGGTGCTGAGCACACAGTTTCTGAGCATCCCATTCCCCACTACTCACGGGTCCAGAAAAAGTGGTCTTGCTAAAGGAGATGGGCAGTGTGAAAACTGGTCATAAATCACTGAAGGGACACTCCAGATTACACTGGGCTGGCCAGAGAGCATCAGGCCAAGATGGGTAGATGTGAGCGTGAAGTTGGCAAAAGTCTTTTGCAAAAAGTCTGTCTCTAACATTGGTTTTATAGATTTCACTTCTCTACATTGTACCCTTGGATAAAATGTTATGTGTCAGTGTCTGACATCACAAACATTTACCTTTCTGCCTGTTCCTGTTACGTTTGGATTTCATTGCGTTCCTTAACTGTGTCTGATTAGTTGATCATATAAATTATGGTAATAGATTTCCTAATTTTAATCCATTCTTAAAACATTTTTTTGGTCATTGCAATTTTCTTTTCTTCTTCTTCTTCCTTTTTTTTTTTTTTTAATTTGACCATAATATGGTAGGCAATTTACTAGCATTTTCCTTAGGATTTATGCATTGGACGTGGTAAGTGTTTCTTTTTGTGAACTATCTCTATCGGTTTCATTATATGTGCTAATTATTTTTTGATGAAAAATGTAGCAACAAAGCCATTAAAAAATTACAAACTTTAAAAAAATGTATTGGTAGTTACTGGTTCAGTCAAGGTTTTAATTTCTTACTATGTTCAACTTTGTTCATTGGTGTGTTTATTGTATTTTCATATAGGTCCAGACAATTCAAATGCTTAGGCGAAACAAAATAGTCAAGTATAATTTTCTGACTCCAGGCTATTAAGAAATTTCTCCAAAGGGTATGCTAAGATTAGTACAGATCTGTCTTAAACCAGTGGGTATGTTCCCCTATGTTTGGGGTCAGAATACATTCTGTCCATTTTCTAGTCTCCACAATTAAGGAAACCTATTAGATGAGAGGGTACTCCATCTGAAAATTAGTCCAAGGTCCTTTCTGATAAAGTGCAAATCTGGGCTTCCCAAGCTAATCATATTCAGGGAACAGCCAGCTTTGATGCAGCTTTATCATCATCTATTTTTTTTTACACTGTGGGGATAAACATCCTTTTACTGATACACTGTCAGACTTTGATTCTGTGACTAGGAATCAGGTTTTAGCTAACCCTGCCTCTTTCTCCATCCTCACTGGCCAGTAGGGCCACTATTCCAGCTCATCAGCTCTTGCATGAATCTTTTAATGGTCTCTTAAAAGGTCTTTTATCTCTATTCCTACTCCATTCCAATTAATTGTTGACCTCATAACTAGGGAAAAATTTCAAAAATGCAAATATGACTATGCCATTTCTCAACTTAAAGCCCTAATACTCCTCTATTGCCCTTAAAATAAGCTCCGACTTCCTTAGGACAGCACAGTGCAGACAGCTCTTTAACATCTGTCCCTGTCCACAAGTCCAGCCCCATCTTCCCCCTTCCTCTTGCACACTGTCTGTGATTCTCCCAGCATGCTCAGTTCCTGCTTGTCCTTCAGGTCTCACCACCTGGGAGCTGAAGTTCCCTCCGTATCTGATCTCATAGCATCTTTTATGTGTTCCCTATAAGACTCATGCCATTTTACTGTAATACATTTTTTAGTGTCCCTACTGCCCAGTAATTTGTATACTTGAGACAGGAAAGTCCAATTGTTCTTATTCAAAGCTCACAGATATACACCAATGGCTAGTCCAGAGCCTCACATACGGTAGGTTCTTAATGTTTGTTGAAAAAATATGTAGTAACAAGGAAATAAGGAAAATAGAAACTACAGGATTTTCTGAGCAATGTAATGGAAGATGTGGATAATTGGAACATATTCCCTACCTATATGAGAAAATATCATGCTTGTTCAAGTAAGCTTGCATAATAAATACAACTACAAAAAATTAAAGAATAGATTATGGAATTGAAAAAACAAGTCTTCTAAAGTTCATCTGGATGAATAAACACAAAACAAAGGAAAGAACATCTTAAAAGCAACACGGGGGTATTATTGCCTCACCAGATAATAAAATGTGTAATAAAGCTAAAATAATCAAGTAATGTGTTTCTTGAGCAGGACTAAATAGATTAATTTAACAGAGTAGAACTTTCAGAGATAATTCTAGGCACAAATAAATGTGGGTGAAGATAGAATGGCAGTGTGTGACAACTGAACAACCAGCTGTAAAAGGACAGAATCAGATTCTCACATTCTGTACATAAAAGCTAATAATCCTATTATAAAAATGGAAGCATTTACAATTAAATTTTCACATCATTATTGGCTATGCAAGAGTTTTTAAAGCAAGGCACAAAAGGTAAAAACCATAAATATTTAAAATAAAAGACGTGAATACACACATTTTTAAATACGGTCAAAAGACCACAAAGTTAAAAGACAATCTACCTAGAATCTTTAGAACTAATTTCAACATAAATGCCAGATACTAGGTTAAGCTTTCTTTCAAATCACTCAAAGACTGAGACAACATAGAATAAAAGGCCAATGACAATCAATTTTCAAAATACGCCTGTGAGGGAAATAGATCGCTTTGATTAATATAAGAAAAATGTATCAAAATGCTACCTTTCCACATTTTTTCTACAATTAACACTTCACTTGTGTAACTGAAAATGAAACCATAGTACTGGCAATTATAATATTTCAACATAGAGTATAGGATGAGGCCAAAACTACTCTCAGAATTCAAAGCCTTAATGCTTTTGAATGACACTAGTGTAATGGATTTCTCTTTTCCTGAAACATAGTAATCACCATTTATTCACTCAATCCACAGGTACTGAGTAAGCATGTGGTATGAACCAGCCACTATTCTAGGCACTTGGACTACATCCAAGAATCAAAGATTCCTGACTTCATAAAGCTTTTCCGCTTATTCTGTTTTCTTGTGATTTGGAGCCAAAAGAGAAGAGAAGAGAAATTTCTTGCAAAAAAGTAGCCACGGTAATTAAAAAGTAAATGTAGGACATTATCTAAGAAGGGGTAAATAACCTGCCCCTACTGGTCAGTGTTGAGGCTGTAAAGGCCCCTTAAGTGACTCCTTCTGGTTCAGAAACAGCCAGGGGTCTTGTGTTCTCTCTTCATCCTTTCCCAGGACAAGAGGTGATGACGGAGGTGTGGGCACAGCCCAGCTGCCCTGGGGAAGGGATGCCCGTTCAGAGGCGTTAGTCAGAGGGACATCACCAGTTGTCCCTGGGCATCATCATCGCCACTGCTGCTACCTCTAGGAGGGGCTCTGACTGGGGAACCGGGGTGGCATGTGGTGAATGAACATCTCTACCCTCTCAAGCTTGTAGCTAAGACATCATGTTCATTGGAATAACCTGGATATTATCAGTGTCTGATTTGATTTCTCCCTGTGAGAGAGAGAAAGTAGAGTCCAAAGTACTTACAATGCAGGTGTCTTTGGCTCTCCTCATGAGCCCTACACCATGACTGAAATATTAACCATATTAGAATATACAAAGAATTTGTCTCTTGAAACCCAAATATCCAAGAGGACCCATATCCATAAATAAGGCTCCGTGACTTACCAAAGGCAACAAAAATATGCAACCACCACTCAGTGAAGAAATTGAACACTGCCAACTGCTAGTGTAAAGTGTTTCTTTGACAAACCGTACTATGACAAATCCTTGTTTTATGGGAATAAAGTATGCTTGTAAATTGATTACAGAAAAGAAACAATACAATTACTGCAATGAAGCCTTGACACTGTGTGAGCTCCCTAGAATGTGGTTTCAATCCTGGGGAAAATGGCATGGGGGGATTGATCATTTTTGAGCAGAATGGGAGCATAAACTGTAAATTAAGTTTGACTGAAGAAAACTAAAGAAGATAAACACACGTATACCTCCATGTTTTTTAAATTTGGTGAGCTGAAAGCGTACTTATTAAACACATGTAAGCAGAAGGAGAAAGATGCAATCACCTATAGTTCCATTATAGGATAGAATCACCTATGATCAACATTGCTATTGCTTGTACTACCTTCTCTGCTGTATCCTTTCTGTAGCACTTATCAGCCTACCTGTCATATTACATTTAAATATCTGCATCTTTTCATTCTTCCCACCACCCCTCAGGATTTATGCTTTACAAAAGTGTGTTCTTTTGTTCCCAGATATAAGCCTGGAGCCTATAACAATGCTTGGTGCATAGTAGCAGCTCAATAAATATTCATTAACTTGATGACTGAATTTTAAAACAAATTATATCTTTTTCTATTTTGTGTGGAACATGTTATAGAGTATGGAGAGATCGTAGTGACACTGGAAATGCTTCTGATGTACTATTATGTGCAAAGAATAGGTTACACTGATATCCCAACTTGATATGAATCCTGGACAGAAATGTATATATTTAGAATGATTTTTTTCTTGGTATAGATGCTTATTTTTCTCTTCTGTGCATTTCTACATTTAATTTGTTTTTACAATAAGTGTATATCGTGTTTATACCAAAAAGTAAAAATAAATAAAATAAATAATATGCAAATTATTTCCAGGAAAGTTATTCATTTGATGGTTGAGGACCTTTGGAGAGAGAAGCATGAGTCCATCAAAGGGAGTGAAGCTAAGTTTCACAAAAGCAAGATCCAATCAAGGACATTTGACCTAATCATGGTTAATGGATGAAGATGCAGCCCAATCAAGCTATAAGTGAATTGTTCTAGAGAATGCAGGGAACTGACCTAATCGCAGTCAATTGTGTCATGATGTTCTGAAGAAAGTTAGATAGAAGTTTCTCAAATTGTAATTCTGTTTCAACAGATTATATTATATATAATCTCATATATAATAGATATTACTACACATAAAATTATATATAATATATATGACTATTCATTCTCAATTCAATGAAAATGTTTTGAAGTATTTAATTGAGATAAAATAAAATTTAATTCCCGACTAAATTTTCTACCCAGGGTCAAATAATCTTATTTATTTATTTATATATTTACTTAATATATTCCTAGATTAGGGATATCTTCATGATGGAGTGATTTATCTATCTTCTCCCCTCATGCCCGTTGTTACCATCTTCAATGTATCATTTAGTGGTAATCCTTTTAATTGCGCCCCCAAATTTATTCAATTTGGGGTAATACTAATTGTAAAATGTTCTTGGTTTTAACGAGACGATAATTGTTTCCCATATTAAAAATAAAAGGGACATTAAAAAAAGGATTCTTTTTAGGAAAGCATTATCTTACAAACATATTTTGTTCATGACTAGCCTTCCTGGATTCTCAGCTCACCAAGAACTCAGCAATCTAATGCCTCCAAACCTGGGCAGACTGTGTCCCAAGTACACATTTTATGACAGTTTCAGTCTTCTCTATAAACAGGCTGTGCTTTGACCAGCAATTTACCAGGACTGATAATTAGCTTACTAACCAGGGGATCAGAAAGCAAGTCTCAAACAAGGGTGGAGAAAAGTCAAATTAAATTAGTATCTTAATATTGTTGAACCACCTCCCATTTTAAGTACAAAAGAGGGAAGTGTTGATTAAACATTTTAATTGATACATTCATTTATTCCTTCAAATGTTCATTGAATACTTACAGTATGTGAGGTGCAGTACTAAATCTATTTCATCATAGTCAAACTATTTTGGGACTATTGTATAGTTGAGTCAATCAGGATATTTTTATTTTGAGGATATTTTTATTCCTCAAATATGCAAGGATATTTTGACATAAGCATGCACTTACCCAAAAGAAATATGCCACTTATATTGTTCCACTGAGGAACACTGAATTATTCTTTGCATTTCTTTAGATCTTCTTCTGCGGAAGTTCCATCTATATTTAGATAAATATAATCATAATATCCCATCTGCAAAAGGGGAAATTAGCATTTTTGCGAGAAAGAGTAAATGAGCAGGGTATAGTTAGAATAATAAAAATGCTACAACTGTGCACATCGAACAATAAATATCCTTCTTCCTTCCCCCCACAGGGGTAAACCTCAACAGTCACAAAGTGTGAGGGAGCAAATATTTTCAACTTCTATATTTCATTAAATAGCCATATTTCGCCCTGGTTATTTGTAAACTGCTTCCTCACTGTGCAGTCCAATTAAAAATTTCAAACTTGAAAATATGAGTGATTATGCTTAGCTAATATCTAGAGGGAGAGCGAGCCACTGGCAGGCCAATCGCAAATTTTATTGATTAGAAATGGTTAAAACCTTAATTTTCAAGGAAGAAGTAGCCTAATTTTTTTCTTCTAGCTTCTAGACACATGAGCCAAGGTGTAATTCCTGGTACATCTCCCTGACTTTAGTCCTGAAAAGCAGGCAGATTTCAGACAGAACCTGTTTTTATCACAAGAATTGTCCAAAAAAGAAGACATCTGTTGCAAGGGAATAAACTATGGCTTGGAAAGTATTCTTTGGTGTTAAAGAAAAAGTACAAATATGTTCAGTGCTTGGTGAGTTGGAATTCACTGCTGCTAAGGGCCTCTATTACTCTATAAGGCAACGGATATTGAAATGCTCTAAAGGGATAAAGTGGGAGCTGGAGATTGGTGTCCAAGCCAGCCTCAACTGATATCTTAAAAAACAAAACAAAGCAAACAAACAAACAAACAAACAAACAAAAAACCCTCTTTCTACAAGGAGAATGAGGGTCAAGAGAAGTAAGCCTGGATTGGTCAAAAGTCCCTTTCCTGCTCTCTCCGCTGATACTGAGCTTTTTCCCACATCCGCTCACAGGTGAACCTAGAGTTGCAGACCAGAGACTCAGCAGGGAAGCACAAAGGTAGAGTTACTCAGTGCTCCCAGGCCTGTGGTCAATGCCCGCACAGTTGGTACGTGGAGAAAAGCTGAAACTCCTTCATTGAAGAACTGTTGGCTTAGCAATAACAGAAAAGAAAACAGGATTCTGAGAATGTGCCGCGGTATGCGGCCTCGTGCAAGGGGAAACACGGTAGTGTGCTTTCAAAGGGAGAGACGGGGCTGGGTGGATTTCAACAAGAGGCATTAGGAGGGCTCTTTACACTGCAATTGGGCTGGAAAAGAAACGAAACCAAAATACAAACAAAAATACTCTGCCTATCTGGGTGATCTGGAAACCTCTGGATGTTTTCCACAGTTTCCTTTTTTCGTGGTAATAAGCACAGAATATCAGCATCAGCGCTGGGTATGCCACCACTAACCCAGAGTCGGCAGGGACACAGTGTTCAAGTTTTGTCCATCTGGCCTTCCACATAGCTTCCGGGCCCAGGCAGGACAGAGGCCCCTCTTTTTATGTATCATAGCAGGTGGCCACACACAGAATTACAGTTGAAATATTCCCTGCATGGGGCAGACCAGGGACAAGACCTAGGGCTGTGGGGAGAGTTGCCACCAGGATCCAGTGACATAGAGCAGTGGTTCCTTCGTGGGCATAGAACCACCTGAAGAGCTTGCTGTGCGTCACTCTCCTGGCCTTTATCCCTAGAGGTTCTAATTCAGTGGGTGAGGCTGAGGTCCTTTAATTTGTTTTTCTAAAGACTTTGTGAACCTCCACTCTCATGTCCTGGTTCCCACACTTGAGTGTGTATCAGAATCACCTGCAGGGCTTTAAACACAGGGGTCTGAGAACTTTCCCAAGTGCCCAGATGATGTTGATGCTGATGGATGGGGACCACTGACCACAGATAGCCAGTGGCCACCCTGGTGTGAAAGGGGAGTGTGCAGCTCTAACAGGGCAGTGCCCCTGAGGGATGCCTGGGACGCAGGACAGCAGAAGTACCAGGACCTTCCAGTGCTGAGATTCTGACTCCCCTGAGGCTGAATGAAGCCAGGTTGTCTGGAGGGAGGGTGTGTAAATGCAGGGTACCCCCTGTGTGCAGCCCTGACCTGGAGGGCTCCCCAGGGCACACATCCAAGGCTCCCTTCTCCAAGTGTTAGTACCCATTCCCCGACAGACAAGGTCTGGTAGGGCCTTCTGTTGATGGAGAGGGACCACTGCCTGACACAGTTGCACCAGATGCTGGAAGAACGGTGTGTGAACTCTGGCCCTGGAAGGGCTGCTGAGACTCCCCCATATTTAGCCGATGGAACAGAACTAGACAGAAATCTGACAGCAGTAAAAAAAGAGAGGTGTTAATTGCAACCTTGCAGGTCAAGTAAGAGGAATGGGCAGTGGGTCGGAGGAGCAAAGCAGGATGCCAGCTCCCCAGCCTGAGGAACCAAGTCCCTGGTGAGGCTCACGAAGAACCACATATCAAGGAAAAGAGAAGAATTTTCTTGGAGGGTAAACATCTACACTGTAGAAGTGGCTCCTGCGTGGGGAAGATGAGAATTCTGCCCCACATGGAGGCCGGACTTTCGCTGCCCCGGGGAGACGCTTAGCACACAGCTTGGTTCTGATGGGCACGGGGAGGCCACAGCTCTCGGGGACAGTCCTGGGGAAGCTTCAAAAATGTCTTAGAAAGTGTGTGTTGTCTTCTAGTCACCCACTACTCAGATATAAATATATATATAACTATATGTATAACTGAATCACTTTGTTGTACACCTGAAACTCACATGCCATTGTAAATCAACTCTACATCAATTAAAAAAAAGAAATCTCTGGGTGCCCACTGTCCTGTTGCTCAGGATCTGGAGCTGGGAGTTTGGACTGAGGGTCTGTTCAGTCCTGAGGGTCAACTTGCAGACACGCGCCCAGGAGCCTGGATGCAGCTGCTTCTCCAACGGCAGCAATGTTCTCCCTCTGTCATATCTGCCATCTTCTATTTTGTGATTCCCTTATCCCTAGAGGCAGTCTTCCCTCCCATTCATATCAAGATTATAATGGATATAAAATAATCAATTATTTTGTTTACATTATTATCTGAGAACAGAAGCTGACAGGATCATTTTACTGAAGGAGCCCTATTAACAATCTCCACGTGTAACCTGAGTTGGAAATGACAAGATAAAACTTTATTCATTGACAGAGTTAAGTAATTGAAATTACAGAAAACTGGAGAGTCTAAATGAAGCAACACTTATTAAAGAAGAGGCAATTGAAACCAGGACACTCAAGGATGCTTATCAAATATGTTGGAACCTCATTAATTCAGTTCCCTTATATGAAAAAAAAAAACAAACCCTACAGGGCTCTTAATTATTAATATGTTCAAATATTATTTTTCCGCAAATTAGTCATGATTGAGAGGAAACCTACTTAGGGCAAAATCTGTATAAACATATTCAAATTTAAACATTTATAAGAAGACTTAACTTGTAGGAATAGAAATGAAATTTATATACTTGAAGTGCTTGATACTCATTCTATGCCATACATAAGGTCTAAATAATGAGACTTGTGTTTTCATAAGTTATCTCATTGTATGCACTTGGTGCGTCCCCCATTTTATTCTAGTGATGCATTTTATTTTAGAAATTATTAAAACTGCCTTTGAAATTATCTTCTAAAATATACTTGATTTTTTTTCAGGTGAGTTTCTCTCTTTTTGCCTAAAACTGAACTTTTCTCATCTCAGGCTGCTTCTCCCCCTGAGTTTCCTGTGTCCACTCTTGGCCCCTGCAGTCTTTCAGTTACTCAAGGCGGAAACAGAATTTTCACTGAGCACTTCCTCTCACGCTCGCAGCAATTCAGCCCCTAAGTTCAGAAAATTCTGCCCCCAACTAACTGCAAATCCTGCCTGAGTCTGTGCCTTCATCGAGCCCACCTGGAGCCGTTCCAGGACCCCTCTGATGAGTCTCCACTGGCCGTTACCGACTTTTCCCTGTCTTCTTGTCACACACATCGGATTTATTCCCTGGATAGTTTATGTACCAAAAGGACACGACGCGTCCCTGCTTACGTCCCAGGAAGGCCTCTCTGTTGGCTCCAGTTGTGTGAACCGCCACAGGCCCCTTTATCATGAGCTCCCGCTCTCAGGGTTACCTTTCTCCTCTGATGTCTTGTTGGCCCTCCATACATTCTGCTTTCCTGTCCTTTGGACTCTCTGCTTCTCCTGATTATACCTGGCACCACAATCCTTTGTCTGTGCTTTCCATTTCTAATGACTTTCTTCAATTTGTAAACCCTTTGTTGTCTTTCAGAAAACAACTCAATATCACCTCCTCTTAGAAGATCTTTTGGTCTCTCACCCTGGGACAAGTCAACAGAGACTAACGGTCTTAGAGCAAATATATGCAGCACATTCGCACATCGGAATCATCTAAACCCCGACTTCTCATTTGGCCGTATTTTGTCCGCGCACAGAAGACCACAAATACTGACTAGCTTGTCGAGTGGCTGATTAAGTGGATAAAGGGAGAAGTGGGATGGACATAGGTAATCCCGCCCTTTTTTCACACTTTGATGATGTCACTCATCCTTAATACTATTCTCTAAGAAGGATGCAGAGAACTGGAGAACATATAAGGGTGGTAAGGAGACCCGAAATCTTGCAATTAAAAAAGCGGAAGGGGGATGTTGAGACTGGCCCAAGAGAGTAAGCAGAACATTCAAATGCTTGACAAGGGTGTCGAGTGAAAAAAAAAAAGGAACTATTATATGTAGCTTCATGGATTAGAAGAGAACTAGTGGGCTAAAGCTACAGAAAGAGATAAGTTATTCACTCTCTCCTGTGTGTACTTTACTTGGAAATAATATTGGTCACTGAATGATGAATTTAAAAATTTAGACATATTCATATGCAAAGCCAGTAGAACATGTCTGACAGCTAAAGAAAAGATATGTCAATAAAAATGGAAGTTGTTAAATCATGGAAGATTGACAAAGAGGATTACAGAGACAGAAGTTGATCATGGCCATCTAAACCCTTTGCTTTTTCCTGGATAAAATAACCTTCCAGGTTAAATAACGTATTCAGCCAGCCTTGCAATAAGAGTTCTGTTTAGAGAGGGGTACAAAACTATCAGAGTCTAATAACACTAACTTTAATCATATAATTTAACTAATTTAACTACCCCTGTTGAGGCTGTTTATAGAACAACCTCATAAAAATTTACTTTGTTTTGGGGAGTATATACTAGTTGAACTGACACAAGTGTCTACTTTGCCTAACAATTCAAATTTGAATTTTAAATTACAAATTGGTTTTGGCAATCCATCTGGGACTCTGATAAAATTGATTTTCTGAGTAAGAAGAGAGAAGAGGAAAACTATGTTGAAATGATATGTACAGAATTCAGCAGGAGAATAGAAAAACAAGCTCTTAATTTTTCTCAGAGAATCAGGTCAAACTCCAGAGGGTAGGTGTTATCAGAGTTGAGACCTGAAAAATAAACAGAGTTCATTCATGCAAAAGTAGGAGCAGGTCATTGTAATCAAGCATCATGGATAATCTTTGTGTGGGTTAAAGAGGTGAGGAGCATTGAAGTCAGGAAGTGCAAATAGCTCAGGGCACCCTGGGGTGGAAAATGTGTGTGGAATCCCAGGAAGGGAGAAAGCAAGCCTCCACAGGTTGGCAGGGACCAATGCATCAAGCACTTTGCTGCAAGAGATTTTAGATTTTATCCAGTAAATAATTGGGATATATTGAAGAATTTTGGGTAGGTGAGTGACATTTTCAAATTTTTAAATGGATAGACAAGGCAACAATAGGATGATGAATTAGAGACAGACCTGAACAGAGACCTTAGGAAAACTATTCTAATAGACCAGCCAAGAGAAGAGCCACAGAGTGACAATAAGAATAGGTAAGAAATGGCAGATTTGCAAGATTTTATATACATTGAATTGACATAATTTAGGGACTGATAGGATTGGAGGCTAAGAGATGATTCATCTATTTCCAAAATATTGAGTTCTGGTTTTGGTGAAACTTCCTAGATAGTTTTAGCCTACATTGTTAGTTTCTTATTTTGAAATTCTAGTTACGTGTTTTTATTTATTTATTTATTTTTGGCTGTGTTGGGTCTTCGTTTCTGTGCGAGGGCTTTCTCTAGTTGTGGCGAGCGGGGGCCACTCTTCACCGCGGTGCACGGGCCTCTCACTATCGCGGCCTCTGTTGTTGCAGAGCACAGGCTCAGTAGTTGTGGCTCACGGGCCCAGTTGCTCCGCGGCATGTGGAATCTTCCCAGACCAGGGCTCAAACCCGTGTCCCCTGCATTGGCAGGCAGATTCTCAACCACTGCGCCACCAGGGAAGCCCACGTGTTTGTTTTTTCTTACTAGTTTTGGCTATTTGGTTTGTATTGTTTCATTCGCATATATAATGTGTCACCAAAGGGGCTAGAGTGTATTGTTTGACTTTTCACAAATATTCCTTCTCACCTCCCACACTAGGAGGAGTCTAATTTCCAACGAATTCATGTTGGGCTTGGATTGAAGCACAAAATAGAGCGGACTGGGAGTGGATCTGATAGAGGCCACACCAGCCTAGAGGCTTCAAGTGCCATTGTGGGGCTCAGCGAGCATTCCTGTGGCCTTGCTCTCTGCTAGGGAAACATCACGTTCCGGGTAGGGCAGCTCGTTCTGCCTGGTGCTGGAATAAGAAGAAATGTGATCAACCTCTCAGAACAAGCCACTGCCTTCAAACACGAGTAAGAAGTTAATGCTTGCGCTAAGAACTGGGATTTGGGGATTGTATGTTACTGCATCAAAAGCTGACTAATTCAGGGGCTGCATGGTCCTTTGGAGCAGAAAACATATTTCTGCACCTAGACATCTTTTTCGTGGTGTCTTAAAGGGGGTATTTCAAAAATGGGGTACATTAAAATAAAGAGTTAATTTGAAAGGTAGAGGATTTTTATAAAAGCACCCTCTTTGGAAGGTAAACCAAAGATCTTGCACATGTTTTTTTTTTTTTTCCAGAAGACCAGTTTTGAGTAACTATCTACTTGCATATTAACTTTTCTTGCATAATCTTTGTATTTCCAGATAATTATTTTAGAATACCTCCTTACATCCTGTATCATTATGGTCCTCTTCTTAGGGATCTGGACATTCCTGATTCACTATTTATAAATTTGAGAGAGTACTTTTGAGAATAAAACATTGTAAGATGTGAGTAGTAATGACATGATGATAAATTATCAGTGTTGTAGACCAGGTACATTATAGAAAACAACACAACCAAAATCTCTCCCTTCTTCCTCTTTTCTTCCTTCATTATGCAATATGGGCTTTGGTGGTGGTAAGAGCATTGAAGACCATATTTTAACATTTTCAAACTAAAAATTTTGTGGTAAAACTCTGTGCAGTGTTGAATTATACTGGTCCCTGCTGCCATGATATGGTAGATCTCTAAGGCTTAAACTGGACCCCCAAAAGAAGGAGTTCTAGCTTCAATAACAAGAATATGCTAGACCCATAATAATCATCCCTTACATACTTCCTGAAATAAATTGTTATATTTATTTCAATACAAGTATTAGTTTTACTACTACTAGTAATAGCTGCTATTTCTGAACATACCAGATACTATGGATTTACATACATTGACTCACTCAAGCCTCGCAACATTCTTAATAATAAGCATGAATATTCCCATTTTATAGACAACAAAACTGAAGTTGAAAGAGACTAAGTGATAGGTTTACTAATGCTGTAACCAGGCTTTGAACCTAGGTCTGTCCATGTTCTCACACACAATTACATCCAACACAGGCTGAAAGGCATGTACAAGTATACAGAGTTACTCTAGAAAAATATTATAACTTGTGGTCTGCCATTATTATATCACTTAATTTTTGTTCCTAATTCCTAATTTTTTTCCTCCTTGAGCTAACATCTGGGTCATTTAAAAAAGTCACAGCTACGCATCTTCTGTGGTGACAGACACCAGCAGTACATCTAGACTGAAAGTTACTGCTTCATTGGATTTCCAGATTCATTATGTGTGGGCTTAGTTATTAGGTATTATACTTCTCTGGTGAGTTTTTTCTTGTAGTTGAGAACATTCTGTGTTCACGAGAATTAAATCATTTTCATTATTTAATTTGTAGGACATTTCTTTATTAAAAGGAGAGAGTTAATACAACCACTGAAGCCCAAATTCACCATTGATTAAAGAGACCAACCATGTCACAGGACAGAGCATGGAGCCAGTGTCAACTTTCATGGCTACATAAATGAATACATGTTCAGCCATTGATACGCACGCACACAAGCATACACACAAAAATAAAAACAACTGAAATTCACTTTTCATTTTACATACTTTTATCGCACATGTGAAATAACAAGCATGGCATCTATTTTAAAGAACTTTAATATACAATATTTAAATTTTAATTTGTGCATTAAATGTTTAAAAAGTCAAATTAGAAATCTTACCTTAAGCATTGTCCATCTTATAATTACTACAGGTTGTGTAATTCCTAAGATGTCAATATATCTCTTTTTAACAGAAAGAAATCAAACTGCATATTAAGTCAGATTTTAAGCTCCTTGTCATCTATGTATTTGTATCATGATTCCATTTGTGTATGCAGAAAATTTACGAGGACAGAGACTTTTAGTATACCCAGAGGATACAGAGCTGGGCTATCCAATAAGGAAATGAAAAACTATCTTTTTTTTTTGCATGGCTGAATTTTAAAATCCTCCAGTCTCTCATTATGTCAAACAGCATATGCATAAACAATTTCTCAAGTTTTGTCTAATAATATGGCCACAAAGTGTTACTTCCCAAAATTATAAAAATGAGGAAATAAACTCAGGTACCCCTTATTTGGGGGAATGGCTATTTGGATAACATTTCTCTCCTATCATGCATTCATGAGTCCCTACAGATTTTAAATAACATAATTTACAGCTGTTCTAAAAGACTTACAAGTTCAGCAATATTCCCCTGGAACAGGAGGCTTGCTGTGTTTTCTGGATTATTGAATTCTCAAAGCTACCATTCGATAAAAATACAAAGCAACTTTTAAAAGTCTGTGCCTATTTTCCTTTCGAACTACTACTTCTTTGTTATTCTCATTGAGCTGGTTTTCCTTCAAAGTTAAGGTAAGAGGGAGATAAGATTTAGAATGAAAAAAATGAGTAAAAAAGAAAAAAGGAAGCAAGAGAGTAGGGAAGGAAGGGAGAAAAGAGTGAGGAAGGAGAGGAGGAGGGAAGAGGGAAGAAAGGAAAAACTATAAGAAAAAGAAGAGAGAAATAAGTTCGACAAGACACTCATTTTTTAATATTTTTGCATGTCTAAAATCAGTTTGTGTCTTGCTATTGATGGATCTTACAGTGTCTGTTTGCCACCCAAAGCATCGATCACATGCATACAGCTTGTTCTTTTTCTTGATGACATGACCAGTCAGCTGCAGTGTTCAATCACCAAATCTTTTAAGAAATTTTGAGGAAGGCATATGAGTCCCAGTTATTATTTGTTAGAATCAAGAAGGTGAGAGCATCAGAACTTGCAGAAGGGTACAGGGGTTTGACAAAATTCCCAGAGATAATAATGAAGCACTTTTATGAAACACTGCATGACAAATGCTTATGATGGCACAAAGGACAATATTGTGTGGAAACATGAGGATATCAACAAATATTATAGCTAAAATTATTCAGAAGAGTTAACGTCTGAAGATGAAGAAGTTTAGGAACACATCAATCAATTCATTTTGCTTATGTTTTTCTTCTTATGTATGTACAAGGGTGATTTATAATAAAAACTTACTAAAAAAAGCTTTTTCAGTAAATATAAAATAGAAATTCTGAGTTATTAGAAAGCACTCTGCCATTATTTGGCAGTTTTCTCTTTCTCAGTTATACATAAATTAATGTTACATTTAAATGATTACATGCATTAAATTTTATTGGAATTTAATTTTTAAAAGAATAAGGAAAAAAAAGAAAAGAGGCAAAAGATGTATGTAATCAGAAGAAAAACCAGAGTATATGAAAAAGTGTTCAACATCACTAATCATCAGGGAAATGCAAATCAAAACCACAATGATATATCACCTCACACCTGTTAGGATGGCTATCATCAAGACAAAAGATAACAAAGTTAGTGAGGATGTGGAGAAAAGGGAACATTCACATACTGTTGATGCAAATGTAGATTGGTACAGGTATTATGTAAAACAGTATGGAGGTTCCTCAAAAAATCAAACATTGACCCACCACCTGATCCAGCAATCCCACTTCTGGGTGTATATCTGAAGGAAACAAAATGAGTATCTTGAAGAGATATCTGCACACCCATGTTCACTGCAGCATTGCCCCATAGCCAAGATATGGAGACAACCTAAATGTATTTTGACTATGAATGGTTAAAGAAAATGTGGTGTAAGACTGACTCAAGAAGAAATAGAAAATTTGAATAGACCAATTACAAGTCAAGAGATTGAATCAGTAATGAAAAAAATTCCAACACAGAAAACTCTGGGTCCAGATGGCTTCACTGGTAAATTCTACCAAACATTCAAAGAATAATTAATATCAATTCTCCTCAAATTCTTCCAAAATATAGAGGGAGAAGGAACACTTCCAAACTCTTTATACAAAGCCAGCATTATCTTGACACCAAAACCAGATAAGGATACCAAAAGAAAAGAAAACTACAAACCAGTATCCCTGATGAATACAGATGCAAAAATATTCTCAACAAAATATTAGCAAACTGAATTCAAGAACACATTAAAAGGATTACACACCATGACCAAGTTGGATTTACCCTGGGATGCAATGATGGTTCAACATACACAAGTCAATAAATGTCATTTATCACATCAATAAAATAAAAGATAAAAATCACATGATTATTTCTATAGATACAGAAAAAGCATTTGACAAAATACAACATCCTCTCATGATAAAAACCTTTAACAGATTGGGTATAGAAGGAACATACCTCAAAATAATAAAGGCCATGTATGACAACCCTACACTTAACATTATCCTCAATGGAGAAAAACTGAAAGAGTTTCATTTAAGATCAGGAAGGAGATAAGGTTGCCCACTCTCACCACCCTTATTCATTTTAGTATTGGAAGTCCTAGCTAGGGCAATTAGGCAAGACAAAGAAATAAAAGGCATCTAAATCAGGAAGGAAGAAGCAAAATTGTCATTATTTACCGATAATATGATCTTATGCATAGAAAACCCCAAAGAGTCAATCAAAAAACTGTTGGAATTAATTAATGATTTCAGTAAGTGGCAGGTTATAAAATCAATTTACAGAAACCAGTGACATTTCTTTACACAAATGATGAAGCATCAAAAAAAGAAATAACAAATACTATCCCAATTATAAGAGCATCAAAAAAATAAAATATGTATAAATAAATTTAACCAAGGAAGTGAAAGTTCTGTACAATGAAAACTCTAAGAATTTACTGAAAAAAATTAAAGAATATACAAACAAATGGAAAGACATCCCATATTCATGGATCAGGAGAATAAATATTGTTAAAATGGCCATACTACCCAAACCATCTACAGATTCAATGCAGTCTCCATGGAAATACCAAAGGCATTATTCCCATAAATAGAAAAAACAATCCCAAAATTGTATGGAAGCAAAAAAGACCCAGAACAGCTAAAACAGTCCTGAGAATAAAGAAAGTTAGAGGTATCATACTTCCTGATTTCAAACTATACTACAAAGCCATAGTCATAAAACCAATATGTTACTGGCACAAAAATAGACATGTAGATCAAGGGAACAAGAGAGAAAGCCCAGAATTATATCTTGGCATATAAGGTCAACTAACATTTGACAAGGGAGCCACAAACACCCAGTAGGGAAAGAATGGTCTCTTATCACAAATGGCACTGGAAAAACTGGAGAAAAACATGCAGAACAATGAAATTGGACCCCCTATCTCACACCACTCACAAAAATTAACTCAAAATGGATCAAAGACTTAAACATAAGACCTGATGCCATAAAACTGCAAGAAAAAAATGTAGGGAAGAAGTTCTTCAATGTTGGTCTCAGCAATGATTTTTTGGACATGATGCCAAAAGCACAAACCGCAAAAGAAAAAATCAGCAAATGTGACCATATCAAACTTAATGGCTTCTGCACAGCAAAAGAAACAATCAACAAAATAAAATAATAGACTATAGCATTGGAGAAAATTTTTGCAAACCATATATCATGTAAGGGGTTAATGTCCAAAATATATAAAGAATTAATATGACTTTATAAGAAAACCCCCCAAATAATCAGTTTAAAAAATGGGCAGAAGAACTTAATAGACATTTTTCCAAAGAGGACCTCAAAATGGCCAATGGGCACATAAAAAGCTGCTCAACATCACTAATCATCAGGAAGATGCAAATGAAAACCACAAGATATCACCTCACACCTGTCAGAATGGCAAGTATCAGGAAGACAAGAGAGAATAAATGCTGTCGAGGACGTGGTAAGAAGGGAACACTTACACACTGTTGGTGGGAATGTAAATTGGTGCAGCCACTGTGGAAAACAACATGGAGGTTCCTCAAAAAACTAAAAATAGATCTACCATATGATCCAGCAATTCTACTTCTGGGTATATACCCAGAGGACATGAAAACTGGATTTCAACAAGATATATGCACACTGATGTCTATCGCAGCATTATTCATAATAGCCAAGACATAGAAAAACCCAAATGCCCATCAACAAATGAACAGATAAAAAAGATGTGGTATCCATAATGGAATGTTGTTCAGCTATGAGAAAGGAGGCTATCTTGCTATTTGTGACCAACATAAATGGACCTTGAGCGTGTTGCGCTGAACGAGATAAGTCAGGTAGAGAAAGGTAGGTACTATATGATATCACCTATATGTGGAATCTAAAAAAGTCAAACCTGTGAAAAACAGAGACTAAGATGGTGGTTACCAGAGGATGGAAGTGGAGGCGTAAGACTGATGGTGTTTAAGGGTACAAATTTGTAATGAATAGTTAAATAAACCATAGAGATCTAATGCACAGTATAATAAATATTGACAATAATAGTGTACTATAATGATGTAATATGACAAATATTGCTCCAATGGTAATGCATATTACAGTATGTAAGTGTGCCAAAGTAATACTTTATACACTTTAAATTTACAAAATGTGACGTGTCAAGTTTATCATATAAAAAAGAAAATGATATATATATATATATAAATATATATACATACAGTGGACTATTATTCAGCCATAAAAGAAGGAAATCCTGACATTTGTAATAATATACATGAATGTGGAGGACATTATGCTAAGTGAAATAAGCCAGACAGAGAAAGACAAATGCTGTATGGTATCACCTGTATGTGGAATCTTAAAAAAAAAAAAGCTGATTTCATAGAAACAGGGAATGGAATGGTGATTGTAAAGGGCTGGAGGGAGGGGGGAAATGGGTGATATAGGTCAAAGAGTACAAATTTTCACTTATAAGAATAATAAGTTCTGAGGCTCTAATGTACAGCACGGTGACTAGTTAATAATATGACATTGTATACTGAAAGTTGCTGAGAGTAGATCTTAAGCATTCTCACACCAAAAAAGAGTTAACTATGTAACTATGTGAAATGATAAATGCATAAATTTTCCTGATCTTGATTAATCACTCTACAATGTATATGTATATCAAATCATCACATTGTACAATTTAAATATACACAATTATATGTGTCAATTATTCCTCAATAAAGTTAAACAAACTAGAGGAAACCAAAGGAATAGCTAAAATTTAAAGGAATGCTTCCTTATCTAGAGATCGCTGTAGCTAAAAAGATAAAGAGAAGGGGAAAAAGAATTTCTTAAAGTGAGTTTGGCATCATTAATACTTTAATATATAATTCTATTTTGGAATATAGATGTTTAAGACTTTTGCCTAATGACTTTTTGTTTTTGTAACTTTTTGAGATTAGTAGCATAAAATGCTGGTAAAATGTAAAGAGCCCTTAAATATAAGTAACTCATCCTGAATTCCAGTCCTGCAAAACAGTTAACATCAAAAGCTTTGTCCATTATTTTTGACCAAGTTTTCTTTCTCCCAACGATACTCATGATTTCTGTGCCATTTGACATTTCTCTGACCCTGCATTTCTAATTAGCTATTAGTCTGCTGCCACATTGCTGACCCATGGCCCTGTCCTTAGTATCAAGGCCTTCAGAAAGGTCCGTATTCACATACCATCAACGTACTCTTCTGGGGGCTTTGTGACTCCTATGCTCATTAGTTTTGTTTTCTTGTCTATTGTAAATATTTAGACCTTGGTATTCCAAATCTGGCCATAAAATCTTTAGCTGGTCTAAAAGTACAATAGGGAAACCAGACTATATCTGTTTCAGGGTATTTGCTCAATGCCTGTCTAGTCAGATCTAGACAAGTACTAGATATGTGAAATTGATTTTACCTTGTATCTTGAAAATTTCCCTATGGTAACTGTTATGGATTGAATGTTTGTGTCTTCCAGAATTCATAAGTTAAAGCCCTAACCCCAAATGTGGCTGTATAGGGAGATAGGGACTTTGGGAAGTAATTTTGGATAAATGAGGTCATAAGGACCTTGATCCAACAGCATAAGTGACATTATAAGAAGAGGAAAAGCACCAAAGCTCTTTCTCTGCGTGCATGCCCTGAAGATAGACCAGGAGGGCACACAGGGAGAAGGCTGCTGTCCTACAAGCCAGGAAGAGGACCCTCACCAGAACCTGAGCATGCTGTACCCTGACCTAGGACTTCTGGTCTTCAAAACTGTGAGAATGTAAATTTCTCCCAGGCTGTGATATTTGTCATGGCTGTAAGAGCAGACTAAGGCAGTGACTTCCCCAAAGCTCAATACTTTTCTAATGCCCCTTTTTCTCCCTACTAGAACTTTCTCCCAATAAACTTTCATGGGCGAGGGGAGGAATAAATTAGGAGTTTGGGATTAACAGATGCACACTACTACATATAAAATAGATAACCAACAAGGACCTACTGTACAGCACAGGGAACTATACTCAGTCTTTTGTAATAACTTATAAGGGAAGAGATCTGTATAATATAAGATCTGTATAAGGGAAGAGATCTGTATAATATATATATGCACACATATATATATGGACCTGAATCGCTGTGTTGTACACCTGAAACTAACAAGATATTGTAAATCAACTGTACTTCAATAAAAAAAAATTTAAAAAGAAAGAAAAAATTAGATAAAACTAAAGAAGTCTGAATAAAACATTGACTTTGCTTAATTAAAAAAATAAACTATTCATAACTTGGAGTAAATTTAAATGAATTTATTCCCTCTTTCAAAGATATATCCTTAAGCTTTTATTCTCTTTTCCTTAATTGCGGGTTAAAATGTTCTTTTTTGGTAGGTAGATTGTATTTGTGTCAAATTATCAATTTCTTTTTATCTTCAAGATGTGTTTACAATATCTCAAATATCTCATTTAATCCTTCAACAACAGTTTGAGGTAGACACTATTATTATCTCTGTTAGAGAAGAAGAAACTCAGGTTTAGGGATTTAAATTACATGCTAAATCCACTCAATTAGCAAATAGGCAGATCAAGATACACCTAGAAGGTTCTCCATGTTCTTGACCATGACACGTCACAGCCTTTATGCAGACAAGTCATCTTTTCTACTTTAGGAAGTGGGTCTCTGGAGAATTTCTTGTGGTCTTGGGGAAATAGCGGTCTTATTCTAAGCACAACACCTCTACTCTATAAGGAAGTGAATAATTTATCTGTCTAGAAGTATGTCTTTCTGCTCAGGTTTACTCCTAGAAATGACCAAAACCATTTGCTAAAAAGGAGGAGAAAACAGGCAGAAAATGCAAAATTTTAGTAGAGTTGATATTAGAGGGACATATTGATATATTAATTCAAGTTATATTTATTATTTCCTATTATACTTGTTAAATATTTATTAGAAGGTTATGTATGTATAGGGTGACTATAATTTATTGTCTAAAATAGAATCCTTTTGAGTGAGAGATGACACTAAAAATAATTAAAATTATAAAATCTTTGTTATATTTATTTATTGAGTCATGAATAGTTTTATTATACTGCTGAATTTAAAATGCTTTTTAAAAATACCATAAAGATAACATATCTCTGCATGTTGAAGCAAAATTGCAAAATTTTATGTCTGTATATTGGTTAGCTGAACCTTCAAAATAACATATGCAGAATATTTATTCTTGGTATATGTTCACATACTTTAGTTTCTTAGCCATATTTGTCTAATATCATATTACTTATATTTTTTGAAGTATATATACGTTCTCTATATTTAGATATCTATAATGTTTTATTTTTACTTTTTTGTAAGTTGCCTGAAATCTTCAAGGTTGCATTTTCGGGTTAATAAATGTAAAATCATCTAAAAGTATATACTCAATGAACCACATTCCTGGGGTTTACCAGGAAGATGTGGTGTCTTATGCCCCAGGGGTGCCTTTGAAATACATTCACATCACTGAATATTTGTGCCAAGGGATTAGCTTGAAAGTATGTAAAATGCTGGGAACTGTCCAGGTGCTTTGAGGTTAGAGCTGTTATGTACTGAGTAGACCTCCCAGGAGAGCACTGTCTCTCTATTTCCTATTAAATTACCAGGTACTTCAGATAGCAGCACGAATCAGCTGAATCACACTTGGGACCACCTCTGCTGGAGAAGGACCCCGATCTCTTACTTGGCAACAAGAAGGGGTTGGTGTATAGAAGTTAGCTCTGGCCTCTGGCAGACCAGTCTGTTCACACAGCTGGCTACCATGGCTTCAGAAGGAAGGCTGGCTAATTCTGTTTCAGAAACAAAACATTTCTAAAGACATATTTAACAAGGGTTACACTTTAGTGATTTAGGTAATTTCCTTTTAAATTTCCAAATTAGAGTTAACAATTTTAATATAATTGAATTTAGGAGAAAACGTCTTAATTGGATATATGTGTTTAAGACATTTATTTAAAATATTTCCTTTTAACTTAAGAGACTTAACCTTGTCCCCCCCACCCCCCCACCCCCTCTTCCTTTCTCTTTAGGTGGGGTGGTAACAAAAACACACAAGGAAGACTTTGGTGGTATTCCTCCAAAGGGGAGGTAGAGAGAGAGCCACTTGCCAAAGGGGGAGTGAAAGGTAACCTTTCCTATTTACAGGTGCGGTCAGGACTCCAGTGTCTGGGATGGGCAGTTGGTGTGATGGTGTAAACTCAGAGGCTTGGAACTTAGGAGACCTGGGCTCTTTGTTCCTTGTCAGGGAAGGCCAGGCACTGCCTCAGGGAGGTCCCTCCCCACCCCATTCCCATGTGGAGGCAGCCAGCAGTGGTCTGTCTCCACCAGGTGTGGTCAGGGGTTTAGAGGCCCAGTGGCGGTCCCAGCACTGTGCATGGTGGCTTGGTGCAAACTGGAAGACACAGTACTGCCATGTGCAGTGGCATTTTCTAATAACTACAAAAGTGTTGATGAGAATGGGGCTCCCAGGTAGCACCCCATTTCACACTTGGTCTCCATTCCCACTGATCCAGATTGGAGCCTACTGACCTGGCCAGCTCTTTCTGGGATCTGTGATAAGGCCTTCACTTTCAGAAGCTTTCTGTTGCAGGAAAGAAAGTGGGGCACGAGAGGACGGTCACATCCCAGGTCTCAGGTGAGTCCCTGGGATGGCCGCCAAGTGTGGGTTCTTGGCTTTGCACAAGAAAAAATTCGAGAGCGAGGCATAGTAAAGTGAAAGAAGGTTTATTAGGGAGAGACATACTCCATAGACAGAGTGTGGGCTACCTCAGAAGACAAGAGTCCCCAGGGTACAGGGTTGTCAGGTTTTATAGGGATGGGTAATATCATAGGCTAATGAGTGGGAGGATTATTCTAACTATTTTGGAGAAGGGGTGGGGATTTCCAGGAATTAGGCCATCGCCCACTTTTTGGCCTTTTATGGTCGGCCTTGGAACCGTCATGGCGCCTGTGGATGTGTCTTTTAGTGTGCTGATGTATTACAAGGACAATATAATGAGGCTCAAGGTCTAGTGGAAGTCAGTCATCTGCAATCTTGGACCTAGTTGGTTCTAACTGGTTTATGTCGTTCTTTTAAAGGTTGTGCCTTGCCCCCTTTCTGTCTCATTCCCACACTCCTGATTGACTTTTACTGCATCTGGCAGCACATCCTCCTGCTTTGTGGGTTGGCACTATTAAAGACACAGCCTGTATCATTGAAAATGCAGTCTGGTTTCTGTTTTTCATTCTTTTTTTTTCCAAGTGAAAATTTCTAGAAAAGGAAGGGGCCACAACAGCTTTTCTCCACTACTTAAAAATCAGAGGTCCTGTTAACGCACCTTTATTTTTTACTTTTCTGAATAAATGTCCATTTGTTTCCAAAGCACTTGCACCGTACTCCACACTCTCCCCACTGATTTGGAATACCATTTTCATAATTATAAAATTATGAAATAATTTTTTTATAATAAATATTACCTTTATTTCCACCAATGCTTATTTATCCCAGCAGTACTTTAAATTATTGAAGCTACAGAATGTTTTTAACTTTAAGAAATGGCAGTTTCTTTTCAGTGTTCTTATTTTTCCAAAACTTATACTCTTACAGAATCTTCTATTTGTGGCTATGGCTTTATGGATATAAACCCACATATAGCTGCGATTGCATAATATTTACAGATGAATTTGGGAAGAAATGCATGTTTGTAATTTTGAAATTTTTTCTATAAATGTAGTACATAAATCCAGTTATTCAACATTTACATATTTCTTTATGTTCCACAGTAAAGTTTTGTAATTTTTAGTAATAGATGAGTTCAGTTAACTTTATTGCTTGATTTTTAAAAGTTTTTTACTTGTTGCTATGAACTAGATTTGTTCCTCCATTGTATTCTGATGGATTATATTTGGTTTATGAGAAATTTTTTTGTTGCTGGTGTTCCTAATTTTTTTAATTGTTGCCTTTTTAAATTTTCTAAGTTTTCTAAAAATGATCAAACATATATTTTTAAAGTGCAAAAAGAAACATAAACATACATGCTCATTGAGGGAATTTTAAAATCTTATAAAAAAATATAAACAAACACAATCACCCACCATCCCACCATTGCTCATGCATTTTTTTCCTCTTGCCTTTATCTATGTATATATGTGCATAAATACCAAAAGTGAAGTTATGTTAGCTATAACATTTTGTGCCTTAATTTTCCAATTAATGAGAATGTTTTCCCACATTATAAATTATTCTTCACAAACATAACTTATAAAAACTAAAACATATTCTAGACTATGGCTATAACTGAGTTACTTTCATTTATTTGGACATTATATTTATTTTCAAGTTTGCTACCATCATTATTATTATTATTAGCATCAATGTACATAAACTTTTACTTGATTTCCGTACTTTTCTTTAGTTTTACTTCACAGAAATGAAATTACTATATTAGATAATTTCAGATGAACTTCGGGTTACATGGAGGAATTAAGCCTGAGAGAAGTAAAATACCTGGCTTTTGTAAAAGAAGGGTAGGATCTGTCCATACATCCTGGGAAAAGTCAAAGAGATCAACAGGAGGGTAAGTAAAAGTACCCAGAGACATGCTAATGTAGAACGAAGAGAAAGAGAATGAAACAAACTTTATTTACATAAAAGTGCGAAAATAAATGTCTGAGCCTACAAATTTCTAGGAAAACTGACAAAGAAAAAAAAAAGACTCATATCGAAGATTTATAAAGAAATCTCAAAACTCAAACTTATAAAAGCAAACAATCCAATTAGAAAATGAATAAAAGACATGAAGAGACATTTGACCAAAAATGACATATGACTAGCCAATGAGCACGTGAGAAGATGTTTAACATCTTTAGCGATCAGAGAAATGCAGATTAAGACTTTGCACCTATCAGAAGAGCTAAAATAAAATAGAGTGATAGTGCCCAAATCTGGTGAGGATGTGGAAATGATTTCAGATGAATTCAGGGTTACAGGGAGGAATTAAGGCTGAGAAGAGTAAAAAATATTTGTTTTTTGTAAAAGGGTAGGATCTCACTCTACCTCCTAGGAAAAGTCTGAGATCAGCAAGGAGGGTAAATAAAAGTATCCAGAGCTGTGCTAGTGTAGAACCAGGAGAAAGAAAATGATACAAACTTTACATACATGAAAGTGAGGGAAAAATGTCTGAGTTGACACCAGACCCGGGCATCAGGAGTCAGGAGCAGAAGAGAGGAGGTGTGATCGGATCCCAGGGTGCTGAACACAGATAAAAATACCTGGAGTTTTTCCACACTAGGCAGGGTCTCTCCCTGAGTGAAAAAACACTGGAAGTTTCCTTATAACATGTCTTCTTACTTTGTGGCTCAGAGCTCCAAAAACAATGTCCCATTCAGTTCAGAGAGGAGCACTCATGTGGAAGATGCCTTTCTTTAAAAATCTATCTATGTATATATAGATTTTAATTTTTAGAGCACCATTAGGTTCACAGCAAAATTGGGCAGGAAGTACAGAGAGTTCCCATGTACTCCCTGCCCTCACAATCTCACAGCCCTCTCTAACCACACTATCAACATCCCTGTCAGGTTGGTACATTTGTTACCATTGATGAACCTACACTGGCATGCCGTTATCATCCAAAGACCATAGTTTACATTACGGTTCACTCTTGATGTTGTACATTCCATGGGCTTTGACATGTATTCACCATTGTAGTACCACACAGAATAGTTTCACTACCCTAAAAAGTCCTCTGTGTTCCACCTGTTCGTCCCTCTCCCCCAAGCTCCAGCAACCACTGATCTTTTTGGTTTCTATAGATTTGCCTTTTCCAGAATGTCATGGAGTTGGAATCTTACAGTATGTCACCTTTTCATATTGGCTTCTTTCACTTAGTAATATGCATTTAAGGTTTCTCCACATCTTTTCATGGCATGATAGCTCATTTCTTTTTTTTATCACTGAACAGTATTCCATTGTCTGGATGTACCACAGTTTATTTATGCATTTACCTGCTGAGGGACAGCTTGGTTGCCTCCAAGATCTGGCAATTATAAGTAAAGCTGCTATAAACACTTCTGTTCAGGTTTTTGTGTGGACATAAATTTTCAACTCATCTGGATAAATACCAAGGAGTGTGGTTGCTGGATCATGTGGTAAGAATATGTTTAGTTTTGTGAGATACTTCCAAACTGCCTTCCAAAGTGGCTGTATCATTTTGCATTCCTGCCAGCAATGAAAGAGAGTTCCTGTTGCTCCACATCCTCCTCAACACTTGGTGTTGTCAGGGTTCTGAATTTTGGCCAATCTGATAGATAGCAGTCGTATCTCATTGTTGTTTTAATTTGCGTTTCCCTGCTGACAAATGATGCGGAGCATCTTTTCCTATGCTTATTTGCTATCTGTATATCTTCTTTGATGAGGCTGGATTGCTTTTTATGACTCAGCCCCAGAAGTCACACAGTGTCCCATCTGTGATGAAGCCATCAAAAGCCTGCCCAAATTGAATGGGAGAGAACACAGACCCTATCCTAGGTTGGAAACTGGCAAGGTCACATTGTAGAAGAGCGTGTAGGTTGGGAGGTCTCTGTGTGATACATGGCCACAGTGTCTTAAATGAGATAGATCAGAGCGTATGAAGAATGCTTGGAGAAACGGGCATCTGTTCAGAGAGGACTAAACAAATTTGGAAAGATATCTCCTGAAGAAGTGTGTGGCCTCGGTTATTTGAGAGATCACCCTTTAAAACACTTGCCGAAAACCAGAGAATCGTGCAATGGGCCGGTCACCACTCCCCTACCTTCCTCCAGCATCTGAATAGATTTTAAATCCATTACACTGAAAGCAATATATTGAGAAAGTCATATAGTATCTATGTAGGTCTCCTGTTATCTCACACTTACAAAGTGAGTGGTGAACTAGATTCTCTCTAAGATTTCTTCCAACTTATCTAAAGCTATATACTTTTATAGCTAAGTTACCAGGAGGCAAATTTCTCCTTTATGTAAAGATGAAAAACATATAAGGATTAGGGTCACTTAGAAGGTGATAGTGAGGGTTACCAGGCACTTGTACACATTTTGAGGGAAACCATAAGGAAAGAAACAAATACACCAAATTGCTTAGTATTGCCTTTCTGTTTTGTCTTTCTGCCCTGATTCTGTGAGGGCCTCCTTCCACAGAGGCACAGACTACCGCAGATAAAGGGAAGGAATAATTCTTCCGGTCCCAGTTTTTTCAAGGCATTCCTGGGGTGAGCAGTTACAAACATGAACTTTTCCTGTAAGTTCTTCACCCATAGAAAATTGTATTAAAAAAGCTCTGAGAAGTCTTCTTATAACCTTAAGGCCAATGTTTACAAAGAAGAGAAATAAATACGAAAATCTTGGAGACATCATTTCCCTATGAGCCTCTCATTTCCTGCATTGCTTTACTTTTCTGTCATTTCCACCGACTTTTCAAGTCCAAATGTCAGGTATCAGAATTCAAAGTGAAACACTTTCCCTTCCTTATGTGTGTTTCTGTTCCCCAGAGTCCTAAGCCTCAATTTCAGATTCTATTTTTATAGTTCTCACAGTGGAGAGTGATGTGGATGGTATTGATTGTAGCCAGTTAGGTGCTGAGAAATTTCTTTTACTAAAAGCTTTGCGGGGCTTGAAAGAGGAGAGAGCCGGGCAAGCAGCAAGCCTCAGTGTCCTGGAAAAGACACTTCCAGTGAGGACCTGCCATTGTTTCTTAGAGCCTAAGGTCCACCTGCATGGACAGTTCTAGCAGGGGCTGCAGCCTTCTTCAGTCCATCTAAACTTCATGGCATTTCACGAGTGCTGGAGGCCGACTGCTTTTATTTTCTTGCACAAAATAAGCCATTTTTATTGAGCACTTAACTAATGACAGGTAACAGTTTATTTCCCAGGCTTTCTTCTTTGCTTGCAATCTCAGCTCAAACATTTCTTCAGAGAAAACTTTTCCTGCCCTCATCTCAAATTTTCCAGCCTGGTCTAGGTCAGGTCCCACTTTTCTGCGACTCTTATGGAATATTTTGAGCTTCTTTGGAGCTTTTATATGCTCAGTAATATTATTAGCTGATTAATATGTCTTCGGCACAGCTGTAGAAAACTTCAGAGAATTCCCTTGCTGATTTTTCTAGCGCAGGGCATGCCACAGTAGTTACTCAGAAAGTAATTGTCAAATGAATGAATAAATGGAGAATTTCTATTCCTTTCTTCTTCTAGTCTCCACTTCTTAGATCAGTAAACAAGAACTTACGAAGGTCGTATAACGTCTTTGGGATTTTGTGGTTAACGTGTGCTGGAGCTGGCCATTGAATTGAGGTCGACCTGCCAGCCCCCAATCCTATTTTGTGCCAGGAACATTCTGTTCCAACTACCTTTAAACCTACCTTGTCTGATTTAATTTTGGTGAAAAACAACAAAAATATTGCTGCTTGGAACAGATTAGTCACAGTAGAACAAACAGAATATTCTTTGGTTCAGAGTAAAGTAAGGATTTTTTTTTTTTAAATTATTATTTATTTATTTATTTATGGCTGTGTTGGGTCTTCGTTTCTGTGCGAGGGCTTTCTCTAGTTGCAGCGAGCGGGGGCCACTCTTCATCGCGGTGCGCGGGCCTCTCACTATCGCGGCCTCTCTTGTTGCGGAGCACAGACTCCAGACGCGCAGGCTCAGTAGTTGCGGCTCACGGGCCTAGTTGCTCCGCGGCATGTGGGATCTTCCCAGACCAGGGCTCGAACCCGTTTCCCCTGCATTGGCAGGCAGATTCCCAACCACTGCGCCACCAGGGAAGCCCAAGGATTTTTATTTGGGTAGAGAAGCCTCTTGGCTGACCTGCATGCACAGTGGTTGCCCTGCAGCAGTGCTGTTTTCTTGAACATGTTGCAGTGAAATTATTAAGACCTCCTCAATCTCTTAATGACACAAGGAATGATCCTTGAAGTTAGGTTGCAAATGAAGTTAGGTTGAAATCTTAAGCTTTCTTTACTCGAAACTTCTTCTAGGTGTCTTTGCACAAGGATGAGATAAAAACATAAGGTGTTATACATCCTCAAGAGTTAATATAGAAAGATATTATCAAAATAGAACAAGAGAGTCAAGTATTTTGATATATCATTGATGGAGCATGCGTTTCGCAAAATAGTTATTCCATTTGGTCTAGTGTGTTATTTAAGTCCAGCATCTCCTTATTGATTTTCTGTCTCGATGATCTGTCCATTGATGAAAGTGACGTGTTAAAGTCCCCTACTATTATTATGTTACTGTCATTTTCTCCCTTTATGTCTGTTAATATTTGCTAATTTTCCTATAATTTTAAAATAAAATCTTTGAATTTTCTAAAAAAAAAAAAATACTGCTGGAATGTTGACTGCAGTTGTGCTTACTTTGTGGGACAATTTCAAGCAAATTGACATCTTAAAAATACTGACCTTCCCAGGCCATGAATATGGTATATCTTTCCATGTATTTCTTTCATCAAGGTTCTGCACTCCACGTACTCTACACATATTTTGTAATATTTCATGTTTTGTTGCCTATTTTAAATGGTACTTTTTCAAATTACAATTTCCAACTTTTCATTCAAAGTATGTAGAAATACCAAGTTTAATTTTTATTCTGTGCCCTGCTAAACTCATAGATTAGTTCTAGCTTTTTTGTAGAGGCTTTGGAATTTTCCATGTGAATAGTCATAATGTCAGGGAAAAGAGACAGTTTTATTTTTATTATTTTCTTTCCAATCTGTGTACCCTTAATTTTTATGTTTTGTCTTATTACTCTAAGACTGTCAGTACTATGCTGAATAGGAGTGATGAGAGCAGCTGCCTAATTCCTGATCTCAGGAGGAAAACACTCAACCTTTCACCATTAATACGATGTTAGATGTAAGTTTTCTATAGAGGCCCATTATTAGATAAGAATATTACTTTCTTCTACCAATTTTATTAATTTCTTTCTTTCCTTATTTTTTTATTGGGGTATAGTTGCTTTACAATGTTGTGTTAGTTTCTGCTGTACAATGAAGTGAATCAGCTATAAGTATACATATATCCCCTCCCTCTTGCACCTCCTTCCCATCCCCCCATCCCAACCATCTAGGTCATCACAGAGCACCGAGCTGAGCTCCCTGTGCTATACAGCAGGTTCCCTCTAGCTATCTGTTTTACACATGGTAGTGTATGTATGTCAATCCCAATCTCCCAATTCATCCCTCCCACTCCCCCCACCATGTCCACACATCTGTTCTCTAGGTCTGCGTCTCTATTCCTGCCTGGCAAATAGGTTCATCTGTACCATTTTTCTAGATTCCACATATGTGCATTAATATACGATATTCATTTTTCTCTTTCTGACTTACTTCACTCTGTATGACAGACTCTAGGTCCATTCACATCTCTATAAATGACCCAATTTCATTCCTTTCTATAGCTGAGTAATATTCCACTGTATATATGTACCACTTCTTCTTTATCCATTCCTCTGTCAATGGACATTTAGGTTGCTTCCATGTCCTGGCTATTGTAAATAGTGTTGCAATGAACCTTGGGGTGCATGTGTCTTTTTGAATTATGGTTTTCTCAGGGTATATGCCCAGTAGTGGGATTGCTGGGCCATATGGTAGTTCTATTTTTAGTTTTTTAAGGAACCTCCATACTGTTCTCCATAGTGGCTGATCAATTTACATTCCCACCAACAGTGCAAGAGGGTTCCCTTTTCTCCACACCCTCTCCAGCATTTACTGTTTGTAGATTTTCAGATGATGGCCATTCTGACCAGTGTGAGGTGGTATCTCATTGTAGTTTTGATTTGCATTTCTCTAATAATTAGTGCTGTTGAGCATCTTTTCATGTGCCTCTTGGCCATCTGTATGTCTTCTTTGCTGAAATGTCTATTTAGGTCTTCCGCCCGTTTTTGGATTGGGTTGTTTTTTTGATATTGAGCTGCATGAGCTGTTTGCATATTTTGGAGATTAATCCCTTGTCAGTTGCTTCATTTGCAAATATTTTCTCCCATTCTGGGGGTTGTCTTTTTGTCTTGTTTATGGTTTTCTTTGTTGTGCAAAAGCTTTTAAGTTTAATTAGGTACCATTTGTTTATTTTTGTTTTTGTTTACATTACTCTAGGAGGTGGGTCAAGAAAGATCTTGCTGTGATTTATGTCAAAGAGTGTTCTTCCTATGTTTTCCTCTAATAGTTTTATAGTGTCTGGCCTTACATTTAGGTCTTTAATCCATTTTAAGTTTATTAAAAATATGGAATGCTTCATGAATTTATAATGAATGGATATTACATTTTTTTCTAAGGCTGTTTCTGTATCTACTGAGATGATCATGAAGGTGTGTGTTTGGCATCTACCTTATTTGATGGTCTATGAACTTGTATGTATGGTTTGATGTGTGTCAATTTTGCGAAGTTTTTATTTGTACAAATATTTCTTTTGCAATGTTCTCTTCCCTTCTTCTGGGATCTTAGGATTGCAGTTACATGCTCATTTACATTTTATATATTTCCCTACATCTCAGTTTAGTCTTCTTTCTTTTTATCTTGGTGTTTATTTTGGGTAATTTCTACTGATTCATCTTTAAGTTCATTCATTCTTTTCTCCCCTGTCTTTCTAAGGCTTTGAGTGGGGCTTTCTAGGTCATCCTGCCCTACTCCCAGCCATAGATGTGAGCTCTGCATATATTCTTTCCTGTCTCCCAGGAGAAGTTAGTTCTCCAACCCTCATCCATCTCATCTGCAGCAGGTTTTCCCCAGTGCACCATGGGTAAGAGGATTTGTTGTCCCTAATCTACCAGCTTAAGATGGTTTTTTCCCCATAGGATTGAGGGGATAGAGGTTTAGTTGAAATTGTGTGCCTTTTCAGCAGGGCCTGTGTCTCTCTCCCAAAGGCTTACATTGTGAGGAACTCTTTCTCAGGACTCTTGCCAGCCTTTTATATTTTTGTGAGCACCCTGGGAGGGGCATGGAGAAGAGCTTGCAAGTGGAGTTGAATTTTTTTAGTTTTTGTAGTTTCCAGCAGTTCTGTACTTTCTTGCTAGCCCACAGTCAGTCTTTTGCAATTCATTACATATTTCAGATGAGTTGTTCTTACCAGTGTCCTCCAGAATCTAACCCAGGTAAACAAGAGTTTACATCTTATTTCTACTTGGAAAAGCCTATCTTTCCTTGGAGTTCAGGTTAAGTGGTTACCCAGTGACCTCAACTTTCTGATGTTCAAGGAAAGTTGTGAATTTGCAGATTTTCTAACATTATTTTATTGTTGTTATAAGGGTAAGAGTTATCCTCTTTCCATCCATCTTTCTTTCCATGTATGGAAAGAAAGTTGTATGTATTGTTCAATCCTATGTACATTGAATACCCATTATATAAAAAACAAAACACAAAACCAAAATGAGAAATATGAATAAAAATAAACTCTAATGACCCTTCTCAGATATAATGATCATTATTATTATGTTATATTCCTGAAACACATCTTCAGAAAGCAAGTTAGAAAGTCATGATAAATACATATTTTTATAATGTTTGTACTTTTTGGTTTCTACTTTTTAAATCTCTTTACCAACTTCTTTCTTCTACGGGCCTCACATTTTGCAATTGTTACTTTTCAGTCATCATTGTTGACACAGTATTAATTTGTTTCTATATTTCCTATTTAGTCAAAGAAATTTAAATCTTTTTTTAGTGCAGCTATAGCAAAATTCAGTGAAGTTTTATATTTAGTGTTTTCATGAACTTTTCAAATAAGAGGTTATTTCTTTATTATATGACTATCACAGTGGTTAATGTCTGTATATGAGAAGAAATAGTCCATTGAAATGTAAGTTGAACATTTCTGTACATGTTTTCTGGGAAGCTATCCACATATTCTCAAAGAGTTGTTAGGTGCCCTCTTAAATTCACCTGTGTTTCAAATGGCACTCTTTTTTTTTTTTTTTTTTCAATTTATTTTTGGCTGCATTGGGTCTTCGTTGCTGGTGCCGGCTTTCTCTAGTTGCTGCGAGCGGGAGCTACTCTTCGTTTCGGTGCGCGGGTTTCTCACTGTGGTGGCTTCTCTTGTTGCTGAGCACGGGCTCTAGGTGCGCGGGCTTCAGTAGTTGTGGCACACGGGCTTAGTTGCTCCATGGCATGTGGGATCTTCCTGGACCAGGGATCAAACCCATGTCCCCTGCATTGGCAGGTGGATTCTTAACCACTGTGCCACCAGAGGAGCCCTCAAATGGCACTCTTTTGTGTTGTTTTTGTTCTTCTTTTCTGATGCAAATTAAATCATAGGTCCTATGTGCTTTTCTTTTTTCTTTTTTTAACTCATCTTTGGAAGAGAAGAGATCTACCTCCATTTGTAAAGTTAAACCAAATAAATACAGTTTTCTCATACCTTGTATGGGTACTGTACGTCTGGACACTGTCAAGAGTCCTTTTCATAGTTTTCAGCATGATTGTTGAAAAGGGTCCGTTTCTGTTACCAGTTTGTTTATCTAGGTGCTCCAGGAAGTCCAGGAAGCACATGGGTCAGTACCTCTCAAGGAAGAAATCTTGGCCCTAGGCATTCTTTACTGAATTTGTTGCGGTCACGTTGACACTGCCTAGATTTCTACATGCAGGTATCTTTCTTATTCTGGCCTCTACTCACAGTACACCGTTTCCATTTTAGTTTGGATCACTCTCTCTTCTTTTGGGGAAGAGCCTCACCAGAAGATGGAGAAGCATTGCCATGGAGAAGCCCAGTTCTCTGCAAGTGTGGTCACTGATGCCTTTGGGTTTGTTCAGGAAGCTCACTGCTGATGCACAGACAGAGTTCTTCAAGTGGTGGACAGAGTGAGAGAGGAGGCCACCCTCTCTCCAGCAGCTCCTAATCACTTCCTCCTTTGCCCTCTCCATATTACTGTGTTCAAGAGGAGTTCTAATTAAAGCTGCCCTACTTACTCACTGCAACAACAAACTACTATCTTTGTTATTTGTACTGGCTCTTATGCCTCCCTGGTAGCTGGTAAACTGCTGCCTACCTTTTAAAATGTAAATTAGTTGTCTGCATTCCCCTGTTCCAATAGCCTTAGATTAAATTCCAGAGGCTTGACCTACATGATCAGACCCTAGACCATCTTTCTAACCTCAGTATCCTCCAAAAGACCCCTTGCTTTCTCGTCTTCAGTCACACTGGCTGCTCACTGTCTTTAGAACATTCCAAGGAGATGTTTTTTGTTCTTGCTCTCCCCCATGCCTACTCTCTAAATATCCACTCAGATACCTACCCCCCTTTCTCTCTTTTAGTTCTCTACTCAAATGTTCCTGCTCAAATGTCCCTTATTCCCTTCTTCCCCTCCCTATTTCCTCATCTTGCATTATTTTACTTCATAGAACTTAATGCTACCTGATACTAGTACAATTTATTTGTTTTCTAATTGCCTTTCTCTCCCAACTAGAATGTGAGTTTTATGAGTGGAGAGACTTTGTTTTATTCATTGCTATACATCAGAAACCTGTAATAGGTGTAGAGGTACTCATCAAATGTTTGTTGAATGAATGGATGAATGAATAGCAGAAAAAGAGTTTCAATGCATTAGGTTGATTACAAATTAGGGAGAAGCTTTCCGTTCTGGGTGACTGTTTCCCTTAGGCAGCCTAGCATACCTGGCTACACGTTGACCTATGGCAGGAAGTGAGATTCCATGCAGATTAGTTCCTTCCTGTCCCAAGGTAAAGTCTTTCTTGCCATCTCTGCTCTTCTAATTCAGGCTGTATGAGAGGTGGTCTGCCTAGATCTTTCTATTGACTCCTTGAAATAAATCTGTTCTTTATCTAGAAGATGAAATCTGTTTTGACTCTTTGAGTCCTCCTTCAATCTATTTCTTCCTATCCTATTTGAAAGAAAGTATAATTGATACATATTCCTGATTTCTATTGCTGAAGGTATTTTTCATTTCAGGTAGCTTCTGGGAAAGGAGGTTTGGATGGTTAGGAAAATATTTCCATTATTCCCAGAAATTTGACTATGTCATTGTGATAGTCAGAATCATGGTCCCCCAGGGGTGGCCATGTCCTAATCCCCAGAACCTGTGACTATATTACCTGATATGGCAAAGATACGTCTGCACATGTGATGTGTTCATCTTGAGATGGGGAGATGACCATGTATTATTTGGTAGTCCTAACTTAGTTGCAGATGTCTTTATAAAGTAAAAGAAGGAGTCAGGAAAATGATAATCAGGGAATGAGATATGTCAATAGAAGGAGAGGTTGAAGTGATTCAAGAAAGAAGCCATGAGCCTAGGAGTGCAGGCAGCCTCCAGAAGCTGAAAAGGCAAGGCAGTGGATTCTCTCCTAGGGCCTCCAGAAGGAACACAATCTTGCCCACACTTTGATTTTCCCAGTGAAATCCATTTTGAACTCCTGGCCTCCAGAATTTTAAGATAATAAATTTATCTTGTTTTAAGCCATTAAATTTTCAATAATTTGTTACTGCACCAATAGGAAATTAATGCAGATTTTGTTATCAGAACTGGGGTACTGATGTAACAAATACCTAAAAATGTGGGGCAGCTTTGGAATAAGGCCATGGGTAGAGGCTTGAAGAATTTTGAGGAGCGTGATAAAAATAGCTTAAATTGCCTTTAATAAGACTATTAGTAGAAATATGAATCTTAACAACTCCTCTGCTGGTGAGGACTCAGATGGAAGTGAAGAGCATTATAGAGAAAACCTATATTGTCTTAGACAATACTTAAATCATCACAAATAGACTGTTGGTAGAAATATGGACATCAAAGGTACTGTTGATGAGACCTCAGAAAGCAATGAGGAACATGTTATTGGAAACTAGTAGAAAGCGGATCCTTGTTATATAGGGGCAGAAAGCTTAGAATCCTATAACTACATGGAAAGCAGAACTTGTAAATGTAGAACTTAGACATTTAGCTTAGAAGATTTCCAAGCAAAGTGTTGAGTGTCTTCTTCTTATTGCTTATAATTAAACATGAAAGGAAAAAGACAATTGAGGAAAAAAACTGTTAAGCAAAAAGGAACCAAGACTTGATGATTTTGGAAACTCTCAGCCTATCTAGATTGCAAAACATGCTAAAATTGGGAAATTCCATACCAGGAAAGCATACTCTGGAGAGAAAAGTCAAGGGTGAGGATGGTACCCTTTCTTTTGCCAGTGCCTCAGAAAGAACAAAGGAAACGGTAGTGTTGAGTCACACAGAGGGCTCCTTGGAGAGATTAGGCGTTTGTTCTTGGGTCTCTTCAGCCATTTCTGCAGAAGCCAAGACAGGAATGTGGTTATCTATGAAAGACCTGTAGTAGAGTTTCTTATCTAGTGAAGAGAAGCCCTGTGACACACAAAGGAAATTCATAAGGTTTTGAGAATTTTTTTTTTTTAAATTAACTAATTAATTAATTTTTGGCTGTGTTGGGTCTTCGTTTCTGTGCGAGGGCTTTCTCCAGTTGCGGCAAGCGGGGGCCACTCTTCATCGCGGTGCGCGGGCCTCTCACTATCGCGGCCTCTCTTGTTGCGGAGCACAGGCTCCAGACGCGCAGGCTCAGTAGTTGTGGCTCACGGGCCCAGTTGCTCCACGGCAGGTGGGATCTTCCCAGACCAGGGCTCGAACCCGTGTCCCCTGCATTAGCAGGCAGATTCTCAACCACTGCGCCACCAGGGAAGCCCCAGGTTTTGAGAATTTTATACCAGCAGAAGCACTGCCTATTTGGTCTGAAAGGGACAGCAGAGAGAACAAAAAGAAAGAGGACTGTCAAACTCCCCAAATGCCGTAGACAGGAAATATGCTGATAAAACTACTGAGCTGCAAACACGTGAAGCCGCAGACTACAGAGAAGTATTCCCAGGCTCTGAAAACTATTGTTAGCCCAGTTGGATTTCAAAATTACGGGGGCCTGGTCACTGCTGTTTTTTTTTTTTTTTTCAGTGTTCTTCTTTTCTGAATAGGAGTGTCTATAATTATTTTCCTATTCCTGGCTCAGAATTTTACTTTGGGAACAGATAACTTATTTCTAGAGTTATCGAGGGTCACAGACAGCAAGGAATGTGCCTCAGGATGAATTTTTACCCAGATCCTCAGCCATCCCAGATTTAAATGACTTAGATAATGAGATTGGGAACTTTTGAGCTGTTGAGATTTAGGTATTTTTGACTTTAAGTTTACTGCTGTAATGGCTTGAAATGTTTGGGAATTTTGGAATGAGATGAATGCATTTTGATGTGGGATGGGTGTGAATTTTAGGGGACCTAAAGGGAGAATTGTTGTAGGCAGAATAATGGACTCCCAAAGATGTTTATGTTTTAATTGCCAGACCTGTGAAATTGTGACTTTACATGTGAACTGTTTTTACTCACAACACTTCTGACACCAAACATGTGGGTATTTTTCCACATCAATAACCAATTCACCAACTCTCAGAGACCAACTGGGTGTCCTGCAATTCAATCCAGCTCTGACACTAACACCTAGAATTATATCAGACCCCACAGGTTTCAGGGCTCAGTCTCATAGAACACCAGTCACAAGTATTGGGTTTTGTCTGACTTGGCTACAATGTCAGGGTTTCCCACTAAACCCCTCCCCTTTTCAGGTTTGATAATTTGCTTACAGAACTCAGGAATTCTCTTTACTCATGTTTACTGGTTTATTATATTATTATAAAGGATATAACTCAGGAACAGCCAAATGGAAGAGATGCATAGGGCAAGGTATGGGGGGAGGAGCACAGTCTCCATGCCCTCTCTAGGTGCCACCCTCCCAGTTCATCAGCTTGGAAGCTCTCTGAACGCTGTCATCTAGGAGGTTTTATGGAGGTTCTTTACATAGGCATGATTGATTAAATCACTGGCCATTGGCAAGTAACCCAACCTCTAGCCCCTCATCTCTCCCTGGAGGTTTGTGGGAGGACCTAAAAGTTTTAATTCTCTAATCATTCTATTTGGTTCATTTTATGTCAACTTGACTGATCTAAGGAATGCCAAGATGGCTGATAATACTTTACTCTTGGGTGTGTCTGTAGGGATGTTTCTAGAAGAGATTAGCATTTGATTCAGTAGACTGAGTAAAGAGATCAGCGTTCACCAGTGTGGGTGAGTATAATCCAATCCATTGAGGGCCAGAATAGAACATAAAGGTCAAAGAACAGTGAATTCCCTCTCTCTCCTTAAGGTGGGGCATCAGAGCTCCTGGTTCTCATGCTTTCAGACTCAGACTGCATTGTACCACCAGCTTTCCTGGTTCTCCAGCTTGCAGAAGACAAACTGGGGGACTTCTTGGTGTCCATAACTGTGTGAGCCAATTCCTATAAGAAATCTCTCTTATGTATATCTCTATATATCCTATTGGTTCCATTTTCCTGGAGAACTTTGACTAATACACGTGCCTTGGTCTTTCTGGTGACCAGCCCCCATCTTGAAGCTCTTTAGGGTCTCCATCCAGTAGTTATCTTATTAACATACAAGAGATATTCCTCACTCTAGAGATTCCAAGGGTTTTAGAAGCTGTTTGTCAAGAATTGAGGACAAAGATCATTTATTATTATTATTATTATTATTTTCATGACACGGCAAAAGGGACTTTGAAGTTGTGAACAAGTTAAGGATCTTGAGAAGGGGAAATTATTCTGGATTCTCTGGGTGGGCTCAATGCAATCATAAGTGTCCTTACAAGGGAAAGAGGGAGGCAGGAGAGTGGGAGTCAAAGAAGCAGAGGTTGGAGTGATGTGAGGGAGGGGCTGAGACAGGAATGTGAGCAGCTTCTAGAAGCTGAGGAAGGCAAGGGAAAGTATGTTCTCCTAGAGCCTCCAGAGGGAATTCAGTCCTGCCAGCTGAATTGATTTTAACCCAGTGGAACCCATCTCAGACTTCTCACCTCCAGACTGTAGGATAATAAATTTGTGTTGTTTTGAGTCACAAAATCTGCAGTGATTTGTTACAGCAGCAATATAAACCTAATACAGTCATCTAGACCCATAAATAATATCAGAAGATTAACAAGAACAAACAAACAAACAAATGCCCAACTGCTTCTTTCAGGAAGGGAAGGGAAATATCTCAAGTCCCAATTTGTGCTCTTGTTATCAGACCTCAGTCCAAGCCTTCCTCCCCTTGACCAAGGTACTTCCTGTAAGCAGATAGGGCAGGGGGTCCCCAGAGAAAGAGAACCAGGAATGGCTTTCTTGACAGAAGAGAAGCCATTTTGGGATCTAAGCCTGCCCTTGAACAGGTCTCACTAATTAACGATCTTAAGGCGACAAAAGAATACAGGAACAGAGCAAAGGCAGTCAAACAATAGTGCAGTGATAAAGCAGAGTCCTAGATCCTCCTCAAGGGATATACATAGTCATATATCTTTGAGTTCTGCAGGAACTAAGGCCGCCACCCAGGTGGAGGACAGGATGATATTGACCCTCCTGACTTCAGTCAACTAAAGCTTGGCCTCTGTGGACCTTTGCCCCATTTCTGTGCTGAATTTCTCCTCTGCTCAATCTCCTTCATGAATATGCATGTACCCTTAGCTTAAAACTTCCCCAATTTTGCTGTTTGAGGAGACAGTGCTTTAGGAAAGATCCCCAGTGTTCTCCTCACTTGCTGCAATTGTCTCGACACCCACCAAGAGGCAAACCCAGTTTTGGGGTGACATTCCTACCCAGGCTGCCCTTTGTAAGCCTTTATCCCCAGAACCTGACAGATCATGGGTGTCATGCTCCCCTTCACTAACTCGGGTCTTGATTCACAGTGAACAAGGCCCAGGGTCTCTGCTTGTCACAGACTCAACTTGACTAAGAGTAACATACATACATATGCCTGTTACCATATCTTATCTCTGGGATTAAGGCGCCCTGAGCACCAGCTTGTCATTAAGTCTGGATTTGTCTTGTTTCTCTTGTCACTGGAAGTCTGACTTCTGGTCAACTTCCTGATGGTTTTGGTGGTAAGCATCTCATTGAGTTAAAGCATAAAATCATCATGTCACATTCCTGTGTCACACCTGGATAATTTTGCATTGTTCTAGGATAAACTGCAAAATTCTTATTGAAGCCTTAAAAGCTTGCACAACCTAGGTCCTGCCTGGCTCTTCACCCTCACCTGGTTCCATATTCTCTGTAGCATTTATGTGCCAACCACACTGACCTCTTCCTTTACTTCTCATGTGCTAAGACCTCTCAACTCAGGGCCTTTGCCCATGTGGTTTCCCCAATATTTTTCCTGTTTTACTCCTTTACACTTCAGTTTTCTAGGAAAGCTTTCCATTATTATTCAAACATTAGACCCTCTAGTTATATTCTCTTTTTTTCCTCTGAGGCATTGATCCCAGTTGCAATTAATCAATTATTTGATTTTACTGCTGTCTCCTCCATTTGATAAAGACAGACACTGTGTCTATCTTGGCCTTTTATTTGCAGTAATTAGTGGAGGACCTGGCATCTAGAAACATTCAGTAAATGCAGGTCGTAGATCCTTTTTTTGTGTCCTCTGTCACTGGAGCTTTAAGCTGGTATAGTCCCAATCTAAGTTACGAGATTTATTACTGAAAGTCTGTGCTTTAGATTTCTTTCCATCTCAAGGCCTCAAATTCCTCTGTTAATTATCGCATCATGATATGCCATTATGCTAACCACTAAGCAACATTCTCTCTTTATAATTACAGTTTGAAGTGACAGAAGAAAATTGAAATGGAGGTAAAAAAATCTTCAAAAGTTTCACAGGGAATGACCCAGCTCATACAGGTTGAAAATACGCATGTCATTTTTTTCTCTAGTAGTAATTCTTTTCTTCTCTATATTTATGTATTACATAATGAATAAATACACCTTTTTGTCCACATAAGATTATTCTACCATAAAAAATCCTTTATTTTAGCAATGGATTGAAATGAGCTCATCTATTAATTCTCCCTGTGCAGGCAATTTTGTCATTACATATTTAGTTCTGGGTTAACAGAAAAGTACTTTCATGCCTTCTGCTATAATATTTACACATGTTATCATGTTTTCTCTGTACCAAAAGTGTTATTTCAAGCAGTTATTTTTTTCCTCATTAAACTCTTGCTTTCTAGAGCTATGTAAACATTGGAACTAAGTTGGAAAAACCTTGAGATTAATTAATTTTACTATCAAATCATATTTAATTAACTTATGATATCTTTTGTTATAGTACAAGGAACACTCAAAGGCTGGATTTTGTAATTATTTTTTTTACAAGAAAATTGGCAAATTAGTAAACAAGGTCGTTAAAAAAGAGTTTTATAAAAGAATGTCTTGAGAGCTGAAGCCAGTTTTGATAGTGATGAAAGTAAATTTCCCCTGCCAACTGCTTCATTGATAATTTGATTTTTAATTAAAATGTATTTCCTTATATTTAATCTATTCTTTCTCTATCACACACTCAGTCCCTTTTTATTTCTGTTATTTAATCTAATAATAATAATAATTGCTATCTTCTCTCTGTACTAGACATTAATGGTAGTTTGGGGAAATTTTTATCATAATAACATGTCACTGTTCTCCATCCAGTGGAAATTATTCTGGGTTTCCTTCCAGTATGAAATATGGCCATACAGTTTACCTGATTCCATTTCATACAAAGCTTGAGAAGACAGATTGCATTTTTACTGATTTATGTATATTCATATTGCAATTTCCTTCTGATACTCAAGAAGTAATTTATGGCATCTGATTAAAGGACACCTTCCACTAGTTACGCCTCAGGTAAAATAATGTAGATGTTTGCTACTTTTACACTGAGTTGGGCCACCTCCTAATACTCAAATAGAAAGGTCTAAATTCAAATATCTTACTTTTTAAAAAAAGATAACTGTTTAGTTGATCATACAAAAGAAATCAACAAAGTGTATCTCTAATAATTTTGATACATTTTTCTGCCCCATTAGAAGGTCAGTAATACTTAATGCTTTGTTCTTGAGGTTCATCTTCTTCTTCTTCTTTTTTTTTCTGAAAAAGTATCGATAGACCCAAATTGAAGGAAGCAAACTGAAATTGGAGTGGGAGAAGTAAAATATCCAGCATTTTTGCCTCCGACATTTTTCTCAAATAAGAGAGAGTCTCATACGAATTTTTTTTTTAAATTAATGCCTAAACTTGATCTATATTTCTATCAGGCTTAAGGAATTCTTCAACATGGCAACATGATCAAGTGTTGCAGAACGCAGTGTGGTTTTGAAAACTGCCAGTGAAAAACCACAAGCCCCTAGAATAATGACTCTGGATTTTAACAGAATCGCACTTGGGGAAACTCAATCTTGAAATTTCCATTAATTCCTGTAGGAAGTGTTTTCCAGGCATGTTGACTGGTGGTATTGCTCCCTTTGTAATCACTGCTGGTCACACGATTAATACAGAGCTGATCCTCTACCAAGTTCTAATCAATTGGTACCAACTCATACTTAACCACACATAATCAATGAACGGATAGCCTGCGTAAATCAATGATTTCTAAATGACATTTGTATACAAATTCTATTCATTCCACCGGCATTTGGAACATGTTTTTCCTTTTTTTTTTGGTACCTGGACACGTACAACTGTGGGTTTATTTCTGAAGTGAAGCTCCAGAAAGAAAACCACTGTTTTTGGAGGACTTGAGAATTGCTGAGAAATGCTTGAGAAATGCTGCTCATTGAAACCAAAACGGTGGTGGGGAGCTGAGTTCCACTCCCTGGGGGCTGCCATCGTGCTTTGCCTCACCTAACTCTTTGCCTCTCTTGTCTCACCAAGCAGCCCCTACTGCATTGACCATGCCTTTCCACTAATTCCTTCACCTGCTGCGTTTGGTTCAGTTTCAATTTTGTGATAGGACCTGAAGCAAAAGTAGAAATGACTTTCGAATAGGTGTAATTTTCATTTCTTAAATTTGAATTTTTAATTTACTTAATATAAAGGGAAAGGTGAATTTCAAAATTTTGAAAGCAAAATTGTTTCTAATTCTTGAAGTTTATACAAAACTGATATTCATTTTTATACATGAGAGTAAGAAGGAATTTCATTTTCTACATTCTGTCTTACTTGAAATATTTCAGTGCAGGCTGCAGGTTTTCCTGAACTTTCCTTTAATCCGGTTTTGTGTTGAAAAATATGAGAGGGAGGTTGGTGAGGAAAGGCTCTTTTACAAGAGCCTCTGCATCCATTTCTTTGGGACACTCTTCAGCACAGAGCATTAGGTATGCAACATGGATGGGCACTAGTTGAAGAATTTATTGAATTTATGATGTTGAACCTTAGAGGATAGTTTAAAATTTTTTTCATTTAATGTCTTAATTTGCAATCAACAGCTTTTACTTGATGTCTAGCTTGGTTTATGGCATTCTTAAAGTTTCAATACAGCAAAAGGATTATAAGTATCTTTAGTTGTAAACATGACAAGTATAGACTTTCTGAATTCAGCAAAGTGTGAAAGTAAAAGGGCAATAAATTATTACTAAGTAGTTGTATTAAAAAAACACACACGGGCCTCCCTCGTGGCGCAGTGGTTAAGAATCCGCCTGCCAATGCAGGGCTCACAGGTTCGAGCCCTGATCCAGGAAGATCCCACATGCCGTGGAGCAACTAAGCCCATGCGCCACAACTACTGAGCCTGTGCTCTAGAGCCCGCGAGCCACAACTACTGAGGCCCGCGCGCCTGCGCAATGCAATGAAGAGTAGCCACCGCTCGCCACAACTAGAGAAAGCCCACGTGCAGCAACGAAGACCCAATGCAGCCAAAAATAAATAAATAAATTTTGAAAAATTAAGAAAAACTTAAAAAAAAACCACACACAAAAAAAACTAAGCACTGCATTGCAGAATCCTACTGTGATCTTTTCTTTCTTTTTCTTTCTTCTCCTTTTTTTTTTTTTTTAATAATATGTGTGCAATGATTCTCCCCAGAACTATCACAGCTTGAGCTGAAATAACTGCTCTAATATGTATGGCAAAAGAAGGCACCCTCATTTGTGCTGATAAAATGCAATTCATGGCAACTCCAATCTTGTGGGTTTAATGTGATTCAAAAAGCTGTCTGCAATAAAGGAGTATATTAGAGACGCTAAAAGCTGATACTATTTCATTTTTGTTAAGTTTTGGAACAATTTATCTGATGGGGTAAAACGTGCATTAGATTTTCTGATAAGTAATTTTTCATTCACCTAAATTTATTTCCAGATCCAGAAACTTTATTTTGTGAAATGTGTCAATGATTAGAGTACCCATGGGCTTCTACTTCTACGTGTTGGATGTAATTGCTGTTTGCATGAACCTCTTACAAACGGCAATGAGGAGTTGTCAGAGGATGGAAAAAGAGGGAACTGGTTTGTTTGACTGAAGTAAAATATTTCCAGGGGGTTTACTTACCTGGCACTAACATCTACACTAAAAACGTGAAAGAACAGCTTAAACAAAGGGCATTTGAAGTGTATAATGCCTTTTATCCTCCCAGAAGTCCTATAAATCAGGGAGGGCACAAGATTTTCAGGATGTTGAAAAGTCAAATGGTCCTAATCATCTTCTAACTAAGTTCTGTCTCGATATCCCCATTTAAATGATTTCTATTGCAACTTCTGCCACTGGCTCACCACAGCCCTCTTACAATAATTTCCCCCATATCTCATTTCCTTATAACACTTTATAATTTACTTATTTTTATGCATATTGTTGATCCTCTGTTTTTCCCACCAGGCTGTAAGCTCCGTAGGGCAAGGAATTTTTGTCTTTTTGTTCCCCTGTGCCCAAATCAGCGCCAATTGGTGTTCCATAAACAGTGGTCAAGTGAGTGGACAGATCCTGTGGCCACAGACCAGGAAAGCCCAGCATTTTAATGTGAATTTAGTACTCAGGCTGCCACATCCTGAAAGCTGGTGGGTCACTAGGAAACCCCAGAGCAGTAGATTTGGGGTGGAAAAGGAGTCCTGAGTGATGGGGTTTGCTCCCTTCTTCTGCCCGAGAGAAGGGATGACCCATCAAGTTGGAGGCTTCCAGCGGGTCATGAGGAGCGCGCCCTGCCCTCCAGGTCAGCCCTCGGCGTCTCTCCGAGAGCGGCTGCGTAACCCGGCTCTTAGCTCTGCCCCCAGTTCTGCCAGGTTCTAGCCGGGAGACAGGCTATGCGCGTTTATACCTGTCAGGGATCAGGGTTCTCAGCACGCGTGCCTCTGTGCCGTCAGGTTTTGTTTTTCCCAGGAGTCTGGGAGGGAAGCAAGCTGGGCACTATTTCCACTGTAGAGCCAGAGAACCTGAGTGCATCCTGAGTGCATCCCGAGCGCATCACGAAGGGGCCTGGCCATGGGGCCCATCCCATGCTGCAATGCTGTTGTCCCGTCAGGGCACAGTGAGTCCAAAGCCAGCGTGAGACACGTGCTCTTCCGTTAGCTAGGATCCGAAATACTCAAGTATTTGGAAGTAGCTTGTTTTATCTGATTAAAAAATTTGTTTTAAAAAAACTAGCAAAAGACAGAAAATCATCATCAACCCCTTAACTTTAACTCAAACATTTGAGAGAAAACATGATTAACATTTTGGTGACATACACATGATAGCTGAGATTACACAAGCGTATACAAGTTTGTAGTCTGTCTTTCAGTTAATTTTATATCATGCATACACTCCAATATGAGAAAAATTTAACATTTTTGAAGACTGTATATTATTGCAAACGATGGATTCAGTTTTTAACTATTACACTACTTGTGGTACTATTATTAAAATTTTATTATCTTATTCTTTGGCTATTTATTTCCCTGGAGTAGAGTCCTGAAAACAATTCTATAATAATTTCTAATATACATTTTTTTAAAAAATTAATTAATTAATTTTTGGCTGTGTTGGGTCTTCGTTTCTGTGAGGGCTTTCTCTAGTTGCGGCAAGCAGGGGCCACTCTTCATCGCGGTGCGCGGGCCTCTCACTATCGTGGCCTCTCCTGTTGCGGGGCACAGGCTCCAGACGCGCAGGCTCAGCAGTTGTGGCTCACGGGCCTAGTCGCTCCGCGGCATGTGGGATCTTCCCAGACCAGGGCTCGAACCTGTGTTCCCTGCATTAGCAGGCAGATTCTCAACCACTGCGCCACCAGGGAAGCCCCTCTAATATACTTTTGACACTTCTGATGTGCTTAACAAATTTCCTCTAATCACTGGTTTACTTGCATCCCACGTGTTTGAATATGAACATGTTTTATTATTCACATCAGAGTATTCTTTAATTTCCCTTTTGATTTCTTATTTTACTCATGGGTTATTTGAAGTCCAGTTCTTTATTTCCAAACATGTAAGTAGTTTTAGTTACCTTTTACATATTGATTATTAGCTTAATTGCACTGAAGTAAGAGAACATATTTTGCATGTTTTAAATTCTTTAAAGTTGTTGAGAATTGCTTGATGGCTCAGCATATGGTGAATTTTAAAATTTGTGTATATATTTGAATGAATACATATAAATTAGTGTGGCTTCTATATATACTACCTAGGTTAATCTTGTTAGTCGTATTTTTCACATATTTTATTGTTTTGTTGATTATTTTTGCTTGTTCAATTGATTGTAGAAAACGCACATTAATATTTCTGTAACTGTAGAAATTACTGTACAACTGTAATTGTAGATACATCTTTTCTCCTTTAATTCTATCAAGTTTGTCTTTACTATTTTAAGGCTAAGTTATTAGATGCACAGAAATTTAGAATTGTTTTATCTTCTGAGAGGGCTGGGACTAGGCTGAGTCAGTTGAGGCATCAGGGGTAGAAAATTTAAGGAGGTCCTCAAGCTCAGAATCATGCAAGTGCAGGGTTGGCACTGAGAGTGAGTCCCTCCCTAATCTTGGTGCCCCACATGCCTCACCTTAGTCCCAGCCCTGCCTTATGGCAAACTGAAATTTTATCATAATGTCCTCTCTCTCCTCTTTCTATCTAGTGCTTATTTGGTTTTCCCTTAAAGCCCTTTTTGATAGATCTTCTTTTGTCCTTTTAATTTCTCCATTCTTTTATTTTAGGCGTGTTTCTACAAAGCAAAGCTTTGCTTTCTGAAAGCTTTGATTCCAGCCTGATCATCTTTGGCTTTTAATTGGAGTGTAGAAATCATTTCCAGTCAATATGTTTACTCATATATTTGGGTTTCTATTTACCATGTTACTATGGTTTGCTGTTTTTATCACTCGTTCTGTCTTCTCATTTCTTTCCTTTCCTGTCTTCATTTGTATTTTTAAATATTTTTCCATCATTGTTTTCTCCATTGACTAGCTAAGTAGTTATGCTGTCAGTCTCAGTTGCTCCGTTGAAGTAACATGTCTTTTTCTCCATCTGCTTTCACAGATTTCCTTTTGACTTTGTTTTTCAGCATAGGTGTGCTTTTCTTTTTATTTATCCTGCACATGGTCTGTTGTGTTTGTTGAATCCGTGGTATGATATCCTTTGTTATCTTTTCAAATATTGTTTCTGTTCCAGCCTCATTTTTCGGACTCCAGGACTGCAGTTTATATGTATTAGACATCATCTGCATTTTTCATCATTTGTTTCTCTGTGCTTCATTCTGCTACTTAGGTGAGGAGAAATTACCCCAGAATCATGAACCACACTTTGAAAGCTGCTCCCTGAGGTGCGACCGTTCAGAATCTCAGCCAGCTCTGCCTTCTCAGTGGCCTCTGAAACCTGATTGTTTTTCTTCTGAGCCCTGTGAGTCTTTAGAACATGTGTCTGTCTTCTCAGCTTCTCTGTAGCCTCCTCTATGAGCAAATTCCCCGAGGAAAACCCTGAGAACCAAGGTTCATCTCTCTGGATTTTCTTCTTCTTGGGAGTCTCAACTACATAATTATTCACCATCTCTAACTCTACTTTGATTTAATACACACATTTAAAAAATATATATATTTTTTGTTTTTCCAGTTGTTCTTTTGGTAAGACTCACGCAAATGCCCTGTTCTGCTAATAACTAGAAGCAGATCTTCTTCCATTTCATTTTGAAAAAATTTTTTGCCATCATCTTTAATGCAAGAGTAATCTGAAAGCTAAAATGTGATTATTAAAAAAATTTTTTCTTAGACATTTAAAATATGCCTAGCTTTAAATAGTTAAGGAATTTTCATTCTGGACACTTGTGTAATGAAAGATGTACATCATCTCCATGGTTAAATTTGTCACTAAAGAAAAAGTCATTGTTTAATGTTTCCTATTGGGAAATTCCTGCCATCTGCCAAAAATACAAAACAAGCAAAACACTCTTGAATATTAACAATTTTTTAAAGATGGCATAGGGTTTCAGAAGATATGAAGAGATGCCTGCCTTTTCTGTTTGAATAAAACTTCCATATATTTTCCCAGACCATAATTAAAGTGGACTCTCTCAAAAAACTCAGAGGTTGTCGCTTAGATACAGCTTATTGCCTTTACCTCCCTAAGAAGTGCTTTCACCTCCTTGTCATAGATGCCACTCAGATTCTGGTGAAAGCTCTGTATCTCTTTTAAAAAGAAAAAAAGAGAGAGACATAGAAAACCCAAAATTCAAGTATAGTTGTAGGGGGAGGATAAGGCCTACTCATGGACCCTAGGTTAAAACTTCTTGACCAGGTTTAAATTCTGAGAAAAATTCCATTTTCATCCAAATTCTTCAAATATTTTCATTTGCTTCATTGGGAGAATCCAACTGTGAATGTACGCACCTTCATATTTATATATTGAGAAGCACTGCTTTAATTTCTTTCACTTTGCTGCTGTAGATCCAGACAACTGGTCTGAAACCAGCTATTCAGAAACCCACTTTTGTAAACAAACAAAAGCATATATATGGGCAAAATAAAGCCCGAGAGTATCTATTTTCATTTAAGATTACGATTAGAGGTATTTTAAAAATTACACACACATATTCAAAGCTGAAATAACATAATTCATTAAAAAACTTTTTATTCATTCCCAAGTATATTCCTAAGATTTTTATTTTCTTTTTGTGTGATTTTACATCACCACTCCTTCTTACTACTTTATATGATTAGTATCTACATTTGTAGAACGTGGGAAAGGATAAGTTTAAAAAATGATTTTAAGCATTTCTTTATTTCATTACCTTGCAAGTTCATTTGAAAATGTTTTCCTGCTGAGAAACAACTTAAAATGGAGAATTTTACACATGCAACAAAAAGATATAAATCTTTTTTAGATTAGTTTCTCTTACAAAGCCTAAAAAAATCAGGAAAGTGATGCCCTAACGTAGTTTAAATTCTATTAATTTTTGCTATTTTTAGTTTTTTCTTTCACGATTGAAATATTTAATTCTAAGCTGATAAAAATTGCTAGTTTAATTAGGATATAGATGAAATACAGCGAAGCATTATTAATTTAGAGTCTATTAATAATGTATTTGAGGTAATTTGAAAAACAAGAGTGCTATTTATGCAATTTATGGGTAAACAATTTTCACAAGTAAGTTAAGTATAAACAAGATTTTATAGGGACTATTTACTATTCTAAGAGAAGGAATTTTCAGTCACTTTAACAACATCAATTTGCTAAGTTAATTCAGAAAGATTTTTATCTGAAAATTACTGAAGATCCATTAGGTTCTCTGCTCTGCCATACTTTATGAGCACAGTTCATTATGCCTTCTCTATGTAATGGAAGACTCTTCTTTTTAATATTCTAGAATGTATCCTTCTCTTCACACCTGTTCATCCAAATGAGTGTGTAAATCAGTCGTCTGTATGAATTGGATTATAGAGTCTAACATCAGACCACATGCCAAACATAACAAAGAACTGGAACAATCAGGTAGAATGCAAAAAATAAATAGCTTTTATTTACAGTAAGCATACACTTACACTTATATGTCATCATAGGGAAACAAAAATCAATCAAAATTGTTAGCTACTCTAATTAGATGAAAGAAACTATCTCAACTCTATTTACTTCTGTGAATGGGGGAGTCAGAGCAAGTTGACAGTGAATGGAGGGCTGAGGCTTGCAGGGTCCCCTGGGTTCCCTTTTAAGCTATTATTAAGGATTTTAAAATCTCATCTATTTCATGTCATTTATGTAATCAACTGACTATATAAAGATACATGAATCATCAAAAGCCCTAGGTAATGGAAAAAGGCCAGGAAAAAATTAAGCAAATGAAGAATAATAAAGGAAGAAATAACGTAACTATTTACAAAATAATATAATTTTCCACAAGGAGAAACTTAGGGTATAAGCAAAAGTGTATTAAGACTAATCATAGTGTTTTAGTAGTTTTGATGCTAACAGGTCAACATAAAAAGTGTGTTTCTATTAATATATGTGTCATTACCAATAAATGGTAGATTAAAATGCTCAATAATAAAATAAAATTATAAGATACCAGGACTAATTAAAAATTGACAAAAAATGTATTCATCTATATGAAGGACACACAAGAAAATCTAAAAAAAAGGAGAGATGGGCCATTTTTCTATACAAGAAAACTCTATAATGAAAAGTCAATTTTACCCAACTAAATCTTTCAGTTAAACGCTAGTTCAAAGAAAATTCTAATTCTAATATTATTTATTGCTTACGTTTGCACATGTACATTGTTTTTATTCACCAATTCACCCAAGAAATATTTATTGATCACACTCTGTGTGCCACTCACTTCCCTGAGTGCAGAGGACACTGTGACTTACAAGGTAGGCAATGGCCCTGCATTCATAGGTGTGTTCTCCTGAGATAAGACAACAAAACCACAGTGAACAAATAAACCAGAGGACAAGCTGGAAAACCCTCAGATGTGATAAGTGCTATACCAGAAGCTACCATCCTGCCATGTGCTAGAAACTGGGGTTGCTTTCAGTTGCCGGGTCAGAGGGACCTGCAGATACCCACCCCCAGGGGAGATGTTCCAGGATTTGTCACTCAGAATTCAAGTCATAGGCAGATTCCTCACAGAGTCATGGGGCTGGTGAGAGTGGAGAGATTGGTGATGTATCTTGAGGTCAACAGCCCTTGTTGATCAAGTGGGTCATGGGGAGAAGAGAGCAGTCAAGGATAACTCCTGAGTTGTATTTTGTGACAATGGGTGGCTAGAGCTTACCTAGATAGACTCCTCCATTTAATACAAAAACATATGCCTAAATCCCACTGCAGGTACAGCCCCATTACCCTTCTTTGCTTTGCAAAGAGCTTCTAGAAAGAAGTGCATGTACTTGCTTCCAATGCACTCTCATCCTCTCTCTCTTGAACCAGGCTATGTTTCCATGGGCATGGTTCTGGTTCAGGTCAGGAGAGACCCCTCCAATGCCAAATCCAAAGATCAAATTTCACTTGTCAGCAGTAGAAACCGTTAAATTCTTTTCACTTGGCTTTCAGAATAATACTACTTTGGTTTTTCTCTCATCACACTGACACTAAGAAGGGAAAGTCTGTGAGAAGAGTCCAAAAAAATGGGAAGCAGAGCCATGTGTTGGAAAGAGGCAAATTCCAAAAAAAAAGGATACATATACATATAATAGGAGAATGAGTAGGTTTGGAAGCATGGTACATATTTTTTTTTTCCTTTTAAATTTGTTAAGGCATGTTTATAGCCCAGAATGTGGTCTATCTTGCTGAATGTTCCATGTGACCTTGAGAAGAATGTGTATTCTGCTGTTGTTGGATGACATCAATTATATCCAGTTTGTTGATGGAGCTGCTGAGTTAAACTATGTCCTTACTGATTTAGATGTGTTCATTTCTGATATAGGGATGTTGCAGTTTCCAACTGTAATCGTGGATTCATCTATTTCTCCTTGTAGGTTTCTTGGATTCTTACCTTATATATTTTGATGCTCTGTGGTTAGGCCAGACACTTTTAGGATTTTAAATCTTCTTAAAGTCTTCTTACTAATTTATCATTATATAATGCCCCTTTTTATCCCTGAAACTGTTCTTATTTTGAAGTCTGCACCGTCTGAAATGAATATAGCTACTTCTCTTTTCTTTAGACTAGTGTTAATCATGGTATATCTTTCTTCGTTCATTTATTTTTAATCTGCATGTGTCTTTATATTTAAAGTTAGTTAGGCTTTGTATTTTGACCCACTCTGATAATCTCTGTCTTTTGATTAGTAAATTTAGACCATTGGCATTCAAAGTGATTATTGATACAGTTGGAATTATATTGACTATATTTGTTACTGTGTTCTATTTTTTACCCTTGTTCATTGTTCCTATTTTCTCTTCTACTCTTTTTCTGCCTTTTGTGATTTCAATTAAGCATTTGATTTGATTTGATTTTCTCTCTTTTCTTAACATGTTAGTAACACTACTTTTTAAACTTTTTTTAGTGGTTACCCTATAGTTTGCAATATGTATCTACAGCTAATCAAAGATCACTTTCAAATAACACTACTGTTTCATGGGTAGTGTGAGTACCTTATAATAATAAATATTCCTAAGTCCTTCTTCCTGTCTCTCATTTCACAGCTTTTATTTATTTCACATATAAATGTATATAATCATGCATGTATATGTATATATACAAATATACATGTATATATATGCACATACATAATCAAATATATTCCTGATATTACTATTTTGAACAAGATGTTATTTGTTAGATCCCTTAATAATAAGAAAAAAAGTTTTCATTTTACCTTCACTTATACCTTCTTTGACTTTTGTTTCTTTTTATAGATCTGAGTTTCTGACCTATGTCATTTTCCTGTCTCTAAAGAACTTCTTTTAACATTTCTTGCAAGGCAAGTGTACTGGAAACAAATTCCCTCAATTTTTGTTTGCCTGAGAAGTCTTTATTTCTCCTTCACTTTTGAAGAATTATTTCACAAGTTATAGCATTCTTGTTTTGTTTTTGTTTTTTCTCTCAACACTTTATAAATATATCACTCAACTCTCTTCTTGCTTGCATGGTTTCTTAGGAAAAGTCATATAACTCTTATTTTTACTCCTATATAGATAAGGTGGTTTTTCCTCCTTGGTTTCTTGCAGGATTTTTTCCTTATCTTTGATTTTCTGTAGTTTGAAGATGATATGCCTAGGTGTAGTTTTCGGGGCATTTATCCTGCTTGGTGTTCTCTGAGCTTTGTGAATATGTGGTTTGGTATCTGACATTAATTTGCAGAAACTCTCAGTCATCACTGTTTTAAATATTTCTTCTGTTCTTTTCTCTTTTTCTTCTCCTTCTGGTATCCCATTATGCATATATTCACCTTTTGTAGTTGTCCCATAATTCTTTTTTTTTTTTTTTTTAATTTATTTATTATTTATTTATTATTTTTATTTTTGGCTGTGTTGGGTCTTCGTTTCTGTGCGAGGGCTTTCTCTAGTTGCGGCAAGCGGGGGCCACTCTTCATCGCCATGCGCTGGCCTCTCACTGTCGCGGCCTCTCTTGTTGCGGAGCACAGGCTCCAGACGCGCAGGCTCAGTAGTTGTGGCTCACGGGCCTAGTTGCTCCGCGGCATGTGGGATCCTCCCAGACCAGGGCTCGAACCCGTGTCCCCTGCATTGGCAGGCAGACTCTCAACCACTGCGCCACCAGGGAAGCCCCATAATTCTTTGATATTCTATTGTTTTTCAGTTTTTATTTTATTTCCTTTTCTGTTTTGGAAGTTTCTATTGAGATATCCTCAAGCTGAGAGATTCTTACCTCAGTTGTGTACAATCTACTAATAAGTCCATCAAAGGCATTTTCATTTCTCTCACGATATTTGCATTTCTTTTGGGTTCTTTCTTAGGAGTTCCATCTCTCTGCTTACATTGCCCATCTTCACTTACACGCTGTCTACTTTAATCATTAGAGTCCTTAGTATATCAATCATAGTTGTTTTACATTCTCAGTCTGATAATTCCAACATCCCTGTCATGTTTAGTTCTGATGCTTGCTCGATCTCTTTAGACTGTGCTTTTCACCTGTAGTATGCCTTGTCATTTTTTCTCGATAGCGAGACATGATGTGCTGTGTAAGATGAACTGGTGTAGAAGGACGTTAGTAATGTGGTGGTGAGGTGTGGGGAGAAGGGATGCTTTCTGTAGTTGTTTCTTTCAGTCCTCAGTCTTTCAGTGAGCTTATGCCTCCGGACTGTGAACTCCAGAAGGGTTTCTCAGTTTTTTTCTCCCTGCTTAGATGGGACAAGATGGCTAGAGTGGCCTAGAGTTTGATTTCCCTTTTCCCATGTGAAAGACTGGAAGCTGGTTGGAGTTGGGTGTGTCTCTTTCCCAGATCAATTAGATTCTGATATTACTCAGCCATTAAAAAGAATGAAATAATGCCATATGCAGCAACATGGACGGACCTAGAGATTGTCATACTGAGTGAAGTAAGTCAGACAGAGAAAGACAGTTATCATATGATATCGCTTATGTGCATAATCTAAAAAAATGATACAAATGAACTTATTTACAAAACAGAAACAGACCAACAGACTTAGAGAACGAACTTATGGTTACGGGGGGAGGGAAGGGTGTGGGGGGAGGGTTAGTTAGGGAGTTTGGGATTGATATGTACACGCTGCTATATTAAAAATGGATAACCAACAAGGACCTACTGTACAGCACAGGGAACTGTGCTCAATATTCTGTAACAACCTAATTGGGAAAAGAATTTGAAAACAAATAGGTACATGTATATGTATAACTGAATCACTTTGCTGTACACCTGAAACTAACACAACATTGTTAATCAGCTATATTTCAGTATAAAATAAAAAGTAAAAAAAAAAAGATTTCATCTATGCTATTGGTTTCCATAAAGAAAAAAAAACCCAGTAGGTTAAATAATTTCTCCTGAGGGCACCGTTGATGAGAAGAGTAAGTGCTCTGGTGTATTTCAGAACAGTTCTCTTCTCTGCATACTGCTGGCAGCACGAGGGGATCCCTGTGACCCTCTGTGAGAACCTGATTCAGCTTCTGGAGGTAAAACTCACAAAAGTGTGGGGTCTCCCACGACTGGGTCCCCCTGGAATTTTTATCTCTCAGACTTGTCCACTCTGAGCCACCAGCAATTAGTTAATTGCAGTTCTGGTTTTCCTACCCAGTGCTGGTTCCTGTGGAGATTTTGGTTCATGAATTTCTGCTCTGGTGATTAATGATTCTTTGTATTCACCTTTGGTTTCTCCAATCTTAGGGGCATTGGTTTGTCCTGTGATCTTATTTCCCTTATAGATCCAAGAAGGGATGTTGATTATTTTGTTTGTTCAGCTTTTTACTTATTGGTAGAATATACTGGTGATTTCTAGGCTCCTTACAGGTGGAACCAGAAATCAGAAGTTCATATTTCTATTAGAGGGCAGAAAATTTCTTTGCAAAGGGTCGTGGCATGTTTCCCAGATTTGACATCTATGTACAATAAAATCATAAAGCTTTTCGGTAAAAAAATTTTTAGAATTTTTTCTTTAGTAATCATATCTTAGTATGAACAAATATCTTAGTCTCATAATAAACAGAATTCAGTGATACATTAAAATAATAATAGCTAAAAAATCCCCAATAATAATAGCTAAAAGTTTTCAACCTAGCAATGCAAGAATGTAATATAAGGACAGTTACAAATATTATATCAAATATAAAAGTCTGTTTCTGATGTGGTAACATTTAGTATATATTTTAATATAAAACCTAGTTAAATAGAAAAAAAAAAAGGGTATTTCCTCAACATAATACAGGCATTCTATCTAAAACCAAAATTCAACATACACACTTTATAGGAAGGATAAGAAAAAAAAGAGTAAAGATATACTAATTTAGGATAAAATCAATGACAAATTTAAGATTATTATAAAAATTACCTTAACATTTGGGAAAATTTGATTGACTATGTGGCATAATATTTCCATGATTTTGAAAGGTAATATTTGTTATCCCATTATAGGATAAACTGATATTTTCATAAGGAGAGATTAAGGAACAAAATGATTGATAACATTGGAATAAATGGAGCAAAAGTTTTGTTTACATCTTTAATATCAAGATAAATATCACTTACGAGTTAAATGTAAATAAGCACAAAATTTAGAAGAAATAAAATATTTATCATATATTAGAAAACATTATTTATTTAACTTTGATACATTAGATGGGTCAGAGAAACAAGTGTTACCAGGTCTGAGTAAATGCTTTGGGGAACTTATTCAATAGATTTTTAAAGTGCAGTCATTAAAAGTGAAGGTTATGAAAACAGTATAGACATATATTTTAAGTAAGTAAAAGAACTCAAAATAATGTGTAAGTGACTGTTAGGACTATGTAAGATAAATTACACAAAAAATGTAAATAGGTCCTATATGCCATATGTCAGCACTTTAGCAGATAGTTTTGTTTTTAAATATTTTATATTTACAGCTAGAGCTAAATCTTCATCTATATCTACAAATACTAATATATTTATCTAGGTCTATATTTACAAAAAAATAACCCAAACCAAAAAACAGTAGAGAAGACCCATTAGGTAAGTAAACTTATACATTAAATTTTCATTGTCTTCATTATAAAAATATATACAAATTATTAATTGTAAAAAAGAAAATTTAATAATCAAGAAAAGAGACAAATGGACTGGTGAAGGAAGAAGAGAGAGAAGATGGAGAGGAGAAGAAAGAGGAGGAAAAGGAAGGACTTTTTTACCTTTTTATGTTTTATACCCATTGTAGATATTTTGGTGAATATTCCTCAAGAATGTTTTCAGTCCTTCCATGTCAATAAACGTCTAGCTTTCTATTACTCACAGCCTTGAATTTAATTCTTTAGATGCTCCATGATTTACTTATAATTTTTCTCTGCTACACAATTAGATACACATATGAGTACAAGTGGCTTGTGGGTGAACAGGTTTGCATACATGCCGGTTCCTTTACATACATTCGTGGAAGAACAATTGCTGGTTCAAATGGTATATATTTCTAAGGTTAAATTTTTTAATGCTAAATTTATATTATGGAACAGCATGCAAATTTACCATAAGTATATTTGGAGAGTGCCAATCCCGTACATAAAGTTTCCTCTCTTCTACTATCATATACCTCATCCTTCTTTATATTTTCCATCTTTGATTACCTATGGCCACTGTGCCTTTTTCTTGTTTAATGAACTCTGTGTGTGAGAATGAGTTGCTTTGTTAATTCCCTTTGCCCATTTTAGAAAGGAGATACAGAATTTTTAAACTATTGATGTCAGTTTTACATTTCAGATTAAATATTTTATCTTTCACATATGGTACAAATATTTTTCTCTCAATTGGGCACTTTGTAGGTGATCTTTTGGAAGTACAGAATTTATGTATCTAATATTTTTTACTGTTTATGTCATAAGTAAAATTATTATATTTTTATATATACTTACTATATTAAATTATATGTATTTAAATTATATTACATAATAAAATATTAAATATAAATATTCCTTGTCACAGACTATATTCACATATACATTCTTCTAACTCTTTCATGGTTCCTTTCTTAACATTGACATTTTTATGAATTTGAATTTCATATTTTTGTTTGTTGTTTGCAGTTTGATTTTATTCATGTAATTTTGGAGATACAAAAGTTTTATATTTTTATGTAAACAATTCATTAATCTTCTGATTTCTTGCTTTGGTGTTTGCTTAGAATGCCACCTGCTATTGTCATTATGAAAAAAGATGAGAGGTGGCTTACTCTTTGAAGAGTGGCCCTGCTGGCGTTACACTTACTGATTGGGTTGTATCTTACCTCCACTCAAATGCACTCCATCCAGAGCTTGACACACAGGCTGTCAGCACACATTTGAGACAAGGTTTCATGAGGAGGGCAAACCTGGCTGGACAGGATAGAAGTGGAGGGTTAAATCAATGTCAAAGAGTGTTCTGCTTATGTTCTTTTATAAGAGTTTTATGGTTTCTGGTCTGATATTTAGGTCTTTAATCCATTTAGAGTTTATTTTTGTATATGGTGTTAGAGAATGTTCTAATTTTATTCTTTTATATGTAGCTGTCCAGTTTTCCCAGCACCACCTATTGAAAAGACTGTCTTTTCTGCATTGTATATTCTTGCCTCCTTTGTCATAGATTAATTTACCATAAGTGTGTGGGTTTATTTCTGGGCTTTCTATCCTGTTCCATTGATCTGTGTCTGTTTTTGTGCCACTGCCATGCTGTTTTTATTACTGTAGCTTTGTCATATAGTCTGAAGTCAGGGAACTTAATACCTCCGGCTTTGTTCTTTTTTCTCATGATTACTTTGGCAATTCTGGGTCTTTTGTGGTTTCATATAAATTTTAAGATTATTTGTTCTAGTTGTGTGAAAAATGTCATGGGTATTTTGACAGGGATTTCACTAAATCTGTAGATTGCTTTGGGTAGTACAGTAAGTCCTCTACATACGAATGAGTTCCATTCTGAGAGCACGTTCATAAGTCTGATTTGTTCTTAAGTCCAACAAAGTTAGCTTAGGTACCCAACTAACACAATCAGCTGTATAGTACTGTACTGTAATAGGTTTATAATACTTTTTGCACAAATAATACATAAAAACAAACACAAAAAATAAACATTTTTAATGTTATAGAACAGTACCTTGAAAAGTACAGTAGTACAGTACAACAGCTGGCATACAGGGGCTGGCATCGAGTGAACAGGCAAGAAGAGTTACTGACTGGAGGAGGGAGAGGAGGTGGGAGATGGTAGAGCTGAAGGATCATCAGCAATAGGAGACGGAGGGCAAGCTGCAGTTTCACTCACTCCTGACTTTGATGGAACAAATGTTTGCATCTTTGAAAGTTTGCAACTTGAAGGATCATATGTCAGAGACTTACTGTATGGCCATTTTAACAATATTAATTCTTCCAGTCCAAGAGTATGGGATATTTTTCCATTTCTTTGTATTATTTTCAAATACCTTCATCAATGTTTTATAGATTTCAAAGTATAGGTCTTTCACCTCCTTGGTTAAGTTTATTCCTGGCTATTTTATTCTTTTTGATGCAATTTTAAAGGGGATTGTTTTCTTGCTTTCTCTTTCTGATAGCTCATTGTTAGTGTATAGAAAAACAACAGACTTCTATATATTAATCTTGTAGTTTGCAACTTTACTGCATTCATTTATTTTTAAAAGAAACTAAAATATTTTGGGGTCTTTAAAAGTGTTGTTGGCCCCTAACATTTTGCTAATATCAGCTCTTCCTCTCCTTTCCTCCACCCTCTGTTTCCCTCTCTCCTCTCCTCCTTACCTCCTGCTCCCCCCACTCAGATTCCTCCCATCCCCTCCCCACTCTTCTCCTGTTCCTGCCCTTCTTTTCTTTTAAATATTTAGCTCTCTCTGCTGAATAAGGTACTCTTTCTTCACTGACACAGAATAGCTCCATTTTCATACACAAAATTCTTGCAAACTTTTAGCCTTTCTGGATTCACTATTCTGTTTCTTCAGTCACATTTTCTGTGCTCTTTCAATTACTATATTTTCTTTCTAATTTATATTTGGAAATACAAACCCTCCTTATTTTTTCTTTCAATATTTCATGACTATTCCTATACATGTATTCTTCTAGAATTTCTCATACATATCTTAACAGATCTTTAAAATATCTCTGGGTTTTTAATTGCTTCATAAAAGTTGTATAAACTGATTTGTGAAGCATTGACATGTTCAGTACTGAATCTTCTCATTAGGTAATGTGGTGTTCTTACATGTGTGCAGATTCTTTTTAGGTTTGACAGTAAATAACTTTAGTATCTTCATATATGAATCATGTACTTCTTACAGCTTTTATTTCTAAATATCTTAGACTTTTGTTACTATTGTCTATTTTTAAATTGTATTTTCTATCATTATTTTTGGTATAGAGAACATATGTTGCTTCTAATTTTTTCTCCAAAATATTTTTTAACTGAAGTATATTTGACATATAATGAACACTGTGTAAGTTTAAGGTGTACAGCAAGTTGATTGGATACATTTATATTGTTAAAAAAGCAACAGGCTCAAAATGGAGTCACTTGGGCTAAGCAAAACAATACCTGACCTAATTGCAGTTTTGACCTTCCTCAGGAATGTGATCCTAATGGGTCAGTCTGGAATTTTCTGGTCAGCACCAGTGAGGTAATCCTTTTAATATACTCTATTGTCCCCCAAAGGAAAGTGAATGAAACTAATCTTTTTTTTTTTTTTTTTCCATTTATGACTTCCTTGTCACACCTCCTCTCTACCTTCAAAAGCGTTTCCCTTTCTGTAACCCTTTGGAGATCCTTTCTATTGCTAGATGGGATGCTGCTGGATTAATAAATCATTCAGTGAAAACAATTAGATCTTTAAAATTTACTCTGGTGAATTTTGTTTTTTTAGCAATTTACTGCAGTATGATTGCCATTGCAGTGTTAACATCTCTATCTATATGTGTCTTCTTAAAAGTGCACCAAACTCATCTGTTTATTAGTAATTTCCCATTTTATTCTCTTGAGTTTTTTCTTGCACCAATTATTGTCCATCATTTTACTTCTGAATATTATGCACAGTTTTGAGCAGGTCTATTGTAATAGCAAAGGCTTCCCAGTGAATGTTAACATTATAAAAATTAATTATGGCTTCTGTTTTAAATATGGTTCTGACTATTTTTATGACATAATTATAGGGTCATATTTTTGAAATATCTTTCTATCAGGATATTTTCTCTTTTTAAAATCAATGATGGATTTGAATCCTATCACACATCTTTGACAGCTGTTAAGGTGATCAAATGGCTATTCTTTGCAATATTTGTTTCAGATGTTTTTCTGCCCTCAATTCCTGAGCTTGGTATTCTTTTTCCTTCAATCTTTGCCAGGTTTTAAAAATGAGAATGTTTTATGAAAAAGCTAGAAATATTTCCACTTTTTATACTTTGGGTTGTTTTCCATGAAATGAAAATTATCTTTTTCTTGATTGCTTAAAAGCACATGTAACTAATTTCTCAAGTAACCAATTTCTTTCTAGGATGATTCTTGACAGCTCTGTGTTTACATGGTTATTGGTCTGCTCAGAAATACTTCTGACTGACTCAATTTGGGGCTTTATATTTCCTAAGAAAACCAGAAATTCATAGAGATTATCTAATTTATTATTTACTATCTAATAATTTAATTATTTATTATATATTTTCTATATATATCTGTATACATATATATTGATCCTCTTAACCTCTAATTGCCATATCTCTTTTCTCATCTGTTTCTTCTTTTTTCTTCATCACACTAGCTAGAGATTTGATATTGTACTTTGTTTTATTTTTTATTTTGTTTTGGAAATTGAGCTTCCAAGGTTTTTTTTTTTTTTTAATTACCTTTAACATCTGTTTTCCAATTCATTTCTTCTTTTATCTCTATTATTCTTTTCTTCTACATCTTCAAAGTTATCTTTCCAAGTTCTTGAGTAAAATACTTAGCTCATTTCTTTCCTTTTGATTAAAAAAATTGCTGTTTTATTGGCTTTCTATTTTTTCCTATGAAGGCAAAGTTTTCTTATATTAAAAAATCTAGTTATTTGGGTTATTTGCTCTATTTTTAAATTATTCCAGTGATTATCTTTAAATTTATTTTTTTAAATACAAAATAATACCTATTGAGAGCACAGTATAGTTTTTTAGATTCTGTTTACATATAGGTAACTTTTTCATAACTTGTTTCTTCTCTTTCAACATTAATTGATAATGTTTAAATTCTATTGTAGAATTACATATTGTGGAAACTATGCTAATATAGCCCTGTAAGTACTTGGGAGGCTTATTGCCTATTCCTTCTATACCATGACTTCCTGCTATTGTGATATTCACTAGTTATGATAGTGAAAAGTTTATATTTTCTACATATGATATTTAACTGGAGTAGCCTTTCAAGTACATTTTTTTTTGCCTTTGGCAGAATGGGTACATTGTCGTTACCAATACCATAATTTTTAAATGCTGTTTAATACTTGAATAACAGTGGCATGGCACTATTTGTTTACAATTCTTTTTCTTCAAAATTATACATATATAATTTATTTGCCTTCTCATATTTATAGTTGTATGTGAGTTTTCTGGGATTCTTTTTCAGGGAAATTTATGAAGCCATTAAATTTTGGGGGGATGGCAATCTCCAAATATTTGGGATACACAGGACAATTACAGTTTTCCACCAAATATTCTTTATATTATTAACTGTTTACTCTATCCTTTAATGTAATTTGCACTATAATAACCCATTTTTAAGAATTAATCCATGTCTTGGCATTGGCTAGATCTTTTCTTTGAAACAGTGGCTACTCTATCATTTTCTGAGCTGCTTTAAAAAAGACTCTAAAAAAAAAAGATAACTCCTAGGGAAGTAGAATGTTTGCAGGAGTGCGCTGAGGGGATCCTTGGCAGCCTGACATATACCATGTGTCAACCAAGCCCTCTCTTAGAAGGACTGACCAGGAAATGGAGGACCAGGACTTTCTATCTTGTGTCTTTCCCCAGTGATCAACCACCTTGGATTTTGTTCAAATAGTATGAAAAATAACAATACAAATTCATAATCTAAACAAGACTTTGTCATTTAAAAGAACTGCACTAGGAGAAGGAATAAGGGCAGGTTCACCAGGCAGAGGCTGTGGACTACCACAGCTTCATTCCTTAACACCTCCCAATGACAGTCACCTTTCACATAAGCAAAACCTAAACCTCTCCAAGAATAGCCTTGTGCTTAGCAGGGGAAGAGGGGCAGGTAGGGAGGATAGACCTTAATGTATTCAAAAAGGAAGGGGGATATATGGGAGGGCAAGAGTAGTCAAAGTAATTTTGAAAAAGAACAAAGTTGGAGGAAACATACTACCTGATTCAAAATTTACTATAAAGCTGCAGTAATAAAAAATGTAGCGGCAAAAGAACAGATAGTCAATGGAAAAAAACAAGAAATCTGGAGATAGACCAATGCAAAGATAGTCAACTGATTTTTTGATGAAAGTTACAAAGACAATTCAGTAGAAAAAGGATAGTTCTGGAGTTAAACAACTTCACATCCTTATACACCAAAAATTGAACCACAACCTAAACCTCACACCTTATATAAAAATTAAGTAAAAATAAATCATATACCTAAACATAAAGTGAAAAACTATAGAACGTCTTAAAGAAATCTTAGAAGAAAAATCTACGTGACCTTGGGTTATGCAAAGAGATTTTAGATACCACACCAGTGGCATAGCTCATAAAAGGAAAAAGTGTTAAATTAGACTTTGTCAAAATTTAAAATATTTTCTCTGCTAAATATAGTGTCAAGAGAATGAAAATACAAACTTCAGGTTAGGAGAAAACATTTGCAAATTCAATTTCTGACAAGGGACCTGCATCCAGAATATATACAGAACTACAAAACTCCAAAAAAAAAAAAAAAGAAAAGAAAAGAAAACTTAAAATAACTCAAATTTTAAACTGGGAAAATGATTTAAATAGACACTTTCCCAAGATCTACACATGGAAATTTAAAGTATATTCAACATAATTATTCATCAGGGAAATTTAAATTAAACCATAATGAGGTACACTACAAACCTACTAGAATGGTTAAAATTTTAAAAAGTAATGATACTTTTTAAAAGGATCCTGAGGAACTGGAAGTACTCTTGTTCATTGCTTGTAGGAATACAAAATAGTATAGACACCGTGGAAAACAAGTTTGGTAGTTTCTTATCAAATTAAATTTATGCTTATGATATAACCCAGCACCCAGGGCAGTGCAATGGCCTTGCTGGCCAATCCTTGATGGGATGGTTACTTCGTGATAGAATTGAAACTAAAAGGAAATGCAGCTGTAAGATAATGAAATGTGGATTGGGACTGGCATCTGATGGTTGAATATTACCAGGTCTTGCCACCTCCTGGCAGTGTGACTTTGGACAAATTATTTAACCTTATTGAGCCTATATGTGACTCATAAGTTAAATGGAGACATACCAATCTTGCAATCATACATTAATATGAATATTTTTTAAAGTTGTTTAGTGCCCTCTGCTTTACACCATGATGTTTAGGGAATTTTATATTATCATTATCACAGTCAGCATTATCATCTATATTTTCTTATTATTAATCTGAAACTCTTTGGTCACATTGCAAAAATAAAATAGAATGAAAGTTATCAAAGGATGTTGTATATGGATGTCATATACCTCTTCCTGCTCACAGAGTGGTCCTTTTTCCTTCCAGAACATGGATGCTCACTTTGTCCAAGAGCAAGTGTCAGCGTAGGTATCCCCATGGATGTCTTTCTCTTCTGTTTAACCAAAACATCTTTTCTTTCTTCTCATGGGTATAACTACCCACTCAATTTCTGAAAACATGTAGAAATTGTAGAAAATGTAGCGCTAGGACTACAATGGGCTAAGTCAGCAGTGTATTTTAATCATTATCTTCTTTTATTTTTGAACTAATTGTGTCACAGTAATTAATTATAATGAAATATTAAATATTTGATAATTAAGGTTTTTATTGCTCAGAATACTGTTTTATACTTAGTGTTTTATTGAATGGAGTGAGTTCAGAATCAAATCCATTTTTCCCCCCAGAGAATTTTGTTTTGACTCTGAATTCATCCTGATAGTTACAAAATATATAAGAATAATGTCACATTTAATTTGTGTAGTTGGGCAACTTGATACACTGTGCTCACTTTTGCACTGATGCTATGATTTTTTGAATGGTGTATCCTATTACTTAGTTTAAATGCTGGTATTATATAGCACTTGTAAATGATGATTTTGTCTTGTTTCAGCCTTTTCTTATTAATATTAAAATAATTTAAATTAAGTAGTGTGTTTGAATCCTTTAACATTGTTTACTAGGTTTTTTAATTTTGAAATTTTATTTTATACTATATTTTCAATAATTTCTGTGAGGTATTTTAATAATTTAACTGTGACTAGCCATTAAATTTAATGATTATTTTTCTACAATCTCTATTCTAGTGAGCTCCCTGACACCATAATTCGGTTTAGAATGTCTACAAAATTTCCAGAAGCATTATTTAATTTGTATAGAATTTGGCCATAATTAAAATGTAGATAATTAGAGAAAATCGAAACCTGACAAAGAGTTAAAGATTCCATTAGTGCTTCTGGCACCTTACAAATCATCAACTAAAAGAAAATGCTGAAAATACCAACCTTGGTACAGTATTGATCCTCCCATGCATTTCAGCCTCTCTATAAATAGCTTTTTTAAAACATACATATTAAGTGGACTAGGAAGGAAAAGCAATCCTTGGTTTACTAAATAGGATTGGAAAGAGTTTTATAATTGCTTTCTTCCTAGACTTTAACAGATGCCAGAAGAATTCATTTATGATGACCAAGACAACTCTATTACAGTTTCACAATTCATTAACTTAAATAGTTAATTTCCATGAATTAACCAATTACTCAATTTTATGTCAATTGACAATTGTCCTTTAATTTATAAAACTCTAAGTCAATACATTTATTTGGATGTCTTGAGACTGTTACTTTAATGAAATTAAATCAACTGACAAATTTGTTAGAATAAAGAATTCTCTATATAAAACATAAAGTTGACAAACACTAGACTATATACAGATTTCAGTAGGTATTTCATCCAAAAATATATAAAAGAATGAAATAAAAAAAGAAATGACAGTAATAACTCTTAACATTTTAAAGTGCTATTTACACTGTATGTGGTGATTTGCAATTCAAATAAATCACTATTTGTCTCCACCAAGGCTTGAAGAGAAAAAATAAAGAACTGCAATATATACATTCTCCTCCAGCTCTGCTGAGTCTTATGCCCTTCCTCTCCTGGGGGAGCAAGGGAGGGGAAACAGGAGAGTGAAGATAGATAAGTGAAATTTAAGGAAATTAGGGAAAAAAGAGAAGTGAGAGACAAAGTTGAAGGAACCTTATTACTGATTCATATCCAATCAGAAGGAGAAGGATAAATTTACACACAAAAGGAAAAAGAATAGAACACTCTTCTATCCTATAGTTCTGTCTCCCTCTCCAATCCTCCAACTAGAGATATATATACACATATATTATACTCTTTATGACTCAGTCATCCTTTGCATGATTTTACATATAAATAGAATTCATGTGAAAATTCATACCTATGTAATATGTCATCTTACATCTTACTGGGATTAAGTTTTGCCAAAAGCAGATAAAACAAACTCAGTATATTATATTCACTTCAATTCCAAATGAGCTATAGAAAATGTTAACCTTGATTAGAGATGGAAATGACAGTCTAGTACTTTTATGTGGTTAATATTGAAACTAAGAGTTACTACACATTTACTTATTAGTGATATGTATTCTCAAAGTCTGGAGGACTTTTAAAGAAGTGCTGCTGTATTTAACTCTCAGTTTAATCTATGTGTTTTTGAATTGGTATGTTTAATAGAAAAAGGAGGAAGTTGGATGTATTTGGCTTGAATGCCTGCTTAGTTACTGGTTTAGTAAGTTTGTACAAAACACTTGACCTCTTCATGCCTCAGTGTTCTCATCTGTAGAGTTAAGAGTATTCTTTTTGAATGGCTGTTGTACTAAATTAGAAAATGTCAAGTCACTTGCACAATGTAAGGATATAATGTGTTTTACATAGTGCTTGCTACATTTGCAGTTGGAATTCTCTAGGTCATACTAGTCGGTAGTGCTCCTGTGATTCCTATAACCAGGCTCACAGCAGGGTTTGTTGGGAGGATTTTCTGTGCCGGTTGTATCGCCACAGTCAAGGGGATTTCTAATGCATTTGACTGACAGCCATTTTTCTGTATATTTTCTACTTGATTTCTTGGTCTCATAGGCCACTGAGGTATAATCTGCCCCACCGTCACTTCCTGCACAGCCTTGTTCCTTTGTATATTCATGAGTCAGAGTTGCTGCCTTGAACCCACATGGTGTTGAGATCATTAGCACATTCCTCCAAAGCATCTGTCCATTGGTGCTTGGACCCCATCATCCAAGTCCAGGGATGAGATGTGGCTGATGGTTCCTCCCTACTTTCCCCTCACATTGCCAAAACTCCATACAGATGTCAACTGTTTGGTCCGGGCACCAGGTAAGACAGCATCCAGGTGTTTTCATATCAACTCCTCCCACAAACCTTGCCGCAGGTAAGGGAGTCCATTCACCCTTCCTGCCTCTCCTCTTCTGTGTAATTTTCCCCATATTTTCTAGCTACTCTTAGCAGACCTCGGCATCTCATGAGCTGATATTTTCTCACATTTTGGCAAGCCATATGTCCTAAAGTTCAGCTGGATGTGGTAACCTAAGTCAAGTCTTATATATGAAATTTCTATTTTATTATAGTTTCCAGTGAGCTAGATATTAGAACTGTAGATGGCTGTTGTCAATATATTTTGTTTGGCCCAGTCTTGGTTAGCTCAACCTGGTCCAGGTGAAAGAAGTTCCAATCAAGGAGACACAAATTTCAAGTATAATATCTGAAATTTAATGCCATATTGCTAAAATTATTTTTGGTCCAGGGCACTGAAATTGAATTCAGGGCCTTACAGATGAATGGCAGTGATGCTTTTGGGTTCTGGTCAAACAAGATCAGTTTTATCCTAATTCTATTCATTTATATTATACAAAATACATATGTAATTTTGACTATCATTGATATTCCTGCACTGCTAATGGAGGGTTGATGATCCTGTCTTTACCAAGAAAATATACATTATCATGAGGTAACTATAGTATTCTCTCTGGGTGGAATACTGTCTAGGCAGCAAATGCAAAAGGACAAAAACAATTAATTTTCTGGAAAGTGTGTTTCTATAATGGCAAATATTGAGATAAAATGGAAAAATTCAGTATATTAACTAGATATTTTCAAATACTTAACCAATTGTTGAGTATTTGTTGGACATTTTCTGATTTCCAACATTATTTAGACATAGACCGTGTTTATATTACAACATAACATTATATTATTGGTCATGTTAAACATTTTTTGTAATCAATACATCTTTCTGGAATATATTTAGACCTAGCATATCCCAATTATTACTATTTTTGTTAATAATTAATGAGGGGATGCAGTCAATAAGATACACAGAACCCTCTTTGTTTTGCATCCATGAAAGTAATATTAAATTAAGTGATTCAAAGTATATTTTTTAATGAATTGAATACAAAAGAGTATACATCAGGGCAATTCTTACCTCAAAAATATGTGTTTTCAGCTTCAAGTGATCCACTCTGGCATCCTAGGTTTATCAAATGCCTTAGGCAATTGCCCATCTCCACTTTATTCCACTGTACATTGCATGCACTTCAAAAATTCAATTTTGCATTAATGTCATTTTGTGTGCTGGGTTATTATATTAGTTGTCTGCATTGATCTTGCTGACTAGATACTTGATAAAGTTCTACTTTGCTGTACTGCTCAGACACAGCGATGAAATTCTTTCTCCATTAACAGTTCTGCAAATATGTGAGGAAAACTTTAGAATATGAAAACCTACCATGAAACATTTCCCTTAAAACAGTTAAACAAGGAGGTATCCTGAGTTTTACTCAAGCATAAAGTGTCAATGTAGTTCGTAGCTCAAGAGAAAAAAACTGCTCATCTGGAGGTAACATAACAGTGAAAACATTTGAGAATATGGTTCATAAATGATGCATTCTAAGAGGTGACAGAGCAAAGGTGAATATAGAGTATGCCGATGGTGTGAGAATATAGCAAGAGACAGAAATAGTCACGAGGGGACAGCAGGCAGGAATTGGCTGTCAAACAGGATTAGTTTGTAAGACTCAAGGATGTGGAAATAAATATTGAAAACAAGACTGTAGAAAATAAAATGAGAAGGAGAAAAAAGCAGTAAATAGCAATAAGATTAGATCCTCAAATGAAAGATGCAAAAAATCAATTAAAAAATATATAGTCTCATAAAAGGGGAGAGAGAGGAGGAAGAGAAGGAGAAGAGGGGGGAATGAGACAAAAATGGAATAATTTTGTCATCACATATTTTAAACATTTTGTACACACTTCCTCTTATAAGCTGTTCAATAATATTGTCGTAGGCAGAATAGAATATTGACCCCCCCCAGATGTCCACACTCTAATTCTAGGGACCTGGATTTATGTTAGATTACATGGCAAAAGGGAATTTGCAGTTATAATTGATTTAAGGATCTTGAGATGGAGTGATTATGTTGGATTATCTGAGTGGACCCAGTGGGATCACAAGCGTCCTTATAAGTGAAAGAGTGAGGGAGGAGAGTCCCGTCAGAATGAGAAGGACTTGACCAGCCATTGCTGCCTGAAGGTGGAGGAAAGGGCCACCAGCCAAGGGATGCAGGCAGTGTCCAGAAGCTGGAAAAGACAAGGAAATGGATCCTCCTCCACAGCCTCCAGAAGGAGCACAGCCCTGCAGACCCTCAATGGGTTTTTAGCCCACTGAGATCCATTTTGAACTTCTGACCTCCAAAACTGTAAGATAATACATTTGTGTTGTTTTAAGCCACCAAGTTTGCAGGTTTGATCTCTGGTTGGGGGAACTAAGGTCCTGCATGCCATGCAGCGGGTAACCCCCCCCCCCAAAAAAGCCACCAAGTTTGTAGCAATTTTTTTATAGCAGCCAGAGGAAACTAATAAAAATCCCATTAAGAAGTTGGCATTGTATCCTCATTAGAAATGAGAAAATCTACTCCTTAACCCATGTTACACGGCAGAGTCAGAGCTGAAATGCTGGTGGTTCCTCCTCTCCAACCTAATCTAGCACCATTACTTTAAGCTGCCACTTCTCTCTAGACATAGAAACCAAATAATTAAGAAATGGAATGATTTTTTTTTTTTAAATGAGCATCTTGAGATAACTGATAGTTTAACGATTTTTTTTTTTTTTTTGCCAACTATGAACATGTATATATTTGTGGGCATTTACACACAATTGCAATGATCAGGTTTGTTAACTTCATTAAACAATGAAGCCCTTGGACGGAAGGGGCGCTGATGCCACGGGGGTCTAAGGCGGCAAACCAAAATCCAAGTCTGGGAATGACAACCAATCACAAACCGCCAACGAGGCTTTAAGCAACAGCCAATCAATAATTTCACTGCTTTGCTCCTGCCTTTGCTGTATAAACGCCCCTTCCCGAACTCCTAACCACTTCTGGGTTGGCTCTGCCGCAGTCAACTGATTTTTGCTCAAATAAACTCTTAAAATGTTTAATATGTCTCAGTTTATCTTTTTTTTTTTTTCCCTCTTCGTCACAGCTTTATTCACCAGGACCTTCTGGAACCCTCCAGGACCCACACGAGGCCCAGCCTCCAGCGGCCCAGAACCCAACCTCTGATCTCTAGGCTCCCATTTCTGGGGCGATCCCGATGAGCAACCCCTCCCCTCTTCTCTCCAGCTCCAAAGTCTGTCACTCCGGAGAAGCTCCTACATCTTCTCTGCAGCAGCTCCAGGGCAGGTGGGTGAGGAAGGGCGTTGCCAGGAGCTGCCGTTTTGCTCTCTACTGGCTGCTGGCCCCCTTTCGCTGGTACAGCCTCTCCTCCCGGATGGCTTGTTCTAACCAGGGGAGACTCATTCCTCCCACACAAGCCAGCACCCGGGCCTTCACCACGCAGCCTCCAGCCTTCTGGTGACCCAGCTCCCCAAGGACGGTGTAGAGGGAGCCCACCTGGGCTTGGAGCGGTTCCACCAACTTGGTCCAGACGAGGATCGGGTGCTGGTCGGATCTGTGCTGAGCCACCAGGGTCACTCGGGACCGCGTCGTGTCGTAGCTGTTCAACCTGCCGAACGTTCTCAGTGTGTCCCCATCAGGAACGGCCGGCGCTGGCCTCCCAGGGGAAGTAACAGATCCCAGGCTCGGGCAGCATCATTGCTCCTGTCCGGACGTCGGGTCCTTGGGTTCCCTCTTTCCGCCCCCCCACGTGTGACCAAGTGACGAGGGAGGGGCGGGTTGCCGAGAGCGCCTCGCTTGCCCCCCAGGGCAGTTTCCTGACCTTCGTCCGGGGTCCCCTTGCGGGGCGCGGGGGCCGCTCTGAGGCTCCCCTGGCCGAGAGCAGGGGTCTCGCCGGCCTCGGTGCGCACACCCGCGCCGCCTCTGCCTCGGCCGCGGTCTGTCCCGCCTCAATTGATCTTTTAACAGGTTCCAGTGTTCTAGTGACGCTATGCCCACGGGCTGTGCCCTGGGCAAGTCTTGCCAGCACCCCCTCCTCAGCAGGTGAGCAGTAAGGCCAGGGGGCAGGAGGTGGGCATGTCCCCTGCCCACGTTAAAGGCTACAGGGGTTTGATTGAGGTATTTACTTCCTCCGGGTCAGTTGGGCTCGGGTAAAACAGTGTCTTATGAAGGCAGTCATTTTTTAGGAGAACAGAGCGCTGGGTACATTCCAAATATGTATTTTTCAACTTTTCCTACTGGAAGCATAAGCACAGGGTGTCCTTCTGCAGTCTTCACCCCGAGAACCTGGAAGGGCTCCTGGTGTTAAAACCCACAGAAGTGTGAGGACCCCGAAGACCAGGGCCCCTGGTGTTTTTAACTCTCAGGCTAGTTCACACTGAGCCTCCAGCAATTCCTCAGTTATACCTGAGTTCCCACCTGTGCTGCCTCCATCAGCAGGTGTCTGCTCCCAGTAAGCTGTGCTTCTCTTCTCGGTACCCCTCTGACTGTCTGTTTTCAGAGCAGCAATTTGACCTGTGACCTCAGTTCTCTGATGGATCTAAGAAGAGTTGTTGATTCTCAGTTTGGTCAGCTTTTTCCTTGTTGTGATGACTTCCAAGCTCTTTTCACGTTGGACCAGAAAGTAGAAGTCTGCTGTGTCTCTTCACATGACTCTTATTTGAGCATCTCCTTGCTTTCCCATGGTCTTGTATACTTGTTTAGTCTTATAATCAAACGTTATCCAAGATCTTTTTAAATTCTTTTATCGGGGGGGGGGGGAAGCATTCTGCCTCCGTTTCTTTATCTTTTTGTTTCTTTCAAAAGACCTACCATCAAATGTGTAGCAGTTGGGCTAGATTGGGAAAAAATAATGCCATAAAAGGTTTTTACTCAGTGCTTCTCTTCCTATAAGATCTAGGAAACTTTATTTTTATTGAATAAATTTGACACGTAACATTGTGTAAGTTTAAGATGTACAGCATGTTACTTTGATACATTTTTATGTTGTAATAAAGATGCTGTTATAGCTATATTTATCATATTACACAATTATAGTACAATATTATTGTCTATATTCATTATGCTGTGCATTCCATCTCCATGGCTTATTTGCTACTCACTACAAGTTTGTACCCTTAAACAGCATCACCATATTTTGGTGCTTGGGTGTTGGGCACATATACATCTATGGTTGTTACATCTTCTTGATGTACTGACACCTTTATCATTACATAATGACCTTCTTTTGTCTCTTGTTACCCTTTTTGGCTTAAAGTCTATGCCTGCTCCCTTTTGGTTTCCACTTGCTTGGAATATCATTTTGCATCCCTTCACTTTGAGTGTATGTGTGTCTTTAGCGCTGAGATGAGTCTCCTGGAGGCAGCATATATTTGGGTCTTGTTTTCTTTTAATCTGTCCAACCACTCTGCCTTTTGATTGGTGAGTCCAATCCATTTATAATTAGGGTGGTTATTGATAGATGAGGAATACTGCTATTTTATCTTTTGCCTTCTCATTATTTTTCTCTCCATTGTTTCTTTTTCCTTCTGTTTCTATCTACCTTTGTGAGTTGGTGGTTCTTCCATGGTGATTTGCCCAGTCTCTTCTTTTTTAATGTTTCATATCTCTGCTTTTGATTTTTGCTTTGTTGTTACCATGCACTTTACATAAAACATCTCAGATAAAATTTGCTGATAGCAATTTATCTTCATTCACCTATAAAAGTTCCATTATTTTACTCTTCCCTTTTAATATTTTTGATGTCACAAATTATCTCTTTTTATGCTGTGACTTCATTACCACATTGTAGTAGCTATAGATATATTTAATGATCTTTTTCCTTTAACCTTTATGCTGTAGTTAGGAGTTTAATATACTATTCTAAAAAAGAGTTATAGCTTTCTAATTCTGACTGTCTATTTATCACCTTGATCAGAGTTTTGTTTCATATTGAAGAGCTCCTTTTAACAGTTCTTGTAAGGGAGGTCTAGTGGTGATGAACCCCCTCAGCTTTTGTTTGTCTGGGAAGGCTTTTATATCTCCTTCATATCTGAAGGACAACTTTGTTGGATTGAGTATTCTTGGCTGATGGTTTTTATCTTTCAATACTTTGAATATGTCCTTCCACTTTCTCCTGGCTTGTAGAGTTTCTGCTGGAAGTCTGCTGATAGCCTAATGGGCGTCCCTTGTAGGTTACTGTCTTTTTTCTCCAGGCTGCCATTAAAATTCTCTCTTTATCATTGACTTTTGACAGTTTTAATATAATGTGTCTTGGAGAAGGTCTTTTGCATTGAGATAAAAAGGTTTTCTATTGGCTTCATGGGCTCATATATTCAGTTCCTTCCCCAGGTTTGGGAAGTTCTCAGCTATTATTTCCTTAAATACACCCTCTGCTGCTTTCTCCCTCTCTTCCCCTTCTGGAATACCCATTATTCTTATTTTGGCTTTTCTAATGGAATCAGATAGTTCTTGTAGAATTTCTTCACTTTTTAAAAATCTTAGTTCACTCTCCTCTTCCATCTGAATCATTTCTAGATTCGATCTTCCAGCTCGCTAACTCTCTCTTCCATCTGATCTGGTTATTTCCAGTGTGTTCTAATGCATTGCATTCTTCATCTCATCTGTTGAGGCCTTCAGCTCCAGAATTTCCGTTTGGTTCTTTTTTAGAGTTTCAATCTCTTTGGTAAAGTACTCCTTTTCTTCATTAATGTTATTCCTGAGATCATTGTATTAGCTTTATGAGTTTTCCTGTCGCTCACTGAATTTTGTCATAACAGCTCTTTTGAGTTCTTTATCAGTTAGATCATGATATTCCATGTCTTTGTGTTTGGTTGCTGGAAAATTGTCATTTTCTTTTTGTGATACCATATTACCACGATATTTCATGGTGTTCAATGAATAGTTCCTGTGCCACTGCATTTGAAATAGTGAAAGCCTTTCTTTTTTAGGTAAAGCTTTGTTTATTTTGATTCTAACAGTTCAACAAGCTGGCAGTTAGGAGACTTCCTTTTGTCCTCCAGAAGGCTACACTATCCACACGTTTTTAGTTTCTCTTATAGGAGCTGATGAAGCTAAGGTCAGAACATGGTAAAAAGAAAGGCTGGGGGCAGAGGGAGGGGAGGTGTGTACTTAGCATTTGGAGCTTTGGTGGGGGGGGTTCCATGTCTGGTAAGGGATCCTCAGGTGGGGAGGGGGTCCCAGAGGTCTGGGTCAGAATCTGGGGAGACAGCAGGAGAGCTTCCCTTCAGATCTCTTTGCCTACTTCCCTTTCCTTTCCCTCCCCCATCACCGACTCTCTCCTCAGAGAGAACAGGTCACTCCAGCTGCAGGACACACGGCAGGACAGACCCCCACTCACTGCCTTTACCCCCGCCTCCTCTGCCAGAAAGGTCGTGCTGTCCCACGCGGTGCCTGACCCAGCACCACCTCTGCTGCCACTCCCCTTACTTTGCAGCCTCTGAGGTCCAGTCTGCCCACTTTTGGGGGCACAGATGGATGGATCTCTCAGGTGACCTGGTAGGCTGTATAAAGATGCTTTTTTTCAGTTAAGGATGTCCAATTAGTTCTAAGTTGAAGGGGAGAGAGAAAAAGAGTGAGTCACATCATCATAATGCTGATGTAACCCCCAGATCTCTTTTTATTGGGGTTGGTGTTTGAAGACCACACTTGGGGTACAAAGGGTGTTTAGTGCTACAAGGTATCATTTCCTCTAAGACTTTTCAGGGCATAGAGCTAGATAAATGTAAATAAAAATAAATTTGAGTTTGTATCAATATTTTGACTCAAATTTAAGATTCTAGGAAATTTACTTAATTGCTTTGAATTTATATTTTGAATCACTTTTCTCTTGACACTAAAAATCTTTGTTCCTCATGATATTAAAATATCTCTTATCGATTCCACATGCATATTTAATAGTTTAGAAATAGCAGATGCGATATTACTACTCACAGCTCTGCTCTTGAGTGCCAGCTCAGATCTCTTTCAGTTATTTTGTCCTTGCCCAGCAAGAGTAGGTAAATAATAAATCTGAACATTTGAACCAAGACTAGTAGGTAAATAATAAATCTGAACATTTGAACCAAGACTAGGCTCTTATGGTCATAATGCACTGTCATGAGGCTTGGTGATTTGTGTAGGACTGATCCTTACATTTTGTCATAGATCAACACTCTACAGCTGCGAATATCTACTATATTGAAAAGCACACATTCTTCCCACTAGCGTCATCTCAAGACAAAATTACAGAAAGAGGCACAAAGAGTACAAATACTGTCTCGTCATTAAAACTCTAATAGAATGTTAAATAAGCCTCACAGATTGCTCGTGGGAATTGAAATCAAGCCAGGAAAATCCCAATGTTTTATACATCCATCACATCACAGACATTACAAGTCCTGAATCTATTTTCCAGGGGCTGGTCCATCTGCCTTTCTTCCATGATTTTAGAATGTGCTCTCAGCTTCTCGCTTGCTCACTTAGCTAGTACTGTATTTCTAGTCCTTTCTTTTCTACCTCACCACATCATCAACTGTGTGTCCTGATCCTTCTTTTACCTTGAAACTGTTAACATTTAGTACACCACTTAAAAGACAGTTGGAATTTAAAACAACAAATAAAACAAAACATAGAGTAAGTAAAAACTCTAGCAACTTCTAGTTTTCAACAATACTTCCTATGATTGTTTCCTTGTTTCTTTTTTCCATACTAAGAAATTGATAAGCTTTCTGGAATTGAAGAGAAGAGGACATTTTCATGTTCTTTTTTGTAGATGGATGAGTCTTTTAAAATTATTTAGTTATACTTAGGTATAGTCCAACTTCCCATTTTATACAGGAATAAACTGAGGAGTCAAACAATTAAATACATCAATGATTACGTTGATGTTCACCAGAATAAAATAGTGGTAAAATATTGAGACTAATATGTGCATAAATCTGAGGGAAGAGATCAAAGGTGTGTCTATATGATGGTATTCATCTACAGTAAACATAAAAAATATAGACAGTATTTCAAAGAATAGTCAAGATGATCTTTGAAATAATTGGCAGTGTCAGGACAGATGTTTCACAATGAAAGAACCAACTGCTGATAAAAATAGGGCAAAAAAAGGAAACAAATCCTTATTATCGCTGCTGACTAGGGAGGCTTACCATCAACCACTTTGATGAAGTTTCGAGGGATGCAATGTCAGGAGCACCAGACAGAAGGTGGGCGTGAGAGGCTGGCTGGCAAAGTCTTTCTCTTGAAGACATGAGCATCTATGGTAAGGGAGTGGAGGCAAACCTCACACTGTACCTTGATTTACAGATTAAGATTCAGAGAACGCTACACACAGATCTCATTTCAGATCACCAAAGCCACAGCATTGGAAGCCGCAGCCTGGGGGAGACTAGAGCTAAGTCCAGATCTTCCTGCAGATGGAGGTGTGTGACATCGATATGGCAGAGAGAATCACTAGAAAGAGTCTCTTCTGGAGTCACAGCTGGTAGCTGGTGTGTGTGATACGATGGTACAGTTGCCTATTCAATCTCTGGGAAGAATAACTGTTGAGACCCTTAATGAATCAAATAAAAGTCAAATTGAGTAATAAATAGCCAGCAAGAATAAAGCATGGTAGGGACAAGAGATAAATGACACCAGGGAGTTCCAAACACATTAGTGAAAATAACCAAGGGGAAGTGATTAAATTTCCCTATTATAGAGGACCTTAGTATTATAAGAAAACACAAGAGAATATAGATTGTCTTGAGGAATGGAATGCTTATTTTAGACACAACAAAGCTCAGAAGTCAAAAGAAAATTGACGTTTCAATAGGAAAAAAAGATATCATTAACAAATCAAAAAGTTGTGACAGAATAGAAGAAATTGTAGCTTATTTTAGACAAGGTTAACATGCAGAATGTATGAAGAACTTCTGTGGACTAGTAAGACAAAACAAAATAAACTAATGCTGTTGTTATATAAATAAACTGCAATGCATAGAATTAGAAGTACAAGGAGTAACGTTTACATGAATAAATACTCAGTCTTATTAGTAATAAGACTTCTACTTTTAGGTTTTTATTTTATAGAAATAATATTATGCATAGATATTTGAAAGGAGGCATGAATTAGAATATTCTTTTAAGAATGTATCGTAATAGCAAAAAAATTGGAATAGCTTTTATAAATATCAATAGGAAAATTGTTAATAAAGCTTTAGTGTGTCTATATTGTGGGACACAACAATTTAAGAGTGACATATAGTTAGTAGTTCTAACATGAAAGAAACACTTACATATACTTTTAATCATAAAAAAAAATTAAAGAAAAATTATTTAAAAATATGTCTTTATATATAGGTGTAAATATGTGTAAGTATGTAGCAAAGAAATATATAGTGAAGAAGGGATCTGGAAGTAATACCTCTGAACGGTGATCACTTCACAGATGAGAAATAATTTTTGGATATTTGAAGAGGATCTTTCTGTTCTTTCTATATGTTTTTAAAATTTTTAACCTTCTACAAAATCATTAATGATTTACTTGCATAACATTATGAAACACATAAATTAAAAACTTACAATATACAAAGAACTTCAGGGAAAAATAATAGATATGACACTACTTTTATTCCTTTACAAATTGATCAGACAATAATAAACAGTAAACTTGAGTGAATAACATAATTAATAAATAGAAGGATGGAGTGAGGAGGGAAACCATGGAGAAACGAGAAAAAAGTAAAAGAGCAGTTTTTAAGAGCATGGATCATGCAAGCAGATTTCATGGGTACGAATGCCACCTTGTCACTTACTACCTGTGCAACCTGGGGCAACGCACTAACCATGTTTGTTTCTCAGTTTCCTGGTCTTTTAAATGAAATGATAAAAACGGTAGCTGCCTTATGAATTGTTATGCAGATGAAATGAATTAGTAGATGTAATATTCTTTATCTGGAAGATAGTAAGTCTGATATATATATATATATATATATACACATATATATGCTAACTTGTAGTTTTACTTATGTCTATTTTTCTTTTACAAATTTGTGGGTTTAAAAACATTTTTATTTTATATTGAAGTATAATTGATTTACAGTGTGTTAGTTTCAGGTGAACAGTGAAGTGATTCAGTTATACATATAGATATTTGTGTTTTATTTTAATGGGCATTGTCTTCATTTATCTCATCCAAAATGTACTTAAAGTCATAGTGTTTCATAAAAGTAAGTTCATTGGAAATGCATTCATGTTTCAATGACTCATCCTATTGGTTGCCTTTCTTAACATTAGATTGCATCAAACATTTTTTATCATGGTTACAGACCTATTTTGAATATCTGTTTTTAAAATGTCTTCAATTTCTTTTTTTTAAATTGAAGTATCATTGATTTACAATGTTGTGTTAGGCTCTGGTGTACAGCAAAGTGATTCAGTTTTACATCTCTATATATTCTTTTTCATATTTTTTTCATTATGGTTTATTACAAGATATTGAATATAGTTCCCTGTGCTATATAGCAGGACCTTGTTTGTTTATCTATTTTATATATAATAGTTTGTATTTGCTAATCCCAAACTTCTAATTTATCCCTACCCCTTTCCCCTTTGGTAACCATAAGTTTGTTTTCTGTCTGTGAGTCTGCTTCTGTTTTGTAAATAAGTTCACTTTTATCATACTTTAGACTGCACATATAAGTAATATCATATGATATTTGTCTTTCTGTGTCTGACTTTCTTCACTTAGTATGGTAATCTCTAGGTCCATCCATGTTGCTGCAAATGGCATTATTTTGTTCTTTTTCATAGCTGAGTAATATTCCACTGTATATATGTACCATGTCTTCTTTATCCACTCATCTGTTGATGGACATTTAGGCTGCTTGCATGTCTTGGCTATTGTAAACAGTGCTGCTATGAACACTGGGGTGCATGTATCTTTTCAAATTAGTTTTCTCTGGATATATGTCCAGGAGCGAAATTGCAGGATCATATGGTAGCTCTATTTTTAGTTTTTTAAGGAACCTCCATACTGTCCTCCATAGTGGCTGAACCAATGTACATTCCCACCAGCAGTGTAGGAGGGTTCCCTTTTCTCCACACCCTCTCCAGCATTTATTATTCATAGAAAATGTCTTTAATTTCTTCCCTCTCTTTTGGTTCACCCCATGATTATCTCTTCCTGTGTTTTCACAGCCTCTTCCACCAGGTCCCAGTCTAACCATGTCTTCAAAGCAGGTGAGAATTTTTTCCCTGTGTAGATGCAGCCCTGGAGCCAGCTCCACTGAATTACTGGTGAGGAGATATCGTCTTCCTTAGGCACACTTTCTAAGACCTTTAGCTCCTGGTCTAGATTGGGTGCAGTACCTTCTCTTTCTCTGAGAGTAGGCAGGTAGGCAGTGATTGGCACACCCCAAGCCTTGGGGTCTTTCCTCTATTTTTCTCCCACCCAGGAGATAGTTTTGGCTCCCTGGCCTGAGGAACCAGAAGGCTCACAGCTTTAGCACTGACGTCTGCATTTCTCTTCTCTCCTTGTTACTGAGCATGAGTATTTCTTTTTTTGATTCTATTATTATTATTCTTGTTTGAAGTACAAAATATGTCCAGGGTGAGATCACTCTCAGCCTTATTGACTTATTCATTTCATTCTGGCTTCTACATGCACATCAAAACTCTTCTTTCAAGAACATAATGGATCTCCTAACTGTGGGGTCCCATGCATATTTTCAGTCCTCATCTTACCACTCACCTCAGCACTATTTGAAATAGCTAAACAATTCCTTGCTTCTTGGAGTTATTTTTCCTTGGTTTACATGATACATTATTCTGGTTTTCTGCTTACATTTCTGGTCAGGAATTCTTAGTTACTTTTACCCATTATTTTTATTTACCTGTCTTCTAAAGTCAAGTTACTTAGCATTAAGTCTTGTGTTATATTTTCCTCCCTCTTATGGTCTGTCATGAATATAACATAGTGGTTATGAGTGCAGAGTCTTCAGGAAGAATGCAAGGTTTTAAATTCACTTACAGGTTTTATGATCTTTGCTTGGCAAGTTGCTTAACTTCCTGTGTCTCAGACTCATCACCTGTAAAAGGGAGTTGATAATATTTAGGTTAACGGGTGTTTTGACTATTAATTGGGATGACACATGTAAAACACTTAACATGGTGATTTAGTACTCAGTACATCTTAGAAATTATATTTAATATTCTGTGCCATCTATATAACAGTCACTTCTAGATTTATAACTCCTGCTTGAATTTCTTTTTTGAAAAAATTTTTTATTGGAGTATAATTGCTTTACAATGTTGTGTTAGTTTCTGCTGTATAACAAAGTGAATCAGCTATACGTGTACATATATCCCCATATCCCCTCCCTCCTGGACCTCCCCCCCCATCCCCCACATCCCACCCATCTGGGTCATCACAGAGCCCTGAGCTGGGCTCCCTGTGCTATACCACAGTTTCCCATTAACTTTCTGCTTTACACGTGGTAGTGTATTTATGTCAAACGTAATCTCCCTATTCATCCCACCCTCCCCTGCCCCCCCTGCGTCCACACGTCCATTCTCTACATCTGCGTATGTATTCCTGCACTGGAAATAGGTTCACCTGTACTACTTTTCTAGATTCCACATATATGCGTTAATATATGATATTTGTTTTTCTCTTTCTGACTTACTTCACTCCGTATGATAGACTCTAGGTAGGTCCATCCACATCTCAACAAATGGCAGAATCTCGTTCATTTTTATGGCTGACTAATATTCCATTGTATATATGTACCACATCTTCTTTATCCATTCATCTGTCGATGGCCATTTAGGTGGCTTCTATGTCCTGTATATTGTAAATAGTGCTGCAGTGAACATTGGGGTACCTGTGTCTTTTTGAATTATGGTTTTCTCAGGGTATATGCCCAGTAGTGGGATTGCTGGGTTATATGGTAGTTCTATTTTTAGTTTTTTAAGGAACCTCCATACTGTTCTCCACAGTGGCTCTATCAATTTACATTCCCACCAACAGTGCAAGAGGGTTTCCTTTTCGCCACACTCTCTCCAGCATTTAATGTTTGTAGATTTTTTTGATGATAGCCATTCTGACTGGTGTGAGCTGATACCTCATTGTAGCTTTGATTTGCCTTTCTCTAATACTTAGTGATGTTAAGCATCTTTTCTTGTACCTCTTGGCCTTCTGTATGTCTTCTTTGCTGAAATGTCTATTTAGGTCTTCCACCCATTTCTTGATTGGGTTGTTTTTTTTGATATTGAACTGCATGAGATGTTTGTATGTTTTGGAGATTAATCCTTTTCCAGTTGCTTCGTTTGCAAATATTTTCTCCCATTTTGAAGGTTGTTTTTTCATCTTGTTTATGGTTTCCTTTGCTGTGCAAAAGCTTTTAAGTTTAATTAGGTCCCATTTGTTTATTTTTGTTATTATTTTCACTACTCTAGGAGGTGGGTCAAAAAAGATCTTGCCGTGATTTATGTCAAAGAGTGTTCTTCCTATGATTTCCTCTAAGAGTTTTATAGTGTCCAGCCTTACATTTAGGTTTTTATCCATTTTGAGTTTATTTTCATGTATGGTGTTAGGGGGTGTACTAATTTCATTCTTTTACATGTAGCTGTCCAATTTTCCCAGCACCATTTATTGAAGAGGCTGTCTTTTCTCCATTGTATATTCTTGCCTCCTTTGTCATAGATTAGGTGACCATAGGTGTGTGGGTTTATCTCTGGGCTTTCTATCCTTTTCCATTGATCTATATTTCTGTTTTTGTTCCAGTACCATACTGTCTTGATTACTGTAGCTTTGTAGTATAGTCTGAAGTCAGTGAGCCTGATTCCTCCAGCTCCGTTTTTCTTTCTCAAGATTGCTTTGGCTATTCAGGGTCTCTTGTGTCTCCATCCAAATTGTAAAATTTTTGTTCTAATTCTGTGAAAAATGCCATTGGTAATTTGATAGGGATTGGATTGAATCTGCAGATAGTTTCGGGTAGTATCGTCATTTTCACAATACTGAATCTTCCAATCCAAGAATATGGTATATCTCTCCATCTGTTTGTGTCATCTGTGATTTCTTTCATCAGTATCTTACATTTTCTGTGTACAGGTCTTTTGCCTCCTTAGGTAGGTTTATTCCTAGGTATTTTATTCTTTTTGTTGTGATGTTAAATGGGATTGTTTCCTTAATTTCTCTTTCTGATCTTTCGTTGTTAATGTATAGGAATGCAAGAGATTTCTGTGTATTAATTTTGTATCGTGCAACTTTACCAAATTCATTGTGACCTCTAGCAGTTTTCTGGTGACATCTTTAAGATTTTCTATGTATAGTATCATGTCATCTGCAAACAGTGACAGTTTTACTTCTTCTTTTCCAATTTTTATTCCTTTTATTTCTTTTTCTTTTCTGATTGCCGTGGCTAAGACTTCCAAAACTAGGTTCAATAATAGTTGTTAGAGTGAACACCCTTGTCTTGTTCCTGATCTTAGAGGAAATGTTTTTAGTTTTTCACAATTGAGAATGATGTTTGCTGTGGGTTTGTCGTATATGGCCTTTATTATGTTGAGGTAGGTTCCCTCTATGCCCACTTTCTGGGGAGTTTTTATCATAAATGGGTGTTGATTTTTGTCAAAAGCTTTTTCTGCATTTATTGAGATGATCATATGGTTTTTATTCTTCAATTTGTTAATATGGTGTATCAAATTGATTGATTTGCATAGACTGAAGAATCCTTGCATCCCTGAGATAAATCCCACTTGATCATGGTGTATGATCCTTTTAATGTGTTGTTGGATTCTGTTTGCTAGTATTTTGTTGCAGATTTTTGAATCTATGTTCATCAGTGATATTGGTCTATAATTTTATTTTTTTGTGATATCTTTATCTGGTTTTGGTATCAAGGTGATTGTGTCCTCATAGAACGAGTTTGGGAGTTTTCCTCCTTCTGCAAGTTTTTGGAAGAGTTTGAGAAGGATAGGTGTTAGCTATTCTCTAAGTGTTTGATAGAATTCTCCTGTGAAGACATCTGGTCCTAGACTTTTGTTTGCTGGAAGTTTTTAAATTACAGTTTCAATTTCATTACTTGTGATGGGTCTGTTCCTATTTCTTCCTGGTTCAGCCTTGGAAGGTTGTACTTTTCCAAGAATTTGTCCATTTCTTCCAGGTTGTCCATTTTATTGGCATATAGTTGCTTGTAGTAGTCTCTTATAATCCTTGGTATTTCTGCAGTGTCAGTTGTAATTTCTCCTTTTTCATTTCTAATTTTATTGATTGGAGTCCTCTCCCTTTTTTGTTGATGAGTCTGGCTAAAGGTTTATCAATTTTGTTTATCTTCTGAAAGAACCAACTTTTAGTTTTATTGATCTTTACTATTGTTTTCTTTGTTTCTATTTCATTTATTTCTGCTCTGATCTTTATGATTTATTTCCTTATACTGACTTTGGGTTTTCTTTGTTCTTCTTTCTCTAGTTGCTTTCGGTGTAAGTTTATATAGTTTACTTGAGATTTTTCTTGTTTTTTGAGGTGAGATTGAATTGCATAAACTTCCCTCTTAGAACTGCTTTTGCTGCATCCCATAGGTTTTAGGCTGTCATTTTTTGGTTGTCATTTGTCTCTAGGTATTTTTTGATTTCCTCTTTGATTTCTTCAGTGATCTCTTGGTTATTTAGCAGCGCTCTGTTTAGCCTCCATGTGTTTGTGTTCTTTACAGTTTTTTTCCTGTAATTGATTTCTAATCTCTTAGCATTGTGGTCAGAAAAGATGCTTGATACAATTTCAATTTTCTTAAATTTTCTGAGGTTTGATTTGTGACCCAAGATGTGATCTATCCTGGAGAATGTTCCGTGTGCACTTGAGAAGAAAGTGTATTCTGCCAATTTCAGGTGGAATGTCATATAAATATCAATTAAATCTATATGGTCTATTGTGTCATTTAAAGCTTGTGTTTCTTTCCTTATTTATTTTCTGCCTGGATGATCTGTCCCTTGGTGTAAGTGGGGTGTTAAAGTCCCCCACTATTACTGTGCTACTGTTGTTTTCCTCTCTTATGGCTGTTACCATTTGCCATATGTATTGAGGTGCTCCTATGTTGGATGCGTAAATATTTATAATTGTTATATCTTCTTCTTGTATTGATATCTTGATCATTATGTAGTGTCCTTCCTTATCTCTTGTAACAGTCTTTATTTTAAAGTCTATTTTACCTGATATGAGTATTGCTACTCCAGCTTTCTTTTGATTTCCGTTTGCATGGAATATCTTTTCCATCCCCTCACTTTCATTCTGTATGTGTCCCTAGGTCTGAAGTGGGTCTCTTGTAGACAGCATATATAAAAGTCTTGTTTTTATCTCCTTTCAGCCAGTCTGTGTCTTTTGGTTGGAGCATTTAATCCATTTACATTCAAGGTAATTATCGATATGTATATTCCTATTACATTTTCTTAATTGTTTTGGGTTTGTTTTTGTGGGTCTTTTTCTTCTCTTGTGTTTCCCACCTAGAGAAGTTCCTTTATCATTTGTTGTAATGCTGGTATGGTGGTGCTGAATTCTCTTAGCTTTTGCTTGTTTGTAAATTTTTTGATTTCTCCGTCGAATCTGAATGAGATCCTTGCTGGGAAGATTTATCTTGTTTGTAGGTTTTTCCTTTCCATCTCTTTAAATGTCCTGCCACTCCCTTCATGCTTGCAGAGTTTCTGCTGAAAAATCAGCTGATAACCTTATGGGGATTCCCTGGTATGTTATTTGTTGCTTTTCCCTTGCTGCTTATAAATTTTTTCTTTGAATTTAATTTTTGTTAGTTTGAGTAATATGTGTCTTGGTGTGTTTTTCCTTGGGTTTATCCTGTATGGGACTCTCTGTACTTCTTGAACTTGGGTGGCTATTTCCTTTCCCATGTAAGGGAAGTTTTCTACTAATCTCTTCAAATCTTTTTTCAGACCCTTTCTCTTCTTCTTCTGGGACCCCTATAATTCGAATTTTCGTGTATTTAGTGTTGTCCCAGAGGTCTGTGAGACTGTCCTCAATTCTTTTCATTCTTTTTTCTTTATTCTGCTGGTCAGTAGTTATCTCCACCATTCTATCTTCCAGCTCACTTAATTGTTCTTCTGTCTGTTATTCTGGTATTGATTCCTTCTAGTGTATTTTTCATTTCAGTTATTGTGTTGTTCATCACTGTTTATCTTTAGTTCTTCTAAGTCTTTGTTAAACATTTCTTATTTTCTCGATCCATGCCTCCATTCCATTTCTGAGATTTTGGATCATCTTTACTATCATTATTGTGAAATCTTTTTCAGGTAGGTTGCCTATTTCCTCTTCATTTATTTGGTCTTGTAGGTTTTTACCTTGCTTCTTTGTCTGTAACATATTTCTCTGTCATCTCATTTTTTTTTGATAAGTGGGGCTGTGTTCCTGTCTTCCTGGTTGTTTGGCCTGAGCCGTCCAGCACTGCAGTTTGCAGCCAGTTGGGTAGATCTGGGTCTTGGTGCCAAGATGAGGACCTCCAGGAGACCTCACTCTGATTAGTATTCCCTGGGGTCTGAGGTTCTTTGTTAGTCCAGCAGTTTTGACTTGGCGCTCCCACCGCAGAAGCTCAGGCCCACCCCCCGGCCTGGGAGCCAAGATCCCACAAGCCGCACTGTGCAGCAAAAAAGAAAAAGGGGGGTGGGCAGAACTATAACAAAGAATAAAAAATAAAATAAAATTAGAAAAATAAAAAAGTTTACTAAAAAAATAAAAATTGAAATGAAACAACAGCAACAAGGTAAAACAGAGCCACACACACACACACAAAAGCCTGAAAAGGCCTTGGCTGTGGGTGGTGGAGCTTAGATGGGGTGGCCTTAGGTGGGGGTGAGGTCTAGGCTGAGGACCTGGTGGCTGGAAAAGGCCCCGGGGGGTGGGGGCGGGACTTAGGCTCAGCACGACTGGAGGGGCCCTCAGAGTGTGGAGCTTTTGACCTGGGACCCCTAGGAGGCTTGCTGGGGGCTGAGTGGGTGGAGGAAATGCTGGCCATGTTCCCCTCTGATCCCCCAATCCCCTGAAGGCCTCTCCCTATCCCTGCTGATCTGCTCACCGTGGGTGGGCCTCTCCTGGCATGGGATCCTCTCCCCTCCCCCAACCACCCCTCAGGGGCGCTGGTCCCGTCCTGCCTCCACTTCTCCTCCTGCCTCCCTCCCGCCACTTCCTACCCCGTCACTCGGGGGTTCCTCCGGTCCCCTTAGGTGTCTGAGATCCCCTACCAGTGCCTGGTAGGTGCCCTAGTTGTGAGGAGATGTGAACTCTGAGTCCTCCCAGTACCCCATGTTCTTTTTTGAAATTTTGAACCTTCTGTCTCCCTTCCAACTTGACATATTCAATTGGCTCTGTAACATGCACCTCAAGCATAAGGTGTTCAGAATTGAAAACCTGATCTCTCATGACCTTTTCCCCCTTCACTTTCCCACATTTTAGTACAGGGTAACCAGTGTTAAAATCCAAGAGAGAGATTCTTCACACGGTTTTTCCTTCAGCCCTAGTTCAGTCTATCACCAAGCCTTGCCACTTCTATTTGCATGGTTCTAGTGAGGTCATTTCACACCCACAGCTTCAATCTGCATCTCCTCCTGCCTTAATGACTTTGATAACCACAAGCTTGCCTCCTACCTCTCGTTCATTCTCTACACAGCAGCTAGATTGAACATTTTACAAAGTAATGTGTAGAAATGAAAGGTGATGTATACATTGGTTTAACATATACTATTCCAGAAGTGACTTTTCATTAATTGTTTTTGAGACTTCAGTAAAAATAAACAGAGTTTTCAGTGTACAGAACATTCCCCAAATATCATATCCAAGAAGACTTTTCATTAGTTTAAAGGGAATGACCTGAAATTTAAAAATATTAATTTCAAATAAATAACAATTATAATGGAGGCATTTAAAAATATGCTGGGTGCAATGGAAAATAATATAATAGATATTAGATTGGGAAACTTGTCTGTAAAACTAAAGAAATAAATATGAGAAATAAATAGCCAAGGCACTGAAAAAAATGAACAAAAGCTCCACGATAGCCATGGTAGATGTTCTGGGGTAGAAAGATAATATCAGGTTGAAGATAATCAGAAATTTAGGAAATAAGAGATGGAAAAAACACTAAGTCAAAGAAAGTAGAGTTATGACTTCAAAATTTAAAAGACCTTCACCAATGGGCACCTTAGTACTTTTAAAGAGACCCGTACCTAGATACATACCTTGGTACTTTGGTGAGGGGTGGTAGGAGAAGCTGATAAGGAAATCATCATTCAAAATGTATACCTTAGCTGAAACAGTAACAAATTGATAAATATGAGAAATAAATTATGTGATAATATACTTTAAAAAATCTGTGATGTAAGAATCAGAATTTCCTGAAGTAAAGCATTCAGGAAAAAATTGACCTATTTTGAAAACTTAGTGATAACGACATCAAAGATATGACTACAGGAAAAAATGTTGCAGGCATTCATGCAACATTGCAGGGCCACTGACAAGTTTTAAAAATCCATACATACTGTTCCAGTATGATGAGCATGAACACATTGTCATGGAGAAAAGACAATACAATGTAATAGGTAAATAGTTCTGGAAGACTAAATTGAAAAATGAGCACTTAAAAAAAGACTAGAAAACTATCATAGATTTTATAATAGAATTCTGAACAATACTATTAAAAGTTAAACTTTTATGTATGTTTTCACTCTATTTCCAAAATCCTCACAGTTAGTTGCTTTTATGACTACATCTAAAGGTTGAACATATGTATGTGTGTTTATTGAAGTGTGCAAAATTAAAATAGCACTTTTCTCTGTGTAAATGTGTTCAGTTATGCAATAAATCAAAAGTATAGCCCAGAACTCATTTCGTTCCTTGTATGGCCTAATGGGAAAATAGGAACTAAAGAGCAAAGGATTACATTTTCTTCGTACTATAACAGATGGATGCTCATTTGCGGAACAGTGATGTGTTCTGAATAGACATAAGAAATTTTCAGTAAATGCAAAAAAGATTGGTGTGCATTTTCAGTTTTCTCTTCTCCATATCTAATTAGAAGTGCATTTATCTGGTGGACAAACAATTGATGTCTGGATATAATTATAGAGTACCCATGAATACTTGATTTAGTCTTCCTGGTAAAATTTTGAAGTAAAATAAGGGTATAATGTAATTAACTACATGGAATAGTGCAGTCCTCTTTTCTTATCTTCAAAAAAGTGGGGCTGACCTATAATAATAGGGCCCAGAAAATAAAGCCTAAGTATGAACTAAGGCTTGAGAAGAAACATTAAGGGGAATAAAATCTCCTTTTAGCTTTAATCTGCATAAGAACTGAAAATGCCCTACAAAATTAGTAAGCATGATATTCCACTTGTATTTTTCTTCTTTCTTTAAAGTAGAGTAAGCTTGAAAATAAAAAGTGTATAACTTCTAGTTTCCTGTCTGGCATGTAAGGAAATTGATAGTTATCACTCTGTCCTAATAAGCAGAAAGCTGAACAAACAGAAAAATCAACACTTTTTCTTAGATCCATAAGAGAAGTGAGATCACAAGGTAAATTGTTGCCCCCTAAATTGGAGAAATAAAACAGGCAAATATGGAGAATCACAACTTAGAGCAGGAACCCACAAGCAGAAACTTCCACAGGCATCAGGGCTAAACTTTGTTTTTGGACAAATTGCTGGAGGCTCAGGGTGAAAAATTCTGAGAGTTAAAAATCTCCAGAGGGATCCATTCTTTTATGAGTTTTACCTCCAGGAGCTGGACCAGGTTCTCAGGGGAATATCAGAGAAAAATCCTAAAGTGCTTCTGGCAGGGAGCAGGTGTAGAGCCATGCTGAAATATGCCAGAGCATCCTGTTCTTAACAGAGCCTCAGGGAAAACTGCTTAATCAGAGCCTAACCTGAGGGGGTTTTATTTGTGCCTAGCTGACCTGGGGGAAGAAAAATAGGCAACTCCAGTCCACTTTAGCCATCCACTCCCACCTAAGGGAGGAAAGACTGAGAAACATTTGTGAAGGTCAAAGTCGAGGGGTACAGGCTCACTAAAATATGAGACCTAATTATAGAATATAGAATGCTTCCCCTCCCCCACACCTCACCACCACATTACTAAAAACTTTTTCACATTAGTCCTTTTACCTATTACTTTATGTCTGGCTATCAAGAAAAAATTACAAGGCACACTAAAAGGCAAAAAAGACAGTTTGAAGAGACAGAGCAAACATCCGATTCACACACAGAACCAGACTCAGTTATGGCAGGGATGTTGGAATGATCAGATTGGGAGTTTAAAACAACTATGGTTAATATGGTAGGGCTCTGATGAATAAAGTAGACAGCATGCAAGAATAGACAGACAACGTAAGAGGAGAGATGGAAATTCTAAAAAAGAACCAAGAAGAAATGCTAAATATCAAAAATACTGTAACAGAAAATGAAAATGCCTTTGATGGGCTTGTTAGTAGAGAGTTATAGCTGAGGAAAGAATCTTGAAGATATCTCAGTAGAAACTTATAAAACTGGAAAGAAAAGAGAAAAAAAGACAAAAAAGTAGAACAGAATATCCACAAAATGTTAAGACAACTACAAAAGATGTAACATACATGTGATGGGAATACTAGATGGAAAAGAAAGAGAAAAAGAAACAAAACTATTTGAAATTATAATGACTGAGAATCTGCCCCCAAATTAATGTTCAGTATCAAACCACAGATCCCTGAAGCTTGGAGTACACCAAGTAAGAAAAATGTCAAAAATACTACACCTAGGCATATCATCTTCAAACTACAGAAAATCAAAGCTAAAGAAAAAATCTTAAAAGAAGCCAGTTTAAAAAAAAACTTACCTATAGAAAAGATAAGAACTATACCTTCCTTCTCATGAAAACCCATGCAGGCAAGAAGGGAGTGGAGTGAAATATTTTAAGTGTTGAGAGAAAAAAACCACCAACCTAGAATTGTGTACCCTGTGAAATTATTCTTCAAAAGTAAAGGAGAAATAAAAACTTTCTCAAACAAATGTTGAGGAAATTTGTTGCCGGTAGACCTGTTTTACAAGAAATCTTTCAAATTCTTGAGAGAGAAGGAATAAGATATAGGTCACAAACTCAGATTTATGTAAAGAAAGGAAGATCATCAGAGAAGGAATAAGTGAAAGTAATCTGGGGGTCTGGATTCTAGCTCCCCTGTCTCTGGAAGTTTGTGGTACTGGTATTTATTTTTCCTGTTCTTAACTGATCTAACAGATTATAGTTTCTTGAAAATGATAATACCAACAATGTTTTTAATTACTTACACTTATGTATATATGTAAATATATGAACATATGTGTATAATTACATGTTATGCATTATATATAATATGTATATATATATGCTTATGTATAGGTATAATGAATTCCAGCAATAATACAAGGGGCAGGAGGGAGAAATTATTATTGTTTGGTTATTATAAGGTACCTGCAGTTTCTGTGAAGTTGTATATGTTATTTGAATGTGAACTTGAATTAGTTGTAAATGCATATTACATCTCTAGGGAAACCACTGAAAAAGTACAAAAAGACGTGTAACTGAGGAGTGACATCAGCAAGATGACAGAGTAGAAGGCTCTGGACTCTCCCTGCCCTCACATCACACCAATCCAACAGCTACACATGGAGCAATTCTCCTTGTGAGAAATCCAGAAAATGGTTGAGACTCTTGCACACTGAGCAAGTGAGAAACTACCTACATTGAAACTGGGAGGAATAGCTGAGACATTGGACCAATATCTCTCATGGACATAGATGCAAAAATTATTAAGAAAATATTTTTTAAACAAATCCAAAAATGTACAGAAATATTATATGCCATGAAAAATGGGATTTCTCCCAGGTATGCAATGCTGGTTTGACATTTGAAAATCAATTAAGGTAATCAATCACATCAACAGGCTATAAAAAGAAAAATCATATGATCAAGTCAATAGATTAAAAAAAAATTGACAAAATCCAACATATGTTTTGCAGGTATAGTGCAAAAAGAGAAGAAATGGATTACGGACTTATAGCATGATACTTGAGGTTGATGATCATGAGTTTAATGCAAGACTACTTAGTGTTGACTGTCTCTTCTCCAGCCATTCAGCACATAGACTCAAGGGAGGAGTTGTCATATAGCTGGGTTAAGCTGGGTTGCAGTTTTGCCAAGCAATTATAACAAAGAATGATTATAATGACTGATTATGGAATTTAAGCCAGGTGAGGAGTGTAGTGGGCCCATCAGAAGAGTAATGGCCAGAGAAAAATGTTGGTTGAATCAGAATAATGGTTCTTATCAGTTGGAAGATCGTTGAGTTCAGGGTACTAGAGGAAGTTGTTGGAAAAATAGGTGTAGTTCATAGAGTAGATGCATGAAATTAATGCTAAGGAGGAGTTGCAGTAATGAAAAGAAGTAAGGTTAGCATGGGGATGATGACTGAGGTCAGGTGAAGAGCAAACTCATTTGAGGACAGGAGTCTGACAAGGAATTGAGAGGCCTGGGTATTGGTATTGAAATCACCAAGAATGAAATAGTATTAGTGACCCAGAGCCATTGGTGTTGGTGGAGGAGAGCCACAGTGGAGGATTGTGAGGGGTGTAATCTGATAACATAGTCAATCCTGTTTTTGTTTTGTTCTGTCTTATTTTTGGAGCAGGAAGAGAAGTGGTCTGAAATGAAACAGTCATCAAGAAGGACACCTTCTCCGCCTGCAGGCTTAGTGGCATAAAGGTTATAAGAAGAAAAAAAAAAAAAAAAGGAGAGCCAATATTAGAAAATTAAACAGGGAAGACACAAGGTTCTATTAGATCAGGAAGGTGAATGGAACATTATATATATATAATTTTGCTGATAATGAACTGTAAATTCCAGTTTTGAAGAGACAGAGCAAACATCAGATTCACACGCAGAACCAGACTCAGTTACGGCAGGGATGTTGGAATTATCAGATTGGGATAATTGATAATTATTGATAATTGATTGGAACTGTATTGATAATTGATAATTATTGATAATTGATTGGAACTGTATTGATAATTATTGGATAATTGATTGGAACTGTATGGATAATTGATAATTATTGATAATTGATTGGAACTGTAAATTCCATAGGGAATATTGGGAGGGTTCAGGAGCTGGGGAGGGTTGGAAAAAAGGGGCAGAAATGTGGACATAAGACAAATGGGTATCTTAAGGGGTTTAGACTAACAGATGAGAAGGAAACATGGTATTTAATTTGATTTTTGGAGGCATTTCTTTGTATATTCTAAGCACATCTTTTCTATGATTTATGTGTATATATATATTTATGTGTATATTTATATATTTATATGCATATGTATGCATTTACACACACATATATGTACTTACATATGCCTACATATCCATACTGTGGGTAGCTTTTCAATCTGTTGATTGACTTTTACTTGATCCTTTATCCATGATATCTTTTTGTATTAGTAAGTTTAGCTACTTTTATTTTTTAGGTTTATTTATTTATTTAATGCGAAGTGTTTATTTTATTGTTTTTCCTCCATATATATTTTAAATACAGTTTTTAAAGGTTATGCTCCATTTACAGTCATTACAAAATATTGGCTATATTCCCTGTGTTGTGCAACACATCTTCATAGCCTGTTTTAAACCCAATCTAAAGTTTAGTTTAGTACTTTGGCCTTTGGAATTATGTTTAAGAAAAATTTTCCTTCTCAAATTGATAAGCCCATTGTCCTAACACATCAACATCACTTTTTTCCTCTCTTTTTGACTTTAATTCATATGGAGCTCTTAGTCTGTTCAATAGATCTACTTGCATGTGTCTGTGCCAGTACCATGCTGTTTTTATTACTATACCTTTTTAACCTAGCTTGATATATGGTAGGCCAAGCTCCGTTCCCCAGCATTCACACATATTTCTAATTATTTTTTTCTAAAACCGCTTTGGCTACTCTTAAACATTTATTAGTCCATCTGAATTCTGAGTCATAGTGTGAAAAATTGAAGTATTACTTAAAATACGAAATATTTTTGGAAATGTGAAAATATTTCAAATGACTTTAAAAGTTTTTAATTAGTAGCAAAATAATTTTCTCAAGGAAAAGGATAAGAAGAAAAATATGTAACAGTTGAAAAGCCAGTATGAAGGCCATTAGAAACCCACAACAATGAAGAATATTTAAGAACTAGAAATCAAATACAATACTTATTGTAAACCCAGAAGAGCTTATTGTATCGTATTGTAGATGTGGAACTAACTGATTCAATTTCAACTGTTGGCCAACCTTGCATTCCTGGAATAAACCCATCTTATTCATGACGTGTTATCTTAAATTTGACTTCTGATATTTTTTATATATATTTGTTTTGCTTCTATGTTTGTAACAGAGATTGACTTGTACTTTTTCTTTCCTTTCATGTCCTTGTTAATTTTTGATGTCAAGTTTATTTCAGCTTCATAGAATGCAGAGCTCTCCCTCATTATCATTTTCATAAGATTTTGTACAATTAAGAAAAAAAACAGTCTATAGTTGAAAACCTATCCATTCAATGAGCTCATCTGGTCTTCAGATTTCTTCATTTGATGGATAGGTTTTCAACTATAGATTTAATTAATTTAAAAAAGGGAAGACTATTCATGTTTTCTATATCTTCTAGTTTCAGTTTTGGTGAAATTTTTTTAAAAATAAAATTGTTCACAGTAACCTCTTTTTAACTATGTGCTGTCTATGGATCTTGAATGATGTTTTCCTTTTTACTTTTTTCTATTCATAATTTTTGCCTTTTCTCTCTTTTTCTTGATCAGTTTTGATATAAGCTTATCACTTCTATTAGTCCTACTCAAGAACAAATTTAGTTCCGTGGATTTTCTGTATTGTATGTTTTCTCTTATTTAAAAAAAATCTGTAAAATTCCCTTCCTTGTACTTTTATATTGGGTTGAATTTACCTCTTTTTTTCTAATTTGTTGAGATGGATATTTAGATAACTTAGATGATTAATTCTTAGCCTTCCTTAGTTTCTAATACTGTATGAAAGACTATAAACTTTGATCTAAGCAAATGTTTAGCTGCATTCTACAACTATTATGTCATCATCTCATTTTATATGTATATGTATATTTACTGACACTGATAGGACAACATAAGCTTTCTTTTGGTTAGTTTTTACATGGTAGCTTTTTCTTTAATTTAAATTTACTTGTACTTAAACTTTCATCTTTATGGAGTTTGTCTCTTGTAAGCAGCATCTTAGTCTATTTTTAGTCCAATATGGCGGCCTTAGTCTTTTAACTCACATATTCAGGCATTTTCATTTAATGTGATTATTGATATATTTGGGTTTTTTCCTTATATTTATTTCCTATTCTAACCACTTGTCTTATGTTTCTTTTTTTTCTTCTTTCTTTCCTTCTACTGGATTAATCAAAAGATTTTTTACACAGTATTTTCTCTCCATAGCTTATTAGCTATGTGTATTTTTAATGTATTAAAAAAAACTTTTCTTCTATTTTTAAAATATACTTACAGAGTTTTTAAAATCCTTGCTTAAAAACTCCAAAGGCTAGACTACCTCTAAAATTGTTTTTTGTACTTCTTTTTTTGTTCATTTGATCCTATTTCTTGGAATGGCTTGTAAATTCTTTCACTAAATGCAATACGTTGTGTTAAAAAGAATTGTAGGGGCTTACAAGTTGTTTTCTTACAAGAGATGGGATGGAGCTAATTACCATAATCCACATAGAGACTGAGCTAACTCAAGATTTCCTAGGACTCAGTAACCCTCTAAGTCTCCTCCCCACCCCCAACCCAGTTCCTAGGATTTATCCCCCCTCAGGTGTTCTGAGAAATTAAAGTGATGCTTGGGTTCTGTTTTCTCAGAGAGAGGAGCTGGATCCTGAATACTGATCTTTGTTTTCTTAGATCTTAAGAATGTTAGACTTTTTGTTTGGCTTCTAACTCTTCTGTTCCAGGGAGCTTCAGAATTTGGTAAATGACTTGGGAAGGAGACTGTGAGATTCCAGTGTTAAGTTTAGAGTTCTCTGACCTTTGGTCTTTTTCTTTCCTCTCTCTGGAGTTTTGTAAGACTGTAAAAAACACAAAAACAAAACCAAGAAACTTTCAGGTTTCTTTGATTCTTGTACTTATTTTCTGTTTGGTCTCAGTTTTTTGCTATTCGCCTAGAATTGGCAGATGGTCTGAGTGAATGTCTGCTCACCTTTCAGGAGGTCCCATTCTCTGCGATTTTGTACCTTCAGGTGCTGGTTGCTTTGGTACCTCTCCAATGCCTTCAAACAGGTTTTCTCCCTGTATTTTTTTTTGGATTTTTAAGTTACTTTTAACAGGATTGTTGGACCGCCACAACTAAAAACAAATGGTTGGTGTTCTCATCCTGGAGGTTCTCGGATGGATTGTTGGCCTGTGAGAAACAGTGCAATTTCTGAAACTCACTTGTAGAGATTGGTTATTGAGACACCCATCTGTGAACATGAACATACAGTGTGCTTCTGGTCATCATGCTTTTAGACAAGTCTGTCCCTTAAAACTGTGATGAGATGAGCCTTGCTAGGAGACCTCTGCAACCCATATCCTGAGACCATGGAGGGGGTGGGGGAATGAGGCAGGATGCATTCTTGGGAACTTTGAGTACTCTTTATTTGCCTATGAAAATGGATCTGGAAACCAAACTGGACCATTAATTTCACAGCTGAGTTCCTGCAACTAGCTTGATAATGATGACTAATGAGGATCTGTGGATGGCTTTCCATTGCATTTTAAAAACATACATTGAAAGTTGTACTTTTATGCCTGGCATTGGTACTAGTAATATGTAACCACTCAAATTAAAAGAAAGAGCAAGGGAGGGATCCTCACTATTTGTGTGACCAATTGGGTTGCTAATTCATGGCAGTGCTTTCACTACTAGTGTCTGTTACAGAAACGCCAGAGTGGGTTCTGCAAGAGGAACTATAGCAAAGTTAAGAAGTCTATAAGTAGATGATAATATTAATGTATGTATTTGTTCCTAAATCCTAGTTTGCTGGATTATTTGTGTTCAAAAAGTGTGGTAGAATCTATAATGATTTATGTGACTAATGAAAATAGCTGAAAGATATAATGTTATAAGCATTCTCTCATTTCACACACATATACACATGGACAGAAAACAAAGAATTACCATACATTTATGGTAACTTGATAGCATGAAAGCAATGTACTAAATTCAACCATTAGATGAGACAAACAAAAATAAACAGACTTAATACAGTGACAATGTTGAGTATATGAGTCCCTTGCTCCTGGAAAGCAGCAAAGGTTGAAAAATTCCCCCACCCTTTTGTGTTCTGAGAAATGGCTAACATCAAAGGACCACCTTATATTCTGAGACAAGATGGACCTCCATCCTTCTTTAAGAGTTAATTGTTTACCAGTCTTTATAAAACCCTAGATCCCCTTCCTTTCCTCTGGGACAGTCCTTATTAATGAACATTCTCCTTATTGCAATAGCCTGAATAAAGTTATCTCCTTAATTGTCTGGTGCATTTTATCTTTGACAACAGAAAAGAGAAGACTTTAATGAAACTGTAATTTGTATCCTTGAAGAATGTTATTCTATATGATAAATGAGCGTGATGATATGCAAAGAAGCAACCTTAGTTATTTAGAAAATTACAAGTGCCAAAAGGATACAATTTAAAAGCAGCATTTACAGTGATAGAGAACTAGTGACTTAGCTGATATAGCAGAAACATTTTCAAGAACATAGTTTAAAAAGACAAAGGATAGAAACTGAAATTTGAGATAAGTGACATGGAACATTGATAAGTTTCAATTTCAACATAGTAAGAGTTCTGTAGGAAGAGCCATAGAATGGAATAAAGGCAAAAATCAGAGAATTGATTGTTGAAACATTTCGAGAACTGAGGAGACATATGCTTTCTAATCAAAGGATAACCAAGAGGCGAGGGAGAAAGAATATATCTGGATTTATCCTAGTGAAGCTTCCGTGATCCAAGAGAAGATCCCAAAACTCTTCAGAGTGAAAGTCTTGAAAAGGGTACAAAATAACAGGATGCAGAATAGTAGAGATATTCTGATGCATAATGTTGTCAAATAATAATGATAGTTAACACATTTATATTTAGCACAGGCTTCGGTATAAGTTCTTTGGGCATGTTTTCTCTTTGAATCTTCTTAACCTGATGAGATGGGTATTCATTATTAGCCTAATTTTTCAGAGAAGTAAGTTTAGAAACAAAAGTGTTAAGTCACTTGCTTAAGGTCACACAGCTGGTAAGTGGTAGAAAGAGATTCAAACACAGACAGCCTGGCTCCAGAGTCCATGCTGTGGTCTGGCTTGAGGGAAATGCATTTATGTAGAGAAAAATAACATCTAAATGTAAGGGCAAAATAAATATAAAGGTAGGACAAGACTGAGACAATTTACTTGATGAAATCACATAAGAAGACAATGAGTGCACAGAGAAAACTTCTAAGCCCCAAGTTCTGAGAATTCCAATATACAGAGGTTGGGCCAAGGACACACTAAGAGAATCAGGAGAGTGGTGCTCCAGACACTTAGTGAAGAAAGTGTTCCAAGAAAAAGGAGTGGATAGAAGTATCAAATGCAGCCATCAGGTTGGATGTGGAGAAGCAAATAGACACTGGATTTGGTAATGCGGGGGTCACTGTAGAAGCTGGTGGAGAGAGGCAATCTGACTGGTGCAGATTCATGAAGGAGTGGGGACAGGAAATAGGAACCCTCCTTGATTACAGGTCCAAACATGATCATTGGTTCACACATGGCATAGAGCCAAGTCCAACTTGATGAAATAGCTAAACAAAGTACAAAATTTTAGAATACTGGATAAAAGTATGTAGGGATATATTTATATCTTATACTCAGTGGGATCTACTTAAGCAAGTCATGAAATTGAGAAGTTGGGCCAGAGAAAAAGTGAAAATAATTGTAAAGAAAAGTTAAAAAGCAACAAAAGATTGATGAAGGTATTTGCCTTCAATAAAGCAAAGAAAAGATTTCAATCTTCAACAAGTCAAACAAATAAATATAAAAACTTCAAACAATTTGAAAATGCAAATTAAAGAAAATGAAATAAAAATAAGTAATACAAATATAAAAAGAAAAATCTCATACACAGGACATATGGAAGTGCAAATTAATAAAATTGTTTGCTATTCTTGTCCATTAGTTGAGAAAAAAATTAAGACAATTTAAAATATGCTACCTTGGAGATAATGTGGGAAGAAAGATTACCCTCATACATTGTTGGTGGAAATGTAGATTGATACAACATTTTGGAATCAGTTTGGAAGTCTTTATAAAATGTAATTGATATTTAAATTTTAGGATTTAGTTCTGCATACATCATGACTCTTGTGTAAAATGAAGTATGCACAGAAATGTTTACTGTAATATTATTTGTAATAGAAAAAAAAAACTGGAAACAAATTAAATACCAATCCATGACTGCCCTCCTAAATTCATTACAGAATAGTCATACTCTGGAATATTATGCAATTTTAATGAAAAATATTAAATTACTTTAGTAACATGAAATGACCAAGTGTTAAGTATGATAAAGCAAGTTTTTGTATAATTTATTAACCCAATTTGATAAAAAAGAATTAAGTATCCCACCAATGATACATTAAAAAAAGTCTGGAAATCTACATGAAAAATGTAAACTGTGGTAATGTCTGAGGTGTGGGATTTGGGTGTGGGGGAGAAGCAAAAATGGATCACTATCTCATTTACTCACAGTGTAAGCAAGCAGGACCCTATGGAGTCTTTCCAGGACAGAACCCCCCTCCCCCATGTCCTCTGCCTGCCTCTTGTCTGTAGAAAACTTTAGCCCCCTAGGCCTTCCCCAAGTTCCAAAGAATACATTTAATCAGAGAAGTGAGAAAATGCAGAAAGAAAGGCAAACAGTCAAGCATGACAAAATATTAATAGTTTAGCCATTAAGTAAAGTCAAGGACTTTTAGTTCCTCCTCAAGGGCTATAGATAATATTCTGAGCCATGTCCTTTGAGCTGTTTTGCAGATACTGAAACCCCTGCCAGGTGGGAGAAGTTAACTACATGCTGCCCACAAACACATAGACCCCAGGCTGGTTGGAATCAGAAGATCAGTGATGTTGACTCCTGATTACCTCACCACCAACCAATCTGAAGAATGTCCACGAGCTGATCACACACCCCAAAACCTCCATCTCTCATCCTGTCTTTAAAAACCTTTCCCTTAGAGCCAGTGGGGAATTCGGGTCTTTTGAGCATTAGCTGCCTGGACTCCTTGCTTGGTGCCCACGATAAAAGCTGCACTTTCCTTCACCACAACTGTGTGTCAGTAGATTGGCTTTACTGTGTGCGGGTGAGAGGACCCAAGTTTGGTTGGTTAACAAAAGGTTCATTGCATCACATGAACTTTTTAATAAGTAATCCTTTTTTCTAAATTTTAAAGGAAGAAAAGTATTTCTATACCAAAAGCAAGTCTACATGGATAAAAGACATATATAAGAAGTGAAAGCTAAAAGATCTAAAGAATATCTCAAAATTAGAAGGATCACAATAAGGTTAAAGCACTGGAAAAAATCATTAATTAGAGTGTTTCTGCTTAATATGTACATTTGCATAAAGTATGCTTGCATATTTTAACATATGCATAGAAAATTAGATCCATGGAAAAATGTGCTAATGGTGACTGTTTCTTGAATGACAGCATTTTCTACTTTTATATATTTCTGTAAACTTTCTGTTTCATTTTTCTAAAGAGCAGTGATTGTGTTTTATAATAAAGTTGAACATTGTATTAAATTTATTTTATGTAACCGTTTTGTAAGGTCTAGGAAGCTGGCCTGGACAACAGCAGAGCAAAGCGTGCAGCAAAGCAGAAAGACTAGATTGGCTCTGAGTCTTGTACCCCTGTTTGCTTTGGCATTATTAGATTCAATAATGAAGACTAGAACTAGGAGATTAGATATTGATTATTTACATTCTTTGTTTTTAGCGGCTTGAACTGGGGAGTGAACTGCAGCTGGGTCATCAGCTTCACACAGACATTAAGTGGGTTTTCAGATTCTGAACACTTTCCCTTTGAATCCTTTGACTCTTCTTCCCTGGAAATACATCTGCTCCATGGAGGGGACGGTGCCCCCTTCCCATTGACTGAACCCCAGTTCAGGGGAGAGGCCATGTCACCACAAGACTGTGTGGCTCAGAGGCATTTTGTTTGGTGAGCCTTGTTTGAGAACCTCCAGTCAAGTGCAGGGAAAGCTGCTCCAAGTTTGTTGTATCCCTGTTTCTCCTGACCTTGACCCTTCATTCAACAGGAAACAGGATGACCTGACCCTTCTACGGGGCAGACACTGTGGCAGGTGCTTCAGATTCCACATTGAGCACCATCGTGGGGAAGGCAGGGAAATTAATAACTTAATTACAAGTCTAATAAGAGCTGCAATGTAGAATTTTGCTATGGGCTGATTGTGTTCATCCAAAATTCATTTGTTGAAGCTCTAACCCCTCCAGTACCTCAGAATGACACCGTATTTGGAGATAGACCCTTTAAAGAGGTAATTATGTGAAAATGAGGCTTTTAGGGTTGGTCCTAATCCAGTATGATTCGTGTCTTTGTAAATAAGATCAGGGCACACAGAGGGGTGCCGGGGATGTGCTGGCACAGAGGAAAGACTGCAGCTGAGGAGAGAGGCCTCAGAAGGAACCAAACCTGCAGAAGCCTTGAACTTGAACTCCAGACTCCAGAACTGTGAGAAAATAAACATCTGTTGTTTAAGCCCCCAAGTCTGTGGCCGTAAGGCAGCCCTAGCAAACTAACCCAAGTTCAATGTGCTCTTAGAAACTGTGATGGGCAAGGACTGCTTTCCACAGGGAGAGGCACTTGAACTTCCACGTGGAGAATGGCTAGTGAGTAGCCCTGAGTATCCAGTAGAAGAAGCCCTAAGAGAAGTGGGAAGAGATTTAAGGAGTTTAAACAGGGCTTTCATAGGAAATTTTTGGAATTTTTGGAAGATAAACCCAGCTACAACGAGGACACAAATGAGGAGCTTGGATCCACAAAGGAGACAGGACAGGTGCACTGGTGTCTGAGGGCAAAACAAGGGAGGTGAGATGTTGCTAAAAACCAGAACGTAGCGTGGTCCACAGGTGCCTGAAGGATGTGAGGTCTGCCCTAACCAGCAGCTTCTGGAGCAAGCCTGAGCGGACAGCAAATTGAAGGGGCTTCTGGGGAGGTATGGGGGGTGAAGGGCTGGGGAGGTATGGGGGGTGAAGGGCTGGGGAGGTATGGGGGGTGAAGGGCTGGGGAGGTATGGGGGGTGAAGGGCTGGGGAGGTATGGGGGGTGAAGGGCTGGGGAGGTATGGGGGGTGAAGGGCTGGATACCGTGTTTTCAGACAGCCTGGAACGAGTTTGACTGGGAACCACTGGCCGTTTGGAGAGATGGATTTGTAGATTCCTTCAACTTAGATTCTTTCAACTGTACACGGTGCTTCTCATTGTGAGAAAAAAGCGGCAGCACCTGGGAATCTTGGAAGATGCACATTCTCAGCCCCCTTCCCCAACCTACCGAATCAGAAACTTGGGGGTGTGGCCCAGAGAACCACACTACTGGGATATCATCTAAGGGATGTGGGGATGGATTATAGGCATAGGAAGCCCTCGTACTGATGGAGTTTCCATCTCAGCTTATAATTCTTTTAGTTCACTTATCTGCACGTGGACATACGCACTGCAGTCTATGCCAGACACGTAATGAATGAATCTAAGAAATGCCCTGCCAGGACATCATGGCCAAGTTTTGTGAGGTTGCTATCTTAAGTTATACGTTCGAAGATGTTTGATTTTCGATGTGTTTATTCTTCTCCATCCACTCCCAATATCCCCCCACCACCCTGTGTTGACTTAATTTAACATTTATTTGTGCAGTTTATTTGAGAAAAAATTTTTTAGCTTTCATAACTTCTCTCTCCTTTTTATATACAGTAATTTCCCTGTTACATGACTGTTCAAATCTTCTTTGCAATTTTAAACTCTGAAATAAACTTATCTCCTGTAGATGAACATCCATACAACTATCATCCTTTTCAAACTCTTTATTAATTCATACTTCTGAAAATTTTGACATAATTATGATTTCATCACTGATATATTTTATAGCTTTGGTTCTCACTCACTGGTGTTTCTGATGCCTCTGAATTCAGCGTGATGTCTTCTTTATATTACCGTTCATCATCATTTGCAAACGTGGAAGATAATAAAGGATGAAGACTACATGCTCCCGTGTGTTATGTACAGGGCTTAGCACTTAATTGGGGTTAATAAATTTATTACCATTTATTACCATTATCAGAATGACTACAATCATGACATTGCTAATCCTGACACAAGATCTGGGCTGTGCCCTGGATCTGCATTGTTTGATGGGCTCAAGCACTCCTTCATACCCTAGCCAGCCTTCTGACTGTGTGAACTTGATCTTGTTTAGCTTTATGTCTCATGTGCAAAAAGACTCTTTTGTTATTTTCTTTCTTAGTAAGAACTATAAAATAACCATAATCTTTTCCTTATGTATTCAAAATACTCTGCCTGAAAACGTACTTAAATTCTAGAAAGGTTTATACTAATTTAAATTACAATGGCACCGTCTTTTGTGCCTGTCATGATCTTTCCTAGGCTTTGTCACTTCCAAAGCAACACATACTGTATTTTACTTTGTGTTTAAAAATTATTTATGCTGAGTGATAAACTAGTTTTTATGAATATTCAACAATGCCTTCCAAGTGGTGAAATGTTCTGAACGTTCTCTTAAGTCCTTCCCACACCCAACTTCTAAATTAATCCTTCGAAGTACAGCTGTGACAACTGTCCCTCCCCTGCTCAAAAACCATCAATGACTGTTGTTTACCAAGTAAAGCTCACTCCTTGGTCTGATTTCTGCCTCCTTGATAATCTTATCTTGACCTGCTTTTACAGTCTTACTACCTTACATCTAACTTCCTAATGTTATCAAGACCAAGCTTGTACTGCTCCCCGCAGGACAGGCCAATAAATCAAGAGACAAGTTGTTGGGACAAAGAATAGCGATTTTATTCAGAAAGCCAGCTGACCTAGAAGATGATGGACTAGTGACCCAAAGAACCATCTTGCTTGAGTTAGAGTTCAGGCTTCCTTTATACTAAAAGAGGAGGGAGTAAAGTCAGACATTTCCTGGTTCCCATCAGCCTCCAGAGAGGATGTGTTAATTTCTTCCTTCCTGCAGCCGTTCACAGATGGTCCTGGTTGGAGTGTTTCCTGTGAGCTAAACAAAGGTATTTTAGCTTAATGCTCATTACCTGGGAGGCAAGGTTCCCAGAGACGGGCCATTATGTAGAGTTTAAGCTTACAGGCAACATCCCTTTAGTGATTAACTTGTAATAGAATACAAAGTTTCTCCCCTATGACACTAACATGGTCTGGGAATGCTTTGCATACAAATAACAGAATGATATATTAAAATGGTATAAACAACAAAAAAATTATATCATAAAAAAATAAATACGAAGGTGAGGGGCAGTGGTTGTTAGTATCATCACGGGCTGGCTCACTTTCTCTGCAGCAACCTTGGCATCCCAAACTGTCACATTGCACAAAGAGACAGAATAGAGAAAATCCCCATCTTATATCTGTCATCAAGTATGAGAAAAACCTTCCCAGGGCCTTCCAGCAAATTTTCCTTCACATCTGCTGGGTCAGGCTTGTTTCATGCCCCACTGAAACCACACACCTAGTGGGGGCACTGAGGCCCTCACACTGCCTGGCTGATGAACATGCAGCTCCTGGCTCAGGGGAGGAGCCCAGCTTCCCATAAAGGAAGGGCATGACCGCTCAGAGGAGGATGCGGGAAATCGGGGTTCAGCTGCTGAAGAAAGGAGGAAATGGCTATCGTGTAGACAGCCACCTGTCTTCCTCATCAACTAAGCTGTTCATTGTAAAATTAAGACTAAGAATCAAGCATTATGTGTCACAACAATTACATTGAATGGCATGCAGCAACAGTCACCCCTGAAAAAGCCTCTATAATACAGACTGTATTATCCTGTATACTGAATAGTGTAACCTGTATAATGTATCCTGTACACTGCAACTCTTAAATCAGGTTCATAGACTAAAGCCTGAGTTATCTGAGTCCACTTACCTCCACTTGGGACTCGTTGGCCTCCCTTTGGCCAATATCACAGCCTCCTTCATAGACTCTACCTTCTGTACCACTTTTCCAAGGCAATGGCCTTTTCATGAGTTCATTTATGACTGATCAGTCCTGGAAATGACCCTCTTCTGAGTGCTTTCCAGTGAGCAAAGAGCCCTCATGCAGACATGTGGGGGGACCAGACTGGGCCATTCTTACACTACTGGAGGCTCTCAAGTCAATGGACAAAGTCTGGAATGCTTATTATTTAATAATTCCTGGATGTATCTGCCTGTGCCACTCTCCTGTCATTGTTTATATGATTCCCTCTCCCTGAATTAAAGCTGATTACATTCCTCCTCCCTAAAACCAAGAGTGCATTTGATTTATATAGTTTGTCAAATAATATTTTTATTGAGTTCTAATATGATAAAACTAATATGTAAAAGAGTTGATTTGGGGGAGATCCAAGAGGCTGGATTACTTTGGTCATAAATTAAATAAGAACATAGATATAACCAAATTCTATAGAATTATTTACGGTTTTCTTTGAAATAAAGTAATCATAAGTACATTCCTAAAGGTAGGTATTTAGATTTGTTCATTCATGTATGTGTGCGTGTGGAGAGAGAGAGGGAGGGAGAGAGGTATTAATTTTATTAATGCATTAATAAGGGAAATATACAAATTTATACATATTTGACAAAATAGCCTAGTAATTATTTTTAATGGCTACATCTTTGGCAGTGTTTTCTTGTTTTAAGATGAAAGGTAATAGGTTATATATCCAACATAGAGAATCATTCACATAGAGGAAATGTGATACTAGCCAAATAAACCTCTTTCAATTATTTACAGGAAGCATTACTTATTTATCCACTAGTTTAATTGACTTGAACTATACACAGGGCTAAAACATAAGGGCTTTTTGCAATAGGTTCAGGGCATGAAGAATTTAATCTCATGAGTATTGTAAGAAATGATTTTTCGCCATTACTCTCTCTCAAGTAAGTATAGCTTGAGAGACACATGTATCAACTCTGTCAATGTTTATATTATTTGAAATGCCATACAAAACACACATAGTTAAATTATTAAGTTATTTATTAAGTTATAGTTAAGTTATTTCATGATATCATTGAATTATTTAATACTGAAATATCTCTTCAATAATCTGAGTAAGACTAAATACAATACCTATTTATTCTTTTTTACTGGTGCCCTTTATTTTTCAAGGTAATTATGTGTTGTTTGTTGCTTTACTTTTATTCTTTATGTCATGCCTAATAAGTGGTGTATTTCTTACAAACACATTTAACTTTTAGAAAATAGCTACCATACCTAACATTTTTAATGTTCTCTTTAAAAACTGATGATAGTTTCAGGTAAGAAACAAAGACAATTTTTTCATTTTATGTTAATAACTTAAATCTGTTTTAATTTGTGTCAAATATATTTTTTGCAAATTTGGTTTTATCAAGTACTCAATAATTAATATCAAATATTATAATGTTTTTTAAAACATGGTTTTAGTAATAATCTGAAGAAAGATAAAATATATGTTAATCTTCCTCCCAAAGTGTGTCTTCCTAATTAATATGCCACCCATAAACATTAAAGATCCAATGGTCATTTTTAATGATTTATGTTAAATTCACATATTTGAATTGATCCCGGGAATTTATGACTTTTAATCCAGAAGAATTTCTGAAGATGGATTTATTCAGAAGCTCCTCGCCATTCTAGGAAGCTCCTTGCCTGAGTCTGTATTATACAAGTGACCCTTTAATCTCTAACTAATAGATCGCCATGAACTTGTCTTGCCCTTGCTCACAAACCAAAACACAAGGAGTCTTCTGGGGCAGGAAACCAATTTGCTCTTCTGAGTCTATACAGTGTTTGGAACTCGCCTGAGTTGAGGGTAAAACTGCTTGACTGACAAGGGAAGCTGACGCCAGATACACACACACACATGCACACACACACACAATCTGATAAATGGGAAAAAATATCGCTGGTAAATAAAATAATGGTCTAACTCAGTAGGAGAGGAAATCAACAACTGATAAGAATTTTAGGAGGAGATTTTTACTTGCTGTCTCTGTATAACTGGAGGAAACTTTATCTAAATTACTTTTCAGAATGTAACCTCTGACAATGTCCATTTTTGGCAGATGTCTTCTATAAAGAAAAGAGATTGTGGCGTGGTAGTCCAGAACAGCATTTTCTGTTGTGGGATCTTGATAAGGATACTCAAGTAGAATCTCAGTGAGTTTTACTGGATACCATTAAGGACCCCTGGTCCAAGGTATCTTTCTAAAGTTACCTTGGAGGCCATTCTTCTCTCCTTTTTTTCTTGGGGATGGGCCTTCAAAACAGTCCCTGTGTCTATCTCTCAGAGACACTATGAGTCTTCTTTTCTCTTAAATCATTTAGTAGCATCTGTTTCACAGAGTTTTATAGTCTTGGCTGGGACTCTTCAAATTTGTCTACTCTTGTGGCATTTGTGGCGAGATATATTTAGATCTATGTCATATTTAAGGTTCACCTGGAGGCTTTCCCAATATTGATGGACAAATGATGCAACTCATAAATCCTAAGATCCCGCAAGATCATGGCCAGATCTGTGGCTGGAAATTCCAGTTACATTTACCTCTCAGTTGCCAGTCAAGTTTCCTGGCTTGTTGCGTTTCCTCTGGCAATACTCCTGCTCCCTGTGATGGGATATGGATGGGATGTGGCTCGACTGGTGGGTATTAGTGACAAATATTGCAATGGGCCTATGCTTTTCCAATATGGAACATGAAGATTTACTCCTTGAACTAAGCTTGAGGTGCCTGATAACATCATTTCCATGAGTAGGAGGTTACATGTCCATTTCTGTATCACCAACACTTCTCCTTTGCAGCATTACTGATTAGAGCACATTATTTTTAATTACTGTAAAATAATAAATCTGAGAGTCCTATGTTTTGTTTACCACAGCTTCTTTAGTACCTTTAGTACTAAACATTACCTTTAGTAATGTTTAGTAAACATTATTTTGAATGAATAAATAAATAAATGATTTAGTATTTAAATGTCTTCTTGAGACTTCCCTAGCAGTCCAATGGTTAAGACTCTGTGCTTCCAATGCAGGGGGTGAGGGTTCGATCCCTGGTCGGGGGACTAAGATCCCACATGCCGTGCGGCATGGCCAAAAAAAAAAAAAAAAAGAAAAAATATCTTCTTATAGATTTTAGATGTCTTCTTATAGATTTTAGTGGTATTCATTCATGTGTATTTTCAAAAAATCTTAAATCCTGAAATATTCCCTACTTATCCAGAAATATTTTAATTATTTGATTATTATTATTCTAAATAGATTCAATTTTGTAATTACCCAAATGCAGATATCCCCAGATACTGGTAATTGTATTAAAGTTTCTTGAATATCAAAACTTGTCAACTCCTTAATAAGTAGGAAATATGTAAATTCCAGGAGTTAGTGGATTGCCTTCAGGCTACTTCATTTAAGTTTAACTATATTGAGTAAATTGTTTTATTTGCCCCCTTCCTTGCACTAACATAAACATTAACATATCTTTAAATGTTAAGCTCTGTTTGGTCCCCTACATCACACACACAAAATGTCGGTATGTCCCACTAGATTTTTCAAAGGTCTGTACTTTCAAGTGGACACACTCTTCATAATTTTTAATGAAGTTTAATAGTGCTTTGTAGGCAGTAAGGTGCTGTATCAGTGGATGAATGGACACTCTCTCCAGGTTCACTGGTACACACAGCACATTCCATTTTCAGTTGTTTATTTTTATGTAACTATCTCTTGCTTTTCTGGTTATATGAAAACTTACATGCTGCTTACTGAATAGAACAATTATATGTTACTAATCTTTCTGCAATGCAAGAAATAGTGTAAAATGATCATTCTTTCACAAACATAGCAATTGCAAGTGGGAAAGTGAAATAAATGTGACCCTGAATACAGAACAGATGAAACCATGTTATTACCTTTCCTCATCATCAAATGACCCTGAAAAAAATTTCTCTCCACTGGTTCTTATGATTAAGCTGAGATAAAACCATGACACGGTATCAACAACTGTCATTTCCTCTGAACTGACAACAAACAAAACACATACTTATAACACACTGGTACTTTAAGGGTAAAAGAGGCAGAAAAAGAGAAAGAAGCCGGAAGGGAGAGGAAGAGGGAAGAATGAAAAGGGAGGTGAGGCAGTTTCCTGAATCACGAGAGCATTCATCACATGCGAGCATCCAAACAAGCGCACACCCACAGAGGACACGGCAGCGGTGCATGAAGCAACTGGGCAAAAGGAGAATGAATGAGGTTAATGTAGTTATTACCTCAGGCATATATAATACATCATAAATAAGTCATTCAAATAAAATTCTATCTCATTCTAAAATGTTAATCTTTTTGTAGGTTTATAAAAAATAAGCCTGGTCAACTTCCTTTTTTCATTAATTAATAAGTGTTTGGATGTCTGGTTTAAAATGGTAAGTACAGGAGTTTTGTTCTTTTTCCTTGAACCTATGTTGGCTCTTGAATGTCTTAAAAGGCATATAATTTGGCACTCTCTCTAACCTATTTAGTATTTAACTAGAAGGGGCAGGAAGAGACTGTGAGTCTATCTATAGAAGCTAAGTCCCTCTTCCTATGTGTGTGTCTCATATTCCCCTTTGCCTTCTTTTCAGGTTTTTCCCAACCAGACTTGCTTGCACGAAAAGGTCAGTGATGAGGGAGAACTGAACATAGACTCACAAGGAGGAAAGTGTACTTATGAAGTTCAACACAGTTTCCTGTTGGTAATTATTATTATATATTATAATATAATATATAATATATATTACTGAGTATATATTTTTTAAACATGTAATCAAGATAAAATTCATTGAGATACTTTGCATTCTTTTTTTTTTTTTTGAATTATGAAATTTTTTAGTTTTATTTTTCTGAAGGATAGCTTGGGAATGAGAAAAGAAGCAACAGGAAAAAAAGACAGAGAAGTTTCCATATACATTTCCTATTTCAACACTCACACCTCAAAATATTTTTTTACAGAGAAATCATTAACAATTCCTTGACGTATTTCAGGTGCTATCTTCCCTTTCTTCAAGGGAAACAATGCATCTGGCAAAATCTTTATTTTCTTTCTTTCTTTTTTTTTTTTTGGCAGCCATTACCTTCTTTAAAATAATCTACTTGTATTTGGTCTTGCTTTACTCTTTAAGAAATATAAGAATGAAATAAACACCAGGATTGAAAAGGACAACTTAAGAACCAAGCTATCTTCTATGTTGAAATACCCATGTCATCTGAAAAGACAGATACTTGAAAACAATTTTTTTTAATTCAAGGCTTAAATGTATTAATCGATACTTTGCATTCTTATTTTTCACAAATATGTCTTTAGCACTTGGTGTCTTTAAAACATTTCTTTTTCCCCTTAGCTTTATTGAGATATAATTGCCAAGTAACACTGTGTAAGCTTAAAGTGTACAACCTGATGACTTGATATATGTATATATTGTAAAATGATCATCCCAATGAGTTTAGTTAACATAGCCATCACCTCACCTAGTTACCATTTTTTTGGTGTGTGTGTGGTGAGAACAGTCAAGATACTCATGCCAAGCTACTCTTGGCAACTTTCAAGTGTATAATACAGTACTGTTAACTATAGTCACCATGCTGTACAGTAGATCCCCAGAATGTATTCATTTTATAATGGAAAGTTTGTACCCTTTGACCAACACCTCCCCATTTCCCCAACCCACCCCTAACCCTAATAATATTCAAAATATTCTTATTATGATTATATTATTCACAAGGCATAGACACAAATTTAGTGTCTGTCAATGGATGAATGGATGAGAAATGAATAATGCTGCAGTGAACATAAGTATGTATATTATACATAATGGATAATGCAGTGAACATGGGGATGCAGAGGTCTCTTTGGACAGTGATTTCATTTCCTTCAGATATTTACCAAGAAGTGGGATTGCTGGATCATATGGTAGTTATATTTTAGATTTTTTGAGGCACCTCCATACTGTTTTCCATAGTGGCTGCACCAATTTGCATTCCCACCAACATGAACAAATCTTCCCTTTTCTCCACATCCACACGAGCACTTATATCTTGTCTTCTTGATAATAGTAATTCTAGCAGGTATGAGGTGATATCTCATTGTGGTGTGTTTTTTTTTTTTTCGCCACACCATGCAGCGTGCAGGGTCTTAGTTCCCCGACCAGGGATCAAACCTGCACCCCCTGCAGTGGAAGTACAGAGGCTTAACCACTGGACTGCCACAGAAGTCCTCACTGTGGTTTTCATTGGCATTTCCCTGATTATTTCTATCTCTGTATTATATCACTCACAAGTTTTATTTATTTACTTATATATTTTTAAAAACTGCTCATATTTTGAATATCAATGAGCTCAAAAGCTCTCAAAATGTTCCCCTTTCCCTTCCCTTCGTCTTCCTTTTTCCTGTCCTCCTACTCTTCTTTCTTCTCCTTCTTCCTCTTTTTTTCTTTGTGTAATCAATGCAGAACCTTTTCTATTTTTCTGAGCATGTAAATTATTGATGTTCCTTGAGTTCTCTTCTGCTTTCTGCATCCAGTTTTCAATATATGCTGTCTCCCAGAGGGTAGAGTTATCTTTAAAAAAAACATATTTTTAAAAATATACTCTCTCTCAACACATTTTAATCCTCATCTTATCACTATGTATCTCTGAAATTATTTCTTCATGGCCCTTGTTTCTATCTAAAATTATCTTGTTTGTTTTTGTATGAACTTCTACTGATAATCTCTACTGTACACCCCCTTCAAAATAGATCCCATAAGGGAAGGGACTTTTTCTGTCTTATTACCACTTCCATCATCAAAAACAGGGCTCAACAAATAGGTATCAGTGGCTCAATAGAAGATTAACTAAAAATAGGCTGACTTTCTCTGGAAAACTAGGAAAACATAAATTTCCCTGCTCTAGATTGCTAGACCCCTGTTTATGGTCTTCTCCACTCAGTCTACTGGCCCACTAACCCAGTGATTCAAAATGAATAGGCGAGTCTCACTAACAACACCCAAAGGGAAAATGAGGAGAAATACTGGTAAGAATTCAAGTATCCAGCTTTTGATTCAATCATAAGACCTGCATAGAGTTCAAGTAATTCTAGTATGAAACAAGAACAAAACAAAAAACCAATATGGAGCCTGTGGAAAGATCTTGGAATACTACGGCAGATGATTGGTGTAGTCAAGAGGCTTCTACAAGGCGATAACCACACAGTGAGCAAATGATGGACAGAGTAAAGGCTTTCGACATAGGCACCAGGGAGGGTGGCATCCATGCACTGAAACTTTGGCCAATTTATGGGAGAAATAGATTAGGAAAGAGCCTAGTAAATGCTGATTCACTTCTTGAAAGGGAGAATACTGTTGGCCACGTAATTGAAAGGAAAGTAGAGCAAAATTGTACCAGCTCCTCCTGGCTCAGCACAAGAGGGGCAGGAGGAAGATGCAAACAGCTGGGAAGCAAATGAAGAGAAGTATCGCATTCCTTTTTCACTGAGAGAAGAAAAGCTTGAGGAGTAGGTAAAGTGGGACAGCCTGGATTATTAGGGAAGAAAATGGCAGTCCTTCTCCTGTTAAAGCGAACAACCACGGCAAACACAGGAGATGCAATTTGCTGCTAGATATGGCGCTCACTTTGGCAGGTCCTTTGGCTTTAACTCTCTCTTCTCTATCTGATTCAGCACATCGAGCCGTATATATGTGGAAATTTCCCCTTTCTCTCTTCATCTGCAAATAATTTGAACAGGTGTTTAAATTACTTCTTATTTTTAAAAATCCATCAGGGGTTAGTAACAAATTAACCACCCCTTTCCCCAATGGAATGGCATGTTAGATATTTGTGCTCTGTAGTGATTAAAGAAATTTTAATTGAAAAATGAAACATAAGGTCTACTCCCCTGACTGCTCACTTTACCCTGCAAAGTAAACCACTGTTTGGAAAAATGGGAAAAGCGTCTTGGCTAGACTGTGAGGCAGTTATTGGTAGAATCGAAGGTGGCAGAAATATTTTATAGAGACATTTGGGAATATATATGAACAAATCTTAAAATTTTGCATAGGCTTTGGTGAAACAAAATTCCTCTCCCAGTAATTTCCCCTAATTTTGTGTACAGATATATGTTTTAGCATTATTTATAATAGCAAAAAGATGCTAACAACTTTATATGTATAATATATAAGATAATGTATATTTATACATCTCTGTATATGTATATGTGTGTATATATATATATATATAGATAGATAGATAGATAGAGAGAGAGAGAGAGAGAGAGAGAGAAGAATATACCATTTTAAATGTTTATCATCTCCTTTTTTCCTATATTTCCATGAATTTTCACTGCTAGTGCAAGGTGCTACTACCCACCCAGGGTGGAGATGACACTCCAACCAACACAATCCCAGGCCCTACTGTTGCGTCCAATCCTATATCCTTGGTCCATCTGGAACCCAGAACATCACACAGTGAAGTCATGAAAATGTACATCATAGAGTAATATTTACTGGCTGGAGAAAATGTTCTTAGTATATTGCTAATTTAAAAAAAATAGATAAGAAACCGATTTATGTTATAACATTAATTTTCAAAAGCACATGAAGGTACGTAGAAAATATGCTGTTTATGTATATGCTTGCTCTGATGAGATTAAAAATTAATCTAGAGAGACTAAAATTTAGAGATTAAATGTGTTTTTATTATTTATGCATTGAACATTTATCATTATGTAATATGAAAACTAAGCACAATTCTGATCCATTTTGGTTTTATAAAAATTTTTAAAAATGTATTTTTAGCTTGACATTGTGTGTTTTGGCAATGCCACCACACCTTCCCTCCCCATACCTGCTCCCTCCCAGAACTAAAGCTCATGCAGGCAGAAGGGCAACACTGCAAATCAAACTGTTACTTTGTACCTCACTTCTCATGCTGCAGGTTTAGCCTTAGTTCTGTTGGAAACAACACAGTTGGGGCAGGAACCAGTAATCTTCCCCATAAAGGGGATCAATGAAGTGATCACAGGAAGTGACATTTCAATTGTTCTTTAAAGATAAGCATCTTTCTGACAAGTGAAAATGTAAACAAAAGCACATCTCAAGTACTAACAGCTGCATGGCAAAAAGCAAGGATGCTAAATGTTTGTAGCATCTTTAATAATCACAGAGGAATAATATTAGTGCCATTTTGGGAGAAATTACTGTGTGCCAGGCCCTTGATAGCTGACTAACTCTGGGTTTCACATTTAACTCTCACAGGCATGGGTCTTATTTTTCTCCCCTCTCTCGCTTTTCCTCCCCTCCCCCGTTCTGCTTCTGGAAAAAGCGAAATCAGAAATTTGACAAATTCTGCAGCAGAGTTAAATGAGGTGAAAACTCAGGAGAGACTTGGATCAGTTATTTGACTCCTTTTTCCTTTCTGATTCTGGGAGATTTGGAACAGTGGTGAAGAGTGCATGGATAGGAGAAAGGTCATGTCTGCAGGCCTAATAATAATTGTTTTCTTACTTAAATTTACAGCACATTTATTAATGGCCATAAAAGGCAGAAAGCATGTATTGAGTGCCCACTAGGTCCAGGGAGTACAAAACAAGTTAAACATGATCCCATTCTCAGAGATCTCCTGGTGGGGTGATTTGTGGTACTTTGTTTGGTTAACTCTCTGCTTACATGTCCAGTTGGCAGAATAAATGGATGAGTGAATAGGCGAATGGATAGTAAGTTTGGCTAATAGAAGATGCAGAATCACTCTAGGTGCATCAGGCACTGGAGTCAAGATCAATTAGAACCTCTATTTGCTATGAAATCAGCAGATAACATTGTTCTCTATCTGGCCAAAGGAAAAGAAAAAAAAAAAATTTAAATAGCCTCTCTTCAGGTTGTAAATTTATTTCTAATCCTCACTTAAGTATTGCTAGTGGCCTATGCTTGCACCCCAAATGAGTCCCCGTGAGTATCTGTGCTCACCCAGAGCCCAGATAAGGCAGTGAGAGAGCCAGGAGGAAAGATGAGTGACATTCATCGTTCGCTATGAAACAATAACAAAAATGCTTACTTCTACCTGTTGATTGAAACTGAATCTGGCTGTGAGTTGTAGTTTCCATTATACAAATATTTGTAGGGAGAAAAATTCCTGGCAAGTCATACTAAAAATGTAATGCATTTTATTAAATATTTAGTATTGTATTAAAGAAAGAAATGTTTATGTCAAACATTTCATGAGAATGAAAAAAGCAGCTCACGGTAAGTGAAAATTTGATCCAATGCATACAAATCAGAAACATTTTAAAGTATGGTAATTAAAATTACAGGCTTCATTCCCATATCGTGATTTACTATACTGGAGTGTTGTTCACATGTAAAAAAGGATATAGTATTAAACGAAAGGATTGAAAAATAAAATCAAGTTTAATCGTCAGTAGTGGTCAGAGTTGAATTATGTAGTTGATCCTATTTTTAGTACTCGGCTGTTATTATGTAGATCCTTCAGCCCTTCCCTTAATCACTCTCATCAACTCTGTCCTCCTTTTCATTGTTCTCTAATTCCAGCCAGTTCACTTCATCATTCTTACATCAGAATCATCAGCAAAGAACAGGTCCAGGTCAGCAGAACATTTTAGTGTCCGAAAATGGAATATAATGTTCCTGTTCCATGACATAATATCCATATTGTATCTCAGAAATTATATTAGCCTTCCTTGGCTTAAATCATCAAACTATTATGTTTATAATTTTGCCTCCAAAACAAATCATAAAAATGTTTTAGTTGGAAATATACATTTTTTTTTACTTTTTAATTTTTTTACTGAAGTATAGTTGATTTACAATGTTGTGTTAGTTTCAGGTATACAACGAAGTGATTCATATATATATATATATATATATATATATATATATATATATATATATATATTCTTTTTCAGATTCTTTTCCCATATAGTATTTTTTTAACATCTTTATTGAAGTATAATTGATTTACAATGTTGTGTTAGTTTCTGCTGTACAGCAAAGTGAATCAGTTATATATATATGTATATATATATATATATTCTTTTTCAGATTCTTTTCCCATATAGGTTATTACAAAATATTAAGCATCGTTCCCTATGCTATACAGTAGGTTCTCATTGTTTATCTATTTTATATATAGTAGTTTGGATATGTTACTCTCAATTTCCTAATTTATCCCCCTCCCACTTTCCCCTTTGGTCACCATAAATTTGTTTTCTATATCTGTGAGTCTGTTTCTCTTTTGTAAATAAGTTCATTTGTATCATTTTTTGTAGATTCCACATATAAGTGATATATGATATTTGTCTTTCTGTGACTTAGTATGATAATCTTTAGGTCCATCCATGTTGCTGCAAATGGCAACATTTCATTCCTTTTTATGGCTGAGTAATATTCCATTATACACACACACACACACACACACACACACACACACACACACCCCACATCTTTTTGTCCATTCATCTGTTGATGGACACTTAGGTTGCTTCCATGTCTTGGTTATTGTAAATAGGGCTGCAGTGAACATTGGGGTACATGTATCTCTTCGAATTATGGTTTTCTCCAGATATATGTCCAGGAGTGGGATTGCAGGATCATACGGTCACAGCTTCCATTTTATGATGGAGTGTTGTTACTCAGGCCCAACTTTATAGCTTGGGTCAGACAACACCCAGTTCATAAAGGGCAGTTCAGTTTGCATGGTAACTTGGTGGGCCATGGTTAAGTGTTCAGTCTTTACTAAGACCCAATAGCTGGCCAAAGACTATTTTTCAAAAGCAGTTATTTGCAGAGGATGGCAGGGCTTTGCTCCAAAATCCTAAGGGTCTGTATTATGATTCACCTATAGGAGCTCGCACAAGGCTCCAAACAGCACCCCTACCTGCCACTGACACTTGCATCTGCTGGATGCAACTGGATGTTCCAGTTTCTGAGAGCATCAGAAATGACGTAAGATAAAAATGAAAACAACGGTAGGGAGATGATGAAGATGCCTTCATTCTAATTCCAGTTTCCATGAAATCTATCATAGTTGAAATTCTTATTTTTAAATAACCTGATGTATTTTGAAAAGCCACTGCTCCTTCCCAACTTGAGCTGATTTGAGCATCTATCTTTTTTTAAAATGAAAAGCCCTACACAAAAGAGAAGCCAATAAATTTTTTTTTGCCAGAAGAAGTGTTGCTTAGTCTGAAGTTGGAGAAATAAATACGAGTAACAAATCAGGGGCACTAGTTCAAACGCATTCTGCCTGTTCCTTCCATCATAGTCTGTGCTCCAATATGTGAGGAACAAGAGAGGGAAGGTCCAAAAAATGAGTTCTGAGGAGGGTGTAATTCATTCTGTTAGCACTGAGAAACCACTGGAGAAATGTAATTCCTGGGAAAGACACAATGCACTGTTGACACTGATTACTCTTGAGGGAGTGAGCGTAGGGTAGGGGTCTTTCAATTTTACATTTAAAAATACGTACTGTTTGAATTTTTTAAAGCAAGCATGCCTTTTTTTTCAGTAAATAAAATGAAAATAAAAATTATTTATGTATTTCTGTAGCATATGATACAAAATTGAAAAGCCAAAACATAGTTGAATTGTAACTATGTAAGAAGTACCTTTAGAATCATAAAGGTCTAAATGTGAGTCCAAAGCAACTAATAACATCAGATTTGATTTACTTAAGATCTCTGAAATCATGGGGACATACTGGGGCAGACTAGAGATGCACACAAGGGCAGGAGCTATAGATGGTCCGTGGCCATTGTCTGGGCTGGAGGGATGAGGGCCTGGGCTTGAGCCGTGGCCCTGGGGAGCAGGTCTGGGGAGAGCTGTGCAAAAAGACAACAGATCCAAACATACTGGGGCGATTTGACAACACTTAGTACCTGATGGAGTGTGGGAAGGATGAATATGGAAAACAAGATGACTTCCAATTTCTTGCCTTAAAAATCAGGTATATATTAACGCTCTCAGTGAGACTATAAATAAACATGCATTATGGATTTAGCATAGTTTAAAGGAAAATGCAACAGGAATATTTTGAATTGAAGAAACACATTAATTCTCAAATAATTGGGGATAAGAACTAAAGACATTTTGAGAAGGAGAGATTGTGAGTTAGACTTGCCTAAGAAGTGTCTGTAAATTTTGTTTACGTGAGAGCACACGTGGGGCTCTACTGTCACAGAAGAGGGGTGAAGAGAGACAGCAAACTGCACCTCGCTTATTGTCTATTCTTTCAGGTGTCCCCGGGCCGCTTGGACACGGCCACACAAAACAAAGGCCTCTGTGACCCCCCCATGGAGAGTGGAAGTGGAGGGCCGCACCACTCAAGTTGACTGAACCTCTAATGATACGGCCTTACGCCAAGACTCTGAAACTGATGAAGCTGTATATCTAGCTTGCTAGAGCCTTGATTGGAACACATTTTACTTTAAGTCATCTACATTTAACATAAATATTTAATCAAAGTTGCCAAGTGTACTTTGGAGTATCAAACAGCAGTCATTACTTAACTCAGGTGTCTAGACTAATCAAACCTTAAGAAAAAGCACCAGATTTATAATGATACCATCATTTTATTGAATCATTCCAGTTAAATTTGATATCAGTGCAGAAATCACAACATTTGCTTTTCTCTGATAGAAATGCTGCTCAGGGCTATAATTTTCATTTTGATTGAAGGGTATGCAGCTTGTGGTGTTTGGGATACCATGTGAAGTTCAAAACCATGCAACTCTCATTCAGCCCCACCTTCTGTGACCCTTCTTTGAACTGAAGAAAGCAAATGGAAAATGTTTTACACACCCATTCCCTATCTTCTTTTTTTTTTCAAGCTAAATTTCTGCCCTCCTGAAACAGGCAAATCTTTTGCTAAAGCTGTTGAACTGCGCCAGTAATATTATTCCTGAACATCAAGAAAATGATGTTATTGGGGGTTTTATCATCCTTTGTTCACTCCTAGATTGAGACAAAGACTAAATGAGATGATATATGTGGAGGCTCATTCTTAGAAAAATAAACCATCAAACTGTGTTACTGCCCCCCCACCCCCGAATGTTATTGAAATGGCATTTCTTTGTGTTCCACTAACTTTTCTAAAATGTTTTAGATACATGCACACCAAGTTCATTGCAGCACTATTTACAGCAGCCAGGCCATGGAAGCAACCTAAATGTCCATCGACGAATGGATAAAGAAGATGCGGTACATATACACAATGGAATACTACTCAGCCATAAAAAAGAATGAAATAATGCCATTTGCAGCAACATGGGAGATTGTCATACGGAGTGAAGTAAGTCAGACAGAGAAAGACAAATATCATATAATATCACTTATATGTGGAATCTAAAAAAATGGTACAAATGAACAAAACAGAAATAGAGTCACAGATGTAGAAAACAAACTTATGGTTACCAAGGGGGAAAGGGAGGGGAGGGATAAATTGGGAGATTGGGATTGACATGTACACACTACTATATATAAAACAGATAACTAATAAGGACCTGCTGTATAGCACAGGCAACTCTACTCAATACTCTATAATGGCTTATATGGGGAAAATAATCTAAGAAAGAGTGGATATATGTATATGTATAACTGATTCACTTTGCTATACAGCAGAAATGAATACAACATTGTAAATCAACTATACTCCAATAAAAATTTAAAAAATCTTTAAAGAACATATTTTATTATATTGAGATATACAATTTTGTATATTGCCAAACACACAAAAATGTTGTATTTGGACATTATAAAGATATACTTGTCTTCAGTGCTAACAGATAGTTTTTAATTTTTAATGAACTGCTCTTGATAATGCTATGTTTAACTTATTGAGGAAACACCAAACTGTTTGGGGCGCCACTTTTACCATGTAAATATTTTTTCGGAGAATCATCAATGTAATGTATGTGAGAGACTTCCTGCTTCAATAGAAATGCAGAGTTGGGCAACCCAGAACACACTGTAATAATAATCATAATTATTGTTATTAGTTTAGAATCATGCTTATGGGTGGTAAAATACACTGTGATTTTTCATATGCTTTGACATTCATTTTTTGAGCTTCATGCCAACACAGGATGTGAAGCAAAACTAATAATGTACTCATTTTATAAATGGGCCAACCAAGGCCCAAAGAACTTATATATCTTAGCTTTACTTTGTAACCAGAGTGTTGTGGTCAGGACCAGAATCCTGGTCTACTAGTTCAATGCCTTTTACACTTTTTTATGATATATACTTATATCTTTTTATTTTAACCCATGATTTCCACTCAAAAGAATTGAAAACAAGTGTTCAAACAAAAACTTGTACAAGAATGTTCATAGCATCACTATTCACAATAGCCAAAATATAGATAAGCAAATTGTGTTTTATCCATACAAGGGAGTGTTATCCAGTCACAAGATGAAATGAAGTACTGACACATGCCATAACATTCATGAACCTTGAAAATATGAGGCTGAATTAAAGAAGCCAGACACTAAAGTTACATATTATATGATTCTATTTATATGAAATGTCCAGAATGGGAAACTCATACAGACAGAAAGCAGTTTGGTGGTTGCCAGGGTATGGGGGCAGGGGTAGTGGGAAGTGATAGCTGAAGGGCATGGGCTTCCTTTTGGGCGATGAAAACATTTTGAAACTAGACAGTGGAAATGCTTGTGCAACATTGTGAATGTACTAAATGCCACTGAATTCTACACTTTAAAATGGTTAAGATGGTAATTTTAGGTTATGTGTATCATATCATAATAAAAATCGCTATTAAAAAAACAAAAACAAAAACAAAACAAAAACATGAGTTGCTTTTGGTTTGAGAAAAGGTTTTTGTTACATAGTTGTAATGGAAAGCGAAAGAATGTTTCCCAACCTAAAAAGAGAAGGTTTGGTAGCGTCACAGTTCTTCCGTGGTATGTCCCAGGGAGAACCTTGCCCAGGATTTAGCAAATGGGGCAGTAGCTCGGGTCTTGCATTTTTCCAGCCCAAATGTATTATTGTGACCAGTGTGCTGTGTAGTTGTTTGGGTGGCAGCCCCCAGGGGAAGACGAGGCTGTGACGTGCAGCCTGTAGGGCAGAGAAAGAGGAATCTTCATGGAGCTGCCGAGAAAAATCAGTAAATAGATCACAAATATCATTGTTTGGAGGCAGGTGAGGAAAGCGTGCCCAGCAGTGGGCGAGGGCTCTGCAAGGCTCACTGGTTGAGGCCAGATTCTTTCCATCAGAGGGGGAGGCTGGCAGGCGTGATCGCCATGGAACAGCATGGATAAAAGGCAATATGAGGGCATCAGTGCCTTATAATGTGCAAAAACCTTAAATTCAAGTATCTAGACATCCACAACTGCCCGTGTAAATCTGAGGCAATGTTGAGGAAGAGACCCAGGGTCCAAGAGGGAGCGAGTGTTAACCAGCCAAGAACCTAGTTTGTGAAAATCTACAAACTTGAAGATGTGGTTCATAATTCCGTCTACCAATTTGAAGTTATGTTGCCTAAATTGTATAAGCTTCAGTCTTCCTAAACCTGGATCTATCCCTGGTACATATGTCTGGAGAGGAAATGGTATTTTTAGGGGTGAGTACAAAGCTACTCATGTCCAGCTACACACTCAAAGGAACAAGAAATCCCATCTTGTGTTTTTTCTTAACAGCTGGCTCCTGCTGAGATATGATGTTGACCTTGACTCAACACATAATGTGTTACTTAAGTTAATATTTCACATTGCTATCAACCTTGGATTGGGGATTTGGGCCAGAGTAAAGCAATAATGAAATTTAAAACTTTGTGAAATAATGGGAAATTTAGATGAAAACCTTCCTCTTCCATTATTAAATTCAAGGCCCTAAATTGATTTTTTAAAAATTACTATTTTTGCATCTGCTACCATCCTATGAACTCATATCTCCTTGCTCATTGTGTGGCCAGAATTCCATGGAATCTTTCTGTATTCATAAGTTTGTAGAGATTGTTCATACTCAAAAGACAACACCAACACATTGTCAAGATTCTTCCCACCATCAGTTCCATGTACTTTCATTTGTCAATGATAAAAAGGAAGCTAAACTCTATAAATTGATGCTTATCTAAATGTGTATTTTTCTCTGAAATATTGTTAAATATGTGTGTGTATAGTGCACATTGTATAAGTTGTTTTTCCACTTACATTTATGTATTCTTGTGTTTTTTAATAGTTTCATGAAAGTTGAAGTCTTAACTATGTTAAGATGATTCATATTTGATAGTTGATATTATGTATTTTATCCAAACTTAGTTCAACGTACATTCTTCTAAAATGTGATCTATTTTTCCTTAATTTTAAATCACTGAAAATTAGATTTTATTTTCTTAGTTCATATAGTGAATATTTTATCCACAACTTTGAAATAAAGTACTGATCACATACCTTAGAGAGGTTTTGGAATCAAAAATTAATTTCTGAAGAGCATAGCTGTATTTTATCAAGAATAAGTTTGTAATGTTGCAATCATTTTATAAGATTAGATATACGCATCTATAAGTAATTTTATTAGTGACTCACTCACTAAATGGCTTGTTCCCATCAATTTTGAGGACTAAAGTTTTAAGAGCATTAGAAAAAAGGCAGCAAAATCCTATTGATTCATGTCGTCCAATGATATATTTAATTTATTCTACTCTTGTTGCCCACCACCTACGATCAGTAATTTATCAAAAAGTCAATCTTTTTTTTTTTATCCATGTGACCCAGCAATCCCACTACTGGGCATATACCCTGAGAAAACCATAATTCAAAAAGAGTCATGTACCACAATGTTCACTGCAGCTCTATTTACAATAGCCAGGACAGGGAAGCAACCTAAGTGTCCATCAACAGATGAATGGATAAAGAAGATGTGACACATATATACAATGGAATATTACTCAGCCATAAAAAGAAACAAAATTGAGTTATTTGTAATGAGGTGGATGGACCTAGAGACTGTCATAAAGAGTGAAGTAAGTCAGAAAGAGGAAAACAAATACCATATGCTAACACATATATATGGAATCTAAAAAAAAAAAAAAAAGGTTCTGAAGAACCTAGGGGCAGGACAGGAATAAAGATGCAGACCTACTAGAGAATGGACTTGAGGACATGGGGAGGGGGAAGGGTAAGCTGGGACAAAGTGAGAGAGTGGCATGTACATATATACACTACCAAATGTAAAATAGATAGCTAGTGGGAAGCAGCCACATAGCACAGGGAGATCAGCTCGGTTATCGTGTCCACCTAGAGGGGTGGGATAGGGAGGGTGGGAGGGAGACGAAGAGGGAGGAGATATGGGGATATATGTATATGTATAGCTGATTCACTTTGTTACACAGCAGAAACTAACACACCATTGTAAAGCAATTATACTCCAATGAAGATGTTAAAAAAATAAAAAAGTCAATCTTAAGAAAGGATATTTTTCAAGAAACAGAAAGTTAAAGGTTAGAGAACATTCAAGCAATCAACAGATTGGAGATAAATTCTTTTACAACAATCTTATCTTTCTGTTTCCTAACAGGAATGAAAGAGAAAATGTAAATGAAAAAAGGGGTAAATTTAAGTGATAAACTTATATTCATCAAAACACTGATTTACACAGTAGACTAAATTTGATGAGTATTAGGTACAAGTTGCTAGGGATACAAAGATTACTAAAGTATGACTCTTTGAAGAGACAAATATGTAAGTAAAATAATGACTGACTGTGTAGGAAACTTGACTTGGTTTGGGGTAGGGGCATGAGAAAACATTCTTCAGTTTCTTCTCTGGGCTTCTCACTCACTTCTTCATGTCAATTTGCTTCAGGATTCTATCCCTGGTTGTTTTCCCTTCCTGGACTATTCTGTCCCAGGGTCTTATTGCCAAATTTAAGCTGAGCATCTCCAAATCGCCACCTCTGTCACAGACTTATCTTCTGAGGGCCAGACTCACATATCCCACCTCTACTTGCTCTCCCAAAGTGGATGTCCTAGAACCATTTCATGTTCATTGTGTAGAAAATATAACTCATCATCCCTAATCATTCCTCTCAAATTTATATCTGTGATTTCAATGATTCATTCATTCTTTATATTTATATATTGAGCTCTAAGTCAGGTTCAGAATAAGGTGTTAGGAATAAAAGTTTAACATGACAGACTGCATTCATGGAGCTTATAAATTTATTATACACATTTGCACACACACACCAAGATTGCCAATCACTATTCTGATAAGTGATTTGAATTAAAGAGAGCTTCAATCAAGACTTAGCCAAGCCAAAAAATAATAATCCATGTTCTTAAGCAAGTATATTATTGCAGACTAGCTTTGATGGAAAGTGAGGGAAACACTGTTTATTAAGCCACATTCAGGCTGAGTCCTAGAGGACAAAGAGGATTTGGGTGGTGGAGAGTGAGGCAAAGAGCACTGTGGGAAAAGGGAATGGTTGAAGATGTGAACAAAACATTCAAGAAACTTGCAATCATAAAATGTTTACAAAAATTCACCATGTTCCAATTCATTAAGAAATTTCAAAGAATCAGTGTAATAGAGACCACATACACTGACCATTGCATTTAATTTGGAAAGCAATAGTGACAATAATAACCAATATCATAAGGATGAGAGAGGAACCTGGACAACCTAGACACTTATTTCTTTCTCCTTTTGGTAGCTCACCAGAGAGCTGACTCACTTCTGGTTTAACTCAACAGAAGAACAGGCTGTTTCCAACCTTGAGAAACATTGGCTTCATTTTTCCATCAGGCTTACACTGAACAGAAAGTTCCAATGTTTCAGCTGCATGGATGTCCCCAGCCAGTCCTTCATGCCGATGATGTGTGGGATGGCAGGGCCAGGTTCTGCTGATGGAGTCCTTTCCATGTGCACTCAGGCCCCCTCCTCCACCCCACCCTCACCTCCAAGTGTACCTTCCCCAGGATGGTGAGGGGAAGGGCTGAGACTTTCATTGTCTTCTCTGCCTGTACATTTTCCAGGGACATTATTTTACACTTATTCTGCATTGCTTTAACGATGTGTGCCTGTACCCTCTTTGGCACATAATGATAGTAACAAAACTTTAAATCTAAGGTCTTGTACATAGTATTTTTAATTTTAGAAAATTCTTAGTCATTATTCTTAAGTTTTTGTCTTTTGTATTGCTATCATTTACTCTTTTCTCTGTTTCTGGCTTTCTTATTAAAGAGCGGTTGATATTGCACTTCTATCTTCCTTATACTTTAAATTTTCTCTCCTTCTCTTCAACTCTTTACTATGTTCTAATATTGTGAGGTAAGTATTTAATACACTTTTCAAGGTTCAGCACTTACTAATGACCTAATACTATCTCTGTCTCATAAAAATTTGTAGTATATTTCTTTTGTTTTATCAGTTGTATACTAATAATAATTGCAATAAAAACTGAGAAGGGCATTTTAACTCCTATTGCCTTATGGGTATGGGAAACCTTTTTTAAATCATAAAAATTAGTAAGTGTTATTTTGTTTCAGAATGTTATAAGAAGACCAATATGAGATTTTCAAAAATAAAATTATATTTCATAAAAATAAAATTTTGTGAAGAAAATGAAACAGAAATATGGGTTCAAGTAGAAGAAGGAATGATGTGAAATGATTACTGACCACTGAAGAGTATATTTTTAATAAAAGATGCAAGATAACAAAGTGCTATAATATTTAGATAACATTTGATACACTTAAAAAAACAAGTGAAAATACTTTTATTTTTAAATGAGAATGTTCACTTTTTAAAAAAAATTAATTAATTAATTAATTTATGGCCGTGTTGGGTCTTCGTTTCTGCGCGAGGGCTTTCTCCAGTTGTGGCGAGCGGGGGCCACTCTTCATCGCGGTGCGCGGGCCTCTCACTGTCGCGGCCTCTCTTGTTGCGGAGCACAGGCTCCAGACGCGCAGGTTCAGTAATTGTGGCTCACGGGCCCGGTTGCTCCGCGGCATGTGGGATCTTCCCAGACCAGGGCTCGAACCCGTGTCCCCTGCATTGGCAGGCGGACTCTCAACCACTGCGCCACCAGGGAAGCCCTAAAAATATTATTTCTTAACTTACTTAGGAAAGTGTGTCTTCTGATGACATGAAAATGAAATCCAAACTGTGTTCAAATACTCTAAATTACTCTGCAGTTGTTAAGTCTTGTGTCCTGGCAGAATTTTAAGAGTTAAATGGATCTGCCAATTTATTTGTGCAATTATATTGGAGACCATATTTTATTTTCTACGATTGTGTAGTGTGGATCTGTAAGGATTGATATTGTAAGGGTTGACACTTTTCCTTAACCAAAACTTCACTTCAGAAATGGTAGAGGGTATCTTCATATATTGCTTTTCAAAATACCTTGCAGAAGTGTTATAAGCACAATTAATTGTTTGCAATTTGATTTGAGATCTACAGGCGGAAAAGGTGAAATGTAATTTCCAAGTACTTATGTTTACCATTATGGCTTAATGACGTATCTTAGCCGTACAAACCCAAAGGGGACATAGCCTGGGGACAAGATTCTAGTGCTTTATGCACAGAGGCCGCCGAGTGATTCTCATTAATGTTAATAGGAGTGAAACCCACTGTAAACCTTAAGGCAATGATCACAGCACATTGCCTGATGCTGTTACAAGTAAACATCATCTATGAGAGAGTAGTTTCTGCACATGCATTTCAAAAACTGCTTCACTATATTATTCACATGAGTATAAACCAGTAATGAAAGCGTATCTAGGCACAGATGAAATGTATTCAGTTTTAGTTAGTAGTGTTTTAAAAGCTGCAGCTCAGTAGAGAATTTTCAAGCAGAAATAATCACCAAAAATGTAGTAGCATATAATCTGCTAGAGTGACTAACCAGATCTAAAATCCAATTTTTTTCCTTACATTTGAAATACTGAGATTTCCTACTATGTAATAGGAACTGAGATTGATACTAGGGATAATTTACTGAGTACAAGAATCATAGTTTCTGTTGTTTCAAGTTTCATAAGTAATTAATAACAGATAAGGTCACAAAAAGAACTATTTATAATCTGTGTGCATCAAAGGATGTGTGGTCTTGGGTTTTGGTCTAATATGTCATGAGCTTATAACTTGGCACTCCATCCTAATAACACGTGAAAAAGGTAAATGAGCTAAAAATAAAGAACTCTTTTAAAATATAGCAGAGAAGTGAGGTCACAGGACAAAGTACAGTCCCCCAAATTAGAGACAGACAGGCAGATATAGAAAATTACAACTTACAGGAGCAGAAACCTATGAGTAGAAACTTCTGCAGAAAACAGTACCAGGTATAGCATGTCTGGTTTTCGACAAAAAATTACAAGGCGCACTAAAAGGCAAAAAGTACAGTTTGAAGAGACAGAACAAGCATCAGGACCAGACTCGGATATGGCAGGGATGTTGTAATTATAAGACTGATGATATAAAACAACTAGGATCAATATGATAAGGGCTCTCATGGATAAAGTAGACAGCATGCAAAAAACAGAGGCTCACATTGGTAAGCAGAGAGATGGAAATCCTAAGAAAGAACCATAAAGAAATGCTAGAGATTAAAAACACTGTAACAGAAATTGAAGAAGGCTTTTCATGAGCTCATGGCTAGACTGGATGTGGCTGAGGAAAGAAACTTTGAACTAGAGGATATGTCAACAGAAACTTCCAAATTTGAAAAGCTAAGAAAAAAAAGACTGAAGAAAACAAATAGAATATCCACGAACTGTGTGACAACTACAAAAGGTGTATCATAAACATAACAGAAATATCAGAAGGAGAAAGATTGAGAGGAACAAAAGAAATATTTAAAACAGTAGTGACTGAGAATTTCCCCAATTAATATCAGACACCAAACCACAAATCCACAAAGCTCAGAGAGCACAGAATAGGATAATGCCAAACAAATCTATGCCTAGGCATATCATATTTAAACTGCAGAAAATTCAAGGGAAAGAAAAAAGTTTGAAAGAAGATGGAGGGAAAAACCATCTTACTATAGAGGAGCAAAGATAAGAATTACATCTGACTTCTCCTCAGAAACTATACAAGCAGGAAACAAGTAGAGTGAAATATTAAAAGTCTTGAGAGAAAAAAGCCCAGCAAACTAGAATTCTCTGCCGTGCAAATATATCCTTCAAAAGTGAAGAAAAAACAAAGACTTTCTCAGAAAAACAAAAATTGAGGAAATTTGTTGCCAGTAGACCTGCCTTACAAGACATGTTAGAAGTTGTTCAGAGGGAAGGAAAATGATATAGTTCAGAAACTTGGATCCATATAAAGGAAGAGATTTAGAGAAGAAGTTAGTGAAAGTAAAGACTTTTATTTTTCTTATTTCTAATTGATCTAACAGATAATGGTTTATTCAAAATAATAGCAGCACTAATGTACTCAATGATTACAGTTTATTATAAGTAAAATGAATAATATTAATGATACATGAGACAGGAGGAATTAGAAATATTTTGTTATCATAAAAAATGTGCAAGGTGTTACAAAAGAGTGAAACAGGAAGTAGTAATTTAAACTGGATGGTCAGGGAAGGCCTCATATACAGGACTGATCACTTGTCAAAAAGCAAGATTGGAAACACAGATACTGGATAGTTCTTGGGAGATGCGCTTGTTGTTGGTCTAGGTAGTTCGAAATGAAATGGTAAATGTGAGTAAATATTATGTAATAGACACGACAGAAAATCAGCAGAATTTCTATTTATAAGATTATATGTTTCTAACTATATTAATTTGACTACAAATTTGGCATAACAGAATCACATAACAAAGATCAAATCTGAGAATCCCAGGGAATATCCGAGTTTTATCACATAGCAATGCTAAAGAATGCTTCGTTCTGTAGCAAAATCACCACAACTGTCTGTTTGGCAATAATTTCAATGTTAAAGACTCTGACTAAAGTTTTCCTTTCTAGAGTATCCTCTGGAGTGAACTTTGATCAAGGATCTGACTTTTATCTGACTATTCATCTTTGTCTTCATATTTAGCTGTTCTCACTTTTCTTCAATGTTTTTGCAATGATACAGTATCAAGCTTATATCCACCCTGCACTAGACACTCTAGCAAGTGTTTCCTGATGCACTTGTGCAAAGCATCTTAGGAGATCCTACTGAACAAGGACCAGTCTGCAGCCATGTGCTCCAGGAATTTGGAAAATACTATTCTCTCATCCTTGGCTTCCATTGATTTGTTGGTAAGCCCGGTGTTGGTCTAATTGCCATTCTTGTAGGAAATCTCTCTGTTCTCTCAGTTTTACATTCTTTTCTTTGCCTTTCCTATTCTATAGCTTTATTCTGTTCTTTCTTTGTATCTAACTTGAGGTTTGTTAGTCTTTCTAAATCTACGTGATTTTGTCTATTCACTAATTCTAGAAAACTCTCACCTATTATTTCTCAGAATATTACCCCACCCCTGCCCACTGTCTCTACTATCTCCTTTTGAATTTGATCAGAAGTATGTTTGAACTCTTCATGTCCTCACCCATATCTTTTAACCTCTAGTTTATATCTTCATTTCTTTGTCTTTGGGCTTCCTTCTAAGTAGTTTCTTCAAATCTGTCTTCCAATTCAGTAGTGCTGTCTCCAAGCTTGTCTCACATGCTATTTACCCATTTATTATATTTCTAGACATTCTGTTAGATTCACTCCCCAATTCTCCTTTTCATTTTTAGTCAAAACCTCTTTTATTTTTAAAACTATGTGAAGGCATCTTTTTTTTTTAATTAATTCCTATTGGAGTATAGTTGCTTTACAACGCTGTGTTAGTTTCTACTGCACAGCAAAATGAGTCAGCCATACATATACATATATCCCCTCTTTTTTAGATTTCCTTCCATTCAGGTCACCACAGTGCATTAAGTAGAGTTCCCTGTGCTATACAGTATGTTCTCCTTAGTTATCTATTTTATACGTAGTATCACTAGTGTATATGTTTCAATCCCAATGTCCCAATTCCTCCTGCCCCCCTCTTTCCCTCTTGGTATCCATACATTTGTTCTCTATGTCTGTGTCTCTATTTCTGCTTTGCAAATAGGTTCATCTGTACCATTTTTCTAGATTCCACCTATATGCGTTAATATACGGTATTTAGATTCCATATATATATGTTAGCATACGGTATTTGTTTTTCTCTTTCTGACTTACGTCACTCTGTATGACAGTCTCTAGGTCCATCCACCTCATTACAAATAACTCCATTTCGTTTCTTTTTATGGCTGAGTAATATTCCATTGTATATATGTGCCACATCTTCTTTATCCATTCGTCTGTCGATGGACACTTAGGTTGCTTCCCTGTCCTGGCTATTGTAAATAAAGCTGCAATGAGTTTGAAATTCTTTCTTCCAAATAAGATTATGTTCTACCAACTTGGGGTCACCTTAAATTAAATTTTAGATGTGATTTTTTATATCAACACAATGTTAATTCCATTCCCCAAAGAAAAGGGCAGTTTACAGTTCAGAATTTATAGGGAATGCTGGTTTTTGCTTGCTTTGTTTATTTGTTTTCTTTTGCCATCTACTTGGGAGTTTAGGAACTCCTTTATCTGTCGATATCCCACCCTTCTCCTCCCCAGCACACATTTGCTTCAATAATTTTTCAATTTAAAAAATTTTGGGTTTTGGTAAAGTTTGGATTCAGAAGATTTTCTTAATTCTTATGCATTTAAAATGATGCAATAAAATCTTTTAGCTGGGATTTTTAAGTGTTCTTAGTTGGAAGGGTTTGCCCTTATATCTTGCCTACTACATTTTTAGAGTTTATATTATAAACTCTATTCATGTTTAAGGACCCTAGAGAGTTTAGTTTCCTATTCTCTGCAAAATTCTCTAGCCTTTTCTTACTGGATTTTGGAGTTAATAGTGGTTTTAATATAGGAATAGTGTTAATATAGGATAATATTAATAAAGAACCCAAGGAGGAGGAAGATAATACATGAAGTTATGATATCTGTGTCCAGAATGGTTAAACAAAATGATAAGGCAAGGTAAAATTCTGAAAAGGGGCATAAGACTTTATTTGGAAGGAATCAATTTCTAACTGTGGATTTTTTATGGATTTCAGGCTTGTATTCAAGGAATAATGTTGTACTAAGAAGACCAGATTGCCCTTTTGATGATAACAGGTGAGTAGAAACATAATTCTAATGCTGATCCTGACAGAGGAAACATAGATAGACATCTTCAGAATTGTAGTGGTTGATCCCAAGATCTAAAAGATAAAGAAGGTCAAGAGCATAATTACACACAAGAAGGAAGAAAGACAGACACCACAATTAAATTTCACAATTTTCCTTATTTTATATTTTATGCTTAGCTCATGTTCACTCAAATACAAGCAAAAAATGGAAAACAGTTGTTAAAACCCAGCATCAGTAATATAAAAAATCTTTAACAATGAACTGGATAAATATCAATAGTATGTATATATATGTATGTGTATATATTATATATTATTGTTTACATATATTCCACAGTTAGCACTTCAGTAACTTCTGATTTGTCAATGAGAGAATATCCAGTTATTTAGTAGTACAGTTGTTACTTTTATCCCCCATATGCATTGATTTCTTCACCAAAATGCTCACTGTGTCTTTTGATATAAAGCAGTGAACAAGGCAGAAAGGTCCATATTCTCATGGAACTTAAATCCTAGAGAGTAGAGAGGGGAAACAGACAAAGTACACAGGTTGGTAGGTAGGAAGGTAGATAAAACAATTTCATTGTTGATAAGTATTACAAAGAAAGTAAAGCAGGGGCAGAGGGTGAAAGTAAATGAACATTCTGTTAAATAGCTTAATCTGAGAGAGAACCTACGAAGGGAAACATTTGAGGATGAAGGAATAGTGAACATAAGGATCCAAAGGTAGCAACAGGCTTGGGGTGCTCAGGTATACTAACAGCAGGGCCAGTGTGGCTGGAGAGTGATGAAAATGGGGGACAATGTTCACAGATGAGGGAAGTCTGGGCACTGTCATGAAATGGTTCTACTTTTGTCCAAAATATTGTAGGACTCCTGACCCAACCCTGGGGTCTTCTTTTACTTCCTGGATAGTAGAATGTGGCTGCATTACTTCCAAGATCTACTAGAGATGACCTTTGACATATCTCTAATTGTTTTGTGATTTCACTGAAGAGTAAGATGGGGAAAAGACACTGGGTTTGGGGAGAAAGATTTGGGTAAAATGTGGTGGTTTGAATGTACATATCTATTCCTGCTTCTTCACAAAGCACAATTGGCACTATAGAAAAATCAGTATCAAATAAAAAGACAAAAACATGGAGGAGGACAGAGAGAGATAAGAAAAGGTATGTTGGGCAAAATTGTGGAATCTATAGAGTGGATAAGTGAGTGAAAGCTGAATAACAACAAAACATTCTGTGACTCACCCTATGCCTGAGGGTGGGGAGACTAAAATGTAGACGATCCAGACCACCGAGCTCTAGAAAGACTAGGAAACTGGCAGTGTGGGATCTTTGAATGTGGGGATGAAGAAGCTTACATCCCCTTACATCAGAAAGGCCCTAGGCAGAGAGGGCAGGGCCCAGCCCAGGGCCTCGGGGAAACTCAGAGCACTGACCTCGAGACCCACATCCCTCTTTCTCTACCTATTCTCATAAACGGGGTGGTCAGGCTTATGAGCTGTTCAGCCCCAAAGCAAGGCCCCCAGATACGCTGAAATGGGGCTACCCCTCAGGGTGACCTTAGGAGGAAGGGCTGGACACAAGCTCTGCCCACAGGAAAATTTCCAGGCAGCCTTATTAGACACTCATTCGTAACGTACTGGGTAGTCCAGGAGCACCAGGCATGAAAGGCACAGACCAAAGCAAGGAAACTCTTACACAATGAAACCCACCAGGAAGCAGAAAAACTATAGGAGACAATGGAGGCATGTCTTCATAATTATGAGAAAAAAGTATTTTCAACCTGGCATTTATGGCCAAACTGTATATCAAATGTGAAAGCAGAACAAGGACATATTTAGCAACATAAGATCTCAAAACATTTCTCTCCAACGCCCTCATTCTCAACAATTCTTTAAAGTTTGATTTGGGAGTCATGGATCATAGTGATTCAAAACTGGGAGGAGCCAGTGGGAACCTGAGTGTGGTGAAGTATGACTCTCAACAGCTCTGCATCAGGAATAGGGACCAACAAATCCAATTGGGGCTGAAGGACGGAGAGCAAAAACGTGCTGCCCCTGAGAGGAAAAATTAAAAATATATATATATACACACGGAAAATAGAAAATATATTTGATGAGATGAGATATGGAAAGCAGATCGATAACTGATGGAAAGGTCATTCCTTCAGAAAAGCAATGTTGTTTAAAAGCCACAGATTTCCCCAAGAATGGTTCAATTGGCTGTTGGCCTTTAGAAAAGATAATTAAGTAAGTAAATTACTAACAGAGTAGGCTGTAGTTAAATTGGGAATAACTAATCTAAATAATGGGGAAAAATCAAATTGGACTTGCAATTGGCCTCTGAACTGGGGGCAGCGGGGACAGCCTTGTGGGACTGAGGCCTTAACCTGTGGGATCTGATGCTGTTTACCCGTGGATAGTGTCAGACTGAGTTGAGTTGTAGGAAACGCAGCTGGTGTCAGAGAATTGCTTCATGGAGAGGGGGGTGAAGGGGAGACTCTCACATCGGAATCAGGAGCAAAATTGTACATACTCTTTTGTATATTTTATGTATCTTTTTCCAGGTTTATTGAAGTGTAATTGACAAAATTATAGCATATTTAAAGTGTACAACATGATGATTTGATGTATTTATACACTGTGAACTGATAAATGTGAAATGACCACAATCACATTAATTTTTTTAATTAATTAATTTTATTTATTTATCTATTTGGCTGCGTTGGGTCTTCATTTCTGTGCGCGGGCTTTCTCTAGTTGCGGCAAGCGGGGGCTACTCTTCGTTGCGGAGGGTGGGCTTCTCGTTGCGGTGGCTCCTCTTGTTGCAGAGCATGGGCTCTAGGTACACGGGCTTAAGTAGTTGTGGCACACGGGCTCAGTAGTTGTGGCTCGTGGGCTCTAGAGCGCAGGCTCAGTAGTTGTGGCACAGGGGTTTAGTTGCTCTGTGGCATGTGGGATCTTTCTAGACCAGGGATCGAACTGGCGTCCCTTGCATTGGCAGGCAGATTCTTAACCACTGCGCCACCAGGGAAGTCCCCACAATCACATTGATTAACATATCTATGACCTCACATAATTACCTTTTTTATTTTTTATTTTTGGTGAAAACAAGATCTGCTCTCTTAGTCTAATTTCAAATATATGAAACAGTATTAATAAATATAGTAACCAGGCTGTACATTAGATCCCCAGAATTTTTTCATCTTTTGACTGAAAGTTTGTACCCTTTGACCAACATCTGCCTATTTCTCCAGCCCCAGTCCCTGGCAACCACCATTCTACTCCTCGACTCCTTTTTCAGACTCCACATATAAGTGATACCATGCAGTATTTGTATTTATCTGTGTACCTTATTTCACTTAGTATAATGCCCTCTGGTATCATTTATGTTGTTACAGATGACAGAATTTCCTTTATTTTTATGGTTGAATAATGTTCCACTGTATTTATGTACCACATTTTCTTTATCCATTCATCCCTTGATGGGCACTTAGGTTGTTTCCATGCCTTGCCTATTGTAAATAATGCTGCAATGAACATCAGAATACAGATAGCTCTTAGAGATAGTAATTTCATTTCCTTTGGATATACACCCAGAAGTGGAATTGCTGGATCATATGGTAGTTCTATTTTTAATTTTTTGAAGAAGCTTTGAACTGTTTTCCATAGTGGCTGCACTAATTTACATTCCCACCAACAGTGCACAAGGATTTCCTTTACTATACATCCTCACCAACACTTATTATCTCTTGCCTTTTTGACAACAGCCATTCTAACAGGTATGAGGTGATTGTGGTTTTGATTTGCATTTCCCTGATGATTAGTGATGTTGAGTACCTTCTCACGTACCTGTTGGCCATTTGTATGTCTTCTTTGAAAAAAAACATGTCTAAATGTCTATTCAGGTCCTTTGCCCATTTTAAATTGGGGTATTTGGTTTATTGCTATTGGGTTGTATGAGTTTCTGATGTATTTTGGATATTAACCTCTTATTGAATATATAGTTTGCAAATATTTTCTCCCATTCTATAGTTTACCTTTTTATTTGGTTGATTGTTTCTTTTGTTGTGCAGAAGCTTTTCAGTGTGAAGTAGTCCCACTTGTATATTTTTGCTGTAGTTGCCTGTATTTTTGGTGTAAGATCCAAAAAATCATTCACAAACAAAATTTAAAAAAACAATAAAAACTAGAAGTCATTTGAAGGAAGTTATTTAGATAGTTATTCAACAAGATCATTAATATTTTATGATGACTTATTCATATTCCAAAAATCAAATGAAGTTGTTATTTTTTTAATGTGAAAAAAATAAAGAAGGTTTTACTTAGAGAATATGGTTTACAGAGTAGTTTAAATTCAAATTCAGTAGATTAACTTTGTCCTATCACCAAAAATAAATGCCTTCTTTCTATCTTCTCCACCTGGCGTTCCAAGTTTTTAAACTCTTTGCTTTCAGAAAGCTATTATCTTTCTTGATAGACTATTTCCACACATTTTGGTCATATTCATAGATTTAAGTAGGCCCAATGACATACACATTCTTCTATGTCTTCAGAGATAATCACAGAATCTTGCTTCAGTCTCTCTGACACTGCAGAGAATCCACCGGGTATCAGCAATGGAAATGTGATCATTTAACACGGAGCCAAAATAGACCTTTTCCTTGAAAGTAATTTTCAGAAAGTGTTCTCTGAAGCAGAACATTCTGGAAAATTATGTCCCTCAAAGAGTTTGGGTCCTTCAGCTTAAATGTATATCTCTTATCATAAACCATTACCTACCTTGAAATTCCAGAGTGCAAAAATCTGTTGCTTATAAATAGCATATTTATTTAAATATCTGCCGCTCAAGGACCTTCATTCCTTTTTTATTCTTATTGCCCTGAAGACAATTTCTAAAATGATTTTAGAGATATGGAGTAGTAAATGACGTAATCCTGAGAGAGAAAGAGCAGTTTAGTTTGAAATGTCCCAAGTAATAATTTGGCTTTATATGTGTGCTTCAAGGTAGGTTAAGGTGGAACAGGGGCTGAGAGTGTGCTCTCTCACCTGTAACTAAGGTACAGGAGCTCAGGGTTTTATGAAACAGTATCATACGACCATTCAGTTACTAAGAGAAATACAGTAGACTCTTTGTGCTACCAGACAACAGTTGTTGACAATACGATGCAGATTTTGACCTAACATTTTATCCATTTCTATATGATATACTTATAAAATCACAAAGTATGATTTATATTACCAAGTTAAATACTAGTTTCATAATTTCTACATTTTTATATATATTAATTTGTCAACAACCAGTACTTAGCTTTGTTTCCTGTTTTCCAACTTACTAAAATAAAACTAAGACTTGATGAAAACTGTATTCTCAACATGAAGTTTTGAAATATGTAACATTTTCCTGATGAAAACAAAGTAAGGGAAATCTCACGTGAATAATCTGTGGCCCGAGACATTTACTATGGTTTTATCTTAAAATAATTTAATGGGTTACTGTGTCTACTTCAATAGTTGCCTTGAGGCTTCGTTTGTTTGTTCAATTTGCTATCAGTCAAAAACGACAGGCATAGTTAGGCTCATTATAGCTTTAGCTGATTTTCTAAACTAACATCTAAGTCTGTTTAACACTATAAACTTTCAAAATACTTAGCTATTAGCGCTAATTTTTCTTAGCAAGATTTAGAGAAAATTGAAGAAGTCCTTTTTAGCAGGGAAATGGGAAACTTTTGTGGAAGAAATTATTTTTATTTATTCCTAACTGTTAAACTCTACTGCTTAGAATATTTTAATTAAGAAAGTTTTTTTGAAACATAGGTAGATTTGTGCGTGTGAATATATGTGTGCATATATATCTACATATATAACTACAGAATAAAATTATTTTACATGTAAAAATAACTATACACATAAATGTAAATATATATAATATAAAAGTATTTTTTACATATAAAATACCTTATATGGATTTTGCTTCAGGCTAAAGATATATATATATATAAATTTATATATTTATATATATCTTTTATTCAAAGATTTCATTGGAATCTTTCACATAAGATTTTTCTAAACCCTTGAATTAAATGAAACTTCATTCTTTCTAAACCACATTTTAGGGATATATGCCAACTATAAAGACCAAGCTTCCTACTTCACTATCTTGCTGACACCACTATATAACTTCAATGAAGCTTTGTATTTTTATCATATTGCCATCTTTGATTATTTCTTTGGAGAATACTTGAAAATAGAAACAAGAAAATACTTTATTTTTGAAATGTTTTTGAATTTATGTGAGTGTATTGTACTTATTTGTTTTTACAGGAAATATATTGTAATTTTTTGTTTGTTTTTTGTTGTTCTCAACCATAAAGTTTCTAGTATAGATTGTGGTATATTATATCATTTTTTGTCCACATATTCTTTTGTGTAGCATCTTATATGTTAAGAGAAGGGTTTTTCAGACTGGAGTACGTGAACAAAGCTCAGTAACCTAGAGGTAGCATGGCTTCAAGTATGTAAGATAAAGCCTATAAAACTGCTTTATATCTGCTTAACTTCAAAAGAAATCAACTTACATGCATGAACTCACCTTTCTGTAGTTGAGGGATACAAAGTTAAGAGATTCTTATTCTTACTATTTTGTCCTGATATCACGAATATCAGTTTTTAATCTCCCATCCCCAAACATAATATTTTAGCTTTATTTGCTTTGCCTGGTCAGTTGTCCAAATGGTAATGTTGGAATCTTATGTCTTTTTCTCTTGGTAATTTTCCTAATTATGATTGATTTTATATTTTGAATTTTCGTACAGCTCCCAGAAAGTGTTTTAAAAAATGAGCATTTTGTAAAGTACACTCAAAATTCATAAATAAATTATCTGCCTCTTCTGTAACTATGTAATCATTCAGTGCATGAGACAATTACCGAATGTTTTGTTTTTATTCTTCTACTCTTTGCTGTCTAGAAGGACAATTGCAAATAAAACAAAACAAAAACCACTTTCTTCTAGATATTCCCTATAATTTTCTTTTTCTTTGGCTTTGCAAAATGATCATTTTAATATACTCTTTTTTCCATTTATAAAAGATAATACATATTTATTTTAGAAAGTCTAGAAAATGAAGAAACACATAATAAGCCAGCAATATTATCTAAAATTCTTTCACTCAGAGAACTTCTGAGAACATTTTGGTATGTTCAGTTTTTCTCTCCTTTAAAATATAAATGGTTCTCATAAAATTGAAACCATAGTACATTATAATTTTATATCTACATTCTGCTTTGTTCATTCAACATCATGGCATAAGAACTTTTCCTTCTCCTTAAATGTATTATGATAGCATGTTTTGTACTATTAGCACAGAATTTAATTAACAGTTATCCTATTATTGGATTCTGATATTATTTTATAAATTTTAACTTCTTTAAATAATATGTAGAAAATCATGGCTCATATATCATCATGTGCATATTTGATTATACCCTTAGGTACATTCTCAGATGTTAAATTATCGAGTCAAAGTACTTGTATCTAAGAATATTGATACAACATGTCCTACACATATGCATACACGTACACATGTAAAGACATAATTTTATCAAGAAATTAGTCATTTCATCACTCTCTACTGAACGTTAAAAATAACAAGGTATAGTGAGTTCAGAAATGAGGCCTAAATGGGCTCAAAAAGTGTAACATGTTGATCTGCAAAACTAGCTAAATATAGGGAATTAATTTGGTTCTAAACTTTTTGGCAAGCAATGGGTAAAAGGTGACTTTATTGGTGATGTTATTTGTATTGTGAGTGATAGAAATTCAACAGTACTTCTTTAGATGACAGTCCTCCTAAAGGGGGAGGATTAATACTTTATAATATATAAAATAATTTGTAATTATTATAAATATTTACTATTTATGCAACCATGTTTTTATTGGGTGGTTCCTTTAAAAAGTCATGAATATAAGTTGCTGGCAACAAATCAAAATACATTTCTGTAAAATTAATTATACAGAGGGTCAACCTGATTTATTCAAACTGTTCACTTGCTTCTGGTCTCTAAAGGAAAGTATGTGGAAAAGTAAATTTTAGGATATAGTACAAGTGCAGATGGGTTGGTTATATTTCTTTAAAAAATTTCTCTTTGAAAAGTGTATCTCAACTGACCTTTTGTTAAATAAGGAGGCACAGTGTGTTGGAGATAATGCACTGTATAACCAGTGAAATCACAGAGCATATTTGCTTATGGGGTTTCTTTTTTGTGAAAGCTTAGGGAGAAGAGTGATATTAAGAAAGCATTTACACCTCCAGAACACCTGAGTGTTATCATTTTCATACCCACAAAGAAATTACATGTACACAAATGCAGACCAGAAATGAACATTTTTTAAAGCATAGCTGGGCTTTGGCCTTAGGCTGCAATGCAGCTAACACAGAGGTGTCCTAGGGGTCTAGAAACCAAAGAACTATTTGGTCATTTGTTTTTCCTCATGCTCAGTGGATTTGAATCTGGTAGTTCAAATACTGGTAGTTCAAAAGTGCTACAGCATAGGAAAAAAGCTTGTGAACAACAGAGCAAGTGTGTAAGATTCTTAGACTCACCTGTCCTGAGCCTTCTCTATCATTTGCATATAGAGTTGCATATAGCTTCTACCTTTTAACATTGTGGTGGCCTTCAGTTCCTTCAAAAGATTTTTAGGTAGTTTAGGAGCAAATGACAAAAAAAAAAAAAGAAGAAGATAATACCAGAACACCAGCCATATTTTATATGAGCAGAAGTGTTTCCCTGGCTTGTCCATTGACTACTCCCATGATATACAGACTCCATATGTACTGAGATGCAGTTAGGATTACTGTCTATGGAATCAAAGGCCAATAAAAATCTAGTAACATCACAGACACTTAATATTATTCCAGACACAGGCAACGTTGCAAAAGAATAGATGTGTCTGAAGCTGTTCATTCCCTGTGTCACAGATGATGTGACGATAATCCTGCAGACCCATTATTTTAAAATAAGACAACATCAATATATTTCCCTTTTCACACAAAGGAAGATAAGAAAATATAAGATTCTTTTAAATAAAAAAGGGAATGGGTGTTTATATATCCTCCAAAATTATATGCATAAATTTACAAATTTAAATATCACTTACGATGATTAATTAGAGGAAAAATTCCTTAAGACGGTTAAAGATTACCTTCCAGAGGAAATTCAAGGACAAGCATTTTATGGTTACTACATGCAGAAAAAAAAGATTACAGTCCTGTGTATAACATTTCATTTTCTAAGTCTATTAAATTATTTCCTGCAATGTGCTTTCGTTATTTAAAATTCTATTTCATCCATCAGAATCAACCACTGTTTCTTCTCCTCTATCTGTTCTGAGTTTCTTTCACAAGTAGCTGCTAATTAGGAGAGGCTGTGGCCTCAGGACTCTGTACAAAATTCTGTTTGTTAGCACTGGGTGAATCAGTGGAATCTGAAGGAAACAAAAGGCTTATAGAATGAAAAGAAATTAAAAAATAGATCATAAGGGGAACGTAATATTTTGCTTCTACATAAATTTTGCAAATCATTTACAGTTTGTTTACCTTTTTTTGTTGTTGCTAATAAAAGTGAATTAAAAGAGAAATGATGTACAAATTACTGACATAAACACAAACAACCATGTGGAACCAAAATTTCAGGTGATCTCAACAAACTCTACACCATGAAATAAGGGAAGGAAATAATTCTGTATTTTCCTATCTTGCAGCCACTGACTAATTCTTAAGATTGTTAGAAAAATATGGATTGGTAACTATTTGTAAAATATGAAGAGAGCCCATTAGGAAAATAAAATAACATACAAAGTGCAAAAATTAACTTAAATTGTAGTCTAGCAAAAAAACTGAGATGGGGGAAAGAAAAAGTACAAAATATATGTAAGATTTAAAATAAGAGCAAAATTAAGATGTGTATAGTTATTTGTTTAAAGACAAAGAATTTGTTTGAAAAATAATTTTAAAAAAGGCCAGAGTCACATGCTTTATGCAATGGTTATATTTAAATCATAGAAAGACTAATGTGAGAGGGTAAAAGGACATATTTGGTACATAAGGATCCAGAAAACATACCACCTGTATTCTTTTTTTTCCCTGCAAAACAAAGTGAAACAAAGCAAAACAAAAAAAACATTGTATTTTAGCTCCAAAGGTTTAAGAAAATTTATCTCTATTTGTCAGAATACAGAAATATGTTTTTCTTTCCACTATGATATTTATTCTCTGAAAGCTTAAAATTTACCTACATTAGTACCTATTTTCATTTTCAAAGTGAAGGAACTAAGGAAGAAAGGGGGAGAAAAAGGGAAGGAGGGCAGGTGGAGATTTTCCAATAGCACTGGCAAGTGTGGGAGAAGTGTTCCCAAGAGTTGAGTTTTCAAAATTGAGCATTAGTTTGGTGGTGGATCAAGGGAACAAGAGAAATGGGGCAAAAGCATCCAATTTGACACAATGTCTAGTCACATAATTTGGGTTTGGATTTTCTTAAATTCCTATGCTTCAGGTAAAGATGAGTTTAAGATGAGTCCACATATGGGGAACACATGGTAAATCAGAAACAGCATTGCAAACTATTTATTTACATGGCATAACTTAGTTCCATTACAATTAAATTTAGTTAAGGTTTATGAAATGCATTAAGCTTGTTTTATGCCTTAGCTTTGTCATTACAGAAATCTGTGTTGTTTCTTTTCTGCCCCCCTTTCTCAATAAAATCCTTCAACATCTGAATCTAATTCTGTTTTACTTTTTTATATTAAACGAATTAGATAATCTATTAAACAAATGGGAGGAAATAGCATTATTGATATGTTGCACTTGCATTATGAAGTTAACTTGATCAACTAAATTAGCTCTTTTACATTCAGGCCTGCATATGTTTTAAGATTTTAAAGCAAGAAATCATCAAGAGGACTCAGATTTCTGTGATCTTCTCTCTTCATTATAAAGCAGAGGTCAATAATACATTTATCACTCAAACCACCAATGAGACCACATACCATTAAAAAGGTTGAAGTTTAAAGAAAAAAAGGAGAATGAGGAAAAAAAGAGAGAGAGAGAAGAAAAACAAGAAAAGAATCATAGCAATTTCAATAAGTCACAGAGTCCTACAAATCTATCTAACATTATTTAGAGAGTAGAATGACAACCACACAACAAAATAATACTGACCTTGTAGTCTGGCTTCAAGATATCATGACATTCCCAGGAAAGAACTCATTGAGATTGTGGAAAAATCCCAGGTGCAGAGTGCAGTAGGAAAGGGCTTTACTTGAGAATAGGATCCTACTTTGGAAATCTTGAATACTCTGCCTCAAGGCCCAGGTTAACCTAAAATTCAAGCTACCTGGATCCTAACAACTGTGGTTATTCCAAAGACACAGCCCAAGTTTCTCAGTTAAGGTAAATGTTAGAAATTTGAACTTCAGGATGAAAGGTGGAATGCACTGACTGTCCACTGGGGGTGTTCAATTACCCATTTTAATGGCATAGACTTCATTGCATTGAAATAGTACTTTTTACAGTACACAAGTTATCCATTACATTAAGACTGTTCTATAACAAGCCTGACTCTAAGACTTGTATCATAATATTCCATTACATTTTTTACATTTAGAAGCAAAAAATGATTTTGGACTGTATTCATTATAATTTTCCAGTAAGTGGTAAAGTGGTGAAGTCTTTGAGTATATTGTTCTTCATTTGAAGCAATGCTAGTCAGCACTAAGTTCTTCCATTGCCCGTAAGACGTAATGGGTTAAGATCTTACAGTGTACAATAATTTCATTTTATTATTTTTATTGTTAGATTCAAAAAAGTTTAATGGCTGTGAGTCAAAGAATTATTTTGCCTTTTACAGAGAAGGGTAACATAATTATATGACAAATTATGTATAATACAAATTACACTACCTTACATAATTTGGCTAAAAATTTCAGAAATTAACATCAGTCACAGTTGTAAATAACACAAGAGTTTAGGAATTCAGAATTAATCAAGCATATTTCTCTATTTGTTTTGCTTTTGTTTCATAATTTTCACTTAGTATCATATTCTACATATCATATTTCATGGCTACATTTGATTAGATGATTATTTTTGTTTGCATAGCACAAAAGATATGTATCTTAAAACAAACATGTGATCTCAGTGAATTACAATATTTTTACCAAAACATTGCTGTTTATAACCAATTGGGTTTTTTCTTTATTTTCCCCATGTTATATAGGTAACATGGGATATATACAAAAACATGGGTTACTTAGTGGACTGTCCAGATAATAACAGAGGAGAATACTAAATATACCAAACTAACCCCATGCTACACTGAGCACAGAATCAGAAGACTTTCTTCTCTGAAACTAGAAAACACCTACAAACAAAATTGCATCTGTAATAAAAGCCAGCCAAGTACTTTGGAAATGCAAAACATGGAAAACCTTCCAAAAAGCACAAGAAGGAAAATTATTTCTAAAAATAGAAGAGATGGATGAAATTCTTATAAGAACTATTTTTAATTTGTATATATTTGAGGATAATTCATAGCTCTTCAATACTGATTAATTTCCCCAATAAATCTATGTGGTGTGACTCTATCAAAATCTTCTTTGAGTTATCAGGACATTTCAATAGTATTCATGTGTCTCATATAGTTTTCAAACTTGAATTTTAGTTGTTTTATAATTTAGTTATCGGGAATGATATGCTTTTCATTACGTAATTATTTATGTAAAGCAATGTAAACATGTTACTTGTGTTTGAAAGAAAGCGGACAGAAGGACACTCTGAATAGGGTCTGTGAGCAGGCTCCTGGCTGCTATAACTCACTGCTCCTGGATGAAAGTTTCAGCATAAAAGCTTGTCCAGCATGGAAAAGTGACAGAGCATCAATCTCATGGCACCTCATGGGGAGTGTGGAATTGGGTTTTCTGTGGTCCACGACACACAGACATGAGGCAACTCATCTTCCTGTAGCAGACTGGGAGAGGAAGTGATGCTGAGGAAGTGATGCTGGTGAGTACACACCAGCCGTGGCAGTGGGAGACTCTCTCCCTGACAAGGCTGTGCATCTGGCACCCTTCCCTGCCCCCTCCCCGTCAGCTCGTTCCACATGTACCTTGTTGTAGGGTTTGCCCCCCTACCTAACCAAGCGTCTGTGTCATCAGCCATATACTTCTGTACTGCCTACTCTGTACATTCCAGAAGCCAAGGGTTTTACACTTAACCTGAGGAAATACTAAAAATAAAACAGTACAAAAGCTAAATTTGGTTTCAGCCCCAAATACAGTGTGTGAAGTTAAATTCAGGTTACAAATTTTATTGTTAAATTAATTTTTAATGACATAATTAAAGCATAAACAAAAGAAAAAAACAAAAAGCAAACACAAAACTCACTACAGGAGGAGGAGTCAAGATGGCGGAATAGGCGGATGCGGAATTTGTCGCTCCTCACAAGTTTATCTAAAGCACATCTACACGTGGAACAATTCCCACGGAGCATCTGCTGAACATTAGCAGTAGGCTTTGGACACCTAAAAGAACAAAAGAAAGAAGAAAAAAGAGAAAAAAAAAGAGGAATCAACAAAGAGACCAGCAACCCTGGCGGGAAGCTGAAGGTGAGGAGAGATCCCCACATTACGAAAGACTCCCTCACGGTGGGGAAATCAGCTGGGACAGAAAAGGACCTTTGGGGGATCAAAGGGGAACACAAGAGACTGTGGAAGGCAGAACAAAGTAAGAACTGCATGCATGATCTACACCACAGCTCTGAGTATTCCAGCCTGAATCATGAGTTGCCTATTGTGAAGGGGAGCTGGATGCTGGAAGGAGGGGTTTGGAGGGCAGACCAAGGGAGAGGACAGCTCTTGGCTGTGAAAAGACAGCCTAAAGGGATAGGAGCAAGGGGCACCACAACTGGGAAAGTCTGAGGAAAAAGCCTGAGACAACCTAGCTAGGTGTCATTGCTGAGTGGCACGCAAGGGGCACAGTTGCCATTATAGCCCCCTTCCTCACCTGCTGGCTTCTTCAGCCTCTGTAGGCATTGGGAGGGGCTCCCACCTGAGCAGGCCTGCCTGCCCCTCGGGCTGGGGTCACCCCCGTCTGTGTAGGCTCTGGGGGCCTGAGCACCATCCACAACAAAACCTCCTTGGGAATCAGCCCTGGGTGCCCCTGCCTGGGACGAGAGTCCGCTGAAGCTGGCAGGGTTGGAGGGCTAAAGCATGGGGTTGGAAGAACAGACCCGGGGAGAGAAACACCATTGGCTGCATGGATACAATAGGAGGGATGGGAGTGAGGAGACAAGTGTCTGGGAATGCTCCCAGAAAAAGCATTGTCTATCTGGAAAGCGAGGTACTATTGCTGAGAGGTGTGCGTGGGGCGAGGCTGACAGCACTCCCATATGCCAGCTCCTGCCACTGCAGGTACTGGGAATACCCAAGTGTGCTCCAAGCAGCCTCTGCTCTCGCTCCCTCTCACCTGGGCAAAGATCACACGCCTGAGGGTGGCACACACGCAGAGGTGGGGTTAAAACCAAGACTAAGCCCGAGGGGCAGCGCAACTAAGGAAGAGAAATGCAAATCTTTCCATGCCTGTGAATCAAATCCCCAAGATCAGCTGGGTAAATCCTACGTTTGTGGAGTACCTGAATAGACAATGAGAGTTTCAACATCTGAGACCAGTCTGGCCTTCACAACACTGGACTTCGTGGGCAAATACACATGGGAGTCAGGCCAGGTCAGCGTCTGAGCTGACCCCACAGTGTCCACAGCAGGTCTAGAGACCTACCTAGAGGTATTGGAAGGCCTCCTGGGGAAGTGGCCCCAGGAAAATATTCTTTTTTTTTTTTAACATCTTTATTGGAGTATAATTGCTTTACAATGGTGTGTTAGTTTCTGCTGTATAACAAAGTGAATCAGCTATACATATACATATATCCCCATACCTCCTCCCTCTTGTGTCTCCCTCCGACCCTCCCTATCCCACCCCTCTAGGTGGTCACAAAGCACCAAGCTGATCTCCCTGTGCTATGTGGCTGCTTCCCACTAGCTATCTATTTTACATTTGGTAGTGTATATATGTCAATATTCTTATTACTATTATTCTTTGTTTTTTTTTTCATTTTGTTCAGTTGTTGGTGTTGCTTTTATTGTTTTTTATCTTTTAATTTTTATTTCTACTTTTATTGAAAAAAATTTTTTTACCTTATGTTATTTTGTTAATATAATAGAGTTTTTCTTTTTACATTTTTCTTTTACAGTTTTGTTGCTTAGTGGCTTTTGTCTTGTTTTTGTTCTTCATTTTATATATATATATATATATATTTTTTTTTTTTCCCCTTTTTCTTTTTTTTTTCCAAATGTTTTTAGGTGTATATTCTATGCTTTATTTGCTTTTATTTTGTTGTTGTTACTGATGTTGTTTGCTTGCTCCTGTTTTCTGTTTTATTTTTCATTCTTTGTTTTCATTAGTATAACCCTTATCGACTGTTCTCATATTAGAATTCTCTTGTTTGGTTGTCTGTTCCCTTGTTTTTTTTAATTCTTTTCTGTGTGTGTGTGTGTGTGTGTGTGTGTGTGTGTGTGTTGTGTTGCTATTGCTGCTGTTTGTTTTCTGCTGTTCTTGCTATTGGCCCAAGGTTTTGTTTGTCTGTTTTTCTTTTTCCTTTTTTGTTTCGATATTTGTTTTGTTTTGTTTTTCTTTTTTCTTTTCTTTTCTCTATATTTTATCAGGCCACACTGTGTGGCTTGTGGGCTCTTGGTTCCCTGACCAGGGACCAGTCCTGGGCCTCCAGTGTGGGAATATAGAGTCCAGGATGCTGGAACACCAGACCCAGGGAATATTAATCAGTGTGTGTGTTCCTGAAGGTATCCATATCAACACCAAGACCTGGTCCCAACAACTGCCTGCAGGCTACAGTGCTAAACACCTCACACCAAACAACCAGCAAGACAGGAACACAGCCCCACGCATCAGTAGATAGGCTACCTAAAGTCATACTAAGCTCAGAGACACCCCAAAACACACCACCTGACACAGCCCTGCCCATCAGAGGGAAAAGACTCAACTCCACCCAAAAGGGTGCAGGCACCTGGCCCTCCCACCAAGAAGCCTACACAAGCCCCTGGACCCACCTCACTCAGTAAGGAGTAGTCAATAGAAATAAGAGGACTATGACCCTGCATCCTGCAGAAAGAAGACCCTGAACACAGTAGGTTAGACAAAATGAAATGACAGAGAAATACGCTGCAGACAAAGGGGCAAGGTAAAATCCCATGAGACCAAATAAATGAAGAGGAAATAGCAAACTATCTGAAAAAGAATTCAGAATAATGATATAAAGATGATCCAAGATCTAGGAAATAGAATGGAGAAAATAAAAGAAACGTTTAACAAGGACCTAGAAGAACTAAAGAACAAACAATCAGTGATGAACAACACTATAACTGAAATGAGAAATACACAAGAAGGAATCAACAGCAGAATAACTGAGTCAGAAGAATGAATAAGTGAGCTGGAAGATAGAATGGTGGAAATAACTGCTGAGGAACAGAATAAAGAAAAAAGAATGAAAAGAATTGAGGACAGACTCAGACACCTCTGGGACAACACCAAACTCACTACATTTGAATTATAGGGGTCCAAGAATAAGAAGAGAAATGGAAAGGGCCTGAGAAAATATTTGAAGAGATTATAGTTGAAAAACTTCCCTAACATGGGAAAATAAATAGTCAATCAAGTCCAGAAAGTGCAGAGAGTCCCAGGCAGGATAAACCCAGGGAGAAACATGCCAAGACACATATTAATCAAACTAACAAAAATTAAATACAAAGAAAAAATATTAAAAGCAGCAAGGGAAAAGCAACAAATAACCTACAAGGGAATCCCCTTATGGTTATCAGCTGATTTTTTAGCAAAAACGTTGCAGGCCAGAAGGGAATGGCAGGACATATTTAAAGTGATGAAAGGGAAAAACCTACAACCAAGATTACTCTACCCAGTGAGGATCTCATTCAGGATTGACAGAGAAATCAAGAGCTTTACAGACAAGCAAAAGCTAAGAGAATTCAGCAGTATTACAACAAATGTTAAAGGAACTTCTGTAAGCAGGAAACACAAGAAAAGAAAAAGACCTACAGGAACAAACCCAAAGCAATTAAGAAAATGGTAATAGGAACATGCATATCTATAGTTACCTCAAATGTAAATGGATCAAATGCTCAAACCAAAAGACACAGACTAGCTGAATGGATACAAAAACAAGACCCATATATATGCTGTCTGCAAGAGACCCACTTCAGACCTAAGGACACATACAGACTGAAAGCGATGGGATGGAAAAAGATATTCCATGCCAATGGGAATCAAAAGAAAGCTGGAGTAGCAATACTCATATCAGACAAAATAGACTTTAAAATAAAGAATGTTACAAGAGACAAGGAAGGACACTACATAAAGATCAAAGGATCAATCCAAGAAGAAGATATAACAATCGTAAATATCTATGCACCCAACATAGGAACACCTCAATACATAAGGCAAATACAACCATAAAAGGAGGAATTGACAGTAACGCAAAAATAGTGGGGGACTTTAACACCCACTTACACCAGTGGACAGATAATCCAAACAGAAAATAAATAAGGAAACACAAGCTTTAAATGACACAACAGACCAAATAGACTTAATCAATATTTACAGAACATTCCACCCAAAAGTGGCAGAATACATTTTCTTCTCAAGTGCTCATGGAATATTCCCCATGATAGATCACATCTTGGGTCACAAATCAAGCCTCAGTAAATATAAGAAAATTGAAATTGTATAAAGCATCTTTTCTGACCACAACATTATAAGATTAGAAATCAATTACAGGAAAAACACTGTAAAAAATACAAACACATGGAGGCTAAACAATACACTACTAAATAACCAAGAGATCACTGAAGAAATTAAAGAGGACATCAAAAAATACCTAGAAACAAATGACAATGAAAACACGATGACCCAAAACTTATGGGATGCTGTAAAAACAGTTCTAAGATGGAACTTTATAGCAATACAATCCTACCTCAAGAAACAAGAAAAATCTCAAATAAACAACCTAACCTTACATCTAAAGCAACTAGAGAAAGAACAAAAAAAATCCCAAAGTTAGTAGAAGGAAAGAAAGATCAGAGCAGAAATAAATGAAATAGATGAAGAAAACAATAGCAAAGATCAATAAAACTAAAAGCTGGTTCTTTGAGAAGATAAACAAAATTGATAAACCTTTAGCTAGACTAATCAAGAAAAAAGGGAGAGGACTCAAATCAGTAAAATCAGAAATTAAAAAGAAGTTACAAATGACACCACAGAAATACAAAGGATCATAAGAGACTACTAAGAGCAACTATATGCCAATAAAATGGACAACCTGGATGAAATGGACAAGTTCTTAGACACGTACAACCTTCCAAGACTGAACCAAGAAGAAGCAGAAAATACGAACAGACCAATCACAAGTAATGAAATTTAAACTGTGATTAAAAATCTTCTAGCAAACGAAAGTCCAGGACCAGATGGCTTCACAGGTGAATTCTATCAAACATTTAGAGAAGAGGTAACACCTATCCTTCTCAAACTCTTCCAAAAAATTGCAGAGGGTGGAACACTCCCAAACTCATTCTATGAGGCTACCATCACCTTGATACCAAAGCCAGACAACGATATCACACAAAAAAGAGAAAATTACAGGCCAATATCTTTGATGAACATAAACGCAAAAATCCTGAACAAAATGCTAGCAAACAGAATCCAGCAACACATTAAAATGATCAAGTGGGATTTATCCCAGGGATGCAAGTATTCTTCAATATACGCAAATCAATCAATGTGATACACCATATGAACAAATTGAAGAATAAAAACCATATGATCCTCTCAGTAGATGCAGAAAAAGCTTTTGACAAAAATCAACACCCATTTATGATAAAAACTCTCCAGAAAGTGGGCATAGAGGGAACCTACCTCAACATAATAAAGGCCATATATGACAAAACCACAGCAAACATTATTCTCAATGGTGAAGAACTGAAAACATTTCCTCGAAGATCAGGAACAAAACAGGGGTGTCCACTCTCACCACTATTATTCAACATAGTTTTGGAAGTCCTAACCATGGCAATCAGAGAAGAAAAAAAAGAAAAAGAATACAAATTGGAAAAGAAGAAGTAAAACTGTCACACTGCTTGCAGATGACATGATACAATACATAGGAAATCCTAAAGATGTCACCAGAAAACTACTAGAGCTAATCAATGAATTTGGTAAAGTTGCAGGAAACAAAATTAATACACAGAAATCTCTTGCATTCCTATCAACTAACCACAAAAGGGCAGAAAGAGAAATTAAGAAACAATCCCATTTACCATTGCAACAACAAAAAAAATACCTAGGAATAAACCTACCTAAGGAGGCAAAAGACCTGTATGCAGAAAACTATAAGACACTCTTGAAAGAAATCAGAGACTACACAAACAGATGGAGAGATATGCCATGTTCTTGGATTGGAAGAATCAATATTGTGAAAATGACTATACTACCCAAAGCAATCTACAGATTCAATGCAATCCCTATCAAATTACCAATGGCATTTTTCACAGAACTAGAACAAAAAATTTTATTATTTGTATGAAAACACAAAAGACATCAAAACAATCCTGAGAAAGAGAAACGGAGCTGGAGGAATCAGGCTCCCTGACTTCAGACTATACTACAAAACTACAGTAATCAAGAGAGTATGGTACTGGCACAAAAACAGAAATATAGATCAATGGAACAGGATAGAGAGCCCAGAGATAAACCCACATACATATGGTCACCTTATTTTTGATAAAGGAGGCAAGAATATACAATGGAGAAAACACAGCCTCTTCAATAAGTGATGCTGGGAAAACTGGACAGCTACATGTAAAAGAATGAAATTAGAACACTCCCTAACACCATACACAAAAATAAACTCAAAAAGGATTAGAAACTTAAATGTTAGGCCAGACACTGTAAAACTCTTAGAGGAAAACATAGGCAGAATCCTCTTTGACATATATCACAGCAAGATCTTTTTTGACCCACCTCCTAGAGTAATGAAAATTAAAACAAAAATAAACAAATGAGACCTAATGAAACTGAAAAGCTTTTGCACAACAAAGGAAACCCTAAAATAGACAAAAAGAGAACTCTCAGTATGTGAGAATATATTTGCAAATGAAGCAACTGACGAAGGATTAATCTCCAAAATATACAAGCAGCTCATACAGCTCAATATTAAGAAAACAAAAAACCCAATCAAAAAATAGGCAGAAGTCTTAAATAGAGATTTCTCCAAAGAAGACATACACAGAGCCAACAAACACATGAAAAGCTGCTCAACATCACTAATTATTAGAGAAATGCAAATCAAAACTACAATGAGGTATCACTTCACACTGGTCAGAATGGCCATCATCAAAAAATCTACAACAAATAAATGCTGGGGAGAGTGTGGAGTAAAGGGAGCCCTCATGCACTGTTGGTGGGAATGTAAACTGATACAGCCACTCTATGGAAAACAGTATGGAGTTTCCTTAAAAAACTAAAAATAGAACTACCATATGACCCAACAATCCCACTACTGGGCATATACCCAGAGAAAACCATAATTCAAAAAATCACATGCATCCGAATATTCATAGCAGCACTCTTTACAATAGCCAGGACATGGAAGCTACCTAAATGTCCATCAACAGAGGAATGGATAAGGAAGATGTGACACATATATACAATGGAATATTACTCAGCCATAAAAAGGAACAAAGGTGGGTCATTTGTAGAGATGTGAGTGGACCTAGGGTCTGTCATACAGAGTGCAGTAAGCCAGAAAGAGAAAAACAAATATTGTGTAATAATGCATATATGTGGAATCTAGAAAAAAAGGTATAGATGATCTTATTTGCAAAGCAGAAATAGAGACCCAGACGTAGAGAACAAATATATGGATACCAAAGGGGAAAAGGGTCAGGTGGAAGGAATTGGGAGACTGGGATTGACACATATACATTATTGTTACTATGTATATAATAGACAACTGATGGGAACATACTGTATAGAACAGGGAACTCTACCTAATGTACTGTGGTAACCTAAATGGGAGAGAAGTCCAAAAGGGAGGGGATATCTGTATGGGTAAGGCTGATTCATTTTGTTGTGCAGTGGAGGCTAACACAACATTGTAAAGCAACCATACTCCAATAAAATTAAAAAAAAAAACAACACAACTCACTACAGAAGGTGTTTGAACCTCTTTTGGTTTCCAACACAATCCCAGCCCCATATTTATGCTCTGGAGTTGATCATACAAATCAGTCATGTGATATTTTCAGCCCTATTTCTACACCTATGAGTACTTGTAGAAAATGCATGGTATTGTGTTTAAGGTTCTTTTAACAGCATATGTTACATCTTGTGTTACATTATTATTCTGTTTGTTTCATGATGTATCTTGGTGAGTTATTCAAGAGAGTTTATATGTATCTAGTTTTTTTTTTTTCAACTGCGGGAAAGCATTCTGAAGTATGAGTGCAACACAATTTCTGAAGCCATTATCTTGTTAAAAGGTTTGGTTTTTTTGCAATTTAAACTCTTCAATGGATGTTATTGCTTGTTCTTCTTTGTGTGGCTGTGTGACTATCTATAGGATGGATGTCTAGAAATTATTAAATTGTGGGGCAAACTCATTCATACTTTCATTTCATTCCAAATTGCTCTTCAGAGAGGCTGTACCAATTTACTATTTCATAAATCAAAACTTATTACTGAACTTCAATTTGTCCTGTTTTATCAATTAAAAATAATATTTTATTGTTATTTTAATTTGTCTTGTTTCTAGAGTGGTTGAGATAATTTTATATATAAATTACCCATTTGTGTTTTCTATTTATTAATGTCCCATAATTTATAGCTCAGTTGTTTGTATTAATTTATAGAAATTCTTTGTATAATCTGGATATTTATTTACATATTATGTATTTTAAATATATATCTCAAAATCTTTAACTTGTTTTGAATTTGTGAAGTCCTTTGTTGCATGAATCTCCTAATTTAACTAAATTTTCCATTATGGCTTTTTTTTTCTACTTAAGATTTTCCCTACCCCGGAGGTCCTATGTTTATGTACTATGTGACTAATTTATGTTTCTCTATTACTTACATTTTAATCACACTCATTTTATTTACCTGCATGTATATGCTATTTTTGCATATATACTCTTCTCTATAAATTTAGAATCAGTTTGCAGCTTTCATTAAAAATCCTATTGAAGTCTTGATTGCTGTTGCATTGAATTTGTAGATTAATTCAGGGAGAACTGAGTTTTTGCATATTCTGTTTTCTATCTATGAACATGCATAGAAATAGTAGATATTTATTCAGATGATCCCTTATGTACAATATTCCTCTAAAACATTTCTCTTCACAAAATCTGGTGTATTTCAAGTTAACCTCCAGGTAAGTTATAATATTTGCTTCCATTATGTATAGGATTTTCTTCTTATGGTATGTTTTCAAACTAGTCATTTCTGATCTGTGGTGGAGGCCATTCATTTTTCAAGGGTTCCCTTTTACTTACCCCCTGATTGGACTCTTATTATTTTAAATAATTTGCTAGGTGATTTTCTCAAGCCAATGCTAACATCATTTACTTTTAATAATAGTTTTCTCTTTTACATTCAAAGTTTTATATATCTTCTTTCTCCTTGAAATATCATATTTTGTTTCCTAGTATTTTAAGGAGAATGTGAATGTTAGCGGTGGTTTTAAGCATCTTTGTTTTGTTGATTTAATATTATTTTCATTTACTTTACAAATTTGTTTTGGCTTTATCAATGTATAGAAATTCTAGGCATGAGAAATTCACAGTTTGTATCATGGATATTCAAGTAACATCAAAATAAAGACAATTCAAGTTAATAAATAGGTACGACAATAATTTTTTTTTTCATGTAAAATTCACTATGTAGAATTGAGAAACACTCATAGATAGAATAACATATGGTAAAAAATAAATCAAGGAATCTGGGGTTAGTTAGACCTGGGTTTGGATCACATCTTTGTCAAATTTGTTGTTTGTTCTTATGAATAAAAATAATTCAGTGGGAGGGGTCACATAAATTTTCAGCAGGGAAGAGAAGGATGCAATAAAGAAAACATACATTAGGATGTGTTATGAATGTTATATCCTGTGAACAAAGAAGAAACTGGGTAGGGAGCAGTTACAAGGCAGCTGTGCTCATTCAGGAAAGAGGGGTGGAGATGGAAACCCGGTCTGAGGAAATAAAAAGGAAACTCAGTTAAGGCACTGGGGGCTTATAGTTACATGTTTTCTGACCTGATGAAATGTGTAAGTGATGGAGAATGTAAGGGAACAGGGCTCCATTGCTTGTTTGAAAGCGTTTAGTCAAATTTTACTACTCTGTTTTCAATTAATACCATTTGGAAGTCCTCTGCTTTGCTATTACAATAACACCTTTCTCTTTAACCTTCTCACCACCATAACAAAGGGAAATGTAGACAGATGGGAAGAGGAAATCACAATGAAAAACAACACAAATGCCCATTTTATTCATATCAAGACATATATAAAACAAAATATTTCAAATTGTCAGTGTCAGGAATTAATATTGTGACAGAATAATAGACAATATTGATTGGAAATGGGATACATTTCAACTTTTCACCTCACTCTGTGTTGCAAAGCACAATTTAGTAGAAAGAAATACATCTTAACGTTTAACTATAAATATTCATGTATTTTGAAATATTTCTGAACTACTCAGCATAATTGCATATAGAGAGTTAGACTAATTTATGAAGTAAGAAATAAAAATAAGTCCTGATGATGATGTGGAGAAAAGGAAATCCTTCTGCATGGCAAGAATATAAATAGGTGCAGTCAGTATGGAAAACAGTATGGAGGTTCCTCAGAAAATTAAAAATAGAATTACCAAAAATCCAGAAATTCCACTTCTCGGTATATAACAAGAAGGAAATGAAATCACTATTTCAAAAAGATATCTGTACCCCCAAGTTCATTGTAGCATTATTTACAATAGCCAAAACATGGAAACAACTTGTGTCCATGGATGGATGAATGAATAAGGAAAATGTGATATATACATATATATGTATAAATATATATAATGGACTTTTAGCCATGATAAAGAAGGGAATCCTGTCATTTGTAACAATGTGGATGGAAATTAAAGATGTTATGCTAAGTGAATTAAGTCAGACAGAGAAAGACAGATACTGCATGATCTCAGTTATACGTGGAATTTAAAATAATCAACTCATAGAAACAGAGGACAGATTAGTGGTTGCCAGACCTGGGGGTTGGATAGGGGAAAGCAGTGAAGGTGGTCAAAAGGTACAAACTTCCAATTATAAGATAAATGAGTTCAAGATTAAAATTTTTTAAACTATAAAAATAAAAGAAATAAGAAGACACAAAATTTTTTATACTTTAATATTGAAATAACCAATTCTAATAAATGTGAAATATTAGATACATAAAATTCATCTTGTAAATACTAAAGAATTTAGAATTTAAAAAATCACAGAAGAAAAAGTTTTTATATGATTTTAAAGGGCATATTTTATTTTTTAAATTCCAAAAATTATCTGAACTTTTCTAAACTACAAACAGATTTGTTCTTAAAAAGCTTTTGTAATAAAGAGAGTTATTGTAGAAATCAGGATTGTTATACATATTTTACTTTGGATATTTAAACTCTTTTCTGTGGGTTTTCTTTGATCAGGGATAAGAAACATTCACTTCTTATTGCTGTTTGCAAAGCTTTTTAAAATGTCCTGGTATATTGTTGGCAAGGGACCATTAGAATGCTGATAATGACAGAAGAGTAATTTTGATTTTGAAACTCTATTACTTAACATTTTGTTGCATTTCCTGAACATGCAGAATATAAAGTACTGAAGTACAATAATTACAAGCATTTCCTTAAAGGCATTTTATATGTCAATGTTTCAAACACACAAGGGAATTTGAATGTGATGTACAATGTTAGTTCTTTTGATTATCTTGAGTGCTAAATTTTAAAGCAACTTTTATGACACCCACTGGAAAATCTTTTTTTTCTGGTACCAATTTATTTTTATTTTGGCTTAGCAATGAATGCTCAGGCTCTTGATATGAACTTTGAACATAATACTTGAATGCCATGGCTTAAATATTGTGTGAATTAATAAGAATTACAGTCTGATGTATGAATTTATATTTAAAATGAATTAATAACTCTTTAAAACAGATAATTATCTTTTCAGCAAAATGCGATACTATTGTATCCATTTAAAAAATCATTCTGGATTGCTCTTAACATCTATTTTGAGGTGAACTGTGTCCCTCCAAATTTATATGCTGAAGTCTTAATCCCCAGTACCTCCGAATGTAACTGTATTTGGAGATAAGGTCTTTAAAGAGGTAACTAAGTTAAACTGAGGTCATATGGGTGAGCTGTAATCCAAATGACTGATGTCCTTATAAGAAGAGTAGGTTAGAGCATGCTCACAGAGGGAAGAAGGCCATCTCCAAGCTAAGAAGAAAGGCCTAAGGGAAACCCAACCCTGCTGATACATTGATCTTGGACTTCTAGCCTCTAGAATTGTAAGAAAATTAATTTCTCTCGTTTAAGCTTCCCAGTCTGTGGCCCTAGAAAACTAGTATATCATTGTGGCAAATTATTTGTGACATGGCAAATGTAATTATAAGAAATTATTCATTTTGCTGCTCTATATTTACAAATCATACCTTATTAAGCATTTGGTATCACAGTTTACCTCCTCTCTCAGAAAAACTGAATATTTTTTTTCTCCGTACATACACAAAGTGACTTAGACTCCAGGATAAAATGTGTGTGGTTAGCGATGGCTAACCACAAAAAGTTTGTCCGCCTGGGAAGGGATAGAAAAAAGCTGCAATGTCGCAGCAACAAAGAACACAAAGATCATCAGTATCCTTAGCTCAGAATTTGGAAAGCATTTCCACCAATCAAAGGGCCAGTGAAGGAGGAAGAAAAGCACAATCAGCTGAGGTGCTGGCATCTCATAGAGTAAACTTCTGGCCCGGGAAATAGGCAGGAATTAGTCCTCACTGTCTCGAGCCCTCTGCCTTGAACATTCATAAAATCAGACAGCCATACCCTTCCTGGCTTTGGGATGCCCAGAGTCCCAAGTCCAGTCTTCCCCATCATGGTTCAGCTTCCCACTTGCATGGAAAATCCAAGTCCAGGGCTAGAGGAGGAAACAGAAAAAGAGAAATGGACCCATCCACTGAAGCACCTGGGGTATTTTAGAGCTTGTGGGCACCTAGGAGAGAATAGCAAAGGGCTATTCTCTAGGGTCTTAGCCTAGATCCCTAGAAAGTGAGTCATTACTCTTAACAGAGGGAATGGAGGTTGGAGGGTTCAGTGTGAAGTGGGGGGTGGGAAGGAGGGAGGCCAGGGTGGAGACTGCAGTGCTGCCCTTCCAGGATGAACAAGGGGTGTGTGTGTGTGTGTGTGTGTGTGGTGGGAGCATTTTCCCACTGGCCTCAATCCCCTATCCACGTCAACAGAGAATCCAGGCAGGAGTTGGGTACTTATAGGAATACATTTCTTTATCAATCAGTAACAAGGAGCCTCGAGGAGAGGACAGGTGTGATGGAAACCAGTGGACTAAGGTCAGGGACAGTCGTCTGGCATTGCTGCTGACTAAGGGGAGAGAGCAGACTGGTAACAAACAAAGCAATATTTTACAAGAAGGAAAATCTGCGTCATAAGAATTTTATGTACCCATTAAGTGAATGTTCACATAGGATCTTGAAGGAATGTAAATATATGTTTAAAACACCAGAAAAAGGCTGAATATTTAGTGTTTACAGGTAAGAAAGTACTCATATAAATTGTGGGTAGCCTCAGCTTTTAAATATAGGTGTTTTGGTTTTTTTTCTTCTGTAAACGTTTTTGTATCTTTCACATTCTCTTCAAAGAACAATTATTTTTAAAACGATACAGTTATTTAAAATAGGGGAGGATTAAGTGGTGTTTAAGGGATTTAAAATACGATCTACATCTAATCTTAGAGAACACATTTGGTGTCTTCTTTTCTGATAATAATCTTTTACAGCTGCAGGTACTTCATGCTGTGTGACTGGCTTTGTCTTTGTCTTCAGTGAAAATTTATTCTTCCTTTTATTCAGCTCTTCTACATAATAGCACCTAACATTGGAGAAACTTCGGTAGTTGACAAGACACTTATGCATAACTTCTCATTTAATCTTCACAGCTGTCCTGAGAAATAGGTAAAGTAGGAATTACTCTCGCTGATTTAGAGATGAAAAGCCAAACCAAGAGAGATCATTTAAAAGGCTTCAGGATACGAAACTACCACTCGGAAGGACCCAGACCACTCAGGTCTTGATGTCAAGGATGATGCTCTTCTCACCACGCTATAAACTGTCGTGAAATTTACACCACTCCAGTGCAACATTCCTTTGGAGACAAAAATATTCCCATGGAACAGAGAGAAGAGAGTCTCACAATCTAAGAAGAGTGCTTAATTCCTAGTTCTCCACTCAACAAATGTAAAGAATCAGAGCTAACAGTATGAAGCCATCCTGGAACCTGGGAGGGGGCTCTGGGGAGACCCCTAAGATGATCCTGCACTCTAATTATGCATTTGAAGCCCTTGTCCATGACCATGACTCATCCACTGGGAGAAGCTTTATGCATAGGTTCCACACCTATGCAAACCCTCTACCACCTGGGCATTGACTTAAGTGGACCAGCACGTGTGATATGTCACACACTTGATGGTCACTTCAACAGCAGTTCATCCATCCCTGATCCCCTTCAACCATGACGCATGAGTAAATCTAGCCCACTTAGTCTTGGGGTGGCAGGACAATGCAGGGGAGGCCATACAGAAGCTGGAACGAGACACACTTGGTTTCTCTGCCTATAAAATAACTGACTTTGGGAAAGTCACTTATCTTAACGTATGGAATTTTCCCATGATATTCTGAGCCTTTGTAATTTAGAAATATGAAAAAATGATATTTAAACCTTTTCCAAAATTTCTGCTTTAAGATGTTATATGACTAGCAAGCCTCATTAAAATACAAATGAGAACCAAGACAAGGTTTTTAAAAAAGTAATCCCTGAATTATTATTACTTATCACACAATAGAGCTAGACTGTGAAAAATTGACTCATCCTATAGGAATTTTATTAAATGTAAACAAACGAAGAAAAAACATGTACTTGGTACATACTAAGTACAAAATAAGCATATATCCTCTTTGAATCCTGGCCTACTTCATTCCTCTTGGTGAAAATTATGAACTAACATGATTAACAACCTTATTCACTGATTCTCATTTACATATTTCTGTGCGCGTCACGCCCACCACTCCTTTCCTTCCGAATGGCTTCTGCCTAATGCTCTGTTTGCTTCTTCCACTGTGTCCTAAGAAATCCACATACAAATTAAGACACATTTGTTTGTTGAACCTTTTTGTTTGTTACACAATGCTCCCAGCTCATCATCATCATCATCATATATATATGTCTTCTCTTACTTTTTCTGCTACTCTTACCAAATGAGCCTCAACCAAAAAGAAACAGTAGCGATAATTGTACCAATAATGCGTGTCACTGCTGCCAAGGAGCTTCAAATTCCATAGAGGAATACGGATTGTGTGTATATGTGTGCGTGTGTACTCACATGTTTTTAGAAACAAAATGTTGTAATTTTTATGATAGGATTTGTACAGAGTTGGGTGGAGATATGTAGGTAATTGGTAAATTTTAATAGTTTAGGGCAGGAGGGTTGGCAGAAAGGCTGATTTACAGTTGTAGACATTTAAGCTGAAAATTAAAACATGAGCACGAGTTCACTGGGCTGCTAAAAAATGAAGAACATGCCAAGCATCCAGTGGAGCAGGCAGTGGAATTCTAAAGGAATCAGTTACTGGGTGTAACTTGTGATCATTTGTATTCAGAGGACAGAACGGTGCAGTAAGCTGCCTGCTGGAAGGTTTAGGTGTAGGAAAAGAATTGATGAGGAACATAGGCTATTGCAAGTAAATTTAGATTTCATCCTGTGGTCAGTGAAAGATTTTTAAATCAGAGGAAAGCATATGCTTTATATTAGGAGAAAACAGAATCTATTTTTTTGCAGGGTAGAGGAAGGATTTTAGGAGGGAGAAGAGGGAATGACTAGGGACAATAATCCAAGGGAGAAAAAGTGTGAACTTCAGCCAAAACCACATTGTGGAGATGCAGAGGAGTGAGATATAAGACACAGAGGCACACTGACCGTAAAAGTCTACAGTAACTAGAGACTGACTTAGGACAGAGGAGGTGAAACAGCAAGAGGCTTAAGGTGTCTCAAGTAACACTGTTTTTGCTTGGGTGTTTGGATGCATTAGCAGATTAAGGTAGGAGACAGAACAGCCAAAATGAAGGGAAAGATAAGGAATTTAGTTATAAACAAAGACTGAGATATTTTTAGGTAACTAATAAAGTTGAACAATATGAAATTAAAAAATATTTGACCATTTTTGATTTTATTAAGAGCAATTTCACATGGAACACCTAATAAATACTTGCATTTCTTTTCTGAAGGAACCCCCAAGCTCAATGCTACCCTCGGCTTTGTCTTCCTCTGAGCTTTATTGAAAGGAGACATAATATCAAATATAAACTAGATACAACTCATTAGAGAAGTATTTATACAACTGTGTTAATAAATTTGAAAACGTTCATGAAATTATGCTTTTAAAAATTGGCTCAAAATATTTCAGAGTGAAAAAACACCTAAACAGATACAAACTACTGAAATTGACTCAAGAATAAACAGAAAATCTGAATAGATCTATAACAAGCAAAGAGACTGAATCATTAATTTACAAACTCCCCACAAAGAAAAGCCTGGACTCAGATGGCTTCATGGGTCAATTCTACCAAACATTTAAAGGAATAATACCAATTCTTCACAATTATCTCCTCCAAAATAGTAGAGCAGGTAACATTTCCCAACTCATTCTATGAGGTTACCTTTACCCAAAACAAGACAAAGTCATTACAGGAAAACAAACAAACAAAAAAGAAACAAAGCTATAGACCAGTATCTTTTAAAAATACAGACAAAAGAATTCTTACAATTCTTACAATACTAGTAAATCAAATCTACCAATGTGTAAAGGATTATATGTCATGACCAAGTGGAGTTTATCCAGGAATACAATGTTGGTTTATTATCCAAATATCTATTAATGTAATACATGATTTCAATAGAATACAGGGTGTATTAAGCATGTCTTTTTATTCTTCTGTTTTCAGATGCTTTTACTGGGAGTCTGGCTGACCCTGAAGGGACTGCCCCTCCCAGGATGAACCAGTTTCTATAGACAGCAAACACCTTGCCCACAAGTGCACCCTCCATATGCAAACAAACCAATCCAGAGCCTACACCTTAACCACCTTCTCTACCTGGCTCTCGCACTCAGGGTTATTACCCTCTGCCCTAATCACCCCAGGGCCAGGTACAAGACAACCAGGGTCAGTCTCTATTCCCTAGAGCCTGCTGAAATTATCCAAATTATCCCATCCTAAACCTGCTTTCCCTGCCTCACCCATTCCTTTCTGCAAAAACCACAGTAAAGTTTCTTGCACACATTTTCTCATCACTCTCTTTGTCTGACTGACCCTGGTGCTTCTTTGTATGGCCCTGCAGAGTGCCATGCCTCATGTTTCTATGGAGTTATGAGTAAATGTATTATTTTATAACAGTCATTTTCATGTCTGCCTGTCTTACCACACCTGAGTACAACAAATCCTGGGTTCCATTACAACACAGGGCAAAACCACATGATTATCTCAATAGACAAGAAAAAGCATTTGACAAAATCCCTCTTTCATGATGAAAAAACTCAACAAACTAGGTATAGAAGGGAACTTCCTCAACTTGATATATAGCATCTGCAAAAACCCAAAGTTAATATCATCTTGTCCCTAAGATCAGGAACAAGATAAGGATGTCATTCTTGCCACTTATACTCAAAATTGTACTGGAGGTTCTAGACAGGATAATTATGTATTCAAGGAAAAGAAGGGACTTCCCTGGCAGTCCAGTGGTTAGGACTTGGTGCTCTCACTGCCAGGGGCCCAAGTTCAATCCCTGGTTGGGGAACTAAGATCCCCCCACAAGCCGAGTGGCAAAAAGAAAAGTAAAAGGCATCCAGATTGGAAAGGAAGAGTAAAACTATGCCTTTCAAAGATGATATGATCTTGTATATAGAAAATTCTAAGGAATTAATTAAAAATGATTAGAATGAGTAAGTGAGTATAGCAAGGTTGCAAGATACAAGATCAATACACAAAAATCAATTTTGTTTCTAATACACTAGTAGTGTTCTATTGCTGCTGTAACAAATTACTACAACTTTTGTGGCTTAAAGCAAAATAAATTTATTGTCTTTTAGTTCTGTAAGTCAGAAGTCTGACATGGATCTCAATGGGCTAAATTCCAGGTGCCAGCAGGGCTGCATTTCTCTCTGGAGGCCCTAGGGGAGAATTAATTTTCTTGTCCTTTAAAAAGTCTATGTGCTGCCTATATTCCCTAGCCCATGGCCCCTCCTCGCATCCTTCCAACCTCTGCTTCCATCATCACATCTCCTTTCCCTCTGGGAGCTTGGGGAATAGGAGTGATTACTGGTGGCTATGGAGTTTTTTGGGGGGTGATGAAAATTTTCTCAAATTGATTATGGTGATGATTGTGCAACTGTGTGAATGCAGTAGAATCAGACAGTCTCTTCAATAAGTGGTGCTGGGAAAACTGGACAGCTACATGTAAAAGAATGAAATTAGAACACTCCCTAACACCATACACAAAAATAAACTCAAAATGGATTAAAGACCTAAATGTAAGGCCAGACACTATAAAACTCTTAGAGGAAAACATAGGCAGAACACTTTGATATAAATTGCAGCAAGATGCTTTTTGACCCACTTCCTAAAGTAATGAAAATAAAAACAAAAATAAACAAATGGGACCTAATTAAACTTAAAAGCTTTCACACAGCAAAGGAAACCATAAACAAAACAAAAAGACAAATCTCAGAATGGAAGAAAATATTTGCAGATGAAGCAACCAAGAAGGGATTAATCTCCAAAATATACAAACAGCTCATGCAGTTCAATATCAAAAAACAAATAACCCAATTAAAAAATGGGCAGAAGATCTAAATAGATATTTCTCCAAAGACATACAGAAGGCCAAAAAGCACATGAAAATATGCTCAACATCACTAATTATTAGAGAAATGCACTGTTGAAGGGGATTGTGAATTGGTACAGCCACTATGGAGAACAGTAGAGAGGTTCCTTAAAAAACCAAAAATAGAACTACCATATGACCCAGCAATCCCACTCCTGGGCATATACCTGGAGAAAACCATAATTTGAAAAGATACATGCACCCCAATATTCACTGCAGCATTATTTACAATAGCCAGGACATGGAAGCAACCTAGATGTCCATCAACAGATGAATGGATAAAGAAGATGTGGTACATATATACAATGGAATATTACTCAGCCATCAAAAGAATAAATAATGCCATTTGCTGCAACATGGATGGACCTAGAGATTGTCATACTGAGTGAAGTAAGTCAGACACAGAAAGATAAATATCATATGATATCGCTTATTTGTGGAATCTAAAAAACAGGGTACAAATGAACTTATTTACAAAACAGAAGTAGAGTCACAGATGTAGAAAACAAACTTATAGTTACCAGGAGATAAGGGGTGGGGGATAAATTGGGAGATTGGGATTGACATATACACACTACTATATATAAAATAGATAACTAATAAGGACCTACTGTATAGCATAGGGAACTCTACTCAATAATCTGTAATGGTCTATATGGGAAAATAATCTTAAAAGAAAAAGAGTGGATATATGTATATGTATAACTGATTCACTTTGCTGTACACCTGAAACTAACACAACATTGTAAATCAACTATACGCCAATAAAAATTTTTTAAAAAATCAGTTGAATGGTAGACTTTAAATGAGTGGATTGGAGGGTATGTGAATTATATCTCAATAAAGCTGTTAAAAAGATATAGAAAAAATAAGTACAGTGCGACATGAGCAATATCTTCAGATAAAGAAATACAAAAGGATGTCAATTTCTACAATACAGCATTTTCATTAAACTGCACATTTTTATTTACAATATTAGTATTTATTTATAACTATTCTAATTTCATAGGAAAAATATAAGAATGAAGATAAGAATATAGAGGAATATTTGAAAATAACTGGGAAAAAATTACCAGCAAGAAATAGCCACAGTGCAAATTCTAGAGTGTAACATTTTATTCTCTATTTTCAAGACAATTTTTATAATGAAACCAAGATGAGATGAGTTTATGTAAATTGCATAGATTCATTTTGATTGGAATGTAGTGTAAATATGTTTATTTTGATTATTTAAGCATAACTTTACCTCTAAATTAACAATTATTTGAATCGTCTTATGTGTTAGGGTGCTTAAACAGAATGTGGGAAAGATGGAAAAAAGAGCCAAGGTATCTAAAGCACTCATGAAAAAGAAACAGTTCAGCCTCATGAGGAGGCAATGAAATATTTTAATTGTTGTTTTAAAATTCAGCATTTAAACCTGTTAAGGTCCAGGCAGCACTCCAGCAATGGGAAGACCACGAACGTTATTCTTGTTCTTAAATGAGTTGTGAGCAACAGGGTGAATGCCTGTGACTTTCCAAATACCTGTGTATAAAGTTTGTCATCGAGACACTAAGGGAAATTAAGAGGGTAGTCAATTTAGAGCATGCTAAAATGAATAGTTCTTTATGCAACAGATAGTGGCCTCGTGGAATTCATGACCACAGTAAGATGGCTAAATAAATATTGAGTCTCAGTAATTTTATGAGTAATAGTAAAGGTTTATGTTAACTAGTACATTGATAAAAGTGCTCGCAAACAGATTGTAATACGTAAGCTGTCTTAGCCTCTGAAGGGAAGCCAATGTGTTTACAAAAAGAGATTTGATTCTGAAAGACACCAAAATGTGGAGTGTGAGAGTAAGATGCATATTAATGGGAACGGTTCTTCACAGAGTTGATGGCACCAGCTCCCAGAACTCCACTGATGGGCAGCATCACTGGCACTTCCCACCTGGATCTCTGCAGCAGCCATGTTCCTGTCTGTGCCAGTCCACTACATCACCCAGAACTCTCCACTGGAGTATTTCTTTTTCCTGTTGGGACAGTCCATGCCTGAGGGAGGCAATCTACAAGTAGCACCTCCAACCAGTAACCAATGGGAGTTGGTGGAAAAATGACTCCAGCTCTCTGTTGCTGCAAATGGGATGATGCTGAGGGATGCTGAACACTGTTGCCTGAGGTCTCCAGCAAGGTGGAGCCTCAGCTGCTTGGTCAGGAACACGCACCTCAGTGCACGTGTTAACCAGAACTTGAGAAATGGAGATCGGACAGAAATAAAAGAGGTGTTTACTGGGGGTTTGTTAGGACTGCAGCCCAGGAGACACAGATTCAAGAGGCCCTTGAATTACATTGCACAGGACTACAAAATAAGAGGAGGCTTATAAAGGCAAGACTGCAAGGCTACATAAATTGTCAAGGATTAGTCAGCAAGGTAGAAGGATACAAGACTAACATACAGAAATCAGTTGCATTTCTTTACACTAACAATGAAATAGAAAAGGAATGTAAAAAAAAAAAACAAAAACTTTTAGAATCACACCGAAAAAAAATTACTTAGGAATAAACCTGACCAAGGAGGTGAAAGACTTATATGCTGAGAACTATAAAATATTAATAAAGGAAATCAAAGATGATTCAGAGAAATGGAAAGATATCCCATGCTCTTGGATTGGAATAACTAATATTGTTAAAATGGCCATACTACCCAAAGCAATCTACAGATTTAATGTGATCCCTATCAAATTACCCATGACATTTTTCAGAGAACTAGAACAAATAGTACTAAAATGGATATGGAACCATAAAAGACCCAGAATTGCCAAAGCAATCCTAAGGAAACAGAACAAACCAAGAGGCATAATCCTCCTAGACTTCAGACAATACTACAAAGCTACAGTAATCAAAACAGCCTGGACTGACATATATACACTACTATGTATAAAATAGATAACTAATGAGAACCGAAAGTATAGCACAGGGAACTCTACTCAGTGCTCTGTGGTGACCTAAATAGGAAGGAAATCCAAAAAAGAGGGGATATATGTATACATACAGCTGATTCACTTTGCTGTACAGCAGAAACTACCACAACATTGTAAAGCAACTATACTCCAATAAAAAAAAAAAAAATTAAAAAAAAATAGCACAATGTGGTGGTAAGGAACGTGGGCTCTGAAGTCAGACCATTTCACCTCTCTCTGCCTCAGTTTACTCATATGTAAAATGAGGATAATTAAAATTCTTACTTCATAAATATCTACTTACCTCATAGGATTGCTGTGGGGATTAAATGTCTTAACGATTGAACTTAGACACAGAGTATATGTTCAATAAATGGTGGATACTATGTTAAAAAAAAATCCTGGTATTGGCATTAAAACAGACATATAGATCAGTGGAACAGAATAGAGAGCCCAGAAATAAACCCACACACCTATGGACAATTAATCTTCAACAAAGAAGGCAAGAATATACAATGGAGAAAAGATGGTCTCTTCAGCAAGTGGTATTAGGAAAGTTGGACAGTGACATGTAAATCAATGAAGTTAGAACACACTCTCACACCATACACAAAAATACACTCAAACTGGCTTAAAGACTTCAACATAAGACATGATACCATAAAACTCCTAGAAGAGAACATAGGCAAAACATTCTCTGACATAAATCATACCAATGTTTTCTTAGGTCAGTCTCCCAAGCAAGAGAAAGCAAAAATAAACAAATGGACCTAATCAAACTTATAAGCTTTTGCACAGCAAAGGAAAACATAAACAAAACAAAAAGACAGCCCTCCGAATGGGAGAAAATATTTGCAAATGATGTGGCTGACAAGGGCTTAATCTCTGAAATATACAAACAGCTCATACAACTCAACAACAACAAAAAGAAACAACCCAATCTAAAAGTAGGCAGAAGAACTAAATAGACATTTCTCCAAAGAAGACATACAGATGGCCAACAGGCACATAAGAAGATGCTCAACATCACTAATTATTAGAAAAATGAAAATCAAAAGCACAATGAGGTACTCTCACACCAGTCAGAATGGCCATCATTAAAAAGTTTACAAATAACAAATGCTGGAGAGGGTGTGGAGAAAAGGGAACCCTCCTACACTATTGGTGGGAATGTAAGTTGGTGCAGCCACTATGGAGAACAGTATGGAGGTTCCTCAAAAAAGCTAAAAATAGAGTTGCCATATGATCCGACAATCCTACTCCTGGGCACATATCCTGACAAAACTATAATTTAAAAAGATACATGCACTCCTATGTTCATAGCAGCACTATTCACAATAGGGAAGACACGGAAACAACCTAATTGTCCATCCATGGATGAATGAAGAAGATGTGGTACATGTATACCATGGAATATTACTCAGCCATAAAAAAGAATGAACTAATGCCATTTGCAGCAACATGGATGGAACTAGAGTGAAATATTGATAAGTCATACAGAGAAAGATAAATACCATATTATATCACTTATATGTGGCATCTAAAATATGACATAAATGAACTTATCTATGAAACAGAAACGAACCCACAGACATAGAGAAGAGATTTGTGGTTGCCAAGGGGGAGGGTATGGAGTGGGAGTTTGGGATTAACAGATACAAACTACTATACATAGAACGTATAAACAACAAGGTCCTACTGTATAGCACAGGGAACTATATTCAATATTCTGTGATAAACCATAATGGAAAAGAATATTAAAAAAAGAATGTATATATATGTGTAACTGAATCACTTTGCTGTACAGCAGAAACTAACACTACATTGTAAATCAACTATACTTCAACAAAAAATTAAAAAAATAAAGAATTAGGATTGGGGCTGGCAAGAAGTCAGGGTGCTTGTTAAGCAAGGATTGGTCATGGTCTGGAAGGATTACATAGTGTGAAAGGGGGGAACTTTGAAACTACAAGGTTGCAGTTGGCAGCTGCTAGCAGAGGTTTTAAAAGTGGCTGGTGGTGTCCGTGAGTTTGATACAGTTCAGAGAAAATTCAAGTTCTCCGTGATGCTGGGATGTGTCTGAGACCAAATCCTCAATGGCCCTCCGACTCCATTTTTGTACACCTGAGTTGTGATTACTAACTATCATTTCAATTTGTCACCACACACTTTCTTTAGCTTCTTTTTCTTTCCTGGCCCCCTCCCCCACTCCCCTACTTGTCCTTCTTGACATTACCTCCTCTATCAGTTAACTTCTGTTATGTAACAATCCCCAAAGTAGTGGTTTTAAGCAGTTCCTTACGTCTCTGTATTTGCTGGGCTCAGCTGGCAGTTGTTCTGTGACACGTGGGGCCAGCGGGCTCCCTCATACAGCTGTCTTCAGCTGAGAGCTCAGCTGGGGCTGGGATACCCAACCCGTCTTCAGTTGCAAGTCTGCTGCCTCAGCTGGGATAGTGGGGGCCCCTGAGCTCGTGTCATAGAGTAGTCTACCCGGCCTTCTTCACTTGGCAGCTGGACACACCCCCGGATGAAAACAGAAGCTGCCTCTTAAAGCGTGAGCTCAGAAGTTTCAGAATACCACCTCTGTCCCTTCAGATTGGTCAGAGCTGGTCATGGAGACAGCCCAGATCAAAGAGGCTCAACTTCTTGGTTACAGGTGTGGTGTGTCTACACAGGGTACTAGGAGCTGTCCATTCAATCGCTGGCCGTGTCGCTGACATTCAATCACTGTGACATGCTTCCCAACTGCTTGGGTTTAAATCCTTGTCTAAAGGGTCTGCTTCTGGGAGGATCCAACCTGTGCCAATGCTCTTAAACTAATGACATCTCAGCTCACGGTGCTGTATACCCGAGACCCACGTGTTCGTTTCGTCCGTTTACCCCCATGCTTTTCCTGTGTGGAGTGGAGTGCTTGGCCTGCATAGTCTGGTCTGCCATCACGTAGTCTGGTCCATGATGCCTCTAGCCCTGTCCTGGACCACATGGAACGCTCCACAGGGAGATGGATCGCTGCACCTGTTCTGAAATCTGCGGATTCTAGGCTCCACCAAACGATGCCCTTAGTGTTTCCCCAGAACAGTTTTTGGACAGAGTGGTGCTGATTGTAGAGTGGATAACACAGTCCTGAGGATGGGTTACCCCAGGAGCGTGGGACGACACCCCTGGGGCCATGGAAGGTCACCATGGAGGCACAGTTCACGGCTCACTTTATCTGAGAATGGATGGGTCACTGGTGGCCATCTTGGTCTGCTGTCTCGCTGTGGAGTTCTCACATGCCTGAGTGAACTGCCCTTGGAGGGGTGGGGAAAGGGGAACCCAGGGAGATAAGACTGCAGGTTATCTGCGTGAGCCTCGAGGTCTAGACATCCCGAGCATCTGGAAAAAGGAGTTGGGAAAGGGGGATGAAAGGCAAGAGGTCTGTCAAGTTCCCTCAAGGAGTAGTACCCCAGCTCTTGAATGGAGAGTTTACTCAGGAAGAAAGAGCCGGAACCAACACAGATGATGACGCAGGCCCAGGAGAGCCGGGGCCCACAGCAGGACACCTGCCCGGGGTCACCAGAGCTCAGTCAGGTCAGCCTGGCCTGCCTGCCGGGGCTGGAGCCTGCAAGCAAGGCCTGCTGGGAAAGTGTGTGTCCCAGAGTGCAGGTACCTGAGCTGGACACAGGTACTCCCCCCCTGAGTGCTGCTAACCCAGAGGCAGCCCGGGTGGGAAAAGGGAGGCCAGTAAGCTGGGTACTCTGATAGAACCATGGCCCTGGCAAGCTCTTACAGGTATGGATCACCAGCTGTGCTTACGAGGGTCAAGTTCCCATAAGGTGGAGGAAAACAAAGGGCTGTGAGAGATGCAAGAAAGGGAAAAGGGGGATCAGCCCCCAAGTCCCTGAGGAGTCCCATTAGAGACTAGCCAGCGCCTCTCTCCTTCCTGCAGGCAAGCAGGCATCCTCCCACAGTCCCAAGATGCCCGCACTCCTGCTGGGCCTAAGTGACTGAGAAGGAACTCTCGGGTCAGAGCTGGTCCTCATTTCCTGAGATTTGGGCCTCTCCGAAGTCCAGTTCTGGTCCCCAGCAGACCCTCTTCCTGGCCCCTCTGCCCTAGCAGAGCTCTTGGGCCTGCAGAACTAAGGATGAGAGTGGGGTACAGGGTCTCCTGGAACAGAGCTGGTGTCCCCAAGCTCCATTTGGGAACCTATTCATCCTTACATGAATTCTTTGTGCTTTGGGAAATCCTGTTCCATTAGCAAGAAAATTCGACCTTCAATCACGTGCCGTCTGGGTAGGGTGAAAAGCTAGTGGTCTAGACGGAGGCCCCGCCCTCAGCTCCTACGTGACCCCACGCAATGGAGTGCTGACTGGGGTCATTGTGGAGTGCGGTGGGGTGACCTGCGGCTCAGATGCCTGGGCGTGCATCCCAGAATCCTGAGGGCAAAGGAGAGGAACTGGGGAGGCGTCCCAGAGGGGCCGGGCTCATCGTAGCCCCGCCTCCAACCAGCCTTCCATCATTCGGGCCACGTGCCTACCAGGTGATACTGCAGGGCGACCGTTGCTCAGCAGGAGCTGGCCTGGGTCCAGCCTGCTCACCGACCCCCAGGACTGATGCATCACTGGATGCAAACTCAGAACCCTCTTGGTTCATCCAGGAAACACGTGGATGAGGCAAATCACCCAGTCTTTCCCCACTCTAGACAAGGGAAGGTCAGTACATTGGTAGCTCTAAAGAAAGGACTACTATATTTGACCAGCCCCTGGGGTCACGGTTTGGACTGTGAAAACTGGTATTTGATGAATTACCTGAAAAGAGAAATGAGCTTGCTGGGCCACGCCCCCTTTCTATAACTTCCTCTGCCACCAGAGGCCACCTAAAATCCTACAGCTTTGCACCTGAGCCCAAAGGGTCTAGTATCTCTCAGCAGGCCTCTATCAGGCTTGACCCTCCAAGAAGGAAAAGCACAGGGGCAGGTGTCCCAGCCTTCCAGGGGTGCTGTGCACAAGCACACCTCACCTGGGAGTGCAGAGACCAGGGTCTCAGCTTGCTGACCTCTGCCCTCTGTCCTTTTGTTTCAGCCTTCACTAATTAGTCCCAGTTCTGTCCCAGACAACAGAATGTATTCATAGTTCTGCGCAACTTCAAGACATTACAACCTCCTGTTCACTGCCTTGTCCACTGCTAAGGAAGGAAACCAAGAGCTAAAAACAGGAGGGGGTTCTAATTTCTCTACAAAATTCAGGGCATGAAAATCTACATATAATGCATCTACATGCACTCCTCCCAGCCCTAGATTGCATATCTCAGGGTGGAAGAAGTCTCCACCCATCTCTGTCTGGTGCAGTAGCTGTGGATGGGAAAGTCCTCCAACATTGTCAGGCTGCCTGTTCTTCTGTGGCTTAGAAATTCGGCTTCTGAGCTATGAATAGAATCTAAGTTTGCACTTCCTACTCCCACATTTTCCTGCTTAGTTCCCACAGCGTTGCTGCTGTTTTTCAGTGTGGGAAACATACTGGCGATTATTACTGTCTTTAATAATCCCCTTTCATTTTGTCTGTGTTACGGTGAAAAAAAAATCTTGCCAGTGTGGACATTTCTGGACTTTAGTCTCATTTTCTGCAGCAGTTTTGATTGTGTGCTTCTCTTACTGCTGGGGGAGGTGGTCTCCTCTGACAGTGAAGGTGGAGTCCTGGGGGCAGGGATGGTGCGGGGACTCCTTCGGGAAAGTTCAGCTTCCTTAGTCAGCCTTTCCTGACACTGGTGAAAATAAAAGTAATGTTTTTCACAACCAGGTTCATGAACCACCTGAGTTCTGCTGAATTTTGTCCATGGTCCTCGGGGTAGGGAAGCCCTCTGTCTCTGCATGGGATGGGGTCGTGATCTGAGCTGGGACACAGGTGACTGGCCTGGGGAAGCTGGCTTTCCCAGGAGGGTGTGTGTGTGTGTATGTGTGTGTATGTGTGTAACTGCCCCTTTGACGACCTTACTCTCAGGTGACATTCTAGGGGAGTTACCCCACTTTGCTGCATGCCTGTTACCGTGGGTGTGGGTGAAGGTGGGACTTTGCCCTCAGCATTCAAGTCCTTTCCTCCTCCAGGCCATTCTCTCTTCCTGTTTTCCTTCTCCACCCCCGTTACCCTGGGACTTGGTTCTATTCCGATCCAGGCTTGCTGGTATGAACCTCCCTCCTCTGATCTTACCCATCCCTGACGCTAATTGTCTTTTCACTTCAGCTCTTAACCCCCTTTCTTTTTTATCTGCAGCTTTTGCCCTGTCCCACACTCTATTTTTATTGTTTCCTCGGGGCACCTTGCAGTTTCCCCTCTTTATGTGGACATAAATACAGAGACTTTTATAATTACAGTGTAGGAACAGTGGCTTCTACTGAGTGTTATATTATTCCTTTTCCCTCTTGGGTAAACCTGGCCAAGAAGAAAATCGTGGAAGGAAATTTGCTTTGCCATGTGTAATGTGGATAAGAAGTGAAAAACAAGGTGAAGAATTCAAAGATTTGGGGTAATAACATACCCACTATTTGGTTACTTCAGGATGAAACTAAAAGTGCTATTGGAAGGATATATATTAGAATTAATTCAATTTGCAATCACATGTAATATAAGCTACTGCATCTCTGTTTATATTCTTCAGAGAAACTGGTTCAGTATTGATCTCTTTTCATTGGCATTAACATGCCATTTTGCATTGAGGCATTTGTTTATGCACACTCAAATTATAATTTTATTATAAGATTTGTGTTGAACAGATTGTTACATTACCAATGATTACAGTGATTTTTAAAGTGATGTAGCTTCCTGATAACATCAGGTTTATACTGCAAGCATTCAGTGGCATTGCTGAGGAAGAATCAGATATACCTTGTTATATTGACTAAAAGACTAACCCAGAAGCCTATTATTGATTTACACAAACTCTCAAATGATCAAATCCTGTTTTGATTATTATGTATTTTTAAATCCAACTGCTTTTTATCTGTAAATATCATATATAGATCTGCTGAATAAATTCAAGTTATCAAACATTTTCTTATCTAATGGTCCACAGAAGAATATTTATGTAAGAAATACATTTCATGGATTTTTAGTCTTTAGATAGCATTTACTGAAATGCTTTGGTTTAGAAATGTATTGTAATAGGTACTGAAGATAAATGGCATTCATTATACTCATTAACTCACACAAAATAATATCAGTAAGTTATTTGCCAAATAGATTATTTTATGTGGTCTCATCTTCAAGAAAAAGCAATGAGAAAATTTAAAAAAAAATTCTCAGGGGAGTATTTTCAAAATATCCTTGACTCTGAGACTTCTCCTTTTGGGAAAATGGAGTAGACACATTTTTCCCTATTCCTTCCTTCTGAGTAGCCATAAAAACCCTGGACTCTAAGGGTTTACCTAAGAATATTCTGAAAGGTTGAGACTAGCCAGAACTGAGGGCCCAAGGAATGACACAAGGGTGAATTCCTGGATTTTCTTTTTGCCTCTGGGTGCAGGACAAGCCTGCAACTGGCACAGACAATAAAGCTTCCCCTCAAAGCCTGCTCTCTTTAGTCAAAGGGCAGGGAAAGGGGCAGCCTAGCAAGACTAAAATTTTAGACAATAACAGCTTTACTCCAGCCAAACGCTCAGACAAAACTGTGGCTCCACTCTCACCCAGACCAACAAAGTCTCTGTGGGGAGAACAGACTTCCATCCTCACGAGGAAGGAACAAGGTTCCCCTCACCCTCCCCACTGTGCTGGTGCCGAGGGGGCTAGTGAAACAAGAGTAGAGTTCTAACCAGAGCTATAAGGCAAGAAAAATGTCATACAGATTGGAAAGGAAGAAACAAAACTGTCCCTCTTTGCTGGTGACATGACTGTCTACACAGAAAATACCAACAAAGCTACAAAATAACTCTCAAAACTAATAATTGAGTTTGGCAAGGTCACAAGATGCAAAATCAACATTTCTACAAAGTTCCAGTGAACATCTGGACTCTGAGGTTAAAAACATAATACCATTTATAACTGGGTAAAACATGCAATCTGTGTAATTCTAACAGAACACGTACTCCAGTTATATGCTGGAAACTACAAACACTGATGAAAGAATAAAAAAGATCTAAATAAATGGAGAGACATTCCACGCTCACATATTCAATGACTTATTTAGTAAAAATGTCGATCCACCAAAAATTGATATACAGGTATAATACAATTCCTATCCAAATATCAGCAATCATTTCTGTAAGTGGAGACAGTATTATCATGAAGTTTATAAGGAAAGGCAAAGGAACTAGAATAGCTAAATAATTTTGAAAAAGTAGAATAAAATGGAAGGAATCAGTCTACCTAAGTTGAAGATGTATTATATATCTATAGTAACCAAGACAGCATGTTACTGATGGAGGGAAAGATACAAGGATAAATGAAACAGAATAGAGAAGCCAGAAATAGACCCAAGAAATATACTGAACCAAGTCTGACAAAGGTACAAAGGTCCAATGGAGATAAGTTAGTTATTTCAACAAAGGTGCTGGAATATTTGGACATCCATAGGCAAAAAAAAGAAAAAAAAATGTACCTTAACCTGAATCACACACAAAATTACACAAAACTATTATTGTATAAAACTATTATATTAAAAATTAACTCAAAATGAATCACAGACTTGTGTAAAATGTAAAACTATACACTATCAGGAAAAAATTATGGTAGAAAGTCTTCAAGACAAGAAAGTCTTATACTAGACAAGAGTTCTTAGACTTAACACCAAAGCATGATCCATAAAAGGAAAATTGAAAAGTTAGATTTCATCAAAATTAAAAATTTTTGCTCTGCCAAAGACCCTGTTTAGAATATGAAAGAACAAGTTACAGAACGGGAGAAGATATTTTCAAATTGCATATCCAACAGAGGGCTAGTATCTAGAATATATAAATAACTATCTAAACTCAACAGTAAAAAATGAAACAAGCCAATTAGAAAATAGACAAAATTCATGAACAGATATTTCAATGAAAAGGATGTAGAGATGGCAAATACGCATCATTAGCCATTAGGAAAATCCAAATTAAAACCAGAATAAGATATTCCTACAACCTCTCAGCATGGCTAAAATAAAAAATAGTGACAAAAGCAAATGCTTTTGAGGATGAACAGAAACTGGGTTATTCATACACTGCCATTGGGAACGTAAAATGGTACAGCCCCTCTGGAAAAGAATTTGGTGGTTTCTAAAAAATAAAATATGCTCCTACCATATGACTCATTAATCTCAGAGAAATGAAAACTTGTGTTGACAAATTTATACACTAATGTTTCTGGAAGTTTTATTCATAATAGCCCCAAACTAGAAACAATCCAGATGTCCTTTAAAGCAAATTGATATTATATTTGTATATAATATCAATTTGTATTATACCCATATATCATCCATACCACAATTACTCACCAGTAGAAGGAATAAACTATTGATACACACAACAATCTGCATGAATCTCCAGAAAATTATGTTGCATGAAAATAGCCAGTCCCAAAGGTTGCATTTCATTTATATAATATTCTTAAGATGACATATGATAGAAAGGGAAAGAGATGAATGGTGCCAGGAGTTAAGGAGGGACGTGGGTGCAGTTGTAAAAGGGCAACATGAGGGATATTTGGGTAACAGAAGGGTCTGGATCTTGACCATGTTAAAGTTCATATCCTGGCTCTGACATTGTCCTATTGTTTTCCAAGAAGTCACCACTGGAGAAACTAAGTAAAGAGTACACAAGATCTCTCCTATTATTTCTAACATCTGTGTGTGATTTCACAATTATCTCAAAATAAAAAGTTTAATTAAAAAATTCTCCCTTTTCCAATATATATCTGTACAAGGCTACATTTTCCTCATATGTCTCAACCAGAACACCATATGGCAGATGATTGAATGCAGAAGCTCATATGAGAATCCAGCTGACTTTCTTAAGGCAGGCATTTAAGAAAATTGCAAAAATGTAAAGCAATGCTGCTGTTCTCATTATACAGCCATCCCTTGGTATCTGAGGGGACTGGTTTCGGGACTCCCTTGTCCCATACACCAAAATCCTGAGATGCTCAAGTCCCTTATATAAAAGGGTGTAGTATTTGCACATAACCTACATACATCCTCCTAGGTACTTTAAATCATCTCCAGACTACTTATAATACCTAATTCAATGTAAATGCTATGTAAATACTTGCCAGCATGTGGCAAATTTGAGGTTTGCTTTTTAGAACATTCTGGAATTTTTTGGTTTTTTTCCTGAATAGTTTCTATCTGTGATTGGCAGAATCCATGGATGCAGAGCCCGCAGATACAAATAAGGAGGGCTGACAGTATATTCTTTTCTTTTTGAAAATATACATATTTTTCTTTTAAAATATGCTTATTATGGTACTATGTAATAATTTTATTAGTTTTATTTTTCAGTAAGTTATAAATGCATATTTTGAAAATATTTCTGTTTCTGTTTCTAATACATTAAATAGTGATAGATAAAACTCACATAACAAAACAAAAGCTCTTTGGGGTCTAATGATTTTTAATAAAGTGCAAAGAGGTCAGAAGAGCATGAACTTTGAGAAATTCTGAATCAGACATTGGCCAAAGTTCACTAAACACACTCAACCTGCAGTTTGTTTTGTCTGTATAGACACCTTAAAATGTATTAAATGCTACTCTGCTCTCCAAAATGTAATGCAGTGAGAATGACCAGGAATTTGAGCATTGCTGCAGTATTTAATTTCAATAGAGATGCCTGCAGATTTCTAAACAGAAGGCATAAAAAGCCTTTTTCAAAATGTCATTTTGATCTTTGTCTCATTTTCTGATTAGAAATTGTAGACTTCATAAGCACTTATTTAATTCATCTAAGCATTTAATAGTCAACGGTCCTTGATGGCAAAAGATTGCCCTGTAGGCAGCACGGACATGAATGTTTCTCAGTGACAGATCTCTGTGATGAGGCTTTAAATATTGAAATTTTATTTATTTATTATGCAGGAAGATGACATTTTACCCCCTCAAGCCAATCGACAAGAAGATTGTAATTATTCTCCTTTCCCGGCTCCAGTTTTCCTCTCGGCGCGTTCCTCTATTAAAAAAGATTCTCATCTGTGATTTTTCTATTCGAATCTTTCCCTCCTTGCCACAGGTAAATTAATTTACAACAAACATAGCAAATTCAGGTGCCAGCACTTTGTAAACAAGTGTTGAAAGTAAAATTTTGCTTTTGTTATACGTCACGCTTAGGAGAAGTCTAGGACTCAAACAGGGCAGAAGCTGATAAATACACGGCAAATAGGATCGTGTCCAGTGGGTTCGCGGGCACAGCGCTCCTGAGGCAGGTCCTTCCCTGTGTCTGCAGATCCACTTGGATTTCAGGAGGGTTGTGTTCTTGCGCTGTGCTCTCACGTGTGCCCCCAGATCCTTCCCACCCCCTCCAGGACTAAGCGCCCACTGCATCTCCAACCTGGAGTGTGGGCAGCTGGGAGCTTGGGGCTGTGTTCCCAAGCAGATGATTGTCCTCCAGTGAAGAAGACTGCCACAGTGGGGTCACACCATGTCCCAGACGCAGCCTGCCTCGGTGACAGGTCAGAGGATGGATAAAGGCCTGGGCCCTCACTCCTGTCCGGGATGCTCTAACCCACAAGCATCCAGCCCAGAGCCCCGTGGGTGGCTGGGGCCTTTCTCGTGACTGGGCCACAGCTCGGCACCTCCCTCTGCCCACCCTTTTCCTACCGCGGTGCCGTCACATCTCCACCCCAGGGCCCACTTCACAAGCCCCTGGACCTCAGCACCCGTCCAGCCCGCAATGCCCATCTTTTCCAGGATTAAATTCCTATACTTCCTCCGTCTCATGTTCTGCAAATAAATGTCACTTCTACTGAAAACAGAGATCGTTAGATAAGAATTCTCACAATGTTCCTCTTCTCAGTCACTATTACCCCTGTTTGTGGTTACTTAACCTTGTTATTTTATTTCCACGGTCAGAAGCAGCTCTGTCCTCCTTGACAATGTGTGAATTTCTGTCTCTACTGTAGAACGCAGCAGGTCCTGGAAGGAACATACCCAAGAGATCACAAACTACTGAACAATTATTTATATGTGTATTATAACACCAACACACACTCACATTAGGTCCATCTTTTCTCCTTTCTCCTCCCTCCACTTCCTCTCCTCAGTCTGGTCAACCCTGGAGTGGCACCCGGTGTACCCAGGGCCAAGCTGGGTAACTGGCCTTTCTCTCTGCTCCTTCATCCTTCCTGCAGAATAATTCATCCAGGGAGGCATTCTTAACAAACGTTCAAACTGGTGGGTAAAATGTAGATGAGGAGCAGCATATTTATACAGCTTCAAAGCATTGACCACACAAAACACTTATTAATTATAACAAACATTAATAACTTTACCGTGGAGAAATTTGACAGCCGGCGCCTTCACCAACGTGGTCAAAGTGAACCTGACAGAAATGGGAGAAATGTGTCCCCCTGTGGGATGCACTGACACACATCCCTTTTGTGGTATCCCTATCAGAAATGCACAGCCTGAACCTAATCATGGGGAAACTAGGTAAACCTGAACAGAGGTATAGTCTACATAGGAACTGGCCTGTATTCTTCAAATATGTCCAGGTTATCAAAGACGAGGAAAAACACAGTTTCCAGATTAAAGGAGACAAGAGAGCCATGAATGGGGAAAATAACCAGGCTTTCATTGCAACATAACCGTGTTCTTCCTAATTTTACTTCAAAATTAATATTGATATGGATAATTTGTTCCCAATTACTTGCTATTTTTTGTTCTTTATAACTGTACTCTGGTGTACAACCATTTTACTTCAATGGATGTGCTTAATTCAATTCTTAGCTTGTTTAATCATAACATCTTTCATTCTAAGCCTTTATCACTTTGTCACTCTTGATTTTCCTCTTCCTGTGCTGTTGTATCTCTTTTTGTAACTTATTTTTCAGAAAGTACTTTAATTTTTTACTTTTTTCCCTCAGGAAGTTTCTTTGGCTAGTATGTTCTGAGTTTATCATGTCTTTGATTTCTGATGCCCTTTTTCCTCAAGTAATATTTACCTGGTTTTATAATTATAGGGTCAAAACCATTCTCCAATCTCCGTATATGGATTTTAGTGTGATTTGTGTCAGGCACAGTACTCTCCTGAATGTAACTTTATTCATTCATACATTCACTTGACAAATATTTATATTTATTGGGCACTTACTGGTGACATGGTGATGGGCAAAACGAATGTTATATATTCTGATTATGTGGTGTTTAAGACTTTTCTCTTTACTCCTGCAATTAAAAATTTTCACCAAGTTGTGTGTTGTGATTACTATGCTTTTATTAATACTGACTGTTCTCTTTCAATCTGTGAATTTATAGTTTCCTCCTGCTTTGTATAGTTTTTATTATTTTTATTATTTTCTTTCCTTTTACTTTATACTTATAGTTTATGAAGATCAGAACTTTTTGATTTATATCTTACCTATCTTCTCATTAATTTATTATTTTTTCTTCTGATGTTTCTGACTTTTACATTTTTTCCCTCTGATTCATGTTTCTTTAGCATTCAGCCTGATGTCCATTCACTCTCCATGGCTTTATATACAGCCATTGTATAATGTGCTTGTTCTTAGATTATTTTTTTTCCTCATGATTATCTGCTCTTCTCCATTGTGGCAAAATTTCTCATTTTTTTCTTGAAGAAATTGTTATAAGTGAGAATACGGCCCAATTTCTTAAAGTGTTACAGTCCTCTGAACTGAAATCTCTTTCCTTATATAAAACTATTTTCTTTTCTGTCTGTCTTATACAATCATTGGTCTTCATCCCATATTTGAAATTTAGATGGTCTTTCCACACCATTTCAATGGTGTGAACCCAGGATAAGGAGATATGAAGATAAGATATGAGGAATATTTTCAATTTACTCCTGTTCTTTACGCCACATAGATCCAGCAGGATAGGTGCCTGGGGAAGGAATTCCACATGCAGTCAAGGAGCTCACGAGAAGGCTTTGCCAAGGAGTGTCCCTGCTCATGTGGTGTGGCACTCAGCACTAGCCAGGGCAGCACTAACTTCAGGCTGAGACCTTGTCACAGCACCTATTCTTCACCAGATGTAATTTTAGTCCAATGTTTACTTGGAAATCTTTTAGCTTTTAAAATAAATATAACAAATCCTTCCAAAGCACTAACAATATAATCAAAAACTCATAATTTGAAAATAAGATAAGCAGACTATTTAGGATGTGTTTTCAAATTGGATTTGGTTAAAAACATTTTTAACGTAGCTACAGCCCAAATTACCAACAGCCTTTAAAGTCAATATATGAAGATATCATCTTATTCAGATAAGAAGCAACATGGGGTCCTGTCCTCAGTTGCTCTATATGAGCATCATGTGATTCCTACCAACTGTCTCTTTTATACTAATAAGTAGCTCATTCATATGGAATTACAAAGGGTCTCAAATGACCACAATAATATTGAAAGAGATAAAGTTGGAAGACTCACATTTTCTGATTTAAAAACTTAATACAAAGCTACCGTGATCAAAACAGCATGTACTGCCGTAAGAGTGGACATACAGACCAGCAGACTAGAATTGAGAGTTCAGAACCCTAAATATCTATGGCCAGTTGATTTTCAACAGAGTACCAAGACTATCCAATGAGGAAAAGAATACAAAATAATAAAGTTGAACCCTTAACCTCATTCCATGTACAAAAATTAACTCAAAATGTGTCAAAAACCTAAATATAAGAGATAAAACTAAAACACTTACAGAAAACATAGGGGTAAATCTTTCTGATCTCATATTTGGTGATGGATTTGCCAAATTTGAAACCAAATGTATGAGCAATAAAAGAAAAACACAGATAAATTAACTTCACGACAATTAAAACTGTTGGGCATCAAAGGTCACTATGAAGAAAGTAAAAAGACAATTGACAGAATGGAAGAACATATTTGCAAATAACATACCTGATAAGAGTTAGTATCCAGAATAGTTAAAAAACTCTTACAACTTAGTAACAAAAACTACCCAAATAAAAAGGACTAAGGACATGAATAGACATTTCTCTAAAAAAGATAAACAAATGCCCAATAAGCACATGAACAGATGTTTAACGTCATTGGTGATTAAGGAAATGTAAGTCAAAACCACAATGAGATACCAGTTCACATCCACTGGGATGGTGTAAACCAAAACAGTGTAAAATAATGTGTTGACAAGGATGTGGAGAAATAGGAACCCTCATACATTGTTGTTGAGAACGTAAAATGGTTAAGCCACTGTGGAAGACATTTGGAAATTTCCTCAAAAAGTTAAATATAGAATTATCATATAACTCAGCAATTCCACTTCTAGGTATATACCCAAGAGAAATAAAAAGGTATGTCTATACAGAACTTATACACAAATGTTTTGACAGCATTATTCATAACAGCAAAAAGTGGTGTCTCAGATGTTCTAGTTGTCTATCAGCAGATGAATGGATAAACAAATTGTGGTATACAAATACAATGGAATATTATTTGGCTATAAAAGGAATAAAGTAGTAATACGTGCTGTAATGTGGATGATCCTCATAAACATTAAGCTAAGTGAGAGAAGCTAGACACAAAAGGTCTCATATTGCATAATTCTTTTTAATGAAATATCCAGGAGAGGCAAATCCACAGAGGCAGAGAGCATATTGTAGTTTACCAGCAGATGGAAGAGAGAAGTAGTTAATGGGTATGGAGTGTTCTTCTGGGCTAATGAAGCATTTGAAACTAGAAAGAGGTGATGGTTGGCAGCATTGTGAAAGCACTAAATGCCATTGAATTGTACAGTTGATGATGGTTAATTTTATGTGAATTTTGTGTCAAATGAAAAACATGTTAAGAGACCCAAAAAAGGTTCAAAACTGATTTTCTTACAGTCTCTTTTAGGTCCCTGGGTAGTGCCTGTATATACTGACACAGTGAGCATCATTAGTCTCCAAAGAGAAACCGATTTCTTTCAATGTAATGACTATCATTATAATAGAGGATATTTGGCATTAACAGTGAAATACTTTTCAATCATTGTTTAATGATTATAAATTTTGTTAACATAATTTCTCTCTAAAATAAGAGCTTTTCTTTGTAAAAATAGTTCTAATTGTTACAATCTATGAATTTCTGTAAATAGCTTTAATATGTGAGATGCTATAATAATGCTAAAGTACCAGTAAATTTTCCTCCTAAATGTTTATAATATAGAGTAAAATTGGAGAAACTGAACTTTTAAAGTAATTTTAAATAAAAAAAAGATAAAGCCTGGTATGCAAGTGCCCATTCATTAAATCGAGATTATCTTGCCCACTAATTAGCACCACCAGTATATCAAGTGGTATAAAATCATTCAGTTGGATTATTCTGAATTCCCATACAATATGGGAAGGCATGCAAAACTTAGAGCAGTAGAAAATAAAAATAAGTTCTGTTGGTATTTCTAAGAATACAAGAAAATTCAAGTCTCTCAGCTCTGACTGGAGTTACTTCAAATATATATTGCCTAATGGAATATTCCTCTTGACAGAATTCTACTTTACTGAGTCCTTTGCAATCCAGGGATTCTCCTGGTATTTGATCAAAGAGAGAAAATGTAATGGAAGCAGTGGTATCACTGTGAACTCAGCAGCCTTCAGGAAGTTTTGGAGGAGAAGCTATTGTGGATGACATTTTTGTAGACTTATCCCAAACCGTGATTACATTTAGGGTTGAATGTGTATATTTCATCCCAGGTACAAGTAAAACAAATGTATCCAGCTAATAATAGAGGTGGAATTTCAGTAACATTTTTAAAGTACCTGTATTTCATGAAAAATAATGATCATTTCTTGAAAAATAATGATTTTCAAGATTATTTCGGAAACATGTTTACAAGTATTTACATGGGATCATGCTAAGAAAATAAAAATACACTTTTCTCTCAAAGGATTTAGCGTTTTTCTAGTAATAAAGGTGTGCATTTTATAGTAATCTTTTTTGGGTGGGTGGGAGCATTCTCTATTTGCTCTGCTGGAAGTCCTGTGACCTTGGAAATAGAGTCACCCTATTGAAAGTAATTTGATCAACAGATGTGTTGAAGCACTTGGAAATGAATTTTTTCATTTAATTTGTGAAACATTTCCCTTCTGCTATTAAATCTTACATGATATTTGCATGAAAATCAATTGTGTCTTAGAGGTGACTTTGAACAAATTTCAGATGAACACCTATGAATGTGAATGTCAGTGCATAATCCACAAATGCTTATCTTCATCCCAATTTATATGTATTTTTTTAAAAAATCATTGCTTTTAATACTACAAACAAAAATATTTTATTTTTTGTGAAGGACATCTGAAAATTTTAATGAACTTGCCTATACAAATATTCTAGGATAATGACATATGGTGTAAGTATTTTTACATAATCAGTCTCAAGGTAGGATTAGTGAGTCATGTGTAACCAACAGATGCGTGCTTACAACAAACATACTTTGGAAACTAGTGCCACTCCCTTAGATACACATGGATTAAATATTTCTAGACACTTGGCTTGCATTTGTAATGACACTCAAGACTACAAACATGGTAGACAGAATGTTTTTAAAGAACTTAATCTCTGTTAAATGTCAAACTTGATTTTTTTATACTTTTAGCAGTTATATCCCTACTGAGTACAATATTAAAGTCATTAGGCAGAATCAAGTAGAACTAAGATTCCAACATAAAGTAGGTTGTCCGGATCGTTCCCTCTTCTTATTGGGAAGTGTTATCAATATCTGCTCAGTTGTCAACTTTGACCTTAATCTAGCAGCAGTGGCAAATCTGACAGTTATTCAAAACAAGCAATTGCTTGAAATATTAGAGAACCATTTTGATTTGACAGACAGGAACAAAAATCATTTTCTTTAATAATGTGAGCTGTCAGTGAACACAGAGCAATACTGACCCCTGAGGATTCATTGTTCATTCAAGACGGTTTAAGGCAGTGCTGGTTCTGGCAAATATATACTTTTATACTATACTATACTATACTTTTATATATATACTTTTATATATATACTTTTATATATATACTTTTAAATATATACTTTTATACTATACTATACTATACTTTTATAAGCCAACTACTCAGATTTAAATAATAGAACTGGTATATTTACTAGAAAAAATAAAAGCTGGCACTGTAATGTATAAAATGTTAGGCAATTTCCTGACTAGTGGATGTTTCCTGATGTCACATCCATACAAAGTATGTCAGTGCATAGCCATCAGGGACTTCGTTTTGCCAGAGACAACAAACAGGAAGTGACTGCTATTATAAAAAGGGGGCAGATCATCTTCCCACCCGTCTCTTTGCCACACTACCAGTTGCTGATCCCATGGGTAAAACACAGATGCCAAAGAGAAGGCAGTCTCTTGCACTTTGGTCTTAAAGACAGAGTGGTGCATCATTATCTAGACATCCCCTTGGTCATCAAGAAAAACTAGGAATTGCCTGAAATTGTAAATGAGGGTCCTGAGAGAAGAATCTTATATCCTAGTTTTACCATGAGGTACTAGAAAATAAAGAAATTCAGACTAAGCAAGATTCTAGCCAATGTGATGAAGAGATGTCATTAGTTCTTTAATGAAAAGGAACTGAAGACACATATTTCAATACACTGTGAATCCTTTGCACTTCATTCTGAGTCTTTATGACAAGTCTGGAATTTTCACCACAGATTGTGTATTCAGTCAGTCTCTACTTATTTTTATAAAATTCTGACTTAAAGAGCCCTCAATATGTCACTATATACAGATAGATATTGGATAGAACATATCCTAATTGATAAGTAGAATAAAGATTCTAGTTCCCACACTGGGAAAAATCAGTTACCACATACTTTTTAATTATTAATAAATTACGGTGGCCTCTGAGGTCAGTGGAGACCGCATCACAATGTATGTCAAGATGCCGAATCTGTTTATGTATCTACTCATTTTAATCTAACCATGGTGAGCTAAAGAAAATATAACTGAATATTTTCTTGTTTGAAGGTACCCTTAAATACATAAAAATTGATTAAAATGTATATTATTGTTTATTATATCATAAACATAGATGGTGTTTAAGAAGAGGAAAAAATGGATTATTCAAACAATAGTTCTATTTTAAAAGGCTGCTTGGAAAATAATACATAAACAAAAATAATTAAGCCACTCCTTGTTTCAAAATATAGAAAATGGGTAAAAAGCAAATAACGGTAAACCATAAATAGTAAAGTAAGATGATACTTTTACGGTTTTGAAGCAAAAAGAGACTTCCTGATGAATATAAAAAATAAAGCCATATACATCGTACATCAAAAATTGCCATCAGCGCAATATAAAGTCATGTGACAACCTCAAGGGAGATTGCGGCACACATACCAAAAATGTCACTCTTAATGAACGTGTTCTTAAATCATTTAGAGAAAGACAAACATCTTCAATAAAAACATAGGCAAAACATGAACAAGGAATGCATATTTTGCTGTAAAAATTTTTAAATAAATATTCAAGTTACCTTATAACTAAAGGAAAGCAAACAACAATGAGGGACTACCCTGGCTGTCCAGCAGTTAAGACTCCACGCTGCCAATGCAAGGGGCATGGGTTTGATCCCTGGTTGGGGAACTATGATCCCACATGCCCTGCAGCCCAGCCAAAAAATTAAAAAAATAACAAAAAAAAACACGTTGAAATTCTATTTAAGGGCCATTAAATTAGCAAATACACTTGAGAAAAGATATCCTGCATTGATAGAGGTCTGAGGACAATGGATTTTCGTGCACTGCTAATGGCCGTGAAGATTTGTCAAATTTTCCACAGGTTATATGATAAGGTAAACAAAAATAAAAATTCTCATAAGCTCCTTCTAGGAATTCATCAAATGTACTCCTGTAGATATTTGTGGTTTAGTAATCTTGGTACATCCAGACAATCAAATAATTGTAATTACTGGAAACATGTCCATGCCTATACATTTATTTTAAAAAAATAACTTGGATTCTGAACAAAGGCTGACACATGAAAATATTTATTTCAGCATTTTTCTTACATATAAAGATTTGAAGTTTTCTATAGGTCTCACATTTGGAAATGGTGAGTATATTATGACACATTAATATAAAGTGGCCTCTGGAGGAGATGTTTCAATTTTTTATAGTACATCATTAATATAAAATATATTCACATGTTCATGCACACATAGTCACATTCAGATGTATATTATAGAGAGAAAGATATCTGAAATATACAGCATAGTTTTAAATGGGGATACTTTTGAGTAACAATGAGTTAGGCTAATTTTTAAATATTTTTTCTACTTTTAAGTACTTTCTGAAATTCATACAATAAACTTTTATAGATAAAAATGTTATCCCCCCCACGTATGTATAGGTAGTTGTTTTTAATGTTTCACTTAATGTATATGCTATTGGGTTAGGTTTAAAAAACAGACTGCAAGTTTTTTTCTGAACAATATGATCAAATTTATATATAACTCTATACACAGATGAAAAAGACCACATAATTATGAAAGATTAATTTCTTTTTTATATTCTTTAATTCTTCAAATGTTATTAATTTTAAATTTGAAAGATGTTACAAAATAAAGTTCATAAGAAAATTTTTCTTCAAAATTAGTTAAGTAGAATAACTCAGTATAGTCTACATTTTATCTGAAATCCATAAAACATTAGACTGTAACCACATTTATTTCAAAGTAGATACATGAGAAATTTTGTGATTTTATGGAAACATTGCCAAACACTGATTTCCAGAGTCACATGATGAGAGATCTTGTTGACATGATTTTACTTTTTTTATTACAAGGTTGTTATTTGGATCCCTGACATTTGGAATTAACAACAACTGTATTGGACTCTGAATTACATATTTACAGTGTTCCAGGGATTCACTGAAACTATAAAGCAGCAGGAACCAAATAGCATGTTATATCCAACATGATTATTTAAATGGAAATAAAGCACATAAATTTCAAACAAAAAGAAATCTCATTAGCCATGGCAACACACAGGGCTTATCTGCTTTATTTCACTCTAGTTCTGCATTGCATTTTGTGCTAATGGACTAAAATAGTCCTCAACTTAATTACAAGGTCTTTGGTGGATAACAGCATTCTTGTGTAATTGGACAAATTAAACTGGCCTATTTAAAACACTTACAGTACTCATTAGATACCCAAGCATTACTCAGTCTTGAAGACTTTGGACAGTGTAGCTATAATAAAGGCTTTTATTTATTTATTTATTCATTTATTCTGACATTGTGGAATAGAGTAGCAATAATATGAAACTAAAGAATACACTGAGCATATTTTCTTTGTAATTATTTCTTGAAGGATAGTGATTTTTTTCTTCTGCGTTATTTTTTTCTAAGTTAATATATATCGGTCGGGGTAAGGAGCATACAGGACTTTAAAAACAGGTAACGATGTATCACATATGCAGCCCTTCCTGCTTTCTTCATTTTATTTCAAGCTATGTGAATCATTTATTTACTAATTTAGTTTTTAGAGGATTTGTTCTTTTTTCTTTTCTTTTGGCCCCGTGGTTTGCGGGATCTTACTTCCCCAACCAGGGATTGAACCCTGGCCCTCAGCAGTGAGAGTGCGGAGTCCTAACCACTGGACCACCAGGGAATTCCCTAGATTTGTTGATAATATATCCTTTCAAAAACATTTGAAGTGAATAATGTAATTTTCACAAGCTTTGTGTAATCAGAACCAATGGGAAGAAAATTGAGATATTTGAAGTTTGAAACAGATGCTTTTATATGCAATTCTTCTAAGCTCCTAACACATATGTTTTTATTTAAAGTAAACTATTAGTAAATTTTCACTTCTTCCTCTCATAAAAAATCGTCATTAAAATCAGCAAATATCACTCTTCCTCTCTTCCCTTTGGCATACATATGTTAAAATGTATTGGTGCAACTTGGGGGAACCACCAGATAAAATTGCTGATATAAAAAGTGTGGGGAAAAAAAAAAAAAAAAAGTGTGATATTCTATGGGTTTGCTTGCACTGTGACCTGTGCATGTAAAGTAGGAGTTCCATGCAAACTGAGCTGGTTAGAAACTGGGATAAAAACTGGGGAGGTGGTGATGACACCTGATAACTTCCTTGCCGTGAGGAAATGCTGGCCTGAGATTCCTTAAGAGAGTGGTACTTGTTTGAGTCAAACGTTAAATTTCTCATTTTAAAGATATTTTCATATATTCAGTAGCTGAATATTTTTTAGTGGAAAATGTGGATTTTTAAGGTATTGTTACTGAGGTAACTGATTAACCAAGTGGGGAAAATATTCTACTTTAATTTAAAAATGTAAAAAAAAAAAAAAACTACAGATAAATTTTATTAATTTTAAAAGTGTTTGCTGATATAAAGGAAAACAATTGATTTTAAATATTTATTCTACAATTTACCACCTTAATGTACTCTGACCTGTTCTATTATTTTCTTATTTTTATTTTTTAGCATTTGGCTATACAATCATATCATGTATAAACAATGAAAGATTTGTTATCCTGTTTTTGAGAGAAATATCACTTATTGTTTTGTCATATTGCTTTGCCAGCACTTCCGGAAAATAAAAACAAAAATGCAAATGAATCCAGGCATTCTTTTCCTTTCTTTTATTTCCTACCTTTTATTGTGAAAAACATCTTTGGGGATTGTTAGAGTTAAGGCCAACTGAAGTTTTGAATTAGTGTTTTACAATCAAAGGAAACTTACCTTGAATTATTAGACACTAATCATGCTTTGGTCAGAAATTGATTTGGAATTTTATTTGTACATCAGTGATTTAAATATCTGTTTGTATCCTAGTCTTAATAAAATGCTCTTATTTTATCTCTGATTTTAAAAATAATTCATGTTCATTGGAAAATAATTCAAATATTACAGGAAGGTAGTTAGGAGAAAGCAATACTACTTATAAGCCACTAAAAACATATTGACATGATAATGTATAGATTTTAATTCTTTTCTATGAGATGTCCGTACACATAATCCTTTCTAAAAGTGAGATTTTTATATTCAAGTTGTTTTGTACCCTGCTGTTTTAATATAACTACATACTGTGGACACATAGCCATACAAACAAAACGTAGACTTACATTATCATTTAATTACCGAGTGGTTTTCATTTGTGTGGATAAATCCTGTTTATTTTTTAAGCTCAAAATTTAAATATTCATGTTGTTTCAAATTTTCACTTTGGCTCCTAGAAAATATATTTATATTTCCTTTTCTTTTGTTCTGTCTCTATCTCTGTCTGACTCTGCCCCTGTCGGTCTGTCTCTAGACACACACACACACACACACACACACACAATGGTAAGGAAACCTCCTCCCAGGTTCAGAAAGAACACAAAGTAATAGCTTAGTTGCTTACCTCACAATTGCCATGGTGGTGAAGGTAGTAGCAGAAACTGAGATTCACTTCCCACGTAGCTTACGGGAAAAACACTCATATATTCATATGAGATACAAGAAAGAGTAATCATTGAGTGTAACCTGGAACAAATGAATGCATTTAGTAACAATAACAAATAATTAATTAGCCTGATGTCTGCAAGATTCACTTCCACCTATGTACACCTAAAAGACATAGGGTTTCCTTTGAATATTATGGCTACCATTCCTCTACTGTTTGTACAATGAAAAATATTGGCATAATTCTGTATTTTAAATTTAGCTTATTTGAATTGAACCTATTGGAAAAAGGAAGAATTCAGTAAGTTGTAGAAAATAATATACTTCTAACAACTATTTACAATTAAAATTACGGATGTATAACTAAAACAAACAAAACATAGATGGCTGGGAGTGGGAGAAAAGAGAGAATAGAAAGAACTTTTTCACGAGATATTTCTTAAAACCAGTCTTAGATCATAGTAGTAAATGTAAAGACTTATCATGGAAAATAAAATAACAAGAGCATTAAGAAACAAAATTTATGGAACAGGAGCAGGACTGTACTGAAGAAAAATTAATTCTCTGATATTATTATTAAAGAGGGAGGAAGAGAACTATAAGAACTTGACACTGAGTTTATGATAATATAAACCAAAGAAAAAGTAAACTTATATAAAGCAAGAGAAATTCAACCATTTATTGTATAGGACATTCTAGAGTCCCTCCTGCACTCTGATGAATTCTGCTACTGATAAAGGGTTAATCAGTGAGCAAAACAGACAACTGACTAAGTGTCTTCCACACGGAGCTTACACCCTGATGAAGGAGACACCCAATCAGCACACACGCCATAACATGTCTTGTGATGACAAGGGATGGGGTAGGCTGTGAGTGGAGGGTGGGGAGAAGGAGCCGTGATGTGACACAGGACAGGCAGAGACGTCTTCTTCTAAGGTGACATTTGGGTCGAGATCTGAAGGAAGTGAGGGTCATGCTGACAGAGCTCAAGGGAAATGCCAAGATCCTGGGATGAGCGGACGCTGGATGTGTTGGGGGCACAGTTAGGAGCCCAGTGTGTCTACAGAGAAGTAGTCGGGGTGGGGCACAGGGAGGAGGAACAGGGATGGGTCAGAGGGGTTGTGGTCAGTGCAGACCATGGGTGGGGCTGCTCAGACAGTCCTCCGTCCAGCAGCTATTCCCAACTTTGGCTGCACACTGGAATCTCCTGAGGAGTTTGGAGAACTGTGGTTGCCTCAGTCTCACTTTCTGGGATGGGTCTTGGGTGTGGCCTGGGCACTGGAAATTTAAAAAGAAATGAACCAGGTGATTATAATTTGCAGCCAAGAAAGGACCACTGGTTTAGAGGTAGGGAAAATGAGAGGAATCCAGCAGAGGGAAGTGAGATGGAGTTAGAGGAAAGAAAGGGAGAGTGATGCTCTGGAGGTCAGGAGAACAATGTGGTTTGAAAGGGGGGAGGGGTTAGTTTGTCAAATGCTGCCTTTCTTGAGTCCAGCAAGATGAAAGCTGATTCAGCTATTGGAACGGGCAGGGTAGGGGTCAATAGAGGCTCTGATAGGAGCTGTTCGTTTGAGTTGTAGGATTGAAATACTGATTGGTGTGGGTTTAAGAGACAAAGCGGGGGCAGAGAAAGTGGACACACTAAGTGTATACATACAACTCTTTCAAAGACTCTCTGTGGAGGTGTCTCACTGTTGAAGCAGAACGTGGGCTTGAGGAAGACTTGTTTAAGTGAAAGCCATGTTTTCCAACAGAAATAATCTAGTGGAGAGAACAATCTGATGATTAAATGAGGTAATAATTGTAAAGTGTTTTATAATATTGCCCGGTTCACAGTGAATGTTATATAAATGTTTGCTTAATGAATGAATGATTCCAGAGAATGGGTGTGGAGGGGGGAATTCCAAGAGGAAAATCACTGAGTAGCTGGAGAGATGGGACCCAGCTCAGTGTTCGGGGACTATCCTCAGAGAATTCTCGTACTTGAAAGAGTATTAGTTATGTTATTAGATTTGGTGGAATAAATAAGAATTTTCTTAATTTAAGTGAAATAGAAAGTCCCCAGTTGAAAGTAAGGGGGTGGAAATGTTGGGGTTTGGAGAGCATGGAGACTGGGAAAAGAAAGAGATTTAAGGTTTTGGTCAGCAAGTTAATGTGATACCCACTGACCAGGGTGCATGCCTCTCTCCAGACATTGATCTGCATGTTTCCTTTTATTTTAAAAATGCATCCATATATTGAGTTTTTCCTAATCCCATTCTAATAAACTGCATAACACACCCCCGTATGGGTATACCCAAATCTATTCCACCGAATCAAATGGTGGATATGTGAACTCTTTCTGGAATTTTGATATCAAAACTAACGTCACATCTCACAGTTTTATATGCATGTCATTTATATTTTTGCTAGTATTTATTTAGGACCTCACAGAATCAAAGGATAAATGCATATGTCATTTTCGTCATTTGTTTTTACTTAATATTTACACTATATCAGAGCACTAAACACAGTCCTAGAAAATCTCATAGAAATAAAGACCGGTACTTCCATAAATTCATGGAACCTCATATAGGCCCTCAACACTCCCCAGCAAGCCAACCAATTTTCTCCCTTTTCTCGTCAAACCTACTATCCCCACTCCTTACCTGTCTCCTCCCTCATCAAGGAGTGAAAGCCATTCTCTAGATGGGAACCTCCTGCTCCTATACCTAAACCTACATGGATCGGTTTTTAATGTAATAGGGGAGGGGTATCCTCTCCAAAGAGAGTCCAGTCTTTGTACCTCTTCTACTGTATCAGAAACCATTCATTATCAAGTTTCTCTCCAGTAGTTAGTAAACATTTTCCAATTGCATCAGCTTTGAAAGCTCTTGAGGTTTTAACATCTAGAAACAATCTCCCAGACTTTCATTGACGCCCATGATACACATTCTTATTGTTTTCTTACCACTTTTCTGAGAGCCCGTTTAGTGCCCTCTGTAAGCTTCCCTTTCTCAGCTAGCCGTGTTAGCATTCTCAAATACTCAGTCCATCCCTCTTCTCTCTTTATTCTGTAATTTCTTCCAAGGTGAATTCATCTGTATCCACAGCTTCACTTACTGCATTAATCCTGGCTTGTGATACCTGGAACTAAACAGTCATGTTTCTAGATCAGATGGCCTTCTCTTCACTCCAGTCCCTTACATTGGCTGCTGAAGACCACAGCTCAAATCCTGCCCCCGTTTTTCTATTTCTCAGGAGCTAACAATAGTTTTTTTATGTTTTTAAAAGATTCTAACTATATAAAAAGTAAGTAAACTGAATAATATATAACAGCGACCGTACATGGCCAACAAAACCTCAAATATTTACTATTCGGCCCTTTACAGACAAAATTTGTCAACCCCTGTTTTAGATGACTCAGTCTCCTAAAAATCGACTAAGGACAAATCACAGTCTATATCTTCCACCTTCCTAAACCATGTTCCCTCAGTGAATGACATTATTCACTCGTGTGTGTAAATCGAAAGCTTAGTGCTTCTGCCTGCACACCTTTACTTCCTGTATCCACTCTGTCGTTATGTTATATATTCCACAGCATCCTGGAATCCATCGAGTAATGTATATTTCAATGTCATCCTCCGAGCCCAACATGTCACCATGTCACACCTAGCCTCTGTCCACCCTGCCTCTCCTGCCCTTGACATGGCTACTAGAATCCCCTTTCCTCAGGAAATCGTTGGCCACTTAACCCACGATTAATGCCCTTCAGTGGTTGTCCCACAGGCTGTCGTGATCTGACGCCTGTCGTGATCTGACGCGTGTCCACCTCCAGCCCCGCCTGCACCACCTGCCCCTCCCTCTCCCGCTGCAGCCGCACCAGCTTACCTCCTATAGCTTCATTAGACCATCTCCCTCCCAGCACAGGGCATCTCCATGGGTGAGTCCCTGTGCCTGGAACCTTTCACCAGCAACATCCCTCTTTGCTTATTGAACTTAATCCACCAGAGTGTACCTCACGCCCTCTCTAGGTCAGGTTTCATCTTAATATGCTCTCCTGCAATGTCCCTCTGTGTGATACTTGGCTGATGTGAATCCCCTCGACTTGGTCAGGCTCACAAAAGGAGATCTGCCCATTACCTTGTGTTCCCTGAACTTAGTGCTGTGTCTGATAATTATTGCACCGAGAATAAACATGTCGTCAATGGGCGGATTGACTCTTATAAGCTTTATTACATGAAGTCAGTGAAAAATGATACATAAATTCAATAAATGATTATGTGCAATGGACTAATGCTTTTTAAAAGAAAATTAGGTATTTGCCTCACTATTAATCAAAATAAATCCAGGAGGATGAAATATTTCATGTGAGGTAAAGTACGAGGAGGCAGTGTATTTATGGATGGCTTTCTAAGCGTGATCCCAAAGGCTGAAACAAAAAAGGAAATAAAGGGACTTCCCTTGTGGCACAGTGGTTAAGAATCCGCCTGCCAATGCAGGGGACAAGGGTTCGATCCATGGTCCAGGAAGATCCCACATGCCGCGGAGCAACTGAGTCCGTGTGCCACAACTACCGAGTCTGCGCTCTAGAGCCCACGAGCCACAACTACTGAAGCCCGCGTACCGCAACTACTGAAGCCCGCGCGCCTAGAGCCCGTGCTCCACAACAAGAAAAGCCACCGCAGTGAGAAGCCCGCGCACTGCAACAAACGTAGCCCCTGCTCACCGCAACTAGAGAAAGCTTGCGCCCAGAAAGGAAGACCCAACGCAGCATTAACATTAAAAAAAAACCAAAAAACATTCACATTCTAAACTTCCGCAGGAAAAGAATATGATGTTGAAAATTAGAAAAATACTCCATAAGACAGAACATTACTAGTCTTCAAACCTGTAAAACTCACTCCATTGCCATTGTTTGTTACATGCATTTCAGGTGAAATCCTAGTAAATATAGATAGCTGTGTTTTTCTGTGTAGCTGCATGCCTATTTAGCATTCATTTGGACCTCATTTTATATTAAATTGATCAATGAGTTGTGAAGAATCAATAAAGACTGATAAGTAGGGGTAATCATCAGTGTGGAGAGGAATTTAAGGCTCCTTTCTCAGCTCCTACTGGAACGCATTATTATCTCTGAGAGAAAGCACGGACTGTAGACAGGAATAGAAAAATTCAGTCCACTCAATGAACAATATTCTGCTAAGACTTCTTACGTGAATAGAATGCTTCAGGAAACACACCTGATGGGGCCTGCATGTTCTATTTCCTAAGAGAGTATTCTTTAACTACAAAGAAATGATCTCGTCTCTTGGGCCTTGGATCATTACATTTTCTGTGTTCTGTATCTTAAACTCACTAAAGAATTTCTTTTCTTCTGTTTTGTGTATAAATGACTCTATATTGATTGGTTGAAGAGTGAAAGCTCCAGTCATTCTTTTAAGCATTTTCCATGCAATTTAAACATTGACAGTTTGGTATGTTGTAGGTATATAAACAAACATGTTGATTTGAATGTAAAATAATTGTATTATGAAGATGATGAAATACCTTATTCCTCTTCCATAAATATGAGCGGATTTAGGACTAAGAAGGGTTTTTGAGAATAGTCTATTATTACCCAACAGTCACACTTTTTAAAAGGAATTATATGGGCTGTATTTATTTATTTGTTAATGATCAGTGTTCAAATTTTATTATTGTTATACATATTTTTAGCGTTTTATTTTTGCATAATTTTAAAATCAAAGCAAAAATAAACATTGTAGCAAATATCACAAGGAAGTCCATGAGCGTTAAAACAAATTTCATGGATTGCTATTGCCAAAATTTAAGATGCTGTTGGGACTTTGGAGACCTGTGTTCCAGCCTTTTCTCACCTGCGATTACTTGGAAAAGCATAGACTCTCTTGAATTAAGTCCATGTTTTGTTGACCAGATGAGGCTCAGGAAACACATTATAGAAGCCAATATCTATCATTTCATTAAATGTGTGGTGTACTGATAATCTGAAAACTGGGAAATTGAATAAAATTGTTCAGAATAGGTAAATAGATAAATCAGATTCAGCACAAAATTATGAAGCAAAATAGGAAAGAAGCTTTTTCAATAGTTCAGGAGAATAGGCTTCTCTCATCTTATTTCTTGCTTCTATTTAAATTAAAACTTTAAAGGTTAAGAACTCCTTTCTCACTTCAAATTTTATATGACTTCATATAACAGTAAAAAACAATAAACATTACATTCTAGTTATTATAAAAATAACAATAAACAGGTGGAGGAAATGACCCTTATTATTGTCTAATTTAAATCATGGTGTTACAGTAGGCTTTTTGCTGTAGTGAATTCAAACCCACTTCAATGCATGCGAGGAACCTTGACAGAGGGCTTCAGGGCAGTGATGCTTTGGTTGGATCACCTCAGTTTATAGAATGAGTAGCTTAACTTTATCACTGTGTGTTGCCAGTGATTTCTCCCCAGTCAGTCTTAAGTTAGCAAGCTGCCTTCTAAACCTAAAAGTGTAGGTCAGCAATCTATTTTACCATTTCGACTGATAGAAATGACAATTTTATATGGATCAACCTTATAATGAAGATGCAGACAACAGAGGGATTTCTTTGTTAATTTTGTTGTTCTGGTAGATACAACCATTTGACAAACTCACATAGGATACTGAACTTCACCTTGAATTTCCTTGTTTTTCCAAATGTCCGGTTTCATAAATTGCTGATTACACAATTTGAGGTAGAAAGAGCTTTGGGATATATATAAGCCAAATTTCTTCATTCTGTATATGTGACAGTACTATGAATAATAGTAGTGAATTTTTGGTAGACATAGCAAATGCTCAATACTTTACAAAATGCTTTGCATAAAATACCTCCTTTAATTTTTGTAAAAATCTTATGACCTCAATATTATCATTACCTACATTTTACAGCTGGAACTAGAATCCAAATTTATTCAGCTTCTTTGTTCATGATCCTAACTGCTGAACTATAATGCTACTATCTGAAAACCCAATGATGTAGGTTTCTAATCTTAACCTTATTTCCTAGATGAAAAAACTAAAACCAAAAGAGGTTATGCCCTTACCCCAGGTCACATTTTACACTCTGCTCCAATTCTATTCACAGCTGGGCCTGAAACAGATTTAAATGTCAAAGCTATGTTCTTTCCCATAAATACATATTTAACTCAAAATAGTCTTCTATTTATTCTTTCAATCACATCAGATGATAGTATCTTAATTCCATGCAATTTTTTCACTCCTATTTGTCAATTAGGGCTTTTAATGTTACAAGTAATCAAAAGGAAACAAATGCAAACAGTTTTAAACAAAAAAATAATTGAATTGAATTACATTGCTCATAAAACTGTAAAGTCCATAGATAGGGAAAGCTTGGGGTTTGCTTTGATTTTGTACCTTCAGCTTGGCAAAGACCCAGTTTCTTTTCCTCTTCAGGTGTGACAGATATTTTTTTCTCCTAAGGCTGGATTAGCACACCTGGTAGGAAAATATGTGGTGACAGTTCCAGGCTTCAAGTTCACGACTTCTGGTAGGTTTTTCAGATGATCAAGGAATGCTATTTCACAAAAGTCTCAACAAATCTCCCTCACAGTTCAGTTTAATTGGATCAGATTCCAATTTCTGATTTGATTCTTTTAGCCATACAAATTCTGTGTTTTGAATGGCTTACTCCTGATTAGATTAATTCAGATTCTAAGAGTATTACTTTGATTTGATTGAAAGTAATCAGTGTTCAACCATGTAACTGGGTCAATGCCATTCTCTTACCTAACCCATCAAACAAGCAGAAGAAGAATAAGACCGCTACACAACAGGAGAGGTGCAGTAGGATTGTTGCTGAGACACAAAATGCCAGCAAACCTATGGCCCAGGAAATTCATGTGATAGTGATCCCTTAACTAAGGATGTGCCCTCGGAGCCCTGTGGAATTTTTGCTTTTTTGTTCTTATGTTTTAACCTTTTAATTATGAAATGTAATTTAGGCACTGAAAAGTCTGTTAAACGTAAATGTATGACAGCATTAATCATTATAAGAGGAACATTGGTGTAATCTGTTACTAGGTTAAATGAAAGCACATTGTCAGACCTGAAGAAGCTGCCCACCTGCACCCTCAAGATCACCATTCCTTCCAACTTCCCTAAAGGTTACCAATAGCATAAATGTTATGGTACCCATTTCTAATTCCTAAGCACTGTAATTTAGTTTTTCCCATTTGAGGGACTTTATGACAGTTGAATCGTACAATGCAGGTACTAGCTCTAAAAATCTGTAAAGTTTCTTCATGTTGTTGTGTGTGTTGTTTGCATTACACTGAATGAAAATACCACATTTTCTTTATACATTTTACTATCAATGGACATTCATGTAAACTCTCATGAACATTTTGTAATGTCTCTTGGCACATACTTGACTTCATTTCTGTCGGATATATACCTGTAGATTTGTTGGGTCATTGGAAATGTATCTGTTAACATATTAAGTACTGTCAAATGGTTTTCCAAAGTAGTTGTACCAATTTATAGTCCTGCTAGCAGTGGCAAAGTTTCTCTTCTCCCACATTCTTGCTAAATCATGCCATTACTAGTCAATTTCATGCCACTACATGCCAATTTGGGCCAATTCTGGTGAGTATTCACCAGTGATATCTCATTGAAGCTATACTTTGTGTATCCCTGACTAGAAATGAGATTTATAGGTCTTTTTGTATGTTCTCTTTTGTTAAGTGATTGTTGAAGTCTCTTACACATTTTTCAATTAGGCTGTTTGATTTCTTATGTATTTACAAGTCTTTACACATTCTGTTATTACCTACTTGACATTTGCTTTTTGCATTGCAAGTATCTTCTCCTGCTCTATGACTTCTTTTTCATATTCCTAATAGTGTTCTTTGACAAAGAGTTCTTAATGATGTAGCTAAATGTATTAATTTTTAAATTTATACTTACTGCTTTTTGTGTTATATAAAACTATTTACCTACGGATAGATCAAAAACTGTTCATCTATGTTACTTGTTAAGCTTTATTATTTTTTGACATATGTAGCTAGCTATAACCAGCTTGGAATTGATATTTGCTTAAGGTATATAATAGAGATAATATTATATTTATTTTTACATATAGCTTTCCAATGTCACAGTACCATTTAATGAAAATAATCCCTTCTGTGTTGGCTAAATAAACATGTGGGTACAGATATCTCTATGAAATAGTGATCTCATTTCCTTTGGATATATACCCAAGGGTAAAATTACTAGATCATATGGTAGTTTTCTTTTTAATTTTTTGAGGAACCTCCATACTAGTTTCCATAGTGGCTGCACCAATTTACATTTCCACCAACAGTGTAAAAGGGTTCCCTTTTCTCCACATTCTCACCAACAGTGTAAAAGGGTTCCCTTTTCTCCACATTCTCACCAACAGTGTAAAAGGGTTCCCTTTTCTCCACATTCTCGCCAACGTTTATCTCTCGTCTTTTTGATAATAGCCATTCTAACAGGTGTGAGGTGATAGTTCATTGTAGTTCTGATTTGCATTTCCCTAATGATCTGTGGTATTGAGCACCTCTTCATGTACCTGTTGGCCATTTGAATATCTTTTAAAAGGAAATGTCTTTTTAGGTTCATTCCAGCATTATTTTCAATAGGCAAGACAAGGATGGAAACAACCTAGATGTCCATTGATGGATGAATGAATAAAGAAAATGTGAATATGTATATATATATATATATATATATATATATATATATATATATATAAAATTCAGCCATAAAATAGAAGGACATTCTGCCATTTGCAGCAACATGGATGAATCTGGAAAGCATTGAGCATTACACTAAGTAAAATAAGACAGACAGAGAAAGACAGAATACTGAATGATCTCACTTAGAAAGGAAAGGACTCGTAGGAAAAGAGAACAGAGTGGTGGTTACAAGAGGCTGGGTCAGGGGTGGCGGGCATAGGAAATGGCTGAATGTGGTCGAAGAGTACAAACTTCTAGTTATAAGTTCTGGTATGCACAGTGTGATGACTGTAGTTAACAAGACTGTGTTGTGTATTTGAAAGTTGCTAAGAGAGTAGATCCTAAAAGTTCTCATCACAAGAAAATAAATGTTGTAGCTATGTGAGGTGATGGACGTTAGCTAAATTTATTGTGGTGATCATTTCATACACGTATATCAAATCATTATTTTGAGCAGTTTCAACTTATACTATGTTATGTGTCACTTATATCTCAATCAAACGTGAAGAGAAAAAAAAAATCCTTCCTCCAATGCTCTGCAGTGCCAATTTTTTGTAAATCTGTATTCATATATGTCTGAGTCTATTTGGAGATTCTCAGTTCTGTTCTATTGGTTCATTTGTTTCTCCTTGTTCTACCAGCTATTTTAATTTCTGTAGCTTTGTAATAAGATTTCATATTGGGAAGACTGAGTCCTCTTACCTTCGTTTTCCATCAAAAGTACCTTAGCTCTTCTTGGTCCTCAGCATTTTCACACACATTTTGGAATCAGCTCATCAGAGCTGTTGGGTGAGAATGCATTGAATCTATGGGTCAATATGAAGAAAACTGTCTTGTTATAATACTGAAACTTCCAATGCATGAATGTGGTCTACTTTTCATTTTACTTGGGTCTTCTTTAATTCTTTTTTTTTCTCTCTTTTTTAAAATATACATCTTTATTGGAGTATAATTGCTTCACAATGCTGTGTTAGTCTCTGTTGTTTCAGTGTTATTTGGTAGTTTTCTTCATATTTTGCATCCAACTTTAAAAATTTTAATAGAATGCTTTTGATGTTTTGAAACTATTGAAAATGATATGTTTCTTAAATTCTCAGTTTTAAATTTTGTTGCAACTGTGTAACTATGATTTATAAATTGTCCCTGTATACAGTAGTTTTGCTAAACTCACTAATTCTATTAGTTTACCTGTAAATGATGTTGTTAGTGCACCCAATGTGCATCCTTAGGAATTTCACGTTTTTTTCATACAAGCCATCATATCATCTATGAGAGATGATTGCTTAATTTCATCCCTTTCAATAGTCAGTCACTCACCCATGCATTCATTTATTCATTCATTCTCTCTTGTTTATTGCACTGGCAAAACCCTCAAGCACAATGTGGAGTTGTGTTGCGGTCAAATATCCACATTTTGTTCTGTGTCTCTAATATAAAGCTTTCAACATTTCAGGTTTTTCTATATATACACTTTGTCAGATTAAGAAAGTTCTTATCTATTCTCAAATTGCTAAAAAAGTTGTGTCGTGAATGGACATACATTTTTATCAAATAAATTTTCTGCATCTTATGCAATCATGAGATTGCTCTTTTTATTTCATTTATGTACAGACTATTTGATTTACTACTATTTGATTTGATTTACTATTCATTTTAGGTGGACCTTCTCTTTATTGGATCATTCTCCTCCAGAGGTAATAATCAAAATAGTAAACAACTGGCACAGCAGAGGACCGTGTGAATCAGAATGGACACAGTCGATAAACAAGTGAAGCCATACAGGTGCACAGCAGCTGCATATCAGCTCAGCTCCACCTATTAATTGCACAACCTGCACCCAAGTTTGTTATCAGGCTTTCTGTTTTTTTAATTTACTACTTTTAATCCAACTTTTCTTACCAAGTATAAGCGGAACTTGTTCATATTATGCTATCTTTTTATAGATAATTAAATTTCCTTTGTTAACATGTGTTTAAAATTTTTGCATTTAGTAAGAGTGGACTTTCTTTTTTAAACATTTGTATGAAGATTGTGAAGCAAAATGAAGATAATATGAATTGGGGAGTGTTCACTTACTCCTCTATTGTTAGACGTCACTGTGCAAGTTGAAAACATTTTGTCCTTGAATGTTTGGTAGAACTTGCCAGGGAAGCCACTGAAAACTAGAGATTGTGTGTATGTGTGTGTGTGTGTGTGTGTGTGTGTGTGTGTCTGTGTGAGATTGTTAATTCAAATGAAAAGCTAAATAAGCTAAATAAATAAGCTAAATAAAGTTTGCTAAGTTTTCACATCAGTCTTGATAAGATACCTTTTTCAAGAGATTTGTATATTTCATATATATTTTAATTCAGTGGGATAAAGGCATACATTTATCCATCTTATCATTTTATCATTTTATAGCATGGTCTGAAGTGATGTACCCTTATTCATTTCAGATAATAGTTTATTTATCATTCTACGCCCTTTGAATTTTATTTTATTTTTTTCCCTAATATTTTGAGATTTTTTCAGCCTCTTTTCTGTTCTAATATATGCATATAAAGTTAAAATTACCCTCTAAATATTTTTTAGTTTTGATGTGTGGCATTTCTCTTATTATTCATCTCAATTTTCTTTAATCTAAGGGTTATTTAGAGTCTATATACATTTTATTTTTGAAACATCTATATTTCCTTTGGTTATTTATTTCTAATTTAAATAAATTCTGGTCAAGGAAGGAGGTACTACTTATAGTTTCAATCATTTCAATTTATGACCTAATAAATATTCAAAGATTTTACATGTGTTTGAACAGAATGTGTATAATTTTGGGTTCATTACTCTATATATGTTTATTAGGTGACATTGATTGTGTTGCTTAAATCTTATATATTTCAGCAATATTTTCTATTGTTTATTTTATCAGGTACTAAAAAAGGAAAAATAAATTCCCCAATATGATTGGGGATTTGTCTTTACCTGCTTGTATTTGTCAATTTTTATACTTTATATATTTTGAGGTCATGTTTTTAGGTGCATACTAATTTAGAATTGCAAAATATTTCTGCTGAATTAATTCTGGTGAATGAGAACCTTTTTAAATTCTTAATATCTGCTATGTCTTCTGCTTAATTTGTTTATTTTTTTCTGAAATTAATATAGGTACTTCCCTGTGGTTGAACTTTAAGTCATATATATCTTCTTGCATTCTTTGACGTTCAAGCTTTCTGCATTGTTATGATTTAGGTATGTTTCATTAACATAGCATAGAGTAATTTGTTTTGCTTTTTTATGCCATCTAACAATCATCTTTTCATTGGAATTTTGTGTCTACTTTACAGTCACTATAAATATTTAGATACTTTATTTTAAATCTAACATCTTACTCTGTACTTTCTGTCTCTGCGCTGTTCTCACTTTCTCTGTCTCTCTGTCTCTGCAGTATATAAACCTGACTCCCCCCACATGCTGATGCCCCTGCCACGGTGAAGGCCCCTCCCTGGAAGATTGGGAGGGGGCCTGGGCCATGGGGTAACATGGGGAAATCCCCTCCCTCAGGAAGCAGAGAGGGGCGCTGGAGGTTTTCTCTTCCTCTTACCTCTGCCCCGGGGGGCTCGGGGAAATGGTTACCTCATCTTCCTCTCCCAAGTGAGCGATGTTTCTTGCTAAATCTATTTTCATTTTGGAAAATATATATATAAATAAACAGTTTTATATAAAAAATAGATAGAAATAACTACAGATATAGTTTGATAAATATGCATAAATACACACAAACACACATGTATATGCATATATACATGTTTATATATACATACAGTTATTTCCTAATAAGATTTTTTATAGCATTTTAATGTATTTAATAAACCAAAATATAGGTATTAATGTATTTATCTCCAATCACAATAATGTATTTTATTATTTTGATTATCCTTCATTTCTTCCTGAATTTCTTGCCTTTTATCTGGAATTATATTTCTCTGCCTTAAAAAATATCTCTCTGTATATTCTCTAATGTGGATGGGCTGTTTACAATTTCCCTCAGTGTTTTTTTTTTTTTCTCCCTTAAAATGTCTATATTTCACTTGCATTCTTGAAGGCTCTTTTTCCTGGGCATCTATTTCTAGGCTGGTGGTTATTTTCTCGCCACTTTAAACTGTTTGGCTTGTATTAGTTCTGTGGAGAGTCAGTTAATGCTTGTCCCTTTTAAGATAATCTATGTTTTACTTTTGGCTTCTTTTAAGATTTTTTTCTCAGTAATTTATGTCTTATACTATAAATGTTCCTAGATGCGTTTTTATGCGTTTTTAATGATCCTTGGGCCTTAGAGCTTCTTGACTCTACAGACTGGTGCCTTCTGATCAGTTCCACCTACTGCCTCTTCACCCATTTTCTTTTTTCTCCTTTTGTGGGGCTCCTACTAGGAGTTCAATTAAATATATGTCAGTTTTTCTCATCGTATTCCCTTTGTCTGTCCTTTTAATATCTATCATCTATCTTTTTCTCCCAATCAATTATTCTGAAGAGTTTCTTTCAAATATTTTAGGTTATTAATCTTTATTTAACTCTTCTAATCTGTTGTTAGGCTTACCATCTGAAATTGTAATTTAAATTATTGCAAATTTTTGTTATAATTTTTAAATAGACTCACCTGGTCTCCTGCTTTTTCTTTTCTTTTTTTTTCTATTTCTTTTTTTTCCTTTTGTTTTGTATTTTTAACAATATTTTTCTATTTATTTATTTATTTATTTTTGGCTGCATTTGGTCTTCGTTGCTGCATGTGGGCTTTCTCTAGTTGCGGTGGGTGGGGGTTAATCTTCGTTGTGATACATGGGCTTCTCATTGCGATGGCTTCTCTTATTGCAGAGCACAGGCTCTAGGTGTGCGGGCTTCAGTAGTTCTGGCATGCAGGCTCAGTAGTTGTGGCTTGTGGGCTCTAGAGCACAGGCTCAGTAGTTGTGGCGCATGGGCTTAGTTGCTCCACGGCATGTGGGATCTTCCCGGACCAGGGCTTGAACCTGCGTCCCTTGCATTGGCAAGTGGATTCTTAACCACTGCACCACCAGGGAAGTCCCTCCTGTCTTTGTTTTTTTTTTTTTTTTTTTTAATAAATTACTTATTTTTAAAAATTCTGTACTTGAATTTAAGGTAACAATAATAATTTTAACATAAAAATATAGGGATAATTACTGAACATAGTCTAATTATCTTAAATTCTAGTCCTTGTAATTTCAGTATCTAGAGACTTCGTTGGTGTAGATCTTTTCTTTTTTTGTTCGATCGTAGACCTTTTCTGTTGATTGTCACTTATTTCTCTTTGTGTGCTGGTTATTTTAAATTATGGACCAATTTATACAACTTGCTTTTAGAAATTGTTTGTAGAAGTAACTTAAGATGTAGGTTGATGCTATCTGCTTTTAGAAATTCTGTAATTTTTCTAGGTTCATGGGGAACAACACATCAGGTAAAACCTTATTTCAATTTCAAGTATCGATTGAAGTTTATTGCATTTATCAGATGACCTGAAGCTGGGATTTTATCTAGGCAAAAGATTGCTTGATTTTTAACTCTTCCTTATCATACTGTTCAAACTTTTGGCAATTCACCTCAAAATATACAAACCTATCCCCTCCTGCTGTCAGATCCCAGAATTCAACATTCACATCCCTGGTGCTTCATGCTGACAAATAAACTACACAGCCCCTCAAGTGCCCCCATGGAGAAATAGTGTTTCCAGATGTTTATCTTCTGGCATCTGTGGTGGGCAATGACAGTCTTCAGAGTAGTTTACCTTCAGTTTTAAAAGACTGTTTGCATGTGTCCAACAGCAGCCGCCATGCCTGTCTTGTTCTTAGATGTGCAGCTCTGGCCTTAGGCCTTTGTGTGTCTCACTGCAATATGGTGGGGTAAGCTGTCTAGCCTGTGTTGAATTTATCTCTTGAATAAACGTGTTTCTGGTTAACTGTAAAAAAAGAAAAAAATTCTAAATTTTCCTCGCTCTGCATCTTAACCCAGTAATTCTCTATTTTGTTAACCGTCTGATGACGCATTTAATGATTCTGTGTATATTTTATTTTTATTTGCCCAGTATATATATATTATGGAGGCTGAGAAGTCCCAGATCTGCAGTCATCAACCTGGGGACCCAGGAGATCTAATGGTGTAAATTCCAGTCCAAGTCTGAGTCTGAATGCAGGAGAGAACTGATGTCCCAGCTCAAGAAAAAGGCAGAGAGAGAATTCTTTCTTACTCAGCCTTTTATTCTATTCAGGTCTCCACTGGTTTGGATGAGGCCCACCATCTGCTTTACCAAGACTACTGACTTAAAGGTTAACCTCATCCAGAAATACTTTCACAGACATATCCAGAAATAATGTTTGACCAAACATCTGGCCACCCCATGGCCCACTCAAGTTGACACATACAACTAACCATCACGCCCAGGTGTCCTAGTTGTCCTCGGTGAGACAATTTGTCTGAATCACCTAGTCTGGCATTACTGGAATTGGAAGTCTTCATAGAATCTTTTAAAAATAGGGAGACACTCTGCTTTTAAGAATTTATCTTCTTATAGACTGAGAGAAACTGATATAGCCATGGTAATCTCCAAATATCTAATATGAATGAAATAAATATATCATTAAAATCTATCCTTTAAATGTGCCATGCAATCTTTTTCTCTTTCAATGCTCCATTGAAGCTAAAGAATTCTCAAATTATGAACTATAAATTTTGTTTGTAACATTTCTGCTTAAATAGGTCATTATTACTTCACAGTCTTTGAAGACTGACACTTAGGCCGAGTTCCCTGTGAAATGAGAAGTATTAAATTTGAGTACTTTTTTTTTCTTTAAAAATTATATTATCTCATTAAGTTTCAATTATCTAATAATGCTTCTAATGAAAATATGTCACTTTAAACAGAGATAGCATAGTCCTTGAACAACTACCTTTAAAAAATAATTTGCTCATTGATCTCAGAAAGATGAATCAGTCCCTAATCTGAGTCATCAATCATTTTGAACATCTACTGTGTTATTATCATTCACCACCTAAATGTCTTCTCCTCTCCCTTTTCTACCTATTCACTTAGGAGGTTTGAGAGGTAAGTGAAATTTAGAGCCATGAAATTGTAATTAAAGTATATCACTATAGATGAGAAAGTAAATAGATGTCTAATTTACATTCTTTAAATATTAATGGAGAGGTGCAGTGGAAAAAGTTCTGTAACTTCAAAATACATAATAAACCATCTTTCATATAATATTTTAGGCCACCTTTATAAAATACTTTATCATGTAGTTATACACTTTTGGTTATGTAACACTCATTATAATTTACCATGGGAATATCTCTTCCTTGAGTGTCATGTTAAGGATTTAAAGAAAAATTGTTTTATCAAGAAATACAGGGGGATTAACCAAGATGGCGGAGTAGAAGGACGTGCTCTCACTCCCTCTTGCGAGAGCACCAGAATCACAACTGGCTGCTGGACAATCATCGACAGGAAGACACTGGACTTCACCAAGGAGGATACCCCACGTCCAAGGACAGAGGAGAAGCCACAGTGAGACGGTAGGAGGGGTGCAATCAGAGTAAAATCAAATCCCATAACTGCTGGGTGGGTGACTCACAGACTGGCGAGCACTTATACCGCAGAAGTCCACCCACTGGAGTGAAAGTTCTGAGCCCCACGTCAGGCTTCCCAATCTGGGGGTCCGGCAACGGGAGGAGGAATTCATAGAGAATCAGACTTTGAAGCCTAGTGGGAATTGATTGCAGGACTTCGACAGGACTGGGGGAAACAGAGAACCCACTCTTGGAGGGCGTACACAAAATAGTGTGTGCATCGGGACCCAGGGGAAGGAGCAGTGACTCTGGGGGAGACTGAACCAGACATAACTGCTGGTGTTGGGGGGTTTCCTGCAGAGGTGGGGGCTGGCTCTGTTTCACCGTGAGGACAAGGACACTGGCAGCGGAGGTTCTGGGAAGTACTCCTTGGCGTGAGCCCTCCCAGAGTCTGCCATTAGCCCCACCAAAGAGCCCGGGTAGGCTCCAGTGTTGGGTTGCCTCAGGCAAAACAACCAACAGGGAGGGAACCCAGCCCCACCCAGCAACAGTCAAGTGGATTAAAGTTTTACAGAGCTCTGACTGCCACAGCAACAGTCAGCTCTACCCACCTCCAGAGCCTCCCATCAAGCCTCTTAGATAGCCTCAACCACCAGAGGGCAGACAGCAGAAGCAAGAAAAACTACAGTCCTGCAGCCTGTGGAACAGAAACCACATTTACAGAAAGATAGACAAGATGAAAAGGCAGAGGGCTATATACCAGATGAAGGAACAAGAAAAAACCCCAGAAAAACAACTAAATGAAGTGGAGATAGGCAACCTTCCAGAAAAAGAATTCAGAATAATGATAGTGAAGATGATCCAGGACCTTGGAATAAGAATGGAGGCAAAGATTGAGAAGATGCAAGAAATGATTAACAAAGACCTAGAAGAATTAAAGAACAAACAAACAGAGATGACCAATACAATAACTGAAATGAAAACTACACTAGAAGGAATCAATAGTAGAATAACTGAGGCAGAAGAACGGATAAGTGACCTGGAAGACAGAATGGTGGAATTCACTGCTGCGGAACAGACTAAAGAAAAAAGAATGAAAAGAAATGAAGACAGCCTAAGAGACCTCTGGGACAACATTAAACGCAACAACATTCGCATTATAGGGGTCCCAGAAGGAGAAGAGAGAGAGAAAGGACCAGAGAAAATATTTGAAGAGATTATAGTCGAAAACTTCCCTAACATGGGAAAGGAAATAGCCACCCAAGTCCAGGAAGCGCAGAGAGTCCCATACAGGATAAACCCAAGGAGAAGCACGCCGAGACACATAGTAATCAAAGTGGCAAAAATTAAAGACAAAGAAAAATTATTGAAAGCAGCAAGGGAAAAATGACAAATAACATACAAGGGAACTCCCATAAGGTTAACAGCTGATTTGTCAGCAGAAACTCTACAAGCCAGAAGGGAGTGGCATGATATACTTCAAGTGATGAAAGGGAAGAACCTACAACCAAGATTACTCTACCCGGCAAGGATCTCATTTAGATTTGATGGAGAAATCAAAAGCTTTACAGACAAGCAAAAGCTAAGAGAATTCAGCACCACCAAACCAGCTCTACAACAAATGTTAAAGGAACTTCTCTAAGTGGGAAACACAAGAGAAGAAAAGGACCTACAAAAACAAACCGAAAACAATTAAGAAAATGGTCATAGGAACATACATATCGATAATTACCTTAAACGTGAATGGATTAAATGCTCCAGCCAAAAGACACAGGCTTGCTGAATGGATACAAAAACAAGACCCATATATATGCTGTCTACAAGAGACCCACTTTAGACCTAGGGACACATACAGACTGAAAGTGAGGGGATGGAAAAAGATATTCCATGCAAATGGAAATCAAAAGAAAGCTGGAGTAGCTATACTCATATCAGATAAAATAGACTTTAAAATAAAGAATGTTACAAGAGACAAGGAAGGACACTACATAATGATCAAGGGATCAATCCAAGAAGAAGATATAACAATTATAAATATATATGCACCCAACATAGGAGCACCTCATTACATAAGGCAATTGCTAACAGCTATAAAAGAGGAAATTGATAGTAACACAATAATAGTGGGGGACTTTAACACCTCACTTACACCAATGGACAGATCATCCAAAATGAAAATAAATAAGGAAACAGAAGCTTTAAATGACACAATAGACCAGATAGATTTAATTGATATTTATAGGACATTCCATCCAAAAACAGCAGATTACACGTTCTTCTCAAGTGCGCACGGAACATTCTCCAGGATAGATCACATCTTGGGTCACAAATCAAGCCTCAGTAAATTTAAGAAAATTGAAATCATATCAAGCATCTTTTCTGACCACAACGCTATGAGATTAGAAATGAATTACAGGGGAAAAAGCATAAAAAACACAAACACATGGAGGCTAAACAATACGTTACTAAATAACCAAGAGATTACTGAAGAAATCAAAGAGGAAATCAAAAAATACCTAGAGACAAATGACAATGAAAACACGACAACCCAAAACCTATGGGATGCTGCAAAAGCAGTTCTAAGAGGGAAGTTTATAGCTATACAAGCCTACCTAAAGAAACAAGAAAAATCTCAAGTAAACAATCTAACCTTACACCTAAAGAAACTAGAGAAAGAAGAACAAACAAAACCCAAAGTTAGCAGAAGGAAAGAAATCATAAAGATCAGAGCAGAAATAAATGAAATAGAAACAAAGAAAACAATAGCAAAGATCAATAAAACTAAAAGCTGGTTCTTTGAGAAGATAAACAAAATTGATAAACCATTAGCCAGACTCATCAAGAAAAAGAGGGAGAGGACTCAAATCAATAAAATCAGAAATGAAAAAGGAGAAGTTACAACAGACACCGCAGAAATACAAAGCATCCTAAGAGACTACTACAAGCAACTTTATGCCAATAAAATGGACAACCTGGAAGAAATGGACAAATTCTTAGAAAGGTATAACCTTCCAAGACTGAACCAGGAAGAAGCAGAAAATATGAACAGACCAATCACAAGTAATGAAATTGAAACTGTGATTAAAAATCTTCCAACAAACAAAAGTCCAGGACCAGATGGCTTCACAGGTGAATTCTATCAAACATTTAGAGAAGAGCTAACACCTATCCTTCTCAAACTCTTCCAAAAAATTGCAGAGGAAGGAACACTCCCAAACTCATTCTATGAGGCCACCATCACCCTGATACCAAAACCAGACAAAGACACTACAAAAAAAGAAAATTACAGACCAATATCACTGATGAATATAGATGCAAAAATCCTCAACAAAATACTAGCAAACAGAATCCAACAACACATTAAAAGGATCATACACCACGATCAAGTGGGATTTATCCCAGGGATGCAAAGATTCTTCAATATACGCAAATCAATCAATGTGATACACCATATTAACAAATTGAAGAATAAAAACCATATGATCATCTCAATAGATGCAGAAAAAGCTTTTGACAAAATTCAACACCCATTTATGATAAAAACTCTCCAGAAAGTAGGCATAGAGGGAACCTACCTCAACATAATAAAGGCCATCTATGACAAACCCACAGCAAACATCATTCTCAACGGTGAAAAACTGAAAGCATTTCCTCTAAGATCAGGAACGAGACAAGGATGTCCACTCTCACCACTATTATTCAACATAGTTCTGGAAGTCCTAGCCACGGCAATCAGAGAAGAAAAAGAAATAAAAGGAATACAAATAGGAAAAGAAGAAGTAAAACTGTCACTGTTTGCAGATGACAGGATACTATACATAGAGAATCCTAAAACTGCCACCAGAAAACTGCTAGAGCTAATTAATGAATATGGTAAAGTTGCAGGATACAAAATTAATGCACAGAAATCTCTTGCATTCCTATACACTAATGATGAAAAATCTGAAAGAGAAATTATGGAAACACTCCCATTTACCATTGCAACAAAAAGAATAAAATACCTAGGAATAAACCTACCTAGGGAGACAAAAGACCTGTATGCAGAAAACTATAAGACACTGATGAAAGAAATTAAAGATGATACCACCAGATGGAGAGATATACCATGTTCTTGGACTGGAAGAATCAACATTGTGAAAATGACTATACTACCCAAAGCAATCTACAGATTCAATGCAATCCCTATCAAATTACCAATGGCATTTTTTACGGAGCTAGAAAAACTCATCTTAAAATTTGTATGGAGACACAAAAGACCCCGAATAGCCAAAGCAGTCTTGAGGGAAAAAAACGGAGCTGGAGGAATCAGACTCCCTGACTTCAGACTATACTACAAAGCTACAGTAATCAAGACAATATGGTACTGGCACAAAAACAGAAACATAGATCAATGGAACAAGATAGAAAGCCCAGAGATAAACCCACGCACCTATGGTCAACTAATCTATGACAAAGGAGGCAAAGATATACGATGGAGAAAAGACAGTCTCTTCAATAAGTGGTGCTGGGAAAACTGGACAGCTACATGTAAAAGAATGAAATTAGAATGCTCCCTAACACCATACACAAAAATAAACTCAAAATGGATTACAGACCTAAATGTAAGACTGGACACTATAAAACTCTTAGAGGAAAACATAGGAAGAACACTCTTTGACATAAATCACAGCAAGATCTTTTTTGATCCACCTCCTAGAGTAATGGAAATAAAAACAAAAATAAACAAATGGGACCTAATGAAACTTCAAAGCTTTTGCACAGCAAAGGAAACCATAAACAAGACGAAAAGACAACCCTCAGAATGGGAGAAAATATTTGCAAACGAATCAACGGACAAAGGATTAATCTCCAAAATATATAAACAGCTCATTCAGCTCAATATTAAAGAAACAAACACCCCAATCCAAAAATGGGCAGAAGACCTAAATAGACATTTCTCCAAAGAAGACATACAGATGGCCAAGAAGCACATGAAAAGATGCTCAACATCACTAATTATTAGAGAAATGCAAATCAAAACTACAATGAGGTATCACCTCACACCAATTAGAATGGGCATCATCAGAAAATCTACAAACAACAAATGCTGGAGAGGGTGTGGAGAAAAGGGAACCCTCTTGCACTGTTGGTGGGAATGTAAATTGATACAGCCACTATGGAGAACAATATGGAGGTTCCTTAAAAAACTAAAAATAGAATTACCATATGACCCAGCAATCCCACTACTGGGCATATACCCAGAGAAAACCGTAATTCAAAAAGACACATGCACCCGAATGTTCATTGCAGCACTATTTACAATAGCCAGGTCATGGAAGCAACCTAAATGCCCATCAACAGACGAATGGATAAAGAAGTCGTGGTACATATATACAATGGAATATTACTCAGCCATAAAAAGGAACGAAATTGAGTCATTTGTTGAGACGTGGATGAATCTAGAGACTGTCATACAGAGTGAAGTAAGTCAGAAAGAGAAAAACAAATATTGTATATTAACGCATGTATGTGGAACCTAGAAAAATGGTACAGATGAGCCGGTTTGCAGGGCAGAAGTTGAGACACAGATGTAGAGAACAGACATATGGACACCAAGGGGGGAAAACTGCAGTGGGGTGGGGATAGTGGTGTGCTGAATAGGGCGATTGGGATTGACATGTATACACTGATGTGTATAAAATTGATGACTAATAAGAACCTGCAGTATAAACAAACAAACAAAACAACTAATACTAAACTTTCATTGGGTTATTTGTATGGAAATATGTTAATATAAATGTTTCAGACATTACATGAAATTTCTAAAAATCTTATATGTTCTGGTATAATGTTATAAGTCATAATCCTAGTTATTACTTTAAAATGTATATCTCAGAAATAACTAATTTTCTTGTCAACTGCATTATTATGAACTTTCATCAAATCTTTAACCGTGGTCATTTTTAAGTCTTTTGTCATTTACAGACAGTTCTGGGTGTACTCTGATGCTTTTGTAAATATGTTCCTATAAAAGGGTTTCATCTTCAGGAAATTCATGGAAAAGACTCTGACAAGTACAGGTTTCTGGTACCTGATTGTACTGCTGAACTGAATGAATAAGCATTTTCAGAACTCTAATGAAAAACTGATGAGCTCATAAAAGTGCTAACAAAAGATCAAGATGAAAAAAAAAAATTAATTACATGGGACTGAGTGAACTGATGAGGATGAGTATAATTTTTGTGACTTTCTGGTTGAATTTAAAAAAAGAAAAAATCCCACAAGAACTCAGAGGCAAAGAATATACAAATCAATTTTCACTGCAAAGTAAAGGAGCTGTTGCAGTGGAGGATTACTGGACTGAATGTCAATATTATGACATAGTATGAGTGTGTTTCATGTTTGGTAATTGCAATCATTGTTGCTTTTGTTGTGGTCATCCATGTACAATGCTTGGTGTCAGTCTATTTATCTCTTGTAAAAATAAAATACAGTGTGTGTGAAAAAAAAAAAAGAAATACATTATTCCACATATTTGGAATATGTGCACAAATGTTCAAAAAGTATACATTTACTGTATTACTAGGCACACCCATCTCCAGTATAAAATACATAATATATATGTTTATTGAAGTATAGTTGATTTACAATGTCGTCTTAGTTTCAGGCATGCAGCATCATGATTCAGTATTTTTGTAGATATATTCCATTACAGGTTATTACAAGATAATGGGTATAATTTTCTGTGTTATACAGTTTATCCTTGTTGCTTATCTATTTTATATATAGTAGTTTGTATCTGTTAATCCCATTCTATGGAATATTTTCCTCTCAGTATGCTTTATTAGTACAGATCTTCCTTGACCTGAGATGAGGTTACATCCCAATAGAGCCATCATAAATTGAAAGTATTTTTAGTCGAGGATGCATTTAATACACCTCTAATATACCAAGAATCACAGCTTAGCCTAGCCTGCCTTAAACATGCTCAGAACCATTACATTAGTCTACTGTTGGGCAAAAGCACCTAACACAAGCCTATTTTATAATAAAGTGTTGAATATCTTCTGTAATTTATTGAATACTGTACTGTACTGTCTGGGTACAGAATGGTTATAAGCGTATCAGCTATTTACCCTCCTGATGGCGTGGCTGACTGGGGGCTGTGCCATGCTCAGTCTCACAAAAGAGTATCTACCAAATATCTCTAACCTAGGGAAAGATCAAATTCAAAATATGAAGTGTGGTTTCTACTGAATGAGTACTGCTTTCACACCATCATGAAATTGAAAAATCGTAAATTGAACCATCATAAATTGAGGACCGTCTATAATTTGCAGTGGACAAAGGAAGTGTGATCCATTTTGGAGGATCACTGCTGTATTACACCACTTTAAGCTGATGTGTGCAGGGCCTCTCCTTCATGTTTGTTAGTGCTGGTAAAGAAAAAATAAAGATTTAGGACCACTGTTATGTAATTACACTGTTAATCTTCTGAGGATTCAGGGCCCAAAGTTTAAGTTGATCAAGAGGGGTTTCACTAACAATCAGATGTGAACACAACCTGATTTGGGCATGCACAGTCACAAATATATATGCTTACGTATTTTCTTGAATCATTTCAACAGTACATGAAAAACTACATAATGTTGCCCAGTGGCATGACCTGGCTGCATAGCAGTAGCTGTTCTCATGAACTGGTTGATCTTTAGTGCAGAATCAAGAGTGTGTGGGCCAGGGAGATTGATTGACAGGGCACCCCATCTTGCTGACCAGAAGAACCCCTTGGTTATTGCTACCCTGACTCTGTAACCCTCTATTAAGTCTAGCTCAGTAGAAACTTTCTGGAAGTGTTGGTTCACCCTTCAGTTTCATCACAGTAAACAAACTGACCCAAGTTTTACCAGTTGGGACAGGCCACCTTGCTTCATCTCATGCCTTTCTAATAAAATTGCCAATTGTAATTTATAAAGATATCACGGACTTTAGTGGGAACCTTCTTTGTGTAGTAAATGCCACTTTTGTTCTGTGGGAAACACGTACCCATTTATAGTTTGCAGTTTTTTGGCATACATTTTGAAGATATTTCTGAATACATCTACTCTATGTATTGAGATTTTTATTCTCTGAGGATTATTTATTGTTCCCATTTGTCTTCGGGTAACCTGTGACTAATTGCTATGTAGTACACTGATATTTCAATAGTTTTAATTAAAGTGATGTGCTAAAACCATGAATCATTTTCTAATGATTTTTTGATATCATTTTCTAATGAAAATGGCCCAATGATTTTACCCAGAAAGAACATTCCTAGCAAACGTTCCCATCACCCACCCTCGCTCCCTAATGAGCAATAAATTAACTATTAGATACAGCTGTGCTCAGGAACCAACTATATCTTTAGGATGAAGACGATGACCAGATGTTACCAGTAAGACTGGGGCTGGGGCTATAGGCTACCTGGACACTGGAACTGACACAAGAATTACAGTGAGAGTTCAACCCTTGGAAGAAAATGGCTTCAAAAGGAGGAGGGGGATAAGACCAGAACCCCTGTGTAAGAGAGAGGCCAGAGCAGGACCTCCACCCGTGAAGGAAGGCTGGACAGAAGTGTGGCTGCCCTTTGGCACAGTCCTTGGTGAGGAATTGCCATTCTGAAAGATGTTAAGAGACAGGAACGAACTAGACAGCCCCACATTGGAAATTAAGCCCGTCCAGTAGGTGAGAGCTCTGTGCTGCCATTATAACGTCTGGTGCTTTACTGGGAGTCCTGAAACCCCAGGAGAAGAGATGAGCAAAACAAGAGGAAAAGAGAAGCTCCACTAAAGTTATACCAAAATTAAAATTTTATAAGCAAAATCACACATATATATAAATTACGTATATGTAATTTGTTATTTATTTGTTTATTTATATACAAAATCTAAATCAAGAGAAATTGCACCTTAAGAAAGAAAAATAATAGACACAGAAAATAACTTTAAAAATGAGCTTACAGTATGGAAATAAAGGCAAGGATAACTGCTCTTAAAAATGACAAAAATGACAAGAGGAGTTGACGGACAAGAAGTGGCAGCAACAGCATAGTTTTAACCACCCTCCCGTGCCCTCCCACCTCCACGCTGCACTGGGCAGGACAACTTCACTGTCTACAGGAAAAGAAAGCCAAAGACCCCAGGACACCATCGAGGACCATACGTGGTGACAAAGTAGCCCTGTGTTTCCCAAAACACAGGAGGCTGGTGATACACCTGAAACACCACCAGAGTCACTTCCACAGGGAGGTGAACGGAGTGACACGTCTTCTCGCGTCCTGTGAGCCAGAGGACACGACTGTCAGGGTCAAGTTCCACCAGAGAGAGAGGGAAAGGCGAGCTGAACAGCAGCATTGGCCACCAGATTGGCAGGTGACTGAAGGATTCTATAGAAACAGTCCATGCTGGAGCAGCCTGGGTCTTAGAAGCGCTAAATTAATCAACCCAAATCCCTCTAAGGAAAAGCCCCACAAAGAGGTGACATTTCTGTGAGCAGAATTCACAGTAAGAGGGACAGAGGTAGTAGAGGCAACGGGGAAAAGGGATTCAGACAGAAGGTGGAGGGGTAACCATGCTTGAATATTTCACAACATTTGAAGCCGTATTTTTTGAAAACTGTCTTCTAACAATAAGTGTGAGCTCCAGAACCCTAGAGCTCCACAGGGGCCAAGCTAGAAACACCATTTTGCCTCTCCTTTGAAGAACAGAGGAAACGTTGTCGCCTCCCTTACACATGAACAAGGGAAGAGATTACAGTCAGATTCCACAAACATTTTATGAAAAATATATGAAGAGTAAAGAGAGTAGGACTCTACAAAATGATGATGCAGCCAGAAAGACAAGACCCCAAAGCAGTTAGTCTGTACCTAACAATCCAAAGGGAGCTAACAGAAATTACAAGAGCTATAAAATTTATGAAAGCAGAGCACACATTAGAATTCAAATATGTACTCAGAAATAAAATGATTGGAGAAAAGGGAGATTTAAAAAGAGAGGTGACAGACAGAGGAAGAATTGCTAAATGAAATAAACAAAAATCATTTGTGCAAAGAAGATCACATTAGAAGGAGCATAAGGGAGAATTAACACCAGGAATAATGCCATAAGAGAAATAAAATATGGGTAAAAATGGCTTGACAGAAAGTGATAGCTATGCAAGACAGCGTATGTGTGACAGGACACAAAGAAGGAAACCAAAGCAACAGAATGAACAAAAAGGCAAAAACTATAATTCAAGAAAACTCTCCTGAAATAAAGCCAACTCGGAATTCTGTATTGAAAGAGCACACTGCATCCTTGGGAAAATCCCCTTTGAGGGGCCAATGCTGAAATGTATTTTAGTAAAACTTTTAAATTCTAAATAAAAAGAGATTAAATAAAAAATCCTCCAAGAGTCCAGAGAAAAGGACTAAGTTGCTTCAATAAGAGAGACCCGGTAATTTATCATCCAGACTTTTGAGAGTAGAAGGGATGCTAGTAATGATTGCAATGGGACGCATGCTGTAAACCAGGAATATCTTAGCTGAAGGAACATTTGATCATTCTATTTATAAGGGAAAGAAAATTAAATTGCCATCAGACTTTTTGACAGCCATAGAGATAACAGAGTAGCAGATTTAAGTTCATCAAGGAAAGAAAATGGGAACCAAAGATTTTATGCATGTGACCAAACTGAGCTTCAGACTGCCAGGAAGGCTGTAATGAACTCATGTTCTCCCCTTGACTCGATTCCCATACACCAAAAGATCTACACAAGGAAGACGCAAAACAAAACAGTTCGCATAGTCAGACTACAAAGAACTTAGCCAACACCACAGATTTTATAGTTATGTATCCAAATCATAACACAAATAGCAGAGAATAGCTGTTATTTTCAGGTTTAAGTGAAATTTTCCATAGTTTAGACAGCCAAGAAAACCTTAATAAATTACAAAGGAGAGAAAAAATCCAAAAAGCATTCTCTGACCACTATCTATTACCATAATTAATTTAAATAAAATGTCTTTTTCTTAGAAATTAAAAGAAAGCTATCAAAATCTCTTTAGATAATTTTAATATAATCCCAAATTGTAGGTTTTTTAAGGAAATAACATTAATAAACATGACATATTAAATTCTATGGTGTAAAATCGAATGCATAAAGATTAAAAATAAAAACAAATTGAGAACCAAATTCTAAAGTAAGAAAATAACAAAATAAAGCAAAAGAAAACATAAGGAATAAATTGATAAAGAAAAAAACAATTAGAAACATAAAATAGAATTAAAAAATAGTGGAACTAATAAATAAATACAAAAGCTGGTTTGAGAAAAAGTCAATAATAATGAGATTGCAGAAATACACTAAATTTGAAATGACAAGTGGACATAATTATAAAAGTTAACAATATTTTAAAAAATTGAGACTTTTTTGCACAATGTATGATTTTCTGAATAATACACAATTTGTAAAAATATAGTCCACGAGAAACAGATTTCAATTAGCACAGAGGAAATAGGGAAAATGGTTAAAGAGGTCCCTCATAAAGCCAGCATGACCCAGTCACTTTCACAGGGAATTCTACTAAATCTGTAAAGATTGGGTAAGCAGAGAAAAAGAAGAAAATATTCCAAATTACTTTGAAGTGAGTATAGTAACCTTGATCCTCAAACCTGCCAAAGATTTTTCTGTTGTGAATATTGATAGAAAATATTAAATAACAGATTACAATGGGATTTTTGAAAGTTAAGCAAAATGATCTCATAGGGTTCATATCAGAAATTCGAGGTAGCTCTATTTCAGGAATATTGCTAGGGCAAAAATCATGTTATCATCTCCAGATATTAGGTAAATATTAGTCTGCTGTTCCTTTTGTTGATCCATTATTTAAACATTTCTGTGTTTTTATATGTGTAAAGTTGTCTTTTATGAGTACTATCTAGCTGAGTTATGGTTTTTCTATTTTTTTGGCTGGGATTTTGCCTCTTGCTAGTTTTATATATTTATTTTTATTGTAGTCACTTACATACTTGACATTTCCCATTATATCACCTTTTTCACTTGCTCAGTTTCTGCTTTGCTTTTTGCTTCCATTGGATTAGTTAGATATTTATATGGCTTCCTCACTTCTCCTTTTCCTGGTTTTGTAGTTTTATATTCTCTTCTTATTCTTTCATTTGGTAACCTGTAATCTACAGCCAGAATAATTGTCTTCAAAAGTTCTCATTGTTTTCAACCTGCAATCTTAGCAGAAAGCTTGAGATGCTTCTACCAGACTCAGAGATGTATATGCTGGCTTTTTCTTATAGGTATTATGTCCATAGGGAGGCCTCAAACCAATATTTTTCAGCTAAGACTATATTTGCAGCCTTTCTGGCTATTTTTTTTTTTTTTTTATCTTCTACAATTCTGGACCCCACATTGCATCTACCTTCCTTCCAATCTTGGCTGTATTGTATATTACTTTTAGTAACTCCTGATCTTGTTCTCAAATCTATAGTCATTCAAATGATGCTGTTTAATAATTTCTTTGTTTGCCTTTTGCATCTTATTTCTCAAAATTTTTGGGATCCATTTCATGTTTCTTGAGTTACATTATTCTTTAGGGATTTTTAAAATAAATGATTTTTGAGAAATAAATTTAGTCTCTTTTTAAAATATCTTTGTTTCACCTTTTCTCTTGAATGTGGTTCATTTGGATATAGAATTCTAGCATGTTTATTATTTTTCTCCAGCACTTTTAACACATTAAAATCTATCATCGCTAAGGAGAGTCTTTTGTAAAGATTATTCTTATTCTTCTGAGGGTAATATTTATTTTCTCTTTCTGATTGCATTGATAATTTCTTGGTGTGTGATGCTAAGAACTTTTACTGTATTGTGTCTAGGTATTGATAAGTTTGCTCTTTATTCTACTGGAGATTTAGTATGAGAAATTGTCTTCAACTTTGGGAAGTTGTTTGCCATTATCAATTATTAACTAAAGTATTTCTGCCCCCTCTTTTTTCAGTTTATTTCCTAATAGATACCCAGTGCCCCTCTTTCCCACTCTATTTCCTTTTCTCTTAATATCTTTTTCATATTTAATAAGTCGTTATTTCTCTGCAGTTTATTTGTATGATATATACATACTTAAATTATACTTTGCCAGATTTATCTAAATTTTGCAAAAACAAAAACAAAAAACCTCATTCCTTTTTTTTGTTTAGTTTCCAGGATTATACTAATTTGTTAAGGCCATCATAACGAAGTACCAAAAACTTAGTGGTTTAAAAACCAGGAATTTATTGTCTCACCATTCTGGAGGCTGGAAGTCTGTGGCTGAAGTGTCTGCAGGGCCATGTTCCCTGGAGAAATTTCTGTTCCAGCCTCTCTCCTGGCTCCTCAGAGTTCCTTTGGCTTGTGACAGCATCACTCCAGTCTTTACATGGTGTTGTCCCTGTGTGTGTGGCTCTGTTTCCAAATTCCCCTTTTTTATAAGGACACCAGACACACTGGGTTAGGGTCCCACCCTACTCCAGTGTTGCCTCATCTTAACTGATTACATTGGCAAAGATCCTATTTTCAAATAAGGCCCTATTCTGTGGTACTGGAAGTTATGAGTTCAATATAGGAATTTGGGGGACATAATTCAACCTGTAACAATGACCATGGGTGTGTGTGTGCTTGTGTGCATGTGTGTGTGTGCTGCCATAAATGAAGCTTTATTTTTATTCTCTGGATTTAAATTCCACCTTCATTTTTAGAGTCTGGGGATAACTTTTCTTTATTTTTGAGTTCAGGTATGTCTTTTTAATACTATGTTTCATCACGATGTTCCACATATCTGTGGTAGAAGCACAGCAGGGAAAATGGACTGGTTTCCCTCAACGTCATATTAGTCCTAGACAATACCTAACAGTATGTCTCTTGATTATTAATTTCTAGTTCTTTTGTTTTTACATTGAAAAAATTTGACTTATGAGACTTGTTTTTTATAAATTCATTTAGGTCAGTGATTCTCCAAATGGCCATATTCTCCCTACAGTAAAATTTGTAAAATTGTTTTATATTCTAGTGTCCCAGTGACTGAAAGGTGCAAATGCATTTAGTGGGTATAGATATGGGGTTCTAGGTGACACATGATGTTATACAAAGTCTTGCCCATGACGAATTTTCATGCATCCCACATGACTATAAAATAGCTAACAGACATTCATATAGGTGAAAAATTGCCTGTTATTATCTGATCCTCGACTAGGTATCCATTTTAGATATCAATAAATTATATTTTGATATTTATTATCCACTGAATTGCTCAGGTATGCATATACATTGATTACTGGAGAATTATATTTTTGTTTGGAACGTTTCCAAGAATTCACTAATTTAGAAAATTATGTCAAGTAATATTTGAGCCACTAACTCAACACACCTGTATTGGTCATCATTTTTTGTTGTAACATTTGTGATCGTTCTATGTATATGTATCAGTATACTTTAAAACTTCTTTCATATAATCAAAGTTAAGCATTGACATTCAATTGAATAATTTTTATATCTTTGTGCACAGTTCCTACTTTGCCAAAACATTTTTTTAAATGAAGCAAGTTAACTGTCAAGATTAAATAAATATTTTGCCAACATGTACTGATAAATTTGGGAAAGGTATATCTTATTTCTGACATGCAGAGGAAAATGATGGAATATTATCTTTAAGATGCTTAAATGCTTTCTGATCAGCAGGACAAAAGCTTCAATTTTTGGTAAGAAATAGCAAGAAGTAATAACTCTGATAAGCCATGGAATATTGGAGGAAAATTAATCTTACTAAGTGTGAGAGGGGTTATTAATAAGCTGATAAAAAAATCCAAGTGAAGTAATATCTTTTATCCAACTGACCAATGATACTGTTTTAAAAAGAATCAATGAGATGTCAAAACATTTCAGAAATAACTGTAACAGATTACCATCCAAGAAATTTTTCTTACAAGTCAATGAAATCATCCTGTATGACAAATGAAATTTAACTAGTAGCATGTATAAGTTACTTAAGGAATGAAGAAGGTCATGGATGAAATGTTATTTTAACACAATTATTTATGATGAATACAAAGTGGTTACCAGTATACACAGACCTTAAAAAATATTCCATGAGAAAAAAGTTCCTTTTAACAATGTCATTGCTTCTATAACAGAGGGAACAACAGTTATAATTGGTCCAAAACATGAGTTTACAGCACTTTTAGAGATTGCATCAAGTATTTTGTTAATTATTTCATTATTACTGACAACATTTATTTATTAAAAATCTTAGTAAAATACCTGACAAATCATAGAATATTGATATGAATACCATCAATTAATTTAACATGTGTTTTGAATGACAGATTATTTCATAAACTGCAACAATGATGAGGAAGAATTTTAACATCTTATTTACATAGAAGTAAGATGGGACCCTAAATGAAATTATTTAAAGATATAATGTTTATTATATTAGAATATTAATGACTTTTTGTCATAGTTAAAAATTAACGATAAGATCTCATCCAGTTGGAATGTAGAATGATGTTAATGACCATCATGCCTAATGAAACGGGGAAAAAAGATAATAGATAAAATAAAATCATATTTTACTATGAAGTTATTGAATAGAGGTGGGTGCAAGAAAGGTTTGGTTGAAAAAATTAGAGAAGTGCAAGTCTTTCACGTGTGAACAGGCAGCCACGGCACCTTCTGTTTACTGGGCAGGCAGAAGAGTGGGCCTGTCATAGACGAGTCTGGGAACCCTGCAGGGCTGAGGAGAAACACGTCAATTTTAGCATCCTTTGCAATCTAAATAGGCTGGTAATTTACAAAATCATCAAGTTTTGGTTCTGTCTTATCAGCTCCTTCCTCAGTCTTTCTCTTTCCTCTCACATTTCACCATGAGCAGGAAGGAGAAACCAGGCTGCATCTTCAACACTTGGCTTGGAAACCTCCTCAGTTAAACATCCACATTCATCTCTGACACGTTCAGCTTTCCACCCAACAAGAGAGCACAATTCAACTAATTCTCTGCCACTTCGTAACAAGGGTCGCCTCTTCTCCAGTTTCCAATAACATGTTCCTCATTTCCTCCCGAGACCTCAAAAGAAGCAATTGTATTAATGCTCATATTTCTACCAACATGGTGTTCAGAACAATGTATTTATTCGTTAAGAAAATAGAAGCTTTCTCTGTTATGTTTTTACTTCTAACTGAGCCCTCCCTATAATCACCTTTAATGTTTCCACTAGCCATATCTTCAGGACCCTCTAGGCTTTTTCTGTCATCCACCTCATCATTTTTCCAGTTTCTACTTTTAATTACTTCCAAATTTCTTCTACATTTTTAGGATTTTGTACAGTGGCACCTTTCTTCCCAGTATTAAAATCTGTATGAATTTCCTAGGACCGCCATAACAAATGCTTTCACAGTTCTGGACCAGAAGTCCAAAGTCAAGTTGTTAATAAGGTTGGTTCCTTCTGGAAGTTCTCAGGGAGAATCATCCCATGCCTTCTGGTGGCTGCGGCTGTCCTTGGCATTCCTTGGCTTTTGGCAGCTCTCTAATCTCTTCTTCCATTTTCACCTGGCTTTTTTTCTCTGCGTGTTTTTATGTCTCAAATCTGTAATTATTAAGGACACATGTCATTAGATTTGACTCACTCTTAACTTTTAGTTACATTTACAAAGACCCTATTTCCAAATATAGTTAAAAGGCATGTACCAGTGGTTAGGACATGGGTATATGATTTTAGAGCCAATATTCAATCCATTACATGTATATGTGTGCCTGTGTGTGCTTATGTGTGTGTACGTGTGTTTGTAATTTTTTAGAAATTCTCTCTCTCTCTGCTGTAACTACTTCAGTTGAGTAGCATAAAAACAAAAGCTCTGCTATAGAGTATCAAGACTACTTGATCTTTGGAGATTTGGTAGAAATTCCCTGTGAAATAACTTTTAGTGTTTGAGCAAAATTTTCTATATCATCCATGGAATTTATTTATTTAAGTATTTTGTGCCATATAGGCTCATTGTCTTAGTTTGTATTTCTCTAGGAAATTATCCATTTGATTGTGATGTGCAAGTTTGTTTATACAGAGGTCTTCAAAATAACTTAAGATTTAAAAAAATATTTTCTTCCATATCAATGGTTAATTATCCTTGTTTATTTCTTATTTTGTATTTTTATGCTTTAGTAATTTTTTTCTTAAATTAAGCAAGTTAGCTAGTGGCTTATATATTTTGTAACATTTTTCACAAACCAGGATTTTGATTTATTCATTAGGTCTACTCTTTTTATTCTTTGTTACTTTAATTCATTGTTTTATTATTTCCCCTCTTGTGCCATCTTTAGGTTTATTCCTTTTCTAGGTTTTCAAGCTGGGACCTTAATTCATTTATATGCATTCTTTAATTTTTACTTATAAAAGTGTATAGTGGTATCAAATTTCCTGAGATCAATGCTTTTAATATATTCTATAGATTCTGATATATTAATTTTCCATTATCATTTTTGTTAGAAATTCAATCATTTTAACTGGTATAGCTCCTTTAATACAAGCATTGTTCAATAGAAGGTGACAATTGATATTTTAAAGCAAAAAATTATAAACATGTATTATGGGGCATATTAAATATATGGAAGTAAACCATGTAAGAATAGTAGCACAAATAATGGGAGGAGATATAAATGGAATTTAATATTGCAAGGTTTTCACATTATACATGGTCATATAAAATTAATTTAAGGCAGATTGTGATAATTTAAGGGTGTGTATTCCAATTTCTAGCGCACTTACTTTAAAACACGTCGAAAAACCCCAAAGAATTACAGCTAAAAAACAGTAAAGTGTGTAAAAAAGAATGCTAAAAATAAGCACTTTGTTGACTAAAAGTAGGCAGTAAAGAGGAGAAAATAAATAAAAGATGGAACAAATTAAAAACAAACTGCAAGATGGTAAAGTTAAATTCAACCATATGCGTAATTGAACTAAATAAAATTGGACAAAACATTCCAATTAAAAGACAGAGATTGTCAATCTAGATTATTCTTTTTAAAAAGAAAGACTCAAGTAATTCCATTTGAAAGAGAGACACTTAAAATATAACAACACAGATTGAAAGTGAAAGTTAAATGATTAAACTACATATACCCTGCAAACTTCAAGTGTAAGAAAGCTGGTGTGGCAATATCAAAAATGAGGACTTCAAGGTAAAGAGGAGCATTTCATAAAGATAAAAGGATCGGTTTATCAAAAAGACACACTAATTCTAAATGAGTATGTAATTAGGAGCATATTTCAAATTAAATGAAGACAGATCACATCCTTTTAAAATTCTTTACATGGAAACTAAATTACTTATTATGGCATTTCTTAGTTACATATTTGGTTGAAAAAGGTTTTAGTGCAGTTGGGCAGTTAATGCAGAAACAATACAATCCAATTTGAGAATCATTGTAAGATCTTTAGACTTAACATCATTGAGTTAACATCAATGAATACAAGAATCTCAATAATTTTATTAATAACTATTAAATCAAAATCATGTTATTTCTAACATATATATTTTTATGTTGGTTGAAGCAGAATGAAAAAAATCTATGTTTTGAAAATTGAATATTACTATTTTTTATTTATCTTAGGGTTACCTGCTGTTCTTCTGGCTTACTCAGATATTACCCACTGAAGTTTAATATTAAATTGTATACTATCTCTTCTCTATCACCTATTTAAAATATTATCTTCAAGACCAAATATATCTGTCTATATGTGACAGGTCAATTCCTGTCATATTTTGTTACAGTCATACCCTACAACGTGGTAAAGAAATTTATGTTGATATTACACTTCAAATGTGGTCCAGGTGATATGCAAGTACATCTCTTTACTTTCCTTTAAGAGTAAATTATTGTTGCTTGTTTTCCTTCCTTAAATTAGGGTTATTTACCTCTTACCATATATAAAAATAAATAGCTTATTTTTACTTATTCTTAAACTAATTTTTATTCTAGTGTCTAATTTAAAATATGCATTTGCTCCTTCATTTCTCTTTAAATTTTGCAGAAAATGGGGTATAGTCATTTTACTTCTCTTAAATTGAAACTTACTCATTATAAATAGATATAAACATCTGACTACCCATTATATCTTCTAGTTTTGAATACACTCTTCTTCTTATAAAGTACTTCCTGAAAGACCCTTACATTATAATGAGGATACTATAAATTATTTTAGAACTTATATGTGTAGATAGTTTATTATTAATAAATTCTATTTAAACTTCAATATTAAAACAGTCATTACAAAATATTGGCTAAAATAGGAGGATGTATCAGGTCTGATAAAATTGACATCCAATTTAGACTTTCTGTGCAGCAAAACTTAATGCTAAGTTTTCATTTTTCCAAGTCTTATTTGCATAAATTTCCTAAATAGATTTCTCTACTCCTTTAATATTGCATATTTCAGTCAATATACTAACTATTTCTGTTTTGAAATTCTCTTTGAAGGCATTAATGTTGCTACTTGATTTTTTTTCCCATATTTGTGTCTTTTTAAAAAATGTCATCAAGCTGGAATATTTGTACCAGTCTGTAGGATTATTTTTCAATTAAGAAATAAGACATTTATATTTTTCATAAAATTGAAAGACAAAATTTATTTCTGTTTCAAAATGCTATGTCCTTGAAAAGTCAGTGTACGTTACTTTATTCAATAAACAGTATAAAGGGAGCAGACGAGGAACCAGAACATCTTTCTCCTGCCTGGTTGATCAGGGGAGGAAATGTTGTTTGGTATAGAGGATTAAGTTGGGTGGCAGGCTGAGAGAAGGCCCTGCTCTTGCCACCCACCCTATCAGAATTTAATGTGGATAATAGAACCAACAGACGCTTTCTGTGAAATCCAAGAGGAGATAATTCTGTCACAAAGCAGCAAACTCATTGAGGGAGAGTGCCTTAGAGATTCCCTACACTTTCTTGACCATTAGTGTAATTGGATTATCTTGTATCCCTGTTTTGTCACCAGCTAGCTGTGTGACCTACCATAAGCATGTGACTTCAACTTTCTTTGCTCCGGTTTCCTCTTATTTTATTTTATTTTTTAAGGCTGCACCATGCGGTATGTGGAATCTTAGTTCCCCTATCAGGGATTGAACCTGTGTTCCCTGCATTGGGAGTGCAGAGTCTTAACCACTGGACCACCAGGGAAGTCCCAGTTTCCTCATCTGAATAGTGCATTCTTCATAGGTATATTTTAAGGATTAAATTAATTAATAAAGTAAAAATTTCTGGGTATTCTGAAAATAAGCCTTTGACAAAAATTCGGAAATGTTTTGTTCTTTTGGATTTTTAATTGGATTGGCATTAAATTGTTAGATTAGAATTGGAAAATTTGCATCCCACTTTCATTTTTTACTGTCAGTGTGACAGTGAGTAATTGTGTAACCTCTGCCTACATTGTTCTTCCATCTTTAAAATGAACATAATCATGAACAGTCTTCAGAATGATGTCGTAGGAATTAAATAAATTCATTTTGTAAAGTATTTGGAAAAGGGACCTGGCACATGGAGGGTGTTCCATAAATGTTGGCATTAATTATTATTATTAATAATTTTATCAGAATTGCATTTCTTATCCATGAAAGTGGACTGTCTCATTTCTTCAGGACATCTTTTATATACTTCAACAGTGTTTTTAATAATTTTTTTCCAAAATAGTTTTTCAAATCTAAATAGATTTTTTGATATGAAAAGTTAAGACTTCTATTGGTATGTTTATTTTTCTAAGCAGCTACTGCTGTTAGAATGCTGTTGGTTTTCCCATGTTTTCATTTATCCAGCAAATCTGCCTGCTCTACAATTTGTCTATAGATCCTGTTGCATTTTCTGGGTAGAAAAAAGTATAATTTTAAAACAAGGAAAAATTAGAAAAATTAGCTTTTTTTTTTCTTGTTTCATTGTTTGGCTTGGAGAACACACTCTTCTTGACCAAACTTCAGTCAGGCTGTTCTTGACAAGGCCTTGACCTTGGCCACATACTTGACAGATCTGCATGGCCCAGTTTTAGCAAGAATCCTGGTGTCAGTTGAGAGAGACCCTCCCCCACCCTTGTTGTGTGCTCACTCTTGCTATCTACTCAAATTCCTCAATCTCCAGTCTTGATATCTGGTGATGCTGGCCTGCCCTCAGAAAGAATCCAGCCGCAAGAACCCCCCTACCCTTGATATCACCTCTTAGTAATTTTCATCCAGTGACCCCCTCCCTCCACCCCCAAATCTTCTCCCTGGCTGGTAAACCCCAGCTGTCTTTACTGTATTCAAAACTGAGCCCCAGTTCTATAAGGAGGTCTCTTTTCTCCCTATTTTAATAGTTTCTAAATAACATTTATTTTTAGTACTTTAACTAGAGTCTGGCTCTGGTTCTATTTGACAATGGAATAATAAGCGCTATAAAGGTTATGATTTATTTCCACCTGAGTTTCATTGGAATACTTCTAAAATCAAATACTGAGTGTGAAATTTACTATAGGATTTATAAAAAAGATGTTTATTTTAAAGTTGTTTTTGTCTGCTCAGAATATTTTATCACTAGTATGTATTAAATGTGTCAGAATTTTTAAAATTAATGTTTGTTAATTATATTTTTTTTACATATTTTCTTGCATCCTTCTGATTATGGTCTTTTTCTACATAAATCCATTAATGTGGTGATTTACATTAATAGATTTATAATGTTGAAGTATTTTTGCACACCTGGAACAAAATTTGCTGAGTAATGGTTTTTGGCTAGCCTTAATTTGCTATCTTTACTTAAAACTTTTGCATCTATGCTCATATATTATATTGGCCCATAATTTTCTTTTTTTTTTTTTTACTTGTCTTATTTTGGTATAAAAGTTACACTACACTTATACAATGAAATGGATAGTTTTATTGCCTTTCATATTCTTTGAATCATTTTGCAATTAGTAGGGATTATTTCTTCCTTGAGGTTGGTAGAACTTGTTGGTAAAACTTTCTGTAACTAAATCCTTTGGTTAAAGAGTAGAGGTGACTCATAATTTAATTTCTTCATTTTGTTGTTTTACTTAGCCTTTCTATGCATTTTAAAATATATATTTGTAATGTATAACTTTTCTAAACTCATTCCTTTCATAATAAATAATAAAATCAAAATAAGGTGTTGCATAATTTGTTCAAAGTATTCTTTAAAATTAAAAAATATTCTAGATATGGTCATGCCCCATTTATTTTTTATTTTTTTAACTTCTTTCTTTTTTAAATTTAATTAATTAATTAATTAATTTATTTATTTATTTTTGGCTGTGTTGGGTGTTCATTGCTGCACGCAGGCTTTCTCTAGTTGCAGCGACCGGGGGCTACTCTTCATTGCGGTGTGCGGGCTTCTCATTATGGTGGCTTCTCTTGTTGTGGAGCACAGGCTCTAGGTGCGTGGGCTTCAGTAGTTGTGGCACGCGGGCTCAGTAGTTGTGGCTCGCGGGCTGTAGAGCGCAGGTTCAGTAGTTATGGAGCACGGGCTTTGTTGCTCCGCGGCAGGTCATGCCCCATTTTTATTTCTCATGGTGTTTATTTAGGTGTCTCTATTCTTATTGAATGATTCTTGTCTGTAGTGTGTCCTCTAGATGAATTTTGCTGCTGCTGCTGTTGTTGCTGTTGCTATTGTTGTATTTTCTATTGTCCTTAATACCAGCTGTTGGTTTGTAGATGGTGGGGGACATTGCTGCTGTCTACTTTGTATCCACCCCTTTTCAGCATTTCCAAAAGAGCTCTAAGTTGTTCAGTTATCTATGCCTTTCCATAGCACAGGACTCAGAGATCCTGACCCTACCTCATTGCAGGGACAGACCTCACGAGGTTAGGGGCAATTCTATCTTCCTAGATAGTAATTAATTCTCAGAAAAGTGTGTGAACACAGTTTACCCAATGTGATACCAACTGATCCTTGCAAAGGGATTTGAGAACATTCTTTTTAATTTTTTTCTTAGGTGAGTTATTGGAAGCTATTTTTTGCTTCTTCTGGGATGTGTCCTGCGTGAATGTGAGGCCTGAGAATGCTGTGATATCTAATTGCTTGTCTGAAGATAAAGCCAAAACATGGGTAAGTAGAACCAAGAGAACTGGAAAGAAATGGACCTGAAGTCACTGGAAGAAGCAGCCTTGAGTCCCATTCTGACTCTTTTTCATGTGTGAGTATGATGATCAATTCTGTCTCAACTTGAACAGTGACCAGTTGTTTGGTCAAATGCTAGTCTAGACATTGCTGTAAAGGTAGTTTTTAGACATGGTTAACATTTAAAATCAGTTGCCTTTAAGTGAAGCAGATTATCTTCCGTAATTTGGGTGGGCCTCGTTCAATTAGTTGAAGGCTTTAAGAGCAAAGACTGAGGTTTCTGAGAGAAGAAACAATTCTGCTTCCAGACTGTGACATAGAAATTCTGCCTCAGTTTCCAGCCTTTGGACTCAGGACTGAAACATCAGCTCTTAACTATCTCTAACCTACCAGCTTGCCCTACAGATTTCAGACTTGCCACCAGTCCCCACAATTGTGTGAGCCAATTCCTTAAAATAAAACTCAATCTATCTATGTGTATAATATGTATATAATTTAATTTTTTCATTACCTCTATAGTTCTTTTTCTTCTTTTGTTAATTTCTCCTTTTACCTGTATTATTATTACTCATTATTACCTTTATTTTGATTTTTTCCTCTTTTGGGGTTTCTTGAACTAAACTTATTTAATTTTAATTATCTTTGTCTTCAGTTTTATCACAAAATATTTTATATCATTATATTGCTTAGAATCTTGCCACAAACCTCAGCTGAATAAATAAATTTGGGCATTAATGTTGGATTTAAAGGATATTTTTACACTGAGGCTATTAGAAGCATAGGTCTTTGGCTTCAATAAAGATTTTTTAGCCAGTAATGAAATTTAAAAACAACATATAAGAGAGCACTTCCAGAATGATGGGGTTAGAACCTGCCCCAAATTTAGTCCTCCATAAAAACAATGAGAACACTGGTAAACATTGTCAAAAAAAAGTCTTACTGAATTCTGAAAATTGTGAAAGCTTGCAATAATCTGAGTAGTGTTTATTCAAGAAAAATAGCTGGATCTCCATAAGCCTGAGCTTTGTGGCCTATTAAATTGCCCCTTTTCCCTTCTGCTGTCTCTAGCTCCAAGGAAGCTCTAAAAACCAACAGTCTTATAATGATGGTGGCCATGAAAACCAGCAACCAAGCATCCACTGGAGAGAGAAGAATGGATTTCGTGCTTTTTCAACAACCCCAATAATTGCTATTATTTTACTTGTCTGGCAGTTCCCCGAAAACACCACACACAGGGCTTGTTTTTACAGCAAGTGACTCAGAGTTTGCTCAATCCCTTTTTCCTGGAATGTTTGTTGGGAAAAATCAGTGTCAACTGGTTTAACACTGCATCTGCCTTGGCAGTAATGTAGCTCAGGCTAACAAGAAACTGACTGAAAGACTTAAAAGGAAAAGCAATACATGAGATAACCATAAAGAGCTTTGAAAAGCTCTAACACATTCCTGGGAATCTAGAGGCTCATATTCTTGTGCAGGGCCACATGCATGCTGAATAAAGGTCTGAGAAGGTTCTAACCTCTCTCCTCTGGCTGATTTTGAGGCTTGTGTCAAGTAGGAAATGGAGAATAAGGCAGGATGTAAACTGCCCACCAGAGCATTGATGGAATGCCCCGTAACACACACACCGTCATCAAGGGTTGGGACTCTTACTGTTTTAAGAAAATCAATATCCAATCATGAACTGACCACTGACCTAACTGAACAGAGATTTCAGTGGCCCCACATGACAAAGAATACAGACTTTGCCAAATTAGTATTGGAAAGTCACTAAAAAACAAACAGAAAACAAACAAACAAACAAAGAACAAAAAATAACAATGATAAACTCTGGGTAGGGAGGGATCTGATTTCCAGAGTTGCCACATTATATTACTAGAAGTGTCCAGTATTCAAGAAAAAGAAAAAAAATGAATGAAATAGGAAAGTATGGTCAATACCCAGGGAAAAAATGAGTCAATGGAAACTGTCCTTAAGTAACCCAGACATTGACCTGACTAGACAAAATTTTAGATTAGCTATTTTAAACTAACTAAGGGAATGTGTAACTAAAAAACTAAAGGAAAGTATCTGAACAATGTCACAACAAATAGAGAATATCAATACAGAGATACAAATTATAAAAATAAACCAAATAGATATTCTGGAGTTAAAATGTACAATAAATGAAATAAATGCTTAACACAATGAGTCAACAGGAGACTTGAATGCAGAAGATTTAGTGAACTTGAAAATAAGTTATTATTATCCAGTCTGAGGATAAGAAAGAAAAAAAAAATGAAGAAAAATAAAAAAGTCTCAGAAATCTGTGTGATACCATTGAACATACCCATGTACAAAATTTGGAAATTCCAGAAGAAGAGGAGATAGAGAAAGAATACTTGAGAAAGTAGTGACCAAAACTTTCCAAATATGGTGAAAACTGTTAGTCTACACATACAGAAATGTTAAAAAAAAACCCTCCAGATAGAACAAATTCAAAGATATTCACACCTAGACACATAATCAAACTGTAAAAAAGCCAAGATCAAATAGAGAATCTTGTAAGTGACAAGAGAGACAAGAATCATCATATAAAAGGGATCTTCAATAAGATTAACATCTGCTTTCTCATAAGAAAATATAGAGAGCAGAAACAATTGGATGGCATACTTAAAGTGCAGAAGGAAAATGATCATCAACCACACATTCAATATGCAGCAAAATCTTGCTTAAAAAGTGAAGCAGAAATTAAGACGTTCTCAGATTAAAAACAACAATAACTGAGAGAATTTGTCTCTAGCAAATTGGGTGTCAAGAAATAATGAAGGGAATCTTTCAAGTTGAAATGAAAAGACACTAGACAGTAATTCAAGCCCATATCAAGAAATAATAGTTTTTCTGTGATCAAGATAGTGGAGTAGGAAGACCCTCAGCTTACCTCCCCTACAAACACAAAAACTACAACTACATATAGAACACTCTCTCTGAGAAGAGCCTGAAGACCAGCAGAATGGCTCTTCTACAACCAAGGGTGTGAAAAAAAAAGCCACACCCAGACTGGTTTGAGGGGAAGAGAAGCAATCTAGCTGAGACTCACACCCAGGGTGGGTGACATAAATGAGGAGGCAGAGATCACAAGCTTGGGAATACTCCCTAAGGAGCAAGTAGTTAGAGCCCCATGTTGGGCACTCCAGCCCTGGGGACTGGCACCAGGAAGATGAGCCAGTGGGCTTGCTGGAGGTCTGTAGGAAGCTAAGGCTCTGCTGTTAAAGGTCATGCACACAGACCTGCTCACTCCTGGTCCCAGCACAGAGACAGCAGATTGAAAAGTGCTTTATACTCTGGCTGGCCTCTGAAGACCAACCCAGGGAGCCTCTCAGCCTGCAGTGGGCTCCTGCTCCAACCCTTCCAGCTCCAGCCCTGCTTCTCATCAAGGTGGTGGCTGCCATCACACTGCAGGAGAAGACATGTCTTATGCCATGTTATGGCTCCAGACCCTCCAACGCTGACCATACCCCTCATCAACATCGCGATCACAAGCATGGCCTGGGAGAAGCCTTGGTTCACAACAGAATTCAGCCATAGCCCACTTATTCCCACCTACCCCCACCAAGGCAGAGGCCATCAGCACACCCTGGAAGAAGCCTAGCCTCCACCAGTCTCCACCTCTAGCACCCCCAGCTCTAGTCCATCTCTGCCAAGGCGACAGCCCTGGCATGCCCCCAAAGAAGCCATGACCTGTGCTCACTTCAGATCCAGCTCTCCCAACAAGGCCACTGGGCACAGGCAGATGCATAGAAATGTTCCCATATATGGTCATACCTTCAAGACTGGGATAGGTAGCTGTTTTATTTAATTTCATACAGACAAACCAAGAAAATCAAACAAAATGAGAAGGCAGAGGAATATGCTCCAAATGAGAGAACAAGATAAAACTCCAGAAAAAAAGCTGTAATGAAATAGAAGTAAGTAATTTACCTGATAAAGAGTTCAAAGCAATTGTCATATAAATGCTCATTGAACTAGGGCAAGGAATAGAGGAACACAGTGATAACTTCAAAAACAACACCATCAAACTAGAAGATATAAAAAAGAACTAATCACAGATGAAAAATACAATAACTGAAGTGAAAAATACACCAGAGAGAATCAACAGCAGATTAGATGATATGGAAGAATGTATAAGCAGCCTGGAAAACAGAACAGTGGAAATCACCCAATCAGAACAGCAAAAACAAAAAGAATTTTAAAAAATGAGGATAGTTTAAGTGACCTCTGGAACAACATTAAGTCTACTAACATTCACATAATAAGGGTCCCAGAAGAAGAAGAAGAGAGAGAAATGGGCAGAAAATGCATTTGATGAAATACTGGCTGAAAATGTCCCTAACTTGAAGAAGAAAACAGATTTTCAGTTCCAGGAAACACAGAGAGTCCCGAACAAGATGAACCCAAAGAGAACCACACCAAATCATATGATAACTAAAATGGCAAACATTAAAGAGAGAACTTTAAAGTCAGCAAGAGAAAAACAAAGAGTCACATACAAGGGAACCCTCATAAGGCTATCAGCTGATTTTTAGCAGAATTTTGCAGACCAGAAGGGAGTGGCATAACATATTTAAGTGCTGAAAGGAAAAGAAAAAAAAAAACCTACAAACAAGGGTATTCTACCTGGCAAGGTTATCATTCAAATTGAAGGAGAGAAAAAGAGTTTCCCAAGTAAGCAAAAACTAAAAGAATTCAACACCATTAAACTGGCCTTACAAGAAATGTTAAAGGGTGTCCTTTAAGTGAAAAAGAAAAGGTCATAATATGAAATAGGAAAATATATTTAGAAAAAATATCTCACTGGTAAAAATAAATATATAATGAAGGCAGTGGACCAACCACTTAGAAAAGCCAGCACAAAGGTTAAAAGACAAAAATTGTAAAATCAACTAAAATTACAATAAATCATTAAGGGATACACATAAATATGTAAAATATGACATCAAAAACACATACCATGGGGAGGGGAGTAAAAAATGTAGAGCTTTTCAAATGTACTTGAACTTAAATGACTATCAGTTTAAAACAAATCAGCATCTATATCTGTATCTATAAACCTTATGGTATCTAAAACCCAAAAAACCTACAATACACACAAAAGGAAAAAGGAATCCAAACATAACACTAAAGAAAATCATCAAACCACAAGGGATGAGACTAAAAGAAGAAAAGAATGGAGAAGAACTACAAAACAAACAGAAAACAAGTAATAAGTGCATACTTATCAATAATCACTTTAAATGTCACTGGACTAAATGTGCCAATCAAAAGGCATAGGGTGGCTGACTGGATAAAAAAAACAACAATACCCATCTATATGCTGCCTACAAGAGACCCGCTTCAGAGCTAAAGACACACACAGACTGAAAGTGAGAGGATGGAAAAAAGATATTCCTTACAAATGGAAACAAAAAGAAAGCTGGGGTAGCTATACTAATATCAGACAAAACAGACTTTAAAACAGAGACTGTAACAACAGCAACAACAAAACAAAGAAGGGCATTATATAATGGTGAAAAGGTCAATCAAAAAAGAAGATATACCATTTCTAAACATATAAGTACCTAACATAGCAGCACCTAAATATATAAAGCAAATATTAACAGGCTTAAAGGGAGAAATTGACAGTCATACAGTAACAGTAGAGAACTTTAATACCTCACTTACATCAATGGACAGATCATCTAGACAGAAAATCAATAAGGAAATATTGTCCTTGAACAATACATTAGAGAAGATGGACTTAATAGATATCTATAGAACATTTCATCCCAAAACAGTGGATGGTCATCAGGTACTTGAAAAGATGTTCAACATCACTAATCATCAGGGAAATGCAAATCCAAAACCACAATGAGATATCACCTCACACCTGTTAAATGTTATTACCAAAAAGACAAAAAATAACAAGTGTTGGTGAGGATGTGGAGAAAAGGGAGACCTTGTACACCGTTGGTGGGAATATATTAATAAATTTGTGCAGCCACTATGGAAAACATTATGGAGATTTCTCAAATAATTAAAAATAGAACTACCATATGATCTAGCAGTTCTACTCCTGGTATTCATCTGACCAAAACAAAAACACTAACTTGAAAAGATAAATGCATCCCTATGATCATTGCAGCATTATTTATAATAGTCAAGACATGGAAACATTCTAAGTGTCCATCGATGCGTGAGTGGCAAAGAAAATATGGTATACCTTGATTTATTGTGCCTTACTTTTCTTGCCTTTCACAGGTATCTGTTTTTTAACGAATTGAAGTTTTGTGGCAATCCCATGTTGAAAAAGTCTTTTGGAGGCCTATTTCCAACAACATTTGTTTACTTCATGTCTCTGTTTCACATTTTGGTAATTCTTACAATATTTCAAAATTTCCACTAATATTATATTTTGTGTAGTGATCTGTGAGTGGCAATCTTTGATGTCATCATTGCAAAAAGATTATAACTCTCTGAAGGCTTAGATGATGGTTAATATTTTTTAGCAATAAAGTATTTTTTAATTAAGTTATGTAAATTTTTAAAGACATAAAGCTATTGCACACTTAATAGACTGTAGTATAATGTAAACATAACTTGTGTGCACTGGGAAACCAAAAATTTGTGTTACTGGCTTTATTGTGGTATTTGCTCTATTGCAGTGGTCTGGAAATATATGTTATTGCATTTTACACCAAATATCTATGTGGCTGGTGTGTGAATGCTACAGAAAGTAGAGGAATGTCTATATTTTCTCTGTCCACCACATTGAATTTGTATTGTTTTCCCCCCTCAGTATTTCTACTTGTCCTTCAATACCCAGCTGTCCTTTGATTTCACCACAATAGCCATCTCTGAAGACACAGCTGTTTTTGAGCCCATCCTGTGTTCCATGGGTTATTCTGTGTACCTCTAATAGTTTATTATATCAGCACAACAATCTATTACTTTAGCTCGTCTGCCCTGCCAAGTTCCATTTTGTCAGGCATTAAAAAGAAATCTTCAATAACCTTACAAGCACTCTCTTTAATACACACAGAGAAACCTGATTTACATATATTTTAAGTACTTAAAATAACTAATAATAAATACTTAACAAGTAATTTTAACAAATATTCTATTGCAGAGAAAAATTAAGATGTTAAAATTATAATATCATATCATCACAATAATCTTTGTTTTTCTGTAGGCAATAAATCTCTCAGGGGTTCAGGTACAAGATCGTTCATGAAGGATGGCCTCGACTTCCAGACCAATTTAACTTCAAAACTTCTGATATTGGTTATTTCTTAGGGGTTGTGATTTTTTTCTCTGTCACAGCCACAGTTGGCCTAAAGGTAATAATTTTCTGGGCAGGAATCCAATTCTGTAACTATCTCTGTCAGCATGCCAATTTTGTATTGTACCTGTAAGACTCAGTAGGATCCATCAACATAAGCTCAGATAGTTCTACCATAATACATAAATGTTCTTAAACTAAGTTGTTAGAAAAAAAGTTAACAACTGGAAATAGCTACAGTCAATTTCTGAGTTTTGAAATTTACTGTCACAGATAATTATTTGTGTATATCATGCAGGTTTGCCTCTTATTCTACCTGCCAATGTCTCTTCATGAAGAATCATTTTCTACTCTATTGATATACTTATTAAATACATTCCATTCTCCAGGTGGAGTACTTCCTTTAGTTTTATGGTTATTAGTAAAGTTGAATAAAGCATAGGTAATTTGAAAGAAATTTCCAAATTCATGGAGCTGGCATATTTGAATACCCCTATGTTAATCTTGGAGAGTGAAAAAGAAAAGAGAGAGATAAAGTAGTAGAAAAAAGGAGAAAGAGCTCAGAAAGATATTCTCACTGAAGAAACTTGGCTTGGGGCCCACAAAAACCACCAGTGATGAGAGCTCATGTAATCACACATAATTGTGGGACACACAAAATGTGAACTCGATAGTTAGAAACATTCACTTCCAAAGATGTAAATGCATTAGTTTCTGTTGAACACATTTCTACCTTGTTATGGAAGGGATCTCATACCGACTCTAAACAGAGAGAGTTGGGTAATTCTAAGGAAGAAGCATTTCTTGAATAAGGAATGAGATTCTGTTTTTTCACATACTGAAGATGGACATCTTTAAAATGCTCAGGAGGAGGATTCATACATTTCCTCCCCCCGACCCCACCCCGAGGTTATGCCCTTTTCCCATTTTCAGGACAAATATCAGTACAAAATATCAATACAAATATCACCGCACACTATTAAGTTAAAATGATTATTATGTATGCCACAATTTAAAACAAAAATCAAGTGGTGTGAAAACTGTGTTATATTCCTTAGATATTTATTTATAAACAAATGTTTGATTTAAGCTTCCTATACGTTTTTGAAATAAATACGATATACGAATTAAATTGTTCATATGTCCCTCTTTCTATTTTTGCAAAAGGACTATAGGTGATACACATTGTGGGCATATCTGCATATTTGTCAGACAAAATAACTCAGGATTTTACTTTGTAGTGAGGCTCAAGCAAAAAAGATTCCCTTTAACTGAGGCTTACTGCATACGCACTATATCTTTAGTCTTGGACAATTTTTATAATCTAATAAGTAATATTTGAATGTTGGGGCTGTTCACGAAACAAAATAAATAAAATTATTATTCTTAATATAGCTAATTCCATATAGTGACTCTCAGCAATTTCTTTAACCTGAAATATAGTTTAGGAAACTAAAATGTTATTTCCCACTGCAAGTTATTACTTTAAACATAAAACCCATTTGATCTATATTATAATGTAAACACTAAAAAGAAAAAAAATTGACAATTTACTTTCCACTATTTAGATGATTTTCTAATATATGGTTGATATTATGACTCGTGAGTTTGTCTCAAATGAGGAGGGTGTCAAGTCCAAAAATCTTTTCTTATTAGTCTGGAAGTATAAGCTATTAATAATATGAGAATTCTTCACATCTAGTTGTACATGTAATACATATTTCTCATGTCTTAACATTTTTTAAACTTGAATCAGGTGACTTGACTAAATGGAAGAATACCCAGACTGAATGAGAACATATATGTAGCTTTCCTTCCATCTAAAACCCCTCTGAATGGGAAAGCTGGAGATGCTGAAAGACTTCCTCCACTGAGGAGATGGAGCTAAGAGTCCAGGAAGGCCAAGTGGCTAGAGTTTATGAGACAGCAGTACTAGAAAGAGAGGGCTGCTTAGAAGATTCTCTGGAGACCTATGAAGGGGCCCACTTGAGTATTATTCAACTAAGCACTGATTAATGTGTGAGGAAACCACCCCGGAGACTGGGGAGAGACCCAGTGGAAAAGATAAGCAAGAAGGCTGAAGATCACACAGGGCCTGAAACAGTGTGAGCGCCACTGGCAAAAAGGAGGGAGTTTTATATTAATGAGTGGGGTACCCATACAAGCTATTAACACTTATCCATCAAGTCTTTCATTTGTGAGTATGAACAGATATCAAAGAATCACAACTAGTTGATAAGAACAAGTTGTATGAAAACTAGGAAAGAGATTACAGCCATACCTCACAGATATTGCGGGTTTGGATCCAGACCACTGCAATCAAGCGAATATCACAATAAAATGAGTCACACGGACTTTTTGATATCTGAGTGTACATAAAAGTTATGTTTATACAATACTGTAGTCTATTAAGTGTGCAGTCTCATTATGTCTAAAAAAGAAAACAAGTACTTACCTTAATTTAAAAATAATTTATTGCTAAAAAATGCTAAGCATCATCTGACAACAGAAAACTCCGATTTGTAAAAAACCCAGTATCTGTGAAATACAGTAAAATGAAGCACAATAAAATGTGGTATGTCTGTAAACACATACAAAATGAACTAAATGAGGAAACAGAAAGATAAAATCAGTAGAATTCATATCTAGAGAAAGAGAGAACAACAACCAAAAAAATAGAATGAAGAGGATACCACATCTATAAAACAAGAATGGGCTGCTATACACAAGAATCATCAATCTAGGAAAAAATATATATGATTGCCCCTCAAAGCCAGTGAAATCACTGAATAACAAAAGATATAAGTCTGAAGACTGATCTATAGGAGTGGCATGATCTGAGGAGAGAGTACAAAGAATAACTGAAAAGAGTTATATTGATTTATGTGCCTCAAATTCCCCTGCTAAGAAAACATTGAGAGAATTCTGGTAAAACGTCAACGACATAAAACTGTTAGTTCCCACCTTTTTTTTCCTGGGAAGCATGAAAAAGCAATAATGATAGTGTGAAACAAAAATATAAATTCCATTATGGTTGAAATTAGGCAACTATTGTTCCAAACCCAAAATGTGCAGAGCTGTCAAAAGCAGTGGGAACTGAGAAGGAAGACCTGTAAAAGCTGCCAGGAGACGACACCGTGGTGCTGCTTTCAGAACAGCCAGTAAAGAGTGCTTCTTGGAGGCAAGGTCCACACCTGCTTACAATAACAAAGTGGGGTCTAAAAAGCTGGCAGCAGAAGCCTCCCTGGACCCAGTCTGTTTCCAAAAAGTAGAGGTGGTGGAGCTAAATGACTCCCAGACAAGTCATATTTGCAAAAGCCCATCAGTCACTGTGGCCAAGTGGAAGCACTGAGGATTCACGCTGCAAACCTCCGCAGCTACCCTACTCTACGGGGCAGGTCTGCATCCATCCCTATGCCAACTGACCCTTTTGCATTGACTGAGTGTGGCCCCAGGAAAATCTAACATGTTTTGTAACTACAAAATCTTAGAATGCAGTCCCCCCTCTCCCCCATGCCGGTCGCTTCCTCACTGCTGAAAGCAGGAGCTGGTGAGTCCACCTCTTATCCTTTAGATCTTTGAGGTGTGAGGCTGACACAAGCGCACTGCTTGTCTTCCACTCTTCCACTCTGCATGGATAAGGCACCCAGTAATTCCTTAGATAAGTCTTTATGAGCCCTTCTCTTTGACTTCCGATAGTGAGAAATATCTTCACTACTCTCATTTTTGAGGGGAAGAGGTGGGATTGGAAGTACACCTAAAGATCACCATAGAAAAGTCTTCCTCATAGAGCCCTCCTGCAATCTGCATTCTCTTTTCATCCTTAATGAGAGGGAGGGGCTTATGAGTTACCGGGAGTGTAACTGATTTTTATTAGTCTTCTTTCAGCAAATCCCCAAAGATGGTCTGTCTCATAACTCACTTTGGTTTGTTATACCTATACACTTTGGTTTGGTTTGGTGCTCTTAAAACTTAAATTTAATAATAAAGACATTTTGTGACATATTCCACAGATAGGATGAAGGCCAGTAGCAGAAATATAGGTATTAGGCTACCTAAACATGAGAGAAGATTTACCATAAATCATTTGTCCTGAGGTAAGTACATGATATTGGACTGAGTATCCAGAAACATAGTGGGACATTAGGAGGACACAGAAGTCTTAGTGGCAATCCAGATATGGTGGACAGTGTGATTGCCTCTCTTACATTCATCCAATACCGTCTGAGGAGTAACAGTGTAATGTACAGGATTAACCCCATTCCTAGCCCCCTTTCCCCAAGTCACAGTGATTGGTTTAGGTCTGAGTGCCCAACACCCATCTAAGACCATCAGTATGTAGTCTGAAAGTCCTGAATGTTTCAGGGTTGGCATATACCTTACTTTGGTCTGGAGTAAAGCTAGGGGCATTTGTACAAGTGCTAAACGTATAATCCTAGGAACCAGTTATCATTCACCTTGTAGCCATGTGAGGTCACTAATCTTAAAATGAAACCGATCTTTTAGAAGGCAGAACAGAAAGACATAAAGGAGGTAGTCCCTCAGGGATGTCACTGACCTGATGTATCAAATCCCATATATCTCTAAAACTGCAGGAGTCAGAACTTAATCCTTTTAGATTTAAACTGGTATCTTGTTACTTAAGATCAAAGGTACCCTGCCAAAGCAGTTTTCCAGGTGCTATAGCTAACCTAGAGGTTGGTGGATTCTGGGTCTAGCTTGGAGTAACAATACTAAGAGATAACAAAATGATTACTCAGTCACTGATATCTGTATGGGGGTGGTTTTAAGTGACCTTCACTCCTGTGTTTGTCCTGGAGGTGAGTGGAGAAAATACACATGAACCACTGATATACTAATGGATATGTAATTCAAGCTTGGCTCAGAATTAAGATCGTGGACAGCTGAGAAAGAGAGAGAGAGAGAAAAAAAACCCAACGTAATCTTTGAAAAATAATGAATATGGTCTTTGGCTTGAGATTACATCCCTATTCTAAAATGAGGAAATTGAGCATTAGATAATTTATTTAACTCTCTCAAGGTAATTTACTAGCAAAGTAGATCAAGGATTCAAATTTATGTCTATGAAACCCCAAATATATCACTTTACCTGCTGTATAATGAGTTCCCTGAAACTAGGAATATTTGAGTACTCCTGAACAAACATATATCAGGGCTGCATAGGAGTGAGCCTTTCATCAATTATCTCCTGATTTCTTTCCAACTGTGAAAAATCTGCTTCTATTTTAGTATCTAGTGGGTTGTGAGGCAGGTGTCATAGACAGTTTCAACACTGCCCTCTGAAATAGACTGTTGTCATATATTTAATGATTCCTGTCATCATGTATTTTATCAGAATAGAAGGGAAAGATGAGAGGGAGGTTGGCATGATCTGCTAATATGGACTGGTCATGGGCACTCTGGTTCACCTGCTGCCATGAACACACAGAAGCTGCTGTCAGGGTTCTCTCACTCTCTTTTTTCTTTCTTTCTTTTTCTTTTTTTTTTTTTTCAGCTTTTTCTCAGATCCTCTATACCTTCCTCTATGCATATGTTATTAACACCAGATGTTGTCAAATCTGATTTTCTTATTTGGTATTTGAATGCCTTGTTTATTAGAACTGCTGCCAACGCAGCAAAATTCAAAGTAATTTGCAGGTCTGAATTGCCCATATGCAATTTGGACAGCCTGTGGATTATGCTTAGTGTAGACTGACATGAATTCAGTTTCTTTGAAGTTAATTGTCAGCTCTTAACAGCTATAGTGACTGCAGAATAGTCAGCAAAATGCCGCAATCACCATCATTAAGAAATTTTGAATGACTGCCTTTAGATGCAGCATAAAGCTTACTGATGTGGGGGAAAAAAGATCATTTCAGAATACTGAACATTTATCATGGTACTATTGCCAAGTTCCTAATTATATCTTAAGGCATGGCTTTGTGAAAGAAACTGCAAAGAACTGAATCTACTGTCAAATTCTCCTGATGTTGGCAATGAGAACTGACAGGGCAACATCAAAGCTAACATGCATACCATCCACTGTTGTTACTAATAATTCAATAAACTTTATTATTAAGTGACTCACAGATAAATGACTAAAGAGAGCAGAGAAATTCTGACTTGCAATAACTGAGTAGGGAGAAAACTGTCAGTCCCAAGATAAGAGTTCTGCCTTTACATAATGACAACACTGTCTACAGTTATAACACAGCTGAACTGAAGACAGGGTTCCTGTCAGATCTACTGCACTTACTCAGAAAACACAGCAATAATTGTGAGGCCAAGTCCTAGCAAGAGAACTAGATGACAATACTACAAGCTTTAGGGATAAAAACACTGTTTGATAAAACTTTCAATACATAGAGAACAAATTATACTTTAACTTCTAAAATTTCTCTAAGAAATTTTGTTGATGTTCTTATAGTGAAATATATGATTGACTTGTATCCTGTTACCTTCCCATAGTGATATTTGTCCATAATTTCCATCTCACCTACATGTGACATTCTGATCTTTTGGCTCTCTGACTCAGGCTGATGTGGAAATGTTCTAATTTTTGTTCCTATACATAAATTCCATTTTATAACCGCTGTGTTCTATTTCCAATGCTTTTTCAGAGCTTGATAGCACCAGATTATCCCATTTAAATCTCTCAAACTACTTGCAAATTAATCTACCTAGTTGTCAGTGAGAAAGCTGACAATCAAGTTAACAATCTGTGCAAAGATAAACAACTAACGAGTGGAAGATCCAGGGCTTAAGCCTAGTCTATTAAATGCAAATTTCATGACTTGTCCTCAACTCTACATGCTGCTTCCCAGCAAGATGGTCTTTATTTCCTTCAGAGTATGCCTTCTATATACTAAATAATTTATCAGTGCACAGAATTTCAAGGAAGGGATCTATGGAATCAAATAATTTACATTTTTATCATTTCATTTTGCCTTGTGAACTAACTGATAAAATTGCAGGGTGATTTATAGAAACAAGAAATACTAATATCTTTGACTTTCACAAATATAGTAGGGAAATTCCGTAACCCTGTAATAAATACTTATCCTCTTACATCTTACTTCTTTTGACAAAAGTTGATGTTGCCCCATTTTAGGAGGTGGTGGTCTATGAAAAGATGCTGCAATTTAAGGGAAGGAGGAATTGGGACGGAGGAAGAACAGCTTACTTCTGAAATTATGTCTCATAAGGCAAGTGTGAATAACAAATTTCAAACCATGGGAATGAAATTAGTGATATAGTGTATGACTTGAGAAATTCTCAGAATAGGAATTCAAACATGTCGAGAAGGAAACAGCAAATTCAGGTTCCAGATTAAGGCCAAGCCTCCGACCTCTGGTCCAGGCTTCAAAATCTTGGCTTCTCAGGGCTCAACTGCTCTCACTCCAGTACTTTCCTTCTCTGCTGGATCCCTCCCATCATCAAGTCAACCTGCGTAAGATCCTCCAATTTAAAATTTAATCAATGTAACTCCTATGGACTACATTGTCAATGTCAGCCATTGACCAATACTTGGCATCATTGACTGTCACTCCTCACCTCTCACATCACTGGAAAGCTTTGCTAAAGGCATCTGTTACCTCAGTGCCTTTAAATAAATATGACATTTTAAAGGTCTTTGTGTCTGGCTTCTCTATGGCACTCACCACTGTGAGCCATTCAGACTTTAAAGCGTTTGGTCTTCCAGGTGTGCCTGATACAACAAAAGCTATTCTCTCTCATTCTCTTTTGGGATCTCTCCTTTCATCTCATTCTTAAAGTTCAAGGTCCTTATGCCTCTGTCATAAGACTTCTCATCCCACGTTACACAAGTGCCCTGAATTTATCCCATCAGTGACCTCAATTACAGATATATGCCAATGGCTCATTTATCTGGTTATTCAATTTATGCTACTGAAAGCCTATGATGGGCCAGGCCAAACATCATTCCTGAGTCTAGGACTATGTATCCTCATACATACAGAGGTGAATTGCAGTCACTTTAAATTTCACTGATCATATCTCATCATCTTCCACACCAAGCCTGCCCCTGCTGAGTGTATCCTGTTTCAGAAAATCCTATGAAAGTTGAACCGATGACTTTAGGGCTTGTTAAATGTCACCAGTATACCTCGCAATCCTCTAGTGGGTCTCTCTTCATATCTCATATTCATCACCATGCAGTCTGCTCTACTGTCTTTTAAAATAATGCTCTTCCATAAACGAAAATCTAATTATGTAACTACGGTCTTAAAAATCGTCACTGGTTTTCCATTGACCTTAAAATGAGACCTCCCATTTCAAATATGGAGGAGTGTGTGGGTCCCATTTTCCTCTTTATCCTGATCTGATTATTTTGCAGCCTCCTTCCTACTCAGCTCTACTACTGGACTGTTTTACCCATTAAGGGAATCAGGCCATTCCATGGCAGAATTTTAGTATTTTTATTGTGTCATTTCACATTTTCCATGTATACTCCCAGTAACTTATTTGTTGTTGTTACTATCATAACTGGAATCCTTTCCTCTACTATAATTTGTAACTAGTTTTTGTTTTTATATAAGAAACACATATTTCAATGTCCTTGGTAGCTGCAGAGAAAGAGAATAATCCTTTCAGTTACTTTGAGACTGTTTGAGCAGGAAATGAAATTTGATGTGGGCCTGAAGAGTATTCAGGGTGTTATCAGAAGGGAGCTGTAGGAGATGGTTTATCACATAGACAAGACGAAAGGAACAGGGTGGCAACCTAAAGGAAAGAGCAGGTTGTTAACTTTAGTCTTGGTACAAGTGATGTGAGGTGAGGATGAGGTTGGGAAGATGAGGGACTGTGTTTAAGAGCCTAGAATTGCTTGCGAAAGTGTAGATTAGTTAAAGAGCGAGTGTAAATTCTTCTCATTTTCTCAGAAATAATTGGACCTTTCTTAAAATACAGTGCATTTTAAAGATTAAATAACTCTTATTTAATTATTAGGAAAACTAGGTCTCCTCTCTCTACTCTCTAATGAGAAATGGAACTTTTTCTCGAAAAGGAGATTTTGATGCACTATTATATCACAGGGTATCATATCATATTAATATATGCAAACACACAAAGTTTAATCTCTTTCTTGGAAAGATGTTGAGATACAGAACTTATACAAAATATGAAGATGACCCATCACATCATGGGCAAAGTGGCAAAGCACTTTCTTTCTTTCTTTCTTTTTCTTCCTTCCTTCCTTCCTTCCTTTCTTTCTCTTTCTCTCTTTCTTCTTTCTTTCTTTCTCTCTCTCTTTCTTTCTCTCTCTCTTTCTCTCTCTCTCTTTCTTTCTTTTCTTTCTTTCTTTCTTCTTTCTTTCTTCTTTCTTTCTTTCTTTCTTTCTTTTTCTTTCTTTCTTTCTTTTCTTTCTTTCTTTCTTTCTTTCTTTCTTTCTTTCTTTCTTTCTTTCTTTCTTTCTTTCTTTCTTTCTTTCCTTTCTTTCTTTCTTTCTTTCCTTTCTTTCTTTCTTTCTTTCTTCCTTTCTTCCTTCCTTCCTTCCTTCCTTCCTTCCTTCCTTCCTTCCTTCCTTCCTTCCTTCCTTCCTTCCTTTCTTCCTTTTTTTCTTTCCTTTCTTTCCTTCTTTCCTTCTTTCTTTCTCTTTCTCTCTTTTCTTTCTTTCTTCTTTTTTTTTTCTTAACTATTTCTCCTAAATTCATAGACAGAAATTTATCTACTGTGATCTTGAAGGGGTGTGTCTATGTGGGAACATCCCTGTGTAGACTGTGTGTGTCCAATGTCTTTGCTGCGAGGGATGATTTTGGTACCAGGTCTTTACTATGAGTGTGATGGTCATTATCCCCTGAATAGCGGATGCTGTTGGCTTTGGAGTATCTAAAGTCTGTGCAGGGTGTCAGGTGGGGCTTCCTCTCTGCTTGTGGCTGTTGCCACCCTGTCAGGGGTGGGGTCTGTTCCCCAGCTTTTGGAGTAGAAGCCCTGAAGGTTGGATTAAATCACGCTCCTTTACCCTTGAGTAAGTGTCCTGCCCCAAAGGAGGTGATTGCTGAAGCAAGTGAGGCCCCTGTGGTCAGAGAGAACCTATGCATCGCCTGTGCAGGCGTTCGTGGTTCCACTCAGAAGCAGCCCAAGGCTGTGTTCCTTCCTCTGCTGTATTCATCCCAGATCTGGTGCAAGGATGTGGCATGGAAGAGGCCAAAGGTTGACGCGTCTGGGCTTCGGGAATTGAGGTGGCTGCATAGCCGCCTGAAATCTGGGCTGTCTCTGTGGCAGTGTTCTCCCAGGACCTGTCTGCCCCAGATCCATCACTAATCCGCCATGTGGAGTGGGCACACGGGGGGACACTCTTGCTGGGAGGTGAATCACTGTGTTCCTGAGTGCTCTGACGAGAGCCACCCCTGCCCCACCCGGATCACACCCTAGGCACCCCGTTCTATCTGCGAAGCTACACAGTCTTCCTGGTGTCGGGAATTTCTTTCTTGACCCCTTTGCTGCTTCCTCTTCCATTCTTTCTTGGAATTCTCACTCCGTGTGATAAATATCATACGACTTTAAAAACCTTCTTTAGGCAAAGTTTCCAAAATGTTTACTTCCAACTGGAACTAAATTCTAGAGTTTCCTATCCAACTACTAATTAAAAATTCCACTTGGTTAGGCAAAAGGTATGTCAAAATTAATATGTCCAAAACCCAAATCTATCTCTAAATTCACAGAGGCCTTATCTAAAGTAGTTTCACCAGAACACCTGCTTTTCTGTATCTGAAAACCTCTTTGTTATTTCACAGCTCATAAAAATGTTTTAGATTATTTGATTTTTAAAGTTTCCATGATATATGGTAATATATAGGAGGACAGTTTCAGTTCTTTATTGTTACATTACACCCACCCAGAATCATAGAGGCTGAAGCCCACCTTGACCATCCTCAAGTGCGGGTTGATGCAGCTCAGGTAGGTGGCTCCTCCGCTCCGTTTGGTGTTGGCTGGAGTTGCCATCACCTGGGGGTTTGACTGGGGTGCACACGTTCCAGGTGGCTCAGTTACATGGCTGGCAGGAGATGCCAGCTTTTAGCTGAGGGCTCAGCTCGGGTTGTCAGCTGGGACATCCCGGTTCTCCTGCACGTGGCTTCTCCACATGACTTATGCTTCTCTCAGCCCAGCCACTAGGGTCCAGACAGAGCCTCCCTAGCACCACAGGCAGATGTCACAGATGCTAAGCGGGGTCACCTGTGCCTCACCGTATGGGCCGCAACAAGCCACAGGGCCAGCCAGGATGAAGGGGAGTGGAAATGGACTCCACCTTTCAATAGGAGGCATGGGAAAGCATCTGCAGCATCTCTAATCCCAAGGGTCAGCTCCCCGATCAAAATTACTTACATTTCTCCCACCTGCAAAGTACATGCGCCCCTCTTAAAACCTCCTGAATTCTCATCCTATATGAATGAATTCTTATCAGGCTCAGGCTTAAGATACAGGATTTCATCATTTAAATCAGGTTCAGTTGTAGATGAGGTTCTTCGTGTGTTTCTTCAGGTGTGGAGATCTACCTACCTCACCACCCCTCATGCCCAATATGAAATGGGGCCAAAGAAACAGGGTAACTGCAACAGACACTCCTGTGCAAAAAGGAGGTGTTAAGGGCTAAATTGTGTTCCCCCAATTCATATGTTGACTGTATTTGGAGATAAGGCTTTTAAAAAGACAAGATCGAGGTAAATTGGGGCCATCCGGGTGGGACCTAATCCACCTACTAATACACAAGGGAAGGACAAGAGCCTCATAACACTCACTGGACTACAGTCTTCTGAATCCAGCCAAGCCCACGCCGCACAATCGCCCTGTTCCTGGGAGAGTGGTCCTTGGTTAGGAATCAGTCTGTTTAACAGGGATGCTTCCTCATGGCTTTTGGCTCCATCATCTGTGTTCCTGGTGTTCCTGTTCCATAAGAAATGGCCTGTGTTTGCAGCTGAGTAATTTTCTAAGCCTGCTTCCTGACCATAGAAGTTTGGGGGCTCAAAGGCATCTTTTTCACTTTGAAGTGTTTCTGCCACTCTCAGTACAAGTAAAATACCTCCTTTTAATACTGTGGGTTAAATTCTAGGTATCAAATTATAATCCACTCTATGATATTAAAGCAATACCCATGAATTCTCACAGATGGGGCCCTCTCAGCTTTGGGAAGCCCTTCACAGTACTGTGCGACACTCCCCTCAATTTCTTAGAAGCCCTTTTGTTTAGTGGAAGAACTGTGGGTAACGTCCTAAAGCTTTCTAAGGTTTCAACAGAGGGTCTGACAGACATACCCTTGACTTAATCTTTATACTGGCAGCCCCCTAGATTTGGTCTTTGCCCTGGAGCCATTTCTTACTGGCTAAACTTTGGATCCCTGGTGAAACTGAGGGAACCATTTTGTTTTTCAACTCAGTAAGTCCTAGGTTGGAAATTCTCTAAATTACCAGCCACTTTTACTGAAAGTTGCTTTTTTTTTTTTTTTCTTTTGGTTTTGTAGTTTTTCGCAGTCAGTTAAAGGAAGCCAGTTGGTATTCATTCTTCCTGGAAATCTCCTTTTTCAGATTCACAAGTTCATTTTATACATTTTCTTGCTTCCATCTTACTGCATGGAATATTCAGCTAGCATTTATACTGTGTATAAGCTGGGATCTCTTTTCTGAAGACTTAAATAGTAATTTTGTTGGCAAATTTCTCACTGCCTTCCCAGCCTTCACAGCCTGCTCTAAACTTGATCTTCTGCCTGATTCCAAAGCCACCTTCACAAGTACCATCTTCTGTTTCAATTATATATTGATGAATAACAAAAGCCCTCAAAGTTAATGGTGTAAAATATTTACGATTTTTCACAATTCCATGCGTTGACTGACTGTAGATTATTTACATTCTTTCATGTAAAAGTGCACACAGCTGCCACCGACTTCCCGAGGTTCTCGTTCCACTAAGCGTCAGGTGCAGGCTATGGTTGGTGCCTGAGGCTGCAACTCTGAAAGGGCTGACTCACTGCAGGCGGCTGGTGCTCGTCTCCACTGGGGGCTCCCGAAGGCTGTTGGCCAGGGCACCTGAGTTTCCAACCACCTGAACAAGCCATGTTGCTTGGGCTTCTTTCTCATTTAATGACTGGGTTCCAAAAGGCAGACTTCGAAGAAATGATCTCCTTAAATCTCTGACTTGGAAGCTACATTGCATCACTCCCTGCCTTTTCCTAGTTAAAACAAGTCACTGGACTGGCCCAGATTCAAGGGGGATGCAAGTAGTCTCTACCTATTGATTAGAATAGCGGTAAAATATATTTGCTACAGAATCTACAAAATTGGGTCTTGACTTAGTGTGTATTAAATAAATGTTCTTTGAAAGAATGAAGGAATGGAAGAATGAATGCTCTCATCTAAGCCAAGAGCACATTTCATTCGCACTCTGTCAGTTGAGAGAGCACTAATATTTCAAGACGTATTTTAATTATCCATTATCTGGGATGCCTTTTTAATTCAACTATTGGATAACGGCTTTCTTTTCATTTTAATTAAATTATAATGAGCTTCATGCCCAGCATAGCACTTAAATAATATATTCACTTCTATCTTCACTGGAATGCAGGCAAGCTGAGAGAAAGTAAGTTCGTGTGTTATTCATATATTTTCACCAAGTACCTAACACTGTGTCTTTTATATTAGTCCTTAATAAATAATTGTGAATATTTGGTGTTTTATATTAATAACCTTAAACCATGACTTAAACATAAGTTTACAAAATTTTATGAAAGAAATTTTGTTCATAAGAATACATATTTTAAAAAAATTGTATTGAAATATAGTTGACTTACAATGTTGTGTTAGAAATACATATTGTTAAAATAAACATTTTATTTTATTTATTTATTTTTTAAACATCTTTATTAGAGTATAATTGCTTTACAATGGTGTGTCAGTTTCTGCTTTATAACAAAGTGAATCACTTATACATATACATATGTCCCCATATCTCTTCCCTCTTGCATCTCCCTCCCTCCCACCCTCCCTATCCCTCCCCTCTAGGCGGTCACAAATCACCGAGTTGATCTCCCTGTGCTATGCGGCTGCTTCCCACTAGCTATCTATTTTACGTTTGGTAGTGTATATATGTCCATGCCACTCTCTCATTTTGTCACAGCTTACCCTTCCCCCTCCCCGTATCCTCATGTCCATTCTCTAGTAGGTCTGCGTCTTTATTCCCGTCTTGCCCCTAGGTTCTTCTGACCATTTTCTTTTTTTTTTTTTTTTTTTAGATTCCATATATATGTGTTAGCATATGGTATTTGTTTTTCTCTTTCTGACTTACTTCACTCTTTTTGACAGTCTCTAGGTCCATCCACCTCACTACAAATAACTCAGTTTCGTTCCTTTTCATGGCTGAGTAATATTCCATTGTATATATGTGCCACATCTTCTTTATCCATTCATCTGTTGATGGACACTTAGGTTGCTTCCATGTCCAGGCTATTGTAAATAAAGCTGCAATGAGCATTTTGGTACATGACTCTTTTTGAATTATGGTTTTCTCAGGGTATATGCCCAGTAGTGGGATTGCTGGGTTGTATGGTAGTTCTATTTTTAGTTTTTTAAGGAACTTCCATATTGTTCTCCATAATGGCTGTATCAGTTTACATTCCCACCAACAGTGCAAGAGGGTTCCCTTTTCTCCACACCCTCTCCAGCATTTATTGTTTCTAGATTTTTTTGAGGATGGCCACTCTGACGGGTGTGAGATGATATCTCATTGTAGTTTTGATTTGCATTTCTCTAATGATTAATGATGCTGAACATTCTTTCATGTGTTTTTTGGCAATCTGTATATCTTCTTTGGAGAAATGTCTATTTAGGTCTTCTGCCCATTTTTGGATTGGGTTGTTTGTTTTTTTGATATTGAGCTGCATGAGCTGCTTGTAAATTTTGGAGATTAATCCTTTGTCAGTTGCTTCATTTGCAAATATTTTCTCCCATTCTAAGGGTTGTCTTTTCACCTTATTTATGGTTTCTTTCACTGTGCAAAAGCTTTTAAGTTTCATTAGGTCCCATTTGTTTATTTTTGTTTTTTTTCCATTTCTCTAGGAGGTGGGTCAAAAAGGATCTTGCTGTGATTTATGTGATAGAGTGTTCTGCCTATGTTTTCCTCTAAGAGTTTGACGGTATCTGGCCTTACATTTAGGCCTCTAATCCATTTTTAGGTCTCTAATCCATTTATTTTTGTGTATGGTGTTAGGGAGTGTTCTATTTTCATTCTTTTACATGTTGCTGTCCAGTTTTCCCAGCACCACTTACTGAAGAGGGTGTCTTTTCTCCACTGTATATTCTTGCCTCCTTTATCAAAGATAAGGTGACCATATGTGCATGGGTTTATCTCTGGGCTTTCTATCCTGTTCCATTGATCTATATTTCTGTTTTTGTGCCAGTACCATATTGTCTTGATTACTGTAGCTTTGTAGTATAGTCTGAAGTCAGGGAGCCTGATTCCTCCAGCTCGGTTTTTCTTTCTCAAGATTGCTTTGGTTACTCGGGGTCTTTTGTGTTTCCATACAAATTGTGAAAAATTTTTTTCTAGTTCTGTGAAAAATGCCAGTGGTAGTTTGATAGGGATTGCATTGAATCTGTAGATTGCTTTGGGTAGTAGAGTCATTTTCACAATGTTGATTCTTCCAATCCAAGAACATGGTATATCTCTCCATCTATATGTATCATCTTTAATTTCTTTCATCAGTGTCTTACAATTTTCTGCATACAGGTCATTTGTCCCCTTAGGTAGATTTATTCCTAGATATTTTATTCTTTTTGTTGCAATGGTAAATGGGAGTGTTTTCTTAATTTCACTTTCAGATTTTTCATCATTAGTGTATAGGAATGCAAGAGATTTCTGTGCGTTAATTTTGTATCCTGCTACTTTACCAAATTCATTGACTAGCTCTAGTAGTTTTCTGGTAGCATCTTTAGGATTCTCTATATATAGTATCATGTCATCTGCAAACAGTGACAGCTTTACTTCTTCTTTTCCAATTTGGATTCCTTTTATTTCTTTTTCTTCTATGATTGCTGTGGCTAAAACTTTCAAAACTATGTTGAATAATAGTGGTGAGAGTGGGCAACCTTGTCTTGTTCCTGATCTTAGTGGAAATGGTTTCAGTTTTTCACCATTAAGGACAATGTTGGCTGTGGGTTTGTCATATATGGCCTTTATTATATTGAGGAAAGTTCCCTCTATGCCTACTTTCTGGAGGGTTTTTATCATAAATGGGTGTTAAATTTTGTCAAAAGCTTTCTCTGCATCTATTGAGATGATCATATGATTTTTCTCCTTCAATTTGTTCATATGGTGTATCACGTTGATTGATTTGTGTATATTGAAGAATCCTTGCATTCCTGGGATAAACCCCACTTGATCGTAGTGTATGATCCTTTTAATGTGCTGTTGGACTCTGTTTGCTAGTACTTTGTTGAGGATTTTTGCATCTATGTTCATCAGTGATATTGGCCTGTAGTTTTCTTTCCTTGTGACATCTTTGTCTGGTTTTGGTATCAGGGCGATGGTGGCCTCATAGAATGAGTTTGGGAGTGTTCCTCCCTCTGCTATATTTTGGAAGAGTTTGAGAAGGATAGGTGTTAGCTCTTCTCTAAATGTTTGATAGAATTTGCCTGTGAAGCCATCTGGTCCTGGGCTTTTGTTTGTTGGAAGATTTTTAATCACAGTTTCAATTGCAGTGCTTGTGATTGGTCTGTTCATATTTTCTATTTCTTCCTGGTTCAGCCTCGGAAGGTTGTGCATTTCTAAGAATTTGTCCATTTCTTCCAGGTTGTGCATTTTATTGGCATATAGTTGCTTGTAGTAATCTCTCATGATCCTTTGTATTTCTGCAGTGTCAGTGGTTACTTCTCCTTTTTCATTTCTAATTCTATTGATTTGAGTCTTCTCCTTTTTTTCTTGATAAGTCTGGCTAATGGTTTATTAATATTGTTTATCTTCTCAAAGAACCAGCTTTTAGTTTTATTGATCTTTGCTATCGTTTCCTTCATTTCTTTTTCATTTATTTCTGCTCTGATCTTTATGATTTCTTTCCTTCTGCTAACTTTGGGGTTTTTTTTGTTCTTCTTTCTCTAATTGCTTTAGGTGTAAGGTTAAGTTGTTTATTTGAGATGTTTCTTGTTTCTTAAGGTAGGCTTGTATAGCTATAAACTTCCCTCTTAGAACTGCTTTTGCTGCATCCCATAGGTTTTGAATGGTTGTGTTTTCATTTTCATTTGTCTCTAGGTATTTTTTGATTTCCTCTTTGATTTCTTCAGTGATCTCTTGGTTATTAAGTAGTGTGTTGTTTAGCCTCCATGTGTTTGTATTTCTTACAGATTTTTTCCTGTAATTGATATCTAGTCTCATAGCGTTGTGGTTGGAAAAGATACTTGATACGATTTCAATTTTCTTAAATTTACCAAGGCTTGATTTGTGACCCAAGATATGATCTATCCTAGAGAATGTTCCATGAGCAATTGAGAAGAATGTGTATTCTGTTATTTTTGGATGGAATGTCCTATAAATATCAATCAAGTCCATCTTTTTTAATGTATCATTTAAAGCTTGTGTTTCCTTATTTATTTTCATTTTGGATGATCTGTCCATTGGTGAAAGTGGGGTGTTAAAGTCCCCTACTATGATTGTGTTACTGTCGATTTCCCCTTTTATGGCTGTTAGTATTTGCCTTATGTATTGAGGTGCTCCTATGTTGGGTGCATAAATATTTACAATTGTTATATATTCTTCTTGGATTGATCCCTTTATCATTATATAGTGTCCTTCTTTGTCTCTTGTAATAGGCTTTGTTTTTTTTTTTTTTTAATTAATTAATTAATTAATTTATTTTTAGCTGTGTTGGGTCTTCGTTTCTGTGCGAGGGCTTTCTCTAGTTGCGGTGAGCGGGGGCCACTCTTCATTGCGGTGTGTGGGCCTCTCACTATCGCGGCCTCTCTTGTTGCGGAGCACAGGCTCCAGACGCGCAGGCTCAGTAGTTGTGGCTCACGGGCCCAGTTGCTCCGCGGCATGTGGGATCTTCCCAGACCAGGGCTCGAACCCGTGTCCCCTGCATTGGCAGGCAGATTCTCAACCACTGCGCCACCAGGGAAGCCCTAGGCTTTGTTTTAAAGTCTATTTTGTCTGATAAGAGAATTGCTACTCCAGCTTTCTTTTGATTTCCATTTGCATGGAATATCTTTTTCCATCCCCTCACTTTCAGTCTGTATGTGTTCCTAGGTCTGAAATGGGTCTCTTGTAGACAGCGTATATATGGGCCTTGTTTTTGTATCCATTCAGCCAGTCTATGTCTTCTGGTTGGAGCATTTAGTCCATTTACATTTAAGGTAATTATCGATATGTATGTTCCTATTACCATTTACTTAATTGTTTTGGGTTTTTTATTGTAGGTCTTTTCCTTTCTTGTGTTTCCTGCCTAGAGAAGTTCCTTTAGTATTTGTTGTAAAGCTGGTTTGGTGGTGCTGAATTCTCTTAGCTTTTGCTTGTCTGTAAAGCTTTTAATTTCTCCATCAAATCTGAATGAGATCCTTGCTGGTTAGAGTAATCTTGTTTGTAGGTTTCTCTCTTTCATCACTTTAAATATGTCCTTCCACTCCCTTATGGCTTGCAGAGTTTCTGCTGAAAGGTCAGCTGTTAACCTTATGGCGATTCCCTTATGTGTTACTTGTTGTTTTTCCCTTGCTGCTTTTAATATTTGTTCTTTGTGTTTAATATTTGATAGTTTGATTAATAAGTGTCTTGGCGTGTTTCTCCTTGGATTTATCCTGCATGGGAGTCTCTGTGCTTCCTGGACTTGATTGACTATTTCCTTTCCCATATTAGGGAAGTTTTCAATTATAATCTCTTCAAATATTTTCTCAGTCCCTTTCTTTTTCTCTTCTTCTTCTGGGACCCCTATAATTCGAATGTTGGTGCATTTAATGTTGTCCCAGAGTTCTCTGAGACTGTCCTTAATTCTTTTCATTCTTTTTTCTTTATTTTGCTCTGCAGTAGTCATTTCCACTATTTTATCTTCCAGGTCACTTATCCGTTCTTCTGCCTCAGTTATTCTGCTATTGATTCCTTCCAGAGAATTTTTCATTTCTTTTATTGTGTTGTTCATCTCTGTTTGTTTGCTCTTTAGTTCTTCTAGGTCCTTGTTAAACGTTTCTTGTATTTTCTCCATTCTATTTCCAAGATTTTGGATCATCTTACTATCATTACTCTGAATTCTTTTTCAGGTAGACTGTCTATTTCCTCTTCATTTGTTTGGTCTGGTGGGTTTTTGCCTTGCTCCTTCATCTGCTGTGTGTTTCTCTGCCTTCTCATTTTGCTTAACTTACTGTGTTTGGAGTCTCCTTTTCACAGGCTACAGGTTCGTAGTTTCCGTTGTTTTTGGTGTCTGTCCCCAGTGGCTAAGGTTGGTTCAGTGGGTTGTGTAGGCTTCCTGGTGGAGGGGACTAGTGCCTGTGTTGTGGTGGATGAGGCTGGATCTTGTCTTTCTAGTGGGCAGGTCCATGTCTGCTGGTGTGTTTTGGGGTGTCTGTGGCCTTATTATGATTTTAGGCAGCCTCTCTGCTAATGGATGGGGCTGTGTTCCTGTCTTGCTAGTTGTTTGGCATAGGGTGTCCAGCACTGTAGCTTGCTGGTCGTTTAGTGGAGCTGGGACTTGCGTTGAGATGGAGATCGCCGGGAGATTTTCGCCATTTGATATTACGTGGAGCTGGGAGGTCTCTTGGTGACCAGTGTCCTTATCTTGGCTCTCCCACCTCAGTGGCACAGCCCTGATGCCTGGGTGGAGCACCAAGAACCTGTCCTCCACACAGCTCAGAATAAAAGGCAGAAAAAAAAGAAAGAAAAAGATAAAATAAAATAAAATAACATAAAGTTATTAAAATAAAAAATAATTATTAAGAAAAAAAAATTTTTTAAGTAAAAAGAAAGAAATAATGGACAGACAGAACCCTAGGACAAATGGTAAAAGCAAAGCTATACAGACAAGTCACACACAGAAGCATACACATACACACTCACAAAAAGAGAAAAAGGGAAAAAAATATATTGTTGCTCCCAAAGTCCGCCTCAATTTGGGATGATTCGTTGTCTATTCAGGTATTCCACAGATGCAGGTACATCAAGTTGTTTGTGGAGCTTTAATCCGCTGCTTCTGAGGCTGCTGGGAGAGATTTCCCTTTCTCTTCTTTGTTCGCACAGCTCCCGGGGTTCAGCTTTGGATTTGGACCCGCCTCTGCATGTAGGTCTCCTGAGGGCGTCTGTTCCCCGCTCAGACAGAACGGGGTTAAAGGAGCAGCTGCTTCGGGGGCTCTGGCTCAGTCAGGCCGGGGGGGAGGGAGCGGTACGGAGGAGGCGGGGCGAGCCTGCGGCGGCAGAGGCGTCGTGACGTTGCAGCAGCCCGAGGCGCGCCGTGCGTTCTCCCGGGGAAGTTGTCCCCGGATTACGGGAGCCTGGCCGTGGCGGGCTGCACAGGCTCCCGGGAGGGGCGGTGTGGAGAGTGACCTGTGCTCGCACACAGGCTTCTTGGTGGTGGCAGCAGCAGCCTTAGCGTCTCATGCCCGTCTCTGGGGCCCGTGCTGATAGCCGCGGCTCGCGCCCATCTCTGGAGTTCGTTTAGGCGGCGCTCTGAATCCCCTCTCCTCGCGCACCAGGTAACAAAGAGGTAAGAAAAAGTCTCTTGCCTCTTCGGCAGCTGCAGACTTTTTCCCGGATTCCCTGCCGGCTAGCTGTGGTGCACTAGCCCCTTCAGGCTGTGTTCACGCCGCCAACCCCAGTCCTCTCCCCGGCATCCGACCGAAGCCCGCGCCTCAGCTCCCAGCCCCGCCCGCCCCGGCAGGTGAGCAGACAAGCCTCTCGGGCTGGTGAGTGCTGGTCGGCGCCGAGCCTCTGTGCGGGAATCTCTCCGCTTTGCCCTCCACACCCCTGTGGCTGCGCTCTCCTCCGTGGCTCCGAAGCTTCCCCCCTCTGCCACCCGCAGTCTCCGCCCGCGAAGGGGCTCCTAGTGTGTGGAAACCTTTCCTCCTTCACAGCTCCCTCCCACTGGTGCAGGTCCCGTCCCTATTCTTTTGTCTCTGTTATTTCTTTTTTCTTTTGCCCTACCCAAGTACGTGGGGATTTTCTTGCCTTTTGGGAGGTCTGACGTCTTCTGCCAGCGTTCAGTGGGTGTTCTATAGGAGCAGTTCCACGTGTAGATGTATTTCTGATGTATCTGTGGGGAGGAAGGTGATCTCCGCGTCTTACTCTTCCGCCATCTTCTCTCAGCCTCCTATTTTAACTTCTTTATCTTAAAATGATTGGTTGGTGATATTGCAAAAAAAAAAAAAATTAGGAGCTTCAATTAAATAGTGAGAAGTCAAAGTCCCTTGATAAATATAACTTAACAAATAGCTTCTGTCCAGAGGAAATACCTTGAATATACAAAAATGAAGTGTATTAAAGAGTCTAAATTTAGAAAGCTATTACATATTCCGTATTTTAAATATTCCATATATTCCCAGTGCCAATATGTTGTGAATTATTAACAAATGCAAACACTACTGCTTTTTCTTTTATGACTTAAAAAGAATGTTGGTGCCAGAGAAATGTGTTGGTTGTTCACTTTAGAAATGACATATTTGATATCTTCATTATCATTATTAAAAATGCTCAGTTGGGTGGAAAGAATTTGACAACAGTGATAAGTTCTATTGAATGAAGGAAAGGTTTAGAATTGTTTGTAACACATCTGAATCACTGCTGAATATGCAAAGTTTGCAAGCATTTTCTTTTAACACCCAGAGAGGTATTATGATTCATTTTCACTTTAAAACAATGTTTTAAAATTGTGATCTTTAGAGCAAATACCAGAATCATCTAATTTACTGGCAAAACATGCAATATACAAGCCCAGGTATAGCAAATATCAATGCATATATATGAGGGATATACGAGCCCAGTTACATTACTAAATCTGAATTCTTGGAGGTAAGATATGAGTATTGTTGTTTTTAACTAGCTCATCCAAATAATTTTTAAAAGTAAATTCTAACATTTTCTAAAGTATGTTTTTTTTAGTTACGTTAGAAACCATGATAGTCAAATATGCGTATTAATAGTCAAGTATGACACCCACACTCACATCACATGTTTTCTTTGAGAATCTAAAAGTTAATCTCTGCCGTGGAAACCTGGACCTTCTGAAGAAGCTGAAAGAGACGCCAGGTAGGTCAGATCCCATAATATGACACTCATCTGGTGCTGATGCGATCCTTTTTCTTCACATTCAATAACAACTGTAAGACTTTCTCTCTGGAAAGACATCTTGTGCTTTCAACATGAAGGTCATAACAGAAGATGATTATGATGTTTGTTATGAAGACATAAAGAAATTCCTTAAAATATATAATCAGAGAGAAGGTAAAGGGTGGTGATACGCAAGAAATTAATATAATGAAATGTAAACAGAATCAGCAAAGTGAAATATTGATTCTCTGAAATTACTTAATTCTTTTCAAACCTCTGGTGAAAAACAGGGCAAAATGTAAGTATATGATTGCCTTGGCTGGTAAGCAAAGCAGTGAGACTTTGTGGGCCAATCATCTAATCATATGGAAGAGGAAGTAGTGAGGGGTAAGTCTGTTATTTCAGCTGTTTTTCCCTTTTAAAGTGGTTACTGATTTCCCAAGTTTAATTGGCATTTGAGGTGATAAAGAAGACAGAACTTTTGGCAGGCTTATGTGGGTGGAGTTCAGGACCTGCCAAAGATGAGAGGCCCCAATGAACCTCTCAGGATTCCACTTGGGGACCCAAAGGACTATTCAAAGGGCTAATCTGAGCAACCCACAGAGGAATCATATCAGTCCCTCACTGGATTATTAGGGTGATTCCCCCCCAACTACCTGCCCACTATTAGCAAAAATAAGTCATTTCTGAAATAGGATAGCAAACAGAAAATTATATACCAGGACATCAAAAAATAAACTGCCTAGGAATTAGTCCAGCAAAACACTTTATAGAGAAAATAATAAAACATTACTATTAGAAATATTTAAATGCCTAAAGAAATAGAAGGATATAAGATGTTTATTAATTGTAAATATCCATATTTTAAATATTCCAATTGTTTTCTTATTGATCTAAAATTCACTGTAATCGCAATCAAAATGCTTAACAGGTTGTTCTGTGGAAATTCACAAGCTGCTTTTAAAAGATATATAGAATTACAAAGAGACAAGAACAACGAAGACAATCATGACAAAGGATGACAAATGAATATTATATTCATTAATATAAAATCAACCCTCATTATGTAGCTACAGTAAATAAAACAGTGTGGTATTTTCACCAAAATAGATATTAGACCATTGAAACACAGCAAAGGATCCAGAAACCTTTTAATTGGGTGCAGAGAGTTTTGACAGCAATGACTTTAGTTCAAGGAGTTTACAAGAAGATCAGAAGCATCTGTAATTTATACTCCACACCTGAAGCACCTGTAAAAATCCAAAGCACATGTCTCTTAGCTCCCAGGTGTGCATTGTGATTCACTTTCTTCAAAGGATACAAAAGGCATTAACTATAATGGGAAAGACTGACAAATTTGATCACATTCAAATGTAGATCTTCTTTTTTCTTAAGGATTCATCATTAAGAAAGTTGAAATTAAGCCACTGGGTGGGATTTTGGGTTAAGGTAACGTCATTCAGAATTGTTCCTTCTCTCTTATTGTGATTTGACTTTTTCATGATCAAATCAGTTATGAATCATTTCACCTAAGATACTGTGGGATCATCAACATTATTTAGCATTTCTAGGTACCTAATAATTTTTCTGGCTGCTGACTTCTAAGCTATGGCTTATTGTGTTTGATGTCAAAATGTTAAGGTGAATCTTGATTATTAATTTAGAAGCAAATTGTAAGCAATTATGAAAAACAACATATGCATATTGAAATAAATGCACCACAAAGCAAAGAACTTTAGAAGATATATCACCAAAAGTTGACTGGTAGAATGGTACCAGAGGGAAATATCTATTTGTAAATACACATTAACATCCACCCTCCCTTTTAATTCACATACTATTAATATAGGCTCTGTGTTTTTCTCAGTCATTCCATTACACAAAATCTATCCAAAGAAACAAACAAAAACCTTTGGTGAACAGGCAGTTTTAACTAAACAATATTGTTCACAACATTATATAAAATAGTAAATTATTTTTATATAACACAAACTAGTTTTAAGAAAATTATATGAGAATTTTAATTAATTTTATAATTTGAGAAAATTGTGTTATTTGAGGTTCGTTTTTGTAATTTTCTAATGGAAAATTTTTCCATAGTACATGGAAAAAATCTAAATTGCTTTTGGGAAAAAGAGACATCAAAATTTAATCATTTTCTAATAACAGAATGAACACCAGAGATGAAACTAAAGGTTCACTCTGGCCACAAAATATTAGTTATGGTAGCTTTTGGTTTTCTCAGTTGTTATTGGTGAAATGTATGAGTTGTATTTGTTACTTTCAAATGTGAGAAGTAATAACAAAATTCAGAATACAGATATGTCATGTGTGTTCTTCAAAAAATGGAAGTGCTGATAAAAATAGAATGCAAGCAATCCGTCAGAATTTAACTGTGATTAACTGAATGATAAGACTATGGATTTTTTTTCTTCTTTTTTGTTTATAATTTCCAAATTTTCCACAACAAGTAGAATAAAAAATATATAATAATACATGCTGTTAAATATTAAAATTAATTCTACCCATCACAAAGCTGCTTTTGTTAAATTTTTAATCCCATATTTAATTCATGTTATAATTTAGCATTATCAAGTATTCAAAAATTATTTATTAAGAGCTAATAATATAGATATGGTTTTAGTCACTTGGAAATAATTATGAATGAAATATTGTTCTTTTCTCAGCTTGCTTACTATGTCGTGAAGGAAAGAATTGAATACAAATCTCAGGTATGATTCTGGGCATGAAAAATGTTATAATGCAATTAATATGAAGTGAAAGTCATGATTTCTAATGGTGGGATAAAAACAATGTGGTTCCCAGAGAATGGGGCAATAACCCAGACCTTGAAAAATGAGCGTGGGTAAAAATGTATCTAGACTGAGATAAGTGTATTTATTTTTATATTAATACATATATTTTAAAAGGATTCATTTAATACATACTAAGTCCAGCCCAATTACATGGTCTCTGTGGTGGAATAAAATTGATGGGAAATTTTTGGCCAAGCTTCCCATTGTTAGGTAAAATCTGATGCCACCGCCCTTGAGTCTGGGTTGACCCAGGCCCTCTTTTCACCAATGAGATGCAGCTGATGCTGATGCGGAGCCTCTAAGAGATCTCAGCTCCTGTTATCACTATTTGCAATGCGTTCTTTTGCAACTTAGCTGTCCGGTGAGGAGCTAAGCCACATCAAAAGTCATGTGCAGAATACAACCAAATGTATGCTGTATGAGTCCTTTCATATAAATTTCAAGTACTAATAAAACTAATCAGTAATTTTAGAAATCCAAGGGAATGGTTGTGTCTGGGAGGAAGAAAAGTGGTGGTAGTGGACAAAGGTACCTTGGGACTTCTGCTGTGCTGGTAACATTTTATTACTTAACCTGGGGGTTGCTTACATGGGTGAGTTCCCTTTGGCTAAATCACTGAGCTGTACAATTACAGTCGTAAACTTTTCTGTACATGTTTTTTATTTAATACATGTTTGCAAAGAATTAGATATTTTTTCAACCCCTGCATAAAATTTTTGAAGAGTGAATCTCTTCTGAATGAATACATTTGTTATATGGTTATCTTTTTTTTTAAAGGTTTTTTTTTTTTTGTTTATTTATTTATTTATTTATTTATTTATTTATTTATTTATTTATTTATTTTTGGCTGTGTTGGGTCTTCGTTTCTGTGCGAGGGCTTTCTCTAGTTGCGGCGAGCGGGGGCTATTCTTCATCGCGGTGCATGGGCTTCTCATTGTCACGGCTTCTCTTGTTGTGGAGCACAGGCTCTAGACGCGCAGGCTCAGTAGTTGTGGCTCACGGGCCTAGTTGCTCCGCGGCACGTGGGATCTTCCCAGACCAGGGCTCAAACCTGTGTCCCCTGCATTGGCAGGCAGATTCTTAACCACTGCGCCACCAGGGAAGCCCTATGGTTATCTTCAGATATGTAGTTATCAATACCAGGCTGAGTGAAAATTGGACTGGGGAAAAAAGTAATTGATCATTGAATTTATCTTGGGTAAAGAGAGAAAGGAATTAACATTGAGAGCCTGGGGTGTATCAGGCATTTTACTTGAAACAGTAAATATGGCATTTTGTTTATTTTTCATAATGATTTTAGAAGTTCCTTCAAGCTGAAAAGTCAACTTATTGTGACATATTGTGAGATTGTGTACAAAGAACAGTATTTTGTACTTTAGTGGTGGAATTGTTGTGGTTTATACCAATGTCAAGGGTGAGCCCCAAGAAGTGTGATGCTGAATTAAAGTGGGAGTGAATGTCACCGGGTGGAGGAGGTGAAGGAAATGTGAGGCCAGTGCAGACTGGGTTGTGCTTATTATGTGTGGTGAGGTCACAGCACAGTTGTGTGGAGTTGACCTGTAGATAAAACTGAACCAATGCCAAAATTCACAGCGAGAGTAAAAGAATGATTTGATGGTTGAATAAGAAGATGCTATTTTATTTTTTAAATAACATGGTTTTCTGCCTTTTCTCACTTCTGGGGACCCTGTCTTCTCTTGTCATGTCTCCCATTAATAACCACTCACTCTTGGTGTCCTTCATGGTTACCAGAAACACTGCCTGTCTGTGACTCAGAGCTTTTTCCTAGCACACTGAGTTCCCTTTTCACCCCGCACCTTTTCATGTAGGATGCACCTTGATCCACTCCCCACAAATCAAATGTTACCTCAATGTAATAGTCATGCTACTAACAAGTAGATAAAGCAACAGTGAATTACTTCTATAGAGAGAATAAAAGTTTAAATTTTTCTAAACTTCTTTACCGTTCAAGATAGCAGATTGCTTACTTTCCCCATAGAGTTTAGAAAGCAGGAAAAATAGTTTTCATGATCATTATACAAATATTGGAAGATAAGAATGGATGCAACCACCAAACTAAGCATTTTGGGGTATTTTAATAAGAAAGGAAGATATTGTCTAATTGATAGGAAAACCAGAAAAGAACAAATCCAAACCTGAAGATTGAATATGAGTGGGCTGCTGTACAAACACTGTTGATCTCCTCCATGAGACTCAGAGAAATTACAAATTCCCAGTCTACAGACACAGGGACTGGCCTTGGAAAATCATCATGAAATTAATGAAATGATTATCTTTAAAGCATCTGAGGCTATATGCCCCACATCTCCACTTGTTTATAAGGATTTATTGCCTATAGTTATTTGGCCTCAGGAAAAAGCTGAGCACCTGATTTCAAAATAAATCAAGCCATTGTTTGCAGCAAGCTTCTAATATGAGTTTGGAGTCTTTAGAAAAGAATAGAGCCTGGGGCAAATCCAGATGTTACAAAGATCAAGAATAAGACAAAAAAAAAAAAAAAAAAAGACATAGCTGAGCTATTCTTAGAATTATTGTCCATGAAAAAAGATATACTGACGAGTGGGTGAAGCCTTTCTGCATCTTTCCAATAGCATATATGCAAAGATGCTTAGGGCATCTGTGGGGTCTACAGTTCCAGATGTCCCACATGGGATGGAGGCTTGGCTCCATCACTATATTAAGTAGGTTCAGATTAATGAAAATACTGGACACAAGAGTTTTCTCACTTAAAGGAGACCAAATAAAGTCACTGAAAATGATATATAAGAAGGATAAAAGGCAACCTATGCAGGTCAGATGGAGGTACAAACTTCCAACCTCAAAATTCTCATCAGGGGATGATCAGTTATGGATGATACTTTGAATGAGGTTCATGTTTGACCTTCAGGATATTCCACTGTCTCCTTCCAGACTGGACCCATTTTGTAAATACTCTGGTCTTATGATATGCTAAAGGTTATTACATATGGTTCAGGTCAGGCCTGAACCTGGACCATCGGAGACAGTAGCTGTAATGATTACAGGTACATTAAATTACCCAGAGAAGTAAACAGAACATTTACTAACCCCATCCTCGCTAGATAAATATAGTTCGTTCTGTTATTCTTTCTGTTCTCAGTACTGAAAGGCAGAGTGTGACTAGTGACCTTGACAGATCTAGGGACCATGCTGACCAGCCCTTGGACCAGTGAGAGGACTGATCCTGTAGCCTGCACAGCCAAGGAAAAGATGCAGAACTGACCACACTGTGGATTCAACCACTGATTTGGAGCGTAGGATTAGTAGATAGCAAGAAAATTTGGAGCATGAAAGAGACAATACAAATGAATGAACAGAAAAACTAACCTCAGAAGAAATAGATACTTCAGGAAACAAACAATTGAAATAATTTTCTACTCAGTACTCTCAGATAGATTCTGAAATATTATGTCTCCTTAGCAAAAGAATATGATATAATGAAATTGGAATAGAGAACTTGAAAAATATTCTTGTAAATTAAAAATATTGATGCCAGTATATTTTTAAAGAAATTAAATGGGTCAAATAGGAGGACTGATTTAAACAATGCTGCTGTCAGGAAGGAAGAAATTTTTCTCTACCCTTCCAGGTTCTTCTGGCTGGTCTAAGAATTAAATTGACATGAGATAGATTAACAGGAGATAATCAAACAAATGTTTAATAACATATATACATGGGAGAGACCCAGAAAAACTTAGTAATTTGCCATAATGGCTGAAGCCCTCACCTTAAATATCACATTCAGGTAAAAATAAAAAAGGGTATTAGGGGGTAGTGGTAGCAGGACTTCAAGGGGGAGAAAGGCGATTCACGTGATGATCTATGATGACAGCTCCCTTCTTGGACCAGGTCTTCTATCATCATTCTTTAGGCAGTTAAAGGGAAGGTCAAAGGTTCTTCCTGAGTCTTTTGGGGCTTTATTGGTTTCTGCCTGAAATGATCCACAGGCCAAAGAGATATTTTGGGGTGGCAAATTTTACCCCCCACCCCCACAATAGGAAACACAGAAAAACAATCAGGAGATGGGCATATGGGCACACATATTGAGTATAAAAGCTAGAAAATAAAGTATTTGTCCATAAGCAGTCTAGAGAAGAAGGAAGAAAAGAATGATGGAAATAATAATAATAATAATAATAATAATAATGATCTCATGGCACCGTAGAGAGAGGCATACTGAGCTTTCAGTGTGAAAGGCCAAGGCAAGCAGAGCATAAACAATGAAAAATGGTCCACAGCTACCGGCAAAATTTCAAGTTTATAAGACTAAAGAAAAGGAAAATATAATTTTCCTCAGAGACAGGGGAAGAAGAGTTTAAATAAAGGAGAATCAAGTAAAAAGCCCAGAAAGCCACGCCTATTGTATATGGTATTGATTCACATCAGAGGAGACACTGCAGAGAGAGGGAGAGTGTGGAATTTAAAATACATTCTATCCATGTAGAAACAAACGCGCTGGAGCCTTGTGCAAAGTTCTCTCCATCATCAGGGTTCCCCAAAGCCTCCACGTGCTAAGTTTCAAACCTCTGGCTTTTCTGGGGGCATGTTTATTATTATATGTGATTATTTGATCTTGCAGTTATAAAATCTGCCTTAATTGTCTGGAAGACAGAGCATAAAGAATGGGTTGATTGAATACCTGACAGAAAATGAAAAATTATTAGACAAAGTTGGTAAAGAAATGAGATTTTTTAAAAAATAGAAGAGAAAGAGAAGTCCAAAAACAGAAAAAGTAAGAAAAAATTACAGAGATACGAAGAATGATTGTATTTTCGGTTACAAAGCAAGTACATTAAGCAAAATTGAGATGGAACAAGTCAGCTAATGACAGAGTGTGAAATGTATAGAAATGTCTGGAATAGCAGAAGATGACTCTATCTCTTTTCCCTAATGATTAATGTTCTTCTTGAGGTGCTTGGAATTCTTGGAACATTAAACTGTGAGCTAACAACCATTGCAAGTGAGTGTTTCCCCAAAGATGGTGCTGATGCTGCTTTTTCGTAACAGTTTTACCTGCCCTCTCGGTTAGGTGTGCTGGGAAGTGAATGTGTCAGGTATAACAGTTGAAGTCGCTGATATATGGGAGTGACTTGGTGCCCAGTCTATTCTGCTCGTAACAGGCTCACATCTAAACATGTGCTATTAGCCGCTAGCTGCACTGCATTCAACAACTGATGCTTGTCGTTTCTGAATGTGTCTGAACTGGCGTTCCTGGTAACATTTACCCTGGGGAAGCACATTTGCCAATGTACTAATCAATTTGTTTTGTTAGATAAGCATTTATTCCAGCAGATTTAACTAAGGCAGAAATGCATCCTGTCCAGCGGGTAGTATGTATTTATTTTAGCAGTATCTCTGATCACCAGTTCTTGTATCATGGTTACATGAAAACTGTTCTAACTCCACAGACTTTTCATTCACTGAATCAGTCCATTTATTTCAGTTGAGAACCACGACTGTGCTGTCTGGTGAGAATGAGCTGTACCAGGTAATAAAGGCAAGGCCTCTGCATTGAGATTAAGGGGGGCCTTGATTTCTAGTTTGGGTTCTTCTCCTAATTAGCTTCTCATAATTCCTTTAAATTTTGTTCAAATTTCAGCATCTATGAATTCCCTAGAACTACGGATTTTTAATAAATTTAAATACTGCTATTACACGTTGCTAAATCTCTTATAACGGTAGATCTTACATAAATTTGAATAATAAGTATCGAAAGTTAAATTTTCTCTATGCTGAATTATAAAAATCGAATTTTTAAAATATTTTCTATATGAAGTTTTTATATATGTAGAAAGTCCTTTCTTCTCGATTGGACAATGTCTTCACAATCAGATTCACTCTAAGGAAAAGTGAGAAATAAGCACCGGAAACGATCAACACCCGCCTCCCTCCCACACCCATCTATATACTTTACTTTCATACTTTTCATACATAGTTTCATGATGGTGTCAGGTGATCTCGTGATGTTCTATTATCTCTGAATCAGTATGAAGGTAGGAAGAGGGAATTTATGTCAGTCACATGCACCTTAACATGAATTACTTTGCTGATGCCTTACTGCTCCAGGACTTATCCATTTAATTTTAATGATGGGATGAGAAGCTTTACCCTGTGAAAAGAATTTTTAGGCAGCTATAATAAAGCCAGAAGTTTTGATGGGGAGAAAGGTGATACTCTGGATCCCTATACTGAACTCATGAATTTATACCATTAGGAAATGTCTACTCTTTTTCTTCATTCAGTCCTGAATATATGGCATTTTATTCCATACAGGGAGTACAAAATTAATTCACATAAAGGGGTAGTTGCTAAACTGAGTAGAGTTTTGATCTTAAACCAGTAAAGCAAATGTTCTGTTGTTGTGGAAACAACCAGATGTTGAGGTAACTCCTTACCTTAGGGGTCATACGTTCCCAGTTGACTTGGGAAAATCACATCATGTCATGCAGAATCCCTTTCTCTGACTCAGCAAGACACTGAAGTACCTGGTTGGAGAATAATGATTTTTTAGTGCACAGAGGATATTCAGAATACAAACAATTTCTATATACACTAATTTAAAAGAGCTTCCACAGTATAGGTTTAGAATTATGGAAACAAAAGCCTGGTTATAGATTATCTAGTCTGTTGGGGATTTTTTAATTTATTACTGGAGGTATTTTTCGTATGTTTCTCTTCATAAACCCATGTTCTGAAAGGTAATAAATCTGTGTAAGTGAAAATATTTATATTTATAGTTTATTAAGAAAAGATATTTTGAATTTGAACTGATCTTTGTAAGACAACTGATATTGCAACATGAGTTGAAAATACTTCCAGTGCAAAGTAAAATATTCATTTTCCACGAACGTATTTGCAGACTACTGGTGGCCTAGAGCCTGAATTTGATAGGCCTTGTGGGAGTGGAGGCGTGGAGGGTAGAGAGAACTTACAATAGGAGGTTCAATCCTTAAGTGTCAGAACGGAAACTGTCCCCATTTCAACATAAAACAACTACAGTGGAAATCAAACTCTCTCTTCCAAATTTAAAGACAATTTATATCTAATTTCTTATATGTATGCTATATTCCTTAATGAAGAAAAATGGTAAAGAATCCTATTTATATTATACTATAATATTACTGATATTTACATTGTGTTGATTATTTATAGTTATTATATTATTTTAACAACCAATTCCTATTAAACCACTTGAGATTTTTTCTATTGCCTTGAATTATTTAAGTAGTATCTGAGAGTTTAGAAAACCAAAGCAGGAACACACGGATTGATCCAAAAAGATGCCAGAATAACAGTTGCATTAATGGTCATGAGAAGTACAGTGTAGAACTAGAGCATGTGTCCTTATCTGCCAGATCAGATTTTTTCTTTATACATAATTTTCCATAAAGACCTGGTGGAGGTAGTGGAATCCTCACATCCTTCAGTCTCCTATCTCCTGAGTTTTCTTCCCATTATAATACTCGGAAGTAGGTAATGGTTGGAAACTAGAAAGATGGAAAGATGGAGAGTTGAACTGTTTGCGTTAACCTTTTCTTAATATACTTTTTTTTTAAAATGTCATTTTTTCCTTCTTTTTTTAAAAATTTTATTTATTTATTTATTTATTTATTTATGAATGACTGTGTTGGGTCTTCGTTTCTGTGCGAGGGCTTTCTCTAGTTGTGGCGAGCGGGGACCACTCTCCATCGCGGTGCGCAGGCCTCTCACTATCGCGGCCTCTCTTGTTGCGGAGCACAGGCCCCAGACGCGCAGGCTCAGTAGTTCTGGCTCACGGGCCTAGTTGCTCCGTGGCATGTGGGATCTTCCCAGACCAGGGCTCGAACCCGTGTCCCCTGCATTGGCAGGCAGATTCTCAACCACTGAGCCACCAGGGAAGCCCTTAATATACTTTTTAATAAGTTTATTGATCTGTCCAGATTTTCTGATGGTGTAGATGTGATAGTCACCTTGAATAAGTAGAATGCTTGGCAATAGACAGTCTGAACCATGTGCATCAATTTCTGGTAAGTCTACCTGCCAGCATGTGGAATCCTTGGAGCCTGTGGGAAGCTGCGGCTCCTCGGGCTCAGGGGAAGAAGTCTACAGGAGGCTCCACTCAAGCACGCCCCCTCCCAGTGGGGACAAAGGTGGTCCCATTTCTAGCTGCCAGACAAACAAACCAGGGCCAGTCTTTGATGGACTCATGGGATAATTCTGATTGCTTCGCTTCACATGTGAAAGTTTGTTCTTTTCTTTGATGCTCACCATACTTCTCCTCCTGAATCTTGGTGGGAAATAAGTCCTTTGTCTCCCAGCCTCCCTTGCAGCTGGTTACTCAGTCACCAGGGCCACATACAGGGGCTTTGCATGAGGACGAGTGACACTTGGATGTGCAGAGCTCAGAACCCTCTTCCTCATGGTGTTTGGGGTGGGATTTAGGGGAGAGTGAGCCTCCTGAAACAGCAGTGGAAGCTGAGCTGGAGGCAGGAGCAGGGTGAACACCCACACTGTGGTGTCCTATCCTTTTCAGCCTTGTCCTTGTTATCCTTGTCAGTGGTGCTCTCCACGTACCACCTTAGTGACCTAACTTGAGGCACTGTTTCTGCTTGTGTAGCAGCCAACACGGCTGTCATGGTGACTCTTTACAACAGTTGATACAGTTGTGAAGTGATGAAAGTGACTCCACATGGAACCAATAATGAAAAAATGATGTTTCTGAGCTTATATATTTATGGCAAAGAAGGACGAAAACTCTGGTATACAGACTCCTAATCACTTAGATTTCATTTACACCTGCGAACTCTATTTTAATAATAGCAACATTTTTTCCCCGCTTCTTGTCAGCATTTTATCCATCTATCAGTGTTTGGTTTTCTTTCAGCATGAGTCAGAAGGAGCTCCTGAAGCACTTCAACCCCATGGGAATAATATAATTTTCATTAAAGAAATAGAACATTTTGTGCCAAATATATACTAAGATGGCTATGTGGCTATATTTTGTCCTTGATAAATAAAGTAATAAATGAAATGATGATAAATAACATGGGGCATATATATATATATATATATGCATAAAATATATAATATATAAAACTATTAAAATGTCTCATAATTCATCACTAGCAAAACAGAATGCCAACTTTTGAAACTAACTTAAAAATAAGCATTTCTTTTACATATTTTTATTAAAGCAAAAATAGTGCAGTCAAAAATAATTAAACTTATTTTAGGAAAAAAATGTGTTGCACAAATCTTAGATTAAAATTAAGGTTGATGTGATGAAATCAGATCATTTTACACAAGACTGGGGAAAAGCTTAAGTATTTAAATTAACTCAAAGTCACAAAAAGAGCAAATGTCCTTTAAAAAAAAATTATCAGAGAAGTTCCATGAACAGAGAGAAGGGAGGATGACATTATTAGAGGTGGCCCTCAAAGCTGTCTATTGATGTGGGTGCTGTATTCTGGGTGTTTTGGAGTGCCCCTGACCCTGGGCTTTCTTCTTAGCCCTTAGGGAGCAGAGAGCACAGGTATGGGAAGGGCATCACTGCAGACGCAGAGGAGGTGGCAAGGGAGGAGCATCCACAAAGAAGGACACTTGCCCAGCAGCTGGGATAGGACGGAAGAGCCTGACTCCCTGTTGTGTATTGTTATGGCTCAGTCGGCGTGGGGGAGACCACAGCTCTAGTTTAGGGGATGGAACCAACTACAGCAACATCTGCTGAATCCATCAACGGACAGGAATCATGTGTATAAACCGGGTTCTCCTCTAAAAGGAGCTCTACCCACAGCGTCAGCGGACAGTGAACAAAGATGTGGGAAATGCACATATTCTGAGGAAATCCAGTGTCTAGATTTCTATTCCTGGTAAATATAACCAGATAAAAGATAATATTGAGATTCATGAAACAAAATACTGCAGGGCTTCCCTGGTGGTGCAGTGGTTGAGAGTCTGCTTGCCAGTGCAGGGGACACGGGTTCGAGCCCTGGTCTGGGAAGATCCCACATGCCGCGGAGCAACTGGGCCCGTGAGCCACAACTACTGAGCCTGCGCGTCTGGAGCCTGTGCTCCGCAACGTGAGGGGCCGCGATAGTGAGAGGTCCGCGCACCGCGATGAAGAGTGGCCCCCACTTGCCGCAACTAGAGGAAGCCCTCGCACAGAAACGAAGACCCAACAGAGCCATAAATAAATAAATAAATAAATAAATAAATAAATAAATAAATAAATAAATAAATAAATAAATAAATAAATAAATAAATAAATAAATAAATAAATAAATAAATAAATAAATAAATAAATAAATAAATAAATAAATCTGCAGAATAGACAAAGACAGTAATTTCTCATTATTGAAGAAAAGACTATCTGTGAAAATAATTTAATCCCAGGCATCCTAAAATAATTTCAGCAAGCTATTTACTCCCTTAATAGACTAGAAGAAGGCATAGCCCCTTGGAATTAGACCAAAAATCCAAGGAAGAATAATTTCAGATATAAAGAAAGTATAGTCCCACAAATGCAAATCAGAGGATAGGAAAGATTGGAAGCTTTCTGGTGAGTGAAGATGGCTACGTGGAAGCAGAAATATCAGAACAAGATGAAAATCCTCACTGGGGACCACCTAGAGGTATTTGATGTGGAAAAGACTTAAAACCCGAAAATTCCTCTAAGGAGGCAGAGGAAAATTAAAACAACTTAAAATGATGCGCAAAAAGGTGGCATACAACTACTGAGGCTAGAGAACATGATTTAAATTAAGAATGTATTTACGAAGACAAAACCTGTACAATTGCAATGAAAACAATTAAAAATGAAATTAAATATAGCTCTTGGAATAGGAGAAAAAAGACCTGAGTAAGGTTCTAAAATACTCCAAATTGTACTTTTGATTTTCTGTTTTTACTTACAGAAGTTTTGAAGGTGTTTTAACATTTTATTTGATTTTTTCCCAATTTTTTGGGCATCAGTGAGAACTCAGCTGGGAAAATTCTTCTTACAAACCTAATATTGAAAAATTTTATAAAATTTTCTTTTTATCTAACAAGAAATAGATGGTGAAGTGGTGGTTTGTGTTGGTCTCTGCTAGCTAGTTCTCTGCTCAGCCCCAGGGGACCTGCTGATTCAGGGGGGCTGTCGCTGACCCTGACTAGTGAAATGGGAGACGGATCCTGAAGAAGCTCACATTGCCTTGCCTCATCTCAGCGGTCCTGTCTCAGAAATCACGGAAATGAGCATCTGTGAGGGTCAGAGGCCTGCTGCGCACTTGTCCTGCAAGGGGAGAGGGAGACAGAATAAGCTATCTTCGTGTTCAGCCACTTAGATTCATGGCTGTTTTTTGCCACAGCATAACGTAGCCTGACTAATATGCGTGCTTTGTGCAAAACACATGAAAAAGACCAGAAAGCCCCCAAGGAAATCCTCTAATTCCACCTCCCGACAGTGAGCTTTATAAATATCACGGTGCATTCCTTTGCTTATCTTCATTTGCATACACATATATATTTAGCTGTGAATTAAATCTGGTAGCTGTCTTTTTATTTGTCAACACGTACTCTCCAGCCCCATGCTTTTAATATCTGTCTAGCATCCCATCCCATAGATATCAATTACTTTGGTTAAACAAAGAGTTTCTCTTGGTTGTTTTAGTTTTTTCAGCATTCCGCCAGGAGATGGATTCTATTGCCACGTGACACACTCCAAGGGTGGGCGGCGCTTTCCTTCCCAGAGGTGGACGGTGCCGCTCCTCTTGCTGCCTTGTCAGGGGGCTGACAGCTGCCCGGATTCCGGCGATGACTTCCTTCTAGATTTGGCTCTGATGCCTTGCGGTCCAGGTCACTTTGTCCCTACCACTAATACCCACCCTGGCTATCTCCCAAGGCAAGTGTTCAGCCCCCTTTGGGGCAAAAACGAAGAACTTTTGATTCTTTCCCTCTCACACAACAAATAGCAGAGCAGCTCAAGATTACTGTTCAGAGTCTCTTCTTGATGTTGTCCCTTCAACTTACTGCAGGGACATGTGACAAAGTGCCTCCCTTTCTCCTAGAGCCTCAAGTGCAATGCCATCTAAATGCCCTCTGGTTTTCTATTTCTCTTCAGGGCAATCCAGCCCTGCGAAGGTCTTTGATACTGCCTTGCTTGCTCTTCCTTCACAAACCTTCCTCTCCTCACCCCCCCTATTCTGTACTCTCCTGTGTGCTGACCAAAACTGCCCCTTTTCCTTAAGGCTGTTCTAGCAGATGGGTTGAGGGGAGAGATAAAGTTTCTTACTAATGACACAAGTCAGGAGAATCAATGTTTTATTCATTGCACATGAAATAATTATTCAAATAAATGGTCAAAATGTTGTAAGTATTTTTAAAGTTTCCTATGCTTTTCTTTAATTCTCTCTGCATTGAGTTCCAGGTGTCCAGACTAGTTTCTTCATCTGTAATGTCTGATTATTGTTATCCCAATTCTGATGAAGTGTCACTCAGATTCCTCTGTCTCCTCTTGATTGGTTCTAGGAAAAACAGACCCAACCCCTCCTCCCACACGAAATTAAGTATCTTATAGCCCACCCCTTTAGAGAGAGGATTTGAGTGGATAAACCAGTCAAAAACATGGTGAGAGACTTACTGTGTGATCTTCCTTGTTTTGGGTTTGTTTCTATCTATTCTGAATTCTCTGATAAGAGCTAGAAGGTACTGCTTATCTTAAGAGAGACATTTCTCAACATCCCTCCATTTTGACTTCAATTTTAGATCTCACCAAGGTCTGAAGATAGAATCAAAGGTGAAAAATGGGTGAATAGAGTCTTCTTCCCCCTAAAAGATGATTAGTGAAGCCACACTAAGTGATCCTGGCTGGAAACCTTATACTGGATCGCTCAGCTTTGGAAATTTTTCTTGCAATACTTCTCACTTAATTTAAAATAAAGTTAGGTCATTGTGTTTGCCTCCAACTCATAGGAATTGAGTGACAAAATTATTTAAGTTCATGGCACAATTTAAGCTTAAAAATACTAATGAGAATATACTAATACTAATACTAACGGCATATACCAATACTAATACTAATGGGCCATACACCTTCACATTACTGCTGTCGTTGAATTATAAACATCCCCTGCATCAGCCCCAGAGGGATGAACACATTCATTCTTGCTCTAGGCTTGTTGGACTCTTGTCCTCTTCCCTGTGGTCTTGACCAAATGAAGTACTTCAAGTTTGATTTCTCATAAAATTTTTAAATATAAAGTTGCCTCAATTTTCAGCTTACTAGTTTCTGATTTTTTACCTAGGATATCTGTGTATGAGCACTTATTTATATAATTTTTTCTCTGTAAACATTGGTTAATAAAACCCAAGGATTTGGCAGGGGGGTAGTCTGAATGATGATGTTTAGTTTTTATTTATTTATTTTTACTATGTATATTTGGTCTATTTCCAAATGTGCTTTACAAACCCTGAATTATAGCCAAAGACTTGAAAAAAATCATATTCCTCAGCATTTTGTTCTTGCTGAGGTTGATGAAATGAGGTAGATGGAGAGAGAACAACATTGTCAGGAGACCTAAGAATGCCTAAAAATGGAGATTATATCTATACTCCATAATTAAATGGGGTTTTGTTTCCAAACTCTGGGGGCAGACCCTTATAAACTGTGCTCACCACAGGGAAATTCATTTTTGGAAGTGATCTTGGTTTTGGAGAAGCTAAGCAAATGCCTGCTTTGACTCTTTCCTCCACAATCAAACTGTACTTCAGGGCTTACCACCCAAATGTGCCAGCACACCACCATGGCAAACCGCAGAATTTCTCACCCAGATCTGGTGTAAAATGGGTCCAAGTGCCTCCCACAGACATTTCAGAAAAGAAGTCACCTTTTCAAGAGGACCAGGGGGTGCCAAGTGCCCCCTGGAGAGCATGGCCCCATCAAAGGGAAAGAGCAGATGGGGGAGCATGCCCCCCTTTCCCCTGGAAGCCCATAGTCCTGGGGAGAACGTCCTATGTCTGTTTTGGAGTAAGGCATGTGGTACACTTCAGACATCCTCCCGCAGTGCCATGTACTGGTGATGCAGGACGTGACTGTTTAAACTCCTGCTTCCTTTCATAAATGACTCCAAAAAAGTTGGGCAGAGAGACTCAATGTGGATTTAGTTAAGCTGACCTTGCCCTTTGAGTCTTATCCCTACCTACTTAGGATAAACCAAGATTGTGTCCTCCGAGGGTGTTTGGTGCTGGGTCTGGGTAATGGAGATTTGAAAAGGACCCATTGTTTCCAAATGTACCGCTGACCTGCCATAGTGTGGATAGAGTGGGAACTCCCCTTGTCAACCCTTTATTTGAAAGCTGGTTAAAATCTGTCATGTGGTTATTTCTGGTGGATAAAAACTTGATTTACTTATTAAAGTTTCTTTTAAAAAATGAAAAGGGAGTTGAAAAGTGACAAAAGAGGCAACATTTGATTAAAAGGAGCAGATCAAGAAAACCATAGGTCAAGCGTGTAGGTGGGATGTCCAGCCTCCTTTCCCAGAGGGAGGCTGTCCATATTGAAGGGACTGTATACAAATGATTACAGAAAAATGATGGAATCGTGAGGTTGAACATTACGTATTTCAGCACTTCTGCTTCCAGAAAACGGCTAGTGGAATCATGAAATTGATCCTTTCTGTGTTACCTTTGCTATCTACATTAGAGAGAAGCCAATAAACAACCTCACGACACTAGGTGATTCTCTGTATAACTTGGCAAAGCTCCCCCTTTTCCTAAAACTATCATCTCCATTTTTGAAATGTTAAAGAGTGTTCAGGTCATTCCTTCCGTTCTGTTTCCTGGGTTCCTAAGGTTCAGGACTCAGGTTGTGTGGCATTTGGGGGCAGGACTGGACCTCCAGCTGGACCCCGTTTTGGCAACCCAGGGTTCCCTCTACTGCCTGGGTCTCAAAAAGTCTGACCATGCTTGCTTTCTATCCTGTAAGACCTGTATGGTTTAATTGTAGATATTTTTGGGAAAAATAAAATCTTAATTTAGACATTATGAAAATCAGTCTAACAAATTATAGGATGACAAGAAAAGATGATATATTCCACATTAAATACCTACTGAATGATTTCCAAAAACTATTTATATAAAGAATTAATTTTAAAATTTGATTAATTCCTAAATTTCAACATGAGTAACATTTCTACATCTTTAAAAGCAACTAGCATCAGGTACACTTATGAATATTTTCACTCCATAAAAAGAAAGAAAGAAGGAAAAATAACATAATTAACAGGACAAATGAAGCAGAAGCCATGTAAGGACAGAGGGAGTTGAGTCAGTGTGTTGTGTTGTTCTAATCAGGACCTGGTGTTTCTGAAAACATCTTTTTCAGTGTGAGTCAATTCCATTAAGAAGAATGACTCCAAGTCTAAAACTGCAGCAAGCCATACTCCTTCCAAAACAGGGTTTTATTCATGGAATTCTGGCATCAGTGGTTGTAAATGCACTCTGTGCCGATACAGATGACCTCTTTGCATCTCTTGAGAACAGTCCCAGGTGCTGGGAGGAAGATGAGAACGGTGTCCTGCTGGGTGCCTGTCCTCGTTCTCATGTCTGCAGACCCAGCTGAGAGCACCTGGGTTCTTACTGGTTCAAAGACTTGAGACGCCTGTAAACTAAAAGGCAGAGCATAGTGACATTCAAAGTGAGGGTCCCCTTGGGGTAGCCATAGTGCTTGCTGGTTTGTCACAGGCATGTTTAAGTCCCCATAATGTCAGGCCAAATGCCATGATGTGATGCAGGGGCTGCCTTACAGAGGCTCCTTGAAAAAACTAGAGAACCTGCGTATTTTCAGTGAAATGTCCATATTCACCTTATTTTTCTATTCAGCACATGCAAGAAACAAGCATTTCAGTGGCAGTGGTGACCTGAAAATAAAAGACCAACAAATGAAGGGGCTATGAACACGCTGAAAACATCTGGTGGTGTCATTACAGTGACAGCTCCAAAAGAAATCTCAGGGTCTGATGTGGAAATCTGACACTTTTTTTCTCTACAAATGTTAAAGAAAAAGAGAATCAAGTTAAAACTAGGTAAGCTCTTTAAGGCACAACTTCTCTTCAAAGCAAAGTTACTGAAACTGGCTCAAAGGCAAAACGATTTTCTGAAATTTTGTTGTTTAAATATGCACATATGCAGAACTGTGTGGACGAACAGATGGAAAAATAATTGAACATCTATGACAGACAGCTGATTACTGTATATATTGCATCTGGGTGTGTTACAGATCAATGAGGAAAAGATGAACACTACTGTAAAAACAGTCAACGGACACAAATGCAAATCCACCCCCAAATTACCCACCCTATGAAAAATACCCAATTTTATTAGCAAATTTTAAACTCACTAAAACAATAAGATTTTAAGTTAATTATCAAATATAAAGTTAATAATATCTCAGCTTATTTAAAAATACTCATCATTAATTCATGTGAAGAATGGCACATAGTAGGATATTATTTTTAGTGTAAATTGCTATAGTGTTTGCAGAGGTTATTTGACAAATCAACTTAAAATTCTCTGACTTATTCATATATTTAATGGGGCAATTCCACTTAAGGAATTAATTGCAACTATCAAAGATTATCTTCAAGTAGATTCATGGAAATGTTTCTTATTTTTAATGGCAACAAAGTATTAAAAAACAAAATAACCAGTAATTATTACTTACTTATGTATAAAATAGATAACTAATGAGAACATGCTGTATAGCACAGGGAGCTCTACTTAATGCTCTGTGGTGACCTAAATGGGAAATAAATCCAACAAAAAAGAGAGGATATATGTATATGCATAGCTGATTCATTTTGCTGTAAGTAGAAACTAACACAGCACTGTAAAGCAACTATACTCCAATAAAAATTAATTAAAAAATTACTACTTACCGCAACTTACTTAAATCTTGCTATCACAAAATATGTTGTCGCAAAATATCCTGTAATTCTTATCATGTGATGATTTAAGGTAATTTTAGTTGATTTAAAATAATGATATGCTACATTGTGAACAAAATGGATTTTAATAATATATAAATCCCATTAACTGAGTTTTTTATTCATATGTTTCAGGGCTATGTTTTGGGTACATATAATTTCATGATTATACATCTTCAATTGCTGGTTTTATAAACTGTCAGAAATATGTCTATATAGTTTAGTTAAGGGAAGTAAAAAACAGTGCACTGTTTGTGGTTTATTTTTGGCTTTTTCTAAACCAGATCAGCTGAGGAGAAGAAGACTGAACCGGAGCCATTGAAATGTAAAATATAAAATTTGATCATCTTATACAACATCTCAGAGTAGAAGCTGGACGAGGTAGCCTTAAATATTCAGACTCAGAGGGTGTGGGTTAAGGCCCAACCATTACATAAACTCCTCAAGTGACTGATTGATTCTGTAGTCATAACGAGGTTAAAGAAAAGAAACATGAGTGAAAACACACCGTGTTTCATGATTTGAGGATAGAAGCTATCACAGTCTGTGTATCTTTTCAGGGTCTTTATATACGCATTTCAGGAAGCTTCCTTAAGTAACTGCCACAATCCATAGAGGTGTGAAATGCTGCCGATTAACATGGGACAAGCATCAGAGATGAGTCCATAATACTGGGGAATGTGTACCCCATCTCTCAGGGCTCTGTGGTTTGGAAAGAGGGGACACCTAAGGAGATTACTTCTGTCACAAAAGTTTCCTGGTGAGGACTGCACTGCTACTCTTCCCCTCCTGTGCCCTGAAATGCTCCTGGCTCGATGCATCTGTTGGTCCAGTTTTCGAAAACATAAATGTAAGACTGTGATGTATCCACTGAATGGGAATTTGAAGCATCAACTATCAACCCTACATTCTTAGTCTGATTTGTGCTATTCTCAGCCCACAGCATGGTTTATGATGAAAACTTGATCGAATACCATATTTCAGTGTTAGAGTGTTTCATGTTTTCATGATATAATTCTTCAGTTATTCTAAAATCAAGGAAGTAACTTTAACAAAGAAATTCTAAGTTTTAGCTCATTTTGGTGGAAAACCTTTGTTGGGGAGTAAATTCTTCCCATGAGCCTACCACCTTTATCGATTCTTTATAAAATCTTCTCTGATCCCTGGAGGTAAATACTATCTTTCCCTCTCTTAGTTCCCATCATGTATTTTTTATGTCTCACTTGTGAAATTCATTCCCATTCTATTCAGTGTGGTCTCGTGGGTATTTTTCCTTAGCTTCTTACCACCACCATGTATTACAACCACTAAAACCCCTTTGAAGGCAGGGACCCTGTCTAATGGGAATCTGTGTGCCCTGCTCTGTCAGTGGAAAGACTAGTATAATAGTCAATGAATGTTTGTTAATGTTGGATGACAAATACTTTGGTTTTAAAGGTGTGTTTGCCCAACTTCAGATAAGTGTGAATAAGTTATAAACTCATTTGGTCTACCACCTAGACCTCAGACTGAAGTGTTTTAAACTATACAATAAATCCCTAGAAAGGGTTATAAATACATTGCGAAATTTTATGCAATTTCATTTTCAGAGGCCAGAGAGTAGTTTTTCTTTATTAGAGAGTCTGGATTTTATTTTGCTGCTCCTGGTGTTATAGAAAAGACTCTAACTACTGGAATTATCATCAAGAATCTTATCAAGAAAATTATATAGGTTTTTCTCCAACAAGTGAGATTCCGGATACCTTAAGTGAAATAGTTCATGTTCATATAAGATAGAAATTTCATCCTAGTGTAAGCCTGAGATAGCATTTGCATACAGAGTCTGATCTCAATATTATAATTAATATATTTTTAATTTAACATTTTACTAATAGGAAAATCTTAAAAACAAACAATTCCATACATTTAGAGTGTGTTCCAGTTAATTTTAAAGTAATCACACAATATAATACTATGAAGACATTAATTATCATATTTTTAAATGGTTAATGAAGTAGTTAATGAAGTAATTATTAGATAATAAATATCTTCTTTTTTTTTTTAAACATCTTTATTGAAGTATAATTGCTTTACAATGGTGTGTTAGTTTCTGCTTTATAACAAAGTGAATCAGTTATACATATACATATGTTCCCATATCTCTTCCCTCTTGCATCTCCCTCCCTCCCACCCTCCCTATCCCACCCCTCTAGGTGGTCACAAAGCACCGAGCTGATCTCCCTGTGCTATGCGGCTGCTTCCCACTAGCTATCTATTTTACATTTGGTAGTGTATATATGTCCATGACACTCATTCACCCTGTCACATCTCACCCCTCCCCCTCCCCATATCCTCAAGTCCATTCTCTAGTAGGTCTGTGTCTTTATTCCCGTCTTGCCACTAGGTTCTTCAAGACCTTTTTTTTTTTTTTTCCTTAGATTCCATATATATGTGTTAGCATACTGTATTTCTTTTTCTCTTTCTGACTTACTTCACTCTGTATGACAGACTCTAACTCCATCCACCTCATTACAAATACCTCCATTTCATTTCTTTTTATGGCTGAGTAATATTCCATTGTATATATGTGCCACATCTTCTTTATCCATTCATCTGATGATGGACACCTAGGTTGCTTCCATGTCCTGGCTATTGTAAACAGAGCTGCAATGAATATTTTGGTACATGACTCTTTTTGAATTATGGTTTTCTCAGGGTATATACCCAGTAGTGGGATTGCTGGGTCGTATGGTAGTTCTATTTGTAGTTTTTTAAGGAACCTCCATACTGTTCTCCATAGTGGCTGTATCAATTTACATTCCCACCAACAGTGCAAGAGTGTTCCCTTTTCTCCACACCCTCTCCAGCATTTATTGTTTCTAGATTTTTTGATGATGGCCATTCTGACCGGTGTGAGATGATACCTCATTGTAGTTTTGATTTGCATTTCTCTAATGATTAATGATGTTGAGCATTCTTTCATGTGTCTGTTGGCCATCTGTATATCTTCTTTGGAGAAATGTCTATTTAGGTCTTCTGCCCATTTTTGGATTGGGTTGTTTGTTTTTTTGTTATTGAGCTGCATGAGCTGCTTGTAAATCTTGGCGATTAATCCTTTGTCAGTTGCTTCATTTGCAAATATTTTCTCCCATTCTGAGGGTTGTCTTTTGGTCTTGTTTATGGTTTCCTTTGCTGGGCAAAGCTTTTAAGTTTCATTAGGTCCCATTTGTTTATTTGTGTTTTTATTTCCATTTCTCTAGGACCTGGGTCAAAAAGGATCTTGCTGTGATTTATGTCATAGAGTGTTCTGCCTATGTTTTCCTCTAAGAGTTTGATAGTGTCTGGCCTTACACTTAGGTCTTTAATCCATTTTGAGTTTATTTTTGTGTATGGTGTCAGGGAGTGTTCTAATTTCATACTTTTACATGTACCTGTCCAATTTTCCCAGCACCACTTATTGAAGAGGCTGTCTTTTCTCCACTGTATATGCTTGCCTCCTTTATCAAAGATAAGGTGACCATATGTGCATGGGCTTATCTCTGGGCTTTCTGTCCTGTTCCATTGATCTATATTTCTGTTTTTGTGCCAGTACCAAACTGTCTTGATTACTGTAACTTTGTAATATAGTCTGAAGTCAGGGAGCCTGATTCCTCCAGCTCCATTTTTCGTTCTCAAGATTGCTTTGGCTATTCTGGGTCTTTTGTGTTTCCATACAAATTGTGAAATTTTTTGTTCTAGTTCTGTGAAAAATGCCAGTGGTAGTTTGATAGGGATTGCATTGAATCTGTAGATTGCTTTGGGTAGCAGAGTCATTTTCACAATGTTGATTCTTCCTATCCAAGAACATGGTATATCTCTCCATCTGTTGGTATCATCTTTAATTTCTTTCATCAGTGTCCTATAATTTTCTGCATACAGGTCTTTTGTCTCTTTAGGTAGGTTTATTCCTAGATATTTTATTCTTTTTGTTGCAATGGTAAACGGGAGTGTTTTCTTAATTTCACTTTCAGATTTTTCATCATTAGTATATAAGAATGCAAGAGATTTCTGTGCATTAATTTTGTATCCTGCTACTTTACCAAATTCATTGATTAGCACCAGTAGTTTTCTGGTAGCATCTTTAGGATTCTCTATGTATAGTATCATGTCATCTGCAAACAGTGACAGCTTTACTTCTTCTTTTCTGATTTGGATTCCTTTTATTTCTTTTCCTTCTCTGATTGCTGTGGCTAACACTTCCAAAACTATGTTGAATAATAGTGGTGAGAGTGGGCAACCTTGTCTTGTTCCAGATCTTAGTGGAAATGGTTTCAGTTTTTCACCATTGAGGACAATGTTGGCTGTGGGTTTGTCATATATGGCCTTTATTATGTTGAGGAAAGTTCCCTCTATGCCTACTTTCTGCAAGGCTTTTATCATAAATGGGTGTTGAATTTGTCAAAAGCTTTCTCTGCATCTATTGAGATGATCATATGGTTTTTCTCCTTCAATTTGTTAATATGATGTATCACGTTGATTGATTTGCGTATATTGAAGAATCCTTGCATTCCTGGAATAAACCCCACTTGATCATGGTGTATATTCTTAAACTGATAAGTAAAAATACATATTACAAAACCTCTCTAATTTTGTGAGTGATTGTATGTGTGTGTGTGTGTATGCATGTATAGAAACAGAATGCACTAAAATGTTTGCAATGATAATTTTAAGTGTAGGCATTATCAGAATTACATTTCTTATTTATATTTTTCTTTATTTTTAAAAATTACCTTTTTTGATCAGAAAGTACTATTTAAAAACATTTTAAAGTAGTTGTACATATAAATATTTAATTTGCTATACCACTCACAGCAAGTAAAAGCTACTGAAAGTTCTCATCTGTGACAAATAACTTATGGTTTTCTGAAAAATGATTGAATTGCATACATAAAGGGGGCCACCCTCAGCTAGTAACTCTTGGTACAATAAATACTCAAGGAGTCATGTGCTACTGTGAATAGATTCAGCTTCAGCCACCATAACAAATAAATCAACAACAAAAAACAAACAAAAAACACACCTTTCTGTTTTGACATATGAATACCTGTAGCTACTTAATTATGATGTGTTGTGAAAGTATGCTTTCTACAAATTACATAAATTATATTTGCAATGCTTTTTTTCCCCAAAACAGATTGTTTAGAGAAAACACTGTCAGAATTATGTGACTCTAACTCCAGTCACACAATGAAATTTTTAAGTATCAATCTGTTAATATATAATTGAATAAGCAGGGACTCATTTAAGTATCATTTTAAAATTTGGAAACAAAATAGCTTGTAGAAAAATATCTTTCAGTATAGAATTCTTTTTCCAGATCATTTTGTAGCCTAATATATACATAATCTTAGAAATACTTCAAGTTGGATCTTAAGGATTGGTTTTGTTTTTAATTTGGTAGTATAATTTATTATTATTATATTTGAAGACAAAGGAATTCACTTTGGTAGAAATAATATAATTGGGTGAGACAATTATAATATATTCAAGAGTAGGCTCTCTGATTATACTTTCTAATTTCAAATCTTAACTCTGCCACTTGTTAGCCAGGTTTCCTCTTTTTAAAAATGAAATTAAAAACAATAGCTATTTAATATCATTTTCTTGTTGATCAAATGCATGTATATACGTAAAGCACTTATCAGAGTGTTTGGCCTATAATAAAATTTGATAACTGTTAGCTCCTAAAAATATTCACCAATAGAACAACTTTGAATGTGATCTAAGGAACAGGTCTTGTTTGAGACTCCAAGAAGTCTTTGTGTAGTTACTACAACTTCTGATATCATCAAAAATGTTTGAGCATTATTACTCTTAAGAATCTCTGATGATGCCATTGACTATATGAAGGAAAGCTAGCTCTCTGAGGGCAGCGTGTTTCTTCATGCCATCCATTCCGTTCTTAATTTAAGATACGTCTACTGAGCACATACAGCATGCTAGATATTCTACCAGGTTACAACTATTAAAATATCTAAAGTAGGTCTCCACCTCCTGCCATTAAGGAGCTCTCAAGCAATTTCATGATTGACATGCAAATTCTCAGCTGCAGAGAGAGCATGAGATCCATTGGATGTCAGGTATTCTTAATCTGGAGGCTCTGAGCTTCAAGCCCCTAATTAGTGTACAAATCTTTGTATATAAGTGTTTAGGTGGAATGCAGAGTCTATAACCTTTATTAGATCCTTAGACACATCTATGGCTTCACAATAGTATAATAACTCATGCTAGATTTATGTAGAAGACGCAGTTATGGCATCAATGAGAAAAAGGGGATGAACTCTGTTTGAATCAAGCAGAGGAGTCTTTCCAACGGAGGCAACCACCGAACTGAGCATTGGAAAGGAACTAAGGTTTCACTTGAGAGACAATAGAAGATAATTTCTGACAAAAGGAGCAGCATGTTTCCAGCTGTGTGGGTATAAATCAGCGCGGCATCTTAGGGTGACTGCAAGAAAGCAAGACTGGTTGGAACGAAGAGTGGGTGCAGGAAAGCAGAGACACGAGTGAAGGTGAATGAAGTAAGTGTGACATCATAGAGGGCCTTTATGCCATAAATAAACTAGAGTTATCCTAAGGTAAATGGCAACATGGAACAATTTCCATAGGGACGTAGCCTGGTTTGTTTTTCTCTTAGAAATACAATTCTGAAAAGAATATTGAAAATGGTTTAAAGCAAGATAGCATCCCCAATAAGATTTATTTACAGAAGTCCATTTGACACAGAAGGTAGGCCTGAACCAAGATGGTAGCATTGGCATGGGAAAGAGGTTTATGGACATTTTCACCTATAGAATAAGAGGAAAAGAAACTATGTATCTAGGATACCACCCAAGATTCACGCACGGTGACCAAGAGGATGGTGAGGCCATTTACTAAGAAAGAGAGTCAATTCTGGCTGCAGTGGACTCCAGTTGGGGCATGTAGCTCAAGGGTAAGAGAATGTACTCTGAGACAGAGCTTGGATTGTAATCCATCTTGGATCTTTACTCCTGTATGACCTTAGCCTTTCAGAGTCCAATTCCATAATAGGCAATGAAATAAATGGATTCAGAAATCAAGGGGGGAATATATTGTGTAAAGAGAGTTTTTCTCAACTTAGAAATTCTGAAGAAAATAGTAACCAGTAAATAAGGTGTTTCTTTCTGGGTCATCCCATATTGCTGTGTTGGGGGACATTTCACCCTAGGTCTCTCCATTTGTACTGTCTTTATTTTGGACTCTTTTCATGATGTTTGTAGAGCTGATAGGTAGAGATAGTGTCGTCTCTAGAACAAAGGTCAGTCAGGTTCATCAAAGAATTGAGTTCCCTAAGATCGCGGTTCCTCTCATGTGATGCAGTGAACGTCCAGTACAGATGTCACCTGGCCCCTCTGCTGTCACCCTGTGGGAACTGGAGATCTGATCGCTACATGTGAAATGCTGATATCCTGTATTGTCATGAGTAACAATGTCTTGTGTCTAAAACCGAGGGGTCTCGTGTCTTCTGCCAGAATCCATGAAACTGAGGCATGCTAACATTTTAGCTTGCAAATTGAATAAAATCTCAGGCTTACAATTCTTGACACACTTTGTTTTTAGCAATCAAGAGAGTTTACTAAAGAAACTAAGCAACAATCCACACTCAGATTTCTCCTTTCCATGATACCAATCTTAACAAAATATTCTCAAAACTGGCACCCTTATAGGACTGTCTTTTCACATCAGATCCTTTATCTAACCCTGATTTTCCATTGGATTTCAATGATCACTGAATGAGATTTAGTTTAAAAAGAAAATATAAACCTCTGCCATAAATCAAAATATAACTTTACTAGATTAGAAGCATTTCAATCTGAATAATTTCATAAAACATAATGTTCTCATTTTAAACCCTTTTCCCAGCAACACTGAAATTTCATCATGCAGAAAATGTTTTCATCTATGAAATCAAAGGGCAATTTTATTTGAAATGATGGAAAACCACAGAGGAAACAAAACATGGAAGATATGTTAGGGTAAGGCATCTTTGCAATATTAGTTTAGATACAGGTAGAAAAAATATTCAGCCCAGAATTTGAATAAACAATTTTCAAAAATATGCTCTTTGAAATAATTACCTATTTTTCACGATCATTACTTGAAATGGTCAATGACACCTTCAGCCTCTTGTAACAAACAACAGAATCATTGTAGTTTAGCACCTTAGAGATTCCCAACATACTGGGAAAACAAAACTGCAATGGGTAGTTAAGACCATAGAGTTTCATAGAGTTGAGTTAGTGGCGACACGGAAATCAGAACATTAGTTATGATTAATATTTTATGTCTGAAAAACTCTTAGGCTTCTCTCTCAGACCCTTTGCTTATATTTTTATGTATTTTAAATATATCTTTAACTGGATGTTGAATATATTTTTACACTGAACTCTTACTGTCATCTAAGTTTTAAAACTGCCATCCTGCTTTCCAAAACCTTTCTACTTCTTAACATTCTAATATTTGAGAAATAGCATATGTGTTACCCAGGCTCAAAGGCTTTGTCAATTTTTCATCATATATTCCCCTCATCTGACAAATAGTTGTAGAAAAAGAGAACATGTTTTAGAATTTGATGAGTCCAATGTCCTTGTTTTATACACAGTGTGACCCAGACCTAAATATGTCAGTTAGTTGCCCGTAAATTTCTCCTAAGTATTTGTTAAGTGTCTGAGCCTGAACTCCAGTCTTCTTACTGGTTGTCAAGCTCTCTTGTGGGGAACGGTTACTGAGAGCGCTTGGCTGGCTCTGTCTCTGGGTAAGTTTTCTGATCTCAAATCTTGCCTACAATCTCTTTGAAGCCGTAATAAAAATACAAATTTCTGGAAACCTCTGCAGTACCAACTTCATGCTGAATAAATTAAAGGTTTAGTTCTTGATAATATAAAACTGTTAAAAGACCAGTTATGTGGATTATATTGATTGTATCTCGAACAATTTATTGGTGATAATGGGAACATTGGGTGCCTCAATCAGAAAAAGGGTCATGAAAAGGAAACATTTTTTTTTACTTTTGATTTTGATATAAGTTCAGACTTACTGAACATTTGCAAGACTAGTACAAAGACTTCCCAAATACCCTTCACCTGAATTCTCCAAACTTCAACATCTTATTTGCTTGATCCCTTTGTCCATGTTGTATACTGGTATTTTGTTTTTCAGGCATTGCAGACATGTGCCCCTTTACTGCTAAATACTTTAGTGTGCTTTTCCTGAAGACAACATTTTCATAAATACTCATGGTTTAAGGATCAAAATCAAGAAGTTAATGCTTATTCAGCACTATTTTCTAATCTGAATGTTTAATTTATATTTCACCAATTTCCTATTATGTTCTTTATGGCAGGGGTTCCCAATCCCCTGGCTGCGGACCAGTACTGGACTAACAGGTCCCCTCTGGGCCTGTTAGGAAATGGGCCCCAGAGCAGGAGGTGAGTGGCAGATGGGTGAACGAAGCTTCATCTGCCTCTCCCCATCACCCCCCATCATGCTGGCATTACCACCTGAACCATGCCCCCCCCGCACCAAAACTGGTCCCTGATGCCAAAAAGGTTGGGGAGAGTTGCTTTATGGCAAAAGGAAATCCTGGGTTATGTGTTACTTTTAGTTGTTGCCTCTCCTTTGATTAGGAACAGTTCCTTCGTCTAGTTTGTCTTTGGTGACATGGGCAGTTTTGAAGAGGACAGTTTATTCATAGAGTCTCTCTCCATTTGAGATTGTCCAGTGTTTTCTCACGTTTAAACCCTGGTTATGCATTTTTGACAGAACGTGTTTTTCTCTGTGCATCGTATTGGGAGTCAGGTAATGTTGATTCATCCAATTCCTGGTAATGTTAACTTGGATTACTTGGTTAAGGTGGTGCCTTCCCAGTGTCTCATCTGTAAAGATACCACTGCTTTTCCTTCTGTAATTACTAAGTATCTTTTGGGGGAAATACTTTGAGGCTATAAATTCCCTCTTACTCCTCAAACTTTCACTTACTGATTTTTGCATCCATTAATGAATCTTGACTGATTCAGTATTACTATTAAAATATTTTATTACTAGATCTTAAGACAATATAAAATTACAAAAGTACATTAAGGTTGTATTGATGCAGGCATAGGGAAATAGACCAAGGAAACAGAATAGAAGGTCTAGACATAGACCCACACATATGTGGTCACCTAATCTATGACTAGAATGACACTGCATGTTCTTTCATTAAATTATCCTGGATCAACTGGATATCCACATGGGAGAAAATGAATATATCTTATCTCATACTATATTCAAATATCAATTCCATGGATATAGATTTAAATGGGAAAGTAAAACAATAAAACATTAATAAGAAAACACAGGAAGTTGTTTTCCTTATGTTGAGTTATGAAAGCATTTCTTTTAAAAAGACCTAAACAAACAAACAAACAAACAAACATAAGGGGGAAAATAGGCCAATCAGACTCCATGAATTAAGGCCTTCTGTTCACTATCATTACGACAAAGCATAGAGTTCCAAAATATTGAAGTATAAGGACAGTTCACTTTTATATGATAACTTCTACAAGTCAGAGACTGACAGACAATCGGATAAACCAAAGGGCGAAACAATTTGAGCACTCCCTTGACAAAAGAGGGTGAGCAAATAACCCAAATCATTTGAGATGTGCTCAGCTCATTAGACGTCAGGAAGATGCTAATTGAAACCACAAGGTGATATCACTACACACTCATTTGAATGGCTAAATGAGGGACACTGGCCTTACCATGGCTGGTGAAGTAACTGGAACTCTTGCATACTGCTGGTAGGAGTGTAAATAAGCACAGATGTTTTGGAAAAATACTTGACAGTTTCTACTAAAGCTGAAAATATGTATCCTAGCTACATACCTAACAGAACTGCTACAAAAATGTGTATGTACAGAAACGTTTGTAGTAGCTCTATTCATATTGGCTGAAAACTGGGGAAAAAAATTCAAATGTGCCATGACAGCAGAATGGATAAACTGTAGAATATGCATACAGTTGAATATTCTGTATCAACAAGAAAATCCAATCTACTGCTCTATGAGACAATATGAATAAATCTCACAAACATCATGATAAGCAAAAGATTTCAGTCACACAGCCAGAGTCCCTATACTGTGTTTTTCCATTTATATATAGTACCAAAATAGGCAAATCTGATTCATGAAAACAAGGCAGGATCATGGTGACCTGAGGAAATGGAAGGAAGCAGGTACCAGCAGGCTTTCTGGGGTACTGCTAATTTCTATTCCTTTATCTGGTCACATGGGTGCATTGACCTTGTGAAAATTCAGAGAAAAACATTTACTATGTGTGCACTTTTTGGTATTTGTTATATACTTCGGTATAATAATACTTTAACATTGTAAACAATTGCTCGAAATTTTGTCCTGACCCCCCAAAAAGAATAGTGACCCCTCCTAGGGAGATCATACTTTTTAAAGGTTATTTACCAATCTTCAGGGGCTAGGCATTTTTTTACCTCTCCTGACTTTTACTTTTCTTAGTCTCTCCTCTCAAATATTCCCTTGGATTCTACATAGTGTTTTAGTAAAGGATTATTATAATTTTCTTTTATACCACTTACCTAAATCCCATCTCTTCCACCCACACTCAGAGTCAGGAACTAGGTTGAATTTTCCTAACCCTTTCCCAACTGAGAGATTATTCTAAACAATTCTGTTCTCCTTTCCCTCTCTTCCAAACCCAGCGTCATTGTACTCCATATTCTCTTTTCAATGATAATCTTTGTGTTGTGTTTTGCCTAGCTTTACAGAAGTCCCACTCCAAAGTAGGCTATGCTGACTCTGCATATCAGCCCTTTGATCCTGATGGACTTGGCTGCCATATTTGAAATATGAAGCTTTACGGTGCACAGAGCACTATTGTGTGAAAAGATCTTCATTAAGGACGATGAATTACTTTAAATTATTTTAAATTATTTTGGCATACTAAACTTTCTGGAATTTATTCTAAAATTACTAAAAGCCTTACTCAGGGACATAACATGGTGGAGCCCTAGCCATGAGAACACTATTGTATTGATTTTCTAGGGTCTTTGAGGTTATTAAGGTTTATGATATGTGGAATTTTAGAACATTTATCTCCTCTCATAATTATGATTTTATATTTCTTTCTCCATATGCATACTTTTAGGACTTTTATCTATCTGGCCATCGGAAGGGAGAAAAAACTTTGGAAGGAATAAAGGAAATGAATGCTATAGAGCTGTATGGTTCACACAGCAATTTTCTTTTTAGCCAATTTTTATACTAGCTCCTTGGCAAGCCATATATGATTTTTCTCCACACTTCCATTCCCCTGCTGATTGGTAATGGGAGTGTTTGAATACACTGCTTCATTTTTCTGATCTTCTAAGGTTTATTCTGCACACCCCACTGCAGATCTGATTGTTACTGAGGACCTCAATGCCACAATTGGTGTTGAGAAAAGGGAGCACGGCATGCAATACTTTAGAACATGAGGGAAATAGGTTTGCTATACAAAATTTAGAAACTACAGGCATGAACAAAAGATAAAATAAAGATATGTATTTCTGCCACTCCTGATAACTTTTTGGCATACATTTTTCATATTTTTACAGGAGATGTGCATGTCCATGTTACAAAATCAGATTTTATTTTATAAATTTTATTTTATAAATATTTCATAAAAAAAGATTTTATAAATATTTTAAAAATCAGATTACAAAATGGTATTTTCATTAGCATTGAACTGAAAATTTTTATGTCCATAAATATATTTTTATCATGTAATTTCAATGACTGGGTCACTATTCCTCAGACCATTTCTGGATATTAGAGGAAAGGTAAATAATTATATATTGAGCCTTTGTTCAGAATTATTTATGGTCTTTAGCATGAGCCACTTTTATACCTAAAACGTATCTCTGATCCTGGTGCTATCTTTCACTGGACACAGGGTTGAGTGAATAAAAACAGGTTTTGGGTGCCTTTTCTTGCTAACTGCATTATTCATTGACTTTTTTTGGTAGTATTTTTTTTTTAGTATTTTTTTATGCCTTATACAAAGAATGCTGAATTCATTGCAATAAGCATATGGATGGAGAAGAGTTAACTAAAGTAATCCAGATCTATCCTTTTATTGCCAAAAATTCATTCGGGTTTTGTAACATCTTATGGAAAAACCCGAACGAACTTTTTGGCCAACCCAATACCATTCCATGACCGTTGTCCTATAAATTATACATAGTAAATTCAAATCCAAAATATTGTTTGGGTTATCGTAGGAACTACCTTTGAACACCAGGCAAAATTACAGTGCTAAACTGAAAAAAGGAACTGGGAAATGTTCCAATCTTTAGCCCTAACTCTGAGAATAAAGGCCCTGATTTTAAATTAAAGAAAAAAGATACAGTATGATTTAAGGGGAAAAAAACATATTATATATTACATTGATTGGCTTTTTGGGCATCTAATATTGTAAGCTGGCCATCGTGGAAAATATTGTTTGGAAATTATTTTTTATTTTCCTGTCTCAAATTTGTGGTAAGTTGGTCTGCTCCCTCCAAATATAATCCTTCTATTATTTTATAAATACTCTCAAGCCTATACATCATTATACTCTAATCACAATAATCCAAGACTCACAGGAGTCTTCTTTGTTCTAACTCCAGTTTACATTTCCCTGCATTTCTCATTGTGCATGGAAGGTCAGAGTAATAGAGATACAAATCATTAACTCTTAAATCATTATGTCCTTTTCAATTGGTAGTTGTCTTAGCCTAGGTCCCATAGAAAGCAAGGACCAAGGTAAGGATTAAAAACTATGGCTTTACTAACACACCATTGTAAAGCAATTATACTCCAATAAAGATGTTAGAAAAACAAAACAAAACAACAACAACAACAAAAATCTATGGCTTTATCTAGAGGTGATCCCAGTGCGTGAGACAGAGGGAAAGGCAATGCAAGGTTATATATTAGCAGGGTGGCCCCTGCTCAACCATAGGACACAGAGCTCACCGTTCCTCTAGGGCACGCCCTCAAGCATGCAGGACATCTCTAGGTGGATTGTGCACACGAACCACGCCTGAGAAAAGTCCTGCAAGAGGAGGAAGGAGAAGAGATTAATCCGCCTGCCATGCTCTCTCCCATATTTGCACCGGTCAATATTGGCCCCATTGGAGTTAACTTTTCTGCCTTTACAGAATGGAACGTTTGACCTTGACCTGCTTGGCAGTTTCTCAAGAAGCCATAGCCTCCTCCTCGACTCCCCACCTAGTGATGGGGTGTTTCCCCTAAATATAGAAGTGGTGGGACAGCAAACCCTGAATGTGTGCAGCGGTCCCCCCTCCCGCCCCCCGCCCCCTGCCCCACAGGGCGGCGTAGACTCTTTCAGGTGCGGGACAGAGAAGAGGGGAAGGGCTGAGGCAGGCAGGCAGCTGAGAGGTGGCGGCACTAAGAGAATCTAAGGATCACATTTGGTATTTCCACTTAAGTAGGTATAACTGAAGTGTGTGGTGTATGTAAATCTAGTATTTCATGAATTTTACGTACTTCTAATTATTCTTTGCGAAGTTAGTAGAGCTGAAAGTAGTGGTAAGCTGGGCCGCTTTTATTAGCTTTCTAACCTGGTGACTACTCTGTTGATCGAAAGACGTATTTGACTTTTGCAAATGCAAGTTAATAAAATTCTCATCATTAACACTGCTTACATGCAGATTGTTCCCTTCTGCAGTAGACCTTCCAAGACACACACATTTCTCAAGACTGAAATGATACCGTCAATCTCTTCCTTTTTTCATCATTTTATGAGATCAGGTCAAAGGCTGTCAAAGTGGCTACCTCACTTGACTTTTCAATTCAACATGTCTTTAACTTTCTCTTAGCCTATAATATCTGTCAAATGTAATCAACTAGGAAATTATCTTGTCAGAAAGCTTCAGGCCTAACATCTTCCCTGGGAGTTTATAGGTTTCTGTATTTGTTGTTGTTATTTTGTGCCAATTAAGAAAGTTTTGTTGATAAGATAAACTTAATCAACTTTGAACAGCATCAAAATTCACAATAGTGCATTTTCTTTTGAATGCAGAAGAAACACATGCTCTCCTAGCTGCCTTTTCCTCCGTCTCCAGCCCACCTCCCAGCACATCACTGCTGCTTTTCCTCCCCTCACCCCCTCTTCCCTCTGTTGACCTTTTACCCTTCCTCTTCCACTTCTTCTCCCTCACTCTCTTTTACATGGGAGGGCTATTCCTTTTCATAATTGCTGTAAGAAGCAGTGTCCTTTCAAAGGCAATTTCATCTGGAAATGATATCCTTTTCCTTTAAAGAAGAAAAATGAAAACAATAGGGTTGACAAATAATACATCTCAAACACATTTACCAAAGTACAAAATATATCCACCCAAAAGTCAAATACAGCTACAGAAAAAAAGCTTTCTGAGAAAATGTCATTCTTACCAAGTTGACCTGGTTGGAAAGTACATTAAGGGTTCATACTGAACTCATGTGCCCTTGGAATAATGAAAAAATAGACCAAAGATATGTGGATAAATTCTCGAGCAAACCACTACACATCACAGTATAGTAAAATTGGATAGTAAAGGTAATCTAGGCAAACATCCTACCATCTGGGATGTTTTCCTGATGTTTCTCAAACATTGTTTGAGAAAAAGGAATCACAAAAATGTAAATTGCTCAGTACATAGACAATTATAAACCTCTTCCTCTTATACAGGGGTACTACATAATATTTATATTCTAATATATAAGGCACAAATAATTCAGTTCTCAGATGAAAAGGCCAAATTAATAAGCAAGAAAGAGCAAAATAAATAAATACATTTAATAGTCCAATTCAGATAGAACAACAAAAATATACTCAAGGGAAACAAAAGTAAGCAATAAAACAGAGAAATAAATAAGAAAAAGGGAAAAAAGTATAGCTAATAGACTTATTTCAAGAGCAATTTATTTGAGGAAAATAACTAAATAGTTATTTTGTCAGCTAACTGAATCAAGAAAAAGGGGAAGGAGAATAGTAAACATACAAAATAAGAAATTAAATGTGGAAACAGCCAAATGTTCCAGGGGTGTTACAGACTACTTTGCTCTATTCTAGGCTAATAAACTTGAAATGGATAAAATGAATGATTTGCCACATTGTATATTATAGTTTGACCTTAGAACACATAAAATAATTTATTAAAAATCATCCCATAAATAACAGTATGCTCAGATAATTTCAAAAAGTAATTTTCAAAGATTAGAAAGAACAGATTCTAACACTTTAAAAATTCCTCAGAATGTAGAAAAAGGAGTTTCTAAAATGTTTCTGTGCTACTCTAAACTTGATACCAAGTTCAAAGATATTACAAAAACAAAAACTACATAATAATCTCCTTTATGAATATTTAGGTACAAAGTCTCAATAAAACAGTAAATAAAATTAAACAGCATATTAAAATAACAATACTCCATGACATTTATTCCCATTTTATTGTTTTATTTTTAATACATTATTATTTTTGATGTTTTAAAAACATATTTTTGATCTATAGGTGTAATTACATAATGTCCTTTAGGTATATTAATATATCATCTTTAATATATTTATGTGGAAATTTAATTGCTAGAGGAAACCATACTTTTCACAATGCTAAAAATATAAATAGAGTTGCCAGTTAAAGTTGTGTTTAAATCTTATTCCTGATACTACTTAGTTGGGTAACTGGATGAACTGACACTTTCTCACAGGGTAGCAGTGGGGTAAATGATAAAACATTTATTAGCCGATAGTATCAATAGGTCCTTTAACATGTTTAACTGCAATTACAGCTATCATTGATGAAGGTATTTAATAATGGCAAATCACTTCATTATAATTTCATGTTGCATATGTTTACTTTTATCATCTGAAAAAATTGAAGAACTTATAAAATTCAAACAACAACTGATCTCTAGAGAACAGCATAACAAATGGAAAGATGGCCCACCATGAAAATGCCATGGGCGTACTCCACGTTTGAGTTTGTTCAACCAGCCACTGGGAAACCTGTGTGTGGAACTGAGCTACTGGATGAGGGCTTTGACAACATGGCCTCAACATTCTCTCCTAGTCCTAGAACCCGAGTAAGGAGAGAGATACACAGGGGAGCAAAAAAGGGAGAAAACCTGCGGGCTTCACTCTGCGTTTAAATACTGATTTGAAAAGAATAACCACACATTTTATCGAGTGATTTTTCCCTAATTTGTAGCACAGACAAATTCAATTGAGCAAATATTTAGTGATTTCTTATCTTGTATGAAACACTGTTTAAACTTATTCTCCCTTGAAGAGACTAATGGGCAGTCTGTTTCACGGGTTAAAAATTCCACTGCAGAATTGTTATTGTCATAATTTATTGGATGATTTATTTTTATTGAACTATTCCCCAACTGGCATACATTTTCCCTCTGCGAATCCTTACTTTAATGAGTAAATGTCAAATATCCAATAGGTTTAAACTTAGTCTACCATTCACCCATCTGGAGTTTTCTCATGACGAAACCGGCTCTAAGTTACAGGATTATTGAAGAAACTTGATAAAAATGAAAGTATAATTCCATTTATTCTCCAGTTTTTGAAATGAATATTAAACAGCAGATTCAGACGTACAGAAAATTAAAAGGTATTTTAAACAAGCACACTCTCCCAATGACATCCTTGCCCTCTGTGGTCAACACCACCTGGGTTCCAGCAGTAACAACCTGTGTATTGTTCATCTGAACGAGACTGACTTCACTCCACCATTCTCAGTAGAGCTCATGCTCTGTGGGCTGTTGGCAGTGAAAACGACTCTGTGCTTCTCTCCATGCTCTGCCTGGGTTCACTTTTTGCCTGCATCAAGCACATTGTGACCTTTAGCAGAATTTGGGAGTTCAGTCTACAGGCAGTCGTGAAGTAAACCAGCACATCCAAAGTTCAAAATGTTAAACTAGCCCTACATTGCATAATTCTCCTAGTTCCCTGAGTGAGGCAACTATGTAAATGTATTTAAAAATATAGAAATATAGAAAAAATATAGAAATATAGAAAATGGAATATTGCAATATTGAGATACAAATTAAAATAATCAAATGGAAAATGTTTTTTAAATGCTTTTAAAGTTTGAAAACTCTGAAGTTATTCTGATTTAAGCATTTTAGAGACTGGAGGAACATAACAACAGATTGTGTTGCTTAAATCAACAAAAAATAAAGGCTTTTGTATGGGCCATTCCGAGGTTGCCTATGAAGTCATTCAATAGTTAAACTGTATACAACATAGATTATGTTGCTTTATTCTTAATCCTGGCGCCCCTATCAGACAGAGTGCCCAACCCACACGTGCTCCACTGAGATGACCGAATGAAACTTCCACCTATATACTTAATTAAAAAGTCCCTGTGTAGAAAATTAAGGGTCTACTTTGAAAAATCATCTTTCAGGTTTGCAAAAATCGCTTCCAGGTTAGTGATCTGGTGACTTATGAGTTAGAATTATATTGGTTTCAAGTGACAGAAAGCCCCAAATAACAGTGGCCTAATTAAAATGACCTTTTACTTAACACATGCATAACATAAACCCTCTCTCTGCCAGAATTCAGAGCAGGGAAGGATAAGCATTTTAAAGCAGGAAAGGGTTTTATTCAGGGCTTTGGCTTATTACTGTGTCACTGGAAGGGCAGAAGGGACTGTTACAGGCCGGGAGCAACTCGGAGGTGGCCCAGGAGGGGGGGCCCTGCCTCTGATGCCCCCAGAAGCCCCCCTGATGCACAACAGCCTCAGGGCACACGGGGCTGGAGACTGGCCACCCAAAGCTATGACCCAAGGGTTGGGAAGTCGAGCAAGAAATCAGCCATGCCCGCAATTGCTTCTGGTCTTCCAGAAACTGGAGAAAGAGTCCTGGGACCTGCTGCAGGAATGCAGGGCCTTGCTGTTTCCCTGTGGCCTGCAGACCTGTGTCTGTCTCCAAACAGCACACAAGTGCCGTCAGGGTCGGGACTGAAGTGATGCCCAAACTCCGACTATGAGGGATTTTGCAAAAGATAGCGTTTAGCTTTTCGAATTCTCTAAGCAGAAGACAGGGTGTAATGGAGGTTGGGAGGGTCAATCCAGGAACGTTCTGGGAGTCTGCAGGCATGAAGTCGCCCTGATGAGGTCCTCAAGGTCGCCAGGCTCGCAGGCTCCTTGAAGTACTCTGCCCTGTCACCCCAACGACCCTGGCCCTTCTCCTCCTCATCTACATTCCTGGCAGCCTCGAAGGCAGGGGCGGGAGGAAAGGGGCACAGGGTGTGTGCCAGCTCCGTGGTCAGGTGGTTTGGGGGAAGCTGCTACTAATTCTCATCTACATCTCGTTGGCTACCCCCGTAGCACACAGCCACACTCAGCTGACAGGGAAGGACACAAAGAAAATGCGGTCTGTGTTCTAGGCCACCATGTGCCCCACTGAGAGCTGGGCTTCTCTTCCAAACAAAGAAGGAATAAATCATGTTCTACACAGTAATGGATTTGAGAGGGGACCTATTTACCCTCCGTGGAATAGCAGGTACTATGCTTGACACTTTGCATTTATTACTTGATTTAATTTTCATAATTATATCAAGTTGGTCTTTTAACACCTCTTGATGAATGGTGAAATTTGGGTAGGGCAGGTTAAAGTTTCAGATTGTTCAAAAAAGCATGCTTCAATACTAATGCATGTATACATTTTAAATTAATAAGCCATCAGACTTGGATACAGTACAGAAAATGGCAAGGATACAGTCTTTGATAAAAGACGAACAACAAAGATTTGCTGTTCTCTATCTCTATCCTTTATCTACCTGAGGTGTACCCACAGTTCCAGGTACATCTGGGCCTGTTAACATCAGGTGCAGTCAGTGAAGCCAGTGGGTGGAGGGCAAGCTTTAGCTTGTGGTGGATTTCCTTCGATCAACTCCGCAGGCTTTACCACCAACACCCTTTCTTTAAAATGGAAAATTGAGTCTTTTTCAAGTTTATGTAAATTGCTTTAAAATTACAGCTTCAAGAAAAATACTTCAGTTCTATCTTCTAAGTTGATTGTTGAATCAATCTTATTTTAGGAATTGTGAAGCTATGGCTTATTTCAACATGTTTAAGCATAGTTTCATTGGATACAGAAGAGAGTGCACATGGAATAATACAGAAAGTGCTTTTTTTCATCTAGTTTCTTTTTCTTAAGTTTATGTTTGTGAGTTTTAACATGTTGGCGAGCATAGCAAATATTGCTGGATTAAAGGTGTCCCATTGTTTCTCATTTGAGCCATGTTTTCTATTCATCATTATGTTCATTATGTAGTTCTTGCCAAGGTGAATGGTCTCCATTTCACATAAAAATGACTAGCCAGTCAGAACCGTAAAATGAGAGACACAAACAAGCTAGTTAACACTCTAATCAGAATGACAGACTGACGAGGACGTGTGTCCTTTAGGTGTAGTCTTAACAGAGGGGCTCCCTTGCGTGTTGCATCCATTGTTAAAAAAGAGCATTTCAAGCATCAAAGAAGATTTCAAGCAGGGCTAGTTGGATCAAAGGAAATGTCAAGTGATCTGTGATAACAATATTATTCTTCAACTGACTCATTTTATTTTGATGAAATTAATTTCAGAGATTGTGGTAAAGTTTTAAGAATGCTTTAACTGGTGCTGTTTAGAGTTAGCCCACTTCTTTGGGGCTAACCTCTGTTCATTCATATGTCAATGAACATTTAGATTGTTTCCACATTTTGCCTGTTATGAATAGTGCTTCCGTGAACATGAGAGTGCTAATAAATGGTACAGCAACTATGGAAAACAACACCTAATAAAATTAAAAATACAACTACCATATGATCCAGCAATACCACTTCTAGATATTTATCTGGAAGAATTGGAAGGAAGCACATATCATTCATATGTACGTCTCCGGCAAATCCTTTATCTAAATACTTTACAACTCTGGATTTAAGAAATGTCACATGAGTTTATTTTTCTAAGTCAAATTATATCTGTCCCTGGTAAACACTTGGCAAGGTACTGAGGGGCACTTACCCCTGGGATGCACATTATTTATTGGAAAAAGGGAAGCTCAGCTAATTCTGAGCCAAGTTCATGTATAAGTGTCTTTGATGAATTTGAGAGAAGTGTCCTCATAAATGAGCCCCTCTGGGAGCACAGGGAAGCATTTCCCCTTAAAGTCCTGTCTACCCCTTGTGGGTCCTCCGGTAGTGCCTGCTTCTCCCTGGATGACCCTCACAAATGGTTATCAAGAGAGATCTGGTTACATAAGTGATGATGTGCTCATACATTGACGCACAGTGCAGCAGTAAAATGGAAAAAACAGTTCAGGGATTGAGTTGGCATGATTAACGGAAGGAATTAGATTGTTTGTATCATTGTATTTTTGTACTTTTGTTTATTTGTATCTATTTCTTTAAAAAATGGAAAACTTGGGTGTGTATTTATATCTATATGTGCCTTTGTAAACGTCTTCCTAGAATATATCTAAAAGGATCCACAAGGAACCAAGAACCTTGGTTGCTTCTGAAGAAGGAAGTCAGTGGATCATCCAACAGACTTTGAAGGGAAGTTTTCACTGTGTACATAATGAATTTTGCCAATTGACGTTGTATTTCATTTTGAAAACATTTTAGTCTTAGCTTTTTGGTTGCTAAAGTGTTCCTTTTTGTGTGAGTGGCTTTGTATCAACCAAGACACAATTGAAAACTTAACTTGTAGTTCTAAGTATATTATAAAATATTAAGGTCATTATGGATAGAAATAAATATGACTTGAAAAAATGAAAACACAAGTGTTGGTAATGGTAAAGAAGATTTGAATATTGTAAACATTTCAGTTATTTTCTAATCACCATAGAGGAAGATATAGAGGATGTCCCCTAAAATTTAAAGAGAATATTAGTTTATTCTTAATCAAATGGCTTTCAGAAATGCATCTGAAAAAAATAAAATAAAAACAAACATTATTTTGAAAGTAAATCAAGAACTAAGTTTTCAGTGGGAAGCAGCCGCATAGCACAGGGAGATCAGCTCCGTGCTTTGTGACCACCTAGAGGGGTGGGATAGGGAGGGTGGGAGGGAGATGCAAGAGGGAGGAGATATGGGGATATATGTATATGTATAGCTGATTCACTTTGTTATAAAGCAGAAACTAACACACCATTGTAAAGCAATTACATTCCAATAAAGATGTTAAAAAAAAATACAGTTATCAGAAAAGAAAATTTTTTTAATGTTTAAAACATTGATATTAAATTGTAAAAATTTGGAAAGAGGTAAAGAAGTGAAAGGTACTGCCTTTTATGCTATCAAATGTTAGAATTTTAAAATTATGGGTGAGGGAGTGGATATTGCAAATCACTCCATATTGTAAAAATGACTTAGCACCATTACACAGATATTAAATCATGATCCTAACTACATACCAAAGATCATACAAATAAACATAAAAGGCAAAATAAAATAAATTCTGAATAAATTAGAGTCATTTGTATAAATATTAAACTTTAGAAATACCAAGAAAATTAAGCAAATTTTGAAAAAATATAGAGAATTTTAAAGTTAGAATTGACTGAGAAAATGATGATGCAAAATATGATCTGTTTTGTCAACTTAAACATTTTAAAATTATATATATACATAAATGTATATTGATTATAAATACTTACATATTCATATCTTCCTAATTAGATCACATAATACCAAGAATATGTTCTCATATAGCCCTTAATTAAAAATATAAAATAAGCTAATATATTTTCCTATCATAATTACAAAATGCCACTGAAGTTATGATAAAAATGTACAAATATTAATAAGTCCAAAGCATCACTGAAAAAAAGAGAGTGCCATATTCAAATCAGAGACTTTGAGGATTCCCTAGAAATGAAAAGCTGAAGAAATTTGAGAGACAGGTTATGAAATGTATAGACCATATACGACATAGAACTCTGACCAACACATTGCAGCAACCATCTGGAAAGTCAATCTACAATCTCTAGTGATTGACAAGGAACTGGTCAGAACTTGGTCAGTGACTGACAGCTGTCCCATATTTTCTCCCTGCTTCCACCTCAGGATCAACCAGATAAAGCCAAATATATTCCCAGACTAATCACAAAGGTGCCCTGTTTCTTGTTAGCTCACCACCAGCTTCCTCATATCAACAATGAATTTTGCCAGATTCTGTTCTAAGATTGAAATTACACTAACAATTAATGAAAATGCTTTTCCCCACCACTCTTGCAAAATCGGACGTTTCCAATCGTTTAAATTTTATCAATCTGAGGAGTGAAAATTGTGTCCTGTTTAAGCCTGCAATTTCCTGACTCTTGGTGAAGTTAAATGATTTTTCTATGATCTTATTACTGAGTTTTAATTAATAGCTTTTTTACAATTTTTTCCCAGATATCTATTGGCATGTTTTCCCATTTCTCATTCATTTAGAGTTGCTCTCTCTGTATTTGTCCTTCTCATAAATACACTTTTTCCATCTGCAAATTATTTTTACTTTAGTCATTGTATTTTTAGTAACACAGAGGTTATTGATTTTATGTGTTCATATAAGCCAGCTTCTTTTTTCCTGCTAAAGAATATATTTCTATTGTTGGCACACTATATTTTTAATCAGGTATTATCAAAAGCTTTTTTTAAACATCAAGTAAGATAATCATATGGTTTTCCTCCTTTAATGAGTTATAGTAAGGATGTACAGAAACAGATTTCCTCATTTTGGATACACTTGCATTCTTGGAATAAGTATTTTATTTGGTCAGTAAGATTTGATTGCTAATATTATATTTAGTAGTCTTAACATTTTATTCATCATTATAATTGGCTAACAGCTAGTTTTCCTTTTTGATGTTATCCTTGTTTGATTGATTATGTTTTCAGGTTATGTCAGTCGCAAAAAATAAATTGGAAAGCTTTCCATATTTCTATGTGGAAGAGTTTATATACCATGGAGATTACTTAATCTTTGAAAGTATGGTGAAATATGTCTATTAAAAAGTATTTTTTCTTAATGTTTGTTCCTTATTTTTTTTCAGGTATGGATATTTTATTGCTTTTAAAAATTCTTCTATGATAATTTTTCTACCCTGGTTTTCTATTTCTTGCATTAACTTTATAGATTTAAATTTTCTGAAAAAATAACCTATTTCATTTAGGTTTTCTGAGTTATTTATCAAGTTTCATGCAGATTTTCTTGTAAGCCATTTCTTATTTATAGTCTTTTTTTTTTTCAGTTTTACTGAGGTATAACAACTTCTGATGAGTGTAAAGAACATACATGAAGGCTTCCCCCATCCCTTTTTTTAAACTATAAATCTTCCCACTCTCTGCCTGACTTTAAGTACCTGTCAAATGCAGATGGTGGCTGACCCCCCTCACTATAAAAATCTCTAAATAAATATCCTCTGTTTGCTCATATTTGAGTGGTCTCTATTTTTCCACAGGTTGTATTTGTACATAATAAAGAGCACAGATATTTTCAGCCCATCAGTAATTTCTGGAAGTGGTAAGGAGGAATTTCTTTTTCATTTTGGAGGCCTTGATCATTCCCAGGTGTCCAGTTTTTAGGTATGGAAACCAACGTGGATGGATAATAATCGTGTGATTAATTGAGAGGAAGCCTCTTTAACAACCGGTCTATTCGGCTCTCCCCCTCGCCCTTGCTGCCTCTTGGCAGAACTACTTCTCTCTTTCTCTCAAAGAAACAAACAAATAAAAATAAGAAATAAAAAGAACACTTTGAGAGAAGGGCTAGCTGGGATGTTGGCAATCGAGGGAGAGGCAGAAAGATTGTGCATATTGTGCATATTGAGATCACTAAACATTTCCAAATTAAGTAAAAATTTAAAAATAATAAAAGAAAAGAAAAAAATACAGGCTGTGACACAGATCATTCTTTCTTGGATTCTCTTCATTCCAAGAAAAGAAAAGGACTCACCACGTTGGCTTTAGTGGGGTGTGGGGAAGCCTACATCTCTCCCCCTGCTTGTCTTCTTTAAGGGAAGATGGATGGTTGTGGGAAGAGTACCCACTGGCATCCTTACTCTTCAGAGCTTAGTTTTATAGGAAAAAACATACCATATCCAGGGGAAACTCATGCCACCCACCTTTATTCAAAATAGTTTCTATTTTTCTATGTGAATGGACAATCAAAAATTAACAGATATTTGAGGAAAACTAAAATGAACATGAAGAAAAAATGATTCAGGAAAAATGAATATGTCAGAGAAGAAAACATTAAAAGTTCTTGTGTCCTCAGGACATGTCACAATGATATTGTCTGTGAAATATGGTAATAGCTTGGTATGAAGAAGAAACAAAGAAAACATAAATAAAAATTTAAAATATGGTTACCTTAAAAAGCCACTCAAGTAAAAAAGAGAAAGTCTAACTTTTTTGTTTTTTTCAAAATATAGGACACAAAGTTATAATTTAAAAGCTGGGGAAAATGAAACAGAAATGGAGGATGCTGCTTTAGTAGAAGATGTATTTTTGCAATAAAACAACACACACATTACCAGGGGGCTCACATCAAGATACACAAAACACACACACACACACACACACACACACACATCTAAAGATAACCTGGAAAAACCTCACAAAACCAAGAACAAAATAGAAATCTGAAAAGCTTCCAGGGAATAGCACGTAAAAATATCAAGTAATTGCAAGGAAAACTGCTGTCAGATTAATCAGCATCAACACCACAGTAATGAAACAATGGAACAGTATACTTTGCATCTTGAGAGAAATGATTCTGAACATAGGTTTCTTTATTCAATCAAATTCGAAATCAAGTGAGGAAACCAATACATTTTCAAGCAATACATTTCATACAAAGACAGAAACTAAAATTCCTATATATACTTTCTGAAAATATGAGGAATTTATTCCAGCAAAAGGAGAAATAAACCTATGAAAGAAGCAAACATGGAATTTAAGGAACAGTGAAAACATTCCAGGAGAAAAGAAAGAAAGAAAGCACTAGGTGATATCAATGCTTAGAGCCAGGAAGCAATCTATTTAATTAGGAATGGGAATCTAGAAGATTCTCAGATTATTTTCCAGAAAATAGTGGTTCACACACATCAAACTTGTGGACCTTTAGAGACACATTTAAAACAAAATAACGCTAGGTTTTAAAGATAACAGATTTTAAAAAGTGATATCAGGCAGACAATAAACTTATTTTTGGGGAAAATTAGTCAAAATTAGCATGAAATAAAGAAGAATCCAAGATCCCGGTGAAAACGTTATCAATTGAAATCCATGGAAAATCACATTTCAGGAGCAAGAACAAACTAGAGATGAATGGAGATTTGCCAAAATTGCTCCTAGTATGAAGTCTGCACAGTTACCCATTAGATTAAAGTGATGTGGCCCCGCTCTATCTACCCTAGCAAAGGAAAAGGGTAAACATTCTTTGCTTGGAGAAAGCACATCCAGCGTTTCTGCAAGTTACTTTCAGAACTCAGTGAGGAATTAGTAAGCATACCAAGAGGTAGCATCAAGCCACAGAAAATTCAATCAGTAAAGCAAATAAGAGCAATAGATCTAAAGGTAACTTAGATAATGAGTTATCAGGTACGGACTTTTACATGACTGTGACTAATATGTTCAAAAAATAGAAGAGAGAGAAAAATAAGAAACAGGGAATTTCAGTTACAATTTTGAATCTATAAAATCAAATTGAAATACAAGAATCATAAATGCATAATTAATACTGAAAACTTATCAGGTGGGTCTAAAAGTAAATCAGACATAGCATGCAATCGGGTTAGTAAACTAGAAGATAATCAATGAGACCTACAAATGGTCAACAAGTACATGAAGAGGTACTCAACTTCACACATCATCAGCGAAACACAAACTGACATTATAATGATATAATTCACACCTGTTAGGATGGTTACTATCAAACACACAAGAGAAAAGTGTTGATGAGGGTGTGGAGAAAAGGGAAACCTTGTACATTGTTGGTGGGAATATAAATTCAGCCATATGGAAAGCAGTGAGGAGGGTCCTCAAAAAATTAAAAATAGAACTACCTTATGATCCAGCAATTCCTCTTTTGGTTATATATCCAGAAGGATATATAAGGATATCATCTGAGGTTATCAAAGAGATATCTGCACCCCATGTTCATTTCAGTATTATCAAAATAGCCAACAATCTAAATGTACATCAGTGGATGAATGGATAAATAATATGTATAAATCTTCTTTTTCAAATCTGCATTTTATATATGTATTTTTTATATTTTATATACATATATAAACTGCACATTTGAAAAAGAAGATTCTACCATTTGCAACAACATGGATGAGTCATGTTCACAGGACCATTGTGATAAGTGAAATAAGCCAGATACAGGAAGACAAATACTGCATGATCTCATATATATGTGGGATCTAAAAAAAATCAAACTCATAGAAGCAGAGACTACAACAGTGATTTCTAGGGCCTGAGGTGTAGAGGAAATGGGTAGATGTTGGTCAAGGGGTACAAAGTTTCAGTTGTGTAAGATAAATAAGTTCTGGAGATTTAACGTACAACAGTATGATTATAGTTAATATTATTCTGTGTAGTTAAAATTTGCTGAGAAGATAGATCTTAAGTGTTCTCACCACAAAAAAGGAAAGAAGAAAAAAGAGAGAGCAAAAGAAAGAAGAAAGGAAAAAAGAAATCATGTGCCGTGTTGGATACACTGAATACCTTGATCGTAATGAATATCTAACAATGCACACATGTATCAAATCATCAGCTTGTACACATTAAATATATACAATTTAAAATTTTCAACTATACCTCAATGAATCCAGAAAAATATATCCTAACTGAAACACAAAGTGGAAAAGTAATGGAAGAAAACAAATGCAAGAGACAAAGGGAACACAGTGAAAAATTCTCTCATAAGTGGAGCTGGAGTCTCAAGAGGAGAGGAAAGACAGAATATTTGTAGAAACAAGAGCCTAGATTTTGGCTTTAAGAAGTACTGTAAGCCCCAAGCTAACCCTAAGACTGAAGGTGAGAATAATAGAGTTGAAATGTTTGATTAATACTAGATAGAGACACTGTCTCTTACAATGTGGAGACCACTACCCAAATAAGTCTTTACTGGTGAGGGCAAATCACCTACAGTTGAAAATAGTAAATCCCTACTGTCCCAATCTAAACATATAAAAACATATATAAAATTAATTAAAACTATGTGGCAATGGACAACCCAAGAATAGCCAAGGTAAAATTGAAAAAGAACAATATTTGCACAAATACTGAGAAACACAAAAATGGAAGAGTTAAATGGGTCCATAAGACTGAGTTCAAGCCAATGGAATAGGAGCAGAGATAACAGTTGCCCTTTGCAGGCTTGGCCTCTAAATTCTCTTACAAGATTCTGCACATAATTTCTCATCTCTCATTGGCCACCTGGCTTCAAAACAACAAAGTAATTTAAGGCCAAGAGGGTGGTCGCGTCACTGGTACAAGGACTCAGGGTCTGTAAATTATGTCAAGAAGACTCTTGTAGGCATCAGCATTCATCCCACTGTGACATAAAAAAGAATGGAAACTTTGTTGTTTTCTGGAACTGTAATTTAGCAATTATTTATTCTAGTAGCTAACGCACCCTGACCAATACTCTCAGATTTATTCAAAGGCAGGGCTGCTGCCTCATATCCTTCTCTTTCATTCAGGGGGTCCCTTTCCACAGCTCCATGCATTAGATGCTGTAATTCCTTGTTCCTCAATAGAACTGCATCTTACTGGCTTCTATTCCCTGATTCCAGTCCCATAATTGCTGTTTGTTGCTCTGTTGTCTATGAGGCATATGCTTGTGTGTTTATCTTGTTTTTGAGTCTGTTATGTTTGTTGAAATATATATTTTATACAAATGTATGTGAAATTGATATATATGGTGACTTTTGGAGGATCTCACTATTATCTTGAACATTTATAGTTTTATAAGTAATCTCCAAAGTTCTTTTGTAACATGGTGCCCAATGTATATTTATTCCAATTTAGAATATATTCTTAGTTGCTAGTAATAGGATGGGTTCAGGTTAAACAGATAAGGGATTTAAATAGAGTTAAACAGATAATGGATATGAGGTAAGTTATAGGATTATAGAGAAGGTGAATTAAAAGGACTGAGTTTAAGCTTTCAGACACAATGTCCCAACCCAAGTGACACACACATACATATGTGGCTGGGCATAAAATGCCAGAAAATATGTCTGTTGCAATTGTTCTCATGCCACGTATGGTACCAGTTCTCCATTGGGAGCCTGGCCTTGGAAACAGGGAAAACCCCAGCGTATAAGTTGCCAGGACCAAAAGCCAGTTCCACACAGAACATATTCATCATGTGGTTCACATTCCAATAAACACTGTGTCCGCAGGTAACAGTTTAGTGGAACGTAGGTCACATCTGTGTACTCACAGTGAGGGGGGCTGGGAAATGTAATTGAGCAACTGATTTTCCAAGGGAAAAAGGGCTGGGTGCTTAAATTATTGCCCTCTCCTTTAATTTACCTAAAATATATCTAAAAACGTTTTGTTTTGTTTTTAGTTTGAACAAGTTAAGCCTCAGAAAGTCTTATTTTGCTTGTTGCATTTGCATCTACTGTGTTGTCATCACCACCATCATCATTATTAATTCAGGTGTCCATGTGTCTCCAGAGTAGGAGACAAACTAGGTTCGTGTTCTGATTGTTGACATGAATTCTCTTCATTCTGGCTTCTGAAGAGCCTCAAATTATCATTTTTGCTATTATAATTTTTACCATTATCTGGCTTCCCTGAGATCACAACTGATGAGTTGGAATATCCTTAATGGTATGAATCCCCAAGTCGGTGAAAGATAAAAATCACATCTATGGCCCCATAAACTTGTCCTCTCCCAGCGTAATGGGTAGGGAAAGTTTTCCGACACGTTTACTTCCCTTCTGAAGGGAGAATGGGCCAACTCAGGCAGGATCAACCTTGACCTTGGCTGCTCGGGATTATGCTTAGCATGAATGGCAAACTCCCTCTGGGAACAGTCAGGCTGTGGGCGCCATGCCCTTATATTCTGCTGATTGCCCCCAAGGAGCCATGGGAAGCAGACCCACTCACCTTCACAGGCTCCTGAAGCTGGAACTCTGGGCACCTGATTTAGACAAAAGTGCCTGGGGATGGTGTATGGAGCTAGTGGTCCCCAATTCCAAAAGTCTCTTCTAGCCCTGTTACTGGTGACTTACAAGGGCTCTATGTATTTTTATGAGATAAACTTTACAATGTATATCAAAAATACAAAAATTCACTTCTAAAGTTGTATTTTGAGAAAAATATTACAATAGTATGTAGAATGTAAGTTTGAATGTAAGTTTATTTATTGAAGTTTTCTTAATTAAAGGTATTGGAAATAATCTGTAAGAAATAATAATCTATTATTTAAAGAAAGTCTGATATAACCCAGCTGATTCCATTTAAAATTATGTTCAAGGAAGATATTTTGCATTTTTGGAGAAATGTTATGCTACAGCTTTAACTGTAAAATCAAAATGAAAACCAGTAGGTACACTGTCTTTGAAAAGAAGCAGCCATATGTTTTTCCTACTTGAAATGCTTCTTCCTTGTCTTCTGTGATACCGTGTCTCCTGATTTCCCTCCCAATCTTGGGTTTACTAGTCCTCTTTCCTTGCTGAGCCCCCCCTCCTGTCCCTGATCTTGACGTGCTCTCTGTAGAGCTCAGCACTTACTACACTTCCTCCCCACAAAAGAAACATAATATTAAAACACCTTCTTTTAGAGAAGGGGAAACTTTAAATAAACACATGCATCTCCCTTTAAAAAGTTGAGTAATTAACAGGAAACTCCGAACTGTATCTGGTGGCCCCTGCAGCAGTCAGGGGACACTCAGGGAAGCTACCACCACGAGTGACACGTCACGAAAGTTTTGTTACAGGGTTTAGCCATTCCCATTATGCAGTGGGGAGCAGGAAAAGAAGGCTGTGGAAAGCTGCTGCTTCTGTCTGTGGTGACAGGCCTGGAATCACAGGGGCCAGCAGTCAGGAAGAAAAGGAAGAAAAGGTAGGTGCAGAGACAGAGTGTGAGCACAGCCTGGAAACTTGAGGACAAACCAGACTCATACCAGCCACCATCAATGCCAGTGTCAGTCACGTGCACGGCCTGCAGGAGTAGCTGTTCAGGGTCACAGAAAAGCCAAAACAGGGAACACAGGCCATGCTGTGGGTCTGCAAAGAGAACCAATGTTGTTGAATCCAAGTTCTTGTGCCCGACGCACAGTGAGGCCAAACAAACCAAAACGTCGGACTTTGGAGCCGAGAAAGGTTTATTGCAGGGCCCAGCAAGGAGAAAGGGCAGCTCACGCTCGAAAACCCTGGACTCCCCAACAGTTTTTGGGGAAAGGTTTTTATAGCAAAATTTGGGGTGAGGGCTGCAGGGTGTGTGGCTTTCTTCTGCTTGGTTCGTGGTGAGGTAACAGGGTGGTGCTCCAGGAATCTTGTGCTCAGACTGAAGTTACCATCCTCTTCCTGGGTGGGGGCCTTAGTTCCTGTAGAAGAACTCAAAGATATCGTTATGCATATCCCTTGAGGAGGGACCAGGATCCTGCCCCAAAGCTGCACTATTGTTTCTTGACTGCTCTTCTTTTGTTTCTGCATCCCCTCCCTTCCCTAATTAGTAACTGCTTAAGTCTGCTCTTTGGAACTCAGGGAAGGTCTAGGAGACTGAAGCCTTTTTCCTACAAACAAGAAACAGGGGACATGGAAAGGATTTGTACCCAGGAGGGCTCTGCAGCGTCCTGCTCAGTTTCACGAGCAGATCTGAAACCATCTGCCTGAGCTCAGTGGGCCTGGTGCTCTGTAAACTTGAACCTTAGAAACAGGCGGGGAAGGAGTTTCGGGCAGTTCCAGTTCAGTCCACATAGGATAAACCACCGCAGTGTTCGAACATTGTGTAAGACTGGGATATAAATCATATTCTGTATAAATAAGAAAGGGTAAAGAAATGGACTGTTTTCAAACTAGGAAGCCAAACAATGAATTCATTTACTGACTGAGCAGAAGATAAAATAAGATTAAAAATGACTAGGCTGGCTCTTTGTTGTCAGGAATGGTTTTCTCTGTTGTGTTCCCTGATGCTCTGTACAAGGAGATAAGGAGTCTGGGCTTGTCAGACTGTGAGACTGTCTCTCTCTTTCTAAAATGAAACCCAGATTTCTTTGAAAGAATGTCTAAGTTGTGAAATATGTTTTAGATAATTGTAGCAAGTCTTAAAACTTGACTGTGTAAGGTGACCGCTCATAAGTTGTACATATGGCATCACTCTAGTCTAAGCGGGCTCCCAGGGGACTCACCATTATTTCCCTTCCTCCTTTCCCGTATTGCCTGGTGCTGAGGATCTTAGACTCCCTGGTCAGACTGCCTGGGTTTGAACCCTGGCTTCATCACATTCTTAGCCATGTGACCTTGACCAATTTCCTAATATGGAAAATCATAATAAGAATTGCATTTAATATAATAAGAATCACTTTTCTGTGAGGATGGAATGGAATAAAGATGTAAATCAGCAGAAGAATGAGATCCTGGTACACAGGAAGTTCTCACTGAGTAGTAGATTTTACTTTAACTCTCCAGCTTGAACCGAACCCTCTCTGCCCCACATATTAGAGCTCAGCAGAGTCTCTGGTGCCTGGCACAACTGTTAAACTCACAGTCTCTGTTTTCTGGTATACTTTTAGGAGGACTGTATTAAAAGTGCTTTGCTAGATCATGTGGTAGATATGTTTAACCTTCTATAGTACTGCCTAACTGTTTTCCAAAGGGGTTGTGCTATTTTAAATTCCTATTCCCATGTAATCTGGCCACTCTACTCCAGGGTATTCACCCAAGAAAAAAAGAAAGTATATGTGCATACAATGACTTGTACATGAATCTTCATAGCAGTTTTATTTGTAATAGTCCCCAAACTAGTACAACCCAAATGTCCATCAGCAGGTGAAGGGGTCATTTTGAAATATATACAAACATCAAACCATCATATCAGACACTTTAAACTTACACAATGTTATATATCAACTATATCTCAGTGATGTCAGGAAAAAAATAGAAAAAAAAAGACCACAGGTGAATGGATAAACAATTTAAAATATAGCCATACAATGGAATACTACTCAGCAATAAAAAGGGACTATTGATATATGCAACAACACGAATGAATCTCAAAATAATTGTGCTCATTGGAAGAAGATGAAAAGTTATCTACTATATGATTCCATTGATATAAGACTAAAAATGTAAACTAATCTATTGTGAGAAAAAGCAGGTCTGTAGTTGCTGGGTAGGTTCACATCTTGATTGTGATGACCATTTCATGGGCGTTATATATGTTAAAACATATAAGATTGAACACTTTAAATATGTACAGTCAATTATATCTCAGCAAAACTGTTAAAAAAATTAATAAATAAGTTTTTCGGGCAGCTCTGAATCAATTTGTAGTTGTGTGTATCTTTGATATTAGGCAGCCTCCTCCAATCTTATGATTTAATTACTACAAACATTCTGAAAATTTCCTAATATGCATTTCCATCTTGAGCTCTGGACTTAAAATGTTCCCAAATGTCTTCCTCTGAAAGTCTCACCAGTATTTCCAGAATAAAAGTCACAATTAGCATCACCACATGCAATATTTCTTCCAGTTTCTACCTAGCTGCTTACAGAAGCCTGGATGATGCTCTAACTTGCTTCACTGCATCCCTTATGCTCTCTCTCTACTTCCTAGAGCACTTCTCTCCACTGCATTTTCAATAATCCATCTCTATTGGCTCCTTAATATTATCAATAAAATATTCTCAGTTTTTCCCCATCCTAAACAAAATTTGCTCTAAATCTTCTTCCAATGATTCCACATCTGTCTACCCCTTGGCAATCTGAGTTGTGGTAATTCTATTCTACATCCAAAGTTTCATGCTCCTCACATACTTTTATAATTAATCAAAATTAAGTTTTGATCTTGTTTCCTCTGAACTACTAAAATAGTTCTTTCCAGAGTCAACAACAACTTACTTGTATTTAATTTCAAGGCATAATTTTCAGCCCCTTCTTAACTGATGTCTTACCAACAGGTAAGGCTCCTGACTGTACCCTCCTTCTTGGAAAGCACGCTTTTCATGTCTTTTGTGACTCTACTCTCTCCTTGTCTTCCCCATCTCTCTGGATTCTTTTTTTTTTTTTTTTTTCAGCCTGCATTTCAGGCTCCTATTCATCCAACTTAAAGGTGAATATTTCTCAGGTTCTCTCCTAGGTCCTTTTCTCAATTTGTAAAAACCCACTTTGTGTCTCATTCATTTCTGTGTATGAACATTCATTCATGAATATGCTGATGAATAATGCATTTATATCCAAGACACAATCCCCTGAGTTTAGACCTATAGTCCAATTGCGTCCTGGGCATCTCTCCTGAGATACCTCATTCTGAACCAAACTTAGGTCCTCTCACCCACACGCAGTAAACCAATCTACTGACAACAGGTTGTGGTGAAGGAAAAGTGCAGCATTTATTGCAGGTGCCCAGCAAGGAGTCCAGGGCAACCAGTGCTCAAAAGATCTGCACTCCCCAGTGGGTTTCAGGGAAGCATTGTTAAAGGCCAGGTGAGGGAGGGGGCTGAAGGTTGTGATCAGCTTGTGCGCATGTCTCTGATTGGCTGATGGTGAGGCAACAGGGCAGTGTCACATTATCAACCCTCAGGCTCCAATAGGCCTGGGGCCTAAGTGCTCATGGTCATCAGTTAGTTAATTTCTTCCATTTGGTGGTGGTTTTTGCATCTGCAAAACAACTCAAGAAGTGTGCATCAGATACTATTATCTAGGTGCTTCAGAGAGGAGCTAAAGCAGAGGATATGGGGGAGGCCCCATCGGGTCATGCTCGGTTATAATTCATGCTTCAAATTCAGTAAGTCCATTAACCTACTCAACCCTCCTTGCCTTCGGGTGCTTCCTTTACAATGGACGCCCCACTGTTTGCCTCCTTCTCTCTCCTCTTCCACAGCTCAACAAACACCAAATTCTGCCATTATACCAATTCAGTATTTCTCAAACCTGATTTTTTTTTCTCTCTCTATATCTCTATCTACAACTCAAGTCTGGCCTACCAAAATCTTCCTCTTATTTATTGCAGAACCTTCATCACCAGAGTTTTACCTCTGGTCTTTCTCCTTACCATAGATCATCTATAAGGTAGTCAAAGTGATTCTTTTAAATGCAACCTCTCTTAACATTGTAACCCCTTTCCTCAAAACTTTCAGCTCCTCTCTGCTTATCTTCAGGTTAAAAAAAAAAAAAGTCATACTCACTGCAAGTTTCTTATGGAGGAATCCTCTACTCACTTAATATAACCTGGCAATGTACTATCCCCACCTAATGTTCTGTTCTACCCTGAAGTGCTTTCAGTTGTGGGAGCTCAATGTACCATTGTCTCTCCTGGGAAGACCATTCCTGTGTCCTGTCTGGCTTATGGCTGGTCTGGCTTTCCACCTGCTACCCTCAGTTGTCGTGAAGGGTCTTCCCCAACTCTCTAGGAATAGATTCTCTCTCTGTATTAACTCTTACACTGAACCTTGAACTTTCCCTTACATGGTACAAAGGAAGCTTTAATATTAGTCCTGTTTAACTATTGACCTTTACCAAGAGATTCTAAGAGCAAGGAAGGGGTAAATCACATATCTGTTTTTCTTTACTGAATCTCCACTGCTGAGCCCAGAACTGACATTTAGTAGTGGCTTAACTATTGTTAAACAAATTAACAAATGACTGCTTTATTTTCTTCTGTATGATAGTCATTTTTTTTTTTTTTTGGTTTCTCATTTTATTGGCTAAAGAATAAATTAAGAATATTATATAATAGTCTTATCAAAACATTTCTGGTTCTTTATTTTAGTGGAACAACTGTGGAATCCCTCAATAAACTGTGATTTTAATTATTGTTAGGAGTTATACAATATTTATTAAACTAATAAGCCATTGTTTACTTGTAGCGTATGAAGAGGTTTTAATTTCTTGATCATGAATCAATTTTGAATTTTATCAAACAGCTTTTTTTTTAAGTAATAAAGCATAGTGGTTAAAACCACCTGCATATTTACTAGTTGTAAAACTTTGGATCAGTTTCTTAATTGCTTTGTGAATCAGTTTCCTTGCCTGTAAAATGGACATAATTATAGTAATTAAAGTAAGTGAATAATACATATATTAGAAAATAATTGGAGTCAATCAGAACAGGGAATGTTGGCATTTAGAATGTCAAGCAGAGGTAGTCCCAGTGATAACAACATTCTGAAGCTTAGTAGATCTAAGAAAATGACATGTCATTGGTAAAGGTGGTGAGAATCCAGGATGTTTTCACTGTTGGGGGTGAGAGTAAATTGTCACAGTGTTTTAATGGGTAGTTTGACATTATCTGTGAATTTCTAAAATGGGCTTAGCCTTAAATTCACTTCTTAGAAGTAAATATTTTCATACATTTCAAAGATATAACTTAAAGGATATTGCTCTTAACAGTATTTGAAACTTTGAAAAAGAGGTAAAAATATGGTTTTATTAAAAACATGCTACATTGATACAATGAATAATGTGATGCCATGAAGAGTGTAGAACAATATGCTCTCATAAGGAAAAGTATCTACAATATTTTATTAAGTACAAAAGCAATTTTCAGTACATGGTATTTTGCTATGATAGTGATTTGCAAATAGATGATACATAATAATGAAACTTGTCACCATGTCTTTCATCCCCACTCTTACCAGGAGATGCTCAAAGTGTAGAAATATCTGATCTTGTCATGCACCCAATTACAATGCTGCAATGCCTTCTCCTTTTTCGGATAATGAAGATAATACTTGTCATAATCTGCCCTTCCCTGTGTGATCTGGCTCCCACCCAGCCTTCCAGATTCATCTCAAAATAGAGCTCCTCTTCCTGTCTGCACTTCCACAACCCAATCCCTCTGTTCTATCTGCCATGTCTCCCCCACTATGCTCCCAATGCTGGGTCCAGAATCTACCCATTCACCCTTCAGGGCACAGGCAAGTTTCCATCTTCAACATGTGAGTAAGTAAATAAAGAAATGCCTTATTCCTCAGATTACGTCACAGCTCCACCTTCACATTTTCATAGAGGACTAGTTTCATGCTATAGCTCTTGTCACAATATTTTGTAATAACCTATAAGGGAAAAGAATCTGAAAAAGAACATATATATATATATATACACAACTATACTTCAATTCAAAGAAAACTGAAATAAAACAAACCAAACCAAACAAAAAACCAGCCAACCAAACAAACAAAAAACAGTGTGTGATTACATGATAGCATCTGGCAGCTTCACTGCATTATAAACATTCTGAGGGGAAGATCTCATACCTGTCATTGTTCATCATTTTATCATTAAAACCGGATCACAGGGTCTGGCACATGCATAGTAAGGACAAAATTAACATTTGGTTGATGAGCAAGAGTTGTATTTATCTGATGATTTATTTACCAATCATATGAGTGTTTTTCTTCAGAGGATCAGTTTGTGGAGATTCTTACTTTTTTCCTCTATATTGTAGTGCACATTTTGACTTTTTACAATGAACATGCATTTACTCTTACTATTAGGAAAATAAAAATATGACAAAGATTTGTTTTTTGTAGAAACTGCCTGACAGACTGCAGGCTCCATGGTTGTAAGGATTATTTCTCCTTCTCTTAGGAAGGGAGTGTCTGTCAGAGAGGTGCAGCTGGAATAAATGAACTTGACTCACTATGTCTTTCCTGTATGTCCTGCAATATATTACTTCAGCCAGAAGATAAGAGACTGTTTTTTTTTTTTGAATTTTAGAATTTTATTTTTTATACAGCAGGTTCTTATTAGTTATCCATTTTATATATATTAGTGTATATATGTCAATCCCAATCTCCCAATTCGTCACACCCGTCCCAACCCCCCCGCCATTTCCCCCTTTGGTATCCATACGTTTGTTCTCTACATCTGTGTCTCTATTTCTGCCCTGCAAACTGGTTCATCTGTATCATTTTTCTAGGTTCCACATATATGCGTTAATATACGATATTTGTTTTTCTCTTTCTGACTTACTTCATTCTGTATGACAGTCTCTAGGTCCAGCCACATCTCTACAAATGACCTAATTTCATTCCTTTTTATGGCTGAGTAATATTCCACTGTATATATGTACCACATCTTCTTTATCCATTCGTCCGTCAATGGGCATTTAGGTTGTTTCCATGACCTGGCTATTGTAAGTAGTGCCTCAATGAACATTGGGGTGCATGTGTCTTTTTGAATTACGGTTTTCTCTGGGTATATGCCCAGTAGTGGGATTGCTGAGTCATATGGTAATTCTATTTTTAGTTCTTTAAGGAATCTCCATATTGTTCTTCATAGTGGCTGTATCAATTTACATTCCCACCAACAGTGCAAGAGGGTTCCCTTTTCTCCACACCCTCCCCAGCATTTGTTGTTTGTAGATTTTCTGATGGTGCCCATTCTAACCGGTGTGAGGTAATACCTCATTGTAGTTTTGATTTGCATTTCTCTAATAATTAGTGATGTTGAGCAGTTTTTCATGTGCTTGTTGGCCATCTGTATGTCTTCTTTGGAGAAATGTCTATTTAGGTCTTCTGCCCATTTTTAGATTGGGTTGTTTGTTTTTTTAATATTGAGCTGCATGGGCTGTTTGTATATTTTGGAGATTAATCCTTTTTCCAATGATTCATTTGCAAATATTTTCTCCCATTCTGAGGGTTGTCTTTTCATCTTATTTATGGTTTCCTTTGCTGTGCAAAAGCTTTTAAGTTTCATTAGGTCCTATTTGTTTATTTTTGTTTTTATTTCCATTACTCTAGGAGGTGGATCAAAAAATATCTTGCTGTGATTTATGTCAAAGAGTGTTCTTCCTATGTTTTCCTCTATGAGTTTTATAGTGCCCGATCTTACATTTAGGTCTCTAATCCATTTTGAGTTTATTTTTGTGTATGGTGTTAAGGAGTGTTCTAATTTCATTCTTTTACATGTAGCTGTCCAGTTTTCCCAGCACCACTCTTTTCTCCATTGTATACCTTGCCTCCTTTGTCATACATTAGTTGACCATAGGTACGTGGATTTATCTCTGGGCTTTCTATCCTGTTCCATTGATCTATATTTCTCTTTTTGTTCCAGTACCATATTCTCTTGATTAATTTAGCATTGTAGTATAGTCTGAAGTCAGGGAGTATGATTCCTCCAGCTCCGTTTTGTTCCCTCAAGACTGCTTTGGCTATTCGGAGTCTTTTGTGTCTCCCTACAAATTTTAAGATTTTTTGTTCTAGTTCTGTGAAAAATGCCATTGGTAATTTGATAAGGATTGCATTGAATCTGTAGATTCCTTTGGGTAGTATAGTCATTTTCACAATATTGATTCTTCCAATCCAAGAACATGGTATACCTCTCCATCTGTTTGTATCATCTTTAATTTCTTTCATCAGTGTCTTACGTTTTCTGCACACAGGTCTTTTGTCTTCCTAGGTAGGTTTATTCCTAGGTATTTTATTCTTTTTATTACAGTGGTAAATGGGAGTGTTTCCTTAATTTCTCTTTCAGATTTTTCATCATTATTGTATAAGAATGCAAGAGATGTCTGTGCATTAATTTTGTATCCTTCATCTTTACCAGATTCATTGATTAGCTCTTGTAGTTTTCTGGTGGCATCTCTAGGATTCTCTATGCATAGTATCATGTCATCTGCAAACTGTGACAGTTTTACTTCTTCTTTTCCTATTTGTATTCCTTTTATTTCTTTTTCTTCTCTGATTGCCGTGGCTAGGACTTCCAAAACTATGTTGAATAATAGTGGTGAGAGTGGACATCCTTGTCTCATTCCTGATCTTAGAGGAAATGCTTTCAGTTTTTCAACATTGAGAATGATGCTTGCTGTGGGTTTGTCATATATGGCCTTTATTATGTTGAGGTAGGTTCCCTCTATGCCTACTTTCTGGAGAGTTTTTATCATAAATGGGTGTTGAATTTTGTCAAAAGCTTTTTCTGCATCTATTGAGATGATCATATGGTTTTTATTCTTCAATTTGTTAATATGGTGTATCACATTGATTGATTCGCATATATTGAAGAATCTTTGCATCCCTGGGATAAATCCCACTTGATCATGGTGTATGATCCTTTTAATGTGTTGTTGGATTCTGTTTGCTAGCATTTTATTGAGGATTTTTGCATCTATATTCATCAGTGATATTGGTCTGTAATTTTCCTTTTTTGTAGTGTCTTTTTCTGGTTTTGGTATCAGGGTGATGGTGACCTCATAGAATGAGTTTGGGAGTGCTCCTTCCTCTGCAAATTTTGGAAAAGTTTGAGAAGGGTGGGCATTAGCACTTCTCCAAATGTTTGATAGAATTCACCTGTGAAGACATTTGGTCCTGGACTTTTGTTTGTTGGAAGATTTTTAATCACAGTTTCAATTTCATTACTTGTGATTGGTCTGTTCATATTTTCTATTTCTTCCTGGTTCAGTCTTGGAAGGTTATACCTTTCTAAAAATTTGTCCATTTCTTCCAGGTTGTCCATTTTATTGGCATAGATTTGCTTGTAGTAGTCTCTTAGGATGCTTTGTATTTCTGAGGTGTCTGTTGTAACTTCTCCTTTTTCATTTCTAATTTTATTGATTTGGGTCCTCTCTCTCTTTTTCTTGATAAGTCTGCCTAATGGTTTATTAGTTTTGTTTATCTTCTCAAAGAACCAGCATTTAGTTTTATTGTTCTTTGTTATTATTTTCTTTGTTTCTATTTCATCTATTTCTGTTCTGACCTTTATGATTTCTTTCCTCCTACTAACTTTGGGTTTTGTTTGTTCTTTTTTCTCTAGTTCCCTTAGGTGTAAAGTTAGATTGTTTATTTGAGATTTTTCTTGTTTCTTGAGGTAGGCTTGTATAGCTATAAACTTCCCTCTTAGAACTGCTTTTGCTGCATACCATAGGTTTTGGATCATTGTGTTTTCATAGTAGTTTGTCTCTAGTGTAGTTTGTCTCTAGTATTTTTTGACTTCCTCTTTGATTTCTTCAGTGATCTCTTGGTTATTTAGTAACGTATTGTTTAGCCTCCATGTGTTTGTGTTTTTTACGTTTTTTTCCCCTGTAATTGATTTCTAATCTCACAGTGTTGTTGTCAGAAAAGATGCTTGATATGGTTTCAATTTTCTTAAACTTACTGAGGCTTGATTTGTGACCCAAGATGTGATCTATCATGTAGAATATTCCGTGTGCACTTGAGAAGAAAGTGCAGTCTGCTGTTTTTGGATGGAATGTCCTATAAATATCATTTAAATCTACCTGGTTTATTGTGTCATTTAAAGCTTGTGTTTCCTTATTAACCTTCTGTTTAGATGATCTGTCCATTGGTGTAAGTGAGGTGTTAAAGTCCCCCACTATTAATGTGTTACTGTTGATTTCCTCTTTTATAGCTGTTAGCAGTTGTCTTATGTATTGACATGCTCCTATGTTGGGTGCATACATATTTATAATTGTTATATCTTCTTCTTGGATTGATCCCTTGACATTATGTAGTGTCCTTCCTTGTCTCTTGTAACATTCTTTATTTTAAAGTCCATTTTATCTGATATGAGTATTGCTACTCCAGCTTTCTTTTGATTTCCATTTGCATGGAATATCTTTTTCCATCCCCTCACTTTCAGTCTGTATGTGTCCCTAGTTCTGAAGTGGGTCTGTTGTAGACAGCATATATACGGGTCTTGTTTTTGTATCCATTCAATGAGCCTGTGTCTTTTGGTTGGAGCATTTAATCCATTTACATTTAAGGTGATTATCAACATGATTGTTCCTATTACTATTTTCTTAATTGTTATGGGTTTTTTTTTAACATCTTTATTAGAGTATAATTGCTTTACAATGGTGTGTCAGTTTCTGCTTTATAACAAAGTGAATCAGTTATACATATACATATGTCCCCATATGGGTTTGTTCTTTAAGGTCCTTTTCTTCTCTTGTGTTTCCCACTTAGAGAAATTCCTTTGGCATTTGTGTTAGAGCTGGTTTGGTGGTGCTGAATTCTCTTAGCTTTTGCTTGTCTGTAAAGATTTTTATTTCTCTGCCAAATCTGAATGAGATCCTTGCCAGGTAGAGTAATTTTGGTTGTAGTTTCCAGAAGATAAGAGATGTTTGACTCACGTTTTTTCAGCAAATCTAGCACAAACTGTAGCAGCTTCACTGCCAATATGTATAATTACTGCAGTCCTCATGGTAAAATGAAAATGATAAAATTAAAATATAATCTCAGTTCATCTCTCTCTCTCTCTCTTTTTTTTTTTTTTGGCCATGCCACTCAGCATTCAGGATCTTAGTTCCCTGACCAAGGATGGAACCTGCCCCCTGCATTGGAAGCATGGAATCTTAATCACTGGACCATCAGGGAAGTCCCAAGCTCAGTTCATCTATTGATTTAATATTTCTATATTTAATTCATTGATTTACTCTTGTCATTTTTATATGTGTATATAATATTAAGTTTTCTGTTTCTCATTGAAAATAACTAAAATGCATTTTCTACTTTTCTGAATATGGATTATAAAGTTGTATCTCAGAAGGATATAATAAAGCAACTGTTAGCAACTATGGCTTAGGGCAATTTAAAGTTATTGGCATGCAACTGACTTGCAGATCAGTCTTTGTAAGTGTTCATCCAGAATCTCAGTGGCTCAAAGCAGTTCTCCTTAAATTGCTTATTTGCAGCAGATAAACCCTGGAAGTCTAAAGAGAGACACAGTTACGTTGTGTAGATACACCCCTGGGATGTTTGCAGTCTTGTAGTGATGATTGAGCAAAAGACAGAAGATGTCAGAACATAGAGTTTACAATTGCTGAAACACTGAAGCTATTTTCAAAGCATTTATGTTTGCAAGATGGTCATTATTGCAGTCATTTTAAAGCATCTACCCTTGAATAAGTTTAAATTACTAAAATCTCATTTACCACTAAGGAAAAGCAAAAAGGTGGTTAAGCCCTGGTGAAATTATGTTTCAGTTGGTTAAACATTCCCAACTTTTATTGTTTCCAGACTTATACCAATACCATGTTAATCTGGGGTGTGTGTGTGTGTGTGTGTGTGTGTGTGTGTAAAATACTGATGTACAGTTTACAGAATGAACTGTTGTAAAATGTACGTAGCATCTAAAGAGCATTACTAAATATCATGAGAGAAAGAAATGTGGGCTGTCATTCAGGGGAAGATGCATGGGTTTAAGGTTGAAGGGAAGGAAACAGATCTTAGCTAATAAGGAAGACAGAACAAAGATGGAAAGTCCTGAGTGATCTGGCCAGGCTCCAGTGTAAGTGAGCAGGGTACTGTGGTATCTCCAGGTGGACACCAGACAAACCATTTCAGGAGACTTGCAGCAGAAAGGTTCCGGGACCAAATTAAAGGGCTCTAAACACAGGTTTACTGAATCAGGATAAAACATAAACAAGAGAGTAACTATAATTTTAGAGATGCCTTCTGTAACCTGATAACATTTTGTGTGTGTATAATCATCGATGGTGTATATCCTGCTTTCATCTCTGCTGTATCAGCCTTCCCCATGGACAGTGGGGTCCAACAAACAGACGCAATATATCCTTGCTCTGTTAAAGGGATATAGAAGCAAGAACATATTGCCACAGCTATCACTCACCAAGACCTGGCGAGCAGCTGTGACCTTCGCATGCAAGTTTTTGTGTAGAGAGAGCCCTGGGGACCATTCTGAGCATCACCGTGGGTGACCAATTTATGGAGGCAATGATTACCATAAGTAGTTGGTGCCTCAGGAATATGTGTTTCTTAATTGGTCCCCTCATCCACCTTCCTGTGTGTTTTTAGCACACACATGCACTCCTCAATTTGCCTTTTACATGTTTCACAAGCTAGTTGCTCACTTAATCTCAACAGGTTCCATATTTAGTGGGTTTTATCCATCCCATTTGATTTACTTGTTCTTTATAGTTGAAGTGAATAGTCTAAATGACATAGTAAACACACATCACGGGTAACTTTGTGAATTAAGAAGAAAGAATGGGAGTAGAGAATGAACTAGGGAGGGGGAGGATATTCTGGTCACCCATGTCCATGTGTTCACGGCTGTTTCTGAGCAAAGTGCCTGCAGTGCAACCCACAACTACAGCCAGAATTAAACAGACCATGGGGCAACTCTTGAACTAGCACAAGCAAAAGAATCCATGGGCTGGTCAGTACCCATGAAGTGAGACATGAGACTGACATGAGAACCCTGGTCAGCTGGTGTGCTCAACCTCTGGGTCAAATAAGTTTTAATTGAGTTTAAATGAGAGACTTATAGAGACCCAGAAAACAGCTGAGAGATGGTTTAGAGACCAACATGCCACTCCAAAAATGCATGAGGTGGATATATCCATGAATATACCAAGAACAAAAATAAATTCCATCTTCAGTGAGGACAGGAGGGAGTCAAAGAAGTAGAAAGAACAGAGAAATAAAGTCCTTAAGAGTAAAGAGTGCAGAGTCACGAGGGTAATGCACACTAGACAGAAGAAAGAAATCGACAACAAAAGCAAGGTGTACCTCCTCAGCTGGATGGATGTTGTATTCTGAGCGGGGTTCTAGTCTTCTCTTAGTGGTCTCTTGCTGTTGTCTTTGTTAGTTTTCTGTAGTCTGTTTGTTTATTTTTTATTATTTTGATATAAATAATTTTCTAGTTCAGGCAAAGGGACAATATGGAGAAGATACTCTTTCATGAAAGAATTCCTCGAAGAGCTGCCCTTTCTCCAGCAAAAAGTTAAGACAAAGATAGTTCTATTATCCCAGTCTAAAGTGTAGTAAGACTCTATTTTATGTAGCAGGATTAGCAAAGCTGCTTCTGCCCTTGGAAAGCAGAGTGTGGAGAGCTGAGCTCTAGGAACCCAGAGATTTGTGAACTTAGAACTTCAAACAGGTGTTTACCAAGAGAACAAGGCTAGCAGACTTGTGTTCAACATATGGGGGGTGGGGCGGTCTGGATTTATATAGATGCTGAAGCTCCTCCAGATCCAGCAGTGATGGAGAGATACTTATATTGGAGGATAGTTTAGGAGAATGGAGACTGTCAAAGAGCATCTGTGTAGAGAGATGAGGGATTGGCAGAGGCCATGGGGTCCAATGTTGGGCAGCAGTGCTGCTTGGGCAGGTGCCAGGACCAGAAAGAGTACCCAGTGGCAATAAATTATAAATCACAAAGGAACGATCTTTAAGAAGTATCTACAAGCAGCAATAGTTTTGGAATCATCAAAACACAGTCCTACCTTTTGGGTTTTGATGACCTTCATCTGCCTTCAGAATGAATCAATTCTTAGGATCACTGGGTAATTCATAGGACCTGTGTCAAGACTAAAGTATTGGGCTTCCTGCTAGTACATCTTATATGAAGGCTAAAGCAATTAAGTGAAGACATAAAATAAGTGCAATCAAATTTCCACGTTAAATTCATGAAGCAAGTCATAACGCTTTCACTCCTAATAAGTGCTAATTATCTGTGATAATCCGAGCTTGTCTAAAAGTAATGCTTTGAGGCCTGAAGATGCCCACACAGAACATACAGATGCAGAGACTATGGACAGCAGAAATCTCAAAGAATGAAAGCGGGTGACACGGGAAGGTAAGGTCAAGGGCTACCTCTGAGAGAAGGGGTATTGGGAAAATGATGGAGGGAACACCAACTAAAATACCCATTTCCCTTTCCAGTGGTTAGTGGTCCCCAACACTAGGGTCCCTGTAAACTCTAAGGAACACATACCTGTAGGCAATCCTTCCACTAAAGGAAACACTTCCATGCCTTTCACCCACCCCCTACTGTCTGGGACTGGGGCCTCCTTTCCCTGACTCCCGGTTTTTCAGGAGGAACATTCATTAGAGTGACAGCCCTTTACTTTCTCCCCCTTCTCCACTCCCCCCCCCCCCAGAGTTCACTCTGGGAGGAGGAATTTGTCTCTCCCTCTCTGCCTCTTCTGCTTTGGAGGAAGAAAGGCAGTTTTGTTTTCAAAGTTTGTCAATTTCTATTTCTTATCAAGCCAGGGTGGTTTTAAGGTCTGGGGCATGGGGATGAACCTTTAGAAGAAGAATCTGATCGTTATCAATTTAGCATTTCAACATAGGCCCTGCCACCATGGACAGAACTCTTTAAGCATCTCTCCTTTACGATGAGCACAATGTTACTTGTGGGGGCAAAGGACACCCTTCTGTTCAAGGTTGGGGGTTGGGGAGAGGCCAGCAGGCCCAGAATGTGTGGCCCCTCAGCAACTGTACAACCTCGACCTAGCCTGGCGATAAGCTTCCTGCAGCCTCGCTGCAAGGAAACTGGGGCCCTGAAGGCCTCCGGCTGCATTGCTGCATCCCAGCTGCAGCTTTCTGTGCAGCCTGCATCTCTAGGCCCACGTCAGCACTTGCTGCTGACCTGACAGCAGGTGCTGCGCTCTGAGGGCTGCGTCTCCACTGTTCAGTGACTCGCAGACGAGATCCAGCCTGGGCGAATCTGTACACCTCCTTCTCCCAGGGGCTCAACCCACCTTCCCCAATAAGCCTTGGTGGGTGTCGTCTCCCCCAGGTTTGTCCAACCTGTCTACTCTCCTTCAGCCCCAGAGGCACATGGTTCCCTTATATCTTATCATCACTTTGGTATTATTATCAGCATTTAGCAATTCTTTCTATTAAACTTGCTTTACCCAGTTTGTATCGTTAGACCAATACAAAGCCTGAGTAGAATTTAAGGAAAGCAGTTGCTGATTGCTGCTTTCGGCTGGCTGAGGCCCCAAGGACATTTGCTCTTGGCGGTGCACGGCGGTCTGTGTGGGGGCCCCTGACTCGCTTTTACCCTTTCACTGTGGATTTAAGTCACTGCAGCTCATCAGGACTTTGAAACTTTATGGCTCGTGTGCTTTTGGCCTCAGCAGGTCCTGCAGTTTATAGCTGCTTTGTCCACATGTGAGTGGCAGGTGTGTGGGGATGAGGGTCCCTCAGCCACAAGGCAGTGGCCCTCAGGCACAGAAAGCTGCAGTCTGATCTTGAACCATGGAAGTGCAGCCTGGCTTCACACGGTAGGCAAAACTGAGGCAGGATCTTGCCTAGAGGTTTTTAGACATCGATGGGTAAAACAATATTTTATGTCTTTAAAAATGCAACGCCACTGGGCTGTACATCCACTGTACATCATCCTTAGGTTGTACCTTTAACCTATTACAGCATAGTCAGGTAAGTATCCCCAGATTAGCTTTGTTCAGGGTTAAGGGGGAAAGGAAGAGGGCTCACCTGCATCCCTTTAGATGTTATTTTATTAATTAATTAATTTTTTGAAAGCTGAAGAAAACTTTTTATTTCGAATGTTTATTCTAATATGAACAGGGTATCAAAAATGCTTGTATGTATCATATAAATTCCAAATAATTGTTTTAAATAAAATTTCACATGACGATTGGAATCAAGCCGCAACTATGACTGTGACCCCTCCTGCTCCCACCAGCTCCCCTTCAGCTTCTCCCGGTTCAGGAGAAAGAGGGTGTATGTTATTGTGCTCAGTTGTTGAGAGAGAAAGAAAGCAACAATAATGGCAGACTGATGCTGCAGCTGTGTGGCTGACAGGGTCTTAGTTATCTGGCTGGGTGTCAGGCCTGAGCCTCTGAGGTGGGAGAGCTGAGTTCAGGACACAGAACCACCAGAGACCTCCCAGCCCCACGTAATATCAATCAGTGAGAGCTCTCCCTGAGATCTCCATCTCAAAGCTAAGACCCAGCTCCACTCAACGACCAGCAAGCTCCAGTGCTGGACACTCCATTCCAAACAACTAACAAGACAGTAAAACAACACCAGCCATTAGCAGAGAGGCTGCCAAAAATCATAATAAGTTCACAGACACCCCGAAACACACCACCAGATGCAGTCCTGCCCACCAGAAAGAAAAGATCCAGCCTCATCCACCAGAACAAAGGCACTAGTCCCCTCCACAGGAAGTCTACGAAGCCCACAGAAACAACCTTACCCACTGGGGGCAGACACCAAAAACAATGGGAACTATGAACCTGCAGCCTGTGAAAAGGAGACCCCAAACACAGTAAGTTAAGCAAAATGAGAAGACAGAGAAAAATGCAGCAGATGAAGGAGCAGGTAAAAACCCACCAGACCAAACAGATGAAGAGGAAATAGGCAGTTTCCCTGAAAAAGAATTCAGAGTAATGATAGTAAATGTAACAATTCTCATATCAGACAAAATAGACTTTAAAATAAAGAATGTTACAAGAGACAAGGAAGGACACTACATAATGATCAAGGGATCCATCCAAGAAGAAGATATAACAATTGTAAATATTTATGCACCCAACATAGGAACACGTCAATACATAAGTCAAATGCTAACAGCCATAAAAAGGGAAATCAACAGTAACATAATCATAGTAGGGGACCTTAACACCCCACTTTCACCAATGGACAGTTCATCCAAAAGGAAAATAAATAAGGAAACACAAGCTTTAAATAACACATAAGCAAGATGACTTAATTGCTATTTATAGGACATTTCATCCAAAAACAACAGAATGCTCTTTCTTCTCAAGTGCTCATGGAACATTCTCCAGCATAGATCATATCTTAGGTCACAAATGAAGCCTTGGTAAAGTTAAGAAAATTGAAATTGTATCAAATATCTTTTCCTACCACAACACTATGAGACTAGATATCAATTACAGGAAAATATCTGTAAAAAATACAAACACATGGAGGCTAAACAATACACTACTAAATAATCAAGAGATTACTGAAGAAATCAAAGAGGAAATAAAAAATATCTAGAAACAAATGACAATGAAAACATGATGACCCAAAACCTATGGGATGCAGCAAAAGCAGTTCTAAGAGGGAAGTTTATAGCAATACAATCCTACCTCAAGAAACAAGAAACATCTTAAATAAACAACCTAACCTTACACCTAAAACAATTAGAGAAAGAAAAACAAAAACACCCCACAGTTAGCAGAAGGAAAGAAATCATAAAGATCAGATCAGAAATAGATGAAAAGAAATGAAGGAAATGATAGCAAAGATCAATAAAACTAAAAGCTGGTTCTTTGAGAAGATAAACAAAATTGATAAACCATTAGACAGACTCATCAAGAAAAAAGGGAGAAGACTCAAATCAACAGAATTAGAACTGAAAAAGGAGAAGTAACAACTGGCACTGCAGAAATACAAAGGATCATGAAAGATTACTACAAGCAACTATATGCTAATAAAATGGACAACCTGGAAGAAATGGACAAATTCTTAGAAAAGCACAACCTTCTAAGACTGAACCAGGAAGAAATAGAAAATATGAACAGACCAATCACAAGCGCTGAAATTGAATCTGTGATTAAAAGTCTTCCAACAAACAAAAGCCCAGGACCAGATGGATTCACCAGCGAATTCTATCAAACATTTAGTGAAGAACTAACACCTATCTTTCTCAAACTCTTCCAAAATAAATCAGAGGGAGGAACCCTCCCAAACTCATTCTGTGAGGCAACCATCACCCTGATACCAAAAACAGACACAGATGTCACAAAAAAAGAAAACTACAGGCCAATATCACTGATGAACATAGATGCAAAAATCCTCAACAAAATACTAGCAAACAGAATCCAGCAGCACATTATAAGGATCATACACCATGATCAAGTGGGGTTTATCCCAGGAATGCAAAGATTCTTCAATATACGCAAATCAATCAATGTGATAAACCATATTAACAAATTGAAGGAGAAAAACCATGTGATCATCTCAATAGATGCAGAAAAAGCTTTTGACAAAATTCAACACCCATTTATGATAAAAACTCTCCAGAAAGTAGGCATAGAGGGAACCTACCTCAACATAATAAAGGCCATATATGACAAACCCAAAGCCAACATCATTCTCAATGGTGAAAAACTGAAATCATTTTCACTAAGATCAGGAGCAAGACACGGTTGCCCACTCTCACCACTATTATTCAACATAATTTTGGAAGTTTTAGCCATAGTAATCAGAGAAGAAAAAGAAATAAAAGGAATCCAAATCGGAAAAGAAGAAGTAAAACTGTCACTGTTTGCAGATGGCATGACACCATACATAGAGAATCCTAAAGATTCTACCAGAAAACTAGTAGAGCTAATCAATGAATTTGGTAAAGTTGCAGGATACAATTTTAATGCACAGAAATCTCTTGCATTCTTACACACTAATGATGAAAAATCTGAAAGATAAATTAAGGAAACACTCCCATTTACCATTGCAACAAAAAGAATAATAAACATAGGAATAAATTTACCTAAGGAAACAAAAGGCCTGTATGCAGAAAACTATAAGACACTGATGAAAGAAATTAAAGATTGATACAAACAGATGGAGAGCTATACCATGTTCTTGGATTGGAAGAATCAACATTGTGAAAATGACTATACTATCCAAAGCAATCTACAAATTGAATGCAATCCCTATCAAACTGCCAGTGGCATTTTTCACAGAAGTAGAACAAAAAATTTCAAAATTTGTGTGGAAAAACAAAAGACCCCGAATAGCCAAAGCAACACTGAGAAAGTAAAACGGCCTGGAGGAATCAGGCTCCCTGACTTCAGACTATACTAGAAAGCTACAGTAATCAAGACAGTATGGTACTGGCACAAAAACAGAAATATAGATCAATGGAACAGGATAGAAATCCCAGAGATAAACCCATGCACATATGGTCACCTTCTCTTTGATGAAGGAGGCATGAGTATACAATGGAGAAAAGACAGCCTTTTCAATAAGTGGTGCTGGGAAAACTGGACAGCTACATGTAAAAGAATGAAATTAGAACACTTCCTAACACCATACACAAAAATAAACTTAAAATGGATTAGAGACCTAAATGTAAGGCCAGACACTATAAAACTCTTAGAGGAGAACAGAGGCAGAACACTCTATGACATTAATCACATCAAGATCCTTTTTGACGCACCTCCTAGAGAAATGGAAATAAAAACAAAAATAAACAAATGGGACCTAATGAAACTTAAAAGCTTTTGCATAGCAAAGGAAACCCTAAAATAGACAAAAAGACAACTCATTCAAATGAAGCAACTGACAAAGGATTAATCTCCAAAATATACAAGCAGGTCATGGAGCTCAATATCAAAAAACAAACAACCCAATCCAAATATGGGCAGAAGAGCTAAATAGACATTTCTCCAAAGAAGATTGCCAACAAACACATGAAAGGATGCTCAACATCACTAATCATTAGAGAAATGTAAATCAAAACTACAATGAGGTATCATCTCACACCAGTCAGAATGACCATCTTCAAAAAATCTATAAATGATAAATGCTGGAGAGGGTGTGGAGAAATGGGAACCCTTCTATATTGTTAATGGGAATGTAAATTGATACAGCCACTATGGAGGACAGTATGGAGGTTCCTTAAAAAATAAAAATTGACCTATCATATGACTCAGCAATCCCAATATACTGGGCATATACCCTAAGAAAACCATAATTCAAAGAGAGTCATGTACCACAATGTTCGTTGCAGTACTATTTACAATAGCCATGACATGGAAGCAACCTAAGTGTCCATTGACAGATGAATGGATAAAGAAGATGTGGCACATATATACAATGGAATATTACTCAGCCATAAAAAGAAACAAAACTGAGTTATTTGTAGTGAGGTGGATGGACCTAGAGTCTGTCATACAGAGTGAGGTAAGTCAGAAAGAGAAAAACAAATACCGTATGCTAACACATATATATGGAATCTAAAAAAATATGGTTCTGAAGAACCTAGGGGCAGGGCAGGAGTAAAGACACAGATGTAGAGAATGGACTTGAGGACATGGGGAGGAGGAAGTGTAAGCTGAGACGAAGTGATAGAGTGACATGGACATATATACACTACCAAATATAAAATAGATAGCTAGTGGGAAGCAGCTGCATAGCACAGGGAGATCATCAGCTCGGTGCTTTGTGACCACCTACAGGGGTGGGATAGGACAGGTGGGAGGGAGACACAAGAGGGAGGGGATATGGGGATATATGTATACGTATAGCTGATTCACTTTGTTATACAGCAGAAACTAACACAGCAATGTAAAGCAATTATACTCCAATAAAGACAGTAAAAAGAAATTTCACATGACACATGAAATTATTGCCAAAATAAATTTTTATTGAAGCAATCACTTGAAATTCCCTAATACCAATTACTGAGGATCAAGAATGTCAGATCTTTAAGAATGGTGAAATTTTACCTAATCCAAAACATTCGTTTGACACATGAGGAAACTGAGACTCCAATGAGAAAAACATTGGAAACAAGATATTAAGACTCATTTTTCCCTCCCAGGTGTCCAGGTTTCAATGAACCATAGTATATATATATATATATATATTTTTTTTAAATTATGTTTAAGTATAGTTGATTTATAATGCTGTGTTTAATTTCCGCTGTACAGCAAAGTTGCTCAGATGCTATTTAGATATGATAGTGGTCTGTGGCAGCCCCGGGGATGGTGTTCAGGGGACAGAACCTGCCCTGGGCTCCTGCTTTGGGGAACCAGCACTGATGCATTTCTCAGTGTCGCTGATGTGAGGCCAACGTTGTGATCACTTTTTTTTTTTGATACCTTTATTGGAGTATAATTGCTTTACAATGGTGTGTTAGTTTCTGCTGTATAACAAAGTGAATCAGCTATACATATACATACATTCCCATATCTCCTCCTTCTTGCGTCTCCCTCCCTCCCACCCTCCCTATCCCACCCCTCTAGGTGGTCACAAAGCACCGAGCTGATCTCCCTGTGTTATGCGGTTTTAACTCTAGAATCTAAGATGTGAATCTCATTAAGAGATGTGGTGTTAGATGTACTTTTTAAAATAACCTTTCCTTTCTTAGGAGGGCTTATTTTTTATTTCTAAATTTGAACTTGAGGTTTTGTAACACAAGGAATGAAGTTCAAGCTAGTTTTACACACAGGTTTGAAAGCAAGGATGTCAAAGATTTCCCTTTTTCTGAAAAAAGCTCTGATACTAAATTTAACTAGAGATTTTATTTGGATTTCGCCAGTTTTTCCACTAAATTTTTTCCTGTTTAGAACCCCATCCATGATGCTGCAGTGCATTTAGTGACCCTGTCTCCTTCCTCTCTGCCAATGGTGGCAGTCTGTGGGCTTTCCATGACTCTCACACATTTGAGAAGTCTGCTTAAGTATTTTGCAGAATGTCCCTCAATAGGAATTTGCATGATGTTTTCTCAAGATTAGACTAAACCTATGCTTTCTGGGGGAAGAATAATACTGAATTGAGCGCCCTTCTCACTCCATCTTGTCTGGGGTACAGGATGTCAACTTTTATCCCTTGGTTAAGGTGGAGTCGGCTAGTTTTCTCCACTGTAGACTCACTATTTATTCTCATCCTGCATTCTGTCCAACCCAAGTCACTAAGTCCTGTGCTCAAGGAATTTGTGGCAGTATAACAAAACCACCTTAGTAATTAATATATATTCTAGTGATATGCTTTTAGGCTCTGCAAATATTCTGTTTCTCTTTAAAATGATGCTCATTATTTTGGCATTCACTCATGGATTCGGCCTGCAGCAATTATTGCTATGTGAATATAATGGTGATTTTCCTATTCCCCGTATCCTTATATATTTATTACTTGGAATTTTTCTGTAAGAATTTTGTCCATTTATTCATATATTTAATCATGTATTTATATTAACATGGGCTCAAGGATGCTCACTTTATTCTTTGGTACATAACACAACACTATCATTATTTCTTTTTGGGGACAGTTGTTCCTGCTTTGGTCACTGGGAGCTCTTTCAGATGGGCTCCTGTGTCCTTTTGACAAGCACTCATCTTCTATTTATTTATTTTTAAAGCATTTCATTATTTTCTGACACTTCAAGATGATCTACCTCATCTTGTATTGTCTCTTCCCTAGCAGGGAATCATTTGAAGCCCCGGAATCAATCTTTTATGAAGGGAGCTCTGGTTTCTTTGGTTGGAGAACAGGATTAAAAAGTCAATACGAGCACTGGCTGTGCTTGTTGCTGCTGGAGTGGTACTGTTTCTAGGCCCTCTCAGTGGAAGACCTAGCAATACTCCTGTATGCTAAACCATGCACACACAGGACTTTAATTATCTTGTCTAGCTATCCACCTACCTACCTACCTTCTTATCGCTTGTCTATCCATCCATCTACATATAACCTCTCCATCTCTCTATTAAAATGAACAAGAGTTTATACTGACACCTCCTATTCTAATCCAGCATCACAGGGCTTACTCTACCCTCTCTCCCTTGCTTATTTACAACCTCCTTCTCTGACAGTGAGAAACCCTGTTTCCCGTTATCCACAATTTATTTACTTATTTGTTCAACCCTTGAATATGTATTGAGTAGGTTCAGAATGGCTAACCAGTGCCTCTGGGAGAAACACACTTGCCAGTTAGAGTACGGTGTTCCTGTCTTCCACCTTCAAGTGTTCAGCTGAAACACTGCTTTCCAGAGGTACTTAGGTCAACTCTTTTTCTCCCACTACCTTCAGTGAAGTTATGTCCCACATTTGTGGTACACTTAGCTCATCTGTCACAGTCTTCATTCCATCCTGGAATTCCCCAGCCTTCTGGTGGCTGTTTTAAGTGTGCCTACAGTCAAGTTCACTCTTTGTCAAACACATAAATCCTATGGGTATGACAAATGCATGGAATGACCCATGTATGAATCAACCCAGGACCATATGGAAGAGTTGCTTCAAACTAAATATCCCTAACAATATATTTTGGAGACACTATACACCCAGCCTTGTGAGAAACAGCCCAGGCCACAGCTTTGGAAGGAACCCTACCTCCATTCAAACATCAAGGACTTGTTTGGCTGAGGATGAGATTAAAGAATTGAGGATGACTTACTATCTTTATAATCCATAAAGACAGGTCATGTGGTATTGATTGTAATTCTCTTGTGATTTTATATTTTGTTTGGACTTCAACCTAACTTAAAAGATACTTAATTTTTAATCTTTATGTTTTCCTTCAAATTGATAAAAAAGAGTGTATTTAAATTTGGGCTATCTCCATGTTGTTAGCATTTTTTTATTGGGGTATCTTTGTATTATCATGCAATCTCATTGCCGAATTGCTGATGTCAGACAATATAGCTGCATATAATTTGGGATGGGAAATAGACGAGCAGAGAACATTCATGCTTGGAGGTTAATTTAGGCACTGCACTGCTCATGTAAAATGATCCCCAACAGAACAATATTTGGATTTCATGTTTTGAGATGTTTGAGATTTCACTTTTCGAGCTCCAGTAGAGTTACATTTTCTAATCTTTTTTCTCCCCTGTGATGGTTAATTTTAGGTGTCAACTTAACCGGCCATGGAGTGCCCAGATTAAACATTATTTCTGGGTGTGTCTATGAAAATGTTTTGGGATGAGATTAGCATTCGAAGGGGTAGATTGCCCTCACCAGGGTGGGTGGACACTATCCCCTCCTCTAGGGCCTGAATAGAAGGAAAGGCAGAGGAAGCTGAATCTGCCCCTTTTTCTCCTGCCTCACTGTTTGTGCTGGAGCATCTCATCTCACCTTTTCTGTCCTCAGATTGGGGTCTACACTATCAGCTCCCCTGCCTCTCAGGCCTTCAGACTCAGACTAAATTGTAACACCAGCATCCCTGGGCCTCCAGTTTGCAAACCAACAGCACCCTGTGGCCATCTCAGCCTCCATAATCACATGAACTAACTCTCTCTCCCTCTCTCTCTTTCCCTCTCTCTTTCTGGTTCTGTTTCTCTGGACAACACTGACTTACATCTCCCTTGTTCTTTCATTTTTTCCCCCTTGGGAGGCATAAAGTTTTTGTGGAGGAAGAAGAACTGGGCAGACATACTTTTGTCCCTCTCTTTCCCTTGCATTAGTCTACACTTGGATTCACTAAACTGGGGCCCGTGAATTGAAATCCTTCCAATTTTCAGTGCTGTCAATAGTAAGGTGGATTAGTTCCTATTCTGAAAACGATTTGTGGCTACAGACCTAAACCATGTTTACAACACCTTTAACAGTAATAGAGCTCACATTTAACCTCCATCTTCTTGACTCATTTGTCCTTTTTATTTGGTTTTTATTTCTGGCAGGAAAACAAGTGTGTCTAACACATAGCACAAGGAAGGATGTGGGTAAGGATGAAAGGAAGTGGTATTTATTAAAATCTTATTATGTATCTAGCTCTGTGCTGCACAGTTTATATATGCTCTGTTTATTTGATCTTCATGAATAATATGTTTACTCTCTGGCACTTTATTAGTTTTTATTTCCCCTCTTCCCTGTTCGGGTCCTGAGAAACAATTTAAGTGTAATAGTTGATTCAGCAGGGGACCAAGGAAGTACTCTGAAGACATGGGGAAGAAAGACTGGAAACTGGAGAACCAGCCAGTCATGCAGGGCTGAGAATGTCACCGCCAGCGGCACCTGGGGCTGAGTCCCACTGGGAATGCCCTGCTGAGAGACCCTGTGGAATGGTTCAGAGCTGTGAATGGCGAGTACTGAGCTACTTAGCCACTAGTTATCATCTCAGGTTCGGAGATTTGCTCCTGGACCACTAACTCCTTAGTGCTCTTAGCTTGCCCTGCCCAAGATGGGGCGACTCTGCAGCCCATGATGGCCTCTGATGGAGAAACCCAGCAAGCCAGAGGCATATATGTAGATGGAGATGACCTTGGGCAGGATATTGACAGGGTCTGTTATACGTACTATTTGCATTTCACTCTTTACATTTCACTATTGAGGAACCTCAGCCCCAAATATTTAAGTTAACTTGTCTGAAATCACATGGCTAATAAGAGGCTAAGTTTTTAAACCTAGGTCTTAGTGAGATTCACCCATACTCCTTTCTGCTGTACATGAAACCTTTCCTGACATCTGTCTTACCTCTCACTGCAGGGCACTGCAAAGAAAAGATGTGGCATGGTCTCTTGGTGAGGGCAAACAGTCAAGAAATACTATACAATGAGATGGAAATCTAGAGTCATGGGAAACTGAATGCAGCCTGGAGACTGGCATGCAAAACCCAGCTCTGCCTGCACCAGGTGAGCACCTAGGAAAGCTTAACTGAGCTCTGACGATGTCTCCTAACTCAGTTTAACACAGAGGGGTATTAGCGGAGACAACTGTGAAATCAATGGCCTGGCAGCTATAGACGTTTTTGTGGATTCTGAGCTCACTCCCCTGTAGTCTTCAACCTTTCAGTGTCCAGCTGCTAGATGCATAAGGTGAGGAGTGGATTCCAGCCACAGCTGCTTTAGAAAACCAGAGTGGTGAGGAAAATGTGCATTTCAGCTGGGCTGTCATGCTTGACTTGAAATGTGAGAAGTATGCATGAAGTGCCAGTGAGAAGAGCCTCTCTGTTAAGAAGCTGAGCCCTGAAAAACTCTGATCTCATAGTTTGATTTTCATGGGTTGCTTCTAAGTGATAGGTGGCATGAGGTCAGCTTGAAAAAATGCCATCATGCATATATTTGCTGTATTGTATCTTGTAAACAATATTCCTTCTCATGATCGATACCCAGAGATCCATGTGTGTCCAGTGATCGGCTTTCCTTTGGCAAAGCCACCTGAAGACCGCAGGGTGGAAACGGTGCTGTCTAGATGAATGGGCAGCTGAACCCCCTCAGGCTGAAGAGGACTTGAGTTAAACTCATTAGCAAAGGTCATAAGGAGATATTACTTTGAAGAAGTCAGTGAATCTCATTGGGGATTGAAAGATTATTTTTCGTTTAACAAAATAGTAAATTGTTTATATTGAGAAATACAAAGAAAAAGAAAGAAAAGAAAAATCAAGTTAATGTGGTCATCTAGTATTAAAATCTGTGTGTGTGTATATATATACACACACATATATATTATATTAATATAATATATAAATATATAATTAATATTGCATGTATAAAATCACACATATGGCCTATGTTCTTATATATTTTTATATATATTTCTGTATATAGCTACATATTATATATATGTATCTTCTACATTAGGAAATATATATGTAATTTTTTATAATCCTGAGATCAGAATGTATATGTTTTATAATATTTTTTATCATCGAATTATGTATGTTTCCTTCCTTAATTTTGTATTAGACACACTTATATACTCTTATATTATTTGTAGACAAGAATTGAGACTATGCCCTTTAGTAGGTGAGGTTCTGTTTCCTGATATTAGCAAAGTTTATATATTCTGATACCAATATATTTCTTTTAGTTTTTCTGAGTTTCACCTGTTCTCTTCTTGTATCTCTTTTTGATGGTTGGATATAGACAAGTCTTAACCGATTATATCCTGAAGATCAGACTCAGTAACTTGAGGCTTCATAAGATCATAGACCAGGGGTCTTCCTTCAGAGGGCAGCGCAGCTAGGGACCCCGTGGGGAAGGTTCAGAACCAGCCTTAACTTGCAGGGGTGCACGTCCCGTCCTTGACTTTCTCATCCATCTGATTTATGCCATCCTGAATGCAAATATTACAGGTCTATTATCTATTTTTGTTTATTATTTATCTATTATTGTAAATTTTGTATAGTCCAAGCTTATACAATAACTTCTGAAATAGCAGACTAATCTCCGCACATCATATACTTACAGTGGTGTCAGCCCCCAGACAGGTCCTGAGGGGTGCATAGTTCAGGCCCCCTCTTCCTGTGAATGTCCTAAAATATAAAATCTATGTTTTAATGTTATTATTAAAATGTTACTTTGATTAATATTTGGTTATTTTGACTTTTACCTCTTTGTGAAAGTATGTTAAATATTTGCTTAGATTTAACCTCCTTCTGTATCTGACGTATTTCATTACTGAACACATCTTAATGTGAGTTCCTATATGATCCATCTGTCAGCTAGAGAGTAAGTGCAGTTATGTAAACATGTGGGTTTGTGAGAAGAATTTTTCTAAGAGCATTAGATATATGGTTTTCTTTCTTATTTTTCTACTAATGTTAGCAACTTACTTTGATGTAGAAATATTTGGTAACAACCTAATCGCCACAAGGCTCTGTGTATACTTCATTATATTTATAATTTGGTGCTTTAAAATATATACAGACCTGAAACTCTTCTGATTTTAAAATGTATTTGTTGATTTATTGCTGAGTACTTACTGAACTTCTTTTTCCAGTAAGGTTGCAACTTAATAGTTTTGGGTTTTACTCACTAATTGTGGAGTTATTAGGTGAGTTAATTTTCATGTCTAGAGTGCTGGGTCTTCAGAGAGAGAAACATATATTTCCTTATTTATATCGCTAGTTGTATTCTTTCTATCAATCTGTTCTTTACTCAGGTAATTCCCATGAAGAAGAGCTTTACTCTTTATCTTCTAAGATTTGTATTTATTCTCCATAGCTTTAATTTTATTTATTACAGAGATAACATATTTTATTTCACTGATTTGATTTTGACAGAAATTTATCTGCTTTTCTTTGCCTTATTTCTACATTTTACATTGGGCATGGTGTTTTTGATCCCATGGAGGGTATTTCTCTGAGGAAAGGGGACAGATCTCTCTCTGTGACTTTTGTATCCCCAGTCTCTATAACAATGCATGACAAAGAATATTATTCTCAGTAAATGTTGGTTTATGAAAAGCACCATGAAATCATTGCCCAGTGTGATATATAGCACACACTTGCGGGGATAGACTAAAAGTTCACATCAAGTGAACACATGGGTGCACATAAGGCAATAGCTCAGGTTTAGAAAACATATGTAGGATGTCTCCAATAGCGAGCAAAGGGTCCTGACCAGTGAAAAAAATCAAGTTGAGACCAAGTCTTCTGAAAAACAACAACAAAATCATTCACTCTGCTAGTCACCATTTTTCTCTTTTGGTTTTGGTGCTGTGCTACAGACAAAACTGTAGCTTTAAGTTTCAATGTATAAAAGGCACAAGCAAATTCCAGAAAATACCAAATCTTAATATTTGAAATGGATTTTCAGAGGTATATTAGATACTAATGAAGTCATGTAGAAAAATGAAATTTTACAACTCAGAACTGTTGATTAAAAAAAAAAATTAGGATGAATGAGACAATACAAGTTTTATTCAAAATAACAGTTATCTATAAATGATATGGCAAAAACTAAGGGGTTATTTCCAGGTTTTTATGAGATTTATAAATCAGATTTATGAAAATGTTATTACTTCCAGCATATCTTTAATCTTAATATATTTTTCTCCCTGAATAGTCTGATAAGAACTGCAAAAGTAATATAAGTTCTTGAAAGAGCAAATATTTGAGGGAATTATTAATATTAAATAAAACACATTTCCCAAGTATGTCATCAAGATGTAATCTACAGAATAACATTAGATTTAATATTCCTTCCCTGGCTCTGCAGATGTTATTGATCAAATCCATATCTCTATGTGGGACTTCGGATTAGTGAACTTGAATGGAAGATGGGCTACATTTTTCATGTTTCATCTGATATTGCAGTGATTTTATTAGAACTTGATGAAATATATGCTGTAGTTAATTCTATTGATTAGTGCATTTTACTCATGAAGTTACATTTGGGTTCAACTCCTTTGGGACATTTTTTTACTCCATTGTCTGTGATGGCCTGATAATGGTAATTGTTGAAATTTAGAGACAGAGTGATTTAGGTGAGTTACCATCTGACTTGTCTTGTCATTCCAGTGAATTCATGATTTATAATGTTGAAATTCCATTAAATAAAACAATATAAACTTTGATGGTAATTTATTAGTTTTTCAATTAAGTTGAAAAGATAAGCAGATAACCATCTCGATAGAGACCTGGCCAATACAATCCCTCCTTGTAACTATAATACACAGAGAGACAATCAGTGGTGAGTTTGACTGATGACTATGGACCCTAAGCAAAAAAATGTTATGATTTAAAGATTCATAACATCACATAATGAAAATCTGATGTAACTATGTCCTCAGCGTGGTTATTGAAGCAGAGGGAATATTGTGTCTAATTTTCAAGAGCAACATCTTCCCAAGAGGATGCTTTTTTGGGTTTTCTCTAGGACAGTTGTTTTGTTTTTTCCAAGCTGACAATATTCTTGCTTCTAACTGGCATATTTCTCTTCTACATTTGTCAGTTAGATTATGTGCTAGTCTTGCTCTGACTTCTAAACTACTCTGTCTTCATAAACTAAGTGTAGATATTTATGATCCAATTATTTGCATGTTCTGTTGTCCAATTATCAGAAGGACATCTTATTTTTTTATTCCAAGTTGTTGGAGGTATATGTGTGTATGAATCCATGTAAACTGGCGTGAAGGAGTAGAATGTCATCTCTTTAGTATACATCCTTCGATACAATGGCAGAAGCTAATATTTTACAACACTCATTGTTCAGCAAATTTATCATCATATAATGGTACATCCTATGTGAGTTTTCACATACTTATAGCAGGAATAGATTTTTTTTTCTTTAGTGATTGTCATACTGAGTGAAGTAAGTCAGACAGAAAGACAAATATCATATGATATCACTTATATGTGGAATCTAAAAAAGAGGGTACAAATGAACTTATTTACAAAGCGGGTACAGAAAACAAACTTATGGTTACCAGGGGATTTGGGGGGATAAATTGGGAGATTGGGATTGACATATACACACTACTATATATAAAATAGGTAACTAATAAGAGCCTGCTGTATAGCACAGGGAACTCTACTCAATACTCTGTAATGACCTATATAGGAAAAGAATCTAAAAAAAAAAAAAGAGCAGATATATGTATAACTGATTCACCTTGCTGTACACCTGAAACTAACATAACAGTATAAATCAACTGTACTCCAATAAGAATTTAAAAAAAATAGACTGTTTTCATTTACTCAATCGTCACATATTTTTTGTACCTCAGAATTTGTATGGGATAAATATTGAAAAGTAAGAATGAATCAAATCAATTTAAATGTCTTTTTTGTCTTATGGCAATTATTTGAAGTCAACATTAATAAATAGTTTTATTCTCTGAAAATTTCAGTAAAGGTTAAATGTGAACACAAACAAAAACAAGGAGGAACGCCCAACTCCTGACCATCTTACAATTCCCTCATCCCTAAATTCAAACATCATTTTCCACAACAAATTCTGTTTGAACATTTTCCATTGTCCTCTGATTTATGGACTTGACATGAAGGATAATTGACAATATTCAGTTGTCACAGCGGTAATCTTCTGAAGGTTTACCCTTTATGAACAGCCCTCTTTCTGAATTAAAACTTCAATTGTTTGCTGGATTTACATCAAAGTTCTTATATCTGGGTAGTCTGCCACTGTTAAAACCTGTTTCTTTATTTTACTGTATTAGGGATCATTCTGAGTTCTCTTTCCCCAGGGAAACCTTGCCTCTCAGAGGGTGTCATGTCCACTCTGGAAAAATGGTCCAGGGCTCCTCTGAACTCTAAGTATTTATGATGTGGTGTCACAGGCCCTGAGGGCTCCTGAACCGTCCTTTACCCACTGTATGTCCTATAAGCCTCTCCAATACTGTGGTTCAACACAAACCCCTCAGTGTCACTTTAGCTTTCCCTGTGGTGTCCTCGCTGCCCCAGCTCACCTGCCACACACACACTGCCTGGCCCTGGGACCTGTTCCCGGGAGTAGAGGGGATGGTCCTCTGCTCTACTGTTTGTGTCTTAGATTATTCTTTTGTACTACTTGGAGCTACCTGGCACTCACCATATGCAAAATACTTTCAAATAGAAAAATCATATACAATAGCAGCAACAGAGCAACACTGTTTTTATCAATCTCTCATCTATCTCTCGTCTATCTACCTATCATGTATCTATCCTTCTATTTGTGTGTGTGTGGGTGGGGGAGAGTGGGCAATTCTATTTTTACTTCTCAAATATTAATTGAATTGAATTGATCTGAACAATTTATACATTGTTATACTGATACATTTTCAGGAGAGTTATACATTTGCAGGATACTTTGGAAATCCAGACAGCTGTGTCAAGCATAGAAACAAGCATATTAGATCCAACTCTACATAGAAGTTGGAACGTAAATAGCTTATGCTGTCAAGTAGGAGAGCCTTCTAACAAATGTGTGTTCCTTGAGAAGTGGTTCTAGCCACTCAGGAAACTGATGAGGAGTATGGAGGGCCTTAGAGTTGAAATAATTGATATGGGGGGCTTGTTATTAAGCAGGGATCCATTCTTCAGAAATATGAACATGGGTCACTGAAATACAATGTGATGCTTTGCCCTAAAAACAAGAGAGCAATGGGAACTGAGAACTACTGAGGATAAGCTGCAGGGTGGGGGGTGGGGGATGTGCAGTCTGTAGCCTGAGTCCTGAGCTCTTAGCTTTCAGCCATTAGTTAATGGAGCAGGTAGGAGCACAGCCTGTGGAATTCCCCCAACTTGGTCTTCAGAAAGTCAACTAACAAGTCATGTCATGGTTTGAGTTCTTAATTTTTAATTTTTTAAATTAATAGATTTGCATTTATGACCACTATGGAGGTTCCTTAAAAAACTAAAAATAGAACTACCATATGACCCAGCAATCCCACTATTGGGCATATACCCTGAGAAAACCATAATTCAATAAGAGACATGTACCACAATGTTCATTGCAGCGCTATTTACAATAGCCAGGACATGGAAGCAACCTAAGTGTCCATCGACAGATGAATGGATAAAGAAGATGTGGCACATATATACAATGGAATATTACTCAGCCATAAAAAGAAACGAAATTGAGTTATTTGTAGTGAGGTGGATGGACATAGAGTCTGTCATACAGAGTGAAGTAAGTCAGAAAGAGAAAAACAAAGTCTGCTAACACATATATATGGAATCTTAAAAAAAAAAAAAGGTACTGATGAAGCTAGTGGCAGGGCAGGAATAAAGACATAGACATAAAGAATGGACTTGAGGACATGGGAGGGGAGGGGGAAGCTGGGGCGAAGTGAGAGTAACATCGACATATACACACTACCAAATGGAAAATAGATAGCTAGTGGGAAGCAGCTGCATAGCACAGGGAGATCAGCTTGGGTGCTTTGTGACCACCAAGAGGGGTTGGATAGGGAGGGTGAGGGGGAGGCTCAAGAGGGAGGGGATATGGGGACATGTGTTTGAATATGGCTGATTCACTTTGTTGTACAACAGAAACTAACACAGTATTGTGAAGCAATTATACTCCAATAAAGATGTATTAAAAATTAATTAATTAATTAATTAATTAATTAATGATTTTAGAGCAGGTTTAGTTTTACAGGAAAATTGAGCAGAAATTTCCTGTATAACCCCACTTTACCCTACAAAGTTTCCCTTATTTTTAATAGTTTATATTAGTGTGGCGCATTTGTTACAATTGATGAACTGATATTTGCATATTACTTTTTAACTGCAGACCATAGTTTACATTAGGATTCACTCTTTGTGTTGTATAGCTCTGTGGGTTTTGACAAATGCATAATGTCATGTATCCATCATTACGGTATCATACAGAATCATTTCACTGCCCTGAAAATCCCCCATTTCATCTATTCATGCCCAAGTCCTTGATATCTGCTGATCTTTTTACCTTCTTCATAGTTTTGCTTTTTCCAAAATGTCATATAATTAGAATCATATAATATGCAACCTTTTCAGAATAGCTTTTTATACACAGCAATATGCATTTAAGGTTCCCTCATGTCTTTGCATGGCTTGACACCTCATTTCTCTTTGTCACTGGGTAATACTCCATTGCATGAGTGTACCCCAGTGTGTTGATCCATTCACCTACTGAAGGGCATCTTGGCTGCTTCCAGTTTTTGACAATGATGAATAAAACAGCTACTAATAGTCAGATGCCTGTTTTTGTGTTGACATACATTTTTAACTCATTTGGGTAAATACCTAGGAACAACGTGCAGGGTTATGTGGTTAAGGCTAGGTTTAGATTTGTAATAAATTGCCAAACTGTTTTCTAAAATGGCTGTACCATTAGTATTCACACCAGCAATGAGCCAGAGTGCCTTGTTGCTCCACATCCTTGCTCGAATTTGGTGTTGTCAGTATTTTGGCTTCTAGCTAACCTAATAGGCATGTAGTGATAGCTCATTGTTATTTTAGTTTGCAACTCCCTAATGACATATGATGTTGACATCTTTTCATATGCTTATTTTCCATCCATTTATCTTCTTTGGTGAGTAGTATATTAAGATATTTTGCCCACTTTTTCATAGGTTTGTTTTCCTACTGCTGTGTCCTTTGATTGTTTTGGATACAGTTCTTTAGATGTGCGTTTTGCAAATATTTTCTCCCAGGCTGTGGCTTGTCTTTTAATTCTCTTAACAATGTCTTTCACAGAGCAGAAGTTTTTAACTATAACGAAGTCCACTGTATCAATTTTTTCACAAATCATGCTTTTGTTGTTGTATTAAAAACTCATTTTCATGCCCAAGCTCACCTGGATTTTCTTCAATGGTATCTTCTAGAAGTGTTATAGTTTTACATTTTACATTTAGGTCTGCCAACTAAAAATTGGCACTTGATGTCTGCCTCTGCAAGGATTAGGTCACTAGCCACGGCAGTCACTGAACTTCAACACACCTTGAAAGGAGTCCAGGGTGGAGATCAGGAATGAGGCCCTTTGCGCTGGGAAAAACTGGCAGAACAGTCATTCAGATAATTCGATATTTTCAGGAGAAGATTTTATGAGCCCAAATTCTTGTATCTTATCATATCTAGAAAAGCACTAAAATCATTAATGGAATATATGCTCCTGTTTCTAGCAGTAAACTTCATAAGACCAGCAGCAAACCCCTGCCAAAATGTGTGCTTGATTGCATGTATCGCCCTTCACCAAAATTACTTATATACTGACTACCCCTCCACCTTTTTGGAGCAGTTCCTCAGAGTTATCTGAGATGTTGTCTCCAAGGCTATAGTCCTCATTTTGCCCCAATAAAACTTAACTCACAATTCTCATAGTGTGGGTTTTTTTCAGTCAACAGGTCTGTGATTCATTTTGAGTTAATTTTTGTGAAAGGTGTAAGGTTAATGTCTAGATTTTTTTTTTTTTTGCATGTAGATATTCAGTTGTTCCAGCACCACTTCTTGAAAGCACTCTCCTTTCTCCATTCAACTGCCTTTGCTCCTTTATTAAATTTCAGTTTACATTTAAATTACAGGGTTGCATTTGTATGGTTCTATTTTTGGCTTCCTATTCTGTTCTATTGATTTATTTCTCTATTCTTTCACCAATACCACACTATTGTTATAGCTGTTGCTTTAGAATATATCTTGAAGTTGGGTATTTTTTCATTTTCTGACTTTGTTCTTCTTCAATATTGTGCTGGCAATCTGTATCTTTTGCTTTTCCATGTAAACTGTAGAATGAATTTGTTGACATCCACAAAATAGCGCGCTGGTATTTTGATTTAGATTGCATTAAATTTGTAGATCAAGCTGGTAAGGACTGACAACCTAACATTACTGAGTGTCTTTCTTATGAACATGGAATATCTGTGCATTTAGTTAGACTTCCTTTGATTTCTTTCATCGGAGTTTTGTAGTTTTTCTTGTATAAATCTTATATATATATTTTGTTAGATACATACTTCAACATTTATTTTTCCTCTCTTTTGGTGTTAATGTAAGTGGTGTTGTGTTTTTAACTACAAATTCTGACTACTAAAATTGCAGATATGTAAAAAAGCAATTGACTTTGTATATTAATCTTTTATCTCACAACCTTGCTATAATCACTTATTAGTTCCAAAAGTTTTTCCTTTATTCTTTGGTATTATATATATATATATATATGTGTGTGTGTGTGTGTGTGTGTGTGTGTGTATACACAAATATGTCATGTATGAACAAATTTTTATTTCTTCCTAATATATACCTTTTATTTGCTTTTCTTTTCTTATTGTATTATCTAGGACTTCCAGTATAATGCTGAAAAGGTATGAGAGAGGACATTCTTGCTGAGTTCCTGATCCTATGGGAAAAGCATGTAGTTTCTCAGCAGTAAGTATGATGTTAGATGTAGGTTTTGTGTAGTTGTTCTTTATCAAGTTGAAGAAGTTCCTCTCTATTTCTAGTTTGCTGAGAGTTTTTTTTTATGAATTGTTACTAGATTTTGTCAAATGTTTATTCTCCATCTATTGATGTGCTCATATGATTTTTAACTTTTTTATTGCTATGATAGATTACATTAATTGATTTTAAAATATTGAAGCAGCCTTGAATATCTGGTATATATCCCTCTTGGTTGTAGTCTATAATTCTTTTTATATATTGTTGGATTCAATTGCTAATATTTTGCTGAGGAATTTTGAATCTATGTTCATAAGAAATACTGGTGTGCAGTTTTCTTATCTTGTAGTATCTTTGCATTGTTTTGATATTAGGGTACTGTTTTTGTCTAGTAAAATGAGTTAAGAAGTGTGCCCTCTGCTTCTATTTTCTAGAACAGATTGTAGAGAATTGATTTTGCTGAGTTTCTCATTTTTTAATTGATAATATACATAACCAATAGAATAATTCTGAAGATTATAATAGCTGATGTGTTTAGAATGTTTATTACATTTTTGGGCACTCAATAACAGTCAAGAAACCGCAGGCTTTGTAATGAACACATTATTATAACACTGGCTACTGTTATGGCTTGCACTGGTACTACATTTTGGTTTTTTTAATTTAATTTAATTTTTTTAAAGAGTTTATTTATTTATGGCTGCATTGGGTCTTCGTTGCTGCATGCGGGGCTTTCTCTAGTTTAGGTGAGTGGCGGTACTCTTTGTTGTAGTGCCCGGGCTTCTCATCTCAGTGGCTTCTTTTGCTGTAGAGCATGGGCTCTAGGTGCACGGGCTTCAGTAGTTGTGTCATGCAGGCTCAGTAGTTGTGGTGCATATGCTTAGCTGCTTTGCAGCATGTGAGATCTTCCTGGACCAGGGCTGGAACCCGTGTCCCCTGCATTGGCAGGCGGATTCTTAACCACTGTGCCACCAGGGAAGCCCTGGTACTACATTTTTTAAATTGTCATTTTCTTCAACTTGGCATAAGAACTCAGAGTGTTTACTTTGGAGGCAGACAGACAAATGTCGTCTTGATTTCAACATTTATTAGTTACTCGTTATATAACCTGATCAATGTACTTAGTTTCTCTAAACTTCAGTTTCTCATTAAAAGTGGAAATGACAATAGTCTCTAAGGGCTACCGTGGGGTTAGAGTTACATGTGATAACCCCTTTGATAGACTCAGCACACCAGAGGCTCATAGGAGGTGCTCATGACACAGAAAATATAATCATTTTCTGGGCTCTAGGATGAGCAATACTGAAGAGAACTTTTCTGAGCTTATCTCTCACTTTTGAGAAATTTGTCACTTCTCCTTTGACTAAGAACAGGTCTCAGAACTTAGAACTTCTGGGTTTATGTTTTATTGAGTACAGGGGGGCCTGGGAGTAGGTGAAGGAGGAAGAGAGCGTGAAGACTTCCTTACAGATTGTTCAAAGGGCAGGTGTGAAATACTGATGGTTTTGTTTCTATTTTATCTAATCCAGAAAAGAAAGGCCTAAGGGTACTGGTCATATGTTTTTAATGCTCTCTAATTTCACACTTCTATCCAATCATACCTTCTTTAAATAGAGTGCACCCTGTAGACTCCACACAGATGTAAAAAGATTACGATGATGATAATGATGATGATGGAGATCATCACACTCTTGTTTCAAGGGGAGAAGAAAACAAGTTTGTGTTTATTAAGAATACAAAGTAGGATTGTTTTCCTTTGAGAAAAGTGGTAAAATTACTGCTATAAATTTGCATATTGTTAAAAGAGACAGCTGAAATACTGAACAGCCCTAAATGTTAATGTCCCTGCTTCTCTGCCCATCACTCTGTATACAGTCTCTTTAATCACTCTGTCATATTTTAGTCCTTCTTAGTTATATTGACTCATTGTTATATTTTATAGAATATCTTTGCTGTAAACAACGCTAAATAATATGAATTTGAGAAAAAAACATGTTTGGACTTGTATCTAACATGCATAAAATGTGAGGTCTAGCAAATATAACTTTTCGTAATTTTTGATTGCCAAAATCTAAATGTATAGACAAATAAAAGGCTCTTTTCTTTTTTGAGGTGGTGAGAGAGGGAAATCAGGAACATAGAGCTGAGGTGATTTTACTCCTTAACTCATGGTATTGTTTTATCATCACTTTATACAGTGTCCTTTCTTTTATTAGACTATCAATTATTAGATTATCAGTTGTTCTCCTTTGTTACCCAACACAATTGCATTGCCCTTTCTTCACTGTCATGATTTTTTGTGTTTTCAATGTGTGTCATTCCAATTCATCTCCCACACATTTGCTTTTATAATATGTTTATTCATTTAGAATGTCTATCAGTGTTTTATGTGTTTTAAATTTACATTAGTAGTCCTACTTCTGAGTTATCATATTTTCACTCTATATTATGTTTTCAAGATTATTTTTTCATTATATGTGGCTTTAGTTCATTCCACTGAATGATATTTATATACCGCATTTTACTGGTTCATACACTTAGATAAAACCACCAAGTTTATAAAAAATTTTTCCCCTGCAAATAACACTATGGTAAACATCCTTCTACATCTGTGAACAAAAGTTTACCTAGAGTTTACACCCAGAAGTACTGTGTGTATGCATTTATATAAAGGCAATAAACATACGAAATTTTTCCATATGAAAGAATACACTAAATTCAGGATACTTTTGCCTCTGATGAGAGATGGAGGGACATTTAACTGAGAGAGTAAACAAAGGAGATAACAATTTGTCTAAAAATGTTAACTTTAATAAAATATCTGAAACAAAGTGATAAGTAGGAAAAATAGTAAATTCTTAAAAGTGTGTACATAAACTTTTAGTGTGTGATTCTGGGCATCTTTATGTATTTTTAAAGTTAAAAAAATTATTCATGCTTTCAAGAAATTCACAATTCATTAGGACACAGAGCAAAACATTACAATAACACAAAACAAAATGATAAGTCCTATAGTAGGAATACACTCAACCTATATTGTTTATGTGTATGTGAAATTTAGAGGAAGGTGTCCAAAAAATACACAAGTGAAAATATGCTTTCAAATATATTATACTTATGTGAATTCTGGACAATTGAGTACTAGTGTGCTAAGCACATAGAGAAAAAAGTCAAGGTAGAGGTAACGAGTCGTGAAAAGTGGAGAGTTTTGGAAGTTTTAGTAAATATTGATGGAAAATATTTTATATGTTTGGAACAAGGTTACATGACATGACAGAGGCAAGGGAAACTAAAATTTCAGCAGGGAAATTCTGCCAGGATATGTCAGCCAATAGTGAAGTTTGAAGACATATTCTTACTCTGTGGGCCAATTAAAGGAGAAGTGAACTTTAGAAAGATAATTCTCTTGCGTCAGGAGACTTGGAAATTCCTGCCATTCTGATCAAGATACTTGGCAATAACCTTTTAACAAAGTTTATGTCAACTGGAAAAGTTTGTACTTGTTCAATTCTCATTAATCTGGTATAGTATACCTACAAGTCCTGGGCCATTCCAGTGCCAAAAGGAGCAGTAACAGACAAGGAGGGAAGAAAGAGTTCTTCTGCTAAGTGAGATATTTTGGCCTCTGCCCTTAGAAATTATGTTTTTTTGGTACTTTCATGTCTGAAAATAAAGAAACTTGACACAGTGCTCCAAAGGAGGAAGAAAATGTTGTAAGTGGTGTTATCTTATTCATCCACCATGGCTGTAAGTGAGGAATAACCAGGTCATACATTTGGACTTAAACACGACTGAAAACCTGTCTTATCACCTTTCTTCAGGCATCTACATTGTTGAGAACTTTGAGTTCAAATAAAAAGAAAGCTCATCCTCAAAGATGAGAGGACACTGTCTGTAATACCTCCTTATTGTTTTTATCTTCAGTAAAAAATGCAAGGCTTTCTTGAAATAAAATAAATATTGATAATGTTTATGCTTTATAATCTGACTCCTTTGCTCATGTTAATTAAATAATTAAGTTAGTATTTGATAAGGAAAAAGAGTCTCATTTTTGTTTTAGATTCCATATATATGCATTAGCACATGATATTTGTTTTTCTCTTTCTGACTTACTTCAGTCTGTATGACAGACTCTAGGTCCATCCACCTCACTACCAATAACTCAATTTCGTTTCTTTTTATGGCTGAGTAATATTCCATTGTATATATGTGTCAGATCTTCTTTATCCATTCATCTGTCAATTGACATTTAAGTTGCTTCCATGTCCTGGTTGTTGTAAATAGTGCTGCAATGAACATTGTGGTATATGTCTCTTTTTGAATTATGGTTTTTTTATGGTTCTGATGAACCTAGTGGCTGGGCAGGAATAAAGACGCAGATGTAAAGAATGGACTTGAAGACACAGGGCGGGGGAAGGGGAAGCTGGGTAAACTGAGAGTAGCACTGACATATATAGAGTACCAAATGTAAAATAGATAGCTAGTGGGAAGCAGCTGCATAGCACAGGGAGATCAGCTCGGTGCTTTGTGACCACCTAGAGGGGTGGGATAGGGAGGGTGGCAGGGAGACGCAAGAGGGAAGGGATATGGGGATATATGTATGCATATGGCTGATTCACTTTGTTGTACAACAGAAACTAGCACAGCACTGTGAAGCAATTATATTCCAATAAAGATGTATTGAAAAAAAAAAGAAAAGGAGTCTCCCCCATATTTGGCAAAGCATCCCCCAAAATAGCAGTATCAATATGGTAAACTATAGGATACATTCCCTTTTTCTTTCAGGGTCACATAGAGTTCTTTGGAAAGCAAAATATCAGCCATTTATAATTAGATATACTTGGGAAGAGTAGTACACCTCAAAACTGAGTTTAATACTAGCAATATTGCACATTCTGATATGACAGAATCCTAAAGTGGGAGATTAAATGAAGGATCAGCTGAGATTCTCCATTAGGAGAATACAGAACATTCAAAACTTGGGTAACTGTCCCCTGACCCCTGTTTCTCTCTCTCTCTCTTTTTTTTTTTTTAGTACTTATTTAATCATTTTTAAATTTATTTGGCTGCCCCGGGTCTTAGTTGCGGCACGCGGGATCCTCGTTGCCTCGTATGGGATCTTCATTGCGGTATGTGGGATCTTTAGTTGTGGGATCTTTAGCTGCGGCATGCAGGCCTACATAGCAAACTACTCCAGAACTTAAACAACAATTTTTTTATAATTTGTGGTTTAAGATTCCAAGCAAACCTTAACTGGGCAATCCCAGTCTACATGGTGTTGACTGGACTCACTTGATGTGAGTACTGGGGCTTGACCATAGATCTAAGATTGTTGGGACAGCTGGAGAGCTGAGCTCAGCTGGGTTCCACTCTTTTGCCATGTGGCTTTGCTACAATACTTGGGTTCATTCCAAGGCAGCTCAGGCATCCAAGAAACCAAGACAAAAGCCGCTAGTCTACATAAAGCCCAAGTTTCAACTGATATAGTATTCACTCTACACCCTTAACCCAAGCAGTCCAGCCCTGATTCAAGAAGAGGAGAATCAGAGCCTACCTCACAACGGAAAAAGTGTCACAATGTGTGGCCATCTTGAAGAGGCCCCAGTCCTGTAGGTCAGAAGCAGAGATGCATTTTCCTTTGTCTGCCAACCAACTTTGCACTTGAGATGCAGAACAGTTCCCAGGTGGCTGGCAATGCTTGGAAAGGAAAATAAGTACATAAGGCTGGAAGATTCCAAGCTCTATGGATCTGAATCAAAATCAGGCTTATCCCATCCCCAACTCCTACTGAGCAGAGTGGAGAGCGAAGTCCCAGGAGCCACTTCTATTTCCCTCTCTGAGGTATGGAGAGCTGCAGGTTTAACGAGGGTGAGGAGCTTCAGGAGAATTTGAACTGCAAATGCACTCACATTTAAGATTATCTACACTGTGAAGCATATGCAGCAATTCAACAAATACAGTACAATGTCTTATCCTTTATAAACAACTTTAATGTAACAACCAGAGAAAGTTTCCAGAAATGTGAATCCACCCTAAGACATAGGGAGGTCATTTCATCTATATGTCTATAGTAGGATACTAAGGTCAAGAATAGGGAGTAAGGGACTTCCCTGGTGGCACAGTGGTTAAGAATCTGCCTGCCAATGCAGGGGACTTGGGTTCGAGCCCTGGTCCGGGAAGATCCCACATGCCGTGGAGCAACTAAGCCCGTGCGCCACAACTACTGAGCCTGCGCTCTAGAGCCCACGAGCCACAACTAGTGAGCTTGTGTGCCACAACTACTGAAGCCTGCACGCCTAGAACCTTGCTCCACAACAAGAGAAGCCACCGCAATGAGAAGTCCACACACTACAACGAAGAGTAGCCCCCGCTCACCGCAACTAGAGAAAGCCCGCGCGCAGCAACGAAGACCCAACGCAGCCAAAAATAACAAAAAGAATTTAAAAAAAAGAATAGAGAGTAGGGAAAGGAAATACAGATGAATGTAATTTAAAAAAAAAGTAAAATGTTTATTGAAAAACTCAATAGATTTTCTGAATAGGAGTCTGGACACTGCAGAACAGCAAATTATTAAGCTCAAAAATGAAACTGAATAATTGCCCCAGAATACAGCACAAGAGCTGAAAGTTGGAAAATATGGAAGAAAAATTCATAAAAGTAGAAAGGAATTCCCAAAGGGAAGAACAGAGTGAATAATGGGGAAGGATAAGAAATAATATCTAATACTTTATCAGAATGACTTGAAAGGAGATTAACAGTTGCTGTGCAGAATAAATTAAAAGAAACTCATACATACACAAACTGTAAATCAACTTCAAACTGTCAATTATAAAGAAATATTCTAAGCTCCAACAGTGATGGAATAAATATGTGCCTAAGGACCAGGAATCATATTGACCTGGCGAAGCTGCAGAGCCCCGTGAGGCAGAGTGTGGGTGCTGAGCTGGCCTGGCTCACCACCTGTGCACCGCTGGGTGATTTACTCAGCTTTCTGGGCTCCAGATTTCTTATGTGTAAAATGAAGACAATAATTCCTTGCCTTATTAGACAGTTAGAATATTAATTTAGGTGATACTTATAAAGTGATTAGAACAGTGTCTGGTACACAGTGCTAGTTGGTTGTGATTGTTATTTTCTGATATTTCTAGTGACACTACCTGTAATAGGACTATGAAACAGTATTTGAGTATTTTAGAAAATCAATGTTTGACCCAGAAGAGTGGAACAATCATTTGACTCTGAAGGTGAAATAAAGACCTTTCAGATATTTAAGGACTCAAGGATTTTGTCATCTACAGATTCTCTTTGAAAGAACTACTAAAGATGTACTTCAGCAGAGAAAAATAATAAATCTACGTAGAATAAGGGAAATGCACACGTCAGCGATGATCTAAGAAATGAGTAAAATATAGTGTTGCCTAAAGAAGGTAGTGTTGTCAAGATAAATGACTTACAACAATGAGAAATGGAAATACCTTGTGTTAGCATTAACAAAGGTAGAGGAGGGTAGTGAGGATAGGATATAAAATACCTTATGTGAGGATATAAAATAATACCAAGTTTAAAAAATCTTATTCTTGAATAAAATAACTGGGTTTTGACTTAAAAGAGATATTTTTTAGTACCTTAAAAGTGACCAAAATTTCCTGGTTAGAGTAAAAATCCCAAATAGCCCAAGTACCATTAAAGAATATCTACCATCAAAAAAGAGTACCAGGCAAATTTTATGAGACATTGACCATCTGCACTTTAAAAGAACAGATAAATTCCCATTGAAATTGCTTCCAAGACACAGAAAATGATGTCCCAATGTCATATTAAGAGTCTAGAGTAACTCAGCTATCAAATTCAGACCAGGACAACTTTTGAAAAGAAAACTACAGGATAATATCTCCCAAATATATATATTCCAAACATTATAATACTGAATATTAAAATATTATGTTTCTCTGTATATTAAAAATAATAAACTAATAAATTTTACATCAGTAAATAGTTATGCGTCATTATAAAATGGGTCAATATAATTCATTACATTAACAAATGAAATAAGAAGGAAAAATATCATTGCGTAAAAATATTTAAATTTAAATGTATTAAAACAAACAAACAAAGAACTCTTGGAACTGAAAGAATAAAAGTGAATATTTTTGAATTATTAGGAACATTGACCAGGAAATACAGAAAATATCACAGTTAATTATGAAATATTATGTAATCCCATTGTTGTTAGAAAAGAAAATAATCACAGATTGACATTATAAAGATGACTTTAGTGGTGTTTGGTGGTCTTTATTAATGTAATTGGCAAAGATGAAGAGGCTAATATGTAACAGAAATAATACTTGTGGCATGCCTCCTCTTGGAAGTTAAGTGTGGCCAAGTTGTTTGCTTGCTGACCACTAGAATGTTAGAAGTGATCTGTCTCACTTCCATGACAAAAAATTAACAGCCGGTGTGCAATCTGTTATGTTTTCTTGTCTTGCCACACCAAAAGTGAACTCAAGTGTTATGATAACCCAAGATGAAGAAACCTTGATTTAAGAATCACACATGGAAGACACCCACACTGGATGGCCATCCAGAGTCTTGGAGAAAATTGGATTAATGAAAAATAAACTTTCCTTGTTAACTGCAGAGAGCTTGGGGTCATTTTCACTACAGGAAAATCTCATTTAACCCAGCATAAAATGCATAAAATTTGAAAGGAACTAGCCAAGTTGAACTATTTGGAGGAATTATGGTTATTTACCTAAGGAAAAAAGAAATGAACATACTTGTTTTTTAATTTATGAGAGTTTAGCAAGGTGGAGAGAGTTATGATCAAAGTCTAACACTATACATGCAAACCTGAGTGATTTTCTATGTAGAAGTAAAAAGAATTCACAAAATATATTAGAATAAAAGATCCCATTCATAGCAGAAAAAACAACTACAACAAAAACAAAACTATGATAGACACATGCATGCATGTGGGCATGGAGTAAACCTTGCAAAAAAATAAGCACACCTTCATGTAGATAATATGCTTTACTAAAGAACTCAAAAGAAATCTGACTAAATAAAGAGAATATTCAACATTATAAAGAAGTTGATTTCTCTAAATTAATCTCTAAATTCAGTGCACTTTTAAACAAAATCTCCTGTAGACTTTTTCAATAAAATCACACAGTAATTTATGAAAATCACCATGGATGCAGAAAATTTCTAATGAAACATAAGCATGCCAATTCTACCAAAGCAAATTTGAAAAAATAATCACAAAGACATGCTCTAGCAAGTATTAATACCTATTTTTTAATATCTTGTTTTGTAAATATTTTCTTAAGTTAGAAACGAAAAACAAAACTATAAAGAAAAATAAATACATTTTATTATAACACACTTCGGACTACTGTAAAATGAAACAGACCCTATACAAAGCTGAAAGACAATAGGGTAAGAAAAAATATTTGCAATATAAAAAGACAAATCTAAAAAATATCCTTAATAAGAAAATGACCAAAAGTGTAATAAAAAAAATTATCATATCAGAAAAAAATACAGATTGAAAATAGACTCATTACATTAGGAAAATATGAAAAGGTTCATAATACTGTATTATCGAATTCATGAGAAAATGTGTTCATTTATATCCACACAGTGGCAATATGAATTGCACAACCCTTTTGGAATATGCTTTTATAGCAACACATAATATATTTATTTGCTATGATACAATGTGGTATTTTAAAAAGAGTGACAAAATACAAAACCATATGTATAAAATTCATTTTCAGTCTGAAGAAATAGATGCCAAACTTGTTACCTTTGGGATAACAAATTTGGGAAAGGAATAGAACTCCTTTTCAAATAGGAGGTTTACTCAATCTATAAAGTGGTAATTATTTAATAGAAAATAGATGAATAGTTTATGTATTCAATTAAAATTTAACTTAACAAAATATATACATATGGTGAAAGATCATTATTGCACCAGTGTACAGATGTTTGGTTGTCACGGACACAAATTAACAAGCTACTGTGGAAGTTTAAGTAAGGCACCGTGTGATTTGATAATAAAACCGTGAATATTGAGAACAGAGAAAATTGGTTCTATGTTAGAGAAAGTTAGAAGAGAGAATGAGCAGTGCAAAGATAGATATGGGGTGAAGGACAAAGATAATGGCAGAGTGCCTCTAACTTCCATGGTAATGTTGCATATTTTGATGTGCCGTTTTCCAGTAATATTTTTGAGACATTTTTGTGGTGTAAGATGATCAGATTAGCTTTGAGTTAAATATGTCTATGGGGAAAAAGATATCTTCAAAAATATTTTGTCAGATTTATTTCTGGCTGTCAAGAGAGTGATATTAATGAGTGATATGACCTGAATAAATTATGGACTGTAGTTAATATGTCAATATTGGGTCATTAATTGTGACAAAGGTACCATAGGAATATAACAGGGGAAACTGTGTATGTGGCTATGTGGTTGGGGGGAGGGTTTATTAAAACTCTTTCTACTATCTGCTCCTTTTTTTCATAAAACTAATACAGTACTAACAAATTAAATCTGTCATTTTTTTCAAAAATAGCTAGTGGTCAAATGCCCAATAAGGATTACAGTGTGAAAATTATAAATAACTAGGAGGTATTCTAAATTGTGTCATTAGGAGATCACCAGGAATATTTGTGAGCACATTTTAGTGAGATGCTGGGGTGGAGGTTGAAACAGGAAATTATCAGTGGGGTGGAAGCAGGCTTGTGGACCAAGCAGGCTTGAAGACACTTTCAAGGATGACATGCTCTCACTTACAGTTTCCTGCTTCCAAGTTTGTTTACTCCAGTAGACTGTAAACCTACTGGAAGCAAATGTTAATTGTAATTCTTTGTTGAAGGACCTAGCAGAGTGATTTGCCCATATCAAACATCCAATATAGATTGGTCAACATCTGAAAATAATGAAATAGAAAAAAGGGTAATCATTACTTGCCATGGAGTGTGAAGGAACAAAGATGGCTGACTGCTAGGGGAGATGTTTTGGGCTGTCTTTAAAGTTATTTTTCTTAAAGTAATCTCATACATCTATCCGTTTTATATTTCAAATTTTGGTAAGTCTGTCAACGAAATTGTTTCACTATTGCTGAAACAGTCACTTTGCATATTTCTTTTTTAGGTAGAATCCTTTAGAGATACTGTGTAGATTCATCTCTTTAGCTATAAATGTTCAATTATATTTTGCTTAAAAAATAAGTTGTCTCAATTTTTTCTTCTGTCTTAAACTGTAAAAAGCAAAATGATACAAATAAACAAAAATCTCTTGAAGGAAATCCTGTGTGGGGAACATATACACATTCAGTAAAGGACTGAAGTATCTCAGAAGAGTGCTTTACTGACAGTGTATAACATATGTCTATAATATATTCTGTAATATACTGTACATAACATTGCATGCATGTATATATATGTGTACATGTATGTGTACAAATATGTACTAATATATCACACAAAATGATAATCAATATCATCATTACTAACACTATCAGCAGTAAATAAGTTCATTCAAAGTGGTTATGATTAGAGAAATCCTAGGTGAGTGTACAAATCAATGGTTCCCGGGTCATATAAATGAGAATTTAAGACCTGGTGTGACATTGACTTGCTGTGTGAATTTCTGGTCAAAAATAATTTATGTAGACTCAGCAACCATGTCTTTCAAGTGGGAACAATTATTTTACCTACTTCTATGCCATTCAAGTATGAAGTTGACTGAGTAGGAAGGGCTGAACACACGGCCTTACATGACATCAGTAAGAAAGGATCTTCTTGTTGCCACATTGTGTGTCTTCTTTGTTGCCTCTATATGCTCAGAATAGAGGGATGCAGTTGATTAGATAAAATTCTAAGGGGCACAGACTAGAAGACTAAGACTTCTAAAAATCAGCATAAAAGTAACTCCTCAGAGACAATCTTGATATAATAAATTTCCTCTCTTTCCCCAAGTATGAGGAATAGAAAAAAGCAAACCCCAAATACCATGAAAACACGATGTTTAATGTCAGTTCTTGCCAAACTAGTTATATTAGGGGAGAAACAGCCACAAAGGAGCATAAGAAAATTCTGTAACAGGATATTCTGCTCTAATGCAGGGCAACATTTATCACTGTTCAGTCAGTGATCTTGCTTAGTTCTTCGTCAAAGAATAATTAAAAGCATTCAAATTTGAAAGCATACATGTTCCATAACTTCAGTTATTTGATTTTTTTTCCTCACCTTTATGTAGCACCTTAAGGCTAAATTTAATAATGGTGAAAGTCCGCTGACACAAATTATGCTTTTTAAATCGTAAAGTTACTTCAGTGTCAATCAGGAAACCAGCTTAAGAATTAGTTTATACTACATATTCATAATAATGGTGCAACCCCATAGAGAGACATTTTACTTTGGCAGACACATCGATGTCATATAATGTTACTATCATGAAAAAGTGGGGCAGATATTTTTAGATGAATTTGACCCTGCTAAGTCAGCACAGGATAGTTGTTTGATAAGGGCATACTATCCATGCCGATTACCCAGCTGTTTTAGACCACTTTAATATTCTGGTAAATTCAATAATAGGAAAAGAGAGAATGACATCCCTTACCTTGGATTTCAGAATTTATATGAATCTTTAAAAAAAATTATTTGATATTATAATCAGGTTCAAATGGAAATATCCAACACATTATTGACAATATTGAAATTTCTTCATTCATAACATTTTAAAATAATCTATCTAAAGCTGACAATGTTTAATATTTTATGTAAGAAGTTATCTGATTTTATCATCGATTAAAAACATATTTAGATAAATAACTCCATGCCAAGGAGAGCTATCAATAGAGAAAGGGCATCAATATCTATCAATAGAATTTTGGATGTGAAAAAACAGATAGACAAGGGGTAACTTCAGTACAGGAACAGTTGAGACCCGAGTTTCTGTGGGGAAGCAAAACAAATGTGGTTCAGTATCCACAGAGGCTGAGAGCTGAGAGGCACCAGGTGCTTCACGGGAAGGGCTGTGGGATGAGGAAAAGAAGCTTACAAGGATCCACTGAAAACACCAAAATTCCACACCTCACCACATCCCCACCCTCCAATCCTTGCAGCCAGGGACTGCCATTAGCTTTCTGGCATAAAACTGGAGGTTTACGTTCTGAACAGGTTTTACCTTTCACTTTTAATTTTTTAATCATGTCGAAGTAAAAATGAACAGGAAGCAAGAGATAGGAATTCAATTTTAATTTTCCAGATTTTCTCAACACTGTTCACTAATATATCTGTCCCCTCTTGAATTACAGTATTATCCTGAAAGTATATTATTTTCACATACACCTGGACTTGCAACTCTGCTATCTCTTATTTTGGTTTTCTTTGAAATACCTGTTTTCTTCCATGTACCTTTTTGTTCCAATGATAAATGCATTTTTAATACTATAAATTGAAATGTATTTTAAATCTGATAAGTTATGTACTCTCCTTTTCACTAATCTCTTCCAGGTCACATAGGTATTTGGGGGCCTACTGTATATGTATATGCTGTTAATACTACATATATACTGTATACACACAAACACATATATAAAGCTTATTGAGATACTCAAAATATTCAGCCTATATTTAATTGGGATTGTATTTATAAATTACTTTCCTGAGAATTTACATTTCAAAAAGATTAGTGGAATAGTTCATCTATTCATGTCAACTGTCATTTCCATTATTGCAGTTGTAAAGTCTTCTCTGTGGTTTTCATGCATCTTCTTGGTCAATAATTTCCTAGATACTTTATAATTCTATTGTTTCACTAAATAGTACCTTATGTTTTCTGAATCAAGATTACTGCTATGCAAAATTGTTTATAGTTAAAGCAGTGGAAACATTTCTGACCTCACTAATTAGTTCAAACAGGGTATCTGTTGTTTCTGTTGATTTTTCCAATTAGAGAGACAATCATACTCTCTTGATCTAAGGGTCGTTCAATCACTTTTCCTTCAAGCTGTACAGGCCTTATTTGGTTTTCCTCGTAACATTTGCCAGGAATTATAGCAGTCTGCTGAGCAGTAGAGGAGAATGGGAGCATTCTTATATTGTTCCTGATTTTGAAGAGAATGCCTCTAATGGTTCCCTGATAAGCATATAATTATAGTTTACCTCTCTCTCTTTCTGTCTCTCTCTCTAATGTCAAAAAAATCTGTGCAAAGCTAAAGGAGTTAGTTTTTCCACTGTTAGTTTGTTGATGTAGTTTTTAACAAATGTAATTAATGTAATAATTACATTTATGCTGTTAAACCATCTTGGAATCCCTGGGATAAACCTCAACTGATTATAATGCATTATATTTCACTTGCTGTTGTATTTACTTAGCTAATATTTTATTTATGATTTTTGTATCTATATTCATAGTTGGAATGATAATTATGTTCTGCAATCAAATTGGCAGCTACAGTTCTTTTTTACTTTCTATCATGAATAAGATAGGATTTTTTATTTTTCTAATTTAGTAACATTTCCCTATTAAATCATCAGGGTCTGGGAATTTTAGGGACATGGAGAGATTTTCAGTACCACTTCACATGTCTTTAACTGGTTTATTCAAGTTCCAGAGGTAGTTTTTGCCAATGTTGAAATTATATACATTTTTAAAATCTTCCCCTTTTATCTAGGTTTTCAAATCTATCAGCATTCAATTCTTGATAACATTGCCCTATTGTTGATGTTCTTCTGTACCAGTAATTACGTCCCGTTTTTCATTCAGCATTTCACTTGTGTGCATCTCTTTCCTTCTTACCTCCTTCCTTTTTTTTTCTTATTTTTTTCTTTCCATGATTAATTTTGCTAGCACCAAAAATAACCTACTAATACAAGCAACAGCATGGATAAATCTCAAAATCTATATTAAGTAATAGAAGCAAAAAAAAAGTATATATTTTGTGATCCCATTGGTAAAGAATTCTAGAAAATTCCAACAAAGCTATACTAACAAAAAGCAGACTGGTGGTTGTCTGGTGCCAGTTCAGCAGGAGTGATGGACAGCAAAGGGGCAAGAAACATCTTTTGGGGTGATGGAAATGTTCTGTATCATCCTTTTGATGAGAGGTTAATGTGTGTATACATTTGTTAAGACTTGTTAAGTGGTACAGTCTAAATGGATTTATACTATATTGGTTTGTAGTGTATAAATCATAACCCATTAAAATTGATTTTAAAAAATAACTTCATCATCTTCTAATCCCTATGCTGGTACTGAGAAGCTCAATATTAATATGATTCTCTTTCCTTTGTCAATAATACATTTTTTATCTACAGTGATTTCATATTTTTCTCTTTTCCTTTGCAATCATTACATTTTATCATAGTGTATCAACTTTCGGTTTCTTTACTTACCTCTCACATTTTAGGACTCCATACAGCTTTTCAATTTGAATGTTTTAATTTTTTTTTTTATTTCAAAAAATTTAACTTCATGATCTATCCAAATATTTCGCATTCCCTGATTTTTTCTTTTTTCTTTTTTTTCCTTTTATTGAGAAGGCCTTATTATCTGGAGTTTGACAACACTTCTTCTAACAATTGTATTTTCTATTTCTTTATTCTTTTCTGCTGCCTTTTAGGGGAATTCTGCAGTGTGAGTCTCCAATACTAATCCATTTTTAATTGTATTCACCTTGCTGTTGTACAAATTCCTATGTTCTTTCCTCAATATATTTCACTCTATTTAGAAGAGATAAGTACGAATATATATCTACGTATTGGAAGATATAAGTAAGAATATATATGTGTATATATATTAATTATATATTAATGATATATATTAATGATATATGTGCATATAAATATAATATGCATTATTATAATACACTATACATTTTATTATATATAACATATTATATGCTATATTATATACTAAATATTATGTATTAATTATATAATATTATATACTAGATATATTTAATGTATATTATATGTAATATTTAATATATAATATAGCATACCTAAAATAATACATAATATATTATATATTATAATAAATTATATTGATATATATGTGTATATAAAATATATAATATAATACATGATATAAAATATATAATTGCATATATATAAATTCATATATTCATAATTATATAATCTATTATAATACTATATATATTTAAATTATACATTATATAATATAAATATTTATATATATATTTATAACATATATTGTATAATACTTTTTATATATTATATAATAATTTACATATATTATTTATACAAAATTATAAATAATTTTATATATACTATTAAATATATAATAATATATAATATATATAAGATTATATATAGTATACAAAATTAAATATATAATTTTTATATAATATATAAAAATTATAATATATAATTATATTATAATTAAATATATGTATATAATAATATATATTATACATAATTATAATATGTAATTATATCACATACATGTATATATACACATATGTGTATATATTATATATGTAAATATAATAATATATATTATATATATTAGTATTGTAAATATATATCATATATTATATAATATAAATATATCATATGTATATATTATATGTATATATACACGTATGTATGTGTATATATAATATATAATATATAAAATATAATAATATGTTATATTAATATATGTATATATAATATATATTATATATACTATATAATATTTAATATACAGTATAATATATAGTGTTTATTATATTAATATGTATGTGTATATATAATGTATAATATATAATATGATATATAAAATATAATTATATGTAACTTTATTTATATAATATATTATAATAATATTTTAATATATGCATATATTAATATATTATATATATTATACACATAAGTGTGTATATATATTCTTTTCTTATCTCATTAAATATATTTAGTACTCTTTTATACAATTCAGTACCTGTGCTAATCATCTTGTCTCAGATGGTTTGCTGTATTTCTTTCATGGTAGTTTATTATTTACATACCCAGTGATTTTGGCCTGTTAATGCATACTATCCTGTGAGCACTGAGGATGGGCCTTAGGAACGGCTTTCCTGTCTTTTCGTTATGTTTGAAGGAGCAGGGAGAGACTGGCCTCTACGCAAGATTTCCAGGCAGCACAAATCACCGTATATCACTATCATTTGCTTCCAGTACCATGACAAAGATTCTGCTTAGTGTTTTACTTTTAATTTCCCATGAAAAAAGTATTTGCTGAGGAATTCAGACCCTTAGTTTCTATTTCACGCACTGTGGCTTTGGAAGGGGTGGGTGATGGCTTAAATGATGAGGTGGCTTGTCCTTGTCTCTCAGCGTGATTCCTGCACACCAGCCGGCGGCGGGGGCTGATGATGTGGTCCAAAAGCAGCGCAGTACGTATTCCAGTGCAGAGTTTAAAAGACTACATACACGCTATCAACCACTGCTGCCAGCATCATTAATTGTTTAATTTCCATGCCTCATGGATCCCAGAACGATTGCCCTGTGGGTAGAAATGTGCCTGTTTTTCTGGCATTGGAATTCCAATCCTGACACTAGTTGGCAACAAATCACTGTGTTTAATGAATTATCAAAAATGATGTAAACCTGCTCTCTTTTTTACACAATGATACATCGCTTATTATCACAAAAAATTGCTCACTTATATCTGAGTTTTTGGTGAAACAAAGTCATGAGGAAGGTTGGAGCAGTCACACAGCATGATTACAAAAATAATCTCAGTTAAAGTTGTCAGAAAACATGGAACGTGGAGGAAAATTGCTCACCATTCACGGAATATGTTGATGTATGACATTCTAGTCATTTTTCTCTGCAGACAAAGCAGAAATAAATATAATACATTCTATTATAGACTAGAATGTCCTAGAATATTCTATGTGATTGTGGGAGACATCTATCAGTAATATGCTTAGATCAACTCATTGGTGAATTCCTTGGACATTCAAGGTTATGTATCAGGTGTGGACTTGTTACAAGTAAATGAACAGATTTATGAACATTTTACAGGTTACAGAAATTTGGAGTTTTGAACTCAGCCTGAGACTAATTTTGCCACAGTGGGAAGAGATGATCCACGGAATATGCAGGAAATAGGACCTAAAGAGAGAAGCACTGGAGCCAGAGTCCTGCCAGGAGCCAGAGACCATGGGACCAAGATGATGCCTCCATTTGAAAATGTTCTGAAATATCTGTGAGGACACTGGCTTTCTAAGAATATGGAGTTTAAGATAGTTTGTGGAAGTTATTAAAAGAAACATAAATAGAGTCACAGACATAGAAAACAAATTTATGGTTACCAAAGGGAGGAGGAGAAGGATAAATCAGGAGTTTGGGATTAATGTATACACACTACTATATATAAAATAGATAACCAACAAGGAGACCTACTGTATAGCACAGGGAACTATACTCAATATCTTATAATAACCTAATAAAAAACAGACTATTTATACATATATATGTATAACTGAATCATTTTGCTGTACACCTGAAACTAACAAAACATTGTAAATCAACTATATTTCAAAAACATTTTTTTTAGAAGAGTAAAAATGAAAAGCAAGAAAAAATTGAGGTGAAATGTTTATTATCTGTACAATAATATAACTTTTAGAATTAACAATAGGTCATAAACATACACACACTCAGATATACAAACATTTATATAACAACATGATCTTATCTTTTTAAAATGCACTTTGATAAATTAACAAAATTATTTAAATAACCTGTCATTTTTTTCCTGTAAGAAACAAACTGTAATGCGTTTCCTTGGATATATGTCCTTCATTTTTAAAATAAATTTCTATTTAGAATTATACAGTAAGTCATTTTAAAATATTTAAATCTTACTGCACATTTCCACATTTCTCTCCAGATTACGTGTCCGTTTATATCGTGTGTTATATCAACAGTCTTGTTAGTATTGTGTTAGTGGAAAGTTGTGATAAAAATAGTACTTCCTGATTAACTGAAAACAGATATCACTCTTTAGAATTCAACTTCCCCTTTAACGTTTTATGTCTTAACAGCATTCATTTTGAAAATTATTATTTGCCAATCATTAAAATATTGACGATTTCCATCAAAGCCTAGCTATCGAAAACTATTCATTTAAGATGACAATAAAGGTGCATATTTCTTATTCAATGTATTACCAAAGACCAAAATTTGCTTGGAAATGAAGAGAGAAATAAAGCAAAGGTGGCAATGTTAATATCCGACAGAGAAAGTTTCAAGGCAAAGGAAAATCAAAGTGGATGAAAAGGTTATTTTACATTGATAAGATAGAGTCTGCAATGAAAATTTGATTATCTGCAAATAGGATATTAAAACATACAACACAACATCGTTTTCCATTGCATAGAAATATTGACTCAAATGCCAATAATATTGTCAGATGTTATTCCTGTATGACACCAATGGATGCTAAAACAAAATACCAGCTAATTAATTCTATTGGTTTACCAGCTATTTAACAAAAAAGACACACTCGAAATTGAGATATTAAATTTCATTTGAATGCTCAAAAGGGTTACAAAGTTAATCATTTCCCAAGAATAACATTAAATTTCAAACATTCCAAACACAAAAATTATGCTGTTCAATATACCTAACAGCATGAATGACAGTGGACGTTATTCCTATAAACATAAGAGCATCTATCTGAAAATTTTAAAACCATAAAGTAAAATGATATACTCTCCTAAATAACCCTCCAGTTAATTTTGAGAGGGAATATTTGGACTAATATGAAAAATAGTAAGCATATGAGGACAAGAGTACTAATATATAAATAAGTGGACTATATTCAAATAACTTATATTAAATTTGAGCAGAGATTTTATTAAGTCAAACTTTTTTCCAATGTATCTGTTCGAATTGATGTGTCCCTGCATGTGATTCATAATGTTGGAACCTGGACACGTTATTAAGAGTTTGGCACAAACGTGAATGCTGCTGGAGACCCCTCTGTATACAGGGTTTTATGGTCCTCAGGATGCTACAAATGATGTTCTGGTGGCATCTGTGTTTCCCACCCATCACTCTACAACTCTGCTGTCATATAATTAAGGTTAGGTGGAACCACATGATTATACCAAAGCATTGTGATGTCAATCATCCCCATGCAATACAAAGATTTAGACTGCTATAAATCAGTTATGCTGAATAAGAGGCAGGATTCTAATAGACATGGTAACAGACCTCCACACTTTCCACCTCCCTGCCTTCCTACAATCTTCCCTCCCTCCCGGGCGCGGCCCTCCCTTCCTGCCTTCTTTCTTTCCTTCCCTATTTCTTTGTTTCTCACTGCCAGAATCCAATGTGGTTTCTCCAAACACTTGAAATCATTTGCATCCTGCATCTAAAGGGAATAACTTACAGCCCTGTGAATTTCATAAATACAGCTTATTCCAACCCACAGCAGCAATAGAGTATAATTCTGTACCTGTCAACTTTCGAAGCTTAAATGAAAAGAATAAAAGTTTCATTCCAAGTAAGTTCAGTTTTGTAACTTTCTAGAGAAAACATTCTCTTATCTGATGATTGTTCCTCATTTTAAATTCCATAACTTAGTAAAATATCTATTTAACAAAATTTTCTCAAAAACATTTATAGTAGCTTTTATAAAAAAGGTTTAAAACATTCTTACTGACATTTTCCTACATATGAATGAAACACAAGCTACATAAGTGACCTATAACCCTGTATGGTCTCTAGTAGACTCTAGTCCTTAACACCATGATCTCATCCTTTAGAAGTTTAAATTCTAAAAAAAAAAAAAAAAAGTTACCTCCTCATTCTAAGACAGCTTATGTCCGTAAATAATGACTTTGGAAGGAAATCAGGTTATTAGTGAATGATAAAGTGAATACTGGATGGTCACATAGAGTAAAAGTAATAAAGTATCTAAATTCATATAAGTAAATAAATAAATATAAATGAATAAATAAATATTTTATATATATGCATAAAGACAATTAGGCATTTGTAAACCAAGCTGATAATCAAGATGAGGGGTTGGGTTCATAGGTATTTTCTTCTTTTTGCTTATCTGACTTTTTATCACCAAATGGTGTTTGCTGATAATGCATTTCTGTACAATAAGTGCTACTTTAAAATACAAACCTGGTCATCCACTAAGCTCTTTGTATTTCAAAGAAGATCAATGTGGTAAATAAAACCATTTAGATATGTAACATGTGTGCACATTTTGAATCCAAATAACTAAATTTATTTTTTGTTCAGTTATCCTTGACAAGCACATTGTAGAATATAGGAATGTGCATTTTCCCCCATTTTCTCCTTTAGCTTTAGCCATTGTCAGGAAGAGGAGCGGACAGGGAAAGTGTGGACTTGAGTAGATTTATTTTTACATGCACATCAGTGAACACACTGGGAACTTAAGACAGTGTTCATGGACCATATTCTATGGTAGTGGGCCATCAACAAATATGACTAAATAAAATAATCAGAATTAATAACATAAGAAAAGTACAACAGAATTAAAGACTCAGTTGTAAATTTGTAATATAAACATATTGAAAGATGCAATTCTATTTTTATCTTAGAGTATAACTGCTATTCATTTTATGAATAAAGAACTATATTACAAATATTTCAGAAATATTTATCTAAATCCCAAAGCCTTTGAAAATATTTTCAGTCCAATCTTAAAAATCTGAATTAGGAAATAAAAAACCAAATTAAGGACCAGTAAAATTTTTAAATAAGATTGTTTTGTTAAATAGGAAAATCACGTAAAATTTAAGGAAAGCTCTTCTGCGGCAGAGTGGGGCCACTCTTTTCAGAATGAAAAACCTCTTAGCGGTACATTTGAAGAAGAATTTATAAAAACTCTGCAAAGACACAGAAGAGCAAAAAAATCACTGAGGGAAAGCTGAGAATTTGCAAATAGTCACGTGCTCCTAAGAGTGGGCATCATGAGATTCCTGTGGAGTCTCAGACGCCACTGAACTATAGGAGCAATTCTCAAGGAAATCTAGCCAGCACTATGGGCTTTGCTCTTGATTTATCTTAATGCGTGTCCCTTTTGAACTTCTGCAACAATTCCTGCCTTATTTGGAAAACATGATCCATAAATTGAATCCATTTCTGGAGATTGGTTCCCTTTTTCAGTCTCTGAGCCTGAACAGTTGCTTTGACTTCTGGCCATACACACTGCTCCTTATCCCCTATTGTTATTGGCAGGAGATTCTCTACACACTTCTGTCTAGTGCCTGAGGGCCAGGGTCTAGGCAATGTTGCTCCTTGGTAACCACTACTTGCCCCACTGGTTCGATTTTTGAATGTTTCTGATTCTTGGATTCAGAACCACAAATATTAGAAGCTTATTTCTACTCTGTTTTGAGTCTCTGAAGACAATCTTCCCTACCTCTCATATTTTTTTTTTTTCCCATTTTGAACTGAAGACAGTGTTCATGGGCCCTATTCCTCTGTGCTTACCTGCATTTTCCTATTACAGAGATATTTTAAAGAGCCAGCCCCTGGTCACCTGGTGTTCTACTTTACCTGGATTGTTGTCAGTTCTCTCCCATTTTCTAGCATATATCATAGTAAGGTGACATGGTTAAAAGAAGCACTGAAGAGAAAAATCTGGCTTTGCTTGTATTTGGTTAATGTGCTTATTAGACAGTGGTGTATAATGCAGTCAAACAGCAAGGAAACCAATACGAATAAAGTGTTGGTTCAAGAAAGAAGAATAATTGTAAAATATTATTACTAAAGATACAACTTGTTGGTTCTAAATAGAAGTCATTTGTTGCTTTCTATGTTCAGTTGAGTCTTTTTCTGTACTTTCTTTTAACAGGTAAGAACCAGCAATGTATCCTTCATTTTTAGCCTTGACATTCATTATGTGACATACAGAATTAAATTGTTAAACCATCAATTTGGTTTATTATAAGTATATTCTGAAACTTTAAGATACTACTGTACTGAACAAAACTCAGATATATACAAAACTACAGAAAGAAGTAAGAGATGAGATTGGATCCAGAGGACATCAAGAACCATATATTTCCCCGAAATAATGAAGCATAAAGCAATGATATCCTGTGCAAATCACTAATTTAGCGATGATAACCAAAACATAAGCAAATATCTGGACTCCCAGACGGAAAAAAGTGAAGCTTAGCTCTGCAGACTGTATAGCTCTGGGTGACATTCTTTGGTGTAGTTATTAGAAAAGGATTCAATTTTCAAACTGATGTTAAAAGACATTTTAAAAATGTGCCTATTATTGAAAAAGAATATATATGTATATATACACATATATATAAACTGAATCACTTTGCTCTACACCTGAAACATGGTAAATCAACTATACTTCAGTTAAAAAAAGAAGAAAACAAAACCAAAAAAAAGGACTCTAAAAAAATATGTCAGTTAGTAACTTAAAATATAAAAGTGTCTTTATTTTCCTTAAGTACACATAAGGTCTGAAGATTTTGGTGGCAAGTATAAAAAATAAAATGTTTCTGTTCATACAAACAGTTCTTAATAGTTTGATTTAGTACATTTGGTGACAAATATACAAGTCAATTTGTTGGGTGAAGTTAGCCATGTATGCCACCAACATAATTGTTCTGATACCCTCACATTTACTTGTTGCTTGTATTAAAATTGAATCCAACCAAATAAACACTCTTAATCAATAATAGTGCAAAGAAATAGCCCTGGGCCAACAGGTGAGTGCAGAGATTCCTAGCAATAAGTATCAGGCAGGGATAACAGTGATGATGATGATAATTGTGTTGGTAACACAACACTTTTTTTTTTTTAACATCTTTATTGGAGTATAATTGCTTTACATTGTTGTCTTAGTTTCTGCTGTATAACAAAGTGAATCAGCTATACGTATACATATATCCCCATATCCCCTTCCTCTTGCATCTCCCTCCCACCCTCCGTATCCCACCCCTCTAGGTGGTCACAAAGCACCGAGCTGATCTCCCTGTGCTATGTGGCTGCTTCCCACTAGCTATCTATTTTACATTTGGTAGTGTATATATGTCCATGCCACTCTCTCACTTCTTCCCAGCTTACCCTTCTCCCTCCCTGTGTCCTCAAGTCCATTCTCTACATCTGAGTCTTTATTCCTGTCCTGCTCCTAGGTTCTTCAGAACCATTTTTTTTTTTAGATTCCATATATATGTGTTAGCATACAGTATTTGTTTTTCTCTTTCTGACTTACTTCACTCTGTATGACAGACTCCAGGTCCATCTACCTCACTACAAATAACTCAATTTCATTCCTTTTTATGGCTGAGTAATATTCCATTGTATATATGTGCCACACCTTCTTTATCCATTCATCTGTTGATGGACACTTAGGTTGCTTCCATGTCCTGGCTATTGTAAATAGAGCTGCAATGAACATTGTGGTACATGACTCTTTTTGAATTATGGTTTTCTCAGGGTATATGCCCAGTAGTGGGATTGCTGGGTCATATGTTAGTTCTATTTTTAGTTTTTTAAGGAAACTCCATACTATTCTCCATAGTGGCTGTATCAATTTACATTCCCACAATTAGTGCAAGAGAGTTGCCTTTTCTCCACACCCTCTCCAGCATTTATTGTTTGTAGATTTTTTGATGATGGCCATTCTGACCAGTGTGAGGTGATACCTCATTGTAGTTTTGATTTGCATTTCTCTAATGATTAATGATGTTGAGCATTCTTTCATGTGTTTGTTGGCAATCTGTATATCTTCTTTGGAGAAATGTCTATTTAGGTCTTCTGCCCATTTTTGGATTGTAACCCAACACTTCTGAATGCTGGTCAGCTAAACTGTTCTATAAACAGTTTAAACCTGGCAATAACCTCATGAGATAGGAGTAAATTTTCCCTTTTTCCAGAGGCAAAATGGAAGTGGTTACACAGTGGTTAGGTCACTTGCCCAAGGGTAGACAGCTGGGTGGCACACCCAACAATTTCAGGAATGAAGGATCTAAAGAGGTACATTTATGATTTCACAAGGTCAAACAGAGAATGTGGGGGGAACAAAGAAGGAGTGAAATTATAGTGTGTCCAGCATAAAGACAAAAGGAAGCAGGGTAGCTTCTGTTCCTGGGGAAGGGGCCTACAAGTGGGGAATAATGGGTAACAGACAGCGGTACAACCTTTGCCATTATTGAAAGTAAAAATCCTATTTTCAATGACTTTAGAAGCCTTTTAAAAAAATTCTGATTTCCTCTGAAGCTAAGATTAGCCTGAATACTATTTATGAAATATTTTAATGTGTCTTTGCTGTACTTACAAAAGTTAGCACTTTATTTCTAATTATAACATTAAAGCATTCTTAGATCAATCCAATTATAAAAACTTTTACAATTCCTTTAAAATATACACACTGCAAAAACCTAATAAATTAATAAGATACTTATTAAATGAACAAGCCAAATACAATATTTCATAATGACTTGACTACTAGATCTGAAAAACAAACTAGTTGCGTGCAGTTTTGTTTTGAGGTAGGGAAGCCTGTAATAAAGCTGCTGGAATGAGCCCAAATCAATATCTTGTTGATCTCAAAGAATAATCTGTTGCTTTAATTAAATTCATGAGTTATAAATTAAAAGTTAGTACAAACAAAACCAAAAGAGTTGATAATGCAAAAGAGACAAGGGAAATTAGAAATATGGGGGAAATTATTAATCTTACTGGAGAAGACAGAATGGCAATGAGGAAGGCTATCACTTTGTTACTTATTACCACAGATGTTAATTTAGTTCAAGGAAGGAAGATATCAATGAATTGGATATACAGACACACACATTCAGATGACTTGAAGCATTTGAGGAATTATCTTAAATATTAAAACAACAAACTAAATTTGCATAAAGATTTATCCTGAAGAAACTAGAATTTATTTCTGTAATGAAGAATATATTGAAATGTAACTAAAACCTTTGAAAAACAGTGAACTTATCTATTCTGAAAAGGATGTTTTTGTCAATTAAAGCTCAAATTAAAACAGTAGTACAAGTTTGTTTTTTTTTTTTAATCAACCAAACATTAGGACTTAGATCACAGTTTTCCAACCTTCAGATTTACTTAAAGTAATCTGAGTAATTTTCCAAAGAAATTCCATGTTAAGAAGCTTCAATAGATCGAATGTTTTAGTTCCCCCTCAGCAAATTCATATGTTAAATCTTAACCCTCAATGTGATGGTGTTTGAAAGTGGGGCCTATGAGTGATGAATACGTCAATGGTGGTGTGGATTCCCCATGAATGGCATCAGTGCCCTTACAGAAGAGACCCCAGAGAGCTCCCCAGCCCCTTCCACCATGTGAGGACACAGCAAGAAGACAGTTCTCTCTGAATGAGAAAAAGGGCTCTCACCAGACATGGAATCTGCCGGAGCCTTGAACGTGGATTTCCCAGCCTCCAAAACTGTGAGAAATAAATGTCTGTTGTTTAAGGCACCCAGCCTACTGTATTTTGTAGTGAAAGCCCAAATGGACTAAGACAGTAGCCATATAAATTAGCATTAGATACGCTTGGTGTTACCAAAAATCAAAAGAGCCATGAAGGTTAATTTCCGTCTTATGTAAAATTTGAGCAGGAGGCAGTTCAGGGCTGGTTTGGTGCTTTTGCTCTATGAATTATGCAGGGAGTCAGGATCCTGCATTTCTTTCCCCTTTCTTCTTCACCCTCTCTTGAATTTGGGCCACATTCTACCAGTTCCCTGTGGAGCTTCACCTCCATCCCCACATCCCAAGCAGCGTTGAGAACACTTCCTGGGAACTGCACAGAGAACTTCCCCATCCATCGGCCATAACCTAGCCACAGCTACATGTGAGGACTTTTAGAAAATGCAACATGGCAGAGGGTACCAATATGCCACCACAATTTTTGGTGTGATAAGCAATCAGAAATACCCAGGGAACTAAGAGATCAATGAAATAAATATTTGGATATTTAAACCTGTTTCTCTTCTTTTCTTCATATAAGAATATTCAGTTTGAAGAATGAGCTCTAAGTTTTAAATGTCATAAGAGAAAGATAATTCTCCAAAATTCTCATTTAACTGATAATTCTATTATATGTATAGTATTCACAAATAAACTTTTTTTTTTTTTTAAGTTTTTTTTTCCTTCCCACATGGAATTGAAGCTCTGAACTTATGGATTTTTTTAGGGGTTATGTATATTGATCCTCAGGGTGCCCTCAACTTTTCCTAACAGAATAGCAGTAGCATTGAAGGTGCTGTTTCTTTTTTTTTTTATAAATTTATTTATTTAGTTTTGGCTGTGTTGGGTCTTCGTTTCTGTGCGAGGGCTTTCTCCAGTTGTGGCGAGCGGGGGCCACTCTTCATCGCGGTGCGCGGGCCTCTCACTATCGCGGCCTCTCTCGTTGCGGAGCACAGGCTCCAGACGCGCAGGCTCAGTAGTTGTGGCGCATGGGCTTAGTTGCTCCGCGGCATGTGGGATCTTCCCGGACCAGGGCTTGAACCCATGTCCCCTGCATCGGCAGGCAGACCTCAACCACTGTGCCACCAGGGAAGCCCCCACAAATAAAATTTTTAAAAATGTAAAAAAAAAATGTTTAGCTTCCGTTTCTCTAATGAAGCTATTTCTCTTATTCTAGGAATGAATATATTTTGAGTAAATAAAATTTTCTTCATAATACTGTTTTTGAAATTAAATTACAAGCTTCAGTTTTTGAATAGAATACTGGGAGGATTTAACTGATCAAATTTGACTAGGTTATCTCTGCCAAATTAAATGTGATGATTTGGCAAATGAAAGGTTATCCATGAGAAAGAGAAAGTAAGCAAGAATTGCTTTTCCCAGAATTCCCTTCCCTCCATGAATTGAGCTCAGGCTTGGCCTCAAGGGAAATTTTCAGAGATTGGGAGACGGACACATCAATGATTATGTTCTGATGGTTGATATTGGAGAGTCGCCATGAGAGACAGATGCAGATGGGGTCCCGTTTTGTTCCCATTTCTCTAGCATCTCCTCCAGCTCTTCTTGAGTTTGACCTGATTATAAGGTCCAGACCAACCACCAGAGTCTCTGAACTCAGAGATGGAGGAGCCACAGCAGCCGCTGGACCAGCAGGGAGCACCTACTGTCCAGCAGGTTTCAACTAGTTCTTCCTTGTCAGGGCTGGTGGGTGTCATCTCGGATCCTTCATAGTTCTCTATTTCCTCAAATCCTCCCACAATGACGTAAGCTCTAATTTCTATAACAGGTTTTTATTTCATAATATTCCATGATATTCTCAACTTTCTCATTCTACCAATGTTTTATGCCTATTTTCATGTAAAATATATTTTTAAAATATTCTTTTTATAGAGATTTCTATGTCATATGGGTGAAGGTAGTCCTTTAATTGAAACAATTTTACAATCATTGATTCTTATTACTTTACTTTGTATGTTAAGTGAATTCAGCACAGATATCTATTTCTTATAATAGGCAATGGAGCATAATCTTAAGAACATTGTTTCTATTGGCCATAAATCAGCAAATAGGTTATTTTATTTTTCTTTATTTATTTTTCAAACTAGATAATATCCAGCTGCTTTATTTACTCAGAGTCATGCCTTTTATAATATAGCCTCTGGATATACACATATCATACAGCTTGATGATCTGCTTCATCGTTTCTGTTCACTCAGGAAGTTAAGTGGCCTCAATAGAAGATGCTCCTTTCTCAGGGACCGTCATGGTCAGGATAGCCAGTGTTATACTGTGGTAACAATAGACTCAAAAATCTCAGTGGCTTTCAACAAAACACTGTTCCTCACTCCCACTAGGTATCCATAACTGATCGGCTGCAGCTTTGCTCCATGCTCTTCCCCCAGGCTGATGAAGCAGCCTCAGTCTGTAGCAGAGGGAAAGTAGCGCCCATCAAGTTTCTGCCAGGGAGAAAATAATACCTGTACTTCTTTTCATTAGCCAGAGCAAGTCAGAAGGCTAAGATTGATGTCAGTGAGATGGGGAAGGGAGGGGAAAGGATATTTTTGGTATAATAGTACACTGGAGTCTATCTTTCTAGATATTAATTTTGCATTCCCCCCCCCCATGGAATGCAGGGCATTCACGTTCCTCATCAAGGGTATCAAGCCAAAATCCTAACAACATCCTCCATCACATGCCAATCTCTACATCCAGTCTGGAGCTGTGTCCTCTTGCTAAGGAGACCCATGAACTAAAGCCAAGTTAAATGCCTCCCTCACTCTTTGTATTCAATGGAGCAACAGGAATGCTATAACTGCAATAAAAGCTCCCGTTTGGAAACAGTCAGCCATCACTGGTCTGTAGTAATCCCCCAAACCTGTTTGGCAGTATTTGGAGAAGTTCCTACTCTAAGGGTGGGTGATGTTGTTTAGACCTTGACTGTACACATTGCGAATGGTCACTCCCTCTCCCATTCTGCCCCCTGCCCCACCCACTGTGGCTCTTTTCTCTACTTTTGGAGATGTCCTTCCTTTTTCACCATCTTACTCTGTAACATGTGAGAAGGGCATTGGCAATATGCCATTCTGCTCCTTGTGCTTTGAAGTTTGGAAAGCTAATACTTGTTTTACATTCTGAAGGGTCAAACTCTCTTTGGGACCATATTGATTACTATTAGAAATACAACTCCCTCAAAAATGTAGTTGTGTTTTCAATTTTTCCTGGAAGAGGAAGCAATTTTTTAACCATAATACAGTGTACACGGAGATGGAGCTTATAGTGTATGTGTGTGTATGTATATTTTACAGAGAGCCCCTGATGAACTCAACTTAAGAGCTGTTTCTATCTGTCTTTTATATTTCACTTTATATGAGATAATATTTAAAAAGCACTTCAAAATCAAATTGTGCAGCTAAGGTTTCCTGTAGACACCATTCCTTACCAAATGGTCACTTGACCTGTAAATGAACATAAACAATGGATGATGTCTCACGGCCTACTAAATCTGTTCACTAACTTTTTTACTCATCAGCGGCTAGAAGATGAATCAATCTTCCACTAGATTTCACACATCTTTCTTCCTTCTGTCTACACAGCAGTGCACAACAAATATAAGCCATCTTATAAGCCATCACCAACCAGTCAACATACCTCCTTACTGTGAGCCAATAGTATTGCCTGAAAAACAAACAAAAAAAAACTTTAGTTACTAAAACTATATTTTCATGTAACATAATTTCCCGCATTGTTCTTTCAGCGTGTTCTATGTAATTTGACATTTTAAAGTGTGTATTAACAATTAAATGCAAATATCTAGGCACCCTTGGATCCCTATAGATGCCCTCATTTTAAATAATTGTTCTTTCATAGTTTGAAGATTATGCATTCACTTTTTTCCAACTGTATTCCTGAATTAATTTTGAAAGGAATTATCTAAGTCTCCTACTTTTTAACTATTCATTTAACATAATTGCTATATATCCTTGCTACTAGATATGCCTTTTATATTTTTATCCACATGATTGATAAAATTTTGAAAAGGACATGCCAAGGATAAAGCCAGTGGCACCCTACTGGAAACCACCTTTACACATTGACATTTATCCATTAATCATCTCTTTGGGTTGAGTTTTTCAATCAGCTGCTAATCCATCATTTTGATCTGGCACTTTTCTAAATCTTGTCACAAACGCCTAGTCTGACATGATTTGTTCTTTGTGGGTCTGTATTCACCTCCTTCTCTAAGGAACCATCTTTCAATGTTAATGATGTGTTCCTTAGAAAGGAAGGCAGTGTTATGCTACAGGGCAGCAGTAAGCAGAACCTTTGTCCAACTTTTTGAAGTGCAATCATTATTTGTCAAACTTCAAACTTGTAGTACTTCTAAGTTTCACCAAGTTTCCTCAGATGTTTTCAAGAATATGCTCATGAACTAATTTGCAAATTTTCTGAGTAACTTGAATATTAATCCATGTGCTTTAGCAGACATTCAAAATAGCTACGTGTATTACTAAAATTCTCTTCACCTACCCCAGGTCTCAAAGTCTTTTTTAACTAGTGCTCATTTCTATTTGTCTCTGAGAATAACTCTAAAAACTGATCCTCATTTTTTCAGTCTGTTATCAATGGAACAAACCTCAAGCCATGTGTTTTCCAGTCTTTGCTGCAATTACATCTAAAACAGCCATTATTTCACACTGTCATTCTTATAGTCAGTTTATTTGCTGAATTTAGATTAAACTAGAAAAGCATGCACTTTAAGGTTTAGATGTCACAATGCTTTCATTAAATTTAAGAAGGGAAGACAGGTCTTGTCTGAGAAAGAACAGTAAATGTGGGTTCACATACGTTGAACCCCAAACTTTCTAGTTTGGTGTCATAAGATTTTTTGACCTATAGCTTATTCTGTTAGAATTACAATTATTTTCCAATATAGTGTGCAGCACCAATGGTAAAACAATGTAAACTATGTTAAAGTACTGTGTAAATGGAGAATATAAACATCTTGTTATTGTTATTACTTGGTAATATATAGTTGATATAAGAAACAAGAATAGGAAAGGGGAAATGAAAGCAGCATATTGAAAATCGAAAGAATAAATAAATTTTATGTACTGAGACTGTATGCCATTAATTTAGCCCATCATGTAATTAACATTTAGCAATAGTCTATTCATCCTTCTTTAGTAATTAAAATACATTAATGATAAAAAAACCAAAAAGAGTCAACAGTGGCATAAATTGAGTGTGAAAGTTAGAAAATTTTGTAGTGTTAATATGTCACCAGTTGGCACTGTGACAAAATTTTAAGTAAGGTTCTTTTAACATCATAAGTCACATTTTAAATATTTTTGTAGTTTCTCAAATTTAAAAAGTTTAATTTGATTCCACATTGAAAATATTTGTGATCTGAAACTGAGAATATGTTTCCTTTAATCACTGTTTTTTGAATAATTGCATCAAAATTGACTTCACAATGAATTACAGATTATTGAACAGGCAAAGGGCATAGTTTTATTAATTTTCTTTATGTTGATTACTTATAGGTATGACCATTCGTAAATTAAAATCTTAAAGTGAGAAGTCACAGAAATGTTAACCACAAAGGTTTTTATTAAGACATTAATTTGGGTCTCCAAATAATTACAAATTCATGTTATGCAGTGGAAAAATGTCTACATAAATTGTTACCTACTTTGTTCAGTTTTGTGTGAGCACTGAGTACTCAGTGCCATCATGGAATAGCTTTTTGCTTTTAACAGCTCAATTGAGAAATAATTCATATAATTGTGCCTATGTAATCTATTTTTTTCTTACATGTTTATAAATTTTTCATAGTTCTTTTATATTTTATGCATTTTGAAAGATAAGGGAAATCACTGTTAACAGTATTTAAACACATTTGAGACATCAGTGACACAAAATAATAATAACAATGAATACAATAGTATCTTTAACTTACTGTTCATTTTAAATTAATGGCTAGTTTATAATTAATAATATTTAAAGACAGTTATTTCTTAAGAGAAAATGTATTTTAATTTCTAAGGCATTTAAACGATTTAAAGAGAAGAGATCTTTAACTGGGAAATCATTACAAGTTAATCACTTTTTAAAAATATTGCAATATAGTTGAGTTTTAGTTCTAAGCCTCTATAATTCCATTTAAATCAGCATTACAATGATACTTGGTCACCCCATCATGATTATTTGACTTATCCAAATTAAAGTCTGTGCCATGGATTTAATACATAGTAATATATATCAAAACATCATCAATGTAATTCATGACATTCTTTACTCAATATTAGCTATTTGTGTCAGTTTCAAACATTTCTTCCAGAATAACCACTCAAATGGATAGGCAATAGCGAATGCCCACCATTTTTCTATGTGAGTACAGAGAGAATGAAACACCTAATGACAGTTGTGTGTGTGTGTGTGTGTGTGTGTGTGTGTGTGTGTTCATCCATGCCTGCATGTCCCTTAGTTTAGGCCAGCTTTTACATAAATGTGCTTATTTCTTTCTGTTCTGGATACTATGGGGGAAACTTACCAAACCTCCACAGCTTTCCTCCCCCCACAGAAGATAAAGGTAGAAGGACAATTGTTTTGAATTTTCTTTGTTCCCTCTCTCACTCTTCCCTAAAGATGGACAAGGGTACGCAAGGATGAGAGTTGGAGAGAAGGAGGAGTGACTCTGAGAGCTCTCTTTCAGAGAGTTTGACATCCTCTCCCACGTGGAAATGCCTTGTCCATTCAGCTGGCACTTGTCCTAGACATAGTAATATAAAGGTCACTTGGCTGCAGACCTAAGCCTCACTCTCCAATTAGCTGTGATTTTAGCAATAATTAAGCTGATAGTTTGTTCTATTTTTATCATCTCTATATCTTACTTTTCAATTGATTCCAAGCTATTAGAAGAGAGAGGAGTGTAATTAATTGGCATTTCTAACATCATTTGACAAAACTGTGTCTTCTCCCTTCTTAGTATCCCTCACATTAAAAATTTCTGATTGAGAACTGGGTATGTAACCATATAAATCCCTACTAGAAACTTATTTACCAGAGCATTTGTGTAGAAAACAATCTTTCCACTACTACTGCCATGCCAGAAGATTAAGAGATGTGGTTTTCAGTGGAGCAGAGCTTACACGAGAGAAAATGAAAGACGCAGAATCTTCATGAACACAGGTCAAGGCCGTGTACACTTCTGTTGTTCTTGTTGTTTCCATTTACTTGAGCAGATGAATTTCCATGCTTTTGTAGACTAGTTTGAATTGGACTTGTGTTATTTGCAACAAAGAGAGGCTTCTAACGGAAATAACTGTGAACAAGGAATGCCAATGCCAGAACATGAAATTGGCTGTGTTGAAGGGAATCCTTGACAATGAGGATGTCTTTATTTCCAGCTAAATAACTGCAAATTCATGTTTTTCAGTGACAAACAGCTACATGAGTTGTTACCTACTTTGTTCAGTTTTGTGCATTTATTCAGTACTCAGTGCCATTGTGAAATAACTATTTTTTAAAACAGCTCTATTGAGAAATGATTCATATAATGTGCAATTCGCTCATTAAAATATACGAGTCCCTGTATAGCAAGTGTATGTCAATATATTTAAGGTTGTGTAACCATAACCATAATCTAATTTAGAACTTTTTCATCATCCCTCCTTTAAAAATCTTCATACCTACTAGCAGACAATCCCCGTCTCTCCCTAATTCATTTCACAACCCAAACCTAGGAAATCAGTAGTTTACTTTCCATCCCTATTGACTTGCCAATTCTGGCCATTTCATAGAAATGGAATCATATTTCAAGTCACCTTTGACGTAGTGTGTGTCAGTACTTTATCTCTATGTTCCATATATCCATTCATCAATTTGTGGACATTTGGGTTGTCTTGCTTTTGGCCTACTAGAAATAACACTGTATGAACATTCACACACAAGTCTTTGTGTGGACATGTTTTTTCATTTCTCTTGGACAGATACCTAGGAGTGGAATTGCTATGTCATATTGTAATCTTATGTTCATCTTTTGAAGAACTGACAAACTGTTTCCAAAGAAGCTGCAATGTTTTACATCTTCATGAGCAACATAGAAGGTTCTGGTTTCCTCACATGTTCTCCAACATTTGTTATTTTCTGTCTTTTATATGTTAATATTTATGAAGTGGTATGTCAAGGTTTTGACTTGCATTTCCCTAACGGCTGATGATGTTGAACATCTCTCCATGTGCTTTTTGGCCATTTGTGTATCATCTTTGGAGAAATATCCATTCAGATCCTTTGACCAATTTCTATCTTTCTTTATCTTTTGATTATTTAGTTGTAAGAGTTTATATGTATACTCAAAATGCAAGCCCTTTATCAAACATGTAATTTGAAAATAAGATAAATTTATTTTTTCATCATTTTAAAAGATGAGTTTTAGTTTTTTAAGGCACCTCCATGCTGTTCTCCCTAGTGGCTGTATCAATTTATATTCCCACCAACCGTGCAAGAGGGTTTCCTTTTCTCCACACCCTCTCCAGCATTTATTGTTTGTAGATTTTGTGATGATGGCCATTCTGACTGGTGATGGCCATTCTGAGGTGATAACTCATTGTAGTTTTGATTTGCATTTCTCTAATAATTAGTGATGTTGAGTGTCTTTTCATGTGTTTGTTGGCCATCTGTATGTCCTAGCATGTGACCCAGCAATCCCACTCATGGGCATATACCCGAAGAAAACCATAATTCAAAAAGACACATGCACCCCAATATTCATTGCAGCACTATTTACAGTAGCCAGGACATGGAAACAACCTAAATGTCCATCAGCAGAGGAATGGATAAAGAAGATGTGGTACATATATACAATAGAATATTACTCAGCCATAAAAGGGAATGAAAATGGGTCATTTGTAGAGACATGGATGGACCTAGAGACTGTTGTACAGAGTGAAGTAAGTCAGAAAGAGAAAAACAAATATCGTATATTAACATATATATGTGGAATCTGAAAAAATTGGTACAGACAATCTTATTTACAAAGCAGAAATAGAGACACAGACATAGAGAACAAGCATATGGCTATCAAGGGGGAAAAGGGAGTGGTGGGATGAATTGGGAAATTGGGATTGACATACATACACCATTGATACTATGTATAAAGTAGATAACTAATGAGAACCTACTGCACAGCAGAGGGAACTCTACTCAGTGCTCTGTGGTGACCTAAATGGGAAGAAAATCCAAAAAAGAGGGGATATATGTATACATACAGCTGATTCATTTTGCTGTACAGTAGAAACTAACACAACATTGTAAAGCAACTATACTCCAATAAAAATTTTTTAAAAAGTCAGCCAATAAAAAAAAAAATGATTGACTGTTTAAAGAAAAAATTGTGACATATGTAGAGGTATAAATGTATGAAATGCATAACATATGTAGAAATAAAATAGTACAAAAATGGAGAGACAGAATAAAAGTATAACATTTGTTTCCCATACTATAGGTGAAATTGTGTATATTTTGAAGAAACACTGTCATAAGTTAAGATTTATAAAAATACTAGAAAATCCTCTTAAAGTATCCTATAAATAGTAACTCAATAAAGGACACGATGGAGTTATTAAAATATATCAATTTAATGCAAAGAAAGGCAAGAAAAGAAAAAAATGAGTAAAATTATGTGATGTATTTGATTTGCTTTAAAATGCTTAGCCAAAATTAAAAAGAGAGAGAGAGAAAAGAGAAAGAGAGAAAAAAGGAAAAAAAAAAAAGAGGCAAGATGAAGCAAGTATGGTAGCTGTATTGAGTTCTGGGATCTGGCTGATGATTATGTGGTGAAACGTTTAATGTTGCCTCTATTTTTGTGTGTGTTCAATTTTTTAAATAAAATGCTTAAAACACATAATTACATGGTTTGCTTTTTGGTTTGCTTTTTTTTTTTTCCTTTGCGATACCACAAATTACAGATTATTTCACAAAAGCTAAAATAAATTCCAGCAGAGGCAGGGGAGATGAAGAAACACGGCTGGGACTCACGGGATACTGGTGATTATGCAGTACTGGGGACCCTATGACCCCAGGCCATCCCTCCATGACAATGCCAACGATTACCTCCAATTTGGAGTGCTGTTCACGGAGGCCGGAGGCCGAGGGGAAGCACTGAGTATGTGCCATTTTCTGTGATGACTGAGGAAGAAGAACCTGTCCGCCTCTGGCCACATGGTCTCAGAGTGGAAGCCTCCTCAAATCGGGAGGGGGCAGCCTGAGCTCAGGCTGGCTCTCAAGAAGACCAGGCATGGCCACTGATCAAATGACTCCTGTGAGTATCTGGCATTTGATTTTACTCACTAAGTCTGAGCAGAATTTTCTGTCGCTTGCAAACAAAATCTCCCAAATGAGACATTTTCAGGGACCAGTTCCAAAGAAAGCCACGTTGATTGACCAAGGGAGCCTTGAAATCTTTGTTCTGTAAGTTGTCAATGTTTGCGGAAGAGTGAATGCAGTGTGTTGATTCCCCTTTCTGCGATTTACAAGCAACAGTTTTTGTTTTAGTGTTTTGTTTTGTTTTTAACTGCAGCTCTCCCGTATCCCTTCTATGCTGCATTCTGAATGTCTTGCTGTGGTAGTTAAATGTATTGTTTGTTTTAATTACTGGACCACAAGAGGCGTCATGTGGAATTAAAGAATGCCTAGCAGACAGAGGGAAAATACACACACACTCGCACACGATAGTTTCTTTTTTTATGAGCAGGAGACATGTTTGAGATTTTATTTGGGGACGAGGGATGCAGGCGGCGACTTGGTGGCACTCTCTCTCTCTGTGTCTCTCTATCCCTTATGACAGAGGTGAGCGAGGAAATGAGTCTTGATGTACCAGAAAACTCCATTCCCTTAAGCAAATATGACAAGGATTGACACATCCCCTGAAAAAGACCATTTTGAAATATTTTACTGGGAGCTTCAAGAGATCTGGAGAAAGGATCCTTCTTTTGTGAGGATTTCTGATCTGATAGATCAGATCTGATTTGATGCCTGGTGGTCATGATACCATGTCTGCTCTGGAGAAAACATATGTGACAGCAGGAGAGAAAATGGATGCCTCTGACATGTAGAAACACCTGTTGCCACCATTCAAACTATATCTGGGTGTTTTGGTCATTTTATGGCTTATTGCCATTTATGCTGAGATTGTTACTTACCAGAAATTAACATCTGAATGATATAGTCATTTTCTGGAAAGGTTTGGGGAAGAGATTGTGGATACAGTCATTTTCTGGAAAGGTTTGGGGAAGAGATTGTGGAATGTGAACATCAGATAGACCTGCGTGTAGCAGTGAGATTGTAAGGCTGCAATGTTTGGAGGCTGAAAGTGGGATCCTTCCCTCTCTGTGTCCCTTTCAGTTCCTGGAATGCCTACCACCTGGATTAGGATCCCAGGTAGAAGACTAGGGAAACTGACCGGGTCAAAGTAAATACTCTTAGACACTCACATGTAGGCTTCCCATAATGACTAGACTTAACGCACCATACTTTCATTTGTCAGCCTTATGAAAACAGAGCTTCCAATCAGCTTTACAAACACCTCACTCTTTAGATATTAACACAGAGATAAGGACTCCCAGACATTTAATGAAATATACTAATGTCAAGAGTGTCCTCTAAAAGAAAGGGGGGAAGATGAAGAGAGATTGAGTGGCTGCTCAGAAAAAATAGAATGCAAGGAGAATTTTTAAATATTCCTCTTAAAAAAATACTAGTAGAATTAGGATTTACCTATGAAAGATTCAAACAGGAAGAATACAAAATGAATGCAAAAAAATGTACACCAAAGACACACACACACACACACACACACCAGGAATTTTAAGAGAATATTCTGTCAGATCTACAAAGATAAAATAAATCACTTAGGATGAACTCAGAATCAGATTGACACCAAAAGGTAGGATAGCAGCACTGGAATCCAGGATACAATGAATTCATCCTTTTAAAATTCTAATAGAAAATTATTTTCAAATTATCAGTCAAGAGCAAGGTTAGAATTTTCAGGCATGTTAGGGCTCAAAAAATTGACATCCCACTTACCCTTCCTCACCAAGCTTTTGGAAGACTGGAGTACAGTAACATGAAGACAGACTCAGAGCTGAGAGGCAAGATCGGCACAGGAGAGCAGAGGAGAGGTAATGCTGGGGAGGAGTGGGCAGCAGGACAGACAGCAGGCTGCCCTAGAGCAGTGTCCCCAACCCCCAGGGGTCCCCTAACCCCCTGTTAGGAACCAGGCCGCACAGCAGGAGGTGAGTGGCAGGTGAGCAAGTGAAGCTTCATCTGCCGCTCTCCATCGCTCCCCATCACTCACGTTACTGCCTGAACCATTCCCCCCCCCAACACCCCGTCGCTCGCATTACTGCCTGAACCCTCACCCCCACCCCGTCCGTGGAAAAATTGTCTTCCACGAAACCGGTCCCTGGTACCAAAAAGGTTGGGGACCGCTGCCCTAGATCACCACAAGAGGGACCGAAGAGGAACATTCCGGAGAAACAGAGAATGTGCACTAGCACCTTAAGAGGAGGTTTACTGCACACTTGAAGGTGAACGAGCTCTAACTATGGGATCTACAAGGCAAATTTTAAAACATGGGACTATTACATCTATAAAAAAATCAATGTACAGAAAAGGAGATATAGTATTGTTACCAAGGCTGTTCCCTCAGAATCATACCCCTGCCCCTCCCTTGAATGGAAACCAATTACTCGGATCTAAGTTTCAGGAGGAAGCTGCAAAGAGAAAACAACAAGAAAACAAGAGGAAGCTGCAAAGAGAAAACAACAACTAGGCCTAAGATGGCAGATTTGACGTCCAGGGGACCTTGAGCCTCATTACATCCTCATTGTAATGCATTAGCTAATGAAACTCCCACCAGCACCGTGACAGTTGGCAGTTGCCATTGACAACAATTGGAAAAGCTCATACAAGGACTGAAAAGAAGTGTTGCACCAGTTCTAGGTCCAAACCACACCCGTGTTCTTGGATACAGCATGAATATTTCTCCCACTCTTTCCAAATCCCTCCCTTTTACCTTGACCTTCCTATATATTTGGTATCTCCACATGAACGGGGTTGAGAAGCTGATTTGCAAGCTAGGTTCTCGTGTCTCTGTTCTTTGGTCATTGAATATAGCTTGTGCTCTTCCAGTCTCAGCATCGATCTCCTTATTGACTGTGCAAATCCAATAGGAAAAAGAACCTCCCTGGCCAAGACAAGGGGTCTCAACCCAGGCTAGGACCCCAGCATGGGTCCAGTCAACCAATTATCAGCACACAAAATAATAAAGTGACCATTGAAAAGCTAAAGATGTGACAACAGGAGAGAACTGTGTATACACAATGGGTATAATAGAACCATACCTTCATTTTCCAGGGAAAATCATTAATTGATAATATTTACAGTCTACTAACCTGATAATAGCAGTAGATGCATTTTATTTAGATGTATTATTATTTATTGTCATATTATTAAAGACAAGTTGAAAGTAGTTGCCACTTACAATTCCAGTCATAACAGAAGAGCTGGAATCAAGACTTTTTCTCCCGCCATAATTAACTATAAAAACTGGAAAAAATATAAAACTACTATTTAAGGCATTAGATAACAATCAGTGCAAGGCCATGATACCCTTATGTGAGGCCTCTGGCTACCCCACCTGTCTCCCTGATGGCCAGGACTTAGAGCCTGAGCACGGAGTAAAGGGCACAGCAATCTAATTTCAGGTGTACAGAGGCAGCTGGAATTTGGGGAAAGTGTCTGTAAGAAAAAAAACCACAGAGAAAGTGTCCCCACATATGGATAATAGCCTTCCACATGTCCTTGGGGGACTCCTGAGCTGGGATAGAGGAGCCTAGCAGAGGACAGCAGCTAGGGAGCTGGGGCTTGGGCTGAAGTGCAGAGGTGAGGCTTCCAGGAAACCACAGGCAGGCAGAGAACCCTGAATGAGGGGTGGGATTGGGGGCCAATGTCTCATCTGGGTCTGTCCGGAGGAAGGAATTTCCCTCTGCCCTTCTAGGTTCCTTTGGACGGCCTAAGGCTTTAATTGACATGAGACATGAGACAGATTAACAGAAGAAGATCAAGCAAAAGTTGAATAACATGTACATGGGAGAAACCAAGGAAGATGGAGTAACTCGCCAAAATGGCCAAGGCCCTCACCTTAAATACCATCTTTGGCTAAAGACAAAAGAGGATATTGGGGGAAGTGGTTTGGGTCTTCAAAGGGAAGGAAGGCAATTCACACAGAGATGGAAAACAAATGTTTGGTAAATAAATGTTTGCTGGGCCCTCAGAGGCAATGGGAACAAGAGGGGACCCTGAACTCTTGGTCCTGCCAAGTCTCACCTACCACATCCAGCTCACACTTTTTTGCAGATAGCTCTATTCTAGGAACAAGCCCTTTATCTAAATTCTTTTAGGCAGCTAAGGGTGCAGTAACAATAAAAACTTCCCAAGTCTTCTGTTTCCTAAAAATAATCAGCTCAAATTAATCCTCATGCCTAAGAGACACATTTTGGGGCAGCAAATTTTGCTTCCCTACATGATGATGAGAGAAAATGTGGCAGTGAATATTGCTATGTTTCCAATTAAAGAAACTAGAATTTGGCAAAATGATTAATAAAGATAGAAAGTCAAGGAGAAGAAGCTAAGAAGGAGTTGATTTGGGAAATTTTTTAAATAGGTTAGAAAGATTGTAGAACTCTGAAGTTAGTGGGTAGAAAGTTTAAAATTTTATATCAGTAGATCAGTAGAACAATTTCCCCCAGTGACATGAATGAGGAAGTCATTTGTGATTAGATTACAATTGAAATGAATAATATCATTGGATGAATAAAATCTTTGGAGAGAATATATAGATTAAAGCCATGTTACCAAACTTAGGTTTGGCTGCTCGCCATTCAAAAGCCAATAATCGAGACGCAAATTCCATTGGTGAAGAAAGATGCTTTAATCAGAAAAGACAGCAGTTTGGGGAGAAGGTGGACTGATGTCCCGAGACCAACTCTGAAGATTCCGCTCTGTCATGACGGCTTTTAAAGAGAAAAAGGGGGAAGAATATCAGTGAACCATTGAGGCAGGAGGTTGGGTTCTGTATCCTTCTTCATTGTGTTCAGACTGGCTGATTCTCTCTTCAGATGTTATCTTGCCTGCCTGATCTGCCTGCAGGATTGCTAAGGGGGCTCTTGAGGGTAGAGAGCTATTCATTCTTTACTTAATTCTTCATTCTTACTTCTTTTAATCTAGGAAAATAATCAACAGGTTAGGCAAGGCATGGTGTGCATTCAGGAGAGCATAAGTCAGGAGTTAGGTTAAATTGCCTAGTGATTTTATTCCTATGATTAAATTCTTTTAAGATTAGAACAGAAAAGGGAAAACAGGAAGGGGGTAAAAGAACTGCTTTCAGGCAGAGTTGGAGGATGTATCTAAGATAACAGCCATATTTAATGGGTGGGTGCCAGCTAAGGAATCTGAGAAAGAGTGGTTACAATAAAGAAAGAAGAGGGTGATGTCACAGAAGTCAAGAGGAATGTAAGGATTCTCATCTCTATAGTCTGGGAAGGTGACAGGCACCTCAAGATGCTGAGTAAACTTTTGTGGAGGGAGTGGATTAGTGGGCGAATCAATCATTACCAAACAACAGGGAGACACCGCGTGGACAGCAGGCATGGAATCATTTAATCGTTGCGCTGTCAGCGGCGGGGTTTATGCACCAGGAAAACTGCAGAGAAGATAAACTAAGAAAGTGAAGGGCAGTGGATTCTCATGAAAAGCAGGTCTGATTAGTCTGATTGAGCAAAACCATAAAAGAGTACAGTTAAAATAGGAGGGAAGTGTTCAGTTCTCACTCCACTGAAAATATCCCAGTTAAATCTGATCATCTCCTTTTAAATTATGAAAAGTTTACATATGAAAAGTGTATGTAAAAATCCAGTTTCAAAAATCAGTAAGGCTTACATGTTTTCTAACAAAAAGGGAACATGCAACTATATATCGGAGAGCAGTTTCTTATATGACACCACTGGGATGAACAAATATCTAACTTCTGTCTTTTTCTTCTTCTGCTGGAATCACAACTACTTACAACTCCCAGGCAGAGTGTACAAAAGCAGTGGATTCATGACAAATAAAGAAAATTAGCACAGCATCTCTGTGGACATTGTCGACCAACAAATGCAGAAGGCTGCAAATAAGAAAAAGAGTTTTTCTGGGGTCTTAAGAACTGCAATTTTGGAGGCACTGAATTGAGTAGCAATGCAAATGTGCTGTGAGGAAAACAGAAGAGGACAAGGGTCTGTAAAGGCAGCAGTGGAAGATGTTCCAGAGACGTGACATAGGTTACTTTTTGCAGAACTGTGAGGGTGCCTACAGGCATTCAATCACCTATGGTAGCAGATTTGTTGCTAAGCTGTGGTCTCTAGGGCATAAAGAAAACAGGTTCCAGGTGGTCCCAGGATGGCTGGGTCAAAAGTTTCTGTTGCATCCTGGGGTGGGTATGAGAAAGCCCTCACTCCCTTTTAGCTTCCTTTGATCTTTGACCTGAACGACTCCGTTTTGTGGTTCATGGCCCACAGCATCAGAAAGTGTGGTCTTATCATAACCATTAAACATATAACTGGCACTTGAAATGCTTAAAAATTAATAGAAATTAATACAATGAATGAATCACGCAGAACTCTAAACCTCATCGTTATATAGTTGATGTGCTAATTGTATAATTTAAAATGTTTGGGCAGGTATTCAAAATATAACCATATAGTACAAGCAGATTTTTCAAGACAAGAGAATTGTTGGCAAACCAACTCAAAATAGTGCAGTCGATAACATTTTAAGCCCATGGATCGAAAACAAAATAGGTCACTTAAGCACAAAATTTCTGGCTGATCCCTAGCTCCCCACTTGAGTTGGGAAAGCTTAAATCAGTAATCAAGTTCTCTGTTCTGACAATAATAAAGACATGATGCTCCTCAATGAAATCAGTCCTTCAAAGGAAAGACCAGTATAATAGTGTAATCAAATGAAGAACTTAATCAAAATTTTTAAAGAGGAAGAATGCTTTGAACAAGACTTTAACTGTATTCTCCGCTAGGAAAGATACAGTTAAACGAATGTCATCCTTGCAGAAACGTAATAGGAATAGTACTTTCACTAATGATTATGAGGGGAGGTGCTATTGCTGTGAGATTTGATTTAATAATTACCTATGAGCTCTTTACAGGGATTTAATACTGAAGTTTAATTTTATATTTAGTTATTAGAGGGATTTAGCAGTGAAGTTTAATTTTACGTTTAGTTAAGTTACCTAACAGTGTTTTTTTAGGCTATATCAGGTTCGTCTGCTAACAGTATCCTTCATATTGCTTCATACCAATTATCACAGACTGAAAGTGTGTATTTGTATAGGAATTTGATTAATACCTAGTATTGACAGAGAATTTTCCATGGGGCTTTACATTTCTGCACAACTTTTCAGCAGAGGCTGTTACCACCTTTGTTCCCACCTCTGTTCACAAGGATGTGTGCAGAGACTGAAGAACCTTCTTCCCATGAGGCAGGAGGCAGGCAGGCCTAAAGAAGTCACCAGTTTTACTAAATTAAAAAACAGAAGCCCAGTTATTTGAATTTCAGATGAACTATATATATATATATTTGCTTAAGTATGTCCCATGCAATGCAATGTTTGGAACATATTTATACTAAAATATATCCATTGTTTATCAATAATTCAAATTTAGCTGGGCACTTGTATTTTACCTGGCAACCCTACTAGCTGCCTATTGTTGCTGAAATAGAAACATACAATGTAAAACTTGTGAGTTCAGTTTTATCTGGGGAACTTACTGAGGACCATAACCCGGGAAACAGTCTCTCAGGTAGCTCTGAGGAACTGCTCTGAAGAGATAAGGGAGAGGCCAGGATATAGATAAATTTTTTTGCTAAAAAATATAACATGTAGTTGCGTTTTAACTGTCTAGCGGTCAGTATAGCCAAAGTGCAGGGTGCTTCCTGTTTCTCTCCCTCCTGAATTCCCCTCAGGGTGCACTGTCGATGGGTGATTGCAATGGCTAATGGCTTGATCCTTGAAGAACTGGAATGGTGGGCAACAGTTTGTTCTTTGCACCATTATAGACAATTCATTTTCCCTAAGTTCAGGTTCCTCTCCAGGAGCATAGGCCACTGCTTTGCAGCCAGCACCTGGACCTCTCACCATTGCCTTGTTGCAACTGCCCCTCAGGAAAGCCATGCAGATGCTGTTATTGCCGTGACAGAAAGTCTTCCATCTCTGACCACAGGTCTCAGCATCCACAACACTGATATAGGCTGTCTTAGCTTAGAAATAGTGTAAAATCTCAGACCCAGCATGGTTCTTGACAGCCATCTCCCTCAGTAAAATATAGGAGCCTTTGACAGCAGAGACTAGTTTTGTTTTGTTTCACATTTATGTCTGGCATATTGCCCAGTACCTCTCACTGGATAAATAATTGTTGAAAAGGTGAATAAAAGAATAATTGAATGAGCTGTCAATTGAGTTGCAGCTGCTAAACACTGTGAAGCTTTGTAATGCAAATTAGACTATATTTCTTTGTGTCCCTTTCTCTATCTCCATCTTTCCTCCATCTTTCTCTCCCTGTTTAAGCTCCATTTTATCTTCATCATCATCTCAGGCTCATAGTTCCCTCCAGCCCAGCTCTAGTTCTACCTTATAGCCATTCTTGCATTTAAAAACCAACAGTGTCTGAATGGGCCCAACGGAACAAGTATTTGGTGGGAACTACTAAGAAACCTCAGAGCCTAGACATGTTATGAAGTCATGCTTCAATTCCGACATCTCTATCCTAGCTCTCTTGTATAATAATTCACTAGCACATTTTAGGAACATCTAGAACTAATAAATGATACCTACTAATTAATAGATTAGTATGACAATGAATACTGACTGTATAATCACTCAGTCCAGAATTGAGAGCTAATTTCCTTTGTAATAATCTGGTCCTAATACTTTATTGTACTGAAAAGATACAAATGAACCTTGAATTGAGAATGTACTTACATTCACAGATCTAGAGATCCAGAATCCTAACTTAATGCAGACAATCATCCAAGGTTTTTTGAGATACACTGAGATGTGGTATTAAAAAACAAACAAACAAACACAGTATGAACATGGCCTATCCACTTTGGTTACTTGAGAATACATCTCTATTTCTATATCCTTCCATCTCAAGGTCTATCCATGTGTTGTTAAGGTCACTAAAATGCACGATTATTTTTCAGATGAACATGTAACCCCAAAGAAATTGTCTACTAGTTGTATTCCACTTCAGAATAAACTCCTCCACCTGACGGGGTCTTCATCACTCTCTTTTATCTTAAAGTTTACTCCAGGAACAAAAAACAAACAAACAAAAAGGAAGCTTGGTAAAGACTGACTCATTCCTGTGTTTTCTTCTGCTTTGCTGAAGGTTTTCTGTATTCCACTTTTCTTCCTATCTTCTACTGTCCTTACACAGAGTCGGCCTCTTGCATGAGAATGTGAGTTCTGAGGCCAGGATGTCCAATGTATTTTCATGGCAAACCATGGTCTAACAGTCAGAGCTTTAGAGTCAGAGTAACCAAGACGTGCATCTTTAATTAGGTCCCATTTGTTTAGTTTTGTTTTTATTTCCATTTCTCTAGGAGGTGGGTCAAAAAAGATCTTGCTGTGATTTATATCAGAGTGTTCTTCCTATGTTTTCCTCTAAGAGTTTTACAGCGTCCAATCTTACATTTAAGTCTTTAATCCCTTTTGAGTTTATTTTTGTGTATGGTGCTAGGGAGTGTTCTAATTTCATTATTTTACATGTAGCTGTCCAGTTTTCCCAGCACCACTTATTGAAGAGACTGTCTTTTCTCCATTGTATATCCTTGCCTCCTTTGTCATAGATTAGTTGACCATAGGTGTGTGGGTTTATCTCTTGACTTTCTATCCTGTTGCATTGATCTACAGTCCTGTTTTTGTGCCAGTACCATACTGTTTTGATGACTGTAGCTTCGTAGTATAGTCTGAAGTCAGGGAGTCTGATTCCTCCAGCTCTGTTTTTGTTTCTCAAGATTGTTTTGGCTATTCGTGGTCTGTTGTGTTTCCATACAAATTGTAAATTTTTTTTGGTCTAATTCTGTGAAAAATGCCATTGGTAATTTGATAGGGATTGCATTGAATCTGTAGATTGCTTTGGGTAGTATAGTCATTTTCACAATATTGATTCTTCCAAACAAAGAACATGGCATATCTCTCCATCTGTTTGTGTCATCGTTGCTTTCTTTCATCAGTGTCTTACAGTTTTCTGAGTACAGGTCTTTTGCCTCCTTAGATAGGTTTGTTCCTAGGTATTTTATTCTTTTGATGCAATAGTAAATGGGATTGTTTCCTTAATTTCTCTTTCTGATCTTTAATTGTTAGTGTATAGGAATGCAAGAGATTTCTGTGTTTTAATTTTGTATCCTGGAACTTTACCAAATTCGTTGATGAGCTCTAGTAGTTTTCTTGTAGCACCTTTAGGATTTTCTGTGTATAGTATCATGTCATCTGCAAACAGTGACAGTTTTACTTTTTTTTTTCCAATTTGGATTCCTTTCATTTCTTTTTCTTCTCTGATTGCTGTGGCTAGCACTTCCAAGACTATGCTGAATAACAGTGGCAAGAGTGCATATCCTTGTCTTGTTCCTGATCTTAGAGGAAATTCTTTCAGTTTTTCACCATTGAGAATGATATTTGCTGTGGGTTTATCCTATATGGCCTTTAGTACATTAAGGTAGCTTCCTTCTATGCCCACTTTCTGGAGAATTTTTATCATAATCGGTGTTGAATTTTGTCAAAAGCTTTTTCTGCATCTATTGAAATTACCATATGGATTTTATTATTCAATTTTTTAATGTGGTGTATCACAATCCTTGCATGCTTGAGTTAAATCCCACTTGATAATAGTGTATGACCCTTTTAATGTGTTGTTGGATTCTATTTGCTAGTATTTTGTTGAGGATTTTTGTGTCTATGTTCTTCAGTGATATTGACCTGTGATTTTTTTTTTTTTTTTAATTTTATTTATTTATTTATTTATGGCTGTGTTGGGTCTTCGTTCTTGTGCGAGGGCTTTCTCTAGTTGCGGCAAGTGGGGGCCACTCTTCATCACGGTGTGTGGGCCTCTCACTATCGCGGCCTCTCTTGTTGCGGAGCACAGGCTCCAGATGCGCAGGCTCAGTAGTTGTGGCTCACGGGCCTAGTCGCTCCGCGGCATGTGGGATCTTCCCAGACCAGGGCTCGAACCCGTGTCCCCTGCATTGGCAGGCAGATTCTCAACCACTGCGCCACCAGGGAAGCCCTGACCTGTGATTTTTTTTGTGTGTGTGATATCTTTGTCTGGTTTTGTCATCAGGGTTATGGTGGCCTCTTAAAAAGTGCTTGGGAGTGTTCACTCTTCTGCAACTTTTTGGAATAGTTTGAGAAGGATAGGTGTTAACTCTTTTCTAAATGTTTGCTAGAATTTGCCTGTGAAGCCATCCGGTCCTGGACTTTTGTTTGTTGAAAGTTTTTAAATCACAGTTTCAGTTTCAGTGCTTGTGATTGGTCTGTTCATATTTTCTATTTCTTTTGTGTTCAGTCTTGGAAGCTTCTACCTTTCTAAGAATTTGTCCATTTCTTCTATGTTGCTCATTTTATTGATGTATAGTTTCTTGTAGTACTCTCTTATGATCCTTTGTATTTCTGTGGTGTCCATTGTAGCTTCTCCTTTTTCATTTCTAATTTTATTGATTTGAGTCCGCTCCCATTTTTTCTTGATGAGTCTGACTAAAGGGTTATCAATTTTGTTTATCTTCTCAAAGAAACAGCTTTTAGTTTCATTGATATTTGCTATTGCTTTCTTCATCTCTATTTATTTCTTCTCTGATCTTTATGATTTCTTTCCTTCTACTCACTTTTGGTTTTGTTTGTTCTCCTTTCTCTAGTTGCTTTAGGTGTAAGGTTAGGTTGTTTATTTGAGATTTTTCTTGTTTCCTGAGGTAAGATTGTATTGCTATAAACTTCCCTCTTAGAACTGCTTTTGTTGCATCCCATAGATTTTGGGTTGTCATGTTTTTCTTGTCATTTGTCTCTAGGTATTTTTTCATTTCTTCAGTGATCCATTGATTGTTTAGTAACATATTGTTTAGCCTCCATGTGTTTGTGTTTCTTACAGTTTTTTTTTTCCTGTAATTGTTTTCTAATCTCATAGCATTGTGGTTGGAGAAGATGCTTGATATGATTTCAATTTTCTTAAACTTACTGAGGCTTGATTTGCGACCCAAGATGTGATCTATCCTGGAGAATGTTCAGTGTGCACTTGAGAAGAAAGTGTATTCTGCCACTTTCAGATGGAATGTCCTATAAATATCAATTAAGTCTATTTTGTCTAATGTGTCATTTAAGGCTTGTGTTTCCTTATTTATTTTCATTTTGGATGATCTGTCCATTGGTGTAAGTGGGGTGTTAAAGTCCCCCACTATTATTGTGTTACTGTCAATTTCCCCTTTTATGCCTGTTAGCATTTGCCTTATATAATGAGGTGCTCGTATTTTGGGTGCATATATGTTTACTTGCTATATCTTCTTCTTGGATTTATTTCTTATAAATCTTTGCTATGCCACCCATTAGTCTGTGACCCCATGGGAGTTACTTAAGTCATCCAGTCTGAGTTTTCTTGACTTTAAATAAGAATAACGTAATGATAGCAATTATAAAGATTAAATAAGATTATACGTATGAATGGTTTGCCCAGCAAGTGGTACAAAGAAGAAGTAAAATAAGTCAGAGAACATATTATTATGTGACTTCAGATCAAACTGGTGTGAGTTACACCAAAGGCCTAGATATCATCTTATTCTTCCATGGAACTGGCAAGTTATTTCCAGGAATGTTTCACAGAAGAAGTTAGGAACATCAAGTCAGCACTGGACGAGTAGTATCAGGGATCAGATGCCTGAGATAAGTGCAAAACTGGAAACACGATACAAGAAAACAAGGAAGCCAAGGAAGAATACAAGATACAAGGAAGCCAAGACATAGCATGATGTGGAAGTGTCATGAAACAAAGTTCAATGTGAGATAGCTCCTAAAGCCAGCAAAGGCTGTGAATAAGACAAGGATGCTGAGGGCTGGCTCTCACAGGATGTGGCTGTGTGCCATGATTGAGGGTGGGTAGGCAGGTATCAGACCAAACTAGCCTGATATATAACAACATTGACTCTTTTGTACTATAGGAAACAAATGGTAAGAAAATAATTTTAACAGACTCTCAGCAAAGCCCAGTAGCATTGAGGCATTTTAGCCTTTAAAACCCAAGGCAATTTTCAACATAATTTGTTGTTATCTAAACTGCGTTCTTTAGAGTGCCAGGATTCAACACAGGCACATCAAGGACAAATGTGAGAGCAAGACATGACACATTTTTCAGAATAGCATTGAGAGTGCACATCTGGAGAAACACATGACATAAAAATCAAAGCCTTCCCACAGTTGGCTTTTGACTGCATCAGTCTCCCTAACTGACAGGGCTATCCAAGTTATTATATTTCTGACTGGTTTGTTTGCACAAAAGAACATGATACAGTCACTCTACCAACAATTTGTTGGTCCTAGGACTATCATTCTACAACTTTTCTCTTCCTGATTCCTGAGGACTGAGCCATATTTGCATTACGGTTCAACATCTATTATGAGCATATTTTTGTAATATAACCTTTGAGAACCAAAATATACAATTATTTTAAAAATATTAGTCCAAAATGAGCTTTAAAATATGAAATATTATGCTATGCTTTATTTTGGGATTCTTTTTTCTAAGCTTATTCCAAAATTTCCATTTTGCCTTTTAAAAATGTATCTAGTTGTGGCATTTGGGCTCTTAGTTGCAGCATGTGGGATCTAGTTCCCTGACCAGGGATCGAACCTGGGCCATGCCACAACTAAAGATCCTGCATGCCACAACAAAGGTCCTGCAGGTGGCAACGAAGATCCTGCATGTGGCAACAAAGACCACGTGCAGCCAAATAAATAAATATTTAAAAATATACATATACATCTAATTGGGTTTTTGACTCTAATAATTATAGTTTTTGTTGTGGTCGTTATTTTGAAAACATAGAGACATCTTGCTCTTTATCACTATGATTTTAATATTTGCTTAATGTACTTAATGCACTTAAATTCTTAGTGAAAAGGTAACAATTATTCAGAAAAAGATATTAATAGAGTTAAGTAATTTCTTAGAATTATCTTAGAACCATGTTAAAACCATTTTTTCAAAAAATGTATAATTTAGGAAGAATTAGATTCCTTTTCAAATTTCAAAAGTGGTAGAGAAGAAAAGAAAACATATTGGAAAAAAAATTTCAGTTCTAAATTAAGACAGTCACATTTTTCATAAGAACATACAGAAGACATGACAACAGGCATCGCTCTCAACCTACTTTCCCATCTTTCGAAATTTTACTAGAAACCAATGTGAATTTTTGGATAATTACATATGTTATATATTTTTAAAAAATATATTTTCCATTCTTTTGAATAATTTATAGAAAAATAATTTAAAGATAAAACAATAAAGAAAAAGCAATGCCACTTCCTAAGTTTACCTACAAATATGCCTTCAAACTGTGTTTCTTAAAATTCCCCAGAAAATGCCTTTGCTTCATTCACAGCAGAATCTAAATGGAATAAACTTATTTATCAACAAAATGAATGTCCAGAGTCTGTCACCTCTCAGCTTTTTCCCTAATCTCACCTACAAATCCCAGGCAAGCACAGAATTCCATAAGCCATAACACATCTTTAGGGACCAAATGTGCTAGTCACACAGCACCATTTACATAACATTTTCCCTGGGGATTTTGTGGTAGGTTTATCATGAGCACATAAAAATAAATGTTTAAATCTATTATTTATTATGTATTATCTGTGATGCGCAGTCACTTTAAATCTTTTTCTTAACTGATCTTGAATGACTTTGTCTTAGAATTTAAAATTTTTAAAAGGACTGTGGTCCCCAGATGGGTTTTGGGCTTCAGCTGATCACGAGCATTTTTATTTGCATTTCAAGGACTTTGAATAGATTGTAAACACAGAATTCTTCCTATTATTGTTACCAAACCAAACTTGGGTCGGCTCACCCGTGCACAGTAAAGTCAATCTACTGACATTGAGTTGCGAAGGAAAGTGCAGCTTTTACTGCAGGGTGCCAAGCAAGGAGTCCATTGCAGCTAGTGCTCAAAACACCAGAACCCCCTGACAGGTTTCAGCAAGCATTTTTAAAGGCAAACTGAGGGAGTGGCATCCCAAGGTATGTGATCAGCTCATGAACAGTTCTCTAGCTGGTTGATGGTGAGGTAACAGCGCAGTGTCACAGGGGTTAACATTATCAATCCTCAGGCGCCAGTAGGTCTGGGAGCTATCGCTCATGGTCATCTGTTAGTTAATATCTTCCATCTGGTGCGGTTTTGGCATCTGTAAAACAACTCAGGAAATGTTCATCAGCTACTATTATCTAAGAACTTCAGAGAGGAGATAAAGTAGAGGATATGGAGGATAGGTCTGTCCTGGGAAGGCCCCATAGGGTCCTGTTTGGTTACATTATTATTATTTTAGCTTATGCTTTAATAAAATGATGTTAGTAACTGTGTTAATTCCAAGCAAAAAAAACACTTTAAATATCTTCACAATATTCTCTAAAAAGAAACATAAGCATAATTACCTTTTATTGTTTTAATTCTCAGTGTAAGTTTTGGGTTAATTGTTTTAAATAGTGAAAAATATATCATGTAATATTTAATAAAACTAATTTTTGAAGATGAAAATTAAAATAAAAATAAATCATACTGAAATAGTTTTCAAAAAATGGCCATAGTCAGGCATAATAATCTTTGCAAGATTTATAATTATGTTTTTAATGTTGAGTTATTTTATTACAAAAGTAACACTTATTTGCCAAATGGTCCATTGATCTTATCCATTTCTGACCAAGTGGTAACATTTCAGTTTGAAATGTTTAGGAGGAGTTCTTTTTATGTATAACATTTAAACTATTTTATCTGTATTATTATTCTCTTGTAAAATTTGGTAATATCCACACTCTAAAAGAAAAAAAATGTGAAATCAAAGTATAAAACAAATTGGCTCCTCTTAGTCTTAATTATTAGAAGAAAAGACTATTTACTCTTTGAAAAGTAGTTTGTTAAATCATTGAGACCCTGTTACCGAACTCAGATTTGACTTCTTGCTGCTCAAAAGCCAATAGCTGAAGAGGCAAGTGTCAGTAGAAAGGAAAGATACTTTAATAAGAATAGTCAGCAATCTGGGGAGAAGGAGGACTCCTGTCCAGAGACCAGCTTTGAAGATTCAGCTCAGCCATGAAGGTTTTTAAAGGGAGAAAGAGGGGAGAATCTCAGTGAATCATTGAGGCAGGAGGTTGGGTTCTGCATCATTCTTCATTGAGTGAAGACTGGCTCACTCTTTCTTCAAATGTTATCTTTCCTGTGTGATCTACCTGTTGGTTTGCTAAGGGGGCTGTTGAGGGTAGAGAGCTAGTCATTTTTTAATTGCTTAGTTCTTTATTCTTACTTCTTTTTGTCTAAGAAAATAACAGGCTAGACAAGGCATGGTATATATTTAGAACAGCATAGGTTAGGAGTTAGGTTAAACTGCCTAGTAATCTCATTGCTATAATTAGGTTCTGTAAAGGTTAGAGGGGAACAGAAATGTGTAAACAGGCAAGGGTCAAAAGCGCTGCTTTGAATTCCCCACTGTCAAACATCATTCCATTTCTATGGGACTGGAGGTGAAAGTCCATCTTCTGTAACTTCTTCATGCTGACAAAGGGTGCCATATTCTCAGAGTGGAAGATGTCAACATGGGTGTGTAGCATCTCTTTGCTGACAATTTTAGAGCAAGCTACAATTATTTTGAAGCCCACAAAGATATATTTAGATTATTATGAGCAATAATGTTAATCCCCTTCTCTTGAGGTCAGTTCTTGGAATTGTGCTAGCTGTACGTTCAGTGTTGCTCAAGATGGAGCACCTTATGTCATGGCTACAGTCTGGTCATCATGCAGTTACCTTTTTTCCCCTCTGGTGGCAGTTATAGTATCTGTAAAACAACTCACGTGTGTGCATCAGACACTGAGTCTGTGACTTTATTGTCCTAGTCTTTAACTGCTCAAGCCTTCTCTTTTGTGACTCAGGGAGGCCTTGGAAACTTCAGTTTTTCTACAAACAAGAGGCAGAGGACATAGAAAGGCTTTTGTACTTGTGGGTGGGGAGCCTGCAGGGTTCTGCTCAGTTCCAACCCTACTGGCCATGTAATTGTTATTAAGGATATCAATAATCTCATGAGTTTTTTTTGAGGTGTCCTGGGATCCTAGAGTGGAGAAGACTCACAAGGAGTAGAGAAGTGTGTTTCTGGGCTGCAGAGCACCACCGGCAGTCCTGCTTCAAAGAGGAGCACAGCTGCTACATGGACATGGTTGTCCCACTCATTGAAATTAATAGTTGTAAAATAATGAAAACTTATTTTTCATTATAATCTTATATCTTCCAATATATTAGTACACCAATAAGGACAGCTTTGGTTGTTTACTATTTACTAATACTTCTTCCTAGAAGACTGGATTTCTGATGTCTTAAAATTAGGCACCAAATACAGAATGCTAGTTAAATTTGAATTTCACATCAACAACACTTCCTAAATTTTTAGTATATTTCAAATATTGTGTGGGTCTTACTTACCCTCAAAAAAATGTTTGCCTGCTTATGTTTATTTGCTAAGTCTGGCAACCCTATCTTCAAATACATACACTGGGAAGAAAAACGCTTTCTCTACTGATGTAGATCTGACAATAGATAGATTAACAGAGAGAAGTTTATTAAGTGTGTGGCAGAATTTGGATGAAAAGGCTCCCTGAACAGTCAGGGATGAGGGCTTATATGCCAATTTAATAGAGGAAGGGGGCAGGGTGGGGCTTCTATGGGATACAAATAAGATTTTTAGGGGGCACAATTGGGCTTTTAGGGGAACAAATAGAGGGTAGGACAGTTTGTGGTAATGTTTGTTTATGCACTTTCTCATCTCTGTGCTAACGGTCAGACTCTTTCTTGTCTGGAAGGAGGCTACATATATAGAGAGGCTACGTATACCAAATTCTTACTATGTGTATAATGCTTATGTGCATTAATGCATCTATTCCTCACAATGGATTTATAAGGTTTGTACAATTCTTATCTTTATTTATTTATTTATTTAATGAAACAGTGAAACATAAGGAGAATGTCACTTGATTAAGTTCACACAGCTAGGAACCAGAACTTAAAGATTCAGAAACTTCTCAACCTGTCCCTAATCAACTACCACAGCAGAAACCAGTGTTAGCAGGGGAGACAGCAGCCACCTAGAGCCTTGGAGGTGCAGTCCTTATCCTGCAGAGCCTTGGGGTTGTGACCCATGCCTGAAGGAGCTACAGAGGCAGGACTGCCACACTAATGGACCCTGAAGGTGGGGCCATCATCCCAGAAGGCAGGGCATCAAACCAAAGGGGAATAGTCTTATGTTTAAGGTCTAAGATATTTGCCTTGCCTGGGACCCATTTTCTTCCTTTTGATTTCTCTCTTTTGAGGTAGGAATGCTGTCCCTTTCATTCTGGACATACACAAGTTATCTGACTTCACAAGTTCACAGATGAAAGCGGAATTTTGCTTCAGGATAAATGAAATGTCGTGTCACCCGTATCTGATTTAGATGATATTTAAATGAGGCTTTGAACTGTAGACTTTAGAGTTGATACTGGACTGGGTAAGATTTTGGAGGCTGTTGGGATGGATGGAATGTATTTTTCAAGTGAGAAAGACATAAATTTTTGAAGGCCAAGGGCAGAAACTTATAGACTAAATATTTGCCCCCCGTGAATTCATATGTTGAACTTTAACCTTCAATATACTGGTATTTGGAAGTGGTGCCTATGGGACATAATTATTGTTAGATGAGGTCATAAGGGTGGTTTCCCCACGATGAGATTAGTGTCCTTATAAGAAGAACAAGAAGGACCAGAGTTCTTTCTCTACTGCATGTGAAGATACTTCCATAAGAAGGCAAGCCAGGAGGAGGGCTCTCATCAAGAATCAAATCCATCAGCACATTGGTCTTGGACTTCCCAGGCTTGAGAATTATGAGAAATAAATGTGTGTGTTTTTAAGCTTCTCCGTCTATGTTATTTTGTTATAGCAGCTTGAGCTATATATTCTTTAGTGTATTGACACCATTTGAGATATTTGTCTGAGACATGATAGCAGGAAATGGTTTTAAAAAGAGTCTGTTCAGATACTATTTGGCTTTTGAGAGGGGAAAGAAAACAAAACAAAACAAGCAAACAAAAAACAAACAAACAACAGCAACAACAAAAAAACACTGAACACCATTAGCGTCTAGCCAGGCTAACTAAGGAATAAAGAAAGAAGATAAAAATTAATGATATCAGAAATCAAAAAGGGGACATCACTACAGTTCCTATGGACATTAAAAGGAAAATAAAGGAATACTATGAACAACTCTAAGCCCACAAAGTTGATAACCAAGATAAAATAGACCAACTCCTTGAAAGACACAATCTGCCAAAATTCACACAATAAGAAACAGACAATCTGAATAGGTCTATATCTATTAAAGAAATTGAATCTATAATTAATAACCTTTAAAACCAGAAGGCACCAGGCCAATATGGGTTCTCTGGTGAATTCTACTGAGCATTTAATATCTTATCATGCAATATAAGATATTTAAGTTATGGGATATCAAAGAGAAGGGTAAACACAAAGTACTGTACCTTTTCTTTTTTGGAAGGGGTTAGTGTGATTCAGTTGTACACAGGATAGCTATATCATGTTGGACAGAATAATGACCTCGTTATTGTCTTTACTTAAACATGTTTTAAGGAGATGCATATGAGTGTCGAGTTGACAACAGGTGGGCACGTGATGGTTAATTTTATTTATTTATTTATTTATTTATTTATTTTTAGCTGTGTTGGGTCTTCGTTTCTGTGCGAGGGCTTTCTCTAGTTGCGGCGAGCTGGGGCCACTCTTCATCGCGGTGCGTGGGCCTCTCACTGTCGCGGCCTCTCTTGTTGCGGAGCACAGGCTCCAGACGCGCAGGCTCAGCAATTGTGGCTCACAGGCCCAGTTGCTCCGCAGCATGCGAGATCTTCCCAGACCAGGGCTCGAACCCGTGTCCCCTGCATTGGCAGGCAGATTCTCAACCACTGCGCCACCAGGGAAGCCCGTGATGGTTAATTTTATATGTCAACTTGACTGGGCCAAACAAAGTAGAGAGTCCAAAAGTAGACTTGTACAAAAAGGGTTAAACGATTTTTAACATAGGAACAAAGATAACTCAAGGGAGAAAGGATAGTCTTTAAACAAATGGTGGTGAAGCAACCATATATCCATATTCAGGGCAGTAGATTTAAATCCATATCTTACAATTTATATAAAATTAACTCAAAATGGATTATGACCTAAATATATGTAAATGATAAAACTGTTATTAGAAAACAGGAGAAAATATTTGTGTCCTTAGGGTAGGTTAGGCAGTGGTTGTAAGCTGCTACACTGTGACACAATTCATGAAGGAAAAACAATGAGTAATTAGATTTCAAAAAATTAAATAAAACTTTGATCTGTGAAAGACACTGTTAAGAGAATGAAACAAAAGGCCACAATCTGAGAGGAAATATTGAAAGTCACATTAGATAAAGAACTTATAACCAAAGTATTTCAAGAACTTCTAAAATTTAACAAGGAGATAAAAACTTTTGAAAAAATGGGCAAATAATTTGAACAGAACAAAGAAGATACACAGATAACAAATAAGCATGTGCAATGATGCTTGACATCATTAGTTACTAGGAATGTGCAAATTACAACCACAATGAGATACCTCTACACACTTTTTAGGGCAGCTAAAATTAAAATTATTGACAGTATCAAGTGTAGACAAGGATGCTGAGACCTGGAAATCTCATACACTGCTGGTTGCAAAGAAGAATGCCATAGCCACTTTGGAAACAACTTCAGGAATATTTAAATAAAGTTAAATACATACTTATCATATGACCCATCATTGCCACTTCTACATATTTCCCCAGGAGAAATGAAAACTTATATTCACACAAAAGATTGTAATGAATATTCATAATAGCTTACATATAATTGCCAGAAACAACGTAAATGTTCTTTAATGAGTAAATGGACAAACTGCGGTACATTCGTACCGTGGAATACTATTCAGTAGTAACAAAGAACAAACTGCTGATATATGCAACAACATGGGTTAATCTTAAATGCGTTATACTAAGTGAAAGAACCCTAGACTCAAAAGGCTGTATACTCTGTGATTCCATTGTATGACATTCTGAAAAAAGGCAGACGTATAGAGACAGAAGTTGCCAGAGGTGATGAAGTGGGGTGTACAATACAAAGGCTTAGTGCGGGGGAGTGAGGGAACTGCTCTATGTCTTGACATGGTAGTGATTCCATGATTCCATGTATTTGAGAGGACCAAAAAGAATTAATTTTACTTTATGTTGATGAATATAAAATAATAATTTTATGAATGGGTGCATGGGAGCTAAACGTTTATATCATTTAAAAATCCTTGTCAGTGTCAATACCTTGGAAAGAAGTGGGAGCATTATAAGGAAGCATGGTCCACTAAGCTGTACACTTGATCAGCACTGCAAGGGTTTCAAATGTTTTCAGATTTTCTTTCTCTTTGACATCAAGAACATCGTTTGAGCGCTTCCCAATATATAGCATAAATGATCAGCTATACTTCATATTGTTTAAGCACTTCACTTCATAAGAGGGAGATTAAAGACAAGTTTTTTATTTAATGAGGAGAGGAGGGAGAAAATGTCTTCTAATGGTGAATCCTTTTCTAAAATAAGGTAATGAAGTAAATAGAACAAAGGAAACCACGCTTCCTAATGATATTTTTCAACGTATTGCATATTCTAAAGTTTCTGTAATGTACATCAGTTACTCTTACAAACATAAAAAAATTCACATTTATTGTCATAAAATAACACTTCTATATAAAATAGGACGCTCACTGCTTTGTTTCAAGCCTTACTATTAATAAGGCATGTGGAAATGAGATTTCTGATCCTTTAGGCACATCTTGCCTTATTGCTTAACACTGAATCCCACATCTATCTATCCTTTAAAGTATTCTGTTTTATAATCTATCACCTACAAATTTTAATGTAAATTATTTTACTTTAGAACACTGTATAATGATATATCTCTCAGAGGATAGCTTTTACGCTTCTACTATGTAAAAATCTTAGCTTGCTTTTGACTTTTAAAAAGTTTTAGCATTTCTTCCTATATCTATATGGCAAAAATTCTTCAAAATCAAAAATTATAAAGCTGAATTTAGCATATATTCAGTAAGAATGAAGAGTAATCTGGAAACCTAATTTCATTTAGGAAAGTAAAATGTAAAGTTTTGCTATAAGCTGTAACATTGTGAAACTAATATTGAAAAGGATGTCTGATCTGTTCTGTGTCCACGGACGAAGGACTGTGCAGTGTTGTCTTCAGAGTACAGTGGGTATCCTCTTTTTAAAATTATAGTATGATCCATTACTGCTGTTTTTTTTAATCTCATTGTGATCCAGCATTTTAGAGAATATATATTAAATAATAATTCATGATCTTCAACTTCAATAAGTATTTTCTGCTAATCAATGTGTAAAATTCAATTTCACAAGTTATATGGGTTTTTATGATAAACCAGACTGTATCACAGGAAATGACCATTTTTTCAATAAGAAAATAAAATATTCTAGTGGATTCTAATTTGTTACTCTATACAAAAGAACTACTGATTTTCAGACATATATAGTCAATGTAATTTAACCATTTTGCTGATGAAGAAGGCATTTGAAACTTCACCTGACCCTTGAACAATGTGGGAGTCAGGGGCACTGACCCTAACAGTGTAGTTGAAAATCCACATATAACTTTTCACCCCCCCAAAATTTAACCACTAATAGCCTGTTGTTGACCAAAAGCCTTACTTGAAAACATAAATAGCCAATTAACACATATTTTACATGTTATATGTATTATATACTATATTCTTACAATAAAGTCAGTTAGAGAAAAGAAAACGATTTAAGAAAATCCTAAGGAAGAGAAAATATGTTAACAGTACTTACTGTATTTATCAATACCATATGTTTACATCATCTGCTTCCAAAACAAATCATCTGTCAGTTCGTATGTCAATATTGTCTTATATGATACAGAACATCATAGATGTTATACATATTACTAACACTGGACATCAAAAGTGAAAAGATAATGTGAGAAAGAAATTCATATTTATTTAGAGGTGTAACAATTTATGTGTTGATAATGTAGACGTACCAGTCATTGCTTTATGTTATCTGAGTGTAAGCCATACAATCACTTTATGATAGACTAGCCTATACACTAATGAATGAGTCGTTATAAAATTTTTGTGGCATACAGTGTTATATTCATAATATAGTATTATATCGGAAACATTGTTACTTTTCTATTGAAGTATAGTCGATTTACAGTATTATATTAGTTTCAGATGTACAATGGAATGATTTGATATTTTTATAGGTTATGCTCCAGATAAAGTTATTATATAATATTGGCTATATTCCTTGTGCTACACATCACATCCTTGTAACATGAATTTTAAACCTAGTAGTTATACCTCTTAATCTTATTCACTTGTTTTGCCCCTGTACCCACTCCACTCTCTGCTGGTAACCACTAGTTTGTTCTCTGTATCTGTGAGTCTGTTTTGTTATATTCATTCATTTTATTTTTTAGATTATACATTTAAGTGAAAAATACAGTATTTGTCTTTTTCTGTTTTACTCATTTCGCTAAGCATAATACCCTCCAAGTTCATGTATGTTGTTACAAATGGCAAAATTTCATTATTATTTTATGGCTGAGTAATATTATATATATATATATATATATATATATATATATATATATATATCACATCTTCTTTATCCATTCATCTGTTGACTTAGGTTGCTTCCATATCTAGGCTATTGTAAATAATGCTGCTGTGAACATTGGTATATGGTACATATATCTTTTCAAATAAGTGTTTTCGTTTTCTTCAGATAAATACCCAGGAGCTGGATCATATGATAGTTCTATTTTTAATTTTTTTTAAGGAAACTCCATACTGTTTTCCGTTGCCATAGTGGCTGTACCAACTTACATTCCCACCAACAGTGCACACGTGTTCACTTTTCTCCGCATCCTCACCAACATTGTTATTTGTTGACTTTTTCATAAGGACATTCTTACAGGTGTGAGGTGATACCTCGCTGTGGTTTTGATTTACATTTTCCTGAGTATTAGTGATGTTGAACATCTTTTCATGTGCATGTTGGCCATCTGTATGTCTTCTTTGGATAAATGTCTATTCAATTCTTCTGCTTAGTTTTTAACTGAGCTTTTTTTTTTTTCTTTATATTGGAGTATAGTTGATTTACAATGTTGTGTTAGTTTCAGGTGTGCAATAGAGTGATTTAGTTATACATATTCATATACCTATTATTTTTCAGATTCCTTTCCCATATCTAAAAATGAGTTGTTTGTTTTTTTGATATTGAGCTGTATGAGTTCTTCATGTATTTTGGATATTAACCCATTTATCAGACATGTCATTTGCAAATATCTTTACCCGTTCAATAGGTTCCCTTTTTCTCTCTCTTTTTTTTTTTTTTTTCCTTTTTCTCTTTTTGATGGTTTCCTTCATCTTGCAAAAGATTTATGTTTAATTAGGTCCCACTTGTTTTTTTGTTTTTTTGTTTTTGCCTTTTGTTTTTCTTTCCCTTCCTTGAGAAGACAGATCCAAAAAATATTGCTAAGATCAATGTCAAAGGGCATATTGCCTATTTTTTTGAAGGAGTTTTATGGTTTAGGTCTCATGGTTAGGTCTTTAATTCATTTTGAGCTTATTTTTGTATATGGTGTGAGGATAGTTCTAATATCATTGCTTTGCATATAGCTGTCCAGTTTTCCTAGCATCATTTATTGAAGAGACTCTCTTTTCTCCATTGTATATTCTTGCCTCCTTTGATGTGGATTAATTGACTATATGTGCATGGGTTTATTGCTGGGATCTCTATTCTTTGGGGGTGGGGAATGGGCTCTCTATTCTGCTGCATTGATCTATGTGTCTATTTTTGTGCCAGTATCATACTGTTTTAAATACTGTAGATTTGTAGTGTACTCTGAAGTTAGGAAGTGTGAAACCTGCAGCTTTGCTCCTTTTTTCTCATGATTTCTTCATTATTCAGGGTCTCTTGTGGTTCCATACAAACTTTAGGATTGTTTATTTTAGTTCTGTGAAAAACTTTATGGGTATTTTGATAAAGATTGCATAATATCTGTAGATTGCTTTGTGTGGTATCGGCATTTTATCAATATTAATTTTTCCAATCAAAGGACATATCTTTCCACTTATTTGTATTGTCTTCAATTTTCTTTGTCAATGTCTTATATAGTTTTCAGAGTATAGGTCTTTCACCTTCTTGGTTAAATTTATCCCTAGATATTTTATTCTTTTTGATGTGATTGCAAATGGGATTGCTTTCTTGATTTCTATTTCTGATAGGTATTAGTATATAGAAATGCAACAGATTTCTGGATATTAATCTTGAATCCTGCAACTTTACTAAATTCATTTATTAGTTCTAATAGTTTTTGGTAGACACTTTAGGGTTTTGTATATATAATATCATGTCATTTCCAAATGACAGTTTTTTTACCATCCAATTTAGATGCCTTTACTTCTTTTTCTTGTCTGATTGCAGCAACTAGGACTTCCAATACTATGTTAATTAGTAGTGGTGAGAGTGGCATCCCTGTCTTGTTCCTGGTCTTAGAGGAAATAGCTGAAGCTTTTCACCTTGTATTATAACTTTAGCTGTGGGTTTGTCATAAATGGGTTTATTATGTTGAGGTATGTTTCCTCTATAAAACTTTGTTGAGAGTTTTATCATGAATAGATGTTGAATTTTGCCCAATACTTCTCTCCATCTATTGAGATGATCACGTGTTTTTTGTCCTTCATTTTGTTAATGTGATGTATCATGTTGATTGATTTGTTGGTACTGAAGCATCCTTAAATGCCTGGAATAAATCCCACTTGATTTTAGTGTATCATCCTTTTGATATATTGTTGAAATTCCATTTGCTAATATTTTTGTTGAGAATTTTTCCATCTTTGTTCATCAGAGATATTGGCTTGTCACTGTGTTTTTTAGAGTGTCTTTGCCTTGTCTTGGTATCAGGGTAATGCTGGTCTTGAGTTTGAGAGTGGTCTCTTTTTTTTCAAATATTTTAAATAGTTTGAGAAGAATACGTATTAACACTTCCTTAAATGTTTGGTAGAATTTCGCTGTGAAGCTATGTGGTCCTGGACTTTTGTTGGGTGTTTTTTGATTCAATTTCAGTACTTGTGATTGCTCTGCTCAGATTATCTATTTCTTCCTGACTCAGTTTTGAAAGATGGTATGTTTCTAGGAATATAACCTAGAGGTTGTACAATTTGTTGGCATATAAGTCTTCATAGCATTCTTTTATGATTTTTGGATCTCTTTTATATTGGGTGTCATTTCACCTCTTTTATTTCTTTTTTTGTTTGGGTCTGCTCAATTTTTTTCTTAAAGAGCCTGGCTAAAGGCTTACCAATTTTGTTTATCAAAAAAAAAAAAAAATCCTCTTGATTTCATTGATCTTTTCTATTATTTTTTGGCCTCTATTTTATTTATTTCTGCTGTGGTCTTTATTTCCTTCCTTCAGCAGACTTTGGGCTTCGCTCTTTTTCTATTTATTAAAATCCCTTTAGATGGTAGGTTAGGTTGTTTATTTGAGATTTTTCTCATTTCTTGAGGTAGGCCTGTATCACTATAAACTTCCTTCTTAAAACTGCGTTTGTTATTTCTCATAGATTTTGAAAAGTTGTGTTTTTTTTTTCTTGTCTCGTGATATTTTATGATTTATTCTTTGATTTCTCTATTGATCCATTGTTTCTTTTAGTAGCATGTTGTTCACTCTCCACATGTTTGGGTTTTTCCTGTTTTTTTCCCTAGTTTTGTACCTTTGTGGTAGGAAAAGATGCTTGACATAATTTTTACCTCCTCAAATTTACTTAGACTTGTTTTGTGGACAAGCTTGTGATATATTCTGGAGAACACCTCCCATGTGGACCTGAAAAGAATATGCATTCTGCTGTTTTGGGATGGAATGTCCTGTAGATATCTATTAAGTCCAACTAGTCAAATGTATCACTTAAGGCCACTGTTTCCTTATTGATTTTCTTTCTGAATGATCTGTCCACTGATATAATTGGGGATGGAAGTGCCCTAGTAATATTGTATGATTGTCAGTTTCTCCCTTTGTGTCTGTTAATGTTTCCTTTATATATGTAGGCACTGCTATATTAGGTGCATTTATCTTTACAAATGTTATATTCTCTTTTTGTAGTAATCGTTTATTATTATATAATGCCCTTCTTTGTTTTTTGCTATACACTTTGTTTTAAAGTCTTTTCTGACATGAGTATTGCTACTTGAACTGTATTTTCATTTCCATTTGTATGAAATATCTTTTTTCCATCTTCTCACTTTCAGCCTGTGTGTCTTAACTCTGAAGTGAGTCTCTTGTAGGCAGCATAGAGATGGGTCTTGTCTTTTTTTATCCAATCAGCCACCCTATGTCTTTTAATTGGAGCATGTATGTACTTACTGCCATTTTATTACTTGTTTTTCACTAGTTTTTGTAGTTCTTTTCTTCTTCTTTTTGTTTCTTCCCTTGTGGTTTGATGGTTTGATTTAGTGTTATGCTAGTTTTCCTTTCTGTCTTTTTTGTTTATCTGTTATAAGATTTGATTTGTGGTTACCATGGAATTCGTATATGTTAACCTACAGCTATACATAATTGTTTTAAACTGGTGGTCATTTAAATTCAAACACCCTTTAAAAGACCTATAATTTTTACTCCCTTTCCCAACATTTTGTGTTTTTGAGGTCATATTTTACATCTTCACATCTATCCCTTAATTGTTTATTGTAGTTATAGTTGATTTTACACTTTTTGTCTTCTAACATTTGTACTGCTTATTTGATTGTTGATCCACAGCCTTTACTATATATTTGTCTTGTGGGATTTTTCATTTCCTATAAATATTTACTTCCTATTGTAGTCTTTTCTTTTTCATTAAAAAAAAGACCCTTTAACATTTCTTGTAAAGTTGGTTTAGTTTTGATGAATTCTTTTAGTTTTTGCTTGTCTGAGAATCTCTTTATCGCTCCTTCAATTTTGAATGATAGTCTTGCTGGGCAAAGTATACTAGGTTGTAGGTTTTTCCCTTTCAGTACTTTAAATATATCATGCCACTCCCTTCTGACCAGCAAAATTTCTGTTAAAAAACCCGTGGATAGCATTACAGGGGTTCTTTTGTATGCGACTCTGTTTTTCTCTTGCTGACTTTAAAATTCTCTCTTCAACTTTTGCCATTCTAATTATGATGTGTCTTGGTTTGGGTCTCTTTAGGTTCATCTTGGTTGGAAGTCTCTGTGCATCCTGTATTTGGATATGTTTCTATCTTCAGCTTCAGGAAGTTTCCAGTCTTAATCTTATGAAATATATTTTTGTCCTCTTTCTCTCCTTCTTCTCCTTCTGGGACCCTTACAATGTGAATGTTAGTAGGCTTAATGTCCCAGAGATCCCTTAACTATCCTCACTTTTTTAAAATTTATTTTTCTTTTTGCTGTTCTGATTGAGTGAGTTCCACTATTCTGTCTTCCAGGTCACTTATGCATTCTTCTGTATCATCTAATCTGCTCTTAATTTTAACTAGTATATTTTTCATTTCAGTTATTGCATTCTTCATCTCAGACTGGCTGTTCTTTTATATATATTCTAGTTCTTTGTTGAAATTCTCATTGTGCTCCTCTATTCTTTTTCCAAGCTCAGTTAGCTTTCTTATTATTATTGCTCTGAACTCTTTATCTGGTGAATTATTTATTTCTGGTTCACTAAGATTTTTGGTTTTGTTTTTACTTTTTCTTTAATTTGAAACACATTTCTTTGTCTTTTGTTTAACTTTTTCTGTTTCTATGAAGTTAGGTAAAACAGTTACCTATCCCAGTCTTAAACAGCTGTCCTTGTGTGGGAACATCTGGGTTGGGGCCGGAGGAGTTGGGGCTTCACTACTGAGTCGGTTTTGCTTTTGCTGGTAATATGGGTATCTGCCCTGAAGTTAGTTTCACTCCTCCTAAATGCAGGCAGGGACTTGTGTGCTGACAAAGGCTGTCTCCACCCTTGCCAGAGGCAGGGTTGGGTCCCAGCTGGTTCCATTCTGAGCCTCTATGTGTGCACACTTGTCAACAGCACCTCAGACCTTAGGGGAGCAATGCCAGAGCAAGAGGTGCTGGATCAGGCACCAATGCAGGCTGGGATGTGTGCTGGGGTGGTCCCAGCTAGTTGACCAGAGCTCTAGGCAGTTTCCAATCTGCTGCCTCCACATTGTGACCGTGAGTAAGTAAGTATGTGCATGCAAGTATGTGCATGCACCCAAACACTCATGCACTGGTAATGGTTGCCTCCACCCTGTTCACTGGCAGAGTCAAGTCCATTCCCTCTACGTGTGCATATCTCCTTTGGCCACAGCAGCCTCTGCTCTAGTGAAGAGCAGTGCTGGTTCAAGAGGGGCTGGAGTAGGTGCCCAGTGTGCACTGGGGTGTGCACTGAGTCAGTCCCAGCAAGCCAGCTAGAGTCCCAGGAAGTTTTCAATGTGCTGCTTCCCTGTTGTGACCCAGAGTAAGCAAGCTTGCGTGTGTGCTCTTCAAGAGCAGGGTATCCGTTTCTTACAGTCTTACAGTAAGTCCCACCAGTTTTCAAACCAGCTAAGGGGGCTCATCTTTCCGGTGTCAGACCCCAGACCTGGGGTGCCCAATAGGTGGCTTGAGCCCCTTGCTCCCCAGGGAGTATCCCCAAACCCATTATATCCCCCTCCTGTCCTGTGTCCCCTGCTGGGGCGTGGGTCCCTATGAGATTGCTTCTCCTCCTTTCCTATCATACGACGTGTGTATCTTTCTTTACAGCCTTGGTTGTAGAAGAGCCTCTCTGCCAGTCTCCTGATTGTTTTCAGTGAGAATTGCTCCACATATAATTGTACTTTTGATGTGTTCATTCGGAAGGTGAGATCAGCATTATCTCGATCTCCACCAACTTTTTAAAATGTGTTCTTTTCCTAAGGGGCACATATTATTGGATTTAGGGCCCACCTGACTAATCCAGGATGATCTCATCTTGATAGTCTTAAATTACTTATATCTGCAAAGACCCATTTTCCAAATAAGCTCACATTCATAGGCTGTGCATAGACATATCTTTTGGGAGCCATCATTCAACCCACTACAATTGCTAATAAAAAAAAAACAACTTACATTAAAAAAATATATATTTGGGGCTTCCCTGGTGGCGCAGTGGTTGAGAGTCTGCCTGCCAATGCAGGGGACCGGGTTCAAGCCCTGGTCTGGGACGATCCCACATGCCATGGAGCAACTAGGCCCGTGAGCCACAACTACTGAGCCTGCGCGTCTGGAGCCTGTGCTCCGCAACAAGAGAGGCCGCGACAGTGAGAGGCCCGCGCACCGCGATGAAGAGTGGTCCCCGCTCGCCACAACTAGAGAAAGCCCTCATGCAGAAACGAAGACCCAATGCAGCCAAAAATCAATAAATAAATTAATTAAAAAATATATATATATATATTTGTGCAAAGTTTTAAATACTTATAACAGTTACATGCTGTGGTAGAGTTACAGAGGGAGGTACAGAAAACAGAGCATGCTAATGAAACAGTAGTCAGTGTTATTTTTCTTATTTTACAAAAAAAGCAAGACGGTTTCGATATGAAACTGAATATATTTCAGACAAAATTGCACTAAATTTTTTTTTTTTTTTTTTTTTTTTTGCCTGTGTTGGGTTTTCGTTGATGCACGCGGGCTTTCTCTAGTTGCGGTGAGCCGGGGCTACTCTCCGTTGTGGTGCGTGGGCTTCTCATTGCGGTGGCCTCTCTTGCTGCGGAGCATGGGCTCTAGGCACGCGGGCTTCAGTAGTTGTGGCATTCGGGCTTAGTTGCTCCGCAGCATGTGGGATCCTCCCAGACCAGGGATCTAACCAGTGTTCTCCACATTGGCAGGTGGATTCTTAACCACTGTGCCACCAGGGAAGTCCCTGCACTAAATTTTGAAGTTAAAATTTTCAAGCATACAAGCTTTGTGAACAAAGAAAGAAAAGAAAAAAAAAGAAGAGTGCATTTCTAATTTCTGGAAAATTGAAATCAACTTTTCTCCTTCTACCATATCTTATCATGTCAGGTGTTTAATAGCTAAAACTCTTGAAAAGGTAAAAAAACAAAAAAATGAGAAAACCATTATACATCATTCTTGGATTTTTCAATGATTTCTATGGAATATAAAAATATTATTTGTGTATCTTTGTATATAGATATCCCTCAAATTCACAATATAACTTAAATTTCATAATGAATCCTGTAATCAAAAGTATTAATATTTAAAGAAATATTGGAATACCTTAATTATAAGAATCATGGCCAGAGAATATAAGAATATATATATATACACATATATATATATATGTATATATGAATATAAGAGTATAAGGATGGCCAGAAGACCTTCATTCTGAGTCATATGTATTTGTGTCTCATGTAGATGTATCAAGAAAAAGTCCTATTTTGGAGAGGCAAGGAATTCTTATGTCTCCCAAATCCAATCTGTACAAATAACACAATTAAACATGTATTTTCCGATTATGTCAGGGTTGAAAAGACCTTAACGGTGATGGGTGATATTTGTAGATATTTGTAATCTCCTTTTACAATAGTCAAATTTAAGTACTTCCCCTCTCTAGCCCTGAACCTGATTTCTTTTGTACAATCCCAATTACAAGCAAATCATTGTTTCTGGAGTTTCATCAATATTGGATTAGATCTTGCTTGATTAATTCTTGAGGCCTATTTTCTGCAGAGACTGCTTATCGATCTGGTAGTACCCTTTGGGGCCAAATAGAGCCTTTTCTACATGCCAGCCTTTCTAATAATCTACATTTCTAATTTTCTGCCCATATTCTTCTCTTTTCCAAGCCATATACACTCAGGTCATTTTTCTGGCTATTTGTTTTTAAATATCTTCTAGGGTTAACATTCTCTTTAAAGAGTAATATTCAAAACAGAAAACCAAATGCCAGTTATGGAGAATTGTAATTACCCATATAAAACTGAATTTAAATTTTACACTTTTGACAATGGCAGTAGCTATTTTTAGTAGTCATATTATTCTATTACGTAATAATGTTCTTACTGCCAATTGTCTCTTCCATGATTTCTTTCTATAATTTCTATTGCTAACCTCCATGGCCTCCTCATCCTATTCTTGTGTACTTATTTGATGCTCATCTGTAATACAACTCACATTTTCCCCTAGATTTATTCTAATGTTGTAATTCCTTGAGATATTATGAATTTATTCTTTTGTCATCCCAAACTTGGACCCTTCTACATATCTTCAAATAATGAGCGTATTTGTTAAACATACCTTGTAAGTCTTCAGCCAGTTTTATTGAAAAAAAATGCTTAAGAAGGCAGGTTGAAAACAAAGTTCTCTTCTATGACAAAATTGATGAGCAACTTTTAATGGAAGCATTTCAGACAGTTACTAACTCCCCTAATTGAACAGAAGCAAAGCCATATTTCTTCACCATTTCCACAAAAATATCACTTACCTTCATACTGTATTTCAAACATCTTATTACACATTTCCATTGTTTAGCAGGCAAGAAGCATTGCCAGAAACAAGATTAGTGTGATATAATTTATTCTTAGTGAACAAAAACCTGTTTTAGGACAGACATAACACTCCTTTAATCATGCATTAGACTATTTTTCCAGTCTCAATTTCAAGTGTAATTTTTACAAAGTGAAATTAATAATCATTCTACTTTGATAACAGGAAAACACCACTGCTGGTTTTTTGTCTTCAAGCTCTCTTTTCCATTCTACATTAATCTCCAAAAATCACTTACAGCACTTAAATTCTATTATTAGGATTTTTCAAAATGTATATGGACAAGAGTCTTTGACTGCATTCATATGTGATCTCTTAGATTATTTTTTTTAACTTGGCCTTCAATCCACAATTGGTTCCACTCTTTAAAAGAACATGATCTCTTGAAAGAACAATGGCCTCTTGGGTAAGCAGAGAAAACTAAAATAAGAGAAAGTGGTTCTGCCCTTTTTATTACTATGCACAATTGACCCTTGAACAATATGGGTTTAAACTGCATGGATCCACTTATACGTGAACTTTTTCCAATAAATATTGGAAACATTTTAGGATGTTTGTAACAATTTGAAAAATCTCAGACAAACCACATAGGCTAGAAATAAAAAATAAAAAACAATTAAGAAAAAGTTAGGTATGCCATGAATGAATAAAATATATGTAGATACTAGTCTATTTTATTGTTTACTACCATAAAATATACACAAAAATATTATAAAAAGTTAAAATTTAACAGAACTTACGCACACAGACTCTATGTGATCCCACTCACAGCTGAGAGAAATGTAAACAAACAAACATTCAGTGTTAAATCAAAACTGCACAAAGTTAACTGTAGTATGTACTGAACTACTGTAATAATTTTGCAGCCATCTCCTGTTACTATTGTGGTGAGCTCAAGAGTTGCAAGTACGCGCTTAAAATGCCATTTACATGAATCACCTCCATGTGAACAGTTAGTCACTCCAGTAAATTGTGTATTACAAAAAAAGTGATCTCGGAGGATTAACCAAGATGGCGGAGTAGAAGGACGTGCTCTCACTCCCTCCTGCGAGAGCACCAGAATCACAACTGGCTGTTGGACAATCATCGACAGGAAGACACTGGACTTCACCAAGGAGGATACCCCACGTCCAAGGACAGAGGAGAAGCCACAGTGAGACGGTAGGAGGGGCGCAATCAGAGTAAAATCAAATCCCATAACTGCTGGGTGGGTGACTCACAGACTGGCGAGCACTTATACCACAGAAGTCCACCCACTGGAGTGAAAGTTCTGAGCTCCACGTCAGGCTTCCCAACCTGGGGGTCCGGCAACGGGAGGAGGAATTCATAGAGAATCAGACTTTGAAGCCTAGTGGGAATTGATTGCAGGACTTCGACAGGACTGGGGGAAACAGAGACCCCACTCTTGGAGGGCGCACACAAAATAGTGTGTGCATCGGGACCCAGGGGAAGGAGCAGTGACCCTGGGGGAGACTGAACCAGACATAACTGCTGGTGTTGGGGGGTCTCCTGCAGAGGCGGGGGCTGGCTCTGTTTCACCGTGGGGACAAGGACACTGGCAGCGGAGGTTCTGGGAAGTACTCCTTGGCGTGAGCCCTCCCAGAGTCTGCCATTAGCCCCACCAAAGAGCCCGGGTAGGCTCCAGTGTTGGGTTGCCTCAGGCAAAACAACCAACAGGGAGGGAACCCAGCCCCACCCAGCAACAGTCAAGTGGATTAAAGTTTTACAGAGCTCTGACCGCCACAGCAACAGTCAGCTCTACCCACCTCCAGAGCCTCCCATCAAGCCTCTTAGATAGCCTCAACCACCAGAGGGCAGACAGCAGAAGCAAGAAAAACTACAATCCTGCAGCCTGTGGAACAGAAATCACATTTACAGAAAGATAGACAAGATGAAAAGGCAGAGGGCTATATACCAGATGAAGGAACAAGAAAAAACCCCAGAAAAACAACTAAATGAAGTGGAGATAGGCAACCTTCCAGAAAAAGAATTCAGAATAATGATAGTGAAGATGATCCAGGACCTTGGAATAAGAATGGAGGCAAAGATTGAGAAGATGCAAGAAATGATTAACAAAGACCTAGAAGAATTAAAGAACAAACAAACAGAGATGACCAATACAATAACTGAAATGAAAACTACACTAGAAGGAATCAATAGTAGAATAACTGAGGCAGAAGAACGGATAAGTGACCTGGAAGACAGAATGGTGGAATTCACTGCTGCGGAACAGACTAAAGAAAAAAGAATGAAAAGAAATGAAGACAGCCTAAGAGACCTCTGGGACAACATTAAACGCAACAACATTCACATTATAGGGGTCCCAGAAGGAGAAGAGAGAGAGAAAGGACCAGAGAAAATATTTGAAGAGATTATAGTCGAAAACTTCCCTAACATGGGAAAGGAAATAGCCACCCAAGTCCAGGAAGCGCAGAGAGTCCCATACAGGATAAACCCAAAGAGAAGCACACCAAGACACATAGTAATCAAAGTGGCAAAAATTAAAGACAAAGAAAAATTATTGAAAGCAGCAAGGGAAAAATGACAAATAACATACAAGGGAACTCCCATAAGGTTAACAGCTGATTTGTCAGCAGAAACTCTACAAGCCAGAAGGGAGCGGCATGATATACTTCAAGTGATGAAAGGGAAGAACCTACAACCAAGATTACTCTACCCGGCAAGGATCTCATTTAGATTTGATGGAGAAATCAAAAGCTTTACAGACAAGCAAAAGCTAAGAGAATTCAGCACCACCAAACCAGCTCTACAACAAATGTTAAAGGAACTTCTCTAAGTGGGAAACACAAGAGAAGAAAAGGACCTACAAAAACAAACCCAAAACAATTAAGAAAATGGTCATAGGAACATACATATCGATAATTACCTTAAACGTGAATGGATTAAATGCTCCAGCCAAAAGACACAGGCTTGCCGAATGGATACAAAAACAAGACCCATATATATGCTGTCTACAAGAGACCCACTTTAGACCTAGGGACACATACAGACTGAAAGTGAGGGGATGGAAAAAGATATTCCATGCAAATGGAAATCAAAAGAAAGCTGGAGTAGCTATACTCATATCAGATAAAATAGACTTTAAAATAAAGAATGTTACAAGAGACAAGGAAGGACACTACATAATGATCAAGGGATCAATCCAAGAAGAAGATATAACAATTATAAATATATATGCACCCAACATAGGAGCACCTCATTACATAAGGCAATTGCTAACAGCTATAAAAGAGGAAATTGATAGTAACACAATAATAGTGGGGGACTTTAACACCTCACTTACACCAATGGACCGATCATCCAAAATGAAAATAAATAAGGAAACAGAAGCTTTAAATGACACAATAGACCAGATGGATTTAATTGATATTTATAGGACATTCCATCCAAAAACAGCAGATTACACGTTCTTCTCAAGTGCGCACGGAACATTCTCCAGGATAGATCACATCTTGGGTCACAAATCAAGCCTCAGTAAATTTAAGAAAATTGAAATCATATCAAGCATCTTTTCTGACCACAACGCTATGAGATTAGAAATGAATTACAGGGGAAAAAGCATAAAAAACACAAACACATGGAGGCTGAACAATACGTTACTAAATAACCAAGAGATTACTGAAGAAATCAAAGAGGAAATCAAAAAATACCTAGAGACAAATGACAATGAAAACACGACAACCCAAAACCTATGGGATGCTGCAAAAGCAGTTCTAAGAGGGAAGTTTATAGCTATACAAGCCTACCTAAAGAAACAAGAAAAATCTCAAGTAAACAATCTAACCTTACACCTAAAGAAACTAGAGAAAGAAGAACAAACAAAACCCAAAGTTAGCAGAAGGAAAGAAATCATAAAGATCAGAGCAGAAATAAATGAAATAGAAACAAAGAAAACAATAGCAAAGATCAATAAAACTAAAAGCTGGTTCTTTGAGAAGATAAACAAAATTGATAAGCCATTAGCCAGACTCATCAAGAAAAAGAGGGAGAGGACTCAAATCAATAAAATCAGAAATGAAAAAGGAGAAGTTACAACAGACACCGCAGAAATACAAAGCATCCTAAGAGACTACTACAAGCAACTTTATGCCAATAAAATGGACAACCTGGAAGAAATGGACAAATTCTTAGAAAGGTATAACCTTCCAAGACTGAACCAGGAAGAAGCAGAAAATATGAACAGACCAATCACAAGTAATGAAATTGAAACTGTGATTAAAAATCTTCCAACAAATAAAAGTCCAGGACCAGATGGCCTCACAGGTGAATTCTATCAAACATTTAGAGAAGAGCTAACACCTATCCTTCTCAAACTCTTCCAAAAAATTGCAGAAGAAGGAACACTCCCAAACTCATTCTATGAGGCCACCATCACCCTGATACCAAAACCAGACAAAGACACTACAAAAAAAGAAAATTACAGACCAATATCACTGATGAATATAGATGCAAAAATCCTCAACAAAATACTAGCAAACAGAATCCAACAACACATTAAAAGGATCATACACCACGATCAAGTGGGATTTATCCCAGGGATGCAAGGATTCTTCAATATACGCAAATCAATCAATGTGATACACCATATTAACAAATTGAAGAATAAAAACCATATGATCATCTCAATAGATGCAGAAAAAGCTTTTGACAAAATTCAACACCCATTTATGATAAAAACTCTCCAGAAAGTAGGCATAGAGGGAACCTACCTCAACATAATAAAGGCCATATATGACAAACCCACAGCAAACATCATTCTCAACGGTGAAAAACTGAAAGCATTTCCTCTAAGATCAGGAACGAGACAAGGATGTCCACTCTCACCACTATTATTCAACATAGTTCTGGAAGTCCTAGCCACGGCAATCAGAGAAGAAAAAGAAATAAAAGGAATACAAATTGGAAAAGAAGAAGTAAAACTGTCACTGTTTGCAGATGACATGATACTATACATAGAGAATCCTAAAACTGCCACCAGAAAACTGCTAGAGCTAATTAATGAATATGGTAAAGTTGCAGGATACAAAATTAATGCACAGAAATCTCTTGCATTCCTATACACTAATGATGAAAAATCTGAAAGAGAAATTATGGAAACACTCCCATTTACCATTGCAACAAAAAGAATAAAATACCTAGGAATAAACCTACCTAGGGAGACAAAAGACCTGTATGCAGAAAACTATAAGACACTGATGAAAGAAATTAAAGATGATACCAACAGATGGAGAGATATACCATGTTCTTGGATTGGAAGAATCAACATTGTGAAAATGACTATACTACCCAAAGCAATCTACAGATTCAATGCAATCCCTATCAAATTACCAATGGCATTTTTTACGGAGCTAGAAAAAATCATCTTAAAATTTGTATGGAGACACAAAAGACCCCGAATAGCCAAAGCAGTCTTGAGGGAAAAAAACGGAGCTGGAGGAATCAGACTCCCTGACTTCAGACTATACTACAAAGCTACAGTAATCAAGACAATATGGTACTGGCACAAAAACAGAAACATAGATCAATGGAACAAGATAGAAAGCCCAGAGATAAACCCACGCACCTATGGTCAACTAATCTATGACAAAGGAGGCAAAGATATACGATGGAGAAAAGACAGTCTCTTCAATAAGTGGTGCTGGGAAAACTGGACAGCTACATGTAAAAGAATGAAATTAGAATACTCCTTAACACCATACACAAAAATAAACTCAAAATGGATTACAGACCTAAATGTAAGACTGGACACTATAAAACTCTTAGAGGAAAACATAGGCAGAACACTCTTTGACATAAATCACAGCAAGATCTTTTTTGATCCACCTCCTAGAGTAATGGAAATAAAAACAAAAATAAACAAATGGGACCTAATGAAACTTCAAAGCTTTTGCACAGCAAAGGAAACCATAAACAAGACGAAAAGACAACCCTCAGAATGGGAGAAAATATTTGCAAACGAATCAACGGACAAAGGATTAATCTCCAAAATATATAAACAGCTCATTCAGCTCAATATTAAAGAAACAAACACCCCAATCCAAAAATGGGCAGAAGACCTAAATAGACATTTCTCCAAAGAAGACATACAGATGGCCAAGAAGCACATGAAAAGATGCTCAACATCACTAATTATTAGAGAAATGCAAATCAAAACTACAATGAGGTATCACCTCACACCAATTAGAATGGGCATCATCAGAAAATCTACAAACAACAAATGCTGGAGAGGGTGTGGAGAAAAGGGAACCCTCTTGCACTGTTGGTGGGAATGTAAATTGATACAGCCACTATGGAGAACAATATGGAGGCTCCTTAAAAAACTAAAAATAGAATTACCATATGACCCAGCAATCCCACTACTGGGCATATACCCAGAGAAAACCGTAATTCAAAAAGACACATGCACCCGAATGTTCATTGCAGCACTATTTACAATAGCCAGGTCATGGAAGCAACCTAAATGCCCATCAACAGACGAATGGATAAAGAAGTCGTGGTACATATATACAATGGAATATTACTCAGCCATAAAAAGGAACGAAATTGAGTCATTTGTTGAGACGTGGATGGATCTAGAGACTGTCATACAGAGTGAAGTAAGTCAGAAAGAGAAAAACAAATATTGTATATTAACACATGTATGTGGAACCTAGAAAAATGGTACAGATGAGCCGGTTTGCAGGGCAGAAGTTGAGACACAGATGTAGAGAACAGACATATGGACACCAAGGGGGGAAAACTGCGGTGGGGTGGGGATAGTGGTGTGCTGAATTGGGCGATTGGGATTGACATGTATACACTGATGTGTATAAAATTGATGACTAATAAGAACCTGCAGTATAAACAAACAAACAAAACAACTAATACTAAACTTTCATTGGGTTATTTGTATGGAAATATGTTAATATAAATGTTTCAGACATTACATGAAATTTCTAAAAATCTTATATATTCTGGTATAATGTTATAAGTCATAATCCTAGTTATTACTTTAAAATGTATATCTCAGAAATAACTAATTTTCTTGTCAACTGCATTATTATGAACTTTCATCAAATCTTTAACCGTGGTCATTTTTAAGTCTTTTGTCATTTACAGACAGTTCTGGGTGTACTCTGATGCTTTTGTAAATATGTTCCTATAAAAGGGTTTCATCTTCGGGAAATTCATGGAAAAGACTCTGACAAGTACAGGTTTCTGGTAGCTGACTGTACTGCTGAACTGAATGAATAAGCATTTTCAGAACTCTAATGAAAAACTGATGAGCTCATAAAAGTGCTAACAAAAGATCAAGATGAAAAAAAAAAAATTAATTACATGGGACTGAGTGAACTGATGAGGATGAGTATAATTTTTGTGACTTTCTGGTTGAATTTAAAAAAAGAAAAAATCCCACAAGAACTCAGAGGCAAAGAATATACAAATCAATTTTCACTGCAAAGTAAAGGAGCTGTTGCAGTGGAGGATTACTGGACTGAATGTCAATATTATGACATAGTATGAGTGTGTTTCATGTTTGGTAATTGCAATCATTGTTGCTTTTGTTGTGGTCATCCATGTACAATGCTTGGTGTCAGTCTATTTATCTCTTGTAAAAATAAAATACAGTGTGTGTGAAAAAAAAATAAAAAATAAAAAAAGTGATCTCTCACAGTTCTCATGTACTTTTTATTGTGTGTAGCAATACCATAAACCTTAACAACATCATGGGACCCATGAGAAGTGCCACTAGTGATGCTGGAAGTGCTCCCAAGAAATGTCATGACATTACAAGAAAGAGTTGAATTGCCATAGATTGAGGGCTGCAGCTGCAGTTGGCCACCATTTTAAGATAAATGAATCCAGTTTAAGGACAATTGTAAAAAAAGAAAAGGAAATTTGTGAAGCCTTCACTGATACTACACCAGCAGGCATGAAAAACTTGCACTTTTTGTGAATACCTTTTTATCTTGTATTGAAAATGCAGCTTTTACGTGGATGCAGGATTGCTATAAGAAAAGCATACCTATAGACTGTACCATGATTTGAGAAAAAGCAAAGTCAGTATACAACTTAAAGCAAAAGGAGGGTGAAGGATCTAAGGTTGGAGAATGTAATGCCAGCAAAGGATGGTTTGATAATTTTAGAAAGAGGTTTGGTTTAAAAAATGTCAAGGTAACAGGAGAAGCAGCTTTTGATGACTAAGATGAAGCAGATGAGTTCTCAGACACCATTAAAAAAATCATCAAGGAGAAAGGATATCTGCCTGAACAGGTTTTTAGTGCAAATGAAAGTACCCTATTCTGAAAAAAATAATACCACAAAGAACATTCATTAGTAAGGAAGAGAAGCCAGCACCGGGATTTAAGGCAGGATGGGATAGGCTAACTCTACTGTTTTGTGTAAATGCGGCTGGGTGTAAGATCGGGACGGCCCTTTCCCTATATCTGCTAACTTCTGAGCCTTGAAGGGAAAAGATAAAAACAGTTGCCAGTTTTTTTTTTTCATTGTACAACAAAAAAGGCTTGGAAAACAAGAACACATTTTCTGGATTGTTTCCATCGAAGCTATGCCTCTGAAGACACAAAGTACCTTGCCAGTAAGGGACTGCTTTTTAAAGTTCTTTTGATATGGGACAATGTCCCTGGACACCCAGAACCCTTTGAGTTCAACACTGAGGGCATCAAAGTGGTCTGCTTGCCCCCAAACACAACACCTCTAATTCAGCTTCCAGATCAGGGGGTCATAAGTTCTTTTAATTCTAATTACACACACTACTCTGTGGAAAGGATTGTCAACACTATGGAAGAGACCCCTAATAGAGAGAATATCATGAAAGTCTGGAATATGCCATAGTTGTTATAGGAAAAGCCATCAAGCCTAAAATAACAAATTCCTGCTGGAAAAAAAACACTTCCAGATGTTGTGCATGGCTTCACAGGATTTATGACAGAGCCAATCAAGGAAATCATAAAAGAGACTGTGGATATGGCAAAAAGGGTGGGAGGTAGCGGTTTTCAAGTTACGGATCCTAGAGATATTCAAGAGCTAATAGACACCACATGAGAGGAATTGACAGAAGACAACTTGATGGAGAAGAGCACTTCCCAACCTGGGCCAGACAATGAGGAAGAAGAAGAGGAAGAAGCGGTACCCGGAAACAAGTTGATGCTGGACAACCTGGCAGAAGGGCTCTGATTACTCAGGACTGATTTCAACTCCTTTACAGCCTGGACCCTCTATGATACGGGCACTGAAACTAAAGCAAACAGTGGAAGAAAGATTGGTATTGTGTAGAACCGTTTTTAGAGAAATGAAAAAGCAAAAATGTCAGACAGAAATTACGATGTATTTCCATGAAGCTAAACGCAGTGCATCTGCCTCTCAGCCTGCCCTTCCACCTCTGCCACCCCTGAGGCAGCAGGACCAACCCTCCTCCTCCTCCTCCCCCTCCTCAGCCTACTTGATGTGAAGACAGTGAGGATGAAGACCTTTATGATGACTCACTTCCACTTAATGAATAGTAAATCATCATCGTATCATATAGTTAATAACCTTACCTGTTGTGTATGTGTGTGAATGTCTTTGCATGATAATCTGTATGGCAAGAACTGTAAGAGACTTTTTTTGTGTGTGTCATCATCATCATTATTGCCTGAGTATTCACCTTGTAGAACATCAGGTGCAAGACTTGGACCGAAGTGGATAGCCTATCCTTACCTAGGCGGAAGGTGAGAGATATTTAATACAAAATTAATAATGTGTTATTAATAATGTTTCTTACTATGCTATAACTTTGTGTAGAGGTGAGGAATGATCCTCAGAGACTTCAGAAGGGGGTGTGGCTTGCAAAATTTTGTTTTCAGACTTGTGGTCCACAGAACTGTGAGAAAATAAATTTCTGTTGTTTTAAACCACCAACCGGTGATTTATTACAGTAGCCCTAGAAAACTAATATAGCCATCATTTGTATTTGACTAAAATCTTACTTTTAAAGTATGAAGATTCCACGTTCATGGCTGAAAGAGAAATAAATACAAGAGAAAAATCAGCCAAAGATCTAGGTTGCTTGACACAGTAATTACTGTACTAGAAAGTTAAGAAAGTAGAAATTAGTAAGACATTATGAAAAAGCTCTTTTGTCTCTTTGCAGAGATTAGGAGCTGTCCAGTGGCCTTTTAAAACTTTTGGCCCAAGTGATTTCCTATGATGGATGATTTTAACTGCTTATTTCTAAGCCAAATTATGAACCGTAAGATCAATGTACGAAAAAGATGTTTAAAAATAACCTCAACTTCTGGTCCTGGAATAACAAACAAGCAGTCTTGACTGGTAGTTTACTTAATGTGCAAGGCATGTGTCAGCTAATCCAATTTTTAGGTAAAGTAAGTGAAATTCAGAGTGGTTTAAAGAAGCTACTTCAGGTGTGTTGCTTTTAAAAAATATATACATTAGGCAGGTCTGAGTGTTCCAACCCTGTGGCCAGTAATCTATCACACAGCTGCCACAACCCTTTAAATATTGAAATGATGAAATACGGAGTAGACATGCCATGGAAATAAAATTGGCAATAACAGTGGGAGAGGAATGGGAATTGCTCTAGCAACATATCCAAATTTTGTCAGGCATGTTGATTGTCCAAATGAGATTGAAGGCCATTAATTTATAAGAACACCCAGCTACTGGTTTGAAATTTGAAGAGAAACATATGGTAAATTTGAAGTTAAATTATTACTAATGCACATAGAGAATTTCAAAAATAATAATATGGGAATTTTATATTCAAGACACATAACTAGGTCAAGTCTGCTAGATCAAAAATTTTATATTTATGGTTTCATATTAAAAACACATGATCTTAGATGATAATTTAGATAAACACATAATGAGGGTATGGTTATTCTTAGGCATTTTTTTCTTACAAATAAATTTTAGAATCAGTATCTCAAGTCACTGTGTGTCATCACAAATAAGATTGATAGTTTGATTGGCATGTCATTGCATTTATAGATCAACACTTCTTTCTTCACTTCCTAAGAATATTTGCTTAAAATCATAAGTAGATTTTGAGTTTTATCAAGGAGATTTTTACAACTATCAACATGTCATTTTAATCTTTTCCCCATTAGTCTAATAGTTTGATAAACTGATGGAGAACATTTGCCTTGGTAATATATTACTGGAACAGGATAGGTCACTACTAGAGAAAAATTGCACTTATGGTCCCATATGAAATAAAACTCTACTCATATTTGTTCTACATTTGTTTTAATGTCAGAGCTTTTCTGGATTTATAAAATGACATTTTCTATATTCAACAACATTTATTGTTTCTGAGGAACTTAGTTACAGGTGTGTTAGAAAGAACTTATAAATAAAAGTATTTAGGATTAGATCTCCTATGAATTTTGGGGCAATTGTAATTTATTGCATTGTCATATTGTTCAATTTTTATTTTAAAAATCCTTTTCAGGCAATTTTGATCATTAAAAATATTTTAGAACAATTTGCCTTTGTTGATAGCTTCAAAATAATTAACATGTACATGTATTATATAAGTGCTCATTAAAAATCCAAACAAAACAATCTCCTCTCCTACAGCAGCATCCTTGGTTTTCCTAAATAAATATTTCTGTTTACCTTTATTTTAGAGATATTTCTCCATAAAGTTGTCTATATTTAAAAATAAGGTGTCAATTCTGTTTTCTTCAAATATTCATTGTGGTTATTTTACTAAAATTTAACAAACATTATTTATTTCTAATTTTTCTTTTTCTTTTTACAATAAAGGAATTATTTTGTTCAGTTTTTTTTGCATGTGATCACACCTTTGTTCATGTTTTATAAGTACTGACGAGTAATATTCTTATTGCTGTTATATTTTAAATATTTTGTAAATGAAAGTTAAAACTATGCAGCATCTTCCCACTAGCCATCCATTTTACGTTTGGTGGTGTATATATGTCAGTGCTGCGCTCTCACTTCATCCCAGCCTCCCCTCCCCTCCCCGGGTCCTCAAGTCTGTTCTCTAAGTCTGTGTCTTTAAAGTTATTTAGATACGCATTTTGTTAAATTCCAATTTGTTGAAACAATTTGGTTTGAAGATTTTTTTAATGCATTATTATTCCAATGACAAATTTGGACTTTGGTAACTGATCTGCATTCGGGTTCTGGTGGCTGGCTAACGAAATCTATTGACATCTCTCACTTTGCACAATGCTTGATACATATTTAGTACTCAGTAAATGGTGATACCATTAGTAGTTCTTATCTATGTTATTATTACTTTTATTATTCCCAAAGACTATCATCTGCATTATATGCTTTCTCAAAATTATTGACATTTGATTTGTGTCTCAGGATGTAAATACATTTATAAATATTCCAAAGGTACTTGTGGAAAAGGCATATTATATTATTGTAGTACAGGCTGAGTTAAAAATACTCATACTAGCACTATTGCTATAACTATTCCTAGAACACTATTCCTATAACTACTTTCCTTTTTTAAAAAATCTCATTATGAGAGTTTGAGAGATGTAAGAGTTTCTCCCACTATTTTTCTTTAAGTTGTCCAGTTATATGATCTTCACATGACTTAAGTGTCTTTCATTACAATGATTTTGCTACTCTTGTTTATTTCATTCTTTATTAAATGGCTCAAAAGTTCCATAATAATGGTACATAATATGAAAAGGATACCTAACATTTAATGTGAAAGATACTGTTTTAGAATACCTTGTTTCATGTAATTTTCTCCTGTCACTAACATATTCACAACTGATGTGGAGCACTGTTCTAACAAATTTAATGAATTTTTAAAGGAAGACATTCTTAAGTGAGGAAGTTTAAATATATATGTATTTTAAAAGCACTTGCCTTAAAGAAACATGATTGACATATCTTGTTTCATTACTGATGCTATGAGAAGAAGGTACAATAGCATCCGATTTCACTACGAAATACATTCTATGAAACAGGAAACTCACTTTAATTGCATTAATTGAAAATTTGTAGCTGGGAATATGCACTAACATGATGCTAATGCTTGTAGTGTTACATATTTCAAGTAATATTCCCTTAATTCGACATTATTTCAAGTGGGCTGAAAAGTGGTTTTTTTCAAATAGCAGAAAGACCCACATTTGCTATGTTATTATAGAAAGTACATACCATTTGACAGTTTCTACTGTGGGATAGAATAACATTTCTGTCTAATGAACATTCCTGATTTTAAGAAAGTCTTTATATAATGTGCTATCAATAACATGAGACGATTATGATATGAATGGGACAATCTTAAAATTGTTTATCATTAGAAAAGAAGATTCAATACCCATTTTATTAGAAAGAGATTTAATCTGATTTAAGGAAAAGATAAAATGAAATAATCTTCCTTGGTCTTGGTGCAGAGCAGTGTGGGTGATGGCCCATAGGATTACACAGCAAGAGGTGATCAGTGTAAAAATTGGAGGAAATTTTCTTTAAGTCCTATTCCAGAGTTGTTTCCAATTACTTGCTGAAGTAAATTTGGAAACTAACCGCACAATAACATTGTAATTACATCTAGTTGAATTCGAATGCATATTGCTGATAATTTGCAAATTGACTTTTATTTCTGAAGAGTATAGCAAAGCGCCTGTTCATGGTGGGATCCCCTCAGGAATCACACATTATAATTACTTGTCCAAATATTTAGTCTCATTTTTAAGCTTAAACATCTATACCATTTTAATTATTAGCAGGCAAAAATGGAAACTTTTCCCATCCAAGGCAGTTAACTATGCATTGGTTTGAACTCACTTCTGCCATCTAGAGTGAGTTTATTTATCCTCAACTATGCACTTTTGTATTTTATTTATGACATTCCTGAGGAAGAAAAAATTACCTCTAGTTATTGAGAGGCCTGAAAAAGGTAGCCTCAACTAATACTTCCTGCCAAGATTTAAGTGTTCACACCTGACAGAGCAGGTAAGCAAAACCCCTCTCCAAGAACAATGCTCATTTGGGGACATAACGTCAGGGGGTGTACGGCAGCATCGAGTTTGCATTGGGACTCTGATTTCCTTGACTGTGTAAAGAACCAGCACAGAACAAAAACTCTCTCCAATTTTGAATCCCTTACCCTTGCACTGTACATAGCACACTCAATAAGCGTGCTCCAAGCTGGTATGGAAAAGGTAAGAGGGAAAATGGACAGGACTTCTGTATAAAAACAAACAACAAACAAACAAACTGGAAGAGTTTAGCCAAGGAGTCTTGGAATCCCATCTTCTGCTGTGCTTGATTTTGGGCTCCTTAGAAATAATAAAAGATTACTTACAGTGTAAAAAAACTAAAATATAAATATTCCTCCAAAACAGTTAAAATACCTTCACACACATTTGCTGAAAACAAGAAACAATTAAGGTTGTACAGCTTGCCTTTCTTGAAAGATAATTACCAGATATGCATTTTGATGTTGTCAAATATATTTTGTGCAGGAGTTGGAAGAATGGGATGAAAAGTGTGAAGTCGCTGCAGTTATTGAATTCATTTAGTTTGCGTTATGCACATTGGTATGCGGATAACATTTGTGAAAATAAAGATAGTCTTATAATTAGAAAGATGTTTTGTAATCATGAAAGTGTCCTGGCAAGCGCTTTGTTTTAAAGAAAACTTATTCTTGAGGGGGTAACACATCATTAAACTTGTGCGGTGTGTTGGGGTCAATTGTTTGCTTCATTTGGCTGGTCATTCAATCAACCGCAGAACATACTTATGGACTCAATGATGTGTTTTTCTCTCTTGGGGCTGCCTTCCATTTCCTAGGAAACAATCAGTAAGCATCAATCAACTGATATTGAAATGCAGCAATAAAGAAAGATATGCATCCCAGAGAATGCATATGCAGTGCTAAACTGAGGGAACCCATGGGACTAAAATTTAAGTACAAAAGGCAACGTAAGCATAATTTCAGAGATATTCAGTACTAAATCTATAAAAAGATGCATTAACCAATGCTGTCATTTTTAAGTTTATGGCTTGTCCTTCATTTTTATTGAAAAGATAAGAAAGGAAAATAGTGTGTCTTAAAAATTCAGCCCATAAATTATATATGAACATGGCATTTCTGCACTTTGATGTAGCACACTTTATCAGGCACACAAAAATCATATCTGAGTTTTTATTACTTTGTTGCTTGGTTGATTTATTTGTTTTCAGGCTAAATGGAATTCAAGACAATAGTATCAAAGGGAACACAGGGCTGTTTCTATTGTAAACCACAGCCCACTGTGGTGTTTATGGGAAAGTATAACATAAAATATTTGAAATAAAATATTCATGGACTTGAGATTTGCTTTGATAAGTCCATGAAAACCATGGAGCCCTTCCTGAAAAATGTATATAAACATATACAGTTCACATAAGCACATACAAATACAATGTTTCACATAATTTTTAGGAGGGCATACAAAAGAAATAATTATAAAAGAAAAAATAAAAAATCTTTTGGAAAAGCCTAACGAAGTATATGTGGAAAGTACTTGATAAAAAACTAGTAAATGTTGTAACAAGAGAGATTTTTTTAAAAAGAACTATAACCTGTGTCTGAATGTTTATGTCTTTGCCTGAATATTGTAACAGTGAAAAATTCTGCAAACTAATTGATCACTGCAAAAAATTTAAGAAAACATATGAAATTTTATAAGAAGATAGAAGTGTTAACCAGAATAAGAAATGTGAAAAATGCTAAAACCCAATTTAAAAAAAGATTAATTGATGAGATCAAAATACGCTAGAACAAGAAAATTAACTTCTAGTTTTCTGAGAGTGTGTTATGTGCTAGGAGTTATTTAAATACTTAACACATATGGATACATTTGTTCTTCACAGAAACTTTTGAGACAGAAGACTTTGAGACATGGAGATGTATCACACTAGAAATGGGATTATCCGGAGGTGATATAAACACATAAACTGCACCTGAACCAGAACTCAGTATATTATTCAGTGTATTATATTACCTTTCTGTATAAAATTATAGTAATTAAAATGGAAACTGCCCAATTAATAACAGGTTGACGGGCAGAAAAAGTACTTCTGAAACAGAACTGCTTATATAAAATAACACTTTGTATATGAAAAGGGAGTCTCATAAGTAAATCAACGTTATTTGAGCACCCTAAGGACAAAACAATCAATCAGATTATTTAAATAATAATATCTTAAGTAAAAGTCAGATGCTATTACTTCTTTGTTCAAATTTTATGGTTTCTGATCTCACTCAGTGTTTAAGACAAAATTCTGGAAGGGTCTTTGTAAGATCTAAAGCAACTGGACCTCTGTCAGACTCTAGGAGTTTTCTTCCCAGGATCCAATTCCATTGCTCCCTTTCAGCAATAGAACCCCTGAGGGTTTCCTGGACAATGGGCATCCCATCTGGGATTATATTTCCCAGCCTCCTGTGCAGCTAGGATCCAATGTGGTTAAGGTTTAGCCATGCTGTGCAAGAGAACACAGTGTGTTGTTTTCCTATCTTGGCTATTGTGAATAACGCTGTGATGAACATGGGACTTCAGATATCTCTGAGATTGGTTTTCGTTTCCTTGCATATATACCCAGAAGTGGAATAGTTGTACCTTAGGGTAGTTCTATTTTTAATTTTTGAGGACCCTCCATATTGTTTTTTTTACAGTGGCTGCACCAATTTATATTCCCACCAACAGTGCAAATGGTTCCCTTTTCTCCACAGCCAATACTTGTTATTTTTTTGTCTTTTTGATGTAGCCATTCTGGCAGGTGTGAGGTGATATCTCATTGTGGTTTTGATTTGTGTTCCCCTGATTAGTTATGCTGAACACCTTTACACGTGCATGTTGGCCATCTGTATATCTTCTTTGGAAAAATGTCTATTCAGGTACTTTACCCAATTTTAATCAGGTTACTTGATTTTTTGCCATTGGGTTATAGGAACTTCTTATATGTTGTGGATATTAACCCCTTATCAGATATACAATTTGCAGGTATTTTTTACCATTCCTATGGTTGTCTTTCATTTTGTTGACGATTTCCTTTGCCTTGCAGAAACTTTTTATTTGATATAGTCTCACTTGTTGGTTTTTGCTTTTGTTTCCTGTGCTTTTCATGTCATATCCAAAAATTATCACAAGGCCAATGTCAAGAAACTTTTCCCTATGTTTTCTTCTAGGAGTTTTCTGATTTCAGATCTTACAGATAAGTTTTTAATACATCTTGAACTGTATTTGTGAGTGGTGTAAGATAGGGGTCTAGTTTCATTCTTTTGCATGTGGCTGTCCAGTTTTCTCAATACTATTTATTGAAGAGACTTTCCCTTCCCTATTGTTTGTCTTTGGCATTCTTGTCAAATATTAGTTGACTGTATATGCATAGGTGTATTTGGGTCTCTCTATTCTGTTCCATTGATCTATGTGTCTGTTTTTATGCCAATGCCATAGTATTTAGATTGCTATAACTTTGTAATATATTTCAAAATCAGGACATGTGATGCCTCTAGCTTTGTTCTTCTTTCTCAGGATTGCTTTGGCTATTCAGTCTTTTGTGGTTCCAAATTAATTTTAGGGTTGTTTTTCCTATTTCTTTGAAAAATGCCTTTGGAATTTTAATAAGGATTGCACTGAATCTGTAGAATCCTGGGTCATATGGATATTTTAACAATATTATTTCTTTTAATCCATAAACACTGGCTGTCTTTCTATTGATGTCTTCTTCCAAATTTATCAATTTCTTATAGTTTTCAGTGTACATGTCATTCACCTCAGTAGTTACATTTATTCCTAAGGGTTTTTTTTTTTTATTCTTTTTGATGCTATTTTAAATGGAATTGTTTCTTAATTTATTTTCCAGATAGTTTCTTCTTATAGTTTGTATAGAAATAAAACTCATTTTCATGTTAATTTTGTATCCTGCCGTTTTACTAAATTCTTGTATTAGTTTTAACAGTTTTTTGGTGGAGTTTTAAAGGTTTTTAATATATAATAAGTTCATGTCATCTGCAAACAGAAATTAAAAATTTTTCCTATCTGATTTAGATGACTTATTTATCTTTCTTGCTATGAATAGAATTTCCAATACTATGTTGAATAAAAGTGATGAGAGTTGGCATCCTGTCTTGTTCCTGATCTTGGAGAAAAAGCTTTTAGCTTTTTGTGTTGAGAATGTTAGTTGTGAGCTTTTCACAGATGGCCTTTATTACTTTGAGGTACATTCCTTCTATTTTGCTGAGGGTTGTTATCATGAAAGGATGTTGAATTTTGTCAAATGCTTTCTTGCATCTATTGAGATGATCATATGATTTTTACTCTTCATTATGTTAATGTGATGTATCCTGCTTATTTATTCATATGTTGAATCATGCTTGCAGTCCAAAGATAAATCCCACTTGATCATGGTGTTTGATCCTTTTTATGTGAGACTGAGTTCAGTTTGCTGGTATTTTGTTGAGGATTTTTGCATCTATGTTAATTAGGGATACTGGTCTATAATTTTTTTTTTCCTTCTTGTGTGGTCCTTATCTGGCTTTGGTATAAGGCTGATGCTGACCTCACTGAATAATTTTGGAAGTGTTTCTTCCTCTTCAAATTTTTGGAAGAGTTTGAGAAATATTTTTCTTTAAAAGTTTTGTAGAATTCATCTGTGAATCCATCTGGCACTGAGCTTTTGTTGAGAAATTCTTGATTGCTCTGTCAGTCAAACTTGTTAATGTATAATTGTTAATAGTAGTCTCTTATGTTCCTTTGTATTTCTGTTCTATCAATTGTAAAGTATCCTCTTTCACTTATAATTTTATCTATTTGAGTACTCTTTTTTATTCTCGGTTGGTTTAGCTCAAGGTTTGTCAGTTTTGTTTATCTTTTCCAAAACCCAGCTCTTAGTTTTGTTGATCATTTTTATTGTCTTTCTAGTTGTTTTTTTCTTTATTTCTGCTCTAATCTTCATTATTTCCTTCCTGCTGCTAATTTCAGTCTTAGTTTTTTCTGCTTTTTGTAATTCCTTGAGGTATAAAGTCTGGTTGTTTATTTGAGATCTCTCTTTTTTTTAATTAATGAAGGCATTTATCTCGATAAACTTACCTCTTAGAACTATTTTTGCTACATTCCATACATTTTGGTATGCTATTTTCCCAGTTTTGTTTGTTTCAAGATTTTTTTAAAAAATTTTCCTCTTTTTTTTTTTTGACCCATTGGTTGTTTAAAAGTGTGTTTAATTTCCACGTACATGACTTTTCCAATTCTCCTCCTGTTACTGATTTCAGTTTCATGCTGTTGTGGTGAGAAAAAATACTCGAAATGATTTCAATGTTTTAAATATATTAATACTTGCTTTGAGGCCCAACATATGATCTATCCTGGAGAATGTCCCTGTATGTTTAAAAAGAATATTTATTCTGCTGCTATGGAATGTAATGTTCTATATATGTCTGTTAGATCTTTTTGGTTTATAGTGTTAATCAAGTCTGCTCTTTTCTTATTGATTTTTTGCCAGGATAATCTGTCCACTGATGAAAGTGAGTATTGAAGTCCCTTACTGTTATTTTTGGTGTCTATTTCTCCTTTCAGTTCTGTTAATATTGCTTTATATATGTAGATGTTCCAATGTTGGGTGCATATATACTTACTATTGTTATATCTTCTTGATGAATTGACCTTTTTTCCATTATACGCTATCCTTCTTTTTCTTTTGTGACTGATTTGACTGAAAGTATATTTTGTCTGATGTAAGTAAAGATACTCCTGCTCTCTTTTGATTATAAGTTTCATGGAATATCTTTTCCCATTCCTTCACCTTCAGCCTATGAGTGTCCTTAAAGTTAAAATGAGTCTCTTGTAAGCATCATATGGTTGGAACCTGTTTTCTTTTATCCATTCAGCCACTTATGTCTTTCGATAGGAAATTTTAATATAATTTTATTTAAAATAATTATTGATAGATAGTGGCAGTCATAGCCTTAAGTATTTGCTGATAAACACAAAGTAATAAAAATGAATGAATTACATTTCCAATGTAAAGAGCTAGAAAATAAACAAAAATAAATAAACCAAAATAAATCTCAAGAAAGGAAATAATAACAGTAAAATCAGAGATTAATTAGGCAAAAATTTTTAAAAAGCAGTATATTAAAATAATAAATAAAACCCTCATTAAAAAATAACAAAATTAGTAAATCCTTTAACTTAATCAAGAAGAGACAGGATAAAACACAAGTAATAAAGTACTAAATGATGAGACTACAACTATCAATAAAACATTTAAATAATATTTTTGAAACTTTTTTGCACACCTCTGTACAAATTAATTTGAAAACATACCTGATATGAGTAATGTCTTACCTAAATGTGCCTCATCAAAGTTGATCCCTATAGAGATAACCTAAACAAAGCAAAATTTATGTAAGAAATAGATAAAATACTCAAGGAAGTGGCTTCAGTTAATTTCCCAGAGACATTCCACAAATTTATGTAAGTGCAAAATATTAATAACTACCTAAAGGCCCCCAAACATAGAACATTGTTTGAAAAAGCTGTGATATATTCATGCAATGAACTACTGTGCTGCCATAAAGAGATTGTGGAACATCTCTAGAAGGGAATTTGCAGAAATTTGTAAACTGCAAGAGAGTTTATAGAATGCTACATCACATATCATCTAAGAAAGAAAGGGGATAAGAACACATAAATGAATCTGCTTATTTTTGTAAAGAAACACACAAATAAAGAATTGGTTAACTAGAAAAACTAACTAATGTGTTATAAGTCATTGAGTAAAATAGGTTCCAGGAGTCTATATTTATAATTAATGGATAATAGCATGCAAATAAATAAATAATAAGTAAATAATCACACAAATAAATCTGTTGAAGAGAGGAATCTTTCTTACTGGAGAATTTCAAACATTGACTGATAAATGTGAATGGCTGCTAGAGTTGGAAAATGACCATTTTGCAAGGATTATAGTAAAGATTAACTTATTTGAGAATCATCAATATATGTTAAAACTGGGGTAAGGCTGGGGCATGTGATTTGACTACATGCAAAAAACATGTACCACAAAACCTTGACAAGATCATCAAATACAATATATCACCTGTAAATGGCAAAAGTTTACAGATGCCTCTGGATACTGGGAAGACATAATTCCATTTTTGTAGTATATCCGTGGGGGTCCATAACCTGAATCCAGTTATGAGGAAAACCTCAGAGAAACGCAAATTAAGAGATGTTCTACAAAATAAATGGCTTGTGCTCTTTAAAAGTGTCAGTATTATGAAAGACAAAGGCTGAAAAACTCTCAGGTTAAAGGAGCTTGAAGAGGCACCACAATTAAATGCAATACATAATTCTGAATTCATCTATTACAGGAAAAATATTATATAAGATAGTATGGAGACAATTTCCAGAAACTGAAATATAGACTACAGATTATATGAAAAAGTGTTCTATGACATACAGACTTAGAGAACAAACATGTCTACCAGGGGGAAGGGTGCGGGGGAGGGAGAGACTGGGAGTTTGGGATTGACATGTATACACTGCTTTACTTAAAATAGATAACCAACAAGAACCTACTGTATAGCACAGGGAACTCTGCTCAATACTCTGTAATACCCTAAATGGGAAAGGAATTTGAAAAAGAATAGATACATGTATATGTATAACTGAATCACTCTGATGTACACTTGAAATTAACACAACATTGTTAATCAACTATAGTCCAATATAAAATAAAAATTTTTAAATAAAATAAAACATCTTTGGAAAACAAAACAAAAAAAGTTATGTCAATGTTAACTTGTCTGAGTTTGGTAACTGTACTCTGATTACACAAGATAATTTATTAGGTAAAACACACTGAAGTATCAATATTAAGGAGAAAACAGCATGATGAATGCAACCTAATTAAAAATAGGTATATTTTATTATTTAATAATTACTATATCTACATCTACCTGTGTATTTACCTATTTATATACCTATCTATCTAGAGAGGAGGTTACAGCAAATTTGGCAAAATATTAAAATTTGGTGAAACTGAGTAAATAGTTTTCTGTATACTTGCAGCTTTTCCTTAGATTTAAAAATATTTCAAAATAATATACTGAATATAAAGCATAAAAATAAGCAACAGAAACAATTTACCAAGTTAATTTGACCTAAATTTGTAAATATTACTAATATATGATGAGCTTTTACAGTTCAAGGAGTTTGGATACACTTATAGCAAAGGAAATAAATGACATGAATGGAAAATATACAAAAGAAAAGAAGTCAAATACACATAAAAATCATGTTTTTTCTCTGTAGAAATTAAATCATGTTAAAATCAAATACATTTTCATCAATAAAACTAGTTAATTTGTTCTTCATTTTTTTGTTGTTGTTGTTAATGCTGAAATAGCAGGAAAGGCTCATGTATATAATACTTATGGGAACCTAGTTGCTACAAGCTCTGAGAAAAGCTATTTGACAATATTTATCTGGATCATTAAAAATGTTTATATACTCTAGTCCATTAATCCTGCTTCTGTAATTATTTCTTAAATAAAATGATCTAGAAGGCAATCAAAAGTTGGTATATCAAGATGTTCATTGTACCACTTTAGTAAGATGGAGGAAATGAAAATATACTACATATCTTGATGTTGATTGGTCATCTTATTAAGCTGTTCTAAAATAATGAAATATTATGAATATTCAAAAATGACAACTTTTGGACATAACTCAGTTATTAATCCCATTATCAATTTATCTTTCTATATCAAATAAACAACTTAGTGTAAGTAAACTATATTTGTACCTCTATTCATAGAGGTGCTGATTGGAAAGAAATTTTGTTTCACTTAAGACAGAAGTATCAAGAAAAAAATTAAATAAATAATATCTATGTGAGATTGGGAATAGTCTGTATATTTTGTAGGTAGAAATATGTCAAATGGTTCCAAAGGACATATATTGTTATCTGCAAGTAACCAGGTAAGGGGAAGTGGATACTGCATTATATTAGCATTCTTGCAATTCCAAGTGTCAGTATAGTCAAAGAACAGGTGATATTCAACCAAATGGACTAAAATGTCCCACTAAGATGAATCTATAAAGATAATACTTCTGATTGCCATGATGCATGCCCTACTCCTCATATCATTAATCACGTAGTGTGCAACAACTTGTAAAGCAAAGTGAATGGTTTAGGAGTAGATAACCCCGGGCAGAGTCAGTCTCTCCTGGAGAAATTGTCAGATAAAGAGTGTGGGAAGAGTTAGTGCAGTAGACAAAAAATAGGATATGAGACAATGAATGTGCATTTTAAGTAAGTGATTGCATTAAGTAAGGCGGTAATCTTTGTGTCAGGGCCTTGGCTGGCCAGATAGCATCAGTGTTATTTAGGGCGGGGAAGGCCACACCTAAAAGATCAATAATGTGATGTAGGGTAGAGGATCTGGGTAATACTGTTATCAGACAATCTGGAGCCTGAGATCAACCATGTGAGCAACCAATCAATTATACCTACAAAATGGATCCCCAGTAAAAACCCTGAACAGCAAGTCTCAGGCGAACCTCTCTCCGAACAGCACTCCGTGTGCAGTAGCCCACAGAGACCAGGAATGCAGTGCATCCTGACTCCATTGGGACGCATTCAGTGCTTCCTCCCTGACTGATTTAATCCGCAACTTTTCCCCATAATAAACTATAACCATGAGTATCATCACTCAGTGAGTTCTGTGAGTCTTTCTAGTGAATGATCAAAATTGAGGAGGGTTCTGTGATGCTTGTGATAAACCCCTTGTGATGGTTTATTTTTAATTGCATGTGTCATCCTGGCTAGGCTGAGTATCCAGTTATTTAAGCAAACACTAATGCAGGTTTTGCTGTGAAGGTATCCATATTTTGTACTTGTGGTTAGCATCTATGATAGATTGATTTTAAGTAAGGCTCTTACTTCAGACAATGTGGGTGGGTTTCCTAAACAAGTGGAAAGCCTTAAAAAGTTTCCTGGAGAAGAAGAAATTTTGTCTCAAATGCAGATCAAAGTATGCTTGAGTTTCCACCCAAATTAGCCTTCCTACAGATTTTAAACTTGACAGCCCCTGCAATCATGGGAGCCAACTATTTAACAGAAATCTCAGTCATAAAGAAAGCACTCAAATTCTACGGCATGATGTGGCAATAGAGATAAACAAATTATCACCATTATGTTATCCTAGCCAAATACTTATTAAAAGGCAAGGTTCTGGGTGAACATATATTTCATACCTTAGAATATGTTTGTCACAATAATGAGTATCATGGAATTGGCTAGTTGCTTCTAACTACACTAGAACAAGTGGAGAAAAAAATGTGTTATCAGGGCTTCAAATTCTCAGCTTAAACTTATGCCATGCCTGTTACACCTTAATTTAGTCTGCAGGGACCTGATCCCCTTTTCCTTCCGTAGGACATCACCCTGGTGCATTACATCAGGGGTCCCCAACCACCGGGCTGCGGACCACTACCTGTCTGAGGAGGCCTGTTAGGAACCAGGCTGCACAGCAGGATGTGAGAGGCGGGGAAGAGAGCAAAACTTCATCTGCCACTCCTCATCGCTGGCATTAACGCCCGAACCACTCCCACCACTGCCCCCTGCCCCCCGTGGAAGACAAGAAAAATTGTCTTCCACGAAACCAGTCCCTGGTGCCAAAAAGGTTGGAGACCGCTGCATTACACTGATGACATAATGCTGATTGGACCTAGTGGGCAAGAAGTAGTAACCGCTCTAGACTTAGTGGCAATACATTTGCATATCAGAGGAGGGAAGATGATCTGACAACAATTCAGAGGCTTTCCACCACAGTGACATTTCTAGGGGTCCAGTGGTGTGGAGCATGTTGACATATTCCTTCTAAGGTGGAGGATAAGTTGTTGCATCTGGGCCGCCTCCTTCTACCAGTTAAGAGGCACAATTTCTAGTGTTGTGTGCTACTCCAGCCCATTTACTAAGTGATCTGAAACTCGCTAGTTTTGAATGGGGTCCCTTCAGAACAAGAGAAGGCTCTGGAACAGGTCCAGGCTGCCTAATGATGCAGCAGATCCAATGGTGCTTGAAGGGTTCCTGGTAGAGATTCTGTGTGGGGGCTTTGGCAGCTCCTACAAGTCAATCACAGTGTAGGGCCTTAGGATTTTGAAGCAAATACTTGCCTTCCTCTCAGAAAACTACCTTCCTTTTGAGAAAAAGCTCTTGGCTACTGAGCCTTAATGGAGACTAAATGCTCAGCCATGGGCCACCAAGTTACCATGAGACCTGAGCTACCCAAAATGAACTAGGCATGGTCTGACCCACGAAGCTATGAATTTGGGCATACACAGCTTCCATCATAAAAGTGGCAGCATTTTGTTATGACTGAAATAGACACTTTCTATGGATACAAACTGACCTTCCCTGCATGCAATGCTTCTGCAAAAACTATGATCCGTGGACTTATAGGTTGCCTTCTCTGTGTCATAGCATTCCACACAGCATTGCTTCTGATCAAGGAGCTCACATCACAGCAAATGAAGTGTGACCAAGGGCCCATGCTTATAGAATTCAATGGCCTTACCATGTTCCCCATCATCCTGGACCAGCTGCCATGATAGGATGGTGGAATTGCTTTTTGAAGTTTCAGTTACACTGGCAGTAAGGTGGCCATACCTTGCAGGGCTGTGTCCAGGCTCTCCAGAAGGCTGTCTATGCCCTGAATCAGGGTCGAATAGACGGTGCTTTTTCCAGATCTCGAGGATTCAGAGGTCCAGGAATCAAGAAGTGGAAATGAGAGTGGCAACACTTACTATTTCCCTTAGTGACCCACTATCAAAATGTTTTACTTCCTTTCCCCATGACCTTATTCTCTGCTAGACTAGAGGTCATACTTCCAAAAAGAGGAATACTTTCACCGGGAGACAATATGACAATTCCATTGAACTGGAAGTACAAATCCAAATTACTTTGAGAATCAGTGTTATTATTTCCAAAGTAATATTTATTAATAATATACATCACTCGTAAACCATATCTCAGACAGACTACTTCATCGAAATTACAAAGCACGAAAGAAAACATCTGACCTAACACTGTTATTGAGTTCTGTTCATCCTTCTAGTGAATGATCAAACCCGAGCAGGGGTCTGGGAACCCCTCCGTGAGTGTTAATTTGTGTCAGCTTGGGTAGGCTATAGTACCCTGTATTTGATCAAACACTAATCTAGGTTTTGCTGTGAAGATATTTGTAGATGTGGTTAATACTGGTAATCAATTGACTTTTGATAAAGGAGATAACCCTCCATAATGAATGTGGGCCTCATGCAACAACACTGAAAAGATATATCCGTAAATAGCTTCAAAATAACTTGAAGAGTTACGTTCCAGTACTCTCCAATATTTTCTTTAAGCATCCTGCAGCCTGAACACTGTAACCCCAATTACCTCCCATCATCTCTCTGCCCCTTTGAAGTCCTTAGCGGTTGCAGTGATCCCGGCTCCTACCCTTCAGCTAACCGTGTCCTTCCGTGGCCTGTCCTACCAGCTTCTCTCCCAGCCTGGGTTTTGCATCTGGAGGATGCCCTCATTTGACATGCCACCTTGATTTGGTGCAGTCACATCCACAGGGGCTCCTCTCTTCCTGTATCTCTGAAGACAGAGCCCCAGAGCAGGTAAGAAAGTGTGTGCTTCTTCACTGGAAGCGGTGCTCAAACCAGAGCGGGAGTGGAGCCCCACCCCGCTTCTGCGATCCTGGCGCACCTGCTTCATCTTCACCGGTAGCCTGAGCACCGCATTGCTGAAGCCCTGACAGTGGTCCCTGCAGGTCTCTTCCTGTCTTTGGTCATAGTTCAGTTCCTTATTCTGCTCCCCTGCGCTGCAGTGACCTTCCTGCCCGCCGTGGCTCCTCCAAATCTGGGCGATGATAGGCTTTGTAGTAGTAGCTGACTTGGGCATGTGAAGGTGCAGCCCACTCACTGCTGAGCTTTTCCTTATGAGCCACGGTCTTCTATCGCTGTGTCTTTGCCTTGTCCTGGCTGGATAATGGTCAAGGAGACCTCTGCCAGGAGCCAGGAAATGCGGGAAACTAGAGATTTACATTCTATTTTTTGTTTTTTTCTCTACGCCATTTTCTAGAGTTTTCTTCTTTCTCTTTCTTTCTTTCTCTTTCTTTCTTTCTTTCTTTCTTTCTTTCTTTCTTTCTTTCTTTCTTTCTTTCTTTCTTTCTTTCTTTCTTTCTTTCTTTCTTTCTTTCTTTCTTTCTTTCTTTCTTTCTTTCTTTCTTTCTTTCTTTCTTTCTTTCTTTCCTTTCTTTCATTCTTTCTTTTTCTTCTTTCTTACCATTTCTGCATCAAAAAATCTAGCATTGTCATTTATTGTATATCTTTCAGAGAAACAGAAATCTTGGGGAGGCAAACTTCATCTGTGGTCTGTCATCTTAGTGGGGGCCCTTGAATATGTTTCACGGGACTTGAGTGCCAAGCACTATTACTTAAAATGTTGTGAATTCTCCTGGTGATGCAGCCCTTGGACACAATCTCTTATTCAAGAAAACTGCATGTCTCCCAAAGTTAAGCTCATTTAGTATAGAGAACTATGACACCTATAAGATGTCAGTAAGAAGTTTTAGAAATCATTATTTTACTGGGTTTGTTGAATAAAGGAATTTACTGTGTTCTTGTTTTGCAAAAATATAGGTTTTATAAGGTAGTCTCACCATAATCCTTCTCCATTCAAATTAGACTTAAATATTTAAACTTAATTTGTAAGAGGTTTGATTATTAATTTTTAAATTTGAATTATCCATCATTTAACTAACCACTACTATTCAGCATTTATAAGTGGTTTTTAAATGAATATCTTTTTTTAATTATAATTTTTTCATTCAGTGAAATTGAAATTTTATGTAAAATTCTAGTATATTGACCATATTACCATTTTATAAATTCACTATGCATAATCATGAAGACAGGAGGAGAAAGTCCTTACTCCTGGCCCCAGAGAACCAAACAGGAGGTGAGGAGGAAGTTTCCTATAGAGGAAATATTTAGCTCCAGAAAATCGCAGAATCGTAATGCTTAACCTGGTCTTCCTTTTATTATTTCCTTTCCTTATTCCTTTGGGTTCAGAAGTGGAGGAGCCACCTGTTTGTTTATATATAAAAAAGCAGTTAGCAAAAATGTATGTATGTACAGGACTTAAAACATTATGAAGTATTTGCTTTGATCATTTAATTCTCACTCTATGAGTAAGTGATGTCTATATAAAATTAGATTCTAGGAGGCCTTTTTTGGGTCAGATTAATTAGAAGAAAGAGGTTTTATACATGATTCCCTAAACATAGCCCTGCACATACAGAGCTTGTCTCTCTCTTTGCAGTGACCCCACTAAGAACGATATTTGGCATCCACTATGTACCGGCAAACTCTCATCACTATATTCACATTCCTCCCAGTTCCCTTGCATATTTAGAATTCAAGAGATTTTTGTTTCTTGGAATTCAATCCTGGTGATTGTACAGCAGTCCATAAGCTAGTTCCTATATGTGGTGGCTTGATTTGTCACTTGCAGAGATCGTACATGTCTCTAGGGAGACAGTCCATGCACGTATCCGTCCTGCTGTGATCTCCTATTTCAGGATTCTTTTCACAATTCGGGCTTTAAGGATTTTTGCCACCAAATGCTTATGTTCACACCTTTTTGATAGCAGTTTTAGATCCTCGGGCAACTGGTCAAATGCTTGTTCTGGGTTTTTTCTTCAAAAGTGGGTTCTTTTTTCAGTAATAAGGAACCCAGTGTTACATGTACACTAGGAACTGAATTTCTTTACCATTAATAGCCTTACAAAATGATAAGACACACATACACACACAAACACACACACACACATGAAATTTGCAGTAGCTCTGAATTACCAAAATGTGTTTGACTTTTATTATCATTGTGATATTTTTAGTGATCTCTATAGAAATTAAACAGATGGATTCATGTTATAATGGAAGAACAATTATCATTAAATGGGTAATGATATGCAACATGTGAGAAAGAGAAAAAAAATTACTTTTATAGTTTTCCAGGAGGTTTCTTTCACATATAGGTAACAATTCTGTGTACTGCTCTACACTTTTTTTGAAAAAAAAAAGACAAAACACCAATTAGAAATACTTGTATAGCTTTACTCAAACTGGTGTGCTTGTCCCTAGACACAAGCGCCTCAAGCACCAAACTCCACACCCTGTGTGACATTTTCCCTCCAGCTTACTTCTCAGAGTCATGTGAACTAACAAGCACTGGAAAGTGTGGTAGACCCTGAAAATTCTTGTACAAGGTGTAGCAGCAGCACAGAAGAAGAAATCAACTCTCTTAGAGGTTCCTGACTGGGAACAAATCAAGGAGTAAAGTTTTGCAAAAAAATTGGAGTCAGCAAGGTTGAAGAAATCAGTGTGTGAACATTTAACCAAATCAAGCTCAGCCATAGCAAATAGCCAGGTGTTGTTCTTGGAGCATAAAAAAATAGTGTTTCCAGCAGATCTGGGGAGAAAGGACGAGATGATTTCAGAGAAGCAATTCCCTTCCCCACATTATCCTGGGCTTAGAGACGCCCTTTCCTCCCCCACCTCAACACACATGCCATCTCTTGGCAGGTCTCTCTGCCTAATTCTTGCTATGGGACCCTTTGAGGTCCTAGAGCTCTCAGTCACTGCTACTGGCCAGGAAAAGTATTTGTGTGATGCTAAAAAGATTAGCATTCAAGAAGAAGGAAAGACAATTCATGGAGCCTAGAAAAAAATATTAGATTTACTCAAGTGATATATTTAAGGTCATGCCTCTTACATCTGTAATTTTTGGTCACTATTGCAAGAATTACACACTTTCCAGGGACTACTCATTTTAGCTTCATATTAATCTGAATGCAAAACCCTCTTTCTCATTTCTCATCTCTAGACATAACTCCGTATTTCCATTGTGTCCTCTGGAAGATCCGTTCCACTCTAAACTAACTTCCCTCACCTTTCACCTCTAATAAACACTGGACATATCTCTTCACCTTACCTGAAATGTTATTTTGGCTAAGATACTTTACTTGAAAGGAGTCTGCCTTATCTCACACTCCATTTACCACTTGGTTAGGAAGTGGTACTGGCATCGACCAAGTGGTCCTTGACCCAGTTGGGAATTATTCAGACAAGCTCCTGCAGAAAGATCACCTTCCTGCACTGGCCATTGTTCCTACAGTGTTTGCTTGTTTGTTTTTTTCTTGATGATTGTCTTCCATCTACAGTTTTCTTCTCCACTTCTATTCTTGAATAACCTTGTTGACCTAAATATTTAACATATCCAGCTTGCAGAATTCCTTAAGTTGCACTTTAGAAACTCATTTCCGTAGCCACACTCTGGATCTTGTTATTCCATTCTGTTCCACCTCTTTGATCTTAAATCCCTAAGCATTTCAGTCCTCTAATTCCACCTTCAACCTTCAAACTGTAATCATATTTCAACACGTTCCAGGAACTCATCAAGACACCCATTCCATTGCATCTGTGATTTTTTTCACTTTCTTCTTCCACAAATTGGTCTTGCATAATCTGATATCCTTACCACTTTCGATGCTTTTACACCATATGTCTTAAAACCTAAAAATTTCCAGTAGCTAAATGTTTGTGGAGAAACTGGAATAGCAATTCAGACTGTGGCTACTGCAAATTCTTGACCCCCAATCTGAGTTGGGCATACTTGTCTATTTATAATTTCTCTGCACTAATATCCATTCTTCTCAGCCAATAATCCCAAACATATTTGACTCAAATTCCCTACAAAGTTTCACCTTTTTCACAATGACCCAGATTAGGAAAAGGAGACCATTTGTTAGGAATTATTTTACTGGTACCTATTCCTAATCATCAATTTAAAAAATGGCTGGTCCAATCATTATTGTTCTTTCTTGTATCAGAATAACTTATTCTACTGTTCTAACACGAGAGCTGGATCACAAGAGGTGCTGAGCTAGACTTATGGAGAGTCATCAGAACATTCTCAGCAGCAGAGCAGCTTAAAGGAATTATGCCATGGTTTGATTTATAGTTCAAAGACATCAGTGAGCAAGCAGTAGTGTTGAAGGGAGCTTGGTAACAATAAGGAGGAGTCCCTTATTGTGAGAAGTTCATCATAATTCAGAGAATAGCTAAATACTACCAGAGAGGGAGTGCTAGGAGTGAGAAGCAGACTATATATATATATATTGTTTTTTTTAACATCTTTATTGGAGTGTAATTGCTCCACAATGGTGTGCTAGTCTCTGCCTCACAACAAAGTGAATCAGCTATACATATACATATATCCCCATATCTCCTCCCTCCTGTGTCTCCCTCCCTCTCACCCTTCCCACCCCACCCCTCCAGGTGGTAACAAAGCACCGAGCTGATCTCCCTGTGCCATGCAGCTGCTTCCCACTAGCTATCTGTTTTACATTTGGTAGTGTCTATATGTCCATGCCACTCCCTTACTTTGTCCCAGCTTACCCCTCCCCCTCCCCGTGTCCTCAAGTCCATTCTCTAGTAGGTCTGCGTCTTTATTCCTGTCCTGTCCCTAGGTTCTTCTGACCTTTTTTGTTTTTGTAGATTCCATATATATGTGTTAGCATAGGGTATTTGTTTTTCTCTTTCTGACTTACTTCACTCTGTATGACAAACTCTAGGTCCATCCACCTCACTACAAATAACTCAATTTTGTTCCTTTTTATGGCTGAGTAATATTCCATTGTATATATGTGCCACATCTTCTTTATCCATTCATCTGTCGATGGACACTTAGGTTGCTTCCATGTCCTGGCTATTGTAAATAGAGCTGCAGTGAACATTGTGGTACATGACTCTTTTTGAATTATGGTTTCCTCAGGGTATATGCCCAGTAGTAGGATTGCTTCAGACTATACTACAAAGCTACAGTAATCAAGACAGTATGGTATTGGCACAAAAACAGAAATATAGATCAGTGGAACTGGATAGAAAGCCTAGAGATAAACCCACGCACATACGGTCACCTTACTTTTGATAAAAGAAGCAAAAAATATACAATGGAGAAAAGACAGCCTCTTCAATAAGTGGTGCTGGGAAAACTGGACAGCTACATGTAAAAGAATGAAATTAGAATGCTCCCTAACAATATACACAAAAATAAACTCAAAATGGATTAAAGACCTAAAAGTAAGTCCAGACACTATCAAACTCTTAGAGGAAAACATAGGCAGAACACTCTATGACATAAATCACAGCAAGATCCTTTTTGACCCACCTCCTAGAGAAATGGAAATAAAAACAAAAATAAACAAATGGGACCTAATGAAACTTAAAAGTTTTTGCACAGCAAAGGAAACCATAAACAAGACGAAAAGACAACCCTCAGAAAGGGAGAAAATATTTGCAAATGAAACAACTGACAAAGGATTAATCTCCAAAATTTACACGCTGCTCATGCAGCTCAATATCAAAAGAACAAACAACCCAATCCAAAAATGGGCAGAAGACCTAAATAGACATTTCTCCAAAGAAGACATACAGATGGCCAAGAAGCACATGAAAAGCTGCTCAACATCACTAATTATTAGAGAAATGCAAATCAAAACTACAATGAGGTATCACCTCACACCAGTTAGAATGGGCATCATCAGAAAATCTACAAACAACAAATGCTGGAGAGGGCGTGGAGAAAAGGGAACCCTCTTGCACTGTTGGTGGGAATGTAAATTGATACAGCCACTATGGAGAACAGTATGGAGGTTCCTTAAAAAACTAAAAATAGAACTACCTTATGACCCGGCAGGACTATATTGAAATAATTTAAAGAGGTAGTGTTAGAATCATTAAAATGTGGTGAGTTATAGTGAGATTAAATGAGGGCATACTGTGCAATCTTATTCTGATTTATCTGTTGAGGTGCTAGGATGTCAGTCATGGGAACAGGAATCACAGGCTCAGTAGCCTTTCCAAGGAAAGATTCTGAGTTCTCCTTGATGCCGTAAATTAAAGTGTTCCTTGTAGGTGCACAGTAGTCAATCATACGTGCTTAACAGATAATTCTGGTTTCTGTATAGAGGACTGAGATTTATCATAGTGACATGTAGCTTCATCTCATGGATGAAAGCAAGTTCACACAAGAGCTGTACATGAAGTATAATTAAACAGAACAGCTTAAGACAGATCCCCATAGATAACTACCATTTAATAGTTGAAACAAGGAAAAATACCCCATGAATGAGACAGAAACACAATAGAATTAAAATCAAGAAAAAGCAGTTTACAAAACTGTGAGATGAATGAGTTCAAGAAACAGGTTTACCTGTACAGAGTCTAATTCTGGAGGAAAGAAAAGAGTTTTGTTCAGGGCCATGCTTAATTTTAGGTACCTGTGAGATATGTCAAATGGAAATATGAAAATTCAGTTCTAGAATATCAGGTTTAAATGGACTTTTAAAAAACTTTTTATTTTGAAATAATTTTGGGTTTATGCAAGGGTTGTAAAAATAGTCGAGTTCCTGTAAATACTTCAGCCAGCTTTCCTGAACGTTAACATCTTACACAATCAAGTTATTATATTTATTAAAACTAAGAATTTAACACTGGCACAATACTATTGCAATACTAGAACTTTTATTCACATTTCAGTTTTCCCAATAACATTCTTTCCACTAATGCCCCTTTTATGTTCCAGGATGCAATCAGGATAAAGCATCGTATTTACTTGCAATTTTTCCTTAGTCTTCTCTGGTCTGTTAGAGTTTCTTGTCCTTCCTTTTTATTACTGTGATATTTTTGAAGAATACTGATCAGATATTTTGTAGTGTGTCCCTCAATATTGATTTGTCTAATATTTTACCATCATTAGACTGAGGCTATCAACGTTGGGGAAGAACACCACAGAAGTTAAGTGTTCGTCTCAATACATCTTATTGGGGGTAAACAACAGCAATATGTCTTTTCACCGGTGATGCTGGCCTTGGCCACTTGATTAAAGTGGCCTCTTCTAGCTTCCCTCATTGTAAAGTTACTCTTTTTTATTTTGCATGCTCTAGTTTTTGGCAGCAATTTACTAAGGAAAAGAATGTTATTCAATAGTCTCACTTTGACATTATGGAATATGAGAACAGGAACCAGGAATCTCTCTAAATGTGAAGATCCAGGCAGATCTCTGGATTAAAAAAAAAAGAATACAGAAAAGTCTGGAATTAAGCGTTCAACTCTGATGATGGAGATTAAAATCTTGAATAACAAGGAAATCTTGAGTAACACAGTTTCCTTCAGACACATGAAGGCTTGCTCTAGTTGAGGAAGGAGAAAGTCAGTCTCCTCATGAGACACTATAAAATGCAACTCAGGGGAATCAATTAAATGAATGCTGTCCAAGCCTTTGGAAAACTGTAACCAAGTTTCTCCAGGGAGAACCACAAAGAAATAAAGAATGAGGCCATAATGCCAAATAGATGTGCTAACTCTGGTAGTACCCAACTCTTGTTTTCTTTCTCCCGCTGTCTTATTCCCGCATTTCACCTCTCAGTTAACATAGAGAGCTTGTTCAATGCTGTTCCCTTAGGTGAAGAATGACAAAGAGAAAAAGAAAAAGGTAATAATTTTTTTGAGTTTCAGGTAGTTTTCATTATTCTTTGATGAAGAAAATGTTCTTGAAAGCCATGACTTTCAAATGAGAGATCCTAAGAGAAAAAGTGTTGTTTTGTATCAATTACAAAGGCTTGATTTTGCATATTAAGAGGTGAATAATGAAGAAGTCAAGCATACTGGGGACAGCAAGATCAATTTGCTAACCAAATGTCAGTAAGTTTAACTATAAATTTGAAAGAAGGAAATCAGAGATGATGTGACTAAGGTTTAGATACTGGTAGTTTCCTGCGAAGGAAATCGATGCCAGTTCCTATTATGAGAAGAACTTCAAACAGAGAAAAAATGACCAGGATTTGCACAAAATTGTAATTGTAAACTCAAAAAGTGAGTTTACATTGTGTCTGGGCAGTAAAGAGGCAGTGGCTGAAGGAGGATGAAAAAGCATGTGGTTCTGAGGACAACTTCCCGGGGTCCTGTAAATCCCAATATGCTATGACAAGAGCAGGGGACTGTCTCTAAGTTCCTGAGAATGATGATCAAGTGGCATCAAGCAGGCTTGCATGGATGGGAAAAGGAGGAGGGAGTGGAGGAGGGACCCAGGACCTGTTGCCTTGACAAATGGAGGTGACCATGAGGCCATAGACACCAGGCTAAAGCAGCCGGCACCGGTGTTTATTCCAATACCTTGACCATAACCCAACAGAGGATGCGAAAAGAGGATGACTAAAGACAAGACAAGCGTCTCCACCCCTGATGTTAAGCAGTCCTCTCTTGAAATAAGAAGCAACCAGGAAAAAAAAAGGAGGGCAAGAGAGAGGAAGAGAGAATCCTGAATTGACTAATGAGTAATTTTAAATAATTTTAATGGAAAGAGGATCAAAGACAGTACCAGGTGCTCATTAAAAGTGGCAAAGTAGATTTTCTTCACACCACTGCCGCAGGGGAGAGATTCCGGTGTAAGCTGACCTCAACTGCAGCCAGCAACGGTGACTGAGGTTTTTAAAGAAAGAACAGAGAAGGAACAAAAAGAGATTAGAAAGACTCTGGGTAAATGGATCATTAGAGGAGGATGATCGGAAAGTTACTGAAATGGTTTGACTACATGGGTTGGGACGAAGTATAACTTGTGGTTCGGCAGCTTTGCATTTTCTTGAGCAAAGACTTAGCACAGGGGCTGGCAAAAGTTGGCCAATTCTCATTGCAGTGTTTGGACAAGTCTTTTGTGCTTTGTGGGAGTTCAAAATTTCCAAGGAATAGTATTTCCATAATTTTCCAGATTCAGTTTTCAGTTATCAAGCAAGAATGGGATTTCTGGGTTTTGTACAATTATAAAGAAACAAATGATATATATTTTTTAATACCTGAGATTATTTTCATACCTGAGTAGTCATATAATATTTAACACCCTACAAACTAGTGACATTAAAATCTCTCTACCACATCAGTGAGGGCAGAGGAGAGGGCTTGGATGCACCTGGGGAAGAGCAAGTTCCATTCCAGTTTCTTTGCCACCATGAGGCCTCTGTAAAACAAACAGCAGGGAAAGCTGTAGACACCAAGCCACACACTATGGAAAGATAGAAGCACCAACTCTATTAGCAAGAAAGATTCAATTTGGGAGCCACCTTGAACTTCTCCAGATAAATGAAATAAATGCAGTCCTTACTCTGTAAAATTCCAGCTGGTGCTCTAATAATAGACACACTGGGAATCGCTGATTATGTTTCATTCACAAAGTAGATGGGAGTCGCCCTGGAAGATGCTAACTCTGAATGCAAGAAGAATTAACTGGACCTGAGCTTGAGTTCTGGAAGGTTTAGGAATATCCTGTCTTTTCTGTCTCCCTCCCATGTTTGCACAACCAAAGCTGATTTAACTGGCTCTAGGCAGCTATCTCTTTACCAACAATCCCCTAAACCTTGGTGCTGTTGTCTGCTCTTACACCACTCTCTCCTAGCAAAGAGACATCTCACAGTTTAGTATGTTTGCAAATATCTGTCTTGTGCTCACAATCTGCTACTTCTGTCATCTTTGGTTCTCAGATTATCAATTCTTTACATATTAGGACAAATAGAAATGGGGAGATGAAGAAAAACATATATGGCTATGAGTTATATGATATAAACATTAATTAATACATTCAACATTTTGTCATTTTGGTAAATAAAACAATCCAGTAAAGAATATTTGTTTGTAAATTTTTTTCAGAGAAAGTACAGAGATAAATTTGGTTTCTAAATTTGAATGATATTCCCAGTTTCTGAATAAGCAAGGACACAATTAATAAGATATTAGGACAGTTACAGAAAGTATTCTGATTATTTGGGAACTTTCACTTGACTAACAATAATAATCACTATTTACTTGTAAAATACACAAGAGTGGATTATTATTAATCTTTGGAATTATTTTCAGGAGAGTTTAAATCTTACTTCTATCAGAAAGGATTTGAAATTTAAAATGTGACAGTATTTCTCAAAAAAATCAAATCAAATAAAAAGCAAAACATTTTGAAAGAAATAAATTAAAAGATATATTTAAAACATTATTAGGAAATAATTATTAATATTAATAATGAGCAGTTATTAAGGATTTTGTCTAGGGATTGCTGCTATATAAATATTTGATATATAACTAATGAAATTAATTAACTAACTCTAAATTTCTTTGTATCACTTGGTTAAATGACATTTCTAATTGAGGACTGAGTGACTGCTCCTGTCTCCCCAGTTGCACACTTCATAAAAGTTGGGATGGGAAATCTAGAGAGTGATTTATTAAGATGTCGGACATTATAAGAAAAGAAAATTATAGGTCAATATACCTGATGAGCAGAGATACAAAAATCTTGAAGACAATACTGGCAAACCAAGTTCCACAGCACAGTAAGAGGATTGTACACCGTGATCAAGTGGGATTTGTCCCTGGGATGCAAGTACAGTACAATACATGCAAATCAATAAATATGATACACTGCATTAGCAGGATGAGGGTAAAAATCATATAACCATCACAATAGATAAAGAAAAAGCATTTAATAAAATTCAACATTCTTTATGATAAAAACTCTTAACAAATTAAGAATAGAAGGAGTGTACCACTACATAATAAAGGCCATATATTGCAGGCTCAGAGCTAACATCATACTCAGTGGTAAAAAGCAAAACATTTTTTCTCTAAGATCAGGAATAAGACAAGGGTGTCCACTCTGATAACTTCTATTCAACAAAGTACTAGCAGTCCTAGGCAGAGAAATTAGGCAAGGATAATAAATAGAAGGCAACCAAATAGAAAAAGAAGAAGTAAAATTGTCTGCATTTGCAGATGACATGGTCTTATATAGAGAAAATCTTAAAAACTGCACAAGAAAACTAATACAACCAATAAATGAATTCAGTAAAATTTCAGGATATAAAATCAACATAAAAAAATTAGTTTTGTTTCTATGCACTAACAATATGCTACTTCAAAAAGAAATTATGAAAACAGTTCCATTTACAATATCAACAAAAGAATAAAGTATGTAGGAATAAATTTAACCAAGGAGGCAAAAGACCTGTACACTGAAAACTATAAGATATTAATTAAAAAAAAAAAGTGAAGACGTAAATAAATGGAAAGATATCCCATTTTCATGGATTAGAAGAATTAATATTGTTAAAATGTCCATATCACCCAACATGACCTGCAGATTTAATTCAATCTCTATCAACATTCCAATGGCATTTTTCACAGAAATAGAGAAAAAAAAATTCTAAAATGTATTTTAAATCACAAACCTCAGGTAGCCAAAGCAATCTTGAGCAAGAAGAACAAAGTGGAAGGCACCACACTTCCTGATTTTAATGTGTGTTACAAAACTATGTAATTAAAACAGTATGGTCCTGCATAAAACAGGCATACAAACCAATAGAACAGAATAGAAAACACAGAAATAAATGTATGCATATACAACCAACTAATCTTATAATAATAAGAATAATATTATTATTATAATATATGGTATCAGTTATATGTGGAATCTCATAAAAAAAAAAGTTGAACTCATAGAACCAGAGAGTAGGATAATTGTTTTCAGGGACTGCAGGGGTCCAGGAAATGGGGAGATGTTGGTCAAAGGATACAAATTTTCAGTTATAAGATGAATAAATTTGTAGGATGTAATGTACAGCATGGTGACTATAGTTAATAATACTGTATTGTATATTTGAGAGAGAGTAAATTTTATGTGTTCTCATTAGAAAAAAAAGGTAACTATGTGAAGTGGTGAAGGTATTCACTTGATTTTGGTAATCATTTTACAGTGTATACATTTTACATTTACACTTAAAGTATATACAGTTTTACTTTTCAATTATACCTCAATAAAGCTGGAAAAAAATAAAATAAAAATTTGGAATATGTATGAATGATGGAGTTAAAATTAATACAACACATTTTAGTGCAGGGATGAGAACCATCTGATCTGCAGGTATTATTCAACCTCCTTGATGTGGTTTACTCCATCTACTTTTCAGTGAAATTACCAATTCAGTTAAGAGTCAATTGTGTCTTGAGGGACTGTATAACTGGCAAGGGTAACACACAATTTAAACTATTTGCTCTTGATCAGTACATACTAACTGATAATGTTGTCTTTTGGATACAAATAGTATTTTTTTTTAATTTCTGAAAAAACGTCTATTACTATGAATTTTTTTCATTATTTCTCCATAATTAGACCTAAGAAAACACAGGAACCTACTACTGAGCACTGGGCAATGTTTCTCAAGTCCCTAGTACAAACCATCCAGTCAAACTCTCTTTACATTCTGGCCTATCTGCAAATTTCTAGATGAAAGTAATATCAGTATTTTGTCAAAAACAATAATTCAAATATTGATGCTATTTAGAATTATTGTTTAATAAATCTTTGCTTAAAATAAAATATTACATTTATATTTGTAGAGACATGGATGGACCTAGAGACTGTCATACAGAGTGAAGTAAGTCAGAAAGAGAAAACCAAATACTGTATATTAACGCATATATGTGGAATCTAGAAAAATGATATAGATGATCCTATTTGCAAAGCAGAAATAGAGACACAGACGTAAAGAACAAATGTAAGGATACCAAGGGGGGAAGGGGGGGGTTGAGAGGAATTGGGAGATTGGGATTGACACATATACACTATTAATATGTATAAAATAGATAACTAATGAGAACCTACTGTATAGCACAGGGAACTCTATTCAGTACTCTGTGGTGACCTGAATGGGAGGGAAATCCAAAAGGGAAAGGATATATGTATATGTATGGCTGATTTGCTTTGCTGTACAGTAGAAACTAACACAACATTGTAAAACAACTATACTCTAATAAAAATTAATTTAAAAAACAAAAAAATAAAATATTACATTTATAAATTTTAGAAAGAAATTTCCATACTTCCCTATCACTACTCTGTGGACTCATTATTCTTTGTTTTATATTATGATTTTAGCTTCATTTTCCTATTCCAGTTTTATTTCACCTATTAATATTTTTTTCTTCTACCTGCATTTATGTTTGCAAATCATCATGAATCTGTTTTTGATGCAAGATGCCTTATAAAAATAAATGAATAACAAGGCATAGTTACATAGATATTGACATTATTGAATTCATTTAAATCAATATATTCTGATAAGATTGCGCTAATTGATTTTCTTCTGAGGAAATCGCAAGTCGAATTTCTCATCAAGGAGAAGTTAATTTAGTTCCCTGTGGCTACGTTTAATGATCCAATGACTTTGGCTTTAAAGTTATGGGTACAGATACTCAAGGTTTTCAAAAAGCAGTTTTATTTTTTATCATTCTGCTTACATATTGAGTAGTAAGAACTAAGTAAAAATTTTGTACTCTAAATGAACAGATTGAAGATAATTTGGAATGTTCTATGCAAATAGAATTTCTAGAAAAGTAACAAAATAAAAATATAATCTCAAAATTATTCATATAACTAAAACTTTTTGTTTTTGTTTGTGGTTTTGTTAAACATACTTCTTTATTTTAATTGAAGTATAGTTGACACAGTATTGTGTTTGTTAGTTTTAGGTGTACAGCACAGTGATTCAGTATTTTTGCAGATTATATTCCATTTTAGGTTATTACAAGATAAGGGATATAATTCCCTGTGCTATGCAGTATATCCTTGTTGCTTATATATTGTATGTACAGTAGTTTGTAGGTGTTATCCCATACTCCTAATTTGTCTCTCCCCCTCTCTCTCCCCTCTGGTAACCATAAGTTTGTTTTCCATGTCTGCAAGTCTGTTTCTGTTTTGTAAATAGATTAATTTGTGTTATTGTTCTAGAATCCTCATATAAGTGATATCACATAGTATTTATCTTTTACTTATTCTCTAGGTCTGTCCATGTTGCTGCAAATGGCAGTTTTTTGTTCTTTTTTATGGATGAATAATATTTCATTGTATATATGTACACCACACCTTCTTAAGCCAATCATCTGTTGATGGGTACTTGGGTTGCTTCCATGTCTTGGCTATTGTAATGAGTGTTGCTATGAACACTGGCGTGTATGCATGTTTTCAAATTTCTTTTTTTTCTGGGTATATACCCAGGAGTAGGATTGCTGGATTATATGGTAGCTCTAATTTTAGTTTTTTAAGGAACCTCCATACTGTTTTCCATAGTGGCTGCACCAATTTACATTCCCAACAACATTGTAAGAGGGTTCCCTTTTCTCCACACCCTCTCCAGTGTTTATTATTTGTAGACATTTTGATAATAGCCATTCTGACCAGTATGAGGTTATACTTCATGGTGGTTTCATTTGCATTTCTCTAATAATTAGTGATGTTGAGCATCTTTTCATATGCCTGTTGGCCATCTGCATTTCTTCTTTGGAGAAATGTCTATTTAGGTCTTCTGCCCACTTTTGATTCAGTTGTTGTTTCTTCAATATTGAGTTGTATGAGCCATTTGTATCTTTTGGAAATTAAGCCCTCATCAGTTGCATATTTTGCAAATATTTTCTCCCATTCTGAGGGTTGTCTTTTTGTTTTATTGATGGATTCCTTTGCTGTCCAAATCTATTGTTTGATTTGGCCCCATTTTGTTTATTTTTGCTTGTATTTCTTTTTCCTTGGAAGACTGCTATAAAAGAAACGTTGCTATGATTTATGTCAGAGAATGTTTTGCCTATGTTCTCTTCTCGGAGTTTTATGGTGTCATGTCTTATATTTAGGTCTTTAAACCATTTTTAGTTTACTTTTGTATATGGTGTTAGAGACTGTTCTAATTTCATTGATTTACATGTAGCTGTCCAGCTTTTCCAGCACCACTTGTTGAAGGGACTGTCTTTTCTTCATTGTATCAATACATTCTTGTCTCCATTGTAGTAGATTAATTGATCGAATGTGTGTTGGTTTATTTCTGGTCTCTCTATTCCGTTACATTGATTTATGTCTGTTTTGTTCCAATACCATGCTGTTTTTATTACTGTAGGTTTGTAAAGACACTTCTTATTAGTCTGGTACTGAGCTCTGATGTTGGACAGACATGGGTTTAGATTTGAGGACTCTTTTACTTATTGACATTCTCTATATTTCCACTTTTAGTTGGCCTGCTTATTATGAGTAATATATGCAGTTCAGTATGTGATACATTATACAGTACTGAGGACACATCAGCAGTTAATTACTCTTTCCACATCAATACTGCTGAGTATCACAGTGACCTGCTTTATACCTGAGGAGTAAGACCTTTCAATTTACTTTGAATTATGCCTGGTTTTCCTAGGTAATGTTTGGTATCAGGAAGTTTTACCAGTTGTTTACATCTCTTAACCTACACTTCACATCATGCTTACCAGTATAATACTTTTTGGTATTACTATTTAAGGAGGGCAAAGAAAAGAAGGCTCTATCACTGATATGATTTAATCCTATTTCAAGGAGTCTAGCCAATAAAGTAGAATAAAGAAATAAAATAATAAAAGGGAAAAGACAAGAATATTAGTAGAGAAACAAAGTTATCATTACTTCCTGGGATAGGGCGTTCTGCTTCCTATCGCTTCAAAAAAAATTGTCCCAGAACAATCGCTTGGGGGTGATTGTGAAAACTAAGGCTGACCTGGCATTTTTCTCTCTATCTCTCTCTTTCTCTGTCAATATAATCTCAGATCTTACCTATGTGATCACAGAATGGTGGCCTCAGAGCAGTCTGATTGCTCACATGTTGACTCAGGTTTCTGGCAAAAAAATGGAAGCTGCATCATCTTCTATGAGTAGCCTCAGAGGTCACTCTGCCATATTCAACAATTAAAGGGAAGTCTCTAGTCTACCCACAATCTTTTCTGGAGAAATAACAAGGTCACATTGTAGAAAAACCTGAAGGTGTGAGAAATTGTGTAGCCCTCTTTAGGAAATATAATCTGCAAATATAATATTCTACCTTAAAAAAAACAAAACACAAGAAAAACAATTGAAATCTTATTAGAGTTATTGTAGAGACTCAACTTTGTCAGCTGTATGAAATAGACAAACACCAATACCTACCTTACTAATCAGAAATCATCAATTATTCTACAATAGGGAGAAAAATATTTAATTTGTAAAGCAACTAAAACTGAATGTGTGTGTATGTGTGTGTGTGTTTTGATCACAAATGATATGGTATATTCATATTCATATTCATATATAATATTTTACATGATGAAAACCAAAAACACTTTATTGAGAGAGTTGATTTGCTTTGAAGGATTTAAACACACACTGAACATACCAAGTTTTTGAATAAAATTATAAAGTTTGTACAGATGTACATATATTTCATATATTTTGATGAAATTTCTAGGGAGTTTAATTTTTCAATGAGTCAAAATTATTTTAAAGTACATCTGTAAAAAGAGATATGTGAACCTAGCAAGGTCTCCTTTGGAGAACATATATGAAGAGGGATACTTTTTTACCAGATAATAAGTATAGAATAAACTAAAATTATTAAAATTATACAATATCAGTTATAGGAATAATCAGCTAGTTGGTGGAATAAAATGAAAATTTCATACATAGATGTAAGCACACATAAGAATTTGATATATTATAGAAATGACATTTGAAATCAGTAGGGAAAAGGATGGATTATGTAATTATTTATGAAATAAATTTTACTATTTGGGTTAAAAATTTACAGATATGTAGCTCACATTTGAAATTCAAGGGCTTAAATTATTGATGTATTAAATAGAAAACTGTAAAAATTAAATCATAAAGATAAAAATATAGAGAGATTAATATAATAATAAAACAGCAAATCATATATATATGTTGTAAAGAAAATCACAAGTTCATCATTTCTTTTAAGGAAATAATCAGTAATCTAAAAAATAGGTGTAATAAAAATAGTTTAGTAAAATTAAAATGCACAAAAAAGAGAGACAGAAAATGAAAAGATTAAGATTTATTATAAGAAGCCTTAAAAGCAAGATGTAGGAGAGGAATGCATTAACCTAAACACTCATAATTATGATTAGGAAATTTAAAAAGGAAATACAAATACTATAAATCAGAACATATGTATTAGCATTATATACAGTCACTGCTCTTATAGCAAGTTGATAATGACTAAGAGAAGTGATTAAACAAAGTGAGCAGATGTAAGAAAATGGGTTATTTTATCTTCTACCTGCGGAATTTATAAATAAGTATATCCTATTAGGAAGGCATAACAATGCATTAAAATAAATGTGTTTTTTGGAAAACCAATTTATGTCCTAGGAATTTATCCAAATAAAATAAAAGCAGTTGTGCAAAAATAATTTTCCAATATTTGCTCTGAACTGCGATTGCACATTGGAATCTCTTGGGAAGCTTTAAAAATTGTTGACACACCCAGAGTTTCTGATTGATTTGGGCTGTTCTCTTCCTTAGGGGCTTGTAACAATTCTCATGTGATTCTAATTTGCAGTCAAGGTAGAGGACAGTTAATCTAAAATTGTGTTCAATGAAGTCTGGCTTATACTAACGGGCTATTTTGAAGTAAACCAAATCCTAGGAGAATGGCTAAATGAGGTAAAGTATTAGTATGATGACAACTTTGAATCATTAAAACATAAAATAGCTGAGAATTAGTATAAACTGTTTTAAATCCATACATTCTAATCTACAAATTATGCCATATTTATATTATCCAATACTTTAACCCAGTAATATGGTTTGTCATTCCATTTACTAACCTCCTTTTATACACTCAATAAAGCGATATTCATTCCTTCTTAAATAGTCCATTTATCTTGTTTATTATTATTATTTATTACTTTGTTATTCAACATGGACCCTTTCCCCCCCAACAGCTCTCAGCTGATTATTGCTAATATAAAGAAAAGGTTTTGCATTTGACAAATAATTTGTACATTATTACTTTCAATAATTCAGTTTATCCTTTTCAGTGAATATGTGCTTTATTTCTTTTTGTGTTCCTTATTTCTTGACCAGAAATTTTTAAATGACTTTTGTTTGAATGGTTAAATGTGGTTTGTTGTCATGATTTTGAAACAAATGTATTTTAAGGAAATATCTATATATTTCATATCTTGAATTTGAATTTTTTGAATCAGATTTTGAATGTACCATTATTAAAAAAATTATACCAATTACTGCAGACCTCTTTTTAGATGGTGATTTCTATATTGATCATCTTATACAATACCAATTATGTTAAATATTTAAAATTTTCAACCTTGCATTTCTATGACTAAAAATAGTTTTTTTGGTGGATAGTTATTTTAATTAATTTAATTTTTCCATTTAACTTACTGGTAGGTTTTTAAAAATTTTAACACATGTTTATCAGTGCAATTTTCTATAGAGTTAATTTATCATGCTTACTATGTCAGTATTTTTTTTAATTAAGCATTATAGTTTTATTATTGATATATTTGTAATAATTAACTTGAGAAAATTTGAAGATGTTCGCTTTTTAATTGTTTTTGCAAAGATTCTATAATGACCCCTTAGCATAAGTACCCTTATTTCAGGAGGAAGTGGTTCCCATATGACTTATAGTAGTACCTCATGGTGTTTCTAGAGCTGGGAAGTGTCACTAAATGCAATATGAATCTGGTCCCTTCTGAATGTTTGGTCATATATTCAATCTTCTTATACCTACTGATCTTCTGACTCAGCAGGCCAGACCTCTTCAACTGTCTGGTCCACGTCTGACAGAAAGATGGATGCCTCCAATATCTTCTCTGCTCTGCATGCCTCTATCATGTCCAGCATATCCTGGAATTTTTTTTAAATGTCCTCTTCCAACACCTGAAAAAGAGATGGTGACTTTGTCCATCTACAAACCATACCCTGAGGTAAAAACTGTTGCCTAAGGAGCCATAATTGTTTTTACACAATGAAAATATTCAAAATATGAATTAGTTGTATGACAAAACTGAAAAGATATCTTTTTTAATGATGAAATCAAAGTAGGAATCTGCATGGCTGTGATCAAACCATAAACATTTTCCTCTACAATAAGAGTGCAGTTGATTCATATTTGGGAAAATGGAGAAATTATTTTTTATCTGAATTTTAGAGAATGCAGAGTTTTTTTTTTTTAAAGTTTGATATTTCATCTTTATTAGATTCATAAGCAACATTAATGATGGACCAGGTTGCTTTACTACTCCAGCTAGAAATCCCTCAGGCATCTCAAGTGTAATATCTAAAGCCAGGTTGTTTTAAATGGTTGGGGTTTTATTCTGTTTGTTATTTTGTTTCAGTATCTTCATTGCATGGCTCGGGTTTAGGTTGAAAGACTGAGGTGTCCGTGGGTAAAATCTCTCTCATTAGCACTACCTCATCCCTTTACTTTTCCAGTCATATTGTCAATTTTTATTTTTTATATTTATCATCCTGCATGTCTTTTAATGTGAACTTCAGGCAGTATTTATCTAGCAAGACGTTTTAAACTGGAATTAATTTGAGGCCTGATTCAGATTCTGACTTCTTCCTGATATTGTTGTATGTCTACACTGTTGGGTCCATGAAACAGTCAAAAAGCCTCAGGGATGAAAGATTGATTTCTACAACCAGTGAGTGCACCTGGTACTTACCTGACAGACCCTTGGTATCTGAATCTATTTAGCTGATGTCAAATGTTTTGCATAGTTTAAAATAGTTCAAGAGGGATTTTTATTTACTGTGTATACTGAAATAAACCATTGACCCTCTCATATTCTTTAGATTCTGAATATCAAAGTGAAAGTTGAAGACTATTAAGAAACTCTAGGTAGTACACACTTCATTCAATATCAACTTTACCCTTTCAATAAAGTAAAATTGCTACTGGATATTATAGTAAATGATCCCTTACAATGTAGGCAAAGTGAAATGGAAACAGCAACATTTAGAGAGTGACTTTAGGGTTTCAGGAGTCTTTTCATCATAATAAAAAAATGCAATTTTATTGAGTGGAAAGATGAGGTCAAGCGTATTTATTTAAGCTAAGTTTGGAGTACAAAAAGATCATCTCAAATGTTTTAATCCATTCCAATATAATTTTTTATCCTTGTCATGTCCTCTTAGGCCTTGTGTTATTTGACACAAAGAGTTGTTTACCAGTCTTAGGAGTCTTGATTTTGCTTTATGAGTTGGTAAGTTCGGATGTTTCTCCAACTTCCTATTTTCTTCCATTCTACTAAATATTCTCTCCAAAACTCATTTATGTTTTATGCTAGAATGATTAAATTATTCACAGCAAATAATGTTAAAAAATAAGTGGAGTGAATGCTTCTTTAACAGCAAAACATAATTTAAATAAGCAAAGGTAGAGGAGAACATAATGGCAATTTACCATGCTTTGAAAGCTGAATACCACAGCTTTAATAAATAACAAATCGTAGTAATGACAATTACAATGCAGAGTGATTATAAAAATGAAGAGTGGAATATAAATTTTAGTTAGTAGTATATTAGTTTCCTATTACTGCTGTAACAAATTACCACAGACTTAACAATACTAACTTATTTATTCTCTTACAGTTCTGAAAGTCAGAAGTCTGAGATGGGCCTGGTGGGATAAAATCATGGTGGTGGCAGAGCTGTGTTCCTCCTGAAGACTCCAGGGGAGCCTCTTGCCTTTTCCAGCTTCTGTCCCAACCCCCCACATTCCTCACAAGGGGCCCTTTCCTCTCATCACTCCAACCTCTGTTTCCATCATCACCTCTCCTGTTCCAACTGTGACTCATTGCCTCACTTTTATAAGGACCCTTGTAATTACATTGAACTCCCTCCTATAATCCAGGGAAATCTTCCCATTTCAAGATCTTTAGATTAACCACATTTGCAAAGACCCTTTTGCCATGCAAGGTAGCATATTCACAGATTCCATGGATCCACAGGAGACTTTTGGGGGTCAGCCTATCGCAAATAGACATTATATACTTTTGCATTGATTATCAAATGATATTCTAAGAAAAAGAACTCATTTATATGGTCATATCATAGGTAATAATTGCATAAAAGTCAGGGGAAAAAAACAACATGTCTACATACCTTCATTTCGAAATCTCTACCATCATTGTTATTTCACATACTTGTTTTACTCTTGGTATGGCTTTAGACTTTTAATTTATAATATATTTGGTGTGTATGTCCTAAGGAAAATAATTGTTTTAACTTGGTCTGATAAAAATGAAAATAGGATGAAAATGAGCATAAGTTAAACATTTATAAAATACTTAATATCAGTAATCCCATTATTCTTGTTTTTATCTTTAATTTATAATTAATCAGGCTTGCATATGTTAGTTCTTCTTTTACCTTAAAAGTGGATAGAATATAAATTATATTGAGTAAACAGTGAAGTAACCAAAAGTGCAAGGAGAGATTTTATCTTTTTTGATGATAATGACAAATGTATTGATTTGCTAATATTTTAACTTATATTTCTTTAATATTGTTATTTTAAAAACAATTATAGTAGTTCAAATGATTGATATTATTACAGATTTACCTCTTATTCATTCACCCTTCAGGATCTAGTAAAGTACCATGTACATCTCAAATAGCCAAATACCTGCTGGGACATTGATCTGCCTATCCAAGGCAGAGTTTCTGCCTTCGCCCCTACCCCTTCATTATTCCATCCTGACACCTAAAACAATGCATGGAACTTAGTGCTCAAAGACATGAATTGAATAAAAAATACTAAATTTGATGATAATTCTGCTAGAACATTTTTTCCTCAGTTGTTGTTTATTATTCATTTGCCATATATTTTTTTTTAAGTCTGCATTGATGAATGCATAACTATCTCCTTGAGAGGAGGTACTTTTACTAGACAAAACAATGACATATCTAAAGGGTTTCAATATAAATGTTATGTGTTGGGTTAAAATAGTGCATCTATTATTGATCATACTGTTGATCAAAGACTTGGTATATCATTAGTACGTTCACAACAGCACCACATTTTTCTAAAAATTGTTGTTGAGGTTTCAAGATATAGCTAAAGTGTTACTGTAGTTTACTCAATGCCATTTTAACCCTTCAATGGCAAAAAACAAATAAAAATTGGGAACTGATATTAGTGTTTGCAGTGCATTCTGTTTTTTGATAAAGATGCTATCAAATTTAAGCAGGACCCATCCAGCTATGATCAATTATCTGCTATTCAGCAAAACATTTTACTACTGCCAAGACACTTGACAAATAAAATAAAAATGTGTCAATGCCTGTCGTTACCATGCATAGACTCTTCTAACAACCAAAGAGAAATGATAATTTCAGAAGGTTTAGATGAATATATTTGTTTACTCTCATAAGCTATGATTCAGCTCTTCTGAAACATTTATTTCATGAAAACTTTGTCATTTATGTGTCTTGTCTCTCAAAATTTTGGTACATTCTAACACACTGTCAAAGTCTATCCTTGAAGAGAGAAATGTAGAATATATAAATGCACTTGGTACTAACTAAATAAGCAGAAGATTAGTGTGGCATACTTTTCTAGGCTTAGTAGGAATATCACATATCATAGTAGTAGCTGAATAATGTAAAGTGAAGCATCTTTTAGTGAATTTGGTAATTATTGCTGTATGAATTTAGGACCCACACTATCCAACTGTGCAGCAGAAAACTGGCTATGACAATTTCCCTTAAAATAATTTATTGCAGAAGATCAGATAGTAGTTTCTTGATTCCTATTTTTAAGTAACTATTATATCTCCTAGAAAATGTAAGTAAATAAGAATGAAATAAATTTATAACAAGTATATTTGAAAAATAGAGAAGTATGGGCTTCATCTGTTCATGGACATTTTTAGCCAATTTATTACTTTCTGATGTTCTTCCACAGGGCAAACTTTGAATTTATCTGCAGTTGCAGTTCACCAATTATCCAATACACTTGGAAATTAGCTAGCATTTCTAAGAGGAATTTTGATAGCAAAATAATTCTATAGAACACTTTGGCATTAATTCATGAGTATTTATTATATATATTCAGTATGTGGAAAATATACATGAAATAAACAATTCCTAAGAATAAATTGGTGGTATTTTCACCTGAAAAGTGGCTTTCTAGTTCATTCTATTTATAAAGCAATAATAACATGTTGGGAGATGGACAATTCTGTCCTCAAACATTTAATTTTTCAACAAGATAAACATGTTTTCTAGCTCTTGTTAATAAAGTTGAATCTGTTAAATATTATAATACCTTGTACACATAAATTTTGAGAAACAGTATAGTAAACAAGGATCTAGGATTAGTAATGAGAGATCCAGAAATTTGCGGTGCCCTTGGACAAATCATTTTAATAATAGTCCACAGGCACAGAGTGTAGTGCTGGTGGTGGTAGTTGTATGGGTATAAACTGAGTGTTTCTATGGTAAATACTTTCAAAACACTTTATACATACTGTCTCATTATTTAATCTTTAAAAAAAAGTGTGTATTAGACTCCTATTTAAGAAATGAGGAAACAAATACTCTGAGAGACAAAGCAACTTGGACAAGATGCTAATCCAGGTTTTTAGAGCACATCCAGAGCCTTTATTATAATTTTGAAGGTATTTACCATTCTTCGGTTGCGAAGGCTTTACATTCAAATTAAATACACTTACATACAATAGAGTAATTTATTGGATTAAATAAGTAAAAACTGGAGATGTATGTTAGAGATAAAAATCAGACTGCCAGGACTCCCTTTCTCATGACTGTCCCTTTTCACTGCTTTTCTCAACATGTGTGGTTCATACTGTCCAGCCCTCTGTATCCAGGACACCAGAAGTGGGATGTGTGAGGACCAGCACCTCACATGACCCAGCCAGACCACATGACCATCTCAAGGTTAACCACTGATGCCTGTCAGAATGGTTGTCTCCCCCTGTGTGTCAGTGCCATTTTTCCGCCATGGGACCAGAGAATGTGCTGTCGTAGTTTTGAGTGAATAAAGAGTGGTTTTCTAAGAAAAAGGATGTTCTGTCTGGACATGAGAAGAAACAAGCACTAAATGCAGTCAATTCTTGGCTGTCTGATATCCGCACACATACACACAGGTTTATCAACACCTTTCTGTATATAATATCTAAATTCATTCCTTGTTATTATACAAAAATGTTACGTACAATCAAGGACACACCTACTCAAAAACCACAACCAGTCACCTGACTAAACTTTAAGTTTGAAACTTCTGGATCTTTTCTATTTCTCTCCATTTAAACCTCATGCGGCTTCTCATACATGATTGAAATCTATGAACCATCAGAAAGATCCAGTTATTCCTAACATTCCCAATTCAAAATGGTAAATGAGACATGGGATGTCTTCAAAGAAAATTCCCATTTAGAATAGTGGAAATGATAAGGAACTTGTGTGAATCCAGTCCAGATCTTATACCAAATCATTCATTCATCCATTCAGTCATTCATGTAAACAAATAACTATTGAGCCTCCTATGTGCCAAGTACTATTCTAGGCACTGAGTAAAGAGTAGGGAGGAAAATAGCTGAGGTTTCTGTTGTCATGGAAACTCTAGTAGGGGAAGAAAGAAATTAAAGACTGACTAACTGAATACAGAAGAACATAAAACATTATGAGGGTAATAAATCAAGGGAGTGATGGAGCAAGTGACTGGGGTGGGATGCTATTTTAGATATCACTGGTGATCAAGAAAGCTCTCTGAGAAAGGGACTTGACTGATGAGGAAAAGCCATCTACATAGAGATCCTTGAGAAGAGCATCCCAGAAAGAGGAAGTAAAACCCTCAAATCCTCAAGTTTTGTGCATTCAAGAAACAGAAAAAAGGCCAGTGGGTATCAGAGCACCATAAGCTGAAGCAAGCTAGCAGTGATGGTCTGAGAAGTAGGCAGAGTGCTCACAGTTTTAGGTTTTGTACACCGTATGTTAGCATTTGGACTTTAAGTGTAATTTGGGAAGCCAATGGAAGAACATAAGCTGAAAACAAATGTTTGTTTCATATTTTTAAAAGGTTAATAGATTATTGTGGTCAAGTGTGAAGGTAGGCATCTGTTAAGGAGATAAGCTAGGCTAAAATATGTAACTTCTAAGGCAGTAGCAGTGACAGATGGAACAGAAGCAAATATTTGCTGTATAACAATAAGACCTGCTTAAAGATTGAGCTTGTTGGCTGAGTGATTCAGAGACCAACCATAGGTTTGAGACCTAAAGTATTTAGTGAATGGTGTCATTTAAAGGGATATATATTTAGGGGCACAATAATTTCTCTGTGTAAAAGTAGAGCAAACCAGAAATCAATTGCATATACAAGCACAGGTTTCTTAAAGGAGATACAAATGTTAGAGGTATGAAGTTGGGAACTATTAGCAAATACATTTGCATTTACCTAGATGGAGAATATAGTCAAAAACACAAAGGCACCCATGACCACATATGAGAACGTATTATGAAGTTCCTCTATTAGGTGTCTGGTAATGTAGCAGCCAAATCCTAGTGGTTTCTAGACACCAATAATGCTCACAAAGCAAGGCCAATATAAGAAGCTGAGAGTGGAGCAATGGGGAGAGTAGGCCATGAAGGTGAGGGTGTCAAAAGTTGAAATTGTTCATGTCTGTTTGAAGGTTTATGTTCTAAATACAAAATCTGTTTCTGCCTCCTATTATACTGCTTACAGTATATAGATAGATAGATATAGATATAGATATATAGACATATATATGTTGCTTTATTGTCTCAGAAGAATGGTATCTAACTCAAGGTACTTAGTAAACACATGTTAATTTGATTTTCCAGTAGGAGAACATTAGTGTTGTCCCATTATCACTATAAATTTAGATGATCTAGGGTTTAAAATTGAATACTATAAATCAAGGATATTATAACATATTATCCATAGTCAAGGCCACTAGGGAAACGGCGTTGGCTTGGTAGAATCTTAAGAGTTGTTCTTGACCTTGGGTTGCCCATCTCCAGAAAGCATGTCCAAACTGAACCTGGCTCTCCTAGTGGCTTTCTCAAAGGAACTATAAGTTTCAGAATAATTATTACCCCATAATCCTTTATACCTTCTTCCCAATTCAATGTTGTAAGCATCCAAGTCTGTATGATTAGGGAGTGTGTGAGGAATGGGGAGCTTTCCTTATCAGAAAAGCTAGTTTGTGACTTCTACAATTTCCATTTTTTCCTTAGAGGACATTGATCCTTTCCTGTTCAGCTGAGATTTCTTGTTTTATGATCTACACCATCCACTTATAAATATTGAAAACTGTAACCTTTACTTGACATTTTGAAGTTTCAGGCTAAACCATGATAATTATAAATTTACAGAGAATAAACATTCTTGTTTTTTACACGTACAACCTTCTTTACAAAGTATCGCAATTGGGCCAAAGTCAATTAAAAGAAATATAAGCTGTTTTGTAGATGAATTATTATTCAAACCTATCCCATTTTGAGATTTCCTGGCATTGACTTGGTGTAAGGTGCACATTCTGAACATTTAGTGCCCTCTCTAAGAGTCCATATCTGACCTCTCTGTGGCTATAAAAATGATGACTCATCAAAAAGCCAATTACATTTTTTAGAAAATTGTTAATAGATTAGTTACTTAGCAATCATTCTGCAGGCCTGCTAAAGGTCTTTGGCTGGAGACAAAGTGGTAGCCAACATGGTATCAATCTCCAACCTCCAAATGCCTAAATCAGATAGAAGCAATAAACCTGCTTAAAAATAACTGAAATATATTACTCAGAATTTATCATGTAATTCTAAATGTGCTAATGGAATTGAACATGCCTGCTCAACAAGAGGAAAGGGTTCTAGAATATCATGGCAAAATGCTCCAGGAAAATGGCCAATGAAAGAAGCTGTTGGAAAAGCAGAGAGATCACTGGAGGAACATTACTTTTATGGATCCAGGCAGAAGTCATCTACCTAGGGTAACTGTTTAAAGAAATGTGTCACCTGAGAAATACTGGGATGGGCTAGCTAGTATCCTACTCCCTAGACTTAAATACCAGAATCAAATATTTAATTAGTCAACTAAATATAAATGTTTTAAATTGTGTGCATCATGAAAGGAAGTATATGCATATAAAATGGGATCACCTCTGCAGTACCAGGAGAGACAAAATATCCTGGGTTATTATTAGACTCAACTCAGAGACTGTGCTTATACTCAAGAAAATTCAAACATCTCACACAGGTTCTGTTTTGTAGTGCTCGCTGTTAAGAAGACTTGCTGTTTTAAATTCTAATCTCCCCCAAATAAAATCCCAATTAAATATCAACTTGTTTGTGTGTAATTAGACAAAACTTGTGTTTGTTTTTAAACATTGAAGTATATACAAATAACGATAGCCTGAAAATATATTTGAAGAAGAGATTAAAATATGGGAAACTAACCTTATAATTTATTAAAACATATTCTAAATCTCTGGTAATCAAAAAAGTATAACCTTTTCAAAGAAACAACATCAAATAAAATAAGTAAAAAATAAATTCATGGGTGCAAAATAATTTAAGATATGATAAAGTCAAATTTAAAATAATTCTAGACATACATATTTTTTATGAATTGTGTTGAGAAAAATATTGAGAAATTATTTTAAACACATATAACATACACAGGATCAATTTCCTTAAAGTTTAAAAGTTCTACAATGAAAACTACTCTGTAGAATAATGGACAAAAAATATAAGTAGTGCACAGATTTAAAAAGAAATATAATTAGCTAATAGGCATGTTAAAAATAATGCACAACATAAAAACAAATGTAAGAATTAAAATATCAACAACATTGAATATTTTATGTGTCAGTTTGGGAAAGATGAAAAATTATGACAATACTGATTTGTAAGGAAACCCACTGTTTACTAGTTTAAACAGTTCCAAAATTTGCTATAAGTATATATATCCATTTTGGTTTTACTATCTTTTCCTTATTTCCTTTATTGTTTTATTCAGTATTTCATGCACAGTGGGCTGCCAGGCATGAGGAGATGTGTCAGGAATAGTGAAGCACCTGGTATTGACTAATCCACGACCTGTGGTATTTACCAAGCAGGGTGACTTGTGTGGAGGAGGTTTATCTTTGCAAGTTGCTCAAAATTCCTAAAGAATTTTAGGGACTTCACTCCATATGAGCATCTATTATTTAATTTTCACCATTGCTGTTACTGATGGGCAAAGGAGACCACTTAGGCTTTTCAAGGATGTCTAGAATGCCCATCTTGAGAAATGAGATGATTCATAAATGTGAAATGTGAATGGTTCACTGAAAGTCTTGTTCTCCTTGACTGGGAAGTGTTGTCTTCCTCAATCACCATAGAGGTAAATTCTAGCAATGAAAGGAAATAATTTTAAAGGAATTTAGAATCAATTACTCTGATTTGTTCCCTCAATTGTTCAAGGTTACTGACATTAGAGACATGGCTTATAAAGAACAATGTACTCATTTCACATCTCTTTGTTGGAAAGGGTACATAACGTTATTTCTGATACTTTTCCCTTAATTATTGTTTCAATAAGAGGATATAGGGAAATTATTCTCTACGGGTCTCTAGGGGTCTCTTCACATCTTGTGAGTAGAGGCACTGGCTGCAGTTTATCCCTTCAAGGATGTTTGCATAGCGAGCAGTCTTGGGATGGAGAGAGAGGAGCAAAGGGCACATTTGTTTGCTCTCCGATATGATAAGTATAAACATAATGTCCCCTCCAGGACAAAGGCCAGGAAGACCCCCCTCTCCATTATGAAGGATTCTAGTCCTAAGCTTGGGTTCCCTTTCCTGTGTGACTCAATGCATCTACAGATTTTATCTGACCTTCTTTATGTCAACCAGAAGGACTTGGGGTTTGAGGAACCAGTGCAAATGCTAATATTCAACTACTGCTCTGTCTGTATTAATCTGTCCTTTGTCTCTGACTCAGAAGTTTTGTGTCTTCTACCAGAATCCATAAAGCTGTGACAAGTTAAATTATTAGTTTGCAGATAAGGTAAATTCTCAGACCTTCACAGTTTTTGATAGTGGATATTGTCAATAAATCATAAAGTAATTCATTAAATTTTAACCTGATGAATCCTTGATATTTCTTATCAAAAGATCAGTCCTCAGCATAAAGAAATTCATTTTAATTTAATATTGGTTAGTGCAAAGATAATTTGGGTGATATTAATTGAAATCTATATGAAAATGCATGGCCACTATCAGTTCTTGTTTTTTTAGATCAAAATCTGGAACATGGAGGAATTGATTATCTAAAATAAAAGATTCTTCTCTCTTGTTAATCCCTTTTCTCTTCCTTGCCCTGCCCAGGTGAACCCAACTCCCTTCACCAAGTACCTGAAACTATGACTCTGGACACCAGAGTCTGCTCTTAGAAGTGATAATAAATTCATACAGGTGGAAATGACCCCCAAGAGAAGGGTACAAAGGAAAACTGCTCATGCAAGGAATCTGGGGAATTCCTCATTCGGGGACAAGGTAGAGGAAATACAGTCACGAAAAGAGACTGAACATGGACCTTTTGAGAAAAGGACTGGAGTAAGACAGTGTAGTATCAAGGAAACAGAGAGAAAAGGGCATGAAAAGAATGTGGTGTATAGTGGGGTCAAACACTGCAAGAAGGACACTTAGCATGAGGCCTCCAAGGAGGCCAACGGGTTTGGCAATTAGGAGGTCACTGATGACATTTAATCTTCAAGTCACCACATAAGTCAGCTAATGAAGACAAAGCTGTCTCATGCCCTCAGTGTATCATCATGTCAACCCTACAGTGAATGATATTATCCACAGGGTAACACTTAATGATGAGCACTATTGTGATTAAATTGCTATAGAGTACCAATGGGAGTGTTCATTGCAACCCTTTAAATACCAGCAGCATGATTAATACTGTAGAACAGACATGCCAGAAATAGATAGTGGTTTGCCATTTACATCACTGTTAAATTTTGTCACCCTTAGGAGTTTATTGATGTGAAATGAAGTGCATTTATTCAAATAGAGTTAGTTCTGCTTTATAAGGAATAAGAAACTATTAAAGTGAGCTTATACATACAGAAAATAGTGGAAGTGTTTTCTAATATGCATATGTTGTTGCTGTTCTATAATTGCTAAGGCTATTGTTTCTATAATTTGGAGTATATTTAAAGAAGAACTATAATGACTGTTGTCATGTCAAACATGTCTTTAAGAAAAGTTACCTTTTAGATGCATTAAAGATGTATATCCTATTATAGGCATTTTCTGTATTAAGAAATTCAATTTTCTGTAACTCTGTTGTTCTTCTATTGTTAAAGCATATTTTTCTCTCAAAAATGTATACATTTCTAGATTTCCTAGACTATCTTATATTTGTTCTTACACTTTTAAAGAATAACCTTTAAGTGTTAGACCCGTAGTATACAATAGTATAGTAAATTGTTAAAACTTTATCTTCTTGGTTAAAATTTGCTTTACATGTCAAAGAAGAATGTGTGTATATGTACATATGTGATTGTGTGTGTGTGTGTGTGTTAGATCAGGGGTTGACAAATATTTTATGTGATAGAAAATGCTGTCAACTCTGCCAGCCAAAAAGTCTCTGTCACAATTATTCTTATTTTCCACTATAGTGAGAACACAGTCACAGATAACTTATACACGAATGGGCGTAATGGTTTTCTAATAACACTTCATTTACAAAAACAGGTGTGGAGGGATGGGGGCGGATGTGGCCTGAGAGGCTGCAGTTTGCCAAACTCTGTTATAGATAGATGCAACTGGTTCATTCACGCCGATCATTGTTATTTAGAGTAAGATGGAATCAAGTGTGTGTAAAGGACACCAAAACCTTTAAACTAGGTAATAGTAAAAGATGTATAATTTTCAAATTACAAAATGACTCAAAAATAGCAAATTAAATAATCCATATACATATTACAACAAAATGAATGTACAACACAGAAAGCATCAGAAAGATGACAGAAGTGAGACCAGCGTCTTCAGTTAAGTTTTCTTCCTAGGGAAGAAAAATACACGGTGGTTATTTATGCTTTGAAATCAAAGTTATTTCTAAGAATATAATATATGGAAAACAGAGACACATCAATTGTAAAAGTATAAGTATACATCAATTAAATATAGCTAGATAAAAAATTAAATGACAAATTAAATAAAATAATGATATTAGATTGTAGAGCAAAGAAAAAAAAGATAGAGTGAAGGAATACATTTACTCCAGAGAAAAATGTCAGCAATAATATTTGTGCACCAGGTGTTGTAAGAGCTAATTATTCTTAAATGTGAAAAATAAATTTACAGGTGTAAAATGGATATGTGAGCAATGAAATAAACTTTAAAGAGGAAAGATAATTTATATATTTTACCTTTTGGAGAATACTCTTTACAATTTACATTGGATACTTGCAAGAATGGATTTTATACTAGACCCCCGGAAATTCTTCAATAGTTTCATAAAATTCAATTTTTTTGCTTTCCCCTCTAGATGATGTGTCTCTGTCCTCATCTGGTCTTTCTCTCTGCCTGAAGTTCAGTCAGGAGGCTGGAGGCGGAGCCCCACCTGGGAATCCTGTTGTGATCAAGGTGGGGTAAAGAGGAACAGGACGGTGGCAATCTGGACCTTCTATGAGGCTCCTTCCCTAGCCTGTCATTTCAGTCCTTCAGTTCTGCAAAGCAACTGAACGAATAGACAAGCAAACAGCAACAATTATTTTTGGTTGATCTATACCAGTGTGCCGTGTGTTTCATCCCACAAGTTGTGATGCATGACTAAAACACTGTTGGAGAGTTTTGTTTAAGTTCCATTTGCGGTGGAGATGGAATATTCTATCAGCACCACACATTTACATTCTGACACTGTAAATGGATTCAGCTCAAGGAAAAACCAAGCCTACGGGTCTTCCTGACTCCAGCTCTGCTTTCACAGGTCGACTTGAATGGGTGTGTTCTCCCTGCCAGGACACAGACCAACAAGGCCAGACACCATCTCCTCCTTTTTCATGAGAGTCTTCTGTTACTTTACAGCCTCAGGATGGGTGTATCATGAGAACTGTGGTGCAGCAGCTAGATCTCCAACCACCTAAAAAACTACATGTTTACAGGCATTGTGTGAATGGATTCAATTTCAGTTGCTTTGGTTACAAAGGTCTTGCATATTTAAATCAAGGAACAAATAATAGGGGAGGCACGAAGGATTGCACTGTTTAATTGCAAACAATAGAATTTTCTTTTTTTCTAGACATGTGTTTCCCGTAGATGAAAACTGCATTATGCATTCCAATTCTGTCATAGGTAGTTGGTGAAAAATTTCCCAGATGTGGGCAACAAGTTGATAAATTGCTCTGGTTTTTGAATTTTTGTACGATTCTTTAAATTTCCATCCAAACTTCAGGGGCACTAATAGAAATTGTCAGGTTTTCCTGGTCAGACACCATTTCTAAATTTACCATTTGACCCAGCAATTCCACTCTTAGGTATATATCCCAAAGTAATGAATACATTGGAAAATTTCTTCCAAATATTCACAGCAACATTATTTATAATACCCAAAATGTGGAAAGATTTCAAATGTTGATCAACTGATAAATGTAGAAAGAAAATATGCTATGCCTATACAATGGAATACTATTTAAAAAAATACTGCCTCATGCTACAGCATGACAAACCTCAAAAACATTATGCTAAGTGAAAGGAACTAGATGCAAAGGATCACATACTATATGATTTCATTTATACAAAATATCAGAAAAGGAAAATCTATGGACTCAGAAAGTAGATTTGTGCTCATCAGTGCTGAGGGTGAGAACAGGATTGACTGCAAATAGACACAAGGAACGTTTTCGGGTGATAGAAATCTAAATCTAAAACAATGGCCATTGAACTGTACACTTAAAACTTGTGTATTTCACAGTATATGAATTATACTTCAATAAAGTTGTTAAAATAAACATTACTACAGTAACGTTTCTTTCTCTACACAAATATTTTGCATGCTATCTTGCATCACAAGTAAATATTGCCCCGTGAATTATTTTTATTGTAAAGTTGGCTGTGATCTCTTTGAGGACAGAGACTCATAAGGGCTCTTCATTTCCTGGTCTTCCAGGTGTTGGGTTCTTACATGCAATAGTTTCAATGATTGGCCCCTTACTATTTGTGGAGCCATGGGGTAAATCATGGCAGACTGGTAATATTCCAACACAGGCTCAGCAAAGTATTGAATTGGGCCACTTTGATAAAAATCCAAATTGAGATTTAAACTAAAATTGTAGGGATAAATAAAGATGTGGCATCTGATTTTGAGACAAACCCAAAGATTCATTATGCTAAGGGTATACCCCTAGGGTGAGAGCAAAACCTCAGCTCTTAAACTGTAAGATAAACCCAGGGATGGCACGATGTAGGAGGAATGAATAGACAAGATTCAAGAGCAATGGTGGACATGATCCTCACATTCTCAAGTTTTTCCAGGCCTGAGAGGTTCCAGGTAGCAAGCCCTGAGAATTTGATTAAGGCGCAGTGAGTACTCATGGACAGTAATTCTGATCCTTGAGAGTAAACTGGAGTCCCGTTACAAAGGATATGGCTCAAATAACAGGGGATTTTGGTCAGAAAGACTCAAATCCCAACTCCATTCTTACTGGTTATGTGATCTTAGACAAGATACTTAGTTTCAAAATCCTCAGTTTCCTCATGTGTAAAGTGGTTTTGATAATACCTCACAGCCAAAGCAATTTGTACAATATAAAGCACTTACAGAGTGTCTGATATGTAATCAGTTACCATTTATTATTGCTAAAGGTTTGGTCTGATGGAAACAAGGTCAGAATCTAGTTACTGGGAAAATCCAATAAAGAAATTAGTCAATCTCTGAAGAGGAAGCAGATATTTGATTATTTGGAAGATGGATAAAATGTTAACATGTTCCCCAGCATCAGGATTGAGCAGCAAGTCTCACAAACATGCATGCCTTCAGTCTTGGGTCCTACAATATGAATAATCAGTGATACTAAATGGATGCATATTTCATAGCAGCATTAAAGGGTATCATTTGCCTTTATAGGGCAACGACATGTATTGAATCTCAATCTTGCACATGAATGTTTATAGCAGCTTTATTCATAATTGCTAAAACTTGGAAGCAACCAAGATGTCCTCCAATAGAGGAATGGATAAACAAATTGTGGTACATAATGGAATATTATGCAGCACTGAAAAGAAATGAACCATATTAAGCAATGAAAAGGCATGGAGGAAACGGAAATGCACTTAGTGGAAGTAGCCGTTTGGAAGAACTACATACCATGTGATTCCAACTAAGCAACATTCTGAAAAAAGGCAAAACTAGGAAGATGATCAAAAGATCAGTGGTTGCAAAGGGTTGGGAGAGGGGAGGAATGAAAAGGCAGAGCACAGAGGATTTTTAGGGCAGTGAAAATACTTTGCATGATACCATAATGGTGGATGCATGTCATTATACATTTGTCAAAACCCATAGAATGTACAAAACCAAGAATGAACTCTATTGTAAACAATGGGATTCAGAAAAAGATTGACTTGTCAGTGTAGGTTCAGCAATTGTGGCATGTACCACTCTGGTGTGGGATGTTTGCAATGGGGAGGCTGTGTGTGTAGAGACAGGTGTATATGGGAAATCTCTGTGCCTGAAGCCAGCAAGGTTAGGGTAGTTTGTTATAGCAGCCACAGGAAACTGACAAAGCTTACAAAATTGTTTTGAAATGAAATTGTATAATGCTATTGAACCTAAAATGAAGGTGCTGAGCTGACCCCTCCCTTCTATCCCCAATTTTTTTCTTTTGAAGGAACATGCATAGAGACAGTATTCTTCTAGGAAAAGGATTTCATAATATTATCAATCTATCATAAGTAAATTCACCTTAGTGCTCTACCAGGTTGGTCTTAAATCATGCCTCAATCTTTGAATCCTGAGGTTAGTGGTATGTGTGTGTGTGTGTGTGTGTGTGTGTGTGTGTGTGTATGTGTGTGTGTGTTTTCTGCTTCTCTGATTTACACTGTTGGGTCAACATAGGACTCTAGTGCATGTAGAAAATGAAATGTATGTGTAGTGTAAGGACGCTCTTGCCAAAGGAGTCTTTTCTATGTACACATACTCTTGAATGAGCATTTCCTCTCATTTATTTGAGAAGAGTAATAGAGACATCTTTTCACCCCTTGGGCATTTTTTTTCAGTCAACTAAATCAAATCCTACTCGTATCTCCTGGTCTTTCAATTATTTTTATGGCTTGTTCTACTCCTTTCTCCAATTTATTTTTTGCCCATTTAAAATTGGGAAATTAACCAGTGAATTTAGCCTGCATTAGTTTTTGCCTGCAGCATACAGATGAGGCATATAACTTGCCAATATCATTGGAGATGTCTTTAGTTAGTTTGCTTTGTTTGATCAGTAATAAGACTTGATTTTTAATTAATCCTAATAGCACATACACTACCAGATAGTTGTTATCCTTTGAAATAGTTACAGCAGGTGAAATACTTTTTCTGATATTTGCACTGCTCCAAACAATTTCACATTTCCTTTACAGCAATTGCCTATAGAGTTAGTTTTCAGGTTTAACAATAAAATGAGCATCTCACTAGTTGCAAGTCCTGATTCATTTCACCCCAGACAAGAACAATATCTAAATTTATCAACCATCAATTTTTATCCATTTATAAAAATTTAATCTGTATTTTGGAGGGTTTTATTTACCACATTTGAGGATATTTTAAACCAAGATTTTATGTTAAAATGACCTAGTATTTCTTCTGGCAGTAGTTAAATAGAAACAGCTTTCTCTTGCAGGAAAAGTCCTTAGACTCAGGCAGGGAACCCTGGTCCTGGGGCCTCAGGGGAGCTCTGGGCTTTGGAAAGGCTGCCTGGAATTTTCCAAGCCCCACCTCGTGTGCCTGGGGCTGCTGGTCCCAGTGCGGTCTGGACAGGGAGCTCTGAGCACATACCCAGGCACATGTGCCAGGCCCTGGTTTTCCCAGAGGAGTACTCTCTGTCTCTCCACTCCCACCTGATATCCAGATGTTCAGGAGATGGCGAGTTGGCACCTGTGGTCTGGCACCCCACCAGCATGATGCTGACACTCTGGTTTGGGGTGACACTGTTTACCTCGGGGGCAGGTCCACCTCTGGGCAGGTGGGCATATGGGTACTCACCCACAGCGCCGAGGTCAGCCACTCTCTCCATGGGCTCTGCCCACTGTCAGGCCAACCTGAGTCTTTTGATCTGCAATGTCAGCAGGATCCACAGTGGTGCTGACATGGGGCTCTCCTAGGGTGGTCTGAAGCCACCTGGAGATGAAAGAAAGACTTGGTTCTAATCGTTCTGTCCGTGGTCCTGCCAGCCTTCCCCACTCCGGGGTGTATGGATGCTCTTGGCCTCAAGGTTGAAAGAAGGCCTGCAGCAGCCTATAGAGTTCAAGAGAAGACATGGTTGGAAAGTGTGTTTTTCTATGTTTACACTCTGAAAGCTGGATAGAAAAAATTAACATGACAAGGCAACAAATTACCATTCACATTTTAATGCATATTTTGGACAGGACTTGCAATTGGGGTCATCATTAACCAAGAAGAGTGACAACCTTTGAGAGAGTCATTGCTGCACAATTGACAGGATAGATGATGTGTCAGTGTAACAGTGCGACCAGCACTTAAATAAAAGTCCTTGTGAAAATAAAGGGCAAGAAGAACTACACTGTTTCAATAGAAACAGGGCCCAATAAGCCCTGAGTAATAGCAGCACTACCGTTTTTTCTTAGGGGGAACTCATGAAATTGTGAAGAAATGGTGCATTTGGCAAGAAAAAAACATGAAGAGATGGTGCCTGCACCCGACAAGGAGGCGATGTGCTTGGACACTATGAATTCCTCATCTACACTGATTGGACGTTAAGCAAATATGTAAGGAAGCACGTTTTCTTTACACATCTTTTTAAATCTTCATTAATAAATCACTATAATTTTCATGAAGCCACACATTTTGTAAAATCTTTTATCTTTTAATAAAAGTGTTTATTTAGACAAGGACCCACACACACAGAAATATTTGGTCATATTCCTACACACCCCTTGGGCAGCCCTGTACTCTAGACAAGTACCTATACTGACTTCTGATTCACATAATAGTACGTGTGATTTGTACTGTAATTCATTCATCTAGTAAATAGCTGTTGAGCTCCAAGTAAGAGCCAGAAAACGCTTGTTGGGGACAGTGAAGACGGGTATATTTTACAAGAACACCCTCTCTGAAGAAATGGCATTTAATTTCAGGTTTTGGTGAAGTAAAAGTAAGTGATGCAAAGATCTGGAGAGAAATTATTTTGGGTAGAGGGAGCAGAAAAAGCAAAGCCCCCCAGACTTGCAGCAGGATGGTCAGTGTGGCTAGATCTGAATTATTCTATGGTCTGAGCATCAGCCTATCACATTGGGCTGGTACCTACTTGTCAAGAATATATATATTTTTTTCCTGAGTAAGATGGAAAATCACTTGGATATTTTGAACAGTACATTTCTATGATCTGATTTATATTTTCAAATGATCACTTTAGTTCTTGAGTAGAAATATTGTGTAGAGGGGCAAGAGTGGGAACAAAGAGACCTGCTGGGGATTCAAGGTGGGATTCAGCTGTGACTTTGAAAAGGGTGGTAAACTTTAAATCATTGATCAAAGGCAGACCTGAAAAAAATTTGGTAGGTTGGATGTCAGATGTGAGAGAATAAAGAGGAAAGGTAATGTCTTCTAAGATTTTTATCTGGAGAAATTGAATAAATTGGGTGCCATATTCTGAGAAAAGTGAAACTGGGGGAAAAAAGGAAGCAGGTTTTGTTTATTTTGAAGGGGAGGAGACTTGACAATACTGTCTTGGAAATACTAAATTTAGCTAGCCTATTAAACACTCAAGTAGTGATAAGTAAACAGTTTAACTTTTCAAGTCTAGAGTTCAACTTAAAGACCAATGCTGAGGATCCTTTGCAAACCAATGGGATAGAAGCCAAAGGGTGGCACGAGCCCACCTAGAGAATGAACACTAAGTCAGGAAAGGAGAACAGTGAACAAGTCCCAGGTACCCAAGCATTTAGAGGTAAGACATGAAGATTTAACAATGAGGACAGAGAAGGATTGGTAAGTTTTGTACAAGGATTGCAAGGAAGAGCCTTGGATGTCAAGTACAGAAAGAATTTCAGAAAAAGAGAGCAATCAACTCTGTCAAAAGGTGTCAGAAAATCAAGTAAGATAAGTGACAATGGTCATTGAAACTGGAAACATAGAAATTTTTAGTGTCCCTGAGCGACTAGTGTTCACCTTGGTGGAGATAGGAGTGTGATTTAAATAGCTTGACATTGAATAGACTTGAGGAAGTGGTGACAAAGCATAGATGCATAGAGTCATATGAGATATAATATAGTTTTTATATAGAAAAAGTGACTAGAGATGAAGACAAGAATATGAGTAAACTAGAAAGAACCTAGATTCTTAGTAGGTATATTATGCATGGAATGAATATACATGCACCATACATACCTAAACATTAATACTTTGCCAAATAGTTAATATATATGATAGGAAAGATTATTGTAGGTGAACTCTACTTTGGAAACATTTTTTGGGGAGATTTGATGTATTATAGTGAAAAGAAAAGAGGGTATCTTTATATTTTGAGGTGAAAAGGTTTTGATTGAATTTTTAAAACTCCCACACTCCATTCTAAAATGTAGATGACAGTTATTACACTTCAAGTTTCTAGATTTCAAGTTGGAGAGAGATTGCAAATAGAAAGCAAAATACCTATCATATACTCTTAGATCTGTAGGTTCACACTCTCAGGAGCTTCCCAGATGAAATCTGGAATGGCCTCCATATGCAAAGGACAAGGAGACACCCAAGAAAGAGCCAGACTCTCCAGATTGGGAGGTGGCAGGTTTAATAAGCAAGGGAACTTACTTACGAGGCTTTTCTTGGTAGATCTCTGTGCCACCAGCCAGAATCTTAAGAGTCTATATAGAGGGCTTAACTGGGTTCAGTCACGTACTGTCCAGGTGGTCTCGCAGCTTCCACTGTGGAAACAGTGGGCAGAACGTACATTCCAAGGACGGGGAAGGGGCTGAGGGGCCTCAGATTTCTTGGGTCCAGTTCGCAGGTCAACCAGCGGTCACTCATGTCCTCTCCATGACCTCTTCCAACAAGATCAATACTTTCTATGCTGATAATAGCACACATGTGTTATGCTAATAGTAAATTAATGAGAGTGTTTACAACTGAAATAAATTGTATTGACTAAAGGATGAAGATCCTATTCTAGAGAGCAAATCTCCATTAATTAAGATGGAGTTAAACTAACAAGGGTAGCAGTTTCCTCTCTAATCTAGTAACCTCAATTATAAATAATCCCATCAGGAGGGACACCCATCGTGAAGTATTTACCAGTGCAGAATAGAGCTGGAATGACTACTCTCCCAGTTTTTTTGTCTAAAGTTGGGGGTATAAGTAGAGACAGGTTGGGACTCCAGCAACTGACTTTCTGAATCCTGATTTTCCACATCATGTCCTAAGTCCCAGTGTTGTTTTTGTTTTCCAGAAAAATAGCCAAGCTATGAGAAACTAGACTAGAAATCTTTAGCTCATACATTCTCTGCCATCATCCTAATAAGGATCATGGTTAGATGAGAAAGACATCGTATCTTTCTGCCAAGGGATGAGGTCGGGGGTAGGTGGGTCTGAGCTTGCTGTACTGCCTCATATCACTCCATCCCTAGTATAGGTATCTCTCCCCTCTCAGGACAGAGGTGTTTTGTATCTTGAAGGCAGGCTAACCAAATAGGTTAGCTAGAAGAGGAGGACAGAGTGATTTGTTGCTGGATCATTTAGGTCTTTCTAAATCAGTTCCAGGATTTAGGTGTGGTGAGGAGTAAGGGACAGTTAGGTTAAGTTGTCATGTATTTGATGGAAGTAAATGTATACCATGGGATCATGTGATCCATGAGATACTTGACTTAGTACAGGACTTTTATACAGGTTGGGCCACCTAGTAAACTATGACACAATTTATTGAGTTTCTCATATGACCCCTATCTTGCTAAGAATTTAATTGCATCCTTCTCTCTTTGAGCCAGGATCCTATTTCTACTCTTGTCAGTGTGGTACATTTTAGAAGGCAGTGAGGAAATAACAACATACACCATCACAGCACAGGTACCACACTGAAAACATACCAGGAGTTAAGTCTCTTTAGTATGGAAATAGCGGAATTAATGCTTGGGACAAGAGCAAAGCATGTGAAGACAAGAATATTAAAATGGTCTCTAGGCCCTTTTGTCTGGTCAGCTAATTACGTGGTACCAAGGAATAACCTGCACTTAGCTGTCTGGGGCTTAGAGAGGAGGTCTTGGATGGGGATATAAATTGATGAATTGTTGGCATAGAGGTGCTATTTGAACAGAAGTTCCTAAAATTAGAAAGGAAGTGCCTACACAATGATTTTAAAATGAGCATCCAAAGTGTGGGAAAGAAATCAGGAAAGTGTGCTATCCAGGAAGCCAAAATGAGTGTGTAAGAATTAGTGACCTCTCTACTCCTAAGGAAGGAGGAAAGGTGAGAGTTCTTCTGGCATAAGAGGCATGATGTTCCTGTCATGAGGAAGAAACCAAGGGCCAGATTCTTGCTTCAAAATCAGAGGCTGCTTTAGGGCTTCCTCACTTGTAAAAGTTGAAGAAAAAGATACAGATTTTATGCAATTACGCTCTAGGGGGACTGAATGACACAGATATACTCTCCCAAGCAGGATATGGATCCCTGGCTTGCTATCAGCTCTGTACTACCCTCAATATAACCATTTAGCAAAAGTTCTAAACAATTATACAAATATTTGTTCTCAGGATTGAGTGGAGATACCTATAAAGCAACCAAACTAGAAAAGAGACATAAAAAAGAGCTTAAAAATTAAAAGAAACAACAAAATAAAGCAAATAATAATGCTTCCTAGTTACATTTTCAAACAAAATTTTGAAAACAGTTAAAGAATATTAACACTAAAAAAGAAAGCCACTAGCATCCACAATGAAAAGGTAAATTCACCCCAGATCAAATGAAATATTTTTTTAAAATCTAACACAACCTTAAAATAAGTATGTTCAGGATTCTCAAAGAGAAAAAGGAAGGAAAATCATCCCAAAATGGTAATATGAAGTTATGAAAAAGGCAGAAAATGACGAGATGAATGGATAATAAAATACTTTATAGAATCTAAGTAAATTGTAACCACTGAATATTTTTAAAAAGTTAATTATCACAATAAACTCCATGCAGGATTGGAAATAGTCTGGCATGTTAATCAATTGCAAGATGATACAGAAGTAATCACCTGGCATCACAAAACGACAAAGGGATTCAGTTATTAAGAAAATTAAAAGAAATACTAGCAGGCTCTACTTCAGGCTGGAAGAAGTTTCCCAAGGATGAGACCTGAATTATTAAAGACTAGTGCAAGCAAATATTAAGTGCGACATACAACTAAATTAACTGTTGACTATAAAAACCAGGCTAGTGTTTTGTGTTTAAAAGGCAGAACTACATCTCTAGACAACAATAACACAGAAAATTATTTCAAAGACCATGTCTATAAGAAGTTAAATTTTGCTAAGGGCCTTGGTTTATTCAAGAAGAGGAAAAAGTTGTTGAATTTTAGTCTTTGTTAGAAAACATTTAAAATTTAATTAGGCATATTAAAATTTTAAGGGTAAGAGATAAATAATTGAAATTTTCTCTATACTTTAGAAGTGAGCGGAGAAAATAAAAATAAAATATAAAAACTTGATCAATCCAACCTTAAGCAAGAGAAACATAAAGGAAACTAAGAAATATGATGGCAAATAAGAACTACAGACTATTATGTAAAAAATAATCAAAAATATATGGGTAAATGTAAATATGAGATCTCACCAATTAAAAGAACCAGATTGCATTAAAAATTAAAATGTAGCTAAAATGCTTACAAGAGACATAACTAATAAACAGATTGAACATTAGAAAGTTAAAGACTGAAAAATATATATCATATCAATAGTAACTGTGATGGTTTATTTTAAGCTTCACCTTTGTTGGGCTATGTTGCCCAGATCTTTAGTCAAACATTTTTCTGGATGTTTCTGTGAAAGTATTTTTAGATAAGGTTCACATTTAAGTCTGTAGACTTTGAGTGAAGCAGAATGCCCTCCGTATTGTGGGTGGGTTGCATCCAAGCAGTTGAAGCCCTAAACAGAGCAAAGATGGATCTCCCCTGAGCAAGAAGGAATTCTGCCAGCACACAGCCTTTGGACTCAAACTCTAGCCTGCCTCCCCCCGTCAGATTTTGAACTTGAACCTCCACAATTACATGAGCCAATTCATTAAAATAAATCTCTTTCTCAATTCTCTCTCTGTCTCTCTGTGGAGAAGCTTGACTAACTAATACACTAACTAAAATAAAACATAAAAATAAAATAAAACACATATATCCATAGTAAATTATGGGAAAATATTATTTAAAAGTAAAAGTTCCAGACAGTGACTAAAGACGAGTTAACAAAAACCAATTTACAACTCCAAATTGTGGATCATTCAGGGTTCAACCAGAGAAGCAGAATTACTGCTACCAATATATTCATATACACAGAGAGAGAAAGAGGGACAGAGCTCACTTACAGGCTTCCCCTTGTGCAATTCTGGGTGCAGGCTAAGCAGTGTGTCTAAGGCTGTTGTCTTCACGTCTGATGCTGGAGCTTGAAGCTCTCAGGGCAGGCAAGTGGAATGGGAAGTTGGATGTAACGTCGGGGAGATCAAGAGCGGGTGGAACCTGGGAGTATGAGCTGGAACTTCATAAAGATAGACTCAGGAGCTCACCTCGGTTCCCGTTTCCTCTGACCTAGGCGGTGTGGGCATCCCGCAGAAACTGGACTTGCACACCTGGTGCTAAACACACACGCTGGAAGGAGAAAACTGTTCAAGGAGCACCCAGGGCCAGGTAGAGCACTTGAGGCCCAGCTGCTGCTTCAGACCATCAGTCTGAGTCAGCAGGTGAGCAGCAGGTGTGGGGTACAGGTGGGAAGATGGGTACAAACTCCTCAGACTCCAAAGTGGGCGGAGCTGGGGGATGGTCCCGCACCAGCCTTACGAGAAGGGGGAAGAGCTAAAGTTCTCGAGAAGGTAATTTTCCTTTTCCAGACAAAAAGAAAAAGTTTCCCAAGATAAAGGTGCTTTCCCTCGGTCCTTTTGGACTCCTCTTTGCTGCACATTCCTCCTGCCTGGAATACTGATGCAAATCAGGATGCTCAGCAATTATTTTGAGATTGGAAGACAAAAGTCTGTGCTCAAAGTGAGTCCTTAATAATATCTTTGAGAAAATACACTGCTGGTGGCCTATTTACTTCTGGATATTTTTTTTTCCAGAGAAGAAAAGTCCTGACTCTTTTAGCCACAGTAATTTGGACTCACTGTTACCTGAAACCAAACTCATTCTCCTCTTATTAACTCTATTATCTCAGTGAATTACAGAGCTAGGTATCACCTCAGAAGGAGGAATGGGGGAAGATGTATCATATTTTTAAATGAAAGAGAGAAGCCTGACACAGACTAGAGGATCAGGGTAAAACGGACTAAGGGATTACAATACAGTTGCTGGACTATATTAAAGGTCCTTTTAATGTGGCTGGCCCTGATTTCAAGGGGAACCAGGCAAAGATGTTTGTATTTTTCAAATCCAGAGACCTAGAAGCAAATGGTCAGGGAATATACTGCAGTTTCTAACTGGATAAAAACTGGAGTAGTCGTGTTAAGTTTATGACATAGGAGACATGGCCATGCCTCTGGCATTGGCAATTTGGGCTTCCCAATTTCTCTTTCAAATTATGTTAGTTATTAAGACTTGGGATCTTTTTTATTTACCCCCTTTATGCAGTACTCACAAAGAAATACAACAGGAAAAAACGATGGCAATATCTCTCAATAAAAGATAAAAGATACACCCTTAACGACAAAGAGTTAAGACAACAACTCTTTGGTATTGGTCTCCCTACACAAAGCACTGTAGCTGCCCATGGCTCATCACTCCTGTGATCGATATTAGATCACAAAGTAATTGTGCATCACTTTCAGGAACCATTTAAAATACAGGACTATATACTTTGAGATCTAAAATCAGTTATACTAAAATTAACAACAAAATGTTATTAAGAAAAACATAAACTAAGGGTGACCCAAAAATGGAGATGGGTGTAGGAATTGGCTACAAAGGAATATGAGGGGATTGTTTTGGATAATGAAACGGTTCTATGTCTTGATTTTGGTGATGGCTTCATGACTGTATGTTTGGCAACACTCAGTGAATTTGTAAACTAAAAATTGTGAATTTTACTCTATGTACATTGTGCATTAATAAAACTGACGAAAGAAACTCTTCTGTTTGAAAGCTAAAAGGCAACCTTAAATAATGAATTGGGTACAAGGATGAAAGTGTGAAATGTTTATAATCGCACATTAAATAAAGCATATCAAAACTTGTGGAAGAGTACTAAAGTACTACTTAGAAATATATTTATCTCTTTACACATAATTGATCAGAAATTTCCAAGGGAAGACTAAACATAAAACTAGAAGTCAGAAATTTTGTTGGACGTAAACATGCTGAATTCAAGATGGACATACACCAGCAAAAGTAATCTGCAAATATAAAAGGAAGATAATAAGGGGACAAGAATAGTTAATATGAGTAAAAACTGAATAAGTTGGAGGAATCTGCCTTTTCAGATTCGAAAATTATTCAGATTCAATATCAAAAATTATTACAATGAAAACAGTTTGCATTGGGGCAGAACGGTATAATAAATCAGTGGAACCTTCTACAGAGTCCAGAAACACACCACACCTAGAGGACGCTTGGTATGTCAGTGAGATACAGTCACAGATCAACTGGGAATTAATCCAAGGAAATTTAACAATGGTTGTCTGTTGAGTATCAGCATGACCCCAAAGATCTATTTCTATCCTTAACTTATTTCCTATAAAATAAAGATAAATGAGTCATTTAAATCTGAAAAACAAAACTAACACAAAAGCTTTTAGAGAATTATAAAGAAAATATTAATGAATATGATTATATAAAAATATAAAATATTTATATAAAACAGACACATAGATTAATATTTCAAGTCATAAACTCATCAAAGAATCAGATCCCAGAATATGTAAATCAATCCTAGATGTAGACAAAGGCATACAACCTAACAAGCGGAAAATTAGGCAAAAAAGTAATTCACAGAAAAGGAAACTTAAATCTCCAGTATATGAAAACATGTCAATCATAATAATAATCAGGTAAATGCAAATGCACTTTACACATATTGGGCTGGCAAACATTTCAAAAGTCTGACGGTAACATATGTTGTTTGTCTGAGGGAGGAAAGTAAACCCTGTTACTGGTGGTAATGTAAATTGATAAAACCAATTTAGAGAGCAATTTGACAACATCTACTTCAGATGAGGATGAGTGTAACCAATGAGCAAGTAATTCATATCCTGGATATTTACTAGGACTGGTCACGCATGTTCTTAAAGAGACAAGAAGGTGGATTTTCATTACAGCATGGTTTGGAATAAGGAAAAATAGAAACAGCTTTACTTTCCATCTAAAACAATAACCACAACATGATAGCTTCATTCAATGGAAGAGCATCTTAAATAAATGTTATAATTCTATACAGAATGGTGAGGACAATCTAAAAAGCTTAGAAACTGCAATTTGCAGCACACATACTATATACTGCACATGGAACTAAACACATGTAGTAAAAATATAAAAATGTAGGGCTAGACTAAAGTAGCAAAATAGTAGTTAATTTTAGAGAAAAAAGAGAAAGGTGTGAAACAGGGAAGGATGCACTGGCATTTCATATGGTAAAGATTTAATTCATTAAAAAAATAAAAGAGGTCAACTATTTGCAGAATAACAATTGTGAAATCTCAGTAGGGCAAAACAGTTGGCATTTACGCGCTCATCTGGATTTTTCTCTGTGAGTAAAATGCTTCAAAATGAGGAAAAAGAGTAAGAACCTGGAGACTGTTGACTTAGAAAATATTTGAGGATTTGGGTGAAGAAGTATATTTTTAGGATTAAGGGGAATGTGGAATAAGCGGTCAATTTGTCATTTTTGTATTTCCTTTGATTAAAATATAGTGAATTATCTAACATGTTTGGATGCTGACGAGAACCAGCCAGGAGAGAGAAAGATGTTGAAAGTGTGAGGTAGGATGGGGCATCCCCTGGAGCCAGGCTGCGACAAAGTGGATAAAGGAAGGATGCTGTATGCCGGGTAGGGGTGGGAGAGCATGGTGGTCCTTGACAGAAGGAGAGAGGAGGGCCGGTTTTGCAGACACAGCTGCCAGAAGATGAGGGAGATCCTGAATTATTTTTTTTTTTTTTTGATTTTGTAAATATTAAGCATAGGCAAGACTGTCTTCCGAAGAAAGGTTGCAGAGTAGTTATGTTAAATTATAAAACAGTCATGGAAGATAGTGGGAGAACATATTCATTAGAAGAATTTTATAGGTTTGCCAGGCAACACTGAGTGCAGACTTGAGGTTGTAATCATAAGTGCTACCATCATCACATTATTCATTCATTTATTTGTTCTAACAGTAATAGATATACAGGCAGGAATGAGGCCAAGGAGTGAATATGTAAATCACTTCTTACAGCGTTTTTATACTTTATAGTGAAGTATTTGTGCGAATGATTTTTTGCTGTGAATGCTTTTCTATATTTATTTTTAAAATCGGCTCTTTATTTAAAGTAATATATACTTTATAATTAAATTTTAAATCCTGAATTTTCTAATTTTCTGAATATCCTCCTCTGCTCAAATTCATTGTTTATTCACACACATAATTTATTTAGCACAATATGCCTATTTATCCTTTTGAAATTGTGTGTCTTAATCTTGTGGATTTAGATATTAGACTAATTGATTTGTTTTTGCATTGCTACTACTTAAGCGAATGATTATCCTCAATTATAGTGGATTAAGCAAGCGGAGAGTTTGACTAACATGCTTCCCTATGTTCATGTTACATTTTTTAGTAAAATGTGCATGTAGATTTCTCATGTCTGGCAGAAGAGATGTAGTCTCAGCAGGGCTTTGTGTCAGCTGAGTAAATAAAACTCTTCATGTCTAACCAAACTGCAATATCTAATAGTACTTTATAAATAAATGTATTAAAAGGTACAGTAAAAATGCACTTTCTACAAATAATTCTGGAACTACTGCTCAGGATTTATGTGTCCTGATGTCATTTTCTGTGACTGTGCAGGATAAAGTCAGTTTCCCCCTTCTAAGTTTCAATTTCCTTGCCTGTAAAGTGGGCTAACTCAGGATGAGACCACAAGCTTGATGGCTTAGAGGTCAAGAGTAAATGAATTGTTGTATGTGAAATATTTTTAAAAGAAGTTATACAAGTAAAATATTTTGATTATTGTTGTCAAATATGTGAAGTAGTATACTATACATTAATAGTGTTTGAAAGTAAATATTCTTGTATAGTCCTTAGAAGTCCCCACATTTTGTGAAATACAGAGTCATAGTAAAAGTATAAGAAACAAAGTACTAATTGTGGTAAACTTTACATGGTAGACTTATTGGTTTTATTTTCATCATACTTTTTCTAAATTTTCTAAAGTTAACATGTGATAACTTTTATAGACAGAAAGGAAAATTTCCAAAAAAACGTTGATGGCAGCATCAGGGGACTGAATTACTTTTGTATTAAAGAAACACATAAGATTGGATTATCACTGCAGACATGATTTGAAATATATTTGGATAATTCAGTTAATGTTAATACAAGAAGCATGTGATCATTTCTCCAAAGCACAGGGGAAGTACAGAAAGGAATGAGGCTCACTTCTGTCCTCCAGAAGGTGCACACTCTCAGAGCACATTCTGTTTTAAGTCTTTCCACTTATGTAGACATCAGATTCATGGTAAAAACAGATCATCAGTATCATAAGAGCCACAAACATGCCTGAAATGTAGCAGATGCCTACCAGCAGCTACCATATGGAGCTTGCAAACTAACCAATTTTTTTTCTTTTAAAGAGAAATTTCAAAGTTATGAACCCAAACTGATCAATAAAGACCCTTATTCCATTTTTAAGGAGAGTGTTTGAACCATACAAAAGATGACAACTGCTAAGATAATGAAGATTTTAACAACCCACAGGAGTACTCAGATATTTCTTGAGAATAACCCATGCTCAGCTTCTGGCACTAGGGAATTTTTTTAAATTTTTTACTTAGAAATAATTTAGACACTAAAAAATGTTTCAGGTACACGTTCAGAGAGTTGATGTGTACCCTTCACCCACCATCACCTAATGTTATCAAACTACAGGGCCACAGTGCAAGCATCAGAGCAAGGAGATTAACATCCTCATGCCCCCTTTATTTTCCTGTTGAATTGCTTTCTTAAAGGGATTCTTTTTTTTTTTTTTTTTATCCATAGTGGGCAGTCTCTGGCAATTTGCTTCTTAGGTAGAGAATGACTCAGAGAGAAAAACAATAAATTTCAGACCAGAGTCAAAACCTAAAGCTTCCTTCAGAGCACAGACAATGATCTTCATATCTGTGAGTTGTGCTCTGTCTATTGATCTCTCTGAACCCTGATCCCCATACTTAAATGTAATTCCATTTTCCAAAGTGTGAAATCTGGTTTCCTTTATTTATCTTCAATCCATTTACTCATCTTCTCAAGGTTAGATACAGAGAAAACAGTTTCAGAATTGCTGATTCAAACCACTGTAAAAAGCAAGTCTACCATCTAAAGGTCAATGTTATTTGTAGTACTATTTTTTTAGAGATACACTTAATAAGTTTAAATTTTTCACACATCGTAAATGTATAATTTGATGTCTTGACAAATTTTTAAACTTAAGTGATACAATAACCGTCTCAAGATAAAGAACATTTTCTTCAACCCAGGAATTGCAACTTTGCAGTGAATCCTCTCACCCTACCAGGATCAACGACTTTTCTGAACAAATGGTGTTAACATCTCCAGCTAAGATTGTGGGTTTCTGTATTTCCCCCTTTAACTTCTATCACTTTTGCAGCATCTGCTTTGAAGCTCTGCTATTACACACATACAAATTTGACTGTTGTCCTAAATTATCTTCTTAATCAATCAATTCTTTTGTCATTATGAAATGTCCTTTTGTATCAATACCTGTGCTTATGCTCTTTGTCTTGAAGTCTATCTTTTTTCTGATGTTAATAGAGTTACTCCACTTTTATATTTATTGGCATATAATGTATCTGCATTGTTTCACTTTTAACTTAAACCTTTATATTTGAAGGATGCCACTTGAAGACAGAATATTTTGGATCTTACTTATATATCCAATTTGACAGTCTCTAATTCTTTTCCATCTATCTAGCTATCTTCTATCTATCTATCTACAATCTATCATCTATCTAAAATTTTATTTTGATAAGAACACAACATGAGATCTACCCTCTTAACAGGTATTTACGTGTCCAATTCCGTATTGTTATCTATAGGCACTATGTTCTGTATCAAATCTCTAGAGTAAATTCGTCTTGCATAACTGAAATTTTATACACGTTGGTTTGCGACTCCTCATCAGCCTCTGACAACCACCATTCTATTCTTCACTTCTATGAATTTGACTATTTTAGACAATTGACATAAATGGAATCATACAATATTTGTCCTTCTTTGACTGGCATATTTCGATTAGCATAATGTTCTCCAGGTTCATCCATGTTGTCACATATTGAAGGATTTCCTTCTTTTATAATGATGAATAATATTCCATTGTAGGTATACACCACATTTTCTTTGTCCATTCATCTCTTTATGGGAATTTAAGTTGTTTCCATATCTTGGCCATTATGAAAAATGTTGCAATAAACATGGGCTTGGTTGAGATCCTGACTTCAATTATTTTGGAGATACCCAAAAGTGGGATTGCTAGATCATATAATAGTTCTATTTTTAATTATTTTGAGGACACTTCATACTGTTTTCCAGGTTGGTTGTATTGGTTTAGAATTCCACCGAAAGAGTACAAGGTCTCCAATTTTGCCACATCCTCATCAACACTTCTTATCTTTTGCTTGTCGTTTTTGATAGCTATGCTAACAGGTGTAAGGTGATATCTCATTATGGTTATGGTTTGCATTTTGCTGATGATTAGTGATGTTGAGCATCTTTTCAAATACCAGTTGGCCCATTTGCATATTTTCTTCGGGAAAATGTCTATTTAAGTCTTTAGCCCTTTCTTTTTTTTTTTTTTTGGTTTATTTTTTTTGGGTTATGGCAATTTCTTATATATTTTGAAAATTAACCTCTTATCAAATATAATAACTGTAATGTTTTCTCCTATTTTGTTGGTTTGATTGCCTTTTAACTCTGTTGATTATATCCTTTTCTGGGGAGAAGATTTTAAGTTTGATGTAGTACCATTTGTCTAATTTTGCTTTTGTTGCTTGTGCTTTTGAGGTCATATCCATGAAATCATTTCCAAGATCAATGTCAAGAAGCTTTCCCCCTAAGTTTTCTTCTAGGAGTTTTACAGTTTCATGTCTTACATTTAAATGTTGAATCCATTTTGGGTTGGTTTTTGTCTATGGTGTGATAAGGGTCCAATTTCATTCTTTTGTATTTGACTATCTAGTTTTCTACCTGAAAAGGCAATTAGGAATACAACCCCATTTACAATAGAATCAAAAGAATAAAATATTAGGCATAAACTTAACTAAAGAAGTGAAAGGCATGTACAGAAAACACTGATGAAAGAAGTTAAGGACTTAAATAAGTGGAACACGTCCTATGTTCGTGGATTGGAAGACTCTGTATGGTTAAAATGTACATACTACCCAAAGCAATGTGTAGATTCAATACACTTCCTATCACAATCCCAATAGCATTTTTTGCAGAAATAGAAAAATGATTCCAAAATTTATACGGAACAACAAAAAATATTGAACCGCCAAAACAATCTTGACAAGAAGAACAATGCTTGAGGCATCATACTTCTAGATTTTGCAAAGCTACAAAAATAAATCATTATGGTACTGGCATAAAGAGAGACATATTGATGAACAAAGCAAAATAAAGAGCTGAAAAATAAATCCACACCTGTATGATCAACTGATCTTTGACAAGGATGTTAAGAATGCACAACAGGGAAGGATAGTCTCTTCAACAAGTGGTGCTATCTCTAAGTATAATTCAACTGTCTAGTCTATTGATATTTAATTTATTGATATGTTGGATTTATGTTTATCATTTTGCTAATTGTTTCTATAATTCTCCCTCTTTTTTGTTCCTCTGTTCCTGCATTTCCTGCCTTCTTCTGGGTTAATTATATAGTTACCTAGCATTCCAATTTAATTTCTCTAGGTATATTTTTCTTTTTAAAATTTATTTTGTAATTTACATACAAGTAAATCTACTTTATTTCTTGTATGAGTTTTGAAAAATGCATAATGTTATAAACCAACCACCAGTATCAAAATACAGTTTCATCATTCTACCCCAAATTTTTTATGTTACATCTTTGTATCTACCCTACATTCTTATAACCTCTGATCTATTCTATATTTTATTTTTTTAAATTGGGTTATTTGCTTTTTTGATGTTGAGTTGTATGAGCTGTATATGAGCCATTTTGTATATGGTGTGGGAGAATATTCTAATTTCATTCTTTTACATGTACCTGTCCAGTTTTCCCAGCACCACTAATTGAAGAGACTGTCTTTTCTTCATTTTACATTCTTTCCTCCTTTGTCATAGGTTAATCGACCATAAGTGCGTGGGTTTATTTCTGGCCTCTCTATCCTGCTCCATTCATCTATGTGCCCCTTTTTGTGCCAATACCATACTGTTTTGATTACTGTAGCTTTGTATTATAGTCTGAAGTCAGGGAGCATGATAATGTGCAAATGATATGATTGATAAGGGATTAATTAAACAGCTCATATGATTCAACATCAAAAAAACAAACCACCTGATTAGAAAATTGGCAAAAGAACTGAATAGACATTTTTTCCAAAAAGGAAATGTAGATGGGCAAGAAACACATGAAAAGATACTCAACATCACTAATCATCAGGGAAATCCAAATAAGAACCACAGTGAAATATCAACTCACATCTGTCAGAATGGATCTCATCAAAAAGAACACAAATAACAAGAATAGAGTAGGATGTGGAGAAAAGGGAACTCTTGTGCACTGTTGGTGGGAATGCAGATTGGTGCAGCTACTGTGGAAAACAGTATGGAGGTTTCTCAAAAAACTAAAAATAGAACTACCATATGACCCAGCAATTCCACTCCTCGGTATATGTCCAAAAGAAACAAATACACTAATTTGAAAAGATACATGCACCCTAATGTTCATAGCAGCGTTAGTTACAATTGCCAATATATGGAAGAAAACTAAGTGTCCATCAACAGATTAATGGATAAAGAATATGTGATACACACAGTGAAATACTACTCAGCCATAAAAAAAGACTGAGGGGTTTTTTTGTTTGTGTTTTGTTTTTTTTTTATATGACTGCTTGCCAATCCAACTGAGATAACTGGGATGTGCCATCTGGTGAAACCCATACAAACACTATTCTTAGTGCCATTCCCTTAAAAGTGTCTAAACCCTTTGGTTCCTGCATGTGTTTTTAGCTTTCTAGCATTTTCATGTAGTTATTTTTCAAGAATATACAACTGCTGTTTATTAGAGACAGGGCAAATCCAACGTAACCTCTACTGCCAGCACCAAAAGTAGAACCCCCTGCTGCCAAAATTTACAAATCCAGGTTCAATTTTCAACTGGGCTGTTCTGTATTATTTTCTGCTACCTTGCTTATGTGATCACCTCTATAGACTAAATCCCATAGACAGTTATAGACTTTGTAGTTCAATTGTACCCTGGACCACATCTCATATTTCTGTGTCATTGTTTATTAATTGACCTATTTTTTTTTCCTGAATCTAGACAGCCAACTGAACAATATGTTCTCTGTAATTTCGAAGCCAGATTCACAAATGGAATAACCACTCAGAACTCTAAGCAGTATAAATAAGGGTATGACAATGCTTCTTCATCCCACCTGAATCTAACATGTCCTATGCTCTAAAAACTGCTTTATACTACACAACAGCCACTTCAACTGTGCAGACTTTCTCATATTCACCCTTATAGCCAACTGGCATAGTTAATGGATGAAGGAATAACCTCAAATAAGTAATAAATATATTAAAATGTTATATCGTTAATTTATTTTCTAATTATTTCTGACATTCAGTACATGATGTTATATAATGGAGAAATTAATTTCAGAGATTAATTTCAGACATTTCCCTTGAGATAAAATTTACTAGAGGTAGAATGTGTATAAAGCGATCCATGGTTATGGCCAAAGTAATGAAATTCATGGTTACACTTCACTTTTATTATAGATATAGAATAGTGGCCCGATTATAATCCTGGGACATTAGCAGGGCTACTGCCCCTGAAAACATGCACAGAAAGTTGTCAAGGTATGATGCATTTGAAGTTATTTTTTCCTTGAAGCTACCTCAATATCATATGGGCTTGAAACCCAAAGAGTAGGAGGTGCCATACCAGTCACAATCTTTCTAGTGTATTGTATAATAAAGAATTTCAGGAATAGAAAAAGTCCCTTCTGCATGCTGATAGCATCTGAAAAGTGGTTTAACATCAGAGCTGTTTTCTGTTCTCTAAGATTCACTTAGCTATTAACCAAAGTTCCTAGATGTTTTAACTTTTCTGTTTTGTGATATAATGAACTAGTTGCATGTGAAAAGTACACAAGAGACTTCTTCAATAAAATACATGGTATGCAGTTTCAGAGAGGATGTGCAGCTCAATAGATCACATAAGCCACCCTCATTGCCACCTGAACTTGATTTCACTGTCTACAGTTAGTACAAAGTCTGAGCCTATACTTTCTTCTCCATTTAGTAAAATTGGAGAGTGATCAGACTGTGAAATTTTGTACACCAACTCTTCATTTATGTTTATGAATCTTATTTCAGCATTTATGAGAATGGTTAATCTGTCCTGCTTATGAAATGAGGCTTAAAAATCTAATCTACCCAAAAGCTGAAGCTGGACGTCCACCCACTCTTACTCACAGAACTACAAAGAAACAGTTAGTTATCTATAATGGCCTTATTTTCTCCAGTCTAGCATAACCAATAACCTTGATGATTGTTTTTATTCTGGGAAAAATAGTTAATAGTACACAGACACAGTAGGGAACAAGAATTAGTCAGGCAAACTCATCTTCTCAGAGGCTCTTAAGGGAATGAGTTTTCAAGTATCTCTCTGGATATTTCAAAGGTCAGTTTTATGTGTGTCAACTCTTCTGCTACATTTTTCTTACTAAAATATTTTTGTACAATTCTTATCCACTTTTGACCAGAGTAAAATTGATTGTTTTGTACATATACCATTCAATATACTGCTTTGGAATGCAGATAAAAATGCTGTTATAACACTTAATTGTAAAATTAGTAAAAAGTACTGCAATTGTACAAGACAATGTAACTATTTTGTAGGATAATTCTAAATTCTTGTTTATATGGAAAAGGTTTCAGCTCTTTGGTCATCTGTGACGTTGAAGCTTTAAGCAAATAAACAAACAAGACATACTCTTTTCCATTATGAGCATCTTTGACTTTTTTACATTTTTGTGAAAATGTAGTGTGACACATCTCAGTATTAGGCTTACTCTTCATGGTCAGTGTAGCATTTAGTATTTCTTTGCCTTCTATCTTTTTGCACGTGTCGAGTGTACGTTATATATACACTTATGTGTTCCTTATGTGTCCTTTATTTTTTTCCCTAGGAAGCCATATGTAATTCTTTAATTTATCTGTTGAGGCACTTAAAAATCAACCCCTCCTCTGTGTCTTAGTTCTTATTCCCTTCCTTTCATCCTTCCTTCCCTCTGTACTTTTTTTTTTTTTTTCCTCTGTACTTTTGATACCAGAAAAGCTTTATCAAAAGTCCAGGCTCTTGTTCAACTCATCCAAAATAATTTGGGTGAGGAACACAAAGGAAAACACACAAACACACACACACACTGAGGCTGAGGAGCAAAGAGAACAAAGCAGCAGCTTATTTAGGGCAGAAGCGAAAGTTACACCTCAAAGAAGGAGAGTGTGGGCGTCCTTGTGAGGGTGGGTCATGCGCAGGGTTTTTTGATCCCCCTTTTATCTTATTTTTAACCTTTTGAATGGATGGGGTCTTTTTCATTAGGGGTGGACTATTCGTTGAGGGGAAGGTTGAGGTGTGGCCTGGATTGCACCCGGTTTCATCAGCTCCAGGTCCTGCACATTTGTCTCCTGAAGCCACTGTGCATGTTCTCTTAGAGCTGTTTTTTCCCTTACTAGTGGAGCACCACACATGGAAGGTCATACAGGGTCATCCGCGACCTGGGCATTTTTATTGTTCATGCTCCGTGGTTTTCATGGTCAGAGTTTCTTGCTCAGATGCTGCAAAGTTTCTGTTTTAGATACCATTCCTCCATGGGTCTTGACCTTATTAAATGCAAAACAAGGAGGTGGCTTTGTCTTCTGCTTAATGCCTATGCATGAGGAGGCTGTCCTTGGGTCCAGCCCTGTCTTTCCTGCCTCACTTTCTCCATTCTTCAGACTTTATTTCCTTTTAGAAGAAACATAAATTTAAGGAAAGAGTAGAAACCACCCAAACCACCATCATAGGTAATCAAAATTTTGAAACTTGTAGGTATCCTTCTCTTTCACATCTGTGTAATGTTACCTCATGTATAATATGACAGCAGATTGACATCATAAAGGAGTAATCATAGTTCAGGCATACAGATGGGGGGCAGGTGGCTACTGAGGATCCGGTTTCAGACACATCTCTGCACCACTGAGAACTTGATTTTTCTGTGAAGTGTGCTGAATCCAAGTGAGGTAGGAGATAGATAGGCTTCAGGCTGAGCAGCTGTAACTGGTCTTCTGCTGACACTTCGAGATAAGGTACCAGCAGGAGCATTGGGCCCTGATTAGGTGAAAGACAGAGTGACCACAACTTACTCATTCTTGCAGTCAAGGGAATTTCCCAGCCTGACACATGTACAGAACAGGTCCTCAGTCTAGGGGAGGGGCCAAAGGAGGAAGGAGATGCCAGCCCATAATATGTCCTGCCAACTTCCTAGAAACCTTTGCACTGGAATCCATCTTGGCTGAGAGATGCATGCTCACACCCAGGAAGGACCCTGAGTCAGACCAAATATGGGCACAAGCGAGGTGACTGGCCAGAGACAACCTGGAAAACTACCCCCATGTGAGTAACTTAAGCCACCCCTATGGCATGCATCCCACTCTGAGTTTGCTCACGTCCTCTTACACAGGTAGTTTGCTTCTAATAAACACTGTCTTTATTCCACAATCTTGGTCTCTTTGCTGAATTCTTTCTTCAAATAAGACAAGGACCGAGGTCCTTCTTCCAGCGGTTTCACCCCCAGAATCACAAGGACACCAGCCATTTTTAAAACAACATCTGCTAGCTGCCACCTAGCTTCTTGTATCTGTGTCTTTGAGGCTACAGTCCTAACAAATCCCAAATAAATAACTTTTTATTTCAATCTGGTCTTCATTTCTGAAATTTTTGTTAACTACACACAATACATACACACATATACACACATGTGATATAAAATTGTATTTGTGTTCTGCCAGACAACAAAACAGGGGGGACTTATCAAGGCAGAAGCCACAAGGTTATTGTTATATGAGGTGTTTATCAAGAATTATAATTGGAGTTGGCAAGAAATAAGGGGCACGTGTTAAGTAAAGATTGTTTGGGTCTGAAAGAGTTGCATAGTTACAAGGGAGAGCAACCTTGGGAAACAAGGTTGCAGTTAGCAGAAGTTGTTTTAAAGATGACTGGTGTCCTTGGGTTAGAGATAGTTCACAGAAAGTCCAGGCTCTCGGTGGTACAAGGACATGTTTTAGATCAGATCCTCAGTGGCTGCCCAGCTCCATTTTTGTATGCCTGAACTATGATTACTCCATACAATTTGTCATCAGTGGCTATGTATAATACTGTATTGTGTTTTGAAAATTTATATAAATGGTGTGACACAGTACATTGGATTAGTATCTTGAAAGTTAAAAAAAAGAAAAAAAACTTAAAAAAAGGTATCCATCTTGAGTCTCTTAGCCCAGTTCTATCATTTTAGATGCTGTCTATAAGCAGTGTTCAAACTGTAGCTCTTAGGTAGTATAAAAGAACTGTATTTCCAGATCCTCAGCATCATTGTATGCCCTTCCTAGAAGTAATCCTCTTGCAAATAAGTCTTCCGTTAAGGTCAAGGTGTTCTTTTGTCAATCATTTTGCTCCTATTTTATAAAACAATTACAAATGGTTATGTAGAAAAAAAAGTATTTGTTTGAATCATTAGCTTCATTTTTTGCTTTCAACAACATTGAGAAAGGAACTAATTAAGCTGCCAGGTATTCACTTGCTAAAAGTAATGAATGATAATAGACCACAGTGTCACTTTTGGCATATGATTCAGAAGGAATTAAAATAATTGAATGACAAAACTCCTCACCGCTCATTTATTGCTCATTTATTAATTTGCATGAACATAGATACAGTGCGTGTCTCTAAGAATGATGATGAAGTCTTAGTCGGGCACAAGTAGTACTCACTCAGAGCCACAGGAACACAATGTGAAATAAATCATATTGCTGCCCATTGAGATATGCATATAGAGTTAAATTATATTTCTATCTTTATGTTTAAGATTTATTAAAATTTATAACACATTTCTCTAGTTTGATCAACTTTTAATAGTAGCATGGTAATTAATCAATCCAGATTATTTATTAACTTGGAAATATACAATTACAGAGACTTTTTAAAAATCAATTTTCATATATAACTTTATAGTACAGATATGATGGAGAGATTAATAAAATAATTTCAAGTATAAAATATATTATATTGGGATAAAATTCTGTGAGAGAAATGAAATTGAATCACATTAGAGGAGAAAAGATACAATGTAAAATTGTAAAGAATGTACATTTTAAAGAAATGCTTGCACATTATGCAGGGTAGCAAATCACTCTACTATTTAGATTTTTTTGGAAATATTTCAAAGAGCACTCTAACAGTTCTATTAATAAATGTTAATCAGGTTGGAAATTTCATCCACGGTGACTCTCTAAGCTTTGGATGAGATAATTTTACCTGTCAGCTGAAAAAAATCCAAGGTAGTACATAGAATATAAAAATCCTTTAATATTAACAAAAAAACTGAGGAAAACTGTTCTATAATATTTATTTTTATATTTTTAATATATGTCAAGGATTCAAGATTTTTTTAATACAGTTTATCATTTTCTTGCTCATTATAAAATTATTTTCTATCATATTTCAAGTTCCCATATTGAAGTGATTTCTTTCTGGGCTCAATAGTTTTAATTGGCCTACTTTGTATATCTGTATCAAAATATGCTCTTTTATTTTTAAGTTTCACTACCTAATGGGTTAAATTCTCTTTATTCTTCTTTAATAGTTTCAACTATACTTTCATGGTGCCTGAAAATATACAACTTGGTTTGTATAGTTATGTGGCAAAAATGGCTCTCAAAATTTTGATTGCATTTTAAATACATTTTAGAAAGAATTTAACTCTGTTATTATACAGTTTTTCCCTCAGTGGGTATAATCTACTCCTCCTTTTAGTTAATTTTTTATATCCTTAAATAATATTTCATACACTTTTCTTTAGTGTTCTTTAACCTCATTTATTGGATTCATTTCTAAAAATCTTAGAGTTTGTTTGCAATTGTAATTAAGGCTTCCAAAATGTTAAAGTTACCTCATTGGTTTTTCTTGGTTACTACAAAGTTGATATTTTGTTTACTTCTGTACATCCAGCAATCTTACTTAACTCTGGTTATTTTAAATTGTTTTATTTCCATAGCTTCTCTTGCATTTTCTCTTTAAAAAATCGTATTATTAGGACGGAAATTTTAATTACTTTTTCTGTTCTTAGGCATATCTTTCTTTTGTTTGTTTTCCAATTTTACTGATAAATAATTGATATACATCACTGTATAAGATTAAGATGTACAACATGGTGGTTTAATTTATACCTATTGTGAAATGATCACCACAGTAGGTTCAGCTATCATCCATCTTCTTGTATGGGCACAATAAAAAGAAAAGAAAGAAAATAATAAAGGAAGAAAATTTCTTCTGATGAAAACTCTTAAGGTTTACTCTCTCAACTACCTTTCTGTACAACAGTTTTAGCTATAGTCATCACATTGTACATACACCTTTGGTACTTAATATCTTATAACTGGAAGTTTTACCTTTTGACCACCTTCCTCCAATTCCCCCTCTCCCCACACTCCACCTCTGGTGACCACAGGTCTAATCTTTTTTCTATGAGATTTTTGCTTTTTAAAATTTCACATATAAGTGAGATTATATAGTTTTGTCTTTCTCTGTCTGACTACTTATTTCACTTAGCAGAATGCCTTCAAGGTCCATCAGTGTTGTCACAAATAATAGGATTTCCTTGTTTTTTGTGACTGAATTATATATCGTAACTTTTTAATCCATTTATTCATCAATGGACTCTTCAGTTGTTTCCATGTCTTGGCTATTGTAAATAATGTTACTATAAACAGGGGGGTAGAGATACCTTCTCGAGTTAGTGTTTTTGTTTCTTTTGGGTATATTACTGGAAGTGGAATTGCTGGCTCATATAGTAGCTCTATTTTTAAATTTTTGAGGATCCTCCATACTATTTTCCACAGTGGCTGTACCAATTTACAATGCAAACAACAGTGCACAAGGGTTTCCTCTTTTCCACATCCATACCAGCATTTGTTATCTCTTGTCTTTTTGATGATGAACATTCTAACAAGCATGAGGTGATATCTGACAGTGGTTTTGATTTGCATTTCCCTAATGACAAGTGATGTTGAGCATCTTTTCATGTGCCTGTCAGCCCTTCACATATCTTCTTTGAGAAATGTCTATTCAGGTTCTTTTCCCATTTTGAATTGGGTTATTTGATTTTTGCTAAGTTGTATGAGTTTTTGTTGTTGTTGTTGTTTTGGATATTAACCCCTTATTAGATATATGGTTTGCAAATATTTTTCCCATTCCATAGGTCGTCTTTTCATTTTGTTGATGGTTTCTTTTTCTGTGCAGAAGCTTTTTATAGCTTGAAGTAGTCCCACTTTTTTATTTTTTAATCTGTTGCTTGTGCTTTAGGTGTCATATCTAAAAGAAAAAAACCTTACCAAGACCCACATCAAGAAGTCTTATTCCTGTTTTTTTCCTAAGAGTTTCATGGTTTCAGGTCTTACTTAAGTCTTTACTCCACTTTGAGCTAATTTCTGTGAGTGGTATAAGAAATGGGTGCAGTTTCATTCTTTTACGTGTGAGTATCAAATTATCCTAGCACCATTTATTGAAAAGACTCTCTTTTCTCCATTACGTATTCTTGGCTCCCATAGCAAATATTAGTTGACCAAATATACTTAGGTTTATTTCTGTTCCATTGGTCTATTTGTTTGTTTTCATGCCATACTATTTTGATGACTATAGCTTTTTAGTATCACTTGAAATCAGAAAGTGCGATACCTCCTGCTTTTCTCTCCTTTCTCAGGATTTCTTTGGCTTTTAAGGGTCATTTGTGTTTTCTTATAAATTTTAGGAGGATTTTTGTACTTCTTTAAAAACTTCCCTTGGAATCTTGATAGTGATTGTGTTGACTCTATAGAGTGCTTCTAGTAGTATTGAAATTTTTACATTATTAATTCTTCCAATCATAAACACATGATATCTTCCCATTTATTTGTGTCTATTTCTTTCATCAGTATCTTGTAGTTTTCAGTATAGGAATCTTTCACCTCCTTAGTTAAATATATTCTTAATTATTTTATTGTTTTGATGCTATTGTAAAAGGGATTCATTTCTTTATCTTTTTCAGAAATATTGTTGCTAGTGTATAGAAACACTATTTATTTTTTTGTGTTAATTTTGTATGCTGCAACTTTACTGTGATCATTTATTAGATCTAAGAGTTTTTTGGATTTTCTATATATGAAGTCATTTTGTTTTCAAATGCGGACAATTTTAATATTTCCTTTCCAAGTTTGACACATTTAATTTCTTTTCTTAGCTACTTGTTCTAACTAGGACTTTCAGTTCTATGCTGATTAGGAGTGGTGAAAATGGGCATTGATGTCACATTCATGACCTTAGAAGAAAAGCATTCAAACTTTCATTGAATCGGATGTTAGCTGTGGGTTTGTCATATATGGCCACTAAAATGTTGACTTAGGTATCTTCTATGCCTTATTTGTTAAGAATTTTTATCAAAAATGGATGTTAATTTTTCTTGAATGGTTTTCCTTCATCTATTGAGATGAATGTATAATTTCTTTCTTTTATTCTATTAATGTGATGTATCACACTGATTGATTTACCTATGTTGCACTAGTCTTGAATCCCAGGGATAAATTCCATTTAATCAAAGTGAATGATCCTTTTACTGTGCTGCTGAATTTGGTTTGCAGTTATTATATTGAGAATTTTTGCATCTATATTCAACAGAGATATTGACCTGTAGTTTTCTTATTTGGAGTGTCCGTTTCTGATTTTAATGCTGGCCTCATTAAACAAGTTTGGGAGTCTTCCTTCCCCTTTAATTTTTTGGAAGAGATTGGGAAGGATCAGCATTAATTCTTCTTTAAAAGTTGGGTAAAATTCATCAGTGAAGTAATTTGGTCCTGGGATTTTTTTCCTTGGGGGATTTTTGATTACTGATTCAATCTCCTTACAAGTAATTGGTCTGTTAAGATTTTCTATTTCTTTTTTATTCAGTCTTGGTTAATAGTGTTTCTAAGACTTTTTCTATTTCTTTTAGGTTGTCCAGCTTTTTGGCATATAGTTCATAATGGCCTCTTATTATCCTTTGAATTTCTGTGATATCCTTGTAATGTCTGCTTTTTCATTTATAATTTTGTTGATTTAGCTCCTCTTCCTTTCTTGCTTGGTTAGTCTAGCTAAGGGTTGTCAATTTTTTTTTTTTTTTTTGTATCTTTTCAAAGAACCATTTCTTACTTTGGTTAGTTTTTTTCTATTTTTTATGTTTTCTGTTTTATTTATTTCTGCTCTAATCTTTATTATTTGTTTTCTTCTGCTAACTTTGGCTCAGTTTGTTCTTTTTTCAGTTTCTTAAGGTGTAGAGTTATTTATTTGACATCTTTCTTGCTTCTTGATGTAGACATTTATTACTATGTACTTCTCCCCTTAGAACTGATTTTGCTGAATCCCATAATTCTGATATGTTTTATTTCTACTTTTGTTTGTCTCAAGAAACATTTTTTATTCCCACTTTAATTTATTCTTTGATCCACTGGTTGTGTTCTTGATTTCTAGTTTCATGCCATTGTGCTCAGAAACATACTTGGTATGATTTAAATCCTCTTGAATTTTCTAAGACTTCTTTCAAGGCCTAGCACATGGTCTATCTTAGAAAATATTTCATGTGCACTTGAGAAGAGTGTGTATTATGCTGTTGTTGGATAGAATGTGCTATTTATATCTGTTAGGCCTATTTGATCTTTAATACTTTTCACATCCAAAGTTTTCTTATTGATTCTCTCTGTCTGCATGATCTGTTCATTTTTGAGAGTGGGATATTAAAGCCCCAACTTTTACTGTAATAGTGTTTATTTCTCTTTTTAGCTCTCTTAGGTTTTTAGGTGCTTTGACTTTGGAGACATAAATATTTACAATTATCATATCTTCCTGATACTTTGACCTCTGTCATCTTTTTACCATTTTTAGTTTAAAGTCTATTTTGTCTTTATAAGTATAGCTATACCTGCTTTTTCTTTTCTTTCTGTTACCATTTGCTTGAAAGTGATGGAGTTACCATTGCATTACTCTCAGACAATGCCTGTCTTTAAGGCTTAGTGAATCTCTTGTAGGCAGCATCTTTTTGAATCTTTTTTTCTTATCCATTCAGGCATTCTATGTCTTTCTAAAAAGTTTTTCTTGGAGTTAGTTGATTTACAACGTTGTGTTAGTTTCAGGTGTACAGCAAAGTAAATCAGTTATACATAAACATATATCCACTCTTTTTAGATTCTTTTCCCATATAGGTCATTACAGAGTAATGAGTAGAGTTCCCTGTGCTATATAGTAGGTCCTTATTAGTTATCTATTTTATATATAGCAGTGAGTATATGTCAATCCCAATCTCCCAATTTATTCCTCCCTCCTTTACCTCCCGTAAACCATAAGTTTGTTTTCTACATCTGTAACTATATTTCTGTTTTGTAGATAGGTTCATTTGTACCTTTTTTTTAGATTCCACATATAACTGATATCGTATTATATTTGTCTTTGTCTGACTTACTTCATTCAGTATGACAATCTCTAGGTCCATCCATGTTGCTACAAATGGCATTATTTCGTACTTTTTTATGGCTGAGTAATAGCCCATTGTATATATGTACCACATATTCTTTATCCACTCCTTTGTTGATGGACATTTAGTTTGCCTCATGTCCTGACTATTGTAAATAGTGCTGCTATGAATATTGGTGTGCATATATATTTTTGAATTATTGTTTTCTCTGGATATATGCCAAGGAGTGGGATTGCTGGATCATGTGGTAACTCTATTTTTGTTTATTTAAGGAACATCCATACTGTTCTCCATAGTGGTTGTACCAATTAACATTCCCACTGACAGTGTAGGAGGGTTCCCTTTTCTCCACACCCTCTCTTGCATTTATTTTTCGTAGATTTTTAAATGATGGCCATTCTGACTGGTGTGAGGTGATACTGGCACAAGAAACAGAAATATAGATCAATGAAACAGGATGAAAAGTCCAGAGATAAACCCACACACCTATGGCCACCTAATCTATGAAGAAGGAGGCAAGAATATATCAATATAATGGAGAAAAGGCAGTCTTTTCAATAAGTGGTGCTGGGAAAACTGGACAACTACATGTAAAAGAATGAAATTAGAACACTCCCTAACACCACACACAAAAATAAACTCAAAATGGATTAAAGACCTAAATGTAAGACCAGATATCATAAAGCTCTTAGAGGAAAACATAGGCAGGACACTCTTTGACATAAATCTTAGCAAGATCTTTTGCAATCCACCTCCTAGAGTAATGAAAATAAAAACAAAAATAAACAAATGTTACTTAATTAAACTTACAAGCTTTTGCACAGCAAGGGAAACCATAAACAAAAAGACAACCCTCAGAATGGGAGAATATATTTGCAAACAAAGCAACTGACAAGGGATTAAAGTCCAAAATATACACACAGCTCATGCAGCTCAATATCAAAAAAAAAAAAACACAACCCAATCAAAAAATGGGTGGAAGATCTAAATAGCCATTTCTCCAAAGACATACAGATGGCTAAAAAGCACATGGAAAGATGCTCAACATCACTAATTATCAGAGAAATGCACATCATTCTATGTCTTTTGATTAGACAATTTAATCCATTTATATTTAAAGTAGTTACTGATAGGTAAGGCCATTTTGTTAACTGTTTTCTGGTTATTTCTAGATCCATTATTACGTTTTTCTTCTCCTTCTCTCTCTTTTTGTGTTTTGACGTCTTTTGGTATCAATATGCTTTTACTTCTTTATTGTATTCTTTTGCATAATTACTACAGGATTTCCCTTATCATTACCATGAGGCTTACATAAAATATCTTAAGCTTATATCACACTTTTTTAAACTGATGGCAACCTAGCATCAATAGAATTCATATACTTTACACTTTTACTTCTCCTTCCCTTCATGATTTAGGTTATTGCTGTTACAATTTACCTATTTTTCATACTGTGTTACTGATAACAGCTTATTGCATTTATTATTATTTTTGCTACATTCTTTTTTTAAGGTTTAAAATAGAATTGTAAGTGTGTTATGCACCACTAATACCATAGTGCAGATTCTAAATATGACTATATATTTACCATTACCAGTGAGATTGATGTTACCCTTTTTTTTTTTTTTATTGTGTTAATTAGTGTTCTTTTACTTACACTCCAAGAACTCCTTTTAACATTTCTTGTAAGGTAGGTCTGGTAGTAATGAATGCTCTCATGTAACTTCTCTCTTTTCTTTTGCTTGTCTTAAAATTCTTTCTTTGTCTTGGAGTTTGACAATTTAATTATAATGTGCCTCAGTGTAGCCCTGTTCAGGTTTAACCTATTTGCGGTCTTTGGGCCTCATAGATTCAGATGTCCATTTCTATCCCCAGATTTAGGAAGCTTTCTCTTCTCCCTTTGGAATTTCTATAATGTGAAGATTGTTTCTCTTCCTTTTGTCCAATGCTTCCCATTGTATTTCTTAATTCTTTTCCTTTTTTTTTTTTTTTTCTTTTCACTCTTCTGACTGGGTAATGTCCAATGTTCTATCCTCCAGGTTGTTGATTCTTTCTTCTCTATGGTAGAGTCTACTTTTGTAACTCTCTTTTAAATTCTTAAGTTCAGTTATTATATTTTTCATATCTAGGAATTCTGTTTTTCTGTTTTTTCTATTTTCTTGAAAAACTTCTAATTTTGTTCATATGTTGTTTTCTTAATTTCATTTAGTTGTCTGTCTGTGTTTTCTTGTAGTTCACTAAACTCCTTAAGAAGATTATTCTGAATTCTTTGTCTAATAGTTCAAAGATCTCCATTTATTTAGGGTCAGTTATTGGAGTTTTATCAGATTTCTTTTCATGGTGTCATATTTACCTGATTTTTCCTGATCCTTGATTCCTCATGCTGTTGTCTGTGTATTTGAATAATCAGGCTCCTCTTCCAGACTTTAGAGGTTTGCTTCAGCAGAGACTGTTCTGCCCCAGTGAGCTCAGTTTGGGTTTCTGAGTGTGTCTTCCTGTAATGCCCTTGGGCAGCTGGGGCCTGCTGTGAGCTATAATTTTGAGTTACGCAACTGATAAAGCTCTGAGAATGGGGACTGGTGGGGTGGAGGGTTGTACTACTGGCTGAGAACAGTTGGGTAGAATTGCTGGCTTTGTTTCCTATCCAAGTAGGCTATAGGATGGGCTCCAGTTGTCTGGATTCTTTGGTCAACCTTGGTAGAGGGTCAGGACTGGGTACTATATTCAGTAGTAGGTAGGGTATGAATGAGCTTCCCTTCCCTGACAGGACTGCAGGATGGGACCTAGAGTCTATAAAGCTCATTGTTTGGGGGCCCAAATCAGGGCTAAGTGTGCACTCAATTCCCTGGTTAGGCAAGGCCACTGCTTATGCTCTGAAGACGGGGTAGCCATAGGCTGTGTTCTGTGTTCAAGTGCTGCTGTATGTAGGGCTGTTGAATGGGCTAGACAGAATCCCATGTACACTGATTAGGTTCCCTTATCTGAGACAGGCTGAAGGCAATATTCAGTGATGAATGGGACTATCAGAGTGCCTGCGCAGGTACAGCAGGAGAAGCAGCTTTAAAGCTGGTAAAGCCCTTCTTGTCTTAACTCAAGCTGACCTGCATCCCAAGTTCCTTTGCTGAATAGGGCCACTGGCTTTACCCTGAAAACTATTGGCTCTGTCTGTCCTGCTTTCAGGTCAAGCACCTCCGGGGCCACACTGCTTCCACGAGTTGTTGCCAGCTCTGCTCAGAAGGGGCTGGAAAGCACTCTCCACATCAAGTGGGGCTGTGATTCAGCTTCTTGCCTGGGTGTAGGCTAACTGGGCTTTATGGCCAGCAGAATTTCTCATTTGAGGCTCCAACAAGGCAGATCTGCACCCCGCCGACTTCCCTGGTCAGAATCCACCCCGACTTTGTTCTGCAGATGAGCAAAGCTTCTGGCGGGGATTACTCATTGTGCACTGCAGGTATGAAATTAGTGTACCAAGATTCTTATGCTGTTTTTGTAAGCCCCTCCCCACTTCTCTGTCACACTCAGATTCTTAGTGACTGAGCCCCGCAGAGTCCCCTGCAATTCCCGTGGTGCAAGATCAGAGTAAGGGCTTCTGCAGAGTGACCCACAGTGCTGGGGTGCTGCTTGTCTACTCTGGGGTCTCTTTTATCACTGGAGGCTCAGGGGAGACCTCTCTGCATGGTTCTGTGTTGTCCTGGGGAAGGGGCAATGCAGTCAATGTGTAACAGCTTCTCTTACTATCAAATGTGTCTGTCTTGGTCTCTGTGGTACAGGATTTGCTTCAGCCTCACCCTTCTGTTCTAAGATTCTCTCAGTGGTCATCATTCTTGAATAGTTGTTAGATGTTCTTGTGAGTGCGAACAAAATCAGAAATGACTGATGTTGCCGTCTTGGTTCATCCCTTCAGTGTATAGTTTGTTTTTCTTTTTCTTTTTATTTCACTGGTCTCCAGTTCATCATTTAAAACTGGAATTGGCAAACTACACATGAGAGTTCTTTTGTAAATAAGTTCTAATTAAACATGGCTACATGCATTAATATACCTTTTTTTAAAATGTCTGGACTGAGTAATTGGAAAGAAAACCCTTTCAAATACCCAACTTGAGACTTGAGGAGATGTGGTAAACAGAAGAAGAATAGCGGATCAACCCTCTATATAACCACACCAGAGCAAAATTTCCTGCCCAATCCCTGCCCCCACTGCCTTCAGTTCACTTTTATCCAGAAACATGGAAGAGTCTTGGCTTTGGCTCTATGCCTCTGATTAGGAAGTGGATGCCTGGACACCTCATCAAGCTGCAGAGGTACACGCTGAGACTTTAGCTTACAGATACCATAGAGCAGCATGATACCAGCTGAGCCTGAGGATCCTGGCAGCCTCTTACAATGTTAAGGGATATAAGACCTCAGAAGAAATTGACCAAAAGCTGATACAATATATGATGGAACCAACCACAGAGATGAAAGAAGACCTCAAGGGGAAAATAATCACCAGACATGTGATGAGCCTCTAGAGCCCCAGGTAAAAATAAAAAAGTCAGAATAAATGTTCACTCTGAAATTGTTAATGTAGAAAAAAGAGATAAAAAGTGATATAAGGCCAACTTTTATTATTTTCTCAGATTGAAAGAGTGAAAACAGAAGCACTGAGAGAAAATATAAAAAACATAAAGACTAAATCCAAATGATCCAATATTGAGTAAATAAGGTTTTGGTAAGAAAGAAGAGAATATGGGAAAATATTGATCAGCTGAAAGTAATTTCACTGAGTTGAATAAAGACTTGATTTTTTGATTCAAAAAGGTAAACTAACTTATGGACACAGTGTTTGAAACAAAACAACCATAATAACATATATCCATGACATTTCTAAATGTCACTGATAAAAAGAAAAGTCATAAAGTATAAATACGTTTAAGGAGAATCACATTCACAATCTTTTCATGTAGAAAATAACAAATAATGCTATAATAAATTAGAGCAACATATACAAAAAGCAGAAATAGATTACGAGCCTGGAATTATAATTCCAAGATATTTTTATGTTTGAGAAAGAAGGAAGTATATTTTTAGTTATACAAAAACTAAGACTTATTATCACTGTTATAACACTTTAAGTAAATAAAAAAACAAAACAATACTGTATATGTTAAACAAAAGAGTATTCTTAAAACCTAAAGAGGAAATATTAAGTGTCTTCCCTTTGAACTGGAAAAAAATCCAAGGTGGTTGATACGACCACTTCTAGTCAGTATTGTTTTAGAAGTTTGAATAATAAAATAAAGCAATAAAAAATGAAAAAAGGATAACACAAAACTTTCACTATTGGTCAATGATGTAATTGTGTATCAAGAACATCCAAAAAATAAATTATTGTAATAAATTATTACAATGAATAAAAAATTATAGCAAGTTTGTTAGATAGAATGTCGGTAAAAGAGGTCAATTGTAATTCTATAAACCAGTAACAAAGAATTAATGCTCTTTAAAGATGTCATTTATAATAGCACAAATTAAATATTTAGAAATAAATACAATAACATATATAAAAGAGCTTTATGCAGTAAGCTACATTATAGTGTTGCATAAACTAAAATAAGAATAAATAAATAGAAAATATTATGTTTACATGGATTAGGAGACCAATAAAGCTGTTAATTCTCTCCACATTCATCTCATATTAGTGACTTATCAATGAAATTCCAAGTAAATATTTTTTCAAAAATCTGACTAGCTAATTTTGAAACTTACATAGAAAAATCAAATGGACAGGAATAGACAGACTTTCTTGAAAGGCAGAAAAAGGTAGGAGAAGTAGCCCCAATATATCAAATTTATTTCAAACACCACATTTAAGACTTCAAGTTCTGCCAAGAAGCAGTAGTTCCATTCTTCCTAGGTTCTCCCCTTACAGCTAAGGACCTTGGAGGCAACACAATAAACACAGAAGTTTCTGAACTGTGGAAAGAAGGAGGAGAGCCGCCTCCTTCTCTGGAACTTGAAGAATGACTTTTTCCTCCCATATATCCTGAGCAGATGTTCCAGAGGCTTCTGTCCTGGGACCTGCAACAGGAACAGACTAGAAGAGCTTTACAAAAGCCTGATCTTTGAACCAAAGGATGAGGGAAAGAATGGCCTGACAACAAATTTTTTTTTGGCAATGCCAGCCTTCCTTCAGTCATACACCAATGGAAAAACTACCCCTTTCCAAGGTTTCAGAGGAGGCCTTTTGGGAAATTGATCTAGCACCATCCCCCGACCTACCACTCCACCCCACCCTTAAGGAAGCGGGCAGTGGTGTTCAGAGTTCTGCAAGTGGTGTCAGCAAGTGAGTAGGGAGCTGATCTTCTATCCCCTACACAGTGGAAACAGGAGGTGCACCACCTGTCCTCCTGGATAGTGGTGGTGGGGCTAGCAAGGAGCTAGTTTTCCACCCACTCCTGGAGGAAGCAGATGGTACTCAGGAAATTCCAGAAGGAGAGTGTTAGCAGAGTCCAGTGTCAAGCTGAACCTCCAGCTCCAATTAGCTACAATGAGACTCAACGGAGGAGGAGTAAGGTCACGCTCATAGCCACTAAGCTTCCCTACAGCCCTTCTCTGTCCACTGCATGTCATCCAGCTCCTACGGGTGACAGCCTCAGTATACACCTGACATCAACAAGACTGAACAAGGTGGTACAAGTCAGAACTAGAAAGCACTCTAATTCCCCTCTGCCCTCCTTCATGTCACTGAGACTCAAGGGGAAGCTGAATGTCCACTTCCAGCTGACAGCAAAGACTGAAGAAGGCAGTATGAAACAACAAGAGCTATTGCTCTGCTCTCTCCTTCAATCCTTGAGGTTAGCAAGTCCAAGAAGGAAGCTCAGAACCTAAGACAACCTAGCATCAATCAGGCATAATGAGGTAGAAAATGGTGGAGTAGTCAATATTCAGCTTCCAACCATGCTTGATGGCAGCAGGGCCCGCTGGGGAGATGTGCCCAACCTCCAACCAGCATTAATGAGGCTGAGGTGGTGGGAGGGGACACTTGGCACTCTGGGCTTCCCTACCTCTCCTTTTTGGGCGTTAGAAGGATGCACCAGGTAGCTACACTTCTGGCACCACATTATAGCAACAAATCATTGTGAGTATTCCCTATGTTTTTACCCTTCCTGGTGAGATTGGGACTCAGAAAAGAGCTGGTGTTACCATCTCACTTGGAGGAAAAGAGATGTGACTAAGTCAATACTCCACATTTGAGATGGTGCTTGTGGGGCCCAGAGAGAAGCTCATATACACACACATGTGGCCCTCATGCTACACTTCAACAGAGGCTCCAGATTCTTAAAAAACAACCCAAATGTCCAGGATACAATTAAAAATTACTTGTCTTATCAAGAACCAGAAAAATCACAAAAGAATGAGAAAAAAGACAATCAACAGATGCCTACACAGAGATAAATTAAATGTTGTGATGATCTGAAGTGGACTTTAAAGCAATCGTCATAACAGTGTTTCAGGAAGCAATTATGAGTTCCCTTGAAACACATGAATAATTGGAAAATTTCAAGAAAATAAAAGAAGTTACAGAAAAGAGATAAATGGAAAGTATAGAACTAAAAAAATACAATGACTAAAATAAAGCACTCGCTAGATAATCTTAATAGTAGAAGAGAGATAACCGAGAATATATTCAATAAATTTAGGACCGATACATAGAATTTATTCTGTATGCACGATTAAAAAAAAGACTAAAAGGGCCTTTCAGATTGAAGGGTGTGGATGGCCACTGAGTGTGCAAGGAAGCCATTGCTTTTCCAAGTTCCTCACTTCCAGCCTCAGTCTGCTGGTCAGTATGGCCCACTGAAATCAATGAGAACTTGCCTGCCAGAAAAACAAGAAGAAATCCCAGGAAATTAGTAAAAGTGCACACACATTTTCTTGCTCCTGAAGCAGGGCAAAGAGGGAGGATTGAGACTGCATTAGTGGCTGGCCAGTTTCCTGTGACTGCTCTCATAAGTGCCCCAGCTTAAGCTAAGCAAACACTCCAGCCCTGCTTGCTTCATGACACATCCCCACATTGGGATGAGGTCTTCCATGGCTGAGGAAAGAGCTTGGCTGTGAGATACAGAGGCAGCTAAGACCCCAAGAGGCCTCTGAGCTGAGTGGGGGCAGTCATTACTGGAGTCACACAGGCTGTGCATCAGAAGCAGTCTGGGTTTCTGACCTGAGCCTGATGGCCACAGCCCACACCCCGACCCAGGCAAAGTGCACAAACTAGCTCCTCTTGCGTCAGCACCTCTGGGGCAAGGATGCCAGTGCTGGTATGGGGGAGATCATATAAAAGGAATGGAGCCAGCTCAGACCTGACCCTTAGGGCTTTGGCACCAGCTACTTGGGATCTGTCCCCATCCTCAACACACACACAGAATGAAAGTGAGGGGCTGGAAAAAGATGTTTCATGCAAATGGAAATGACAAGAAAGTGGGGGTAGCATACTCATAATGGACAAAATAGATTTTGAAACAAAGTCTATAACAAAAGAAAAAGAAAGACATATAATGATAAAGGAATCAATACAAGAAGAGGATATTACACTTGTTAAAATAAATGCACCCAATACAGGAGCACCTAAATACATAAAGCAAATATTAACAGACATAAAGGGAAAAATTAACAATAATACGATAATAGTAGTAACTTTAACACCCCACTTACATCAATGGGTAGACCATCCAGACCGAAAATAAATAAGGAAACAGTGGTCTTAAATGACATAATAGACCAGTTGGCCTTAATAGGTATCTACAGAACATTCCATCCCCAAACAGAAGAATATCCATTATTTTTGAGTGTACATGGAATGTTCTTCTGGATATATCACTTTCTAGGCCATAAAACAAGTCTCACCAAATTTAAGAGGATAGAAATTATATCAAGCATTTTTCTGACCACATCAGTATGAAAGTTGAAATCAATTACAGGAAGAAAAATGGGAAAAGCACAACATGGAAATAATCAACTTTCTACTCAAAAAACAATGAGTCAATGAAGAAATCAAAGAGGAAATCAAAATACCTCAAGACAAATTAAAATGGAAACACAAATTTCCAAAATCTATGGGATGCAGCAAAAGGAATTATAAGAGGGAAGTTTACAGCAATACATGCCTACTTCAAGAAACAAAGAAAATCTCAAATAAATAACCAAACCTACAATCTAAAGGAATTAGAAAAAGAAAAACAAACAAAACCCAAAGACAGCAAAAGGAAGGAAAAATAAAGATCAAAGAGAAAATTTAAAAAATAGAGACCAAAGAATCAATAAAAAAGCTCACTGAAACTAAGATGTGGTTTTTTGAAAAGATAAACAAAACAGATAAACCTTTAGCCAGACTCACCAAGAGGAAAAGAGAGAGGAGCCAAATAAGTAAAAGAGGAAATAAAAGAGGAGAAATAACAACTGATACCACAGAAATATAAAAAATCATAAGAACATACAATGAAGAGTTATATGCCAACAAATGGACAACCTAGAAGAAATAGATAAATTTCTAGAAACATACAACCTTCCAAAACTTAGGAAGAAATTGACAATCTATCTGAACTGACTGAATATTTGTAGTGAAATTGCATTTGTAATAAAAAAAAAATCAGCAAACAAAAGTCCAGGGCCAGACAGGTGCACAGAGGAATTCTACTAAACATATAAAGAAGAGCTCATACCTATCCTTCTCAAACTACTGCAAAATATTGAAGGGGAAGGAATACTCCCAGATTCATTCTACAAGGTCACCATTACCCTGATATCAAATCCAGACAAAGACACTACAAAAAAGGAAATTACAGGCCAATATCTTTGATGAATACAAATGCAAACATCCTCAACAAAATATTAGGAAACCAAATTCAACAATATATAAAAAGAATCATATGTCATGATCAAGTGGGTTTTATACCAAGGATATAAGTGTGGTTCAATGTTCTCAAATTAATCAAGGTGATACACTCATTAACAAAATGAAGGATAGAAACACATATGATCATCTCCATAGATGCAGAAAAAGCATTTGAAAAATTCAATATTCATTTATGATAAAAAAAGTTGGTATAGAGGGAACATATCTCTAAATAATAAATTTTATTTATGACATATCCACAGCTAACATCATACTGAAATGTGAAAAGCTGAAAGCCTTTCCTCAAAAATAAGGAACAAGACAAGGATGCCCACTCTCACCACCTCTATCTAACATAGTATTGTAAGTCTAGACACAGCATTGAGACAAGAAAAATAAATAAAATCATTCAAATTGGAAGGGAAGAAATAAAACTGTTATTATTTGCAGATGATATAATACTATATATAGAAAATCCTAAAGTCCCCACTGAAAAACTATTAGAACTAATAAATGAATTCAGGAAATTTCAAGATGCAACATTAATATACAGAAATCTGTTGCTTTTCTATGCACTAATAATGAACTATTAGAAAGAGAAAGTAAGAAAACAATACTGTGTAAAAGTGCATCAAAAAGAAAGAAATAACTATAAATAAACTTAACCAAGGAAGTGAAAGGCCTAAACTCTGAAATCTACAAAACACTGATGAAGGAATTTGAAAATGATAAAAAGAAATGGAAAGATATTCCATGTTCTTGTATTAGAAGAATTAATATTGTTAAAATGTCCATACTACCTAAAGCAATCTACAGATTTAATGTGATCCCTATCAAAATACCCATGACATTTTTCACAGAACTAGAACAAATAATCCTAAAATTTATATGGAACCACAAAGACCCCAAATTGCCAAAGCAGTCTTGAGAAAGAAGAACAAAGCTAGAGGGAGGTATCACACTCTGTGACTTCAGACTATACTTCAAAGCTACCTAGAAAGAAGAGAGAACCTAGAAAGAAACCCATGCACTTATGGTCAATAAATAAATGACAAAGAAGGCAAATCCATACAATGGAGAAAAGATAGTCTTTTTAATTGGTGCTGGGAAAACTGGACAACTATATGTAAAAGAATGAGATTTGAACATTTCTTACATCATATACAAAAGGAAACTCAAAATGGATTAAAGTCTTAAATATAAGACCTGAATCCATAAAACTCCTAGAAGAGAACATAGGCGGAACTCTCTTTGATATAAATTGTAGCCCTATTTTTTTGGCTTTGTTTATTAAGGTAAAAGAAATAAAAGCAAAAATAAACAAATGGGACCTAATTAAACTTAAAAGCTTTTACACAGCAAAGGAAGTCATCAAGAAAAGGAAAGGACAGCCTACTGAATGGGAGAAAATATTTGCAAATGATATGACCGACAGAGTGTTAATATCCAAAAATACATAACTAGCTCATACAATTCAACATCAAAAAAACAAACAACATAATTAAACCTGGGCAGAATACCTGAATATACATTTTTCCAAAGAAGATATGCAGATGCCCAGCAGGCACATGAAAAAATGCTCGACATCACTAATCATCAGAAAAATGTAAATCAAAACCACAGTGGGATATCACCTCACACCTATCAAAATGACTATCACCAAGAAGTCTACAAATAACAAATGTTGGCAAGGATGTGGAGAAAATAGAACCCTAGTATACTGTGGTGGGAATGTAAATTGGTGTATCCACTTTGGAAAACAGGATGGGGGTTCTTCAAAAAACTAAAAAGAGAACTATCATATGATCCAGAAGTTCTACTGCTGGGTAAATAGCCAAAGAAAATGAAAACAATAATTTGAAAAGACACATGCACCTTGATGTTCATAGCAGTGTTATTTACAATAGTTAAGATATGGAAACAACCTAAGTGTCCATCAGCAGGTGAATCAATAAAGAAGAGGTGATATATACATATGAGTATATATATATATATAATGGAATATTACTCAACTGTTAAAAGAAATGAAATTCTGCCATTTTCAACAATGTCGAGGGACCTAGAGGGTCTGATACTCAGTAATATGAGTCAGAGAAAGACAAAAACTCTGTTATGACTTACATGTGTAAGCTAAAAAATAAAACAAATGAACATATATGTAAAAAAAAATAAAAACAGAAGCAGACTCACAGACAGAGGAACAAACTAGTGGTTACCAATGGGGAGAGAGCAGGGGAGAGGGGTGAGATAGGGGTAATAGATTAAGAGACACAAACTACTCTGTATAAAATAAACAACAAAGGTGTATTGTACAGCACAGGGAAATACAGCCATTATTTTGTAATAACTTTAAATGGACTATAAGCTATAAAAATATTGAAATACTATGCTGTACATCTGAAACTATTATCATATACCAAATCAATTATACTTCAATAAATATAAATAAATAAATCTGTCGTATTTCCATCTTTGTTGAAAACAAATGACCTTAAATTAAAAAGCAAAAACAAACAAAACATACTAAAAATAAACAATATCAGGGATCCCTGGGACAATATCAAAAGAGCTAACATTTATACCATCAAATACCCAGAGGAGAAGACAGGGAGAATGGAACTGAAAAGCAGTCTATAAATAATGGCTGCATACTTTCCAAATTTGTCAAAAGTCATAAATCTATAGACTCCAGAAATTGAGTGAAACCTAAATAAAATAACCCCAAAGGCATCTATGCCATGCCTCATCATAAACTCATGAAAGTTAAAGAAAAAGAAACAATCTTGAAAGTGGTCAAAAAGAAATGATGCGTTATTTAGAGAGCAATGCAAACTGGAACGACAGTGGTTTCTCCTCTGACACAATCACAACCAGAATGGAGTGGCACAACATTCTCAAGTAATGAAAGGCTAGAACTGTTACCTGAGAATTCTGAACCTGACAGAAATATCCACAGGAATGAAGAGGAAATTAACACACAGAAGGAAGTCAGAAGGAAGTAATGTTAGAAAATTTGTGCTTAGTAAATCTGCCCTCAAAGAATGACCAAAGTTTTCAAAACAGAAAGAAAATGATAACAAGAAAGCTTGGAACTTCAGAATGGAAAGAACATTGGAATCAATAAAAATAGGGATAATTTTGATATATTATATTGATTCTTAGGAGTTTTTAAAATATTACTTGGTGGATTAAACAAGAATTATACCACCATCTGATGTGATGTTCAACACATTTAGAAGAAATACAGTTATATTTAAAAAGTTGGGAGGGTAAAGGGACCTGTACTTCACTCAAAGTTTCCTGTACATCACCCAAAATAATAAAACATCAACACCGGTATACTGTGATAAGTTATGTATAAAGAAATTTAGTACCTACAGTAACCATTTAAAACTACAGGAAATGATATACTCCAAAACACTATAAATCAAGATAGAATCATAAAAGAAAAAATATATGTTCCAGTAACCCACATAGGGTAAGAAAGAAGAAGCAAAGAAATAAGAAACAAAAGAAATGAACAGAAAAAAACTAATAAGAATTAAGTTCTAGTCTAATTGTTTAAAATTCAACTGTGAAAGGACATAGGTTGGCAGAGTGGATTGGAAACTGAAACATGTTCCAACAATATGTTATCCATAAGAAACCCACTTCAAAAACAATGACATAGGTTGGCTGAGTGTAAAAGTATGAAAATGTATACCACACAAATGTTAATTTTAAAAGACATGGCCACCACATCAATATCAGGTAAAGCAGACTTCAGAGTGCAGAAAACTATTAGACAAAGTGGTACATTGCACAATGACAAACCAGCAGGAAGACATAAAAATCCTAAATGTCTACACACTGTAAAAAAAGAAGCTTGAAAAACATGAAACAAAAACTGATAGAGCAAATTCACAATTATAGTTACAGGCATCAACATCCCACTCTCAGCAATTGAGAGAACTACTAGACAAAAAATCAGCGAGAACAGATAGCTGAACAAAACTATCCACTGACAGGATCTAATTGATAAACATAGACCATGAACTCTAACACAACAGAATACACATGTTTTTCAAACACCCACGGCCGTTTACCAAGATAGAGTATATCCTGTGCCCTAAAGCAAACCTCAACAGATGTACAATACTCAAAATCGTGCAGCGTGTGTTTTTTTACTGAATGGAATCAAACTAGAAATTAATAACAGAAAGATAAGAAAATCCTCAGAAATTTGGAAATTAAACAACATCCTTCTGAACAGTCCATGTGGCAAAGAGGAAGTTAGAGAGGGCATAGAAAAATACATAAAACTGAATGAAAAATCAAAATACAGCATAAAATATGTCAGATATAGCTAAAGCATTGTTGAGATCCCTCAACACGTTTATAGTACAGAATGCTCGCATTAGGAAAGAGGAAAGGTGAAAATCAAATCAATCAAATTTCCTAAAGAAAATAGAAAAAAACACAACCCATAAATCTTTAGCAAGACTAATAAAGATAAAAAGAGAAAAGAAAAAAAATCATCAAGATTTTTTGGAATGAAATAACAGATACCACTACAGATCCTGCAGCCTTAGTAAAGTTAATATGTAAAAAACTTTATGCTCACAAATTTGAAATTTTATGGTGTATGGACCAATTTCATTATTACAAAGTACCAAAATTCAATTAAGGTAGAATAGACAACCTGAATATTCCTATAAACATTAAAGAATTACATTTGTAATTAAAATTCCCAAAGCAGAAATATCTAGGCCAAGATGACTTCACTGAAAAATTTAATTAAACATTTAAAGAAGAATTAATATGCTTATAATATGCATTCCAATTGAATATGCATATTCATTCAACTGGGAATTCTTTAAGACTTGGAATAAATTCATCATGTCTCAGAAAAAAACTAGTATGTAAGAATTAAAACCTTGTGAATTTCTTACCATGGTGTTGAGAAACCAATCACTCTCATAGCATACTAGAACCTCTGTTCAGCTATTTTAGAGGGAAGGGTGGGCAACAAAAAGTAAAAGACATCTTCAAAATCCAACAAAATGAAAGTTAATATCAGAACTCTCAGTTATAGAAAACTTCATAGAAGATCAACATGCTGCACAGAAAATATTTCTAAAAAAATAAAAAAACAATAAAAGACTAAATGCTTTCCCCGTTAGATTGGGAACAAGGTAAGGATGTCCATTCACAACACTGTTCTTCAAGGTAATGCTGGAACTTTTAGCCACTCCAAAAAGGCAAGATAAAGAAATAAGTGACAGGGATTGGAAAGGAAGGTAGAAAAACCATCTCTGTTTTTTCCATTTGCAAATGCATGATTGTGTATGTAGAAAATTCCAAAGCATCTGAATTAGCTCACTAAGTCTGCTAAAACAAGTACCACAGACTAGGTGGCTTAAACAGCAGAAATTTATTTTCTCATGATTCTGGAGGCTAAAATCATCCCAAGCAGGATCTTCTGCGGCCCCTTTTCTTGTCTTGTGGATGGCTGTTTGCTCAAATGGCCTTACTCTGTGTGTGCCTGTGTTCTCATCTCTTCTTACAAGGACACCAGTCAAATAGGATTAGGGCACATTCTAATGACCATGTTTTTACCTTTATCACCTATTTAAAGGCCCTATCTTTAAATACAGCCACATTCTGAGGCACTGGGGGTTAGGACTTCAACATATGAATTGAGGGGGAGTCACATTTCAGCTCATAACAGCGTCTAAAATAAAAACCCTTAAAACTAATACATGTGTGCAAAAAGTTCACAATATAAAAAATTAACACTCAACGATCAACCACATTTCTGTATACTAGTAATGAACATATAAAAACAAAAATTAGACTCACAATGCAATTTAAAACCATTCCATAGAATGTGAAATACTTAAGTACACACTTAAAACATGTAAGGAATCGGCATACAGAAAGTTACAAAAAGTAGATGAGAGAAATAAAAGGCCTTAATAAATGCAGATCCATACTGTGATTATGGCTTTGAAGAATCAACATAGGAAAGATAGGAATTCTCCCCAAACTGATCAAATTGATGTTGAAATTTATTGCAACTTTTATTAAAGTTTTTTGTTTTTTTTTTATACATAGGCAGAGGATTATTCTAAGGTTTATATAGAAAGCAAAGTAGCTGGAATAGATTAAAAATTTTTTTGAAAAATACAAATAAAGTAGAGAATCACTCTACTTGATTTCAACACTTATTATACAGCTTCAGTGATTAAGATTGTGTGTAATTGGCAGAGGTATAGACTCAGATCAACAGAACAGAACAAAGAACCCAGAAGACACATGTAAAATGTCCAGTTGATTTTGGGCAAAGGTAAAAAAAACAGTTCAAAAGATGAAGGATAGCCTTTTCAGCAGACAGTGCTAGACTAATTGGATAACCACAGGACAGAAAAAAAAAAAAAAAGAAACTTGACCTATAACTCATACTCTATACAACAATTATCTCAAAATGCAGCAGTTCTGTGATGCTTAATTTTACATATCCACTTAGCTGGGCCATGGTGCCCAGATATTTCACCAAATATTCTGGGTATGAGGGCTTTGGGGATGAGATTTTCATTTAATTTGGTAAAAGCTGAGTAAAGCAGACTGCTTTCGATAATGTAAGCCGGTCACATTTAATCAGTTGAAGGTCTAACTAGAATAAAAACTGACCCCCTCTGAGCAAGGGGGAATTCTGCACCAGAAGCCTTCAGACTTGAATTGCAATGTCAGCTCTTTCCTGGGTCTCCAGGGTGATGGCCCGCCATACAGATTTTGGACTTTCCAGCCATTGTAACCGAGGGAATCAATTCTTTAAAATAAGTCTCTTTCTTAATATATCCATATTCTACTGATGACATTTCTCTGGAGAATCATGGACCTACACGCAAAACTGAATTAGTAAACTTTCAGGTCAAAAAATAATCAGAGACTATCTTCAGGATCTAGGGCTAGGAAAAAGAGTTCACAGACCTGGCACTAAAATTATGATTCATAAAAGGAAAAAAAATGATAAATCAGACCTCACCAAATTAAAATGCCATTAACAGGATGAAAATACAAGTCACAACCTGGGAGGAAACATTTGCGAACCACTTATCTGACAAAGGAATAGTATCTAAGATATATTAAGAACTCTTAAAATTCAACAGTAAAAAAAAAAATCAAAATCTAAAATTAAAAAAAATATTAACCCCACCAAATACTGGTGACAATGTGAAAAAAAAAAGATTGCTCATACATTGCTGGTAAAACTGTAAAATTGCACACACATTCTGGAAAACAGTTTGGAAGTTTCTTATAAAATTAAACATTCAACTACCACATGACCAAGGAATATTTATCTCAGAGAAATGAAATTTTCTGTTTACATAAAAGTCTATACAAGGATGTTCACTGTAGATTTTAAAAAATAATACTTTAAAACTGGAGGCCCCAGAGGTTCCTCAGCAGGTGAATGGTTAAAGAAACTGCTGTGTATCATACCATGGAATACTACTTAGCAATGAAAATAAATACATTGTTGATACATGTAACAACCTCAGTGAAGCTCTGTAAAAATATGTTGAGGGAAAAATCCAATCCCCAAAGGTCACATACTGAGTTATTCCATTTATATAATACTCTTGAAATGTCAAAACTATAGAAATGGACAACATTAGTGGTCCCTGGATGATAGAGATGAGGTGGGGGAAGGAAGATGTTTGTGGCTGGAGACAGGCAAGAGCGGAAATCCTTGTGGTGATGGAAATGTTATCTTCGCTGTATCAATGTAAATTTCCTGGTTGTGATACTGTAACATAGTTTTGCCAGTTGTTACTTCAGAGGTAACTGGATAAATGAAGGTATATGGCATCTTTATTATTTTTTTACAAACTGCATGTGAATCTTCAACTATATGAAAATTAAAATGTAATTAAAAAGTTACATTAATTAAGACAAAAACTGGTATTTTTCCAGGATTATATTTACTAACACATTTGAAACTTGATTTATGATAAAGATGCTACAGAGGAACATTAAGGAAAAGACAATCATTTTATATATTGGTGCTAGCTTAATTGCAAAAACATAGGGTAAAAGAAACTTGGCCCATTCTTCATCCCATAAATAAAGTGAATTTTAGATGAGTTATGGTCATAACTATGAAAAGCCACACAATAACAATTTTGGAAGATAATGTAGGATTATGTCTTCATGGACATAGAAAAGAATGAAGAGTAGAAAAGAATTTCTTTTTTTTAAAAATTTTATTGAAGTATAGTTGATTAACAATGTGTTAATTTCTGCTGTACAGCAGAGTAATTCAGTTATATTATATATCAATATATATATATTCTTTTTCATATTCTTTTCCATTATGGCTTATCACAAGATATTGAATATAGTTCCCTGTGCTGTACAGTAGGACCTTGTTGTTTATCCATTCTATATATAATAGTTTGCATCTGCTAATCCCAAACTCCCAATCCTTCCCTTTCCACACCCCCAAGAATTTCTTAAACAAGATACAAAAAGTTATAAATTCAAGGAGAAAAATGATGTATTTAAATACATTAAAATTGTGAACTTCTGTTTATCGAAATACAATTTTAAGATAGTAAAGGCAAGTGACAAAAGTGGTGAAGATCTTTTGTATGTGTATTCTGATACTGAGATCATATCTACAGTCTATGAAGAACCATCTACAAATCAGTAAGATAAAAAGATACATAGTGATGTAGAAAAATAAGAGAGATTGAAACAGATATTTCACAAAATAGATATACAAATAGAAAACAGTTATAAAATAGAAGCTCAGAATCATTATAATCAGAGGAAAGCAAACTAAAACTAAAATGAAATAGCTACCTCTGCACAGTATACAGAATATCCACAATTAAAAAGACTGAAGTACTACGTGCTGCATCCTTATGGATGCCATCATTTTGGAAATGAACTTAGTACCTATTAAAGTAGGAGCCATAAATTTCACAAGTCAATGTTTCTTCTCTTTGGCATACATATTTAACAGAAATGTGTACATGTGTGCCCCAAAATATGTGGCTTTAAATTTTATTTTAGAATTATCTTTAAAGTGCAAAACCAGGAAATGACCAAAATATCCATTAATGTGTAATGCATGAAGAAATTATGGTATATTCATACAAAAATTATATTAGGCAATGGAAGTGAATAAAATATGACTGTCTGCAAAACACTCTGAAACTTAAGACATTATGTTGAGTGAAAGATGCCAGATACACCAGAATATCCTGAATATTCCCAGTTCTATTGTTTATAAACAGAACTTTAAACTGCAGTGTATAGGTGTGAATACAAGAATGATTAAGTTTCAAAGAGAAAAATAATTGTTTCAAAGAAAAAACAACTTCTAAAATTGTAAAGATAACGGTTACCTTAAGGAAATGAGAGGAGAGTTATTATTGTCAGAGTATATACACATCATGGGCTTCTGATATGCTGGTAAATTCTAGTCCTTGACCTGAAGAATGATTATATCGGTCATTTATAGTAATTCTTTACGCTAGGTGTTTTTGTTCTAGATATATTTAAAACTTATGAAGTTAAAGGAATTGGTAAATAAAAATACAGTAAGCCACGAAAAGTAATCAGTGAGAATAAATAAAATAATTATATAGCATGAACTTTAAAAAATAAACTATTCAAAAAGATTACTCCATCTTTTCAAATAGCTGTATATTACTGTATTGTGTGTGTGTCTGTGTAATTATTTGTCTTCTGTTGGGGGGGTATTCAGGTGGTCTTTAATTCTGCCTGTAGTATGAGACTTCAAATAAATTGGTCTCTCCCTCTCTGTCTTCTTCCATGATACAGCTTCTCCCATTTGTCAGGGTCACCCTCCAAGTCACAGTAGGAAACAATGTTGCTTTGTGACCCTGTAGAATATTTCCTGAGACTTTATGTCCTTGAATCAAATACTCATATTAAGGTGAAAAAAGAATAATGTGGTAGAAGGAAACATGTGTTTATCACAAAAGCATTTATACCTTAAATAATTAACAATAATCAAAATATATGAATTGCCATTACTTCTTGAGGTAATCATGATTTATGACTCCATGAAATTATTTATAACCTGTTTAATAAATCTAAAGTTACACCAAACTTTCAGATCATGTCTTATTGGACTAGGATTTTTTCTTTCATAATAAAAATCCATATCATGTTTCACTAAATGTCATGAAACACCAAATATACCATGATGTGATATATTCAAAATATGGACTAATTTTTACTTCAGAATTTTTCCTTGCACTTTTTCTTGGGTAAATTTTAGAGTCATTTTGGAGATTTTGAAAACTATATTGAGATTTTGACTGGAATTACCCTTTATTGTTTGTGTACCATTGGTACTTTAAAACTATATTCTGACTTGCAGGTGTTCTGAATCAGATTTTTTTTCATTATACTTCTTAAAATTAAGGCTGAAGTCTTCCTTGGAAACCTTTTCAGTGTCCTTAGTTTGCCTTTCACTCCACCTCAATTTTCATTCCCAAGATTTTTACTTTCTTTGCCCCCCTTTTTCTGTATGTAGCCAGTATGGATAATCTCTGCAAATGCCTTTCACATTATTTTTCCTGTGCAAACCTTAGACTGGTCAATATTGTCACCCTTTTCCCAATTGCATCCTGCTGTCCAAATATTCCTCAAATGACCTGGCTTCTATATGACACTAGTCCCTTTTTCTCCTAGCAATACTGATGAAATCTATTATAGGATTTTGTGTTTGTTTACTATTTTTTGGTTTATGTGGATATTTTCATAATTGTTTTTAAGTCCTTTTATGATCTTCAGAGAGTCTGCAAATAGAGGGGAAGGAACCTCTGCTTTGGTATTAAGACCGTTTATCCTTCTGACATAAAGAGATTAGGGGTAGGAGTGGTTATAATCACTCAGCCCAATTTCCAGAGGCTGATACCTCTGCTATATATCTGATGGAGTTGATGTGTTGAGACATCACCATGTCCACCCTTAGCAGCCTTGAAAATTTTGAAGCCATTTCCAGAAAGCTATTTTCAACAAACCCAGTTACCAACCTTTTCCTCCATGATTCTTCTACTAAGTGTTGCTTTTTGGAAACCTGCTTCTCATGCCCTTGTTTTCAGAGGATTTGTAATTTTGCATGTGAAGGGAGAAGGAAACTATTTTAAGAGTGAGTGGATACTCAAAAACAGTGTTCATACTATTTTCTGGTTTTCTAGATGGAACACACCCTGATTTCTAAACTTAGAGGTAGGATGGTGGTGAAGGGAGCAGTGAAAAAATAAGTGCTCACTGTGTTTACTTCTGAGTGGTGAAGATTTTGTCAGCATCAGTTGTTGCTGTGATTTTATTTTCAGTTAAATATGCCATGTGTTTAAGGGAAATTTGCTCAGATTATCAATTGGCTGATACTTTGTTTGATGTTAGGGTCTTTCATCTCCTCCCACCCCCGCCCAATTTTAAAGCATATTTTAGTAAGAATTTGGGAAATGATAAGCCAAGGACTTAGATATCATCTTAACCTGGTAGTTCAAACCCAGCAAACAACAACATAGGGAAATCCTTTAAATCTAGATTAATTTTAATACTTAATTTTACTACAATAAAAACTTGAAAATATTTTATATATTACTCTATTAATTTGAAAAGACACTACAAGCATTTATACAACCTCTAAGATAATTAAGAGACAGCCATTATTTTTACTTCCCCCATGAATATAACTCTTCATCTCTCTTTGGTGCTAACAATTCAAAGTTAATTACACAGTTGTACATCCTTAATGCTATCACTATTGTTATCTTTTTATTAATGTATGGCAAATGGCTCAGCTTAGCTTGTGATAAGGAGATGAATTACTGGAGCCATAGAGAATTGAAGAGCTGGAAGTCGTACTCTAAATGACTGTGGGGAAAAACAACCTCATGTTGTTTAGCTCATGTTACAAAGTAGTTTATTTAGCTCCATGCTATACAGAGATAAATTCCACACAAATTTATTTAATTTTCTACAAGTTGTATTTCTAAAAGGAAATGTTTCAAAATTATTTCCTAGTAGCATAGCTAATGAGGCACAAAATGGATTCTAGAAAACAAATATATTTCATTAACTGGGAAATTCACCCATGGCTCAGCATTGGCTGATGTCAGTAAGGCAGGATAGGGTTCTGAGAGTGTGTGGGGTGTAAGGGAATAAGGAAGGTCATAATGCCATTTAAAAAGTAACAGCTATCTAGTTGAATATATACAATTGTTTAAACTTTTTATTTTGAGAAAATTGTAGATTTGCATGCAGTTGTAAGAAATAATACAGATACACCGTGCATCGTTCACCCAGTTTCCTATAAAGGTGACAACTTGCAAAATTATACTATAACATAACAAGCAGGATACTGACATTGATACACTGAAGATACAGAACATTTCCATCACCACAAGGATTCCTTATGATGTTGCCACTTTATAATCATACTCACCTCACTTTCCCATCCTACGTCTGACTCTTGGTAACTATTAATATTCTCTATAGTTTTGACATTTCAGGAATGCTATACAAATAGAATCATTCAGTTTGTGACTTTTTGTGATTGGCTTTTTTTCATGCAGCATGATTTCTTGGAGATTCATTGAGGTTGTTGTATATATCAATAATTTATTACTTTTATTAAATTTCATTTCATGTATTTCATTACACGAATGTAACATAGTCTGTTTAACCATTCACCAGTTGATGGACACTTGGATTGTATCCAGTTTTTGCTATTATGAGAAAAGCTGCTATGCACATTTGTGTACAGATTTTATTTGAATATAGCTTTCATTTCTCTGGGATAATTACCCAGGAGTGCAATTGCTGGGACATGTTTGCTACATGTTTAGTTTTGTGAGAAACTGCCAAAGTGTTTTCTAGGGTGACTGTACCATTTGACTTTCCGACCAGCAATGTGTGAGTCATCCAGCTTCTCTGCATCATTGCCAGCATTTGGTGTTGCCACTATTTTTTATTTTAGCCATCCTGATAAGTTTATAGCAATATCTCTTTGGGGCTTTAATTTGTATTCCCTAATGATGAATTCTTTTGAATACCTTTTCATGTGTTTATTTGTCATCTTTGAAGATCTTCAGCAAAATATCCCATCATGAATTTTTTCCCTTTTTGTTATTTTATTTTATTTTTTTTTCACTCTTGAATTTTGGGAGTTCTTCATATATTCTAAGCACTAGCCTCTTGTCAAATAGGTGGTTTGCAAACATTTCCTCCCAGTGTAGAGTTATTCATCTTCTCAACAGGGTATTGGCAGAACAAAAGTTTTAAAAGTTGAGGACGTCCAATTTGTCAACTTTTCCCTTTTTGCTATACACACTGAGGTCAGGTCTATGAATTCTTTACCCAGCCCTACATCCTAAAGATTTTCTCCAAAGTTTTTTGTTGCAAATGTTTTAGGAATTAAATTTTTGATTTAAGTATGTGATGCATTTTGAGTTGGTTTTCATATAAGGTGTGAGGTTCAGGACAGGGTTCATTATTTGCCCATGGATGTCTCATTGGTCCAGCACCATTGTTGAAGGTCTATCCTCCCTCCACTGAAATGCTTTTGTACTTTAGTCAAAAATCATGTGGGAGTATTTGTGTGTTTCTATTTTTGAGTTCTCTAGTTTCTCCCATCAATCTAGTGTCTATTCCTCTGTGACTACTACAGAAGCTTGATTGTGTAGTTACATAGTAAGTCTTGAAATTCAGTAGATTTAATCTTCTACATTTATTATTTTTCAAAAATTATTTTAGCTACTGTTTCTTTGTCTTTTTATATAAGTTTTAGAAAAATCTTGTCTGTATGTACATAACATCTTTCTGAGATTTTGATAGGAATTTCTTTAAACCTAAATATCCACTTAGGGTGAATAGACATCCTTATTATGTTGAGTTTCAATAAATAAATATTGTAGTTTTCAATTCTAACATCTGTACATGTTTTCTTAGATTTACACTGAGGTATTTTATTTCCTAATTTTAGATGGTATCACATTTTACATTTTTGTGTCATTGTGTTCATTGACAGTTTATCAAAAAGGGATTGATTTTTATATGTTCACTCTGTATCTTATGGACTTTTACACATTTTTTAGTTCTAGGGGATTTTTTTTGGTAGATTCTTTGGGTTTCCTCTGTAGACAATCATGCGATATGTAAATATGGGAAATTTTATTTCTTCCTTTTTTTCTGTGTGACTTTTATTTCCTTTTCTTTCTTTATTGCACTGGCCAAAATGTTTACCACTGTACTGAATATGAGTGGCAAAGGAAACATTCTTGCTTACTTCCCAATCTTAAGGGAAATGCACTTAACTTTTCATGATGAAGTGTAAAGTTAATGTAGCTTTTTGTAGATACTCTTTATCAAGTTGAATAGGTTTCATTCTATTCCTATTCTTCGAGGAGGTTGTGTTTTCGTTTTTTGTTTTGTTGTTGTTATTGTTTAATGAATGGATGTTGAATTTTGTAAAATGTATTTACCTCAATCAATATGATTATTTGATTTTTCTCCTATAGTTTGTTAATATGGTGCATTTGCTTTACTTGATTTTCAAATGTGAACCAATTTTGTATCTTTGGAGTAAACTCTACTGTATCATTTTGAATACAGAAAGATTTTTATATGTTCCTGATATCTATTCACTAATATTTTGTTAAGGATTTTTCCATCTATTTTCATGAAACATATTGATCTGTAAATTTTTGTTTGTTTGTGTCCTTGTTTTGAATTGTCTTGGTTTTATTTTGGTATTGGGTAATACTAGCTTCATAAAATTAGTCTGCATGTGTTCTCTCCTCTTTTACTTTGTAGAAGACACTGTGTAGAATTAAATGTTTATGAAAATACTCCAGTTACACGAACTGATCTTAGAGATTTCTTTTTTTTTAATTATAAATTCAACTTTCTTAATATTTATAAGTTTATCCCAATTATCTTTTTTGTATTGAGTGGGTTGTGATAGTTTGTAGCTTTTGAGGAATTAATTGAAGTTGTAAAAGCTATGTGTGCAAAGTTGTCTATAGTATTCCCTTATTATCCTCTTTATATTTTCAGGGCTAATAGTAATACTCTTTTGTTTCAGATATTGTAATTCTGTAGTTTGTGTCTTCCTGATTTTTTCTTTGTCAGTCTATCTAGAGATTTGTCAAATTCATCAATCTTTTCAAAGAATCAGCTCTGTTCGTTGAATTTTCTTCATCGTTTTTCTGTATTCATATTCACTGATTTCTACTTTTAACTTTATTCTTTCCATTTTTCTCCTTCTTTTGGGTTTATTTCGTTCCTCTTTTTCTTGGATTTTTAGGCAGGATCTTAAATTATCGATGAGACTTTCCTTCTATTCTAATGTATACATTTAGTGCTAGAAATTTTCCTCTCAACCTGATTTAACTATGTCATAAATTTTTATATGTTGTATTTTCATTTTCATTCGGTATGGTGTATATTTTAATATACCTTGAGACTTGACCCATGGATTATTTGGAAGTTTGTTGTTTAGTTTCCAAGTATTTGGAGGTTTTCTTTTTATCTTTCTGTTATTGATTTCTAATTTTCATTAACTGTGATTAGAGAATATGCTCTCTATTACTTCAGTTCCTTTACATTTGTTGAGGCTTGTTTTATGACACAGGATATGTCATATCTTTGTATATATCTAGGATTCCAATGACACGAATGTTAATTTTTGTAATAATCCTACCCTTCTATTTCTTCTCTGTTGTTTAGATTGGTTAATTTAAATTGATGTGACACTGATTCTTTCTTCTGTCCTTTTCACTCTGCTCTTTAGTCCATCCATTGAAGTTCAATTACAGTTATTGTATTTTCACTAATATTTCTATTTTATTCTTTATTTCTTTTATTTCCTTGCTGAAACTTTCTATATAGTTAGTGTGACTTTCTATTTTTTTCCATTGGTCTAAAGTATATTTATAATTTTTATTTTAGAGTTTATGATTATAGCTTCGAAATCTTCATGAGATAATTATAATAGCTCTGTCATTTTTGGTATTGACGTCTATTGACTGTCATTTTCATTCCATTTAAGGCCATCCCGTTCTTGGTATGATAAGTAATTTTCTGTTGAGACCTGCATATTTTAGTGTTACATTGTAAACCTGTAAATCTTATTGAAGCCTTTTGTTTTAGCGGCCTTGCTCTGACCCTACTCTAGCAGGGGATGGCAAGGTGGAGACAGAGAACCACCTCGATACTGGAAGGTGTGGGTAGAAGTCTGGGTTTCCCAGTTGGCCTCCTTTGACACCTAATGGGGAGGGCCTTGTCACCCACTGAGAGGTGGGCGTGCTTTTTTCCTGCTTCCTGCATGCCTTCTTCTGGTACCACTGGGGAGTGGGGTTGCTCTTTGTTGCCTAGTGACAGTGAAAGCCATGATTCTCCACCAGCCCCCTCAGGCAGGAAGTGGAAGAAGCCTAATCACTGCCCAGTGGAGATGAAGCTCCTCAGTCCCCATTCAGCTTTCTCTGACACCACCCAGCATGGGCTAGGGGTTCCTTGTTAGAGCCGATAAGGGTGGAATTCTAAGTTCCCCACGTGGCTTTTGTTGGCATTTGAGGGGTTCTGGCCCCAGCTTTTCTGTGGTGTTGGCTGGATTAGAGTGGTTATTTTTTCTAAATAGCTTAGGTCATTCCAGAAATAACTGCAACCACTAAACTTCCTCTCACCCCCATGACCCTCCATTCCTGCCTCCCCTATTTCTCTGACCCTGGATGTACCACCTATCACCACATTTCCTGGAAAAAAAATTCTATGTTTCAGAGCAAAATTTCTCACCATGGTAGAATTCTTTAACATCTTTTAAGAAAGGACTTGTAACATTCTAACCTCATGTCTTAGGCCTATTTAATTCAAATGACCGAAAAATACCATCTACTTTACCTCTGACCTTCATGACTGAAAGTTTGACCTTTTCCTCACTAGGAATTGCCTTGACCCTGAAAACTAATTCTGGAATATCTAGTTCTCTTAAAAATCATCATTTTTCTTTTCTACTCTCACATGCCTAGATATTCTATGTTGTAAATTCAGATGTTTCTTTTGTTCACCTAGTACAGTATCCCAATTGTGACTTTATTTTCACTCCCATGAAGCTTTGAGCCAATGATCCAGCTGCTTTCTTGATAACATTCAAAACTTTCATGTCGGGCATATATGACTATCTTCCTTTTAAGCTTATACAGTTACAATTCTGAGGGCTAAGAGAGAATACCTCATGACTTAAGACAAATGTATTTTTAGATTTATGGCATTTGGTCTTAGCTGGAGTCTCAGTCCTCACCGGCAATCATGTTATGTAAGCTTATCTAAAAAGTCCTTTCATACTCTGCAAAAGTTATTCCCTATCTTCCCATTCTCTTCAAATCCAAACCTCTTTCACACCTTTTCACTCAGCAAATTAATTATAAAGCCACAGGAATTTATATGCATACAATAGTGTAAGAATAGACAGATAACTTAATTGAGTTTAACACAAAGCCCAAAATATAGAAACAAATAGATACAAATTAAGATGCAAAATAAAGGTGGCATTTCCTAGCAGTGGGGACATAGATGGATTATTAAGTGCTTGCTATGAGAACAATTGACCAGCTAAGTGTTTCCATGACACACTCATATCTACACATAAATAAACTCCCTTAATTTAGGTCTTCAGGAATACTAAACCACTTGTGGTTCTCAGGAAATTACTGCCTATGTCATATCTGGTCACTGAATATTATAAAACCTCTGTCTAGAATTCCCTCCTATGATTTTATTGCAAACTCTACCTTACTTCATCTTAAAGTCATTTTCAGCTCACTCAGATTGAAGTTTTCCCTCCTGGAGCTCCACGGGGACTTGTGTATTTTCCTGTTATTTCATTGTTTATAAACATGCTCTCTTCATATCTGAAATGCCCTGAGTTGCAAGGAATCATGTTTATCTTTAATACCTTGCTCAGTAAATGATAGGGGCTAAGCAATGTACTAATTTTGATTTGGAAATCTTTCATACAAACATTTATTGTTTACTATTAGCGGAGAGGATGGTGTGAGTTATGAGAGACAGAGTGATGGTAAATAAGACCAAGGACCTTCCCTGGGTGGTTCCAAAGCCCAGTGGTTGAGGCAGTTTGACCTACAGGAAAAATTAAAGGATCTTAACCTAAAAAACAGAGCCATTAGGATGATTTAATAACAGAGTGTGATCATATTAAGTTTAGGAAAGGATCTGAATTAAAAGGTTCTGTATCTTTTAGAAGACCTAAAAAGAATATTAAGTACTATTTGAAGAATATGTTTCTATAAATAGTTGTTATAAAAAATAGGGTTAGTTCAGGGTGCACAATTATTATTTCTGGTGCGATTTCAAAATAAGAATGAATCAACTTGTATTTAATTTTTTCCTGAACAGGGATGGTGTGGAAGTAATTTTTTCCTTTGCATGTTATTTCATACATATTTTATAATTTTAATTTTATTAGTGCTTGACAACAAGTTCAAAGGAATATTTATTTGGATTAATCTTGATATTTAATGATATCAACTTGAAAGTGAATGATAACACATAGTAAAGGTCTCTTGTATAAAACATTTATGGAGTTATAAAATAGGTCTTATACATTTATGAGTACTCAAATGTTCCTGTTCAGTTATTATATTAAAGATAACTAGAGAATGTCATTCCTATTCCAGGGGATTATATGCATACTATCTTTAATACAAGGTCACACTTCAACAAACTAGATGAATTCAGACCTTTAGAAGTTGTGACATTTGCTTATAAATTTAAACTCTGCCGCAGAGCTATAAGAATAAATTAATAATCTAATTTAAATATTTGACAGATATTTCTTATAAGAAATATGGTATTAAAAGGTATATTAAAGTAGGAATACAGTAGGAAAGACATTCTTCCTAATAACATTTAATTTGCTATCATGAAAATAAGGTTTATGGAGTCCATGCAATTTGTATTATAGATCTAAAATACACATCTTTAATCAAGGAAATGGCCCTAAGGCAGAAGTAATACTCTCATTGACAATTAAGGTTAATTGATAAATTTAGTGATGGAGAAGGAGAATGATTCTGTTTTAAAGAGACAATTAGGAAACAAGTCCAATTAATAGGAAAAAACCTACTAGCAGCAATGTCTCTTTAGATAGGAAAATTTTAAAATGTACATGCCTCAGTACAATTTTAATTTGGTAGAGACCTTTCTGGGTCAGTTAGTTAAAACTAATTGTTCAGGTTTACTCACCATCTAGGATGAGTGGCACCAAACCTCCGAAGATTTCTTACCCTCCTGAATTTAGTTTTCTCAAAATGAAACAGGTTGCCTAGAAAACACGATGCTGTTGCATTGGTTATATTCAAATATATGTCAAGGAATATGTTGACAACACACATACATTATAAGAAGTACTTAACTCGTGTATCAGTATGGTGACAAATCAATCCCCACATCGATAAACTTGCTCACATTGAAATTTAGGTCACTCAGTTAATGAACCATAGGAGGAATCTCATCTGTGTGATTCTTCTGAAGTAAAATTGCAATCATGCTAGTTTATTGAGATTTGATTTGCATTTAATTGACAAATCATTGTTCAGTTTTGCTTAATCATAACATCACACCTAAACAAAAACAGCAAAGAGGTGAAAAGGAAGACTTACATAATACTGGAATGTTATTTGAAAGTCTCCATAATCCCCGTACATACTCCTGGCTGACAGAGATGATACCTATATATCTTCCCTTTGTCAACCCTCACTTGTTTATTCAGCATTGTGTACCAATGCTTTTCATGCTTGTTATTTTCTGTTTGCTGGGAGGAGACTTGCCTATGTGATGATACTGTTGGTTATTTGTTTCTCGATAATGCTTATACTTTATTTTCTCTGTATATAGGCAAACTGGCTGTGAGCTTTTTTTTAATTAAAGGAGAATTTATCGGCATAGATTTATCCTAGACAAAAGGAAATCACTACTCAAAATTATTCCCCAATTGCCTGCTATTCAACACTTGGGCAACTTTCTTTTATAAATAAAATGAAAGAATTGTATTTATTTTATTTTTATTGTAAATTACTTTACCAAAGTAATCACCCGGACCACATTGCAGACCACTTAGTGAATATACCACTGGATGGGGTGGGCTGTGATTATTTGAACTGCGATGTCAGGACAAGCGTAGAATCAATGATGAGTTATGGCTAACTCATATACACTCACATGAGCAACAGTTACATTTTCAGGAAGGTTATGTGCCGGTTTTAAACATAGTCTTATCGAAAATTAAATTTAAAAACATAAATAAATTATTTTAAAACAAAGTAATGCATATTCAAACTATTTTCTTCCTAGTTATGTTATGTTTTACTATTATCTGGGCTGTTGGGGTTATGTATGTCTATTGAACCTGTATGGTGGAAATAATGTACTACAGTGTACTACTGAATATCATGTTGGTAGCTTGAAATTAGTCACAGTAGGAATAGATGCACCATGGAAATCAAAAAACTCTCCAAATCAGGGTTTGATATGTTGTTTCGTTGACTAGTCTAATTTTCTGATATAAGGTTGGAAGATGGGCATGGATAGACAGTACAAGATGTTTCCGCATCCAGTAAAGTTTCTTTAATTCAAATGTTTCGAAGTGAGTTGGTTTTGTTGACTATCTAGTCTCAAAAAAGGTGAGAGGAAAATGTAATTAGGAAGATTAAGTTTAAAAGTGTGATATGTCAGTAGCCATTACATCATAGTGTAAAAACATTGAGGAATATTTTTAGTATTAGAAAACCTATATCCGGCTTAGTAAAGATCCACTTTAATCAAAGATGAATGTCTCAACATATGTATCTTTATTCTCTTCCCCCTTCTTTCTCATTAGTGTACAAAAAGGCATCAACCAACATTTATGTCAGAACTACACTCATGTCAATTTCAACCCCAATTTGGCTACAGATAGAGGAGCTTGGAAAAAGCTCTAAACATCTGAAATAAAGAAACTTTACTGGATGCTTTAATACAATCGTAAACAAATGTAACTCTTCATATTCAGTGGACAAATTAGAGCGAATTGTGAGAAATGATATTCAGCCTAAAATATATAAAAGGGAAACTTATAACACAAGGGGCTTTCACAGTTAAAAAATAAAACAAATGAGTCTACAGGGTTAGTTAAGAAGGTTTGAAAATCTAAAATACGATAAACTTTGAGAGAAATAATAATTTTTTTTAAAAAAAATAGAAAAATGAAAATCTGGTGTCAATTAATGATCAAAGACTGGTTATTAAAATAAATAAATAAAATGGATAAACTTCAAACAATTGAATGAAGGAAAACATAGAATATCTGGGAGGGACTTCTCTGGTGGTCCAGTGGTTAGGACTCCATGCTCTTAATGCCAAGGGCCTGGGTACAATCCCTGGTCAGGGAACTAAGATCCCACAAGCTGCATGGTGTGGCCAAAAGGAAAAAAAGTTAAAAAAGAATATATGGTAATAATCAGTAGTTGAGACTTAACAAAAGTTTAGCTTGTATATTGCTATGTTTTTAGGTTTTTATTTTCTGTAGTAAGTTTCCATAAAAACTAATGGCTTCTAATGGCTCCTAAATTTATCTCAAGATGTTGAAACAATTGAACAGAACAAAAAAAATAAAAATAAAAGGTTATAAAACTGTCTCAGAAAAGTACTGGTTAGATGGTGATATGAGCTAAAGCTTTTCATGACCAGATAATTTCCACTATAATAAATTTTAGTTGATTTTTTGGATTTTGTGGACACAAAAAATAAATTTTTTTCTCACTTCATTTTATGAGACTAGCATAGTCATAATAGCCGCAGATGAAAGAAAAAATCACAAAAAGAACATGATGGCCCTTAATCATGAAATACATACAGTATAATGAAGGATTCCCTATATCTAAGTCAATAATAAAGGATGATAACATTTATTAAAAGACTGTGAGAGTAATCCTACAGTATTAATCAATTAATACATTTAAAACCGGGATAATTCTTAAAACTCTTAGTTTAGTATGAATAAAAAGTCATGGAAAATTTAACTTTTCATTATAAAAAAAATCAATGTAAGAAATAAGAGTTTTACTTCCTTAGTATGGTACATTGTCAATAGCAAACATAAAAAATGCTGAAGCACTACAGGCTTCACCATTAAACTCTTTAAAAAGACAAGGTTATTCATTGTTATCACTACTACAGAACATTTTTTCTTGGATTTCAGCCACTGCAATAGAGTATGGAAAATGTAATTAAATGTACTCATCAAAACTGAGTAAGCACCATTATCATTATTTGCTACAGGAATGATTTTGTAACTAAAGATTTAAACAAATCTTCTGAAACACACTGGAACTAGAAAAAAAAAAAGAAAATTAACTTGGAAAATGACAAAATGAAGATTAAAAATTATACCCTTCGTAGCTTATGTGGAAAAGCAGATTAAAAAATTAAGAATATCATTCATAATCATATTAAAACATTTCAAATAATTAGGAACAACTGTTTACTGTGCAAGACCTATGTGAAAATGTTACTAAATGCCATTGGGAGACATAAATAAATAGGGAATAAAATGAGAGGTTGTCTTATTCTTTTATGGAAAGAATTAATATTGAGAATGAATAAATTCTCCCCCAATTAATCGTTAGAGAGACTACATTTTCAACCAAAACTCTAGTGTATTTTTAATGTGCTTAAATCATTTAAGAATTCATCTTGTAACATAGACACTGTAACATAAACATCATGAAGAGAGTGAAATGCTGTTGTTTTTGTAGTCTCTTGCTAGAAATAATGTCAAAGTTTACCCTCACCTGAGTTTCCCATTTTTTTTTTAGCTGTTTGAGTGACATCCTGCTGGACTGCTGAGTAACTCAGCTCCTTTAAGTGTGTCTCAGGAGATTTCCAAAGAACACTTAAGTGCCTGTATTATCATATCTGACCTTTGTCCAGACTGTGGCTTCAGGCTTCTGCAGACTCTCCCAGGTAATCATCACAGCCCCTTCAGCTTCATTACCTTACATGTGTATATTCTTTTGTTATCCAAGGTAGAATTAATAAAAGGCTGGCATTAATGACATTGTATAATAGGCTTGTCAGAAGAATTCAGGGCATTAGAAGGGATTTACAACATCGAAAAGTAAACTTTAAATTGCATATTACCTGCCACCACCATTCTCCAGCAAATGGAACCCCTATTTTCAATCCGCTCACCTGAGACAGCCTGCTCTACTGTCGTATTGCTGGCACCCGTCTTTTACTCAGATTAGCGTCTCCATCAACTTTCTCCCTTATCATTTTTGGGCATAAATCCCTATCTATTGGATCACCAGAAGTAACCTTAAACTTCAAAATAATTTACTTCTCGCTGCAGAAATGATCATCCCTCTCCTTTCATTTAAAAATAACTATTTAGATCACTTATGTCTTGAACCCGTTCCTTCAGACTAGATTCCAAACCTTTTCATATTCCAAAGTTTAGGGAAAGTATATTCCTAAAGGAAAGTGCAATGTTTCCCAGATCACTAATAACATTGTCATACCTTAAACTACAGCAAGTGCTACAGCATGATGTGTTCAAACAGAAGTGAATGTGTAAAAATGTGAAAACTTGAATAAAATACAGATGGAAATTTATATAATTTAACATGACTGAGGACTTCCTAAGACTGTCTCCAAGAATAATTCTTTAATTAAAATATTAATGTTTGACGATTTAAAATATTACACCTCTGATAGAAGGAAGCAAAAAAATTTTTTTTAAAGAACAACAACAACAAAGAAAAAGATGAGAGGAAGGGAACTAAAGAAACATTTAGAGTTAAAAAGAAAAGAAAATCAGAATTATGAAAAAATTATTTTTAAATGGGAGCTCAAAAAATACTTCCAAGGTGTATAAAGACTAAGTACTAATATCCTATACATAAAACAGAATTTAAGAAAAGTATCATAATTCACAATGAGATAAAAAAGCAATTCACAGAAGAAAAATATGTGGCCAATAAATATATAAATTATTTATGTGAGAAATACATGACACAAATAATTTTAATTTCTTTTATCAAATTGGCCATAATGAAAAAAGAATGATAAATTCCAGTATGGGTCTATGTCTGGCGAACAATGGACACTTAAATATTCTAGAACAAATGGAAACTTGATATTTTACTTGGGCACAATTTAGCAAAAGACAGAAATATGTGTAACTTTGATACAAATATCATGTAGAAATAATTGAAACTGTTTTTGTTTTATCACAAACTATGTTTTCAAAAATCATTATTTGGAAGAGCCAAATACAGCTTGACCTAAGTAACTTACAATAATAGAGCAATAACTAAAGCCAATGTAGTATTCTGCATTATGAAATGCAGAATGCGGTATGATAGTCTTCACACAGCACAAGGATAGAACAATTTCCTATAGCCCGATCAGGCAAATGAGATGTGATAGAAACTTAATTTCATCCATACAGTGCCATAAAAATACAAAACCTCTATTTTATTTACTTTGTTTAATATATTTGTATGTGTTTCAAGTAAGTAACAACCCAGTAAAGTGGGTTTATTTGTTTTCAATTAATTATTTTGTTGATGTCTTAAATCTTGCACTAGATGGCATTCAATTATTGTCATAGGTAGATAGAAAAAGAAATAGATGTGTGGGTAGGGCTAGATAGGTAGGTAGGTAGGTAGACCGGAGATACACACATGCATGCATATATACATACATAATAAATAGAGAACCTTGACTATATTAGCCCTCTGTGACACTTATGATAGTTCTACACAAAAGACACAAACCATACAATTAATGTGCTTCACAGAGATACTAAGAATTATTTATCTGATTAATATTCATACATAATATATCTCTTTAAAACAAAAGTTTTAAACTTTATTTGTTCAATATTACAAGTAAAATTAAACAAAATTTAAGCTTTCTCTTAAAATCACCTCTCTGCAGTAACAAGAATTCTTATTCTGCTCCCTCTCTGAAAGCATAAGTCAATAAACTGCCTAGGAAAACACCAGTGCCCCATGATCGCACCCCATGGCGCATATGAGATTATCATCAAGGGGAAAAATCATGTACTTAGGGCTTCTATCAAGGCAGTCAACTTGCTAATGGAATTTTCTCACAGCTTACTGGAAGCAAAGCAAGGTTATATTAAGATAATGTGGAATAGATGAAAAGAATTAAGGCTTCAAGGGATTTGGTTCCTTTTCTTAATAGACTTTTATTTTTTGGAAGAGTTTACACTGCACCCAGTTTCCTCTATTGTAAATGTCTTACATAAGATAGGTTCATTATGATTAACGGAACAATATTGATACCTCATTATTAACTGAAGTCCATAGTTTATTTAGATGGCCTTACTTTCACCTAATGTCCTTTGAGTGTTCGCGGCTACATCCAGAATATCATGCTTATTTGTCATGTCTCGAGGCTCCTCTTGGCTGTGGTAGTTTCTCAGACTTTCCTTGTGCTTTACAACCTTGACAATTTTGAGGAGGACTGGTCAGGTGTTTTTTTTTTTCTTTTTTTTGGGTGCCCACTATTAGAAATTGTCTGTTTTTCTCACAATAATACTGGAGTTATGGGTTGGTGGTTGGAAGATCAGAGAGGTAAAGCTCCTTTTTCATCACACTGTTGCAAGTGTAGCTCTATCAACATGATTGAGGAGTACTGACCTTGGCCTTGACCACCTGGCTGAGGTAGTGTGTGTCTGGTTCCTTTACAGTAAAGTGACTCTTCCCCACTGTACACTTTGGAAGGAAGTCACCACCTTCCTGAGGACATGTATTATTTGGAATTATTATTCTTCATGGGAGCGTTGTCTCTTTTTCCCCATCAGTGTGGAGTCATAGGTATTTATTATACTAATATGCCCCTGGCTCATCTTGTGTATTTATTGGCCCCATCCTAAAATCAGCCCTTTTTCCAAAGAGCCATGGTTCCTTTTGTTGGAGAATGGTATTAGAAACCAGTATCTCAGTGCAAGATATTTTTCTAGATGCCTCTAGAATGTCATTTATTTTAGACCCTCCTAACTGATAGAGCAAAAAATGTATATGTGTATACTAACCCATGCATATCACATATATACATGTAAAATATTTCTATATGTAACCATTTGTGTCTTTATGAACCTAAATATGAGTTTATCCTGATGTCTCCACTCTAATTCATTATCACATGGATCACTGTAGCTTCCTCCTCTTACTACCAATTCTCACTCTAATAGTGAGAAACCTGCCATGCATCTACTTGATTGTTGCATTCCTGCAGACATCTACAGCAATGTCAGAGTTGTTAACACGTACCCCTGTGGGAAACAACTTCATCAACTAGAGTATGGTGTGTATGTGCAATTCCTTTTGCCTTTCATCTTACACTAATTTCCAAAGATATTTAGATCAGTACCTTTCCACCATCTTTGTCAGTGTGGTTGTTTCATACATTTTGCATACAGTCAGATTCTCTTGTTAAAGTCTGCATCCTCCCCAGGGATCCCTCAACTTTTAAGATTTGCCTACATTAGGGTTAGCGCTTTGTGCTGTACAGTCCTATGGATTTTGATAAATGAATAATGTCTTGTATCCACCAGTACAGTATCATACAGAGTAGTTTCATTGCCCTAAACATCCCCTGGGCTTCACATATTCATCTCCCTGCAAACTCCTGGCAATCACTCTTTTTTTAACAGTCTCTATAGTTTTCATTTACCTGAGTGTCGTGTATCTGGAATCACACAAGAGTATTCTCTTCTCACCAGCTTCTTTCATTTATCAACATGCATCTAATGTTCCCACAGCTTGATTGTTCAATCCTTTCCACCATTGAATAATATTCTATAGTGGAATGTATCATAGTTTATCTATTCAGGCACTGAAAGACATTTTGACTGCTGCAGATTTAGACAAATTATGAATAAAGCTGAGATAACCATTTGCATGCAGGTTTTTACGTGAAAATAGGTTTTCAAGATTGCATTGACTCTTTTCACCCTTTGTGTTTTCATGTATATTAGAATAACTATAATGCCACACACACACACACACACACACACACACACACACATTTCTATAAGAATCCTGACTTGGATTATTTAAACACTATGATCATTTGGGAAGAACTGGCATCTATGATACTGTCTTGCAAACTGTGATTATAGTATTTCCCTGTCACAGTATCTGTAGTATATCTCATGGTTTGTTTGGGGTTTTTTTTTGTATTTGTTTATTCTGGAATATTGAAATACTGTCCATTCTTGTACATTGACATTGTTTACAGGGATTTCAATAAATTCACTATTATAATTTTAATATTTTATAGATTCTTTTGGAATTTCTACATATACACATATTATTGGAAAATAAGGACAGTTTGATTTTTTCCATTCCTATCTTTATGCTTTTGATTTCTTTTCCTTACCTAATCGTACTGAATAAGGCCATCAGTAAAATGATGTATTGATATGGTGACAATAATTTCCCTGTGTCATTTCTGATCTTGGTGATAAACTTTCAATATTTCATCATTAATATTTCACCAAGATACTTACCTTAGAGTTTTTAATATACTCATTAGCAGTTTACTTTTCTTTCAATTCATGTTTCACTAAGATGTATTAAAAAAAAAAAACAATGAATATATACCATTTTATAAAAAGGCTTTGTATTGACTTTTTTCTAAATACGATTTCTAAAATTTTTTCTAGAAATGTTTCTGTCAATTCAGTGAGTTACATGAATTGGTTTTGACTGTTAACATACCTTTTTTTTTTTTCCTGGAAAAACTTACTCATTATTTTTATCTTTTTTTTATGTACTACTAAATTCAGTTTGCTAAATTTTTATGAAAGAGATTTTGGCCGTAATGTACCTTTCTTAAAAATGTTCTCTCAGGTTTTGGCATCAAGATTATAGTGATCTCATATAGGATTTAGGAAATGTTCTCTCTCTAGTTTTTGTAAATGGTAGGGTCAGATTGAAGATACTTGTTCTATATATTATTGGAAAAATTAACAAGACAGGTAAACTGGGCTACAGTTTTACTTGTAGAATGACTTTCAATAATAAAATTGATTCCTTTAATTGATATTTGACTGTACGGTATCTTTACTTATTTTTATTTCATGTTTGATAGGTTGCATTTATTTTCTAAAAACTGCTTGTATCATACATTTTGTCAAATTAATTATTATAAAAATATTCATCATATGCTCTTATTTCCTTTTTAATATAGTATGATTGATACCGACCAGTGTTCTTGGCCTTCCCCAACAAGTAGAAATTGACCAGAGGCCAGACAAGAAATTCAGGCAAGGCTTTATTAAGGCCCCTGCTGCAGCAGGGGTGAGCGAGAACAAACAACAGGTTCCCTTGCTTGCTTGCATCCTGACGGGGGAAGCTTGTTCCTTATATGGGGTAAGGGTAGGGGTGTGTCCAGGGGTCGGGCCGGGGGGGTGGCTTAGGTGTTTTGCCCACCCCTTAGGTGGTGGTGTGTGCAGGGGGCATGCGCAGTGTCCTGTTTTTGCTCCCGACACCCTGTTTTTGCTCCAGGCTCTTCAGAAATGGCAGTTGTTTTTTTTTGTCTTTTTGTATCTTTTGGGTCCAGAATTTGCCCCAGCTGCACATGCACACAGTTAATTTTAGTCCCATACAGTTTTTTTTGTATTTTGTTGCTTGAGGAGAGGTATGTCCAGGTGCAGGCACTGCAGCAAAGGGTCCCAGGTCCCAGGCCTGTCTCATGATTACATCTACTGTATTCATGATATTGGTAATTATATTTTTTCTACATTTTCTCTTTAGCATTTTGTTAGGAGTTTATCAACTTTATTAATCTTTTCAAAGAGCCAACTTTTCACTTATTGATTTTTCTCTGTTTTACTCTTATTTTAATGCAATTAATGTCTGTTCTTATATTTATTTCATTTTGACTACTTAATTTTTAGGTTTGATTTGTTCTTTCCAGTTTCTTAAACTAGAAATTTAGATCGTCGATTTACAGTGTTGTAATACTTTTCAAATATATGCTTACATAAATCCACACACTGATAACTACTTTTGCTGGTTTTCAAAAGTATTGATATGTTTTAATCTCATTATCATTCAATTCAAAATATATTTTATAATTGCACCACAGTTTCTTATCTGAACTATGGTTTATTTAGTAATCTCCAATTTTGTATCTAGACATTTTGGCGTTTTTCTGCTTATATTTTTTGTTTACTACAATTATTAGTATAATTAAATTAACATCTACCAATCTTGTTTTCTCATCTCTTATATCTTCAAGTGGCATCCCTGGTCCTGAGAAAAGGCTGACTTCTCAGAGTCTAGCCCTTCACTCAGTTGGTAAGTGCCTCTGAGGATAGTTGCAAATACACAGCTCACGGATAATAGATTCTTTCCTTCTGTAGAATTTTATTCCTGTTAGTCTGTGTTCCTTCTGAGGTTCACTGATGCTTTTACACATATGATTTCCATAATTCATTCAGCTTTTCTTGCTTATCTGAGTGAGATCATTGACCTGTCATAGACTATTCCAATCTACTCATATTTGGAAGCTTAATAAAGTTTTTATGCTACTCCTCCTATTTTGAAAATTGTGTCTGTCTTCTATTTCTATGACATACCAAAATGGTATTCATGCATCTTTTTCTGTGATACATCCCTCGAACTAATCTAAACATGTTCATTCCTTTCATGACCATAGATTAAGTTTATCAATTTATAAATAGCCTATAGTAAGAATATTAAATGAATTTATAGAGCATGCTTACTTTTTTTTCTAGAAATCATTTTAAAGTTGCGAAGTTACTATCTCCAAAATAAATTGTTCTTCCTAAGCATTTCTATTGATTGCATGTTTTAACTCCTTTTTCACTTGTACTTGGTGCAGTATTGAAGATCAAGGAATGCTCATCATTCTGTTCATCACTTCACTCAAGGGATTTGCATTAGCCAAAGGCAATAACATGCCATGGGATCATCACATGAGGATGGTGATCTTTCAGTGCATGTATCTGGAGACTGCATCTTTGTACATGCAGTGTGACAGTTTGCCCCACTTGAACCATGCAGCAGCCTAGCTACCCATACATTTAGATTTTCCTATGTGAAGACCCCTTCTTTCCAAATGCTAACCATTTTTTTTTTCTCTCTCTTGTATAAACACATAATCTCATCCCAAATTTTCTCTTTTGTCCTGCCATATTTTTTCAGGTCCCTCTTGTAAATTGTTCATCCTCTTTCAGTTCGCAGGTGCTCTCTCCTCCATTAAGATAATAATAATAATTATTATTTTACCAACATAAGAAGGTGTGGCTGTCAATAACTGTGAAGGGTGAGAAAGTGAAATTTTACCCTACCTGTAGGCTAACAAAATAACCTGCCATGTGTAGTTTCACACTGACACAGTTTCCTGAATCAGAAACAAAGACTTTATCACTTAAGGTAAAAACAGTAGCTGGAGAGTCAGCACGATGCTCATACTTGTCTCCCCCTCCCCAAATGTAACAGGAAGGTCCATCTCAAATCCTGCACACGTGGTGGTCAGCACTCCTTCAGAGGACCATGAGCTGGGGCTTCACTGTTTCTACAGTGAGTAAAAACAAGTCTGCTTTTTGTTGCTTAATACCCAAAACTTAGAGAGGTGTGTCTCCCTCGAGGTACAGTTTGCTTTTCTCCTTATCCTTGAGGGTGAAACTTTGGGGCATTAAAGGAGCATGTTCAGTATTTTCACCAAAAGCATCTTTGCTGCACAGTTTGCAACAACTATTTTCACCATGTAATTAATTGGCCATAATGCCATTTTGCCATAACAGATAAAATAACTAGTTTACTGTTTGGTTTGAAAGTGTGGTTCCAATTTGTTGACAGTCTGGTTTCCTTTCTCCATTGACCCCGTATTCCCATTTTTATATTACATAAATCTTAGCCCTCATATGGTTATAGAGTGACCAGTAGATGTGGCAGTCTTAAAATAGTAGATGATAACAATGTATATCAACTTGATAGAAAATACTATAATAAAACTTACTGAAAGTGTGAAATAAGAAAGTGAAAAGCCGGACTGCATACTATACTAGAAAATAATAACATAACAGTTTGCAAATTCTTTGGTGATTTGAAGGTACAGAATTGAAGCCACATTTCCCATAGAAATTTGGAATGTCAATGAACAGACAATATTCCAAGAACAGTGTAGAGGCTTCACAACCCAATACAATGCTTAGTTTACAAATATGCATCCTGGTATTTGGAAACTGATACCTCTGTTAATGAAGGAAAAAGTGTTAGTAAAAAAGAAAGTGTGATGCTGAAAGAGAAGATGAAGTTATGAGAAACAAATTATGAACAAAAAACTTGGACAGACTTGGAAGACAAGTGCTTGGGTACAACCCACAAAATAAAACCAGTTGTTTGCACAGTATTGCCATGAATCTACACGCATTTTAAATATATTAAAATATTTTGTATTTTGCAATAAAGTCTTTTTAATTTTGTTATTCATTTCTCATGTTTTACGTTTATGTCCTTTTTAATGTCCCTCTTTTATTTTTTGTTATTTTACATTTTACAGCAAAATTGCCTTAAGGCCAATGTTGTGCAGTAAAAATGTTTGTGATGAAAGTGCTTGCAACAATGATGTCTACAGCAAAGTTGCTGACTATGGAAATTCCCAGACCCTTGAAGAGATCCTCATGAAGTAAAGACAGATTAAGTATTTTGCCTCTGATTACAAAGGTACAAGTAGTCGGGTTATGACTAAATCCAAGCATTTCTTAATCCTTATTTTCCACTGTCTCCAGAAAAAAAAAAAAAAAAAAAAGCAATAAGGTGGCTAAGCAGCCACCTTAAATCATTTATTTTAGTCCTGATTTTTATTCCAATGTTACTTCCTCTTTCCATATCTTCTCAAATTCCTGACAACATTTAACCTTGACTGATTCCTCTCCCAGCAGAGAATCTGTTTTCTGGCCATAGAAAATGTATTACCACCCAAAGTCATTCCCAATCAGCTTAGTAATTAACATGAACTATTGATGATCTACTATGTGTATCAGCTGTGGATTTGTCAGCTAATCAAACTAATCTTACAGTGGAAATGCTAAACATACCTGTTCCATTGTTGAATAATTCATAAGCATAGCAAAAATCATTTTATTCTGACATCTTACCCATTTTTAACTCCTAAAAGCAATGTTTCTAATCTCTTCTGAAAGAAATTTGCAGTCAAGGAACCAATTATTCAGTTCAATTACCATCGATGTCAGCATATGCTCCTATAATATATGCTAATTATCAAGTTCATTATAATTTCCTAAGTAAGCAACATATTTAGGAATGTTTTATTATTTAAAATTTAACATAATTGATGTTGTTATGTTTTTGGTGAGAATTTGATGACAGCCTTGGGGATGTAAACACCTGTTTTGTATCTGACCATCAGCTCCATGTCTTATGGAGATTCATACTTCCCTTCACTTTGTAAGTTACCTGTCTTGCAGTTTCATCCTCGTAGTTTTGATGTTAGTTGATTGTACCTTTGAGCCTCTGGTTCCTGCTTTTGAGGTTCCTGGAAGTTATACTAACTCTTACAACTACTGCCTTTATTCTCTTATCTGGCCCATCCTATCTGGAAACTTCAGGTAGTTCAATATGGATTTCTAACACCTGCACCTGAAAGCATTCTGAGTAATACAGAATGTTGAGCCAGGTATGAGATGTTGTGGGTACAGATGCTAAAATATGGAACAAAATGATTTGGGGTCTGCTCCGGAGTGTTTCCTTGAACCTTAACTGAGGGTCTTTTCACAAATACACATTATGGTATAGCCTGTCTCAATCCCTTGATCAGATAACATTTTTACCACTACAATATTTAGAACTCCCTGGAATTATAATGCTGTTATTCTTGACCCTGTCAAGAAAATCTTTAATCCATACCTTTCATGCTTCTATAAAATGAGAAAGAAATTCACTCCATTCCTGGATTCAGTGTTATTTGACCCCTGGCTTCTTCCTCAGGGCCAGGGAAAGATGGCTCTGGTGGTGTCTCTCCTGCTCACATACTTCTCACTGTTGTCAAAGTTTAATGTTCTTTCTATCAGAATCTTTTATAGTATGGATTAAAATTTTGTTTAGCCTAGAAATACAATGTGAAATTCATAAGCTCCATATATACTTTTGAAGAAAGAAAAAAATCTGTTAAATCTTTTTTTCTGGGAAAATAGAAATTTTTCTATTTTTTTGAGGAAAATGAATCTACTGAATTAACTAAAGTGAATCATTTAGCAGAAAGAAAAACAATAAATGTCAGTGTAATAACATTTTCTCCAGTAAAACATTTTAATCAACTGAAAACCATTAACACACTGAAGGTCACAGAAGTGGTTATGAGATGTATGCTGGAGAGATATTCAGCTCTTGAAAATTCCCTTCAGTTACCCTCTTTTATAAACTAAGAGAATTAGGTCAACCAGGTGTCAATGCAAATCTGTGCTTCCACAATCATTCTTATTGTAGCCACAAGGCAATTCTGTCCTGGAATCTATATTTATTAATAGACTTAATAGGTAAGCCAAGAGACTCCCACTGGGATTTGTTTTATTCAATTTTTCTTGAGGAAGTAAGGTGCTTTAAAATATTTAAGTGAATATATTTCTGAATAGTTTCCTTGTGGCTTACTTGACATGCTGCCATTACCACAAACATGGCTCAATTAGGGCATTTTTAACCTGTCAGAAATCCATGGACATGCCTCCGATCAGTGAGTGTCTGCTGTTACGAAGGTAAAAAGCCTGTCCATCCAAAAGTTTAAATAGTGCTAAGAACACTTTTATGTCTTCTATTTAAAGCTGATACAATAAAGGAGTTTCTTTCCTCTCTTTGAATGTAACCTAAAATAGCAAAAGTTGTAAAGATAAATAATTGACTTAAGTGAAGTTAGGAAACAAAGCTCCATATCAAGAATGGTGAAGAAAACCCCATTAAATACTGACTAATTTGGACTTGAGTCCAGGAGAAACTTGAGCTGATACACACTATCTTGAACCTCAGGAAAAATACCCACTGTCCTAAGATGAGTGTCACTGCTTTAAAAGGTCTATCCAACAATTTGTTAAATGAATAAATAAATATAGGGGCCTACCACAGGCAAAGCAGAGAATGCTTTGAAACAGAAAGAGAAAAAAAGTCCAAAGCCCATTTCTTATTATTTATGACCACCAAGTGGCAGAGGTGAAGTAGCATGAAGGGGGCAGAAATCATGATAACAATCACCTGCACACAGAAAGCAGAAGGCTTCATGGGCCTTAGTGAAGAAAGAGAATGCTAAGATCTGAAAAAAAAAAGAAGGAAAAAGAGAACAACAAAAAAAAGTGTCACTAGAGAAGAGGACAGAGAAAATGCAACTGGAAGCTTAACAATTCACCTTACCCCAGGTCTCAATCTGTCTGGCCTACAATATTCTTCATCAATTGGTTGGTTCTCCGCAAAGGCGAATCACTATAAAAAAATTATGAAACAAAGAATTGTCTGCTATTTCTTATCCAAGGATGGCATTTGCTATGAGCTAGTGACTTAAGAGAGCTTTTCACTCTTCCATTTTCCAAATGAAGCTATTATAGTGTTTATATTGTTTATTCTCAACCACCTTATATTAGATGTGTTTGGAGGAGATTAAAAAAAAAAGTCAGAATCAACGACTATGCACAGTGAAGAAGTGTTTATATCACCCAGAAATTCTGGACTGCTTCTCAAAGATAAAAGTAAAAAGTCGATGAGGCTTTGAGGTTTTCATCTTTGGAGATGGGGAAATTTTCTTTTATATATATATATATATATATATATATATATATATATATATATATATATATATATATATATATGAAAAGGCTGTGCATGAAAATTTGAAAATCTCAGTGGGGGGAGTGAGGGCTCCAGCAAAGACTAGTATTTGACTCATTTACCTCTTCTTACTTAATAGGATTGCTATGTTGCTGGCAGTGACATTGTGCTCAGATTTTTTAAAGTTATATTTGCTTGCTTCTCTCGAAGAAGAGAGTAGCCAATTACACGTAAGTGATAGTTTTTTGATGAGATATCCAGGAAAGTCTTAAAGCTGTACTTATATAATGGAAGTCACCGTTTTCACCCTCCCCTTTACTCTATGTTCCTAACTGCAAAAGAACTGTGAGAATTGACGTTCCAGGAGCTGTCAAGTGACTACTAGGTGATGTTGACAGTGGAAATCCATGTTAAGGATGCTAAGGAGAGAACGGGCTCTGGGATCCCTATCCCTGGGATTGCCGTATCCGCTATGGACTGCTTAACATCAAACTTCATGATATGTGTATATATATATACAAATATATATATGTATATACATATATACATATATATATACTGGAATTTATATATGGAGAAATCTATGCATTCATAAATCTTAAGCACACAATTTGATGAGTTTTCATAAATGTATACACTCATCTAACCACCATACTACAGTCAAGATATAGAATATTTCCACCACCTAGAAAGTTTACTCATGCCCTCTTCCAGTTAATCTTGCTCATTGTTCTTATTTCTAATACCATAGATTATTTTTGCCACTTATTGGAATTCATATAACCGAAATAGTAAAGTATAAGATTTTTGTGTCTAGCTTTTTAAAAACAACACAATGTTCTTTGGAAGATTGGCCTATGTTATTGTGTATATCAATAATTTATGTTTATTGCTGAGCTGTATTCCACTGTATGAACACATCACAATTTGTTTATCCATTGTCTTCTTGCTTAATATTTAGGGTGTTTCCAGTGTTTGGATATTTGCTTCTATGAATAAAACTTTTATGAACATTTGTTTATAAATCTTTGTGTGAACATATAATTTTATTTCTCTTAGGTATTTAGGTGTAGGATACACAGAAAAATAATTACTGAGCCATGTGATTAACATGTATTTATCAATATGAGGAACTTACAAAAATTTCTACAAATTGGTTAGTGCATTTTATAGGCCTTTCAACATGCGTGAGAGTTTGATTGGTCCCACATCCCCATCAATATTTGGAATTCCCATAAATCTTAATTTTACCCATCTTAGTGGGTTTGTAGTAGTATAATTATGTGATATTAGTTTGTACTTTTCTAATGAGTCATAATGTTGAGAATCTTTTCATGTGTTTACTGGCCATTCATGTCCTCCTTTGTGATGTGGCTGTCAAGTTGTTTGCCCATTTTTAATAGATTCTTTGACTTCTTATTACTGAGTTGTAAAAATTCTTTGTATATTGCGGACACAAGTTCTTTGATCAAATGTCTATATGTGTGATTTAAATATATCTGTGTGTGTGTGTAGTATATACTCTGAGTATGTAACTTGCATTTTTAGTTTTTCAATGGTTATCTTAGATGATCAGAAGTTTTCAATATTGATGAAGTCAAATTTATCATTTAAAAAAAATTGATATTAATGCTTGTTGTGTTTTCTCTAAGAAATCTTTGCATTCACCAACATTGTGAAGATATTCTGTAATTTGTCTTGTAGAAGCTTTATAGTTTTGATTTTTTATATTCAAAACTATGATACATTTTTAATTAAGTATTCAGTGTTGCAGGAAGTAGTCAATTATGCATTTTTTATAATCTTATCTGGTAGTTTCAGTACTACTTGTTGTAGTAGAAGTAAGATTCTTGTAGACAGCACATAATGGGTTAATTATTAAAATCACTTCTGCTATTCTCCATCTTTATTTGATTTTTTACATCTTTTATATTTAATGTTATTATTGATATACTAAGATTTAAGCTTACCATTTTATTTGTTTTCTATTTGTTCTATCTTTTTTCCATTTTATGTTTCTTCTTGTATTGTATACAATGGGAATCCACTGTTGAATTTTATCAGATGAGTGGTAGGATCCTGTTTTCAATTTAGGAAGACATTTCTGGTTCATCTTAGGAGACATGTTATGACTTATGGAAGAGTGAAATCCCAAACACCAATTAAGAAGATATTGTACTACTTCAGTGAGAAAGGATGGAGCATTGCTGATGAATAGTAACAATGAGGATGGAAAAAAAGTACATGAAATCAGATATATATTAAATGCAGAAAAAGCCAGTTTTGCAAAGGATTAAGATGGAGTGAAAGAATGAAGGAGAGAGAAGTATAAATGGTTTTTTTCAGGACCCTAACAAGAGTAGCTGTGTAGATAAATTTGGTATTTACTAAAATGAAAGATGGAAAATAATAGCTTTAGAACCGGAAAATAAGTGTTTGGATTTGGGAATATTTGGTTTTAAATTCCCTAAAGCATTTAGTGTCAATGTCATATGGACATTTGTACTAGTGAAAAAAGAAGAAAAATAAGAATAATGTGCATATATATGGTGACTGAAGTTATAGGATTGCTTAAGAATACCTGAAAATATACTGCAGGATGAGAAATGAAGAGAATCCAGTAATAAATTGTAGAAAACTGTTAATAACCAAAGATTATTAAAGGAGAACCTGGAAAAAGTACTGAATAGGACAATCAGAAGTAAAAGAAAAATAGGAGATACTGGCAAAGAAGGCAAATGAAAATGCATTCAAGAAGAAGAAAATGATTCATTGTACCAATTGCTGGTGAGTGATAAGTGAAATGAAACTATAAAAGACATTGAACTTGACAATTTGAAGGTCAGAAATGACAGTGATAACTCCAGTGAAGTGATATGGATGGAAGCAGATTCAAATGGTTGGAGAGTCAATGAGAAAATTTCAGGTTCAGGAAAAATGGGGCAAAGTTATGCAGAATTTTTGCTGTACAAATCTTTGAAATGCTGTGCAACTACAAGATTTTTTAAAAGTGTGCTCTGGAGCTGCAAAAAAGAAAAGGACATTCCTAGTATCAGAAACAAAGAGGCAGTTTAGAGCTACAAAGGAAGAATAGGACTGTGTCATACAGAGTAATGGCTTTAAATACCCATGAAAGAAAGTATGTGGCTTGAAGTTAGAACTGAGACACCTGTATAACAGATAGAACCATTAAGGGAATCCAGAAAAAAGTCTGCTTAATGGCTCAAAAAGACAATGAAGATTCATGATACTCTCAAGTCTATAAGTTAAAAAGTAATAAAGTTTAACATGGAAAATCTAAACTCTAGTCTTAATCATTAAATTGGTGTGAAGTCTGAATTTATATTGCTTATCTGAAGGTAAAATGTATAAGCTAAGGGATTTATATAAAACTTAAAGTCTGGCAGTGGCAAAGCTGGAGAAACTCCCTAAGTCCAGCCATATAGGATCCTCTAAACACACACATAAAACCACTTCACTGAATAAGATCTCACAGTAAATAAATACAAAATAAGAAGAAAAAAACACCATGAGGAAATGTTCATAAAAAATAAAAGAAGAACTAATATACCAAGCACTAGGACATATTAAAAGAATAGCTTAAAAATATTAAAAACACAAAATGACATCCATTATATACCAGAAATGAACATCTAAAAAAGTAACAAAGAAGTTAAAATAGGAGAAAATTGCATATGAAACATTCATATAATTGGGCCCTTTACCAAACAAGCATAAGCTGGTAAACACTTATAGAATCAACATTTTTAGAACTGTGAAATCTAATCCAAAATGTACAGCAACCATAGAACTCCTTTGTAGAGAAGAGGGTGGCTGAATTTTGGTAAGAGAGTGTTGTGGCAATTTCATTCACCTGCATACCATCTACTATATTCCAGTGCAGGGCAGCAATCCCCAGACGGCACGCTGAGATCCTGCAGCAATTTGCTGATGCCAGGTCATTAGTACCGATGGAATTTTCTTTTCTTAAATTACTGTAGTTGTGCATTTTGACTTGTCTGGTGTTACCCTGAGGAACTGGCATAGAGGTTGAGGTTTGTTGTACTGCCTCTTCCTCCTTACCTTGGGCTGGTACAGATATCCGATCAGCAGTGGTATCTGCAAAGGATTCAAAGACCCACTTCCTGTCCCCACCTGGGCCAAGAGATGGCAGATGGAGCAAGGGGTGTGCAGTCCCAGTTTATGCAGGAGAAGGCAGAGGAGGAAATCTCTTATGGAATAAGGGCTTGGAAGAGAAAGTGTAATGCATTTACCCAGGACTGGACACCTGCTCAAAAATTATCTGAGATGAACTTAGACTTGCACCTCTGGCAGATTTGTGGACTCTGTGCAAGCAGGAGGTGAAGACAAAAGAGAATCTGTGGGCAGCACACTTAATATTGAAGCAGTGCTCCAGCTAAGCAGTTAGCAGGACAAGCTGCAAAGAACAGGAGAGTAATATTTTCTTTTTTTCTATTTGGCTCCAGGTACTTAAGGAAATTTCTCTTAGGTGACTGGCTGATCACTGAGATAATGAAACAGATACTTCAGTGAACACACATGAAAGCATAGAAGGAATATTTTTTTTGCAAAAAGAGTTTAGAAATGTCTCAAAACAAATAAGACAACCAAAGACTTCAACAACCACCAATAACAAATCCTGGGGAAGAGGAACTATGTCTTCTAGAATTATGACATTATAATATTCAAATATCCACTTTTCAGCAACAGCAAAAAATTATGTCACACAAAGAAACAATACAGTATTTTCCACTCAAAGGACAAAAGATGAATTGACAGAAACTGTCCCTGAGCAGGACTGGATATTGGACTTGCTAGACAAAAATCTTTAAATCAACTATCTTAATATGCTAAAGAGCTAAAGGAAACTATGGGCAAATAATTAAAAGAAACAAGTAAAATTATGTCTGAATAAAATGAGAATATCAATAAAGAGATATAAATGATTAAAAGCAACCAATCGCAGAATCACAGAGATGAAAGCACAATAACTGAAATGTAACAATTCTCTGGAGGAATTCAATGCCACATTTGAGTGGAAAAAGGAACAATCAGTGAACTTGAAAACTGGACAATTGAGATTACTCAATCTGAGGAACAGAAAAAAATGAAAAAATAGTAAAACATCTAAAGGATCTGTGGGATACCAACAAGCATACCAACACACACGTTATTGGAATCCCAGAATGGAAAGAGGAAGAAAAGACAAAACAAAACAAAACAAAAAACAAAAAAAAGTCAAAGAATTGTGGCTGAATACTTTCCAGATTTGATGAAATATGTGAATCTACATATGAAAGAAACTCAATAAACTCCAAGTAGGATAAATTCAAAGATATCCACACTAAGACTCATCATAATCAAAAGGTTGAAAGACAATGACAGAGAGAGAGAGAGAGAGAGAGAGAATCTAGAGAGCAGCAGGAGAGAAATTACTTGTCACATAAAAAGGAATCTCAATACGGTTAAGAGTCTATATCTCTTTAAATACAATGAAGATCAGATGGCACTGGGGTAACATATTTAAAAGCCTGTAGAAAAGAAAGGTCGTCAACCAAGAATTCTATATCCAGCAAAATTATCCTTCAAAAATAGAGAAGAAATTAAGATATTCCAAGTAAACAAAAATCAATGGAGTTTGTTGGCAGTACATAAAGACTAAAGAGAGAGCTTTTGCTGAAATAAAATGACACTAGAAGTAACTCAAAGCCACATGAAGAAATAAAATATCTGGAATGGTAACTACATAGATAAATTAAAAGCCAGTATTATTTTAATTTTTTATTTGTAATTCCTTTTGTTATTTCTTTCATTATTTAAAAGACAAATTATTAAAATAATTGTAAATCTATGTTGATGGGCACAAAATATATAAAGATGTAATTTTAACAGTAACAACAACAACGTAAAGAGATTTTGTTTGCTATTGAAGCTAAGTTAGTATCAATTTAAATTAGATTGTTATAAATGTAAGACGGTAATTTTGATCCCCATGGTAACCATTAAGACAGTATCTAAAAATACAAATATGCAAAATAACATAGGAAAAAATCAAATGGTATACTACAAAAATCAGTTAACATAAATGAATGTAGTAATAGAAGAAATGGGGAATAAAAATAGACATGCACAAATAGTAATATGAGAAAATTAAGTTCTTCCTTAACAGTGATTATTTTCAATATAACTAGATTAAACTACCTAATTAAATGACACAAATTGGCAGAATGGGTAAAAAAATGATCCAACAATATTCTGTTTGCAAGAGACTCACTTTATATCCAAAGACACACACAGGTTTAAAATGAAAGGATGGAAAAAGATATTCCATGCAAATACTAAGCAAAAGAGAGCAAGGGTGGCTATAGTAATATCAGGAAAATAGAGTTTGAGTCAAAAACTTTCACAAGACACAGAGAAGGACACTATATATTTTTAAAAGGGTCAACTGATACAACAATTATGAATATGTACACACCAAACAATATAGCCCCAAAATGTATGAGGAAGAATTGACAGAATTGAAAAGAGAAAACATTCTACAATAATAGTTTGAGACTTCAACATCCAATTTCAATAATGGAAAGATCATTTATACAGAAGATTAATAAGGAAAATAATGGCCACTTTGATTTAAAGTGAGGACAAAAAAAAATCAACAGGAATTGGTGATAGATTATATGTAAGTTATGATAAAGATTAAGGAATACCAGGTTTCATGATTGAACAATGGGTGCAATTTTCATAAATAGGGAACAATGGGGGAGGAATGGGGTAAGGTCTTTAATAAAATGTCACTGATGGACCTCTTAAGTTTGTGATGCTAATAGTGATGACAAGCACATTGGGAAGAAAGGCTGTCAGTTTTGCAGTACAAGACCACTATGTCACTGACGTCATGAGCTGGTGCAGTTGTCTTGTGAATAGGCTCTTTTTCTGGGTATCAAGAACTATGGGTATCCTGAGGTTGTTACTGATGCATTTTTGGAGTTTATATATAAGGACCCTAGAGTTTATATATAAGAGTTTATATATAAGGACACCCTAGAGATAGGAGCAGATGGCAAGAGAAAACCTTAAACCCTGACAATTCCCAGAGCTACAATCTCCACCCTATATTGCCCTGCACCAGATGTCTATCTTGCTTTTGCCACTATTTTTTAGGTCTCTGTTACTTATAGTTGAATCTAATCATAACTGATAGAGAATCTCTGTACTATTATTGAAAATTTACTTGAAACTTTTAACTTACTAAGAAATGAATCAAATTTAAGGATTCAAAAATAGAAGAGTGAAATTCACAAGACTTAAACATAGGTTTCTATCCTATGGACAACAATTTGGACAACAATTCAGGAATTTTGTAGCATGTTACACAGTTATGCAGGGTCTATAAATTGTAGTAAAACACGATCTTGAAAAATTTTGCTCTGTAGTTCCACTTTTAATTCAACTCTTATCAGTGCAAGAAAATATATTTCTTGAGGCATATACTTCACCCAACAGTTCAGACTTGTCATGGATATTTTTATTTTCTGTTATAGCCCTTGTTATATGGTCTAAAGCATCTGTTTCATTGTAGAAGACATACACATGCAATACAAAAAGTCCTCATCCCCAGTGTGTTAGCCAGAGTTCTCCAGAGACATAGAACCAATATGACATATATAGAGAGATACCTAGATAGATATGAGAGGAGACTTTTTGTGAGAATTTGCTCACATGACCATGGTATCCTAGAAGTCCCACGATCTGCCATCTGCAAACTGGAGAACCAGAAAGCCAGTGGTGTAATTCAGTCCAGTCTGAAGAATCAGGACACCAATAGTGCAAGTTCCAAAGCCTGAGAACCAGAAACACCAAAGTTGGAGGGAAGGGAAAGACAGACGTTTTAGTTCAAGCAGAGTCAGTTTACCTTTGCTTCACCTGTTTGTTTTATTCAGGCCCTCCTTGATTGGATGCTACTCACCCACATTGGTGAGGGTGATCTTTTTTACTCAGTTCACTAATGCAAATGCTAATATCTTCCAGAAACACCCTCATAGACACACCCAGAAGTAAAGTTTAATCAGCTATCCTGGTATTCCTTAGCCCAGTCAAGCTGACACATAAGATTAACTAACTAAAAACTTTCCCATTGCTCTCTGAGACTGGCAGTTGGAGGCCTACAAATTAAACTGATTAGTAGGAGAGAAAAAAAGTTTATTCATAGATATACGGCAACCAACAAAAGAAGTAGGTAGTTTACTAAATGGTTCAAGCTGGAGTTTTCTATACCTGACTTCCTTGGAAAAAGAGGGTACAGAAAAGTCTTCTGTGGGAAGAACAAATAGGTTTCCTTAGGGAAGATGAGTGGGTTTACAGAAGAACAAACAGGAGTTAAGAAAGTTTGTGAGGTTTGTTTATGTAGGTGGGGGTGGAATTTCTAGCTCTTTCCTGGCCCTAAAGCTCCCCAAGAGAGGGGATTTATGTTCGGTTTAATCTCAGTCTTCTTCTTAAGAGTAGATCTGCCCTGAAACCTTACTTCCCAGAAGTTGCTATTTTTAGTCAAATAAGGGGATCTCCAAGAAGACTTCTTTCTGCATCTTTCGAATCTAAAATGTTTTCAATTTAAAGTAATCTTCACATCAACTCTGGGGTCCCAAGTTGGACCCACACTGTCAAGAAACTCAACCAATGAAATTTTGCGCTATTTAAAATAACACTTCAGAAAAAGACACTTTAAACAAATCTCTATAATGAGGGGCCAGTGGTTGACACCTCAAATTTCACCTCCACTTCTCTGCCTCCTTGAAGCTGTCACGTCCTCTTGGAACAAACTAACCAGATTCTGGAAGGGTTCACTTGGTTGCTACCTTGTTTATGCAAATAGAGAAGTTTAAAATATTCCTACCTCCTTCACTTTTTGAAACGTTTCTTGCTGTGTATAAGGAATGCCATGGCATAATTGGACCCATTTGCATGAGTTTCCCACCAAGAATGCAACCTCTTATTCCTGAGGATACAATTTTTAGAACACATCTGAGGTGGCCTTGATCCAGATCTGCTAACAGAAATTTGTTTTAAGGTTTGTAAAGGAGAACATTTTATGTTACCATTTTCACAAAGTGGGTCTCTTTCTGAAGGAACCAGTGTGGGACATAAAAGTTTGCCTCATTTGGAACCTTTGCTATGTTTTCCTGAGGCTGACTTTTCTGAGTCACCCCACACTAGGTCAGAACTGTCAATATTGGAGTAATTGGAGTTTCACATTTTGTCCTCATGCAGTCCACTGCCCATCCATCTAAATCAACTGACTGACCATATTTCATTTCTACTAATTAACACCAGCATTTCCACCCCCAACGTAATAAATTCTCCTTTTGATCAATACTGCCAATGAAACAGTGACCTCATTTTCCTTGGTGCCTCCCTGCAGGCAGGTGGAAACAATGTGTGTTCTCTTTGGATGAGGCCTGAGGCTAAGGTACAGTTTAGCAGAGAAGGAGCAGAAAGGTCTCACTTGACAGGTGTGAACAATTAGACAAACTGAAAAGAGTCAACAAAGTTTGCACCCACATTAGTCAATGATATAAGCAATTTCTAGACTGTTCCACTTCTTTCATTCTATTTTTTTCTAAAAATTTCTACACTAAATATACTTAAAAATTAATGTACATGTATTTTAGGTATATTATTATTCTTAAAAAAAGACAACACATGCTAATATTGTGTTTATCTCCAAGAAGTGAGTTTTAAGTGTGTTTTGAACTTAATTGCCTCTTCAGTTCTCTATTTGTTGAATTTTCTGCAGTAACATATAACTTTGATAGAAAAGAGAGTCATTTAAAATCATCATATAAAATTGTATATCTTGGATTATACTTGGAATAATAGGATAATTAGACGAGCACTTTGGTAGATAGGATCATAAGTTACTCTTTCCCCCGTCTCTATGTTTTTGTATATTCTAACATTTCTACATGTTTTCTTGTGCAATGAAAATACAAAATGTTTTACACACTTAAAGGTAGAATTATCGATGTCGCTCCACACAAGTTTTCTAGGACTCTGAGGTGTAGCAACAGCGGGTTATGATAACAAGGCTCAGAGGCCAGGGACCGAAGTGTCAAGGAGGAAAAAAAATTCCTTTCTCTTCTAACCTCCTAGGCTCTCTGACTGGGGCCTTGCAAGTCACACTAAGAAAAGAGAGATTAACAAGAAAAAACAAACGCAGTTTGTTAACACGTGCAGCACAAAATACGCGGGAGAAACTCAGTGATGAGTAATTCAAAGGGGTGGTTAGAGCTCAGGCTTCTACAGCATCTTAGCACAGGGCTAAAATGTGGAAAGTGACATGACAAAGGAAAAGGGGTTTAGACTTTCAGAGGTGGCAAACTGTGAGAAGAATTTATGGGGGGAGGAATAAATGACAAGGCTTAATCTAGTAAGGGTTTTTTTGTGCAGGTCTGTCTTCTTAGTCATATAATTCCCCTGGAAGAGGAAATTTATACAAGTTCTCATTTAAGTTTCTACTTCTAGTCAGATTTAAAAAAGCTCCAAGAAAGTCTTCTTTCTGTGTCTGTTGATTCTCTTTTGCTTCCAGCTCAAAATAATCCTTATGCCAAAGAGACATATTTTGTGGTGAAATAATCTGATCCCCTACAGAAGAAAACTTGGGAATTTATATTTTTAGCTGTAATTTCACATCTACTTGGAATTTTTTGATGCTTACTGCCCAGAAATCAAATATTCTCTGTCTTTATTTAGTACAAATTCTTCGCCCTGTTCTCTTGTTCTGACAGAAGATTTCCTGTAGCCTAATCCTTAAATGGGTTAAGATGACATATAAAATTGAAATAGCCGATTGCAAATTTTCTCAGGGAACATTAAGCATTTTGACCGACTTCATTGAAAGACGAAAGGATTACAATATTTCCTAAATATAATAAATATTTTCTGGGTTGATACCTTTGTATTTCATCCTTAAACAAGAAAGATGCAATCTCTCAAGATTTAGATATGTACATGCCACCACCATCAAGGAAAAAACAACCCAACCTAAAATTGATACTTTTAAATAGGATTATCATCCAAGTATTCCAGCTGTCAATAATCTTTCTTTATAATCCTGTATGGCAATGATTTAATAACTCCCCAGGGAAAGTAAATTTTTCCTTCCATCTTCCAATGGATTTGCAGTAGATTGACTCAAGAGAAAAATCTTTGCAGTGAAACAAGGTGAATCCTTGTTTGTGTGGCGACCCCTTTGAGATGTAATTATCAAGTGGGACAGGGCCCCTATCCCACTGCCTGTGGGAGGGCAGGAGCCTAACTTCCAAAAGTGCCATTTAACAACACAGATGTTTTAATCACATGACCAACCTGCCCCACTTCACCTCTTCAATGAATTGTCCTAACCCAACCTCTGTGTTTGAAAAGTTTGGGCTCATTGTTCCTTATTGACTGAATTTACAGGATTCTACAGGATGGCCAATAGAGCTATCCAGATGTAAACTTGTGTAATTTTTCCTAAAAAGGGAAGAATAATCCCAATGGTGGTTCAGAGGCCAGCAGGGCTGCTACTGCCCACAGGCATCCAGGGAATGAGACTGTCACCTGCTCAGTTCCAAAGGGGACAGGGGTGCAGCCCTGTTGGGCCCGGGGTGGGGGTGAGAGGACAGGACCACCCCAGGGGGCTTGGAGAACAGAGCTTGGCACCAAAGAGGATTATTCTAGAGCCTTAAAATATAATAGAATTTGTCCTGCTAAATTTCAGACTTGCTTGGGACTTGTGACCTCTCTTTTCTACCCAATTACTCCCTTTTGGAATATAAGTGCCTCTGCTCTATGTGTGCCAACACTTTTTTTAGAATTAGATAACTTGTTTTCTGGTTTCCCAGGTTCACAGCTTGAGGCGAATTTCGACTCAGGATGAATCACAACTCCTCTTTCACCCACACCTGATTTAGCTGATGTTTGGATGAGACCTTAGACTTTGAGCTGATGCTGGGATGAGCTAAGAGTCCTAGAATGGTTCGGATGGAGTGCATGTATTTTACATGTGAGGACATGAATTTTTTTGAGGGGTGGCACAAAGCACAGAGTGGTATGAGCTGATTTGTATCCCTCCAAAATTCATATGTTGAAGTCCTAACCCCCACTACCTCAGAATGTGATTGTACTTGAACATAGGGTCTTTAAAGAGGAAATTAAGTTAAAATGAGTTTGCAAATGTGGACCCTAATCCAAACATGACTGGTGTCCTTATGAGAATAGATTAGGACACAGCCACACACAGGGTCCACCATGTGAAGACACAGGAAGATGACCATGTACCAGCCAATGACAGATGCCTCAGAAAGAATCAATGCTGCCAGCACCTAGCTTCCATAATTAGGAGAAAATAAATTTCTGTCATTTAAGCCTCCCTGTCTGTGGTACCTTGTTATGGTAACCCCGGAAGACTAATACAATATTTAAGAAGTTCTGATAGTTCATAATATGTTATGTTTTAAATAAAGCAAGTAAAACACTTTTTAAATGCCATGGGAACAAAAATGGCATTTTAGAAGCCTGGACATTAATGTAAGTTCAGAAGAAAATTTTCTGAATTATCTAAGTAAACAATGAAATCTGAAAAGTCTTATTACATTAAGAAGATTATATTGTCTTTAGAATTATATATTTTGCTTATTAATCTTTTAGTAACTGTTGATTTAATTTAAAATATTGCCTAATATATTCCTTATATACTATACTCTGAGGAATTGCTAAATTTTTACCAACAGAGAGAATGTCTTATAACTTTAAGATGACATCACTGCTTAGCTAGTTAATGTTAGTGCCCTTAAAGATGGGATCCAAATAATTGTGCAGTGCCACTATCATACAGAATGAATCTTCTTCAAAGATACTGCCAAGGAAAAGCAGTATATGACATTATTCCACAGGAGGGGATGAACTTTAGCAAAGCCAGATTCCTGGCTTGTCACACTAAGATTTATTGGTATGAGAAACTTATAGTTTTACAGGGGAAGAAGCCACACGTACAGAACTAAGATCCCATGAGCATTACCAGTCACAAGTGCTACAAGAACTGAGAGAAATTGAACTCCAGAAATTGAGTCTGGAGCCCCTGGGGGAGGTTTAACCACAAAGAGAGCTCCCTGGCTGGCCTCAAATCCCAGGAAGTGAGAAAGGAGAATTGAAAGTGACTTACAGAAAGAAGGAAGGGCAATGCTGATTTTAATATGTGATAATTTATGTTATACTTGGAATGACCACTGAAATAGTGAAATAAAAATTGACTTTTCATATGTGGTTATTAGCATTATTACTTGCCCATCAAAGAGGACAAAATTTGAAAAGACTTGTGTGAAAAGGGAGTGTAAATATACACCAATACAAGATGAAAACCTAAGAGTAAGCTTTCAACAGAACCCACTATTCAGGTATGATATCCTCTGCAAAAGGCCAAAAAAAAAAAAGAAAAAAGGAAAAAGAAAAAAAAGGAAAGAAGGAGGAAGGGAAGAAAGGAAGAAAGAAAGGAAGGAAGGAAGGAAGAAAGAAAAGAAATAAAGAAAAAGAAAGAAAGAAAGAAAGAAAGAAAGAAAGAAAAAGAAAGAAAGAAAGAAAGAAAGAAAGAAAGAAAGAAAGAAAGAAAGAAAGAAAGAAAGAAAGAAAGAAAGAAAGAAAGAAAGAAAGAAAGAAAGAAAAGAAAGAAGGAAAGAAAGAAAGAAGGAAAGAAAGAAGGAAAGGAAGGTAGGGAGAAAAAGAAAAAAAAGTGTGCTCCATATTCTGATCACCTGAAGAGAGCAATTCCTTATTTGCATGGATACTTGGATAGCAACATGGACCACAGTTCAAAACTTCAGAACTGGCCAGCAAACTTAGATCTGTTATGAAATCTGTTATGAAAGAGGGGCTCCTGTGCAAACCAATAGAAAGCATAAAAAAACACTTGAAAAGAGATTATACTGGGAAATTCCACTGTATTTATAATAAAAATGCCCTCTCATTTCTCATCAGGCCAACTCACACCTCTGGTGAGCTATGCGTGTATCATCACTTGAGCTGGATGAGGAAAGGAGAGAACTGTGTGTGGTCTTCCACGTGCATGCACATGAGAAGGAGTGTGGGTATCTTTGTAAGTGTTTGTAACATCTTAGGATTCCTATATTTGTTACAAAGGTTAAACTAAAAATTCCGCCAAGAAATATCAATGCAAAAAATACATCCATTACTATAAAACTCTTAGAGGAAAACATAGGCAGAACACTCTTTGACATAAATGGCAGCAAGATTTTTTCGATCCACCTCCTAGAGTTATGAAAATAAAAACAAAAATAAACAAATGCGAGCTAATACTTAAAAGCTTTTGCACAGCAAAGGAAACCATAAACAAAATGAAAAAACAGCACTCATAATGGGAGAAAATATTTGCAAATAAAGCAATACACAAGGGATTAATCTCCAAAATATATAAACAGTTCATGCAGCTCAATATCAAAAAAAAAAAAAAAAAACCAATTAAAAAAGTGGGTGGAAGATCTAAATAGACATTTCTTCAAAGAAGACATACAGATGACCAAGAGGAACATGAAAAGATGCTAAACATCACGGATTATTAGAAAAATGCAAATCAAAACTACAATGAGGTATCACCGCACACCAGTCAGAATGGCCATCATCAAAAAATCTACAAACAATGAATGCTGGGGAGGGTGTGGAGGAAAGGGAACCTTCCTCCACTGTTTGTGGGAATGTAACTTGGTGCAGCCACTATGGAGAACAGTATGGAGGTTCCTTAAAAAACTAAAAATAGAGCTACCATCTGATCCAGCAATCCCACTCCTGAGCATATACCCTGAGAAATCCATAATTCAAAAAGATAGATGCACCCCAATGTTCATTGCAGCACTATTTGCAATAGTCAAGACATGGAAGCAACCTAAATGTCCATCAACAAAAGAATGGATAAAGAAGATGCGGTACGTATATACAGTAGAATATTACTCAGCCATAAAAAAGAACAAAATAATGCCATTTGCAGAAACATGGATGGACCTAGAGATTGCCATACTGAGTGAATTAAGTCAGACAGAGAAAGACAAATATCATATGATATTGCTTATATGTAGAATCTAAAAATGAACTTATCTACAAAATAGAAATAGAGTTACAGATGTAGAAAACAAACTTATGGTTGCCAGGGGGTGAGGAGGGGAGGGATAAATTGGAAGATTGGGATTGACATATACCCACTACTACATATAAAATAGACAACTAATAAAGATCTACTGTATAGCGCAGGGAACTCTACTTAATACTCTGTAATGGCCTATATGGGAAAAGAATCTAAAAAAGAGTGGATATATGTATGTGGATATATGTATATTTATAACTGATTCACTTTGCTGTACACCTGAAACTAACACAACATTGTAAATCAGCTATACTCCAATAAAAATTTTTAAAAATTTTTAAAAATTAAAAAAAAATACATCCATTACTTAATTCAATAGCGTGCATACATTCTAAAGCCTTGACAGGAGGGGTGGGCAGGGAAGAACTTAGAGGTTCACAGCAAGAGCTCTGGAATCAGGATACCTTGGCTGGTTTCCAGTTCTGCCAGTCTCGAGTGACATGGGCTGCATCATATAAGATCCCAGAACTTGTTTCCTCATCTCTGTAATGGGGCTAATATTCTTTTATATAACTGGTATGATAAGTGGCATAATGTATTCAAAACACCTAATGCTGTAGCTGACATTACAGTAAGTGCTTTATAAAATGTGGCTATTGCTATAACTTTAAACTGATTTTAGTTGAAATATTGATTGATTGGTCAAAATGCTTACTGTAACGACTGCGACTTTATCCTGTTCTGTAAAGTCAACTCTTTTATAAAATGAAGTTTTACTTTAGGGACAGTAATAATATCTGGTTTTGCTCTGCAAAGTCCATTATATTTAAAATTTAGATGCTTCTTGAAAAAGATTTTCTTCCCTACTTCAACATGGATCTCAAAAATTAATTGTATCACTGTTTAAAAAATGGTTTATTACTATGTCAACAAACAAAATGTGTCAATACATGACTTAATGCTCTTCGGGGGCTTCCCTGGTGGCGCAGTGGTTGAGAATCTGCCTGCCAATGCAGGGGACACGGGTTCGAGCTCTGGTCTGGGAAGATCCCACATGCCGCGGAGCAACTGGGCCCGCGAGCCACAACTACTGAGTCTGCGCGTCTGGAGCCTGTGCTCTGCAACAAGAGAGGCCGCGATAGTGAGAGTCCCGCGCACCGCGATGAGGAGTGACCCCCGCTTGCCACAACTAGAGAAAGCCCTCGCACAGAAACGAAGACCCAACACAGCCAAAAATAAATAAATAAATTTATAAAAACAAACAAAAACATTTATTAAAAAAAAAAAAATAATGCTCTTCGATTTTTGTTATCTAATACATGCCAGAGGCTCACACATTTGTCTTCATATTCATAATATATTCATGCAGATGGATAAATATGCACATATTTTGATTTGGGAATATCATGTTATCAGTTATAGGAATAAATCAGTGAAACAAAGAGAATGTTTTGCAGGATCAGTCATTTTAAATGTTCAATAAGTAAAAAATAGATTAAAATCTGTTGAATTACAGATACTGACTATAATACTACAGTCAGTGCTCAACTTTTCCCTGGAGACTGTGCTTCAAAGATTGTTCCCTCACCCCAGTGTTTTCCTGGTTTCCATTTGGACCCGTGTGCAGCCCTGCCCCAGTCTGAGCCCTGATCTCCATCACGCCAATGAAGTATTTTGCTGCTGTTTGTTATCTGATTTTCTCCTCCTTCCTCTTCTAAATCCATGCCCCCTATTGTTAATAGAAGGCTAACTGGATTGGAAAATATCAAGGATAGAAGGATTTGTGAATGAGACCAAAGCTCTTGCAGTGTCTGGGCACACAGCTCTCCTGGATTCCTTACTTTTAGCACTTCAACCCGTGGTCTCTTCCCTAGTGAACAGAACTGCACTGGCATAACTTCTTTTTTTTTTTTTAAACTGAAGTATAGTAGATTTACAATGTTGTGTTAGTTTCAGGTGTACAGCAATGTGATTTATATATATATATAATTTTCCTTTATAGGTTGTTACAAGTTATTGAATATAGTTCCCTGTGCTATACAGTAGGCCCTTGTTTTTTATCTGCTTTATATACAGTACTGTGTATCTGTTCATCCCAAACTCCTAACTTATCCCTCTGGCCACCAGTATCTCTCCCCCACCCCCTTTCCCCTTTGGTCACCATAAGTTTGTTTTCTGTGTCTGTGAGTCTGTTTCTGTTTTGTAAATAAGTTCATTTGTATCATTTGTTTAGATTCCACAAATCAGTCATATCAGATTATATTTGTCTTTCTCTGGCTGACTTGCGTGGTCATAATTCTTAACCTGCACTTTCCTCATGGCCCAAAGGTAGAATTTATATAATTGTATATATTTTCTTGCAGACCATTTAGAACTGGAAGTGGAGATGGGGCATGGGCACCAAGATGGCCGCTTAAGTCTCAGTTCTCAGTATGGGGGGTGATGCTGAGCTGGCCAAGTGAGGGGAGCTGAGAGGAAGAGCATGAGTGGGCAGTGGTTCAAATCACAGAGCAGCTCAGCAGTCAAGTGGGCGTGTGATTACAGCCTTGCACTGGGAGGAGGACAGGACATCACTGGAATTCTGGGGCTGATGAAATTATTTGAAATGCTTTGTTCTTGAAATTGGATCTGGACCTGGGCTTTGCTCCTGCTGCTGGTATGAGAGAAATCATTTTCAGGAATCTGCCTTAGAAAACTCTAGGTCCTTCTCTCTGGAGGCTGGGAAAGAGGGACCACTGCTGCCTTAACTGCCCCCCTCAAAGTGGAATTTTCCTTGTATTAGCACAAACACTTCTGTACTGACTTTATTTCCTTTTTTGTTTTTTTAAAGGCATAGATAATTTTATTATGTATGAGCAGTTTGAGAAATAAGGTGAAAGGAACTGAAACATTTAGGACATTTCTTAGAATATATATGAAATATGGACAACATCCTTAAGAATATATTTGACCTTTGATACTCTATTGTCGTCAACTAATAATTATATTGCCATTTTATACTCTTGCACAGATATATCACAAGGCCAGATAATTATTATTTGTATTTTTAAGTTATTTTCTCCCACATAAGTTTATAGAAAAATACAACCCTTGTAACATTTTGAATTTTAAGTTTATACTACTTAACAATGCTACCTTATGGATGTTTTAGGATGAAAATTAAAAACCACTAAATCAATAAAATATTAATTTCAATGAGCAATTTGTAAACCCATCCACCCATTCTTCCCGATCTGTCCTGCATTTTACCCACTCTACTTGTGCAGTGAGGACATACAGTTTCTCAGGTTCTTGACCATATCCATTCTCTATTTTTTTAGTTTATTCTTAACTTTACTTCTTTTCAAGTTTTAACTCCTTGGAATGTCAAGAAAACCACCCTTTTGCTAAAAATCTTAAACACCTGGCCTCCTCATCTTTTCAGAGTATAAATTTACATCACAGCATTGACCACCCACTGCCTTGTTTGCTGTTACAATTTAGCAGCTGAGTGTGAGCAAAGAAAAGCCCACAACCCAGTTGTTCAGAGACCCTAAGATGCTCATAATCCATTGGTTCACTGTGTCATCACCCTCTCCCTTCCATACTCTCTAGAGACTCCTCTAATACCAACCCATACTTCCCTCCAGATTCATTGGTAGGATAAAAGGTATTATCAGCATCTATTGTTTCTGATTGTACATTGCAGTTTCACATCTCTGTGTCTTGTTACAGGTACTCTTTCTTCTTTCAAGTCCCAAAGCAAACGCTCTTCCATGATGCATTTTCTATCCTCCTCAGTAGATGTCAATACTTCTGCTTTGTGTGACTTTTCAAATTCATACATACCATGATATTTACCAAAATCCATTACAGTCACCTCTCCTTCTTCCACAATCTGTTCATTTTGAGAGAACAAAAACTGTTTCTTAATCTTCTTTGTTTCTTTACTACTTAATACAGAAATCACTTAATGTTTGCTGAAGGACTATTGCCATCACAATTTGCCTAGACTGTTCACTGAATGTTTATTCAAAACAAGGTTAGGTATTGAAATTTACTTGGATAATTTTTTTTCTTTAAGACCAGAAGCTCTCCAGACATTCTTGATCCTTTCATTTAATAGTACATACTGAACAAAGTTAGTGTCAGGAGATAGTTTGAAATTCAGATAAAGACACATATGGATTTGGAGACCTATGGAGTCCTTTTGCAATCCTTTTAAGGAGAAATAGGAGCTTATTCACTTTGTGGATACTGTTCTTTTGTACTCCCGAGCCAGTGAAGTAAGCACTTGAAGAGACCTTCGGCACTGAGGTCAGGACGGAACTCTATTCAAATCCCAGCTCCGCTTCCTAAATTGGAAATTTGAGCAAGACAAGGTACTGAGCTCCTGGTAGGGCAAGTCTTGTCGTATGTAAAATGAAAATGACAGTATCAAACTCATAGCACTGCTTTGAGGATTAAATCTAAATTTGTGAAAAATCTGCACCTGGACTAATGAATAAAACTTTAGAATGGAAAATTTATGGCCCATTTCACCTCAGTGAAATGTCTTTTTTTCTCTACATGGGTTTTCCAGTCTAACCTGTATCACACCCTGAAGACCACACCCCAGGGGATTACCTGACCACCAGACCCAGAGCACCTGAGCAGGAATGTGTTAAGACAAATACTGCTCCCCCGATGTCACCATAGTCAACCCTAATACTCTGTGAACATTAGAGAGTCTGGGTGAGGAGACCGGTTGTCTAAGAACATTCTAGAGTATAGCAAGTTCTCCAGAGCAGTTCTACACAACAGAAATATAATGCTAGTTAGAAATAAAAGTTTGTCTAGAGTAGGCACGTTTGAAAAAGTGAAGAGAAACAGGTGAAACTAATTTCAATAATATATTTTATTCAGCACAAAACAACCACAATATTATCATTTCAACATGTAAATAATATTAAAAATGGTTAATGAGATATTTCACATTCTTTTTCTGAGTGCTAATGTAATAGCTAAGAACAAATCTGACCCCATGTTAGATGTGTTTATTTTACTTTAACCTTTGTATTCTATTATTTCTGCTTCGAGTTAAGGATGTTGCCCATAGCCTGAAATATACAGGATAGCCCATTCTCAAGGCTTTGACCTTTAAAGGTATAACACTTTTCCCTTCCTATAGAGATAAAAAATTGCAGAACAGAGAATAACATTGGTCTTGTTGGAGGTTTACAGGAGTATCATGACCTGACCTATGTGGACAGCTGCAAGAACAAAGGATTCGAAACCAAGAAGTTTGTAACAACCAGCCACAGCCTCTCCCCTTTTAGTGTAAAAGTAGCCTGGTTTCTGACTGGGGTAAGATGATTCCTTAGGACACTAGACCACCATCTTCTCGGTCCACTGGTTTTCGGAATACAGTCGTTATCCCTTCTCCCAACAACTTGTCTCCCAGTTTATTGGCCTGTCGTGTAGTAAGCAGAAGGAGATTGGACTCGGTAACGCTAAGTCTTCAAACTATCGTGTGTATGCTATACGCATAGCACATCTTTATTTAGACTCCTGACATTTCAAATGTTCATGGGCCACATGTGGCTACTGCCTACTGAGTTGGACAATGTAGTCTAGAAGGCTAGAAACTGGAGAGTTTCTAGCCTTGCCCAATCTAGGAAAAAGGGCAGGAGAAAATGGGGTGCTTTGTCCCCCATGCCAAGTATCATGGCCCAGCATGCACACGAGGGCAAGTTGGAGGCAGTGCGTGAGTCTCCTCTCTCGTTGCCACCATCCTTGTCTGCTGATTTTCACAAGCTCTCTCTCGCACTATGTATGCTCTCTTGTCAGTGACATCTGGGCACTCATCCTTCAGTGCTGTTTTTCTTTCTTTTCTTTTCTTTTCATGTATCTGATTTGTTCATTTCTCAGCATCATTATATGCCACTGAAGCTCTGTTTTGACAATGAATTCATCTTTGCCTTCTTCAGTAAATTGATCTAAGCTTTTGACATACTCTAGTGCTGGCTCCATATATTTGCCTGATTTTAGTCGATGACCATGGGGAGCTCTATGTTGGGACACAGAATTCCAACAGCTGACCTACTCCTTGGATGTTCCCATCTTCCCCCCCTGGGGATCGGGAGAAGGTTTTAGTAATCTTGACCACATGAATTGCCTAGAAAGGAGAGAAGTAAGAAGCAGGGATACAATGAAACAAGAATGGAAGTAAAACCAGAGACAAGGCTACTGTGGATAAACCCTTGATACAGGCGGTCATATAATCATGGTCATGAACATGATTCCTCCCCAGCATTGGAGGCTCACTGTTCAGCAGGCCCTCTGCTGGCCCCTCATCATCTCCACAGCAACCTTTTGAAGTAATGCTTGTCTTTCTGCTTCTACTTGGGTCAGTCATGGTTACATTTACTAAAACAGGCACTCAGTTTGATGGAACCCATCCGCTCTCACTTCTTTTCTTCTAGCATTGTTTGGAAGCTCTTAGAATTAAATCTGTTTATCTTCTGTGAGGATTTCTTCCAAATGACCATAAGGAGACATATGGAGAGGCCAAATCTTTACCCTAAAGTCATATTTACTCACATTCTTAAAACATGCTGACCATATGTCCAGTATCTGGCTGGCTGTGCCACCAGCTGATGTGAATGTCCTCACCGCCAGTCCTTAAGTGAGCTGGGCCCTGAGGGGACAAAGCAGTGTCCCTACTGCCATGGCCACGGTCCCTTTGCCTGAACAACTCATTTCCTCGAGCCCTGGCATCAGCCCTCTCCTTCACCAGTGCTTCCAAAGGCTTCTCTCTCTCTCTCACCAATTTTACTTTTATAAAAATTATGATAAAAGAAAGGGGAAACCAAAAAGAAAATGGCAAACTCTCTGAGTGCAGTGACTAATGCTGTCAAATGGAGCTAAACTGTGTCTTGATTGTAAAAGAGAAATCAATTTAGAAAGTACTGACTTGGAAGAACTTAATTGCTCATAAAATTAATTTATGGATGACTTTATTTGATGTTTGGAAACAAGAATACAAATGAACCAACTCTGATGTGTATGAATTTCCACACTAGCCAAGAAGAGGTAACTGACAAGAACAGAAAACTGTAACAGATGAGAAGGTAATGGTGGTTTACCCTCCCCTGGAAATATCCCATATTAGGCTGTAAGCAGTGGACAGTTATAAAACAGTTCAAAACTATGAGTTTTAGACAAGTTTAGAATTTTAAAAAATAACTATTTAAATTGAATTATGTTATAAAACTTCTCTGTGACTGATGTCTTAAAATCGGGGTAGGTACATGTGAGTTTATAAACAAAATTAAAGGAAATAGTATCTTCAGAAGAAGTTATAGGATAAATAATAAGAAATTTGTTAAGTCCCCAAGAGCCATCAAAACAGAATATTCCTGCTGAGATAGCAGAACTTTATTGTAAATTATCATGTAAGCAGAGAAGCAAAACCACAGCAACAGAGATTGCAGAATGTGTATACACACACTCACACACACACACACGTATATATATTTCCATCTTTGGCAATGAAAGAATTCACGTGGATATGATGACCAGTCTATAGGAACAAAAAGGAAATAGAAGAGCTTTCTATCACACATATATATATAATATATATAAATAACATTATTTATATTTAAAATTTTCATAATAAAATGTAAATGAAATAATTATTTATTTATCTTGAAAGCTTAGGTCAAATGTCTATTTATATTGGGGGAAAATGAATGATACTGTGGTCGCTCCTTACAACGCATAGATTACAAATAAATAATTGTTAATATTAACCTTGCCTATGGTTGATATTTATTGGACTGATTGGTGCAGTTCTTGTATTGTCTTCTCCCTATCCCAGCTTAAGAAGATTTTTCCATGCCTAATTCGCCCCCATGCTATGATTGGGTGACCTCTCTTCATGATCCCTGAACATGGAGGGCTCATGTGGTCTAGTGTCCTGGGGAGTTTTGAGAACAGCCATCGAAGGGCAGGTGAAGGTTCATGCCCGGGGCATTGTTCCTCTCACGGGTAATTGAAATGCAATGGGCAAGGGTTTGGGGAGCAAATGGTGTGGAGTCGGCAGGCACCTCACTCCTATGAAGCTCCTGGGCATTCCCACAGCATCTTGGCCAGGTTGCTCTGGGTGGAAGTCTTACCTGACACTTCTCTGTGGCAGAGTCCCTCTCAGGCCAGGTCCAGATGAAGCCAGCCACCAGCCCCCATTCTTCACCCTCTATAGGCAAAACCCTCAGGTGCTTCTTTCTTACCACAAGGGCGTGATGTCACTTTAAAAGGTTTTCCCTCTCTCTAGGTGGAGACTAAACCATTCAACTACATATAATGTATCTTCCCATTACTAAACTAGAGAGAAGGAGTGATTTTCAAGAAAAAAGAAGCCTCATACAATACAAACAAATACACAGTTCAACAACACATGCACACATACATACACAATTAAAGTCACACTAAAAAGGAGATTAAAAAATACAACAGAGAAATAACATTTACTCAGCTCCCGCAGTGTGGAAGGCCTCCTATAGACTTTTCCATGTATGTTGCAAACTTGAGTCCTCACAAAAATCCCATGTTATCCCTTCTATTTTACAAATGAGAAAAATAGGATTTTGGAAGTTAACATACTTGGCAGAGTCAGGCTTGAAGATGCTGTGCCTGACCGCATGGAATTCCATGCATGTGTGCTTGTCTGTGTTTCCTGCAGACCACACAGCCTCGGGGAACTACACTGCAGAAAGTAGCATGAACTTGGGTATTTACATCCCTTATCATCCCCTTATCCTTTACAGTACTCCACTCAGGTTGCAAGACTTGTTTGAATAAATGAAACACATCATTTTCTACATGCAAATGAGGCAGTGTGTGTGCCTGTGTGTGTGTAGTGTGTGCACATATACACTTATGCCCATCACAGATAAATCAATACAAGAAGTGAGGGAAGAAGCGAAAGCTATGTTTATTTATGTTTTTTAAAAGAGTATGACTATAAATTCAAATTCTAACTATTGTGAATATCCAGAACTCCAGGTATTTTTTTTTAACTATTAAAGGCTTGATATTTATATTTTGTATGAAATCTGTATAATATTTAAAGTGATATTTGGCCATAGGACATATTCTGTCTTCCAAAATAATAAAACAAGGTATTATTTTAAACCTAGTATGTGTAATTTACCACGTTAGCTATCTTAATACTGCTTAGAAAATAGAATTTTAAAACAGTGATACAGACTTCCCAAATGAACCAAGGTGATTTGAGAAACAGTAAATATGTAACATAATTAAAAACAATCAAGTGAAGAAGAATAAAACAGCAAGAGTCAAGAAGCAAAGGGGAGCTCATGGGATAATTATATTTAAACCCAAGATTAAGGATAGTTTCTATAATTAAGTGAAATTTTATCTCAATCCCTTAGTGCAGCGGTTCCCAAATTTTTTGGCACCAGGGACCGGTTTCGTGGAAGACAATTTTTCCACGGACGGGGGAGGGGGGAATTGTTCAGGCGGTAATGCAAGCGATGGGGGTTGGTTCAGGAAGTAATGTGAGCATTGGTTCAGGTGGTAATGCCAGTGATGGGGAGCCGCAGATGAAGCTTCGCTAGCTTCCCCGCCGCTCACCTCCTGCCGTGCGGCCTTGTTCCTAACAGGCATCAGACCAGTAGCCATCCGTGGCCCGGGGCTAAAAGAGCACCACTCTATTTACAGAGTTTTAAGAGATTAATTAAAGGCCAAATTTTTCAAGGTAAAGGCTCTACAAAATCAGGGAGGGGGAAATCCTTACCATATGTGTCTCTTGGTTGTGTACAGTGCAAGATGTAAATGATTATATCTCATATGGAAATGTTATTTGAAAATCAAAAGATTCCAAATGTCATTATTTATAATATCCAAGGAAATACTGTCTCTATACTCTATCATGCATACTGTAAATACCAGATAAATATCTAACGTTAAGAAGACATTGTCAAATGTTTACTTTAAGCAAAGACTCCAGTACTCTCGTTGCATGTGTCAATGGCATGATCATCGGTTCCCGTGCAGTCAGGTGGAATTGCACATGTGGAGATGAGATGTCTTAAAGGCCCTAATGTAAATCAAAACCACAATAAGATGTCACCTCACACCTCCTAGGATGGCTGTTATCAAAAATATAAAAGATAACAAGTGTTGGCAAGGAGGTGGAGAAAAGGGAACCCATGTACACTGCTGGTGGGAATGCAAATTGGTGCAGGCATTATGGAGAACTGTATGGAAGTTCCTCTAAAATTAAAAATAGAACTATCATATGATCTAGCAATCCTTCTTCTGGGTATATACACAAAGGAAATAAAAGCAGTAGCTCGAAGAGATATCCGTGCTCCCATGTTCATTGCAGCATTATTCACAATAGCCAAGATATGAAAACAACCTAAATGTCTGCTGATTGATGAATGGATAAATGCATATACATATAACAGAATACAATTCAGCCTTAACAAAGGAGATCAACCTGGAGGCCATTAAGATAAGTGAAATAAGCCAGTCACAGAAAGAAATATACTGCTTATCTCACTAGTGGAGTCTAAAGAATTTGAATGCATAGAAGGGGATTAGAATGGTGATTACTAGGAAGGAGGAAGTGGGGGAAATGGGAAGATGTTGGCCAAAGGATACAAAGTTGCAGTTATGAATGATGAATAAATCTAGATAGAATGTATAGCACAATGACTGTAGTTAATGTTACTGGAAATTTGCTAAGAGAATAGGTATCAGATGCTCTCACCACACACACGAAAAATGGTATTTATGTGAGTAGGTGAAATGTGAATTAGCTTGACAGTAGTAATCATTTCACTATGTTTCAGTAAATTAAAATATCATGTTTTGTACCGTAAATATATATAATTTTATTTTAAAAAAGAACAAATATTAATTTCAAGATTCAGTTTTCATGCAAGGGTATGATAGGAATAGACTCAGACTAAAATTCTCTTATTTAATTATCTAAAAACTATCATATCCTTTCATTCTTTTTTGATATATAATTCACTAGTTTGAAACCATTTTAATTACATAAGTATTTAGATAGACAGAATTGAATGTGCAAAAATTAAATTAGCTCTTCTAGTATCTAGTTTTGCATATTATTTATTTCTCTGGTTTATCATAAATATATTTTTGAAATATTCTGGATTCAGTAAATTCGATTTAAAATCCAACCTGCTCCTGACCACCTCTGTGGCTTTGGCAGGCAAGTCAACCTCTCTAAGCTCCAGATGTTTCTTCCGTAAAACAGAAAAAAAAAAGTTAAACAGCCTTGAATAGCCAACACTTTAATAAGAAAAAATGTTCATCAACTTTATAAAACTTAATTGATATAACTACTTCTTCACAAATGAATACATGATTTGTTTTCGTTTTCATCGATTTTGTACTTATATTTCACAGTTAGTAAAATTGTAAATCTAGACATTTTAAGTTTCTCATTTTCTTGAGAAATGAAAGAAATTGCTTGGATAGGGTAGAGTTAAAATATCTATTGGCAAGTTTCTTTCTGAAAGAAAATAGTTATGGTTGAATATTTGATTTTTCAACAAAAATTTACATATAATAGTAATACGCTTTTAATATTTTTTCCTAAGTAATAGAGATGAAAATATTAAATTCTTATTTTAATTTACATGTATTTGGTAATTAATGAAGTAGAATGATTTAAAGCTCTTCTTTTCCCTTTTATTTTTAAACATCACATTAATAATGCATCTTTATTTAAATAATCAACAATACACATGTAAGTGGAGTGAAAATAATGAATGCCCCCTCACTTCACAAATCTATCTACCCAGAGCTAATCAGCTTTGTCTCCATGACAGCATGACATTTTTATTCATTTCAAATTTTTACAACTTGATAAGATATGGTATACTAGGCTATAATAATCAAATATTATAAAATAATTATAAAAATAGAACTATGAAATTTGTGTTCTACAACATATTTTTCTGCAATTTATAAAACATCAACTAGTTTTATATTCAACTTATTATTTTAATAGCTGTTTGTATTTGCAGGATATTACTGTTCCATAATTTTATTCAATGTTATTTTATTTATAGAGATTCAAGTTGTACAGTTGGTAGAAATGCATTTGACTGCGAGAAACAGAGTAATGTATTCATGATGACTTAAACAATAATATACATTATTTTTGTAGAAAATCCAAAAGTGGAGAGTCCAACATTTTCTGCAGAGACTCACCTTTATGTCATGGACTCTAGAAGCAGGTCATCCTAAGATTTGTCCCAGGACAATGTGAAATAGGCTTCGAATACTTCCTGTACCTGGGAGAAGATGTGGGTTCTTAGATTTGCTTTTACCTTCCGACAGACTTCAAACTCCTCTCTCTTGGCACCCAGGACAGAAAATGGTGACCTGATCAAATGTCAGCAGGTTCATTTTGCCAGGTGGTTATTTGCTCAGCGGGCGACAACAGAAAGAAATCAGTATGGATAGTGGAGTAAAGTTTGGTTTTAGTGTGCTGGTTCCGCTGCCTTGCAGACTGAATAGATCTAAAGCTTCTCTTCTGGCATGAATGTTCCAAGAGTTTGTAGATCTTTATCGCCTTGGCAGGCTCATTGTAAAGTTCCTGCTCTGACCTCCCTCAAATGGTTTTGCAGTTGTTGTTTTTGTTGTTTATAAGGAAAAAAAACATTAACTTTAATTTATTCCATATGAAATCATATGAAATGAACTGCTGGGCCAAGAAGATTAATGAATTGGATCATAATTGATTAGTTGAGAATGTAGCTGTCAGTTATGTCCCAGAGGGAAGGCAAGAATCAAGGGTAAACCCAATGGATGTGCTCCCCAAATATACATGTTGGCCATTTATTGTTCTTTTTTATTGATGAAAATAAATGGGAGAATTGAAAATGACCTAACTGAGCTCTTGATGCCTCAAAGAGCGCTGTATTTTCATACAAAGTCTGATTTGCAGAAGGATGCCAGGCAGTTTTGTGTATATAGCAAGACGAAGAAATAGTAGCTTAATCAATCTACCAGATTAACAATCTTTGTTTCCTCTGGAAATCATACTGACTACTGCCCATCAAGGGGATGACTAATAGGATATTCTGTAAATTTCACACATACTTTTCTAGCAACTGGGTTGTCTACTTCCTTAAAGTCAGCTGTATTTATTCCTAAAACTGTTACGCCACTTGTACTTTTAATGATAATTATATAATTTAATTAAGCTGCTAAATGATAATGGGAAAATAGAGTTATGTTTTTATGAAGCCTAATTTAAATAATTTAGAAAGACTTGATAAATGCGACTCACCAAAAATATTTCTCAGTGCCTAAACTATAACAAATTATTTAAATAAAGTAAAACTTTACCTAGATCCTTCACTGAAGTTATTTCAAAAGTGTCATTATGTTCTGGGTAGATTTCTAAAAATATTTTTATTAAAAAAAGAATGAAACATTTATAAAAGTAGAAAAATAATATAATTTACCCAGCTTCACCAATTATCAAATAATGAAAAATATTGTTTCAACTGTATTCCTACAAGTTTCACCAGTAAATATTCCAAAATATATCTCAAAATATGACAATGTTTAACCTACCTAAAATATCTGAATCCCATCTAAAAATTAATAAGTGCTTAATATCATTACATTGTGTTTAACTTTTTTGTTTATTTCATATTTGTTTTTATAGTTTGTTTGAATCAAGAACCTATCAAAATAAGGTCTACATACTGAAATTGGTTGATACATACTCGATCTTTTTGTAATATGAATGATGATGTCTTTTTTTCAAATTATTTTTTAAAGAACCCGAGTATTTTCATCCTATAGCTTTTATTACAGCCTGGATTTTACCGACTGCATCACTGTGGTGCCAATTCTTATGTTCCCCTCTCCTCTGTAGTCGTTTATATTCATGATTGGATCTAGCACCTTACTCAGATTCAAGTTCAGTGTTTTCACAAGAAAATTTTATAGTTGGTATTCTCTCCCTTTCCAAAGGAGACAGTCAATGATTGGTTGTCTCCCTTATGTATATGTAATCATTCATTGATGACCATTGACTAAATCCATTAGTTCAATAGAAGTTGCAAATGGAGATATTCTAATTGCTTCATTCATTCTTCATTTATAAACTAAAATAATTTATAGAAGACACATTTCTTCATCAATTATTTGGTTACCCACATCTCCTCCTCAAGCATTTTGGTTAGTCTGATATAAAATTTGAAAAGGAAAACCAAGATAAATGATATATGCTTGTTTTCCTTTATATAGGTAATGAATTGATTAGCAAAAATCCTTCAAATGGGAAAAATTAAGGTGTAAGCAAGTGGACATGAATGTTAGTCCACTAACATGCAATATGCATGCACACATGCATATTTTTGGATCATTATAAATTAAATTTTTAAACAAATCTAGGAAGTGTCATGCATCACAGTTATTTTCATTGGTCTGTTATTCTGGTTTTGGTCACTGGGAGCCTCATCCAGTTAGCTATTGTTTCCTTTTGGCGTCACTGAAAGATTCCTTGCCTTCTGTCTTCAGATCATGTAGGCTTGTTGTGCACATTTCCTGTACCAGACATGGACTTGGACACTTTCCTACAGAACCCTACTGAATTTTAGTGGAAATGTCATTTAAAAATTGTCACCTAGATGCTGTGGATGCTTTTGCTGTGTTGGTCCTTGCTTGTAAGACTTTTGGTAGAAAATTTGAAGTTGATTTTAACAAAACAAAATAAGAAAGCATAGATACATTAGATTTTTTATACTATTATGAGTTAAACAGATAAAATGTGTCTTACCAAAATATAAAGCTTACCAAAATATAAACTTAAAAATTAATATAAATTGAAATCTGTGATAAGTTTTATGAGAAAAGTTGATGCAAAATTTGACCTTAATATATATGCTTATTTTTTTCAAAATTTTAAGTATACATTATTTATAGCCAATTCAGGAGAATTTCCTTTACTGGAACTTTAGGTGGTTTCTGAATCCCATAAATAACATGTGCAAAATTATGTTAACATAATTACTTTTCTGAAGCTAGATCTCTTTCATTCTATGCTGGAATTCATGACTCAATAATTTAAGAAGAACTCCTCTGTCTCCATTTAATTTCTACTTTATCATCCAATAACTGAAGTAATTATTATATAATAATTCAATTTGACATGGGGATACAGAATTTAGATATTCTTTCATCTATTTCTGGCAGACTTGATTTTGCTTATTTTTTTTAACATATTTATTGGAGTATAATTGCTTTACAATGATGTGTTAGTTTCTGCTGTATAACAAAGTGAATCAGCTGTACATATACATATATCTCCATATCTCCTCCCTTGTGTGTTTCCCTCCCACCCTCCCAATCCCACCCCTCTAGGTGGTCACAAAGCACCGAGCTGATCTCCCTGTGCTATGCGGCTGCTTCCCACTAGCTATCTATTTTACATTTGGTAGTGTATATATGTTCATGACACTCTATCACTTAGTCCCGGCTTACCCTTCCCCCTCCCCGTGTCCTCAAGCTCATTCTCTACGTCTATGTCTTTATTCCTGTCCTGACCCTAGGTTCTTCAGAACCATTTTTTTTTTCAAATTTTTATATTCCATATATATGTGTTAGCATATGGTATTTGTTTTTCTCTTTCTGACTTGCTTCACTCTGTATGACAGACTCTAGGTCCATCCACCTCACTACAAATAACTCAATTTTATTTCTTTCTAGGGCTGAGTAATATTCCATTGTATATATGAGCCACATCTTTTTTTTTTAAACATGTCTATTGGAATATAATTGTTTTACAATGGTGTGTTAGTTTCTGCTTTATAACAAAGTGAATCAGTTATACATATACGTATATCCCCATATCTCTTCCCTCTTGCAACTCCTTCCCTCCCACCCTCCCTATCCCACCCCTCTAGGTGGTCACAAAGCCCCGAGTTGATCTCCCTGTGCTATGTGGCTGCTTCCCACTAGCTAACTATTTTACATTTGGTAGTGTATATATGTCCATACCACTCTCTCGCTTTGTCCCAGTTTACCTTCCCCCTCCCAGTATCCTCAATACATTCCATATATATGTGTTAGCATACGGCACTTGTTTTTCTCTTTCTGACTTACTTCACTCTGGATGACGGACTCTAGGTCCATCCACCTCACTACAAATAACTCAATTTCATTTCTTTTTATGGCTGAGTAATATTCCATTGTATATATGTGCCACATCTTCTTTATCCATTCATATGTTGATGGACACTTAGGTTGCTTCCATTTCCTGGCTATTGTAAATAGAGCTGCAATGAACATTGTGGTACATGATTCTCTTTGAATTCTGGTTTTCTCACAGTATATGCCCAGTAGTGGGATTGCTGGGTCGTATGGTAGTTCTACTTTTAGTTTTTTAAGGAGCCTCCATACTGTTCTCCATAGTGGCTGTATCAATGTACATTCCCACAAACAGTGCAAGAGGGTTCCCTTTTCTCAACACCCTCTCCAGTATTTATTGTTTGTAGATTTTTGATGATGGCCATTCTGACCGGTGTGAGATGATATCTCATTGTAGTTTTGATTTGCATTTCTCTAATGATTAATGACGTTGAGCATTCTTTCATGTGTTTGTTGGTAATCTGTATATCTTCTTTGGAGAAATGTCTATTTAGGTCTTCTACCCATTTTTGGATTGGGTTGTTTGTTTTTTTGATATTGAGCTGCATGAGCTGCTTGTAAATTTTGGAGATTAATCCTTTGTCAGTTGCTTCATTTGCAAATATTTTTTTCCCATTCTAAGGGTTGTCTTTTCGTCTTGTTTATGGTTTCCTTTGCTGTGCAAAAGCTTTTAAATTTCATTAGGTCCCATTTGTTTATTTTTGTTTTTATTTCCATTTCTCTAGGAGATGGGTCAAAATGGATGTTGCTGTGATTTATGTCATAGAGTGTTCTGCCTATGTTTTCCTCTAAGAGTTTCTAGTGTCTGGCCTTACATTTTAGTCTTTAATCCATTTAGAGTTTATTTTTGTGTATGGTGTTAGGGAATGTTCTAATCTCATTCTTTTACATGTAGCTGTCCAGTTTTCCCAGCACCACTTATTGAAGAGGCTGTCTTTTCTCTATTGTATATTCTTGCCACCTTTATCAGAAATAAGGTGACCATATGTGCGTGGGTTTATCTCTGAGCTTTCTATCCTGTTCCATTGATCTATATTTCTGTTTTTGTGCCAGTACCATACTGTCTTGATTACTGTAGCTCTGTAGTATAGTCTGAAGACTGGGAGCCTGGTTCCTCCAGCTCCGTTTTTCTTTCTCAAGATTGCTTTGGCTATTCAGGGTCTTTGGTGTTTCCATACAAATTGTGAAATTTTTTGTTCTAGTTTTGTGAAAAGTGTCAGTCATTGGTAATTTGATAGGGATTGCATTGCATCTGTAGATTGCTTTGGGTAGTATAGTCATTTTCACAATGCTGATTCCTCCAATCCAAGAACATGGTATATCTCTCCATCTGTTTGTATCATCTTTAATTTCTTTCATCAGTGTCTTCTAGTTTTCTGCATACAGGTCTTTTGTCTCCTTAGGTAGGTTTATTCTAGGTATTTTATTCTTTTTGTTGCAATGGTAAATGGGAGTGTTTCCTTCATTTCTTTTCCAGATTTTAAATCATTAATGTATAAGAATGCAAGAGATCTCTGTGCATTAACTTTGATTTCCTGCTACTTTACCAAATTCATTGATTAGCTCTAGTAGTTTTCTGGTAGCATCTTTGAGATTCTCTATGTATAGTATCATGTCATCTGCAAACAGTGACACGTTTACTTCTTCTTTTCTGATTTGGACTCCTTTTATTTCTTTTTCTTTTCTGATTGCTGTGGTTAAACTTCCAAAATTATGTTGAATAATAGCAGTGAGAGTGGTCAACCTTGTCTTGTTACTGATCTTAGTGGAAATGGTTTTAGTTTTTCACCATTGAGAACGATGTTGGCTGTGGGTTTCTCATATATGGCCTTTATTATGTTGAGGTAAGTTCCCTCTATGCCTACTTTCTGGAGGGTTTTTTTCATAAATGGGTGTTGAATTTTGTCTAAAGCTTTTTCTGCATCTCATGAGATGATCATATGGTTTTTATCCTTCAGTTTGTTAATATGGTGTATCACATTGCTTGATTTGCATATGTTGAAGAATCCTTGCATTCCTGGGATAAACCCCAGTTGATCATGGTGTATGATACTTTTAATGTGCTGTTGGATTCTGTTTGCTAATATTTTGTTGAGGATTTTTGCATCTATGTTCATCAGTGATATTGGCCTGTAGTTTTCTTTCTTTGTGACATCTTTGTCTGGTTTTGGTATCAGGGTGATGGTGGCCTCGTAGAATGAGTTGGGGAGTGTTCCTCCCTCTGCTATATTCAGGAAGAGTTTGAGAAGGATAGGTGTTAGCTCTTCTCTAAATGTTTGAGAATTTGCCTGTGAAGCCATCTGGCCCTAGGCTTCTGTTTCTTGGAAGATTTTTAATCACAGTCTCAATTTCAGTGCTTGTGATTTGTCTGTTTATATTTTCTATTTCCTCCTGGTTCAGTCTCGGAATGTTGTGCATTTCTAAGAATCTGTCCATTTCTTCCAGGTTGTCCATTTTATTGCCATATATTTGCTTGTAGTAATCTCTCATGATCCTTTGTATTTCTGCAGTGTCAGTTGTTACTTCTCCTTTTTCATACCTAATTCTATTGATTTCAGTCTCCTCCCTTTCTTTCTTGATGAGTCTGCCTAATGGTTTATCAATTTTTTTTATCTTCTCAAAGAACCAGCTTTTAGTTTTATTGATCTTTGCTATTGTTTCCTTCATTTCTTTTTCAGTTATTTCTGATCTGACATTTATGATTTCTTTCCTTCTGTTAACTTTGGGGATTTTTGTTCTTCTTTCTCTAATTGCTTTAGGTGTAAGTTTAGGTTGTTTATTTGAGATGTTTCTTGTTTCTTGAGGCAGGATTGTATTGCTGTAAACTTCCCTCTTAGAACTGCTTTTGCTGCTTCCCAGGGGTTTGGGTCGTCGTGTTTTCACTGTCATTTGTTTCTAGGTATTTTTTGATTTCCTCTTTGATTTCTTCAGTGATTTCTTGGTTATTTAGTCAATTATTGTTTAGCCTCCATGTGTTTGTATTTTTTACAGATTTTTTCCCTATAATTGATATCTAGTCTCATAGCATTGTGGTCAGAAAAGATACTTAATATGATTTCAAATTTCTCAGATTTACCAAGGCTTGATTTGTGACCCAAGATATGATCTTTCCTGGAGAATGTTCCATGAGCACTTGAGAAGAAAGTGTATTCTGTTTTTTTTGGATGGAATGTCCTATAAATATCAATCAAGTCCATCTTGTTTAATGTATCATTTAAAGCTTGTGTTTCCTTATTTATTTTCATTTTGGATGATCTGTCCATTGGTTGAAGTGGGTTGTTAAAGTCCCCTAGTATGATTGTATTACTGTCGATTTCCCCTTATATGGATTTTAGCATTTGCCTTATGTATTGAGGTGCTCCTTTTTTGGGTGCATAAATATTTACAATTGTTATATCTTCTTCTTGGATTGATCCTGACATTATGTAGTGTCCTTCTTTGTCTCTTGTAATAGTCTTTATTTGAAAGTCTATTTTGTCTGATATGAGAATTGCTACTCCAGCTTTCTTTTGATTTACATTTGAATGGAATATCTTTTTCCATCCCCTCACTTTCAGTCTCTCTGTGTCCCTGGGTCTGCAGTGGATCTCTTGTAGACAGCATATATATGGGTCCTGTTTTTGTATCCATTCAGCCAGTGTATGTCTTTTGGTTTGAACATTTAATCCATTTACATTTAAGGTAATTATCGATATATATGTTCCTATTACCATTTTCTTAATTGTTTTGCGTTTGTTGTGGGTCTTTTCCTTCTCTTGTGTTTCCTCCCTAGAGAAGTTCCTTTAGCATTTGTTGTAAAGTTGGTTTGGTGGTGCTGAATTCTCTTAGCTTTTGCCTGTCTGTAAAGTTTTTAATTTCTCTGTTGAATCTGAGTGAGATCCTTGCTGGGTAGAGTAATCTTGGTTGCAGGGTTTTCCCTTTCATTACTTTAAATATGTCCTGCCACTCCCTTCTGGCTTGCAGAGTTTCTGCTGAAAGTCAGCAGTTAACCTTATGGGGATTCCCTTGAATGTGCTATTTGTTGTTTTTCCATTGCTGTTTTTAGTATTTTTTCTTTGTATTTAATTTTTGATAGTTTGATTAATATCTGCCTTGGCGTGTTTCTCCTTGGATTTATCCTGTATGGGACTCTCTGTGCTTCCTGGACTTGATTAACTATTTCCTTTCCCATATTAGGGAAGTTTTCAACTGTAATCTCTTCAGATATTTTCTCAGTCCCTTTCTTTTTCTCTTCTTCTTCTGGGACCCCTATAATTCGAATGTTGGTGCGTTTAATGTTGTCCCAGAGGGCTGTGAGACAGTCCTCAATTCTTTTCATTCTTTTTTCTTTATTCTGCTCTGCAGTAGTTATTTCCACTATTTTATCTTCCAGGTCACTTCTCTGTTCTTCTGTGTCAGTTATTCTGCTATTTATTCCTTCTAGAGAATTTTTAATTTCATTTATTGTGTTGTTCATCATTGTTTGTTTGCTCTTTAGTTCTTCTAGGTCCTTGTTAAATGTTTCTTGTATTTTCTCCATTCTATTTCTAAGATTTTGGATAATCTTTACTATCATTACTCTGAATTCTTTTTCAGGTAGACTGCCTATTTCCTCTTCATTTGTTTGGTCTGGTGGGTTTTTACCTTGCTCCTTCAACTGCTGTGTGTTTCTTTGTCTTCTCATTTTGCTTAACTTACTGTGTTTGGGTCTCCTTTTCACAGGCTGCAGGTTTGTAGTTCCCATTGTTTTGTTGTCTGCCCCCAGTGGCTATGGTTGGTTCTGTGGGTTGTGTAGACTTCCTGGTGGAAGGGACTAGTGCCTGTGTTCTGGTGGATGAGGCTGGATCTTATCTTTCTGGTTGGCAGGACCATGTCTGGTGGTGTGTTTTGGGGATGTCTGTGACCTTATTATGATTTTAGGCAGCCTCTCTGCTAATGGGTAGGGCTGTGTTCCTGTCTTGCTAGTTGTTTGGCATAGGGAGTCCAGCACTGTAGCTTGCTGGTCGTTGAGTGGAGCTGTGTCTTAGCGTTGAGATGGAGATCTCTGGGAGAACGTTTGCTGTTTGATATTATGTGGAGCTGGGAAGTCTCTGGTGGACCAATGTCCTGAACTCGGCTCTCCCACCTCAGATGCAGAGGCCTGACATCTGGCTGGTGCACCAAGACCCTGTCAGCCACACAGCTCAGAAGATAAAGGGAGAAAAAAAAGAAAGAAAGAAAGAAGTAAAATAAAATTAAGTTATTAACATAAAAATAGAAAATAATTATTAAAAATAAATAAAATTAAAAATTAATAAAAGAAAAGAAGTAAAAAAAAGGAAAGAAGAGAGCAACCAAACCAAAAAACAAATCTATAAATGATAACAAGTGCTAAAAACTATACTAAAAAAAAAAAAAAAACAGACTGAACCCTAGGACAAATGGTAAAAGCAAAGCTATACAGACAAAAGCACACAAAGAAGCATACACACCCACAAAAAGAGAAAAAGGAAAAAAATATATATATCTTTGCTCCCTAAGTCCACTGCCTCAATTTTGTTATGATTCGTTGTCTATTCAGGTATTCAACAGATGCAGGCACATCAGGTTGTTGGTGGAGATTTAATCCGCTGCTCCTGAGGCTGCTGGGAGAGATTTCCCTTTCTCTTCTTTGTTCGCACAGCTCCCGGGGTTCAGCTTTGGATGTGGCCCCGCCTCTGTGTGTAGGTCGCCTGAGGGCATCTGTTCATCGCTCACACAGGACGGGGTTAAAGGAGCAGCTGCTTCGGGGGCTCTGGCTCAGTCAGGCCGCGGGGAGGGAGCGGTATGGAGGAGGCGGGGCGAGCCTGCGGCAGCAGAAGCCGGCGTGACGTTGCAGCAGCCCGAGGAGCGCCGTGCGCTCTCCCGGGGAAGTTGTCCCCGGATTACGGGAGCCTGGCCGTGGCGGGCTGCACAGGCTCCCGGGAGGGGCGGTGTGGAGAGTGACCTGTGCTCGCACACAGGCTTCTTGGTGGCGGCAGCAGCAGCCTTAGCGTCTCATGCCCGTCTCTGGGGTCCGCGCTGATAGCCGCGGCTCGCGCCCGTCTCTGGAGCTCGTTTAGGCGGCGCTCTGAATCCCCTCTCCTCGCGCGCCGCGAAACAAAGAGGCAAGAAAAAGTCTCTTGCCTCTTCGGCAGCTGCAGACTTTTCCCGGACTCCCTCCCGGCTAGCCGTGGCGCACTAGCCCCTTCAGGCTGTGTTCACGCTGCCAACCCCAGTCCTCTCCCTGCGATCCGACCGAAGCCCGAGCCCCAGCTCCCAGGCCCCGCCCGCCCCGGCGGCTGAGCAGACAAGCCTCTGGGGCTGGTGAGTGCTGGTCGGCACCGATCCTCCGTGCGGGAGTCTCTCCGCTTTGCCCTCCGCACCCCTGTGGCTGCGCTCTCCTCCGTGGCTCCGAAGCTTCCCCCCTCCGCCACCCGCAGTCTCCGCCCATGAAGGGGCTCCTAGTGTGTGGAAACCTTTCCTCCTTCACAGCTCCCTCCCACAGGTGCAGGTCCCATCCCTATTCTTTGTCTCTGTTTTTTCTTTTTTCTTCTGCCCTACCCAAGTACGTGGGGAGTTTCTTGCCTTTTGGGAAGTCTGAGGTCTTCTGCCAGCGTTTAGTAGGTGTTCTGTAGGAGTTGTTCCACATGTAGATGTATATCTGATGTATTTGTGGGGAAGAAGGTGATCACGTCTTACTCTTCTGCCATCTTGAAGGTCTCTCTCCTGCTGCAGTTTAATCTAAATGAAAGATTCAGAATTCATCTCTCTTTCATACATTCTAGTTTTCCTGAACACTTAAGTATGAATTGGTGACACATACTGATACTTCTTTCATTTCAGTCAAATTAAGTCACAACTAACCAAGCTGCAAGATTACTTGGTGTCTATGTTTAAACTTTTATGAAGCATAACTACTCTGAAGCATAACTTCCAGTAGTACAGTAGCATAGCTTGTAAACACTTGGGGATGTGTAAAAATATGAACTAAAGTGTATTACATGTCATTATTTCTAAAATCGAATTATAAATTTGTTTCTGTTTTCAAATAAAGGTAAATAAAATCAGGTTCTCTGTGTATGAAGTGGAGCCTTCAGTATAAAATATGCAATTAAAATATATAAAACTTAGGTATAGATGGAGGAGCAGATGAGATACTTTATTTTCTGAAGCCATTATTATTTATTACATGTCATTTCTTTCTCAAGAATGTATCTTGACTCTTTCTCTTCTATCAGGCTGCTTTGGCTGCTTAGTCTTGGCCACGGCCATTTCTTACCTAGATTGCTTCAATAGCTTCTTAAATCTTCACCCTGATTCTTCTCTTGGCTTTCTCATCCAATCAGCCTGCAAACACGTCAGAGTGATATTTGTAAATATAAGTCAAATTAAGCCATATCTGATTCTAGCCCTGCAATATATAAGGGCTTCATGCTGCTGTGCTCTGCTCAACACCCACTATCCACTTCCAATATCTGACTCTATCATAAGTTTAATGTGGTCACTTCCAGACCTCTTTCTATAGTTATTATGTTGCAGCAAATTAGAATAATGGCCACGACTTGTTTTCAAAATGATATTCCAGGATTTTAAGCAGTCTTGTAGAAAGAGACCATGTAGCCCACAGAGACGGTGGAAGAAGTCTACCGAGAAAGCTGGTTTGGTAAACGAAGTTAAGATGGGAGCATATTCTTATGGAAGAAAAGGTAAATGCACGAAGTTAAGATGGGAGCATATTCTTATGGAAGAAAAGGTAAATGCACGAAGTTAAGATGGGAGCATATTCTTATGGAAGAAAAGGTAAATGCAATCAAATTAAGGTGACTGCTAGCGTTCCTGCACCACATCATCTGGGATTTCAGAGTGTGATCTTTCTGTGGCTAATTCATTACAAGGTTTTGGAATTCAGATGAAGAAAATCAAATAAGGAAATAATGAGAGATATGGGTTTAAGTGAATTAAGTGATAACAGAATTAGTCAACACTTGGTTAGTCTTCTCTTCACCCTGTGCCAGGCTTTGCTATAAATGCTCTGTTTGTGTCATGCCAACCCTATGAGATGGACTTGTACCAATGATTTATCTATAGTCTCTCAGCTTTGAGGCCATCTTTCTATATTACATGCTTTGATGCTGCTGCTGGCAGTTTGCAAGCTGCATTGCCCGTCCTCCATGGGCTTTCTGCTGGGTTCTTCCAGTGGGAGGTCCTTTTGTTCCCCCAGTCTTAGTGGGCATAGATGTTTCCTGGGACTATTAGCCTCCAGGTTTCTTTGGTATGCACTTATTGATTTTTCAGCCTTCCAATAATCATGTAACATGTTTTCCATATTAGATTTCCAAAGCTTGAAATACTTAGACTGGTTTCTTCAGTTACAGTATTATTTTCGCTTCTGTTTTATTGCTGAGAAAATTCCAGGACAAGAGGGTTGTCACTTGCCCAAGGTCATATAGCTAGTAAGTGGCAGAGCAAGGATTAGGACCCAGGTAGTCTGGATTCAGAGTTGGTTTTCATAACTCTGAACTATACTGCATCTTTATTTCATGTTTAAAACCATACTGTAGAGCCTCTTAAAACATGGATAATGTAAGGAATAATATGAACAGTATATATAAATTTGTACATATGCATATATAATTTCTTCTCATTAGCAGCAATAAAAAATCAAGTTTTTAAAAACTAGAGAAGTCAGAAAATAACCATGATATATATTTTGGGCAAAAGATTCAGGTTACAAAACAGTATTCATGATGAGATCATAACGTTGTTAAGAGAGTAATATAACGTGTTCATGCATAAAAAGGGTCTTGGTAATAGAGAAAATGGACAGTAATTTAAATTTTAAGTTTCCTTGAATTATGAGATAAAGAAAGACAGTCATGCAGTTGGAACATATTTAGTATCTGGATTGGCATGATTTCAATTTTTTTGTTTTTAATTTAACATTTGATTTTCTTTGTTTTCTAAATTCTTCAATGTAAATATATAACAGATAAAGGGCCAATAATGTTTTTAAGATTATTTCACAGAATTTTATAACAGGGAAATACTGCATAATATAATCATTGAAAAAGGGAGACTCAAAACTGTATATAAGTTTCTCAATTGGCTAAAATGTATAAAACATTTAAAAAAATATAGTAATAAAAATAATATGTCATTAAGGGAGGACTATGTTGAACTATTTTTATATCTTTGTATTTGTCTCTATTGTGCTTTATAATGGTGAACAATGAAAACTTACAGTAATTTTCAATTGTATTTCATAATTTCCCATTTTTTAAAGCAACTCATAATTTACTTAATAGTTACTCTCTTTTAAAAAGTTTAACCACAGCTTTAAATATTTTCCTTCAAATAAATTTTTAATGTAAGAAACCAGCTAGCATGGTTTGGTTACATTTTTTATTCCATGCAGACTTGGCCAATTTTAAATACATAGTCTTCTAATTCCTTATTTTTTTACCACCACCACTTTTAGGCCATAATGATAAGTTCACAAATGGTGCCATTGCAATCGACTGTGGAAGCACAATGTGCAGGGCTTCCAGCCTCCTACAGACCAGTCAGAGGAAGAGGCTGGCTGTCTCTATCCATCCAAACCCCACTGTGCTGGCAGCTGGAGCTGGCTCAAGGGTATCTGATTTCCTGTCTTGTTTCTTCTCCACATCATGAGAAATAAAAAGGGAACGTTGTTATCTCTGCATTACCAGCCTCTCATCTAGGGCTTAAAGCCCTAAATGATATAATATACTTTTTTTTTTTTTTTTTTTTGGCCATGCAGCACAGCATGCAGGATCTTAGTTCCTTAACCAGGGATTGAACCTGTGCCCCCTGCAGTGGAAACACAGAGTCTTAACCACTGGACCACCAGAGAAGTCCCATAAATGATAATATATTCTGAATGAATGAATGGTGAATGAAGAAAAGAACTTTCGGGTAAAATTTACACTTATTCAGGTGGGAAGCATAAGGCTCCTTGGTGAATGAAAGAACACTTCTAGAAAGAGTGAAATAATGAATGTTCTTCAGCCACTGTGACCTTCCTAGGATTATGTATTTCCCTGTAGATGATATTGAACTCAGTTTCAGCTGCTCGCCACTCAAAAACCATAATCGAGGGGCAAGTGTCGGTAGAAAGGAAAGGTGCTTAATTCAGAAAAGCTGGCAATCTGGGGAGAAGGTGGATTCATGTCGAGAGACCAACTCTGAAGGTTCTTCTCAGCCATGACTATTTTTAAAGGCGAAGGGGGAAGTAATCTCAGTTAATCATTGAGGCAGAAGGTTATATTCTCCATCATTTTCTACTGTGTGCAGGCTGATGACTTCGGATCTTTCTTTGGATGTTCTCTTGCCCACGTGGTCTCCATGGGCCCACAGGGTCTGCCTGTAAATTTGCTAAGGGGAAGCTAGGGGTAGAGAGTCAGTCATTCTTTAACTACTTAATTCTTCATTCTTACTCCTTCTAATTCAGGAAAGGAATCAACAGGTTAGACAAGGTATTGTGTACATTCAGTAGAACAGAGATCAGGAGTTAGGTTAAATGTTACCTAGTGATCTTATTTTTATGATTAAGGTTTAAGGAAAACAGAGATGAACAAACAGAAAAAGGGTAAAAGAACTGCTTACGAATCCCCACTGTCAGACATCATTCCATTTCTATGGGATTAAGGGCGAAGGTCCATCTTCTATAACTGCTTCATGCTGAGACAGGGAATCTGTTGAGGCCTTAGAATGAAAGATGTCAACATGGTAATGTAGCATCTCTTTGCTGACGATTTTAGTTGCCTGCTCACCTATATGGGCAGAGCAAGCTACAATTATTCTAATGCCCAAAAGATATAGATTATTATGAGCAATAGAGTTAATCCCATTATTTCATCAGACACTGAGTTCTATGACTCTATTGTTCTAATCATTAACTGCTCATGCCTCTCTTTTGTGACTCTGAGAGGCCTGGGAGACTTCAGCTTTTCTACAAACAAGAGGCAGGAGACATAGAGGGGTTTTGTGCTTGGGAAGGGTGCCCAGCAGTGTTTTGCCTGGTTCCATAGAGCATTTACTCTGGACACAGGCCCCTACCACATCCCATAGTCTCAGACAACACCCTTTTTAAAAATTGAAGTATAGTTAATTTACAATGTCGTATTAGTTTCTGGTGTACAGCAAAGTGATTCATATAAATATATATGTATATATATATATATACATATATATATTATTTCTCATATGCTTTTTCATTGTAGTTTATTCAAGATCTTGAATATAGTTCCCTGTGCTATCCAGTAGGACCTTGTTGTTTACCTATTTTATATATAGTAGTTTGTATCTGCTAATCCCAAACTCCTAGTTTATCTCTCCCCCAATGATGTTTTTAATCTCTAAATTATCTCTCTCAGGTTTCCCTGGTTACTCCAAATAAGACAATATATGCAGAAGCCCTTAAAAAAAACTATGTAAATTTAGGTAATTAGGACATTTGTTTACATGTCAAAGCATTTTTAAAAAATATGAGTGAAAGTCTCTGCAAGGGACCAATCAAACAGAGAGATCACAACTTTTAAACTAGCAGGTTATGCTTCTAGGGCGTAATGTGCAATTTGTCATTTTAATTATAAAACCCTGTCAAATGATTTTAGTCTGTGTCCCATAGCTACATATGTGTGTCTCAGTATAAACTACCCAGCAGAGAATGAACTATAAACTGGATTGAAAATTGCAAAATAGATTACTGTATTTTAGAGAGGTCCTATGCACATGAATTGTAATAATACTTCTCTCAATTAGTTACAGCTTAAAATCAACCTGCTTCATTAGGTTAACTGTAAAGTTGTAAAAAAAAAAAAAAATCCTGCACTATGGCAGAATTAAATTAAAATGTCTTAAAATTGAGGGTAAATCTGTGCAGTTCATGAAGATAATATTAAACTTGCCTGAGTAAGTGCCATCTCAGAAAGATAGTAAATCATCAAAATGTTAGTAAACCAGCTACCTTTGAATATAATGATCAACTTAATTCAAATTTCTGTGCTAATTATCGTTATAACTACAGTCTCTAGGGAGTTTTTTAATATTTGTAAATAAGCTTCCACTTGCTATTAACTAGAAAACATAGTTTACAGAATCAGTGTTATAAAAGTAATAAATTAATATGACTAAGGTTTATTTGGTTAGTGAAATTTTACACTGGTCAAGAAAAAAATTTGTGGAAATGAACCATTCTACTGCATTCATTTTTTAGGGAATAAAGGAAGAAGTAGGACATTTATACTCAAGGTCACTCAGCTAGACTGTGGCAAAGCTGGAACAGAACTACATGTCTCTTTAATCTTCGTTTTACGGCTGCTCAAAGCAAGCTGAGAGTGGTCTTGTCCTCGTGCTATCAGGAATGTTCAGAAGACTGATAAGACATTTGGCCAGAGGCATACAGACATAAGAATCAAAGCAGGGAACAAAGTAATGGTGACGGTCATATTTTAGCAATAGTAAAAGTGACTTTTGCTTAATTTCTCCAAATCTGGTCCCAAGTAATCCTCTCCTCTCATATTTTCTGTCCTCAACACCATCAACCAGGAAAAGGGCATCTCATTCTGTGAAAATGCATGGTGAACATTTATCTTTGCATTATAAATGTAATATATAGATTCTTTGAATTTGGAAATTTCAAAAAGAAAACAATATCCAACCACAGTTCCTTATTAACTCCTCTTTTCCAGCACCACTCTATGGGTTCTATCGTCAATTTTCCCTTTCATATTTTACTAATTCTGTACATTTAAATTTGGACTCATGAGTTTTATTTATCTTCCACATGTCCCTTTATTATTTATTTATTTATGTTTGTTTGATTATTTTTTTCTACTTTTCTGTTCATACTTCGCCTTCAGTCTTCTGTCATTATCTTAAGTTTTAAGGTAAATAACTTATGTAACAACCTACTAACTTGTTAAAATTCAGTTGTTCTCAAATTAAATGGAATTAATTACAGTCCTTAAAATGTGCTTCATTTTTTTACACGAAGAGCCCTACCAATTATTATTGTCACCACTGATTTATAAAAGTAATATGTAGCATATGAGTTTTACTATATCTTATAGAATTTGACATTTTATAATTTTAAAAACTTTTAGTAATATATGGAAATAGTACCATCTTATTTATATTCACTTTACCACTCAATATTATTTTCAATATCTTAAACTATTAAATAGATAATAAGATTTTAGAAAGAATATAATAATAAAGTATTTTCTTTACAAGCTAGCAACTTCTGATAAACTTCTCCTAAATTTCTACTAAAATATCTGTAATTTTCACAAAAAAATGTGAAAACTGACAACCATGAAACAAAGGCATGCAGTCAATCTATTGTCAAAATCTGAAAGAATTGTCTTGTTGCAAATGGCTGATGTAGCTAAAATTAGAAATAATTTGTAGTGAAAACAAGTTTCTCCCCTTAAAGTAGAATGGTAGGAGAAACTATTTTCCCCTCTTGTTAAGTATTGTCTATTATTTTTTGGAGGCTTATAAGGCACATAGAGAAAAGTTCCCAGAACCCAAATGTGCATCCTGATGAACTGAAAGAGGGTGGGCACTGTGTGACCTCCACAGAAATTAGGAAATCCATACTTTGAAGACCTGGCAGGACCCCTTATGCATCTGACATCCACTGCTTGTGCCTCCTTTCAAAGGAACCACTATTTTATTTTTAATCATATGATTCAAATTTTCCTGTTTATGAACTTTATAAAAAAGCTTCCTCACCAATCTTCCTTTGAATTTTTTTTGCAAGTTTATTGTGTCATTGTGTTTATGTTTTGCTTTTAACCCTGGCATAAAGTTTTTTTTTTTTAATGTTATGAATAAAGACAACACGGACATAAGCAACAACATATGTCTCTTCTGCACATTCTCATTTCTCTCGTTTGAGGTATATGCCTAGGGTGGAATTACTGGGTTATAGAGAATACAAATATTCAATCTAGCTTCCAAAGTGATTATACTAATTTACACTCCCACCAGCAATGATGATAATTTCTATTAGTCCAAGTCTTTATCAATATATGCAGTAGTGTCAGAAGTTTATCACTAATTTTAACCATTCTGTTGGGTGAGTAGTAGTTTCTTATTTTGGTTATTCCTAATAAATAATGATGTTGAGCTGCTTTTCAAATATGCATTGAATCCTTGGATATTAATTATCTATCTGTGTGTAAGAAATTATCCCAAATTTAGTGGCTTAAAGCAAAAGACATTTATCATCTCACAGTTGCTTTGTGTCAGGAACAGGGTTGTAGCCTAGCCAGGGTCTTTGGTGGGTCTCTTGGAGAATAAGTAACATGAATCCAGGAACAGGAAGTAGATGAAGATGAATATGCGGTATTCAGAAATAAGAAATGTAGAAAGCCCCACTGACACAAAATTTGGAAGCCCATAAAAGGCATACACTGCTTGCACTACTTGTCAAGAGATGTACTTATTTATGACAATATTTTTAATGTGGAAAAACACACATGACATAAAATTTATCTTTGTATCCATTTTTATGTGTACAGTTCATTGGCATTAAATCTGTTCACATTGTTGTGTAACCATCACCACCGTCCATCTCCAGACCTCTTTCATCTTCTGAAATTAAAACTCTGTACCATTAAGCGATAACTTCCGCCTAGCCCCTGGTAACCATATTACATTATCTGTCTCCATGAATTTGACAGTTCTAGGTACCTATTACAAGTGCAGTTATATATTTGTCCTTTTGCATCTGGCTTACTTCACTTATTAGGCTGAATAATATTCTGTTGTTCATATAGACCACATTTTATGTATCCACTTATCTATTGATAGACATTGGTGCTGTTTCTACTTTTAACTATTTTTGAATAATCATGCTATCACCACTAGTATACAAATACCTGTCCAAGGCTCTGCTTTCAATTTTTCAGAGTATATACCAAGAAATGGAGTTACCGGATGACATGAGAGTTTTGCTTAATTTTTTGAGGAACATCCATACTGTTTATCACAGAGGCTGCACTGTTTTACTTTCCTACCAACAATATGCAATGATTCTAATTTCTCCATATCCTCACCACCATTTGCTATGTTCTATTTGTTTGATTATAGTCATCTTAATGGGTGTGAAATGGTACCTCACTGTGGTTTGATTTATATTGTCCTAACAATTAGTAATGTTGAACATCTTTTCATGCACTTGTTGGCATGTCTATTAGAGTCTTTTGGCCATTTCTTAATTGGGTTGTTTATTTGTTGTTGAACTGTCATAGGAGTTTTTTTTTGGCCGTGCTGTGGGGCATGTGGGATCTTATTTCCCTGACGAGGGGTTGAACCCATGCCCCTTGCAGAGGAAGCGTGGAGTCTTAACTACTGGATCACCAGGGAAGTCCCGGGAAATTTTTAACTGTATCTCGAAATTGCCAATTTTACTGGGTTGCCAGATACATTAATTAAATTCTCAAGAAAATTACTAAGCAGGACATTTTTTTTCCAGAACCCTACATACAGGTTTCTTTTTGTTTGTGATATTAAAACCTATTTATTTTTGGAAAAGAAATTTCTATTTATTTTATTCTAACATCTGTATGTTTTTGTGATGCAGGAGTGTTTGAGCAGTCAAAATAGTTAATTATTCTGCTGGTATACAATTTATGATTTCTTATTCACAGTCAACATTACACACACGAAATGTGGATGTACTGATGATAAAATGTCTCCTTCTTTTTGTTTTGTATGTATTCCTTCTTCAAAAACTTGGCATTTTATGTGAACTAATAAAACGTAGCTAACTGGTTATGGTACTGAGATAAAAGCTGTTAAAATGGCTGAATAAATTCCCAGAGGCTTGCAGTCCTATCCACTACACACCAGTGGTTTAGCGACTTTCTTGTTAAAGGTCACACTTGACACAAACTCAGAGAAAAATGTTTTGTAAGAGTCTCAAGCAACTGTAAGACTGTTGGGATGTAGTTCTTTGTTGTCAGTTTCAATGCTGAGTAGACAAACTTTCAACAAGTATCTATTTGATTTTGACTATTTTTATTCAGGCATGGACAGAGAAGGCCTACTGATGTTAAATTACTAACAACATATATTCTTAGGCGCTGTCACTGTGTCTGGCACACAGGTGTGACCTATGCACAAAGTCTTTATGGAAGCTTGGAGTCTTGCAGGGAAGGAAATTATAAAATAAACACATACATGCATGAATAATTCTAAATATTGCTAAATTATCTGACAGACAAGAAAATGGCTCCGTTAGAATGAGTAGTCAGGCACTACTTTATATTCACTGGAGATACCAGCCTTGTGCAGAAATGAAAAAACTTGGGGACAAAATGATAAAACAATAAAGTAAATTTCAATTTATTAGCCTTGTTAGCATATATTGATTGGTAATATCTTGACATAAAATTCAAACTGAAACATAATAAATATAAGCAGTAGTGTAGTTTTGTTTTCTCGTAACTAATCCTTCATTCTTCCACCAGTAGGAATATCACAGCATGTAAAAGATTTGGAGCATAAATTAATATGTCATGGGGATGATTACCTAAGTAAGTTTATTGTTATTTTTGCATAATCTATTTTTCCCAAAGGAATATTGGAACCAAGGAACCTTTTGAGAGAGATTAATAAGTTATGAGTGTGATGGTGATTACAATTTTCCAAAAAGTATTCAGATGCCACTCTGGCCAGAAATAATTGTTTGCTTTTCTGAAACAAATTATTTTTCTGCAAAACAATCTACTTCACCATAAGTATTATATTACCCAAACGTCTCTGTTTTATTCTTTTTTTAAAAAATAAATTTATTTATTTATTTATTTTTGGCTGTGTTGGGTCTTCATTGCTGCGCGCAGGCTTTCTCTAGTTCCGGCGAGCGGGGACTACTCTTCGTTGCGGTGCGCGGGCTTCTCATTGCGGTGGCTTCTCTTGTTGTGGAGCATGGGCTCTAGGCACAGGGGCTTCAGTAGTTGTGGCACGCAGGCTTAGTTGCATGTGGGATCTTCCTGGATCAGGACTCGAACCCGTGTCCCCTGCATCGGCAGGCGGATTCTTAACCACTGCGCCACCAGGGAAGCTCGTATTCTTTTTTTTAACATTGTGAAATACCACATATACAGACAATAATAAGGTCACGAAAAATCAAGGTGCCTTAATGATTTCTCAAAAAAAGTAAACACCAATGTGACCACCCAGGACAAAATTAAAACACTGCCACTTGTCAGAAGACCTCTCATACCTTCGATGATCAGTATCCCTCTCATCCTTAAATATTCTACGTTTTATTAATCATCCACCATGTAATTTTACTACATAAACTTGTATTCTTGAACCCTAGAGTGTAGTTTCTTGAACTTTTGAAGTAGAATTATAAAACATGTATTTTATACAGACCTTCGTTGACTCAACATTATATTTCTGTGATTTGACCTTGCTACTGCATATGCCTATAAATTATTTGTGTTTATTCCTAGAGGGTAGTCTGTTGAATATGTATACCTTGACTGATTTATCTATTATAACGTTGCTGCAAATCTGATTTGTATCCAGTTTTTGGCTAATGCTGCTCAGCAAATCCTTGTGTATGTCTCCTGGAATACATCACGGAAGTATGTGTCACATTAGATGACCTATAAGTCTCCAAAATGCAAATATCAGTTCACATTCCTACCAAAGGTGTATGAACGTTCTAAGTGTTTGATATCGTCAAAAGTAATACTTGTTTAGATTTTAAAATTTTAACCACTATGGTGTAAATGTAATGGCATCTTAATGTGGCTTTAATTTTCATTTCTGTGATCAGTAATGAGAAGGAGGATATGTTTGTATAGTTATTGGACAATTAGATACCATCTTTTGTAAAGTATGTGTTCTAGTTTCTTGTACACTTGGATATGGTACTTCCTTTATACTGATTTTTAGCTTTTTGTATATAGAATATAATATATTGAATAGAAGATTTTCTTTGGTTATTTATGTGGCAATTATTTTTTCTCCTAGTCTATACCCTTGACATTTAAACTTTTTAACTCTTTTACATTTTTAAAACCACTTTATTGAGACATAAATCATGTACCATAAAATTCACCCATTATAAATGTATCATTCAATGACATTGTAGTAAATTTCATAGAGTTGTGCAACCATCACTAAAATCCAGTTTGGGAACATTTCCAACATCCCCTAAAGTTTCTTTATACTCATTTTCAGTTAATGCCCATATTCACCCAAGTCTGGATTAGTAAATGTTCTACTTCTATGAATTCACCTTTTTGAGATACTTTATATAAATGGAATAATACAATATACAGTCTCTGGCATCTGACTTCCTTCTCTTAAAATGATTTGAGGTTTATCTATGTTGTAGCATGTATGAGTAATTCTTTCCTTTCCAGTGCTAAAGAGCATTCCATTGTATGGATATCTCACATTTGTTTATCAGCTCACCAGTTGATGGGCATTTGAATTATCTCCAGTTTTTTGGATATTATAAATAATGCTGCTATAAACATTTGATTTATGCATGTATTTTTGTGTGGGCATATGTTTTCTTTTCTCTTTGGAAAATTCCTAGAGTAAGATGGCTAAGTAATATGATAAATTTATGTTTAAGTTTATAAGAAACTGAACTCCTTGCTAAAGTGTCTGTACAATTTTACATTCCCACTAGCAATATATCAGTTTTCCATTTTCTCCACATCCTCACCAATACTCATTATTATCTATCATTTTAATTTCATCCAATATAGTGTGTGTGTGTGTGTGTGTGTGTGTGTGTATGTGTAGTGGTATCTTATTGTGGTTTTAATTTGCTTTTCTATAATAACTAATGATGTTGAGCATATTTTTTCATATTTTTTTAGCCATTTATATATGTTCTTTAGTGAAATGCCTATTCAAATATTTGCTCATATGATAATAGAGTTATTTGTCTTATAATCGAGTTGTAAGAGTTTTTTACATGCTCATGACATGGTCATTAATTATGTATATAATATGCAAATATTTTCTCACAATTTTTCTTTTAATTTATTCTATTAATGTTATGTTTGGAGCACAAAAATTCTTTTTAATGAAGTCAAATTTAATGATTTGTTTTTTTACGTCTGTACTTTTGTTGTCATAGTGAAGAAAACTTTGCCTGTCTCAAGAACACCAAAATTTTCTCCTATGTTTTTTCCACAGGTTATTTTTTAAATTTTAGCCTTTACATTTAGGTCTGTGTTCCATTTAAGCTGATCTTTGTGCATAGTGTGAGGTAATGATCTAAGCTACTTTTTTCCCCCCATGTTTCCAATTGTCTCAGTATCATTTTTGCAAAGACTATCCCTTCCCTGTAGGATTTTCTTCACACTTTTGTTAAAATTCAATTAACCATAATAATAATAATAAATTCATTTATAATAATAATAATTTATTTCTGGACTCTCAATTCTGTCTTATTAATCTCTGTCTATGCCTATCCTTGCATCTATACCACACTGTCTTAATTACAGTGCTTTAGAGTAAATTTTGAATTGGATAATTTAAGTCCCCAACTTTATTCTTCATTTTCAAAATTGTTTTGGCTATTCTAGGACCTTTGCATTTCAAATATATTTTAGGATGATTGTCAATTTCTACCAAAAAAAAAGAGCCATTGAGATTTTTTTTTATTGAAGGATAGTTGGTACAGGAAAGTGATTCAGATATATATAGACATAGATATAGATATAGATACAGATATTTTATATTCTTTTCCATTATGGTTTATCACAGGATATAGAATACAGTTTCCAGTAGGACATTGGGATTTCTTTTTTTTTAATTACAATTATATTGATCTTTGGTTAATTTCAACACACACATATGTCATATCTCTCCAATTATTCAGATCTTTGATTTCTCTGAGCAATGTTTGTCTTTTTTATAGTACAAGTCTTGCACTTATTTTTAAAAAAATTATTCCTACATATTTTGTCCTTTTTGATGTTATTTTAAATGAATTTGTTTTCTTAATATTATTTTCCATTTGTTCATTGCTAGTATATAAAATACAATTGATATTTGTATGGTATTATTGTTTTCTGAGACTTTGCCGAACTCATTTATAAGCTCTAATAGCTGTGTGTGTGTGTGTGTGTGTGTGAATTCCTAGGAATTTTCTACTTTCAGGATTCAGAATTATGTTGTTGGCACTGCTCTCAGCCTCACCTTAACTGTGGGTATGCCAGCAATTGACCCTGGAGTCTCTCAGGCATTGTTTTCACCAGGCCACCAGCGTAGAGCCACTGAAGTCAGGTTCCAAGAATTGCAGTAATTATGGATCTGGACCCGCTGTGGGTGCTATGGGGGCAGCTCAGACTCTGGCCTGGCCCAACCCCCATGTGTATGTGACCATAAAGTCTACAGCTGCTAAAGCTAGACCTGTCTTGGCTGAGGGAACATTCATTGTCCGTTCAGATGTTCTGTAGGCACTGAGTTTACAAAGCTGGTCATGGGGGTGTAAATTTGCAGTTTGTGTAACTGTGAGGAGAGATTTCAGCTTTTCTTCCTTAGTTGCATAGCTCCTGGGGCTCAGCAGTGGTTTCAACCCCACCTCTGCGTGTGGACCATCCACTGGGGTCTGTTCCTGAAGCTGCCCTGGAACACACCCTCTACTCCAGCAAGGAGGGGGCATGGAGGCTGTGGCAGCCAGGGTCGCAGGAGCCCCAGTAGGGACGGGGCACGCGGGGTAGCCAGCAGCCATGGGCAGAAGAGAGCCGGCCCTGGTGGAGGTCCTTCCTGGTGCCTCCGGAGGCTGGGGCCAGCACAGGGGGTGAGAGGCTGCAAAGGTGACCCCCACCCGTTATGCATCACTCAACAATGGCGATTTGCTTCTATGGCAGTCGGGGTTTCTTCCACAAGCATTCCCAGTTGCGGATTTCCTCACTCCCATCCCTTCAGGCAGTCCCCTCCCTGGGTTTGCTCTCCAAACCCCACATTCCAGCACCCAGCCCCCGTCCGCACCTGCAGACACACATCTCAGGTTGGGACATTCAGAGCTGTGTCACAGACAATCTGTGTTGGTCTCACTCTGTCCTGCCTGCCACAGGCCGGTTGTTGGTCTCTCCTCCTATAGCCCTGAAGCTCCCATTCTGTCCCAGGTGATCTCCCTGCTGGTGAGGGCGCTTCCCCAGATGCGGGAACATCTCCTCTCCTTTAGCTCGCCCCAAACCAGGGACTCAGTCCCACTTCCTCTCCTCTTTCTTTTCCCTTCTTATTTCATCCTACCCAGTTACTCAGGATCTTTCTTGTCCTTTTAGGTGTCCAAGGTCCCCTGCTAGCGTTCAGCCAGTGCTCTGTGAGAACTGTTCCATTTGTAGATGTAGTCTCGATGCATTTGTGGGGAGAGAGGAACTCCACGTCCTCCTACTGCACCACCTTGATTTATTGGATAATATCTTACGTGTTTTTGAAAGAATGTGCATTCTGTAACTGTTAGGTGGATTGTTCTCTAACCAATTAGAGTTGGTTAATAGCTTTGTTCAAGTCCTGTATATCCATCTTGATTTTCTGCCTGGTTGCTCAATTTATTATTGAAAGTTTTATATTAAAATTTCCAACTGTTATTGGGTAAATCTGATGTCCGTATATGTGTGAGTCTTATTTTGGACTCTTCATTCTATTCTAATTGTTTATTTGTCTATCCTTGGGCTAAGACAATGTCAATCAATGCAATACTTTCTCAAGGACTGTATATATTACATAACAAGCTATGATATTTGGTAGTGCAAGTTCTTCATAAATGTTTTGGCTATTTTGGGCCCTTTGCAGTTCCATATAAGTTTCAATGTATGAGCTTGACAGCATCAAAACCTTTCATTTTGACTTTTATTTGAATAAATTTAATTCAGAATTTTTTGAGAAATAATAAATATCTTTATTGGAAGAATAATCTAATCCACATACTTTGAATATCCCTCAATCTGTTTTAGCTTTATTTAGTTTTTATCAATATTCTTTCATAATTTTCTATTCTAAGTCTTATACATCTACTTAGGTTTTAATCTGGGTATTTGATTGATTCGTTTCTATTTAAATTAATCTTTTAAAACTTTATTTTCTAATTTGCTTGTTGTTTGTTGTCAGTGTGCTCAGGCTGTTGTAACAAAATCAAACAAACTGGGTGGCTTAAACAACAGAAATATGTTTCTCATGCTTCTAGAGGTTGTGTAGTCTAAGGTCAAGTTGTCTGCCAATTTGATTTCTGATGAGAATGCTCTTCCTGGCTTAGAGACTGCCACTTTCTCTCTGTATCCTCACATAGCAGAGAGACACCTTTGTTCTTTTTAAAGGGCATTAATCTCATCATAGGGCTCCACTCTCACCTTCAAATAACATTTGAGATAAGGGCTTCAAAATATGAATTTGGTGGGGGACACACAATTCAGCCCATAACACTTGTATATTGAAATATAATTAATTTTTATATATTGACCTTGTATCCAATACCTTTGGATAAATTCCCTTTGGTTTCTAAAAATTTATCTGTAGGTAATTTTGGATATCTACATAGAAAAAATTCATCTACAACACAACATTTCATCCACAAAAATTAGTTTTTAATTCTTCTTTACTAATTTGTCATACTTTTTGCCCCCCTCACTGTGTTGGCTATGCTGTCTACTACAGTGAGGCATGGAAGTGGGGATGGAAGGCATTTCTGTCTGGTGTTCGATATTACACCATTGAGCATGGCATTTGATATAGGTTTACTGTAGATAGAGGCAGTTCTTTTCTATTGCTCATTTACTAATTATTATTAGCATGGACTGTATGGGATTTTATTAAATCTTGCATCACATCCACTGAAATGGCCATAGAATATCCTATTAAAGTAGTTAAGTTCAAGTGTTACCTTTTAAATTTTTATTAACTCTCCCTTTCTGGAATTAACATAAATTGATAATGAATTTCAGTGAATGTGTTTTGGATATATTTCTTTAAATAGTATATGGGTTGGTTCAGTTTTCTTATCCAGTCTGGTTATTTAGTCCTTAAAAGCAGTCTTTAGTCCATTTACTATTTTTTTTCTTTCTAACAGCATTATCTAAACAGATGTATAATTGACATACAACAAAATGAACATATTTAAAGTTTAAAATTTAGTGAGTTTTGACATATGTTTATATTCATGAAACTATCATGACAATCAAGGTGAAAAATATTAATTATTCCAATAGTTTTCATATGCCCCCTTCATATTCATCCTCTTATATATTCACTGATCTAGGTTCTATAGAGTAGTTAACATTTTCTAGAGTAAATGGAATCATAAAGTATGTACTATTTTGTATGGCTTATTTTGCACAGCATAATTATTTTGAAATCAATCCATGTTATTGTATGTATTAATAACTCAAGATTTTCATGATGTGTAAAGAAAAAACTTTTTTTTTCTAGGTTTTGGCTGTTACACAAGTATAGCTGCTATGAAAACGTCTGCATAGATCTTTGTGTGAAAATATATTTTCATTTCTCTTAGTTAAATACTTAGGAGTAGAATGTTAGGGTTAGATAATAATTTTTTTTTCTTTATTTTTCTGTATTTTGTACCACAATGTACCTTATTGTATTTGGGAACACTAAAAACACTGCAAAACATTTGTCACTTTTAAATTCCAACCAGCAGTTTATGACAGTCTTAGTTGCTTCATATACTTGTCATTCTTAGAATGATTTATCTTACATTGACTTTTCTACTGGATATATATCTTACTGTAATTTTTAATTGGTATTCCTTGATGACTAATAATTTTGAGCATATTTTCATGTGCATATTAGTCATTTCCATGTCTTTGAAGAAATGTCTATTTAAATCTTTTACCCACTTTTTAATTATATTGTCTTTTTACTAAGTCTAAATGTTCTTTATATATTCTACATGCAGGTTCTTTGTAAATACATTCTCTCAATCAGTAGTGGGTTTGGGGAAGAAAAAGAGAGAGAGTTCTCTCTTTATATATATTCTCTCTTTATATGTATGTGTGTGTGTGTGTGTGTGTGTGTGTGTGTGTGTCTGTATGCCCCATCAGAAATTCATTTTTTATTTAATTTTCATGTAAATTTTTCTACATTTTCATTTTTGTCATTTTCTTTATTTCTTAATCTCTGGCCTTCAATCCTGGATCATTTTACTCTACCATGAATAAATTTATGTGTACTTATCTAACTGTGGTTCAGGTGGTGATAAGTTCTCTCAATTTTTGTTAATCTGAAAATGTCAATATTTCAACTTCATTCTGAAAGAATATCTTAACTTGGAATATAATTTTAGATAGACAATTTTCCCCAGGTATTATAAATTTTATTCTATCTATTTCTAATTTCTACCTGTGAAAACGCAGCTATTAGTTTGTTTTACATTTGAAGGTAATCTCTTTTTTCTGTTTTCAATGTTTACTTAGATTTATTCTTGCTTCTTACTTTTCCACAGTTTATACAGTATTAGATAAGTATGTATTTATTTACATTTTCTATCCAGGTTCCAGGTGTTTGATTTTGTATCATTCTTAAATTTTAGAAAGTTACCAGCTCTTCTATTTTCAAAATTGGCTAATATCCCTTACTATCTCTCCTCTTTCTAGGACTCCAGTGAAATGCACAATTCTTACACTATTTCTTGTCTCTTACCCTTTTTCCTCACTTTTTTTATAGCACTAAGCTATATTTGGACAACGTTTTCTGACCTATTTTCCAATTCACTAACTATTGTTTCAGCTGTGTTAAGGCTGCTGTAAAGTGTATCCATTAGTTCTTAATTTTATTTACTTTATATCTAGTTTTATTATTTTTGTGTATAGTTTTATAGTTTGTTTTACTATCTTCCAAAGTCCTCAATCTTATATTTAGTTTTTTAAGCAAATACATTTTAGTCCCTGTTTAATAATTGCATATTTGGAGCCACCAAAGTTTTTGTTTCTGTTATCTGGTTTTTTCTGCTTTCTTGTTTTATTTGTTTTGTTGTTGCTGTCATAACTTCTCATTTACTTCTGACACTCTGTCTTGTCAAATAGACATTGTGTTTGCAAAATTGTTTGTTAAATTAACTTGAAGCCTACATTGACTTTTATTCCCTCCAAAGAAATTTTTCTTTGCTCCTATCAGGCTCCTAAATAACCAATAATCCAGAATTACCTTGATCAAAGTTCAGAAACAGATCATTTAAACTAAGCTACAATCGCTGCAAGCTACAAGGGCCTGCCTTCCCCATGTTGAACACTAAGTCAGAGGTTTTTCACTTTGAGATTTCAGCCCAAAGTGAAGATTTGAAAAACTCTTCATGGTCCTCACTCTTGGTCAGGTTCTAGATTCCAGTCTCTTTCCTCCTGGCCTCCAGAGGCTGTCATTATTTCTATTCAACCTCTTACCCTTGCAGTTGGACATAAAGCAGCACTAAAAGCTGGGCTTATTACCCTTTTCTTAATCCTCTTCCCGAACACATCCAATCAGCTCTCAATACCTTGTTAGCTCTCCAATAAAATCAAGTAGTATTATTTTCCCAAGATTTTTAGTTACCGTGATTGGAAGAATTGGTTTGAATTATCTATTCTTCCCCTATGAGAAAAAAAAATCCAAAAATGCTTAGAAGGTGCTCAATAAACTTATTGGATGGAAGTATAGAATAATTCTGTTAATTCTGAAAGAAAAGGAACATGTGACCAAATTGATATAATTTTAACTATTAGAAAGAGTAATATATTCAACAGGACCTGGAGGGGCTATAGTTTTGTATTCACTTTGCTACATTTGTCAGTTATTTCTAATCCCAAATGATTCTAACAACCAGAAGAATATCGACTGCTAAGTACAGCAAGTTTTGTGTTATGCACAGAAAGTAATATGAAAACACATGAAAATTAAAGACTTTATTAATGAGAATGGGGAGATAGTATAGAAAGAAATAAAAAATAAGTTCAAAACAATATATACATGGTAGGTACATATTCTTCTCTGTTTCCTATTAAAATTCACACTACGATTTCTCATGTCTCTTTTCCTTCTCAACTATTTAAGTCATTACAACTTCTGTCACCACTTTCTTACCCACCCATAACACCTATTACTTTTGTTCCACCTTCTATTGAAAATTTTCTTTGCACTTTATCCTTAACTTTTGAAAGCATAATACAGAAAAGGTTTCAGTTTTAACATGTGTTACTATTGTGCATGTCCTAATGATATTTACTACCTTTTCTTCTTTTATCTTTTTGATGAATTTAATCCTACTGTTTTGGTTTTGGTGCTTTTTTTTAATATTCTGTCTGTACTTCTTCTGTTATGATTGTGTTCATTAACACAAATTAAAATATTGCCTTTATAGTAATGAATTTATACAAAGCTATCTAATCTTGCTTTCTTGCCTAAACCATAGACACAAATTCCAAATTACCTGCAGAACAACAAATACCATGAAATAGATTTTCAATGAGCTTCTCAGCTTCAACATCCCCAAAATGGTACTGTTTATTAACTGCCACTATCTACTTCCATGCCTGTTTTCTTCCTGCACTACCTGATTTATCAATGCCGCAAAGTCAGAAACATTATTAATATGAATTCAGGGAAGAAGTGAGAATTCAAATTAGGAAAGATTTCTAAAAGAAGCTGGCAAAATACTTGAATACAAGTGGAGTTAAACGAGATAGAAAACTCAACAGTAGGTTTCCAGTTCCACATGTAAGGAGCTTGGAAGTTACCACTCTATTCTAACAACAGGCAAAAAAGTTGAAAAGACTGAAAAAAATTAACAAATCTTCTTCGATCTGTAAGAGAGGTGAGGACACAGGGTAAGCCACTGGTACCAAGACTGGAGAGACAGACAGAGGTCATTTTGTTTTTTGCCATTGTGTTGTGAGTTCTTTTTATATATTATAGTTATTAACCCCTTTTCAAATGTATGGTGTGTATATAATTTCTCCAACTTCATAGGTTACCTTTTCATTTTGTTGATGATTCCCTTTGCTATATATAAGCTTTTTAGTTTGATTTTGTCCCATTTGTTTATTTTTGCTTTTGTTACCTTACCTCTTGGTGTCAAATCCAAAAAATCATTGCCAAGTCCAATATCAGAATGCTTATACCCTATGTTTTCTTCTAGGATTTTTAGGGTTTTGCATCTTATGCTTAAGTGTCTAATCAATTTTGAGTTTATTTTTATGTATGCTGTAAGATATGAATCCAGTATCTTTTTTTTTTTTTGCATGTGGATATACAGTTTTCTCAAAACCAATTATTGAAAAGACTATCCAACAGAAGCAAGAAGAACAACAGTACTGCAGCCTGTGGAATGAAAACCACATTCACAGAAAGAGAGACAAAATGAACAGGCAGATGAAGGAACAAGATAAAAACCCCAGAAAAACAATTAAGTGAAGTGGGGATAGGCAACCTTCAAGAAATAATGATACTGAAGATGATCTAGGATCTTGGAAAAAGAATGGAGGCAAAGATTGAGAAGATGAAAGAAATGTTTAACAAAGACCTAGAAGAATTAAAGAACAAACAGAGATGAACAATACAGTAACTGAAATGAAAAATACACTAGAAGGAATCAATAGCAGAATAACTGAGGCAGAGAACGGATAAGTGACCTGGAAGACAGAATGGTGGAATTCACAGCCACAGAACAGAATAAAGAGAAAAGAATGAAAAGAAAAGAAGACAGTCTAAGAGACCTCTGGGACAACACTAAACACACAAACATTCGCATTATAGGGGTCCCAGAAGGAGAAGAGAGAGAGGAAGGACCCAAGAAAATATTTGAAGAGATTACAGTTGAAAACTTCCCTAACATGGGAAAGGAAATGGTCACTCAAGTCCAGGAAGTGCAGAGACTCCCAGGCAGGATAAACCCAAGGAGAAACACGTTGAGACACATAGTAATCAAATTGACAAAAATTGAAGACAAAGAAAAATTATTAAAATCAACAAGGAAAAAATGACAAATAACATACAAGGGAACTCCCATAAGGTAAGCAGCTGATTTCTCAGCAGAAACTCTACAAGCCAGAAGGAAGTGGCATGATATATTTAAAATGATGAAAGGGAAGAACCTACAACCAAGATTACTCTACCTGGCAAGGATCTCATTCAGATTTGATGGAGAAATCAAAAACTTTACAGACAAGCAAAAGCTAAGAGAATTCAGCACCACCACTACAACAAATGCTAAAAAAACTTCTCTAAGTGGGAAACACAGAAAAAGAAAAGGACTTACAAAAACAAATCTAAAACAATTAAGAAAATGGTAATAGGAACATACATATCAATAATTACCTTCAATGTGAATGGATTAAATGCCCCAACAAAAAGACACAGAATGCCTGAATGGATAGAAAAAAAGACCCATATTTATGCCGTCTACAAGAGACCCACTTCAGACCTAGGGACACATACAGACTGTAAGTGAGGGGATGGAAAAAGACATTCCATGCAAATGGAAATCAAAAGAAAGCTGGAGTAGCAATACTCATATCAGATAAAATAGACTTTAAAATAAAGAATGTTACAAGAGAAAAGGAAGGACACTACATATTGATCAAGGGATCATTCCAAGAAGAAGATATAACAATTATAAATATATATGCACCCAACATAGGAGCATCTCAATACATAAGGCAAATGCTAACACTATAGAAGAGGAAATCGACAGTAACACAGTAATGGTGGGGGATTTTAACACCTCACTTACACCAATGGACAGATCATCCAGACAGAAAATTAATAAGGAAACACAAGCTTTAAATGACACAATAGAACAGATAGTTTTAATTGATATTTATAGGACATTGCATCTGAAAATAGCAGATTACATTTTCTTCTCAGGTGCACACGGAGCATACTCCAGGATAGGTCATATCTTGGGTCACAAATCAAGCCTCGGTAAATTTAACAAAATTGAAATCATATCAAGCATCTTTTCTGAGCACAATGCTATGAGATTTTACAGGGAAAAAACATTAAAAAACACAAACACATGAAGGTTAAACAATACATTAGTCATAACCAAAAGATCACTGAAAAAATCAAAGAGGAAATCAAAAAATACCTAGAGACAAATGACAATGAAAACACAACTATCCAAAACCTATGGGATGCAGCAAAAGCAGTTCTAAGAGAGATTATAGCAATAAAATCCTACCTCAAGAAACAAGAAAAATCTCATATAAACAATCTAACCTTACACCTAACAGAATTAGAGAAAGAAGAACAAACAAAACCCACAGTTAGTAGAAGAAAAGAAATCATAAAGATCAGAGCAGAAATAAATACATAGAAACAAATAAAACAACAGCAAAGACCAATAAAACTAAAAGCTGGTTCTTTAAGAAGATAAATAAAATTGATGATCCATTAGCCAGACTCATAAAGAAACAGAGGGAGAGGACTCAAATCAATAAAATTAGAAATGAAAAAGAAGAAGTTACAAAGGACACCGCAGAAATACAAAGCATCCTAAGAGACTACTACAAGCAACTCTATGCCAATAAAATGGACAACCTTGAAGAAATGGACAAATTCTTAGAAAGGTATAACTTTCCAAGACTGAACCAGGAAGAAATAGAAAATATGAACAGACCAATCACAAGTAATGAAATTGTAATCTTGATTAAAAGTCTTCCACAAACAGAAGTCCAGGACCAGATGGCTTCACAGGTGAATTCTATCAAACATTTAGAGAAGAGCTAACATCCATCCTTCTCAAACTCTTCCAAAAAATTGCAGAGGAAGGAACACTCCCAGACTCATTCTACAAGGCCACCATCACCTTGATACCAAAACCAGACAGGGATACTACAAAAAAAAGAAAATTACAGACCAATACCATTGATGAATATAGGTGCAAAAACCCTCAACAAAATACTAGCAAACAGAATCCAACAACACATTAAAAAGATCATACACCATGATCAAAGTGGGATTTATCCCACGGATGCAAGGATTCTTCAATATATGCAAATCAATCAAGGTGATACACCATATTAACAAATTGAAGAATAAAAACCATATGATCATCTCAATAGATGCAGAAAAAGCTTTTGACAAAATTCAACACTGAATTATGATAAAAACTCTCCAGAAAGTGGGCATAGAGTGAACATACCTCAACATAATAAATGCCATATATGACAAGCCCACAGAAAATATCAATGATGAAAAACTGAAAGCATTTCCTCTAATATCCGGAACAAGACAAGGATGTCCACTCTCACCACTATTATTCAACATAGTTTTGGAAGTCCTCGCTATGGCAATCAGAGAAGAAAAGGAAATAATAGGAATCCAAATTGGAAAAGAAGTAAAACTGTCACTGTTTGAAGATAACATGATACTATACATAGATAATCTTAAAGATGCCACCAGAAAACTACTAGAGCTAAGCAATGAATTTGGTAAAGTTGCAGGATACAAAATTAATGCCCAGAAATCTCTTGCATTCTTATATACTAACAATGAAAGATCTAAAAGAGAAATTAAGGAAACAATCCTATTCACCATTGCAACAAAAAGAATAAAATACCCAGGAATAAACCTACCTAAGGAGGTAAAAGACATGTACTCAGAAAACTATAACACACTGATGAAAGAAATCAAAGATGACACAAACAGAGGGAGAGATATACCATGTTCTTGGATTGGAAGAATCAATATTGTGAAAATGACTATACTACCCAAAGCAATCTACAGATTCAATGTAATCCCTATCAAATTACCAATGGCATTTTTTACAGAACTAGAACAAAAAATCTTAAAATTTTTATGGAAACACAAAAGATCCCAAATAGCCAAAGCAATCTTGAGGGAAAAAACGGAGCTGCAGAAATCAGACTCCCTGACTTCAGACTATACTACAAAGCTACGGTAATCAAGACAGTATGGTACTGGCACAAAAACAGAAATACAGATCAATGGGAAAGGATAGAAAGCCCAGAGATAAACCCACACACCTATGGTCAACTAATCTATGACAAAAGAGGCAAGGGTATACAATAGAGAAAAGACAGTCTCTTCAATAAGTGGTACTGCGAACACTGGACAGCTACATGTAAAAGACTGAAATTAGAATACTCCCTAACAGCATACACAAAAATAAACTCAAAATGGATTAAATACCTAAATGTAAGGCCAGACACTATAAAACTCTTAGAGGAAAACATAGGAAAAACACTCTTTGACATAAATCACAGCAAGATCTTTTTTGACCCACCTCCTAAAGTAACAGAAATAAAAACAACAATAAACACATTTGACCTAATGAAACTTAAAAGCTTTTGCACAACAAAGGAAACTATAAACAAGACGAAAAGACAACCCTTATAACAGGAGAAAATATTTGCAAACGAATCAACAGGCAAAGGATTAATCTCCAAAATATATAAACAGCTCATGCAGCTCAATATTAAAAAGAACAAACAACCCAATCAAAAAATGGGCAGAAGTCCTAAATAGACATTCCTCCAAAGAAGACATACAGATGGCCAAGAGGCACATGGAAAGCTGCTCAACATCACTAATTATTAGAAAAATGCAAATCAAAACTAAAATGGGGTGTCACCTCACACCAGTCAGAATGGTCATCATTAAAAAAATCTACAAATAACAAATGCTGGAGAGGGTGTGGAGAAAAGGGTACCCTCCTACACTGTCAGTGGGAATGTAAATTGGTGAGCCAGTATGGAAAACAGTATGGAGATTCCTCAAAAAAACTAAAAATAGAGTTGCCATATGATCCAGCAATCCTACTCCTGGGCATATACCCAGACAAAACTATAATTCAAAAAGATACATGCACCCCTATGCTCATAGCAGCACTATTTACAATAGCCAAGACATGGAAGCAACCTAAATGTCCGTCAACAGATGAATGGATAAAGAAGATGTGGTATATATTTATAATGGAATATTACTCAGCCATAAAAAAGAATGAAATAATGCCATTTGCAGCAACATAGATGGACCTAGAGATTATTATACTAAGTCAAGTAAGTCAGAAAAAGAAAGACAAATACCACATATATCACTTATATGTGGAATCTAAATTACTACACTAATGAACATATCTACAAAAGAGAAACAGACTCACAAACATAAAGAACAGACTTGTGGTTGCCAGCTGTGAGGGTGAGGTGGGGAGGAAGGATTGGGAGTTTGGGATTAGCAGATGCAAACTATTATATATAGGATGGATAAACAACAAGGTACTACTGTATAGCACAGGGAACTATATTCAATATCCTGCGATAAACCATAATGGAAAGAATACAAAAAAGAATGTGTATATATATATATATAACTGAATCACTCTGCTGTACAGCAGAAATTAACACAACATTGTAAATCAACTATACTTCATAAAATTAAAAAAATAAAAAATCAAGAAATATAAACAAACATATTTGTTAGAGACATGAAGGAAACACCAAAAGAAGCTGCAAAGGTAAAGAAAGCAGATCCCTCTAGTGAGAGGGAAACTGGAAATCAGGAACAGACACGGCCTTTTTAAAGACATAAGCCTTATAAAACTCCTTGTGTCTTCAACCAATGTTTATGCATAACTTTGATAACTTTGATAAAAATAAAAACTCTAAAAAAAGATATATCTTGCACTATTAAATGACAAATTTGAAAATATCTCCAATGTTCTGTAGCAATGATTTTCATTTTTCTACATCCCCCTATATTGTCTACTTTGTAGATTATAATCTGCTTTCCCATACATTCTATCCGTGGTAAAATTAATGCTAGTTCAAAATATAGATTTATCACACTTATGAAAAATGGTAATTAACTAGTTCTGTAACCTTGAGCAAGTAATATAATTTCTCTGGACTTTCCTTTCCTCATCTTTAAAATAAAGGTGTTGGAATAGATTATCTTAAATGCCCCTCCCAGTTCTGCCATTCTGTGATACGCTATAAAATAAACTAACTCACTGTCCGTTTAGGTTTGTCTCCAGGAACATGATATATGTGGCTTCCTTTTATGGATGACTATGACCTTTAATGACCTTGAGATAGCTTCCCCAGATTCACATATTACAGCTAATAGAAGTATGTGTATTCAGCTCCAATTGACATTACAGCATCTGGGGAAAGAAGAATTGGACCAGTGATCCAATTGCTATTTTGATATTTTTGATATTTTACAATCTCTGCTTCTAAAAATCTATACCTTGCAATAAAAATGTACTAAATGCTTTTTTTGGTGCCACTCACAGTTAAAAGTTAGTTTTCGATGATGCTGTCTGTAAAAATAAATTTGAAAATAAAACTAAAAAGATCATAGGGAAAATGTCTGTTTGTATTTCCTAGGGGTGAATCTGCCTGGAAGCTGTTCCTTCTCTCTCAAATCTGAAAAAGCAAATAAAACACCCTTCTGTCATGCTGAGAAGAGAAAGTTAGGGGATCCTTGGGATGTGTGAGACAGAGCATCACTTAGATCAGATGTTTTCATCCAGAGTGTCAGAACTCAGCTGGGAGTGTGGATCAGCTGGGAGGAGGGAACTGGGCACTCTATGTAACAAAAACATATTTTTTTTCTAAGATCTAGCCTGACAGGAAAAAAACAATACAAAACAAAACTTGTACACAAGTAAACCTGGGCATCTCTTCAGAAAAAAGATGGACCAGTCTCTGTGAGGGCCATGATGTTAGGCAGGGCTGAGCAATTACAAACCAGCGGATCAAGCAGCAGAGTTGTCAGAGTGACATGAAAAAAGTACTACCAGGAAGAGACTGGCCACATGATCACATGATGAGGGCAAGGGTCCCATCTGGGACTGGGTTGTGTGTGAACTGGCCTTTGTGACTCTACAGTAAAAGAAAGAAATGTGGACCTAAAATTGAAAGTACAATGCAATGCAGAACGATATCATAAAGGCGAATGGATATCCTTATAAGGGGATGCAATTACAAATCTACAAAGGTCAAAGAGAGAGTTACTCAGTACTGGGAGTATATTATCAATAATAACAGCTTTCTATTGTGTTGAGTAGTAAATCTTTACAATGTGATTATTGTGTGCAGAAGAAATGTGAGAACCACTGCAAACTGTTAGAAGGATCAAAATGGAGCCACAGAATGTGACATTTTTAAGAGTGGAATATAACATAAAAACTCTTTCTCATTTTTTAGAATCTTTATTGAGAAAATAAAATAAACAAGACAATGCCTGTATAAGATAGTGGATCATAAATTTTGGTGAGCAGTAGTATTACCTGGGAAATCGTTAAAGACATGATTGCTGAAGCCCCATAATCTTCCCCCTTGGAGATTATGACTCCCTAGGTGAACACTAGGTCCTGGACCTTTATAAGATCTCCAGGTGCCTTACATGCATTCCAGAGTAAGACCTCTATGACCTGTGTTCATGGTCTCATACATTCACATACTATTTGTATATGGTTGGGTTTATTCTCATAGTGGCTACTTTTTTGAAGGTTAAAGGAATGAACACATGCAAGGTGATGAAAACAGTGTTGGACACATTGTAGTCACTCTTAAGTGTTAGCTGTATATGCTCATAGACATGCATCCAGAGACAAATGTGTTTTATGTATGTGTGTGTGTGTTATGTAAATATTTTTGTCTAAGAAAATTAGGTACACATAAATTAAATGAAGCAGAATGTCCTGGATTTCTCTGTCAAGTAGTATTTTGCTGTTCACTAAAGCTGTGAATTCTTAATATCTTGTCCTGAGACGAGAAGCAGATTATAAAGCTAACAGAGGTCACTGTAATGTAGCTCATGCAGGGACCCCAACAAAACAGAGAACTGCCTGTGGTAGATAGACAAATTACATTTTTCTTGCTGTTTAGATTTGGATAAATATACTGAAATATGGGTGAAGACAAGATCAATTTTCAGTAAGAAAAATTGCTTTGGGAAATCGCCTAACTACTATTAGCATATTAGATCTGTCCTTTTAAATTTTTTTCATCAGTTCCAACTACTGCAATAAAATTCTCATGTGCAATTTAACTGCAACATTAATGAAGTTGATTGGTCTATAACATGCAGGGTCAGTTTTATCACCCCTTAAAACTCCAGAATTAAGATATTTTTATCCCAACCACTGAATGAAAGAACTACTTCATTGGGTGTTTCCTAAGGAAAAAAAAAAAAAAAAATGGAGAAAGTTAGCCTAATGTAATTCTTGATAAGATCTTTAAAGCCTGAATGTCACAAAACGTAGTAGAAAGCCTACTTTTTAATTTAATTTCACAGAAGTAACTGTAAAATCTCTGCAAATTTTATTCACTATGAGTATGATTTTTCCAATGCAGAATATTAAACCAGGGGAATAACGTCCTTTGGAGCTACAATAACTCAAGTTGCTAAGGTATTAAAAATTGTGTCCCCATGCAAATTCCCATGGCCAGCAGTGTAGAGGACTCTTGCTGGTATGAGGGAATCTAGGATTTCAGTTGGAAGGTTAAAAAATAATGTATTAGTAACCATATGTTTAGTGACAGGTAAGGAGACTGAGGACATAAAATTGCTTATAAATCAAGGAAAATCTGCACACAACAAATGGTAATAGCTTTAGCAATAGAAAGGCTCTCTCTTAGTTATCCATCCTTCTCTGCTACTGGAGAAATGAATACAGACACCAATGAGACTTCTTGGGTTTTGAACAACTGTATTGAACATGTGACATGTACCAACTCTGAAAATGAAAGCAAAAAAAAATTTAAGCACGTTTAATTCATGCAGTCTCATATCTTTAGGGTCGTATTCTCTTTACAAATTCCGTTTCCATATAAGTGCAAATGTTAAATGATATTGATCTTAAACAAATAGATTGCCAGTTATTTCTTGAGCAAAAGTCGATTTATTGGTTCAACAAAGAATTACAATTTGGGATCTGCAATCATGGTGAATCACATGCAAATCTCCCCACAGCAGAGAGAGGAACTCTTGCAAATAGAGGACGAGGAAGGTGAGAGGGTTAGAGTTTACCAAGAGTCTGTTTAAGGAATCGAGTGTTTGAAGTATAGAGGCTTTTCACTGATTGAGCTGTGACAGTCTCTCATTGGCTGAGCTCTTGCCAGGCAAGAAGAGGAGTCTTTCTCCTTCCTGCTGGCCTCTGCTATTGTCTTAGAGTATAAGAGCTCCCCATCCTTGCCTCTGGACTCTATTTTAACTGGGATTTCTGTTTATTAATTTTTACATTTCTCCCTTTTGATAGAGATCTTTCTCTGAGAGCATCACTCATCACTCAATGCCAGGAAGGACCTTTCAGTGTGTAGTGTCCCACAGTGGAGGGAAAGTGCATGGATTGGAAACTTTTGAGGTCACATTCAAGGAACAAGGAGGGGTAGGAGGGAGAACTCTCAGGCACTTTTTATTTAACGTCCACGTGTTATCAAGACCATAGACACTGGAGATGATCTGAAGCATATGACATCATCAAAAGTTTGGGAACAAACTTCCAACAAACCAGATCTGGATATCTTGGGAAAGCTCTCTCATTAGATGCCGTCTGCTTCAATTCCAGGGAATCTTTATTTTCAGGTCACAGGATGATGTGCAAGTTCAGGGAGTGTTCAGGGCATTTATAGGTGTGTCATGTGAATCCAAGCGTCTATTCCCTGGAGTTTTGTGTCACAAGCGTTGATTAGCAATACCTGATAGGGACCTTTCCAGTGAGGTTGAAGACAGTCCTTCTGGAGGTGTCTTTTCCAATTGACAAAATTTCCAGATTGCAAGGTGGGATGCTTAAGGTCTTCATCTCCCAAGATCATGCTACCTCATCAACATCAAAAGGAGTTGCAATACCCAGCACATTATTTGCCATTGTCATCATCAGTGAGCCATGAGAAGTCAATGTTACCCAATGGAATTTCCTGTAGATCTTTACAAGGAGTCAGGAGGTGTCCCGTCAGCATTAAGCAATCAGTATTGTCAGTGATGGAGGGGAGAAGAGTAGCAGGATTAAGGTAATTACAATGTGAAAGAGTTATGGGAGGGGCTATTAACATAAAGATTTCATAGGAGTGAGACAGCTGGCTGAGAAATGTTGAGTGTAATGACAATTCAGGGGAGCTTCTACTGCATAAGGTACAAAAATCATTAAAGGGGGTCCCACAATGATTTTCCTGGTGGCCTTAACCAAAAGGGCAGTGGTCATAATGGCTCTAAAGCAAGGGGGTATCCTCATGCCACAGGGTCCAGTTGCTGGCTATTATACCCATGGTCAATGGTGGTCCTTGTGTTTTGGGTGAGTACCCTAAGGGCAGTTCATTTCTTTTCATATACAAATAGGAAAAAGGGAAGCCAATCATTGGGATGTCCAGGGGCAGTTAGGTTCATCAAGCTCTCCCTTAAGGCATTGAAGGTTCTGTTGCCAGTTCTTCCCATAAAATTGGGTCAGATTCTTATTGTTGAGTAAAATATACAGAAATTTGGCTACAAGAGAGAAATTTGGAATCCAATTTTGATACTGGAAAACCTCTCAGTAGGTGCTTAGTTTTGGGCTTGTGGAAACTTAGGAAAGCATGAAGTCTATCTGGATCTAAGTGTAGCCCCTGTTCTGATATCAGATACCCTAAACATCAAACCTGGGTTTGGGCACACTGCAATTTTTCTTTGATGATCTTATGTTCCTTTAAGGCTAAAAGCTTTAGGAAGTGGATGCTCTCTTCCTGTGAAGAGGAAGATCATCTAGACCAACCTTCAGCATTTGTGAGAAAAAGGACTCTTAGTATAACCCTGAGGTGTTAGTGTCAAGGTGAATTGTTGTTTTTTTCCAAATGAAGGGAGAAAAGTATTGGCTAGTTCATCAATGGAATACTAAAGAATGCACTGCATAAATCAATTACAGTAAAGGATTTATTTCTGGTGGGAATGGATGCTAGTAAGCCCATGAGGGTTAGGTACAACAGGATGTCAAAAAATAAAAGTTGTTTATTGCTCAGAGGTCCTGGACAAGCTGAAAGAGAACAGCACCCTATGGAGACTTCCCATGTACAAAAGCCTTTCTATGTCCCCTGTATCTTGTTTGCAGTCCTTCCCTGATTTCAAAAGGGCAGATTTAAACAGTTACTAATTAGGGAAGTGAGGGAATGCAGAAACAAAGGAACAGCCACCTCAAATGGTCTTAAAGAAAACAGCAAGGGCTTGAATTCTTAACACATCATATAGACTCTAAGTAAAGAATAACGTGCCTTGACCATTGCTTTTGCTCTATCCTAGAAAGAAGTTAAGGGATCACAAGACCATGATTTACTAGTTGCTTTGTAGAAACACATAGATCAGTCACAAGTACCAATAACACATCAAGTCACAAGACAATGCCAGGAAGTCTGCAACTGAGGTCTTAATCAGGAGCTGAAATCACAAAGACCTCCTTTTCTTTACCCTTTTTGTCTTTAAAATCCTTGCTCCCTAGCCAGCCTGCAAGATGGGTTTGAAAGGAGTCTAGGTCTCCCATCTTCCAGGTTTGCCTATCCTTGACTGATAAACCTTTCTCTGAAACAAACTCCAGTATTTTAGTTTGTTGGCCTCACTGTGCATTGGGTACACAAACTTGGGTTCAACAACAAAACTTCTACCCTCAGCTCTTAGATGTTCTCTCCGGGAAAACAGGAGGGATTAGTACAAGGGAAAATGAGGCCTTGAGCCTTGTAATCTTGTATCAGGGGCTTTCTGCCCAGAAGGGCTTCTTTATTTACAGGGTACTGATTAATTCTGGGGAGAGGATTTGAGGGGTCTATTTGAATCTTGATGGGAGATGCACTGTGAATTTTGCCAGCATTAGTTGGAGATTTTGCCCATAAGGAGGGTGGTAGCTGATTCAAATGATTAGTGCTTCCAGAATCTGCTCTAGTCCCATCAGATATGGAGCAAATGAAAAATGTGGTAGTATCATTTAATTCAGCTGGTGGACTATTTTGATGACTACTGTCAAATTTTAGAATTATTTCCCCCTTTTGGGAGAAAGAAATCCCAGCATGATACTTCTCTAAGAAGTTTCACCCTAATGAACGTATAGGGGCTGAGAAACTAAGAAGAAAATGGTAGGTATCTCTCAAAAGGTCTAAACAAAAGGCAATGGGTTCAGAGACAGAAACCTCTTGAGGTCCACTGGAGATTCCCCACTATCCTAGAGCTGTTTTAGTTCTCTAACGCAGGGGCTGCTTTATAGTAGTGGGGTTGAGCACTGAGAGTGTGGCTCTGGTGTCAATTAGGACGGAAGAGACTCATCCCTCATCTGGAGAAATGTTTCTCTAAGCCAAATAAGAGGGAGGATTGGAAAGAGCTCCCATAGTTCTTCGGAGCCCCATCTTTGAGAATTGGGAAGACTTGGAAAAGCTGGTTAGAAGGCTGCAGGTCCCTGAACAGCTTAGATTTGTAACAATCTCTTTGCCAATGTCCTGGCTCTTTGCAATAATAGCAGAAACTAAAAGGTTTTTAGTTTTGTTTACTAGTCTTTGTTTGCTGGAGTTGAAGATTAAGAACTTTGGTGATCTTCCTTCAAGGAGACTCATCTGGAGTGTGAGAGTTGGTTTGCCAGATTAACCAAACCTGGAGATTACATGGTTTCCCTTTCCATCCTCATCATTTTTACTAGAGTGAAAAGGTCCTGGTTTAGCCCATTAATAAACAGAGAGTTAAAAGCTATTTGGGCGGAATCAACATCTGAGGGAAGACCAGACTAAAAAAAATAATAACATGAAATCAATTATAATATTCATGAACAGTTTCATCAGATTTTTGTGCATAAGACTGAATTTTGTTCCAACCAACAGGTTTTGGAAAAACCCTAGGAATTGCTTGTTGAAGTCACCTAGCAATTGCCTAAGCCTGATCATATAAGTTAGTGGGCTGGTCTCCTGGTTATAATTCTAGAGACCTTTCAGGATCTTCCCAATGAGTGGTTTTCATCTTGTGCTGGGCCTGGTCTTTGCCTATAAACATATGAACCAACTGATATAAGTCAGAGAAACCAGTTGATAAATTTGAGTGACTATACTAAATTCCTCAGCAAATCTGTGAGGATCTTTAGTTACTTAAGGAAAATCTTTTACTATGGCTCACAGTTTACCCTTAGTCCAGGGAATATAAGAAGTTAAAGGTTTAACCTCTGGATCCTCAGAAGGCTGACTTTTAAAGGGACAGGTTCTAATAGTTTTAGAGGAAAAGGGGGTGGAGAATTTTAGAGGAAAAAGGGAAGTTCAGTGAGGGAATTAGTATGGGAAAACTAAGGGTATGGGGGGAGGTATAAAGGGGAAGGAGGAAGATGGCAACAGAGGAGGAGCCTGAGACAAGCAGACAAGGAAGAGGAGCCTGAGGCTTCAGATGCCACTTTTCTTTCTTTAATCATTTCTTGGCCTCAGTTTATCTTAAAATCTTATTTGGCAGAGAGGCAATATTATGCTCCTGATAATATTTGGAAGCCTCAAAATAGCAATCAAAATAAGTGTTCCATTCAGTTTTAGAAATTTTAGAGCCATGGTTGTCCAGTTCAATTTTAAGAAAAGTAAGTTGGAGGATTTCAAGAGTTTCCTGTAATGACTATTGATGTTCTAAATTGCCTTTGGTTAGGTTGGTTCATTTAGTTAGAAATGGCTATAAGGAAGGACTACAGTTTTCAAACATAAAATTGATCAGGGTCTGTACTGGGCGGGGCACCCTCAAAATAGTTAGGTAACTGGGATCCCATTTCTCAGACATTTTTCTCTACAGTAAAAGAATAATTTTCAAATGACCTAAACAACTCAAAATACTTACAGCTCAAACAGCCTGCAGGCCTAATATCAGTCAGTTCTAAAAGAAAAGTCTTGTCTTGAAGGAGTCAGGGCAAAGGCTTAACTGCACAGCCCCAAGGCAACAGCCCCTGTTCCCAAAGGAATGGGCTAAGGTTAGCCAATTCCAGTTGGTACTGATTTCAGAGAAGTCGGGGTGAAGTGACAAACGAGAACTCATATACAGAACAAGGCCTTGATCCAGAAAGGATAAAGCTTTAAAATGGATCCCAAATAAAACCTCAAGAGTTTCAAAATACAAATGGGACAAAATCTGGGATCTAGGAGAAAGACTCATCCTCAAACTCCAGAGTCCTAAGAAAAGCAGGGAGTCCAGTGTGGGTACCGCATCTGTTCCCTCACCATTCTGTTGTCAGGGGTCTTCTCTGGTCCCCATATGCCCAAAACGTTGACCTACAAAATAGATTGCTGGCTATTTCTCCAGCAAAAGTGGATTTATTCAGGATCAACAAATAATTGCAATTGGGGTCAGCAACTGTGATGAGCCACAGGCAAGTCCCCTCCATAGCAAGGAGAGGAGGAGTCTTTTAAAGAGGGGAAGAGGAAGATGGGAGGGCTGTCGTCAATAGAGTCCATTGGAGGAATTGAGAGTTCTAAGTGAAGAGCCTTTTCATTGGCTGGGTTGTGACCATCTCTCATTGGCTCTGCTCTTGCCAGGGAAGAAGTGTCTCTCTTTTTCCTGTTGGGTTTGGCCTTCATCATAGGTCTTGAGAGCTCTCCATACTGGCCTCCTGACTCTGTTTTAATTGAGGTTTCTGTTTATTAACGTTTACAATTATTTTCAAGAATCTAACATTCCAATTATTCTCTGCTTTAGGCATATTATACTGCTTATTTTCCCTGAATGCTTGGGTCTTTTTCCTTTCCTTTTTTTTTTTTTTTTTGTCTTTTGTGGTTCTATTCTTCTTCTTAAATATCTTCTCCCAACTCTTCTTTCTGACAAATGTTCATTTATGCAGAGGTTCCATTCCAGAGTAAATTAACCTCTCTCTTATAAATCAATAGTAATTTGTATAGCTTACATTTAAAAATTTTAGTTATTATTCTTATCACCTTCTTTTCCACTAAATATGACTTCTACAGTACAAAAAGCCTACCTTAAGTATCTTTATAGCTATCAACATTCTAAAATATATTAGATGCTCAAAGATTAAATGGAACATATTTATCTTGATTAAAAGATACTTACACATTAAATATATGTAAAAGTTTATTAAATTTGAAAAATATAATTAACATATAGTAAATGAGTTTGGTAAAATTTTAATATGCCATCTTTTGAAATTAAAGAAACATGATGGATAATATTCACCACTAACGAGAAACATAGCTCAGTATAAACCTGAGTCACAGTATATTATAATGTTAGCACCTTATACAGCAGAACAATTTGGCAGAGATATGAAGCCAGCAGAACTGTTGGAACATTCCTGGGCTAGCTGGTTACTATGGAAATAAAAGCAAAAGTGAAACAGAGCGTTAAGGGGGAAAATCAGCAGGAATTACTTCTAACTTAAGTTTTGGGCAAAGACATTAGCTAAAAATCACCATAAGAAGTCAATCTATCTTACAATGGTGTTGTGGCCAACACATTCTGTAAGTGTTCCTATTTAACATCTTAACACTCATTAAATACTCAACTTCTATGTAACTATCCAACTAGTCAGAACATTAATTATAATTATAATTAAAAAAAATTGAGATTTGGTTGAGTATCAACCTAATACTTATCTTTATTTGAAAAACATGTACAGAGCACTGTAAAGCAATTATTTAAAATATAGTCATTAAATTCATACTAATTCATTTTTACCCATTTGTTTTACTTGTGTAAGAAAAGTTTTCATTTCACTTAACCTCACACAAATTATAACTCAAGAAAAGCTTCCAGAAAATTCAGCCACAAAATACCTGCTATGCACCCTTAAAACAGTTTATTTCTATCAGGTAATTAGACACCAACATAGAGGGTTAGACTGTAACATTTGAAAAATAAGTTCTATAGAAACAGTCTTAAAATAGATAAAATGTAAATGACAAAGACTAAGTTACTGCATTATTAGCTGTATCAGAGGATGATACAAAATGTATGTATGCTAGTTTTTCTGAAAGATTATTACTTTGCTCTAATGCTTTACAGATTTCATCAATACCTTATTTCCGTTTGAGTGAGAAGATACAATCTGAGCATGCTGTTACTGAAGTTCACTATATAATTCTAGAACTTGTTAAAATGTATTTTTATTTAATTTTTAATTTGCTATGGAATAAAATCTTAATGCAACAAACATTATGGCCCACATTGCCATGATTGTGATTTGGTTTAACATAAATTATATTTACAGCTGAGTTAGAATAATTGTGCAGCATAACTTCAACATTCTTTTCTACTCTTACTGCATTAAATGTTGGCTTTGGATTTGAAATGGTGTTAAACTGATTGTCCCAGCTCAATCTCTATCCTTCCCTTAAATCTAACCACTACCTTCCCTCCAAAAAAAAAAAAACAGATTGAAAACGTGTTAAAGTGTGTAACAAAAAGAAGCAACAAAACACCATCAATTAAAATTATAATTTAACCTACTCTGAGAATCCACTACCTATATGATTATGAGAATAAAGGTAAGAATTATAATAAAATAACAGTACTGCCTGAGTCTTGCCCACCTCACAGTTTGTTCCTCACAGTATCCACTGGGACACATGGTCTCTGCCAGCCAAGCCAAAAGCAACAATCTCTCTGCAGCATAAATGTGGCATTTTGAACCCAGTAGACGGCCCCACACAGAAACCATGTCTGAAAGCTGGGAGATTGAGAATCAGTGAAGAGTCACATCTTAACAAATACTTATCAAGGAAACAGAAGAAAAAAAAAAAACCAATAACTGAAGTGGATTATCATGTTTACTGTATGTGTATCAATGTTTGAGTGTGTCAGAGAACCAAGAATAAGCTAAGTCTTACTGTGTGAGAGCATGTCACATAATGAGATTGAAGTAAGTGTTTAAACACAACTGCTTCCTAGCTTTGGATTTAAGAAGATTCTAATAACAACCAAAAAGCAAAAGGCAGGACCCAGCAGAAAGCAATCATCAGTTATGACTAAATAATAAACACTAAATATGTAGACATATTTATTATAGGTTGAATAAATGAAAAGGAAATTATACAAATTTTAAAAATAAACAAGATGTTTTCTAAAACACAAGAGGAATCCAATCCTCATCCTGCAGAGTCAGAGGAAAGGCTTAGTTCTGAATGTTTCCTAGAAAAATGAGAATGAAATTTATAGTGTCCCAGTATATGCAACAAGAAACAAGACAGGGCTTTTGTGAAAGCAGAACTAAGAGACAAGGTTAAAAGAGGATTATAGTACCTACAAAAATGTCAAGGAAATGCAATAGCAAACCTAAAATTCTTATTTGAAACAGAATAAAAATACATGTTGGACAGTATGGAAAATAATCAACACAGTCAAGAACAATTTCTAGAATTTTCTCCCAGAATGATGATGGAGAAGGGAAAAAATTTTTTTTAATTATAGAAGTTGATGGTGTTGAACATGAGCCTGTGCTCTCGGACAGCAGAGACGGTTAAGAAGCCCCATCCCTGTGTTTCGGGAAATAACTCACTACAGGCAAATCTGACCCAATCAGACTTCAGCGGAAGCTCACCCTTCCCAAAGTCCCTGGACTTTGACCTCTCCTTCAGCTTAAGCAGCAATGGAGAGTGGAGCCACCTCTGCCTGAAGACCCCTCCCAAAAATCAAGTGGACTCCGGGGAAGAAATTCCCCTTTCAATTTACTTATCACACCACCTGCTCAGCCCACCCCCCACATCACGTTCTCTTCAGCCTCATCTACTACTTTCTGTAAAGGAAAGCCCTCCCCCCTTGTCCTGTGAGATGTCCTAGATCTTTCATTTGGAGGGGGTCTCCCTATTGCAATATCTCCTTTTCCCTCTCACAGTAATTGCCTCTTCTTATTACAATAGTCTTTTTGAATAAAGTCTCTCTTACCCAAACCCAGATTTGCTTTTTTAAAAAAAGTTAAGAAAGATCAGAGAAAATTCAACCTAAGAAATTTAGATACTCATAAGGTGAGTGTTAAATCACATAAGATGTGGTATAAAAGCAAAACAAAACACTTTTTTTGAGCTAAAAAAGAAGCTGACTTTATAGGTCTACCTACAACAAAAATATACTCTAATTTGGAAAAATGAATTAAAAAGAAAAATCATAAAAGTACTAGAAGAAAATGTGAGTGAGCATCACACAAAGAGGGTTCAGTCTTTACGTCTATTCTCTCTGCTAATACAGCCTCTCTGGAGCATCTCATTTACCCTAGTGGCTTTACATATAATACAAGTACTGACTGATAACAAATGAATGTTCCAGCCCCAGTTACTTCCCTGGATTCAACTCATGTATCCAACTACTTGCTTGATTTATCCATTTAATATCCACAAAGCACCTTCAACTTACCACTTTCAGAGCAGAACTATTCATTTCTGCAGCTCTTTTCCATTTCTCCAGCAGGGTCTCCAACTGGAGAACTTGGGCTAATACTCTTTACAACTGTTGGGGCAAAATATTCCAGGAGAGATTTTCATTTTTATTTTTATTTTGCAACTCAATTCATCAGCAAATTCTGTCATGTCCATATTTAAGACTTATCCTTGTCAGATACCTTCAGTTACCTCTACCCCCAGGACTTGAGGCCAAGTCATCAGGTGTCTCATCTGAACTAACCTATTGACCTGCTTTCTGGGCTCCCTGCTTCTTTGCCAGCCCCTCCCCCAACTCTTTCCTCCATGCAGCAGACAGAATGATCTTTGAACCTGAGCATCAGATCATGTGACTCCTGTCTTCAAAACCCTCTGATGACTCCTCTTCAGTCACAGAACAAAATCCAAAGCCCTTGTCAAGCTCTGCACTGACCCATCTCCTTTTACCCCAACCTCTCTCCAAAAGCAGGACAGCTTCTGCTCCTGAAATTCGCCTGGCTTATTCTTGCCTCCAAGTCTTTATACGTGCTGTGTTGACATTCCATAAATTCCATGTACAGTTTTAAATTCCTGATGTATCATGTTGCGGATCTTGTATGTTTCATATTTAGGGGTTAAACTGGAAGCAATATAAATAAATGGAATGCTCTCATAAGAAGTTTTAATACTTCAGTGATTGCTGAATTGTTATTAATAACTAATGTAATATTAACCTGTGTTTTCTTCAATGAAGTATACTATACTGAAGAAGTATTGAGCCTTTTAGGAGAAGACTTGCAGTTGTCTATCTATAAAGAAGTGACAACCACCATAAACAAACCAAAGAACAGCAGAGAACAAGCAAATCAGATTATTTTTCTAAATGAATTGCAGTCTACCCTTTCTAGTGTCTTTAGAACAACAAATATGAAATATGTATTTGGATGGAACAGCTGAGAGATATATCTTCTGGGAACAGGTAACATTGTCATGGAATAGAACACATCACACAATAATAATACAATTTAAAAAACAATAGAAATGTTAATTACTGAAAAGCCAAAAATAATTTCCTGCCAAGAACTACCTGGTAAAGTTGAAAACTGCCTTGCTGTAGAGTATCCAGTGTCAGGGGTAGGCAACCTCTAAACCAGCCCAGACACTTAGGTAATATGTCAGAATGTCAGCTCCAAAAAGTGAGAGTCAAGAGTAAAATCCTTGAAGAGAAGAATAGAAAACTGAGCGATCTCCAAGTTGCAAACTTACATTGAGGTCTAGGGGAATGCATTTTATATATAATTAAACTGTAACATTAAAACTAACTTTTAAGATAAGGAATGAGGACCTTCCAGTACTTAATTATGCCCTAAGTTTAATTTACACAATTATGGAAGTACATTAAGTTTTTAAGACAATAATATTACTGCATTTAGTACAAAACCAGGTCTTCTGAGATAATCATGATGTGTATTCAAAAAAGTTTTTTATGTCTTAAACATTTTTATGCTCTCTAGAAGAAATGTTTGCAGAAGAAGATAACACCAAGATGTTGCCCTGGGAGATTGGAGGCATTTTCTTCCTTAAAGGAAGTCATCTGTCAGTATAGATTTTATTTACTGCAAAAATTAGAAAACAGGATTTTTACATATTGCTTGACTCTCCACAAACATGGATGGAATCCTCTACCATACATAAAGTAACAATGTACTTGTGTGTTCAAAAATATTTTCCCAAAACATGTTATGAAAATTGAATTGCATTATAATAGCAAATTACACAAAGGTAATTACTGAACAAAATTACTACCATAATTTCAACCACATTATGTAACTTTTGTTGCTGTAATTGTAAAATGTCTTCTTCAGAGCAAGCTGCTTGTGAATGAAAGAAAGAAAAAGAAACTAAAAAAAAAAAAGTACTAGGCTCAAAGGGTCTGGGATCATTTATTTGGCAGTAAGATAAGACCTTCAAAAATACCAACTGATACCTTTAAAGGATACCAAGGCCTTTGGAGATGGATTTGTCTGATAACTGGAATGAGCATCTATACCAGCTGGAATAATTTCCAGCAAATTTTTAATGTCTTTTAATTCTTCCTACCAACATATCTTTGAACCAAACTGAACAACTTTCATACTGTAATCTAGAACAAAAGCAAACAGTAATTTAATTGGCTAATCCAGGTTATTTTACACAATTATCTGTTAGTTACTATTACTTTATCTGAACAATTTCCCTTTTCCCTTGTCATGAGTATGACTGATGGAGAGTGAGGTGTTGATGATTCTGTATGGACATTGGTTAATACTTAAGGTCTCCTTTCTTCTTTTAGGAAAAAAAAACACAAAACAATCAAACAAAAATCCCAAAAAGTAGGATTGGGCTACATGGTAATGTAAAAACTGGGAAAATACAATGCCACTCACTGTAGCCACCAATCATGGTCTGGTGCCCATCCTCTATTACTTGTCCTGACACATACCCCTCCTGCTCCTTCTTCAGGTCCATTCTTGTTGAAAAGATTGCTTCCAGGGCAGTGTCACCTCCCACTAGTTTCCTTTCTCCTAAGAGCCAGAGGCCATGGAGAGAGGCCAGCTAGTCATTACGCCACTTCCAGATCATCTGACTTGCAAAGACATATTGTTTTTACTAGTATTAAAAAAGCAAGCCTTCCCTCTGGTCTGGTTTGTCAATTAAAAAATAATATCTAATCTAAACTTGTTATGACATCTGTATTTCTTCTTCCAAGAGGAGTAAATCATATGCAGGAAAATTTTGACACTTCAGTTGATAACTATTTTATCTTTATCATCCCCAGCCAGTTTTTTTTCTGATAATCTTAGAGCAAAATTTAAAAATACTTATAAAGTATCTTCCTAGAGATTTTTTAAAAATAAACAAACAAACAAAAAAACAGTTTTCTTTGGAAAGTAATGCATGTTCAATATAGAAAATGGAAGGAAGGAGAATGAATTTCACAAGCCAGAGATGTGACCTATAGAAACCCTGATTTTCTAAAAACCCCAAAGCTGCCCTGTAGATAGAACACTAACCTGTTTCCCTAGGTTCTTAACCACTTATGTATTATTTTAAAAACAAAGTTAAGTTAGGAAACCCTTCTTTGACAGTGTTTAAAATAGATATTTCAATCATTTTATCTACAAAGAAATGAATAATATAAGGATATATAAAACTTTGTTACCGTCACACCTTTTCTAATTATTTCAAAGACGATATCTAAATAATTTTAATATAGAATAATGCAATAACTTTATACTTTGATGCATTCCATTTTCTCCAAACATGTAGTGCTAATAGATTAAACATAAAAAGAGAAAACAAAATATATAGTTGGGCTCATATATAAGAAAATATTCCAGTGTACCATAAACAGAGGAGAAATGCCAGTGGGAAGAGAGCTGATGTGACAGCAGCTGGAATCTGGACAGAGGTCAGTAGGAATGCCTCGGAGTTCAGCATCCGGAGGATACGGGACATACTGTGGGGACCCGAGTAGTCTCCCTGGGAGAGGGATCTCTCATAATGGGGAAAAAGGGAAAAATGAAGAACTACTGGTAACCTATGGCTTAGGTCTATTTCTTCAGAGGAAATTTGGGAATAGGGAAGAAGGACCAAAACAGTATTGAACTAGCTGGCCTGATAAACCACTGTGTTATCAGAGTAGAAATCAGGCTGATATAGAAGACACCATAAAGTACAGTGGCTTACATAAGATGGGAGTTTATTTCTTTGTCTCCTAACTTCTACACTGAGTAAAGAGCTTTATTTACTTGTGTCACTCAGAGTCCAGAATGGCAGGTGTGTTTGGCCATTCTTAGTGTGTGGCTTAAAGCTATGGGTTCAGGGTGGAAATGATAGTTGTGTTCATTTCCCAGCCAGTGGAGAAAAGTGAAGAAAAATCTTAGGGTTAAAATTATCTTTGAGGTGTCAGGGAGGAACATTTCCTCTAACCTCTTAGTTTCAGAGACTGGGTCTGTGTTGAATTAAACTAACAAAAAAAAAAAGATGGAGGAAAGGAGTACAAAGTTATTACTATTTTATATGCACGGGAGTTCACAGGAAAGAAGTGAAACTCAAAGAAGTGGTTAGACTTGAGAGCTTATGTTCTCTTCAACAAATATGGGAGTTTTGTGCTTCAAGGAATGATAAGTAAGAGTTATTTCAGTAAGGTTTATTTATGCAGCTCTTCATCTCTTGTGATAAGTGTTGTTTCCTCATCCTGGTACAGGAGATTGGGGAAATGAATGCTACCTTCACAAAGGGAAATTTATGCCCTGATTTTAGGCAGATAAGAGGAGGAAAGAGAAATCTTTCCTTTATCTGTTGATTCTTAATTGCCTTCAGCTCATAATAACCTTTATGCCAAAGTGGCATATTTTGGTGTGGTATATCTTGATCTCCCTCAAAGGAATTGACCAGACTGTTTCAACTCACATCCCATCTTCTCTAATGTATTCACATACTTACCATTAGTTACCAGAAATGTTGTGGAATTTAGTATCTAGCTTGGCTGCCATGGACCCACCTACAAGTGGTCAGGGTGGACACACCGGGAATGTTCCATTTCTAAAAGGCAGGGGGAGACAGCAGTTTTCACCACAATCTGTCATTCTGGCCACTTGAAGTTTAATTTCGTCACACATCCACACCCTTACTAAGGCTCTGGATGTGGAGTGCTACAGAGGAAAAGGAGTGGATTGGGCAATAGTCAGCAAGAAAACATATTTCAGCCTGGAAAACTGCTCTCCCTAGCCATGCTGTAGCCAACATTTACTAAAATGGTCTCATTAGTGATTTGGAAGACAGATCATATTACCAAGAGAGTCAGACTGTAGAGAAATGGACGCAGAAAAGTAGAATTCTGATGGATGTTGAATGTGCCTTTGCTGCTTTGAGCAATATACCACAAGACAGAGCAACCTAGGCATGCGGGAACAGTTTGCAAACTGGAGGTTGAAGGGAGTTCTGCTGAGAAGGGAGACCCATCTCTGGCGGCCTGAAAGCTAAATAGTCTGTGAATGCACTAAGATGAGGCCTGGTACAGTTAGAAGAGTCAGTTACCTGCTTCAGTAATAGGACCTACTCAGAGCTATTCCTAAAATGTTTCCCTGCCTTTAAGACAAAGAGAACCAGCCCAAAGGCAAAGATTAGGCCCTTTGTTCCCCAACTTACTGTTTCAGGGGTTCCAAAGCTAACCATTAACAAATCAAGGGGGAGTAAGGTGGGCCAATCACAGAAGCCAGTACATAAAAAAAGAAGTTTGACAAGTTAAGATTCAACATAGAGAGAGAAATTTGAGGGTTGTTATTTTTGTTACGAAATAGAATCTTAGGAATATTTTGAAAGACTTGAATGGCACGAGAAAAGAAAGCTTGGCCTAAAAAAGCAAAAGCTCCCAAATGGGAACAGCAAAAAGCGGCTCCCTCCCGGAAGGAGGGCATTTCCCTAAATGAACTTGGCAGGGGCGCTGGAGCAAGTTGGGAAGGGCACTCTTACAGGAATGTCAGCTGCCCTTTTTCTTCCCCTTCAAACCACAAAACTGGAAGCTTCTGACGCCTCCTCTGCTCTCTGTACCATCACAATATCTCACCTAAAATTGATGATTGGGTTGGACCCAGAGCCCTTGAGGACGGTCACAAATGTTCACTCTCCTCCAGCCATACTTCTCAGCACCAGCAGGGCTGAGAAGATGGCTACTGCCTCAATTTTGTTTCCTAATTTCATATGAATTCACCTAATTGCTGGACATATGAGTTGGCCAAAAAGTTTGGTCGGGTTTTTCCACATGATGGTACGAAAAACCCGAACGAACTTTTTGGCCAACCCGATAATTTATATCTAAAAGGCTATGATGGTAAAATAAAAACTAAAGTGATGTTTAAAAAATTGGGAAAGAAAATAACTATGTAGTTTTAAAAGAGAATATAAGACAACATTTCATGAATAGGTTAGGGCATAACTTCTTAAACATGATGCAAAAAGTAAATAAAATAAAATGAAAGATTGTTATGTTTGACAACATTAAATTGCTTGTCCATGCTTCACAAAGACCCCACAAACAGACAAAAGCCAAGCAATTGTCCACAATGAATAAACAGATATGTATTCAGAAAATAGAATAAATATGAACACCTAAACATAGAAACAACTAGAAAGAAAATTGGGCATAGATCATCAATAGTCTAATCAAAATAGCAGGAACCCAAATGACTACTGAGCAGATGTAATGTTCCCCAACTTAACAGCAAGCATGCACATAAAAATAAGCAATGGGATACAACTGGTAATATTTTAAAAGTTGGACTAATAGGGAGAAGAGATGGAAATATCATAGAGATCACATTTCTGGTATATATGACCAATAATTCCAATTCTAGTTATGTATCCTAAAAACCATGGCACGTGATCATGAAGGGGTATGGATGAGTCTATTCCTGGCAACATTATTTGTAAGACAGAAAAATTAGAAAAAAATTGTCACCCATGAGGGAATGGGTAAATATTTTGAGCCATATTCCTAAAATGGAATTGTATATAGCAGTTAAAATAAGCTAGACTACCTGTATTGACAAGTGCCAATCTCAAGGATATCATGATTAGTGAGTAATATGAACTGTATGGTACCATCTTTATAAAATAATAAAATAATTGTACATATTATAGACACATAGGAATATTGTGTGTAATACTAATATATGTGTAAAATACACTTAATATGTGTAATATTTAGTATGTGAGGATGTATAAATCCACAATAATACTTTTCTTTGAAGCAAAGGAGCAGTACACACAGGGCATCGCTAACTCTATTAATGATATTTTTATTTATCAAAAAATAAATAAGGCAAAATGTTAAGGTTGATAAGCTAGGCGGTGAGAATAGTAATAAAGATTTATCACTCTCTGTGAGATATGAATATACCTCATAAGAAAAATAGTAATAATATTGGGACTTCCTGGGTGGTCCAGTGGTAAAGAATCTGCCTTCCAATGCAGGGGACACAGGTTTGATCCCTGGTCGGGACACTAAGATCCCACATGCCACGGGGCAACTAAGCCCACAGGCCACAACTAGAGAGAAGCCCACATGCCACAACGAAGAGCCCGCGCTGCAATGAAAGATCCTGCACGCCTCAGTGAAGACCCTGTGTGCTGCAACTAAGACCCGGCACAGACAAAAAATAAATTAAATAAATAAATATAAAAAAATATTTAAAAAAAAAATAATAAAAATCACAGTAACAGTGATTATTCCAGGAAGTCAGATCCTGGAACTCCCTCCCCAGTCCATTAAACCTGGGTAACCTCCTTGACTTGTGTGTCTTGGGGTCTTCATAGGAGCCTCAGCCACACTTAGATGTTCCTCCACTCTGCTGAGTACATGCCAAAAATAACTGGTTTGACTCTACCAAAGAAAAGTTGACTATAATAATTTGTATGAATAAAATACCTCATATGTTCAGTTGCTACACATTTTTAAATTGAATATGTTATAGAAACAATTTTTTTCACGTTTTTGTTTAAATTTGGAGCTAAAATACATTTCTGTATATTCAAATTGCATGACATTTCAACCGTGAAGCATGATCATCAATTTTCAAATTTAAAACATGAATTTTTTGTGAAGGCATTAATTGTGGATTATGAAAATCATATGTTCTAGAGTTTGGTCTTTTTCACTAGATGCTGGAGAAGAGTCAAAACACAGTTTGTAGAACTGGGAGAGCAGGTGGAGGCAGAGCAAATCAAGACGAGACCTGAGGCTCTTCAGGTCCTGCAGGTGGGCTTTCCAATTGAGGTCACGTGTCTCTGAGGTCCACAGCCGTCTTCCTGGACCTGCAGTGTCAGAGAGAGGGCAATGCTCTTTATTCCAGGGTGTATCATCCTACAGCGCCCTTACTTGTACATTAAATATCTTTTGGAGACGATGAGTTAAATACTCAACAGAAAATTAATTTTAGAAAAACACCTGAGTTTCTAAAATGTAAACAATTGAGCAGTGTATCATATAGTAGTACCTGAGCAGTACATGTCGGTATTAGGTAATCATGCTTAGAAAGCTCATGGATATATCTAAATGAGTAGATATGTACAAATATTGTACTGTCTTAATGTGAAACAATTTATAGGCATACTTTTCAATTTGAACGGAATGATAATTTTTTTCTTCCCTGCTAGAATTATAGTGAAAACTGTGGTAGCACTCTCCACAGTGGCCATCACTGCTACATAATTAACCTTGACCTTCATTAAGGTCCCTGTTCTGCTGGCAATATTTGTAACTAATGAAGCAAGCCATTTTCTTGCTGACATAATAATTTCATGGGTAGTATTACTACCCCAAATGGGAGGACATTAAAACTGACTTCTGGAGGCTTTATTTTTCTTCAAGTGAATCCATTACTGAGAGAATTTAATTCCTTACTGACTCTAGAATTACAAAGCAGAGTACTTATGTGATGCAATTATACTAAACTACTAATTATCTGTGGTACATTTGAAATTTAAACAATTTCACTTTCCTTAATTACTTTTTTCTCATTTTAGTTTCAGTAACTAAATCCACTTGTTAAAATGACATTACAAAGAAATATTTAGGTAAAAAAAGTGATTCCAAAGATTTAACATTAGATTTAAATAAACAATTATTATAGTAATTTAATACTAATATTGTATGATCTGTTGTGCTTATTACCAATGGGAAATTCCCGACCTATATTATAAAGGAACACATTAATTTTCAAAGTGAATATGAATTTACTGAATTGAGGACTCCCATATTTTTACAGTTATTTTTTATTGGAATCAAGTTGAAAAATACATTTTAGAAAGTTATACTAAAGTGTTTTCCATCATCATTTATTGTATTTATATGCAAATGTGCTTTTAATTTATTCAAAATTAAGGGAGAATTATGGTCTTGCCACTTCTTGATAGACTGTAGTACTCACGTTTTAGATAGAAAATTGTTTCTAATCTTGCCTTATGTGTGTACATCCGATTGTTCCTACCATATGACATTTATATCCAAATTTCAGAGTTCTGAGGACTAACTCCACATTATCATGTAGTCATTCTATTGTGGAGGTCAAAATGATTTATTGTGCACATTTTCAGTAAACAGTATATTTCTAGAAATCCCCTCTATCGATTACTGAAGTCCAGAAAACTTTTCATGACATATTCACTCCATTATTTAACAAAAAACAGATTTTACCTTTGTATTAACACTAAATAATTTGCTTTGTCACTAAATAAGGCAAAAAATCCTATCTTTTAATAATCGCCATTTATGAAGTATTTACAATGAATACTATGAAGTATTCATTGCCTTTATATACATTACGTCTCTATTATTTATTTAAAACAACTCATAGGTTAAGTATTATTAACTGTATTTTACAAATGAGGGATTGAACATGCATAAAACTAAAATGAGTGGAGGCCACATAGGTGGCAAAGGGCTAGAGCTGTGAAGAGCACCTGTGTTTACCTGGCTACTGTGTCCCTTCTTCTTCCTCTCCATCACATTCAGCTCAGGACCCAGGGTCAGTCCTAACCAGAGCAGCGGAAAATGATACAAATGTCCTCTCTTCCCCAACACAGTTAAACAGACACAGTGTGGCTCTCACGGGAACTTCAAAGGCAATCTAGGATCTGAAGGAAGTTGTGTGTGTGTGTGTGTATGGGTATGTGTGTGCTTGAACATCACTGAAGGAGTAGAAATACATGTGTGCAATAGTTTTTAAGAAACATTTGGGACAGATCTATTTAAAAGTCATATTTCAACTATCATACATATAATAAATCTCTTTTGGGGATTGGTGGAAGGAGGGCTTTAATCAGACATTAATATTTCTGCAGAGAGGTGTATGAATCTTCACACTTAGCAAGATAAACATTATGAATAGCTTCATCTAATTGTAAATAAGGTTAAACTTCCAAATAAGCTGTTTACAAAACTTCATATTGTCTTTTTTAGAACAATTCAGAATTGGGGATAAGAGAGGGAGTTACTGCTAAAAGTAGGGCTTTGGAAGGAGGGATTAAGAGCAGGGTGTTTATCGTTTGTTATGTGGCAGCATGGCCATAGCTGATTCACCTTGTCTGTACGTCTGTGATACACCCATGGCTTAGGGCATGGTTCAATTACTCCATTTTTGAGCAGATCTAAAATATTTTTGCATATATGGTTACATCTAAATAAAACAATCAAAGCAATAATTTTTCATCCCGGTGTCTTATAAATTAACATTTCCTCAAAATTGGTTTCACATTATAATTTATTATATACATGAATAGCTTATAATGGATATTGCGCTATCACTCTGTTGAAAGCAACTACTTGACGACAGCCTCTCCTTAACCATTCTCTATGGAGACCTAGATTGAGATTACCCACAGATACCCAACGTTGGCTTATGATTTATGGAATGCAATTAGATCACTGAGGTAGAATCTGAATTTTCTTCTGCTAAACTGCACGTTTTCTCTTCTTTTCTTAATCTTTTTGGCTTATTCTTTGAAACAGTCTTTTCTACAACTTGAATTATATTCTCATGATTTTTCTGTGTTGTTCTAAATCATTGGTACATAAGGCAGTAGAAAAATTTGGTGAACGCATATACATATAGGTCCCTTTTAGTCTAACATGTACTCTAGTCAAATATGTTAAAGTTGCTATAATAATGTCTACGGTACCACAGGATGAGATTCAGCATTTTTTGACACTCAATCCATAGTGAGAGCTTATAATTAGTAAATATTATTTCAATATCACAAGGATGATGTGGCATAATATAATTATCCCAGAGTACAATAATACTTTACTATAATAATAAATATACATAATATACAATATTATAATATAATAATACTCTACCGAAAAAAGCTTCTCAGACTTAAGTTTCAGGTTGATGTTTGCAGGCTTTTCAATTAACTCAATTCCCATTTTAAGCACCCAACCTTTTTTTTTTTTCTCATTATATTGACATTATAAAAAGCGAATTTTCACTTTGCTTAATTCTGTATATTTCAAAAATATTTTACACATGTACATACACAACGTACAAGATAAGTTAATTTTATTCCCTCATAGAATTTGAAAAGAACTACTATAATCTACACATGGAGATAATTATCATTAATATTCTCCTTAATGTAGGTAATTGATAATACTGATAATATTGATAATTTTCATGAATATTGAATTCTATACATTTAAAAATTCTATAGAACAGCAACAGAAAACACACCATAGGAAGCAAAAGACTGGGGGACAGACACACAAAAACAGAAACACAATTATGAATCCGAGAACCAAACATTAATTCATTAACTGTGCTAAATTCTGTCACTCAGTTAAGTAACTATAAATTTCTAAAATCCAGAGCCCATCAAGTCTCTTCATTTTACCTTTACCCTGACCTAAGAATCTCTAGTACTTAGTAGATTTTAAAATACTGGAGGAGGGGTGGCTGAGGAGCTATATAAAGTGTAGATCATATATTCCCATAGCTTCCCCTCTTGAGTTTTGCAGTGGGTCTGGCAGTGGATCCCTGACATCAGATACATCCATATTTACATCAATAAATTCCAAAGGCAGTAGACTGTCATTATCCCTCATATTGAGGTTAAAATTGCAATTCTCTTTCCCTACAAAGTTGGCATTGTTGACACTTTGTCCCACACCTCAGGATGTGTTGTTTTGAAGGGACAAGAATGAACACATTGGTTGGTCAATGTTTTCAATACAGGCCACAGTAAATTTAACAATCCAAGCTCTCTGGCTCACATAGGCATTTAACCTAATACCTGCTTCCATTTGCCACAATGTCCAACTAATTTACTAAGCCCCAATCCCCAGTGAGTGATTGAGGATTGAGTATTCCTTAATTTCCACATGCTTGTTCTATAAGTCAACATCATTTCAGTACCAGACCCCGTAGAGAAAGAATGCCTCCAACCTCTTGTTTTTGGCTCTTCACTTTGAGAGGACTATTTCCTTTCATATTTCTCCTTCATGATCATTTACTAACAAACATACCCACGGCTTGGTACGTTAACAGAAGAGATGACTAATGAAATCTAAGGAGTCATAAAAGGAAAATTCCTATGAACTGAATAAACGCATGAATTACAACTGTGATGAATAGGAATAAGATGCTACAGAAATTGATATTGCCAAGCGTATCATTTCAACCACATTTCAATACTCATAACAATTACTTAGAATCAGCAACACGGCACAGCTAATCAACTGCATCTGTTCATCTCCACAGCTGTTATCCCGGAAAAAACGCCACTCTCCTCCCCATGCTGCTCCAAACACACTGGGATTGTAATGAACACCTATCCTGATGAGAAAAACAGCCTAACGTCTTGGAGAAAATTCAAATAGAGGTCCATTTGAACGTCGGAAATATGTAGTTACCAAGGAAACTCTCTGGTGAGGTAATAAAATGGTTAACTTTGAGCTATAGAAGTTTATTTTACATCCAAATCAACTTGCTATTTATTTTACACTTATTCCTCTAAACGCCTGGAAAACAAAATAAAATTATAAATAATATAACCAGACAGACACTTAAACAACTAAATCATTTAGTTATTCATTCATTTTTTTGAAGAAAATATATATTATTTTTAAGCCTTTACTATGCTCTCAGCCACATATACGTATGTGTGTGTGTGTATATATATATATATATATATATGTATAATATATATACATGCATGGTTATTAAGGGGAAACAGAAAAGAATGGCAGGAAAAGACGGAGTAGCAATTAACCTGTTAAAACTACTATAAGCTGTTAAGAGAACATTTAACAGGGAGAACTGACCAAATGAAGAAGTTCAAGGGACATTTGCTTTCTTTGAAAACCTATTAATGAAGCAAGAACTTAAGGGAAATCTTATTAAGAGGATGGGGTGGAGGTATATGAGAAAAGTCTTGAGGTGGAAAGAAGCACAGAATTAGAATTTTTAAGTAAAACAGTTTATGGCCTGGATAGAAATGGTCAAAGGAGAATGGGAAGAGGTCAGTGAGGAGACAGAGCCTGCCTTGCCTATTCATGTTTAAGGATTCAGGGCTTATCTTAAGAATAATCAGAAGTCCATGATGAGCAGAACAGCCATTATTTCAGGGGAACTTTATGTCAAAGACTATACGACCTCTTAGAGGGTAAACAACTCTTTGAATTTCTCCACGGAGTCTGTCACAATTCCTCAGATGCCCACTCTGTATTCCCCTCTCTTTGTCCATCATGTGATAACTTGTGTTGTCTTAATCTCCAGTCTGGACACTGGCCTCTCAAGGTCCCCACAGCAGTAAGTCTGGAATAATGTTTAGCTCTCCTTCCTCTTTCTTCTTGTCTACTCTCTGGGCACCATGTCCTACAGATGCTGTACCTCACAGTTTTCTTAAATATGATCTTCTTAGGCCTCTTTCTACAGCCCTAACTCAGCCCTCACAGCAGGCCTATAGCAGCAGACTTCAAGTTACATAATCTCTCCCTTTGCAGCCTTACCTTTGACCGTGGGACTGTGCCTGCATTCATTTGAAAATCACATTTGATTTTAATCAGTTTTATTTTCTAAGTGTAAAAATACAACAGAACCCCAATACATTTCACAGCGTATGTCTCGAGATCTCTATGCATTTAATGTATTTCTCCAGTCTTGTTTCCACACAATCCCACTTCCCTATGATTTTGTTGCACTTCTTTCAACTTTCTCATCTTTTTCCACTCTTTGCTAATGCTCTCAGCCTGTGGCGATCCTAATTATGCAACATGCATGTTTAATTGTCTCTGGTTTCACATGTAATAAGACCAGCTACCCTTTATTGAGTGCTTACTCTGTGCCAGGCACTGTTCTAAGTGTGCTCTTTCACAATGTGCCCTGTGTGGTTTTTAATACTAACCTTATTCTTACAAACAAGGACATTGAGTCTCAGAACATCACGTGCATGGTAAGCGACAGAACACAGATTCCAGTGCTTAAGCATCACCTCTGGATCCCATATGCTAAACCACATTGCCAGTCATTCTGATGTACTTCTCTGTATATATATCTATACCATTTCTGATACGATTTATACAATTGTCTCTTCCACTAAATTAAATTAGCATCTCTTATTGTCAGCGTCTATATTTTGCTTTGAGTTTTGTTTTCCCCTTTTAGCCTTTATGCAAGAATACAAAGGGTCATTAATAGAAACATGTTGAACTGTATGCAGTAGCATTGCATGTATTAGAAGGATAGCATGCCCCTCAAGTCCCGGCTACCTGGTTATTAGCAGTATAATTTTAGGAACCTTAAACGTTCTCTTCCTCAGTTCCCTCATATGCAAAATAGGGAAAATATCAGGCAGTATAATCTCTCCATAAGTTATTATGAGAGCTGCCACGATATGGAATGAACCTAAGTGTCTACTGATGGATAAATGGATAAAGATGATGTGGTATATACATATATATATGTATATATATATATATATATGTATTTTAGAGGAATGAAATCTTGCCATTTGCAAAAGCATGGATGGCATTATTCTAAGTGGCATTATGCTAAGTGAAATAAGTCTGACAGAGAAAGACAAATATTGTACACTCTCATTTATACCTGGAATCTAAAAAAAAATAAAATAAAAGCAAAAACAAAAACATGAAGATCATAGATACAGAGATCAGATTGGTGGTTGCCAAAGGCAGGAGTAAGGGTTGAGAGAAATGGGTGAAGGAAGTCAAAAGGTACAAATTTCCAGTTATAAAATAAATAAGTCATGGGGTTGTAATGTCACAACATGGGACTATGTTAAACATACTGTATTGCATACTTGAAAGTTGCTAAGAGAGTAGATCTTCAAAGTTATTATCAAAATAAGAAAAAAAATTTAAACTATGTCAGATGAGGGATGTTATTATGGTGATTGTTTAGCAATGTATGCCAATATGGAATCATTATGTTGTACATCTGAAGCTAATATAATGTTACATGTCAATTATACCTCCGTTGAAAAAATTTAAAAAGTTAAATTAAATTTCAAACATAATAAACTTAAATAGGTATGATGAGGATTGAATAAGGGGTGTGTGTGTGTGTGTGTGTGTGTGTGTGTGTATCTTAGAGCAGTCCCTGGTCTGGCTCAAATTAAATGCTTATGTAAGTGTAATTGCCAGCACTATTTGTTATTGTCACTAGTTTCCATACTTGCTTCTAGTTGGGTATTCTCTCAATTAACTCCTATTTCTCTATTTTTTTGGATAATGAAAACAACATTACATAAGGAAGAAATAAGAAATTGCAGATGACGGGCACCCTGCAAAGACTGCCCAGCCTGGAGACACTGAAGGAGAGATGCTCAAACTCAAACTCCTTTTAGTCAACCTGTCCTGGAAGACCTGCCCACCCACGCCCAGCCCCTCTGGCATGCACATATGGATCCTCCACACCTTTGAGGATTTTGCCCTTCTCTTGCATTTTATCCCCCCGTCCTCTCACCTGGTCCCAAATATCGCTGTCCTATACGCCGGAAGTTTCCTTATCAGAACAATACTGCCTCCTTCTAAGGCATCTATGAATAGGACTCGTTCTCAGAAATACAATTCTATTGATTTCCTTTTCCAAAGAAAGTAGGTGAATTTTTCCAGCAACTAAACCCTCTCCTGTTATCTTTCTTATTTCTACATGGCCAAGGGATTCTGAGGAAGACAGCAGGGAGGCAGTGAAAACACAAAACAGGAATATATGAATAAAACCCAGGAGAAGAATACTTCTTATTTCCAATCAAGGAACGAAATAGATAACTTTATGAAAAAGGTGAAGACCACAAGTTTCACAGGCACATTTGCTTTATAACGTCAACATTATTCGATATGCTAGTCTCTTTGCCCCAAAGAAAATGTTTCCCATTTATTTTTGAGTATCCATTCTGCCTGAAATACTGACTTTGACTTTCCCTAATTGGAACAGATGCTAATCTTTCTGGTGGAAGTTCATCTCTCTCCACATTCTCTCTCATTAGTGGCCATAAATAACCAGTATAAGGATAACTCCTCAAATCTCTTTTTCTTCACTCATAAGTTTTATTTGAAGCCCTTTTCAGGTGCTTAAGCAGCATCTCAAACTAAGCTTTGTCCTGAAGTGTATGGACATTTTTAGAAAATACATTTATTGCTACATAATTTGAGATAACAAAACAGTGGATGGAGGAGATCACGTCCTTAGATAATGTTGCAAAGGCCGAAATTTCAAATGGCTGGTAAAGAATGCTACCAAGAGAAGAGGAGGAGCACCATCATCTATGATTTCTCTTCTCTCTACAGATGTTCTTTCCACAGAGCACATGAGAAGGAAATGCCTGTGAAACTGCTTCTGCGGCTTTAGACGTCTGTCATGTTCTGATGCATAAAGTTCCCAAATCTCTACAGTTACGTTATTACCAGAAGCACAAGTGTTGAGTAAACAGCAGTTGAACACAGAGTATGTGTAATGCAACAACCCATCTTACTATAAAGTGTGGGAGATGCCTTCTAAATAAGTTTGAATTCATTGTTTTATACCTCAGTGTAAATCAACATTGTTCAGACACTATGCTCAATAAAATGTAGTCACTATGAACTTTCTCCCTTCCTTTTAACACCAAACCTCTTTAATATGGTGCCGAATTATAAACCCATCTTTTACTTTAATCTGCTTGGACAGCTCCCTCTCTCTTTTCCTGAACTAAAATCTGGCAGTGGGACTGATGTCAAGTCTTCAGATGATCCTCAATCAGGATTGGCTTAATTCTTCACGGCTCTTTGCAGACCATAATTTTCTTACCCTTGTGTCAAAACCCATCCTTTTCCAAACTTCAAGCCAGCCGGTCATGCTGGCTATCCTTCCTCCTCATTCTCATTTTCTCTAAGTAATTGAAGTAGGCATGTCTTGGACATTTCTGAACTGCCCACCTTCCTGTTATATAGATCAATAGTACAATATATGTGGTACCTGCAGTCATGTTCATGCTCTATACTATAATATTTATGCAATCATGTATGTATTGGGCAGTGCTGCTCTATACTATGTCCATAGCTGAGTGTAGTTGGACCAGAGCAGGCTCTCTTGACCTAAGAGGAGCCAACTGATTGGTTCACCAGTGGAAAATGTGTTTTTCTGAAAATTTGAATTAAGTTTGCACAGACTTAAAGAGTGATATAACAATGGATTACAAGGGCAATGGTCTATCAGCACAGGTCTATTCTACTCCCCCACTCCCTGAAATCCTGGTTTTAACCTTTCCTGTATTCAATGCCTTATCTCAATCTCACTTTCCTTCTAACAACATTGGTATATATTCATTCACTAAGTGTATCAATCATCCTTATTCTAACCTTACTTTCCTTTCTGCCAAAAAACTGGCTTCCCTGATAAGTACTACAAGAACCCTGTATCAGGTAGCTACTGCTGTGTAAAATACAACCCAAAACTTTGTATTGTTGAAACAACAACCATTTATTTATTCACAGTTGTTCAAGTTAGTAATTTAGTCTCATCCCAAATGGGACCTGCCATGCATCTCTACTCAATCACAAGTTAGATATGTGGCTTTCCTGACCTTGGCTGTGCTCTCTACACATCACTGAAACAGCTGCTCTGACTTGGGACTGGTTTCATGGTTCCTCATTCCCCATGGGGCTGGCTTGGGGCTGGTCTCATGACATAATCAGAGATCCTGAGAGAGAAAGAGAGAAAGCATGCCAGTTTCCTTGACACCTAGACATGAAACCTACACATTGCCACTTCTGTCGCATCTGTTCAGCAAAGTAAGTCACAAGGACAGCCCAGACCCAAAGGGAAGAGGAATGGACTCTATATCTTAATGGGAGAGGGTGCTGGGTTCCATTGCAAAGGGTGTGGAGTTAAGAGGAGTGTAATCAGTTTGTAATCTACTACAAACTCACCCTTATGCGATCTCAGCTGCTTGGCTTTCTTACTTCTATGCAACATCTGTCCCCCTGTAGGAGGCTGCAGTACAGCTGAGCAGAATCCTTTCACCATAGAAATTAATCTCATGACAAAAATTACTGTCACCATATTGAGATGGGCTTTGCAAAGTCTTCAGACACTCTGAATTTTCCCGTGAGGACTCTTTCAAGTCCCTCATTGTCAGTTTCGAACTCTCTCCATTCTCCTTGAACCACATATACAACTATTTCAAACCTGTGAGAGAAAAAGATCAACACTGTTCATGTGATGCTTTATTCTATAAGTGCAGGTGTCATCACTCTTTGTTACAGCTCAGTAATATTGAAAGGTCTGGGTGGGGAAATATGCCAAATTTTATAAAGAAGGGAGTATAATCTGAAAAATGGCATTATTGTGGTGCCAGTCATCTGCAACTCATAAAATTAATGCATCACTTAAATGTAGAGTACAGTCAACATATCTAGTGTAGAAAACTGTGAAAAAGCCAAAACTTACCTCTCTCAATTATTAGTTGGAAACTGTGGGCAAGACGTTATCTTTTCTGGACATCTGTTTATTAATCTGTAAAATAAACAGGTGGAACAAAATGATTGGTAGGGTTACTTATAGCAAGAAATATATTCAACTAGAGAATGTGATCTGGAGACATAAAAAAATCATAAGTTTAATGCTCTGAAGAAATAAAACAAAACAGACCATTTGATGTTTAATGGATATTTTAAAAACATTCTTCTTAGAGATATTTTGCTCATGTATTTTTAAAACTTCTTTTTTTTCTTTTACTATAAGCACATTTAAAGAAAGACACAATTGTTCTATAATAGATACCCATCTGTTACTTATTTTATACTTTGTTACAATAACATATTTTCATACTTCTAGTATAATCACTTCCCTGTAAACAATGATAAAACCACCATTTAGGGTTGCAGTAATTTGAAGAAATGGAGAGTGTACAGATACAGTAATATTTCCAAACATGAGGAACATAATGCTTCAGCTATCACTAACAGTTAGCTTTCAGGATGGCCAACTTAAAGTTTATTTACATTTCTTGATTTATCAATTTTTAACTTTCTGTTAAATATCCACTCCCTCCAAAGACAGAAGATAGGCTGATATGCTGAGGCTGTATTCTCTTTCTAAGATAAATTTGGTGGGATTCATGGCCAATGCGTTACAATGATACCATGCTGAACGCCTCTACTGCAAAAGTAGAGCTATCATAGAAAATACAGAAAAAAAAAAAATGAGAATGACACACACAGGATTAACTTCACATTAAAACTTCCATTGAAAAATTAGGACTTTTGTAATGAAATCAGAAAGCAACTCAATAACCCCTCCACCCCACACTCACTTCTGCACATGCCCATTTTCAAGGCTATTTCTTCCCATAACATTGAGCTAGATTTGGAGCAGGTTCTATTTTTCCTGTGGTTACACACAGATAATGAAAAATCCTCCAATGTTATGTAGTCACAAAACGGTCTTATCTCTGTAATTAATATGTCCAGCCCCGTGTCATAACTGAACCTAAGTTGGATAAGTCTCTCCCTTCCCCAATGTGGGCCATCGGCTGCCGAGAAAACAAGGTAAGTGGCTTCTTCCTTCGTCCCTCCTGTTGCTTCCATGCCTCCTCATCTCTTTCTTTTTTTCCCCTAGTTTTATTGAGATATAATTGACATATAGCACTGTATAGGTTTAAGGTGTACAGCACAAAAATTTGACTTAACATACATTATGAAATTATTACCACAATAAGTTTAGTATCCATTATCCATCCATTATCTTATATAGATACAAAATTAAAGAAATTAGAAAAGAAATATTTTTTCCTCATTATGAGAACTCAGGATTTACTCTCTACACAATTTTTATATATAACATATAGCAGTGTTAATTATATTTATCATGTACATTACATCCCTCATAGTTATTTATCTTTTTTTTTTTTTACAGTAGGTCCTTGATGGTTATCTATTTTAAATACAGCAGTGTGTACATGTCAATCCCAAACTCCCAATCTATCCCTCCCCACACCCTTCCCCTCTGGTAACCATAAGTTTATTCTCTAAGTCTGTGAGTCTGTTTCTGTTTTGTAAACAAGTTCACTTGTATCTTTTTTTTCTTTTACATTCCACATATAAGCGAGAAGGCAAGGATCGAGAAGATGCAAGAAATGTTTAACAAGGACCTAGAAGAACGAAAGGACAAACAAACAGAAATGAACAATAGAATAACTGAAATGAAAAATACACTAGAAGGAATCAATAGGAGGATACCTGAGGCAGAAGAACGGATAAGTGACCTGGAAGACAGAATGGTGGAATTCACTGCCTCCTCACTGCTTTCTAACCGGTGCTGCGTTGGATCCATGCAAAGTGGGGTTGAGATCAGGGAAGGGAGGGAAGCGAAGAAAGAGAAGCAGGCAAACCCCTTTGTGACTAATACCATGGAGAGCTCTAGTGCTTTCTGTGCTTGGCTGGTATCAAAGATGACTCTTGTCATAGTGTGTGTGTGTATGTTCTTTAGAGAATCTTCCATCTCCTACATCACATTTGTAACCAATAAAGACACCTCTCTACTTGCTGGGCACTAATGACTTCTTCCTTAGCTACCAGCCCTCTGGGGCACACCCCACATCATCTGTGGGTGTCTCCAGCCCCTTCCTGGGCCCTCTGGATCAGAATCTAAGGACACCTCCTGTCAGCTCTCCCACATACATGGCCCGTTTCTGGACCATAGGAGACATTGGTGCACACTTGGGCCTAAAAAATCCTGGCAGCACAAGCCCATCACTAACCAGCTATATCTGCTTTGCTCCATCATCAGGGCTGCAAGCCCGTCGTCACCTCACACCTTTATTTTCCAGAGAAAGTTGTGAGAGCGCAGGCTCTGGGCAGTGCCATGTTCCTGGGATGTGTGTGCATTCTCTGGTGGTCACTCATTGGTTTCCAAACATAAGATCAAAGTAAAATACCCACCCCCCTTTGAACACACAAACTCGTTACAACATGGGGGAGGGCAGGGCTCACACATGGCTGGCTGTTCTCCCCTGATCCACACCCCTAACCTGGAATTACTTACTCAGCGTCTCCAAACTATTTCATAAACTGGACATCAGTTACCAATTAAAGCACTAGTTGTCAAACACTTTATTTTCCTGAAAGGGTGATTACTGACACCTCTATCTGGAATATACCAGCAAAAACTCAGGTGAAACTGGGACTAAAATAGTTATGATTCTATTTTAAACACACTGTTATCGATGTTCCAGACGCAAAACCATGAGTGGGGATTGCAGCCTCAGGCCTCATGAATTTCAGGTGACTTTCAGGTCCAAAGCAGAAGTGGCTGATGAGAAGGCAGATTCAGAAGGGAGCGGATGTCTAAGGAGGTCCACAAGTGAGGACCAGAGCTATGCCCACTGGGGAAGGCTGAGACAGCAGTAGGATTCTGATTCAAGGTTTACTTGAAATGAAGGGGCATAAATAGAGCTGGATCCTGGGAACACTGGCCAGGCAGATGGAAGTTTGGTCTCTATGACGGGTGTGTTTATACCATGGAAATAAGCAAATGCTTCTAGTAGCTGTGTTTTACCCTGGTGACTGGCTGTTAAATATTTACTAGTCCACTAACTGATATAATTATACATGCAATTCAATATAAAAATTAACATGAAACCTGGAGGTGGTGTTTAATATCAGAAAAAACTGGATTTAAGGCAAACTCTTGATATACATATATGGGTAACATATAATGATTCATAGAATGGCACAAGAAAGAATAAAAGTCATGAGCATATATATTAACATGAAATATATACAGGAAAAATCTATAGAAATACAAGGAAAAATTAATAATTCCACAACCTAAAAGGAAATTTTTAATATATTTCTCTTAGAAATAGATTAATCAAGCAGGAAAAATATTAGAAGGTAGATAGACACTTTGAACAAGAGAATTAAAGGGCTACATTTAATGGAAATTATAGAGATAAAATTTAAACAATAGGACATTTTAATGACCAATATTGAACATTATGATAAAAATTTTGATAAAAATCAGCATTGAATACAATTAAATCAGATATATATATTACCTAATACATTTTAAGCTGTAAGAAAAATTAAAACAATGTGATATGATTATTATTTTTAATTTGTGTTTCCATTTTCTAAGGCTGTGGTCAAATTTTTCCATGTACCTTATGTTTGCAGATACCCATATTCTGTAGTGAAATCATCAGACTTCAAGTCTCATTTTAAAACACTCAAAGAATTTCATGCAAGTTGATTAAAAATTTTAAATCAAAGTAGAAGGATTTTCAAGTGTCCTAGAAACTTATGCTCAGTGTGACAGGGAATGAAAATTCATGAAACCTGTTTGTACCATCATATTTAATTTCAAGGGCCAGAGATGCTGAGATAATTGGAATGACACATAGCAAAAATTCTGTCAAAGAAAAGGTAAAATGGATAATCATAGACAAAGCAAGAAATTGATTGATAAGACATGCTTGTCCAAAGGACACTGTGCACAATAGAATTAGAGATACAGCCAAAAATTTAAGTTCACTATTTCAGTTGTAAATATTAAAAATGCAGTATTATCCATTATCCACTGATGAAACTATTGTTGTGAACCCAGCAGTTTTTTGGTAATTACCAGCTTGGAGGTGTAAAAAGAATCCCTAAAGTCACAGTATACTGCAAATATTTGCTGATTTATAGAAATGGAGATAGAATTTTTAAACAATATTGTACACTGGCAGCACGGCACTTGCATAAATAAATATAGGGAAATGCAAAGATTTGTCCAATAAGAGACTTTCATCCACATTTCATAGTGTGATGTAAAGAAGGGTGCTCTGGCCAATGATGTATTATATGAAAAATTAGGAGATGTTGTTAAGGCTAGGCAATTGCCAACCATATTAAGAGCAGGTCATTGAATATTTGTTATTTTTTCTCAGCTTTATGAATATGGGGGTGGAGAATAAATTAATTCTTGCTTTATTCTGAAGTTCATTGATTTTTACTACGGGAAAGTTTCTTATTTTATTGACATTGTGAGAACTTTAATAACTTTTAATGAAACCTTTCAATATGAAAGATTTATGCTAGGCACAATATGATTGTTTTAAGAGACAGCATCTTGAAATGAAAATGTGTATATCAATGATCATTTACACTATTTTGTCTAAGAATATATGGTCTCAGTGTTCAGACTTCTCAGGAAATTCATTAAATCTTTTTGCTGTTTTTACTAATCTACACATCTGTGTTTGGATCCTCTAGGTGAAGAACGATTTTCTTTTAGACATAGAACCACTATGGCATGTTTATCCAAGTAATACTGGCTAAATATCCCTTCATTACTGAATAATCATAAATATTACAAGACTTCTCATTAAAGGACTTTTTTTTTAATTAATTAATTTATTTATTTTACTTTTTTGGCTGTGTTGGGTCTTCATTGCTGCGCACGGGCTTTCTCTAGTTGCGGCGAGCGGGGGCTACTCTTTGTTGCGGTGCATGGGCTTCTCATTGCAGTGGCTTCTCTCGTTGTGGAGCACAGGCTCTAGGCACATGGGCTTCAGTAGATGCAGCACGTGGGCTCAGTAGTTGTGGCTCGCGGGCTCTAGAGCGCAGGCTCAGTAGTTGTGGCGCACGGCCTTAGTTGCTCCACGGCATGTGGGATCTTCCCGGACCGGGGCTCGAACCCGTGTCCCCTGCATTGGCAAGCAGATTCTCAACCACTGCGCTACCAGGGAAGCCCAGGACTTCTTTCCTAGCGAGTATTTTTGCAATATTTGAATGTGCTTTTACAATTTATTGTTTATTTTTATTTCACAGTTTAATCTTTAATTTAATAAGGTTGTTTTGTTAACTTTTATTTATAACAAGTGTTACTGGTTTTCCATTAACACTAGTGATATAAAACTTTCATTTTAAGTATATTTTGTAACTAAAAATTGAGTGTATATAAAACAAAATAATATTAAGTAGATTATAATATATGTTGTCAACAGTTATTGCAATATACTTGGTAAATAAATAAATGAAGCTTGGGTACCATTTTGTCATATAATAATGAGTTGTAAATATTTTTGTGTTCCTTTTATATAAGAAATTATACAAGAAAGAAGAGAAAGGAGACATTTTAAAAATTAAAAAAATATTGATTTTCTAATCTATGTTGCGTGCTATAGTTGGCACTTTGGACACACTATCCTGTTTAATTCCTATGAAAATCTGATATTGATTTCTTTATCTCTAGTCTAAGATCAGAAAATAAAGCACAAAGTGACTAGAAACATAATCAAAATTCTTAATAACAAATTCTATGTAGCACATTTGAATTTCAGGCATTCTCACTGTGTAGTATTCTGCTTCAAGTGCATATATTGAATGGGACAGTAGATATAAACAATATGATTCCTTCCCCCAGAGCATACACAGAAGAGATGGACATAATAAAAAATGATGTTTCCAAAGCACTGTGAGTCCTGTGTAGCAACATACAAAGGGAATGCTGCTCTGAGCATCTACAAGACATGGAAAAGGAAGTGACTAATGCTCATGACCTGAGGATGGGCTGGAGCATTCCGACAGAAGAGAATAAAAGGTCAGTCAAAGTAGAGAGCTGAGCGGATGGACAGAAAGGAGTATATCATAATGCATAATGACCTAATAAGCAATTCCAAAATTAATTATAGATGCTTCAAAATGAAATCATAAAATTTCTCTGCAGCAGAGACTGCAGTTAAGATGTTTGTTCCATGTGCTTTCTCCCTGCCACATGCCTGAAGGGGAGTCCTTGACTGATTCTATCCAATTGGTTGAGAGAACAGAGCATGTGGTTTACAGGCTGGTGAATTTGAAAGGGCGCACCAACCACGATGTGGTTCTCTTTATCCCACCGTGGCAACATATAAAACTTTATGATGGCCGTGATCACGATCAAAGTGTCCTGTGTGCCTGTTCTTTATTTCATATTTGTCATGGAGGATTGTATCACCTGCATTGGGACCTGTACTGTTGATATAAATAAACCTTTAGTGAGTTAGGTCACTGAGATTTAGGGATCAATTTGTAACTATAACAAACCATAGATATTCTGACTAATACAAACACAATGAATAAAATTGCAATTAAAACGATAAACTGGAAAAATATTTGCAAAATAAGACAGAGGCTAAAATCAATAATGTGAAAAGTTCACACAAATTAATTAGAAAATGATTAACCCCCCTATAGACCAAAGTCTCAGAATATGATGAATTTGCAACATAAATAACTTCAAATTATATGAATAGATGTTCTTTATTCATTGGTAATTACAGAGATGAAGATTTAAACAATCACAGCATGCCAACTACTTTGTTTTCAAAATTAGCTAATATTCCAAATGATAAGGCCAGAGACTTGAAGAAAACACCACAAAATGTGGCAGGGGCATTCTCCGGTTGGCAGAGCATAGCTTCTCTTTGTTTTGGACACCTCCCATACATTTTCAATAAGCATGCAATGATTTTGTTATCAGGAAAACATTATCATTCAAAAACTAAAATCATTAAAAAAATCAGAATTATTTAAAATAATATTAGGTTAATATCTATATGGTAAAATCTCTTATAAGTATAAAACATTTCAAGAACTCCAAAAGAATATATCTATGAATTTAAATATATTTTAAAAGTACTTGGGTCATTAAGCTGTCATAAATAAATTGAAAAGTACAAAATGTTTTGTGTGAACATGAAACAAGATTCAAAATTTACAAACAGAGAGCTAAGATTATTCTAACAGCCTATAAATATCTAACTGTCAAGATAGGTAACAGAAGGACACAGAGACAGTAAAGAAACTGGTTCTGGTCCTGGTCCAGATCTGGGGACTCTGCCAGGGCTGGGGACAGGTGGAGGTGGAGCCCTGTGCCCACACAGTTCTGGATTCACCTGGCCTGAGCAATGAGCCTCAACCTTCACAGCAGCTATTCCTCCTGCACCCTTAAGTGTGGGAAGCTCTCTGCAGACAGTGACCTGGCAGCACTTCTTTTGTAACTAAAATGTATCCTACGGAGATGAGAGTGTAATAAATTGTCATCTTTGTCATAAAAATATGACCAGAAGGGAGGAGTCATGTCTTGAGTGAACGTCACACATTGAAAATGTCACAAGGGAGTTCTCTAGTAGCTGTGGAAACTTTAAAAACAGATTAAGTTCTAGCGCAAGAGATATCATTACAAATTTTATTAAAAAGATCAAGACGGATACAACACTACTTCAATAATTCGAACCACTCAGATCTCTAAAGGTTCAGCAGGGACATGAAACAAGCATCCACAACTGACGGCATGAAAACTCGCAAGGGAATACTCTATCTTCTGAATATCACATTTAAAAGTCTCTTCCACTGAAAGGAAATTTTCTCAAGATGGCTTTTACCTGAATACTATAAAAGAGATCTCCAACTTACTTAGACAGGCCATGCAATGCATCTGCATTGTTTCTCACTCGTGGGGAAGTTCTGAGCAAAATATTGAATGTTTTTAATTAATTTAATTTCTAAACTGTTTTTGGTTATGGAAAATGTGTTAGTCTCCAGTTTGAAGAGGAGACAAAATAAGACATCTGTTAAAAAACCATACCAATTAGGCCTCTGTCAACAAAAAGGACCACAAACTATAAAAAGCAAAAAGGAAGTTTATTTGGCATCTTAGAATTGCAATTCAGGGATCATAAATTCCAGAGGAAACCAGAAGAGTGTGCTACCAGAGGAAAATGGGCAGGGTGTTTTACAGAAAAAGGAGGGAAGTTAACACAGGCTTACACAATTTGTTTGAATCAGAGGGTAAGATTATTCTATACAGATGATTGGGTTATGGCATGAATATAGATCATGAACAGTTCCATCAGGCCTTTCTGTAGTAGACTAGATGTTTCCTGTCAGTAGAATGGTGCAAAGACTGAGGAACTGCTTCTTGAAGGGCTCAAGCTACCTGAGAAGCTGGTATTTCCACACCCATGTTCTTTCTCTGGAGTTTGCCTGTGTCTGGCTTGGCCTTCTCCAGCTAAGCTTGCAGGTTAGTTGATATAAGTCAGAGATGGCTTGGATCATAGGTCTGTATCGCAAGGTTAAATTCTTCTACAAGGTGGAGGGGTCCTCAGTGACCTTGGGAAATTACTTAGCTAGGGACCATAAGTCTGCAGGGACCTAAGGCTTCTGGTCTTACAGATTGTGGGTGCCATCAGGGTTCAAAGCAGTGACAAAGGGAAAGGTTTTTACAGGAGAGCTACTAGGTGGGGGAGATTTTGGAGGAAGAATAGGAGAATCAGAAAAATAGAATGGCAGCTCGGCAGGTTCTGGGTAAGCTGGAGTGAAAGGAGAATGAGGGGAAGAGGAGACCTCTTGAGGTTTTCCTGGAGTATTTAGATGAGATTAGAGATCTTTATTTGCAGTGGTGAGCTTGGAAACAGTACCCTGAAGTGAGGCAATTTTATTTTATTTCATTTTATTTAGTTATTTATTTTTAAACTTTCTTTTATTTATTTATTTATTTTTGGCTGCATTAGGTCTTTGTTGATACGCGCGGGCTTTCTCTAGTCGCGGTGAGCGGGGGCTATTCTTCATTGCAGTGCGCGGGCTTCTCATTGCAGTGGCTTCTCTTGTTGCGGAGCACGGGCTCTAGGCGCTCGGTATGCAAGAACCATCAGGAGTTCATCTTTGCCAAATCCACACTGGAGTGGAGGAAACAAATCCCAAGGGCAGAATTTACTTGTATCTGATAAGGAGCTCTAGACCTCCAGATAGCACTGTAAAAGATAAAAGCAGGTCACCAATGGGTGAAGGATACAGAGAGGAACTCATTCTTGTCTCAGAATTCTTCACAGCAACAATCGATGACAGAAGAGCAGAGAACTGCATTCACCAAACAAATCAGGAAATCAAGTACAATGATATTCATATATATAATAATATAAATAAAATACTTTAATTAGTATTTTTTAATTTTATAAAATATTTGTAATAATATATATACCCAGTCAGGTTACTATATACATATAACACAACAGTCAGAGATCCTCAAAGAAAAAAGCAAGCAACAGTAACCAAGTAAATCTGGGAAAATGGTGCCAAAACAAACAAAAAATGACTAAATGAAAAAATCCAGCCAATACAAGATAAATCATAAGAAAAATCTCAGAAATACAGAAGTTGTTGCAGAAAGACAAAATAAGTATTGAGTCAATTTAACTACAGAATCACGTCTACCCAACTGGAAGGGTTAAGATTTCAGACAAGACAGTAAATATTATGTCTTAGCAATGCAAAACAGTGAAAAACAAACACACAATTTGCAGGAGAAGCAGTATGGCCAAATTAAATCCCAATTATGCAATTTTAATAGCAGATATTCATCAATAATACTCTAAGAAATTTTCAGGGTTTATAAAATATTTTACCCCAAACCTTTGTGTGTATGGGTGCCTATAGAGTGAAACCGAACAGGACCCCATGGGACCCTATCGGGTATAAGAGCCCCACCGTGTCCCCTTTTCCTTAAGTGAAAGGCTTTTCTTCAGGCCTCCGCTGAGTTTCAAAAGGCTTGCTCAAGAGTTAATGATTAAGAAAATGTAAATGTGTAGTAACAAAGAATAGCTGTTGGGTGGGAAACTGATACCAATTTAAACAATAGATCAGCCATATAACATTTTTTTTTTTTTCCTGTATTTTTTACTTTCAAAATCTGGACGTTATCCCAGCACTGGCAATGTACTTGGGGCTCAAAACTATGCTTGAATTCATCGTTAAGTGGATGTATAATTTGTAAGTGAATGATAGGAGGTAGTATAAAGCAGTAGGAGGTATTCTGTTGCTTGTTTTTACATTTGCAAATTTGTTTGCCATTTTAAAATCTATCTTTCCTTTGCATTTCTCTTCCTCCTGCATTCCTTTCTCTTTATCATCCTCCTCTTCCTTCTTCTCTCTGATAATTGTGTGTGTGCATGTTTTACTTTTATTCCCTCTTTTTGTGAATTGCTATATTACATCCTTTACCAATTGTCCTATAGGTTTTTAACTTAAACTTGGTGCTTTGCTAGCCTCTTAATGCAATATACTAACTTTTGTGCAAATATTTATGCTATACTTTGTCTTTTTTATTTAAACTATTTTCTGGATTTTTTGAACACAATTTTTAACATTCTATTCAGTCAATTTCAAAAAGAATCAAAGTATTAAAGAGTCTATCAAACTTTTCTGTATGATTTTTGCCATAGCATATGAAAATATTCTTGTTTAGCACACAGTTACATAAATGTAAACAAATTCCTTTCATGGTTTTAATTATTTTATATTCAAAGTTTTTATTAAATTAAAATAAATTAATTTGAATATACTAAAGTTCTAATTTCAGTTATTTTCAAAACATTAATAACTTAGCTGAGTTGCCACTAATTAACTAAACAATCCCATTTTCATTTCTGTGGAATGCTACTTAGTCTCTCCATCCACGCTTCTACCATTTATTTCTATCTGTCCCATTCTGCTATGCTCTAGTACTTGAGGATAGGAAAGCTATTTCATCTTAAAATATTAATTTATTTTTGCAATTAGTCAACTCACTGAGTACTTATGTTAGTTTATGTAGATTTTCAGATTCTTCATAAAGTCAAAAATTATATACAAATAATATTTATCTTTTCCCTTCTGATAGTTATATCTCTATTTTAATTGATTTGGATAATTGTAGTAATTACTACAAGTTCTTCCACAACATGTATAGTGTTGCTGATAAACATCCTTTTTTTAATTCCTTGTTTTAACAGTTATGATTCCAATTTCTTATTAAATAAGATACTATATTTGACATAAATATCTTTTAATATCTTAAGGAGTTATTCTGTTCAGTTTCTTAAAGCTTAATACATTTAAATTCAAGGTTGCATGTAAAATCAATATTGGATGTTGAATTGTAATGTATTTTTTACATTTTCTGTACATTTGTAAAACATATTCATGGTTTGAATGGCTTGTCAGTTGTATATATAAACATTAATATCCCCTGTGTGTCATTCAATGTTTTTCTTTCCTTACATTATTTATTTATATCTTTTAAATATTTTGATTAATCTGTTTACAATCTCTCTCTAGTTGCCTGAATTTAGAGTTAATTTTTTTTTGCTTTAATGCAATCCAACAATTTGGTCATTTAATAAGGATAAAACATTTTAATCTCTTTAAGTATATTCTCATAATTAAATAGTATCTTTTAACATCTTGTTTCATAAATTTGTATGCTGTTTAGATATTTCTACTCTTTGCTACTTCAATACACTTCTTTGTGTATTTCTGTATGTACACATGTTCATAGCAGACTTTTTTTTTAACATCTTTATTGGAGTATAATTGCTTTACAATGGTGTGTTAGTTTCCGTTTATAACAAAGTGAACCAGCTATACATATACATATATCCCCATATCTCCTCCCTCTTGCGTCTCCCCCCACCATCCTTATCCCACCCCTCTAGGTGGTCACAAAGCACCTAGCTGAACTCCCTGTGCTAAGTGCCTGCTTCCCACTAGCCATCTACTTTACATTTTGTAGTATTTATAACTCCATGCCACTCTCTCACTTCGTCCCAGCTTACCCTTCCCCCCTCCCCGTGTCCTAAAGTCCATTCTCTAGGTCTGCGTCTATTCCTATCCTGCCCCTAGGTTCCTCTGAACCATTTTTTTTCTTTTTTCTTTAGATTCCATATATATGTGTTAGCATACAGTATTAGTTTTTCTCTTTCTGACATACTGCACTCTGTATGACAGACTCTAGGTCCATCCACCTCACTACAAATAACTCAATTTCATTTCTTTTTATGGCTGAGTAATATTCCATTGTATATATGTGCCACATCTTCTTTATCCATTCATCTGTTGATAGACACTTAGGTTGCTTCCATATCCTGGCGATTGTAAATAGTGCTGCAATGAATATTGTGGTACATGACTCTTTTTGAATTATGATTCTCTCAGGGTATATGCCCAGTAGTGGGATTACTGTGTCATATAGTAGTTCTATTTTTAGATTTTTTAGGAACCTCCATAATGTTCTCCATAGTGTCTATATCAATTTACATTCCCACCAACAGTGCAAGAGGCTTCCCTTTTCTCCAACCCTCTCCAGAATTTATTGTTTGTAGATTTTTTGATGATGGCCATTCTGACCAGTGTGAGTTGATACCTCATTGTAGTTTTGATTGGCATTTCTCTAATGATTAGCTGTGTTGAGCATTCTTTCATGTGTTTGTTGGCAATCTGTATATCTTCCTTGGAGAAATGTCTATTTAGGTCTTCTGCCCATTTTGGGGCTGAGTTGTTTGTTTTTTTGATATTGAGCTGCATAAGCTGCTTGTAAATTTGGGAGGTTAATCCTTTGTCAGTTGCTTCATTTGCAAATATTTTCTCTCATTCTGAGGGTTGTCTTTTTGTCTTGCTTATGGTTTCCTTTGCTGTGTAAAAGCTTTTAAGTTTCATTAGGTCTCATTTGTTTACTTCTGTTTTTATTTCCATTCCTCTAGGAGGTGGATCAAAAAGGATGTTGCTGTGATTTGTGTCATAGAGTATTCTGCCTATGTTTTCCTCTAAGAGTTTTATAGTGTCTGGCCTTACTAATACATTTTGAGTTTATTTTTGTGTATGGTGTTAGTGAGTGTTCTAATTTCAGTCTTTTACACGTAGCTGTCCAGTTTTCCCAGCACCACTTATTGAAAAGGCTGTCTTTTCTCCATTGTATATTCTTGCCTCCTTTATCAAAGATGAGGTGACCATATGTTCGTGGGTTTATCTCTGGGCTTTCTATCCTGTTCCATTGATCTATATTTCTGTTTTTGTGCCAGTACCATACTGCCTTGATTACTGTAGCTTTGTAGTGGAGTCTGAAGTCTGGGAGCCTGATTCCTCCAGCTCCGTTTTTCTTTCTAAAGATTGCTTTAGCTACTCACGGTCTTTTGTGTTTCCGTACAAATTGTGAAAATTTTTGTTCTAGTTCTGTGAAAAATGCCATTGTTAGTTTCATAGGGATTGCACTGAATCTGTAGATTGCTTTGGGTAGTATAGTCATTTTCACAATGTTGATTCTTCCAATCCAAGAACATGGTATATCTCTCCATCTGTTTGTATCATCTTTAATTTCTTTCATCAGTGTCCTATAGTTTTCTGCATAAAGGTCTTTTGTCTCCTCAGGTAGGTTTATTCCTAGGTATTTTATTCCTTTTGTTGCAATGGTAAATGCAGAGAAATGGTAAATTCTCTTTCAGATTTTTCATCATTAGTGTATAGGAATGCTAGAGATATCTGTGCATTAATTTTATTTCCTGCTACTTTACCAAATTCGTTGATTAACTCTAGTAGTTTTCTGGTAGCATCTTTAGGATTCTCTATGTATAATATCATGTCATCTGCAAACAGTGAAAGCTTTACTTCTTCTTTTCCGATTTGGATTCTTTTTATTTCTTTTTCTTCTCTGATTGCTGTGGCTAGGACTTTCAAAGCTCTGTTGAATAATAGTGGTGAATGTGGACAACCTTATTTTGTTCCTGATCTTAGTGGAAATGCTTTCAGTTTTTCACCATTGAGAACGATTTTGGCTGTGGTATTCTCATATATGACCTTTATTATGTTGAGGTAAGTTCCCTCTATGCCTAATTTCTGGAGCGTTTTTATCATAAATAGGTGTTGAGTTTTGTCAAAAGCTTTTTCTGCATCTATTGAGATGACCATATGGTTTTTCTCCTTCAATTTTTTAATATGGTTTATCACATTGATTGATTTGCATATATTGAAGAATCCTTGCATTCCTGAGATAAACCCCACTTGATCATGGTGTATGATCCTTTTAATGTGCTGTTGGAATCTGTTTGCTAGTATTTTGTTGGGGATTTTTTCATCAGTGATATTGGCCTGTAGTTTTCTTTCTTTGTGACATCTTTGTCTGGTTTAGGTATCAGGGTGATGATGGACTCATAGAATGAGTTTGGGAGTGCTCCTCCCTCTGCTATATTTTGGAAGAGTTTGAGAAGTATAGGTGTTATGTCTTCTCTAAATGTTTGATAGAATTCGCCTGTGAAGCCATCTGGTCCTGGGCCTTTGTTTGTTGGAAGATTTTTAATCGCAGTCTCAATTTCAGTGCTTGTGATTGGTCTGTTTATATTTTATATTTCTTCCTTCTTCAGTTTTGGAAGGTTGTGCTTTTCTAAGAATTTGTCCATTTCTTCCAGGTTGTCCATTTTATTGGCATATAGTTGCTTGTAGTAATCTCTCATGATCCTTTGTATTTTTGCAGTGTCACTTGATACTTCTTGTTCATTTCTAATTCTATTGACTTGAGTCTTCTTGATGAGTCAATTTTGTTTATCTTCTCAAAGAACCAGCTTTTAGTTTTATTGATCTTTGCTATTGTTTCCTTCATTTCTTTTTCATTTATTTCTGAGCTGATCTTTATGATTTCCTTCCTTCTGCTAACTTTGGGGTATTTTTTGTTCTTCTTTCTCTAATTGCTTTAGGTGTACTCTTAGGTTGTTTATTTCAGGTGTTTCTTGTTTCTTGAGGTAGCATTGTATTGCTATAAACTTCCCTCTTAAAGCTGCTTCTGCTGCATCCCATAGGTTTTGGGTTGTCGTGTTTTCATTGTCATTTGTTTCTAGGTATTTTTTGATTTCTTATTTGATTTCTTCAATGATCTCTTTGTTATTAAGTAGTGTATTGTTTAGCCTACATGTGTTTGTATTTTTTACAGATTTTTTCCTGTAATTGATATCTAGTCTCATAGTGTTGTGGTCAGAAAAGTTACTTGATAGGATTTCAATTTTCTTAAATTTACCAAGGCTTGATTTGTGACCCAAGATATGATCTATCCTGGAGAATGTTCCATGAGCACTTGAGAAGAAAGTGTATTCTGTTGTTTTTTGATAGAATGTCCTATAAAAATCAATTAAGTCCATCTTGTTTAATGTATCATTTAAAGCTTGTGTTTCCTTACTTATTTTCATTTTGAATGATCTGTCCATTGGTGAAAGTGGGGTGTTAAAGTCCCCTACTATGAATTTGTTACTGTTGCTTTCCCCTTTTATGGCTGTTAGCATATGCCTTATGCATTGAGGTTCTCTTATTTTGAGTGCACAATATTTACAATTGTTATATTTTTTTTTTGGATTGATCCCGTGATCATTATGTAGTGTCCTTCTTTGTCTCTTGAAATAGTCTTTATTTTAAAGTCTATTTTATCTGATACAAGAATTGCTACTCCAGCTTTCTTTTGATTTCCATTTTCATAGAACATCTTTTTCCATCCCCTCACTTTCAGTCTGTATGTGTCCCTAGGTCTGAAGTGGGTCTCTTGTAGACAGCATATATACGGGTCTTGTTTTTGTATCCATTCAGCCAGTCTGTCTTTTGGTTGGAGTATTTAATCCATTTACATTTAAGGTAATTATCGATATATATGTTCCTATTCCAATTTTCTTAATTGTTTTCGGTTTTTTATTGTAGGTCCTTTCCTTCTCTTGTGTTTCCTGCCTAGAGAAGTTCCTTTAGCACTTGTTGTAAAGCTGGTTTGGTGGCGTTGCATTCTGTTAGCTTTTGCTTGTCTGTAAAGGTTTTAATTTCTCCATCAAATCTGAATGAGATCCTTGCTGGGTAGAGTAATCTTGGTTGTAGGTTTTTCCCTTTCATCACTTTAAATATGTCCTGCCACTCCCTTCTGGCTTGCCGTTTCTGCTAATAGATCAGCTTTTAACCTTATGGGGATTCCCTTGTATGTTATTTGTTGTTTTCCCTTGCTGCTTTTAGTATTTTTCTTTGTATTTATTCTTTGACAGTTTGATTAATATGAGTCTTGGCATGTTTCTTCTTGGATTTATCCTGTATGGGACTCTCTGTGCTTCCTGGACTTGATTAACTATCTCTTTTTCCCATATTAGGGAAGTTTTCAACTATAATCTCTTCAAATATTTTCTCCGTCCTTTTCTTTTTCTTTTCTTATTCTGGGACCCCTATAATTTGAACGTTCGTGCATTTAATCTTGTCTCAGAGGTCTCTAAGACTGTCCTTAATTCTTTTCATTCTTTTTCTTTATTATGCCCTGAAGTAGTTATTTCCAGTATTTTATCTTCCAGGTCACTTATCTGTTCTTCTGCCTCAGTTATTCTGCTATTGATTCCTTCTAGAGAATTTTTAATTTCATTTATTGTGTTGTTCATCATTGTTTGTTTGCTCTTTAGTTTTTCTAGGTCCTTGTTAAACGTTTCTTGTATTTTCTCCATTCTATTTGGAAGATTTTGGATCATCTTTACTATCGTTACTCTGAATTCTTTTTCAGGTATACTCCCTATTTCCCCTTAATTTGTTTGGTTTGGTGGGTTTTTACCTTACTCCTTCATCCGCTGTGTGTTTCTCTTTCTTCTCATTTTGCTTATCTTACTGTGTTTGGGGTCTCCTTTTCACAGGCTGCAGGTTCGTAGTTCCCATTGTTTTTGGTGTCTGTCCCCAGTGGCTAAGGTTGGTTCAGTGGGTTGTGTAGGCTTCCTGGTGGAGGAGACTAGTGCCTGTGTTCTGGTGGATGACGCTGGATCTTGTCTTTCTGGTGGGCAGGACCACGTTCAGTGGTGTGTTTTGGGTTGCCTGTGAACTTATTATGATTTTAGGCAGTCTCTCTGCTAATCGGTGGGGTTGTGTTCCTGTCTTGCTAGTTGTTTGGCATAGGGTGTCCAGCACTGTAGCTTGTTTGTCATTGAGTGGAGCTGTGTCTTAGCATTGAGAAAGACATCTCTGTGAGAGCTTTCACCGCTTGATATTTCATGGAGCTGGGAGGTCTCTTGTGGACCAATGTCCTGAACTCGGCTCTCTTACCTCAGAGGCACAAGCCTGACACTGGCTGGAGCACCAAGACCCTGTCAGCCACACGGCTCAGAAGAAAAGGGAGAAAAAAAGAAGGAAAGAATGATAAAAATAAAATAAAATAAAACAAAGTTATTAAAGGGACTTCCCTGGTGGTGCAGTGGTTAAGAATCCGCTTGCCAATGCACGGGACACGGGTTTGAGCCGTAGTCCAGGAAGATCCCACATGCCGCGGAGCAACTAAGCCCGTGTGACACAGCTACTGAGCCTGCGTTCTAGAGCCCGCGAGGCACAACTACTGAGCCCGCGAGCCACAACTACTGAAACCCACGCACCTAGATCCGATGCTCTGCAGCAGGAGAAGCCACTGCAATGAGAAGGCCACGCTCTGCAATGCAGCGTAGCCCCCACTCACCGCAACTAGAGAAAGCCCGCACGCAGCAACAAAGACCCAACACAGCCAAAAATAAAATAAATGAGCAAATAAAAGCAATCATTAATAAATAAATAAAGAGGATACTTAAAAAAATAAAGTTATTAAAATAAAAAAAATAATAATTATTTTAAAAAATTGAAAAGTAATAGAAAAAAGAAAAGAAAAAAAAGAAAGAAAGAAAAGGCAACCAATCCAAAAAGTAAATCCACCAATGATAACAAGCACTAAAAACTATACTAAAAAAAACAAACAAACAAAGAAACACAGACAGGCAGAAACCTAGGACAAATGGTAAAAGCAAAGCTATACAGACAAAATCACACAAAGAAGCATACACATAAACACTCACAAAAAGAGAAAAAGGAAAACAATATATTTATCTATATATAAGAAGAAAAAAAAAGGAGTAAGAGAGCAACCAAATCAATAAACAAATCTACCAATGATAATAAACTCTAAATACTAAACTAAGATAAACATAAAGCCAGAAACAAATTAGATGCAGAAAGCAAACCCCAGTTCTATGGTTGCTCCCAAAGTCTACCGCCTCAATTTTGGGATGATTCATTGTCTATTCAGGTATTCCACAGATGCAGGGTACATCTCGTTGATTGTGGAGATTTAATCCGCTCCTCCTGATGCTGCTTGGAGAAATTTCCCTTTTTCTTCTTTGTTTGCACATCTCCTGGGGTTCAGTTTTGGATTTGGCCCTGCCTCTGCATGCAGGTCGCCTGAGGACGTCTGTTCTTCGCTCAGACAGGACGGGGTTAAAGGAGCAGCTGATTAGGGAGCGTCTGTTCTTCGCTCACTCAGGCCGGGGGGAGGGAGCGGTACAGAATGTGGAGCAAGCCTGCATGTGGCAGAGGCAGGCATGACATTACAACAGCCTGAGGCATGCCGTGTGTTCTCCCAGGGAAGTTGTCCGTGGCTGATGGGACCCTGGCAGTGGTGGGCTGCACAGGCTCCTGTGAGAGGAGGTGTGGATAGTGACCTGTGCTTGTACACAGGCTTCTTGGTGGCTGGAGTAGCAGCATTAGCATTTCATGCCCGTCTCTGGTGTCTGCGCCTGTTGCCACAACTTGCACCCATCTCTGGAGCTCTTTTAGGCGGTGCTCTGAATCCCCTCTCCTCGCGCACCCTGAAACAATGGTCTCTTGCCTCTTAAGCAGGTCCATACTTTTTCCCTGACTCCCTCCCAGCTAGCTGTGGCACACTAGCCCCCTTCAGGCTGTGTTCACGCAGCCAACCCCAGTCCTCTCCCTGTGATCTGACTTCTGAAACCTGAGCCTCAGCTCCCAGCCCCCACTTACCCTGGTGGGTGAGCAGACAAGCCTCTCAGGCTGATGAGTGCTGGTCGGCACCAATCCTCTGTGCAGGAATCTCTCTGCTTTGTCCTCTGCACCCCTACTGCTGTGCTCTCCTCTGTGGCTCTGAAGCTTCCACCTCCCCACCCAGCCCCTGTCTCCACCAGTGAAGGGGCTTCCTAGTGTGTGGAAACTTTTCCTCCTTCACAACTCCCTCCCAGAGGTGCAGGTCCTGTCCCTATTCTTTTGTCTCTGTTTTTCCTTTTTTTCTTTTGCCCTACCCAAGTACGTGGAGAGTTTCTTGCCTTTTGGGAATTCTGAGGTCTTCTGCCAGCATTCAGTAGGTGTTCTGTAGGAGTTGTTCCACATGTAGTTGTATTTCTGATGTATTTGTGGGGAGGAAGTTGATCTCCACTTCTTACTCCTCCGCCATCTTGAAGGTCTTGCCAGACTTCTTCTTAATAGTCAAAAGTTGTAAGCAGTTAGAGTATCAATTAATAGCTGGACTAATGAATATATTGCAGTATATTCATACAAAGTTATAATACATGAAACAAAAAACTAGAAAATAAACTAACTGATCTAGGACACACAAGTTAATAAAAATACATATTTTCTTTTCAAACTCTTCCATGGTTATTGTTTGGTATGTATTGTTGCTCTTACTGTTTCATATTTGTCTTTTATCTCTTGTCTTAAATTTATCAATTGTTTTATGATTTTCCAAAGCACACATTTAAGGTGACATTTATTTAGTGCCTACTGCATAGCTTTGTAGTAAAGATACTTCATACCTTCAATTTTTATAACCTACACAAACTAATAATATTAATAATAATAATAACTTTACATTGTTGACTGTATACTTGACTCCTTTATGTAATTAATACAGATAATTCTCCCTAACCCTATAACATAGATATATTTTTATCCCCCTTTTACAAATGATGTTGAGGACAGAGAGGTTAAATAACTTGGCAAAATTATACAGCTAGTAGGGATGGAGCTATTAGCTGGAGATGTAATTTCTGAGAATGAAGCAAATTATGTTATAAAGCACTTACCCCAAAATGTAATAAGCAATCAAAATGGTGGATTATTTTGGCTGACAGATGATCTATAATAGTCTTATTACCATTCCAGATAATTTCTTATCACTTTGTGTTAGCCTGGAGCTAATGTTTTTCTATCTTAGAATCTACATACAGATAAACCTGTTTGCTTCAATAACTCTGTTATAGGGTCATTATTATATTAAACTCTACTTCATTATACTAAGCAAATTATAAATGACCTCCCTGCATAGTGAGGTTTTTGTTTTTGTCTTTTAAAGACTTAAAGCATAAGGGCTATTATTTTTTTAATCCTCATAGTATCTCTAGGTATCTTTACATAGTATCTTTATTTTCAGGAAGACATTTGGATAAATATTATCTAAAAATCTCAGTAGATAAACAAGGAATTTAGAAATTGGAAGCTGTTTATTATCTATTCATGAGAAAATTTATAGACATTGGACATCAAGGGAACATTGTTATGACACAAAATGTATTTCAAACAGATTAATTCTGTTTGAAATGCCCATTCTTTTATTAAACAAATATTTATTTATAGGCAAATCTCTGCTGTTGTGAAATTTATAATCTAGTGAAAGGAGATAGACAAAATATAAGTAAATACTTAAATTACATAATATATTGGACGAGCTCTGTGAAGAAAACTAAAGCAGGCGAGAAATACAGGTAACATGGGGGGACTATGATAGAAATACTAAATACATAGGTATACTAATGTGTGTGTATATTACATATATACATATATATAATGTGCGTATATATACACTATATATACATATATATTGTGTGTGTATTTATATATATATATATACATATATATATATACAGCAATTTTGTAAATGCATTTATCAAGGAAGATAGGTTATCTCTCTAAAGTGTTTGAATTTTTCAGAAATTGTCATTTTTTTCATTTTGGTAAGAACTTTTCTAGATAACATCCTCCTGATTTAACCATGTTGCACATGGCAGAATTTCATTTCTGTTGTTGTTGTCCTACGTTGACAAATTATAATCACCTCCAGAAAATTTATTTTCTCTGTACTAAAGTCCTGTGTGGTCTTCCTATTCATTCCTTTCTCCACCATCCCCTGGGAATTACTGATTTTTTTACTGTCTCTATAATTGTGTCTTTTCCAGAATGTCATGTATTTGGAATTATACATCATGTAGCCTTTTCAAATTGACTTCTTTCACTTAGTAACATACATTTAAGGTTCCTCCATATCTTTTCGTGGCTTGATATCTCATTTCTTTTTAACATTGATTAATATTCTATTGTCTGGATATACCACAGTTTATTTACCCATTCACTTACTGAAGACATCTTGGTTGTTTCTGAGTTTTGGCAATTATGAATAAAACTGCTATAAATATCCACATGCATGTTTTTGTTCAGTCATATATTTTCAACTCCTTTGGATGAGCATGATTGCTGGATTTATGGTAAGAGCATGATTAGTTTTGTAAGGAATCTTCAGACTATCTTCCAAAGTGGCTGGTGTCATTTTGCATTCTCACCAGCAATGAATGAGAGGACCTATTGTTCTACATCCTTGCCAGCATTTGGTGTTGTCAGATTTTAGCCATTCTAATAGGTGTATAGTGGTATCTTTGTTGTTTTAATTTGCATTTCCCTCATGACATGTGATGAGAAGCATCTTTTCATAGGATTTTTTGCCACCTGTACACCTCCTTTGGTGAGATGTCTGTTAAAATATTTGGTCCATTTTTTGATTGAATTGGTTGTTTTCTTACTGTTGAGTTTTAAGAGTTATTTGTACGTTTTGGATGACTGTACTTTGTCAGATGTGTCTTTTGCAAATATTTTATCCCAGTTTTTGACTTGTGTCATTTTCTTGGGATTTAGTTCTTTTTTAATGCTGAACACTATTCCATTGTATCTATATACCACATTACTTTTATCATCCACTGATTGACATTTAGGCTGTTTCCATATCTTGGCCATTGAGAATAATGCTGCAGTGAACATGGGAGTGCAGACATCTTTTCAAGATCCTGATTTTAATTGTTTTAAATAAATACCCAGAGGTGGGGTTTCTGGATTCTATAGTAGCATATTTCTAGGACTCTCCATACAGTTTTCTATAATAGCTGTGTCAGTTTAAAATCCTACCAACAGTGTGAAAGTGTTTCCTTTTATCCATGTCCTCACTAACACTTACCTTTTTTTTAAAATAATAGCCATCCTAATAGGTATAAGGTGATATCTCATTGTGGTTTTGATTCTAATTTTCCAGATTATTAGTAATCTTGAGTAACCTTTTCATATACATTTTGGCAATTTGTATGTCTTTTTGGAAAAATGTTTATCAAGTCCTTTCTCTAATTTTTAGTTGGTTTATTTTATTTTATTTTGCTAGTGAATAGTAGAAATTCCTTATACATTTTAGAAATTAACTTCTTATCAGATATATGGTTTGCAAATATTTTCTCCTTTTCTGTAGGTTGCCATGTTGCCTTGTTAATTGCTTCCTTTGCTGTGAAGAAGCTTTCTAGTTTGATGTAACCCCATTGTCCATTTTTGCTTTTGTTGCCTGTGCTTTAGGTGTCATATCTAAGATATCATTACCAAGATCAATGTCGTAAAGCTTTTCCCCTATGTTTTGTTCTAAAAGTTTTATAGTTTTAGGTCTCACATGATAATGACATTCAAACCTTATATTTAGGTATTTAATACATTTTAACTTATTTGTGTATGATGTAAGATTCCAACTAAATTATAAAAAGCTTTTAGAAAATAAACACTTTGTTTTCTCCCATTCTTTCCTACCTGTATGCACTTAGTAGGAAGATAGAACCACATTCCCTGAAAAATTAGAAAAATTAAATGATTAAATTAGCAAAGTTACTAGTTTTTTCTAAAATTAAATCAAAATAGCCCTCCCAGCACAAACTCTGAAATTTTCAAACACATAAAAGTGCCCATACCATCTTAACCCAAATGGCAATCTCTTTCCCGTGCTGCTAAAAATAATTAGTTGATTTGTGGTCTTTATGAGTGCTTTTTCACTCCATAAGATAAATTTTTTTAAATCCTTTCTATATTGTAATTTTTAAGGAATATGTGTGTAAAAATCTGAAGTATGTTTGAGCTATGTAAGACTTCATTTATTACCACCCAATAAATTTTGATAAAATTTTAACTCATTAAAAATTAATTATAAAAATGGAAAAATTTAAATGGAGGATAATTTTAAGAACTGTTTTCCTATTTTCTAGCAAATTTAAATTCATATTTTAATCTTGCATAATAAATTGTGGGCTATCTCTCCTACATCTTCAATCATTTTTTAAGGTTTTTTGGGATATAACACTAAGACATTTGGAAAACATCAATTATTTGTTATCACATACCACATTCAGAATGCATAGAGTTTTTAATTCTTACTTTAAATTCCACAGCATGGATGTACTACTAATTACCTTCTTAGAACCTTTTGCAAGATTTTCCTTTTTCCAGTATTTTTTAAATCAAAAAACACTTCACATATAATTCTTGTATCTGCAACAACACACACATACACACACACACACACACACAGTTGACCCTTGAACAACATGGGTTTGAACTGTACTGGTGCACTTATGCACAGATTTTTTTTTCAATAAATACTACTGTATTACATGATTGACAGTTGGTTGAATCCAGGGATGTGGAACCACAGATAGGGAGGGCCATCTGTGGAACGTGAGCATCTGCCAATTTTGGTACCTGTGGAGGGTATTGGAACCAATCCCTCACAGATTTTGAGGGATAACTATATTTATTATTTCAGTGAGTGAAAAATAGCCATTTAGAATTTTATTTTTTGTATATGAATTTGAAAATCTTTTTCTCTGTGTATTAGAAATGTATAAAGCCTTCAAAATTTTTCTTATACTATCAAAAATATCACTGTTTACTTTAATGGCTTAATTTCATTATGTTTAAATCATTAGACCTCTGGGATTTACTTTGAAATAATGAGGGAGATATAGACCCAGACTTTTTCAAATTGGTAGCCAGTATCCCACCTAGCATTTACCAAGAAAACCAATATTTTCCCTCTGATTATAAATGCCACATTTTATTAAATCCTCTTATAATATGGAGCTATCTTTAGACTTTCTTGACTTTTCTTCTGTACCACAAGTTTTTAGTCATTATCATTTCATAATTTATTAAATATTTGATAGGGCTGATTTCTAATCATAACTCTTGATTCTAGTCTTTTCTTGGCTATTTGTATTTATTTATTTTTTCAATTAAAAAATAAATCAAATACATAGCAACTATAGACAAATTCCTATACAGTAGACACTTTTTCACAATTGAGTCTGAGTATATAAGAAATTGTATGAATTGTAGGTATTCTTATTAATTTGAGTCATCTTTTATGTTTCTCCATGAAGTGTTGCAGTTTTATTTAAAAATATCTACACATTTTTGTTATGTTTATGCCTACATACTACTTTTTAACAGAAGCAACTTTAAAATGCAAATTACATCTAATCTTCATATATCATAAATGAATTGTTTTACAAGAGAGAAATATGGCATAAATGTTCTAAATAATCTGCTAAACAGAAAATTAATTTTTGAGCTTATACCCTGTGGTGGAAAAGGTGATAGCCAATTCCAGTGGGTAAATAAAACAGAGTTGTGCCCTCATTGAGCTTACAGTTTAATGGGTGAAATAGATTATGAAAAACTAAGCAATAAAAAATAAACAAACAACCTCAGGAACAGAACTGATCTTTTGTTGCCAACTCCTGAGCATTTCCAACTACTTCACACGTCATCATGTTTTATGTCCAGCATATGGGCCTTTTAGTGCTCTCATCTGTCTATTAGAGTAGCCAGAATAGCCAGCATGGTCATGCTGCACACAGCTAATTGAACTGGGAGCATGGCTCAAGTTTAAATGTGCAATGTAGAGTAGAGAAGTGCACAATTGCTCAGATAAAGAATAACAATATTAAAGTTGTTGAAGCAATACTGTTTACTATTTGAAGTGCATAGGTAGCTGATAATATTTTTCAGTAGCATTGGATTAGTGTGTGTGTGTGTGTGTGTGTGTGTGTGTGTCTACAGGAAATGCACCCATGGGGACTGCCATGTTGATATAATTGACTGGATCATGAAAATAGCAATCAAAACTGTTCAGCCCTCTTTTATATGCACAAGCTACTCATATAATTTTATTTGAAGAAATAACTCATGATTAATTTTAAGAAGAATAAAGAGATAAGCAATTCTATGATTAATACTTTATCAGTATTTATAGTATTAAACTTTACAGTTTATCAAATATTTTCCACTTATTGTTTTAATTGGTCCTCAGAATAAATTGTTAAAATCAGAAAGCCATATTTTTATTTATGTATTTTGTGATAAGAAAATTGTAGTTTAAAAGGCACAATGTTTTGAATAAGTTTCCATTGCTACAAAGGGGTTTGAGAGTAGAACTTTTAATGTAATAAAATTAGTAACATAAAAGTATAGTGTGAGTATCAAAGCATATTACATTTTAAGGGTTAAATGTCTATCTTTGCTGTTTCTGCTAAGCTACATAGACAGTTCTTTACATGTTCTTCCACCATTGCTCTGCTTATCCAATTGATAATGGTACTGAATAGTATTTTTTACCTTTTTCAGATCAATAAAAAAGTGTGTAAGACTTTTATGTGTGTTAAATGTGTAGTCTTTTCTATGCATAAAATATTTTATTTGAAATGAGGTGTTAGTTGCATTTGAGAACCAACAACAAAGAAAAGCCATACTCATATAAATTTTTATATGAAGTAAATCATGCATTTCTATCTAAAAAATCTATGAGATTAAGAAGACAATTTTCTGATATAGTAATAACAAAAATAAAACAATTTGCTTAATGTTTTGTTCTTACTGACTTTCATTTCCATGAAATCTGTAGAGTTCTTTGAATACAAACAATTATGGGAACAAATAGAAGACCAGTGTAATAATACCTCCAACACTCTAGAAATGACAAATAAATATATTGTGCTCCAAATGAAAATTCAATATTCTCTTTGTTGTGTTGCACAAAACTGTGTAATACAGGAAACAAATCTAAAATACAATAATATCACATCTGTTTTCTATATCTCTTGAATAACTGTAGTGTTCTCTCATCTAGTGCAGAAAGTGAAATTTCCAATTTTCACTTCCAAGGTGATTCATCTTTAGATATTCTATTCCTTTTGAACCAATTTTCAGATTATACTATAGGCCAAGACAAGGTTTCTAATTTATATAGGAGAAGCATCTTGTTTCTCAACTTAGAAAGTTACATCTAACTGAAACCATTATTAGTGAAAGGATAACTTCGGAAATGATACCACATGGCCTCTTCCTGTGAGAAACACCTCAGGCATTTGCTAAAAATAATTATTTCAATCTATAGTTTGAGGCAGATATTATATATTGCAACATATGTGGCATATATTTTGAACTATAGTTCCTTCTGAATTTCATTAGGTAGAACACTGTCTAAATAAATTATTACTTTGTTTTTCAATCTTATGTCATCCAGGTTGTGCTGTTATTTATATCTGTGTGTGCACTCAGAAACTGCTTTCTACATTTTTCAACTTGTTGCAAAATACTGAAAATGCTAAAAATCATTTATATGCAAGTCCAAGTGTAAAATTAGTTTCATTACCCTTGACCTGAGTCACTAATGAGTATAAATTCTTATAATGGACTGTATGATTCCTCGAATTTACCTTGAATATACTTACAAGGAAGGCATGAACTAGCTAGAATTACTTGCATGTATGTAACATGCCAGGCATTGTTTTAGCTTTTTTGCACACATCATTTTTCTCTAATCCACCTAACTACCTTATGAAATAAATAGTATTGTTTTTCTCACTTTAGAAACATATGGGGTTTGGCTAAATAAAATAACTTGACCAAATTCACACAGTTCCTCAGAGTTGAAGCAATGATTCTAACTCAGGTCTACCTAGCTGAACCACCCTCTGTCTCCACTGTCTTACTGATCAACCTTCAGGTAACAATGTCTTCCTCCCAGAGGATTTGGTATTCTATTCATGCATCCTTGCAATAAAAATTTCTGCCTCTGGTCTCTTTTCAACCTGTCACATATTCAGTTCTATTTTGCTCTGAATTCTCAGCTACCTTGATTGGTAATATCTATCAGTATCATCTCAAACACTAAGAAATGAAAATTAGGAGTCCAATAAGGATATATTTGACATTTTTATATCAGTTTATTTTAATGTAGCCTTAATTAATGAATATACTTTGATTGTGGTAGAAACCTGGTTCTGAGTCCCTGCTCCACCAATTAACCATGTGATACTGTGGCTGTTGTACAAGAGCCATTCCCAGTGGCCACACACGAGGGTTCAGAGTAAACTGTGCAATGAGAGAGACATGGATTTTTTAAAATAAATAAATAAATAAATAAAAACAAGCTGTACTGAGCAAAGAGTAATGTTCTAAAGTTTATTCAGCAGAGACTAGAAGAAATGGGTCTCCCACCTTCCCTCCTTTCACAGAGACCTGCACTGTGGCTGACCCACCAGCAGAGGAACTGTAACACTTTTGATCTCATGTTCTCATAGGGCAAGTGTGAGAAAGCAGCCTTGCAGCAGAGGAATTAATGGACTGTTTACTGCTAAGTCATGTTGTTTTGGGGTACTATGGTAAGCAGCTCCTTTGCCCCTTTTCTGTGTGTTCATCTTTGTTTGCCTCAGAGCTTAATCATAAAGATAAGGTCACTAAGCAACATTTAACCTAGCTCCTGATTTCTGCTTTACTAAATATACACAACACCTTACCTAGCCAGTTGATTCCTTTCCTGAATTAGAAGGAGTAAGAATGAAGAATTAAGCAGATAAAGAATGACTGACTCTCTACCCTTAGCTTCCTCTTAGTAAATTTGTAGGCGGACCTCATGCGTGCAGGCAGACCATGTGGGCAAGAGAACAGCTGATTGAGGCAGACCACATGAGCAAGACAGCGTCCCATGGGAGATCAGGAGAAGTCAGCAGGTCTGCACGCAATGGAAAAATAACAAAGAATCTGACCTCCTGCCTTAATGATTAACTGAGATTGTTTCCCCCTTTTCTCTTTAAAAATTGACATGGCTGAGCAGGATCTTCAGAGTTGGTCTCTGCACACAAGTCCACCTTCACCTCAGATTGTCAGCTTTTCTGAATAAAGTGTCTTTCCTTTCTACCACCATTTGTCCCTCAATTATTGGCTTTCAAGTAGTAAGCAGCTGAATCTGAGTTCAGTAACGCCACATAATGGAGTTTTATGGGAACATGATCTGCTTGGCCCTAAAGACATTGGAGATGTCGGGATGTTAGTGCAACGTGGCTGGAAGGAAGAATGTACACACCCCGAGGGAAATAAGTGAGCTCCAGTTTAGCTCCAACCCTGGAGAAAACGGTTCCAACTCACAGGTCTCCAGGGCAATCCAGGTGTCACCCTGAACCATTTCCAGATAATTTTGCTCTTTGAATCACAATGCCTCATTTATTTCATCTGCAAATGGTGCCAGTAATATTAGCTACCTTATAGAATCATTAAGAAAATTAAATGAGTTAATTTATAAACAGGTGCCTGGAATATAGTAAAGGAGATGTTACTTAGTGTTATTACCAATTTATTCTATGAAACAGGTCCATCATCCCAGGCACAGGGTCCAGACAGTTGCATATAAATTGAATACAACCCTCAACACACAGCAAATTCCAATGCATTTAATGAAATATTTCTCTATTCTTTTTTTTTTTTTAACTTTTAATTATTTATCTGTTGACTATTCAGTGGAATATTTTTTGCAAATAGTGACAGAGAATTGGTTTTAGAAATTGAATGAGGGCTTTGGAGTCTGGCAGACTTGTTTTGTATTGAATTTGCTTCACTTACTATATATGAGTGGCTTTGGGCAAGTTGCTTAACCACTGTGAGCCTCAGTTTCTTCATTTGGAAAATCAGTTAAAACTTATATCCTGAGGTCATCAGGATGATAAAAGTAGATAACACTCAAATGCTGTCTGACATATTACGGGTGCTTAATTAATGCTAATTCCTTCCCTTGCCCTGCATAGGATTAATAGTCTTCTCAAATGTAAAGTTTATTTAAAAAAAAAACAAAATTAAGGTTTATTTGATTTTAAGATTGCTAAAGAAGACAGACACTTTGGCTATTTAGTTGATTCAGCTGTCTGGTGGAGTTCCTTAGAATTAAAGTAGTATTATTGCTTGTGAATTTTTTATGAGATTGAAGTTACTTACATAACAGATGCTGTGGCCTAAAACTATAATGTTAATAGTAAGTTATGCTCCGTTTCAGAGGCTTTCAACAGATTTAAGCACTTTTGAGTAGGATGCTTTGTGTTTTTGTAGCATTCCAAAACAGTCAACCAAATCATCTAACAATATCTGAATGTTGTGAATTTTGAAGACAGTTCCATTGTTCACATTAGGAAGGGGGATACTAAGGAACACCCCTTCACAGCACCATTTAGATAACAAACGATTCCTTTTTTAAGGCAAAAAAGTCACTGCCCTTTTAGACTCACCAACATGTGACAGCATAGTTACCCTGCTCTCCCACCAATACACACATACCCAGGCTCTCTGGAGGAAGGAAAATTACAAAGGATAATAGAATCATCAAACTTGAGCATACACTTCTCTGCAGCTGATTCTCCTATTGCCCCATTAGCCCAAGTGGCTGCACTAACTCAAGCCTTCAGCAGACTTCTCTGACATGACAGAAATGGTCTCCCAGCCTCCATCCTGGCCTTGAACAAAGGATCTCCATATTGTACTCATGTGCTCTTTCTCAGACTCGCCACCTTTCATTTCTCCTTATAAGTCAAAAAGTATATTCATCGTGTGTTGGGGGACCATAACATGTTCTCACCAAAGCTGGACACTTTTGAGGGTAAAATATAGTTCTATTAGAAATTACACCAAGACAACAGGAGTCCCCAGGAACTCTTTTGAACAAATATGGGCATCTGGGTTTTTCAGGAAATCATCATGCTTGCTGTCCCTGAGCTTTATCTCTTATAATTCTTGTCCTTATTTCTATATGTTCTGGCTATATTAAATTGGTATAGAGCTCTGAAAGGGCTGTTTTGTCCCTTTTTCTCAAAATTAGATAAACCTGGGTGATCTATCCTCTTAGATCAAATCATTGCTTCTTTGATCTCATCTTCAATTCTCTGTTTAAATCCTCATCCAGCCTCACTGGCCTTCTCACTCCTGGACCTGCCAGGCTCACTAGTGCTCAAGGTTTTGCATGTGTTGTACCCTCTACCTACACTGTGTTTCTCCTAGAGCACCATGCTCGCTATTTCCTCTACATCTTCACTCAACATCACCTTCTCAGTGGGACCTTCCCAGTTTACCTCAACTGAAATGGTGATCCTCCTCTTCACTCTATTCCATACATCCCTTCTCTGCTTTATGTCTCCCTTACTATTTATTTTCAAACAAACTCTACATATATAACTTGTGTATATATTATTATGTTCACTGTTATACTTCCAGCATGTACGATGTTCATCACATAGTGGTAAATACATATCTGTCAACTTGAGTGTGTCTCTGCCCTTGAACCACCCTTTGTCTATATCATCCCATCCTTCTTTCTTTGTCTGGTGAAGTTGTATTTATTCTTAAAAATTCAGCTCAGTTGTAACCTATTTTAGGAAACCTTCCCTCACCTCCATGTTTGTCACAGGCACATTGCTCTGAACTTGCATCATACTTATTATGTGTTCTTCAACTTACCTAGCTCACCCTTAGACTGGGAGCTATGGCAGATCAGGGAATGGCATTTATCCTTGTTTCTCTAATGCAATACAATGCCTGCAATGCTGAGTGGATGATTAATTACACACTGTGTTAGTGTGAGCAGCTCCTTTGCTTCTTTTCTCTTTGATCATCCTTGTTTTCTCTAGACCTTAATGATAAAGATGAGATCATTAGGCAACATTTAACTTAGCTCCTGATTTCTCCTTTATAAAATATACCAACACCTTACTTAACCTGTTGATTCCTTTCCTGGATTAGAAGGAGTAAGAATGAAGAATAAAGTAATTAAAGAATGACCCTCTACCCTTAGCTTCCCCTTAGTAAATCTACAGGTGGACCTCGCGGGCATAGGTGGACCATGAGGGCAAGAGAACATCCAATTAGAGGCAGACCCTGTGAGCAAGACAGTGTCCCATGGAAGACCAGGTGAAGTCAGCAGTTCTGCATACAATGGAAAGATGATGAAGACCTCCTGCCTTAATGATTAACTGAGATTGTTTTTCCTTTTTCCCTTTAAAAATTGTCAAGGCTGAGCAGAATCATCAGAGTTAGTCTCTGGACATAAGTCCACCATCTCCTCAGATTGCCGGCTTTTCTGAATAAAGTACCTTTCTTCCCTACTGAAGCTTGACCCTCAATGTATTGGCTGTTGAGCAGCGAGAAGCCAAACCTGCGTCCTGTTATTATACATTAGGAAAGTCACTACATTTAGAGTCAATCCAATTCATCTTTAAATGGTTCTAATGCTCACACCTTTCTCTAAAATTTCTTGATTAACAACTAGCCATTCTTATGCATGCCTAGTACTCTCTAGGCTAATCACAATTCAATGTGACGTTTTATAGCATTGTGCATTTAGTGTCACACCTAAGAAATCTTTATCTAATCTAAGGTCAGGTAGATTTTCTCATGTTTTCTTCTAGAAGTTCTATATGACTGGATCTTGTATTTAGGTTTCTAACATATTTTGAGATATTTTGTGTGTATGGCATGAGGTAAGGGTGAAGATTTTCCTTACCCTTGTCTTCCTCCTCTTCTTCCTGTTTCTCCTCCTCCTCCACCACCTTCTCCTTTCCCCCTCCCTCCTCCCTCTTCTACTTCTTCTTTCTCTTCTCCTCCTTCTTCTCTTTCTCCCTCTTCTTCTTTTCTTTCTCTGTTTCCATGGGTATATCCACTTGTCCTGGCATGATTTGTTGAAAAAACAATTCTTTCCCTCATTGAATTATACTGGCACTTTTGTTAAAAAGCAGTTGACCATGAATATAAAGATAAACTTCTGGACTCTCAATTATGTTCCATTGACCTAGCTTATTCTTTTGCCTATAACACAATATTTTGATTACTATAACTTTATAGTAATTTTTGAAATTTGGTAGTATGTGTGCTCCAACTTTGTTCATATTTTCTAAAACTATTTTGTCTTCTGTATCTTTCATTTCCATATAGTTTGTGAGTCAACTTTCAGTTTATACAGAAATGTATACAGGGATTGTGACAGGGATTCTTTAAAATGTTCCAATCAATTTGGGTAGAAAATGATGTCTTAACAATATTGAGTCTTCCAACTATGAATATAGAATATCTCTTGATATATTTAGATATTTAATTTCTCTCAGCAATGTTTTGTAATTTTCAGTGTACAAATGTTACACTTCCTTTGATAATTTATTCTTAACTATATGATTCTCTTTGAATGCAATTGTGAATGGGATTGATTTTTGTATTTTGATCTTGTATCTTGTGACCTAGCAAACTTGTTTATTAGTCCTGATAGAATTTTGGAGCTTTCATTTATTTTTCTTTTTAGCATATGCCATGTGAAATTTATATTGCATATATTATTGTATATCTTAATCATCTAATATCCTATCTGCATGTTTATTATAAACTAATTAAGATCGATTTTCCACCTCACAGGTCTTAGCTACAAGGCAAACTTGCACATCCTTAGGCTTGTTTCATTTACTTCATCAAGAAACAAGAGATCACTATAACCAAATAATTCTTCCTGCTGCTTAGGTGAGCAATATGAAGTCAGGTTTGAATACAAAATAGTGATATCTCTCAAATATCTTTTGTTTAGGTATTGTTTTGCAGTTGTCATATTGCTTTCCCACATGTTATCTGATTTGATTTGTACATGAACCCTATAGAGAGAACAAGTCACATTCAGTTATTTCCCAATTAAGAAAAGAGCAGTGTAAGACTCAGAAGATTATGTTTCCTCGTACTTGGCAAAGTTTCAGAAAAAATATCAGCAATCTCTGACCTCTCTCTTGAGTTCTTTCCATGAACCATATAATATATTTATTTAGGGGGCAGCATAAGAAAATATATACAGTTCCATTATTTGGTAAGGTGCTTCTTTTGATGATGCTTTCTTTCCTGATGACTTCAGAATCTCAAACCATACTTCATCGTCTGTGGTAATTATTCACAAATCAAAATTTTATTTTCCATGGAAAAATGTATCAACTTTTCAAAAGTACCAATGACTTTCCATAAAATACTCCTTGAACTTATAAAGGTCTATACATTTATTTTTACAAAAGTCAAGTTTAGAAAATAGACAATGCTTCTAATTTATATTCAATGTAATCGTCTGTTATCTATTTAAACCAGATAAAGGAAATAGGCACCAATTTACACTAGCTATTAACTCTCCCAGGGGTATGCTATTAGACCTAAAAAAGGTTTGTTGAGATTACCCTTCAATTGAATTTCATTTAGAAATATCACTAATGACCCCATTAAGGACATTAAAAGTTTCCTTTTCTGATCAATCTTGAGAATATTGAACTCTATAAAGTATCTATTTACTAATCAGCTAAATAAATCAAGTTCACCTTTAATATGGCATCCTAAAGCTGATTGTGGGTATAAGACTTGTTACACAACTCTCATCCAGAGGTAGCTATTTCCTTTAAACCCCAGGATCACAGAAGATGAATTACTGCATTTGCTTGTTCAACAATCTATTTTGAGGGCAGGTTTACTCAAGAAGACTTCCAATAAATTGGCAGGAAAATTTGAGGTCATAACTTTTTCAAAATGCAGCATCTATCTCTTATATCTCTGTTACATCCAACATTTGGATGTTTACAGTATAAAAGTTTGCAGTCTAAAAGTGAGTTACATAAGTTTGATCACAGTTTTGAAATTCAAAGTTAATATTTTTCTTTCTCAAAAAATAGTTTATCTTTCTCATATTTAAGAGTTCTTCACTGTATTTCTCTTTATTTTATATCAATGTACTTCTCTTTATTTTACAAAGAAAGACTAAGTATTACATAATTTGTGGATTATAAAATATGTATTGCTCTGTTGTCATTAACATGAATAGCTACCATGATCCATTATATTGAGCTTGTATGATCTAAGGACAAATATGCGGGATATCAATAGAATTTCTCAGCAGTTTAGAGCTAGAGGGGGCCCAAATCAAATAACAAATGAGTATAAATTACTCATTTTGTAAGGGAGGAAACTGCAGTAGGAAAGTCTTTAGAAAGACTTTTTCTAAATAAGATTAATTGGTGGCCTAAATAGGTCTTGAATATACTTCTCCTCATCCCCAGATGATACAGTTGGGTTTCCTGAAAAGCAAACTATGAGATCAATGTTCAAATGTTTGTGTGCAAGAAGTGTATTGAAAAGTGCTTTTGGGATGAACGTGTCATCAGGCAGGAAAGAACCAGGATTGAGCAGAGGAGAAAGTGAACTGCTTGGCCCTCCCACAACTATCCCAGCCAACCCTTTTCTCTGGGGAGCCCTAAAGCTGGAAAGACACTCCAGTTTTGTCCCAGATGGGGCAAAGCAGCTGGCCTTTATCCCCCTACATTGGTCAGTCATTCTGTGTGGGCTGTCCCTTGGGAGGAGTCCTGACCATGGGACAAAGTGGCTTTCTTCAACCAAGGGGAAATCTCAGAGAGGGACTCAGCTGAGAGCTGCCTGTGTCAACCCTCCCAGCAGCTCTGGAATGAGTGTTTCCTCCTCTGTGGGATGCCTAGGAGGTGCACCACCACATATGCTGCATTGAAGTCGTGCATTTAACTGGAAGACAGGGTCTCCTATTTTGTCAGGAGTGAGACACTGAACGAAACTGACCTAACAATCACATTAAAAATGATTCTTTACTACGTATTTTTCCCAGTAGAAAAATACTACATTGAAAAGTAATATTTGGAAATAACTTTTTGAAAAGTAATTTATTCTACAACTTGGGGAGATTAATATCTTTTATATTGATTTAGAAATTAGATTATGCAAAGTTTCTAGAAATAAAAATGGAAGTGGAATAACATTTACTACTGTTTTAATGTACCTGGAATATTTTATATTTGTTTCCTGAGGCTGCTGTAACAAATGATCACAAACTGGGTGGTTTTAAAACAACAGAAATGTATTCACAGTTCAGGAGGTCAGAAGTCTGAAATCAAGGTGTCAGCATGGTTGATTCTTTCTGGAAGTTCTTTGGAATATCTGCTCTGTGACTCTGTCTTAGTTTCTGCTGGTTGTCAGCAGTCCCTGACATTCCTTGGCATGTGGCTGTCTCATTCCAATCCCTGCTTCTGTTGTCTCATGGCCTTCCTCCCTGTGTTCATCACTGTGTGTCCTCCCCACTTTGTATAAGGACACCAGTCCTTATATTCAGGGCCCACGTAATCCAGTACGACCTTATCTTAACGAATTACTTCTGCAAATACCCTGTTTCTAAACATGGTCACGTTTTGGGATTCCATGTAGACAATTATCTTTTGGGAACACTGTCTGGCCCACTACATATGCATTAAATATTTTCCTTGTCATTGCAGTTAGAGAAAAGAATCATAAAACATCAAATTTTCCCATGAATTTGAAAATATATTTGAGGTTCATTTTTACTATTCATTATTGCAATAGCATGTATCCTTATAGTAAATATTGAAAATGACTAGATTGAAAAGAAACACAAAAGTATGCTCTTAGTATCATCCAAAGGACATTAATACTTCGAGTTTATTCATTGTACTTAAGACCTCATGTACTATAAACAGAGGGATACAGAAAGAGCACATAAAATATCCTGAACGCCACTGTACGTTTGGTATGAAATAAACATAAGAGGAAAAATAAACTTCCATTAAAATTTAACAAACATATATTGATTGCCTTGGAAGTAAGAGAGCATGGGAAATGATTTAAATGAATTACATTTCTTTAAAATACTACATGCAGAAGTTTGATCATGTGTATTTTTTTTCTGGCTAAACTTTTCTTTTTTCTCTAGAAGCAGAGACATTTTAATGCATTCCATTGATCTTAGGGCTACCTCATAGTAGTTTTCTAGACATTTCATAAATGCTTGTGGTGCTCTCATCTTCATGATGATGATTTTTTCTTAGTGATATTTTTAAATGTAAGGCCTGACCCAGCATTTCTCTCTACATTTGCTCTCATTTCTCAAGTTATTCAACGGTGACCTCAATATCTTACTCTTGAAAAGTTACTAGGAATCTGGTGCCTACCATCCAGTTGATAAATAAATCAGCTTTGTTGGGCATGACAAGTTGCTATTCAATTAACTCTTAGGTGGCAGAGAAGGACTGAATCTGTAAGACACTTTAACAGGTTGGAAGAACAGGCAACACAATCCAGCAGGACTGCCTAAGTCAACCAAAACACATTTACTCAGGATCAAAAGGCCTCTTAAATCTTCCAAGAATGTTTAGCAGAATTTGGCTGTACCATGCTATTCTCTGGCCTGCTGGTTCGATGGGTCTCTCTTTTTCCTTTTCTTTTTCTTTTTGTTCAAATGTTCTTGAATTCCTTCCCAAACTCTCCACTGCAATGCAAGTAGATTACTTTCAAAGTAGAAGTTAAAATTCTTTCTTTAGATGTTTTAAATATAGATGAATGAATATATAGAGAGATATGATAGAGAGATAGATGATAGATAGATAGAAAGAGACGATAGATGGATAGATGATAGATAGATGATAGATAGATAGATAGATAGATAGATAGAAGGATAACAGATAGATAACCTCTTTATAAGAGTCTACAAAGGTAAAGAAGAAATTAGAACATCAAAAGACACAGATGACTGAAATGAACTACCTGAGGTTGTACTGAGTGTTAATGCCAGAAACAACACAAAGTATCCTAGTGACTCTTCTTTCCACCCTGGCATGCACCCTGAGGGAAATGCCACTTCCTGCTGAGAGATGTATGTGACAATGAAGAGGGCTGTATCTGACAATCCAAGTCTTTAAGTTTGGGGATGTGGGTTTGTAGTTTTTAAAAAATAAATTCTTCCCTAGCGAAAATGTGGGAACAAGGGGGTCACTGGAATTAAGAGATTATGGGATTGATTAGTGGGAACTAAAGTTAAAGGGAAATTGAAACAGCAAGTATTTGGGAGCAAAGAGAAGCAAAGGAGAAATGGGGTCCCACCCATGACATGGAAGTGGACAGCAGTCAGCAGGGAGTAACTGGGGAAGTGCTTATGGCCCCAAAAGTAAAAAGCTATCTTGAAAAGACTGATAATCAAGAACTTTGCTAAAGACTTCCAAGAAGGAATAATGGGAACAAGATTTACCCTCTCACCTGAAACAAACAGAATTTGACAATACCCATGAAACAATGGGTTTAAAGACACTGGGCATAACGCAAAAAGGACAGCAATCTCTGACAGATGAGAACCAAATGAGGTGAGTCTTATGATTGCCTCAGTTCATTATCTTAGAAGAGTTCCAGGGCAAGATACAGGTATGGTAGTATGAGTCAAGGTTCTCTAGGGAAAGAGAACCAATAGGATAAAAATATCAATCTATTTCATTAGCAATTGTCTCGTGCAGCTGTGGAAGGACATGGCAATTTGAGATCTGTAGGACAGGCTGACAGCTGCAAACCCAGGAAAGATCTCTATTTTATAGTCTTGAAGCAGAAGCCTCTCTTTTTGGAAACCTGCATTTTTGCCCTTAAAGCCTTCAACTGATTAGATGAAGCCCACTCACATCATCAAGAGCATCCCCTTTACCTAAGGTCAACTGTTTGTACATTTTAATCACATCTACAAAATACCACCTTCACAGAAATATCTTTAGTAGTTTTTGACCAAAGAGCTGGGTAATATAGCTTAGCCAATTGGATGCATATAGTTCACCACCATAGAGGGAAACCCATGAACACATTGACAGACTCGCTGAATTAAGGAGGTAGAACTGAGAGCCTAGGAATACCATGGCAGCTAGAGTTTGCTGGGCAGAATGCCAGGGAATAGCAAACTACATCTAGAGAGAAGTCTGGTGATCTAAAGAGGGTCTTCCCTGAATATTTAGCGCATGCATGTGAGAAGACTACATGACACTAGGGAAAGAACAACCCTGAAACATTAAAGATAAAATTCCTGTGCTCTCTCAGATCAGGAATAGTACCTGTAGTCATCAACCAGACTTAAATTCATTAACGTGGGGTACTGTATTCAAGAAACTTGCTTCACTAGTGGGAAATAATTAGCTCTAAACTGAATACTGCTGTGGACTTTTCTAACAAGTCATAAAACTAAAATCTGAAAGGATCAAACTGTTTCCAAGTAACTTCTCTCATACAACCACAAAGCTTAAGAAGATTTATAGGAATACAAAGATATATAACATCCCACAAGGTAAAATTCACCATGTCTTGCATCCAATAAAAATTTTAACCCACATACAAAGAAGCAGAAATAAAATTAATCAATATGACCTTATTACTACTGTGATGTTTCCATTCACAACACTTCTGACACCAAATGTGTGGGTTTTCCACACCAAAAAATTATCTCTTTCTCTGTGGATACCAACTGCATGTCCTTAAATTTTATTCTGACACTAACTACCTGGACTTAGCACAGATCCCACAGGTTAAGGACTCAGCATCATAAGACTGCCTCTTACTTCAGATGCCAATTGCAAGTAGTGGGTCCCCAGGTTTCCCACATTTCTGTCTGTTTTGGTTACAAACTGGAGGTTCCTATGATCCCTTCCTCAGTTTCAAAAATTGTAATGGCTCACAGAACTCAGGGAAACACTTTACTTACTAATATCAGTTTATTATAAAGGATATTGTAAAAGATACAAATGGAAAGTCAGATGAACAGGTACATAGGGCAGGGTCAGGAAGTGTCCTGAGCCCAGGAGTTTCTGTCCCCATGGAGTGTAGGATGCACCCCCTCCCAGCATAAGAATGCATTCACTAATCTGGAAGCTCTCTAAACCTTTCATTCAAGAGTTTTATGGAGGTTTCATTAGGTAGGCATGATTGGTTAAATCCTTAGCCATTGGTGATTAACTCAATCCCAGGCTTCACTCTCTTTCCCAGAGGTCAGAGTTAAGGTGAAAGTTACTACTCTCTAATCACATGGTTGATTCCTCTGGCAACAAACCCCCATCATGGCTCTGTCTAGGGCCTGCCAAGAGTCATCTCATAGACCTAAACTCAGGAATGATCGAAAGGGTCTCACTATGCATAAAAAGTGATGCTCCTCTCACCCTGTCGTTTAGAAAATTACAAGTGCTTTAGGATCTCTGTGCCAGGATCTGGGGATAAAAACAACAACAACAACAACAAAATATATATATGTACACACACACACATATACATATATATATATAATATATAATACAATAATAATTAATATATATATAATAAATATATAAATCTTATATCAGAGACTGAAAACTGGCATAGATTTTATAATTAACAGAAAAGGATAGTGAGATATTTTAAATATATGTACTGCAAATATGGGAAATGGTAAGTAGAAGCATGGAAGACATAAAAAGACCCAAATAGAACTCATAGAGATATGAATTAAGATGTCTGTGATAAAAAATATGCACCAGATTAACCCTTGCAAAAATATTTAGTCGAGCTGAACACATAGTAATATAAAATATTCAAAATAAAACCCAAAGAGAACAAAACAACTCAAAACAAAACAAAACAAAACAAAAAGTAAGCAGAACAGCAGAGACACTGTGAGATAATATTCAGCAGTGTAGCTCCTTGATCAGTTGGTGTATTTGCAGTCTCCAAAGGAGAGGAAAGGAAGGACAAAAAACATGTGGAAAATATTACTGAAAATATTCTAAATTTGATGAAAATTATAAATCCACAGAACCCAAGCAAAGAATAAACCCCAAGAATAAGCAATATGTAAAAAACTACACTTATATCATAATCATATTGCTCAAAACCAGTGGTAAAGAAACAGAAATAAATGAAATGAAGAAAAAGAAAAACACGCTATTGCTATGTACAGAATAGCAAAAGTAAAAGATAGTGCCAATTTGGAACTAGAAAAAATGCAAGTGAGAAGAAATAGGTCATTATCTTCTGAAATATTAGTACTGAGTTATCATTACTGAAAGAAAAACAAAGCATAAACCCATAAACTTAGAATTCTATATCCAACAAAAACCCTTTTCAAAATAAAGGTAAAATAAGTACTTTTTAGTCACAGAATAATTGAAAGAATTAATCACAAGCTGACCTGCACTGTAAAATATGAAAGGGAGTCTTTTAGTCAGAAGAAAGATTTTATCAAATGGTGATATAAATCAACAGAAAAATTAAGAACATTGGAAATGGTAACTACGTGGGTAAATGTATAAGATTTTTCATATTACTAAAATGTCTCAAGATAAAATTAAATGCTACATATATTAACAATGCAGTTATACATAATTAATATAGTATGGGGTTTATAACATATGTAATGATAATGTAACATATAACATATGTAGTGAAACAGAGGGAGAGAGAGAGAATGTGTGTATATATATATATATATATATATATATATATATATATATATATGTATACTGGGTAAATGTAAAATGTATGACAACTATAGCACAAAAGCTGCAAATATAGAAATGGAAGTATACAATTGTAAGGTGCTTATACTATAGGAATTGATGGACTATAACATAAAAGACTGTAGTGGACATTGCAGTAAGTTAAAGATGTATACCATAAACCCTAGAGCAAACATTAAAATAACAAAACAGTGTGGTCAGTAAGCCAACAAACATTGTATTGAATTGTGAAAAGTAGTCAATTAATGAACAGAGAAATTAAAAATTAATGAACAGAGAAATTAAAAATTAATGACAAGAGAAAAATGAGAACCCAGAACCAATGGGACAAATAGAAATACAATGGGCAAATAGAAAATAAATAATAAGATGATAGATTTAAATGTAACTATATCAATAATCATATGAAATTTAAATAATCTAAACAACTCTTCATTTCAAAAGGATAGTTTTGCTGGATGGAGAATTCTTGATTGATAGTATTTTCCTTTTAGCACTTTAAATATAGCCTCCATAGTTTTTGATGAGGAATCAGCTGATAACTATATTGCAGATCCATTTTGTGTAAGTCACCTCTCTGATCGTTTTCAAGTTTCTTTTGTATTTATATTTCAACCTTTTTTTTTTTAATCATGTGAATGTGTTTGGATCTCTTTGTATTTATACTATGTGAAATTTTCTGAGCTTCTTGGATGTGTACGTTCATATCTTCTATTAAATTTGGAAAGTTCTCAGACAATAATTTTTCAAATATTCTGTTTTCCCTTTTGTCTCTCTCCTCTTATTCTATAGACTCTCTTATGCATAGGTTGCTGTGCTTTATAGTGTCCCACAGTTCTCAAGGCTCTGGAATTTTTCTTCATTCTTTTTCTATCTGTTCCTCAGACTGGGTAATATCAATTGACCTATCTTCAGATTAATTGGTTATTTCTTCTGTTAGCTCAAATCTATGGTTGAACTTCTCTCATGAAGTTTTCATCCATTATTATACATTTCATCTCCAGAATTTTTATTTTGTTCATTGTAATTTTTATGTTTATTGATATTCTCTATTTGGTAAGACATCATTCTCATACCTTTCTTTAGCCTTTTGACACAGTTTCCTTTAGTTTATTGAACATATTTAAAAGAGCTGATTTAAAACCTTTGTCTAGTGAATCTAACATCTTCATTTCTTCAAGTACAGTTGATATTAACTCCCCCTACCCCATCCCGGTTTCCATTTATAGGCCATACTATTTCATTTCTTTGCATACATTGTACTTTTATGTTGATAACTTGACATTTTAAAATAATATAAAGTGGCAACTCTGGAAATCAGAACCCTTCTCCCATGCAACAAGGTTTGTTGTTGCTGCAATTTATTGTCTTTGTTGTTTGTTTATTTAGTGGCTTTCCCTAATTAAATCTGTAAAGTCTGTATCCTTTACTATTTAGTGCCATTAATTCTCTGCTTTGCTGTGTTACTAGTCAGCAAATTATTGGGCAGAGATTTCTTTAAAGGCTTGAGCTTCCACGTTTCCCACCCTTGGCAGACACTCCTTGTGTGTTGGGGTACCCCTTCAATACTCATAGAGGCAGTTTACAGTGATCAGTTTACTTTCACTTCCTATTGTACAGAGCCTCCAGTTTAGCCAGAGGCCTGAGCTTATGTCCTTCTCAGGTCTTTCTTGGGCATGGGCACATCCCTGCCAATATACATGAACTTCTGGATTCCCAGTAATATGTTGGAGCTTTTCAAAGTCCCATGTGAATACCATATTCCCCAGCTTATCCTTTTAAATTTTCTGGTCAACTCCTCTTTGCCATAACTGTTATTACTGCCTCAGGCAGTTATGATATTAAACAATTGCCAATGAATTTTTTTTCCACAAATACCCCTGGGAAAAAGTTATTTGCACTGAAGGATCTCTGAATTAGGTCACACAGAGAAAAGTCTGTTAATTGGGGGTTTTCAAGAAACTGCCAGACAGATATAATAACTATGTCAATCAATGAGAATTACTCTAAGTATGTCCTGCACCCTTAAGTGCCTGTTAGGCTGCTGGTTTTCACAGTGATTGTGAAGTTGTTGGTTTTCAAGGCTCCTGGGGATCTAGAGAGATTTGGATAGGAGTAGGGCTACTCAAAGTGCCACAAAGCTTGCTGTGTTTATTGCTACTCAGCCATTTTTGTTGAATAAACAAAAGAAGTTTTGAGAAAAAATTTATTGTTATTATTATTACTGTGAGAATTATTCTGCATTACACATTTTGAATTTCTATCTTCCAGCATAGTGCTTCGAATTCTGGTGAATAGGAATTCTAGCTGTGGCTCTGCTGCTTACTGGGTAATGTGACATTTCCAAGCCTCAATTTTCTTATATATAAAGTGGGGACTATCATATCTACTTTGTAGCTTTTAGTCACTATGGAAGATGCCTGTTTTATAGATGCTATTAATCAAGAGTTGGGATGAGGATAGAATGATTCAGAGAAAGTGTGCAGAGTGAAGAGAGCCACTGAGGACAGCACAGGTGGGGATGGAAAAGAGAAGCCCGTGTAGACAGATAGGAGGAAGGAACCCACAACGGTACTGCCTAATTTAAAGGACAAGACAGCTTGGAAAAAAGGGATAAGGAATGAAAACTAATCTATGATGTGGAAATAAGGATGAAAATGCCCAGTGAATTTTGTTACAGTAGGTTGTTGTTTTTGATCAGTTGATCATAGCATGACTCATGAGCAAGATTGATTATAGTTGATTTATCAGTGGAAGCCATGAGTGTAAAGTATTCCTTCAAGAAACCTACTTGTGAAGGGAATGGTGGGGGACAACAATGAGAAATCAATAAGCAATAACTGCCTGGGGCTCATATAGCCAAAAAAGGGCATTTTATTTTGGTTTGATTTATTGCTGCTTGTGATTTTTCTTTTCTTATTGTTTTGGCTTTGTTTGGCTTGGCTCTTCTTTGTTTTACTTGGAAATAACCTGAGTGTGCTTACATGGGGAAAAGGACCCTGTTGAAATGACAGGCTATAGGGGAAGTGACAGTACAGGTGGAAGGATAAACTTAAGCCTTAGAGATAAACCTCTGAATTGGAGACAGAAAGGAAAGAATGGATGCAGGTATGAGTTTTGATTTGTTTGTTATGATTTATTTTTGTTTTATTTACTATTTTATCCATTAGATTGTTTTTGGTATTTGTTTTATCTGCAGTATGCTGCTGAATATAATACAGGGCAATGGTTAAGAGCATGGACTCTAGGGCCAGACTGCTTGATTTTAACCACTCTCCTGCTTTGTGACATTAGGCCCTTTATTTAATCTCTATGTGTCACAATTTACCTGCTTATGAGATGAGACAATAATAGTATTATGATGTAATGTAGTACATGATAGTATGATACTACACTTCAAAGACTGGCGTAAGAGTTAGTTGGTATATATAAAATACTTAGAATAGTTCTTAGCAATAAGTAATTGTACTATTTTATTCCTGAAGAGGTTTCTACCTACTGGCCTATATTTTTTCTATGTAAGAGTAATTTCTTAATCCACACGCCAAATGCTTAACTCCACTTCTCATTGTTTATTCTGAGGTTTCCTACCTTTGCCTTTACCCTCTTCCTGGGCAATTTTCTCCCATTTTTCACTTACACAGTACTCTGGAACTTCAAGAGTACCATCTCTTTGAAGGTTTTCTGATGACTTCTTACTGCTCAACTTTCCTGAACTTTTTTCTCAACTCCTAGAAGACTTAGCAAAGAAAATAAAGGATCAGAACTAAAAAGGTGACCTTTGAGTCCAGACTACTTTGGCCCACATCTCAGCACCATGACCTCCTAGCTTAATCTCCTCAGTACTGTGACTGTTTCCTGATCTATAAAATAAGGATCATAATCTTTCTCATACGCATATTGTAATGATTAAGCCGGTTAATACAAGCTGTAGTAGACCTGTATTTTCCAAAAGGGCCACAAACATACTCCCATCCCACACAATATTCCAGCACCAAAAGCTATTTCCGTTTACTATTTCCAAGTAAAACCCACCCCAAATTTGGTAGCTCAAAACAAAATATATCATTTATTTCACTCACAACTGTGCAGTTTGTGTCAGGTTCTGCTGTATAAGGCTTCCTCTAAGGCAGCTAGAGTGGAGGATGGCGCACCCATTTTCAAGAAGGCTGACACACATGGCTGGCGGCTCATGGTTAGTGCCGGGGGTCAAGCAGAAGTCCATCCCAGGGTTGGGGTTAGGAGCCTTCAGGTCTCTCCATGCTTCCCTGTTACTGAATTAAGTCTTATGGATCTTGGCCAGGCCCTAGCCCAACCAAGGCACTCTGTCTCAGTAGGGGAGGGTTCTTTTTCAGCAGCCTCATAACAAACCAAAGCTGAGATTGACACAGCACAAGTTTCATTCAGTGGCAGAAGAACGGAGAAGTGGGAACTAAGTTCACAGATCAACTTCTCACCGATCTGGCAAGAGGGATTTAATTTGAGAGAATAAAGACAAGGGGAGGAAGAATGAAGCTAATGATAGGGAGGCTTATGCATTAGTCTACCGGGGAAGGGGCAGGGCTTTTTGAAGGGTTTGGGGTGTCACCCCCTTTCTATCCTTTTTGGTTCTTAATGTCCAGTCATGGCCACCTGTAGTTGTGGCATTTAATATGCTAACGTAGGACAATCAATGTATAATAAGACTCAGGGTCTGTTGGAGGTCAGATTCATCCCCATCTTGATCCCAGTTGGTTCCATCAGGTGTTTTTTGTTTGTAGCTTCCTTTCTTATCTCTGGACCCTTTAACTTAAAGATTTATGTTAACTCCTGCTAAAGCTTGATGCTGATGGGTCTTGAACAAAGACCTGGAGCATCTCTGGCCACATCTCCATGGCTACTTGGCATTCCTCTTGGCGTGGTGGATGGGATGCAAGGAAATATGCCAAGAATGAGGATACTGAAGATGCCTAGTTCTTCAGGCCAGAAGCACAAAACGTCAGCATCATATTTAACATGTTCTCTTAGTCAAGTAACCGCAGAGTCCATCTCTCAATGGGAGGAATGACAAAAACTTGGTGAGTATTATTTAAAATTGCCCACAAATAAATACTTTTTATTTTCCATGCTCTAAAATGTTCAGCTGATAAGAGCATTATAAATCTTAATATTTACATTTACTTAGAAATTTAAAATATATCCTGTGACCTCAGATATGTTGATCATTATATAACTTCATTTATGAACTATATTCAAGTTTTCCATGAATATAGGATAAAATATGTATTATAAAATTACTTTGTCTCTCTATATTTATATATGTATACATGCGTATACATATTTATATGTATATTATACATATTATAAAATATACTTCCAGATCTTCTATAAGTCATCTCTGATTAAAAAAAAAAAAAACTATACCTATCTTTCTAAACATGTTTCCATTTCCATCAATATTCTCCCACCAACCCAAATAAATTTTTATAGAAAAAATTTATGTCTGTGTAAATGCATTATATTCTAAAATTGTGTTAAACTAGAAAATTCTTTTGAAAAGGCATAAACATGTATTTTGAAGCCAAGTTGGGAATATTGGCAAAATAAAAAGGCTCCCCTCTTTTTTCTTTCTCCCTCCAGATAATGTGCATTCACCATCTTCTGGTCACTGGTTGCCTGTGATTTATTCTAGCCTTATAGGTAAATGCACACAAACACTATTCACTCTTTTGTGTGAGATTTAATATTTTAACATCATAGAGGTGGAAAGAGAAGAGTGTGTTACAGTAAGTAGGATGGTAAGAATAATGTGATTTCAGTGATAGGTGTTTAGGCTGGAGGAACAGTACTGAAGACCCTGCTGTTCTCATTCTTTTACTTCAGCAGACCAGATGGCCAAGATGAGAAACATTTACCCGAGGGTTTTGGTTGTGAAATTGAATAACATATGTTTTCTACTGAAACTTAATTTCTTCCTGGTCACTGGATAGCTTGCATACAGTGGCAGTTAGATATAAAATTCCTTAAAATTAAACAGATAAATATTACATGGAACTTTTAACAAGTTTTGATTCTAAAAAATGTGCCACAAATAAGCTAACACTCTTTTCCAAATGTTATTTGTAAAATGATTATATAAAATAGTACAGGCTCGTAAAGGGCTAGATACACAGATGCGTGTTTTAAAAACCAATAAAAACAACATTTTCCTAACACTTAGATTAAGAAACATCTCAATATTAGACTCAGTGAATCACCCTGTGCTTCTTTTGGTTTGCATCTCCCTCCTTTTCTCAGAGGCACTCTCATTCCTCAACTTACTTTGTTAATAAACATTTTCTTATTGTTACTCTGTCTGTTGGTCCGTCTCTCTCTAGTACTTGTTTCTGTAATTTTGCCAGTGTTGATCTTTTGTTTTAATTGAAAACATACTGTAAATATTATTCTGTAAACTTTTTTCTCTCTTTCCATATTTACACTTGAAATTCATCCAACCTAAGGAAGTAATTTTTTTTTTTTCATTTCCACCGCCTATAATATTCCACTGTATGACAATGTCTCAGTGTAGTGATCTACTCTGCTGATGGATATTTGAACTCTGGTGTGCATGTGCAGGGGTTTCTCTGGGTTATAATTCTAGCAGTGGACTTCCTGTATCAGAGAATGTGTGGATTTTCAAATACACTAGCTGTGATGGTCAATTCTGTGTCAAATTCACTGGGCCAAGGGGTGTCCAGGCTTTTGGTCAAACATTATTCTGGGTCTCTCTGTGAGTACGTTTCTGGATGATTTTAACATTTCAGTCAGTAAACTGAAGCAGATTGCCCTCTCCAAAGTGTGTGGGCCTCTTTCAATTGAAGACCTGATCAGAACAAAAACTGAGTCAGAAGGAACTTTGCTTGCTTGCCTGTGGGGCTGGGACATTGGTCTTACTGGAACTTACACAATTGGCTCTTCTGGTTCTCAGGCCTTCAAACTCAGGCTGGAACTTAGATTATCATCCCTCCTTGGTCCTCAGGCCTTGAGACTCAGACTGGAACTAAACCACTGGTTCTCCTGGGTTTCCAGCTTGCTAACTGCAGGTCTTGGAATATCTCAGATGCCATAATCATGTGAGCCTATTACTTATAGTAAACTTCTATAATAAATCTGTATGTGTACACCATATATATAATTTGGTTAGATGTGTGTGCATACATAAAATATCAATATTTGTATATTTATATATTTCTGTGTCTTGGGAGAACCATGACTAACACACTAGATAATGCCAAACTCTTTCCCATCTTTTTCTTATGTGTTCTTAGTTTGCTGTCAATTCCTCAATACCACAAAGAACACTAGAATGAACAGCATCCTCCTGTATTTCCTCTTACGAACTTAAAAATGAGTTGACTATATATTTTATCTTCCAAATCAGGAAGCTTTTAAAAGTAAAAGAGGATGCTAAAATGACTAAAATTATTAATTTTTTTGAATGTATTTAGGTACACTAAATGCGTATTTATTGATAGACCTAGAAAATTGCCCCTTTCCAATCTTTTTTTCAGAAATGAAATCCTTTATAATATTTTTTTTTAAATAAAATTAAAAGTGTGTATTAAGTAAAATTTACATTTTCTAAAAGCAGAGTATGTCTGTATCTTCTTTTCAGAAATGTCTATTCAGGTCCCTAGCTCATTTTTAAATGAAGTTCTTTTTTTTTTTTTCCTCTTGACTTGTTTGAGTTCCCTGCATATTTTGGATTTCAAGCCCTTATCAGATGTATGGTTTTTAAATATTTTCTCACACTCCATAAGTTTTCTTTTCACTCTGTTGTTTCCTTTGTTGTCCAGAGATTTTTAGTTTGATGTAGTTCCACTTGTCCATTTTTGCTTGCTCTTGGTATCAAATTCAAAAAAAAAATATTGCCAAGACCAATGCCAAGAAACTTTTTTCTATGTTTTCTTTTAGTGGTTTAGAGTTTCAGGCCTTATATATAAGGTTTTAATCTATTTTGAGTTGATTTTTATATACGGTGTGAGACAAGACTCCAATTTCATTCTTTTGCATGTGGATTTTCAGTTTTCCAACATCATTTATTGCAGTGTCTGTTCATTCACCATTGCATGCTCCTGGCACCTTTGTTGAAGATCAGTTGACCACAAATGCATGGGTTTATTTCTGGCTCTCCATTCTGTACCATTGGTCTATATATCTGTCTTTATGCTAATACCATACTGTTATAATTACTAAAGTTTTGTAATATGTTTTAAAATTAGGAATTATGATTTCTCCTTTCAGGATAGCTTTAGCTATTCAGGATCTTTTGTGGATCCATGAATTTTAGGAAATTTTTTTATTTCTGTGAAAAATGTCATTGGAATTTTTATAGGGATTGCATTGAATCTGTATATCTCTTTGGGTACTATGGGCATTTGAACAATATGAATTATTCCAATCAATAAACATGGGATGTCTTTCCATTTATCTATGTCTTCTATAATTCCCTTCATTGATGTTTTATAGTTTTTAGTGTAAGATCTTTATATCATTTGTTATGTTTCCCTCTTGTAATTAATTTCTAGTTTCGGACACTTCTGGTCACAAAGGATCTTTAATATAATTTCAGTTTTTATTTAAATCTGTTCAGACTTGTTTTGTGGCCAACAAATGATCTATTCTGAATGATGTTCCATGTGCCCTTGAGAAGAATGTGTATTCTGCTGCTATTTGGTGAAATTTTCTGTATATGTCTGTTAGGTCCATCTGATCTAATGTTTAGTTTAATTACAATGTTTTCTTATTGATTTTCAGTCTGAATGATCTATCCATTGTTGAAAGTGGAAGATTGAATTCCCCTATACAGTATTGCTGTCTGTTTCTTCCTCCAAATCTGTTATTATTTGCTTTATATATTTATAATCTCTTATTATGGGTATATAAATAAGTACAACTGTTTCATCGTTTTGATGAATTGACAAACTTATCATTGTATAATGACCTTCACTGACTCTTGTTACTGTTTTTGGCTTAAAGTCTACTTTGTCTGAATAGCCACCCCTGCTCTATTTTGGTTTCCATTTGCAAGGAACATTTTTTTTTTTTTCCCATCCCTTCACTTTCAGTCTATGTGTATCCTTTAAGCTGCAGTTAGTGTCCTGTAAGCAACAGAATCTTCTTTTTTTTCTTTTATTTTTATCCATTTAGCCACTCTATGTCTCCTCATTGGAGAATTTAGTTAATTTATATTTAATATATTTATTAATAAGTATGGATTTACTATTTCCATTTTGTTAATTGTTTTCTGGCTGTTTTGTTGTTACTTTGTTCTTTTCTTTCTCTATTGCTCTCTTCCTTTGTAATTTGATGATTTTCTACCGTGGTATGCTTTGATTCATTTTCCTTTATCTTTTGAGTATTTACTCTTGGTCTTTGCTTTGTGGTTACCTTGAGGCTTACTTAAAACCTCTTATAACCACTATTTTATGGTGATAATACTTTATCTTTAAACAGTTACAAAAGCCCTACATTTTTAAACCCATTCATTTTATGATTTGATGTCACAATTTACATGTTTATATTGTCTATCCATTAACAAATAAGTGTGGTTATTGTTATTTTAATACTTCTTTCTTTTAACCATTTTACTAGAACTATAAGTGATTTAGTTATAAGTGATGTAACCACCAACATTACAATTCTGAATTAAACTATATATTTACCTTTACCAGTGAGGTTCATACTTTCATAAGTTTTTGTGTTACTAATTAACATCTTTATTTTCAGCTTGAAGAATTCCTTTTAACATTTTTTGTTTGGCCAGACTAGAGGTGATGAAATCCTTCAGGGTTTTTTATTTGTTTGTTTCTTTTTCTGGGAAGCTCTTTATCTTTTCTTTAGTTCTGAAGGACAACTTTGCTGGGCAGCATATTCTTGTTTGTTAAATGATGTTAAATGATGCTAATTTTAAATCGTCTGATGCTTCAAATTTAAAAAATAGCTAAGTACAAAAACAGTTGAAATATTTTTCATCCAATTTATAAAATGAAAGAAATATTTTGGAAATTCATTTAGTCAATTCAGAGGTTACAATATGAGCTATTTTTGTGAATCCTATTTTGAATTTACTTTAAATGTTCAGGAATTGGTTGTTGGAAATCATGAGTTAGAAAGTTAACTCAGTGTCAAATTATCTCACAGAAAGGGGCAAGTTTTCTCTCTAGAAAGTAATAGTAGAGTAAAATAGAGGTAATGAGTCAAACAGCTTTTTACACGTTGATTAATACTGTTTAACATTATTTTGTGTTTAATCATTTATATTTTTAAGTTCATTCATGAAATCAACCTGTAATTTTCCCTTCTCATACTCTTTTTTCCTGGCTATATTTAAGGGTATATTTTTCTTTTTAAACTATTTACATTGAGAACAATTTAACCAAGTAATGTCCTGTTTTGTTTTCTCCAAATACCCTTCCTATCTCCATCCTCCAGATTATTTTGCATCAAATGTTGTACATATATTATCATTTTTCTGTAGCTATTGCATATGTGCACCTAAAAGATAGACTCTTTTTGCTAAACATTACTATTACACCATTATCATGCCTAGAATCTAGCAATAATTCCTCAATATAATCAAATATCCAGTCAGTGTATGCAGTCCCTAAATGTGGATTGATGTTTTCTAAAATAACTCATCTTAAATACCTATTTTTAAATTTTTTTTTCAAACGTTCTCTTCTCATTGTGGTTCAAACACATTTCCAAACAATAACCTTCAATTTTAGGTGAGGTGATAATACCTAGAATGGGAAAAACTTGTAGCAGATTTATCTTTTTCTCCTTAATGTGCTGAAGTCTATGAGTTTGATTGGTCTTTGTAGTTGTGCTCTCAGCAAATGGAGAATTCACCAAGACAGGATGAGGGATCAATGGCCTGAACTCTGGTAAAGGGAATGGAGGGAGGGTCCAGCTCTTCCCTCTAGCTGGCAGGAAAAGCAAGCATGGTAGATGCCTCATGGGGTGGTTCCTCTTTATGCCGAGACCCACCAGAATGCTGTGGACATGGGAACAGGGTCAGTGTTTTGCACAAAGGTAAAATTTTGAGTAGTATAAATAAAGTTGCTCTTGGCCAGAAAATCATAATGGGCTCTAATTAATGGGGAGAAAGGACGATTCTTCCAAGACCAAATGGCCCAGGGTGGCCAGCTGAATCAAGCTGCTTGATTCATTATCTCTATCTTACGCTTCTATTTACATAATGTCACAGGAACTGGAGAGAAAATTTCATCCACTGCTGCACATAAAAAAGATGTGGTGCCAGAAGGACACACAAGGAAACTTCCATGAATTTGGTCTTCCAGTGTGTTGTCATAGGGTTCATAAATTGATTCAGCTACCACTGGATCAGATTATATTTTTATACATGATGGCAATTTTTTTTTTTTTTTTTTGCAGAATTAAAAGACGGTAAATTCTACCTAAAATTCTGGGGACATAAACAATTTTTCTGTGGTGCTATGAAACAAGCATTTTCATAAATGGTTATAAGAATGTGATGTAACAACCTCAGAAACATACAGTAAAATGTAATTATTAGATACCTGACAGGCATCTGAGTTTCATCTACACATTTCAGCATGTTACTGTGGCTTAAGGGAGCAGCCCATCTACCTGCCTAACCACTCTTCATTTGCACGAAGAAAACTCCCAAAACTGAACAGAGGCCTGAAGTTTTCATCACACCTGCTTACTGAATCAAACTCTGCCAAGAACATGGGTTGATTGTATACCAAGTCTCTAATTAAGGTACATTGTTGGAAACAGAAGAATAATTACACCAAGCTATTCTACCAGTCATTCCATCAGGAGCAAGGGAAGGAAGACAGATCATATTCCGTATACAGAAGTAGATGGGGTGCCTTGTATACATCACTAAAAGTTCTAAATGATTCCTTTCAGGATAAACTGCTGTAAACTTAATTACATGAAAGATATCAGATTTAATGTACTTAAAAATGTATTTAATAAATTGCAACTTTTGTCATGAAACAAAAAACCTAATTTTCATTTACTTTCATATGAATGAGTTTAGCTAAACTTTTCAAGGATTCTTCACAGGTTTGGAATTAAGAGTACAAATTATAAGAACAAAGTTAAGGGAACAATATTTGACATAGATTTATGATTTTAGTTATTAAGTAATGTATCAGATTTAAATAGCAAAGAATGAATTCAGAAACCAATATTTACTTTGTCAGTGTCTTAGATAAATGTGCATTTGCAAGTCAGTTTCATGTTTACAGAGCAAATTTGGTTAATCATAGATAAATTTACATATTAAAATGTGACTTCTCTAACTGATAGAGCTTTAGTACAAACTATAGCAGTATATGAGGAAATTTGACTCGGGTATGTGTAGGTGGTGGTTCAAATTGACTGTCTCTCATCATTTAATGTGTGAGTTCACATCCTGTAGTCCTAAGTCTGTGTATGTCCTCATCATCTATCAAATTGATGATCACAACCTTCACTTAACTGAATGCTGTCTCAAGTTCTTTCTCAAATCTACCCTCTACACAGCTACCTGAATGATCAGCCAAAAAGGTATGTCCCACATTTCACAACAAAATAAGTTCCAGAATGATGAAAAATTGAATATAATAAGGGAGACCATGAAAGTAGGAGAAAAAATTCATAAGAGTTTTATTTTATTTATTAATTTTGGAGTGTGGAGTTTTTTTTTTTATAATTATGAAGAAAGTAAAAGCCATTAACTAGAAGATTGATAAATTTTTCCTAGCATTTTTAAATTCATGGAGAAAAATATTAGAAAAAAAAATTAAAAGCAAATGAAAAGCTAGAAAAATATCTGCAAATCTTAAAATACATAAATTATAAGTTCCTTAAAATATAAGAAAATGTATACAAATTAACAGCAAAAGTAACAACTCAATAGAAAACTGATAAAGGGTACAAATGTGTTGGGGAAAATAACATGACTTTTAAAAGATTGAGGTAAATTGGTTTACAACATTACATAAGTTTCATGTGTACAACATTATAATTCAACTTGTGCACACACTACACTGCTCACCACAAAAAGTCTAGGATTCATCCATCACCATACAATTGATCCTCTTTATCTATTTCACCATCCTTCCCCAGCCCCCTTTCCCTCTGGTAATCACCAATTTGTTCTTTCCATTTATTTTTGTTTTGTTTTGTTTGTTTATTTATTTGGTATTCTTTATATTCCACATATGAGTGAAATCATATGGTATTTGTCCTTATCTGACTTATTTCACTTAACATAATGCCCTTGAGGGCCATCCATGTTGTCCCAAATGTGAATATTTTATTTTTTTTATGGCTGAATAATATTTCATTATATATATGTCTATATGTAACATGATATGTATGTCATATATAATGTGATTTTATATATATGTGAGATATATATATATAACATCTTTTTTATCCATTCATCCATTGATGGGCACTTAGGTTTTTTCTTTCCATAGATTGCCTATCATAAATAATACTGCAATGAACATAGTGGTGCATTTATCTTTTTGAACCAGAGTTTTTGTATTCTTCAGATAAATACCTAGAAGTGAAATAGCTAAATCATACGGTAGTTCTATTCTTAATCTTTTGAAAAATCTCCATTCTGTTTTCCATAGCGGCTATACCAATTTACATTCCTACCAAGAGTGCAAAAAGAGTTCACTTTTCTCCACATCCTCTCCAACACTTGTTAGTTACATCTTTTTGTTAATAGCCATTTTAAAGGGTGTGAGGTAATAACTCATTGTGGTTTAGATTTGCATTTCCCTAAATTAATGATACTGAACTTTTTCCATGTGCCTGTTGTCCATCTGTTTGTCTTCTTTGGAAAAATGTCTATTCAGATTCTCTGTCCATTTTTTAATTGAGTTGTTTGGTTTTTTTTGTTGTTGTTGAGTTGATGAGTTCTTTATATATTTTGGATATTAAGTCCTTATTATATGTAAGATTTGCAAATATCTTCTCACATTTAGTAAATTGTTTTTGATTGTTTTATTGATGGTTTTCTTTGCTATGCTGAAGATTTTTAGTTTGATTAGGTCCCATTTATTTATTTTTGCTTATGTTTCCATTGCCTGAGGAGACACATCCAAAAATATATTGCTAAGACTGATGTCAAATGCATACTGACTGTTTTCTTCTAGAAATTTTGTGGCTTCAGGTCTTACATTCAAATCTTTAGTCCATTGTGAGTTATCTTGGGTGTATGGTGTAAGACAGAGATTTAGTTTAAATCTTTTGCATGTTAAATTTTCCCAACACCATTTTTTGTCTCCATTTTTTTGTTCTTGGCTCCTTTGTCATGAATTAGTCATCCATATATGTATGGGTTTATTTCTGGGCTCTCAAATCTGTTCAATTGATCTGTCTGTTTTTCTGCCAATACAATACTGTTTTGATTTCTATGTTGCTTTGTAATACAGTTTGAAATCAGAAAGCATGATGCCTTCAGATTTGTTCTTATTTCTTTTTGGTGGATGGAGGTAAAAAAAAATGTGCCCAAGGAACTGAGAGTTTATCTTGAGACTGAAAAACAAGTCAGGTAGCTCCATATAATCAATGAATCAGTTTATTATAGGGTAACTTATTCATAGTGTGGGATTAGGCTGACAACAATCTGAAAGCATTCACAGCTGCACTCTATGCCACCAAGGGGCCATTGGGAAAAATTTATAGTTAACCTAGGGTATGAGAATATGTGATTAGAAAAAGGATGTGCATTCCTAAGTCAAAATTTACAAATGGGTAACTATTCTCATGTGCACTGGAAATATGTCAGTGAAGGTCTTCATCTTTGTTTCGGGACTAACAGAACATAGAGACAGTCTGGTCTTAATGATTATTAAACGATATCTATTAACTACAAAGCTCTTGATGATGGAGAAGTGATTTATCGCACCATACAGTCCTGGGTAAGGTCAGCAGAAGGGGGAGGAAATATACATGCCCAAGATGGTATCAGTTATGCTAACAGCCATACATTTCTCAAGATTGTTTTGGTTGTTTAGGATCTTTTGTGGCTCCATACAAATTGTAGAATTGTTTGTCCTATTTCTGTGAAAAATACCATTGGAATTTTGACAGGGATTGCATTGAATCTGTAGATTGCATTGGGTCGTATGAAGATTTTAACAATACTAATTCCTACAATCAATGAGCACAAGATATTTTTCCATTTCTTTGTGTCATCTTCAATTTCTTTCAACAATGACCTAGAGTTTTCAGTATACAGGTATTTCACTTCCTTGGTTAAATTTATTCCAAGTTATTTTGTTTTTTTGTTGCTATTGTAAATGAGATTGTTTTCTTAATTCCTCTTTCTCTTAGTTTGTTGTTAGTATATAGAAACACAATAGAGTTTTGTATGTTGATTTCATACCTTGCAACTTTACTGAATTTAGTTATTATTTTAAATTGTTTTTTGGTGGAGTCTTCAGGGTTTTCTATGTATAAAATTATGTCATCTGCAAAGTGTCAGTTTTTCTTCTACCTTTCCAATTTGGATGTCTTTTTTTAAATTTTTCTTGGCCCTGGCTAGGACTTCCAATACTATATTCAATAAGAGTGGTGAGAGTGGCTATTCTTTTCTTGCTACCAATCTTAGGGGGATCAGTTTTTCACCATTGGGTATGATGTTAGCTGTGCATTTCTCATGTATGGCCTTTAACATGTTGAGTTATGTTCCTTCTGTACCTTTTTTATTGAGAGTTTTTATCATAAATAGATGTTGAATATTATCAAATAGTTTTTCTGCATCTATTGAGATGATCATATGGTTTTTGTTCTTCATTTTGCTAATGTGATGTATCATGTTGATTGATTTGCAAATGTTGAACCATCCTTGCATCCCTGGAATAAATCTCACTTGATCAGTAATCCCACTTGTATGATTACTTTAACTTATTGTCATATTAAGTTTGCTAATATTTTGTTGAGGATGTTTTCAGCTATGTTCATCAGGAGTATTGGCCTGTAATTTTCTTTTTTTGTGTTATCCTAGTCTGTTTTTGGTATTGGGGTAATGTTGCCTTCGTAAAATGACTTGGGAAGTATTTCCTCTTCTTCAGTTCTTTGGAAGACTTTGAGAAAGATATGTATTTAATCTTCTTTGAATGTTTGATAGAATTTACCAGTGACACGGTCTGATCCTGGAATTTTGTTTTGAAGGGTGTTTTTGATCACTGTTTCAGTATCCTTACTAGCAGTCATGTATTTAAATTTTCTATTCTTCATGATTCAGTCTTGGAAGGTTGTATGATTCTAAGAATTTATCCATTTCTCCTAGGTTGTCCAATTTGTTGGCATATAGCTGTTCATAGTATTCTCTTATAATCTTTTGCATTTCTGTATTATTCATTGTAACTTCTCTTTCATTTCTGACTGTATTTATTTGATCCTCTTCTCTTGTTTTCTTAGTGAGTCAAGGTAAAGTTTTCTCAATTTTGTTTATCTTTTCAAAGAACCAGATCTTAGTTTAATTGATCTTTCCTATTGTCATTTTATTCTCTAATTCACTTATTTCTGCTCTGAGCTTTATTATTTCCTTCTTTCAACTAATTTGGGATTTATTTTTCTTTTTACTAATTCCTTTAGGTATAAAGTTAGGGTGTTTATTTGAGATTTTTCTTGTTTCTTGAAGTAGGCTTGTGTCACTATGGACTTCCCTTTAGAACTGTTTCTGCTCTATCCCGTAGATTTTCATACGTCATTTTAATTTTTCTTCAAGTATTTTGGATTTCTACTTTGATTTATTTGTTGACCCAACAATTGTTCAGTACCATGTTGTTCACTCTCCACATATTTGTGATTTTTTCCAGCTCTCATCTTACAATTGATTTCTAGTTTTGTATCATTGTGAATGGGAAAGATGCTTGATCTGATTTCAATCTTCTTAAATTTATAGAGACTGGTTTTGTGTCCCAACATATGAGAAAGTTCCATGTACACTTGCAAATAATGTGTATTCTGCTGCAAGTAGATGGAATGTTCTGTACAATTATATTAAATCCATCTGGTCTAATATTACATTTAAGGCTGCTGTTTCCTTTTTGACTTTCTGTCTGGATGATCTATCTATTGATATGCGGGGTATTAAATTCCCCTACTATTATTGTGCTGCTGTCAATTTCTCCCTTTAGGTCTGTTAATAATACATTTGGTATCCTATTTTAGATGGATATATATTAATAAGTGTTATATCTTCCTGATAAATGGTCTCCTATATCATTATATACTATCTATCTTTTTCTCTTGTTAACTTTTTTGGCTTGAAGTACATTTTGTCTGGCATGACTATGGTTACAGAAGCTTTCTTTTTGCTGCCACTTGCTTTGAAAATCATTTTGAACCTATGTTTGTCTTTAGAGCTGAAGTGAGTCTCCAGGAGGCAACATAGAGTTGGGTATTGTTTTTCCATCTATCCAGCCACTCTGTGTCTTTTGATTGGTGAGTTCAATTTATTTACATTTGAGTTGATTATTGATAGTTGAGGACTCAGTAGTGGGATTTTAATTTTTTGTATGCTGGTTGTTCTATATCTCTATTGTTACTTTTTCCTTGTGTTTCTGTCTGCTGTTGTAGTTTAATGGTTTTCTGTGATGTTTTTCTCAGTTTTCTCTTTTTTGTATGTGTGTCTCTGCTCTAGATTTTTGTTTTGTGGTTACTATGAGGTTTGTATAAACCATCTCATAGATACAATAGGATTTTCCTGCTGATAGCATCTTAACTTCATTTGTCTATTCAGGATTTGACCCTTTCCTCTTCCGTTTTATGTTTTTGTTGTCACAAATTGTCCACTTTTATGTTGTGTTTGTTACCAAATTGAAGTAGCTGTAGCTATTTTAAATGCTTTTTTCCCTTTAACCTTTATGCTATTCAAGTGTTTAATTAATTATGCTAGTTTAGTGTTTAACAACTTGTTCTGATATAGAGTTTCAATTTTCTGATTCTGTCTGTCTATTTACTACCTTTCTCAAAGTTTTGCCTTTTTATTTCTGGTAGAAGAGCTCCTTTCAACATTTCTTGTAAGGCAGATCTACTCATGGTGAACTCCTTTTGCTTTTATGTCTGGGACAAGCTTTATTTCTCTTTCATACCTGAAAGGTAACTTTGCTGGATTGAGTATTTTCAGCTGACAGTTTTTATCTTTTAAAATTTTGAGCATGTCATTCACTCTCTCCTGGCCTGTAGGGTGTCTGCTGAGAAATCTTCTGATAGCCTAATTGAGGGGGGGGGGTGGAGTGGGTACCTTTGTATGTTACTCTCTTTTCCTCCCTGGCTTCTTTTAGAATTCTTCCTTTACATTGACTTTTGACAGTTTTAACATAGTGTGTCTTAGAAAATGTCTTTTTGCATTGAGATGGTTAGGTGTTCTATCAGCTTCATGTACTTATAGATCCAGTTTCTTCCCCAGGTTCAGGACGTTCTCAGCTATTATTTCTTTAAATAAGCCCTCTGCCCCCTTCTCTCACTCTCTTTTTTCCTGTTATCCTTATGTTGCTTTTTTTTTAAATAGTGTCATATTGTTCTTGTAGATTTTCTTCATTTTTTTAAATCTTAGTTTTCTTTCCTCTTTTACCTGAATCATGTCTAGATTTCTATCTTCAAGCTTGCTAATTTTCTCTCCCATATGGTCTGCTCTATTTCCAAAGCTTTCTAATGCATTCTTCATCTCATTTATTTAGTTCTTCTGTTCTAGAATATCTGTTTCTTTTTTAGAACTTTAATCTCTTGAATAAAGTGTTCCTTCTGTTCATTAATTTTATGCCTGAGCTCATTGAACTGCCTTTCTAAGATTTCTTATAGCTCACTGAGTTTCTTCATGACAGCTATTTTGAATTCTCTATCAGTTAGATCACAATATTCCATGATTTTGAGTTTGGTTTCTTGAGAATTGTCATTTTTTTATGATACTGTGTTGTCATGGTTTTTCATAGTGCTTTGTGAGTTGTTCCTCTGCTGGGGCCTTTGAAGTAGCCAACATCTTTCTTATTTACATAAAGTTTGTTTACTTTGATTCTAACTGTTCAACAGGTTGGAAATTAGAAGGTTTTATTTTGTTTTTCAGAAGATGCACTCTAGCACAAGTTTTTGTTTTTGTTTTCTTTTACCTAGGCTGCCTCTTGCTATATTTGAGATGTAACCCTTTTCACTTTCCACTGCCTCTGCTCAAAGTGTTACCTGTCCCTTCATCATTGCTGCTTGTGTTGCCAGGGTTACTGCTGTCTTGTGGCTGCCAGTGTGACATATGTCACCACTGCTGTGGGGGAAGGGGAAGGAGAACCAGGGATATGGGCATCTTTACCACATTCAGGGTTATCAGATTTGTGGACACCACTGCCATAGATGGGGGTGGTAGAGTTGCAGTCATCACTGTTGCTGGAGGGACTGGGGTCTTGGGCCCTGTTGCTGCTGCTCTCCGTTCCCTGTAGCTGTGCACAGTGCTGTGGCAGGGAGGCCAGAGTAGGGTGTGTAACCTCAGCTGCTGTACTGGGTTCTCTGGGGCTACAGGTTCAGCTGCTGCAGCTGGGGTTCCAGAATTGTGGGTACTGTCTCCATTATTCCCCCAGCCTGCCCCCTCTATTCATTCTAATCCACCCACATTCAGATGTACAGATGTGTGGATCTCTCTAGCATCCTGGTGTGTGGCAGGGGAACCTTTGTTGGGTTATGGATGTCTTACTAGTTGTAGATTGAAGAAAGGAGACACAGAGAGCATCTCATGCCTACATAATGCTGATGTCACTCCAACATGACTCTTAAGTATGAGTAACATTATGCTAAACTTCTTGCATAATATAGGAAACACAAATTAAAACTTGAATATATAATTTTCCATCTTAGGCAAAATTCACTAAATTATACATATTTATGTGCATATGTGTATATACTATGTAGATAGATAGATAGATAGATAGATGACAAGAAGAAGAGACAGAGAAATAGAGAGACAAAGAATATACATTTGTACAATCTGTATTAAGAGAAATTTGATAGAAATAATAATGCTAGTTGTTTATACCACTAATAAGCTGATATGTGAAATGGCACATGTACAAATACATTCACATTTTTGATCATCATTCATACTAACATAAGATTGAAAATCCACAACTCTCCATCTGTAGAGCACTGTTAACATCAGTGGTGCCATACTCAATTGTTTTCTTTCTATTAGGACTCTTACACCTGTAATGATTATTTTTGTTATTTTTGTCCTAGTTGTATGTTTGCTTATAACTGCACAGAAATTATGGAACCAGTCAATTAATCATGACCTGAAGTAGGAGTCCTAAGACTTTTTATACCTTTAGAATTTTGCCAAGTATGTTCAATAAATAAAATTATAAAAGTAAATCTGATCATATTATTATGACCCTATTTAAAAGCCTGCAAAACTTTCAGTTTTCTGACACAATATTCAATTCACATTATGATTAGACAGTAAACATATTTCTATTACTTCTGCCCTCATCGCTTTCTTGCATTTTATGCTCTCCCACTGCCTTTGGTTTTCAAATATGCCACATAGTTTCTTGTTCTGAGACTTCACTCCTTTGGTCACTGATCCTGGACCCTACATAATCATTAACACCCACACATTTTTTTACTCTTCTATTATTCTCTTGCTGTGATTTCCTTTCTTCCTGCTCCTATAATCTTTCAACATTACTTTAATCAGAACTTATCACAGAGTAAAATGATTGCTGCATATAAAAGACCTTAATAAATAAAGATCCAGGAGTAAGCCTGATTCAGCCACATCAGAAACATCTATCCGTTTGGAAAATCACTATATTCCTTAGTGGCTAGATGGTGCTTCATTAGTGCTACTGTTTTCATATTTGCACTCCTAGAATAAAAATCAGATGAATACCACTGCAGTTCTACCACTCATTTGTCAGAGTTGTCTAGGTTTTGTTTTGGAAAAAAGAATGAATATATTATTTTAACATTCATCTCAAAGAGGTTGGGTGGTTTGCTTAGCATTGTCATATTCTGCAGAAGGATGAGTTTTGCTCACGTGTTGGTCAGTCTTATGACAGAGGACCTGTAATAGATAAAATATTAAGCTACTGATGGACAGTAGCACTATATGAATATTAAGGTCCTTTTCAGCCTTGAAGTATACTTTTTCTTGGAGATAATATGATTTTTACCACCAATGCATCTAATATCTAAGGGGATTGCAATTTCAAGTATAATTTTAAGTTAACTAACTGAAATATACAAACAGATTAGAAAAAATGGTAAAAAATAAAAACAAGAAAATAGTATTATTATGTATAATTATTCAAAGCATCATTCAAGAGTCTTGTATACATTAGAGAACATTCAGGTATCTATGATCTTGTCAAGAATGATTTCTAATTTCAATGGCTTTGTTTAGGAGGGTGAAATTATTCCATTTTTATGTACTGGTGCAGTTTCCCACACCTACCTCATCATGTATTCCTAGACTTGCCATGATAATGTACTAGAGAACTGGAAGTCTTTTAGAATTTGCAATCCTTTGGCACCATGAATCATCATGATTCACGTTAAAATCAGAGGAACAATAATTAGAGTTTGGCTCAAGTTCAGCTCCAGTAATTTATATAGTATACACAATATAATCAAGCTCTCAAAAATCAAAGACAAAGAGAGAATTTTGAAAGCAGCAAGAGAAAAAGACTCCTGACATACAAGGGAATCCTGATAAGTTTGTAAAGAGATTTCTCAGCAGACATCTTGCAGGCCAGTAGAGAGCAGAATAATATATTCAAAGCACTCAGAGGGAAAAAAAAAACTGTCAACCAAGAAAACTTTTCACAGCAAAGTTGTCCTTAGTAAATGAAGGAGAGATAAAGACTTTCTCAGACAAACAAAAGCCAAGGGATTTTATCATTAGGAGACCTACCTTACAAGAAATGTTAAAGGAAGTTCTTGAAGCTGAAATGCAAGGTTGCTAATTAGTAACATGAAAACATATGAAAGTATACAATTCACTGGTAAATGTAAATATATAGTCAAATTCAAAATACTCTAATAATGCAATGGTGGTGTGTAAATCACTTTGAACTCTAGCATATAAGTTAAAAGACAAAAGTGTTAAGAATAACTATAGCTATGATATTGTGTTAATGGATACATAATATAAAAAGATGTAATTTGGGATACTAACAACATATATTGTGGAGAGGCATGTAAGTATATAGAAAAATTTTAAGCAATTTAAGTTATCAGCATAAAATTGACTGTTAAAATATAAATGTATTATTGATATAAAAGCCTCATGGTAATTACAAAGCAAAAACCTAAAATATGTTAAAAAGTAATAAAGAGAAAAGAATTAAAGTCTACCACTACAAAAACTCAACACACATAGAAAGACAGCAAGAGAGAAAATAATGAAGGAACTATAAACAACCATAAACTAATTAACAAAATGGTGATAGTAGGTCCTTACCTATCAATAATTACTCTAAATATAAATGGTTTAAATTCTCCAACTAAAAGACATTAGTGCCTGAACGGATTAAAAAATACCTAACTGTATGCTGTCCACAAAAGACTCACTTAAGTTTTAAGGACACTCATAGACTGAAAGTGGAGGAATTGAAACAGATATTCCATACAAATGGAAACCAATAGAGATTAGGGATAGCTATACTTTTTGAATATATATTAGTAAAATATCTCCCACATTTTGGTGCATTTCACCATTGCCTTTAAAGTTCAACCCACTTTTATCAAAATCAAAAAGCCTATCTTAAAACCGTTGACTAAAGAATCATTATGAGACAGGAGATTCAGACTTAGAGTCCTTATACTATGTCCAGTTCAGGAATGTTTGCCTGGAGAGTAGTGACCTTTGGTGTACACTAGTTGTTATGGACTGAATTACTTTTCCACTACATATGTTGAATCCCTAAATCCCAGTGTGCTTATATTTAGAGATAGGGCCTATAAGGAGGTGATTGAGGTTAAATGAGGTCATAAAAGTAGGTCCTTCATAAATCGTACCAGTGTTTTCTTTTTCTTTTTTTTTTTAAGGGAATAATTCTTTATTATTATTATCATTATTACTATTGAGTGAAATTTACATATCATTAAATTAACAATTTTATTATGAAAATTCAGTGTTATTTAGTACATTGACAATGTTGCACAATCACTACCTCTGTCTAGTTCCAAACTATTTTCATTGTCACAAAAAGAAACCCTATACACACAAAAAGCAGTTGCTCCATATTCCCCCCACCCCCTGAAACCAACAGTATGTTAATTGTTTAAGTACCTATTTTCAATTATTTGGGGCACATACTTAGGATTGGAATTTCTGGGTCATATGGTAATTCTGTGTAACTTTTTGAGGGTCTGTCAAACTGTTATCTACATTTGCTAAACTACTTAACATTCCTACTAGCAATGTACCAGAGTTTCACTTTCTCTACATCCTTTTCAGCACTCGTTATTTTCCATTAAAAAATAACCATCATAATTGGCGTGAAAGAGTACCTCTTGTGATTTTGATTTGCATTGCCCTCATGACATAATAATGTTTTCAGGTGCTTATTAGCTGTTTGCATATCTTCTTTAGAAAAATGTTTATGTAAGTCTTTTGCCCATTTTTAATTGTCTTTTTGTTTTTGAGCTGTAAGACTTTATAGAGTTGGCCCTCTGTATCTGTGGGTTTCACATCCCTGGATTCAACAGACTGTGAATCAAAAATATCCAGAAAAAGAGTTCAGAATGTTCCAAAAAGCAAAACTTAAATGTGCTGCATGCTCACAACTATTTACATAGCATTTATATTTTGTTAGGTATTATATGTAATCTAGAGATGATTTAAAGTATATAGGAGGATGTGCATAGGTTATATGCAAATACCACACCATTTTATGTAAGGGACTTAAGATCCATGGATTTGGTATCCACAGGGGGTCCTGGAACCAATCTACCCTGGATACCAAGGGACCACTATACATTCTGGCTTTTAGACCCTTATCAGATGTATGATTTCAACAATTTTCTTGCATTTTGTAGTTTATCTTTTAACTTTCTTGATAATGTCCTTTGATGTACAAAAGTTTTAATTTTGATGAAGTGCAATTAATCTAATTTTCTTTTCATACCAGTGTTTTCTTAGGGCAGTCTCTCATAAAAGCAAAAATAAACAAATGAGACATAATCAAACTTATAAGCTTTTGTGCAGCAAAGGAATCCATAAACAAAATGAAAGACAACCTATGGAATGGGAGAAAATATTTGCAAACAATGTGACTGGCAAGGGCTTAATCTCCAAAACATACAAACAGCTCAAACAATTCAACAACAACAAAAAAACAAACAACCCAGTCAAAAATGGGCAGAAGAACTAAATTGATATTTCTCCAAAGAAGACATATAGATGGCCAACAGGGACATGCAAAGAGGCTCACCATTGCTAATTATTAGAGAAATGCAAATCAAAACTACAGTGAGGTACCATCTCACACCAATCAGAATGGTCATCATCAAAAAGTCTACAAATAATAAATGTTGGAGATGGTGTGGAGAAAAGGGAACCCTCCTATGCTATTGGTGGGAATGTAAATTGATACAGCCACTATGGAAAACAGTATGGAGGTTTCTTAAAAAATTAAAAATAGAGCTACCTTATGATCTTGCAATCCCACTCCTGGGCATATACTCAGACAAAACTATAATTAGAAAATATGTATACACCCCTATGTTCATAGCAGCAGTACTTACAATAGCCAAGACATGGAAGCAACCTAAATGTCCATCAACAGAGGTATGGATAAGAAGTGGTACATATATACAATGGAATATTACTCAGCCATAAAAAAGAATGAAATAATGCCATTTGCAGCAACATAGATGGACCTAGAGATTATCATACTAAGCGAAGTAAATCAGAAAGAGAAAGACAAATACCATGTGATACGCTTATATGTGGAATCTAAAATATGACACAAATGAACATATCTACAAAACAGAAACAGTCTTGTGGATGCCAAGACTGGGGTTGAGGGAAGGAAGGATTGGGAGTTTGGAATTAGCAGATGCAAACTACTCTATATAGGGTGGATAAACAGTGAGGCCCTAATGTATAGCACAGGGAACTATAGTCAATATCCTGTGATAAGCCATAATGGAAAAGAATATGAAAAATTATATATATATATCTAATTCACTTTACTGTTCAGCAGAAATTAACACAACATTGTAAATCAACTATACTTCAATAAAATTTTTTTAAAAAGTGGGTCCTTAATCTTATAGGACTGGTGTCCTTGTGAGAAGAGGAAGAGGCACCGAAGAGCTCTCTCTCCTTCTGCATGCAGAAAGAATAGTCCATCTGAGGACACTGAGAATTCTATAATCCAGGAAGAGAACATTCACTAGAAACCCTATGACACCTTGATCTTAGACTTCTAGCATCCATAAATGTGAGAAGACAAATTTCTCTTTTTTTAAGTCACTCAGTCTATGAGTTTTCCTTATGGCAGCCCTAGTAGACTAATTCATTAACCAATTGATAGTTGAAGCCTTCTTTCTGGTTGAAGACTCCTGATTTGAGAATAACCATAAGCTCATTCTTCTTATTCAGGTTTTTTGAGTAAAATTAACTTCAGTATCATAAAGAGGCAATATGGCATATATGTGAGACAGAGTGGGGTTCAAATTCTCTCCTTATTCTAAGTGTGGTTTTACAGAACAACAGAACTGTTTTCAATCACAGATGTCATATTTGTTCAGCTAAGCTATAATGATGATTTGAATGAAATTATGCACACACACACACACACACACAAACACACACACACACTGAATTAAGCAGCAAATGAAAAAAAATCCTAACTCTGGTTATCTTGCCTCATATCTCAAAGTACTCAAAAAAATTCTATGTTAAATATTAATGGAACATTTCTGGTACTGAGGGCCACTGGTTTCCAGGGATGCTAGACCAACCATTATCAATCCACTTTTTACTTTGTGAGCAGTTACAGAAGGGCTCTCTTTTACTGGTGGTGTTTTAAATTATTGTACACTCTACACTTTTATCATCTGTAGATTTCTTTTACTTTATTAGTTTTGATAACACCCAGTTTATCATTGTAGTCAAGGTGCTATTCGACAGTGACTAAGGGTAATAAATAGCCTGAACTTAATGTTTCTTGATGACCAGAGGACAGTATCATGCTAGTCTTATGGAACCAACCTTGTCTTTTTATCTCCTAGGTAAATAATGCATAAATAGAAATAGGCATGATTGTATTCTGAGTGCACAAAATAAACAAAAATGTTTATACCCATGTGAACAACTTCTTTGCATGTTGCTTCATTGTAGCTTGGTGTGTTATCAGATATTGTATATCCTTCTCACAGGGCTGAAGACTGTGCTTGGGGCAATTAATCTGGAAATGTTTCTTTTTTATTCTAGGGGTAACATAATTTTGTCCATTCTTTATATCGTTTATCAGCAGATATAGTTGTTCCCTTTGCCCGGACAGAGCAATCTCTTTAACAATAACCGTGAACCAATATTTCATCATGACCATTTTGCTAATTTAAACTCTAGTATAACCTTTAATTTTCATTGAGAAATCTATATACTGCATTAAAAGTATTTTTAGCATATTCTGTTTCATGGTGTTGAAGGATATGCCATTTGTGCCCAGGTGCACCTCAAACACAGTCTTTATAAACCTGAACAGTTGACCTCTATTCCTTTAAACCCGAACCTCTTTCAATTTAAAATACTTCAGCAAATACAATAACAAGCCTGTGTGCTGTTCGGCAATATGAATCTCCCTCGTTTCCTCTTTGTTTGACATTTGCTATCCCATCTGACACACAGATTTAAAGATAATATTGCTTAAATATCTCTTGAATCCCTCTGCTTTACTCCATATCTATCAAAACCACCCTAGTCTTAATAATAAAATAATTCATTATATATAGGCTGTTATCTATGTTTGCTATTGTAACAGCTAGCCATTTTAAATATTTACTCTCACTGATAATTTTCTAAGCACCCAGCCTGTATTAACTCATCTAATAATCAAAGTAGCTATATCTATGGGATGCTACTATTATTCCCATATTATAGATAAGGAAATTGAGGCACAGAGAATTTAGCTAGCTTTCCAAGAGCTCACATCAATAAATGGTGGAACCAGAATTCAAACTCAGATGTCTGTTCCTAAATCAATGCCTTTGCCACAAACTTTGTTTTACCAATTCTCATCTCCTTACAATAAAGTATAAATTCTAAACAAAGGAAGCAAATTGTTGTTTCAATCACTGATTTTCTAGCCTCAACTGGAATCTCTCTCTAATTCTCTTCAATACACTGGTTTTCTTTGGGATAATTGAACTTGGCATTTCCACAGTCTCACCTGACCCGCATCCAGGATCTCGGTCTTCCTCTCACTGGACATGTTTCCTCAGAATTTTTTACACCGTGATGCCTCTAATTGTATATGATCATCCTCCATTAGTGTTATATTTGATAGGAACATCAATTGCAGTGTCAATTATTATTGCTCTGTTTTATCACCTCCCATTACACAGTGTCAGCTCCTAGGATTTCCATTCCCACAGCCTCTAGTCTTTGATTTTCTCCTAAAGTTATTAACCTGGGGTCTAACACTCTTGGAAATTCTACTCAAAATATAGACAGATAGAGAGACAGATGATAGATAGATAAGTAGGTAGACACATAATAGGTGATTGAATGATTTTTAAAAGAGAGAGAGAAGGAGAGAAGAAAAGCTAGGAAGGAGGGAGGGAGGAATAGAGTGGAAGGAAAGAAAGAAAGAAAGAAAGAAAGACAGAAAGAAAGAAAGAAAGAAAGAAAGAAAGAAAGAAAGAAAGAAAGAAAGAAAGAAAGAAAGAAAGAAAGAAAAAGAGAAAGAAAGAAAGAAAGAAAGAAAGAAAGAAAGAAAGAAAGAAAGAAAGAAAGAAAGAAAGAAAGAAAGAAAGAAAGAAAGAAAGAAAGAAAGAAAGAAAGAAAGAAAGAAAGAAAGAAAGAAAAAGAAAGAAAGAAAGAAAAAGAAAATAGATATAACTTTACATGTTCAATTGCTTTCTGGACATGATATCTACCATTTTAATCAGATTTTAGAGCAGTTCAAGATAACTGTACCTACAGAATCTTAAGAGGAAAGGGGATCCAGATGACACCATACCCATAAACTCCCATAATTTCATCTATTTTGATTTTTCTTGTTTCTCCTCAAGGACATCCTCTCAGTATCAGTAGATCTTCTACAAGGTCACAGCTCAAGCGCCCAGGCTACTAAGTCACAGATTCAAAAGTTCCAAAGTTCCTCTTGCAGGCTCTGTCACTGTCATATGGCGTAGGAAACCAGATGGAATGTACTTCAGTTTCCTGTTTAGAAGCTTGAATTAAACTCTTAAAAAGCACAGATTTTTACTGTTTTACAGAAATGAGAAAACTTTCTAGGTGATGTATTGATAGTGTTGGATTACCAACCCAAACTGCATTTTCTGACTGCAATAGAAATTCCTTCTTAGACTAAGAATCCTCAAGAGCTGCCTGTGAAGCAGGGCTATCCACCTTGAGAGCCCACCCTAGTTTTATTCTTTCTCTAGCTCTCCAGTGAAGAAACTAGAGCTATCTTTTCACTCACTACTCACAGTTACTAGTTTTGAACCATGCCCCAATGAATTTCACCACTACCTTCTCTCTCTCTTTTATTTTATTTTATTTTTTTATTTTGGCTACACTGCATGGCTTGTGGGATCTCAGTTCCCTGACCAGGGATTGAACCCGGGCCACAGCAGTGAAAGTGCTGAGTCCTAACCACTAGACCACCAGAGAACTCCCTCACCATTGCCTTTTCCATCAAAGCATCAAGACATAGATTTATTCATGGCCAGTGATATGCCAGCTCTGGCAACGTGACCATCAAGATAGCCCAGGACCCCTAAAGTCCTCACGGTAAGGCAAGGCAGGAGATAGATTGTCCCCAGGCTGGCAGCTGGAACCTGTCCCTTGTGGACAGATTCTCTAAGATAAAGACAATGGCAGGAACAAGGAGGAGCTGAGTCCTGCCCAGATAAAAGACAAAGAGACCACATATTTCTCATTCTTGAGGTCAAGAAGACCTCCCCAGCTACGCATGTGCAGAAAGACTCCTTGGGGGTCAAAAAGGAGGGGGCACTACCCCAGAATAGGTGATGCCAAGCCCCCCCCATAGGCCTCTGGACTGGGATCCATCTTGGAAAATAGTTGCTCACGCATGTTGGGGAAGGTCCTAGGGCAGGTAAGGTGTGGTAAAAGAAAAAGATAACTGGCCAAAGGTAGACAAAGACCCAGAAGAAATGCCCTGTATAAGTGATTTGATCACATCTCTGGGGCACTCCTCCTCATTAGGGAGGATGCCCACACCCTTTTCTCTCTGGGTGTGTATCTCTGCCTTGCTTCTGTCTTAAATAAACTGTTTCACTGTGTGTTCTCCCACTTGTTTTGCTGTGTCTGTAATAATGAACATTGTACCTATTTTTACAGTCTTTGCCTCCTTGAAACATTCTTGCTTTCAAATGAGGCAAGATCCATGGGAACTTTGCTTCCAGCTTCTAGCCCTTGCTGTTCTAGTGGCTAGGATTCCTGATTTTCACCCAGGCACCCCAGGTTCGATTCCTGGGCATGGAACTAAGATCTCATTCAAGACACCACTCACTGCTGTCTCCTCGAGACCAAGGGCACTGACATTTCACAGTCTCCATAAAGAAGTATGACTCATTAACTCCTCCCAGTGGACCCCATATCGTGTTATTACACCTTTTCTCCCTGCTGTGTTTGAGTCTTCTGAGAAGCAAAGGCTAGGATGGGATTATATTTCCAAGAAATTAAATAGGGAATATGCTTGTGCTATGGCTGAATTGTGTCACCCTGCCCCAAATTCCTGTGTTGCCCTAACATCCAATGTTATGGTATTTGGAGATGTGGCCTTCAGGAGGTAATTAGATTTAGATGAGGCCATTAGGGTGGAGTCCTCATGAGGGGAGTAGCGCCCTTATAAGAAGAAGAAGAGACCAGACAGCTTGCACTGTCTCTCACTCTCTCTCACGGTCATGGGAGGAAACAGTAAGGAGCTGGTCATCTGAAAACTAGGAAGAGAGGTCTCACCAGGAACTGAGTCTGCTGGCACCTTGATCTTAGACTTCTAACTTCCAGAACGGTGAGAAATAAATGTCTGTTTTTTAAGCCACCAGTCCAAGGTATTTTGTTAGAGCAATCTAAGCTGACTAACATGATAATTGGTTTTGAGAAGTGGGGTGCTGCTGTAATAAATACCTAAGAATGTGAAAGCAACTTTGGAACTGGATTACGGGTAGAGGCTAAAGGAGTTTAGAGGTGCATGCTAGAAAAACCTGGATTCCTTTGAATGATCTGTCAGAAGAAAGATGGATGTGAAAGGTGATTGTAGGCAGCTCAAAAGAACTGTGGAGAGAGCCTCCATTTTCTTAAAGAAGGCAAATAAATCATGTACAGAATCTTGGTAGAAATATGGATGTTAAAAGCTATTTTGTTGAGGTCTAAGGTGGAAGTAATTATGAGCTGTGGGGGTGATGTTGCCACCCCAGAGGGCCTGCAGGGCAGAGCATCAAACTAAATAGGATTATTCTCAAGCTAGGTTTGGGACTTACTGGAATGGAACGTGCTAGGTTTGGGACTTACTTGGGCCCCATAACTCTTTCCTTCTTTCCTATTTCTCCCTTTAGGAATAGCAATGTCTATCTTATGCCTGTTCCCACCATTGTATTTTTTAAGCATATAACTTTTATGGTTTCACAGGTTCACAGCTGAAGAGAGATTTTAGCTCAGAAGAAATCATACCCTATGGCTCACCCAAATCTGATTTAAATGATATTTATTTATTTTTAATTTTTATATTTTTAACATCTTTATTGGAGTATAATTGCTTTACAATGTAGTGTTAGTTTCTGCTGTATAACAAAGTGAATCAGCTATACGTATACATATATCCCCATATCCCCTCCCTCTTGTGCCTCACTCCCACCCTCCCTATCCCACCCCTCTAGGTGGACACAAAGCACCGAGCTGATCGCCCTGTGCTATACAGATGCTTCCCACTAGCTATTTTATATTTGGTAGTGTATGTATGTCAATGCTACTCTCTCATTTCTTCCCAGCTTACCCTTCCCCCTCCCCATGTCCTCAAGTCCATTCTCTACGTCTGTGTCTTTATGTCTTTATTCCTGTCCTGCCCCTAGGTTCATCAGAACACTTTTTCTTTTTTCTTTTTTGTTTTGATTCCATATATATGTGTTAGCATACAGTATTTGTTTTTCTCTTTCTGACTTACTTCACTCTGTATGACAGACTCTAGGTCCATCCACCTCACTACAATTAACTCAATTTCATTTCTTTTTATGGCCGAGTAATATTCCTTTGTATATATGTGCCACATCTTCTTTATCCATTCATCTGTCAATGGACACTTAGGTTGCTTCCATGTCCTGTTTGCAGATGACATGATACTATACATACAGAATCCTAAAGATGCTACCAGAAAACTACTACAGCTAATCAATGACTTTGGTAAAATAGCAGGATAGAAAATTAATGCACAGAAATCTCTTGCATTCCTATACACTAACGACGAAAAATCTGAAAGAGAAATCAAGGAGACAATCCCGTTTACCATTGCAACAAAAAGAATAAAATACCTAGGAATAAACCTTTCTAAGGAGACAAAAGACCTGTATGCAGAAAACTACTAGACACTGATGAAAGAAATTAAAGATGATACAAACAGATGGAGAGATATACCATGTTTTTGTATTGGAAGAATCAACATTGTGAAAATGAGTCTACTACCCAAGGCAATCTACAGATTCAGTGCAATCCCTATCAAGCTACCGATGGCATTTTTCACAGAACTAGAACAAAATATTTTACAATTTGTATGGAAACACAAAAAAAACCCCAAATAGCCGAAGCAATTTTGAGAAAGAAAAACGGAGCTGGAGGAATCAGGCTCCCTGACTTCAGATTAAATGATATTTAGATGCAACTTTGGACTTGAGTTGCTGCTGGAAGGAGTCAGCATTTCTGGGGCTGTTGGAATAGAAGTATATATTTTGCATGTGAGAAGGACATGGATTTTGGAAGCCCAGGGACAGATTGCAATGGATTTTGTGTTTCCCAGATTCATATGTTGAAGACCTAACCCTCAATGTAATGATATTTGAAAATGGAGTTTTGGGGAGTTAATTATGTTTAGACCGGGTCATGAGGGTGAGATCATCAGGATGGAATTAGTGACCTTATAAAAAGGGGAAGATGATCTCTCTCTGTCTCTTTCTCCATGCACATATACCAAAGAAGGTCTCAGTGAGCACACAGAGAGAAGGCAGCTTTCTGCAACCAAGGAAGAGGATTCTCACCAGACACATAATCTGCTGGCACCTTGCTCTTGGACTTTGAGCCTCCAGAACTTTGGGTAATAAATGTCTATTAGTCTATGGTGTTTTGTTATAGCAGCCCTAGCTCACTAAGACAGGCTGTGAGAGAAAATGAGGACAAAGTTGGACAAGGCTGAGAGAATAACATATCTGGATACAAGATTAAATCCTACAAAGTAAAGAGTGGAAAAGAAGAAGTTTAGATAGGAAGAGTATTAGATGGCAGGGCAGTCCTATGAGAGCTTGGGAAGGTTGGTGGGTAAAGTCACCCCTCAGAAGAGTATCAGGGCTCGCAGGAATGCTAAAGCCTGCATTAGCTTTCCTGCAATGCATACGAAGTGGGGAGCAGCCTGTTGGAATGTGGTGGTAGAGTCAGAGCACAGCAGCTGTGGTCATCCGTCAGCCGTCCTCTCCATGGTAGGAGATGTGAGGGACACACTTTCGTGGATACATAAAGGGCATTGGTTTTGAATCAGAAAACCCAGGGTTCAAGTCTGAGGTTTGATATTTTCTATTTGGGAGACACGGAGCAAATGGGCTTTCAAAATTCTGTTTTCTCCTCTGAGAATGGTCTAAAAGGAAGTACCTCTTTAATGGCATGATTCTAAAGATACACACACACACTATATATACATATATATGTATATATATGTTTGAATATATATATATATATATGTAAAGTGCAACAACAGTCCCTGGTGCACTGTGCAGACACAATAAACGCTATTAGGATTATTAGCATACATGCTATCAGTGCCCCAGAGTCTCATGTAAACAATCAGAATTCCATCCAAATGCAAATTATTGCAGCCCTGCTGGTCTCCGCTCATCCAGTTCCAATTATCAGGTCAATTTTTAACGGAAAACCCTTTACCAGCACACACAGGCACACAGTTTCCACAGATAAGTTGCTTTGATCCCAGACTATGATAAACTTTGAAATGCTTACAATGCTCTTGATCAACATTAAATTCCTTGGAACTGTGAATTCAGACAGACATATTGAGACACATTAATTAAGAAAAAAGAACACTTGAATTTATTAGGGAGCCGTAATTTACTCATTTTTAGCGGAATAGTGCAAGCTAGGTGACAGATGCTTTGAAGCAGATATAGTTTGTGAAGTAAAGAAGCACTAGAGCATCGAATAATAAGCTGTACATGTGGCATACATAATTTATGAGGTGGCGTCAGTTGCAGTGGAATTACCAGTGAAGACCCACTTATGTCTTGGGGCATCAAAATAAGCCATGCTGACATCTAAAATGTCAAAACCTCCACAAAAGATCTTGATTTCTCCCGACTACACTTACAGTTTTGCACAAAAAATTTAATTGAGGAATTTGATCTTCCCATCAGTTATTGATTCTTTTTTAACCCAAGATTAAAGGAAGACTTTCCAAACCCACCCCCACAGGGGGCTGTCAGTGACAGCTGGTTGGAGTTTCTTAATCTGCGTACTCCTGTGTGGTCCTTTTGGATAAGGAATAAACAACCAACTGAACAGAGGCAAATAAAAACCCTGCCTTCCACTAAGAGCTCTAACTGGTAATAACAGATTCTGAGGAAGTCACCTAAGCGTTATATCCTTGTCAACATGGAACCCCTCTAGACGACATTATAGGCTATAACACTGCTCCCCTTGGAGATGTTTCTTTTCTGTAAGATGCAATTATGGATGGTTTGGTTCCTTTGAAATAATGGAAATGCACACATATATGTACTTACATATAGTTTTGTGGCTTTTAAAAGTCTCAGCAGAGGGCATTTGTGTTCTTTGACCTCTTGAGCATCTTCTTCTAAGATATGATGAGGGAAGACTTGTGAGGAACAAAATCTAGAACAAAAATCCGCTGACAATGAGGTAGTTGTTGATGTGTTACCAGCCTGGACAGAGGACAGGACAGGGGGCAGCTGTCCACAGGGCACAACTCCAGTGGCTCAACATCTCTGGACTTTTAGTTCCAGATACTCAGATTTTTCATATGTATTTCAATACATAGCTGATGAAAAATAAATTAGACTGCTTCTAGTGAGATAGAAAATATTGTCATGGGTTATTTTTAAAAAATTAAAAGAAAGCACACACACACAGAGCCTTCTCATTGCTACCAATATTATACAGTTGACACTGTTTGTAATTCTTGCCTTTAAGATATATTGGATAGTGGTTGACTGAGGTCTACAGTAGCAAATATACAGGTGAAATTTTAAAACAACAATTCAAAGCCTATTCTTTTAATAGAGGACAAGCTATGTGTTTTCCTATTTGAATTATTAAAATATTAAATGATTCCATAATCTTTCAAAGATGTTCTGTGATCCTGAAAATGGCAGACTATTGACCATTGCATTAAATTCCTTACTGTGAAAATACATGATTTTTATGAACAAAAAGTAGTTTTTCTTTGGCTTTACTAAATGGATATTAAACCAATATTAGAAAAAATAAACTAAAAGACTGTTATGAAATTAGATAGTCTAAAATGAAACTTTGATTGACCCTTGATGTCACAAGGACATGTCTTGATATAGGTGATGGCATATTCATTCTCGGCTCAGACTACAAACACAAAATTACAGTGCAAAGAAGGTGTAAAATAACCTTTGTGTCACTGCAGCATCAGAACACAGGTTAAAGCAGAGTGTGAAGGCAGGAAAGAGAGGACAAGTTAAAGTTAAAATTGAAATATTGAGGTTAGGGCAAACAAGAAAATCATTCTCTTATTTTCATTAATTTAAGTAACAAACAATATAGAGCCAACACTTTGCAAAATATGTTGGAAATAAAACCATCCAAAAATTAATTATTAAAGGTTGTATTTTAGGAAGTGCTTTAGAACCCTCATGTGCTGTCTCTGATTGGTAATAGGGGCCCTGCAGCAGGGAGCAGCTGATGTAAGGCAAGAGGGTGTGGAGCTGGAAGTCACGATCTTGCCTGACCAGTTGGGGGCTACTGCCTGATATCACTGTGAAGTTCGTGATCTGATCCTTATTGACAAGGAACTAGAAAGTTATATCAGCTCTCCTGGAGTGTCCTCTGTAGTCTCTCATATATATGTACATGTAGTTGCACTTATCCTAAACTGTACATGCATGGTAAATCTCAACAAAATTTTGTCATCTTTGTAAAATGAGAACTAAATAATCTTTAGTTTTATATAATTGTGCTAATTTGCTAAAGCTGCCATAACAAATTATAATAGATTGTATAACTTAAACAACTGAATTTTATTTCTCACAGTTCTGGAGGCTAAAGTGTGAGATCAAGGTGTCAGCAGGGTTGATGTCTTCTGAGACGTCTCTCCTTGGTGTGCAGACTGTTGTCTTCTCCCTATGTCTGTGTCCTAATCTCTTCTTGTTAAAAGGACATCAGTCATATTGGACTAGGGCCCACACTAATGACTCCACTTTAACTTGAACGACTCTTTGAAGACCCTATTTCTAAATACAATCACATTATGAGGTACTGGGTAGGAGGTTAGGACTTTAACATATGAAGTTGAGGGGGGCACAATTCAACTTACAGCAATAGTTGATCTCTAACATATATGGATAGATTATACATATATGTATATAGTCTATGTCTATATATAATTAATTATGTAACCTCTCTATATATAGTTCATTAGTCTCTATCACTATTGAAATCTCTGTCTATAAGATGTATATATTTTCATCTTGAAAAAAATTCAAGACTCTTCAGTATATTTTGTAAGGTTTAGAAGGAAATAGTGTCATACGAATATATTTCTGACACAGTATCAAGGATTCTAAAAATCATAGATAACATAAGCCTAAAAAATAATTATATATATATTTTTAAATTATTATATATATTTTGAAAAGTAGAAAGTAGATTGCACTAATTATAGAGCAGTCAGTTTGATGTAATCCACGGTTTATAGTCTAATTTTAATTATTAAATCATATTTTGGATTTTATATATATACAATATATGATATATATATATATATTATAATGTATATATAAATAGAGTGTGTATATATATAGAGAGAGAGAGAGAAAGAGAGAGAGAGAGAGATTTTTGATCACTAAGAACAAATATAAAGTTCTCTAATACGAAGTACCTTTAATTTTTTTTTTGCAATTTTGTAAACAATACTAGATAGACACATATTTGGCAGACAAAATAAGTTCAGATTTTCTAATATGTTAGAAGTAATTAAAAGTAATATATAAAGACTTGTAAATACTGTTAGAAGAGCAACAAGGTTTCCTGAAACAAGAAGAAAAATTTGGTCTTACCCTGGTAATATGAAGGTACAAGAGCTACAGCTATTAATTAGATTTATTTTCTGTTGAAATAAAAGGCTCAGAATGGTATGTTGGATAAAAAATGAAATTGATATTTGTGTTAGCTCAGTAACAAGATTTTATGAACCGAGTGTCTGATAATATTACATATCCATAACTGGGAGTGTTCTAGGAGAAGATCTTTACAACATTGTACAAGGAATTCAGACATTGATTGATTATGTTACATTTAAGTTCCCTTCTAAACTTAAAATGTTATATTAAATTATGATATAGATCAGAGAGGGTTTTTGATTAATATTTAATAGTTGCTTTCTTTAGATTTTAATGCATGAAATAAACACAGGTTGAAACCCTGAATTTGCAGGATGATAATCAACTCTCAGGCATTTCCATACTGCATAGCTAAAGTTTTGCAAATTATAAATGTATTGTACTTGTAGTGTAATAACCATACATTTTTTTCCAAACTTTTAACCTTTTTATTTTTGAATAATGTTAGATTTGGAGAAGAAGTACAAAGATAGGACAGAGAGTTCCCACGTAACTTTCATCCACCTTCTCTTAATGTTAACATTTTACATAACCATGGCACAATTTTTGCTCTCTTTATAGATAAAGAAATTAGCATTGGCACAATACTATTATTTAAACTACAAACTCTGTTTGGAGTTTACCAGTATTCTCACTAATATCCTTTTTCTCTGTACCAGGATCCGATCAGGATAACACACTGAATTCAGTTATCCAGTCTCTAATCTACTTCCATCTGTGACAGTATCTCAGTCTTTCCTTATGTTTTTGAACTTGAGAATTTTGAATAGTACCAGTCAGGCATGTTATAGAACGTCCATCAATTTGGGTCTCTTTGGTGTTTTATCATGGCTAGATTGGGGTTACACATTGTTGGGAAGAATGCCACAAAGATGAAATGTCCTTATCACATCAAATCAAGGAATCCATGACACCAACATGACATCACATGATGTTAACCTTGATCACTCAGGGTGTTGTCTGCTAGGCGTCCCCATCATAAAGTTGCTATTGTTCACTTTAAACTCTCCTATTTAGAACAGAATCAGTCAAACTCACACTTAATGGGAGAGGAATTAAGCTCCACTTCATGGAGGGGAAATAACTTTTCCATAAGTTATTTGGAATTTTTCTGTTTAAAAAAATTATGCTTTTTCCCATTTATTTGTTTTTTCAATCATTTAATTATAGCAGCATGAATATATGGATATTTATTTTATTCTTTGTGTTCTAACATTATTCTTTGGGTTCTATATTACTAGTTTTTTTTGTTATTCAATGATTCCAGCTTTGACCATCGAGAGATATTTCAGTTTGGTTTTTGTGTTCTGTAGCTATGTCTCTGCCTCCATGCTTCTTCTTCTTTTGGTGGGTGGAAGCATACTTTTCTTTTCAGCATAACGAGATGCTCCAGGCTCATCTCGCATTTGCCTTGTCTCTGTCATTTCTCCAAAGTTTACTTGTTTCATTCTGTTGGAGGATGACATTTAGAAACCAAGATCTGAGCAGTAGGTGTGCTCATTGCTATGGAGGGCTCACAGCTTCCAGGCCTTCTCAGCAGACAGAACTAAGAGATGTCTGTATGTATAATAATCCATGCATACATTCATATCTACATTTATTTATACATGTATCTATCTGAACATATTTTAAGATAAATGATTTCATACCGACATTTCCAAAGGTAATCCAGAACCACAGGACCCATCCTATTCTTCCTTGCTTGTTTACTAGTAAATTCTTTCTCTGACAGTGAGAAACCTGGCTCCTGTTGTCTGTAATTCATTTACTTAATTGTTCAACACTAGTACATATGTAAAATAATTTCAGAATTTGTGACCCTTATCCCTTTGAGAAAGAAATTTACCAACTAGATTGCAGTGTTTACAGGTAGTTCCTTTGAATCAGTTAAAATAAAGATTTATGAAGTATTGTACTTAGGTCATCTCCTTTCCTCCCACTTCCTTCAGTGACATTTTTAATGCATTTAGACTCATTTCTTGCAGACTACATTCTACCTGGAATCCCCTAATGTTGATTGTTTTTTTAAATTTACGCATCACAATGTTCAGTCTTTGTGGTGTACATTTCTATGAGTTTTCACAGACACATATTCATGTCTCTAACACCACAGTACAATATAGAATAGTGTTTTAACCCTGAAAATTCCCCTGGGTGCTTCCTTCTCGAGTTAATCCATTTACTCTCACCAAACACTGATCTGTTTTCTGCTCCTCTTATTTCTACGTTTTCTTAATGTCATACAAATGGAATTACACCATATGTAACCTTTTGGGTTTAGAGTTTTTCACTTAGCAAAACGTGTTGAATATTCACCCATGTTATTGCTTGTGTCAATAGCTCAATGCTTTTTATTTCTGAATAGTATTCCACTATATGGATACATGAGAGTTTGTTAATCTATCCCCCTGTGAAGGGTATCTTGGTTTTTGGTGATTGTGAAGCAAGCGGCTATAAACATTTATGTGCAGCCTTTTGAGTGAACACCAGCTTCCAATTTACTAGGGTAACTATTAGGAATAAAATTGTTGGGATTTATTGTAAGTGTATGTTACACTTTATAACAAATTGCCAAATGGTCTTGCAAGGTGTACCATTTTCTTACTAGCAAAGGTTGAGATTTCCTGTTGTTCCAACATAAATAGACTTTGATATTGCTATTAAAATATTAAAAACACATGAAACAATATTAATTTCATCAATATTATATACTTTTTCAAGTAATAATAACACTTTGCATATGTTAAATGCTTTATAAACATTGACTAACTTAGGTTTCAGCCCTCTCTGAATACAGGGGCCCAACCAAGTGTCATCGTTAGTTTTTACGGTGATGTTCAAAAGAACTGTAAAATTTACAGTTCAATGTTAATACTACAGAAAAATTAACTCATGTTTCCAGATTATGATTTACTAATCATTTATTTCAATTATTAATATCTGTACTCAATATGATTTTATAATACTCTGAACTTGTTACAACATGTATTTAATACATCATTTCAGAAACCGATAAGAGTAAAGAAGTATCATTTTTATGATCTTTAAAACTCTTTCATTGTCTGTCTCCAATTGTCAATCTTATTGTACCCCAGTGCCTGGCACAAAGTAGACTCTCAGAAGTAAAATATGTATTTATTTTTAATGAATAAATAAATGGATGATCACTTTTCATTTGACATTTTTAAGGACTTAAACTATTTTCATCCAGTATCAATTTCACTGTAAATTCTAATCTGTCTTACCAACAGGATCAGGTAAAAACAAATGGGCTGTCTCTTTCTGTGTTTCACACTTTGTATTTACAATTGTAAGATGTAAATCTTGCTAAGACAAATATTTGTGTGTTTATATTGTTCTAGTTCTGTGGTTGAAACTATATCTATTGTGTGATAACAGATGGACAAACAAAGTGGCTAAGAAGACACTGCATGAGATAGGAATTGAGATAGGCTTAAGATAATAGGGTATATTTGGGAATAAGGGCAGTTTATGGCTAAAATAAGATTAATTTTTTTTTAGATGGTAAGAGGAACATGAAAAGATGCTCAACATCACTAATTATTAGAGAAATGCAAATCAAAACTACAAGGAGGTACCACCTCACACTGGTCAGAATGGCCATCATCAAAAAAATCTACAAACAATAAATGCTGGAGAGGGTGTGGAGGAAAGGGAACCCTTTTACACTATTGGTGGGAATGTAAATTGATACAGCCACTATGGAGAACAGTATGGAGGTTCATTAAAAAACTAAAAATAGAACTACCATATGACCCATGAATCCCACTCCTGGGCATATACCCGGAGAAAACCATAATCCCAAAATATACATGCACCCCAATGTTCATTGCAGCACTATTTACAATAGCCAGGACATGGAAGCAACTTAAATGTTGCTTCCATGTTGCAATCCAACAGAGGAATGGATAAAGAAGATGTGGTACATATATGCAATGGAATATTACTCAGCCATAAAAAGGAATGAAATTGTGCCATTTGCAGAGACGTGGATGGACTTAGAGTCTGTCATACAGAATGAAGTAAGTCAGACAGAGAAAAACAAATATCGTATATTAATGCATATATGTGGAATTTAGAAAAATGGTACAGATGAACCTATTTGCAAAGCAGAAATAGAGACACAGACATAGAGAACCAACATATGGACACCAAGGGGGGAGGGGGGTGGGATGGATTGGGAGATTGGGATTGATATATGTACACTACTATGTATGAACTAGATGGCTGGGGAGGGCCCACTGTGTAGCACAGGGGTAAAATAAAAGAAGGTACAATCTGCTTGCAGGACATATATTAAGTTAACCTTAAAAATGCATTCCAATATGCACTAGGTGCAGACAAATACTGTTTGATTCCACTTATAGGAGGTACCTAGAATAGACAAATTCATAGAGTCAGAAAGTACATTGGTAGATGCAAGGGGGCCGGGGGGTGGGGGGGTGGTGAGGGGGAAGGGCGAGCTAGTGTTTAAAGGGGGCACAGTTTCAGTTTAGGAAGGTGAAAAATTCGGGAGATGGGTGATGGTGAGAATTGCACAACAATGTGCCACTGAACTGTATAGTTAAGTATGGATATTCTAGCAAAGAAGAATAGGACAGAGAAGGGAATGCCTAGTGTTTAAGCAAGTGAAAGTGTTCTCCTCCACACCCTGTAAATTTCATTTCTAATAAAAAATATAAAGAGGAAAAAAAAGATTAAAATTTGAAAGTGGTTTTAAAATGCTGTAGAGGAGGATAGACCAGAATGAAGACATGCTAGTAACCTATGTGAGAGATAAGGTCATTGTTGAGGAACTTAGAAACCAGATTTGAGATGTGACCCATAGAATAAAGAACCATATTAGAATACCTCTTTCTTTTCTGCACTAATATATTTGTACTCTAAGATCACACCTCTTTCTTATAAATCAGTGCTTCTCATTATTATCCATACCATTATGGCAGGAGTGATTTTTAACACAATTTGCACACACCTATACAGGATTGCACTTAATTCACATTACACTTTACTGTCTAATGCAGTCGTACTGTGTTGGGGCATGATGAAGATTTATCTATTGTATAGCCTAATTTAAATCATCTTTAGCATTATGACACTAATGATATGATTGGTAAAATTCTCATTTCATACATCCCAAAACAAATATTTTACTTAAAATTCTTAAAACTTAGCAAAATATTGAATTTTATTTTCTCCCACTCTCTCCTTGCAGATCTAAATTTTAACCCAAGTGTAATTAACCCAAGGAAAAGTTTAAAAAAAATTAAAAAATAAAAACTTTGCAGAACTGCAGGACAGAGAAATTCTGAAGAAAGTTTGCCTGAATTTCATTAGCCACTGAGGGACTTCCAGGAAACTAATGGATTGTCATGCAGGCACAATCAGGGTAACATCTGCTGGGCAAAAAGGAATCTCAACCTTAAATTTATAGCAGAGTGTAAGATAATTCATTTGCTTTCTCTTATGACAAATTACCCCTGCTGTGAAGCTGAGAGCTGGAAACGCATCAGTTTAGTACTCCCACATAATGTTACACCTTGATGACTGACAGCACATTACCCAGTCCAGGTCATAACAATAAAGCAACCAGGTGAATCATCAAGAATAAGTAATATGCTAGCTTCTTTTGTTTATTTCCTGGTGAGTTGAACAAGTATCGGCCATAAACCACCACCAGAATAGTTTCTATCATGTAATTTGTACTTTTATACAAATTTGTAGTGTAATTGTGTACTTATATACACACACATATATACACACACACATATGAATAGCTATATGTATATATCTAATTAGTCATTCATCCTAAATTTAGACACACTTGAGAGGCCAGTTAGAGAGTAACTGCGAATATTTTTATATAATTCTTCCTCAAAGCACCATCATATTTAGGGAATACAATAGCCACAGAGCTTACCCGATTTGCTTATATCTACTTTGAGATTACATCTGAGTCCACCAATTATAGCACATGTATAACTGGAAGATCTAAGTATCCATGGCAGCTCCAGGAAAAGTAAAACATACATCCAGTAATATCCAGTAAAAAAAATCTGGTGTGGCTTTAATAACTGCGTGTAACACCTGTACCCATTACTGTCCCCACCACCTACACAGCTCAGACAGAGTTCTAAGCTCTGTTGCTCCCTTGGTGAGGAAGGGGTATTCCAGCGTATCGGTTAGGGCTTTGTTAGCACTTAATCAACAAAACCCCAAAATGCAGTGGCTTAATACAATGGAAGTTTATTTCTTTCTCATCAGATTATAAAACCAGGATTCCAGAGCAGTGAGAAGCTCTTTTTTAAGTGATAGAGTAAGGGCACAGACCCCGTACCTCTAGGGACTCCACCACTTTCAACATATGGTTTGCGAGGTCGGATGCAATCCTGCTTCAGAGCTGGGGAAGGAGAAAGAGCTCAGAGCGGACCAGGTGTATGGGGTGTGGGGGGGTGAGCTTTGGAAATGGTGCCAAAACTAACCTCAGGCCTAAAATTTGTAGTCTACATGTGTGCTTAGGAATGAAATGAGATGGGACGGGTATTTTTCCCCCTCGCATTCAATATAATTTCAATAGCAAATACTTTCTTATCATGTTATCAAGTTAACCCAGCACCTATAGTAATAACCTTAGCCAGTAGCCATCAGTGTGGTCCCAGCCTTGATCAACAGCACAGATAGACCCTGAACAAAGAACCCCTTGCTGTTAAGAATCATAAGTGGCTAAGCTCACTGGACCAAGCCAGCAAGGGAAGGCTACCCTTGAGTATGTTCTGATGGACATAACATATATATGTCCTTCTTATATACTTCTGGTTGATTATTTGTCTGAACTTATACTGGTTTCCCAAGGAGAGCCTTTTAACTGTGAATAAATGGGATTCTACTGGGGTTCTGTGTATGCTCTAGAAATAAGACTCTGACTCAGGAACCATTAAACTAAAAACAATAAAATGTTCATCTGTTTTCTTTTTTATCTGCACTTATATCCCTGGTAAAGTAGAATTTTTAAACATCACCCTAGAAATCGCCCATTTTTTGAGGAAAGTGTGAAAATGAATAAAGGAAAACTCATTTAAAATGGAATCGGGAAGCTCTGAAGCAGGGGGTCTCATGAAGGTACCACTCACCACAGTTTACAGACCCCAGCAGGAAGAATGATCTCCTCTGACCCAGCAACAACAAGCCGCCCAATGCCTGCAGCCAATGAAAAACCCCACAGCTCTCTCCAGTTTCCTCCTTTCCTCTGTAAAAGCAAGCCCCTCTCCTCTATTCTCCGGACGTGCCTATGGTTCTCCATAGTTTGCTTGTCGCAAATTGCAATTCTTGGCTATTCCCAAATAAACTCATTTTGTTGGTAAAACACCTGGCTCCTTTGTTTTTTAACTTCAGCAGAGGACAAAGACAGCCCATTGAGTAAGATCAGGACCAGGTTCAGGGCTAAATATTTTAAATTTTCCAGTAAAGAGGACCCAGTAGGTTGCTGAAATGGAGTTAAATGTTTCTAACGGAATTGCACTCAAGCCTAACTCAAGGGGGAAGAACTGCAAAGGTAATAATCACCAGTAAAATGTGTAAAACTTGGAATAATGCATGCTGGTGTCTGTTGTGGTATCAAAAGACTCATCTCTAGAGACATATGTCTTATGTTCATATTATGAATGTTTTATCCAAATTAGGTGAATAATAACCAATAAGTTAATGTAGAATTAGTTCTAATGAATCCTTTCCATGTAATCAAGTCAAAGGAGAACCTTTAAATGATCCTCAAAATAGTAGAGAAGGATTTGACTAGATCTGCTAGTACCCTGAGTACCCTAAGAAAGTAATGTCCCCTTATTCAGTACCCATGTTAACATGTCCCCTTGGTGCGGATTAGGTGAAATAATATTTGCTTCAGATAACAGACCTAGAGTCCTCCTCAGTTTTCTCTTTAGTTGGGGGTAGAAGTGGGGAGGCAGAGGACCTAGAAGAACTAAACCTAACTAGGAACCCAGAAACCAGCAGGAAGGGCCCCTGAGTCTGCCTTTGTCTACATGAAAGAGATGTTGGTAAAATGAATAAAAATGTGAAAAAGACTCATGAGTGTATTGTCCACATATTCTGGTTTCTTACCCCTCTGTTGGTCGGGACACATGGCAGAGAGGATGGGAAGGAGGAGAAATGACCCTCTTTAATTCCTGCTGCCATATCTGAACACATGAGTCTCCTCAGCCTCCCAAACCATCCCCCAAATAATCCTGATTTTAAATCAAAGCATTAAATTGCCTTATCGCAGTAAAATGTCTGCAGGGTGATTGCACAGGTCCTGTGTCAGCCCCTGGGCCTTGGCCCTAGCAGCACCTTTTGTGATAACAGGACATCTTTGCCACAAATTCTGAGATGACTCATCCTAACACTCACCTGGGCCAGAATATATTGCCCCTGGGTTGACTCTGGGTTGTTTACAGAGATGCACACAAATGACAGGGTTCTTGAAGCTCAGCTCCTATATTAGACCTTCTCTCTCCTCCTGGTGCCAGCCCACCAACTAGGGGTCTGGTTCCTTTGACTGTGCTTGTGTTAAGGTGTCATTTTGAGGTTGGGTTCAGGAAGCTGCCTTCCTCACCATGATGGTTTGAGGCTTCCTTACTTCTGCCACCTCTCCTTCCCCACAGTCTAAGAGTGGAATCCTGACCCTGGTGCACACCCCAGCTTCTCTAAAGAGACATGTTACTGCTGGGGATGTCCTCCTCCTCCGTGGATGCCCAGAGCTGTCCTCTGGGTCCTCCTCCCTGGGTGTGGGGACTCTGGTGCTTATTATTCAGTCTGTCCGCTATCCCATATCCTGCCTGCTTGCCAGAATATCCCTGGCTCTTTGAACCTGGTCTATTCCTGAACACTACCCCTTGTTGGAAATAACAAGAAAAAACTAATCATAGGGCTAATTCATGGTATAAATATTAAACAGTTGGCTGAGCATAAATTATTTGTGAAATTTCATCAGTTTCAAAAATAACATAATAGAAAAAACACAAAGAAAACTAAAACTATGTTTCTAGAATTGAAAAAAACACTCAATATAGGAATGGAAAAAGAAATGGGAGAAATTCCCCTAATCTTTGTTTTTCCAACAGCAGAAGAAAAACTACTTATATAGACCACCTCCAGAGCTACTCAGTTGTCCTCAAAACTCACTCCATTATCTTTTTAAAAAAAAATTTTATTGAAGTATAGTTGATTTACAATGTTGTGTTCGTTTCAGATGTACAGCAACATGATTCAATTATACATATATATCTATAATTATAATATAATTATCATAATACATATATAATCTTTATTTACATTCTCTTCCATTATAGGTTACTACAAGATATTGAGTATAGTTCTCTGTGCTATACAGTAGGTCCTTGTTGGTTATCTCTTTTATATATAGGAGTGTGTATATTTTAATCCCAAACTCCTAATTTATGCCCCCCTTTCTCCTTTGGTAACCATAAGTTTGTTTTCTATGTCTGTGAGTCTCTTTCTGTTTTGTAAATAAGTTCATTTGTTTCATATGTTTTTTAGATTCTACATATAAGTGAAGTCATATGATATTTGTATTTGTCTGGCTTACTTCACTTAGTATGAGAACCTCTAGGTCCATCCATGTTGCTGCAAATGGCATGATTTCATTCTTTTTGCATGGCTGTCTCTCCATTATCCTTGTCATGTTTCAAAGCTGTGTCCCTAAACCAGCATCCTGCTAATGGAGACAGCTGTGTCTAGAACATCTTCATTATGGTAAATACTTAAGCTACTTCAGCAAAAGATTTTCTAGAACTCTTTCTGTTCACTCTTACCATGATCTATTCATTACAGAAAGAGTCAAATTAGATGGAAAGGCCAATGCATTTAGTATACCCCGACTTTCGTAAGTTCTCACTTTTGTAGATTATTATTATTTTTTTAAAGATTTATTGATTGATTGCTATGTTGGGTCTTCGTTTCTGTGCTAGGGCTTTCTCTAGTTGCGGCAAGCGGGGGCCACTCTTCATCGCGGTGCGCGGGCCTCTCACTATTGCGGCCTCTCTTGTTGCGGAGCACAGGCTCCAGACGCGCAGGCTCAGTAGTTGTGGCTCACGGGCCCAGTTGCTCCGCGGCATGTGGGATCTTCCCAGACCAGGGCTCGAACCCGTGTCCCCTGCATTAGCAGGCAGACCCTCAACCACTGCGCCACCAGGGAAGCCCTGTAGATTATTTTAACAGCCAGTCTGAATCATTCCAAGATGCACATGTATTTTCAAATAAAGTAGATGGAATTAGTGCCTGGAAAAGCACTATGATGTCGAGATGCCATTTTGTCTTTCCCATTAAATAATTACTCATGTGGAACTTAGACTTTGACAGAATGAACAATAAGAGCTACTTGCTTAATTCACCTGAACAGGTAAAATCATTATGGAACAGATGAAGCCTGTCGGTGTGGAGCAGCCCACTTGTCAGTTCAAGCACATCTATGAGAACGACAGGCTCAATACACTGTAACATCCCTGCCTTTGAATTTCCCCAGTCTGATAAGGTAGTTAACATCCTTGTTCTCATAGCTGGACTCAGCATGGGGAATGCCAATCTCCAGTTTCAGGGGGAAATGTGTCCTTTGTTGCTCAGCTCCTGAACTGACATACTGGATCACACTGGATAAGGAACTTGAACTTCTCTGTATCTTATACATTTATTTGTAAGATGAAAAGATTCATGTTCGCCATTTGCTTTACAAGGTATGACAGAAAAAATGAAATTTTATTATTGGTACTTTAATATTTTCCCCCTGGGGCTAGATATGTCCCTGCCAGCAATTCTTTGTCACCTTTTCTTACATCTAAAAATAAATTTTAAGTACTTCAAAAATGGCTATAAAATATTAGAACTCCTTAAATAATGAAATATATATGTACTACTATACCTTTATATTCCAATTCATGAATAAAATGATTAAATATTCCCAGAACTCTAATAGTCATATCATGGAAGGTATTACATTTGAGTTTGATGTACCACTGCTACTTCCCTCATATGTTAGCATGTAGTATGGATTTATACATTAATTTTAATGTTTGTCAAAGAAACCAGCACTTAGGGCCAGATCATCTTAAAGCGCATTTAAGCACACAGTGAGTGCTTGAAGTCTCAGGCCCACAAGCATCAGCTGTGCCATTGTTCTGTCTCATTTACTGCACCTCTGTTACAGGGGGCTGGGCATCCAGAGTCAGGAGACCTATGCTGACCTTCCACTGGATGGTTGGTTAGCATGTGAACAATACGATTATGAACTCCAGGCAGCTCCAGAGCCGTCTTGTTCCATAGTGTGATGGGCATGAAGTTAATTTCCCTTCAGCCAGAATAGTTCTCTTGTTCTTTTCTTCTTGAGAAACAGAGCTTTTTTCCACAGCTTTTACAGTATGAGCAAAATGCTTAAGGTCTCACTTGAAACTCAAAATCAACCAGTTTCTGAACACGGTTATTATATTAGTGTCCTCCAAAGAAACAGAACCAGTTATATATATATACATACATAGATATATATATATATATCTATGTATGTATATATGTATATATGTATTATATATACAAATATAACTTATATTTATGTTATTTAATTGTAATTTTTATGTAACTTTATGATAATTTATATATATAGATAAATAATGTGTATATATTTATTTTTAAAGAATTGGCTCATGTGCTTTGGGGGACTGGCAAGTAAACAAATATATTTATAACTTAACTGTATTTATTTTTAAAGGGGAAAAGTAACAGGATGTTAAAGGAACAAATAACAGTGTTGAAAGAGGAATGGGAAATTAACTTTGATCTGGGTGGTCTAAGGGTACCGCTTTAAAGAAAAACTTCTGGAGTTATAAAGCATGAGAACAGGTCAAACTTGCTGAGAATGGAGATAAAACCATTCCAGAGATAATTTCATATTGAAAACCCTAAGGTGCAAAAGAGCTTGGAGTGTTCAGGGCATGAAAAAGGTTAAGGGTTTAGATTTAAGATGACAGGGAAGCCAGTGCATGACAGTCGAGCAGGATGGTGATGTGAAGGATGAGAGGTGACTGGCTGCAGGCGTCTGGAATTAGCACCTGGATGGATGTTAGTTCTGTTTACTAAAATGAGAAGGATAAGATTTGTCTACTGAAATGAGGACAACACAATAGGTTTGGAGGGCCGTGGAGGGACCAGATTGGAAATCCTAGAGTTATCTCTTACAAAAAATGTAAGCCATTCAAGTGTAGTTATCAGGGATGCAACTGGACACAGGGTTCTGGGTCTCAGAAAGGAAGTCTACAGTAGAGACAATCTGGGGCAGGACAGGTATTGCTAGGACAGCAGTAATTTGGTTCCCCAGATGGGCATGGCCTCACCTTCCTCCACGTGGTCTATCACTAGTGTGGTGAACTTGTCACTAATATTAATTAATCACTTCTAATTAAAGACCTTGGAACATGATTTTAATATATTCTAAAGTAGAATATTTAATAATATTCTAAAGTTCTTAACTTTAATATTATAAAGTTAAGACCTAATGATAGGTCTATTGATATAATTTTTAAAATGAGAATATCAAGGGTCAGAAGGGTCTGGGTTCAAATATATGAATGTGGGGAAATTAAATTGAGTCAATCACTGTCTATATTTAGATTTAAAAAAACAAAAAAAAATTAAAATTTGAGTAATTTACTGAGTACCAAAGAGCTGGTAGATTTCCTTCTCAGTGAGTCTCATATTTTTCTTTAAAATTTATCAAATTATCATTGACAGAATAACCTTTTTAAGAAAGTATTTTATTTTGCAATACTTACTTTTTTAACTTTTTAAAATTGAAGTTATATACGTATTGAAAAGTCATATATCATTTCATACCTCCATGTACCAGTCATGCACCTGGATGCATTTGCTAAAACTGAAGTCACTCATGCAACCCTCAGCAGGTCAAGGAAAAGAACATTATCAGCACCTGGAAGCAGCCTTCCCTTCATCACTTCTCATCAACAGTAACTGGTAACATGGCATCTAAGAATATGGATTAGTTTTACCTCCAAACATTTATGTTTGCTATTTATAAAAACATACTTATTCAAAGTAAACATAAGCACTCCCAGTTGGACTGTAAGAAAATTCCTAACAGCACTAGGCAGTAGAATACATATTACTCTTCTGCCTGCGTTGGCAGGCAGATTCTCAACCACTGCGCCACCAGGGAAGCCCCCCTCTGAGTGTTTTGAATGAGGTATCACCGTGACACAATATAGAAGCTTATATTAAAACTTGTATTATGAAGAGTCTATTCATTATTTTTGTACTATGTGGTGTATATTTTTCACGTAGATTCAGGTCTTCTCAGAGCCAAAATGGGCATGGCTAGGCCTGGATTTGTAATGTACACAGTGGCAATTGTCTAGTTCATATACGTGTGTGATGCTAGTGAGTGAAGGAACACATGTCTAGTGGTGGGCAAGTGATGGGGACTGTGTCCTGAAGGTGTGATTTCATTCTCCCTGTGATTCCACCATCCCTAACACCAGCTCCCCTGCTATTCTTCTATCATTTGATTGTGCAAGTTCTAGGGCCAGGGAACCATTCATTGTCATAACGAGTCAGAACCATGATCATATAACTGATAGGAAGCCATCCCCAAGAACCATGTGATGTCCAATTCCCATCTCCTCTGAATATAAGATGATAATATTTAGAGCAGCATTGATTTTCTTGTGGCCGAGTGAGGCCAGATTGCCTACATTTCTATTTCCACATTGTCCCATTAATAAACCTGCAGAACATTCAAAGTTCATTCAAATATTCTGAACAACCATATGGATTCAGATAGCCATTATTTTTCCATGTTTCACTGGCTTAATATTCACAACTAGAGAGAATGAAATCACAAAACATTAATATAAAACATAAAAACAACTTGTACAGCATTATTCAAAAGATCTCGGTGAGTGATCAAACAGGCTTTAAGAGCTATTTGAAAAGAGGTCTCCACCTGGCTAAAAGCTTATGTATGATCTTTCAGGTCTAGCCATAGGTAACTACAGAGACTTTATCTGGTAGAGGTCACAGGAAGACTGTATCCCCTACACCTGGCTTGGTGCACAGCCTCTGATGGGAGGTGTAGTCAAGGACACAGGTCCTGGGCTGGTGATGGTCTTTGCATATCCACATTCCTAACCCTTCATGTCTTTTTTTCTTTTTAATTGAAGGATTGTTAATTTACATTGTTGTGTTAGTTTCAAGTGTACAGCAAAATGATTCAGTTATATATATTCTTTTTCAAATTCTTTTCCATTATAGGTTATTAAAAGATATTGAGTATAGTTCCCTGTGCTACACAGTTTACTTATTTTATATATAGTAGTGTGTATCTCTGAATCCCAAATCTTAATTTATCTCTTCCCCCCACTATCTCCTTTGGTAACCATAAGTTTGTTTTCTATGTCTGTGTGTCTCTTCCTGTTTTGTAAATAAGTCAAAGCCCCACTTTCCAGGAGTTTATAACCTTTTCTAGGTCTCTCTATCCTAGGTTTTGGGCAAAGGTTTTCTTCAGGTGCCTCGGCTGAGACCTATTTATGGGGTGAGCCTTGGGGGAACCCTGTGGACAGCTTTCCCCATTCTGACTCAGTACCCAGTATTTTGTACTCCTTGCTCTCCCAGGATTCATAAAATTTCAGGAACCTTTTGTTTGGGGCTCCTCAGTAGTGAGAGAACACCCATATCCGGGCAGACCTACTTGACCCTCAACCAATGTGCCAGTCCCTGCGGGAGAATGGGTCAGGGAAAGCTGGCGCTTCTTCAGGTTTTAGATGTGCCTATCAGTGAGCAGTTAAAGACCTAATTACTTCATTGTTGGCATGTTGCTTCAATCGGCCACTCCGATAACTTGACAGCTCATTCCCTGTCTCAGCTCAGCGGGCCTCCTGACGCCACCAAATGTTCCTCTTTTGATGACTTGGACATTCCAAGCACATTTTTTGTCAATGTTATGGTCTTGCCCCAGCGTAAATCAGTAAGAAAGTGAAATTCTAGGCTTTCTTCTGATCTGCTGCTTCATCAAACTCATGATTATTTTTTTAAACTCATAAGTATTCTAAATTACTTTTTTCCAAGTCAATACATCCTTTTGAATATCGAAATTTTCAGACATTAAGGGAAACATGAGAAATCATTAAATGGAAATGGGAAAACAAAAGAGAAAATTCCTGGAAATTTAAAATAAGTAATAAATGTAAGAGCAATTTTTCTGGCCTAAAAAATGGTTTCTTTTCCTTTCACTTAATATTACCAATTATTAATGATACATGTATTAATTAATGAATGAATTAATTGTAAGCTTATAAATACATGAAATTAGTTAATAATATAGGTAAATTAATAATACTATTATTAATAAGATCATTTATTTATAAAATAAACATGCTGAAAATGAAAACACAGTGTTTTCATTGCATTTTATATGCTAATTTTATGAAGGCAGCACGGTGTGGAGTTAAAAGCAGGGCCCCAGGAACTATACTGCCCCTGTGTGTACAAGTCCCAGCCCCACCACTTCCTAGTGAGACAAGTTAGAGAACATGCTACAACCTCAGGGATAGAAAGTAGAAAGTCATCCTCAATTCCATGATAGGGCTATAAGGAGCATTAAGTTAGTTACCATTAATAAATGTCCCGAAGTCATTTGTTAAAGAAATTGAATATAGCCTTACCTAGCTTTATTGTGCTTCAAAGATATTGCATTTTTCACAAATTGAAGGTTTGTGTCAACACTGCATCAAGCAAAAGACTCTCGGGATCATTTTTCCAACAGCATTTGTTTGCTTCGTGTCTCTGTGTCACATTTCGGTAATTCTCCCAGTATCTCGAACTTTCCATTATATTTGTTATAGTGATCTGTGATCAGGGATCTTTGATGCTACTACTGCAAAAAGATTACAACTCACTGAAGGCTCAGATGATGGTTAGCATTTTTTAGCAATAAAGTATTTTTAATTAAGTTACATACATTTTTTAGGCATAATGCTATTTCACACACTATAGTGTAAACATAACTTTTATATTCACTGGGAAACCAAAAAAAAAAAAATTGTGTGATTTGTTTTATTGAGACATTCACTTTATTGCGATGGTCTGGAAAAGAGTCAGCAGTATCTCCAAGCTCTGCCTGTACCTGTTTGGAGCAAAACCTTTATCTGTTTCTGTACAGCAACGTACTTGACTCTGCTTTTTTATTATTTCTATTCTCCAGATGAGATGATGAGGGCTCAAAAGTAAAATGATTTAAACTGTATGGATTATTCTAAAGACTTCAAGTTTTACATATATATATTTGATTTATATGTTTGATATCTTATTCTTGCTTGTAATTTACATTTTACCTATATAATACATAAACTTGTAATTTATTTCCCAAAATGTGACAACTTTGAGAGTGAAAGTGGGCACTGCTAATACAGTCTTGCTGGGATAACGGGCCTGACCAGGAATGTTTACATGTATTTACACTTGTTCCTCTGCTGTATTTCGGGGTAAGTATTACACATGTTCTTTGATGTATTCTCCTTTTTGGTGGGGAATCATGTAGGTAAACAAATTTATAGACACACCTAGCAGATGCTGTCAGTGCCTTACCTACATACCCCTGGCATTCACCTTTTTGTATACAGCAGGCTGCACACAGCAAACACCTGCAACACTGCCTGATTCGTTTTTCTTTCTGCAGGAGCACACAAGCCAGAATATAAGTGTTAGTGTTCCTGGAAGCAGCCCACAACCAGTGAGGGATGGAGTGTTCTAGAGTAAGAAACCCAGCCTCCTCACCTGTCAGCTGGAATAGCTCTGCAGCAGGGTCACATGGCAGTTGTCAGGCTGGACAGCACATCCTCACTGGCCCATTTCTTCCTTGTCTCACTCCTCCGGGTCTCCTCCCCCCCAGTAAAGCACATACACGGGAATCTGGGTCTTCAAGTTGGTTTCTGTGGAAACTCAAATCAAACATATGAATTAATAAATGTATTGGGCAGTGATGATCTAACTTGGCAACTCAAATAAAAGCCTTCCCCAAAAGTTTCAGACCCATTGTTCAGGATATAGGGACATGCCATTTCAGGAAGAATGATTTACCTTAAATTCAGCACTCCTAAATTCAAATAATTACTTCCTGTGTGTGGTATATTTGTGGTGTTGTTACCAACCAGGGTTCTTGGCCTTCCCCAGTCAATAGAAATTGATCAGAGACCAGACAAGAAGTTCAGGCAAGGCTCTACTGGGGCCCCTGCTGCAGCGGGTGGGGGGAGTGAGAACAAACAACAGGTTCCCTGGCGTGCTCCCTGAGGGGGGGATGGGGGGAGCTTGTTCCTTACATGGCGTGAGGGTAGGGATGTGTCCAGGGGTCGGGCCAGAGGGGTGGCTTAGGAGGTTTGCCCACCCCTCTGGTGGTGTTGTGTGCAGGGGGCATGCACAGTACCCTGCTTTTGTTCCCAACACCCTGTTTTTGCTCCAGCCTCTTCAAAAGTGGCAGTTAGGTTTTGTGGTCTCTTTGTACTTTTTGGATCCAGAATTTGTCCCGACTGTGTATGCACGCAGTTATTTTTAGTCCCATACAGTTTCTTTGTATTTTGTTTCTTGAGGACAGGTGTGTCCAGGTGCAAGCGTTGCAGCACTGCAGCAAAGGGTCCAAGGCCCCAGCCTGTCTGTGTGTGTGTGTGTGTGTGTGTGTGTGTGTGATAGAGAGGGAGAGAGAGAGATCAATGATACCAGATCATTAAAGGATAATCTTAAATTTAGCTAAACTAACTGAATCAAGATTTTTGACAAAGGATGGATTAGACTAACGACCCTAAAGAAGGAAGCTAACAACAGCATTTCTTTTCTTTTCTGCTTTCTTTTTCTTTTTTCTATTTCTTCTCTTCACATCTCATTGTTTCACTTGCTACAGACCTTCTAGGGATTTAAAATCATGCTGGATGGGCCTCAAAATCTTGGCAACCCTCACTCCTCACGAGCATATGCTCAGCATGTTTCTAACCTTCCTTGAAGCTGAACTATTGCTGAGCTAAAATGAAGCAAATTGGCCCCAGGATCACCCAGGTTTCCTGAGTTGGAGTGTTCTTTTTTAATTGCAATATAATTCACATACCATCAAAGCCATCATATTAAAGTGTGCAATTCAGTGTTTTTATTACATTCACAGTCTGTGTAACCATTACCACTATCTAATTACAGATGTTTCCTTAGCCCAGAAAGAAGCTCCATGCCCATTAACCGTCACTCTCCACCCCTCCCCTTCCCCTTCCCCTTCCCCTTCCCCTGCTCCAAACCCTGACCACTTTTTTTTTTTTTTTTAATTTATTTTATTTATTTATTTATTTTTGGCTGTGTTGGGTCTTCGTTTCTGTGCGAGGGCTTTCTCTAGTTGCGGCGAGCGGGGGCCACTCTTCATCGCGGTGCATGGGTCTCTCACTGTCGCGGCCTCTCCCGTTGCGGAGCACAGGCTCCAGACGTGCAGGCTCAGTAGTTGTGGTGCATGGGCATAGTTGCTCCGCAGCATGTGGGATCTTCCCGGACCAGGGCTCGAACCCGTGTCCCCTGCATTGGCAGGCAGATTCTCAACCACTGCGCCACCAGGGAAGCCCCCTGACCACTTTTTATCTACTTTCTGTATCCATGGATTTGACTATTGTAGGTATTTTCTAGAAATAAAATTATATAATCTGTGGCCTTGTTTGTCTGGATTCTTTCACTTATCATCATTTTAAGGTACATCTATGGTGTAACCTGTACCATTACTTCAGTTTTAATGCCTCAATAATATTCCATTGTATGGATATACCACCTTTGTTTATCCATTGATCAGTTGGTGGGTGTTGGTTTGTCCCCACTTTGGGACTATTATGAATAACACTGCAATGAATATTCATGTACAAGTTTTGGGCACACATGTTTTTTTCTTTTTTGACAATTTTTATTTAACTCCTTCCTTCTCCTGGTCCCCTTCTTTTTTCTATTTTTATGACATATAACAAACATGTTAGTTTCAAGTGTACAACATAATGATTTGCTATATGTGTATGTTGCAAGACAATCACCACAATAAGTTTAGTTAACATCCATCACCTTACATGGTTACAAATGGGCACAGTGTGTAATTCTCTTGTGTATATACCTAGGAGTTGAATATGTGTATTATGTGGTAAACCAAATGTTTACTTTTTTGAGGAACTGCCCTATTATTTTCCACAGTGGCTGAACCATTTTACTTTCCCACCAGCAAAATATAAGGGTTTCAGTTACTCCACATCCTCCTTGTTGTGGGCTGAACTGTGTCCTCCAAATTTATGTATTTAAACCCTAACTTCCAGTACTACACAATGTGACTGTATTTAGATATTGGGACTTTAAAGAGTGGATAAAATTAAAATGAGTCTGTTAGTGGGGGGCCCGATCCAATAGGACTGGTGTCCTTAAAAAAAACAGAATTTGGACACCCAGAGAGACACTAGGGCCACATGTGCTCACAAGCCATGTGATGAAACAGCAAGAGCGCAGCCCCTGGCCTGCAAGCCCAGGTGAGAGGCTTCAGAGGAAATCAACATTGTCCACACCTTGATCTTGGACTTCTAGCCTCCAGGGCTGTGAGAAATAAGTGTATCTTGTGTAAGCCACCCAGTCTGTGGTGGTTTGTTATGGCAGCCCTAGCAAACTAACACATTCCCCCACATTTGTCATTTCCTTTTTTTAAAAAAAATAGCCATCCTATTAGAAGTGAACTGGTTTTGATCTGACTAACAATGACTAACAAAGTTAGACATCTTTTCATGTGCTTAATAGCCAAGTGTATATGTTTTTGGAGAAATGTGAATTCAAATTATTTTCTTTATTTACAATTGCATATTTGTCATTTAATGTTTGTCTGTAAGAAGTCTTTATCTTTCTGGATACTTGACCATTAGATATAAATGTTGCAAATAGTTTCTCCCATTTTGGGGTTACCTTTTTAAGTCCCTGATATTGTTCTTTGGCACACGAAGCATTCTAATTTTGATGAAGTCCAATTTATCAATATTTTGCTTTGTGGCTTGTGCTTTTAGTGTAATATCTAAGAAACCATTGACTGATCCATATTCAAAAAGATTTACATATACGTTTTCTTCTAAAAGTTTTATAGTTTTAGCATTTAGGTCTAAATGCAATTTCAGAGACATAAATGCATTTAGGTCTTTGATGTAATTTCAATCAATTTTTGTATATGGTGTGAGGGATGGCTTCAAATTCATTCTTTTACATGTAGTTATCCAGCTGTGCCAGCAACATTTGTTGAAAACACCACTCTTTCTCCATTGAACAGTTTTGGAAAACTTGTCAAAAATCATGGGTTTATTTCTGCACTTTCTGTTCTGTCCCATTGCTATGTATGCACGTTCTTACCACATTACATTGTTTCCTGCAGATTTATTGTAAGTTTTGAAATCAGGAAGTGTATGGACTCATTCTTTGCTCTTTTCTTCCAATATAGTTTTGACTAGGCTGGGTCCACCTTGCTTTTCCACATGGATTTTTAGATCAGCTTATACATTTCTGCAAAATGACAGAATTGTGATAAGAATCACATTGGCTCTGGAAAATATTATCCTCTTAAGAGCATTAAGTCTTCCAATACATGAGCATAGGTTGCTTTTCTATTTATTTAGATTGTCTTTGATTTACTTCAATAATGTTTTGTAGTTTTCAGTGCATAAGACTTGCATTTATTTGGTTAAATGTGTTCCTAAATATTTTATTTTTTTTGTTACTTTTACAATGGAATTGGTTTCTTAATTTCATTGTCATATTGTTCACTGCTACTTTATAGAAATACAGTTGTTTTTTTTTAATATTGATTTAGTAACTGGCAACTTTGGTGTACTCAGTTATTAGCTTAAATAGCTTTTTGAGAGTCTGGAGTTATTTACCTCACTGGTGTTCATCTTATTCTATCAGTGATCTAAAAAATCACAGTGTAATGGGATTTATCTATTTTAGTCTAACTTTCTGGTCTTCTTTATTTCAGTCTACCTTTGACCTGTGCCTTCATTTCTTTCTTTTGCTTCTGATTTTCACACTGAATCATTTTTCATGTTCTGAGCTCCAGGTCTCATCCTAGAGGATATATAAACTGGCCTGTATGATTGGTCCTATATTCCATCTATCCCGATTCTTTTAAATTAAAAAAACAAGTGTAACTTTTTTTTTTTTGTCATTGGTTCATTTCATTGATTTTCACAATTGTTGTTAGTTAACTCATTGAATACTTTGAAGCTAATATTTGGGTTTTTTAATGAGCATATTGGAAAGTGAGCTTGTAATCTCTCTTTTATTTTCAAGTTACACTATTTATTCATCTATAACTGTGTTTTACTAGGTGTAAATAAATCTCTTAGCACCTATCAACATTTAACTTACTGTTAACTGGAGAACTTTGAACACATGTAATAACATCAAATATAAATTCTAAAATTTATACTGTCTATTTATTTATTAGCATGGTCCTCAGTGTGGATGACACTTATTTCTATTATTTTAAAAATAAGATGATCTAAAATGGCTGAAGTTTAAGTAAATAAATATATAAATATAGTTTATTTGGCCAGGTTTGATAGTAATACGTTATACAAACTGTTTTACAAACATCATTTCATTTCATTTTTACAAAATTTTGTATAATAAATATTATGCTAAATTTAAATTGAAAAAGTACAAGCCTCAGAGGGTTATTATTTTTTTAATCAAATCACATACACAGTAAGCAGCCTAAATCTTCTCTTTCCTTATTCAGTTTATTTTCCCACAGATACCAGGCTGGCATAAAAATTGAAAAATAAGAGGAGACCATCATGTAAAGAAGCAAATTATCAAGTCTTTCTCCTGGGAAATAAACATGGACTATCATTTATTGACAAGTTAATATATGATAGGTGGCTAATTTACACTAAATATACATGACCACAATTAACTTTCACAAATAACATGTAATGTAAATATAAACATTCCCTTTTTGCAGATAGAAGAATTACTTATTTAAAGTTTGAGAGTGATAAAGAACTAGAATGGGAACTTAAAATCATATTGGCAGATAGCTTCAAGATGACGGAGGAGTAAGATGTGGAGATCACCTTCCTCACCACAAATACATCAAAATACATCTACATGAGGAACAGTTCCTACAGAACACCTACTGAAAGCTGGCAGAAGACCTCAGACTTCCCAAAAGGCGAGAAAATCCTCATGTACCTGGGTAGGGCAAAAGAAAAAAGAAACAACAGAGACAAAAGAAGAGGGATGGGACCTGCACCTCTGGGAGGGAGTTGTGAAGGAGGAAAGGTTTCCACACACTAGGAAGCCCCTTCATTGGCGGAGACTGTGGGTGGCAGGGAGGAAGCTTCGGAGCCATGGAGGAGAGCACAGCAACAGTGGTGCAGAGAGCAAATTGGAGAGATTCCCGCACAGAGGATCACCGTTGACCAGCACTCACCAGCCTGAGAGGCTTGTCTCCTTACCCACTGGGGCAGATGGGGGCAGGGAGCTGAGGCTCGGGCTTCGGAGGTCGGATCCCAGGAAGAGGACTGGGGTTGGCTGTGTGAACACAGCCTGAAGGGGGCTAGTGCGCCACAGCTAGCCGGAGGGTAGTCCAGAAAAAGTCTGAAACTGCCTAAGAGGCAAGAGACCATTGTTTCAGGGCGCGTGAGGAGAGGGGATTCAGAGCACCACCTAAATGGGCTCCAGAGACAGGCTCAAGCCACGGCTATCAGCGTGACAACAGAAACGGGCATTAAACGCTAAGGCTGATGCTGCAGCCACCAAGAAGCCTGTGTGCAAGCACAGGTCACTATCCACACCTCCCCTCCCAGGAGCCTGTGCAGCCCGCCACTGCAAGGGTCCCATGATCCAGGGACAACTTCCCTGGGAGAACACATGGCATGCCTCAGTCTGTTGCAACGTCACGCTGGCCTCTGCTGCTGCAGGCTTGCCCCTCATTCTGTACCCCTCCCTCCTGCCAGCTTGAGTAAGCCAGAGCCCCCTATTCAGCTGCTACTTTAACCCCATTCTGTCTGGGTGAGGAACAGGTGATTTCAGACAAACTACATGCAGAGAAGGGGCCAAATTGAAGCTGAAACCAGGAGCAGTGCGAACAAAGAAGAGAAAGGGAAATCTCTCCATGCAGCCTCAGGAGCAGCATATTAAATCTCCACAATCAAACTGATGTATGCTGAATCTCTGGAATACCTGAATAGACAACAAATCACCCAAAATTGAGGTGGTGGACGTTGGGGACAACTGTAGACTTGGGGTTTGCTTTATGCATTTAATTTGTTTCTGGTTTTATGTTTATCTTAGTTTAGTATTTAGAGCTTATTATCATTAGTAGATTTGTTTACTGACTTGGTGGCTCTCTTCCTCTATTTTTTTTTTTTTTAATATTTTTCCTTTTCTCCTTTTGTGAGTGTGTATGTGTATGCTTCTTTGTGTGATTTTGTCTGTATAGCTTTGCTTTTACCATTTTTCCTAGGGTTCTCTCTGTCCTTTTTTTTTTTTAGTATAGGTTTTAGCACTTGTTATCATTGGTGGATTTGTATTTTGGTTTGGTTGCTCTCTTCTTTCTTTTTATTAATTACTTCTTTATTTCTTTATTTTTAATAATATTTTTTAAATTTTTATATTAATAACTTTCTTTTACTTTCTTTTTCTTTCTTTCTTTCTTTCTTTTTCTCCCTTTTCTTCTGAGCCATGTGGCTGACAGGCTTTTGGAGCTTCGGCTGAAAGGGAAAAACCTACAAACAACATTAATCTACCCAGCAACGATCTCATTCAGATACAAAGGAGAAATAAATTAAAACCTTTATAGACAAACAAAAGCTAAGAGAATTTAGCGCCACCAAACCAGCTTTAAAAGGAATGCTAAAGGAACTTCTCTAGGCAGGACACACAAGAGATGAAAAACACCTACAATAACAAACCCAAAACAATTAAGAAAAGGGGAATAGGAACACACATATCAATAACTACCTTAAGTGTAAATGGATTAAATGCTCCAACCAAAAGACATAGACTGGCTGAAAGGATACAAAAACAAGACCCGTATATATGCTGACTACAAGAGACCCACTTCAGACCTAGGGACACATACAGACTGAAAGTGAGGGAATAGAAAAAGATATTCTATGCAAAAGGAAATCAAAAGAAAGTTGGAGTAGCAATACTCATATCACAAAATAGACTTTAAAATAAAGACTATTACAAGAGACAAAGAAGGACACTACGTAATGATCAAGGGATCAATCCAAGAAGAAGATATAACAATTGTAAAAATTTATGCAACCAAAATAGGAGCACCTCAATACATAAGGCAAATGCTAACAGCCATAAAGGGGGAAATCGACAGTAACACAATCATATTAGGGGACTTTAACACCCAACTTTCACCAATGGACAGATAATCCAAAATGAAAATAAATAAGGAAACACAAGCTTTAAATGACACATTAAATAAGATGGACTTAATTGATATTTACAGGACATTCCATCCAAAAACAACAGAATACACTTTCTTCTCAAGTGCTCATGGAACATTCTCCAGGATAGATCATATCTTGGGTCACAAATCAAGCCTTGGTAAATTTAAGAAAATTGAAATCCTATCAAGTAACTTTTCCAACCACAACACTATGAGACTAGATATCAATTACAGGAAAAAATCTGTAAAAAATACAAACACATGGAGGCTAAACAATACACTACTAAGTAACCAAGAGATCACTGCAGAAATCAAAGAGGAAAACAAAAAATGCCTAGAAACAAATGACATTGAAAACACGATGACCCAAAACCTATGGGATGCAGCAAAAGCAGTTCTAAGAGGGAAGTTTATAGCAATACAATCCTACCTCAAGAAACAAGAAATATCTCAAATAAACAACCTAACCTTACACCTAAAGCAATTAGAGAAAGAAGAATTAAAAAAAACCCAAAGTTAGAAGAAATCATAAAGATCAGAACAGAAATAAATGAAAAAGAAATGAAGGAAACAATAACAAACATTAATAAAACTAAAAACTGGTTATTTGAGAAGATAAACAAAATTGATATACCACTAGCCAGACTCATCAAGAAAAAAATGGAGAAGACACAAATGAATAGAATTAGAAATGAAGAAAAGAAGTAACAACTGACACTGCAGAAATACAAAGGATCATGAGAGATTACTACAAGCAACTATATGCTAATAAAATGGACAACCTGGAAGAAATGGACAAATTCTTAGAAAAACACAACCTCCAAAGACTGAACCAGGAAGAAATAGAAAATATAAACAGACCAATGACAAGCACTGAAATTGAGACTGTGATTAAAAATCTTCCAACAAACAAAGGCCCAGGACCAGCTGGTTTCACAGGCAAATTCTATCAAATATTTAGAGAAGAGCTAACACCTATCCTTCTCAAACTCTTGCAAAATATAGCAGAGGGAGGAACACTCCCAAACTCATTCTACGAGACCACCGTCACCCTGATACCAAAACCAGACAAAGATGTCACAAAAAAAGAAAACTGCAGACCAATATCACTGATGAACATAGATGCAAAATCCTCAATGAAATACTAGGAAACAGAATCCAACAGCACATTAAAATGATAATACACCATAATTAGGTGGGGTTTATCTCAGGAATGCAAGGATTCTTCAATATATGCAAATCAATCAATGTGATAAACCATATTAATAAATTGAAGGAGAAAAACCATATGATCATCTCAATAGATGCAGAAAAAGCTTTTGACACAATTCAACACTCATTTATGAAAAAAAAACTATCCAGAAAGTAGGCATAGAGGGAACTTACATCAACATAATAAAGGTCATATATCACACACCCACAACCAACATCGTTCTCAAAGGTGAAAACCTGAAACCATTTCCACTAAGATCAGGAACAAGAAAAGGTTGCCCACTCTCACCACTATTATTCAACATAGATTTGGAAGTTTTCGCCATAGCAATCAGAGAAGAAAAAGAAATAAAAGGAATCCAAACCAGAAAAACAGAAGTAAAACGGTCACTGTTTGCAGACAACATGATATTATACATAGAGAATCCCAAAGATGCTACGAGAAAACTACTAGAGCTAATCAATGAATGTGGTAAAGTAGCAGGATATAAAATTAATGCACAGAAATCTCTTGCATTCCTATACAATAATGATAAAAATCTGAAAGAGATATTAAGGAAACACTCCCATTTACCTTTGCAACAAAAAGAATAAAATACCTAGGAATAGACGTACCAAAGGAGACAAAAGACCTCTTTGCAGAAAACTGTGAGACTGATAAAAGAAATTAAAGGTGATTCAAACAGGTGGAGAGATATACCATGTTTTTGGATTGGAAAAATCAACATTGTGAAAATGACTATAATACCCAAAGCAATCTACAGATTCAGTGCAATCCCTATCAAACTACCAATGAAATTTTTCACCGAATTAGAACAAAAAATTTCACAATTTGTATGGAAACACAAAAGACCCCAAATAGCCAAAGCAACCTTGAGAAAGAAGAATGGAGTTGGAGGAATCAAGCTGCCTGACTTCAGACTATACCACAAAGCTACAGTAAGCAAGGCAGTATGGTACTGGCACAAAAACAGAAATATAGATCAATGGAACAGGATAGAAAGCCCAGAGATAAACCCACAGACACATGGTCACCTTATCTTTGATAAAGGAGGCAAGAATATACAATGGAGGAAACACAGCCTCTTCAATAAGTGGTGTTGCAAAAACTGGACAGGTACATGTAAAAGAATGAAGTTAGAACACTCCTTAACACCATACCCAAAAATAAGCTCAAAATGGATTAAAGACCTAAATGTAAGTCCAGACACTATAAAACTCTTAGAGGAAAACATAGGCAGAAAACTCTATGACATAAATCACAGCAAAACCCTTTTTGACCCACCTCCTAGAAAAATGGAAATGAAAACAAAAATAAACAAATGGGACCTCATGAAACTTAAAAGTTTTTGCACAGCAAAGGAACATAAGCAAGACTAAAAGGCAACCCTCAGAATGGGAGAAAATATTTGCAAAGAAGCAACTGACAAAGGATTAATCTCCAAAATATACAAGCAGCTCATGCAGCTCAATAGCAAAAAAACAAACAATCCAATCCAAAAATGGGCAGAAGACCTAAATAGACATTTCTCCAAAGAAGATATACAGATCGACAACAAACACATGAAAGGATGCTCAACATCACTAATCATTAGAGAAATGCCAATCAAAACTACAATGAGGTATCAACTCACACTGGTCAGAATGGCCATCATCAAAAAGTCTACAAACAATAAATGCTGGAGAGGGTGTGGACAAAAAGGAACCATCTTGCACTGCTGGTGGGAATGTAAATTGATACAGCCACTATGGAGAACCTTATGGAGCTTCCTTAAAAAACTAAAAATAGAACTACCATATGACCCAGCAATCCCACTACTGGGCATATACCCTGAGAAAACCATAATTCAAAAAGAGTCATGTACCACAATTTTCATCGCAGCTGTATTTACAATAGCCAGGACATGAAAGCAACTTAAATGTCCATTGACAGATGAATGGATAAAGAAGATGTGGTACATAGATACAATGGAATATTACTCAGCCATAAAAAGAAACAAAATTGAGTTATTTGTAGTGAGGTGGATGGACCTAGAGACTGTCATACAGAATGAAGTAAGTCAGAAAGAGGAAACAAATACCATATGCTAACACATATATAGGGAATCTAAAAAAAGAAAAAAAATGATTCTGAAGAACCTAGGGACAGGACAAGAATAAAGACGCAGATGTAGAGAATGGACTTGAGGACACAGGGAAGGGGAAGGGTAAGCTGGGAGGAAGTGAGCTAGTGGCATGGACACATATACACTACCAAATATAAAATAGATAGCTATTGGGAAGCAGCCACATAGCACAGGGTGATCAGCTCGGTGCTTTGTGACCACCTAGAGGGGTGGGATAGGGAGGGTGGGAGGGAGACACATGAGGGAAGAGATATGGGGATGTATGTTTATGTATAGCTGATTCACTTTATTATACAGCAGAAACTAACACACCATTGTAAAGCAATTATACTCCAATAAAGATGTTTAAAAAAATCATATTGGCTTTGAAGATAAATGAAATCATAAAAAATGACTCAATCCAAAAGCAGACAAAAAAAGAAATCAGAGATCACAGAAGAGATTAAAAAGTACACAAAGTTCAAAAGCCTGTTTTTGTTTTCATAGCCTTATTTTATTTTCATTGTATCAGAAGTGATACATAGAAATGTAAACTACTAATTATATCATGGTTTTCTAGAATTTATTGCACTTTGAGAATCATATTTGCCATAGAATAGTATAACCCCAAAATAAAAATATTGTTAAGTGATCACTAATGAAAAATGATTCAGGAAGAAATATAACAAAACACATCCTATATTTTATAAGCAAATTTAAATTAATATATAATTTAATTTCATTATAAGTTGTCTGTGAAAAATTTCTGTGTTTAAAATAGAGAACATGTCAATATGTGGAAGAATCATCAATATATTGATTATTCAATTTTTATAATTTCGTTAATATATAGTGTGTCTTCTGCTCTTATATGCATGACAATTTTGGGGCACTAGTTTTGGTTTTTTTAGTCAGTTTAAGTGACGTATAATTTCCACATATTAAAATACAACCTTTTCAGTGTATGGTTCTCTGTGTTTTGATAAACATGTACAATCATGTAAATTTCACCACTGTCAGGGTGCAGATCAGATACATCTCTGTAGAAAACTCTGTAGTGGCCCTTTTCAGACAACACCAAGCCCACACTCAGCAACTATTGACCTGTTGTGATTGAGTTGTGAGAGTTCTTTGTTTATTCTGGACATAAATCTGTTATCAGAAATGTGTTTTTTATACATTTTCTCTTAGTGCATATCTCTTTTTTTCATTTTTTGATAGTGACTTTTGAAGGGCAGAATACCTTAATTTTGATGAAATCTAGTTTATCAAAATTTTTTCTTCACGGATAATATTTTTGGTATTGTAGCTCAGAAATACTCATCTAACCAAAGCTAAAGATATTTTCTGCTTTGTTTTCTTCCAGAAATGTTATATTTTGGTTTCTACACTTAAGCATATGATTGATTTTAGTTAATTTTTGTATTGAGTAGGAGATATGAATCAAGGCTCATTATTTTGCATATGGATGTCCAAATGTTCCAACACATTTGTAGAAAAGACTATCTTCTCTCCATTTAATAGCTTTTGCACTTTTGTTGAAAACTGAATAGCCATTTATGAAAACATCTATTTCTGGATTCTCTATTATTTTCCTTTGATTGCATAGATATTCCTACTTCAATATCAGACTTGTATTGCCAGGATAAATCTTACTTGAGCATGGTGTAACATATAAAATTGTTAAATTGTCCATTTTTTCTTTCAGTTCTATCAGGTTTTGACTCATGTATCATGAAGCTCCCTTGTTAGGTGCATACACACTTAGGATTGTAATATCATTTTGATGAATTGATCTCTTTATCATTAGACAGTGCCCTCTTTATTTGCTAATACATTTCCTTGATTTGAAGTCTACTCCGTCTAAAATTAAGACAGTTGCTCCAGCCGTCTTTTACTTAATGTTTGCAGGGTACATATTTCCCCATCCTTTTAACTCATTTATGTCTTTATGTTTAAAGTGGATTTTTTTTTTTTAAGCAACATCCTTTGGTTGAGTGTCTCATTTTTTAATCCATTAAGCAAATTCTGCTTTTAAAACTGGTATATTTAGATCATTTCATCTAATAAAATTTTGTGTTTATCTGAGAAAATAGTTACCATAGTGACATTGATTTTGTGTATTTTTTAAAATCTCTTCTTTGATCACTGATTTCCTTTTTTGTCTGCTTTTGGATTGAGTAATTTTTATGATTTCATTGTATCTCCACTATTAGCTCATCATTTATACCACTTTATTTTAAAGTTTTCAATTGTTACCTCAGGATTTACAATATATATTTAAATTAATCATAGTCAACATTCAGGAATATTATGCTGCTTCATGCATAGTATGAGAAACTTAACACAGTATAATCCTTATTATGCTGTATTTTATTTATCTTATTTTGTTGTACATTTTATTTTTATTTATGCTATAAAACCACAGAAGTTTGCTACAGTTTTTGCTTTAGATAGCCAATTATATTTTGAGTGATATAAAATAAGAGAAATATTTTTATGTTTACCCTTATTTGAACAATTTTCTAAAGGTGTTCATATCTTTGTGTAGGCCCCACTTCCCATTTGATACCAGTTTCTGCCTGAAGAACTTCCTTTAACATTTTCTGTAGTACAAATCTGTTGGTAATAAATTCTTTCAGGCTTTTGTTCATCTGATAAAACATTTATTTTTAAATACATTGACAGTTTTTTTTTTTTTCCTTTTAGCTTTCTAGTGTCGTCTGGGATAGATGTTTTCCAGGTCCTGCCCCATCTTAATTGGTCTTCACGCAAAGACTGAAGATGCAGTTTTCTGTGCTTGCCCAGAGACGTGAAGCCTTTACTTTTTAGGGGAGAAAGGTCCAGGCAGGGCTTCTTTCTGATTCTGCAGCAGTGGTCATGCCCCGCTTTCAGGCCTGCATCACAGAAGGAGGCTTTCTCAGATGTCCACACCTGTGTTAGTTATTTATCACTGCATCACAAATAACCTAAAATTTAGATTACAACACCACACATACACTAACTCATAGTTTCTGTGAGTAGGGAATCTGGTGTGACTTCCCGGACCCTCTGACAGTTTGCAGTCAGGATTTCTGCTGGGCTGCACTTTTGCTTGAAGACTCCACTAGGGTAAGTCTACTCCAAGCTCACTCCCAGGTTGGCAGGATTTGATTCCTATAGACTGTTGAACTGAGGATCTCAGTTCCCTGATGTTAGTGTGCCAGCCAGCAAGACAGAAGTAATAGTCCTCTATAACCTAATCTTAGAATTCAAATCTCTCTTAGTCTGTTGGGGCTATCATGGCAAAACATGACAGACTGGGTGGCTTAAACAGCAGAAATTAATTTTCTCCCAGTTATGGAGACTGAAAGCCAAGAGCATGGTTGGGTTCTGATGAGAGCTTTCCTCCTGCCTTGTGGATGGCCAACTTCTCACTGTATATGCACATGGAATAAAGAAAGAGAGCAAGTTCTCTGGTGTCTTTACTTATAAAGGCACTAATCCCGTCATGAGGGCCCCACCCTCATGACCTCATCTAACCCTACTTACATCCTAAGGCCCCCACTTCCAAATGCCATCTCACTGGTGGTTAAAGCTGACAGAGGACTTGGTTAGTGGGAATAAACATTCAGTCTATAACAACATCCTATCACTTTCTATATTCTAATCATTAGAAACAAATCACGGGGTTAGGCCACACAGAAAGGGGGATCACTCAAGGGAGAAGATACCAGGAGGTGGGGATCCCTGGGAGCCAATTTAGAAGCAGTGTTCCAGCCACCCCCCAACAATGATTTCCATTTCTTCTAAGTACAAAATGCATCACTCCTTCCTGAGAACCTCATAAGTCTCATCCCATGACAATGTCCATAATCTCATTATTTAAATCAAGTCCACATCTTAGAGTTGGTCCCTGGAAAAGACTATGTGAACTTCCCTTGTATCTGTGGCTACCAAGGTTACTGTATTGTCATGCTGGTCTACACTTGGTCATTAACAATCCACTAAAAATTTTAGCTGCTTACCTGCTTATGGGTGTCATCCATGGATTCTTCCCATGGTTTGTCACAGGTGGACAAGAGACTGCATCTCATCTTTGTTAGGTGGAAACTCTCTTTCTTGAGATTTCAGGGTATTTAATTGCTCTGAACCCCAGGTCTCTGATAGGTTCAGAAAGTTATCAAGTTGTATGGCATCCAGTATTTTTAATATATATAGTTTTGATGGAAAAATAAAAACACCCTGTCTAGCTGTCTACACCTTTGGTAGAAGCTGGAAATTCTGACAGTAATTTTTGACCTTATATTTCAGTATTTTTAAAAATCAAAATATTCAATAGACTTATCTTCCTGTTTGTTGTTTTGACCTTACTGTCCCTTAATGCCCTGAGATCGTTTCACCAACCTCCTCATAAAAGATTAAACTTTATACTAACACATGCCTCAAATGTGGAGATACATGGGATTGTCCTGACTCTGCATTTTCTAAGACAGTTGGTGCACTCAACAGACTTTCTTAATACACATCTTTAATTGAAACATAGTTCCATTATGGAAATAAGTATATTAATGCATAAGTGTCAGACTAGTTAATATATTTCTTTTTACTACTCCTGGAAGGATTTATGAGTATATCTGGACTACAATTCTTTTAAATTTCAATTTATGCTTTATTTTATTGAGTGCTTTTTACAATTTTAGGTTGACCTAATTTCTTGAAGAATGGCTAAACTGATAAGAACTTAGAGCATATTATTTCCAAGTATGTAGCTAGCATTAGAATTGTAAGAATAGAAACAGCAATTAAACTATATATAGTATAATTTCAAACTGAGGGTCATGAATGAAAGATTTTGACAAAATATGCAATGTGATTTGGTGAAATATAATTCATAAAGATAAATCAGTGTTGTTCAAATAAATAATAAATTTATGTTGGTTTATTGAAAACTCTAAAAAAATCTGAAACTGGCAGCTTTTGTAACCACCAACAACTCTTAATCCATTGTCTTAAAAGATGTTATTATCATATAAAATTGTCCTTTGATTAGTATTCAGCAAAGTGAAGAAAATATTAATTTTAAAAAGGTGGCTAAGATGAATAAGTATTGTGTTCTGTGAAATGGAATCTATTTATTGATGATTTGGATGTTTGTGAGGTAAGTGTAGGTAACTAGGCACCCCCGGTTTTCAGCCACTGAAACATCTGGGCTTGAGTTAGACTTATGCAGTCATCTTTTTCAAGTTCTGCTATTCTCAGTCTCACAGTTCTTGTTGTTTTTGTTTCCATTCTTTTTTTTTTTTTTTTTTTTTTTTTTTTTAAGCCATGGGAACCTATTTCCCAGACCAGGGATTAAACCAGACATTCTTATGTGTGCTTCTGGTTGAGAACATTCTCCTTGGTTAGGTTCAGTAGCAGGACTGCCATTGCAGTTCCTTGCTTCCTGCTTAAATCATGAAGCAGCTGTCACCACAAGCAAGGGACATTGGGCATTTGCATGTTTATACTAAGTCTAGGTATTTAATACAAAAACTCCGGAGGTTTGGCAGGACTGCAGTGGCTGTTGCTTATTACTGAGCTTCATCTCATCACTGGATCATAGAATCTTGACTGCTTAAAACCAAAGGGATGCTAAAGCAACCCTCTAGGGCCATTTTGAAATCTAGGATCATTTAAAAAATCATTTAGGGTCATTTAGAAATATCTCTATCCCCAGTAAAGATGTCACAATCACATGTAACTCTGTGCTTCAGACTCTGGCACAGTTCCCGTGCAGGGATGAGGCACCTAAGGTCTGCCTCTAAAGTGGTTCTCCTATGGCACTAGTTAGTACTCATTTACTAAGCTGACCTCCACACTCTCCTACCAAAATTTTATTTGGGAGTGATATCTTAGGTCCTTTATTCATTTGTTAACACATTAAAAGTAATTTACAAAAGGAATACCCTGCTATATACGCATTTCATTTTCCATTAAGAAACATGCTAAATGCTCATGATTGAGAAAATTAATTTAAAATCATTCAAGAAATAGAAGTCTCCCACTCTGCTATGTAGTGATTCTTAAAAATATTTTTTATAAAATACACACAGGGGAAATATACACCAGCACATTGAGCATTGTACTGCGTACTTTAGGATGGTTTAGCCAGGAAGAGACTTAGAGTCAAAATTTATGTACATTTAAAGGTAAAGACAAATATGAATATATTAGATTCATATTTGAATCTAATAGATTAGATTAGCCTCATACAATAAGGCTTTGGAAGTAATATTTACATTCACCTGTCCCATTTATTCTAAATAAAATATGCTAGGAACAGTAGAATAATACATTTTCTAAAAAATGAAATGAATTATAATCATGGAACCTTTACAATGTACAAAAACCTATCAATGTACAAAGCCCAAATCGTTCATAAAGGATGATTTTATCTGCATTTAAGAGCTCCTGTCTCAACTAAGAATATCTGACATGTATAGCTTACAGATGGTATTAGGTTTTACCTATTATGACCTTGCGGTTCAATGTATTGACTCAACAGGTGGATGGCACATGTTCACATATCCCTACCTGTTCTTTAAAAGGTCAGACGGCTGTGATCTCAGCCTTCAGGTTCCTCGGGAACAGACAAACATACTAGCGGTGAGAATAACAGCACTTGGGAAGCCAGCTTATCTTTCAACCTCATTCATGGCCTCTTTTTTTTTACCTTCTTGGTTGATCTTATCACCACCGTCCACAACTTGTAGGGACAATTTTATTTTTCTTGATATAACAATGATTATAGTCAAGAATAACACCCCGTTATGTAAAAACCTCTCTATTTTGAGTGCAACTTTCTGTTAAAATAACATTATATTTTTATTTGTTTATTATTTTTATCAATAGTCCATAATTTCAGTGTCCTGAACAATCCATATTATCAATAATATTATTTTCTGAGACTTGAATGGAGGTATCAGAATTCGTGAAGTCTGATGTGGGTTCTTCATTTGAGGAGATGATTGAAAATGGTTATTGTAGTTCTAGGCTATGTAAGAGTCACCTAATAATGTATAGGTACACAATGAAAGGAAGTACTGCTGTCTCTGAGAGAGTGCATACTGAGTAAATCTGCAGCCAGGAGAATTGAAGCAAAGGAGAAACTCTAAACCCATGGATGTCATGGGAAGCACCTCAGGCACCAGCAGATAAGCCCGCTGGGTTCAGATTTGATTTGTAGGTAGACTTACCCATAGGCGAGTTGACATATGAAAAATGGATATGTAAAAATTACTGAGTGAGGAAAGTAAACGTCTATATCAACAAAGATAAGGAAACATCAAAGCAATGCTTAGCAGCAGTAAACTATACCCATAAATGTAAACCATTTTGATTTCAGATAAATTTATTTTCTCAAAACAAATTTATCTCTGTCGTGCTATATGAATATGTATAAACTTGAACTTCATATTTGAAATTGAAAGAGCTACACACAACGGTCTTTTCCACAAAACGAATATTGGGAAACCTTTTTCTGCCATTATGTATAGATTTACTTTAGTAACCTTTGTTCTGCCACTGGAAATAATGGGATATATTTTTGCTTCAGTGTGGAGATAAATTTAAATAAGTGGTTAAATATTTCAATGAAAACATATTCTAATAATGCTATACTATCCATGGAACACTACTACTAACTTTCTAAGATATCAGAGCCCTATCTGGTTGGCAGCTTCCATCATAAACACATGGGATCTGGTGAAAAAGAGGGCTTAGTTTGAATCCTGGCTACCCTTGTTGACAGGGGCTTGTCTGACTTTAGAAAACTATTTAATTCAATAAGCCTAAAATACTTTGATATGGGCTGAGTTGTTCTCTCCTCCACGCTTCGAAATGAATGTGTTGAAGTCCTAACCCTCAGCAGGTCAGAATGTAACTGTCTTTTCAGATGGAGTCTTTAAAGAGGTGATAAAGTTAAAATGATGTCATTGGAGTAGGTTCTAATCCAATCGGACTAATATCCTCATAAGAAGATATTTGAATACAGAAACACAAAGTAAGAACATGTGAGGAAACAGGGAGGAGAAGGTGGCATCTATGGCCAAGGAGAGAGACCTCAGAAGGACCCAACTCTGATGACACCTTCAACTCAGAATTATAGTCTCTAGAACTGTGAGAAAACATTTCTGTTGTTTAAGTCACCTGGTTTGTTATGACAGCCCTAGCAGACCAGGGCCTATCTATCCTACTAGAAATGTGGAAAAGTAAAACTATCTATATCAGGGCTATTCTGGTGAATAAATAAGTTATTGCTGCTCACTGACACTTTATTTGCACCCCAAATTCCATAGTTCTGGCACTCACATCGTACCTCTCTCATCACCACTTACAGGATGGTTGGCCTGAGATATTGCTCTGTTTCTCACTGAATGCAACATTGCGTGGCTCCAAATGGTCCCTCTGCCCTTGGTGGGTGTAAGCTGACATGGTGCATGGCTATCACTGTGTGCAGCACAGTGTCTAGAACCAAAGTCTCATTGTTTAGAAACACGCCTGTATCTAGAGTATCTCTAGTTATAACATGATTATTCAATTCCAGACATAAAATCTGTAGCTGTGCATAATCTACAAAATCCTGAAAAAATAAGGTTAAAAAACAAGTTTTCTGTGTAAAATAATATTAATAGTTCCTGGGGACCTTCAAGATGTGGAGGAGTAAGACATGGAGATCACCTTCCTCCTCACAAATACATCAAAATACATCTACATGTGGAGCAACTCCTACAGAACACCTACTGCACGCTGGCAGAAGACCTCAGACTTCCCAAAAGGCAAGAAAATCCCCACGCACCTGGGTAGGGCAAAAGAAAAAAGAAAAAACAAAAAAGAACCAAAAACAAAAGAATAGGGATGGGACCTGCACCTCTAGGAGGGAGCTGTGAAGGAGGAAATGTTTCCACACACTAGGAAGCCCCTTAACTGGTGGAGATGGGGGGTGGGTAGGGGGGAAGCTTCAGAGCCATGGAGGAGAACGCAGCAACAGGGGTACAGAGGGCAAAGCAGAAAGATTCCTGCACAGAGGGTCTGTGCCAACCAGCACTCACCAGCCTGAGGCGCTTGTCTGCTAACTTGCTGAGGTGGGTGGGGGCCCGGAGCTGAGACTCAGGCTTCAGAGGTCAGATCCCAAGGAGAGGACTGGGGTTGGCTGCATGAAGAAGGCTAAAGGGGGCTAGTGCGCCAAAGCTAACCAGGAAGGAGTCTGGGAAAATGTCTGGACCTGACTAAGAGGCAAGAGACCATTGTTTCAGGGTGCGTGAGGAGAGGGGATTCCTTCCCTGTCTGCCCACAGAAGGCAGAGCACTGCCTACAGGACCTCCAGAGATGGGCGTGAGCCGTGGCTATCATCTAGGATGCCAGAGGTGGGCATGAAACACTAAGGCTGCTGCCTTACCTAAGGAGACAAAAGACCTCTATGCAGAAAACTATAAGAGACTGATGAAAGAAATTAAAGATGATACAAACAAATGGAGAGATATACCATGTTCTTGGATTGGAAGAATCAACATTGTGAAAATGACTATAATACCCAAAGCAATCTATAGATCCAATGCAATCCCTATCAAACTACCAATGACGTTTTTAACAGAACTACAACAAACAATTTTTATGGAAACACAAAATACCCCGAATAGCCAAAGCAACCATGAGAAAGAAAAACGGAGTTGGAGGAATCAGGCTCCCTGACTTGAGACTATACCACAAAGCAACAGTAATCAAGACAGTATGGCACTGGCACAAAAACAGATATATAGATCAATGGAACAGGATAGAAAGCCCAGAGATAAACCCACAGACACATGGTCACCTTATCTTTGATAAAGGAGTCAAGAATATACAATGGAGGAAACACAGCCTCTTCAATAAGTGGTGCTGGGAAAACTGGACAGCTACAGGTAAAAGAATGAAATTAGAACACTCCCTAACACCATACCCAAAATAAGCTCAAAATGGATTAAAGACCTAAATGTAAGTCCAGACACTATCAAACTCTTAGAGGAAAACATAGGCCGAACACTCTATGACATAAATCACAGCAAGATTCTTTTTGACCCACCTCCTAGAAAAATGGAAATAAAAACAAAAATAAACAAATGGCACCTCATGAAACTTAAAAGCTTTTGCACAGCAAAGGAAACCATAAACAAAACAAAAAGGCAACCCTCAGAATGGGAGAAAATATTTGCAAAGAAGCAACTGACAAAGGATTAATCTCCAAAATATACAAGCAGCTCATGCAGCTCAACAGCAAAAAAAACAAACAATCCAATCCAAAAATGGGCAGAAGACCGAAATAGACATTTCTCCAAAGAAGATATACAGATTGACAACAAACACACGAAAGGATGCTCAACATCACTAATCATTAGAGAAATGCCAATCAAAACTACAATGAGGTATCAACTCACACTGGTCAGAATGGCCATCATCAAAAAGTCTACAAACAATAAATGCTGGAGAGGGTGTGGACAAAAAGGAACCATCTTACACTGCTGGTGGGAATGTAAATTGATACAGCCACTATGGAGAACCTTATGGATGTTCCTTAAAAAGTTAAAAATAGAACTACCATATGACCCAGCAATCCTACTACTGGGCATATACCCTGAGAAAACCATAATTCAAAAAGAGTCATGTACCAAAATGTTCATTGAAGCTCTATTTACAACAGCCAGGACATGGAAGCAACTTAAGTGTCCATCAACAGATAAATGGATAAAGATGTGGCACATATATACAATGGAATATTACTCAGCCATAAAAAGAAACAAAATTGAGTTATTTGTAGCGAGGTGGATGGTCCTAGAGTCTGTCATACAGAGTGAAGTAAGTCAAAAAGAGAAAAACAAATACCATATGCTAACACATATATAGGGAATCTAAAAAAAAAAAAAAAAAAGATTCTGCAGAACCTAGGGGCAGGACAGGAATAAAGACGCAGACGTAGAGAATGGACTTGAGGACATTGGGAAGGGGAAGGGGAAGATGGGATGAAGTGAGAGAGTGGCATGGACATATATACACTACCAAACGTAAAATAGATAGCTAGTGGGAAGCAGCCACATAGCACAGGGAGATCAGTTTGGTGCTTTGTGTCCACCTAGAGGGGTGGGATAGGGAGAGTGGGAGGGAGACGCAAGAGGAAAGAGATATGGTGATGTTGTTTGGTTGCTCTCCTCTTTTTTAAAATTTTTAATTTATTTTATTAACTTTTATATTTTTATTTTTTATTGTATTTTATTATTTTTTTCTCTCTTCCTTTTTTTCTTCCTTTTCTTCTGAGCTGTGTGGCTGACAGTGTCTTGGTGTTCCGCACGGGTGTCAGGCCTGAACCTCCAAGGTGGGAGAGCAAAATCCAGGACACTGGACCACCAGAGACCTCCTAGCACCATGTAATATCAATTGGCAAGAGCTCTCCCAAGATCTCCATCTCAGCACTAAGACCGAGCTGCACCCAACGGCCAGCAAACTCCGGTGTTGGATGCCCCATGCCAAACAACTAGCAAGACAGGAACACAACCCTACCCATTAGCAGAGAGGCTGCCTAAAATCATAATAAGGTCACAGACACCCCAAAACACACCACCAGACATAGACCTGCCCACCAGAAAGACAAGATCCAGCCTCACCCACCAGAACACAGGCACCAGTCCCCTCCACCAGGAGGCCTACACAACCCACTGAACCAACCTTAGCCACTGGTGCCAGACACCAAAGACAACGGGAACTACAAACCTGCAGCCTGCAAAAGAAGACCTCAAACACAGTAAGTTAAGCAAAATGAGAAGACAGAGAAACACACAGCAGATGAAAGAGCAAGGTAAAAACCCACCAGACCAAATAAATGAAGAGGAAATTGGCAGTCTACCTGAAAAAGAATTCAGAGTAATGATAGTAAAGATGATCCAAAATCTTGGAAATAGAATGGAGAAAATACAAGAAATGCTTAACAAGGATCTAGAGGAACTAAAGAGCAAACAGACAATGATGAACAACACAATAAATGAAATTAAAAATTCTCTAGAAGGAATCAATAGCAGAATAACTGAGGCAGAAGAACAGATAAGTGACCTAGAAGATAAAATAGTAGAAATAACTGCTGCAGAACAGAATAAAGAGAAAAGAATTGAGGACAGTCTTAGAGACTTCCAGGACAACATTAAATGCACCAACATTCGAATTATAGGGGTCCCAGAAGAAGAAGAGAAAAGGAAAGGGTCTGAGAAAATATTTGAAGAGATTATAATTGAAAACATCCAAAACATGGGGAAGGAAATAGTCAATAAAGTCCACGAGGCTTAGAGAATCCCATATAGGATAAATCCAAGGAGAAACACACCAAGAAACATATTAATCAAACAATCAAAAATTAAATACAAAGAAAAAATAGTAAAAGCAGCAGGCAAAAGCAACAAATACAAAATACACTTTCTTCTCAAGTGCGCATGGAACATTCTCCAGGATAGATTATGTCTGGGTCACAAATCAAACCTCAGTAAATTTAAGAAAATTGAAATTGTATCAAGTATCTTTTCTGACCACAATGCTATGAGACTAGATATCAATTACAGGAAAAAAAAAAACTGGAAAAAATAAACACATGGGAGCTAAACAGTATGCTACTAAATAACGACCACCCTGATACCAAAACCAGACAAAGATACTACAAAAAAAAAGAAAATTTCAGACCAATATTGCTGATGAATATAGATGCAAAAATCCTCAACAAAATACTAGCAAACAGAATCCAACAACACATTAAAAGGATCATACACCAAGATCAAGTGGGCTTTATCCCAGGAATGCAAGGATTCTTCAATATACACAAATCAATCAATTTGATACACCATATTAACAAACTGAAGGACAAAAACCATATGATCATCTCAATAAGTGTAGAAAAACCTTTCAACAAAATTCAACACCCATTTATGATAAAAACTCTCCAAAAAGTAGTCATAGAGGGAATCTACCTCAACATAATAAGGCCATATATGACAAACCCACAGTCAACATCGTTTTCAATGGTGATAAACTGAAACCATTTCCACTAAGATCAGGAACAAGACAAGGTTGCCCACTCTCACTGCTATTATTCAACATAGTTTTTGAAGTTTTAGTCATGGCAATCAAAGAAGAAAAAGAAATAAAAGGAATCCAAATCAGAAAAGAAGTAAAACTGTCACTGATTGCAGATGACATGATACTATACGTAGTGAATCTTAAAGATGCTACTACAGCTAATCAATGAATTTGGTAAAGTAGCAGGATACAAAATTAATGCACAGACAGAAATCTCTTGCATTCCTATACACTTATGATGAAAAATCTGAAAGAGAAATTAAGGGAAAAAATCCCATTTACCATTGCAACAAAAAGAATAAAATACCTAGGAATAAACCTACCTAAGGAGAAAAAAGACCTGTATGCAGAAAACTATGACACTGATGAAAGAAATTAAAGATGATATAAACAGATGAAGGGATATACCATGTTCCTGGATTGGAAGAATCAACACTGTGAAATTACTATCCTACCCAAAGCAATCTAGAGATTCAGTGCAATCCCTATCAAACTACCCATGGCATTTTTCACAGAACTGGAACAAAAAATTTCACAATTTGTATGGAAACACAGAAGACCCCGAATAGCAAAAGCAATCTAGAGAAAGAAAAATGGAGCTGGAGGAATCAGGCTCCCAGATTCAGACTAAACTACAAAGCTCCAGTAATCAAGACAATATGGCACTGGCAGGAAAACAGAAATATAGATCAATGGAACAGGATAGAAAGCCCAGAGATAAACCCACACACATATAGTCACCTTTTCTTTGATAAAGGAGGTAGGAATATACAATGAAGAAAAGACAGATTCTTCAATAAGTGATGCTGGGAAAACTGGACAGCCTCATGTAGAAGAATGAAACTAGAACACTTCTTAACACCATACACAAAAATAAACTCAAAATGGATTAAAGAGCTAAATGTAAGTCCAGATACTATAAAACTCTTAGAGGAAAACATAGGTAGAAAACTCTATGACATGAATCACTGCAAGATTCTTTTTGACCCACCTCCTAGAGAAATGGAAATAAAAACAAAAATAAACAAATATGACCTAATGAAACTTAAAAGCATTTGCACAGCAAAGGAAACTGTAAACAAGATGAAAAGACAACCCTCAGAATGGGAGAAAATATTTGCAAACGAAGCAACTGACAAAGGATTAATCTCCAAAATATACAAGCAACACATGCAGCTGAATAGCAAAAAAACAAACAACCCAATCCAAAAATGTGCAGAAGACCTAAATAGACATTTCTTCAGTGAAGATATAAAGATTGCCAAAAAACACATGAAAGGTTGCTCAACATCACTAATCATTAGAGAAATGCAAATCAAAAGCACAATGAAGTATCATCTCACACCAGTCAGAATGGCCATCATCAAAAAATCTACAAACAATAAATGCTGGAGAGGGTGTGGGGAAAAGGAAACCCTCTTGCACTGTTGGTGGGAATGTAAATTAATACAACCACTATGGCGAACAGTATGGAGGTTCCTTAAAAATCTAAAAATAGAACTACCATATGACCCACTAATCCCACTACCGGGCATATACCCTGAGAAAAGCATAATTCAAAAAGAGACGTGTACCACAATATTTATGTTAGCACTATTTACAATAGCCAGTACATGGAAGCAACCTAAGTGTCCATCAACAGATGAATGCATAAAGAAGATGTGTCACATATATACAATAGAATATTACTCAGCCATAAAAAGAAATGAAAATGAGTTATTTGTACTGAGGTGGATAGTCCTAGGGTCTGTCATACAGAGTGAAGTAAGTCAAAAAGAGAAAAACAAATACCATATACTAACACATATATATGGAATCTAAAAAAAAAAGAAAAAGATTCTGAAGAACCTAGGAGCAAGACAGGATTAAAGACACAGATGTAGAGAATGGACTTGAGGATACAGGGGGCAGGGAAGTGTAAGCTGGGATGAAGTGAGAGAGTAGCACTGATATATATACACCACCAAATGTAAAGTAGATAGCTAGTGGGAGGCAGCTGCATCACACAGGGAAATCAGGTTGGTGCTTTATGACCACCTAGAGGGGTGGGGTAGGGAGGGTGGGAGGGAGACGTAAGTGGGAGGGCATATTGGGATATATGTATACATATAGCCGATTCACTTTGTTATACAGCAGAAGCTAACACAACATTGTAAAGCAATTATACTCCAACAAAGTTGTTAAAAAATATTAATAGTTTCCAATTTAGTACAAAGCAAGATAAAAATTTGATAATATTAACTCATGAGAGATATTTTATATTAAGGATGAAGAAAGAGAAAATTATGATACTAAGATTTAAGTTAAGAAGGAATGCACCACAATGTTCATTGCAGCACTATTTACAATAGCCAGGACATGGAAGCAACCTAAGTGTTCATTGACAGATGAATGGTTAAAGAAGATGTGGCACATATATACAATGGAATATTACTCAGCCATAAAAAGGAACAAACTTGAGTTATTTGTACTGAGGTGGATGGACCTAGAGTCTGTCATACAGAGTGAAGTAAGTCAGAAAGAGAAAAACAAATACCATACGTTAACACATATATATGGAATCTAAAAAAAAAAAAAAAAAATGTTTCTGATGAACCTAGGGGCAGGACAGGAATAAAGACGCAGACATAGAGAATGGACTTGAGCACACGGGGAGGGGGAAGGGTAAGCTGGGACGAAGTGAGAGAGTGGCACTGACATATATACACTACCAAATGTAAAATAGATAGCTAGTGAGAAGCAGCCACATAGCACAGGGAGATCAGCTTGGTGCTTTGTGACGACCTAGAGGGGTGGGATAGGGAGTGTGGGTGGGAGATGCAAGAGGGAGGAGATATGGTGATATATGTATATGTATAGCTGATTCACTTTGTTATAAAGCAGAAATAGTACCATTTTTCCTTTAAAAAAAAAATCATTTGGCTGTGTGGAATTCTAGGGTGCTTTTTTTTTTCCAACGTTTCTTCTTTTGGGACTGCAATTACACATACGTTAAGCTGCTTGAGGTCACCCCACACTTCACTGATGCAATGTCATCATGTTAACACATCTTTTCTACAGTCTACTTTTTGTATCTCATCCATTTCATTTTTTAATCTCTAAAAATTCCAATATGAGTCTTTTTTTATCTTTAAATATCTTTAAATTTCTCTACTTATGCTCAATCTTTATCTCCTTGAACATGTAATGTTATAATAATGGTTTTAAAGCCATTTTCCATCAATTCTGTTATTTGTGTCATTCTGTATCTGTTTCTACTGATCAATTTTTTCATCATTCTGGGTCATATTTTATGCCATTGTTAAATAACTTTATTTTTTGATCAATTGCCAAACCTTGTAAATTTTACACTGCTGGGAGCCTTATAGACAGGATAAGACACGTCTAGTCTAGGGCTAATTTTATACCAATGTGGAGACTATAAACTTCTGATTATCTTGACTTACAAATTTTCCACAGTGGTGAGGGAATATCAGAAATTTCTGTGTGAGCTCTCAGATTTATTCCCTCTGCACCCATTGGGTGATTCTCTCCCCAGCTTTAGGTAGACAGCTCATGCACTGATCTTTACCAAGCTTAAGATTCACATGGGACCCTCTCTGTAGCTCTGAGGGTTTGTCACTCTGCAGCTTCCTCCAATCTGGTACTCTTCCCTGAGAACTCCAGCTGCCTCGGCTTTTGGGCTCCCAACACCACCTTTCCAATTCAGAGAGATTGCTGGTTTCTACTGAATGTCCCCTGACTACTCTTTGGCCTGTAACCCACTGAATCTAGGTTAGGTGTTTTTCCTTTCTGGAATTTAAAGATATTATTCAATTTTTTCTTGTTTGCAACATTTCTTTTGTGAAGTTATCTGTCAATATAATTGTGATTTCATTTAAGATCATATGTCCTTTTCAAGACTTTTCTCTTCATCTTTGATATTTCAGCAGCTTTGATATATGTCCCTAGTGAGGCTTTCTTCATCTTTATGCTATCCTGGGTTGACCTACTTTCTTGAAACTTTGGGTTGATATATTTCACCAGTTTTGGAAACTTCTTAAGCATTGCCTACATTTTTTCTATAATTTTTCTGTTTATCTGATTTTTTAAAAAACTTCATTAGCTAAAGTACTTCATAATAATTTTATGTTTTTCAAAATCATAATCTGTGTAGACAGCCTATGATTACATTCCCTTCTTTGTCTTATTTCTCTGATATTTTTTTTTCTTGTTTGCTTGTTTGTTTTGGTTAATCTTACTATAATTATTTCTATTTCACTATTCTTATTTCAAAAGACAAACAGGTTGTGTTGGTTTTCTTTTTTATGCTTGTTTAACCTCAAATTTTTTCTCTTATATTTATTATTTAAGATTTTCTATTTTATTTTTCTTCTTATTGAGATGGACACGTAGGTAATCAAGTTTTTAATAGACTTTATTTTCACAACAGTTTTATATTTACAGAATATTTGAAAAGAAAGTAAAGAGAGTTTCCCTATACCTTGCCTCCAGTTTTCCTTATTGTTAACAACTTGCGTTAATGTGGTACATTTGATAAATTAAAAATTAATATTGATACTTTAGTAACTAAAGTCCATACTCTATTCAGATTTTCTTAGGTTTTTTTGTTTTGTTTTGTTTTTTCCACTGACATTTTTCTGTTTCAGGATAGCACATTACCTTTGGTCATTATGTCTCCTTAGGCCACTCCAGGCTCTGAAGGTTTATCAGACTTTCATTGCTTTTGATAACCTTGACAATTTGATGAATACTGGTCAGGCTTTCTGTAGAATTCTTCTCAGTTGGGATTAGTCTGATATTTTCCTCATGATTATGCTGAGGTTATGTGTTTTGGGGTGAAATTTCACAGAAGTGAAATGCCATATTCATCACATCATATCAAGGTTACCGATTATCAGCATGACTTACTTCAAATGATGTTAACTTTGACCACCTGGCTAAGCAAGTGTTTGTCTTATTTTTCCACTGTAAATACCCACCCCCCCCTTTCCATATGCACAGCCCATATTTAAGGAGTGGGGAGTTATGCTTCACCTCACTGAGAGTGAAATATCTACATAAATTATTTCGAATTATTCTGCATGGGAGACTTTGGCCTTTTCCCTCATTTTCTTTGTTTATTCAATTATTTATTTACAGCAGGGTAGACTCGTGAATATTTTTCATATTTTTCTTAATAATCCATTGCTACTTTATTTATGTTGTTACTCAGATTATTTCAATGTTGACCCTTTTAGTGAACTCTGTGTTCTTTTGGCATACTCCATTATTTTGTGTGTGTGCCTGTGTTCAGTACTTTCTTACTTTCCGGCACTAGAAGATGCTTCAGGCTCAGCTCTAGAATCCACCCTTTCTCCAAGGAGACCTGCTTTCACTTATTGGAGAATGGTATTAGACTCCAAGACCTAGCTGCCAGGCGTACACATCGTTACTGAGATTTCATTGCTTCTAGGTCCTCTCAGCTAACAAAGCAAGGGAATGTATGTGTGTACAATAACTCATGCATGTGCACTGGTATACATATTTCTGTATATAGCTATCTGTATCTATATTTAGCTAAATATGAACTTATACTGATGCCTCCAAATGTAAGTCATTACCATATAGGATTTTCTAGCCTCCTCCACCTTCTTACCTTTAAACTCCCACCTCAACAGCTTTGCTCCACCATTCACCATCTATTTAATTTGTGGTTAAGTTCCAAGATACATGTATTAGATTATCAAAATTGGATATTTAGGAATGATCTATTAATGAAAGTACAGTGTTTATATATATTTTCTTTTGCCTTACTCTTAGAGGCTCCACTCATTTTCAAAATTGTCAATTGTTTTCCAGTTTTCTTCAATGACAGCATACTTTTCATGGTGGTCCTAGTTGAACATTGAGGTTTATATTTTTTATTATAAAAATCATGCACATTTTTTTGATTTTTTCTTCACATTATATCTTGGTCAATGTCCTGTTTATTTTTCATAATTGTCTTAAAGTATCCAGTGTTATGGATGAACATTTATATGTGTATGATATAAATATATAATGTTTTCTCTGTAATTTTAATTGTTTGATATATATTCAGTTGTGTTTTGCATTAAAATCGTGCGATAATATACAGAAGTGAGCATCCCTATCTGGAAGAAACGTTCTTAAAAGTGAAGTCAGTAGATCAAATTTACTTGTAATATGATACATAGTATCAAATTATTTTCTAAAGGACATTATATTGATTTACACTAATGCATAGTGAATGAGACTGCCAATATCCATATGATTTACCTAATGCATAGTGAATGAGACTGCTAATATCCATATGCTGTGGCTGATAACTGCATAAGCTCTTCTAAGATTTTTTCCCCAAATTTATAAGCATATTGCTACTAGTAAATTTGTATCTATTTAATTATGACCATGTTGATATTTGAATATTACTGAATTTCTAATTTTTATATATTTCTCCAATTATCTTTTAAAATTATTGTTTGACAAGAGCAATTTTTATAGATTTGAAATGAGACCACTGTCATATTCAAAATCCCCACATAGATTGAAGCTCTTTCTGGATTACCTGTTATATTCCACTGATCTTTCAATCTGTGCTTATGTTAGCAACAAAGGGTTAATCCGTATATCTTACTAATTTTCTCTAATGACTCAGTAGGCCTACTTTGCTACCATAAGATATTTTAATGACATGACTTCTGCTTACATTACTATATTAAATTTATACAGTAATATAGACTATTACACATGAATTTAGATCTCAATCAAAACAACACCACTGAAAACTGACAGTAAAATACATTAAGATAGAAATTGTAGTAATTTTTAGATGATTTTACAAAAAGTTTAAAAAACATTTAAAATTTTCAGACTTTTCTATATTGAACATATATTACTATTAAGTTGGAATAAGCAAAACCTTATTAAAAATAAATAAAAGTCTATGAAATTGAGTATAGACAAATTTCTATAGTTATTTTATTTCCTTTAACTTTTAATTTTTCATATTATTTTTGCATAGAACACCACTTTTTGAGAATTTTGTATTTTAAACTATCTTGTGATCTATGATACATAGAAAGTATCACATTTAATTTGATATATTGGTTTTTTTCAGCTTAAGTTAGAAATCTTGAAACATGCTCCCTAGTAACTTAAACTTTTATAAAACTTTTATTCACTTGTTAAGTTTGGGCCAAGAATTCTTTCTTTCCATGTTGTTTATGTTTCACTGATGAAAGAAAATACATGTAGCATTTGATGTTAATTCAAAGTTGACCTCTAGAAGGAAAGTTTGAGTTGGTAGTAATTCAATCAATGGGTTGCCCAGTTAATCATACAAAATTAATTTATAGTCTTTGCTGCAGAAAGAAATTCAGCACTATAGAAGCCAGTCTCTTCTATAATTATGCACTTTCATTGCACTGTAGGACTCACAATCAATAGGTAGTCACATCTGATTATCACCCCAAATTTACAGAGTGCACTATCTGAATTTCAGCTTTCTCAGTAAATGAGATTGCTACTTAGATTTGGAAAATGTGTGAAATTAGCCTGTCTTAACCAAAGTACTTCATTCAAAACAAAATTTTCAATTCAACAAATAGGTATTTTATAACATTCAGATACTCTACTAGATGTTCCAGGACATTCGAATGAATATAAAGAGTAGCTTACCCTCTCATTCCACTCTCACTCTCCCCAAAACCATCCCAGACATTGTTCTTAGTTCTTTATATATATATATATATATCCATGTAGATCAGCTTTTGTAATCTAGCCCCACAGGTGCTGCAGCTCATCTCCAATGAACTTGTCCTCGTCCCTGCCTTGGCCACTCATTCAAATGGTTACACTTTTCCACCTTCGGAGTTTATCATTACCTATTCAAGTCTCCCAGAATAGCATCTGAAAAATTCCGCTCTCCTACTGACTCCTGTCTTTTCATATCACTTTCTCATGTACTGCATCTCCAATGAAAGTTTAGCACTAAATAGCTTCTAATGACTTGATTCTGCATTTGTAATTCCTACCCCCTTTATCCTTGCACTTCCCTATTTATCCAGTTTAAAATCTATGTTCAATCCTTATACCACTTACCGTGCCTACATAGGTAGTCCAAGACTAGCTTTATATCTTGATAGGGCAATAAAAACTCTGATTAAATTAATATCTTTGACAACTCCATCCCTTACACCCTGGTAGCTATTGTGATGAAAGATACATTTGTAATCAGGCTGAAAGAGATCCTTTTAAATTCACAATCACTGTGCTGAATTGAGTCTTTGATTTGGTCCAGCAATCCTGCTCTATTTCCCTATTCTGTTCCTTCCCCAGCACTTCAGATCTTGCCTGTTTACCTTTAACCTACAACACAGCTTTCCCCCATTCATGCTCTCAATTCTTGATCTTACAATTTACTTCTCCGAGATAACTGATGCGCCCTCTACCTTCCTGCATGTGTGCCTAACTTCTCTCCTGTTATTATGATTATTGTTATTGGGACATTCTTTGCTCCTGTTAAGACTGAAGTCTCAGGTGGGCTTTTTGTCTTGCTCTATGCTTGCCCCTTTCAATCTATTCTCAACACAGCAGTCAGAGGGGTCCTGTTAACAAGGAAATCAGATCATGCTGTTACCTCACATTATTGGTGAATGGATAAAAGAGATTCTAGTTTATTCTGCAATAATTTATTGTCCCTTAAACACTAACCGTCTCATTACCAGTGACCCTGTACAATTCATTTCAGTTGTTCACTACCATGAATACACCCTGTGCCTTATGCACCACAACTTTTCTACTTCTGAAATAAAAATAAAAACTATATCCCTTAATCTTATCACAGCATTCCTTATATATATATATTCTTCATATATATATATTCTTCACATATACATTATAAGTTTATATTTTATATATAAAGAATATATGTATATTTTATTTAAAATATGTATATTTTAAATATATATACATTATTAGTATATATAACTCCTTTATTTTTATTTTCCAGTTCTATATTATCAAGGAAATTTGCAACATTTGATTCTTCATCTTTTTCTCTAACTTGAGGTTTTTGGTCATATCTCTGAGAGTGCTGACAAAACTTCAATTCTCATGGACCTGACTGACTTTATTTCTCAAGCCAGGCTACTGAGTTTTCTTGGAGAATTTCACTCAAAAGCCCCACTTTATGCTATTGTAAATTCGTGATGACAGTTTCATCCAGGCCACCCCGTCACTCAGTGACCTTTATTTGGCAAGTTGCTTCTCTCCCTCATTGTCCACACACGTCTTCTTTATTGCTCATATTCAAACATTCCGTCTTCACTTTTAGCAAATGAACATAATTTCTCTGCACTGAAAATAGACTCTTTATGCAAAATTTTGCAAAACTATGCTATCACCTGCAAGCTCATGTTTAACTACCACCTTCTCCCCTGTTACAGGTAGAGGTGTCTCTTATGCAAGGTTAATACTTTCTTTTACTACTTGGATCTAATTCCTTCCTAATTTTGCCAGAACCATGGTCCCTGTGGCATGGTGCTTCTGGTGCAAACTCTCATTCTCTTTGTGCTGTTCCCTCTTAGGCTCCTTTGGGCACCATGTCTTCAGCTTGTCCCTTAAAGATCAGTGGTTCCTCCAGTCTCTGCCTCATGTTCTCCTTCTTTCTCCTTAGTTTTCTCCTTGAGCAGCTTCTCCCATGTCCCTACCTTCAATTACCACCTATAGATACATATCTCCCATGCATTTCTCTAGTCATTCTCTCCATGGAGCCCCTGATATATATATTACAACTGCTTTTTAGACTTCATACTTGGATGAGTCCCATCCACCTTAACCTGTCCCAAACTGACTGGCTTTCTCCTTAAAACCTACTCTTCTGATTCCTATTGTAATGAATGACTTCGCCATCTACAAGTTTGCCCAATTAACAACAGGGGAATGATCTTTAACTCTTTCCTCTCATTTTCCATGTCCAAATAACATGCTCTGCAATTTATACCTCCTAAATTTGAATATAATTTTGACATCCATTCACTTTATTCACTCCCCACTGATCCTTCCTTAGAAGAGGCTCTTCTGTCTCACACCTAACTTCCTTCAACACACTCATCGCTAGTCCTGTGGCTTCAAGTATTTTTCCCCTCATTCTGGCACTGGTTCCTAACGCATCCAGAGTGGTCTATCTTTAACCAAAAGATGAGCCCATCACTTTTAAAACACTGTAATGATCTCTTCAACCTGTAAGTCAAATCTAACCTTGACACGGTTGGCAATGGTCTACGTGACCCAGCTTCTGTTTATCTCATAGACTCTGACTCACCATTGTCTCCTTTGCACACTATTCCCGGCTACACCTAACTATCAATTTAGTCCTTTAGTTTATCATATTGTCATTTGTCTTTGGAATTTATTATATACTTTATATCTGCCTAAAATATTTCTACCCCTCCTTCTACTCCTTCTCAGCAATCCCTGTTCACAGCTGGACATGTTTACCTGGGTGACACTCAGGTATACGTGGATTAGAGTCTCTTGTCCTGTGCTTCCTTAATACTCAGTATCTCATCTCCTCTCCCCATTTTTATACTTGTTTTGTTTGAAGAATTGTCTGTTTAACCGACAATACTGCAGTCTCTCTGAGAGCAGGAGCAATGCCTCTTTTATATATCATGTTTATCTTTACATACTGACAAAAAGGAGACACTCAGTAATTATTAGTAGGATGAATTAACTGATTTTTTTCTCAGCTAGTATATATAAAACATGTTAATCTTAAGAAGATATTTAACTCTACTTAAATATTTAAATAGCTTTCACAAGAAAAATAAATTAAATTTATTGTATGGTTCTACAGTGCAGAATCAGGGTTAGAAAGCAAAATTTATAAAGAAGAATAATTCACTTGAATTCATTGAAGTACTTTCCTGATGGTCAGAAATGTTTCAAAATAGAAAGTCTGAGCTCAGGGGAGAATAAGCCACCAAATCAAAGGATGGATTATGACAGTGGAGGAATAATGTAGAAGCAAATCTTTTATGTATTCAGTCTCACCAGGATTTCACAAAGTTGTGCTGCATTATGAATGGTTTGGAGGCACTAAAAAAGGTTTCGAGTGATTTATATAATGTTATTCCAACTCTGTATTTGGTTTTGACAAATGCAACAGTATGATCTTAGTAGGTACAGAAGAAGAAAAGGTGCCACTTTATTTGTTGGTTTACATTAATAGTGGTGCCCCAAAGTCTCAGACTATGATGGTATTATTGGGAATAGGAACAATTGTGTAATTAAGCCTGTACTAAGACATCTCCCAAACATTTATAATTGAATAGTGATCTCCATGCTCTGGAGATTATTTCTGAGGAGAGAGTTTTCACTTTTCCAAGGCAATGGAGGATGTACATCTAGAGGCAAGATAAGCTTCATAGGTTGCTGCCAATGCAGTCGCACAGGGCCCCAGGCTGAGAGGGCCCCTTGCTTAGGGTCTGAATGCTCTGTGATTGTTGTCTTGAAATTTTAATGATTTATCTTTGAATTTGTGGGTTTTGTTTTAATACAGCAGGTTCTTATTAGTTATCCATTTAATACATATTAGTGTATATACGTCAATCCCATGAACTTGTGTTTTGTATCTTAAATCTGGTAGAACAGTGGAGCATGGGGTAGGGACTCAGAGCCTCAGCTCACGTGCAGCCCCAACTCTCACTGCCTCCTTCCTGCCTCTGCTCTGTGACCACTACTGCCGTCCACCTGGAGCAGTGACCAGGAAGTCTGGAAGCATGAGGTGGGGATGGACACAGTCTGATGTCACCCTCTGCCCCTCTGAGGGGACTTGATATCCTGGAGGGGTTGAGGGTCAGGTGTGTGGCCAATGTCATCTCTGGGCAGGTCTAGGCAACGGCCATCCCATCCTGGACTGACAGGGCCGTGGTGCATTGACCTCTCACCCATTCACAATCCAAGTACTGAGAGCTTCAGGCAGGGAGGTTGCAATGCCTTGAGGTCAGCTGTCCATCATGGGCTGGGACAGTAGACTCTTGGGATGTGGGTGTTCACTTCCTCTCCCCCAGCTTGGGTCTAGGATTTTCATTTAGCACGAGGCCTGCAAATTGCATAGCCAGCATTGTCTAGAAGACAAATGCATATTCATTTAAGTCAATGAGGGCACGTTAATGATATGCGTTGGCGTGATTATGTGTCCAAATGCTATATTTTGGCTTTAATGAAACACATTTTCATATGAATAAGTTTGGAAAGACAAATGAGAATTTTGAATATGTTAAAACAATGATAGACTCTGTAAAGAAAGACAGTTAAGAAACAGAAATGTGGGGTATTTTCATGCTTGAGTTTGACAAGATAATAAATGTACAAAATATATTTATTTTAATCAGTCTTTTAGCCAAACACCCTGAAGACATTTGTGGTACTTTTACACTGTGATCCTAGGCTGTTTCTGTGCCTTGTGTTTCTTAGCTATCTTATTTCACAGGAACAGTGTCAGGTTAATTGTACCTGTGGCTTTTGCTATTTCAAGTCTCTAGAAAGTTATTCAGTTAAATAAAGTAAGTAGTTATCTCCCAGGTGGCAGAACTGATATGATAAACTAGCTTCTTGAGTCTGTTTTAAAAAATTCATTTAAAAATTAACCTTTAATTGACATCGCTATAGATTCTTTTTCTTATGGGGCCAACAACATTTCATCTCTATTGCTCCCACCCTCGTCTGTGAGGCTTAAAAGCCCTGGTATGTCTCCTATGAATGCAAATGTGTCTGGATAAGATGCATTCCAGTAACTTCCTGTGAAATAGTAACTGATCAAATTTCAAGTGGCCAACCACTATTTTGGTCCATTACCTCTTGGGACTAATTCATGGAAATTAACTGATACATTAACTTATAGATCAAAGTCAAATGGGCCAACCGGGCAGGAATTTTTGCTCAAATTTGCTATTCTGTTTGAAAAAAAAAAACCTCTCCTCTTACACTTTAGCAGTCTGAGTCTAACTCCCAAGCTCCGTGGACACAACACCATAGCCTCCAAGGTAATAGATTCTCCCAGACAGAGAGCCATGTGCTGTTATTTCTCAGAAAATACTTTCTGTTATGAATGCTGCCTGTTATAAACAGTGAATTTCCTACCAACCAACAAATTACAAAACTTTGTAATTTCCTACATATGCTTTTGTGACTCTCAAAATAAGAATACATGGCACTAGGGATGATGAAGTGGAAGTCAAGTCAAGGTGACCATTTTCAATACCATCCCAGTGGTTAATTTGTACACATATTTTTGCTTTCTTTCTCACAGCTTTGACTTCTGTTGAATTATCTTCCAGGAGAGAAAATACAGAAAAGGGTAATTTAAAAATCTCGGTAATTTGTTCTTATCCTGATAATGGAATAGGAAGCAAATGGTAATAATAATAATTAATTGAGTTCAATAAAGCCTTAGCTTGATAATGGTCATAATTAACCATGATTACCGTGTGGAACCACAGTTGCTGCTAGGTAATAGGGTCTGAGAGAAGTATGTTGGAACCCAGGGTGCTTACTTGGGCATTTCTGGTGATTCCAAGCCTGACAATCACTGTGAAAATAATATTTCTCAACCATGGTTTGATGAGAGCAAGGTAACGATATATCCTATTGCTTATAAAGAAAGATCTGTTTCACCTCACTGGAAATCTGGACCACTTGAAATGCTGAATGAATTTGAAGCAGTGAGTTGATAGACCTCAGTTATAGGCTCCAGACTTTTTTCAGCAGCAGAGAGTCTAGGTAATCTCATTAAATCTCCTAACATTTAAAAAGAAATCAGTGAACTACTACTTCAAAGAGTTAAGTAACAATGTAGACATAAAGAGTACAGACAGACATGAGCCCTGAAAGGGGTGGACTGACCTGCAGGCTTTTGGTTTCTTGTTCACAGTGCCTTGGTCCAGCTCTGATTTCAATTGTAGCTACTGTACACAGTTCCTTGGAGGTTGGATTCATGCTGTCAGTCTTCTGTTCAAAAGCATATTATGCATTTTTTTCCTTTTCTGCCTTAGAGTTTCCTCTGAAGACATAGTTACTCAGTTGGTTTGTACAAAAGTAAAGCCCAGAAGGGCAGGAGATTTAACATCTCAAAGAACAGGGATAGTAGCTGGTGGGTAGATGCCCCAGCATCCCATCTCTAGGTAGAGAACTTCAAGAAGCATCCAATAAGCTTGTCAGAGGTCTTGGTGGTATGATGACACCATTGACTACTGCAGCAATCTCAGTGATTTATCTTTACATTAGATTTTCCTCTTTTCTGTCATTTTCCTGCTTCCTGGAATCACTTCTCAAATAATCTACATGTTCTCAAGTCCATATTTGAGGTTCAGGTTTCAGAGGACACTAACTACTCCTCAAAATAGGTGCTTTAATTTGCTTGACTGTATACTTAACAGTGTGTGTTATGAAAATGATGCTATTTTTTGTTTTTAATAAATTGCCACATATCTCAGAAAATGACACTAGGATTTTTAATATGCTTCATGTCCAGTTGTTTCTTTCATCATATATTCCTTCCTACTACTTTTCTTTCATTGTAAGAAATATCAAATCTTTTTTGGAATGAGATGCTATATAGCGCATAAATTTAAAAAATAAAATTAAAGTTCATGTTGGTCCTGAAACACATACATATTTGTTTTAAAGTGTATGTAATGACATATGTGTCTGTTTCTCCTTCCAGATTGTAAATTCCTTGAGGTTAGGGGAATAAACTATTTATCCTTTCTTCCATTAAATTGCCAGGCAATGCAATTGTTTTTAGTGTCAAATTCAGTTTTGGTGCCCTCTATCTTAAAAACAAAACAAAAAAACTCTGACAAAAGTTAAGCAAGTTAAACTTGCTGAAAATTCTTACTAAAATCCAAAATAGTAAGGTTAAATATTTTGATTTAAACGTTATAAATTCTTATCCAAATTCCTGGTGAAATGAAACAGTACTATATCTCCCAATTAAAAAAATAAAACAAACAAGAAATTTGGGAAAAATAGAACTACTTTAAAATTTTCAGAGAATGGAAAATTCTGTGCGGAACATGATAAAATTCTAGAATGACAATAGTTCTAGAGAAGTTATTACTGAGAAAGCACAACAAAACATTTGATTTTAATGCCTAATTGAGGCTAAATCTTCTGTATTCCCAGGCTTTGGTCTTAGGGTAGTTAGGATGAAGCCATAAATTTAAACTTAGCTATCAAACTACTTTTATCATCCCATAATTGTGTTGGTTGCTAGAGAAAAGCAATAGCCTGGAATCTAATCACTTAGATGAAGCAGATGTAACATACTTTGTTAAAGCAACTTACGCTGAGCAGAGATGAAACTATGAAGAAACAAGATGATACAAAATGGATGGTTGTAATGTATATAATGGGAAAAAAGAGAAAGACATTTTTACCATGGGCTGGGATAGTCACAAAAGAATGTATTTGAAAGAAAATAATTGAGGAGAGGTAGAAATGATTAAAATAAATGTTTTTTAAAAGGAATGCAGAGCACAGGGGAAGCTAAAGAGATAAGAACATGTATTTATAATGCAGGAGATAATTTGAACTCAAGAAAATATTTGTAATGATTAATGATGGAAAATATAAATAGTTATCATAAAGAAAATTTACAGAAGTTGTTGAAAATCAGACTGAGAGGGATATATTTAAGTCAATAGTAGCAGCAGTGGTACTAGTAGTGAATGAACATTTTTTGGTCTTCTTGAGGGTTAAGATTGGAGAGAACCAAAGATAACTACTGGTTTCCAATTGTGACACTGGAAGAACATGGACATCAATGAAAAAAACACCACAGTTGTAGAGGCAACTGATGATGGGCAAAGTTAAAACTCCCATCTAAAGAGTGTGTCCTGAATTCACAGAATATAGACGTGAGTAATCAATGAGAGGGAAGGCTAGAGACATTAGCTATCTTAATTTAGAGGTGATAGTTGAATACATTAAAATAGAATAACCTATTAATAAAGTAAATAAAAATACAGGATAAAACGAATAAAATCAAAGCTGCAAATAGCATGCTTATTTAGAAAGAGAAAAAGCATCAAAGAAACCAGAGAAATAGATTTAAAAAAAGGAGTAGTAAGGACTTTCAAGATGGCAGGGAGTAAGATGTGGAGATACGTTCCTCACCACCAATACATCAAAAATACATCTACATGTGGAACAACTCCTACAGAACACCTACTGAATGCTGGCAGAAAAACTCAGACTTACCAAAAGGCAAGAAACTCTCCACGTACCTGGCCATGTAGCTGACAGGGTCTTGGGGCTCCGGCTGCATGTCAGGCCTGAGCCTCTGAGGTGGGAGAGCTGAGTTCAGGACATTGGACCACCAGAGACCTCCAAGCCCCATGTAATATCAATCGGTGAGAGCTCTCTCAGAGATCTCTGTCTCAACGCTAAGACCCAGCTCCACTCAACGACCAGCAAGCTCCAGTGTTCTACACCTCATGCCAAACAACTAGCAAGACAGGAATACAACCCCACCCATTAGCAGAGAGCTAGCCTAAAATCATACTAAGTTCACAGACACACCAAAACACACCACCAGATGTGGTCCTGCCCACCAGAAAGACAAGATCCAGCCTCATCCACCAGAACACAGACACCAGTCCCCTCCACCAGGAAGCCAACAAAACACACTGAAACAACCTTAGCCACTGGGGGCAGAAACCAAAAGCAATGGGAACTAAGAACCTGCAGACTGAGAAAAGGAGACCCCCAACACCGTAAGTTAAGCAAAATGAGATGACAGAGAAATGCGCAGCAGATGAAGGAGCAAAGTAAAAACACACTACACTAAACAAATGAAGAGGAAATAGGCAGTCTACCTGAAAAAGAATTCAGAGTAATGATAGTAAAGAGGATCCAAAATCTCAGAAATACAATGGAAAAAATACAAGAAACTTTTAACAAGGACCTAGAAGAACTAAAGAGCAAATAAACAATGATGAACAATGCAATAAATGAAATAAAAAATTGTTTAGAAGGAATCAATAGCAGAATAACTGAGGCAGAAGAATGGATAAGTGACCTGGAAGATAAAATAGTGGAAATAACTACCACAGGGCAGAATAAAGAAAAAAGAATGAAAAGAATTGTGGACAGTCTCAGATACCTCTAGGACAACATTAAATGCACCAACATTCGAATTACAGGGGTCCCAGAAGAAGAAGAGGAAAAGAAAAGGTCTGAGAAAATATATGAAGAGATTATAGTTAAAAACTTCCCGAATACATGAAAGGAAATAGTCAATCAAGTCCAGGAAGTGCAGAGAGTCCCATACAGAATAAATCAAGGAGAAACATGCCAAGACACATATTAATCAAACTATCAAAAAATAAATACAAAGAAAAAATATTAAAAGCAGCAAGGGAAAAACAACAAATAACATACAAGGGAATCCCCATAAGGTTAACAGCTGATCTTTCAAAAGAAACTCTGAAAGCCAGAAGGGAGTGGCAGGACATATTTAAAGTGATGAAGGAGAAAAACCTACAACCAAGATTACTCTACCCAGCAAGGATCTCATTCAGATTTGATGGAGAAATTAAAATCTTTACAGACAAGCAAAATCTAAGAGAATTCAGCACCACCAAACCAGCTTCACCACAAATGCTAAAGAAACTTCTCTAGGCGGGAAACACAAGAGGAGAAAAAGACCTATGATAACAAACGTGAAACAATTAAGAAAATGGTAATAGGAACATACATATCGATAATGACATTAAATGTAAATGGATTAAATGCTCCAACCAAAAGACATAGACTGGCTGAATGGATACAAAAGCAAGGCCTGTATATATGCTGTCTACAAGGGAGCCACTTGAGACCGAGGGACACATACAGACTGAAAGTGAGGGGGTGGAAAAAGATATTTCATGCAAATGGAAATCAAAAGAAAGCTGGAGTAGCAGTACTCATATCAGACAAAATAGACTTTAAAATAAAGACTATTACGAGAGACAAAGAAGGACACTACATAATGATCAAGTGATCAATCCAAGAAGAAGAAATAACAATTGTAAATATTTATGCACCCAACCTAGGAGCACCTCAATACATAAGGCAAATGCTAACAACCATAAGAGGGGAAATCGACAGTAACACAATCATAGTAGGGGACTTTAACACCTCACTTTCACCAATAGACAGATCATCCAAAATAAAAATAAATAAGGAAACACAGCTTTAAATGACACAATAGACAAGATGGACTTAATTGATATTTATAGGACATTCCATCCAAAGACAACAGAATACACTTTCTTCTCAAGTGCTCATGGAACATTCTCCAGGATAGATCATATCTTGGGTCACAAATCAAGCCTCGGTAAATTTAAGAAAATTGAAATCATATCAAGTATCTTTTCTGACCACAATACTATGAGACTAGATATCAATTACAGGAAAAACTCTATAAAAAATACAAACACATGGAGGCTAAAAAATACACTACTAGATAAACAAGAGATCACTGAAGAAATCAAACAGGAAATAAAAAAATACCTAAAAACAAATGACAGTGAAAACACGAAGACCCAAAACCTATGAGATGCAGCAAAAGCAGTTCTAAGAGTGAAATTTATAGCAATATAATCTTATCTCAGGAAACAAGAAACATCTCAAATAAACAACCTAACCTTACACCTAAAGCAATTAGAGAAAGAATTAAAAAAAAAAAAATTAGCAGAAGGAAAGAAATCATAAAAATCAGATCAGAAATAAATGAAAAGAAAGGAAGAAAGCAATAACAAAGATCAATAAAACTAAAAGCTGGTTCTTTGAGAGGATAAGCAAAATTGACAACCATTAGCCAGACTCATCAAGAAAAAAAGGGAAAGGTAGCAAATCAACAGAATTAGAAATGAAAAGGGAGAAGTAACAACCGACACTGCAGAAATACAAAGGATCATGAGTGATTACTACAGGCAACTATATGCCAATAAAATGGACAACATGGAAGAAATGGACAAATTCTTAGAAAAGCACAACCTTCTAAGACCAAACCAGGAAGAAATAGAAAATATAAACAGATTAATCACAAGCACTGAAATTGAAACTGTGATTACAAATCTTCCAACAAACAAAAGCCCAGGATCAGATGGCTTCACAGGCGAATTCTATCAAACATTTAGAGAAGAGCTAACACCTATCCTTCTCAAACTCTTGCATAATATGACAGACAGAGGAACACTCCCAAACTCATTCTACAAGGCCACCATACTCTGATACCAAAACCAGGCAAAGATGTCAAAAAAAAGAAAACTACAGACCAACATCACTGATGAACATAGATGCAAAAAATCCTCAACAAAATACTAGCAGACAGAATCCAACAACATATTAAAAGGATCATACATCATGATAAAGTGGGGTTTATCCCAGGAATGCAAGGATTCTTCAATATATGCAAATCAATCAATGTGATACATCATATTAACAAACTGAAGGATAAAAACCATATGATACTCTCAATAGATGCAGAAAAAACTTTCGAGACAATTCATCACCCATTTATGATAAAAACCCTCCAGAAAGTAGGCATAGAGGGAACTTACCTCAACATAATAAAAGCCATATATGACAAACCAGCAGCCAACATCATTCTCAATGGTGAAAAACTGAAACCATTTCCACTAAGATCAGGGAAAAGACAAGGTTGCCCACTCTAACCAGTATTATTCAACATAGTTTTTGAAATTTTAGCCACAGCAATCAGAGAAGAAAAAGAAATAAAAGGAATCCAAATCGGAAACGAAGAAGTAAAATTGTCACTGTTTGCAGATGCCATGATACTATATAGAGAGAATCCTTAAGACGCTACCAGAAAACTCCTAGAACTAATCAATGAATTTGGTAAAGTAGCAGGATACAAAATTAATGCACAGAAATCTCTTGCATTCCTATACACTAATGATGAAAGAGAACTTAAACACTCCCTTTTACCATCTAAACAAAAAATGGTTCTGAAGAACCTAGGGGCAGGACAGGAAAAAAGATGCAGATTTAGAAAACGGACTTGAGGATACAGGGGGCAGGGAAGGGTAAGCTGGGACGAACTGAGAGAGTAGCATTGACATATATACACTACCAGATGTAAAATAGATAGTTAGTGGGAAGCAGCCACGTAGCACAGGGAGACCAGCTCCGTGCTTTGTGACCACCCAGAGTGGTGGGATAGGGAGGGTGGGAGGGAGATGCAAGAGCGAGGGAGTATGGGGACATATGTATACATATAGTTGATTCACTTTGTTATACAGCAGAAACTAACACAGCATTGTAAAGCAATTATACTCCTATAAATATGTTTTTTTAAAAAAAAGGTAGTTAGAAATGCACATAGAATTAAACCTGATAAGTGAACAAAATAAAATCAGTCCAAACCTCATATGAAACAAAAACAAATTATGGAAATATTAGGAACAGTGGAGTGCACAGTTATTGAATTACATTGAATATTTATTTGTATTTCTTTTGGTTTTAGGGTATCTCTCACTAGGGATATAGAGTGAAAATATTGTTTAAAATCATTTAAAATCTATAATTTTATATAAAAATAGATTACAAATTTCATACACAGCTGTTTGAATTAGTTTGTTTTCAGTTTTAGGGATTGCTTTTTCTAGTTTGTTCAATTTTATTCAATATGCCATACACTAACATAATTAAAAATCAAAATTTGTAAAAATATATATTTATTAAGAATAATCTCACTTGTGTTTCTGTACTCCTTACCCTGTTCAAACATCCCATTTCCTGGAGATACCAGCAAAATGAATTTCTGGTTTATTTATTCAGCATTTTATATACATATATATTATATTGTATTATATCATACTGTACTGTATCATATAGAGTACCAAATGAATATATAAAATATATATCTATATTTTTTTTTCCCCTTCTTACACAAGATTAAGGCTACTATGTTTATCAATTTGCATTTAATTATGTAACCTGGGAATCACTTCACATTAGCTAATACCTAACTTCCCTGTTTGTTTTTATGACTGCATAGGACTAGTTGTATGTATGTAACATGGATATCCATTTTTCCCTATCTTTTACTGCCAGAAATAATACCACAATAAATCATATTGTATTGTACATGTGCTCAGTTTTATTTCTTCAAGTTCATGTTTAGAATAGGTTTCTGGGAAAAGGATTATCAGGACAAATATGTATATAGCTATGCTGAATATTTGCATAATGCCACCCTCCCCCCCCCCAAAAAAAAGGACTGTGCTATTTTGCATTTCTACAAACAATGTATCAGACTTGATTTTCTCCTACAGCATCAACTAATCAACTCACTGAATAATTTTATGTTCAGTGCAATGGCACACCTACGGATTTGAGATCTCCTGCAGGAATTTTTTTTGTTGTTTCTGGAAACATTTTATAACAGAGTCACAACTGTGAATGGAAAAACAATGGAGACCCTTTCTTGAGCTAAACTACTTTACTTGGATACATGCAAGAAGAGTCTGTATTTCCTGCCAGATGAGATTCAGATAGTTACAGGGCAGGCAGAGTTCTAAAACATCCCTACTAATGACTTTAACACTTTTATTTCATGTGACCAAATTCTCTTCGGTAATTATGAAATGAAATACAAGATACTAAAGAAAAATACAGATGGTGAATATTTGATTGCACTGAACTTCATATATATAATAAAGTCATATAAAATAGAAAAATACAAGGAAATATCATAATACAAAAATGAAAAAAATGATTCTTTTAATACATTAGTGCATTTTTAAACAGTGGGAAACAATTACACTTACATTTTGGTCTGTCATAGTAATGAATAATACATTTACTATTGCTGTTAAGTTTTAACTTCTGCAAATGTGACAATGACTTTGTCAAAATTGATTTTTTACTCATTTTCTTGTTCTATACATGATATAGACAGTTATCCACATTTCTTCTTTCCTAGTTGATTGAATAACTCTTTTTATTAATTTTTAATTTTAAGATTTTATTTTCCATGGAGAATCACATATACAAATATTAAGAAAAACTATTAAGCACAAGGACACATTTGTAAAGATCTCATACACTAACATTTTCCAACAAATTCCATAAATTACAATACTGTCCATTACTTTGTTTCTACAAGAGAGGTTTTAGCAGGATTCAAATATCTCCTTAGTCAGAAAATGTAAAACACAAATTAAAAATGCCAAGTGATTTTGTCACTGTAACAATTGGTGTAATTCTAGTTATTTTGCTTTGTACCAGTATTTACAATCACTCTGTTCTCATTGCTAATTGTATCTAGTGTTTAAATTACATGTAAATTACCCACAGGTGCTAGAGCCATGAAATGTATCCTAAATGAACTTTAAACATTTGGAAGACTTAAGAATCTATTGTGAGCAAAGACTGTTGCTTAGCCTGCGTTAATGGGGAGCCGTCAGTATAAGGAGAGGTCACCATATTAACTTCTATGTAGAACACAGACTTTAATGGATAAATAATTTAAAAATGCCATTTCGAAGTTGTGTACCATTAGTAAAACTCAGTGTTACTGAACCAGGTTGATTTTGCCCCAAGCACAGCAAACTAAAATGCTGAGACACTGTGGTTTGCAGCAAAGAGTGGTTTTATTCGCAAGGGAGCCATACAAGGAAATAAATTTCAAATCTGCCTACCTCAAGGTGAGGGACTCATGGTATTTAGGGGATAATGAATAAAGAAACTGGACGGTCTGAGGCAGGGGGAGTGTGGGGAGAGGTGATTGGGAAAAGGTAGGGTAATTTTGTTTCTGTGCAGATGTAACTAGGCTACCAGACTCTGCACATTCAAAAGGTCAAGGACTGGGCATTTGCTCATGCCCAGTTGGAGGGCCAGTGGTCCTATCCGGTCTTAACCAGCTCAGCTCAAACTACACACAGCTGACTCCAAGTTCCTAGAAAACAATTCTGGCAAACATCTTATTGTTTAGACTATGTGCCACTTGGAAGACATGCAAATTATAAAGCGACCTTGATTAGTGAAGGAAGGTGAAATGAATTTAACCCATGGTTTCATCAACAGTAACTACAGTAATTGTTTACAAGTGAGACTGACACAGGATTCTGGAGGGAAAGAATATTTTATCACTGACATATTTTAGGAATGCCAGCACTCAGCTATCATGAAAATTTGACTTTTAGCTGGTTTTGTCATTGTTTTCAATTCAAACATTTGAGTCCTATTTCATTATTTATGTATGTTATTAGCTCACCATTTGTTGAATAATGTATCTGGATAGAAATGTATATGCCCTTAAGTCTCAATTTTTTATTAACTCTAATACATTGGTTACTATACACAATACATTGAATGTAAAATTTGTTATTCTTGTACAAAACTAAAAGCCAGGTCAAGTAGGTTCTCAGATTCATTGGCAACTCAATGTCATATATACAGACTTCATGAAAAAGTAGGATTGGGATAATTGAACCAATCATTCCTCATCCACACTCCAATCTACACCAAAGTTACATAACAGCATGAAAAAGGCAATGTGTTACATCTGACCAGTTTATGATTGCTTAGTGGAGCCATTGGTTAAACTTCCCTTGTTGATGGGAGTGGATTTCATCTTAAAGAAACCAATCTGTTCCATGGGTCGCATTGGAACAGGGAATAAGATGGGGCCTCAGGTCCAGGGTTGAAGAATGTCCAATGTGTGGTAATCGGTATAGTTTGTCTTAGGGGGGCTCAGTTGTAGTTGGGCTGCCCATGGCTGCATGGAGGCTGAGCAGGATTCAACCATATTTGTAGCATAAAATGGGGCAAATAACCAGCATTTGGGGGCACTATGAATAAATAATTTCAAGCTTGAGAGGGTAGGTTTAGGTTTGGAGGGTGGTCTGATTTTTAGCTCTGCTAGTGGATTTCAAGGACAATTGACATAAAGAGAAGAGTGACTTCCATAGGTCAACTCATGCATGGACAGTATTTAGCAGCATATACTCCCATGACTGGGAGAATGGGACTCTCATGAGTAGCCTAAACATCAGAGGAGGAAAACAGACAGTAAGAAAAAAGGCACTGCAGAGCTTTCTATGTAGTGGACAAGTGACAACGGACTTGGGAACTCTCAGAAATAGCTGGGGCACTTTCAGATGGGGCTAAGTGCTGGCAGGGCATGCACTAGTTTTACATTTATCCTCAATTATTCTTTTGTATTTTCATCTGAAAGAGAATGCATTTTTGCTTAGAGTTTGCAGAAGGATAAGCCAGATGCAAATGAACTACAATTAATTATGATATTTCTTCACTCGACAAGTAAGGAGGCTGAGATAATCATTGCTTATTTTATAGGCTGTTTTCCAATTATTTTGCTTTTAACTGTATAATATCCCCCATTTTACTTATTCTTATGCTAACACCTTATTTCACTCTCCAGTCATGACATATCAAGAAAATCCCAAAGCCTGCCTATCTAAATAGCCAACATTTTAAAATCATGTATCACTTGGACTGTGGTGGAGATTTCTCTTAAGTTCACTTGCACAATGTCACACGATGTCAAACACAACTAGGAAGTTTCAGACTCGTATTTTTCCTAAAAAATATACGTTATATTCCCCCCAGCCTCATCTCATAGATTACAAAGTGTTTATATGGCACAAATGAAAATAAAGTAAGAATTATTGAAAAAATACTAGATATATAAAATGCTTTGAGGTTCAAAAACACATAGATTTACAAAAATAAAGAAAAATAAGTAAAGAACAAATAACAGGGTATTTTGTGACATGATGTTTCACAATTTGTGCTCTCTGGGGAGCCAATTTTTAGATGAAGATTAGTATCAGGAAGTTTATTTGGGAATATTCTTAGAATGAACACCTGTAGAAGGGACTTAAGAATAAAATGATGTGTGATGCTTCCCTAATGAGCCCTTAACAGGTAGGGAGTTGTAAAGAGAAGCCCTTCACTGAAGTAAAGGAGCTGCCCAGTCTAGCCATGAGGTGCGGGCCGTCCTGTAAGGGAGCACCACCCTGGGTGAGGCTCGACAAATCTGCTGAGGCTGCAGGGCTGGCAGCGGAGGCTTCATGCTGGAAGTGCTCCCAGTGACTGAGGGAATGCATCTTTCTCTCCTATAGGGACATCTGGTGGACACATCTCAGCATTCACTACGCTATGGTAGACTTAGTTGGCCAAGTGAAAATTAAGGGAGGAAAAGTTCCTGTCATCTTGGGAACAGGTCCAAAACTGAGTAGGAAAACTTACAATATTTGGAAAGGTCCAGTAGTTACAAAGACCACCAGACACAGTCGATGAGATTGCAAAGGTAACTATAGAAAATGTTATGAATGTCCCACTAAAAATTTTGAGTCTTTTCATGTCATCTATGAGAAGCCACTGAATGATGGTAAAATTGAGACTAGAATAATGTAATTTCAGTGGTTTCCAATAACTTAATGATTTTTTTATGGTTTTGTGTCTTTTCACTGTGCTATGGAAACAATAAAATATATGTCTTCTTGACCTTGTTTCCATATCACACTGCCTGGCTGTTTGATAGATTTGTGGAAATGAATAAATAAATGGAATTCTTTACACGGGTAGATGATGGTATGTTTGATTTGAACATGTTGGGTGCCATGGGGACAATATCATGAGGATGAATATTATACAGTTTGAGTTGCATGCTTTAGCGTTAGCCAAAATAAACATTAAAATATTTTAACCATTCTTTTTAAAATAAAAAGGGAATTAGGCAAAATTTAGCATTTAAAAAATGCTCCCAAGGGTTCAGTGTTTTACATTCATTGCACTAGTTTGTGATCCTTATGTCACTGCTAATTGGAAATTGTCTTTTATGTATATTACCTAACATAGTTATTATATTAGAATAAATGTTCATAGCACTTTCAATCTCATTTCTTATTGGAGACAAGCAAGGTCAAGAAAGAAAGATAAAAATAACTTCCTCTAGCAAATGCCACCATCAAAAACATAACCAAAAAAGAGTAAATGTTCAGTTATTCTTAATTATTAAATATTGTTTATTTTTATTGAAAACAATTACTGTAAAAATGCACATCTATTTACAGTGAGAACTTACTTGAATATTAATTCAGGCAATCAAATATACCCTGTCTATATAACCATTTTCTAAGAATTTTCTGCCTTCTAATGTGTGAGGGGAATAAAATAATTTCATGGCTTTAATTTTAGTCCCAGAAGCCAGAGAGTGAGAGAATGAGGACGGAAAATAAATAATTGAAGAAATAATGGCTGAATATTTCAATTTTTAAATTTAATAAAAATATCAACTTAAAAATCCTAGAATTTAAGTAAATGCCAAGTAAAAAAAAAGAGGACTCCACTAGCAACATCAGAGCCAAACTTCTGTAAATCAACCATGCAGAAAAATGCCTTAAAAACCATCAGAGAAAAAAGTGTACATTACATTTAAGGGAACACTAGTATGAATAGAATTCATGTACATTCTGTTCAGAAACAGTGGAAGCCAGAAAGTAATGTAGTGAAATGTTTAAATAGCTGAAAGAGAAAAAAATGTCATTCCAGAATTCTTTATCCAGTGAACATGTGTTTATAAAAAGAAAGGTAAAATAAACATTTTAGAAAAACCAAAACTGACAGTATCTGTTATATATATTAAAATCTATAAATCTAAATATATATATAGGGCTTCCCTGGTGGCGCCATGGTTAAGAATCTGCCTGCCAATGCAGGGCACACGGGTTCGAGCCCTGGTCGGGGTGTGTCACAACTACTGAAGCCTGTGCACCTAGAGCTCATGCTCTGCAATAAGAGAAGCCACCGCAATGAGAAGCCCGTGCACTGCAATGAAGAGTAGCCCCCGTTCGCCGCAACTAGAGAAAGCCTGTGTGCAGCAACAAAGACCCAACACAGCCAAAATAGATAAATGAATAAATAAATTGAAAATATATATATATATGAAAGTAAAATTTTCATACAGAAGGAAAATGATATCTGATAGGATTTGGATCTGAATAAGTGAAGAAAACATGAAATGACATACATGCTGTAAACAAAACAAGTTCTTTTATATATACTCTTAACTTTAAAAAACACAGCTAACAATTTAAAGCAAAAATTTTAAAACTGTGAGTTGCATAACATATGTAAATATAAAATATATGATAACCAAAACGGGACATGAATTAGTTATAATTTTCTTATATATAAATGAAGTGGTTAGCTCTAAGCAGTCTATAGTAAGTTAAATAAAACCATATTAATATTTAGAAAAATTCTTAAAAGTAGAAGTACAACTGAAAAGTCAAGAATTAATTTAATTGGAATACTACTAAAAATGCTCAATAAACCAAAAATGAAGGGAAGCGTATTAGCTTCTTGTAACAAATTACCACAGATTTAGTGGCTTCAAATAACACAAACTTACTCTCTTATAGTTCTGGAGGTCAGAGGTCCAAAATAAGATATTAAGGAGTTTTTAAAATCATAGTATTAGCAGGGTTGTTTCCCTCTGGATTTCTGCACTCCTCCAGCTTCTTGAGGCTGCAGAATCCCTGGGCTCCTGGCCACATCCCTCCAGCCCAACTTCTCTCCTCACACAGCCTTCTTCATCTGTGACTCTTCCTGCATACATTTCATAAGGACACTGTGATTGCATCAGGTTTACCTTGATAATCTGTAGCAACATTCTCACATCAATATCCTGAACTCACTCACATTTGCAAAGTCCCCTTTGCCATATGAGGTAATATTCACAGGTTCTGTGGTTGAAGAAGTGAACATATTTTGGGGGGAGTTATTTAGCTTACCACAACCAGAAAGTAGAAACTGAAGGAAAAATGGGATAAATAGAAAATATTGATAGTAAAGTGCTATACTTAAACTCAACTATGTCGATGATTGCATTATATGTAAATGAGCAAATCAGTGCCATTACAAGACAAAGATTACCAGAAAGGATTAAACAAATGACACAAATATGTGCTCTGTTCAAGAAATGCACTTTAAACACAGACGTAGATAGAGGTGAAAGTAAAAGTTGAGGAAAAGAAGACATATGATATGAATTGTAAAAATAGGAAATCTGGCATGACTATAATAATATAGTCATAATATAACTCTACTTTGGTGAGCTTGATGAGAGTTTGGCTAGAAAGTCATACTGATAAAGAGGATATTTTAATAGTGATGAGAGGGTCAATCCATCAGGACAATAAGGTTATGTTCCTAATAAAAGAGTTTCAAAATGCAGCAAAAGAAATAGAATAAATAGAGTTGTAGGCAAATCTTCAAGCATACTTAAAATTGTAAGGCTCCTCTGTCAATAGCTATAGGGCAAATAGAAAAAATTCAGTAAAGATACAGAATAGCTGAATAAGACCATCAATAAGACAAATCACATTTGACATTTATAGAACAATACACACAATAACTATAGAATACACATATTTATCAAGTGCACGTAAAACACTCACTAAGATGACAAAAGCCTGAGTTATAAAGCAAGTCTTAGTAATTCCAAAGGGTTAAAGTATTATAGTGTCTCTGCACAAATGGAATTAAAATAGAAAAATAAGAATATCAGAAAGTCCCTAAATATTTGAAAGCTAAACTCTATGTTAATAATTTACTCATGAGTCAAAGTAAAAGCCACAAAGAAAATCAAAATGAATAATGAATTTAAAAGCTCTGATAAAAGGAAATTGTATACATTTAAGTACTAGCATGGTAAAAGAAGAAAGATTTTAAATTAATGATACGTTTTCACTTCACTTAGTGAAAGAGAACAAATTAAACCTAAATAATGTAAAAGCAAGAAAATAACAAAAATGTATTTCTAAAATATTGTGTTGAATAAAAGAAGCCTGACACAAAAAGTTTGAAAGTCTGTTTGCTTAATTCTTCCATATATTTAAAGCCCCAAAATAGGTAAAGCTAGCTTGTGGTAATAGAAATAAAGCAGTAAGAAATAACACCATCTATCTAGGCTTTCAAACCAAATTTGTTGTAGTTTCTCTTCTCTCACTCTCAAAACCTACAGTGAATGAATCACTGCCAGTCATTCCTTCTATCTTTTCAACCTTTTCCTTTAGTTATTTCATCTTCTCCTGCACTGTTGCCATAGTAATCTAATCCGTGAATATCTTTTGTCATGGTGATCGCAGTAGTGGAGAGCCATCGTTTCTTCATTCTTTTTATTCATCAAATATTAAGTAAATGACAACTATATGGAGATCCCTGTGATACTCACTAGGGCACACAAGAGTAAGAAAACAGATACGATTCTTGCTCCTATGAGGTTTATTGCCAAATTGTGAAAGCAGATGTTATTCAAATAATCATACAAATCAATACCAAATAACTGATTTGTGAGTATTTTGTGGCAATCAGGTATGTAATAGGGCATGCATGTTGATCCAGGAGGGCGAAGAAATGCTTAAAAGAGGGACATAAGTTGATTCTGAAAATTGAATAGAACTTATTTAGGTAAAAAGGATAAGGCACATTCCATGGAGAGAAAACAATACCTTATCACCTTGAGAGGAGAGGAAGTGTGGTATTTTTAAGGAATTGAACAAAAGGAAAGGTTAAGAGAAGCACAGAAAGTGGAGGGAGAGAGTGGAAGAGGATGAGACCTGAGTACAAGTGTGGTGAGAAGGAAAACATGCAGGGCCTTGTCAGCCACAGCAATGATTTTCATCTTTAAACCAGGATGATCACATCAGAGGAGAAATATTACTATATTTTTAAACTACAACTGTGTTTCCAATGCACACGAGGGACACAGATAGGATGCTACTGCAGGAGTCCTGGTAGGAAAAACTGGTACCGAGCACTAGGTTTATGAAGCAAAGAGGACCAGATCATGCACAGATAAGAGAAAAAATGGAGACAGCAAGGTGAAAGTTTGGATACCAGGGATACAGAGAACAGGAAAATATTGGTGATATCTGCATGGATTCTGGCCAGCAGAACTGGAAGGGTGCATCAATGTCTTCCCACAAAGAAATAGCCAGGAGCAGAAAAATAATACCAATTCAATTCTACATAAATGCTTCAAGAACATAGAAAAGAAAGAAACAACTGCCAACTCAATGTATGAGGTAAGCATTATGTTCATATTAAAGCCAGGCAAAGAAAATTCAAGAAAACTAGAAACCAATATCCTTTATGAACATATTTTCAAAATATTATTTAAAAATATAGAGAGTCCTGCAAAATATAAAGTGATAAAATACCATAAACAATTGGGTTTCATACCAAGGTTGCAAAGCACATTTAACATTGAAAATAAATTAGTGTAATTTACTTCCTTCTGAAAAAGGACATCTATGGCAAAACTATAAAGTCATCTTTAAGTGGTGAAAATAAAATATTTTCCCCTAAGATAGAGAATAAAGCAAGGACATCTGCCTTTAAAGCTTTTATTTACTGGTATTTACTAGTACACTAGAAATCCTAAGTACTGCAACAAGGCAAGAAAAGGAAATAGAATATATAGTTAATAGAAAGGACAAAGAAAAAAATATATGCTCATACAGCATGATCATCTAAGTAGAGTCACCTGAGAAATGAACCAAAAATAGCAGTGATTGGGTATTTAGCATGGTTGGAGCACATAAAGTGTCTACATATACATAGTGGTATACCTTGCTTATGGATTGGAACACTTGATATTATCAATGTGAACATTTTTCTCAAAGTAGCTACAGATCCAACACAATACCAAAAAAAATGCTGGAGGCTTGTTGGACAGAAATTGACAAGTTAGTGTTAAAATTTTTATGTAAATGCAAATAACCTAGATAGCTTATTTTTAGAAAAGGACAATGTCAAAATATTTATACAACCTGATTTCAAGACTGACTAGAGAGTCAGAGCAAAATAAAGTGATATGCAACAAAGGAGAGCCAGATAAATCAGTGGAAAAAAGCAGAAAGTCAAGACACTGAACCACCCATATGTTGTTAATTACTTTTCAAACAAGATGCCAAGTCAATTCAATTAGAACACAATAGAATTTTCAGCAAATACTCCTGGAAAAATTGAGCCTTTGTGTGAAAAGAATAAAAATTAACCTGAATCATTAAATCATAACCTGAATCATAAAATGTAACTCAAAATGTATCACAGGCCTAAATGCAATAGCTAAAATCATACACATTCTAGAAGATAACATAGACATAAATCTTTGAAATATTGAGGTATGTAAATATTTCTTGGACAAGAAACACAAACACTCAGCATAAAATAAAAATTTGATAAAGACGATGTCATCAAAATTTTAAAATTCTGCTCTCCAAAGACATCCTTAGAATAATGCAAAGGAAAAGTAGAATCTTGAAAAAATTTTAGTAATGTATATATCTGGCAAATGATTTAACTTATTGTATGTAAAAATGTTACAATTCATGAAAAAAGAGAAAAATAACCATTTAAAAAAGGAAGAAGATAAACTCAAAATGAATTAAAGACCTAAATGTAAGATTGGACTCTATAAACCTCTTAGAGGAAAACATAGGAAGAACACTTTGACATAAATCACAGCAAAATCGTTTTTGAGCAACCTCCTAGAGTAATGGAAATAAAAACAAAAATAAACAAATGGGACCTAATGAAACTTAAAAACTTTTGCACAGCAAAGGAAACTATAAACAAGATGAAAAGACAATCCTCAGAATAGGAGAAAGTATTTGCAAATGAATCAATGGACAAAGGATTAATCTCCAAAATATATAAACAGCTCATGCAGCTCAATATTAAAAAAAAACAAACAACCCAATCCAAAAATGAGCAGAAGACCTAAATAGACATTTCTCCAAAGAAGACATACAGATGGCCAAGAGGCACATGAAAAGCTGCTCAACATCACTAATTATTAGAGAACTGCAAATCAAAACTACAATGAGGTATCGCCTCATACCAGTTAGAATGGGCATCATCAGAAAATCTACAAACAACAAATTCTGGAGAGGGAGTGGAGAAAAGGGAACCCTCTTGCACTGTTGGTGGGAATGTAAATTGATCTAGCCACTATGGAGGATGGTATGGAGGTTCCTTAAAAAACTAACAATAGAATTACCATGTGACACAACAATCCCATTACTGGGCATATACCCAGAGAAAACCATAATTCAAAAAGACACATGCACTCCAATGTTCATTGCGGCACTATTTACAATAGCCAGGTCATGGAAGCAACTTAAACGTCCATCGACAGACTAATGATTAAAGATGTGGTACATATAGACGATGGAATATTACTCAGCCATAAAAAGGAACTAAATTGGGTTAATTTGTAGAGATGTAGATGGACCTAGAGACTGTCATACAGAGTGAACTAAGTCAGAAAGAGAAAAACAAATATTGTATATTAACACATGTGGAATCTAGAAAAATGGTACAGATGAACTGGTTTGCAAGGCAGAAATAGACAGATGTAGAGAACAAACGTATGGACACCAAGGGAGAAAAGCAAGGAGGTGGTGGTGGTGGGATGAATTGGGAGATTGGGATTGAGATATATACACTAATATTATAAAATAGATAACTAATAAAAAAAATAAATTAATTTAAAAAAGGAAGATTTTAACAAACCCTTCACAGAAGATTTTATGGGAAGTGCCAATAAATACTTGAAAACATGTTAAACATCATTAATCTTCAAGAAAATGCAAATTAAAGTACATTAGGTTACATATAATATTACTAACTCTCATTGAAAACTCTCATATATTGCTTTTTTGGAGTATAAAATGGTATAGTCATCTTGGACAAACTGTTCAGTAATTTCTTACAAAATTAACTTTGCACTTACAAGGCCCTGAAATTCCAAGCTGTGTGTTTACACAAGAAAATGGAAATCATGCTTATACAAAGATTTTACATGAATGTTTATAATAGATTTATTCATAATATCCCTAAACTGGCTACAATCCCAAAGCCCATCTACGGTTGGATGGGTAAATAAATTTTGATATATCCATAAATGAAATATTACTCAGCAGTATAAAAAATATATTGCTAGTTAATTTAACAACATAGGTGAATCTAAAAAAATTATGTTGAAAAAAATGAGCAGGACACAAAAGAGTACATAGTGTATAAGTTCATATATAGAATATTCTAGAAAACAAACAGTATAGCTTGAAGAATACAGAGATGTGTTTGCCCTCAGCTGAGAGTTGAGAGGTACGTTCATTGCAAAGGGCAGGAGTGTACTATTGTGGTGATGAGAATGTTCCATTTATTAAGTGGAATGGTGTTTATATGGGTATATCCCTTCATCAAAACCCATTAATTATAACATGTGCTTTGTAAATTATTCTTCAATAAAGTTTATTTTAGTTATTTTTTATTTTTGCCCCTTATTTTTTTTTTTTAACAACTTTATTGGAGTATAATTGCTCTACAATGGTGTGTTAGTTTCTGCTTTATAACAAAGTGAATCAGTTATACATATACATATGTTCCCATATCTCTTCCCTCTTGCGTCTCCCTGCCTCCCACCCTCCCTATCTCACCCCTCTAGGTGGTCACAAAGCACAGAGCTGATCTCCCTGTGCTATGCGGCTGTTTCCCACTAGCTATCTATTTTACGCTTGGTAGTGTATATATGTCCATGCCACTCTCTCACTTTGTCCCAGCTTACCCTTCCCCCTCCCCATATCCTCAAGTCTATTCTCTAGTAGGTCTGCGTCTTTATTCTCGTCTTGCCCCTAAGTTCTTCATGACCATTTTTTTCCCCCTAGATTCCATATGTATGTGTTAACATACGGTATTTGTTTTTCTCTTTCTGACTTACTTCACTCTGTATGATAGACTCTAGGTCCAACCACCTCACTACAAATAACTCAATTACTACAAAGCTATGGTAATGAAGACAGTATGGTACTGGCGCAAAAACAGAAATATAGATCAACGGAACAGGATAGAAAGCCCAGAGATAAACCTACACACATATGGTCACCTTATTTTTGATAAAGGAAGCAAGGATATAAAATTGAGAAAAGACAGCCTTTTCAATAAGTGGTGCTGGGAAAACTGGACAGCTACATGTAAAAGAATGAAATTAGAACACTCCATAACACCATACACAAAAATAAACTCAAAATGGATTAAAGACCTAAATGTAAGGCCAGACACCATTAAACTCTTAGAGGACACCATAGGCAGAACACTCCATGACATAAATCACAGCAAGATCCTTTTTGACCCACCTCCTAGAGAAATGGAAATAAAAACAAAAATAAACAAATGGGACCTCATGAAACTTAAAAGCTTTTGCACAGCAAAGGAAACCATAAACAAGACAAAAAGACAACCCTCAGAATGGGAGAAAATATTTGCAAATGAAGCAACTGACAAAGGATTAATCTCCAAAATTTACAAGCAGCTTTTGCAGCTCAATATCAAAAAAACAAGCAACCCAATCCAAAAATGGGCAGAAGACCTAAATAGACATTTCTCCAAAGAAGATATACAGATTGCCCACAAACACATGAAAGAACGCTCAACATCATTAATCATTAGAGAAATGCAAATCAAACTACAATGAGATATCATCTCACACCGGTCAGAATGGCCATCATCAAAAATTCTACAAACAATTAATGCTGGAGAGGGTGTGGAGAAAACTGAACCTTCCTGCACTGTTGGTGGGAATGTAAATTGATACAGCCACTACAGAGAACAGTATGGAGGTTCCTTAAAAAACTAACAATAGAACAACCATACGACCTAGCAATCCCACTACTGGGCATATACCCTAAGAAAACCATAATTCAAAAAGAGTCATGTACCACAATGTTCATTGCAGCTCTATTTACAATAGCCAAAACATGGAAGCAACCTAAGTGTCCATCAACTGATGAATGGATAAAGAAGATGTGGCACATATATACAATGGAATACTACTCAGTCATAAAAGGAAACGAAATTGAGTAAAGTTTATTTTAAAAGTAAGAAGATAAAAATGTGTCAAGAAAAGCTTAAAATAACAAAACATGATAGCTGGAGAGCAGAGGAAGATTAGAGAAGAAATATAGTAGTCTGGAAATTTTAAGCATCATTTTTCAATAAGTAACTATGATTATATGATGCTAACTGATAAACAAAAATTACTCTATGAGAAGTTCATTATTTTAAAGAAAAACAGGGAGAAAAACTACCATATTATTAGAATAAAAAATTTAAAAATAGAACTATTATTCAGCTTTTATTCACATAGAATGATATGAATCAAAATTAAAGCTGTAATGAAAAACAATAACCATTTTAAATGGTCTGTAGATTAAACTTTACCTGTTCATTATTTTCCATATTTCAACAAAATGTAAATAGCCATAGATCATATAGTATTAGTTTAAATAAACTAAATGCAGCAGAGAATAAAATTGAATTCATAATGTAGAAGACAAAGACAACTTGAAACAATGTAAACTTATAAAACATATTAAATAAGAAGGACAAAGGAATAAAATATGGACAGAATGAGCATGAGAGACTAAGAGACATTAAAGGGAGATTATAAATATCCAATTTGTGAATGTTTGGAGCAACCAAATACTAGAACAGAAAGAAAGTAGTGGCACTCCTGCATGTGTCCTCAGCTAAAACTGCACCTGGCATTGAAAACAGGATAATGGGAACACAAAATTGATTCTTCTCTCCCTAGAACTCTAGCCTCAACTACCCCATCCCCCTGTAATTCTGTAAATTATGAGAAGTTTCTTGAACTCTTTCTCTTCACTGCTGCATTGCGTAAGTACTTTGGCTTCCACTCTTGATTCAGTTAATTTTGGTGCTATTTCTGCTTACCACCAACCCCAAATGGGACAGGGATGTCCCTGAAGTCCAGCGAAGGCAACCCCCTCACTGTGACAGCCAAGATGATGCTATGACATTGCCTGAGGCCACTGAAGGTGTCAGCACTGCTCCAATTGTCCAGTTCATGTGATTGAAATTGCTTTTGTCATTTCCAAATGTTATCACTCATCTAAAGAATTAATTCAACGATTTTTCAATTCATTTAACATATTTGTGAAGGATTCACCAGCCTGTTTTTGGCTCTAGGCAAAAGTAGTGAATTAGACAGATAAGGTTTTCTGACAACAAATTCTGTGGTAATAAAGGCTATGAAAATTAGATTTAAATTCAACTTTTAATTTAATAGTTAAATCAAACTTTAATATTAAGAATGTTTTAATAAACTTTCTTTTAATTTTCACCTGATTTTTATTTCAGACATCTCACTCTGACTCAGGTTTGCATCCATGTGACTACGCCACAGGGAATCTCAGTAAAATATTTGATGCTGTGTTCAGAAAAAACATGATCTTCTTCCCTTTGACCTTTAAATAAATGTGCTCATCTAAACTCTATCTCTTGCTTTTGGTATTAGCTTTTTTGTATAGGTTCTTGGTCACTCAGACTCAAAACACCCCAATCCGTGTCCCCAACTTACTCAGACACAGACATCTTAAATATTCCAGTGAACACAGTTTTGGTTTAAAATGGGACCCTTATTACACATGGTATAATGAAACAATTTCAATAATTAGGTGGATAAATGGTAAAAAAAAAAAAAAGTGATATTTTACATTAAAAATAATTCATATGTTCTAGGCAAATATTCAGAAATCACCACCTGGAAATTCATTTTAAAATATAAAGAAAAAAATGAATATTCTCATCAAAATAAGAAGCTAATTGCAGAAGAGTAAAAAGATCAACTTCAGATATTCATTTTGCAACAGTAAATATCATTAAATACAGAAATAATCAAGAAGAATGTGGTCCAAGAAGTCTACATATGTCCAAACTAATAGCATACGAAAACCACAAAAAGATATTTCAATAATGTTATTTATTTAATATGACAGTCATATTTGTATTTTCTAAAATTCCTTGTAGTTGATGGCATGTAAGCTTATTTTGAATAAAAATTTGGGGGATATTGTATTTAGTCTTCAGTTATATAAATTTTAGATTATCTTCCAAACCTGGTATTCTACTTCAGTGAATTATACCTTAACAAATAACTGTGAAAATAAATTGTATCAACAGTGCTTTCTTTTAATGTTAATTTATATGTCTGGAATAAATGACACTGTAATAAAAGAATTATGACCATCAACTGGCAGTGTAGAAAAGATGTATTATGTTCATAATGGCATGGTGAACAAAGAGAAGGTTAAAAATGCCATTAGGAGACTCTTTTTGGCAAATACTTTATGATTCCACTTACAACATATACTTTTTAGAATGTTATGGGGAAACCATCAAATTTATTCCTAATATAGTGGAATAAAATATCTTAGTGATACTAAAATTAATATGGCACTAGAAAATAAATTTGCTTTCCATTCACTATTAGGTAGTATATAATGAATAGCCATTAATCAAAATTTATATCTTGTGTCTCTTAACATTAATGAAAAATATTAGGACACATTCTAAGTGGATGAACAAATGACATTTTCTTTTATAAAATACAGGCAGTAGTTCTTGAAAAATAAAACTTTCCAACTTAACTGCAGAAACTATTGCCATTTCATGAAAATATAAATTTAAAAATTTAGATGAACATTTTGGTCAAATCTGCTTTCAAATGTTATGCTTTCAATTTTAGCTTCCATTCCCATGAATAGCTAGATTATTTCTTCTTTTCTTTCTTTCTTTTTTTTTTTTTTTTGGTCACCCTGTGACTTGTGGGATCTTAGTTCCCAGACCAGGGATCAAACCTGGGGCCCTGGCAGTGAGAGCGCTAAGTCCTCACCAGTGGACCGCCAGGGAAGTCTCTGAACAGCTAAATGATTTCTTAAAATAGTTTTACAGAGGCAAGAATTTGAGTCCTGAATGACTTTCAGTAATTTGAAGCTCTTTGAAGGAAACAGTTGTCATCTCAGCAACTGGAACCCCAGGAAAAATGCCCACTCCTGTCTGTTCACCACTTGCCTAAATTAGCTTGTTAACCCCTTCACTCTCCTGGGCCTTCAACCCTTCTAGTCTTCAGTTTTCCCCTCCTCAATATTATTACCTTTGCATGCGAATAACATTCACTTGTTGTTCTTGACACTTCCATTCCTCCTAATCATATCTAGAACTTTCCTGGCTCAAAATTAAAGAAAAAATTGACTTTTCAAAAAAGGTAGAAAATCTTCCCATACAACCATCAGTTTAATTGTGGGATGCTAGTTTTTCTTATCTCAGTGCTTCCCAGTATATGCCTCTGTTGAGTCATCATAACTTGACTGTAGTAACATTACAAACATGTTAAAATAGTTCTCATATATTATTTGACCTTATATCTCCTTGGAGTGTGTTGGCCATGTTAAACACCAGTTGCTTGCCCTTTGCTTCAGGCTGTCTTCCCTTGCTTCTTCAGAATCCCTGTTCCAGGAGCTTTCCTCCACTTTCATTCTCGTTCTTCTGGAACAGCTCCTTCACTCCCTCTATTTTAAATGTTCATTATTTCCAAGATTTCTATCTTCACCCCTTTCTCTTCTTCAGTTGTTTTTACTTTGTTTATCTTACTCATTCATATGACTTCACTTTCTTCATAAAATGACCAATTCAAATTTTACAGACAAATTTCTCTTACAGCTCCAGGCTATTATTCTTACCTTCTGAATAAACAACTGCAATACCAAAATAAAGTAATTGTTATGCTAACCATAACCCTTGTCACAGGTTGAATTTTGTGGAAAGCACACCCTGTGGCTGAGTTTATTGTGCAAAATATGTATATGGGACTGCTTTGGGGTTTTATTACACCTGCAGAAGGAATGAAAAGTGCAGGATTAGACCAAGGGGAGAAATTGATCTGTGTTACAGGCCTGAAAATAGAATTGGCCAATGACAATAGGGAGTTCAGGAACAAAAATGACCCCTCAGAGGTGTTCTGAGTTGGGTCAGGACGGTCAGATATTCCTAGACCAATCAGCTATTGCATAAGGGTCATCCCAGAGAGGGGCATGACCTTGAGCAAAGCAGGTCTCTGATGAGGCCATTCCTGAAGAGATGACAACTGCAGGCTACTTTCTGAAAGTATTCCTCACAGTTGAGTCAAAGTTTACCCTCCAAAGGACAACTGGACAGTACAGCCAATGTCTATCACATCCTCATATTTTATTTCCAGCCATTAAAACACGTGACTACTCTCTCAAGCACCAGATTTACTAAACTGTCTTCATATGCATCTAATTTACCTACCATTGAGTCTAAATATCAAATACTTATCTATATATTTTTAAACAAGCTTCTTATTTGAGGACTACTTCAGACTTAAAGACAAATCACAATGATAGTGTACAGAGCTTCCTTATAAAGAATAGACTCTAAATTTATAGAACATAGGAGTAGATCATCGATGAGAGGAGAGACTGGGGACAATGATGGTCTTCAGCACGTTTCCCTTATTATTAAATTTTACATCAGCAAGGTACATTGGTTAACACTAATAAAATAATACTGATACACTACTGTTACATAAAGCCCATACTTTATTCAGATTTCCTTAGATTTTACCTTGATTTTTTTGGTTCAGGTATCCCATTCATAATACTATATTACAGTTAGTAGTCTTACCTCCTTAGGTTCTTCTTGGCTGTGATAGTTTCTCACACTTGACTTTTCTTTGATGAGCTTGACAGGTTTGAAGAGAGTTGTTCAAGTATTTTATAGAATGTCAATTCATCTATTTAAACCTTGCCTAATCTCCTGGGGCCTTAACAGACTTTTTTTTTTTTTCATTTAGCAATATGCATTCAAGATTTTATCTTTTCATGGATTGATAGCTTTTTTATTTTCTTGCTGAATGGTATTCCATTGTATAGTTGTGCTAAAGTTTAATTCATTCATCTTTTGAAAGACGTCTTAATTGCTTACAGAATTGGTAATTATGAATAAAGTTGCCATAAATATTTACATGCAAGTTTTGGGGTGAACATAAATTTTCAAATCAATTGGGTAAATATCTAGGAAATCAACTGATGAATCACATGGTAAATCTATGTTCAGCTTTGTAAGAAACTGCCAACTGTCCTCCAAAGTGGCTCTGCCATATTGCATTCCAGCAGCAATGAAAGAGAGTTCCTATTACTCTGAATACTTGTCAGCAATTGGTATTGTTAAGTTTTGTATTTTAGCTATTCTAATGGGGGCCTGATGATATCTCATGGTTGTTTATTTTTCCAATACCTTAATGACAAACGAGGTTGAGTATCATTTCATATGCGTATTTGCCATGTGTACAGCCCCTTCAGTGAGGTGTCTGTTCAGTACTTGTCCCATTTTTAAATTTTCTTTGCTTTCTCATTGTTGACTTGGAAAATTTCTTTATATATTTTAAATTCACATGCTTTATCACATATGTGTTTTTCAAATAATTTCTCTCAGTCTATCGCTTAATTTTCATCCTTTTAGCAATCTATTTTGCAGTGCAGGTTTTAATTTTGATAAATAATTTACAAATTCTTTCTTTCATTAAGAGTGCTTTTAGTGTTTTGCATTAAATTAATTACCCAATCCAACGTCTCAAACATTTTTCCAATGTTTCCTCCAGAAGTTTTATATTTTTGCATTTTATATTTACTTGCATGATCCATTTTCAGTTAATGTTTGTGAGAGGTATAAAGTTTGTGTCTAGGTCCATTTATATATTGTTTTGCAAGTAGAATTCCAATTGTCTTAGCACCATTTGTTGAAAACACTATTCTTTCTCTAATTACTTGATTTTGTACATTTGTCACATATCAGTTTAATTGTGTGACTCTATTTCCAGGCTCTCTGCTCTGTTCAATAGATTTTTGTGTCTATTCTTTCATGGAGACAATTCTGTGCTCAGTATCCTTTATAGAAAGCCTTAAAATAGGGTAGAAATACAAATTTGTTGTTCTTCACTGCAGTGTTGGTTAATCTAGGACATTTGCTGTTCCATATACATTTTAGAATTAGTTTGTGTCTATAGAATAACTTGTTGGGATATTGTTTGAAATTGCGTTCAATCTATAGATTAAATTGACAAGAGTCAATCTCAACTATATTGAGATTCCAGTCCATGATCCTGTATTACCTTCCCATTTATTTAGATCTGTTTTGAGTTCATCATTAAAACTTTGTAATTTTCTGCAAATAGACCCTATAAATGTATTTTTACATTTGTATCTAAGTATATCATTTTAAATTTGGTGCTACTGTGGATTGTATTGTGTTTCATTTCAAATTACAATTGTTCATTGCTGACATATTTAAGAGCAATTGACTTTTGTATATTAACCTTGCATCTTTCAAACTTGTAAAATAGCCTAAAAGTTTCAAGAGATTTTGTTTATTCTTTGGAATTTTCTATATAATCATGTTATCTGTGAAAAAAGATGGTCTGATTTTTCCTTCCCCGTGTAGCTTTGTATTGTGTTTTCTTGTCTTAATACACTAGCTATGACTGTCAGTATGACTTTTAATGTATATGTGCAGGGGACATCCTTGCCTTGTTCCAATCTCAGGGGGGAATTGTCCAGTTTCTCACCATTAGCTGTTGGGTTTTTTGTTAATGTTCTTTTTCAAGTAGAGGAAATTCTCCCTCTAATTCTAGTTTACTGAGAGTTGTTAGCATCAATTTGAGTTGAATTTTGCCATATGCTTTTTCTGCAATTATTGGTATGATTATTTGATTTTTCTTCTTTAGCCAGTTAATGAGATAGAATATGTGGTTGATTTGTGAATATTGAACCAGTCAATAATACCAGGAATAAATCCAACTTGAACATGTTGTATTATAGATTGTTGGATTTGATTTGCCCATATTTTTTAGTGTTTTTTATCTATGTCCATGTGACATACTGATTTATATATATATATATTTTTTTTCTTGTAGTATCTTTGCCTGGCTTTCATTATTAGTATAATGCTGGCATCATAGAATGAGTTAGGAAGTGTTTCCTCTGGTTCTGTTCTATGGGAGGGATTATAGAGAATTGGTATAAGTTTTTCCTTAAATATTTGGCAGAATATACTAGTTAACTCATCTGGGCTGACACTTTCTGTTTGGGAAGTTATTAATTAGTGATTCAGTTTATTCAATATATATAGGGATATTCAGATAATCTATTTCTCTTTGTGTGAGTTTTGGTATATTGAGTGAGTTTCTGTATAAGGAGAACACGGGCTTAGTAAAGTGAGCTGGGAAATATTTACTCAACTTCTATTTTGGGAAATAGTTTGTGAAAGATTGGTGCTAATATTTCTTTAAATATTTGATAGAATTCACCAGTGAACCAATCTGAGTTTAAGCCTTACATTTTGGGTATTTTAAAATTACTAATATGTTACCTTTTCTTGTTGTAGGTCTATTCTGATTTTCTATTTCTTCTTGAGTCACTTTCAGTTATTTGTATCTTTATAAGAATTTATCCATTTGATAGGTTTTTGAATTTGTTGGCATACAATTGCTGATAGCATTCTTTTATAATTCTTTTTTTATTTCTGTAAAGTTAATAGGAATGTCTCCTCTTTCATAGTTGATTTTAATGCTCTGAGTCTTCTCCCTCTTTCTCTTTTCTGGGCCAGTCTAGCTAAAATCTGTGGGTTTTGTTAATCATTTAAAAAAATTAGCTGTGGGCTTCCCTAATTTTTCTCTTGTTTTCCTGTTGTCTACTTAATTGATTTCTGCTTCTCTCATATTATCTCCCTTTCTTCTACTTTTCTGGGGACTAATTTGCTCCTCTTTTACTAGTTTATTAGGGTGGAAAGTTAGTTTTTTATTTAAGATTATTTTCAAGGTAGTCATTTTCCTCTAAGCACTATTGTTGCTGTATCCGCTAAATTTTTATGTGTTGTGTTTTTGTTTTCAATCTTATCAAAATATTTTCAATATCCCCTTGTGACTTTCAGTTTGACTTATTGGATATTTAGAAATATGTTTGTTAATTTTCACATATTTGTGGATTTCCCAAATTCGTTCTGTTATTGATTTTTTACCTCATTGCACTGAGGTAAGATAAATACTTTATATAATTCAATGCTCTTCAATTTCATTTCTCTTTAATTTTAAGTCAGTATTGGTTTATGTCCTCTTGAATATGTTACGGGTACACATTTAATGGCCTTATACATAGTTTATCCAAGGAATGTTCTATGCATGCTTGTGAAGAACGTATAGTCCTCTGTTCTCGAATGAGTGTTTCTGGATATATCTTAGGTCTAGTTGGTTTAATGTTGTTTGTTGTTCAAGTGTTCTATTTCCTGTTGATTTTAGACCTACTTTTTCTATTCATTATTTAATGGTAGTTATGATGCATCCAACTATTATAATTTTATTGCATATTTCTCCCTTCAACTTTGTCAGTTTTTGCTTCATGAATTTTAGGGCTCTATTGTTAGGTGCATATATGTTTATACTTCTTATGTCTCCTTGATGGATTGATAATTTTTATCATTATAAAATGTGCCTCTTTCTTGCTGGTAACATTTACCTTAAACTCTATTTTGTTTGATATTACTATAGACATGCCCACTCTTTTTTTTGATCACTGATTGAATGGTATATTTTTTCCATTCTTTTAATATAAACCCATCTGTGTCTTTAAATTTAAAGTGTGTTTTCTCTAAGAAGCGTATAGTTGTATCATGTTGTTTAATGCATTCTGAAAATCTCTGTCTTTTGGTTGGAGTCTTTCATCTGTTTATATTATATTTTATTGTTATAAGACACTTATAAAATTTATCATTTTAAAATGTATATTCCAGTGGCATTTAGTAAATTCACAATGCTGTGAAATCATCATGACTATCTAGTTCTAGAACATTTTCACCATACACACACACACAAATCCATACCTATTAAATAGTCACTCACCATACATTCTTCCTATAGCCTCTGCCAATCACAAATTTGCTTTCTGTTTCTCTGGATTTGTACATTCTAGATATCTCATGTAAATAGAACCTTATAATATGTGACCTTTTTGTTTGTTTGTTTGTTTTTTCACCTGGCATGTTTTCAAGGTTCATCCATGCTGTGTCTCATATCAGTATATCATTCCTTTTTGTCTCTGAATAATATTCCATTCTTATATCACATTTTATTTATTTGTTCATCAGATGATGGACCTTTGGTTATTTCCACTTTCAACTATTGTGAATAATGCTGCTATGAACACTCATGTACAAGTTTGTTTCAACATATGTTTTTAATTCTTCTGAGTATAATTAGAAGTATAATCGATGGATCAAGCAGTAATTCCATTTAACTATTTTAGGAACGCTACAAATTGTTTTCCATGGTGGCTATACTATTTTACATTCCCATCAGAAATATATGTGGGTACTAATTTCTCCACATCCTCACCAACACATGGAATTGTTCTTTCTTTACCTTTTTTGATTATACTCGTACTGGTGGATATAAAGTAGTATCTCATTGTGGTTTAATAAATTTGCATTTCATGTAATTAATAAGGGAAGACTTATGTCTGCTATTTTCTATTTATTTTTATATAGAAATGTCTTTTATTGACTTGTGTCCTTTTACTACTCCCTGCTTTTGTGTTAAATATATACTTTCTACTGTGCCATTTTAATTCCTTTTTTGCTTCTTTTTTTAATATGTTTTCACATAATTTCTTAGTGGTTGCCCTGGGATTAAAATTAATATATTAAACTAAACCAGTATAGTTCAAATTATTACCAACTTAATTTCAAAGGTATACAAAAACTTCTTCCTGTGTAATAGTTTCTTACCTATCTCTCTCCTTTGTGATATTATTTTCATATAAGTTACATCTTTATATATCATAAGCTCCCCAACACAGTATCATCATTGTATTATGCAGATTTTAAAAGTGTGTATACACACTTACACTGTCTTTTATATTTAGCTGTGTAGTTATACTTACTAGTGATCTTTATTTTTCTGTGTGAATTTTATTTGCTGTCTACTGTACTTTCATTTAAAATTTAAAAACTCTTTTCAGTATTTCTTGCAAGGCATGGCTGGTAGCAATTAATTCTCTCAATTAATGTTTATCTGGCGATGCCTTAGTTCACCTTTATTTTTGAAGGATAGTTTTACCAGGTACAAAATTCTCTGTTAATTGTTTTCATTTTAGCAGTTTAAGTATATATTCCCACTAACTTTTGTCCTCCCTAACTACTGATTGTATAATTTAACTGTTAGTCTTATTGAATATCCTTTGTACATGCAGTTGATTCTATCTTTTTGCTTAAAGATTCTTTGTCTTTGGCTCTAAATAGTTTCATTATAATGTTTCTAGTCATAAATCTCTGAGTTTATCCTACTTAGAATATGTTGAGTTTCTTGAATGGATGAGTTAGTGTTTTTCATTAATTTGGAAAAAATATTTCTTTAAATATTGTTTCTGTCCCCTCTCTTTATCTTCTCTGGAACTCCCATTTTGTGTAAGTTATTGTGCTTTATGGTTTCTCATGAGTCTCTGAGGCTCTGTTAATATTTCTTTATTTTTTTCTTTATATTTTTAGACAGGATAATCTCAATTGACCTGTCTTTAAATTGCTGATTCTTTCTTCTGCCAGCTCAGACCTGTTATTGATCTTATGTAATCAATTTTTCACTTCAAATATTGTACTTTGCAACTCAAGAATTTTCTGTTATTTTTCTAATTTTTATATTATTATTCATACTCTCTATTTGGAGAGACTTTATTCTCAAACTTTCCTTCAATTCTTTACATATGGTTCCCTTTAGTTTGCACACATTTATTACAATAGATGATTAAAAGTCTTTATTTACTAAGCCCAATGACTGGGCGTCCTCCAGAACCATTTCTACTGACTCTTCTCCCTTTCCAATTTACAGGCCATATATTTCCTGTTTCTTTGCATGTTCTCATAATTTTGTTGTTCATATGTTGAAAACAGGACATTAAAATTGTACAGTATGGCAATTCTGGAAATAAAATCTCCATTCTATTTGTTATTGTTACTGTGTGTTGCTGTTGCTATTTTTGTTCTTGCTTCTGCTGCTTTTGTTTTTGTTGTTGTTGATGATGTTTAGTGACCTTCCTGAACTAATTATGTAAATTCTGTATTCTTTGTTATATATCTGCATTGGAATCTCTTTTGGATACTTTTTGGTCAACTAATAATTCGATAGAAATTTCCTAAATGACCAGAACCAATAAATCTCCCAGTCTGTGCTGAGGGTCCATGTGTGTGTTTAGGGAACAACTTCAGTGCTCTGCAGGCATTTATAACTACCTAAGCTTTCACTCCCAGTTTGTGCTGAGCCCCAAAGTCAGTCAGATGTAAGACATTAGGGCCTTCTCAGGTCTTTGCTTGCACGTACACAGCCCTGCACATATGGGGGGCCTTCTGTAGTCCCAGGGTTATTTCAAAGCTTTTTAAAACTTACTATGGACTTTGAATCATCCCTTGGCTTTTCCTTTTAATTTTTAAAGTCAGCTTCTTTTTTACCCCAATTCTTATTACCACCAGAGGCAGCTGTCATGTTAGACAACTGCCACTGATTTTTTTTTGTAACCAACACCCTAAGGTAAAAGTTGTGCACTTTAAGTACTCGAGTCAAGTCAACTAAAACAAATCCCTGAGGAAAGAGTTTCTAAAGGCAACTGACAGCCAGGTGGAATGGTGACAATTTTCTGGGAATGGCTTTTCAGAGTCCCCAAACCCTTTCAACCTCTCCATTGGCTGTGAGGTGGTTGGTTTTCTTCACTACCATGATTGGGGGTCTATTGGTCCTCAAGACTAAAACAGAGCTGGGGAAAGGTGGAACGGAGTAAGGCACATTAACAGTGCTGCCTTACTTTTTCTGGCTGCCTTTTCTTACCAAAAATCTGCTAGTTTTCTTGAATATACTCTCCTCACATTGATGAAATCTTCTGGTTAATTTTGAGTTTGGAAATGTTATTTTGACAATTTTTGCCACTGTGTCCATTGTTCTGATGAAGGACTGGATTTTTAAATGTCCTTAATCTACCATTCCAGGACTGGCTTCTGCTAGGGTTATTTGTAGTCTCTTTTCCTTCTCTATGTTATCAGTACTTTCTATTACTTGAATATATTAAAATATATTTTGTATGATATCAAATTAGTACAGTATGACTTGATTCATTCTGTTACTTTATTTTAAGTTACATATATTTTTTTGCTTTGTTGACATTTTCTTTACTTTAATTCTTTCCAGGTATCATATATATTTTATTTTTAATGTCTTTGGAAGTTATGGAAGATTTTTTTATAATTTAAATTTATATTTTCTGCTTACAGTGTCATTTTTCCCTTTTAAACAGAATATTGTATGTAAATTCTACATTATATATTATTTTTGCTCATATTCACTCCTAAAAATGAAATAGTGTCTATAGGCTCTCTTATTTTATATTAGCCACTTTTAGATTTTCTTTAATTATCCTCTAATCCCCTAATATTGTTGTCTCTGTATCTACATATACCTCAGAAATTTTTGTTATACTCATTCATAAAAAAAGCTACTTGGATTAGTATAAAATTAATGACTGACAATTTAATTCATTTTCATGAACTTGGCTGACAGCTAATGGTTTTTATGCATGGGTTACAGTTTTAGCATTGCTAATATAAAATATTGTGGAAAGTATCAATGTGTTTGTTTTTTTGATCTGGTTTGTACATTTATTGTGTTTTTGTTTTTTATATTCCACATATGAGTGAAATGTGTATTTGTTTTTCTCCGTCTGACTTACTTCACTTAGCATAATATCCTCAAGGTCCATCCATGCTGTCAGGTGGTGACCATTCTGTAGTGTATTCAGAAGTAGAAATATAACATCATACATATGAAACTTATATAATGTTATAAACCAATGTTATTTCAATAAAAAGTAAATTTAAAAATGTGCAATATAACAGAAATAATACTAGTTGTCCTATTTTGAGCCCTTACTATACAGTGGGCATTTTTTTTAGGCTATTTTATTTATTTGTTTGTTTGTTTTCCTCTCACATAATTAAAAAAAAGAAATTTATTGGAGTATAATTGCTTTACAATGTTGTGTTAGTTTATGCTATACAATGAAGAGAATCAGCTATATGAATACCTATGTCCCCTCCTTCTTAGATCTGCCTCACAACCCCCATCCCACCTATCAAGGTCATCACAGAGCACTGAGCTGAGCTTCCTTTGCTTTATAGCTTGTTCCCACTATCTATTTTACTCATGGTATATATATATAGGTCCATCTTAATCTCCCAATTTGTCCCAGCCTCCACATCCCCCCAAGTAACCACATGTCTGTTCTCTATGTCTACATCTCTATTTCCTGCCTTGCAAATAGGTTCAACTGTACCATTTTTCTAGATTCCACATATATGCATTAGTATATGATATTTGTTTTTATCTTTCTGGCTTACTTCACTCTATATGACAGACAGGTCCATCCACATCTCTGCAAATGACCCAATTTTGTTCATTTTATGGCTGAGTAATATTCCATTGTATATATATACCACATCTTCTTTATCCATTCATTTGCTGTTGGACTTTCAGGTTGTTCCCATGTCCTGGCTATTGTAAATAGGGCTGCAATGAACATTGGAGTACCTGTGTCCTTGTGAATTATGGTTTTCTCAGGGTATATGCCCAGTAGTGGGATTGCTGGGTCATATGGCAGTTCTATTTTTAGTTTTCTAAGGAACCTCCATACTGTTCTTCATAGTGGCTGTATCAGTTTACATTCCCACCAACAGTACAAAAGGATTCCCTTTTCTCCACACCCTCTCCAGCATTTATTGTTTGTAGATTTTTTTATGATGGCCGTTCTGACCAGTGTGAGGTGATACCTCATTGTAGTTTTGATTTACATTTCTCTAATAATTAGTGATGTTGAGTATCTTTTCATGTGCCTCTTGGCCATCTGTATGTCTTCTTTGGTGAAATGTCTATTAGGTCTTCTGCCCATTTTTTAATTGGGTTGTTTGTTTGTTCTTTTGATATTGAGCTCCATGAGCTGTTTGTATATTTTGGAGATTAATCCTTTGTCCATTGCTTCATTTGCAAATATTTTCTTCCATTCCGAGTATTGTCTTTTCGTCTTGTTTATGGCTTCCTTTGCTGTGCAAAAGCTTTTAAGTTTCATTAGGCCCCATTTGTTTATTTTTCTTCTTATTTTCATTACTCTAGGTGGTGTGTCAAAAAAGATCTTGCTGTGGTTTATGTCAAAGAGTGTTTTTCCTATGTTTTCCCCTAAGAGTTTTATAGTGTCCACTCTTACATTTAGGTCTTTAATCCATTTTGAGTTTATTTTCATGTATGGTGTGAGGTAGTGTTCTAATTTCATTCTTTTACATGTAGCTGTCTAGTTTTCCCAGCACCACTTATTGAAGAGGCTGTCTTTTCTCCATTGTATGTTCTTGCCTCCTTTGTCATAAATTAGGTGACCATAGTGCTTGGGTTTATTTCTGGGCTTTCTATCCTGTTCCAGTGATCTATATTTCCGTTTTTTTGTGCCAGTACCATACTGTCTTTATTACCGTAGCTTTGTAGTATAGTTTGAAGTCAGGGAGCCTGATTCCTCCAGCTCTGTTTCTCTTTCTCAAGATTGCTTTGGCTATTCGGGGTCTTTTGTGTTTCCATACAAATCATAAAATTTTTTGTCCTAATTCTGTGAAGAATGCCATTGGTAATTTGAAAGGAATTGCATTGAATATGTAGATTGCTTTGGGTAGTATAATCAGTTACACAATATTGATTCTTCCAATCCAATAACATGGTAAATTTCTCCATCTGTTATGTCATCTTTGATTTCTTTCATCATTTCTTTCTTTTATAGTTATCTGAGTACAGGTCTTTTGTGTCCTTAGGTAGTTTATCCCTAAGTATTTTATTCTTTTTGTTATGATGGTAAATGGGATTTTTCCCTTAATTTCTCTTTCTGATTTTTCATTGTTAGTGTATAGGAATACAAGAGATTTCTGTGCATTAATTTTGTATCCTGCAAACTTAACAAATTCATTGATTAGTTCTAGTAGTTTTCTGGTGGCATCTTTAGGATTTTCTATAATAGTATCATTCATCTGCAAACAGTGACAGTTTTACTTCTTCTTTTCCCATTTGGATTCTTTTTATTTCTTTTTCTTCTCTGATTGTCATGGCTAGGACTTCCAAAACTATGTTGAAGATGATTGGTGAGAGTGGGCAACCTTGTCTTCTTCCTGATCTTAGTGGAAATGCTTTCAGTTTTTCACCATTGAGAATGATGTTTGCTGTGGGTTTGTCATAAATGGCCTTTGCTATGTTGAGGTAGGTTCCCTCTATACCCATGTTCTGAAGAGTTTTTATCATAAATGGGTGTTGAATTTTATCAAAAGCATTTTCTGCATCTATTGAGATGATCATATGGTTTTTATTCCTTAATTTGTTAATACGGTGTATCACATTGCTTGCTTTGCATATATTGAATAATCTTTACATTACTGGAATAAATCCCACTTGATCATGGTGTATGATGTTTTTAATGTGTGGTTTGATTCTGATTGCCAGGATTTTGTTGAGAATTTTTGTGTCTGTGTTCATCAGTTATATTGGCCTGTCATTTTCTTTTTTTGTGAAATCTTTGTCTGGTTTTTGTATCAGGGTGATGGTGGCCTTGTAGAACGAATTTGGGAGTGTTCTTCCGTCTGCAATTTTTTGGAAGAGTTTGAGAAGGATAGGTGTTAGCTCTTCTCTAAATGTTTGATAGAATTTGCCTGTGAAACAATCTGGTCCTGGAGTTTTGTTCGTTGGAAGATTTTTAATTACTGTTTCAATCTCATTACTTGTGATAAGTCTGTTTATATTTTCTACTTCTTCCTGGTTCAGTCTTGGTAAATTTTACCTTTCCAAGAATTTGTCCATTTCTTTGAGGTTGTCCATTTTAGTGGCATATAGTTGTTTGTAGTAGTCTCTTATAATCCTTTTTATTTGTGCGATGTGTGATGTCAGTTGTGATTTCTCTGTTTTCATTTCTAATTTTATTGATTTGTGTCCTCTCCCTGTTTTTCTGGATGTGTCTGGCTAAAGGTTTATCAATTTTGTTTATCTTCTCAAAGAACCAACTTTTACTTTTATTGACCTTTACTATTGTTTTCTTCATTTCTATTTCATTTATTTCTGCTCTGATCTTTATTATTCCTTTCCTTCTAGTGACTTTGGGTTTTCTTTGTTCTTCTTTCTCTAGTTGCTTTAGGTGTATGGTTAAATTGTTTATTTGCAATTTTTCTTGTTTCTTGAGGTGAGATTGTATTGCTATAAACTTCCCTCTTAGAACTGCTTTTGCTGCATCCCGTAGGTTTTGGGTCATCATGTTTTCATTGTCATTTTGTTTCTATGTATTTTTTATATCTTCTTTGATTTCCACAGTGATCTCTTGGTTACTTAGTAGTGCACTAAGTAGTGATTTGTGACCCATGATGTTATCTATCCTGGAGACTGTTCTGTCTGCCCTTGAGAAGAAAGTGTACTCTGCCACTTTCTGGTGGAATGTCCTATAAATATCAATCAAATCTCTCTAGTCTATTGTGTCATTTAAAGCTTGTGTTTCCTTATTTATTTTCTGTTTGGATGATCTGTCCATTGGTGTAACTGGGGTGTTGAAGTCCCCTACAATTATTGTGCTACTGTCCATTTCCCCTTTTATATTTGTTAGCATTTGCCTTATGTGTTGAAGTGCTCCTATGGTGGATTCATGAATATTTATAATTGTTATATCTTCTTCTTAGATTGATCCCTTGATCATTAGGTAGTGTCCTTCCTTATCTCTTGTAACAGTCTTTATTTTAAAGTCTATTTTTCTGATACAACTATTGCTACTCTAGCTTTCTTTGGATTTCCATTTTCATGGAATATATTTTTCCATCCCTTCACACCAGATATGTGCTAAATCATTTACTTATATACTGCAGTCCTTAACATATTTAATAGAAATAAGACTCACCCCAGAGGATATGAGAAATGAAGGCTAACAGAGATTATAAATTTTTGCAATTTAACGTAGATGGAAAGTGTGGAAGTTTGGGTTTACTTCTCATCTTGTCTGACTTCAAAGTTTATCCATTAATAAGTACTCTTTATTGCCTCTCTAATTATTAATGACTTGCACTTTCCAAAGAGAAAGGCTTGTAGTATAAAGGAACATTGATTTTTGCTCTTTTGATTTAGTTTACTTAAATCCATACATATATGGTAGCATATCACAGTATGAAGAAATTTTAAGAAGAATAAGGAAACCTTTAGTTCAATCTCACATCAACATCTAACCATAAGAGTGAGGTGGTGAACAATGCAAAAACTAAAACAAAACACTATTTTAGTTAGGTCAGAAAAGTCATTTCCTCCTGAAAATAAGCCAGTGTATTCTTTGTTCAAATTATCAGGAATTGCCACATTTTCAAAAAGTTTTCAAGTGTATTTTTTTCTTTTCTTTTTATCCAAAAGGCCACATTACTGGATAGAATTTATAAATAAATTGGCAGGCATCAAGTGAGGATTTTGCTGATTAATTTTGGATACACTACAATAACATTACTGGATAATTATTAGGTTAGCCTCCACATAAAGCATTTTAAAGATTTCTTGATTCCATTGGTGTCTTACAAATCTCGAAAATGTTTATATGAATCTATCTTTGTCTCTTTCTTTATATATACTTAAGAATTCAGTTATTACAGCATTAAGACATTGTCACTGAACTCAAATATAAATATGTCATTCTATACTTCAGATCAGTAAAAATACTTCAGATGACCATCTTAGCATTATATTTAAAGCATAGGTTAAAATATATTTTCTCCTTTAGGACTTTAAATATTCTTGGTCTTACTATTCAAAATGTTTATAGTGTGTATGATTTGAATCATAAACATTTAAACCATTTTACCATGGTTCCTAAAAATATCTCCTGGTAAAGGACATAGAAAAGCTATTCAACTATGAACTAGCTGTATAATTTACAGCATGCATTTCAACCTCATCAGAATCATCTATGGTATTGAAATAACAATATTCTGGTATTTTATTATGCTACTTGCACTTGAATAATAATTTATACTTGTTAAGCATATTTTCAATAATTATCTCACAAGTAGAGAACAAAATATAAGACCAATGTAACTATGTCCATCTCAAAGACCAAGAAACTAAATCCTAGATACTAATACATGCAAATGAGTGCCAGTCTTAGTACTAGAACCTAGGTTTTCTTCCATATCATTTTTATACAAGAATATAATATAAATACACACACATATGTGCATACACACATGATTATTTTAAAATTTTAAATATGATAAAAATATATACTGACCTATACAATTTACATACACTACCATTTATATTTAATAGTGTTATTATTTAATACATAATACAATATTTCAATTAATAGTTATTTAGAATCGATAAGAATAGGATATGAGAGCCAAGGAAGAAGAAAGTGTATGCTAAACAGATGTAGGTGTGTTTGCTTTCGAGTCTATAATGTGTTTTAGAAAAGATGTAGCATTAAAAATTGAAGCTTTGTAATGAAATCCTCTAAATCTACATTGGGAAGAAGAGGACTTGATATAACCAGAGATTTAAAGGAACCAGATTAGAATTTTCAAGTAGGCTCTGTTATCTTAACATAGAAAATTGTCATAGGAACAACTGAGTCTATATAACCCTCTGATTGGGGAACCTTTCAATGAAAGCTTCCTTCTTAACCCTGCAGACCTGATTATGGTAAAACCTACAGGCAAACTAATCTATGACCCATGTCCTGGTAACAAAGACATTTTTTGTTGTTTAATCTATTGGAATACGTATGTGATGGAAAATCACTATGGAATGACATCCATAGACTGAACATTGTGTATTGTACTAAAAGTAGTATAAGATGTGTTACATTGAATTGCCTTAATAATGTACTATATTTTATTATTTGTGGCTGTTATTCAATTAAAACTAAATCACATTATAATATAAATGAATAAAATTAGTAATCCTTTTGAAACAAAATGTATTGAGTCATAATTCAACATATAATGCACACACACACACACACACACACACACACAGATGAGACTTGGAATTCCATTCAGCCCCACTTCAAGTTATTCCTGTAAAGAGAAGATGAAAGGAATACTACCCAGGTCCCTCCCCCTACTATAAAAAGGATGGTTACACTGAAGGCCATTAAATATTTGGGACATCCAACTATCTTGGTTTTTTTGTTGTTTGTTTGTTTGTTTTTGGGTGGGGGAAGCAGAGAAAGTTTTATTGCAGGGCCATGCAAGGAGACATGTGGCTTATGCCTTAACAACCCTAACACCACTATCCTAGTTTTGAAACTATTATCAAAACACAATTTTCTTCTTCTGAGTGATTTTTAAACAGGTCTCCCTACAGAAAATAACACAGACATAACTCTGACTTCACATATTTAAGTTCTTAAGGCACTTTGTGATTGTTGTAAATCAACATGTCTGTCAGACTGATGGCAACCTCAACCTCAGGCACACTTTAATGAGTCAGGATCGCAGCCTTGAGGACTCTGATAATCCCCAAGCATAGCAGAAGGACATCTTTGGACTTTCAAAGCTAAGAACCGCAATCTTCTGGACTTCCCTTAGAGGACAACACTATCACATCTGTCCCTCTCCTTGTACTGAATTCCAAAGTACTGCTTTTCTCCTGAGTATTAAAGGAGAAGCAACAAAAATAACTGACTGGTAACAGAACAAATAATTTATTATTTAAAGCAGATGGAGTAAAAGGGTGATGGTATAAGTTTACATTCTAAAACCTCAACATAAAACATGGTTTTGTTTTGCCAAAATACATAACCTGGGCTTTTTTTTTTGCTATAGATGACTGATGACAAACTTTATCATCGAATTTTATCTTATAAGGGTAAAAGTGTATCAGGAATATTTCTTTTGGAACAGGACTATAGAAAAAACAAATGAAGTAATACTAGAAATAAGCCAAGCCATGTGACACATGAAATAGCAAAAATGGGGTAAGCAAAAATTTTTAAATATTGGGATAAAAAATAAAAATAAAACTCAGGGGACATGCTTCAAAAATTCAGGAAGTTCATCACTGTTTTTAACAGTATTAAAGGCCACCAGACATTATTTTAGGGGAAAAAACTTCTAAAATAATGGCCTCACATTTGTATATGTTGTAATTTAAGCCCAAGCTCTGGTTTATTACATTCTTATTTTCCATGTAAAGGGAAAAATTCATAAATAGAAAAGAAAATCATGAGTAATAATAGCCTGCCTTGCTTATAAAAAATAGAAACCTGCCAGGAGATAACTGGAAGAAAGTTGTAGCAGGCCTCCACTGACCATCAGTGATTTGTATCCTAAGGGCTGGATGATTTAAGATGGCACTGTAAATCTGCAGTATCTGGCCCCCATCCTGGTGAGAAGAAGCTTTGAAGTATCCCAATGATATAGATTCTAGCCTAGGAAGCTCATAATTCATGATCACAGAGAGGCCTCCAAGATGAACCCCATGCAATCAACTCAGAGAACCCAATACCAATAGCAGGACATCCTTGTGAATGTGAATTCAGTAATTCATATTTCAGAAATATATCAACAGGGGCTTTGTCCCAACTGTGATCATTAGGAAGTTATTCAATTACTATGAATCCAATCAGAGCGCTCATTATCAGAATTGATAACCTGTTGTTCATGTCTTTTCTTCTCTTTACTTTTTAAAATTATTTTTATTGGAGTATACTTGCCTTACATGTTGTGTTAGTTTCTGCTGTACAGCAAAGTGAATCAGCTATATGTATACATATATCCCCTCTTTTTGGGATTTCCGTCCCATTTAGGTCACTACAGAACATTGAGTAGAGCTCCCTGTACAATACAGTAGGTTCTCATTAGTTATCTATTTTATACATAGTAGTGTATAATTGTCAATCTCAATCTCCCAATTCATTCCACCCCCCTCCCCTGCTGGTGTCCATATGTCTGTTCTCTACAGCTATGTCTCTATTTCTGCTTTGCAAATAAGTTCATCTATATTATTTTTCTAGATTCCACCTGTTTCTTGTTCATGTCTTGATATAAGAATATAGGATTAACAACAAATAAGGAAATTACTATTTAAAAGTTCACATGATAGGGACTTCCCTGGTGGCGCAGTGGTTAAGAATCCGCCTGCCAATGCAGGGGACACGGGTTTGAGCCCTGGTCCAGGAAGATCCCACATGTTGTGGAACAACTAAGCCTGTGCACCACAACTACTGAGCCTGCGCTCTAGAGCCCACGAACCACAACTACGGAGCCTGAGTGCCACAACTACTGAAGCCCATGTGCCTAGAGTCCATGCTCTGCAACAAAGAGACGCCACTGCAATGAGAAACCTGCGCACTGCAACAAAGAGTAGCCCCCACTCGCCACAACTAGAGAAAGCCCGCGCACAGCAACGAAGACCCAATGCAGCCAAAAATAAAAATAAATAAATAAAAAAATAAAATTTATAAACAACAAAATAAATAAAAGTTCACATGACACATACCTGTAAGATAACATACTATTATTATGTTAGTTTGCTAAAATAAAAGAGAAAAATAATTTTTGTCACAGATGGAAAAAAATTATCAGAAAGAAGTTTGACAAGAAATATGAAAGACTTCTAGAGATAAATCTTTCTTGAGAGGCATAACAAGCATTGATATTTTATTTGTCAACTATACCTCAGTAAAGCTGAAATTAAAAAAAAAAATACATGAAAAAATTAATTTTCCAAAATTAATTTATCAATGTAAAACACTTTACATCCGAAAACCAAAAATATTTTTTGGGGACACTAAATAGTAATTATAAGTTTTTTTCTTCAAAACAAACAAACCACCCAGGGATGATAGCTAGGAAAATGTTGAGGATAGAATAAGATTGATAGAGAGAGAGAGACAGAGGAAAATATATTGAGACTTGGAATCATGACAGGGCCCTTACAACTGTTCATACTAATAGTGTGTGTGTGTGTGTGTGTGTATGTGTGTGTGTGTGTTCCAGTGTCCATAAAATTAGACTGGGGAATTTTATTTATAGCAAGAATCTTTTAAGACTCAGCTATCATTGCTATTACCAGCACAATTATCTTGATCCTCGAAAAAGTCTTTAATTTCAATAGGTTGTGTTGCTCAGTAATGCAATTCTGATAATAAAAGATTACTTGACATCTCTTTATCTCTAAAATGATATATAATTTTACAATTACTTTTTCATTTCTTACCTGCTGTGTATGCATGCAGGTATAAAAATCATTCCTTTGTTGGAATCTTAAACCAAACAGAAAGTTTGAAGGTCTTTTTTCTATTGAATTTGCACCTCTTTGCTCTTTCTCTATTCTGACAGCTAAACATCCTTTCTCTCTTCCTTTTTGAACTTGCTCCTTGTTTATAGGAGATAAGGAGCAGTAATGGCGTCTTGATAGAGGAGGACATCACTTCTTTTCCTTAATAATGATAAAAATAACTGTTTAAGTTTATAGCAATATAAAGCAGGTACTATTCATGTATTCATTTTGAACATGACATTATTAGATGTCTTGTTTTTATGCAATTGTTTACACTAGACCAGCAAACAAGAAAGACTCTTGTAAACATCCCCAGTGTGACATTTTATGTTGTTATACATTTATTGAATGTCTCCTGTGTATCCTCATGGAGTTAAAATTTAAAATAAGTTGATCTACACTAATTTTACCCCAAAGAATGATACCTTCTCTCTGCAGGTGTAAGGAAAGTGAGCCTATTACTGCCTTCCATTCCTTCTGGAATCCCAAGTTAATAGCAGCCCTTTCTGATGGATTCTAATTGGTGGCACAGAAAGACAATTAAAGACTGGCATAGTTCAATTGTTATACTTAGGGATTGAAAAGGGAAAAAGAGATTTTTAAATAAACGGTATGTGAAGCAGGAATTGTCCTTTATGCACAGTGCTAAAATCTTGCTCCAAAATCTTGCTTCTGTAATAACATATTCTTCTTTCTGGCCAATCGACTGTGGGCATAAGGTATTATGAGTCTGGTAGTGAAAGATGGATAAAAATGTGGTCCTGACTTTATTTAATAAGAAATAAAACCTATCACAGCTTCCTGTGTAGGTAAAAAGGGTTTAGCTCAGAGTTCAATAGGAGACCACCTGGTTTTCTGAGTAAAAGTCTCAAAATAGTAAAGAGTATCTGTTTTTATGGCCTGTCAATTATGCTTATTTATATCTTAGGAAAGATGGGCATGAGTAACAGCACAGAGCTGGTTAGTGATTCAGAACATACAATCAGGACCCACAGACACAGCAAATTATTTTTTCTCCATATGTATAGGCAGAAATATATACAAGTTTGAATTTTTATGTCATCTTGTAAGAAGATTTATTTGGCTATAATTATTTCTTGTTACACTTGTTTTAAGTATTTTATAATTTCAATTATTCAATTTTTCTTTGTAATTAAAATTTCTATTTGGTTAATTGGTTATTTTCATATGTTGTCACATATTTTTATATAAAATTGATTATATTGAAAATGTATGATATAACATAAATATTATGAAATACTGTAAATATATACTGACATAAATCATAATGAAAATGGTGGTTATTTTGAGCAGTAAAATTATACTTCATTTTCTATTAAGTGCTTATATTTACTAAAATTATCCAATAGAGCTTATATTTGCTTTAAAATTTTTATTTTAACTCTACAAAAAGTCCAATGGCAGTAGTTAGAAAAATGGACAGATGAATAAAGTGACAATTCACAAAAAATGTGTACTATAAATTGTAAATATAAATATATGGAAATATCTAACTTTATTGATAATTCAAAAAATGAAAGTGGATTAAAACAAAATCTTCATGTGTCTAACTAGGGACCTAAAAAATTATCAACTGTAAACAAGCATTTTGGGAAAATTAAAACCCTTTTGCTCTGGAACAAGGCAAGAATGTTCCCTCTTATTAATTCTTTCAACATCATGCTGGAAGTCCTACCTAATGCAATAAGACAAGAAAAGTAAATAATTGTACACAGACTGGGAAAGTAGAAATAATACTGTTTTTCTTCACGAATGGTATGACTGCTTATGTGGAAAATTCAAAAGAATTGACAAAAAATTCTATGACTGATAAGGAATTAGAGCAAGGTTGCAGGATACAAGGTTAATATAAAAATATCAGTCACTTTTCCATATACTAACAATGAACAAGTGGAATTTGAACTGAAAAACCCAATACTATTTTATTAGCATCTCCAAATTGAAATACTTAACTATAAATCTAACAAAATATGCACAAGATCCATATGAAGAAAATTATAAAACTCTACTAAAAGAAATCAAAGAAAAAATAAATAAATGGAGAGATAATCTATGTTCTTGTATAGGAAGACTCAATATTGTCAAGATCTCAGTTTTTCCCAAATTGATCTATAGATTCAAAGCACTCTCCATTCAAATCCCAACATGTTATTGTGTGGATATAGACTATCTGATTTTAAAATTTCTACGGAAAGGCAAAAGACACAGGAGAGTTAACACAATATTGAAAGAGAAGAACAAAGTTGAAGAACTGAGACTATTTGGCTTTAAGACTTATGATAAAGCTACAGCAATCAGGATGCTGTGGTACTGGTGAAAGAATAGACAAATGATTAGTGTAATGGAACAGAGAGTCTAGAAATAGACCCACACAAATAGAGTCAACTGATATCTGACAAAGGAGCAAAAGCAATTTAATGGTGAAGTGATAGTCTTTTCAACAAATGGTACTGGAATAACTGGATATCCACACCCAAAAAATGAATCTAGACACAGATCTTCCACACTTCATCAAAATTAATCCAAAATGGATCACAGATCTAAATCTAAAAGCAAAACTATAAAACTCCTAGAAGATAACATAGGAGAAAAATCTAAATGACCTTAGGTTTAGTAATGACATTTTAGATACAACACCAAAGGCACAATCAACTGAATTAATAATTGATAAGCCTGACTTCATTAACATAAGTTCTATTCTACAAAAGACACTTTCAAGACCACAGAGGATTTTTAGGGCAGTGAAACCATTCCGGATGATACTAAAATGGTGGATATATATCATTATACATTTGTCAAAACCCATAGAATTTACAATGCCATGAGTGAACCCTAATGTAAATTATGGACTCAGGGTGAAAATTATGTAATTATTATTGGTCAATCATAAGGAATGTATCTCTATGGTGTGGGATGTTGATGATGTGGAAAATTATACTTGTGTGGGGGCACGAATATATGGTAACTGTGTACTTTCTGGCACAACTTTGCTGTGAATCTGAAAACTGCTCTTAAAAATAAACTCTAGGTTCATTCAAGTTGCTGCAAATGGCATTATTTCATTCCTTTTAATGGCTGAATAATATTCCTTTGTATATGTGTACCACATCTTCTTAATCTATTCCTCTGTCGATGGACCTTTAGGTTGCTTCCATGTCTTGGCTACAATAAAAAGTGCTGCAATGAACATTAGGGTGTATGTATCTTTTCAAATCATGTTTTTCTCCAGGAATATGCCCAGGAGTGGGATTAATGGATCATACAGTATCTCTATTTTTAGTTTTTTAAGGAACCTCCATACTGTTCTCCATAGTGGCTGTACCAATTTACATTCCCACCAACAGTGTAGGAGGGGTCCCTTTTCTCCACACCCTCTCCAGCGTTTATTGTTTGTAGATTTTTTGGTGATGACCATTCTGATCGGTGTGAGGTGATATCTTATTGTAGTTTTGGTTGCATTTCTCTAATAATTATCTATGCTGAGCATCTTTTCATGTGCCTCTTGGCCATCTGTGTGTCTTGTTTGGAGAAATGTATTTAGCTCTTCTGCTCATTTTTTAACTGGGTTGTTTGTTTTTATAATATTGAGCCACATGGGCAGTTTATAAATTTTGGAGACTAATCCTTTGTCAGTTCCATCATTTGCAAATATTTTCTCTGATTCTGTGGGTTGTCTTTTCATTTTCTTTATGGCTTCTTTTCATTTTCTTTTGCTGTGAAAAAGCTTTTGAGTTTAATTAGGTCCCATTTGTTTATTTTGTTTTTATTTCCATTACTCTGGGAGATGGATTGAAAAAGATATTGCTGCGATTTATGACAGAGTGTTCTGCCTATGTTTTCCTCTAAGAGTTTTATAGTATCTGGTCTTACATTTAGGTCTTTAATCCATTTTTATCATATTAAGTTAAGTAAGTCAGACAGACAAAGACAAATATCATATGATATCACTTATATGTGAAATGTAAAAAAAAAATGATACAAATGAACTTATTTACAAAACAGAAACAGATTTACAGACTAAGAGATTGAATTTATGGTTACCAGGGGGAAAAGCAGGGGAGAGATAGATTGGGAGTTTGGGATTGACATATACACTCATGTCAAAAAAAGCTAATTTGTCATTAGCTTCCTCTGCACAAAAACATTTTTACTAATTTTTTATTTCTCCTTCCAAATATATATTTATATTGTGGATGTAACAATAAACTCAAAGAGATAGTATCTTTTTTCTCTTTCCTACAAAAAGTGATAGCACACTGTATACAATATTCAATACTTTGCTTTTTTCCCCAATGATTAATATTTTGACTATATTTTTATATCAATATGTAATGAGATTCCTTATTTTGATTTAAGCATAAGATACAAAATATCCTCATATTACTGGACTCCTATTAAAAGGAATTTAAAATGAAACTATAATTTTGGTGCTATAAACAATACTATAATGTATTACTTTTAATATATGTCATTTACAATTGTGTATGTGTATCTCTTAGACAAGTAAGTCTTATTGTAATTTAATTTTTTTCAGGAGAAAGAAGGATTTATTATTACTGATAAATAATTTTAGAAATGTAATTACTGAATTTTTTTTTGTATATTTTAACACATAGTTCTCCACAGAAGTTGTTCTAAAATATGTTCCTACCAGCTACAAATACTATTTATCCCACAAACTTTTCCTTGAACATACCAATATAACATATTGTTAAACTTTAAGGTCTCTGTCAACCTAACTGGAAAAAAATGGCATATCATGCTAATTTCCCTTGCTCTTCATATCTCTGCCCATTTTTCTATTGGTTATTTTTTAAATTAATTTGCATGAGCACCTTTTGTATTATAGAAGCTATCATTTTTTCTATATTAGGTTATCAATATTTTTTCTTAAGTAGTTTTTGTTTTTCTGTTTGGTTTATGATAAATTTTTCTTGCAGATTTATTACTGTAATGGAAATTAATCAAAATTTTATTGTATAAATTATTGATTTGGGTAATAATTATAAAACTCTGGTTCAATCTGAAGTTATAATTAGTATTTCATGCTTTTATTTTTTATTATTTAATATAATTGCCCTATTAAAATTTTTCTTCAACACAGGAGATTTGCATTAAAGTTTCCTGTGTTTCAAAAGATTTTTGGTTATTCAAAAATATTTATACTAAAGGAAATTAATTTTTGCCCTGATTCAGATGCTAACTTTACCGTACTCCAGCAGTTTATATTTATTTTTGCCTGTTTATGGTCTTTCTATTTTGTTTCTATTGATCTGTGTTAATGTACAAGTACTACAATGGCTTTCTTTAAAGTATTCCTGAGATTTTTAAACTTTACTTAGCTTATTAAGTTTATTTTTTGGCATTTTATATTTTTTTGGAATCATATAAAGTATATTTATTTCACTAAATATTTTATCTATGTGTTGGTTGCATATACGAATGACATTGATTTCTATCTATTAATTTTATGCATCATTATCTCATTTATTCATTCATTGTTTGAAATGGATTTTCAGGGTTGTTGTTTTTTTTTCTCTTAGGTTTTCTTGGTAAACCACCACTACATGTGTAAATAGTAATACATTTACTTCCTCCTTTCCAATTTGTGTATCGTAATTTTATTATTTTGTCTAATTGTTCATGAAATACCCCTAGAACAATGTTTGATAATAGGATGATGAGTGATATTTTTAGTGATCTTCACTGTAGTGCATAAACATCAACTATTATTCCATTATACTTATGATGATGTTTGGGCTGAGTATTAAATTATATCATGTTAAGATATCAAAGGATAAGTATTTTGTTTGCTGTAGGGAAAGATTCCTTAATTACAAGCACACTAATGTTAAAGTAAAAGATAGACAAATAAACATAAGCCAAAATTAATATCTTCTGATCATTAAAAAATCATAAAGAGAGAAAAGGTGAGTTATAGAATGGAAGTAGACAAAAGGCTTCTATGTAGAATATATTATAGCCTTAAATCAAGAAGAAACAGACAATTCAATGGAAAAAAATAAGCTGGACGCTTGATCTGGTGCTTCAAATAAGAACATGTCTAAATGATGAAAAAAATATGACAAGGTGGCCAATCTCATTAATCAGGAAAATACAATTCAAAAAAACAATAAGTTTAATAAGAATGATTAAAATTTGTTGTTACCGAATATTAACAGTATTGAAAAACCATGTATTGACACAATCCTGAATAAATAGAACTCTCATATTATGTTGGAAGGAGTTTAACTGGTAAACAAACCAACCAACCAACAAACACTTTGGAAAACTGAGTGAATCTAAAGAGTTGGATGTATCTTTGAATATATGCATATCACATGAGTCAGCAATTCCTAGTTAAATCATTGAAGAAATCCATGCATCTGTGCAACAGGAGCTATGTACAAGGATGTTCATGGCTGCAGTATATATAGCAACATGTAATGAAAATACCTGAATGGCTACCAACAATAAGAATGAATAAATACATTACTGTAGAGTTATTGATAGGAATAATGCACAGCTATAAAAATAAGTAACTTTGAACATCTTATAACAATAAGTGTGAATCTCACAAACATATTGTTGAGGCGGGGTGCCAAACAATAATGCATACATACTCTAGGAGTTCAGTTATATAAATCTAAAAAATAGGCAGAACTAGCTCAAGTGTTAAAGTAAGTAGTTTACTTTGGAGAGACAAAAAGTAATTAATCATTGGGAAGGGGTGTAAAGTGTTGGCTGTTTGGTTTCTCAGTCCAGGTGGAAAATCCACAAGTTGCTCACAATGTGATAATTCATTGATCTGTATGTTTATGTCTTAGGAAACTTTCTGTATGCATTGTAATATTTCAATTTTACATAAGAATCTCAATAGTGATTAACCTGAGACAGTTTCTCCCAACATATGATGTATCTTTTAATATGTAGATTTATGTCTTTAATTTGAAAATATCGTGAGTTATCTAATTAAATATTTGTTTCATTTTTTTAATTTGTGTTTTTCTCTATTACACTCTCCAAAATTTGTATGTTGTCTTTAATTTACTTGTCTTTTATTTTCTTTATAATTATTTTAAATTCTTTGTTTTCTCTTAAGGCTTTCCTCAGGTCCATCTTAGCATCTTTATTCAGAACTTCATAGTGATTATTTTCCTATATATATTTTCCTATTAGCTATAATTTAAGTGGTCAATTTTCCAATTTTTTTCTCAGTTCTACCGGCTTCTACTGCATATATACATGTATATTTTGTAGTGGTTTTTCCTAATTGATTCTGTATCTGATTTGTTGTTTTATTCATAGTTGTGATTGATGCATCATTATTAAACTTGAGACTCAATGTTTTAATTTTCATCTAATTTTTCTTTACTGTGTTCTGTTGATGGGTTTTCCTGTACTTTCTTCCCCACTTCCTTTGTGATATTGTTATATGCGTGCTCTTTTTGTAACTTTTTAAAAATTATTTTTAAAGCAAAGGGATTATTTTCTGGGTCCAACTCTTTGGAGGCAGTCTCGCTGGAGGATAAGGAGAAATCCAGACTAGTATTGCAGGTTGTAGAATTTCACAAAGCAAACTACTCTCATTTCTTATTTTGCTTTCTAAAAAATGTTACTGTTCTCTCCTCAGAGGTAAAATAAATAAATAAATGATTTCTGGTGCCAGTCTGCTACAAGGCTATAGATAGACTTTTATAATTATTTATTTTTCATTCCATACACTTTTGAGCATCCTGTTGCAAACAGATGCAGGGTTTTCACCTTGAATTGGCCTTTCAATTTTAGGGAGTATATTTATGCTGGTTTCTTCACCACTTGGTATTCTCACCACTTATTTCTCTCTCTGTGAAATGTGTGTCCTCTCAGGTCCTTCCTACATAACCCCTCTCACCTGTGCCATCTGTACCTTTATTTCATGTGTAAGGAGTTTCAAGTTCTCTTATATTATAAAAATAGAGGTATGTTGGTTTCTTCTTTGTTCTTAAATAATTATCAGTAGTTGAAAGTGTAGATGACGAATTTAAGAAAACGTTCAAACCATAAATCTAAAATATCTGTTTTATATTAGTTAGAAATTATTGCTGAATTCTATATTATCAAGGAATAATAACTATTAGAATGCTTACTTCAATTCTGTATCTCAAAACAGCTTACAGACTGTAGTTTAGATATACATTATCCATATAACTATATATCTCTATTTCTATCTATCTTTCTATCTACATACATACATACAGACTGACTGTGCTATGGCATTTGTAAAAGATATCCAGGGCAAATCATCATATGCATATGTGTTTGATGCAAAATTGTATTTCTCTCAAGAGGAGGACTAAATAAGAGAATGTATATTTTTAATTGATATTATTCTATCGAAATATATATTAAGTAATTGTTACTGGAATATCCTGATACACGTTTAACCAATGTAACATAAGATTAAAATTATCTACTTCTTTAGAATATCACCCAGAAGGATCAGGCAACTTTGAATATTAATTATATGTATTAATTCTTGTTAAAAAACAAACAAAAATAAGTAATTGTAGTATACCATTTTATCTATAATAAGTTTTCTTTATTTTTCTAGGCATATAGTCTGACATCCACAAATTGATTTTCTTTAGAAATATGGAATTGAAACATGAAAATACATTGGATAAAGGTTATTAAGATAATGTCTTAAGGGAAAGGAGAAAGCTTCTTTAGTCTTCAGTACATATGTGCTAAACTTTGCAGATGCTTTTTTCTGTGCCATTTTGCGTATTGATTCAATTTAATTAAAATTGCCTTTTGTGTGTGTGTGTGTGTGTGTGTGTGTGTGTGTGTGTGTGTGTTGAACAGCATATCTGAATATATCCCTCACATTTTTACTTGTAATATGGCTCCTATTTTATTTAAAGATCAGTTTAGATACAATATGTTGCACTATGGTTTATCCAGAAGACATCCTTGATACTGAGATTTTCTTAAAACACAACTTATTTTCCTTTTTGTTATTACATTGTTATCCATTGTGATAGTTAAAGGACTCTTGTGTCTGTTACAGGTTGAACTGTGCCCTCCCCCAAATTTATATGTTGGAGTCCTAATCAACAGTATCTCCATATGTGACTGTATTTAGAGATTGGGTCTTTAAAAAGGTGGGATAGGGAGGGTGGGAGGGAGGCACAAGAGGGAGGGGATATGGGGGTATATATATATATGTATAGCTGATTCACTTTGTTATACAGCAGAAACTAACACATTTTAAAGCAATTATACTCCAAAAAAGATGTTATTAAAAAAAAAAGGTATTTAAGTTAAAATGAAGCCACTAGGGTGGTCCCTAATCTGATAGGACAGGTGGGCTTATAAGAAGAGGAAATTAGAATCCACACTTGCACAGAAGGAAGATCATGCGAAACACAGAGAGGAGAAATGGACAGAGAGACACCTCAGAAGTATCAAACATTTCATATACCTTGATCTCGAATTTCTGTGGGAATATACACTTCTGTGATGTAAGCTACTCAGTGTGCCACATTTTTATGGCAACCTTAGCAAACTCATACAATTTGCAGGTTATTTGGGGTTATTGTTGTAGACCAAAGAAGCAAAGGAAAATATGGATGCTCAAAGCAAATAAAAGACAAAAATTAGATGTCTCCAGGATCTCAGTAGGAGGAGTTAATGTCCCTTCTCTCTAAAATATGGCCATCGATCTGACATAATCCTCAGCCTCCTGTGACCTGCACTCCCCATCCCATGCTAGCCTCTGAGTGCCTCCAAATTGGTTTACACCATCTGGGAGCAGCATATGAAGTCCCAGTCTTGGTCAAGGGTCTCACTGCCCTGTTATTTACTAATATGGGTGTGTGCATTTAAACTTCGTTTTAGGTCAGTCACTGGGGCCAGCTGTGGCGTTGGACGAGTGATCACAAACCTAATGACTCCCCAAATTTCACCTACTCTGGTAAAGTTTATAACCACTTTTTTTTTTTAGTCAAAAAGAGAAAAAATCACCATGGACTGACTGTCCTGATACAATTATTAAAATTGCTTTCTACTCACTCTTCTATACGCCCCTATTTAATAGTTTTAATCATATTTCTACAACTTTACTTCTTCACTTAGTATAATAAAACATGTTTTCCTCATTATTAAATAATTTCTTATTCATTCAGTTTAAAAGTAAAATAATATCTCACCTAAAATACAGGCTACAATATTAAATTTTTCCTTTTTGGTGGGCATTTAGAAATTTTAAAGAATTTGATATTCTAGTTACTGTTGCAATGAACAGATGGAAAGTCCTTTTATTGTTTTCAAGATGTGCCTGTTAATAATCCATCAGGCTTCCCATACTGGGAGGCGAGTGCATTTCTCCTGTCTGTTTAACAATGATGCTATCAGCATGACCACTCAACAGGAGGTTAAGTCTTGATAAATCCTTCACCATATGTCCATCAAAGAGTGAGTTCTAATTCTCCTGAATTAATTTAGGAATAATTTATAATTTAGGAAAAATTTATAATTTAGGAAAAATTTATAATTTCCTAAATTATATTTAGGAAAAAAATATGTTATAGAACATGTATTTCTATGCTTACCAGGAAACTAAGCATAGAACAGTAATCTCTTTAAGATATAAAAAATACATGTTATATAAAGTATGTTATGTGATGTATATATTTCATTTTTATCAGGAGAATAAGAATAGAAAAATAATATTTGCTCACTAAAGTATAGCAAATATAAGCTACACTTTTTGGTGGCTTCTTAGATTCCATAATAAAAAATATAATGCATATAAGAAAGACAAAATATTTTTTAATGAGAGTAAGAAATATCTTTACAGTCAAATGGAGTTCAGGTGGATGTAAAGTCAAACTTTCTTGCTTCTAATCCTGAACAAATTCATCATCACTGTGCTTGTATTTTGATTAAATCTAAATCTATTCTTTGCCTTTGCTGCTAGATAGTAGATATCATATCTTCTTGCTCACTTAGGTGAAACCTACCTATTAAAATTATCAGCTCAAATATTATTATTTTACCTAAAACATAAACCCTTATTGTCAATGCACACATAAGGCAATTTTTTTTTTTCTCTTTGTGGCTTGCCTTCTCATATTCTTATTTATTTATTTATTTATTTATTTATTTATTTATTTATTTATTTTTGGCTGTGTTGGGTCTTCGTTTCTGTGCGAGGGCTTTCTCTAGTTGCGGTGAGTGGGGGCCTCTCACTCTATCGCGGTCTCTCTTGTTGCGGAGCACAGGCTCCAGACGCGCAGGCTCAGTAGTTGTGGCTCACGGGTCCAGTTGCTCCGCGGCATGTGGGATCTTCCCAGACCAGGGCTCGAACCCGTGTCCCCTGCATCGGCAGGCAGACCTCAACCACTGTGCCACCAGGGAAGCCCACATAAGGCAATTTTAAAAAACATTTTTCCTAAAAAAAAAGGTAAAGAGGGAACTTACCTCAATACACTAAAGACCATTTATAAAAAGCCCACATCTAAAACCATAATCAGTGGAGAAAAATTAAAAACTTTTCCTCTAAGGTTAGGAACAAGACAAGGATGACCACTCCTAACACCTTAATTCAACATAGTACCAGAAATCTTAGCCAGAGCAAGTAGGCCAGAAAAAGCATCCAAATCAGAAAGGAAGAAGTAAATTTGCCTCTGTTTCCAGATGCCATGATATTATACATAGAAAATCCTAAAGATTCCAATAAAAAACTGTTAGAACTAATAAAAAATTTAGTAAAACTTCAGGATACAAAATTAAAAATCATTATACATAAATGAGTAGCAATTCTTTACACCAACAATAATCTATCTGAAAAGGAAATCAATAAAACAATCTTATTTAAAATAGTATCAAGTAGAATGAAGTACTTATGAATAAATTTAACCAAGATGAAATATCTCTACACTGAAACTATGAAACACAGATAAAAGAAATTGAAGAAGACAAAATAAATGGAAAGATGGTCTACATTCATAAATTTGAAGAATTAATGTTGTTAAAATATCCATACTACCCAAGGCTATCTAAAGATTCAATGCAATCTCTATCAATATTCCAAAGGTATTTTTCACAGAAACAGAAAAAAAAAAAAATCTAAAATTCATATGGAACCAGAAAAGAATCCAAATAGGCAAAGCAATCTTGATAAATAAGAACAAAGCTGGAGACATCACACTTCCTCATATAAAATTATATTACAGAGTCTTAGTAATCAAAACACTATGGTATTGGCATAAACACAGATACACAGACCAATGGAACAGAATAGAGAGCCTAGAATAAACTTAAGCATGTATAGTTAACTAATATTTTACAAGGGGTCCAAAAATACATAGTGAGAAAATGATAATCTCTTCAAAAAATGGTGCTTGGAAAAGTGGATATCCACATGAAAAACATAAAATAGGATCCTTACCTTACACTGTACATGAAATGCACTAAAGACCTGAAACCATAAATCTGTTAGAAGAAAAATATAAAAGAAAAGCTCCTTGATATCGGTCTTAGCAATGATTATTTTGGATTTGACCCTAATATTACAGTCAGCTGAAACAAATATAAACAAGTGGGGTTAAATCAAACTTAAATCATCTGCACAACAAAATAAATGAATAGAAAACAGGCAACATATGAACTAGGAGACAATATTTGCAAACCCTATATCTGAAGAAAGGTTAATATCTAAAATACATAAGTAACCTGTACAACTCAACAGCAAAAAAAAAAAAAAAAAAAAAAATTCAAATAACCCAATTAAAAAATGGGAAAAGGACCTGAATAGACTTTTTTTCAAAGAAGACATACAGCTGACCAGCAGGTATATAAAAAGGTGCTCAACATCACTAACCATCAGGTAAATGCAAATGAAAATCAAAATGAAATATCACCTCACATCTGTTAGGATGTTTATTATTAGCAAGACAAAAGATACAAAGTGTTGGTGAGGGTGTGGAGAAAAGGGAACACTTGTACACCGTTGGTGAGAGTATAAATTGGTACAGCAATTTACAAGGAAAGCCTTTGAAAATTAAAAATAAAACTACCCTATGATCCAGCAGTTCCTCTTCTGAGTATATATAGGCAAAGGAAATGAAATCAATAACTTGATTATTCAGTGCAGCATTATTCACAATAACCAAGACGTGGAAACAACCTCAGCATCCACTGATGGATGTGTGAATAAATAAATTGTGTTATATGTGTATGACACCATAGATTGTTATTCAGCCTTAAAAAGGAAATCCTGCAATTTCTATCAAAATAGAAGAACCTAGAGGACACTATGCTAAGCACAATAAGTCAGCTGCAGAAGAAACATAATGTATGATTTCATTTATATGTGGAATTAAAAGCGTAGAACGCATAGAAGCAGAGAGTAGAAGGGCGGTTACCAGGAATGAGGAGGTAGCTGAAATCAGATGTTGGTCCATGGGTACAAATCTACAATCATGTAGGATGCATAAGTTCTAGAGACCATATTATAGCATGGTGACTATAGTTAATAATGCTATATTATAATACTGGAAATTTACTAAGGTAATGGACCTCAGGTCACACAAACAAAGGGGAAAAAAAAGGTAATTATATGAGGAGAAGGATGTGTTAATTATGTTGACTATACCAATCATTTCATCATGTATATGTATATCAAAACATCATGCAGTAGACCTTAAATATATATAATTATATATTTTTTATTAAAAAACTAAAAATAAAAACATTCTTTCAATGAAATCAAAGAAAATAAACACATAATGTAATTTTCTTTGCCCTCATTAAAATGCAAAAAAAAAATGTTTATTAAAACTATGTATGAGATAGAGTGTGGAATTTATACATAAATTTATACATAAATTTTTAAAAATTATTTGCCATTGTCTAGTAAAATTGAAATTCAAAGACAATGTAAGACAAAGTGCCATTCCTAGTTGAATATTTAAGAAATATTATTGTACATTTGTAACAGATTATGATAGAATGTTTATAACAGAACTGCTCAAAATAACAACACACACACACATATATGAATATACATGTATATATCACTCAAATGAATAAAATGTAAAATTGTCGATATTATTTATTTGATATAGAAGTTGATGAGGAAATTAGCCTCTCAGTACAAAATTTTAAAAAAATTATGTCACATAATCTTAAAATTGAAATATCTGAACCGTCTAAGACATTCTTATTTTTTACCTTCCTGTATACTTCCTTTACTCTTCCTATACACTTACTGTATATCCCTGTAGAGATATTCTATATTTCAAATTCTTAGGAAAATTCAGTAATCCTTTTGCAGATCCTAAAATTTTACTAGACAGATATTCGAACTTCTTGTAAATATATATCATCATTAAACCTCACCAATGGCCTTTATGAAGTTTTCTAACTAATGGAAATATCCACTCCCCTTTCCCTTGCTGAGTCATTGGGTCTCATCTTCTCCTTGTAGTATCACAAGGGCTCACCTCACTGTTAACTCGAGGACAAACTGTACAGGTAGATTTGACAGGTATACAAGAAAACCTGTCATTTATATGTAGGAGGAAATGGTAGGTGGTGGTTCCCAGTCTCTGGCTTGTGAGGATTCCCTCCTCCCAGTTCCTGCAATATGATTTGTAAATATGTAAGTGTGTGTGTGTAATATTATATGTATTATATATAATAATATATATTATAGTTATGATTTTGGTTCTCTTATTCCACCATAAGAAAAAATTGTGGGATGGAGTAGGGTAGAAATATGCAAGTTGATATGTATGTCTTCTTCAAAGTAATAGTTTATAAGTTGAAGCATAGATACAGCGTGATTATTACTAAAGTAAATAGGATGAAGAAAGGAAAGAAGGAAAGAAAGAAAGAGAGAAAGAAAGAAAGAAAGAAAGAAAGAAAGAAAGAAAGAAAGAAAGAAAGAAAGAAAGAAAGAAAGAAAGAAAGAAAGAAAGAAAGAAAGAAAGAAAGAAGGAAAGAAAGAAGGAAAGAAAGAAGGAAAGAAAGAAAGAAAGAAAGAAAGAAAGAAAGAAAGAAAGAAAGAAAGAAAGAAAGAAAGAAAGAAAGAAAGAAAGAAAGAAAGAAAGAAAAAAGAGGGAGAGAGAGAAAGAAAAAAAGAAAGCAAGGGGGGAGGCAAGGGGGGAGAGAGAGAAAAGGAAGGAGGAAGGGAGGGAGACAAATAAATAAGTACAAATACACTGAAAATAGCAGATTTCTTGAACCAATCCTTAACATTACTCCAAATTATGCACTTGATTTCTATAATAAATAATTATTTCACAAACATTTCTTCAGTTCTGAATTATGATAAGTAGTTTTTAGGTTTGGAAATACAAAAATATCATAATCATTATTCTCTAGGTAAAAATATAGTAGAGGGCAAATAATTTTTCAGAAATTACTTTAATAGTATGTGGTTTTAATGATTGAATTGTGTCCAAGGTGCATTCATTCACAATTAGAAATCAAAATATTTATAGATATTATTTAGCTCCATAACATTACGCAGTCTCTGGAAAACTGATCTTCTTCAGGATGTATTTTTCTTTTGATGGTATTTATTTTATCATCTCAAATGGTCAAATAAAATGGTCATCATTATTTTAATGATCAACAAACTTCTCTTGCTCATTTTCTTCTATTCTGCTTTCACCAAAATAGAAGTGCTTTTTTCTTTCATGAAATGTACCAGCACTTTCATTGAAAGTATAAAAAATAATAAAAGATGGCCTGAATTATCAACTATGAGTTAAGAAAGAAGTAAACAAAAAAAGTCACATAATCTCAACAGAAATCATTTAAAATGTAAAATAGGAATGATTTCCCCCATCCTCATAGAAAGTAGTATATACTATTGTTTTGGTTACATATAGCAAAGCGTAGAAAATGTAGATAATAAAATATGCTTAAATGTTTTCAAATGTTGACAAGGATGTGGAGAAAAGGGAACACTGTGCACTGTTGGTGGGAATATAAGTTGATGCAGCCACAATGGAAAACAGCATGGAGGTTCCTAAAAAAACTAAAAATAGAACTAATAGAAATAAAATGATCCTGCAATTCTACTCCTGGGTAAACATCCAAAGAAAATGAAAACACTACTTTGAAAAGTTACATGCACCCCAATGTTCATAGCAGCATTATTTACAATAGCCCAAATATGGAAGCAACCTATATGTCCATCAGATGATGAATAGATAAAGAAGATATATATATATATATACCATATCTTCTGTATTATATATATATATATATATATATATATATATATATACATTACTCAGCCACAAAAATAATGAAATTCTGCCATTTGCAGCAAAATGGATGGACCTAGAGAGTATTATGATTAGTGAAATATGTCAGACAAAGATAAATACTTTATGTTATTACTTGTATGTGAAATCTAAAAATAAAACAAATGAGCATACAAAACAAACAGAAACAAACTCACAGATATAGAAAACAAGCTAGTATTTACTGGGGGGATAGGGAAAGAGGGAGGGGCAAGATAAGGGTATGAGATTTAGACTTACAAACTACTATGCATAAAATAGATAACTTACAAGAATATATTGTACAGCACAAGGAATATAAGCATTATTTTGTAATAACTTTAAATGGTAATCTATAAAAATTTTGAAGCACTGTATTGTGTACCTGAAATGAATATAATATTGTAAATCAACTATACTTCAATTTTTATAAATAAACAAAAATAAATAAATAAGTAAATAAATAAATGCATAAATAAATAAAATTGTCTGACCAACCTAAGGTAATTAGATGATTTGAACATATTCCAGAAAATTTCAATTCCTATCTCTATTAGTGTTTCAAATTGGCTGAAGTTAAATGTAGATGCATTCCAAACGTTAGCTATAAGCTATTAAGCAGCTTTAAATATCTTAAAAATAAAATAATGTAATTAGAATATTATGCACAGATGGTCAAAAAAATGTCCAAGGAAACTCCTTTGGTGAACACAAGCCACTGGAGTTACCAAGGTGCTTACCATGTAAATAGGGCTTTGACGAAAATACGATGTTGTGTTGTATCTTTGATCAGATCAATGGCAAAACTAAGAGTAATGAGACTTGTCTAGAATAAATGAGACATTAACTGTACAGTATGTTCCTTAAACTCTCCATTTTTTGTATTGGTCATAAAACTCGAAAATCTGGATCTTGAGATGGATAACTTTATAATTGTATGCATCTTATGGAAAAATGCCAGTGACACTATCTTATTTGTTATATCCCTCAAGAAAGCCACTCTGCCAGTTTCAGGACATCAGAGCTATAAATCCTGTCCCATGGAGATAAGAGAACTTCCTCATCTTTCCAGCTGCCTTTAAGGTAATCAGCACCATACTGAATCATTTATAAAGGGCATGCCAACATACTGGATCAAGGACATTTTTTAAGGCAGAATAATTTATGAGTATATTTAGAGGTTTATTTTTCAAATTAATACATTCTAAAGCAAAGATATTGAGCAAAAATAAGATCTTCATATATATCGTATGGGTTATTGTTTTCCTTTAAATTATGAGGAAAATCCCAATGTTGGTAACAATTTATGGCACATTTAACTCCAATTCTTTGTCTATTATCATTTGTCATTTCTCCTTTTTCATTAAAATACCTAGGAAGCAATAGGAATGAGTTGTCAGACACATTATTATGACACCCAGTAAAGTTTATGATTGAGATTAATATATATCCTTAAGAAAGTTCACATAGCCAAATTGCTCTCACCGGGCATATTTATTATATAAGCACAGAATGACTAAGAAAATTATTTTTACAAATTGTTAAGAAATAAAACATGGCAAGAAAAAGACTATGGGCTTGTGGCATTCAGTACAGGGTCATACACCACAGCTACTGATTTTCTTCCAGTGGTAACAGTCATTGTGGAGGGTTTACTTTCCTATATATACTCTCTCTTTGGGGCAATCTAACACGATAGGAGGTTACAGAGTATAAACTCTAATATCATTTTGAAATAATATATCATTTCTGTTCTCTTTATATTAGTTAAAACTTTATTAGTTAATCCAGTTGTCATAGGATATTACTCATGTGAACATAGTCGCTTAAATGGCTAAGAGGGCCATGGAGTAGTGGTATCCAAGCACCCTTCAGTTTGAGAAGGTACTAAACCTCTACCACCATCAATTTCTTTTTCTGTTGGAAGAGATTAATAATCCCTGTCTTTGTGCATTGCTGGGAGGTTAGAAATGACAAATGCACTGCATGTGGCACAGAGGAACACAGATGCTCTATGGGATTTAATGGCATGTGGCTCTAACACTTTGCACAGCTGTTTCAGTCGTGGATATCTGTGTTAACTGTGATTACATGATTAACAAGCAGATCCTTTTCTCAGCCTCAACTTTTATATTTTCCAAGAGAGACAAAAATAAATTTTACACCTTCCAGAGACTTCTTACAACTCAATTCCTGGCTTTGAGACACAAGCCTAGAAGTGGGGCAGATATGACCCTGTGTTAATGTATGTCAGCTGTGGTCTAGAAAACTAGGGGACAAGTCAAGAGTTAGGTGCAGATGTGGCGAGACAGGTTTTGTGCTTTGTTTGGCAAGATTAAAAGGGTCACAGGCAAGAGAGACACAGACCTCAGGTGGAGAGGCAGATTGTATGGGGAAGATTTACCTGGGATGAAGACTGAGAACAGCATCTGTAGACCAGAGATGTTAACAGCCAAGGTCTAAGAAAAATCCCACCAGCTACTCCAGTGGACCTAGAGATTATCATACTAAGTGAAGTAAGTCAGAAAGAGAAAGAGAAATATCATATGATATCACTTATATGTGGAATCTAAAATATGACACAAATGAACTTATCTACAAAACAGAGACTCACAGACATAGAGGACAGACTTGTGGTTGCGAAGGGGGAAGGGGGGTCAGGGAGGGATGGATTGGGAGTTTGGGATTAGCAGATGCAAACTATTGATATTATACATAGAATGGATAAACCACAAGGTCCTACTGTATAGCACAGGAAACTATATTAAATATCCTGTGATAAACCATAATGGAAAAGAGTATGAAAAATAATGTATATATACTTATAACTGAATCATTTTGCTGTACAGCTGAAGTTAACACAACATTGTAAATCAATTATACTTCAATAAAATGAATTTAAAAAAGAAAGAAATCATTATTGCTTACTGAGGACTCTGTAGCAAATAATGACCCATTTTCTATAGTACAAGTACATCCTTTTTTTTTTTTTTTTTTTCTCAGAGCAGCTAGATCTGTTAGAAGAAACCTTGTACTTTAGGGCCATATCATGCCCTTGGCATTGGATACATCTCTTGTGCTGTGAATCCATTTCTTCTGTAAATTAAGTGGGTAGTGGTCTTTTGAGATTCTTTACTATTCTTACCCCTTGGATTCTTTCTCCTAAATCCAATTATTTGTGTTTTTATCCCACATTTGATGTTAATAGACCTGTATGTGTATTGTACTATAACTAACAAAGATCCATTTTATTTGGTGCTAAAACATGAATGCAAACAGAGCTGAGAGCAAGAGGGTGAGCCCATAATAATTCTGTTACCGAATCAGGTCTGGCTGCTCACCACTCAAAACTCAGTATCTGAGAGAGGCAAACTTGGTAGAAAGGAAAGTTGCTTTCAATCAGAATGCCAGCAATCTGGTGAGGGATGGTAGACTCAGTGTCCCCCAAAAATCACCTCCCAAGATTCTGCTCAGACATGAAAGTTTTTAAAGAGAAAAAGGGAAGTAATCTCAGTTAATCATTGAGATGGGGGATCAGAGTCATTGCCATTCCCCACTGGGTGCAGGATGGTCGACTTTTTGTATCTTTATTTAAATGCTATTTTGTTCACACACTTTGTTCACAAAATTACTGAAGGGAGAGCTAGGGAAGGGATCTGGCTATCTGTTACGTATTCTTCATTTCTACTTTGATCTACAGAAAGAACCAACAGATTAGGCAAGGTATTGTGTGATCAAAAAATCTGAAAGGTGTGCTAGGGTAGGGCCGGGGATGAGTAGAGCATGGGGGTGCCTGGCTTAAGGTTAGTAACAAGACAAAAGGGGCTTCCTGCAGAGAGCTCTTTCCTGCCAAAAGCTGCTTACAAATCCCCACTTGTCAGGGCATCATTCCACTTCTATTGGATTATGGGCGAAGGTCTGTCTCCTGTATATTCATCCTGACATAAGGTGCTGTATTCTTAGGGTGGAATATGTTGACTTGTAGCTTCTCTTTGCTGATAGCTGTAGTTGGCTGTTTGCATATACAGTCAGAACAAGCTACAATTATTTGGATACCCACAAAGATATAGATTATTATGAGCAATAGTGTTAATTCCATCCTCTTAAGGCCAGTTCTTGGAATTGTGCTAGCCATAGATTCAGCACTGCTCATGGTGAAACAACTTATGTCATGGCTACAGTCTGGTGATCACGCAATTAGCTATGTTCTGCCCCTCAACACAGACAAGGTTTATCTGAAGTTAAGCCCACTTCTATTCACTTTATATGTGAAAATCATTTTCCCTTTGCTTTCTTCAGATATTAGTAGACCATACACCTCTTTAGTGCATATATCAATCTCTGGTTCAAAAATCCTCCCATGATTTATCAGAGTTTGAAACATCATTAAGAAGAGATGAACTGTAGGTATCATATGGCCGTGTAGTCAATAAGCAATAGCTTTGTGGGAGTAACATCCTTCCTTTCTTGTTTCCTATTCTTTCTCCATATATTATCTGTCTTGATGGCCTTTTTTCATTCTCATTAACAAATAACAAAAATAGACCATTGATTTTTATACTTCTTTATTATCATCAATTTTCCTACCCCAGGACAAGAATAATAATTTTCAGTTAAATGTATCAGTGTAGAGTCCACAAGTCAAACAAATCAATCTCATAGATTCAGTTAATCTAACCTAAATATTTGGTTTAAGCACCCTTAAACACTTTCATGATAGCACACTCTCTGTGTTTCCTCCTACCTCTCTGGGTATTGTTTCCGAATCAACTTTGAGGGCTTTCCTTCTTTTTGCTCTTCTATTTTAGCATATTTTTAGGACTCTTTCCTAGATTCACTTCTTTCATTCTTTCTTTATGAGTTCAATTCCAGAGACTTTCGTCGCCATGTATATGCTGATGATTCGCCCCAATCTCTTGTTGCTCATTTTTCTCCTGTGATTTAACAAGGTTTCTACTAATATTGTTACATGGGTACCCAGAAGGTACCCCAACTCAGCATTTCCAACTTGAATTCATATTCTGTGTCCCTAAATGTCTCCTGCAATAGTCACCCATCCACTCCTAGCTCTTAGACCAGAAAAGGGGAGTCATACTGGTTTCCTCCTTCTCCTTCCATATATTTAATTTTACTCATCATGACTGTCTGTTAGATTTATTTTTACATACCTTTCTGGTATAGTCACCTCTTTTTACCCGTGCTGCCAGAACCACAGACAGAACGGCCCATGCCATTTCTCACCAGGGCTAGAACAGACTCATGAACCTCATGTCTTCTCCTCCCCACCCCTGTTTCCTCTTGGGAGCTAGAGGAGGTTTCAAAGACTGCATTGGTGATCAGGCTATCACTGAAAATCCTTCAGTGAGACGCTATTTTCTGTGTTAAATTATTAATTCCTTCACTGTCTCATAAAATTCTCCATGGTGTTTTTTTGTTTTTTGTTTTTTGCCTTCTTAACTATCCAAGCTACATCTAACAACTCTGACCTTCAAACTGTGTATTTAATAGGTGCTGGTGTTTCATTTTCTCTTTTGCTCTATGCTTTATCTTGCATGCAAGCTTCATACATGGTGATTTATTTACGGAAACACTCCCATTTGATCTTGTTCTTTATTACTCTATTATTCTTTAACCTTAGTTTATATCTCACTTCTTAAGGACAGCTTTCTCTGTCCTCTTGAAGAGTTAAGGTTTCCCTAATATGTGTTTTCATAGCTTATCTTTTTCTTTATTCCATTCATAACACTTCTTTTTAAATGACTTGTTTAATTCTTGTTATTCTCTAATCAGATGTTACCTTGTGAGGGAAAAACCGCTGTGTACCATGTTTACCATAATAGCCTTAGAGCCTAGGTCAGTTAATGGCACACCAGAGGCTGTTGTATAAAAAATAAAAAGAAAAAAGGAAAGAAAAGAAAAAAAAGTGATCTGATATTTCCCAGGGAACTCTTGGAGGGAGATTCTGAACTTTTAAATTTCCCCCAAAAGTTAAACATAGAGTTACTATATGACCCAGCAATTCCACTCATATGTATATTCCTAACAGCAAACATAGGTGTACACCAAACTGTGCACAAAAATGTTCACAGCAGGATCATTCACTATAGCCCCAAAGTAGAAACAACTCAAATATCCAGCAAATGATGAATGGATAAACAAAGGTGGTACATCCATAGAATGAAACATTATTAAGCTATATAAATAAAAAAAAAAACTGAAGTACTGATACATGTTCAATATGGATGACCCTAGAAAACACTATGTAAGTGAAAAAAGCTAGTCACAAAAGGCCACATACTGTATAATTTCATATGCATGAAATGTCCAGAATAGGTCAATCTATATAGAAAGAAGAATTGTGGTTGCCTGGGACTAGAGAAATTGGAAAGAAAGTAGGAGAATACTTGCTAAGGTTACAAGGTTTCTTCTAGGAGTGATGAAAATGTTCTCAAATTGATTGTGGGGATTCTGTGAATTGACTAAAAATCACAGAATTTTACACTATAAATGGGTAAATTGCATAGTATGTGAATTATATCTCAATTAAGCTGTGGCATGTTCCTCCTCCCCCAACACCAAAAAAGGAAGAAGAATTGGGAGTCTGTTCTTACACCATAGGACACCACACCTGTTGTCCCAACATAATTATTACTAGAGCCCCTTTCACTCTCAGAAATGCCCTGGGTTAGATAGCAAATTTATGTCATTACCCTGTCACTGTGTGATATCAGGCTGGTAGCTTGGCCCCACTGGGCTTTGGTTTCTACATCTGTTCAAGAAGGTCTACATAGTTCTGATCATCTCTATATTCCACCAAAAGCTCCACTTTCCCAAGTTGTAGGAGTGTCTTTGTTATGTATCAAAAATCCTTGGAAAATACCTGAGTTTATGCTAAGGAGATGACTCAAAGACGGAAACTTCTCATGCCAGAAAGACTAATCCTGTGATTAGAGAATTGGGGCTTTGAGTCACATGACATTGGCCCAACCTCCTAGGAAAGGAGGGGCTAAAAATTGTGTTCAAGCACGTGGCTAATGTTTCACTAGGTCATGCCTGCAAAATGAAACCCCATTTAAAAACATTGATGCTTGTGTGAGCTTACTGGTTGATGAACACATCCATGTACCAGAAGAGTGAGTGTTCTGATGGGGGACCCCATCAGAGTGTCCCCATGGGGACAGGATTCAAAAGGTCTGGGTTTGATACCCTCCCAAATTTTGCCCTATGTGTCTCTTCTCTTGACTGTTCATGATTTGTATCCTTTATAATAAAATTGTAATTATAAATATTGTGCTTTCCTGAATCCTGTCAGTCATTCTAACAAATTTTCAAAAGTCGGGTGGTTGTGAAGCCCCCAGAATTTGCTGTGTCTCCAGTGAGTGCAGTCTTATTGATGACAGTGCCTCAAATCTGGGGAGTCTGTGCTAACTTCAGGTAGTTAGGGTCGGAATTGCATTGCAGCATTTCAGAGGCAAGCTTAAGTCTTTACTAAAGGAATGAATAAACGTGTGAATGAACTGGAAAATAGAGTCTCTAAATTTCCATAGAGAATGGGAGTTTTCACACGAAATCTCGTGGTAGGCAGATTTCTTAAAGGTCCACCGAGGTCCTACTCCACCAGTGTATCTGTCCCTCCCTTTGAGTGTGTCAAGAACTGCAGACAGGATAGGACAGCACCCTTTGACAAGGTTACACAGCAAGACAGAGATGATGGGACAGTTGCTCCCATTCTATTATATGACTCCATTTTAGGAGACTAGGGTCACACTCTCCTGCTGGCTTTCAAGAGGTGAGCTGCTACTTTGTAAGAAGGCCATTTGTCTAGAACCTGTTTAGCCTCTAAAAAATAAAAACATCCCCCTGGCCAACAGCCAGCAAGAAAGCAAGGATCTCACTTCTACAATTGCAAGGAAATGAATTCTTCCAGCAACCTGAATGAGCCAGGAAGAGCACATCATGCTCCAAATAACACAGGCTGCAGGTACCTTGGTCTCAAACTTTAGAACCCCGTGGAGAGTTTAAGCACCCTGTGCCTGGACCTGGGACCTACAGACACGGTTAGATAACTGCCCCCCGCACCAACTGACTTGGCAGTGATTTGTTTTACAAGCAGAAAACTAGCACCCTTCTTTTACAGCAACCCACATGGGGAAAAAAAAATGTTAGCAAGTTTGATGTTCTCTTTTACAACAAAAACTTAGAAAACAATTATTTTGTTGTGACTAAAGGAAATTCTATACCTTTTGATATTCAGCCAAGCTTTGGGAAAAGTTGATAACTTCTTATGAAGGGTAAAATGAAATTTTCATTTTCTCTGCAGCATCTTAAAATAGGTAGCTCAGAACTGAACAGTCACATATAGAGTACCTTATACATGAAGAGGAATATGGAGGGAAACAAGTAGTCTTATTCACAACCTTTTTCTTCAAGTGTTTGATGCTTCCAGTTAGAAATTCTTATTTTAAAAACAACCAAAAGTTAACAACAGTACAAATGTGAAATTTAGAAATCATGCTCTCAGGGCACCAAATTAGATGGCCCATTATGTCAATAACATAAAGCAATGCAAACATAGAAACAAACATTTTCTAAGAATAAGAAATTATTATTTTTACTGAGTAATAATAAGAAGAATTAATTAGAAGGTTTTAATAATGATTGAGCTCACATATATTTATGTGATATGGTATTGAATATATGCCTTAACAACATTAACTGTCTTCTTCAACCTTTTCACTTAGAAGCCATCTTGTGATAAATGAATTATCACTCTTATTCTGAAACCTATGGTACAATTAATTCAATGTGAGATCAAGGAGTTATCCAGGCAAATAATTGCCCAGATGGTTTCCGCTGCACTGAGTCCTTTTCATATAGCTCTTTTTTGTTTCTGCTTATGAAACTTGGATGATATTTAGGGTTGTGTAGTGCTTTTTGTGGGGAGGAAGGGGCATTCTGTTAAAATAAAATCAAAGCTTACTCAGTGTAAACAATACCCTTGCACCTTGTTTAGGTATTTTAAGGTGTACATTCCAGTTGGGTCTCCTATAATTGGATAAGCATGTCATCTATACCATCTATGATTTGATAACAACGGTGAACAGAATAAAGCTGAGGATGTTAACATAAGTCATTCCATTAGATAGTCCCATTTAGTTGGACATTTCTTCTTACCCATCACTATGATTACACAACCCATTCTATATTACCATCACCACAAGTACAGCCACAAATAAATCCTCAGGGAACTTGAACAATTAACTTGTTGAAATTCAACTAAGCTACAAATCGCGATAGGTCCTGGATGAAACTGTGGACTTATGCAAATTCCTGGAATAGACATATAAAAAACTAACCAAATAGTCCTGACTTCAGCATTCTTTGCAAGATTTACATAAGGCCTGTGTGGTCCACCAATTTCATTCTTGTACGTGAAGACGGTTTGTTGTTCACTTCAGCATAACTGTCTAGGTTCAGCTATGTGTCCTTTTCCAATTTTTCTTTCTATGCAGTTATGTGTGTTTTTTTCCCTCCTCCTCCCAGTCTCTAGAAACCAAGAAAAAAAGATATTAGGTCAGCATCCTATTTAAAAAGTTTGCCTACCTTCTACCTAGTTTCATTTTGTTACATTATTAATTTTAAATGTTAAAGGGTATATTTTTCTGTATTCTGTAATCACTTTAAATACAATATTTCAATCTGATGTCAGAATACAATTTGGACTGACATTTAATTTTCCCGGATAAAATTTGCTAAGCTTCTATTTATACACAGCCCCAGAGTTTCACATACTTAGACTAGGTAAATGACGGCTAGGACAATGGTGTTATTTATTATGGTGCATTATCCAATTGCACTGCACCTGTCTGGGTCAGGGGTTTACAATAATACAATGAAAATGATTTGAAAGGGTCAGAGGTCTAATGTGTTAAGCACATAAACAAAGACTGCCCAGGGAGAGTGTTAATCCATGCTCATTAATTTTTGAATTCACATTCTGCAAGTTCATCCAAAAATTTATGAAGCACATCAGAGTTTGGCTTCCACAGCGATAGAGACATACTGAAACATATGGCTGGGGGGCAAAATAGAGTCCTTGGTTGTGCTGCAGAGGGCCAGGTGAAGTGCAGCACATCGGGACCTCCGCCACAGCTGAGAGTCCAGCCACAGAAGAGGGACACTGGACACTGTTTCTGACACCGTGAAAGGCAGAGACTCATTTTCAGTTACTCCCCAAGAGAACATCATTGACCAAATTCAGTGGATTCTGTTTCTTTGAGCATATCTGTATGCACGATAATTTAAATCATGTAAAATCCATCTACCTTATATTTCCATGTTCCTTTGTATAGATACATACATACACATAGATATGATAGATATATATGCATGAACCACTGCTCTGATGTATTATGTAAATTATAAAAAGCATACAAAATCTATTTCTAACAGCAAAAGCATATTTCAATTTATTTTATTTTGCAATTTAGTAATGTTATAAACACTCGACACTAAAACATTACTTTAACAATCTTATTTTTAATGGAAATAAAAGCACTGAATATGATTACATTTGTAAAATCTTGGTTTAACCCTTTGTGATATATACTAGTCTGGTTATTTTAATGTGGCACATTTTCCCCAGTGACTATTCTACCTGGAATGATAATTCACAAAGATATGAGGATTGAAATGGAAAACTGAATAATGATATGCATTTTTTCATAAAATACACTACTATAAAGTATTTTACAAAAATTTAGAAGTAAATATTCATCTTCAGTTATGTTGAAAAAATGGAAATTTACTTTAAAAAATAAAAATGTGTACATAAAAATTCTTTATGTTTTTTAAAAAAAATTAGAAAAGTGGAAAATGTTCAATTTATTTAAATGTTAAGATACAATTTTTTCCACTGACAACACGTTCATATGACTCTGTCCACTGTCATACTCCATCTTACCTTTGCTTTTACTTAGACAGTAAATATTGTGTTGGACAAATTAATTATGAGACAATCCAAAGCAAAAACAAAAAAATTCAAAGATAAAGATGATTTACATTGTAAGAGAAAATTGAACCATTCTCATTACAGTCAAGTAGGAAAGAATTGTGCAAATACAATAACGTCTAACAAAAAGTTCCCAGCAAGAGTGAAATGGAAGTAATAGTTTATATTCTTGACTGAACTCCTTTCATTGCATGAATGAGGGAAACAGGGATCTGTTTTACAGGTTTTCCTCAGCCTACCCAGCACTGAGATGATTGCTACACTCTGTGATAAAAGAATCTACACTCTGCATGTAGATTCTTAAACATATGGTTGAGCTTTCCATAAATTGAGAAAACTTTTTGGAAATCAGAAGCGCATTCAGAGTATACATTCTTAGAGGGCTTTTTGTTAGCAAAGCCATTGTTGTCTTAGAAGCCCTCTGGGGATACCTAGGTAGTAGGGTTTAGAATTTATCTGGTTGGGCGGTGACGGGAGACAGAGTCTGAGTCTTGAAGGAGGGGGGCTGGTCTGAGACTCCCCCAAAAAACAGGAAATCTGTGAGGCATTCAAGGTGATAGCCTTCCAGGATAAAATATTTACAACCCCCCGGCACATCACTGCCCTGCTCAAAACCCTCCAGTACCTTCCCCTTCTCATACAGATGAAAATGAAAAAAACCCAAAGGGAGCCCGCCCATGGGACCTGGGCCATAGCCAGAGCCCCAGCTCATCTCCCACCACACTTCCCCTCTCTCACCCTGTTGCCGAAACTCGGCCTCTGTTCACCAGTGCCGATAGAAACGCGGATACAGAGCTTTGGGTGAAGTAGAAAAGAGTAGCTTTATTACTTTGCCAGGCAAAGGGGGCCACAGCGGGCTAGTGCTCTCAAGACTGCGTGACCCACGCTGGGGGGGCGGGTAGTGAGGAGTCTTATAGTGTTCAAGGAGCAGGGCGTGATCAGCTCGTGGACAATTCTCGGATTGGTTGGCATCAAGGTGAAATTCCAAGCATCATCAACTTTCTGGTTCTAACCAGCCTAGGGTCCATGTGCTTGAGGTCAGCAGTCTTCATCTGGTGAGGGTGTGCTTCCTGTAAAAACAGCTTAGGAATATGTGTCAGGCCTTTATCTGTATCTTTCCAAAAACTGGGGGCTCGGTGACTCTGCGATGTGGCAGATTTATAGACTACATTGTTACCAGTTCCCCAGCCCGACAGCTCTTCTTTGTTTCTATTGATACATCTTCACATTTCCCATCATTCACTCTTGAGTCAACCTTTTACTTCAAAAGAAAAGGACACGGGGGCTTGCTCACAGTTTCAATTCCACTCCTCCACACTGATCTGGCTTCTACTGAAAATGGCGAGTTTACTTCCACCTCAGGGCTCACACAATTCTATTTCTTCTCTTAGTAATGTTTATTTTCTCAGAAACATCCCTATATTCTTCCCATCACTTCATCTTGGTATGTGCTCAAATGTCTCCCCCAGACAGAATGTTCCTGAATACCCTGTACAAAGTAACATACTCAAGCATCCCCTAGCATTTAAACCTGCTTCAATTTTCTTCAGGGTACATAGCGTTATCTATTATCTTGTCCCATCATACCATTATATTATGTATCATATTAGTGTATTTATTACTCCTTCTAACTCTGACACATGGTGGCAACTCTTTCCTGTATCTCCAACTACAATAAAATGTCTGACATACACGTGACATTGAGTAAATATTTACTGGGTGAAATGGATTTGGTTCATTTGGATTCTATTTTGCTATGACCTATGGTAACAGTCCAGTATTGTTTCCCTCCAAAGAGAACTAAAGTGTTGCCTTAGAGCATCATTAAATTATCATATGCAAAAATGATTTTAAATGCTACTTACAAAATTCCATATGTATTTTACATTTTCCCAAGGGTTAAGGATATGCACAGTTATGTGAATTATCTGTGTTCCTCATAAATAAGACAAGCTCAGCCTGATTTGTCCTTTCTCTTAATTCCCCCTATTTTTTATAAAATGAATTTTAATTCACCTTTATTTTAACATAATAAATTTAATAATTTTAAAACTTTGTTTTAATTCAATGGTTAGGATTATGAAAGCATTTTATTAAAATCTCTACTAAACTATCTTTTCATACCATTTCTTCCTTTGAGTTTACTTTTTGCTTCACACCAAATTATTTCCCTAGAACCTTTCTTGTTGCTATTGAGAAATCCACCTTTGGCTAAATGATCGTTGCTTCACAGCTATGTGTCTATTGTTCCTGGTCTCATAGGATGTTCTCTGTATCCTTATCACTCTGTAGTTTCTCTGGGCTATATATTTGAACTGAGTTTGGTTGTTAGGCACTTTTAATTTCTCACACCTTGTCTCTTCATAGATTGTCTCTGTCTTTCTCTCAGTCCTCCACTGCGAGAACTCTCCTGAGAAGGATGCCTGAGTTCTCCAGCTCTCCTCTATAACTCTAAACTTCTTATTTTCCATGAATTCATTTGTTTGAGGCGCATGCTGGATACTTAACTCAGTACTGTTTCCAGCTCAATATCAATACCTCTCTCCAGATTATCATTGAACTGATTGTTCCAAGGGGATTGAATTAGTTTCTTATTGCTGCTGTAACAAACTACCCCATATTTAGTGCCTTATAACAACACAAATTTGTTATTTAAAGTTCTGGAAGCCAGAAGTTCAAAAAGCGCTTCACACAACCAAAGTCAAGGTGTCTACAGGGCTGGTTCCTTCCGGAACCTCAAGGGGAGAGTCTTGCCTTTCCTGGGCTCCAGAGGTACCTGCATTCTTTTTGGTTCACTATCTTTCCTCCATCTTCAAAGCCAGCAATTGTGTCATCTGGACCCTCTGCTTCCATCACCACACCTCCGTCTCTGATTCTCCTGCCTCTCCTTGCCCTCCTATGTACTATGTGATTACAGTAGGCCAACCTTATAATCCAAGATAATCTTCTGATGCCAAAATCCTTAATTTAATCACACCTGCAAAGTCTCTTTTGCCATGTAATGGAATAGATCAATGGGATCAGGGATTAGGACATGGATAACTTTGAGGAAACATTATTGGGGGACAACTGGACAAAATTAGATGAGCACCCTGTCTCCTTGTAAAATTCCAAATTAATTAGACCTCCCTTTCCTTCCTTCCTTTCTTTCTTTCTGCCTGCCTGCTTTCTTTCTTTCTTTCTTTTTCTTTCTTTCTTTCTTTCTTTCTTTCTTTCTTTCTTTCTTTCTTTCTTTCTTTCTTTCTTTCTTTCTTTCTTTCTTTCTTTCTTTCTTTCTTTCTTTCTTTTTCTTTCTTTCTTTCTTTCTTTTTTCTTTCTTTCTTTCTTTCTTCCTTCCTTCCTCCCTCCCTCCCTCCCTCCCTCCCTCCCTTTCTTTCTTTCTTTCTTTCTTTCTTTCTTTCTTTCTTTCTTTCTTTCTTTCTTTCTTTCTTTCTTTCTTTCAAGTCTGGTACAGAAAGATCCAAAATGCCATCATTTTAGTTGAAATATTTTTGACATAGTTCATTTATTTTCTATTTAAAATTATGTTAAGATACAGTCAGAGGGACTTGCCTGGTGGCCCAGTGGTTAAGACTTGGCCTTCTAATGCAAGGGGTGCGGGTTCAATCCCTGGTCAGGGAGCTAAAATCCCACATGCCTCGCAGTCAAAAAACCAAAACATAAAACAGAAGCAATATTGTAACAAATTCAATAAAGGCTTTAAAATGGTCCACATCAAAAAAAAAAAAATCTTTAAAAAATAAGGAAATACAAATAAAATATGGATTAAATAAAAAGATACAATCAGATACTCACACCACTTTATGACTCCTTAGTGGTGACATCTGCCTTCCTGACCTGTTTTAAAAGTCTGAGCAGAAAGGAGGGAGCCTCCTCCTCCAAAGGAAGAGAAGCTGGGAGAAGTTAGTCACTTGTCAAACTCTGTGTATGATGGGTCATTGTTTCTCCCTTGGGGTAGACCACTACATTGGTGACCCCTGCAAGGAACCATACTTCCCTATATTCATGCCCTTGGTTAGTCCTTACCCACCTTGACCCTGGGCTTGGCCCTCTGACTTACTTTGGCAAATTTGCTGTTAGCAAGAGTGATACAAGCAGAGGACAAAAGGTTTTTGTGAACTGAGACTTGTTTTCTTAGAACATGCCCTCTTGGAAGTCAGGTGCCATGCTGTAAAGAAACTGGGACTCAACTAGTGAATAATGAGAGGCTATGTATAGACAAATCTTGGATTTGAAATGTCTTCTCGGAAGTTCCACTCTTCCCTGAGCTCTTGGCTGAATGCAAATGCAGGTGATTTTGGCCCCAGCACATGGTGTGGAAGCACTGCCCAGCTGATACCAGTCAGTATCACTGGGTTGCAAGAAACAATAAATCTTTGCTGTTTTATGCCACTAAATGTTGAAGAGGTGTGGTATACAGCAGCAGATAACTGAAGGACCCCCTGGCAGTATTATATTCAGTAACATTTTTTTCTCACTGAGTGCATTGTGAGGCAGGCCCAAGTGAGATATTAGAACATGGCACCCATGACAAAAATCTTCATGTCAGTTGATGTAAGACAGACATACCATAGAAGATCTCATATTTTAATTTCCTTCCTTTTTAAATTTACATAAAACATCTCACGTGATTAGGATTTTTTTAAGCTTCTATATGCATGGACTCCCAGACTTTGCTCATATTTCACATGTCAAATAGATGAGCTTTTATTCTTCTATGTGGAGTTGTTCTCAGGTTGAAAATTTCACCCCTTGAATTTTTTCTCCCAAGTGAGAACAGATGTATGCAATTCTCTTTACGTTACAGAAACCCTTCAGTCCTTCCATTTTGAAAGATACATGAAAGCAGGAGATGTTTCCTTCAGACTCAGCAACCATAAAATTCAGGCAAATATTGACATTGATTCTGGAAATGAAGGGCTAAGTTTCCAGGAATGAGTGTTTTTATACTTACAGCTCAGAGACCATCCTTCACAGTATTAAATCTGTTTTTAATTGGTATGTATATTGTTGGCCATTACATGTAATACCCAATTCTACCCTCTCCCCTTCTTAGATTAACATACCCTAGAGTGCAAGATGAGAGATTTCCATGTCACTAGTGCCAGATTAACATGACCTGTAAACTAAAATAACACATGACTCCTGTTGAGTCACAGGATCATCTTTGACCCCTGCAAGAGCACCATTGTATTAAACCAATAAGATAGGACTATTATAGAGTCTCCATAACCTTTTAGCTCACAGCCCTTTCAAGAGCACGAATAATAAGCACAGTGGGTTTAATTAAATTGACTAAACACATTTGACCCAGCGTTAGAATTATTCATTACTTACCCACATCAGTGACAAGGGAGACAAGATGGCACTCGTCTCAAAGCAAAGCCGGATAATTTCATAGGACCTGCTGTGCACAGGAGTCTAAGACTTTTGGGTTAAGCAATGAAAGCAAACCTATTGTATCCCATGTACTGATACACAGGCAGCTTCATTACAGAAAACAATGTAATGGATGCAAGTCTAGGCTCTGGAGTCATAGCATCTGGATCAGTTCTCAGGTCTGCTGCTTTTAAGATCAGTGACTTTGAGCAAGTTACTTAAACCCCCTGTGCCTCAGTTTCTGAAATTCTAAAATGGTATAACAGAACCTGCCTAATAATACTATCATAAGTTTTTAAGTGTATTCATAATGTGTCACAAAAAGCACTCAAAAATATCTTACAGTTAAGTACCCACTATATGTTATACATTATCATTTCTTTTATAACATTATTACTAAAGTAATTTAATCCTTTAGAAGAATAAAAGTGAACATGGACTCTTTCCTAATGAAGTTTCTCTTGTCATGAGAGACACTCGTTGGCCCAGACAACTCAACAAAGCATTATTTGATGTTCAACAAGTTATGTGATTTCCCACCATAATTATGCATTTCAAGTCACACACATTCATTGGTTGGGCCCATTCTGGAAAAATAATGTTTAAAAACAATAATATTATCAGAATGAACAAGATTGGAGGGCTATACTGGAAAGGAAAACTAAGTAAAGTTTTCTTAATTTCAAATGATTGAGTGGCCTTACTCCTGTCACTATTTAGTATATAGTCAGTATTATTATAGGCCTGTATGGCTTCTAAAACACAGGATCCTTATAAATTCTGATGTCATTGGAACATAATATTCAGAAAAAAATGAACATCCCTTTTATAAGTTTCCTTGAGCTGCCACAACAAAGTACTATGAACTGGGTGACTTAAAACAGCAGAAAATAATTGTCTCACAGTTTCAGAGACTATAAACAAACAGCCAAGTTGTCAGCAGGTCCAAGCTCTCTTGAAGGCTCTGGGGGAAAATATGGCTCAGACGTTTCTCTTAGCTTCTGTATCACCAGCAACCTTTGGTATTACGTCACTCACAGGTCTCTGCCTCTGTCATCACAAGGCATTCTCCCTTGGCCTCTTCGTCTTCACATGGCCATCTTCTTAGAAGTTCCACCAGTCATGTGGGATTAGGGCCCACACTACTGCAGTATGACCTTGACTTAAGTAATTATATCTGCAACAACCCTGTTTACAAATAAGGTCACATTCTAAGATATGGAGGTTAGAATTTCAACATATCTTTTTATGGGGACACAATAACACCTCTCTAGCAAGAGAGAAAAGAGGAATTCTTGGTCCCAACAGAACAAGAAAAAAATTCCTGGCAATTTTGCATTGATACATTGCAGACTTTATAAGACCATGTTAGGCAGATTGATGACAAGAGACTCCATGTCCTATCCACCTTTTGGACTGGCCCATCTGACTAACAAAAGACATAAAATATGAAACAGACAAACGCTACTTCCTCCAACTCAATGTTCTTCTGTGATTTTGTGCAGTTCTCCTGGAGTCTAATCATGTTTTTACATTCTCATGTGGTGGAGTGGAGGAGTCCCATGTTTTGACATTTGCCATGTCCATTTTTCAAGTGTCTTGCAAAGTATACTCTATATAAAGTATATGTACTCTATAAAAAGTATACTCTACTCACCCAAATACAGTAAGTCCCCTACATATGAATGAGTTCCATTCCGAGAGTGTATTCATAAGTCCAATTTGTTCATAAGTCCAACAAAGTTAGCCTAGGTACCCAACTAACAAAATCAGCTATATAGTACTATACTGTAATAGGTTTATAATAATTCCATGCAAATAATACATAAAAAACAAACACAAAAATAAAGAAAATATTTTTAATCTTACAGCACAGTACCTTGAAAATTACAGTAGTACAGTACAAGAGCTGGCATGCAGGGGCTGGCATCGAGTGAACAGGCAAGAAGAGTTACTGACTGGAGGAGGGAGAAGAGGTGGGAAATGGTAGAACTGAAGGATGGTCAGCAACAGGAGATGGAGGGCAAGCCACAATTTCACTTACACCTGATGCTGATGGAACGTTTGCATCTTTGAAAGCTCGCAACTTCAAGGTTTGCATGTAAGGCACTTACTGTTATATGACTATACCAAGCATCTACTGTTAGCCATTTAAATAAAAACCTCTTATACAAACAGTCTGTTAGTTTGGGAGAATAGAATCAAGAAATAATTTCAGCATGAAATTGGAACACTGTTATGATCTGGGTATAGACAGGTACATGGAAATCCTCTGTTCTAAAATTCCTAAGCCTGTCTTTACAGTTTACCATGGCAAGAGTTTTCCTACTTACATCCAATTTAGGGCAAATTTCCATGCTTGTTACTCATAGAAACAAAGTTTATTAATTTTTTAGGGACCTTCTCATTAAGTTTTTTTTCCTACCGTTTCAGTCTAATTAAGCTATCTTCCCTCTTTTATCTTTCAATCACGTCCCTTTGCACAATCATGTCGTCCCAATTACATTTGATTGTACACTGAAGCCAGAGCAAGGATGCCTCAGTGAACTTCAGAACTTTTAAAATCATTTGTTAATTAGTTGTGGTAGCCTTACTTCTGAAGTTTCTCATTTACCATGGCGTGCGTATTTGGACAGTATGATCTAATTCTTAAAGTTTAAATAAATTGTAACAAAGGAAGAAGCAGAGTCTGACCTCTCTGTCTTGGCAGTGAGCCGGTGTCCCGAGTCCCAAACACAACATCCCTGTCAGGGGTTACTCTTGTGATAAGAGCTTATTCTACCTTCCTAACTTCCTCATTTCAAAGATGATGAATATTGCTTAAGTCACATTTTACACATTCACCTCTCTTTCTACATTTAAATATGACTGGTTCAACAAAGGAAAGACAATTAGAAATTTCTTCATGACCACATTCTGCAGCTCTTTTCAATAATCACATGAGTACTGCCAAAACTGTTATATTTAACTCAGCTTCCCTGTAACTAATGTTATTTTCACCTGTAATATGTTGTGATCCTAACTCCAAACCCCAATATGTGTAATATTGATCTATTTACAACATTTAAAAAATTCCAACGATAACTCCATAGTTGACTAATATGTGCATTTTAGACTAGTATGTGCATTTTATTCAAATCTTGCTGCTAGAAGTTTTCGTCCATAAGGGAAAATTGAACAATTCCTTTGGATTTTAGAGCATCTTTTCGGAGCACACCACATTTTAAAAATAATGAAACACACATGAAAAAGGAAGAAGAAAAGGTTTGAATTAAATTATTATCAATGACATAACAGAGAAACACTTTTTACCCACAAGAAGCAAACTTCACATTTACTCAAGGGCCTGTTAGGATGCAGGTTCTTTCATAACCTTATTGTGTAAATTATCTATGGCCACACAAGAATTCCCTCACACTTGCTGGCTTAAAACAGCATGCATTTTTATCACATGGTACTGTGTCAGGAGTCTGGGCACAGCTTAGCAGAGTTTCACAAAGCTGCAGCCAATGTGTCAGCCAGGCTGCATCTCATGTGGAGGTTCTTGGTGGGGCAACCCCTCCATACCCTGTCAGTCTGTTGCTGGAATTCATTTCCTGGCAGTGGTAAAACTGTGGGCACACTTTCGGGCTGGTTGTCAGCTGGAGGCTGCCCCCAGCTCCTGGATACCAGCTCATCGCCATGTGGGCCTCCCAACATAACCACTTATTTCTCCAAAGTCAGCTAGGGAAAGAGGATCTCTAGTGAGTCAGCTGTCTGGCAGATTTGTATGACGTCACATAATCATGGAAGTGAAATCTCATTCCTTTGTCGTGTTCTGTCGGTGAGAGGTAAGCCGGAGGTCCCTCTAATACTCAGGAGGAGGGAAGGATATAGAGGTGTAAAACCAAGGGGTGGAGATCACAGGGCTGGGTAAGCACACTCTAGTGTTTGGCCGCCACACCCATCAGGTAGGTGAGTGCACCAGAATATTAGATACTTTGGAGGGGGGTTGGTCAAACATCAAAAATTTGATATTTGCCAAGCCCGTAATTAGACAATAGGTTCCTTTTATAAGAAAGGGGGGAAACATTTCAGAAGTCAATAACACTGACATCTGTCAAAAGGTTTTCTAAAACAAACCCTTTATTTTATATTCAAGTTATATTAAATGATAACTAATATACCTCCGCTTAACTCCTCAGATTTCTATTATTGATATCTGAGGTCTCAAATATCTGAAACATTTGAGCAAAACTAGGAAATCAATTTTACTCAGTGCCCTCATCGCAGACACACCACCATCATTCTGCTTTTTTATTCCTTTTGCCCCAAACTGCCAAGATGGCTGAGAGTAAGGGTATACACATACACTTTTTATTTTCATACTTATAAAAGTGAAAATCATGTCTCCCCCATCCTTTAAAAAGGTCAGACAAGATACAAGAGGGAGTGTTTTCACAATACAGGGCGAAGTATAAACATTCTCCTGCATCTTACACTTTCATCTATCCACTTTCTGGACATTATGGACCTCTTACAAAGGAACTAGGACAGCAAACTCCTGGCTGCTCCCTGTACCTGTGTGGTTGGCAGAATAGTCAGGCCTTTGGGTTCACAGGCTTGTCTAGGCATCCTCAGATTTTTCAATGTAATGGGTTTTTAATTTAAAAATCAACATTTTCAATATCCTGTGTCCTTTTTTTTGCTTTTTCTGAGTCTCTTGACTCATACCCTCTTACATTTATTTTTATAATTTCTTGGCTTTGCGTTGTCTCCTTGAGGTCTCTTTTCACTGTCATCTCATGGGAAGCATTTTGAGGTTGCCCAGAGGCCGGAATGAGGGCACTTCATGATATGTAAATAAAGCAGCGATGAAGCGGGCCCTTATTTCACGATTTTGGACACAGCTTGTTAGTGTGACCATCCATCTTTTTGAAGGATTTGGGAGAAGACGTGAGAAAAGGGATGTGTGACATTTGGTGATGATTCTCCTGTAACTGACACTTTTCTAAGGCAGAATGTCTGGAGGGAGAGCTTCCAAATAAGATCCCTATGACGTAGCACCCAATGAAGAGTGGAGTCCCACTGGAGGCTGTGGATGGGGAGAGTGGTACCAACCTCCAGCTGTGGGCTGGCAGAAATCCAGTGTTTCTGGTGAGTAGAGGTGCATTCCTTGTCTTGAGTTACTGCTCTGACAAGAGGGCTGTGTCTGCTGCTTGACCTCTGCACAGAAGGAGAGAAGGTTGGTAGACACATCTGAGAATTTTCAATACCCAAATTTTAAAGTATTTTTCTGAAGTTCCTTCAGAATCACATATATTCTTTGTTGAATTTGCATACTTTTCACAATGTAATTTTTATAACCTTTGGAAATTTTAGTTTCTAATTTTATCTCGATTAGAATCTTCCCCTCTGTGTGTGGGTGTTTCTGATGGCTTTTCCACCCTTTCTCTAGGCTCAGACCTCCTTGACCTTCTCCCCACCAATATTCCCAGTTCAACATCAGGCCTCCACTGAAGGTGCAGGATTCAAGTGGTGGGGTTACAAGTCACTGGGTAACAGCACAGATTTTGATTACGTGCTTAGTGGTTATTATTTCTCCTCCCTCTTTCCACCTCAGGCAGTAGCTGCATAAATTTGGTTTATGGTCCTTGCAGCAGAAACCTCTACTGTTTAAACTGGGGCTGTTGGGAGGTGAACAGGGGTTTTCTCCCAGGATCCTTCTTCCTATCCATTGCAATTATCTGACTTTTCTTCCAGTTTTATTGAGATATATTTGACATAGAGCACGGTATAATTGTAAGGTGTGCAGCATCATGATTTGACATACATACATAATGAAGTGATTATCACAATGAGTTTAGTGAACATCCATCGTCTCGTGTGATACAATATTAAAGAAACAGAAAAGAACATTTCCTTGGGATGAGAATTCTTAAGGTTTACTCTCTCAACTTTCTTGTATATTATACAGCAGAGTTAACCAGAGTCATCGTGTTGTTCCTGACATTCAGAGCACCTATCTATCTTATAACTGGAGCTTTGTACCTTTTGACAAACTTCATCTACACAGCATAGTGGTTCCATATGTCTATACATTTCAAAATGATCACCATGATAAGTCTAGTTGTCATCTGCCATCATACAAAGACATTAAATTTATTGACTATATTCCCCATTATCTGACTTTTTGATTCTAGCCATCCTAGTGGGTTTGAAATGATTTCTTCTTGTGATTTTGACTTGCATTTCCCTAATGACTAATCATTCTGAGTATTTCTTTATATACTTATTCATCATTTGTATATCTTCTTTGGAAACATGATTATTCAGATTCTTTGCCCATTTTTAAATTGGATTGTCTTTTTTTTTTTTAAAGATTGATTGATTGATTGATTGATTGATTGATTGATTGCTGTGTTGGGTCTTCGTTTCTGTGCGAGGGCTTTCTCTAGTTGCGGCAAGCGGGGGCCACTCTTCATCGCGGTGCGCGGGCCTCTCACTATCGCGGCCTCTCTTGCTGCGGAGCACAAGCCCCGGACGCGCAGGCTCAGTAGTTGTGGCTCGCGGGCCCAGTTGCTCCGCGGCATGTGGGATCCTCCCAGACCAGGGCTCGAACCCGTGTCCCCTGCATTAGCAGGCAGACCCCCAACCACTGCGCCACGAGGGAAGCCCTGTCTTTTTATTTTTGAATTGTATTAGTTCTTTTTAAATTCTACGTCCTTTAAAACAAGTCCTTTATCAGGTATATGATTAGGAATTTTTATCTCTCATTCTGTAGGCTATCTTTTCACTTTCTCAATAGCGCCTTTTAGAGCACAAACGTTTTTAATTTTGATGAGGTCAAATTATCTTTTTTTAAAAATTTTGTTGGTCTTGGGTTTGGTGTCATACTTAATCAGTTGCTAAGTCCAAAATCATAAAGATTTACTTCTATGATTTTTTCCTAATAGTTTTATTGTTTTTCCTATCATATTTAAATTTTTGATAAATTTCAAGTTAATTTTTGTATATGGCATGACAAAGGGATGACCTTCGTTCCTTTGCATTTGGCAATCCAGTTGATGCAGCACAATTTGTTGGAAAGACTATCATTCGGTCTTGAAAGATCTTAGCACTTGTCAAAAAATCATATACCTATATCTATAGCTATGTCTATACCTACATCTATATCTATACTTACATGTACATGTATAGTTATACCTATATATGTCCATATATATACCTAGGGATATATATATATATATACACATATATATATATATCCTTATACCCATATTTATATCTATGTCTTTACCTTTACTTATACCTATATCTATACCTACATATCTATATCTATATATATTCCTATACCTATATATCTATGTCTATACCTTTACCTATACTAATATCTATCCATCCATCTCTACCTCTATCATCCACCTACTGAGAGAGACAGAAAGAAAGATTAAAGACTTGTCTCATGGGATTGTACAGTGTCTGGCAAGTCTGAACGTCACAGGACAAGCTGACAGACTGGAAATTCAGAGAAGAGTTCACGTTGCAGCCTTGAGTCCAGATTCCACAGGGCTTGAAAATGACAGGGTATCTATGTTGCAGTCTTCAGGAAAAGACTTGTTCTGTGGAAAAATTGGGTTTTGCTCTTAAAGCCTTCAACTGATTGAATAAGGTCCACCCATATTATGGAAGGCGATCTGCTTTACTTAAAGCAGATCTGATTTAAATGGTAATCACATGCAAAAAATACCTTCACAGCAACATCTAGACTTGTGTTTGACCAAACAACTGGACACCATAGTCTAGCCAAGAGGACACATAATATTAACCATCACAGCATTTTTTTTGTTTCTGAACACATATAACACTCACTGTACTGTCCTTTAACTTAACAATTGTCAATTATATTGACATCGTATCACATTGTCTCTTTTATGATTAAAATAGTTTATTAATAAACTTCTATGTGCAAACAAGGTGAGACAGCATAGATCTATGTTTCTGTATTCCCAATTGTAAGGATTACTGATGACATGTATCCCTAAAATGTACTATGGTCCTGATCAGAAACTTTCAAAAAAATCCCCATTGCCCAACTAATCTCATTGTCTTTTTATGGTTCACTACATGAGGGTTCATAAAACTATGACCCAGATCACCACCTGTTTTGGTAAATAAATTTTCATTCAAACACAGGACACCTATTCATTTAATAACGTCTATGGCAACCTACCTGATAGAACTACAGAGTTCAATCATTAGAACAGAGACAGCATGGCTTGCAGAGCCAAAAATATTTACTACCTGTGCCTTTACAAAAAAGTTTGCCAACCTCTATTGTACACTATAGCACTAATCCATTATTTCAGAACTCTATTGTACATATTGCCCTAAATGCTCTTTCCCACATTTTTGAACTTTCACTCAAATTTCTTCTGCAGGGATGTCCTCTCTCTGCCTCATCTGTTGTAGACTAAAATTATACTTTTTACCAAGTCCACCTCAAGTAATGTCTCAATTCCGTATGGCTTTTCTTATATATCTAGATATACATTGGTCTTTTTTCCTACCATTTTTTCCAAAGACATTTAAATATTTTTATCATCTCTGTTTTACCTTTTATTTTCTTATTATCAATTCATTTGTCTTATTTCTCTTTTTAAGTGGTATTCTCTGTAAATGTAATGTGTTCATGTTTGTATTTACTGTAATTTCTAAGTTACCTATGTACCTTGCAAATAGTAATTGAAATTAATTTGTTGCACTGAATTAATATCTATTAAACTGTATTGGATTAAATGTTATATGTGTTAGCCATTTTCTTGGCCTTTTTAGAAGAAGACTTTTATAAATAATATTTAGCTAATAGGAAAGCATTTTCCCTAGGTGAAGCAGGGATCAGAGATTTTTTTCAGTAAACATTCAGATAATAAATATTTAAGACTTTGGGGGCCACGAATGCCTCTATGTCCCTGTCATGTGTTCTACTTTTCTTTAAATTTTAAAATTATACAAAAATCAAAAACCAAAAAATATTCTCAGCTCATGAATGGTACAAAAACAACTCCTGTGAAGATTTAGCCTATTGGAAGCAAATCTTTGCGTCCTTCCTTCTCATGTGCACTCAGATTTGTGAAGCACTAATATAGAGCATTTGTCAAATTGAACAAAATTCAGTGGTTGAAAGACCCTGTATATGTAGAACTTGTCTTTGCATTCTTGTACTTCAGGCTGTTTTAATGTAGACCTTTAGACACTTCAATATACCTCTGAATAACACCATTTATAAAAAATGCTTGTAAGACATAGTAAGGAATAAGTGCACACACACACACACACACACACACACAATTATTTACAAACCTATAATGTAGATCTGCACCTTTTAGGGTATTATAGTTTTCTGAGCTTTTCTACTAAGACTAGGTAACACACCTTTATACTGCATCTTGAAAGCAGAGCATAATTTAAATATCAGGAGTGGGCTCCTAGTGATACTTGGCTCATTTAAGAGAAATAGTGTTCTTGAAATATCACAGTAGGTTTGTGTTTACTTAAAGACAGCTCATTTGTACCTAAAAGGTAAAATTTGTTTGCCAAAATTTATAGCTGTAGCAGTTTTTGATTTGATCACTACATTATCCTCATGAAAAGGATAGTTTGGTGCACTTTACTGGAGACTTTCTGAGGATCACTTGGAAAGGAGTGATAAAAACTCCTTTGCATTTTCCCCTCAGGTGTTCCCTGAAGTGGTTAAATTACTTGTGAATATTTTTATTTGCTATTCAGACAGGTTGATTCATTTCATTAGTCATCAAGCATTAATTATCAGATTATCACTACACAAATAAACTCTTTAAAAAAGACTACATCAAAGAAAATTTTAAAAAGTGAAGATGTGGAAGTGATAAAAATAATGATCATATCCACACATAATACTGAGAAATCATGTTGCTTAGTGAAATTGCATTCTTTATGTCTTCCTGTTAAAAAGATTATAAACACCTTTATTCTTTCTTCAACATTCTCATTTTATCTTTATTACAGCTCATTATTTGGCTGAGAAAAGACTTATTTATCAAACAATAAATTTTGAGTTGTGCAAGGTACCCATCATTATAAGAATTTGGTTTTTGTTTTTGTTTTTTTTGCCCATAGCCAGTAATTTTGAGAAGAGTACATTTTAAAGATGTACAGTGAAAATGTAGAAGCAGTTGTGGGACTATAATATTCAGAGTTACACAATGATTCAGATAACCATTTAGAAGTATACTGAGTAACATTCAAAATCATCTTAATTTTAAATTAAGTATTGCTATGTCTAGAACAATAAAATAAACATTGCATCCATTTTACAGAGTGTATGAAATTGATTCTAATCATATACAAATAGCATGTTGAGTTAAATAGCCTAATTAAAACTATCATTATATCTATCAGGAAAAAAAAATAGAGAAGCACTATTAAGAAAATAAATAAGTTAAAAGAGATGAAACATTTTTTTAATTCAAATTCTTATGCGACCAAAACTAAAAAGTAATGGTGAAATAGAAGGGAGAACAAAATAACAGCACAGACACACCCACACTTTATCAAATTCATCATCAGCTTTGATTATTATTAGAATATTATATGCTTTGTGGGTCCATTTAAGTAGGACCATCTGTGATCCTGCAAATCACACCCTTTCTTAAAGGCCCTATGCCATGAGCCTAGGAAACATAACATGAACATAAGCTCTAAAAGGAAAAGCTTTTTCATAACATGAAAAAGCTCTATTTTTTTTTCATTTTAGTGCTTGCTGTATCCCCAGGACCAGCAAAGGTGCCTTTAATAGAAGTTTCTCCATTAATATGTTATTCTTTCTTTAAATGTCTAACATTCTTAATATCTGTTGAAGTCAATTGGTACACACACTTATATATGTGTAGTACATATATACATATGTATTTATAAACACATATACAGACACATTTTATATTATATAATTGTGCAGGTTTACGTACATACACCTTACTTCTGGGAAATGGGTGTTGTGTCAGGGTGCTCACTGAATCGCCTTTTGCCCTCTTATATTTCCTAGCCTCTTGCGGAACTCTGAGCAGATGTGTAGTATATCATTTTCAGGCCAAGGCTGTTAAGAGGCTGTGTATCTCCTTCCTCCTTTTGCCCCTTAATGCAACAGTATTCTTACCTATAGTGACAAAGAAGGATTGCCCAGGGTTTATTTGTCTTTCATATTAAACACTTGAGAGTCTGAGTTCTCATGTTATATCAACAGAGCCTAGCTTATTAATATAGTTGTTTGGTATTATCATCTAGCTAATTGTTATTATTTCGACTTCTCAGATGATAAATTGTGATAAAACCATAATCTGTAGGAAGTGTAAGTTTATATAGCTCAATATTCCTTGACAAGATTTATACACAAAGCAGACATTCAGGGAATATTATTTGAGTAGATTAATGCTTAATTCTATCCCTTCTAAATGCTTGCAGTTCTTCTCTTCTCAGCTGACCATCTTTCTAGACACGGAACCCCCAACCTACAATCTCAATTCCAAATTTTCCTATTTTCCTTTTCCTTGGGACTTTATAATCCAACAAACAACCCACCTTCAATGTTTACTCTTTCTAACTTACATTACACTATAAAGAGATGCTTTTAAAAAGAATTCTATAATAATTTATTCTCATCCCTGCAGACCTCTAGATATGCATTCCCCTAATTTTTGAAAGCAGTAATTTATTTTCATTACTTTTCCAGACTCAATATCCATTCACTCAATTACCCTTGCAATCTGGCTTTCATACTCACCATACTCCTGAAAATACTTCCATCAGTGTTTTCTGATCACTATGCCCAGAGGCCTTTTTTTCAGCCACTTATTACCTGAAATTTCAAGTAACACTTGAAAAAGTAGACCATATTTGGAAGACTGTCTTTGATTTGAATTCTAAAACATCAATTAAGGTATGTTTATCCTTCTCAGTAACATAATAGTTTGTCCAAAGTCTGTATAAATATGAACCATCACAAAGCAAAAAGTTTTGCATCTATTAGAAGATTTCATTCTTCTTTCTTCTCTTTATTTCTATTCACCCAAAATAAAAGCATAGAGTGGAAAGGGTCAAAAGGTGTACACCATCTTTGCTGGTGTTGGGTCCTCCAGTTTTAAAGATTAAAAAAGGTGTATATTATCAATGAGAATTCTGGACCAAGCAGCATTTGGTGCAACCATACAGATATGTGAACAAGGAAGGTAGCCTTGCAGAATTTTGAAGTTAAAGTATTTTACAAATCTGTTATACAATGGGGGCCTTTTTCAAATCTCTACCGCAGTTAATGAATATTTTTGTGGCATGAAATTATAGCTGAATTCTGTGCTCTGTTTGGTAGTAAATTCCTTGACCCAGGGTAAGGTCTTACCCACTCCATTTCTGAATGGATCACTCACTTATCTTGTTTGTTCTTGGTTAGCATTATTATTTTTGTGGGAACACTGATTTACTTCCCATCTTTTGCATAAACCCTTGATTAAAACACTTAGACTGTTCCAGAGAAGATGTTAGGTTATCCTGCCACTTCAAACCTGGTTTCCAGTTTTCCTACCCTTCCTTCACATTCCTTCTCTAAACTTCCTGACTTGGTCATTCCATTCAATCCTATGCCCTTCATGTAAATGACTCTTACATCAATTTTCCCAACCTTGTAATCTCTCCAGAAAAACAGCTCTGTGTTTTTAAGTATTTTTGGACAGCTCCAGGGTTTTATTTATGTGAGAGAAGTTAATATTAAGCTGTCACCTCTTATGCAGACAGATCCGGTTATTTACAGCATGGTAAACTGTTGCTTATGGTAATGTGTGATTCCTAGATGAATTTTCTTATGGTTCTACTGGTTCATTAAGAATAAACATTTCTGTATACGCTTATGGCCATTTTATAATGGATGAGAGTAACATTTTAAGTTTAGGAGAAAGGTCATTTAAAATGACATCAAGAACCCATGAAGAGCAGCCTAATAGGAAAACACAAAAGGGAGGTATATTGCTGATTAAATTTAATGTTTTTTGGGATAGTACCTCAGTTAAGATTAGACTTTTATTCTAATGTGCACCTAAGTGGGATGTTTCATTATTGAGAATCAAATTTAAATAATGGACATTGTTCTCTATATAATCCTGATATTATAATCAACTCATGTTTTATAAACTCAAACTTACCATCTGCATGTGAACAGTCTTATATAGGCATATTGAAGCATTTATGCTCTCTTCCACAACTAACTCATTTTCCTGCACATTCTTTCATGGAAACACAGGTATGAGTGAGTCACATATTTAATATTTGACTGGAAAATAGTATCCTCAAATTCTATACCAGACTCCTGCTATTGTAATTTATTCTCAAGAGTGATTCATGTGATCCTGCATTGATTTATTTATTTAACAGATATTTAAATGTCACAGGTACTGCTTTTAATGCTGGGGTTTCATAAAAACAGGAGAAATTTTCCTAATAATGTGCATGAGAATGATAAAACCAAGAGGATTCCTGGTAGAGGGCATATCAATTGCTAAGATTCTGAGATGGGAGATATCTTGGTTTATGCAAGAATAAGAAAAGAAAACCACTGTGACTAGAGCATTATTACTAAGTAGAGAAGTCTTGATGTCAAAGCAGAAAGAGCAGGATCTTGAAGTATCTTACGGACAGTGGAAAACATTAAAGTTTGGAATAAGACTTTAATAATAAATTACTTTGACAACAAGAACACAATTAACAAAGTGGCAATAAGCACATAGCTACCCAAAATAACTTTAAATGTAAGTGATAAAAATGTTCCAATCAAAAGACGTAGGGTGGCTGAATGAATTAAAAAAAAAAAAAAACACAGCTATCTGTATGCTGCCTAGAAGACTCACTTCAGATCTATAGACACACACACAGACTGAAAGTGGACAGTTGGGAAAAGATTCCATGCAAATGGAAATAAAAAGAAAGCTAGGGTAGCAATACCCATACCAGACAAAATAGACTTTCAAAAAAAGATTATAACAAAAGATAAAGAAAGGCATTGCATAATGATAAATGTGTCAATTCAAGAAGAAGATATAACTTTTGCAAATATTTATGCAAATAAACTAAATATATAAAGCAAATATTAACAGACATAAAGGGGGATATTGACAGTAATACAATAATAGTAAGGAATAGTAGGGGGTTTTTAAACTTCACTTAAATTAATAGATAGATCATCCAGAAAGAAAATTAATAAGGAATTAGTGGACCTGAATAACACTGTAAACCAAATGGACCTAACAAGCATACACAGGACATTCCATCCAATAGCTACAGAATACACATTCTTCTCAAGTGTACATGGAACATTCTCCAGGATAGAGCAAATGCTAGGCTGCAAAACAAGTTTCAATAAATTTAAGAAGGTTGAAATCATATTAAACATCTTTTCTGACCATAAGGCTATGAAACTAGAAATCAATTACAGGAAGAAAACTGCAAAAAACACAAACATGTGGAGTCTAAACAACATGCTACCAAACAACTAGTGGGTCAACAAAGAAATTGAAAGAAAAATTTTTTAAATACCTTAAGACAAATGAAAATGGAAATACAGTGTACCAAAATCTATAGGATTCAGCAAAAGCAGTTCTAAGAGAGCAGTTCATAGGGGTACAGGTCTACCTCAAGAAAGAAAAAAAAAATCTCAAACATCTTAAATTTACACCTAAAATATGTTTTTAAAGGAACCAAGTCAAGAGTTAGTGGGAGGAAGGAAATAATAAGGATCAAAGTGGAAATAAATTTTTAAAAAGACTAAAAACAAATTTTTAAAAGACCAAGGAAATTGAGAACTTGGTCTTTGAAATGAAAAATAAAATTGACAAAACTTTAGTCAGACTCATCAAGACAAGAAGAGAGAACACAAATTAAAATCAAAAATGAAAAAGGAGACTTCACAACGTTTATCACATAAAAACAATGAGATTACTCTGAAAAATTATGCACAAATATATTGGACAATCTAGAAAAAATGGATGAATTCTTAGATATACACAAACTTCCCAGACTAAATCTGTAAGAAATAGAAGACATAACCATACCAATTACTAGTAAAAAATTGAATCAGTAATCAGAAAACTCCCCATAAACAAAGCCCAGTACCAGGCAGTTTTGCAGGGGAATTGTACTAAACATTTAAAAAATAGTTACAATTGTAAATCAACTATACTTCAATAATTAAAAAGTTACCACCTATCTTTCTCAAACTATTACAAATAATTGAAGAGGAAGGAGACCCAAGCATTACCCTGATACCAAAACCAAAGACATTAATAAAAAAAAAAAAAGGAAACTACAAGTCTGTATCCCTGATAAACATAGATGCAAAAATGTTTAACAAAAGATTAGCAAACCAAATTCAACAATAAATTAAAAGGATCACACACCATGAACAAGTGGGGTTTATTCCAAGAATGTAAGAATGATTCAATATCTGCAAATCAATCAATGTGATATACCAAATTAACAAAACAAAAGATAAAAATCAGATAACCTCATTAGATGCAGGAAAAGCATCTGACAAAATTCAACAACCATTTATAATAAAATGTCTCAACAAAGTGAGTATAGGGGAAACACACCTCAACATAATAAAGGCCGTATAATACAATCCACATCTAACATCACACTCAACAGTGAAAAGATGAAAGCTTTTCCTCTAAGATCAGGAACAAGACAAGGATTCCATTTTTTGCCACTTTTATTCAGCATAGTATTGGAAGTCCTAGTCTCAGCCAACACACAAGAAAAATGAATCAAAGACATCCATATTGAAAGAAAAAAATAGTAAAACTGTTACTATTTGCAGATGACATGATACTATAAATAGAAAGCCTTAGAGACTCCACCAAAGAACAATTAGAACTAATAAATGAATTCAGTAAGGTTGCAGGATACAAAATTAATATACCAAAATCTGTTTTATTTCTATACACTAATAACAAACTATCACAAAGATAAATTAAGAAAACAATCCCATTAACAGTCACATCATAAAAATAAAATACCAGGAATAAATTTAACCAAGAAGCTGAAAGACTTATACAATGAAAACTATAAGACATTGATAAAAGAAATTGAAGATGTGCCATGCTTATGGATTGACAGAAGTAATATTGTTAAAGTGTCCATAATACCCAAAGAAATCTACAGATTCAATGCAATTATTATCAAAATACCCATGGAATTTTTCACAGAATTAGAACAAACAGTCCTAAAATTTGTATGGAACCACAAAATACTCCCAAATATCCAAAGCAATCTTGAGAAAGAAGAATAAAGCTGAAGGTATCATGCTGCTCTGATTTCAAACTATACTAATATGCTATAGTAATCAAAACAGTATTGTACTGGCCCAAAAAAACAGACACATAGATCAAACTAACAGAATAGAGAGCCCAGAAATAAACCCATGCACATATGGTCAATTAATCAATGACAAAGGAGGTAAGGATATATGTTGGGGAAGAGACAGTCTTATCAATAAATGATTTGGGGAAAATAGGACCACTACAAGTAAAAGAATAAAACTAGAACTTTTTTTACACCATATACAAAAATAATTTCCAACTGAGTAAAAGACTTCAGTGTAAGACCTGAAACCATAAATCTCCTAGAAGAAAACATAGGCTCTTTGACATTGGTCTTAGCAAAAATTTTTTGGGGGGTATCTGTCTCCTCAGGCAAGGGAAACAAAAGCAAAAGTAAACAAATAGGACTATGTCAAATTAAAAACCAAAGCAAAAGAAACCACTGAAAAACAAAAGGGCAGCAAACTGAATGGGAGAAGATATTTGCAAATAATTTGTCCCATAAAAGTTTAATATCCAAAGTGTATAAAGAACTCATACAATTCAAAACCAAAAAACAAACAATCCAATTCAAAAATGGGTAGAAGACCTGAATAGAGTTTTTTTCCAAAAAGTATATATGGATGGTCAACAGGCTCATGAAAAGATGCTCAGCATCACAAATTATCAGGGAAATGCAAATCAAAACCACAATGAGATATCACCTCACTCCGTCAGAATAGCTATTATAAAAAAGATAAGAAATAACAAGTGTTGGCAAGGATGTGGAGAAAAGGGAACCCTCGTGCCCTATTGGTAGGAATGTAAATTGATACAGTCACTATGGGAAAAACATGGAAGTTCCTCACAAAATGAAAAGTAGAACTACCATACAATCCAGCAATTCCATATAAATCCAGATAAATGAATAAAGGTGATAGAAGATGATATATGTATGTGTGTGTATATATATATATAATGGGGAATTACTCAGCCATAAAAAAGAATGAAATCTTTCCATTTGTGACAACATAGATGGGCCTTGAGGGCATTATGCTAAGTGAAATAAATCAGACAGAGGAAGAGAAATACCATATGATTTCATTTATATGTGGAATCTAAAAAGCAAAACAAGTTAATAAACATACAAAACAGAAACAGGCTCATAGATGCAGAGAAAAAGAGGTGGTTACCAGGGCGGGGGAATGGGCATGGGAAGATGGGTAAAATAGGTGAAAGAGATTAAGAGATACAAACTTCCAGTTATAAAATAAATAAGTCACAAGGATGTAATATACATCATAGGAAATATAGTCAAAATATTATAATAACTTTGTATGGTGACAGATGGTAAGTAGACTCATAGGGGTGATAAATAGAGAATCATTTATATAAATGTATAAAAATAATCATTATGGTGTACAGCTGAAACTAATATAATACTTTAAATCAACTATATTTCAATATAAAATAATAATTACTTTTACTCCTAGATTACTTTGGCTCCTAGTGGAAATAGATTACAGGAAGAAAGAGTGGAAACAGAGTGACCAGTTGGTATACTTCATGATAACAAAGAGAAACATGCATCTTTCTTATGAATACCTGATTCTGGGTTCATATCACAATGTGAATATAGATCTCCTACTGAAATGTGTCTGTAAAGACTCCTTTTTCCTAGACTAGCGGCATAGGGAAAGGGTATAGAATGAAAATAGGCTGAGTTAACTAATCCTCTTCCAACACTAATGACCAAAAGAGACAAAGAGATTGAATAAGATAAACATTCCAAGAAGAGATGGTACATCTGTAACTGTATCTTTGTTTCTTCCAGTAAGTTTTTATCTTTAGCAATGTGATACAATTTTGTTCTCTTTCTTGAGGTGCCAAATCCTGCTTCTCAAGTATGGTGGAGATACTTTTATAGAAACGTCCTGTGCTTCCCCAAGAGATCAACAATATGTTTTAAAACAATGGTTCTCAAATTTTCACATGTATGGGAATCACCTGTATGGCTTTACACATCTTGTTGGAGGCATGAGTCAGGAGGCATGTATGGGGCCCAGTACTTTGCATTTCTCACAAGTTCCCAGGTGAAACTGATGTGACTGGTTGGGCAACTACATTTTAGAACCTTGCTTTAACATTATATGAATGCCTCTGAAATTTTAGTCAGAGGAGGACTGCTTAATGAGGGTCTTTTTTGTTATCTTTGTTATTACTGGAACAAATGACCAAAGATAATTCTGCCTTGAATCCAGAAATAATTGTTGGTCATCATTCTAACTTTATTTTCTTCTAGGTTTCTTCTAATTATTAATATAAGAAAGGGTGTTGAAGATATTCACATTTACATACTTTCTGACATCCAGGCAGAAGGAAGATGAAAGGAAGAGAAAAATGAAGAAGGAGAAGGAAAACAAGAGAAAGATGAGAAGAAGAAAGAGGAAGAGGAAGAACATACTTGGTTTTACTAATGCGTTGAATGCGGGTGGATATTGCAACAGATTCTATTCAACTATATGTTTTTCTGTGGAGGACTTGTGTCTATAAGATTCTTCACTGGTAACTTAATCTAATTTTTAAAGCTCCTTATTGCCAGAATCAATCAACTATTAGAGAAACAAGAGTTACAATTTGGTATCTCTTTGTTATTTTAAACTTTTATTGTTTCTACCTCACAATAAGATCTTTAGCTTTATTTTTTAACCTGTAAAATGGGGAAATTACCCAACTCTGTGGTTTGTGGTAAGGATGAAATTACATATGATATACAAAGCTTTTAATACACCATCTAACACTCTGCATTGTTTATCCTTCTTATATTTGCTATCATAAAATTTTTGAATAAAGTAAAACAAAATAAATAGTTTCTAATGGGTTAAATAGTGTCCCCCAAGATTCATATACATTTGGAACCTCAGAATGTGACCTTATTTAGAAATAGGATCTTTACAAATTTAATTAGTTGAGAACCTAAATTTAACGATTGGCATCTTTATAAGAAGAAGAGAGAATACAGAGTTACACAGAGAAGAAAGCAATGTGAAGATGGAGACAGAAATTGGAATTTTCCCTTTTACAAGGATGTTTGTGATTTTGTCCCAAGTGGATAATCCAGGATAAACTCCCCAACTCAATATCCTTAATTTAGTCAGATATGCAAAGTTCCTCTTGCCATATAAGGTCACATTCACAGGTCCCAGCAGTTAGAACATGGACATCTTTGTGGACCATTATTCAGCTGACCATGAGGGCTAACCTTTTTTAGACAGTATTATTGGTTCCTCTTTCTGATCCTGCCCTGCATTCATTTTGCCTTCCTAGTTATATGGAATCTCGATATCCTAACCTGTTGACCTGCAAAACCTGGTAGATAATCTATAACAATGAAACAAACAATGATATAGTTGTCAAACAAGCTATTTAAATACACACAAAAGGCACTATGCTCTCTTGGCTCAACCTGCTTCAAGTCCAGGTAGGACATCGCCAGGTGGAACATGAGCAGAGGTGACTTCCCAGGAGCTTAATGTAAGTAGACCAAGATAAATATTAGCAGCAAAATTGTCACACAGTAATAGTATATGTACTCTCTGTGGAGTAATCCAAGAGATTTTTTGGAAAATTATGAGTACCAACATCAAAAAATTCAATTAAATGTATTCAGGAATAAAATAGGAAAGATGAACTAGAATGCATTTGGAATTAGGAAACAGGAGTTTGGTCAGCTATGCTGAATTGTTTGATAAAGTGTAGGTAAGGAGAAGAAGGGAGGTAAGTCTGGAGTTCTGGGATTCAAACCCAAAGATTCGATTTTTCTTTGGATATTTGGATGTTGTCTATGAGAAAAGAAGCCCCATCAGGCTAGCAAGTTCCAATTTTGATGATAGATTTCCCTTTTGTGAAGATGAACATATGGGTTATAAAAACCCAATGCCATTAATCATAAAAACATAATAATCTACTTAAGTTTAGATTTTACACCAGCAAATTACTCTTTCACAATGTGGCTTCTCTTTACCTGGTGTATTGGAGATAGAGTCCTGACCACTTTTATACACTTCTACACTTGTACTGCTTACAGAAATTACACTACATATGTGGACATCTGTATGTGAATCCACAGTGATGCCTTAGAGGAATTTGTACTTTTTTGTTTTTAAACTTTAATATATTGTATGAATAACATGCATTATTTATATAATCAAGTAATTTAAACAATCATGTATTTCATGTAGGAAAAAAGGGCAGAAAATACAAGGAAGGCTTGGGTGAGAAATGACGTGTTTCTTAATAATATTGATCTTTGACACTAATTGACACTAATACTCTCCTGCAGGCACTTATCCAGAAAGCAAAGTGGTATACATCTATGCTGATGAAAAATAGACTATCTTAATATTTGTGTAACTTTTGTATTTAATTATAATGTTATATAGTGTGTGCTGTAAAAGTAAATTCACACTGCATAAAAAAACACATATCTAATCAAGGAAATGGTATGGGTACTTCAGGAAATCTCAACTCCATGCCAGAATTTTAAACAGGAAATACAGATGTTTAGATTTCTTGAAAAAATATTGAAGCTGCTTAGGATTATAATGGTGGAAACATATTATCTCATATAATTAATTACTTTTATTAGTAAGGAAATTTTGTCTTCCAATTTTATTGAAATATAATTACATACAGAACTGTATAAATTTAAGGAGTACAGAATAATGATTCAACTCCCATACATCATGAAATGATTACAACAATAAGATTTGTGAACATCCATCATCATCAAAACTAAAGAAAAAAGTGTTTTTTCCTATAATGATAACTCTTAAGATTTACTCTCTTAACAATTTTCATATATAATGTACAGCAGTGTTGATTATATTCACTATAGTGTACATACATCCTAGGTACTCATTTGTTTTATAACTGGAAGTTTGTAAACATATTACCACATTTATGACCATATTACATATTACATTATTATTGACTATATTCCCCACACTATACATTTCATCCCTGTGACTCATTTATTTTGTAACTGGAATTTTGTACCTCTTAATCTCTCTCACCTATTTCACTCATCCCCCCACACCCCTCTTCTTTGCTAACCATGTGTTTGCTCATTGTATCTACGATTCTATTTCTGTTTTGTTATGTTTGTTCATTTGCTTTGTTTTTATTTGTTTGCTTTGTTTTTTAGAGTTCACATCTAAGTGAAATCATTTGGTATTTGTCTTTGTCGGACTTATTTCACATTGTATAATACCCTCTAGTTTCATCGATGTTTTTGCAGATGGCAGGATTTCATTCTTTTTATGGCTGAATTATATTCCATTTTGTGTGTGTGTGTGTGTGTGTGTATATATAGATATATATATGCATCTTATTTATACATTCATCTATCAGTGGACTCTTAGCCTGTTTCCATGTCTTGGCTATTGTAAATAATGCAGCAATGAACACAGGGGTGCATATACCTTTCTGAATTAGTGTTTTTGTTTCCTTTTGAAAAATGCCCTAAAGTGAAATTGCTAGATAGTAAGGTAGTTCTATTTTTAATTTTTTGAGGAACCGCCATACTCTTTTTTCATAGTGGCTGCACCAATTTACATCCCCACCAACAGTGTACTAGGGTTCCCTTTTCTCCACATCCTCAGCAAAGCTTAAAAAATGACTTCTTCCAACATCTTAAAGGGTGTGTGATAAGAATAATGCTGTACTTATACAGTATTATTTACATTAATATTTCTTAACAGTATGATGGAATAATGAATTATCTAAATTTAGATTTAGAGTGCCTAGATTTGAATTGCTACCCTGTGGCCTCTTAGCCTAGTGTAATTAGGGAAATATATTTAACCTCCCTGTATCTGTCCGGCACTTTGTCAGATGGAGATCACTTATAAAATTAAATAATACAGTGTGTTAAAATTTATTTAGCAGCAAATAATGCATTAAGTAAAACATTAAAAATATTGGCAGGATATAAAAGAAATACAGAGATGCATTGTTAGAGCAGGGCTGAGGACACACAGCCTTTCCCTCTTGGACCTTTCTTATCCTCTCCATAGTGGGCGCAGAGTCACCTTTGAGGAAACTTAGAGTTGGGTAGAAGTTGGTTGGTAAGGAAACCACTGAAGTGCAATATGAAAAATATGACTCATCATATTATTACCATATGTTGTTAAAATAAGGTTTTATTACATGTTAATGTGTATTTGCAAACTGCATTTTCAGAACAAGAGCAAGTTCCTTTGATGGGATTCCTAAGTGGATGCTGTGTTCTGCCACACGAAGTCGTTTGAAGACCAAGGTTCTTTGTCCCGTTCCTGACAGTTGACTCCCAGATTATAGCTGTCTGCTGGGTATTGACCAGAGAAACTGACTTGTTCCTGAGCCAATACCCCTCCAATGACCAGTCAATGTGTGGTGCAAACATCTGGTCCTTGCACTTCAATTCAAAACATGTTTAAAGTATAATGTCTACTCCAGAATGCCCCATAAGGTCAGCTGTCACCTCCTTTGCAATTTAATCACAGTTCTACTTATCCCCATACTCAGTCCTGCTTCTCCCATCCCATACAGGTGTTTTTTTCCTGGAGATCTCCTCAGTAAACCTCCTATACACTGTGCAGTCTTAGAACCTATTTCCAGGCAACCATTCTAAAATATTTTTCCCCTGAGAGTGGCCATGGGAAGCCAACTCCAAAATCCTATCACTCTTGCTAACTGGTCCCCATTGCTGGTGGTAGATAAACTACAAATAGCCCTTGGTATGCTGCAGTGGTCCATTGATAAAACCTTCATCAGTGGTGAAATGTGATGGAATGCCAGCAGGGAACTAGTTCTTATAAATACTGTGGAATTAAATATCTGTTGAGTGCTATTGATATTTTGGAAAAACATGATAAAGGCTGAGCCAAATTACCAAGTTAAGCCCTCCTGAGCATCTTAAAAAGATGCTCTTATCTTTTGCAGCAAGAGCAAAGAATGAGCAGAGGATGAGGCCCAGGACTTAATTATAAGGTAGGTGAGTTCCCAAGAAAAGTGGATTCTCAAACCCAGTGAAATTCCCTAGAGGTCAAGGATGGATTTGGAAGGGATGAGACCTGACATCTGCCACCATAATAGCTGGACTGAAGCCCTTGGGAGTTTTAAAATTCTGGATATGCCCTGAATCATTGAGTCCACTGAAGTAACACTCTTCCCTGTTAAATGTTAGTGCTTCCTGTTTCTTTGTGGACAAGGAAGAGACTTCTGCCTTGCAAGACCTCAAGCAGCCCACACATCATCTAAGGTCACCTGAGTTTCTGCCTGTCAGAGCAATAACTAATTCAGCCAGGGAGGTTCTGTGTGGGATTCCAGACCTAGCCAGTATGGTCCAGCAGCAGTCAGTTAAGTATGTGACTAGGACCTGAAGATGATGCCACAAGCCTGGGGAACACGAATCTAAACAAGGGAGATTCTATCAAAGTAGACGGAGGACAAAGATGAGTATTCTACACCTTTACAAAGACTCCTAGAAGATGCTGCTAGTACATGCTAGGAGGGCTCTTGGAATCTTGTATGGAGTGATTAAGTGAAGTGGAAATGTAAGAACTTCCAGGAAAGATAACAGAGGAAAAGAATCAAAAGTAGTCTTTGGGAAGTTGCCATGCTAGCATAGTTTTGTTACATGAGATGGGAAAACCCAGTTACCTGTGAGAGATCCCAAACACACACTGCTCTCTAAAATGGTAAAGAGTGCGCCGGTGACAAGAACATCATAATCATCAAGAGGTTTAGTGCTTGATGATCTCTAGAGGTGGGGATAAACAAGGGAGATGGGCTCTTTGTAGCAGGAGGCATGATAGAGGTGCAGAGCTGAACAGTAGGAAGCAAAGGACACACATACCCTAATTAACACCAAGGTGTGAGTGACAGGGTTTTCTGACTTAAAGAAAAGTACAGGGCTTCCCTGGTGGCGCAGTGGTTGAGAGTCTGCCTGCCGAGGCAGCGGACACGGGTTCGAGCCCTGGTCTGGGAAGATCCCACATGCCACGGAGCAACTAGGCCCGTGAGCCGCAGTTACTGAGCCTGCGCGTCTGGAGCTTGTGCTCCGCAACAAGAGAGGCCGCGACAGTCAGAGGCCTGCGCACCGTGATGAAGAGTGACCCCCACTTGCCATAACTAGAGAAAGCCCTCGCACAGAAACGAAGACCCAACACAGCCATAAATAAATAAATAAATAAATAAATGGATCATCACGTTTTTAAAAAAAAAGAAAAGTACAGAGATAGTTAATTTATGTTTTAACATGGTGTACATAAAGGAAAGATAGATGGGCAGCCAAGAAGAGTAATGCTTAGTTTACACAATAGAAATTAATTGAAGTTGGGGCTTTTTAGCTCTGACATGTGAAGAGTTTGGAAATTGTCACTTGCATCCTTACAAGAAAAAAGCTGAAAAAACTAAAAATCAACAACTTAGCTGCAGAATTGAGGTCACTGAGCAAACCCATCACCCACAAAACTGAAGATATAAGTAAATATAGAGAATTGCAGTTGAGATCAGCTTATCAGGAGCAGAAGCAGGTTGGAGCCAGCAACTGGTAAGGATGCTGATGGGATACCATCGATGAATTTCTGGGGGCTGAGTGTGGACCACTTTGAGAATTACAAATTCCTGGGGGTCCAGTGTCAGGGAGAAGCAAGCACACTTTCATAGGTTTTAACTCCCATAGGATCACCATCAGGATTTCATTGTAAAGATCAGAGAAAATTCCCCTCCTCTTCTGATCAGGGAAGGGGAAAAGTCATCACCAGAAATACTTGCAGAGTTTTCTCTATGGCGAAAGGCTGCCCTCAAGGGAAACTGCTGCTTCCTGGGGTCTTATCTGACTTTGGTTAATTGAAGGAGACAACTCTAGTGCTATACCTTCCTGTCTCACATAAGGGGGGAAAGGCTAAGAAGAGCTTCTGACGGTCAGAGCTGAGGGAATCAGGCCCACTTAAAAATGAGATTTATACCCTTGCCTCCATTGTCATAGATTAGTTGACCATAGGTGCGTGGGTTTATCTCTGGGCTTTATATCCTGTTCCATTGATCTATATTTTTGTTTTTGTGCCAGTACCATACTGTTTTGATTACTACAGCTTTGTAGTATAGTCTGAGGTCAAGGAGTCTGATTCCTCCAACTCCAACAAGCAATCTTGTTTTTTCCCCTCAAGATTGCTTAGGGTATTGGGGTCTTTTGTGTTTCCATACAAATTTTAAGATTTTTTGTTCTAGTTCTGTAAAAAATGTCACTGGTAATTTGATAGGCATTGTATTGAATCTGTGGATTGCTTTGGGTACTATAGTCATTTTCACAATATTGATTCTTCCAATCCAAGAACATGGTATATCTCTCCATCTGTTTCTGTGACAAAGGAGGCAAAGATATACAATGGAGAAAAGACAGTCTCTTCAATAAGTGGTGCTGGGAAAACTGGACAGCTACATGTAAAAGAATGAAATTAGAATGCTCCCTAACACCATACACAAAAATAAACTCAAAATGGATTAGAGACCTAAATGTAACACCGGACACTATAAAACTTGTAGAGGAAAACATAGGAAGAGCACTCTTTGACATAAATCACAGCAAGATCTTTTTTGACCCACCTCCTAGAGTAATGTAAATAAAAACAAAAATAAACAAATGGGACCTAATGAAACTTAAAAGCCTTTGCAAAGCAAAGGAAACTACAAACAAGGCAAAAAGACAACCCTCAGAATGGGAGAAAATGTTTGCAAACAAATCAATGGAGAAAGGATTAATCTCCAAAATATATAAACAGCTCATGCAGCTCAATATTAAAAAAACAAACAACCCAATCAAAAAATGGGCAGAAGACCTAAATAGACATTTCTCCAAAGAAGACATACCGATGGCCAAGAAGCACATGAAAAGCTGTTCAACATCACTAAATATTAGAGAAATGCAAATCAAAACTACAGTGAGGTATCACCTCACACTGGGCAGAATGGCCATCATCAGAAAATCTACAAACAACAAATACTGGAGAGGGTGTGGAGAAAAGAGAACCCTCTTGCACTGTTGGTGGGAATGTAAATGGATACAGCCACTATGGAGAACAGTATGGAGGTTTCTTAAAAAACTAAAAATAGAATTACCATATGACCCAGCAATCCCCCTACTGGGCATATACCCAGAGAAAACCATAATTCAAAAAGACACATGCACCCCAATGTTCATTGCAGCACTATTTACAATAGCCAGATCATGGAAGCAACCTAAATGCCCATCGACAGATGAATGGATAAAGAAGATTGGTACATATATATAATAGAATATTACTCAGCCATAAAAAGGAACAAAATTGGGTCATTTGTAGAGACGTGAATGGATCTAGAGACTGTCATACAGAGTGAAGTAAGCCAGAAAGAGAAAAACAAATGTATATTAACACATATATGTGGAACCTAGAAAAATGGTACAGATGAACTGGTTTGCAGGGCAGAAATAGAGACACAGATGTAGAGAACAAAAGTATGGAAATCAAGGGGTGAAAGTGGCTGGGGTGGTGGTGGTGGTGGGATGAATTGGGAGATTGGGATTGACATATACCCACTAATATGTATAAAATAGAGAACTAATAAGAACCTGCTGTATAAAAAATAAATAAAATAAAATTCAAAAATTGAAAAAAAAAAGATTTAATCATAATCGTATAGAAATTTATAGCCCTTCGGGCACCTTACAACCACATCAAAAGGGCTCCGGTGTGATAACAGTGGAATTTTGCTAAAAGAACTGCAAGATTCAGACCCAATTTAGGAAGGAGTTCTTAACAAAACCCAAAGACAACAGTAGAGAAAAAATAAAAATAAGGAAACTAGGGGAAATTTAAGCCTCGGGCTCCAAAAGCTACAACAAACATAAACATAGCACATCTCTCAGCCAGATTTACATAAAACCTGACGTTAAAATCCTAATTACCACATATCCTATTACCTGATACATCTTGTCTGGCTTTTAACAAAATAATCACAAAGCATGCCAAAGGCAAGAAAAAGCACAGTCTGAAGAAACTAAACAAGCATCATAACCAGACTCAAATATGATATAGATTTTGAGTAAGTGCATTTTACCACAATTTTTAAGAAAAGAATAATGTCTTTAAGTTTCAACCATGCTGTAGCATGTGTCAAGCTTTCCTTCCTTTCTGGATTGAATAATATTCTATGTATATAACACATTTTCTTAACCATTCGTCTGTCAACGGACACTTGAATTGCTTCTACCTTTTGGCTATTATGCTAAATATTGTGTTAAAGTCCCTGTTTTTAATTCTTTTGAATATATATGCAGAAGTGGAATTGCTGGATCATATGATAATTCTATGCTTAATGTTTTGAGAAATTACCATACTGTTTTCCACAGGTGCTGCACCATTTTACATTCCCAACCACTAGCAAAGCACAAGTTACAATTTCTCTACATCTTTTCCAACACTTTTTCTTTTCTTTTTTTTTATAATGGTCATCCTAATATGGCTGAAGATTCCTGGTGTACTGTAAAACTTGTTTATTTCTAGGATCTGTGAAGTAGAATCAAAAGAAATTCCTGTTACTCCGGACAAGAATACAGGGGACGTGCCAAGTATATCTGCAGTGAACATGAGCCAAGGGATTAAACCCTTTGTTTACTTTTGAAGATGTTCCCTCTAGGGGAACTGACAACCACATAAACATAAGCAGCATGCCCCATAGAACCATATGAGGCCAGACAGATATCCATTTACTTCATCAGTTATATCATCTCATAACCTAAAGATAAAAAAAGGATAGTTACTTTCACAGTCACCAAAACAACTGAAGTAGAGATACCTGGGTTTTCTAAAAATACCTCCAAATTCATATTCTGCACTCATAGTATGTTGCTTGTGTCACCTCCTATGTTGATAGATATATATGGGTGTATATATATACACATATACAGATATATATATATATATATATATACACAAAATTTGTATCTTCAGTCAAATGTTTCTTTTCCACAGGCACATATTTCTAATAGCTTATCCAGCACTTTGAAAATGAATAGTCTATAAAGACAGCCATGGTTTCCACCCAAATCTGGCTCTCGTGCAGAGGTCCCTGTCTCGGTCAGTGGTAACAGCATCCATCTGTCGTGTGAAGCAAACCTCTGGGAGTCACTCTTGACCCCTCGCTCCCACACCCACTGTCCCTATATTTAAATAAGTGCTCTAGATTTTATCTACTACATTTTATTAATTCTCTTTCCTTACTTCCATATCGAATGATGCCATTTTACTCCAAACCACCACTATCTCCAACCTGAAATAACGCCATGCGTCTTAACTGTTTCCTTCGTGTCCATTTTGCCCTTTTAATCTACACAAAGCCAGAGTGAACTTTAAGCAACATACATATCACCAGTCTCTTAGAATGTTTCATGGTTTACCATTTGTTTAAGTATGTTTACCATTTGTTTCTGTACAGTTTAGCCTTGAGTATACCTTCACCTAAACTTGACACGTATGTGTTTGTCTTCCCTTTGTTCCCTAAAACCTCCTTCACCAGCTGTATTCTCTGCCTGTAATAAAAGTCATTTATGTTTCTTCCTCTTTTCTAATGACACCATTTTTATTCTTCAATACATCTTTCATCTCTTATTTCATGTAACTTCCTTAATGAAACCCCCCCGAAACATCCCCCAAACTGATTAGAATTCTGTTCATGCTCTCATAGATCTTATTCAATATATATTCCACTTACTATAGCAAACTCAATATCTTCCTCTCTTGCTTACAAGCTCTCTGGTTTTTTTCACCAGATGGAGCAATTAGCGCAGGGCAGCCCTATGGTAGATGCTCAGTAACTAACGCTGAAAGAATAAGCAAATGGTGAGATGGACGACCGGCAGAGAGAAGCATGAAGTGTCAGAAGGAATACTGGTTCTTTTGGGAACTAGAGAAGTCAAATCCTTTTTATTTCTGGCCTAAGATATTCAAGATTATGATTTAACTGCACATGGAGCAAATTATAGTCATGCAGGCAGAACTGCTCAGGCCTTAAGAATAATGCCTAATGATATTAAAACGGCTTGCAAAATCTTAGAAAATCCATGAAGTATCCAAACCCTGAATTTCATATCCTTGAAATCCATAGAGACTTATGTCAGGTGGTTAACCCTTTCCTTATACAAATCAGGTTTTGATTCAGAGGACTGCAAAGTTGTATTCCTGAGCCAGCCTAACCTAGGTAAAACAATCCCACAGTGGAGGAATAACTTTCTAACACACATCTTTACATTAAACACTCACAGAAAGTGACCACAGGTATAAGCCTTAAATGAATGTGTAATTCATTATGAATGGAATTCCCAATACTTAGTTGTTATTCCTAAAAGATCCAGGAAGTTTTCTAACTTAAAATTAAATTAATCATATATATTGTAGGCATTATATTTCACTTTTGAATTTACGTTGCATGTAAGGACCACATGGGCAGGGATTGTCTTCCATTTTGTCCATGACCACTTTACCAGGACCTAGAAGACTGACAGAAACATAATAGGTACTATTTTTGAGTGAAATTCCTTCATTTAAATAACCAGCTTGTGTGTGCATGGGCACTCATGCGATATTTTACCTTAGAATTTAATAAGTGAATGATGATTTAACAGGTCTAGGCAAATGCAGCCTCATTCATTCATTCACTAAAATCTTATAAAGCTCTATGCCAGAAAGTATAAGGTGTCAAAGAACAAAGAAAACACAAGGGCTCACAATCTAGTGAAAGACAGAAATGTAAATGTTAAAAAAAAAAAATAATAATAATAATTGATGTAAATTTCTACAGGTAAAATTTTAAAAGTAAGTCAAAAGACAAAATCTGAAGGAGGGAATGGTTAAGATTGCCACTTAGGAGAAGAAGATAATCTTTATAGGGGAGATAGTTTTTGATCTGTAAAGATCAAAAATCAGGAGGTGTTTACCTGGCACATGGTGGAAAGGTGCTGGGCATGCCAGGATTGCAGGCATATAAGCAGGCCCTCAAAGGAAGAGGCAGGTGTCTACAGGAATCTGCAGGTGGTCTGGCCAAGAGTCACCAAAGAATTCAGAAGACTAGGAGAAGTTACACTTTCTTCGTTTTCAGACATGTGAATTGTTAGGTTTGAACCAGCTTTCCAGTTATTATTAGTGGCTTTCTATGATCTAAATGAATACAAAATAAACCTATGCAGTTTATTCCATCATGCTGTGTTTAGAAGTATATGGAAAATGTCCTAAAAAAATGCACTTAACTTATACACATACAGACTGTGTTATGCTTTTCTCTACTCATCCAAAAAGTGCTTTAATCAGATCATGATTATTTTAGCCTTATTAACTGCTTTCCCATTCTTATTCAGAATATGTGACACCTCATATATTAACTCCTTTAAATTTTTATTTTATTTGATAAAAAATTAGAAGTCTATCTTTTGTGCCACGCTCATTTTATTCAGGTATTTGTCTTTTGATAAAGTTATTATTAGCCTTGTAATTATATTCACAAAATGAGGACATTATATTACTGTCCTTACTTTACTATAAATGATAAATCTCCTTGTTTTCCTTGTTTTGTTTTTGTGTTTTGTTTTTTGCACATGCCATGCGGCTTGTAGTATCTTAGTCCCCCAGCCAGGGATTGAACCCTGGCCCTCGGCATTGAAGGCGTCCTAACCACTGGACCGCCAGGGAATTCCCCAATCTCCTTGTTTTTAATCACAGTGCAAACATGAAGCTTCAGGAGCTAAAACCCCAAATTAAAATATTAAAGAGCATCAATGTTTCAGTGTTGAGCTAGGAGTTTTTCTGGTTCAAAGGAACTTGGCATGTAATGCAGTCCTGGTGCCTTGTTCCCCCAGTCTGCAATTTTTCCAAATTTGATTTTGGGACTGATCATTCCTAAATTGAATTAGACATTTTTTTAAACCATGTCTAACAAGAATGCAGGAAAGAAAACTAGTTTGAACTCTGCTTCTGGTGCCAAGAGTATTATTTAATGAGGTAAACACTGGTAATTGTGTTTAGTTCAATAACACTTTTAATTACGGTTGAGCTCTCCTTGAGAGTCTATGGATTTTCCTGATGCAAAATAAACAGCTGAAAGCCAAGTGAAGGCAACCTCATGGATTTCTGTTGCCTAATTAAAGTGCAGACACATCACTTTTCCCATTGCTGCCCTAGACAAAATAAGCTTTTGCTTATAGTTTCATAGTCAAAATTACTTTTTGTTTTTGTATGGAACTAATACAATTGTATCTTTAGCTTCTGTATATCTTGTGTACTTATCCTTGTGTCTGGAACATAATGAGCATTTGATTAATTTCTCTTGAATGAAGAAAAGGTTACTAAAACATATAATGCAGAGAAATATGATTTGTTGATTTGGGATGATTTTGCCTATTTCTAGGTATAGACAATGAAAGATTAATGATACATTTTCAGAACCAATTTCCTCTATGTCTTTCCACTTTCTATGCATTGTTTCCCCACATCGTCCTCCATGTTCATTCTGAAATGAGAAACGGGAGAGAATATTAATGCACCCAGGTTTGCTGATCACCAGCCTTCTGGCAACATTTATTTCCTTTGGAGAGTTTCATCCACATTTGCTAAATACATAGTGACAAAGTAAATCAGTGACAAAATTAACTGGAATCACTCTTAGGCTTTTTTTGTTGTTGGTCATCCAACAGTCCCTGCTTCATGTGAAAAGGACTATTTCATAGAGAAAGACAACATCCATCATACACATGTACGTTCTGGGGTCAGTATTTCTGAATGAAAAGAGACAAAGGAAATGATGTAAAACCAATTAAGACATGATATTTCCACTTCTTTTTTTTTTTTTTTTTTTTTCTTTTTCTGATTCACGTTTTGGTCTTAAGCATATCTGGCCAAGAGAAATAAGCTAGTTTATAGATCATCAGTTAAGCAAGTCAGTTAATGGAACAAGGATCTATATAAACTAGATGGAAAAAAAAATCAAGTGTGGCATTTCCTGAAATATTGAGAGGTGCAAAGCATTTGCTCTTGTTGCCAATAGGATTTTCGTTCTTGAGTTTCTTCCATTTTTGACACCCATGAACAGATAACGTTGTCAGAATTTCTTCCCAGAAGTTAACATTTCCTGAATCTGCAGCATCAGTAAGAAGGAGCTTAGTCAATAGGAAATCATCATTAAAACCTACAGCAGCATGACAAAACAGCTAAACCAAACACCCCCTCTCAGAGACTGTCGGTAGAAACAAAGTTGGGATCAGTAATGCCATGTTTTGTAAACTGAGAAACCCCATCCTCCCATCACTGCTGAGCATCTCCCCTCTTAGCAAAGCCACTGAGGAAAACAGTCTACTCTCAGATTTAGGAAATTTTCCCTTTTATTTCCTCTGTTCATTGAGGTGCATGTTCTCAAAATCAACCGGGAGAGTATGTGTACCCAAGCAGATGCCGTTCTTAAATAAATCAGAGCATATCTCATTTTATATCTAAAGCATTTAAACATCAAAATTCAGAGTTTTGTCTACATGAGAGGAGGATTAAGCAAAATATTTACTGTAGATTTATAGATATAATTATATTATCCCAGTGGCTGTTAAAAGATAAGAGGTTTTCTACTTGCCTTCCAGATTAACATTTTCAGGATTTGCAACTGAATAACAACAATAAAAATTGCAAATGAAAATATTGCTTTTATATTCTAATTTGAGGAGTTCAAGAAACGTATCATTTTGATGGTGTTTGCTTTTGCACAAAATAGGCTTTATTGAAAAACAAACGTCATTTTTATTCTACTGTGTAGGTGAATTATATGTATTCTTCTTTTCCACATGGAAATCCTGTAAGGTTTTGCAGTCCTCCTATGTAATAAATATAATACTTAGCATGAGCTTCACAATACAATCTGTTAAGCAGTCTGTGGGATGGAAAGACTGGGAAGTGAAAAGAATACACACCAGACTTTTAAAAAGACTTAAGGCATCTTATCTACCTCAATGCAGTTGTGTCACAGCACAGATGATTTTGCTTTGGTAAGTAAATCAGCTGCCACAAAGAGAAGGTCACTTATTTGACCTAAGTCCAATCTTGTCTTTGGACACCTACCTCTCCTGATTTCTACATCTCTGAATTAGCAAAATGACAGGGAAGAATAAAAAGATGCAATGCTTTGTTTTACTGGATTAGTCTGAAAGAGGAGTTTCTATGCCAACTCTATATTAGGGTCAGGATTTAATAAATTTCTATAAAATTATGTAGAAGAATGGATGAGGGAAATTAAAATTTTACAAAGCTGATATTGTCCATTACAGGTATTTTACAGGGGCGACATGAGGTGCACCTCTCCCAGCAACACAGGTGGTGTCAAAAAATACAATAGTCTGCCCGTAGTAGCTGAACCAGAAGCATGTAACATGAGAAGAATTATGTGTCCATACCTGGAAAGTGATTAACAGGTTTCAAGAGAATCCTTTAATCTTGGCCTTCTGTAGCTCAAATCTCTGCTCTATAAAACCTCAGGAACTCATAAAATACAGTCTTAACCCTGAATCATAGTACCATCTTGTAAATATATTGACTTTTCCTTTGGACAATAATGAGACGAGTATAATGTGGAAATGCTCAGACAGAAAGGAGAGAGAAGGGTGTGTGTGTGTGTGAGAGAGAGAGAGACAGAGACAGAGACAGAGACAGAGGAACAGAGAGAGAAAGGATGGCTCAGACAAATGACCAAAAAAGTAGAAGAAAAATTGAGAAAAATAGGTGGAAACACCTTGAAAGTGATATAAAATATTGGTGCATACAGAGTTTAAAGTGCTAGAATTCAGCATCATAGCTCACACTTGTTTAAGTAGACAAGGAAAAAGAAAGAGTACAGAAGGGAATATTCAAAGAAATTATAATGCATGTTAAACATCACAAAGACTATAGGAAGATTTTTTTCTACAAAAGTAAGAGAGAGGCGTACGGTGAGCTGAATAGAAAATCATTTTCCTCCAAGAGAGTATTTAAAACCAGGATGGAAGAAACATGCTAGGCAACCTAAAAGTTTCTGAATATCTGTGTGCCTAAGAAAGCCAGGATCTCAGTTAAGTTCAGGCTGTTCATGAATCTGACTCCTGGCTTTAATGCAGTATACATCTCAAGTCAGTGCAGTTATGTGGGAGTGAGAACAACAATTTTCATTATATTCTCTTCTCCTTCTGTCAATAAAGGCAGATAGTAATTTTAAAATCTAAGCTGGCATTCCCAAGAGCAAGATATCTTTCAACACTTTGTTTTATCTTAAATGTTCCAGGGATTGTTATGAGTCTACCGTATAACTGTATTTGTTTTAACATAGCAATTTACCATGTGGTGCAATGGGCATTCCAGGAAGATGTATCATGTATATACAAGGATTTGAAAGGGTAGCCCAACACTACAGGTACCAAGGAATCTTCCAATCCTGTCTGAGACAAAAGGTGCTTTTTGTAATGAAATAATAAATTACCATTCCATCCTTGAAAGGATATTGATTGGAAGCCAGCATCCTAATCTGTTCCTCCTTAGCTATTTGGCTAATACAAATTTAATTAATCTTTCTGGGTCTTGGTTACTTTGTCTTCCTTATAATAAAGGGTGTGTTTAACGCCTTTCTGGTGTACACAGCACACTTTTTCTCCATTGCAGCTGCTGCATGCACAGCCATGCACCCAGCCAGCTCCTTCCGGCCTTCTACTCCCTACGCAGACACCACAATCAACGAGGCCTCCACAGAGCAAGCAAGGACCATCTTCTCAGACTATGGAGGTTAAAATACACATTCATCTTAACCAGGTCATATTTTTGTGTCCATTTCACAAATGAGCACACTGAATTACAAGTTGTGGAACGAGGAGAGGGACTTCTTCCCAGGGAGGTGGGTTCCACAGCCCTGCAAGCTAGTAAATAATAATAATATTCTATCCAGTAAACGTCCATTCACTGAGAGAAGTAAGGTCCTTCAAAGTCCAAAGGCCCTTCTCTTCCAGCTGTGTGAATGCTTGAAGCCATTCTAATGTACAATAGTGTGGAAGGCATCAATGGGCTTGTTGGGCTCTGCCAAAAAGACTGTTAGATTCGGAGAGTGAGGACAAACACGGCTCTTTCATTGCTCTGTTAGCAAACCAAACTTGGGTCCACTCACCCTAGTGCAGTAAAGCCAATCTACTGACATGAGGTTGTGATGAAGGAAAGCGCAGCTTTCATCGCAGGGCACCGAGCAAGGAGTCCAGACAGCTAATGCTCAAAATACTCAAACTCCCCAGTGGCTTTCAGCAAAGCATTTAAATGCCAGCAGAAGAAGGGGGGTCACAGGGTATGTGATCAGCTCATGCATATTTCTCTGATTGGTTAATGGTGAGGTAACAGGGTGGTGCCACATTATCTATTCTCAGGTCCTAGTAGGCCTGGGTGTTATGTGCTCATGATCATCCAGTAATTAACATCTTTTATTTGGTGGTGGCTTTAGCATCTGTAAGACAACTCAGGAAATGTGCATAAGATATTATTATCTAGGTACTTCAGAGAGGAGCTAAAGCAGAAGATATGGGGGAGGGGGTCTGTCCTGGGAAGGCCCTGTAGGTCCCTCTCGGTTACAGCATCAATAGCCTGGTCCTCATCTCAGCCCTATATCAAGCTTCTTCTCATTTGCTGTGCAGTAGGCCTGCTTTCTGGACAGGTCTCCAAATGTCTCATCTTATCAATTATGAGTTAAAAGAGTTAGATTCAAGATGAAACTCAGGGATGCTAGATTACAGGAAAAAAAAATTGTAGAACATAGTAGATCCTGAAGCCAAGAAAAAGCTGAAAGTATGGCTTTACAACTACAGGTGTATTTACAGGTATTCTGTGACCTCAGCCCAGCATGAAAGCAGAGCAGTAAAGGGACATTATTTTGTTGTTCTTTGCAGGAAATTGGTTATTAAAAGTCATGAAGGATTGATTTTTTTTTGAAACATAGATTTTTTTTTTTTCTATCCTGTAGTATTATACCAGAGATTTTGCAGTTTTGAAAAAGGGGGCTAAAAATTGGAGAATATTGAGTTAATAATCTTCTAAATACAAATGTTTATTTATACAAAGGGTAGACAGCTAAAATCAAATATTTCAATTATATGATACTTAAGATGCTAATGAGGTGTCATTCCATCATTATTATTTTAACAGTCAAAACTACAGGCTGAGTTTTATCTAATACCTGCTTTTTAAAATTAAATACCTATAAATAAAATGGTAATGAAGAAATACAAAATGATCCCTAAAATAGTAGGCAATTTTAAAAAGTAAAACTTTAAAATCTCTGTAGTGTATTGTAGGGGAGAATAGAGTAATTTCAGATAAGGACCCTGGAAGATATGCAGTTATTACTTGAATTTCTCATTTTTTTTCCAAGGCAGTTGAACTAATATTAGAGTGATATGGTAGGAAATTAAAAAGAAAAGAAAAAAAAAAAAAAAACAGACAAGGAAACAAACACAAATTTTTAAAGCCCATTGATTGTGAGGCTAGAAATTGTGTCTTTTCATCATGACTATAATTCACACTGTGACCTGGGTCAAGGCAGTTAGCCAGCCTGGGCACAGATGCCATCAGAGGCAATCACAGGTGGTCTTGCTCACCGGTGCTGAGCCCTGCAGGGCTTCCATGCCTCTCCTATTTGGCTGTGGCACGGGACAGAGGTGACATTCTTTGCCCTCTCTGCCCCATTCCCAATACCCTGCTCACTTTCCCTTTGATTCACTGCCACAGATGGGATCTAGTGAAAGAAACTACCCAGTTCACTCCCCACATTAGTTAATGCTTCAATTAGTTCTCTGAGGCTAATGCTATGAAAATATCAACAAATACTGAATATTTGCAGATAGGTAACATGAAATGAGTCAACATTTTAAATGATGGTTCCAAACTCAAAGGATTTTATTTTCTATCTTCTTAGTGTTTCTTTTCTGCCTCCCCTCTATCATGTTTCATATTACAATTCAAGGAACACACAAGCCTACTCTGATTTGTCTGCCCTTTTTGTTAATGCCACCAAGAATTTCAAACCCTTGCTTATATAGTGGAATGAATAAATGATTAAACTTAACTATTTCATAACTACAATATAATACACAGACAATGGAAAATGAAAAGACTGAGCAAAGAAATAAACATTCTTGAACAAAAGCAAAAGTATTCACTGGGAACATATAATCGGCAGCTACTAAATAAATGCTTTTAAGATATTTCTTGTACACAATCCCATTCATGTAGGTAAGAACTCCAACAGACAAAGGTGTAATTTATGAGCATGAAATTAACTCAAGGAATTAGTAAATTCCTTTTACTAATTGTTTTCAGTAAACAATGTTCTAATATATTCTTAATCTTATTTTATTTTTTATTTATTTACTTTTGGCCGCTTTGGTTCTTTGTTGCTGGGTGTGGCTTTCTCTAGTTGTGGCGAGCAGGGGCTACTCTTCATTGTGGTGAGCGGGCTTCTCATTGTGGTGGCTCCTCTTGTTGCAGAGCATGGACTGTAGGTGTGCAGGCTTCAGTAGTTGTGGCATGCGGGCTCAGTAGTTGTGGCTCACGGGCTCCAGAGCACAGGCTCAGTAGTTGTGGTGCATAGGCTTAGTTGCTCCGCGACATGTGGGATCTTCCCAGACCAGGGCTCGAACCTGTGTCCCCTGCATTGGCAGGCAGATTCTTAACCACTGTGCCACCAGGGAAGCCCCGAATTATATTCTTAATCTTAAAAGTACATTTATAATGGTTATCTGTTACCTTTCTCTTGTAAGTTAAATTTACATAAAGTAATTTAGAGCTCATGCATTTTCTCCATGTATAGATATCAGGAAAACTGGTAGGCTGTGCTTCCAGGGCTCTCTTTAATGACATTGTCAACAACAAATTGGCACTTTCCATCTACCTCTACAAGGATTAAATCATGTGCTGCTGCAGCTGCTGATTTTCAACACCCCCTGAAAGGAGTTCAGGGTGGAGAGCAGAAATAAGGCACTCTGTGCTCTGGGAAAAACTGGCAGAACAGGTCTTCAGATAGTTAGATATTTTCAGGAGCAGATTTATGAGCCCTGTATCTCCTCCTATCTAGAAAACCACTAAAATCCTTCATGGTGACGACTGCTCTCGTGACTAGAAGAAACCTTCTGCAAAAAATATGTGCTTGGTTGTATGCTGTCTCCTGGGCTATTGTCCTCATTTTGCCCCAAATAACACTTGATTCACCACTCTCATGTTGTGCATTTTTAAAGTTGACAGCATAGTGAACAATAAACTAGGCACCTCCTTGAGAAATGGCTAAGAAAACATATTTGTTTCTACTACAGAGTATCCATTGAAGGAGCTCCCTCTGTGAGATTTTCTTTGAGCATTGCCATGTAGAATAAAGCTTTACTTATAAATAAAGAGAATTTTAAGGAGATGACAGCACTCAAAGTATATTTCACTAAATTTTGATGGGATATTGAAAGAACAAGACTTTAAGGTTTCTGTAACAGCAAGTAAGATTCAGAAAGATGGAAGGAGGTCTTGGGAAGAAGCCTTCAGTGCTTGATGGAGCATTTAAGGTTCTGCTCTGTTTGGACAGAAGTAGGTAAAAAAAAGAAATCTCTGTCCAGAGGTGTTGGAGGTATCTTGGTTGCACTAGAGTTGTTTCCAGCTTGCTGCTATTACAATTCCTGTACAGAATTTCTTGTAGGTATGTGTATGCATTTCCTTAGGAAGTGTGCCTAAGAGTGACCCAAAGAGTATCTGTGCATAGTCAACTTTAGTAGATGCCGCAAAACAGTTTTTCAACGTAGATGTATCCATTTAAACTCCCACCAACAGTGACAAAGTTTCTCACTTTTCCACACCCTCACACCTGGTATGTAACTATACATTTTTAACTTTCTGGATGGATATATATAGCTGATTTTAACTTGCATTTCTGTGAGTGACTAGTGTGGTTGAGCCTGTTTACATATGTTTCTCAGATGCATGGATATATATTTTTTTGAATTTTATTTTATTTATTTTTTTATACAGCAGGTTCTTATTAGTTATCCATTTTACACATATTAGTGTCTCCATGTCAATCCCAATCTCCCAATTCATCCCACCACCACCACCCCACCAGCCACATTCCCCACTTGGTGTCCATACGTTTGTTCTCTACATCTGTGTCTCTATTTCTGCCCTGCAAACAGGTTCATCTGTACCATTTTTCTAGGTTCCACATATATGCGTTAATATACGACATTTGTTTTTCTCTTTCTGGCTTACTTCGTTCTGTATGACAAACTCTAGATCCATCCACGTCTCTACAAACGACCAAATTTCGTTCCTTTTTATGGCTGAGTAATATTCCATTGTACATATGAGCCACATCTTCTTTATCCATTCATCTGTCAATGGGCATTTAGGTTGCTTCCATGTCCTGACTATTGTAAATAGTGCTGCAATGAACATTGAGTACCTGTGTCTTTTTGAATTATGGTTTTCTCTGGGTACATGCCCAGTAGTGGGATTACTGGGTCATATGGTAGTCCTATTTTTAGTTTTTTAAGGAACCTCCATACTGTTCTCCATAGTGGCTGTATCCATTTACATTCCCACCAACAGTGCAAGAGGGTTCCCTTTTCTCCACACTATCTCCAGCAGTTGCTGTTTGTAGATTTTCCGATGATGCCCATTCTAACTGGTATGAGGCAATACCTCATTGTAGTTTTGATTTGAATTTCTCTAATAGTTAGTGATGTTCAGCAGCTTCTCATGTGCCTCTTGCCCATCTGTATGTCCTCTTTGGAGAAATGTCTATTTAGGTCTTCTGCCCATTTTTTGATTGGGTTGTGTGTTTTTTTTAATATTGAGCTGCATGAGCTGTTTATATATTTTGGAGATTAATCCTCTGTTCATTGATTCATTTGCAAATATTTCTCCCATTCTGAGGGTTGTCTTTTCATCTTGTTTGTAGTTTCCTTTGCTTTGCAAAAGCTTTTAACTTTCATTAGGTCCCATTTGTTTATTTTTGTTTTTATTTCCATTACTCTAGGAGGAGGATCAAAAAGGATCTTGCTGTGATTTATGTCAAAGAGTGTTTTTCTTAAGTTTTCCTCTAAGAGTTTTATACTGTTCAGTCTTATGTTTAGGTCTCTAATCAATTTTGAGTTTATTTTTGTGTGGGGTGTTAGGGAGTGTTCTAATTTCATTCTTTTACATGTAGCTGTCCCCACTTATTGAAGAGACTGTCTTTTCTCCATTGTATATCCTTGCCTCCTTTGTCATAGATTAGTTGACCTAGGTGCATGGGTTTACCTCTGGGCTTTCTATCCTGTTCTATTGATCTATGTTTCTGTTTTTGTGCCAGTTCCATACTGTCTTGATCACTGTAGCTTTGCAGTACAGTCTGAAGTCTGGGAGCCTGATTCCTCCAGCTCCATTTTTTTCCCTCAAGAATGTTTTGGCTATTTGGGGTCTTTTGTGCCTCCATAGAAATTTTAAGATTTTATGTTCTAGTTCTGTAAAAAATGTCATTAGTAATTTGATAGGGATTGCATTGAATCTGTAGATTGCTTTGGGTAGTATGGTCATTTTCACAATATTGATTCTTACAATCCAAGAACATGATATATCTCTCTATCTGTTTGTATCATCTTTAATTTTTTTCATCAGTGTCTTATAGTTTTCTGCATAGAGGTCTTTTGTCTCTCTAGGTAAGTTTATTCCTAGGTATTTTATTCTTTCTGTTGCATTGGTAAATGGGAGTGTTTCTTTAATTTTTCTTTCAGGTTTTTCATCATTAGTGTATAGGAATGCAAGAGATTTCTGTGCATTAATTTTGTATACTGCTACTTTACCAAATTCATTGATTAGCTCTAGTAGTTTTCTGGTGGCATCTTTAGGATTCTCTATGTATAGTATCATGTCATCTGCAAACAGTGACAGTTTTACTTCTTCTTTTCCAGTTTGTATTCCTTTTATTTCTTTTTCTTCTCTGATTGCTGTGGCTAGGACTTCCAAAACTATGTTGAATAATAGTGGTGAGAGTGGACATCCTTGTCTTGTTCCTGATCTTAGAGGAAATGCTTTCAGCTTTTCACCATTGAGAATGATGTTTGCTGTGGCCTTTATTATGTTGAGGTAGGTTCCCTCTATGCCAACTTTCTAGAGAGTTTTTATCATAAATGAGTGTTGAATTTTATCAAAAGATTTTTCTGCATCTATTGAGATGATCATATGGTTTTTATTCTTTAATTTGTTAATACGGTGTATCACATTGATTTGCATACATTGAAGAATCCTTGAATCACTGGGTTAAGTCCCTCTTGATCATGGTGTACGATCCTTTTAATGTGTTGTTGGATTCTCTTTGCTAGTATTTTGTTGAGGATTTTTGCACCTATATTCATCAGTGATATTGGTCTGTAATTTTCTTTTTTTGTAGTATCTTTGTCTGGTTTTGGTATCAGGGTGATGGTGGCCTCATAGAATGATGTTTGGGAGTGTTCCTTCCTCTGCAATTTTTTGGAAGAGTTTGAGAAAGATGGGTGTTATCTGTTCTCTAAATGTTTGATAGAATTCACCTGTGAAGCCATCTGGTCCTGGACTTTTGTTTGTTGAAAGATTTTTAGTCACAGTTTCAATTTCATTTCTTGTGATTGATCTGTTCATATTTTCTATTTCTTCCTGGTTCAAACTTGGAAGGTTATACCTTTCTAAGAATTTGTCCATTTCTTCCAGGTTGTCCCTTTTATTGGCATAGAGTTGCTTGTAGGAGTCTCTTAGAATGCTTTGTATTTCTGAGGTGTCTCTTGAAACTTCTCCTTTTTCATTCTTAATTTTATTGATTTCAGTCCTCTCCCTCTTTTTCTTAATGAGTCAGGCTAATGGTTTATCAATTTTGTTTATCTTCTCGAAGAACTAGCTTTTAGTTTTACTGATCTTTGCTATTGTTTTCTTTGTTTCTATTTCATTTATTTCTGCTCTCATCTTTATGATTTCTTTCCTTCCACTAACTTTGGGTTTTGTTTGTTGTTCTTTCTCTAGTTCCTTTAGGTGTAAGGTTAGATTGTTTACTTGAGTTTTTCTTGTTTCTTGAGGTAGGCTTGTATTGCTATAAATTTCCCTCTTAGAACTGCTTTTGCTGCATCCCATAGGTTTTCGATCCTCGTGTTTTCATTTTAATTTTTCTCTAGGTATTTTTTATTTCTTCTTTGATTTCTTCAGTGATCTCTTGGTTTTTTAGTAATGTATTGTTTCGCCTCCAAAGGTTTCTATTTTTTACAGATTTTTTCCTGTTATTGATATCTAGTCTCATAGCATGTGGTCAGAAAAGATCCTTGATACAATTTCAATTTTCTTAAATTTACCAAGGCTTGATTTGTGACCCAAGATATGATCTATCTTGGAAAGTTCCATGAGCACTTGAGAAGAAAGTGTAATGTGCTGTTTTTGGATGGAATGCCCTATAAATATCAATGAACTCTATCTGGTCTATTGTGTCATTTAAAGCTTGTGTTTCCTTATTAATTTTCTGTTTGGATGATCTGTCCAATGGTGCAAGTGAGGTGTTAAAGTTCCCCACTATTATTGTGTTACTGTTCATTTCCTCTTTTATAGCTGTTAGCAGTTGCCTTATGTATTGAGGTGCTCCTATGTTGGGTGCATATATATTTACAATTGTTATATCTTCTTCTTGGATTGATCCTGACATTTTGTAGTTCCCTTCTTTGTCTCTTGTAATAGTCTTTATTTGAAAGTCTATTATGTCTGATACGAGTATTGCTACTCCAGCTTTCTTTCGATTTCCATTTGCATGGAATATCTTTTTCCTTCCCTTCACTTTCAGTCTCTATGTGTCCCTAGGTTTGAAGTGGGTCTCTTGTAGACAGCATACATATGGGTTTTGTTTTTGTATCCATTCAGTGAGCCTGTGTCTTTTGGTTGGAGCATTTAATCCATCACATTTAAGGTAATTATCGATATGTATATTCCTATTACCATTTTCTTAATTGTTATGCGTTTGTTTTTGTAGGTCCTTTTCTGCTCTTTTGTTTCCCACATAGAGAAGTTCCTTTAGCATTTGTTGTAGAGCTGGTTTGATGGTGCTGAATTCTCTTAGCTTTTGCTTGTCTGTAAAGCTTTTGATTTCTCCATCAAATCTGAATGAGCTCCTTGCCGGGTACAGTTGGTTGTAGGTTCTTCCATTTCTTCACTTTAAATATAGCATGTCACTCCCTCTGACTTGTAGAGTTTCTGCTGAGAAGTCAGCTGTTAACCTTATGAGAGTTCCCCTGTATGTTATTTGTCATTTTCCCCTTGTTGCTTTCAATACTTTTTCTTTGTCTTTAATTTTTTTCAATTTTATTACTATGTGTCTCGGAATGTTTCTCCTTGGGTTTATCCTGCCTAGGATTCTCTGTTCTTCCTGGACTTGGGTGGCTATTTCCTTTCCCATGTTAGGTAAGTTTATGACTATAATCATCTCTTCAAATATTTTCTCAGGTCGTTTCTCTCTCTCTTCTCCTTTTGGAACCCCTATAATGCAAATGTTGTTATGTTTAATGTTTTCCCAGAGGCCTCTTAGGCTGTCTTCATTTCTTTTCATTCTCTTTTCTTTATTCTGTTCCACAGCAGTGAATTCCACCATTCTGTCTTCCAGGTCACTTATCTGTTCTTCTGCCTCAGTTATTCTGCTATTGATTCCTTCTAGTGTATTTTTCATTTCAGTTATTGTATTGTTCATCCCTGTTTGTTTGTTCTTTAATTCCTTTAGGTGTTTGTTCTTTAATTCTTCTAGGTCTTTGTTAAACTTTTCTTGCATCTTCTTGATCTTTGCCTGCATTCGTTTTCCGAGGTCCTGTATCATCTTCACTATCATTATTCTGAATTCTTTTTCTGGAAGATTGCCTATCTTCACTTCATTTAGTTGTTTTTCTGGGATTTTATCTTGTTCCTTCATCTGGTACATAGCCCTCTGCCTTTTCATCTTATCTAGCTTTCTGTGAATGTGGTTTTTGTTCCACAAGCTGCAGGATTCTGGATACCTCTTTTTTTTTATGTGATTTTCTGCTTTTTCCTGATTCATGTGAAAATGTTATCATACATTCTGAATATGGGTTCTTTGACAATTATATGTATTACGAATGTCTTCTTCAGCTCTGTGCCTTGAAAGTTTCACATTTATATCTATAATAATCCATCTCAAATTGACTTTATGCTTGGTGTGAGATAGGGGACAATAGTCACCTTTAATTTTCCTGTGGATATATAATTTGTCAATCACATTTACTGAAAAGACCATCCATCCTTTCTCATTGCATTACAGAGTGTAAAAAATAAATTTAAAATCCTCTAAGAAAACATAAAAATAAGAGAAATTCCTTAAATAAAGGACATAGAAAATGGACCCGGTGTGGTTAACAGGGACCCAAAATAAAATAGAGCCAGGCAGTCATGGCAGACCTGGGGTTCAGTCACATACACTGTGTTCTTAGAAAAACCACAAATAGACAACTATGAGGACTTCTGATTCTGCTAAGAGTTCTGTTACTGAACTCAGATCTGGCTGCTTGCTGCTTGAAAGACAATACTTGAAGAAAAGGTGTTTGTAGGAAAGGAAAGTTTGTTTTATTCTGGAGATCAACAACCTGGGGAGAAAGCAGACTCTATGTACAAAGGCCAACTCCCTCCCTGCTGATCAGGGGGAAGAGATTTTAATGAGAAGTTTCAGGGGTATAAGCAGAGGGAGGGGGTTACATGCAGAAACATCACAGTCAGCTTGGACTATCATCTTGAAATTGGTCATGTGGTGGTCTGATCAGTGTCATCTTGATTATTTTAAGTACAGTTAGTCTTCAGTTCAAGTGTTGGTTTGTTCCCATTTCCTTGAGGCCAGTTCTTGGAATTGCGGCAGCTTATGTCATGGCTACCATCTGGTCATCATGTAGTTAACTTCTTCCACCTAGTGGAGGTTTCAGTATCTATGAAACAGCTCAAAGGATATGGCTCAGAATATTATCTATAGCCCTTGAGGAGGAACTAAAGGTCCTTGACTTTGTGTAATGGTTAAACTATTATTATCTTGTCTGGTTGACTACTTTCCTTTAGTTCTGCATTTTCTCACTTCTTTGATTAAATTTATTCTTTGACTAAAGTTTTTATACAGAGAATAGGCAGGTGGAGGATATGAGCAGGGCTTGGGTGTCTGTCTGGGGAAGGCCCCATAGGGTCCTACTCCCTTACAGTCCTACCTGGAAAATCTCCTATGACAACCAATCACAGAATACTGCAATCATGCTGCAGGGACTTGTGGTCAGGCTGCAAGGGTAATCCAGCCCCCTTACAAATCTCTGAGATGAGGTTTCTGTGGTTTTTACTTTTAAAAATTTCTCACCCCTTCCTCAGAATGGACTTTCTTTCACAGCCAAAAGTCACCCTGGTTTGTAAACCCTGTGAACAAAAAATCTGTCCCTTTGCTTCAAGATAAAACCCAATTATTTTTCTGGGATTTATTTCCAATTTAGGAGGATAAGTGATACCTACTATATTTTTGCATTTGTTGTTTGGTAAATTAGGTGATTGTATATTTGTAAGACTATTTCTAAAATTTCTATTTTATTCCGTTTGTCTATTTTTCTATTCCATACCAATTATTTAATTAGTAATTAATTACTTTCCATTTCAAATAAGTATTGATAAAAGGTGTATAATTCCTTCAGATTTCTTCTTCAACATTTACTTAACCATTCTTGGTTATTTTTATTTACCTATCAGTTTTAGTATTAATTTTTCAATATCCACAAATTTAGATCTGTTGCATTTTAAAGTTGCATATAGTTTTGAAAAATAACATTTAAATTATTTTTTAAGATCTATAAATCTCAGTCTTAATGCTCTCTTCCTTTCATGACATTAGACAGGCTATATAAGTATTAGAGAAAATATTTAATAACAAAGTTTATTTTCTTTATAGATCAAATCCTGTACATTATCTACAATTTATTTTGGGTTTTCATGGAAAGTAGTGTAATGACTTTATGATTTTCTATGTTTCTATTCAACTTTCCAGACAAATTATTGAATAAAACTTTGTACAGTATTACACAAATTACATATTCCATAATACTATGATGTTAGGAATCTGTTGTAAGAAAATTGAGAGATTATTATTCAAAAGGGATTATCTGATCCAGTGAGAATGCAGTGGTTACTGCTAAATCCAATATCCTATTGTTAGTAGTTTAAATGTGACGCATAATTCAGAGAGTAAGGAATATTTGTCTTGTTCAAGGTCATAGATATTGTTAATGCTAAAGTAAAAAAAAAAGTCAGATGACTGCCACTCAGAAATTGTTTGCACTGAAATAACATTAAAAATCAAGTTGAGGAAAAATTGAAAGTCTCTCCATTACAACTGTTAACTTGTTCTTAAAAATAGGTTAAAGAAAAGAATAAAGAGGATTTGAATAAACATTTTGAAGTGAATAATTTCAGGTAATACATTTAGATAAATGGAAATTTTTCCCCCAAAACTGAGTATCAGAGTTTGTGCCTGAATTTAAGTGATTTTTTTTTTTCTAGCACCAACCATGCACAGTACTGGTACTTATTAAATAGTTACAATCTATAATCTTTTTGAAATCCTTTCCTTTATTTTCAAATTCCAAAACCCCTACTATAATTGAAAAGCTACCAAGGGGAGTTTGCTATTGTAGTAGATTCTAATTTGGATTCAGGATTCCTTTTTTAGTGGACTTCTACCCAATAGAGGGATAAAATGAGGGAGAAACTTTTAGGGAAACAACTTCAACTAGTAGAGAAATGGGGAAAATGGATTTTCAAAAACAAGAATAAAAACTGTTTTGGGAGTGTTAAGCTTTATGGAACCTACCATTTTTGGTATTTATATATAGAAAAGTTAAATTCTGTTTATTAAAAAAAAATGCAACAGACAAATATCACTGAGGCATTTTGCTCTAAGGAATAATGTCTGGACTTAGCCTGGTTTTCTGCAGCCACACTAATGGATTATGACTTTCTCCTCAAGGGAAGTGTTCACTTCAGAACTTTTGATTAACCTGCTCAGGTCAAAGATATCAAAAGAATAAACAGCAACAGAGAAAATCAAATGTTCCTGTGGGAAGATAGGGGAGCAAAGAGCAAATTGACAGGGCTTGAGATTCTGAGATTCATCAGGCTTATGAAAGTTGAAAGTCACGAACCTTTTCAAAGTTGTGTGGCTAAAAGTGGTAGAGAGCATTTCCTGAAGAAACAGTTGGACTTCTCGCCACTTAATTTTGCCCCTCGGGTCCGTGGTGAGCATGAGTTCTCCATAACCCAGGGCTGGGTGATATCATGTCTCTTACCAATTTGTAAAGCACTGACATGTTTTATTAATATGCTTCTTATTCTTCAGCCCAGATATTAATAAAAAATGAGAAAATCAGCTTTGGAGATGTGATCTGTCTTGCACCCTGTCTGATGAACTAATATAATGTCTGCTATAAACATTCACTTAGACTATATTTAAAGGCTTTTTGCTAAGCCACATTTCTGAGACACCCTGAGTTCCCTAAAATCTGATGACAGCATCCCAAGTGATACACTGAAATACATGTGCTTTGTTCTCTTCATTTTCTAAATATACTGATCACAATTTAGAACTGAAAATGATGGATGAGAACACCAGCTGGTTGACTTAAAAGTGTTGACCTGTTATTCTATATTTTAGATATCCTCAGTAACAAAAGTAAAACTAAGTTTCATATCCCACTTTAGACAATGTGCATTACAACATAAATTAAGAATAATTTGAGAACATGTCCATTTTGTATTCTCGATCCTAATGTAATAATTTTATTGTGGTAATAGGCATTAACTTCAAAATATTTCAACTGTTGGCTGGTTGATCACTATGTGACAAATTACTATTTGATGTAAAAGAGGTATTTACACCTCAATAAACGTTCATTAATACTCCAGAAAATCCTCTGTAAACCAGAAAACTCAGTGAAACAAAGACTTGCTTAGATACACTAATGTGTTGGTTTTTTACTAAAGAGAGATTATAAAATACAATTAATTATGATATAAAAGCTACTTCCATGAACACATACTATGTAATTCAATTTAACTCACATTTTTGACATATTTAATATATCTAAATTTGCATCTATGATGTAACATATTCCCTTTAGAGGTCATGTGCATTTTTTACACATTTGATTGCAAGGAAATCTAAGCCAGCTTATTTTTTAATTTGGAATTTGAACATAATAAGGTGTAGGCTTAGTTAATATTAGTTTCTTAGAGAATAACTCCAAAAGCCATAATTTCATTTATCTTAACTAAAACTCCTTTTCAATGAGTTATGCTACTCTGTAACATTTTTCATATATAAAATTAAAATCGATGTTTTCAAAATCATCAAACATTCCCTTTATTCATTTACAACAATAAGACAGCAGTTTTAACTCATAGCCATCATGTCCTGCCAGTTGTCTGCTTGATTCTTTTTTCTTGGCAGCCAAGGTCATTTTGGCTTATCTGTGAGCCATGTCCCTAAACCATCCCTGTGTCATGTCCTAACTTTATGGGTAGATGGGGATTTCAGATGATAGGAGTATAAATTAAATGCCCAAACATCTCAGACTTAAAGTAGTCTGTTTTTTATCTGTGACCAAATTCCTGCATCCAATAGAAACTCTATAAATGGATTCTTCATTGTTTCCATCTATGAGGTAATTGGCTGGGTCATCTTTCTAAGAGCCCAGAACCTATTACTCTAATTTTTGACTTTGCTACCACCTTGAAAGAGCTAACTTTCTATTTTAAAATCTTGGGCTTATGGCTGGACCATCGCTACCTAATGATGACTCTTTCTAAAACCCCCTTCTTGATTCTTTCTCATACATTTTTCTTACCCACTTTTGTCTTATTTTTCAGTGCAGAGTGTGAGAATAGTGAAATGAGGTATATTCTACATGATGGTTATCTTCCAACATCTGCCCCTACCATCTTGTTTATATAATCAGAACTTTCACAGCCAGAGCTGCCAATTAGACGTCAGCCCTTCTGATGATGTTGACACAACCATACTCTTCATCACATCTAACTTGCTTCACTAGAAGCTGACTTCAGACACATTTGTGCTGTTCTCTGTCTACTGGCTCCACTGGCAAATATGAGCATTGGTGTTTTTATTTGGTGTTAAACTTAAGCAACTGACAAGCAGATAACATTCTCTCAAAAATTGTATTCCAAATAAATCTGAACAAATAAAATATCATTTTCTATAGACATATAATGTATACACTGAAACATTTGGAATCATCACTAGGCACTAACCTGTCTTTTATAGTAGTTGCATCAATGACATTAAGATTATTCTATGCTAGTGTGTGAATCCATATAAGAGAAAAGAGGAGAAGAGAGAAGAAGGAAGTAAAACTGTAATACATCTTCAGTTCAGCCAAACTTTGACACCGGGGTAATGCACTGATATTTTTCATTTAGTGCTGTCAGTTTTGAAGACCCTTACTCTGCACTGGGAATTCATTTTGGAAATATTACTAGCTGGAGGTTTTGTATGGACTCTAATGAAATCGTTACCAGGCACCTGCACAAGGACCTCAGCCTAATTCATTTTATTTCCATGCAAACTACACAACATTGTCATGATTGGATAATGAGAAATGATTGTTTTCCAGCCATAGATAGAAGGGAGCTGGCAAAAAGGGTTCCTCATTGAGGTTTGTGATGTGTCACCAAGAGAAAGAAAGTGGGGGAGGGGATTTGAAATGTCAGAAGCTTTCACTTTCTTGTAGATCCTTTATTTTCCTCAAGGCCACTCACTCACAAAATGCAAAAAGTGGAGTAAATGGGCAGACTAGAGCTGGTTACATCACAAAAAATTAAAAAAAAAACATGAGGTTTCTCCCACCTCATACCCTAGATTTCCTGATCCTCGTCTACAGTTTGTTCTGGTTTTGTCAGGAATCAGGAAGTAAGTCCTGAAGGAAGCCTGGAAGCTTTCCTCTGCCTGAGCACACATGGTGGTGTGACTTCATCCAGCCCCCTTTGCTTTCCATCGAATAGTCATTGGTTTGCTGACCCATGGTGTTGATTTAGTGCATGACTGCAGACCTTTTCCGTCCCTTCCAGCACTCACAACACTTTGGGTACATTTTAGTTAGAAGCTCCCTTAGCTGACCTCTACTCCAACACCCTACCCTATCCTTCTATGCCTTGACAACAGCACTGTTAATGGTTCAGTCCCTAGAAAATTACTGCTTCTGGATTTACAATATCTTAGGTGGGCCAAAAAACAGTGTTTGCATTAGTCTCCACAGAAATGGTAGAGGAATGACATTATGATTACCAAAGAGACTTCAGTGGTTTCAAGCTTAGGGAGATTTTTTTTGAAAATATAGAAATAAGTTTGTTCTTCACTAGGAAAGCTTAGGAAAAATAAATTTCCCAAAATAAATTGCAGAAGTCCAATAATTAGTTACTCTTAATGGAATTTTCCTTTTATTCTATGCATTAATACTAATGAATCCTTAACCACAAGCATCTAAAAGAAGGAACAAAAGATAAAAAAGAAAATCCAACTTATAACTCATTTATAGATAGAATTAGACCCAGGAAATAAATTTAATAGATATCATTTCTTTAGAATTTATCAAGGCAAATAAACATTGTTCAAATAAATGTGCTTTAAGAGTTAGGGTGACCTCTAGTCAAGTTTTATTTTCACTATCTTGTGAATAGTTAACATTTATGCCTTCTATTATGTGCCAACAAAGCACTTTATGTGAATTATTTCATAAATCCTACAAAATGAGGGCAATTGTATCCATCTCACTGGGGTTCTGACAGGATTATATGATATAAAGAAGAGGTAACAGTTATAGAAATGATCATTAGTTAATATAATTATTTTATACATGATAAATCTAAAGCCGAAGACATGTAAAACACCAAAAGCTTACTATTAGAAAACAGAAGAGTCAAGAATAACACACAGAATTTCTTACTATCAATTTCTATGGCTGCAATGATTATACTATATTTTGTGGATAATTTGTAAGAATAAATTTTTTTCCTTCTATCTGCACTGTTTCACCTTATGGTCAACTTGGGTTATGGAACCTTGGGCCATTATTTATCTCAGGATAGGAAATATAAGGGGGTGACTAGAAAACAAAGGTAGTAAATTTTAATGTTTGAAGCTTAAATCTGTGGGTACAGCAGTAAAATAAAATAATTTAAAAACTAGTTGTGATACCATACAATAAAAGGTAATTTTAATTATTTTTTCAAATTTCCTAGACTGAGTGTGTCTGCTAGGGAATGAACCAGGGAGAACCTGTAGAAGAAGGTCAAGGTACAGAGTGAGATCTCCAGGCATTTGTCATGACAGTGATGGGTCCTGAGGAAAGGTATGGCAGAACTCCGTCTCTTTGGATTTAAAGAAAGTGTGAGAAGGTCTTACTTACTGGAGTGGCCCAGAAGATGGAAATCCAAGAGGAGAGGTCCCTTGTAAGGGGGGCACTATAGACACATTGTGGGAATGGTGATGTGAGGGTCTAGTTCTGTGAGAGCTGGAGATAGCTCCCTCACTTGTGGTCAAGAGTTAACACAGAAGGTATTGGCAGTGTCCTCCCTGTGGCTTTCAACTCTGGGATTAGCTGAGACAAAACTGTTTACATGGTCCCTTGGCCTGGACAAGGGAATATTGGATAGGGAGGGATATTATGGATTATTCCAATGATTCAAGTATCTCTGAGGAGATACTGTTGATACATGTAAGGACCACATAAGTCAACTTCCATAGGGAGGAGTAAGGTAGCAGAGGATCCAGACCTCTCAGACAGGGAGTGGATGAGATCTTTCCTACAAGTGGTGAGGTGATACCTGGAGAGATGAAAGATTCAGGTGGATATCCTCAGGAAAATGAAAGAGCAGAGAAATCTCCGAGTTTGACTGAATTTTCTTAGAAAAGACAAAGCACAGTTTTGGCTCATGGAAAAATAGAAGCTCATGACAATCAGTCTATTTATAAGGAAAAAAGAAAGGTACATTGCCATATAACAGTTCTAACTACAAAATCATACCCATTCTTTTACTCATTATTTCTTTTTTTTGAAACTCTGGATAAAGTTGCACCATAATGGGATTTATCAATAATAATGAATAAAAATCACAATATTTAAGTTTTTACTTCAAAATTCCTTCTTTATCCTCAGGCAGAAAGAAAAAAATAACTCTACAGTTTGATTTTCAATATTTTTGATATGGTAATTCCCAGCTACCAGCATGAAATACCTCACCTCTACAAAGCTTTGAAGCATGCAGAATCTTTGAATATTTCAATATCTTTTTTCTCTTGCATGCAGAAGAGGAAAATCTGATTTCAAGAAGCCAAGGGAAAGAATCCCTTCAAGTCTTATGCAATATGTAATTTCACAGAAGCTAGAAGAAATATATACAGCCCTTGGAAAAGCATAATTAGCAATAACAAAGAAAGTGAAACTCGACCTCATGATCACTAAACAAAGTGGCTTTTTGGTGTGTATAGTAGAGGAAAGACAGTTTCCTTGATGATGAAAATCCCCAGATTAATTTTAAACATATAATCGTTAAAATTTCAATAAATATTTTGAATTATTTTTAGGGTCATATATTTAGGAGTTGTTCTATTTTCTATTTTTATGTTTATTATTGCTTTCTTATTAGTCCTTGGATGAAATTTCACACTGACATAAATAAAAATCTGTATTTTGAGATGAAGACAGAAAGAGAATGTATACATAACAACTCAGTGTCTATTTTTCATACAAATAAATCATCTAAGTAGCTTTGCTTTGAAAGAAAGCACTTAGAGCTTATAGTTTTAACTGAGGTGTGTCAAATAAAGTTATACAGATGCCTTTACTGAAGGATTTCTAAGAGTTATTAAGGCATTATAAACCTCTGAGGAGGAGCATTTAAAAAAATTTTTGACAATGAACTGGGCTTTTCTGTAAAGGGATGTTTATTCAGTTCTGGAAAACTAGTGTTTCTTGGAATATCATTTTGGGCAACACTTAGAAGAACTTGTAAAAATGGACTCTGAGAAAGCAACTTGTAGCACTTTTTAAAAAATTTTTCCCAAACTTTATCTAGTTGTGGGGAAAAAGAAAGAGTACTGGTCTTTACACTGGAAACTTGCTTGTGGCCAGTTTCTCCAGGCCTTCAGACTTGGGCCTTGGACTGGAACTACACCGCTGGCTTTCCTGGGCCTCCTACTTAGAGGGGTGCTTCTTAGTGTCCAAAATCGACCATGTGGTGGACAGGGGCTTTGAACTCCAGCAAGGTGTCAGGCCTGTGCCTCTAAGGTGGGAGAGCCGAGTTCAGGACATTGGTCCATGAGAGACTTCCCAGCTCCACGTAATATTAAACAGCGAAAGCTCTCCCAGAGATCTCCATCTCAATGGTAAGACCCAGCTCCACTCAACGACCAGCAAGATACAATGCTGGACACCCTATGACAAACAACAAGTGAGACAGGAACACAAACCCACCCATTAGCAGAGAGGCTGCTTAAAATCATAATAAGGTCACAGACAACCCAAAACACACCACCAGACGCTGTACTGCCCACCAGAAAGACAAGATCCAGCCTCATCCACCAGAAAACAGGCACCAGTCCCGCCACCAGGAAGCCTACACAACCCACTGAACCAACCTTAACCACTGGGGGCAGACAGCAAAAACAATGGGAACTATGAACCTGCAGCCTGTGAAAAGGAGACCCCAGATACAGTAAGTTAAGAAAAATGAGAAGACAGAGAAACACACAGCAGGTGAAGGAGCAAGGTAAAAAACCCACCAGACCAAACAAATGAAGAGGAAATAGGCAGTCTACCTGAAAAAGAATTCAGAGTGGTGATAGTAAACATGATCCAAAATCTTGGAAATAGAATGGCAAAAATACAAGAAACGTTTAACAAGGAACTAGAAGAACTACAGAGCAAACAAACAATGATGAACAACACAATAAATGAAATAAAAAATTCTCTAGAAGGATTCAATAGCAGAATAACTGAGGCAGAAGAATGGATAACTGACCTGGAAGATAAAATAGTGGAAATAACTACCACAGAGCAGAAAAAAGAAAAAAAGAATGAAAAGAATGGAGGACAGACTCAGAGACCGCTGGGACAACATTAAAGGTACCAACAATAGAATTATAGGGGTCCCAGAAGAAGAAGAGTAAAAGAAAGGGACTGAGAAAATAGATTATAGGTGAAACATTCCCTAATATGGGAAAGAAAATAGCCAATCAAGTTCAGGAAGGGCAGAGAGTCACATACAGGATAAAATCAAGGAGAAACACACCAAGACACATATTGATCAAAATATCAAAAATTAAATACAAAGAAAAAATATTAAAAGCAGCAAGGGAAAAGCAACAAGTAACATAAAAGGGAATCCCCATAAGGTTAACAGCTGATCTTGCAGCAGAAACTCTGCAAACCAGAAGGGAGAGGCCAGACATATTTAAAGTGATGAAAGGGAAAAACCTACAACCAAGGTTACTCTACCCAGCAAGGATCTCATTCAGATTATACAGAGAAATTACAACCTTTACAGACAAGCAAAAGCTAAAAGAATTCAGCACCACCAAACCAGCTTACAAATGCTAAAGGAACTTCTCTAGGCAGGAAACACAAGAGAAGGAAAACACCTACAATAACAAACCTAAAACAGTTAAGAAAATGGTAATAGGAACATACATATTGATAATGACCTTAAATGTAAATGGATTAACTGCTCCAACCAAAACACATAGACTGGATGAATGGACACAAAACAACACCCGTACATATGCTGTATACAAGAGACCCACCTCAGACCTAGGAACACATACAGACTGTAAGTGAGGGGATGGAAAAAGATATTCCATGCATGGAAATCAAAAGAGCTGGAATAGCAATTCTCATATCTGACAAAATAGACTTTAAAATAAAGACTATTAGAAGGGACAAAGAAGGACATTACATAATATCAGGGGATCAATCCAAGTAGAAGATATAACAATTGTAAATATTTATCCACCCAATATAGGAGCACCTCAATACATAAGGCAAATGCTAACAGCCATAAAAGGGGAAATCAACAGTAGCACAATCATACTAGGGGACTTTAACATCACACTTTCACAAATGGACAGATCACCCAAAATGAAAATAAATACGGAAACACAAGTTTTAAATGGTACATTAAATAAGGTGGACTTAATTGAGATTTATAGGACATTCTATCCAAAAACAACAGAATACACTTTCTTCTCAAGTGCTCATGGAACATTCTCCAGGATAGATCATATCTTGGGTCACAAATCAAGCCTTGGTAAATTTAGGAAAATTGAATTCATATCAAGTATCTTTTCCGATCACAACGCTATGAGACTAGATATGAATTACAGGAAAAAATCGGTAAAAAATACAAATACATGGGGGTTAAACAATACATTACTAAATAACCAAGAGATCACTGAAGAAATCAAAGAGGAAGTCAAAAAATACCTAGAAACAAATGACAATGAAAACACAATGACACAAAACCTATGGGATGCAGCAAAAGCAGTTCTAAGAGGGAAATTTATAGCAGTACCATCCTACCTCAAGAAATAAGAAACACCTCAGATAAGCAATCTAACTTTACACCTAAAGCAGTTAGAAAAGGAAGAACAAAAATACCCCAAAGTTAGCAGAAGGAAAGAAATCATAAACATCAAATCAGAAATAAATGAAAAAGTAATGAAGGAAACAATAGCAAAGATCAATAAAACTAAAAGCTGCTTCTTTGAGAAGATAAACAAAATTGATAAACCATTAGCTATACTCATCAAGAAAAAAAGGGAGAAGACTCAAATCAACACAATTAGAAATGAAAAAGGAGAAGTAACAACTGACACTGAAGAAATACAAAGGATCATGAGAGATTACTACCAGCAACTTTATGCCAATAAAATGGACAACCTGGAAGAAATGGACAAATTCTTAGAAAAGCACAACCTTATGAGACTGAACCAGGACGAAATAGAAAATATAAACAGACCAATCACAAGCACTGAAATTGAGACAGTGATTAAAAATCTTCCAACAAACAAAAGCCCAGGACCAGATGGCTTCACAGGCGAATTCTATCAAACATTTAGAGACGAGCTAACATCTATCCTTCTTTAACTCTTCCAAAATATAGTAGAGGGAGGAACACTCCCCAACTCATTCTATGAGGCCACCATTACCCTGATACCAAAACCAGACAAATATGTCACAAAGAAAGAAAACTGCAGGCCAATATTACGGATGAACAATCCTCAACAAATTACTAGCAAACAGAATCCAACAGCACATTGAAAGGATCATACACCATGATCAAGTGGGGTTCATCCCAGGAATGCAAGGATTCTTCAATATATACAAATCAATCAATGTGATAAAGCATATTAACAACCTGAAGGAGAAAAAACATATCATCATCTCAATAGATGCAGAAAAAGCTTTCGACAAAATTCAACACCGATTTATGGTAAAAACCCTCCAGAAAGTAGGCACAGAGAGAACTTACCTCAACATAAGAAAGGCCATATATGACAAACTCACAGCCAACATCATTCTCAATGGTGAAAACCTGAAACCTTTTCCTCTAAGATCAGGAAGAAGACAAGGTTGTCCACTCTCACCACTATTTTTCAACATAGTTTTGGAAGTCTTAGCCACAGCAATCAGAGAAGAAAAAGAAACAAAGGAATCCAAATCATAAAAGAAGGAGTAAAGCTGTTACTGTTTGCAGATGACATGATAGTATACCTAGGGAATCCCAAAGATGCTACTAAAAAACTATGAGAGCTAATCAATGAATTTGGTAAAGTAGTAGGATACAAAATTAATGCACAGAAATCTCTTACATTCCTATACACTAATGATGAAAAATCTGAAAGAGAAATTAAGGAAACAGTCCCATTTACCATTGCAACAAAAAGAATAAAATACCTAAGATAAACCTACCTAGGGAGAGAACAGACGTGTATGCAGAAAACTATAAGACAGTGATGAAAGAAATTAAAGATGATACAAACAGATGGAGAGATATACCATGTTCTTGGGTTAGAAGAATCAACATTGTGAAAATGACTATACTACCCAAAGCAATCTACAGATTTAATTCAATCCCTATCAAACTACCAATGGCACATTTCACAGAACTAGAACAAAAAATTTCACAATTTATATGGAAACAAAAAATATCCCAGATAGCCAAAGCAATCTTGAGAAAGAAAAATGGAGCTGGAGGAATCAGTTTCCCGGACTTCAGACTATACTACAAAGCTACCGTAATGAAGACATTATGGTACTGGCACAAAAACAGAAATATAGATCGATGGAACAGGATAGAAAGCCCAGAGTTAAACCCACACACATATGGTCACCGGTCACCTTATTTTTGATAAAGGAAGCAAAGATATACAACTGAGAAAAGACAGCCTCTTCAATAAGTGGTGCTGGGAAAACTGGACAGCTACATGTAAAAGATGAAATTAGAACACTCCCTAACACCATACACAAAAATAAACTCAAAATGGATTAAAGACCTAAATGTAAGGCCAGACACTATAAAACTCTAAGAGGAAAACATAGGCAGAACACTCTATGACATAAATCACTGCAAGATCCTTTTTGACCCACCTCCTAGAGAAATGGAAATAAAAACAAAAATAAACAAATGGGCCCTAATGAAACTTAAAAGCTTATGCCCTCAAAGAAAACATAAACAAGATGAAAAGACAACCCTCAGAATGGGAGAAAATCTTTGCAAATGAGGCAACTGACAAAGGATTAATCTCCAAAATTTACAAGCAGCTCAATATCAAAAAAAACAAACAACCCAATTCAAAAATGGGCAGAAGACCTTAATAGACATTTCACCAAAGAAGATATACAGATTTCCAAGAAACACATGAAAGGATGCTCAACATCACTAATCATTAGAGAAATGCAAATTAAAACTACAATGAGGTGTCACCTCACACCAGTCAGAATGGCCATCATCAAAAATTCTACAAACAATAAATGCTGGAGAGGATGTGGAGAAAAGGGAGCCCTCTTGTACTGTTGGTGGGAATGTAAATTAATACAGCCACTATGGAGAACAGTGTGGAGGTTCCTTAAAAAACTAAAAATAGGACTACCATACGACCCAGCAATTACACTAACGGGGTATACCCTGAGAAAACCGTAATTCAAAAAGAGTCATGTACCACAATGTTCATTGCAGCTCTATTTACGTTAGCCAGGACATGGTAGCAACCTAAGTGTCCATCAACAGATGAATGGATAAAGAAGGTGTGGCACATATATACAATGGATTATTACTCAGTCGTAAAAAGAAATGAAATTGAGTTATTTGTAGTGAGGTGGATGGACCTAGAGACTGTCATACAGAGTGAAGTAATTCAGAAAGAGAAAAACAAATACTGTATACTGTCATATATATGGAATCTGAAAAAAAAAAAAAAAAAGGTTCTGAAGAACCTAGGGGCAGGACAGATATAAAGACGCAGACGTAGAGAATGGAATTGAGGACACGGAGAGGTGGAAGATAAGTTGGGAGGAAGTGAGAGAACAGCAAGTACATATATATACTACCAAATGTAAAATAGATAGCTAGTGAGAAACTGCTGCATAGCACAGGGAGATCAGCTTTGTGCTTTGTGACTGTCTAGAGGGGTGGGATAGGGAGGATGGGAGGGAGACGCAAGAGGGAGGAGATATGGGGATATATATATATATATATATATATATATATATATATGTATAGCTAATTCACTTTGTTATAAAGTACAAACTAACACACCATTGTGAAGCAATTATACTCCAATAAAGATATTTTTTTTTAAAAAAGAAAGAGCACTTTATTTTTGCAATGCACATAATTGTTAATATATAAAAGCTAAACTGAACAGAATACACCTACACAATGAAATTTCCATTCACAGCTAGAGTTCTCACACTCTACCTTCTAACCTCTTCGGATAATTCTTAACATTTCCAAATGCCTGGAAAAGCTCTACAAAATATCTTAAAATATGGCATAATTTTGAGATATACACTAGTTACACAAAATATTGTTAAATGAATCTGCATTGTAAACACCTAGGGAAAGGAGCACAATTTTTATAATCAGGAAGACACTTCCATTCTCATAGAATTGGTATGGTTGGATAGGTCAACGTGCATATCTTAGCCCAATGCAAGGCCATTTCTAATGAATGAGACTTAACATGTTTTCAAGAGTAAATGGTCAATGAATGTGTATAAAAGTAATCTGAGCAGGTTATAGCAATTACTGAGATAGACTTATCTATGTAAATTTTACTAAGATATTCTCTACATGTAGGATTAAATTATTTTAGTAAAGGGATATAGATTTGTAATTTCACAATGAATTTAAACCAAAAGTGTCTACACAAGAAGATATAGTAATATCTGTTGTCTATTTTTGATTCAAAAAGCTACTTAGGGAACTCTGCTCAATATTCTTTAATAACCTAAATGGGAAAAGAATTTGAAAAAGAATAGATACATGTATATATATAAGTGAATCACTTTTCTGTACACCTGAAACTAACACAACATTGTTAATCAACTATGCTCCAATATAAAATAAAAAAAAAAGAAAAAGCTACGTAGTTATGATAAATAAACCAAACTATATTAGAGATGACTGAAACTAAGTTTTTGGCCATCAGGACAGACTCTTACTGTAGAGAAGTAAAGAGCCTTCTTCTGTAGGGAGGCAGAGCACACAGAAAACTGCCACTGAAGCATCAAAAGTGAGTGAAAAAATAGGCTTAGCTTAGGATACCATTTCAGTGCGATGCAGAATCTATTTGTAATAACTAATGTTTGGAAACAGCCTGAAAGGCCATCCATTAGGAACTCTCCAATAAAGCAAGAGCATTCATACAATGGAGTACTTCACAACCTTCAGAAATACGAGAACTATTTCCATTCAAGATATTTCACTAAGCAGTTTAGAGAAAATGCAGATGGAAGAAGGGAAGATAGTATTTTACATTTATATAAGAAACTATGGGAAATAAAAAGGCTCAGAATTATATGCTTATTTTTATTAAAAGTAATGAAGATTTCATAAAAGCTAACTGATACAATTACATACTAGGGGAGGATGGAATAGAAATGACAAGTATAAAAGCAAAACTACTCCGAGGATGACAATTAATAGAATTTTGGCTTTTGAAACTTGTAAATGTATGATATATTCAAAAGTATACAATAGCAAATCCTAAAATAAAACAGAAATGAGTGAGCATAACAGTAAATCAAATAATCAACATACCTACCCAGAGAAATGAATGATTCCAAGGAAGTAAACACAGTGCCCATCTTTAGCAGGTATGTTCCAAGAATAAGAAGACCTGCAAATTAATATGACATTTCACCCCAAAGGTCTACTGGTGAGAGTTATATTAGTATTATACTGATGTACTTTGAAAGATAAAGCACACAAGTAAATGCATCAGCTTTGTTAGAAATCAAGGTCTCACTGTAGGAGAAAAGCTAGAAAATATAAAATCAAAAGGTTCTGAAAAACATGATAATAGTATATTTGAATTTCAAACATTATTATCAATTTATGATTTTTTAAAATGTATTTTCGCGCATGGCTCACCGAAAAAGCCAACAAAGATATCATAACATTCCACATGCCTAACACCTCTGCTTCTTAATCTTAATTTCTAAATCCCACTCTCTACTAAAAGGAAACAGGCTTTATTGGTGATTTTTTTTTTCATTCTTTGCCATCTGAACTCAAATTATTCCATGTTTTCCTTTTTTTTTTCCCCTTGGTAGACGAAAACTTAAACTTAGCATTTCCAATTGACTAAGTCATTTTCAGCAGTTTTACGTTTTTAATACTCCCCTCCCCTCCCTTTTCTATTAAGATAAAATGTAATTCTACAGAACATTATGTGGAAAATGCATAAAAAAGATGTTTCACAACAAAATGTTTGACAGTCTATCCTTTAAAGGTATTTCACACTATACTTAAAAATAAATACTATGTAGGCTAAATATAAAGAGGAGAAAAAATTACAAAAGTGTTAGGTGAAAGTATGAGATTTTTTTTCAAATCTATGGATTCATAGAGTTTTCTGAAGACCAGGCTAAAGCTGAGGAGAAATAGCAGAATTATTGGCAATTTTAAATTATGTTAGATGTAAGAAATTAGGAACACATTTAAAGGAATAGGAGAAGATGTTTTCAGTAGAAAAAATATGGATTGAATTAATATCCAAAGTATCTTAAAGGGCCTTACAGATTAGTGAGGAAAAAATAATCAACCCAAGGAAATAAATGGACAAGGGGTATGGCCATTCAATTCAGAGGAAAAAATGCAAATGGAGAAAATAAGATGAATTACTTCATCTCTCCACTTATCAAGGCAATTCAAGTTAAAACAATGGCAAATTGAGGTCTTTTTTTTGTTTATTTAATCAGTCAATTTTTAAAAAATGTATTAATTATATATAACCTTGGAGAGAACTTTGAGAATCAGTCATCCATAGACTTTTGATTAAAACTTTATATTGGGAAGTATCGTTTTGCAACATAGTTTGACAACATCTAACAAAAAATATAAGTGGATATTTTTTAAACCAACAAAATCATCTAGTAGGAGTTTATTCTGTTACAACATGATCAGTCATGTAGATAACAAAGATAACACAAATTGGTATATAATCACTTTGCAAAGAACAGCTTGGCACAATTTTGTGAATTAGAAATTATACATTCCCTGTGAAACATTAGGGACAATTACAATGCATGTCCTAAAACTGCAGTTCTCGAGGTGTGGTCTTGGCACCTGTGAGAGTCCCCAAGACCTTTCTTATGTGGGATCTATGATTTCAAAGCTGTTTGCTCAGTAGCACAAAGACGTTTTACTCTGCTTTTTCACTGTGCTAACATTCGAACTCATGGTGCAAAAGCAATGTGAGTAACACTGCTGACATCTAAGAAAAATGAAGACGTTGTCACCAATCTGTACTACTAGCTGTACTATTCCCCACCACACTTGTAGTTGAAAAAAAATGCCAGTTTCACTTAGAATTTCCAACATGAAGAAGCAAAAATAATTAATTTCATTAAATCTTAACCATTGATTTTATGTCTTATGTGCCTCAAGATGCAATTGTTTGTGTTGCAAGCTGAACTAACCACTCTTTTATGGAATATTGTTTTTACTTGAAGGAATGACTGACAGGCAAACTAATGCCCTAGCAGATATTTTCATACAACTGAACACAGTGAGCCTGTCATTCAAGAAAAGCATTTGATAGTATTTGTTGCCATGATAAAATGTGAGTTTTCAAATCATAATTACATTTTTAAAAGTTGTATATCCACCATTATGAACTTGATGGCTTCCCTACACATAAAGTCTTTTCTTATGAGATCAGTAGAGATATTAACAAATTTGATCTTTTAAAAATATCTTTCCATAAAAGGCGTCAACACTTAGAAGAGCTGAATTACTTGATGAGTCAGTATTTTTCCAAATGACCAACATATTCATTTACAAAATCATGAATGGGTTAACGGTCATTCAAAGTTCAAGATAGATCAATAGATTTTAATGTAACAGAGACTGAAATGTTCACTAATCCCATATTGCAATTAAATTTTGAGAAATAACTACTTGCCTAGTTTAGTGTAATATCAAAGTATACCCATAATTGTATGAAAAAGATATTGAGATACTCCTCCATTTGTTCTCTGAATCTGTGACTCTGTTTCTTTTTATTACGTTTGTGCATTTGTATTTTTTTTTAGATTCCACATATACGTGAACTTACACAGTATTTGTCTTTCTCTGTCTGACTTACTTTACTGAGTATAATACCCTCTAGGTCCATCCATGTTGTTGCATAATGGCAAGATTTTATCCATTTTATGGCTGAGTGATATCCCATTGCGTATATATACCACATCTTCTTTATTCATTCATTAATTGTTGGTATCTTAGGTTGATTCCATATCTTGGCTAATGTAAATAATGCTTCAAGTAACATAGGGGTGCATATATATTTTCTAATTAGTGTTTTTGTTTTCTTCAGATAAATACACAGGAGGGAAATTGCTGGATTGTATGGTGGGGAAGGAGGGAAACAGATGAGGGAGATTAAGAGATAAAAACTTCCAGTTGCAAAATAAATTGAGTCAGGGGTATGAAATGTACAGTGTGGGGAATATAGTCAATGATTTTATAATATCTTTGGTGACAGATGGTAACTGGACTTATTGTGGTGATAATTTTGAAAGGTATAAAAAATATCGAATCACTAGTTCCATAAAAGGAACTTACATAGTGTTGTAGGTCAGTTATACTTCAAAAACAAACAAACTCATAGAAAAAATGATCAGATTTGTGGCTACCAGTGGTGGGTGTGGGGGGAGGGGGATTGGATGAAAGCTGTCAAACTGTATAAAATTCCAGTTATAAGATAAATAAATATTAGGAATGTGATGTACAACATGGTAAGTATTGTTAACCCTGCTGTACGTTAAATATGAAAGCTGTTAAGAGAGTAAATCCCAAGAGTTCTCATCACAAGGAAAATATATATATTTTTCAATTTAATTTTGTATAATATGAGATAATGGATGTTCGTTAAACTTATTGTGATAGTCTTTCATGATGCATATAAATCAAGTCATGTTGTATACCTTAAACTTATACAGTGCTGTATGTCAATTATATTTCAATAAAACTGGAAAAAATAAAATAAAATGCTAAAAAAAGATGGTTCTCCATTTGCCAGCTACATATCTGTGTGAAACCTGGTTTTCTCCTATTCAGCCAAACAACATATTATAGCAAATTTAGTGCAGAAGAAGATAGTAGAATACAGCTGCCTCTATTACACCAAACAGTAGAGATTTGCAAAATCTCTAAATAAAATAATTTTGTTGTTCTTTTGGAAAATATAATAATAGTTTTAATAAAAAGCTTATTATTTATATCAACATAATGAGTTTATTATTTCAAATGGATGCATAAATATTTTTAAATTATTGATATTTTTAATTTGTAAGTATTGATATCATACAACTTATATAAACAGAAACTCTCTGAGGTCTTCAATAACATTTAAATTGTAATGGGGTCCAGAGACCAAAATGTTTGAGAACCACTGCCTTAGACAAACTCATGCAGTTGTGCAACAGGGTATATATGCATAGTAATATATGAACATGCATGTTCATAGCAATATTCTTTGTAATAGCTGGAAATTGTGTACAATTCAATGTCCTTCAACACTGGAATAGAATAAACTGTAGTTTATTCATACCCTAGAATAGCACGACATCAGTGACAAATGCCATACATTGGGTGAAACAAGACATAGACACATTTAATGTAGTTCCATAGATGATAAAAATATAAAAATAAGAAATGATATGATGATGGAAAAGGCAGGCAGAGTAGCCAGTACTTTGTGATTGGGGTCAGGCAGATGCAAAGCTTTAGGGCTGTTGGCAAAGTTCTGCTTTCTTGATCTCTGTGGTGGTTACATGGATAATCAATTTGTAATGAATTGTTCAACAAACACTCTATGCTCTATATTAATACAGAACAGTATTTGTTTAGCTACTGTTGGCGACACATTTTCCCATTGATTGGTTGGTTTCATTCCTGATTATAATTACAGCATTGCAGAATGCAAGAAGGTGGATTTGGGAGTGAACCAGAACTGGATGCAAATTCTAACTTCACCACTTACTAGGAGAGGAAAGTTAGCCAAGTTATTTCACCTTTCAGAATTTCATTCTTTATTTTCTCTAAACTAGGGATAAAAAAAATTAGCTTCACAGAGTTGATTTAAAATTTCAAGGAGATGCTATAATAGAACAGTTGGTGGAGACAGGTAGGGGTGCACCTCCTCTCTTCCTGTATTTGTCCTTAAAGACATCTCTGAATCCTCCTGTTTTCTGAAGGCAGGGTACTTTATTCACCAGGTGTGAATGAACTGTCCTCTGAGTTTACTGCCTTCCCTGTGACCACTGTTGCTGTCTGCTGAGGTTGTACAGAGGAAGTTGGATGGAAGGAAGCTTGTTACCGAGGTGCAGAGGATTTCCTAAAAGGGATCACCGGGTAACTACAAATCTCAAGGAATCGAGTCAGGAAGCCAACAAGGAATTTGAGTGTAAGAAACAGCAGCTGGGAGACAGTCCCTGGCCAGCGCCATTCAGAACCCAATGAGAAGCAGGGTCTCATGGACCTGAGCAGGAAGTAACACATACTGCAGATTAGCTCTGTGAGAAGCAGCTACCAAGATTCTTGATGTCAGTAAATTAATATGTTTACTTTAGAAATGGGAAAATGACCTACACATTTTAAAAAATGAGAAACTAAATCTATACATAAATGTCCTATGTTAGGTGTTCTCAAACATTTTGGTGTCAGGAACCCTTTGCTCTCTTAAAACGTAGGGATATGCCCATCAAAATTAACCATAGTAGAAATTAAAATGAAAAATTCAAACTGCATTCATGCAATAATTTGTTTTAAGTAGCACAATTTATAAAAATTAGCACAAGTAGCACAATTTATAAAAATTAGCTCTATGGCCAAAGTAAAAAAAATATATTGAGAAGAATAGCATTGCTTTACACTTCGAAACTGACTGAATCAAAGACGACTTGATTCTCAACTTTGCTTCTGCAGCCAATCTGTTGAAACAGCGTGCATTATAGTCTCTGGTAAATGTCACTGTCCCCTCGTGAGAGAATGAGAGCGAGAAAAAAAATAAAGCCTTGTTGTTTTGAAAGTAGTTTTGCCCTAGGAGACTTCTGGAAAGGTTCTTGGAGACCTCAGACTCCCCCAGGTACACTTGGAAAACTGAGGCTCCAGTGTGGTTGGAGCCGGAGGAGTGGGAGAATGCACAGTGTCCACGGATAGTTTGAGGCTCTGCGTGGAAATTCAGTGTGCTTGTGCCTGCTGCCTTGCCAGGCTGCGATCTCCTTAAAGACAAAATCCATGTGTGACAGAGAAAGAAGTAAGGAGAGGGGGAATCTAAGGACCTTGTAAGCTGAAATGGGACTCTAGATGGCTCAGATATTTTCAGCCTGACAGGCTGTGAGGCCACCCACACAGTGTTTCTTCTATCTGGCTTATTATCTTCCGCTGTTCAGTGCCTCAGGTGCAAAGCTTCAGATTAGCCTCAAACTTCCTTCCTGTCAATGATCTGTCTAGATGGCTAAGTAGCTTTGTTTCCAGAGTGAGCTTAACAACTCTCTCCATTTCTTTCGTCTGATACCCTCACCTGGCTATTCAAGGCAGTATTTGTATATTTCATAGAACATCACCGACACGCAGAGTTGACACAAAAACCAAAAGGAAATATTCACAGCTCACTGCTTTGTCAGGAACACTATAACCAGGAAGTAAATGTAAGCAAGGACATAAGATTATTGATCCCCCAGCCCTACCATTGCCATGGTGGTGAATATATCATTTAAAAGGTCACAGAAGTACAATATATATTGTTAGTCTTGCGACTTAAGGAGAAATGAGCAGAGTTGGGGTTCTCTTTGGGGCAGTACAGGGAAAGGATAGGAAATCAGTGCTGCTGCCGGGTGCCCTGTGGGGGTCAGGGGAGGGGGGTGAAAGAACCCCACGTGTGACAGGACTGACTACTGATTCATTCATTCTCCTGACATTATTTGTCTTTCTCTTTTTTCTCTTTCAATATGAAAAGACATTTGAAAATTGTGTGTGTGGGGAATGGGGGGAACCTGATGATTTTAGTTTATTTCTTCTCTAGATATTTTGTACAAAGATCCAGGGGAAAGTGGGTAGTTTAGAATGGTCTTCAAGAATGTGACTGACCTTCTTTTCACAGATCTTACACAGACTTCACGAAAGATAAAGTGAGCACAGGTATACTAATAGCTCATATGCTCACATGAATTGGATCTTTAGTAACCAGGTTACCAGTTTCTAAACAGAAGAGTGTTCTAATGGATATTATCATTTACATAACGACTAAAGAGAAAATGTCCCCCCTTTTAGAAGTTAAGTTAATGACCAGAGTTGTGTGTGTAGCCTGATCTTTCAAACCTAAATTGATTTTTCTTCAAAACAAAATTGTAAAAGTAATAATGATAATAATAACATCTACCACATTTTGTTGCTTAAATGGTTAAGGCAAAGTTCCTGGCATGCAGTGTGCATTAACTACACATTAGATGGACAGTATAAGTTTGCAGCTACCAAGAGCAGGCTGGTTGTAGTTACAGCACCCAGAGTGGCAAGTCCTTTCTGGAACCCAGCAGTCGTAAGCCCCTGAGAATCCCAGGGCACACAAGGGGGGTCCTACTTCATGAGAGGAGACACTGCAGATGGCCACTGCTTCCAGGGCCAGAAATGTCCTGGACGTGAGTCCCAGATCTCAGAGTAAGGTGTTTATACTAATTGCTAATATCATGCCTAATCTGTAGTTGTCCTACTTCAGAAAAAAGACTTTCCCTTAAGTCTAAATCTCAGTGTAGCTTCACGGAGATTAGTTGAACTGTATCATTTCAGATGTAACTTCTACTCGAAGGTTAACCATTGAAGGAATCAATTATTAAAAGTAATAGGCATGTTCCCTATCAAGAGACATAATCCACCAATCCGCCTGCAAAGGGTCTGATTGCACCAGTGGTTCTCAAAGGGCAGCAGTGTCTGCATCACCGGCAGACTGTTAGTTCCACAAATTGTCAAGTCCTCCCAAGACCTACTGAGTCAGAGCTCTGCGCTTGAGACCCAGTCACCCGGAGTTTAACAAGTCTTCCCCGTGATTTTGATTCATGCTGAACTTTTAGAACCACTGGCCTAAGCAACATACCTACTGCAAGGAGACATGGCAAAGAAGGGCAGATGAATGGCTCCGTGGGACTCTGGGAGGTCAGAGCCCGCAGCGCATTAGGGCTGCTCCAGGCACGAGACATACCAGGCTGTGTGTCCTCAGCAAAGCCCAGTCTGTGCAGGCCCCAGGGGTTGTGAGATGCTTGAAAAATTAGGCCTCTGAAGAGAGAATTGAGGAGTATGAATTTTTTTACTTAAGCAGTAGGCTGGAGGAGAATTCTACAGAGTGAAGTAAAGGTTGGTCACAGGGCAAGCCATGTATGAAATGAAGCCTTAAATTGAGATGACCCTAACATCAATCTCAGTTTAAAAAAAGGAAGGGAGAAGAAAGAAAGAAAAGAAAGAAAGAAAGAAAGAAAGAAAGAAAGAAAGAAAGAAAGAAAGAAAGAAAGAAAGAAAGAAAGAAAGAAAGAAAGAAAGAAAGAAAGAAAGAAAGAAAGAAAGAGAAAGAAAGAAAGAAAGGAAGGAAGGAAGAAAGAAAGAAAGAGAGAGAGAAAGAAAGAAAGAAAGGAAGAAAGAAAGGAAGGAAAGAAGAAAGGAAGGAAGGAAGGAAGAAAGAAAGAGAGAGAAAGAAAGAAAGAAAGGAAGGAAAGAAGAAAGGAAGAAAGGAAGGAGGAAAGAAAGGGAGAGACACAAAGAGAAAGAAAGAGAGAGGAAGGAAGAAAGGGAAGGAGGGAGGGAGGCAAGGAAGGAGGGAGGGAAAGAAAGAGAGACAGAAATGAATTAGGCAGAACTGCAAATATTACAAACCCAGGCTTCTGCTGACTCAGACAATGCTTATACCCAGAGCAGTGGTTTTCAAACAGGAGCAATTTTGCTTCTCTCCCAGGGGACCTTTGACAATGTCTGGAGATGTTTTGAGTTGAGATGTTTGAGGAGGGAGGAGATGCTACAGGCATCTATTGGGTGGAGACCAGGGGCACTGCTGCACATCCACAGTGCACATGACAGCCCACCACAGAAAATGATCTGGCCCAAAGTATCAACAGTACCAAGGCTGAGGAGACCTAATCTACTTGCACATAGGTGATAGATACATTTAACTTTGCCATTTGATCCACGGCCATCTAGTTCTTTTAAATCATTCCAAGATATTTCCATTTTCTTTTCTTTTCTTTTCTTTTTAAAATTTATTTATTTATTTATTTTTGGCTGCATTAGGTCTTCATTGCTGCACATGGGCTTTCTCTAGTTGCGGTGAGCAGGGGCTACTCTTTGTTTTGGTGGTGGACTTCTCATTGCGGTGGCTTCTCTTGTTGCGGAGCACGGGCTCTAGGTGCGCGGGCTTCAGTAGTTGTGGCACGTGGGCTCTAGAGCACGGGCTCAGTAGTTGTGGCGCACGGGCTTAGTTGCTCCGTGGCATGTGGGATCTTCCCGGACCAGGGCTCGAACCCGTGTCCCCTGCATTGGCAGGCGGATTCTTAACCACTGCGCCAGCAGGGAAGTCCAAGACATTTCCATTTTAATTCACGACCTACTGCGAATTTGATAGATGAATTTCTATAATGTTAATAACATAATTAATCAGTACAGGAAATTCAAACTGTTAGGTAAATATCAATATTAGTAAAATATCACTTATTTGTGCAGCTTGGCCTGAACTCAGGACATTCCTTTTTCTTTCATTTACTCTTAGAAGTAAAGATATAACCTGAGCAGCGGGCCTCACTGTGAATTTCTTAGTTTCAGAGAAAGAATAGGATGACATAGAGAAGCATAGTTTGTGTGTATTTGACTTTTGTCTCTTGCTCATTTAGCTTCAGCAAAGATAGAAAAAATAGGGAAAAGGGATTTACTGACAGCAGTTGGGGACTGCCCGGCTTCCTCTTTATCTCAGAAATTGACTAATAGCCAATGTTTTACTCCTGCTGGCTTCAATTACATAAGAATTAATTTTGCCTAGCTGGGTTGATCAGTGCATACTTAAGGTATAATATTCTAAGATTTTATTAGTAATTCATTTATATTCTGTCTACTAAATAGACATAAAGCTATCTTGAATTTAAATGGTAGGTCAATTTTTTATACCACTGACTACTGAATCACCATATCCTTTTTTAAATAAGTTGAGGGCTTCCCTGGTGGCACAGTGGTTAAGAATCCACCTGCCAATGCAGAAGACACGGGTTCGAGCCCTGGTCTGGGAAGATCCCACATGCCGCGGAACAACTAAGCCCATGTGCCACAACTACTGAAGCCCGCGCACCTAGAGCCCATGCTCCACAACAAGAGAAGCCACCACAATGAGAAGCCTGCACACTACAACGAAGAGTAGCCCCTGCTCGTCGCAACCAGAGAAAAGCCCGCATACAGCGACGAAGACCCAAAAGCAGCCAAAAATAAAAAATAAATAAAAATAAAATTTAAAAATAATAATAAATAAATAAGTTGAAACATCATATCAGGGTTACAAATACAGATGATGCTTTGCATGCTGACTATAAATGAGAAAGAATTATCACAAAAGGCCTTAAAATAGGAATTTCTCTAAGTATGTAACAGAAGATAACAATGCATTGTCACTTAGATTTTTTAAAAATAGTATAAATGTGAGACATTGGTGAGATATTGAATGGACCATAATATTTCCCAGTGAGTGAGCTAAAGTACACGTTTGATGAACTGAAATTCTATGTCCCTTTGGCTCTATGAATCTCACATATATACACATACATCTCATTATATATAATCTCTTATACATGAGTCACATATGGGTACTACACTATAGTATTATAGATTTTAAAATATAACATACAAATAACAAAACACTGGTAATTTTCCAAATATATCATGTATAATTCTTCCTTCATTTGTATACGTAATTTCAAAGTCCATTTCATACTCACCAATATGACCTTTGTTTCATTTATTGCTGTTCCAATAATTCCATAATTTATTTGTGGTGGGTGAAATAAATAGCCATGTGTCATCTGTGTGACACCCCACACTCAAAAATATCTATATTTATATATTATATAGAATAATATTATTTCCCATAAACCTTTTAGAACAGGAAAGAGGCAAGGAATCTAAACATCAAGAAGCAGACATTAAGAGGACGAAATTTTTGTGTTTGGATGAAAAGTTTGCCCAGCTACTGTGTTTTGCTTCACCTCAGTCTTTTGGCAGAGCAAGTGTGTAGTATACTGATATTTTATACAGGTTTTGAGATTGAACTTAGCACTTAAAAAATCTATATGAGAATTATTTAAAAATACAAACATATTAAAAGATATTGAAATGTTTAAATCTTCTAGTTACATTTGTTATTGATTTCTGTCTTAATCCCTCTATGATCTAATAAAATACTGAGAATTCATTTAATGCTTTGAAGTTTATTGAGACTTGGTTTATATGGGCCATATTTTGGTTACATTGATAATGTCCCTTGAGCACTTAAAAGAGTATGTATTCTGCCATTGTTGGCTAAAAGGTCATAGTCAGGTAGATGATTGATAGATGAATAGATAGATTTATAGATATTATACTATATTTATAAATAATGTAATTATAAGTATAAATATGCCACTCATTTTTGACCTCCTTTTCCTTTAGATATCTTTTCCCTTGTTGAAGTAATTAAACCAGGAAGCCATTAGCCTGAGGTGGCTCTAAAGGCTTCCTACCCTAAGTAAAGCAAACTGAAACCTAAGCCAGGGCCCATTCCTGTGAACCCCTCAAGGTTGAGAAGGAAACCAATCACAGACAGCCAACTGGGCTTTTCCAGATGAGGCAACAGCTTAAGCTGTAGCCAATCAAATCGCGTCCTTGATCTGCTTGGGCGTCTTCTCTATAAAAGCCTGGCCCCCAGCTCCTTTTGGTGGAATGCTCCCAAGTCCTTTCAGGTTGGGAATGTCCAGTTCAAACAGGTGTCTGTTCAAATAAACTCCTGAAAATTTTAACGTGCCTCATCTTTTAACATCCTCTTTAAAAATCATTAACTTGTACTTTCATATTATCATTTTTACTAATCTAAGAAACTACATGGTTTAGTAAAAACAGATGAACAAATTTACAATCCAAAAAGGTATCATAAACTCCTCCAACTCAACCATAATTTCACTCTTAACTTCTTTCTGATTTTTTTCCTTTTGTAAGTATTCACACATACATGATTTAGTAAAATGGAACTATACTAGACATCTCTTTTGAAACAGTATTATCACAAATATAATTCTATGAATATATTCCAATGCATTTATGTCACCATTTGAAATGGGCACATGATATTATTTCACATGTATTTAACACTATATTTTCCCTTTACGAACGTGTATAATAAGCCAAAGCTAAGGAAAACTATCCTTAAGACAAAGGTGAGTCTATTTTTTGTATGTGTGTTTGTGGGGTGTGTATATGTGTGTGTTTCTGAAGTGTTAATTGCAACTAAACCTTTTTAAAAAATTATAAGAATTGATATTTCTGTTTTCTGATTTACCCTAAGAAAAGTTATCTTCATATAAAATTCACATGTACATGGAATACTGCATTTTCCTATTCATATTCATGGTATATCTCCACCTATGACAGAAGATACCCTATTTTCTTCAGACACTTTCCTTAAGTTACTGCAACTCTCTCTCCCTTCTCTCGGGTCTATGGTGAGGCCAGTTCACTTCAGAGTTAATGCCACAGGGAAACAGCTGAGGAGAAGTTGCAGTGAGAAAAGCATCAGTGGAGGATTTATTAGTTTTCAATTCACTATAGCTAAACAATTATTCTGCCATGCCTTTCCCAGCAAATCCTCCTGGGCTGGGGGAAGAGTCATGTGTCACTGGAAGTAACTGAATACAAATGACTGATGGGAACACAGATGACTCTTTCTAATATGCCATTAAACAAATTTACCTTTTTCTTATAGTCAAGAGAGGACCCAGTGCATGAATTATCATAAGAATACCACAGAGTGTAAAGTTTCTTGATGAAAAATTCTGTTTTATGAGAATGATAAATGTTCTTTTAAGAAAGTAAAGGTTTATATATTTGAAATTCTAAATTTAAATATTAGTTGTTGCTGTTTATTGAAATACTAGTATTTAATTTAGTCTATTTATCGTAATTTTAGTATTTTCTTAGCTGTTGAAAATAAGCACACTTATGAATCAAATTTAAAATACTAAGTTGGCTACTACTGAAGAAGAACCCACTGCTGCAGTAATCCAGAAAAATGTTATATATATATGCATACATATATACATACATATATATACACATATCAGAATTAGTACTAGAAAAAGTTTTGCTTAGTTTTGAATTGTGAAAGACTTCACACTGAATAGAACTCTTGGGGGTCTAAATGAAGCTATTTCAGAAACTATGACTGCTCATTTATCTATGAAATTAACTTTTTGCATATTGCTTGATCTGGTTTTGTGGAGCAAAATGATATTGATTCACTAGAAAATGTTGGTAGCCATTTTAAGTTATGAATAGATTATCAGACATTTTATATTAAAGTCTTTAAAATACCTTCAATTGTTCAATTATAGTGAATATGGGTATTCAATTACATATGAGCCAAGAGCTAAGGCTTTAAATTCCCAGTAAAAAATTTAAGTCTTAGATTCCAAAGTTCAAATACAATATCTATAAATTACCAGGCACCATAGTTTTGTTAAAAGTAATGGTCATAGAAAATAATCCAGAGCATAGAGACAGGTTATCAAATAAGGAAGTTCAAACAGAGAGGGAGCTTGAGCAGGAGAAGACTGTGTACAAACTCATATTCTCCTTCCCTATCTGATATACACCATGGCTTGCTCTTTAAGTCAAGTCTATTTCAATCTTGATAATGGCATTTTCTTGATGTTTTCTGATGAGTACAATGCTCCCTCTTTTAGAGAAGATGATACTACTGATGTGAAGTGTTCATTCATATTGCATGAAGACTTTTTGAATATTTATTTTGTCAGGTATGTCAATGACAACACACATATTATGAGGTGAAAAATGACTCAAGGAAAAGAAGACCTGTGTATGTGATTGTAGACCTAGCATGAACATGGAAACTGGACTTGAGGTTGTGTAAGAAAGAGTGAGCACGGCGGGCCTGGGTGCAAGAATGCTGAGCATTTCCAAGAACAGCCTGTTCGATTACAGTGTTTGCATGTTGGACAATTTATGCTCAGATAGTCTGTGCTAACAATATGGTTTATGATGAATACCTGTCCTTTCTCTGGGAGTATAAAGCATGGGTAACTGAGGTCAGCCACACAGGTGCTGGATTCCTACATGACTGACTCCCCATAAAACCCTGGACATCAAGGCCCAGGTGAGATTCTCTGGTTGATAACACTTCATATGTGTTGTCACACCTGGAGACTTTTCCCTTTGCTAATTTCACCCTGTATGCTTTGGCTGTAATAAACTGTAAGCATGACTCTAAGAACTTCTGAGTCTTGACAGTCCCAGTTAATTGCTCATCTTGACGGTATTCTTGGGGAGCCCAACACAGAGGGTTTGTAGACATTCTCTACCAGCTCTATCGAGGCTCACAACCATGTCTCTAATACCAACATGTTTTTACTATTTCAATTCACTTCAGTCTTGAGATTTTTTCTTTTTTTTGCCTAGATTCTTATGAGCACTACAGGGTAACCCATGAATCAAAAGGTAATAATAAGGTATTAATACCTAGTGCTGAAGAAAATGCACTAAAAATAGAGCTGCCATAACCTTTGGATGTGACACTAAATTGTTAAATTTTTGGACCTTTATGTTAGTTGCCTTGATATTGCTCAGTCACTTTGAATTTTGAAAGAGATTTGTCTGTAGAGAAGTTTATTAACGTCATTTTATAAGCACCTGAACAAATGTCTTTCCAACATGAATTCTTGTTTAGACAAATATTATTTTTAATGATATGGAAAAATGTTCATGATGTAATTTTTAAATATAGTCAGTTCTTGTTATTAGCAGTGGTTGTGTTCTCTAAGGTCCTCATGAATGCTGAATTAGTGAATATTGAACAATTGCTCCTAGACAAAATACAGAATTAGATTCCTACGAGCCTCTAATCACATTTTGTCAACTGATCAACAGATAAACTTGTTTTATGTGTATCTGTTTAAAGACACCTTATGTAGTATATATATATTGTTGATTTATTAACATGGAACTCACACCAAGTCGTGCCTGAACATGGCTTTTCAAACACACACACTTACTCAGTAAAGCACCTCACGGCCTTCCTACTCTTCGGAACACTAGACAGCACCTCAGCACGATGCTGGCAGAGATATTTTAGACAAAGAAATCACAGTGAGAATCACAAAAATGCAAAAAACGTGATACCAAAGAGATCATGAGAAAGACACTTGTTTACAGTATAAGGGCTGAGAGGAGACAGACAGAGCATCATGATGTTCACCCTCAGCTGGGAAGGTGCACATCTGGAGACTGAAGAGTCTCACCACTGTGCCTTTCCAAGAGTATTGACTTGGGAGTTAAAAAGAAATTTTAGTGAGTAGGCAAATTTACAAATTGTTTTCTTATTATGAAAATAATGCATGCACATGGAAAAACTATAAAACATCAAACATTTCAAATGTGCCTCTCACTTTCTCAAAACTCTAATCCAATTACACTGCGGAAAACAGCATTAAAATGTGCCTTTATCCTCCCAGAAATTTGTTATTGATACTGAGATACAGGGTATGTGTCATTTGTTTCATTATTATATTCCAAGAATGTACCATTAAAGATAGTACAATAAATTATAGTTTCAAAAGAATGAATAATATTGAATGTTACCTACAACCTGACCTTTAGTATTGTGTATTATCTTCAAAATAAAAATTATAAACACAATACAAAAGCTTTACCCACCTGAGAAGTGGAAAGTAATATCTCTTTGCTACTATGACATGTCACATTCAATTTGGAGAGAAAATTAACAACTTTTTATGTTTTTGTAAAATTTAATGTGTCTTCTGTCAATTGCCTATTCATATTTTGGGCACTGTTTCTATTCACTGTTGCTCTATTCCTTAATGATTTGTAAAAGTTCTTTATATGCAAGGAAATCATTGTTTTGTCATAGATGTCAAAAAGCTATTTTCTTGATTGTCATTTGCATTTGCATTAATGTGTACCAATGTATAATATAATTGTAACTTATACAGTTTATATGGATTATATGTCTTATACCTTCATACTGAAGTTTTCCATATTGACAGTAGCTCAATTTTTCTAAAATTTCATTATTGTTTGAATATATCAGAAATATAATTAGTTATGAAAAGTAACTAATACAATAATACTTTTTATTTTCTTTCTTTTTGTAATCTCATATTAAATGAACAAATTCTTTTAAAGGCCCTAAGTACCAATATTCACTCAAAAAAAAAAAAAAAAAAAACCTGAATAGTTCTATATTTCTTAAATAATTTGAATTTGTGGTTAAATTACTTCCAACAAAGAAAATTCTACTCCCAGATAGCCTCACTGGCAAATTCAGTGAAGCTTTAAAGGAAGAAATAATATCAATTCACACAGAATCTTCCAGAAGATTAAAAAAGAGGGAACGATTCATTTCATAGGGACAGCCTTACTATGCAACCAACACTAAAAAAGATTTTAAGAAAATAAAACCAGACATAAATATCCCTTTTGAATAAACACAAATAATCCTTAGCAACTTATTAGCAGACCAGCTTCAGCAATATGTAAAAAGGATAACATATGACCAACAGGAATTAATACCAGGAATACAAAGCTGGTCAGACTGTCAAAAGTCCATGAATGTCATTGTTTATGTAAAAAGATTTTAAAGAAGATACCCATAGGGTCACCTCAATAGAGACAGATAAAATATCTATTAAATTCACTGTCTAGTCATGATAAAAACTATCAAGAAACTAGAAACAGAAGGAAAGTCCTCAAACTAGAATAAAGAAACTACCAAAATCTACAACTAACATCATATTTAATGGTGGAGCCTTGATTTCTTTCCCTTTAGTGTGGAGGGAAGTCAAGAAAGTGCAGTCACCATCCCTATTGAACTCAGCATCCTGAGACAGGATAGGAATGCAAGAAAGAGACAAAGGGAACATGTAGATCAGAAGGAATGAATAAAACTTTATTCACAGATGACATGATCATGTACATAGAACATCACAAAGACTCTTGCCAGACTCATACTCTACCATTCAATTTATGGGCTATTCTGGAGAAGTCAAAACTTTTGAGGTGAAAACCAGGTCAGTCATGCCAGGAGCTCAGAGAGGGAGAGTAATGATCAAAGATTTTGAGGAGAAGGGTCTGGCCTATATCTTAATGTGGTTGTGATTAAGAAACAATATCTATTTGTTAAAACTCATTTAACTGTACACAGAAGAAGATGATTTTAGGCATGAAAATTATATCTTAATTTTAAAAAGAATTCAATTTTTCACATGGCATATTCCCCACTGATAATTTTTCTCTTTGTGGACTAAATTATTGTGTTACTCATATCTATACTATTCCTATCATTAGTTTCTCTATTAATGTGTAAATCATAAGGTGTTTTTCTTACAGCAACTTTAATATATATTAATTATTGATGTTAGTGCCCTGTCAATCCTTTGTTTTTTAAAAATACTCTTGGCTATTCTCCAACATCTAATTTTTCATATGACCTTTAGAAAAAAATGTGAAGATTAAAAATATCTGCTGTTATATTATTAGAAAAAACATAGATAGATTTAAAGAGATGTAACCAAGTATTTACATCAAAAAAATCTTTGTTTACAAGGATTACTTTTTGCATCCAAGAAAAAGATATCTGCATTTATGATTATGTAAAAGTTATTTTGCTCAAATGAGTCTTAATATTTTCTTCATTAAGATCTATTTAAATTAGATCATGATAGGCAATTACAAACTTAGGTATTATAAATTGTGTTTTTGTTATTTGTTGTATACAACTTTGATCCTTCCAATATCATTTCCAACATAAAGTTTTGCTTATACTATAGACTTCGAATTTTAGTCTTTCTCTTTCAAAGATAGCCTATCAAAGCTATTCATTTTACAAGAGTCATATTCACTTTACCAAATAGTGAATTTGGTAGTGAATAGTGAATAGTGAATTTGGTAAACATTTCATGGAAATTTGACAAAAAGCCTAGGATTTTTTAATTACTTTTTTTTATTGGAGTATAGTTGTTTTACAACATTGTGTTAGTTTCTGTTGTACAATGAAATGAATCAGCTATATGTATACATAAATCTTCTCCCTCTTAGGCCTCCCTCTCACCCCAACCCCCCATCCCACCCAAATGTCTGTTCGTTTATTTGACAGAGCACTGAGCTGAGCTCCCTGTGCTATACAGCAGGTTCCCACTAGCTATCTATTTTACACATGGTAGTGTATTTATGTCAAACCTAATCTCCCAATTCGTCCCACCTTCCCCTTCCCCCACTGTGTCCACATGTCTGTTCTCTACGTCTAGGTCTCTATTCCATTCCTGCCCTAAAAATAAGTTCATCTGTACCATTTTTCTAGATTCCACATGTATGTGTTAATATATATTTGTTTTTCTTTCTGACTTACTTCACTGTGTATGATAGACTCTAGGTCCTTCCAAATCTCTACAAATGACCCAATTTCATTCCTTTTTATGGCTAGTAATATTCCATTGTATATACGTACCACAACTTCTCTATCCATTCATCTGTCAATGGACATTTAAGTTGTTTCCATGTCCTGGCTATTGTAAACAGTGTTACAATAAACATTGTGGTACTTATTCTTTTTGAATTATGGTTTTCTCAGGGTATATGCCCAGTAGTGGTATTGTAGGATGATATGGTGGTTCTATTTCTATTTTTTTAAGAAACTTCCATACTGTTCTCCATAATGGCTGTATCAATTTATATTCCCACCAACAGTGCAAGAGGGTTCCCTTTTCTCCACACCCTCTCCAGCATTTATTGTTTGTAGATTTTTTGATGATGGCCATTCTGAACGGTGTAAGGTGATAACTCTTTGTAGTTTTGATTTGCATTTCTCTAATAATTAGTGATGTTGAGCATATTTTCATGTGCCTCTTGGCCATCTGTACGTCTTCTTTGGTGAAATGTCTGTTTAGGTCTTCTGCCTGTTGTTTGATTGTCCGTTTATTTGATATTGAGCTGCATGAGCTGTTTGTATATTTTGGAGATTAATCCCTTGTCAGTTGCTTCATTTGCAAATATTTTCTCCCATTCTGAGGGTTGTCTTTTTGTCTTGTTTATGGTTTCCTTTGCTGTGCAAAAGTTTTTAACTTTCATTAGGTCCTATTTGTTTATTTTTGCTTTTATTTTCATTACTCTAGGTGGTTGGTCAAAAAAGATCTTGCTGTGATTTATGTCAGAGTGTTTTTCCTATGTTTTCCTCTAAGAGTTTTATAGTGTCCAGTCTTACATTTAGGTCTTGAATCCATTTTGAGTTTATTTTTGTGTATGGTGTTAGGTAGTATTCTAATTTCATTCTTTTACATGTAGCTGTCCAATTTTCTCAGCACCACATACTGAAGACACTGTCTTTTCTCCACTGTATACTCTTGCCTCCTTTGTCATAGATTAGGTGACCATAGGTGCATGGGTTTATCTCTGGGCTTTCTATTCTGTTCCATTGATCTATATTTCTGTTTTTGTGCTAGTGCATACTGTCTTGATTACTGTAGCTTTGTAGTATAGTCTGAAGTATAGTCTGTAGTATAGTCTGAAGTCAGGTAGCCTGATTCCTCCAGCTCCATTTTTTTTTTTTTTCTTCTCAAGATTGCTTTGGCTATTTAGGGTCTTTTGTGTTTCCATAAAACTTGTAAAATTTTTTGTTCTGATTCTGAAAAATGCCATTGGTAGTTTGATAAGGATTGCATTGAATCTGTCAATTGCTTTGGGTAGTATAGTCATTTTCACAATATTGATTCTTCCAATCCAAGAACATGGTATATCTCTCCATCTGTTTGTGTCATCTTTGATTTTTTCATCAGTTCTTTATAGTTTTCTGAGTACAGGTCTTTTGCCTCCTTCAGTAGGTTTATTCCTAGGTATTTTATTTTATAAAGACATTTCCTTTCTTTTTTGTTTTTAATTAAACAATAATAGCTTCACTAAGATATATCTCATTATTGATACATCTGGAATGAGTATACCCATTGATCCATAATTCTTTTCAGAAAACTCTTTCTTTTACCTATAATTTTGTGGGGGTTTTTTTCCTTTTGCTGCTTTTCTGTAGGAAAATAAATCATGTCTGACCATATTTCATATCTTCCATATTTACTCTAATTCCTTCATCACTTGCTTCCTTTTCCTATTTCCTTACACCTGATTCTAGCAATGTGTATCTTTCATGTTTCTGATTTTATTTTTGGCAATATCTACTTTCCATTTTGATGGAATGTTGCTTTTAATGTTGCTTTTATTTCTGTAATGTATTTGGTTTTCTCTTCGCTTTTTTCCTCAATTTTGCCAGGTCACCTCTCCCTGTACTTTGACTAAAATCTTTGAACTTTCACTTCTGAGATATATGTTTTCCCATTCTGGGAAAGGATATGTCCAACAAGTCTTTTTTTTAATGATTTTCCTTTCTGTTGTTATTTGTTTGTTTTAAATTATGTGGTACTTGCATTTTTCTTATCATTTTTGTTCATTAGCATAAAGCCATGGTTTTATGAAAGATCAGAAAGGACCTCTCTATCTGGGTCAAAAATTACTTTAAAAAAAAAAAAGGTTTGTGTGGTGAGTGGGGAAGGGGACTGGGCAGAGAAATGACATGAGAACAGCAGGCATTTTGAATGTAGAATTACATCAGAACAAAGCCTCACCAGTCCTGCCCAGTCTCCCTAGGGCTCCCCACACGTGGTGTCATCAGACACATCCCCAGGAGGGAAGGGTAGCCACTGGTGTGGGTTCTGTGTTTAATAGGGGCAGTTTTATTAGCACATTTCTCTTCCGTTGTCTGACTTATCAGCTGACAAGATGATTATTCCCAAGGTCTCCACCACCCTGCAAAACACCAGCCTGCTTCTAAAAAGTGATGCTTCTTACTCTGCTGCCTCCTCTGCCCTCAGAGGTCTGGTGATCTCTGTAGCCCACACAAGCTGATGTCTCCATGCTGTATGAGGGTGATCCATCAATTGGCCCTTCAGATCCATGCGGAAATCTGTGTGCTGCAGGAGGAAATTGATTCTCTAGACATATTTCTGGGCCACTTTTCACCAATTTTGAGGCTATCCTTTAATTTTCACCTGTAAAAATAACTTTTTCTTTGTTTTTAAATTTTGCCCGTGCTTTATTGAGATATGAATGACAAAATGTGTGCATATTTATATTGCATGATGTGATTTTTGAAAGTGTACAATATGGTTATTTAATATACAAATACATGGTGAAAAGACCACAATCAAATTAATTAATATATCCATTATTTCACATAGTTTCCTTTTCCTTTGTGGTGAGAACACTTAAAATCTACTCTCTTAGCAAATTTCAAGTAAGCAATATAGTATTATTAACTGTAATCACTGTGCTGTATATCAGATCTCCAGAATTATTTATCTTATAACTGGAAGTTCGTACCTTTGGACCAACATCTCTCTGTGCATTCTCCCACCTCCCCAGCCCCTGGAAACCACCATTCTATTATCTGGTTCTATGAGTTCGCCTTTTTTATGATTCCATATATAAGTCATATCATACAGTATATGCCTTCTGTCCCTGGCTGATTTCACTAAGCATAATGACCTCCAAGTTCATCTATTTGTAACAAAAGGCAAGGTTTCCTTCTTTTATATGGCTGAAAAATATTTTATTATGAAGAGATTATATTTATGTATATTGTTTATTATTATACATGGTATTATATGTATATATATATGGTATTATATGTGTGTATATATATATATATGTATATACCACCTTTTCCTTATCCATTCATCCTTCAATAGACACTTTAGTTGTTTCCATATCTTATCTACTGTAAATAATGTTGCAGTGAATTTCAGTGTACCCATATCTCTTGGAGACACCAGTTTCATTTTCTTTGAATTTATGCCCAAAAGTGGGATATTTGGATCATATGGTAGTTCTATTTTTAATTTTTTGAAGAACCTCCATACTGTTTTCCAAGTGGCTGCACCGATTTACATTCCCACCAACAGTGCACAAGTGCTCCCTTTTCTCTACATCCTCACCAACACTTGTTATCTCTTGTCTTTTTGACAATAGCCATCCTAAGTGGTGTTAAGTGATAAATAATTGTGGTATTGATTTGCATTTTCCTGATGATTAGTGATGTTGAGCATCTTTTCATAACTGTTGGATATTTGTATGTCTCCTTCAGAAAAATGTCTATTCAGGTTCTTTGCCAACTTTTAAATTGGGTTATTTGGGTTTTTGTTTTGCTTTGCTCTTGTTTGTTTATTTGTTTTTGTTTGTTTTTGTTGTTTTTCTGTTTTCTTTACTGTTGAGTTGGATAGATTCCTTATATATTTTGAATATTTATCCCTTGTCATATATATGATTTGCAAATATTTCCCACATTCAATAGGCTGCTTTTTCATTATGTTGATTGTTTTCCTTGCTATACAGAAGATTTTTAGTTTCATTTAGTCCCACTTGTTTATTTTTGCATTTGTTTTCTGTGCTTTTAACATCATATGCAAAAATCATTACCAAGACCAATGTCTAGGAGCTTTTTCCCTATGATTTCTTCAAGGAGTTTTATGACTTCAGCTCTTACATTTAAGTCTTTAAATGATGTCACAATTTACCATTTTGAGTTAATTTTTGTGTATTGTGTAAGATATGGATCCAGTTTCATTCTTTTATGCATGAATATCCAGTTTTCCCAATATCACTTATCAAAGAGGCTATACTTTCTCCATTGAGTATTCTTGGCTCCGGTGTCAAAGATTAGTTGACTATATATGTGTGTGTTTGTTTCTGGGCTCTATATTTTGCTCCGTTGAACTATTTATCTGTTTTTATGCCACTACCATACTATTTTGATTACTATTATATTACTATTTGATTACTATTACTATTATATTACACAAAAAATATTTTGTGTAATATAGTTTGAGATCAGGAACTATGATACCTTTTATCTTGTTTCTTTCTCAAGATTGCTTTGGCAATTGGATATTTTTGGTTGGGGTCCCTGGAAATAAACTTTCTTCTCTATTTTTTGTTTTGTTTTTGATTGCTCTCAGATGTAATACTGGAGAAGAAAAGGTTTTCATCTTCTATTTTTAAATGGAAACCTGTGCTATTTTATAATCAAGAAAAATATGACTTCTAATATGACATACTATCTTTAAAAATTTAATCATGAATAACAGATTGTTGTCACATTTTTCAGATTTTTAGGGAAACACAGTCTGTTTGATAAGAAGGAGACATTATGGGAAAGATGGACTGCTTTCCTTTTTTTTTCTTTTGGAAATTCAGTGAATGTTGTTAATTTGACTCCATTGACCTTATGTGTAGTAGACAGTTCAAGTAGATAATTAGTGTATGCTCATAGATATGTACACTTTAATTTATATATTTTAATGCTGTATTGAACATAATACTCATGCCTTATCTACATTTTCTTTTTCCTCATCACACCAACCATGAGACATAGATGTCCTTATTCACAGGTAAGGAGAAGCTAAGTTATTTTCCAATAATCGTGAACTAACAATGGGCAAACTGAGTTTAACTTCTGTTCTATTATAGAATTTTATCTTCTTTTGTGTTCATGTGTATTATACTGAAATTTAAATATAGATAAATCTTTTTCTCAAGCACATATTTTGGCAGAGAAAATAACACTTGAAAGATTAATGGAATTTGTGACAATCAACAAGTTTGAAAAATTCACTCAGTCCTTTAAATGCTTTTACTTAAAGTAACTCATTCAATTTTCCCCAAAACCGTATGAGTTGCGTCCTGTTATGCTCCTATTATAGGGAAAAAAACTGAGATACAATATCAGGGACTGTTGGATCTGGGATAGACCCGGGAATCTGATTCCAGACAACACAGTGTGTACCATGATGACCCATTCTTAACCATCTAACTAGTCCAGAGTACACAGTCCATCTTTAAGCAGAACATCTAAACACAAGAACATAAATACTTTGGAAAAGACTCTTAAAGCTTGCATTCCTATTTTAGGCAGCAAATATTTATTGAGTACATATTAGGTGCTATATGATGTTCAAACCATGGATTACTGCAGTTAAAAAAATACAAATTTTCTGCATTTAACATTTTGCTGGAGATGGGCAATAAGCAAGATGAATAAATAAATTAGAGAATATTCAATGATGATAAATGTTATGAAGAAAAATAAAGCAGACACGTTAAGAAAAGTTGCAATTAAGGTTGTTGGAAATATCCTCAGAGGAAGGTGTTCCTGAAGAGGAGAGTGCAAGCACAAATGTCCAGAGGTAGCTAGGCCTGGTGTGTTTGAGGAAGGGCCAGGAGACTAATGTCATGAAAATGGGTCGGTGAGGTAGAGAGCAGCAAGAGATGCAGTCACAGAATTCATGGGTCACCGGGTTATCAAAGGTTTTGAACTCCATTGTAGATGAGTTGCGTTTTCCCTAAGGTGAGGGAGGAGGCCATGAGGTTAGCTTGATATGATTTCGCTTTTCTTAAATTTACTGAGGCTTGATTTGTGACCCAAGATGTGATCTATCCTGGAGAATGTTCCGTGCGCACTTGAGAAGAAAGTGTAATCTGCTGTTTTTGGATGGAATGTCCTATAAATATCAATTAAATCTATCTGGTCTATTGTGTCATTTAAAGCTTGTGTTTCCTTATTAATTTTCGGTTTGGATGATCTGTCCATTGGTGTACATGAGGTGTTAAAGTCCCCCAGTATTATTGTGTTACTCTCGATTTCCTCTTTTATAGCTGTTAGCAGTTGCCTTATGTATTGGGGTGTTCCTATGTTGGGCGCATGTATATTTATAATTGTTATATCTTCTATTTGGATTGATCCCTTGATCATTATGTAGTGTCCTTCCTTGTCTCTTGTAACATTCTTTATTTTAAAGTCCATTTTACCTGATATGGGTATTGCTACTCCAGCTTTCTTTTGATTTCCATTTGCATGGAATATCTTTTTCCATCCCCTCACTTTCAGTCTGTATGTGTCCCTAGGTCTGAAGTGGGTCTCTTGTAGACAGCATATATATGGGTATTGTTTTTGTATCCATTCAGGGAGCCTGTGTCTTTTGGTTGGAGCATTTAATCCATTTACGTTTACAGTAATTATCAATATGTATGTTCCTGTTACCATTATCTTAATTGTTACTGGTTTTGTTTTTGTAGGTCCTTTTCTTCTCTTGTGTTTCCCTCTTAGAGAAGTTCCTTTAGCATTTGTTGTAGAGCTGGTTTGGTGGTGCTGAATTCATTTAGCTTTTGCTTGTCTGTAAAGCTTTTGATTTCCCTGTCAAATCTGAATGAGATCCTTGCAAGGTAGAGTAATCTTGGTTGTAGGTTCTTCCCTTTCATCACTTTAAATATATCATGCCACTCCCTTCTCACTTGTAGTGTTTCTGCTGAGAAATCAGCTGCTAACCTTATGGGAGTTCCCTTGTATGTTATTTGTCGTTTTTCCCTTGTTGCTTTCAATATTTTTTCTTTGTCTTTCATTTTTGTCAGTTTGATTACTATGTGTCTCCACATGTTTCTCCTTGGGTTTACCCTGCCTGGGACTCTCTGTGCTTCTTGGACTTGGGTGGCTATTTCCTTTCCCATGTTAGGGAAGTTTTCGACTATAATCTCTTCAAATATTTTCTCGGGTCCTTTCTCTCTCTCTTCTCCTTCTGGGACCCCTATAATGTGAATGTTTTTGCATTTAATATTGTCCCAGAGGTCTCTTAAGCTGTCTTCATTTCTTTTCATTCTTTTTTCTTTATTCTTTTCCACAGCAGTGAATTCCACCATCCTTCCATGTCACTTACCCTTTCTTCTTCCTCAGTTATTCTGCTATGGATTCCTTCTAGTGTATTTTTCATTTCAGTTATTGTATTGTTCATCTCTGTTTGTTTGTTCTGTAATTCTTTGGGGTGTTTGTTCTTTAATTCTTCTAGGTCTTTGTTTAACATTTCTTGCATATTTTCAATCTTTACCTGCATTCTTTTTCCGAGGTCCTGGATCATCTTCACTATCATTATTCTGAATTCTTTTTCTGGAATGTTTCCTATCTCCACTTCATTTAGTTGTTTTTCTGGGGTTTTATCTTGTTCCTTCATCTGGTACATAGCCCTCTGCCTTTTCATCTTGTTTATCTTTCTGTGAATGTGTTTTTTGTTCCACAGGCTGCAGGATTGTAATTCTTCTTGCTTCTGCTCTTCTGTTGTGCTTTTCGTCACTTAATTTCCCCTCTCTCCACAGTTCTTTCCTGCATTCAGGATCCACATCAGTAGTTTACTGTTGTGTTCCTATTATCATTTTCTGTCTCTGTTCTTGATCAATCCTTCTCTGGCTGACTTGTTAGACTCAAGAAAGGAAAGAGATGCAGGATTCTATTCATGGCAGTAATTTAGAAACATTATTGCAACTCAAAAGAAATGGGAGTAAGAGGGGGGTACCATTTATAAAACAATTGGTACTACTAGTTAAAAAAGTGACTAAAATGAACTAAAAATAACAATTCAGTATTATGAAATAAGAGAGAGAGAAAGAGAGATTTTGCAGGGATGAGTCTGATTCCTTAGGAAGGGCTCTTCTCTGAGTTCTTGCATGTTAAAAATGTCTTTCTTCAGTTTTCAAATTTGAACGGTGGATTGACTAATCAAAAAACCCTTGCCTTGGATGTCTTTTGCCCCATGTTCTCTTGAGAATGTTGCTGTCATCATGTTTTGCTGTGGAAAAGATTCTTAATACCATCTTATTTCATTCCTTTAAAGTCTTTGCTTGGGGGACATGTTTCAACCAGATTTACATGGACATTTTCCAATTTTCTAATTTTTATGTTTCTGATTTGAGTAGTTCCTTCACATTTGCAAACGCTTATTTATCAGTATTTAATTTTTGTTGAAGCATTCTGTGAACATTTTCCTCTGCTTCATGGTTCGTATTTTGGGAAGTGTCTTCATCAGCTGATAAATTCAGTTTTAAGTTTTCACCTCTTTTTGTGGCAGCTTACATGATATCTGTTATTTTTAAGATGTCTTATATTGTCAGGTTTTACTTGAACAGTGGCAGTGGTGATGTATGTGAGTGAGTTATAGGATTTCATATACCAAAATGTCTATTCTTTTGGTTCAATGAAAGCCCTGGGAGGATTTGGTGTGTCCACTGATGCACCAATACTTTTGTTTCCATATGATTCTTAAGTTCTATCACTTCCTTTCTTCTCCTCATTCATCCCAAGGCCTCAAGGGACACTGTCCCATCAAGCAACTGCATTTATTCCAGAACCACCACCATTGGTCCTGCATACTTCTAAGCCCTTCATGTTAGTTTGTCAATAGTGAGAGCTCTGACCTTCCATAGCTCAGATCTCTTCTCAATATATCCCCATTTAGGGTAGGACCTACTCTTTCCCATGTGATTTTATCTATTCATCATCACTAAGAATCAGCTGCACTTTCCTACTTCTAGGTATTCTCTGCCTGAGTTTCTACTCCTCTGTGTAATATGAAACTAGCCCTACTTGTTTACCTCTTTCCACACTCGAGTGTAATTGAAGTGGAATATTATTTGTCATAGGTTTTGAATGGTTTTATGTGTTCTAATTATTTTTGAGGTATGTAATTCTGGAGAATGTATAAAGAGATATGAATTTATTTACCCCTAAGTATCCTATGGGAATCTCAGTTTCTCCCATTTTGAATGTTAAAGAATTAAACCATTTTCCTGTCAAATGAGCATTTTATGAGGGATATCTATAGTGTCATAATGTGTTTTCTTACTACATGTGCATTTAATGAGAATTCTTAAAACACTTGGACTTGTTCTATTTTAGTGTTTCCATAGTGAAACTTTTGTGGGACCTGATTTCCAAATGCAAGGTCATATACTTAAATACTGTATCCCTGTCAGTTGTAAGAAAATAAAGAAATAAAAATCTTCCTTTGAAAGTTTGTAAGCGAGGAAAGCAATCAGTTGCTTCTAGTCACTGGTGAAAATGTTATTTACACTAGTTCTGGAACTTCACTGTAAATAGGAAGTAAAACAATTGATGAGGTTATGAAAAATTTATATTTCTCTGCCAGACCTGCAGGGATTCTGATATATCAGGTCTCTGGATTGAACTCCAAGGATCTTCATTTCTCACAAGCACCAGAACTCATTCTAATTGAGAAACACCATCCTATGCCTTTTGCATTATTTTTTTCCTCACATCCTTGTAGCTTTCATTCATGGCACTAATCAAAGTTCAAAATTACAGAATATACTAATATTTAATTAGTCACTATCCATTCCCCTAGAATGTACATCCATAGAGGGTCCATTTGCTCCTTATTATATATCCAGTACACAGCATCATTATTTGCATATAGTTGGCAGCCAATACATATTTATTGTATATGTGAATGATTGAAAATGACAAAAGCAACCAAAGCCAAGCTCTAGTTAGTCATTTTTCAGGTTATTAAAATTAAGTTTGATTGTTTGAAATTTTTAATATAATATATAGCATTCATTTATCTACATGAATATATATTTCTTATTCTATCAGTCCCAGGCAATAAAGTTATCAAACTGCCTGTAAGTAGTAGAGAAAAATATATTAGAATGTAGAAGCAATTATGTTAAGGAGTCTTTAGAAGTCATCTAAACTCCTTCACTTTAACTATGAGGAAGTGGCTGGCTAGAAACACATACAGCTGCCCCATTTTTAAGACCAGTGAAGGCAAGGCCCAGATCTCTCCCTTGACAACTCGATGCTACTCTGCAGGTAGCTTCTGTTTGAATAAACTGAATTTGAGTTAGACATCCAGAATTCTGCCCTAGTTTAAAGTACACTATTATTGACATTAAAATTCAGAACCCTAACTCCTTCCACGGCTCTCCTCATTTTTCCTTTCCTATTCTAGGTGGTTTTCTTCTTGCCCTGTATCCAGTGAATCATAAGTATCTTTTCCACATAATTCATCAGCCACAGTCTTTTCTTCCAAAAGAAAAATATGGATTAAATCTCATGCTCACAATTCAAAAAAAATGATGTCAATGGTTTCATCCATCTTGGATTGCTCTAATTTAATTTTTTTAAAAAACTTATATTTGCTGTATCTCCTTCTGATCATCTACTATGTTTAGGGACTTTACAAGCACCACTCCACTTATTTCTCAATGCAACTCTTTAGTAAATATATAACCATGTACAGCACATAGATGAGGTCATTGCAATTCAGACAGCACTAACTTGCAGTAAGATTCTGCAAACTGCTATCTGTGTTGTTATTAATTATAGAACTTGTAAATTGTCCTTCTTAAAGTTATATTATGCAAATGAGAGCAGACTTGGTACAGGGGCAAGTCTTAAGCTTCAGGTAAAAGTCAGAACTCTTTATTCTCATTATTTACTGAGAAATTTGTGGCTGGAACTCTCTGAGGTTCTAGTCTCAAATCTTATTTTCCAGCGTTTCCTGGATCGTGGATGATGCACGCATGGTGCATCATAGTTGCATCCACCCGTGGATGATGCATCACGGATACACATGAGTAGATACACCAAGATGGCCGTTCTTATCATCCATCCTCATCTTAAATTCAATGAGTCCATTTTCCCTCCCTCTTCTTCTGATATTAGTTTCCAGGTCCCCTTTCTTAACTTTAGGTTTTGAAAAAAAAAAAAATATATATATATATATATATATATATATATATATATATGTAAACCAAGGTTCCCCACATAGTCTAGTTCTGGTGTGTTGAATATAAAGAAAATGCCCAGCCCATAACATACTTTAATTATTTAGCCAACATCAATTTTTAATGAAATGCTCTCTCCTCTCCAATTATATGGCACTTAAAAAATCATGGGAAACTATGTTCTCCTTTTTCCATAAAAGTAGTCAATGGATTATCTTCCTTCTCATCTAAGAATATGGATTTTGGATATAGATCCTTTCCTTGAGGGCTTTTCAAGGCACAGAATAAACTTATTTCAACCCCAGACTTCCCAAGCACCATTTAACTGAACTTAATTAATTGGTCTTTCTCCCTCTCTTGGCCTACTAAATCTGTTCCTCTTTTTTTCTCATCCCTGATTAATGAACACAAATTATACACATACACCTTCACAGTGGCAACAAGACTCATAAGTATTTATAAGTAGCTTATGATTCATTATAACTCAGTGTGGTACAAACTCTGCTTAGAGCCTTCTGAGTCTCCAAGGTATGGGTCCAGACCAACTGAGCATTATGAGATGAAGAAAGAGCATCACACCCCTGTTTTGCCTGTGTATTATATCTTCATAGGTAAGTCGCAGTCAATGCCCAACACCTTTTCTAGAAGCACGTCTCTCTCGGACTTTCTGAATTGAATCCAAAAAGCCCATATTTTTCCCAATGTGTTTCTGTGTCCATCTCTCTCCCAAAACAGATAAAACACTTTTTTTTCTGAAGCCATAGATGAGAACCACTACGTTTGTTAACTTATATTTCATTGAACACAGACACCAGAGATCCACAGCCCATTTGCACAGTGGTTCTTTCTTTCACTGTGCTTCTTCCACCTTGCCGTGGGTCTTTTTCCCCTGTGAGCAAGAAGAAATCATCCTCATTGAATGTAGCAAAATTAAATTCTACTAACATAATGCCTACAGCTTCTGCACAGACGTGTCCTAACCCAAACATCCCTCTTACAGACATCAGAGTGTGTGTGTGTATATGTGTGTGTGTGTGTGTGTGTGTGTGTGTGTGCGCGTGTGTGGTGGGGGTGTCCTGGAGGGCATGCATCCTCATAAAGGGAAGCAAATAGAAACACATTCAATGTGATCAAACTCTGGATCTAGAAAATAACAGAGAATCTCAGTGGTTGACATATTAGACCTAAAATGTGTGTGAGTTTGAGGTTGTATGTGCGTGTATGCAAATAAAATGAAACTGTGAGTTTTTTTCTTTGACAACAAGCTTAACTCAATTCTGTTTCATGGTTTTAAACATCTGTAGCACCTCCAGGTTCTAATTAGAACATAGAAAGCTGGAACATCCTTATATAAACACAACAAAAATGGTAGATAATCTACAAAATTACAACTTTTTTCAATCTGCTAGAGGGCTAAGGGCAGGACAATCAACTAAGGAAAGACTTCAAGGAAACACAAAAACAAGCACTTGCTTACCTGGAGCAGACATGGGACAATATGGGAGCTGGTAAAAAGAATTCTGCTAAAATTTATCCTGGATTACTTAAGGCTAGGTGGGGGCCAAGGTGAGAGTGTAGAAATTCTAGGCACTGCAACCACAGGGGAATTCATATTCTCAGTCTTTTTCCACACACCTCACTGCTGCCTCATGAGAAAGAGTGGAAGCAGATTTAGATATAAAAGGAAACCTATTTTGTGTGCAGGTATCAAGGAAGAGACAAGCAGGACCCATGGGAAAAACCAAAGCCCCACTAAGGTCCATCACTCCTATCTCTCCCAAGACACAAAAGCCCAAAGCTTGTTGGGGGAGGGTTTCAACCCTGTTCTTCCCATTGGAAAATCTATTGTCCCTGTGGTAAGGGGAAAGATAGATATAGAGAGAGACAGAGACAGAAAAAGAGATTGAGAGAAATGAGGGAAGGAAGGGAAGGAGAGAGGGAAGGAGGGAGGGACCACTCTACCCTTGGTGAAAGACAGGAAAAAATCCAGGTTCTTAGACACTCCATGTGACCAGAATCTCTGAGAAATCCTCTCTGCTGAGAACAGGGACACTGCACCTTCCTGAGATTGTGGTTGAACAAAAACATTTCTTGGATACAATAGCTTTTTCCCATCCCTGCTTTTATTAACACCAAAAAAAAAAAAAAATTATAGGAAAACATACTCTAAAAAGTTGTCTGTGGTACAACTGTAAATACATAATCTATATACTCAAGATATAGTCAAATGTAGGTAATGAAAAATATTTTTAAATGAATACAAGTCAATTGTTTCAGAATAAAGGAATAACATCTATTTTTGATAAACTGGAAAAACATTTTTGAGAGAAATAGCATTTGCTGTCAGACTTTAAGGAAAGGGAGTGTTGTTAGTGGCAGATATGAGGACTGAATAGTTCATGTAGGACAAGTTTTCAGACAAGAATATGAAGGGAGTACTAACAAGATGTGAAAGGACCAGTTTGGCTAATGCATATTGTATGTTTTCCAGAGAGGAGGTGATGTTGAACATAGTTTGGTTGCACATCACGTAAGGTCTCAGACCAGTTCAAGAGATGCTTACAAGGAAGACAATATATAGAACAATGCAATTTCTCCAATTAATCCATTTTTTTCAATCTTTTAATGTAATGCCTTATATGTTCCAGGCACTGAGAATAGAATTGGTGATAAAATAGTTATGCATCCTGCTATCATTGAATTTTAATGTATTGGGAGAGAAATAGATTAATAAAAATAATCACTGAAATAATTCAGTGTGATACATGCTAAAAGAAAAAGATAATAACAAGAAAGTCGAGTCAGGATTAAAAATAATGTTATGCTTAGTCTTCCATGAGAGGATGAGACATTCCATATTTATTTGGAGTCAATGTGACAGTTCTGTAGGTTACTATTGGATTGGTTACGATGTCTTGCCCACTGGTGCCACACAACACTAGTATTCAAACCTCTGTTTCTTCTTGAGTCAAGTTTGAGAATGTGTGTCCTTCTAGGAATATGTCCACTTCACGTAAATAAGGGAATTATTGGTAAAAAGCTGTTTAAAATATTTTTTATCTCACTTTCAATCTACTGGATCTGTACTGATGTCACTACTTTTGTTTCTTATATTGGTAATTTGAGCTGTTTCTATTGTTTTCTCTAGGGTCTTCAAGATCTGTCTAGTAAGAGGTTAAATTATTTTAATAATTTTAGAGAACTAGCTTTTTGATTTATTTTTTCTATTGTTTTTGTATTTTCTATTTATCTGTTTTCTGCTCTTGTTAATTCAATCCTTTATTTTGACTTTAATCATCTTTTTAATTGAATTTGCATTATTGATATTATTTGGTTCTCTTTTTCTAAAATAAGTGTTTAAGTAATAAAATTCCCTCTAAGGACTGCTTAAATTTCATTTTACAATTTTGATATGTTATGTTTTATTTTCACTTAGCAACCGAAATAATTTCTAATATGCTTCAACCCACAAGTTATTTAGAAGTGTGTGATTTAATTTCCAAATATTGTAGATTCTATAACAAATATTTATGTTATTGATTTATAAGTTAGTTTTGTTTTGTTCAGAAAACATAGTCTGTATGATTTCAATTCTTTTAAGTATATTGAAGAGCGTTTTACATGAATATTATATGTAGACTTGAAAAGATGTATATTTTACTGCCTCAAGTATTTTATAAATATAATTTAGCTAAGAATTTCATACAACACTGAGAAGGGAATGGCCCCTCCCACTGGTCAGAGGTATTTCCAAGTTTCAGTTCATCCATGATACAGGTACACCATGTGTCATTTTCAGACAATCTTACTCATGCACAGGGCACTGTAGTCCCATGTCCTAAACCTGGGCATCATAAAACCTAAATCTTTTCATTTGAGAATTCATTTCTTCCCCATCCCTTTTTCTTTGGGGATCATTTTCTAGGTTCAATTACATGTAGTCTATTAATCTGCCTCTTTAATTCAGATTGTTTGCCCACTCTTCCTCTCAAATTTTGAGATATTACCTCTATAGGAATCCAAATGTAAACATTCGTTCACCTGCTGAAATCTAAGAAAACAAAAGAGAGGATTATACTTCTTGTGTTTGTTCTTTTCCCCTCCACCAATAGCTAGATGCCTGATAATCCCACCAGGGAAAAGGGGCAGAGAACCAAGACTGCTGCACTCATTGGGCCTGCAGCAAACACATCTGTTCTGTCCTTATGAACAATCCACCAACGAGGGGTAGTTTATTAAGATCTGTCATCTGGGATGTACGCAGAACATAATGACAAGCAGAGCTACTGAAATAAGACAAAATGTAGTTACTAACAGTCCAGTATCTAGAAACATTATGCTGAGGCATGAAAGATAGATGGAAAGCATTTTCACCTTGTTAATATCAATGAGCACCTGAATTTACCAATACTACAACCACTCTACATCCAGATTTCTTACAATGTGACTGTGAAACCTCACTCTTCTCAGATGGGACTCAAACCCAGCCAAAACTCAGGTTGGGATTTGAACCCGTGATCCCCGACTTAGGAGGGGACTCAAACCCACTGTCTTTTAATTGAAACCACTCACCTGGTGTCAGGATGTACTGAAGCTCAGGTCCTTTTGACTTGATGCAGAACGAATTCAGCGTGAGGCCAAGGGGCAGGCGTAGGATGCTTGTGAGAGATGGAAGCGGGCAGGCAAAAGAGCACAGCCCCGAGAGCAAAGATGGCTACATTTTTATAATCAAAGAAAAAGTGGGGAGGGGATAAGACCGCCTTCTTCCTCATTTTTGGGTAGACATCAAGGCTTACATCATTACTTCCTCTTTAACCCTATATGGTCTAACCAGGACTGCCATGGCACTATTTAAATCATATGTATATCACCAGAAGGGTGGTAACATAGACTAAAATATAATAAATCATCTCAGGTTTCAGTATAACATCCCCTCTCACCTAGTTTCTGTCCCTTTTCACCCATATTTCTGTCTTGGCTACATGAAGAAATGCTACTCTTCAAGGACCATTACCTCCCTGACTTCATGGAACAAGATGTAAACCCCATATCTATTTTCTTGGACTTTAACTATCATGACTTCTGGCTTGAGTGTGCCTGGTGCTTGAAGGCACCTGGTCTTCCTTCAAGGTAATGTAGATTGTTGCTAGGTTACCGGATTCTTTTCTTGAGTGGTCTTTAGCTTATAACAGTCTCCCAAACTCCTTTAAAATTCCTTCTCTGTCTTTAATCCCCTAGTGGGATTTCTAAACTATCTATTTAATTATGCTACTCTATCCCTATCAACTGAATACATATACTTATCATTTAGTATAATTTTAGTTCGATATTCTCTTATTTGAGTTCAAAATACCCTATGTGACACAGAGTGCTTTAATTCCATGTTTGCATAGACTTTCTTTGTCCTGACCTTGGGAACCATATAATATCTCTTAGCCCAAGGAAAGCTCTATCTTTGCAGCAGCCTGAATACTAAGATGACCCCAAAATCACTACCCACTAATATATACACCTGTATAATCCCCTCCCCTTGAGTGTTGGCAGAAAAGATGAGTATAGTGGGATAGGCACCCTCTTCCATAGATCATGCTATATAAGACTGTTGTAGTAAAATACAGGGGTATTTTTCCTGTTGACTTTCAAGAAGTAAGTTACCATAGTGTAAAGTGGTCCATGTGGCTAGGACCTTTCATCTTGAATTAATAATTTTACAAAAATTCATGTGAAACTACACCTCTGGGGTTTACATAAATATCGAATATTTAGACAATGAGAACTGAGTATAAGTGGTAATTTGGTACTAAACACTACAGCCTTGTTAACATTTATTTTCTAACTTGATATGTTATACTTACTTCCTTAGCAGTTACCTCTAGTTTCAACTATTTTACATATGACATGTGGTTTCTACTACTTTACAATTCAACTCATAATGTCCTAATTCGGGTATAGAATAACAAAATTAGCACTACCTATTCTTTTGAAATTCCTAAGCAAATTTAGGTGACAGGTGTAGAAATTGCATGACTAATTCAGAGGGTAAGGGATTTGAAAAGCTGTATACTAGTTGGCCCATAAGATATTTCCATTTCATTCAATTCAGATAGCGTAGACCTTAGAATCACCTTTTATTAGCAAAATGTTTGAGGACTGATGTAAATTTGAATAAGTGGCAAAGCAATTTGTCATAGATCAAAATGGCTTTCCTCTTTTCCTACAGAGGCATTTAAAACCTTCTTGAATGTTTATATCCATTAACTTCACTCCATGGGCATAGCATGATAAAGCATTGGGGAAACAAATAAAATATTTAATAAATACTTTATTATGTCTGCAAGCTATAAAAAATTGTTTGTCTGAATAAGTTTCTCCTATTACAGAAGGAAACAAATTTTAGTGAATGTGGAAAAGACAGATAAAATAAAGTGGAAGCAGTATTTCTGGAACTCAGTTCTAAACATTCTTAGTTATTTAGACTATATCTGTAACACATTTGAAAATAAGCAATTTGTGGGTTAAAAATTAAGTCATTTTGTATGTTTTTGATTCATAGTAAAACTGAACATTTTATATAACATAAACATTATTCTTTTTACCCTACTGTATTTGTTGGCAAAATGGTAATATATTTTACTTCTAGTGGGGTATTCATTATAAAATATGTAAGAATATTTCCTAGTTGTTTTTCTTTTTGCTATTGTTTTGCTGTGTGAGTATTTCTGTGTGTGTTCGGTTTGACATTTAGAAGTTTAAAACATTCATGTAGTAAAAAGAAACCGGTATAGTACGTTTGATTTTTACCTTTGGTTTCACAGTTAGAAAAACCTTCTCCATCACAAAAGTATATACAACATTCTAGCATTCTTAGAAGAGTGATCAGCACATAGAAATTCCTTGAAAAGCCCTCAAAGATCATTTAACAAGTAAATGCCATCAAAACATTTTCAAGAGGTTTCACTGAAGGTAAAGCTGCTGCAGTGTCCCTAAGGAGTGGATTAAAAACCCATATATAACCCCCCCCCCTTCTTTTTCTTTTTTTACACCTGTGCTTTTTTTTAACCTTTACGTTTTGATGAACCTGGAATTGAATTTGTGGATTGTTTGAGGTAGTAAACTAAGTTTTTACCGCACAATTTTTTTTTGTCTGTTTGTTTATTTAAGGAAAGATTGAATTCTAAATGCTCTTTCTAATTCAAATTTGCTAAGTATTATGGAAGACCTAATGTTCTTATTTTCTATTATGTATGCTTTCATAGGGGAACAAAATTTGCCACCCCAAAATGTCTCTTTGGCATGCGGATCACTTCAAGATTTGGACTGTGGATTATTTTCAACAATCAAGACCCAAAAGACTCAGAAAGAAATGTTCACCTTCCCCCATCTGCCTAAAGAATGTAGGTAGAGGATTTGGTCCAGGAAGAGAGCTGTCACCATAGATCACCAGTAGTATGAACTAGGTGTGTAGACAGGGAGGAACCTAGCAAAGTCTGTTTTTTAAAACACCTCTCTGTGTCCCATTGTCTCTTCAGGCCCAGCAAACATTTGTTTACCAAGCATTTGCTTTTCCATCTCCAGGTAGATTGACTTCCTCCACTTTGAAGTTCCAAACCACTACCCCCAACATCCTTGGTTTTTAGCTGAAGATGGTATTTCAGGTGAGGATTTCAGCAATTTTGGTGAGTTACTCAGTTTTTCTGGGTCTCTCCCATGTGTACACATTGTTAAAATTTTCTTTGATATTCTCCTGTTAATCTGTGTCATGTCAATTAAATTCTTAGACTAGCCAGAAAAACCTTGAAAGTTAGAGGAAAATTTCTTTTTCTCTGACAGTTTCTAAATATTTTACTTGAATTGGCAATAAGTATTTGAGAGGCTGTTAAAACAATGTCAAGTAATTCTGTTCTAAATCAAAGAACTGTTAAGAGGACATGCACCCTTGATTTTTTGCCCCCAGAAGCTCAGAGAATCTCCTAGAATCATGTGGGAATGAGATTCAAGGAAAGAGTACAGGCATTCTGAGTAATCCATGGGATCTTTGATGATTGTTTCATTTAAAAAGTTGTTTATTTTCATGTTCTTAGTATAAAAATAAAACTCTAAGCATATTGTATAACACGTAAAAATTCTGTCAAATAGAATAAAGAGGAAACTTTATCATAAGCCTGAAAACAATCTTTCTGAACATTGGCACTCTTTTGAGAAGGCAGATAAGTCAAATCTCATGCAATATTTTTGGAAGGTTCACAGAATATTATGAATTATTGTTAGTGTGACAATCATCTGTATTATTGTTATCATTTAAATTACTTTTCTTTATCTGTAACTGTATGATGAAAAAGAAAACATATTCTTTAGTGTTCTAAAGGTTGTTTTGTTGTTTAAATTAAATGCTATAAAATAATATCATGTTTGTCTTTCTTTAATTAATCCGTACCTAGTTTATTTACCTCTGGGTTTTTTAATCTCTGGTTCTTAAGTTTCTAAGTTATAAAAGATGCTTTAGAAATACTTTTAGAAGAAGTGGTCAGTTTTTAGAAATTTATAAGAGTTTGCCAACTTTACAGAATGGTCATTTGGTAAGAGACATATATGAGATAAAGGGATGGATCACTATTCAGTTTTTATCCAACACCTAGAAGTATGAAGCAATCAACTTTTGAAAATATTATATCATAAACTTTACATGTTTCAACAGTAATCAAATATCCATTGAACCAATCCTATAAAAATGGTTAATCTCCAGTAGTAATATGGAAAATAAATAGACGCTCTAATTGATCTTATGCTTTATACCTGCATTATGGATCACACAGGCTGTTTTCATAAACCACTTAAAATTTGTTTATCTGTTAGAGAAAAATAAGAGTCCCTAACCCTTTGAGCAATGAACTATTCTTTGTTTTTAATTAAATGCTGGTTGCAATAAAATCTCTTTAAAAATCAAATGCCATCTAATCACTAATAAGTCCATATAATACCCAGTATAAAAGTAATCTCTAATTTGAAAGGAAAAAGGAGTAAAACACTTATACCAAAAGTATGAAAAAGTCTTCTTTGTCCAATTAAAACTTGGTATTAGGGATAACAGAAGAAAACTACTTCAGTCATGTAGATATAATTATGTGAAGTCATTTGTCACTGGTTCTATGGTGTTCACACAAATTAATGGGCTCAGATTCACAAAAACTTTCATTAAATGTGAGGTGTATGATAAACCTTAAATAATGTTGAGTTTAAAATTAATTACGTTCTTAATAAATCAAATCTGATGATTCTTATATTCACTGGTTCTCAGTCATTCTCCCTGCTTCTATAGAAATTAGTTTCTAACAAACAAAAAAAGTCTGTTCTTCAATCAATTGCTCTTTATGAAAAATTACAAGACCAGGGCAGGAAGAGTGATATGAAGAGAGTGTTATGAATAAGTTACATTTCAGGTCTCCTCATCCTGAGATTAAACATGGAAATCAAATCAATCACATGTGTCATTCAGTCGTCATTGCCAGTAACTTCTCTTTCTCTCTCATTGGTTCAGGTACCTTAAGTATTTGAGCAGAGGCTGTTGTTTTACTGACTTGAATTCTTAATGCAAACTCAGTTGGTTACCTTCAATAACAGGACAACTTATTGCTCATGTAGTGTTCAAAGTGGAAAATTATTTGTTAGCTGTGTGACCTTAGCAGGCTCTTAACCTCTCTTCATCTCACTGAGCTCTTTGTTGATGTATGTAATAAGTATGTATGTGTCTATCTACTTATCTATCCAGAGAGAGAGAGAGAGAACCAGCTCTGTGTTGGATACTGCAGCAGGCTCTGGATAGGGCACAATAAACAGAGTACCCATACTTACTGACTATGCCAGATAAAAACAACAGCTATCCATGGAGAAAAATGAAGCTTGGAGAGGGATAGAAATGGCTGTGAAGGTTGGGTGCTGGAACTTTAAGAAGGGCTGTCAGGGAAAGGTCTGCTGAGAAGGTGGCAGGAGCTGTAGAGGACAGATGAGCCATGAGGCAAGCTGAGGTGGGAACAGGCCAGGAGAAGGAAGCCCACATCTAGATCCTGGAGGTGCAGATGCGTGAGGGGTCATGAGTGAGCCATGTGGCTGGAGGGTGGTGAGCCTGGGGCAGAGTGGCAGAGCTGAGGCCTGAGATGTCCTGGCTTCCGGGTTTTGTTGGGCCCATATAATAGATAAGATAATATGACCAAGCTTGTTTTCTTGGGTTTTTTTCCCATCTTAGAAATGTCACTCTTTTAAAGTAGATATGTAACCAACCAATGGATATTGTCCTTTACTTTTATTATGTCCTGAATTATTACCCTTTGTGGTATTGATATTTACCAGCTATCTGCCCCTACGTGAATGATTACCTGGATGAGAAAGACACCGTGTAATGTTTCATACATTAATCCCAAAGTAACATTTGAGGTAGCAACATGTCTGATTTGGGATTTACCAAAGCTAAAGTTCCCTTTGAACAGGTAAGAGAAGCCACTTCAAATTCCTTCCCCAGCGAATATCACTATCAAAATCCTTGGTGCCTTGAAAGACCTATTGTAATAACATTTGATTTTAATCATTCAAACTGGAAAAAACATTTGTTGGAGATCTATGGGGTACAGGGGGTATTGTGCTTGAACATAACGGATCCAGGAAGGTCTTGTCTTTGCTGTCTTTGAGACTGTGATCTTGTTCAGGCAGGGTCAAGTCATAGAAAGCTAATCACCTTGGACGGCAGACTGCAATTAGTGCGATGCCATGGGTTCAACGTCCTATAGAAAACAGGAGAATCATTTCATTGTGGGAAAATGGAGGACATTTTAGAGAAAGATGTACATGACATGACTTAAGAATGATTAGGAATCAGAGAGAATGCAATCAAGTGGGAAAAACAATTCAGCCTAAAGAAAAAATATGAACAAAGAAAATTCTGGCTTTTCTTTATTGTAATTTTCCTGTTGTCAATTGCTTTTTCTCCTTAAGGCTGAAAGCTCTGATTTCGTTAGTGTGGTATCCTGCAGTCAGCATTATGCTGATGGGCCAGGCATCCTTGCCATCCATTTCACGAAGTGTAAACCAGAAGAACAGTCCCTCTGATGTTCAGAGAGGTTCTTTTCTGTCTGAACTCCAAGATATCACAAGCCACAAAGTTTCTCTGTGTTATGGAATTCAGGAGAACATTTCTCCACAGGGGCTTTCAATATGCTTTTTATACTGGCTCAGAATAAAACATTTCCTTGCATGCTTTTTTTCCCTATTTTTCTAAGCTCTAGAAGTGTCGTTATGGTGCAGGTGTTTTGCACCATAACGACACCATCTCGCTACCATCTGCTATTCTACATGTGGCCATCAGATCCAGGAGGAAGCTTGCCTGCCTGCTCACTGCCTGCTCACACCAGCCTCTTATTTCAGGAAGCAGCCTCATCATTTTGCTGTGTTTGTGTTGCTGCTTGATCCACCATCTACTGTCACCCCTTTTAATTACAAGGATTTTATTAGGTTTCCTACAGTTACTACCTAGATTTTTCACAGAAAAAAAAATTACGACTCATCCTATTATGCCTCATTAAATCTATTCCACTCTGTACTATAGTTACATAAAATTTTCTGTTTGTGGACACTGCCTTAACTGTAATAAGTAATAATAAAGTAAAAACTGTAATAATAATGAAAATTTATTAAATTTTTGTTTTGCTAGAATCAGGACATGAAAATTAAAATCATGAGCATACACTGGCTCCAAGAATCTTTCCTCTCTTTTATGACCTACAATGGAAGTCTCCTTCCACTGGTTGATGACTTTCATTACTGAGAGTAGTTAATAAAGAGAAATGCTGATGAGGATTTGGGATTATGGTCTTAACTCTCTTAGAAAAGGGTTTCCATCTAATACCAAGTTCACTGATTGGCTTATAAATTTCTGGGGAACTAGTTTCTGTGAAATATGATAAAAAGTAGACATATACAACAAAGTGTAACTACTGGGATTGCTCTACCAGATTAAATTTGCATTGTTGTTCCTTTCCTCTCCCCATGATGTTTTATATAAGTTCCTGGAAATGTAGAAGGATAGAGAGGTTGGAGGATTCCAAGAAATCTGGTTAAAGCTTCTCTTTTGAGGAACTTTGAAATGTTACCAGCTACCTCCATTAGAAACATAAGTTCCAAAGCAAGATTTTGAAATTCCCTGAAGCTCTTCCTGGCAGTGGGGAGAAGAGTTGGGTACTTCCTGTTGGCACCAGCCACCCTGCAGCTGCCTGAAGCTGTCAGTCACCTGGAGAAGACTGAGTATGGGCATCGAAAGCTATCATCCCCTGAGACGTAACGTCCAGGCTCCAGTCACTTAGCGTGTGGGAGAATTTTGATTGCTGCTGTGTTAGGTAAACTAATGATATGAACAAGCATAGTCTTTGACCTCAAAGAGTTGACTAGAATGAAGGAGACAGAAGAGCAGTTCAAACAGCACAGGAGGATTTCTCTGATGGGACACATCAGGATGCACAGAACTCGGCTGTTCAGAGAATATATGATGAAGTAAGTGCCATCTTGACTAAGGGATGAAGAATTTGTAGACGGTATACAGACAGATGATTCTCAAGAAGTGAAGCATTTTCTAGAGAGAGAGAGAAATGAATGGACCACAGTGTCCTATAGCGAGTCAACATCATTAGCATTAAGAGCATCGGGCAGAGCTGATGAGTGAGGGGTGGCTGAAAAGTAACCAGTGCCTCGGGAGCCAAAGTCAGATGTTTGGCCATTACCCAGAAAAGAAAAAATAAGTCATTAACACATTTTAGCAAGGATTATTCTGTGGTGCTCTAATAGTAAAGTTTAAAAGTTGGAGGGGATATTAGATGTTATTAGCTTTTCAATATCTAAACTTCTTCACATATTTACATAAAATGGCATTCATCAGCAGAAATAAACATATATCTTCCTCCCAACCAATTCCATGCACTAGAATTTTTTACAAGATTTACTCCAAATCTCATGGCTTCTAGGAGCTTTCCCTGATTTCATCCAATAGGTATTACCTGTTTTTGTAAATCCTATAAAACTAGTTTGTATTGTACCTTGTGTTATATTGATAATACTTTATATTTTATCTATTGAGAACTTTATCTTTGAGCTTTTCATTTTCTATCCCCATAACACCCCATACAATGTTTTGTAAGTATTAGCCTTCCAAATGACACTGAACTAATAGAGAAAATGTGGAAAGAAAGAAAGGAAGTAGAAGGGAGTGGGGAGATGGGAAGGTAGACAGGACAAAGGGAGAGAGCAACACATTTTTCAGATAACCTGTATCCTACAACATAGAATTTCACCTAGTTACTGAAATTGAATAGATGTTATTTGGGACACAATGTATAATTAATTCTATTAAACTTGTTTACTTGTCCTTGTTGCTTCATGGCTGCAACAATTCTTCCAATTTCTTCTCCTTATGTCAAACTTTTAAATATATGCATTTCTTATCTTGAGAGACATCATTAACTTAACTTTCCTCATTCATTAGAGTTCATTCTCTATTTTCATTCCTTTCAATTATTTATTATCATAACAACTTCCTTGTTATTTTCCTTACAAATTTTGGCATATTTTGTGTCATTTTTTTTTTCTTCAGGGCTCTGATTTACATCTCTATATTTTATGTACAGCTAGACAAATTTTGGTTAGATTTTCTCTAGTTAAGATATCCTAGGGGGATGCAAGCTAGTCAAGCCCCTGTTATTTTTTTAAAAGTCTAGTTCCTTTCTATTTCTTTTAAATGTAAGTATTTTATCATTTAAATGTAATAACGTACGTAATACAGAATTTAACTAGAGAATTTTTGCCAAATAATATGTACTTTCTTCTCCCAGTTGATAAGGTCATCATTTCAGTGTGACAAAGGCTGCAATTCACAATTCTGCCCATTAGCAGCTTTCCATAGTCTTGCAAAATACCATTGTCCTAAATTTAGTAAATTAGCTTTTGAAAACTTTTCATAAATATTTCATACCTAATAGGATTAAATATGAAAAAGTTTGTGAAATCCCGGTATGATCATGAAATAAAATTTTGAGAAGTTATCTTAGCTCTGACACAGCATGTGTCATTGTCTTTTATATAATCGACAAAAAAACTCATTATCATTGAAACAGTCATTGATACTTGTTATATTTTCGGAATATTCAACATAAATTACAAATGTACTTGATTTCTTTTTTTTTTAATATCTTCATTGGTATATAATTGCTTTACAATGTTCTGTTAGTTTCTGCTGTATAATAAGGTGAATCAGATATATGTACATATATCTCCATATCCCCTCCCTCTTGAGCCTCCCTCCCTCCCTCCCTATCCCACCCCTTTAGGTCGTCACAAAGCATCAAGCTGATCTCCCTGTGCTATGCAGCTGCTTCCCACTAGCTATCTATTTTACATTTGGTAGTGTATATATGTCCATGCCACTCTCTCACTTCATCCCAGCTTACCCTTCCCCCTCCCCGTGTCCTCAAGTCAATTCTCTGTGTCTGCGTCTTTATTTCTGTCCTGCCACTAGGTTCATCAGTACCATTTTTTCAGATTCCATATATGTGCGTTAGCATAAGGTATTTGTTTTTCTCTTTCTGACTTAATTCACTCTGTATGACAGATTCTAGATCCATCCACCTCATTATAAATAACTCAATTTCGTTCCTTTTTATGGCTGAGTAATATTCCATTGTATATGTGTGTCACATCATCTTTATCCATTCATCTGTCGGTGGACATTTAGGTTGCTTCCATGTTCTAGCTATAGTAAATAGTGCTGCAATGAGCATTGTGGTACATGTCTCTTTCTGAATTATCGTTTTCTCTGGGTATATTCCCAGTAGTGGGATTGCTGGGTCATATGGTAGTTCTATTTTTAGTTTTTTAAGGAACCTCCATACTGTTTTCCATAGTGGCTGTATCAACTTACATTCCCACCAACAGTGCAAGAGGGTTGCCTTTTCTCCACACCCTCTCCAGCATTTATTGTTTGTAGATTTTTTGATGATATGGCCATTCGAACTTAGTTTCTTTTGAGTTCTCATCTCGGGTTAAGATTAGACTTGCAAGGTGCATCTCTCTCAAATCTCTCAGAGTTTTTCTTGGTGAAGACACTTGCGTTACTAGGAATAAAATATGTTAGCTGATAAATGCTGAAATTACATGTTTGGATCATTAAAATATATTTCTTGTACACATCCTGGTCTCATTAATATAAGAGGAGTGTATGGATTTCTGCTTCCAGCAATAATTCAAGGTCTCAGTTTTTTTCCAATTTCTGTCTGTACCTGTTCATCCAAGGAATGAAGACAAAAAATGAAAAAAATAAAAATAAAAATGACAATCACACATGAGGTTTTTATGGTTAGGTTTAGTTGAGGTGCACACCACTTCTACTCATGCTTTATCAGACAGAACCTCAACCCATGGTGTCCAGCAAATAGAGGAGACTGTGAGATGTCTTCTAAGTGAGGCCCAGAAGGACTCCAGTCATTGGGAAGCAGAACTTCTCTGCCAAGATGCTAGACATTTATTTCTTTATTAAAATGGCAACTGTTGCCATTTCTCAAGAACGCCCTTTGCTTTTGCATTATAATAAAGTTTTTGTTTAGAATAGTTTTAGATTTACAGAAACTTTGCCAAATAGTAGAGGAAGTTCCTGTATGTCTCACACCCAGGATTTCCTCTAATTAACATCTTGGATTAATATGGCACCTATATCACAATTAATAAATCAATACAATGAATTCTTATGAACTATTATCCATATTTTATTCAGATTTCTTTAGTTTTTTTACGTCACGTTCTTTTTCTCTTTCAGGATCCCACCCAAGATACCAAATTGCATTTAGTCATCGTGTCTTCTTTGGCATCTCTTAACTGTGAAAGTTTCTCAGAATTTTCCTGTTTTGGACAACTTTTTGGTATGCAGTACAGGCAGGTATTTTGTATAAAGTCCACAAGTTTGGATTTTTGTGATGTTTTTCTCATGATTAGACTAATGTTACGGGTTTTGTGAAGTAAGACCACAGATGTAAGTTGCCATCAAGGGGGCATATTATCAATAGAAAATCCCTATTTATTTTAATCTTCATCCCTTGGCTGAAGTAGTATTGTTATGCTTCTCCACTGTAAACTACTTCATTTCCCCTTTCCACACAGTGTTTTTTAGAGGGAAAATTACTGTAAGAAGCTCACACTTAAAGAGTGGAGAGTTATCTTAACCTCCTAGATGGGGAGACATAAGTTATTTAGAATTCTTCTGCAGGGGATATTTGTCTATTCTCCCACATTAGTTTAGTTATTCAATAATGTATTTCTGTATGGACTCATGGATATTTGTTTATTTAAATTATCAACAACACTATTTTATTTATTTTGTTTTTCAAATGGTTTGAGTTTTGGCCATTGGGAGCCCTTTCAGTTGTCTCCCTCTGTCCTTTGACATATACTCATCATTGTTTTGTTTGTTTTGTTTCATTTTGAACATTTACTCGCTTTCTGACACTACTAGATACTCCAGTATCATTCTGTATAATGCTGCCTCAGTCCTAGAATCAGCCATTTCTCCAAGAACCCTGGTTCCACTTATGGGAGAAGGGTTTTAGAGAAGAAGATCTTGGCGCTGGTGTGCTCTTTGCTTCTGGAGTGGTGTTAAACTTCTGGTTCATCTTAATTCACAGAGCAAGGAAATATATGTGTGTGTACTAACCTATGTACATACACATACCTATAATTATTTATATGGATATATCTATCAGTGTGTGTATTAAAATTCATACTGATGTCTCCAAATCTGCATGATCATTCTGTCCCATGCTTGTCTGTAACCTGTTCCTCCATCAGTGAGAAATCAAGTTCTTACCATCCACTGCCCACTCTCTTAATCGTCCAGTTCCATTATACATGTGTCCTGGTTTCAGAACTGTTAACCTATGAATCTACAGAAAATACCGTTACCAACTAAAGTGCATTGCTTGTGTGCAGTTCCCTTTGTTTTTAGTTTTCCACACTCCACTCATTTTCAAAGTTGCTTATATCCACACCTTTTGCCCTCACCCACTTCAGTGAAGTTATTTCATCCATTTTACTTCAATTAGACTCTTTTGTTACAGTGAATATTTAGTCCTCAGATCCCCTAAGCTCTTATGTGACAGTTAAAAGTTTTTCATACATTAAGGTTAACGCTTTATTCTGTAAAGATTTTAGCAATGCATAGTGTCACCTATCCAACATCACTGTATGGTAAGGAATGGTTTCACTATTTAAAATAATCTTCCTGTGCTTCATCTGTTCAACTGTTCTCCCTACTCTCCACAAACATACCCTGAACAAGAAGTGATATTGTGAGGGAGGGGCAAGATGGCGGAAGAGTAAGACGCGGAGATCACCTTCCTCCCCACAGATACATGAGAAATACATCTACACGTGGAACTGCTCCTACAGAACACCCACTGAACGCTGGCAGAAGACGTCAGACCTCCCAAAAGGCAAGAAAATCCCCACGTACTTGGGTAGGGCAAAAGAAAAAAGAAATAACAGACACAAAAGAATAGGGACGGGACCTGCACCAGTGAGAGGGAGCTGTGAAGGAGGAAAGGTTTCCACACACTAGGAAGCCCCTTCGTGGGCAGAGACTGCGGGTAGCAGAGGGGGGAAGCTTCGGAGCCATGGAGGAGAGCGCAGCCACATTGGTGCGGAGGGCAAAGCGGAGAGATTCCCGCACAGAGGAGCGGTGCCAACCAGCACTCACCAGCCCGAGAAGCTTGTCTGCTCAGCCGCCGGGGCGGGCGGGGGCTGGGAGCTGGGGCTCGGGCTTCGGTGCTAGCCGGGAGGGAGTCCGGGAAAAAGACTGCAGCTGCCGAAGAGGCAAGAGACTTTTTCTTGCCTCTTTGTTTCGCGGCGCGCAAGGAGAGGGGATTCAGAGCGCCGCCTAAACGAGCTCCAGAGACGGGCGCGAGCCGCGGCTATCAGCGCGGATCCCACAGCAACAGGGACGCAGAGGGAAAAACGGAGAGATTCCCGCACAGAGGCTCGGCGCCGAGCAGCACTCACCAGCCCGAGAGGCTTGTCTGCTCACCCGCCGGGGCGGGCGGGGGCTGGGAGCTGAGGCGCGGGCTTCGGTCGGATCCCAGGGAGAGGACTGGGGTTGACGGCATGAACACAGCCTGAAGGGTCTAGCGCACCACAACTAGCCGGGAGGGTGCACGAGAAAAAGTCTGCAGCTGCCGAAGAGGCAGGAGACTTTTTCTTGCCTCTTTGTTTCGCGGCGTGCAAGGAGAGGGGATTCAGAGCGCCACTTAAACGAACTCCAGAGACGGGCGCGAGCCGCGGCTATCAGCGCAGACCCCAGAGACGGGCATGAGACGCTAAGGCTGCTGCTGCCGCCACCAAACAGCCTGTGGGCAAGCACAGGTCATTCTCCACACCGCCCCTCCCGGGAGCCTGTGCAGCCCGCCACGGCCAGGCTCCCGTGATCCGGGGACAACTTCCCCGGGAGAACGCACGGTGCGCCTCAGGCTGCTGCAACGTCACGCCGGCTTCTGCCGCCGCAGGCTCGCCCCGCCTCCTCCGTACCTCTCCCTCCCCCCGGCCTGACTGAGCCAGAGCCCCCGAAGCAGCTGCTCCTTTAACCCCGTTCTGTCTGGGCGGGGAACAGACGCCCTCAGGGGACCTACATGCAGAGGCGGGTCCAAATCCAAAGCTGAACCCCGGGAGCTGTACGAACAAAGAAGAGAAAGGGAAATCTCTCCCAGCAGCCTCAGAAGCAGCGGATTAAAGCTCCACAAACAACTTGATGTGCCTGCATCTGTTGAATACCTGAATAGACAACGAATCATCCCAAATTTAGGAGATGAACTTTGGGAGCAGGATATATTAACTTTTCCCCTTTTCCTTTTTTTTGTGAGTGTAGATGTGTATGCTTCTGGGTGAGATTTTGTTTGTATAGCTTTGCTCTCACCGTTAGTCCTAGGGTTAGGTCCGTCCGTTTTTTCTTTTTCTTTTTTTTTTTGGCTTAAAAATTTTTTTTTTCCCTAATAAATGTTTTCTTAATAATTTTTTCCTTATTTTCTATTTTTAAAAAAATTTTTAATAAGTTTTTTCATATTTTTTATTTTAAAAAATTAAAAAATTTTTTTTCTTAATAAATTTTTTCTAAATAATTTTTTTCTTATTTTTAGTATAAAAAATTAATAAATCTATTTTTAAAAATTAAAAAAAATTTTTTTTTCTTAATAAATTTACTCTTAATAATTTTTTTTCTTATTTTTTATTATAATTGCTTTATTTTATTTTATTTTATCCTCTTTTTTTCTTTCTTTCCATTTTTTCTCCCTTTTATTCTGAGCCGTGTGGATGAAAGGCTCTTGGTGCTCCAGCCAGGCATCAGGGCTGTGCCTCTGAGGTGGGAGAGCCAACTTCAGGACACTGGTCCACAAGAGACCTCCCAGCTCCACGTAATACCAAACGGCGAAAATCTCTCACAGATCTCCATCTCAACATCAAGACCCAGCTTCACTCAACGACCAGCAAGCTACAGTGCTGGACACCCTATGCCAAACAACTAGCAAGAGAGGAACACAGCCCCATCCATTAACAGAGAGGCTGCCTAAAATCATAATAAGGCCACAGACACCCCAAAACACACCACCAGACGTGGACGAACCCACCAGAAAGACAACATCCAGCCTCATCCACCAGAACACAGGCACTAGTTCCCTCCACCAGGAAACCTACACAACCCACTGAACCAACCTTAGCCACTGGGGACAGATACCAAAAACAACGGGAACTACGAACCTGCAGCCTATGAAAAGGAGACCCCAAACACAGTAAGATAAGCAAAATGAGAAGACAGAAAAACACACAGCAGATGAAGGAGCAGGGTCAAAACACACCAGACCTAACAAATGAAGAGGAAATAGGTAGTCTACCTGAAAAAGAATTCAGAATAATGATAGTAAGGATGATCCAAAGTCTTGGAAATAGAATAGACAAAATGCAAGAAACATTTAACAAGGATGTAGAAGAACTAAAGAGGAACCAAGAAACGATGACAAGCACAATAAATGAAATTAAAAATACTCTAGATGGGATCAATAGCAGAATAACTGAGGCAGAAGAACGGATAAGTGACCTGGAAGATAAAATGGTGGAAATAACTACTGCAGAGCAGAATAAAGAAAAAAGAATGAAAAGAACTGAGGACAGTCTCAGAGACCTCTGGGACAACATTAAACGCACCAACATTCGAATTATAGGGGTCCCAGAAGAAGAAGAGAAAAAGAAAGGGACTGAGAAAATATTTGAAGAGATTATAGTTGAAAACTTCCCTAATATGGGAAAGGAAATAGTTAATCAAGTCCTGGAAGCACAGAGAGTCCCATACAGGATAAATCCAAGGAGAAACACACCAAGACACATATTAATCAAACTATCAAAAATTAAATATAAAGAAAACATATTAAAATCAGCAAGGGGAAAACAACAGATAACACACAAGGGCATCCCCATAAGGTTAACAGCTGATCTTTCAGCAGAAACGCTGCAAGCCAGAAGGGAGTGGCAGGGTATACTTAAAGTGATGAAGGAGAAAAACCTACAACCAAGATTACTCTACCCAGCAAGGATCTCATTCAGATTTGATGGAGAAATTAAAACCTTTACAGACAAGCAAAAGCTGAGAGAGTTCAGCACCACCAAACCAGCTTTACAACAAATGCTAAAGGAACTTCTCTAGGCAAGAAACACAAGAGAAGGAAAACACCTACAGTAACAAACCCAAAACATTTAAGAAAATGGGAATAGGAACATACATATCGATAATTACCTTAAATGTAAATGGATTAAATGCTCCCACCAAAAGACACAGACTGGCTGAATGGATACAAAAACAAGACCCATATATATGCTGTCTACAAGAGACCCACTTCAGACCTAGAGACACATACAGACTGAAAGTGAGGGGATGGAAAAAGATATTCCATGCAAATGGAAATCAAAAGAAAGCTGGAGTAGCAATTCTCATATCAGACAAAATAGACTTTAAAATAAAGACTATTACAAGAGACAAAGACGGACACTATATAATGATCAAGGGATCGATCCAAGAGGAAGGTATAACAATTGTAAATATTTATGCACCCAACATAGGAGCACCTCAATACATAAGGCAAATACTAACAGCCATAAAAGGGGAAATCGACAGTAACACAATCATAGTAGGGGACTTTAACACCCCACTTTCACCAATGGACAGATCATCCAAAATGAAAATAAATAAGGAAACACAAGCTTTAAATGATACATTAAACAAGATGGACTTAATTGATATTTATAGGACATTCCACCCAAAAACAACAGAATACACATTTTTCTCAAGTGCTCATGGAACATTCTCCAGGATAGATCATATCTTGGGTCACAAATCAAGCCTTGGTAAATTTAAAAAAATTGAAATCGTATCAAGTATCTTTTCCGACCACAACGCTATGAGACTAGATATCAATTACAGGAAAAGATCTGTAAAAAATACAAACACATGGAGGCTACACAATACACTATTTAATAACGAAGTGATCACTGAAGAAATCAAAGGAGAAATCAAAAAATACCTAGAAACAAATGACAATGGAGACACGACGATCCAAAACCTATGGGATGCAGCAAAAGCAGTTCTAAGAGGGAAGTTTATAGCAATACAAGCCTACATCAAGAAACAGGAAACATCTCGAATAAACAACCTAACCTTACACCTAAAGCAATTAGAGAAAGAAGAACAAAAAAACCCCAAAGCTAGCAGAAGGAAAGAAATAATAAAGATCAGATCAGAAATAAATGAAAAAGAAATGAAGGAAACAATAGCAAAAATCAATGAAACTAAAAGCTGGTTCTTTGAGAAGATAAACGAAATTGATAAACCATTAGCCAGACTCATCAAGAGAAAAAAGGAGAAGACTCAAATTAATAGAATTAGAAATGAAAAAGGAGAAGTAACCACTGACACTGCAGAAATACAAACAATCATAAGAGATTACTACAAGCAACTCTATGCTAATAAAATGGACAACCTGGAAGAAATGGACAGATTCTTAGAAATGCACAACCTGCCGAGACTGAACCAGGAAGAAATAGAAAATATGAACAGACCAATCACAAGCACTGAAATTGAAACTGTGATTAAAAATCTTCCAACACACAAAAGCCCAGGACCAGATGGCTTCACAGGCGAATTCTATCAAACATTTAGAGAAGAGCTAACACCTATCCTTCTCAAACTCTTCCAAAATATTGCAGAGGGAGGAACACTCCCCAACTCATTCTACGAGGCCACCATCACCCTGATACCAAAACCAGGCAAAGATGTCACAAAGAAAGAAAACTACAGGCCAATATCACTGATGAACATAGATGCAAAAATCCTCAACAAAATACTAGCAAACAGAATCCAACAGCACATTAAAAGGATCATACACCATGATCAAGTGGGGTTTATTCCAGGAATGCAAGGATTCTTCAATATACGCAAATCAATCAACGTGATACATCATATTAACAAATTGAAGGAGAAAAACCATATGATCATCTCAATAGATGCAGAGAAAGCTTTCGACAAAATTCAACACCCATTTATGATAAAAGTCCTGCAGAAAGTAGGCATAGAGGGAACTTTCCTCAACATAATAAAGGCCGTATATGACAAACCCACAGCCAACATTGTCCTCAATGGTGAAAAACTGAAACCATTTCCACTAAGATCAGGAACAAGACAAGGTTGCCCACTCTCACCACTATTATTCAACATAGTTTTGGAAGTGTTAGCCACAGCAATCAGAGACGAAAAAGAAATAAAAGGAATCCAAATCGGAAAAGAAGAAGTAAAGCTGTCACTGTTTGCAGATGATATGATACTATACATAGAGAATCCAAAAGATGCTACCAGAAAACTACTAGAGCTAATCAATGAATTTGGTAAAGTAGCAGGATACAAAATTAATGCACAGAAATCTCTTGCATTCCTGTATACTAATGATGAAAAATCTGAAAGTGAAATTAAGAAAACACTCCCGTTTACCATTGCAACAAAAAGAATAAAATACCTAGGAATAAACCTACCTAAGGAGACAAAAGACCTGTATGCAGAAAATTATAGGACACTGATAAAAGAAATTAAAGATGATACAAATAGATGGAGAGATATACCATGTTCTTGGATTGGAAGAATCAACATTGTGAAAATGACTCTGCTACCCAAAGCAATCTACAGATTCAATGCAATCCCTATCAAACTACCACTGGCATTTTTCACAGAACTAGAACAAAAAATTTCACAATTTGTATGGAAACACAAAAGACCCCGAATAGCCAAAGCAATCTTGAGAACGAAAAATGGAGCTGGAGGAATCAGGCTCCCTGACTTCAGACTATATTACAAAGCTACAGTAATCAAGACAGTTTGGTACTGGCACAAAAACAGAAATATAGATCAATGGAACAGGATAGAAAGCCCAGAGATAAGCCCACGCACATATGGTCACCTTATCTTTGATAAAGGAGGCAAGCATATACAGTGGAGAAAAGACAGCCTCTTCAATAAGTGGTGCTGGGAAAATTGGACAGGTACATGTAAAAGTATGAAATTAGAACACTCCCTAACACCATACACAAAAATAAACTCAAAATGGATTAAAGACCTAAGTGTAAGGCCAGACACTATCAAACTCTTAGAGGAAAACATAGGCAGAACACTGTATGACATAAGTCACAGCAAGATCCTTTTTGACCCAGGTCCTAGAGAAATGGAAATAAAAACACAAATAAACAAATGGGACCTAATGAAACTTAAAAGCTTTTGCACAGCAAAGGAAACCATAAACAAGACCAAAAGACAACCCTCAGAATGGGAGAAAATATTTGCAAATGAAGCAACGGACAAAGGATTAATCTCCAAGATTTACAAGCAGCTCATGCAGCTCAATAACAAAAAAACAAACAAGCCAATCCAAAAATGGGCAGAAGACCTAAATAGACATTTCTCCAAAGAAGAGATACAGATTGCCAACAGACACATGAAAGAATGCTCAACATCATTAATCATTAGAGAAATGCAAATCAAAACTACAATGAGGTATCATCTCACACTGGTCAGAATGGCCATCATCAAAAAATCTAGAAACAATAAATGCTGGAGAGGGTGTGGAGAAAAGGGAACACTCTTGCACTGTTGGTGGGAATGTAAATTGATACAGCCACTATGGAGAACAGTATGGAGGTTCCTTAAAAAACTAAAAATAGAACTACCATATGACCCAGCAATCCCACTACTGGGCATATACCCTGAGAAAACCATAATTCAGAAAGAGTCATGTACCAAAATATTCATTGCAGCTCTGTTTACAATAGCCAGGACATGGAAGCAACCTAGGTGTCCATCATCGGATGAATGGATAAAGAAGATGTGGCACATATATACAATGGAATATTACTCAGCCATAAAAAGAAATGAAATGGAGGTGTTTGTAATGAGGTGGATGGAGTTAGAGTCTGTCATACAGAGTGAAGTAAGTCAGAAAGAGAAAAACAAATACAGTATGCTAACACATATATATGGAATCTAAGGGAAAAAAAAAAAAAAGAGGTCATGAAGAACCTAGTGGCAAGATGGGAATAAAGACACAGACCTACTAGAGAATGGACTTGAGGATATGGGGAGGGGGAGGGGTGAGATGTGACAGGGTGAGAGAGTGTCATGGACATAGATACACTACCAAATGTAAAATAGATAGCTAGTGGGAAGCAGCCGCATAGCACAGGGAGATCAGCTCGGTGCTTTGTGACCACCTAGAGGGGTGGGATAGGGAGGGTGGGAGGGAGGGAGATGCAAGAGGGAAGAGATATGGCAACATATGTATATGTGTAACTGATTCACTTTGTTGTAAAGCAGAAGCTAGCACACCATTGTAAAGCAATTATACTTCAATAAAGATGTTTAAAAAAAAAAAAAAAAAAAGAAGTGATATTGTTATTGTCTTTAAATTTTTGTCTTTTGTAATAAGTTATCTAGATGGAATTATACAGAATGCAGGCTTTTAAAATCATATTTTCACTTAGAAATATGATTCTTCCATGTCTTTTCAGAGCATGATTTTTTTTTAAATCATTGAATAGTATTCAGTTATATGAATGCACACCAGTTTGAATAACCCTTCATCTATTAAAGGACCTCTTGGTTGCTTCTACTTTTTGGTAATTATGAATAAAGCAGCTATAACTTTGCAAACAAGTTTTTGTGGATGTAAGTTTAGAATCAGTTGTGTAAATACCTAAAAGAGCAAGGTGAAATTGCTGAATCATATAGTAATTTTATTTTTAATTTGTTGAGGAACCACCATAATGTTACCCATAGCAGCTGCATCATTTTACATTTACACAAACAGTGCACAAGTGTTCCAATTTCTCCACATTCTTACCTCTGGTTTTTGATAGTAGCCATTCTCATGAATATGAGGTGATATTTCTATGTGGTCTTGATTTGCATTTTCCTAATGATTAGTGAAGTTGAACATCTTTTTACGTGATTGTTCTCTATTGGTATATCTTCCTTGGAAAAATGTTTACTCAAGATCTTTGTCCACTTTTTAAATATGTTATATTTTTTTCTTGTTGGGTTGTGTTTTTAAAAATATTTTGGATAGTAAGCTTTTAACAGATATATCATTTGCAAATATTTTCTCCCATTCTATAAGCTACATTTTCACTCTGTTGTCTGTTGATTGAATCCTATAATGTACTAAAGTTTTAAATTTTGATATAGTCCAATTTATTTTTTTTTACTTTTGTTTTCTAATCTATTAGTGTCATATCAAAGAATTCACTGCTAAATCCAGTGTCATAAAGATATCTCATATATTTTCTTCTAAAAGTGATATAATTTTATATCTTATGTTTTAATCTTTGATCTATTTTAAGTTAATTTTAGTAAATTGTGTAAGGTAAGGGTCAAACTTCTTTTGCATGTAAATATCTAGCTTTTTCATTTGTTTAAAAGACAGTTCTTTTCCCATCAAATAGTTTTGGCAACCTTGTTGAAATAATTTTAATATATGTATGCATTTTATTTCTGGACTCTCTTTTCTATTCTATTATTCTATATGTTTGTCTTATGCCAGTGACACACTGTTTTGATTATTGCAGCTTTGTAATAAATTTTGAAATCAGGAAATGTGAGATCTTCAAATTTGAACATCTTTTTCAACAATGTTTTGCCTATGAGGGATCCCTTAAAATTCCATATAATTTAGTCTAGACTATAAATTAGTATAGAGTTTTCTATTTCTGAAAAGAATGCTGATAGGATTCTGATAAGGATGATGCTATATCTACGTGTTACTTTGAGTAGTATTAATATTTTAACAATATTAATTTTTCGCATCCATGGGCACAAGGTGTTTCTCCATTTATTTGCATCTTCTTTAATTTCTTTCAGAAATGTTTTGAAGTTTTCTTTGTACAAGATTTTAACTTTTTAAATTAAGTTTATCCCTAAATACTTTATTTCTTTTGATGCTGTTTTAAATTGAATTATTTTCTTAATTTCCCTTTTGGAATGTTTATTGTTAGACTATAGAAACACAATTTATTTTTTGTGTATTGATTTTGTATTCTGCAACTTTGCTGAATTCATTCATTATTTAACACAGATATTGAATGACATCTTTAGGGTTTTCTATACATAAGATCATGTTGCCTGCAAATGGAGATAATGTTACTATTTTCTTTCCAATTTAGATAATTTTATTTATGTTTTCTTGACTAATTTTTCTGACTAGGACATCCAGTAGTATGTTGAATAGAAGTGGTAAAAGTGGATATCCTTGTGTTGTTCCTGAAATTAGAGGAAAAGCTTTCAGTCGTTCACCACTGAGTATTATGTTAATTGTGGGCCTTTTACATATGGTCTTTATTTTGTTGAGATATATTTTTTTCTATTACTAGTGTATTGAGTCTTTTTAACATGAAAAGGTGTTGAATCTTTTCAAAAACCTTTTCTTCATTAATTGAGATAATATGTTTTTCAAAAGAATATTGTTTATTCTGTTAATGTAGTGTATTACTTTGATTGATTTCCATGTGTTAAACCATCCTTACATTCCAGGAACAAATCCCACTTAGTCACAGTATATAATCTTTTGAATGATCTGTTGAATTCTGTTTGCTGGTATTTTGTTTAATATTTTTGCATCAATATTCATCAGGGATATTGGTCTATAGTTTTTTTGCTTTTTTTTTTCTCTTGTGATGATTTTCTCTTTTTTTATTTTTGTTTGGTGTCAGGGTAATGCTGGCCTCATAGCATCAGTTTGTAAGTGCCCTCTTCAATGTTTTGAATGGCTTTGAGGGGGATTTGTGTCAGTATTTTTAAAGATGATGATAGAATTTATTAATTAGCCATTTGCTCCTGAGCTTTTCTTTGTCAGGTTTTGATTACTTTTTCAATCTCTTTAATAGCTATAGGTTTGTTCAGATTTTCTGTTTCTTCATGATTCAGTCTTTGTAGGTTGTGTGATTTTAGGGATCTATCTATTTTATTTATGTTATCATTTGGGGTGCATACAATTGTTCACAGTATTCCCTTATGATTCTTTTAATTTCTGCAAAATGTCTTGTCATATCCTCACATTATTTCTGATTTTTGTTATTTGATTTTTCACTCTTTTTTCTTAATCAATCTAACTAAATGTTTGTCATTAAAAAAAATTGTTTTTCAAAGAACAAATTCCTGGTTTTGTTGCCTTCTTCCATTGTTTTTCTCTTCTCTACATTGTTATTTTAATCTTTATTTTTTTTCCTTCTGTTAACTTTGAGTTTTGTTCATTCTTTTCCTCCACTCCTAGTTTCTTAACGAGTAAAGTTAGGTTGTTGATTTGAGATATTGCTTTTTTTTAATATAAAAATTTACAGCTTTATATTTTTCTCTTTGAACTGTATCCTGTACGTTTTGGTAGGTTGTGGTTTTGACTTTTATTTGTCTCAAGATATTTAAAATTTTTCTTTGTGATTCTAAAAATGTTTAAATACTGACTGCCACAATATTGCCAGTGTTAATATGATCTCTGTGTCTTATTCACGGCTATTTTTCTAATGCAAGTTTAAAGATAGAGATGTTTACCTTCTTTTGTAACTTCCATTACTCTTTGGTGAATATTAAAGGATGCAGTGAGTCTGTGATAAATGCTAACTGAATAAAAGTTGAAGAGAAGTGGCTAAGTCTGTTTATTTTCCTTATGTTAGAAATATGATGCTTTTTCTCTCTGGATTTAGATAAAGTCAAAGTTTCTTTCAGTTATACTTAGGATTTATATTTTAAGGACCACATAATTTTAAAATAAAATGTAGTTGCCTTCCAAATGCCTTCCTGCCACACTAAGCTTTTTGAGTTGATTAAAGTTGTTCATGAAATTAAAACATCCCTGACATATTAACACTCTCTCTGGGAGAGAACATCTCTGGGGTTGGAACATATTTCATATATTTTTCTCAGCTTCTACTAACATCTTTGAAAGTGTTTTAAAATACATAGAAATATATTTTCTGCTTTATAAAAAGGTATATGACATAATTGAGATATCTATGCATTTAAAATACATGTACAAATTCAAGTTGAAAACACATATAAATTGCTGAAAATTCACCAGAGATTGTAGTGTGATATCAAAATTGTTTCATTCACTACCATGTTTCTTAAGTTTATTATTTAGGAGTAATATTAAATGTTAATAATGAATTCAGGAAACATTCATTCCAATCAATAAAATTTAATTGAAATTGGGAAGTTTGTATGAGGGATCAAGGTGGCTGGTAATTCAAAACATTTATATTTATTAAACATTCTTATTTATCAACATTTTTTCTAAATTATTTTTGCCTCTTGTTTTCATTTATTCATATAATACATAGTAAGCAGAGACAAGGAAAAAATACGTTTCTGTGAAATTATTTATTATAAATATAATAATATGGATATTTATAATTCTGTCTTACCTTTGTCTTAGCTCCTAAAAAGCCAGGACAATGATGGCAAAATTACTTGAGGGATGTTGAAAACATCAATATAAATATCATGTATACAATAAATACATTATAATTTTGACTGCTTTGGTTTATATGGAATATTGAAAACAAATAAAAACCCTAATGTACAAAAAATATTTTTTATTATGTTTATAGAGAAAAATTATATATGGAAGTCTTTAATTTCACCATGCCTGGCAGATAGTAGGGGTTTCAGAGCTGTAGATTCCTCTCTTTTTATAAATTAAAGCAGCATTTCACACATCTTTCACAAGAGAATTAAGCCCAACACTAAGTGAGAAATTGTAATAGCCCATTTCCTCCCGTATTTCCAACTCAGACACTGCAGTTCATTCTTCCTTCCCTCTTCCCTTCTTCCTTCCTTCTTTGATTTCTTTCTTTGCCTTCGGATAATGGTTGCTATTTCCTCAATTAGAACTAGTAATAATGGCTAAGTCAATTTACTTATTTAGGTCATTTTTCCCTTTTCAGCAAAATGACGAAAACTAAGGATTTGTTAATATCCCCCTTTATATCCCAAACCAAACACACTATACATTAAATCTAGTTTGTCATGAGAAGTGCTTGGGGTTGATGCTGGACTAGATAAGCCCCCCGAAATCTATAAATACTATAATGTTTTTCAACTGATCAAAGTTCATATTATGTGCAAGTGACTTTCGAGTAGATAGTGAAGAACAGAGTAACACAGATAATGAATATGTACGTTTTAGGTGTTCAAACATGAGTTACATTCTATTAATAGATCATCCAAAGAACAATTTGAAGCTCAGGGGTACTTAACCCCTATGTGAGAATTGTCTCAAAGAAGGAAAGATTCATCAATTTCCTCCCTAATTCTCAATGCCACAACAGTACAGCCATTTATAATAGGTACAGCCAAGTTTTTCTAGAGGGCTAAATAAGGCTGCAGGATAATTACATAAACTGGAATTCACCAGTATACCATTCATTTTTAGAAATCAAGGAATTACCAGATTCAATTTTAAAACAATTGTTAGCTTGTTACAAATAAATGTATACCCACATTCCTGGGTTTGATGTAGGAATGAGATTGTGGAAAGCAAGCTAAGCTATTCTAGGAATATTTGAGTTGGATGAAATGAATGTTGAATTATGTTTCAGAGGAGAAAATAACTTGTTTTGTTAGAGAAAATGTGAGAAGGCCTTCAACATAGGAGTAATACTAAGTGTGATTGATAGGATATAATATTATGTGAATATGTAAAGAAGGTGAAGAAATTTTATTAAGACAGAAAATATGAATAAAATGTAGTATCAAAACTATTGGTAATTAATCTAATGGTAGTGGGCAAGATAGTTTTAGCCCATGATTAAACTTTTATTCAGCTACATTTGATAAAATGTATATTGAAATTAAGCCGAAGTCTACAAATTGATTTGAATTAATTATGCAAATAAATGAGTATAAACAGTATTGTAAAGAATATCTTTATATTTTCTCCTACAGTGCCTTAAACAAAGAAGATTCCTAAAAAATTTCAAGTCAGAAGTAAAATAAGAACAAAGGAATACCTTGTTGGCTCAGATAAATGGACTCTGTGTGGTCCAATGATGGATATATGGCAAGGACAACATGAGGCCATTGAAATAAGACTTATGTAACTACATAGAATTGCCACCATATTTATGATTTTACCTGACAAAATGATTTAATTTACTCTATAAAGCTTTAACTCTCCAGGCCCTAACAAAATGAAATATACCCATTAATTATATTAATATTTCACTTTTGAAAATATTTCACATCTTCCAATTTCATAAAAATTGGAAAATATGATCTTCACAATTTTACCCAAACCCAACCATGCAATGCTTATAGCTAACAAAAAAAAAAATCCTAAATCTATGGTTTAATATATATGGTCATCCACAGTTGCTCCCACTATCCTTCCCAGTTTAACTCCAGACACCCATGAGGTTTAAAATCTACACTCATCCTTATTTGTTTATTTTATGTCTCCTGAAAATACTTTGTATATTTCCATCTCCATATCGTATTTTGTGCTCTTATTTGGTATGTGATCACCTCATATTTTCACACCTCATCTAATATTGACTTCCTTTGAGGTCCAGCTGATACATGAGCCATCTATGGAATCTCCTCTCATCCTAGGAAGGATTGATTCCACCAGGGAAGGAATGCTTTCTATTCTCTCCAAATTCTAGTTTGGGGTAATGATAAAGAACTCATTACATAATTACACAGTCAACTTAATTAAAAAAAATTACTTCAGATAGATGAAACTTTTGCTCTTCCATAATTTTTCTTCCTTCCTGTCTTCTGCAATTAAAAAAAAGTTCAATTCTTGTTTTACAAGAGACCCTCAAAAATTAGAAATGTTACTATAAATGTCTCAAGTTGCTATTTTCCAGACTAAACACATTCATTTGTCTTTGTGACATGATTTATAGACTTTTCAATACCTGGTCACTGTCTCCATAATGTATTAAGATTATGTTCATCTGGTGTAATAAAATAGTATGGACCTTTCTGACGATGTGATTAAATGGAGAAATATATCAAGGTCATTAATGAGAAATGTAATATTATTATAAAAATGTCAAACTCATTCACATTCATGTAAAATTTTAATAAAATTATAATTCAATATGTGATTCTAAAATTGAGATGAAAGAATAAATACCCAAGAAAAAAAAATAATATTTTTAAAAGCAGAACAAATGTATAGGAGTTAAATATCATCAAATCTCATAATTAAAATAATTTGTTATAGCTCAGAAATATACAAAAAGTTAAATTGTATATTTGCGAATGTATATATAGTATTATATGCATATTTATCTGTATTAATGTGATAAAAAATTATTTCAAATCGGTAAAAAAAGAAAATATTTCTCCCTAAATAGTGTTAGAATATTGACTACGTATTTGAAAAATAAATAGAATTTGTTTTGGAATTCATCCTCCTTAAATAAACAAATTTCCGAGTACATAAAAACTTAAATATTAAAAGGACACTATCCAAAGAAATTATTATTATACTAGGTCAGTCCTTCAGCTTACATCTTTGCTCTTCTGTCTTCTCAAGCTTTCGTGGACTTTGTCACTGCAATGAAAATCTTATATATGGGATTATTACTTTCACTATAAAATTAAGCCTCATATCATATATATTTAATACTCTCCCTTGAGCCCTCAATTCCTCCATTACCTTCTATTTCTTTTCTTTCACTTAGAGCATAACATCTCTAAAAGCTTTCTCTACCCCTACATCCAACTCCTCAGCATCCATTTTCTCTTCAACTCTTTTCAATCTGTATTTCATCCCATTTTCTGCCCTTTTTGCCTATAGCTTGCCAATAACTTTGGTCAAGTTTCTGCCCTAATTGTACTCAGTGTCTCAGCAACAATTGGCAAAATTGACTATTCTCGTCTTGATTACTCCCTTCCTCACTTCCCATGACCCACACTCACCTAGTTTTCCTCCTAATATTTTGGCTGTCTTGATCTCCTTTCTCAGAACTTTAAATTTGGCATGTCCTAAAACTTTATTCTTAGTTCTTTTATTTTATTTATGTGCATTCTCTTTCTAGGTGATCTCATCAGTCTCATGATTTTAAATATCACATATACACCTTAGAATTTCTACTTGAATCTTGTATTTAGTTGTCTCTTAGGCATCTCCAACTTAACAAACCTCTCCATTCCATCCTATAAATATATTTCCCTTAGTGCTTCCTATCTCCATAAAGGGACCCTCTATCTATTTATTATCATGGTGCAAATTTAATTGTCACTCAGGATTTTTATTTTCTTCTCATACTATATACAAATATGACAGTAAATCCTATTTACTATGCTCAAATAAAAAATCCTTAAACCTAGCTAATCTTCCAAGCTCTAGAACTAAAATCCAGCCTCAGCAACCGTCTCCTCATGTACTCCAAGATGAAACACAAAGACATCTCTGAAAGGAAAGCATAGCATAGCGTCTGAAAGCACTGATGCTGAAGCCAGATACTTGCATCCAAATAAAGATTTGCCAATCACTAACTGCGTTAGGTGACTAACATTCATATTTTTCTTCTTTGTGCCTGTGCTTCTGTGCTTCTGTTTCTTCAACCATAATATGGGGACGTAATAATGCCTACCTCATTAGGTAATTTGGGATATTAGATGTATTAGTATATATATAAATTGTATAGAACACTCACTATATATGTAGTGCATAAAGGGAAATTCTCTAAATGTCACCACTTCAAAAATAGCATTCCTATGTCATAAAAGATCTATTAACCTAGTTAAAAACAAATTAATAATAATAAAATTATAGGATATCAATGGTTAAAATAAGGATATAATATTTAAGTGAGTGTCATATGGGAGCAACAGAAAAAGAATTCAAATGTAGTCCAGATTTAGACACTGGCATATGTAGAGAAATGCCTGATTTATAAAAACGACGTAAAAAATCCATTCCAGTGGTTATCTGGATTTACCTTAGGGAGACTAAGCAACACAGAATAAAAAGCCTTGAAAAAAGACATTTGTTTTGCCCTAAGAACAACAATGAAAATAGAATGTCTCTTAAATAAATTATACTAGATCAATTGGATATTTATGTAGAAAAGAGTATCTTTATTACTTATCCACGTGATACAAAAAATCAATCCAGGTGGATTGTATATCTAAATAAAATAAAATATCACTTTTGGAAGATAATGTAGGGGAATGTATTCATGCCAGTGAAGGAGATAAAGATTTCTAAATCTGGTTGCAAAAATACAAACCATAAGGAAAATAATTATATTTATTAAAATCAAGAAATTACATTCATTGTAAAAAGCATAAAATTAAGCAAGCCACAGACTGAAGTGAGAGTGACTATTTGCATATAAAAAATTGACAAAGAGCTCGTATCCATAATATATAAGGAACTCAACAAACCAGTAAAAAAGAAAGTGAATGAAATACTTGAAAATCCACTTGACTGAAGAAGATACAAAAATTGACAATAATACATGAAAAAGGTGCTCAACATCATTAGACATCAGGAGAATGAAATTATAATTTAATGTGCAATCTCTACACATCTTCCAGAGAGAATAAAATTAAAGAGGCAGAAAATATGAAGTGTTTGATAAATATGGCAATATGTATTAAAGCTGAATATATGCCTTCCTGTGATCCAGTAATTCCTCTCTCAGCATATATGTATGCACTAAAACTCATGCAAAAAGATGTTCACAACAGCCTTATTTGCATTAGTCAAACACTGAACAAAAGAATAATGCCCATTTAGTGAGAGAATAGGTAAGTTAAATGTATGCTTCTTACGATGAACGAGTATACAGCAATAAAAATCATTTAAATACTTCCCAGGGCCCATGTCTCAATCATAACAGTGGAGGAAAGAATCCAAATCAGAAAGTACATATGCATATGACTCCATTTATATAACTTACAAATGCAAACCAAAAAACCTCAAAGTCAGATTGTTACCCTTGAGAAGATAAGTAATTATTAACTTCAAAAGGAATTTGAGGGTGTTGGTAATGTACTATTTCTTTCTGAGGGAGTTGTATACACAAGAATTTCTTAGTGGAAAATCATCGGCTGTACACTTAGCAATATACATATCTGGAATAAAATGTATTTTAAAAATAAAATAAAGAGAGTAAAAGCTAAATAAGCAACTAGAGACAGTATGGGTGGGTGGATAATTTCTGGATGTTTGGCTGAGAAAGTAAGTAAATAAATGGAATTGTATCTGCTAACAGAGGGATGTGGGATCTGAGAAATGTTTTCTATTTGGTTGGGGGCCATATATTAGAAAAAGTTTATATGTAAAGCAAATCACTCAGTAAAGTGAAAGGCTAATGGTCAGGAGAAAGATGAATTAACAGACCCAAGTCTTACAAATTCAAGAGGGTATAGTATCCAGAGATTGGCCATTGAAAGAAGGAAGAGGAGAATACATATAATCTATATAAATTAATATAAAATGTTGCATACTAATAGAGGTTTTTAATTTAAAATATTTTAACGTGTAAAAAGACTTCAGTTATAAATTGACTCTGTCTTAAAACTCATTTAAATGAAATCATTCCCTGAGGTTTATAAGTGGGTTTCATTAACTTGATTTCACACAACGGAGATGGTTCTAAATGCAGTGGCCTTCAAGAAGAGCACAAAACTGACCCATTCATGTGAATAAATTATTTATTCATATATGGCATCCTTCAATTACAGTACATTTCAACTTGTTTGTTTTTCCTTCTTATTCACAGAGTAATCTTAGAACAGTGGAGTTTTCTTTAAATAAATTCTGACCTTTACTTATTTCCAGAGTTCTCACCTCTTTTTTTCTAAATTTTAACTTAAAACAATTATAAGTTCCTCTGACATACTTAACCCACCTGTCAGTTACCTAATTTGATGGGTAGATAGATTATTTTGTCATCCTCTCTTCCATGACATACACTGATAAATTCCCTTCTGACCATTCTAGAAGTTCCTTTATTATTCCAAATCATTATGTCATCCATATTCATCATTTTGCTGCCAAATTTCATTTTTTTAACTTAAGTTCTCTCTGAAAAGCCCAGGTTGTCAACCAACTGGACTTTTAGACTGGAAGGCATGTTTAAGTTGGGCAAGTTTTATTTTAAACATTATCTTAACACTTTTGTCAATTTCGTAATGCAAGCATCTAGTGCCTTCTCTATAAAGTTAGAATTCTTTCTCCCTAATTAATCTCTGCCTGTACAACAGATTAATAGTATTATTCATACTTTGAAAAAAATACTTTACAATGTTTTATTTGTAAACATCAACTTGAGCAAAGACCTTCCTTTCTTTCTTTCTTTCTTTCTTTCTTTCTTTCTTTCTTTCTTTCTTTCTTTCTTTCTTTCTTTCTTTCTTTCTTTCTTTCTTTCTTCTCTCTTTCTTTCTTTCTTTCTTTCCTTTCTTTCCTTTCTTTTCTTTCCTTTCTTTCTTTCTTTCCTTTTATACCCAGGCAGTGTTTTGGAAAGTATCACTCCAGAAAGTTGGCCTCAGATTTCTGCATCCGTACTATGGATCATCCTATAACACTATCCCATGACTCAGTCTTCATATTTCATAAACTAGGACTTTCTCATACCTACAAAATAGCCTATAAGCAGTCTATTTGTATCATTAGCAGATGAAACTTGGCCTGTCCACTTGTAAGAATTTCAAAATAAACAGCATAATTAGGGAAATTAAATGTGTGTACTGCAAGGAAGGCAGAGCATATACATCAGCTCAGATGAACCTATAAAGAACCTGAAAACATTAGAAAAAAATGCAAATATTTGAGGGTAAATGGTAGACCTAGGTGACTTTAGAGATCACAGGACAGCCCTTCTTTACATAGATGACAGATGTGCCCTCAAAGTGTAGAAGCCCATGTTTGGACAGTGGAAGAAGTATGAACAGAAAACGTGATTCCCAGTTACCATACAGCACCTGTAGGACCCCATATCTTCTTTTTCTTCCTTCCTTCACCCTCTTTATTTGCCCTTCATGTCTTCAGTTTCAAGCTCTGAGTAGCATATAGTATTTTATCTCATTGTTGCACATTTCTCCCTTTTTTTTCCCTGCAAATCAACAAGAATAACAATCACAAATGGATTATGTGTGAACTTTTACACCAAGAGGAGTGCTGTAATAAATAGCCTTTCTGATTTCTTAAATTCTGTCTGAAATGGGTTAGACTTAAGTGGAACAACAAAACATATCATAAAAAAAAAAAAAACCTTGCTTAAAGTATTGATCTAAGGTTGATGCTGATTTGAAAAAAGAAGTTCTATAATTTGGGCTTGAAGAACAGTTAGGTTAAATAATTTGAACTAACTTGTACATTAAGCATAGCTAGGAAAGTCATACATTACAAGGATTACTCTTAAATTAAGCAATAAACAATTAAACTTAAATCCCCATGCAAAGGGTTTTGTGCCATTTTGAGTGACAGTGATATAAAATCATTTTTTCTTACTATTCTAAAGGGAGAGATGTAAATGTAATGTGACTGACATTTTAAATGTATGGACTTCTGAAGAGCTGATGTTAACGATAACCAGTTATTTTGTAATGACAGTAAATTATCACCAGTCTTCCAATTCCAGGACACTCAGGACTGGGCAGAAATGAAGACAAGGCTGTTAGTCTGAATAACAGGAATTTCTGACGGATGAGAGAGCAAGAAACACACAATATTTTACTTTTTATTTAAAGCATTAATCTTACGTATTATGATCAAATATTTTCCTAGGTCCATCATATTCATATTTTAATTTCTCTTTAATGCATATTTAAAGTGTTTAAATTCTTCCAGCAATTTCTACAAGCACAAAGCAGTTGGTGTTTTAAAAGCTTTTATATAATTTTGGAACAAGAAATAACTGATTGAAAAATATATAATGAATTTTGACATTAGTGATTAAAAATATATTACTCAATGGGAAGTGAACTTAGCTAAATATGCCAATTAAGTTTGATTATTTTAAGTTTTAAGTAAATTAAAATAAATCCAGACTTCAAAGTGTTTCAACATGAAAGTATTTTTCTGGGCTTTTAAATTATAATTAAAGGTTAAACTCTTCTAATTAATAATTTATAATTTTGTAAGAAATTCTTGGGGAAAAAGAGAATAGTTTGGATTTTTATACACACACAGACACACACACACACATACACACATTATACATACAGACATAAGAATATATAAGTATACACAAGTATATATAAACATATGCATTAGGTACATGCTTATAATATTTACACATAAATACTATTTATGTTATCATGTACAAAATGGTATTTTTCCACCTGAAGGCTACATATGGTTATATTTGTAGAGGTTCTAAGATGTAAAAGTGAACAAATTAATAAAATATTGAAAATATATATCAATAATTTAAATTTGGGGGTAGAAATCATCTTTTCAAATGCAAGGCAGTATGTGGGCTGGAGTGAAAAACTGAGAATATTTGTTGCATACAAAATTTTAATTTGAAGAAATAGGAGGGTTTTCTGAAGGTTGACTTTTAAAATAAAATGTCTGGAAATTTGTAAACTCTCAATCCACGTCAATTTGGGTTTTTTTTTTTTGTATTTTTAGGTTAATTTTTCTAATATATAATTTTCTTCATTTCTCATCTAAGCTGTTTTCCTCAGCTCAATGGACTAGTATCTATGACTAGACAGTACTTACTTAGCTTAGTGAATACAGATAGTCTATTCAGAGAATGAAACTCACACAATATAGAATACAAAGAAAATATAATTATTTGCAAATTTCTGGTTTCACTTTGATGACTTTGGTTTGTAGGGTTAATCAAATATCATTCCTTTAAAGCAAATGGAAGGGATAGTTCTTTGCCTTGTTTTTGTCAAGCTGTTTGGAAAGCTTGGTGAGGGCTGAAAGTGAACCTGTTATATTTAGCGAATAATTTCTGTGGCACTTTCCTTCTTGTGACCAATTTTCAGATGCAAAGAAGCCATTAGTTAAGAGTCTGGCCTTTCCTTAGAGAGACTGAACACCACAGAACAGCCTTGACAAGAGGCCTTGTTCCTTCCTTGGAAACTCATTATTGCATATCCTTAGGCAAGACCCTCAGCATCCTTCTTTCACAGTCCTTACTTGAACATGCAGAGGTTAGACTAACTAATCCTCTAGTTGCATCTCTATAGAATGGTGTTTCCTTTTTCCGGGAGCACAGACCAGGAGCAAGTTGTTTTCTGTGAGCTCGTCAGCACATGCCCATCACAGCTCAAGGGGCAGTAAGACTTCTATCTGAGAGATTAACTCCATTTTAAGGGTAAAGGAAAGGCTCTTCTTGCCCTTGGATTTCTTGTAATCATTGCTCTGGCTTCAGCAAATCCTGCCTTTGACAATTTTCTAATGCATTCTAGTCCTTTCTGAGATATCAGTATCCAAGTCCCCTTTCAGATCTTTTAATTTGCTTATCAGGTTTATACCCACATCGTGCCCAGCTGACCTGCTGTTAGATCGAAGTAAGACGTGATGCCTTTGGTCATGGAACTGAGTACAGAGCAGAGCAGATGCACTGATCATGGAGGAAAGAATGGCACCTCTCTCCTAAAATGTCTAAAATTAGGTGTACTTGACACATCACACATCAAGTTACCTCAAAGATCTCCTTCAAGGTCTATATAAAAAATTCCTAACTTTCTGACTTGAGTTTTTAGGAGTTCTGACTGTGTTACTCTTTGTATTCTAAGTTTCTTTAAACCTCTTTCGGGCTTCCTTCTGGTCACAGAACTTGCCACATCGACTTGCCAATGAAAAGTGACTACTCAACTAACATTGCTATTGTCCCTAGGAAGACGGGGGGGTTGGGGAGACTGCAATCAAGGAGGAAGAAAGCTAAGTTCACTCCATTAAATCCCTTTCTTTTTCTTTCTCTTTCTTTCTTTCTTTCTTTCTTTCTTTCTTTCTTTCTTTCTTTCTTTCTTTCTTTCTTTCTTTCTTTCTTTCTTTCTTTCTTTCTTTCTTTCTTTCTTTCTTTCTTTCTTTCTTTCTTTCTTTCTTCTTTCTTTCTCTCTTTCTCTCTTTCTTTCTCTCTCTCTTTCTTTCTTTTCTTTCTTTCTTTCTGATAGCCACAGAAAAACAGCCTCTGCATTTCACTCAACTTAAATTCATTGTTATTACACAAACATTTCAGTTATATTTTTCATGATGCTATCTGGCATATATCATATAATTACAGAGTGTTTATTTAATATTCTGCAAGCTATAATTAACCTCTTTATGTTAAAGTATAATAACCTAAGAATGAGGGAAGGCAATGAAATTTACAGATAAAATTTTAGAGGACACAGAGCTAATAAGTGGCTAAGTCATGACTCAAACTCAAGTTTTGTAATTCATGGTTTCAAGTGTAGGTTTTCTTTATAACAGATATTTATTTATTTACTTACTTATGATATCCACCATACCTGGTTGAAAGAATGACAAAGAAAATTCAGTCCATGCCTAACTATGAACCATAAAAACATTTATCTATGCTCAAATCTGTAAGAACTGTAAGTTTTGTGTAGAATAGTAAATTGAAATAAGAAAATTAGGATCAAAGTGAGAGATAGAGAGAGAGAGAGAATGTGTGTATGAGAAACTCATGCTGTTGGAGCTCTATAGAATGTACCATTAACTTTAACTCTCATTTAAAACTTGAGCTGAAAATATGATCCATATTTCTCAGCTTATTTTCCTTTTGGCCAATGTTATTGTGTAAGGTAAGCTCACGCAAAGGTAATAAATAAATCAAGCTGAAGTATAGCTATTGGTGTCAGAGTTTTCCAGCATTTGTGACAAAAATCATCAACACATATTTGTGAGCCTATAATATGCAGTAGTCACTTGCAGGAATCTAGGTGCCATGTCATGCCCAGTTTTCAACCTTGATTCCCAGTTTATAGTGCCTGTGCTGTACCCCAAAGACAAGGGCTTGTTTAAGGACCATAAGTATCAATAAGATGTGTCAACCCAGTGTCCTATCGAAGGACAAATCACTTAGCAGCCAGGTCATTTAAATCGCTTAGCAACCAGGTCATTTAAATCACTTAGCAGCCAGGTCAGAGTTGGTGACCCCCAGATGTATATGATTTGGAGAAAAACCTCCCATCCTAAACTGGCTCTCCTTTTCAGGTGCTGTCATGCCATAAATGTCAATAACAGCTACTTTTTAAATTAATACACTTTTCAAAGAAGTTTTAGGTTTACAGAAAAATTGAGCAGAAAATACAGAGAGTCCCCATATACCCACTCACTCTCCATTTTCCCTATTAACATCTTGCATTAATGTGGTATATGTATTACAATTGATGACAAAATATTTATACATTATTGTTAACTACATTACTGTTAACTAAAGTCCAGAGCTTACATCAGAGATCATGATTTGTGTTGTACAGTCTTGTGTGTTTTAATAAATGTATAACGATATGTATCCACCACTACAACATCACACAGAGTAGTGTCCCTGCTCTAAAATATCCACTGTGGTCCACCTATTCCTCCCTCTCCCTCTCTCCTCTATGAGCCCCTGGCAACCATTGATCTTTTACTGTCTCTGTAGTTTAACCATTTTCAGAATGCCATATAGTTGGAATCATACCGTATGTAGCCTTTTCAGATTGGCTTCTTTCACTTAGTAATACACATTTAAGATTTCTCCATGTGTTTTCATGGCTTGATAGCTCATTTCTTTTTTTTTTTCTTTACTTAGAATAATAACGAATTTTGTCATTTTGCATAATTGGATGTCCAGGGTTTGGTCAAGTACCAGACACAGTACAATCATTTGGCTCCATGGTATCATTACAAATCCAGGTTCCTTCCATCACTTCCCTCTGGCATCCTCTGTGAGACAGCTTTGCCCCAGGGTGTCTCCTTTCACGACTGTGAAATTACTGCAGCATTTTCAAGTATTATGTTCATATATGATCCCATCTAGGGGAAAAGACATGGGATCATCTCTTCCTTTTCTTCTTTTTTATTTAGCTTGTTTCCCTTTTTTATTATGGTAACATAACATAAATGTATCATTTTAACCATTTTTAAGTGTACAGTTCAATGGCATTAAATATATTCACATTATCAGACAATTGTCACTACTATCCATCTCTGGAAATTTTTGTCCTCTCAACCTGAAATTTTGAGATTCTTACCATTGTATAATAACTCCCTTGTCTTCCTCATCCCAACCCCTGGTAACCACTATTCTACTTTCTGTGTCTCTAAATGTGTCTACTCTAGGAACAGCAATCACATGAGCATAATTATACAATATTCTCTCTGCTTGTCACTGGTTTATTTCACTTAGCATAATGTTTTCAAGGTTCATCCATGTTATAACATGTATCAGAATTCCATCCCTTTTTAAGGCTGGATAAAATTCCACTGTATGTATATTCCACATTTTGTTTATGCATTCATCTGTAGATAGAATTTTAGGTTGTTTCCAGCTTTTTCCAACTGTGAATAGTGCTACTATGGACATTGGTGTTCAAATGTCTATTTGAGTCTATGCTTTCAATTCTTTTGATTATATACCTAGAAGTGGAATAAATGGATTGTATGATCATTCTATGTTGAATTTTTTTTGAGGAACCACTGTACTGTTTTCTACAGCAACTACACCAATTTACTTTCACACTACCGAATGGTTTCCAGTTTCTCCACATTTTTGCCAGCACCTCTCATTTTCTGTGTTTTTAATTTTTTTGTTGTTTGGTTGTTGTTTTTTTGCTAGATTTGTCAGGACACTGTGGGGCCTTCCCAGGGACAGACCCCTCATGTCCTCTACCCACCTCTTGTTTGTAGAAAAGCTTTAGCCTCTTCCTTGAGTGCCAAAGGGCAGATTTTATCAAAGAAGTGAGGAAGTGCAGAAACAAAGGAAAACAATCAAGTAGAACAAAATAATAATAGTTTAGATATAAAACAAAGTCAAGAACGCTTATTTCCTCTTCAAAGGCTGTAATATTCTGTGCCAGATTCTTGAGTTGTTTTGCAGACCCTGAAACCCCTACCAGGTAGAAGAAGTTAATTACATGCTGACCAGAAACACATAGACCGCACACTGGTTGGAACCAGAAGTTTAATGATGTTGACTCTTGATTACCTCACCACAAACCAGTCAGAAGAATAAATGTCTTTCAGCTGATCAGGCACCATGCAACCTTCTCCCTCACCTTACCTTTAAAGATGCTTCCCCTGAAAACCATGAGGGAGTTCAGATCTGTTGAACATGAGCTGCTTGTTCTCCATGCTTGGCCCCAAGTTGAGTGCCTTGCGATAAACACTGTACTTTCCTTCACCACAACTCAGCGTCAGAAGATAGCCTTTACTGCCCAGGGGCAAGCAAACCTAAGTTTGGTTCCATAAGAGCATATTAATGGAAGTGAAATGGTATATCATTTTGCTTTTGATTTACATTTCCCTAATGATTAGTAATGTTGAGTATCTTTACACATACTTATTGCCCATGTGTATGTCATCTATGGATAGATGTCTATTCAAGTCTTTAGCTCATTTTTGAATTGGGTTTCTGTTTTTGTTGCTGTTGCTGAGTTGAAGGATATGTTTATATAGTCTGGATATTGATGCTTTATATCTAAATTGCAAATATTTTCTCAAATTTTACAGGTTGCCTTTCAAGTTTCTTCAGAGTCCCTTAATACACAGAAGTTTTTAATTTGGATGAAATACAACTTCTACACTTCTTTTTCTTGTCTGTGCTGTTGGTGTCACATTTGAGAAATCAATGCTAAATCCCATGATATAAAGCTTTCCCTTAAAATTTCTTCTAAGATCTTTGTAATAAATTTTATAATTTTAGCTCTTATGTTTAGTTTGATCCATTTTGAGCTACATTTTGTATATGGAAGAAGGTAAGATTTCAACTTCACTCTTGCATATGGATATCCATTTTCCCAACACCATTGCTGAAAAAAACCTGCTTTTCATAATTGCATGGTTTAGGCGATCTTGTCAAAAATTATTTGAAAATATATGTGAGGGTTTACTTCTGGGCTTTCCATTCTATTCCATTGGTTTATGTACCTGTCTTTATGCCATGCATATTGTTCTGATTGCTATAGCTTTGTATTAAGTTTTAAAATCAGGAAGCGTGATGCCTCCAACTTCATATATCTTTTTCAAGATTGTTTTGGATATTTGGGTGTCCCTTGATATTTCCTACAAATTTTAGAATAAACTTTTTCATCTCCGCATGAAAAATCGGGGCTTTTGAAAGGTTTTTCATTGAATCTGTACATCTCTTTGGGTAATATTGACATCTGAACAATATTAAGCCTTTTAATCATGAACAAGGGATGTCTTTCCATTTATTAATGTTGTATTTAATTCCATTCAGCAGTGTGTTGCAGTTTTTAATGTAAAAGTATTTTGCCTCCTAGGTTACATTTACCCTATGTATATTTTCCATTTAATTATACATGGAATTATTACTTAATTTCCTTTTCAGATTGCTCATTGTTAGCATACAGAAACACAATTGATTTTAATACATTGATTTTGTCCTGAGACTTTGTTGAATATGTTTATTCATTCTAGTAATTTTTGTGAGGGGTGGGATCTAGAGGGTTTTCTACATATAAGATCGTGTCATCTGCAGACAGAAATAATTTTATTCCATTTTGATTACAAAAGATAGTTGGTATGATTTCAGTCTTTTCAAATTTTTAAGACTTGTTTTGTGGCTTAGTATATGGACTATTTGGGAGAATGTCCCACTTGAGGCAAATGTGTATTCTGTTGTTGCCAGGTGAGGTGTTCTGTAAATATCTATTAGGGCTATAGTTAATCTATACTGTTTTAAAGTCCTTCATTTGCTCATTGATCTTCTATTTGCTCTATTCATTATTGAAAGTGAAGAATTAAAGTCTCCAATTATTATTGCAAACTGTCCATTTCTCCCTTAAATTCTGTCAATGTTTGCCTTATCTATTTTGGAGTTCTGATGTTTAGTTCATTTATGTTTTTAATTACTATTTCTACTTAGTGGGTTGACCCTTTTATCAATATATGATGTCCTTCTTTGTCTCTTATAGGAGTTTTGAGTTAAAGTCTATTTGATTTATTATTAGAAAACCACCCAGCTCTCTTTTGATTACCATTTACATAATATATCTTTTGCCAGTGTTGCATTTTCAGCTTATGCATGTCTTTAGATCTGAAGTGAGTCTCTTGCAGGCCCATATACTTGGGTCTTTTTTTCCCCCTCATTCTGCCAATTTATGCCTTTTGATTAAGAACTTTAATTCACTAACACGTAAGGTAATTTCTGATAGAGAAACCTTAATTTTGCCTTTTGTTATTTGTTTTCTCTATGTGTTATGGCTTTACAACCCTTCTCCCCCATTTCCTCCATTACTGCCTTCCTTTGTGTTTAGTTGATGTTTTGTAGTGACAGTTTTCAATTCCATTCTCATACCCTCTTGTGAATGTTTTGTATAATTTTTTTGTGGTTACCTTGTGGGTTGCATATAAAGTCCAAAACTTACAATGATTTATTTTTAAATTGATATAAATTTCTTTTCAATTACATACAAAACTTCTACTCCTATACAACACTGTTCCCTCCCACTTTATGTTATTTATGTCACAAATTACATCTTTATACATTATGTACCCATAACATAGATTTATAATTAGTTTAGGCATTTGTGTTTTAAATAACATAACAAATAAAAAGCTCTACTTTGTAGCTCTATTACAAACGAAAATTGTAACTATTTAGGCCTTCCAAACATTTTTTGATTGGGTTGTTTGTTTTTTTGATATTGGGCTGCATGATCTGTTTGTATATTTTGGAGATTAATCCCTTGTCTGTTGCTTCATTTGCAAATATTTTCTCCCATTCTGAGGGTTGTCTTTTTATCTCGTTTATGGTTTTCTTTGTTGTGCAAAAGCTTTTAAGTTTAATTAGGTCCCATTTGTTTATTTTTGTTTTTATTTTCATTACTCTAGGAGGTGGGTCAAAAAAGATCTTGCTGTGATTTATGTCAAAGAGTGTTGTTCATATGTTTTATAGTGTCCTGTCTTACATTTAAGTCTTTAATCAATTTTGAGTTTATTTTTGTGTATGGTGTTACGGAGTGTTCTAATTTCATTCTTTTACATGTAGCTGTCCAGTTTTCCCAGCACCACTTATTGAAGATGCTGTCTTTTCTCCACTGTATATTCTTGCCTCCTTTATCAAAGATAAGGTGACCATATGTGCGTGGGTTTATCTCTGGGCTTTCTATCCTGTTCCACTGATCTATATTTCTGTTTTTGTGCCAGTACCATACTGTCTTGATTACCGCAGCTCTGTAGTCTAACCTGAAGTCAGGGAGCCTGATCCCTGCAGCTCCATTTTTCTTTCTCAAAATTGCTTTAGCTACCGTGTGTAAAATAGATAGCTTGTGGGAACCTGCTGTATAACACAGGGAGCTCAGCTTGGTGCTCTGTGGTGACTTAGATGGGTGGGATGTGGGGGAGGGAGGGAGGTCCGAGAGGGAGGGGGTATATGTATACATATAGCTGATTTGCTTTGTTGTACGACAGAAACTAACACAACATTGTAAAGCAACTATACCCCAGTTAAAAAAAATATATATGGAACCTAAGAAAAAAAAAAAAAAGGTCATGAAGAACCTAGTGGCAAGACGGGAATAAAGACACAGACCTACTAGAGAATGGACTTGAGGATATGAGGAGGGGGAAGGGTAAGATGGGACAAAGAGAGAGAGTGGCATGGACATATATATACTACCAAACGTAAAATAGATAGCTAGTGGGAAGCAACCGCATAGCACAGGGAGATCAGCTCTGTGCTTTGTGACCACCTAGGGGTGTGGGGTGGGGAGGGCGGGAGGGAGGGAGATGCAAGAGGGAAGAGATATGGGAACATACGTATATGTAAAACTGATTCACTTTGTTATAAAGCAGAAATTAACACACCATTGTAAAGCAATTATACTCCAATAAAGATGTTAAAATATATATATATATGTGAAAAACACTGTTTTTATATTTTTCCATGCTATTACATTTTTTTTCTTTTTAACATCTTTATTGGAGTATAATTGATTTACAGTGGTGTGTTAGTTTCTGCTTTATAAAAAAGTGAATCAGTTATACATATACATATTTCCCCATATCTCTTCCCTCTTGTGTCTCCCTCCCTCCCACCCTCCCCATCCCACCCCTCTAGGTGGTCACAAAGCACCGAGCTGATCTCCCTGTGCTACGCAGCTTCTTCCCACTAGCGATCTATTTTTCATTTGGTAGTGTATATATGTCCATACCACTCTCTTACTTTGTCCAAGCTTACCCTTCCGCCTCCCCGTATCCTCAAGTCCATTCTCTAGTAGGTCTGTGTCTTTATTCCTGTCTTGCCCCTAGGTTCTTCATGATCATTTTTTTTTTTTTTTTTTTGGATTCCATATATATGTGTTAGCATAGGGTATTTGTTTTTCTCTTTCTGACTTACTTCACTCTGTATGACAGACTCTAGGTCCATCCACCTCACTACAAATGACTCAATTTTGTTTCTTTTCATGGCTGAGTAATATTCCGTTGTATATATGTGCCACATCTTCTTTATCCATTCATCTGTTGATGGACACTTAGGTTGCTTCCATGTCCTGGCTATTGTAAATAGAGCTGCAATGAATATTGTGGTACATGACTCTTTTTGAATTATGGTTTTCTCAGGGTGTATGCCCAGTAGTGGGATTGCTGGGTTGTATGGTAGTTCTATTTTTAGTTTTTAAGGAACCTCCATACTGTTCTCCATATTGGCTGTATCAATTTACATTCCCACCAACAGTACAAGAGTGTTCCCTTTACTCCACACCCTCTCCAGCATGTATTGTTTGTAGATTTTTTGATGATGGCGATTCTGAATGGTGTGAGATTATATCTCATTGTAGTTTTGATTTGCATTTCTCTAATGAGTAATGATGTTGAGCATTCTTTCATGTGTTAGTTGGCCATCTGTATGTCTTCTTTGGAGAAATGTCTATTTAGGTCTTCTGTCCATTTTTGGTTTGGGTTTTTTTTTTTTTTTGATTTTGAGCTGCATGAGCTGCTTGTAAATTTTGGGGATTAATCCTTTGTCAGTTGCTTCATTTGCTGTTTGATATTACGTGGAGCTGGGAGATCTCTTGTGGACCAGTGTCCTGAACTTGGCTCTCGCATCTCAGAGGCACAGCCCTGTCACCTGGCTGGACCACAAACAGCCTGTCATCCACACTGCTCAGCATAAAAGGGAGAAAAAATGAAACAAAGAAAGAAGAAGATAAAATAAAATAAAATGTTATTAAAATAAAAAGTATAAAATAATTATTACAAAAAAATTTTTTTAAATAATATTAAAAAAAAGAGAAACAAGAAAGAAGAGAGCAACCAAACCAAAAAACAAATCCACCAATGATAACAAGCGCTAAAAACTATACTAAAAAAATAAAAAATAAAAAAAAAAACACGGACAGACAGAACCCTAGGACAAATGGTAAAAGCAAAGCTATACAGACAAAATCACACACAGAAGCATACACATACACATTCACAAAAAGAGAAAAATGGAAAAAAATTATACATATATCATTGCTCCCAAAGTCCACCTCCTCAATTTGGGATGATATGTTGTCTATTCAGGTATTCCACAGATGCAGGTACATCAAGTTGATTGTGGCGATTTAATCTGCTGCTCCTGAGGCTGCTGGGAGAAATTTCCCTTTCTCTTCTTTGTTTGCACAGCTCCTGAGTTTCAGCTTTGGATTTGGCCCTGCCTCTGCCTGTAGGTCGCCTGAGGGCGTCTGTTCCCCGCCCAGACAGAACGGGGTTAAAGGAGCAGCTGATTCGGAGGCTCTGGCTCAGTCAGGCCGGGGGGAGGGAGCGGTACGGAGGAGGCGGGGCGAGCCTGCGGCGGCAGAGGCGTCGTGACGTTGCACCAGCCTGAGGCGCGCCGTGCGCTCTCCTGGGGAAGTTGTCCCCGGATCACGGGAGCCTGGCCGTGGCGGGCTGCATAGGCTCCCGGGAGGGGCGGTGTGGATGTGACCTGTGCTCGCACACAGGCTTCTTGGTGGCGGCGGCAGCAGCCTTAGCGTCTCATGCCCGTCTCTGGGGTCCGCGCTGATAGCCGCGGCTCGCGCCCGTCTCTGGAGTTCGTTTAGGCGGCGCTCTGAATCCCCTCTCCTCGCGCACCAGGAAACAAAGAGGGAAGAAAAAGTCTCTTGCCTCTTCGGCAGCTGCAGACTTTTTCTCGGGCTCCCTCCCGGCTAGCTGTGGTGCGCTAATCCCTTCAGGCTGTGTTCACGCCGCCAACCCCAGTCCTCTCCCTGCGATCCGACCGAAGCCCGCGCCTCAGCTCCCAGCCCCCGCCCGCCCCGGCGGGTGAGCAGACAAGCCTCTCGGGCTGGTGAGTGCTGCTCGGCGCCGAGCCTCTGTGCGGGAATCTCTCCGCTTTGCCCTCCGCACCCCTGTGGCTGCGCTCTCCTCCGTGGCTCCGAAGCTCCCCCCTCCGCCACCCGCAGTCTCCGCCCGCGAAGGGGCTTCCTAGTGTGTGGACACCTTTCCTGCTTCACAGCTCCCTCCCACTGGCGCAGGCCCCGTCCCTATTCTTTTGTCTCTGTTATTTCTTTTTTCTTTTGCCCTACCCAGGTACATGAGTAGTTTCTTGCCTTTTGGGAGGTCTGAGGTTTTCTGCCAGCGTTCAGTAGATGTTCTGTAGGAGTTGTTCCACACGTAGGTGTATTTCTGATGTATTTGTGGGGAGGAAGGTGATCTCCACATCTTACTCCTCCGCCATCTTGAAGCTCCTCCTTTCATGCTATTACTTTTTTTGAAAATATTTATGTTTTCATATAGCTTCAAGTTACTTGTCTAGCTTCCTTTCATTTCACTTGAACATCACCTATGACATTGCTTGTAGGGTAAATTTAGTGGCAGTACAGTCTTTCGACTTCTGCTTATCTGGGAATGTTTTAATATCTCCCTCATTATTGAAAGAAAGATTTGACAGGTATAGAAATCTCCATTGTGAGGTTTTAAGTTTTATTTTGTTTTCATCATTGTGTCTGGCCTCCAAAATTTATGCTGAGAAATTATCGATAAACTAGTTGAGGATTTCTTGTATGTGATGATTGACTGTTCTCTTCCTGCTCTCAAGATTATGTCTTTGTCTTTGTCTTTCAACAGGTTGATTATAATGTATTTTGCTGTATGTGTCTATGAGCATAAGCTATATGGAATTTGTTGAGCTTCTTGAATTTGTAGATTCAAATACTCTACCAAATTTAAATGGTTTTAAGCCATTATTTCTTCAAATAATTATTCTCTTTCTTTCTCTCTTCTCCTTACTCTGAAAACTTGTATATTTGTTCATTTGATTGTATCCCATAAGTCCCTTAGGTTTTGCTCATTTTTCTTTATTCTTTTAACTTTCTGTTCCTCAGACATAATAATTCAAGTATACTACTTTAACTTGACTGATTTTTTTTTTTTCTGTTCAAATCTGCTATTGAACACTTTTAGGAAATTTCCAGTTTAGTTATTGTATTTTTTTATCTCCAGAGTTTCTGTTTAATTTTTATAATTACTGTCTTTTTTTTTTTTTGATATTCCCATTTTGTTTACACATCATTTTCCTGATTTTCTTTCATTCTGTGTTCATGTTTTCCTTTAACTATTCAAATATATTTAAGATGCTCATTTTAGGTCTTTGTCTCATGATTTTTATGTATTTCTTCATGAATAGTTCTGCCAACTTATTTTCTTTCTTTGAATAATTTGTGTTTGACTAGTTTTTGAGTGCCTTGTGATTTGGGGTTGAACACTGGGCTTTTGAAAAAATAGGCAACTTTCTGAGTCTTTGCAGACTGCCTCTGTGCTTTGGGCCTCTCCTGAACCTAAGTATCAGCCCTATGTAAAAGCATATGGTTTTTCTCAGTTTTTTTTTTTTGAGTATGCATCTAACTTGTACTTTTGTGTAGCTTTTTTACTCCCCCATATTTAAGGCTGTTTTTGAGTATCTTAATTTAACAAAATCTCACCCCTGCTTCTCTTCAGACCTTAGATGGTCTGTTAAATGTCTCAACCCATAATTTCTTGCCACAAGTGATTGTGGGTGTCTAATCCCCATGTATATAGCTTCCATGAACTGCTGCATCTACCACCTGAGTTCCAAGTTAGGAGAGACAGAGACCTGCCCTTCAGGCAGACTCCTGCCAGTTTGGATTGTTGCAAAGAAGGTCATATCTGCTCCCTCTGGTTCAAGGAGGAAATTGAAAACTAGACTGCTGCCACCTCCAGACCAAGACCACATCATGCCTGGGAGGGGATAAGGCAAAGGTGAGTTAAGACAATACAAAAGTTTCTAAAATTTTAAATGTGGCTTTTTCTTGATTGGAGGTTTATATGGTTGCTACAGACCTTTGATTCGTTTTCCTAGCTCCTATAAAGTTATTTTTGCAAGTTTCAGAGGTTTTTGTTGTTTCCATAAGGATGAAGACTTGGCATTTCCTAGTCTGCCATTTTGCTGATACTACACTCCAGCTTATTTCTTTTTATTACTATTTTGTGGATGTACCATGGTTTGTTTTTCCATTTACCTATTGGATATGTTGGTGTCTTCCAAGTTTTGGCAATTTTGAATAACATTGCTATAAATATTTATGTACAGGTTTTTGTGTGAACATACGTTTTCAACTGTTTGGATAACTACCAAGGAGTGCTTTTGGTGGATAATATGATGAGAGTTATATTCACTTTTGAAATAAGCTGCCAACAGTCTTCCAAAGTGGCTGTACCATTTTGCAACTCCACCAGCAATAAATGAGAGGCTGTTTTGCCCCACATCCTCAGCAGAATTTGCTGTTGTCATTGTTTCGTGTTTTAGCCATTCTAATAATAGTTGGGCAGTGTTACCTTAGTGTTGTTTTAATTTGCAGTTCCATAATGACATATAGTGTTGAGAATATTTTTATATGCTTATTTAGAATCTGTATATATTCTCATGTGATATGTCTATTCAGTTCTTTGGCCCATGTTTTAATTGGATTATTTGTTTTTTTTTTTCTTTTTAATACATTTTGGATACCAGTTCTTTATATGAGTTTAGAAATATTTTCTATTAAATGGAGGTATTTTTTCAATCTCTTAACAATGTATTTACCAAGCAGGAATTTTTAATTTTAATATTGATAATGATAGTAATAATAATAAAAATTATCAAATTTGTTTTTTATGCATCATGACTTCAACGTTGCATCAAAGAAGTTATTGCCCATAACCAAAGTCACCTACATTTTTCCTTCTAGGAATTTTATAGTTTTGTTGTTGTTGTTGTTGTTTAATATGTAAGTCTATGATTCATTTTGAGTGAATTTTTCTAAAGGGTGTAAGGTGTGGGTCTAGGTTTATATGTTGGTATGCAGATGTCCAGTTGTTACAGAATCACTTGTTGAAAAAAACTATTCTTCTCCATTTAATTGTCTTTGTTCCTTTGTCAAAGATCAGTTTGCTATATTTATGTGTGTCTATGTCTGGGCTCTCTATTCTTTGCCATTGAGTTATTTGTCTATTTTTCCAATGATACCAAACTGTCTTGGTTACTGTAGCATTATAGTAACTCAATGTTGGGTAGTGTCAATCCTCTGACTTTGTTCTTTTTCTTTAATATTGTGCTAGATATGCTGGATCTTTTGCTTATCATATACTCTTTAGAATCAGTGAATAAATATCCACACAAGAAGATACTGGGGTTTTGTCTGGAATTGCAATGAATCTATAGAGCAATTTGGGAAGAACTGACATTTTGATGTTCTTGAATTATTATCTAAGTATGTGAAATATTTCTTCATTTAGTTAGGTCTTTGACTTATTCATCAGAGTTTTTGTAGTTTCCATATATATCTCATGTATATTTTGTTAGATTTATATCTAAGCATCTTATTTTGTTGGTGCTAATGTAGATGGTATTGTGTGTATAATTTAAAATTTTGACTGTTCAGTCCTGCTATGTAAGAAAGCAAATGGTTTTGTATATTAACCTTGTATGCTTCAACCTTGGTATAATTGCTTATTAGTTTTTCTTCCTATCTAATCCAAATTTTATTTACTTTTTTGGTTTTATTGTATTAGTTAGAATTTCCAATATAATAATAAATAGATATGGTTACTGTGGATATCCTTGCCTCGTACTTGATCACAGCAGGAAAGCATCTAGTTTCTCACTATTAAGTATGATGTTAGATGTAGGTTTTTTTGTAGATGTAGTTTTATCAGTTTGAAGAAGTGCCAATTCTATTCCTAGTTTGCTGAGAGTATTTTTTGTTTTTGTTTTTGTTTTTTATCATGAATGGATGTTTAACATTGCCCAATCTGTTTTGATATGATCACATGATATTTTCCTTTAGCTTGTGATGTGGTGAAATACATTCATTGATTTTAGAATGTTGAAGCAGACTTTCATACCAGGAATAAATTCCACTTGGTCGTGGCATACAAATGTTTTAATACATTATGGATTCAACTTGCTAATATTTTCTTGAGTGTATACATATATATATATATATATATATATATATGTACATATACATATATATATATAGAGAGAGAGAGAGAGAGAGATTTATTTTAAGGAACTGAAAATTATGGAGACTGCTATTCTCAAAATCCACAAGATAGGCCATTAGTATAGAGACCCAGAAAAGAGTCAATGTTGTAGTTCAAGTCCAAAGACTGTCTGCTGACAGAATTCATTTTTGCTTGGGGGGAATTCAGTCTTTGTTCTATTAAGACTTTCAACTGATGAGATGAGATCCCACCCCACCTATGGAGAGTAATCTGCTTTACTTGAAGTCTGTCTTTTAAATCTTAATCTCATTTAAAAAATCCTCATAGGGATATCCAGAATAATATTTAACCAAATATCTGCACACCACGGCCTAGCCAAATTGACACATAAAATTAACCATCACATATCCACTCATTTTCAACCTGGCATCAATATACATCTCCTTAAACCATGCTTAACGATACCTAAGCACTATGACATACATGTTATGCTCCATGATACTAGAATAAACAAAGGAAGAAAATAAAGATATTTGTTTAATAAATACAAAAACATATATATCCGTAACAAAATAAGAAAAAAAAAACCTCATAAACATTGCAATCTTTACTGCTGGTCACATGGTCATAGCTGGCATTTATAGCCACCTTCTTCAACTACCCATTCCACATTCCCTTTGCCTTCAGCAAACACCTCAGCTGTTCTTGGTTCTTTTTCTCGTGGGTGACCCAAAACTTTATTCCTGAAGGGTATGGGCCATTAGTAGTCCTGTTTGGACTGGGTTGCTGTAGTTTTCCATTGACCTAATCACAGGCATGACAATACTAAAAGACCCCCTAAGAAACCTCCTGTACTCTAGACATATTCTTTCTTACCTCCATTGTGCAATAGAAGTCCAATGTCTCCTTGGTAGTCAAGAACAGGCACCTGGCCAGCACAGTAACTTTGTCTATTGATTTAAAGACATGAGGGGCCCAAAGTGGTTGAGTGACAATCCTGAAATTGCAGTTCAATGGAATTATTTTTGTATCTTCTAGTGGAGGCATTCCTCTCTCTGGAACTAAGACCTCTAGGACAGAAGAGCATAAAGGCAGGAAAACAGAAAACAGAAATGTTACTAGTGGGCCACTAGGGTTAACAGTGGGTGATATCATTCCCATTCCCATCTCTTGATTCCATAGTCTGTGAATCTTGGCTATGGAAAAAACAGCACATATATGGTATGCTGAGGCAGAGCATATAGAGTCTCCTGGAGAACCTTGCATCAGTCCTGCAAGGCATTGCCATGGAGCTGGCTCTGTAGCTGAGTTTCAAAAGGTCATTCTAACTTCCTGTCAAGCCAATTGCTTCAGGATGGTGAGAAACATGGTAATTCCAGTGAATTCCATAAGCCTGCGTCCAATGCTGCTCTTCCCTTATTATGAAGTGAGCTTCTTGATTAGAAGTAATGCTGTGTTGAATACTATGACAGAGGTTAAGGTATGCTGAAAGTCCATGGATGGTAGTTATGGCAGAAGGAGTTCATACAGTAAAGGCAAATCTGTATACAGAGTGAGTGTCTATTATAATAAGAGCTGTCACTTCCCCACTGAAGAAAGTAATCCAGTTTAATCAACCTGCCACCAGGCAGCTGGTTGATCAGCCTGAGGAATGGTGCCATATGGAGGTTCAGTGCTGGTCTCTGCTCTAAAATTTTAAGGGTCTGCTCTGTGATTCACTCCCAGGAATCTCCCAAAGGCTCCAAACAGCATTGTTATGTGCTACTACTAACTCAAACAACATTGGCACTGCTAAGTCATATTCCCCAGGCCACAGAGCAGCTTGCATGGCAACCTAGACCTGCTGCAGAGCATTCTCTTAGTTCACGTTCCATTCAAAACTAGTAGCTTTGGGGTCATTTGGTGAATGGGCCAGAGAAGCACACGCAAATTAGGAATATATTGCCTTCAAAATCCAAAGAGGCCCCTAGACATTGTGCCTCTTTTAGGTTGTAGAAAGGGCCAGATGTGACAACTTATCCTTACCTTAGATGGGATATCTCAACATGCCGTACACCTAGAAATTTAACTGAGGTAGAAGGACCTTGACTCTTTTTTTTTTTTTTTCACACACACTGTATTTTATTTTTACAAGAGATAAATAGACTGACACCAAGCATTGTACATGGATGACCACAACAAAAGCAACAATGATTGCAATTACCAAACATGAAACACACTCATACTATGTCATAATATTGACATTCAGTCCAGTAATCCTCCACTGTAACAGCTCCTTTACTTTGCAGTGAAAATTGATTTGTATATTCTTTGCCTCTGAGTCCTTGTGGGATTTTTTCTTTTTTTAAATTCAGCCAGAAAGTCACAAAAATTATACTCATCCTCATCAGTTCACTCAGTCCCATGTAATTAATTTTTTTTTTCATCTTGATCTTTTGTTAGCACTTTTATGAGCTCATCAGTTTTTCATTAGAGTTCTGAAAATGCTTATTCATTCAGTTCAGCAGTAAAGTCAGGTACCAGAAACCTGTACTTGTCAGAGTCTTTTCCATGAATTTCCTGAAGATGAAACCCTTTTATAGGAACATATTTACAAAAGCATCAGAGTACACCCAGAACTGTCTGTAAATGACAAAAGACTTAAAAATGACCACGGTTAAAGATTTGATGAAAGTTCATAATAATGCAGTTGACAAGAAAATTAGTTATTTCTGAGATATACATTTTAAAGTAATAACTAGGATTATGACTTATAACATTATACCAGAACATATAAGATTTTTAGAAATTTCATGTAATGTCTGAAACATTTATATTAACATATTTCCATACAAGGGACCTTGACTCTTGTTCGATGTATTTTCCATCTTCTGGCTTGCAAATGTCTTACCGATAAGTTTAAAGTTGTGGCTACTTCTTGCTCAATAGGTCCAGTCACCATAATGCCATCAATGTAATGAACAAGTGTGATATCTTGTGGAAGGGGAAGGTAATCAAGATCCCTGCAAACTAAATCATGTCATAGAGCTGGAGAGTTGATGTGCCTCTGAGGTAGGACAGTGAAGGTGCATTGTTGTTTTTGGCAGATGAAAGCAAACTGCTTCTGATGGACTTTACTAAGAGGGATGGAGGGAAATAAAGCATTTGCTACATTAATACCTGCATAGTAGGTACCAGGGAATGTGTTAATCTGCTCTAGCAAGAAAACCAGATCTGGTACAACAGCTGCAAATTGAGTCACCACCTGGATAAACTTACAACAATTCACTGTCATTCTCCAATATCCACTTGTCTTCTGTGTAGGTCAAATAGACAAGCCGAATAGGGATGTTTTGGGAGTCACCACCCCTATATCTTTCAAGTCCCTAGCGATGCTCACCTCTGAGATCCCTCCAGGAACACGGTACTGCTTTTGGTTTACTATTTTTCTAGGTAGGAGCATGTCCAGTGGCTTCCACATGACCTTTTCTACCATAATAGCCCTCACTCCACAGATCAGGGAAGCAATGTGGAAATCTGCCAGTTGCTGACTATGTCTGTTCCAATTATGCATCATGGAAATGGTAGAATCACCACAGAATGGGTTTTGGGTCCATTGAGACAGACCTGAGCTAAACTCCATTGATCACCTATACTCAATAAGCCTCTACTCTGACTGGTGTACCACAGGGATGTTTTGGGTTTCCTGAGTTTGTTAGTTCAGAGGCAATGTCGAGTAAGCCTCCAAAGGGTGGATCAGTTCCTTTTCCCCCAATCCACAGTTGCAGGGTAAGAGGCTGTAGTTCCTTTTGGGAAAAATGGAGGTAAAAATTAACAGTGTAAATTTTTGGCAGTGTACTGAGGTCCTTCCTCAAGGGGACCTGGCCTCTCCTTTATTTGAGGGGTTCTATGTCTATAACTTGGCTCAAATGTGGGAACTGATCGACAGGCTCTGACTCTCAGTTTTTAAAATTTAAATTAGATTTTTGTTCACTTGACTTAGAACATTTCTGCACCTGTAGACCATGTAAGAATTTAGTAGGCTTTATATCTATTTCCCTTCTAGAAACAGCATGATGCAATGCTACATGGCCAACAGCATGGGTCTACACCAGCCAGACTATCCTGATTGGTGATTTAGCTCTGTTGTCTATTATGATAACCATGCTCACCTTACATTTGGCAGTTGAATGCCAACACTTAGCCCCTGCATTCTGAGATCCAATTACTCTCATTGCATTAAAGTTTCCCACTTCAGTGGCAGTGATTCCAATCATCAGTTCTGGCTTATAGAGAAGAGGGTTCATTGAGCTCTTCGAGGATGTTGAGGCTCCCCTCAAAAATTTATCTCTCACAGTATAATGAAATGTGTTTCCTCTGGGCCCTCTCAGGGAGGGTGATTAATTCTTAAATGACAAATCTACTTTAACCTTCCTGTCGTTCCAAACTTTTGAATCCCTCCTCTACACTAAATAATGGCGGCTTGGCATTTTGAGGATTAAATGTTGACCACTATTCCTTCCATGTTTCAGCCAACAACACAACCTAATAGAATCTTTTCTTACTCTCCAAACTGCAAAATTAATTGCAGAATCTCAGCTTAGTGGACCCATATCAGTAAATTTGACCTGATCCAACATTATGTTTCTTCCACCGTGATTACACACCCTTAATATTCACTCCCTCACACGTTCCCCAGATTTCTGTACGTATAACCTAGAAAAACCGGGTAGTTGTTTTGGAGTGTTGCACACCTCCTCTTGGGTCACACTTTGTACTTCACTTTTAAGGTCCTGCTTAGACTTAAGTCTAGTTCTAACTCTAGAAACAAAGAGGGATGGTGGAGATGGGTCCTGAGGAGAATAAACAATGTCTAGCAAGAGCTTTCTCAGAGGAGACCATTAAAGTTTCCTTAGGCAATGCAGGATTAATCTTCTCATACAGAGGCTGGAGCTGCTCCTATCGGCAAAGAACACTCATCAGAATTTAGAATCTTAACACCCGCCCCCCCGCCCTTATCAGAGTCTTCTCACACATCCCCATTCCACCTTTCAGGATCCTATGCCTACTCTCAGTGCCCTCACTTTAACAAGAGACACCCTGAGAGGCTGGCAATTACATCTGTGTTGTAACTCAGCCTCTTACATAATGGAATTCTGAGTTTAGTTTTTAGCAATCTCAGCCTTGCAACTACCGTGGAGAAGGAAGGGTCTCTTTCAGGGCATACATAGAAATTTACAGATCTTTTTTGTGGTGCTCGAGCTTGCAATTTGAATCCCTACACACATCATTTTTTCCCATTTTGTCCAATTTTATTAGGAGCAACCAGCCAATCTCATAATAGTTGTTCATTTGACAAAGGTGTTCAAAGTTATCATATGTATAATTACCCAGATCCTTTCTTCTTATAACTGTTTTATTAGGAGTATCCAGTGGCAATATTTTGTAGATCTCTATTTGCCGCATCAGTCCATGCACATTTTTTAGGACAGTGATGTGTCTCATTACTGTTAAATTAACTTGATAAAATTTCCGAATTTGATCTTTTAAAAGTATTCATGCTATTTAGAGCTATATCTGCTTTTTTTTTTTTTAACTCCCATATGCTCTCAGCCATAAACTTTAATTGACTTTAATGTGATGGTATTTTGAAGAGTGCAAAGCACAAAGATAGTAGAGTGTACTGTTGTAATTTTGTAACAAATGCTCTTTTTGATAATTTGATGCTCTAATATGAGAAGATATGGTGCTGAAATATAGAATATTTGTTTAAGGTGTTAAAAACAGTAACAGTAAAACAAAAAAGTCAGGTGATCTCTTTACTACTGGAAATAGATTCATTAATGTATTTCAATCTAATATGATTAGAGAGCCAACTCCAGGAACCCTAGAACCAATTCAGAAAACTCATCCAGGATTCTCTTCCTCTGGAACCATCCCTAGTACCAAAATCTCTGTTAGTCAGGGTTCTCCAGAGAAACAGAGCCAATAGGATTTTATTAGAATATATACATAATCTCACAGAGAGACAGAGAGATTTATCTTAAGGAGTTGGCACACGTTGTTATGGAGACTGTCAAGTCCAAAGTCTGTATGTAGGGTGCACTGTTGGGCTGGAGACCCAGAGAAGAGCCAATGTTGCAGTTCAAGTCCAAGTCCATCTGCTGACAGAATTCCTTTTTGCTAGGGGAGGTCAGTCTTTGTTCTATTAATGCTTTCAACTGATTGGATGAGGCCCACCCTCACTGTGGAGAGCAATCTGCCTCATTTAAAGTCAACTGATTTAAATGTTAATCTCATCCAAAAAAACATGTTGGGCTTCCCTGGTGGTGCAGTGGTTGAGAATCCACCAGCCAATGCAGGGGACACGGGTTCAAGCCCTGGTCTGGGAAGATCTCACATGCGGCAGAGCAACTAAGCCCGTGCGCCACAACTACTGAGCCTGTGCTCTAGAGCCCATGAGCCACAACTACTGAGCGTGTGTGCTGCAACTACTGAAGCCTGAGCGCCTAGAGCCCGTGCTCCGCAGCAAGAGAAGCCACTGCAGTGAGAAGCCTGCGCACCACAACGAAGAGTAGCCCCCGCTCGCCACAACTAGAGAAAGCCTGAACACAGCAATGAAGACCCAACACAGCCAAAAATAAATAAATAAAATAAATAAATTTATTTAAAAACAAACAAACAAACATGTTTACAGAAAAATCCAGAATAATATTTGACCAAATAATTAGGCACCATGGCTCAGCATGGTCAACTGCCACACTGTCTTTAAAGCCTCTGTAGCTGTTATCACCTCCTTCACAGTGTCAAGCAGAGTGTATTTCCTAAATAATAAAAGAAGGCCTGAATGAGAGGGAAGAAGTATAGTGTCCTTGAAGCAGAAAATATTTTAATTTTGATGAAGTCCAATTTATCTGTTTTTTTCTTTGGTCACTTTCACTTTTGGTGTTGTATCTAATAGGCTTTGACTGATCCATTGTTACATAACTTTCTACTTATTTTTTCTTCTGAGTTATATAGTTTTAGCTCTTACATTTAGCTATATGATATATATGGAGTTATTTTTTTGTCTATGAGGTACAAAATGGTCCAACTTCATTGTTTTACATGTGGATATCCAGTTGTCCCAACAAAATTTGTTGAAGCGATTTTTCACCTCCTGTCCCCTTTGAATGGCCTTGGTATTCCTGTTAAACATCAATTAAACATAAATGTGATGTTTTATTTCTGTACTTTTCATTATATTCCTTTGATTCATCTCTATCATTATTCCAGATCTACACTCTCCTGATACTGTAGCTTTTATGTAAGCTTTAATATCGGGAAGTGTGAGTCCTCCAATTTTGTTCTTTTTAAAGATTATTTTGGCTGAGTTCCTCACATTGCCATATTACTTTTAACATTAGCTTGTTAATCTCTCTAAATTGGAGCTGAGATTTCCATAGTAATTGTGTTAAAATTGTAGACCAATTTAGAAATCATTGCCGTTTTAACAATATTAAGCCTTCTGATCCATGATTATGGGGTGTCTTTTCATTTATTTCACTTTTTTAAAAATTTTGCTCCAAAAGCCCTGTAGTTTTAAGTTTAAAAAGTTTGCACTTCCTTTAAATTTTATCTTAATTTTATTATTTGTATTGCTAATGTAATTGTTCTCTTAATTTTATTTTCTGATTGTGTACTGCTAATATAGAAATACAATTGATTTTTAAAATATTTATTTTGTATCCTAAAATCTTGCTGAATTCATTTACTAGCTTTAGTAGTTCTTTTGTTTTGTTTTGTTTGATGCTTTGGGTTTTCTATAAACAAAAAACATGACACCTACCTATAGAGATAGTTTTATTTATTTCTTTTTTCATTCTGGATTATTTTATTTATTTTTCTTTCCTAAATGCACTGGTTAAAACCTCTAATACAATGTTGAAAAGAAGTAGAAAGAGTGGACATTTATGTCTTGTTGTTGATCTTAGGTGCCAACCTTTCTGTCTTTCTTAGTAAGTATGATGTATGCTTGCTATGGGTTTTTTAATACACTTTATCAGGCAAGAAAACTTTCTATTGCTAGTTATTTGGGGTTTTTTTATCGTTGTATGGTATTGGATTTTTGTCTAATGCTTTTATGTGACTATTGAGATGATCATGTTAATTTATCCCTTATAATATTAGTATAGTGTATTACATTGGTTTTCATATATTAAACCACTCTTCCATTCCTGGGATAAATCATACTTGGTTATGGTGTAAAATACAATGTGTATTTTTTATGAGTTTGGTTTGAACATTCTTTTTTTTAATCTACATTCATAAAGGATATCAATCTCTAGTTTTCTTGTAGTGTGTGTCCTAGGATTTTCTTTGTAGGATGTTTCTTGATTAAAAATTCAGTGTCTTTACTTTACATTCAAATACTCTTTTTCTTCTTGATTCAGTTTTGAAAATTTGTGTTTTCTAGAACTTTCGTTATTTGCATCTAGATTATTTAATTTGTTGGTATATAATTGTCCATGACAATCCCTTATATTTCTTTTTACTTCTTAAAGACAATAATGATATCCTCTTTTCATTACTGATTTTACTAATTAAATATTCTTTTTCAGTCTTTGCCAGTCTAGCTAAAGGTTTGTCAATTTTATTGATCTTTTCATTGAACTAACTTTGCTTTTGTTGATTTTTCAATTGTTTTTGTATTCTCTATTTCAATTATTTCTACTCTTATCTTTATTAGTTTTTACCTCCAATAGTTTGGTTTAGTCAAAACTTTTTCTAGTTTTTCAAGGTATAATAGTGGGTTTGTTTTTTTTTTTTAAACATCTTTATTGAAGTATAATTGCTTTACAACGGTGTGTTACTTTCTGCTTTATAACAAAGTGAATCAGTTATACATATACATATGTTCCCATATCTCTTCCCTCTTGCATCTCCCTCCCTCCCACCCTCCCTATCCCACCCCTCTAGGTGGTCACAAAGCACCGAGCTGATCTCCCTGGGCTATGCGGCTGCTTCCCACTAGCTATCTATTTTACATTTGGTAGTGTATATATGTCCATGACACTCTCTCACCCTGTCACATCTCACCCCTCCCCCTCCCCATATCCTCAAGTCCATTCTCTAGTAGGTTTGTCTTTATTCCCGTCTTGCCACTAGGTTCTTCATGACCTTTTTTTTCCCCTTAGATTCCATATATATGTGTTATCATACTGTATTTCTTTTTCTCTTTCTGACTTACTTCACTCTGTATGACAGACTCTAACTCCATCCACCTCATTACAAATACCTCCATTTCATTTCTTTTTATGGCTGAGTAATATTCCATTGTATATATGTGCCACATCTTCTTTATCCATTCATCTGATGATGGACATTTAGGTTGCTTCCATGTCCTGGCTATTGTAAACACAGCTGCAATGAATATTTTGGTACATGACTCTTTCTGAATTATGGTTTTCTCAGGGTATATGCCCAGTAGTGGGATTGCTGGGTCGTATGGTAGTTCTATTTGTAGTTTTTTAAGGAACTTCCATACTGTTCTCCATAGTGGCTGTATCAATTTACATTCCCACCAACAGTGCAAGAGTGTTCCCTTTTCTCCACACCCTCTCCAGCATTTATTGTTTCTAGATTTTTTGATGATGGCCATTCTGACTGGTGTGAGATGATACCTCATTGTAGTTTTGATTTGCATTTCTCTAATGATTAATGATGTTGAGCATTCTTTCATGTGTCTGTTGGCAATCTGTATATCTTCTTTGGAGAAATGTCTATTTAGGTCTTCTGCCCATTTTTGGATTGGCTTGTTTGTTTTTTTGTTATTCAGCTGCATGAGCTGCTTGTAAATCTTGGAGATTAATCCTTTGTCAGTTGCTTCATTTGCAAATATTTTCTCCCATTCTGAGGGTTGTCTTTTGGTCTTGTTTATGGTTTCCTTTGCTGTGCAAAAGCTTTTAAGTTTCATTAGGTCCCATTTGTTTATTTGTGTTTTTATTTCCATTTCTCTAGGACCTGGGTCAAAAAGGATCTTGCTGTGATTTATGTCATACAGTGTTCTGCCTATGTTTTCCTCTAAGACTTTGATAGTGTCTGGCCTTACACTTAGGTCTTTAATCCATTTTGAGTTTATTTTTGTGTATGGTGTCAGGGAGTGTTCTAATTTCATACTTTTACATGTACCTGTCCAATTTTCCCAGCACCACTTATTGAAGAGGCTGTCTTTTCTCCACTGTATATGCTTGCCTCCTTTATCAAAGATAAGGTGACCATATGTGTGTGGGCTTACCTCTGGGCTTTCTATCCTGTTCCATTGATCAATATTTCTGTTTTTGTGCCAGTACCAAACTGTCTTGATTACTGTAGCTTTGTAATATAGTCTGAAGTCAGGGAGCCTGATTCCTCCAGCTCCATTTTTCGTTCTCAAGATTGCTTTGGCTATTCGGGGTCTTTTGTGTTTCCACACAAATTGTGAAATTTTTTGTTCTAGTTCTGTGAAAAATGCCAGTGGTAGTTTGATAGGGATTGCATTGAATCTGTAGATTGCTTTGGGTAGCAGAGTCATTTTCACAATGTTGATTCTTCCAATCCAAGAACATGGTATATCTCTCCATCTATTTGTATCATCTTTAAGTTCTTTCATCAGTGTCCTATAATTTTCTGCATACAGGTCTTTTGTCTCCTTAGGTAGGTTTATTCCTAGATATTTTATTCTTTTTGTTGCAATGGTAAACGGGAGTGTTTTCTTAATTTCACTTTCAGATTTTTCATCATTAGTATATAGGAATGCAAGAGATTTCTGTGCATTAATTTTGTATCCTGCTACTTTACCAAATTCATTGATTAGCTCTAGTAGTTTTCTGGTAGCATCTTTAGGATTCTCTATGTATAGTATCATGTCATCTGCAAACAGTGACAGCTTTACTTCTTCTTTTCCGATTTGGATTCCTTTTATTTCTTTTTCTTCTCTGATTTCTGTGGCTAACACTTCCAAAACTATGTTGAATAATAGTGGTGAGAGTGGGCAACCTTGTCTTGTTCCTGATCTTAGTGGAAATGGTTTCAGTTTTTCGCCATTGAGGACAATGTTGGCTGTGGGTTTGTCATATATGGCCTTTATCATGTTGAGGAAAGTTCCCTCTATGCCTACTTTCTGCAGGGCTTTTATCATAAATGGGTGTTGAATTTTGTCGAAAGCTTTCTCTGCATCTATTGAGATGATCATATGGTTTTTCTCCTTCAATTTGTTAATATGATGTATCACGTTGATTGATTTGCGTATATTGAAGAATCCTTGCATTCCTGGAATAAACCCCACTTGATCATGGTGTATGATCCTTTTAATGTGCTGTTGGATTCTGTTTGCTAGTATTTTGTTGAGGATTTTTGCATCTATGTTCATCAGTGATATTGGCCTGTAGTTTTCTTTCTTTGTGACGTCTTTGTCTGGTTTTGGTATCAGGGTGATGGTGGCCTCGTAGAATGAGTTGGGGAGTGTTCCTCCCTCTGCAATATTTTGGAAGAGTTTGAGAAGGATAGGTGTTAGCTCTTCTCTAAATGTTTGATAAAATTCGCCTGTGAAGCCATCTGGCCTGGGCTTTTGTTTGTTGGAAGATTTTTAATCACAGTTTCAATTTCAGTGCTTGTGATTGGTCTGTTCATATTTTCTATTTCTTCCTGGTTCAGTCTCGGCACGTTGTGCATTTCTAAGAATCTGTCCATTTCTTCCAGGTTGTTCATTTTATTGGCATAGAGTTGCTTGTAGTAATCTCTCATGATCGTTTGTATTTCTGCAGTGTCAGTGGTTACTTCTCCTTTTTCATTTCTAATTCTATTGATTTGAGTCTTCTCCCTTTTTCTCTTGATGAGTCTGGCTAATGGTTTATCAATTTTGTTTATCTTCTCAAAGAACCAGCTTTTAGTTTCATTGATTTTTTGCTATTGTTTCCTTCATTTCTTTTTCATTTATTTCTGATCTGATCTTTATGATTTCTTTCCTTCTGCTAGCTTTGGGGTTTTTTTGTTCTTCTTTCTCTAATTGCTTTAGGTGCAAGGTTAGGTTGTTTATTCGAGATGTTTCCTGTTTCTTGATGTAGGCTTGTATTGCTATAAACTTCCCTCTTAGAACTGCTTTTGCTGCATCCCATAGGTTTTGGATCGTCGTGTCTCCATTGTCATTTGTTTCTAGGTATTTTTTGATTTCCCCTTTGATTTCTTCAGTGATCACTTCGTTATTAAGTAGTGTATTGTGTAGCCTCCATGTGTTTGTATTTCTTACAGATCTTTTCCTGTAATTGATATCTAGTCTCATAGCGTTGTGGTCGGAAAAGATACTTGATACGATTTCAATTTTTTTAAATTTACCAAGGCTTGATTTGTGACCCAAGATATGATCTATCCTGGAGAATGTTCCATGAGCACTTGAGAAAAATGTGTATTCTGTTGTTTTTGGGTGGAATGTCCTATAAATATCAATTAAGTCCATCTTGTTTAATGTATCATTTAAAGCTTGTGTTTCCTTATTTATTTTCATTTTGGATGATCTGTCCATTGGTGAAAGTGGGGTGTTAAAGTCCACTACTATGATTGTGTTGCTGTCGATTTCCCCTTTTATGGCTGTTAGTATTTGCCTTATGTATTGAGGTGCTCCTATGTTGGGTGCATAAATATTTACAATTGTTATACCTTCCTCTTGGATCGATCCCTTGATCATTATATAGTGTCCTTCCTTGTCTCTTGTAATAGTCTTTATTTTAAAGTCTATTTTGTCTGATATGAGAATTGCTACTCCAGCTTTCTTTTGATTTCCATTTGCATGGAATATCTTTTTCCATCCCCTCACTTTCAGTCTGTATGTGTCTCTAGGTCTGAAGTGGGTCTCTTGTAGACAACATATATATGGGTCTTGTTTTTGTATCCATTCAGCCAGTCTGTGTCTTTTGGTGGGAGCATTTAATCCATTTACATTTAAGGTAATTATCGATATGTATGTTCCTATTCCCATTTTCTTAAATGTTTTGGGTTTGTTATTGTAGGTGTTTTCCTTGTCTTGTGTTTCTTGCCTAGAGAAGTTCCTTTAGCATTTGTTGTAAAGCTGGTTTGGTGGTGCTGAACTCTCTCAGCTTTTGCTTGTCTGTAAAGGTTTTAATTTCTCCATCAAATCTGAATGAGATCCTTGCTGGGTAGAGTAACCTTGGTTGTAGGTTTTTCTCCTTCATCACTTTAAGTATATACTGCCACTCCCTTCTGGCTTGCAGAGTTTCTGCTGAAAGATCAGCTGTTAACCTTATGGGGATTCCCTTGTGTGTTATTTGTTGTTTTTCCCTTGCTGCTTTTAATATGTTTTCTTAATATTTAATTTTTGATAGTTTGATTAATATGTGTCTTGGTGTGTTTCTCCTTGGATTTATCCTGTATGGGACTCTCTGTGCTTCCAGGACTTGATTAACTATTTCCTTTCCCATATTAGGGAAGTTTTCAACTATAATCTCTTCAAATATTTTCTCAGTCCCTTTCTTTTTCTCTTCTTCTTCTGGGACCCCCTATGATTCGAATGTTGGTGCGTTTAATGTTGTCCCAGAGGTCTCTGAGACTGTCCTCAGTTCTTTTCATTCTTTTTTCTTTATTCTGCTCTGCAGTAGTTATTTCCACCATTTTATCTTCCAGGTCACTTATCCGTTCTTCTGCCTCAGTTATTCTGCTATTGATCCCATCTAGAGTATTTTTAATTTCATTTATTGTGCTTTTCATCGTTGCTTGGTTCCTCTTTAGTTCTTCTACGTCCTTGTTAAATGTTTCTTGCATTTTGTCTATTCTATTTCCAAGATTTTGGATCATCCTTACTATCATTATTCTGAATTCTTTTTCAGGTAGACTACCTATTTCCTCTTCATTTGTTAGGTCTGGTGTGTTTTGACCCTGCTCCTTCATCTGCTGTGTGTTTTTCTGTCTTCTCATTTTGCTTATCTTACTGTGTTTGGGGTCTCCTTTTCACAGGCTGCAGGTTCGTAGTTCCCGTTGTTTTTGGTATCTGTCCCCAGTGGCTAAGGTTGGTTCAGTGGGTTGTGTAGGTTTCCTGGTGGAGGGAACTAGTGCCTGTGTTCTGGTGGATGAGGCTGGATCTTGTCTTTCTGGTGGGCACGTCCACGTCTGGTGGTGTGTTTTGGGGTGTCTGTGGCCTTATTATGATTTTAGGCAGCCTCTGTGTTAATGGATGGGGCTGTGTTCCTCTCTTGCTAGTTGTTTGGCGTAGGGTGTCCAGCACTGTAGCTTGCTGGTCGTTGAGTGAAGCTGGGTCTTGATGTTGAGATGGAGATCTCTGAGAGATTTTCGCCATTTGATATTACGTGGAGCTGGGAGGTCTCTTGTGGACCAGTGTCCTGAAGTTGGCTCTCCCACCTCAGAGGCACAGCCCTGATGCCTGGCTGGAGCACCAAGAGCCTTTCATCCACACGGCTCAGAATAAAAGGGAGAAAAAATAGAAAGAAAGAAAGAGGATAAAATAAAATAAAATAAAGCTATTATAATAAAAATTAAGAAAAAAATTATTAAGAATAAATTTATTAAGAAAAAAAGATTTTTTTAATTTTTAAAAATAAATTTTTAATTTTTTATAATAAAAATAAGAAAATTATTAAGAAAAAAATTTATTAAGAAAAAAATTTTTATTTTTTAAAATAAAAAATATGAAAAAACTTATTAATTTTTTAATTTTTTAAAAATAGAAAATAAGGAAAAAATTATTAAGAAAATATTTATTAAGAAAAAAAATTTTTTTAAGTAAAAAGAAAATAAAAAAAAAAACGGACGGACCTAACCCTAGGACTAACGGTGAGAGCAAAGCTATACAGACAAAATCTCACCCAGAAGCATACACATATACACTCACAAAAAAAGGAAAAGTGGAAAAGTTAATATATCCTGCTCCCAAAGTCCACCTCCTAAATTTGGGATGATTCGTTGTCTATTCAGGTATTCAACAGATGCAGGCACATCAAGTTTTTTGTGGAGCTTTAATCCGCTGCTTCTCAGGCTGCTGGGAGAGATTTCCCTTTCTCTTCTTTGTTCGCACAGCTCCCGGGGTTCAGCTTTGGATGTGGACCCGCCTCTGCATGTAGGTCGCCTGAGGGCGTCTGTTCCCCGCCCAGACAGAACGGGGTTAAAGGAGCAGCTGCTTCCGGGGCTCTGGCTCAGTCAGGCCGGGGGGAGGGAGCGGTACGGAGGAGGCGGGGCGAGCCTGCGGCGGCAGAGGCCGGCGTGACGTTGCACCAGCCCGAGGTGCGCCGTGCGTTCTCCTGGGGAAGTTGTCCCTGGATCACGGGACCCTGGCAGTGGCGGGCTGCACCGGCTCCCGGGAGGGGTGGTGTGGAGAGTGACTTGTGCTCACACACAGGCTTCTTGGTGGCGGCAGCAGCAGCCTTAGCATCTCAGGCCCGTCTCTGGGGTCCGCGCTGATCGCCGCGGCTCGCGCCCGTCTCTGGAGCTGGTTTAGGCGGCACTCTGAATCCCCTCTCCTCGCGCACCAGGAAACAAGGAGGTAAGAAAAAGTCTCTTGCCTCTTCGGCAGCTGCAGACTTTTTCTCGGGCTCCCTCCCGGCTAGCCGTGGCGCACTAGCCCCTTCAGGCTGTGTTCACGCTGCCAACCCCAGTCCTCTCCCTGCGATCCGACCGAAGCCCGAACCTCAGCTCCCAGCCCCCGCCCGCCCCGGCGGCTGAGCAGACGAGCCTCTCGGGCTGGTGAGTGCTGCTCGGGGCCGATCCTCTGTGCGGGAATCTCTCTGCTTTGCCCTCCGCACCCCTGTGGCTGCGCTCTCCTCCGTGGCTCCGAAGCTTCCCCCCTCTGCCACCCGCAGTCTCCGCCCGCGAAGGGGCTTCCTAGTGTGTGGAAACCTTTCCTCCTTCACGGCTCCCTCCCACTGGTGCAGGTCCCGTCCCTATTCTTTTGTCTCTGTTATTTCTTTTTTCTTTTGCCCTACCCAAGTACGTGGGGATTTTCTTGCCTTTTGGGAGGTCTGACGTCTTCTGCCAGCGTTCAGTGGGTGTTCTGTAGGAGCAGTTCCACGTGTAGATGTATTTCTAATGTATCTGTGGGAAGGAAGGTGATCTCTGCGTCTTACTCTTCCGCCATCTTGCCCCTCTGTGGGTTTTTTATTTAAGATATTTTTTCTTTTTTTAAATATAGGCCTTTACAACTAGATTTCCCTCTAAACACTATTTTTGTGCATATCATGAGTTTTTGTATGTTGTATTTTCATTTTCTTTATCTCTGTTTTCGAACTTGTGATGTTTTTTTCCTTTGAGACATTGGCTATTTAGGAGTATAATTTTAATTTTAATTCATTTGAGGGCTTCCAAATTTTTTGTTATTAATTTCTAATTTCATTTCATTGTGTTTAGCTAATAAATATTTTATTTCAACCCTTTTAATTTTAATCCTGCTAGGCTGCTGTCTTTCATAGCTGACATAGTTTGAAAGCTGTTGGTTTCAAGGAGAGAAGGCTAGAAATCAGGCAAGGTAAAATGTCACATAACTCACCGTTCATACAAAAATTTAGTCCTTTTCAAAATAAACCCCCCTCAGTTGTTGCATGCCTTTGGTTGATTTCCAGAGTTATGAAAAAGTAGATTTGATGATTTTTGTCAGTGTTCTCATTATTTTTATGGAGGAGCAGATCTTTGGGTGTCTATACTCTACCATTCCATAAGTTCTTCTTAATATTAATTATTAAACTGATTAATAATCTAAGTCTCAGAGACCTTTCCTGTTTAACTTTAGTAATATACCCTGGCAACTTTCTCCCTAAATACCAGTTTGGAAAGAGTTAATAGATACTATCAAATACTATGGCAAGGTAGCTATTCCATTGTTGGCTCCAACTTAAAATGCATTTCAGGGCTTTCAGAACACATCTAGACACATTTTAATTTCAGTTAAATTTCATATATATATATATTGCTGATTTAAAATTTATTTGTCTATTTAATGGTGAAGGCAAATATTGCCGAAACTTTCTGAGGAGTTTCAGTAATAAACTCCAGACCAAAATCTATATATGATCCAATAGGACCCACCTTAGGCAACGGCCAAGGCTTTAGGAGGCATGGCTCATGGAGGGCAGCCGCCCTCCTCAGCCAGGGCTTGGTGTGCCGTCTGGGGTGGGTTGCAGTCTCGGACACCGGAGACCCAGGATGGACGTGCTCTTCCACGTATCTGCACTCCTAGCTCAGACGCCTCCTCATCAAGGTTCTTCCAGCTGAGGCCCTTCTATGGCAGCTCATTCCAGTCCCCCCTACTGGAAGGTTTGCAGACACTTTTCTCCCCTTTGACTCAGTACTTTTCCATCCCAGTGCTTTCCCCTCTTCCTTCTTACAGGCGGTGGGTCCGAACAAATGCCGGCGCCTCTTGTTCGGGGCCTCTTCAGCAGCGAGGTGATCTCTCACCTGCTCTCCTTTTCCTGACTGATCACCTCAATACCTGGTCGCTCTCTCATGACACCTTCAATTCTTACGGCCTCCTTAGAACCCAATTTATCTAAAAACCCTTCTTAGTTTTACCTCTAAACTGCAGTGCTATGGTATGAATAAACATACGGATTTAGCCTTTCTGTAAAAGGCATGGGATATTCAGAATCATCTGCAGTCTTCTCTCTATGCCGAGATGGAGGAAAAAGTTCTGAAATCCCAAACCCTACCTCTTCCATGTTTCCCTGAAGCTTCCGGCTTCTCGCTCCCTACTCTATACTGTGTGAGCCCAAATGATCTTTATTATTTGGGGACATTGTCTCTGGTGCAGCTGCCCAAATCTGCATGCTACCACGCCCACTCCACAGCCTCAGCCATGATCTAGGGCAGCGGTCCCCGACCTTTTTGGCACCAGGGACCGGTTTCGCGGAAGACAATTTTTCCACGGATGGGGCGCGGGGGGTGGTGGATGATTCAGGCGGTAATGCGAGCGATGGGGAGTGATGCGGACCCGCAGATGAAGCTTCGGTCACTCGCTCGCTGCTCACCTCCTGCTGTGCGGCCCGGTTCCTAACAGGCCGCGGCCCGGTACCAGTCTGCAGCCCAAGGGTTGGGGACCCCTGTTGTAGGGAATCTCTATGCTTGGAGTGTTTCTTCAAGACAGCAACTGCCATGGATGGTGGATGCCTTTTATGTGATCTGCTTCTCTATTATCTGTTTAGCAACTCTAGCCTTTTTGACTCTGGCCATTCCAGGTGCCATGACGTCACACCTTTCGGATATCCCTGGCAGGGCTGCATTGCCTAGCGTTTTTCATTCCTCTGAGCAGCAGTGATCCAGTTAACACTGATGTGTTTCTGTCTACTGGCCCACCTGCTTCTAGTGCTTCAGAGTAAAACTAGGCAACTTTAGTCTCCCAAGTTGGGAGACTACAGCAACCATGAACATCTGGAAATGCTCAAGTCAGCAACCAGGAGTGGACCAAAGCTTCTCTCCTCAGGTCACATCTCTGCAGCCCCAGTTCTTCACAAATATGGGGAATGACTCTTACCACAAATTTCACTACTAACCTCTTGATTCTTCAGAGATTTCTCTTCTGCTCACGTTGCACTCCACATCAGAACCCCACACACAGACATGTCAACAACATATTTGCAAGTATTTTGGTTTTCGGCTAAAACTGCATGGATTCACCTACACCTAAAAGTAATATTGAATTCAAATTATATTATTAAACAAATCATTTGAAACAGTCAAACATCAGACTATTTACTGTCTGTTGACCTGTACAGGTGTTAGAAAAGGGGAAGCAGGTTGCTTAACCACGGGGAAGGGTTTGCAAATACTGAGTGAATTCATTTTATTATAATGGGTACTATTTTTCGTGTCATCTTTACTCCAACAATAATCGGTTCTCAAGTAGCAAAGGCTTTGACCAGCTGGGCACATTTCATAGCGATTTGCTTAACATTTAAAAACAGGTAATGTCTTGTTTTAACACTTAGAACTTGGATTATATTCAGAATCCCTTTTTATTAGAGAGATATATTCTTCTATTCACTTAAACAGAGGCATGTGTCTGAACAGCTGCTGATTTCAAAGTTATCTCCTGCACTTATTTATAAACATTCTGAACACATTCCCCACTGCTACCATGGCATTGCTATAAAGCTAAAAATAAGAAGGGGAAAAGAATCTTCCAGATGCTGCAGACTCTTAAAACAGAGCTGCTGTAGACAGAAGGCGCATAATTCCAGTACTGTGTACACAGTTTTCAGTGAATCTTGTGAAGCATCCTATCCATCTGAAGATTAATTGAAATTAAACAGTAAAAATTAAAAAAAACAACAATCTGTTATGAGGATTGTCACAAATCAAAATGTGAGTTATTGTTTTTGGTTTTTATTTTGAAAGAAACAGAAAACCCAGTTAGTAATTTAATGATCTAAATCATTCACATTTCCTCAAGCTTCGTGTTATCTTTCTGCAGTATCTTTATTTCAACTGCAAGTGTTCATGAAACTCATATTTTCAAAGCTGAACTGTTATACTATGCTTTAGTTCATAGAAATGGCTTGATTGATCAACCATGAAGAACCAATTTAGCACAATCTAAATTTTTGTATCATACTTAAATGATAACTATACAATACATAAAACACATCTTTCTATTTAAGTGAATACTGAGGATATTGCTGTGAAAATGTAATTAATAAGCATTCACTTGTGCCCTCATGAGCATATCCACATAAGGCATATGACAAAGGAAAATTTGATGTTCTAGTATATATTATAGATTGATGTATGATTGCATATCCCCATTCCAAAATGTGACCCAGATTATAACAAGCTCAAAAACATATACTCAGAACTATTAAATTGAATTTATATATAAACACACAGACATGTTTTAAAATCTCCAAAATGCATACACTGCATTTGGAAGTAAGTTTGGCTATGAATTTTATTTAATCAGAAGAAAAAGGGAAATTAGTTATGCAATTGGTCTTGTCTGGAAAAAGTTTTGCCCCAATGTTAAATTACAAAAATAATATGTAGCATAGTAAATGTTCTTTGATGCTATCTACATAAAAGACACAGGTATGTTACTTATTTGAATGTTTCGTTAGTGACTAAATAATAGCTGAAAGTAATATGTAAAATTCAACCCATTGTTAGAATAAGATGAACTATTGCAATGTATCATGGTGTAGGTAGTCATGACTCATGTAATCAATCTGAGCCATGTTATGTTTATTTTAAAAGGAAGATGGCATTTTTTGAAGTTGGGCAAAATCTAGGTAGCTCATGAGAAAGCAGTTATTCTTTTAATTTAATAAGACTGCTATGAAATGATTTTACCATACTGTTTTCATTTCTTAAAGTTTGTGAAAATTCCACTGAGACATTTAGTATATCACTTACCCTCAAGAGTCTGTATTTAATAAATAGGTAAATTTTACATTGTATGAGCTTCACTTACCCATTTTTTCTCTAAAATCTTCTTCTTTTAGTTTTAAAAATTACCCTTTGAAAAAGATCCTCAAGTTTTACACAAAATGAGAGCTGATATTGAGCACTATTCCTGCCAGAAACTATGCTAAAAGCTTTATGCGTTTACATCATGTAATTCACAAAAGAATCCTATTAATCTTGATTTTAAAAATTAAAAAGAAAAGTAAAGCACATAAAGATTTAGTAACTTTCTCTGGTTACATAGTTCAATTATATCAGAGTCTAGAACATAAACTCAAATCTATTTCAAAAGCTTATATTCTTAACCATTAGAGAATATTGCAATATCATTGTTTTTAACAGTTTACTTTATACGGTGTACTAAATATATAAGAAAATTATTCTTTCCTAAGTAAATATGCAAAAATTGAGAAAGATTTCAAAATCAAATAAATGATGAACTTTCTTAATAAGGAACTTTGTAGAGTGCTTTAACTGAAAATGTCAGATTAACCAAGCAAGAGAGTTCAGTGATCTAATTTATATCTTTTACTATAATAATGTCATTGATGGATTTTTTAGCCATTTTTTACATTAGAGAAAGCAAATTCCTTGATAAGCACAAAACATCACAGACAAATTTATAAACAGACCAGTTCTCCTTTCCTGGATCCCATAGAAATGCTACAAGTAGAAAAAGTTGCTCTTGGGAGGGATTCTTAAATTTCTTTTCTAGCTGTAAGGTCCTAAATAGCAGGAATGTGACCTGTATCCTCAGGAAGTTCTCAGTGTCTTATGCAGAGTGGGTGCTCAGTGTGTGTTAGTTGAATCCATAAATTAAGCAGTCAGTGAATAGGTGTTTCACTATAACAAAATTGTCAATTCCATTGTGGCAGAGAGCTCTATGTGTTCCCCAAATCCCTCTTTCTTCTCTCCTGTCTGCAGAGTTAGATCACTTATCCCAGACTCAGTGTGGGTGGGCCATGTTCCCATTAAGGGAAAACCCTACAAAAGTTATACATACATATATATGTGTATGTGTGTGTGTGTGTGTGTGTGTGTGTGTGTGTGTGTATATATATATATATATATATATATATACACTAAATAGTAGCTTTGTATGTCTCCAAATCTCTTTTCACTCTGTGTCTTTATTTCTGTTCTTAATGATACAAGATGATGTAATTATCAATAATTCATCTTCACATAGAATTTTCACGTATTTACTTGTTGTATCTTGCCCTTTTCCATATAAGCTCAAGGTGGACCAACTTAAGTCAAATGAACACACACTAGGTTACTTTGGTTTCCTATGTTCTACACAGTTTTATGTACAAGGGAAATGTAAAATATATTCAAATTATTAAAGAAACAATCCCACTATATAAGTAATAAATAAACATAATTTTAAACAAATGAACTGCTATCTGGAAGGAAATGTCTAAAATGTTATAAAATGATGGTTTAAGTTAGTTTTAATCATTCTTAAGTCATTCTTCAATATGGTGTTTAAGAAGTCTCAATGCATAACATATAAAAATAAGATTGAACATAAAGCCTCATATAGAAAGAAAAGGCTACCCGTATATATTTGGAGACACTCCTGTACGTTATGACATGCATTGAAGATATATTGTGCTTTGAAACTTAGGGGTTTTTCTGTATCGTGCTAACACATTTTTCTCATATAAATTGTTAACTCCATAAATCAACTCAGTTGAGACTCTGAAACACAAATATTAGTGAACTCTGTCTGATATCCAGACTTATTAACACCATTGAGAAGCAATTTTGAAGAATTTGCTGAGAGGACAATCCTGTATTATAAGCAATGTGGGATAGGAAGAATTTGGCATTGCTGTCTTTGTTTTTAAATACATTTTTATTTTGGAATAGTTTAAACCAGAAATTTGCAAAGGTAGCTGGAGAACTGCATATACCCACACTCTGTGTCTTCCATTATTAACATGTTACTTTAGTATCATCCATTGGGCACAGCAGATGAAACAACTTGGCACATTACTTAGCCGAGTTCATACTTTATTAAGCCTTTCTTAGTCTTTATCTAATGCCCTTTTGATGTTCTAGTATCCTATCCTGGGTACCACTTACATTTAGTCATTATGTCTCCTGAGAAGACTCTTGCCTTTAAAAATTTCTGAGAATTTTTCTTATTCTTGATGACCTTGAACATTTGAGAAATACTTCTTAGGTGTTTTGTAGAATGATCCTAGAATTTGTCTAGGGTTTTCTTTTTTTTTCTTTTTTTCTTTTTTTTTTTAATCATGCCACCACTTTGGAAAACGGTCTGGCAGTTTTTATAATTTTTTTTTTAATTTATTTATTTTTATTTTTGGCTGTGTTGGGTCTTCGTTTCTGTGCGAGGGCTTTCTCTAGTTGCGGCAAGCGGGGGCCACTCTTCATCGCGGTGCGCGGGCCTCTCACTATCGCGGCCTCTCTTGTTGCGGAGCACAGGCTCCAGACGCGCAGGCTCAGTAGTTGTGGCTCACGATCCTAATTGCTCCGCGGCATGTGGGATCCTCTCAGACCAGGGCTCGAACCCGTGTCCCCTTCATTGGCAGGCAGATTCTCAACCACTGCACCACCAAGGAAGCCCCTGTCTAGGGTTTTTTTATAATAAGATTGAATTTATAATTTCTTATAAATTATTAGGTGGAAGACTATAGACTGAAAGAGTCATTTTCTTCACATGATATCACACGTACATACCATCAATATGACTCATCACGGCTGGCGCTAACTTGGTTACCAAGCTGAGGCACTGATTGTTAGATTTTATTTAATTTTTATTTTATATTGGAGTATAGTTGATTAACAATATTGTGTTAGTTTCAGGTGTACAGCAAAGTGATTCAGTTATACATATGGCATGTGTCTATTCTTTTTCAAATTATTTTCCCATTTAGGTTATTACAGAGTATTGAGCAGAGTTCCCTGTTCTATACAGTAGGTCTTTATTGGTTGTCTATTTTAAATATAGCCCTGTGTACATGTCACTCCCAAACTCCCAATCTGTCCCCATTGTTAGATTTTCATACTGTGAAGTTAATTCAACCCTCCCTTTCCCTACCATACTCTTTAGAAAGAAGTCACAGCTCACACTTAAGTGGTAGGAGATAGACATTATCTTTTGAATGAGGAGAGTCTATATAAACTCTTTGGAATTTTTCTGCATGGGAGATTTGTCTATCCTCCCACATTTATTTAATGATTAGTTCAAACATTTGTTTATATTAGTATGGACTCAAGGATATTATAATCCAGTACTATGTTACTTATTTTCTTGCTCAAAATTTTCAGGTTTGGCCACTGGGAGGTCTTTCAGTTGACTCCTTTCTGTCTTTGATGTACCCCATCACTGTTTTTGCTTGAAGACTTGCTTAATTTTTGGTACCACAAGATGACCCAGACTCACTTCAGACATTTCTTGCCCCAACCCTATGATAAACTATTGGAGAAACCAGGGAAAAGGCATCTGCTTTCTTTTATTGGAGACTGGTATTACTAAAAAGGATCTGAATGTTGGATCTGCTTTTTGTTATTCAATAGTCTTGCCTCTAAATCCTGTAACCTGATGGAGCAAAAAAATAACATGGGCGCACATTAACCGGTGCATATACGTTTCTACAAACATGGTTGTAAAGTACATTCAGAAAAATATGCTCAAAAAAGGAATTTCTTATTAGCATTGAACAGATATAGCTCTGTTAAAGATAGAGTAACTCGTATCTGATTTACCTTTCAGACTGAAAAAAAAACAACAACAAAAAACCAGGATGAAATATATGAAAAAATGGTTTTGTAGACACTGATCAGGCAACAGTGGATGAAGACCTTTGAGAGATGGGAGACAAAGAGGAGAGCCCTCTGATTTTGTTAGTTTACAACCCTGAGGTCATAGGCTGCTGTGTAGATATAGGTAACTTTGGGCAGAGTACAATGGGCTCTGAGTTCAGAGATGCAGATGAGAGTCTAGGGAGAATAATGCAGCTTAGTCTTAGAATTTACAGGACTAAACAACACAGAGAAAAGAGCTGCAGATAAAAAATACTCACTCTGGTGGTCTAGTAGTAGAGTGTGGGTGAGCAAATGGGTGTAAGGAAACTCCACCCGGGGAAGGAACCATTCAAAATGATTAAAACTTACCATGTCCTGATTACACATATGACTGAGGATAGTACTTGTGCCCACCAGCAAACTAGAAAAACTCATGATTTGGGGGGTTATAGTGTACAGTAATCTGGAAAGCCTTTTCTTATTAGTATGGAATAGTCCACGCTAAATTAGTCCTAGATTGAACACTGTGCCAAAGCCCTTGTCATTTTATAAAAGAAAGAAACAAATGGATCAAGCTGTCTCCATAAACTTCACTGCATCTCAGAAAAAAAAAAAAAAAAAAGAATATTTATAGAAATATATAATATCCAAAATCCAGCAATGTCTGACACCCAATCAAAGATTAGTAGGCTTGCAAAAAGAACAGGAAAACACAACTCATAATGTGAAGAAAATTTAATTGCAACTAATCCAAACTGACACAGACATTAGAATTAGAAGACTAGGATATTAACAACAATCTTATAACTTCAGTCCATATGTTCAAAAAGTCTAGTAACGGCATTCAAAATACATTTAAAAATTATAGACATGAAAATGACAAGGTCTGTAAATATATATATATGTGTATATATATATGTATATATACACATATATATATACACATATATATATATAACACTTAACCGTAGCTTGGAAGATTCAGAAGGAAGGATTAGTGAACTAAAATACATAGCAATAGAAACTATCTGTTATACATAGAGAAAAACACTTAAAAATAAGAAAAAAGCATCAGCATAGTATATATGGAATTAGATTTCCTAAGGTACAGTAAGAAGGAGAATGCAGAAAAAAATTGAATAAATAATGGCTATGTTTTTTCAGATATTATAAAACATATACCAAAATTCAAGAAGCTCAAAAGTTTCAAAGCATATAAAAAAAAGAAAACAACTCCAAGGAACATAATGAAATTATGGAAATCCTTTGATAAAGAGAAACATTAAAGCAGACAAAAAAATGTGTTGCAAAGGAATAAATATAATAATAATAACACATTTTACATTGGGAATACAAGCCATGAACATAGATGCAAAAGTTATTTAAAAATAGAAATTTGAATCCAAGAGTTTATAAAAAAGATAACATTGCATGGCTGACTGGAGTTTATGTAGGAATGCAAGTACGGTTTAACATTTGAAAATCAATAAGTATAATTTACTATATTTTTAACAATTTAAAGAATCCAAACCATATAATTTTCACCATAGATACCTAAAAAGCATTTGACGAAATCCAACATCCATTTCTAATCATTGCTCTCAATAAGTTAGGGATATAAGGAAGTTTCTCAAACTGATAGAAGGAATCTACCAAAAACCGACACCTAAGAGATGAATAGTACCTGGCTTAATTATTTTCTCCTAAAATCAAAATCAGTATAAAATCAAAATCAATTGCTCTCACCATTTCTATTCAAAATGTGCTAGAGGTTCTAGATAATGTATTAAGGCAAGAGAGAAAAGGTCAAATGCATCCAGATTTAAAAAATAATAATAAGACTGTCTTTATCATAACTAATGTGTTAATCTAGGTTGAAAATTCAATAGAATCTACAAAAAAAAGCTATAAGAAATAATCATTGAGTTTATTAAGGTGCAATACTTAACAATATTTCTATATAATAGTAAACAATCAGAACTCAAAATAAAAATTGTTATTTATAATATCATCAAATATAAAATACAGAGACATAAATCTGAGAATAGTTATGAAAAACTTGTACGTTAAAAACTTGAAAATGTCACTGAAAGAATTTAAAGATCTAAATCATTGCCATGATTTACGAGGTCAATGAGTCAGATGACTCAGTATTGTTATATCAATTGTCTCAAAGTTGGTGTATAGATTAGACAAAATATCCATCAAAACCCGGCACATTTTTTGTAGAAGTTGATAAAATGTTGCTAAAGAATATAAGAAAATACAAATGCTATATAATAGAATAGTCAGTCAATTCTATAGACTTGAAAAAGAAGAACAACATAGGAGGACTAATACCACCTGATTTCAAAATTACTGTAATCCAGAGCATGTGGTCTCAATAAAAAAATATGCAAATAGATAAATACAACAGCATAGAGAGTTCAGAAATAGATCTCCACAGCTTTGAATAACTGATTTTTGACATGGGTGTTAATTTCAGTTCAGTGAAAAGAGGGTAGTTTCTTCAATAAATGGTGCTGGAACCATTGGATATTCACATGCAAGCAATCAAAAAAAATAAAGAAACAAAATTTCTTCAATCAATATGAAAAGATTAATTGAGGTCCAAATGCAAAACCTAAGAGAGTTAAATTTCTAGAAGAAATCATAGGAGAAAATATTTGTAATCTTAGTTTAGATAAAGATTTCTTAGACATGAGATGAAAAACATGATTAATTATGCTGAGCTTCATCCAATTAAGAACTTCTGCTATTCGAAAAACCACTAAGAGAATTAAAAGATAAATCACAGATAAAGACATTTTCCAATCATATGGCTGATAAATGACTTGCATCTAGATACATAAGAATTCTCAAAACACAAAGATCATAATCATAGTCATAGTAACCACTTTTTTAAATGTGAAAAAATTATTGAACAGACACTTTACAAGAAAAGATATACAGATGGCAAATGAGTACATGAAAATATATTCAACAACATTAATCAGTAGGGAAATGCAAGGTAAAACCATGACGAGATGCCAATACATAGCTACTGAAGTGGCTAAAATTAAGAAGACTGACAATATCAAGTATTGAAAAGGATGTGGAGGAACTGGAACTCTTATATGCTGGTATTCTCAATGTAAAAGGGTACAACCATTTGGAAAAATTTAGAGTTTCTTTAAATATTACATGAATACCTACCATATGATCCATCAGTTCTACTTCTATATATTTATCCTAGAGAAAGCTTTGTAACAGAAAAAAACAAACTAGAAACAACCCACTTATTCATCAACAAGTGAATGATTAAACAGATTGTCATTTATTCATGCAAGGGAATACTACATAGCAGTAAACAAGGAATAGATTATTGGTATTCACAGCATGGATAAATCTCAAAATAATTATGCTGCATGAAGTAAGTGAGAAAAAAAGGCATAGATTTTTATGACCCCATTTCTATAAAATTCTAGAAAACGCAAACTAACCTAGAGTGACAAAATAGAGCCATAAGTGACTGGGAATGGGATTTATGGGAGGAACAGGAAGACAGGATTGTGAAAAGACGTAAGGAAACTTGGAGTGATGGCTATGTTCTTTGTCTTAAATGTGAGGATCATTTTAAGACAGTATATATTGTGAATATAGATATATATGTATAAATCAAAGCTTATCAAATTGCATATGTCAATTAGACCTCAGTAAACATTTTAAAATATTATGACAGGGATCTAAAATATCATTCATATCAATCAATGTAAATTGACATAGCTCTTTTATTCAAAGTAAACTATTTTCAAATTTTCTTAAATAACTATGCTGTATGTAAAAAACTAACCATAGAAAAATGATTCAGAGACACTCAAACTAAACAGATGGACAAATATGCTTATCACATGCAAAGAGTAAGCAATATTTACAAGACACCTGATATCATGTAAGTTAAAATTACATTATAAAAGCATTAAGTGAGAAAAAAGGACATGCACCAATGCTAAAAGTAACAGCTTACTCGATGCATATCTGTGCACCAAATCACATACAAACAAAATTATGGAGAGAAATGAAAAGGAAAATACAGAAGATGAAAGGAGAAATAGAAAAATAATTCATAATGGTAGATTTTAACATACCACTTTTAGTATACAAAAGATCAAAATAACAAGAATAAGTGTGGATATATAATGTTTTACTAATATAATCAAAATATAGACCTATAACATTAATTAACAACATTAATGGAAAATACAAGTTCTTTAAACTGCATATGGAATAGTCACCAAAAAAGACAAGATATTAAGACAATAAGAAAAGCTCAAAATGCCATAATTTAGGAATAATACAAACTATTTTTATTATGGTGCAGTAAATCTAGTTATTATTGGCAAAAATACAAAAATAAAAATTATCCTGTTTGAAAATTGGGGAAAAAACTTTGTTAAACAACTCCTTGGTAAATGAGAGAATATAAGCTAAACTTGCAGAATTTCTAAGAAATAATGATGATGAAATACTACCTATAAAAATTCACAGAAAACAATTGCAGCAACTATCAAAGAAAAATGCACTGCTTTAAATTTTTACACTGATCAATATAAATAATAAAAATGAATAAATTGAAACCACACCTCAACAATCTAGAAAAAATAATAATTCAGAATACAAAGATAAAAGCAGAAAATGATAAAGGTAAAAATAGAAAAGTAAAACATATAAACTCATATTTATTTTTCTTTGAAACATCAATAAGATACCAGAACACTAACCAAAATAATTAATAAAACAGAAGTCATAAATACTTTAAAAATATATTTCAAGGGAAATAATCATTGTTACAGGATACTATTTAAAAAGTGGGGCCATTTTGAAAATGCACATAAAATAGGAAAAATGTAAAGTAAAATCCGATTTACCAAAACTGACCCAAGTGTAATCAGAACATCAAACTATGCCAATCCCCATAGATAAAATAGAAGAAGATATAAAGAATTACCTCACACAAAAAACCACCAGAATCAGGTTAATTCTCCAAGGATTTTTTCCAACATTTCAAAGACTAGGTAATCACAGTGTTCCTAAATTTTTCCAGAAAATAAAATAAGATGTTTCTGAATTATGTTTATGTATCAAAGAAAACATACCTCAATCTTATTTAAAAAAAAAAAGTACACAAAACCAAACGTGCACAAGACCAAACTATCATAAGAATTTCAATGCAACAATCCTATACAAAATTATTTAAAAGATCACAAAAATATGTTATGGAAAAATAATACACTATGTGTGTAAGAGATGTTAACTACAACAATGTAAAGGTGGTATATTAATCAATTATTATAATTCACAACTTAAAGGAACTACGGTGAAAACATTATGTGACATTATAAAAGTTTAAGTCAGAAGATGTACTGCAGGTAAATATGAAGGTAAAATTTATCCTTTTCATAAATGTAGAAAATCTGAGAGCTGAGTTCCTATCTTTATGCCTCTTTTACTTTATGAGTTTTTGAATAAACTTGGTCAAAGGAAACATCTCTACATACAGAAGTACTATAGTGTGGCTGTAATTCTACCGTGAGCGGACAGCTAAGTTCCATCAGTAAAAGGATACTACAGCTTATCAAGTTTACAAGAAAGAGTGACAGAATGCTATAGGGAGACTCTTGAATTTGAACAGCCAGTGTATTTAAAAAGATTAAGTCCAAAGTGTTGTAGTTTGATAGATGGCTCTGAATGGGAGTGTAAAGCTACCACCTTGACATCCTGACTTCACCCCAAAGAAGAATCACTTGTACCTTGGACTGAGTCTGCAGCTCACGCTTCCCACCCACTGATACAGGGAACCCTGCTCCCATCATGGTGCAGCGTCTTACCAGGACGAGCCTGGGACGGCCCTCACTGGAAGGAAAGAATTACTGGGAGTGACGAATGACTGGCAGTTTGTATTCCATAAGGAGAAATACTGTCAAGAGAAACCTCGTCGCAAATACACCTGATGATTATGAAAATTACACGACTTCTATGAAAATAAATTCATCAATATCTACTGAAGCTGAAGATGCAGATTCCCACAGACTGAGCAATGCAACCGCTAAAACATTCTTCCCTGCGTGTCCAGGGCAACATATACATGGATGATCGCTTGTAGCATTTCCCGTAGTAGCTAAAAGTCTACATGCCCTACACTGTCGATAGTGAGTCAATATTTTTAAATGTTTATGTGATGAAGTACTATGTAATGTGAAAATGAATTAGTAAAGCTATAAGTATCAATATAGAAAAATCTCAAAGTAAAAGCCCCGTGGGATAAAGTAAAGCAGATTGCAAAATGAAACATGCAATACGATGGTATTCATATAAAGTTTAAAATTCTGTAAAATAATTCTATATGTGATTGTAATGTATTCAATGGAGTGAAAAAATTAAAAAAGAATGCCCACAAGAGTGAACTATTGATTCTTTGGGGGAGAATTGAGGTAGATTGGAGAATCTGATAAGGAAGAGACACTTAAAGGGATACAAATGTGTGTGATCTGTCTTAAATTGGGCATTCAAATTTTTTGCTATGTTTGAATTATTTCATAATCTGTTTTTAAAAGAAACAGTTTAAAAATACAATAGGCAAACTATTAAAAATGCATTCAGGGTTAAAATTGAATTTTATTTCTAAAGAAGATTATTGGAAAATATAATCATTGGGAAATAATTAAAATAATTTCAACAGCAGTGCTCTTCTTCCTTACCCTGCATTCTTGCTGGGCCCATGAGAGATGAGTGCACTACACAATGAAGCCATTAGAATTTGTACAGAATGGACAGAGGACAATGTAGTCATAGATGATTTTTTTTATATTAGTTTAACTGGGGGATGTACAGCTATTTCTTTAATTGGAGGAACTCTGGAAATGGAGAAATTGTGCACCAAAGTTTATAAGGTGATGTTTACCTGGTAATCCAAAATAAGAGGATATAGTTGCACCTGCAAGAAAGATGCAGGAAAACCCAGAAGAAACGAAAAGGTTTTTCTACTTAGTTCTTATTCTTAGGCCTCCTTTACTTTATGAGTTTTTAGAACATAAAGACATTTAGTCAGTGTATACATCTCACTTATATAAATGCTCTTTTGTGAGTGCAGGAACTTTAGAAAGTGCTGAAAGTTGCAACCGTAAATTACAAAAAAAAAAATTAATGTGAATCAGGCATTGGTTCCTAGAATAAATTGTACTTTGTCATAATTTTAATATACTGCTGAATTTGATTTGCTAGAATTAAATTAAGATGTTGGCAACTATATTTGGCTGTGAGATATATCTGGAGTTTCATTGTTCATCCTGTCAGTTTTTGATATCAAGGTTATTCTGGTATTCCTTAATGAACTAGGAAGTTTTCCAACTTTTTCAATGATACAGAACATTTTGCTTATAACCTGAGAATTTTATGGTTCCTTAAAGAGTTTTCTCAGAATATTCTGGATATTACCTTTTGTGATTTAAAATTTTTTACATTAATTATTCCACTTTGTTTCATTGTTTGGTATAGATTTCTATTGTTGGCGGGTTAATTGTATTAATTTCTTTCCCTAAAAAATTCATATATTTAGTCTACACTTTAAAAATCATCAGTTTAGTGTTATCAATATGTGTCTATGAACACTTGGGGAGCATTTGTGCTTTAGTTTTATGGAGTGCATTATATCTAAGAAAAATTCAGCTACCCCCACGACAAAAAATTTTAGCGAATTTTTTTTGTGGAAGTTTTCTACTTATAGATTTAAGTTTTTGATCCTTTTCAAGTCAAGTTTGAGGTTTATTTTTTCTTATGGATATCCAGTTTTCCCAACACAAGTTCTTGAAAAGATTAGCCTTTCCCCATTGAATAAATTGGCAGTTTTGTCAAAAATCAATTGGCCATATATACATGTGGATTTATTTCAAGGCTTTTTATTCTACTCCACTGATCTATGTGTCTATCCTTTTGCCAGTAACATACTGTCTTTGATTATTGTAGCTGTATAGTAAATCAGAATCAGGTATTTTAAGTCGTAACACTCTGTTCTTTTCAAAATTGTTTTAGCTATTTTAACTCATTTGTATTTCTAAATAGCTTTACAATCTGTTTTCTTTTTTTCCTAAAAAAAAGAATCTGATGGGATTTTGATTTGCATTTCATTGCATTGATTTCTGAAAATAAATTTGGGAAGAATCTTAGAAATATTGATTTCCCCCATTCATGAAAATAGTATCTCTCTCCATTTAGTTAGGGTTTCTTCAATTTCTCTTAGCAATGTTTTGTAGTCAGCCATGTCCTAATCTTGCCTTTATTGTATAAATTAGTCCCTAGATGTATTGAGTTTTTTAGTGATATTATAAATGGCAATTTTATTAATTTTTTTAATTAATAATCTTTTTTGAGTAATTTTAAGTTCACAGCAAAATCAAGCAGAAAGTACAGAGATTTCTCATGTACCTTCTGCCCCCAAACATGTACAACTTTCCCACACCATCATCATTCCTGCACCAGAGTCTACGGTTGCTACAATCAGTGAGCCTGCATTGACACCTAATATTCACCCAAAGTCCATAGTTTACATGAGTTCATTTGGTGTTGCACGTTCTATTGGTTTTGGAAATGTATAGTGACGTGTGTCCACCATTATAGTATCGTACAGAGCAACTTTTCTGACCTAAAAATGTCTATACTCCATCTATTCATCCTAAATAGAAATTTTTCAAAGTATTGAAAGATGTAAGACATTACAGAAAAAACCTGAATGAACTTTTTGGCCAACCCAGAACAATTTGTAATTGTTTGGTAAATCAATTGACTGCCAGAAAAGCTTCAACATTTTTTAAAGGATGTTGGTTATTTATATGATTCTTATAACGTTTAGCTTTGAAAAACTCAGTGATTGATCCCAGAAATCACTCTGAGGAATCCATGAGATTTTCTATGCAAAGGATTATTTTATCTAAGGATAAAGGCAATTTTACTTCTTTCTAATCTCTCAACAACTGTTTTTTGTTTTCAATAAACAGGTCTAATATGTATTTGATTTTCACCCTAAATATTTCATGTTTTGTTGCTTTTGTAATATTTATTGTTTTATTTCATTTTAATTTTCTAAAAGTTTTTTGCTAAAATATGGAACTATAATTACTTTTTGATTATTGAACTTGTATTCTTTTTTCCTTGACAAATTAGCTTAAATTTTCTAATGCCTCCTTTATAGGCAATTAGAAATTTCTATGTATGAAATAATGCCATTTGTAAATAAGCCATTTTTACTTCCTACTTACTGACCAGTATGCTGTTATTATTTTTTTTTCCCTATCACACTACATAGGACCTTGGAGCACTATGATTAGAAGAGGTGAGAGCAAACGTCCTTGCCATTTCCCTGTCTTATAAGAATAACGTTCAGTCTTTGTCTCTGTATACGATGATAACTATTGGTATCTTGCTGATGCTTTTTATCACGTTGTGTTAAGTTTCCTTATACTCCTGACATGCTGGGATTTTTGTCATAAATGGGTATTTAATTGTATCAGATTCTTTATCTGAGTCTATTGAGATGATCACATGATTTTCCTGTTTTTACTTTGTTAACAGTGAATTTCATTGATTGATTTCTGAGTGTCAAACCAATCTCATTCCTAGAATAAACTCCACTTGGTCATGGTACATAAATTTTTACATATCATTTGTTGTGCTAATAAAATGTTAGTGATGTTGGATCTCTTGATATATTTCCACAGGCTACTGTGACTCTGTTTTTCTTATTTCTAGTCTGTTTATTCCCTCTCCTTGCTTCATCTTGGATCTTTTTATTACTATTTCTTCCAGAACATGATTTTTTTCTTTTGTATTTTCCAATCAACTGTTATTCACATTCAGTAATTTTTTTCTGATCTAGAAATTCCATTTTCACATCTTCCATTTCTTTCCTTACTATGTTTATATTTGTTTATAAATCCTGGTGTCTATTTATAATAATTATTAAAAAATTCTTGTCTCATCTCTTTTATTTTTGAGTCTGTTTGCATGGACTAATTTTTCTCCTAATTATGGATTACATCTTGGAGCTTCTTTGTAAGTTTAGAAAATTTTGATTTGTTGCCAAATACTTTGAATACGCTGCATTTTTTGTCTTCTTTTAAAGGGTGTTAAAGTTTGTTCTAACAGGCAGTTGATTTGCTTTCTGATTATCTTGGTCATTTTGTGTTAATATTTATTCTAAGGTAGTTTTGTCCTACTCTTAAGACATAACCTTTCTTGCTTCTCTGCTAAATGCAAGTGTTCAACCAGGTAAATTCTTTTCTGGTTGGTAGGGTCATGAATGTCTTCCAGCCTTGTGTGAACTTGGGGAAATTTTAGCTTAAACCTCTGCCATCCATCTTGCCCAGGCTTTGGAGTTTCACTTTATGCATGAGTAGCTTTTACTCAACCACATATTTAAGAGGACTCCCAAGCAGATGTTTAGAATTATTCTCTATCTAGCTTCCTCTTCTGGTGCCCTGCCCACAAATTGCAGCCATTTTGGTCTCCCGCACTGCTCAGCTCCAACCCCTAAAATCACTCAACCACTATGCTTTACTTAGATTCTCTCTCCTACTCCATGAACTTGAGGATGGCTCTAGAAAAAAACACTTTTATTCATTGTACAAAAAATTGTTTCAAATATTTTGTCAAGATTTCTAATTTTTTTTATGGCTAGAGGGTAAATTCAGTTTGTTACTCCATCCTGGCTAGAAGCATATGTTCTAACATACACTTATTTCCCCTAGTATTAATACTGTTTCTTTGGGGCTTTTTAAATTGAATAAAATTGCAACTTTTGAAACTGTATACCCTTGTCAAACTTTTATTTTTCTAAATTTTCTTCCAAATTTCTGACCAACTATAAGGTCTAACTTGTTGAGGGGGGGAGGGGTGAGTAAAATGGGTGAAGGTGGTCAGAAAGGGCAAGCTTCTGGTTATTAAAAAAAATAAGCCCCAAGGATATAATATACAGTGTGGTGATTCTAGTTAAAAATACTGTATTGTATATTTGAAACTTGCAAAGAGAATAGATCTTAAAAGTTGTTGTCACAAGAAAAAAAAACTGTAACTATGTGTGATGATAGATGTTAACTAGACTTACTGCAATGATCACTTAGCAACATATACGTATATGGACTCATGTTGTATATCTGAAGCTAATACAATGTTATATGTTGCCAATTTTATCTCAGTAAAAAAGAGACATGATAGTGCTGTTATAGATTCTTATGTATATATGAAATTTATCGTGAACCTAGTTTATGTGTTGGATTCTCTATCACAGTTAATAATAACTATCTGGTGTCTGTTTGCTCAATCAGATACCAGAGGTTTAGCCTAAGATCTTCCTTCTCTCCTCTTGTGCTATACCTCCACTTATAAACAAGATTAAACATAAGAAACAGCATGGTTTGTGGTTAAGAGCATGGATTCTGGATCTATGCTACCAGGATCCAAATCCCAACTCTACCTTTCACAAGGTCTGTATCATTAAGAAAACGGTTTAAGCTCTCTTTGTATGTGTCTTCATCTGCAAATGGTTGACGATGATAATACGGTTATTTCACAGAATACATGAGTGTGTGGTTATAAAAAAAAACAGACACATAGATGGCAAAATACAATAAACTAGTATGTTTTTTTGTTTTTTTAATTTTTATTTATTTATTTATTTATTTTTGGCTGTGTTGGGTCTTCGTTTCTGTGCGAGGGCTTTCTCTAGTTGCGGCAAGCAGGGGCCACTCTTCATCGCGGTGCGCGGGCCTCTCACTATCGCGGCCTCTCTTGTTGCAGAGCACAGGCTCCAGACGCGCAGGCTCAGTAGTTGTGGCACACGGGCCTAGTTGCTCCGCGGCATGTGGGATCTTCCCAGACCAGGGCTCGAACCTGTGTCCCCTGCACTAGCAGGCAGATTCTCAACCACTGCGCCACCAGGGAAGCCCCAGTATGTTTTTTAAAACATTTAAAAATACACTTTTACTTTCTATAGATACCTTCCCACTGTTGATGCCTAAATTCAAAACCATTATATTCTTATGTCACTTTCATAACTGGTCTTACTGGCACCAAACTTTCCCCACTTTTTCTAAATTTGATTTCACACTGAAATAAACTGATTTTTAGTAAAATGGAAATCCTGTATTTATTATACTTAACAACTCTGTTTGCTGGTATCCCTAAACTTCTTACCATGACGTACTTGTTCTTAATTTAATCTCTAATTCTCCTCCAAGATGCATTGATTACCCATTTCTCTTTTTCTTTGTATATAAAGTTATTTGCAGTTCTTGAACTATAACACACTATCTCATACCTCCGTGTATTTGTACTTATTTTCTTATTAGCTCCTTCACTTACCCAGTAATTGCAATTACTTTTCAAATCTTAGCTTGGCTATCATCTCTACTCTGCAGTTTTTTTTGATTGTTTAATTCCAACAATAACTTTTCATCAGATGAAACTTTTTCTTTGTATCCAAAACACATTTTTATGTTACAGTTACCACCACATATAAGTACATATACTATGTACTTGAGTTATTTGCTTACCTTTCATAGGAAACAATGCATTTCTTGAGGGTCCTGGATTTTACTTATTTTTCCAATATTTATAATGCATCCCCTATGTATAGCACAAATGTTTGCCAAACCAAAAGTTAATTGAATGTCCAATAAAATATGAAGTGAAAGAATAAAATGTAGAGTGATAAAGAGTGTTCCAAAAAAATAACTCTAATTTATCATAGGATTAAGCATCATTACAGATAGTTCACTAGAAATTACCAGAGTTCTCTTAGCATAGGAATATCCTCTAAGTTCTGACCATGAGACTTATGAAAACACACACACACACACACACACACACACACACACACACACGCGGATGCAATCATAAGCAAGTAAGAAAAGGAATTGCTTTGTTTTGTTTTTCTTTTTAATGATCAGATATGGTACATGGATGAATATTTATTATTTTGTACATAATCTCTGATATTTTAATCACCTTCAATTATGTTATAAGAATACTTAAAAGGTTAGCGGTATGGAACATTAAGCTATTCCATATAGACTAACTCAGCAGAGTGGAAATTTCTTTAATAGCAATCTCCTAGGTAATCACTCTACGGTAAGAGATGGAAAAATAAAGATTATATTTGTAACAAGGTGCTGACAAATAAGTAAACATATTAATTTGATTAATTATATTTCTTTTGGTAAACTAGGAAAACTTCCAGTGGAAAAATAAATAGCTCTGTTTCCCCGATAAACACAAATATGATATATCAAATCAATCTGAAAAGTGGTGTTTACATGGAATGTTACACTTCCAGAAAAGTAAATGAAAGTCTCCACAAATTGTTCCTGTCACTGCTTTGACTCAGCTATAATTACCACGATACTAACTCCTGATTTCTCTGTCACTTGGTTCTCTGGAGGAAGCTCAATATTTTCTTTTTCTCTACTCATAAGAGAAAAACAAAACAAAACAAAAAAATCCTCTGCCAGAAAGTAGGTTCCAGAAGTGGAAAAACAGGAAATAGGCATCAAGGAATGTGTCAATACATCATTGTGTCTATTGCCTTGTGTATTCATTCTCTGACACCCTTATGTATTAAACATCTTTTTGTTAGAGAAATCAGTTCCCCTGGCTACAGTGCTGCACCATTACCAAAAGGAAGTGGTGCCTCCCCAATAAGCTACTTCCTAGATAACATAAAATGATCAGGTATTCACAATTTAAACCAAATATACTCAGGATTTTTTCCATCAGAATTCCATGTTGATAATATTTATATTTTAATAATATTAAATACTAATGAAATTTCAAAACAAATTTTTACCATCCATAGTGGACCTCTATCCCATCTAACCACCCACAAACACAATTGAGGAGTACAGCATGTTAAGATGATGAATGATGAACAAAATGTGGTTGGAGTTTCATTTAGGATGTAGTAGAAATATGAAAAATAAATAACAATGAAGTACTGCCAAGGCCCTCATCCCATCACTTGTCAGCCCCCCAACAAAAGAGCCTACCACAATTCAAAGAGCCTACAAACTGTGACATATACAATAATTGACATGGGATCTGGAACAGGGATCCCCTCCAGGTGATGGGATAAATTTGAAAACACTCACAGGAAGAAGCTAGGTTTGAATGACATATTGTCATTAGCCAAATTGATGATGGAGCAATGTGCTTTCCAGGCAAAATAAAAGCTCACGTGTCATTCTTTCAAGGTATATGTGTGTCAGGGATCTGTGTGTAGGTGCAGCTGAAGCAAAGGTCCATGAAGTATACTGAAGTTAGAGTCAGTTAGTGCCGGGCTACCCCAGGACAAAACCTCAACCTTTTGCTGAGGATTATGGGGAGTGATAGAAGCTACAACGTGGAAAATGCTACCTGAGAGTCAAGAGTATAGTCAGCGATTAAGTCTGAAGTTAGGCACCAGGCTATTGTACTAGTTAAATAAGAAAATGGTAAGGGTTCTAAAGGACATTTTATAGTGAGTTGCAACAGGTCAAGGATATATATATATATATATATATATATATATATATATATATATATCAAATTGAATTGGGTAGATTGGAATGAATCACAAAACGAGATTTATAGGTGAAGTAAGTGTTCATTTGGGACATTTTGAGCTTGAAGAGCAAATTAATATAAAATGTGAATAATATGAGAGAAAACAGAAGATATTTGATACAAATCAAGTTAAATTAGAAGGTCATCAACAAAGGGGTAACATTAGAAACACAGTGCCAAAATATTTTAATAGGATGTTTTATTAATATTTGCCTGCAACTGAGGAAGAAAGAAATGGAAATGTGAATAATGCATTATAACAATTAAGTCACTCACCAATTTACAGCTATTTTGATGACAATCAGGAATGATGTTCCAACTATGGCTAGCATAGCCCACACATCTTGCTGTCAGAATAGACACTGATTATAACCCCAAAGCATTGCCATCAATACGGTGAGAAAATATATATTTGTACATATTGACAATTGGTTTTTGGAAAGCATCAAAGTTGTCATCATGGGACAAACCAGACTTTGCTGGACATTATTATACTTCATGTAATTTATAATTTATGACTTTTATTTTGAATAACGTATGTGTCTGTTGGAAACAGGGGTTGCTCTCATCAAAGATAAAATCTTGCACAACCCTCTCTCCCAGATCATATGTAAAAGCCTCCCTTGTGTTGCCAGCATCACTGTTGGTTCTTCAGATGTGAAGAGGACTCTCCATTTTCACTATTGTCCAAAGTTTTGTCAAGAACCCTACTCTCCAGAATTGTGGAGGCTCTGAGATTTTTCCCTACTTATAAGCTAACAAGTGAGTCTGCCACAGTTTCATAGATGCTGGCAGAAGACCTGAGAATCTTAGTCAGAGACAAAGGACTCTATTACGCCTGGCCCAACAGGCAGTCTAAGCTTCATGTTTACATTGGTTTCCTTGCATCAGTCCCTTCTGGGAGATGCTGAGTGACCCAGGTAGATGTTGCCTACATACAGGTTTAGGAAACCAGAACTTAGGAAACCCCCAATCTTATAAGGGAGCTGCTGGCAAATCTGCCTAACCTTCATTTTAGAGGGAAGTATTATCTTTCTTATCCTGGTCAGGAAACAATTTGTCTTCTGCCTAGGAGGGAGACATTTTCTTGTAAGACATTTGCTATATATCACTGAAATGAATGCCTGTAACAAAAGCTGTCAACACGTCTTCACAAGAAGTGCAGAAACAGAGCTTCATGTAGGATTTTCTCCAAAACTCACCTTTAATTCTCTGCTACACACCTTAAGAAAGTCTGCAACATTCTACCAAGAAATTCAAAACCTTAGAAATGCTAAGAAGACATTTTATAATGAAAGAAACTTATCGTTGATCCTACTGTGACATGCGTGGACCTGGAGGCTTTTCCTACTTAGTATCTGGTTTAGATGAACAGAGAGAGGCTCACTAACCCCCAACAGCAGAGTACCTCGAAGCTTCTTCTTCTTTTTTTTTTTTTTTACTTTTTTTTGTCTATAAGGAAACACCAAGATGCAAAAGGTTAACAAAGAAAAGCTCTTTAACCCAATAAAATGGCTGTTGTCAGAGTCCTCATTTGATTTCTAATTATCAGTCTTTTCTATTGATTAGGGTGGGGGATGTATATTCCCTTCAGGTGAAAACACCCGTTCTCCATAACCACAATCCCATTATCTTTGCCACACAGACAGAGGCAGATAATCACAGCAAAGTTCATTACCCCAACATGGATATGTCCTTCAGAGGCGGGTTACTTAGGTTACACCAGAAGTAAAACATCAATATACAGCCATATCGATCTTTGTTCTATTGCACATCTGTTTAGATATTGCTGAGTTTCCCACAGAGGATGTCCAGGTTGCCGAGGGTGATAAGAAAGTGCAGCCACTTAACTTAGACCATGGAGAAAGGTTTAAAAACCTACTCTGTCCAGGACATTGTCTGTCACTCTGGCTCTGACTGGATACCATGCTGCTATGGTCTGAATGTTTGTGATTCCCCAAATTCATATGTTGAAATCCTAACATCCAGTGTGATGGGATTAGGAGGTGGGGTGGGAGTTTAGGGAGGTGATTAGATCATGAGGACAGAGCATTCACGAATGAAGTTAACACTGTTATTGACATATTAGAGGCCTGAGAGAGCTCCATTGCCCCTTCCACCAGGAGAGGGCACAGTAAGAAGTTGGCAGTCTGTGAGTGCCCTCATCAGAACCTAACCAGGCTGGTGCCCTGATCTTGGACTTCCAACCTCTAGAACTGCGAGAAATAAATTTCTCTTACTTATAACCCACCTAGTCTATATTTTGTTAAAGCAGCCCAAATGGACTAAGACCCATGTACAACTTCTCTATCATTCAGGAGAAAGTTTAGAGTTATCTATACATTTCTTTTTTATTCTGGCAGCCTACAACTTGTGCAAGAAGTGGCATACATGTACATCACAATGTCTGAATTAAGTTAAATACAGTACATCCATATGTTCTCTTTCTTTTTCCTGTATTCTTTTAAAACCTATATTTACAGAGAATTTATAACCTTCTGATTACTACCCATTTTTGTCCATTTCTACTCTTCCATTCCTCAAAGTTTAATGTCCTTCTCCAGAAAGGAATGAAGATCTGCCGTGAGGCTCCTTCTTTCCATTGTCTTGACTTAATTCCTGGTCTCAGGGACAAGTGCTTGAATAGTAACATCACCTTTGCAAGGATCAACAGTGGTTTGCAATCAGAGCTTGGCCTAAATTTATGTTTAGAAAATAGTTATTTCAAAGAGTTTTGACACTTCTAAAAACAGATAACCTTTATAACATGAAATAATTCAGTTGCTCTGAGCCTCAGAGAGACTCCCATTGAGCTTTTCAAATGTTCTCATGCTAGAATGGGTCTTTGCTTTGCAGTTGAATAACTCAATGGCAAATGTTCATGGTTTTCCCAAAGCAAAGGAACAATGTTTATGTTGAACCCAACTCTTCAGTCTATCCAGAACAGAAAATTTCAGATATTTAATCAAATATTTCCTAGCTTTTACCATTTTGATAAGATTCAAAAATCTGAGTTCTCAGTTTCAGCCAAATTTTTTATTATACACATTGATGATTTAACCTACTTTTTCTTTCTCTCTGCTTTATAAAAGAAATAATTTCTGATAATTGCTAGATGGTCTCAATTAGACAAGATGATGATAATCCAAGAGTCCCGAAATAGATCGTACAGAGATCGTAGCAGAGATCAAATGAGTACAATATTTCACCTATGCCCAGTGTTTAAGAAATTAAATTAATCCAAGTAAAATTTAAAGATTTAATTGGCTTTATTAAATGATTCCTGAATCAAGCAGCATCGTATTCAGCAGATAGGAGCACTGCTGAGATGTAGACAAAGAAAGGTTTTTAAAGGCAGAAAAGAGGCAGAAAAAGAAATTATTAGTAAAGAATGTGTTGTTTCAGGCAAGGTCGCCTTAATTTGCCTAATTAGCCAGGTATTAAGACTTGGTTTGGTGACGAGGGCTTAGTAAAGTGACTCCATTTTGAGTGTGTGTCTCTTTTTTAACAATTCCACCTTTTGATCAGACTCTCAGCTTAAGTGAAAGACGTGCTCAAAATTTAGGGCATGAGTGCCTCTCCCAGATACTGCTCTGTAGTTCACACAACGCAGGTCATAACGTTTTTGCGTAATCTCTGTGATATTCATAAGCCACAACTTCAGGCTCGCAAGTTTTTAAGTTGGTCTCTTTGTTCCGTTTCTCTCTTTGACCCTTTTCTGACATCTGTCTTAGGGAGATCATTTGTATGGTGGTTAGCAGCTATGAACATGCATTTAAAGCCTTTGAGAAAATACAACATGCCAGGGAGATCACTATGACTATTACATTATAAACAAGATAATTACCAATATTGGGGTATACTTGAGAGCCATGGACCCCAGGACCCAAACCAATCAAAACAAATAAGTCAAAGAAAGACCTGCTGAAGGAATCACCTTTTAATCCAAGTGGCTTGCTTAGAAATCTTGTGTAACTGAGTCTCAACTTCTCCAGAAATGTCAATCCAAGTGCAGCAGGTGGTGTTGGCCACTGCACAACACCTCCTTGCTCAGCTAGAAGATAGCAAGATCTGTCCTATTATCAGAACAACCTTGGCCAGGGAGTCTAAGAATTTTGTTGAGCAACTGTTGCTTTAGCAGCAGATTCTGTAATATTTTCAAGAATTAAAGAAAGGATTCTGATTATAGCCTCATTTGTGTTTACTCCTAACTAGAGATATAGGGCCCTGCCAAAGGATGAAAATCCTGAATCATGAATACCTCCTCGTAATTACTTTTTTATTTGATGATGTAAATTCAGGGGAGGAAACTAATGAGGTGTCTTAGTTCATTTGTGGAAACTTAAGGACATGACAGTGGCCAGTTATGCGCCAGCCATCTATGCGTTTGTAGGCCCAAGGGAAATGATAATCACCACAGACAGAGAAAAGTCCTTTTGGGGCACAAACCATTCCCACTGAGGTAGTGTTACTAATGGATTCATTCAAAGGGATTGTTGCACTTGTTGGTTTAAGCCAGGGGTCATCTAAGTTTTATCCTGGCTTGAAATACATACTTGTTCTAAATTCTAGAGGTTATCACCCTTAGCAACAGACTAGGAGGTACAGATGAGGCTGTTATCTTTCTAGGCCAATGCCAGAGTAATGGAAAGAAATAGAAGAAGGAAGCCTTTCATGTGAGTTAAAATATGAACTCTTGATATGGTGTCTTGGTGGAAGCAGCTTAAACAAAGGCCAGCTACTTCTCTTCCTAGTTAATTTTGGGTCCCCAACCTAACCGGTACCAAGCCAAATTTCTGTTGTCTTTAGTAAGATTTTGGCCATTTTTTGGTAGATATTTTTAACTTCTGAGACCATAGTTTTTACACAGAAGGTGTAAAAACTCTAGAAATTAAGGATCGCATTAGCTAAGCCTATGGGTTTCTCAGAGTTGAATTAATACCCAAAATGGCTGTGCCACTAGTTTGGGGATTGTGCATTTTAACAGTGTACCTCATTGCACAGAAATTTTCTTGAGGTTGGGGGGGTGACCTAATGTCAGTCTACCCCATTCGATGACCATCTTATGCTAACACAAGAGTCTTTGAGTGAGGCGGCAAGCACTCCAACTGCCTTTGGGTGTTTAAGATGTGCCCACTATGCTTATTTACATAAAACAAGACAAACAAACGTGCACTTTAACACACCAGCAATAACCAAAAGGTATTACTGTGAGCTGGCCAAGATAAGGCCATGCATACCACCAGCAACTCCCAGCATGAACTAAGCCAGCAGACCCAGTACATGGGGACTGGGAACTGGAATGGGAAGCGATTCTAAAAGACTGGGGAATCGTACACTGAACCAAGGTCTAGGGACTTGGATTCCAGATTAATCATCTGCCAGCTCAAGCTCACCATTTGGCCCTTGAGTGGAAAGCCAATTAGATTGAGAGCTCAATGCAGAGTGATTGGAGCTCAGAACTGAGGGAAGTTACCACAGCAGGTGGTCAGAAACAGCAAAGCCCATAAGGGGTTTGTAAGTACCATGCCCATATTTCTCATTGTCCTTGAAGCCACAGGAAGCCTCTTTTAATCCCATCACTGCCACAAAATCTGTTAAAAAACTAAATTCAACAAGTACAATTTAAAGATTTAATTGGCTTCATAAATAATTTATGAATTGGACAGTATCCCATCTAGCAAGTAGAAAAGAGCTCCAACAAACTGTAGAATATGTTCTTAAAGGTGGAAAGCGGTGATAAAGGGAAATTATTAGCAAACAGGTGTTGTTTCAGGCAAGGTGGCCTTCCTAAGGGGAATGGAAGGGACCTATAGGGCAGGTTACCTCACTTGGTGTTGACCAGGCAATCCAAGTTGACTCATTAAAGGTTACATTCCTGAGGGAGAGGTTGAGACTCCTGCTAGGATGGGCATTAAATCTTTGTTTTGTGATGTGGGCTTAGCACAAGTGACTATATTTTGGGCCTGTTTTGTTTCATTTAGCACGAGGTTGCATGCACTCAACTAAAGCCGATTAATTAAAACATATTTTTATCAAGTTTAGCATCATAGATACAGCAATGCATAGTTTATGGCTAGTTTTCAAAATATAAAAGTAACTTAGTTCCTCAACCTTCTCTCTCTTTTTTCCTAGTAAATTCACTAATGTAATTTGCTATTGAGACAGGAATAAATTACTATCTTCAACCAAAACATAAAAAAAGAAAATTACTCCTTTACTTTATATAAATAATCTTAATTTTAACTAATGTCCCCATCCCACCAGGCTGGTGAGACATTTAGCTTCAGGTGAGTCCAAGGTACTGGGATCTTACCCACTAAGAGAGTCTTGGGAGTGAGCCAGGGGGCAGGTGGGACCCTGGTCAGGTATCAACAACCCACACTGGTCCCTTAACGCCCCACCCTTTCTGGCCCTCAGCTTCTTCTACAAGTTCCTCAAGTAGTCAGCCACCATGCCTCATCCAGATTCTTCAGGCTCCTCACTTCTTCTGCCTTGTAAAATCTTTTAATTTTCTCAGAAAACCCATAGCCTTCCCCCCACTTTTCCCATTTCTCTTATTTTCCTCAACACTATCCACTCATTATTCTTTCACAGAATATTTATTTTATCCAGTCCAGGGTCAGACCCATTAGGAAGCTGACACTGTCAGAGATAAAACACAGTGAGACCCTAGTCAAAGGCAGTAACTACTGCAGCAAAGAAGAGGGTCCACATGAACTCAGCTCAACCTCAATTTGCATAGAGGTGAAAGGGCATTTTAAAGGGAGAATGAGGGGAGAGGGTGGGGGCTCAAGCAGAATCAGGGAAGTGAAAAATGATAAAAGGCAGCTAAGAGGGCTTGTCAATGTCACTGCAATTAAGCCAACCAGGTCTGTTCGCTGGCATTTATCAAAGTAGAGTCCTCCTCTCCCACAGAGACTGGGAGACAGGGAAACTATCCTTCCTGATGGAGAAACTTCAGAGAGATGGTTTTTGGGTCCTTGGATTCAAAGAGATACATATCACCTGGAAGAGACAGAGGACGCATTTATCATTTATCCTAGGATTTATAATGCTCTAAGAAAGGGAGGTCGCACACCTATTTTCAGAGTGCTGACCAGCACAAAAGGTAATTTGCTGGGGAGCCTTGGGCTTTTCCAGACAGGAGGTGAAGGGGAGCTGGGTTTTCCCAGGAACTAGATTTTAGGCTGCTAGAAGGCTCACTCGAGTTTGGTCAAGGAGACAGTCTTTGTCAAAATCAAATACTCTCTACTTTGGCCATTCTGCACTCCTAACAGGAAGCAAGAGAGGGGGTTGGTAACCATTTGGATTCTATCTTTCTAGTGAGGAATAAAGGAAAGAAATGTGAGCAATGTATAGTAATTTATCTGTTGATACTACTGATATTTGAAAATTCTTATGAGCATGTGTTTCTTCCTGGCAAGCATAGATTTTTCCCTCTTTATCAGTCACACTACCAGACAGTAATTATTTCTCCTCATTTCTTTATCCCAGAATTTCATCTCTCAAGGTCCCACACTTAGGAAGAAGTTTCTGTGGCCTTTCAAGAAAGGCTTCCCTTAATTGCCAAGGTTTGGGAACTGCACCAGGAGTTTTATCGTTTGAAGGTTTCCAGGTGCTTATACAGTATATTTCAGGTCAGAAATTAACCATAATATTTCCCAGATTTAAAGTCCTATCTAGTTCTCACAGTTTTAGACTTTCTTCATTGAGGAGTATTAGCAGGCCTTTTCATACCACATATTTTACATTTTAAGAGAAGGAATTAATTTATGTATTTTACCAAAATTTCTTGAACCTAAAGCAAATATAAATTTTGAGCAATAAGAATACCTTAAAATGAACATTACAAAGAAAGGTGAAAAAATTAACCAATCTTAATTTCTTTGCAGAAGAAAAAATTTTGAAATTGGATCACTTTGTCAAACAAACATTTCATAACCAACGGCATTTTGCAACTCCTGAAACATCTGAAAAAGCTGAAATGTATACTGTATCTTGAATGCCTAGCTTTTAGAGATGAAATATTACACAGTTTAAATATCAGGGTTTATGTATGAGTATCCAACTTAATTCATTGATAAAGTTTTAGAGAGGATACTATAATTATATTAGAAACATATTGGGATAATGAAATTGTGAAAAAATTAGTGAAGATATACTACACTACCCATAATATCACTCTGCGAGCCAGAAGGACATTATCAAAATCTCTACTCATATAATTAACCCCTCAGGTATAATTACAATTTCAAAATTCATCTTTATTCACAGGGCGGATATAAGTGATACCAGTTTGAGACTGTGATGTAAACTTTAATGTAAATTCATAGGATATCTGAATATAGTTAAAATATCAATATTAATGAGAAATGACCTAGACTTGTAGTTTCAGCTCTGATGCACAGAATAGAAAAGGGCATCACTCTCACACTTGTAACAAAAAAGGCTGGACAAATACAAAGTAGCAATTCTTCTTGAACTCTTCAGAGAAATGTTGTTACAAGACAAAAAAAAAAAAAAAAATCAACTCAAAATCTAGACAGGAATCTACAAAGAGAAACAGGTCAGGTCCTGGGTATTTGCTTGTTTGGAAACTATATACACACCATATAAACCGTTAAGAAGATTTAGCTAGTTTGTTAGAATAATGCCCTCTGTCAAAGATGTCCATGACTTAGACCCTGAAACCTATGAATATATTATATTACATTATGTTATGTTATGTTATATGGAAAAAGGGACTTTTCAGATGTACTTAGATTATAGTTCTTAAAATAGGGAGAATATCCTGGATTATATAGGTGGACTCAATCTAATCACATGAGCCCTTAATAGCAGAAAATTTTCTGGCTGGAGGCAAGAGAAATGTGGCAGAAGCAGCCAGATTCCAAGCAATCCCTGACCCCCACAAGCAACACGCCTTTGCTGACTCAGAGATGTCAGGCCCATGTGTAAGTACTGGAGAGAGGCCTCTAGGAGCTCAGGGTGGACCCTAACGGAAACAGGGGCTTTTTATGGAGCTATGGGTTAGCAGTTCTAAAATGGCTATGCCTGTATACTGGGATTGAAAAAATAAGTGTACGCATAGACAATGGTAGAAAGCAAATTTCTCACTGTAGGAGAGAGTGAAGTAACATATAAGCAAGGGAAGGAGGGCTAGAATAAACCCTGTGCTACTATATTAGAGTCAGAAAAATGAACACAAACTGGTTATATGTGACATATACACATATACACATACACATACATATCACACATATGTGATAGACAGATCACATATATATGTGATATATACGTGTCACATTATATGTGACATATATACATATGTGATGATATATATGTGTGTATATATCAATAGGGGCAGAAACAGTTATAGATATATTTGTATACCTGGGTTAGTATAATACGTACAATACCCAGCTCTGTTTATTTTGAGACGGCCTGGAAGTAGTGACACCCCAGTAGGAATGAGTGCACCCCATACCAGATCCTGGTTTCTAAATGTCATTCACCAATAAAAGTAATCAGGATTCCTTGGAGAACTGGTTTATTCTATTATTCTAGGGAAAAATATGAGTTTAGAAGATATTTTTAAGGCCATGAATCAGGGAAGAGGAAGTGTTAAGTAAGCAAAATGTTGGAGATATACCAAAGGAAAATAGAGCCCATCCAGAAAGATCTCCCAATGGAAAAACTAAAACAATTTGAGCAACAAAATAATCAATGTGGTATTGGCTTATAACACTAATTCAGGCTACACAAGTTTGGATGAAGCAACCAAAGTATAACATAAATATGTGCGCATCCATATTGATATAAATAACTGAATAAATAAATCAGTCCCTTTAGATGTTGGCTGGGCTTAGTGACTCACCTCCAAAGAATAAAATAAGGAAGTGGAAAAATAGTGACTTCATAGTGGAGGAACATGGTATACTTCACCTTAACCAAGTAATCAGGCTGAACGTTGTCAGAAATAAATCATATTGATATGTTCCCCTGACATGATGTGATGAAAAGGGTACTTCACCTATGTGTTATTCTCCCCAAAAAACCATGCCCCCAGTGCAATCATGAGGAAATATCAGACAGACCAAATTAAGGGACATATTACATAATATCTGACCAGCACTCCTGCAAATATTCGGTGCCTGATAAACAGAGAATGAGAACCAGCCATTAGAGGAGATTAAAGAGAAATGCTGATTGGATGTAATGATGTGATATCCTGGATTGGATCCTGGAACTGAACACAAGAAATCAGTGGAAAGACTAGTGGAATCAAAATAAAGCCAGTAGTTTATTTATTAATGTTTTGAACAAAAGTACTGTACTTATGTAAGATGTTAGCTTTAGAGGAATTGGGTGAATGGTGCTTTCTACTATTTTTATGAGTCTTCTGTAAATCTATTTATTCCAAAAAATATATATTTTAAAAAGAGTTTGGCGAAAAGAACCAGAAAGTGCCAACAAAGTGCATGTGAAAAAAATTTACACTTATTGCTTATCTATACCAAACAACATTGCACAGTTTACCAATGCATCTTAGAACGAAACTTTTTAGCTTTTGAGTTTTTAATTTACTTTTTTTAGATGACCTACATAAATCAAATACAGAAAACTGTGTAAATTGCTATGGCCTCTAATATTATAAATTATCTTATCCATAGTATTTTCCTCATTTCTATATCACAATTAATTTTTTGGCACATATGAGGCCCATCAAACTATAGTATCATATGCTATTCATTTTGATATGTAAATGTGATATTTTCTAAAGAGATTGTGCACAAAGTAGAACATGAAGCTAATATGAGCTAAAACTATGAAACATCTATAAGAAGGTCTAGCAACAAATACTTGCAACTTTAGGTCAAAGATTTCTTACATGATACCAAGAGTATGACCCATTAAAAAATTAACATCCAATTGGAATTCATCAAAATTAAACAGTATTTTTGTTCAAAAGATACATCTAAGAAAATTTAAAAGATAAGACACAGACTGAGAAAAATATTGCAAGTCATCTGATAAAGGACTTTCATGTAGAATATACAAAAATTCTCAGTACACAGAAATAAGGAAAGACAAAACTAATAAGAAAATGGACAGAGAATTTGAACAGACACTTCATCGAAGTAGATGTACATATGGAAAATAAGAACATACAAACTTGTTCATCACCAGTAATTATGGAAATGCAAATTAAAAACAGTCATATAGGGCTTCCCTGGTGGCGCAGTGGTTGAGAGTCTCCCTGCCAATGCAGGGGACACTGGTTCGAGCCCTGGTCTGGGAAGATCCCACATGCCGCGGAGCAACTAGGCCCATGAGCCACAACTACTGAGCCTGCGCGTCTGGAGCCTGTGCTCCGCAACAAGAGAGGCCACGATAGTGAGAGGCCCGCGCACCGCGATGAAGAGTGGCCCCCGCTTGCCGCAAAGACAGAAAGCCCTCGCACAGAAACGAAGACCCAACACAGCCAAAAATAAATAAATAAATAAATAAATTTATTAAAAAAAAACAAACATTCACATACCAATTGGAGAGCTAAAATTACAAAGACTGAGCAAACCAAGTGTTAGCAAAGATGTGGAGCAACTAGAAATCTCTTACACTACGGAACACAGGGTAATATGGTAGCACGAGTACTTTGGAAAATAGTTTGGCATTTTCTTAAAAAGGGAAATGTGCATCTACTGTATGTTCCAGATGTTCCAGTCCTAGGTATTTACCCAAGAGAAATAAAAGCAAATGTTTCTAGAAACACCTGTACAAGATGGTTCATGGCAGTTTCATTAGTAGACAAAAGCTGAAACAACCCACATGTCCATTACAGGTGTACAGATGAACACAATGCAGTATATCCACAGAATAAATATTGTTCGGCAATAAAAATGAATGACTTATTAACACATGCTACATGATGGATGAATCTCCAAATAATTATGCTGAGTGGAAACTGTAGAAACTGCAATTCACTCTTAATGATAGATTACGGGTTGCCTGGGAGCGGGAGAGAAATAGGGTAAAAGCCAGTGATTCCAATGTAATGATAAGTTACTTATGTGACCCTAACTTTTAGAGGTGATAGATATGCTCATTATGCTGAATGTTACGATAATTTTACAGTTGTATACATACTTTGAATGTTTCATTCATTTGTAATTATTTTAATTTGACAATTGTTTTATTTTACGAAGTTTTATCTTCACAAAGTAATTGATGGTTGGGTTCTATTTTCCTAGCTGGGTATGCCTGATAAGGAAACTACTAGGTTAGGTTTACATTGCCCAACTTTCAGAACTATTTGTATTATATTTCCTTCATCATATTTTGGTTATTGTGTCTGTTTCAGATACAATATTTTTCATTAAGATAAAATTTAACTTCTTCTTCTAGTACTTATACTATTTCTCCTTTTCTCCTCCCTCTTAATTAGCTACAGCCACCCTGAATATGTTACATCATACTGTGCCAGGGAAGACATTCTTAACTTCTAATTCCATATATTAATGAATATATCTTCCCATAGAAATATAATTTTAATAGTTGAAATATGAAGATTTTCTTCTCCTCCTTTGGATATGTTGCATGTTGCTGTGTGCTTGTATGTGTAATATATTCACAGTTCTTAAATTTTAATAGCCTTAAGAACACTTAGTTTTTCAGTGTATAAATGAAACAGAGTTAAATGTCCTATTTAGATGATAAAATTTCATTTTGATGAATACCTTTATAATACTAATGATAATTTTAACAGTAATTGTAATGAATATAGTGGTAAGTTATTCCTTATCATATCTTTCTGATTAGGTAAAATCATGATTGTGATTTTATATACAAAGAAACTAAGTCATTGAGGAATTAAGAAGCCTACCTGTGGTCACTAGTGATTGTAGAACTTCATGTGAAACCAGGTGATGTCAGTTCACAACTCATTGCTGTTTACCAGTTCACTCTATTGTCACCTGATAATCTGTTCACATAGATCTGTCATAGATGAGTTGATGTTAATATAAATGTTCATATTAAGTATTGGGAAAAAATAGAGTTATGAAGGAATTTAACTTTTTTGGAGAAATCAAAGGTAGAAACCATGAGAAAGAACCTAATAAATAAATGTAGTCTTCTTCTGAATGTTGGGAAACAGAACTATAAAGGACCACTTAATCACAACCACATTTTAAAGGAGCAAAGTAGCTTCACTGATGTTACAGAGATCCCAATAGAGCTGGAAGTAAAGTGCAATTGTTTTGAATTCCCAGTTGTATATTATTTCCACCACACTATAACACATGTGAGAAATAGCTCATAATGTGGCATTAATAGCAAAGAATTATTCAAAGTTACGCAGAGATAAATAAATATATATCCACCGAGAAAGGCATATTGATGAAGGAATCTGATATTCTATCATGAAAGAGGCTGTGATATTCAAGACAGTCTGCCCAGGATCCTTTAATCCTGAAAATGCCAGAGCAGAATTTCAGCATGGATTCACTGAATCTGAAAAGCTCTTTCTTGAAGAAGTTCTTACGTGTTGGTTATAACACTAGAATTTGTTCAGAACATTAAATGATTAAATGTATCATGCAGCTATCTATTTGAAATTTTTTACTTAGAGTCCTTTTTACTTAAAAAGTTCTTATCCTGATTGGCTATGTTTAGAAAGATCTGTATGGTATACATACATGGTCTAACTCTAATATGGTTCAGACATATTGGCCCTGGACCCCTGGCCATTTTTTGAGTCAAAGTAGTTATTCCAAGTAAAAAGCAACCAGGAATTATACAGCAAGCAGGATTATACATCCATCAATTAATGAATCAAAAGACACACCAATTTAGTGAGGCACCCAGGAAAGGATATGGCAGGATAGTGAGGTTTATTTCACACCGCAGACTATTTTTGGTGAATTTTAGATTTTCAATTTCCACACTGAACTTTGGTATTGTCCTTTGAAATTTACATTCAGATAAAATTGAAAAACATTTATTGAACACTTACTGAATGCAATACATTATGCAAATTACTAAAATCTCTAAATTACCAGCATATGGAGAGATAAAATCAAAAATTTATAGCAAGGTTCGCTAATCAAATGTTATAGACTATCCTGGTTTGACAAGTTAAATAGTTATAAAAAAATGAAAACAAAACAACAATATATTTTGCTGGGGCGCTTGTATAAATTTATTTCACATACTTTATTGGACAATGTTGTTCACATACAATGCTATTTTCCCTCAGGAAATATGTAATTAAATACATTCTCTTCTGCATTACAGGTAGATATAATTTTTTAAATGTTTTACACTTTATACTTGGTTTTTGATTAAAGTTAATCAGACTTTTATGCAACACAGTGACTGGACTCGTAATGTCTTTTTCTGTATTGATCATGCTTCAAAAGAGAAACAACTATTTCAATAATAATATATTTTAATTAACTTCTTTTCATTGAGCACCTTCTACTTCTAAAAGGTCAATTCTTAACATTTTAGAAATAATTATTATTTACTGAAGACATTTGAAACTAATTACTTCAACTTCTTTATCATTTATTTTGGGATTTAGTATTAGGAGCATTGCCTGCTTTGGCAGAAATTGGGGCATTAATGTATTATCTGGAACGTAAAGGGAGAGGGACATTTTCAACATGAGTCCCACTTTCAGCAATTATAATGTGATTATTTTGAACTTTTCCATGGAAAAAAAACTTAAAATCTCATCTTGTGAAGGCAATTAAAACACTCTAGAAAATTCACCACATTTAAGAATTGAAAGATATTAGGTAATTTCACATTCTTGTAAGTAAAACTCCATCTTTTCCATTTGAAACAGGATCTGAATTTAATTATATAAGTGTATGCCTAGACTCTCCAGGGCAGGAGATTCATTTAAAATAAATTAGGTGAGACTTAAAATATATTTGCTAGGAATGAACATTGTGGGTCATTTAAATGTAAAGAATGGGAGGAAATAGAGAAGTTACAAAAAAAGAAAATCCAAGGAAGACTGACTTTATTCTAGAAAAATCAGTTACAATTGTATGTTAATATACGTTTTGTCATATAATGACTTACTCAATTGATAATTAATGACACTTTAAAAGAAATCTATATTTTAAAATAATGCCAATACAAAACAATCTAAGAAATATTTTTTTTTCTTTTTAAAAATGATGTATAGTTTATCCCAATGGCATTTTTTCATTCATTCATTATTTATTGATTGAGCATCCCCTACGATGATAGAGATACACCAACAATTTAGTCCTTGTCCTCAAAGAAATTATAGTCCAGGACACACAGACTCTTTCCTTTGACACTGTGTTTCTCAAGTTTTCTCCTACCATAAATTTGGTTGCCTATTTCCTTCTTATCAGAACTCTTTCGTCAGTCTCTCTCTGTCTTTACTGGGTATAATTATTTATTCTTGCAGCTACTACTACTTTCAACTATAATATTTCTCCATTTTCTCTCCCATTCTCTCAGTTGCAATCCACTCCTTTACAGTCAGGTATTACCTTCCTGCCATCAAAAGGGACATGCAGCTCTGGCCGCCCAGAGGCACCAACTCGCCGTTTCTCTAGTCTGTGCTGCATTCAGAAAACTCCAATGAATAGACTATTGGGTTTTATAATATTATCATGTAGTTATACTTAACTGTTTTCACGTAATTGCTCTTAATGTAGTGAATCAACTGTGTCCTATAACACACTCTTCTCTGCATGGTGCTGTTTCAGTCAGTGTCTTTCATCTCAAAGCCATGGGCTTGTCTTGTACCTCCACTTCTTGAGACAACAGATCAGTCTCCCATTGTGTACTCTTTTTCAATCACCACGATGTTTTCATATCCACACTTATTTTGAAGGACAGTTATTCTTTATACTAGCAGTTTTGTACTTTTGTCCATGTTGCATGTTTAATTTAAACTGACATTACTGAATGACAAAGTCATGTCATTCTTCTATTTTAAAATACATTTTCTGATTTGTTTTCATCCTAAATCTGAATTTGCTTTCAGGTTCTGTTTTTCTCTTTATTAGCAAAAGTCATGTTGTGCCACATCCTTGCTCATGGTCACACAGCCAACACCTGAGAGCTATAATTTGAGACCAGACAGTCTTCAGAGTCTGTTTTCTTCTAATAATGCAGGAATCATAACAGACTTGCTAGTAGAAAAGCTATCACATCACCAAATACTTGCATGCAAATAACATTTTAACCTGAAGTCTGCTTATGCAACTCAGTGAAAGTGATGATAAAATGAAGAACACGAAAGAAAACTTCAATCACTGAAGAATTACCCATAGTTCTGGAGGGCTTGATTGATTTAGTTTTTATTCTTCTCCATTTTCTTGAATTTACAAGAGAAATATCTTTAATAAAGTACATAATGGAGATGGGAGAGAAAAAAAATCACATGTATTTCCATCATTCACTGTTCATTACCTGCATGTGTGGTTGGTAGTTAATTTATAAAGTATCCCTCTGTCTCCATAACCACCCCCATGGCCTCTTTATAAATGTCATCACACCAGGGTGATGTGTACAGGGACTGTCTCTCACATGGGTGTATTTCCATCATTCACTGTTCATCACCCCATGTGTGGTTGGTAGTGAATCTGTACAGTATCACTACGTCTCCATTACCACCCCCATGGCCCCTTTATAAATGTCATCACACCAAGGTGATGTGTGTAGGGCCTGCCTCTCACATAGGTGTATTTAAGTGTTTTATATATATATATATATATATATATATAATCTATATATATAATATGCACACATTTAATGGGTAGACACACACGTACACATATATGTGTATACACATATATGTATTATGGACTTTTTGTAAATTTTTATCTACAACCATTGCTTTCCATGGCTGTAACATATTTTATCATATGACTGTCATAGGTAAGAGCAGACAATAGTTAAAGAAGTACAAACAGATTTTATTGAGAAATTATTGACAGTAGGAGAAAAATCTGAGTTTCATTCCGATTTGTGCAGAGGTGGCTGGGCGTTTTAAAGGGAGAAGTGGGAGGGGGATTGGTGGAGATGCGCAGAGTCAGGGAGTTAAAAAGATTACCAAGTGTGGTAAGAGAAGGTTGGTCCATGTGAAACCCACCCGGGGTGCTAAGGGGAGCATGGAAGTTAGGCTGCTCCCTCCCCTGAGGCTAGGATAAGGGGTCCACTCTTCAGGTGTTGACTGGAACAAACACTGAACCAGTAAATTCTCTGCCAGCCTTGAGTTTTCTCAGGCAGGCAGTTTCAGGGGGGCTGGGGCCACCCTAGGGATGCAGCCTTGAGCTGTTAGAAACTATGTCAGTGTTTGTTCTCAAAGGCCAAGGGGCAGGCCTTGTGGAGAAGAGCCCAGCTAGAGTTTGGTCAAGGGGAGAATCGTTGTCATGACTAGAAATTATTTTACATGAAGAAACTTTTAAACACACATTTTTAGATTTCACATGTATTCCAAATTACTCTACAGATTGATTACACTAATGTGAGCACCGACAGCAGTTTCTGAACATTTTTATTTCCCTCATTACCTTTTACTTATTAATTAGCTCATATATTAGTGGTAGTTTTTCTTTGATATTTTTTCTATACTACTGCTAGAAACTACTTTGTCTATGATTTCCCATTTGCCTTTTTATTATTATACCAATTTTTCATAAAGTTGGTGCTGTGGACTGAACTGTGTCCCATTGTCCCCAGGTTCATATAAAGCCCCAATGCCCAATGTGACTCTTTGGAGACAGGGCCTATAGGAAGGTAAGTAAGGTTAGATGAGGTTATAAAGGTGATATCCTGATCTGATGGGATTAGTGTCCTTACAAGAAGAGATACCAGAGAGCTTCCTGTCTCTCTATTCTCTCTCTCTCTCTTTCTCTCTTTTCCCACCTGTGATGACACAGCAAGAAGGCAACTCCCTGCAAGCCAGGAAGAGAGCTCTCACTAGAAATTAAATCCTGTTGGACCTTAATCTTGAACCCAGTCTCCAGCATGGTAAGAACATAAATTTATGTTGTATAAGCCATACAAACTCTGACAGGGTAGCAGATTAAGACAGCTGGTAATTTTCATGTGTTTTAATTTATCAATATATTATTTTCCACTATTCATGTTATGGCTGTTGGAGGTATATCAAAAGATTAAAAAAAATGAAATGGGTGTATTACTAAACAGTTAATAAATTGCTACCCCATTGTGAGATAATTGCTATTCTTGGTATACTATCCTATTATATTAAAATAAGATTTTCTCATATACACACTAGAGTTTGTCCTGGGTTATTGTTTTAGTCAGATGACCAAACTGTTCTGCCATTTCCACATCATTTCATGTTGTTACTTTATCATCTGTTTTAATAGATGAAGGTTCAAGTCCATTTCTATTATCTGCAGTCAATCTAGAGTAGTGCTGTCCCATAAATATATAATCTAAGCCACATATGCAATTTTAAATTTTGTACTAGTCACATTTATAAAAGTAAAAAGGTATATGAAAATTAATGCTATTTTATCTAATATTAAATTTTTATTGCAACGTATAATCAATATAAAAATTTTAATGAGCTATTTTATGTTCTTTGTTTCGTACAAGACTTTGAAATCTGGAGTGTATTTTACACTTACTATATTTACAGTTGCGTGTGTGTGTGTGTGAATATTCAGACTAGCCACATTTCAACTGCTCAATAGTCACAGGGAGCTAGCGGTTACTATACTAGAAACTGCAGATCAACACTTTATTTTAAGGAGGAAAGTTATAATCATTTTGCCCAGTAGTAGAAATATTGTTTAATGACATTGTTAGGGTTGTAGGTGAATTTTAAAGGAATTTGTAAGTTTATACAATTTATTAACATAGAATTACTTGATTAATATTTCAGACCTGGGTTAGACACATCAACATACAAACAATGCTTACCTCTAAAATGATAGTGATAGTGAGTTTAATGTTTTGTACCTTTTTGTAACTTACAAGTTTTTCTATGTAGATAGATAAATGGAATAGACAACTTAGTAGAATTTTTTTTAGATAGAGCACTATTCTCATAGGGCTAATTTTCCACAAAAGAATTTGGGTAGCAATTGAAATAGTAAAAATTCTAAGATAAAATTTTCTCAACTACTGCAAAATGAAAATAAACAGTATAATAAAACACCCGAGGCCAGCAAGACACTGTACAAGAGGCTATTCAATAGATTAATGCAGAATCACTTTATTGTCATCCAATTATACTAGTATTTTCAGTAACTAATGCTCTCACTAACCTGAATATAGAAATTTAACCCTGTAAAGAATTTGAGTTGCATATTCAACCACTATTATTAAATATCATGCCATCAAAGTTACATAAGATAAAGACAACTACAACTTAACCAAGAGCATAAATTTATGTTGAGAAGGTCACTACTATTCATGACATGGAATGTTTAATGATTGTGACATAAGTAAAATGTCAGGAATCAGAACCACTAAACTAATCTTAGTGGTGGTGCATGCTGCCCTGCCATGAGTTTAACGCTGTTTCTGAGTCAGTGTCAACAGATAATACTGATTCACCAAACAGGGTTTTAAATAGAAATTTGAAAATGCTTGGTTAGTATTCTTATAAGGAACATTGTCTATTTTACCATAAAAATTGAATCGAAAAATGAAGCCAAAATATAAGACATTTTGGCTGCACATATATCATTATTAAATTATTTTTATTTTTCCATTAAACCTGTACAAACTTTCAATTTTACACCTTCATTTTGCTTATGTGGACTAAGACATTGGTCGCCGCTAATTGTTGCTACGGGACCATTTTTCATTCAATCAATGCTTTCATCAGTCCTTAACAATTGATTTTTGCACAGCCGATTGGATAGATCATGCAGTTAATAAAATTTAGTCTGGGCAATAGACAAAAGAGTCACAGCAACATTCTGTCATCCAATATTATATTTTTATTAGAGACAGAAATGTAGCTGTTCTGTCCTTTTGCCACCCACTTATTCTCTTAGAAATATGTCACAATGAGTGATCCTTTGTTTTCATCCTCTAAAAACTTCCACTCTGTATTAACAGTGGCTTAGCCCTTAGCTGAGTTCTAGTCACATTTCAACTATCTTTTGAACTAGGTTGTTGCTCATTATTCAAAGTTTGTTTATTCATATCTTTGGTCGTTTTAAAAATATCACATTCATTTTATGTCCCCACTGTCTAGTACAATGTCATGCCCATAGAAGTTGTTAAATGCATATTTTCAAAATGAGTGAATGAGTGAATCATCAACCAATCAATGCAAGAGGACTTGTTACTAAAAGACACAATATTTCAAATAAGTATACGGTCTAACAGTGAACCAATTTTAGATCTATCATGATGGAAAGGATGAGATTTCTCCCATCTAATCTTTTCAAGCTGCTTCTGTGCTAGACCAGTCTCTGTTGTTCATATTCCGTCTGAGAAGCAACCAGAAACCCTTGCTGACTCACGGCCTTACTGTCCTCAATACCAGAGAAGACCTTTTCCATAAGTCTTCTACACAGCAGGTAAATTACCTTTCATACAAAGATACTGGACCTTTAAAATGTTCACTAATCTCTCTGCTTACATGACAAACTTCTGACTGTGGCGGACAACACATTTCACCTCTGAGGCCAGAGAGATAGGACTCCACCTCCACCATGACTCCAAAACAAAGCCTCTACCTAAGGCACAGTGGGTCCCCTACCGTTTGTAGCATACAGTGGGGGCCTTATGTGCTTAAGCTAATTTCAGCATGGAATTTCTTCCCTCCACTCGTTTATCAAAATGGCCAACAAAGTTTTATAAGTGATTATAGACAAATATAATTTCCATTTTCTCTCTTTGGTTGAATAAATAGAATGATAATCGATAAAAGTTCAGGGAAATGACAACTAAATATCATGATAGTAATGATATCAGTAATGATAACTGATAAATTCCCAGGGAAATAACTATATTTATATCTTTTTTCCAAAAACTACATGCCCCATCCCCCTGTAAGACCTCATACAATCGTTCACTCAACACATAGACATGGAGCATCTATGATGTGCCAGGAAAGCTGATGGAAGTGGGATAGATACGTTCCTATTTTGATGGAACTTGCTTTTTCAGTGGACAAACTGATGGGAAGGAACGGACACAGATAATAAAGCAACAAATCAATAAATCAATAAAGTAATTTCAGATGTTATATCTTTGCTGACTCTTGACTGAAAAGAAGGAGTTTTTACAAGATAATCTGGGAATGAATGTGAAAACAAATGCCAAAAAAAAAGGCCCACTTTGGGTGAGATCAAACTTGGAATATTTATGGAATGTCAAAGTCAGGGCTGTGATAAGGCTGAGAAAAGTGAGGTGCTTACTTGCCTCGGGAGCAAAATTTAAGGAGATTCAAAAAACTCAATAATCCAGATAGATATTTTTGTGCAACATTTTAAAACATAAAGACAAAATTAATGCTAAATATCTATGATGAACAGAATTTAAAAATGTTATAAAGACAGGCTGTTGTTATTTGTCTCATGACCCTTGTTATGGTGCAAAGTAGACGCATTCCCATCAGATATGGTCTCCAGCTGCATGACTGTACTGTCCTCTACATGTAGGTTTATGAAGGCTGATGATGACAGGAGAGTAGATTGGGCAACATAGGGATTTGATCATAGAGCTTTTATTAATTCTTCCACTTGGTTCAAGATATGGAAGGATATTTTGATAGGTGTATGCGGCCACGCACATTTCCCTTTGCCTCTGGGTCCAGTGTGGCTCAGCAGCTCACTGGAGCATCACACCTGAGGTGAAAGGCCACAAGAAAGAAGGTGGAGACACAGGGGTCCTGACAGGCACTGTTACGAGTTCAGGGGAATCTTACTCTTTGTGATTTTCCCCAGTACATTTAGAGGGTAAAGATGAAATGAGTTTTCTCTAGGAGTGATGCTAAGTCAGTTGACATTCAGTGTTCTTCTGCTATTTTATTTTGTTTCATATTTTAAGATTATAGCAACAGCTTATCTGTAAGTTCAGAATGTAACATATTTTGCTATATATCTGCTATTATCTTTGACTTGAATTCAAGTGCATAATCTTGTGTCCAGTAGGTAGAAGCCTAATAAATCTTTTTAAAAGATGATGTATATGGTTATAATCATTCCTGTTATTTTTTTAAATCATTACATCAGTTTAATACCATGCCCTCTGATAGTGTTATTTGTTAAAATATTTTATATATTTATACTTCAGCTTTTAAAAATTAATGCAAAACATTTTGTTGCCTAAACTTATAAAGATAAAATGTGGAATTATTGAGCATTGGGTTTGACCACTCTTGGAAAGTTTTTTTCAATCTGGGAGCATCTTGTTCTTATTCAACAATACATCTGAAGTAATCTCATTACATAAACACCTGGAATCACAAAGAGCAGATCAAGGAATTGTGCAATTGCTTAATTGGCTAAGAACACGGAGAACAGCAAGGAAGATTTGGATATACACTTCAGTCTATAAAATGTGATGCAGGACATCTCCATTTTGATTTCATTTGATAAACTGTCACCTAGGAAAATTAAACTGTAACCTTATTCACCTCCATCATAGAGAAAGCAGATGTTTAAACTTTCCCAACCTAAGTATATGGAGAGTCACACAATTTGAAATCTAATTAGTGTTTAATAAGCCATTTGAAATGATGTTATTCAACCCTTACAAATTAATCCTGCTCTTTCAACACCTGCTGGTATTTTGCAACAGTAATTATTTCATGACAAAAAGAGGCTTGAACCAGTCTATATTAACAGGGCCATCTCTCATGACTGTTCCATACTTTGGATGCTAATAACCTTCTCCTGGCCTAAGAGGAAAGAAACTGCTACAGACATAATGAGACTTGCTCTTAATGGAAGACAGTTTACTATTCTAAAATACAATTTCTGAAGGTCAGTTGGAGAAAAGGACCTTCTCCAACCTATTATGAATCTTTCAGAGATTCCTTAACTAAGCCTTGTCTACCTATTTTTCAAAAAACAGACTTGCATTGATGGTATAATAGACAGGAAATTTAACAAAAAGTACTCTTTCACTAAAAGTAGAAATTTGTTAATGGAATAGAATATCTTCCTTAAAATAAATTAAAACCTGCTATAACTAAAACTGTCAAACTCCTGTCAAATCTTCCCTGAACCAGTGTTTAACATCTCAGAATAACTGACTGCTTTGGTATAACTTAAATTCAACTGAGCTGTTACCATTTCATTATTGGTAGTATTAGTTATAAAGTTACCAGTAGCAAAAAAGAATAATACTTATTTCACAAAGTCTTTGGGATTATTAGTCAAAGTTACAAATGTGAGAATTCCTCCCACATACTAGTCATTCAACAAATGCCTGTGCTTTTCTTCCTTCAGCCCAGCACTGCTGTAGAAGTCCCAGGAACTTCCAGAATTAAGACAAACACTAGGGAAAGTACATGCCCATACATTTGCCTCTGCACAACAACCATACCTTTATTTGAAAGAAAATTCTTTCTTATTCTCTATGCATCTAAGTGATTTGCTTCCTTTTACCCACAGTTGAAATCCACCCTTCTCTGTGGTTCAGTTCCTAATGTTTGGGACCATAGTTTCTGATCCTATGCATTCCTCCCATCTATAATATTCTCTAGATTAATATCTATAATATTCTTTAAAATGTTGTAGAGAATTTTGGGAAGATCATTTTAAACATGTATAATGCATCTTCTCAATGAAAAAGAGGTTTACAACTAAACTGGAGATATGTATTTTATGCTTCCATTTACTCTTTTTCAAATTTTATCAATTAATGTTATCCATTAATACTATTAATTTATATCCTCATCTAAATTCATATTAAAGGATAATTTTTCTCTGTTTTGATTGTCAGAAAGTAAAATTTCTGATTTTCTATCACAGTTGTGGTTTTATTATTGTTACTCAATGAAGTTTTTGTTTGTTTGTTTTAAATACACATTTATTTTCATCACTAGGTGCAATCCACCCCTAAGAAGTGGGGAGTTACAGGTTATATTCATCTCCTTCAAGTTGGAGTATCTGCAAAAATTATTTGGAATTCTTTTTCACAAGAAATTTGTCTATTCTCCCACATTTATTTATTTACTCAGTCATTTAATTTTATCAGTATAGTTTCATAGATATATATTTCATATATTGTATTATAATCAAATACTATTTATTTATTTTGTTGCTCAAATGGTCCAGCTTTAACCATTAGCAATTTGTTCACTTGGTTCCTGTGTCCCTTTGATTTCTCCCAACCATTTTGGTTTTTTGTTGTTGTTTTGTTTGTTTCTTCTGTTTTTCTTTTTAACAATTTTTTACTTGCCCTGTAAGATGCCCCAGGCTTATCATGCATACTTCTTGCCATGACCCTAGATTTAGTCATTTTTCCATGGAATCCTGTTGTTTTTATTATCAACTGAAATGCCAGAACAGGTTTATATTAACACATATATTTGCACATATTGTATTTATAAATATTTCTATCTTTAACCATCTATATCTATATTAATCTAAATATGATCTCATTCTTACCTCTCCAACTCTAATCCAGTAGCACATGGATTATTCTAGCCTCTTCCCCTTTCTTATTTGTATCTTATTCCAGTTACAGCAAGAAGCCTAATTTGCACCTTCAATCAACAATTTACTTAATGGTTTTAAACCAGTATGCTTGTACAGTTGTTTCACAATTAACAAATTTCCCTCTGGGAAACCATTCTATGTAGTAGAGCACAGTGCTTATGTACAGGTTCTCTTGCATTTAGTCTTACAGTCTCCAGCAATTTCCACATTTACTGAGGTCACCATCATTTTCCCCCATCCCTTTCAGTGAGGTTTACTGCCTATATTTTTAATACAGTTACACTCTTATGTCAGGTCTGCATTTCAACCCACTATGCCTGGAGTTTCTAAATTATTTTTCTAATCTACATTTGTCAAGGTCTACTCTTTGTTTTGTAAAGTTCTATAGATTTTCACAAATACATAGTGCCATGTATCCACTATTACAGTATCATTCATCCCCTTCTAATAATCTCCTGTGCTTCCTCTAATCAACCCTCACGTCTTCATCCTGGAAACTGCTGATCTTTGAACAGATGTGTAATGGTGAAAAGGACATTATTTCTGTGTTTCAATTGAAAGGGAATGTTTCCATGCTCTTATCATTAATATGATATTATCACATTCGCTGTCTCTTCTTTCTTTCTTTCTTTCTTTTTGGTCGATATTCTTTGTGAATTTGAGACTCTTCATAATTTGCTGACAGTTTTTATCCAGAATGCACTTTAGATTTTGCCAAGTATCCACTGATGCTTGTTCAACATCAACTGATATTATCATATGATTTTCTCCTTTAACCTGTTGATGTAGTGTGTTGCACTGACTGAACTTCCAAAGTTGAAATAGCCTTGCATATCCCATTTGGTTGTGGTGCATAATTCTTTTTATACATTGTTGAATTTGATTTGCTAATATTTTTGAAGATTTTTGCAATTATATTCATGAGAGACAGTGGTCTGTATTTTTCTTTTCTTATGATGTCTTTATTTGGTTTTGGAATTAGAGTAATACCGGCTTTTTTGATTGAGATAGGAAGTATTCTTTCTGCTTCTATATTCTGAAATATATTTTAGCAAATTGATACCAACTATATCCTTACTGATTTTCTACCTACTTGATCTATCAGTACTGAAAGAGAGGTGTTGAAGTGGCCAGTGGTATATTTGTCTATTTCTTCTTGCAGTTTTTTCAGTTTTTGCCTCACATATTTGGATGATCTATTGTTAGCTACATAAATATTTAGGATTGCTATGTTTCCTTGGAAGATTAACCTCTTTATCATTATGCAATTCCTCTCCTTATACCTGGTAAATTTCCATGTTCTAAAATCTGTTTTAATGGAAATTAATGTGTATGCTCCAGTTTTATTTTGATTAGTATTAATACGCCATATCTTTTCCTACCACTTTATTTAATGTATCCTAAATTTATATTTAAAGGGCATTTCTTACAGGCTACATATAACTTCATCTTGTGTTTTGTTCACACTGACAATCACTGGTCTTTTAATTGATCTGTAGGCTGTTCACATACAAAGTGAGTATAGAGTCTGGATTAATATTTACCGTATTTGTAAATGTGTTATATTTATTTCGTGTGTTCTTTTTTATTTTCCTCCTTCTTATTCTGCCTTCTGTTTTTAACTAATCATTATTTGTATAATTTTACTTATTTTACCTCCTCTTTTTGCACATTGATTACACTTATCTTTAAAATATATTTTGGTCTTTTTCTAGAGTTTGCAATATGCATTTCTAAATATGAGAAAATCTGTATTTATTCTTCATATTTGAATAGATACAGAATTCTGTATTGAGGTGTTTATTTCCCTCTCATCACCTTAAATATGTTCTCGTTTAGTTTGCATGATTTCTGAAGAGAAGGTGCTATAATTCTTAATTCTTATCCATGTTCCTCTATAGGTAAGTTGTTTTTGTTTCCATTTTTGTTTTCACCTACATCTGGTTTCTTTCAAAATTTTCTCTTTGTCTTTGGTTTTCTGAAGTCTGAATATTGAATGCCTAGGTGGAGTTAATATTTATCCTGTGGGATGGCTCTCTGATCTTCCTGGATCAAAACACAGTTCTATGCATATTCCTTTACATATTTAGGCTTCAAAAATATACACAGGTCAACAAAATTATTTAACTTTGATTAAAAAATATATCTTTAGTGATGAAAATTAGTTATTTAACTGTATGTTAGGGCTAAAATAAATTACATATCTAACCAATATTAGATGGAGTTATACATATTTTATTTATTTATTGAGGGAAACATATACTAAAACAAAAATAAAAGATTTGTGATAATATCTTTATAGTATTTCAGTATTGTTGGTAAAGTCATACAATGTACAACAAAGGGATCTTACTGTAATTAAAGTAATTTGATGTCAATCATGTTTTAGGAGCAGCAGCTTTCTTCACCATTAATAAACTTTAGAATAAAATAGTCTTGTTTTTCATTCTTTTCTGTAACTAAGGAAATGGAGATATAAACAAATGAGTGTTTTCGCATTGTCCAGTTCAATAGAAATCTAGTAGAGTCATATATTTATGTGTGTGCGCACTCACACACACACACACACACACACAACTCAGCACTAACACATTTGCTTATGTAGACATATTGCCAATTATCTATCCATTTCCAATTTTATCCCTATTTTACCAATAGAATACACTTAATTTACACAATAAAAGTAATATGCTCTCTTACTCTAATTATGCTACAAGTTTTCCTTTTGGTATATCTAAGTTTCTTTCAAAACATATTTTACGAAGCACATAGAGCTGTGAAGCAAAATATTTTTAAAGAGGAAATATCATCTATGCATCTATTATTGTTTAGATAGGTAACTTTTTATAGTGTTCACATTCAATCAAAAGAATGATTTCATTATTAAAGATATATATTTTATCAAAACAGACCTATATACATGTGTACTTTTAAGCTTAAATAAGTGAAAAACACTTAGAATTACATCTTGTAGTTACATGATGTAAGTAATTATGACTTTTTTTCAATATATATTTTTAAATATCAGGATTTTGGATCTTTCCAACTCCTCTTGTTTTGACTTGTTAAAAGTTTTTTTTTTCTTTAAATTGAAAACACCTTAAAATCCACTAAAAATCTTTATTTAACGGGAGATAAAGAGATTAAAACTAATAAAGTAGAAAAACATAAGACCCTTTAATCAAATTTAAAATAATATATTAATATCAATGTTAATTTTGTAAAATAAGTTTAATATAACTCCCCCTCCTCTTTTTCTCTGTTTCTGCCCTCTCTTTTGGTTTAGGTTATGTTACTCGTAACTTAACAGAGCAGATAAGGATTGACAAAATGCATGAGGAAAACTATAGATCTGCATTCACTTCCAGCAAGTTTTGAATTTTCAATTACCAGTATTTTGAAGAAGCATACATACATAATATAGACATGAAGATATATGTGTGTCATATATTCTATATATATTATATGTAAATAAATGTATTAAATTTGTCTTTTGCCTCAATTTCCCAGCATCCATGCCTATGACCTATAGGTAACTGACTTTATTAGTTTCTCAGTATATTTGCAATGATTAGTCCTATATGCTTTTCTCTTCTTGGAGCTTACTTATTGTATTTCTTTAGAAATGTTTAGAAATCTGTTGTATAGATGCACCATCAGGTAGTTATGTGTTCCATTAATTAAGATTTTCATACGTTGCTGACCTTACAATTAGTATCACACATTACAATTTAATAAATGTGTCGTTTCACATGTATAAAATTATATTAGTAGGCTTAATTCATTATAGTCAAGTTTCACTAGAATTTCAATTTTTTTTTCCTTTCAGCTTTATTAAGGTCTAATTAACAACAATAACAACAACAACAAAACCCCTGTAATATATTTAAACTGCAACAACTTGATGATTTGATACATGTATACATTGTGAAGGGATTGCCACCATCAGGTTAATTAACATATCTATCACCTCACGTATTTACTATTTTTGCATGTAAGAACATTTAAGTTCTACTCTCTTAGAAAATTTCAGTTGTACAGTATAGTACTTCAACTACAGTCACCATGCTATACATCAGATTCTCAAACTAGTCAGGTTATAAATGAAAGTTTTTACACTTTTTACCAACCTCACCTCATTTTTCTCATGCCCAGCCTCTTGAAACCACCATTCTACTCTCAGTTTCTATGAATTCAACTTTAAAAAAAAATTTTTTTTTTTTTTTTTTTTTTAGATTCCACATATAAATGTTACCTTGCAGTATTTGTCTTTCTCTACCTGGCTAATTTCACTTAGCATAATGCCTTCCAGGTCCATCCATGTTGTTGCAAATGACAGTGTTTCCTTTTTTGTAGAGCTGAATAATATTCTTTGTGTATACACATATATCACATCTTCTTTATTAAGTCATCCATCCACATACAGTTAGGTTGCTTACATTCATTAGCTACTGCAAATAAACTCTGTAATAAACATTGGAGTATAGATATGTCTTTCAGATAGTGATTTTATTTCTTTGAATATACACTCAGAAGTGGAAATGCTGGATCATATAGTATTTCTGTTTTTAATTTATTGAGGAAGACACAAACAAATACAAAGATAACCCATGTTCATGGATTGGAATAATTAATATTGCTAAAATGTCCTTGTTATCCATTGTGATCTACAGGTTTAATGCAATATCTATGAAATTCCAATGGCATTTTTCATAGAAATAGATCAAAACAAATCCACAGGCTGTTATGGAACTATAAACGACTCCAAATAGCCAAAGCAAACTTGAAAAAGACCAACAAAGCAGTAGACATTATGCTTTCTGATTTCAAACTATAATACAAAGATATACTAAGCAAAACAATATGGTATTGATATAAAAACTTATATATAGGTTAACAAAATAGAGAGCCCAGGATTAAACCCATGCATATATGGTAAATTATTTTCTGACAAAAGCACCAAGAATATACAATGGTGAAAGGATAGTCTCTTCAATAAATGTTGTTGGGAAAAATGGATATATACATGCAAACAAATAAAACCAGACCCCTATGTTATACCATACACACAAATCAAATCAAAATGGATGAAAGACTTGAATGCAAGACTTGAAACCATAAAACTCTTAGCAGAAACCATAGGGGGTAAGCTCCTTGACATTGCTCTTGGCAATATTTTTTGGATATTACACTGAAAGCAAAAACAACAAATGCGAAAATGTACATGTAAGACCACAGTGAACTAAAAGTTTTCTGCATTGCAAAGAAAATTATGAACAAAAAGAAAAGGGAACCTATGGAATAGGAAAAAATATTTACAACCCATATATCTGATAAGGGCTAATATCCAAATTATACAAGGAATAATCACATTACTGAGAGTTTTTATCATGGAAGTATGTTGAATATTGTTAAATGTTTTTTTTTTTCCAGCATCTTTTGAGATGATCATATAATTTTTTATCCTTCATTCCATTAATGTTGCCTATCATATTTATGGATTTGCATATGTTGAACCATCCTTGCGTTCTGGAATCAATCTCACTAGGTCATGGTGTATGACCTTCTGAATGTACTTTTGAATTCACTTTGCTAATATTTGTTGAGAATTTCTACATCTATGTTCATTAGAGATATTGGCCTATAGTTCTCTTTTCTTGTAGTGTCCTTGTCTGCCTTTGGTATCAGGATAATGCATGCCTCATAAAATAAGCTTGGAACTGTTCTCTCCTCTTCAATTTGTTGGAAGAACCTAAGAAAGATTGGAATTTTTTTAATGTTTGATAGAATTCACCAGTTAAGCCATCTAGTCCTGGAATTTTCTTAGTTGGGAGGAATTTGGTTAATAATTTGATTTCCTTACAAATAATTGGTCTCTTCAGATGCTCTATTTTATCATAATTCAGTCCTGGTAGGTTGTCTGTTTCTAGGAATTTATCTGTTTCTTTCAGGATATCCAATTTGTTGGCATATAATTGTTCATAGTAGGCTCTTATGATCCTTAGTATTTTTGTGTTATGAGTTCTCATATCTCCTCTTTCATTTATGTTTTTATTTATTTGAATTTTCTCTCATTCTCTGTTAGTCTAGCTAAAGGTTTGTCAGTTCTGTTTATCTTTTCAGAAAACCAGCTCTTAGTTTCATTGATCTTTTCTATTGTTTATTAGCATCTATTTCATTTATTTCTGCTCTGACCTTTGTTATTTCCTTCCTTCTACTAACTGAGTTGTTTCTATGAGATCTTCTTTTTTATTGTAGATATTTATTGCTATAAAATTCCCTCTTAGAACTACTGATGTGGCATCCCTTAAGTTTTGATATGTTGTGTTTCTGTTTTCATTTATCTCAAGATGTTTTTGATTTCTCTTTCTATTTCATCTTTGACCCATTGGTTGTTCAGGAGCATGTGCTTTATCTCCATATATTTGTAAATTTTCCAGTTCCTTTGTAATTGATTTTTAGCTTCATTCTATTGTAATTGGAAAATATGCTTGATATAATTTCAATAGCCTTAAATTTGTTAAGACTTCTTTTGTGGCCTAATGTATGATTTATCCCAGAGAATGTTCCACATGTGCTTGAGAATAATAGTATTCTGCTGCTGTTGGATGAAATTTCCTATATGTCTGCTATGTCCATTTACTACTAAATTAACATGTAGTCTAAGTCTAATATTTCCTTATTGATTTCCTGTCTGGTTAACCTATCCATTGTTGGAAGCTGGATATTAAACTCCCTACTATGGTTGAATTGCTGTCTGTTTCTCTCTTCTGATCTGTTAATATTAGTTTTAAATATTTAGGTGCTTTGATGTTGGGCCAAGAAATACATACAATTGCTATATCTTCTTGATGAATTAACCCCTTTACTATTATATAATAAAATAGTGCTGTTTTTCTCTTGTTATAGTTTTTATCTTATAGTATACAATTTTTCTGATGGAAATATAGCTATGCCTACTCTCTTTATCCTTTTTTTTCCCCTTTTTTTGCATGTAATATCTTTCCCATCCTTTGATTTTGATTCTACGTGTGTCATTAAAGTTGAGTTAAGTCTCTTGTAGGCATCATAGTGTTGGTTCTTGGCTTTTCTTGTTTGTTTGTTTTTGTTTTTGTTTTTAATCCATTCAGCCACTCTATGTCTTTTGATTGGAAAATTTAGTCTACATATATTAAAAAATATTACAGATAGACATGAGTTTACCATTGTCATTTTATTCAATATTTTCTCGTTATTTTGTAGTTCCTTTCTTCCTCTCTTCCTGCCTCCTTTGTTATTTGATGATTTTCTGCAGTGGGGTGCTTTGATTCCTTTCCCTTTATCTTTTGTGTACCTCCTATAGATTTTTGTTTTAGTTACCATATGGTTTATCTAGAACATCTTATGGTTATAACAGTTTATTTTTAGCTGATAACAGCTTAAATTCAAATATTCAAACATATACAAAAGCTCCAGATTTTATATTTTTTATGTCACAACTTACATCATTTTATATTGTGTATCATTTAACAAATTATTGTACTCATAGTTATTTTTAATACTTTTGTCTTTTATCCTTTACATTAGAGTTATAAGTGATTTATCCACCAATATTACAATATTAGTGTACGCTGAATTTAACTATGTATTTATTTATACCAGCGAGTTTTATACTTTCATATGTTTTCATGTTACTAATTAGCATTTTTTTCATTTCAGCTTAAAGAACTCCCTTTAACATTTCTTTAAGGCAGGTCTAGTGATGAACTCCTTTAGCTGTTTTTAATCTGGGAATCTATTTATCTCTCCCTCAATTCTGAAGGACAACTTTGCTGGGTAGAGTGTTTTCAGTTGAGGCTTTTTTTTTTTTTTTTCTTTCAACATTTTGAATATAACATCCCACTCCTTTCTGGCCTGTACAGTTTCTGCGGAAAATTCCAATGATAGTCTTGTGGGGGTTTCCTTTTGTAACAAGTTGCTTTTCTCTTTCTGTTTTAAAGATTCTCTCTTCATCTTTAATTGCAACGTGTCTCAGTGTGGACCTTTTTGTATTCCTTTTATTTGGTATTTTTGGGTTCCCTGAATCTGGATGTCTGTTTCTTTCCCCAGGTTAAGAAACTTTCCAGCCATTATTTCTTTGAACTAGCTTTCTGCCCCTTTCTCTCTCTCTTCTCATTCTGAGACCCCTATAATTTGTTTATTGATCTTCTTGATATCCCAAAGGTCCTTTCATCTATCTTCACTCTTTTCCTTTTTTACTGCTCTGACTGGACAATTTCCACTACCCTGTTTTCAAGTTTGCTGACACTTTCTTCTGCTTGATCTAGTCTGCTGTTGAACTCTTTTATTGAAGTTTTCAGATCAGTTATTGTATTCTTAGGTTCTATAATATCTCTTTGGTGCTTTTTAATATTCTCTATATTTGCTGAAAAATCATTTTGTCCATGAATTTCTCCCAACCTTGATGAGCAATTTTATGACCATTATTTTGAACTCTCTATCAGGTAAATCACTTAACTCCATTTTATTAAAGTTAGCTTCTGGAGATTTATCTTGTTCTTTTGTTTGGGACATATTTCCCTGTTTCTTCATTTTCCTTGACTCTTTGTCTTCCTTTCTGGGCATTAGATAAAACAGCTTCCTCTCCCAGCCTTGAAAGAATGACCTTATACTAGAGAAGAATCTCTTCAATCAGGCTAGCCTGAGCTCCTATTTACCATTGAAATCTTTGTGATTTTTTCAAGCTGCCATCTTTGTTCTCATTGGTTCCCAGTAAGTGAGAGTGTACCTATCAGTGTCCTAAAGGCATATTTGCCTGTTCAGGCTCCCAGAAGATTACTAATTGCCTGCCCATTCAGCTCCCTGAGGCAGGCTAATTAGAACTTGACCTTTTGGCAGCAGCTGAGAAAGTCAGGATGTTAGATATGAAGTATTGGTCCCTCTCAGGGCCCTCTTAGGAAGGGTGTTTTTGTTTTTGCCTACTCACTCTGTTGAGTCATGGGGATATTGTCTCTGGAAGCGCTTATGAACCCAAATAGAACTACCTTGTTGTTTTGTGTTATCCCAGTGAACTCATGAATGCTGAGTCCCGTCAATGCTCAGTTGGGAGTGATTTGGGAGCCAGTCCCTCTGGTGACAGCCACAGTAGCTGGGGTACTAAATATTTGGACAAGTTCCTTCCAAGGAGAAGCTGGAGACTTGCCTGTTGAAATGAGCCATGGGGAAATGGCAAGGGACTTACTCACCAGCTCTTTTAGGCTCCTTGGAGGATCCTTGTCAAAATCACATTCAGGATGATTAGAAGCCAGATGCTCTGGCAGCAGGAGAGAAGTGTGTAGTCAAATCCGTTTTAGGGAGAAACTGGGAGATGGGCAATTTTTGCCTGTTTCCTCCATCCTGAGCCCTGAGGTGATAGCTCTAAGAAGTGCTTGCACACCCATTTAAAAAATGACTTTTTTGTTTAATATGGTCCTGTGGAACTTGTAAATGCCAAGTCCCATTGGTTGTAAGAGCCAGAAGACTCAGGGGCTTACCTCTCAGGGGGCAGTTTCAAAAGTTAATTACCTGTGTGGACAAGCTCCTTCCAGTGAAAAGCTGCAGACTTGGTTTTATTGTTGGAGATAACCAGAGGGAAAATGTGGGGGAAGTATCCACCAGTTTTGTTGGTCTCCCAGGAAGATCACAGTCAGCACCTGAATGCAGGCTGATTGGAAGCCAGGCACCCAGACAAAGTAGGTAAAGTATGCAGTCAATCTCCTTTCAGGAAGAATCTGGGAGATGGGTGTTTTTGCCTGCTCCCTCAACCCAAAATCATAAAACTCCTAGAGGAAAACATAGGCAGAACACACTTTGACATAAATCATAGCAATATTTTTGGATCTTCTCCTAAAGCAAAGGAAATAAAAGCAAAAATAAACAAACTGAGTCTAATTAAATGTAAAAGCTTTTGCACAGCAAAGGAAACCATCCACAAAACAAAAAGTCAACCTACTGAATGGGAGAAAATATTTGCAAATAATATGACCAATAAAGGGTTAATATCCACAATATATAAACAACTCATGCAAGTTAACATCATAAAAACAAACAACCCAGTTAAAAAAATGGGCAGAAGTTTTTAATCAACAGTTTTCCAAAGAAGATATGCATATGGCTAACAGGTACCTGAAAAGATACTCAATATCATTAATCATCAGACCAATACAAATTAAAATTGCAATGAGATATCACCTCACACATCAGAATGCTTATCATCAAACAACCCACAGATAACAAGTATTGTCTCTAGCCCATACTTCATGCTTCAACTAGAATGAATTTTCTAATATCTAGCTAATCCTGTCACATCCCTGATCAAATCCTTCAATATTATCCAATTATCTTCTAGAGTAAATTCTGATTATTTTACTTACTATACAGTGACTCCATGCCTTTGACATCTTCACCATCTGCACCTTTATCATGGCCTTTCATTGAGTTATTACTCCATGCTTATCAACTAGTTTTACTCTCCAAAATTCAACTTATTTTTATTCTATTCTTTCCATTCTTTTCCATTTTTCCAATTCCAAAATATCTTCAGGACCTTTCTCAAACATTAGTCCTTTTTTCATTCCCTGAATCACAAGTTCTACTGGATTTGGATACTCTTCCTCTGAGGAAAAAATATAAAAATAAAAATAAAAAGGCCTCCCTGATAATCATTTATTATAGGGATATTATAACACTTTGTAATCTTAGATTTTTCATTTTCTTTTCTCTGTTATACTGTGCATTTCTTGAGACTAGTTCCTATGATGCAATTACTCTCTATCCACAGACTCTGAATTTTGCAAAACAAAAAAGAGGCGCTTAACACATATCTGATATATGAAATATCTTGACACGACTTTGTTATACATTGATTAAACTTTTCCTCATTTGCATCTTTATGAGAATTGGATGAAATTTTAAAATTTGATTATAACTAATTAGTAGTTTTTCTTTATTAGCTTCCTACCATATCAACATTTTATAAATATAATTATAATTCATAAATATAATTCTTTATTCAATATAACAATTTGATGATCTTACTTTTTGAAAAAGTTCTGACAATCAGTTGAAAAACACTGCTAGGTTATCATCTTCTTAGACAACAACAACCACCAGAATTCTCAGGAAGTTTGTTATTTTAAATGTTAAACCATGTGTTGCAATAATATGGAACCCCATGAAGCTCTGTGTGTGTGTGTGGCAGGTGTGTAACCTGAGTGCACACTCATCCCTCCATCACAAGAAGGCCTGAATGCTGAATTTCCATCATACTGGTGAGATCTTCAGTGTAAAAACTTGAATAATTTTACACAATTTTTTTCTGCAAGTGGGCAAAACTTTATCACATTTTAATTGAAATTTTTAAATTTCTGCCACCACCTACAGGAGATAATAGTCTCATAGAGATGATCGTGTCTTATTTTCCATGATTTTCTCCCAAATATTTGACACATGGAAGATGTTCAGAAACGTCTAATATGTAAATGGAGTAATCTGTTTTTCCAGCACTTTCTGCTATACTTTCCTACTCAAATCAAACACATATAATGTAGAATACAGTATGCTAAGGAATACTTACTCTTTTGTACATATTGGTGGTGGAATAGGATTTATTAATGTACAAGATTTTTTTGAAGATCGTTTCATCAATTACTTTGTGTTTGCTTTAACATAGCAATATTTTATCTTTTGTTGTCCTTAGGTAACATTTTAATCTCTGTTATCTCATTTGTATTTCTGACCTTGAAGGTAAATTACATAGCTCAATTGCACCCCTAAACTAAGACCCAGGATTTTTATGGAGCACACATGGTGGTCAGGTCAGCATGTGATCTATTGGCTCAAGCATTGGAGCTTTGTTCCTGGGTTATTGTTCTTATTTTTAGATGGGCCAAGACATCTTTTTACTATTGATGAAAAAATAACAGAAAGAGTATTAGTTTTAAAAAGATAAATGCTTTTAAATCCTACCTTTTTGGTAAAAAGGAAAATAGTTCTGTGTGTGTGTGTGGTGGTAGTGGTGGTGGTGGTGGTGGTACTTGTGAGGGGGTTAATAAAATGCTTCCAGTTTCAACTCTTACACTATTCATTTGAGTGGGCCCTTTGCAATCTGCAACACAACTTTTTTCTTAAAGCCATAGCATTGACAGAGCTCTTAAATACATAGATTTATTTTTTAAATTGTGACAATACCTCTGGCAATATTGAGAAATACAGACTCCTTTCTCCTAGTCCACTATCTGAGATGCTTTCTTCAAGGGTTATATATATTGGCTTCATCCAAATTCTACCATTCCTTATGACTCACCCAGAGTCATCTATGTGGAGAACCAATGTATCATTTTTGATCAGAAACTTAATTATTGCATCAGATTTTCACAGTTAGCTATTTCTTTGGTCGGGTAGAAACTTTCCAGAAAGACTTCAAATACTGATTAAAACTGCATCCAACGTAAGGAAATTCATGATATGTGAGCTGTGAGGGAGGCACTGGTCTTCCTGGATGCTGGCTTCAGGAGCACAGTGTGTTTTAAAAAATTGGACCCATTTGTCATAGCCCGGACTTCTCTCCACCTTTTTAGAACCTCTGTTACCCAGCTTGGATAATGGCTATGAAATGAAAATTGAATACAATACATTTTATCCCGTTTCATCATATCAATTCCCATTTCCCAAAACAATCTCCTCTGGGCATCACAATGAGTGGTACCACTTGTAATCACTTAGAGCAGCTGACAGAAAAGAGCTTCAAGCTATTTCAAAAAGCCCTTTTTTCTCGATCAATTTTCAAAATATGTAACAGTCTATACATACAGTAGATATTATTCTCCTAACAACTATATCTACGATTTCACACATTTTGTGAATGCATGTCTTTCCTTTGTTTGTCATGTCTTTTTTCTTCTCTACTTGTAATAACCAATAACAAAGCCTACTGCAGCTTTTAAATATACTTGACATTAAAAATGAATTAAGTTATATGAATAAAAACAATTCAAAATTGTGAGAAATCATAATAATTATGTTAACTTACATATACTCATCTACCAAAATTCCAGCAAAAATCAGGCTCCCACACCCACCGTATTAGGAGTTAAAGATTTGATGAGACCCTTGTGAAGCATTGGGATGATATTCTGCTTTAAGAATCTGAAAATAAAAGCCAAGTTTTCCTGATTCTGTAATGGTCAGGGTTTTACACTTCATCTAGATTCTAACAATCAGATGTATCCTCAAGAATCACAGGGGTGGACATGAATTAGCTAGCAGGTGGGTGAGCTTGTACATTTTGTAAACTCTGTGGCAGAGCCATTCAGTCATCCTTGAGCAACTGAGATAGAGCATCAGACAGTGTTACTGATGTGTTTGAAGGGACAGCCCCATGACATATTCAGGAGTTTTCTTGAGCTGCTTTATTCCTGATCAATGTTATGATGTAAAATAACTGATAAATTTTATGAATTTCTAAATGATTAAATCATGTTTAAGCATTTAAGTATATGTACACTAGAATATATTCCATGAGCAGGATACACATTGACCTTTTTTTTTTTTCTTTATGCCTGAGAGAGTTGACCAGTAAACATCAACTTGAATCAAAATTTGTGTGTGATGGGTTTTTCTTTAATAAGTACCAAAAAGAAATAAGTTTGACCAATAGATCTGAACTTTAAAGTGTCCAAATACCCGTGATTAATCCTTATGCAAGACGGAGCTTTAAAAGGCTAATATTTTAGGCCATAGCCCACATGACATCCAGGAGATTGGAGTGGAGGCCAGAGGAGCAAAGAGGAGAGCCGGGAGGAGGATCAAAGGAAGAGACTGGGTTACCCCATGCCCACCTGAGGCTGCTTTTTTATGAACCGGAAGGCAGATCAGTGAGAAAAATGATTTGTATCATTCTCTGGCAATGGTGAGTATTTACCTGTCTGTGCACACATTGTAAGGCAGAAGTGAAGAGATATTTAGTTACGATGCACCTAACATCACAATGCCCAAATAAAAGCAAAATCTGTGATAATCAAAATTAATTTAAAAATAATATCAAAAGTTGACTGTCTAGAAGAAATATGTGTGAGCTGGAGTGTTTGTAGAATGTGGAGTGTTAGGGGGAGTAGGGATTTCAAACAGCTTGCCTTTCAAAGTGAAGCATGAAGATAAATCATGACAGCTATAAAAGTGGTGTTCTGTATACATGTTTATATACAAGAGAGTACAGCCCACTGAAACTGGGGACAATAAGAAATAAAATCTCTGCATAAAATAAACTTGACAGACAACTTCAAGCTGTCCAGTTGTGTCCAGCTGGCACCTGAAGGGGAAAAGCCCATTTGTCCTCACATCTGAACTGAAGGAGCAATGCTTCCTTCCAAGCTGTCTGAATGGAACAGTGCTTGAGTAGAACTTCTGGATGGTGAATCAAATTCAAACAATGGAGTGGGATTTAAGAAACTCAACTTGAATTTTAAATAATGTTAATATTTAACATTTCCTTGCACAAAATAGAATGAAACCAAGTCGAGGAAGGGCATTTATAAAAAGAAGAAAAGATAGTGGCTAACTGGGAAAAATAAAAACAAATGTGTGCGGCACTGAATATGTATGTGCTGTATTATATAGAAAACAGAACGAAGACATGGCCAAGGGGGAAATTATTTTGTGTAGGCTTAGTTTTGTTTCAATTATTTTTTGCTTAATCCGTGACCTTCCCCTGCTAATCTTCAATTCCCAGACAATCCATTCACTAACTAAGAATTTACCGTATGTTCAAAAGTATATTCTAGTATTTCAAAACTCTACACTAAGATTATTGTTTATCTAGTAAACTGAATAGTAACAGAACTTGTTGAGACTGTAAAACATTTTCACACATTAAAGATAGAAGCAGTCATTCAGGTTTTATAGATAATCACATCCTTTTAGAGATGAGGAATCAAGCATCTTATAAAGTTTTATAACGTTGGCTAAATGCCCCCAAACTGGCAATAATTCCTGCTCTACCACCTGAAAATCCTGGCCCACTTCACATAATGGATATATTTTCTACCATTATCTTAAATATATATATATATATATATATATATATACACATATATATATTAATTTTAGAACATTTTTATGGAATAATTGGAAAGATAATGAGTTCACATATTCCCCACACACAGTTTTCCCTAGTATTAACATCTAACATCTAACATTAGTATGGCGGATTTGTTAAAATTAGTGAAGAACTAAGTCTTCCTCCTTTTTTTATACTATTATAAGTGTTCTTATTTTCTTTCAAATTCAAATTCCAGTTGTTATTACTGATATATGGGTATATTAATACTTTACCCTTGACCAAACTATGCTGACTTATTAGTGCCAGGGGTTATTTGAAGATTCTTTGGGACTTTCTTTAACCTATAAAATGTCACATGTGAAAATGATAGTTTTAGTTTTTTCCTTATAATCTAAGAAGGCACTATACTTACAGAAAACTGGAGCATAACTAAAACTAGAAGCATATTTAAAATGAAATAATTTATTAAAGGGAACTTTGTATTTTCTCTTTTATTGCTAGTTTGACATTTGATAACTCTTGTATGGTTGCATGAACGGTTTCTCATGAAAACCTGAAATTATCTTCCTTTCAAGTTTCTAGTTCCAGCCGTTGCTCTAGTGACCAGCTCCAGCAGTGGCTTCTTTTTTGGAGTGAATGCTAGGAACTCTGCTAGGTTTTCATGCATTTGTGACTGGAGTTAGCCCATGGGGAAAATATTTGATCAACGGGAGATGGGAGAGGTGAATAAATTCTCCTTTTTTCCTACCACCATACAAGATCTCAGGATGCCTTTAATGAGGTGTCTCTGGAAATGTGCTGTGGAACCAATGATCAGTTTCACTTAGCAGTTAGTAGCTGGATAATATGTTCCAGGATGGGTTCTCTCCTTTCCTGCCTCAATCCGTCTCTCTCTCCTGCTCCCTGGGAGTGTAATTCTCAATGATAGTCTCGGTCTCTGCTTTGTTGACAACCTAGTCTTAACTAAGTCAAGTCCCAGGTGATAGCTTTGCAAAAATAGTAGTAATTATCCCTAAGGAAACATTAGGGATACCTAATGTCACCTGCTCCTTCCCAAGGCCAGATTGTTGAATCTAACCAAATGCAAAGTTAGCATGTAAAATAGATGCTGATTAAGACATGAGAATCATTGTTTCTCAACTTTAAAATTTAAGGGAAATTCAGATGCCTTTTATTCTCCTGTTGCATATCACTAATCACTTAATCAAGTAAATAAATATGCACCCAAATAAATGAAAGCCACCTCCTCTAAAACAGAGTTCATGAAGCACTTTCTCCCATCCAAAAGTCTATTATGACTGGCAGAGTCCTTCTCTCTTTTTTTTTTAATAAATTTATTTATCTATTTATTTATTTATTTTTGGCTCTGTTGGGTCTTCATTGCGGTGAGCGGGCTTCTCACTGCAGTGGCTTCTCTTGTTGTGGAGCACGGGCTCTAGGCGGGTGGGCTTCAGTATTTGCGGCAAGCAGGCTCAGTAGTTGTGGCGCATGGGCTTAGTTGCTCCGTGGCATGTGGGATCTTCCCGGACCAGGGCTCGAACCCATGTCCCCTGCATTGGCAGGCGGATCCTTAACCACTGCGCCACCAGGGAAGCCCGACTGGCAGAGTCCTTTAATTTCATATTGGTGTGGCCTTAGTAAACCAAGGGCGCTGTCACAACTAGCTGGACATAAAATGGCATCTCTCCCATTTTTGAAATAGAACACTTACAAATTTCACTCCCAGTTGAGCACCCCTTATTTTACTCCCACTGAAATGTAGGCCAGTCGAATCCTCCACAGATTTTGCATGTGTGGGTTTTGAGGTCGCCATTACCCACCTGGAGCAGGAGGTCCAGGGCATGGCTGTCCTTTAATGGAACGTAGTTATACTTCCCATCATTTTTCAGGATCTAATCCTAGCATTTTGTAAGATCAAAATATGCATTCATCATTCAAACTTTAATTCTGTGGACACAGATTGATATAGGGAAAGATGCAAAAAGTCAACATGATCCCTAAATTATTTTTGTATAGATATAGAACTTGTATTTAATAAAAAGGGTCAAAATTAATAGTTTCAAAATACATCAGTTAATATTTTTAACATAGTGCATTGTACCCTACTTTATTATTTCTACATATGTTAATGGCTTAAACCTACCTTAATTATTTAAACTCAGTTTTGAATGAACTTAAAGCACCCCTTCCTGCTGTTAGGTAGAAAATTATATGGATTTTCTTCAGTGCTAAGCATAAGGTTTTATTTTCATATTGTCAAAGCGGACTCAATAGACAATTAGCTCTACAGCCTCATCAACTGCAAACAGAATGGCAAAATGGCACAATGTCAAGTATATTTAAACCATAATACTTATTTGGGCAGATGTCATCCAATAATTAATTGGCATTTTTCCAACAAGTGCATAAACTATATAAAATCTATAAGTTATCTGAGAGTAAATGTATCAAATAATTCATCTTGGGGTTCACCAGAAAGTGAAATTACTTAGCGACAATGTCTATAGGTTTAATCCAGTTTTCTTATATGTGCGTTTGACTGCAATGGGCAATCTTCATCAAAAGTTATCAATTGCAATATTGAAAATTCAATAATGCAGAATTTCAGTTCTTCAATAATTATTTTTCAATTATTAGAGACAACCTTGTACTGTATCCTTAGAATGAAATCATATTCTTTCCCTTAAGTCCTTACTCCATTCTTTAAAGTAAAGTGGCTCTCTGTTTAGGAATATGCTTATTGATGTAGCTTGATTTTCAAAAGAATGTTAGAACTTCCTACTGTGATTGTTTGAAAATACATATTGATCTACCTGAAGCAAGATCTTTAGAGAAAGCATAACCTTAAACTATCTGCCTGCTCCTCAATCATTATTATAAGTTCAGAGAAATTATATTTGTAGACAATTTTCTGACATAATGTATAGTGAAACATTTTCTCAACTATTCTAAAGTTTATCCTTAGATTAAATCTATATCATTAAAGAGTTGTTTCTTTGGACATTTAGTCCTTCACAGAATGTATGCTATTAAAATTTAATTTGGCATTATTCTATACCTACCTTAAGGAACATTACAATAAATAGCTCTATAAAATCTCTATTATATAAATTTTAGCAATTATATCAAGAAGATTTTTCCAGTATCATTGCTCTTCATAATTTTGTCTGCACAGGGGTTTAGATCCACCAAATTTTGTAACCAGTTCATGATTAGAGAAGGAACAAAATTCAGAGTAAGCATTTAGAAAATTTTATAGAAATTCAGAAATTATGACAAAGTAATTTTATGTTTGTTGTAATATTAAAAACAGGACTTATATATGTCTTTGATATTTTAACTTTCATTTTCATTGCATTTTTCAAAAATATTATCTGCAATGATTGGAATTAATAAAAAGGTTGATTCAAGATTGATGAGAACGTCTGCACTGCCTCACATGGTGTGTTCCTGGGCAGAACTCATAGAAATTTCCCATGGAATACTTCCCCCGAAATAAAATGGCAACATTTTGCTTGTTTGTTTCTTGCTTTACTTCTGCTGCTTACTTGGATGATCTTATTGCTAGAGTCTGAAGATTATTTAACATTTTGCCTGATTCACTTTGTTGTACAACAGAAACTAAGACTGTATTGTGAAGCAATTATACTCCAATAAAGATCTATTTTAAAAAATTGTTTTACATTCACATCTGTCATGTTAGCTGATACCAAAAGAAATATTTAGCAAATAAGAAGCATAGTCCGGAAAATTTTCAAGTATTCTGATAACTCACCTTGGATTTGAAACGTCCATTTCTTTAGTTATGGGAATTTAAATTTAAAAGGGGGATCAGATCACTGGAAAACCTTGGACATACGTAAATTCCTCCGATATCAAGTTGCCTCTGAAACTGGATTTAATATGTGGTAAGTGAAAATCTCATTATGTAATACAGAATCCTGAAATCAAAGTCTGGAGGCTGTGCTAAGTATATGAGGATAAAATAAAAATATGGTCCATTTAAGTTTTCTGGTTACATTTAATAGCAATTAGAACTATTCCTTTGTTTGTTTTAGCTAAAACTCACCTCACTACTTCTAGAATGTGCTCCTTTCTGTTTTAAGGAATTTTTTAAGTCAAAAATGATGTATTACCATTTCTTAAAATTTGGTGGTGGATTTATTTCAGCCCAAGATAGTGTCTGATAAATATGTGTTTATGGTTGACATTCTTCTATATGCACAAGTTGTACTGTTTGTTTCATTTACTTTCATAGTATATGCCCTTCCAGGTGTGGCAGATGCACCCCAAGGTGATTCCCAGTTATCCACACAATTGGGTAATCTCCCTGAGTAGAATGTGGGCAGCCCATGGGTCTTGTTTCTATTCTATTCAATAGAATATAGCATTTACATATTTACATCTTATAGTTTTAATGATCATTTCAATTAAAGTATGTGGAATAACTTTCTATTCATCTCTATTTATTAGTTATTTACAATATTTTAGGAGAGTTTCGTAGTATTTTGGTTTGAATATTTGTTGTTATTGTTTTGTTTTACATATAGGGCTATCATGGTTCTTTTATATGCTTTATACATTATGTTATTTATGAATGATATTCTTTTCAAATATTTTTAACAGGCTATGATGAACTTAAAAAAAATTAATAACTATATTTTAACATCCATTTAGCTGTAACAGTTTTTTTTTGGAAGAAATGGAGAGGAAAGCATACTTTTCCCTCTATTTCACTGTATATCTACTTAATTTTTTACCATGTATATGTTATACTATTCTGAACAATAGATTAAAAGAAAATTAAATTTACTTAGTAGAGAGTGTGCAACTATTTCTAAAATAAACATACTAGGAATTTCTTATTCATAGGTTCAATCTTTTAGTTTATCTTTTGTACGGATAAAAAATTGTCCACCATGTTTCTTTTTCCCTGACCTTAATCTTGTCCCAGCAAATATAGTTGGGACCACAGTCATCAATTAATTCTCCATCCACTTATCTTTGGTTTTTTGAATCCTGCTGGCATATGCCTCAAAGCCTGTGACCTTCCTTAATACTTTCTTACAACAATGTGTTGGTTCCGATTTTCAGCGATAAACTCCATGACTTTCTTCAGAATGACCCACAATAATAACTGTGATGTTAATAAAATATTTCAAATTTTTCCAATTTTTATTGTGGTAAAATACACATAACTTAAAATTTATCATCTTAACCATTTCAAGTGTACCCCTCAGTGGTACTAAGTACACGCATATTGCTTTGTAACCGCCATCACCATCCATCTTCAGTACTGTTCATCCTCCCAACCTGAAACTCTATACTCATTAAACAGTAACTCCCCATAAACCCATCCTTCCAGTGCCTGGCAACCTTCATTCTATTTTGGCTCTTCAGTCTATTTTTGTCTCTATGTATTTGCCACTCATGTAAGTGGAATCGTACAATATTTGTCTTTTTGTCACTGGCTTATTTCACTTAGCATAATGTCCTCAAAGTTCATCCATGTTGTAGCATGTGGCAAAATTCCCTTTCTTTTTAAGGCTGAATCAAATTCCATTGTATGTAGATGTCACATTTTGCTCATCCATTTATCCGTCATTGGACACCTGGGTTGCTTCTGCATTTTAGCTACTCTGACAATGCTACTATGAAAATGGGGTGTAAAAATGCCTTTATAAGACCCTTCTATCAATTATTTTGGGCAATATACTCAGAAGTAAGTGGGATTGCTAGATCATATGGTAGTTCTATTTTTAATCTTTTAAGGAACATCCATACTGTTTTCCACAGAAACTGCACCAATTTACATTCCCATCAACAGAGCACAAGCTTCCAATTTTTCCACATCCTCACTGACATTTATTTTAGAAGTCATCCTAATGGGTGTGAGAAATTACATTTTCTCAATATTCAGAAAAACAATATTCACAAATTTTTCTCACTTACTCAATATAATATATCTATGCTCTTTGGTCTGTATTCTCATTATGTCCATTTAAAGTTGGTGAAATTCATTTTTTTTACCTAGAAAGCTGTGCAACAAGTTCTACTATCCAACTTCTGTGACCCAAAACACTGTATTCTGTCCACCATGCTATTTTGCAGTGTCTCCAATGTCTATGTGTCACATAAGGGCCTTAACAACCTCAGTGATTTACTTAAGTGGCAGTATTTTAACTGTAATTTAGCTAATGATAAAGTCTGAAGTTTTAACAAAAGTAGAGAAATTCCTGATTGAATAGTATGTGCCAGTTTTCATGTTTCTCTCCATATTTTGAATGCAGCCAGTCAATTCTTTTCAACTGCTTTTCAGAGAAACATAGCAGGAAGCAAAACCACATCTCAGTGCTCTGAGTAATAGCTTGACACACTGATTAAAAAGAATCCCAGCTGTGTGGTTATATGTCTGAAAGCTTCTGCTGATTTTTCTACATGTGGGGAATAGTTTTGCCTTACTTGCCACTCCAACTTGCATGATTTCAAACATTCTGCTCAAAGAAAATTTCAAGCACTAAGCCCTTTTCAGAAATCAGGCACACCTGCTCTGCATAGAAAGGAATGTCACCACCAGCAAGAGTTTTCCTTGGATGAGTTTGCCTTTCATGACAAAATGTGCTCAGCTCTTTTGTTCTTTCCTGGCTCTAGCTACTTACCATCACTCAGCTCTGGGGTCACTGAGGCACATTCCAGGGAATGATTGGAGCTGCGATTAGAAGTCCTCTTACTTCTCTGACTTGGAAACTACCTGACAGTGGCATATGGCAGGACAGAACCTCACCACCGTAAGGAAAATGAAGGTTTATGATTTCAAAAGGAGTTTCTGCTTTCTGAGGGGTCACGTGTTCCAGTTGTGCAAATCTTCAATCCTCCATGTTCACGGATATATCCAGATTAAAGTACAGAATTGGCAGCAATATAACAGGAAAAACACTTTCAGTTTTTACACTTTTCCACTTTTGCAATCCAATGATATATCAGCAGATTAAAAATTGTGCAGTGCCACAAGCCTATGTCTACCATGTTTTCTCACTTCCTCTCAGTTCCTTTAAGCTCACCATGTACAACGTTTCTCACCAGATTTAGTGGCAGGAGGCACTTCATATTAGATTAATTTTTCTAAAGAAATAAACTCTGTATTTATGGTCTCATAATATATAATTAATAGAGGAGAAAATATAGTTTGAATTAGAAAGCTACTGTTGAAGGAAGTAATATGATAATAAAAACCAAACTCAAATCCACTTATATATCCAGGTTATTCATGGGTGAAAATTACTGTCATTTGGAAGTTCTGAAAAGCAAGTGGTTACTCATTTATTAAAAATTTTTCTTGAAATATTTCAATAAATATATTAAGGCATGTAATATCAAATATATTAATAAAAATATATCTTAAATATTTTAAAATATTTTTAAGGTAATTATAAAAGATAAGAACCAACTGTGAAATCAAGAAGAATGTTTCTTAATTTACTTTATTTCCCACATACATTTACTCTTATGAACTTTTGTTCTGAGACATGATGGAGCTTAACTGTGGATCTCCCCCTGAATCTACTAATCTAGATTTTTTTCCTTCTCTTCCCAATACCAAAGGTATATTGAAGAGATATTTACTGTCTGAAAAATCTGTACCTCAGTTCCAGACTTCTCCCTGAGATGCTGCCCTGGGTCTATCTGCTTGCTTGAAACTGCCATTCGGATGTCCGTGTGACGTCTCAAACACAACACATGCAAAGAGTCACTCTGATCTTATCCCAACACTCCCTCCCCCACCAGCTTTCCCCAAGCCTGTGCCCGATTCCTTCATTCATGTAATTGTTCATGCTCACAGCTTTTCACCCATCATTTTCTCTGACACTCCAAATCCAAGACTGATAGGAAATGTCATTTCTTTCATCAAAATACATCCAGAATTGATTTCCCCTGTTCCACTTAGTCTGTGACCCGGGTCCCTCCTCTGATCATGGCTATCACTGTCTCACCTGGATCACCACCTTGGCCTCCTAACTGGTCTCCACTCTCCTTCCACTCCCCCCATATCACACACAAAGCATTTCCAACACAGCAGCCACAGTGATACTTTTAAAACTTAAGTATACAGGTCACCACTCCTCTTTCAAAACTCTGCTATGGCTTCCCATTTAACTCAGAGTAGGGACCAAATTCCTCACGTTGGTTTAAGAGTCACATGTTACCTGGACTCCCATCAACTCTTTGACATCCTCTGCTGTTCTAGTGGCACTTCAGCTTCCGCTGGTCACACATCCTTCCTTATTGTTCCTGGAAAGTGCCAGGCACACTTCTGCCTTAAGGCTTTTGCACTGGATAGTTGCTCCACTGGGAAAGCTCCCTCCCCAGATATCATCATGACTTGCTTCTTCACCTTCCTCAAGTTAATCATCAAGTGTCATCTTCTCTGGGAGGCTATCAGTAACCAACCACTTTATTTAAAATTTCAATTGGGCTTTTCATGCCTTTTCCCTGCTCTACGCTTTTATTTTCCTTTTCCATCACACTTGTCTCTTTAAAATATACTATATAGTTTTATTTATTTGTTTGTTTATTTATTCATACCATGTATTTATTTTATTGCTGCTGTCCATCTCCCCCTTCTAGAAAGTAAACCACAAGAGTGGAGATCTATCTCATTTTATGTCACAGCCCTTAGAAAAGCACCTGTACATAGTAGGTGATCAATCAACAATTCCTTAATTACTATATATTTTTCCATAGTGATGCTAAGCAATGAGGATAAAAATATAAACTAAGCAAATTTTATGATGCTCATTTACTCTTGTGAAAAGTTTTTTGGAAAAATTCTCCTAATTTCCCAGTCCCATTTATACTCTGGAAAATCTTTTACTTTTTCCCAAGAGAAAACAAGGGGTTGAGTGAAAAATTTTGTGTATCCATTGTTTGTAAATGTTTGGGCAATTCATACTCCTGAAAGCAAGCTCTTCTGAAGAAAGAATGAGTGAATGGATGATTGGGAGAATTCTTTATAACAACAATTTGGCATCCATCCGCAGGCAAAGGTCCTGATGTGGGAGCTTTGGGATTCAGGTAAGAGACTGTGAAACCCAGGTGCATCCCAAAACCAAGGAGAGTCATCTTGGGAGGGCAGGCTCACACCGAAGTACAGACCTACAAACCATGGTCCTCAGTAGAGACCTCAAAACAGCTCCAACCCCCTGAGGAATCAGCTACAGCCCCATGTGGCTTTGGTCCTGTCACCAGCGACATATACCAAGAGACCTGGAGGATTCATGCCCAACATGCATCAGGAAACAGACTTCCAGAACTCTGTCTGGGCTGTGGTCTCTGTAATGTCCTGGGAACCAGCTCCAGTCACTCTCAACCATGGTCTGAGAGCCTTGGAGGTAAGTTCACCAAACTCAGTCAGACTGTAGATCCTGAATGGGGCCTTTAACTGGGGCCCAGCCCATTCCAGCCACAGTCTGTGAACAGTCTGCTGGAACAAGGAACCAGCAGGAGGCATGGCCATTTGTGCCCCCAGAGGCCCTGAGAGGGTCCTGTATATGACTCCAGCCCCCTCTCAGTCACTGTACTCAAGCAGCCCTACTGGAACAGGGACCAGGCTGGAGAAACTCCTATGCCCCCAGAGATCCTGAAAAAACCCTATAAGTGGTTTTAGACTCCTGACAGCCACAGTCTGACATAAGTCCTGAGGTTCAGGGTCCCAGTGGGAGACATGTCCATTGGTAACCCCAGAGATTCTGAAACAGCCCTATAGATCCTCCCAACTGCAGTCTGTGAACAGCCCTGCTGGCACAAAAATTCAGCAGGAGACACTTCTGGCTGTACCTCTGTAGGTCCTGAAGGGCCCTGTATTTGGCTACAAACACATCAAAAGCACAGTCTGCCATCAGACCTGGCAGCCCTGGGATCCTGCAGGAAACACTCCCATCTGTGCTCCCTGAGATGCTGAAAGAGTCCTATACTCATGTCCAGCCCCTTGTAGCCACAGCCCCTGATCAATACCACTGGCCCAGAAAACCAGTGAGAGACACTGTCATCTGTGCTCCTGGAGATCCTGCTCCAGCCCCTCCAATCACAGTCAGGCACCAGTCCAACCCACCTAGGGATCTACTAGGAGACATGTCATTCATGCCTGCAGAGCCGGATCTGTAGACCTCAGTCTTGACTGTGGAACCTTAAACAGCTCTTGGGCATAGTTCCAATCCCTCTCAGCCATGGTTAAGGGCAGTCCTGCCAACTCAGAAACCATCCAATGACCTGGCAACAGCCATTCCAGAGACCTGGTGGGGGCCATACCTGCCATGCACCAGGGAATAGGCCCATTGTCTGAAGACCCAACTGTGGACCCTGAAGTAAACCCTTGTCCCAGTCCCACCCTACTTAGCAAGATGCTGGAGGTGGTCCCATCCAGCAAAGGGACCAGACAGGATCCATGCTCACCCAAGTCCATGTTAACTAGCCCACCGACTATGGAACCCAGTGCAGGCCTAGTGAAAGCCCCTTAACTGGCTCCAACCCTGCAAGACTGTAGTTCCAGAGGTAATTCCATCAGCTCAGGGAACAGACAGGAAAGACTTTACCTGCTGAACCCAATCTGTAAAGACTGAAAGAGGTCTTTGTTCCTTCAAATGCATAGATTACAATGCAAAGTTACATAGATCATGAAAGATCAGGCAAATATGACATGACCAAAAGAAACTTATAAATCTCCAGTAACAGGTCCCAAAGGAATGGAGATCAACAATTTTCCTGATGAATATTTAAAAATAATTTTATTAAAGACAGTCAATGAAATGAAAAAAAAGACAACTAAATGAAATTAAGTAAATAATGCAAAGATGAAATGAGATGTTTAATAAAGAAAACCATGAAAAAGAGAAAAACAGAAATTCTGAAACTGAAGAATATGATCATACAATCAAAAAATTCAACAGAGAGCTTCAACCACAGACCTGATCATGCACAGGAAAGAATTAGTGAACCTGAAGATATATAATTTGAAATTAACCAGTTAGAGAAACAAATATGAAAAAAAAAGAATGAAAAAGAGTGAAGAATACCTACATGAATTATGGGAGACCAGCAAGAGAACAAACATTCACATCATGGAAGTCCTAGAAGGAGAAGAAGAGAGAGAAGAAGACAGAACGTTTATTTAGAGAAATAATAGCTGAAAATTTCCCAAATCTTGGGAGAGATATGGGCATCCAGCTACAAAAAGCTCAAAGACCTTAAGCAAGATCAACCCAAAGAAGATTACTCTGAGACATCTTATAATCAAAATGTCAAAAGTGAAAGACAAGAAAATAATTTTGAAAGCAGAGAGAGAAAAGTGACTCATCACATACAAGAATCCCCACAAGTGGATTTCTCAGCAGAAATCTTGCAGGCCAGGAGAGAGTGGGATAATATATCTAAAGTGCTGAACAAAAAAAAAAAGAGAAAAACACAACTACTAACCAAGAATACTGGCAAACTCTCCTTTAGAAATGAAGGAGAAATAAAGACACCAGATAAACAAAAGCTAAGGGATTTCATCACTAGATCTTCTTTTTTTTTTTTGAATTTTTGAATTTTATTTTATTTTTTATACAGCAGGTTCTTATTAGTTATCTATTTTATACATATTAGTGTATATATGTCAGTCCCAATCACCCAATTCATCACTAGATCTTTCTTACAAGAAATGCTAAAGATGAAATAAAAGGATGTTAACTAACACCATGAAAACAAATAAAACTCACTGGTAATGGTAAATATATAGTCAAATTCAGAATATCCTAATAATGTTTTGGTGGTATGTAAATTAATTTTACCCCTATTATAAAAGTTAAAAAAATGATAATATTAAAAATAACTATAGCAGCAATAATTTGTTAATGGATACACAGAATAAAAAATGTAAGGTGTGACATCAATACATAAAATCTGTAGGGTGAGAAGTAAAAGTGTAGAGTTTTTGTATGTGATTGAAGGTAAGCTGTTTTCAGCATAAAATAGATTGTTATATCTATAAGCTGTTTTCTGTAAGCTTCATGGTGACCACAAAGAAAAAAACCTATAGTAGTTACACAAAAATAAAGAGAAGGAATTAAAGCATAAACATTACAAAATATAAATTACAAAGAAGACAATAAGGAATAAGGGAACAAAATACTTTTTTAAAGTCATAAAATACTTAATGAAATGACCATAGTAAGTCCTTACATATCATTAATTACTTTAGATATATTTTTTATATATGATTCAGCTTTGAGAGAGAAAGAAATCCTGCGGTTTGTGACAATGTGAACAGTGCTTGAGGGCTTTATGCTAAGTAAAATGTCAGACAGAGAAAGACAAATAGTCTCTAATCTCGCTTATATATGGAATCTAAAAAAAAAAAAAAAGTCAAAATCATGGAAACCTAGAATAGAATTGTGGTTTCCAGGGTCACAGGGTGTGGGCGAAATGGGGAGATCTTGCTCAAAGTATTAACTTCCAGTGGTGAATTGAGTAAGTTCTGAGAATCTAATACTCACCATGGTGGTGACTATAGTTAACAATACTGTATTATATGCTTGAAAGCGGCTGAGAGTAAATATTAAATGTTCTCACCACACACACACACACACACACACGTGCACACACAGATATAATTAGGAGTGTGATAAATGTGTTAACTAACCTATTGTGGCAATAATTTAGCAATATATACATGTATCAAATCACCATGTTCCCTTTAAATTTACGCAACGTTATATGTTAATTATATCTCAATAAAGCTGAAAAAAATTCTTCATGAGATATGTCTTTGTCCCAGTTTTAAAAATATTCCTGCAGTATATAAAATTCATCCACATTATTTTTAGAGCAGATGTTATTAAAGATTTTGCATTTGGCAGTGCCAGAAATGGCAAACAAGAAGGAAAATTCTATTTCTATGGCTATTATATTACAGCATGATTAACGAGCATAAAGTAAGAATTTCCAGATGCATTTTAAAATAACACTTGTGACTAGTGTTACAGCAAATGTTGCTGACCAAGACTGTAAGTCTCTTTCCTTTACCTGGGCTGAAGGGTATGGGAAAGATTCTTTAAAATAAACCATTGAAGTAAAATTTGAAAAATGAGTAGATTTTCACTGCTCAAAATAATGCTGGTAGAGGGCTTATTTCAGACAAAGAAATGGCATCTCCACCCCCAGCATTTACAGAGTGCCTTATAGAAACCGGAGGATAGAATCTTCCTCAGAATGCTTCCTCTACCATCATAAATGTATGCTTTCACTATTGAAAAGTGATGGTCTCAGAGGGGGAAACAAAAAATGCTTAAAAAAACTGCTCTTGTGAATAAAGCAGGCCTTAATCTATACAGATATACTGTTTTTGGGGGGAGTTTGTTTTTTGTTTTTTAATTTATTTGTCTTGTTTTTCTTCTTCTACTTCGGATTTCAGGCAAGTAGTTTGGCTCCTTTGCTTGCTTTTCTCTCACTCTGCAAAGGTAGATTGAGAAATACTTCTTTAAAAGAAAGACTTGCAAGAGAATATATGGAGAAATATAAATACAAAGACAGATTTTAAGCAGTATGCAAACTTAAATTCTTAAAGCAAAGAAAGAGTAAAACATAAAATTAAAACTACAGACAAGGGACTGCCCTGGCAGTCCAGTGGTTAAGACTCTGCACTTCCACGGCAGGGGGCACAAGTTCGATCCCTGGCCAGGGAATTAAGATGCTGCATGCCGCATGGTGTGGACAAAAAAAACAAAAAAACAAAAAAAAAAACCCACAGACCAATATTTCTCATGAACACAGATGGAAAAATCCTCAATAAAATATTAGAAAATCCCAGGTATGAAAGGCTGTTTCAACTATTGAAAACCAATCAATGTAATCTATCATATTAATAGACTAAAAAAGAAAAATCCATTGATCAAATCAATAGATGCAAAAAACATTTTGACAAAATCCAACACCCATTCATGATAAAAACTCTCAGTAAACTAGGAAACGATAAAGAATACCAAGTTGATAAAGAATATCAGCAACAACAACAAAAACTACAACTACATTCTACTTCATAGTGAGAAACTTAAAGCTTTCTGACTTAGCTCCAGTACAAGGCAAGTATGTCCCCTCTCACCACTGCTTTTCAACATTGTACTGGAAGTCCTTGCTAATGCAATAGGCAAGAAAAGGAAATAAAAGATATATAGATTGGGAAGGAAGACAAAAATGTCTTTGTTTTCAGATGACATAAATGTCTATATAGAAAAAAAAAAAAAAAAAAACAAACCCAAATTCCTTGAACAAATAAGCAAGGATACAAGATTAATACAAAATAGTTGGTTGTTTTCCTATATACTAACAATAAACAAGTGGAATTTCAAATTTAAAATACAATACCATTTACATTAGCAGCCAGATTAATGAAATAAGTATAAATTTTACAAAATATGTTCAAGCTATATATGAAGAAATTTATATAACTCTGATGAACAGAATCAAAGTAGAACTAAATAAATAGAAATATTCCATGTTCATCAATAGGAAGACTCAATATTATCAAGTTGTATGTTCTTCCCATGATCTATAGATTCAATGGAATCCTAATAAAATCTCAGCAAGTTATATTATAGATATTAACAAACTGACTTTAAAATTTATACGAAGAGGTAAAAGACCGAGAATAGCCAATACGATATTGAAGAAGAGCAAAGTTGGAGAACTGGTGCCACCCAACTTCAAGGCTTAGTATCAAGCTATAGTAATCAAAACAGTGTGGTACTGGCAAAATAATAGACAAATAGATCAATGGAAAGAGAATAGAGAGCCTAGAAATGGACTCACATAAAGATAGCCACAAGACCCTTGACAAAGGAGCAAAGGCAATAAAAGAAAACAAAGATACTTTTACATTTTCAACAAGTGATGCTGGAATAACTGGATGTCCACAAGCAAAAATATGAATCTAAGCACAGGCTTTACAGCCTTCATAAATATTAATTCAAAATTGATCATAGACCTAAATGTAAAATACAAAATGATAAAACTCCTCGAAGATAACACAGGAAAAAACCTACATGACCATGGTTATAGTATGTTTTTTTAGATACAAGACCAAAAACACAATCTGTGAAAGAAATAATGAATAAGCTAGACTTCATTAAAATTAAAAACTTCTGCTCTACAAAACACAATAGGAAGAGAATGAGAGTTTGGTTTCCTACAAAATTAAGCATAGTCTTACTTACCATATGATCCAAAAATCACACTCCTTGGTATTTACTCAAAGGAACTGAAAAAGTTATGTCCATACCAAAATCTGCATGATGATGTCTATAGTAGCTCAATTTATAATTGTTAAAACTTGGAAGCAATCACAATGTCCTTCAGTCAGTGAATGGATAAAGAAACCGTGTTACATTCAGACAATGGAATAATATTCAGTGCTAAAAATAAATGAGCTTTCAACCATGGCAAGACATGGAGGAACCCTAAATGCATATTAAATAAATGAAGCCAATCTAAAAAGAACACAAACTGTGTGATTACAATATATGACATTCTGAAAAGGCAAAACTATGGAGACAACAAAAATTTCAGTGGCTACCAGGAGTGTGTGTGAGGGAGATGAACAGGCAAAGCACAGATAAATTTTAGGGCAGTGAAAATACTTTGTATATTAGAATAATGGATGCATGTCATTATCCATATGTCCAAACCCATAGGATGTACAATGCTAAGAGAGAACGTTAAGATAAACTATGGACTTTGTGCATTATGATTTTACAGTGTAGGTGTGTCTTTGGTCAAAATGGTACCGTCCTGGCAAGTGACGCTGATGATGGAGGAGACTATGCATTTGTGGAGGCCAAGGCACATATGGGAAATCTCTGCACCTTACTCTCAACTTCGTTGTAAACCTAAGATTGCTCTGAAAGTCTTAAAAATGAAATAAAATTAAAAGGATTTAAAGAAAAGATGCAAATTTAACAAACTATTTTATACCTTGTGCTTAAGCTTCTCATTGACTTTTTTTTTTTTTAACAACATTGCTCCAGGCCAGCTTTCAAGAATAGCCTCCTGTCTCTTTCCTAATCATGCAGAGAAGGCAAATATTTAACCATTCCCTTTACATTAAGAACATAGCTGTTACACAGTCTTTTGGGAAGAGAAGCAAGAAGATCTAGCTCCCTATGCATTTCTCAATCTACACCTGATCCCATTTTACCAGTTCATAGGTCAGTGGTTTACCTCACCACAATTAGAGATTAAACAGGTCAGCATATGTAACTTTTCTGAGCCTGTAGGTCTGATAGATTCCACAAATAACATAGCCAGTGAAAAGACCTGAGTTTAACTCTAGACTATAGCACAATTGGTTGAGAAACTTGTGTAAAACTGAAATTTGATGTCTGTGTTCATTCATTTTTCCATATACCAACACTTGAAAGTAAGTGACAGATAAATAAGGTTGAAGCGGGATTATTAAAATACAGAGAAAAAATCATCATGAATTTATGTTTCTGCGTAAGTACTTGTATGCTACCTTTCACAAACTTTTCATGAAAAAATAAATATTTTCAGGAAAGGTGATTGAACACATCAAATCATTTTCCTCTACTGCTGCATTTAAAAATCACAAAATAATAATACACCTTCAATTAAAATAAAGGAAGAGCCACAAATGCCCATTATAAATAATCTACCTGGTAGTGTAATCTTTGAATTAAATTAAGGGAGGATGTCAGGAGCCTATGTAGATCTACCAATATATCTAATGATGTGAAAGTTTCTCTCCAAGTTTGTTATATGGTATGAATAACCCAAGGCAGGATGTCACTTACAAAGCAAGTTGGAACAAAAGAATTAGGAATGCCAACTTGGATTCAGATGTACACTACAGAATGTCAGAGATTTGGATGTTGGGAGCTAACATTCAACTCTTGAGATACTTTACCTTTTTCTCCATCCAGACATTCGGACTTTGTTGCTTTTTGTTTTGCTTTGTTTTTTCCCCATAGAAACATTGGAAGGTAAAAAGGAAGCAGGAGAGAACAAAATCAAGAGTTAACTATGCTGTCACTGACCAGAATCATTAAATGCATGCAAATAAATTTCTCAATGCTGAACAGAAAGCATTGACCTCTAAGATTTGATAGTCGGCTTGCAAACCTTTGTGGCAAAAGAAGCTGTGTGCCAGCATGGAGAGATTACACGTGAAAGAGTTAAAAATGGACATAGATGAGAACAAATTTTATGAAAGAAATCTCTGAAGTACTCAAGTTGCTTTTTGTGCCACTTCATTTGTTCTCAAATATTTAACAAATGCTTATTGGATATAACTGATTAAGCTGATTATTATAGCGAGTTAAAAAAAAATAGAACGTACCTGCAGGTTTTATACATAAGACACAAAGAGTAAGAATTTAATGAATAAATTACTAATGAAATAAAGAATCTAATAAATAAATAATGAAAAATACGTGATAAGGAATTGTTTCAGCAAAGTGAATTTTCAGACAAAATTTCTCCTAGTAAGTCTAAGGACCAAAAGATTAAAAGCAGATAATGTGCCAATGAAACAATCGTGCTGACAGAGATCAAGAGGAATCAGAAGAAAAAAAGATATCCATTCATGAAATCCAAGTTGAATTTCAAGTGCACAAACATAAAATTTACTTACATGAAAATAGTGTCTGGAACATAACAAAGATTTTAAAGGAAATTCATGAGAACATGAAAAAAGTTAGGATTCATATGTATATGAATTCATACGTATGCATATTATAAAGAAGAAATTTAAAATGAGACAGAATAACCTGTAGCATGTTAGACATAAAATATAGACCTAGTTCATTCAAAATTGGAAAATTATCTGAAATTTGTAGATATCTTTTATAGGATTGTTATGAATCATCTTCTAAAATGATTAAATATAAATCCCAGTGTGTTAGTTTTAACAGATATAAAAGCAGTTATGTTACCGGGTTGGCATGCACCGTGTCAAATGGCTTCAACCGAGGAGGTTAACGGAAGACCCGGACCAGCAATCTCGGTCCTCGTGATAGCAAGCAAAGAATTACTGACTACCACTTCGGGCTTAAGCACGAAGCAAAGTTTATTTAAAGCATACTTACACTCTCAGAGAGAGAGAGTGGGCTGTTTCTGCAAAGTGAAACCAGCATTCCTGTAGAGGCTTGAGGGAGTTTATAAGGAGCGTTCTGCAGGGAGGAGGGGGGAGTGACAGGGGAGCATTATTTGATTGACAGTCCCAAACTATGCAACAAAGTCATTACTGCGCATGCCCTTAACCTTGATTCGCTAAGAAACGCCCATGGTGGGGGGGGGGCAAAACCACATGTAAATTTTATTATAATGATGGTATAATGAGTTTGGGTGCCTGTCTACTCTAGGCATGCGCAGCCCGTGGAAGTCCCCTCGTGTTACTGTGCCTCTCTTTATCAAGATAATTAATTTGTCCACCACACGACCATAGTTTCGCCCATTCTGGGTGGGGTCAGGGGAGGGTCCCCAGATGGTTGGGATGTGACTTCATTATTCCCCTTTTGTCTTTTCGCCTCTGTCACCTCCTTGCTGCTAATGTCTGACTAACCTCCTAACAGTTATGTCCTGACTACCTATGGGCTGAACACAATTAAGGAGAATATAATAGAGGGCATATAAGAAGGCCCCCAGACCAAATGATGGTGTGCCCTAGGCAGTGGCCATTACAAATGAGACAGAAAGTAACAAATAGGCAAAAATACATAAAGCTGTCATTAGATTAGTGAAAATCTCACCTTGCATATTGAAAACTCCTACACATTTCAAAACAATTTTGGAACCAATACGTATCTATGTTAGACTGAAGCTATAAAACATTACAGATTTAAAAACAAATATATTTGGTTTAAAAAAAAGGATGACAAGAAAAGCAGAACTTAAGGAACAAAATCAGTTCACTCTCAGACTCTTCCCATCACTGTTTAAGGCCAAATTGTGTCCTCACTCACATAATAAGGTAACCCTCTGGTGTTCACAAATATGTAAAATTCAGGAGTAAGTTTCTTGAGACTCCTTTTTTGAATTAACTGCATGAGGAAGACTTGTGGACAATGAAGACAGGGAGGAGGGTTTGGAGGAAATGGAGAGAATGTTAATCTCTTCATCTTTGAAAGAGAACACCAATAGATATTAGATTATTTTTACAGTTCTTTATAAAAAAAAAAGAAACTTCAGGGCTCAGCCACTATAAGGATTAAAAAAATCTTTCATAGCCAATGGGCCCAAGTGAAGAAATTTTAGGAATGAAAAGAAAGAAACCCAAAACCATACTATAAAAGGGGAAAAAAATAAAGAAATTAGGATTTAAGAGAAAAAAATTAAATGAGGAAAAATTAGATCAAGCAAAACTAGTCTATTAAAAAAGATTAAAATGCCTACCACATATGTTTAAAAAGTCAGATTTTATTTCTTTTTAAATACAGCAATATGTTGTGATGAGAGCCAGATATAATAACAACTTGAAAGTAAAAATACAGAAAATTCCTGACTATAAATGAAATGATACTTTTATGTATCTTACTGAACAATATAAAAAAAGCATCTTATATATAAAGAAAAAATGCCATAAATTGAAAAATAAATTTTAAAACATCATGTTCTATACTATATCAAATAGACACATAAAGGAATCAGGATGTAGACATCTAAATAATATAAGTATTCAATTAAAATTAATACATGTGCATGCTAAATGTTGATAATTTATTCTTGATAATCAAATATTATACATACAATTGCTATACGAGCCGTATTTTCCATAATTTCAACTGGGAGAAGTTAGAAAACACACAATAGTTAACCATGACATAACAGTAGTAGCAAGTTGTCCTGCTGAGGTATAAGATGCTTAATCAATGCTCTCCTCGTCACCTGACATATAGGTCTAGGCAGGTCCTTGCCTGCAATAACACGGCCTCTGCAATTGTAAACTCTTTTCTCACTTACTGTCCTTCCTCCTGCACAGTTGTCTTTAGCACTTGCTGATCTTACTATCACTCATTTTATAACACCAGGCAAAAACAAGAGCTCTGCATGAAAGCCATTTCAGGACCAGCACACGAAACAGCTGAGAACGTTCTCAATGAGCGGCCCCTTGAAGCTTCTTCCAGTGGCAGCCACTGCTTAGAGACATTTTCTTTTCTCTTCTCTTCTCTTCTCTTCTCTTCTTTTGTCTTTTTTCTTGTCTTTTTTCTTTTTTTCTCCCAGTTTTATTGAAATATCATTAAAATATATCACTCTATAAGTTTAATATGGACAGCATACTTGTTTGACTTACACATGTTATGAAATGATACCTCAATAAGCTTAGTTAACATTCATAATCTGATACAGTTACAATAAAAATTTAAAAAGAAGAAGAAAAATGTTTTCTTCTTGTGATGAGAAATCTTAGGATTTAGTATTTTAGTAACTTTCCTATATATCATACAGCAGTGTTGACTGTAGTCATCATGTTGTGCATGGCGTCCTCAGGACTTATTTATCTTAAAACTGGAAGTGGTTTTTTAGAGTCCACATATCAGTGAGATCATGCAGTATTTATCTTTCTCTGTCCGACTTTAACTTAGCAAAATGCCCTGTAGATCCATCCATGTTGCTGCAAATGGCAGGATTTCCTCATTTTTTACAGATGAATAATATTCCACTGTGTGTGTGTATATGTATATCATAACTTCTCTATCCCTTTGTCTACTGATAGACATGTAGGTTGTTTCCACATGCACTTGATTCACATCTTTCGTGTCTGTGAGGGATTTTGCCGCTCCACGAATCATATTCAGAATGTTAATGCAACCCTTTTCCTACAGTATTTTTTATTATGATAAAACAGATACAACACAAAATTCACTATTTTAACCATTTTAATTGTATAATTCAGCAACACGAAGCATCAACATGATGTTGTGCAGCCACCACCCCATCCATGTCTAGAACCCTTTCATCATCCCAAACAGAAACTCTGTACTCAAGGAACACCTCCCACCTCCCCATTTCCCCCTCTCCCAACCCCAGGAAACCGCCATTCTACTATCTGTCTCCATGATTCCACCCACCCTAAGTACCTACCCCACACAAATCGAACCACACAATATCTGCCCTTTGTTGCCTGCCTATTTTCACACAGCACAGTGTTCCCAAGATGCATCCGTATTTCAGTGTGTATCAGAACCTCACTCCTTTTAAAGACTGAAATATATTTCATTGCACTTTGTCTACCCACTCATCCATTGGTGGACACCTGGGTCACCTCCAGCCCTTGGCTACTGTAAATCATGCTGCCATGAACTCTTTTGAGTCCCTGCTTTCAATTCCTTTGGTTATATGCTTAAAAGTGGAATTGCTCGTTCACATAGCAATTTTAAGTTTAAATTTTTGAGGAATCACCTGTTTTCTACAGCAGCTACACCATCTTACATTGCCACTAGCAATGCAGCAGGTTCCAGTTTCTCCACATCTGACTAATACTTATTTTCCTTTTTTTTTTTTTTTTTTTTGTTAATAGGCATCCTAATGGATATAAAGTGGTTCTCATTGTGGTTTTGATTCACATTTCCTTAATCACTGCTGATGTTGAGCATTTTTCCATGTGCTTATTGGACATTTGTTGTCTTCTTTGAAAAAAGTTCATTCAATCCTTTGCCCACTTTTAAATTGGGTGGGTTTTTGTTGCTGCTCTTGAATTGTAGTAATTCTTTATATATTCTGAGTATTAATCCCTTGTTGGTTATCCAATATACAAATATTTTCTCTATTCTGGGGCATGTCTTTCACTCTCTTGGTAGTGTTCTTTGATGCAAAACTTCTCTTTTTTAATTTTGATAAAGTCCAGTTTATCTATTTTCTTTCTTTTTTGCCTGTATTTTGGTGCCATATCCAAGAAAACATCACCAAATTCAATGTCATAAAGATTTTCCCCTATGTTTTCTTTGAAAATTTTATAGTTTTAACTCTTACATTTAAGTTTTTGTTCCATTTTGAATTAATTCTCATATATGGTGTAAAGTAAAGGTCTAACTTCATTCTTTTGCATATTACACATGGTTTTAGTATGAAACTTTTTAAAATTGTATAAAACTTAAAAGTCTCCCTATATCGACACTGGCTGAAACACATATTGAGAGTTTTTAATGTACTGGCATGGTTGAATTAAGAACCCAAGAGACCCTATGCTGAGAAAACATTACCATGGGAGACACTGTATGGGATATTTCTGTTAATAAAATGCTACAACTTTATGGTAAAATGTCTTACTTCAAGAGCACTTGCAATACTATTTTGTTTTCCTTTTTTTACAAAGACCACATCAGATTGCTAGGAAAACTAAGATGCATTTCCCAAAGTATTTATGATACAAATGACATTTGGTTTATGTCCATGTAATAATACTTAAAATAAAACTAGAAGTTAAGAATAAAAGAGATTGGCAAGTCACAGTCACCTTAAAAACTTGTGTTTCAAAGAGTAAATTGATACCTAAATTACAGAATATCTAGAAAATAATTATAAAGTCAATAGTGCATATCAATTTTTATAACACCTCAATTTAGCTTGGGTTAGAGGAAATTCCTCTGAATATTATAATAGCCCCAGAGCATATGGCCAGGTTCTCCACAATAGGAGTCGACATGTCTTGAACCAGCATTATCAGGGTGAGAGACAAAGAAGCCTGGCTCAGTATTTCGGGACGCTTGGGTCACACTTCACAGAAGCCCAGAGAACAGACCAGACCAACACCTGTCCACCGAGCTCAAGAAATGGAGAAGAATATATGTACATATATCTGATGCCCACTCTTTTCCACCTCCACAAAATAACCATCCAGGCATGTGTAAAAGAGAAGAAATACCAAAATATAGATTATTTATAAGAAGAAATACTCACTTGAAATAGCCTGAGTGAGCAAAGTGGCTGAGATGCCATCCATATATCTGCTGACCTTATCTCTCATCACCAGACTCCAATCTCTTTGTTTCTTCATTGTTTCTCAAAGTGTGATCTGGACCACGTGTGTCAGGGTGACCGGGGATGCTTGCAGAAATGGAGGTCCTGGATTCATCCCATACCTACTGAGTCCCGGTCTCTTTGGATGGAGCTCGAGAGCCTGCATTACTTCCAGGCACCCTGACTTTATTGTTTGGAAACTAAAAGTCTGAGAATTGCAGCTCTGTATTCCTGTTTATGTTTTGCATGCCTGAGATACCAAAAACTTCTTTCACCTATTAGTATCTCTTTATGTTTTAACTAAGTTTCTAGTTTTTTAGGCTGTAGCCATGTTTTCTAAATGCTTTGGTGTTCACAAATATTTTCCTACTTTTCTCCAGGCTTGGATCATGGCTGTAGCTGGGCATTGGCTTCCAGTCAACTCAGAGCTGTAACATGGACAGTGGCCCCAGCCATCTGCACCAGATGTGTCTTAAGAGATGGAGCCTCAGGTGAAACTTACCTGCTGATCAGTTGCACAACAGATGCAACTTTTGAAAAACATACCCCTACTGCCTTTGACAACTATTCTTTTAATGTTACAATAAATGAGAAACCAGTAAAGCTGGGTTTACGGGATACAAGACACAAGATTATCTTATCTGCAAACCTGTGTGCGTTCTGCATGATTTGAAAATGTCCATGACTAGTGGTGTCTTGTAGTGTGATGCTTTCACCATAACATTCCCATCATCCAGGGGAGCTAAACTTGAAGTGAGGAATAGCAGAGGCACAATTGAGAAAGCAAAGGAGAAGAAGTTGACTCGAATTACCCATCCTCAGAGCTCAGCTCTGGAGGAGGAATCAGTGCTATGAAATATCTGAATACTCAGGTCTCACCCAGGGGGTCCTCAACAGTGTTTGATGAAAATGTTAGAACAGTTCTATACCCATCTTTGTAAAAAAAATATCGAAGAGACAATGTTTTCTATTGTAAATGCCAGAGCCCTGAACTTTGTTGCCCTATCCTGCCCACAAAACCCTTGTAGCTTTACTTAAAAAATGGTAAATCTATGCCCTAACTTACAAGATTTATCACAGATTTTTTCTCCAGGAAATTATTTTGAACCCAAGAGTAATTTCAAATTTTCATTTGAATAAAGTGTAAGAATTCATACTTTCACATTCTATTAAAATTCAGTCCTAAAATGACAAACTTCATAAAACCTTATTTTTCAGAACACCTGTTCTTAATCAGATGAAACAATACCCAAATATCTTCTGAAGTTAGCTAAATTGTTGTACTATGAGCACTAAATATTAAACTATGTTAAAGACCTTCATCGTTAAGAAGACATGACTATGCCTTCTGAATTTAGGAAATATAGACACTTTCTAAGTAACTTTCACATATGTAAAAAGTATATTCCCCTGTCTACATGAACTCAAAATGCCAGGACTAAAAGACTCCAAGTCTATCCAGGGACTATATGAACTTTCCCCCAGGGTGGACCACATTAACCCTCCCACAGCGTCAGGGGAGTTGTTGGCATGGGGCGTGGACAGAGCTGGTACATGTGTGCTGCTGGGTCATGACATGCGTGTGACTGACCCATGATACATGGAGAAGGCGTGCTGGCTGTGACACTGTGGGGAGTCCACATTAAATTGTTACCTCATCCTCTGGATTATTATGAAGATAAATTTGCCTTATATGTTGCAGATTATTCTGACTCATTTTTTAATTTCCCCGTTTTACTTGCATCAGTTATATACAATGGTAATAATAAGAAAACATTACCCATATGGATGCTGTAAAAATTAAAGTAGTTATTATATATTACATATACTATACATATATAATTGCATAATGTTATTAAATAGGCAATGTTATATTATTAATGTTAATAAATAAATTATAGTAAATAAACATAAATGATTAGAAAAATATCTCAAATGATGACACGTGTTAGTATAAAATATTACTATACAGGAAATATTGCTTCAGTTGAAAATGCTGAAACTCAGAAATCCAGAAAAAACATACAGGTAGCATGGAGTGCATATAAAGACAGAGGGAAGAAAGGAATTCAGGAAATAAAGTCATGATTTCAGAAACAAGATTTTAAAAAGTTATTTTATTTTTGGAGATACAATATTCAGGGAACAAATAATATTGGGTTCAAATATAAAAAGACAGTTATGAAGATGTAGAGACGGCTTTATTCAGACTAGAGCTAAAAGTAACAAGAATGCCACTCTTTGGGTGGCCCTGGAGACAGATTTCTGCATGAGGACGATTCTTCCACCAATTTGAGTCCATGAATAAAAGTGGTGAGTTGCCCGTAACTGAAGTAGATCAAACATAGATCCCATATTTTCCTATGGAAGGGCTTCAAACGTTGTTGACAGTTGATCTTGAACGTGTCTTCAAATCTTGAATGTCTCTGATTTTAAGAAAACTTGAGAGAATTATTCTACTTTAAATAAGGCAATGTCTTTGGATCAAGATAAATCACTTTCTTATCATATGATGTGAGATTGATGGATTTTAAGGAAGTAAAGAGAATTTGTGATATGTTAGAACAGGAGAATGAAAATAGTGTTCTAATTAAAAAATATATATATACGTGCCATAAATCTATAAATCTATAAGTTAGCTTAAAGTGATTCTTAGGCAAAAGTCTAAAGCAATTATCAACATTTTGAGTATTTTTAGAGAAAAGCCCTGATATGGAAAGAAGCTAAGCTGTCTAAATAAAAGTCCAGATATGTTAGACTAATTTTCTTTTATCAAATGATCACTAGATAAGAAAATCAAAGCCATGATGTATATGAGTATGTGTATGTGTGTGTGTGTGTGTGTGTATGTGTATGTGCGCACCTATACCTGAAAAATAATTGCTCTTATTAATTCAGTAGAATCACAAGCTCATTTTTTTCCCAAGGAATTCCAACTCATGAAATAGTTACCAAGAATTGTTGGAAAAATGTTATCATGCCATTTCCAGAGCCACTGATTCCTTCAATGGGCAATTGGTGATTTTAAAGCTACCTTCTCAAAGCTTCTAAGAAGCTATTGAACTATTTTAGGAGAACAGTCAGTAAGAAATCTTCCTCAAGGAAGGTGACCCACTGTCAGTTCTCTTAGGAGGAAAGCTGATTGTTCTAAACTCCATTAGATTTTTCTGTGAAAGGCAAGAATCTCATGATGGTTTTAGAATTAACGTCAACACACATTAAGAACAATAAAAAGATAAATTCTCAGACTCAGTGAAGGGAAAGCAGTATTTTAAAAGAGGAACACAGCCTTGAAACATGGTGTTTATTAATTCAGATACCAGTTCTACCACTTCTAATTCTGTAATTTGGATGAAATGGTCAACTCTTATCACTTATTTTTCTAATTTGGAATATAATAATGATATTACAAGTATAAAATGGTTAAAATAAAGATTAAGTAAAATAAAGTGTGTAAGGCCCCTGACAGAAAGGGTGAGATCATGGTGTGAATTGCTTTTCTTTCCTCACCTTCAGATTTTATCATTCTATTGAGAATGAAGTGAGAATTTTTATTATTATGTCCTGTGGTGAGCAACCTAACTTTGCTTTGCATTATGAATTTTAACAAAAATCCAAAGCCAAGACCCTATTTTAAATATTCTTAAAATTTATTTCATAAATGTTGAAAATAAAATGAAATTGAACTGGATATGTATGAGCAAATTTGTATCCTTCTGCAGTAAATGATAAATGGATATCTGGTTTCCTGACATGTCAACAGGGAAGAGTTTTCAATGTAAATAACTTATTTTAACATAAGGAACTAAACATAGACTGAAGCAGCTTCTATATTTGTTATTTCATTATCATTAGAAGGAAAAACTAAATTTTACTATTCCAAAATCAAAGTTACTTTGAATTGAAAGATATATTCCATATCAACATGTACAACAGGAAATAACTTCATCCAGCAGGTTAACTCAATGTTATATTTGGAATTCTGTTTTATTGATGAAATATCTTGGTGGACCCACAAAGCACTGCAAAATAAAAATAAGTATTTATTTTGGTATAGAGGAGCAATGAGTGGCACTTGTCCCAAATATAATCCAGGACCAAATCATCCACATGGTATAAATTCTGTGGAACTGAAAGTGAACTACCTGTCTGGGTATTTGAGTACACCCACAAGAGTGTTTAATTTCAAAATAAATAAATAAATAAAATTATAATATTTCTGTTTGTAGTAGTACATAAAGCAGGCCTTTTTGTAGTATGAATGATCATTTGATTGAGAAGAGATATAAAGATTGCTATTTTGAGTTCATTATCCACTTTGTTCCACAGTAAGGTATGTTAAATCATTTGTATCAAATTTGGTGATGATGAATTTTTGAGGGGTTTCACCCTTTACCAGATAAATTCTAGAATGATTAGACTCATTTTAATAGCCACAGTGGACTGTAAATTAAGTTTAAAAGGATGAAAATATTAAGGATCTGGAAGAATATTAATCCAAGTGGATTAACATAATGAAAATCAGAAAATTTTAGAAACTAATTTTCCTTAAATGAGAGGTTTTCTCATGTATTAGAGAAGGACATAGGACAAAAATAAAACAATGATGAGTTGCAGTATCTGAAAAAAATAACATTTTTAGTGAGCATTTTTTAAGAGATATAAGTATACTCATTCATATATAAGCTTTATATAGTGAATAATTAATATAATTTATAAATAAGTACATATATAGTGAAGATTTAAAGTGTAAATTGAAGATTTAAAAGCATACTTGTAAATAACTCATGAATCAAAGATGATCTCATAATTGAAACCTAAATAATACTTAGAAATGAATAATAAAACACATTGTACCAATTACAGAAGAATGCAGTGAAAATGGTATTTAAAAAGAAAAGTATAGCTGATAAATAGTTTTATCAAATAACAACAAACTGGAAATAAATGAGTTCAGCAACCTATGTAAGAACAAAGAAATGGAATGGAGAAAATAGAAGAAAGAATATAAATAAAATAACGGCAGAAATTAATAAAATGGAAAACAAATCTACAAAAGAATCAAAAGACAGAAGTTGGTTTTTGCATAACTAATTTAAATATATTCATATAAATAAACAAATGAATGAATGAATAAAAATGAAGGAACAAAGAAAGAAAAATCTGTGTCACATTTAAATAGAAGAAGAAAAATTTTAAAAGGAGAAGGCTCAAGTAAACAAAATTAAGAATGAATATAAGAGCATTGTTAAGGACACAACAGAGATTATAAAGATAAAATAATTCTAATTACATTAAATTGATAAATTAAAAAACCTATAATAAATAAATCATCTAGCACAATGTAACTTATCACAATTGATTCATGAATATCTCACTAATCTCAGAACATTTTAAAATTTTGAAGATTTATATATACCATTTCTTTCTATGAAGATAGTATAACCTAAATATCAAAACTTGATATAGATCATGTAAGAAAAGAACATGTATTTCAATTTTAGTCATTAGCATGAATGCAAAAAATTCTAAATACAATATTACCAAACCAAGTATATTAGCATATAGAGTATATCATCTTTGTATATAGTTAGTTGTATACTATGATCAAATGTGCAGATTAAAAGAATAGGTTTGAATAAAATTGATATATTTAACCTTTTTTGACTTAATATGACTATTTTGTCATATGCAATTAACTATTAAATGAAATTCAACACCAATTCATGGTAATTTTTTTTTAAAAATTAAATAATCTGAAAGGAACCTCTTACTTGAAAACAAGTTCTATAAATGTGAACATCTACCCAACCCTATGGAACACATGTCCTCATGGATTAAATGTGAGAAGTAATCTTTAACAAGTCAGGAGAAAGATGAGGATGTCAATAAACACAGCTTTTTAAAATATGTTACTGAAGTTCCTAGTCAATGCAGTGAAAATAACTTCATTTAAAAAAATAAATGTACATGACTAAAAGTTTTAGGCTAGTTTTAACAGTGTGCTGTAAGTTCACAGAGGATAGTTTTGGCTGCAGCATTACATGCAAGGATGACAAATCTGTATCCTGAATAGGTGTCTATTCCAGAAAGAACAAAGTGCTGTCCCTTTGATAATGGAAGCAGTCCTATGTGGACTACCTGACACCTTTTAGCTGGTTATTCACCCTGGGGTGTGATGCCCCCATATCACGCAGTCAGTGTTGGTCTCTGCCACAGGCAGGTTACACACTTAGTGGTGGCCATTCCCAGGTTAGCCTTGCTGAATGGAAGTTTATTCCACTGAGCCACACATAGCTTCCATACCTACCATATGGCCACTTAATTTTTTTTTTTTCATTTTTTAAATTGAAGTATGGCTGATTTAAAATGTGTTAGTTTCTGGTGTATAGCAAAGTGATTCAGATATAGATAGACAGATACATACATAGATAGATGATAGATAGATTAATATATAGATATAGATAAATATAGATAGATATAGACATAGATATATCCATTCTCATATTTTTTCCATTATAGTTTATTACAAGATATTGAATATAGTTCTCTATGTTGTACAGTAAGACCTTGTTACCTTGTCATTTATCAATTTTATATATAGTTGTTTGTATCTGCTAATCCCAAATTCCAATTTATCCCTTCCCCCTTTTCCCCTTGGTAACCGTAAGTGTGTTTTCTATGTCTGTGAGTCTGTTTCTGTTTTATAAATAAGTTCATTTGTACCATTGTTTAGATTTCACATAGAAGTGATATCATGTGATATTTGTCTTTGTCTGACTTACACTTAGTATGATCTCTAGGCCCATCCATGTTGTTGCAAATGGCATTATTTCATTCTTTTTCTATGACTGAGTAATATTCCATTATTGTATATATGTACCACACCTTCTTTATCCATTCATCGGTTGATGGGTGTTTAAGTGCATCCATGTCTTGGCTATTGGTCACTTTGATCATGATCCCACTGGGTGATGACAGGGTTGGCTGAGGAAAGAGGCTTACTGGTCCATAGAATGGGTCATTCTATCCACTTGCTTACTGTAATCTTTCTCTGCCAAGGTCACCTTTTGATGAGCATTCACATGGGACACAAGTATCTTTACATATTTTTGCCCATTTAGACAGGTCTACCCATATACCTTTTCCCTAATTTCTTTGTCACCAATTTTCCAACTGTGTTTCTTCCAAGTCCCTGATCATTCGGTCAAATTATTGGCCACAGCCCAAGAATTTGTATATAATGGCATGTCTGATCATTTCTCTTTCCAAGCAAAGTGCACACCCAGGTGCACTTTTCCAAGTCCTGCCCCCTGGGAACATTTCCCTTCACCACTGTACAGGGATGGCCCAAAAAGGGGCAGTAGTGCTGCAGTTGTCCACTATCAGGTGGTGCCTGCATATCATGCAGAACCATCCATAATCCAGACCCAAGTCTTTTCTTCCTCTGTCAACTGGTCATAGGGAGCTCCCCATAAACCCCTAGGTGAGGCTGGAAGAGAAAAAGCAGTGTAGCAGGAGTGGGGACCATGGGCCTTTGGGTCACTTTTTAATGTAATTTACTTGTGCCTTCAGGGTCTACTCAAGCTTGATCTCACACACGCCACTTCCATTTGGTGATGGAGGGCTGCTGAGCACAGCCAACTTTATGGCTGGATGGGTCACATAACACTCAGCTCGTGGTAGGCAGCTGAGTCATATGGTAAACTGGCAGCCCACAGTTAAGCATTCAGGCTCTACTAAGACTCAGTAGCAGGCCAAGAGCTAGTTCTCAAACGGAGAGTAGTTATCTGTGGAGGATGGCGGGGCTTAACTCCAAAATCCTATGGGCCTGGTGGTGATTCACATATAGAGACCTGACAAAGGCTCCAAACATCATCCACAGGATGGGTTCTGGGACCCAATGGACCCACTGTGAGACAGACTTGAACTAAAACTTCATTGATCATCTGACCTCCATAAGCCCCTACTTTGATTGGAGGACCAGAGTGACTTTTTTGACCTCCCGGAATGAGTGTCAATTCAGAGCCAGTGTCCAGTAGTCCCGAGAAGTCTGATTATTTCCTTTTCCCCAATACACAATTACTCTGGTAAAAGGCCATAGGTCTATTTGGGGAAGGATGGGAAAAAGATTAACCGTATAAATTTTCAGTAGTGTGCTTGATTCCTTCCTCAAGGGGACTTGGCCTCCCTTTTATTCTTGAGGCTCTGGGTCTATAAACTGACTCAAGTCTAAGAATTAATTGAAAGATCATGACTCTCTGTTTTATGATTTATTCAGGTTAGACTTTTGCTCACTTGACCTAGAATTTCTCTGCTTATACAGATCAAGTTAATAATTTAGTAAGCTTCCCATCTATTTCACTTCTAGGAACACAGTAATCAACTAGGCACCATAGGTTTTTGGAACTCAGACTATTCTGATTGCTGCTTCAACTCTGCAATCCATTATGATAACCACACCTGCCTTGTCTTTGGTGGTTGGGTGCCACAATTGACCCCTGCCACCTTGGGAGCCAATTACATCCACTGCATTTATGTTGCCCAATTAAGTCACAATAGTTCTCACTGAGGTCTATCCTACAGAGAAAAGCAATCCCGGAGCTATTCAGGGATGCTGGGGTTCTCCCCCCAAATTTCTTTCTCACAATTGTGGTGAAAGGTATGTCTTTTGGACCCTCCCAGGGTGGGTGAGCAGGTCTCCCATGACAAATCCCATCTCCCTAAGACCCTGAATCTGAATCCCTTCTTCCACAGTAAATGAAGGCAGCTCTGGCATTTCCAATTCACTGAGGGTCACCTTTTGGCCATGTTTCAGTCAACCAACAAACTAAACTGTTAGAGTGCTTTCTAAGCTGAACGCTAAATTCAGAATCTCTGCTTAGTGGGCCCATGTTCATAAATTTGGCCTGATCCGAATTTATGTTCCTTTCACAATTAACCCACACCCTTAGTATTGTTGACTTAAAAAATATTCACAACCTATGGACTTCCCTGGTGGCGCAGTGGTTAAGAATCCGTCTGCCAATGCAGGGGGCACAGGTCTGAGCCCTGGTCTGGGAAGATCCCACATGCCACGGAGCAAATAACCCCACGAGCCACAGCTACTGAGCCCGTGTGCCACAACTACTGAAGCCCACGTGCCTAAAGCCCGTGCTCCACAACAAGAGAAGTCACCACAATGAGAAGCCCGTGCACCGCAACGAAGAGCCGTCCCCGCTTTCCACGACTATAGAAAGCCGCGCACAGCAACGAAGACCCAACGCAGCCAAAAATAAATAAGTAAATAAATAAATGTATTAAAAAAATATTTGCAACCTAAAAGCTGAGAGTTATGCTTTATTTGATGAGAATTTTTAAGACCTCAAGCCCAGGAGGCAGCATCTCAAGTAACCGTGAGAGAACTGCTCCAAGGAGGTGAGGGAGAAGCCAGGATATATAGGAGTTTTTCAACAAAGGGCAGGTCGCCTGAACGTCAGAAGATTATTGTTAATTAAAGAAAACCAGATATCCCAAGTTAAGGAATTTAGTACTTTTCTATGTATGGCAACATCTTATGTAAAAACCCAAACAAACTTTTTTGGCAAACCCAGTACGAGAGTCTGGGCTCAGTGAAATCATTCCTTTGATATGCACCTCAGCTATCTGGGACCAACATCCTGTATTTTCTCATCCTGAGTTTCCTCAGGGCTCACCATGGAGAGTGGCTGCAGTCTGATGGCTGCTAGATGGCAGGTGTTCTTTCCTTCCTGAGTTTCCCCAGGGCTCACGTTGGAGGGCTGTGATGCTGATGACTGTGACATCCTTTGTTTACTCACATGGCAGGAAATATTCCATTCCTAAATATCCATCTCACACGGGTTCCCCAGATTTCTGTCTGTAGAAATTAGAGAATTCAAATAGTTCTTTTGGAGTATAACACATCTCCTCATTGTTCTTCACCTTTAGGGGCCTGTGGGGATTGAGTTTGGTTGAACGTGTAACAGCAGAGGGGTGGTGTTGGGGGCGGGATCCTGAGGAGAATCAGCAGAGTCTTGCAAGGCAGCTGCCTCAGCGGCGGCCACTACAGTTTCCTCAGACAGTACAAGGTTAATCCCTTCAGATGGAGATGGAGAAGCAGGTATCACGGAATGGGGGTTGGGAGACTTCTTCCACTGGCAAAGAAGATTCACCAGAATTCAGGGGCTCGGTGTCCTGAGCTTCATTCTGGTCTTCCTGCAAATTACCATCGCAATTCGTAGGATCAGAGTCTTTCCCAGGCAATGCCCTCACTTTATCAGTGGATGCCTTGAAAGGCTGGGAGTTCAACTTTTGCATAATTCAGCCACTCACAGGGTGAGAGTTCACATTTGATTTTCAGTAATTGCAAGCTCTGCAACTTGAAGAGATAAGAGTCTCCTAGGACTCACAGACAAGTTTTGAGGTCGTCTCTGTGGCCCCTGAGCTGGGAAATTGAATCCCTGAGCTCACCTTCTTCTCGCACCACTTTGTCCAGAGACATGAGGAGCAACCAGCCAACATTATTGTATTTGTTAGTTTTCAAAAAATGTTCAAATGTATCAGATCCAGAGTCACTCAGCTCCGTGCTTCTTATAAGTGGTTGGTTAGGAGAAAATGCAGATATTTTGTGTATCTGTATTGCTAGAACACATCCATGGATTATCAGTGCTCTCTCTTCTACTGGAAATAGAGTCATTAGCATCTTTAAACCTAATCAGATTAGAGGATGTATTCCAGAATTTCAGGAACTAATTCAGAAAATTCAACATTCTGTACCTCTAGAATCACCCTCAGTATCAAAAATCTGAACTAGTCAGAGTTCTCCATAACCTTTGTCCCTTGACATGGAATATTCTACAGCTCCAAGGAGAAGATAACCCTGAAGTCTATACAGTTTGCCACCAGTGTGAAGTCTAATGTCTATAATTATACAGTCTCTCGAGCTTAACGATAGACAATCAACCCCACAGTGGTGAAGCATGAAAAGAATAATCTCAACAAAAATCTTGTTCAGAAAAAAGAGTGGAAAACAGGAATCTGTGGCTGATGTAAATTCTCCTGGTCAGGAAGAGAGAAAATGCTCGTTTCTGAAAGGAGACCCCATGCCTCAGGATGAAGGCTGGAAGACTCTGGCTTTCTGGGAAGAGCACCCTGTCCACAATCTATGTTCACAATCTACAACCACATCTTTATGGGACCTTGGAGCTAAATATCCTTCTATGAGGCTGTCCAGCTTTCACACCAAGTTCTGCTTGCATGGCTTCAACAGCAATCGGCTTTCTCTAAGTTTGAACATCATCGACTACAGGTCTTGGTGTGTGCCTGTGTAATTATTTTTAATCTCCTAATTCATTTTCTTAAGAATCAACTGGCTTCTTGTCTATTTGCTTCTGGTCAATTTCATGCATAAATAACCAGAACTAAAGACCACTTGGAGACCTCCTTATTTGTTCCTTTGCTACTTCAATTTCCCAAGGATGGATGGTTCAAAATGCGGGGAATATTAATAATAAGCCACTCAATTCCTCTTCTGTTGCTTTGTGTAACACCAACGTTTTCTTTTCCACTAATTCTCGAGACATTGCTTCTTCAAAATACCATAGCATTGAACTTAGCCTGTCTCTCCTTAGGTGTTTGTTTGGTGTCAAAGGTTTGGCTTATTTATTTTTCTCTCATTTTATTCTCAAACAAATATCTGAGGCAGAAAGGCCTGGCATTATTCGTAGAAGTGATTGTGGAAGACGTCAAAGCTCAAAGTGTTGAACAGATGTCCCAAGGCAGCATAGCTGGATGTGTGGTGGTCCTGGGATGAGAATTCTGTACCCTGATTCCTGATTCAGAATCCATGTGTTCTACCACAAAGTGTACTAACACTGTGGCTTACTGACCATCCTCAAAACTTCCTATTAGTGGCAATATTAAATACACACCTTGAAAATTATTCCTTCCGAGGAATAGCTACTTCAACTCCTTGAGCTGAAAAGCCATGCCATTGTCCTAGTGCAGACACAAGCTGAAGGAAATGCTCTTACAACCTCTTCTCTGACCAGCTGAGTTTCCATGGGAGTGAATTACATCTGAGAGAATCACTACTATTGCCATTGGCTCTCCATCATTAGCTTGCATCAGAACCACTTGGAGTGCTGGTTAAAAAGAAGGTTGCTCTGTCCCACCCCCAGAGTTTCAAAGTCAATAAGTCTAGGGTGGGGCTTAAAAAGGTGCCTATCAGGTCCCCAGATGTGTTAGTCCCAGGACCACACTTTGAGAAACTCTTTGTTAATATTGGTTATGTGTTAACTTGACTGGGCCATGGTGCCCAGATATTTGCTCAGACATTATTCTAAGGTGAAGGTATTTCTGGATGAGATTAACCTCTAAAGATTAAAACAGATCACTCTCCCTGATGTGGGTGGCCCTCACCCAACCATTTGAAGGCTGTAATAGAACAAAAAGTCTGATCCTGCCCTGCTTTAGAGAGAATTCCTCCTGTCTGGCTGCTTGAAACTAGGACAATGGCTTTTTCCTGCTCTCAGACTTGGACTGGAATAACCCCATCAACTCTCTTGGGTGTCCAGCTTGCTGACTTACCTTGCAGTTCTTGGGATGTGTTAGCCTCCATAATCATACACACACACACACACACACACACACACACACACACGCCTTATTAGTTCTGCTTCCCTAGAGAACCTAATACACTGCCGCTAAAAGGAACTTGTCCAGGTCACAGTGAATATTGGAAATGTGAGACAGGCTGATATTCAAAAAGAGGATGACAGATTAAAAAAAAAAAAAAAAAAAATGGAGCCAAGTAAGCAGCAGAGACAAGGCTTGGAATTCCATAGGCATTCAGTTTCTGTGCAAACATTCTTGTTTTATTTCCCCCCAGCTCTTGGTAATCAAAATGACCATTCACAGAATGCATTTGTCAACCCAGCTGTATTTGAGGGATATTTTTTTTCTCACAGAAATGAATGGCTCCCTTTAAACAAGCCCATTCTCAGCTCCCGCCCTAGACCTTTAAAAAGCATATTGATTATACACAATGCAGTTGCAGCAGGCAGACTCTCCCACCCGCTCCACTGGGCCTGTCTACCTACCCCCCTCTGGCACTGCTCACCTTCTCACTCTTTGCTGTTCCTCAGTCTTTCTTTCCCCTGTTACAACACGAACCACATTGTGCCATGTTATTGGTTTTCTGTCTCTTCCACTGATTTTTGGACACTTAAGGGCCGAGTCTATATTTCTTCACCTTTGTGTTCTCTATGCTTCTCCACTGCCACAGAATTACTCCTGATAGATTTTACATGTGCAGGGATGTGGCTGAAAAATCATAAGAATGAACATGGGTTCAATAACAGAGATGCCATATATGCCCAATGATCCTAAACTCAGTGAATAAATAAACTAGTGAATAAGATTATTACTTAAATTTAAAACTTAAGCAAAGGGAGTCAGGATAATATAGTGATTATAATCCTGAGCTTTAGATTAAGATAAGTGGGAATTTAGCAAGGTGCTTAAACTCTCTCAACCTCAGTGTTGTTATAGAAAAAATTAAGGCAATACCAGTACTTCCTGGTACAATACAGAGGAATATTGTATGTATCAGGGAAGATGAAACACATAAATCCCTAAGGCCAGGATCTAAGCAGTATTTAAATATTAGCAATTATGATTTTATTTAATTTCCTATGGCCTATAAATTGCTTTGACTGCTCCATCTAAGATATAAGTATTCCTCACTACTCTGATCAAGGGTTAAAAGTAACAGAACTGATTGTCAAAAGTTGAGAGTGTCCTCCTGAATTCAGAACATTTTAAGTCCTGTGGTACATTTGCTTAGGTTTTGCAATAGTTTAAAAATCAGATCAAAATATGTATATATTTTTTTCAGCTGAGTATACTCTCTTCCCTATATGCAAATGTATTAAGACTGAGGTGGGGATGTGACTAGAGGAGACCTTTGGGGTGACTATTAAAAAATGCAGATCACAACATACACTACAGATGAGTAAATAAATTTGGTTGGAAGTACTCCTTGGCATAAGCCCTCCTGGAGTCCACCCTTAGTCCCACCAAAGAGCCTGTAGGCTCCAGTGCTGCATCACCTCAGGCCAAACAACCAACAGGGAGGGAACTCAGCCCCACCCATCAGCAGACAAGTGGATTAGAGTTTTACTGAGTTCTGCCCAACAGAGCAACAACCAGCTCTACCCACCACCAGTACTTCCCATCAGGAAGCTTGCACAAGCCTCTTAGATAGCCTCATCCACCAGAGGGCAGACAACAGAAGCAAGAAGAACTACAATCCTGCATCCTGTGGAAAGATAAACACATTCACAGAAAGATAGACAAAATGAAAAGGGAGAGGGCTATGTACCAGTTGAAGGAACAAGATAAAACCCCAGAAATGCAACTAAATGAAATGGAGATAGGCAACCTTCCAGAAAAAGAATTCAGAATAATGATAGTGAAGATGAACCAGGACTTCAGAAAAGAATGGAGGCAAAGATCGAGAAGATGCAAGAAGTGTTTAACAAAAACCTAGAAGAATTAAAGAACAAACAAACAGAGATGTACAATACAATAATAGAAATGAAAAATATACTAGAAGGAATCAATAGCAGAATAACTGAGGCAGAGGAAAGGACAAGTGACCTGGAAGACAGAATGGTGGAATTCACTGCTGCAGAACAGAATAAAGAAAAAAGAATGAAAAGAAATGTAGACAGCCTAAGAGACCTCTGGGACAACATTAAACACACCAACATTCGCATTATAGGGGTCCCAGAAGGAGAAGAGAGAGAGAAAGGACCCAAGGAGATTTTTGAAGAATCGAAAATTCCCTAACATGGGAAAGGAAATAGCCACCCAAGTCCAGGAAGTGCAGAGAGTTCCAGGCAAGATAAACCCAAGGAGAAACCTGCCGAGATACATAGTAATCAAATTGACAAAAATTAAAGACAAAGAAAAATTTTTATAAGCAACAAGGGAAAAATGACAAATAACATACAAGGGGACTCCCATAAGGTTAACAGCTGATTTCTCAGCAGAAACTCAACAAGCCAGAAGGGAGTGTCATGATATATTTAAAGTGATGAAAGGGAAAAACCTACAAACAAGATTACTCTACCCGGAAAGGAGTTACAGGGGAAAAAATGTAAAAAACACAAACACATGGATGCTAACAATACGTTACTAAATAACCAAGAAATCACTGAAGAAATCAAGGAGGAAATAAAAAAAAACCCTAGAGACAAATGACAATGAAAACACGACATTCCAAAACCTATGGGATGCAGAAAAAGCAGTTCTAAGACGGAAGTTTATAGCAATGCAATCCTACCTCAAAAAACAAGAAAAATCTCAAATAAACAATCTAACCTTACACCTAAACGAACTAGAGAAAGAAGAACAAACAAAACCCAAAGTTAGTAGAAGGAAAAAAATCATAAAGATCAGAGCAGAAATAAATAGAAACTGAAAACAATAGCAAAGATCAATAAAACTAAAAGCTGGTTCTTTGAGAAGATAAACAAAATTGATAAAGCTTTAGCCAGACTCATCAACAAAAAGAAGGAGAGGACTCAAATCAATAAAATTAAAAATGGAAAAAGAGACATTACAATGGACACTGAAGAAATACAAAGCATCCTAAGAGACTACTACAAGCAATAAATTTTATTGTCTATGCCAATAAAATGGACAACCTGGAAGAAATGGACAAATTCTTAGAAAGGTATAACCTTCCAAGTCTGAAGCAGGAAGAAATAGAAAATATGAACAGACCAATCACAAATAATGAAATAGAAACTGTGATTAAAAATCTTCCAACAAACAAAATCCAGGATCAGATGACTTCACAGATGAATTCTACCAAACATTTAGAGAAGAGCTAACATCCATCCTTCTCAAACTCTTCCAAAAAATTGCAGACGAAGGAACACTCCCAAACACATTCTATGAGGCCACCATCACCCTGATACCAAAACCAAAGATGTCACAAAGAAAGAAAACTACAGGCCAATATCACTGATGAACATAGATGCAAAAATCCTCAACAAAATACTAGCAAACAGAATCCAACAGCACACTAAAAGGATCATACACCATGATCAAGTGGGGTTTATCCCAGGAATGCAAGGATTCTTCAATATACGCAAATCAATCAATGTGATACACCATATTAACAAACTGAAGGAGAAAAACCATATGATCATCTCAATAGATGCAGAAAAAGCTTTTGACAAAATTCAACACCCGTCGCTGATAAAAGCCCTCCAGAAAGTAGGCATAGAGGGAACTTACCCCAACATAATAAAGACCACATATGACAAACCCACAGCCAACATTGTTCTCAATGGTGAAAAACTGAAACCATTTCCACTAAGATCAGGAAACAAGACAAGGTTGCCCACTCTCACCACTATTATTCAACATAGTTTTTGCCACAGCAATCAGAGAAGAAAAAGAAATAAAAAGAATCCAAATTGGAAAAGATGAAGTAGAACTGTCACTGTTTGCAGATGACATGATACTATACATAGAGAATCCTAAGGATGCTACCAGAAAACTACTAGAGCTAATCAATGAATTTGGTAAAGTAGCAGGATACAAAATTAATGCACAGAAATCTCTTGCATTCCTATACACTAATAATGAAAAATCTTAAAGTGAAATTAAGAAAACACTCCCATTTACCATTGCAACAAAAAGAATAAAATATCTAGGAATAAACCTACCTAAGGAGACAAAAGACCTGTATGCAGAAAATTATAAGACACTAATGAAAGAAATTAAAGATGATATAAACAGATGGAGAGATATACCATGTTCTTGGATTGGAAGAATCAACATTGTGAAAATGACTCTACTACCCAAAACAATCTACAGATTCAATGCAACCCCTATCAAACTACCACTGGCATTTTTCACAGAACTAGAAAAAAAATTCACAATTTGTATGGAAACACAAAAGACATTGAACAGCCAAAGCAATCCTGAGAAAGAAAAATGGAGCTGGATGAATCAGGCTCCCTGGTTTCAGACTATACTACAAAGCTACAGTAATCAAGAGAGTATGGTACTGGCACAAAAACGAAGTATAGATCAATGAAACAGGATAGAAAGCCCAGAGATAAACCCACTCATATATGGTCACCTTATCTTTGATAAATGAGGCAAGAATATACACTGTAGAAAAGACAGCCTCTTCAATAAGTGGTGCTGGGAAAACTGGACAGCTACATGTAAAAGAATGAAATAGAACACTCCTTAACACCATACACAAAAATAAACTCAAAATGGATTAAAGACCTAAAGGTAAGGCCAGACACTATAAAACTCTGAGAGGAATACATAGGCAGAACACTCTATGACATAAATCCCAGCAAGATCCTTTTTGACCCACCTCCTAGAGAAATGGAAATAAAAACAAAAAGAAACAAATGGGACCTAATGAAACTTAAAAGCTTTTGCACAGCAAAGGAAATCATAAACAAGAAGAAAATACAACTCTCAGAATGGGAGAAAATATTTGCAAATGAAGCAACTGACAAAGGATTAATCTCCAAAATTTACAAGCAGCACATGCAGCTCAATATCAAAAAAGCAAACAACCCAATCCAAAAATGGGCAGAAGACCTAAATAGACATTTCTCCAAAGAAGATATACAGATTGCCAACAAACACATGAAAGAATGCTCAACATCATTAATCATTAGAGAAATGCAAATCAAAACTACATTGAGGTATCATCTCACACCAATCAGAATGGCCATCATCATAAAATTTACAAACAATAAATGCTGGAGAGGGTGTGGAGAAAAGGGGACCCTCTTGCACTGTTGGTGGGAATGTAAATTGATACAGCCACTATGGAGAACAGTATGGAGGTTCCTTAAAAAACTAAAAATAGAACTACCATATGACCCAGCAATCTCACTACTGGGCATATACCCTGAGAAAACCATAATTCAAAAAGAGTCATGTACCACAATATTCACTGCCACTTTATTTACAATAGCCAGGAAATGGAAGCAACCTACGTGTCCATGAACAAATGAATGGATAAAGAAGATGTGGCACATATATACAATAGAATATTACTCAACCATAAAAAGAAACGAAATTGAGTCATTTGTAGTGAGGTGGATGGACCTAGAGTCTGTCATACAGAGTGAAGTAAGTCAGAAAGAGAAAAACAAATACCCTATGCTAACACATATATATGGAATCTAAAAAACAACAACAAAAAATGGTCATGAAGAACCTAGGGGCAAGATGGGAATAAAGATGCAGACCTACCAGAGGGTGGACTTTAGATTGGGGGAGGGGGAATGGTAAGCTGGGACAAAGTGAGAGAGTGGCATGAACATATATACACTATCAAATGTAAAATAGATAGCTAGTGGGAAGCAGCCGCATAGCACAGGGAGATCAGCTCGGTGCTTTGTGACCACCTAGAGGGGTGGGATAGGGAGGGTGGGAGGGAGGGAGACGCAAGAGGGAAGTGATATGGGTATATATGTATATGTATAACTGATTCACTTTTTTTTTTAATTAATTTATTTATTTTTGGCTATGTTGGGTCTTCGTTTCTGTGTGAGGGCTTCCTCTAGCTGAGGCAAGCGAGGGCCATTCTTCATTGAGGTGCGCGGGCCTCTCACTATCGCAGCCTCTCTTGTTGTGGAGCACAGGCTCCAGACGCGCAGGCTCAGTAGTTGTGGCTCATGGGCCTAGTTGCTACGCGGCGTGTGGGATCTTCCCAGACCAGGCCTCGAACCCGTGTCCCCTGCATTGGCAGGCAGATTCTCAACCACTGCGCCACCAGGGAAGCCCCCTGATTCACTTTTTTATAAAGCAGAAACTAACACACCATTGTAAAGCAATTATACTTCAACAAAAATGTTAAAAGAAAATTCATTTACAACGTTATCACAGTGGTTCTATTTCCTAAAAATTTCCTGCAATTGATATGTACAGGCACAAAAGTATCTAGGTCCAAAAATATTTTATATTATTGGACATTTACATCTTTTAGTAGTGATTTCTATCAAAATATAATAAAAATGGTAATCCACATGCTAATTAATGATAAGAATAATCTAAGTAAAATGAGAGGATTAATAAACTGTTGAGAATTTTAAAAAGGAATAGAAGTTGAATCTATTGTCATAATAACATTTCAAACAGGTGAACAAATCAGAAGATGTGGCTTTCTTCATTGCTTAATTTAAATATATTCATTTCCATTATGATTTCTGGAGAATAAGGAACCTGATCATAGATCAGGAGATAATCAGGGCTCAGAGAAAACCAAGTCCTTAATCAGTGACAAGCTGTATCAAGTTAATAATAGAAATGAATATATAGATGGGATACAGGTACACAGATTTCAGTCACATTGGATACTTGAGACAAATGTGCAAAGATACGGTGCTTGCTAAAGTGTATTGCTTTTGTTTATTAATGAGTGTGTCTAGTTCACGCTTCATGCAAGCCTAGTGGCCAACTGTTCAATGTGGTCCCATCTCCACTATTTAGACCCTCAAAAAATGAAGACACGAAAGACTAAAAATGAAACAAAAGAATAGGAAAAAATGTTTACTATTTGGTGAAACCTAGAGCAAAGCTTACTTAATCTTCCCTTCATATTTATTTTTGTCTGTGCTCCTCTGTGTCCTACACTATCCATTTTAAAAGCACCATTTGCATTTAAAGGTAAAGGTGAAAAGATATTGTTTGGAAATATAATAAATTTTTAAAGGTCATCTATTCAGAAGACAAAGAATATCATGTTTTGTTTTCTCTCACCCAGACTAGCTTCCTCTGGCCCAATCAGAAGTCTTGATTTTGAAGCTGGAATGTGGGGAAGGAAGAGGGCAGAGGGAAGGATAACGGACTTTGAAGCGCATCATACTTTTTATCCAGTCTTCTAAACTAAGCAGTAGGACCCAAGTATAAGGAAATATTGAGAAATTTAGTGTCTTGCCTTTTAAGAAACACCTTTATTAGGCATAAGTAGCATAAATGTAATGTCAGTGTTGCAAGTAAATGTTTTTTTGGACTACTTTGTAAACATGGATATTAATTCAGAAATTTCATGTCAGCACACTAAGTACATCTGAACATGTGACATTTTAACAGTTGATAATAAACTGTTCATTTCCAGTTGACAGAAAACCCAAGCCTGTAAAAAACTGAATAATGTGGAGATTTTACTCTGATAATATTTTATTTAAAGCTTTTGGGAACAATGTAGCATTGCCCTATTTCTTTATATATGAATAACATCATTTCAAAATATATATGTATATACATTGTCCTTTTGCTTAAAGAGTATTTCCATGAGGATTTACTGGAATGTTTAACAGTGTGCTTCCCACCTGATAAGCTAATTCAAAATTATTATTCACTCTGTGTTGACAAGATGCTTGCCATTCTGAAATTAAGTGTATTGTCAAATAGTCCCTTTGATGTTTGGCCCTTCCTCTTGGTAGGTTGGGTTTTAATTTGTGGTCTGGACACTCTGTTATATATCCCAATAATAGAGCTAAATAAGACAGAACTTCCCACATGAGGTATAAAATCCTCTGATTTCCCCAAACTTGAACTAGAATTGTAAGAACACTAATTCTGGGAATAAGATGAAGTAAATTATTCATAAATGAGTGACTTTAAAACAGAAAATGACTAATTGCACATTTTTAAAGATTCTAAATAATGGCAATTAATTCAAGGTAATGACTAAAGAAAAAAAATTAAATGATTTGAAATTGTAGTAATAGAGTATAAAACCTTTAGGATGTGACTTTTACACATTGTTTTATAAGTATCTTAAAAGTGTCCTCTTTCCAAGGTATGGGACCAAAGACATATATGACACTCATTGGACTTTGTATTTTCAAGAAACTTCCTCCCTCAAAATATTTTATTAAAATGGACAGGAAATTAAAAGCTTTATAAGAGCCACTGATTTTCATCTCAAACAACTTTCTCTTTGATAATTTAAAAATAAAATGCTACCTAGTATTTGTTAATTGGATATCATTTAAAAGCTTTGATCACACCCTCTTTGGACAAGTGTTAGTGAAAATCCAGAAATAATTTATATGCAAACAAAATGTACAAGGGAAACATGCACATTCACCTCATTCCCTACATCCTCTCACACGTATGGGTAGAAATTTAGTGAGACATATGTCCCTTATTTTCACAAGTGAATCAATTCTTTTTTTCCCTTGATTGACTTTCAGGGTATATAGATCTGACTTTAAGCCTTAATAAGTACAAAAAATACCTGAATGTTTTGCTGTGAAAAATAATATTGATGCGTAACTGAAGTATATAAGGTATGTCTCATTGTTGCCTCCAATTTTATCTATGGATCAAACCAGATTGGGGCATATATACGTCAACCTTTTTCGGTAGTATGATACAGGTATTAATGAAAAATCGTTATTTAAAACAAAGGTTAAGAGAAGAAAAAGTTACCTATTTTATTTATGCAAAGGCATTGAAGGCATTTTTTCCTGCATCCCACAGGCCTGTCCCCCACCCTCCATCCCAGATATGTTCATTAGTTGAACTAAAGGGAGACATGTATTTTCATTTTCTAGTTCCATAGATTTACTTTATTTTTATCTAATAGATTCTATATTGCAAATTATCCAGTTATAACATAGGTTGGGACAGTTTAGCATGTGTAAGAATTACCTGGAGATCTTTTTAAAATGCTGCTTCCCAGACCTTGTCATCAAAATTTCTAATCCCAGCAATTTGTATCCCAGAAACTTGCATTGTTAACAGGCACTGAAAGTGACTCTGGTACAGCCTGATTTCCGTCCCCGATTTTACTTCCTCCAACGCAATGGGGGGGGAATGTTCCCCCTAACATTTACTACAATGTTTTTGAGAAACCCTTCACCCTTTTCATAGTTTACTTTGGATTCTTTAATTTGTCCATTTCAATCTTAAATTTGCTTCTGGATTCTTAATCAAGTTTTTTGAAAGTGTGTACCTATTTTATTTATTATTATTATTTTTAGCCTTAAGCATAAATTTAATTTTCTCCAAGAATAGGACCTTTTAAGAATCTTACTAATGAAGCTTCTCTGTAGATCATTTAACCATCAAACTCCACACAGCAAAATAATTTCATAAAAATAAAAATTACTGTCCGCCTTTTAAGAAGTTTTTTTTTAAATTAAAGAATTAAAAAATTAAAAATTAAAAAAATTATTTAAAAAATTTTAAAATTTTTAAATTTTATAAGATTAAAGTGTATAAGATTAAAGTGTACAACATGTTGATTTGATACCGTTACATTGCAAAATGTTACCACCATAGTGTTAGCTAAATCCTGCACCACATCACATAATTACCTTTTCTTTTTTTTGTGGTGAGAACATTTAAGATTTACTCTCTCAGCAAGTTTCAAGTATATAATAACAATATTATTAACTATAGTCACCATGCTGTACATTAGATCACCAGGACTTATTCATCATACAACTGGAAGTGTAACCTTTGACCAACATCTCCTCATTTCCCCCACCTCCCAGCCCCTGGTAACCACTATTCTACCCTTTGTTTCAAAGAGTTTGGCTTTTTAGACTCCACATACAAGTGCAGTATTTGTCCTTCTCTGTCTGACTTATTTCACTTAGCACAATGCCTTCAAGTTTCATCCATGTTGTTGCAAATGGCAGGGTTTCCGTCTCTCTCGTGGCTGAATAATATTCCATTGTGTATATATACACCAAATCTTCTTTAACCATTTACCTGCTGATGAACACTTTGGTTGTTTCTATATCTTGGCAATTATGACTAATGCTGCAATGAATATGGGACTGCAGATTCTGTTTTCATTTCCTTTGGGTATACACCCAGAAGTGGAATTGCAGGATCATGTGATAGTTCTATTTTTAATATTCTGAGGACCCTCCATACTGTTTTCCATAGTGGCTGCACCAATCTGTAATCCCACCAACAGTGCACAAGGGTACCCTTTTCTCAACATCCTCCCCAACACTCGTTATCTCTTGTCTTTATGGTGACAGCCTTCCTAACAGGTGTGAGGTGATATCTCATTGTGGTTTTGATTTGCATTTCCCTGATAATTAGTGATGCTGAGCACATTTTCATGTACCTGTGGCCATTTGGATGTCTTATTTGGAAAAAAATGTGTCTTCAATTCCTCCACACGTATTGATTTAAAAATGTGTGTACCTATTTTAGCTTCAATATTTCCAGTGTGAAATAACCCTATAGCGTTTTTGCCAACAATATCATATTGCTGGCTATTAGGAAGATTGTAGGCAAGTGAATCTGCTAAACTTTCTCACATCTATCCTGTCTATGTGACATAGTTTTTTAAACCTAAGGTAAGTATCAGATATTTATTTCCATCATATTTTTGGGAGGCAGTGGTGGGGGAGCTCTGTCTCTGAAGATTTAGGCATCCAGCTATTCAATGTATTATCTACTACATGACCCTAATTTTGTTTCTGATAATTTCTATTTCTCTTTCATCATCATCTCTCCTTCCCCCATATTTCTGACTATTGCAATGTCTATATTTTTGAGTCAATTACAAAAACCAGGTATCTTCAGTTTTTACATTACTATTTTGTCCCCAAAATCATGTTTTTAAAATTGAAAATATGGAAAATTTTTCCTAGGATTCCCATTGCTTCAGTGTCACAAACTACTTAGTCAGATATTGGCACCCCTAGCTGTTCCCTTTAGCCATGGGGTAGTGATGCTTGCAGGAGTTCACTCTCATCCCAGCTCACTTGTAGAGTGGGGTTCCATGTTGAACGGGTAGCCCAAGAAGCCTGTAAGTGACCACTTCATGTCAGTGCTCCATTCATAAAGCAAGAGAGTCACTCTAAAAGAAGTATTCCACTGTCCCCACCCGAGGAGCAAAGGTAGAGAGGTGTTTCTCAGAGAGAGAAAGGCCGTAAGAACAGAGAGCTCCATAGGTATCCCTGACTTTATTTAAGACAGATTACGGAGAAGTTCAATCCTAAGGGTGCTGTTAAAAACAATGGAGATTTAGGTGATTAAAAATCAAGGGGCAGCTGGTAGCTCCTTGCTAGCAACAAGCTATTGGACTAGCTATAAATTTACCAGAGCAAACCAAGAAAGTAACAGCTAAAAAGAGCCCACCTAGGGTCAGAAAAGTCTGAAAGACTGACCTTGAAAGCTACTTTTGCAAGAGTGCCTAGCATCAATTGTGTCAGAAGTGGAGCAATTTATGCCCCTCCCCACAGCCTGGCATTGTCATAAGCAATAGAGTAATTAGCTGACAATTAGTGGAGCCTAACATCTGGATGTGATATCAACAGATACAGGCAGCTTAACAGGGATATCATGAAAAGAGACAAAGTCCACTAAAACCAGAGTCCAGAGTGAGTGTCCACATGCCAAAGGCTGCCCATCTAAGCACCAACATCAGTAGTTTCACCCTGTGGGTGTAATAGACTTTAATGGGCATCACTCACAGGTTTTTGTAACATGCCCCAGATTACAGACATAATTTGTCCATACTAGTACTACAGATTCCATTCTCTCTTCCTTGGGGTCAGGCAATATTATTGGTTCCTATTTACCACATCCAATACTTGAAGGGAAGATTTATATGCCTCTGATTTGTAATACTGCATAGAGGAAAATTCCCCAGTCAGACATATTAACCATCTCCCTTATGTATTCAGGTAAAATAAATGCACTTACTTCACATGTTTGAATATAGTAATTTTCATCTAAACTTTTACCTTAATCCCAACAAACTTTACATTATTAACTGTGGCCTATGAGGACCTTACCAACAGATTTTGTTTTTATAGTACCAATAGGGATGCCTTCCCAGAAGAGCAAGGTATACATTTCCATAAAACATTCAGGTAATAGAGACAAAACCTCTTTACATAAAGATAGCTTAAATATTATAATTTCCATCCAAACATTCACCTTAATCCTATCAACACTTGCATTTCTGTATTTTCTTAATTTAATTGCAGCCCCATTGGGATTTCACTGATGAGTTTTGGCACCAAAGTGCATGGGGCTCCCATGTAAAGGAGTCCCCAAACTTCTTTTCTCCCTCTCCTGACAATTGTACTCATTCATGTGCATAAGGATTTAGGTTCCCAGCAGGTAGTTGAGCCAAGGGAACCTGGTACTTTCACCAAAATTTAACTGATTAGATTTTGGGACCATTGCCTAGGAAATTGGAAGTTAGGTTTTCTCATTACTATATTTGCTTTCCAGCTTTCTTAATTCCTTCAAACTAGGGTGAATAAAATAACCAACCAACCAAACAAACAAAAACTAAGATGTGTTTAGGACCTTCAAAGTTGGAGGACCAGCAGGGACTCCTATAGGTCCATCCAAGCCCTGAGAATGTTGCATTATGGTAATTCTTTTGATTCCATTAACATCTGCTTTATTCATTCCATTTCTTAATAACTACTTAAAGATTTCCATTGGCTGGATGATTCATTTGACTTTCCCCTCTGTTTTTTGTTTGTGTATACAAAGAAGAAAAGAAAGACACAATTTACTAAGGAGTGGCAGGAGAGTGGACATTGCTACCAATACTATGGAATATTATAAAGAAGATTATAAATGTTCATAAGTGTTATACAAACATTATACAAACAATATTTTGCCCAAATTAGATAACTTAGCTGAAATGAAAATAAAATCTTAGTATGAAAATTGACTCATAAAATAAATATACAACCAAAATAAATTTACAGCAAGAGGTTTAACAGATTTAAAGATTTTCACAAAGAAATGCTCAGTCTAAAGAATTAATATAAACTCTTTGCAAACTCTTCCAAAAAAATAGAAGAGAATGTAACACTTCCCAACTCATTCAATCAGACCACTATTACACTGTATCAAAATCAGACAAAATATTGCAGAAAAAGAAAACTAGTGCTCAATACATCTCATAAACACTGAATCTTTAGGAAGATATTAGAAAACTAAATTCAGAAACATATAAAAAGAGTATACACAATGACTAAGTGGGAATTTTTTCAGGAATACAAAGTCACTATGACATCTGAAAATTAATTGGCATATCATAATAATGAAGAAGAGAAAAAAATATGATCACTCAGACATAAAAATCAGTTGACAAAACTCAACACCTCATGTATGTAAATTATATAAAATGTCCACGATGAACAAACTTATAGAGGCAGAATTTACATTAGTAGTTGCCTAGAGTCAAGACTGAGAGGTAGCCATAAAAATTGGTTATAGGGTTTCTTTGGGGAGAAGGTGTTAAATATTCTAAAACTGATTGTGGTAATGGTTGTAGAACTCTATTTATATACTAAAAACAGCAATGAATTTTACACTTAAATGAAAAAATCCATTTAATTTTATTAATGTTATGTTAATTTTATTTCCATAAAGCTGTTAAAAGATAAAAGTGCAAACACCAAGTCCAGTGAAACTGGCATGACATTCCAGGCATTTGAGTAGAGTAAAAGAGAGGCAAAAAAATTCACACAAAGATGGTAATGGAACCTCCTTACTAAAATGGGAAGAATCTTATGATTTATTCCAATTACCACATTAAATTTGGCATAACACAGAAGATGTATAAGAATCTTAGTTGAATATAATAAATCTTAGTTTCTTACTTGGCCAGATCCTCAAATGTCATTTTTTTATTGTTCTAATTTTAAATGCTATTTTTCTCTGTAGGGTTGAGGATCTATATTTTTCATTAGTTTTGAGGAGAAAAATGAACTTGCTTAACATCAGAGTTTGCTTTATTTTAATAAACAGAAGTTTATGTAGTGCTATTAATATTTAAGAAAATATATGTTTGAAATCTAGAATTTCAACTAGAAAAATGTTGTCATGGTATGTTTAACTTTGCTTTCATGAAAGTAAAAAAAAAAAGGACCTAAGTGTTTATTAGAATAAATACTATTTAAATATATTTTCAGGGAAAAAAATCAAGCAGAGTACTGCTTTTTATTTGTATTATATTACAGTTACTTATTCCTTTATAATGGTTAACAGAATCATGAAATATAAAAATGATAGGAATAATTCTAACAAGCTAAACTACTAACTCCCAATCTGTAATACATTCAAATTTCAAAGGAAAAAAAAAAAGTTTACAATCACACATTAAAAAAATTAGCATTCTTTACTTTCATCTCATATATAAAGCATATTTTTTCTTTTGTGTATTCAGAGCATCAACAGTAACTCTCTAGAACTAAACAAATGTAAAGTAGTCAGTAAAATTAACTTCAATGTAATTAAATTTGCAGTAATAAACTGGAGTTTTGTAAATTTAAAGGAATTGATCACATTATGTGAAGCACTATATTAATTAGTTTTATTTGAATGTTTATTATATTTCTAAAATTATTCCTTTTCTATAAACCTGCAGGATGAAAGCAAAAAAATATTCATTTTTTTATTCCTTTAAAGGGTGAAATTAAACTGTCAGGACTAAAATAAACCACATAAAATTTAAAAATGCTCTAGTATTTCTATCTTCTAACACAATTCAGTATATTATTTTATTTTTTGCTTCTATTAAAATAAATTTGCTGAACACATTTATTTGTTGCCATCTAAGTGAACACCATGGCACAGAGATAAGATAGATGATAGATGACAGATAGATAGATTGATGGATAGATAGATAGATAGATAGACAGATAGATAGATTTGCTAGTGCAATAGGTTTCCTGCATATTGGGGATATTGGTCATGCTTTCTGTCTGTGATTTAGTTCTTCAACTAATAAAAACAAACAAAAAAATTCAGTATGCTTATTTTATGGAACGCTTAACTGTAACTTGGGGTATTTCAAATATAATTTATACCCCTTAGAATAGTTTTGAAAATAAAACTAAAGGAAATTTGTATTGGAGAAAGAATTATGTTGCCAGTTTAAAATGCTGGGAATATTAAGATGACCTATAAAGTTACTTTTATTAATTCGATTCCTATTTAACTAGATGGGAAAAACTTATTTCCTAATCTCAAAAAAATTTTTTTTGGTCTTATAAAAATCTTATACACAGCACAATGTTTTGAAATTATCCACTTATCACATGGTTTTGAAATTATTGCTTGCTTATATATCTTCTCTCCTAAATGTATAGCAGGAACTGTGCTTTTTCACCATTAGATCGCAATTACTTGGGCAGATATGTGGCTTTCAATAATGTCTGCTTAAAGAATAAATAATGACTACATTCAATACCTTTTTGGCATATTTTTAGCTAAATATTGAGTACATCCTAGAGTTTCTGAAATAATCTTGGTTTTGATAATGGGCAACTTGATTTTTCCAGGTGAATTTTATTTATCTTTATTATTTAATAATTTTACTGGTCCTTGATTAGCTGTATATTTCATTTTCTCAATTACACAGAAAATGGTGAACTCTACGTTTAGGTCAAATCATTAACATCTTAGAGAAAAATTATTTTATTATATTCCTGACAATGTTTAGTTGCTTTTTCTTTATTTTCAAGAATAGCTGTCATTTCCATAAAACATATATCAGATATAAAGTTCTGCTAAAATTTTTATTCACTCAATAAATCCTTATCAAAATTTGATTTGATTTTATGAGAAAATACTTTAAATTTTATATTCTTAGATCTTTGATTATTCATGATCTTCAGATATCCTCTTTCTCGTCTAATAAATACTATGCATGTTTGGCATAATTATTCACATATTATAGATGGGTAAGCTGAATTTCCCAGAAGTGGTGATTACTGAAATCATGAAAATGCTAAGTGTCAGAGCTACAACTGAAACCCAAATCTGGATGCCAAGGTACCAGTTCTGTGCTCCTCATGGTTACCTTATACTACATACTTAAAGACGGTTAAACACAAAATTACATTTATCCACTTATCAGATGATTTCCGGCAATGTTTATAATCTATAGGGATTAGAATATATTTCAGATTGTCTATCACATATTTAAAATCTTCTTTTCCTTTGTTGATTTAGATATTTTTCTGCCTTGGAAATTTCAAGTATATGAATAAAGCATAAAATGAGTGGCTAAATAGAAGCCTTTTGATTAATTTGATTGACATAGACAGGTAATTAATATCCAACTAATTCTTATATCTTTCTTCAGCTACTTGAGAGGGATGGATTTCTCAATAAACCTGACATCTTTTAGCATCAGTGATCAATATATATGAATTAAAAGGCAGTGGTTGTGGAAAGTCAAACACATATTCTTTCCTTCTCCAGGTTGCAAGTTAAAGAATGGAGAACTGTCACAAAAGATTGGAATTTGTATGACATCCTGGTAGTTTAGGTGTATATGTAAAGAGAGTACTAAAAACAGAAACTTTCTGGAAAACTAATTTTCTTTATAATCTCTCTGAAGAGACATTAAACTATAGTGTAAAATAACAGAATTTGGTTTAATTTAAGCCTTCTTAATGTACATTTTCTACTAAGTATAATCCAGAAGTCAGATTATATTATTCTGAAATTTGTGATTAAATGAAATTGGCTTGGTTCTTCCATCCCTTACTTTGTGTGAAGTTCATCATCTTTCCAAGATTTCTGCTGTAATTAGACTTTGCATTGCTGTGGTCTCTCCTGGATCAGAGATTTTGCTGACACTGAACTTACTCATATTTCCAAACAAGATTGTGCTAAATTCAAAGTGATGTTTCTTATTTTATATAGTGAGACATCAATCAATCTTATTATTAGCAGGGATTTACAACTCTATAGATAGAAATAACTGGACATACCTTTTCCTTCTAATTTCCTAATTTAACTGTTTTAATTGAATCTTTGATGTATAACTTTTCATGACTGCAATTATAATACTATTCTATCCTCGAGTGTGTACTCTTCATTTAAATACATTTTGAATGCTCAATATAAGAAAGAGAATCTAAACTTCTCTGCTTAAAGAAGTTGGGATGGCAGAGAATCAAGGTCTCTTCCAATTTCTTATAGTTTCTTTTACCTACTACTGCAATCTACCTTTGGAACCCACAGGAAACTTCACATCCATGAAACCCCAAGAGTTCTACACAGTGCTTTGACATTTGCCTTCATAAAATAGTAATAACTCATGTTAAAGCTATATTTTGTTTTGTTTTTATAAACCATTGAATTACATACAGTCTACTGCTATAAGAATACCCAAACCACAATGGTTTAATAAAATAAACATTTATTTCTTACTCCTTAAATAGCCATCTAGGGATCCCACAAATGCTATTGCTTAGATATCATGAAAGCCTCTGTAGGAGACTGGGGAAAAGTCTTTGATTAGTCCCTGATGTTACCTTTCACAGTTCCCTTGGGAAGCCCTTGCTCATCTGCTGACCACCCTGGGCTTGTCTCAACTGGTCATTGATATACATGCTTTCTGCAGAGCTCTACAGCTTCATAACTGTTTTCCTGCCACAGCTACTAGCTAGAAGGCTGTTTCAAACTTGAAAAAGCAAAGACTTTTTAGTCAAGGCTTTTGTCATATTTAACTCCATATTTACTACTGGTGTTGGTAAGCATAACCATGTTCTTTGAAGACATAATTACGGTCCATGATTTTACCCTTTTTTTTCTTTACCTCAATGTGTGGCATTGTCTGTTTCTGTTTCTCCCTCCTTCTCAGTTTAATGGAGGTTACCAAAATCAGGTAGCCTTTTCAACTCTTCAAAGCCATGAATTCTGAACTCTGTTCCCTTTCATTCTAGCCTGGGAAACAGACATTTCTTTCCTCTGCCCAAATCTTTCCTCTATTATCTTGCCAAATGCAAATCCAGAAGTTTTGCCCAGCATATGAATCTCTACTCATTCTGTCTGGTCTATCTGTCTTCTGGTGCCTGCTGCCCTCCCGATAAAGCAACATCACATATTTTAGGTGTTTTTGAAAATAATATTGCTTAGTGTGACCTTCAGGAAACCACAATATTGACTTCAAAAATCAGAAAGGGTACAAGTCCAGGCATCTCTGTAACAAAACCAACTGTTTTCTTAATTTAGGAATTTATGGATAGTAAGAAAAAAAAAAGGATCTGTTTAAAATAACCAAATTTACATAATAAAATAAGTATAATGATAATGATATTTACAATTTTGTAGCCAAACTATGTGCCAAATACTATGGTAAACACTTGAAACATTGTTTTTCCTTTTATGCCAGCAAATTTATGATACATGTTCAATTAGACTTATTTTACAGATAAAGAAATTAAACCTCAGATTAATAAAGACTGTTGCTCAGGAGTACACACTGATAAATGTTCTTGTTCATAATCTTTCCAGTGAACAATATTGTTTTGCTTCAATTATCATAACAAGCTACTGTAAATTTAATCTGAAATTTTGGTAGATGGAATTCTAAGATGATTTCTATGACCCTTGTATTAATCTTTTCTTTTTTTTTTTTAATTTTCTGTATATTATGATAGTTTGCTGTCTTGGGAACCTTGCTGCCCCTCCTAGGGTTAGTTAATTCGTAGAGATAATAAACAGCTTGCCTGAGGACATGCTTTAACATCTAATCAAACAATCCAAAGCCCTATCTTCAACCACCTCCACTGTTTAACTCACACTCCAAGCCATCATTTCCCGTATGCTTAATCACCTCAAGGCCAGGTACTAAAGACACAGAGACCGTCTCTATATTCCAGAGCCCATCAGAATTATTCAGACTATCTAATCCTAAACCTACTCATCTGCTTAGCCAGCCTCACCTCTTCTTTCCCACAGAAAACACAATAAAGACCCTGGGCTGTTTTTCCACTCACCCCATCTGCCTCCTGGCCAACCATGGTGCTTCCCATGTGGCCCTGTGTGGCATGGTATGCTTCTCTTCTCTTGGAAACTGTAAGTAATAGATTCTTCTTTCAATGGTATTGACCTCAGTCACCACAGTAAATTAAAATCCCATGGGAAAAATTGAGACAACCTTGTACTGTCCTCCTTGTATTGTCCTCTTCCCTTTGAGCGTGAGTGGAAATCTGTGAATATGATGAGACATCACTCCCTTGATTATATCATGTAATATGGCAGAAAGGAGATTATGCTGGGTAGACGTAACCTAATCAGGTGATCACTTTAAAAGCAGTGTTTTCTCCATGATTACAAAAAAGAATTCAAAGAGACATACCCTGGCTAACTTAGAAGATAGCAAACACCCATGTAGTGAGTTGTCTATGGGGTCAAGTGTCATGTAGGCAGCCCCTAGGAGCTGAGATAGTCCCTGACCAATAGGTAGCAGGAAACCAGAAATCTCAGTCCTAACACCTGCAAGAAAATACATTCTCTCAAAAATCAGTGAGCTTAGGCAAAGGATCTTGAGTCCCAGTAGGAACTGCAGCCCCAACTGATACTTTGATTTCAGCCCAGTGAGACTCTAAGCAAAGAATCCAGCAACACTGTGCCTAGATTGCTGACCTACAGAAACTAAAATAATATTTTTTAGCTGCCAAGTTTGTGGCAATTTGTTGCACAGAAATAGAAAACTATTTTAGAAATTCTACTCTATTGAGTGATTTATTTTTTCTTTTGGCTCCCTCACACTCCAATATAAAATTATATTACACAATGATTCCAATATAATTGTTATTATTATATGCTTTAAATCCTGCCAGTACAGGCAGAAATTTACTATTGCTATTTTAAAAGTTTACCTTTTATTCATTATTTGAGAGGTGGGAATATGAATCTATTTCTTTATAATTTTCTGTATAATAATTACCTGTTTTAATTTCCTTTTGCACGTTCTATTTTTGTCTTATTCTATCACGCTCCCCTTTTCAAGTCTATTTATAATACTTAGTCCCTTTGTAACTATTCAAAAATTAACACCAATCCTTGAGAAAATATTTAAACTTTATTTCCAAAATCATGAAGTTGCTTCAGTTTACAATAGGAAATTATTGTCAATGATCTCAATGTTACATAGTTTAAAGCATTTGAACATTTTCACATATTTGGTTTGAACAAACTTTCCAATTACCAGATTAAAAAATGAAAATTAAAGCACCCCAAAATAAATAAGTAAATAAAAGGATCATAGTAAAAGTTTTAAAATAATCTAGCTATAAAAACAAAAACCATAGCATAAAATATGATAAGGGAATTAAACAAAGCATAGCTATTATATCAACACAATTTAAAGGGCTAATCTCAAGTATTTAAAAGGGCAACTTTGTAGTACTCTGGAACAAGTAATAGTTAGCTTCATTCTGATGTCAGGAAATATATTAAATGGAATAAAGAAGAGTAATCTGTAATGACCAAAGTAACACAAATTTAACAGTGAGAAATAAATACTGTAAATATTCATCAAACTGCAAACTATAGTTAAAAATAATTATGACAATATTTTAGCAGTTGGAAAATGTTATTTATCTCTCCCAGTCTATTTGATAATAGATTATTATTTTTCTATTTAATGATAAGGAGAAAACTAATAAGAATAAATTAGATCTTAGAAATAGTATGATATACAAGAACACATGAACAAACTCTGTATTCTGACATCTTGATGCCAAAAGCTCAGATTCTGTACACTGGTACTGAATCAAATCTTGGAGACAGAGTTTTGGGTGAAGTAGAAAAGAAGAGCTTTATTGCTTTGCCAGGCAAAGGGTGACTCAGTGGGTTCTTGCCCTCAGAAACTATGTGTCCCAACCCAAGTGAGTTTGGTGAGGAGTTTTATAGTAAGGATTCAGGGGTGGGGTGGCTGATAAGATTATGGTGTGTGTAGGGTCTCCACTCCTTTAATCTGGTCTCAGGTAATCTTCTTGATGAGCTTCTGTGGTTCCTTTAGTCTGGCCTCAGGTGGTCTTTCTCTGGAATGAAGAATGGTGACACTTTCCATTTGCTGGGTTTTAGTTCTGTAAAGAGCTTAAAGACATTGTTATGTGTATCTCTTGAGGGGGAACCAGGACCTGCCCCAAGGATGCACTATTGCTTTTTGGCTGTCCCTCCTTTGTCTCTGCATCCCCTCCCTTCCTGGATTAACAACTGCTCAAATGTGCCCTTTGGAACTCAAGGAAAGTCATGGAGGCTGGAGTCAAGAAACGAAGGACAAAAAGGCTTCCATGCCCAGGATCCCCACAGGGTCCTGCTCAGTTTCAATCCTAGATTATACCACAAAACAGTCACAAAAATTGACATTGAGGATAACATAAATATATGGACAGTAAGTAAAATGCTTCAGGAAATTTCCCATGTTTACTATAAAATTAACTAAATTTAATAACAAAACTAGGAACAAAAATATCTCTACCACATAAATTACATATACCATAAAAAGCTTTTCTCAATAGTCTGTAGGGTCAAAGAAGAAATCAAAACAAATTGTGAAATTTGTATAAAATGTTAATAATAGTAATAATAATAATAATCCCACATGAAAGACCCTATAGAAAGCAGGTAAAGTTTCCCCAGAGGAAAATGTATTGCATTATATTAATATAAAATATTAATGGGGAATGAGAAAAGAGCTATAGAAGAAAAGTAAAAGAACTGAAGGAGAAATTAATGCAAATAGTAAATGGATTTCTTATGTGTACAAGTGAAACCAAGAAGGGCCCTGTGGGGCTCCTGGGCATGGAAGCCTTTTTGTCCCCCATTTCTTATAGGCAAGACTCCAGCCTCCATGACATTCTCTAAGTTCCAAAGGGCAGATTCGGAGGGTTGCTAATCAAGGGAGGAGCAGCCAAGAAACCACCTGAGGCAAGATTAAAGGGACCAGAGAAGCTCATCAAGATTAGGACACCTACCACCTAAGACCCTGCACACACCCTAATCTTGTCAGTAACCCCACCCTTGAACTATTGCTATAAAACTCCTCATCAAATCCTTCCAGTTTGGGACACATAGTTTTTGAGGGCAGGAACCTGCTGTGTCCCCCTTTGCCTGGCAAAGAAATAAAGCTATCATTTTCTACTTCACCCAAAACTGTCTCCATGATTCAATTTGGCACCTGTGCAGAGAGGGTGAGCTTTCAGCATCACCAGTACATTTGAAAGTGTGGATCAAATGATAATGTTATGGTAAGATATAAATCTTCTAATGGATCTAAGTGAAATAGAAAAATTACCCGGAAGGCAAATGTCTAATATATCTCTCCCAAGCCACAGTTTATATCCTGAAATTTTTCCAGAAAAAATTTTCCAAATCTTCATAAAACTGCTTATGACACTGTTATTACAGTGTTCCACAACATATCAACAAATATAAAATTTCCAAATTATTTTTATGAATCAGTTATAACATTGGTAATAAACCCAAAATATACTTAAGATGAACAATACTGCAGATGGATGTAGCTTAAGTATATGGATGTAAAAGTCCTAAGTAAAATATTAGCAAATGGTACTATTAGAATATTAAAAAGATACACCATGATCAAGCAAGATCGTTCCAGGAATATATGGGCAAGCCAATATTATAAAATATATCAATGTTCTTTGTGTTACTAATACATGCATTTTTTTCTCCATAAATGTTGAGAAGATAGTTGATAAAAGTCAAACCCCAGTTTTGTTTAAAGGAAAAACATGCAAAGATATAATAGAAAGAAGAGGGTATCTACCAATCTCTTTTTCTGTTCATTCTTAACCAGCATTATATTCAGTCCAAGAATTTATTATCCCATTAAATCCAAGAAATCTTGAAAATTTTAACAGTATTGTGGAGATACTAGTCAATGGAACTAGGGAAGAGAAAGATCTAAGAATTATGAAAATTGAAATGAATATTTAAAATGGCAATATGATTGCTAACTTGGAACTCAACAAAAAGTCAATTTTTTAAACAATAAAACAACAAATGCAGTATACTTTTGCTATTCAAAACTTAACATTTATATATATTAAAAACAAGACAAAATTGGGAAAAATGGAAGAAAACTTAACATTAAAGTGGAAAAAAGTAATGGAAATTGTAAGGAAGAAAAATAAAATGGATAAGTAAATAAAAAACAAAAAAAAATATGGACGCATCACATGAAACAAATTTACTGTACTAAAATTTAAACATTTAAGGTGATGTTGATAGGGATAGAATAGGATAGTTATACAGGTAGTTGTAGAAGTCCCAGTAGGGGATTATAGATAGAGAGGGAAACCTAGGAAACTTTGGGAGACCACTGTAAGTTAATGATTGTTCAAGAAAACTATTGGAACATTGTGGAATGAAGCAGACTTGTTTAAATATAAAGCCATAAATAAAAGTAAGATATATACCTCAGGTCATTAGGTGAAAGAAAAATGTTACCACCCTTCTCCTGATTTGAATAAATGCTATGACAGTCCTAGTTTGACCTCATAGGGTCAGACACTCTCCTGCCTGATATGAAGGAGGAGCTAGTGATGTAAGCCTGACTTCTACTTGAAGAAAGCAGTCTTTTCCCCTCCCCCACTTTCCTTTGATTATAAAATTGTATTTCACTTAATCCTTGGTGCAGAGCTTCCTCGCCTGCCCACTTGCACCTCTCAAAAGTGTCCTATATTAATAAATCTATTTCTTGCCTATCACTTTGCCTTTCGCTGAATTCCTTCTGTGCTGAGACACAAAGAACCTGAGCCTCAGTAAGTCCAATCACCAGGTGAGTGATTCTAATTAAAAGACCATGTGTTCAAGTCCCAATCTAGGTTTTCACTGGGTTCAAGTCCCAGCTGCATGGGTTCAAGGCCCAATCAGGGTTTTGGCCAGATTCGAGTCCCGACGCATGAGTTTGAGTCCCAATCTGAGGTTCACGGTTTCAGCTGGTGACCATGAAGGGACAGTGATAATGTAAGAAAATGTTGAGTTAGGTCTTGGTCCAAAAGAGGCCCATGGGACACCATGAGACAGGTATACTGGGGAGGACACTCTGCCAATGTCTGCTCATTTTTGACCAGCAGTTCAACCCAGTATACTTATGCACATGCAACAGCAGGTCCAGGACAGAATAGTTAATCTCTATACTCTTCTTGACTCTGAGGTTTTTCTCCTACATTCTTGCATTCTTGTTCATTCCTGCTCTATTTCTTTCTTTCTTTCTTCTGTTAACCCCAGAAGACCTGTGTGACCACCAAGGTCTTCTTTTTGCTTTTACTCCCCTCCCTCTGACCCTTACAAGGGCTGACCCTTTATTCCCAACTTATACCTAGACCAACTCCCACTCATTGTCAACACTGTTGGGGACATCTTCTGTGCGGTTTCTTTGTGACAACTTTTTGGACTAAGACCTTGTTGGGAGACTACCTTGGAAAGGATAGCATCTAAAATCATAAGTGAAAATCTTGACCAAATTGTGTGGTGGATTTTCACTTAAGAGTGGAATCTTGGCTAGCACAGGATTTAGAGACATCATCTCAGGTTTGGGTCTGAAATGGGTCAGGTTGCATCAATCCCAACCAATATCCCTCTGGACCATACCCTCTAGGATTGGAAAAAATTCAGACACAGGAATTAAGAGAAAAAACTTATTAGGTTATGTAATCAGGTTTGACCACAATATGAGTTAGGAAGCCAAGAAAAGTGCCCACTAAATGGGTCCCTGAGTTATGATACTATATTGCAGTTGAACTTACATTTTAGAAGGAAATTTAAATGGAGTGAGCTTCCGTACATTCAAATGTTCACTGCCTTGTATTTAGGCAATGAGACCCAAAAAGAATGTAAGACATGTGTAGCTTGGAGAGATAATTCTAGTAAGGACACAGAAGATATTTTAACTGATTACCCTATGGGGCTATCCAAAGGTAAAACCCTCTGCAAGGAGGAGGCACTGCTCCAGCCAGAGCTACTCCCCTACCACAGGGAGGAGCTATTGTCCGGGAGGAAGCCTCTGTACCAGCAACAGCTGTGGTTCTAACAAGGGCCACCCTGCAGGCGGGAGCCCAGCCTCCAGCCAAGGCTATTGCCCCAAGGGAAGACACAGCTAGGGATGAAAAGAGGCCCCACTCATATTCAGGAACCTCTTCTTTGTACCCTGAGTTACCCAAGGGGCCCATCCTTAGCCCAGCTAGCACTCACAGCCGTATAAGTTACAAACAAACTGCCCTTATGGTTTTGTCTCTGAGAGAAGTTCCTGATGGAAATCAAGGAACAATAAGAGCCTATGTACATTTCTCAATGTCTGACCTAAGTATGGCAGAGGACAAGTTGGAAAGTTTTTCTGAGGATCATGAAATTTTTATAAAGGGGTTGATCCAACTAGTGAGATCTCACCTGGGGAGATTTACAGGTCTTACTATCCCACTGCTGCACCCCTGAGGAAAAGCAGTGTATAATACTGGCAGCCAGAGCCCATGAAGACAAGCTGGCAGCCTGAACCCAACATGGCCATGAAGTGCACGGGGGTGGGGGGGTTGGGGAGGGGGAAGACGCTGTCCCTGAGTCAGACCCACAATGGAATTACCAGCTTAATTCTATTGATAGAGATGGATGGGACCATATTTTTAATTGTTTAATAGAGAGTGTGAAGAAACTTACAGTAAAACCTGTTAATTATGAAAAGGTGAAAGAGGTCCAACAGGGACAGGATGAAAATCCTGCAGTTTTCCAAAGAAGGCTAGTGGAGGCTTTTAGGAAGTATATAAAAGTGGATCCCTCTTCCCCCGGAGGACAGGCCCTTCTGACTATGCATTTCATAGCCCAGTCTGCCGCAGACATCAGGCGTAAAATTCAGAAAGCAACTGCTGGCGCTCAGACACCAGTGAACAATTTGCTCCAATTGGCTTATTCGGTTTTCAATAATAGGGATGTGAGTGAAAAGGCTGAATGCACCCAGAGAAATATACAAAAATGCCCAAATGATTGCAGTGGCATTGCCCGCTCAGAGACCACCAACTGGGAGGCTGGCTTTTCTGGGCTAATCTGGCCCTGGCAGACCACAGGCCCATGGGTACCCATACAAGGCCAGTGTACCCTGTGTGGACAAAAGGGACACTGAAGGGAGAATTGTGGTCGAGGTGCCCTTTGCAAACAGCCAGGGCATTGGAAGAGGGAATGCCCCAGATGCCAGAGAACAACAGGGGTCCCTCAGCCATTGATGGTTTCACAATCAGAAGACTGACAGGGCCTGAGGCAGAAAGCGATCTGCCTAGAGATACCATCTACATAACTAATGTAGAGCCTCGGGTGGTCGATGATGTGGCAGGCCACTTGATAGAATTTCTTATAGACATTGGTGCAAACTTCTCGGTCTTAACCCAAAGGACTGGAAAACTTAGCAATCATAAGGAATACATAATGGGGTTGTCAGGAAAGATACAAGGGCACACTTCCCTGGAGCCCCTTTTATGCAACGTCAATGGTCAGCTATTTTTACATGGCTTTCTGTTTGTGCCTGATTTTCCCATACCTTTAATGGGAAGAGATTTATTAACTAAGTTAGGGGCCACTCTGTTTCTCGAAGGGCAAGGGAACCACCCTCATCATCAAATGGTTGTAACAGAAAGCAGAAAGGAACAGATTGAATCTGAAGCTGAGAGAGAAGCTTTAGTAGGCCGTGGAGTGTAGAATATCGAGGTTCCAGGCTTGGCCAAAGACATCCAGCCGGTGGTTATTAAGTTAAGACCTGGGCGAGAATATCCCTGCAAAAAGAAGTACCCCCTAAAATCAGAGGCTCGGAGAGGAATTTCTCCCTAGTAAAGAGATACCTTTTGCATGGTTTATTGGTACCCTGTAAGTCACCATGTAATACGCTGATATTAGCCATTCTTAAACCCACTGGAGAATATCGATTTGTACAAATCTAAAGGCTGTTAATGAAGCAGTGGAACTCATCTATCCTATTGTGACTAACCCTTATACTATCCTGACTCAGATACCAGGGGAGGTCAATTGGTTTACTCTATTAGATTTAAAGGATGCTTTCTTCTGCATTCCATTGGCCAAAGAATCTCAGTGTTTTTTTTTTTTTTTTTTTTTTTTTTTTGGCCTTCAAGTGGACAGGCACAGATATAAAAGAAACCTGACAATTACTTGGACTCCACTCCCCCAAGGTTTTAGGGATAGCCTGCATATTTTCGGAATGCCTTGGCACAAGACCTGAGAGAATAAAAGTTAACAGATGGAGTTATTTTGCAATATGTAGAGTGTCAGCTCTGATGATCTCTGAATTGCTTTTAGGGTCATCCTTCCATTGTCTTGGAGAACAGCTCCTGGCTTCTGTTGAGATGGCTGACTCATATAATCCTATCAAAGGTACCTTGGCCATGCCCTCGACACAAACTTTCTCATTTTTTACAGTATAAATAGGCTAAGTTTTTTCCTGATCTTTAAGTTCTGCTTCCTTTTTGCTTAACAATTCTGTTTTTAAATCATTTATCTCTTCTAGCATTTTACCATAAGCAGTCAACATGAACCAAACCTCATCTTTAATGCTTTGCTTAAAAAGAACATCAACTAAGGATCCAATTTCAACACATGAAAGTTCTAATTTCCACAAAATACTAATATATGAACACAATTCAGCTAAGTTCTCTGGTGTTTTATAGCAAGAATTGCCTTTCTTCCAGTTTGCAGTAATACATTTCTTATTTCTGTCTGACACCTCATCAGGATGGTCTTTACCATTCGTATTTCTAACCACATTTTGTTCAGGATTATTTAGGTGTTCTCTAAGAAGACTGGGGTTTCTCTACAGCTCTCCTCTTTTCTTCCGGAGCTCTCACCAGAATCCCCCTTTACATTCCGCTCACTGAAATGTAGGCTTTTTCTAGTACACCCCTCAAAAGTCTTCCAGTTTCTACTCATTACCCAATTACATAGCCACTTCCACAGTTTTAGGTATTTGTTATGATGGGAGACATTCAACGTGAAAAGAACAGTTTCTTCAACAAATGATGGGAAAACAGGATATTGAAATGCAGGAGAATAAAACTAAACTACCATACAGAAAAATGAACTCAAAATGTATTAAAGATATAAACATAAGACCTAAAACTTTAAAACTGCTAGAAGCAAGCATAGGAGAAAAGCTTCATGACATTGGATTTGGCAATGATTTCTTGGATATGACACAAAAAGCACAGGCAACAAAAGCAAAAATGGAACTACATCAAACTTCAAATCTTCTACATATCAAAGGAAGAAAAGTGAGTATAAAGGAAATCTATCAAAAAGGAGAAAATATTTGCAAACCATATAGGGATAAATATCTCTAATATATAAAGGACTTCTATAACGCAATGACAAAAACAAATATAACCTGATTAAAAATTGGGCAAAGTACTTGAATAGATATTTGTCCAAAAAAAGATATAACAATGGCCAAGAAGCATAGGAAAAGAAATTCAATATCACAAATGAATAGAAAAATACAAATTAAACCACAATCACATATCACCTCACACACATTAGCATGACCACTATCAAAAAAACTGAAAATAAGCCTTGTAGGGGATGTAGAGAAATTAAAACCTGTGACCACTCTTGGTGGAAATTTAAAATGGTACAATCACTATGGAAAACAATATGGAGGTTCCTCAAAAAACTAAAACTACAACTACCACATGATCCAACAGTCCCACTTCTGAGTATATATCCAATAGAAATGAAAGCAGGATCTTGATATATTTGCAAACCCATATTTATTGCAGCACTATTCATAATAGCAAAGATGTAGAAGCTATTCTCATGTCGATTGACAGATGAATGATTAAAGAAAACATGGCATATATACTTACAATAGAACATTATTCAGCCTTAAAACATGGAAATCCTGTCACATTCAGCAACATGGATTAACCTTGTGCTAAGTAAAATAAGCCAGTCACAAATAGACAAATGCTGTATGATTCCCCTTATATGAGGTATTGGAAGTAGTCAAACTCATAGAAACAGAAAGTAGAATGGTGGTTGCCAAAAGTTGGGGGAGTTAGAAAATGGGGAATTGTTCAATCGGTAGAGAATTTCATTTTTGCAACATGAAAATGCTTTCATGGTCTATTGCACAACAATGTGAATACAATTCACACCACTAAACTGTACAATTAAAAATAGTTGAGAGGACCTGACAGAAGATGGCGGAAGAGTAAGATGCGGAGATCACCTTCCTTCCCACAGATACATTAGAAATACATCTACACGTGGAACTGCTCCTACAGAACACCCACTGAACGCTGGCAGAAGACGTCAGACCTCCCAAAAGGCAAGAAACTCCCCATGTACCTGGGTAAGGCAGAAGAAAAAAGAAATAACAGAGACAAAAGAATAGGGACGGTACCCACACCAGTGGGAGGGAGCTGTGAAGGAGGAAAGGTTTCCACACACTAGGAGCCCCTTCGCGGGCGGAGACTGCAGGCGGCAGAGGGGGGAAGCTTCGGAGCCACGGAGGAGAGCGCAGCCACAGGGGTGCGGAGGGCACAGCGGAGAGACTCCCGCACAGAGGAGCGGTGCCGACCAGCACTCACCAGCCCGAGAAGCTTGTCTGCTCAGCCGCCGGGGCGGGCGGGGGCTGGGAGCTGAGGCTCGGGCTTCGGTCGGATCGCAGGGAGAGGACTGGGGTTGGCTGCGTGAACACAGCCTGAAGGGTCTAGCGCGCCACAGCTAGCCGGGAGGGAGTCCGGGAAAAAGTCTGCAGCTGCCGAAGAGGCAAGAGACTTTTTCTTGCCTCTTTGTTTCCTGATGCGCGAGGAAAGGGGATTCAGAGCGCCGCCTAAACGAGCTCCAGAGATGGGCGCGAGCTGCGGCGATCAGCGCGGACCCCAGAGACGGGCATGAAACGCTAAGGCTGCTGCTGCCGCCACCAAGAAGCCTGTGTGCGAGCACAGGTCACTCTCCACACCGCCCCTCCCGGGAGCCGGTGCAGCCCGCCACGGCCAGGCTCCCGTGATCCGGGGACAACTTCCCCAGGAGAGCGCACGGCGCGCCTCAGGCTGGTGCAACGTCACGACGCTTCTGCCGCCGCTGGCTCGCCCCGCCTCCTCCGTACCGCTCCCTCCCCCCGGCCTGACTGAGCCAGAGCCCCCGAAGCAGCGGCTCCCCTTAACCCCGTCCTGTCTGAGCGAAGAACAGACGCCCTCAGGCGACCTACACGCAGAGGCAGCTCCAAATCCAAAGCTGAACCCCGGGAGCTGTGCGAACAAAGAAGAGAAAGGGAAATCTCTCCCAGCAGCCTTAGAAGCAGCGGATTAAACCTCCACAAACAACTTGATGTGCCTGCATCTGTTGAATACCTGAATACACAACGAATCATCCCAAATTCAGGAGGTGGACTTTGGGAGCAGGATATATTAATTTTTCCCCTTTTCCTTTTTTTGTGAGTGTATATGTGTATGCTTCTGGGTGAGATTTTGTCTGTATAGCTTTGCTTTATAATAGCTTTATTTTATTTCATTTTATTTTATCCTCTTTCTTTCTTTCTTTCTATTTTTTCTCCCTTTTACTCTGAGCCGTGTGGATGAAAGGCTCCAGCCAGGCATCAGGGCTGTGCCTCTGAAGTGGGAGAGCCAACTTCAGTACACTGGTCCACAAGAGACCTCCCAGCTCCACGTAATACCAAATGGCTGAAATCTCTCAGAGATCTCCATCTCAACATCAAGACCCAGCTTCACTCAACGACCAGCAAGCTACAGTGCTGGACACCCTATGCCAAACAACTAGCAAGACAGGAACACAGCCCCATCCATTAGCAGAGAGGCTGCCTAAAATCATAATAAGGCCACAGACACCCCAAAACACACCACCAGACGTGGACGTGCCCACCAGAAAGACAAGATCCAGCCTCATCCACCAGAACACAGGCACTAGTTCCCTCCACCAGGAAGCCTACACAACCCACTGAACCAACCTTACCCACTGGGGACAGATACCAAAAACAACGGGAACTACGAACCTGCAGCCTGTGAAAAGGAGACCCCAAACACAGTAAGATAAGCAAAATGAGAAGACAGAAAAACACACAGCAGATGAAGGAGCAGGGTCAAAACACACCAGACCTAACAAATGAAGAGGAAATAGGTAGTCTACCTGAAAAAGAATTCAGAATAATGATAGTAAGGATGATCCAAAATCTTGGAAATAGAATAGACAAAATGCAAGAAACATTTAACAAGGACGTAGAAGAACTAAAGAGGAACCAAGCAACGATGAAAAGCACAATAAATGAAATTAAAAATACTCTAGACGGGATCAATAGCAGAATAACTGAGGCAGAAGAACGGATAAGTGACCTGGAAGATAAAATGGTGGAAATAACTACTGCAGACCAGAATAAAGAAAAAAGAATGAAAAGAACTGAGGACAGTCTCAGAGACCTCTGGGACAACATTAAATGCACCAACATTCGAATTATAGGGGTCCCAGAAGAAGAAGAGAAAAAGAAAGGGACTGAGAAAATATTTGAAGAGATTACAGTTGAAAACTTCCCTAATATGGGAAAGGAAATAGTTAATCAAGTCCTGGAAGCACAGAGAGCCCCATACAGGATAAATCCAAGGAGAAACACGCCAAGACACATATTAATCAAACTATCAAAAATTAAATATAAAGAAAACATATTAAAAGCAGCAAGGGAAAAACAACAAATAACACACAAGGGCATCCCCATAAGGTTAACAGCTGATCTTTCAGCAGAAACTCTGCAAGCCAGAAGGGAGTGGCAGGATATACTTAAAGTGATGAAGGAGAAAAACCTACAACCAAGATTACTCTACCCAGCAAGGATCTCATTCAGATTTGATGCAGAAATTAAAACATTTACAGACAAGCAAAAGCTGAGAGAGTTCAGCACCACCAAACCAGCTTTACAACAAATGCTAAAGGAACTTCTCTAGGCAAGAAACACAAGACAAGGAAAACACCTACAATAACAAACCCAAAACATTTAAGAAAATGGGAATAGGAACATACATATCGATAATTACCTTAAATGTAAATGGATTAAATGCTCCCACCAAAAGACACAGACTGGCTGAATGGATACAAAAACAAGACCCATATATATGCTGTCTACAAGAGACCCACTTCAGACCTAGAGACACATACAGACTGAAAGTGAGGGGATGGAAAAAGATATTCCATGCAAATGGAAATCAAAAGAAAGCTGGAGTAGCAATTCTCATATCAGACAAAATAGACTTTAAAATAAAGACTATTACAAGAGACAAAGAAGGACACTATATAATGATCAAGGGATCGATCCAAGAGGAAGGTATAACAATTGTAAATATTTATGCACCCAACATAGGAGCACCTCAATACATAAGGCAAATACTAACAGCCATAAAAGGGGAAATCGACAGTAACACAATCATAGTAGGGGACTTTGACACCCCACTTTCACCAATGGACAGATCATCCAAAATGAAAATAAATAAGAAAACACAAGCTTTAAATGATACATTAAACAAGATGGACTTAATTGATATTTATAGGACATTCCACCCAAAAACAACAGAATACACATTTTTCTCAAGTGCTCATGGAACATTCTCCAGGATAGATCATATCTTGGGTCACAAATCAAGCCTTGGTAAATTTAAGAAAATTGAAATCGTATCAAGTATCTTCTCCGACCACAATGCTATGAGACTAGATATCAATTACAGGAAAAGATCTGTAAAAAATACAAACACATGGAGGCTACACAATACACTACTTAATAACGAAGTGATCACTGAAGAAATCAAAGGGGAAATCAAAAAATACCTAGAAACAAATGACAATGGAGACACGACGACCCAAAACCTATGGGTTGCAGCAAAAGCAGTGCTAAGAGGGAAGTTTATAGCAATACAAGCCTACCTCAAGAAACAGGAAACATCTTGAATAAACAACCTAACCTTACACCTAAAGCAATTAGAGAAAGAAGAACAAAAAAACCCCAAAGCTAGCAGAAAGAAAGAAATCATAAAGATCAGATCAGAAATAAATGAAAAAGAAATGAAGGAGACAATAGCGAAGATCAATAAAACTAAAAGCTGGTTCTTTGAGAAGATAAACAAAATTGATAAACCATTAGCCAGACTCATCAAGAGAGAAAGGGAGAAGACTCAAATCAATAGAATTAGAAATGAAAAAGGAGAAGTAACCACTGACACTGCAGAAATACAAACGATCATGAGAGATTACTACAAGCAACTCTATGCCAATAAAATGGACAACCTGGAAGAAATGGACAGATTCTTAGAAATGCACAACCTGCTGAGACTCAACCAGGAAGAAATACAAAATATGAACAGACCAATGACAAGCACTGAAATGGAAACTGTGATTAAAAATCTTCCAACAAACAAAAGCCCAGGACCAGATGGCTTCACAGGCGAATTCTATGAAACATTTAGAGAAGAGCTAACACCTATCCTTCTCAAACTCTTCCAAAATATTGCAGAGGGAGGAACACTCCCAAACTCATTCTACGAGGCCACCATCACACTGATACCAAAACCAGACAAAGATGTCACAAAGAAAGAAAACTACAGGCCAATATCACTGATGAACATAGATGCAAAAATCCTCAACAAAATACTAGCAAACAGAATCCAACAGCACATTAAAAGGATCATACACCATGATCAAGTGGGGTTTATTCCAGGAATGCAAGGATTCTTCAATATACGCAAATCAATCAATGTGATACATCATATTAACAAATTGAAGGAGAAAAACCATATGATCATCTCAATAGATGCAGAGAAAGCTTTTGACAAAATTCAACACCCATTTATGATAAAAGCCCTGCAGAAAGTAGGCATAGAGGGAACTTACCCCAACCTAATAAAGGCCATATATGACAAACCCACAGCCAACATTGTCCTCAATGGTGAAAAACTGAAACCATTTCCACTAAGATCAGGAACAAGACAAGGTTGCCCACTCTCACCACTATTATTCAACATAGTTTTGGAAGTGTTAGCCACAGCAATCAGAGAAGAAAAAGAAATAAAAGGAATCCAAATCGGAAAAGAAGAAGTAAAGCTGTCACTATTTGCAGATGACATGATACTATACATAGAGAATCCTATACATGCTACCAGAAAACTACTAGAGCTAATCAATGAATTTAGTAAAGTAGCAGGATACAAAATTCATGCACAGAAATCTCTTGCATTTCTATACACTAATGATGAAAAATCTGAAAGTGAAATTAAGAAAACACTCCCGTTTACCATTGCAACAAAAAGAATAAATTATCTAGGAATAAACCTACCTAAGGAGACAAAAGACCTGTATGCAGAAAATTATAAGACACTGATGAAAGAAATTAAAGATGATACAAATAGATGGAGAGATATACCATGTTCTTGGATTGGAAGAATCAACATTGTGAAAATGACTCTGCTACCCAAAGCAATCTACAGATTCAATGCAATCCCTATCAAACTACCACTGGCATTTTTCACAGAACTAGAACAAAAAATTTCACAATTTGTATGGAAACACAAAAGACCCCGAATAGCCAAAGCAATCTTGAGAATGAAAAATGGAGCTGGAGGAATCAGGCTCCCTGACTTCAGACTATATTACAAAGCTACAGTAATCAAGACAGTTTTGGTACTGGCACAAAAACAGAAATATAGATCAATGGAACAGGATAGAAAGCCCAGAGATAAACCCATGCACATATGGTCACCTTATCTTTGATAAAGGAATCAAGCATATACAGTGGAGAAAAGACAGCCTCTTCAATAAGTGGTGCTGGGAAAATTGGACAGATACATGTAAAAGTATGAAATTAGAACACTCCCTGACACCATACACAAAAATAAACTCAAAATGGATTAAAGACCTAAGTGTAAGGCCAGACACTATCAAACTCTTAGAGGAAAACATAGGCAGAACACTCTATGACATAAATCACAGCAAGATCCTTTTTGACCCAGGTCCTAGAGAAATGGAAATAAAAACACAAATAAACAAATGGGACCTAATGAAACTTAAAAGCTTTTGCACAGCAAAGGAAATCATAAACAAGACCAAAAGACAACCCTCAGAATGGGAGAAAATATTTGCAAATGAAGCAACTGACGAAGGATTAATCTCCAAGATTTACAAGCAGCTCATGCAGCTCAATAACAAAACAACAAACAACCCAATCCAAAAATGGGCAGAAGACCTAAATAGACATTTCTCCAAAGAAGATATACAGATTGCCAACAGACACATGAAAGAATGCTCAACATCATTAATCATTAGAGAAATGCAAATCAAAACTACAATGAGGTATCATCTCACACTGGTCAGAATGGCCATCATCAAAAAATCTAGAAACAATAAATGCTGGAGAGGGTGTGGAGAAAAGGGAACACTCTTGCACTGTTGGTAGGAATGTAAATTGATACAGCCACTATGGAGAACAGTATGGAGGTTCCTTAAAAAACTAAAAATAGAACTACCATACGACCCAGCAATCCCACTACTGGGCATATACCCTGAGAAAACCATAATTCAGAAAGAGTCATGTACCAAAATGTTCATTGCAGCTCTATTTACAATAGCCAAGACATGGAAGCAACCTAGGTGTCCATCATCGGATGAATGGATAAAGAAGATGTGGCACATATATACAATGGAATATTACTCAGCCATAAAAAGAAATGAAATGGAGGTATTTGTAGTGAGGTGGATGGAGTGAGAGTCTGTCATACAGAGTGAAGTAAGTCAGAAAGAGAAAAACAAATACAGTATGCTAACACATATATATGGAATCTAAGGGAAAATAAAGGTCATGAAGAACCTAGTGGCAAGACGGGAATAAAGACACAGACCTTCCAGAGAATGGACTTGAGGATATGGGGAGGGGAGGGGTAAGATGTGACAGGGTGAGAGAGTGGCATAGACATATATACACTACCAAATATAAAATAGATAACTAGTGGGAAGCAACTGCATAGCACAGGGAGATCAGCTCTGTGCTTTGCGACCACCTAGAGGGGTGGGATAGGGAGGGTGGGAGGGAGGGAGATGCAAGAGGGAAGAGATATGGGAACATATATATATGTATAACTGATTCACTTTGTTATAAAGCAGAAACTAACACACCATTGTAAAGCAATTATACTCCAATAAAGATATTTTAAAAAAAAAATAGTTGAGATGATAAATTTTATGTTAAGTGATTTTTACCATAATTAAATTTTTAAATTTAAAAAAATATATATAAGTGAGATACCAATTAATGTAATATGACTTATCTTTCAAAAATAATTTCACTATCACGTAGTTGGTTTTATAGTTTAAAAATAAACCATATCAAATAATCATAAAATAGATAAAAGTGAAAATTAATGCTTCAAGCCTGTGTTCAATAATTTCTCAAATAAGTTTATATTTATAAATTGCATTAACCTTTGCTCATTTTTAGCTGATCAGTTTATCAAATTGGGGAAGTTAAACTACTCAGCCAAATATTAGTCTTCTGGAGTGCTTGAAATGGTTACTGAATGTATTTGGTTTTTCTTGCTTCTAAATAACTCTTCAAATAAATTAACAGCAATGCATAATTTTTAAATATCCTTTAAAATATCATTCATTCTTAAAGGATAACAGATTTTTTTAATATTGTTTTTAAATTACTTGGCAAATGTATTCTTTAGCAATTTTTTAAAAAATATAATAAGTGACTTTTAATGGTCCTATGATTGCAGCTATTCTACGAAAATATTTCTAAATATTAATTTTTAAAATGTTTTTCTTCTAAATCTGAAGATTTAGACAGTATCACAATTAAATAAGGTATGCAGTGATTAAGATAGCTAATTAATTATGATATACAGTGAATGAGAAGCTATTGGTATCTTTTTTTCCTCCCTGAAATATTATCTTCAATGAAGATGAGTTTTGAAACAAGTTAGAAAAGAACTCAGAAAATTCATGGAAGTAGTTCTCATATTCGTTTTTCTAGTCAATATTCACTGTGCAGGTGGGAAGAAGCAGGAAGTTAACCTGAGACTGAGATGTAATATTAAACGAGGCTCCCTGAGCTCACAAGCTAGCAGCGAAGCAGGGGGAAGTGGGTCTCACTATGCAACTTGTTCATTCACTGTGCAAAACTTTAAAAAATGTAATCTGTTAATTTTTAGTTCTTTAAAAACACATGCTAAAGGGGTTTCCTCTCTTCTGGAAGATGAGTTAAGAGTCACAAGAGATAAAAACAAATACACAGGACTCTAAGCAGAGCCCTGACACTGTCACTCATAATGTTCTCCAAACTCAAGAAACATGATTCCAGCCTCCAGTTAGAGGGTAGACTAGTTCTGTGTTTCTTAAAGTAGTTTAGGAGGGAATGCTGACTCTTCAGGGCTGCTGCTAATACTCTTCAGAAAATGACTTCTGTGATAAATAAGCAAAATGTAAGTCATCCTAATTAAACAGGCAATTTCACTCCACCTAAGAGAGCTTTTCATACCCTAATATAATAAGTCATCAATAAGTAAGAACAGTTTGCAAGATTTTTCAAACATAATTGACAATGAAATTTCTGTTTCACAAAGCATCTCCGAGGTCTGATTCAACCAAACATTTTGGAAATCTCTCTCAGTTTCTATGGCACCACACACAATAAGCCAAGATCTAGAGACATTTGAGCATTCCATATGCCCCAATCTTACTAAAACCTCTCTTCACAGCTCAATTCACTAGTCACAGTCTATCAGAACAGCGGTCTCCAACCCCTGTGCCATGAACTGGTACTGGCCTGTTAGGAACTGGGTCGCATAGCAGAAAGTGAGTGGTGGGTGAGCAAGCACAGCTTCATCTGTATTTACAGCCGCTCCCCATCACTCGCATTACCTCCTGAGCTCTGCCTCCTGTCAACATTATAGTGAGTTGTATAATTATTTCATTATATATTACAATGTAATAATAATAGAAATAAAGTGCACAATAAGTGTACTGCACTTGAATCATCCCAAAACCAACCCCCGCCCACCCACCCCCACCCCCCCACCCCCAGTCCATGGAAAAATTGTCTTCCACGAAACAAGTCCCTGGTGCCAAAAAAGTTGGGGACTGCTCTATTAGAAGACAGTAATTAAACAATTCTCTATTTTGGTTTGGTGAAAGTGATAATATACTTCCTTTCTGGGAAATAAAGAGTCAACCGTTTTACAGAAAAACATGTTGGAACTCATGTGGACTTTACAGTCTTCAAACAGACATTACTCTGCCATTTTTTAACCTGTTAACTTGGAAAGACTCTCATCTGTGTAAAACTCAGGGTAATTTATAATTAGCAATCAGGTTGGGGGAATATTGAATAAGAAACTGAGTGTCAAAATGCCTAGCTCATTAATGACACAGTGTTATTCATTAAATGGATTTTTCCTTCTTTTTTGTTTCTTCATAGTTGGGTCTTCAAATTTACGGCCTAAATACAAAAGAAAAAAAAGAAAAAAACCCACAACTTTTCATCAAGGATGATAGAATATCATTAGAAATTGATTTAGAGCTGAGTTCACTTGAAGGTTAGGCCAGTCTCACTTTCCCCATGGAAGGAGACACAGGACTCAAAACCACTCTGTTATACACACCAGGAATAGATTACAAAGTTCACGTTAAAATAAAGCCTCTGTTTTCTTAATTTATAGCCTAATAAACATCCACATGAGTAAAAAAAAAAAAAAAAAATCAAGCAACTGCATATTTCACATTAAAGTTCCATTTTTAAGGATGACTTAAGTGAATTAACAAATATATTAGTCATTGTTTTCAAGGGAAGTTTCCCAGGTGTGATTCAACAGATCGTTCCTGTTGATGCTGTGATGAAGCATTTCCTCACCTTCCAGCCAGGCAAGACTGCAGGGATGACTCTAATCTCTGTACTGATGCTGAGAGCAGCACCTGCAGTAGAGAGTACCAAAGGCCTGTGGCAGCAAAGATGCCTGATTGGATGTGAAAGAAATTGTATTTCCCAGTCCAGTGGCCTGAGGGTGCCTGTCAAGTGCTGCTTCCTGCTTACTTCAATGAGAAAAGAGACTTGAGTCCAAAAGAATGCAAACCTCCCTGCAACAAATTAGCCAACTGATAACTCTTTGCATTTGAATAATTGCTCAGCATGCCCTGAGCTAACTGCCCACACCCTTCTCCCCTCCTTCTCTTCTCATACACTTACTTTTTTCCTATCTCCTAAACTCTGGCTAGGTAGGAGTTTATTAAAATAAAAAAGAAAGTTCTTATCTGATCACTTAAACATATACACGTTATAGACATATACCGAAACTCTTCATTCATTTTTCTGTTACATTGTGCACCACTCCACTGCGAGCTCACGGGATGAACTGGGATTCTCTCCACACTGGTTTTGAGACAGGAAGGAAGGGGTCAGGGCACAACTGGTAAAAAAAAATGAGGGGGACACAGCCATTGAGAAAAACAAGATATGACAAAATCCAGCTGGAACCAGCTAAAATCAATATGGCATCTAGGATGGCCTGGTCATTAGCTCATTATACCTTCGTTTAATACTGGAAATCACTCCCATTGTGCCATGACAGGCGCCATGCCAATTCCAGGACTGACCATAAAAGGCCAAAAGTGGGTGGTTGCCCAATTCCTGGAAATCCCCACCCCTTCCACAAAATAGGAAAAATATTCCTTCCACTCATTCACATATTCAAAACAAATATGTTAAAAACTAACAACCACATACCCCCTGGGGCTGCTCTCACTTTCTAAGATGGTCCTCACTGCCTATGGAATGTGTATCTCTCTAAATAAACTCGCTCACTTTACTATGGCTTGCTCTTGAGTTCTTTCCTGTGTGAAGCCAAGGACCCTCACTTGGCAGTCTGTCCCAGGGTCTCACATGCATCTCAGGACATGATGTTTCTCCTCTGCAAGAGTTCCCCTCCATCTTTACCCCAAAACTCTCTTCCTAACTCAGGTATCATAGTCTTTTTACCCCTTCACATTACTTTTTTTTTTAACTTAACACTCAGTGAAATAATTATTTTATTTATTGATTTATTTATTTGCTAAGAGACTTTATTTTGTAGAACACTTTTACATTTGCACAAAAAAATGAAGATAATGCAGAGTTCCCATATAGCCCCTGCACACAATTTTCACTATTATTAACAAGTTGTATAAATATGGTTCGTTTGTTATGGTTAATGAACCAATATTGATACACAAAGTCCACAGTTTATTTAGCTTTCCTAAGTTTGTACCTAATGTCATTTTCCTGTCCTAGGAACTAATCCAGGATACCTTATGACATTTAGTTGTCATGCCTATTTAGGATCCTCTTAAATGTGACAGTTTCTCAGACTTTCCGTGTTTTTGAAGACCTCGAAAATTTTGAGGAGTAACAGTCAGGTGTATTTTAGGAAGCCTCTCAATTGTAATTTTTCTGGTGCTTTTCTTATGATTATACTGGGGTTATAGGTTTTGGTTAGAAAGGTCACAGAGGTAAAGTGCCCTTTTCATCACATCATATCAAGGGCCATACTATCAACATGATTTGTGACCATTGATGTTGACCTGACTCACCCAGCTGAGGGAGCGTTTGTCAGGTTTCTTCTCTGTAAATTTACACTTTTTCCACCTTTTTCCATTCTACACTTTTTGGAAGTCCTATTCAAAGCTGACATTTAAGGAATAAAATATTGTGCACTGTGTCTTTTAGAGTGGAGTATCTACATAATTCATTTAGAATTTTTCTGCACAGGATATTCATCTTCTCTCTTATTTATTAATTTATAAAACCATTTATCATAACTTGTATGAGCCCATGGATATTTATTGTAAATTTTAGATTTAAATCCAATAATACCTCATTTATTTTGTTGCTCAACTTGTTTGGACCTTCAGTTTGGTTTTGTGTCCCTTGCATACATTCATATCAACGTAGGTTTATCCCATGGTTTGTTTGAGCACTCCCTTACTTTCTGGTGCTATGAGATGCTCCAGGTTCATCTTGTATAATTCTTACCACAGTCCTAAAAGCAACTGTCTCTTCAAGGAATTCTGGTTCATCTTATTGGAGAAGGGTATTAAAAACCAAGAACTGGGCACTAATATTGCTCCTTACTACTGAGATGTCATTTCTTTAAGGTCCTCTCTGCTTGGAAGGAAAATAAATAGATGTCTGTATACAAACCCACATATATAACACATTTCTATAAATATTTCTATATTTTACCATATGTATCCATTCTATATTAAATATAGGTTTATGCTGAAGTCTCCAATTCTGGAGACTAGTCTAGCTTCCACACGGGCCATTCTAGCTTTTCCTTTTGCTTTTCTGTAAACTGCCACTCCAACAGTGAGAAACCTGTCTCCCATCATCCACCAACCAACTACTTAACTATGCAATTCCAGTAAACATATTTAGTGGGATAAGCCCATACCCCTGTAGGAAAAACTTTCCCAACTAGAGTGCAGTGCTTATACCCGTTCCATTTTGCCTTTAGTTTTGTGTTTCACTCATTTCCAATGTTACTTAGGCCAGCTACTTTTCCTCCTACATGCTTCACCGAGGTTGTTTCACATATTTGTAAAACAGAGAAATTTTGTTGTCAGTCTGCCTTCCTTCCTGGGATGCCCCAAACTCCTCAACGACTTTTTTTTTTTAAATTTACATACATCAAGTTTCAATCTTTGTGTTGTGAAATTCAGTGGGTTTTTTGACAAATGAATAATGTCATGTATCATGATTACCATGTAACACTGAATAGCTTCACTACCTTAAAAAATACCCTGTACTTTTCACTTTCAGATTTCCTCCTCAAACCCCTGGTGATCAAGGACTTCTTACTGTTGCTTTAATTTTACCTTTTCCAGAATGTCATATAACTTGACTCATTCAGCATGCAGCCTTTTCAGATTGTCATCCTTCACTCAGAAGTATGCATTTGTTTCCTCCATGTCTTTTCTTAGCTTGATAACTCATTTTTCCTATAATTTGGTGCTATTGAAATTGATTTTTTTTAAAAATTAAATTCTGTTTTTTCCTTGCTACAAGATTAGCAAGTGTCCTTTGAATATGAACCTTATATCTTGAAACCTTGCTATCCTCACTTATTTGCTCCAGGACACTGCTGTTGTTATTGGTGATCGTTTTGGATTACAGTCAAGTCATCTGCAAATAAAGATAATTTTAATTATTGCGTTCATATCTGTATACCTTTTATTTATTTTATTGTCTTATTCACTGACTGATTTTTGGTATGATGATGGACAGCAGTGGTGAAAGAGGGCCATGTCCAGTACACTGGTGAGATCATCGAAGTCATTCTTCTTTCCTATTACAATGTTCTTTATTTCCATCTCTGCTTACATTATCCATCTGTTTATCCACATTGTCTACTTTTCCCATTAGGGTCCTTAACATACTAATCATAGTAATATCAAATTCCCTATTGGATAATTCCAAAATCTAAATCTTATGTGAGTCTGGTCCTGATGCCTGTTTTGTATCTTCTGACTGTGTTTTATTCTTGATTTTAGTGTGCCAGTTTTCTAGGAATATTTCAGAATAGTTACTCTTCCCCTCCCCTGTGCAAAACATGAGAATATTTTTTCATCAATGAGAAACTGAAAGTATAACCCATGAAAATGTGGGAACTTCCCATGACGTCTAAATACCTAGGAGCTTCTCATTCTCAACCTAGTCTGCACCCACCCTCCAGAAATTCATAAAATTTATAATTTTAGTGCTCCCACATGTTTACGGCACTAGCAGTTTCTCACTGAGGCAAGATGATCACAACAGAGTGAAGGGTGGCATTTTGCCCTGTGACCTCAATTCTCTGATGGGTCTAGGAGAAGACGTTAACTTTTCAGTTTGTTCAGTTTTATTTTCTCTTGTTGTATGGATCTGACTGATGACTTCCAAGCTCTTTAAATGTTGAAGGTAAAACTGGGACTCCCCTCTGTGCATGATTTTTTAATGCCCCAAGGATCTGTAGGGATCACACATTTTTCTCTATTGTTATTTCCAACTAGTACTTTCTAATTTTTTGATCAGTTGAGAAAAGATTTATCAATTATATTGCTCTTTCAATATGCTGCTTTTTTCAGTTGAGAAAAGGTTTATCAATTATATTTCTCTTTCAATATTGCTCTTTCAATATGCTCTTTTAGTATACCATTATGGTGTGTGAATAAAAAATTTTAATTCTTTCCCTATTTTGCTTATAAAAAGTGATGATCACACATGTACAGATTTTTAAACTTAAGAGTAAAGTGTGAGATCTTGGAATTTCAAAAGGTTGGCTTTACACAATAATGTCAAAATATTTCTGAAGTAATTTATCACTTTTTACTCCTATCAGAAGTATATAAGTGCATACTAATTCCACATATATGTCAACACTTAGACTGTAAAACCTCTTTAATTTTGGCAATATTATCACTGTAGAACTGCATATCTAATTGTGATCTTCATTTGCATTTCTCTGATTTATAAGAGGTATGTGTATATTCTGGCTACTAATTCTTTGTTTTCTTGGAGAGGTGAGTTTCAGTGCTTCCTGTATGCCATTTTCACAACTAGCACCATTTGCACTGCTTTCATCAAAGTTTGACTACGAGCTTCGGCATGACCTTTTACAATTTCTAGTGCTGATGGAGAAGTTCTTCTTCCTCTTTTTTCAAGCATAGCCTGAGGTATATAAATTTAAATAAAATGGAAGGCGGTCTAGGATTCTCCCCTAAAGCCACTGATTTTCTCCCACATTTACAGTGTTGAATGGCTTTCTGGAGCCAGCTGGGATGGTACATGGCACAGGTGAAACCATAGCTGAATGCCTTCTACAGACAGCTAACCAGATTAGGAGATGTTCACCAGCCTTAAATAAGAAAAGGAGATTTTAGTATCAAGTATGTTAAGAGCATGACACAAAGAAGAAGATGCAATTTTCTTACTAGCAAGTACTATGTCTGTATTTATTGTTTTCCTCATTAAAAAGGTGTAAACAAAGCAAATGAAGAAGGGCTATAAACAGGGATGCAGAAATCCCAGCACTTGTGAACAAAGCATTGTATGTTCGTTTCTCAGATGACTGTGTAGCATTGATGGAATGGACCACACTATGCTAAGGCAGTTGATTCACCCAGCCATGATATAAATGTTCTGAAAATGATATTTGGTACCATTTAGATGCCCCTGATTGGTACACAGGCATGTGGCAAAAATTTGCAGATCAAAGGGTTATAGTACAAAAGTGGAGGCACCAGACTCGAATAAAGAAGGTGGAGTGGGAGGGTGCAGAACTCACCTCCCCCCCATGAACATATCAAAATTACATGCACATGTGGAACAATTCTCACTGAAAATTAACTGGAGAGTAGCAGAAAGACTCCTGTACAACCAAGGCTGTAAGAAAGACTATGGGGAATTGGTTAGGAAGGGAAGAGAAGAGATCAGGTCAGAACCTGTGGCCCTGGGAGGGGACTCAGAGGAAAAAGGAGATTAATGGGCAGAGATCTTGCTTGGGATGTGAGTGTTTAGAGGCACACACTGGGTGCCTTAACCTCGGGTCCTACACAGGGAAGATGATCTCCCTTGGCTGGTTGGAGGGCTGGTGGATCTAACAACAACAACAAAAAAAATTAGAAGTAATAAATGAATTCAATAAAGTTGCAGGATACAAGAATTATATGCATAAATCAGTTGCTTTTCTATACATTACTAATAAACTATCAGAAAAAGAAAGTAAGTGAACAATACCAATTAATATCACATCAAAAAGAATAAAATACCGAGGAGGTATAAACTTAACCAAGGAAGTGAGAGACCTATAGTCTAAAAACTATAAAACATTGATGAAGGAATTTGAAAATGAAATGAAGAAATGCAAAAATATTTTGTGTTCTTGGATCGGAAGGATTAATATTTTTAAAATGTCCACACTCACCCAAAGCAATCTACAGATTTAATGCAATACCTATCCAAATATCCATGACATTTTTCACAGAACTAAAAGACATACCCTAAAATTTATGTGGCACTACAAAAAACTCTGAATTACCAAAGGAATCTTGAGAAGAAAAACCAAGCTGGAGGTATCACACTCCCTGACTTTAGACTATACTACAAAGCTACAATAATCAACATAGTATGGTACCCACACAAAAACAGACACAAAAATCAATGGAACAGAATAGAGAGCCCAGAAACAAACCCACACATTTATGGTCAATTAATCTATAACAAAGGAGACAAGACTATACAATGAGGAAAAGGCAGTCTCTTCAATAAGGTGCTAGGAAAGCTGGACAGCTACATATAAAAGAGTGAGATTAGAACATTTTCTCACACCATATGCCAAAATAAACTTAAATGGATTAAAGACCTAAATGTAAGACCTGAAACCATAAAACTCCTAGAAGAGAACATAGGCAGAACACTCCTTGACATAAATCATAGGAATATTCTTTTGGATAGGTCTCCTAAGGCAAAAAAATAAAAGCAAAAATTAACAAATGAGACCTAATTAAACTTAAAAGATTTTGCACAGCAAAGGAAACCATCAACAAAATGAAAACAAAATCTACTGAATGTGAGAGAAGCTTTGCAAGATATTACCAATAAGGGATTAATATCTAAAGTTTATAAACAGCTCATACAACTCAATATCAAGAAAACAATGAACCCAATTAAAAACTGGGCAGAAGAATTGAATAGACATCATTCCAAAGAAGACATACAAATGGCAAATGGGCGCAAGAAAAAGTGTTCAACATGGCTAATTACTAGGGAAATGCAAATCAAAACTACAATGAGTTATCATCTCACATCTGTCAGAATGACTACCAAATGTCTACAAATAACAAATATGGGAGAGGATGTGGAGAAAAGGGAACCCTCCTATACTGTTGGTGGGGATGTAAATTGGAGCAGCCACTCTAGAAAACAGTATGTAGTTTCCTCAAAAAACTAAAAACAGAACTTCCATATGATCCAGCAATTCCACTGCTGGGAATATGTCCAAAGAAAATAAAAACACTAATTTTAAAAGATACACTCACCCCAGTGTTCAAGTAGTGCAACATTATTTACAGTAGCCAAGATATGGAAGCAACCTAAGTGCCCATCAACAGATGAATGGATAAAGTGATTTGGTTATACAAATATATACAATGGAATATTACTGAAATGAAATTCTGCCATTTACAATAATGTGAATGGACCTAGGGAGTATTATACTTATTGAAACAAGTCAGACCGAGAAAGATGAATACAGTATGTTATCACTTAAATGGAGTATAATCTATAAAAATACGGAATCACTATGTTGTACACTTGAAACTAATGTAATATTGTAAATCAAGTATCCTTCAATACAAAATAAAATTAAATTGAAATTAAATAAAATCAATTGGTTTATCTTGCACATTGAAAAAAACAAAACATAACAAAACAAAAAAACAGAAGTGGAGGCAGGAAGAAAAAAATCTTGAGAAAGAGACAGAACCCTCACTGCATGAGCTTCTGGCCATCAACTTCTATCCATCCTGTGGAGAAGAAGGAAAACAGGAAAGCCAGTCTGTGATCCTGTAGCCCTGTTTCCTCATTTGTGTAGCCTGAATCTATAGGTGTTTCCTTGTACTTTGTTTATAGCCTTTAAATATTTTTAGTTTATGTGTGTCAAAAGCTTTTTCATTTTTCTTTGACACACATGCTTATAGAAAACAGAATATTTTTTAGAAAATGTCTGTATTACATATTCCATAAATATTAACAATAAGAATTGAAGGTTACAAGGATATACTAGAAAGGAAACTATCTCAGTTTCGACTGAGAAACAAAACAAAAACAAGGAGCTTACTGAAATAGGAAAAAAAAAAAAATGGTGGTTTTGATGGGCAGGATTGAGTTATCAGTTATTATTTCCAGGCTAAAGTAATGAATTTCACAAATGCAGACACCATTGTCTTTTCTCCTTTGCGGTGCTGCTTGCTCAAAGTCCATGGAGCAATGTCTATAGAATTTTGGCAAGAAAGCAGACTACCTGAAAAACTCTATAATTAGTCAAAAGCTATTTATGTATAAAGATGGCAGAATATATTTCTCCAATACTCAAGGACACAAAAACGTATTATTATTATACCTTTCCTTAAAGACTCATTTCATATGTACTCAAAACTTATTGCATAGGTTCAAGTAAAGCTACAAATACTTGATTTTAAGGCAAAAACTGAAACAAAGAACTGAAGTTAGCAGTGATGTAAACTTAATGTGGAACATAAAGCCTGATCCATCACACACTTGTTTTCAAGTCAGGAACATGGATTGCTGTCTCAGTCTGTTCAGGCTGCTATAACATAATACCATAGACTGAGTGGTTTATGAACAACAAAAATGTATTTCTCACAGTTCTAAAGGCTGAGAAGTCCAAGACCAAGGTGCCAGCAGAGTCAGTGTCTGGTGAGAGTTTTCTGGTTTATAAAGTATTTTTCTAGAAACCCTTTTCCTGTAAACTCACTTGGTGGAAGGACCTGTGGGAACTCCGTGGGATCTCTTTTATGAGTGTTAATCCCATTGGTGAGGGCTCCACTCTCACTGACCTAAGCATCTCCCAAAGGCTTCATCTTTTAATACCATCCTATTGGGCAGTAAGTTTCAACAACTGGATTTAGGGGGTGGTTGTAAATATTCAGTCCATTGCAAATGTTAAACCCTGAGTTAAACCATTTGAACATGTACATCTATTCTGAAAAATTAATAAAAATCAACCTTTGTTGAAACTCACTGTAAGAGGACTCTGATAACCACTGATGCCAGTTAGGTACAGAGAGTTACATTTAAGTAATTGTTGGAAATTGTAACAACTGCTTAGTTTGTTAGTTGGACAGATTTGTGGTTCCTTAAGCATGTCATAGTGGTATTAAGCTTTTTTATATTTCTTCCAGGGGGTGGAAATACTCCGTGATGCTGATAGTATTTTTCTTATTTGATAGCAATAAAATTACACTTTTAATTAAATGCATAAATTATATGCCGTTCTTACCTAAGGTGTGAATATGTATATTTCTATCATACATATTTCAACAGGAAATGTGAGAATACAGAATCAAAGACTATTATTAACAAATGCCATATGAAATAATAAGTTCTGCTTTTCCTAAACACTAAATACTCCTCTACCTTGATACTCCAGTCAGATTTTTTACTATCTTTTATTCTTTTTTGAAAAATATAGAACATCTTTTAAGAGAAGTATCATTTCAGAGAAGTTACCTAACATACAACTAAGTACTGCACATTACATTGGTATTTAGTATTTTGCTATTATAAACTTTCATTTGATTATATATGAACAATATTTTTCAATATTTTAAACAAAGGGGTAAATAATTATCTTCCATACTGGGGATTATATCCTCCCTTTTATCTTTTTGGTTTTTTTTCTAACTCTACCTAAGTTTTCATTTTGTAAATAGCATGATGCTTATAATTGGATATCCATCCACATCCCACATCGTCGTTAAAATGTAAAGCAGGGTCATCATTGTTTTATCTTCCTAATGGGATTTGCCTTTAGAAAGGGCTTCCCGCCTTACTTGCTGTGCTTACACGCATGTCGCTGTATCATTTGGAGGACACATCTCAGAATCAGACCATTACAAACAGTGCTGCAATTTCACATGCGCTAGAATTGCTGTGCTCTAACACGTTTTTCTCAAAGCCAAATATAATCTTAAATTGAGGCAATTTTCCAGAGAAAAAAAAAGAAAAAACGAAAAACAACCTATTGAGATAATGTAGGCATTTTCCTTAAAATAACCTGAATAATTGCCTCTATTCACTGACTTATTTAACTCAAAATTTTATAAAATTTGGCTCCCAATTTCATCCATATTGGTTCTTTTAACTTTCTATCAGTGAAGAAAATTCTTAAAAAGGAAACATCAATTTTCTGTTAGTTTCCTATCATAAAATACAACTTTTAAATACAATACAAACTTTTAAAATTTTCTTCATTAATTGATTTTTCCTTAACCTTTTTAATAGCTTTAGCTAATTATTAAAGTTGAAACATAATTAAATAGCTACAAAATGCATTTATTTTGTTCACACATGAAAAATAGAATTGTAGTCACAAATTTATTTAGCCAAATTTAAAAGTGGAATATTTCCAGAAATGAATATTTTGAGGAAATTTATTGAATTTTCATGGTGACATATTTATTTTAAGAGTATTTTCCTTATAAAATAAAATTTAACTCTTCATAATTTCTATTTATTTCTATTGGAATAACAAAAAATGAATAAAGCAAATGCCCACCACTCATTTTAATTCAGTAAACTTCACGTTGTATTCTAAGCAAAAAATCCATGGTTCCTTCATTTTTGCTTCATCTGTACTGTCTCCCTGTTTCTTACTCTCCATGTAGCCTTATCTAAAGATGCTATGATGTTTTATAAAATTATGTTTTATCATGTGGGTCACAAAACTGGATATCACACTAAAGTCTGATCAGTGTTTGTAACACAACTATATCATGTCTATTTCCAAAACTGTTTACACGTTCTATAAATATATTTGATGATGATAAATATTGAAATTTAAAATCAAGGAGAATGGTAAAGAATTTTACAAAATAAATAATTTATTATTTGTAGTAAATCTGGCATAATTATTTTTTACTGAATTAAAAAACTGTTTAAGATTCCTTAGAAAAAATATATGTATATGTATAAATATAATGAATAAATGTTTAGAATCAGTTTGACTTTAAAAAATATTTTCCACCGTTAAGTTCTAAATGTTAGTATACTATTGACTAATATATAATACAATATTTTTTTACATTAATTTCTTTATAAAAAATTTTTTTTAATTTAATTTTATTTATTTTTTTATACCACAGGTTCTTATTAGTCATCAATTTAATACACATCAGTGTATACATGTCAATCCCAATTGCCCAATTCATCACACCACCACCCCCACCCCCCTGCGGCTTTCCCCCTTTGGTGTCCATACGTTTGTTCTCTACATCTGTGTCTCTATTTCTGCCCTGCAAACTGGTTCATCTGTATCATTTTTCTAGGTTCCACATATATGCCTTAATATACGATATTTGTTTTTCTCTTTCTGACTTACTTCACTCTGTATGACAGTCTCTAGATCCACCCAAGTCTCAACAAATGACCCAATTTCGTTCCTTTTTATGGCTGAGTAATATTCCATTGTATATATGTACCACATCTTCTTTATCTATTCGTCTGTCAATGGGCATTTAGGTTGCTTCCATGACCTGGCTATTGTAAGTCGTGCTGCAATGAACATTGGGGTACATGTGTCTTTTTGAATTACGGTTTTCTCTGGGTATATGCCCAGTAGTGGGATTGCTGGATCATATGGTAATTCTATTTTTAGTTTTTTAAGGAATGTCCATACTGTTCTCCATAGTGGCTGTATCAATTTACATTCCCACCAACAGTGCAAGAGGGTTCCCTTTTCTCCACACCCTCTCCAGCATTTATTGTTTCTAGATTTTTTGATGATGGCCATTCTGACCAGTGTGAGATGATACCTCATTGTAGTTTTGATTTGCATTTCTCTAATACTTAGTGATGTTGAGCAGCTTTTCATGTGCTTCTTGGCCATCTGTATGTCTTCTTTGGAGAAATGTCTATTTAGGTCATCTGCACATTTTTGGATTGGGTTGTTTGTTTTTTTAAATATTGAGCTGCATGAGCTGTTTATATATATTGGAGATTAATCCTTTGTCCGTTGATTCGTTTGCAAATATTTTCCCCATTCTGAGGGTTGTCTTTTCATCTTGTTTATGGTTTCCTTTGCTGTGCAAAAGCTTTGAAGTTTCATTAGGTCCCATTTGTTTATTTTGTTTTTATTTCTGTTACTCTAGGAGATGGATCAAAAAAGATCTTGTTGTGATTTATGTCAAAGAGTGTTGTTCCTATGTATTCCTCTCAGAGTTTTATAGTGTCTGGTCTTACATTTAGGTCTCGAATCCATTTTGAGTTTATTTTTGTGTATGGTGTCAGGGAGTGTTCTAATTTCATTCTTTTACATGTAGCTGTCCAGTTTTCCCAGCACCACTTATTGAAGAGACTGTCTTTTCTCCATTTTATATCCTTGCCTCCTTTGTCATAGATTAGTTGACCATAGGTACATGGGTTTATCTCCGGGCTTTCTATCTTGTTCCATTGATCTACGTTTCTGTTTTTGTGCCAGTACCATATTGTCTCGATTACTGTAGCTTTGTAGTATAGTCTGAAGTCAGGGAGTCTGATTCCTCTAGCTCCGTTTTTTTCCCTCAAGACTGCTTTGGCTATTCGAGGTCTTTTGTGTCTTCATACAATGCCATTGGTAATTTGATAGGGATTGCATTGAATCAGTAGATTGCTTTGGGCAGTATAGTCATTTTTACAATATTAATTCTTCCAATCCAAGAACATGGTATATCTCTCCATCTGTTGGTATCATCTTTAATTTCTTTCATCAGTGTCTTATAGTCTTCTGCATACAGGTCTTTTGTCTCCCTAGGTAGGTTTATTCCTAGGTATTTTATTCTTTTTATTGCAGTGGTAAATGGGAGTGTTTCCTTAATTCCTCTTTCAGATTTTTCATCATTAGTGTATAGGAATGCAAGAGATTTCTGTGCATTAATTTTGTATCCTGCAACTTTACCAAATTTATTGATTAGCTCTAGTAGTTTTCTGGTGGCATCTTTAGGATTCTCTATGTATAGTATCATGTTATCTGCAAACAGTGACAGTTTTACTTCTTCTTTTCCAATTTGTATTCCTTTTATTTCTTTTTCTTCTCTGATTGCCATGGCTAGGACTTCCAAAACTATGTTGAATAATAGTGGTGAGAGTGGACATCCTTGTCTTCTTCCTGATCTTAGGGAAATGCTTTCAGTTTTTCACCATAGAGAATGATGTTTGCTGTGGGTTTGCCGTATATGGCCTTTATTATTTTGAGGTAGGTTCCCTCTATGCCCATTTTCTGAAGAGTGTTTATCATAAATGGGTGTTGGATTTTGTCAAAAGCTTTTTCTGCATCTATTGAGATGATCATATGGTTTTTATTCTTCAATTTGTTAATATGGTGTATCACATTGATTGATTTGCATATATTGAAGAATCCTTGTATCCCTGGGATAAATCCCACTTGATCATGGTGTATGATCCTTTTAATGTGTTGTTGGATTCTGTTTGTTAGTATTTTGTTGAGGATATTTGCACCTATATTCATGAGTGATATTAGTCTGTAATTTTCTTTTTTTGTAGTATCTTTGTCTGGTTTTTGTATCAGGGTGATGGTGGCCTCATAGAATGAGTTTGGGAGTGTTCCTTCCTCTACAATTTTTTGGAAGATTTTGAGAAGGAAGGGTATTAGCTCTTCTCTAAATGTTTGATAAAATTCACCTGTGAAGCCATCTGGTCCTGGACTTTTGTTTGTTGGAAGATTTTAATCACAGTTTCAATTTCATTACTTGTGATTGGTCTGTTCATATTTTCTACTTCTTCCTGGTTCAGTCTTGGAAGGTTATACCTTTCTAAGTATTTGTCCATTTCTTCTAGGTTGTCCATTTTATTGGCATAGAGTTGCTTGTAGTAGTCTCTTAGGATACTTTGTATTTCTGCGGTGTCTGTTGTAACTTCTCCTTTTTCATTTCTAATTTTATTGATTTGAGTCCTCTCCCTCTTTTTCTTGATGAGTCTGGCTAATGGTTTATCAATTTTGTTTATCTTCTCAAAGAACCAGCTTTTAGTTTTATTGATCTTTGCTATTGTTTTCTTTGTTTCTATTTCATTTATTTCTGCTCTGATCTTTATGATTTCTTTCCTTCTGCTAACTTTGGGTTTTGTTTGTTCTTCTTTCTCTAGTTCCTTTAGGTGTAATGTTAGATTGTTTATTTGAGATTTTTCTTATTTCTTGAGGTACGCTTGTATAGCTATAAACTTCCCTCTTAAAACTGCTTTTGCTAAATCCCATAGGTTTTGGATTGTTGTGTTTTCATTGTCATTTGTCTCTAGGTATTTTTTGATTTCCTCATTGATGTCTTCAGTGATCTCTTGATTATTTAATAACATATTGTTTAGCCTCCATGTGTTTGTGTTTTTTACGTTTTTTTCCCTCTAATTCATTTCTAATCTCATAGCGTTGTGGTCAGAAAAGATGCTTGATATGATTTCGATTTTCTTAAATTTACTGAGACTTGATTTGTGACCAAAGATGTGATCTATCCTGCAGAATGTTCCATACGCACTTGAGAAGAATGTGTAATCTGCTGTTTTTGGATGGAATGTCCTATAAATATCAATTAAATCTATCTGGTCTATTGTGTCATTTAAAGCTTGTGTTTCATTATTAATTTTCATTTTGGCTGATCTCTCCATTGGTGTAAGTGAGGTGTTAAAGTCCCCCACTATTATTGTGTTACTGTCAATTTCCTCTTTTATAGTTGTTAGCAGTTGCCTTATGTATTGAGGTGTTCCTATGTTGGGTGCATATACATTTATAATTGTTATATCTTCTTCTTGGATGGATCCCTTGATCATTATGTAGTGTCCTTCCTTGTCTCTTGTAACATTCTTTATTTTAAAGTCTATTTTATCTGATATGAGTATTGCTACTCCAGCTTTCTTTTGATTTCCATTTGCATGGAATATCTTTTTCCATCCCCGCACCTTCAGTCTGTATGTGTCCCTAGGTCTGAAGTGGGTCTCTTGTAGACAGCATATATATGGGTCTTGTTTTGTATCCATTCACCAAGCCTGTGTCTTTTGGTTGGAGCATTTAATCCATTCACGTTTAAGGTAATTATCGATATGTATGTTCCTATGACCATTTTCTTAATTGGTTTGGGTTTGTTTTTGTAGGTCCTTTTCTTCTCTTGTGTTTCCCACTTAGAGAAGTTCCTTTGGCATTTGTTGTAGAGCTGGTTTTGTGGTGCTGAATTCTCTTAGCTTTTGCTTCTCTGTAAAGTTTGTAGAGTTTCTGCTGAGAAATCTGCTGTTAACCTTATGGGAGTTCCCTTGTATGTTATTTGTCATTTTTCCTTTGCTGCTTTCAATAATTTCTCTATGTCTTTAATTTTTGCCAATTTGATTACTATGTGTCTCGGCCTGTTTCTCCTTGGGTTTATCCTGCCTGGGACTCTCTGCACTTCCTGGACTTGGGTGGCTATTTCCTTTCCCATGTTAGGGAAGTTTTCGACTATAATCTCCTCAAATATTTTCTCTGGTCCTTTCTCTCTCTCTTCTCCTTCTGGGACCCCTGTAATGCGAATGTTGGTGCATTTAATGTTGTCCCAGAGGTCTCTTCAGCTGTTTTCATCTCTTTGCATTCTTTTTTCTTTATTCTCTTCTGCAGCAGTGAATTCCACCATTCTGTCTTCCAGGTCACTTATCCGTTCTTCTGCCTCAGTTATTCTGCTATTGATTCATTCTATTGTAGTTTTCATTTCAGTTATTGTATTGTTCATCTCTGTTTGTTTGTTCTTTAATTCTTCTAGGTCTTTGTTAAACATTTCTTGCATCTTCTCGATCTTTGCCTCCATTCTTTTTCCGAGGTCCTGGATCATCCTCACTATCATTATTCTGAATTCTTTTTCTGGAAGGTTGCCTATCTCCACTTCATTTAGTTGTTTTTCTGGGGTTTTGTCTTGTTCCTTCATCTGGTACATAGCCCTCTGCCTTTTCATCTTGTCTGTCTTTCTGTGAATGTGGTTTTTGTTCCACAGGCTTCAGGATAGTAGTTCTTCCTGCTTCTGCTGTTTGCCCTCTGGCGGATGAGGCTATCTAAGAGGCTTGTGCAAGTTTCCTGATGGGAGGGACTGGGGGTGAGTACAGCTGTGTGTTGCTCTGGTGGGCAGAGCTCAGTAAAACTGTAGTCCACTTGACTGCTGATGGCTGTGACTGGGTTCCCTCTCTGTTGGTTGTTTGGCCTGAGGCAACCCAACACTGGAGCCTACCTGGGCTCTTTGGTAGGGCTAATGGCCGACTCTGAGAGGGCTCACGCCAAGGAGTACTTCCCAGAACTTCTGCTGCCAGTGTCCTTGTCCCCATGGTGAGTCACAGCCACCCCCCGCCTCTGTAGGAAACCCTCCAACACTAGCAGGTAGGTCTGGTTCAGTCTCCTATGAGGTCACTGCTCCTTCCCCTTGGTCCCGATGTGCACACTACTTTGTGTGTGCCCTCCAAGAGTGTAGTCTCTGTTTCCCCCAGTCTTGTCAAAGTCCTGCAATCAAATACTACTAGCCTTCAAAGTCTGATACTCTAGGAATTCCTCCTCCCGTTTCTGGACCCCCAGGTTGGGAAGCCTGACATGGGGCTCAGAACCTTCACTCCAGTAGTGGGTGGACTTCTGTGGTATAAGTGTTCTCCAGTCTGTGAGTCACCCACCCAGCAGTTATGGTATTTGATTTTACTGTGATTGCGCCCCTCCTACCATCTCACTGTGGCTTCTCCTTTGTCTTTGGATGTGGGGTATCTTTTTTGGTGAGTTCCAGTGTCTTCCTGTCGATGATTGTCCAGCAACTAGTTGTGATTCTGGTGTTCTCACAAGAGGGAGTGAGAGCACGTCCTTCTACTCCACCATCTTGGTTCAGGGCCCCTATAATACACTATTAACTATACTATTACATATTATATATAGTATATCTTGATATACTATTATAGTGTTGACTAATATAATTGAAGATGAATGTGATAGTTATTTTGCAGAAGTTATAAAACTAGATATAGTCATAGAGTTTTCCATCATCCAAAATTTCTGAAATAATTATATCAAATAAAGATTTTCAGATATAATTCCAGTGGGGAATTCAGCTCTTGTCATAAGTCATGCTGCTTTTGAAGTTTGAAACCATATAAGCATTGATCTTTCTGTATTTACTTGGCTATGTGGAATCCTACAATTAGGCACTCTTTTTTATTGAAGATATAATATCATTCCAGATTTTGATGCAACTACCAATGTGTTTGTTTTATAAAATTACTTACCCTTTACCCCTTGATTTCAAATTTTGATTCTGCATTTTCCTTATAATATTTGCACCAAGACAAATTGGGATTTCTTCCTATTAAAAAAAAAAATAAGTTAGATGAAGTGAGAAAATAATCATAAATCATGTCCTTGTCTAAATTATTTATGATAGCAGTCATGAATTTTAAGACTTAAATATTAGATACTTCATAAATGAACAGAAAATTTTTGTTTATTGTTAACTTCTTAAATGTTTAGTCATTCATCTGTTCTTTGAATTGTATACATTCTTCTGAAAGAGTTTCTTTACAACTTTTAAGTAACATTGATAGTTTTCAAAATTATAAAGATAATAAAGTAAAAAATATATATATACATGTATACATGTAAACTTATACATATGTATATATAAAATTCCAATTTTATAAGTTGCAACATAGACATTTACTTTCCTTATATTTCAATGAACTTTTTAGTACTCAAGTTTACTTATCACATATAAACTTGTATTTCCTTTGTCAGAAGTCTTTGTGAAGGTTATCAGAAACATCTGTGAATGATGTGAAAAATAGACTCAATATAAGAGTTTTAATCAGAATAATTTTGTATTTATTAAGACTTAGATTTATCATCTGTTTAATTCAACAGTAGTGGGAACAGTTTACAATAGTTAATGTTCACACAAGATTTGATACATGTCACCTCTGTACAGTGAGATTTACACATATGATTCAGATTTTCTTTTCTCCTTCCCCAAGCATCCAGAATTTGTAGATCGAGAACAAAATTGTCTCCCCCAAAGTGAAACTCTGTCCAGGGTCACAGCAGCAAATTGGAGTGACAGGTAGTGGGCTTCTGGTGCCTAAGGCTCTCTGCCCTAAGGCACCCCTGTCCAATTCCTAACACAACCAGGAGTGACACAAATTATGATGTAGCTCTCAGCACTTCCAAAGGTACACGTGACCAGGCAGAGTAGCTGATACACAAGCGAGCATCAATCCATGGGCCAAAATAACCAAATATCTGAGAAGTAAAAATTCCCTGAAAGAAAATCAACTGAATAAAATATAACCTCTGATTCAGAATTATTAGAATGGAGAGACCAACAGTATTAAAAAGTTGTGATATTAGTGATCTGCCGCATGACAAGTTCTTAACAGGAAAAAATAGGGACTATTACTCATAAGTACATAAAAGTTAAAATAGAAAATACAATAGGATAGATCAAGCTGAATAATAGTACCATCAAGCCCCTGTATTTAGTTGAGAAAATAATATTATTCCAGCTTTGATACAGCTGCTGGCATGCTTGCTTTATAAAATTATTTACCATTTTCTCCTTGATTTCAAATTTTGATACTGCATTTTCCTTATAATTTACTATACTGGATTTCTCCCTATTTTTTTTTTTTTTTTGATTTTTTTAATAGGTGAGGTAAAAATAAATGAGGTAGAATGTAGAAAGGTCAGATTGAAAAACTCTTCTAGAGACAGCAAAAAATGTCAATACAATGTAAACTATATATCTAAAAAAACCAAAATCAAGCTTAATGGAAAGGATTGATAGAAAAGATGTGTTAAGGCAACTACAGCAATGTTTCAATTTTAGAATCTAAATGGAGGCACATGCAAACACACTGTACGATGCTTTCAACTCTTAATTGGATTGTAAATGTTCATAATAAACTGTTGGGGTGGGGAAGAAGAGCTCAGAGGAGGGCTGGAGGAGGTGAGACAATGTCTTGCAATGAAATTCCCTGTTGGAGGATGTGTGTTCATGGTGAGGAGACATTCTGTTAATAAATAATGAAGACAATGCAGATAAGTTTTGTAGAATTTAATAAAAAATAAAAATCTTAGATTCAAAGTTAAAAATTAAGAACCTCATTGAAAAAAAATTGTCTAAAGTTTATAGAGAAAAAGAGCAAAATAGCAATCAAAAAGTCCAGTCAAACCAACACCAGTCTACTCAACAGATACTTTAGAAATAAGAAGGCAACTAGGAAATGTTCTTTAGACACTAAAAAACTTAACCTTATAATGTGATATCCAGGTAAGTGTCATTCCAATGTGAGGAAATAATAACATTATCTTCAGACAGAAAAGGTCTCTGAAAATTTGCCATACCATGATATAGGACATTGTAGGACCTATATTCAAAGATACTGGAAGCATCCTTGACAAAAGTATTCCAAAAAGATAAATATATAGAGGAGATGGTACAAAAGGTCTGGTAAGGGTAATTGAATATCATAATGTGTACACTATGAAATTTTTTCTAAAAAGAAGAGAAACTTGTCTGTCTCATGTAAAAATGCCTTTCTAACCAGCTACTGCATTGAAGGCAAAGGGTTTGGTATAGTATTTACTCACTCTCACTCTGCCTGACTCATGATGGTTCTACAGCTATCTCTCTAATAAATAATTCAAAATACGTTTCTTAAGAATGTATTCAAGTTTTTATACAAGTCATTTGCAAGGGCTACTGATGAAACAGTGCTTAGCAGATAAATCTTGGTCAAAGGACTGAATGATTGACAGAACTACGGACCTACTGAATTAATGAATAAATACAGCAAATGATATTAAAATACAGCAGTGAAACTTCTAGAGCCAGGACATGACATGAACTCAAAAGGAGCGGGGGCGGGTTAGTTGAGGGAAACAACAGATGTGAATTAATCATCTTGTATCATTATAAGCATACAAAGAGGAAGATTTATATAAAATTAAAAATTAATACAAAGAGGAAGATTTATATAAAATTAAAAATTAATACAAATATCTGAACAGACTTAAGTGTATATATTTTTATTTAAAATATCCTCTAAACTGTACAAAACATATTGTACAGCAAATTTGAAGTTTATTTTATTTACTGGTTCATTTTATCTGTACTTCTTCAATTTTCATGGCCCAACGTATATTTGCGTTGAAGGGTAATTGTGTGAACACAAATTCACGCGTGGATCAACACGGTCAAAACTACTGAACAATAATGATACAATTTATAAGGAAAAAAAGGATTATGACGCGTCATCTTGAAAATCCAAAAATGTAAATAACAAACTAATCTGCTCACTAGATTCTAAAACTAATTGAAAACCTACACTGCTTTTGACCAGCCAAAAAATACTGCCTAAAACTTGTGACATACTAAAACAACACAGTCGTTTAACATGATTGCAACATATCTTTCACATTTAAATTTAAATAGATTGACAGTGGCAGCCAGATACTAGCATTAAGCTCCCAATCGGTCTGTCGTTCAAATAAGCAAAGACTAAACAAGAAATATAAGGATACAGCAAAGAATATGAAACCCTGAGACTAAAATTATTTAACAATATTCATCTCTTTCTAAAATGTCCCCATAAGAGTGACAATCTAATTTATCCATGTCTTGAGTTCTTCTTGTACATAATTATGATTCTTAGACATAGGGAAATATTTCAAACTCACTTTTAGTAGGAAAATAATGTGAGTAGGCAACTAGCTTTATTAGCTTTGAGAAAAAAAAATGTAAAAAATTGAAGATGCTGAGAGACCTGGGTAAAGCAGAAGGGCAACCCCAAGGACTCCACGGTGTTAAAAAGAGTTCCCTTGCAGAGACTTACCTCAGACAAATCATGTAACCTTTCAAAACCACCATGAACCTGCAGGAAGGATTTGTGCAGCCCAGTTGTATTTTGTACCTCCCATGTCTGTTTTCTATAGTTTGTGAGTGAGACTAGTCACCAAATCACCAGGAAAGGTTAAATAGCAAGTGTAAAATCGTTGTCCCCTTTGTCTCTGCTTTTATTCTGAACTATCTAATGCTCTGAACAGATCCAGGGAAACAGATTATATTACACCCTCATGCCATTAGCCCTGCATCCAAATTCTAATTTCTGGAAATATCAAGCTTGGTTAAATCTTTGATATATATGGTGTGTATTTATAATATCCCTATGTTAATGAGGTAAATGAAAACAAGCTTAGCTTTTAACTTTCTCTGACACACAGGCACTCATTTCAAATGATGACTTATTTATAGACAAAGAATTGAATGCTAAAATTAAGTAGAAACATTCACTTTGGTGGCTCTTTGCTCAGAAAAGTAAGAAACAAATTAAAATATTATATAATAGTGGCAGTATAATATAACTTTAAAAGAATCTCCTTTGATGTTGATACAGAGAAAAAAAAAATCTTCCTCAGGGTCAATAGAAGTGGTGCTACAATAGAATAAATATCAATCCCTATTATTCTCTATAATTTCATCATTTTCAAAGTTCAGACCAAAAATTCTTGATTTATTGCTAATGGATATATCCTGAACTGTTTAGATAGATAGATAGATAGATAGATAGATAGATAGATAGATAGATAGAGATAGAGATGTATAGATATATATCCCAATTGCTTTCCCCTTCCTCTGCGTCTCTCCTACCCTGGTCTAACCCACCCTTGCCTTCTTGCAGCAGCTTTTCTCTAGCTGCTGCCTCTGCTTCTCCTTCTACTGTTGATTCTGTTCTTGACTTGAAATCAGTGGTTCCTTTATTATGGAAGTCAGATCATGTCAACCCTCTCCAGTGGCTTTCATTTCACTCAGTGTAAGTGTTACCACTCCTAGAAAGACCTGCAAATAGGATGAATGTATGTCCCAGTTTGTTTGGGGCAACCAGGTTCACACTTGGTTTCCAGTCATGATTATTAATCCTATCATTCTTAAAAGTGATCCTTCCTTGATGCTCAGTTTTGTGACCAGTCTCCCATGGGCCCTTTGCAATCTGTCTCTGGTCCATCTTCCTCTCTGCCTCTCCCTTCAGGGACACTCCCCTCTGTTATTCTTTAATTACTTATGGGAAGATCTGTCCCCATCGCCCTTCCATTCACTCTTCCCTGGGCCTGGGATACGCATCACTCAGCTTTCTCCAAGCGGCCTCTCACACCACTGTCAAGCCTTTACTTCCAAGCAGCATTCTCAGTGAGCCTTCCCTAGTGGCCCCACTTCGCCGCTCCCAATCTTTTTTCTCTACTGAACTTTTCTTCTTAACACTCATCAACATTTGTGTGTCTGTCTCCATCAGAACATAGGGACCATGTGGGGAGAGATTTAGTTGATATGTTTATCCTGTTTTTCTAAAGTCTTGCTCATGGTAAATTCTCAATAAGTATTTCATGAATGAATGAATGAATGGACATAAAAACTGGCCCTTAATTTTTTTTAATTAAATTTTTTAAAATTTTATATTGGAGTATAGTTGATTAACAGTGTTGTGTTAGTTTCAGGTGTACAGCAAAGTGATACAATTATACATATACATATATCTATTCTTTTTCAAATTCTTTTCCCATTTAGATTATTACGGAATACCGAGCAGAGTTCCCTGCCACTATATAGTAGGTCATTGTTGGTTATTTATTTTAAGTATAGCCATGTGTACATGTCAGTCGCAAACTGCCAATCTATCCCTCTCCCTACCCTAACGCCCTGATAACCATTAGTTCCTTCTCTAATCCTGTGAGTCTGCTTCTGTTTTATAAATAAGTTCATTTGATCATTTTTTTTTTTAATTTTTTTTTGGAATTCTATTTAAGCTTCCTTGATGCTTGCTTTCCACTGTGTGGTCAGACTAGTACTTTTCACACTTACCTTTATTTACCCTATGGGCAGATTACAGGGAATCAATACTCGCAGGGGATGTTTACATAAAGCACTATGTTACAAAGGGAATGTTCTTTAAACTCTCATAGTTTATTTTGAAATGTTATTCCATTTCTGCATTGTGCTCCATTATAATTATATTTTTAATATATAAACACTATTTTAATTTGCTTACCATCAATTAAAGTCCATGTGGGCTTAATTCAATAAACATTTATTGACTGTCTACCATATGCCGGCTGCTGGGGATACATCAGTGAGCAAAGCAGATAACACTGTTCTCTTTGAGTGAGAATTTTCAGTAAGGGAAAACAGCATGTTAGGTGTGTATCTATACTTAAAAGAGTTATGTGTTATCAAAATCAAAAGAAGATTTGATATTGGTGAGTGTAGGGTTTGAATGAAAAAGAAGAAAAAAATAAATGCAAAATTTTTGACTGGAAGCACTGCTACTGAAAGTGGGGTCCGGCTGCTTGCAGCTCAGAAACCAATAAAGAGGCAAGATTGGTGGAAGCGAGTCTGCTTTATTTCAGATGCCAGCAACAGGGGGTAGGGTCGAGGGAGGGGATTGCGGATGCCTATTCAAAGGCTTACTACCCCTACTGATAATCATTGGGCAAGAGCTTTTATAGGCAGAGGGCTACGTGCAGAAATACCACCATCAGCTGTGACAGTCATCTTGAAGTTGGTCATGCGGTGGTCTGACCAGCATCATCTTGATTGTTTTAAGTACAGTTAATCTTCAGTTCCAGGGTTGGTTTGTTCCCATTTTGACAAAGTTCAATTTATCTTCATTGTGTTACTCACATTCCATGAGATTTTGGTGGCTTCTTTAAGAAATATTTGCCTAGGCAAATGTCACTAACCTTTTTTCCTATGTTTCCTTTGAGTTTAATAGTTTTTGCTCTTGAATTTTAGTCTATGATTCATTTTGATTAAATATTTGTACACGGGATGATGATTAAAAAGCAGTTCATTTTTTCCCATATCAACTGTCTCTGCAGAACTTCTTGATAAGAATGCGTTCTTCTCATATTGCATTCCCTTAGCACCTTGGTTGAAAATCAATTGGCCATCTCTCTCTGAGTCTATTTCTGAACACGGTATTCTGCTTCATTGATCAATATATCTCTCTTTACGGCAAAACCATACTCTCATGCTTACTGTACATTTACGATGTTGGGGAGGAAGAAATTTTCCTCTATCCTTCTAGGTTATTCTGGCTGGTCTAAGAATTTAATTTGACATGAGACAGATTAACAGGAGAAAATCAACCAGAAGTTTAATAACACTGTACACATGGAAGAGACCCAGGAAAACGAAGTAACTCCCCAAATGGCTGAAGCCCTCACCTTAAATACGGTCTTCAGCTAAAGACAAAGGAGAATGTTGGGGATGGTGAAATCCACATGGAGGACAAGTTGTTAGAGTAGGAAGATAGGGGCTCACCTCCTCCCATGTACACCAAAATTACAGCTACGTGTAGAAAAACTATTTCTGATAATGACCTGATGACTAGCAGAGAACATTTTTCACAACTAGAGATAAAAAGGAAAGCCACATTGAGATAAGTAGGAGGGATGGAGACACGGTCTGGCCGGGACCTCCACCCCTGACACTTTGACCCACATAAGGAGGGATTGCACAACCATCAGAGGTTCCCCTGAGAACCAAGGGCTCCAAACCCCACCTCAGACTCCCCAGCCTGAGAGTCCTGCACCGGGAAGGTGAGCCACCAGAACATCTGGCTTTGAAAACCAGTGCGACTTATATCCAAGAGAGCCAGAGGGCTGTAGGAAATTAAGCCTCTGCTCTTAAAGGACAGAAGAGAAACTCACTTGATCCAAATCCCAGCACTTAGGCAGCAGCTTGAAAAGCACCTCTGTCTTACGTGAAGGAGATTTATTGACTAATTTTACATTATGTGGCCGAGGGGCAGGGATCCGTTGGAAATTTCTTTGCATATGGATGAGCTGGTGGGTGTCAGTGTTTGTTTGTTTGTTTTTTATTTGTGGCTCACACTCTACCCAGCTGTCCCGGCACTGGTAGCACCATCTATGACTCTCCCCATCTAACATATTAGCACTGCTCACCTTATCCTGGGTTCACTTGTGGACCCGACACAGTGATGGCGAATCCAGCCTCTGTACACTGACACTGAATTAAATCTCGGCGACAGAGTTTTGGGTGAAGTAGAAAAGAATAGCTTTATTCCTTTGCCAGGCAAAGGGAGCCACCAGGTTAATGACCTCAAAACTGTGTGTCCCGACCTGGAGGGGGTAGTGAGGAGTTTTATAGAAATGGTTCAAAGAGGGCGTGGTCAGCTCGTGGTCATTCTTCTGACTGGTTGGTGGGGAGGTAAGTGGCAGTCGGCATCATCAACCTTCTGGTTCCAATCGGTCTGGGGTCTACATGCTTGTGATCAGCACAGAGTTAACTTCTCCCACCTGGTGGGGGTTTCAGTATCTGCAAAAGAGCTCATAGATACTGTTATGGATATCCCTTGAGGGGGAACCAGGACCCTGCCCACAGGCTGCACTATTGTTTCTTGACTGCTCCTCCCTTGTCTCCGCATCCCCTCCCTTCCCTGAATAGCAACTGTTTGAACCTGCCCTTTGGAACTCAGGGAAGGGCATGGAGGCTGAATGAAGCCTATTTCCTATAATCAAGAAATGGGGGACACAAAAAAGCTTTTGTGCACAGGAATCCCATAGTGTCCTGCTTAGTTTCAACAGCCAGCCCACTTCCCCCTCCACCATTCCTGGTAGCCACCCTCAGCCAGCAGCAGAGACCCTCTAAATCAGTGCCCCTCAACCCGCTAGACCTGGTGGACACCATCAGCCAGCACCAGCATTCCCCCAAAGAGGCTCTCAACCTGGGGGTCAGCCCTGCACACCAGAGCACCCACAACAGTTGTGACTGGACCTTACATAATCTTTCAAGACTGAACCAGGAAGATAGAAAACTGACAGACCAATTACTAATAGTTGTCAACTACAAATTGGCACTTGCCATTGGCACTTGTCATCTACCTCTACAAGGATTAAATCATGTGCTGCTGCAGCTGCTGATTTTCAACACCCCCTGAAAGGAGTTCAGGGTGGAGAGCAGAAATGAGGCACTCTGTGCTCTGGGAAAAACTGGCAGAACAGGTCTTCAGATATTTAGATATTTTCAGGAGCTGATTTTATGAGCCCAATTATTACATCTCTTCATATCTAGAAAGGCACTAAAATCCTTCATGCTGACAACTGCTCCTTGTGACTAGCAGAAACCTTCTCAAAAAAATATGTGCTCGATTTCATGTACTCCCCCTTCACCAAAATCACATATATACTGACCTTTCCCCCTACCTCTTTGGAGCAGTTTCTCAGAGTTATCTGAAATGCTGTTTTCTGGGCTACAGTTCTCATTTTGCCCCAAATAAAACTTAACTCACAACTCTCACGTTGTGTATTTTTAAAGTCGACATAGTGATATTGAATAAGTAATCAAAAGACTCCCAACAAACAGGTGAATCCTACCAAACATTTATTAAAAAAAACCTTAATACATATTCTTCCCTAATAATTTCCAAAATTTGAAGAGGAAGAAACACTTCCAGACTCTTTCTACTACAAAGCCAACATTATCCTGATATCAAAACCAGACACTACAAAAAAGAAAAATTACAAGCCTACATCCCTATTGAACATAGATGCAAAATTCCTCAACACAATATTAGCCAAATTCAACAATACACTGAAAGAATCATACATCATGATCAAGTGAGTTTTATCTCAGGGATGCAAGGATGATTCAATATTTGCAAATCAATCAGTGTGATGCAGTACATTAACAACATGAAAAATAAAAATCATGTAATCATCTCAATTGATACACAAAAATATTTGCCAAAACTCAACATCCATTTATAAAAAAAAAAAAGAAAAACAAAACTCTCAACAAAATGGGTATAGAGGGATATTAACTCAAGATAATAAAGGCCGTATGTGACAAAACCACAGCTAACATCATATTCAATGGTGAAGAGATTAAAGAATTTCCTCTATGATCAGAAACAAGGCAAGGATGCCCACTCTCACTACTTTTATTTAACGTAGTATTGGGAGTCCTGACCACAGCAATCAGGCAAGAAAGAGAAATAAAAGGAATCCAAATTAGAAAAGAAGGATGAAAACTGTCACTGTTTGGAGATAACATGACACTATACAGAGAAAACACTACAGACCCCACTGAAAAAAAAAACTATTAGAACTAAGAAACATAGTAAAGTTGCAAGATACAAAATTAATATACAAATATATGTAGCATTTTATAAAGTAATCAACCTTTCAGAAAGAGAAATTGAGAAAACAATCTCATTTACAATTCATCAAAAAGAATAAAATACCTAGGAATACTTTTAACCAAAAGAGTAAAAGACATGTACTCTGAAAACTATAAGACATTGATGAAAGAATTGGAAAATGATACAAATAAATGAAAAGATTGTTCTCATGGGTTGGAATAATTAATACTGTTAAAATGCCCATACTACCCAAAGCAATCTACAGATTCAGTGCAAGACCTATTAAAATACAAATGGGATTTTTCACAAAAGTGAAGCAAATAATTCTAAAATTGGTGTATAAACACAAAAGACTCCACATAGCCAAAACAATCTTGAGAAGGAAGAACAAAACTGTAGGTATCTTACCTCCAGTTTTCAAACTATACTACAAAGCTACAGTAAGCAAAAGCGTTTGGTACTGGCACAAAAGCAGACACAGAGATCAATGGAACAGAATAGAACACCCAGAAATAAATCTACTTTTATATAGTCAATTAATCTACCACAAAGGGGACAAGAATATACAATGGGGAAAAGACAGTCTCTTCAATAAATGGTGTTGGGAATACTGGACAGCTGCATGCAAAAAAAAAATAAAACTGAAGTATATTCTTACACCATATACAAATATAAACTCAAAATGGATTAAAGACTTAAATATGAGACCAGAAACCATTAATCTCCCAGAAGAAACATTGTAAGTATGCTCTTTGATATTGCCCTAGCAATAATTTTTTGGAACTGTCTCCTCAGGCAAGGGCAGTAAAAGTAAAAATAAACAAATGTGACTACACCAAACTAAAAAGCTTTTGCACAGTAAAGGAGTCATCAATGCAACAAAAAGGCAACCTACATAAATGGGAGAAAGTATTTTCAATGATATATCTGATAAAGGGTTATATTCAAATTATATAAAGAAATTTTACAACTTGATCTCAAGATAAACCCCCAAAAATCTGATTAAAAATGGGCAGAGAATCTGAATAAACATTTTTCCAAAAAAGACATGCAACTGGCCAACAGACACATGAAAAGATGCTCAACATGGCTAATCATCAGGGAAATCTCCACATCCTTGCCAACACCTTACACCTGTCAGAATGGCTACTACTAAAAAGACAACAAATAACAGGTGTTGGCAAGGATGTGGAGAAAAGGGATTTCCTCCTGCACCGTTGATGGGAATAAAAATTGAGGCAGTCTTCATGGCAAACAGTAGGAGATTCCTCAAAAAAAATTAAAAATAGAACTATTATATGATCCAGCAATTCCACTTCTGAGTACTTACCTAAACCAAAAGGACTAATTCAAAAAGATATATGCATCCCAACTTTCTTTACAGCATTATTTACAACAGCCAAGATATGGAAGCAACCTAAGCATCCATAAGCACATGAGAGGTTAAGGAAAATGTGATAGATAGAATACATAGATGAATAGAATAGAATAGAATAGATAGAAGACATACCATAGAATATTACTTAGACATAAGAAAGAATGAGATCTTGCCACTTGTGATGACATGGATGGACCTTGAGGGTATTATGCTAAATAAAGTAGGTCAGATGGAGAAAAGCAAATACCATATTATCTCACTTATATGGGGAGTCTAAAAAACAAAACATAGGAACAAACAAAGCAAAACAAACAGATATACAGATACAGAGAATAAAAGGGTGGTTGCTTAAGGGGAGGGGGTTGGGGGACAAGCGAAATGGGTGAAAGGCATTAATAGGTTCAAACTTCCAGTTATAAAATACATAGGTCATGGGGATGTAATATGCAGCATCAGGAATATAGTTAATAATATTCTAATAATTTTGTAGGATGACAGGTTTGCTGGACTTGTCATTGTGGTGACTTCACAATGTATTTCATTGTTGGATCACTATATTTTACATATGAAATTAACATAATATTGTATGTCAATTAAACATTAATAAAAAAAGAAATCCACACACATATGGGAATAGAAAAATAACAAGTAATAAGAGAAATACCAATTTAAGGACAGTGATTGTGTATAGTGGAATCTGGAATTAAATGTGACATTTATTTTATTACTTTTACCTTTTTATGGTTAATATAAATAATAACCTCTAATTTTTCAGTCAGAAAAATACATTTATTTAAGTCATGTCAATATACATTTAATATAGTTCACAGGTAACTTTCTTTTCCAGTCCATGTAATAATCCTTTTTACTTACTGCATTAACTGCATAGCATTGTCATGACCGAACCTATAGTTGAGTCTGTTTTGTGGAAATAACAACATGGATGCATTGAAGATCTTTGTATTTTTTTCTAGGCATATTTCTGATAATGTTTCTGTAAGATTAATTTCCAGAAATACATTGCTATGCAATGGATATAGATGCTATTTCCATTCCAACAAGCAAAAAACAAAGATCCTTTCCTTGGTATGTGCATTCAAAGTGTAGAACAATTTAAATTTCTTGGTGCACCATTTTGTGTCTCTCTTTGAAAAATTATTGTCAAAAATACACTACAGTCTACTTTATTTTTTCTATGTTGGAAAAGTTGAGACAAACAAAATTGGTGAAAACATGCTAGTTGGCACTGTAATTTGAAATTCTATGCTTAAATTATGTTTTTGCCTTAGTTACCTCAAGAGCTAAAGAGAAGAGCAGTTGCATACAAATAGTAGAACCTCCTACTCTATCCCATGACTGCACTTAGATCCATGAGGAAGTGTATCATCTAGAAAGAGCAGAGAAGAGAGGTAGGTATTGCTGCATCTTGCAATATAAAAATGCATGCAACCACATGCTTTGATGTGTTATCACCATATTTATACTGCTGGGAACAGGACATTTTTGTGTATTTTTATTCTAATTGTCATCCTTGCTGTTAAAAGATAAGATTTTCATAAACATATATGGAATTTTTTTTTGTCCCTTCAGAAATAAGATTTTCTTGTTTTGGACTTGGGATCATATGAGATGAAACTTACCTAAACATCATGCAGTTCATAATATTATGTGCATATAAATCCTTACAGTAAAAGAAAGTAGAACCAAGTGGAATGATTTTTCAATTATTTGAACCATAAATATGCATAAAATAATCAGTATTTTGTATAATAAAGTGGTTTTGATATAACAGATTCTCAAATATTTGATAAAATGGGCATATATATTAATTTTATAAGCATATATATATATAGCATTGCATGTGAAAGTAAATTACAGACTTTAAAAGTGCAACTCAACTGAATCTTGATCAAAATGAGAGTCTACAGTAAAATTTATTTTTCTAAGATTTAGCACAATTTTATTATGATGAAAAAGGTGATTATAAAATTAATTTTGAAATTCATCCACCTTGACATTTGTAATATTCTCACACTTGCTGTTGAAACCTATTGATTGTTCTAGAATTTAGATAAAAATATTTCAGAAAGTTTGAAGAGAATAATTTTAGCCAATTTTGAGTTGTTCAACATGAAGAAATGGCATTTCATTGACATTTAAAAAAGATTCTCCTTATGAATTCAAGTGTTTGAAAATACTTTATTCTAAAACAGTAAAGTAGGAATAGACTATAAAGGGCTGGTTTTAAGTAATATGATACAATTTTCTGAAAGCATAGGCTTATAATAATAGCAGCTCTTACAGAATATCCAGCCAGGTTCCACTGAATTGCAGTGTCTTGATTTCGTAGGTGTTTAATCATTGATGTTGAATTAAAATTTTAACCTTTTCTAGACATAGGGACTTATTGAAGAATTATATAGAAACTTTGCAAGTATTGAGAATCTGCAGTGATAAAAATTATGCTGATTTCACATAATATATTTTATATTAAAGATAAAGGAATTTTCTATATACAGTTTGAAATAAATAGCTGAAGTTATTAATTCAACGTTAAGGTTTGGAAAATAAATTGTTTGAAATACTCTAATATTTTTTGAAAACACTTGTGTGTGTGTGTGTGCGCACAGTTGTTATTTGTTTTGCTGGTTTTCAATGTGATGGTAACTGCTTAGGAAACTAAAGGAAACATGAAGACATTGTTTTCCTAATTGTATAAGGAAAAGAATGTCATTAACTTGGGGGACAGGTAGATATGGGCTTGAATTTAGCTCTTCATTTTCTAACTATGTTGTTATAATTTTTATACTACAAATATTATATATATATAATACATATACATATATCTTTCTTCTTTATTCATTCATCCACTGATGGACTTTTAGGATGTATTCTATAACTTGACCATTGTGAATAATACTGTAATGAACACAAGAGTGCAGATACCTCTTTGAGATAGTGATTTCATTTTCTTTGGATATATACCCAGAAGTGAGATTGTTGGATCATACAGTAGTCTGTTTCTAATTTGGGGGGGAACTGCCACACTGTTTTCCATAATAGCTGCACCAGTTTCCATTCCCACTATTAGTGTCCAGGATTCCTTTTTCTCCAGACCCTCACCAACATTGCTTATCTCTAGTCCTTTTATAATAAACATCCTAATGGGAGTGAGGTGCTATGACATAGTTTTGACTTGCATTTCCCTGATGAATAGTGATATTGAGCACCTTTTCATATTCCCATTGCTGTTGTATGTCTTTTTGGAAAAATGTGTATTCAGGTCATTTGCCTATTTTTTAATCAGTTTATTTGCTTTTTGTTATGTTTTGTTTTGTTACTTGTTGAGTTCCTTATATATAAAGTTTTTTATTTTTACTGTTGTTGACTGACAATATTATTCTAGTTTCAGGTGTACAGCATAGTGATTCAAAATTTTCATAAATTATATTCCATTTAAATTTATAAAATGTTGGCTATATTCCCTGTGCTGTGCAACATATCCTTTAGCTTATTTATTTGGACCTCTTAATTCCATAACCCTATCTTGCCTCTCCCCCTTCTCTCTCCCCGCTGGTAACCACTAGTTTCCTTTCAATACTGTGAGTCTGTTTCTGTTTTCTTATATTCATTTGATTGTTTCATTTTTTAGATTCCACATGTAAGTGATAACATAGAGCATTTGTCTTTCTCTGTGTGACTTATTTTACTAAGCATAATACCCTCTAGGTCCATCCATGTTGTTGCAAATGGAAGAATTTCTTTTCTTTTTTTTTTTTTTTCTTCTGTTTTTTGTTTTTTTAATGGCTGAGTAGTATTCATTATGTTTATATACCACATCTTTATCCATCCATCTGTTGATGGACACTTAAGTTGCTTCCATATCTAGGCAATTGTAAATAATGTTCCTATGAACATTGGGGTGCATACATTTTCAAATTAGTGCTTTTGTTTTTTTCAGATATATAACCAGGAGTGGATTTGTTGAGTCATATGATAGTTCTATTTTTTTTTTTTTTTTTTTTTGAGAACTCTCCATACTGTTTTCCACAGTGGCTGTACAAATTTACATTCCCACCAACAGTGTAGGAGAGTTCCCTTTTCTTCACATCCTCACCAACATTTGTCTGTTAGCCATCTGTATGTTTTCTTTGGAAAAATATCTGTTCAGATCCTCTACCCATTTTCTAATCAGATTGCTTAGTTTTTTGCTGTTGGTTGTATGAGCTCTTGATATATTTTGGATATTAACCACTTATTAGACATATCATTTGCAAATATTTTATCCTATTTCATAGGTTGCCTTTTCACTTTATTGATGGTTCCCTTTGCTGTGCTGTTTAATATAGTTCCATTTGTTTATCATTGCCTTTGTGCCTTTGCTTTTTGGTGGCATATCCAAAAAAATCATTGCCAAGTCTGGTGTTGTACTACCTACATTTTCTCTTAGTAGTTTTATGGCTTCAGGTATTATGTTCAAGTCTCTAATCCATTTTGCACTGACAATGTAAGATAGGGGTCCAATTTCTTTCTTTTGCTTGAGGGTGTCCTTTTTTCCCAACACCATTTATTGAAGAGACTGCTCTTTCCACTTTGTATATCCTTGCCTCCTTTGTTGCAAACTAATTGATCATATATGTGTGGGTTTATTTCTGGGAAGACTAATTTTTATGCTCTCCACTAGAGTTTCATTCAATCTATAGACAATCATTAGTTACAAAATTTTTAAAAAATAAATAAAACATGCAATTATTTATCATAAAAAAGATAGAGGGACATACCAGTATAAGAGAAATTAAACTTCCAAAAAATATATGTAAACAAAGTAGACAGGTGATTAAAACAGTTAATTCATCAATAAGACAGGTAGTTTTTCAATAATATATAACACATCTTTAATGCATATATACCAAATAATAGATTTTCTAAATATATTAACAGAAAATGAGATAAATGTTCAAAAAGAAAAAAAAGAAATACCAATTATTGCTGGAGATTTGAACACTGTACTCAGTGATAGAGTAAATATATAATATAAAATTACAGAAAATTTGAACAGTGTAATCATCCAAATTAGTCTATAGAACATTTATAAAGCACAATAGCAAAAACTATAAAATTCAAAGCTTTTCAAGCACACAGAAAACACTTACCATTTAGGTCGTATTCTGGGCTCTAAAACAAATCCTAATAAATGTAAATGGTCATTAAAAAACTGCCAGCAAATTTCCCAAATATTTGGGAATTAATTAACATTTTGTAAATAGTCTAAGGATACAAGAAGTAAGAAAGGACATTGAAAAATATTTGGGAGTAAATAGTAATGGGACCACAATATTTCAATATTTTTCATGATGATATTAAAACAGTACTTCAGGAAAACATGTAGAACATTACATATATTTATTAGACGTAAAAAGTTTAGTGTTATTATCTAAGCTTTCACCTTCAGAAACTGGAAAATGAAGAAAATAATCAAACCCAAATTAAGTAGAAGGAAGAAAATACAGTAGCCTCCCCTTTATCTGTGGTTTTACTTTCTGTGGTTTTAGTTACCTGTGGTCAACTGTGGGCTAAAAATATTAAATGGAAAATTCCAGAAATAAATAAATCATAAGTTTTAAACTGCATGCCATTTATGAGTTTTATGAGTAGCATAATGAAATCTCTCCATGTCCCATTCCCTCCTGCCTAGGATGTGACTCATCCCTTGGTCCAGCATCCTATGCCCTTTAGTCCCTTAGCTGTTTTGGTTATAAGCTAGGCAGTTGTGGCAACAGGGTGCTTGTGTTCAAGTAACCCTTGTTTTACTTAATAATGGCCCCAAGGCACAAGAGTAGTGATGCTGGCAATTCAGACATTTTCTTACTGTGCCTAATTTATAGATTAAACTTGATCATAGGTATGTATGCATAGGAAAAAAATATTGATAAATTCAAGAACTTTACACATGTGGTGTGTGATTATTGCTGTGATGGACTAACTGGTAACAGGTTTGAGATTTCTTTATAAAGAACTAGAAAATGGTAAAAAATATGAGACACATATTTTAGGAAATTGAAGGGTAAGTGGTGCAAGACGGTGATGACTGAGAGGAAATAAGTAAGGTGAGCCCTAAGGTCACCCGGAATTGCTTCCTGCAGCACATTTCAGACTGCGTGAAGAGTGGGGAGGGGTAACACAAGCAGACACACACTGATTCTAAAATGGAAATTCAAAGGACCTAACAGAGCCAAAATGATTTTAACATAGAAGAACAGGAATGCTTACATGATCTGAATTCAACATTTACTCCAAAGTTATTCAAATCAGTATGGAGAGTTTAGAGAAACAGACTAATGAAATTGACTACAGAGTCCACATAAATCATCAGTCCACACATATACCACCAACTAGTGTCCAAAACCAACAACCACAATTCAATTAGGAGAGAAAAGATTTCAAGAATTAGAGGAAAATAGCTTTATTTCTTACTATACAGAAAAAACAAATTTAAGTTTATGATAGATCATTGAAAAATGTAAACCTAAAATGATAAAACTTTAAGACCAAAATATACACATGCAATCTGAGGATAGACAAAACGACATGAGACACATCTCAGAAGTAATTAAGAAAAAATGCTAAATTGTATTTGTACAAATGAAAAATTTGAATCTTCAGATGATAATGTTAAGAAAATGAATGAGACAGACACAGAATAGAATAAAATATGGCAAAACATATATCTGATAAATGACTCATGTCCAGAATATATAAAGAACACTTTCAAGTCAAAAAATTAAAAACTATAAACAACACAAACATAAATAGAAAACATTTTGAATAAACTCCTTACAAAGATGTACTAAGGGTCAATATTTCCAAGAAAAAATTTCTCAACATAACTGGTCATTGGAGAAATAAAAATTAAAAGCACACAAATATTACTACATAGACTAGAAGAGCTAAAACTAAAAAGACTGATCATAGCAAAGGTTGGTGAGATACAAAATAAGTGAGGAGGAACAACTTAAGATCTATGAGAAGAAAAGCATGAACCAAAAACTGTGCGTTCACCTACCTTATACATGGAGATGCACCATGTGATTCTCTTTCAAGGAAAAACTTTCTGCACAGGTGAAGAGCATAGTCAGCAGGCGCTTCCTGTTGTCACCTTCTTCAGCTAATGCAGTCACCAAGTGCAAGGTCATACCTTTCCTGGTGCCACCTACACCCAGAGACTGACAAGGTAGGTTAAAAGAATCTGGCATTAGGACAACCCTGATGAGTCATGCACACGATAGGATCATGCTCTGTTTTCTGAGGACTTGTGGGTTTATATCTCATTCCTTCCTCTTCCTCTTCTTAATCCTGCTTCCCTATTTCTTTTCACAGGTATTGATCCCAGATAAACATCTTGTATCTTGAACTGTGTTTGAACACAACCTGCAGGGCAAGCTACATTTCAAGCACTAGGGCTAAAAAATGTAGTTTTAAACATGCAAGTATTTGAAGCATTCTCTACTCATTTGATTTTCCTAAAAGGTCTATTAGAAGTTCCTCAAGCAACATGTGAGTAGGGAAATTTTGGCAAAGTAATGGATTGTAGTACTGAATATATTTAACAGCGGATCTAAGATTAACTGGTGAACTGAGGGTGGGAAGAGTATGTAATGTTACATGGGTGGCAAAGGGAATGTAGCACCTCAAGTCCTGCTTGCTTTGTTACCCTCCTCTGCCTGCAGTCATTTTATTTACTCTGTTCAGGTTTTATAGTTGGTTTCATCAAGAGGGTTGGCCTAATATATGTAATTTTATGACTGCCAGAATGGAAGGGCTTTATTATTGCTTAATGTCTAACACATAGTTTTACAACACTTTTGTTTTCTGGGAGAGTTATTCTAATATATGCTACTCCATCATGGAAGGACTGAAAGTCATTATCGTTAATGTGTATAGCCGCTTGTGGTTGCTCTCTGTTTCTATTCCAGATAATGGATATGTAGTCTCTTTATTTTTCTTCATCAGTCTCCCTACAGGTTTGTTTTATTATTCTTCTCAAAGAACCAATTTTTGGATTTTTAAATATATTTGTCTCTAATTTCTGCCCTATTCTAGATTATTTCCTTCATTCTTTGCGTTTATTTTACCAGTTTTCTCTCTCTTGCTCTCATTAATTCATTTTATATTTTAGCTTCATTAAACAATTGTTTGTTTCATTTTTCATATATTAATTATTCACCTTAAAATATAATATTTATTATCAAAATTGTAATATTTATTATCAAACCTTTTGACCCATATTATTTAGACTTGTGCTTTCTAGCTTTCCTTTTTATTATTGATTTCTGGCTGATTGCTATTTGTTCAGGAAACATACTCTGTATTACTTTGTTTCTTTGAAAATTATTGTGATTTACCATATGATCTAGAAAAATAATCATTTTTGTAAGTATTCCTTATGAACATGAGAATAACATGAATCACACCATACCATTCATGTTCTCTATATGATACTTAATTAATTTTGTTAATTAAATAGCTTCTTTTAGTACTTGCTGTCTTAATTTTTTCTTCTATTACTGAAAGAAGCATGTTTGAAACTTCTACAATTATTTGAAGGCTTATCCCTTTCCCATTGCAGTTCTGAAACTTTCCTTCATATATATAAGTCAGACTAATGCACATCTTCCTAATAAACTTTTCTCATACAGAGTAGACTTCCTTCTTTCAATAAATGTTTTCAACTTTAAGTCTGTTTTATTATTGCTATAAGAAAATCAGCTTTTTACAAAATTGTATTTCTATAGTATGTCTTCTATCGCATGAACGTCAAGCTTTCTGTATTCCTGTATTTTAATTGTGTCACTTGTGACCATCATAGAGACAGATTAAAAACACACACACACATACTCTCTTCTGCCAATCTTTGTATTTTAATGAAAACTAATTGCCTATAGTTAAAATAATCTTTGATAGTAAATGTTTATACTTAAATTTTTTTTCATTTTTCTATTTCTTGCATCTATTATGTCTTATTTTATCTCATTTCTACATATTATTTCCTCTCTTCTTGTTTTTAAATTATTACTTTTATTTTTTTCCTACCTTTTTCATGGATACAGTAGAAAAATATACAATGTGTAACTTACCAAAGTTCCAAAGTCCTACATAATGTTATCTTCTCCTCAGATAATGAAGGGATCTTTAAACATTTTACCTCTATTAATTCTCCTCCAAACTTACATAGTGTAGTGCTTATCTATTTTAAATGTTTTAGTTTTAACACCAAAATAATTTTTATTAAGATTTATCCATATATTATAACATATTTTGATCTTTATTCATTCTTTTATTTCAGAACTTCCACCTCTTTGAAGTGTATTTTTTTCAGTTTCTTTGAAATTTCTTTAGTGAGCTTCTGCTGGAGCCATTTGGTTTGTCTATAAATGTTTTTATTTGGTCCTAGGTTGATGTATATTTTGCTTAGTTGAGAATTCTAGAATGGCATTTGTGTCTTTTACCTTCCATTCTTTCAGTTAGAAAGTCAAGTTTCAATATATTAAAGGTAATTTGATTTTTTACTAGCCCTAATAAAAATATCTTCTTTCTTCCTGGTCACTTTCAGTTTCACTATGAAATATTTAGATGTAGGTTTATCTTCATATATCTTGCTTGCAGTTGAATGGATTTTTGAATATGTGAATTAGTGTTTTTCAAAAGTCTGGAGAACTTTCAGTCAGAATATCTGACTGTCCTTTCACATTTTTTTCCGGTCCTATTAGAACATCCATTAAATGCATGCTATATTTTTCACTTCATCCGCTATATCTCTTATGATTTTATCCACATTTTGCATCTTTGAAAATTGTCTGTAATGCGTTCTGAAATATTTATATTGGTTTTCATTGCAATTTATTAATTCTCACCTTGGCTATGCCTAATCTGCTAAACCATCATTGACTTTTTAACTTAAAATACTATCTTTTATACAAGTTATTTTTCAAATTTGCTAGGTCATTTTTTAGTCTCCTAAAGATATATTTATGTTTTTCTTTTCCTTTTTAAAGCAGACTTACTTTACAATCTAATAATGCTATTTTTAGTAACTGAAGTCTTTGTGGATCTTTTTATGCTTTTTTATTTGCTCTTTTTCTTAATGGTGGAACATTATTTCCTTGTGTATTTAGATACTTTTGAATGGCAAATGCTCATTTTCCTTAGAAAAATTTTTGTGTGCATTTTGAGGATTAGTGTGAAGACAATTGACCAAAAAAGATTTGAATTTGCTTATGAGAGTCTCCTAAAGAAACTAGCAGTCTGGGACCACATTGTATTAATTCTTGGCCTGTGAGTGTTTTGGACTTCCCAGTGGTATAGATTTGGGCTAAGCATTTAAACAATGCTAAATTGCTGCTGTTAATTCTTAATGATTGGTTTTTCTTTTAATCTGATCAGTCTCAAATCAACTTATTCACAATTTCTGGCTGTGTGGGATAGAGTAGATTTACTCTGATTCGTCATTACCCTGAGGGTATCAGCTTTATGGGGCAAGATATCTTATATAACCCCTATCTTGGGAAAGGCCTGGTGTTTGTTTACTATCCTATGTGCTGAGGCACTAAATAAACCCAAGACTGTACATTTCAGTATATTTAGTTCTTACAGCAAAACCAGTTACAGTGTAAGACATTTTTCTCTGCATCCTTGCATTTGCATAGTTTTGGTCTAAAATTCTTGGGAGAATATCAGTGTTTTTTAAAAATGTGTGTGTGTGTGTGTGTGTGTGTGTGTGTTTTCAGCTATAGGGTCAACTATATTATCAGAATTAGAAAGATAGAGACATTTTGATAAAACACAAAATCCCATATTTCCTTACCCTAATTGGCTTTTAGATATAAAATTTCTTTGCGTTTTTTGGCTACTTCTGCCCCTCTGTTTTTGTTAGTTTATTCTTCTCCACAGATATACACTTAAGGAGTTTTGTACACACTTATGTTTCAAGCTTTGATGTTAACACAATTTATTCTGTGAACTTCCAGGTATAGAACTCAAATTTAAAAATCTGTCCCCTCACTTTTGCTATATTCCTAGTCTCAACCAACATTATCATTGCCTGTGCAGAAGCACAAAGCATTACTTTAATTATTCACAAGCTTCTCACCCATCAGAACGAATATTCAATTTTCTAGATCTACTTAAATACTCTAATTTCTCACTGCTTTTATTTTCCAAGCTAACTCAGTTCCAAATTTTTCTATGATACTAGTATATTGCAAAAGTTTCCTAATTTTGCTTCTTTGTCCCAGTTTAATTTCTTTGTAGTCTCTTTCTCACCCTGCTAAGCATAAATATTAGATATGCTGTGTAAATAAGACATAGTTTATGTGTTAATAGATCATGTGATTATTGTTTTTGGTTGACATAGCTAATATTTTTGTTCATTTTCTATGTTCTAATTTCCCTTTATTTAGCATATACTATATCTGTCATAAAAAATAAACCTTTATAAACTAAAGCAAAAAAATCACCTAAGAATAAAATACACAAATAAAATGTGTACAACATACTTATCCAATTTTTTTAGACCTCTAGTTTTAGTACGTTTTCAATTAAAAACTATGCACTATCCATTATTCCTTCTTAGTGATCTATTTCTTTTTCATAATTTTTTTACATCCAAAAGTCTTCATGTCATTGTAAACTATCTTGGCAGGAGTTGAACTCTGGAGAATTATTCCTGTCCCAAACTGTGTCAATCAGAATATTTCACCATACCATAATTATTTTGATCCCTCTCAGAGGAATAATAAATTTCAAAATTGTTTAACGTACTCATTTTTAGTTCGAGCACAATTTGATAGATGTAAAAACTGTAACAGATTATAAAAACATTTTAATTGACTCAAAAGTATATGGATTTTTAAAAAATCTGCATATATCTTGTCAACTTTTACATGTGTCCCTTGTGAAATAATTATTTTTTATTCTTTAAATAGAACAGTCGGCTTAAACTTCAATCCTTCAGTTTTCTGTTATAAATAAAACAGTGTTATATAAAGAGATGCTTATAAAATGAGTCCATGATGAGTTTTTCAATTCAGGGATATATGTGTAAAAATCTTCAAATATGCAGTATTTTCTCTGGAAACTGTATTAATAATTTATTCTGTATGTTACAATTTTTCCTAGAGGCAAAGCTTTATTTGAAATAATCATGGGTGTTCAAGAACTCATGTTAACTTAAAGGAAAACAATGACTGGCTTTGTTTTGAAAAACTTTAAATTTGAATATACATTTTTTAATTTATCTTAATTAATTTGACATCATGGATTCACCGCCTTCGTACATTACAACATCCAAGGTAGGTATGGTAGAAGATTATGGTTTTCAAGTGTCGTATATTTGTACGGGGAGTTCAAAAAAAGAAATGAACGCGTTTGTTTGGAATGTGATCTCAAAAGCAGAGAGAGCATCGTGAAAGTAGCACAAGGAAGAGAGAAAAAACAAAACAGGGAAGGTACAAAAGCTAATAACGCATATGTTAGTGAGTAAGTTCTTGTAGTAGAGACCTGGACTCAATCCAGTTGGAACTGTCCCACCAAAGGGCAGGGGGCTGGGCTAGTTACCCCTCCTTAGTTGTGAGGTGCCCTTCAGATGTCAGCTCACCCATTCTCCCCTCCCCGTGCCCAGCAGCAAGCTCTGCCTCCGCTGCAGAGAGTTACTGGGTAGAACTGGAAGTGCAAATGCTGGAGGTGATGCTACCAGGGTGTCGGGAATCCTTTTCTCCCCAGCAGCTGCAGGTGAGCAGATCCAGGGCAGGCCATTGGAACATCTGCTACAAATACATCTGTACCCTTATCCTCTTTGTGGTGATTCACATTGCATTTTAGAATTCAGAAGACCTAGAAATGCTGCAGAAAATAAACAAACAAAAAAACCATTTGGTTTCTTTTTATTTATTCCATCAATTTGAGGAAACTGTTTTGGGAGTTGCTGGCATAGAGAATGTAGCAAAGACGTGTTTTAAGCAGGGGTGATTTCACCAGGGGAGGGCAGAACCTGGAAAAAGCAGAAGTAGCTGCTGGGAATGATGTCAGTGGTTTCCCCATCTTTTCCTGTACGTGACTCTGCCATCAGGCTGGAGATTTGTTTTAAAGGACTACCTCCCCTTCCTCCTATAAATTAAAAGAACACAAATTGAGAAATTGAGTTTAGGAGAGAGGAGTAAATTACACTGCTCTCAGGTGTCACCTCAGTTTCGGAAAGCACTCTTTCAAATTAACTGATCCCATATCATCTGCAGAGAAGTGTGATGCTTAATGTTTGCTTTTGTCAGCATGGGTGAGGCTGTGTGGTAGGGAGCACCAAATAGTCTCTCACAGCCTAGTTTTTGGAATTAACTAAATCTAATAGATTTTTAATTTTATCTTTGACTTAGGTCATTGAAATTTTACAAACAATGCTGGATTAAAATAGATTCTACATTTCTGCCCCCATCTTTTTTATTATTATTATTGTTATTATTATTATTATATTGCTGTATAAAATAACAAAACTGCAGAACCAAGAATATCTGGGCTCTAGGAATTGAATTTCATATTAGGTTTGTTTTTTTTTTTAAACACTTCCTCAAACAAGGGACATAGTTTTCCTCATTAAAAAGAAGAATCAGAATTTAATTAAACTAAATTTTACTGAAATTGATACACACCGCTCCAGCACAATAATAATTAAAATTAATGAGTAATCAAAGTTACTGAGTAGAGACACTTGAGATGTCACCTATATTAACAAATATATAGCAAGTCTATAAACAGTAATGATTAAATACTAGTATTATATAAATATTTTATAGCACTTTGAAATAAATTGGAGTACCTGGGGAACTCTTAAATAGTGCAGATATTCAATTAAAGACTTACACAAATAGCTATTTTTTGTCTCATTTTGGATATAATTTAAAAGTAATCTTCAGTTAAATGTGCCCTTGTTATATAAAACATTACAAATTAGTGAATATTCAATGATATTTTTATGTGCCTGTAAAATCTTCAAAAGATTTGCATTTTATTAGCAATCAATGTATGTTTTGTCAACAACAACAAATACCATATGCATCATTTAAATTGAAAATAAAGAAATAATGTACTTATTAATTAATTTTATCTAAAATCATATCCAAAAGTGCAGATAGATTATGATATTTTGAACATGTAAAATATATATACTATGGGTACTTCATATATTGGCCTATATAATGAAAGAATATAATTAAGCATTCTAAAACCTATTACTATAAATCATAAATTAGTTAACTTTTTGTAGTCATTTGTGAAGATACTGTATATTTTAATTTGGATGATTATTAATAAAATAAATATTAAAGAACAGGACAAGAAAACTATTTATAAAGTGTTTATGATTTTTATTTCTGTTTTATTATCTTATACCCACTATTTCACTTTAGGGTGACCTGACTTGATAAATTATTAACATGTTCATCTTAATAAAATTGTGGTATTTACATTTTTAAAAAAAATTAACACAAAATTTTAATCATTCACTCTCTATTTCACAGTAGGGTTATAAACTGGACCAACATCTAATGATTTAATCCTCGTTATCAAGGTAGATGGCCCTACTAGTTGTATAAATGTATTGTCTTTTCCCGTCTCTATCTTATTAAGGTCATTCAGTCATTTTTCTTATTGTCCCTACTGTTGGCATTAACTTGTCTGTGGAGTAATCAATCGTATATGTTATGGGGTGGGGAAAGTACAGTGATCCACTGGATCTTTCTCACAAAAAGAAAAGTTCCCTTTCAGGGATTAAAGTATTGGTGATGAGTGGTTTGATTAAATCAGAACCCAAAGCACCCTTGTGATTCAGAATGTATGTGGTATTTAATTTTTTTTAAAGTCAATAATTGTTGGATAACATTAATAAATGTCAATATCTTCAGAAAACGTTCCAGTCAAAATGCTCACAACATGTAAGAGTTTCAGAATCCCGGTTAAAGGTTAGGGATTGAGAAAAATGTTTTTTTATCTAGACGTTTACTTTGTATGTAGGCACCATTGCAGGTTTTGCAAGAAACATTTAAAGTTAGAGAAAGCAAAGATATGTGCAAAAAGTGAGTTTAATAATGCCTGGATATTTTCTACTATTGTATATTTATTAGATAAACGCTTTATATACACATCATCTGAAGATATTAAATGAAATACTACAGTACTGTAGGCAAGGGCAGATGTTAAGAGGCACACAATCACATTTTACATATACATACACATGCACACACACTCACAGATATATACGTATGTTTGTGTATGTATAGATATAAATTTACTAATTGATTTTAACTGATATTACAATATGAGTCAGCAGGTTGATGACATGTGCTGGTGAACAAGTAAAATATATATTATGTACCTATCTAAAATATAAAAAGAAATACATTGTTATTGAACTGAGCATTAGAAATGCTACTAATATCCACTTTACGTTTGAATTTTTTATTATTATTTATAAATTCTGACACTGCATGATATTCATTTTTAAAATATTTGGATGGTTATAAACAAAATCAATAATATGTGTGTGCTTGTGTGTTTTTATTGTTTACTGTTTTATTTTTGTTATATACTAAAATAATCTAAGTATTAAAGCCTTCCCTCAGATTGTCTTGCTGCGAAATATAAATCCCTTATGCACGGCCTGCTCATATTTGCAAACCCAGAGATTCATGGTAAGGAGGACGTGCTGGCTTCTGTGGGCTGATTTTATCACTCTCCACCAGAAAAACCCGTTAACCTCCCAAATACCACTTGCCCAGTGTTAAAATATGGGTCTGTTTGCTGGGAATGTACCAAATGGAAGTAGGGAGTGGTTTTCAAAAGATATCTTTGTTAGATTTTAGTTACTACTCATAGGGTCCTCTGAATAGCAAGCTAGACAGCAGTCCTGTCTGACAGTGGTTGGTGAAGTTGCTGAGGTTTAGTGGAAGCAAGATGAGTGAGATGGCCAGCAAGAGCCTACATGGGCCACTTGTCGCACATTCACATGTTGCAGTCAGCTGGCTAAGTCTCCCAATTTTGACTCCTGGGGGAAGAACATGGTAACTGGGGGGAAGGCTTCAAAGATTTAATGAAACCAGATGTACCAGAGCTAGCCAAATGGGGAAGTTAAGAGTACAGTGCTCCAGACTAGGCAAGTCTGCCCAAGACTTCTGACCCAAATGGCAGAGTTAGAATCCAATGGCAAAGTTCAAGTGGCAAGACCATCTACAACCAATCCCTCTTCTGAAATCAACTGCAAGTTTGAGGGTTTCCCAAGCCAATCTCAGTTTCAATAATTCACTATCAAGATTCACAGAACTCACTGAAAGTTGTTACAGCCACAGATAGAGTTTATTACAGGTCCAGGACCCAAATTATAACCGTGTAAAGGAGGAGACTCATAGAGTCAAGTCTAGGTGGATTCCAGGTATTAGGCTTCCTTTGTCTTCAGGGAGCATTACCCTCTTGACCCTGATGTGTGGCAATATACATGGATTATTATTACTAATCTAGGAAGCTCACTGGAGCTTCAGAGATTTTGTGGGGGATTAAATACATAGGCATGGTTGACTGACACATTGCCTTGTGGTTGAACTCAATCTCCACCCCCATCCCTTAAAGGTCAGCCTGATGCCATGAATCACCATGTTAGAGTAAAACATCAGATGTGGTCCAAGGGCTCCACTATGAATAACAGACATACTGTTTTAGCTTGAAAAGTGCCAAGGGTTTAGAAATTAAATTCCAGAATCTGGAGATGAAGGCCAGACCTCTCTTTGGGCAAGGCCAAATTCTTTATTACACAAGCTATTTCTACAAATCAAGAAAATATTTAAAGATGGGGCAAGTATCCCTCACAGTTTCAGCAGGGAAGAGCAGAGAGCTGGTGCTTCACACCACCCTACGTCCCAAGGAATCAAGCTACAGTGCTCCAATTTTCTTGCCAGTGTCACCCAATTGGAAAGGAAGGTGTTTTCCTTCTGAGCTTTGCTAGGGAGCAAATGTCTCATAATATATTATCTGAATATCTATTATCCAGTAAAACATCACTTACCATACCAAGAATGAGGGAAATTAAAAAATGAATAAGCAAAGCAAATAAAATATGTGAATACTTTATTAAAGAGATGAATCAGATGTTAGAATTATCTGACAAGAATTTTCAAAATCCATCATAAAAATGTTTCAAAGAGAAATGAAGAATATGATTAAAACAAATAAAAAATAGCAAGAAAACAACAATGAAATAGAAATGAAGAGGGAGTTATGAGAAAGAACCAAAAAGATATTGTAGAACTTAAAATTATAATCAGAATAAAAAATTGCTTGATAGGTTGATCAGTAGTGTGAAGAAGATAGATGAAAGTGTTAGTGAATTTGAGGATAAATAAATTTAATCAAACTGAAAACAGACAAAATAGAGCAAAAAAAACCTCAAATGAATGGAGTTCAGGGACTTATGGGGCAATAAAAACATCTAATATTTGTAAATTGGAATCCCAGAAGACAGCAGAAAGGCAGTGGAACTAAAAAAAGGTATTCAAAGAAATAATAGTGAAAATGTACCAAATGTGATAAAAGACATAAACTTACAGAATCCAGAATGTGAGCAGACCCCAAAAATAATAAACCCCAATAAATCCATGCCAGGTATATGTTTCTGAAAACAAAAGACAAACCAAAACTTTGAAAGAAGTTAGTGAGAAATGACACATTACTATATGAAGAGACACGAATTCAAATGACACCAGGTTTCTCACCTGAAAGCATGAAAGACCGAGGAATTAGCACAGCATTGCTTCAAGTACTAGAAAAATAAAAAACAAAAGACAACAAAAAAGAAAACCATTGTTAACTGAAAATTTTATATCCTTCAGAAATAAGGGGAATAAAGATTTGCACAGACAAAGGAAAACTCAGAAAGTTTGTCAGCAACAAACCTACTTTTAAATAATAACTAATGGAAATTTTTTAAACAAAATGGAAATGAGAATAGAAAGCTTAAAACTTCAGGAGGAAAAAAAAGAACATCAGAAAGGGCAAGAATAGGGACAAAATATTAAACTCTATTCTCATGAGTTTCTTAAAATGTAATTTATAGTTGAAACAAAAATTATAACATCTAATGTAGTGCTCAATGTGTGTATAAAAATAAATATATTTAAAAAGTAGTCAGGGTAAAAAGACTAAAATGGAAATAAGTTTCTACACATTACTTGAAAGGGTAAAATAGTGACACAATTACACTGTGAATGGATATATATGTATCATTTTGTCTCTTTGTCTTTCATATATCTACATCCATCTATCTATCTAATCTATCTATCTAGTGGAAGAGAGCAACCACAAAGAAAATATTCAAACTGATATACTGAATAACACTAAGTAATAAAAATAAATCAAGATGAAATATTTAAAAAAATGTTTAGGTAACCCACAGGAAGGCCAGAAAATATGTTCAATCAAGATACAGAGGAAGCAAACAGAAAAAATAAAATTAAAGACTTAAGAAAGACCTGATGTACCCATAATTACCTCAAATTACATAAATAGTTTAACATACCCCAATTGAAAGACAGAGACTGACAGCATTGAAAAAAATATAGCATGACTCATCAATGTGCTATCTTAAGGAAACACTTCAAGTTACAACAATATAGGTAAGTTTAAGTAAGAAAAATACATAACACAACATTGTAAACCAACTATACTTCAATTAAAAAGTCATCATGGCAAGGATAATATTGGGAATCACTCTGCTGTATAATTGTAACTTCTGTAACTTCTATAATAATGTACAGCAGCAATACTTAAAAAAAGGAGGGAAAAGAAAAAAATACATATCGTTTAACTTTATTTTTTTTAAGATCTAGATATGTGATCAAATTGCATAAAGCTAAACAAATACCCATAAAAATGACTGCATTTATAATGGATGAGTTGAAGAAATGGATCGATTGCATCAATATCTATTTCCAACTCATGATATATTACAGTTATGCAAGTATTACTGTTGTGGGAAACTAGGCATAGAATATATGGCATCTATCTGTGTCTTTTTTACAACTCCGAGTGAGTCTACAATTAACTTTGTAATTTAAAAGTAAAGAAACTGAGGCATTTGCATAATAAATTGGAAGACACTCCATAGCCATTGGATGAGATTTCAGTTATCATTCACAGAGTTTCAGAAACATCATGATGTCTGAATTTTTCTAATATGTGAACAATGGAAACAAGTATAAATCGATAAGAAAAAAAAAGTCATTTGAGAAATTTACAAATTATACCACACTCCCCAAAACAATAGACCAAAGAAGAAATAAAACTGAAAATCAGAAAATACCTTTAGATTATTGAAAAAGAAGATACAACATACCAAAACAGGGATGCAGATAAGGAAGTGCTTAGAGGGAAACTTATTGTTCTAAGTGTCTATATTAAGAAAAAAACTACATTTTTGCTCTGCAAAAAGCACTGTTAAGGGAATGAAAAGAGAAGCCGCAGACTGTGAGATAATGACCTTTGCCATTAAGACACTGGAAAAACAGAAACAAACTAAACCTAAAACAAGCAGAAGGAAGAAAATAATAAATATTACAGCAGAAATTAATGAAATTAAATTATACATCTAATATAATACGGAATATCATAGACAACAAAAGATAGTTTTCTTGAAAAGAGCAACAAAACTGACAAAACTTTATGCTAGATTGATCAGAGAGAGAGAGAACTCAAATTACCATAATCAGCATTTAAAAGAGGAAAATTGCTACTGACCTTACAGAAATAAAAATAATTATAAAGAAAATCTATGGACAATTGTATGCCAATAAATTAGATAACTGAGATGAAAGGGTTAAATTCTAGAAAGGCAAAAGCTACCAAAGCTGATTCAACAATATAGACAATATGAAAAACCCTATACCAAGTTAAAATATCAAATTATCAATTAAAAAAACTTTCCACAAAGAAAATTCCAGGCCCAGGTCTTCATGACTTCAGATTTGTCAATAAATTCTTATGTATGACACCAAAAACATGAAAAACAAAATGAAAATTAGATATCTCAGGTTTCTTAAAGACATCTGTGCTTCAAAAGGAAACCATCAAGCAAATGAAAAGATGTCTCACAAAATGGGAGAAAAAATATATTGTATATTTATTGTACACATTGTACATCTGTATATATATATCCTAAATATAAAAAGGACTCATAACTCAATAACAAAAAGACAAATCCCAGTTAAAATTCAGCAAAGGATCGAAAAGACATTTGGCTCAGGAAGATATAACAGTATTCAATAAGCCCATGAAGAGATACTCAACATTATTAGTCATCAGGGAACTGCAACTCAAAACCACAATACCCACTGGGATGGCTAAAATCAGAAACTGTGGAAAAGAGTTTAGTGATTCCTTAATATGTTAAATATAGAATTGCTATATGATCCAGTAATCCACTTGTAGGTATACGCCTAAAAGTATTGAAAACATGCATTCATAAAAAGAGTTGTACGCAAATGTTCATAGCAGTAATATTCACAATAGCAAGTAGATGGATACAACCCTAATGTCAATCAAGAGATAAATGGATAAACAAATGTGTTATATACACACAATGGAATATTATTGAACCATAAAAGGAATGAAGTACTGATACCAGGTACAACCTTGAAACATTTGTTTGAATGAGAACATATGGATTCATTCATTATGGATGAACCTTGAAAACATTAGGTTAACTGAAAGAAACCACACACGAGATACCACATATTACATGATTTCATATGTGTGGAAATGTCCAGAATAAGGAAATCTATAGAGCTAGAAAGTGGATTGTGATTGTGAGGTATGGGTGGAGGATGGGTACATAAATTGTTGATAGCCAATGTATTGGGGTTTCTTGTAGAGGTAATGAAAATGTTCTGAAATTGACTAGTGATGGTTGCACTTATCTGTGACTACGCTAAAAACCATTGACTTGTACACTTCAAATGTATGAACTGTGTGATATGTGTCTGTATCTCAGCAAAGCTGTTAAAATAGAAAGGAAACGCAGAGCAGGGTAAGAGCCGCTCGAGTGTTGAATAAGAGAGGTAGTTTGCAATGTTGAATAGGGTGTACAGAATAGGTTCCACTGGGAATGTGAGACTTGAGTACAGACTTGAGGAACGTGAGGGAGCTGGTCAATAGGATGTCATTCCAGGGCGAGAAATTGAGTTCTCTGTCTTAATTTACTTTGCCTTGCAGAGGCTCAATTTCCTCCAATTTAAGACAGGGATGCTAATGAGGGTATCGTATAGGTGTATTATAAGTATAAAATTCTATATTTGAGATAACTCTATAAAGCTTAGTAAGAGCCAGAAAATACACAGATGTAATAGTGATAAACAGCTTATTACATCTGCACACTACATACTGAGTAGAGAAAGCAAGACATACAGTCACTGTGTTTGATCAGCATTATACTCTCATTTTGAATATAGATATAAAAATATAAAAACTACAAGGCTATGCATAATTCATTAAAATGAGTTTTCTATGAGTGCTTCTTTCATGGAAATTTCTCTTAGGGATTTTGATTTTGTAAGAAGTGTCATTTTTAACCTTCTGTTTCTAAAGTGTGTTTTTCAGACAGAAGGAAACAATCCCAGATGGAATCTCAGTGGTGCAGGAAGGAATGAGAATTGGAAGCACAACGAGTGTGAAAATTTAAATAAATACTGACTGTATAAGACCATAAGAATGATGATTTCTAACTCTATCTATCCATTTATTTATCCATCCATCATCCATAATAGAAATATGTTACATTTAGATCACAGAAAAAAGAATAGGAGTGAATGAATTTAAAGGTTTAATATTCTCCAATAGTCTATCATCATTATATAAAAGGAAATTTATAGGCCAATATAGAGATAGATAAACATAGATAAAATAATTCTACAGAAATTATTCAAGTATATAGACTTGTAGAATGAATAATATATCCCAATCAAGTTGGGTTTATTTTATTCCAGGCATGCAAAAATGCACATTTAATTTAATAATAGAAATTAATACATGTGAAGATTATATATATGTATAATCTTGTATAAATATTATATAAATTCTATATATAATTTAGAAATGAATTTGTCCAGGCCAAATATTTATAATGAAATAAAATTGAAAATAATATCATTAGATAATACTTTCCTAATAATTGTGTTAAATAAGAAATCAAAATTTCAGGTAAATTAATAAAATCTCTAAGAAATTTTAAATGTTATTTAGTTCTGTATACTTAAGTTCAATCATATTATTTCTTATGTTTTCATTCTATTTCTTCAGGGTTTCTCTCCTGAAATACATACAAGTCTAATATTTGCACACCTTTATCTCATACTTTTAATTTAGTTATACTTCCTTTCTGTATTCTTATTGGAATTTTCAAGTTGGTACTCTACCACTTTTGAGGTTCCACATTATTAGTTCATCTTTTTACCTTTTTATTATTGGAAGATTGTTTTCCTTATCACTATTTTTGCCCACCCAGTTTTGTTTTTTTTTCCTTTTTTAATTTTTATCTTGGGTGTTTGCATTTCATCTGGTTTCCTTTCATGTACCACACTTCTTCTCATCTTTAGCTATATTCCTTTTACATTTTGATACTGTTTTGAAAAGACTTTGCTTCCTTGCATTTTACAGAAGCAATCAAAGAGTTTGCTGAAATTTTTTGACAATCCATTTTTAAGTTGTTTTCATAGATGCACTCTTAAGTACTGAGGTAACTGTCTTCTTTTCTATGCTGTGCACTATTGTTGTTCATACCACCTAAGCCAGTTTTTATCTCTTTATATTAATATGTTATCAATAAGAAGATATTTGTCCAGATCCTTGCTTTAGCCAAGTCACTTTGGTGATTTCCCATGGCCATGTTCAGATAACATCTGTAGGGTGGTCAAATTTCCTAAATGATAGAGGTGGAGGTTAAGATATTAGCTTGGCTCTGGGTGCTGCCCCACCCCACCTCCGCCCCCAGCTCCTCTATTTGACAGCCTGAACCTATGCAGTAGATGAGAGGGAGTGATCTTGAGTTGACACTGGGTTAGGATACATTCTCTCTGCTCACCAACCAGACCATGAAATGCAATTGTTGGGATATCCCACTCAGCCAAAATGTATCCTACCGAGGATATCGGTCTCCCTTAGTTTATGTTTTTTGATTTTCTGCAAATCATCTCCTCAGAATGACTGTGAAAAGAGCGCTTGGCAATCCAGTGCTATGAAATTCTTAAAATATAGCACCCATGCCATTGGGAGATTTACAGATTACGGGACTCAATTCAGGTGCCCAACTATATAAGGTGGAAATAAATGGTTGGGGGTCACTCAGTTCTCTGTTGAGTATATTTGCTTTTTCCATGACTTTGAAAAAATTTTATAAATGTAAGCTTTTTTCCAGTGTGGTATAAGATGATAAGCACTAATTTTCATCTAAGATTTGTACAACATATTTTCTCTGACAGGCCATGGCCAGCAACTCTACAGCAATTTATAGCATTTCTACAGTAAGTTGAATTATTTTTAATTAGATTGTCTTTGCCTTAATAAAAATGCAAAAAAGCAATAGCTTTTTGCTAATTAGGTTCAAAAGTTGACATACTGTCTCCTGGAAGGCATAATAATATGAAACTTTCAATAGCTTGGTATGCTTTTATAAACACACACACACACATACTCACACACACCCCATAATATCCAAAGTTCATTGTAATGTATGACTTCATTTGTCTTGCACAGAATAAAATGATCACAATATATATATTCAGTCCCCAATTTTCTGTATGGCTAATTATAGATACTTTATTTCTAAGACATTGGAGTGCTTTAGGAGCTCTTTCTATATTGCTCTGGAAATTAACTGAACATTGGAAAATAAGTACGATTTTGCCCATAATAATATTATTACTGTCAAAATAGAATGCTGGTGGTATATATAAAAATTAGGAGCTTGGAATCTGTAACCAAAGTTCTAGTTCTGGCATGTCGTACTTTGTGATCTCAGAAAATCATTTTACATATTATCAGCTCTATGTGCAATTCCGTCATTTTTCAATAAAAGTTTGTTATATGCCAGGGAAATACTAGTAATTATATAATTATTTTGGGCTCCATATAAATCAAGAACATACAGACTCCATTTGTAAAACATTGAAAACATAATTAGAGATTGGGGGCATGAAAATAATACCCAAGGAATATGCAAAGCAGTCGGTAAGAAACGTAGAATGTTCATCTTTTTAGCAAAAGGGGTGTAATTAAGAAAAGAGAATATTTAATAAAGAATTTGAATGATGTCTGGTAGAGAAGTGTCATCCACAGATGCAGCAAGAAAAATGGTGTTTGCATCCTTTAAAGAGAAAATTATTGAAAAGAACCACCAAGGAAACTTGTCAATCTAATGTGAAAGCAACATAGCCAGAAACAGTGCCACAAATCATGTGACCAAATTGTCCCACAGAAAACACTCCTAGAAGCGCTGCCATGGGTGAGGTCAAGTCTTCCCCCACCTTGTATTCATCCCTCCATTCTTCCTCCATCATTGTTGTAATGGAAAAGTGATCTTCTCTCAAGCACCTCCATCCATCAGCAGGGAAGAGATTCTCTCCTCTGCTCCCAGCACCAATTCAAAGACAAGGTGAATGCCTTTAACGGACAATATTTGGTTCCCATATTCATGAAACAGATGCAAAGGAAGCATAGAGAGTGAGTACCTGCTTCTCAGTGGACTCATGTGGGGGATATTCTTTCTGAGTAGGAAGGAATTTTGATGATAAATGTCCAAAGTACCAAAAAAAAAAAAAAAAAAATTCCCTGTAATTCACACCTTGTCCACATGATGAAAAATAGTAAGGATTACCCAGCAAATAAACATGGAAACTCATCCAGGAGTGGATGATAAGAAGTTGGCTGGGATTGGGAATCTGCCTTCACTCCAGAATGAGAGGCTGTGCTTCTCAAAGACTCTCTCTCCATACCAGTGTCCCCACCCCAGGCTTTACCCTGAAGGTTTCCAGGTGCCCAGATTTCCCAGATAACAATACACCAAATAACAGATGGCCTTGAATCCCACTCTCTAATGCCACAAGGCTATACTCTGCTCACCATGTAAAACAGGAGTGCAGGAATAAGAGCATTTAGTGCCACCCTGGCTCAAACTTGAATTTCCAGATGATGCCAAGACACTGGGTACTAGTGCACCCACTACTTTCTGTTCCTGGGTTCTAGACTGAGGAAGAGGATGCCAATTTCATTTCCTCAGAGCTTCTTTAACTCCACTGCCATCTACATACACACTTCTTGACATATTTATGCTTGAAAACTTAATTCTGTCTATCATCTCTCTATCTATCTATCTATCTATCTATCTATCTATCTATCCATTAAAAAAGGACTGCCTTCATACTCACAGGTAAGTGTTTTGGGGCACATTTAGAACAATCTTCTCGATATTCTCTTTTGTGAAAAAAAAATCAAAGAACTACTGTTATTCTAGATTTTACATTAATTGTATTTATCTTAATTGGCAATTTAAAGTTAATAGCAGAAGAGCTGTAATCTCTTGCGATATGATTACTCATTTCAAACATATATCAGTGACATGCAGAAGTATACAAAGCTACTGGAAATATTTTCAATAATCTATAGGGATATATGTATGTATTTGAACTATCAAAGGTAAGGTTACTTTCCTTACAACTAGACATCCACTCAGGCAACTAAAATCTATTTCTAACATCAAGAATATTTCTTAATTAGCTATCAAAAAGGGAATTTTGAGTTGTTTACTTATACTGTGTTGTTTCAAGTTTGATCCCATTGTGTTCAGAGATCATATTCTGAACCAAGTACTTGTGTAAATACCTATATTTATCTATATCTACACTGATAGATTTGTCAATTTTGTTAATCTAGTTATTCAATCATGCTATTTAATCATGCTAATATTCCACATTCTTATTGATTGTTTCTGTTTGTTCTATTAGTCACTCAGAAAGTTATATTCAGATTTTCTTGTAGAATTATTGTCTATTTCTCCTTGCAGTTTTATTTATTTTTGCTTTGTATAATTTAAGATATTTTATTTACATATATCAAACATATAGAAAAGTACACTGATCAAATATGTACAACTTAATTAATGAGCCCATTAATTTTCCCACAAACCACAGATGGAAATAGAACTGTACTAAAACAATAATATTACTTCTCTGGACCTTCCTGATCACTAATCTTCTTTCCCAATAGTAGCTGACCTCTTTTCTCATAAGGCAAAATTTTTGTCTTCAAATTTTTATTGTATGAATCAGAATATATTCTCTTTCAGGCCATGTCTTCTGTTCATTTATTTACATGACTGTTATTTTTACATATATTATTTATCTGTTCTATTGATAATGGTCATGATAAAGATGACTCCATATATTTTTTTTTAATTAATAAACTCTTTGAGAAGTTTTAGATTTAGGAAAAATTAAAGCAGAAAGTACAGAGAATTCCCATATACCTGTTACCTTGTTCTCAGCTTCTCTTATTATTAATAATTCATATTAGTGTGATACATTTATTACAATTAATGAACCAATAAAAATGCAGTATTATTAATTCAATTGCATGGTTTCCATTAGAGTTCACTCTTTGTGTTGGACAGTCTATGGGTCTTGACAAAGGCATACACAATGTCATATATCCACCATTACAGAATCATATTGAATAAATGCACTGCCTTAAAATATCCCCACACTCCACATATTTATCCCTCCCTCCCCCTCCACAAATTCTAATCATTATTCTGTCTATATAGTTTTGCTTCTAGAGAATGTCATATAGTTGGAATAACAAAGTATGTATCAGTTTTTAGATTGGTTTCTTACCCTTAGTAATATACATTTAAATTTCTCTATGTCTTCTCACTGTTTGATACTTTATTTCTTTTTAATCACTGAATAGTATTCCATTTTTCCTATGTATCAGTTTATTTATCCGTTCACCAATTGAAGGATATCTTGGTTGTTTCTCAGTTTTGTCCAATTTGAACGAGCATTTGTGTGCAGGTTTTTTGTGGATATTAAGTTTTCAACTCATTTAAATAAATACCTAGAAGCATGATTGCTGAATGATCGGGTAAGTCTATTTCTATCTTTGTAAGAAACTGCCAATCTGTTTTCAAAAGGGACTTTATCATTTTGCATTCTCCCCAGGAATGAGTGTGAGGTCCTGTGCTCCATATCCTCATCAGTTATTTAATAGACATATAGTGATATCCCATTGTTCTTTAATTTGCTCTTTCCTCATAACATGGGATGAAATCTCCATTAGTATATCTTCTTTGGTGAGCTTTCTGATAAGATCTTTTACCAATTCTTTAGTTGGGTTGTTTGTTTTCTTATTTTGAGTTTTAAGAGTTCTGGGTATATTTTGGATACCAGTCTTCTATCAGATACGTGTTCTGCAAATATTTAGTTCCTCCTAGTCTGTGGCTTGCTTGTCTTTTCATTCTCTTAATAGTGTCTTTTGTAGAACAGAAGTATGCATACTTTTGACACTCCTCTTAGGGAGAAGTAGAATCAGTTTTCCTTCTCTTTGAATCTTGTGGTCTCTGTGGCTTTTTGACTAATAGAATATGAGAGTGTAAACCTGGGCCAATTTTTGGTCTCAGATGTTAAGAGACATTGATTTCCTGTCCTTTGGGGTGCTCTCTCTGAGTGCCCTGAGTTACAATGAAAGATACCTGACTACACTGTGATGTGACCACTATGACATAGAGGTCATGTGCAAGCACACAGGTCAGCAGTCCCAGCTGACCCAGCCTCTCAGACATGCCCACTAACTACCATGGGGATGAAGCCATCTCAAACTTTTTAGAATGGCCCTGCAACCAGCTGAATATTTCACAGTTCTCAGTGGACAGCACATAGAGCACAAAAAGTGCCCATTTGATCCCATACTAGACTCCCCACCCACAAAATTTTGAGATTAAAATAAAGTGGTTGTTGTTTAAGTAATTCAGTTTTGCAGTATTTTTGTTGTTGTTGTTATTGCTGTTGCTGTTTTTTATTGCAGCAATAGAGAATTCGAAAAATGAATATCTGGATCATTTCCAATGAGAGGTAACTTGTATCTAGGGTGTGTGTGTATCACACACTGTCATTCTATTTGGGTACATAATGCCAAACATTTGTAGAAAGTGCTTTTTTACCATTTTCTTTTCCACCAACAATATACAAAAGATACAGTTGATCTACAACCTTGCCAACACTTAGTATTAATATCACACTTTTTAAATATTAGCCTTTATAATGCATAAGAAGCAATATCTCAGAGTGATGTTAATTTCATTTTCCCTTACGGCTAATCAGGTTGAACGTTTTTCACTGGGCATTTGGATACGTACTTTTGTGAAGTACTTGTGAACACTTTTCATTAAAAAAATATTCGTTAAGTGTTTTGTCTAAAACGGGACATTAGACAATTTGGAATAATCATCTTGCTCAGAAAAAAATGAAAATATGGATACTTTTTAAAAAGATGTATTTGAAGATATCGGAGAGCTACCATTAGCAGAGAAGAATTCCATGTCCCAGAGCAGAAAGACTCCTGGAGAGAGGAGATCAGAACTGAGGGCTAAGTTTTGTCCTGAATTACTTGACTTGTTTGGTCTGAGATGCCAGGCAACCTGAGAAGAATTTTAAATATAATTATAAGTAAGGAAGGGGGTGGACAGGGGAGGACTGGATTACAAGGCCTGTGGTGGAAGAGGGGCACAAGTAATTGCTTCAAACTTTACACTGTACCAAATTAACTAGGTTATAAATAAGGGTAAACAGTAAATAGGCCAGCTTTTGCAGGGGCATAAAAATTAGGTTTGAAATATCTCACTCCTTGATTGATTGGAGAGGAACGCTGATTGCCAGACTTAGCCTCCTGTACAAAGCAAATATAAATCCATTTTGTAGGAAAATAGCATCAATTTGGTCTCAAGTTTTATTTAAAATAATTCATAATAAATATATGGCATGCCGTGGAAAAATATTCAGGCAAAGGGGGAGAAAACATAACATGATAAGAAACAAATACAAAGGACAGCCACCCAGAAATGAACACACATAAGATCGATAGACCAAATTTAGTAAAAATTACTTTTAAATAATAATTTTTATTATAGTCAAGTAAATAAAGACAAGATTGAGAACTTTAGCTAACACTTGAATATTATATACTAAAAAAGAAATTAAATTTCTAGAACTGAAAAATACTATGATGAAGCAGCTTTTAAGCAACAGTGGATGGCAGCATATTAGAAAAACAAGTGTAAAATGTAAAATCAGCCAGAAGAAAAGCATTCAGATTAATGCACATAAAGATAAAAGAAAGGAAAATTAAGAAAATATCATGATAGAGAAAAAGTAAAGATGGAGGAAAGAGCATGAAAAACATAAGGGATGTAGTTAACAGTTTACCACATTAGAATCCTAAGAAAGGAAATAGCACTGAGCAGAGTAAATTCTTAAGTGGGATGGCACAGATTTTATCAAAACTGACCAACAATATCAAGGCACAAATTTAGGAAGCTCTGCAAATCAAACAAAAATAAACACAGAGGAAAAAAAAAAACAAAACATCTAGAAATGTCATTGTGAAACTTCTGAGAAGTTGAATAAAATATGTAAAGAATAGGTGGAAAAAAAACTTGGACCAACTATAAGGGAGAAAGAGACTGAGAACTAAAACTTTCTCAGACGAAACAATGAAAGCCAACAAGTGATGTATTGATATCTTTAAAGTTCTGAAATGAAATAGATGCCAATCTAGAGCTCTACATATGGTGAAAATGTCCATCAAAAGCAAAGACAAAATAAAAAATTTGTCAGCAGCAGACCCACAGCAAAGAAAACACTAAAGATTATTCTTCAGTCAGAAGAGCAATGATCACTGATGAAAGTTTGCAGGTATAAGGAATGATTTTATGGCAGAAATTTAATTGAATAATGATTATATAACAAACTGTCATCTCAAGAAGTTTAAATATATCTAACATGCAACAGCAACAATGTATAGCATATTGGATAAATTGATTTAAAAATATTTAAAACTTAAAAATTAAAAAATTAAAAATTAAAATATTGTGAAGTATTTGGGTTTTTTAGCAAATAGACTAAAGTACCAATTTATATTAGGCCCTGAAGAGTCAACAATGCACATGGTAACTCTATTAACCATTTAAAGCGTTCAGAGACTGTATTTCTTTGAAGGGACACATTAAACATTTTATAATTTACAGTTAAATTATATATATATATATATATATATTTACTAAATCATGGAAAAGCATGAAACTCAAACATTAACTAAAATATAGCTCTTCTTGTAGCTTTATAAACATCAGAAAGTTGGTTAAAGTTAAGTCTCACTAATTCCCACACATGGAGGCAATTGCATAACTAGCATTACACTATGTTCTTTAGCTGATTATCTAATGGAAAAGCAGGAGATCACATGAAATATTGGCAGAATGAGGAAACAAGGAATGAAAACTTTTGTTACAGGATGAGATGAAGTAAGTGGGAGTGGATTTACTCTTTCACAGTAAAAAAAATAGAAAACTAGACAAAATATATGAAACAATTATTCTGAGATATTGGACATCAAGCAGCATAGGACTGTCATCCCTGGAGAAGGAAAGATGAGTCCCATTTCCCCCCCAGGTTTTTGTATGGGAGCAATGTTGGACCAACACTTATAGAGAGGAGTCCCAGAGAGGGCAGGGTAGGGTCACTGAGCTGAGAAAACAGATCAAAGTTCAAAGCTTAAGTAGCTGGGATTTGTAGGAAATTTCATATAGAGAAAAGGAACCAGAGATCATCATAAGGCTTCCTCTAAGACACTTGCTAAATTCTAAGCCAAACATACATAGGATGAAATTCCATGAGACTCAGTAAAGAAGAGCCACCAGGAGGCTATAACCTGAACAATTTCCAGATATCACATGGCAGGATACCATGGTAACTTTGACCAGGTAAGGTGGAGAATCCTCCTTGACCATCCAGGATACTCAGCAGATACAACTGAAGGGTCACACCCTAGCATAGTGTTAAGACAGCTCTCAGTTAAAATCTCTCTAGACTGATCTAACAGATTACACAGAATAGCCTCCAAAAAATAGAAATAAAAACTGATTCTCAAGTGCATAATCTGCTTGTTGAAACAAAGCCAAACACTGTTCAAAGGAAGGCAATAAAACCCAGGTATTCAATAATGTAATGTCACAGTATCCAGTATCCAATAAAAAAACACAAAAATGCCAAGAAACATGAAAATGCAAGCCATAAACAGAAGAAAATAATTATCACTCACAAATGACAGGGGAGAAAGAATTTGCAAGATGTTAAAAGCATATATATATATATATATATATATATATATATATATATGAAAACAGTGAACTTAATAAGGAGAAAAATATATAAAATAAAAATGCAGCATTTAATGTTGAATAATAAATATTTGAAATAAAAATTTCACTAGATGGAGTTAGCAATGGATGACACACTAAGAAAACATCAAAGAGTTTGAAGACATAGAAACATACAAACTGAAACACAAAGCTTGAATGGGGGAGGAACCCAGAAACTCACTGACATTCAGACAGTATCCAGCAGTATAATGTGTGTAATTGGTATTCCAAAAAGGATGAGAGAAAAAATACAGTTGAAGAAATAATGGCAAAATAATTCCAAATTTAATAAAAAAGCATAACACAAAGACCCAATGAGCTCAAAAACAAAAAAACCCAAACAAACAAACAAAAAAGAAAAAACAAGGAGGCAAACCTCTAGGAAAAACATACCAAGAAAGTCAGAAAAAAAATATCCTTCACAGAATAACCCTAGGCTTCTAATCAGAAACTATGCAGCCAGAAGATAATTTAATAGCATTTTTAAATACTGGGAAGGTAGTGGTGTGAACACCTGCTAATATGATATCCAGTGAAAATGTCTTTCAAAAATGAAGTCAAATAAGAGAATGAAAAGACAAGGGCTGGGAGAAAATATTTGCAAAACACAAAGAGGGCAAATATCTAAACAGACATCTAACCAAAGATATACAAATTGCAGATAAGGATAGGAAAGGATGCTCAACATCATATGTCATTAGGGATTTGAAAATTAAAAAAAAAAAAAAAAGGAAGATACAAGTAACATCTATTAAAATGGCTAAATTCCAAAACATTGCCAACACCAAATTCTGACAAGGCTGTGGAACAAGAGTAGTTCTCAATCATTCCTGGTGGGATGCAAAATGCACAGCCATTTTGGAAGACAGATTGGAAGTAATCAATACTTACAAAAGCTAAACAAAGTCTTGCCATACAATCCGGGAATCATGCTCCAAATGTTTGCCCAAATGAGATGAAAACCTATGCCCATAAAAAACCAGCACACAAGGGTTATAGCAGTTTTATCAATAATTGCCAAATGATATGATGTTCTGAAAAGGTAAAACTTTGCAGACAGTGAAAAGATCAGTGGTTTCCATCAAGTTGGAGGGGAAAGAGAAAGGGAGCACAAGGGATTTTTAGGACAGTGAAACTAGTTTGTATGATCTGTAATGATGGATCCAGGATTTGATGCATTTGTCAAAACTCACAAAAATGTACAACCCAAAGATTGATCCTTAATGTAAGTTATGGGCTTTAGTTAACAGTAATGTATCAGTAGCCCATCATCTGTAACAAATGCACCACACTAATGTGAGATGTTAATAACAGGGAGAGTGGAGAGAGAGGGAGAATCTGGGGAACTGTCCTTCTCCTCAGGTTTTCTGTAAACCTAAAACTACTCTAAAAATAAGACCTATTAATTAAAAAAATACAGGTAAAATAACGACTTTTTAATTGACTAACCTCAACAACTAAAAGCTAGAGAGATCCTCCCAACTTGTATAAGAGGAAATGTTAAACAAGTTCTACAGTGAGAAGGGGAATGGTATCATATGGAATTAAGTCAACAAATGATAAATATGAGGGGATCTAGAAAATATTTTTAATCCTTTTCTAACTTTAATTAGGATAATTGACCATTTAAAGAAAAAATAATATATTGAGCAGTTTATAATGTATTTAGAAGAAAAAAATGTGTGGCAACAATAGCGCAAAAAGGAAGAGTAATTGAAATATACTTCTGTTCAAGTTTTAGATTATGTGTGAAGCAGTATAATATTTGAAGGTAGACGGAGAAATTTAACATGAATATTGTAAACCTTAGAACAGCCACTAAAAATAAAACAAAGATGAAGAGCCAAACCAAAATTAAAAATTGAAGGGCATACTAAATTTTCATTCAACTAATTCAAAAAGAGTCTGAAGAATGGGAGAACAAAACAGGAAAAATATCAAGATGGCAGTTGTAATTCTGATCCTATCAATAATTACAATAAATTTAAGTTGTTCAAGCACTCCTATCAAAAGCCAGAGATTATCAGTACGGATAGAGCAGAATGCACTACAGCCTGTCTATAAACAACCACTTAAACATAAAAATGAATAGGTTAAATATTAGAGTGGAAACAGGTGGATGCTCTTATCACACACACACAAAACTTGTTGTTACATTAATACTAAAAAAGTAGATTTCAGAGCAAGAAATAATACGAAGGATAAAATAAAAAAATAAAATACCAATAATACCAAGGATAAAGAGAGACATATATTAATGGTAAAGGGATAAATTTTCAAGTAGACCTAACCATTCTAAGTTACCAGGTGGAACAAGAATTAAATGACCTTTAAGGAAAAACAAAGTAACAACTATATTTGGAGATTTCAACATTCCTCTCCCAGCCACCGTTAGAAAAAGTAGACATACAACCAGTAAGAATATAGAAGATTTGAACAACACTATTCACCAAACTGGCATTTATTGAACACTCCAGTGAAAAATGGCAGAATACACATTCTTTACAAGAACTCTTGAAATTCCTACCAAGATAGGCCATATACCTGGTCCTAAGACAAATCTCAATAAAAGTAAAAGAACCAACAAAAATTAATTAAATATAAATACAATAGCAGAAAGACACTTAGGAAATCCCTACTCGGCAATTAAAGAACAGATATCTTATTAACAGTGAGTTAAAAAAGACATCACAAGAAAAATTAGAAATATTTTGAATTGACTAAAAATGAAAATACAACAGTTCAATATTAGTGGGATGTACCTAAAACAAAACTTATGGGAAAATTGGAATATTTTATGCTTATATTACTTAGATATATTCTACAATTTATGATCATTAAATCATTCTGTTACTGACCAGGGTTCTTGGCCTCCTTAATCAATAGAAATTGATGAGACCAGACAAGAAATTCAGTCAAGGCTTTATTGGGGCCCCTGCTGCAGCAGGAAGGAAAAAAAACAAGTAACAGTTTCCCTTGCTCACTTCCTGAGGGGGCGAGAGCTGGTTCCTTATGTGGGGTGAGGGTAGGGGTGGGTCCAGGGTTCTGGCCGGAGGGGTGGCTTTGGTTGTGTTGAGTGCAGGAGACATGTACAGTACCCTGCTTTGTTCTTGATGTCCTGCTTTTGCTCCCGGCTCTTCAGAAGTAGAAGTTGGGTTTTTTAGGTCTTTCTGCATCTTTTTGTCCATAACTTGCTCCAACTGCATATGTGCACAGTTATTTTTAGTCCCTTATAGTTTCTTTGTATTTTTGTCCAGGTGCAAGCACTGCAGCAAAGGGTCCCAGGTGCCTGGTCTGGCCTGTCTCAATTCTTCTGTCTTTTTGACACTTCCAGTGTATTTCAAATCTTGAGTTTAAACAATTCACTTAAAATTCAAGAGGCAAGAATAAATGCAGTATCATATCTAAGATGTGTAAAACAAAACAAGACAAACACTAAACAATAAAAATTAAATCAGAGATATTTTTGTCTACCAAAATCTTTGACTTGAATCTTGACTTAATTTGTAACTTCATATCTGATCTTAAAATAGCTTATTGATAACATTTTACTTAGCTGTGAGCTGTATGGAAAATTATTTGGAGATTTTATATAGATATGTGTCTGTATATATAGATTATATATATACAATAATGGGATCTATAATTATATGTGAAATGCATAATCTATACTATATGATACCTACCTATATATTATGTTGATAATATTTATATTATATTAATAATTTAAAATATATTATATACATATAATATATTAACTATAATCACACATAGACAGTATTATTAATATAAATAATAATGTAAATTAGTATATAAATATAATACTATGTAAAAATAAATATAATGTTAAATAAAATAAGTACATATTATATATATGAATAGATTTTATATATCTGTATAATATAGATTAAATATCATATATATTACCTACTCAAATATTTATTAAGAATATATGTAATTTATATTTATTTTAAAATCAGTATTTCTGTTTCTGTGTACTTTTTTGATCTCAATGAATTCAGACACAACATCTACTAATTTCTTTTAAATTCTGGGATTTTGATGATACTTTATCATCCTCTACCCTGCACAAATTGCAACATTATACTAATTTAGAAAGTTCCTAATACCAACAGAGCGATGGTCTGTTTTAATATGTACTGTCTTCCACCAATGTGGGTCATGACTTTTGCTGACCTTATGAGGCTTTAATATTTTTGAAATCTCTTTATATGGGGATTGGCAAATTTAATAACAATGTATAACTAAATATATATATACCTATAGTATATAATACTGTATATATAGTATTTTATCACATAATTTCTTAGGTCAGTTGCATACTTACTGATATACCAGGTATTTGTTTTTAATATAACTTTTATATGGGTTAAAGTTTTCGGCTCAGTTTGGACAAGTTCAGGATTCCAAATCTAGACATCCAGTATGGTAAGTAGTGGAAGAAGTGTAGTGCCTGCCTCTTAGGAATACCTTAGTGAATACTCATTGAAACTCCTAATTCGTCATGAAAGTGTCTAGACAGAATACAGTGAACATAAAAAATTCTGCAGTTTCTCTAGCTTTGGTTTCTGAGTGTTGGTTAGATTTTTGCCAAAGATACAGTGATTAGCAATATTCCTTGGAAGCAGCATAAAAGTGGGCTCCCTCTGTTTCCTCCTTTGTGAGAAATAATATTTTTAAACATACAGCGCATCATGGCAGCTGAGTAAACAGGAAAATAGGATTCATTTATTATTAATTAATTCACAGATTCAGAATAATTAGTGAGTTTCTGTATGTTAGCCACTAGATGTAATGTGATGAGCTCCTCACTCTCTTAGAGTTTAGAATATTGTGGGAAAGAAAGATAAGTTAATAAGAAATACCTATGCTTAAAAAAGCAAACAAATATTTAAAGAAAAATCTAAAATGCAATGAGGGAATTAAAAGGGAATTAACATAGAGAATAATATGATGTGATGGATTTAAAGAGTGGACAGAGAGTGTCCTGTTGATGGGAAGTTGTTCTGGAACCTATTGAATGTGAACATTACATTATTTATATTTTGAGCATTTAAAAGTTTCAGTCAGCAACTATTTATTGTGTATACTATGTATCTCTGTTCTAGGTGCTGGAAATGCAGAGGTAGGGAAGACTCAAAGTCCCTGCTCTCCAGTGGCTTACATTTTAGTGAGGAGACAAAGGATGAGCATAAAAATGCAATGAAATCTATAAAGAAAGTAATATATTTTCTCAAAAGCCAGTGTTCTTAATCACACAGAACTAATCCTTATGCAGAAGGACTATATGGCTTCCTAATGAAATATCTCTGATAGCATCAAGGATAGTAGTTAAAATTCCATTAAAAAAAAATCACTAAAATGAATCAGTTTCCCCATAGATAAAACCAGATACTACAACCGATTTTTAATGAGCATACTCATAGTTAAACCAAAGACCCTTGTCTCTGGGAGGTAGATCTAGTTAGGGGTATAGAATTATAGCCAAAATAAAGAGGAATAATGGATAGAACAGGTGGGTAGCAGAAACACCAACACATTGTATTTTCAAATCTAAACTTTCCAGGAGAATTACAAATTTCTTCAACGAACTTACTTCCATCAGGTTGAAGACTTTTTGAGTTTTTTTTTTTTTTCTTAAAACATAAAAATGATCCAGATTATCTGTGATCTGCAAGGACAGACTCAGAAACACAGCATTCTCTGGGGAGAAAGCAGTGTAGATACAAAATCACTCTCTTCACCTTTTCTGTGTCTCAAAGACACACTGGTTTACACTCTGAATCACATGAGGTACAGAGAATAGCCCACCACCTGACTCTCTTATTTGGAATTCCAGAAAAAAAGACCAACCAACCGACTAATCCACTGAGTATGCCAAACATTTACCACTAACAGAGAGCTAGACAGATATTTTTTTATTTCACAACATCCATGAAGTTGGAGGATTTTATCACTATTGCTCTCATATTTAAATGTGAAGTCTCCTCAATCCAGTAAGATGGATATGAAAGAGCATTTCCTCAGAAATGAAACTATTAACACACCTGCGGGGTATATAGAGGAAAAATAAAAATAAAAGAATAATAAGCTTGAGTTCTTGCTCTTGACAAAGTAACTCACTAAAAAATATACAGAGAAAAATAAAGGTTTAAAATAATTAAACGCAAGACAACTGTAGATATTTTAAAATGCTGATAAGATTTTAATTTGCTTCAAGTTGAAAATAACTATATTTCTGGTGTTTGAAGGCACATAATGAGCAATTATATCACACATGATAGATTCAGCAGTGAAATATTATCAGTTAGCAGCTGGAACTCATAAAAGCATAGCACAGTGTGAACATGAAATTTGCTAGAATAAACCATCTGCTGAAAAATACTATTCTGCAAAATTAAAAATGAAGTTAAACTATTATTTGCCTTGTTTAATAGATTTGTGAAAAAAATGATGAGGTATTGAAAAAGTTAGATGCCACCTTAATTAATTCTCCATTGGTTTCAACAATGCACAGTAGGTACTGTATATAAATGTTGCTAAACTAACTACACATAGCATAAATAGTCTGAAGATAAATTTTGTGGATAAAGTAGTCAACATATTTTCAAAGCTTTTGACACAAATTGCAAATATAGCTTTTTAAAAGTTTCAACAATTTACATTCTAAACAATAGTATTAGTCATCCATATCACCTTCTTTTCATCATACCTGCAATACCTGCTACTGTGACATTTAATCTTCATTATTTTATAGAAGAAAAGACATGGGTTCAATTTTTATTTGCATGATTTCTAGTGTAGCTGAGTATCTTCCCATGTTTATTTGACTGTGTTGCACTGTTTTTGTCTCTGTGTGTAAACTTGCTGCAGATGTTCTATACTTAATACCACATTTTCTCACTTAATTACTAAAATAAGAATATTAACTACAGATATTGCAAAATAAACATTTTGCTCTATTCATCCATGTTATTATATGCTTGTTAATTACTTTAATTATGCAACTATAATGCATCTATTTTAAATTTTATTTATTTATATCTCTCAGTCTCTTTATTTTGTTGTCTGTATTTGAACCCATGCTGTAAAGGTCTATAACTGCAAAAATTATATACACCTTCACATTTTCAGGTAGTTTTCTGAATTCATTTTTCATTGTTATTAAAGCCAGTTTTAATTTGGGTTTATGTTATTATCTGAGTTAAGAATCTAAATTTTTATTCTCTTATAAGTTATCATATTATCCCAGCACCATATAGTGCTTTTTATATGATACGCATTATAAGAACTTAGGACTGATTAATTTACAAAGATGAAAATAGTAGAAGTGCATGTATAACCATAACATTTAATAAACTATTTAATAATCTAGAATTGAAAAAAATTCTTTGGGTTGAAAAATCCCTATAGTAAAATACATATATATATATTCAATACATAAGGATGATACAATTATCAGAAAAATGAATAAGTAAAATAAAAATATTGCAAGTGAAACAGGCAGAGTCACTTTATTAGACTACAATTTTGAATTACTAATAAAAATCTTACAATAACTGAAACATAAATATGAATAATGGAAGGTGGAAAGTGTCAAGAAATTTTTTTAAGAAATGCAAGACAAAAGTCACAAAGGCAATAAATGTTAGGATAAAAAGTATCAGAATTTTGTAGCTAATCATGTTGTCTAATTAGATAAATACACATTTAAATCCCCTGAAATTTGAGAATACACCGTTATAAGCCCATGTAAAATCTATAAAATTATCCATGTATTAGGTCCTAAGAAGATATTAATCAATTCTTGAAAAATCTACTGAAGCAGAAAATACCCTCTCTGTGCTTGATGCAATAAACTTAGGAATGGAAGTACAAAATAAAAACTTAGATATTTTAAAAATAAAGAAAACATTTGTTTTGGGTAACCTAAGAAAATCTACAATTGCCAAATATCAAGAACTGTGGTTCTCATCTGGTGAAGATTTTATCCCAGGGACATTGTACAATGTCTAGAGATATTTGGGGTTGTCAAGACTGGGGTGGGGGGGACTGAAATCCAGAGGGTAGAGGTCAGGCTAAGCACCCAACATTGCAATGGCAGTCCCCCACAACAAGAACTATCTGGCCCTAAATGTCAGTAGTGCTAAGGTTGAGAAACTGTAATCTAGAAAATAAAAGCAGTTTTAGTTGTTTGAAAAACTCGGGAAAAAAACATCAGTGCCCAGAGGGGGAAAAAGTGTAAACATTATAATTTCCATATAAAGGTACACAAATCCATGCCACTACATGAGACAGAATAGACATAAAGTAGTATTTTCTAGGATTAAGTAAGTGGAGTTAAAAAAAAAAAATCCAAGTTGAATAGAATTCATAGAAGAAAAATTTATGTCATAAAAGTATACATTTTAAAAATATGGATTCCAATAATTTTATGAAAAAATTCTTTTAAACTATCAAGAATCAAGTAAATTTTTTGTATGGTAACAGAAAATGGAGAAATAATGAATTTTTTATCAATTCCTCTACCAATCTGACACAGCAGTAATTATGAAATGCAACAGATACTGCAGAAAAAAATAAATATGTAGAGTACAAATCACTTATAATCGTTGATACAAAAATGTCAAATAAAATATTAGTAATCTCCAATAATATTTGAAACATTAATGGAAAAGAATACTATGATTAAACAAATTTCCACCTTAGGAATAAAAGTGTGATTCCAACTCAGATAATCAAATGATATAAATAATCTTATTATTAGTCCAAATTAAAAATAAATATGAGATTATCAATGCATGCTGAAAACATACTTGTTAAAAAGTTATATTCATGTCTTTAAAGATTCTAAAATCTATAAAGCACCTGATATTTTATACACACAAGTGCGTATATGAGAGAGAGAAAGAAACATCTAGCTAGAGACAGAGAAGTGAATATAAGACATTAATTTGCAAATACAGAGAAAGAACATCAAATAGAATTTATTATCATATTTAATGGAAATTAAAATCAATTAAAATATTCAATGGTAAATAAAATAAAAGGTATATGCACTGGTATAAAAGTTGGTATAAATTTTTGAGTTTATACTGTTATATTTTTATAAGAGGAAAATTCAAGCTTAACCTAAACATTTACAGAAAGCAAGAGAAATAATTTAACGGAGTTTTTTTAATAACAAAGATATGCTATTCAATATATATATATATATACACACACACACATATATATACATATGTATGTATGTATATGTTGCATATATATACAGAGAGAGAGCTTTAACTTGTTTTATTTATACCTGTATCTATCTATGTAACTATCTCTATATCTATTAATCAGGAATATAAATGTAGACCTGAATAAATAGAAAGGCACAAATGATCCTCAGGAAAGAAAGAAGGATCAAAGACAAATTCTTCCCAAATTATTCTATTAATTTATTGGAAGTTCAAAGAAAATTCCATCTGTATAATTTAGCAAATTTTAAAAACTCTAAGGTTCATTTAAAGTAATAAATATGTGTACTAGCAATAAAGAGAAATAAACGTGTGCACTAAACTCAATATCTGTTCAAATAAATTATTAAGCTCCAGTAACCATTTAGGGATAGGTATATCAGAACCCACAATAGAATAAAAGCTAAAAATAGACTCATGGACGCTTATGAGTTTAGGATGTGTTTTAGATGACATTGTCAAAACAATGGACAAAAGTTGTGTTATTCTTACAGTTTTACTGGCTTGAAGAACCAGAGAAAAGGGTCAGGACAACCATATGACAGCAATAGAACAAAGGGATAGGAGAGGGTATAAAGAAACTTATACATTTCACATACAATTTTGTAAAAGTCATTTTAGCTAAACTGAGAAGTTGAGGATATATATTGTAATCTGTAGAACAGTCACTAAATAAACAAGTAGAAAAGTATTGCTAAAATGGCAATAGAAAATTAAAAGCAATTTCTAAAAACATTAATAGCACCTATGATTTCTTAAATGTATTTGGGAACAAAAAGCTCTTTTGTTTTAGATTCACTTGCATTTGTATGGTAAAAAAAAAAATGATAATAATAACAATGTCTTCTATCCTTTTCTCTTATGCATCTTTTTTACGGTCCAGAAATTTTTATAAATATAAATGCCTAAGTTAAAATATATAATAAGCTGCTGTTTTTAAAATGTGTGATTGAATATCCTTCAGATCTTTTCACTGTTTACATAAGTACTACATCTCTCATATTTACCTGGAGAGCATAATAATTTGTATTTATCCTACCACTTGATTGATCCAGTACAGATATTTTACTTTTCTTCACTGTGTATCTTCTCCAGTTGTTGATATGCCTTTGATGAAACTCCATGTCTGGTTTTCTCTGTGGCCTGGTCTCTACCCCAAGGATGTAGTATGGCTCTCTCTGGGTTTTGTTCTGGGACTACTTACTGCCTGGCAGTTTGTGGTCATGTCCTGACCCGTCTGTAGGGAAGCCCCTTGGGGGAGAACACGGCCCATTTTGGAGTGAAACTGCCAAGTCTAGATTTCCAAGAACAGCCTCACTGTAGAAATGTTTTATTTAATTTTCAAATATGCTCCATCTTGTACAATAAATGTTATGCTCCTCTAAGTAAGAGATATGGTCAGGAAGAAGAATTACCGCACACCGATTTTCAATTTGGTGATTCACATATATCTTCCTCACTCGCCATAGTCACCTCAAAATCCTTCCATCCCAACACAACAAACAGCACTGAGAATGTATATTCACCACTGGATTTGTTTTTGCACCATTAACCGTAATGCTTACTGAGGTTTCTGTTACAATTTTCACTATTTAATTTCCCATAAAATTTTAGCTTTTCTTAGTATGGGATCATGGGTGATTTTCTTCAAACTGGTTCCATTTATACCGTAACAGTTTAAAATTACATGATTATAGAACTTGAAATGTACCTTTTCTAATTTCAGTAATGATGCGTTTCCGTCAATTTTTAGCATGTGACTTGTGAGAGTCATCACTTATATTTAATTAATGGGGGAAAGAGAGAATGCATACTTTGTATTATCTCATACTTTTATATTTCCCAAAATGAAAAGAATAGTTTTAGTTAAAATATTTGAGCTTAACAGAAGTTTTAAGATATGATGTGATAGAGTATTGCAATACCACACTCTTCATTTCATCTCTAGTTTTGCACATGATTTTATCATTGGTCCATCCTTACTCCTACCAAAGTGATTTTTCCAAAATATGTATCTTGTCATCTACCTGTTGTTATCAGTAAGTGAGTAAGTGGAATGAAAAACCAGAGTATATATCTTCATCTGGAACAAAAAATATGATCAAATTCAGTAATAAAACCAACCAGTCAATTACACAGCTAATCACTGTGTATTTTGAAGACAACATGAACCCACTGTCATAAAAATTATCATTTCTATCTATATGAACATCACCTATGCAAATCTATGCAGAAGTCAGTGGGAATTGATTTTTCCAAATACTGAATTGTATAGATGACAGTACAGAAATATTAGAAGGCACCAGCCTTCATGGTAAAGGACATGGGAAAGGCATGAGAAGATAAAATTGGGGAGGAGAGAAAATTTAGCAAAAATCCATGAGTTAGAGCTGTTGATTCATACTTGTTGATATTCCAATGCAAATTGCATTTAACAAATGTTCTCTGGGCTGACACTATGTAGGTTCCCATGATATCCCTGTTCCAGAGGTATAAGAGGGAAAATTTTCACTGAGGAAACTATTCTAAGATTGAAATTAAACCGTACCTGGTTTGTAAACGGAAAGCCCAAAAATTACTGAATATTTTAGATGTCAGATAGAAGAATGCCAGGTATGCTATGATAATCAGCAATGATTGTTAACACAATATATCAGATCAGTATTTGAATTAGCTTTTGAATTACAAGGACAAATGGATCAAGTCTTAAGTCTTTAATAGATTAGTCTTCTTATTATGCTGAGATGTCTTTTTCCCTGTTTTTCTACAAGGAGATTACAAATCTGCAAACCTCAGCTGCTCTCATTTTATGTTCCTGCTAAGCCAGAAGCTCTGCAGTTCATCAATCAATGTCCTAAGTGCTCACAAGTTATATAGTTTTGTAGCTTAAGCTGCCTTTCCAACTCCCTAAATTATCACCTTCATTTATTCTTGTTCTTTTTCACGACAGCATCCTTATTGACCCTATAACGTAAATAAAAAATGTAAGCTCCTATGCCCTTATTCTTCGTTTCATTCTAATATCTCCAAAGTTAATCATCTTTTAATTGTATTTGCTTTTAAAAGATTAAATTAAACCTAAGTATAAATGAACGTGTGCCTTCCATTTGCAATATTTTAGTGTGAATTTGCTACACTCTCCCCTACACACATGAATAGAGATCATATCTATGCCCACGATATCAAATATCCAACCAAGAAGACAAGAGAGCTGAAGTTTTAGGACCAGTGATAAATTATAGTCACCTCTCTTGTGATAAGATTAGGGTATTAACTTCATGTTGCCACTTTAACAAATTACCACAAACTTAATGGCTTAAAACAAAGCAGTTTTATTATCTTACAGTTCTGGAGGTCAGAGTCTGAAATAGGACTTGGGGTCTAAAACCAAGTTTAGCAGCAGGACTGCTTTCCTTCTTTACAGGAATGCAGCCTCTTTATGAGGCTTTATGGGAGAAAGTGTTCCTTAATTTTTCCAGCACAAGGAGGTTGCCCACATTTCTTGGCTCATGGCCTCATTCTTCCATGAAAAACTCATCAGTGTTGGGCCAAGTATTTCTCGTCTGTCTCCCTCTCTCACTCCTAGGGAACCTTGTGATTACATTGTGCCCACTCATGCAGGATAATCTCTCCAACTCAAAGTCCGTTGATTAGCAACTTTAACTCCATGGGCAATCATTTTGGGTTGCCATTATTTTATCTATCAAAAATAGACACAAGTCTATTTACCTAAAGTCTAAAACGATCTTTATTATTCTGTCTCCCATCACTCCCCAAAGAATCTTCAAAAATAACATAGATGGTGGTAAAAAAAAAAAAAAAAAAATACTAATAAGGAAGTTAGGTATGAGGAAAGTAAATGTTAGAAACTCCAGAATTAGTTTTTAAAGATATTTCTATGGTTTGTTGACTTCTTGCCTCTAATAAGCAAAATGCACAAAGATCATTTATCTTATCCTCACACAGAAACATACACAGGCACACACATGGTTAAAGAGGTAAGAGAAAGTCCTAAAGGTTTTCTCAGATCTTCTCTAAGCCTCGACGATGTCTTCGGAATAACTTATTCGCTAATCACTACATAAAATGTAAACAACATTCTGGGAATTTTTGGGGTTTTTTTTTGTAGAGTCTTTGAGATGTTTTATGTTGCCAGTCAGGTTTTTATGTGAACAGATAATTTATCATTCCTTTTTGATCTGTAAGAATTAGTTTTATTTTTTTTTATTTTTTGAAATTTACTTCTTACTGCTTATTTGAATTTATTTTGTTCTTGTTTTTCTAGCCTCTTAGGAAAGATGTTTGAGTTACTGATTTGAGAAATTCCTTTGCTAATATAGCAGTTAATGCTGTAAATATGCCTCAAAGCATCACCTTAGCTGTGTCCTAAATTTGGACATGCTTTGTTTTTATTTTCATCTAGTTCAAAATATATATTTTTTAAATTTCCCATAAAGCTATATCTTTAACTCATGTGTTAGTAGTGTTTTATACGATTTTCAAATATTTGGAGATACTTTTGATATCTTTCTGTTATTGATCTTTAGTTCTCTTATGGTCTGAGAGCATACTTTATATGATTACTATTCTTTTAAATTTGTTAAGATGTGTTTATAGCCCAGAATATGATCTTAGTGAATGTTCTATTTATACTTGAAAATAAATTGTATTTGTTATTAATGTTTGGATATCTTGTTGGTTGCTACTATTGTTCATGTGTTATGAATCCTTACTGAATTTGTGTCTATTTGTGTCAATTATCGAGAGAAAAATGTTGAAGTCTCCAAATATTGTGGAATTTTCTATTTCACTTTTCACTTCTGTCATGTTTTGCTTCGTGTATTTTGAAGGTCTGTTCTTAGCTGAAGGCACAATTAGAATTTTTACGTGTTCTTGAAAACTGACCCTTTCATCATTTGTAATATCTCTTTTTATCTCTGATAGTATTCCTCGTTCCAAATTCTACTGTACTTAACATTAATATTAATAAAGAAACATTCATAGTTTCTTATTGTTAGTGTTTGTATAATATCTCTTTCTCCATTTCTTGATTTCACTCTATCTATATCTTTATATGCTGGCATTAAGATAATTTCATGGGTATGAAATACTAGGTTAATAATTAAAAAAACATTTTAAAGATGAAAGTCTTCATATTTGTCCTATTTGATATTCTCTGAGTTTCTTATATCTGGGGTTTGATGTCTAATTATAGGCCATTATTTTTTAAAATATTCATTCTATCCCATTCTCTTTCTCTCTTCCTTTTCTAGGATTTCAATCATAAGTATGTTAGAATGCTTGTTATTGTCACATAGCTCTGGAGTATTTGGTTCTGATAATGATAGGGTTGATGATGATGATGATAATTATAACTTTTTATCTTTTAGTTTGCATAATTTCTCCTACCTTATATTCAGATTGCTGGATCTTTCTTTACCTGTGTTTTGTCTACTGGTGAACAACTTATCTAAATTACTCTTCTTTGTAACTATGATTTTATTTATTAACATTTTATTTTATACTTGTTATAGTTCCCACGTCTCTGCTGAAATTACTCCCTGATTTTGTATGTTGTTCACCTTTTTCTTTGGAACCGTTAACATTTTGGTCATAGTTATGGTAAATTCTTTGCCAGGTAGTTTCAATATTAGTGTTGTATCTAAATCTGTTTCTGAGGTTTTTTTGTTTGTTTGTCTTATGGGTATATTAGAGTTCTCAGGGATATAGAACCAATAAGATGTCTATATATAAAGAGAGAGATTTATTTTAAGAATTGTCTCGCTTATGGAGACTAGCAAGTATAAAATTCACAGTTTAAAGGCTGTTGGGCTGGAGAACTAGGAAGAGCCAAAGGTTGAAGTTCAAGTTTGAAGGCATCTGCAGGCAGAATTCCCTCTTGATCAGGGGATCTCAGTCTTTTTCTTCTAATTAGGCCTTCAGCTGATTCACTGAGGCCTACCCACATTATGGAGGGCAATCTGCTTTACTCACATTCCTTCAATTGAAATGTCAATATCATCAAAAACACCCTCGCAGAAACATGCAGGATGAGTTTAACCACATATCTGGGCATAGTGGCTCAGCTAAATTGACACATAAATTAACCATCACAATGGGTGTGTGTTTTCTCTTGCTTACCTATATGACTCATTCTAGCTATTGTTATTGTTGACATTTGGGCATCTTGTGTAGGACAATGAAGACTGCAGTAAATAATTTTTATGCCTGAAACTGGGCACATATTTTCTTCTGCTAGGCTTCTATTTTGGGGGTTTGAATTAATCTAGTTAGGACTTGGGCTGGCTTTGAGGATTATTGTTGCTATGGTTACCCCTGGTGTATCAGAATTTTCAAGTGCCATCAATACTGCTCTGTCTTTAGGGTGAGGGTTGGTTTCCCAAAGTGTTACCTCAACCCTGACCTGTAGGTCTTTCTTTTTGCACTGTGCCTAAAGGAGGATCTCTTTGCTTATTACTGTCCCTCTACTGCCTTTTTCCCAAAAGAATTCTACTGTCACGTGTTATTCAAACTTGTTAGTATAGTGGAGGGGGCATGCATTCAAGTGGGCCTTTTCAGTTCTGATTTCACCTTGTTTTTGTACAGGCATCTTATTCTTTGCTCTCGGGCTGTGGACTGCTGTTCTTCTGGTCCTCCACTGGCTGTATTGGTGGGCTCAGTGCTCTTCCTACTTTACCCTCAAAGGTAGTTTTTCCCTGTTTCCGTCCCTCCTAGCTTCAGGAGTTTTCAGGAGTTCCCTAAGGTGGGGATATTTGCTGTCTCCCTCCCAGATTAAGGCTTTCTGCCCCATGGTGGAGGTTTAAAGAATGGTCATAGAGGAGATTTGCGTACCTCTCATCTGATTTCTGTTCCACTTTCCTATCACAATGAACATATTCTTCGAGTTCTTACCAGTCATTTGTGAGCACCCAGTGGGGTTTGTGGAGAAAAACATTTCAAGATGTTGGATATTTCCCAATTTCTGCAGCTTTCAGTGGTTTCATACTGTCCAGGCAGTGTACACTCAGCCTTTGGGAATTTATCAATTATTCAGGCTAAATTCCTCATACAAATGTCCATTTGCGCCTATCCTCTGTAAGTACGACCTTCTGTCTTATTTCTCCTTGCAGGTACAATACTTAACTCCCCTTATATTTTGACCCAGTTTTCAGCTCTCTGGAAGGTATGAAGATACAGTCATGAATCTGAAGTTAGTCTGGTTTTTTTGTTGTATGATTAGGGATGAAACTCCTTCCCCATTCTCTACAACCCACAAAAAAATAATGTTGTCAGCTTTTTGAATTTTAACCTTTCTGTTTGAACTGTAGTGTTATCTTATTTCAGTTACAACCCACATTTTCATAATGATTAGTAATATTGAGCCATCTTCATGATTTGATTGGACATTTGAATTTCTTCTTTCCCAAGTTGCTGTTCACATCATATTTTCTTTTGGGCTTTGTAAATTGTATTGTATATATTGTGGCTTGTTTTAAAACTTAATGCTGTGCTTAACGGAGAGGAAAATATCTTTGATTTATCTATGTTATCCTTTTTCACTACTGATTTTTTTTTTCTGTGTAAGAAATATTTCCTTATCCTAAAGTTTTAATCATATTCTTCTTGATTGTTTTTTAGATATTAATCATTCTGTTTTTCACATATAGATCTGTAACACACCTTGAATTTACCTAGTGAGCTTGGGATCATTGCTCTTTTCTTTTCATTTCTTTTTTCTTGAGATAAATTTCACAAACATGGAATACACAATTTTAACTGTTTAAAAGTGTACTATTCAGTGGCTTTTAGTGTAGTCACAATGTTTTTCAACCATCACTACTATCTAATTCCAGTACAATTTCATCACCCCTAACAGAAACCCCACACTCATTAAGCAGTCAACCCCTATCCCCCTTTCCCTGGCAGACACCAATCTGCTTTCTGTTTCTATTAATTTGCCTACTCTTGGCATTTCATATAAATATAATCAAGCAACAAGTGCCTTTCTGTACCTGATGTTTTTCACTTAGCTTAATATTTTTAAGATTCACTCATATTATATCATGAATACGTACTTCATTTATTTTTATGGCTGAACAATATTCCACTGTGTAGCTATTACCCATATTTTGTTTATCCATTCAAGTTGATGGGCATTTGGGTCGTTTCCACCCTTTGGCTATATGAATAATGCTACTAAAAATATTCAGGTGCACGTTTTTGTTTGAACACCTGTACTCAATTTTTTGGGTGACATACCAAGATATGGAATTGCTGGATCACATGGTATTCTTTGTTTAACTTTTTGAGGAAACAGAAACTGGTTTTCACAGCTGCTGTCCCCATTTTATATTTCCAATAGCAATGGGTAAGTTTCCAAATTCTCCATATCCTGGCCAACACTTGTTTATTTTCTGTTTGTTTGTTTGTTTTTAGAAACAACCTGGTGTAAGTGAAGTGGTAATTCATGGTAGTTTTGATTTCCATTTTCCTAATAACTGGTAATGTTGATCATCTTTCATGCATGGACACTTGTATACACTCTTTGAAGAATTATTTTTTGAAGTCTTGTGCCCATTTCTTATTTGGGTTGTCTTTGTGTTGTTGAGTTGTGGAACTAGAACTAATAAATTGTGGAAACTAGATACTTATCATTATATGATTTGCAAGTATTTTCTCCCACCTATAGGTTGTATTTTTCACTTTCTTAGTAGTATGCACTAAAACATGGAAGACTTCTAATTTTATATATATATATATATATATATATATATATATATATATATAGCTTTTTGTGATTTTGTCATCATATTTAAGAAACTATTACATGAGATTTATTTACAACATGATAGCATGAAGAACTCTGCTGATCCACTCTCCAGATAATTTGGTAAGAAATATATTAAACACACACACACAACTTTTAAAGCCTCTAGAAATGACCTGAAGGACAAACAGCAAATTGAGAAACATATATTTAAGAACATCTATGAAAATACAGTAAAAAGGCAAGAATCTGTGGTATATGAGCCAAGATAACTCCTTCCTCATCCCTTTTTAGCTCAGTGAGCTGGAGACTCCACTCCAGACAGCTGCTTCCAGGAACACAGGGCTCTCTCCCCTCAGCAGCTGGATAGAGCACTTCCTTTCCAGGAGTAGGGCATCATTGTTTCTCATCTTGCCCCCAGACACAAGCTCCCCCCCTTTGTGATAGAGTTGGGTGCTCCCTTCTTCCTCCTATTGTGGGTCAGTGGGAAAGAGACCCTACCTTGGACATCATACACTGGACTCCTGGGTCCCTGATCACTTTGCCTTAGCTCTTGAGCCAATGGTTCCACATTAGGAGAGGAAGTTAGAGAGGACCCTAGGCTGGCAAAACTGCACAAAGCATTCAACTTCTAGAGTGAGGATGTTAATCAGAGAAAAGCTTACCATCATCTCCACCCGCAGTTCTAGAGCCCTGGCTCAAAGATTTTTCGTGGGTGGAGAATCAGGTTACAAAAGAGATAGCTTCCAATTTCCTTCCAAAAGAACTTTCTCTAATTCTGAGAAAGAGTTAGAACTTTGAATTCAAAGTCATCCATTCTCAAGAACAATGTAGTGAATACAATTGGGAGGAGATTCAAGATACAGATTAAAGTATAGGCCAATTTCTTTGCAGTTTAGAACTGGCAAATGTGACAGATGGGGAGTGCCTTTTTGGGATTGGAACAAAAACAATCATTGAACTTAGCCAAAAGACTCCATCATCATTTCCAACAGTTGTGTGTGCATCTAATTTTGCTGATTAAATACGTCTATGCTTAAACTAGTCAAAACAGTTTCTGTATCTTGAACAGTGTATTTTAGTTGCAACAATTATGCCAAAAGGGACTGCAGCTAACAGACCATAAAGAATGAAAATCTAGACTTATCTGACCTAGTTAGTTTTGAAGACAGAGAGGATCTGGGTATAATTGAATAAGAAATAGGTCACCTGGAATAAAGTGCTTATAGAAAACACAGCTTTGACCAACCCAGTTTTCTACCAAGGCACCACACATTTGGCTTGAATGCAAAAACTGTGGGAACTTTGGCTGCTTCTAACTGCAGTGAAGATGAAGAAAAGAGAATAAAGGAATAAATGACCATCTCAGGTCTTTGTATTCTCTGCTCAAAGCAAGATCATAACTTGATTTTTCTCTTCCATTCTCAAAAGCACACCAACTATCTTAATAACTGGGCAAAGTAAACTATGTAGAGGAGAGAGAATATGATCTTGAAGACAGCTAAATTACAACAGTAATTCCCAAACTCGCCACGTCTCTGAGTCAAAAATTAGGTCTTTGTCTGGGAATGAATGATACTCTAAAATTTTGAAATAGAAAGATTTGAGGGGACTCTTTAAATACCTTAACCCCTAAGTACCATTGAGTTCTTTGTCTGCAAAAGCAGACATTTGAGAAAAAGCTAGTCTTTCTGCTTTGAGACTATATATCTGCCATGCAAAGATACATATATTATCTTCATGCACCAAACGCTCTTAACCTTAAGTAGCTCCCGGATTTCTATGTAGTGCCAGACAGCAGCATATGCCACTGCATATTCAAAAGAGGCTGATTACAGGGTCAGCTTGGAATAAGAAATCTTACCAAGATAAGTACAGACATTTTTTACCAGTTTTATATATATATATATATATATACATATATATATATATGTATATATATATATGTATGTATGTATATATGTATGTGTGTGTATATATATACATATATATGTGTATATATATGTGTGTGTGTATATATATATATAAATATATATATATATATATATATATATATATATAACCTATGGATGTGTCAGAGGATGTATTGTGAGGATGCTCATCCTGGCAGGGAGAAACATAATTTTAAATCAAGGGCTGGAACATCCTTTTCCTAACAAAGAAAGAAATAAAAAATAGAAAATAAAACATGATATCACATCACAGCAGGGAGTTCATAAATTAGTGTCAATATCAAAACCTTAAATATGAAGGATAATGTTTCCTAGCAGATACACATTTAACTCCTACTTATTTTGTCTAGAGAAGGTGTGGTTCTGGGAGAATGACAGTGAATTAACCCAAGTTGGTTCAGTTGTTGCTTTCAATTACTACTTCAGATGTACTAATGTTGTGAAACAAATTAACAAGGTTCCTAGCATGTGGCATGCAGTTATTGTTAAGGTTATTGATTTTGTTCTCTAAACTCGCATCGTTCAATATGGTAGATTCTAGCCAAATATGGTTATGTAAATTTAAATTAATTACAATTAAATCAAGTTAAATGTTCATTTTCTCAGTCACTGCTTGGCTCATTAAAAAAAATGCCTTCAATGATAGCCTGCATAACCAGAGCTTCCTCATCTCGAGACCACCAGAGATTGCTTCGTAGGCTCTCTCGCATATATTGAGGCTGTTAACTCCTGACATATCACCTTGCTCATAGAATAGTTATGATTCTCTTCCTGAAATCGACACCCGAGGGATTATTTCATAACTTGGTTCGTGTTGAAAATCTATACTTTTTAACTTTTTGAAATATTAGTTTCCCAAGAGTGAAAATCAAATTCATAAGATATCTTAGGACAATGCAACTGAATGTGTTCAAAACTGAAATGATCTATTCTGCAAGGTGGTAAAACCACCTTCACAATCACGTATGTGATTAAAGTCCTGCCTTTCCCTCATCCCCTCAACTAATCAATTTTCAGTTATTTTTCATTTTACTTCCAAATGCTTTTCCCCCGCCGACCTGGTTTTGCGTTCCTAGACTAGCTAACTTTCTAAGTTGTTACCTGTGTTTCCTGATTTACTTCTCTGCGAACATCTGCCAAGTGTGAGTTCAAGAACACTGCCACGTCTTAGCTGGCATATAAGCTAAGCTTACCTGCATCATTTTCATCTTCTGCTAATCCCTTTTTATCACATTATACTCTAGGGATGCTGGGCTGTGTGGGGCTTCTGTTCTATTTTCACTATGTTGTCTGCTCAGGACTCAACCTTGCAACACACCTTATGCTCCTACTCCCCCAGCTGACTCTTAACCATTGTTCATGATCCAACTGTAACATGTGGTTGAGATCTTATCTTCCCAAAGCCCTTTCTGCAGACTTACCCCTAATCTTTCCAGTGTCCAAAGCAAGGCTACACAGAAAACCACATGTCATATTATTAAAATATTTAAAACTATCAACCAAACTAATAAAGTCTCAGTTAAAAAAGTATCCCACCCTACTAGAATAACCACAAATCCCCACATATAAAAAAAATTGAAAAATATGTGCAGATCTATACTTATGTCACCAAAAGTTGGAAAAAATCTAGGGCTGTTACACTTATTTATTTATTATTTGTTTACTTATTTATTTCATATGTCTGGGTATTTTTTTTTGAACAGGAGATATTGGAATGAATAGTAAAATAAATACCTACATAATTCATAAATGTATGTATGCTTATTTCATATAATTTATTCCTACTACCTCCACTGTAGCCAATTTACAAATTATGCTATTTTTATCAAAATGTTCATGTAATGTGTATTCTATTAAAGCTAATTGCAAAAATAATTAAAAATGCAGATATATTCCAAGTGTACAAAATCCAGATATATCTTCAAAAATACAGCTGTTATAGACTTAAAATATTTTATATAGGTTCCCAAAGTCATTTTTTTCTAATATTCTAAATTATTTATTGTATAGAAAGGCAAATACATGTCTTAACTAACAAATATTTAAAATTAGAATTGAATGTAAATAAAGCTAACATTTTTTATACTTTAATTAGATCTTATTAAGTATTTTATAAAAATAAAAATATTCACATTCAATGTCAATGTGAAGTCTTGTAAACAATTGGTATGACCCTTCAAGCATGTTAAACGTGGAACTACATTTATGCAAATTTAATAATATACATATTATTATATTAAATATATGTATTTATATTATTAAACAATAATCTTCAGGGGTATTTTTCACAAATACCATAAATGTACTAGGTTCTTAATAATGGATCATTTCAGAGGAAGGCACAGAACCCATTTTCATGCTTCTCTACCCTTTCCTATTTCTGAGCTTCTAGGAACTCAGGAGTTGGTGTGGTCATCACAACAGTTGCGGTGAAACGGGATTTAACAAGTTAAATAATTTATCTTTCCTCTTAAACACACCTGCCATTCAAAGCTTCTCAATGTTCTCACACTGCCCACTTTATAAGACTGACATATATAGGTTTATAAAATTAATTGTAGGTTGACTAGACCTTCATGTTATCATCTATCTGTGTTGGTACAGGCACAATGCCTAAACTTTTATGGCATTCTCTTTTCTTTAGGGGACGTAGGGCACAAGATGTGGAGAAGCAATTGCCTGGGGACTGAATGGTATTTCTCACTGAGCTAGCAGTGAGCATGAGATGCTGAGTAATGGTGCTGCCTGTGAGTTCTATGTTATCTTATTATTTATTTACTGACTTATCCATTCATTCATTTATTATTCATTTATTTATTTGCATGAGGAGTAATTGGTGGTGATTGGTGGATAAAGTCCTATCAAACAGCATTGTTTGAGAAATTATTCATGAAAGGAAGAGTCAACTGATGTGCCAAACTTCCTTGCTGTCTTATTTTAAGAAATTGCTACAGACACCCCAGCCTTCAGCTGGGGTGAGCCCTGATCAGTTATCAGCCACCAGCATCAAGGCAAAACCCTCCACCTGTAAAAAGATTACAACTCACTGAAAGCTCAGGTGAGGGTTAGCATTTTTTAGAAATGGTTAGTATCTTTTAATTAAGGTATATGTATTTGTTTCTTAGACATAATGCTATCGCACCCTTAATAGACTACAGTAGAGTGTAATCATAAATTTCATATGGACTGGGAAACCAAAAAAATTCATGTGACTCCCTTTATTACAATATCTGCCTTATTGGTATAGTCTGGAAATGAGCCCACAATATCTTCAAGGTATGCCTATATTACCACAGTCCAAAAATAAAAAAAATAAATGTGTGTCCTGCTGATGCTAGATAAAATCTGAAAAATATTATAACACCAGGAAAAGTAATTTATATACATACAACACACTGTCTTTATCCCACAGTTATCTAGAAGCTCTCAGCCTTTCAAAGAACACATGCATTTTTAGGCTTTTGTTTATTGGTTTGAGAAATGATATCAACCATGATATATAAGTTCCAACCAATCAAACTTATAGATGTTTCCTGAGCACAATATATGGACTTTTTGTTTCATTGTTTATTAACTTTTTGTCTCAAGTGGTCTCTTACTTTTTCTTACATGCCCTTCTGTGTCCTACTAATCTTTAGGGATTATTTCAATAAACTTTCACAAAATCATGAATTTTTGCCTTTACATTGAGCTATCCAATCTCAGAAAGCCTATATTAATCTGATTTAACTTTAAAATGTTATATGTTTATATCATATATATGTGTATATATACATATATAGGACTATGTATATATAAACACAATTCTATTATGTATATGTGTATATGTGATATTATATATATACATTCAGGCAGCCAATAAGCAGATTTAACAAATGTTAAATTTATGTCAATTTTTTATTCAGATAAATTGATTTTAAGGAAATAAAAAATTACAGAGACATTAATGCTTTTTTGTACCCCTTCCTCATTTTACTCCTAATCTCAGTTCCCTGTGCAAACTTTAGGTTTAGATAACTGATTAACATAAATATTGTTATATTTTCTACATAATGTGATACACAACCAAATACTTATGTCACTATGCTATTAGATTATTAAACTTTTGTAAATAGAGTCATAGTTGACATGTCATTGGGAAATAATTGTTGAATGATAATGATATTTTCAAGATTTAAAGTTGACACAGACATAGTTTGTTATATTATACTACTCTATTGTAATACAATATTTTAATATTAACATTTAGAATTTTGCTAAATTTGCAATTGCTAGAATGGGAAGTTTGGGGTAATAGTTACTATCATCTTAAAAACATTTATTAACTCTTTCCACACGGGTCTTCAAAATAGCCCTCCCAAATTATAGTCCTCTCCACAGAGTATATGAATTTCTACATGTCTGCATCTCTTCTAAACTTATGCATGTGGAATGGAACTGCTTTCATTTTCAGAAAATGTTTTCATTTTCTGACTACTATTAAGTTTAAGCATAATTTCATAGGTTTATTGGCCATATGGTTCTCCTTTCCTATAAATTATATGTGTAATAATAATAATCTCATTTTTCTAGAGATGGTATTTTTTCTTATTAGTGTAAATTTTTTCTTTATACATTCTGACTTCTTCATTACATAGATCATAATGATATTCTCATATTTTTTTCTAATATTTAAAAAGTTCACCAGATATTTATGGCATTAATTAGCCTATAACTCATTTTTTAAATTGTGTGAGGTAGGAATTATACTTCTTTTTTCCAAAGGATAAAATTTTCACAGAAAAAATGTATTTTACTCTCCATTTTTACCAGCAGTGCGCATCTCAATATCTGGTAAAAAACAGCTTTCCATTGTTTCACTTATTTCTATGACAATTCCATGCTATTTTAATAATTAAAGCTACAAAATAAGTTTTATAATATTGTAGAACAATTTGTAATGATGGTACTTTTAGACTAAACTTAATATGTGTGTGTGTGTAGATTTTAAATCTTTAATAGGTTTACTAATTATAAGTCTGCTTGATCTATAAATTACTAGGAAAGCAGATTTAAATTTCTGCTACATTTATTTATACAGTTTTTGTCATTATTTTGAACATTATCTATTGCTTCTTTACATATGTGATTTGAGGAGGGTCTGGAAGCTTAGTCTGACCTGTTGCCTGATGTCTCACTCTTATCTTTTATACTAGATGTCTTGGCTCCAAATATGATATTATTGCTTTCCATATGTCTATAACTCTTTTCCCTAAATAGACATTTAATTTCTACAAATCTGGGGTATATTATCACACTCATATTGCCCCAAAGTTTTGCATATACAAATTACAATTATATACTTATTATATGGTTAGATTACTTGAAATGTAGAACACAGAAATAAAACATTGGTCCAATTCCTGTTCTGTAAATATAGTATTGAATCTTCATTATTTTGTTTGGTATTCTACACAGTTAAGTTCCATTGGGATATAATATAGCTATATGCATATCTGAATGTAAGCTTCATTATTAATTGCAAAATGAAGTGAACTGGTTTTGTGTACATCACACACATACTGGATATAAACTGTGATAAAGAAAAAAAGTAAGGTGGGCAAATATTTCATTTAAGACAAATTAACACTCAGCACAATATTAAAGAATCAAAATTTCAAAATAAAGAAGTTGTTTTCCCAGGAATTGGTAAAAAGTGTTCTTATATTAATCTATTCTATTTAACTTGTGAATTGGTAGGAATAGGGGAAAATTATGTTTTGCTTCCTCAGAGATGAAACCCCTCTTTACAAAATTACCTTTACAAAACATTTCACTTTTCTTTTTTATCTTCTTTCATTCATCTAGCTGTGTTTCGCAAAGCTGATACAGTCATTGTGATTAATACAAGCAAAGAAACAAAAAGCTGTTTCAACCACATGCTTCAAATCTGTTAAAGACAGCGAGTTAGAGAACAGATCCCTTGGCCTGGTATTTTGGGATCTGCAAACTTCATCTTCTAACACCATTGCTGCAGATAATTTAGATTCCAACCCCACACTATCCTGACACATTACAGGACACACTCCTAGGCCAGGGTGCACTTGGTGGTGATGAGCTTGCCAGGGTGAATTTTGTTCATCCTGTCACCCCAGAATGCACTCTAATAAGTAATAAGGCATAGATTAACATCAAAGATTCCCATGAAAGGGGACACATGCCCACTGGAATGGCCAAAGGTGTGTCAGATGAAGAGAAATTCATCTTTTGCCAATTTTAAGCTCAGTGTTACTTCTCTGGAGCCTTTTAATTGCTGTTGTCAGCCATGGACATGCCCATCACAGGCCCAGAGTACATGGGGTCCAGAGGGCTTGGCTGCCTCCACCTAGGTTTCAAGGGACAGGACAGCATGGGAGAGCAATGGGGTCCTAGCAATGAACCTTGAGGTGGGCAGGGCCCAGGCAGAGAGCATTCTCACTGAAATATGAGGGTGAGGTACCACCTTGGTAGGTCCAGAACATCAATGCAAAGAGGAATATTCTCAGGCCTTAATATTGTTTGCCCTGTTAGGTTTTGAACTTACGTGGGAACTGTTACCTCTTTCTTCCTTCTTATTTCCCACTTTTGGAATAGAAAGGTCTATCTCATATCTATTGCACCATTGTAATTTGGAAGCACATAACCTGTTTGGTTCACAGTGTCACAGTTGAAGAGGAATTTGCCTCAGGATAAATCACACCTCCAGTCTCACCCATACCTGATTTAGATGAGACTTTTGACTTAGACTTTAGAGTTGATGCTGGTACAAGGTAAGAATTTTGGGAATGTTGGGATAGAATGAATGCATTTTTCATGTGAGAATAACATGAATTTGAGGGGCTGGGGTGAAATGTTATAGACTGTGCCCACTCCCCTGAATTCATAATTCCCAGCATGGTGGTATTAAAAGGTAAGTACTTTGGAAGGTGTTCAGGTTCTGATGTTAGTCCCTCATGAAGGGGATTAGTGCCCTTACAAAAGAGACCCCAGAAAGCTCTCTTGCCCTTTTTCTTCTGTGTGAGGATACAAGGGAAGCCCTTTCATAATTTATTTATCCATCTATTCTGCAAAAGGGAGGGCATACTCTTATTGGACCCTTGAAAATAATTACATTGCCATGATGAGTAAGGAGACTTAGTAAAAGCCTTTGAATTCTGGGACAGGAGTGAGAATCAGGTCTCATTTTAAAATCTGTTATTTTAGTTTACAAAAGTAGACCTTACTAAATTACTGTGGGTTACCACTAGCTTAAGAAGAAAAAGGGGTCTTTCTCTTATACCCAGAAAATAGAATCTTAAAACAACATCAACTGTATTCCAAACAAATAAACATATTAAATTTATTTTACTCCTCAGTTCATTCAGACTTCCATAATTAATTCTTGTCCCACTGGATCTTGGATTAGTAGTCTTCTACAAAAGCCCTGGAAAATCTGACTCAAAACCCACTGTTACAATGTGAAAGCTGTGTAAGCATACTGACTCCAGTCTACTCTTTGAAGGGCCAGTAGCTTGAAGTAGCTGGGACTGTCACGTTCCATGGGGCTCTGAGCTAGTACCTCGCTGAAGACAAAAAAATCTAACCTACACTTTATAGCAGAGTGTGCAGGAAGCATCAGAGAAAATTAAAAAAAAAAAAATTAAGTCCCATTCTCCCAGCTTATTAATGGAGGTAGTTTATTTATTACCGTAACTTCTAATAGTAAAACAAAGGAAAGTAAACTATCCTTTTGGGAATCAGAACATAACTATTCATACAAGCTTTGATCTATGTTTCACCTTGGGGCATAAACATGTTATAGATGGTGAGGATACTGAGAAATCTCTAGAGACTTCCCGTGAAGCAGACAATCTCTGAAATATTCACGTTAGTAAAATTTTGCGTGTAGAAAATTAGGGAGGGCTGACTAGCTCTTCAAATTTAAAACTTCCCACGTATCTCTTATACTAGTAACATATAAAACAAAAAAGCCTAATTTTTGTAGCATCTCTTTGTATGAGGTGAAAGAACAAATCTTTGTTACATTTAGATGCCATCAGGGAAATCTCAAAGTTAACTTTAAAAAAGAAATCCAGAAGGTTATTATTGTTATTAATAATATTATTATTAGAATACGACTACATGATCATTAAGATATTAACTGTCAAAGAACATGTGGGCAGTGGACTAAGAAAGGTTCACAGGTGCTAGAGAAAAAAATACTCTCACAAGTATTGAATCAATGTGACAATAAACAATTAAAATTAACATAGACTCAGATAAGACAGATTATGTTTTGCATTCCATAGGACAAATAGGTTTTTTGTCTGGTTGTTTGTTTGTTTCTATTTCAAAACCTTTCAAAATAAAAACAGAACTGAAGAATTTAGAGTAAAGGTGAAAAGAAACTATGTGTTGGAAAATAAAATCTCTCTCTATAATATAATCTATATATAATCTTTCGAATATATTAATGTTCAACAATATTAAACATCCATGTTAATAGTATTTCTTAAATATGTGTATTTCTTTTCTTATTAGCCCAGTAAATAATAAAATAAAATAAAATATGACCAATGGAAATAAAATATGAGCCACATATGCAATTTAAAATTTTCTCAAAAGAATGTTTTAACAAGTAAAAGGAAATGGAAAATGATTTTTATGATATCTTTTTAAAGTTTATCCCAGTATATGCAAAAATATTACAATTTCAACAGTAGTTATAAAAATATAATAATAAAATATTTAACATATTTTACACATCTCAATATTTGGTCTGTATATAGATTTCATTGATTTTATAGTCGAAAAAGCAGATTAGCATACCCAATTTGTTCCAAACATACTTCAAAGTTTTCCAGTAATTGAACTATTTGTTCTTAAATTTAAATTAACTAAAATGAGAAATTCAGTTATTCAGTCACAATAGTGCATTTCAAATGTCCAGTAGCCACATGTGCTGGTAGCTTCCTTTCTGGATGACCCTGAGCTGCGCTGACTTCCGTTCTCTGTGTCTCCTTTATCCCTCTCCAGCTGAGTGCAGGGGCCAGGCTTCATCAATCTAAGAAAAACGTTGTGAATGAAGCAGAGAGCATGGGAGAGATGAAGGGAAAAAAACAAATCTGTCTAATCCACTTTAAATAGAATAAAACCCAGCTTTTTGCAAAGTCAGAAGATGGTGAGGGATTTTCAAATGTGGGTGTGAGTGGGCACGTGTGCTGTCCATGCTTACACTCTGGGAACTGTTTCAACAAGGGCAACAACTCTACACGTGAGTCCATGCACGTGGGTTTGAAGCCCAGCCTGCCCCACTCTAGCTCTCTGACCTTGGGGAAATTAATTGCGTTTGTCTGAGCCTTAGGGTTCCTGTCTGTAAACCGAGGACAATGATATCTACCTCTCTAGTTTGTTTTGACAATTAAATGTGATGATAATGACCTGGCTTTGTAAACTGTAAATGCCTCTACAATTTTGTTAATGCCTTTATAATCTCCTACTCCTTAGTCACTCTTTTTTGTGAATATACAAAGCCCTTGGGACAAAGTGACACCTCAGGTCCCCCAAACTTCCCAATAATTTCTCATCTCTTTCAGCAGGACTTTTGATTCTAAAAAATCCACATACCCCTTCAGTACAAGTGCATAATTTCAAGTTCTTCAAAGGAAAGGGAGACTGGGAAAATTACACCATTTGTGGATTTAACTGTTCTTTTAGTCACCAGCTAATAGCGCTTCCTAAATATCTCTCAAGGCGTTAGGAGACACTTAGAAAACAGACTCTTGTCTCCCCTCATTGAGGCCACTCATGCAGTGGAAAGAACTTGCATGTGTAAGGCACTGGGAGATTCTGGTCGGTCCTCAAGCCCTTTGTTCATGATTGACTTTGTGATTTAGTTCAAATCACTTAACCTCCTTGTGAAAACAAGCAGGACTCTGTGGGGCTCCTGGGCATGCAAGTCTTTCAAACAGCTGCTAATCAAGGAAGGGAGGGGATGCAGAGAAAAAGGAGGAGCAGTCAGGAAACAATAGTGCAGCCTTGGGGCAGGGGCCTGGTTCCCCCCAAAAGGATACGCATCACCATATCTTTGAGCTATTCTGCAGAACTAAAACTCCCACCAAATGGAAGATGTTCCAGAGAGAAGGTCACAGTTTGCTAACCTTGACCACCAGCATCCAGGTTAAAGGAGTGCAGGCCCTGCACACACCCTGATTCTTATCAGCAACCCCACCCTTGAACCATTGCTATAAAACTCCTCACCAAATCCACCCCCACCACAGGTTGGGACACACGGTTTTCCAGGGCAGGAACCCTCTGTGTTCCCCTTTACCTGGCAAAGCAATAAATCTATTCTTCTCTACTTCACCCAATACTCTGTCTCTGAGATTTGATTCAGCGCTGGTGCACAGAGGCTGAGTTTTCAGCATCACCTGGGCTGCAGCATTTGTTGTTCATATGTGGTGGTGGTGGTGGTATTTGCATATTAAGAGAAGTAACAACTATCCTCTTTAACTCTTAGAAATAACATGAAAATCTGATAAGACGGTGGATAACAAAGTGTGTTGCCTGTTTGTAAAGCCCTCTTCGGGAGGAAACTTTTTAAAACATTTCTTTTTGGTTGTATCAGAGGCTCCATGAGGGCACCCACTATGTCCCCAAACCAGACATCCTCTTCTAGGACACAGTACAGAAATGAACAGAAGGTGGATTATAGTTCTACAGAATAAATCAACACAGGGCCTCTGTCCAAAGGAATTTCACAGCCTGCTCTAGGCTCTAGATCCTTATCCATATGCTTTTTTCGATGTAGTGATGAAATGAAAACTGCTGTCAAAAGCACTTCAATTGCAAATGGACTTCTACTTGAATTGTAATGCTTGATTATAATTTTTTTCAGAGCAAAACTTTATCTATTCACATGTGTCTTTTATAAAAGTTCATCAGTGAAGATCATTATAGTCTCCTTAATTGAACTTTTAATTAGTCCGCAGAGATTATTTTAAATGTTTCCTTTGATTATGTGTTGAGTACTGTGACTTGTTGCCCTATAGAAATAGCAGAATTGACATTTCCTTCCTTATCTCCTTTAGAGCATTCAGATAAGGATAATTTCATTAGTTCCTGTCTAAATGATGTTTCGGATCTAGGCCCTAGAGCTAAGAAAATGATTTTTAATGGGCTGCACCATTTAATCTATTCATGTAGACAAATTGGATTAACCACAGTCTTTTTGAAAAGCCTCTAAAAATCCGTAACTATGAACAATAAAAATATTTTTTAGGCTTTCTTCACAAAAGACTATCACATTAAGAAAAACAATTACAACTGATATTCAAAAGAAAAGTTTGAGTTCTTATCAATCTATAAAGAGTGTGCCAAGGGGAAATGTCAATTGCATGCTGTTTTTTTTATCTTTAGATAGTTGCTTCATTATCCACATAATCAATTATTTATTCTGTAGCTCAAACTAATTAGCCTTTTCATAAGAAAAGTATCTTGAAGTTGTAATATTCTTCTAATATTCATGTGATTATATCAAACATATCAAGCCTGCATGTGATGATGAAACATGGGAGGTTTTGCGTTAAGTGATGAACAATTAAAAGTCTGTGAAATCCAGCTATCAAACTGCCTACGACACATTAAAGCAAATGTGTTCATTGAATTTTAATGAGTTGTAAAGCAAAAAGTAGAAAACGGTTTAATCTATTTTGCTTTATTTTGACTTAGGGGTGAATTGTTAATCATGAAATCAGGAGACATTCTGGGTTCAAGCTGCTACACAAAATATTTAAGTCAAGATATTTAACCACAAAACTTGTACTTAAAATTAGATGCCATGACTTAAAGACTTAAATATAAGACATGACACCATAAAACGCTTAGATGAGAACATAGGCAAAATATTAGCTGACATAAATCATACCAATGTTTTCTTAGGTCAGTCCCCCAAGGCAATAGAAATAAAAGCAAAAATGGAACCTAATTGAACTTATAAGTTTTTGTACAACAAAGGAAACCGTAAACAAAATAAAAAGAAAACCTATGAACTGGGAGAAAATATTTGCAAATGATGCCACCAGCAAGGGCTTAATTTCCGAAATATACAAACAGTTCATACAACTCAATAACAAAAAAACAAACAACCCAATCAAAACATGGGCAGAAGACCTAAATAGACATTTCTCCAAAGACATGCAGATGGCCAACAGGCACATGAAAAGATGCTCAACATTGCTAAATATTAGAGAAATGCAAATCAAAACCATGATGAGGTACCACCTCACACCAGTCAGAATGGCTATCATTAAAAAGTCCACAAAAAACAAATGCTGGAGAGAGTGTGGAGAAAAGGAAGCCTTCTTACACTGTTGGTGGGACTGTGAATTGGTGCAGCCACTATGGAAAACAGAAAAGACGTTTCTCAAAAAACTAAGAGTTGCCATATAATCCTGCAATCCTATTCCTGGGCACATATCTGGAGAAAACGATAATTAGAAAAGATACATGCACCTCAGTGTTCATTGCAACACTATCTACAATAGCCATGCCACAGATGAATGGATAAAGAAGAAGTGGTATATATATACAGTGGAATATTACTCAGCTATAAAAAAAAATGAAATAATGCCATCTGCAGCAACATGGATTGGTCTAGAGATTATTATACTAAGTGAAGTAACTCAGAAAGAGAAAGACAAATACCATATGATATCACTTATATGTGGAACCTAAAAAATGACACAAATGAACTTACCTATGAAATGGAAACAGACTCACAGACATAGAGAAAACAATTGTGGTTACCAAGGGGAGTGGTGGTGGAGGGATAGATTGGGAGTTTGGGATTAGCAGATGCAAACTATTATATAGAGAATGGATAAACAACAATGCCCTACTGTATAGCACAGGGAACTATATTCAATATCCTGTGATAAACCATAAAGGAAAAGAATATGAAAAAGAATATACATATAATGAATCACTTTGCCATACAGTAGAAGTTAAGACAGCATTGTAAATCAGCTATAATTCAATAAAATAAAATTAAAAAATCAAATGCCAGTGTATATATATACATATATACACATATATGTGTATTTATATATCATATAAGCATAGGTTATATATATTATATGTAATATATATACTTTATATATATTAAATATATAGCATATAATACATATAAATAATATAATATATAATTATATATATTATATAATAATTATGTGACCATATAATAATAATTATATATATAATTATTATTTTATAATTATTATATAAAATATAGTATAATATAATACATTATTATTATATTATAAATATATCATAATATAATATATAATATAATAATTGTATTTTATAATTATAATATAAATATATATAATTATTGTATGTTACAATATGTATACATTTTGAAATATGGGCATCTTTATAAGAAATAATTATAATAATATTTATACTAAAGTCATACAAGAGTAGGAAAGAAGGGCAGAACAAAATAAAACATATCAATTTTCATAAGAAATATTGTTTCAAAATACTAAAAAACAAAAGAGAGAGCGAGAGAGAGGGATAGAGAACAGAACCAGTTATGAACGAGGGAAGTTCTTCCAAGAGTGAATGGAAGTTTCAATATTAAGAAATCTGTTATTTTAATACAGTTAAAATCAAATATACCTAAAGATGCCCAAAGGTCTGTGACAAAATTAAACAAAGATCCCTGATTTAATTTAAAAAAACTGTAAATACAATAAATATATTGTGTGCATATTGTTAAGGACAAATGGATATGCCCATAACATGAAAGAATACACCTGTTAACCCAAAGCTAGTACTCTGCTTAATGGGGACACATTAGGTGAAGTCCCGTGAAAGTCAGAATGAAGAATGAAACACTGATGCTGACCACGGCTATTGAATGTTCACTGGAAATTTTAGACAATCAAACTAGAAAAATGAAAGGTATTGGAGTATGAAAATTGCTGAAGATATGAGATTTTTTTGCTTAAAAATAAATTCAATAAAATGCTAAGGGCTTCCCTGGTGGCGCAGTGGTTGAGAATCTGCCTGCCAATGCAGGGGATGCGGGTTGGAGCCCTGGTCTGGGAAGATCCCACATGCCGCGGAGCGACTGGGCCCGTGAGCCACAACTACTGAGCCTGCGCGTCTGGAGCCTGTGCTCCGCAACAAGAGAGGCCGCGACAGTGAGAGGCCCGCGCACCGCGATGAAGAGTGGCCCCCCACTTAACACAACTAGAGAAAGCCCTCCCACAGAAACGAAGACCCAACACAGCCAAAAATAAATAAATAAATAAATTTAAAAAAATAAATAAATAAAATAAAATGCTAAAAATTAGTGAAAAACAGGGTACAAAATTAATGTAATTAAACCTATAGCTTTACCAATAGTAAGGTATCAAACAAATACAAATTATAATTCAAGAAAATATTTTTTAAAAAACTACTGAAGGATGAAAGTGAAATAAATTTAAATATATCTTTTTGCATAAAAATTTCCTCTTTGTATATACTCCAATAAAGATGTTAAAAAAAATTTCCTCTTTATAAAGATTAATTTATAAATTCAATAAAATCCCAAAGTAGATAACAAAGGTATCTTAAAATTGGAACTAAAAAATCTGATCCTAAAATTTATATGGAAATATAAGTAGAAAAGAACAGTCAGAGAATTGTGAAAAAGAAGATCAATAACAAGGACTAACCCTATCATCTATGAAGACATATTAGTAAACAAACTATCAAAAGAGTGTTGTACCCATGTACAAAAAGAGGCAAAGACCAACCAGATATAGCAAAACTCCAGAATTATACACAATTACTGATAGGAATTTATGGTATGATAATTGTGCATACAAAATTATAATTCAGTACAAGATGTAAAGATAACCAGATAGTCATTTGGAAATTAAAACAAAGTTAGATTTATATATCATACCATGTAACAAAATAAGTTCTTGACTGCATGAGCAATTTAAATATATAATATGAAGCCATCATATTGAGGAGGAAAATTTGGGGAAACTTCTTTATGACATTGAAATGGGGAAAACTTTTCTACTATGACACACAAGTCCAGAAGCCATCAAAGAAAATGATGGCCCCATTAAAACAGAAAACATGAAAAAAAATAACAAAACAACAAAACCCACAAACTTTCTATGTGTTAAAAACACCATTGACAAGAGACCTTCAAGATGGCGGAAGAGTAAGACGTGGAGATCACCTTCCTCCCCACAGATACATCAGAAATACAACTACATGTGGAAAAGCTCCTACAGAACGCCTACTGAACGCTGGCAGAAAACCTCAGACTTCCCAAAAGGCAAGAAACTCCCCACATACCTGGGTAGGGCAAGAGAAAAAAGATAAAACAGAGACAAAAGAATAGGGACGGGACCTGCACCAGTGGGAGGGAGCCGTGAAGGAGGAAAGGTGTCCACACACTAGGAGCCCCTTCGTGGGCGGAGACTGCGGGTGGCAGAGGGGGGAAGCTTCGGAGCCGCGGAGGAGAGCGCAGCCACAGGGGTGCGGAGGGCAAAGCGGAGAGATTCCCGCACAGAGGATCAGCCCCGAGCAGCACTCACCAGCCCGAGAGGCTCGTCTGCTCAGCCGCCGGGGCGGGCGGGGCCTGGGAGCTGGGGCTCGGGCTTCGGTCGGATCGCAGGGAGAGGACTGGGGTTGGCGGCGTGAACACAGCCGGAAGGGGCTAGTCCGCCACGGCTAGTGGGAGGGAGTCCGGGAAAAGGTCTGCAGCTGCCGAAGGGGCAAGAGACTTTTTCTTGCCTCTTTGTTTCCTGGTGCGCGAGGAGAGGGGATTCAGAGCGCCGCCTAAACGAGCTCCAGAGACGGGCGCGAGCCGCGGCGATCAGCGCGGACCCCAGAGACGGGCATGAGACGCTAAGGCTGCTGCTGCCGCCACCAAGAAGCCTGTGTGCGAGCACAGGTCACATCCACACCGCCCCTCCCGGGAGCCGGTGCAGCCCGCCACGGCCAGGCTCCCGTGATCCAGGGACAACTTCCCCGGGAGAACGCACGGCGCGCCTCAGGCTGTGCAACGTCACGCAGGCCTCTGCCACCGCAGGCTCGCCCCGCATCCGTACCCCTCCCTCCCTGGGCCTGAGGTCCAGCCTTGCGGGTCTGCCGCCCCCCCCCCCCCAGCCGCAGGGACAGCGTCACCCCAGGGTGCAGATGCTCAGCTGGACTGCTGGGAGAAGATGCAGCCACCACCCCCCCCGCCCCCGGGCATCGGGCAGTCATCCAGAGCACGAGAGCGCATGCGCCCAAAGCATCTAATTTAGCCCGAGGGATGCCTAGCCTGCTGGCCCCTTTGGCTCCTAAGACTCAGGGCCCTGCTATCCACCTTCTGAGACGCAAGTCTACATATCTGTTCTCGTCTTGCAGACCCGTTGTTCTACCCCAACATGGGACTCTGACATTGCTGCAGCCCCCAGAACCCCAGTCCTTATTCCGCAGAGCCCACACTGAGGTGGTTGATATCAAAACCCTTGCCTCCCCCTGCCTGCCCACTCCTTCCTGCCTCCCTTTCCTTTTCAGGAAGGCATACTTCATTTCTATATACTGAAAACGAACAAGAGGAAAGGAAAATAAAAGATGCAATACCATTTACAATTGACCCAAAGAATACAAAGTGCTTAAGTACATATGTCATTGACATATATACACTACCAAATGTAAAATAGATAGCTAGTGGGAAGTAGCCGCATAGCACAGGGAGCTCAGCTCAGTGCTTTGTGACCACCTAGAAGGGTGGGATAGGGAGGGTGGGAGGGAGACACAAGAGGGAGGAGATATGGGGATATTTGTATACATATAGCTGATTCACTTTGTTATACAGCAGAAACACACCATTTTAAAGCAATTATGCTCCAATAAAGATGTTAAAAAAAAGAAAAAACACCATTGACAATATTAAGATAAAATGGTAAACTAAGGGGAAAATATGTTCAAATATATCACCAAGAGATGATTCCTGTTTAAAATATTAAGAGTTCTAGGGAATCATCAGGAAAACAAATGCTCCAAAAGAAGAACAAGAAAAATACATGAAAGCAGCTCACAAAGAGGTAGATAGCCATGATATTTAAATATGATATGATACTGATCTTACTACATAATAAGAGAGATGCACGTTATGCTCACTCAAGGATATAAAGTGAAGGGTAAAATTGAAATGTGTTGTTATGTGGTCAACAAATGTTCTCATGCTTTGTTGTGGATGTAAAGTTTGGCATAATACCTGTAGAGAATGAGGGGATCAAAATTATAGGTTTATTTAATCTTTAGCTTAACAATCTAACACTTAGGAATTGACTTGGCGGAAATACATTAACAAAAGGAAAATGACATTTTGTTTAAGATCATTCCTTCGAAACCTATTCTTATGGCAAAAGTTGGAAACAAAATATCTACCAAGAATTGACAGGTTAAAAATTTTTGGTTCAGCCTTACAGTAGAATAGGAGACTATGAAAGGTACAATAAGGTTATGGAAACTCTCCTTGTAATGTGTGTGCTTGTTCATGTGTGTGTGTGTGTGTGTGTGTACCATGTTATAAATAAAAGGGCGTGAGCTTGAGCGTATGAAAGGAGACCAGACCAGCTTATTCCTATAAATCAAGTCAGTGATGGCTTGAACTATTGTTCTGTAGTGTGAAATAAAAAATGAAACAAGTATGATTCCAAGGGCTTTTTTCCTGAGCAACGGCGCGGTGGGGGGGGGGGGGGGGGAAGAGGTATTATTTGCAGAGCTAAAAAAAATTGAGAGAGGAGAAATTAAGTTGAGATTTGAACGTTTTAAAGCTGGGTGTTCGAGAGTCATTCTCGGGGAGATATGAAATAGACAGGTTATATGAAGTCCAGACTTGGTGAAATCTGGTTTGGAAATATGCTTTGGGGAGTCCTTAGTGCATAGAGGGTATTTTAAACCTCTGAGACTGCATGAGTTCACTGAGAGAGTGAACTGCATAGAAAAATACAGAGTTCTGAGTTGTGAGTCACGGATTTCTACAAACCTTGAGTTTGGGGTGATGGGTAGGAAACCAGCAAAAATGAATAAGACATAGCTAGTGATAACAAAAAAAAGAGACCAGGCTATGTGGTACTGTGGGAGCTTTGTGAAGAACGCATTACAAGGAGGTGAGAGCAATCTGATTGGAACTCAGAATTGATTACTGGATTGAACAACACAGAAGTCATTTGGGAATATTACCAAAAGAGGTTTCACTTGGTTATTCCAAAGCTTTAAGTGTAATGGCTTCAAGAGAAATTAGGGAGAGGAATTACAGAAAACTGGTTAGACAGTCCTCGAGAGGCAACTGGCCAGAAAAAGAAGGAGAAAATGGGGCAGGGGCTGGAGAAGGACGTGTGGACAAGACAGAGATTTTTATTTCATAAAAGACGTTTACATGCTGAAAGAAATGAATCAGTAGACAGAAAAAAAGTGGTGATGCAAGAGAGAAAGCTATCTATGTTTGGAGCAATGCCCTTGAGTCGAGGAGCTAGAATGTTATCACTAGATATCATTCCACTGAGTGGAGTGGAGTGAAGAGGTTGGTCTTAGATTGGAACATTAGAAGCTCTTCTGAAGAAGCAGGAGGGAAGGCCAAGTTGATGAGCTCATATGCCTGTAGCGGATGATGGTGTGGTGGAAACTGTGGATCCCTCTTGTAATTGCTTCTGTTTTCTTGGTGTGATAAAAAGTACAGTTCACATCAAAGGAGGAAATGAAGCAGAGAGCTTGTCACTATTATTTTGTTTCTTTCTGTACTGATTTATGGAAAATACACTTGAATTTTAATAAAAAGAAGATTTTCAATGAGAGAAAATAAGTCTAAAGATTTTCAATGTGAGAATTACATTGTGAAAAAATCTGGCATGGTTAGGTAGTTGACATTTATTTTTAAACAAATTATCAGGATTTATCCTCACAAACTCTTCCAGTGGCCCTAATTGTTTACTTATTTTTAAATAAATGAAACCCACACATCAATATAATTCTATTTCAATTAATAGCCCACCATTCTTGTTTAGCTTTTACACTTAAAATAGTTAAAACATCTTTCAAGTTATCTTTACTGGGCCTATTAATAAAAGAAACTGTCAGTGTGCTGTGTTCCATTCTTCTTTCCATGTGGCAGATTCTCAACAGTAGACAGAGTTGTATAATATTTGAGAAGCTCTCTCTCTCCCTCTCCATTTCCGCAATGCTTTCCCTTCTCTCCCTCTGTGTCTATCTCCCCACTTTAATATCTCTTAATCTTTCAGCAAACAAGCTCTTCTCTAGCCAAGGTAGACCCTTAGTTAAGAGCCATGTCTCACATAGCATATTTCACAGAACACAAACGTGAATCCTCTGGGTCTTACTGAATACAATTCTCACAGTGGTGTGAGAACATCTTAGCAAACATTGTTTTTCCTTCAAGAATGCGTGTTCACGTGGACTCTGGAAAGGCACACAGAAGCATCATCAGTGTAAAACATCATTAATGTAAAGCATGATGGAGGGGAAACTGGATTTTGGTTAAAGTTTAACCAACTTAGCTAAAGAACTTAGGGAAAAATTAAATCTCAAAGTGGAAAATAATTTTATCTGAGCACTACCCTTATTAATTGATTGTATTGCATTTAATTTTACTTGATATTGAAATTAAATGTAAGAATTTCCTAGAAGACAATCTCTGACTGAGAATATTAGCTATTTTTACAATCCCTGTACTGTCAATTTGAGTTCAAAATTTAGAATATGGGATTTTGGTCTTTCTAAGTAATACAGGTAACGCCCACTTTTTGAAAGTTTGCTTTACACCACCTCACTTTTATGAGAGACCTACTTTTATTAAAGTACCTGTTCTTGTTAAGGAGACTAAATCCAAAGAGGATTTCACTTTTATGAAAAAAGGTGAAAAGTGAAAATAGCATTGTTCATCGTTTGATTTGACGCCCACACCTGGAGCAGCCAAGCTCCTTCCCTGGGAACTATACTCAGCGTCTCAATATCCAACCACATTGCTTTGAATGGTGGGAGCATCTCTGCTTTATCTTAACTTATTTTGTGCATCCATTAGCAAAATATGTCCTAAGGGAACTGCTTCTTCGCTTTACATCATTTGGGCTCATGAAATTTCTCCCAGGAACACCCTACTTTCTGATCGCAGGGGAAACCTGTATGTTTAGTATTCTAGTTTTTAAAATACCAAAGAATTTGAAACAGTATTTTAATTTAGAAATTAAAAACAATCCATGATTAAGATTTAAATAAATACAATCTGAATTTCATTTTTCTATTTTGTATATTTCAATTTAGTTTCTATACGAATGAATGCATTTCAAATGTGTCCATTTTTTTTTTTTTTTTTTTTTATTCTCAAATATCAGCGTGGTTCCTTTGAAAATATAAAATAGATTCTGGAACTTTTAGTCTATTAAGATAATGCTCAGTCTGACTCTCCATATTGTTTTTGACTGTGTCACATATTATTTGTGTCATTTAGCAATCAAGTTGTAAACATAAGGGCTGCCTCCACAAAGATAAGAATTGTTATGGGTTATTTTAGTTTTTTCTACATTTTCAGAGTGCCCAGAATCTTGCCTTACTTTCTTTGCCATCTTAACTACCTTTTACTTGCTTTATCATAGGTCCAATAACCATTTGGGATTGCTTCCTGTTTTACTCCACTAGTATACTAACAATTTTTTTTCAACTGAAAAGTGTTTTATTTTTAATTGAAATATAGTTAGTTTCCAATGTTGTGTTAGTTTCAGGTGTATGGCAAAGTTATTCAGATATATATATATGTATATATGTATGTATATATATGTGTGTGTGTGTACATATATATAGTATAATTATCTCTAGGTCCATCCATGTTGCTGCAAAGGGCATTATTTCACTCTTTTTTTATGGCTGAGTAATATTCCATTGTGTATATATACCACATCTTCTTTAACCATTCATCTGTAGATGGACATTTAGGTTGCTTCCATGTCATGACTATTGTAATTAGCACTGCAATGAAGTCAACTGAAAAGTTTTAAATAATGCCCTGAGAACATATTCTGGACTTGCCTGTCTGCTTATATGAAGAATATAACTCTTCATATAAAGAAAGGGGACCAGAACATAAGGCACAAGTAGCATATATTCTGCTCACATAACCTAGCAGAAATCTCCTAGATACTTCCTATCCGATACGATGAAAAACCTTTGACTTAAAAAAAAAACTAAGAGTTCATTTAATCCACCCAGAAGTAGCAATAGTTTGAATTTACATAAAGATGATCCCTTCTCCCCGCATCTTTTTCCAGGGACATATCCAAAATTTCCTCTCCTCAAGAGACTCACTTTTACCAAGAGGGAAGCAGAGAGATAGGTATACGAGGGTGCCACCTCACTGAATTCATCCCAATGGTCCCTGAGCGTTCACCGAGTTTAGGTGCCTTCTTACTAATCCAGTCAGTTTGTGTTTGCATTTGAGCAATTAGATACATCATCAAAAAGAACATAGGGTAATAAATAGATCCCTACAAAGCAATCACAGTGTATACAAGAGAGTAGAGAAAGAAAGACAAATACATTGTGAAACTGAGCAACAATCTGGGGGCATAGTCACCTCTGGTGCAAAGAGCCAAATCTCAAATCTAGTCCACTGAGTTTGAATTCCTACTAATCACTTACCCGTTACTCTTGAGCAAGTTTCTTAACCTGTCTCAGAATCACTTTCCTTCTCTATAAAGTGAGGAAGTTAATAAATACTGGTTTTGAGTGTTAAATAATTGTTTGTAAAAGTTTAGCACAGTTACTGTTAAAAAAAAAGCTACTCAATAAAATACCGCTTTGCTTTTTAATTCAAGGTTATTCATTGTTTCTGAAGTAAAGCTGATTATGCAGTGCCCCTGAAAATGATGAACTTCCCATTAAACACAGAAACAATATTGACAAAAACTATGTAGAGATACATGTGTCAACTGGAACACAAACTCTGTAAGAAGAGTAATTTGGGCTCATGCTGTATCCCCATCACTCAGAGCCCTAACAAACACATAGTAGGGGCTCAATAAATATTTACGGTCTAAATGAAAGACTTTGCCTATGGGAAGGATCCACCAATTTGGCATTGGTACAGATAACAAATTGGTATCTGTGCTTGAGCAAAGAGCTTTCAGAGACAAATTAAGCAAGTACATAGATTTGTCATTAAGAACTCTGCCAAGACAGGGACTAAAGGAATCCTTGGGTTGAACAGAGCAGAGGGTTGTAGGGATTATATGCCACAGAAATAACTTGCATTTACATCCCTAAAGAGACTAAGGCCAGCTGTCAGTCCTGGTTGCAACAAGAAATACCACTGCATTCTCTCTACATCAGGGCTCTGCAGCGACACATTTCTCCCTCTCTGTCTCTGTCTGTCTGTCTTTCTCTCCTCCCTCAACTTTTCTCCATCTCCTTCCCTTTCCCTTCTCTCCCTCCCCCCTTCCTTCCTTTCTTTGTTTTTCCCTTCCTCCCTTCCTCTCTCCCTCTCTCCCTCCCTCCCTCCCTCCCTCCCTCCCTCCCTTCCTTCCTTCTTTCCTTCCTTCCTTCCTTCCTCCCTTCCTTCCTTCCTCCCTTCCTTCCTTCCTTCCTTCCTTCCTTCCTTCCTTCCTCCCTAATTATAGTTTCCAGAACTATAAGTTGTTGGGGGAACCAAGAGAGTGTGGCTCCCATAGCTGCTTTGGTGTCAGTGAAACTAGGAAACAGAAGATCCAAAAAGACCCTAAAGCACACCCAGGGAGGAAGTTTTCTGCATGTAGCAATATAATTTGTGTCAGTTGTCCTAAGATGCTTAACTAGACAAAACAGACTCTACCCTACAGGGTAAGGCTTCCCAACCACAAGGGGAAAAAATAGGTAAGCAAATAAATACATAAGAGAGCTAATCTGTATGCTGGCTAAAAATTTAGAGAGGTTTCATTCTGAAGCATCAAGAGAACTCACGGAAACAGGCTTTATATTGTCATCTTCTGAGCCTCTATAAGGAAGGCTATTCTTACTTAGTGTTTTAATCAGGAAAAATCTACAAAATTATGTGCCTATAATATAGTTTCTCTTCTACTAAATTTTTGTAATAAATAAAAAATAGAAAATATAATAGATTTATTCTAAGATTTATATGATCATTTACGCTCTCCCTTAAGTACATAAGTTTTAAGTTTCTTCATTTAATATACAGTCTTGATTTCTTATGTAGACGATTCCATGAAATATATACTTCCTTTAAGGACTTTAAAATAATCACTATATATTTTTTAAAATATATTTATTTTATATAAATATAAATATATTTTATATAAATATATATTATTTCATAATACATAATATAGAATATATAACATATATAAAGTATATTAATATTAAAATTAATATTAATATGCATCATATACAATATATAAGATAATATATATGATATAATATATATGATACATATTATATTAATATATATTGTATTATATATTATATATACATATTGTATGTATATACATAATATATAATACATATTTTATATATTATATATTTTAAATTATACATAATATATATTATATAATGTATGTATAATACATAATATAGGCATAATGTATGTTATATACATATATAATATACATATACATACATATACATATAATATATGTATATTATATACATATAATATACATATATACATATACGTATAATATATGTATATTATATACATATAATATACATATATACATATACGTATAATACATGTATATTATATACATATAATATACATATATACATATACGTATAATATATGTATATTATATACATATAATATACATATATACATATAGTATATACATACATATATACATATATAAAATATAATCTATGTATATATATTATATGCATTAATGTACATATATTATGTGTATTTCATAATTATATTTGTATATTATGATATATAACATATTTATATATATTCTATATTATATTATGTATTAATTATATATAATATATTTATATATTATATAGTATATTATGTATTAATTATATATAACATATTATATTAATAATAATTATTATATAATGACATTATATTATTATATTAAAATAATTATTATATGATTATATTATATAATAATGATAATTAGAAAGTCAATCTTAAATAATGGAGATTAAGGATAAAAGGAAAATTAAAATCTGTCAAAATGGTCTGGTTTTTAATAATTTGTTTAAAATCCTCTTCTAAAACATTTGGTCTTGCTATTCTAGATCTTGGAATATAGGTTGATTTACAGGATGAATTTATATACATTCTTTTTTTTGAGATAATTGCAGACTTACGTGCATTTTTAAAATTAGTTTCCTATTGCTGATATTACCAGCTATCATCTATCACAAACTTCCTAGTTTAAAACAACACAAAACTTATCATTCTACAGGTATGGAAATTAAAAGGTCAAAATGTATCTTGCAGGGTTTAAATTAGTCTATTCTGTCTATGATTAGTATAGCTAACCAAGTTCTCTTCTGGTTACTACTTACATGAAATATCTTTTTCCAACCTTTCATTTTCAACCTATTTGTGTATTTAGATCTAAATTCAGTCTCTTGTAGACAGAATATATTTAGATCTTTTTTTCAATTTATTCTATTAATATCTGCTTTTTTATTGGAAAGTTTAATCCATTTACATTTGAAGTATTTACTGATAAAGAAGAGCTTACTTCTGTCATTATGCCATTTGTTTTCTGTATGTCTTATAGTGTTTTTGTCCCTCATTTCCACCATTCCTGACTACTTTTGTGGTTGATTTCTTTTGTAGTGACATGTTTTGATTCTCTTATTATTTCCTTAGTGTATATTCTGTAAAATTGTTTCGGTTACCATGGGGATTACATATAATATCCTGAAGTTATTACACTCTTATTTGAGTTGCCAGCAATAACATATTACAGTTAGAATAACTTTAAAAAAGTAGTAGTTACAGATGTTGATCTAAGGTATGATGTTCTGTGGGGCTTTCTGTGAATCAAGAATACAGATGACAATTCATTTTAATGTTCTTACACAGTGTCCATGTGCAACAAGTTATGATTCAGCTGCCTTAACTTCTGGGTGCATGTTTCTTCCATGACTAATCATCTCTTCTACATCATATCACAAATTTTGCATTTGAACAAATGGGGAAAACATTGTTCTTCAGAATATAGAAAAATATAATGTGATAAAACAGATCTTTTCAACCTAAAAATTGTCATAGTTTTCTCCTTCCGTATGATTACATTTTGATGTCAAACACAAATTATCTCAACAAAACAGAAAGAAGAAAACAGTTGTACACAGTTGGGAGATAAATCTCTGGTTTTCTCAGAGCATTGGTTGCCTTTTGCTCCACACTATCTTTTTTTTTTTTTTTTTTAAACATCTTTATTGAAGTATAATTGCTTTACAATGGTGTGCTAGCTTCTGCTTTACAACAAAGTGAATCAGTTACACATATACATATGTTGCCATATCTCTTCCCTCTTGCATCTCCCTCCCTCCCACCCTCCCTATCCCACCCCTCTAGGTGGTCACAAAGCACCGAGCTGATCTCCCTGTGCTATGCGGCTGCTTCCCACTAGTTATCTATTTTACATTTGGTAGTGTATATATGTCCATGACACTCTCTCACCCTGTCACATCTCACCCCTCCCCCTCCCCATATCCTCAAGTCCATTCTCTAGTAGGTCTGTGTCTTTATTCCCATCTTGCCACTAGGTTCTTCATGACCTTTTTTTTTTTTTTTTTTTTCCCTTAGATTCCATATATATGTGTTAGCATACTGTATTTGTTTTTCTCTTTCTGACTTACTTCACTCTGTATGACAGATTCTAACTCCATCCACCTCATTACAAACACCTCCATTTCATTTCTTTTTATGGCTGAGTAATATTCCATTGTATATATGTGCCACATCTTCTTTATCCATTCATCTGATGATGGACACCTAGGTTGCTTCCATGTCCTGGCTATTGTAAACAGAGCTGCAATGAATATTTTGGTACATGACTCTTTCTGAATTATGGTTTTCTCAGGGTATATGCCCAGTAGTGGGATTGCTGGGTCATATGGTAGTTCTATTTTTAGTTTTTTAAGGAACTTCCATACTGTTCTCCATAGTGGCTGTATCAATTTACATTCCCACCAACAGTGCAAGAGTGTTCCCTTTTCTCCACACCCTCTCCAGCATTTATTGTTTCTAGATTTTTTGATGATGGCCATTCTGACCAGTGTGAGATGATACCTCATTGTAGTTTTGATTTGCATTTCTCTAATGATTAATGATGTTGAGCATTCTTTCATGTGTCTGTTGGCAATCTGTATCTCTTCTTTGGAGAAATGTCTATTTAGGTCTTCTGCCCATTTTTGGATTGGGTTGTTTGTTTTTTTGTTATTGAGCTGCATGAGCTGCTTGTAAATCTTGGAGATTAATCCTTTGTCCGTTGCTTCATTTGCAAATATTTTCTCCCATTCTGAGGGTTGTCTTTTGGTCTTGTTTATGGTTTCCTTTGCTGTGCAAAAGCTTTTAAGTTTCATTAGGTCCCATTTGTTTATTTGTGTTTTTATTTCCATTTCTCTAGGACCTGGGTCAAAAAGGATCTTGCTGTGACTTATGTCATACAGTGTTCTGCCTATGTTTTCCTCTAAGAGTTTGATAGTGTCTGGCCTTACACTTAGGTCTTTAATCCATTTTGAGTTTATTTTTGTGTATGGTGTTAGGGAGTGTTCTAATTTCATACTTTTACATGTACCTGTCCAATTTTCCCAGCACCACTTATTGAAGAGGCTGTCTTTTCTCCACTGTATATGCTTGCCTCCTTTATCAAAGATAAGGTGACCATATGTGCGTGGGCTTATCTCTGGGCTTTCTATCCTGTTCCATTGATCTATATTTCTGTTTTTGTGCCAGTACCAAACTGTCTTGATGACTGTAGCTTTGTAATATAGTCTGAAGTCAGGGAGCCTGATTCCTCCAGCTCCATTTTTCGTTCTCAAGATTGCTTTGGCTATTCGGGGTCTTTTGTGTTTCCATACAAATTGTGAAATTTTTTGTTCTAGTTCTGTGAAAAATGCCAGTGGTAGTTTGATAGGGATTGCATTGAATCTGTAGATTGCTTTGGGTAGCAGAGTCATTTTCATAATGTTGATTCTTCCAATCCAAGAACATGGTATATCTCTCCATCTATTTGTATCATCTTTAATTTCTTTCATCAGTGTCCTATAATTTTCTGCATACAGGTCTTTTGTCTCCTTAGGTAGGTTTATTCCTAGGTATTTTATTCTTTTTGTTGCAATGGTAAACGGGAGTGTTTTCTTAATTTCACTTTCAGATTTTTCATCATTAGTATACAGGAATGCAAGAGATTTCTGTGCATTAATTTTGTATCCTGCTACTTTACCAAATTCATTGATTAGCTCTAGTAGTTTTCTGGTAGCATCTTTTGGATTCTCTATGTATAGTATCATGTCATCTGCAAACAGTGACAGCTTTACTTCTTCTTTTCCGATTTGGATTCCTTTTATTTCTTTTTCATCTCTGATTGCTGTGGCTAACACTTCCAAAACTATGTTGAATAATAGTGGTGAGAGTGGGCAACCTTGTCTTGTTCCTGATCTTAGTGGAAATGGTTTCAGTTTTTCACCATTGAGGACAATGTTGGCTGTGGGTTTGTCATATACGGCCTTTATTATGTTGAGGAAAGTTCCCTCTATGCCTACTTTCTGCAGGACTTTTATCATAAATGGGTGTTGAATTTTGTCGAAAGCTTTCTCTGCATCTATTGAGATGATCATATGGTTTTTCTCCTTCAATTTGTTAATATGATGTATCACGTTGATTGATTTGCGTATATTGAAGAATCCTTGCATTCCTGGAATAAACCCCACTTGATCATGGTGTATGATCCTTTTAATGTGCTGTTGGATTCTGTTTGCTAGTATTTTGTTGAGGATTTTTGCATCTATGTTCATCAGTGATATTGGCCTGTAGTTTTCTTTCTTTGTGACATCTTTGCCTGGTTTTGGTATCAGGGTGATGGTGGCCTCGTAGAATGAGTTGGGGAGTGTTCCTCCCTCTGCAATATTTTGGAAGAGTTTGAGAAGGATAGGTGTTAGCTCTTCTCTAAATGTTTGATAGAATTCGCCTGTGAAGCCATCAGGTCCTGGGCTTTTGTGTGTTGGAAGATTTTTAATCACAGTTTCAATTTCAGTGCTTGTGATTGGTCTGTTCATATTTTCTATTTCTTCCTGGTTCAGTCTCGGCAGGTTGTGCATTTCTAAGAATCTGTCCATTTCTTCCAGGTTGTCCATTTTATTAGCATAGAGTTGCTTGTAGTAATCTCTTATGATCGTTTGTATTTCTGCAGTGTCAGTGGTTACTTCTCCTTTTTCATTTCTAATTCTATTAATTTGAGTCTTCTCCTTTTTTCTCTTGATGAGTCTGGCTAGTGGTTTATCAATTTTGTTTATCTTCTCAAAGAACCAGCTTTTAGTTTCATTGATTTTTGCTATTGTTTCCTTCATTTCTTTTTCATTTATTTCTGATCTGATCTTTATGATTTCTTTCCTTCTGCTAGCTTTGGGGTTTTTTTGTTCTTCTTTCTCTAATTGCTTTAGGTGCAAGGTTAGGTTGTTTATTCGAGATGTTTCCTGTTTCTTGATGTAGGCTTGTATTGCTATAAACTTCCCTCTTAGAACTGCTTTTGCTGCATCCCATAGGTTTTGGATCGTCGTGTCTCCATTGTCATTTGTTTCTAGGTATTTTTTGATTTCCCCTTTGATTTCTTCAGTGATCACTTCGTTATTAAGTAGTGTATTGTGTAGCCTCCATGTGTTTGTATTTTTTACAGATCTTTTCCTGTAATTGATATCTAGTCTCATAGCGTTGTGGTCGGAAAAGATACTTGATACGATTTCAATTTTTTTAAATTTACCAAGGCTTGATTTGTGACCCAAGATATGATCTATCCTGGAGAATGTTCCATGAGCACTTGAGAAAAATGTGTATTCTGTTGTTTTTGGGTGGAATGTCCTATAAATATCAATTAAGTCCATCTTGTTTAATGTATCATTTAAAGCTTGTGTTTCCTTATTTATTTTCATTTTGGATGATCTGTCCATTGGTGAAAGTGGGGTGTTAAAGTCCCCTACTATGATTGTGTTACTGTCGATTTCCCCTTTTATGGCTGTTAGTATTTGCCTTATGTATTGAGGTGCTCCTATGTTGGGTGCATAAATATTTACAATTGTTATACCTTCCTCTTGGATCGATCCCTTGATCATTATATAGTGTCCGTCTTTGTCTCTTGTAATTGTCTTTATTTTAAAGTCTATTTTGTCTGATATGAGAATTGCTACTCCAGCTTTCTTTTGATTTCCATTTGCATAGAATATCTTTTTCCATCCCCTCACTTTCAGTCTGTATGTGTCTCTAGGTCTGAAGTGGGTCTCTTGTAGACAGCATATATATGGGTCTTGTTTTTGTATCCATTCAGCCAGTCTGTGTCTTTTGGTGGGAGCATTTAATCCATTTACATTTAAGGTAATTATCGATATGTATGTTCCTATTCCCATTTTCTTAAATGTTTTGGGTTTGTTATTGTAGGTGTTTTCCTTCTCTTGTGTTTCTTGCCTAGAGAAGTTCCTTTAGCATTTGTTGTAAAGCTGGTTTGGTGGTGCTGAACTCTCTCAGCTTTTGCTTGTCTGTAAAGGTTTTAATTTCTCCATCAAATCTGAATGAGATCCTTGCTGGGTAGAGTAATCTTGGTTGTAGGTTTTTCTCCTTCATCACTTTAAGTATATCCTGCCACTCCCTTCTGGCTTGCAGCGTTTCTGCTGAAAGATCAGCTGTTAACCTTATGGGGATGCCCTTGTGTGTTATCTGTTGTTTTTCCCTTGCTGCTTTTAATATGTTTTCTTTATATTTAATTTTTGATAGTTTGATTAATATGTGTCTTGGTGTGTTTCTCCTTGGATTTATCCTGTATGGGACTCTCTGTGCTTCCGCTCCACACTATCTTTTCAGGAGTATTTGTATAGTGGAGAGCTTTAGAAGATAGAGATAGCGTCTTCCCCAGAGCAAAGGATAAGCATGCATAATGTCTAATATAATAAAGTTGACGTCTTCCTCCAAAGTGAAGGGTAGGCATGCTTAGTTCCCATAACAAATAATTCCAGCTGTTCTCCTGTAATATAAGTTACTATGGGTGAAGATGTCACTTGCTGTTCTTTATGTCACCATGGCAGTGGGGCTGGAAAAACCAGTGCAAAGCAAAGAAAAAAGCTGGTGTTCTGGCTGTCACCATTGCAGTAATAAAATCATTTGTCTCTGATATAGAACTCTTGTTTCTTCTAATAGCACCAATGAAACTGTGGCAGTTAATTTGTTAGCTTGAAAACAATGTAAAACATCAAGGCTTTCATAGGTCTTGACCCTTTTGTCAATAGAGGGCGGTGCTGAGAGAAACACGGCTTCCTGGATAAGGAAGGATGAGCATCCAGTGGACATTTTCATGGAATTTGAGGAAAGTCCATGGGAATCAATAGAAACAATGTAACCGAATTTTATGCCAAACTGGGTAATAAGTGATTCTCCCCTTATCGCCTCTTAATAAGAAAGAATGAGGAAGTGCTTGGAGCTAAACACAGCGGAATAGGTGCAAAGACAGTTGTCCTAACTTTGACCTGATTATGTTCACCTACTCCTGGCAGGAGGACTTTATTACCAAGCTGGCCGCCAGACTCAGACTTGTCTCTTAGTAACAATTAATGCTGAGAATTGCCCTGTGTGGGCAGTAGGTTCAGACTTCTTCTAGACAACAGTTTCTGAAATGCATACCACACTGAGCTTTAAAAAAAAAGAAAAGAAAAAGAAAAAAAAGTTGGGGGGGAGTGGAAACTATCAGTAGAAATCAAGCAAACTGTTAGAACCTTGGTTTGCGGTTTGTTGACCTGGGAAATGATGGGCCAGGTCACAATGCTTGTTAAGGAAGAATGGCAATGCACGGGCCATCTTCAGCGCTTTCTCCTGTCCATCTTACAAACCTTAGATCTATTCAGATAAGACAGCAATAATTCTCAAAGTTTTGTTATTGTTGCTTATGTTGCAGTGGGTTTCAGCTGCAAGGGAGTTTGACCATCGCAGTGTGATTTTCCTGAAACAGACACTCAGCTGTGGGAAACCATATGTGAAGAAATGACTAGTTCTACTTGTTTATTTTTTATTATGATGCCTGTGCTTTAGATGTCAATCCAAAAATTTATTTTCAATACCCATGCCAAGGAGTTTTTTTTCTTGTTTCATCCTAGGAGTTTTATGCTTTCAGGTCTTACATTTTAGTCTTTGATCCATTTCAAGTTCATTTATGTGAGTGGTATAAGATAGGGTCTAATTCCATTCTTTTGCATGTGAATATCCAATTTTACCAGCACCATTTTATTAAAGAGGCTGCCTTTTCTCCACTGAGTATTCTTGGATCCCTTGCCAAATAATAGCTGACCTTATATGCATGGGCTTATTTCTGCACTCTTGATTCTGTTCCATTGATCTATGCGTCTAGTTTTATGTCAGTACCATATCGTCTTGATTACTATAGCTGTATAATATAGCTTGGAATCAGAAAGTGTGGTACTGCCAGCTTTGTTCTTCTTTCTCAGGATTGCTTTGACTATTTGGGCTTGTCAAGTAGTTCTGAGCTCCCTGAATCTTAAGATGCGAAGGGAAGTAAAAAGACAGTTTTTAAATTCCTCACTCCATCTGTCCTTCAGCTTAAAGTCTATTTCAGTGTTTACAAATTCCAGGCTTCTTCCCCTCAAAGACATTCTGGTCTAGCCAGAGGCAGCCAGAGGCAATGGAAACCACGTGCAGTTTGATTTCATCCTGATAGGTTGAGATCCCAGCTCCGACCTCACTGGCTACCTAAATGCTCACATGGCTCAATTGTTTTACTAGAAATGAACAACGAACAACAACGTAAGTATAAGTAAGCATTTAAGTATTATTTTATTTTATTTGTTTAACATGAAGGCAGCTACTTTATTTTGAACAAGAACGTGGCATAATCAAGCAAGGGTCCCCCTAACATGCCAGCTCGTCCCCCACGGCACCTCCACCCAGCTTCCTCCGTGTTTTGGGAGAAAAGCATCCTCTCTCTGCCCAGTCCTGTCATCCACTGTCACTCCTCTGCACAAAGCAGGCATGGCCTCGCCTAGTATCTGCTTAAAGTCCAAGAGTCGAGTCCAGATGGGTGCAGCCAAGTGGCTGCGTGTGGGGAGCTGAAACTCACCAGGTCACAGCTGAAGCCACGAGCTGACACAGGGCCACTGACCACTGATCCTGAATCGGAGAAAATGAGCAGATTTGCCCAGATTTCCACAGGTGCTTCCATGTACAAACCGGTTCTATAGCTACTTCCATTAAAACATATTCTGATCAAATCTTGCAGAGGGAAGTTCACCTAGCCTCAAATCTACAACACAAAAGCAAGGAGAATACGGCAGATTTTCTGCTGCCATCACGTCCGGGACCTTCACAAGGAGGGCCAGGGTGCGTGATGCCCCAGGGCGCCGCTAGGCCGTCTGCGCCAGAAACTCCAGGTGCTGCCCAGGGACCTCGAAGTGGTCAGCCAGCCGGTTGAACGCGGGCCACACAGGGTCTCCCACAAACAGCCGCATGGCCTTCAGGTAGTTCTTCTCGTCAAGCATGAAGCGGTGGTATATCCCGGCGAGGAGAGAGATCATGTCTCCTTTCTCCCTGAAGATCCGGATCCACCTGTCCTCTTTATTCCTCATGTCGAGGTACCCACTGGCGTCCAGGATGTAGCGAATCTCGTCATCCAGGTGTAAATGACCCTCGTAAAACATCTTCATCTTTTCTTCATAATTTGGTAGTTTGTCTTTGCATATGGTTATTATGTCCATCCAGGAGTAGTTTCTCTCTTTTTGGATCTTTTCTAATTCTGGATCATTCTCGTATTTGTCAGCATCCAGCTTCTAGAGAAGGACCCCGAGCCTGCACAGCTGCTCCAGGTCGACAGGGCGCGCGGGCTGCGCATGGTGGAGCCACCGCGGGTTGTCGGCTGACTCAACCAAGTACCAGGACTGCACCATGGCCGGGCCGGGGATGCCGCGCCTGACCCTGGACCTGCTCGGGCTGGTCTGACCCCGGGACCTGCGTGGGCCCCCCCAACCTAACGTACTATTTCAATATTATGTGAACAATAGCTAATATAGTAGGCCTAAGTATTTATTGATTATTATGTGTGAAGTACTGTGTCAAGCAAGGGTTGATCTTAGGAGATCAGTAGACTATTTCCTCAATTTTGTATTTTAATCCTTTAAGTAACTTTTCTAAGGTAAGAGGATAATTTTGGGGGAACAGCATGGACTTGAGTTCCGGGTCCGTTGGCACGTGGAGGACCTCTGTGCCTTGCCTCTCACATGGCATTTGACACAGGTGTTTGAGACATGGCATCTTCATCTCCTTCCTGCCCTTCAAGATGCTTTGACTTAGCTCTGAAATACATCAAATCAGAAGAACATTATATTATGCTACTTTTTTCACAGTATTATCTGAACAGAAAAATGAGATATTATGTCCAAGTCTGTAAAGGTGTCTGATTTTTTTTTTTTTTAATTTTCTCTTAAGGAAAGTATTGTTTTTGTTGTCTATTGCCCATATACATGGATCCAATAACACTATCCTTTCAGAAGATACTTATATTTTCTGATAAAATAATGTTCTTCCCTATGATTCAAAAAACACTGAATAATATTGATGGTTATCTCTAATATTACCTATTAACCCTAAGTAAGATAAACTTATACATTGACAAAAGCCATGGACTTCACATCAAGCATACAGAACTGAGAAATATCCTCTTTGAATTGAAAACATGGTTCTCTCTTTAACTCTGTGTGCATGCATGCGTGTGTGTGTAAATTTAATGAACTGAAAAAACGCTCCCATCCTAGGCATGCTCCCCTAACCTTTTATAGGTCCTGTGTTGGTGTCTTTTATTATTCATTTAACACAACATGGGTTATCTTCCCTGTGAGCACAGGCTTTAAAGCACTGCACTGAACCTTGACATGTTGGCACTGACACATGACTTGTGCCTCAAAATGTCCAGGAACAGAGAAATGTGCCCAAATATCTCCAGGACATCACATAAAGAAGGTTAAGTGATTCTTTTTTGTTAGTTTTGGAAGAGAAGAATGTAATGCACAAAGATGATCAAAACATTAAAGAGTCAAGGAATTTCTAGTAGAAGGTGCTAGAGGAACTAAGCCATGCAACATGAGACTGTGCTTTAGAACATAAAGCCCAGCACCCAGTCAGGCAGGTGGGGGAAATTTGGTTGGGGCCCTCCAGAAAATTTAGAGGTTGTCCCTGCCCCATGAATAAACAGCTTCACTTTTTTACATTCCTGGAGAATAGCCATGGGTTTCTAGCACAGTTTGGCAGCTAAAAACAGTACAAAAAGGATTCATTTTCACAAGTCCACTTGGATTTTTTTCAGCATCAGTGATTTCTGCAATCCTGTGGCATCCTAATGCTGATTCCGACAGCAGTTATGCAGGTATCTAGGATGAATTTCCTCCAAGGGAGGGAGTTACTGAGTGATATGAGATACACGTCACTTTTCCTTAATTTCTCATATACATGCATATACTAATCCTTTAGTGTATGCATTTGCAGTGTTAATAATAAAGGGAATACAAAAATGAGGTTAATAGGATGGAATTTTTAAGGTGTGTTGTTTTGTAAAAAGGAAGTGCATTCAAATATGGGACTGCTATTTTATACTCCCTTTGGTTCATAATGGTCACTCACTGACTTATCTCCTCCCAGGTTTCTTCTGATATCAAACTGAAGCCACAAGGACACCACTTCACTGGCCAATGAGAATTCTCTCTTATTAGTTGTGTGTGCTTAGATGTGTATAATTACTTACTCCTTATCATAATAATATCAGTTTGGGAAATTTTATGGGAAACTTTACTAAGAAAATAAAGAACAACTTTGATACCCAAACTTCCTGGTCTAAGAGTATATCCTAAGTAATCAGATAAATGCACAAATATGTGTTTGGAATGTCTAACTCAAGAATGGTAAATGGATAAAATGAAATGTTAAATAGGCATAAAATACAATTGTATGCAGCAATACTTACAGGAAATGAATCAACAATGTACTGAAAGGTAAGAAAGGTAGTCTATAAATTATTATGTATTGAGTCTTTATAATTGTTAAAATTATATATGTATATACATATATAGTGATAGAGATTGAAAAAAATACTCACCAAAATGTTAAGACTTGGTAATAGAATTATGGATGATTTTTAAATGTTCTCCATTACACATTTAATGTACTGTTGGAATTATAATAAGAATACATTAGTTTTGTAATCAAAAAATTAGAAGTATTTTCATTTTTCAAAGCCAAAAAATAAAGAAAATAAAAGTAAAGAAAATAGGTATAAAAAGATAACCACTGAGTAAAAATTATGATCTTTAGAGTCAAAGACATCAAAATCTCTTCTCAGGTTGAACTAATACCCACAGATATTGATGGCATTTCCACAGTGTTTCTGGTACTATATAAAGTACTTGTACAAGGATGAATTGAAATTGTATATTGTAATGGGTTTTCTAACATCCAGAACTTGGGAAACAGAGCATTGCTCCCTTCTTTACCCTCCATGTGGGATCCTGATCTGTACTTTTAAGCCTGAAAACCTCTCACTATTGTGATGACCAGTCTCCTCACCTCCTCCCAAGTCCAGATGACAATTCTGGGTCTTCTGGCCTTTCCTGATTACCCCTGTTCCTATTATCTTTGGAGACAAACTTTCATAATCACCCTAAGCGGTCCCCGCTTGAACTTGATGTCAGATTTGACCATGACTTCCAATGTATCTAAGAACTCAGAGGGTCTTGATCGCAAGCATGTGAAACAAGAACTCAGAAGAAGGTTTCCAAAAGGACTGGAGCTTTCCAGAGAATCAGGAGCAAAAGTAAAAGTAAAATTCCAAAGTGAGGATCAGTTATGCACATATTTAATCATAATTGTGGGCCATTTGCCAGGGTCTGGAGAACAGACGCTCTCTAAGGGAAATGTGAAGGGAAATTTTTCTGATGATATTTGGATCCATTGGCTAATTATTAAAAAAAATATTTTTTTAAAAACTCTAACTTCCTAGTTTGCCTCAGATCCCTACCTGCAGCTTCCAGGGAGAATCAGCTGGTCCTCATCAAGTAATAAGTGTGAGAATAAGGAAAAGGTGGTGTGATGATCTTAATTAACTGCCTTGATTGGGAGAGTCCCCCAGATAAGCTCAGAAACCCCTGGAAATATTGAAGCAGGGCTGCAGAGCAGGGCAGGCACTTGTCAGTCAAATATTCAGCAGCCATCAGAAAGAAGCTGGTCCCCTTGGCCATGCATATAGGACTAAAATATGCCTCCCGTTTATTCTATTCTGGTTCAAATGGAGGACTGCAAAGTGAAAAGCCCTCCCAACATTAGATATTTAGAGGAAATGTCAGTGTCACAGAGGATTGTCAAACTCATTACTTCATTTTAAATGATCAAAATTACTAATGTCTAGAACTTTGATAATTCATTCTATATAGAGTTAAAAATAAAGAAAATATACAGTATCTAAATTACAGAAGGAAGCTTTATTTTAAATCCCAATGCTTAATAAAATAATATTTTGTCTTTCCCTACCATTTTAATATGCTTATCTCAGTAGCCTATTAAAACATCTTTGGAAACTCTTTACCTGTGGTGCATATTTATACTTCAATAATATCTTCACATTTCACATGTGCACATTAGAACAGGTACAAGAATTGTAGATTAGAATGTCAAATGGGCTAGTGATAATATCCTATATGGTGCATTGTCTCTGTTAATATCTTAATTACTTATGCAAAATAAAGCTCTGAAATATGCAAAGTAGCATAAGTGCTTCTTTAGCTTTAGTGTGTGTGAGAACCAACAAGGAAGCATGTTTTCTAGGCTGCACTCTGAGATGCTCAATTGGCAAATCTACATGAAGATCCTGCAATCTGCAATTGTAGCAGCACCTTTAGGTAATTCTAAGATGGGAATTCAGAAACCAAAGTTTGAGAAATGTTGCTATATAGATTGATATATGATTCCTTTCTTGAATGTATCCACAAAGAAACTTTTATTAAAATGACATGTAACAGTCTTTCTTCATCGTTTGTCTCTTCTTTTTGTTTAGGTACATATTATGAGCAAGGCATTGTGTGGGACCCTGGAAGAAACACAAGGAGAAAGTCTTAACTATCTAAATTACTCTGTGTAATTTATAAGTTAGTGCACACCATAAGGTTTTATGGATACAATGAGTTATGGAATCAATGCCATGGAGATTTAGAGATTGGTTAATTCCACTTGATTAGGAAATAATGGCTCCCTGGAAGAAAGAACACCAGATGAGACCTTCATTCACGGAGGTTGGATTAAATTTTGTGGAAGAGATAAAGTAGATGAAAAAGAATGCAGAGACTGAAATTTCAGGGCGGGTGTGGGAATTGGATGTGGTCAATTGTGTCAAAGTTATATTTAGAGAGTGGGTTTAACTGTGATTTGTGACAAGTGTCTAAAAGAACTTTAAATGCAATATTCAGGAATATAAAATTTATAGCTTAGAAAGGGTGGAAATATCAGATATTTCTTAGCAGGAAGGTGAAAGATTCCATGTTGTGAAAAGATTTCTCATGTGAGAAGAAGATTTCTCACGGGTGTGTAGGAGGGATTAGAAAATGGAAAGACTAGAGATCACAAGTGGAAAGGGGCTGGTGGTGGCAGTAAGTGTGGGGATATAAAAGGGAAAATAAACATTGGTATTCAATTCTGAAGCAGAGTTGAGGCATGCTGTGACTGATTGAATGTGAAAAACATGCAAATTTGAGAATTAAGATATACTCTTAAGTTTCTATCTTAAGTTTTAGAAAAGATGTGTATGCCGTTAAGGGAGCATTAGGGGGATTTGGAGGCATGATGACACAATGCCTCATGCCTTTTGCACTATTGCATCTCTATCATGTGTAACTGAGCATCATTTCATTATTCAAGACCCAAGCTGAAGGATCCTCCCCTCTCTGGAACCTTTGTTATCCTTGCATATCTTGATTGAGAATCTGGATATCAGTGTACTCACAGAGCAGAAATAAACTTTATAATAAACTCTATGGAAGAGGATACCATGTAATGAATGCTGAGGATTTGTATACCTCAAAATCATCACATGAAATATTTTTCTCATCTTTGCAAAAACTAAAGAAATGAGAACTATTAGGCATGGTTATTGTGTGTATCTCTTATAAGTAGTTTCTCTATCCTAATTAGAAAAACACAAATTACATATGTATACAGTTATAAAAACTTACTGTTAGTTTCCCATTTTCTGAAAAGTAAGAAGATGGCTATGAAGATTTTTTTTGTTCATTTTTAAGTTTCTTATATTGCTGTGACTTTGATGTCAATATCCAGTAAAGCACCTTCTGGTGTGTGTGATATGAAAATGTGATTGCTATTGAACATTAAACAAGGGATGCTGGTAATTTTACGACAATTATGTTTTAGCTTTCCATATAAAAACAATGGTAATCAAATCTCATGCTTGAGAACTTTAGCTGATTGTCACAGGGAGAAGCATCCTGCCACCAATGGTGTAATTATAGAGCAACATGAATGGGACATTTCACCTTCCTTTGAAGGGTAGGGTGAATCATTGTAACCGATATAATGCAGCTATGGGCTGGTAGGCTGATGTAGCTTATCAAATCTTGTACTCAGATGTACTGGCATTATATTCCATTTAAATGTCATGTATTATAATTAAGTTACATTTCCATGTTTAAGAAAATGAGCTTGATACTCCCATCTGCTACAGAGTAGATGGGTCTTCTGAGAATAGAAAAGAAATACTTTTGTGTGCCATTCACATTTCCTTGGAGTGAGACTTGCTCTCATGTACGTAGGATTCTAAGCAAAATGTCTGCTTGTATTGCTTTTTCTCACCTCTCATGCCAATAGGAATCTTAAACCCATCTCACTGGGGAAGAGAGACCTTTTCTGTTGTCCAATAAAAGCTTCAAATCCTGCCGAGACACTGAACATGTGTGAAAGCTGTGTAGGGATCAACACCATACAACCCAGAGGTTATCACAGAATCTATTTTCGTAATAGAACAAAAATAAATCATGCAAGAAACCATTTGCCAAGGCTTGGCCTGCATTTTAAATGTCCCCGTGAGCTCCGTGTACACCCTTGTGACAGCAGGGCATGAAACTTGGCACCACACCTGAACAAAACAACAGGGATTCTTGTGTCAAATTTTAAAGGTCAGTTTGGCCAGAGAAGATTTCAACTAGTGAGTAAAAGGAAGGTTGTACCATACATACACACACGTCTCAGCCTTTAAGCAAAAAATTTTAAACAATAGATCTATATAGTGCAAAAACATGTCTAATCTTATCACACTTGTCTTTAAAATGTTAGAGGTAAAATGAAGGGCAAACACGTAGTGAAAACCTTATTTGGAATGATTCAATATCTAAACTAAAATACTGAGGCTCCTCTGCTGTTTCTTGCTTTTCTTCTATAGGTTAGTTTTTCATGAACCCAGGTGATTCCAAGGTACACAGCAGAGAGGACCCATAAATTGGGATTAGCAGTCATTATAAATGGCACCTCTTGCCCTATGCACCTTAGAAGGAAAGGAAGACCATATTCAGTCAGTACACTTATACACTTATATTCTTTGGCTAAACAGTGGAGAGTAATTATTAGGAAAAATAAAGAAACTGGATACACCTGAGTGCTAACTTTAGCAAAGGAATTAAAAAACTCTCATAAGAAAAATAATCCTAATAGCTAAGATTTAAGAATTTGCAATGTATCGTACAATTGACATTATTGTATTGACATTACAATACATTACCTCATGAAATGACCCTATGAATCCTATGAGATAATTATTATTTTTACCCATTCTATAGATATAGGAGCTGAGGCTCACAGAGGGATTAGTAATGTGATGAAGTTCATTCAGCTTGTATACGGACAGGACTCAACCACAAGCCTGTCTAACTCACTGGTATAATGCAAAGTTAGTAACAACTCTCTCAAAAAATATCTTTTTTATAGGCCTTTGCCAATTTCCACAGTGTAAACACTCTTACCATGACCAATGAAAATAAGGAAGAATTGCACAAAATCAGCTCTCCCAAACTTTGAGTCAGTCCTTACACCATTGAACTCTGACTCCAAAATCCCTAATTTCCACCATTAGTTTATAGCATGAGTCATAAAAAAACAAGACGAAAGACAGAAACAGTGAAAGAAAAAAAGAGTAAACTCTTAGGTGGGCTTCTGGACATGTTTCTCCTCTCACTAACCATTTGGGTTACAATCCTGAAGAATTAATATATATTGTAGAAAAAGATATCCATTTATTAAAGATAAACACATATAGGAGATAAAAAAGTGGGTCAGTGAAAAAGAAAAGGATAAAACTTGAGAAAGCCTTCCTAGAAAATTATCAGTGATCGGGTTAGAAATGTTTGAGCGTCGGGGATGTAAAGGTGATATTTAACTGCTGCCACTATTTATTGTAGGCCCTTTATATTGATTAGATAGTATTTACGGTATATATTATGATAAAGATAACTTTATAGAGAAACAAAATGAGGCTTAAGGTTATAGAGTTAGGAAAGTATCAGAGACTGTCTCAGATTTGCCTTAATCCTCCGCACTTTGCATTGTAAACCTAAAAAAACCCAAAGAATCTTTCCAATTTGTGTTGTGTTACATCTACAATCTACATTTGCCCACATCTACTTCTTTCCGGTTGCTGTTTACCTTTTTTTACCTCTTGACGCAACTTGGTCCAAGATTTCGGTAAGGTTATCTCCATTCCTTTTCAGAGAAACCCTGTGTTATAGCATTCTTCTATTTTCCAATTAATTAAATGAGTGAAAAGTACATGGAAAATGTACAACTATATTCATTAAGTGGATGATTTTTCTCCGCTCTGGTCTTCATTCCATCAGTCTTCAAAGTAATAGTATTTAATCTTTCCAATTACAAATTCCTTTCTATTTGTACAGCATCAGAGGCTATTGTAACATCTGTAACAACATGCTCACATTTACCTGATGAGATCTTGGTCTCCTGTGCTGACTGTTAGCCTGACCTCATTACTGTTTCTTTCTCTCCATCCCCATCCCCCACCTTAGAGTCTGTAAATATATATACAGAATGTGCTAAACAAATGTCACCTGGTCAATAGGAGACTAATGATTAAACATTGAAGAGAGGATGGAAAAATTATTAAAATGCAGTGTATTTTAATGGAATCATAGACCATGCTCTGTCAAGGCAAATGGAGAAAGCCTGTTTTAAACTTTTCATTGAATATTGAGGAAATGGAGAAGAGGGAAGGTTTTCTTGCTACAAATTAATTTTAAGAATATATTGCAAAGGATTAAAGATTTCAAGAGGGAACTTTTAAAGGAGAACACGAATACATATAATTGTGAAAACACATTTTTCTGAGATTATATGTATTTGGGGACAAAATGAGATCACAATCTATATCTGAAATGTATTGAGACTTTATTATTTGCCAGACACAGGATGGGTCCTTTAAAGGACGTGCTGCTATTTTAGAGTACGTCTGCTGGCAACACATTCTCTTAGTTTTCCTTCATTTGAGAATATCTTGATTTCCTTTTCACTCCTGAAACACATGAAGTATTATTTTATCTTCACAACATGGTGGATACGGTTATTATCTCTTCCTTTAAAATGCAGACACTGAAGCTTAGAGAGATTGACTAAACCCCCAGCGCTTAACCAGATCATAACTGGCAAAGCAGGTATATACATCCGCATGTGACCGCCAATCCCTGATTTTTAGCACTTGTTAAAGATGCTACATTTTGTTTGTTTTAACTACATTTGTCTGAATTCCAGCATCAGTTAAATTCTTTCTAAATGATTCTGGGTGGCCCCAGGAATATGCCTACCTGGAGGCTTTGGTCTTGACCCTGCTCCCTAACTCCAGATTCTCTGATAACATCTCTTGCTAAAGTGAGTGCTAATGTCAGAAGTGTTAAGTGTGTCATCCGTGCCCACAGATGGGTCCTCACCAACACAGACTCTGTTAGAACCCTACGCAGGTAGCCGATACTCATGGTCTAGAGGCAGCCGATGCCCCGTACTCTTCTAAGTGTGATGAGAAGTTTGCCTCCAGGCTTTGCCCAGCAGTCTTCCTGGGAAGAAGCTAATCTCCCTACTGCAGCCTTGGGGTACAGAGTCAGTTTATTACGGTGTTCTTGTAGTCAAGGACTCAGGAGCCCCTGGACCTGCTCTGCTGGTACACATACCTGCGTTCCAAGCCCAGGCACCTCCCTTTGGAGGCCTCCTTATTGGGGGCTCAGCTGGGACACTTTGCTCCACCCTGACTTAGCATTTTTCCACCCCTGGGTCTTCTTCTCTCCTTCCTCTTGGCCTCCCACCCATAAAAAGGCCTTTTGTTGGGGTCTCCCTCTGCAGTGAGATTATCCCCGACTACATCATGTGTCACCATCAGGTGCTGTCCACGGAGAGCAGTGCGACCCCGGAGAGCAGCTCTTCCCCTCCGGCCTCCCCCTGCACGGCACTGTCTGCGGTACGGGATGGGGGCTTGACATGCTCTCAGTTTAGCTTGTACTAATTGACACCTGAGGCTCTACAGGCAATACCACCGTTGCCCACACCTGCTATCTATGCCTAGGATTTGCCACCTGTGTCTTCAAAGCTTTTGACGTGAGTGCTTTTGAAAGCTTTTTCTTCTCCATATCCTACGACAGTTCGGGGAAAATCTCTTTCTATTTTACTGACTGTTTTATTGCTTACCTTCCTCACCCTGAGGCTCTCAGGACCGGCGTCTGGAGCAGAGGCCAATCTGCTTGGCAGATCCAGTTTCGTGTTTGAACCACCCCTTTGCTCTGGCCCTCTTTTTCTGGAATTTATGTGTGCTTTTAGCATTTTCCTCCCTTTGGAAGGGCTGTGGCCAAGAGTTTTCATAGGAAAGATGTACTCAGGATCGTCTGGTTCATTTGGATTCCCCAGTTCTCCTGTTAGGTTCATCCTAGATCCAGGGGAAAATTAGCTCTGTGCAAACCTGGATCCCTACTACATTAATTAATCAAAATGAGTGTGTTCTTATAGAGCATTGCCATTTGTTTATAAAGCTCTTTCTACCGTTTTCTCGTTCAGCTTTAAAACAACTCTGCAAGGGAGGTAGGAAAATATCATTTTCTATAATATCGCAGAAGGTAGGACCAGGCTCAGTGCTGTCAGCACATTGCTTAGAGCCTCACAGCTTGTGAATAACGAGCCATGGGTTTGAATTCAGTTCTGTCGAATAAAAGCCCATTTTTATTCCAATTAAACCATGCCATGCTGTTTGCAAAATGCATAGTTCCCCAACCTGAAATGAGTAGCAGAGCTAATTTTTTAAAATGATAGGCTTGAGAAGTATGAGGTAGCAGGAAAGACGGTGTAAAATAGTATTTCTAGCTAATCGATCGAGACCCTGTGCAGAACACTAGGGAGACTTACACAGCAAGTGGAAGACATAATTTCATTTCCAAATGGAAAAAGAAATGCCGAAAGTAAACATGGAGTGAACTGTAGCTATTGGAACATACAACTGCACCCGTGCTGATGCTCATTGACTGACGGATGCTTTGAGGAACTGGGTTGTAGGTAACGAGTGCAGCTCAACATGCACATTGAGATCAAAAGGAATAATTTTGATTTTCCAACTCTTTCCTGTTCCCACAACTCATGTCCCAGGAAGAAGAGTAAATTAATAGACGTTGTGAGTGTCTGAGGACATCTCTTCCAAGCTAAGTTCTAGCAACTCCCTCTGTCATTTCTTGGTTAACCTAGAATACCAATACATTATTCTCAGTAATACACATTAAATCAAGTCACTGTTTTGATCCTTATGAATGTAGTAAAAATGCAAAAGGGACCTTGGGAAATAGAATCACATGAAATTAACCTTAGCTTTAAATTGTCTACATTTTACCTTGCAATCACATTTAAAAAATATGTCCAATGAAACACATTATCAAAAATGGTGAGCTACTTGGGGGTCCTTAAGGATAGATGTTTTGTAATGTTTCCTTAATAAAGCACCTATTTTAAACATTAATTGTCCTTCTTTCTGGCAGATTAAATGATGTATTAGACCACTGAAGGCTATAAAAAATTGCCAGAGATATCAACTCATAAAACTAACTAGAATAAATGTTTCTAGCATCTGTTCATTTTTCTCCCTACTCCTCCCATACAAAGCTAGACATATGAGCCATCTAAACTCTTTATTGTATAAAAAAATACAAGTTTTGAGGAGGAAGAAGCATCTGGTGCTATTATTCTGTGACTGTGTTAAACAGATTTAACTAAATAAACTATCTCTAGTTTTCAGGGAGCCAACTTATTAAATAGTTCTCAGTAACAACAGGCTGGATTATTTAAACACTGTATATACTGCTATTCCCATCATGCCAGACATCAGACATTTTTTTCCCCAACTTTTTAGTTTGGTATACTGCAGACCTGAAAAACAAGATTTTAGCTTTAATACAAAATGATAGAATCTGAACAGGGAAATTAGATGATGAATATGTAATTTGTTTTATCAATTCATGCTTTGAATGTCTTTTTTGTCCCCAAAGTTTACTTGCCCAAGTTTATAATTTCTCTAAGCTTAAATACTCAGAAAAGTCAACAAAAATATTACAATGAGCTCATACTTACCCTTCAAACATACACTAATTATTTTTTTCTCTTCCTCCTAGATATTGAAAGACTTTATTTTCTGCATACTTTAGGCTTTATATTTTAAGAATAAGTATATCCTCCTACATAGCCACGTAAGATTCATAGGGAGTGGCAAAAACCTACCATCACATGAGCCCTTCACCCAACTTCTCCCCAATGGTGACATCTTGTATAACTGAAGTTGAATATTAAAGCCAGGAAATGGACAATACTGTTATGACACTGGTACAATATTATTAATGAGATTACAGACCTCATTCACTTTTCCCCAGATTTTACATGCAAACATTTCTGCACATGTGTGTAGTTTTATGCATGTGCTTCCATGTATAGATTTATGTAAACACCACAAACATCAAGTCACATATCTGTCCCATCCCCACTGTGGAATTCCCTCCTATTATGCCGGCTCTGTACCCTGGCAAGCAATAGTAGTTCTTCATCTCTATGGTTTTGTCACTTTTAAAAAATCTTATATGAATGGAATCACACTGCATGGAACTTTTTGAGATTGGCCTTTTTTTTAACTAAGCATAATGCCCGTCCAAGTTATTGCATGGATTAATAGTTTGCCTCATTTTATTGCTGAGTATTATTTCATTCTATGTCTTTTTTTAATATTTGGGTTGTGTCCACTTTGAGGTGATTACAGCAAAATCTGCTATGAACATTCATGTACTGGTTTTGGTGTGAATATAAGTTTTCATTTCTTCAGGATAAATACCAAAGAATTTGATTGCTGTTTATACAGTAAGTACATGTTTAGTTTTATTTTAAAGAAAAAAGAAAGCCTCCCAAACTATTTTCCAATGTCACTTTTACATTCCCACCAGCAGTGTATAAGAGATTTAGTTTCTCCACATACTTGCCAGCATTTATTATAATTTTAAAAAACTATTCTAATGTAGTGATATTTCATTGTGGTTTTAAGCTCTATTCCCCTAATAGCAATGTGCTTATTTGCTATCTGCATAGCCTCTCAAATGAGGTGCCTGCTCATATCCTTTGTCCATTTTCTAAATGAGTCATTGCTCGCTTTTTAACTGTTGGTGCTGAGAGTACTCTATGAATCTAAGATTTGCCCTTTGTCAAATAAGTGGTTTGAAAATGTTTTCTTCTAGTCTGTAGCTTGTCTTTTTATCCTGTTAACAGTATTTGTTTTCTTAGACCAAAATTATTAATTTTGATCATTGTACTTTATCAATTTTTCTTTTAGTGACTATGCTGTTGGTGCTATGTCTAAGAAGTTTTCACCTCTCACTTTAGGCTCTAAAATTTTCTTCTCTGTTATTTCTAAAAGTTTGACAGTATGACCCATGTTGAATTACTTTTTGTATGAGAGTGATTTTTTTTTTTTTTTGCCTATAGATGTCCAACTCTTCCAGCACCATTTATTGAAAAGATTATACTTCCTCTGAGTTGCATTTGTATCTTTGTCAAAAATCAGTTGGGCATATTTATATGGTTCTATTTCTGGGTTTCTCTTTCATTGACCTATGTATCTATTCATTCATCAATACCATACAGTGTTGATTACTGTAACTATGATAAGTCTTAATACCAGTGGAATGATTTTTCCCTATTTATTCATTTTTTTTCAAAATTATTTAGCTATTTAATTCCTTTGCTTGTCCATATACCTTTAGAGAAGCATGTCTATATCTGAAAAAAAAAACCTTTCAAGGATTTTTAAAAATCTATGTAAATTTTAGATTAATTTTGGGAGAATTAACTGTATTATCATGTTGATTTTTCAAACCATGATTCTTTAACCCATTTATATAGTTATATAATTTCTTTCATGTGTGTTTTATAGCATAAAAGTCTTGTACAATTTTAGTTAGATTTATACATAAGTTTTTTATTTGGGGAACTATTTTAAATGATACTGTGTTTTTTAATTTCAGTTTCCACATGTTCATTATTAGTATAGAGAAATAGAAATGATTTTGTGCACTGTTTCATGTGTTGGTTTGTTACATTGTTGAATTCACTTATTATAAATTTTCTTTCATTTTTTGGAAGATTTCTTGGGACCTTATACATACACAAATATGTCATCTGTTCACAGATTGTTTCTTCAACAAGACAGTTTGTTTCTTCCTTTTCAATCTGCGGCCAATTTATTTCTTTTTCTTGCCCTATTGCCTTGACTATTGCAGTATTATGTTGAGTAGGAGTGGTAACAACACACATCCTTGCTTTGTCTTGACATCAGGGAATGGGGAGATGCATTTATTCTTTCATCATTCTGAATTATGTTAGCTGTATGTTTGTGCAGATGTTCTTTATTAAGGTGAGGAAATCATCCTCTATTTCCAGTTTGCTGACAGTTTTTAACATGAATCAGTATTGAAATGATGGTTTTTATGATATGATCATGTGTTTTTCTGCTTTAGCCTATGAGTATACAGGATCATATTGACTGACTTTCAAATACTTGAAAGGCTTGAATACCTGGGAGACAACCCCACTGATTGTGGTTTATAACTATTTTTTGAACTGATGAGTTTTATCTGTTAATTATTTGTTGAGAATTTTTGTGTCTAGGTTTTTGAGAGGTATTGGTTTGTAATTTTCTTCTGTGTATCTATGCAGTCTTTGTCTGGTTATGGTAGCTTCATAAAATTATTGGGAGATTAATATTTCCTCATATTTTCTGGAAGAGACTGTGTGGAATTGACATTAATTCTTTTTTAAGTTTTTGGTTGAATTGAATTTCTTTAATAGTTATAGAACTGTTTTCATTACCTACTACATATTTAGTGAAATTTGGTATATATCAGGCATTGGTCCATTTCATTCTACCTGCCACATATATGCATATAGAGCTGTTTATAGTATTCTAGTACTATCTTTTTAATAACTAAAGGATATGTTGTAATATTTCCTATTTCATTTCTGCTATTGATAAATTGTGTCATTTTTCTCTTTTAATCCTTGTCAGTCTTGGTAGAACTTTATCAGTTGTAACTGAGCATTTCGAAGCATCACTTTGTTGTTATTATCTTTTCTATTATTTTCTGTTTTCAGTTTAAATTATTTCTTCTCTTATTTTATTATTCCCTTTCTTCTGTTTGCTTTGAGTTTATTTTGCTCTTCTTTTTCTATTTCCTTCAGGTGGACACTTACACAATTGATATGAGACTTTGCCCTTTATCTGGTATAAGCATTTAGTGTACAAACTTCTCTCTTTTTCCTTTTTTAATGGCATCCCACAAATTTTGTTGTTTTATTTTTATTCATTTCTATGCATTTTTCCTATATTTAAATTATTTTGTTTGGCTTATTGTTAAGTTTAAGATTCTTTATATATTCTCAATACAAATCTAGATGCAGAGATAAAAAACTCTACGTATACTGTAACACCTCCCACAATTGCAAATATTCTAATCCCTGTAATAAATCCTTAAATCTAAATCACTTATAGTGGCTCTTCTCTGATGAAACTGTTAATGATATGTCATATATTCTTCAGACACCATTCAAGTTTTGCTAGTTTTCAAAATACTACTCTTAAAAAAAAAAAAATCCACTCCAGAATCACATATATGTTTTTTAATTATCTTGAAAATGTATTCTCCACCAGGTTGGAATAGTTCTATGATGTTTCCACAAATTTCAAAGCTGTGTTAGTTTGGTATTGCTGTGTAACAAATTACCGCAACGCTCAAATTACCATAATGCTTACTCATCATGACCTGACAGTTTCCATTGGTCTGGCATGGAGTACGTAGGTTCTCTGCTCAGGGTCTAGCAAGCTTGGTTCTCACAGGTCACTCACAGGTTCTACCTTTCAAAAAAAAAAGGCTAGAACACAGTTCAGCCAAGTTTGTTGACACTTTATAACAAGAATCACCCTTTCTCCATTGTCCAATAACATGTTCTTCATTTCTGAGGGCTCACAAAAAAGCATCTTTAATATTCATATTTTATCAGTGTTCTACTTAAGATTATTTATTTCATCTCAAGAAGACAGAGCTTTCTCTCCAACTCTCCTTTTTTCTTTCTGAGCCTTCAACAGAATTGCCTTTAATGTCCATATTTCTACCAACAGTCCATTCTAGATAACTAGGCTCTTTCCAGCATGTACCTTGAAACGCCTTCATTCTCCACTGTTACACAGTTCCAAATCTACTTCGACATTTCTGGGTACACGGTTCAGTCACATCGGGAGGAAGTAGAGACTGGAGCTTCAACATGCGAATTTTGGGGGGACACGATTCAGCCCATTGCCATCATGTTTAAAACATTTAAACATTTAAAAAAATTTAAAATTGAGAAGATAAGTTTGCCAAAACACTAATGTTTGTAAGCAAATGGCAATGTATTTAAACTTTAACCAGCTCATCTTAATGACTGAGGTGTGCTAATATTCCTATAAACAAACAACTTTAGAGTGAATTGAAACAAATATCAAGTACTGCGGACATGAGCAGACTAGATATAGACATGTTGATAGAAGGCTGATTAAGGGAATTACCAGGACATTCATTTTATGAAAAAGATTTGAAGAACTGACAGAAGGAAGGCATGATACCTACTTTCAAATATCTGAATAACAAGCAAACATAGAAGGTTCTGGCTGTACTCTGTCTTGTTCCAGAAGACACATTTGGACCAGATCCTAGAGGACAGGTACAGGATCTATAATTTATTAAGTTTTAATATATATCAGTTGTGATGAGTACTTTACAGATCTCTTTCCATTTATGCCCCACAGGACACCTGTGCAGTGCTTAATTATTACTAATAAATTAATGTCTAATCCAAGCTTTACTGCTAATTGCTTCTGTAGGTTTTCTTGGTTTTTGTATTTACCTCTTCACTCTAGTACACATTTATATTTGTTTATATCCGGTACCAATTGAAGTGATATAAATTAAAACAAGTTATACCTTGGTTTTTCAACTTAGTGAACATTTAAAAATTACCTGAGTGTATTTTTTCTGTGTCACATGTGTGAATGTGTGTGCATGGCCATGTATATACAGAAGCACACCAATAGCAAGGGACAAATGAAATAAGAACATAAAATCAAAATGGGATTATAGATTGTGCAAATGTTTAGCCAACTGTTTTGACAATATAAATACAAATGTATCTTAAGAGGTATCTAAAATATAAAAAATAATTTATGCACTAATGCATTTTTATGTAACTATTTATAATAAAAATGTTGGGAGCATGAAAATGTCTAAAAATATAGGTATGACCAAGTAAATTTTGATACCCATATAAAACAGCATAAAATAAAACCAATGAAAATAATAACTATATGAGTTTTTCAAGCAAATGAAAAAGAATTATACTAAAATTTAAATTAAAAACACAGCTTATGAAATTAAGTGTATATTATCCCACTATGTAAAATATGGAAATTAAAATATGGGGGACAAAGCATGATGAGATGTTAACAGTAACCGTATCTAGGTGTTGTGATTATATTGTTTCATTTCTTCTGTTGTATTTTTAATGTTCAAAATTAGTTTCAAAAGAACATTTTAAATAATTAGGAAAAAGGAAAATAAATACCTATAAAGGAAGAGAAATAAATACCCTTGACAAACCCCACCTGGAGATCTAGACAGATCAACGCCTCAAATTTAGGCTCTTTTGAGCACAAAAATTGATTATCAAGATAATCAATATATAGATGTATATCAAGATTTTATATATATATATATATATATATCTCCACACACAAGTGAGATTGAGATTGATGTGAAATAAAATAATAAATGATTAAGCATAATTTATTTATAATATAGCATATTTTACAGTCTCTGAAATTATATTGGAGTTCTACAAGTGCTGACACCATACAGGTAGGTCCTCCCTTGGTCAAGAGTTGGGTTTGGCATGAATTCCACTACAGATTTAGGAACTGGTTTTATTGGAGGAAAGGGGACTCTTACCAGGCCAGGATCAACCAAAGAAAAGGAAGCACAATTTCCGCATCCTCCCATAAGACCAGAGAAGAAAGGTGGTTGTCTGAAGAAACGTAGGGTCTCTTAGAGCAGCATTCAGCATTGTCCCTTGGTAGGCACATAGGGTGGCGGTGAGAAAATGTCCTTCTCAGTGGAGGATGACCAGACATCTGTAATGACTTGCAGCCCAAGTTAGAGCACCACGTCCGCACCTGCGAATCATGAGGTCCATGGAGAGTGGTGTCGCCCTCTGCAGGAGAGGAGGCCACAGCGCTGAAGAGGTTGAGTTTGTGTGCACTGCTCCTAAGGAGTGAACAGAGCATGAATCTCAGCGAGCTTTTATTCTAGGAGTCACAGAGTGAGTTTCCAAATCATTTCACCATAGCTGATAAGGAAAGATGTTTCAGAGAAATGACAAGGTAGGAAAACAGACAAACAAATTCTGTTTGTGAGTGTGTAGTTATGTGTAAAGAAAAATAATTATCTTGAACTGTCCAGCCACATGGTATGTGAGTTGGTGGGATGGGGCTCAGTACAATGAAGAAACAATGAAGAATGAAGATGGACTGAAAGAGTGCTTAGCTTCTTTATTGCAAATAGAATTATCCAGAAGGAAGACAGGCTGGAAAGCCAGGCACTACATCAGGGCTTGCTAGAGGTCTTCAGCACCCCCTTACATTGTATTACATATTGTGTATTCCAATATGTATTACGTACCAGAGTGCTATTTTGCAGCACCCACTTCCAGGGTTCTCCTACTGTGTAGAGCAAATACATCATCTGCCTAAGATAGTTAGGCTACTTCACATAAAGAAGGAACAAGAATAGGGAGGAGAAAAACAACAACAAACCTACCTTAATGGCAATGGGATATGTGGTGAAGATATAGGAGTAAGAGGAGGAGGAGACTGGGTGTTACCTGATCCAAATTAACGGAAGATAATTACTAGCTGCACATTTCAGCTTTGTAGGTGCCAAAACCCACCAGTAACACACACATAGGCAAAAAATGTTAGTTTAGTTTAGTTTTGTTTTTTAGCTTGTTGCAGCAAGTGAGAAGGTAGGGGAGACTCAGAAAGGGAGAGTTAAGAGGTGCTTTTTATATGGTTTAGGCTTGAGTCACATGATTTAAAGGAGGGGTCAGGAAATCAAAGTTAGTACAGGACTTTTAACTGTCAAGACGCAAGACAATGCTGTGACTGAGGATCTTAATAATTTTTATCTAGGAGATGGAAGGATTAAAGGAGGGATTAGAGCTGTCATTGGTAAAGCAACAGCAATCACTCAGGGAGATAGAAGAAAGAAGAAAAGATAGAAGAGGCTAGTTGGTCATTTTTGCTGTTTGCAGAGCACTATTGTCAGTAACTTGTTCTGAGCACTGTTTAGGTTGACATCAGGGCTGTTTATTTATTTATTTTTTCAGAAGCCAAACAGGGCATTCACTGACCAAATGGGCACCAGGAACGTGGTCATGTCCTTTATGATAAGGTCAAGGGAAACACACACCCTGTTTCACCCTGTAACCAGGTGCCTTTTTAGGAGAGACATAGAGAAGGGTAATCAGTAAGAGAGACCAAGAGTGTTGTTTGTTTGGTTTTTGTTTTGATTTTCTCTGAAGAGACCTAACATTGCCTGAAGAGAGTAGTTCAATTATAAGAGGGCAATCTAAACAAGCACACTAACCTGAAAGTGAAGGTTCAGGAAGAAGACGTGGTTATCAATAAATGAAACAAGTATATAATATATTCTAATTTAGGATAGTAAATCCTTTTTTTTAATTTTTATTTTTTATTGGAGTATAGTTGATTAGCAATGTTGTGTTAGTTTCAGGTGTACAGCAAAGTGATTCAGTTATACATGTACATGTATCTCTTCTTTTTCAAATTATTTTCCCATTTAGATTATATATTTAAAATAACCAACAGAACCTACTATATAGCACAAGGAACTCTGCTCAATATTCTGTAGTAACCTAAATGGGAAAAGGATAGTAAATTCTGATGTGATTACTTAAAGAAGATAACCATCTCTCTGGCATGTAGATAAAAGTACGTGCACTTACACATGCAGAATATAAACACACATGCACAACAGCTGACGGTCAAGATCAGTGATCTAAGCAACCTGGGTGCTTAGAATGGAGGATAGGAATGTGGATGGGAACATTTTACTTTTATTTGCACATTGTTTTATTTTTTCATGGATTGTATGTATTATTTATATTATTAAAAACTGGTTTACATTTTAAAATTTTAGATCATGTATCATCTTCAAAGCACATATATTTTTATTTTTAAATAAACAATATTTCTTATGAATAATTAATATTAAATGATTTATAAGCAGTTATTCCCAACTATTTTATTTAGTTGTTTCAATATTTGGTTCCATTTTTTAGAAAGTGTAATTAGATGACACAATCATGTGATGGTTCCTTCGTTGGTTATTCATAGGGTAGTACTCAACAGTTTTTAACCTGTTCGTTCACAATTATGCTCCACATGTGATGTTATTAGGTTCCTGAGGCTGCTGTAACAAATGACCTCAGACTCAGTGACTTAGAACAACAAAAAAGTGTTTTCTTACAGTTCCAGGGGCCAGAAGTCCAAACTCAGTTTCAATGGGTGGAATCAAGGTCTGGCAGGGCCTTGCTCCCTCCGTAGGTTCCGGGGGAAAATTCAGCTGCCCAAGGAGGTCAACAGGACTTTCTTGGCTAGAGGTTAAGTCACTCCAGTCTCTGCCTCAGTGGATACACTGCCTTTTCCTCCTCTTTATGTGTCAAATCTCCCTTTGCCTCTCCTATAAGAACTCTGTGATTGGGTTTGAAGCCCACCCAGGTAATCTGAAATAGTCTCCCCATCTCAAAATCCTTAATGTAATTGCATTTGCAAAGACTCTAGTTCCTCCTAAGCTAACATTTACAAGTTGGAGGGATTATAACCTAACGTCTTCAGGTGGTTATTATTCAGCCTACTACAGTGGCTGACTGAGTAACTAGAAGAAAGCCAACCTTGACAGTAAGAGCCAAATACTCTGTCAAGAACTCAATCACGCAGCTATCTAATAACATACATGATTATGACGGGAGCGAATTCCCCAAACAAAAATTTTCTCTTTGGCAGAGAGGACTATAGAGAACTCATGTCTAACTATAACTTATAAAGCAATAATTTTGCTGTTCTTAAATATTACCTACACGATTATCCTTGTTTTCAGTATTTGGGGGAAAAAATAGTTCTTCAATAAAAGCTAAAATTCTGCATAGCACTATCAATTATTAACCAAACATTTTATAGTATTTTTACATAATTAAATTAAGTACTTCTTCAATTTAATATAAATCTTATCTATACAGCATAAAAAAGAAAATTGAAATTCTCATGAAATTTTTTTCCTTAATTTTTCTTGACCCCAGAAAAATTCAAGAATTTCCACACCATTACATAATTTCCAGCCAAAAGTACTTAATACATATTGTTACTGATAACTAGTTTGACTAATTATATTTTCTGGGAGGAGTTTATGATCAAAAAAGAATATCAATTATTTTATAGTTTCCAGAAAAAGAATAAATGGTAATACAAAGAGCATACTTATAATTTTTGACCTGCTTATCTTAGATCAGAGACCTGTCTTTACATTTTTACTTATAAATTTATAAATTTTAGTGGCCAACATTTAATCAGTACATTGGAAGTAAACTCCAAGAACTAATGTTAGGGTAATTAGAAATGATGTGTGCTGTAATATTCTGAGGTCCCCAGGGTTGAACACATAACGGATCAATGATTGTTACCAAGAACTAATGTTAGGGTAATTAGAAATGATGTGTGCTGTAATATTCTGAGGTCCCCAGGGTTGAGCACATAATGGATCAATGATTGTTACCAAGCATTACCAAGATGGAGCTAACAATATCACTTTTTTTTTTTTCCACACACACTGTATTTTATTTTTACAAGAGATAAATAGACTGACACCAAGCATTGTACATGGATGACCACAACAAAAGCAACAATGATTGCAATTACCAAACATGAAACACACTCATACTATGTCATAATATTGACATTCAGTCCAGTAATCCTCCACTGCAACAGCTCCTTTACTTTGCAGTGAAAATTGATTTGTATATTCTTTGCCTCTGAGTTCTTGTGGGATTTTTTCTTTTTTTAAATTCAACCAGAAAGTCACAAAAATTATACTCATCCTCATCAGTTCACTCAGTCCCATGTAATTAATTTTTTTTTTATCTTGATCTTTTGTTAGCACTTTTATGAGCTCATCAGTTTTTCATTAGAGTTCTGAAAATGCTTATTCATTCAGTTCAGCAGTACAGTCAGGTACCAGAAACCTGTACTTGTCAGAGTCTTTTCCATGAATTTCCTGAAGATGAAACCCTTTTATAGGAACATATTTACAAAAGCATCAGAGTACACCCAGAACTGTCTGTAAATGACAAAAGACTTAAAAATGACCACGGTTAAAGATTTGATGAAAATTCATAATAATGCAGTTGACAAGAAAATTAGTTATTTCTGAGATATACATTTTAAAGTAATAACTAGGATTATGACTTATAACATTATACCAGAACATATAAGATTTTTAGAAATTTCATGTAATGTCTGAAACATTTATATTAACATATTTCCATACAAATAACCCAATGAAAGTTTAGTATTAGTTGTTTTGTTTGTTTGTTTATACTGCAGGTTCTTATTAGTCATCAATTTGATACACATCAATGTATACATGTCAATCCCAATCGCCCAATTCAGCACACCACCATCCCCACCCCACCGCAGTTTTCCCCCCTTGGTGTCCATATGTCTGTTCTCTACATCTGTGTCTCAACTTCTGCCCTGCAAACCGGCTCATCTGTACCATTTTTCTAGGTTCCACATACATGTGTTAATATACAATATTTGTTTTTCTCTTTCTGACTTACTTCACTCTGTATGACAGTCTCTAGATTCATCCACGTCTCAACAAATGACTCAATTTCGTTCCTTTTTATGGCTGAGTAATATTCCATTGTATATATGTACCACAACTTCTTTATCCATTCGTCTGTTGATGGGCATTTAGGTTGCTTCCATGACCTGGCTATTGTAAATAGTGCTGCAATGAACATTCGGGTGCATGTGTCTTTTTGAATTACGGTTTTCTCTGGGTATATGTCCAGTAGTGGGATTGCTGGGTCATATGGTAATTCTATTTTTAGTTTTTTAAGGAACCTCCATATTGTTCTCCATAGTGGCTGTATCAATTTACATTCCCACCAACAGTGCAAGAGGGTTCCCTTTTCTCCACACCCTCTCCAGCATTTGTTGTTTGTAGATTTTCTGATGATGCCCATTCTAACTGGTGTGAGGTGATACCTCATTGTAGTTTTGATTTGCATTTCTCTAATAATTAGTGATGTTGAGCATCTTTTCATGTACTTCTTGGCCGTCTGTATGTCTTCTTTGGAGAAATGTCTATTTAGGTCTGCCCATTTTTAGATTGGGGTGTTTGTGTCTTTAATATTGAGCTGAATGAGCTGTTTATATATTTTGGAGATTAATCCTTTGTCCGTTGATTCGTTTGCAAATATTTTCTCCCATTCTGAGGATTGTCTTTTCGTCTTGTTTATGGTTTCCTTTGCTGTGCAAAAGCTTTGAAGTTTCATTAGGTCCCATTTGTTTATTTTTGTTTTTATTTCCATTACTCTAGGAGGTGGATCAAAAAAGATCTTGCTGTGATTTATGTCAAAGAGTGTTTTTCCTATGTTTTCCTCTAAGAGTTTTATAGTGTCCAGTCTTACATTTAGGTCTGTAATCCATTTTGAGTTTATTTTTGTGTATGGTGTTAGGGAGTATTCTAATTTCATTCTTTTACATGTAGCTGTCCAGTTTTCCCAGCACCACTTATTGAAGAGACTGTCTTTTCTCCATCGTATATCTTTGCCTCCTTTGTCATAGATTAGTTGACCATAGGTGTGTGGGTTTATCTCTGGGCTTTCTATCTTGTTCCATTGATCTATGTTTCTGTTTTTGTGCCAGTACCATATTGTCTTGATTAGTGTAGCTTTGTAGTATAGTCTGAGGTCAGGGAGTCTGATTCCTCCAGCTCCGTTTTTTTCCCTCAAGACTGCTTTGGCTATTCGGGGTCTTTTGTGTCTCCATACAAATTTTAAGATGATTTTTTCTACCTCCGTAAAAAATGCCATTGGTAATTTGATAGGGATTGCATTGAATCTGTAGATTGCTTTGGGTAGTATAGTCATTTTCACAATGTTGATTCTTCCAATCCAAGAACATGGTATATCTCTCCATCTGGTGGTATCATCTTTAATTTCTTTCATCAGTGTCTTATAGTTTTCTGCATACAGGTCTTTTGTCTCCCTAGGTAGGTTTATTCCTAGGTATTTTATTCTTTTTGTTGCAATGGTAAATGGGAGTGTTTCCATAATTTCTCTTTCAGATTTTTCATCATTAGTGTATAGGAATGCAAGAGATTTCTGTGCATTAATTTTGTATCCTGCAACTTTACCATATTCATTAATTAGCTCTAGCAGTTTTCTGGTGGCAGTTTTAGGATTCTCTATGTATAGTATCATGTCATCTGCAAACAGTGACAGTTTTACTTCTTCTTTTCCAATTTGTATTCCTTTTATTTCTTTTTCTTCTCTGATTGCCGTGGCTAGGACTTCCAGAACTATGTTGAATAATAGTGGTGAGAGTGGACATCCTTGTCTCGTTCCTGATCTTAGAGGAAATGCTTTCAGTTTTTCACCGTTGAGAATGATGTTTGCTGTGGGTTTGTCATAGATGGCCTTTATTATGTTGAGGTAGGTTCCCTCTATGCCTACTTTCTGGAGAGTTTTTATCATAAATGGGTGTTGAATTTTGTCAAAAGCTTTTTCTGCATCTATTGAGATGATCATATGGTTTTTATTCTTCAATTTGTTAATATGGTGTATCACATTGATTGATTTGCGTATATTGAAGAATGCTTGCATCCCTGGGATAAATCCCACTTGATCGTGGTGTATGATCCTTTTAATGTGTTGTTGGATTCTGTTTGCTAGTATTTTGTTGAGGATTTTTGCATCTATATTCATCAGTGATATTGGTCTGTAATTTTCTTTTTTTGTAGTGTCTTTGTCTGGTTTTGGTATCAGGGTGATGGTGGCCTCATAGAATGAGTTTGGGAGTGTTCCTTCCTCTGCAATTTTTTGGAAGAGTTTGAGAAGGATAGGTGTTAGCTCTTCTCTAAATGTTTGATAGAATTCACCTGTGAAGCCATCTGGTCCTGGACTTTTGTTTGTTGGAAGATTTTTAATCACAGTTTCAATTTCATTACTTGTGATTGGTCTGTTCATATTTTCTGCTTCTTCCTGGTTCAGTCTTGGAAGGTTATACCTTTCTAAGAATTTGTCCATTTCTTCCAGGTTGTCCATTTTATTGGCATAAAGTTGCTTGTAGTAGTCTCTTAGGATGCTTTGTATTTCTGCGGTGTCTGTTGTAATTTCTCCTTTTTCATTTCTGATTTTATTGATTTGAGTCCTCTCCCTCTTTTTCTTGATGAGTCTGGCTAATGGCTTATCAATTTTGTTTATCTTCTCAAAGAACCAGCTTTTAGTTTTATTGATCTTTGCTATTGTTTTCTTTGTTTCTATTTCATTTATTTCTGCTCTGATCTTTATGATTTCTTTCCTTCTGCTAACTTTGGGTTTTGTTTGTTCTTCTTTCTCTAGTTTCTTTAGGTGTAAGGTTAGATTGTTTACTTGAGATTTTTCTTGTTTCTTTAGGTAGGCTTGTATAGCTATAAACTTCCCTCTTAGAACTGCTTTTGCAGCATCCCATAGGTTTTGGGTTGTCGTGTTTTCATTGTCATTTGTCTCTAGGTATTTTTTGATTTCCTCTTTGATTTCTTCAGTAATCTCTTGGTTATTTAGTAACGTATTGTTTAGCCTCCATAAAAAACCATGTTTTTTATGCTTTTTCCCCTGTAATTCATTTCTAATCTCATAGCGTTGTGGTCAGAAAAGATGCTTGATATGATTTCAATTTTCTTAAATTTACTGAGGCTTGATTTGTGACCCAAGATGTGATCTATCCTGGAGAATGTTCCATGCGCACTTGAGAAGAACGTGTAATCTGCTGTTTTTGGATGGAATGTCCTATAAATATCAATTAAATCTATCTGGTCTATTGTGTCATTTAAAGCTTCTGTTTCCTTATTTATTTTCATTTTGGATGATCTGTCCATTGGTGTAAGTGAGGTGTTAAAGTCCCCCACTATTATTGTGTTACTGTCAATTTCCTCTTTTATAGCTGTTAGCAATTGCCTTATGTAATGAGGTGCTCCTATGTTGGGTGCATATATATTTATAATTGTTATATCTTCTTCTTGGATTGATCCCTTGATCATTATGTAGTGTCCTTCCTTGTCTCTTGTAACATTCTTTATTTTAAAGTCTATTTTATCTGATATGAGTATAGCTACTCCAGCTTTCTTTTGATTTCCATTTGCATGGAATATCTTTTTCCATCCCCTCACTTTCAGTCTGTATGTGTCCCTAGGTCTAAAGTGAGTCTCTTGTAGACAGCATATATATGGGTCTTGTTTTTGTATCCATTCAGCAAGCCTGTGTCTTTTGGCTGGAGCATTTAATCCATTCACGTTTAAGGTAATTATCGATATGTATGTTCCTATGACCATTTTCTTAATTGTTTTGGGTTTGTTTTTGTAGGTCCTTTTCTTCTCTTGTGTTTCCCACTTAGAGAAGTTCCTTTAACATTTGTTGTAGAGCTGGTTTGGTGGTGCTGAATTCTCTTAGCTTTTGCTTGTCTGTAAAGCTTTTGATTTCTCCATCAAATCTAAATGAGATCCTTGCCGGGTAGAGTAATCTTGGTTGTAGGTTCTTCCCTTTCATCACTTGAAGCATATCATGCCACTGCCTTCTGGCTTGTAGAGTTTCTGCTGACAAATCCGCTGTTAACCTTATGGGAGTTCCCTTGTATGTTATTTGTCGTTTTTCCCTTGCTGCTTTCAATAATTTTTCTTTGTCTTTAATTTTTGCCACTTTGATTACTATGTGTCTCGGCGTGCTTCTCCTTGGGTTTATCCTGTATGGGACTCTCTGCGCTTCCTGGACTTGGGTGGCTATTTCCTTTCCCATGTTAGGGAAGTTTTCGACTATAATCTCTTCAAATATTTTCTCTGGTCCTTTCTCTCTCTCTTCTCCTTCTGGGACCCCTATAATGCGAATGTTGTTGCGTTTAATGTTGTCCCAGAGGTCTCTTAGGCTGTCTTCATTTCTTTTCATTCTTTTTTCTTTAGTCTGTTCCGCAGCAGTGAATTCCACCATTCTGTCTTCCAGGTCACTTATCCGTTCTTCTGCCTCAGTTATTCTACTATTGATTCCTTCTAGTGTAGTTTTCATTTCAGTTATTGTATTGGTCATCTCTGTTTGTTTGTTCTTTAATTCTTCTAGGTCTTTGTTAATCATTTCTTGCATCTTCTCAATCTTTGCCTCCATTCTTATTCCAAGGTCCTGGATCATCTTCACTATCATTATTCTGAATTCTTTTTCTGGAAGGTTGCCTATCTCCACTTCATTTAGTTGTTTTTCTGGGGTTTTTTCTTGTTCCTTCATCTGGTATATAGCCCTCTGCCTTTTCATCTTGTCTATCTTTCTGTAAATGTGGTTTCTGTTCCACAGGCTGCAGGACTGTAGTTTTTCTTGCTTCTGCTGTCTGCCCTCTGGTGGTTGAGGCTATCTAAGAGGCTTGATGGGAGGCTCTGGAGGTGGGTAGAGCTGACTGTTGCTGTGGCGGTCAGAGCTCTGTAAAACTTTAATCCACTTGACTGTTGCTGGGTGGGGCTGGGTTCCCTCCCTGTTGGTTGTTTTGCCTGAGGCAACCCAACACTGGAGCCTACCCGGGCTCTTTGGTGGGGCTAATGGCAGATCCTGGGAGGGCTCATGCCAAGGAGTACTTCCCAGAACCTCCGCTGCCAGTGTCCTTGTCCCCACGGTGAAACAGAGCCAGCCCCCGCCTCTGCAGGAGACCCCCCAACACCAGCAGTTATGTCTGGTTCAGTTTCCCCCAGGGTCACTGCTCCTTCCCCTGGGTCCCGATGCACACACTATTTTGTGTACGCCCTCCAAGAGTGGGGTCTCTGTTTCCCCCAGTCCTGTCGAAGTCCTGCAATCAATTCCCACTAGGCTTCAAAGTCTGATTCTCTATGAATTCCTCCTCCCGTTGCCGGACCCCCAGGTTGGGAAGCCTGACGTGGGGCTCAGAACGTTCACTCCAGTGGGTGGACTTCTGTGGTATAAGTGCTCGCCAGTCTGTGAGTCACCCACCCAGCAGTTATGGGATTTGATTTTACTCTGATTGCGCCCCTCCTACCGTCTCACTGTGGCTTCTCCTCTGTCCTTGGACGTGGGGTATCCTCCTTGGTGAAGTCCAGTGTCTTCCTGTCGATGATTGTCCAGCAGCCAGTTGTGATTCTGGTGCTCTTGCAAGAGGGAGTGCAACAATATCACTTTTAAAAGCAGATAATAGATGCTGAAGCTGAAACTAAATTATAAACATCTCTTTGGAAACTCTCTATGGGACATTAATACTGAGCCATTGTACAATAACCCAGTGAGCAAAAGAACAGCAAACAATATGTATGTGTAGTTGCTAAGGGGCCCCCCTATTCCATATCCATATATATAAGTTCTTCCAAGGGCCAGACTCTCATAGAAAAATTATTGCATTTTTCTTCCCAGGTAACTCTAAATAAAAAAGTAATTAACCTCATAAATAAAAGCCATGTACCGAAGAGAAATGTCTTCATATATAAAGCAACAGGAAAGGCAAAAAAATCTTGTCAATTAATATAAATCAATACTGTCTTAAAATATCTACTGAGATTCAGATGATTTGCATGGTAATATTAATAGAAATAACTTCAACCATCTTTCTTACTAAACAGCAAATAACAATTTCATTTCTCATTTTAATATTTGATTGTTATCTATCAGAAATATAAGATAAATTTTTATTTTTTTCCCCCTTCTATCCTTTCCCTGTAGCCTGACATGTAAACACTGGATAAATTCATGTAGATGCCCAGCCCAAACAGGCATTGAAACTGAACCCTCAAGAGTGAGGTTTTTCACTTTCACTCTTTTTCCTGCTTATGTGTCCAAGGTTTTGCTTGTTATTAGTTTTTGTGCATGGCAGCTTCATGAGAGAAAAGACTTTTCTGTGGATGCTAGACAATGACTACAAGTTTGGGGGCTGAAAAGCCTCCTCCTGATCCTGCCAGCAGATGATTATGTTGTTATTGAGGAGAAGGCAGAGCACACAGTGGGTGAGAGAGGCTGAGAAAAGACAACCACACAGGTTGTGCTGTGTGAATGAAAGCAGCCAATCACATGCAGCTGAAGTCAGGGATGCTATTTACAAATGGTATTCATTGACTTGGGGGGTCTGAATTCATCCAAAATTTCAGGAAGTGCTTCACTCTTGGAGGAAAAATAGGTGTGAATGGGCTGGATTTTCATGTTCTGCATGGTTGTAATCTGCCTTTTGCTTTTTTTCCTCCTCCTCCTCCTCCTCCTCCTTCTTCTTCTTCTTCTTCTTCTTCTTCTTCTTCTTCTTCCTCTTCTTCTTCTTCTTCTTCTGCTTCTTCTTCTTCTTCTTCTTCTTCTTCTTCTTCTTCTTCTTCTTCTTCTTCTTCTTCTTCTTCTTCTCCTTCTTCTTCTCCTTCTCCTTCTTCTTCTCCTTCTCCTTCTCCTTCTCCTTCTCCTTCTCCTTCTCCTCTCCTTCTCCTTCCCCTTCCCCTTCCCCTTTTCCTTCCTCTTCCCCTTCCCCTTCCCCTTCCCCTTCCCGTTCTCCTTCTCCTTCTTCTTCATCTTCTTTTCCAAAGGATTGAGTTGAGCTAAAAATAATAGTTGTGGAACATAAGAGCCATAATTCCTTTTTGAGCCACAGCTATTTGAAGATAACAGCACATACCTATGGCAGTGGTTGCCTAACTTTAATAATAAGATAATACATCATTAATCAATTTTCAAGGGAATTCAAATTTGCTCCACTGTAAGTGGAAAATAAAGAGTGGGTAAATAGTTGACCCAGTTTTTGGAATAAGTGGGTGAATCTATCACTAAATTGACTATGATTCCATGATAGCTGGTGAGGAGTCAGAGCAGACATCTTTAGTTACGAATGGGAGTAGCGATTTTGGGGAAATAATCACATTTGAGAAATAAAAATCATTACAAAAATACTTTCCAAAATACATTTTAACCATTCAAGTTTTGAGAACCCAGTTTGAAAACTGTTTGAACTACTTCACTGTCCTGTGCAGCCTGAAAACACCCTGGATAATTTAAGGTGATCTGGCACTCTCACTTCTGCTCCACTTCTAAAACTAAAGCAGATCAAACAAAAACAAAGACCAGATTTGTATCATCTCTCTGGACCTGTTATACTACGTGTGGTATCTGTGGCCATAACCGTCTGAATCTTCAGAGCAAAGCTGTGAGACTAACAAACATCGAGCCCTTATTGGCCACAACAAATAAGCTCTAATTTTAGGCATGAAAGAAGCCAAAGTGAGCTACAATGATGAATACAAAGTAATGCAATCATTTCTGTTCCTTTCATAAGCATCTGCATCAGCCTCAATCAAGAGTCATGACCACAGTACATATTCTATTTGGAGCATTAATTTTATCAAGAAACAATTGAACTAATTGTCACAATAATCATAGGCTGTAATTAAAGATGCAAATGCTTTCTCCTGGACTTGATAAATTTAGTCAAGTTGAATTATCAGAGTGTTGAACACCATTGCCAAGAGTGGGAGACAGTTCAAAAGGGACATAGAAAACCAAATTTGGAACAGGCTCAAAGCATTAGAAATTTAATGCATTTTGGGGGGCAAACTTAATCTTGTTGATAGGAAAAAAATCAGTGAATTTCTTATAATAGGTAATGAAACAAACTATACAATCTCTTCATGTTACAGATAAAAGAACTCAGGGGTGTCCTCTTCGATAGTCTTAATTCATTATGAAAATATGGATGAATAATCTCCTACACTTTGTTATGTCAACATTTTCAGGGAAAAGTAAATCAAATGAACAGAATGTAACAGGTGCAAGAGTTATGACTTTGGAAACTCATTTGGTACTGCTTACAACTTTATTTGACTAAAATTCCAGTAGTAATTCAATGATATCTCTAGAGAAAAATAATTCATTGCAATATAAAAGAAAATTTTCAGGCATGCTACTCCTGTTAACTATAATTTCACCTAAATGAGGTAGGTGCAAACTCACTTATTTGTCATTATATTTTAGATGCCTCCTTTTAGAAGGAGATAAAATATTTGTACCTAATAACAATAGTAATTATATTAATAAAAGTCCTTAGAGGCCAATAACGCAGGGTGATTTTGCATGTATTACCTCTGATCTCTCAAACAGTCCTGTGAAATACCTATTATGGTTAAGAAATCATTATTAATCATAATTAATGATATCTTGGTTATTTTTCTTTAAAAAAAAAAAGAGTCCCATTCTTCAGAGGTAAATACTGACACATTTACAAATCAAATTAAAAACTTATTTATAACTCGCTTTATACAAGTGAGGAGACAGAAATTCAGAGAGATAGAACAACACTTCCAAAATTGAATAAGTGTCAACGACATGATTTTCCATCGTTTTATCTAAATTCCTATACCATAGTATTTACACATCTTCAGACAAGAGTTATTTATAATATTTTTCTATCTTACAAGAGATTTTTTCCTAAAGCCCATTTTCTTTGTTCAATTGACTTCAAGATTAGCATGGATTATGCAAAAAACTGTATATTCAAACTTTATTCTCTGCAAAAATAATAGGTTAAATTCAGAATCAGGGAATTCAGAGAGAGATAAACACAACTTGGGAAAAGTCTGAAGATTTCCTGATAGTAGCTACCACGTAGTATGCCAGGCAATATTCTAAAATTTTATACACGACTTATCAAAACTTTAAAAAGACCCTGTAAGTTGCCTTACTTCCATTTAATAGATGAGAAAACAGAATTGGAAGTTGAACAAATTGCCCAAAGTCTCAGCGGGCAGGACCAGGAGCCCAGTTTGCATTTTGAAGGACAGATGTCTCCTTTACGATTCATAATAGCATGCAGGCTGCTCCTTCATTTAGATCGGGGTCGTCCTGGCCTCACATACAGGTGTTCTTTCCCACCCACCCTTCATGTAAGTCACATGTTTATGTCAGAGAAGTTCCTGAGATCATACAGGTCTGGAGCCCTTTACACCATCTTATAATCAGTTTCCTCTTTGTACATTAGGACGATTATTAGATTTTAGCCATTACTTTTACATAGGATAAACCAATGGTGTGATGGAGCTGGTTCATACCAGCTCACAAGAGATAACTGATAAAATTTCAAGAATTTTGAAAGTCAGATTTTAAACATAGTCATTATCAAAAAGTAAATCAATATAAAATGAAATAAATTATACTAAAATCAAAGGTAATGAATGATTAAGACTTACTACCTCCTAATTTTTGTACAGCATTTTACTACATATATGCTCCTGAGAGTAGAGAGTAGAGACTACTTACATCTACTGTCTCTGTATTATGAAAACCCTATAGAATGGTGTGCTGCTTGGAAAATTCCCACCTCCACATTAAGTAAGGCCATGTCAGTCACAGGAAATCAGCCATCATGAGTGTGTTTTATCACAGAGACCTTCAAATGTTAAAAATCAAGTGCTAATTCATTGTTTTGTTGATTGTCTGGACTTAAACGAATGAAAGAGAAAATATTAATAATACTGAGTAAACTTAGAATTGTATCATGTCAAGCAATTACATTGTGTCTATAGTTCAAAGAAGTGAGAAAATATTATACTAATATTTGAGAACTACTATCTTATTCAACAAAGAAGTCTCTCTTGTCATCGACAAGCAAATGAAGTTCTGACATACATCCACCTGCTTCACTTTCATCACACTTGTTAACGTAAACAAAGGATTCATGTCAGGATTATACTCATTCGTTGATGATGTAAGTAACTTCTTTGCTGAACCAGTTAGTAATCAATCATTTATTTGTATTCTAATTTTATCCAATAATGGCTATATTGCACCATAGATGGTTACAAACACAGGAGTTCAGCCAAAATCAGTGAAAACCTTCAATGAGAATCAATTGGCTACAAGAATTTACAATAAAAGTTATTACATATATTTATGATTATTTGTAAATTGAGTGCTATACATTCTTAATATCCGTAAAATTTATAATAAACTTCTTTATAATAACACACACAATTTTTTTTTTTTTCTGGAGAGTCAGTTGTTAAGCATTTGTCACCACAAAGCTGGATATCTACCTCATATTGCCTGAAAAGGGAAAATTCTCATTTAATTAGATTCAGTGCATGTGTGTGTGTGTGTGTGTGTGTGTGTGTGTGTGGCTTATCAATTTATACCACAGATAAGGCAAAAATAAGTTGTAATTGAATTTCAGTAACTCTGCCCTTCTAAGAATAACAGTTATCCAGAAGTCTCTGCACTGATATTGCCAGTAGATTGAGGTAGATTGCCAGAAAACTCACTCTTCAACTCCACTCACAGAGAAAACGATGGCAGCTCCAGACTTGAGAAATGTACCAGCTAACGTATATCACCAGCTCAGGTATGGCTCAATATTGCTTAGTCATTGCATTTAATAGAGACCAAATTTTTAGAAGATTGAAAAACTCTGTCTCATTGTTTTCACAAAAATGAAGGAATCATTGTTATGTCAGGCCAAGAAAAGGGAGAAACGAATACATCAGCTATTCTCTACCATAGCCTGATCACATCAACATAACAATTGTGCCAGGAATTATGTGCTCCTTTTTTCCTTTTTTTAAAAACCAGAAATATAGTTGACATACAATATTATGTTAGTTTCAGGTGTACCACATAGTGATTTGATACTTGCATACATTATGAAATAATCACCACAATAATTCTAGTAACCATCTGTCCCCATACAAAGTTTCTACAACATTATTGACTACATTCCTTATGCTGTATATTACATCCCTGTGGCTTATTTATTTTATAACTAGAGGTTTGTACTTCTTAACACCCTTCAACTATTTCACTCAAACCCTCATCCTACTCCCCTCTGGCAACCAGCTGTTTGCTCTATCTATGACACTGTTTTGCTTGTTTTGTTTTTTAGATTCCACACATAAGTGAGATCACACAGTATTTGTCTTTCTTTGTCTGACTTATTTCACTTAGCATGATACATTCCAGATCCATCCATGTTGTTGCAGATGACAAGATTTCTTTTGTTTAATAGCTGAGTAATAGTACATTGTATATATACACTGCATCTTCTTTATCCATTTATATATCCATGGATGGACACAAATTAGAAAACTCTTTTGTTGAGAAGCCTCCAGCACTCTCCCACATGGAGGTAGCAGCTCTTGCTATGAATGGGCTCCGACAATAGACTTCATCTTCCATTTAGAGACATATGACATTACTTTATCATGTAAACTGCTTATTTAATTCTGTTTTCCCTCAAGACCACAAACAGCATTACAGTCTCTTTTATCAACTTCACTATCTACAATACTTAGCATAAAACTTCGAACATAAAATGGTTAATGAATACCTGCTGAATAAAAATGCCTTAATTTTTCAGAACTAAACTGGGATTATGCTACCTAGAGAGTGAGGAGCTAGAACCTTAGAGTTGAAATGAGTTAGTGAAATTTTAAAACAAAGGTTATATGTGGGTTCCTTAGTTGCAGCTCGCTGGCTCCTTACTTGCAGGATGCGGGCTCCTCTGTTGTGGCAGGCTGGCTCCTTAGTTGCCCACGTGCCTCAACTAAGAAGCCGGAGAGCTACAACTAAGGAGCCCGCCTGCTGCAACTAAGAGACGGCACAACTAAATAAATAAATAAATGTTAAAAGAAAGGGTATATGTGTATCTTGCTCCTTCCACAACTAAATATTTATGCTATTTTTAATTATTACTATTCTATTTGTTTCACTACATCTGACTTACTCATTACATAATCCATTACTTGTGGTAAATATTACTTGCATATTGATTGAAAAGAGCAAAATTTGTACAAAGGACACCACAATGTTTTCCCCAAATTCTTCCTTTATATTAAAAAGAATCATCTAAATTTTAATGTTTTGCGTTTAGAAAACACTTCTCCTTGTAACTTAGGAAGAATTCAGACGTGTTTTCTTAGCAAACACAAGAAAGCACAGATATATTTATTGTCCACCAATAAATTTTGAAGGTAATTGTAAGCCACGGTCCAGCGGCTTTAGTCAGTAAATGTAGAATGAAGGATAAGATGTTTACCTAAGCCAGATGTAAAATACAATATGTGGATAGAAATGACCTGTAATATTTCACAGATGGCTGTGTACATTGCATCTAAAATGCTTCCCAGCAGCCAGGATGTTCAGCACTCTGGCTCTGCTGCCTGCCTAGGGATCTTTGGGAGCCAGGGGCAGGTGCCGTGTTTGTCACCTTCACAGCTGTTTGCTTTCTCTCCATGACTCACTACTTTCGCTCCCTAAGGAAAAGTCAGAAGGGAAAAGCTTCCCAGTACATGAGATCCGGCACTTGTGAAGCTCCCAACTGCCTCTGCTCTTACAGCTGTAATTTTCCTAAAGAAGGGAATCCATCAAGAGGATAATAGCCATGTTATTAATAGTGTTGCACAAAGCTATGAATTGGCAGGTTATGCTGACATTTCAAAAAAACCTCATTCTGCCATTGCCTGGGCGAATCCAATATATGACCTCTTCCCTCTGTGGCTGCACACAATTTTAAATAATGCTCAGATGAAACTCACAACTAAATGCATCTGTATCTTTATCAAGCATTCTTACCCTCTGGAAATGTTTACAAAATGTTTTGGTAATGAGCTGATTTTTCATTGTTGCTCTTGCATGCAGGCTTTTCAAATATAGCAATCAATTTGTAGAAATTAGCTTATGTTAGAAATAGAGTTCTTATCCTACTTGGCACTACCCCAAGAAATGTGTTACATAATGTAGAAAATGTATTAAATTACTGGTATCATTATACCCCTCCCACTTCAAATGCTTCTTGACTTTCACAGCACCTTATAATTTTCTTTGGAATTTATTTTCCCCACTAAGAACATAAGTTTCATGAGACACATATCTATTTTGATTAATTTATTTGTAATGTGCTATCTAGCGTAATGTATGTGCTGGATAACTATTTTTGGGTGATTGGACTCATGTTAGAACAACTGAATCTTCAAAGGAATACATATTTCCAATTTCTTTCAATCGATGTGTTCACAAGCAGAGAAACAGGAGTAATCTCCAAAATAGCCTTGTTTTTTGATTCGGAGACATGGAATATGGTGATCTTGTTTTAGAATGTGTCTAAATGTTGTCTCATCAGTTAGTATGAATGTAAAGATCAAAGGAAATCATGTTCTCAAATTTCAATTTAAAAAGGTGAGATTATTAAAAATAAACAGGAATTGAGTCAAGGATTTTTTTTAAACACATTTACATAGTATGAACATAAAAGGTTTGACTAAACCTTGAGTTTTTACTTTATTTGAAAAGAGAGAGAGAGAGAGAGAGAGAATATGGCTTTCAGAGGGCAGCATTATTTACCTTTATAGTAAAGATATGTTTCTCAGTAGTCCAAGAGACATAAAATTGCAGTCTTCAGCTCTGTTCCAGGTCGGAGGACTGTGGGGGAATCTCTGTGTCTCCTTAGTGCTGCATGAGGTGACCCGTAGTGGATTGGCCTGAAGGGACTAAAGTTGGCATCTGTATCTGTTTCTTTTTTCCTTTATTTTGCCTTGACCTTCAGTCTAAAGCAACCAGACTCTGTAAAAAGATTCTGGGCCATCTCCCTCTGTAAATAAAATTGACTAAATAAAAATTTCATCTTAAATGTTACTCTTTCCCAATCTAATTATATTTTCACTCAAGGATCTTTCCAATTTGTCTGTCCATACTTCTACCAATTCTCTCTCCTCTCTGGTTTTTATGCCCTGGCCTTGCTCCTTCAATCATTTTGCCAATTTGATGCAACAGGCTGTATTTTTGTAGTTGTTTTAGTTTGTTTACATAATGAGGAGGCAGCTCTTAGGTATGGGATTCAAAGCCCCACCATCCCCTTAACTAGTTCCCACATCACACACCCTCGAGTATGCGTCTTTTCCTATTCACACATAACATGCTCTCTCCCGTCTGGGTGATCCCAGGAATACCTGCCCCTCTTGAATAGAGGGCTTCCAAATGACTCCTACTCAAGTAGATAGATCACTGTCTATATATGCTCCTCTCTAAGAGTATCTATACTATCCTCATCCATTATTTGGGTCCCCTTGCACATCTCAAAATTCTATGCATCCATTAGATTGATTAACTTTGCAAATAACTGGCAATGGCTTTGGTAGGAGCCTAACTATAGAAAGATGTAGAAAATGGTGAACTTTTAGGCCATTATTTAGGGATCTATGAAGAAGAGTCTAATGAAATTAGTTTCAATCAGAAACAAGTATAGCTGAAAGGCACACTGCAGGATACCACCAATGGGGGTGGGCAGCTCCCAAACACATCGTCATTATGGGATGGCTTGCAGTATTTCATAATGAGTCCTTTGCTTTTACCTTAATGAAAACAGGTCATGTAGATAATGTTGTTAATGATATCTTTCCCCAAAAAACAAATTTAAATCTATTCCCAAAATACGACCATTCATAACTTAAAAATAAGATCAGAAAAGTAGGAATAATAAAATGGAGGGTTAAAAGATAATATAAAAAAGTGATAAATTATGACTAATATATATTATGCATTATAAATAATATGCATAATATATAATATATAAAACACATGTTAAGAATTTTAACTCTACATTGAGGGAACCAGGAAAATTTTACAACAGATTCAAAGGAGAAGTAAAAGTGGGACAGAGAGAGAGAAGATGAACGAATAGGAAAGTGACAGAGAGTAAAGGAAACGTATTTATATGTAGACTCAAAACTGAATTTTTCAGGGAGGAGAAGAGGGTTTCGAGGAGACCCAAACCCTGGATGGGGAGTTAACAGAACTTCTAAAGAACAGAATTGATTTGTGCATCCATAGGCAAGAATTATTTTGCATTACTGTCAGTTACCTAAAACTTACAAAATTATTAAACAGCTCAAAGGTAATGAAGAGCAAACTGAAAATGTGTGCTTTAAATGATGCATAATTTTCCATTGGAGACACCTAGTAATGTTTTCGGTTTATTCCAAACTTCTTTGCAGAAATAAGAGTATTACAATTTAATAAACACATTTGCGAGAGCAAAGACTTTTACAGCTCTAATTGAACTACACTGAATGATGTCCCTGCTAATTGCTTAACAACGCACTGATTATATTGGAACTAGCTTCAGCTTGCTCATTTTGAACAAAGGCTCTTCAGCAAACTGCTTGAAAACCTCATCCCCCCCCAACCCCGCTTAAAGAGATCATAGCAAACAGTGCATGACAATATTTTAAATACAACTAGGTGAATACATATGTAAATGTATAAAGTTATTATGCCTCAGAAAGCAGGTGAAGGCATATAAAATACATTGTTTACCTTATTTTTGTTTTAAGGAGTGGGAACACGCGCTCATAGCACAAAGCAAGGCACCTCAGAGGCTCACCTGCGTTACACGTGAAGCTGAGGAGCTGGGATGTGGGACCTTCAGGGGACGCTCCCCAGACAGCCTTTCCAGACTCCCTGGGGCCCAGTCAGAGAGCACACTTCTCTTCTCACTTCTCCCCACCTCCACATTGCACATCTCTGCCACAAACCCCCATCATTAGCGTTGGAAAGGCATCGTCACCCTGTTACCATAATTTTTAACAGAATGAGTGAAGTTTGAGAATCATGGTGCAAGAAAACATTCCATTAAAACCAGAAACAGACATTAAAAGATCCATTATCCTCATTAATTATCATCTCACAACACTTTTAAGATGTTAAAGCAATGCAAGCAACAAGCATAAAAAATTGTTCAAACTCATTAATAAACCAAAGATTTAAATCAAAGTATGATGTCATCATTTGTCTATCAAGTTGGCAGAGATGCTTGTTTGTTTATATGTATATATTTTAGATTATTTTAATGAAACTATATAGTATTTCTAAAGCGGTAATTTTCAGACATAGGGAATTATGTTATTCTGATCCGCTTGTGTGAATTATTTTCTTCTTAAAAATGTATCTTGCCTTTTATCTCTTCATTTCGCTTTCAGATATATTGAAGAAGGATATTTAATCAGTGATAAAATATTAATATATAAGAATATACATTACAAAATCACTTATAGCAGTTAAAAAACAGAAACTATCACATGCCCCAGAATATTTCATTAGATGAAAAAATATTAAAATTATGGGAAATGTTCATGATACTGTGTTAAAAAAAAAATCAGCTTCACAGTATGATTCCAAAAGTTCATTACTGAGGAGAAGGTGAGGCCTACAGTTCCCTAAACCCACTTCCCACGTGGACGAGAGTTGGACTCTCCACAAGAGGTGAGCTGCCCAGAGTTTCCTGAGAACCAGGTGGTTTGCAGGTCGGCTCTGGAGAGACACCTGCTTTGTTGATGCAGGCGGAGGAGGCTGGTGCTGGCCTCCTGACCTGCGGTTCTGCAGCCCTTCCCACGGTTACACACGTCTTTTGAGTCCCTTTATTAAAACCTTGGCTCCTGGTACACATAAGGAGGCCTCTATTGTACTGTTCAAACTCTGACTCATAATATCAGGATTGCAAAGGTAATGATACTTAAGTTTGGGCATTCAAGAAAAAATGTTTCTCTTACATTCTCAAGATACCCAGTCATTTATTACAAATAACCCTGAGGAATTTCAGGGCACATTTAGACTTTTCTAAGCATAGTTCTTCAGCATTGTCTGAATTTAATCCAGAATTTCTCCTAATTCAAACATTCTGTCCATTCTAATTTCAACAATCTCCTAAACTGGATGTTTTGGATGATCTTGTCCATTTACAGCAATTCTCTATCCTTTATATTTTATTCCCTTTCTTTTCCTCATGATAGATAAATATGTGCAGGACAGAGACACACTTTGTCCTCATGGAAAAGCAGGAACAAAGGGATCTCCGCTGTCTTCGTTATTGGCGTTGATTGGCCATTTTGGTGAGATGCTCTGTTGGTGAGTGTATGGGGAAAAAGCCACTTTCCTACAGTGTTGGAGACAGTTTGTTGAAAAGTTTTTGCAGGTAATTTGGTAATATCTTTAAATTATAAATGCACATGTCCTTTGTCTCATCAATTCCACTTGCAGAATTTTATCCTACAGTTATACAGTATTGGCAAATGGCATATGAACAAAAATATCCCATTCATCATTTTTTTAATAAAAGAAATATTTTAGAAACCATCTAAAAGCATATCATAAAAAAAGAAAAGTGCACGCTTAAAGTAACTCTGGGAGAGATAATAAGTAACATACAATGCTGGTTGCATCCTGGGAGGGGCATTGCAAGATGGGGTACAGAGTCAGGAAGGGGAATTTTAGTGTAAGACCTTTCTGTCTTTTGAATTTTGAACTATGGAAATGTACTTCCCTGCCAAAATAAATTAATTAAAATTTATAAAGCTAAAAATAAAATTTCTCCCCAGTGTTTCAGCCATAGAAGGGTCTTGTGGTCACAAGAAAACAAAAGGAAGAAAGAAAGAAAATTGATTCCTGACCCCCTTCTGTCATATTTCTTTAAACAATCTTTCAGGATAAAAGACACTGGAATTTCCATATTGGCCAGCAGCTGTCTTTTAGGAAGCTGGCTGATCTAGTTCAGGGTTTGGAAAGCTTTTTCTGTAAAGGGCCAGAAAGCAAATATTTTAGGCTTTAAGGGCTATGAGGTTCCTTTCACAACGACTCAAGCTGGGCCATTGCAGCATTAAAGCTGCAAGGTGCGAGGGGTAAGGTTGTGGCTGTGTCCCAGGGACTGTTTTACTTACTTTTTCCTTACAAAAGTCAGCAGGCCAGATTTCACCCACAGGATTGCACTTGTTGACTGAAAAAAGTACACAACCTAAAAGTTGAGAATTATGTTTTATTTGGTGAACAAAACTGAGGACTTGAGGCCGGGACACAGCCTCTGAGATGGCTCTGAGGGACTGCTCGGAAGAGGTAAGGGGGAACCAGGATATTTAAAGAGTTTTTGCAACAAAGACCAAGTAGCCGGAGCTTCAAAAGATTACTATTAATTAAAAAAAATATATATCTCTCTCTAGTTAATGAATTTAGCACCTTTCTACATATAGGAAGATGCAGGAGTCTGGGCTCATTGAAATCATTCCTTTGATCGGCATCTTAATTCCCTAGGTCCAGTATCCTATGTTTCTCCATCCTGAATGCCCTCAGGGTGTACAATGGAGGTGACTGCAGGGGCTGAGGGCTTGATGGATGCAACATCATTTGTTCACTGATATGGCAGGTGACGTTTTTCCTTCACACACTCCAGTTACTATTCTTGGCTGTTAATCTGTGAAATGGGAAAAGAAAGGAATTTAGGAAGGTCTCTATATCAACGGTCTAGTTTTTAGCATTATTATCGTCTATAAATTTATAATTTGAATGTTAGAAGCTAAATATTAACTCTTTCTGTTTGAATTCATACATCAATAATTCTAAACTTTCCTGAAGGAAATAGATGCTTCTAGCCAAACAAGGGGAAATCAATGAGGAAAAGCAAAACAGAAGAGCTCATTTATCCATTTTGAACTGTAATCTCTCTTGTTTTTACTTAAGAGCTTTATTGATATAATTTACGTACCATAAATTCACTCATTTTAAGTGTACAAATCACTTAAGTTTAGTACATTTATGTAAGATCAATTTTAGAACATTTTCATCACCTCAGAAGAACACTGGTACACATTTGGCAACTGCTTCTTATAGCCAACCCTATCCCAGGCAACTACTAATCTACTTCTGTCTCTGTAGTTTTTTGTTTTTTTGTTTTTTTAATCTTTATTGGAGTAAAATTGCTTTACAATGGTGTGTTAGTTTCTGCTTTACAACAAAGTGAATCAGCTATACATATACATGTATCCCTATATTTCCTCCTTCTTGCATCTCCCTCTCACCCTCCCTATCCCACCCCTCTAGGTGGTCACAAAGCACTGAGCTGATCTCCCTGTGCTATGCGGCTGCTTCCCACCAGCTCTCTGTTTTATATTTGGTAGCATATATAAGTCCGTGCCACTCTCTCACTTCATCTCAGCTTACCCTTCCCCCTCCCTGTGTCCTCAAGTCCATTCTCTACATCTGCCTCCTTATTCCTGTCCTGTCCCTAGGTTCTTCAGAACCTCTTGTTTTTTAGATTCCATATATATGTGTTAGCATATGGTATTTGTTTCTCTCTTTCTGACTTACTTCACTCTGTATGACAGACTCTAAGTCCATCCACCTCACTACAAATAACTCAATTTCGTTTCTTTTTATGGCTGAGTAATATTCCATTGTATATATGTGCCACATCTTCTTTATCCATTCATCTGTCAATGGACACTTAGGTTGCTTCCATGTCCTGGCTATTGTAAATATAACTACAATGAACATTGTGGTACGTGACTCTTTTTGAATTATGGTTTTCTCAGGGTATATGCCCAGTAGTGGGATTGCTGGGTCATATGGTAGTTCTATTTTTAGTTTTTTAAGGAACCTCCATACTGTTCTCCATAGTGGTTGTATCAATTTGCGTTCCCACCAACAGTGTTTTCTGGACATCATATTGTACAAATGGATGGTACAGTACATGGTCTTTGCTGTCTTCCTTTACTTAGCACAATGTTTGTGAGGTGCATCCATGTTTTGCATGCATCAGCACTTTATTCCTTTTCATTTCTGAATATTATTTCATTGTATGGATATACCAATTACATTGTCCATTCCCCAGTGTGTGGACATTTGAGTTGTTTCTACCTTTTGACTATTGTGAACGATGCTACTATAACCATCTATGAATAATGCTACTCTAACCATCCACTTACAAGTCATTGAGTAGATATGTGTTTTCATTTCTCTTAGGGAAAGCCTAGGGGTAGAATTGGTAGGTCATATAGTAAATTTATATGTAACTGTTCAAAAACTGTGAACCCGTTTTCCAAGGTTTAAACCAGTTGTAATCTGGTTTGCCAGATTACATCTCCAGCTGCAACACGTGAGGGTTCAAATTTCTCCACATTCCCACCAACAATTATTATTGTTTGTCTTATTATTTATGTCCATTCTACTGAAATGGCATCTCATTTTGATTTTAATTTGCAATTCATTAATGACGAACAGTGTATAATTTATTTCCTTATATGTTTTGACATAGTTTTAATTATATGTATTTAAATGTATATTAAAAAGGTTAGAGGATATAGCAGTGGTTTTCACTGGGCGGTGAAAGTATGTGTGATTTTTATTTTTAATTTTTTCCTATTTTAAAATTAAAAATGTATCAGATAAAAGACATTATAACTAATGACATTCTAGTAATGCTTACTCCTCACTATATTATAGAATTTAGTGTTACAAGCTAGTACTTTTCAGGATGACCTTCTAGAACCAGCTACGCCACTACTGACAGCTGATGTTCTCAGCTTGTCCTCTTGGGACATCCATGAATAACAGCCTTAGATTTTTTGCCAAGTCTTAATTTCTCTATTGACTTTGATTGTATATACTTCAACTATTTATGGGTCAGGCTCTATGCCCTAGTTCTGGCACTGATCCCAGGTGTTCGATTCTTTCCCAAACTCTATATACAAAATATTGCCAACATTGGTACTGGTAGTAATGATCTTTTATAGACTTCTGATTTTGTATGGTGTTAAATAAGGCTCATTTATGACTCTTTCTTTTGAATCAAAGTTTGTAGGTAAACTGTATTCTTCTCTCTGCTCAATTTACCCCAATCTTTCAGTATATGTCTCTTTACTAACAGGTGATTTGGAAGCCAGCATAGAAATATAAAGCAACAGGAAAATATAGTCAAGAAAAGATTGGAAGAAGTTAGAATCAGAAAACCATTCTTGGCAATACACCATCCCACCCAGGTACTGCAGGAGCCGCTCTTCCTCAGCATCTAGTCTGCTGGATCTACTGGAGGGTCAGGTTTCTGGGGGTCATACCCAGGCCAGGGCATCAGCTCCTGAGTTCCAGGAGGTGTCAATGCCTTATGAGCTGGGACGTGGAAAACAGTGAGGTTTGCCTTGGACTCTTGCAGGTGAACTCAAATGTCTTTCCACATATCCTGACCCCACAAGGGCTTATTCGCGATCAACTTGGCTTCTCATTGTCCAAGACATAGGGTCAGTCCTTCTAGAACAGCCCAACTGTCAATGCAAAGGGTTAACGGCCAGGGCTCATGAGTGACCACCAGCCAAACTGCTCTGAGTTCAGCCCCCTGGCTGCTGCAATCCGTTCCCGTTTTCCATCTAAGTGGTACTGATGATGGGCAGAATAGCAACTGCCATCCACTTGGATGAATTGCCTCACGTAGATCTACTGTATCCGTGTAACAGGCATCAGCAGGGGTCTCCCACGTTTCCTCTCTACAGGCCTAGTGCCTACTCTTCAGGGCCTAGGAGCTCCCACATTCCTAGAGACAGTGGGCTGGGGGACAGAGGACAGGGAAACAGGCAGAATAGGCATCAACACTTAGTCAACATGAGAGTCTGAGCCCTGGCGGAAGCGGGTAGATAGAACGTATTCTCAGCCACCCCTTGATAGGGAGGGAAGCTCTTACCATGAGATGCTATTGCCCTATGTGGGGTACATTGGGTTTCTGTCTCCTTCCAGAGCTGAGACAAAACTCCTCTAGGCACTCTCTCCTTCTGTCATCTTGGCCACAGTGCCCAACACATACATGTCAGACTCACGGACACATCTGTTTCTAAGGGTGGCCCAGCTTGGGAGGTACCAAGCTTTCACCTGCTTCCGTAGCATTTTGTTTCTCAAAGGCGGCTTGCTGCCTGGATCCCCACTTCCACACGGTACATTTCTTTACCAGGAGGTAGAGGTGGACGCACTGTGCCTGGTGGGGAATAAAAGTCCTCCCTGAACCCCAAATCGCTACATAGCCTTGTACATCTGTCATGTTCTTAGAGGATGGATAGGCCTGCCCCTTATCAGTCACAGCTTCTGGCACAAAGTGCGTCTCACAGACCAAACGACTCTCAAAGCTTTACAGCAGTGCCCGGGTCTTGAATTTTGGGTGGGTTCACTTCCCATCTTCTCCCTCACAGATGTTCCAGCAAAGTCTGCAGAGTGTCCCACCACAGAGGCAAGCCTTCGTGTGTTAACATTATATCATCAGCATAAAGGGCCCGCTTTACTGATGTGGAAAGAAAACGTGGACAGATCTCAGGCTACCGTCCAGGACGTGTGGTGAGGCCAGGCAGGGGGCCTTGGGGAAGTATCTGAAAGGTCCCTTGTGTCCCTCCCAGACGCTGGCAAATCGATTCTGTGACTCAGTCGCCAGGGGAGGACTGAAAGAGACATCTGTTGAGTGCAGTGCTTCGTGGCACACTCCTAGGACCACGGCTAAGGCACCTAAGATGCGGACAGTGTTGGGTACAGCTACACGGGGGGGGCCCCACCTTGTTCAGTCCTGGGTAGCCCACGGCACCCCCACAAGCCAGCTGGCTTTTCACAGCTCCAACCAGCTTTAACGGTACAATACCCACACGTACATTTCTTGGATAGTTTCTCCTCTGTCCTGCTCCCAGGCAGTTTCCATTATTCTTTGCTGGTTACCACTCTCAGCATGGGTGGTAGGCTAACAGTCCCCAGTTGGCATGTCAGCACCGGTTTGATTACTCTAACACAGAGGCAGAGTTTACCGGCAGAAGTTGCAGAGATTGACCTCGTAAGACATCAGTGCCCAAAATGGTCTCTAGTTTTGGAGGGATGGAAACCACGTATTCTCGTAGGGGAGAACGTCCACTTTGCAGACTCAAAGGGACCTCCTGACTATTACCATTTGCCCCCAGACCCATCGATGGTGCTGAGGGCTCCAGGAGACTTCTGAGGGTGACCACGTGTTAAAGCACACTCAGCGTCAGAACCATCACCTTTGGTTTACCTTTGGAGGACTGATGAATGGTGACCGCCACATGGGGCCTCCTATCGACCCCCAGTGGCCCTCGCTTGGAGGCGATCTTGGCCTGCATACTATACCTGGGAGGTGGGAGGCACCCATCCTGAATAGGAGTGTACCCCTGAGGCCTCTGCTGGGGCCAGCGGGCATGAGGGATGGTAGGGCAGATGGGGCAGGTCTGAACTGTTGTTCAGGTTTAAGCCTTTCCACAGGCCAACCCACTCAACAGTGTTGAGTTATCCGTCTATCTATTCAGGTGGGTCCCTGCAGCAAAGGGGTCAGACCACGTTTGTTGGACCCTGTAGAGCCGACTGGGTTAGCCTCTGGCTTTCCAGGCTCCCTCTCTGTCTCAGGTCTTTCCCACAGCCCATACCCATTCCCAGGACCTGTTAGTTTCCCCCAGATGAGCAATGGACTGCCCAATACAGGAAATGTCTTGTCCCATGATGACTGGGCTTAGCATCAGTCCCATACCATATCCCAGGATATCAGCGTCCCATACCAGGTGCTGGGTGAGGACTGGAGTATCTTAACTTTCATTCCTGCAGTGAATGTGTTCCAATCAGGACCTTCAAAGACAGGGGCATAGATGGCCTCATTCCCAACTCCCTGTGGATTTGTTGCATCTCTTCTATAGATGCCCAGGGTCCCACATGCCCAGGCAGCTTCCCTTCATTGGGCCAAGCCTCCCTGCAGGATGGAACAATCCAATCTCTAAGAGCCAGAGTGCCTAGATCCTATCAAGCCCCATGCAGGCACAGCTGGAGGGCAGGGTGTGCAGAGAAGGTGCTCGTTTTCTCTGCCTGCCTCCTCCCTGGTCAGAGAAATGCCATCCCCTCCCTTATCCCATTGCCTGCACTAACCACAACTGGATAACCATTTATGCACATCTGGATAACTTTCCCTGGTCTTTTGTGGGAACTTGGCAGCTATATCAATAAACTCAGTGGGTGTATATTATCTCCATCATGAATGTTTCCTGAGTGGGGGGCTGCCCCGCTGGCTGCGTTGCTGCGGCTGTCCTTCTGCCTTCCTTTGTATTAGGGGTGGGCTGGCACCAGGCGTTTTGTACATTTCCTCATCAATCGCAGCATCTTCCTCTTCACTCGCATCACTTTCCCAGGTGTTTCACCTCTGAGCGTCTCAATCAAGCTCTGTCGCAGGTGCTCAGACCTTAATCTGCGGCAGTTTGCACCCACCTCACTTTGCAGAACAGCAGGCTAAGGTCTCTGATTTACCTTCTTGTGCTCTGTGTCCTGGCTGACTCAACAACTGTTGCTTAGAAACCTGGTGTAACTGGAAACCAGCCCCCATACAAGGGGGTCAAGGAGAGACCAAAGAAAGAGGCAGACCACTCAAGGGAACTCACATAGGAGGCTTGTGGGTAGATCTCTGCCCCACATATCAGAATCCTAAAAGTTTATATGGAGGACTTAACTGAGTTCAGTCATGTACACAGCCCAGATGGTCTCATCATCACATCACTATCTCAAGGCTGTATCCTTGGGGCAGCATGTGGGGGCAGGAAAAGCAAGCGGATGTGCATCCCAAGGACAGGGGAGGGGGTGAGGAGCCTCTGATTGCCCAGGGCCAGCTCTTGGGTCAACCAGGGGTCAGTCTTCTCCATGACCTTCTCCAAAAGGCATTGCCCATTTTGGTACAACTTCCCAGGCCGTGCATCTCTCCAGCCTTCATTCTGTAGATAAAGAGGCACAGGTGAGAAGATGCCCACAGAAACTAGGTTTGGTCTCAAAATGTCATTAAATCTCTTGACAAATGATTGTTGGAAAGAACACTAAATCTCACCTACCAAATTGATTGAATTTTAATTCAACTTCTTAAAAAGTTTGATTTCTTTTTTAAAATTTTATTTTATATTGTAGTATGGTTGATTTACAATGTTGTGTTAGTTTGATGTGTACAGCAAAGTGATTCAGTTATAACATATACATATATCCATTCTTTTTCAGATCCTTTTCTGCTATAAGTTATTACAGAATATTGAGTAGAGTTCCCTGTGCTATAGAGTAGGTGCTCGATTATCTATAATATTTTATATATAGTAGTATGTATATGTTAATCCCCAACGCCTAATTTATCCCTTCCCCCGACCTTTCCCCTTTGGTAACCATAAGTTTGTTTTCTATGTCCGTGGGTCTGTTTCTGTTTTCTAAAGTAGTTCACTTTTATCTTCTTTTTAGATTCCACATATAAATGACATCATATGATATTTGTCTTTCTCTGAATGAAATAATGCGCTTTGCAGCAACATGGATGGACATAGAGATGATCATAGTAAGTGAAGTAAAGTTTAATTCCTAAGAGTCTTCATAGCTGACCTGGTTTTCCCTGTGCTGCCCTGTAACTCAGTCACCTATCCAACACAGAGCTTCTGATTAGTTAACAAGCTAAGGTTGCTGCAGATTCTTTAGCTCATTCTCTGTGTGGTTATGTGTTTCTGTTTTATTTCTTTTAGATAAAAAGTCTGTTAACTAGTTCTTTCTTTCTGTATTCTCTCTGTCTCTACAATATTAGTGACCTATGGATTTACTTTGCCTTTAATCATCTACTTCTTCTTGGCTTATCTCTTGAAAGAAAAATCCATATACCACCTCTGACTAGAGTTTGTTTTGTTTGAGGAATTCAGGCAATTCTCTTTAAATCTTATTAAACATGCTCTTATAGTCTTAGTTGGAGTGAGGCGGTGTTAGGTTGCTATGAAACCAGACTCAACAGGATCCCTGCAGGCCAGGCCCACAGATGCCGAATCAAAGGTCAAAAAGTAACTTCCCACGTGTAAGAAGGACAGCCCAATTCCATGAGTTCTTTCTTCTTTTCTCATTCTGCCTTCAGGGAAACACGCCTGCCCCACACTACCCTCTGCGCCTAAATAAACAAATATGTCTTTCACTTTATTTATTTATTTTTAACATCTTTATTGGAGTATAACTGCTTTACAATGGTGTGTAAGTTTCTGCTTTATAACAAAGTGAATCAGCTATACATATACATATATCCCCATATCTCCTCCCTCTTGTGTCTCCCTCCCACCCTCCCTACCCCACCCCCCTAGGTGGTCACAAAGCACCGAACTGATCTCCTTGTGCTATGTGGCTGCTTCCCACTAGCTATTTATTTTACATCTGGTAGTGTATATAAGTCCATTCCCTCTCTCACTTCGTGCCAGCTTCCCCTTCCCCCTCCCCGTGTCCTCAAGTCCATTTTCTATGTCTGTGTCTTTATTCCTGACCTGTCCCTAGGTTCTTCAGAACCTTTTTTTTTTTAGATTCCATATATATGTGTTAGCATATGGTATTTATTTTTCTCTTTCTAACTTACTTCACTCAGTATGACAGACTCTAGGTCTACCCACCTCACTACAAATAACTCAATTTCGTTTCTTTTTATGGCTGAGTAATATTCCGTTGTATATATGTGCCACATCTTCTTTATCCATTCATCTGTCGATGGACACTTAGGTTGCTTCCATATCCTGGCTATTGTAAATAGAGCTGCAATGAACATTGTGGCACATGACTCTTTTTGAATTATGGTTTTCTCAGGGTATATGCCCAGTAGTGGGATTGCTGGGTTGTATGGTAGTTCTATTTTTAGTTTTTTTCAGGAACCTCCATACTCTGTCACTTTAAGTTCTTCCTCACTTGATGACGTAATACAGCTCTCAAATAAAGATATTCTTGTGGGAGCTGCCCTTCTTCTTCTACCCCAGGAACACAAGAACAGGAATGAGAGCTACACGTGTATCGTGATAACTATATAAATATGGACAAATTTCTGTAACTACATATATTTCTAACTATATGGCCATTGACTGATTACTGGGTGCAAGCACTTATTTGCCATCTCATTTCATGTTTAGGACTCCATGAATTGAATAATATTAGTCCTGCTTTATGGATGAGGGACAGGAGACATAATTCACCAAGTTCAAATCTCGTTTGCTTCATCATTATATAGGGCTGAATGTTCTCTGGGATTCACCCATCCTTTGATTCTCTCTCTCTCTCTCCACACACACACGTCCCACACACAAGGCATGGATCTCTCTGCATTTGTATATAGAGAATTATTCATGACCATCTCTGCAGGAATGTCTCATAAGAGCCTCAAGCTCAACCACCCAGAATAAAAGGATCAAGGCCCTTTTATTCTCCCCACTTCTAGTTGTGCCCACCTGATCAACTCCACATCCCTTTAGTACAGAGCATGTAACTTGTGCTCTCTTAAGAGTGAGTATATAATTTTTCACTCAAATCAGGACACTTTTGATTGAAAGGGCCACAAACTGGTCAGGCATAAGGGCAGGTCAACTGAGACTGTCACCTACAAACAGGTCCAGGTCAATCTGCGGACTAGGTATTTGTAATACCAACACTGCTTGCCCTCACCTATCAGCTATTTAAACTTTACATGGCCCAGTATTTTCTTTGTTTCCGTTTCCCTCCTTTTCTCTCTGAGTCATTTTCCCAATTAATTTCTACTTATCCTAAAAGATGTTCTTTTTTTTTTCTAAATTATCTACAGCAAAACTTTCTCATGTCTTTGATGTGTTCACATAGAAATGTGTATTTGCCATTATAACAACATTTGTCAAACTGTATTGAATCCTCTTTGTTCTATCTCCCCACTGACCTTTAGTTTCCTCGGTGTCTCAGTGACCACCTCGTCCCTGGTGCCTAGCAAAATACTTGGATCAGTAGAGACTCTCAAAAAATCCTTTAGGAATGCTAAATGAATGTGATACAGCAATCAGGGTGATACAATTGCCCAGATACTTAAACTCCCTTTTTACCTTAATTTAAATTCCTTTACTGGGCTTCATACAATGCCATCCTTGTCTGGCTTTGGTGCATCCCATCCGTGGTGATGGCTTATTCTCTTGCTCTTTCCACTTTCCTTCACATTTAACAACATAACTCACTCATCAAGTGGGGTTGCATTCACACTGAAACCAAAGATGTATTTAATGTGCATAACTAACACACTTATACAAATGTGATCTTAATTTTTAAAACTATACCTTAACCCCAAATTTTAAACTGTGAAAAGACTTTTATAATATCTTTCTCCTCTAAGACATTTTTAACTCACTGTAACTTTAAAAAATGCTGTCTTCCCTAACGGAACATTTTGCAAAACTGCTCAGGTCATGAGAAATAAGGAAAGAGTAAGAGATTGTCCCAGGTAGGGGGCTTCTAAAGAGAGATGATGATTTAATGCAACAAGGTACATTGGACTGGATCCTGAAAGAGAAAAGACATTGATGGAAATGCTGATGAAATCCAAATAAAGTCTGAGCTAAATTTTCAATATTATACCAATGTTACTTTCTTAATTTTGATCAATATACCATGGTCTGGAAGATGTTAACGTTAGGGGTGGGTGCTGAGTAAAGGTAAGTGGAAACTCTTCTATAAATCTAAAATTAATTCAAAATAAAAAGTTAAAGAATTTGGGGGTTACCATTTTTGCTTCAAAGTTATGGGCCTCCACCGCAGGCCAGATTATAGGGCTGGAAACTGAGCCAGCCACACTGGACTAAGAAAGACACAGTGGGCAAGCACCCAGAGGCCTGGGTCAGGAGAGTGAAATGAGCACCAGAGTCTACTCGGGAAGCAGAATTATTGTAACGAGAGGTCACCAACCAGGAGGCAAATCTAGGGACCTCTAGCAGGAGTACATTTGGGAGAATCTGGACTCAAAACCTCAAGAACAACTATCAGACCTGACATAAGAAATAGGATTTAAAAGCAGACTATTTGGAGCAATTTCCCTGGATAAGGTTTGTTTACATCAGTGTCCCTGGAGGAGGAGTGAAGTTCTGATTCTTGAGGACACGTGGACCCACCTTAAAGGCACAGCTACCTGCATTTCCCCACCGTGCATTCTTTCCTTATTACTTTACTGCACCGTAAGTCCCCTACATATGAACCTTCAAGTTGAGAACCTTCAAAGATGCAAACGTGCATTCGCATGTCCAATCACGTAAGTTATTTCAAGTGTCTGGCGTACATTGTCACGTGCGTGCATCCTCTAAAGTGGTTGTGCTTTTGTGTACTTTACTGTACGGTACTGTATAGAGTACAGTAGCACAGAATCTTTATTTCAAGCCCAGGATGTCTGGAAGCAAGCATGAAAGCAACGGTGATGTAGCTGGTACTGTTAAGAAGTGCCAAGCGATAACTATGGAAATAAAAGTGAAAATAATTGAGAGTGGAGCAAGGTGAAAGGATCACAGACCTCGCTCAATTCTTATAACCTTGAATTCCTTGCTGTGCAACATGAGGAGGTTACTAATGAAGACCTGATGGAATTGGAGGCCCAGAGGAAGGATGAAGGGAGACAAGAGGAAGAAGTAACTGAAGAACCGAAGAGATTCACGCTGAAGGAAATGGCAAGGGGATTTTCTTTATCTGAGGAGGCACTGTTAGTTTTTGAGGCACAGGATCAGAATGTGGAACGGTACACGAAGGTTGCAGCAGCCATTCAGAAGGCAATGCAGTCCTACCGTGTCATCTATGATGAGAAAAAAAGAGCTACTACCCAGACATCACTGGATCATTCTTTCAAGAGGGTAGATAGAATTGAATCCAGCAAGGAACCAGAACCTGTGCCATCAATGTCAGGCATGAGTGAAATTGCAGCTTGCCCTCCATCTCCTATTGCTGACGATCTTTCAGCTCTACCATCTCCCACCCCCTCTCCCTCCTCCAGTCAGTAACTCTTCTTGCAGTAACTCTTCTTGCCTGTTCACTCAATGCCAGCCCCTGGATGCCAGCTGTTGTACTGTATTACTGTACCTTTCAAGGTACTGTACTGTAAGACTAAAAATGTTTTATTTTTTGTTTTTTTTTGATGTATTATTTGTGTGAAAAGTATTATAAACCTATTACAGTATAGTACTATATAGCCGATTGTGTTAGTTGGGTACCTAGGCTAACTTTGTTGGACTTACTAACACGCTCTTGGAACAGGACTCGTTTGTTTGTAGGGGACTTACTGTACATTTTATAATTAGACCATCTGATGCATATCTCTGTTTCAAGGGCACTTAAGGTTGATCCTGCGTGAATTTAGAGAAGACAAAATGCAAAGAGCAATGAACTTTACTGTTGAGCTGTCTGGGGCTGATCCTGTTAGGCTGGACCCCTCTCCATGTTCACTCATATTTATCAAATAATGTTAGTACAGTGTTACTGCCGAGAACACATGGATAAGGAGAGACAGAAATTCAAGGGAAGCAAGGCAATATTCTATAAAAAGATTACTGAATTAAATTAAATTGCACCTTCCAAAATAATGCATTCCAAACATTTTACTATATTGCTCTATATATTCTTTTTGAAAGTTTAATAAAAATGTTTAATTTATTATAGCATAAGATAGTGAGCCAGTGATGTGAGCTATTGTCATAATTATTATTTTCCAAAATCAAGAAATGTTGAGGGTTATAATTGCTCAAGTGATTTTTATTACTTTTGCTATTCATATAATAATTTTGCAGTCTCTTAGAGAAATGTCATATATTTAACTAGGAACATCACATTTTAAGTTCATGTGAAAGAAGCCATTTTTGATATGAACAATTATTGCAGTTTTCTAAAGTATAATAATTCTATTTTTTAGAACTTCTATTTTTCTAGAAAGTTCCAAAGGAGGTATATAAAAGTTTGCCTCTGAAAAGATTTTTCTCCTTTCTGAAAAAAATACAGCCACAAAACTGTGCCTGTTTATGACATAAGCAATATTAAGATTTGCTATATAGTTTCTGGTGGAATGACAGAGCTTGCTAATAAAAACATACAAGACATCATTAGCCTATCGCTTGAGTTACAAAACTAAAAAAAAATAACCAAGTAAACCAATTCTGAGTTAATACCATAATCAAAAAGTAAGGTCAGATTTTTGTGCTGTTTTTGCTTATTTCAATGCAATTATTTCCAAACATTAAATATTTGAGCAATATTTGGTCCTAGCAAACATGTAAAATCCAAAAAAAATTCAAAATAAAATTTTAGATTTGAATGTTAAATTTTCTTTAAGAAATATTGTTATTCATTCTTTGTTCATAGCTATAAATAATCCCTGGAGCCTTACTCTGACTATATTGACTTTTTTAAGTATTTTTTTCCTGATCACAAGATATATTATTTCTTTTTATATTCTTCCTCAATGAGCTAATTTAATTCTGTGTCTTGGACTATCCATTTGTCCTCTGATGATTCTGAAATTTCTTATTACTCCGGTGTGTTACCTGACTTTCAGTCTATATTCATATCTAGTGTATGTGTATATGTATGTACATATTGCTATGTATAATGTGCATACATATATCAGGAACACACTATATTTGCATATACATGTAGTTCAAAAGCATGCTATATATCTGTATACACATTTATATGCATATAATTATCACAGTCTATTGACACATGTACATATAAGAATATAGGTACATAACTAGTACTCAATTCTCCTTTGCTACAGGTTGTCTTTAGTATTCCAGTACACTTACACTTCTACTAATTTAATTGCATTTTTATCATAATTTCAGTTGAATATGTTACCAATCAATCTATGACAAACTTTACCATTATGTAATTCATCTAATCATTTCATAGAAGAATGAAATATAAGGGAATAAAGAGAGCTAATAATTTGGAAAAACTTAAGTAAAGGATTGTCCAAAATAATTTGTCCAAATTAGGAGTGAGCAAATTATCTATAAAAAACTGGGAAACATCTACAAGCAATGTACACTCATATTGTCACTCATATTGTTTTGCAAATACCTAAATACTGGCTACACTTTAAAGAAATAAAGACAGGAAATAAAAGATGTTGTACTGTGGGTATGAATTAGTCAGGACTCCAATTACCAGGCTCTCATGCAAAGAAAAACCTGGATCTCTTGTTAAAAATTTGGCAAATAAATATACATATACATTAAAAGTTTAAACAATATGTTACTTTTGTGCTGCCTCTTTTTAAGCAGTTCTCGGCTTAACCAATCAAAACACTTAGAACAACAGCTAGGAGAATTGTGTATACGTGTGTGTATGTGTGTATATATGTACACACACACACACAAGTATACAATCATATTTATACAAACACATAAACACACAGGCACACATACATATATGGATGTGTATATTATATAACATGTATACACATACCTACACACATATGAACACGTGCGCATATATATTACATATAATCCATATGTATACACACATACACACCCACATTCCACACTGCATTGTTTTGAGTAATGTTTTCTTACATTTTAGATGGAGTAAAGTAAAATAGTACTGTACATTTTCTCATTGAAAGGAAGTCCCTTATTTCTTTGAAATCATAGCACACAGGGATGGAGGAGTGGCGACCAGGTGAAGAAATAGGTGTCTAGCTCAAGCCAGGACTCCTAGCGTCTCCTTTTGTTTTTGTTTCTTTCTTTGCCCCTTGCTCTGCCTGCACCATCAGAGATTACTGTCAAATTTAACATGTGGTATTGGGGGGAAAAGACCAAGGGATCTGGGAATTAACAATGGGGAGAAAACAAGTCCTGTGGTTCATGGGTAGGTTACTGAATCAGTTTTCTTTACATTACATTACATTTTCATCAGATAGAATCATTTCTGTTCCACGTTATACATTTTTCAATGCCTAAGTTATAAAAATGCTTGCTCTTACTGCTTTTCTTCTTTTTCTCTCTTTTTCTTTTCTTATGTATTTGTTTTGTGAATGTATTTCAAAGCTATGTTATTTGACACATTTCATGGTTTAATCTTTACTGCATATTTTATCCTTTATTAAAATTAAATGACAATGCCAAAATAAGAGAATAATTACAAATTTACACAAATTTGTTTTCTAAAAGCTTAAATTTGTCGTCTAGTATCTCTAATGAGAATTCCAGGTGTTACAAGTTATAAAATAAAACTGTAATTTAATAGGTGCACCACTTGGGGTTTTTGAAAACTCTGTGGTTTAACATGATGACTTTTATTACTAGCTGCCATTTTATGTTGGTATAATTTTTAATGATTTTTAAATGTTTAACAATTTAAAGAAACCATAAGGAGTCATTTTTACCATTTAAAAAATGCCCAAAAATCCTCTAAAAAATGTGTGTGAGTTTTGTCTTTAGAATCTCATTAACAATGTATTCAGTTAAAGAAAACCTAGTAGGCTCTGTTCTTAAAGCTTTATTCTAGCTCTCTTTTTTTTTTTTTTTCTGTAGGTTCCACAGCCTTTAGTCTCTGATCAGTTTATGTGTTACTTTATTAATATCATTTAAAGTATTTCTTAAACTATTGTAGAATATACAAAACTATTTATCAAAAGTTGACCCTAGGTCATGCATTCTTTCCTCTGTATCTTCCTGTGACTCGGTGTTCATGGCTTTAATTGCTGTGTGTTTATTATGCAGAGTACAGGAACTTGGCCTGATGATTGTGTTTGTGCACGTGGACATGTTTTGGGGTGTGTGTTAAGGTTGTGGTGAAGCTGGAAGAAAGAGTGGGGAGGGATGTCAAGATGGTATCACTTTGAACCTGATATTAATAAAAGTGCTTGGGTTTTATTTTTAAGAAATTAAATGACAATGCCAAAATAAAAGAATAGCTACAATTTTACACACAATGAGAATTTACAACTACTCAATTAACATACTATTATTTCTCCTACAATCTTGCCAAGGATGGATATTAGCATACCTTGTTTTTGGCAAAGATGGGTATAACTACCATGTGTGGATGTAGATATATTGAAGAGATAGAGACAGATACATTTCTTTAAGTAACTAGAACATATTTGAATACTTTGTACATGTTTATTAATAATTTGTATTCTTTCTTATATGAACTATGTAGTTACAGTTTTAATAATCCCCATTTCTCTCTTTTTTTTTTTTTTTCATTGCTATTTAGTGGTTCCTTACACTTGTGGAATAGTAATTTGTCATCTGCTCTGTGGGTTATAAATGTAATGTCCTATCCTGTCACTTGCCCTCAAAATTTTTGTTCTATTTTATTTTAGGGTAGGTTTTTAAAACATTAGCTATCACAAACTTTTCCTTTATGGCTTCTAGGTGCTTAGTCTCCTTAAGGATGCCAAAGGAGGAGATTTGTGGAGGGCTTTTAACATTATCTGTAAAGCTTAAATTATCAAAATTTATTTATTATGTGTGTAATTAAACTAATTAATCTACTCTCAGGAAACAAAATATTTTCTTCTAATTTTCAGCTAGCTTCATAATTTTGATCTTTACATTTGTGTTCTTGCATGAGACAGAAAGCTGTCTTCTATTTCCTAATTGGATATGAGAGTGTCAAGTTTTTAGTAGCTCACTATTATAACACAGATTTTAAATGTTACCATTATCATATATTAAATTCTTACGTATCTGCTTCAGAAATCTCTATTCTACCCCAGGGAGTCATCTGTCTCTTCCTGTCCCATATTGCCAGGCATCTGTGCTGCACGAGCCGAAGACCCCCTCTGCTCTGTTGGCAGTGCAATCTCTCAGTAAAACCTCTCCATCTATCCCAGATAAATATTCTGTCCTAGAACTTGACGGACAGACCACCGTGCTCTGAGGCACTGCTGTGAACGAGCCCATCAGGCTCAAAGTTCCGGCTCATCCCCCATCCTGTCTTCCATGCCTCCCACTTGGAAGGTGCTTTTGGAAACTCACAATGAGTCCTTAGAAAATCCCCACAGAGCTGAACTCTTTCTCGAATCTTCCAGACCGCCATGGATGGACGAGGGGCAGATGCCCTTCCCGAGTCATGCTCACTCCTTCCAAACTCTTATTTCCTTTTGGTCCTTCAAAAGCCCCCATTGCTTTGAGGCTCCTGATCGTAGGAACCACATGCCCGCTCTTCTTCTTCCTCTTCTCACTCCTATTTTGCTACTACCTTCCCTTCATTCACTAAAAATCTGAATTCCTACCTCATGATCTTCATTCTTGGCCCATTCTGGTCACTATTCATATTTCCTTTAAAATCCATCTGTCCAATTCCCAGTCTTCCTCTAGGACATGGATAGGTTTCTGGTCCCCTCACCCCATTCTCCCACCCCTGACTCTCATCATGAATCTTCTCAAACTGCAAATTCAAAAAATCCTCTTTCTACTCTGTCCTTCCAGCTTGTTTTAGTTACTTTTACAGGACAAATGTTCAACTTCATCAAGACCCCTCATAGATTGTTCTTGCCAGAGTTTTCATTACCTGTCTCCCGCATCAATTTCTTCTTAACCAGCTGTGATTCCATGATCCAAATGAAAATTACTATTTTAAAAACACCCATTGATGGTTAATTTTATGTGTCAACTTGACTGGGCCATGAGGAGCCCAGATATCCTGTTAAACTTTATTTCTGGGTGTGTCTGTGAGGATGGTTCTAGATGAGATTAACAGCTGAATCCATAGACTAGTAAAGCAGAAGGCCCTCTCCAGTGTGGACGGGCCTCATCCAGCCCACGGCAGACCTGGGCAGAACAGAAGGCTGAGTAAGAGAATTCTCACTCCACCTGCCTGTCTCTGAGCTGGGACATTGGTCTCCTGCCTTAAGACTTGAACTGGAACTCACACCATCGGCTCCCCCTGCCGGTTCACCAGCTTGCTGACTACACATCTTGGGACTCCTCAATCTCCACAATCAAGTCAGCAAGTTCTGCCCGTTTTTGTTTTTTTTTTTTAAACTTTGGGTTTATTTATTTATTTATTTATTCATTTATGGCTGTGTTGGGTCTCCATTTCTGTGCGAGGGCTTTCTGTATTTGTGGCAAGCGGGGGCCACTCTTCATCGCGGTGCGCGGGCCTCTCACTGTCGCGGCCTCTCTTGTTGCGGAGCACAGGCTCCAGACGCGCAGGCTCAGTAACTGTGGCTCACGGGCCCAGCTGCTCCGCAGCATGTGGGATCTTCCAAGACCAGGGCTCGAACCCGTGTCCCCTGCATTGGCAGGCATATTCTCAACCACTGCGCCACCAGGGAAGCCCCCGTTTTTTATAATAAATCTTGTGCTCTCTCTCTCTCTCTCCGTTATACATACACATACACACACACACACACACACACACACACACACACTGGTTCAGTTTCTCAGGAGCATCCTGACTAATACATACCCTAACTCCCTTGCTTCTTCCCCCTTTATTAAATGCTTTTGGAATATGATAGTAAAAACCATACTGTTTAAAATATTATAGTGGCTAAAACCAATTGTGCACTCAATCTTCCTTTGTACTAGTTCAGGTAAAATAAAATCTAGAGAAATGCATTCATCATATTTCCTAGTTTCCCTTTAAGAACCCAAATCTGAAAGGGTCCCTTTATGTTTTCTCATAATCCTACCACTTTGTCCCAGCCTGAGAATTATATTTCACATCTGTTTTTTTTTTTTCTCAAGCATCAAAGACTTCCCTCCTCTTCTGTCTTTGCTGACAGTCTTGCATTTTGCCTCACTGCCGGAGCAGAAGAGAGGGGGCTGACCTCCCCAGGTCCCAGCTGCTATCACGGATCACGTGTCTAAGTGCCGCCCACCCTCCACCAGCACCTGAGTCCCTCCCTCGGATCTCCCTGAAGAACACTTTATTGCTGAAACATTTTCCCTTCCTTTCCTGAAAAGAAAACTTAAAGCCAGAGCGAAACCCTTTCCAGCATCCCACTTGCCTGCTTCACTTCACAACTTACGATCTACCCGGTGATTTTTCCAGTCCTCACCTCCACAGTCACATCTCCTAGCGTCTTCCAAGGCAGTTCAGGCCTTTACTTCCAACACTCAATCTCTCCTCTCCAACTCAGTGATGGGACGTCTCTGGCCTTAACTTCCCAGTAGCAGCAGACACGGTGGATGAATCCCATCCTCCGGAATTCTCCCCTCAGTGTCCCTGCTGCTTCTGAATCTTCTCCCACCTCAAGAGCTGTTCCTTCTCAGGTTTCTTATCCTCCCCTCTCCCTTCCTTCACCCTCTAAGCATTGACGCCCTGCGGGCTTCATCCTCAGCCCGCTTCTCCATATTTTCTGCATAGGTGATCTCATGCAGCCCTTGGTTTTAAGCACCGTGTACACGGTATATGTGAGCTTCCATGTTCATGACTTTTCTTTCTCTAGCCTCAAACTCTCCACTGAGTTCCAGGCTCATGTTTTCAAACTGCCCAGGCGACATCCCCACTGGGATAACAAAGGTATGTATTTGAGGAAACACGACCAAAACAAACTCTTGATTTCTCCAAATATTTTCTCTATCGGTGTCCCCATCCCAATACACGGCACTAGCGTCTTGCAGTTTCTAACCCAATAAACTAAGACCCTAGGAGTCTTCCACTGTTCTAATGCTGTCATCTGGTACACTAACAAGATACCCACCTTCCAAACTCGGGTGTGTCTTCATATCCATTACTTCCCTCTCAGACCCTAACTTCCTCATCTCTTGCCTGAAGTATACAGCACTGAGCTCCCCTTGTTTCGGTTTTAATTGCTGCCTGTGGATTATCCCCTGCTCATTACAACAGACAGAAAATCTGTCTGTTAATATAAAAATATCAGTCTTTCCTCTGCTTAAAACCTATGGGTCTTTAATAAAATCACACTTTTTACCTTCCCCCAATGCCTTACATTGCTTCATCAAAGTCTATGTCTCTAGTCAAATATTATCTTTTCTCTCAGTACTCTAGCTACTGAACTTACATGTAGACCTCAGGCAAATACAAATTGTTCCCAATTCTGAGTCTTTGTCCTTGCTCTTGCTAGTCTGGAGCACACTTTCCCTTTATTTTTACATGAAAATCTATTTTTAAAATGTTAATACTATTTATAATAAGATCAAATATTTAACTATACAAACCAGGCAAACAGGGGAGGTGGGGAAGAAGTATGCCTTCCTGAAAAGCAAAGAGAGGCAGCAAGGAGTGGGCAGGCAGGGGGAGGCAAGGGTTTTGATATCAACCACCTCAGTGTGGGTTCTGCGGAATAAGGACTGGGGTTCTGGGGATTTGGCCGGTCTGGGGGCTGCAGCAATGTCAGAGTCCCATGTTGGGGTAGAACAAGGGGTCTGCAAGATGCGAACAGATATGTAGACTTGAGTCTCAGGAGGTGGATAGCAGGGTCCCGAGTCTTAGGAGCCAAACGGGCCAGCCGGCTAGGCGTCCCTCGGGCTAAATTAGATGCTTTGGGCGCGTGCGCTCTCGTGCTCTGGAGGACTGCCCGAGGCCCCGGGGGGGCTGCATCTTCTCCCAGCAGTCCAGCTGAGCATCTGCACCCTGGGGTGACGCTGTCCCTGCGGCTGGGGGGGCGGCAAACCCGCCAGGCTGGACCTCAGGCCCAGGGACAGCCTCCTTCTTGCAGACATTGTAGCTGCAGGCGCAGAGCCTTCTCTCCAGAGGCCCCGGCCTGGGCACAAAGGAAGGGGCTCCTCCGTTTTTAGTCAGTGGCTTGAAGGCGGACGGCCTGGGCTCTGCGGTCTCAAACCAGAGCTGTCCCTCAAATTTCCTTTCTCCTTTCTTGCAGCGGCCCAGGGCCTGCAGCACCGCCTCCTTGGCACAGGGATCTAGGCGCTCCTCGACGGGTGCGCGCCGCCAGGATGCGCCGGGGCTCAGCCTGCGCTCAGGGGGAGCGATTTTGACCGTCACCGGGCTCCAGGTCCCTGGGGGGTGCCGGGCGCTCGGGTGCCACCGCTTCATGGCACTCTCCCTGGGGCCGGAAGCATTCGGCACCACGACTGTCTCCAGGGGCGGCTGGGCGGGAAGGCGCCTCCACGCGTCCGCGACCACCCTCCGAGGTGGGGCCCCAGTCCCTCGGCGTCTGGGGAGAGGTCCGGGCGGGACGCACCCAGCGCCCTGGGCCGGGCGGGCGGGGGCCGCGGGCTCTGGTGTGCTCAGGTACCTGCCCATGGGAGCCAGCGGAGGAGAGATGGCCCCGGGGAGGGATTCGGCTTCCAGAAGTTCCCCTGGTCGCCGGACTGGCCGCAAGCGAAGCGCCCAGGTCTCAGGTGACCGTTGGCATCTGGACGTAAGGAAAGCGCGCGGCCAAGGGCACGCGAATGCCCACATCCCGGCCCGGCGGCGCGTGTGAACGGCGCCCGGGGTGTGGGATGATGTCAGCCGGCGCAGCGTCAGCCTTGGTGCGCTTGGTTGTCTGGAGGTCCTGGCCTCCAGCCCCTGCTTTTCCCGCTGCTGTTAGCAGGACTTTGGCTCTGGACAGAGGGGCTTAGGATCTCTCTCTCTCTCTCTCTCTCTCTCTCTCTCTCTCTCTCTCTCTCTCACTGTCTCTCCATCTTTATTGCGATATCATTCATCACATCCCACAAAATTCACCCGTTTACAGTGCAGGGTTCCGTGGCTTTCAGTACATTCACAGATGTGAATGTGCACCCATCACTATAGTCAATCTGAAAACATTTTCATTGCTTCAAAAAGAAATCCTGTACCCTATAACTATCATCCTCCCATCTACCTCTACCTCCCCTCAGCCCTTAACAAGCACACATCTGCTTTCTCTCTCTATGTAGATATTCCTATTGTGGATTTTCTTATGAATGGGATTATATAATATGTGGTCTTTTGTGACTGGTTCCTTTCACTTAGCTTATTGTTTTCAAGGTCCATCCATGTTGTAGCACGTGTCAGAACTTCACTCTTTTCTATGGTCCAACATTATTCCATGGTGTTGATATATCACATTTTATTTATCCGTTGCCAGTTGGTGAGTATTTGGGCTGTATCCACCTTTATAAATAATGCTGCTATAAACATTCGTGTATAAAATATTGTGTGGACCAATGTTTTCATTTCTCTTGGGTGTCTACCTAGGGTAGAATTGCTGGGTCATATGGTAACTCTGTTTAACTTTCTGAGGAAACACCAAACTGTTCTCCACAGTGTCTATACCATTTTACATCCCCACCAGCAGTCTTGTCTCTATTTTTGTACTTGGCATTTAGAGGGAAAAAGCATAATAATTTCCGCAGTTAAGAAAAATTGCAGATAGGGTATTGACAGAAGGCCACTCTCTTGCATTACTATAAAAAAAATGAACATAATTCAATTGAATGCTCTTTTAAGGAAAAAATAAATAACTAGTTTTTGTTTCAGTAAATGGGATGATATTTTATTCTTCTACAATGGTTGTTACTGTTACTTTCTGCAATTTGCCTCTAAAGGAAATGGTGAGAGTAGGCCATGATTTATATTTTAGGCCTGACAACACTGACTTTATGAAGACTCTCCTATAATTTTAAGCTTTCATACATTCATATACAGATATTTTTCCCTTTGGACATTAATGCAATTTCTCTTTTTTCCATTTTTAGTGGTAATCCATGTATCTACAGAAGAGTGACTCACGGTTTCAACTAACAATTAAAAAGCACCTGACAACAAAAACAGTGTTTAAAGGCCACTGAGTAATTGGTTGCAGTGATTGAGTTTGGAGGTGTGAAAATATTCTCCAGAAAAAAAAAAAAGCAGGCGCAGGAGGTACCTGCTGGGCTGGCCAGCAGAGGTGTAGAAAGTAGAGGCTGGCAAAGTAAGTAGCAAATCCAAGAGAATCAATGGTTTCTGGATCTGAAAAGCAAACAGGTGAATGTTGAGGCTATTAAAAGAAGCTTAATGAACACATGAAAGAATGCTCAACATCACTAATCATTAGAGAAATGCAAATCAAAACCACAGTGAGGTATCACCTCACACCTGTCAGAATTGCCATCATCAAAAAAATCTACAAACAATAAATGCTGGAGAGGGTGTGGAGAAAAGGGAACCAACCCTCTTGCACTGTTAGTGGGAATGTAAATTGTTACAGCCACTATGGAAAACAGTATGGAGGTTCCTTAAAAAACTAAAATTAGAACTACCGTATGACCAGCAATCCCACTACTGGACATATACACTGAGAAAACCATAATTCAAAAAGAGACATGTACCACAATGATCATTGCAGCACTATTTACAATAGCCAGGACATGGAAGCAACCTAAGTGTCCATCATTAGATGAATGGATAAAGAAGATGTGGCACATATATACAATGGAATATTACTCAGCCATAAAAGGAAACAAAATTGAGTTATTTGTAGTGAGGTGGATGGACCTAGAGTCTGTCATACAGAGTGAAGTATGAGAAAGAGAAAAACAAATACCATATGCTAACACATATACATGAAATCTAAAAAAAAAAAAAAAAAAAAAAATGGTTCTGATGAACCTGGGGGCAGGACAGGAATAAAGACACAGACATAGAGAATGGACTTGAGGACACGGGGAAGGGGGGGAGGGGGACAGAAGGGAAGGGGAAACTGGGACGAAGTGAGAGAGTGGCATGGACTTATATATACTACCAAATGTAAAATAGATAGCTAGAGGGAAGCAGCCGCATAGCACAGGGAGATCAGATTGGTGCTTTGTGACCACCTAGAGGGGTGGGATAGGGAGGGTGGGAGGTAGATGCAAGAGGGAGGAGATATGGGGATGTATGTATACGTATGGCTGATTCACTTTGTTATACAGCAGAAGCTAACACACCATTGTAAAGCAATCATACTCCAATAAAGATGTTAAAAAAAAAAAAAAGCTAAAAAGAAAAAAGAAAAGGAGCTTAATGAGAAAGATGAGAAAGCTTCCACAGGTCAGAGAGGGACCAGTTGTTGGGGAGGGAAGGTGCTATCAGCCATGGGGTGCTGGAGAGTGAGATCTATGACACTTCCCACTCACTGATCCATTTTCATTCCCTCCAGATTCCTTAGTTAAGTAATTCTTCCTTAGTATATAATTTTGAAAACAGGAAGTTCTGTGCTATCATTTTCTTCTTAATAAGGCATTCCTTAACAATGATAGCAATGACTTTTATAGCTAAGAGCCTCTTAAGATGGTATCATCATGAGAGTGGACATTATGTAATTGAGTATAGATTTCTTAAAATGTACTTTTTCTTCCCAGTATCTACATCCTATTTGCAGTGCAGTCCAATGGGTGTCATTTTGGTTTGCAGTTAAACACCCTTGGAAACACGAGTCTTTCTGCTGGGGAGCTTCAGGCAGCCATGAGCTAATGGCCTCTAACTATATATACCTTCACTGGTAAATCAATATGTTGATTAATTAAGAGTGATTTTCATAAACATTAAATATACTGTTTCTTCTCCTCACACTCCAAGAGATAATGGGTTTCATTTGGTTAGTTGACACTAGAGATTAATGTAGATCGGTGGTCTCCAACTAGAGGCAACTTCGCTGTTCCCACCCCTGCCCCCAGGGACATCAGAGAAAGTCTCTAACTGGGTTGAGGGACTGAACTGAGGATGTTACTTACACCTAATGGGTGGAAGCCAGGAATGTTGCAAAGCACCCTACAGGCCCTTCCCTCGGCCTTTCCTAACATTATAAAGTTACCTAACTATGGTATGTTTCTCAAAACTAAGACACTGACATCAGTTCAGTGCTCTTAAGCAAACCCCAGACTCTGCTTGGATTTCACCAGTTTTTCCATTTATACCCCTTTCTTTTCCAGGAGTTCATCCTTTTTCATCTACTCTAATCAATGAAACTTTTGTCTTTTCTTATTTTCCATGACTTGGACACTTTTGAAGAATACTGGGCAGGTATTTTCTAGAACTCCTTAATTATTTCTTCTTGGAGTTTTTTGGAGTTGTTTTATGTTTACCTTTAAATCAAATTATACATGCAATTAGCTTGAAGTGCTAAATTGTTCTAGAATTCTTATTAAAAACATAGCACATGTACACACCGCATCCCATTTTTCCCCACAGAAATCTGGTCTCATAATTTTCCATTTCTTTTTCATTATTCTTCCCTGTGCACCACTACTGATGTGTAAACAATTCATGTTGTCCTGCCCTGTTAGCCTGAGTTCTGTGAGCTTTATATTTGTCTCATGTTTGTAGAGCTCACTGCTTTCTTATGATCCATATCTTGGTGCCAGATTTATATCACAGTTTTTATTCCTTTGGATGTACTTTTTACTTCTGCATATTCCTAAGTAAGCTTTTTAAAACAACTTTATTGAGATATAATTCAAATACCATATGATTCACCTCATGTACAATTCACTGGCTTTTTGCACATTCATAAATATGTAAATTTTAATATTTCATAGATGTAGGAATTTTAAAATATTTCATTTAAATACACATTTTAGTATTTTCATTATCTCAAAGAGAAACCCCTACCTTTTGGCTCTCACTCTTCTATCTCTCCCCAACTCTCAGCCCTAAACAACCACTAGTCTACTTTCTCGCTCTATCAGTTTCCCTCTTGTGGGATTTCAGATAAATGGGATCGTATAATATACGGCCTTTTGTGACTCACTTCTTTGACTTAGCATGATGTTTCCAAGGTTATCCATGTTTAACATGTGTCAGTCCTTCATTCCTTTTTATGGCCCACCATGATTTCATGGTATGGATAGACTACATTTGTTTATTTTTTTTTTTAGTTGATGGACATTTAGGTACTTTCCACCTTTAGCCTATTATGAATAATGCTGCTCTAAACATTCATGTATAACATTTTGAATGGACAAGTATTTTCATTTCTCTTGGGTGTATATCTAGCAGTAGAATTCCTGGGTCATTTGACAATTCTATATTTAATCATTTGAGGAACCACCACACACTTTACCAAAGTGGCTGCACCATATTACACCCCCCAGCAGGGTGTGCAGGTTCCAGTGTGACTATGTCCTCCCTGACACTGATTACTATCTGATTTTGTTGCGCTACCCCTTCTAGTCTGTGTGAGTGAAATGACATTGTGCTTTCGATCTGCACTTCCCTACTGACTAATGGTGTGGAGCATCTTTCCATGTGCTTATGGGCCTTTCATATTTCTTTCTTGGAGAAATATCTATTGAAGTTCTTTGCCTATGTTTTTAGTTTTTTTTTTTTTTTTTTTTTTTATTGAGTTGTAAGAGTTCATTATATATTCTGGATACAAGTTTATTATCAAATATATGATTTGCAAATATTTTCTCCCATTCTGTGAGTTGTTTGTTCACCTTCTTTGAAACACAAGTTTTTTTTTTTTTCATTTTAATGAAATCCAGTTTGAAATCTTTGCCAAATCTAAGGTCATGAATGTAGATAGATAGATAGATGGATACAGATAGATATATGGAGATATATAGATATACCAAGTCAGTAACAAAACATAATGGTAATATGGTTTTATGGAGAAAGGGGCCCACAAGAGCCATGATCACAATGCACTCCTATTTCTTGGGTAGACTTGGTTACTTTGTTGTTGTTTTTTCCTTTACTTTTTTGTTTTGTTTCATTTTATTTTATTTATTTATTTATTTTTTGAGAGCTGTAGTGGATGATGAAATTCTTAATTAACTCAATACCTGTTCTGCTTCTTATTTAGATCACTAACTTCCTAACCTTACCAACCTTCACCAGTAGGCCATTAACCATTTAGATGGGAAACTTCAGAATTTTGTATCTATCCAAACTTCACTATTTTAAGGAGCATAGGAGGATTGTGCCCACTAGTTCTGCAGTTGGGAATAAATATCTTTAATTATTCAAAAGATTACCATAGAAGTCCCTGCAACCCTTTTCATTGGTTCACTCTGGGATTTCTCTGGGTTTCATTTTGATCTCAACTGCATCGTGTGTGTGTGTGTGTGTGTGTGTTGTGTGTGTGTGTTTCGTGATTCATTCCCATCCATTTCCTATTTTCTAGGAGTTCCTTAAAATATCTGGTCCACTGATGATGCCCCATTTCATTTTCCAATACTATGATCAATATACTATTTTTTCTTTAATTTCTTTGATCTCATTTTAAGAGAATTCAGGTCAATGTATGAGTTTACTTCCTGTGGCTTTTAAAAAATATTTTTAACTTCTACATTCCAATTCGTTACAGTATTACAATATTTTGATGGACTAGTGGTTCTCAAACTTGAGTGTGTGGCATCAGAATCACCAGGAGAACATGCTAAACAAAGATTGCTGGGCTCAGCCCCTGCTAGGTCTGGGTAGGTCTCTACCATTTACATTTCTAACACCTTCCCTGGTGATGGAGTGGTGCCAGCCCTGGGACCACACTTTGAGAACTACTGCTGCCTACTTCATTATGATTGTATGTGATTTTAGGATCTAGAATTTGTTGGGGTTAAACAAATTTGAATTAGATATTGAAGGGAAAGGAAACTAGCAAGACAATCATCTGATCTATGATATACTGAGTATCGATTTTCTCATTGGGGAAAAATGTATATTTTTTAGGGGTATTTCTCAATATTCAATGTTCATTCGAATTAACAAGAGATGATATTGCTAAAATTCTCAACCCCAACTGCACATTAGAATAACCTGCAAACCCCAAGTACTGCTGTTCAGTTTTAAATGCTCTGGAGAGGGCTCTGTGAGTGTTCAATGTGTATTTTTAAAGTCTTCCCAGTGGATCAGATTGTAGCTATGTTTGAAAATGACTGGGCCAGCTGGTCTCTGGCTTGTGAGCACGGCCTGCTACAGACCCTGTCATCCCGTTTCCCGGCCAGAACTGATTTATTTGACATGCCTGATGGTGCCACTGCTTCCTTCCGTCCTGCTCCATTTTAACCTGTCCAGGGTTTGCTTTGTTAGATAATTACAATTCATTCATATAAAAGTCTAACCTTTGATGAAGAAAGTAACATTTGTGTGATCCTTTACTATCTGATGTGACTGAATATCAGAAATATAAGATAGTTCATGCAATAAGTCCATATCATCAGACTACAAAGCCAGCACTGAGCATAGTAGGTGGCATATGTATTGGTACTTAATAAATGCTTATTGAAAGAATACTTCCTGCGGTTTGGAAAGGTTCATCTTTTACCTTCATCCATGTACTGAAGTTTTATAAGGAAATGTTCTTTTATACTTATGCTTCTGGAAAGTGTTCTAGAGTATAATTCCATGCCATTGTGTTCTTTTTTGATTGAGCTCCTATTATGTATCGGCTGGTTTGTTAAATATGTATGGAACAAAATGTCTGCTTGCTAATGTCCAGTTCAAATATAATTCTATAATCAAAACTTGCAGACCATAAAATGAAAACAGAGGTGACATTTCATGCTGAGCTATTTCTTCCTAAAAATGAAAGTTTTAAGGGCAAAGAGTATGTCTCTTGGATGCTGCTGTATACAATATCTTACCTGCCAGGGATGCTCAACACTTGTTAAATGAGAAATTTACCATAAGGTTCTGTAAGTTAGAATTTTGACCAACTCATTGAAAGTGAGTACAGATGACAGAGTGTGTGTCGAGGACTGACATACACAGCCCAGTGAACTGCAGCCAGTTATGTTCCTGTAACTCTCCCAGATCCATAATTCAGAGTCTCACAGCTTGCGTAAGATTCAGCAGACAGAAAACAGTAATTACAAAGACATAATGAAGGGGTGATTTTCAGAGGAGGCTCTTTGGTGTAGTGGATGTCACAGTAGGAAACGTATTTTTGTACCTTTTAAGAAAGATGAGCACCACAGGTATTGACATTATAGTGCATGCTCTCCGGCAGTCAGAACTTCTTTTATTAGTATCATTTCAGATAGCTTTGGTTTCAGCTGAAACTGGAAAGTCATACTAAAATGTATTAAAAATAAGTCAAGAATTATTAATCATCATAAAACATGCATGTTTCCTGTTGACTTAGCTACTAATAGGCATCCTCATGAATGACTCATTTGATATGAAATAAGTGAAATAAAATGAAGAAATGGAACAGTCCCACTGGAGAGCCAGCAAGGATTTGACTGGATCACATTTAACTATTATATCAACAGAGTTATATCTGTTGAAAAGATGGTGAAATTTAATAGGTTAAATGATGTCAAAAATGTAAAGGCTCAGTAATCCGTGGCAGATGGTGTTTGGTCATCTTCAGGGTAATGATGGCAAAGACAAATAACAGAACCAATATATGCCAAGGTTCATGGGTTTATGGTTGTAAACCATATACAACATATTAACTAAATACCTGATTAAATGTTCAGGCATGACTATATTGATTTACCTTACTACAAGTTATCCTGAATGCCAAAATACTGAATACAGTATTCTTTGCTGCAAATAATCATTCAGTAATCTAATGCAATGTCATTTGCTAGGAAGCTGATTGATCAAGGTTTGTTGACTAAGAAAATTCATTTGGAAAAGGAATTGCATTTCACATGCAAATTCACGTGATTAGTTTTTCTTTCAAACTCATTTTTGTACTCATTAATGTAGTTTCATCTGCAGATCAATTATTTGAATCATCTTTGCAAGTTAACTTTTATTTTACTGTCTCAACAGAAAGAGCAATATGTTTATCTTGCATTCATTTTTAAAACACTGCGAAACACATTTTTATAAATTTTTGAAGATATGTAGTGAGTGTGTCTGATTCCTGATCCAAAATAAAAATAATGAAATTATAGCTATAACTTTAAATTATAATTTTTGTAAAACCTATTTGTCTCTGAATTATTACTTGAAATTTCATGAGTTTTTTTAAATTAAAATAATGAGTTTTAACCAAACTCTTATAATATGTTTTGAATAAATTAAAATAAACCTTATTCACATTTTAAGAAAATCTACCAAGAAGTGTAAATTAATATATTCTAGCACCAATACATTATTTATTACATTTTAAAGTCAAACTTTAAAAAATTATTTCTTTTCTCCTAAAAATATTATTTCACAAATTAGATTGCTGAGCACATTGAATGAGATTTCAGGAATTCTGCAAAACTGTGGATGGATGATGTAATCTAAGAAAATATAGATTCAATTTTCAAGATTTCAAAAAGGTCAATGCTATAAAAGATAGACTGATCAATTTATTTTTGTTAATTGTATGAATGAAGAAATAAAAGAAAATATTATCAGAAAACAATTTCAGTCTGCTGAAAGAAAGCATGTCAATATAAATTCAACATGGGTAATAGTAGCTAAGAAAAAAGTAGTAGACATATTCTATCTGGAATTCAGAGGGACATCTGACAAAATACTTCTGAGACAAGTTCGTCTTATTTCAAAGGCAAGATAACTTTAAAAATACTTGTCTTTTAATAAAATTTAGTCTACACATTAGATACAAATCCAAATATTGCGAAAGCAAACACACACACAAACCCAAAACAAAACAAAACAACACAGGCTATGCAATTACCAATTGTTCTCAAATGGCTAAGGTGGTATAACCAGGAATCAGGAATCCTAGTATATGGCAGAAACTTTAAGATCCTTATTGATGTTGATAAGTCAGATTGCTGGTCATTAATGAGAACAAAAGACAATAGTACAGGACTGTTGGAAACAGGAAGCCCTGACACAGAAGGTTTGCAGAAGACTAATGGAAATTTGCACCATTTGCATACACGACAAAAATCATCATAGATGAATGCTGAGCTAAAGCCAGCTACATGGAAATAAGTTAGACTGGTTGTTTAGAGACGGAGAATCAGATAGTCAGAAAAATATCTGCAGGATAAGTCATGGGTCTTGGTTAAAATTATCTTGATAAATATCCATGTTTCATGCTTTTTTAAACCACCACACCTGTGCAGTCCAGTCTTCTTACTTTACCTCAAAAAAGCAATGCATACATGTTACTGTCCTTAGTAGAATTTAAACATAGTGCTATAATAGGGTCCATAGTAGGCATTGTAGTTTGCAGTGCAGGGGACAGTACTCCAATGTCTACAAAGACCAGAAGGAGAAACTAAGAGTGAAAAGAGGTGTAAGAAAGTAAGCCACGTGTATGAAAATGTTTCACTTTATCCTTTACTATATGAAACATGACACTGCAACTGGGGAGGAAAATTACACCTGACATTTCTTCAGCATCATCAAGACAAAGGGCACTGTGGATTCTAAACCCCACATAAAATGCTAGTCCTCATCTCTTCCCATCCATTGTTGACGTGTAAAATAAGGCCAAAGTGATACCTGGCACCTGAATTGTGAGGGAAGCTGAATATGAAGGGTTATATTAAATCTACCAGTGTTTAAATGATGACAGTATTTTATTGCAGACCCTTCTTTTTTATTTTATGGTGCTTTTCACATTTTAAATAGATGATCTTTCCCTGTAATGAAGTTGATCTACACTTCCTTTGTATGTTGTTCCTTTTCTGTCGTTTTCTACCCGAGTCAAAAAGATACTTTCCTACATTGTAGGGTTTTATCCACCTGAAATTTTGGTAAGAATAGGTTGTGTTACAGGACTCTAAATTCATACTCGTTTATCCATGTGAAAAGCCAATTGCAGCCTCATTTATTTAATAATCCATCTTTCTTTTCATTGGTTTTAATGCCACCATATTTTTAAATACATTTGTCTCTGTGTGGGTTTCTAGGCAAGCTATTATAATTGTCTTATATTACTTGGCTCTAGGGGGTCTCTTACTCTTTCAATTACCATCACTTTAGAGCTGTTTGCTCTTCTTTAATGGGAATTCACCATCATTATTCTTCCTCAACTTTGACTTGCGTATTCTTGACCATTTACAGTAATTACTGTAACATCATTTTGTCAAAATAATGAAAAAGAGCTATTGGGATAATGGCTAAGATTGCAGTCAACTTGCAGATGAACTGAAGAAGTACAGCCCTTCCTTGTGATAGATCTTTTCTACATGTGCTGTCATACATGTATCTAATGTAATTCCTCTTCAAAGCCTTCTGACGTTTTATAATTCCTTTATGAAGGTCTTTCATACCTTGTGTTAGGTTTCTTTTCATGCCTTGTAATTTGGTTCTATTGTGAATAGTATTATTTAAAAATATATATTTTTTTATAGGTTTCCTTGTTTATAGGAATACTATTGATTTCAGTATTAGGACTTTGTATTCAGCAACGTTGATAAACTACTGAGTTCTAAAAATTAGCCTCTAGAGTCTGTTGGATTTGCTGTGTATATCAACAAACCATCTCCAAATAATGAAAATTATTTTTATTTCTACTCAGTCTATCTGCCACATATTTCTATGTTCATATAGTATTTTCTATCCAGTACTTCTAGCAAAATGTTTAGTTATTGCAGTGAAGGCAGGCATCATTTTATTGTTTCAAACAAAAAATAAATTTTCTTAAAGTTTTATCATTAAATAATATGTTTGTTTTTAAACTATTTTTTAAAATTATTTATTTATTTATTTTTGACTGCGCTGGGTCTTCGTTTCTGTGCGAGGGCCCTCTCCAGTCGCGGCATGTGGGGGCCACTCTTCATCGCGGTGCGCGGGCCTCCCACTACTGCGGCCTCTCTTGTTGCGGAGCACAGGCTCCAGACGTGCAGGCTCAGCAATTGTGGCTCACGGGCCCAGTTGCTCCGCGGCATGTGGGATCCTCCCAGACCAGGGCTCGAACCCGCGTCCCCCGCACCGGCAGGCAGACTCTCAACCACTGTGCCACCAGGGAAGCCCCAATATGTTTGTTATACCTTGGGAAACATATATCACATTAATGATGCCCCTAGTTTTCTAGGAGTTTTTGGTGAATGTGTGCTGAATTTTATAAATATTGTTTGTGTATCGATATATTTACACATATTTTCAGCATTAAGCAGTAATTATGTTGCTCTGCTAATATTAAATTATCTTTATATTCTTGTGATAACCACTATGTTATCACTGAATTTTTTATTTATTAATTCATTGTCATATCACCGTTTTATCTGAAATATTTGTAGTTTGTAAGTAAAAATTCACTTTTAGTTTTTCTTTCTTTTATTATCCTTAAAATATTTGTGTCAGAGTCATAGTAGCATAATAAAATGATTCAGAGAGTTCTCATTCTTTTTCCATTGTCTGAAACATCTTATATTAAAAATTGAATATCTCAAAATTTGAATCAAATCAAAAAATAAATATAAACCCATTCATGTTTTCTATTTCAGCATAAATATATTTTATTTTTTTAAACATCTTTATTGGAGAATAATTGCTTTACAATGGTGTGTTAGTTTCTGCTGTATAACAAAGTGAATGAGCTATATGTATACATATATGCCCATATTGCCTCCCTCTTGTGTCTCCCTCCCACCCTTCTTATCCCACCCCTCTAGGTGGCCAAAAGCACCGAGCTGATCTCCCTGTGCTATGCAGCTGCTTCCCACTAGCTATCTATTTTACGTTTGGTAGTGTATATATGTCCATGCCACTCTCTCACTTCGTCCCAGCTTACCCTTCCCCCTCCCCGTGTCCTCAAGTCCATTCTCTATGTCTGCATCTTTATTCCTGTCCTGCCCCTAGGTTTTCAGAACCATTTTTTTTTTCTTAGATTCCATATATATGTGTTAGCATACAGTATTTGTTTTTCTCTTTCTGAGTTATTTCACTCTGTATGACAGACTCTAGGTCCATCCACCTTACTACAAATAACTCAATTTCGTTTCTTTTTATGGCTGAGTAATATTCCATTGTATCTATGTGACACATCTTCTTTATCCATTCATCTGTCAATGGACACTTAGGTTGCTTCCATGTCCTGGCTATTGTAAATAGAGCTGCAATGAACATTTTGGTGCATGACTCTTTTTGCATTATGGTTTTCTCAGGGTATATGCCCAGGAGTGGGATTGCTGGGTCATATGGTAGTACTATTTTTAGTTTTTTAAGGAACCTCCATACTGTTCTCCATAGTGGCTGTAACAATTGATATTCCCACCAACAGTGCAAAAGGGTTCCCTTTTCTCCACACCCTCTCCAGCATTTATTGTTTGTAGATTTTTTGATAATGCCCATTCTGACCAGTGTGAGGTGATACCTCATTATAGTTTTGATTTGCATTTCTCTAATAATTAGTGATGTTGAGCATTCTTTCATGTGTTTGTTGGTAATCTGTATATCTTCTTTGGAGAAATGTCTATTTAGGTCTTCTGCCCATTTTTGGATTGGGTTGTTTGTTTTTATGATATTAAGTTGCATGAGCTGCTTGTATATTTTGGAGATTAATCCTTTGTCAGTTGCTTCATTTACAAATATTTTCTCCCATTCTGAGCGTTGTCTTTTTGTCCTGTTTATAGTTTCCTTTGCTGTGCAAAAGCTTTTAAGTTTCATTAGGTCACATTTGTTTATTTTTGTTTTTATTTCCATTTCTCTAGGAGGTGGGTCAAAAAGGATCTTGCAGTGATTTATGTCATAGAGTGTTCTGCCTATGTTTTCCTCTAAGAGTTTGATAGTGTCTGGCCTTACCTTTAGGTCTTTAATCCATTTTGAGTTTATTTTTGTGTATGGTGTTAAGGAGTGTTCTAATTTCATTCTTTTACATGTAGCTGTCCAGTTTTCCCAGCACTACTTATTGAAGAGGCTGTCTTTTCTACAGTATAGACTCTTGCCTCCTTTATCAAAGATAAGGTGACCATATGTGTGTGGGTTTATCTGTGGGCCCTCTATCCTGTTCCATTGATCTATATTTCTGTTTTTGTGCCAGTACCATACTTTCTTGATTACTGTAGCTTTGTAGTATAGTCTGAAGTCAGGGAGCCTGGTTCCTCCAGCTCCGTTTCTCTTTCTCAAGATTGCTTTGGGTGTTCAGGGTCTTTTGTGTTTCCATACAAATTGTGATATATTTTGTTCTAGTTCTGTGAAAAATGCCATTGGTAGTTTGGTAGGGATTGCACTGAATCTGTAGATTGTTTTGGGTAGTAGAGTCATTTTCACAATGTTGATTCTTCCAGTCCAAGAACTTGGTATATCCCTCCATCTGTCTGTATCAACTTTAACTTCTTTCATCAGTGTCTGATACTTTTCTGCATAGAGGTCTTTTTTCTCCTTAGGTAGGTTTATTCCTAGGTATTTTATTCATTTTTTGCAATGGTAAATGGGAGTATTTCCTTAATTTCTCTTTCAGATTTTTCATCATTAGTGTATAGGAATGCAAGAGATTTTTGTGCATTAATTTTGTATCCTGCTACTTTACCATATTCATTGATTAGCTCTAGTAGTTTTCTGGTAGCATCTTTAGGATTCTCTATGTATAGTATCATGTCATCTGAAAACTGTAACAATTTTACTTCTTCTTTTTGAATTGGGTTCCTTTTATTTCTTTTTCTTCTCTGATTGCTGTGGCTAAAACTTCCAAAACTATGTTGAATAACAGTGGTGAGAATGGGCAACCTTGTCTTGTTCCTGATCTTAGTGGAAATGTTTTCAGTTTTTCACCATTGAGAACAATGTTGGCTGTGGGTTTGTCATACATGGCCTTTATTATGTTGAGGTAAGTTCCCTCTATGCCTACTTTCTGGAGGTTTTTAATCATCAATGGGTGTTGAATTTTGTCAAAAAGCTTTGTCTGCATCTGTTGAGATGATCATATGGTTTTTATCCTTCAGTTTGTTAATATGGTGTATCACATTGATTGATTTGCGTATATTGAAGAATCCTTGCATTCCTGGGATAAACCCCACTTGATCATGGTGTATGATCCTTTTAATGTGCTGTTGGATTCTGTTTGCTAGTATTTTGTTGAGGATTTTTACATCTATGTTCATCAGTGTTATTGGCCTGTAGTTTTCTTTTTTTGTGACATCTTTGTCTGGTTTTGGTATCAGGGTGATGGTGGCCTCGTAGAATGAGTTTGGGAGTGTTCCTCCCTCTGGGCATAAATATATTTTAGTTATTTATACCTTTATAGAAAGCTGTCTATAATTTCTAATTTAATGGTATTATGTGGTTTATAGTGTTTTAGTGTGACCTTAAACATTTTATTTTATTTATAATTGTAAGAAGTTTTTCATTCTCTATATTTATCTCTATGGTTTGTTTAGTTTTCTTCTAACAGTTCTGACCAAGATTAAATTATTTTTTTAAAGTGTTTAATTGAAATATAGTTAATTTATAGTATTGAGTTAGTTTCAGTTGTATAGCTAAGTGACTCAGTTATATATATACATATTTTCAGATTATTTTCCATTGTAAATTATTACAAGGTATTGAATATAGTTCCCTGTGCTATACAGTAAATCCTTGTTGCTTATCCATTTTATGTATAGTTATTTGTACAATTAAATTATTTTTAAAGTGCTATCAAAGCTTAGCATTTGGTTTTGATCATTTATTTTCTATTTTATTAATTACAGCATTCTGGATTTCTGTGTTCAACTTTATGTATGCTTAGTTACTTTCCTAACTGTTTTGGTTGAACTGTTAACCAATTTACTTCTGCTTTTTTAATATATGCATTTTAATCTATTAATATATATTCTTTATACACAGTTTTATCTAAAAATCCACACTATAATATATACTTTGTCAGGGTCACTCAAATTTTTTGTTCTCTTAAGAGTGATTGGGTTAAGCTTTCAACATTTTTTATTTTTTAAGTCTGTTCCATGTTTATTGAGTTTCAATTTTATTGCATTGTTGGTAAAACATGTTCTGTAATTTAATTTTTTTTTGTATTTGGGGAACTTAATCTGTAGCTTTCCATATGGTGATTTTTTTGGGTAAACATTATTTATGCATATGAATACCCATCATACTCAAATTGCTAATAGTGTCATCAAAACCCCATCTAATCTACTTTTCCTGTTTTTCATGTTTCCATTTAGAAATGTATCTATTTTAAAAATCTCTCACAGTGATGGGCCACTTGTCAGTTTCTCCTTGTAATTCTGTTGATGTTTATTTATTAATTTTAATTAAATAGTTCAAATGATTTTATATGCTTCTGATACATTGCCTTTTCATAATTGTTTAATAACCTTCTTTATTTCAAATAATTTTCTTAACTTTACATATACTGTGTCAGACAGTGTTCTTCCTGTCAATAGATGCCTAATGTTATTTATTTCTCTCTCCCTTTGCACTTAATCTCCATTTGTTTTTTCTATGTCTTATATAAAAAGAGTTGTATGGTCAGGCCATTCAAGATGGCTGTTCCCTTGCTCTCTGTCTGTCCCCTGCCGGAGCAGCGCCTGCTTCACCTACACCCTACTCACAGGACTAACCTTCTTACGAATATGCCCCAGGCCCCAGCTGGTGATTGATTGTTCTTATCAAAGGGCTGGTGAGGCTTGTGACCCTCTGCTGGTTTCCCTGGTAACTAAAGAGCCCACCTTTCAATCCCCCTATAGCTGGTAATCTCCACCCCCCTTAAAGACTGCCACCATGTCTTTCCCTGCTATCCTGCGCACATGGTGGGGAGTCGTTCCAGGACCTTGCTTCAGACATGTAAGATCCCCCATCCGTTAAGCCACTGATGTCTCTGTTGCTGACTTTGGGCTCTTTCTTCGGTTTTGAAGCTGGGCAAGCACAGGCCTTGTAGGCCTGTGGGGTGCAGCCAAACAAGGGTACAGCTAGATTTTCTCTCTTCAACTGAGATTTTCTTTCAAAGGCTGGATTTAATGAATCTCTTTGCATTTATTTATTTAGATTAACAGATTTTATTTTAGTTCAATTTTAGGTTTATAGAAATTTTGAGCAGAAAGTACAAAAGACTTTCATATGCCCCCTCTCCACTTGCACAGTTTCTCTTATTATTAACATCTTACCTTAATGTGGTATATTTGTAACCGTGTATGAACTGGTATTGGCACATTATGATTAACTAAAGCTCATAGTGTACCATTAAGATTCATAGTGTCTGTTGTACATTTTTTTTTTCAGATGTCATAGCTCTGTTGCTAGAGCTGCTCCAGTCTTTGCTCAAAACCCTCTAACCTAGCCCCACCCCCCACCCATTTAGCAGGAGTTAACTTAAATCTTTAAGTTAAAGGGTCTAGAGATAAGAAAGGAAACTACAAACAAACAAACAAACAAAAAACAGATGGAACCAGCTGGGACCAAGACGGTGAAGAATCTGACCTCCAACAGACCCTGAGTCTCATTATACGTTGATTTTCCTACATTAGCATATTAAACAGCACACCTGCCCATGGCCAGGACTGGACATTAATGATCAAAAAAGGATAAAAAGGTGGTAGCACCCCATTCCCTCAAAAAAGGCCTGTCCCTTCCCTGGTAGACTAATTCATGTGCCTCCACATCATCAACCTCACTTCTCCTTCCTTTTTCTTTACTCTTTAAAAGTAAATCCCTCTTCCCACGTGGGAGTGAAGTTGATCTGTGAACTTCGTTCCCATTTCTCCATTCTTTGGCCAGTGAATAAAGCTTGTGCTGTGTGGATCTCAGCTTCGAGCCTGAGAGGAAAGGAACCCTCCCCCACTGAGGCAGAGAGCCTCAGCCAGGCTAGGGTCTGAACAGAGTCCATAGGACTTCATTTGGTAGCATATCTACGATTTCAATACCATACAGAATACTTTCACTGCCCTAAAGTCCCCTTGAGCTCCACTTTTTCATCTCTCTCTTCTCCCCAAATTCCTGGCAACCTTTCATCTTTTTGCTGTCTTTACATTCTTTTCTTCAGAATGATACATAGTTGGAATCAAGCAACACGTAGCCTTTTCAGACTGGCTTCTTTCACTTAGCAATATGTATTCAAGGTGGCTTCATGTCTTCTCACAGCTTAATAGTTCATTTCTTTTTAATATCAAATATATTCTTTTGTTAAGATATACCGTAGTTTGTTTATTCACTTACCTATTAAAGGCTATCTTGCCTCCGATTTTAGGCATTTATGGATAAAGCTACTATAAAAGTTCACGTGCAAATTTTTGTAAGGACATAAATTTCAACCCATTTGGGTACATGCCTAGGAATATAACCACTGGATGATAAGACAATGTTATTTTGTGAGAAACTGCCAAACTATCTTTCATAGTGGCTGCATCTTTTTGCATTTCTACCAAGAATGAATGAGAGTTTCTCTTGCTCCACATCCTCGCCAGTATTTGGCATTGTCAGTGTTTTGGATTTTGTCCATTCTATTAGGCATACAGTGATAGTTCATTGTTTTAATTTGCAATTTCCTAATGATATATCGTGTTGAGCATCTTTCTGTATGTCATCTGTATATCTTCTTTGGTGAGGTATGTGTTCAGATATTTTGCCCATTTTCAAATTGGATTCTCTGAGTTTTAGGTGTCCTTTTTGTTTTTTGGATTCAAGTCCTTTATCAGATATGCATTTTGCTCATATTTTCTCTGAGTCTGTGACTTAGATTTTTATTCTCTTAACAGTGTCTATCACAGAGCAGAAGTTTTTAACTTTAGTGAAATCCAACTTAACATTTTTTTTCTTTCATAGGTTATAGGTTTTATACCTAAAAGTCATCCCTGTATCCAAAGTCACCTAGATTTTCTCCTATGTTATCTACTAGAAGTTTAGAGTTTTGTGTTTTAAATTTGTGCCTATAAGCCAATTTCAGTTAATTGTTGTGAGAGGAATAAAGTCTGTGTCTAGACTCACTTTTCTGCATGCCAATGTCTAGTAGTTCCAGAATCGTTTATTGAGAAGACTATCTTTTCTCTAGAGTTGCCTTTGCCCTTTTGTCAAAGATTAGTTGATTCCATTTGTGTGGTTCTTTAACTGGCTCTCTATTCTGTTCTATTGATCTATTTGTACATTTTTATTGCTAATATATTTGTATTTATTTATAATATTTTGTTTATACTATTTTATGTCTTATTTTTATTCAGTCGAACTACATCTGTCCCCATCTTATTTTGAAGTATTATATAAATTTTCTTCTTTTAGGATGAACTTTAAATTCTAACATTATTTGACCAAACAATGTGTAGAGCTAATCAGAATATCTATTTCCAGAATAAAATAACAATCTACCTTATATGCTATTTTTGCCCACTATTTTCTTTCATAATATATTTGAAAACTCAAAATCAGTCATCATTACTGTTTTTTACATAGTCAATTCTTAGTTAATTTTCCTATACATTTTACAGTTTACTAGTTCATTATTTATTGCATCTCACTCTTATAATCTGGGTTTATTCTCCTTTTTCCCTAGGTATATCCTTTCCTTGTTATTAGCAAGCATATATCAGTGTTAAATTCTCTGTGCTTGTTTTCTAAAAAATGTTTTTATTTCATTTATACTCTTGAATGATAATTTACAAGGGTATAAATCTCTAGAATGTCATTATTTTCCTTGAGAACTTACAATTTTTTTTTCCATTCCTTCTGAACTCTTGAAACATTCTATCAGTGGAATTCATGTGTCAGCAAACTTTCTTTAAAGGGACAAACAGTAAATATTTTAGGTTTTGCAGGCATTATGGTTTCTGTCACAACTACTCAATTCTTCCTTCATTGCACAAAAAATGTTTATTCACAAAAACAGGCTATAGGCTTGCTGATCCCTAATTGATTATTATTATTTTTTGTATTCTATTTATCTTTTGTCACTAATTATTAAGATTTTCACTTTGTACATAGAGTTATAAATATTAGATAGTTGAGAGTGGTCCAGTGGACAAATGAGAACCAGTCTGGGCAAGAAAAATGCAGAGAACATAAGTGAATCATGATCCAATTACCATACTGGCTCTGATAATGATGAGATAGCTGTGTGCTAACTTGTTGGACATCCTTGTTGATGATCAAATGTCAGTTGGAATGAATTGAATCTCACTGGGGGAAAGAGTTGACAATTATCTACAATTAGAAACTTGATTTCTCTCCCAAAATCCAGTATGTAGATAGTGACTTGGGTGGGGGGGGATGGTGAGCAAAATAAAAATTGCCTAAATTTAAATCTAAAATGACTTGAAAAAAAAAGTTAGAATTGGCTAAGATTATATATTCTGGCATGACACAGATTAGGAACTTAAAGGTAGTATCAGACAACTAATAGAAAAAGAAATTACTTAAAATTTCTACACCAATGTTCATAGCTTAAAAATATAAGTTATTTCTGATGAGAGTTTTGTTTCACACAGGCAGGTGTGTTTGAATACAGACCCTATTTCATATAATATGTCTTCTTTTCGAACATGTATTATACCTCTGTTCTGTTTTCTTTTTTCTTTATATATAATAGAGGCAATATGGTATATTTTAAACATTATTAATTTTAGAATCAGAAGTGTTATATCTGAACCCTAATTCTACCAGGGTGTCACCCATACATCATACATTCATTAAAAGCTCATTTCCATCGAGTCCCCGACAGACTTGGGCCTCCTGAGGGCAGGAGAGGCTGAGGGGTAGCTCTAAAGGCTGGAGCCCAGCTCCCTTCTGGCCCCTCACCTCCATTCCTTCATCTACAGCCCAGCCTTTCAGAGCAGGGTGGGGAAGAGGCTTTGGAACACTTGCATCCCAAGGTGATCATAGACTCCCATACACTTGTAAGAAATCAGACCAATACAGAGAGGTCCTGGCTACCCTTTACCCAGCTTCCCACAGTGGTAACATCTTGGAAAACTCTAGTACATGATTACACCAGGCTATTGACATGAAAAAAACAAAAAATCTATGAACTAGTGCAAATTGTAGCCCTATCTCAGGTGTAAGCAATGGCTACAACAATACAGTAGGAAACAAACTGCTTTCCTGAAACTCGACAACTACAGGGTAGGGAAAAGGACTTTAAAAATTACACAGAAAGGTAGTTGATAGCTTTAAATCAAGTTGCTATGGAAATACTTGGGACAAAACCTCCCTTAAGTGGTTTAGAGATTTCCTCAAGTATGTGGCATCTAAGCTGGTTTTGAAGTATCATTAACATTTATTCATATAAAGATGGGGAACGAATACTCAAAATAGAGTGAGCTGGATATACCAAGAACCAAGATGAAAGAAATCATTACACAGCACACACTGAGTAGCTGTAATTAAATCTTGAAATTCTGATTTCTCTTTGACTTTTTTCAATAAGAGATTACTTGACTGAATGCACATTTTTGAATGGACGTTGTGGTATATAACTGTGTTATATAACCGTTGTGTTATATTACACCATTGTGTTAATAACCAACTGCAGAGGGCACAAGCAGAGACGAGAAAACTACAAGAAGGTTTTGACAGTTTCAGTGAGGGAGAACATGCCTGATGTGATGGTTAATTTTATGTGTCACCTTGGCTGTGTCATGGTACCCAGATATGAGTCAGAAATTATTCTGGATGTTTCTGTGCGGGCATTTTTGGATGAGATTAACATTTAAATCAGTGGACTTTGAGTCAAGTAAGTTTCCTTCCATAACATGGATGAGCCTCATCCAATCAGCTGATGTCCTGAATAGATCTACAGACTGACCTCCCTCAAGCAAGAGAGAATTCCGTTAGCAGAACACATTTGGACTTGCCAGCCTCTATAATCATGTGAGCCAATTCCTTAAAATAAGTCTATTCATATATATATAAATATATATTTCATACATTTCATATGTATCGCATATGTGTAATACATATAATGCATATATATTATGTTTTTTATACATACATATATATTACATTACACTGGTTCTTTTTCTCTGGAAAACCCCGACTAATGCTGTAACTTAATAAACTGTATTGCTAATGGCGTGGCTGGTGATATGTGAACGGACTTAAAAGATAAGCTTAGGGACTTCCCTGGCGGTCCAGTGGTTAAGGCTTTGCCTTCCAATGTAGGGAGTGCGGGTTTGATCCCTGGTCAGGGAGCTAAGATCCCACATGCCTCAGGGCCAAAAAACCAAAACATAAAACAGAAGCAATATTGTAACAAATTCAATAAAGACTTTAAAAAAAAGATAAGCTTAACTTTATAGTAACTGTACATTGCACAGGACAGAGGAAGAGACAGGCAAACAGTCAGAGAGGGAGGATGCTTATGGATAAATTATAATTCCTTTCACTGAAATAGGAAACACAGAAGGAAATTAAAGCTCCAAGTGTCAAGGAAGGACTAAGTTTTCCTCCAGATGTATGTTGAAGGCAGCCAAGAGACCAAGATATTTAATAGGCAGTTAGATTCAATGCCCTGAAGAAGAGAGATTTTAGTCAGTTAAGCATAGATCATAACTGAAGCCACAGACATTATTTCATGTTGTAAGAGCCATATTTTCAGCTTTAGATTTTAATAAAGTGGAAATAATAGGAAACTTCCATGAAATAATCATGGAATATTGTCATTTTTAATTCCATCAGCAAGTAGCATATCATTTTGGTGCTCATCATATGTGCAAACATCTCTGGTGATGGGGAATTCACTGTCTCCTGTGACAGCCTTCTGCATACCTAGATCCATCAAGGAATGGTGGATAGGCCAAAGGTGGAAATTCAAAGGAAAATACTTGTTCAATTGCAAACGCCATGTAGCTACAATTTTACCTTAATAAAATGAAGTTTTAAGCTTTAAATGTCATTATGATTCCTAAAAGAAAAAAAAAAAAAAGCAATGAGACACTAAACAGTGATTTCAGTCTTTTTTTAAAATTAGTTAATTAATGAATGACTGCATTGGGTCTTTGTTGCTGTGAGCAGAGGCTGCTCTTTGTTGCGGTGCACAAGCTTCTCATTGCAGCGGCTTCTCTTGTTGTGGAGCACGGGCTCTAGGTTCCCGGACTTCAGTAGTTGTGGCGCACGGGGACTTCAGTAGTTGTGGCGCACGGGCTTAGTTGCTCCGCAGCATATGGGATCTTCCTGGACCAGGGCTTGAACCCGTGTCCCTTGCATTGGCAGGCGGATTCTTAACCACTGCACCACCAGGGAAGTCCCTGATTTCAGTCTTTTTAAGAGGAATTTTGACCTTGCTATATGGGACAAGAAGAAAGCCATTGATAGTAAAATCCAAGTCAAGCACTAAGCCCCTTCCTTACTGTAATGAAGGGCTAAGAGTCCATGTAAAGGAATTGGATTTAGAGATTTGCTTGGCGGACCTTCAGTGAAACCCATCTATAGGCTGGAATGCCTGGAATTTACATCATATTCCAAACCAGTAACATCAAAGAGGTAGTAGGAACTTATGCATGATATTAATTACACATTCTTAAGAAATTACTGTGCATTTGCAGGTGATATTTGAAAGTGGGATTTTCCACATTAATGCATGATTCAACAGCAGAGCAGATGTACTATTTAGGCATCTGAGTACATAGTTTAATACATTATTTCATGAAATATTAATATTATGACATTAATTTAAATTGATTTAGATGTACACACTCTAACAGGAGCAAAAAAATTTAAATGTTGTTACCAAATCATCATGTCTTGCTCTGCGCAGAGCTGTTGACAGGAGTGGTGTTCAACTGGATCTTATTTAACACCTTCATTATTGAACTAGAGCAGGGAGTCAACAATAGATAATGAAATTCTGAGAAAATCATGAATCAGTACATAAATTCAGTGATCAGAGATGCACAGTACTGAAAGTCTTTGATGATTAAAATACAAAACGAGTCAACCTGTAAATGTGTACAGAGTACATTAAGTCAGAAAAGATACCAAAGGAAGAAAGAAAGAAAACAAAAGGCTACTGCTTCCCCAAACCTTTTTACCTACTATCATGTAAAATTGTAGACTAGATTATACCAAGTTCTTGCACTATTTCTAAACAACAACAACAAAAATGCATTGAAAACACATGGCCCCCACATGGTGTGATCTTGGAACACATATTTGCTTTTCTCAAGCCCTGACTCACATTATCCTTACATAGTCCATTTTCTCTGGGCAGGAATATTGTTCCTAATCCCCAGACACTTAGCAGAGTCTGTCACAACAGAACAGAACAGACAAAAAGCTGGCTCTGCTTCCTACATGGCTTTGCTGTGGCTACTTGCTTTACCTGGTGATATTTCTGCTTACAAGTCAGGGGTTCCTTCAATTCAACAGTGACCCTGTTCAAACTAGACTGTACCTGGTTAGTATCTGTCAAGGGGTAACGTTCAGTTTTTCATTGTGCTACACACACACACACACACACACACACACAAACATTCACATTCACACTCACACACCCTCACACATATATCCAGGAGTAGCGTACCATTAACTGATCAGTTTCAAGAAAACCAAGTATTAAAATTTATATAAAGAGATTTTGAAAGAAAAAATTATAAGTGAATTTTGGAACAATTATTATATGTCTCCTTTTGGAATTTTGTTTTCTCTATCCCTCAGCTGACCAGGCTTCTCTGGAGGTTTGCTCTTATAGTTCTACTTGCAGAAGCAAAGGATTGTTCCTGGAGATACTGGGACATTCCTGCTGGGTCTTGTACTATTGTCTTTGTCCTTCTCATTGCCTGGAATGTTCAGGACCCATTTTCTTTTTTTCCAGTACTGTTGCAAGTTCAGATGTGAGGAAGGAAAACAGATACTTTGACCTATCTTTGGATTGAGATTCTAGGGCCGTTTTTAGCTTTAGGCAATAGAAAATCTCCATATGGTCCAGCCTAACTCTATAGAATTTGAGATAGGAATTTGGAGACAGAGTCTATGTCTTACTGGTCGTACCCTGTGCATATACTCCTTTAGAGAACTCTGCAAAAACAGGTTTTTTGATGAAATAATTAAGGTGTCTCAGGGCCTTTAGATCAAATATCATCTAAATCCCATTTCATTATTTTGGAGCCAAATTCCTCTGGCTTTCAGTTGAAGCTCTCAGATATTCAATAATCAAGATATTTACATTTTGTTAGAAAATATAATATATGCCCTTTTTATAATGTAAGTGATCAGAACACACTTATAAGCAGTTTTTATCACTATGTGTTTGTGATAAACATTGACTACTCAGTAAAGCCAATGCATTTGCTGGGTGTATATAGATAAGCTCTCGGTCATTAATATATACTATGAAATTTCAGGCCATATCAAAGTTTTTTATAATAAATCCTCATTGTTCAATAAGGCATGCATACAGGAAAATGCACAAATTGAACACGGACAAATCATGACAAGCTGAACACACCGTGTAATTATCACCTTAGCCAAGAATAAAACATACTAGCCCCTCTGAAGATTCCTCTTGTGACTGTCCCCTCCCAGTCCTCTCCCCAAAGTGAGCAATACTCTGAGTTCTAACACACTTAACTTTTGCTATTTTTGATCTTTATGTAAATTAAATCATACATCATTAACTCATTTTTGTCTAGTCGCTTTTGTTATCATGTTTATAACTTTCACATATGCCATTTCATGGAGCACAATCTGTTCATTTTTATTATTGTATACTATTTTCTGTATGGAGATGCCACAATTTATTGATACATTTTATTGCTGAATGCTTTTAAAATGATGACTGTTTTGGATGATTATGACTAAAGCAGCTATGAACATTTCTGTAACATTTGAAATATACAGATACACATTTTTTTTTTTTTGGTTTTATACCAATAAGTGGAGTTCCTGGGTCATATTCACCTTGAGTAGATAATGCCAAATGGTTTATCAAAGTGGTTTTATCCATTTATGCAGTCATCAGCAATTGTTGATGCAAATTCTAGTTGCTTTCCATTCTTGGTCACATTTGGTACTGTTAATCCTTTTAACTTTTCCCATTCTGGTGCAAGTGAAGTGGTATTAAATTTGGTTTTAATTAGTATTTTTATGATTTTTAGTAAGCACGAGGAAACTGGCCATGGGCCATGTGTATGTTCTTTTGGTGAAGTGCCTCTTCATGTCTCTTGCTTATTTCTAAATTCTGGATTAATTTAATGTGCAATATATATTTTTTCAGTCTACAGTTTTCCTTTTCACTTTCTAAAATGTACAGTTTGATGAACAGAAGTTCCTCACTTTAATGTAATTCTATTTATCTTTCCTTTTCCTTATAGTTCTTGTTCTAAATAGCCATGTTTGAGAACTCTTTACCTAATATAATTCATGACGATTCTCTCCTACATTATCTTCCTTATTGTTTTACCTCTCACAGTTTTGTCTTTAATTTAGCTGTAATAGATTTTTGTTTTTGATAGGAGATGGAAGTTAATTTTAAACTTCTTCCGCACTTGTATCTGATAACCCAGCATAATTTATTGAAAAGAACACTGCTTACTACTGGTCCACACTGTCACTTTTATCCTAAATGGAGACCTTATGTGGACTTGTTTACTTCTGGACTCTTCTTAATTTCTTTGGTTTATAGTTCATCCTTGGATCAATAGGGTACTGAATTATTATAGTCTTAGAAGAAGTCTTATTATCTAGTGAATAAGTCCTCCTTCTCTGTTCTTCATGTGAGTTTTAACTATTCTTAGTCCTTTAGGTTTCCAGAAATTTTAGAATAAGTTCACAACATCCATCCATACAAAGAAAATTGCTGGCATTTTGATTAGGATAGCATCATATGCACAAATCAATTTTGAGAGAACATATTTACAATGTTGAATCTTTCAATCAATGAAACATGATATCTACTTTAGATCTTATTTAATTTCTGTCAATATAATTGTAATTTTTTTAGGATGGAACCTTGTTCATTTTTCATATATTTCTTCATTAACAGTAGAAGTTTTTGAAGCTATTGTAAATAGTATCATTTAAAAATGGTGTTTTTCATTATTCCAGTATCTAGGTATAAATTTGATTTTTGAATATAAACTTTACATATAATGTCCTGCTAAATCCATACATATCTTTGAGAGGGGTAGGTCTAATATTTCAAATCTCTTGAGCTAAACTAAATGAAGCAGAAATATTTTATGCATTTTTTGCAATTCACTAATATAGTATTTCTATCAATAGGGAACATAAAAAAAAAAAAAGAAGCTCCTTCAAATATAATTGATAGAAGTATGGAATAATTCCCCTGTTGGTATATTGAGAATTTTTAAATATCAGATAATAGTTTTCAGCATTTTAAAAGTTTTTCTTCCGGAAAAGTTGAAAGAAAACACACTTTTCCTAAATTTACCAATAATTAACATTTAGCCATATTTGTTTTCTGATGAGAGAGAAGGAGAGGGAGAGAGAGAGAATGAATTATTTTGACAGAGTTGTTGAGAAATAGTTTTCCTGAAACTGCTAAGATCAAATAACTCCACCTACATAGCATGTTATAGTTTCATACCTAAGAAAACTACTATTAATTAAATAACATCATTGAAGATAGTTGCATGTGTTCCTAAAATGTTTTTACCCAACACCCAATCACAGTTCATTCATTTCATTTGGTTTACCTGTGTATTCTTTACCCTTTACTTTTTAACCTGAAATGATTACCTGGATATTTCTGTGTTTTGTTTTTGTTTTGCTTTGTTTCTCATGGATTTTAAGTGTGCAGACATGTTTTTCTGTAGAATATTCTATATTAGGTTTGCATATGATTAGATGCAAGAAACGGATATTTGGAAATAAAAAAATAAAAGTGATATTGTGTGTTTCTTATCCAATCACACCAGGAAATACATTGTATTAGGTCACTTGTTTAAAATGTATGTGTGGATTCTTTTGTCTATCTATAAAGGTATCCTCTGCAAAATAAGACAATATTGTTTCATTCCCAACCCTGTTGTGCTTATTCCATTTTCTTGTCTTAGTTTATCTGTTAAGACCTCCCATACAGAGTTGAAAACAAATAAGGAAAGGGAACATTTTTGTGTTCTCAACAGAGATGTGTTTCAACATTAGTAGCGCTTACTGTTCTTTTTGTTTGTTTTTGTTTTTTGCTTTAGTTTTTCAGATTAAGGATCCCTTTCCACAATCCTTGTTTGGTAGGGGGTTAACATCTATTGAGATAATGTATCATTCATTTTCTTTCTTTTATTACACTGATATCTTAATGTTAAACTAACCTTAAGTTCCTAAAATAAAGTGAGCTTAAGTTGCAGTATTCTTTGTATATATTGCTATAAAATATATATCTATTATTAGTAGTATTAGTATTAATTTTTTTTAACATTCTCATCCAGGTCCATTGAAGAGCTGGAAGTGGACATGCCCTTTCTTGTTGGATTCTTGTCTGGTTTTGGTGTCAATTTCTACTATCCTCAGAATATGAATTGGAGTGTATTCCCTTTTTCTAATTTCTGAAGAGGTTTGTCTAAGATTTATGTTATTTTTTTCTTAAAATTTGGTAAGATTCATTTGTGTTTTTAATTTTCTTTGAGGAAAGCTTTAATTATGGTTTGAATTTTAATACTTTTTTGTTAAAAATGAATGGAAATTTCCCACTCATATTTTTGTTTGCTTTCAATGAGTATTTTTCTAGGAACTTATTTGATCTAAACTTTCTAATTTATAAGTATGAAGTTGATCATATGCTCCTTTTCTAATTATTAAAATGTATTTAGGATCTGTAGTGATCAACTATTTATTTTTATGTTTTATATGGCCTACTTCTGTTTTTTCTCTTTTCTCTCTCTCTCTCCCAGCATCCCCTTCCTTCTTGTTCCCTGATATTGTCAAATGTTATCAATTTTATCAGTGTATTCAAAGAATTAATTTTTGTCTTTACTGATACTTTTATTATATATTTGTTTTCTGTTTCATTGTTAGTTTTCTTATCCTAGTTAAGATATAGAGAAATATTTATTATTTATATAATGCAATATTAAAGAAAGAATTAAAAAGAATTAACTACCAACAAATGCCACAACCTGGACAAATCCCAAAAGCATTAAAAAAGCTAGAAGACTGTACTGTTCCAATTGGGGTGGTATGGGGCTGTAAAGGTACAGGATAAAGTCTTTTAGGGAGATGGAGATGGTCTATATTACAATCTTAGTGGTTTTTCTAGAGATAAATGTATATATTCTAAGAGTTATATACTTACTATTTGTATTTTGACTCTGAAAATTATACTTATTTTAAAAAACAATCTACAATAAAGTGATAGATTATCATTAAAGCAGGGAATATATTTGCATCAACAATTGCTGGTGTGAAAGAAGATAATATCACATTAAAGATATTGTCTTAGTTTTCTTTGAACAGCTTACTTAACACTATAAACCACAATAAAAGAAATGTAAAATTCAGATAAACTTATTTAACCATTATAAGTTATGAAGCATTTTAATGTGTTCATTGTACTTCCTCCTCATATTCCCCTATGTTTTATTGCTATATACCAATATACCAATATTACATATAAAGATTCACTTTGTTATACAGCAGAAACTAACACACCATTGTAAAGCAATTATACTCCAATAAAGATGTTTAAAAAAAAAGATTCAAAACTAAAACTAAGATAATTTGTCAAAAATCACAAGCTAAGAAGAGACAAAACAGAATTTAATTCTATATACTTTGAGCTCAATTCTAGAACTAATTAATTCATTCCACAAATATTGGTTGACCATTAATATACAATGGTCCATGTCAGAAAATGAGTTTACAGTTTTGAACACACAAAACACATGGTCATTGTCCTATGAAACTTAGAGCCTATAAATAATGCCAATGATATTTAATTGACAAAACACACAAATGGGAAGAATGAAGAGAAAAAGACCCTTCTTTTATCTTGATTTAATACTTTTGCAAATAATTTCTCTGCAGAAAAGTTCATAGGATAACACCTCACTCCAAAAGCTACAATTATCTCCAGTTTACTAAAACTCAAAAGTCAAAAATTATTTCCAAATCTCTCATGTTAGATTCTGATTGAGTTGGTATTAAATCCATTAAACAGTTATTCAAGTAGTCTCTGATTAAAAATGTGGTCTTGTGGTAGAAAGCATGGCCCAAGTATCCTAATCAACCATTATATGGCTTAGCTCCCCCCATCCTGAATTTAGTTATGCAGCATCTATCTGACCCTCAGTTCTTCAGACCTTCAACTCTGACCTACTTCATTGACTATCTGTGACTTACATCCTAAACTTTATTTTTACCAGAAAGTAATCTGCCCCCAAGTTCTTTGAACTGTAAGATTCCTGTATTGACCATCAATTATAGTCTTTCAACTATCTCCTCCCTTTATTGATTCTGGACTCATTCAACATCTAACCCGTCAGACCCTCTCCTCTCTCCTGTGTTCTGAGTCCACTCAAGGCTTATTTTCATTCATTCCCATAATAGATCCCAAGGTTCACCAATTTAATTGTGTCCTGAACTAATGTCTTTGTCCTTTGTCCTCATAGTCAACCAGATAAATATCACTCCAAATAGTCCAACACTATCATATCTTTTGGTTCTTTTTGCTGCCTATCCTAGGCTGCAGTTAACATAGCTGTGATTACTAGATCCATCACAATTTCATTCTATGTAACTTTGGCCAGAGTTTTAAGGATACTTGGCAATGCTTTCCTCATCTCTAACTGACTCATTATAACTCTTCTCTTAGCAGCTGTTCAAAATAATCTCCAATGCTTTCAGATCCCCAAACTACTTCCACACCACACTCTGGGTAAAAGTTCTAACTCCTAGTTCACTATGAAGATAGATGACATTCTACAATCTACCATCTGTATGATGTTTCTAAAATTAAAAAGTGATTTCATCATGCCATTCCCATTGCCATTATTTGGCTCCAGCTGATGCCTTTAGACACTTAGAGATTCTACTGGCTTCTGTTTCACTTTGCTCTTTCAGTTTCTTTGTTTATCCCACATAGCCATGCTTCCTTACACTTCCGTGTCTCTGCTTCCCCTGCCTAACATTGCATTTACTCTTTTATCCACGTGTCTCTCTCTGGCACACCCTTTATGAGTCAGCTCAAACATCACTTCTCTTGGAATCCTTCCCCAAGCTGATTTAGAAGCAGTTTTCCATAATGCCATTTCTTTTGTTCCAAAAGCAGCTTGAACATATGCCTAATACACTTGTCCCCAATATGTTCTAAGCAATTTGAAAACCAAGACTAGTTTTCTTTTCTTAACATGTTTCTTCAAGCCAATTGCACTGCCTAACATATAACAAATGCCCAGTAGATTTTTACTGAATATGTTAAAACTGAACTTTATTGACAGTCACCTCTAAATGTCTTGATAATGTTAAAAAAAAAACACATTTCTTTTATTTCCTCATTATGTTTCTCTTCTCCTCTCTTTTTCATCCACTTCATTTTTTCCTACCCCTTTATTCCTCACTCTCTTACTATAGAAAGGGAAGATCCCTATTCATTGCTATAGTCTGCAAATTGCTTTTGATTCAGTCCTCTGCCACCTCCATGTAATCACATGACATATCATTCTCCTTTATATTTGTGGTCTAAAAATATTTTGACTTCCATTTCATATTAAGAAAAACTATTTTCTTAACCCTGCTGCTAGGTCACACCATCTCTCCCTTGCTCTCTCTTCAGATATTTTTTTCTTTGTTTTAAAATCTAAACTCTTCTATCTCTCTTTCTCCATTACTAATTTGATGCTTATCTGATAACAATCTCACTCTGTCATCCTCATTCTAGTGAAATTGCTTTTCTTATTTTCAGTGCAAAACCCTCTTCTCAGTCATTCTCAAGTTCTTTCTCAAGAGACTGTGAAAACCCGAATAAATGTTCCTTAACTAACAACCCCTCCACCCATCCTGTAAAATGAGCCACATACTGAGGTATCTTCATACCTCTCTTCCTCCCTGGTCTGCATGTTTTGTCCTTTGGGCTCATCACCTGTGACCATCTCAGCTGGGAGGTTCTGCCAGCAACTAAAAGTATTTGGTATTCCTGCATCATCTGAAAATGTAGCTTTTGAGTCATTTTGATTAAAATAGGCTAGGTACGGTTGCCACTAAATTAGAATTGTGTGGGAACAGACTCTATTGTGCGTCACTGGCTACTCAATTTCTCAGTCAGAGTGCACAGTGTTACAACCTGACCCACAATCTCTTCATTGCTTCTGAACCCAGGCTTTCAAATACAGAGCTGCTGCTCCAGGAAATACAAGGTCAGATTCCTGTGAACCTCTGGTCACAGCACTTTTGTCAAATGATCAATACATAACCTTCTTTGGCTGTGTTTCTGTTTATAGACACCTTATTTCATGTGTCTTGTAGATTCATGAACATTGGACTTATAGCCAGCAGTGCTACAACTCACACGTAACAAACAAACCTCATCTAGTACATAGAAGGCACATTGCCGCCTTCTTGCTCTCAGGGACACTAGATAGCACTTCAGCATTATACTTGAGGGTCACTACAAACAGTGAAATCACCCATAACAACACAAAAATGCCAAAAAAAGAAAAAACTGGCACTAAATAGACCACAAAAAGGACATTTGATTAGAGCTTGAGAGTTGACACAAGAAAACAAGAGTGGCTCCTTGTTCAGTTCCATTGAGTGACTCACATCTGTTTTGTTGCCCACAAATGACTGCAAAAGCACCACAATTATTGATCTTGGTGTTACACACACATTTTAGCAAGTAGGTGAGTTTACACACACACAATCCTTGAACATTTTTTTTTTCTATGTATAAAATAGATAACCAGCAAGGACTACTGTACAGCACAGGGAACTCTACTCAATATTTTGCAATAACCTATAAGGGAAAAGAATCCGAAAAAGAACACACATAAAACCGAATCACTGTGCTGTACACCTGAAACTCACACAACATTGTCAATCAACTATACTTCAATAAAAAACAAAAGCAACAACAACAACAAAAACACAACAAAAAAAGGATCCCTGAACAATGGGGATGGACTGTGTGTGCAGCTCTCTTGCTTCACCTTCACTTGATGGACTTCTGCTTGGCTATTTAAACCCACCTTACAGAAAAGTGACCCAGACCTTCCTCTGGACAATCTTCTCTTTCCTTGGCTAATTCTCACATAGCAACAGTATCTCCAGCCAAATACTGATTTTTGCTCCTGCCAACTTCAACTTTCTCCCATCCCTGTGTTCTAACGGTTTAAACATTCTTTTAATCATCAGGACTAGAAGCTAACATTACATCATTCAATATGTTTTTCTGTTTTTTCTTATTTAATTCATTCTCGATATTGCCATCAGCTTTATTTTCATAAAATAGGTCAAATCTTCTCTATGCTCCAGTTAAATATTCTAATAGTTTCCAATTTTCTAAATATACATTTATGTACACCCCCAAATCCCAAACTACATTTTGCATTAATTAAATTTACATACTGTAAAGTATTTTGTGCTCCAAGTATGTCATAAAATCTCTCTATTCATATTTTATTAATAACTCTACACAAATGTAACTTATCCCGATTTTTACCATCATAAGTCATTTTTATTGTTTTGGGTTATTTATATAATTGAAATCATATAGTATACAGTTTTGCATCTAGTTTTTCTACTCTACTATAATGTAATAGAGAATGGAAAGATTTTGTTCATATGCACTGTCATTAATTATTTACTGATTCAATTATTGTTGGAAATATGACCATTTTCATTTCAAGTATATTGCAAATACTGCTGCTTTTAGCACATTTTATTTGCTTCTTGGTGAACATATGCACATATTTTTGTTGTACCTATAGCTACCAGTGGTAGCTCTGCATCAACAGCCTTTATATACTTTGCTTTACTGGATAATTTCAAACAATATTCTAGAGTTTCTCTGACTTGCAATCCCTCTGATAGCTTTTGAGTATTACAGACCAACATTTGTCATCATCTGCCTCTTTCAATTTAATCATTCTACTCTGTGCATAACAATATATCATTGTGTTCTACTTTTTATTTCCTTGACGACTAATGGTCTTAAGGATCTTCCTATACTTATTCTGGCAATTTGGATAAATATATGAATAAAAACATGAACATGTCTTAAAATACAGGTTTGTTGTTATTCTGGCAGGGTAAGACCAATAGATCAGGAGGTGATTGTCATTGAAAAGATAGTTTTCACAGATCCCAAAAGCAAGGGGCATGCCGCACCACTCAGGGCAACATGGAGACACACATGGGTTTGTCACAAGACAGAGGAAATGGGGGACAATGTAGGCAGGAGATTTTGCTGTGGTTTTAGCAGGAAAGGAAAGGCAGGGCAAGTTAACTGGGCTGAGGATTGGCTAGTTTGAATAATGTTAGTGGGCTCTGGGGCACAGAGGCTGCCTCTAGGTGTCTGGTACCTGGCCCCAGAGTGATTAGGGCAGGGGGATAGTGTCCTGAGTGTGAGAGCCCCATAGAGGAAGTGTGGGCTCTGGATTTGTTGTTTTGTATATGAAAGGCTTGCTCAAAGGTAAATCATTTCCTATCTCTTATAATTCACCAGCCTTGGTAGAGGTAGTCTTCCCCAGGGTCAGCAATGCACCAGATGTTAAAGCCTCAGAAATACAGAACATAAAAAAGACACACTTAATACAAGAAACTGTTTAAGGCTTTCATTCACATTTCTATTGCATTGTTTTAGTTAGGTTGTTTTAATTCAAGAAATCAGCCTTTTGTTGTCACCCTATGGCTGGTTTTGTCACTTTCTTAATGCATTGTTTTTCCTTTTTTTAAAATTTTATTTTTATTGAAGTATAGGTGATTTACAACATTGTGTTAGTTTCAGGTGTACAGCAAAGTGATTCAGATATATGTGTGTGTGTGTGTGTATACATATATGCACACACACATATATATAACTGAATCTGTATTCTTTTTCAGATTCTTTTCCCTTATAGATTATTACAAACTATTGAGTATAGTCCCCTATGTTGTACAGTAGGTCCTTGTTGATTATCTATTTTAGATGTAGTAGTAGGTATATGTTAATCCCAAACTCTTAATTTATCCTTCTCCCAGTTCCTCTTTGGTAACCATAAATTTGTTTTCTATGTCTGTGGGTCTATTTCTGTTTTGTATGTAAGTTCATTTATATCATCTTTTTAGATTCCACATATAAGTGATATCATATGGTATTTGTCTTTCTCTGTCTGGCTTACTTCACTTAGTATGATAATATCTAGGTCCATCCATGTTGCTACAAATGGCATTATTTCATTCTTTTTATGATTGGGTAATATTTCATTTTTGTTATTAAGGTATAATTTACATACAAAAATGTTGTACTCCTTGTAGTGTAAAACTGAGAGTTTTGGCAAACATACACCATCATACTGTGACAATCACGATATAGAATAATCCCCTCCAGCCAAAAAAATCTCCAATGTCTCTTTGTGGTAAAAAAGAAAAATTTGCTTTAACAAGAATATCATGTAAATGGAATCGTAGATCACGCTGCCTTCTGAGTCTGACTTACTTCACTTACAATGAGGCTCACCATGATGTTACATGCACCAGAATTGTTCCTTCCTGCTGTTAAGTGATGCCCCATAGTATGGACACAAGACAGTTTGTTCATCTGTTCTCCAGCTAAGGAAAAGTTGGGTTGTTGCCAGTTTGTGATGATTACTAATAAAACCCTGATGCACATCTGGATACAGATTTTGTATGAACCCAGTTTCTCTATTCATTTAGGAAATACCTAGAAGAGGGATTACTGAGTCATTTAGTAAAGGTATGTTTAACTTTACAGAACCCGAAAGCATCTATTGCAAAAAGCCTGTACCATTTTGCATTTCCACAGCAATTCTGAGAGTATACCCCCAACTCCTGTCTCCCATTTTTGTGATACTGGTGTCAAACATGTCAGCTTTACCTATGCTGAAACACAACACATAGCTTCTGGGTTTGCTTTAGACTCTCAGCTGGTTTTCTCATTTTCTCTCATTTTGGTGAGGATATTTTCAGCATATGATTATTTGTGTAATTATGCATGCAAAAATTCATAAATTCTGTGTCTGAAAATTTCCTTTACCATCTATATCATTTTTTTATATGTTTATATTCTCCTAATAGAACTAACTGGGGCATGTTTTCTAATGCCCTATTCTCTGGAATGGTTTGTGTGATATCAGTGCTGCTTCTTCCATATGTATTTATGGACATTCAGACATTTATGCCTGAATCTGAGTTTATGGGACTATTTGGAAGATATTATTCCATTGTTTTTCTGCCTTACAATATTTCTTTTGATATTATCTATCAGTCTTTCTACCACTTCTTTGAAAGGACATTTATGTCTTTTACTTGTTTTTTTATATTTTTATAGTTTACTAAAATTTTTGTATTTTATCAAAGGTATTCACGGTTGTGTGTGTGTGTGTGTGTGTGTGTATATCAATTATTTTGTTTGGGTTCTGTACAGTTCTTTATTTTCTTGGTATGTGTACTTCAATTTTGTAAAATTCTTAACTGTTACAGCTTTAAATCTTGTATCTTCCTAATTCTCTCTCATGTCTCCTTCTTCACATCTCATAATATGTCCCATTAATTTTAATATTCTTACCAGCCCATGCAAACTTTTTCTTTTCTATATATATCAATCTGGATATTCTCTACTTACCTGTTTTCTCATTCACTACTACACACTCCAGTGTTATTAATTCTTAATTTTAATTCCTTCTTAACTATAATCTGTCTTTTACTTTCCTAAATCTATTATTCAGAGTTATTTTAACTTCTGTCTGTTGACTCACGTATAGATCACAAAATAATTACTTACTATCATCTGCTTTACCTCTTAGTTTTAAGCCTTTTGGTCTTATATTTGTATGCTTGCATTTTTTTTTAAATAGAAAACCAGACATCATGTTTCTTGTGTAAAATTTGTACGGAGCCAGAATTCATCTACAAGTTGAAGAGGCTCTAGATAAATTATTTCACCAGAGATACTTTACTTGTCCTCTCCCTGGTAGAAAGAGTAGGATAGATAGAACTTACTGAAAGTTGTGTTGTGCACTTTAGGCAATATATATATATATATATATATATATATATATATATATTTTCATTTGTGTGTCTTCTGCTATGTTATGGAGTTTTCTAAAATTTCCAACTGAGAATATGGGGGGTTCCCTGCCTCATTCCCACTGCTCTGTGTCCTGAACACTAATACCTGTTCCTTGGTACCATGAGACTGTTAAAATCCCACAGTGCTCTTTATATAGTTTCTGCTTTGCTTTTTAACATCCCGTGCCATTCTGTTTTAAATTTTGGCAAATAGTGACTGAGGATTGGGCTAATTTCTTTGTCTTTCCCTTCTGAAATCACTAAACTTGTCTTCCCAGCCCTACAATCCTGCCAAACTTTTAGGTGGTTTCTTTGCCTCTTACCTGTACCTGTTTGCTTGGATGTTGTATGCCCAGAATTGGAAAATATACTGAGGGAAAATGGCTACAAAATATTTGCTCACTTCTCCTCAGGTCTCCTTAGGGATCTCGGGTCCTCAACACTTTGTAACCTCAGCCTCTCAACATATCCCTTACTTTATGTTTTCATTCTTGGTGGAGCATTTGTCTATCACTAGCTCATCCGTTACAGCCATGAGTAGACGTCCTCATGCATTTTCCCCAATAACTCTTGTGTCTTTGCTCTAACAGCTTGCCTACCCGTGGATGCCTATCTCCATTTTTCTCCTTGCAGAACATTATATTTTCATAATAGCTCAGTGGGAATCTTCATGACTTTCCATATTTAGAAGGGGTTTTTCTTTCCTTTGTGTTTTTGTATTTTGTACAATGTCTTGACCTATATAAATTATCAGAATAATACAGAGGAGGACCAGTTAGCAGGTGCAATTAGAGCCATTAGTTTCCCCATCCTTCCAAATTTACATGGTTATGTTACTTGTTGTCTTGATGGCAACATCTATATACCTACTGGCAGAGCTGTAGTAAAATATGCACTTGTTTGAGGCAAATTAATTCAGTGGCGTTAAATGTGACTTAATGAAGAAAATCAAACACGCCATGATTTGAGAGCTTCCAGGAAGACCCCCTTCAGTGGGAAAACTCTGTATTGAAATGGTTGCTTTAATAAAAAAATAAAGTGTGAGATGCTGCTGAAATGCAAACTTATCTTTGTGGAGTAACAGACTAAAATCCATATTTTATTTATTTATCTTGGATGATATTATCAGATTTTTAAAATATTTTTTCTAGAAAGGGGTAATTTCTCAATGCAGTTGTATAAGCTTAAGAATAAAGAAAGGGAGACTTTAGTTATATTGTTTTTCTTTCTATGCTTGCCTGAGACTACCTTTCCTGAAATTCCTGCAAGACGCTACCCTGTTGAGATGTGTGTTTTCTCTGTGCTCATATCGTTTCATTACCTCCAGTATGTCACTAAAAACCATGTCTCCTCGAATAGGTGACACACCTTTTCAAAGTAGAGGGAAGGGCTTGTCCATGTAAAGTTGCTAGTGCAGGGCTCTCACACCGCAGGCGTGTTCAATGCTTGGACAAGGCTACACTGAAGCCCTTGTCCCGTTGAGCTTTTATAGAATGCAAAGCACTATTTTCAATACTGAAAATAGATCAATAACCAAAAATTCCCTGTCCTCTGGGAGATGAATCTGATGAAAAATACAGGCAGTAAAAATAAGTATGTAATATAATAATGTAAAGAGAAGGTAAACTGTTCTGGAAAATAAAAGTACAAAATGGCAAAACTGGTGATATTTTTGCACAAGCCTGAGTGTGGTTAAAATGGGCTCACAAATATCCAGAGACCTTTCGACTGGGAGAAGAAGGAAAAAAATCAAAGGCCCCAAAGCAGAGGCCTTTAGAGGGAATAGGCCTTTGGTCTCTAGAGGGAAAAGAAACCAGGAAGTCAGCTAGAGGACAAGAGATAGGAAGACAGCTCTGAGGTTTAGCCAGGGGTTGCCCTTGTATGTCTTTGTGGGTCGTGTAAATGCTTCCTAATTATTGGAGTGAAATGGAAAGCCATTAGAGGTATTTGAACAGACATACATATGCCTTATGGATTAAAAACTAAGTGAAGAAAGCAAGATAGGAGGACGTCAAAAGAATAAACAGAAAGGCTAGTCAGGTTCAATGCATTATCTAAATGGAAATTTGCAACAAATTAAGGACTCCTTGTTGCCATGTTTTGTTTTCTTTTGTTTTTGGCTGTGTTGGGTCTTCATTGCTGCGCACGGGCTTTCTCTAGTTGCGGCGAGTGGGGGCTACTCTTTGTTGTGGTGCGTGGGCTTCTTATTGTGGTGGCTTCTCTTGTCATGGAGCACAGGCTCTAGCCGCGCAGGCTTCAGTAGTTGCAGCACGCTGCTCAGTAGTTGTGGTGCACTGGCTTAGTTGCTCTGCGGCATGTGAGATCTTAGTTCCTCGACCAGGGATCGAACCCATGTCCCCTGAATTGGCAAGGGGATTCTTAACCACTGTGCCACCAGGGAAGTCCCATTGTTGTCATGTTAATATGACAGTTTTATGAGCTTACTGACACCAGTGATCACTTTGGGATCGATGAAATACTGACTATATAGGCCACTTTCCGCAATACCATGACTTCTCTCATTCACAAATACTCTATGATCCCATCTCAACTTTACATGTGATGCAAATTTTAAGACTTTGCTAAATTCTACACTTTATTCAAATGTCCTCAGTTTTCCCCTAAATTCCTTCTTCTGTTCCAGGATCCCATCCAGATACTACTTTACATTTAGTTATCATGACTCATTGGGTTCCTCTTGGATATGACAGCTTCTCAGAATTAAAAAAAAAATATTTGACTACCTTGACAATCTTGAGAAGCTCTGGTCAGGTATTTTGTATTGCAGAATGTTCCTTTCTGGGATTTGTCTGATATTTTGCTCATGATTAGACAGTGGTAATATCTTTTGGGGAGGAAACCACAGAAGTAAGGTGTCATTCTCATCACTTCATATCAAGGGTACAAATTATCAGTATAACTCATCATTGCTGATATTGACCATTATCACCCAGCCTGAGGGTGTTTGTCAGGTTTCTCCACTGTTAAGTGACTCTTTTCCCAGATGCTGTTTGCTGTGCTCTTTGGACGGAGTTACTTTATGAGGCTCAGACTTAAAGAGTGGGGAGTCATGCTTCATCTTGTTATGTGCCACACAAATTATTCTTCTGCATTGGAGATTTGTCTCTTTTACTTATGTATTCATTTATTCAATCATTCACTTATATCAGTATGGATTCATGGATATTTATTTTGTCTTTTGGCTTATAATCCAAGGCTACTTTATTTTGTTGCTCCAATTCTTCCAGCTTTGGCCTTTGGGAGATCTTTCGGTTGATATGTGTGCTTCTTTGACATACCACTACCACTGAAAGTATTTCATGAATTTGTTTACTTATTCTGAGCACTTCCTTACTTTCTAGCACCATAATACATACCAGACATATCTTGTATATTTCCTGCCCTAGTCCTATAATCAGTCACTTCTCCAAGGAGCCCTTGTTTCTTTTATTAATGAATGGAATTAGAAACCATGGTTTCAGGACTAGGTGTGCTCATGGTTACTGGGGCATTATTGTTCTTAGGTCCTCTCAGTTGACTGAGCAAGGCAGGTATATGTGTATACTAAACCATCGTATGTATGAATACATATGTCTATAAATATTTTTACATGTAACCATGAGTTCACACTGAAGTCTCCAAGTTTAATCCGTTATCATAAGTATTATTATACATTCCTCCTTTGATTATGTTTAAGTTCCCACTCAAAGAGGGAGGAACCTGGTTCCCATCACTAGCCATCTATTTATTTAAATGTTTAATTCCAGTATACATGCAGAGCAGCGTAAGAATTGTTCATCTGGACCCCACAGAATCAACTTCTACACTGCTTTTGTGCAGTTCATTTAGTCTTACAGACTCTACTTTCTTCCAGCATTAATCAAGCCAGCATTTTTTCTTCCACTTCCTTCAGTGAGGCTTTTTCACACACTAGTAATTGTGTTATCATACTGTATAGTATATCTTAGTATTCCCCAAGTTTAGGAACTATATTTCCCATATATATACTGTATATAACTATATATACATTTTAATTATATGCATTAAAGTACACACTTTGTGCTATGGCTCTTGACAAGTGCCTGGTGCCATGTGTCCAGCATTATGGTATCATAGAGTATAGTATTACCACTAGAAAGTATACCCTGTGATTCACTCCTTCATTCTTCCTTTCCTCTCCCTTAATCTCTGACAACTACTGATCTTTTTATTGTCTCCATAGTTTGGCCTTTTCCAGAATGTCATATAATTGGTATCATATAGTGATTAGACTTTTCAGATTTTTTTTCACTTTAGCAATATGCATTTAATATTGATCCACTAGTTTTCATGATCTGATAGCTGTTTTATTGCTGAATAATAGTCCATTGTATAAATATAACAGTTGTTTATCCATTCATTTCTTGAAGTATATCTTGATTGCTTCCAGGTTTTGGGCAGTTATGAATAAAGCTATTTTAAATGTCCTAGTGCAGGCTTTTGTGTGGAAATCTGTTCTGAAATCAATTGGATAAACATCTAGGAATCTATTTGCTAGCTTATGTAGTGAGATCATGTTTAATTTTGTTGGAAACTGCCAAACTGTTTTCCAAAGTGGCTGTAACATTTTGGATTCCCACCAGAAAAAAACAATGAGAATTACTATTGCCCACAGCCTCCCCAGCCACTGGTACTGTCAATTTTCCAGATTTTAGACATTTTAATAGGTATGTGGTGGTTTCCCATTGTATTTAATTTCCAACTCTCTAACAAATCATTTTGCTTCATTTATATGCTGATTCATCATCTGTATATCTTATTCAGTAATGTCTCTCTCTCTCTCTTTGTTGTTTTGGTTATTTTGTAATTTAGCTGTTTGCTTTTTAAAGTTTTTGAGACTTCTCTGCATACTTTGATACAAATCTTTTCTCATATGTATGTTTTACAAACATATTAATCATTAATATTTTACCTTTATGGATTGTGTTTTTAGCATTTATATATATATATTTATATATATATATTTCTCACACCCGATCCAACTAAATCACATAGATTTTTCCTATGTTTTCTTCTAGACATTTTATGGTTTTATATTATATTATATTTTATGTTTAGGTCCATTTTGATCCATTTTGAGTTAATTTTTATGAAAGTTTGTGTGACATTTGTTTCCTAGTACATTATTTTTTGTATATGGGTGTCCAATTGTTTCAACACTATTTATTGAAAAAAATGATCATTTCTCTATTAAATTGTCTTTATTCAATTTTCAAAGATCAGTTGACTGTACCTGTGTGGGTTACCTCACTGTTATTGAGTTCTAGTTTAATTCTACTGTTGTCTGAAAGCATACCTTGTATGCATTTCTGTTCTTTTAAATTTGTTGTGGTGTTTTATCACTGAGGATGTCCTCCATTTAGAGGAATGTTCCATGTGACCTTGAGAAGAATGTGTATTCTACTGTTGTTGCATGAAGTATTCCATAACTGCCCATTACATCCAGCTGATTGATGGTGCTGCTTATTTTACCTATGTCCTTCCCGAGTTTCCACCTGCTAGGTCTGTCATTACTGACAGAGGGCTGTTGAAATCTCCAACTACAGTAGTGGATTGGAATATTTCTCCTTGCAGGTCTATCAGTTTTGCCCCATGTATTTTGATACTCTGTTGCTAGACCACTATATTTTTAGGATTTTAATTCTTGGAGAATAAACCTATTTATATTTATTTAATCATTTTATTGCTCTGAAGTTTGCTTTGTCTGAAATACAACTGCTACAGCTTTTTAAAAAATAGTGTTTGCATGGTGTATCATTTCATATCTCTTTACTTTTAATCTATCTGTATCTTGTAGAGGACATATAGTTAGGTTTTGTTTTATAATCACTCTCACAGTCTCTGTATTTTAATTGGAGTACTTAGACCATTCACATTTAAAGAGTTGATATAGATTCTGTTTTCCATTTGTTGCACCTATTATTATTATATTTCCCTCTCTTGTGTTGACTTTTCTGGTTTTAACTGAGAATTTCATATGAATCCATGTTTTGTCCTATTTTAGCATATCATTTATACTCCTAGAGTGTGCGATATACATTTACAACTAATCTAAATCCACTTTCAAGTAACACTATACCGTGTCATGCAGGCACCTACTAGTATAATTTCCCAATTCCTCCCTCCTGTCCCTTATAATATTGCTGTCATTAATTTCACTTAGCCATATGGTATAATCACCTAATACATTGTTACTATTATTACTCTTATAAGTTTTTTATCAGATACTTTAATAATAAGAAATAAAATTAAAAAGGTTTTATTTTTATCTCTGCTTATTCCCTTTCCTGTGTTCTTCCTTTCTTTATAAAGGTCCAAGTTTCTGACCTGTGTAATTTTCTTCTCTCTGAAGAACTTGTCCTAACATTTCTGGCACAGCACATCCACTGGCAACAAATTTGAAGGAATGTGTTTGGTACAGAATTCTAGGTTGCTGGTCTTTCTTCCTTCCTTCTTTTCCTCCCTTCCTTCCTCCCTCCCTCCTGCCCTCCCTCTCTCTCTCTTTCCTTCTTTCTTTCTTTCTTTTTCTTTCTTTCCTTCTCACTCTCCATATTTCACTTCACTTCCTTCTGGCTTCCATGGTTTCTGATGGGAAGTCAGATGTAATCTTTATTCTTTTCTTCTATAGGAGAACTCTCTCCTCCTCACTATAAGGCTTGTTTCAAGATTTTCTTTTTGTCGTGTTTCTTTTTTTTTTCCTTGAAGTTTGAATATGATATACCTAGATGTAGACTTTTTGGTATTTATCCTGCTTGGTTTTCTTTGAGCCACTTGAATCTGTGGTTTGGTGTTTGTCATTTATTTTAGAAAATTCTCTGTCATTATTAACTCAGATATTTCTTCTGTTACTTTTTTTCTCTTTCTTCTGCTATTCCTATTACATGTGTGTTACACCTTTTTTTTGTACTTATTCCACAGTTCTTGAGTATTCTGTTTCATAATTTAAATTATCCTTTGTTTTTATATTTTAATTTGGGAAGTTTCTATTGCATTTGTTCAAGCTCATTGATTCTTCCCTTGGCTGTATCTGATCTAATAAAATGAGTCCATTATAGGCATTCTTCATCTGTTAAAATGTTTTTGATTTCTAGCATTTCTTTTTGTTTACTTCTTACATGTTTCATCTGTATGCAAACATTACTCATATGTTTTAGTGAATATTATGTAATTTTTCATTGGATCTCTTAATATATTAATCACAGTTATTTTAAATTTCTATTAATTCCCCAAAATCTGCCATATCTCATTCTATTTCTGATTCTTGTTTTATCTCTTCATATTGCATTTTTTTTTGATTTTGGTTTTTTGTTTTCTTTTGTTTTGTCTTTTAGCTTACCTCACAATTTTGTGTTGAAAACCAGACATGATACATCAGGTAGTAGCAATGGAGGTGATTTGGCTTTTAATGTGAAATTTTATGTTACTCTACCTAGGAGCTAGCTTATATTTTAGGTTTTCTGTATCTGTAAGTGCCAAAGACTTCAAAGTTTCTTTTATTATTCTCTCCCCTTTTATTAGACACATTAGTAGAGAATACTGGAGTTGTTTAATTGCCTTTCTCCCAGGTCAGATAAGACTCTGATAAACAGTTTCTCTTACAGACTAGTTCATTGTTATTGAGAATTCTCCAACAGTATTTCAAAATGGAACTTTTCTCCTTCTGCTGACCAAAATATGTGTGTAGATTTTTCTCCAGTGTTTATCATGAAAACTTGGTGAGGATCCTATAAATAAAACCCATGAAAGTTGGGAGGCCCCTAAGACCAGGCCCTCAGGAGTTATTAATCTCTTTGGCTAATCCACACTCAACTTTCAGTAACTCATCAAAACTGCCATATCAGTGTTCCTACTCTTGTTTGCTTTAGTGGTTATATTACCATTATTATTATTGTTATTATTATTATTTTTATTCTCCACTGAAATTCTCTGTACTTGCCTCCCTCTCCAGATTTTGGGGTAGCAGTTTATCTTACGACCTCAATTTCTGATGCATTTCAGAAAGTCACTGACTTTTTTCAGTTCATTTAGCTCTTTTCTTGTTTGAAGTCTTGAGTGATGACTTTATATGATGGAGCTGATCAAAAGTTTCTTCTTCATTTTTGAAGGATAATTTCACTGGTATAGAATTCTACTTTGGTGGTTCTAATATTTCCTTTCAATGTTTTAAATATTTTACTCCACTCACTTCTTGCTTGCATTATATCTTATGAGAAGTTCACCATCATTCTAATCTTTTTCTCTCTATAGTTGAGGTATTTGTTTTCCCTTTGGCTTCTGTTAAGATTTTGTCTTTGTCTTTTGTTTTCTGTAGTTTGAACATAATATGCCTAGGTGTAGTTTTGGGGGATCTTATCCTGCTTGGTATACTCTGAGCTTCATGGATCTATGATTGGATGTGTGTATTAATTTTTGAAATTTCTCAACATCTATCACTTAAAATATTTTTTCTGCTCTGTTCTCTGTTTCTTCTCTTGGCATTTCTATGGCATGAATGATACACAATTTAAAAATTTTCCACAGTTCTTGGATGCTAGGTTTCATCATCATTATTATTATTAATTTTCTCTTGCATTTTAGTTTGTGAAGTTTCTATTGACCTATGTTTAAGCTCATTGATTTTTTTCCATGGCCATGCCCAATCTACTGAGGCATCAAAGTCATTCTTCAACTCTGTTACATTGTCTTTGATTTCTAGTATTTTCTTTTGTTTTATTTTTAGAGTTTCTTCTCTCCATCCATTACTTTTTGCATGCTTTCTACTTCATTCCTTAGAGCCCTTAACATATTACTAATAGATAGTCTAAATTCCCTGTCTGATAATTCAAAAATGTGTGTTGTATCTGAGCATTTTTTTTTTTTTTTTTTTTTTCTTAGGGCTCCGGCTCCCTGGCTTTTGTACTATTTTTTAAAAACGACTTTATTGAGGTATAATTTACATACCATAACATATGCCCATCTTAAGTATAAAATTCAATGATTTTTGGTAAATTTACCAAGTTGTGCAAAGTTCACCACAATTCAGTTTTAGAACATTTCATCATCCCAGTAATGCTCCCGGCCCCTGGCCACCAGTGATCTGTTTTCTGTCTCTGTGGATTTGTCTTTTCTGGACATTTCATATAAAGGGAATCAAACGATATGTGTTTTGTGTCTGCCACAACTTTGAGTCATGTTTTAGAGGTCTTTGTACTATTTTAGTGGGACAATTGGTGAAACTTCCTTAAGATCTGTAAAATGGCTGCTGAGCATGGTTTTGATGATTGCTTTGCCTCTTCAGATTATATTCTTGCCTTTCTTGCATACCTTATAATTTTGAAATAGGTATGATGTTTTGGGTAATAGAAACTGAGTTATATAATCTTTAATGTCAATTTTGTATATCCATCTTCCCTGAAGATGTACTGAGTTTAATGTTTGCTGTAACTGTAGGTGTTGGGGGTTCAAATTCCTCTAGTATTCTTGTTTTTGTTGTTGTTGTTTGTCTGCTTCCCTATTGATTTTGGATTTTCCTACATAGTCCTCTGCAGAAAGCTTCTATGTGTCACACCTCTTTCAGTTGTAATCCCTCGTTATCGTGTAAGAGTCCTATTTGTGTTGTTGCAAGGTGTACGGGAGGGCTATCTTTCTATAATTATGATTAAGTCTGTATTTTAGTGGGCCTGTGTCTCTAGACTCTGACCTTCATAGGTGGTTGTGCAGTGGTATAGCTCACCCCCCACTAGGTTTGGAGCATAAGGCTAATGCACTGCAGTTGGAGAAATGCCCTTCCTGCAGGTGGGATAAAGGTCTTGTAAAGGCCTTTCCCCTGAACAGGAGGGCTTTGTTAAGAAATACTCGGCAACATTCACATTCCTGCCAGAGCCAGGCAGAATCCTTTTCAGAGGTTTTCTGGGAAAATCTGATGCAATGTCTGGTGTTTAAACCCACAACAGTGTGAAGATCACCCTACGACTTCTGACCCTAGTTATTTATCGTTCTCACAAAAGTCCTTATTCAGCCCCCAGCAATTCTTCAAAATTATCATCTGAGTGTTCCTGCGAGTCTATGGTTCCAGCAGCTCCAAGAAAACAGATTCCAATTGTGATATTCTGGTTTCACTTCTAGGATTTTGGGGTGATATTTTGCCCTATAATCTCAGTTTCTGGTAGGTCCAAAAAGAGTGGTTGATTTTTTGTTGTTATTTTGAGGATTGGTGAGACACCTTCTAATCTCTTTAAATGTTGAAGCTGGAACTAGATATTTATCATCTTAGTATAAAAATATATCAAAGATTTATTTGTGGGCTTCCCTGGTGGCGCAGTTGTTGGGAGTCTGCCTGCTAATGCAGGGGACACGGGTTCGAGCCCTGGTCTGGGAGGATCCCACGTGCCGCGGAGCGACTGGGCCCGTGAGCCACAACTGCTGGGCCTGCGCGTCTGGGGCCTGTGCTCCGCAACGAGGGAGGCCGCGATGGTGGGAGGCCCGCGCACTGCGATGAGGAGTGGTCCCCACTTGCCGCAACTGGAGGAAGCCCTCGCACAGAAGCGAAGACCCAACACAGCCAAAATACATAAATAAATAATAATTTTAAAAGATTTACTTGTATAATTGTAATGCCATAAAGGAACATTTTTTTTTTATTAAAGACTAATTCCCTTTATTTTTGTCCTTACTTCACTAGTTTTTAAAAATAACTAATAATAACGATTCACATATGTCACAAGAACAAACTTACATCTTTAATGGCAGTCCTTTTGAATTGTATTTTTCACAGGTGTTACACTTTCAGCATAATCCTATCTTCAGTAAGCCATCAAATTTTCTCTGGGATACAGGTAGCTTTATTTCATCAAAAATCAGTTTTCAGTTTTAATGTGGACACATTTTCCCCACAGCAATGACTTGCTGTTGTGAAGCAGAACTAAAAAGAATAATTTATCTATGTGCAATTAAAGTCTCACATTCTGAATCTAATTGTTTGTGTGCAAAAATCCTGCTTTATGAACTGTTACTCCTATCTTTATAGTGTACTTTGGGGGAGGGAGGCTTGATGAGTTGTTTCTTAATTTAATGGACTTAAATATACCACCACCAGCTGCCAAATAATTTGTGAAAATGCATTATCATTTTGTGCATATTGTCCTATGAGAGACAAAAGTAAAATGACTGTTAAGTGTGTTGCAAAGAAAAATTAAATATAATCCCCTAAATGCAATTATGTAAGATCAGCTTTCTTGTGTATGGATTAATTAGCACAGAAATAAAATAAGTATTTTTATTAAATGGAAAAAGACATCAATTAATGTAGAATTTAACCATAATTGTTTAACAATAATTTGTTACTTCTTCTAAATTTAAAAATGGCAACAATGACTATATAATAACTCTGCAAAGCTTTCCATTCTTAAAGTGGCCTTGACATAGTGTATTATAACCAAGATATTTCTAAGTTCATATGTTTGCATGTGCGTGTGGAAGTTAAAGTTACTCCACATTAAAAACCAAAATGACTTAAGGGCATTTCTGCTTTTTTGTTTTATGTTTTTGGTTTTTTCTTGCACTGTAATTCTCAAAATTGGAAGTTTAAAGTTTGTTTAAATGGATAGATATGTGTGTCTACATTCTTATTTGTCATCTAGTTTTTGGCTATGCCTATTTGTGGGGACATATAGATAGCATAATGTTAGAAGTTTAGAAAGGTTAACCTGGAGAAAACCTCACAGAAGTGACACCAGTACGAACCAGTTCAAGACAGTGGAGGTGTGGGATACGAATGGAAATGGAAGCACTGCATTCCTAGGGCAGAAGGAATGTCATTTACATCCTAGCCTGCATTTGTGTACTTTACTCCAGGTCACTTGGTTACCTGGAGAATCTGTTAACAATTATAACAGGGCATTTCAGCTATTCACATATCTTTGAATGCCACACTTAGACTTCCCATACATCTGGTCTTGGAAACAGTTAATATATTATTCCTTGCACACAATTGCTTTCCTTCTTCTTCTCTGATCTAAAGAGCACTCTTGGCAAAAACCATCATGAATTCTTCATTTCCTTCATGTTTTAATGCACATTATAGCTTAGATGCCCAACACTGGATTATCTCCATGATATCATTACTCCTTTAAATAGGACACACCTCAGATGAATGAAGACACTGCTGAGGTTCAGCCTCCAGCATGTCTCTGAGGTTCTACTCCTTCTACCCTCACCATACACGAGAGTCCACACAGCAGGCCTAATTGTTATCCTTAAAAAGGCCCTGCTTACAAGGCTGGTCCTTTGCTGTTGTCTAGAAACTTAGATCTCAGGAGGGTTCCCACCATTCCCAAAACTGTTAAAAGTGGTTCATTATGCCTAAACTGTTTGTACAAACAATGTGGCTTGTGCTTATAAAGAAAAAAATATTCAATGAGATTTGCTGAAGCATGGTAAGAAAGACTTTATTCAACCGGAGGGCTATTGCCATAGGCATAGGGACCACTGTGATGGAATTCTACAGTGGAGGAGAGAGATTGGGCTTAATCTCTGAATACAGCATGGACAAGTGGGAATTTGTACCCAAGTCATAGGGTGGTAGTCATTGGGCCAAAAATTACTAAGAGGAATCATCAGGTCTAAGGGGGGTTCCCACTAAATTGACTCAGTAAAAACTCTGAGTGCTGAGTCTCTAACAAGCACCTATCCCAGACTCTACATTCCCCTGGGATAGGACTCAGAAAGCCTGGGCCTGGTTTCCCCAACTTCACCAGAAGCATCTCTTCACTTTGCCGATTCTGCTTTACATTTCTTTTGTTGTAATAAATTCCAGTTTTGGCTATGATGATATACTGAGTGCTATGAGTCATCTTAGAGAATCATGGAAACTGAAGATGGTTTGGGGGACTCCCAATACATCTATATCCTAAACGTTTATTAATTTAGTCTAGAGCTACCCAAATTCCTAACTCTATCAAATTGCTGGCTCATATGAAACTTTCTTTTATATTTTAGGGTAGTGGTGGTGAATTGAATCTAATTGGTTCTGAGATAGATATTTTTGCTTTACTATTAGCTACTCTGAGGTCTTAAATAAGTAAGGAAATCTCCTGAAGTCATGGATTCTCAACCTGAATATGAAAGAATGAGTCTATAAGGCCCCTTTTTCAACAGGCTGTGGATACATAGACTATTTTGTGTTCTTGTGGCCATATAGTCTTATCTTCTTTTCTTGCATAACTTTGAAAACATAAAAAGTCAGTTTACATTAAGCATTTCTTTCCCATCTTATCCTACCTTATTGACATACTAAATTTTGACTGTTTGCTCTTGTGGTTGTTGACGTTGTTGTATCAGTTGGAGTACTTTTGGCTGCAAGTAATAGATTATTCGGAGAGGGAATCAACATCTTACATAATGAAGAGTTTAATATCACAGGTAACCAGAAGTTCTTGGAAATATAAATCCAGGATTGGAAAACTGAGCAACACACCCAAATCAACAAGGGCTCAGACATCACTGATATTTCTGTTTTTAAATGTGGCTGATCCTTTCATGACTGAAGTTATGGTTTCCACAAGTCCAGACATCAGATTCTTACAATCTCAATCAAAATGTAAAAAGAGTAAGATCTCCAACCACATCTTCTTTTATCAGGGAGGAAAAAAAAAAAAATTCTTACACAATACCTAGAAGAGGTTTTCAACTATTTTGTTGGCCAGGTTGCTAATCACACTGATAAAACCTGTCAAAACCATTCTATGTCAAGAGGAAGAGAATGATCATAATTTGGATTAGATTAAGAAAAAATTACACATTGGAGCTAGGGAGGGGCCACACTCCATGAGAAGCTGAACATCAGAAGAAAAGTCCAAGCCTCTGTCAGAGGAAGGATTAGGAAGCTGGCTGCAAGATTGGAAAAAAAAAAATATCCCAAGCAACCAACCAACCAAACCAAACAAAACAAAAACTATTAACTTATTTTGTTACTTTAAATAATATTAGCATTTTTAATCCTTGGAGCATAACATGTTTTTTTCATATCCTACATACTATTACTCTCAAATAATGTTGTATTGCCCAGAATTTGCAAACTTTTAGAAAATTAAGAGGTAATGAAGCATTTGCTTTATTTTTGGACATGGACATGATGGCAACATTTTTCTCTATTTTAAAAGCATTAGCTCTTAGTATAACATACAATATTAAAATGTTTAAGAACTATACATTAATTACTATTTCAAATGTAATCTTTTCTGATGAACAAAATGCAAAAAGAACTAAATAATGGAATGATATTTCACGTTCATGGACAGGAAGACTCAATATTGTCAAAACGTTAGTTCTTCCCAATTTAATCTGAAGATAAATGCAATCCTAATCAAAATCCCAGAAAGTTGTTTTGTGGATATCAAAAACTGATTCTAAAATATATAGGAAAGGCAAAAGACCTAGGATAACCAACACAATATTGAAAGAGAAGAACCAAGTAAGAGGACTGATACTACTCAACTTTAAGACTTACTATAAAGCTACAGTAATTAAGACTGTGTGGTGTTAATGAAAGAATAGATAAATTGACCAATGGAACAGTAACAGAAGAGAGAGCCCAGAAATAAAACTACAAAAATATAATCGACTGATTTTTGAGAAAGGAGCAAAGGCAATACAATGGAGCAAAGGTATTCTTTTCAACGAAAAATACTGGAACAACTGGACATCCAAATGCAAATAAATGACTCTAGACACAGACCTTACACCCTTCACAAAAATTAACTCAAAATGGATCACAGACTTAAATGTAAAATGCAAAACTATAACACTTCTAGTAGATAACATAGGAGAACATTTAGAAGTCCTTGGGTATGGTGATGCCTTTTTAAATACAACACCGAAGACATAATCCATGAGTGAAATAATTGATAATTAGACTTCATTGAAATTAACAACTTCTGCTCTGAAAAAGACAATATCAAGAGAATTAGAAGACAAGCCACAGACTGGGAGAAAATATTTGCAAAGGACACATCTGATAAAGGACTTTACCTAAAATATATAAAGAACTCTTAAAACCCAACAATAAGAAAACAGATAACTTGATTAAAAAAATGGGCCAAAGATCTTAACAGACACCTCACCAAAGAAGATAGACAGATGGCAAATAAGCATATGAAAATATGTTCCGCATCATATGTCATCAGAATATTTTGTGTGTAGCTGAGATTTCCAAATAGTTCATCTACAGATACATATTTTATTGTAGTTATTTTATTTTTTTTAAATTAGATCTCATTTGCTTTCTTTCCTTTGGTGGTGGCCTTACTTATATATATCCTGATTTTGTGGTTTTGAGTTCTTCTTTTTCCAATAGTTTAATTAAATTTAATTTTTCTAGTAGCTAGTAATTTTTATACATATATATGGAATCTTAAATTTATTGAATTGTGAAGAGAAAACATTTTGTAAACTTGATTACTTTTGAATAAATATCATATCAGGCTTACTATACTATATATATTTTCCTAAATGCTTCATAGGCATTTATTTGCACAGAGTGTACTCAAAAATTGTACCAATAGCTAATAACTAACTGATATGAGGTAGATACCAGTCATTTGGAACAAAAAAAAGACCAATAGTGGAGAAATAGTCCTTAAGCAAGGCAATTGGACCAAAAGACCATTGGATACTTAATTACTATCAATATAAAGGTGCCTAAAATGATGGCTAGAAGTGTATGTATCCATAAGCAGATAGAATTTATGGGAAACCTTTCCTCTGTGTTTTAGTTCTCCACAGTACACAATGTAGAAGAGACAACTGCTCAAATATAAGATAGGCAAAGTTGTGAACATATCATCTATTGCTATTTTTCTTAATTCTACTCAAAATCTCTTACTTCTTGTTTTTACTTTTATTAAAATTGAATTTAAGTAACGTAAGCATTTGACACTCTCCCTCACTTTATTGTCTTTTTCTTGAAAGTCCCTCTCTCTCTCTGTATTTAAGATAATCCACCTTAAATGTAGTTTCACTTGCATTCATATGATAATTTCAACTTCATCTGCGTGGATGCTCTGCTTGCTTTCCAGTCTTCTCTGCTCCTCAAGATAATTCTTATCAGGAATCACTGGATATGCTCTCAGTTGCTTCTACTCTTTACTTTTATATTTTTCAGTAGTTTATAAGCGTCAAGATGTCAGGAATCATATCTTGTCCATTTCTTGTATTTCCCACAGCATCTAAGTTTAGCACAGAATTCAAAAAACTGTTTACCAAACAGAAATTGCTTTCCTTGATGTCTTCACTTTTTAGCTTTCTGGCTTCCCTATATATTAGTCAGAATAATCTTTGGCTTTTACGTATTATCTTACATATAAACTGTTCTTACATTGTTGCCTAATATTTATTTGTTTTCTAATTTCATATATAATAATCTTTTACTTGATTTTTGTTCATAAACTGTTCCTGTGTAATAATATCATGTCTGTAAATTTGTCACTTATAAGGGTATAGAATGAGATTTTCTGATATGCTGTACATTATTTCTTTTCTTATGGCTCAATCCATGTTTTCTCTATTGTTTGTTTAAATAATTATTTTATTTGTTTTAAGGGCACAATATGTGCTCATTATAAAAGTAATAAAAAATTGAAACAAAGTAGAAATAGTAAGGCAAAAACTGACACCTCCTAGAATAATCAACATTTATATTTGATTGTTATCATTCTAGCCATGATTATATAAACTTTTAAAACAAGAAGGTTGGATATAATGTGAATGGATAGGTGGATAGACGAAGCACTTTTTCAAATAAATTATTTAAATTAAGTAACTCAACTCATTTTTAATCATAAGAGAATATAAATAAATGATTAAATAAATTCTTTTTGTTTTGGCTTGTATTAGGTAAGGCCGAGGTTCACTCCTTTTCTGTGTGGCCATCCAGTTGACCAAACACAATTTACTGAACATCTTATTGTTTCCACACCATTACTTTGCCACTTTGTCGCAAATCAGGTGACCATATAAAGGCTCAACCTTTTCTGAACACGCTATGTCTGTCTCTGAAGTTAGTTCGCTATTCTTCTGCCAATACCACACTCTTAATTGCTATACTTTTCCAAAAAGTCTTAATATTGAATGGTGTAAATCAAGCTATTTTCTTCCTTTTCAATATTGCTTTGGACATTATTAGACCTTTGTATTTCTATATGAATTTTAGAATGATTTTATGAAATTCTGCTAATATTTTTGGGGGATTTTTGAATAAAATTTTACTGAGTATCTATCTATCTATCTATCTATATGTATTTATATACCAATATAAAGTTCATCATTGTGTACCAGTCCATCAACATGGTGTATCATTTTATTTGTTTAGGCATTTAATTTATTTCAATATTATCTTGTTGATTTTAGTGTAGACATTTATCCTAAGTATATGATTTTTTGGTGCTATTGTAAAAAATATATTTCAGTTTTTTAATTTTCTTTGTCACAGGAAAATGTAAATACATTTGATTTTTAATTGATACTATGTCAAGCTAACTTGCTAAATTCAATTGGTAATTATAATAGCTTTCTGTGTTCCATGTACACAATCATAAAATCTGCCAATAATGAGAAGTTTTATTTCTCCATTTACAACACACATTTTTCTCTATTGTACTGGCTAAATTTCCAGCAGAATATATATCTTTAAATACACTTTTTTTTTTTAATGGGAATTATTTATTTGTTTATTTATGGCTGTGTTGGGTCTTTGTTTCTGTGCGAGGGCTTTCTCTAGTTGTGGCAAGCGGGGGCCACTCTTCATCGCGGTGCGCGGGCCTCTCACTATCGCGGCCTCTCTTGTTGCGGAGCACAGGCTCCAGACGCGCAGGCTCAGTAATTGTGGCTCACGGGCCTAGTTGCTCCGCAGCATGTGGGATCTTCCCAGACCAGGGCTCGAACCCGTGTTCCCTGCATTGGCAGGCAGATTCTCAACCACTGCGCCACCAGGGAAGCCCTAAATACACTTTTTTTTAAAAGTGCAGTTTTAGGTTCACAGAAAAATTGAGTGAAAAGTACAGAGATTTCCCGTGTACCTCCTGTCCACACATGCAAAGCATCCCCCATTATCAACATCCAGCACCAGTTTCATTTTAAAAATCAATGATCTGTCCTGCCCCTAGGTTCAGGAATAAAGATGCAGACGTAGAGAATGGACTTGAGGACATGGGGAGGGGGAAGGGTAAACTGGGACAAAGTGAGAGAGTAGCATTGACATATATACACTACCAAATGTAAAATAGATAGCTAGTGGGAACCAACTGCATCACACGGGGAGATCAGCTCGGTGCTCAGTGACCACCTAGAGGGGTGGGATAGGGAGGGTGGGAGGGAGATGCAAGAGGGAGGAGATATGGGGATATATGTATGCGTATAGCTAATTCACTTTGTTATACAGCAGAAACTAACACAGCATTGTAAAGCAATTATACTCCAATAAAGATGTTAAACAAAATTGAATAGAACAAAACATTAAAAAAAAAGAGATTACTGGGATACTAAGGGTGCCATGAGCAAAGAAAAAACAAAATCAATGAATCTACATCATTATCACACAAAGTCAATAGTTTACATTAAGGTTCACTCATGGTATTACATAGTCTATCGGTTTTAACAATGTATAATAACATAATATCCATCCAGAATAGTTTCATTGCCCTAAACATTCTCTGTCGTCTACCTATTCATCCCCCCCTCATCCTTAACACCTGCCAACCACTGATCTTTTCACCGTCTCCATAGTGTTGCCTTTTTGAAAAGGCCCATACAGTTAGAATCATACAGTATATAACCTTTTTTAGATTGGCTTATTTCACTTACTAATATGCACTTAAGTTTCCTCCTGTCTTTTCATGGCTTGATAGCTAATTTCTTTTTAGTGCTCAATGATTTCATTCTCTGGATATATTATAGTTCATTTATTCATTTACCTACTGAAGGACGTCTTGGTTGCTTCCAAGTTTTAGCAATTACAAATAAAGTTGTAATTGTAATTGTAAACCTCCATGTGCAGGTTTTTGTGTGGACATAAGTTTTCGACTCCTCTGGGTAAATACCAAGGAGTGTGAATGATGGACTCTATGGTGATAGTCTGATTAGTTTTGTCTTTCAAAGTGGCTGTAGCATTTTGCATTTCCACCAGCAATGTGTAAGGGTACCTCTCAAACCATATCCTTGCCAGCATTTAGTGTTGTAAGCTTTTTGGATTCTGGTCATTCTAATAGGTATGCAGTGATATATCATAGTTATTTCAATTTGAAATTCCCTAATGACACATGATGTTGGGCATCTCTTCATATGCTTACTATCTGTATATGTTCTTTAGTGAGTTATCGTTCAGATATTTTTTCTTTTGTTTAATTAGTTTCATTTTTCTTATAGTTGTGGTCTAAGAGATCTTTCTATACTTCTGCGAGTAGTCCTTTACCAGATACGTCTTTTCCAAGTATTTCTCCAGTCTATTCCTTGCCTTCTCATTCTCTTGAAAGTATTTTTGCAAAAGAGAAGTTCTTCATTTTAATGAAGTCAAGCTTAATAATTATTTCTTTCATGAATTGTGCCTTTGGTCTTGAATTTAAAAAGTCATTGCCAAGCTTAAGGTCATTTAGATTTTCTTCTTTGTTACTTTCTAGGAGTTTTATAGTTTTGCACTTTTCATTTAGGTCTGTGATCCTTTTTGAGATAATTTTTGTGAAGGCTGTAAGGTCTGTGCCTAGACTGATTGACATTTTGCATGTGGATGTACAGTTGTTCTAGCACAATTTGTTGAAAAGGCTATATTTTTTTTATTGCATTACCTTTGCTCCTTTCTTAAATTTCATTTCACTATATTTATGGGGATCTATTTCTGGGCTCTCTATTTTGTTCCACTGTTCTATTTGTATATTCTTTCACCAATACCAGTCTGTTTTGATTACTATAGCTTTATAATGGCTTGTAGTTGAGTAATGTCAGTCCTCTGACTTTTTTTTTTCAATATGTTGTTGGCTATTCTGGGTCTTTTGCTTCTCCTATAAACATTAGAATCAGTTTTGTTTTGTTTTGTTTTAATATCCATTAAAGAACTTGCTGGGATTTTGACTGGGTTTGCATTGAATCTACAGATCAAGTTGAGAAGAACTGACATCTTGACAATATTGAGTCTTTCTATCCATGAATGAGGAATATCTCTCTACTTACTTAGTTCTTTATATTCATTCACGAGAGTTTTTATAATTTTCCTCATACAGATCTCATATATTTGATATATTTTTAACAAATTATTTTATATTGAGGGTGCTAATGTAAATGGTATTGTGATTTTTATTTTAAATTCCTCTTGTTCATTGCTGAATTGCTGGTATATATGAAAGTTATTGACTTTTGTATATTAACCTTGTATCCTGCAGTCTTGCTGAAATCACTTATTAGGGTTGTTTTTGTTTGTTTTTTTTTTTCTGATTCTTTGGGATTTTCTACATAGACAATCAATCATGTCATCTATGAACAAAGACTGCTATTTCATCATTCCCAATCAGTATACTTTTAATTTCCTTTTCTTGTCTTATTGTATCAGCTTGGGCTTCCCATAAGATTATTATTAAAAGGAGGGATGAGAGGGGACACTCTTGCCTTTTACTGATTTTAGGAGAAAAACTTCTAGTTTCTCACAATTATATATGATATTAGCTGTAGGGTTTTGGTAAAAAAAATTTTTTTTGTATCATCTCCAGAAGTTCTCATCTATTCCTGGTTTGCTGAGAGAGCAGAATAATTTTTGAAATGGGTGCAGTGTTAGCCTTGTCTCCTTCTTATTTTCAAGGGAAAATTTGAATTTGATGTGAGTAGTAGGTTTGTAATAGATGCCTTTTATCGGATTTGGGTAATTCCTTTCTATGGCTGGCCTACTAGGAGATTTTTGTTTGTTTTTTTGTTCATTTATCACTCAAAGATGTTGAATTTTAAATACAATACATTTCTTCATCTATTGGGATTCTCCTAAGGAGTTTTTCCTCTTTTTTGTTAGCAAGGTAAATTATGTTTATTGATTTTAGAATATTAAACAAACTTTGAATTTCTGAAATAGCCTCCCTTGGTTCTGATGCATTATCCTTTTTATATATTGCTGGATTTATTTTGAGACTATTTTATTGAGGCATTTTTGTATCTATGTTCATCGATTTTGCATGCTTGTTCATTTATTGTAATATCTTCATCAGATTTTGGTATCTGATATATGTTGGCTTCATTCAAAGAGTTAAAAATGTTCCTCTTTCTCCATTCTCTAGAAATGTTTGTGTAAAATTGATGTAAATTGTCTCCATAAATTTTTTGAAGAATTCATTAATCAATCACTTTTCTCTTTAAGAAGACATCAAAGTCCAAATGTTTAACTTTTTTTTTCTCATCTGTGGTAAGTCACATTTTTGAACAAATTGCTTAATTTCATCCAAGTGGTCAAATAATTTGTGTAAATTCATTCATAATATACTTTTAATATATTTCGATGTATTGAATTTTCAATGATGTAGTCTTTTTCTTTCCTGGTACTAGTTTCACTAGCTACCCACTCCTTTTTTTTTTTTTTTTTTCTTATTTCTCTCTTGGAGGTTATAAAAAAAAAAGTGTAAGTGTATTTCATGGTATATCTGCTGATATCTTAGGCATTTGATTTTGGATCCATTTTTAAAAATTGTGGTGAACTTACTTCTTAGAATTTTACTGACCATTCACTAGTTTGTAAATCATTAAGCATCAGTTGTGTTTAATCTACTACCAGTCTGACTTTTCCCCTTATAAGAGAATGTAGTTTCTTTTTTTTATGTTTGAATAAAAATTTATCTTCAAATTCTAGTTCCTAACCAGGATATGCATCACCTTTTGATAAGTAAATTATATCTTTTTTTCATGGAAAATGTCCTGTATTTTTAAATCTAAATACTTTTTCACTTTTATTTTTAATATTCCCTTTTCAGTGTCACCAGTTTACCATTCACTATGTCATCCCTGTCTTTCCTAAACTCCATCATTTTTTCCTCATATGTTTTAACCTCTTGTTTTTTCCCTGTGCCACAAAAGAACCAAATGACAGCCAGTAATTCAACGGAAATGTACGTTCATCTTGAAGCGATTGAAACTTTTCAGAAAATATTTGGTCAGAATCTTCTAAAAGGACTAGAAACTTCACTCACAGAGGGATCTGGCATTCTTTCTATCCAGAAAGTCAGCAAGATCCTTCAAAAATGTGTTTGTAAGGTGACCTAACAGAGGCATTTGGCAGAGGAAACATTCTCAGCATAAGGAAAAAGCTAATAGAGCCTTAGTTTTCATATCTTTCCAGGATCTAGAAGCCAGCAATTTCATGAAGAAGAAATTGACTAAAATGTGATCTAGCATTAGTTTACATGAGAAAGATAAATGAATTTCACATTTGTATTAGGAATTTTCCCTAAGGAATATTGTTACATTTTCTCTGAATTGGGGAAAAGATAATGTGCAGGAGCTATTAATGATAGTTGTGCAAAAAATAAACAAAATGTACTTTAAAGGTGTGTAATATTTCAGAGATAAGATTATACTCTCTAATTTTTCCAAAGAAATAACATAATGTGGTTGAATCAACTGAATATGAACTCTCTATTCTATCTACCTGCTATGACTTTGTACCATATCATCTGTGCAACCCAAAGTCATTGTGAATATCCATGGGGTAGAAATGCTCATCAGAGGTTAGCTTTGCTCTCATGATCACCATCTGGGGGTGGGTGGAAAGTAGGTAAAGGATATGTTTACCTTTTAGGATTATCATATTTGATACTCAGCTCACTTCTTCTCACTGTCTCCTTGAGAATAAGCCAGGCAATAAATCTTAGGACTCAGAAACAGCCAATTTATACTCCAAGATGGGCATTAACAGCGCATGATTTCACAACTCATATTCATCTTCAAAAGGAATGCCCAGATTATAATATGCCTCTACCTTCTACCTGGTAAATGAGGTGAGAAAACATCAATGCTGTTTACAATTTTTATGTTTTTCCCCGCAACGATAACAACAAAGAGATGTCTTCCCCTTTAAGTGCCTGGTACTGGGAAGAATTGAAGGGGATTATTTAAATTTCTAGCCAAGGATATCATTCAAAACATTCCATCACTCATCCCATATCTGCCACTCTCCATCAATGCCTCAAATGCAATCTCTTTTATTTCCTTCCATAAAGACTCTCTAATCCTCAACAACTTTTAGTCAATGAATTTCAGTTAATATTTATAGACTGCCATTATGCCAGTATCCAGAAATCTCCAACCATATTCCTGACTTAACTAATATGGTTCTCTCTTATAACACTCTTCCATGAATTATATACCATTAGACATCTGCCTTTTACTTCTTTTTTTTTTTTAACATCTTTATGGGAGTATAATTGCTTTGCAATGTTGTGTTAGTTTCTGCTTTATAACAAAGTGAATCAGCTATACATATACATATACCCCTATATCCCCTCCCCCTTGCATCTCCCTCCCACCTTCCTTATCCCACCCCTCTAGGTGGTCACAAAGCACCAAACTGATCTCCCTGTGCTATGCGGCTGCTTCCCACTAGCTATCTATTTTACATTTGGTAGTATATATAAGTCCATGCCACTCTCTCACTTCGTCTCAACTTACCCTTCCCCCTCCCCATGTCCTCAAGTCCATTCTCTACATCTGCGTCTTTATTCCTGTCCAGCCCCTAGGTCCTTCATAACTTTTTTTTTTTTTATTTTAGATTCCATATATATGTGTTAGCATACGGTATTTGTATTTTTCTTTCTGATTTACTTCACTCTGTATGACAGACTCTAGGTCCATCCACCTCACTACAAATAACTCAACTTTGTTTCTTTTTATGGCTGAGTAATATTCCATTGTATATATGTGCCACATCTTCTTTATCCATTCATCTGTCGATGGACACTTAGGTTGCTTCCATGTCCTGGCTATTGTAAATAGAGCTGCAGTGAACATTGTGGTACATGACTCTTTTTGAATTATGGTTTTCTCAGGATATATGCCCAGGAGTGGGATTGCTGGGTCGTATGGTAGTTCTACTTTTAGTTTTTTAAGGAACCTCCATACTGTTCTCCATAGTGGGTGTATCAATTTACATTCCTACCAACAGTGCAAGAGTGTTCCCTTTTCTCCACACCCTCTCCAGCATTTATTGTTTGTAGATTTTTTGATAATGCCCATTCTGACAGGTGTGAGGTGATACCTCATTGTAGTTTTGATTTGCATTTTCTCTAATGATTAGTGATGTTGAGTATCCTTTCATGTGTTTGTTGGCAATCTGTATATCTTCATTGGAGAAATGTCTATTTAGGTCTTCTGCCCGTTTTTGGATTGGGATGTTTGTTTTTTGATATTGAGCTGCATGTGATGCTTGTATATTTTGGAGATTAATCCTTTGTCAGTTGCTGCATTTGCAAATATTTTCTCCCATTCTGAGGGTTGTCTTTTCATCTTGTTTATGGTTTCCTTTGCTGTGCAAAAGATTTGAAGTTTCATTAGGTCCCATTTGTTTATTTGTGTTTTTATTTCCATTTCTCTAGGAGGTGGTTTCAAAAGGATCTTGCTGTGACTTATGTCATAGAGTGTTCTGCCTATGTTTTCCTCCAACAGTTTTATAATGTCGGACCTTACATTTAGGTCTTTAATCCATTTTGAGTTTATTTTTGTGTATGGTGTTAGGGAGCGTTCTAATTTCATTCTTTTACATGTAGCTGTCCAGTTTTCCCAGCACCACTTATTGAAGAGGCTGTCTTTTCTCCATTGTATATTCTTGCCTCCTTTATCAAAAATAAGGTGACCATATGTGTGTGGGTTTATCTCTGGGCTTTCTATCCTGTTCCATTGATCTATATTTCTGTTTTTGGGCCAGTACAATACTATCTTGATTACTGTAGCTTTGTAGTATGGTCTGAAGTCAGGGAGCCTGATTCCTCCAGCTCCGTTTCTCTTTCTCAAGATTGCTTTGGCTGTTTGGGGTCTTTTGTGTTTCCATACAAATTGTGAAATATTTTGTTCTAATTCTGTGAAAAATGCCATTGGTATTTTGATAGGGATTGCATTGAATCTGTAGATTGCTTTGGGTAGTATAGTCTTTTCCCCAATGTTGATTCTTCCAATCTAAGAACATGGTATATCTCTCCATCTGTTTGTATCATCTTTAATTTCTTTCATCAGTGTCTTATAAAGGCATCAAAACTATAAGACACTGATGCCTTTTAGTTCTAATTGCTACTTTTATATTATTATTTTTCTTTCACTCAAATAGCCTCATCCATTTGTAGACACCTATGTAATCTTTTAATTTTGCTGCCAATATCTCTGGACATGAATTTGGAAATTTTACTTTTGCTTTCTTAATAATTTATTCCCTCTTTAACATGTGTAAAAGATTAGTTGAGTTCGCTAACAGATATATATACAGAGAGTAGCAGCACTGATAAAGAAATAGTTGGGTTTTTTTAAAATATGGCTATAAAACTGTGCCAGGAGCTTCCCTGGTGGCGCAGTGGTTGAGAATCTGCCTGCCGATGCAGGGGACACGGGTTCGAGCCCTGGTCTGGGAAGATCCCACATGCCGCGGAGCAACTGGGCCCGTGAGCCACAACTACTGAGCCTGCGCGTCTGGAGCCTGTGCTCCGCAACAAGAGAGGCCGCGATAGTGAGAGGCCCGCGCACCGCGATGAAGAGTGGCCCCCGCTTGCCGCAAAGACAGAAAGCCCTCGCACAGAAACGAAGACCCAACACAGCCAAAAAAAAAAAAAAAATATATATATATATATATAAATAAAACTGTGCCAGAAATATATCTAATCCAAAAATGTACTATACAAGGCCCAAATACTTGATGCAAAATAACTAGCATTTTAGTTATAAGCTTTCTAGAACAAATATTAGCATCTTTATCTTAAAGAATATTTTTAGTTTACAGTTTAGTGAATTCTACACATTAAGGGCAAGGTTAAATGGAACAAATACAGTTACTTAGATATCAGTTGAAGAATTACAAAATCAACTGTCAACACTCCCCAAAATTTGAATTATTTGATATGGTTTAAAAATATGTAAAAAGTGATATTTTCCACTATAAATTATTTAAAAGAATTATTTAAAAGCTATATATATATATATATATAGCTGATTCACTTTGTTGTAAAGCAGAAACTAACACACCATTGTAAAGCAATTATACTCCAATAGAGATGTTAAAAATAAATAAATAAAAACAAAAGAATGCATAACTTTCTAAAGAAATAGGTAATGATTTTAACATTATAAAACTGGGATGTTTATATTTGCACACTATTCTTGTAGGTACAAGAGAAGAGAAGTATATTATGTTAGAAGAATGCTGCAGAAATACAAAATAACACAATTTTGTTATGAACCAAAAGCCAAGATCATTAATCATGTGAAATGAAATAATCATACCGACTAGTACAGTATTTTTTGTCACCAAAGATATTTTGTTATTCTAAGCTATAGCAATTATAATTATTAATGAATCTAATGTTAATGGGAACTATCCATCTACATATGAAAAACATCACATTATACTAAAAGTAAAATGTACAATTAGTACCTTAAAACCTGATTATAGCAAGTGAATTACTCTGGTTTCTTATTTAATGAATAAAATGACATTTCTCTTTATATTCCATTACTAAGACAGTTAAAAATAACATGCTAAGCAGAATACTATATGATGGTCAATATTGCAATACCTTTTTTAACTTTCATAAAACAAGCAAGTCTCATTATTTTCATTTGAAGTACTCAACTTTTCAAATGACTTATTGAAAAAGTGATACACAACTTAGAAATACAATAGCTTTCTTGTATTTCTTAGAAATATTAGGAAAATTTTTTTGAAATTAAAATTGAACAGAAGTAGTGAACACAGAAACAGTACAAACTGCCCCAATGGTTAACATTTTCTTTTTTAATGCAGCCAATTAGAGCTCTCACTGGAGCACTGTCTATGCTGGCATTTCATGCTGCCCTGCTTATTCCTTCCCCGAGAGCCGCAAAGAATAATGAACTCAGCCAGCAAGAAATAAACTTTGACTTTTGCTGTTGGCCCCGCTAGACCACATTTATATTTCCACAATGTGAGACAAGAGGTCACATGGGGTAAGAGCACACAGAACACAACTTTGGGAGAAAAAATAAAGCATTGTTCAGCCAGTGTTATGGTCTCATTACAACTCTGATCAATACCTGAAAGACCATAAAAACTTGGGGAAAAATAATGCATTCTAGGCAACCAGGCTGCTTTTATCTGGGGAGAATTAACACCTTCACAGATAATGCTTGGCACCTTGTAATGCTCTGTAGGATCTTTCCCCAGCTCTGGGATGCATCTGAGATACATGAACCCTTACTGCAGACTGCTTGTCACATAGATGCAAAAGTGCTATACATTTAAAACATTACAATATTTTTAAATTAATCAAATGCTTTTTCTCAACAGATAATGCAAACCTTGCTTTGACTTCTCCAAGTATTTCCCATTATCTGTGTCTTGATTTCAAAACCAAAAATAGTGACTATATTAAGCTTTGGAAAAATATGTTATTTTGCACAGGAACCCTGTCCTGGCTCAAACATAGCTTGCTTATCAAATGAGGGAAGAAAGCACCAAATACTGAGGATTATAGAGCAAAGCCAGAGAGAATTCACACTGTCCACAGACTTCAGTTATCTGACCTTGCTTACTTCTCTCCCTGCCTCCCTTATACTCCAGGCCCCCAAATTGCTGAATCTATTGTAGTCCTCTGCTGCACCCCATAAAACTGGGTTTTAATAATGGTATCGTTTTGCTAATTTCAATGCAGCTTTTAACCTGGCTGAGGCTTTCAGTACTGCTGGAATCAGCCTAGGTAGGCACCGGCTTCACTGTGCCTCCCCACCCCCGGCTCAACTCCAGCCAGTTTAGAGTTCTCGCTGTGGGTTCAAATTCAGGCAACCCAGGCATATGAACCTATCCCTGGACCCCAGATGTGTCAGGCATGGAGCCCTCCAGACCTGTGCTAGGAGAGAGGGCTTTTCTGAGCATAGCTAGGTCTAGGTTGGTACCCACGGCTAAATGAGCAGGATGTCAGGATGCAGTCACCAAAATGTAGGCCAGGATATGCTGGGGTAGCCCAGGATCTGGCGGGGATTCCCAATCAAAATAATAGGGATGACTTAATAATCACCATGATATCCACCATTTAGAGGGAATGCATTCACAGTATTCCAGTTTTGGTAAAGAAGCAACACGGGTTGTCCTTACCTGATAGAGGTTTTTATTGAGCATGAAGGACGTAAAGAGCATATATGGCGACAGAGAGCAAAGTCCTCTCACTTCAAAGCCTAAGCATTGCACTTGCTTCCTCCTATTCCACATGGTTCTTCTCAAAGATCGCCACCGTCAGAAACGCGGGAGTATATCTGATTAAATCCATTTAGTGAGACATGTCCATCATCTCTTTTCCCTAAGGAAGGACAGACTCTAAAGAACCCTTCTTTTTGTTTGGTTGATTGGTTGTTACTTCTCATTACCTTATGGAGCTGACTTTTTGTTTGTTTGTTGGCTTCACTTGCTCATCTGAAGTTCACACTAGGATTAGAGAACAGGTAGAAGGTTGGGTTTATTTTTCCCATAATCTTGCTTCTATTAATAATAGTAGAAGAGGGCTTCCCTGGCGGTGCAGTGGTTAGAAGTCTGCCTGCCAATACAGGGGACACGGTTCGAGCCCTGGTCCGGGAAGATCCCACATGCCGTGGAGCAGCTAAGCCCGTGTGCCACACTGCTGAGCCTGCACTCTGGAGCCTGGGAGCCACAACTCCTGAAGCCCGCGCGCCTAGAGCCCGTGCTCCACAACAAGAGAGGCCACCGCGGTGAGAGGCCCGCGCATCGCAAAGGAGAGTGGCCCCCGCTCGCCGCAACTGGGGAGGGCCCGCGTGCAGCAACGAGAACCCAACGCAGCCAAAATTAAAATAAATAAATAAATAAATTTTAAAAATAAAAAATAAAAAAATAATAGTAGAAGAATATTAGAAGTGAATAGTTTTAGCCTATTTTGCCTTCTTATTCTCTATTCCCCGTAAAATTGGACAGTGTAGTCATTAAGGCAGGTTATAGTTAGATAACTTATTTTCAATAATCTGTCAACATGCCCAGTGTCTGATGGAAACCTAAGCTTGTGTTTTGTTCAGAACTGTGTTTCTTCCCTTGAGGTTAAGAGAAAGTGTAAAGTCTGCTTGTACTTTCACCTGAAGACTGTATTCCCTCTCCTCCTCTCTCTTTTCCTTGGTTTCTTAATCAAATTTAAGTTGGATGACACAGACTAACACCCAGGAGTGGCTTTAATCAAAAGAAGGAAATATTTTAAAGTACTGGGTACATTTGAAGCCGCCCAGAGAAAGCTTAGATCTGGGATCTGGAGAGTGGGAAGTAATACAGCTGCTCCTTCAGCTGGGTTCTCTCTGTTTATGTGAACCATTCTCAATTACACTCATCAACATATATGGTCCCAAAAGCCTCCAAATCACAAGAGCCTCAGCCCACGAATTCAAACTTACTTACTCAGCCAGTGTTTACAGCTGCGTACCTATCTTCTGTTTCTCAGTGGAAATTTTTGACAGAAAAATTTTGGCTTATAAAGGAATTGACCCTCTCCAAGTCATGTGTCCAATTCTGAATTCATCATCTTTATCTGGTCAGGAGCTTGGGTTGCTGAACAACTATGGTTCAGGGAATCATTCTTTGACTATGTTGTGTCTGACACCAAATTCATAGGTTGAACCCCCAACCCCCTATGGGGTTAAATTTGGAGGTATTAAGCTTAAATGGAATCATACGAGTGGACCCTAATACAATAGGACTGGTGTCCTTATAAGAAGAGGAAGAGACATCAGGGATGCACTTACAGAGGAAAGGCCACATGAGGACATGGTGAGAGGGTGATCATCCATAAGCCAAGGAGAGAGGCTTCAGGAGAAACCAACCCCATGGACACATTGATCTTGGACTTCCAGCCTCCAAGACTGTGAGACTCTGAGAGAATATTTCTGTTGTTTAAGCCACCAAATCTGTAACATTTTGTTATGGTGGCCCAGCAGACTAATTATACAGATACTATTATTATTATTACTTATTTATTTACTTTTGTAGAAGGCGTCCTCAGAGAAGGTAGTATGGCAAGCAGCAGAATCATTTTATAAGTGGCTAGTTAAAAGAGCATCTAAATTTGTTTTTCAACAAGACGTTATCATTTCTTCATTTGTTACTTCTTTCTGCACTCTGTCTTCCCCCTTTGTCTATTCCTCTCTTTTATGGAAAACGATGTCTACAGGTGTCTTTAATCCTAAAATCTACACATTTGCAGCAAGACTTTTAACATTCATGCCAGGTATATCCCCCAAACTCAAATACATTTTATCTAAAACTAAAGCATTTCACATTCTAAACCAAGCTTTCCCCTCCTTCAACCCTGCTCCTACCACTGCAGAACATGGGAATACGGGTAGAGACATTTTTGAGCCTTTGTTCTCTCCTTTCTTGCTACTTTCTCTGCCCCATCTCCTTGGCCTGAACAATCAAACACTAAGCAGTCTTGCTTATTCTTTCTTCTAAATTAGCCTTCCCTTTCAAATTCTTACATGATAGCTATCCTTACTGAATAATGAAGAACCAAGTATTATTGTTAAGTAACACCACTTAATAATAGGTGAGTGGACTTTTTATACACATTTGCAGGGACTGACAAAAATAGCTTTGCAGTTACCGCTTCGTATATTTATTACAGAAATATTAAAGAGTTCCTAGGTAACATTGACAAGCACCTCCCAGCTCAATTCTACTGAGTAGCTAGGAGTTCTAAGGAAGGCTTTATTTATGGTCACTAAGAAGAATCAAATAAAAATAAACAAAAAAATGTTTAAAAATCAACAAGAATATAGCAACTACATATACATTGCTTCTGTTTGTCTCCATTTTGTTTCTTGGGTTCTCCTGTAAGATGGAAATTAAAATATCATTAAACATTTGACATAAACTCATAGGGTGGAAAGTGGCTGTAAAAGCATATGGCTGTAAGTTGAGGACTTGGGGAAATATATGATGCGAGCCATGGATTCCCTCTGTATTAAATCCACCCTCTGTACTGTTTCCAAAGTGTCTTTATAAACCTGATTAGGTAATTCTCCACTTTTAAATGCTTCACTGGTTTCCTGTAGCTTCCAGGGTAAAATTCCAAATCCATAGTTTGGCTCATAAACCTTTTCATGAACTGGCACCTACCCTCTTGGATGGCTTCAATCCCACACTACTCTTACCACAATGCTTTCTTCTACTGTCCTGAGCTGTTTATAAATTGGTGACCATGTTATGATATTTAGACATCTGTGCCTTTGCACATGGGTCCCCAGCCAAGATGTCTATGGCCATCCTTTTGCCCTAAGTTGCTTTTGTGTTTATGTAACTCCCACACAGGCTTTACAGCTCAGCTCAACCACTCCCCACTACTGAAGTCTTCTGATTTAGAGATTCCTTAAGTGCTTTTATGGGCTTTCTTTTGCAAATGTCTCTCACAGGATTTTGAATTCTATCAGTGCATTTTTGATCAACCTTCTTGACATTTTTGGAGGAGAAAGGACATAAACTCTCTGGCTTTGGATTCCCAATGGTTTGCACAATAGCTGTCACATTGTAGGTACAGAAATGCCTGTGGATGGATACACAAATACTGCATTTAGAGGTGGATTTTCATATCTTCAAATTTTAAAAAATCTCTACTTCTGAAAGCAGCTCTTTTGCCCCTTTCCTGTTTGCCCATTTCTGTTCCCCTCTAACCTTAAAAGAAACTAATTATAAGAATGAGATCACTAGGCAACTTTTAACCTAACTCCTGACTTATGCTCTGCTGAAAGCACACCGTGCCTTGCCTAACCTGTTGATTCTTTTCCTAGATAAAAAGAAGTAAGAATGAAGAATTAAGTAGTTAAAGAATGACTAGCTCTCCATCCCCAGCAGCCCCCTTAGCAACCCTGCAGGCAGACTTGTCAGATGAGATAACATCTGAAGAGCGATTGAGGAGTCAGCCAGCCTGCATGGAATGGAAAGTGACGCAGAGCTTAACCTCCTGCCTTGATGATTCACTGAGGTTCTTTCCCCTTTTCCCTTTAAAAATTCCCATGGCTGAGCAGAATCTTTGGAGTTGGTTTTTGGGGACATGAGTCCACTATCTCCCTACATTGCCTGTTTCCTGATTAAAGCAACTTTCCTTTCTACTAACATTTGCCTCTCAAGTATTGGCTTTTGAGCAGCAAGCAGCCAAACCTGAGTTCAGTAACACTTCTTCCATTCTCCATACCTCAGATACTTGAAAATATTGAATTTGCTTCTAAGGCTGTTGTGTTATGATGTTGAAAATAATAATGCCAGTGAAAGCATTTCATGAACAATTAATTTGTAAAGCTTCTTATGAAGAACATTTTATGACTATTTTGTAACATTTCCTAGTCACATATTAAATGGAAATTGACAATTATACTCTAACTTGTGTTATCCTGTTGTTGCAGTGTTCATTCTTAAACTTGAATCAAGTTTCCACTTAAAGTACTTTTTATACAGGTCAGATCTTCACCAGTTTGTTGGAGGAAGGAAAGATAAATGGAGCAAAGGATTTGTCAAGACCCTAACAATCTTGTGATTGTATTTACTATTAGCATTAAAATAAGGCAGAACACAAATAAACACTTCCTTTTACATTTTCTCTGATCATTTAGATGTGAAAGTCTTTCTGGCCTAATCTCTCTACACTCACTGAACATCATCCATGCTCTGCCTGGAAATTACATATTCAGAACACTTGTAGGTCTTATCACTGATCAGTACAATGAAATGAAGCTTTAGTCCCCATAAAAAATACAATAAAACAATGTTCCTGCAGTGCAGGATGAGAGCTGATTTAAATTACAATAAGGCACAAATAAAAGGAAGAAAACGAAAACATTTCATTTTATGAGTTTTGTTGACTCCAGAAGCTTAAATCAAAGACGACTTCATCATCAATCATAACATCAACCCAGCAGCATCAAAGGGCAGCTTTCAGTCACAGTAAATACCGGAGCTGAGTGTATTTCACACTCAATTAAAGAGAATTGAATCACACAATGTTAGAACTGAAAGGAATATTTCAAGTTCCTGAAACAATCACCTTACTTTGTGTATAAGAAACTGGACTCACAAACTACCTGTCTCTTGAATCCTTCAGCCGTGCCCCGTGGGTCCATAATAAACACGTTCCCCTGCCCTTTGTACTTGTCTCTAGTGCTACATAGCACATCATCGCATCTTAGTGACTTGAGAAAATGACTCATTTGTTATCTCATAGAGGTTCTGTGAGCACAGCTTACCTGGATGTACTCACCAGATTGCAGTTGGGATGTTGGCTGGGGCTGCAGTCACTGGGCTTGACAAGGGTGGCTTGTTCATGGGGTCGGTGTTGTCTTTGGAAGGAGGCATCAGTCTTCCCTACATGGACCTCTCCCAGGGCTCATGATATAGCAGCTGCCTTCTTTGAGAGTAAGTGATCCTCTGAGGGAACAAGGCAGAAGCCACAATTTTTAGGCCATGCCTCAGATCCCACACATATTAGTTTTCCTAATATTTTATTGGCGACACTGGTCAGCCCTGTTCATTCTGGGGAGGGATGACCCAAAGGCATGAATATCCACAAGCAAGAATCATGGGGGCTATTTTGAATCTGGTAACTGCAATTCTAATCCTCTTTTCCAAGGGTCTCTTTTACCTCTCTATCGTATCTCATTTCTCCACTGTCATCACTTCCATTGGGACCTTCTCAAGTGATGGCAGGTCATCCGCCCCCATTTTTAATTCCTATTCCAAAACTTCTACCAATTACAGAGCTGATTAATGGGTTGAAGTCCTTTGTGTTCTCCATTTCCGCTTTCAAACAATTCCTCCTCCATGCCCTAGTAAAAAGAATAAAGCTATTCTAGTTCTTGTCATCAACTAACACATCATCAACCAACATGTCAGTCACTCTCCACCTTTCCTAAGATTTCTGTCATCTGCAATGCAACGTTTCACTCCACCAGATGAATCTTTTGGCTTCTCAGTTCTTTAACCCTCTTGTCACCAAATAAACTAGATCATTTCCCTGAAACAATACATTCACATGACCTCAACATAGAACTCCAAAATCAGGCCCTATCACCCAGACAATTGTCTTCTACCCTATATACTCAATTTAAAAATTTATTTTTTTTCATTTTTGGGATAATTTTAGATTTATGAAAATATGGTAAGATGTTACAGGAAGTTCCCATATATACTTCACTCCATTTCAGTTTTACCTAATGTCATCATCTTAGGTTCTTGTGGTAACTTGTCAAAACTGAGAGAGACATCATGGCATATTATTTTTAATAAGACTGCAGAGTTTATGCATATCTCACCCACTTTTTCATTAATGTTGTAGGATCCAATCCAGTTACCACACTGCATTTAGTCATCATGTCTACTTAGTTTCCCTGGGTCTGTGACAGCTTCTCAGTCTTTCCCTGTTATTCATGACTTTAGCAGTTTTAAAAATACTGGGCAGGTATTTTGTAGAATGTCCCAGAATTTGGAATTGATTAACAGTTTTCTCATAATTAGACATTGTTTATGGAATTACAGAAAGACTATTACACACATGAAGTGTTCTCATCACATCATACCAGGTGGTATATAACACCCACATGCCAACAGTGGTGAAGTTAACTGTCATCTTGGATACGGTAGCAGTTGCCAGGTTTCTGTACTGTAAGTTATTTTTATTCCTTTTCCATATTGTATTCTATGGAAGCAAGTAATTCAACTCCCCTAAGGGTCTAAGGATTAAGCTCCATCTCTGGTAAGGTGAAGTGTCTCTGCATATTATCTAAATTTTTCTGTAAGGAAGAGTTGTCTATTCTCTACCACGTATGTATGTATGCATTCATTTATATATTTATTTCATTATGGACTCGTGATTTTTTTATACTTAGGGTTATAATATTGTTAGCTCATTTTTTCAACTATTCCAACTATCACCATTCTTAATATGAAGGCCCTTTCCAATGCACTGAATTTTTTACTTTTCCGTCCACTCTCCCTTTTCTGGCTTAGATACTGTGGTCCATTATTTCACTACGTTATTACAAACATCTCAAAATTCTTCTTCCTGTATTTCCTTTCTGGGGCATTCATCTGTTAAATCCACAGGCCTGAATGATTTCTACCTGCTTTCATTGTGCTGAACATCAGAACAAACCTTGTGTATTAAAAAATACACAAGGGACTGGCTGAAAATATGACAAACTAATTCTTACCAAACAAAAATGGACTTCAAAATTTCTGAAAAATCCTGCTAAGTTTCTCTAATTCATTTTTCCATTTATCTTAGCAATGGCTTCTAAAAAAACTTCATTTTTAAGGCAATCTTACCAAAAAATTTTATAGAAAGTATAGGGACTTTCTCCATATTCCATCTCCACGTCCTCCCACAGTTTTTCCTAATATTAACATCTTCCACTGGTGTTGCACATTTGTTACAATTGATGAACCAACAGTAATTCATTATTATTAATTAAAGTCTATAGTTTGCATTGTGTTGTACAGTTCTATGGGCTTTGGCAAATGCACAATATTATGTATTCACCATGATAGTATAATATGAAACAGTTTCACTGTCTTAAAACTTTCCTGTGCTTTACCTATTAATCCCTTTCCTCCTCACAACAACAAACAGCAAACCTGAAACTAAGAAAGCAATTACAGCAAGGTCACAGAATGCAATGTTAATTTACAAAATTAGGGTTTTTTTTTTTTTTTTTTTTTTAATAGCAGTTAGCCAACACTAACTCACACAGTCTTGTTTTGTTTTTGTTTTGTTTTTAATTCCTGTTCACATATTCTGGATGCTAGACTTTTTCCGCTTACGTGTGAGAAATATTCTCTCTCCATGTTAAACAGTCTTTACCATTCCTTTCAAAATTTTGTTCTAGTTCTATGAAAAATGCCATTGGTAATTTCATAAGGATTGCATTGAATGTGTAGATTGAGATTATCATACTGAGTAAAGTACACCAGAGAGAGAAAGACTAACATCATATGATATTGCTTATACGTGGAATCTAAAAAAAAAAAAAAAAAATGATACAAATGAACTTATATACAAAACAGAAACAGACCCACACACTTAGAAAAAAAACTTATGGTTACCAAAGACAAAAGTTGGGGGAGGGAAAAATTAGGAGTTTGGGATTAACATATACACACTACTATTCATAAAAATACATAACCAACAAGGACCTACTGTATAGCACAGGGAACTATACTCAATATTTTGTAATAACCTATAAGGGAAAAGAATCTGAAAAATAATATATATATACATATATATATATATAAAAAATTAAATCACTTTGCTGTACACCTGAAACTAACACAACATTGTAAATCAACTATACTTCAATAAAAATAAATTTAAAAGAAATAAAGGGGTTCATGTTTGACAGTCTTCTTCTTCTTGGTTTGACCTATTTGCATCTTGTTTAGAAATCTATAGCCACCCTCAGATCAGGAAATATATTCTTATTTTCTTCTAAATATTGTAAAGTTTTGCCTTTCATGTTTAAATCTTTAATCCCCCTGGAATTGAATTTTGTGTTTTAAGTGAAAAAGGATCTAAATTTATTTATTTTTCCAAATGGTTAATAAAAAGTCTGAGTACCATTAATTCAGCAGTACATTTTCCAGCATCGATCTCAATGATTCATCTATAAAATATCAAATTTCATATATATAAGACTTTTTCTGAAGTGTCTTTTCTGTTACATTAATTTCCTACATACTTATAAAACATTTGTTTACTATAACTATATATCAATTGAATATTTGTTATAGAAAATATCTTTTTAGAATTTTTCTTTAAGAGTGTAACTTAACTACACTTCATGTCTTGTCTTTCCATATAAGTTCCTAATTGGGATATTAATTGCAATTACATTTTAGAGTTTATAATGATTTGAAGAAAACTAATAACACTAAGATCTTGAAATTTTATCATTGAACTCATGAAAACATTTTATTGTTAGAATTTTTTTTAAGATGTGCAACAAAGTTTTAAAATTTTCTCCACAGCTTGTGTTTAGTTATCCTTAAGTATCTTATAGTTTGATATTATCAATGCTATTTTCCTCTCAGTACTTAAAAAAAAAAAAAAAGACAATTACATTGTCTTTGTTGTTAGTATATAGAAATGCAATGCTTTAAATTTTTTTACTATTTATCTCATTTCCAGAAAACTTATAAAACTCTATTTGTGGATTGTTTTGGGTTTCCTTGTGGAAAACAATAAAATCAGCTTGAAATGAAAATTTGTAGCTGATTTTAGTAGATCCTCCAGGACAACATCGAAGAAGAGAAAAATTGGTAGGTTTACTACCTTGCTCTTGTTTAATACAGAATGCTTGCTTTGGATTTGGGTAGATGCTCTTTATCTGTAAAGGAAGTTTCTTTCGGTATCATGCACTGGTACTGAACTGTATCAATATTTTCTCCACCGATAGATATGAAGATATTATATATGTGTGTGTGTATATATATATGTTACATATATTTATATATATGAATGTATTATACAGTATATAAACTTTTAACCTATTAATAAGGTGAATTATATTAGTAGAGTTTCTAACGATATACCAACATTAATCATAAAAAAATACTTCTTATATATTGTAATGTTTGGTTTATCAAAATTCGTTAATATTTATACCCATATTTATGGGAGAGACAGACCTATAACTAATCTGTTTCATTCATAATACTTTCAATAGATGCCTTTTCTCTCTTCTGTTATTATTAGCAGAGGTTTACTTACTTTTAGTCTTTTAAAACTACCAATTTTAAAAATTTTCCTATTATTTTTTTCTATTTCTTTACAGTTTTAGTTCTTTATCATATCCTACTGTATGTCAATTTATTCTTTTGTTAGTTTTCTAACTTTTATGTCTGAGGCTTAGCTCATTGATTTTTACTATTTTTATTTTTCAATACAATTTTAAGGTATAATTCTCCATCTAACACTAGCTGAATGTAGTTTTGAAATTCTTTATTTTCATATTTGAGTTCTAGGGGGTTTTTTAGATTTTTATTACGATTTATGTTTTCATCTTAAAAGTACTTAGAAATGTGTATTTCTCTTTTTAATACATAAAGATTTGTTTTTATTGTTGCCATCAATCCTAATTTCATTGTGATTAGTGAATGTGGTTTCTTTTACACCAATTTTTGACATATGCTGAAATTTACTTTTTGGGAAAAACATAATCAATTTTTTTAATGTTTCATAGTCGCTTGAGAAGAATGTATAGTAAGTATTGGGTATAAGAATAATGCCAATTATATTAAGCTTGTAAATTTTGTTATTCACATATTCTTTATCTTTTACACTATCTATCACTTATAGAAAAGCTTGACAATCAAACTAACTCAATGTCCTCACTAAAGTATATGTTTTTTTAATAAATTTATTTATTTATTTATTTATTTATTTTTGGCTGCACTGGGTCTTCATTGCTGCGCCTGGGCTTTCTCTAGTTGCGGTGAGCAGGGACTACTCTTCGTTGCGGTGCACGGGGTTTTCCCTGCAGTGGCCTCTCCTGTTGCAGAGCACGGGCTCCAGGCACGCGGACTTAAGCAGTTGTGGCTCACGGGCTCTAGAGCGCAGGCTCAGCAGTTGTGGTGCACAGGCTTAGTTGCTCCGCGGCATGTGGGATCCTCCCGGACCAGGGCTCGAACCCGAGTCCCCTGCATTGGTAGGCGGATTCTTAACCACTGTGCCACCAGGGAAGTCCGGTATATGTTTAAAGTATGACCAAAATATTTTTTCTCCAAAAATACCACTGATTTAATTTAGTCATGCCTTCAAATTTACAGTCAAGTGAAATGTAACATCATATGAAGGTGTTACCGAGAGATGACCCTGGTTGAAGAAGTGATTGAGAAACATGGCTCTCTAGAAACACTCCAGGCACACCCTACTCTCCACACTCCTGACGGAGAGCTTCCAACATCTCCTGACTCCACGGCAGCACCTACTCCAAGCTCCTACCCGCTCTTCTTTGAGAGATATATTGTGACCACGGTTTTCCAAGCTAATGCCTCTCTGTAATTCTAAAGAACTGAATTTTGATTTTCTCAATATTCTGAAATCTTTGTCAAGTTAACCCTTTTGTGCTTAAGTAAGTTTTTTTAAACCAGGATTAATAATAGCATCCGGCTTCGCGGGATTCTTGTGAAGGTTAAAGGGGATAATATAAGCAAAGCACTAGGAAGAATATATGGAACATAGCGAAGGTAATAATTCTTAGTTATTATAAGTGATCACCCTTTACTATTGTCATCCCTGAATAGTTTGTGTTTTCATTGCTTCCTATAGACATTGTGATTTCTCAGTAAGATAAAACACTGGAAGACAGAAATTATGGCACATTTTATTTTTAAACGAGGTAAGCATGGTAGGACATTGCAAGTTCTGTCCCATCTAGTTTAGGGACTAGAAATAGTCTACTGCCTTTGACCTACTTGTGAATATGCCCAAGTATTGAGCTGCAGATTTCCTTCTTATTGACACCAAGTATGCAACTATTATACCTAAAGGCACATGGATTCATCATTTATTTCCCTATTGGAGTTTTACAGCTCTTTTGAAAAGGACTAACACCCTTGACTAGTTTCTTCCAGCAACTGTGTCTTACTCCTTGCAGAATAGACTCTGTGTCTTACAAGATGAATAACTATGGTTTCTTAATTTCATTTGCATGTTTTTGTAATGATCCTGCAGTTCTCTTCTGTCAGGACAGAGTGATTTAGAATTGCATGTTGCTTCTGGACTTCTGTTTCCCATCCTAACAACACTGGTTCTCTCTGCACAGAAGCTAACACACAGGATGGCACTACGGAGATAAGAGCATTCCACTGGGGCAGAGTTTAAAGGAAACTGGAATTGCTTTTCTAGGAGGAAAAGAAACTGAGGCAGCAGAAACACCCAGAGGAGCCCGAGCATAAAGGAACTGTGGTGACAGCCAGTGTTTTACCTGGGCACCTCCCATAAGGACCTAATTCCTCTCCACCAGCCGACTTCGCTTCACAGCGCACACCAAACAGTGCAGTTAGGCAGACACGTGCCCAATCATTAGCCATCTCTCTGCCTCCCTCTGGGCATTCTTTGTCAGAGTGGCCAGCACCAGAGTCCCCAAACCCTGGACACTTTTTTCAGGAAGGGAGCAGAGATCAATTTATTTCATTGGCAGCTGTCAGGCCCAAGGATGTATGTGGAGTTATCTCTTTGTCTGGGACAGCATTCCAGATCCCTGGTGTAACATTTCTCTTCAGGCCCCTTCTGAGTCCAGTCACCAGGGTCACAATACAATCATTTGCCTTCATCTGTTTAACTGGTATGATTTACAACCTTTTTTTGAAGTGGGAAGAAGAATTATATTTTCTTTTTAAAAATGGCGAGATGGATTTTGCAAAGGTCTTTACATGTGAATGAATTAGTTACTGTATTTTTAAAGAAGAAGTAAAACATCTGAGAAGGAAGTTTTATCACTTAAACATATGGCATTTCCCTAATGGGGAAAAACTATTTTCCAATGAAACAACAGAAAACATCCAATGTATATAAGATTAGAAAAAATAGAAATCCAATATTTTGAAATCGAGTGAAACAAGAGACTTGCGCTATTTAAAACAATGAAACACAGCTATAGTCTTTATATGCTAAGAAGTACATATTGGCAGAGAACAGAAATATAGAATTGTTGCTGAAAAGAGTTGCTCTGTCACTTTGAGACACACTACTATGCTTCGACCATCTCTAGTGAGTATTTACAGGAAACAGTCATCCCTTTGGCTTAGTCATTGGTATTCACTGGTGACAGAGACCTTGAACAGAGGATGCTGACTGAGGAAAACATCACCTTGATCATGAAGTAATTAGATAATAATAGACTAGAGGGTTGCTTCTTAGGGAAGTCAAGAACAAAATGAACTGAGAATAAAACCAAATGAACCACATCGAAAACAGGCAAATGCAGGCCAGTTCTAGTCAGACACACAGGCATTGGGGTGACAGCATGAGCCGGGGGCGTCCCCAGGGTACCAGGAGAGCATCCAGTCAGCAAGAGAAACAGCATTTTCCATTCTGTGCTGCTTCCAGGGCGCAGCCAGCCCTGGTGAATGGAAGCTGCAATGTCATTCATTTAGTCGTGCCCAGTTCAAGACAGAAGGTCACCATCTTTCTCTTAAAGATGAGTAACCATTTCTCCTTCTGCTATGAACTGCCCACTGCACAATCACCTCTCAAATGATTGGTCACAGGCCAGGGGACCATTTCTGAGAATCTCATCTCACCTACCTCCAGTGAATGCATCAGCTGTCTGAATGTCTGGTGCTTGCTTTGTTATAGGAGCCTTCAGATTTACAGACCAAGATGATTAGTATTCGTCCTCTGATTGTAAAGAATGGGAGAACATCCATTTTCCCCAGAGTTCAGCCAAGAACCTGCCCAGACTCAACTAAATCAAGATAATGAGAGGAATCTTGGATAAAGAAAAAAGGAGCAGAAGAATGAGGGAGATAGAAAAGAGGTGTTGAAAACCCGTCGAAGGTGAACCTGGGAAAGAAATCTCTGACCATCCAACAGCCTTCTCAGAACTTAGACATCTGTCATGCAGAGGAGGGATTATCCTTGCTTTGGAGCCCAAGCTCAAGTTATAAACAGTGGGTAAATATTCATGGATAGTTGCCACTCATGGTAGGAAATAATTTTATGTAATTAGAGCTACTTAAAAAACTGGAATGGATTTTTGGATGAGTAGGATACTCCTTAGTACTAGCAGTATTCAAAAATAACCTAGAAACTACTCTGGAATTTTCTGACAATTTTGTGAGTTCCAGAATTTTTCTACTGACTGAGAAAATAAATGTTTCCAGAGATCTTCACCAGTGGTGTTGTTAGTGCTGTTGAATGGGTACTTGGCCCCAGGAACAAGGCATCCAACTGCCTGAGGTCTTCTAGGGGAATTTCTGCACAAGAAACAATGCAAAAGGAACAAATGCCACTTAAAGTTTCACTGAGGCATCGGCCCCAACCTATAAAATGAGAAGACTGGAATTCAGAGAGCACAGAAGATACCCCAAATGGTTGAGACTGAAGACCTTCCCCCACGGCAGGCTTTGGAGGCACGTCCTGCCTGTGTCCTAATCCTCTGATTTCTGACCCAAACTTCGGGGATGGGGTGGGTAGTGGTCTTTGTCTTTTTAGTTGCAAGGAATGAAGAACCAGTAAAAAGTGAGAGTGATGGCTAGAACAATAGGAAAGGGAAAATGCTGATGGCTCAGCTGCAAGAAGGAAGAGAGAGAAAAGAATCAGCTCCGAGGGCTGATCTTTTCTGTTTTTATCATCTTAACTTTGAACTAGTTATACGCTTAGGAAAAAAATCTGACAGTAAAGACATATTAAGGCAAAAATTTCAATCCACCTGCTTCCCAGGTACAGACATTCCACGGGTAACTGCTTCCACATCGTTTTCATGTTTTTGTTTTTGATTTTGTTTTTGTCTGCAGATGTGTATTTGTTTGTGTATAGGGTTTAGGCTCTGCTCTTTTTCCTTTTAATGGGACCAAAGTGTATGTATTTTCATGCATTTAAAAAAATTACCACTATGTTTCAGAGGGCTTTCCATGAGTGAATCCATATAGGTGCACTAAGATCTTAATAATGGACATGTATTTTCTTCTGAACATTTTCTTTCAAATAATTTAAAGAATTATCTTTCAGAATCAACACTTTAATCCACTTGAAATTGATTTTTGAGTTTCCTGTGAAATGGAGATCCAACTTAATTTTTTTCTACTCAGAAATCATTTCTCCCATCACCATTTATTGAGCAGAATATCAGTCAGCATTGATCTGCAATGCCTCCTCTGGCACGTATCATGTTTCCACGTGCATGGATCTATTTGTGGACTCTATTTTCTATTCCATTTTGCAGAATCAATTATTTATTACAAAATTATATTAAGATAATACCTGGTACAGGTATTATACTATACTCTTGTTATTCTTTTTTATGAATGACTTTGGCCTGTATGGGAACATTGTTCTTCTTTATTGAGGGTCAGCAAACATTATCTGTAAAGGGCCAGATAGCAAATATTTAGACTTTGCAAACCATATTGTCTCTATTACAACTACTCAGCTTTTCCATTGTAGTGCAAAAGTAGCCGAGGGCACTCTCTAAACAGATGGCCATGGTTGTGTTCCAGTACAAGTCCACTTACAAAACAGGGCAGTGGATTGGATTTGACTCAAGAGCTGTAGTTTCCTGACCCATGTGCTATAGAAATGCCTTGTTGGGATTTTGAATGAAATTTAATTGAATTCAGATATCAACTTGTAGAAAACTGTTAACACTGAAGTATTGTCTTTCTGTTTATGAACATGATATAACATTCCATAGTCTTTTTAAAAAGGATATGCACTAAAATTTTAAATGCACACCATATAGAACTTTGGCCATGTTTATTCCTAGATATCCTGTAGTTTTCTGTGACTCCTTTCAGGTCTATAGGTAGATAATCTTACTAACTAAACTTATTATATCTTACTTCTCCCCTCCCTCCCAGATTTACAGTCTGACATTTGAATTTACCTTATTACACTGAATAGAATGGCCCCTTCAGTGTCCCATGGCTGTGCTGACATTTAACATGCTGTTTTGCTGGTTTCCTGTACTGTTTCAACACTAAGTATAATATTTGCTTTAAGTTCTGGCAGGATTATTTTAACATATTAAATTTTCTTTCTAGTTTGATTATATGTATACTCAAATCTGGAATGGGTACTGAATTTCATCAAATGCTTTTCAATATCTATGATAAAGATAATACCTTCATTTTTTTTCTTTTTTAGTCTGTTAATGAAGCAATTCAACTTGAAAGCTTTAAATAAGTCCTAGTTTACCATAAACCATCATTCTTTTCCAAGCACCTATTAAATATTATTTTAGTTTTATGTATCTAGATTGCTAGGTGTGATTATTCTATAAATTTCCTTGTTTCTCCTTGTCTGATTTTGATATGAGGTTAATGCATAGCTCATTTGGAAGTTTAAGAATAATTCTATTTTCTGTTGTGCCTGGGGGAAAGTTAAACTAATATTATCAATATCAATAATGTATATTATTAAAGTAACTTCTGTTTGTTGTAAACCAGGCATAACTATACCACAAAATGACCAACCCATAGCAATTGCTCTCTTATGGCAGAAACGAAGAATGGAGTTAAGATCAAATCATTTATTCATTCATTCATTCATTCATTCATTCAATTTTATTGTGGAGGAAGTAGATACTGAATAAGATAGGTAAGTAAAGTATGTAATATGTTAGATGGCTACTAAATGATAAGGAAGCAATAAAGCAGGAAATGAAAATAAGAAGGGGAGGACATTTTTGATATGGTGGTCAGAGAGTATCTCAAAGAGCAGTAACATGTGTGCAGAAGTTTGAAGGGGTTCAAAGATGAAGCCATGTTAATATCTAATAAGAAACAGTGAGCAAGAAGACACTGGGTTTAGAGAAAATCTGGCAAAGGAGACTGGGAGAGAGGAAGAGGATGAAGCCAGGGAAGAAGAGGGAGAGAGAATCCTGAAGAGAGTCTGTATTCCTGCTGCCATGTTATCCCACTTACCCCTGTGGCCACATAGTTTTACTTTCATGACCAGGAATGGATCCCTTATGTCCCTTTCAAGTACTCTACTTGAGTTTTCCTTCTCATCCTCTTTCTCTTATTCAAGGACATTACACTAGAAATCCTCTCCTCTCTCTCCTATATTATCCTTCAATGTGAGTTAATTTTCACCAGCAAACATGTTACAATTTCTTCTATCTTGAAAAAAAATCTACATTTTCCACCTACCTCCAACTATTATTCTATCTCTTTGTTAATTTTAGAGTAAATGTCTATGAAATTATTATCTATCTTCAGGGTCTCGAATGATTCACCCCCACTTAGAGTTAATCCATTACACTTAGGCTCTACCCCAACATTACACAAAGTTCATGTATGTCAGATTCACCAGTTGTTTCCACACTGATAAATCCAAGGGTCACTTTCCAGTTCTCACCTTGCTGACCTATCAATGATGTTTCCCATGGCTCATGATGTAGAAGACTTTTTTCACCCAATCCCGCCCTTCCTGTGTGTCCTTACTTTACTCTCTGCTCCTCTCAGCTCTATCTTGCTTGTCTTTTACCACCTCATTGAACTTTAAGACCAAAAAGTCTCAAACCCAGTTCCTAGACTTCTATTCTTTATCTACAGCCACCCCCTTGGAGATTCCCTCCACGGTGTGGAATAACACACATATTTGCTGAAGACCGCTAGAATTTTAGTCCAGCTCAGACTTCATCTGAGTTTGAAATCATGTCAACAACAGCATCCTTGCCATCTCCATCAGAATGCCTTGTAGGCATCTGAAACTTTACAAGTCCTTACCAAAGTCCTGATCTTTCCACCAAGAAATGGAAGCTCTCTCTGGTTGCCTAAGCCAAAGAAACCTTGTGTTTATTCTTGATGACTCTTCATACTCCATACCCAACCCATCACCAAATCCTATAAGTTACAATTTCCAAATCTACCCAGAATCTGGCTAACTCTTCCCATCCCCTCCCTCAACACCACTGTGTCCACGTAAGCTGTGACAGTCACTGCCAGCCTGCACGGCTGTCCCCTCCTCCTTCTGGCCCTCTTGTTCCCAACTCACCTCCACCACCTTACTTACATCAGAGTAACTGAAGTAAAGCTTGAGAAACACAGCATCCCTTTGCCTAAAATTGTTCAGCTACGTCAGTCTCACTCACAACTGCCTTCCTCAAATCCTTCAGGTCTCTGTATAAATTACACTTTCTCATGAGATCTTTCTAGACGTTATTTAAAGTTAGCGACTTGCACACCACTCACACCCTCCTTCTACCTTGACACTTTGTATCTTTCTAGTTATGTGATTTTTTCCTTCATTGTCCTTATCACAAACTGGCAGCATATATTTTATTTATTTGCTTGCGTATTGCTTGTCAACCTCAACTCAATGATAAGCTCCATGGACAGAGACTTTTCTTTATTTTGTTTGCAATGTAGCCACACCCAATAGTTACCTCTTCCCTCCTACTCAAAGACACTGTTCTCCTACCTGCTATGCCATAAAATATGTGTGCTCGTCTTTCAAACCTTACAAAAATAAGGACTCATGTAAAATATGTATACTTTGAAGTCTGGCTTCTTTCACTCAAAATTATTTTGTGAAATTTGTTCTTGTTGTTGTAGATAATTGTAGTTGTTTATTTTCAATTCTGTATGTTGTTCCATTGTAAATAAACCCCATTTTATTTATCCTTTTTTCTACTGGTGGCATTTAGTTGTCTCAGCATTTTGGTTACGTCAATTAATGATTCTAGAAGAGTGATACAGGCAATGGCTTGATTTAATAAAGAGACACAGATAGTTGACCTCTGCAATTGGTACTGAAAGAAAAGATAACAGGACTCAAAGGAAAAGAAGGTTTCCTCCTAACTGGGGTGAATATCCACAAACTTGTTTGAATCCATTTCCACATTGATAGGGAAACTAGAATTGAATTTTTTCAGAATATATTGAGCTTGGTCAGTGCTGCTGGTGTGGCATAGTGCTTGGGAACAGGAGGTGGAGAGAAGGGATAGATAAACAAGTCAGGTCCTAATATCCTGGGAGTTAGAGAACAGAATGTCAGACTTAAAGGGGAAAAGGCTGTCACCTATTCTGATCAATTCTCTCAAACCCTTTGCCCCAGTGCTTTTTGGATGTTGAGATGAGGTAATAATGCAAATTATGAAATGGATGTCACTCTGAGGCTCTGTACCTGGCTATGGAGAGTTTCTTAAGACAACCTGGGTCTGCCTTTGGGAGGGGATGAAGGAGAGAATGAAGTTACCATGAAGTTAATTGAAGAAAGTTATGGGGGGGAGTTAATATGGAAATAATTGTATAGGTGGACTTTCATAAAAAGGAGTAAACTATAGAAGATACTTTTTTTTTTATCAGAACCCCTTAACAATCCAAAATTCTATTCAACTCAGTAGATGGGAGGGTGATTCTTTGCATTCCAGAAGGCAAAAAAAAAAAAATCCCACAAATATTTACTTTCCTTGAAACCTGTCGCTGAGAGCAGCAGAGGCACATAACTGAAGGTGGACCAAATGAAACCTCTAGGCAGAACTTCCTGTCAGAGACATAAATGCATAGAAGCTGGGATTGTTTTGGAATTCCTCATGGTGTTGAAGGTGGTGAGCATCCATCGGAGGTGCAATAGGCTACAATGGAGGAGCCAAGCGTACAGTAGCTGCCTCCTGCCCAGGTTGTTTCTTTCACTGGAGCTGGAGCACCTTCATTCCTGACCATTTTTCAAGCCCGGTTCTCAATCCATCCCATTAATAATTTTAGCTTAACCACAATTTCTAATAATTCCTGTTTTTGTTTGTTACCAAAGATTACTGTTTTCAGACAAATTTCACTGCTCAAATACTGAGACTATGAAAGTATTTGCTCTTGGGAGGATGAAAATCAAAGGCAGGTCTTAGAAGTTGTCTCTGGGATGATTCTAAGACATTTGCCAATGTGGTTCCACCAAGTTGGGTTGTCATGGAGATCACAGGCTCTCAGAGTTCTGATCTCCATGTCATGGAGTGGTATGGTCCTAGAGTTGTTAATATATGTTAACTTTTTGATGCATCACGTTGAATATTGTTAATCACTTTGTTTTATTGAAAATTCTCACTCTTAAAAACATTTACGTAAGAATCAGACATCAGATTGGTCAAGCCCAGAAACATTAAGCAGAAATCTTGCCAAAGAATATCTCAATTTGTGAGTTTAGAGTTTGGGGTTAATTTTTGTCTAATACACATGACCTATGTTTTCACTTCAGACAGTTTTTATAATACAGCAGCATAGGACAAAAATAAACAAGTCACAAAGCATCATCACAGTGTGTGTCCCAAGATAATTTTATTCCATTACAAAATAATGGAAGGATTTGTGATGGGACATCCAATTATGATTTTAGAAATAACACTGTGTGATAAATGAAAAGGACAAGACATAAAGCAGGGAGATTGTTTTGAAAACAATTTCAATAATTCAAGAAACTAATTGTACTTGCCAAACTAAAGTTGTGGTAATGGAAATAAAGAGAAATGAAATAAAAAAGAGAACATTTAAAGTAAAACAAATATTGATAGTGGATTTTCCATGAAAGATTAAGTCCTAATGTCTTGAAGCACTCATGGTATATAATTAATTGATTTATGTCCTATGCATCTAGAATGGCATAGTTATGTTCTGTCCTTGAGATAAAGGAGAAAATATTTTCCTATATTCTGTAATCAGATGAGGACCCTGGTTGAGAAAAACTAGACTTATTTGAAGGTCTGATATTGGGTGACTTGTTGGATGATAGATGATTTATTAAGCCTGAGACTGTAGGAATAGAACAAGTTTGGATAAATAAAGATGGCAAATTTTGTACTGAAGTTGAAATTGCTAATTCATGAGACAATATTCAATAGCCAAACTCTATGGATTTGGAAAGCAATAAGAAGTGTGAACTGCAGACCTAGATTTAGAGATTATCACTGAGTATGATTATCAAAGTCAGGGTTCAGGAATGAGATCTCAGAGGGAGAGTGAGAAGAAATAATGACCTACAGTCCAAAGTTGAGGGGTGGATGGAACAAAACAGTCGTGTTAAGGCACTAGGAGAGATCTGAGATGCTGACACATCCAATGCAAAGAAAGTTTTTCACGATGGCAAATATTTACAGTCTATACCATATGAGGAATGATTGGAAGAGCTTGAGAGAAAACGACCGTGGCGTGACTGTTACAATTGTTAGAAGGGCCGACAGTTTGAAGAGACTAACTCTACATAAGGTGCTTAATTCATCCGGCCAGAATCAAACGAAGACAGTCACAGAACTGAAGGACAGAGTTTTACTCAATAAGATAAAAGCTCAAGACACTTTAGTTGCAAAGATAGAACCCCAAATAGAACCAGTTTAAATAAAAAGGAAGTATACAGAGCCCCCATCGTGTAGCCTGGGAAAGCCAAAGTAACCCGCAGGAAACTATTTTTGAGACTCTGCATACACACCACATTGTCTCTAGATCCAGAGTAACCCAGGGGAGGGGAACGTGGTAACCTTCCCTATCATGCGTCATATGGTATTGCTGGGTCCCGTGCACACTCTCTGAACTCGCGACTCAAGCTCTGAGAGGCAAGGACCAGCATTTTCTGCCTCCATTAGAAATAAATGATTGAAATTAAAAAAAGAACAATTCCTCAGAGGAAAGAGAAGCAAACAGAGCTGGACAGACAAACCAGCACTGTTCACTAAGCATGGTCTCAGCTCCCCACCATCCCATGGGCTTCTGTGTGTGTGGTTCACTGCCCATCTCTAGATGCACCAAGCAGAAAGTATTTGCATGGTTCACTGGTTAACTTTCAAAATAACAAAGGTCAGAAATAAAAGAAATGAAGGATGAAAAGAAAGGGAACATGGACTGGTTAGTTAGGCTTTGCCAGTCACTTTGCTTTGAAGTTTCACAGATACCATCCTCATTACTGTGTTATTAACATGTTTAGTCACATGTTTATGTGTATTCCAGCCTTCAGAACACATTGTTATCCCATATCATTCCCAGGATTTTTATTTCTCCCTCTACTGGATCTGTTTGACTCTAATACACTTTTGTGTCTCCTGAGTTGTTTTTGAATCTCTGGATTTCCTCTCAACAGCTTTGACCATTTCTGGCTCCAAGCCAAGACAGACATAGAACTTAGTTCCTTTTTGAACCTCGCACACCCAGATCCACACATATGTCACAGATATTAAATTCACTAATGTAAAGCATTTGTGGGCTCACATCCCAGAAAGCTAAAAAGTTAAAGTCGAATTTATACATAAAATATCACTCCTCCAATAATAATGCTTTAACTAGAATAAAAAGATCGAAGGCTACCTGTCTTCCTCCTCTCCTGAGCTTCTGTTCTTTTTATTCCTCAAACTCCCAGCTATTTATTTTGAATGCAGAGTCATATATATATATATATTTCCCCCCTTATCTTTCTCTATTACTTGCTTCCTAGTCTTCTGCAAAGGTTTATTAAGACGTTTTGCCTATTCATAGAGACAGAAAGTAGATTAGAGTGACTGGGGGCTGAGGGGGAGGGGGCGGGGAGATGCAGCTGGTCCTCCGTATCCACATGTTCTGCGTCTGCCAGGGGGATAAAGAGGGGAGGGCTGAGTGTCCTACTTATACAAGAGACTTATATAACCATCAGCAAAATTTGGTATCTGTAAGGGTTCCTGGAACCAACCTGGCCCCTGACCCATAACTGTATCAATTACTGTGTACAGAGTTTCTGTCTGGGATGATGAAAAAGTTTTTGAAATAGATGGGGGGATGGTTGCACAACAATGGGAATGTAATTAATGGCATTTTTTTAAAAAACATTGAATTATAGCTTTACTGTTAATTAATTATTTATCTATCTATCTATTTATTTATTTATTTTGGCCGGCACCCCCGCAGCTTGTGCAGATCTTAGTTACCCTACCAGGGGTCAAACCCATGCCCCCCTGCCGTGGAAGGGCAGAGTCCTAACCACTAGACTGCCAGGGAATTCCCTAATTAGTGGCACTGACTTGTACCCATAAGAAGTGTTAACAGAACAAAATTTCCCTTGTATATATTTTACCACAATACAAAAATTAATTTTAAAAAAATAAAAAAAGGAAGCTGTGTATGGGGCAGGAAGGGACTGAGTGAGGCTCGTGGGGACATTTCCTCAGGACTGGTCTCCTGGAACCCCCGGCTGCAGCCAGGCCGTGTCCCCTGCCCCCAGCGTGTATCATCCTCCCTCCCACCTCCCAGCCTGGCTCACACGGGTCAGCCCCGCCTGCCCACAGAGGTCCCCTGACACTCATCCCTGAAGAACCAGGGCCCTCCTGGCAGCATCCTCCAGGGAGCCATACCCCCAACACACGCAAGAGGGGAAGAAAGATGTTCTGCTTTACCGAGTTAGTTTATCCATCACCCAAGAAGAAACTGGATAGCACACATTTAAATAACACTTTATCTATAAATGCTATATATTGGTTAAAAAAAAAAAAAATGAGGAGCAGAAAAGTAGTGTGTTCGCCTAGACCTTCACTCACCCACAGTCCCGGGATGAGAATTGCGTCTACTCCAGAGCTTACAGGTAGATTTTCAACACTTCGAAATGGTTTTCTCTATTCACACCCAGGAATAACTGCTGGTGTCTTTTAAAATAACAAAATGTAAACTTACTTCAAGCATTTGGTTGGTACCTTTCTTCATACTAAATTGTAATTTCGATAAGGAATATTTTTAAATAGGAAAAGTCTTGAGAATGGAATAACACAATTTTAGTATTTCATATGGAACTATTCTGATGCACAATTTTTAAAAAATATCCATTGAAAATAGATTTTAAAATATGTGCATCGTTATTGTCTTCTTTAAAGAGTTTTCACTGAAGAATTTACATTTTTATTCACTGTGGTAAAATCTGTGAGGGCAGATCCTGTCAAAACCAAAACCAAACAAAGCAAAACCAGAAAACTACAACAAAAAAGATGATTTTAAAAAGACATATTTAACATTTAACCGTAAAAGACATTTGGCATTTTCAAGAAGCTCTCTTAGGAACAATGTATCAAATACTTTGGGTCACATAATGGTATTTAAATGGAAGTCACTTTCAGTAATATTAAAGTTTGCCATTTAGGAAAAATAAAGTTAAAGTAGTAGAATCACAAATAATAGCTCTTTCTAGAATCAGAGGAAGATCTACAAACTCATTCCATTTCCTAATCAGTACGTGGGGAGCTTGACTAGCAAATGATTCCATTTAATCTATTTCAAGTTACCAAGAAGGAGGTTCACCTCCAATGCTTTCCTGGAGGCACGGATCAAAGTCCAAAAGTGTGGAAGAAATCACTAAATTGGAAATTTGACATACGCAGTCTTCACAAAGAAATGATTTAGACAAGGTAAGACTGAGAACCAAGAATTTTCCCTTGAACTCCTCAACACCAATTATTGATCACCATAATTTCTAACCTTTACAGCATTCTTTTAACATAGATATTATATACTGGAGTTATTATATTACATAAAGGAAAAATAAAACCTTCCAAGATATTAGGTGAAATGAACTTGCCCAAAGACACACAAATTATAAAGGACACACACAGGTACACACAAGGAATCAGAACTGAGCATGCAGTAACCCAAAGTGAGTCCGACAAATGTCGTAAATCAACTATGGCAGGAGAACTTCCTAATTCTGTATCCTGTTGCCAGAATTGAAGTTTCTGAACTTTAATTCCTTCTTTTGATTTCAGACACAAATACTGCATAGCTGTCAAGGTTGTTGTTAGTCCTATGCCCCCTGTGCCCAGGTGCAGAATGAATCTTCATAAAAGCTGCTGCCCCTCACTTCATTTAATCTGGGTCCTCTCCTCGGTCCCCACGTCTCATTATGACTAGAAGCCTGCCACTCCAACGCTTTCTCCCCAGAGGTAAAATGTGAACCTTCACAGGGATTCTCATCCTAGTGATTTCCTTGTTACCAGTACATACATATCTACCTGGTAGTTATTTATACCAATTCTCTTAAATAATTTTCTCATACCCATGTCACTGTGCCCCTCAGCAAGGTCCCTCGTCACCTGTTCAGTTCCTGCTCAAGTTTCTTTTCATTACCTAACTCAAAAAAACCCACTTGAATTTCCTTCCATCTCCATAGATAATTAAAATTCATTTCCTCTTCACTTCACTCTCATATTTTTCAACTTTTTACCATTGCTCACCTCCATTAAATATAAAATGGATGAATTAATGCCACTCCTAAACCATCAATCATTTTCTTAATGTTTCTGTCGCTCGAAATGGAATCCATGCATTCCTCCATTAAAGCTGCCTTCAGATCATCCTGGTGGCCGTAAGCTCCACCCAAGGAACAGTTATTTAATCATTTTATGGGCTCAGTATAAATATACAAAAATGACCTGAAACTCATAAAAGCATATGAAGCCATAAAATCAAACATGGTTATGTTTGAACATATAACAATCACACACATTCTTATAGCAAAAACAGTTTAAAAGTGTGTAAAAATTCTTGCAGTGCTTGACAATCTGAAACTTATTTCCCTTATAATAAATGAGTTCTTTGACATCAGGCAGAGACGAAAGCATTCCCGCACCCCCAGACATAGCGTTCACTGTGACCTTCGTCTCCATCTCTTCTCTGTCTGTGGGAATCCTCCACTGGTCTGTCCTCTTCCCATGAAGGGCACAGGGCTGCCTGGATCCCTCTGTACATTTAAATCCTGAGAGGGGTGCTGGATTTCCGCTGTGTCCAACAGAGGTAGTTGCTTCCCATCCATGGACACCTGGGTCAAAACATGGGTAGATGTCAGTTACCCTTTAGGTAGACTCCATCCGGGCGTTTAGTCAACATCAGAAGTAACCGCAGACTGTGTTGTGATCCTCATTCCCTTCATGGAGCTCCTCACAGCCACGGCACGCTCTGCATCCACGCTTCAACAGGGACTGATTTTGGCATTCGGTAGCTTTTAGGAAGTCTCTTGGAACTCACATTAGGTACACCTTGTTATGTCTTTCCTTATTACCCTGTATTCCTCTATTCACGTTATCTATCACACAGCGTTTCTCCCTCCATTCTCTGTGTTTTCTCTGCTCCCCGTGAGGCTTCTCCAGGCCACCTGCTTCTTAGTGCTTGTTTTCTTTGTTCTTCTCTCCTAAGTCCATAAAATTCCCAAAGGCAATACTTTCTAGAGAAAGATCACCTTTTGCATTTTAAAAATTCGTAAATAAATAACTTAAGGCTATCAACCAGGAAGTCACTGCTGATTATTTCAGGGTAAAATACAGCTGCTAGAAAACACACTGCTGGTTCAAGCAACCCTAATAAACAAGTAACCCTAATAAAAATAACATTCCTCATAGTTGAACACACAGACCGGGAGACCCTGGAGGCTCAGACACCAATGACAGAGGCATTGGATCATGGGATATGGCTTTGTTTATAAGTGCTGGTCCAGAAAAATACTGGTTCTGAGACATTACCATGGGTTCCAGTTAGCTTAGGTTTTGCCTTTTTTAAATTAATAACCTTTATTTGGGGAGCAGTTTTATATGTACAAAAAAACTGAGTGAAAATTGTAGAGAGTTCCCATGTACCTTTTCTCCCCTCCCCCGCTCTATGTTCCCCTATTATTGAGACCTTACATTAGTGCAGTACATTTTCACAATTCATGTTTTGGGGTTTTCTTACAGCTGGGTTTTGACACAGCATGTGAGAGAGCAGAGCTGTTGGGGGGTGTGGAGGGGGGCTCAAGTGATGAGTGGTTTCCTTTGAAATGATGCCTATGTGGAAATTCACCTCTGGCTTTAAGCAAAATTATCTCAAATTATCAAAGGGCACATCCAAAGCTGATCACCCTCTATTTATACCCTCCCCTTTCCTCTCCTGGAATCTCCCTCATTTCCACTGCCTTTTGCTTTATTGGGTCAGTGCCTTTCTCTACACTTTACCACCTCTACTAACCGACCTCTCATCCTCGTGGAATGCTCCTTCCTCAAATGCAACTTCCTTCACTTTCTGAGCCCGTAGGTCCTCACTGCATGACCAGCCTAGGCGTTAACAGTTGACGTTGGAGTTTGAAGTCAACTTCAGTCATCAGTGGAAACATTGTTTGGGGACAGAGCCTCAATCAAGGAGTCCATGTGTTTCCTTGCTCGCTTTTAAATCAAATCATATCATTGGCTATCCCAATGCCTATGTGTTAGACGTATTTAGGTTTGTAATTGTTTATTTATTTTTGGCTGCACCGGGTGCATGTGAAATCTTATCTCCTTATCCAGGGATCAAACCCATGCCCCCTGCAGTGGAAGTATGCAGCCCTAACCACTGGACCACCAGGGGATTCCTAGGTTTGTATTTATATATATAAAACAACAACAAAACAAAACTAAGAAATATTGAAATACTACGTTCTTTAACTGAAAAAGCTTAACTTCCTCAAATCAGGCAATTTTTGATAGAGATGAAAATACCAAGAAAGGAGGTTTCTTCTAGCCTCCCAGAGGCAGTTTCACCAAGTCTTACACAAACATACTGGCTGCTGGACCTAGGTACCAGACAAGGTAGTGACATAAACGGCACTTTACATGGGAGAAATAAACTTACCAAACCTTTGTACGTTCTTGCTTCTTGTTTTCATAGTTTTGTAGAAACTCCTGGCTTTAAAGTCTACATTTCTGACCAGAGGCGATGGTTTAAATTTTAGGCATTGCAGCTGAAAAAGATCTTAAAGTTCTTGCTCAAGTCAAACGGCATTTGCTGCTGGAAATGATATCATAAAAGTAGGGAAAGAAAGGCTCGGGGGTTCAAATGGGCAGAACCGTGTTTACTAGAGCACAGAATTATTCTTTGGAATCACGCAATAATCAGAACTGAGATTCAGGACAAACACACTCAAACTTCAGAAATGGAGACTAATGAAATGGCACTTTGAATTAGTTAAATATCTGAATTACATGAATGGAAAGAAGTTCAATTTTAGAATTCTTAGATTTTTAAATAGAGGCTACCTCTAAGATCACACCCATTTGTAAATGCACATCTGAAGAAGTTTCTCCTAGTAGAGGTATTTAGAAAACCTGACTCAATTAATAGATATGAATCATATAAATAATAAACTGCCTTTCACAAGAAATATACAGTAACTTATCTATTATAAATTTCTGATTTTTGGATAGCTTTGACCACCGTGTTTGAAAAGATATTACAGCACACGAAATAGACTATGACATATAAAGTTGCCAAGAAAAATTATATTGACAAATGGGATCCATCACATTTAAATTAAACTAAAAGCAGAAAAGAAAAGAAAATTAAAAAGCCATAGTTACAGACATGAAACAAATACTTTATTTTGTCATCACTTACAATGCATATATTTATTTGAAATAGTAAAAACTAGAGCATCTCTGCCTCTCTGTTTCTGTCTCTCCCTGTCTATAGACACACATGCACACACACACATATAAATGCATATGTGTGTATATATATATACATGCATACAGTACACATATACATGTGTATACGTTTATCTTATATTTACATACTTTGTCTATGCAAACGTACATATATTTTTACAAAATTTTGGTTATAGTGCTAGAGACTGGAATATGGCAAAATCACTAATCAACAGGATTTCAAGTTAGAGGTAGAAGATAGTAAATATATTTATATGATATGATATTGTATTATATTATAAAGTCTATGTGTATGTTTGTATCTTTTGATTTTTCTTAACCTCTCAAATTTTTCCTCCAGCCTGATCTACTGTAGTGCCATCTGCTTAGGAGTGAATGATGTTTGACCACTGAAATTGAGATTTTCACAAATGGAAGAAGATTCTGCAGAGCTTCAGCCCATTACGATTGGCACCATCACATCTGCCCCTATTGCACAGAATAGCCACTGCAGCATTCATCATCTGTTGGATCAGGCATTCACTATTTACTACTACAGAGTAAATCTTGTTAAGATTATCATCACAGTGTGATTTTTAAAAAAAATAATCACATGTAAATCCTTTTAGGAGGATTTGGTTCAGGATAAGATGGAGAGTTCACTCTCTGCCCTGTCCCTTTCATTGAATATTGCTATTGAAACTGGACAGAAAGATGGAAAAGCTATTTGAGGGCTCTGAAGAGCACACAGGAGCAGATAGAAGGTCTCAGAAAAGAAATAGAATAAAAGAACTAAGTGGAAATATTTAGAACTAAAATCAACAGAAACAAACATTGGCATTTGCTGTGGCTGTTGTGATGACTTAAAACAAATCGCGTGGCTTAACTCAACAGAAATTTATTATCTCACAGTTCTGGAAGCCAGAAGTCTGAAATCAAGGTGTCAGCAGGGCCTGCTTTACCAAGAAGCTCTAGGGGAGATTCTGTTCCTTGCTTCTTCCAAGGTCTGGTGGCTGTAGCCATTACATAAAGCATGAAAGATCTAGGGCTTACAGCTTAGAAAGAAAGAAGGAAAACTGTTAACTCTTCACAGATCACATGATCTTGTAGAAAATCCACAGGAATATACAGAAATACCTCCTAGAACTAACAAATGAGCTGATCAAGGTTGCATGTTGCAAGATCAACACAAAAAATTAGTTTTCTATTTTTAGGTAGCAGCCAAAGAAGTTGAAAAGTAAATTAAAATAATATGACTACAATTTACAATAGTTTCAAAAAATGAAATAGGTATAAATCAATCGAAATATAGACATGATCTGCATGCTGAAAACTAGAAAATGCTAATAAAAGCAACAGAAAGGATCTGACTAAATTGAAAAACATTGATTTTATGGACTGGAACACTCAATATAATACAGGTGTCAAACAACCCCAAATTATACTACAGATTTCATCACAATTCTAAACAAGATCCCAGGATGAATTTTTATAGTCGCAGATAAACTGATTTTAAAATTTATATGAAAGCCAAAGGAACAAGTACACCCCAAACAAATCTGATAAAGAAGGATGCTAGCAGACTCACTTCCCCGGGCTTTAAGACTTACGCCATAGCTGCGGTAAACAGGACAGTAAGGATGGTGAACGGTGGACATGATGATCAAGGCAGCAGAATGGAATGCTGATGAACAGACACATACAAATAAGGCCCAACTGATTTTTGACCAAAGTGCAAAGACAATTCAACGAAGAAAAGTGTTCTCTTTAACAAATTGTGTTGGAACACTTGGACGATAATCCACACATAAAAAAAAATAGATTTTACCCAAACCTCACAAATTATCCAAAAACTAACTCAAAATGGACCATGTATTTAAACGTAAAATAGAAACTATCAAACTTTTAGAAGGAGATGAGAATATCTCCCTGCCTGGGGTAAAGAGTATGAGACAGGACCTCAAAAGCAGAACTCATTAAAAACAATAACAAAAAATAGATTTTTTCAAAGCTAAAACTGCTTGTTCTGTGAAATGTTTCTTGAGAGAATGAAAAAATCTATAGATGAAAACATTTTGAAATTACATATTTGGCACACTTCTTATGTCCAGAATAAATACATTTTAAAAACTCTCAAAATTCAACAGTAAGTGAAGAGTAACATATTTTTTAAATGAGCTAAAGTGTTTATGAATAGATTCTTTGCCAACGAGGATATGTAAATGATAAATAACCACATGAAAAAATGTTCAGCCTCACTAGCAATGTAAATTCAAGACCACAGTATCACAAATCGCTATACAGCCAGTAGAATGGCATATATATAAAATATATACCGAAAATGCCACTGATGGGGCTGTGGAGCATCTCACACAATACCGTTGGGAGTGAGAAATAGTACAAATATTCTGAAAAACAGTTTATAGTGTTAAACACATACTTATGTAACACAGTCAGCTAACTCCAAGGTATTTATCCTGGATAAATAAAAACGTACATTCACACAAAACTATGTTCATGAATGTTTATGCAACTCTATTCATAATTATCCGAAACTTGAAACAACCCCAGTGTCTTTCAACAGGAGAAGAAGTGAGCAGATGTGGTAAATCCATACAATGGAATACTATACAACAATGAAAAGGAATAAACTGTCGATATGCTAAGCAACTGAAATGGATCTCCAAGGCATTATTCTAAGTGACAGAAGCTCATAGGCAAAGGCTAATGCATACTTATATATTTCCCTGGAGAACAGGTGCATGGGCGCCAGGGGTTAGGGATAGAGTTTGACTGCAGAGAGATCCATGGGGCACGGAGGCAGTTCTTGCAGTGATGGAGCTGGTTTGTATCTTGCTTGTAGTGTTCATTATGTGAGTCTGTACATGTATAATGTATACAGCTGTACACATAGAAAGTCAATTTTACTGTGTTAATTGAAACAATTCAATTTTAAAACTTCTCTTAACAATCATTTTACTACTATCACCTTAAGACTTCTGCACAACAATGTCTGTTGCATTTAGAATGGTGTTTGTAAGTAAATGACTAATGAACGTCTTTATGTTTGTGGAAAAATACAATAAGAATTTCATATCAAATGATACAGGAGACTATAATAGCTACAGTCCTTGAACAGAGGTCACTCATTCTGAATGAGCGGGGTCTGAAATAATGAGATATCGCTCAGCTCAATGCAACTCCTTGTGCAGGCTGGAATTTTATTTTTTTCTAATCCTCTAATATCAACATTGAATTCTAACTCAGGCACCAGGCTTCTCATCTTTAGATCAGATAACTCTGCTAATTGGCTAGGCTCCCCCCTCCACCATCTGCCAGGACTTTAACTCCCAGAATCACACGAGAGCCCCAGAGATGATGGTGAGAGTCCTGCCCACAGAGCATCCTCAGAATCATAGGAGAGGCTTCACTCTCTGTCCTTGGACCACCCCGGCTCCTGTTCTCCTGTCATCAGGCACAGCCCTCACACTGCCCTCCTGCCGCCTCACTTTCCCCACACCCCACCCTCCTGCTGCTTCCTCCCCGGCCCCCTCCCCTGGCTTGTAGTGCATTAATTCCCCAGTGGTGGTGTCAGGTTCTGAGGATGGACATGGGGAGGGCCTGATGGGGAAGCAAAGAGCAGAAGTCAAGTGCACGGAATTCTGAGAGTGAAGAGGTGGAGAGCAAGGGACCCATATGTGGCATGCAATTTATTTTAAAAGGCAAATAGGGACAAGTTAGGAGTTTGGGATTAACATATACACGTTACTATGTATAAAATAGATAACCAACAAGGACCTACTGTATAGCACAGGGAACTACACTCAATATTTTGTAATAACCTATAAGGGAAAAGAATCTGAAAAAGAATATATATCTATATATCTATATATCTGAATCACTTTGCTGTCTACCTGAAACTAACACCACATTGTAAATCAACTATACTTCAATAAAAAAAAGACAAATAGAACTTTCCCACTTCTGTTAATACTCTGCTAGCAAAGTATTAATTCTTATTAAACAATCAAACAAAGCAAAGCAAATCCTCTTTTTCTGAAATGAATTGTATCAAAAAAGTCTATTTTCTATGTTTTTTTTGCCTCTGAAAGTGACTTGCTTCATTAAAAGATCAGGGAAGGGTGTGATGGATGATAAAATGTATCCCCTCACCTTCCCTTGAAGCTAGCAGAGCCTAAACTTGAGGTGAAGAAACCTGATCAAGGGATAATGAAAAGGACAGGATAAATAAGGGCAGTATTTGGTGGCAGTTATGTCTGTGCTGACTCAAAAATGGCAGCATGTGTGGTATTGTCAACTACATCTGTGACCTACTTGTCATCCATAACAGTATTCCTTTAATATTAATAATATTTAGAAGGATGCCATTAAAATTAAACCCTATAGTGACATGTGGCATCAGAGTTTTTCTTCATCGTGGAAAACATCAGCTGAGCATTGACTGACATCCAGCACGTGCTATTTGGCATAAATGATATAGTTCCGAGTTTAGGTAAAAATAAATTTAAAGCTACCCTCAGTTATCTCCAAGTACCCAGACTGCCTTACTTTTTTCCTTTCTGTAATCTACCTCTTTTTTACCTTCTGCCACATTTTTTTCATTTTACCCACCCAGTTTGTCTCTTTGTCCACATCTGTCTTCTCTCTCTTCTGCTAATTTTGTGGTTCTCCATCGGGGTACCCCACCTCCTTGGGGGATTTGAAAACTAGAGCGGGTGTCTTAGTTTGTCTCAGTGGTTGCCATGGAGGAGAGCTACTGGCATCATATGTCCACAACGGAGACTTTCCACAGAGTGAGGTATTGCTTGCAGCCCATGTAGAAGTTGTTGTCTAGCCAAAGAATAATACAGGTGACAGTGTCTTTATAATTATCCTCATAGAGAAGCAAGCTCTGTTTCCATATAAGCACAAAGCATCTTGTACCAATTTCATCAACTGACTATTCCACAAATACAAATACCATGAAATTTGAGGAAGTTTGTACTTTGTTTTATTGCAAAATTGTAACAAGTATTGGTTATCATTTCAGAATAAAATCACACCACGGGCAGAAACACCTTAAAAAAACATTGAGCTGTGGTCCATACGTGTGTGTACTGACCTGTGGTGGCAGCCACCCCACTGGCCTGGCTCTGGGTGAGTGGAGACCACACTGCCCTGTGTTAAATGCATCCTGTCTCCTCCTCATCCCTGTTATCCAACCTGGTACCCCAGCCTCCCATAAGTGGCGGTGGGGTGGTGGTGTGAGCATTTCTCACCAATGTGTGCCCCTCTGGGCCGAGGAGTTATAAACCACGTGTGCCTTCTCAGTGTCTTCGCCCTGTTCTCTCCTGGCCAGTGGCAGAGGCCGCAGTGGAGAACACTGGGTCCGGGGGGTGCGAAGCCACGAGGTGCAGGAGGCCTGCGGGTGTAACGGGTGGAACCGACCCGAGAGACACCTGCATCCTGTTACTCTCCTGTGAGTTTTAGAATGATTATTTCAGCAACTGGGGTTATTAACCCTGATTTTTGTAAGGTGTACATATCAGAGTAATTCAGTCTGTCTTCTAGGGTAGCAAGGCTTTGGAATTTGCATGTAAAATAATGCATTTTATTATAATTTACTTTGACATTATTTTGGCTTCATATTACAGTTAAGTAATTTACATATTTTTGGAAATTTGCTTCTGCATAGTTTGTGTTATCTGTAAGTTCATTTCAAAAAAAAAAATGGGGTGCTATACAGTATGTTATGAAAGCAGTGTGGGGAAACCAGGATCCCAAACAGACCCTTGGTTCCTCCTGCAGTGATTTCATGCTTCTGTGGGTGGTTATGTAATTTAGATGGGCCACTGATCTGGTTAGTGAAGAAGTTCCCGGAAGACATATCCTCATTGTGAAATGCAAATATCAAAAACTCCATTTACCCTCTTGAGGAAGTAGAACACAAGTATCTACCACTTAAGTGTGGGCTGTGCCTGTGACTGTCTCCCAAAGAGGTTAATAAGGAAAAAGGCAAAGGAAAGAGTAACTTTGCAATGGATAAACCTGACAGACACTCCCTCAGCCACAGGATGAAGGTCAGTGTCAGCTGTGGTAAGTCATGCTGATAGCTTATACCCTTGAGATGTGATAAGAATGGTATTCGACCTGTGTGGTGTCCCTCCTAAAAACCCTAACCCCAGTGGATTCATGAGAAAAAGAGTAAGACAAATCCCGGTGGGAGGACTTTCTACAAAACCCTTGGTGCTTATTCCTTAAAAGTCAAGGCCATTGAGCCTTGATTCTAGAGGAGCCTCAGGAGACATGGGGACTAAATGTAATGTGGCATCCTGGATGGAATTCTGGAACAGAAAAAGAACATCTGGTAAAAACTAAGGAAATCTGAATAAAGCATGGACTTTATCTAATAATAAAGGATCAATTTCAGTTCATTACTTGTGACACATGAACCACACTAGTGTACGTTTTTAACAAGAGGAGAAGCTGAATGTGGGGTCATACAACGACTCTCTGCACTATCTTTGCAACTTTTATGTAAATCTAAAATCATTTGAAAATAAAAAGTTTATTAAAAATTGTTTACCAAAATGTTTCTCCATTTTGGGTCCCTCTACTCTGTTCCTCTCTATCTGTTAATAGTTAAGTCTCCACCCATTAAACAAAAAACTCTGGGGTAAACTGCAAAACTTATTTCACCCTTGTCACTCTATCCCATTGCCTGAAATTCCTATCAATTCTACAACCACAATTGTTGTTTTACATGCCTTTCATCCTCTATGTTAATGGTCATTTCCATAACTAAGAGAGTGATTTCTTTTTGTTCTGGTTATAGCAATGTTCTCTTACCCCCTGCTTTAATCATTAATCACAGCAGATTAATTTCACTAAATATTGACATATATTTTTCTTCTCCCCTTTGGGGAAACCTTTTTTTTTTTTTTTTTTAAACGTACTTTGAATTTTATTTATTTATTTATTTTTTGCTGTGTTGGGTCTTCGTTTCCGTGCGAGGGCTTTCTCTAGTTGCGGCAAGTGGGGGCCACTCCTCACTGCGGTGCGCGGGCCTCTCACTGTCGTGGCCTCTCTTGTTGCGGAGCACGGGCTCTAGGAGCGCAGGCTTCAGTAGTTGTGGCTCACGGGCCCAGTTGCTCCGCGGCATGTGGGATCTTCCCAGACCAGGGCTCGAACCCGCGTCCCCTGCATTGGCAGGCAGACTCTCAACCACTGTGCCACCAGGGAAGCCCTGGGGAAACCTTAATGTCTAAATGATTTGAGGCCTTTTATGGTCTCCACCTGACTTTTTTCCCACTGGTGCACCGCTCAATCTGACCCAGTTACAATGTCCTGCTAGACCTATGCTTTCTCACCTTGAGATTACAATTATGATAATCTTTCTCTCTGGATCTCTACTCCTTCTAATCCCATAAATTATACTTCCAAAACGTTCCTCTCCATAAAAAACATTTCCAATGTTTCTAGTTCAATACAGTATAATTATTTTCTTTTCTTATGCTTTATATTTTTATCACTCAATATAGCAAAATCCATGTCTTCGTGGTAAACTGTTTCTTGAGGTCAGGTTGCCTCTTAAAATTTCCCCAGCACACCATGCACATAATTGGTGTCTAATAAATATTTATTGAAAAAAATTTATGCTTGTGCTTGTTGGTTTACACTCCTCTATATTTTAGCATATTTTCTAAGATTCTAAGATGAGCATTTATTAATTTAAAATTAGAATTAAACAATAAATTTCTTGCAGACTCCATTTTATACAGTATAATGCACATGTCTTTACTTTAGGACTAGTTTCTATGATGGTGGTTGTGTTGCAGGGAAGAAAGGTGGGGTACGAGAGGATGGTCACATCCCAGGTCTCAGGCGAGTCACTGGGATGGCCACTGAGTGTTGGTTCTTGGCTTCACACTGAAAGGAATTCAAGAGTGTGCCATAGTAAATGAAAGTTTTATTCAGGGAGATATACACTCCATAGACAGAGTGTGGGCCATCTCAGAAGGCGAGAGCCCCCAAAATATGAGATGGTTAGTTTTTATAGGCTGGATAATTGTATAGGCTAATGAGTGGGAGGATTATTCCAACTATTTTGGGAAAAGAGCAGAGATTTCCAAGAATTGGGTCACCGCCCACTTTTTGGCCTTTTATGGTCAGTCTCAGAATGGTCATGGCACCTGTGGGTGTATCATTTAGATGCTGATGTATTACAATGAACGTATAATGAGGCTCAAGGTCTACTGGAAGTCGAATCATCAGCCATCTTGAACTTAGTTGGTTCTAACCAGTTTATGTTGTGTCCTCAACAGCTATGTCACTCTTTTAAAGGTTGTGCCCTGCCCCCTTCCTGCCTCAGTTGAAGGGAAGTGAACATGGGAAGGAAATGCAGAGTGAAGTGTGGTCGGAAACTGGGTGAAAGAACCATAAAACAGCCTCAAAATGTTACCAGTGCATTGATACCTGAGATTCCTTCAATATTAGTCTTACTGAGTTACATTTATATGAACTCTCCTGAAGATGACAGATTGGGCAGAATACACTAGAACCCAACTCTTGTCCATCTCTATCAATTCTTTTCATATTACAATGAAATTATAATGTATAGTATCTGATTCAAATTCTTTCTATAAATAACCATTTATTAAACTCTTTGGAAAATTGGGTTTTAAGGACATAGTCAATCTCAACATGTAGAATTATATCCTGTGAGACTGAAAATGACTTTTTTGTTTAAGACAACATTGTATTGTGTGTTTTTCCAACTCAAGCAACAATTTTAAATGGATGCAAATGTTTTGTAGTCAGTTCGCTTGCTGGCAGAATTCTCAGAAAATGTCAATGCTGATGAATTATTATGAAAAATAACAATTATGGTACTTTTGCATTAATAGTTTTTAGGAATAGTATTAAGTCAACTGGAAATCCTTTGTTCATGAAAACAGAAATTTCTCTTGATGGACCAGCATTTGGCCTGCAAATCTCTGTTGGCCCCAGCAAGAGATGTGATGTGTTAAAAGTTCCCTGATGTATGTAGTGTCAAGAAACAAGTTATTTTGCTTCTTTGATTTCAGAATACAATGACAATTACTTATCTGATCTCCTGTGAATTATTGCACATAACATTTTTGCATTGTACTGGCTTCGGGAGTTTCTGTTAATATGGATGTCAAAAAGCTGGCACAGTCAAGGTAACCCCACTGGAGAAGCTCTGCTGCCCAGAAAGAAAGGGGAAAATAAAAGAGGCTTGATTTCCTTTAAAATAAAAAGCCAGGTGCATGACAACAAATGAATTGCATCCTTTTGTCTTTCTTCCAAGGATGCATATGTGAAAATCCTGCTGATTTCCAATAATTTTAGCACACAAAGCTGCCTCAAAACTTCCAGAGAGCACAGGCAAGTTCTGAAGGCAGGTGAGGCAATAATCATGATTCTTCTTCAGGGAACTGATTCTTCCTCTGTGCTACCTACACCTCACCAAAATCTTATTTGGAAATTACAGTTGAGTTCACGCTGAGTTTCTGGCATTAAGTGAACCTTACATCACAAACAACCCTCCTTTTTTTAAGAATCACATCGGCTACCAAAAGAGAAGTTGGGAAATTTTGAGGGTAGGGGACTGGATACTGAATAAAAGAATATGGATCCTGCTGCTGTAAGAAAATTGCTATGATTTATTTTCTTTTCTTACCCAGATGCTCAGGGAGAGAGAGTCCTATTTGCTTCCCCTTTATATAATCTGAAGGCAGAGATGGGTTACTTTACTTTGATGTGTGCCCTATGATCAAAGGTAGAAGTTAATGATGAAGAGTCTCAGAATCTCAATCTCAGAAGAATTGCAGAAAAAGCATACCTGTGGGGCAGACAGGTGTAAACTTGCCCATCCTGGACACATGGCAGGAACAGAGGAGGGTGGGCATAGGCACTAGATGCAGGGTTGATGTGCAAATACTTAAGGTCCCTTCTCCCTCCCAAGGTGGTGGCTTGATTTAAAATCATGTAAGGACTTTTTACTCCCAGTGTCTTGCACAATATCTCTCAATTTCTTCTTGAAAGATCAGCCCTTCTTCCCGTCTCTCTCTCTCTCCCTTTAACAGCTATCTCATGGATATTTCACTAGGAAATCTCCCTCCATCTAATTTACAATGTTGGTACTATCTGGTGAATGAAAGCACCATTAGTACTTCTGTTTTTCAAGGCAAAATGTTATTTAGATACACGTTAGCCTTATATTTTTAACTTTTTACTTCATATTGGAGTATAGTTGATTAACAATGTTGTGTTAGTTTCAGGTGTACAGCAAAGTGATTCAGTTATACATATACATGTACCTATTCTTTTTCAAATTATTTTCCTATTTAGGTTGTTATGTAATATTGAGCAGAGTTCCCTGTGCTATACAGTAGGTCCTTGTTGGTTATCCATACTTCTCTTTTCATCTTTGAGCAGGAATCAGGTTCACTGTATTAAAAATCCAGTGATCGTAACCTCTCAGACAAGCTTTATGCTACTGCAGAGGACAATTTTGAATATGGTCACAGAAGTCTCTGGTGGGGAGATGGAGCCACAGAAGTGGGGGGTCCCAGGGCTGCCAGCCAGCTTCCCAGAGCCTGGAGTGTGAGGAGGAAGAGCACAGAGGCAGAGGAGGTGGCCAAGGCAGAAGATGGCCAAGAAAATGTGCCTTAAATAGTTTTTGCAGTACAGTGTAGAAGAAAGGAGAGAGAAATGGCATTGACAAATGTAAGTCTTTCCTACCTGTGCCATGCTGAAGTATCACTAACACTTGTAAACTGCTGAAGAATAACCAGGACAACAATAGAATGTTGGTTTTAGTCTTGGAAAATGAAAAATACAAAGTGAGAGAAGCACAAGGTATCCAGTTACAGATGAGAAAATAATGTCACCACCTCACCTGTTATCTATGTGCGTTAAAAGTAAAACTTACTTCACAGCAGACAGAGTAAACTGCTCGGACCTGGAACATAGTGAATCCCTCTGGAAAGGACTCCAGCATAGATAACATCTCCAGGGATGTATTGTGAAGGATTTGCTAGTTCCTCTTCAGGAAGCTGGTCTTCCAGAACAAGAAGAATTATTCCAAATAGAAAAGCAAATATCTGTTATTTATCAAGAAAGATTTGAATTTGATTTTGCATCTTCTAGTTAAGGTGAAGGTAAGTCTACTAATAATGTCCTCGCTAGAACTGGATTGGTCCACTTCACTTTAAAGAAAGGTTTTATCAACCTCTGTAAGTGTGCTTCATTGGGTGTCTTCAAAATCAATCTTTTGGGAAACTTTTGAATTGGAAAACAAATTATATTTTCAGATCTGCTAGTAAATATACATGCCTGAAAATGTAGGACAAAATATTTGTCAGTGGAACAAGGACCAAAGCTAATGCTTCCAGGAAGCATTGATAAAAGAGGTCAATTTTGAGTCTAAGTCTGAACAAACTAAAATTAGCATAGCGATGCACAAGGAAGAAAAAGAGGAGAGGAAAGCTAACAGAACAAGGAAATTGAAGTCTACTTCAAGGCATTAACAGAGCAAAAGTGAAACTTAAAAAAAAAACCAAAACATTATTTCCAAAAAAATTGGATGGAAGTGTCAGTACAAGCAATGCTCACAATTTCAATTTGACAGTGAAGGTTCATCCTACGCTTTTAAGGCAAAGTAAAATGAGCAAGGGTCCTAAAAGAGGAGAAAGCAAATGAGTCTGAAATGAGCGTCTGTGAATCAAGTAGCCAAGGAGTCTGGGAAGTGATTCTGATGGCCTCTGTTTGCCTTCTAAAATGCCTACTTGCATCACCTGTGTTCAAGCTCACCCTCAAATCAGAGAGGAGCCCAAACACCAGGCCTTGATCTAAACTAGCACTAAGATGTACCCATGAAAAGAGATGCAAGATTCAAAGCCAACATAACTCCTGCAAGCACACCACCCAACACTCACCAGTCACCTCGGCTTAGCCTGAAGGCTCTCACCAATGTCTCCTTATCTCCTGTAGTGAAAATCAGAAAAAAACCCAGAAAACTAGTTTTTCTCCAAAAAAAAAAAGAATAAAGAAAGCTGAGCGGTGTCTTGGTCTAAGAATAAGTATACAGTGTGAACTCTAAGGAAGACACACTAGCATCAAAACAGAGAAGGGTCTAGTCTACAGATCTGTGTTTCTTGAATTCTATTTTCAAGAAGAAGAAAAAGACTGTAAACACAGTTCTAAAAAAAAGAAAAGTAAATACAGTGATACTTTTGTTGTGTGCCATTGAAATACATCCTACATACCCCTCATTTCTCAACGAGAGGTTCTGTAACAAAGCACAAGTGGGTCATACCATCGACACAGAACTGTCTGGGCAGGATGCTTCAGAGCAGAAACATTTCTTCAAAACTATACTTCATATATATTTTTTAAACCTTTAATAAATGTAGGTTTATTTTTCTTTTGAATATAACTTATTGAAATATAACTTATTGAAATACCTTGAACCCTTAATTTGAGTTGAAGTGTGTCTTATATATTATTGTTTTGGAAAGCAACAATGGTTATTAAAATGAAGATGTTTTAATTATAAAGTTTTGGCATGCTTATATTTCCCTTACATGGGGGATATGAGAGTGAATGATCTTTGAAGACAAGTTGAGGATCACTTAAAACTCTTTACCGTAACAGCTGAGTAAAGTAAGTCCTTGACATTCACATCCTCTTAGTTGTGTGTGGACCCCTCAAACCACTGCTACATTTCATTTCTCAGACAAAATGTGTATGAGATTGTATTAGCTGTCTCAGGCTGCCGTAACAAAATATCACAGACTGGGGACCTTAAATGACAGAAATGCATTCATTTTTCACAGTTCTTGAGGCTGGAACCAAAAATCAACTTTCTGGCTGATTTGTTGGGTGACAGTGGCTATCTCTTTGTTCATTCTGGCCTCACAGGCCTTTCCTCGGTGTGTGGGCTAACAGCAGGGGAGGGGGGCACTATCTGGCGTCTCTTCCTAATAGGACACTAATTCCATTGGATCAGGGGTCCACCTTCCTTATACCAAGGCACACTTTCTTATACCAAATACAGACACACTTGGATTCAGGGCTTCAACATATGAATGGGGCGGGGACAAACATCCAGTCCATAACAGAGATCATGCTGTGAATGAAAAATGTCGCTGCCACATCAGTACAAAAAGGATGTTGCAGCCATCAAGCCATCACTTTACAGCCTCCCCAAAGGTGAGCCCTGAGGGAACTCAGGATAGAAACAGGATGCCCGCCATCAAGCCATCAGCCACTGCAGCCACCCCCTGACTTGTACCCTGAGGGGACTCAGGATGAGAAAGCACAGGACACTGGCCCCAGATGGCTGAGGTGTACATCAACGGGGTGATTTCAGTGAGCCCAGATTCTTGCATCTTCCCATACATATAAAAGCACTAAATTTCTTAACTTGAGATGTCTGGTTTTCTTTAATTAACAGTAATCTTTTGATGTTCCAAATACCTGGACTTTGTTGCAAAAACTCCTCTATATCCTGGCTCCCCCCCTTACCACTTTGGAGGAGTCCCTCAGAATTATCTGAGATGCTGTGTCCCGGGCTTAAGTCCTCAGTTTTGTCCCCTGAATAAAACATAATTCTTAACATTTAGGTTGTGCATTTTTTTTCAGTCGACAATAATGAGAGAATGAGCTCAGGTTCAGGAATTAGTAAAAGACTAGCTCTGAACTCCAGGATCTAAGTGTCCATTGTTCAAAGTGACCCCTTAGCAAAAACTACAAATTACTATATCACAGACTTTCAGGATAGGTCCCTTACTTAGTCAAGAATTTCAAATGTTACATGTATGAATGCCAAGGGCTTTTGGATTTGCTTTATATCAAGTTTTCGACCAACCAGTGAGAGGGAATGCATTTAGTTTAGAAAGTTTAAAGCCTTCATTTGTATATATCTTTTAAACTTTAAAGCAACTGTGCTTTATCAATTTTTAAAGTGCAGTACAGTTTTGCAGGAGATAAAGAAGAACCCAGAGGTCATGATCCACTGTGTGAACAAGCTTCCCCCTCCTGCCTGGGGCCCCCATTCTGAGCTCTGGTCCTAGCCCCACTGCCTCACATCTGATTCTGCCTTTTCTTCTGGCTAACCTGGACTTAAACCCCCTCCCTTCGACCTCCTGGTAAGCTTTTGCTGTTGTTCTTAGGTTATGTGATAAATAAATACAGGCTCATCTAAAGAATTAAATAATGTGTTATGTTGGTATAAAAAGCAGAACTTGGGGAGCCCTCTCTGGCTCCATTCGAAATGCGGGGGATGCTTCGGCTGGTGCTATGGAGAATTTATACACATGCTTCATCTTATCTCTTGGGGCTCATTTTGTATGTGTGAGTGTGTGTGGTGTGTAGGTGTGTGTGTATGTGTGAGTGTGTGTAGGTGTGTGTATATGTGTGTGTGGTGTGTAGGTGTATGTGTGTGTGTGGTGTGTGTGTGGTGTGTGTGTGTGTGTGAGTGTGTTTGTGTACACAGAGTGGAAGTGAGAGGCGACAAGAGGAGAAAGGTGGAGAGTTGCAGTACCTTTTTTTGTTGTTATTGCTGTTCAACATCACATCTTGGCAATGTACCCCAGACAATACCTAAAGGTCTGTGTCATCTCATCACAGCTGCATAATATTCCCTGGTGTGTACTCTCTCTATTTTCCTGATCCACCCTGGTGAATAGTTTGTTGCTTATTTATTTCTATTATAAGTAATCTTAGGATACACTTACTTGTAAATAAACAGCTGTGCCCTCCTATGAATTTCTCTAAAATCGATTCATTAATTTTTTTAATAGATCTTTATCAGAGTATAATTGCTTTACAAAAGTGTGTTAGTTTCTGCTGTATAACAAAGTGAATCAGCCATATGCATACATATATCCCCATATCCCCTCCCCCTTGAGCCTCCCTCCCACCCTCCCTATCCCACCCCTCTAGGTGGACACAAAGCACCGAGCTGATCTCCCTGTGCTATGCGGCTGCTTCCCACTAGCTATCTATTTTACATTTGGTAGTGTATATATGTCCATGCCACCCTCTCACTTCATCCCAGCTTACCCTTCCCCCTCCCTGTGTCCTCAAGTCCATTCCCTATGTCTAAGTCTTTATTCCTGCCCTGTCGCTAGGTTCATCAATACCTTTTTTGTTTGTTTAGATTCCATATATGTGCGTTAGCGTACGGTATTTGTTTTTCTCTTTCTGACTTACTTCACTCCAACACTGCTTTCTGATTAAACACGCGCAGGGAGCACTCCTCACCACAGTGGGGGGACACCTCCGTCCAGGCCTCCCAGCACCTCATGTTACCCCCCCCCCACCTTGCCGACCTGCCCATCCAGGCCTCCCAGCACCTCATGTTACCCCCCCCCACCTTGCCGACCTGCCCATCCAGGCCTCCCAGCACCTCATGTTACCCCCCCCCCACCTTGCCGACCTGCCCATCCAGGCCTCCCAGCACCTCATGTTACCCCCCCCCCACCTTGCCGACCTGCCCATCCAGGCCTCCCAGCACCTCATGTTACCCCCCCCCACATTGCCGACCTGCCTATCCAGGCCTCCCAGCACCTCATGTTACCACCCCCCCCACCTTGCCGACCTGCCTATCCAGGCCTCCCAGCACCTCATGTTACCCCCCCCACCTTGCCGACCTGCCCATCCAGGCCTCCCAGCACCTCATGTTACCCCCCCCCCCACCTTGCCGACCTGCCTATCCAGGCCTCCCAGCACCTCATGTTACCCCCCCCCACCTTGCCGACCTGCCTATCCAGGCCTCCCAGCACCTCATGTTACCACCCCTCCCACCTTGCCGACCTGCCTATGAAGCGGGGTCCCCTCTGCACCCATCCTATCTCCCACTCCCCTCTGAGGTGGCACCTTGCATTATTTGGTGGACATGAAGATTCTAGTTATCATCTTGGCTCACTTACTGTTATGTTGCTTCTCTCTTCCCTTGGTTTCTAGAAGGATGTCTCATATCTGACTTGCTTTCCATTTAGTTATGACCCTCTGCTCTACTATTCCACTCACTTATCAAGAGACAAAAACTGGGTCTCGGTTGCTGTCCTTCTCAGCCCCTTCACAGTTGTATAACTAGGGGATGTGCACACACACACACACGTATACAAAGGCGCACACATGTATTTATGATCTCTTAGTATGAAATGAGTCCTAAGAAACAAACGAACATGTATATACATGCCTCATAGGTCCTGCCAAGGGTCCACACCTCTGGAAAGCAGTGAGAGGGAGCTTCTTAAGTTTGGCTTGATTGAATTTCTACCTGAGCATTTGAGTCCAGACATCACGGGCTTGCTTTCTATTCGTAAGAATTTACAAAGCGATTATTCTATTAATAATGGAAAATAATACAGAACAACATAAAATGATTTGCTAAAGTTTGGGTTTGAGAATCAATGGCCAGTTTCATAGTAAGATTTAATAATATTTAATTCATGAAATATTGTGACAATGAATAAAATCATTTACAGAATATTTTGAAGCCAATGAGAGCTAATGAATCTTAGAAATAACAGGCAAAATTATTTTATCAGTGGATATTACAGATTTAATATAATAGAGTTCTCCAAAGCCAAGGAAGTAAATGCCTGAATAACAGCCATACTTAGTCACAGGAGAGGTAAAATGATCTTAGGTGATACGCAAAAATCAAAGATGGATTTGATTAAAAAATACTTTATAATTTTTTGAAAACTAATAAATTATACATAAATCACCAGACAGAAAAAAAAATAATTTCTTTCTTTTGCTACTAGAACTGCATTTAATCAGAACCTAAAAGTCCTATCGTTTCTATTTTAAATAATTTCTGAAGAAGACCAGGAAGTAGAGTTGAATGTGACCCTTTCTTCCTCACAGAGAAATAAAGCAGCAGCTGAAAGGAAGCATATTGAAGAACTCTTTCATGCCCGTGCATAAAAATCTCATACTGGAGCTCTGCGGGTGGGTAGTACTGTGTCTCTGATACAGAGCCCAGAGAGAAAGGAAAACAAGAAAAAGAAGAAAAAGTTCCTAAAAGAACAGATCCTAAACATGAAGGGAATCATTACATTTGAGGAAACAAAAGAATGGTAAAATATTTTAAAACATCCAGGAAATTGGAAGAATTAAAAGAAAATAAAACAGAAATAATGCAAGTTGAAAGAGTTAACACAAAAAATAATGATGAGTCTCTGGACAGTGTAGTGATATCGCAGGCATTCTACATTATTTTATTTAAAAAAAGCTACTTTTAAAAATCTTAAATTTTTCTGTGAAACTTAGTTGCATAAATGCTTCTGTGAATGGCTTTTATTCAACTATGTGGTTGAAAGATATTTTCTCCTGTATGATCAGCATTATTTTTCTGCACGCTTTTCCCTCTTTAGATGTGACTGTCATCTACCTTATGCAAATAGTAAATATTTCTGCCATCTTTGGTTTACACACACACACACACACACACACAAACACACACACACACACTTTGTAATGGAATGATTAGTTCTTCTTTAGTCAACCTATCACTAGAATAGATTTTTTTTTTTTAATTTTTATTTATTTATTTATTTATTTATGGCTGTGTTGGGTCTTCGTTTCTGTGCGAGGGCTTTCTCTAGTTGCGGCAAGTGGGGGCTACTCTTCATCGCGGTGCGCGGGCCTCTCATTATCGCGGCCTCTCTTGTTGCAGAGCACAGGCTCCAGACGCGCAGGCTCAGCAATTGTGGCTCACGGGCCTAGTTGCTCCGCGGCATGTGGGATCCTCCCAGACCAGGGCTCGAACCCGTGTCCCCTGAATTAGCAGGCAGACTCTCAACCACTGCACCACCAGGGAAGCCCTAGAATAGATTTTTAACATTTATGATCGAAGCATTGCATGGGATCACCTTTACAAGATATGTGAGGGTGACTCTAGTGGAAAGCTTCTAACCAAGAAGTTTATACATGGAATGCATTCTTGCTGTTAACTGAGCTAGTGTCTCATTAACCTAAGCATTATCAGTGAAATTAAACAAATGTGCAAATAAAATCAGTTGTCTGTTCACACCTGCTTTCCTTTTATTGCTCCTCACAAAAGATAAGCCTGCATTGTACAATGCAGCTGCAAGTGCCAGAATATCCCCTCTGCCCCCCGCCAATCGCGAGCAGGGTAGTAGCAAGAGTTCCCCAGATGCAGAAGTGGGGAGCCCCAGAGCTGACAAATTCGGAAGCCAGCTGCTCCCCATCTTCCACATCCTAATTTGGGGGTGTCTTCCTCATGGCCACGGAGAGGTATGGCAGATCCTGGCACAAAAAGGGTACCTGGAAAGGACAGGCAACTCTTTTATTAAGGAAGAAAATCGTTCCCAGGGACTTTCCTGTCAGTCCGGTCGTTGGGACTTCGCCTTCCAATGCAGGGGGTGCAGGTTCGATCCCTGGTTGGGGAACTAAGATCTCACATGCCTCGCGGCCAAAAAAAAAAAAAAAAAAAAGCCAAAACATAAAACAGAAGCAATATTGTAACAAATTCAATAAAGACTTTAAAAATGGTCCACATCAAAAAAAAAAAAAAAAAAAAACAAAGAAAATTGTTCCTAGAACCTTCTCAGCAGACCTCTCAAGACTGTGGACCAGGGAGGGTTACCTGCGGGACTGAAGACCTGCAAGGGGAATGTTTATGTCAATCTGGTCATCTCCACATGCCTTTATTACAAGGTAAAGGTGATGGAGTGAGATCAGGGGAGGATGGCATTGTGTAGGCAGCTAGTTCTGTCTGTGACATCAAATACACTTTAAAGTTCTTTTACAAAAGATGATTTATGCTAATATTTTTGAATCCCAGCCTTCTGTTTCTTTCCACTCTGGAATGCAGAACTATCGCTTGCTCATTTGATGAAGGGATATATACCACAAGACCTAGAGATACAAATTGAAATGGGGAGGGAAGAGCCAGGGAAAGCACGTTCTGAAGAAATTCTCAAAAATTCCCATATCAAGGAACATCCTATGCCTAGAGTTGCCACCTGTTACTATCTGACTGACCCTGAAGACTAATTATTACCCAACACAAACACAGAAGCTGGTCACCTACCTCCTGTCCAGTGAGCATCCTTCGTGGATTCAGTGCTTCTCTCCACTCTTAAAAGCAGATGCATCCCCTCTGTGTGGCCCACCCTCCAAGTCCTAGAGAACCATGTCTCTGGTCTCACAGAGGAAGCCCAGGATTCAAGCAGAAGCTCCCAGGTCTCCTGATCTCAAATGCATCCACGTGGATGCTGCAGGATCTCTTGGGGCCTCTGGGCTGCAGCCAGCGCAGGGTGGGTCATTCCCTTTGTCTGCTTCTGTCTTTCCAGCACATCACTGAGGTTCAGAAGGGGTCCAGGCGGGTGGTGGCTGTGTCTACCACTTAGCAGTGCCTATGGCCTGCCACCTGCAGCTCTGCCCACTTATTCTCCTCAGCTGGCATTAAAGGCACCAGGTTAATTATGGGTTTATAGCCATGGTATAGCCCATCACAGTCTCCCTTTCACTGAAGAAATGCCCCTCTTCCTGGACATTGGGTTAAGGGGAAACCACTGCCTACTCTTGACCTGCCTTCCCCTCAGGAAGGGCGTCAGCTGGAGAAACACCCCCCTCACCGCCTACCTCGCAGACTCACTGGGGAAGCCTGTCCTGGTTTGCTCTGTGCTCTGTGGTCAGTTTGTGGTCATATTTTCCTCTTTATTTATTGGAGATGGGGTGGAAGTGGAGGTAAAGTAAATGCATGGATGAAACATCTAATTCTGGTGAAGGGTAAGCCCAAGTCTACAACCATGCTTATTTGCATATACAGATGATTCTTTTTTTTTTTTAACATCTTTATTGAAGTATAATTGCTTTACAATGGTGTGTTAGTTTCTGCTTTATAACAAAGTGAATCAGTTATACATATACATATGTTCCCATGTCTTTTCCCTCTTGCATCTCCCTCCCTCCCACCCTCCCTATCCCACCCCTCTAGGTGGTCACAAAGCACCGAGCTGATCTCCCTGTGCTATGCGGTTGCCTCCCACTAGCTAGCTATTTTACGTTTGGTAGTGTATATATGTTCATGTCACTCTCTCACTTTGTCACAGCTTACCCTTCCCCCTCCCCATATCCTCAAGTCCATTCTCTAGTAGGTCTGTGTCTTTATTCCCGTCTTACCACTAGGTTCTTCATGACCTTTTTTTTTTTCCTTAGATTCCATATATATGTGTTAGCATACTGTATTTGTTTTTCTCTTTCTGACTTACTTCACTCTGTATGACAGACTCTAACTCCATCCACCTCACTACAAACACCTCCATTTCATTTCTTTTTATGGCTGAGTAATATTCCATTGTATATATGTGCCACATCTTCTTTATCCATTCATCCGATGATGGACACTTAGGTTGCTTCCATGTCCTGGTTATTGTAAATAGAGCTGCAATGAATATTTTGGTACATGACTCTTTTTGAATTATGGTTTTCTCAGGGTATATGTCCAGTAGTGGGATTGCTGGGTCATATGGTAGTTCTATTTTTAGTTTTTTAAGGAACCTCCATACTGTTCTCCATAGTGGCTGTATCAATTTACATTCCCACCAACAGTGCAAGAGTGTTCCCTTTTCTCCACACCCTCTCCAGCATTTATTGTTTGCATATTTTCTGATGATGGCCATTCTGACCGGTGTGAGGTGACACCTCAATGTAGTTTTGATTTGCATTTCTCTAATGATTAATGATGTTGAGCATTCTTTCATGTGTTTGTTGGCAATCTGTATATCTTCTTTGGAGAAATGTCTATTTAGGTCTTCTGCCCATTTTTGGATTGGGTTGTTTGTTTTTTTGTTATTGAGCTGCACGAGCTGCTTGTAAATCTTGGAGATTAATCCTTTTGTCAGTTGCTTCATTTGCAAATATTTTCTCCCATTCTGAGGGTTGTCTTTTGGTCTTGTTTATGGTTTCCTTTGCTGTGCAAAAGCTTTTAAGTTTCATTAGGTCCCATTTGTTTATTTTTGTTTTTATTTCCATTTTTCTAGGAGGTGGGTCAAAAAGGATCTTGCTGTGATGTATGTCATAGAGTGTTCTGCCTATGGTGTCCTCTAAGAGTTTGATAGTGTCTGGCCTTACATTTAGGTCTTTAATCCATTTTGAGTTTATTTTTGTGTATGGTGTCAGGGAGTGTTCTAATTTCATTCTTTTACATGTAGCTGTCCAGTTTTCCCAGCACCACTTATTGAAGAGGCTGTCTTTTCTCCACTGTATATCAGATGATTCTTGTTATTCATGATAAGTATGTTCTCTAAAGTCACTGCAAACACTGAATTAGTAGATTCTGGCCATTGCTCCTGGTGGAAATACAGGGTTGGGTTCCTGCAAGCCTCGGGTCACAACTGGTCAACTGATAACCTCATAACCCTGTTTTATGTGGTTTCTGCGTAAGGACACCTAATTTGATAGGTATGGTTGATTCATTGACCTTGACCTGATAGGCAGCATCATAGCTCGTGCCTGAACAAAGCTTCTCTAACGCATATACTTTCTCCCTAAAGCACATCACAACATCCTTGTGCTTAGGAATCCTAAACAGCACTTAGCACTATGCTTGGGGGTGTTTAAACAGCAAAATCACCAACAAAAAGTGAAAAACATGTGAGAGCTGAAACAAGAAGGCAGAAGGCTCTCTTGTTCAGCCGCAGATGGGAACATGCCCACTTGGTGGCTCAAATTTTTACTGCTCTGTGCCTGTGAGTAAATGACCAGGAAAATGTCACAGGTATTGATTCTGAGGTTACAAAGAACTTTCGGCAAGTATGTGAATTTGTACATACACAATGTAAATGGTGAGTATAAACTGTATGCCAATAAATCTATTGCCCACACATCTTCCTCCCTTCGTATCAGAAACAGAAAGGGAAAAGAAGAGAGGGATTTTATTTTTCTGCATTGATTTATTTTGAAAACTTAAGCATTTACAGAAAAGTTAAACAAATACTACAGTGAACACTTTTCACCAACATTAACATGTGTTAACATTTTGTCACGTTGCTGAGGTCCCTCTGCCTACCTCTTTCTCAGGACATTTTATCCCCTAAGTACTCAGCATGCTTTTTCTAAAGGGAGGTATATTCTCCCACAAACTGCAATGCCATGATTGGGTTAAAAAATAACATTTTATTATGTCATCTAATCGATATACAATTCATATTCAAATGTATGCAGTTGTTTTAAAATATATATCACAGTCTCACAAGGGAGGGGGAGATTTCATCCCTAACCCTCTTGAGTTCTTTTGGCTGATCTAATAATTAAATTGACACAAGGAAGATTAACAGGAGAAAAAAAATATATTACTTTATAGGCACAGAGGTCTTATAGAAATGGGAGCCCTCAAAGCGGGCTATTTATGTATGATTTTTAGAAAAAGAATCACTTATTTTTAAAGATTTAATAAATCAAAAGGGTTCATGCTTGGCATAGCAGACTAATGAAGAAATGACAAAGTTTGTTTATACTGATTTCTTTGCTTTGAATTCCCTAAGTCTGGTCATAGGAATGCTTTCTATCTTCCTGAAATAGAAGGATACTTTCACATGGGAGATTTATTTCCAGCTTTTAGGGGGAAAGAGGGGTATCATAGTATTTTTATTATTATTACATCACTTTTTTCCACCAGCTGTTTCTCAATTAACTTTAATTCAAAATAATCAATATGCCATTGAGGCAAATTTGGGGGCACCCTGGGCCCCAACAGTCTTTTAAATAACATGTTTATTCTAGAGCCCGATCAGTGTTTACACACTGGATATGGTTATGTTTCTCAGGTTCTTTTAGTGGAGAACAATCCTTTTACGTTTATTTATTTTGTTAGTTTTAGAAAGTCATATTGTTTTTCATGACACTGTTATGAAAAGTGCAGGCCAGTGCCTTGTAAAATGCCTCACATTCTATATTTTTTGAAGTTTACTTTACATTAAGCCATTTTAGCAAGAATACCATATAGCAGTGTTGAATATTTGTTATTGAATCACATCAAAATGTACATAATGTCAGTTTTTACATTTAAGAAGTTTTTAAGCAGCTAAGCCTAATCATTTGCTTCAGGTGGTGATACCAAAGTAAGAGATAGATTTTCTTATTTCACTTCCTGAAACCCCTGCCTCTTCTGAGACATGTAGCTATCTCTGCTTTTCATTGTCTTTAACACCTTCCTCTTATTTCTTAACCTTCACTTAGCGCGTAAATAGATTTTCTGAACTGTTTTCATGCTTGAAAATACCAACAATAAATTTCACTGACTGTGGCATGCCACCTCATTCATCTCTTTCCTTCCTTTAAAAAAACGTATTTCTTGAAGAGCTAGTCTGCATGGAGTCTTCAATGATTCATCACTAATTCACTCCATAAACTCATGTAATCTGGCTTCTGCTGTCTCCATCCCGCTGACATGCTCCTTGCACTGCCTGAAAGTGTGTGGAATGGAAACCCCTCCGGGTTTATTTCACTCATTTTTTCTGCCTTATTTACACTATTAACCACACCTGCCTTCTTAGCACGCTCTCCCCGTTGCACGATTATCTTTAACTTAATTCTCCTACAGCCTCTCTGATTCTCATTCTCAGTCTTCCTTTGCGATCGTTTTCCTCTGTCTTTCCCTAAAAATTGATTATCCCCAAGTTTCAGTCCCTAATGCTCAGTTATTCTCACTGTATAAATTTTTATTTGTTTCCGTAGCTTCCATGACCATCTGTGTTCTAATGATTTATGCGTCTGCACATTGGTCCTGATTCTCTCCTAAAGGCAAGCTCCAGGTATCCAAACACTACCTAAACAAGCAATTGCCCTACAAATACTTCAATACTAAACTGTATTTTTATATCCTGCTTATATAACTTTGCATTATTTTGTGAGAAACTTGCCTGGGGAATTTTCCCATTCGTTTATTTTGTTTTTTGTTTCAAAATATATTTTGAACTGTATACTGTTTTGAAACGAAATATTCTGTTACGTTTTATTATAGGTAGCATCTACTATGTGTTAGATGATGTGTCTGTCCCTGATGATACAGTGCTTTGTAACAGTCCCTACACAGCAACTCTTGTGACCATGGCTAATGCTGAGTTCTATCAAAGAAGCAGAACTACTACAGATACAGACAGATGGAGATATCTATAGGTCTGACCTATGCAGACGTATAACTATACACTTATACAGTGGTTCTGCTTTTTGGATAAATGCACATTACATATGTTTGCATGTATATATGTATGTGTACATATGTATCTATGTAATTGGGAAGAACAAGTCTCACTCCATATTAGATCTGTTCCTTTTACTTTAACCTTTGTGCTCCGTTGCCTGTGCTTAGTCATGCTGGCTCTGCACCTTTTGTAAAAGAATGTTGCCTATAGCCTGAAATATACAGGAGAGTCCATTCTCAGGGCTCTGGTTTTTAAGAGTCCATTCATATAAAGATAAAAATTTGCAGAACAGAGAATAACATTGGTCTTGTTGGAGGTTTACAGGAATATCATGACCTGACCTACCTGAACAGATGAAAGAACAAAGGATTCCGACACCAAGAAGTCTGCAACAACTAACCACGTCTCTCCCTCACCTTGCCTTTAAAAATGCCTTTCTGAAACCCTTCGGGGAGTTTGGGGTTTTGAGGGCATGAGCCACTCGTTCTCCTTCCTTGACGCTGTGATAAACTTTTCTCTCTCCAAACTCCAACTTTTTGGTTTGTTTGACCTCGCAGTGCATCGGTCACACAAACTCTCATTTGATAATATATGTGTGTGTGTGTGTGTGTATATATATATGCATGTGTACATATATACATTATTTACATGGAGATCCATAGAGATCTGTGAAGGGATCTGGTACGGAGATTTGGCCTTGTGCAGTTGTGGGAGTTGGTTAAGCATCTTGCCTGAGGCCACTGTCTTCACATCTGATGCTGGAGCTTGAAGCCCTTAGGGCAGGCAGTTAGGATGACGAGATGGCTCTGAAGGTGTAAAGTAGGAGAGAAGGAGCTAGCTGGGACTCAGGAAAGTGAAGTGGAGCCCAAGAGGATGAGCTGAAATGTGTGCAAGTTCTTGCCTCCACTGACTTTGGTGGGATGGCTCTTCTGCAGAACCGGAGGTCCTTCTCATGGAGTTAAATTGCACACAATTGTCCAGGAGCTGGAGAAGCTGAGTGAGGACCCCCAAGGGAAGGTGCTATTGCAGGCCTGGGCAATGATCCCTGCAATGAGGGTCACCTGAGGGTCAGTAACTGTATGTGTGAATGACAGAGTAGCTGCTGTTGTGCTTGCACTCTTCAAATCTGGCTTCAAAGTCTGTGTGGCCCATGCTAACCAACAACACACAGAGAAGGGAACAGTGGGAAATGCAGTTCAGCGAATCAAGATCAGCACCTAGTCATGCATTGAGATGCAGCGTGATAAATGCCATGTGACAAATAAGTTTACAGGGAAAGTAAGCTAGTTAAGATGTTAGTTAATCATTTCAGGAAGAAGGAACAATTGTTAAACATTTTTCAAAAACATGAAAGGAAGGACTGGAAAATGTTCCATCATGCCTAGATTTGTAAACTAATCTCCTATCACTGAAAGTTTAAGTGGTAAGTGAAGAACTCTGTTGGTTCAAGGTCTTTCACCATATTTTTTTTTAAAAGAAAGGTAAAGAGTATAGTTTCTAATATATCTGTTCTCTCAGCCAAAATTTGCCTCCACTGCATTTTCTTGAAATGTTGCTCAACTGTTTTTAATTGCAAAATCTAATCCATCTCCTTCGCTCCCTCAAATCTTGACTGTCTTTCTAATTAGTGAAGGAAAACAAGGTTCAGGAATATATGCTACACCCAGGGGAGGGCATAAAATACAATAATAACAAGTTACGTTTGTTGCAAAATCTACTACTCATATTCAACTTTTGGGAAAAAATGGGCCAAATGTTTCAAGGCGAAGTGTGAAAAGTTACTTCAAAGATCATCTACTAACCATCACAACCTCTGAGATTATGTACCATATTACTCTTTAGGGTCACTTATACTTTCTTGTTTGTATTGATTTTCTTTCTTCCTTTTTTTTTAGTTGCTTTTATTACAGTTTCCAATTCTCCATTAATTTATTTGCTCATTTGTTCATTCTTGCAATGTGATTTTTGCAATAAACAAGTATTGCCAACTCAATCTGTGTCAAAACCTGTGTTTTACTAATAAATGAAAAATGTTAACATTATTAACATCAAATATGTCAACATGAACATGTGATCTCAAAATGTATATTAGCATAATAAGTTAGTTATCATATTCAATTTACTTGGATAGTTTAACTTAGAAGGATAATCAGTTATAGAATTAGGATTCAAACATAGGTCTGTTCAATTCCAAAGCACTCTGTGACAGTTAGCTCATAGTCTAATGGAAAGAAAAGAAGCCTGTAAATAAATAATTCCATCTTTAAATGCTCAGTAGATTTAGTTATAAAATACAAGGAGAGGGTGGTCAACTTGCTTTATACTGACAGGAGAAATTTTAGCTTAGCAATATTTTTTTTAAAAGTTGTTTTTTATTGAAGTATAGTTGATTTACAATGTTGTGTTAGTTTCAGGTGTACAGCAAAGAGATTAGGTGGTACATACATATATCTATTGTTCTCAGATTATTTTCCCTTATAGGTTATTACACAATATTGAGTATAGTTCCCTGTGTTATACAGTAGGTCCTTGTTGGTTATCTATTTTATATGTAGTAGTGTGTATATGTTAATCCCAAACTCCTAATTTATCGCCCTAATTTATCCCTGGCTTAGCAATTATTTATTAAGAGAGCAAAGTGAAAAAGACTAGTTCCAGAAGAAAAAGAATAGTTGAAATACAAAGTTATGGGGGAAGAAAACCTTAATCTGAAAATCTGTGAGCAATCCAGTATGTGGAAGAATAGTGTAAATAGAAGGATATGGTAGTAGGTAAGGGTGGGGACTTAGGAAATGGATGTCCTCCAAAATCTGTATTAATCAGGTCAGGCTGTCATAACAAGATACCACAGGTTGGACTATTTAAACAAAATAATTTAATTTTCTCACAGTTCTGGAAGCTAGGAGTCCAAGGTCAGGGTTCCTTTTGAGGCCTCTTCTTCTGAGGCTTTTAGGGGGCCGTTATTTCGTCGTGCTCACATGACCCTTTGTGTACAGGGCACTTTGATTCCTCTTCTTATAAGGACACTAATCCTATTGAATCGAGGCTCCACCCTTATGACGTCATTTAATCTTTATTACCTCCTTATAGGTCTTATCTCTAAATATAGTCACATTGGGTGTTAAGGCTTCAGCATATGAATTTTGGAGGATACCATTCAATCCACAACATTCCCCCATGGTCTCCCAGAATTCACGTCCTTCTCACATGCAAGATACATCCCATCCCAACAGTCCTGAAGACCTTAACTCATCCCAGCACCAACGCTAAAGCCCAACGTCTCATCTAAATAATACCTAAATCAGATTTCAGTGAGACTTCATGTCCCAGAGTACACCAGTAACCCTCCAATGACAGCTTGGGTTGAGTTTTTGACAATGGAAATGGAGAAAAAAGAGCAGACAAGTGTTTGAGGTCCAAAGGAAATGGAGTTAACAAGATTTAGGGAGTAGCTGGATTTGAGGAATTAGAAGAAATGGAAGTCCACTAGATCACCCAGGTCTCCAGCGTAGATGAATTCGTGCCTGGTGTTACCATTAATCAAACACAATGGGAGGAGGATAATTGTGGGAAGATGATGGATTTGGCGAGAAAGCACACACAAATGTTGCCTTCACTTTTTCCTATAAATCTCCAAATCTAATGCATAGATAAGAGAGTACATCAATTTACATCTTGCCTTTTATCAGCCCTTTCTGACCTCAGTCTTTCTAACTGCAGGAACCTTCATTTATTTGGGTTCTTGACAAACTATAGTCTGAGTCACTGAGAAAATAAATGGTGCTATATAGTAAGATCTTGCCTAGAAGATGAAATTTTGGAATTATTCTATTGCCCAAGGCCAGAAATATGCAAGGTCAGCTCCTAAATCTCTTTTCATAAACTAGGCTCTCTCTCCATGTTGTTGGGACCAGAGGAGCTTCATCTCTGTCCTGACTGAAGTCTCAATTCAGCTTGACCTGAGACAGGATTTCCCCATGGCTGAGGAGCAGGGTTAGCAGGGTGACCTGCCCTCTTTCTTTTGAGGAGTTGACACTTGTCCTTCTCCATTTGGCTACAGGCTGGACTTCTGTTTCAACCCAGATGGCCATCCCCATCAACCCCCACATACACACACAGACGGGCAGACACAGACACACACAGGCACACAGACACACACACACACACACACACGTTCTTTCACCAAGATACTGCTGACCTCAGAACAACCACCACTCCATTCTCCTCCTATGAATCCTCTCCTCTTGGCTAAGGACATCAACACATATGAACACAGGTTTCCTTTTCCCAGTTTGACATAATTATTTAAACTGCTTTGGAGCTTTCCTGGGGGACATCTTTGTGGTTCAATCATTACCTATAGTTGAAGGTCCTCTAATTTTCTAAGTCCAAATTAGTCAAGGCCAAGTTTATATTGACAAATTTTATGGAAATTTACTTACATATTCGCTTTAAAGGAATCTTTGTTTCTAAACTGTGAGGGTTCTAAGTTTTAACCCATTGGTGTATTCCTAGTTTGCTGTTTTCCGAGTCACAAGAAAACTTTAAGTTTAGTAAAAAATATGTCAAGTTAATAGATTGTATATGAAAAGAAATTACCATAAAGATAATTCCAAACATTATATGAATAATAAATGGTTAAATGTTTGTTTTTCTCATGCTCTTTTACAACGTGTAGATAGTATATTGTTTAATTTATTCTTATTTGAGCTTAAATTATCATGAATAAAGAACTACCAATTGATAGTCTAGTACAAATCACCTGCAAAATAAATATATTAGGTTAAATATTTCAACACAAATCCTAGTAAATGTACCATTTTGGTTGGTACGCTGCACAGCACTTGCATTTGCATTCTGATTCCTCTGCCTCCTTGACAAAGTTGGAGAAGACACTGAAAGGTAGGACATCGCTAGGAGTGGTATTATCTCATTTCAATGATTGCTTTAAAGCAATTAAAATTTTAATCATTTTTTTCCACTCTTTTGGATTCAGAGATATATCAAATAGGAATATTAATGCATAATGATTTACCCTCTAGAAAAAATTTTCCTTTGGTGTCCAAAAATAATAACTGCATTATCAGTGATAGGTATTTTCAATACAGGTTTTAGAATACGGGTATAATGGATATAACTTTTATTACACATTTTTGTGATCTGGTCAAATATTTTGCCTCACAATTTTTAGGTGCACAATTATATTGTTTAATAAGAATAAATGTGGGGCTGCCCTGGTGGCGCAGTAATTGAGAATCTGCCTGCTAATGCAGGGGACATGGGTTCGAGCCCTGGTCTGGGAAGATCCCACATGCCGCGGAGCAACTAGGCCCGTGAGCCACAACTACTGAGTCTGCGAGTCTGGAGCCTGTGCTCCGCAAAAAGAGAGGCCACGACAGTGAGAGGCCTGCGCACCGCGATGAAGAGTGGCCCCCGCTTGCCGCAACTACAGAAAGCCCTCGCACAGAAACGAAGACCCAACAGAGCCAAAAATAAATAAATAAATTAATAAATTAATTTAAAAAAAAAAGAATAAATGTGTCTAATTATTGTCATAAAATGTTAGTGTAAAACAAATACTAATTCCATTAGTGAAAAGGAAGGCAGAAAAAAGAATCTAAATACAAAGGCTGAACTAACCATAAAATACTGATAAATACTTTGTGAACTATAGAAATGAGAATTTTGTGTTAATCACTTTTCCTTCTGAAGAAATTTATACTAGTAGCAAGTATCATTACGGACATATTAGATTTTGAAATATTTTGTTCATAAAAACTTATAGGGCTGTCCTGACCAATCATGTCTTTCCAGTTAAAGCGAGCCCAAGAGGAAAATTTCTGAGAACATAACTGTTCCAAAGAAATACTTTTAATTTTAACACACTGATCTTTTGTGATCTTTTGTTTGATTGGTGATGTGTATTACACTCAGGAATAAAAGACAGAGGGTTAGGGAGGCAGTGTGCATCCCCTTCTGGTAACAGCATCCAGATCTTCCTGTGAGAAGCCACTTCTTTTCTCTTTTACACAATCCTGTTTTGATTCTTAATCCAGGGCTGGCTCTCTCCTGTCTGGTGGCAGCCAGGACAGCGGGAATCTCTTCTGTTTACATTTAAAACTTGAGAAAAGTGAAATATCATACTCAAAATAGTTGGAACATTTGACTCTAACAATGGTACCCTTAAAAGACTGCACTTCGGGGCTCTCTGGCTTCTGTTCCTTCTGGACCTGGATTGGATTTATCAAGTATCCATTTCCTCCCATACACTGTTCTCTTAAATTAACTAGAATTGGATTCTGTTGCACTGAATGAAAATCATAAGTGATACTCGAGGTACGCATTCATTCCTTCTGAAATGGCTGAGAGTAGATTCAGGTTTCCAGAAATAACTGAAACAGAGTAACAGTATTCTATGAAAAGTAGGTAGGCACACTGTGACAAAAGCAACTCCCAGGGGGCTAGAATTTGCAGGGATACAACCAGAAGTCTGATTTCTACTCAGATCCTTGCTACACAGTTGACCTCCAGAAAGTCATATAAGCACATTGCTCATTTTTCCCTTGAGTAGGGATAACAAAGGCAGGGCCATTCACTGTGAAAGTTTGTATTCAAAATGCCTTATGGGGGCTTCCCTGGTGGCGCAGTGGTTGAGAGTCTGCCTGCCAATGCAAGGGAAACGGGTTCGGGCCCTGGTCTGGGAAGATCCCACATGCCGCGGAGCAACTGGGCCCGTGAGCCACAACTACTGAGCCTGCGCGTCTGGAGCCTGTGCTCCGCAACAAGAGAGGCTGCGATGGTGAGAGGCCCGCGCACCGCGATGAAGAGTGGCCCCGACACATGCGGCAAGATGGCGGAAGAGTAAGACGCGGAGATCACCTTCCTCCCCACAGATACATGAGAAATACATCTACACGTGGAACTGCTCCTACAGAACACCCACTGAACGCTGGCAGAAGACGTCAGACCTCCCAAAAGGCAAGAAAATCCCCACGTACTTGGGTAGGGCAAAAGAAAAAAGAAATAACAGAGACAAAAGAATAGGGACGGGACCTGCACCAGTGGGAGGGAGCCGTGAAGGAGGAAAGGTTTCCACACACTAGGAAGCCCCTTCGCGGGCGGAGACTGCGGGTAGCAGAGGGGGGAAGCTTCGGAGCCACGGAGGAGAGCGCAGCCACATTGGTGCGGAGGGCAAAGCGGAGATTCCCGCACAGAGGAGCGGTGCCGACCAGCACTCACCAGCCCGAGAGGCTTGTCTGCTCAGCCGCCGGGGCGGGCGGGGCCTGGGAGCTGGGGCTCGGGCTTCGGTGCTGGCCGGGAGGGAGTCCGGGAAAAAGACTGCGGCTGCCAAAGAGGCAAGAGAATTTTCCTTGCCTCTTTGTTTCGCGGCGCGCAAGGAGAGGGGATTCAGAGCGCCGCCTAAACGAGCTCCAGAGACGGGCGCGAGCCGCGGCTATCAGCGCGGATCCCACAGCAACAGGGACGCAGAGGGAAAAACGGAGAGATTCCCGCACAGAGGCTCGGCGCCGAGCAGCACTCACCAGCCCGAGAGGCTTGTCTGCTCCCCCGCCGGGGCGGGCGGGGGCTGGGAGCTGAGGCTCGGGCTTCGGTCGGATCCCAGGGGGAGGACTGGGGTTGGCTGCGTGAACACAGCCTGAGGGGTCTGGCGCGCCACGACTAGCCGGGAGGGTGCACGAGAGGAGGTCTGCGGCTGCCGAGGAGGCAGGAGGCTTTTTCTTGCCTCTTTGTTTCGCGGCGTGCGGGGGGAGGGGATTCAGGGCGCCACTTGAACGGACTCCGGGGACGGGCGCGGGCCGCGGCTGTCAGCGCGGACCCCAGAGACGGGCGTGGGACGCTGGGGCTGCTGCTGCCGCCACCAGACGGCCTGTGGGCGAGCGCAGGTCGTTCTCTGCGCCGCCCCTCCCGGGAGCCTGTGCAGCCCGCCACGGCCAGGGTCCCGTAATCCGGGGACAACTTCCCCGGGAGAGCGCACGGCGCGCCTCAGGCTGCTGCAACGTCACGCCGGCTTCTGCCGCCGCAGGCTCGCCCCGCCTCCTCCGTACCGCTCCCTCCCCCCGGCCTGACTGAGCCAGAGCCCCCGAATCAGCTGCTCCTTTAACCCCGTTCTGTCTGGGCGGGGAACAGACGCCCTCAGGGGACCTACATGCAGAGGCGGGTCCAAATCCAAAGCTGAACCCCGGGAGCTGTACGAACAAAGAAGAGAAAGGGAAATCTCTCCCAGCAGCCTCAGAAGCAGCGGATTAAAGCTCCACAAACAACTTGATGTGCCTGCATCTGTGGAATACCTGAATAGACAACGAATCATCCCAAATTTAGGAGATGGACTTTGGGAGCAGGATATATTAACTTTTCCCCTTTTCCTTTTTTTTGTGAGTGTAGATGTGTATGCTTCTGGGTGAGATTTTGTCTGTATAGCTTTGCTCTCACCGTTAGTCCTAGGGTTAGGTCCGTCCGTTTTTTTTTTGTTTTTTGTTTTTTTTTTTTTTTGGCTTAAAAAATTTTTTTTTCCCTAATAAATGTTTTCTTAATAATTTTTTCCTTATTTTCTATTTTTAAAAAAATTTTTAATAAGTTTTTTCATATTTTTTATTTTAAAAAATTAAAAAATTTTTTTCTTAATAAATTTTTTCTAAATAATTTTTTTCTTATTTTTAGTATAAAAAATTAATAAATCTATTTTTAAAAATTAAAAAAAAATTTTTTTATTAATAAATTTACTCTTAATAATTTTTTTTCTTATTTTTTATTATAATTGCTTTATTTTATTTTATTTTATCCTCTTTTTTTCTTTCTTTCCATTTTTTCTCCCTTTTATTCTGAGCCGTGTGGATGAAAGGCTCTTGGTGCTCCAGCCAGGCATCAGGGCTGTGCCTCTGAGGTGGGAGAGCCAACTTCAGGACACTGGTCCACAAGAGACCTCCCAGCTCCACGTAATACCAAACGGCGAAAATCTCTCACAGATCTCCATCTCAACATCAAGACCCAGCTTCACTCAACGACCAGCAAGCTACAGTGCTGGACACCCTATGCCAAACAACTAGCAAGAGAGGAACACAGCCCCATCCATTAACAGAGAGGCTGCCTAAAATCATAATAAGGCCACAGACACCCCAAAACACACCACCAGACGTGGACGAACCCACCAGAAAGACAACATCCAGCCTCATCCACCAGAACACAGGCACTAGTTCCCTCCACCAGGAAACCTACACAACCCACTGAACCAACCTTAGCCACTGGGGACAGATACCAAAAACAACGGGAACTACGAACCTGCAGCCTGTGAAAAGGAGACCCCAAACACAGTAAGATAAGCAAAATGAGAAGACAGAAAAACACACAGCAGATGAAGGAGCAGGGTCAAAACACACCAGACCTAACAAATGAAGAGGAAATAGGTAGTCTACCTGAAAAAGAATTCAGAATAATGATAGTAAGGATGATCCAAAGTCTTGGAAATAGAATAGACAAAATGCAAGAAACATTTAACAAGGACGTAGAAGAACTAAAGAGGAACCAAGAAACGATGACAAGCACAATAAATGAAATTAAAAATACTCTAGATGGGATCAATAGCAGAATAACTGAGGCAGAAGAACGGATAAGTGACCTGGAAGATAAAATGGTGGAAATAACTACTGCAGACCAGAATAAAGAAAAAAGAATGAAAAGAACTGAGGACAGTCTCAGAGACCTCTGGGACAACATTAAACGCACCAACATTCGAATTATAGGGGTCCCAGAAGAAGAAGAGAAAAAGAAAGGGACTGAGAAAATATTTGAAGAGATTATAGTTGAAAACTTCCCTAATATGGGAAAGGAAATAGTTAATCAAGTCCTGGAAGCACAGAGAGTCCCATACAGGATAAATCCAAGGAGAAACACACCAAGACACATATTAATCAAACTATCAAAAATTAAATATAAAGAAAACATATTAAAAGCAGCAAGGGAAAAACAACAGATAACACACAAGGGCATCCCCATAAGGTTAACAGCTGATCTTTCAGCAGAAACGCTGCAAGCCAGAAGGGAGTGGCAGGATATACTTAAAGTGATGAAGGAGAAAAACCTACAACCAAGATTACTCTACCCAGCAAGGATCTCATTCAGATTTGATGGAGAAATTAAAACCTTTACAGACAAGCAAAAGCTGAGAGAGTTCAGCACTACCAAACCAGCTTTACAACAAATGCTAAAGGAACTTCTCTAGGCAAGAAACACAAGAGAAGGAAAACACCTACAATAACAAACCCAAAACATTTAAGAAAATGGGAATAGGAACATACATATCGATAATTACCTTAAATGTAAATGGATTAAATGCTCCCACCAAAAGACACAGACTGGCTGAATGGATACAAAAACAAGACCCATATATATGCTGTCTACAAGAGACCCACTTCAGACCTAGAGACACATACAGACTGAAAGTGAGGGGATGGAAAAAGATATTCCATGCAAATGGAAATCAAAAGAAATCTGGAGTAGCAATTCTCATATCAGACAAAATAGACTTTAAAATAAAGACAATTACAAGAGACAAAGACGGACACTATATAATGATCAAGGGATCGATCCAAGAGGAAGGTATAACAATTGTAAATATTTATGCACCCAACATAGGAGCACCTCAATACATAAGGCAAATACTAACAGCCATAAAAGGGGAAATCGACAGTAACACAATCATAGTAGGGGACTTTAACACCCCACTTTCACCAATGGACAGATCATCCAAAATGAAAATAAATAAGGAAACACAAGCTTTAAATGATACATTAAACAAGATGGACTTAATTGATATTTATAGGACATTCCACCCAAAAACAACAGAATACACATTTTTCTCAAGTGCTCATGGAACATTCTCCAGGATAGATCATATCTTGGGTCACAAATCAAGCCTTGGTAAATTTAAAAAAATTGAAATCGTATCAAGTATCTTTTCCGACCACAACGCTATGAGACTAGATATCAATTACAGGAAAAGATCTGTAAAATATACAAACACATGGAGGCTACACAATACACTACTTAATAACGAAGTGATCACTGAAGAAATCAAAGGGGAAATCAAAAAATACCTAGAAACAAATGACAATGGAGACACGACGATCCAAAACCTATGGGATGCAGCAAAAGCAGTTCTAAGAGGGAAGTTTATAGCAATACAAGCCTACATCAAGAAACAGGAAACATCTCGAATAAACAACCTAACCTTGCACCTAAAGCAATTAGAGAAAGAAGAACAAAAAAACCCCAAAGCTAGCAGAAGGAAAGAAATCATAAAGATCAGATCAGAAATAAATGAAAAAGAAATGAAGGAAACAATAGCAAAAATCAATGAAACTAAAAGCTGGTTCTTTGAGAAGATAAACAAAATTGATAAACCATTAGCCAGACTCATCAAGAGAAAAAAGGAGAAGACTCAAATTAATAGAATTAGAAATGAAAAAGGAGAAGTAACCACTGACACTGCAGAAATACAAACGATCATAAGAGATTACTACAAGCAACTCTATGCTAATAAAATGGACAACCTGGAAGAAATGGACAGATTCTTAGAAATGCACAACCTGCCGAGACTGAACCAGGAAGAAATAGAAAATATGAACAGACCAATCACAAGCACTGAAATTGAAACTGTGATTAAAAATCTTCCAACACACAAAAGCCCAGGACCAGATGGCTTCACAGGCGAATTCTATCAAACATTTAGAGAAGAGCTAACACCTATCCTTCTCAAACTCTTCCAAAATATTGCAGAGGGAGGAACACTCCCCAACTCATTCTACGAGGCCACCATCACCCTGATACCAAAACCAGGCAAAGATGTCACAAAGAAAGAAAACTACAGGCCAATATCACTGATGAACATAGATGCAAAAATCCTCAACAAAATACTAGCAAACAGAATCCAACAGCACATTAAAAGGATCATACACCATGATCAAGTGGGGTTTATTCCAGGAATGCAAGGATTCTTCAATATACGCAAATCAATCAACGTGATACATCATATTAACAAATTGAAGGAGAAAAACCATATGATCATCTCAATAGATGCAGAGAAAGCTTTCGACAAAATTCAACACCCATTTATGATAAAAGTCCTGCAGAAAGTAGGCATAGAGGGAACTTTCCTCAACATAATAAAGGCCGTATATGACAAACCCACAGCCAACATTGTCCTCAATGGTGAAAAACTGAAACCATTTCCACTAAGATCAGGAACAAGACAAGGTTGCCCACTCTCACCACTATTATTCAACATAGTTTTGGAAGTGTTAGCCACAGCAATCAGAGACGAAAAAGAAATAAAAGGAATCCAAATCGGAAAAGAAGAAGTAAAGCTGTCACTGTTTGCAGATGACATGATACTATACATAGAGAATCCAAAAGATGCTACCAGAAAACTACTAGAGCTAATCAATGAATTTGGTAAAGTAGCAGGATACAAAATTAATGCACAGAAATCTCTTGCATTCCTGTATACTAATGATGAAAAATCTGAAAGTGAAATTAAGAAAACACTCCCGTTTACCATTGCAACAAAAAGAATAAAATACCTAGGAATAAACCTACCTAAGGAGACAAAAGACCTGTATGCAGAAAATTATAGGACACTGATGAAAGAAATTAAAGATGATACAAATAGATGGAGAGATATACCATGTTCTTGGATTGGAAGAATCAACATTGTGAAAATGACTCTGCTACCCAAAGCAATCTACAGATTCAATGCAATCCCTATCAAACTACCACTGGCATTTTTCACAGAACTAGAACAAAAAATTTCACAATTTGTATGGAAACACAAAAGACCCCGAATAGCCAAAGCAATCTTGAGAACGAAAAATGGAGCTGGAGGAATCAGGCTCCCTGACTTCAGACTTTATTACAAAGCTACAGTAATCAAGACAGTTTGGTACTGGCACAAAAACAGAAATATAGATCAATGGAACAGGATAGAAAGCCCAGAGATAAGCCCACGCACATATGGTCACCTTATCTTTGATAAAGGAGGCAAGCATATACAGTGGAGAAAAGACAGCCTCTTCAATAAGTGGTGCTGGGAAAATTGGACAGGTACATGTAAAAGTATGAAATTAGAACACTCCCTAACACCATACACAAAAATAAACTCAAAATGGATTAAAGACCTAAGTGTAAGGCCAGACACTATCAAACTCTTAGAGGAAAACATAGGCAGAACACTGTATGACATAAGTCACAGCAAGATCCTTTTTGACCCAGGTCCTAGAGAAATGGAAATAAAAACACAAATAAACAAATGGGACCTAATGAAACTTAAAAGCTTTTGCACAGCAAAGGAAACCATAAACAAGACCAAAAGACAACCCTCAGAATGGGAGAAAATATTTGCAAATGAAGCAACGGACAAAGGATTAATCTCCAAGATTTACAAGCAGCTCATGCAGCTCAATAACAAAAAAACAAACAACCCAATCCAAAAATGGGCAGAAGACCTAAATAGACATTTTTCCAAAGAAGAGATACAGATTGCCAACAGACACATGAAAGAATGCTCAACATCATTAATCATTAGAGAAATGCAAATCAAAACTACAATGAGGTATCATCTCACACCGGTCAGAATGGCCATCATCAAAAAATCTAGAAACAATAAATGCTGGAGAGGGTGTGGAGAAAAGGGAACACTCTTGCACTGTTGGTGGGAATGTAAATTGATACAGCCACTATGGAGAACAGTATGGAGGTTCCTTAAAAAACTAAAAATAGAACTACCATATGACCCAGCAATCCCACTACTGGGCATATACCCTGAGAAAACCATAATTCAGAAAGAGTCATGTACCAAAATATTCATTGCAGCTCTGTTTACAATAGCCAGGACATGGAAGCAACCTAGGTGTCCATCATCGGATGAATGGATAAAGAAGATGTGGCACATATATACAATGGAATATTACTCAGCCATAAAAAGAAATGAAATGGAGGTGTTTGTAATGAGGTGGATGGAGTTAGAGTCTGTCATACAGAGTGAAGTAAGTCAGAAAGAGAAAAACAAATACAGTATGCTAACACATATATATGGAATCTAAGGGAAAAAAAAAAAAAAAAGAGGTCATGAAGAACCTAGTGGCAAGATGGGAATAAAGACACAGACCTACTAGAGAATGGACTTGAGGATATGGGGAGGGGGAGGGGTGAGATGTGACAGGGTGAGAGAGTGTCATGGACATATATACACTACCAAATGTAAAATAGATAACTAGTGGGAAGCAGACGCATAGCACAGGGAGATCAGCTCGGTGCTTTGTGACTACCTAGAGGGGTGGGATAGGGAGGGTGGGAGGGAGGGAGATGCAAGAGGGAAGAGATATGGCAACATATGTATATGTGTAACTGATTCACTTTGTTGTAAAGCAGAAGCTAGCACACCATTGTAAAGCAATTATACTTCAATAAAGATGTTTAAAAAAAAAAAAAAAAGAGTGGCCCCCGCTCGCCACAACTAGAGAAAACCCTCGCTTTGAAATGAAGACCCAACACAGCCAAAATAAATAAATTAATTAATTTAAAAAAATGCCTTATGGTTCCTGCACAGAATTTTTGCTCAATAAAGATTTGTAAAATGAATAATATTTTAATCTACCTGTCATTTTAGTAAGAGAATCATGGTGGACATTTGTCAGTCTCTTGTTTGCCTAGTTTCTGAACTTCCTGGCTTATAAATCTTGTTCAGCGAAACAACCCGTCAGCCCCCAAAGCACTATAGAATCTGAAAGTTCCAGAGATAAGCCTTGAGCAACTTCTTATAACAGGATAAAGGAATGTGATCCAAGCCCTGCTCAATCATATGTATCCATCTCCTAACCCTGAATCAGGGTTGTGGGATGCAAAGAGGCAGAGACCACAGCAAAACAGCATTTCAGGCAGTGCTATTGCAGGAAAAGTGATGTCTCAGGAGAACCCTAGGAGTAATGCTGGCAGCGGTGTCAGTGTTCCACTGTGCAAAGGACAGAAGACTGATCTCAGTATATGCTTATTCTAGCGTTTCTTCCAAATCAGCGACTTTGGAGGTGGGGAATAAGGAGGGAAGCAAGCTATAATTTAGCCTGTCCTCCAAACTATTCTAATGAAGCTTCAAGTTTGAGAACCTCTGGTCCAAGAGCACAGGTTTGAGACTAGATCTGCAGGATTCGAATTTCTACCACCTGATTTTTATACATGTATGTGTGATATTTTACACATAGTTTAATCGCTAATCTCTCAGTTTCTCACCAGTAGAGTAGAGATAGTAACTCCTATCTTGTAGGTCTTTGCTGGCACACATTACATCCTATGTAAATATTAGCTGTGATCATCTAACAGTCACTTAATGCATTTATATTGTGCTTAAAATATCTTGAAAAAGTTTATATTGCTTGCAGCTAAATATTACAAAAGATACAAGGATCATTAAAAAATGTGGTTGGGTTACAATATGTTTCACACTTGCAGAAAGAAAAGGTTTGCAAAAACACTTATAAACTGCAAAGAAGTATAATGTACCCATTACATAATAACACCTCATTCTCTCCTCCCCTAGCCGCTAGAAACCACCCTTCCACTTTGTCTATGAATTTGACCAGTCTATGTACCTCATTTACATGGAATCAAACGATATTTGTACTTTTGTGACAGGCTTATTTAACTTAGTATGTTAATGTCCTCAGGTTTCACCCATGTTATAGCATGTATCAGAATTTCCTTACTTTTGAGAGTAAATAATATTTCATTGTACGTATTTATCACATTTTGTTTATCCAATTAACCATCAATGTACATAGGTAAATTGCTTCCACCTTTTGCTTACTGTCAATAATGCGGTAATAAACATATATCTCTTCAAGTCCCTACTTTCAATTATTTTTGGTATATACCCAGAAGTAATTCTATTTTTAATTTTTTGAGGAACTATCATACTGTTTTCTTTAATTGCTGTACTATTTACTTTCCCACTAACAGAAAACAAGGGTTACAATTTCTCCACATCCCTACCAAAACTTATTTTCTGTTTTTCTTTTCTTTTCTTTCTTTTTTTTGGTAGTAACAATCATAATGGGTGTGAGACAGTATCTCACTGCGGGTTTGAGTTATATTTTTTTCCTAATAATTAATGATGCTCAACATCTTTTCATGTGTTTATTCATCATTTGCATATCTTCTTTGGAGAAATGTTCTTTCAAGTTCTTTGCCCATTTTTAATCAGGTTATTTTAATGTTGCTGTTGAGTTGCAGGAGATTTAAATATTCTGGATATTAACCTCTTGTAAGATATATTATTTACAAATGTTTTCTTCGATTCCATGAGTTGCCTTTTCCCTCTGTTGAATGGATCCTTTGATGAAAAGAAGTTTTAAATTTTGATGTAGTTCAGTTTATCTATTTTGTTTTTGTTGTTGCCTGTGATATTAGCCTCATATTCAAGAAATTATTGCCTAATCCAAAGTCATGCAGCTTTCCCACATTTTCTTCTAAGAATTCTACAGCTTTAAGACTTACAATTAGGTCATGGCTCCATTCTGAGTTAATTTTTTTTTTTTTCTTTTCATAGATTTATTGGTAATTTGTATTTTCTCATTTGTAATTTACTCTTATAGCCTGTTCTAGTATTTTGACAAGTATTTCACAAGTAATTGTACATTATTTTAACATAAAAAAATAACAAATGTTGGAATTTCAGGTATGGAGTCAAGAGAAGGAGAAAGACTTTTTTTTTTTTTAACGTTTTTATTGGAGTATAATTGCTTTACAATGGTGTGTTAGTTTCTGCTTTATAACAAAGTGAATCACTTATACATATACATATATCCCCATATCTCTTCCCTCTTGTGTCTCCCTCCCTCCCACCCTCCCTATCCCACCCTTCTAGCTGGTCACAAAGCACCGAGCTGATCTCCTGTGCTATGCGACTGCTTCCCACTAGCTATCTATTATACATTTGGTAGTGTATATATGTCCATATATACACTGCAACTCTCTCCTTTGTTCCAGCTTACCCTTCCCACTCCCCGTGTCCTCAAGTCCAGTCTCTAATAGGTCTGAGTCTTTATTCCCATCTTGCCCCTAGGTTCTTCATGACCATTTTTTTTTTTTTTTAGATTCCGTATATATGTGTTAGCATACAGTATTTGTTTTTCTCTTTCTGACTTACTTCACTTTGTATGACAGACTCTAGGTCCATCCACCTCACTACAAATAACTCAATTTTGTTTCTTTTTATGGCTGAGTAATATTCCATTGTATATATGTGCCACATCTTCTTTATCCATTCATCTGTCAATGGACATTTAGGTTGCTTCCAGGTCCTGGCTATTTTAAATAGAGTTGCAATGAACATTGTGGTACATGACTACTTTTGAATTATGGTTTTCTCAGGGTATATGTCCAGTAGTGGGATTGCGGGGTCACATGGTAGTTCTATTTTGAGTTTTTTAAGGAACCTCCATACTGTTCTCCATAGTGGCTGTATCAATTTACATTCCCACCAACAGTGCAAGAGGGTTCCCTTTTCTCCACACACTCTCCAGCATTTATTGTTTGTAGATTTTTTGATGCTGGCCATTCTGACCAGTGTGAGATGATATCACATAGTTTTGATTTGCATTTCTCTAATGATTAATGATGTTGAGAATTCTTTCATGTGTTTGTTGGCAATCTGTATATCTTCTTTGGAGAAATGTCTATTTAGGTCTTCTGCCCATTTTTGGATTGAGTTGTTTTATTGCTAATGAGCTGCATGAGCTGCTTGTAAATTTTGGAGATTAATCTTTTGTCAGTTGCTTCATTTGCAAATATTTTCTCCCATTCTGAGGGTTGTCTTTTGGTCTTGTTTATAGTTTCCTTTGCTGTGCAAAAGCTTTTAAGTTTCATTAGGTCCCATTTGTTTATTTTTGTTTTTATTTCCATTTTTCTAGGAGGTGGGTCAAAAAGGATCTTGCTGTGATGTATGTCATAGAGTGTTCTGCCTATGGTGTCCTCTAAGAGTTTGATAGTGTCTGGCCTTACATTTAGGTCTTTAATCCATTTTGAGTTTATTTTTGTGTATGGTGTCAGGGAGTGTTCTAATTTCATTCTTTTACATGTAGCTGTCCAGTTTTCCCAGCACCACTTATTGAAGAGGCTGTCTTTTCTCCATTGTATAATCTTGCCTCCTTTATCAAAGATAAGGTGACCATATGTGCGTGGGTTTATCTCTGGGCTTTCTATCCTGTTCCATTGATCTATATTTCTGTTTTTGTGCCAGTACCATACAGTCTTGATTACTGCAGCTTTGTAGTATAGTCTGAAGTCCGGGAGCCTGATTCCTCCAGCTCTGTTTTTCTTTCTCTGGATTGCTTTGGCTATTTGGGGTCGTTTGTGTTTCCATACAAATTGTGAAACATTTTCTTCTAGTTCTGTGAAAAATGCCAGTGGTAGTTTGATAGGGATTGCCTTGAATCTGTAGATTGCTTTGGGTAGTATAGTCATTTTCACAATGTTGATTTTTCCAATCCAAGAACATGGTATATCTCTCCATCTGTTTGTATCATCTTGAATTTCTTTCATCAGTGTCTTATAATTTCCTCCATACAGGTCTTTTGTCTCCTTAGGTAGGTTTATTCCTAGGTATTTTATTCTTTTTGTTGCAGTGGTAAATGGGAGTGTTTTCTTAATTTCACTTTCAGATTTTTCATCATTAGTGTATAGGAATGCAAGATTTCTGTGCATTAATTTTGTATCCTGCTACTTTACCAAATTCATTGATTAGCTCTAGTAGTTTTCTGGTAGCATCTTTTGGATTCTCTATGTATAGTATCATGTCATCTGCAAACAGTGACAACTTTACTTCTTCTTTTCCGATTTGGATTCCTTTTATTTCTTTTTCTTTTCTGATTGCTGTGGCTAAAACTTCCAAAACTTTGTTGAATAATAGTGGTGAGGGTGGGCAACCTTGTCTTGTTCCTGATCTTAGTGGAAATGGTTTCAGTTTTTCACCATTGAGGACGATGTTGGCTGTGGGTTTGTCATATATGGCCTTTATTATGTTGAGGTAAGTTCTGTCTATGCCTACTTTCTGGAGGGTTTTTATCATAAATGGGTGTTGAATTTTGTCAAAAGCTTTTTCCACATCTATTGAGATGATCATATGGTTTTTCCCCTTCAATTTGTTAATATCGTGTATCACATTGATTGATTTGCATATATTGAAGACTCCTTGCATTCCTGGGATAAACCCCACCTGATCATGGTGTATGATCCTTTCAATGTCCTGTTGGATTCTGTTTGCTAGTATTTTGTTGAGAATTTTTGCATCTATGTTCTTCAGTGATGTTGGTCTGTAGTTTTCTTTTTTGTGACATCTTTGTATGGTTTTGGTATAAGGGTGATGGTGGCCTCATAGAATGAGTTTGGGAGAGTCCCTCCCTTGAGTTAATTTTTTTTTTAATTGTGAAAAGTAAGGGTTCGACTCCATTCTTTATGGCTTCAAAACACCATTCTTGAAAAAATGGTCTTGTTGAGAATCATTTGACCAAACATGCGAGGTTTTAATTCGGGGTTCTCTATTATATTCCATCGATCTATATGTCTAGTTTTATTACAGCACCACACTGATTTGTTTACAATAGCTTTGTAATATGTTTGGAATCATGAAGTGTGAGGTCTCCAATTTTGGGTTTTTTTGGGTTTTTTTTTTCAAAATTGTTTTGGCCACTCCATATGAATTTTAGATTAGATTTTCTATTTCTGCAAAAAATGCCATCAGGATTTTGGTAGAGACTGTATTGAATCTGAAGGTTTCTATGGGTATTATTGACATTTTAACAATATTAAGTCTTCGAGTCCATGAGGAAGAAATAATTTTCCATCAATTTGTATATTCTTTAATTTCATTCAGAAAGCAATGTTTTTATAGTTTTGCTGTACGTTTTTTTGTTTGTTTGTTTTTGCCTCCTTGGTTAAGCTCATTCCAGAGTGTTTATTCTTTTTGATACCATTATAATTTTCAGTAGTTCTAACACTTTATATTTGTGGAAACATAAAGATTTTATGCATATAAGATCATGTCACCTGTGAACAGAGGTAATTTTACCTCTTTTCTAATATTTGGATATTTTTATTTCTTTTTCTTGCCTAATTGTTCTGGCTAGGACTTTCAGTACTATGTTAAATAGAAGTGGTAAGAACAAACATCTTTGTCTTGGCCTTGACCTAAGAGAAAAAGCTTTCAGTCTTTCACTACTGAGTGTCATGTTAGTGGTGTTTTATTCACATTTGAACCTTATTATGTTAAAGTCTTTTGCCACTATTCATAGTTTGTTGAGTGTTTTTATCATGAATATGTATTGAATTATGTCAAATAATTTTTCTGCATCAACTGAGATGATCATGTATTTTTTTCTCTTCATTCTCTTAATGTGATGTATTTTCACATGTTGAACAATCTTTGCGTTCTAAGAATAAATCTAAATTGGACATGGTACATAATCTTTTTAATATGCTGTTGAATTATGTTTGCTACTATTTTACTGTGAATTTTTGCATATATATTCCTCAGGGATACCAGCTTGTAGTTTTCTTGCAGTGCCTTGTCTGGTTTTGGTATTAAGAAAGTTCTGGCCTCTTAGAATGTGTTCAGAGTTATCCTCTTCAATTCATCCTCTTCAATTTTTTGAAGAATTTGGGAAGGATTGGTGTTGATTCTTTTTTAAATGTTTAGTAAAATTTACCAGTAAAGCTATCAGGTCCTGGGCTTTTCTTTGTTGGGAGGTTTTTGATTACTGATTCAATTTCCTTACCAGTTACAGTTTTGTTAAAAATTTCTGTTTATTGATAATTCAATCAGTAAGTTGTGTGTTTTTAGGATTTTTTTAGGTGATCCAAGTTTTTATTGTAAAATTGTTAATATAATCTCTTATAATCCTTTTTATTTCTATAAATTTGATGATAATGTTCCCTCTTTCATTTTTGATATTAACTATTTGAGTCTTCAGTCCTTTTTTCTTAGATTGATTAATGGTTTGTCAATTTTGTTGATCTTTTCCAAGAACCAACTCTTCGTTTTGTTGATTTTTTTCTATTCTTTTAATTTTTAATTTTATTTATCTCTGTTCTAATCTTTATCCTGTTTTTTACTTCTGCTGGGTTTTAGTTTAGTTTGTTCTTTTATTTCTAGTTCATGAAGATGTAAATTTAGATTGTCAATTTGAGATCTTTCTTCTTTTTTAAAGTAAGAATTTATAGCTATAAATTTCCCTATTAGCATTGCTTTCACTGTGTCCCATAAATTTTGATGCTTTGTGCTTTCATTTTCATTTGTCTCAAGATATTTTCCAACTTCCCTTGGGATTTCTTTTGGACTCATTGTTTTTTTAAGTGTGTGTTGTTTAACTTCTACTAATTTGTAGACTTTCCAGTTTTTCTTCTGCTATTGATTTCTAGTTTCCTTCCATTGTGACTGAAATGGTACTTTGTATGATTTATATCTTTTTAAATTTATTAACTTGTTTTGTGACCTAACATAGCGGATACCATGGGAAATTTCTCCACTTGAGAAAAATGTGTATTTGAGTGCTGTTTTTGAGTGAAGTGCTCTGTATGTGTCTGTTAGGTCTCACTGGCCTATTGTGTTGCTCAGGTACTCTATCTCCTTATTGATTTGCTGTCTGCCTAGTCTATTCACTAGTGAAAGTGGGTTATTGAAGTCTTCTACTATTATTGTAGAGCTATTTCTGTCTTCAATTCTGCCAATGTTTGCTTCACATATTTAGGAGCTCTGATGTTGACCCTTTTAACATTATATAATTTACTCCTTTGTTTCTTATAACTATTTTGACTTAAAATTTTTGTCTAATATTAGTATAGCGACTGCTGCTGCCTTTTGTTGGCTGCACGGAATATCTTTTCCATGTTTCACATTCAACCTATGTGTGTGCTTACATCTAAAGTGACTCTTTTGTGGACAGTATATAGTTGAAGCCTGTTTTTATATCTATTCTGCCAAACTATGTCTTTTGATTGAGGAGTTAAATCCATTATATTAATTACTGATAGGGAAGAGTGTCATGCATTATTCTGGATGTTTCTGTGAGGGTCATTTTGGATAAAATTAACATTCAAATCATAGACTGAGTAAAGCAGATTGTCCTCCCTAATGTGGAGTTGGAGACCTGAATAGAACAAAAAAAGGTAAAACCCTCTTACAAGTAAGGGAGTGTTCCTTCTGATAGCCCGCCTTGGAACTGGGACATTGGCTTTTTCCTGCCTTTGAACTTGAACTGACCCCAAACAGGTTAAACAAACCTACACCATAACTTGCGAATAAGATTTGTTCTGCTCCCTCAGGAATCAGGAACTAACATCCCACCGTCCCAAAGTGGGAACATAGGCTGTTAACTTCAAGACAGCTGACCAGACAGGGACGGGTGTATGGCAATGGCAAGGGAAAATGCACAAGGTGTTCCTGGCATTTCAGCTGTCTTTTTCCTGAATTCATCATTCGTTTGATTTCTGTAGGCATTTCATTATTTTCTAGGGCTTTGACAAAGTTGGTTTTGTTGATTTTTGCTTGTTTTATGATGTTTCTGTGGGGAGACAGGAGCTCCCTACTCTGCCATTTTGCTGATGTCACTTTTTGGTCACTCTTCATAGTAACATTTTGTGCTTGTGTATGAAAGTTCCTTAAGGTTGGGATCTTTCTTACAGTTGCATATTTTCCAAGAAGTCTTGATTTAAATGCTTATATTTTACCTTAAACTTTCATACGTATAATAAATCACCTCCAAATATGTGTGGCAAACCAAATGAATTAAGAGAAACTACCGTGATAACAGTTCAACACCTTTGAGTCAGTTGAGCTCATAGAATAAGAGAATGAAAACAAAAAGTCTCTTTTATGTTTTTTCTCTTACTTAATCCACAAACCTATATTTAAGGAGTAGTTCACTAAAACTGAGGTTAATAATTGCTTCCTATTGCTCTAATGATTGAAGGGCACCCAGCAGAAGGGCTGCTGGATTCTCCTTCTCACCACTGTTGTCTCTCACCTCACTTAGTGCCAGTTTCTTTGACAAAGACTTGAGTATTTTATTTCAAATAATTAAAGTTGTATACATTTAATCAGAGATAAACTTTAGAAGTTATATAGAAACCAGGGTTTTAACATTCAGTCAAAGTTCAATGATTAATCTAAACCATGCCCAGTGCTGTGGCAAAGCCAAGCCCTTAGATCTTGAGTGTCTTCCTCTTGTTCTTTGTTTTACAATCCTGTGCACTATCCAAAATGGCTTTTCTTTCTTCCTATTGCTATTACTTTTTATAATGTAAAAAGAGAGCATTTCAGTCAAGTAACTCACAGAAGTAACTAATTTTGACTGGAACCAAAAATATTGGAGTTGACCTATATAAAGAAGAAAGGAACAAAAGAAAAACCAAAACAAAAACTGGATCCAGAATGAGGTAGAAAATATGACTAATAAATAGGTGAATGATATTATGCTTAAAGGGAAATTACAAAGCTACAATTGCAAGAACCTATAGAGAAAATTAATATAACAGATGATAATTATGTGTCCTTGGAGTGGAAAGGGAGACAAGTGTAGTGAAAAGACTTGAAACAACTAAACAAAGAGACTTACTTAAGGAGATCTTCAGAAATTGAAATATTTTTCCAAAGTGTTTTCATGTATTTTACTCAACATTGGGTATTTCTAAAGTGGAAGTGGAAATTGGAGATTATCTCCAGCAATCAGTGTAGATCACATATGAATAAAGTGAAACACAGAGAGGTGACCTTGCTTCGTCAAGGTGAAGCTGATTAGCGGAAGAATTTTACCCACAGAGCTGGCCTTGTAACAGCATCAGCAACATTTTCAAGCATATTTTGGCTTAAATGGGAGCTAGGTAATATTCAAAGTGTTTAGATACACTTTATAATAGCACATATTTTGTTGAATGGTAGAAATATTCAAGGTTACAAAAATTCAGGCAAGAATAACATCTGTGGGGCTGGTTTCTGGTCTCAAATTTCTTATATTCTATTTATTCTCAAAAGACATATTAGCTGCTTCTTCTACTCATTTTATATAGAAGAGACCTTCACTGGCAGTCCTCATACATCAGAAAGACCATTTTTTATGATGTTACTTGCCCACCATTGTTTAAATGTAATCCTGCCCTAAAGAAAGGAGAAATTACACAGGGAAAGAATTAGACAAATTAAGGTACAAACAAAACACTGTCCTTCCAACGGTAATATGGAGCTAAACCATGCAAAGAGCGTAGCAGAAAAAAATGAACCATAAAATATGGGTTAATGGAGGGGAAGTTTCCATATTTTAAAAATAAAATTAGCTTAAAGAGGGAATTATCTTTGTAAATGTGGAAAGCAATATTTGTAGAAATAATGATAATATCTGAAGGTAGCATCTCTTTCAAGCAAAGATAAAACTACATCAGGAAGAACTGTTATAAATGAGATGAGTAGAATTGTTAAAAGGATTTACTTTAAAGGTCAATATTCAATTAATGTAATTGCTAGGATACTGACATGGGGCCTGATTTATGGGTATTTGTAGGACTAAAATGTCCTGTTTTTGGAAACCAAAGCGGTTTGCATAGTTTACGTCATGTGCTACAACCTCATATATCCAATCTGATTAGGACTGCAAGTGCCCGTGAGAGCTAGAAAAGCCAGGCTCCCATGTATACGAGGCATGATGCTAAAAAGCAACCCATCAGTGGTCTAAAGGGTATTTTACATACTACCTAAGAGTGTTACATAAGAACTGACAGGTTTGAGATGTGAAAAGGCCATGCAATTGATAAGCCAAGAGTGGGATATGATCACTGCAACTGGAAGAAACAGCTACTTCCGTCTACTAAACAGTCAGTGAATCTTGAAAAACATAAAAATAAGAGTTCTTATTTTTCCCCAAATGCTACTCATTGTCTACAATGTCCAGCTGCTGATGGTGGTCTAAGCTTCTCCCAATTTCTCAAAGTATAAGGATGACTCTGCTGTTATGGGATTGTTGAGAACAGAATTGAGTCAGGGCCCTAGGGAGAGTGTTCTGTGGGGATAAAATAATTAGACAATATTGGACCAATTTGTTTTTATTGCTTTTTTTAAAAATACACACTGGTATACATATACACACACACATATATATATATATATATATATATATATATATATATATATATATATATTATATGTATCTATCTGATCTATCCACCATTTATCTATCATTCATCTAGTATCTATCTGTCTATCTATTTACCTACTTTTAATACCTCTTGTATTATTGCAAGTGTCAGAAACTGATGATCATTTTGTAGGGCTGGAAAAGCAAGCTAGGAAGATTACTTTTAGCCTTTGGACAGAGGAAAATGTAAGTATATCTTTGCTCCCTTGATAATCCAAAGTAACTGGTTAAGGTAAGAGTATCCTCAGGAAAAACTAAAGAGTCAGGGGAGAGATAAAATGAATTTGACAGTAAAAGGGTATTAATTAAATGTTCACAGCCAGAAATAAATTCCCCTTCTATACAAACTCCTCTGGAGCCCTGGATTGTGAGGGGCAGTGGGAAAATATGGGGACTTTAGATACTACTTATTTTGTCAATTAGACTTCATTGCCAATTGAGAGTGAATTTATTATGCAGGCAACAACCTCTCTGGTCTCTAATTTGACAAAAAATGAATGGGATTAAGTACTAGTCACTAGGTAATCTCTAAATTTTAATTGTCCATTCCATTCAATTTTATTGAACATTGTGTCTGGCATATTTAGACAAATCTGGTTTTCTGTTGTTGTCAAATAAGAAAGTCTACTATAATTCTTACAAAAATATGTCTACCTTGTTCATTTATCAGTAATCATGGGTGCCTAATATATACCAATCACCCTGTTCTAATCCCCATTGCTAAGGATTTTCAAAGATAATTAGGATGCAGCCATTTTTCTCCCCTCAAGAAACTTGCAATAATAAAAGCGAGGAAGGTGCAAGTAACTGACAACTCAAGCAAAATCAAAGGCATACTAAGAATTAGGTACAAGCAAATTTCTTTGGGTCACAGCAGAGAAACAATTGCAATGCAGCCGTTAATGGCATGGCCTTGGGGCCCAGTGGAACCAAGCGTGAAACTGTACATCTTAAGCCTCCATAAACTTCAAATGCCTTATCTGTGAAGGGATGATTATGTCCTACTTATGTGACTCAAAAAGATCAAATGCAATTATGCTCCTCTTATGCTTAGTCCCTAGTGGCTGGAAAAGTGGTGGTTCTGTCGATAAGAAAGTCAGTTTAGAGCAGGCAGAGAAGGTAGCTCAGGGATTGAGACTGTTGGCTGTGAGGTAGAATGCAAAATCCACAGGGAACTATGCAGAAGACATACTTTACACATTTTGGGTAAATCACTTGCAAAACATTATGCCATCCCTCAATGTTTTTTATTCTGATTCATGTTCCCACAGCCATCTTCTCCCGTCAATCCTAAGATACAGAATGCAGTGCCGGGAGGGGTGTAAGTAAAATCATGCTTGTCTAGGTACATAGAAATTCTGATTCCAGTTCATTTCACTCACTTCTCCACGGTTTTCTTATCAGTGGCTTGTTTATTCTTTCTGGCCATGAACGTTTAATTAATACCATTTTACTGCCAAATTCATTTTATCTCTCCCCTGATTCTTCAGTTTTTCTTGCTCTGCTGGCATTTCTCTTGCATGTACAAATTCATGCAAATATTATCATTTTCATTTAGCATGCAGTTACTGAGTGGTATCTATATAGCAGACCTTATGGTTGTGAATGAATCAGGGAACACAAAGATAAAATAAGATATAATTTTTGACACCAACACATTTACTGAGCATACTTTTGATCTTTTTAAGCTACTCCTTCACTTTTTCTGCCAAATAAATCCTATACTAACTTTTTCTTCCTTTCACTACTGATTTCCACAGCAAACCCACATTTGACTCCATCTCAGTCCGCATTAGATGGAGAGTCCTTATTTGGGCTTTGTTGTTGAGAAAACAGGGGCATCGGTGAAATATGCCTTTAGGTTGAATGGAAGACTCAAGTGTTGGAGGTGGAATTCCCCAGATACCTTGGAAATCAAATTTCTACTAGAGCTACTCTGCAGAAGTCACCAGGAAGCCCAATGATGGTGCTGAAATGGTCATGGCTAGGCTTAAGGGACATCCTAGTGCCAACCCACATGTGGGCAGCTCCCAATGTCTTCATCTAATGAGGAATCCCACTGGAAGTGAATCATCTTATAAGTCCCTCCATTCAAGGTCTCACAAATCCCTTAAACTTCCTCCCTGTTTATGAGGTCTCTGGAACACAGAGGGGATTTAATCACTTTTCAATTTAATACAAATAGAGAATCACCATCAATAACACATGGTGTTATCATCCATGTCATTACAGATTTGTTTAGTGCCTTTGGAAGACCTCACATTACAGCCCACAGAGCACCATGGGCCCTGATAATGCTGGGAACGGAAAGAAGCAAAATGAACAAATAAAAAGTATTTTAATTGCAGAAAGTAGTTCACCAACCCAAGAGCGTTGTGGGGTTAGACCTGCAAGCTGGCTTGGGGCATGGAAAATTAAAAGAACTCAGATACGGAGGTGGGACGAGCCAGGGGGTGGGAAGAGCCATGTCTTAGGCAGAGCAGAGTCAAAGATGAATCAGATTCATCCCTGAGGCCAACACCTCCTTGCCCATCCCCTCCCCAGTCCCAGCATTCAGGATTTTACTTGCATTTAACAGAGAAGATCTGTTTTATGCTTTTTCAGACATTCGGGCATCTGAGAAGCTACTTCCAAATATTGTAAAAATTGAGGTTAACAGATTAAAGGAGTTCAAATCAAAGTATCAAATTAATTGCCCCTTGAAAATTGAGAAACTGAGTTTAGGAATATCTAATTCAGGATTAAGTACTAAAGAGAACTTCTTTCAATCATGGCAGAGGCATAAATAAAAGAATAGATGACTCACCCGAAGATTTGAGTGATTAAACCCGTGGAAAATGAGTGAGCTTACATACCTCCCATCAATTACATCATGGATATAAATGTGTGCTGAAATCTGATGCCCCCTTTAAGGCTCAGACAAAGTCTTGCTTCTCTGCAGCTCCCTCACATCCCTTCAGTCAGACAAGCCGATTTCCTCCTCCCTGTAATCCTAAGAGTATTTGTTCAATTATTGTATCAAATATGGACGAGAGATTCAGAGGGTAGATTTGGGAATCAAAGAGTGCTATTTAAATTCCAGCTCCAACACTTCCCAGCTCTGTGACCATGGAGAAATAACAATTTCCTTAAGCCCCGAGTCATCATCATATGAAAAATGAAAAATGAGGGCAATAATGAATCACGTATCAGCCAGGCTGATAGTCAGGCATATCAGCTGTTCACACATTGAATAGTTCTGCCTGAGGGTGCCTGCCACTCTGGTTACCCAGGACCCCTATATACAAGCTACAATGGCAACTAAAGTGTTAACAGCTGGCATGGGCTTTAGGGGTGTCCACACTGTAGCCTTCTGATTGGTGGTACCTCTGCCCTATGAGTTGTTAGATATTTTAAATATTACCCCCGTTTCTTGCAAATACTAAAAGGCCTACTGTTTCCCTGATACTGAGCAAATGCATGGTGTCTAGGATGGTAATTTTTGTTGCTATAACAAAATATCATTTGTAATTTATCATTAGTTTTTAAGTCTGTCCACTTCTCCCATTTTATTGTGACTTCTTTTCACTGCATGTTATGTTATCTCAGTGACTAACACAGTGTTGTTCACAGAGTAGGCACACAATGAGTGAACACTGAATTAAAATAAAGGGAAATTATCCTGTAGACCTTAATACTGCCATCCTGTAAATAAATCACCATTTCGATCAACTTATTTCTTCATATGAGTGGCTTAGTGTCTTGCCATAATAGCTTTCATATCATTAGTGGGGGAATCTATGGTATTACACATGGTAGAATCTTTGTGAGAAACCAGATACAAAATCACAACTATCTTGATCTTTAGGTGTGGGCTTTCTCAGATGTAAGTTGGTTTCATAACATCAAAAGATGTGGGCTCAGCCTTGCATAAACTCTTGATTGCCATGCAACCAGATGTACTATGTCTCCTCTAGATCAATCCCACAAGCCAGAGATTGAAATATCAACTACAGAGTCAACATATTATATATGAAGTGATATGTAAGTAGCAAGCAATTTGGACAATTACTTTCAATGACTGCAATATATTCTCCAGCAAATCTACACTGGGAGCCAACAATAAGGAATTTGTTGAAGAAACACGGACAGCACTGGGATAAAGGACAGAGAATCACTGTTATTATCTTCAACAATCACAATGGCCACCGATGTGAAATCCAAGCTGTCAGCTGGAAAGCTTTCTTCAGTCCACTTTAACTCAGCCATTTGTTAAATCCTGCCCGTCGCTGGTTTCTGGGCTCCAGAAGACAGCACAAAAGAGGAAGACTGCTTACCCTTTATGGAAGTAACGGTTGCACTTTCAGCTGAACCAACCTTTAATCCAGTGCTGACGCTAAGTGATCTGTTTATGTCTCTGATCCCCACTCTTCTACCTCCCAGACACAACATGGACTTGACCTTCCTGTTTGTTTCAGCTTTAATCAACAGTCTCCATGAGTTTCTTCATCGACCACCTTACCTATGTTCCCCCACTTATTCCATGGATACAGCACACAGTTTTCCCCATCTGGGGGGAGGACCCACCTGTCATTCTCAGTTTTTCTTTATGTGGAATTTGGTCCAAGTCTAACAGCCAGAGTCTTTATTATTAACTTACTGATCTCTTTTAAGCCCACTCCCCACCTAGAACCAAGAATCGACCTTACAGTTTATTGAAAAATGTCCTGCCAGAATCATATATATCATCCACTTAAGCACAATTATTCTATTGATTCTATATTAAGAGAATTTTGCTACAGAAATGTCTGGTTTTGCTTTTGGATGTTATGCTTTTATTGTTTTCTTGAAAGAAATTGTGTGAACGTTTTTATTTATGATAGGAAAGCAATTCCTTTTAGTAAACACACTACTGTTTTTATTTTATCATTTTGAAAATGTTAAAATTGCTCCATTTCACAAACCAAAAGTGGCACCTTCAGCATAACAGAGACTGTTCATAGGTCTCCAATGCTTCAAGTAAATGATGCATAGTAAATGTTTAATCAAAACAATTAACACTAATTTTAAAAATGTATAAAGTGATTATTATAACATTAAAAAAGAATGCCCTATTAAGTTGGTGACACTTTCCATTTTTCTGTATTTAATTTTCTATGTTATGCATCAATTGATTTTTTTAAAATTGAATTATCCATAATTTTAAATACATTTTGTTTATTCTTGTTTATTATTAAACAAATCTCTTTAAATTGCTTATTGCCTGTCAGCTTGAAATACAATCACGTATAGATGTTTAGAACTCTGTGTTCCAAAGATCTTTTTTTTTTTTTGGTAAATATACATGTCACAGATGTTATAACAAGACTGTGTCATTGCTAATTACACTTATCACAGCTGGCAATTTCTAAAGTCATTTTTTTGCTGCCCATGTCTTTCTTGCTACATGAAACCTACTTTTTCAAAACTGCTGATTGCCATAATCTACTAAAATATTCTGACATCCACCTGTATCCATTTCCTGCTTTCCTGCCAAACTCCATGTGTTTTGGTTTTGATTACTCATCAATGCAGATTCTTCTTTAATATTCTCTTCATGACTCTTTCTAAATATTGAAGAAGTGATCACCAAAGCAAATATTCCGGACACCCCCAGATTATTAAAAAAAAAAAAAAAGAAAACTAGGAAAATGGCAGCTTCAATCTGGGTGTTTAAATGTGTCTAAGCTCCTTATTTGAATCACTGAAGTTATAGTGTGAGGGCAAAAACTTGCATTTGAGCTGAAAATTGGCTGAAGATGCCATTATGTAGTATACAGTTTGCTTACAGTTTGCCAAAAGCAGTGCAGGGTCTAGGAAATAGGCAGAAAGTACAAGGAGGGAATAACAAAGCCTCACAGTGTCACTGCTTCATCTAAAGACAGTACAAGGAAAGGATGTGACCAGGGCTTCTAGACCAGACAATGCGTTGTTTGTGTCCAAACTCTCAGAACTGACACTTCAACATTTAAAATCTAAAGGACAAATTAGTACCATAGAATTTATCATAAGGGACATTTACTATTACACAAGTTAAATATGAAAATTAAATATAAAGCCTATTATATTTTTCTTGAAGAAAACAACAGTTTAATTAACATATTTTTGACAACAACTGTTGAAAAGTTATACCACTTTCTAATTGCTGGTTTTTGACATATAATGACTTTTTCATTCCAAGACACATTAAATAAATACATATAGAGAGTGATATTTGGACATTATGATTTCAGACAAAGACACAACATAACTCAGTTTCCTGTGAGTGAGAGACTATCCTGTGGAAAAAAATTGAAATATGTGCCGTATCTAGATGAACCTAAATATTTTGTTTTGCATATTGACAACAGAGAGAGGGGGATGGAGAAGATGTGTTTCTGGGATCTTCAGGGTGTTGTAGGGATGTATTATTTCCACATGTATATAGGCTTTTTCATGTTTAGCCTTTACTTTGCCTACAGAAAAAGACATTTTTCTGTATTATACACAATTTTGTTTCCTTTAAGTGCAGTTTGAATACAAGATGACCACAGACCTTAAAAACGTTAAATAATGGGTTCAAAATGCTTTCACATCTGCTGTGGCCTTCTTAAATGGAATGTGAACACAGATTAGGGCAAGAAAACTTTGATGTTGCTTTTTTTTTTTTTTTGATCCTAAGTTTCCAATTCTTTTAAAGATATAAGGAACTTCTTCTAGTGTAAATTGCCAGCTTCCCATTCCCCGCCAAAAAAATGATCATCAAACACAGCTTTGAGCTGAAGCTAAAAGTGGATCACCCACTCTTCTTCAACTTCTTTGCACCCCCTCCACCAAAGACCACATACCATCAACATTCTTCTTTCTAGTTTGACAAGTTCAAGAAATGGTCCCTACGTAACAAATTGGGTGCATGTTCCTTTGAATGGTTATCACTTTTGTAAAGTTTTCTCCATTCTTTAATTGATAAAATTTTATCACAGTAGTAACAAAATTCATTATAATTCTTCCCGTTAAAATTAACAAGGATAAAATTTCAGTTTAATGTAAGAGGACGTCACTTAGCAAGATCTTGAGGGGCAGTGAAAGTGTTTTTACAGGGATACATACATAACCCACACAAGAGAAGTTTCTTGGGGCTCTGGAGGTTATTTCTATTTTCAGACATGGCTTGGGTTTACCGCAGGAAGAAGGTGGGCTATTCTGCCATAATTCATGCTGTTCTATTCTTCTCCTGTCTTTGGGGACTCTCTGGTTATCAGTGTTTTTCCTCTATGTTTCTCATCTTTTCCATACTGTTCTTTTCTTCTGAATGTTAGGAGTTATGTCTTCCAAGTTGCTCCTAACATTCTCAATATATTGATCTGGTTTCTGTTTTCCAGTGCAGTGAAGCCCATTCTACTACTCTTTCTTAGCCAACTTCCTTTCATTTCAATATGTCAACTATTCATCACATTAAAAACTTTTTTCAGGAGTCTCTGTTTACTAAAATTGATTTGAATTCATCAGACAAGTAGTGATTAAAATTACTTTTTTCCCTTAAAAAAGGATTCCCCCACAAATATACCCTCCCTCCACACTGTGAGTGCAGTGTTTCATTCTTTCATATATTAGAGAATATTTTCACAAGCCCACATTATTGTTCTTTATTGCTTTGGATAAAGAGAAATTCGTTTCAGAACAGGTTTTGCATAAACACAAGGCAGCTGCATTCTCCCTGAGTCCTTTCAACATTTCAAACATGTTAAGAATGGAGAAATAGGTCTTGAAAAAGATAGATAGTGAATATTAGAAACAATCAAAAGGAGAATTAAGCCTACTATTTTGTTTTACACATCATTCTGAAAAATAATCACTCTTGAGTAAAAATAAGTTAGATAAATAAATTTAAATTTCAACATTAAATAACTGCAAGTAAGAGATGGACAGAAAAAAAGTATAATAATGATCTTTCTTTTTTTTGACTAGTTTTGCCTTTAGAGGAGTTAACGAACATGCTTTTTTCTTAACTAAAAAATAGCTTTATATGGGACTTCCTTGGTGGCACAGTGGATAAGACTCCACACTCCTAATGCAGGGGGCCTGGGATTGATCCCTGGTCAGGGAACTAGATCCCACACACATGCTGCAACTAAGAGTTCGCATGCCACAACTAAGGAGCCTGCCTGCTGCAACTAAGGAGCCCGGCTTCCACGACTAATACCCGGTGCAACCAAATAAATAAATAAATATTTTTTTTAAAAATAGCTTTATAATTTTTTGCTAATAAAATAATGCATGCCTATATATTTTTAAAATACTACAGAATATATAGACACTTGAAAGCATAAAACCACACATTTTAGTGAATTTCATTCTGCCTTTTCTTCTTTCTATTTCTACACACACACACACACACACACACACACACACACATATACATGGCCATACAATTTTAAATAAATGGGATCATACATGCAGCTTATATACATATATATATGTATATACATATATATACACATATACAAATTTGAACATATTTTCACATAGAAACACATAAACCTATAAGATCCTTTTCAGTGCAAATAATTCTATAGTTTGAATATATACCAATTTTCTCAAATAGTCATAAATAAAATTACATTAAAATTGTTTAAAAATTTTGTATGTTCAAACTATGCTTTGTTGAACGTCTTCATGCATGCATCTTTGTGAACTTCTCTGATTATGCATTTAGGATAAATTCAAAGAACTGAAATGTCTTGAGCAAAGTAACATACACTTCATATTTTGGTAGAAATTACTATTTTCTTTTGAAATGCTGAGCCACTTTTTGCTCTCATTCGTAGTACTTAAGAGAGCTTGTCTCCACATGACTTTGCCAAACAGATCATTTTATATCATTTTATTCTTTATCCATTATTTTATAGATACAAAGTATTATTTTATTTGTATGTCATTTTCTTGAATTACTAGTTGTAACCATTTTTTGTAAGTTAAGAGAATATTCTGGTTCTTTAATGAATTGGCAGTCCATGCCTTTTGCCAATAATCTTATTGGTATATTTCTCTTTGTGTACGGCATTGTATCTATGAAGAATATTAATCTATTGTGAAATTACCTAATAAAATAAGTAAGTCTAGTAATCAGAGATATTTCTACATTGGTGAGAGAGTGCAAATTACAAAATTTTCTGCAGTTTGATTTAGTAATATGTAACAGAGTTTTAAACATATGCATTCTAGGGTGACACTTGTAAATATACTTAAATGAATGTATCCTAAACGTATTCAAAGATCCATGTAAAAAATACATGAAAGAGATATTCATGGAAGCTATAATTAGAAATAAAAGGTTAAGGGATTTATGCATAAATACTTCAGTTTTTTGTTACTACTTAAAATGTTATTTTATAAAATTTTTATATCCCAATTGTCCCTTGTTGATATATGGAAAAGCATATTAATCTCATATCTTGTTACTTGGTATGATTGATTATTATTTCTAGGAGATTTTATTTGATTCTTTATGCTTTCCTACCTAAACAATCATGTCATCTGCAATTAAGGACAGTTTTATTAATTTCTTTCAATCTATATATTAATTTGTTTTGTTATCTTGTCTTATTGCACTAGATAGAACTTTCAGTTTGATATCAAATGAGAATGGAAAAAGGGGGCATTCTTGCCTTGTTCCCCATCGTATAAAGGAAGAGTTGATCTCTCTCCACTAATTAAGCATGATATTAATTGTAGTTTTTTCATATATATTCTTTATTGTGCTAAGGAACTTTCCTTCTACTTCCATTTTTGAGATTTCTTTTACCATAATCAGTGTTGAATTTTGTCAACTGCTTTTTCTCCATTTATTGATATGATCTTATTTTTTTAAATCTGTTAATATGACAAAATACAGATTGATTTATGAATGTATATGATCAATATATTGAAAACTAAAAACTCTGATTAAAGAAATCAAAAGGACCTACTGTAAATGGAAAGCTATTTCACATTCAGGGATTTGAAAACACACTGTTAATATTTCTGAACTTGATCTATAGATTTAATATAATGCCAATAAAAAAATCCAAGTTTTTAATATATCTGTATCTATTTTGTGTGTGTGAAACCAATTCTAAAATTTATACTGAAAGTCAAAGGACAGAATAGACAAAACAATAGCAAAAAACAAAGTTGGAGGACTCAAACTGCCCAATTTCAAGATTTTGTACAAAGAAGCTATAATCAAGACAGTGTAGTATTGGGAAAAGAACACATACATAGAGCAATAGAACTGTATAGAGAGCCAAGAATTCAGCCTATACAAGTATAGACACTGATTTTTAACAACGGAGCAAGCCAATTCAATAGAGATATTGTATTTTTAACAAATAATTCCAGAACAACTAGGCATCTATGTGCAAAAACTGAATCTAGACACAGACTTTACACCTTATACAACAAATAACTCAAAATGGGCTATAGATTTAAATGTAAGATGCAAACCTATACAACTTCTAGGAGAACACCTCTGCTGCCTTAGATTTGCTGAGGAGACTTGTACAAGACCAAAGTGTGACTCATGAAAGGAAAAATAGATAAGTTGGACTTTGCTAACATTGAAAACAAAACAAAACAAAGCAAAAAAAAAAAAAAAAAAAAAAAAACCTGCTGTGTGAAAGTCACTCTTAGGAGAATGAAAAGACCATCTACCATTTCATCTACATGAAAATGTTTGTAAAGTACATGTATGATAAAAGATCTGTACCCAAAATATGCACAATGAAGAACATTAAAGACTCAAGAATTCAAAAATAAGAAAATGAATAATTTAAAATAGACAAAATTTATATAGACATTTCACCAAATAAAATATACGGGAAGCAAATAACCATATGGGAAGATGATCCACACCATTTTTATGAGGGACATGCAATTAAAATAAAAGTGAGTTTTCATTACATAACTATTAAAATGGCTAAAATTCAAACTGACACTACCAAACGCTGACGAGGTTGCAGAACCATAGGAATTCTCATTTAATATTGGTGTTCAGGCAAAGTGATTTAGTCATTTAGGTTTGACAGTTGTTTTCAAAACTGAATACACATTTTCCATAAGATCCAACACAGGAGCTCCTTCATATTTCACTTACTGATTTGATAGTTTTTGCTGCTCAAAGACCTGCACACAGATGTTTATAGTAGCTTTATTGATAGTTGTCAAAAACTGGAAGCAACCTGGATACTGGATACTTTTCAATAGGTGAATGGATAAACAAATTGTGGTGCATGAGTAAAAGGGAATACTATTCAACGATTAAAAAGAATGAGCTGTCAAGCCATGCAAAATTGTGAGTGAATCTTAATGCAAATTGCCAAATAAAAGAAGCCATGCTAGAAAAGTCATATACTGTATGATTCCATTTATATGACATCCTGGAAAAGGGAAAACAGTGAAAAGATCAATAGTGCCAGCATTTGCCAAGGTGAATAGGTGAAGCACAGGGAATTTTTTAGGGTGGTGAAACTATTCTGTGTGACACTCTAATGGTGGATATATGACACTATACATTTATCAAGCCCCATAGAACCTTCCATCAGAATGAATAAATCTGAAGGTATGAATTTTCTAAAAAATCATTTAGGAGATTGGGCAAGCCTAGGATGAATGCAGACTGTGACAAAGACTATAGCTGCATTATAAATACCTGGAATAACCTCATTGGAGGGAATAGGAGGAAACGTTTCTGACCTAAGGAATTCTGGAAATTGGTAGAGAATGTAAGCCTTATAACAAAAGGAACTGCACATAGTCTCTATTCTGGTAGATAAAATTGTTTCCCAAGGGGGTGTGGATTAGCGCTTCTAACAGGAGTGTACTGGAATCAAACCACTAAGTAAATGATGACAGTTCTTGGGAACCAAGTTTCTCACTGTTGGAGTGAAAGATTACAGAGAGAAGTGTAAAATAATCAATGAGCTAACAGATAAGAGTTGGAGACATCAGGATGAACTTATGTTTAGCTTAATATGGATAAAGACAGATCCATGCAGAAATACTTACAGATACGTGTATATACATGGGTTAGTATGACTACAAATATGTTCTTGTACTGTCAGCTGGAAGAGCCTACAAACAATAACACCCCAGTGACAGCAAGCACCCCAGCACCCAGAGATTGGTTTCCAAGTACCATTCTTCAGTGGAAGGAACCAGGGCTCCTTGGAGAAATGGCTGATTCTCAGGATGGAGCATGGTATACACATGATGAGCCTGGAGCATTGCACAGTGCCAAAAACAAGGAAGTTTGCAAAACTAGCAAATAGTGCAAAACACAGCACTAGGGAATGACATAGGGACCCAGGAGCCATATGAAAAAGTTTGCAATGATGAAAGGTTGAATAGTTTGAGCAACAAATAAATAATGTAATACTAGATTACAATACTAAGTATAAATAAAAATCCATGGGCCCATACTGATATAAATAAATGTTGTAGTAAATTAATAAATGGGGGATAAGTGACAAATCTCTCATGCAGAAGAATGACACATAATTTATGCAGATTACTGTCCCCTCAAGAAGTAGGCATTACTCCCCAACCTTAACTGTGTACTGGATATAGTGAAGACTTTCTAAAGAGCAGTCACCTTACAGTGGAGAAATCTGACACTATCTCAGCCAGGTGATCAAGGTCAAGGTCAACAGTGCTAAGACATATTGATAGTATGTAACCTTGATATGATCTAATGTGATGGTTCTTTACCTCTGTGGTCTTCCTGTCAAAACTCACAATCCCAGTCTAATCATGCGAAAAATATCAGACAAAGCCCAGTTGAGGGACATTCATAACATGTATATTTTCTCAGTTTGTAAGCCATTTCTCAGTCACAGTTTACAAATTTACCTTAAAATGTCACCAACATTCAACATGGTTCTGCAAAGCATGACAAGTCTACAGCTCTCATCCCGAGCAACTCACCCGGTGAATTTGACAAAACCCTGGTTACAATCCTGTTCAATTAATCAAACCCTTGGATGTTGTGCTGATGTCAAGTTGCTGTAATGGTTTCTCAATGTTTCCCTTCAGTTTCTGCACATATCTCAATATGGAGCAGTAACGCTCGAAGGGACACTGTTCAAGTGGGGACATCACTGTAGCCACTGAAGGCCACCTATCAGCTCAGCTGGGCATCTGGTTCTACTGCCAGGAACCCTTTACCCACTACTGTCCCTGGCAGTGGCACACCTCTCTGTCCTGATGTGATAGAGGTGACCCCAGAATATGCTTTCATCTCTATATCCCTTGATTTGAATTGAAATCTCACATTCCTTTGTATCTGATTGGCAGAACCCAGCATGTATCCCAGCAGCAAAGAGTCTGAGAACTTAGTTCCTGAATTCTCCTAGAGGGAAGTCAGGACTCATATCATCAGGAAACTCTACAAACACAGGGATGATTTTCAACAGAGAACAACTGTGTAGCCAAAAATGGAGAATGGATCTACTGTGGAGGTTATAAAAGGAATCCAGGGGGGAAAAAAGGATGGCATGTTAACTTAGGGAGGTGGGGTTGAAATGGAGAGGAGTAGCATAGATACATAACAAAACAATGGAGACAGTATGAAAAGATAAAAAGGGATAGATTTGAGGTGGGGTAAAAAGAGTCCAGGGAACATCAAAGAAAGTGCCTCTTCTGTGGCGTGTCCACCTACATGCATTATGGCGCCATCCACACAGAGAGGGAGCTTAGGATGGGTAGGGGGTAGTGCTTTTGTTGTACTTTGTATGGTGGGAGAAGCCAGGGAGAAGGCTGGCTTCAATTTGGGGCATACTAATATAATTGAACTAAGGAAGCCTAAGTTCCAGTTAAAAGTCTGGCTCTAACTGTCACCCTGGCACTGGATTAGTAACAACTTTTTTTTTCCATTATGGACAAGTTTCTGTCTTCTCGGCAGCCCCTCTGGAACGTCCTCAGAGCACAAGTTGGTATTGTCCACTGCTGTGGAGGTGCCCAGCACAGTCTAGACTCCCCACAAGGTCATGTTAAATAAATTATTTTCTACCTGCCTCCTGCCACATATCCCAACTCAGACATCATTTAAACTCAAACTTTTCAAAAACTTTCCCTTGAATCCATGTTTCATTGGGATGGTATGAAGAATAGGTATTTTATTCATCTAAATCGTGCCCAACGGGAAAGGTTCTTTTATCACCACAGATATTTAGTAGACTAACAGTTTCTAGAAACCCAAAGTGAAATAGGTATTTACCTTTGGTCTAATCTCATCACTACAAAAAGCTAATTTAGAGATTGTTCACCTCTAAAGTCATCTCCATCAACAGAATGGAGAGGGGGTGGGAGACCAAAGGCATGCAAGTGTGGGTTGATGCTTTTTCTTCCATTTGGCAACCCCAGTCATGCAAACTAAAGATGGGTGTATTGAAATGGTGTGGAAACATACATTCGTTTACATTTTCCAAACAAATGACCTCCTGTAGGTAACTTAGACAGCCACATTTTTCACTCTCACCTTTTGGTTTTCTCTCAGGCCACTCCAATCACCATTTAGACAATTAATCAGAAGAACAGGCTATGCCTAATCGTTTTCATTGCAAGACTGCCAGATATGATCTCTGCCCAAATCTTTTCTCTGGTTTGATAAGTTGCCTTTTAAAAAAGGACAAGTCTTGTGCTTTATAGAGAGTAGTTCTTAAAATGAAAAAAAAAAAAGAAAAAAAAAAGATTTGTATGTAAAACCTACTGGAGTCTTGAGTTTTTACCAAGTCAGGGGAAGAGTGGACAGTGGGGCAAAAGCCCGGCTTCTAAACAGGGAAAGGAAGAGCTTTTGCAGAAAGTAGAAAGCTTTGCCCTGTTCAAGGTGGTGGCAGGTTTATGCTCCTACCAGGTTTCCCAGGGTTGAGCAGAGGCTACATCCTGCCTTCCAGGAGCTCCAGAAAAGTAAACATGAAAAATGTTATGTCACCCTTTCTCCAAACAGCACAAATCAGAGTGAAATTTGTTGCTATATTTAATTCTAGGATCATTTACCTATCTGCCCTTCTTTTAGTAACTTTCAGGCTTTGATTTGTTGTTTTTTCTGGGGTGGTGAGAGGAAGCATTTGCCTCTTTTCCTCCCAGGCTTTCAATGAAAACTCTAAAGGTAAGGCTGCCTTAATTAAGTTGCAGATGTAATCATCAGAGTTTGAGTCAATAAAAATGACATGTGTTGGCATTACGTAGAGTCCCTCTGAACCTTGTATGGAGAGGGAAGTGCCCCTTGCCACCTGCCCTGCAGGTCTGGGAATGAAGGCCACAGGAAGGTGGGCATGACCATGTGCAGAGGCTCCCCTTAGATTAGGGTTCTTATTTCCAGAAGTGAGGGAGAAAACATGCAGTCCAGTGCTATATCTCACTGTTCGAGATGCTTCCACAAAACCTCTGCAGCTTGTATGAAAATGTGCAACTTCCCAAGGCGACTGCCATGCTGCTGGTCCCTGAGAGGCCACCCACGTCCAAGTCCCAGACCTTCCAGGAGTCACTCAAGGGGCCCGGCCCCCTTTGCAGCATGAACAGTCGTGTTCACGGCTCCAGATCCGAGATGCAATTTGAGACACACATAATGTGTAATGAAACAGGTTGTTGATTGAAGTGAGTAATAAAAACACCAGCAAGTGTATCGCCTTAGGCTACCAACAAATAAAACTTCGGAAAGAGGCAATAAGAGATCAGTGTGGTGACTGTTCATTTTGCATCCGCTGCAAGTTGAGATGGGTGATCTGTCTCATATCCCACTATTTGGTTAAACGTCGTCTGCTCTCACATATTTTTAAAGTGAAATGTACTTGTTGTAAGGGTCTCTTGACTTGCCTCGAGAATGAGAAGCCCATCAGCTTGTAGGAGGATTGGAATAGTAACACCAGGCATTGTAAGGAATTAAAATGACTGTAGATACTGGTTATGTCACTATTCACAAAATGTGTACAATAAGACCCATGTGGTCTTATGTTTGAAATATTAAAAGAGAAAAGAAGATACAATGCTTGTTATACAAATCATGAAAAATAGAGTGTGAGAGGGCCTGAAATTGGAGACTCCAAGAGCTTGTAAGAGGGGGTTTATGATAAAGAAAAACAATCCTTTTGTAATCTGGATCAGTCAGTTTTTATTTTTATTTATTTATTTATGTTTTGGCTGTGTTGGGTCTTCGTTGTTGCACACGGACTTTCTCTAGTTGCGGCGAAGGGGGGCTACTCTTCGTTGCGGTGCACGGGCTTCTCATTGCGGTGGCTTCCCTTGTTGCAGAGCACAGGGTCTAGGTTCGTGGGCTTCAGTACTTGCAACACATGAGCTCAGTAGTTGCGGCTTGTGGGCTCTAGGGCGCATGGGTTTCAGCCATGCGTGCTCTAGTGGTACGCAGGCTCAGTAGTTGTGGCTCGTGGGCTTAGTTGCTCCACAGCATGTGGGATCTTCCCAGACCAGAGCTCAGACCTGTATCCCCTGCATTGACAGGTAGATTCTTAACCACTGCACCACTAGGGAATTCCCCAGATCAGTCAGTTTTTGAAGTTGGTAATCATGAATAGCTAAAAAATATATATTTATCTATATTTAAATACATTGTTAAATAAAATTTACATAAAGGTCAGAGTAAAATTTATATTTGATATTTCTATATATTTGGTACCTACATTCCCCAATTTCTCTATTGTGTGTTGATCTTGTCACATCTGTCCTCATTTCTGGGTCAATGCCAAGGGAAGCACAGGAAAAGGTAGAGAAGAGATTTTAACACGATTGGAATCCAGACTCTAGGACAGAGAGTCACAACACCAGGGGTTTATTATGCAGGGGACAGGAGGGGCTGAGCCTTTTCAAGTGTAGGATTGCTCTCTTCAAGTGCAGGAAGGCAGAAAGGGATGGGAGTGATTTGGGGTGAATCCGATGAACAGGAAGAGAAGAGAATTGTGGAGGAGTTTGCTCTTCTATCGTTCTCAAGCAATAATCATGGACCATTCTTTACTTTGCCAGCCATGCTTCCAGATTCTGGGCATAGGAAAGTAAAGAAAAAAGAAAAAAGTTCCTACCATCACAGAGCTGACCTTGGGGAGAACAAAAGGGAAATGAAATGGATGGGCTGCCAGACCGACAGCAGCAGAACCCCCTGTAGCCTAAAGACTTTCTGTCCCAGCTCAAAAGCTGATGGCCATTTCTGACAATCCTTTAGAGTTTTGGTTAATAAGTATTGACGCAGATGCTTACGCGGTGTAAAAATTTATGTCCACTGTATCATCAAGTGTCTAAAGTGTTACGGATCTCAACACACTTTATTTTTTCTGTATGTTGCTTTTTGCCTTGGGTTTCACTGTAATATTAATCTTTCTTCACCTTCTCATTTCTTCTGCATTTCCCTGATTTGCTGTGCCTGCTTCGCTTATTTACTTTATTTTACATATGGCTCTTTTTAAAAAAAATTTACATGTGGCTTTTGCAACTAATATGTAGTGGTATTTTAAAATTTGTTAATGCAGTCTCTTTTTCCTATCACCATCATGTATATTTTATTTTTGTGCTTTTCTCTGTCGTTTGGTTTCATAATTTCACTTTGTGAACCCTGTAGGCGTAGTGTGTGTGTGTGTGTGTGTGTGTATTTGCGTACACATGTATGTAATATTGGGCACAAGTTTATTGTCTAATTGTTAACAAAGAATTAAAGAACATCTCTAGACTCTATTATCCTGTAGTAAAGCAAATAAACAGCAACAAAAAAGACAACATTCATATAGTTTTCCAGTGGCCAATCTCTCTTGGCTCAAATTTTAATTGTTTATCTTGAGAGTTTAGACACTATAAGTATTAAACTTTTGTGTTTTTATACTGTAACTCCACAAGTAAGAGAAATTGTTTAAGTTACTACATGAATCACCAAGAAGAATTTAGTCTACCTGCAAACTTCTGGGATGATGAAGGGGTGGGAAAGGGCAGGAAATATTGACATCGACATTATTGAAATATTGACATCAACATTATTTTGATATCAGATAGGGGCTGATTCAAGAGGCTGGAGGGCTGGTGGAAATCTCAATTGTGTGTGTCTTCTGTAATTTGATTAGGGGCAGAATAAAGCAAATGTGCTCAAATATTACTTCCGTTTAACACATTCATATTTTAAGTGTTTCCCCTTTTATGTTTAGGATGTTTTCCTAAGCCCCCGTTGGATTTGTTTATTCATTCATTTCTGTTTAATCACCTCTGACAGACAGAAGGTCGTTTCCCATGAATAGACTGAGGAGATCTGCCCGATTGCTGTCGGATGCTCTCACTTAGAAGGCTGGTGGCTGTAATTTTCTTGGTTCCTTCCTCATCCAGGCAACCTGGATAGAGAAAATAATGTGGGTAGTCATGACAGGACAATTTCATCTTCCCCAGCCTTCCTGTCTGTGGTTGAAATGGCTGCTTTAGAGGTTAAAGAGTTTTGTTTTGTTTTTTTCTTTAATTCAGCATTGGCTTTGCTCATCATCCATGGAAAGAGGATAGCATGATTATGTCTGCTCTCCATCGATACATCCCTGCATACTATAGAAAAAGTCTGTTACATCCAGGAATAGCTCTGCCATATCTGGGCTGTAATCTCTTCATGGTTTTCTGTGTAGCATCAACAACTTCCCAGAGCCACTGCTCTAAACTGGTAGAGACTGCAAAAGCTAAAGGAATTTACGTTTTTTTCTCAGTATCTTACTCAACTCCTCAGCCCCTCAAATTACAAGGTCTGCGATGTCTGCGTTCCACCAAACTATGTCTTCTCAGCCAGTGGACAAGGAATTTCTGCAAGTAAGACCAAAGTATTCTTCTGAAATTTCTAAATACATTACTCATCACACCTAAGTGAGCAGTAATTGCTGGCCATTATTTTCATTTTTATCTCATCAGCTTTGCTCAGATGCCTCTCTCAGAAATCTTCCCTATTTCTTGCCCATGACTGCACTGTTCTCTAGTTTGAAGTTTAAGGTTGTATCTGGAATCTGAGCTGGATGGGGGAAGCAAAAGACAATGGGCCTCAGCTCATGCTGTCATGGTAACCAGAATGGACTGTGAAATGGGGGTTCGAGTACTAATGATAGCAGTTTATCCTAGGAGCCAGTATTTATTAAAAAGTAACAGATTCTGCAAGGAAAATCTCATATTTTAAAAAACAGAATAGTATTAGTGGAATATAAGGATGCTGCCAAATACACAGATTAGTTTTACTTTTGGCAAATAATCTTTCAATTTTGTTAGAGATAGATAACTCAGGTAGAGATATGTAAGCTTAAAATCGATATTACTAATTATATGACTAATAGCAACTAGTGAGAAAAAGTTTGTGTGCTTTGGGATTCTATCCTTGGTTTATACTGCTAGGATATATTTATTTTTATTTGCATAAGGGTGAAATGGCCAAAAACAATTGGAATTGATAATGATTGGAGACTGATCCTGTTATGATGGATTGTGTAGGATTTTAAATAAGATAAATAATTTGAAGGAAAGGTCAATATCGTACAAATTATTTTTAACAACAATAAACACAAGTAATCACCTTTGGCTTCAGGGGAAAATATCACAGTAATGAAGAAAACATCATTCACTCATTAATCTCAGAAAAAAAATTTATTCTCCAATGTGTCAGAAACTATACAAGGTGCAAGGAATACATACATTGTGTCTGTGCCCTGAAGGGTTTCACAATTAGTGAAAGGGATGGATTTATATGAAATGCCAGACACTACAGTGAAATGTGTGATGCTAGATATTTCTACAGGGTGAATTAAGAGAGAGTAGAATGGGGGAATTAACTGTTTCAGGGAGGGGGCAGTCAGAGAAAGGAGTCTATTTTGGATCATAGTTTTACTGACTGGATGCCATCTAAATTTCCTCCCAGCTCTGATATTTATGAGTCTACTAATGGAAACAGCTAGGGACTCACATTGATAAGACTGTTTGTATTAAGTGTTTATTAAGGATATTTACAATTACTGATAATGGTTGAGCATTGGATATACATATTAAATGTATGAGCACATCTATCATCATATATATATATATCAGACCTCTATTTTGAACTCTGGGCTCATAAATCCAATTACATACTTGCCATCTTTACTTAGTTGTCTCCAAATGTTTCAGGATATCATGAATTTCTGTTACTATTTTCTTTAAAGTAGTATTTAATTTCCAGGTCTAGCCTAGATTCTATTAAAGGGGATTGATAATGGTAATGATGATCATGGTGATAATGATGGTGATAGTGGTAGTAATGATGATGATTATGATTCCATTTTTCTTTTTAAATACATACAGTCTAAGAAAAACAGTTTTATTTTTTTTTAAATAAATAAATTGGGATCAGAGCAGTTAAGTAACTTTTCCAAGATGGTACAGCTAGAAAGTTACAGAGAAAGGCTTTGAACTCAAATCCATATGATTTTGAAGTTATTCTGAGATTACTCTCTCATTAAATAAGTGACTACCATTTCTTTACCAATTACAAATTTATCCTCCTACTAGTTTACCCTTCCAATAGGTAAGGTTTATTGAGACATTCAATCATCAAATTGCCCTGTCTTTCTGACAGGATGATTCTAGAGCAAGTTCCCACTTTCTTAGGCTCTTCCCCAACCAAAGCCTAATGGTGTCCTGTGATGTACGATATCTCTCACTGCAACAAATATCAAACCCAGTTGTTCAACTACAGATGTATTTCTGGTAGTCTTTGGCTAGAGGACATCTACATGCTCTAGAAATGCTATGGCCAGTGTCAAGTAGAAGATGATCATCCCTTTTCTTATTTTGAATACTACCTTCCAATTATATTAGTCTATGAGTATTACAGAATTAAGTTCCCCATCTTTGTGTGAGGGAGTCTTATCCCTATAACCTAGGACAGTATCATGGGCTCACAATTCCTCTTCACACTTCCTTGTGAGCCTGTATAAAGAGGAAAAGTTAATTTATTTTAACCACTGAAATGGAATTATGAATGTGGCTGCCATCAACCCCTTAACATAGTTTATAACACATAATGTTCATCTTGTCAGATCTGTCTCATTGTATCTGTATGTCAAGATTCTTTGTTTCTGAAATTGTCATCTTAAACTTTAGTGATGGCCTTTAATCTGATCATTATGGCCCTGGAATTTAATTAAAGTACTAACTTCAACAGAGCAAAAAACAGAGCCCTGTATCACTCTTCAGAGACTACCTTCTACCTCAGAGATTCTCATTTTAGGCAAGAGAAAATGAACTAACTTGGTCAAATACTTTGCTAATGTAAACCTATAACCTGATAATGCTCTTTAAAAGAGATTTCATTTATATCTGGAGATGTGTCTTAAGTGTATTAAGTCTTTTGGATTTGGCATGAGATTAAAAAATTATCAGAAGAAATAGAAGTACTCAGATGGAAACAGGGAATAATGAGGATAATGTCAAATCAGCACTTAAGAGGAATTACAGTAAACATCAGGAAATAGAGATCATAAAATCTGACGAGAACATAACTTCTCAGAAGTCAACATTCAGTCTTAGACCATCCATTCCCTACACCAGTTACCTGAGGGAAGTTAAAGAACTGAAGGCACAGCCAGGGAAGGACAGGCTTTTTAATATGAGTTAAGATATTTGCTTCAAGCTTCGGAAGAACTCCCAGCTCAATTATGCTTAAGTGGAGAAATGCTTCCCCACCAACACCTCCTGTTGCATAAACTAAAATTCACTGAAGATGTCTTCTTTCCTCTTTCTCTTTGATTTCAGATTGTTTAGTATATAAGGACGAGGGCAAGAAAAAACAGAGCAAAGAACAATAAAATGTTGAGAGCACTTTTGTACCAGCTGGAGGAACAGGGAATTTGAATGATGATGACTCCGTTTAATTGTTTTCGTCTAGATTCTCTACATCCTAACTTCTACTAACCAGAGCCCTGGGCCTGAGTGGGGAATCTAGAGATTGGGAGCTGATTTTCCAAAAGTAGCCAAGAGGGAGGAAAAGATACACACATTCTAGAATTTAGTTTGAATCATAAATACCAGAAACTACAAATTGGTATTTGTGTTAATTGACATTTGGATTCTGTGTGATGTTTCTCACAGCCCCCAGTATACTGTGAATCATTACCCTTATCCTAGATAGGATTAGTGGGTGATGAACTTGCATGGACCTAGCACAGTGCTCGGCAGATTGTATTTTGTTGTGTCAGTAAACAAATATAAATGAAATTTTATTTTGTTAAACTAAATATAATAGCCTAGAGGGTATGTTAATAAAGATAAGCTAAGTCTTGTAACAAATCTCCAGTTCTCAATAAGGGAATACAATTTTGTTTTTCATTAAAGATATATACTTATTTAGATTGGTCAGGAGGCTCAGGTCCACACAGTTATTCGGGGACTGAATCTATTGGAGATTCTACCCCCTTTATCTAGCCAAGAGCCCCTCCGGCCCCCCCATGGGTGTAAAGGAGAACAGTGAGAGGGCACACCCTCCCCCACAGCCTGAGCCTCTTAACCCACATCTGGCATCCACTCTCACTCAATTGGTGAGTTCTAGTCACATGACTCAATCTAGGTGCAGGGGAATCTGGGTAATGTAGTTCAGCTGTGTGCCTGGGAAGAGGAGGTGGACCTGTTGAGCATCTATCTAGCCAGTCATTGCTGTAGAGCATATGCTCCAGAAACCTTATAAAACCTTTCCTTACAGTGTTTGCAGAGCTGCATGTACACCTGCTCTTGCTAGACCCTTTGTAAGATCACTCATGATGGTAGTGGTTAACTGATGCATACTTCTCAATATTTATTAACTTCAGTTTGGTGTGTAGATTCCAAAGGGACACAATGAATAAATAAACAAGTTACGGGTGCCTCCAGTCACAGCCCAGTGAGTCATAGCTGTCTTGTTCATCAGTCATGTGGTAAATATTGTTGTCAGGTGCCCTCACGGATGGGCCTAAGCACCTCATCCGAATGCACCACAAATTTGGCCCTAATATTTAGTAGCCAATAAAAAGAGAGAAAGAAAATAAAATACTGAGAAGAAAATTATTATTTAAGGAAAAGTCTTACTATTCTTCAGACGTATACCAGAAGCAAATGTTCTTGTAGCATTCTCTAAAATTAAAACATCTCATCTTATACAAAAGTTGCCTGTCTACACCCTTCTCAGTGTCTTACATCTGTCAATCTATTTAATTTCCACACAATCTTATGAAGTCCCAAAATTATACCTAATTTACCTATGAAGAAATGGAGACTGAGATGAAATAATTTGCCCAAGATTTTAGTTATAAGGGAGATCAGATTTGAATTCTAGGCAAATTTGATTGAGTCTGTACTTTTAATCATTCTATTAAACATCCTCTCTCTACACTTTATTCAAAAGCATTCTAAAAATATTCAATAAACCTAATATATTTGGTTTTTGCACATATAAATCTTGCCCAACTCTTGTTTGTTTTACTGGCTTTCTTAGAACTTCGGACTGTTAGCGTCTATCACAGAATAGCGTCTATTCTGTTTCACAAGCCAGAGTGTCAGTTCTCTCTTTTTTTGTCCTGTTACTTACCCAGCTCCAGTACAGGATGGGAAACTCGGGTAACTAGAGGTAATTAATACCGATGCCCTGTCATGATTCTGATCATGGGCTTTGGAATTTGAAAGTTTTATGATCGATCAAATCTAAATGCATCCTGTATTAGAGGTTGTAAGTTTGACAAGGTAGACAAATAACCTATGCCTCAATTTCTGCATATTGGGAAAAACAGTAACTGATTTGTGGGACTTTTGTTTGGATACAAGGAAGTAATCAATATAAAGCCCGAAGAATACTCATAGCACTTTATAAATATATCCACATTATGAGATATTGTGGAGAATTATGTTGTCTCAACCATTTATAACGTAGTTACAGTGAATGAATCATCACTGGGGAACAAGCACCTATAAACCTCTTTTTATTTCTTTTGATATTTTCCTAAATTTATCCCATTTATTGGCATGCCAGAATGTGTGTGTCATATGCTCATGGATAAAGGGTCCAATAAGAAATCTAACAGGTATACAGCCTTGTCTCAAAAAGATGCAGGTGCAGTGACTGGGCAAGAGGAGAATAGTATAATTTCATAGACTATGATCCAGGTGCTATAGCAGAGGCTGCTCAGGAAACACTAGGGTAAACACTGCCCCCTTCTCCATGGCCTACAGCCCACAGCTGCCCACAGATCCTCACACCTTTCAAAACTCAGAGCCAAGGGTAGGCTCAGGGTAAGCCCAGCCAGCATTCGAGGGTCCTCCCCATAATTAAAGGGCACTATAACAAAAGAGCCCTTGTTTCCAGTAATATTTTTATTCAATTTGTCTTTACAATCTAAGAAAGTATTTAATTTCCCTTAATGATATTAGCCATCCCAGCCTTTATCACCAGGTAGGACATAACTATCCTGCTTTCACTTAATTTATAAACCTCATTAACACCTTTGTCTTTTAAATGTGATTGCAGATCTCCTAAGAATTGAGAGCTCTCTGAATGGTAGGAGAATTATTATGATTCATTGTTCACCCTGGCAATCCTGAGCACACACTGATTTATTATGGTAAATCCCCACTGAGGTGAGCAGAATTTGGGGGTAAGTGTAGCGTTTCTAGGGAAGCTTTCTTACTGCTCTCAGACTCGGGCTCCCAGTTTAATACGGAGCCTGTTGCTTACTGCACAAAAGCATGAAGGAATCTCGGGGGGGGAAAACCTCTAGCAATAACCAGCTTGAGAATGTCATTTCTGCCACCTGAAAAGTAATTGTATCCCTTTATTGGAAATGAAAAGCTAGGGCAAGTCTTAAGTATTCCAGCTGGTATATGTTTTCCTCCCTCCGGGGGGATGACTTTCACCCGTGGTCTGAACAGTCAACCAGTTAAGTGGAACAGGACTTGCATTACTAGTTTCTATTCTTTTTCTGACAGAAGATCACATCTCCACGTTCTCCCAGGCGCGGTGCTGATTTGCTGTAAAGATTCTTAGCCAGAAGATCAAAAGTACTGGATTCACGATTGCCCTTAGGTCCAGAAGAAAGAAGTGGCTTTCAGAGCTCACGCTGTCATTAACAATGAATGTTTACAGTACCCGACAGTGTGTGCTATTATATTAGGTCTTATATCATTTTCACAGTTTGTTACAAAGCGAACTTTGATGGTGATGATAGGAGATAGAAGATTTTTTTTAATGCAAAATAAGAGTTAACTCCTGCCCAAACCAGGACATTTTCTAGAGGCAGAGTGACACTTTGGAGTGCTTTGGCTTCACCGGAGGGAGGCTGGTTTGTAGAACAATCAAGAACACATAACGAGACTGCTGAGTTCCTGTGAAAGAAGCCAGGTTGCTTCAGGAAAATATCTACCCACAGACTTAGGGTAGGCAAGTCACAAAGCATTTCATATTTTTTCCTTGAACTCATTCCAATCTGCTTTATTACAGCTGCCAGGGGGCCTCCATTTGATACATAAATGACTATAGGCTTTCATAAATTAAGAAAAAGAGTTGACGAGGTTTAATACTTTAATGAATTTTTATTAGTTGTCAGATGCCCAAAGTTCAGAAAGAGAAAAAAAGAAAAGATTCTTGCTTTTGTTAACCTTAATTTTCAGACTAAAGAGAAGCAGTCATGACTCATTCTGGGTAAAGAGTTAATGGAGTGTGTGTAATTGAGAGTGAATTTTGCACCCACCAGGACTAGCGGTTTGCTTCTGACACACCTAGAAGCTTTGTACCTTGTTTCCAAAGCTCTTTACAAATCATCATAAAAGAGACATGATCTCAGAAGCACATAAAGCCTTTTCTACACCCACTTTTCCAATAAATCTCAAACACATCTTTCATTTTGATCACAGAAATGCAAATTTTCTGACAGGCAAACTGTAGCATGACTAAGTCCAAATGGAGTACAGTACATTGACTCAAGTGGAAAGGATAATGCAATGAAGCATAATGGAATTCACTCAACTTCAACTTCCAAAACCGTGCATGCTTTCCATCATTGGCTTATTGTTCAGCATTGGATTTGCACATATTATTTTGAAATGATTAAACCAGTTAGAAAGAAAAATAATGTTTACACACTGCAGGTAATTTAATGCACTTGTTTCTCCTTACATGTATTTTTCTTTTTTTTCCTGTAGCTTTGATTTCTAAGAAAGTCGGATTTGATAGGAGTAAAATAATTCCAAACTAAACAGGGATATAGATTCTAATTTTTGTTATGCTGGATTTCATACTAGGTTCAAAAAGGGAAATATGGGGTCTAGCCTCTCCTCAGCGTGCAGGATAATGGTTGCTAGGCAGCCTCCTGTTTGCAGAAAAAAGAAAGACTGTCTTTATCTACAGATGAATTCAACAATGCCTCATCCTCTGTGTTTCCATCTGAATTTATGTGGTGGGTCAGGGCTGCCAAGCAGCAGGGTTTCATGCACGGTAAATACCCGCCCTATTTGTGAGGGTCACATTGCTGCACAAGGGTCAAAGTACAAACACAACTGGGCATCACTGAAACAGATTGTCATTACTCAGAGAAGCCAGCCCAATAACGTCTAAGAGGCTTAAAAGCTGCATTATGGATATTTTCACTGAATTTTATTTCATCAAAGCAGTATCTGTAAGCAATAACTTACAAAGTTAAATTAGTAAACATAATGGGCTATAGCTAAAGGGTTCTCTACTGCATCACTTCCTGCCCCTATGTCTTCCTCTCCAAAAGCCACCTCTCAGCTCAACTCTGGTTGTTTAGTCCTCATAATTATATATGTTATAAATAAATTACTGTCTCACTGGATTTATTAATTTTAGATGTTATCTACTGATGCCCTGTTAGGGTAAATGAAGGATTAGCTCTCTTCCATTGCCAACACCTTTATCTGCCTCCCTCCTTCTCCTATTATAATTCCATTAAATTTGGGGGTTAAAGCAGTATTCAGTGTTTATATTATTAAAACGTGCCATTGTGGCATAAAAGGATCACATTTACCTTGTTTTCAATTTGTCCTGAAGTTAAGTATTTCCTTGTTTATTTGTTTTATTTGCTTAGGCTTCTTTGTGCATATTACATCTTCCAACATCTTCTATTATCCTCTCAGTACAGTTTTCCCAAAATAATAAAATTCAAGAAACCGTGAATTACAAACTTTCCTTGGAGGTCTTCCTCCTGGAGACCTTTCTTCTCCTGCGTTCTCTAGGTTTGCTCCCAGCTGTCTACGTTTGAGTTCCCTTGACTACTGTCATCCTACGTCGCATACCTTACTTCCTGTGTGTGAAGTTTTCTCCTTTCTTGTTTTAGTTTGGGTGGAGCGTATCCTCCAGTAGTTTCATCAAGTCAGAACAATCATCCAAGGACAGAGGCTGTGGTGATGACAGGCCTCACCCTTTCTCCTGAACTAACTGCTCTAGGCTGGACTGAAGGTCCCCTATGCCTGGTGCAAAGTTACCTCTCATGCTCCTTTCTCATTGTTTTCCCAACATTCCCTTTGCTTATCTCCTGTGTTGAGTACCCATTTTTTTGGTGCAGCAAGTCTTCCTCTTTCCTGGTACGTTCCTTCCTTTGGGGGAAAACATCTCAAGTAGCTTTCTAGAAAAGGAAGGAAGGAAGGGAAGAAAATGTTTAGAGATCTTACATATCGGACAACACCCTTATTCTGTGCTCACACGTGGCTGAGTTTGACTAGGAATCTAAGTTGTAAATCATTTTCTGTCTATATTTGAAGGCACTGCTCCACTGACGTCTGGTTTCCAAGGTTGCTGTTAGAAGTCTGACGCATTCTGTTCCCTGAGCCTTTTATTTGATCTTTCTTTCTCTCCAGAACTTTTAATATCTTTCTAAGTCCAGTGTTCTGAAATGTTACTCTACAGTGTCAATATGTATCTATTTACTTGAATGTTGCTAGTTCTTGTCAACATCAAAACTCAGGATTTAGCAGGTTAATGTGGAGGTATAGGCACCTTCACTTTTTTAAAATCTCTAGGTAAATCTGAAGAGAAGCAAGGTTGAGAAATATTCAGTCATTTTACCATTTTTTACCACAAATGGTAAAATAGACCAAAAATCGTTTGAACCCCTCAATATTTTCTATAAACTCTATACCCCCTTCTCTTTACTCTGCCTTCTTATCAGGCATACAGAATCATCATATTCTTCCCTATTTTGTTCCTTCTCTCACATATGATTGTTTCTGATAGCTTTCAGCATTTCAGTGCGCTTTATTAAGAATCAACAAGTTATCACTTATTGTGCACCTATGGCAATCCAGGTTCTCTAGACCTGCTGTACCATTAGGTCACAGCTGTTATTACAATATTTGGCAATTGTGGAAATAGAGGCTCAAAGAAATAAACTAACGTGTAGGGTCACTCAGCAAATAAGAGGCAAAAGCAAGGTTTACATCCAGTTCTGTCTGATTTCAAGGCCTGTCTTTTACCCTCTTTCTTTACTTCCTTTCTTACTTTCTCAAAAACTGTAAATTAATGTGAGATGTGTTCAAATTACAGAATGAAAAAGTTATGACTTGTTTATCTAGTTTATGAATGATATACATTTGAAAGTGTTAGTTTATATATCCAATAATGTAATCTAGATTTAAAATTATGTTACAAGGGTTTGCGCAGTGCAACAGGATTAGTTTAATGTGCATAACTGAATCTTCCAGTATTCACTTGCTTAAGCTCTAGTCTTATATAAGCTCCTTGGAGTGGTTTGTTATAATCCTGGCAAAATACCTACTAAAGAAATAGTTGAAATTTTTAAAGACATTATTTAAACACAATCCTTTCTTGACTTAAATCTAGACTCTAGGTTATTTAGCTCTAGCATATTTGTGTGGATTTTAATTTTCAAATGATGATCTTTCATACACCCAAGGCAATACTTATCTGGTGGGAAAGTTGCATTAGTAATAATTTACATTCTGCAGGCAGTGGGGAAGAAGGCTGAAAGGAATAACATGTGTTATTATTCAACTTTTGCAAGAGAAAAGGGCTTGTTATGAAAATAAGTCATTCCGCTGATGAAAGAATAATGCTTGGAAATGCGCCTGTGGACAATACATCACTTATGAGAAACAGAAAAATAAAGCTCTGTACGTGTTGCTGTGTGACCACTCTTCTATTCATACAGGAGCCTCACATGAAGAAAGAGGGGTGTTCCGCCTCTGAAGCACTCTTTCTAAAAATATGTACATGTAAATCCCCTCCTCATTCTCTTCTAAAATGAAATAAAGATCAAGAAATTATATTGTGATGTTGAGCTACATAAAATGAAACCAGAAACATTTATGTTGACACAAATTATATCAACTGAGATAATAAATGGGTTTAGAATGAAATTTAAGGCAAAGTACAAGTGTAGAAGGGATGATGCCTTCTTCAGAATGCTAGGCTTCAAAACTAAAGGAGCAAAACTATCTATTTAGTTGATATTAGATATATGTTTTACCTATAAGATACTTATCCAATGCTGAAGTTCCATTTTATATATAATCTTATGGATGGACAAGGCAATTCTATGATACTTTAATTTTGCATGTAGTTATAAGAATTCAAAATATATAAAACCCTTTTTGTGAGGGGATTCTTGACCTAATCACTCATCTTTGTCTCCAGTACAGTAGGAACTGAATTTTGTTTGGATATCATGATGCCATTCTGGGTACTTGTAAAATAATTTTCTATTTTTAGTTCTCTGTTTTCATAGAACTTCTCATACTGGTCTTATTTCACTTAAATCTCTCTCTCTCTCTCTCTCTCTCTCTCTCTCTCTCTCTCTCCATCTCTCCTTTTCTCTCTCAATCAATCAGAATTTACCTACAACAGGTTGAATTATGCCTAGTTCTGGTTCTGACATAAATATCAGTGAATACTTTGAAAAGTCACCAATTCTGTTTCTTCGTCTCTATGATGAAGAATTTACTACGTCACTGGTTCTCAATCCTAGTGGCATCACCTGGGAAACTTTAAATTTATTAAAACTAAACAAAACAAAACAATGTCTATCAATCATTCCCCTTCCACTCTGCTTCATTTGGGTCTTGCCCAGAACCCAGAGACAGGCATTCTTTAGAACTGCTAAACTAATCCAGTGATTTTTTTTTTTTTCAAATTTTAAGGTGTACATAAATCTTTTGGGGAATCTTATTAAAATGCAGACTCTATACATTCAGTCTGGGGAGGGTCTTGAGATTTTGCATTTCTAACAAGTTCTCAGAAAATGCTAGTGCTTCAGGGCCAAGAGTGTCACTTTAATTAGTAAGGATCTAAATTCTCTGTAAGAATACTTTCAGGAAAAGAAAGAAAGAGAAAGAAAGAAAGAAAGAAAGAAAGAAAGAAAGAAAGAAAGAAAGAAAGAAAGAAAGAAAGAAAGAAAGAAAGAAAGAAAGAAAGAAAGAAAGAAAGAAAGGAAGGAAGGAAGGAAGGAAGGAAGGAAGGAAGGAAGGAAGGAAGGAAGGAAGGAAGGAAGAAAGGAAGGAAGGAAGAGGAAAATGAAAGAAAAGAAACATATAATTAATGCATTTTTATGGCTTATAAAGGCCTGACATTTGTTAGAAACAACTGAAGAACTAGACATAAAATTTAAATAATGAAAAATTTTTCACTCAAATAATGTTTAATATTGTTATAGGAATTCACCAGAAGGAATATTTCCAGTGTTACAAGTTTGAGATTTGCACATAAAATATATAATTCTATTTTAATAAATGGATTTTTCCGAATCCCTAAAATTCATTATGAAGGTTGACTATTAAGATGGTTATACTTATGTGTCAACTTATAGGGTATTTTTGAATGAGATTGAGATTTACATCAATGAATGTTGAGTAATGCAGATTGCCTTTTTAATGTGGGTGGGCTTCATCCAGTCAGTTGAAGGCCTGAAGAGCACAAAAAGTCTGGGTTTCTTAAGCAGAGGGAGATCTCTAGTAGTGTACCTTCACACTTCACCTACACCATCTGCTCTCCTAGGTCACCAGCCTGTTGTCCTTCAGACTGGAATGAGCTTTCCTGGGTTTCCAGCCTGATAGAACATACTACATTTTTTGGACTCTCCAGACCCCATAATTGTGCAAGCCAATTTCTTATTCTCACTACTTATCTATCTAGAGACAGATATAGAGATATAGAGATAGATATAGTGATATAGATATATCTATCTATCTATCTATCTATATATATATCTCCAGATAGATAGATAGATAGATAGATAGATAGATAGATAGATAGATAGATAGATAGAGTTAGATTCCACAGATTCTGTTTCGCTGGAGAACCTGCACTAATACAGATCAGATTTTGGTACCAAAACTAGGGTGGAGCATGTCACAATATCCCTTTTAAAGTGAAGGGGAAGTTGTTTCAAAAGGCCCTTCCAAAGCCAAAAGGAGATATAATACCTAGTGGGTCTATTTGGATTTTGGAGGCAACATATTTCTCATTCAGATGTGTTACCCCAGCTCTTTCATCTCACTAGGTAAAAGCTACTAGTTTTGAGTGAGGCTCAAAACAAGAGTAGGCTCTGCAGTAGGCCCAGGCTGCCATGCAAGCTTCTCTGCTTCTTGGGCCACAGGATCAGCAGAGCCAAAGGTGCCTGGGGTGTCAGTGGCAGGTAGGGATGCCGTTTGGAGCCTTTGTCCCCAGTAGGTGAATCACAGCACAGGTTGTTCTGAGTTTGGAGCTAAGCCCTGCCATTCTCCACAGATAACTACCTTCTTTTTAAGACACAGTTTGGGGTCTGCTACTCGGCCTCAGTAGAGGCTGAATGCTTAACCATGGGCCACCAGGTCACCACATGACCTGAGCTGCCCACCACGAGCTGGGTGTTATCTGACCCAACAAACCATGAAGCTGGGGGTGATAGCAGCCTTCCATCACCAAATGCAAGTGGTGTGTATGAAATCAGGCTTGAACAGAGCCTGAAGGCACAAGTAAGTTACCTGAAGAAGTGGCCTAAATGCCCATGGACCCCACTCCTGTTATACTGCTTTCTCTCTCCCAACCTGCACCTAGGGGTCCCTGTGACCATTGACAGAGGAAAAGAAGACTCAGGCCTGGTTTACAGATGGTTCTGTATACCATGCCAGAACTACTGAAAAGTGGACAGCTGTAGCGTTATGACCACTTCCTGGGACAATCTTGAAGGACAGTGGTGAAGGAAAATCTTCCCAGTGGACAGGACATCAAGCCCTGAAACTGATCGTTCATTTTGTTTGGAAGGAAAGATGAACAGATGCACAGTTATGTACTGATTCATGGGCTGTGACCAATGGCTTGTCTGGATAGTCAAGGAAACATCCATGGAAAGAACATGATTGGAAAATCTGTGACAAGGAAGACTAGGGAAGAGGTATGTGGATAGAGCTGAGTGGACAAAAATGGAAAGATGTTTGTTTCCTGTCAATGTTCACCAAAGGGTGACCTCAACAGAGGAGGATTTTAATAATCAAGTGAACGGTATGACCATTCTGTGGATATGAGCCTCCTTTTTTCCCAACCACCCCTGTCATCACCCAGTGGGCTCGTGAACAAAGTGGTGGCAGACATGGAGATTAAGCACAGACTCAGCAATGTGGGCTGCCACTCACCAAGGCTGCACTGGCCATGGCCACTGCTGGGTGCCCAATCTGCCAGCACAGAGACCAACACTGAGTCCCTCATGTGGTGCCATTTCCCGGGGTGATCAGCCAGCTACCTGGTAGCAAGTTGGTTACATTGGACAACTTCCATCCAAAAACAGGCAACATTTTGTTCTTCGTGGAATAGACCCTCCCTCTGGATATGAATTTGCCTTCCTTGCACACAATGCTTCTGCTAACACTACTGTCTGTGAACTTACAGAATGCTTATCCACCATCATTATATTCCACCCTGCACTGTTTCTGATCAAGGAACTAACTTCATAGGAAATGAGGAGCAGCATTGAGCCTCTGCGCCTGGAATTCACTGGTCTTACCATGTTTCCCCTTATTTTGAAGGAGCTGTCTTGAGAGAAAGTAAATTGGCCTTTCGAAGACTCATTTACAATCTCAGCTGGTGGAAATACTTTGCAGAAATGGGGAAAGTTTCTCCAGGAGACTGTATATGCTCTGAATCAGCATCCAAAATACAGTGTTACTTCTCCGACAGCCAGGATTGATGGGTCCAGGGGTCAAGGGGTGGAAATGGGAGTGGCACCACTCACTATAACCCTGGTCACCTACTAGAACAATCATTACTTCCTCTTCCCATTACCTTATACTCTGTTGGCCTAGATGTCTTTGTTACAAAAGGGAAGGAGACATGACAAAGGCTCAGTTGAACCACAAGTGAAGACTTCTCCCCAGCCACCTTGGATTCCTCATGCCTGTGAATCAACAGGCAAAAAAGGCAGTACTTACTCTGCTGGCTGGGATGACTAATCCTGTCTTCCAAGGGGAAATTGGAGGTCTACTCCACAATGGAGGTAATGAAGAGTATGTCTGGAATACAGGAGATCCCTAGGGTGTTTCTTAGTATTACCATGCCCTGTGGTTAAGGCCAATGGAAAACTACAAAAACCCAATCCAGGCAGGAGTACTAATGGCCCAGACCCCTCAGGAATGAAAGCCTGGGTCACCCCACCAGGCAGAGAACCATGACCAGCTGAGGTGCTTATTGAAGCAAAGTGAATGAGTAGTAGAGGAAAGTAGTTATAAATACCAGCTCCAGCACATGACCTGCTTCAGAAATGAGTACCATAACCGTCATGACTATTTCCTCCTTATTTTGTTATGAGTGTGTGTGCGTGTTAAGCATCTTGGCTTTCGTCCTTCTTTATCCCTTTATCGAGGAACATAAGATATACTGATTTTATATCATAGTATTTAAGTATTGTAAGGTTTTCATCGTAATGTTGTAGTTTTGAAATATCAAGGAGAAGAATAAACATCATGAAAAGACTTTTCGTCCTCCTCTGGGAAAGTGTTAGTACATTTTCGGGTGTATGCAGGACAGTTGTATCATGTTAGCTGAAATTATGACTTTGTTATTGTCTTTATTTGGAGATTAAGTATGGTTTAAGGAGATGCATATGAGTGCCAAGTTGACAAAGTGTGGCCTCATGATGGTTAATTTTATGTGTCAACTGAAAGGGTGTTTTGGGATGAGATTTATGTATTTAAATTGGTTAACTTTGAGCTGATTGCTCTGTATAATGTGTGTGGGGATCATCCAGCCAGTTGAAGGCCGGAATAGAACAAAAACACTGGCTGCCTCAAGCACAAGGAATTCTTCTGCAGACTGCATTCAGAAGTCATCTGCATCAGAGTGCCTCCTGGGTCTCCAGCCTGCCAGCCTACACTGCAGATTTGAACATTTCAGCCCCCACAATTACCTGAGCCAATTTCTTACAAGTAACCTCTCTACGTATATGCATATCCTATTGGTTTGTTTCTCTGGAGTACTCTGACTAATGCAGCTATTCATACCCTCAGGAAGCATCCGTCCTTGTTATCAAACCCTCCTCCCACCCACTCCCCTGTGGGCCTCACATGCAGCACAGACCACCAGCAATTTATTCTCTCTTATCCGAATCACACATTCACAGCTGGAAGCATATCTTCTTCCTTAGGCATTCACCATCCAGCCCTTCCCATATCCGTGACTTGTAGCCACTCTCCTTGTCTCCTCTAATTAATTTTCCAAATCTTAGCCACAGGGACACTTCTAGATCATAAGTGTCCTTGTTTAAACACTTAACTGGCAAATGATTTTCCTCAGACTCAGTTCCAAGCTCGGCTAAGCGACTCCACGTGATGGGGTCTGCTCCCTCTCTCACACTTCCTGTGACCACATTTGTTTCCTTTGAGCTACCTGTTCCTGGTGTGTTCTCTTTCCCACAGCCCTCAGTTGGTGGCTCTCCTTTGGGGATGTATTGATCAAGGTTCTCTAGAGAAAACAAACCAATAGGACATATATAGATACATAGAAAGGGACTTATTGTAAGGCTATGAATGACTATGGAGGCTAAGTCCCACAATCTGCCATCTGCAAGCAGGAAGCCCAGAAGGGCTGTGGTGTGGTTCCGGCCCAAACGTGAAGGCCTGAGAACCATTGCCAGTCCAAAGGCCCAAGACCCAGGAGTACTCCTGTCCTGAGCACAGGAGAAGAGGGATGCCCAGCTCATGCAGAGAACAAATCTGCCTTTCCTCTGCTTTTTCTTCTCTTCAGGCCCTTAATGAATGGGATGTTGGCTACCTGCATCGGTGAGTGATGTCTTTATTCAACCTAATGACTCAAATGCTAATACCTCTGGAATCACTCTCACAAACAACACCCAGAAAAAATGCTTCACCAGCTATCTGGGCAACTCTTAGCCCAGTCAAGCTGACACATAAAATTATCCATCACTGGCGTGGGGAGGGGCATGGTAGTTCTACCTTCTGCTCACCCCCATTTCCTCAGAACCTTCTGGAAGCTTTTTCTACAATGCCTAAGCCCAGCCTTTCTTTGTGCTCTGGGAAAGTGATCATCACACCTTATTCAAATCACCTTCTTTTTTTAATGAAATAAGTCAGACAGACCTATATGTGGAATCTAAAAAAATAAAACAAATGTATGTAACAGAACAGAAACAGACTCACATATATAGAGAACAAACTGGTGGTTACCAGTGGGCAGTGGGGGGGGAGGAGCAAGATGGGGCAGGGGATTAAGAGACACAAACTACTATGTATAAAATAAATAAGATACAAGGGTATATTGTGCAGCACAGGGAGATATAGCCATTATTTTATAATAACTTTAAATGGAGTATAATCTATAAAAATCTTGAATCACTATGTTGTACATCTGAAACTAAGATAAGATGGTGAACCAACTATATTGCAATCACCTTTTTAACTATCAATGTCCTTCACTCACTATTAAACTTCACAGTCTATAGTGTCTGGCATTGAGATGGTACTAAATAAAGTTTTGTTTATTGAATGAAAAACAGAATTTTCTATTGTTCTCCAATTGTGTGTAGCAAAAAAGCTATTGTAATCAAGTGGATGTCGCCTTTTTCTCAAATATTTAGTGTATGGGATTTAGAATGCAGAAATAAAACATTCGGTTTGGGATTCAGAAAACAGAAATTTAAGTTCTCAGGTCTGAGGTGTTTTGACTTACGTTAATACAAGTACTTTTCAAGTGTAGCTCCTCCCCTTCCTGATCTATTGAGCATACATGCTAAAGGAAAATAGTCTGAGTTTTCTGTCTGATTTTTGTTCTCTTATTTTTTTTTCCTGCCAAGGAGATTTGGGGCACATAAATCATTAATGTGTGTTTTTATATATCTTGGTGGTCAGTGATGAGAGAGTTTAAGGTAACATAAATCCATTTTGTGGTTATTTATGAGAGATACTTTCGGAGTGTAGAATTCAGTACAAGTCCTATGGATGACCTTCAGACCTTCAAGAGCCTGGCTTGAGCTTGTACATTTGGAAATGGACAGAGTTCTTTTTACAGGCTACTTTTAGTAGAATATCATAGGAGCATCGTCTACTACTGTAACTCTTCCCATTTCTCTTTTACAAGACTTGTTACTTTCCTAGCTTGGGAAGGAGTAAAAAACATACCAGCTACTCATCACTGACACTCAAGTACAGAACTAAGTACTACAATAAAAACTTCGAGATAATTTTGTTCAAAAATAGTAGGAAGTGAAAATTTAACTTCACCTATGAAAAACTCCATACGTTTCTATGTGAACATAACTGATGGAAATCTGCTTGTATTATTTGACACAACTGTTTAATTGCTCTTCATCTTCACTGATACAAATGAGGACATACCTCTTCTTTAGCTCCATATACTGCTTGAAGGTAGAAAAATGTACTTCCTTTAAAATGTATAAAATCAGACTCTACACTGATTTGACTCCTCATCACTGCTTGCTATGTTCACTGGATTTTAATGTAGTAATTCCACGACATACACAGAGAAACATTCACTATAAAATGAAAAGTCCAAAAATGGAAAACAAAGGACTTTACCATTGCAATGATTTCGGAAAAGTAATTCCATTTTACAGAAAAGAGATGCTAGGCTTAATGCCTTCTATTTTGTTTCAGTGTGATCACCTGAAAATGGCATGAGAGCAATACATAATTCAAATATCTTTAAAAATTGAACCATATACTTTTACAGGTCTAATAGGAAATCAATACAAATCTACTTTTTACAGGACAAATATGTCTGCATGGTTATAATGCCAATTGTCCTTACCTGTGATCTCTCTCTCTCTCTCAATTATCATTCCTGGAGTTTTATAGAATCAAAGATATTCTAACAATAGATTAAGTGATTTGACAGATGCATTACAAGATCTAAAGAGTACTGTTTGATATATCAGATTTTACTGTTCAAGTCATTTGCACAAACATTTGCTTATGGTGGTTGTGTATAGACTACTATAAGGATGTCACATTCATGAGCAAATCATTCTCTTAATGTAATCATCGCATCTGCTTTCTAGAGCAATCTAAATTTTTATATCAATCTCTCTTCAGATCTTATGTGGAAAAATATGTTAATATAACATTCCATCTCGATGAGGACCGCAAAACTGTTGAAAAATAAAGAAACCAGCAAGCGAGTATAAACTAGCATGTTTAAAAAAAAGGAATTAAAAAATGTATCCATTATTTTGGGTAAAACATGGCTATGTTTCTTTTCCATCAGTATAAATGGTGGGAATGTCTGGCTCTATTCTAAAATCTATTACTATAAGTTGCTTTAGAAGGACAAAAGTTGAGCAATCACCTGGGAGTGTCTTGCTGAGTGTGGACTGTGTGTGAGACTGCATTCTAACTCATGTTCCACTTGTGTCCCCTGTAGCCTGAAGCAGGGCATGTACTTGCCCTGACCCTCATACATCTGGTCTCTAAACTGAGGGCCACACCTATCCCATTCACTGCTGTGACACTGAATGACATATCATATAAAGCACTTAGAATGGCGCTAGCACACAATATGTGATCAATAAAAAGTATCTATAAATATCAACATTAATAGTATTTGAGTTCTTCTATGTACTTTGAAAAATATAGGAACATAAATAGTATTCATTCTGAAATTTTCTGTTCTCTAATTCACCTTGTCTGCTTTGACACTGAGTTTTTAGTGCTCTCATGGAGTGAATTGCTGTTTTTTGATTTATTGGGAGAGGTTGACCAATATTACAATAATCTGTTCCTTGAAAGGTAGTGGAATTCAGGTTTAAAACATTTGATACTAATGTTTTCTTCATGGGATGACTTGTAGCTACTGATTCAGCTTTTTAATTATTATAAGACTTCCAGGATGTTACATTTTTCTAGAAATATTTCTATTCTGACAAAATTGTCAAATTTGTTGGCTTTTATTATCTCATTTAAATATCAGTATCTGATGGCCCTATGCCATTTCCCACTTTTCGTTCTTCATAGCAGTGATTTTTGCTCCTAAATCTCCTTCTCCTAATCATCCTTCATCTCCATCCATCTTGGTAGAGGTTTGCCTTTTGTTTTCTTGATTTCACTTTTGTGATTAGTTTTCTATTTCGTTAGTTAACATCCTCCATTTTTTTCCCTATCATCAATTATTTTGATATCTATTCTGTTATTTTTTAAAACTTAAATTTATGCTTAGCTCACAAACATTCCCTCATTCCTACTTCCTTATGTAATATTTAATGCTTTTGTTTTCCTTTAAGCATTATTTTAGCTGAGTTCCACAAGTACCAGTGTATTCTACTTTCATTATTTTTTAGTTACAAGTATGTTTTTACATTTCTACTGTAATTTCTTCTTATATCTATGCAGTATTTAAAAACATTGTTTTCCTTTTACCGTATGGAGGTTTTACATTTATCCTCACTTTTATAAAATTCTAATTTAATTATAATGCAGACTAATTAATATAAAATATTTCCATTTTTTGCCACTTGACATATTGCCTATGCCTAATAAGAAGTTAAATTTTGTAAATGTCACATGGGTGCAGGGTTCTATCTCTATTATTCCAATAAATCAAGACATTAATTTTTTTATGCAAAGTATCTTTCTAACTAAACTTTAATCACTTTGAACTTTCAATACTTTAAAAACCAGTTGAGCACTCCTGATTTGGTAGTGGGTTTTTCAGCTTCACTTACAACTTGCTTTATATTTACATTATTTCATTTTTTTAGACTCTCAATGCATTTATCCCATAATGATGCCTTTGTCCTATGTCTTTTTGTCCAATATCAATATAATACGAATCTAATATTAATATACATCTGAGATTTTTCTGGGCTTTGTTTTTTGATGTGATCATACACACACACAGTTTTTCAAACTCTCATGACTTTTTAAAACATATTATTGAAGTATAACACATATACAGTCAAATCTTAAGCTTGATAAGTTCTTACAAACTGAATACACCCAAGCAACCACCACACAGATTAAAAGCAGACAGACAGAACACTTCCAGCATCCCAGGCATTCACTCCGTGCCCCGTTTCAATGACCACCCATCATACTCCAGGGTTAACAACCATCACGACTTCACACTCTAGTTTGGCCAGCAATTGAATTTTACGTAAAGGGGATCACAAAATGTGCACCCTTTTGTGCCTGGTTTACTGAACTTGAACACTGTGTTTGTGAGATTCCTCAACGCTATTGCATTTGCTCATTTTACCGAGTTTATGTATCCATTCTCAGGAAACGGGAGTACGCGTAGCTTCTGGTTGGACGATTTAACCAGTGTTGCTCTGATACTCTTGTACGTAGCGTTGGGTGTTCCATGTGCCCATGCTTCAATTATGTCACTTAAAAATATTATAGAAATAAATTTTACCTGCACCTTATCTGAAAAATTGCTTTAAACCTCAAGTTAGACCACTTATATAATATTTTTAATGACACACTCACACACATATATATGTCTATATATGTAATAATATATAGACATGTATATAAAAATTTCTTTTTGCCTTGATATGATTTTATCACCTCTTTTTTGCCTTTTTAAAAACCAATTTAATTTTTGTTTCTTTATTACATATTTTCTATCAGCTGGCTTGGAACTAATTTACTCAATTTCTCATTTCTATTGTCTTAGTGGTTAATTTTGAAATTTTAATGGGTACTTATAATATTTTAACTCCTCACATCTTACATGTTACTATTGACAACACTTCAATTCAGTCCTCTTAATTCTACCCTAATTGTTATCATTAATGTTCCTTTATATACAATGTTTGTTTAGATTTTCTAATGTGTGTTGCCTTTTTTTAGGGATCACTTTTCTTCTTTGTTAAGTTCAACAAAGTTCAACTTAAAGTTCAACAAATAAATTAAAAGAAAACGTTTATTTGTATTCCTCTGAGAATATCCTCATGTCACTTTGTCTCTTGAGAAGTTATTTTTCTGGATATACAATTCTAGCTTCACAGATATTCCTTAACTGTCTCTTGGAGATGTTACACTACCATTTTTTGGTTTCTATTTTTGCAGTTGTAAATCTGTTGCTCATCACACTGGCATTTCTTTGTAAGTGAGCTATCATTTCTCCTGGTCTGCTTCAATTAACTTTGCCTTTTCTTTGCTATTTTGTCTATAGTTTCACTAAAATATGTCTAAGAAAGAATTTCTGGTTTCTTGTTTTTTCTTCCTTTCCTTTCTTTTTCTTTCTTTGTCTTATGGCATACATGGTACTTTCTGTACTTGTGAGTTTGTACTTTTTAATCATTTCTAGGAAACTCTCAGCCATTCATCTAATCAATTATTGCCACAGCTCTCCTCTCTCTTGAACTCCTGTTCAAATATCAGTGTGACTTTCTCTTTGGGTTTCATCTCTTAACTTTTCTTCCATCATCTCGTTACTTTTTATTACATTCTGGATTATTTCCTTACGTATACCTGCCAATCCACTAGGTTTCTCATGAGCTCTGAGATGGATGTTTAATGCAGTATTTGAGTTTGGAGTTTTACAAATGTGTGTTTTGTGCTACATCTTTTCAAATATTTTCAGTTACAGTTATTTTATATTCTGTATCTGATAACCAACTCTGTTATTTGTTGGTGACTCTTTCTTATAGTGGTTTCTTTCCCTGTGGAAATCCAGGGACAAAAATTGTGGCTGTTTTCTTCCAGGAGCATTTTCTTCTGTCTGGAGTCAGAGTATTACCCAAGCGGGACCACTCTGGCCAACTTTCAGAATCTCTAGTTTATTCTAAAAATATTTCAGGCCGCCCCCGCGGGGGAGGCAGACGGCCAGGCGCAGCTCCGGGCTACCGGCGGCAGCTCCCGTGGCTGCGGCCGCGGTGGATCGGGATGCGATGTGGGGTGGAGACAGACGAGCAGGACTGCGTGACCGCGTGGTGGCACATGGTCGCGCGGAATCTGAGATCTTTCCCATACTCCTGTTCAACACTCAGAAGAAAAACTTCCACTCTGCGTACCAGCTTTACAAGTAAATCATGAAAAGAACATACTTTCCCTCCTCTGATGAACATGCTGATTTTTTTCAACCTTTTCAAAGCACCATTTCTTGTGGGTTTAAAGAAACCAGAGTTAAAGATTCCTCACACAGTGAACTTCTACATCAAAGTTGAACCTAGGGTGATTCTGGGTATCTGGCGCACAGTTCATAGCTGCCGGGGAGAGGATGCTAAGGGGAAGGGCCGTAGCTGGTATGAAGCAGCTCTCCATGATGGCAACCCAATTATTGTTTATCTTCATGGCAGTGCAGAGCACAGGACTACTCCTCATAGACTTGAGCTAGTAAAGGTGCTGAGTGATGGTGGTTTTCATGTCTCGTCTGTTGACTCTAGAGGGTTTGGGGACTCGACGGGTAAGCCCACGGAGGACGGGTTGACTTCGGATGCTATTTGTGTCTATGAGTGGACCAAGGCAAGAAGTGGTACCACCCCCCTGTGTCTCTGGGACCACTCTCTGGGAACAGGAGTTACAACAAATGCTGCAAAAGTTCTAGAAGACGAAGGATTCCCAGTTGATACTATTATCCTGGAAGCTCCATTTACCAACATATGGGTTGCAAATATCAATTATCCCTTGTTAAAGATTTACCGGAAACTTCCAGGATTTTAATGCATGCTTATGGATGCCCTGAGGAAAGATGAACTAGTCTCCCTCAATGATGAAAATGTTAAATTCCTGTCTTCTCCCCTTCTTATCATACACGGTGAGGATGACAAAACGGTGCCTTTGGAATTTGGAGAAAAGCTCTATGAAATTTCACACAATGCATATAGGAACAAAGAGAGGGTGAAGATGGTGATCTTTCCTCCTGGCTTCCAAAACAACTTCCTTTGTAAAAGCTCCACACTATTAAAAACCATGAGAGATTTCCTGAGCCAGCAGTGGGCATGAGGTATGAGTAGAGCGGAGAGCAAAGACTTGGTCCAAACACCACTTGTGATGTACATTTCTTATGTAAAACTGTACTGGGCTGCTTGGGTGAGCTGAAGTTACTGACATTTCTACAAGTCACTTGCCTTTTAGTAAAAGAAAGCATGGATGCTGGGAAAAAATAAATAAATAAAAATATTTCAAGTTCTCTGCTGTCAGTTTGTTGTTGGCCCAATGCTTAGACTCTTGTTTGTAGGATTCATGTTGACATTTGCTTTTATCAGCTCTTGTTTTCATTCAGATTATTTTTTGCCTCTTGGAGATTCCCCTTACTTTGTGCAAGCCCGTAAGTACAATTAAAAGTGTATTATATGCAGTGTTTAGTTGTTTTCCAGGATCAAGTTCCTTCTGAATACATTAGTATCTTGTTTTCTATATTATTTGAAATGAAAGATGTCAGTTTAGTGCTTTTGTATGCGTTGTAATTTTATTACTTTTTTTTTTTTACCTATCTCAATGAGTGATATCACTAGAATTTTCCACCATAGATCTTTTTATCATAAAAAGCCATACGTGTAGGTATAATATGAAACACAAAGTGAAAAGTACTCTTAGTAAAGGATGGAAAAGTAGATATTGTATAAAATGGGCATAAATTCTTTTTATGTGTTACTCTTTAAAAAAATAGATAAAAGTAGTATTCCTGGGGGCTTCCCTGGTGGTGCAGTGGTTGAGAGTCCGCCTGCCGATGCGGGGGACACGGGTTCGAGCCCTGGTCTGGGAAGATCCCACATGCCGCAGAGCAACTGGGCCCGTGAGCCACAATTACTGAGCCTGCACGTCTGGAGCCTGTGCTCCGCAACAAGAGAGGCCGCGATAGTGGGAGGTCCACGCACCGCGATGAGGGGTGGCCCCCGCTCGCCGCAACTGGAGAAGGCCCTGGCGCAGAAACGAAGACCCAACAGAGCCAAAAATAAATAAATAAATTAAAAAAAAAAAAAAAGTAGTATTCCTTGCCATTGTTGCAGGAATGGTGGCTGAGCCAGCATTTTACGTGTCCTCATGCCCCTCCCACTCCTACCTACTGTGGTTGGGCAGAACCCAGTGACAAATTCTAGACAGTGGGCTATGGATGAAGGTGATGTGTCATGTCCAGGAGAACAAGAGAGCTGAACAGGACACTCAGGCGTCTCTTCCCTCCCACAGTGACAAGGAAGCCCATGGACCGACCTTCTGGAGCCTCAGCATCAAAGACGCTGTATTGCTCAGCCCCTTCCCCGACAGCAGTGCCCTAGATTACTGCTGAGACCAGCAGCGAATATTCACTCTGGCAGGACTAGTCATGGAGCTTTGAGGGGTGGTTCTTACAGCAAAACCTAGCTTCACCTGAGCAGTCCAGTAAAACACTATTTTAGGGAGATTCGTAATAACCATTTATGGGAACATTTTTTTCTGAAATTTAGCGTGTTCACAACCAAGTTCTTCGCCTTCTCTCCCTGCCCCACCCTCCGCCTTCCATGTGGTGCCGTGGCTTGTGTGGGAGTCTTTGTGGAGCACGGGGTGATCATCAGGTATGAAGCCCAAAGCAAGTTCCTTCACGTTCATCCTCACTTTGTCTTCTGGAATATGACCCTAATTAGTGTACCTGTTTCACAGGATTGTTCTGAGAATGAAAACAGTGATTGCATGGAAAACACACATCATAGAAGCCAGCACAAAATATTCTCTTGAAGGTGATAGCCAGTAACCACATTTGATACAATATATTATCTAAAATGCCCAGTTTCTTAAAAAATTATGTAGCCTTCATAGAAACATGAAAGTATAATTATGACACATACACTGGAAAGAAAAGAGCAACACACAACTGCCTATGAGAGAATCTGAAAGAAGTCATTAGAGAAATGCAAGTTAAAATAACAAGGAGGTGCCACTATACACTTGTTAGAATAGCTAAAACCAAACCCCGATGTAATGGTTAATTTTGTGTCAACTTGGCTAGGCTACTTGCCTAGTTGTTGGGTCAAACCCTAGGCTAAAGGATGCTGTGAGGATATTTTTTACATATGCGGAATATTTAAATCAGTAGACGTTGAATAGGGAAAGTTACCCTCCATGAACTGGATTCACCTCATCCAATCAGTTTGAGGCCTTCAAATCAAAGACTGCAGTTTCCTAAAGAAGAAGAAATTTGGCCTCAAGAGAGCTACATAGAAACCCTGCCTAAGTTTCTAGCCAACCCTGCACATTTCAGAAATGAGACCACAACATCAACTCTTACCTGAATTCCCAGCCTGTCTGCTTGCCCTATGGAGTTCAGACTTAGAGCCCTCACAACCCTATGAGCTAATTCCTTAAAATAACTTTTCTGTCTCTCTCTCTCTCTCTCTCTCTATATATATATATATAAAATATATATATACATATGTATATGTATATATGTATATATATATACATATGTAAGATATATATCTTATTGTAATAAGATTACAGTTGTTATTGTGTCATTGATAAATTGTAACTTATATATAAAAATAAGGCATATCTTATTTTATCTATATGATATATATCAATATAAGATATGTATAAAAGATATAGCTTACTTTTATGTATAAGGTATTATATATATAAATACATATATCTTATTAATATACATACATACATATACATCTTACTGGTTCTCTTTCTCCATGCCAGTCCAATTGATGGCAAGGTTATGGAGTAACAGGAATTCTCATTTATTTTTGGTGGAAATGCAAAATGGTTCAACAATTTTGGAAGACAATATGGTAGTTTTTTAAATAGTCAAAACAAGCCTTACCATATGATCCAGAAATTATACTCCTAGGTATTTACCAAACTGATTTAAAAACATATGTCCACATAGAAACTTGTAGCTAAATGTGTATTATAGCTTCATTCATAATTACCAGAATTCATCTTTAATAGATGATGGATAAAAAGATTTTAGTTTATCCATACAATGGAATATTGTCCACTGATATAAAGACATGAGCTATCAAGACTTGAGTAAATCTTAAGTACATATTTCTGAGTGAAAGAAGCATTTCTGAAAAGACTACATACTGTGTGATTACATTTCCATGGCATTCTGCAAAAGTCAGAACCATAGCAACAAAAGAGCAACATCTGTGGAGGCAGCTTGTGGATGTCTGCTGACCTGCTCCCAGTTTAACTGGTGGAAAGGATGAAAATCAACCATCTAAAGCCTCTTGAAATGATCCTAAGGACAAACAGCCGATGAAGAAACATCAATTCAAGAAAATCTATGAAATTCCAGCAAAAGAAGTGAGAGTATGGCATTTGACTCAAGCGTACTCTCTCTTTCCCCATCCCAGCTCTACGAGGCAGACTCTGCTCCAGAGTGCAGCAGCAAGAGCGTAGGGCGCCCGCTCCCCTCAGCTCCTTTCTACATGGAGGAAGCTGGACTTCAGTGTTTCTCATCCCTCCCCCTGCAACCCATTCCTGAGGTCAAGTCCTGGGTGAGTGTGGTCAAGAGGTGGGGCCTTCTTCCTCCACCCACCCTCCACTCATGGAAGAGAGGCTTTGCCTTGGGCACAGCCGCTGAGAATACTGGGGCACTCATTGCCTTTGCCCATGTCAGGCAGTGGTGGTGCCCCCCGCCCCCCGGGAGAGGGAACCTGAGAGGGCATCCGGCTGCTTGCATGCTTGCAGACCTTCCACTGGTGTCACCTTCTTTGTGAGGGTGTCACTCAGGCAGAAGCTTGATGTGATGGCATCGCTAGTTCCAGAACACTAGCTCAAAGATTTTCCTTGGGGGGGTGGAGAAGAAGGGTGTAAAACAGCTCTATTTCTCTTCCCAAAGAAAAAGACTTCATTTACCAGAGAGAATGAAGAGTTAAAACCTAAGAGTAATCTCAAGAACAGTGGGGGAGGTCATGGTGAAAGGCAATTAGGGGAGATTCCTTGTTTAAATGAAGATACAGCCTAGACTAGATAGACTGCATAGTCTGAGGAAGAGAACTGGGGAATAAGACAGCTGGGAAGAGCCCTCCTGGTGTCAGAACAAGTACTGAATTGGACTGCAGAAACAATGCCTTCCCAGATGCCACAGTTTTATTAGATTAGGTTGTAAACAATGAATGTTCTGGGACATTGGTATAAACAACAGCAGGATCAGCCAGAAATACATCAAATGAGTGTGGTCAGGGAAGACAGGAAAGAGAGGCCCACCAGTATCACTGCCATGCTGGGGAGTGATAGGCATACACCAAACTGCACTTCCTGGAGAAGCAACAGCAGAGGTTTAACACTGGGGCTGGGACAGGATGGGGGTAAGGGATGGAGGGGGATGGGGACAGGAAGAGGAAGACTTCACTAAAATAATCCAACCAGCTAGTAAAATGTAAACCAGCTAATAACAATAACAAGACCCTGGGAATTCTCTGGTGGTTCAGTGGTTAGGACTTGGTTCTTTCACCACCGGGGCCTGGGTTTGATTCTTGGTTGGGGAACTAAGATCCCCACAAGCCACACAGCATGGCCAAAAAAGTCCAAAAGAAACAAACAACAACAACAACAATAAAAAACAAACAATAACAAGACCCTGGGCTGGGGAAGGAACCAGTAACCAGATTTTTGACATATTATCTAAAATGCCCAGTTTTTTAAAAAAAAATTATCTGTATCTATCTTTATCTATCTATCAACATGCAAAGAAATATGAAAGTATAAGTATGACACATACACTGGGAAAAAAAGAGCAAAACACAACTGCCTATGAGAACATATATCAGATTCAATAGGAAAAAAATACCTCAAAAGAACAATTATAAGTAAGTTCACAGAGCTAAAGGAGAGCAAGCATGACTAAAGAATTAAAGAAAGGTATGAAGACAATGTGGTATCATATAGTACAGAATGTCAATAAAGAGATAGAAATTATAAAAAAAAATCAACTTGAAATTCTGGATTTGAAAAGTACAATAAAAAAGTCCAATTAATCTTCAGAACTCTTCATCATGCAAAACTGAAACTCTGTATCCATTGAACAAAACTTCCTATTTCCCCCTCCCCCAGTCCCTGGCAACACCATTCTTTTGTCTGTCTCTATGATTTTTGACTACTCTGGGGACATTTTTTAAGTGGAATCAAACAGTATTTGTATTTTTGCAATTGGCTGATTCATTTAGAATAATGTCTTCAAGGTCCCCTTATGTTGTAAAATATGTCAGAATTTCCTTCCTTTTTTACACAATATTATTCCATTGTACATATACACCACATTTTGCTTATCCATTCATCTATGGATGGAGACTTGGGTTGTTTCCATATTTTGGCTACTGTGAAAAATGTGCTATAAACATGGAGGTACAAATATCTCTTTGAGCCCTTGTTTTCAGTTCTATTGGGTATATACCCTGAAGTGGAATTGATGGTTCATATGGCAAGTCTATTTTTAATTTTTTGAAGAACTGCCATACTATTTTCTGCATCAATTGTACCATTTTAGATTCTGACCAGCAGTATTCAAGGGTACAAGCTTCTCCACATTTGTGCCAACACTTATTTTCTGGCTTGTTTTGTTTTGTTTTTATAGTAGTAATTTTAATAGGTATGAGATGGCATCTCATTGCAGTTTTGATTTTCATTCCCCTAGTGATTAGTGATGTCAAGCATATTTTCATGTAATTGTTAGACAGTTGTGTATCTTCTTTGGAAAAATGTCTTTTCAAGTCCTTTGCACCTTTTTGAATCCAGTTGTTTGGGTCTTCCTGCTGAGTTTTAGGATTTCTTTTTATATACTCTGTATATCACTACTGTATCAGATATGTAAATTTCAAATATTTTCTCTCATTCTGTGGGTTTCATTCTACTTTTCAACACTATTGAAAATCATTTGACCATATGTGTGGCGCTTTAATTCTGGGCTCTGTATTCTATTCAGCTGATATATATGTCTGTCTTTATACCAGTCCCACACGGTTTTGATTACTGTAATTTTGCAGCAAGTTATAAAATCAGGAAGTGTGAATCCTGCAGGTTTGTTTTACCTTTTCAAGATTGTTTTGGCTATCTGGGGTCCCTTGAGATTCCACATGAATTTTAGAGTGGGTTTTTCCACTGCTGCAAAAAACATCATTGAGATTATTTTTTATTCTGTAGTATTGACATCTTAAGCATATTAAAGCTTCTAATCTATAAACATCTTCATGATATCTTCTTTAATTTTTTAGCAATGTATTGTAGTTTTCATTGTATAAGTCTTTCACCTCCTTGGTTAAGATAATTCTTAAGTATTTTATTCTTTTGATGCTATTGTAATAAAATTGTTTTCTTAATTTCCCTTTTGGGTTGTTCATTGTTAGTTTTCAGAAATGCAACTGATTTTTGTGTTGCCTTTGTGTCCTGCTACTTTGCTGAATTTGTTTAAACATCAATTTTTTGTGGAATCTTTAGGGGGGGTCTCTCTACATATAAGATTATATCATCTGTGAAGAGAGAGAATTTTACTTCTAAACTTTTAAAATTTCCAAAACTATGACTTAGATTTGTTTCTCTTTTTCAATTCTCATGGATCCCATTTTACTGTGACTGCTGCCACCAGTGTGATTTTCTAAAAAAAAAATCTGTTTGTCTCTTTCCCCTGCTTTATCAACCTCTAATGCCATCCACTGACTAGAGCGTCAGTTTCAAACTCCTACCAGTGTTTAAAATCTTTTCCCCCCACTTTTCCTAGAGTCACTTCTAAGCATCCCAAATCACGTGCCCTGAGTTTCCATTACTAAGTGCACAGCATTCCGTGTGCTTTCATACCATTGTGCTTTCCATGAGATACTCCCTCTTCCTCTTGTATTTTCTTTCTTTTGTTTTTCTGGGGAAGCCATTCCCCATCCTGCAAGGTGCAATTAGAATGCCACCTCATCAATAAACATTTCTAACCAGAAAGATTCAGAGGCTTCCTTATCTGAATTTGTGTAGCAATTTGTGCAGACCACTAGAAGAGCAGTCACATTGTAATGTATTTGTTATTTTCTGAAGTTAGAAGGAAAAATAATGACGTTTGAGACAAAGAAACTGAGTTAGCGAGGACAATTTGCTCATTTTTAATAGAGGTGCATTCTGGAGTTTTCACTTAATTTTTTTTTTTATTATCCAACCAGGTTATTTTATTTCTTTCTGAGTTATATAGTCTAAAATTAAGGTAACATCCACTCGACAGGTAGTTCGTGTTTCATGGGTGGCATTCTGGAGCTCAGTACACAAAGGGCCTCATACAAATGACCATTATTGTTGTAAAATATCAAATAACATAATGTTCCATAATAATAGATTCCATTTATTGAGTCTATTGATTAAAAGTCACTCTGTTTGCTTTATATATACTAAAATTCCACAGTCTCATATTCAAATTGTCATCATTAACCTCACATTATAAATGCAAACTTGAGAATCAGGTAATTCAATAAGCTGCCGTTCATACTCATTTTTGTCAGCCTTCGGAACCTGCAGTCTTCCCAATACGTGCTACTTAAATTTAGATTAACTGCAGACCTTGGTGCATATGTTTTGCTCTAACATACTTCATACGAATAGCTTTTAAAAAATGATTAAGCATGAATAACCCTTATCCTATAATTATCTTTAAAATGTTTGGAGTTGGTAAAAATCTTGGTAGAGCTCGTAGAACCAAGGAAGAGAGGTACAAACTAGAAAACTCCCGGGACCTGAGGACGTCGACCTTGGCGATCTCGCTCAGCCTCTCTCACTCGCGTGGTAAGTCCACTATTTTCCTCTGCCCGTGGCATCCTCCAGAAATCAGAGTGTATGTCCATCGGTAGACCTGGAAGCACACTGTCCACGCTTAGGTATCGCATGAAGAAACTTCTAGTTTCTAACCATTTCCATTCCTGTGGTGGGGGGTCTAGTTTCTGAACCCTGGGCAGTTAGAAGGTTGGAGTTTTCTCCTCTCCCTGCTGACTGAACTCCAGGCACTGTGGGTGCTTTTGTGGTTCCTCTAACCTGCACTTTTCCAGGCTGGATATTCCTCATCCTTTTAATCCATTTTCACTGTTGTGCATTCTTCATCTTTCTGCCTTCTGATCACCATTAAAAAAAACCCCCAATCATCACTGAACCCACCTGGGACTGGAAATAAACTCTAAGAGAAAAATGTATTTCAGTCTGAGCTGCTTAAATTTGTATTTCTTTGACGGAAATAATCTTATAAAAAAGGTATATAGGTAATTAATGATCATATAACTAAAATTATGTAATAATGTGGCTGGTTTATGGTTGTAAGAACCACTATGCTTTTCCAAAACAGTGGGCTGAGGAAGAAGGCTAAACCTTACCTTGGATTTTTAATTTCGATAAAACTCTTTGTTTTCTCTTTGAAGCAAATGCCCTCTGAGCCCTATTGGCCCAGGATGGAGTCTTGGGAGTAAAGGCTGAAATGCATGGGCCTGCTGGTAAAGTTTAGGGTTTTTATTAGAGCTCCATTTACAAAGTTCTATAGACACTTTTGTTGTTTTTTTTTGGTTTTTTTTTTTTAGTGTGCAGTTTTGCAAAATTTGCCTGTGCCAATAACAAGGAAAGAAAACCCTTGTACATTATTTCTATTCTCAGTTCTTTAAATTTCCTAATAGCTTGTTCAACTCTAGTAATTTTAGGGAAAATGCTCAATTATTTGGCCATGAACAAAGTCAGAACTTTTGTGACTAATACCGTTTCTCTTAAACATGAATGATTCTAAATTGTAACTTCAGACCGTTGCTTTAGAGACACCCGTTAGCATGCACTGCCACTAACATCTTCAGCTTAACCGACTCTCATCATACAGGAAGCATTATGTCGAATTTTCTCCTTTCTTGTCACTTTCCACGTGCTCCGGAAACCCAGAACTTCTACTTTTCTGTTATTTGACAGTAAAGTGAGAGCTTATTTTTTCTCCTCATAGTTGCACCCCTGTACGGCTGCCCTCAGCAGCAGACCCCCTCGTGGGTGTGGTAAGAGCAGCTGGCCAGGCTTAAAGAGCTTTCCATTAAAATTCAAATGAACTTATTTGCAAACAGAAACAAGTTCACAGACATAGAAGACAAACTTATGGTTACCAAAGGGGAAGTAGGGAGGGATAAATTAAGGAGTTTGGGATTAGCAGATATACACTACTGTATATAAAATAGGTAAACAACAAGGACCTACTGTATAGCACAGGGAACTATATTCAATATTTTGTAAAAACCTATAATGGAAAAGAATCTGAAAAAGAATATATATATATATATCTATAACTGAATCACTTTGCTGTACACCTGAAACTAACACAACTTTGTAAATCAAGTATACTTCAATTAAAAAAAATCAATTACTAAAGTAAACAGACTGTTTAACCACCTTTTATACCTTAAAATTGCCTTTACCAAGTTTTTAGAAGTTTGGCTTTGAAGGAAAATTTGCTGTTGGCTCAAATGTTGTCCTCATCATTTTACTTGCCTTGAAAAAAAACTTGAAATGCTTAATGTTTTCTAACAAATTGGCTTAGAACTGGTTATTATTTTTCAGTTCAAACTTCTACACTTTCTACTTGTTTAGCAAGTGTTTAATAATTGAGATATATAAGTGTATATATATTACATATATATAATGCTGATATAAATCAATTCTAACAAACATTCCTCCTTCCACTCTGGCAAAGACCTTTGCATTAATTACTACATAATTGTAATTTCCCACCAAATCCTAGGGGATACGGATTATTTTGTCTAATAATAATCTCTCCAAATCAGATAGAGGGTCTCTCATGACCGCTCTCTGTCTTTTCCCACCCTTCCATTCTCTTACAAGATGATAATGACAGAAAATGACTTGCCATCCAAGTAAAAAAGTCATTGAGGTGAAGAGAAGTATCCAAAATTTGGAGATAAGGGAAAAGACAGTACAATGTGGTCTTTCACTGACAAACTGGTGCAGTGTTTAATAAGGCCAACCAAGCATTATTTTATTTCTGTGTTTGACTTTGTTATTTTGTTTGGATACATTCCAGACACTGTGAAGTGGCATATTAGCTTGTTTATTTTTGTTTTGTAGAAATGGTAACACCAAACAAATGTTATGAGTGTCTTGCTTTGTAAGACATTTACCAGTTTTGTATTTATCCAATGTAGTGATCTCACTCTTTCTTTAAACTAAACCCAGTTCCTCAAATACCATACTCACTCCATATTTCTATAAGAGGGATGCTCAAGATGGCAGTGGAGTTGGGTAATAAAAATAAATAAATAAAGGAGTAAATTATGCCACAAAAATAATACTGTAAATTTGGATTATGACAGATGCTATAAAGAAACAGTGTAGAGTCATAAGAAAAAGCTCATGCACGAGACATGGAGTATCTTTTCCTGTGAAGAGATCTTTGAACTGAGGCTTGCATTATGAAAAGAAGGCAGCCCTATGATATTCTCCAGGAAAGAGGGACTTACTAGCCAGAGGGAACTGCAAATCCAAATGTACTCTATAAAGAACAAACTTGGCAAGTTCAAGGAAGAGAAAGGCTAGTGCACTTGGAGAGCAGTGATTGAGAGAAAAATGGCAGGAAATGGATTTGAAGATTACATCACATGGAACCTTGAGGATAATGATACATTTATTCTAAGTTTAATGAAAAGACTAAAGGAGTTTAAACAAATGCATGGCATAATCTGTTTTACATTAAGACAAAGATATATCACTCTGGTTTAGTGTTGCCAGATTTAGCAAATAAAAATACAGAACACAATATATCTCATGCAATATTTGGGACATATTTATACTTAAAATACATTCTTTGTTCATCTGTTTCAAATTTAACTGGTTGTCTTCAATTTTATCTGGTAACTATATACTGATGCTGCGTGAAATACGCACAGGGGAACAAGAGTAAAATCAAGAACTGTTCCAAGACCAGAGTGATAATCCCACATGAGAAATGGAAGTGAAAGTGATGTTGGCTTAGTAACAGCGGTGGATAGGGAGAGAAGAGGAGAGAGTCTAGAAACACTTTATAAGCAGAGCTGAAAGGACTTATTGATAATCCATGCAGAGGTTACTCAACTGAGACAAAAAAAAATGGAAATAAAGAGAATTCCAAGTTTTAGTCTTGATAAATAGGAAATGCACTGTACTATGTAAATGTTGTTCTACATAATTTTGATATTTTTAACTTTCTCAGTGCCTATTTATTTACAGAATGCACAATTGAACATTGATGTTTTAATCTATTGTATTTAGATACTGACCTTATATTAATGGGGTTTTCAATAAAATAATAATGCTCAGTCCACAGTGGGATTTATATCCAAGACAACAGAATGCTGGAGGGTGGCCCCTATTGCAGAGAGAAAGGGAAATTGAGGGCTGCACACAGAGAGGATGGTTAATGGTTGTTACACAGTAGCCCCTTCAAGCTGCTGGTCTCAGGGGTCCCAGGCTGCGGAATAAAGGGGACCAGAGACAAGCAACAACTTCAGTGGTATACAGAGATCCAAGTAGCTGGAAACCAGAATCAGGGAGTCCTTCTATCCCTTGTCAACAAAAATAATATACAGTCTATAATAGGAATAGAAAATAGTTTTTTTTGAGCCAAACTGAGGACTATATCCTTGAAGACAGCTTCCCAGATTACTCTGAGAAAATGCTTAGGAGAAGCATGGTTTTCAGCACAGTTTTATATCTTGTCAGAACAAAGAACATTAATCAAGTCAGGGATACATTTCTTCAAGGTTTAAAACAAACAAACAAACACCAGACCAGCACATACGCAGAGTGTCAGCATGGCCTTGGCACCTGGAAAGAGAGTCTTATCATCACAGGAGGACAAGCCCTGGCGTCCCAGGAAGGGAGGCATTTAAGCTTTATTTTTAACATGGACACGCTTTACTTCTGATCTATGTGCCTACACACCTATGTGTGTAGGTCCTTGTTATTTACCTATTTTATATACAGTAGTGTGTATCTGCTTTAATAATTAAAGCAGATGTACAATGTGTGTTTGCTAGGCCACCAACAGGCTGTTCTAGTTAGCATAAAATTCTTGTTTATCCATGAGTTCATGGGTAAGCCAGAATGGCTTCCCCATACCTCAACATGTGAACGTTTCTTTTTATCACCTTCAGTAAGAACAGAAACCATGAGACTTGGCCTCAGGTAAGAATGAAGTCCTTTGAGAACTGTATAAACACGGTAACCCCAGATTCAGAGGGAGAGCCATCCATGGTTCAGGATCCATGCGAGAAGCAATGAAGTGAGCTGAGCTGGGGAGCAGGTGAACAAGGTCAGGGGCAATACTGCCCCTCACTTTTGCGCCTGGGCACAGTGGGACGCAGATGGAAGTCCGTATCATGTATGTCTAACTATTTCACGTCGATATAAACCATGCTAGCACACTGATAAACAAAATTTGCTCTATCATCGTGCTCATCAGAAATACGTTCTTAGTGACAAAACTAAATAATGTCTATTAACTCTACAGTTCTTTATGATTGAAAATGGGTAAAATATAAAAGGATGACTGGATTGTAGCCAAGTCCTGGATCTTGAACTGACAATGATTGAATGAGTGATAATTAAATTAAAAACATTCATAAATCATATCATTTTATCTTTCCTCCACAAGATTTATTTTTCTTGTCTTCATATCAACAAATTCACCACAGTTTTAATTAGAATCAAAATGTTCATATAATTTCTGTGATACTGTCAGTAATGATTTAAAGGATTTAAAATCTACGTGTAATTGTATTAAAAGTGAAAAGACAGACTATAACTCCATAAGAGTAAAATCAAATGGAAAAATAAACCGTTTAAAAATCTTTTCACATTTCCCAAGTTATAGATCTTCTAAAATATTCAAAATTATCTACTAAAATTAAAATGCGGATTGTTTCTGGCTAAGATGGAGTACCTGAAGCAAAAAGAAAAAATACATTTAAAACAGGTTTTAAAGACATTGGCCATCAGACAGGACCAGACTGTGATCTCTGGGAGGGAAGCACTGACCTCAGCAGCCTGGCACCACCCAGCGCACCCCCAGGAGAGACTGGGTTGCACAGTGAGAGGGTGTGGGTCTGGGTGGGCGAGAAGGGGTCTGAGAACCGGGCTGAATTCTCATGCTACCCCGATGGGGAGAGGGGAGTTTCACAGAGAGACAGCCAACAATTCACAGAGGATTGCACTCTCCTATTCAGCTGCAATGCGAGGAAACTACCTGAGGCCCAGGCAAGACTCATCCAAGAGGATGAAAGGTGCTCACAAAAAATCCAAGAAGGGTGCGGTTTTCCAGCCACCAGATTGGAAAAACCTCATGGTTCCTAAGGCACTGGGCGAGGGGAATATATTTTACACAAGGAAACTTTTTCAAGGGGATCAATATAATGTTCTTGATGATGGTGACGGGTTCATGAACATATATATATGAAAACCTTTCAAATTGTACACCTTGAATATGTGCAGTTATTGTATGTCAATTATAGCTCACATTTTGCCTTAAAAATTAAAAGGCACATACAAATTATCAATGTATGAATTGTAATTCAACATATTTAAATAAAGCTGCAATTTATTTAGGTTTTAAAAACAATCAAACATTAGGGAACTCCCTGGTGGTCCAGTGGTTAGGACTCTGTGCTTTCACTGCCGAGGGCCCGGGGTCAATACCTGGTCGGTGAACTAAGATCCCCACATGCTGCACAGAACAGCCAAAACACACAAACGAACAAAACAAAACACAAAGAAATGGCTATTTAAAAAAATTGAATATCAGAAATGTTTTTATAATAATAAAACTTTTGCATCTGTCTAGGTGTCAATGAGGAGAATCAGTTTCGCGGTACATGCACGTGACCTCTAACCTCACACATAAATGGGAGATGGGAGAAAATGTGATGATGTAATGATTTCACCTCAAAGACGTCCCTCCGCAGCCCTGAGCAATAGTGTGACTCTACACTGTGTTGCCACCCACCTCCAGCACTCCAAACTGGAACAGGAGAAGCAGCGGAAAACAGACCCTACGTGGTCTGGGAAAGGAAGCTGAGTTTTGCAGGGATCTGCGATCAGTGGTCAGTGGTCGGCGGCTTTGTGGGCAGAACCTGGGCAAGGTCACTAACGAGCCTTTTCTCTGGGTTCTTCCCTGGCTCATAAGCTCCCCTCCTTTGCAGTGGGTGTCCTCCTTCCACATCAGCAGCCTCAGGGCCTTCGGATGTGTCACCTTGTATTTATTTATTTTTTTCATTGAAGTATAGTTGATTTACAATGTCCTGTTAGTTTCAGGTGTACAACACAAGGATCCGTATTTATATATATATACTCTTTCAGATTCTTTTAGGTTATTACAGAATATTGAGTACAGTTCTTTGTGCTACACAGTAGGTCCTTGTTGACTATTTTATATATAGTAGTATGTATATGTACCCCTTCCCCCTTTGGTAACCATAAGCTTGTTTACTATGTCTGTGGGTTTATTTGTGTTTTGTATATAAGTTCATGTGTATCATTTTTAAGATTCCACATAGAAATGATATCATATGATATGTGTCTTACGCTGTCTGGCTTACTTCACTTAGTATGATAATCTCTAGGTCCATCCATGTTGCTGCAAATGGTATTATTTCATTCTTTTTTATGGCTGAATATATCTAGAGAAAAACTATAACTGGAAAAGATACATACACCCCAATGTTCATTGAAGCACTATTTACAATAGCCAAGACATGGAAGCAACCTAAATGTCCATCAACAGATGAATAAAGAAGATGTGGTATATATATCTATATACACACACAAACAATGTCTCCTTGTATTTCAAAGAAGCACGGCTGGAGCCTTGGAGAAGCCTTTCCCTGCAGCTGTGACACTGCTGGAAGACAGAGCACCCAGATGGGTAGTTCTCCTGAGCCAGCGCCCGGGTCTGGGCTCAGTGAAGGACACGCGGGTGAGCTTTACTGAACTTATTTTGGGAATGTTTAGGATAAGCAGGAACATCTAAGGCACAGAGCTCAGGGCAGGGCCCCTCTTGCTGAGTCAGAATGGCTGGATTGACTCAATGCTGAGCCACTCAAGTTATTTCACATAGAAGACATAATTTCCCCAGAGTTAAGATGGAACTCTGTAGTCTGGACCAAGTAGACCTCAATCCACTTGTGGATAATGGATATTTACAATGGAAAGAGAAAGGGGGAAGGCAGACAGGCAGATTTTTCTAAGTAGTACATGATCCTGGTCTCCCTAGAACACTCTTGGCCCCAGCACGAAGACGGTTATATTTCAGCTCATTACTTAAAATTACCAAAATAATTTTGTGTTTTTCTTTTAAAAAGTGATTTCACAGAGGGTAAAAGTATACATGGTACCATGAACAAAGAGATCCTGAGAGCTGCTTCTTGATTAAAGAAATCCATTTCTGGACCCTCAAAGGAATGCAATTATGCAGATATGTAAATCATGTATGCAAATCACCTTCTAAATAAAGTATGCAAGGGATGGGATGGAGCTCCCGAGCTGTGACTTGTCAGTCTAAAGCTGTTTAGTGGGAAAGGATGCAAACAAAAGCTGAGTGATGAGAGATATATCTTACTTCTTGCATTTCTTTTGGAAATAATTGGATCTGGGTGAGATAAGTAGTTATTCCGGCTAACAAGATTGCAGTGCCTCCCTGGTTATCTTGAATACTAAGCAATACAGATTTTTCTAGTACAGCAGTAGCCAACTCTACATGGCACTGTGCCGTTGGGCATAGCTTTGGAATGGTATTCATAAGCCTTCAAAGTCCCTTCTGCCAGTTATTGGTCATGTTAGCCCTGCAAACTTCCTTGACCTTTCTGGGGTCTCAGCTTTCCCATCTGTGTCATCACAGAGAAAGGGAAATGGTATGTGTATGGAGCAGCAATGCTGGGCCCCATACCACACCGAGCTCTCCGTGTTTGGTCACAGCTTTTAGTTGTGTTTATCTCTTTTTAAAATAAACATGCTGTAAACAATCTATTGACCTTACCTCTTGCTTATAAAGGCATACATAAGCATAAGAACTGTGAATAGAATAGCATATGAGCAAAGGTGCTTGCAGACCATCAGAACCTTTGAGGAAATCTTCACAAATATAAGACAAAGAATTGGACTGAAGAAGAAAAAGAGGCAGAGAAAAAAACAGAGACCTAAATCCCAAAGTGAGAGCTCAAAGCTCACAAGGAACAGATGCACAGACAGGAGAGGGCAATGAGAAGGGCCAGTCTCTTCATCCATCAATCGGTTGAGCCAATTACACCGTCTCCTCCTCCTTCTCCACTGGCTCTTCCCAGTGTCTGGACTCCCTCCAGCTGAATCTGTGTACGTCGAAGGGGAGTGGCCAGTCCAGGGGAGAGAAGAGTGATGCTGCTGAGAACCGGGCGAGTGATAAGAACCAGACCCAACTCCAGGTGGTTCTGTCCTTCTGTCAGACACAAAAGGGTAAAAGCCATCATAGAAGGGCCACCCCACTCAAGAGGGATGAATCAAGAGTTGTCGCCCTTTGCTCTAAGCGAAGCAGTGCTGTTGGGAAACAAGGCATCCCGTTGTGAAAGTGACCTGCACGGCTCCCTCAAGTAAGCCACTCAGTACTTCATTGATAAATATGAATCAACAGTCAAGGAGCATGAGGTGTATGAAGAAGCCAAGACCCTCAAGAAATGGGCCAATAGACTCTAGAGGAAGCAGAGATAATTAAAGTTTGTAAGGGAGTTTAAACTTATTTTGATTAGTATCCAAAAAATCCTCAGTTTCTAAGCCATCTATGAACGTGGCTCCCAACCATGCGGTTTTACTTCCCCCCACCAATCCCCCAGGAAACGTTTGGCAACATCAAGGTACGTTTTTCCTATTGGTCTCCAGTGGGTAGAAGCCAGGGATCCTGCTTCCCTACATTGTTCATGATGGTTAAGTACGTATATAAAATAAAGGAAGAAGCAAAGGTTAAACTTACTGATTACATGAGACTGAAAGCCAAGCCAGTGATAGGTATTTTGATAATAATGAAACTGTATACAAGCCCCTGTGCCCCTTTTCTTTGAAGTAAAGGGCTTTTGCTTTAGCCTCCCAGGCCTCCCCTGAGTCTCTACAGGCTGGCTCAAGAGTTAACGATTAGAAAATGTGAAGACGTAGAAATGAAAAATAGCCATTGGGCCAGGAAACGGGTAACAATTTAGACTATAAATCTGCCACATAGCAGAATCACCGAACTTCCAGTTCTCTGAAAGATGTAAAGGCCTGACACACAGTCCTAAGTTGTTTTTACAGGAAGCACACCCTCAGCAGATGAAAACTGCTGACTGCAAGAACATAGACTCTAGGCTGGTTGAAACCAGAAGGTTGATGAAGCTTGAAACGTCACCTTGATGCCAACCAATCGAAGAATTTTGCACAAGTTGATCCCTCATCCTGCAGCCCCCTTGCTCACACTGCCTTTAAAAGCCCTCCCCTGAAAGCTGTCAGGGAGTTTGGGTCTTTTGAGCCTGGGCTGCCTGTTCTGCTTGGTGCCTGTAGTAAACAGTGTGCTTTCCTTCACCACAACCCAGTGTCAGTAGATTGGCTTTTCCGCGCACAGGCAAACCAACCCAAGTTTGGTTCAGTAACAATAAAAGTCAAGGAAATCTCCAATAACTGAGATTTGAAAAATAAGTTTATCAAAAATAAAAGAAAGTTTAAATCCATGGAGATAAGATCAGTGGTGTCTCAGGGCCATTAATGATCGTACAAGCAGAAAAGAGAGGAGAAAGTGAGAGATAACCAAGTAAATGACGGAAGAATGTTTTCCTGAGTTTAAGTTTGAAAAAGCCTATGGTTTGTCTAGCTTGATTAAGAAAAATGGCCCACATTCAGAAAAATCTTTCTGAAATTAAAAATCTATTATGGTGATGAAAAAGATAAAATCCTAAAAGAAGCTGGATGTGGAGGGGATGGAACGTGGTTACGTAGTTTACTTTCTCAGAAATTCAGATAAAAGAGGTGTCAGACAAAGGCAACAGTTTTTAAATTTTGAGAGAAAATTACAACTATACTTCAATAATCAACCTAATACATTTTGAGGACAAAATACACATGCAGGATAGAAAAATTATTATGTAGAAAAATAAATGTATATTTTGAATAATAGCTCAAAATAAATTATCCTTTTAAAAGTTGACAACACAAATATCACAAAATACAGAAAAGTAATAACATTTTGAATTAACTAACACAGTTATGTAACATTTTTCCTATAGTTTATGTATACATACTCAATGATTGGCTTCTTCATATTGAGTATCAAGACTTAGAAAGCTCAGTATTTACTATTGAGTAAATGTGGATAAACTGAAAAATTTGAGAGATACAGAACCCAGAAATAGATTCACACCTATGTAGATATTTGATAAGTGAAAATACAGCACTGCAGAGCAGAGAGAAATAGACAGTCTTCTCAATAAATGATTTGGGATCAATTGGATAGCCACAGGAATAAAATTAATTTTAACCCTTCCTTCATTTCATATTTAAAAATTAAATTTTAGGTACATTCAAGATTTTAAAATAAAAAGCAAAATAATAAAGTTTTTGGAAAATGCAACATTGTTTATAACCTTGGAGTAGGGAAAGTTTTCTTGAGTCCCCAAAAGTACTAACCATGAAAAATAAAAGATGGATAAATTGGTCTATTAAAATTAATTATCCATTTAAAAATTTACTAAAAAAGTGAAAGAGTTAAAAATTAAAACTCAAAGTGGTAAAAGTGTTTGCATCATATATAACCAACAGAAGCTTCATAACCAGAATGTAAAATTAGCTCCTAATATTCTAGAAGAAAGTGTCTGGAGGTCCAAGAGAAAAAAATTGGCAAGAGACTTGAACAGATGATTCACCAGAGAAAGTATTCAAAAGGCTGATTAATGTAACAAAAGACACTCAATCTCATTAATAAACAGGGGATGCAAACTAAAATAAAAAATGCGTTGAAATGCCACTACTAACCCTTCAGAATATCCAAAATTAAAGCGCAACAACACTGAATGCTGGTGATAATACAGAGCAACTTCATGCACTGCTGGTGGAAGCATTAATTGGAAAACTAGTTTATATTTTAAGTTAAATATAAATATACCTGAAGTGTCAGAAATTTGACTCTTAGTTATATACCCAACAGAAATGCTTGCATAGCGAGAGGCATGTTAATGAAGTTCATAGCAACATTACTTACCAAGTCAAAAATGGAAATCAAACCAATTCCTTCCTAGTAGGTTCTATAAGCAAATATTTGCAAAGACACACCATTGTATACTGTCTTTTATTTCAAATTTTAAAAATCAATATATTTTTTTTTCCTTTGCAAATTTTCTATAGCTCTTCGATAATTCTGTTATTACCAATAGAAATTCATTCTTCTCTCTTGGAATATAGTTTATGTGACTCAAAGGTTGGGCTTCCTTTTGGAAGACCTCATACCCCTCGGATTTACAGGCCGGTTAAGGGACAGATTTATGTTCCTGCTAACCGTGTTTATCCTCTGTCTTCATCTCTGTGCCTTGCACTGAATATAGACAGAAAACTATGTTACAATGTCTTTAGCACTTGTTGCAATCCTCAACTCTAGTTTTTCACTTTATTCTTGTACATTGCATTTGTATGAATACAAATAATTTCTGCTCATTCTTGATTTTTCTGTATTTCTCTTTTTTCACTAGAGCTTTTTTTTAAAGCATGCTAAAAATGTTGCTTTCCTCTATCACTTATTTCCTAAGTTACAGGGATCTTTTAAGCTGGAAATTCAGAATATCACTTTTGAAACCCTCCTAATTTTTTGACACATATCACAACTGAAAATGGTAAGACTGTTCTGTTTTCTGAAACTTTTTGAAAGCTGTATTCCTAAAGTGCAAGAAATAGGTCACAGTTTTTCTCCTAGGTTACTTTTCATTCTCTCCCGGAATTCTGTCACTTTCATGTCACTTTCTCTATGTATCTCCTTTCACAGTTGACAAACTTTTGCTTCTTACATAAATAGAGGAAAGGATATGTTAGTTTCTGAACAACAGATTTCAAGTTGCTGTCCTTATCCACAGTTATTTTTACAGGTAGTAAAGACCATAAACTTCTAGCCAGGCAGCCAAGTTTTGTACAGATGCTCAATGAACAAAAAAGGTGGCTTGTTATCCAATACCAGACAATCTTTAGAAGCTATGCCCTATCATAAAAAGATAATTATGTTACCATTTCCAAGTATCTGAACTATGGAAAGATTTTGCCAATTAGTAGTTGAACCAAAGATGAAAAGTTGAACTATTATGAAAAATTGAGATATGGCAAATCAAGTCCACACACAAGATACAGTTAAGTTGGTTGTCTTTCCTTCCTATGCTTTGGGAAGCAGACCTATAAGGTCGCTCTCTTGATTTCTTCTTTCTCTTTTTTTTTTTAACATCTTTATTGAAGTATAATTGTTTTACAATGGTGTGTTACTTTCTGCTTTAACAAAGTGAATCAGTTATACATATACATATATCCCCATATCTCTTCCCTCTTGCGTCTCCCTCCCTCCCACCCTCCTTATCCCACCCCTCTAGGTGGTCACAAAGCACCGAGCTGATCTCCCTGTGCTATGCGGCTGCTTCCCACTAGCTATCTATTTTACATTTAGTAGTGTATATATGTCCATGCCACTTTCTCACTTTGTCCCAGCTTACCCTTCCCCCTCCCCGTATCCTCAAGTCCATTCTCTAGTAGGTCTGCGTCTTTATTCCCATCTTGCCCCTAGGTTTTTCATGACCATTTTTTTTTTTTTTTTTTTTTTTTTTACCGTATGCTAACACATATATCTGGAATCTTCCTTCTCTTTAGGTTTGTCCAAAGAAAGGGAGTTAAGTGCAGTCATTCTAACATCTTTTCTCTCTCTCTTTCTCCCCCTCACTCCCTCTCTTTACCCCTCTCTTGCTGTGTTCCGATAACTACTCCCTCGGTTTTTTCCTCCAGACCTAGGGGTGGTAATGATCCAGAGATGCTGATAATCCAGAATACAATTCTCTTCTTATTTTCTTACATCCTGTCCACACCTTTGTAAACTATCATGTTACCTGACTCATCCCTAGTCACCTGTTTTGAGTATGCCCTCTGTGTTCTGACAGGACCCTGAATTATTCATGAGGTAAAAATGAAAAGATAAAGTATATAGACGGTTAAAGTTGGTGACAACCATGAAGTAAAATCATAACAGGGACGGTGAGGAGCTAGTCCTGACAGATTTCACGGTCTAGCTCCAGTATCATGCGAATACTCCTTTTTAAACCAACAGACAAGACAAAACAAAACAACTCTTGTATGTTGCATGGCTAATTAATGAATGGCACCATCAGGGCCAGAAGTCAAATTTACTGATTTGACTCACAGCTTTTTGAACCATATATATGTATGTTTATATATATATAATTTTTTTTTCTTTCCTTTAAAATTTTTTTCAGGTAAATCACCTAAGTCACTTGAGAATGTTCACAATATACACAATGGAGCATTCATATCCAGATGCTTCTTATTTTCCTAGGAGCTGGGGCATGTCTTTAAGTTCGATTTTCAAGTATATTTATGCTACTCAGTTACTCAGATGATTACAATATTCCAAATATAAAAGCAATAGGGGGGTAGAACTATGCTTGTCACTTTAGCTATCAGGTAAGTAGTATAAAGACAATGGACCTTACAATCCATTTCAGATTTAATAATATTTCCCAACTCTTGAGGACACTTGACAAAGCATTCTTTTCTAAACCGTCTCTAATCTAGGGTTACTTGTGAAGAGAAAACCAAGGCTAGACACTTTTCACCAGAGATAACCACGCTACAGCCTCATGAACAATGGATTTTGCTTTTCAGATCTAGGAAACATATTTGCTTGGCTCTCTGAGATTGATTCATGCTAACAGCAGTTTTTATTTAATTTTAAAATATGTTCCACATGAAACATAAAGTAAGTCAATCCAACAATAGCTTTGGCTGACACATGCTGTAAAACATGGTTGATGACATACAGTCATCTCTTTGTGCTATAAAATAGGTTTTATAGCATTATTATCTTTCACTAGCACCCACGTGCAAGAAAGAAAAATGACGGCCAAACAGGAGAGAAGCTGACGTTTTTTAAATGTACAGATCTAGTTGTTTCTACTAATTCAACTTTGGAATGTGTCCCCTAAGTATTAAATCAATAAATTTATCTACATACATTTTTTGCCACAGTGGTTTCAAAAAGTTTGCTCAGTAAATTGTATTATCACCAGCATAAGAACATCTCACTAGTGTTCTTATCTTATACTATGACATCACTTCCATCAAATGTTTGCATGGTAGCTTTCTTTATTCTGCAACTACTTTGGGTGTAATTTTTCATCCTATTAAAGGACATCTTTTTAATTTCTATTATTTCACTGGGATAGCAATATTCTATTGAGATAACCATATCATAATCCTCTTTGACTCCTGAGGAAAAATGAATGATTATGGAGTGACTTTTAAAAGCATTAATAAATGTAATTTTATTTTTAATTTTACCTTATTTTCTCTCTAGCTAAGTTTGAAATGATATGTAGAAATAAGAAATATTATCTCTCTGACCTCCTGACTCAGTCTACACTTGAGCATTGGCTAGTTTGGACAGAATATTTGATTGATGAGATACTCAGGTTTGTGATAATAATATAGGTCTAAATAATGTTTTCTCCCCTGAAAAAAAAAAAATATTCAAGACAATAGGGTGACCTTACTAAATACCTGCAACAATCATATTATATTTTTAAAGAAAGGTCCATATCTATCTATCTATCTTATCTCTATTCAAAACTCAGCATTCATTTCAACGTTTGGAACACAGTACTAACTTTTTAAATTAGCGAGTAAATAAATGAGAAAAATGTTTGGTATAGGATGCTTTTTTGTTATGAGAATTAAAAAAAAAATTAAAAGGGTGTTTAGATATTTCCTATACTCTACAATGTGGAGAGCAAGATTTTAAGTAAATATGATTATTTAAATTGCTTGACAAGAGACGTGATAAGCTGAAATTGGAGAAATTCAGGTAAAATTTGTCAAATTGAAAGCCAATAGGAGACTGGGGAAAAGGTTATCAGGGATTCCCACGGAAGAGAACTCAGAAGAGGTTAGGAGCTGTGTGTAGCTTAGCAACTTCCATCAATTAGTGAAAGTAAATACAATACTTTTTTTAAAGGAGTGAAATATATCACATTCTTTGCAAGACTTTATGTGAGTACTTAAACAATATTAAGATGCAGAGACATAAAACCCCTTCAGAAACACCAATCTAATAACAAACAAACAAATAAGCATGAGTCAGAAAATCATATGTGTGTCAGCAAAGTCCATGCGCACACACAGGAAAGCATGACCTAGTGAGTATAAGAAGGCAGTGCAGCTGCAGGGTGTCACCCAAGCCAGGTGGAGGCTTGGTGAACACAGATTGCTGCAGCCCATTCCCAAATTTTCTGGTTCTCCAGGCTTGGGAAACACACATTCAGAAATATCACTGTACAGTATTGCTACAGAACACAAATTCCTGTGCCCCACGCACCGTGAGGCCAAACAAACTGAAAAGTCAGAGTTTGGAACAGAGAAAGTTTTATTGCAGGGCCATGCATGGAGATGGTTGGCTTGTGCCCAAATAAAACCCGAACTCCTGGAAGCGTTTCAGCAAAGCATTTTTAACGACAATGTGAGGGAGGGGCGTGATTATCTATTGCAAATTTCTTGGTTTTGGAATCCTTTGTTCTTGCAGCTGTCTGCTAGGTCAGGTTACGGTGTTCCTGTAAACCTCCAGCAAGACAAATGTTATTCTCTGTTCTGCAAGTTTTTATTTCTATATGAATGGAAAAGTGTTACACTCCTAAAGGACAGAGCCTTGAGAATAGGCTACCCTGCATATTTCAGGCTACAGGCAACATTCTTTTACGACAGGTGCAGAGTCAGCATGACTAAGCACAGGAAAAGGAACAAGTGCACTAGGGAGTCAGATTTGTTCTTCCCTGTTACAGTATGAAAGCCTACTTGGTTCTCTGTATCAGAGTTTCTTGTTCTAATTTTCACAACTGGGGCCACTGAAAATTCCTGGGTTAATCTGATGCTGGTTGCGGGCCCAGGGCCATTTTTACTTTATAAATAAAATGATGAGGTATGTGGATATTTATGCCTGTGGTTGAACAGTAGCTTGAACTTATATGTTTGTATCTGCTTTCTCTCAGAACTTCACAGAAAGAAATAAGTGTTTAGTTCTCAAGGAAAATACATTCTTGTGAAGAAGATTACAGCCACCAAGATATTAATACAGTGTGGGCATTGGGAAGTGGATGGATGATAGCAATTGTCTCAGGAAACTAGAAGAAAGGGAACCCTGACTGCCTGTGTTGGGCAAAGGTTGTGGGAAGCACGTTTTCAGGACATCAGCAAAACTTCAGAACTGGAGACACCAGATACCTGAGAAGGTGAGGTTTGTTGACTCTCCCTTGAAAAAGGAAGACTCTCTGTAGGAGAGGATATTAGGTTAATTCCCAAGTCATAAGCAGCCAGATATCGTTCATTCCTCTACACTGATGGAAAAAGGGTACATGGCTTTCTTGGGAATGTGAAATAGAGAGGGTTGGGCTTGGACACACCAAGCACAAATAAGATAGTTAACAGAGGTGAAGTTCTGAGTATTAAATGATGATGGCTCCAGTCTTCTTCCCATTTGTCTTCTGGGATGATAGAAGCTAGAACTACAGTCTTAGGATAGATCATGTAAGATTCCATTCTGCGTTAATAACTTGTTACAAAAGAAAATACTTAAAACTACATATAATTTTGAGTATTCTCCAAAAAACAACTTTGGCTTTGCCAACTCTCTAACATGAGGACCAATGTTTGACCAAGCCAATCACACATATACACACAGCCAGTGTGTGTCTTAGCAATTTTTTCCCACAATGTCAGAGAGCAGGCAGTGATCACCAGATAGTAGGAAAGAACTTCTACTATAAAGACAGGGACCAAAACAAACAATGAAAACAAAAAGCTCCCAGAGGAAACACAAAAGGCAAAGAAGCCTACAAAAGTAAAAAGAAAAATACAGTGCTCAAACCATCGAGATAATATATTTCATCCATGAAACAAGATGCTATTAAAATAAAATATAAAGTAAAATCTGTAAAACATAAAAGCAGAGTTTTGGAATTAAAAGTATGACGGCAGGAATTCAAAATTCAGTAGAAAAAAAATTAAAGTTAAGGAAATTGCCTAGGATTAGAAAATAAAAGAAAGCAAATTGAAGAAGAAAGATATGAACTTGATTCAGGAGATTAAATATCTAATATCAGGAATGCTGGAAGAAGAGGAAAAAAAGAGCATGAGGGAAGTTGTCAAAGGAATAATAGAGAAAAATTCATCAGAACTGAAAGATGAAAGTGTAAAGATTGATAGGATGCACTAAGTTCGGTGCAAATAAGAAAAGGACATTATCAAGGGATTTCAGGAGAGGAGACAAGAAACCATTTTCAAAAAACAAAACAGGTTTGCTGGGCTGTGTGGAGTAGCCATTAGAGATTTGTGAATCTAGCAAAATTCAGCTGCTCACAAACAGATACAGCACAAAGGGATGAGATTTTATCAGGTAAGGGCATGAGATGTAAAGAGAAGCAAGGAAGATGAGAAAATTCATCATGAAATTCAAGCTGCATACTGGAGAACTTGATTTCAGGGAGCTGTCCACACACTGGGAGGTGCTGAAACCCCATGAGGTTGAAGGAGTAAGTGGTGAGGATTTCTCAAATAAAAGTGCCTGACAGGACAGCCTGAGAATGGTTGCTATGATTAACGTAACTTTTAACAATTTTAATGAAAAACAAAACAAACAAACATCTCTCATATTATGGAATAATATTATGAAATTCTAGAACAACAGATTTTTTTTTTTTAATCCTAATATCTTCCAGAGAGGAGAACAAAAAATTCTATGGAGATGATGGCTCACCTGATTGATATTAGGTTTGGCAATGGCAATACTGAAAGCCAAAAGACAGTGGAGCAAAACCCTTAAAATAACAAGGGGAAATAATTTCCAATCAAGAAATGTATTATCATCTAAACTTTCTATACATCCCACTAACAGTTTTTCAAACAGTAGTAGAGGATGTCCATCTTTGTCCTCCATACCTCCACTGCCTTAAGGTCTAAGACAAGAAGAGAAAGAAATAGAATCCAGGAAAGGAGATGAGTCATACAGGAGTGGGATGATGGGAATGGGAAGATTCCCAAGACAGCAAGGTAATAGAGTGTCCAATGAATTCTGGTATAAAAGATGCCTGGTTCCAAGGGGAAAAAAAAAAAAAATCCAATCAATCAGTTGCTTATTTGAAAATATTTAAATGCATTCATTTTTTCAGATAATATAAAAAGGTAATCATTTAAGTAAAAGAAAAAATAAGGCAGTTCTTAGTGCCAAGTTTAAAATAGGCAAAAGGAACTGTAATTACCTTATATTATTTGGCATAGCTAGAAAAAATATTCAGATGGTCATCATATAACCACTGACTTAACAACAGAAGTATCATATAATTCTATGGGAATAGAGGAAAGAAGTGTGTGTGTGTTTATCTTGGAGGGGGTATGTGTATAAGAGAACTAGAACTTTAGCTTCCAAATTAGGAAGACTACAGGACCTACCTAAAACTAAAAAGAAAATAATACCTCTACAGGAGTTATATGGAAATATTGGGCATGCATACATAGCAAAAATATAGTTAAAATATCTGAAAAAGATTGACTCTAGGAAGCAAGAATTAGAGTTGGAAAGGAAGGGGACAGCACAAGAATGTTTTTTGTTAGAAGACAGTAGTGTAATTTGACTTTTTAGAGGTGTATATTTATTATATGAAATTTAATATGTGATTAACATTTTTATTTTAAAATAAATTAAGAACAAAATAAAAAAGATTTAACTTATAATTAAAACTATATAATCCTTTATAAAGATATTATTTGAAATTTAAATAAGAGTTAAGCTGGCTTCAGTAGTCTTTCCCCACCCATTCATGTCATTTCCAAGAGCAAAAGAGAGTGAAATATAATTTCTTTAACTTTCTAGAGATGAAAATCCACCTAGTCCCTAAGTATGTTAAATGGCCATGTCATTATAACAAGGAAACTTGTTATTAATCATAAGACTGGGCTTCTGCAGTTTTGAGAAATGAACTTGTTCTCCATGAGGAATTATTAAGTGTTAAATCCTAGATGGCAGCTGCAAGGAAGAGAAAATGTGGATGCTGTAAATAGAACAATTCTATGATTTTTTCATTTAACCTATGAACAGCTTATCTCTTGTGATCAACTGCCTATGGAAAAGATGACGCTCAGGATTTCATTTTAAATAAATGGCATCTTACCAGATGGCTTTCATCACAAATAATCCAACAGTGAAGCAGAGAACTCATTAGTGTTGAGAGAAAAGTCATGAATAAAAGAAAAAAAAGAGAAAAGATGGGCAAACCAAATGATCTAAAGTCAAATGAATAAATATCAATAGCAATATTTCTAAGCTCTCACACCCTACTTTTCTCCATTTTCTCTTATCGCTCTTACAAAGGCTTAATATAAGAGAAAGGTAAAAAGGGTACAGACCAGAAATTGTTGCTTAATAAAAATAGAGATAATTTTATGCATGGAGTGAATTATCTTTGTTTCTTAAATATTCTGAAAATTCATTTAGAGAATTTTCTAACTTGTGTTATATATGAACATCAGTAATTACATTATGCAGTCATGAAATGTTAGAATATTTAATAGGTTAATTTGATACAATTATTTTTAATATTTTAAATGTGTAAATTAAAACTATTTCATATTTTAATGTTGCCTTCTCAATGCCAATTAATTATAATTATCCATATCTAAGCAGAGTATGCCAGGGCTCTCTATGCCATGAAATTCCCCTTACAAAATTATGGAGAATGTTACTAAATTTGTTTCTCCACCATCAGGTTTAGCTTGATCAAATGCATTTTTAAAGGCACAAATCAAGCTGTTTTGTTTTTTAAAAAATAGACAGTCTACTGTGTGTATAATTCTAACCTGGATTTTCTGGGTCTAATCCACAAAGTAAGGTAAGGTAACAAAAAATAAAACTGAAATGAAAGAAAAGTCCTCATTAAAGTGAGAAGTGGAAGCAGTTAGGAGAGCATAATGAACAAGTGTGCTTTTAACAGCAACCTGGGGAGTGTGTAGAATTTCACACATGAGAAGGAGGAGGTTATTTTATATAGGTAAAGAAATGTGAATCAAGAAATTCATGTTTAGATCAGGAAAACATGAGCTTTGTTGAAAACAAAAATAGACATAGATGGGTTAGAGGAAATGATTACCACTGGGGATGAATATGGCTGAAAAAGATACCTGTGTAAAAGAAGAGACCAAAAAATGTCTGACCCTCCCATACGGTGTCTGCACTTGGGCTCCAGTTTGCAAACCAGAGTCCTTGTGCATCCATCCCATCTGAACACCTGGTCAGCAAGTGCAAGTATCAGTTGAGTGTCTCTCTCTTTAGTTATTTTTCTTTTTAGATTATTCCCCCTTATAGGTTATTACAAAATATTGAGTAGAGTTCCCTGTGCTATACAGTAGATCTTTGTTGCTTATCCATTTTATATATAATAGTGTGTATATGTTAATCCCACCTCCATTTTAAAGAAAAAGAGGATTAATTGACAAGAGTAATATGCACAATAAGTGCTTTTAATAGAACTGAAACTTTCAGTATAAGCAGGTTGGCCCGTAACTTAAGAAATAAAAATGTTATTAACAGTAGTGTTAACTATCAAATCTCCTTTTACTGGAATATGGATGACACTTTCAGATGCCTTTATCGTTTTTTCATCCCAGAAATGTATTACCTCATCTCTGTCTTTGCGATGTATTCAGGTTTATTTTCTTTCATGTTATACTGGCCACATCCACACGGAAGGACACATATTGATTTGTGGGGATTTTAAAACTTTCTTTTAGGACATTCTCAAAAGTAAGATTTTACAGTATAGAAACCTCCTTTAGTTTTTCTTTCTTTCCCTAAAGCTTCACTGAGGTGTAATTGCCAAATAAGGATTGTATGTATTTCAGGTGTACAATATGCTGACTTGATATATGCAAACATTGTGAACTAATGACCAAAGTCAAGGTAATGGCTACATCCATCACCTCGCACAGCTCCTGTGGTGGGAACAGATATACTCTCTGAAAATTTCCAGTATATAATATAGTAGTATTAGCTATTGTCATCGTGCTGTACATTAGACCATTACACAACCAGGACTTATTCATCTTCAGACTGAAAGCTTGTGATCTTTGACCAGCAGCCCTCATTTTCCATATCTCCCAGTTGCTGGCAACTATTATTCTACTCTTTGGTTCTATAATTCCAACTTTTTTTAGATTCTACATACAGGTGAGATGATACAGTATTTGTCTTTCTTTGCCTGGCTTATTTCACTTAATGTCCCCCAATTTCATCCATACTGTCTCAAATGTCAGGATTTCCTTCTTTTTTATGGCTGAATAATATTATATTATATATATATAATATATATTAACATATGTACTATATTATATATTATATACTATATATAAGTATATATATAGTCCACATTTTCTTTATCCATTCATCTCTCGACAGAGATGACTTGGCTATTGTGAACTTCCATGACTTGGCTATTGTGAACAATGGTACAATGAACATAAGAGTGTAGACATCTGCTTGAGATACTGATTTAATTTCCTTTGGAGATATATATATATATATACATACACACACACACACACATATATATATACACACATACACACACATATATATGGTACTTGATAAATAACAACTTTTTTAAAAAGTAAAATATATATGCATATGTTTATATACATGTATATGTGTGTATGTATGTGTATATATATGTATGTGTGTGTGTGTGTGTATATATATATATATATATATATATATATATAACTCCAGTAGTGGGATTGCTAGTGTGGTAGTTCCATCTTTCATTTCTGTGGAACCTCCATACTGTTTTCCACAATGACTGCACCAATTTACATTCTCACCAACAGTGCACAAAGATTGGCTTTTCTCCACATCCTCACCAACACTTGTTATCTCTTGTCTTTTTGATAATAACCATTCTAACAGGTATAAAGTGATATATCATTATGGTTTTGATTTGCATTTCCCTGATAATTCATGATATTGAGCACCTTTTCATGCACCCTCTGGCCATTTGTATGTCTTCTTTGGAAAAACGTCTATCCAGGGTTTTTGTCCATTTTTAAGTTAGATTATTTGGGGCTTTTACTACTGAGTTATATGATTTCCTTGTATATTTGGGATATTAATCCCATATTAGATATGTGGTTTGCAAATATTTTCTCCCATTCTATAGGTTGCCTTTGTAGTTTTTTGATGGTGATGCTGTCCTTTGTTGAACAGAAGTTTTTTTAGTTGGATGTATTTCTAATTGATTTTTGCTTTTGTTGCATGTACTTTGGTGTCATATCCAAAAAATCATTGCTAAGACCAATGTCAGCAGCATTTTTCCCTAAATTTTCTTCTAAAAGCTTAACAGTTTCAGGTCTTATGTTTAAGTTTTTAATCCATTTTAAGTTGATTTTTGTATATGGTGCAAGATGAGTCCAATTTCATTCTTTTGCAAGGGGATATCCAGTTTTTCCATCACCATTTATTGAAGAGACTATCCTTTCACTATTGCATATTCTTGGCATCCCTGTCAGAGGTTAGTTGACTAGATGCATGAGGGTTTACTTCTAGTTTCTCTATTCTATTCCATTGGCCAATGTTTCTTTTTTTAATGCCAATATCATACTGTTTTGATTACCATAGTTTTAAAGTATAGTACGAAATTGGTAATTAGAAAGTGTGATGCCTCCAACTTTGTTCTTCTTTCTCAAGATTTCATATATGGCCGTATTATGTTGAGGTACATTCCTTTCATAATTAATGTCTTGAGAGTTTCTCTAATAAAAGGATATTAAATTTTGTCAAATTTTTTTTCTTAATCTATTGAGATAATCATATGATTTTATTCTTTATTTGATTAATGTGATGTATCACTTTTATTGATATGATATTTTGAACAATCCCTTGCATCCCAGGAATAAATCCCACTTGATCTTGTTGTGTGGTTCTTTTAATGTGCTATTAAATTTGATTTATTATTACTTTGTTGAGAATTCTTGCATCTATGTTCATCAGAGATACTGGACTGTAGTTTTCTTTTCGTGTAGTGTCTTTATGTGGCTTTGGTATGAGGGTAACACTGGTAATAAAATGAGATTGGGCATTGTCTTCAATTTTTTTAGTTTGAAAAGGACTGGCATTAATTCTTAATATGTTTGGTAGAATTCACCCTTTAAGCCATCTGATCCTGGACTTTCCTTTTTTGGGAGGTTTTGTTTACTTCTTCAATCTCCTTACTCATTACTGTTCTGTTCAGATTTTCAATTTCTTCATGATACAGTCTTTGTAGAGTGTATGTTTTTAAGAGTGTATCCATTTTTCCTTCTAAGTTATCCAATTTATTGATTTATAATTGTTCATTATAATCTCTTATTATCCTTTGTATTTCTGTGGTATAAACTATGATGTCTCCACTTTCATTTATATTTTTTTATTAGAGTTATCTTTCTTTTTTCTCAGTCTAGATATATATTTGTCCATTTTGTTTATCTTTAAAAAAAAACCCTCAGATTTTTTTAAAAATGTGTTTTCTTTGTACTCTATCTTACTTCTGCTACAATTTTTTAATAACCTTCCTTCTGCTAAGTTTTAGCTTAGTTCTTCTTTTCTAGTTCTTTGAGCAGTAAAGTTTGATTTTATATTTGAGATCTTTCTTTTTTCTTAATGTAGGCATTTATTGCTAAATGCTTCTTTCTTAGAACCACTTTGGCTGAACCACGTAAGTTTAAGAATATTGTTTCTTTTTCTGTTTGTTTGTAGATATTCTTTGATTTCCCTTTTAATTTCTTCTTTGACCCCTTGGTTGTTTAGTAATGTGTTGTTTAATTTTCACATATTTGTGAATTTTCCAATTTTCCCCCTCTTGTTTTCCAGTTTCATGCCATTGTGGTCAGAAAAACATATTTCATATGATTTCAATCCTCTTAACTTTGTTGAGATGCTTTGTAGCTCAACACGTGATCTATCCTGGAGAATGTTCTGTAGGTGTTTAAAAAGAAGTCATATTCCACTGCTATTGGATGGAATGCTCTCTACATGTCTATAAGGTACATTTGATCTAGAGTGTTATGCATGTGTGCTGTTTCCTTATTGATTTTCTGTCTGGACCATCTATCAATATTGAAGGTGGGGTATTGAAGCCCTCTACTATTATTGAATTGCTGTCTATTTCTTTCTTCACTTCTTTGAATATTTAATTTAAATTTTTAGGTGCTTCAATCTCAGGGACATATATATTTACAATTGTTATATACTCTTGATGAACTGACCCCTTCACCATCATATATTGACTTTCTTTGTCTCCTGGAGTGATTTTGAATGAAAATTTTTTTAAATCTGTTTTAATACAGCCATTCCTGTTCTTTTTTGATTACATTTGCATGGAATATTTTTCCCATTCTTTCACTTTCAGTCTATGTGGGTCCTCAATGCTAAAGTGAGCCTCTCTTTTTGGCAACATATTGTTGAATCATGTTTTCGATCTGTTCAGCCACTCTGTGTCTTTCAACTGGAGAATTTAATTGACTTACATTTAAAGTAATTATTGTTATGCCAGGTTTTACTATTACCATTTTGTTGATTGTTTTCTGAATGTTTGGTGTTATTTTTTTCCTTTCTACCTCTCTGCTGCCTTCCTTTGTCATTTATACTTTGTTGTGATATCCTTTCATTCTTTTATCTGTATCTTCTATGTATCAATTGTAGGTTTTTTTCCTTTGTGGTTGCTATGAGGTTTACGTAATATGTCTTATAGATATAACAGTCTCTTTTAAGCTGATAAGAACTTACTTCCATTGCATACAAAAACTCTACATTTCTTCTCTTCCACATTTTTAGCTATTGATATAAAACTTTACAACTTTTTATAGTGTTCATCCATTAACAAATTACTGTCGCTAGTTATTTTTAATACTATTTTTTAAAATTTTATATTAGAGGTAAAAATGATTTATGCACCACCATTACAGTATTATAGTATCCTGTATTTGACTATATATTTACTTTTACCAGTGAGTTTTATACTTTTATGGTTTCATGTTGTTACTTAGTGTCATTTAGCTCCCTTTAGCATCCTTTTAAGTCAGGTCTAATGGTGGATGACCTCCCTTAACTTTTGTTTCTCTGGGAATGTCTTTATCTTTCCTTCATTTCTAAGCTCCAGTTTTGCACGGTATAATATACATTGTTGACTTTTGTTTTCTTTGACCACTTTGAGTATTTCATCCCAGTCTATCCTCTCCTGCAAGGTTTCTGCTGAGAAATCCTATAGCCTTTTTTTTTTGTGGGGGGGCGGGAGGCAGGTTTCCTTGTATGTGATGAGTTGTTTTTCTTTTGCAGCTTTCACATAGCTTTCTTTGTCTTTGATCTTTAATATTTTGATTATAATGTATCTTGGGGTAATCTTCTTTGGATTGATCTTAATTGGTGTTTTTTGAACTTCCTGTACTGGGATTTCAATGTATCTCCTAAGATTTGGAAGTTTTCAACTATTATTTATTTAAATAAACTTTCTTCCCCTTTCTCTCTTCTCCTTTCTCCTTTCTTTCTCCTTCTGGAACTCTCATGATGTGAATATTCATACATGTGATGGTGCCCAATAATTCCCTCTTTTCCATTCTTTTTTCTTTTTGTTTCTCCAACTGACTAATTTCAAATGACTTATCTTTTATTTCACTGATTTTTTGTTTTGCATAATCAAGTCCAATATTGAAACTCTCTATTGATTTCTTTTTACTTCTGTGATTGTATTCTTCATCTCCAGGATTTCTGTTTTGTTCTTTTTTGTGGTTTATATTTCTTTATTAAACTTCTTATTTTATTCACATATTGTCTTCTTGACTTCATTTCATTGTCTATGTGTGTTCTCTTGAATTTCATTTAGTTTATTGAAGATAATTATTTTGAATTTTTTGTAAGGCTATTTGTAGATCTCTTTTTCTTTGGGGTTGGTTACTGGAGCTTTATTAGTTTCCTTTGGTTGTGTCATATTTACCTTATTCTTCAGGATCCATGTAGCTTTGTGTTGGTATTTGTGCATTTTAAGGAACAAATAGCTCTTCCAGTCTTTGCAGACTCTTTTTGGCGGGTAAGGAACTTCCCCTGTTGGTTCCCTGGGCTAATGGGGCTACTTCCAGAATCGCAGTCATGCTGAATTAGAGCCAGTTCACAAGACTGTGGCTGAGTCTGTGGTGGGATTTGTGATTTGTGGGCCTGTTACCAGGGACCTGAGTGGGTGTAGAATCTGTGTGGTCTCTCGGATGACAGGACTGCTTCTAGGACTTTCTTCAGTAGGGTGATACTGCAACAAAGGTCTACTTCAAGGTCCACAGTTGGGTCTGCAGACAGTGGACCTGTTATCAAGTGCGAGAACAGGTGTGGCTCATGCCAAATCCCCAGAGGACTCTGGCCAGGTCACTAAGTACATCCCTGGGTGGGCAGGGCTGGCTCCATACTGTGACTGGGAGGGGCTAGAAATGAGTCCCAGGAGTGCTTCAGAGTCCAAGTCCAGGATCAAGGTCTGCAGACCTGGATCTAGTGGCATTAATAGTCTTGTCTCCACCCTGCACCACACCCCCTTTAGGTCTCTTGGTGGGCAGAACTGCTCCCTGACCATAGCTGGGAAGTTGCTGGAGTCAAGTTACAAGAACCATGTTTTATAGAGAGCTTCTTCCTACCAACATGACAGATATGTTTATATGTATTTATAGCTATTTTTCTCCTTTTCTGTCATGAAGTTGCATATGGCCCATTTAAGAGTAAAGGTATGATGGGTGCCATTTTAACAAGATCAGAGTTTTGGCAACTACACCAAGACCACCTTTTCTGAGAATTTTCTCCTGATGGATGTCTCATACATCCGCACGTTGCTAACACTCCAATCCTCAAGCTCCCACATCCTCTTCATCTGATCTCACATCTGGACTCCCGCCATTCTCTGTTTTGAATTTTCAACTCTCTTTCCAGCCTCAAAAATTCACCTCACTTCCACATCAGCTCCTTAACCCTTCTCCCCTATCAATGCTATAGTTTTCCTCTCTTTCTGGTTTGGTCCTTTATTGTACACAAATGCTTACCTAATGTCATATGTTGTCATCTACCTCTTTCAGCTCCTTGCTATGGACGTCTCTTAACCTTACTCTCAGATGCGAATCCTGCCTACACTTACAGTCTAATCATTTCCAGTGATCTCCACCTTTGAAAGTGAGAAGTTATTAATTATCATACAAATCAATGTAAATCATAAAAACTGGGGAAATAGGAATTGTTTCTATTGTGTAGGTCATCTACCAATGCTTTCTCTCTGATAATATTTTCCCCAAAATGTCTTTTTCCTATGCTGTTTTATTGGAAGAGATCCTTATATATCCCACTCTTTCAACTTCATTTTACTGATTCTTTTGATATTCATGTAGTTGCATCTATATTCACTATATTTATGTAGCATATTAGCTTTTAAAAAATACATATATTTTAGACATGTTGACCATCTTATTTTTATCTGTGATATTACTTTTGTGCTTGTTTCATAAAATTATTTGAACAAAAGGAATAGTAAGTAAGTCCCAGCTTGTTTCCTGGCCTTATACTTACTGCAAATTCCTCTGAGTTTCTGGCAGCAATATTTCCCTTAGCACTAATTTTTAGAAGGCTTATCAGTTTTCATCTTTTGATGATTATGGATTTTAGTGGACAATTGAGAGTGAATACATGAGGCTGTTATCTAGATGTCAATTTTTTGGGCTTCCCTGGTGGCGCAGTGGTTGAGAATCTGCCTGCTAATGCAGGGGATACAGGTTCGAGCCCTGGTCTGGGAAGATCCCACATGCCGTGGAGCAACTAGGCCCGTGAGCCACAACTACTGAGCCTGTGCGTCTGGAGCCTGTGATCCGCAACAAGAGAGGCTGCGATAGTGAAGAGGCCTGCACACCGCGATGAAGAGTGGCCCCTGCTTGCCACAACTAGAGGAAGCCCTCCCACAGAAACGAAGACCTAACACAGCCAAAAATAAATATAAAAATAAAAATAAATAGATGTCAATTTTTTAAATGTCATGGTAGTCCACACGGTGCAGGCAGAGTCTGAGATGTGACTATTATCTCTGTAAGCTCAGTTTTTTTGTTGTATAAAATCTCAATTATGAATTATTATGTGCCAGACATTTTCCAAAAAACCACTTTTTTTTGGACTTACCAGTCCTTATGAATCTAAAGTGATAGACACCATCTAATCTGATTTAAAACAAACAAACAAAAATCCATCCCAACCAATTTTCACACCGCCATTACTTAGGGTAAATTTGACCCTACAAAAGTGCAGAGAAAAAGCTTGCCTTGATTTCAGTGAGGCAAAAGAGATACACCAGCTTTTATATGGGAAGTGGAATTCACTGAAACATTATTATTTTTCTGTCTCAAATATTATAATTGACGAATCATATTTGAAATTGAAATTTCAAAACACACTGAAGACAATACAAAGTAGGTATTTTACGCTAATGCATATTCATTTTTACAAAGCAAATTTAATTTGTCATGTAATTAATAGAAAAAATTGTGTGTGAAAGAAAAACTTATTTATCCTGTGAGCACTTCCAAAGTGGCTGTACCATTTCGCATTCTCACCAACAATGCAAGAGAGTTCCTGTTGCTCCACATCCTCAGCAGCATTTGGTGTTGTCAGTGATTTGGATTTTCAGTGTTTTAATAGGTGTGTAGTGGTATCTCATTTTTTAATTTGTACTTCCCTGATGACATATGATGTGGAACATCTTTTCATATGTTTATTTGATACCTGTATATTATTTTTTGGATGAGGTGTCTGTTGAGGTCTTTGGCCCATTTTATAATCACATTATTTCTTTTCTTATTGATGAGTTTTAAGAGTTCTTTGTATATTTTGGATAACAGTTCTTTATCAGATGTGTATTTTGCAAATACTTTCTCCCCATATGTGACCTCTGTGCTCTTTCTCTTGAGTGACTGCTTTATTTTTGAATTTGCCTTTTGCATGAATATTTAGTTTAGCCTCTTCTCAGTTTGTCTTGGATTGAAGAGTATCCTCTGCCTCATTGGATCCAATTTTGAGTTTGGGTCTACTGGCTGTTACTCCATCCAAAGCAACCTTTGTCTCTGTGAATTCTGAATAAGGAATGAGAATATCCCCAAACTCATTGTTAGACAGTATAGATTCTGGGGGTTGTAAATGAAACTATGTCTACAGTATTTGGTTTAAATAGTTGAACTTTTTAAACATTACATAACACACCTGTCTGTGCTCACGATAAGACATATAAGAAAATTGTAAAACCAAGATCTCTAAAGAAATATATTGTGCATTCCTCATATAAAAACAAAATGCAAAGTACCTAGTGTATAGCATGGGGAACTATACTCAATATTCTGTGATAACCTACAAGGGAAAAGAACCTGAAAAAGAACAGATATATATGTATATATATATGCATAACTGAATCACCTGAAACAAACAAAACACTGTAAATTAACTATATGTCAATAAAAAACAAACAAAAATGACTGAAGTGCTGATCACACAATAGTCACTTGGTAAATTTTTGGTGAATTTATAGATCATTTGATATAATCCATCTTGCCTCAAACTTGCCTTTCTTAAAAAAGCAACAACAACAACAACAAAAAGACCTGTTTGGCTATCAACATTATTATCACACCATGTTACCTACATGACAGAAAATGAAGCAAAAATATGTGTTCTGTTAGTATCCTTAGGTCCCATTTCTCCACGGCTCTTTGTCCTAATTTTAGTCTCTAAACAGCCTTTCACTCCTTGAAAATGTTCATTAATATTCACTTATATTTGAAAATTTCCCTAAAAACTTTATTTCCATTTGTTTAACATTTTTACTTTCATTTACATTCTCTCTCTGATTTCTCAAGTATTCTAAAAGAGAATTAGATTACTTAGATCCTGGGATGGATTTAATACAAATCAATTATGTGATTTCAATCCAGATATCGCTGCAGTATCTGCTTCAGTGGCACAGAGAAAGAGAACTTATGATGGATTGGCCTTTTATAAGGTGATTATTTATTCTCATGGAAAATACTGGGCAGAGAAAGAAGACACAAACTTAGTGAATGGCCTTAAAATTGGAAAGAAATCTCTTCCCATATATGCCAGGAAAGGAAATGCAGCTTTACATGGACAGTCATCTATTCTCAGCTCTCTTTATTTTAGGGAATTTAATCACAAACAATTATTTTCAGTTAGGTCTGTAGTGTTTTTTCAAATGGCAGAAATTTTAGTATTTAATTGAAAAGCTGACAAAGAAGAAAATGAAAAGAAGAAATTCTAACAAAGTTCATGAAATATACTTCTCCCCACTTTAAAAAATTTCCTAAAACAAGGTATTAGTGGATATTTTGTAAATTTGTTTTTTACAAATTGTTAAAATTTATTTTGTAAATGTTGAACTTGTTCTGTTGACAGCAAGAAAGCAAGTCAGAAATGGTTTTGTTTCCTCTCTTCTTTTCTTTTCCCAAGTTTTCCTAAATCAACTCTACTACTATGCTTCCTTGATCTCTCTCTACAGAAACATATGGTAGAAAGAATTTGAAATGTCTCTCATTGACTTACACCATTATATTGTATAATCTCCTCCCTAGTGGGAGTTTTGTGAATATAATGTGATATTACACTGGTGATTATGTTATGTTACATAGTAAAGGTGACAGGACTTTGCAGATGTGAGATATCTAAACAATTGATTTGGGGTTGATCAAAGGGAGATTTACCTGGGTGGGTCTTACCTAATCGGATGAGTGTTTTAAAAGAGAGTTTAGTCCTTCCCTAAAAGCTCAGCAACTCCAAGCAGCAAAGACTCTTTCCTGCTGGTCTAGAAGTAACCACCATGCTCTCTAGACCAGAAGCAAATGAATTCTGCCAACATCCAAGCGAGCTTGGAAGTGGACCCTGAGCCTCGGGTAAGACTGTGGCCCCATCTGCCACCTTAATTGCAGTCAGTGTGCCAGGGTCTTGGAGGACCAGTAAAGGCATGCCCAGACAGCTGACACACAGAAGCTGTGAAGTAACAGATGTGGTCGTCTCAGCCTCTAAGTTTATGATAACCAGTTACACGGCAATAAAAGAGACACATATAGACCGTTCTCTCATTTGTTATGAATTTTAGGCACCTTTAATTAAATTTCTTCAGAATTGAAATGACATAACACAAAGTTATCTGCTGGTTGAATAAAATACTATATACAGGAGTAGAAATAGATTCACAGTTATTAGCACAGAAAATTATCTTAATCAAATAAGCCCTCTCTGTCAAGCAAACCATCTCCTCTCCCTGTGTCCTTTGGCAGAAAACATAGCCTCTCTAAGGAGTAAAATATTCCTGAGTCCACCTCTGGTCTTTGAAAATCCCACATACTGATGAGAATATTGGCCAGATGCTGACTCTTACAGCATCGCCACATGATTCTGTTTTAACCCACCAAATTTTTACACAGCTATGAGCAGTACTTTTGCAATCTTTGGAGTCTATGAATCATCTATGTGCATTTTGGGGAGGGAGGTTCACAGATTAAAGCAGTGGGGTTTCCTCAGGAGCAAATTTAGTGCTTATCTCCCACACCCAAAAACCTTACCATTTCATCCCCAGGGCCTAGCAATCCTCTGACCCGGAACTGGTTTCATAGTTTACATGCTGAATCTATTCATGATTGGATGAAAGCAAACATTTAACACATTTGCTTCTGCTTCTTGAATGCCAAGTACTAGAGAATCTCATTCTACAATGCTTTCTTTTTCTTACTTCTGTAGAACCTTTAATTTATCTAAGTGATACTTTCAATCATACCTTCTTTGATCATCTTCCTTGTTTTCATTGACCTGAAGTTCTGAAAGATGTTGAGGACATGTATCTCTTGTCACTTGCCATTTTGTTTGCACTTGAGATTTTTCTGCTCAGATACTAATTTTTCATTCTAAGTTTATCTTCTCAAAATGTACAGCCATGAGGCATGATATCAGCATCTAATAGATCCTTTGGTTGCTATCTAGAGAAGTGTTCATTCTAGGAAAGCAATAATAAGAAGAGGAATTTGCTGCCAAGTGGAGATAGTTTTGACTCCTACAGGGTTTGACCCTTAGCCAGTTGCTTGTTTGGGGGCATTTGACTGAACACCTTTAAGTCTTTTTATCTTGTCTCTAAAGTGCAGGTAATAACGACTGTCCTGCCAGGTGAGGATGAGAAAGCTCTGGTGAAAAATGCATTTCCAGCTTTTGATAAAAATGCATTTGGTTGGACAATACTAAATTTCAAGATCTATGTCTTACGTATGGCTCTGTCAGCAATGCAATGCCCAGCACTCAACAGTTATCCAGTGAATAAATAGAGAGATTTTTCATCTGCAGATGCTCTATAGGCTCCTCCCTACCCTCTACATTTCAGGGTCCTCAGTATCAGGAGACTCTCTACCCCCACTATCTCACAATCCACAGTACTCTCTCTGGCCACAGCCTTTTACAGTTCAGGATTTCTCCCTCTTGTATGAGCGTCCCCGCATCATAATGGGACCTAACTTAGGGTCCCTAAATTTGCTACCTGGCAGGGTTCCACACCCACCTACCCACACTATGGCTTAGTTTGCTGCACCTTCTCTGAAACTTAGTAGGGGTACAATCATTCCAACTGCTTCTGGTATCTGTATTTTCTTTGGATACTGCCTAGAATCCTCCACTTCTTTCCATGTGAGTATTTCCACCTTCTTCCCTTCTGCTACCAGGCTGCCTAGCATTGGAAAAAAATGTCATGTTAATGAAAAGTAATTGAAGTAAAATGTAGACCTCTAATAATCATAAGCCCTTAATGAATTTGTTTGGTTCTATTGGACTTCCTATTGGGTTTTCAACAGCAAAGCTCACTACCATACTTCTCAAACCTTCCTCCTTGTTTTAACTTTATTTTTGTACATTTATATAATTCAAATATTTGCATTTTTAATTTCTTCAGTTTTTTTTCATTTGAAAAATTCTTGTTGTTTTCACCCATATTTTTTCTCTCTCCTTTATCAAGACATTCTAACAGCTCCCTAATCTTTGTTTTCTAGGCACCATTAGCTCCATCCTAACCAAAGCCGCTGTCCTGTTGTGACTGTATCTTTTCTATTATCTGCAATACTCCACCACACTTGTTATACCCCAAGAGGAAACTCTTAACTTTTCTTTAATGCCAACAAACCACCATCTCTCTGTGATATCCTTCCTGATGCCCAGAGCCATATCTAAATATTCTTTTGTGTTCCAGTACTATGATCCCCACTTCTCAATTATTACACTGAGTCTACTTATCCATATATTATACATTTTAAAAATATACATAAGTATAAAATAAGATTAGGTGCTGAGAGTCATGCATTAAGACTGAGGTGGCTGTATTTCCAGATTTACTGCTATCAAGTCCTCTTTACATAGCAATTAATGTCTAAACTAACGGTTTTCAAACTTTATCAGCACATTTGAACCTTGCTCAAGTGCTAATAAATACATTTTGGAGGGAACTGAGCACATTCAATGTGCTTTAAATATCCATGTTTCTATGCAAGATTTTGAAATTGAGATCATTAGCTTAATACTTTTCTACCAATTTGATTGATAATTGAGTGGACATATTGGCTAAAAGGTCCTCATTTGGATAACTTAGTTAGTACAAGTCACTGTTTAGACGTATCACAAGCTACCGGTGATCTGACTTGAGGTAGATACCACCTGCAGTAGACATCATCACTAAGGGAAGTGATTTATTGTACAAAGAGTCCAACTCCATTTTAAAAAATTTTTATTTTATATTGGAGTATAATTGATTTACAATGTTGTGTTAGTCTCAGGTGTACGACAAAGGGATTCAGTTATACATATACATATATCTATTCATTTTCAGATTATTTTCCCTTATAGGTTATTACAGAATATTGAGTAGAGTTCCCTGTGCTCTACAGTAGGTCCTTGTTGATTATCCATTTTATATATATTAGTGTGCATCTGTTAATCCCAAATTCCTAATTTATCCCTCCCCCCACGTTTTCCCTTTGGTAACCATAAGTTGGTTTTCTATGTCTGTGAGTCTATTTGTGTTTTGTAAATAAGTTCATTTATATCTCTTTTTGTAGATTCCAATAAGTGATATCGTATGATATTTGGCTTTCTCTGTATGACTTACTTCACTTAGTATGATAATCTTTAGTTCCATCCATGTTGCTACAAATGGCATTGTTTCATTCTTTTTATGGCTGAGTAATATTCCATTGTATAGATGTGTCACATCTTCTTTATCCATTCATCTGTCGATGGACATTTATGTTGCTTCCATGTCCTGGCTATTGTAAATAGTGCAGCAATGAACATTGGGGTGCCTGTATCTTTTCAAATTACGGTTTTCTCCACATATATGCCCATCAACTCCATTTTTGCTGTAGGCTTTTATCCCTCACTCTTCCTTACTACCTGTTTGTCTTACATCTGATCAGGTTTATTAAAAATGTCTGAGAGTTCCTTCCTTTCTGGCCAGTGGTAAGTTCAAACCACATGGGCTCCAGTCCTGAAGGCACACAAAAATCCTCACCCCAGTGCCATCCACTCACTAAGACAAAAATTCCAAACTGGTTTCTTCTCCACACTCTTTCAATCCTTTCTCCATCCAGCTTGGGAAGGCTGACCTTCTCTCCCGACAAAGCCTCTTTGTGTAAACAGTAAACATTTTCATTCCCCCTTGGGGTGTATGTGTAGTGTCATTAATCTCAACATCCTAACCAGTTTGGGGTGGGGGGTCCACTGTGTTTCTGTGGAGTAGTTACAACATTTGTAAATAACTTAAACTATTGATCATGACAGATAAAAAATGCTTAGGATCATGTTTTAACACTTATTACAGGCAAGCTATTTGGAAGGTATTGAAAGCAACAGATATTTGTCAGAAAACTTTTTGAACAAAAATCCAAATAAAACTGATTTAAGTAAAAAGTAGAATATACTGGAATGACAATCATTGGTTCCCAAAATGGAAAGAAAATTCAAATAGGAATCACAGCAACCTTACCAATAAGTGTGTAACACTTGCCTTTATATCTCAGACTATTGTGTGGATACTGCCTTCTTGCACTTGGCTTACTCAGAATTTGATGTCTCTCATTTTCTATCCTGATAGACCAGTTCAGGTTCTTCAGATGACAGAGGATCGTTGAGTTCCATAGAAATAGGAGCATGGGCTCAAATGCCACCACCCCAAATAAGACTACTCTGAATCTCTATGTAGATCAGACGAGCTCTCTCCTACTACAGACCAAATCAGGCTAATGTCTTGAAGAACAAGGTCACTAACAGAGTCAGGCTTATACTACCTGAGTGAGAGGGGGAGAAAAAGTAGTTTCTCTCTCTGTTTCAGTTATAGAAAGCTGAGGAGAGTGTCCAATTAATCTTCATCAGCTCACAGGCTCACTTCCTGGACTAATGCCTGCACCAAGGTTGAGGTACAAAAACTGGCCCATCTGTGGTCAGCTGTACCCTTTCTGCAGCCAAGGATGCCATGCATTCATCCATCATGTGAGAGCTGGAGCAGAAAGAGGGCAATCTCAGGGGCAGGAAGCATCCGTGCCAATGTGGACACTGGGAGAGTCATTTTGTGAAAGGTCTCTACCACAATTTAGTGTACCGTTCTCATAAACATCGATTTATTCTTCTAAAACGAAATAGATTTTCTCATATTAAAATAAGAAAACTATGACTCACAGAGATTTTAAAAACCTCTCCTTCATGACTAATAACTAGTGGACAAAAATTTATTTCTGAGCTTTTATGATTCCAAGATTGTAATTATCCTCATATACAATGTCCACAGTGCCTTTTTAGAGAAAATTCCCATCCCAGCTAATGTATGAGACAAATCACATGGCTTGAACAAGAGTATATTCATCTGCAATTTCAACTGTGGATCACAGCCCAGCAGATATAAAAAATAAAATACGATTCCTCATCTATGTATTCCTGTGTGTCTCTTAGTTCCTGATCTACAATGTATTCATTAAATAGACATTTTAGGAGACACACATTTTAAAAGGATTATACCTTCAAAATGCATTTACTTTTAGAAAAGTTAAAATTATCATAAAAGATAAATTGACATACACAAAACCGCTGACACACCCGATTTTCTAAGATAGGATGCAGTAAGATATAGGAAAGAATTTCTCTGACATTTAGAAATAATGAAAATGTGTTGAATCATTTTTAACCAAACTAAAGTGAAGTGTGTGTGCGTGTGTGTGTGTGTAGTTGTTGTAAATGAAAGTCAAAAGCAAAGGAATACTAAATGTAATTACAATTAAAATGAAAACCATTAAAAAAACCAATAAGAATCCCTTTTTGTTTTTGCTCTGTCTTTTTAAAAGTTATCAATACCTTTCCTCACAAAGAAAAGTTAAGGACCTTTCAGTTTCCAAGACACTTATTCGCTATGCTTCACCTTAATTAATATTCTAGTAATTCATGACCAGCCATGCAGAGCCGACCAATGCTTTTACTGAGCTTAGGTAGTCAGATGTGTCTTGTGGACTGTAAAGTATGTTGCATGGTTTGAATATTACTGCCTCCTTCTATGGACATCTGAGAATATGGGACCTGTTTTGGTAAATTTAGTGAATTATTTTAATGTTTTGTCCTGAATACTGTTTTATACATAGAGTCTCTTTGAAAGTATGTGAGTTTAGATAAAACTGAAGTGATTAATAACTGCTAATTTGAATGCAAGTGGTTTGCCTACGTTATTATAATATTAAAAATAAGGAGACCTTAGAAGGATTTATTTATTGAAGTATGATGGACTTAAAATGAATTGTACCTATTTAAAGTGTGGGAGTGCATACATTTTGATAAGGATACATCCATGAAACCATCACCACAATCAAAATAATGAACACATCCATCATCCCAAATATTTCCTCAAACCTCCTGGAACTACTTCTCGATCCTGTGTTCCATTTATTGAAAAGCTTATTTATTATTTCTCCATTGAGTAACTTTTGTGCCTTTGTTGAAAATCAGTTTTACCTATATATGTGCATTTATTTTAGGACTTTCCTTTCTGTTCCATTCATTTCTTTCTCTATATGTATGCTAATACCACACTTTTTTGGTAGATAAATGTAACATTGTATTAAAATTTAAAATAATATGCTCTTTTAAATCTTTCAATATGGTGAACTACATTAATTTATTTTACAATGTTAAACCCAACAGTATAATCTTGGGATAAACCCCACTTTGCCATAGTACATTTTTTTATATGTTATTAGATTCATTTGCTAAATTTTTCTTAATATATGTTTATGAGAAATATTGTTCTCTAGGTTTTATTTTATTTTATGTATATTTTGTAGTATATTTTTTAGTCTTGATATCAGAATAAGCCAGCTTCATAGACTGTGCTGGGAAATATTCTCTCCAGTATCCATTTCCTTAAATGTTTGGTAGAGTCCCCAGTGAAAGTGCACATGCTTGGAGTTTTTTTGTTTTTGTTTTTTTGTTTTTTTTTATATTTTTCTATGAGAAGATGTTTTACTAAAAATTAATTAAAAATAAATATAGAACTATCTTTTAGAGTGAGTGTTGGCAGTTCATGACTTTCAAAGATTTTGATCATTTCATCTATGTCAAATTTATTGTCATAAAATTATTAATAATATTTTGTTATTCTCCTTTTACTATCTGTAGATCTTCTGGTGATTTCACCTCTCTTATTTCTAACATGGGGTAAATTGTGTCTTATTTCTTGGTTTCCTGATCAATTTGGATAGAGTTTCAACAACTTGATTTATTTTCTCAAAAATCCAGGTTCTAATTTTATTGCCTTTGTCTCTCTTTAATTGATTTGTCTCTCTTTAATTGATTTGTCTCTTTAATTGATTTGTCTCTCTTTAATTGATTTTTGAGACCATGTTTATTATCTTTGTCTTCTTATCCTCTATGTGGCTTTAATTTGCTCTTTTTTTTTTACGTTCTTGAGGTAAAAACTGAGGTCTTTACCTTGAGACCATCCTCCTTTTCTAATATGTGTCCCTTGCAGCTGCATGTTGCAATTTTTAATATGTTGTGTTTTCAGTGTTATTCAGTTAAAATAGCTCCTAATTTCACTTTTATTATTTTATTCATGGATTATTTATAATTGTTTTATATTGCTTCCAAATATTTGGATGATTTTCTTATATATTTCTGTTATCAATTTCCAGTATAATTCCATTGTAGTCAGAGAATATGTGTTGTATGGTTTGAATTCTTTTAAATACAGTTAAACATTTCTTAAAGATTTTTAGTTTTTCTTTTTTTCATATAGGAGGTCAAATCCAGTTATTTTTTGTCAGTCTTGGTGTGAAGTTGAAGTCTTAGTAGGGTTTTAAAGCAAATGAGAAGGAAATATGGGCTGAATGAATGTTTACTCTCTATAAAAGTATGTATAAGCATTTGTTGATAATCAGTTTTTCAATTTAAATAAATTATGGAGTTTTGGAAGAATCTATAAAAGCTACCAAAATTATGTATTCTTCTTTCAGGGAAAAATAAATATAAAATATATTTTATTGCCAATGTATTTATTACTCCCAGATAAATGCTTGTTTAAAGAGCTATGGTTTTCTTTCTTATGTGGTGAAATATTTGACATTTACTACTATTTTAGATTCCAGTTAAAGAATCTGATGGGAGGGGCAAGATGGCGGAAGAGTAAGACGCAGAGATCACCTTCCTCCCCACAGATACATCAGAAATACATGTGCGCGTGGAACTGCTCCTGCAGAGCACCCGCTGAACGCTGGCAGAGGACGTCGGACCTCCCAGGGGGCGGGGGAATCCCCACGTACTTGGGTGGGGCAGGGGAAAGGGGAAATAGCAGAGACAGGGGAATGGGGACGGGACCTGCACCGGTGGGAGGGAGCTGTGAGGGCGGAGGGGTTTCCACACACTGGGGGGCCCCTTCGTGGGCGGGGACTGCGGGTGGCGGAGGGGGGAGGCTTCGGAGCCACGGAGGAGGGCGCGGCCGCATTGGTGCGGAGGGCAAAGCGGAGAGATTCCCGCACGGAGGAGCGGTGCCGACCGGCACTCACCAGCCCGAGAGGCTTGTCTGCTCAGCCGCCGGGGCGGGCGGGGCCTGGGAGCTGGGGCTCGGGCTTCGGTGCTGGCCGGGAGGGAGTCCGGGAAAAAGACTGCAGCTGCCAAAGAGGCAAGAGAATTTTTCTTGCCTCTTTGTTTCGCGACGCGCAAGGAGAGGGGATTCAGAGCGCCGCCTAAACGAGCTCCAGAGACGGGCGTGAGCCGCGGCTATCAGCGCGGATCCCACAGCAACAGGGACGCAGAGGGAAAAACGGAGAGATTCCCGCACAGAGGCTCGGCGCCGAGCAGCACTCACCAGCCCGAGAGGCTTGTCCGCTCAGCCGCCGGGGCGGGCGGGGGCTGGGAGCTGAGGCGCGGGCTTCGGTCGGATCCCAGGGAGAGGACTGGGGTTGGCTGCGTGAACACAGCCTGAAGGGTCTAGCGCACCACAGCCAGCTGGGAGGGAGCCCGAGAAAAAGTCTGCAGCTGCCGAAGAGGCAAGAGAATTTTTCTTGCCTCTTTGTTTCGCGGCGTGCAAGGAGAGGGGATTCAGAGCGCCACTTAAACGAACTCCAGAGACGGGCGCGAGCCGCGGCTATCAGCGCGGACCCCAGAGACGGGCATGAGACGCTAAGGCTGCTGCTGCCGCCACCAAACAGCCTGTGGGCGAGCACAGGTCATTCTCCACACCGCCCCTCCCGGGAGCCTGTGCAGCCCGCCACGGCCAGGCTCCCGTGATCCGGGGACAACTTCCCCGGGAGAGCGCACGGCGCGCCTCAGGCTGCTGCAACGTCACGCCGGCTTCTGCCGCCGCAGGCTCGCCCCGCCTCCTCCGTACCGCTCCCTCCCCCCGGCCTGACTGAGCCAGAGCCCCCGAATCAGCTGCTCCTTTAACCCCGTTCTGTCTGGGCGGGGAACAGACGCCCTCAGGGGACCTACATGCAGAGGCGGGTCCACATCCAAAGCTGAACCCCGGGAGCTGTACGAACAAAGAAGAGAAAGGGAAATCTCTCCCAGCAGCCTCAGAAGCAGCGGATTAAAGCTCCACAAACAACTTGATGTGCCTGCATCTGTGGAATACCTGAATAGACAACGAATCATCCCAAATTTAGGAGATGGACTTTGGGAGCAGGATATATTAACTTTTCCCCTTTTCCTTTTTTTTGTGAGTGTAGATGTGTATGCTTCTGGGTGAGATTTTGTCTGTATAGCTTTGCTCTCACCGTTAGTCCTAGGGTTAGGTCCGTCTGGTTTTTTTTTGTTTTTTTGTTTTTGGCTTAAAAAAATTTTTTTTTCCCTAATAAATGTTTTCTTAATAATTTTTTCCTTATTTTCTATTTTTAAAAAAATTTTTAATAAGTTTTTTCATATTTTTTATTTTAAAAAATTAAAAAATTTTTTTCTTAATAAATTTTTTCTAAATAATTTTTTTCTTATTTTTAGTATAAAAAATTAATAAATCTATTTTTAAAAATTAAAAAAAAATTTTTTTCTTAATAAATTTACTCTTAATATTTTTTTCTTATTTTTTATTATAATTGCTTTATTTTATTTTATTTTATCCTCTTTTTTTCTTTCTTTCCATTTTTTCTCCCTTTTATTCTGAGCCGTGTGGATGAAAGGCTCTTGGTGCTCCAGCCAGGCATCAGGGCTGTGCCTCTGAGGTGGGAGAGCCAACTTCAGGACACTGGTCCTGAAGAGACCTCCCAGCTCCACGTAATACCAAACGGCGAAAATCTCTCACAGATCTCCATCTCAACATCAAGACCCAGCTTCACTCAACGACCAGCAAGCTACAGTGCTGGACACCCTATGCCAAACAACTAGCAAGAGAGGAACACAGCCCCATCCATTAACAGAGAAGCTGCCTAAAATCATAATAAGGCCACAGACACCCCAAAACACACCACCAGACGTGGACGAACCCACCAGAAAGACAACATCCAGCCTCATCCACCAGAACACAGGCACTAGTTCCCTCCACCAGGAAACCTACACAACCCACTGAACCAACCTTAGCCACTGGGGACAGATACCAAAAACAACGGGAACTACGAACCTGCAGCCTGTGAAAAGGAGACCCCAAACACAGTAAGATAAGCAAAATGAGAAGACAGAAAAACACACAGCAGATGAAGGAGCAGGGTCAAAACACACCAGACCTAACAAATGAAGAGGAAATAGGTAGTCTACCTGAAAAAGAATTCAGAATAATGATAGTAAGGATGATCCAAAGTCTTGGAAATAGAATAGACAAAATGCAAGAAACATTTAACAAGGATGTAGAAGAACTAAAGAGGAACCAAGAAACGATGACAAGCACAATAAATGAAATTAAAAATACTCTAGATGGGATCAATAGCAGAATAACTGAGGCAGAAGAACGGATAAGTGACCTGGAAGATAAAATGGTGGAAATAACTACTGCAGACCAAAATAAAGAAAAAAGAATGAAAAGAACTGAGGATAGTCTCAGAGACCTCTGGGACAACATTAAACGCACCAACATTCGAATTATAGGGGTCCCAGAAGAAGAAGAGAAAAAGAAAGGGACTGAGAAAATATTTGAAGAGATTATAGTTGAAAACTTCCCTAATATGGGAAAGGAAATAGTTAATCAAGTCCTGGAAGCACAGAGAGTCCCATACAGGATAAATCCAAGGAGAAACACACCAAGACACATATTAATCAAACTATCAAAAATTAAATATAAAGAAAACATATTAAAAGCAGCAAGGGAAAAACAACAGATAACACACAAGGGCATCCCCATAAGGTTAACAGCTGATCTTTCAGCAGAAACGCTGCAAGCCAGAAGGGAGTGGCAGGATATACTTAAAGTGATGAAGGAGAAAAACCTACAACCAAGATTACTCTACCCAGCAAGGATCTCATTCAGATTTGATGGAGAAATTAAAACCTTTACAGACAAGCAAAAGCTGAGAGAGTTCAGCACTACCAAACCAGCTTTACAACAAATGCTAAAGGAACTACTCTAGGCAAGAAACACAAGAGAAGGAAAACACCTACAATAACAAACCCAAAACATTTAAGAAAATGGGAATAGGAACATACATATCGATAATTACCTTAAATGTAAATGGATTAAATGCTCCCACCAAAAGACACAGACTGGCTGAATGGATACAAAAACAAGACCCATATATATGCTGTCTACAAGAGACCCACTTCAGACCTAGAGACACATACAGACTGAAAGTGAGGGGATGGAAAAAGATATTCCATGCAAATGGAAACCAAAAGAAAGCTGGAGTAGCAATTCTCATATCAGACAAAATAGACTTTAAAATAAAGACAATTACAAGAGACAAAGACGGACACTATATAATGATCAAGGGATCGATCCAAGAGGAAGGTATAACAATTGTAAATATTTATGCACCCAACATAGGAGCACCTCAATACATAAGGCAAATACTAACAGCCATAAAAGGGGAAATCGACAGTAACACAATCATAGTAGGGGACTTTAACACCCCACTTTCACCAATGGACAGATCATCCAAAATGAAAATAAATAAGGAAACACAAGCTTTAAATGATACATTAAACAAGATGGACTTAATTGATATTTATAGGACATTCCACCCAAAAACAACAGAATACACATTTTTCTCAAGTGCTCATGGAACATTCTCCAGGATAGATCATATCTTGGGTCACAAATCAAGCCTTGGTAAATTTAAAAAAATTGAAATCGTATCAAGTATCTTTTCCGACCACAACGCTATGAGACTAGATATCAATTACAGGAAAAGATCTGTAAAAAATACAAACACATGGAGGCTACACAATACACTACTTAATAACGAAGTGATCACTGAAGAAATCAAAGGGGAAATCAAAAAATACCTAGAAACAAATGACAATGGAGACACGACGATCCAAAACCTATGGGATGCAGCAAAAGCAGTTCTAAGAGGGAAGTTTATAGCAATACAAGCCTACATCAAGAAACAGGAAACATCTCGAATAAACAACCTAACCTTGCACCTAAAGCAATTAGAGAAAGAAGAACAAAAAAACCCCAAAGCTAGCAGAAGGAAAGAAATCATAAAGATCAGATCAGAAATAAATGAAAAAGAAATGAAGGAAACAATAGCAAAAATCAATGAAACTAAAAGCTGGTTCTTTGAGAAGATAAACAAAATTGATAAACCACTAGCCAGACTCATCAAGAGAAAAAAGGAGAAGACTCAAATTAATAGAATTAGAAATGAAAAAGGAGAAGTAACCACTGACACTGCAGAAATACAAACGATCATAAGAGATTACTACAAGCAACTCTATGCTAATAAAATGGACAACCTGGAAGAAATGGACAGATTCTTAGAAATGCACAACCTGCCGAGACTGAACCAGGAAGAAATAGAAAATATGAACAGACCAATCACAAGCACTGAAATTGAAACTGTGATTAAAAATCTTCCAACACACAAAAGCCCAGGACCAGATGGCTTCACAGGCGAATTCTATCAAACATTTAGAGAAGAGCTAACACCTATCCTTCTCAAACTCTTCCAAAATATTGCAGAGGGAGGAACACTCCCCAACTCATTCTACGAGGCCACCATCACCCTGATACCAAAACCAGGCAAAGATGTCACAAAGAAAGAAAACTACAGGCCAATATCACTGATGAACATAGATGCAAAAATCCTCAACAAAATACTAGCAAACAGAATCCAACAGCACATTAAAAGGATCATACACCATGATCAAGTGGGGTTTATTCCAGGAATGCAAGGATTCTTCAATATACGCAAATCAATCAACGTGATACATCATATTAACAAATTGAAGGAGAAAAACCATATGATCATCTCAATAGATGCAGAGAAAGCTTTCGACAAAATTCAACACCCATTTATGATAAAAGTCCTGCAGAAAGTAGGCATAGAGGGAACTTTCCTCAACATAATAAAGGCCGTATATGACAAACCCACAGCCAACATTGTCCTCAATGGTGAAAAACTGAAACCATTTCCACTAAGATCAGGAACAAGACAAGGTTGCCCACTCTCACCACTATTATTCAACATAGTTTTGGAAGTGTTAGCCACAGCAATCAGAGACGAAAAAGAAATAAAAGGAATCCAAATCGGAAAAGAAGAAGTAAAGCTGTCACTGTTTGCAGATGACATGATACTATACATAGAGAATCCAAAAGATGCTACCAGAAAACTACTAGAGCTAATCAATGAATTTGGTAAAGTAGCAGGATACAAAATTAATGCACAGAAATCTCTTGCATTCCTGTATACTAATGATGAAAAATCTGAAAGTGAAATTAAGAAAACACTCCCGTTTACCATTGCAACAAAAAGAATAAAATACCTAGGAATAAACCTACCTAAGGAGACAAAAGACCTGTATGCAGAAAATTATAGGACACTGATGAAAGAAATTAAAGATGATACAAATAGATGGAGAGATATACCATGTTCTTGGATTGGAAGAATCAACATTGTGAAAATGACTCTGCTACCCAAAGCAATCTACAGATTCAATGCAATCCCTATCAAACTACCACTGGCATTTTTCACAGAACTAGAACAAAAAATTTCACAATTTGTATGGAAACACAAAAGACCCCGAATAGCCAAAGCAATCTTGAGAACGAAAAATGGAGCTGGAGGAATCAGGCTCCCTGACTTCAGACTATATTACAAAGCTACAGTCATCAAGACAGTTTGGTACTGGCACAAAAACAGAAATATAGATCAATGGAACAGGATAGAAAGCCCAGAGATAAGCCCACGCACATATGGTCACCTTATCTTTGATAAAGGAGGCAAGCATATACAGTGGAGAAAAGACAGCCTCTTCAATAAGTGGTGCTGGGAAAATTGGACAGGTACATGTAAAAGTATGAAATTAGAACACTCCCTAACGCCATACACAAAAATAAACTCAAAATGGATTAAAGACCTAAGTGTAAGGCCAGACACTATCAAACTCTTAGAGGAAAACATAGGCAGAACACTCTATGACATAAGTCACAGCAAGATCCTTTTTGACCCAGGTCCTAGAGAAATGGAAATAAAAACACAAATAAACAAATGGGACCTAATGAAACTTAAAAGCTTTTGCACAGCAAAGGAAACCATAAACAAGACCAAAAGACAACCCTCAGAATGGGAGAAAATATTTGCAAATGAAGCAACGGACAAAGGATTAATCTCCAAGATTTACAAGCAGCTCATGCAGCTCAATAACAAAAAAACAAACAACCCAATCCAAAAATGGGCAGAAGACCTAAATAGACATTTCTCCAAAGAAGAGATACAGATTGCCAACAGACACATGAAAGAATGCTCAACATCATTAATCATTAGAGAAATGCAAATAAAACTACAATGAGGTATCATCTCACACCGGTCAGAATGGCCATCATCAAAAAATCTAGAAACAATAAATGCTGGAGAGGGTGTGGAGAAAAGGGAACACTCTTGCACTGTTGGTGGGAATGTAAATTGATACAGCCACTATGGAGAACAGTATGGAGGTTCCTTAAAAAACTAAAAATAGAACTACCATATGACCCAGCAATCCCACTACTGGGCATATACCCTGAGAAAACCATAATTCAGAAAGAGTCATGTACCAAAATATTCATTGCAGCTCTGTTTACAATAGCCAGGACATGGAAGCAACCTAGGTGTCCATCATCGGATGAATGGATAAAGAAGATGTGGCACATATATACAATGGAATATTACTCAGCCATAAAAAGAAATGAAATGGAGGTGTTTGTAATGAGGTGGATGGAGTTAGAGTCTGTCATACAGAGTGAAGTAAGTCAGAAAGAGAAAAACAAATACAGTATGCTAACACATATATATGGAATCTAAGGGAAAAAAAAAAAAAAAGAGGTCATGAAGAACCTAGTGGCAAGATGGGAATAAAGACACAGACCTACTAGAGAATGGACTTGAGGATATGGGGAGGGGGAGGGGTGAGATGTGACAGGGTGAGAGAGTGTCATGGACATATATACACTACCAAATGTAAAATAGATAACTAGTGGGAAGCAGCCGCATAGCACAGGGAGATCAGCTCGGTGCTTTGTGACCACCTAGAGGGGTGGGATAGGGAGGGTGGGAGGGAGGGAGATGCAAGAGGGAAGAGATATGGCAACATATGTATATGTGTAACTGATTCACTTTGTTGTAAAGCAGAAGCTAGCACACCATTGTAAAGCAATTATACTTCAATAAAGATGTTTAAAAAAAAAAAAAAAAAAAGAATCTGATGATTACCTCAAATTGTAGTTAAATAATGCAAGTATGACGTAGACTTTTAGGCAGAACTCCAGACCGAGGATGTTGGCGTGTATGATGCAGTGTTAGTCAGTGGCTTTCAAGCTCTTGACCTGAAATCTTTGTGCAATGCTGTCTGTCTAGTTGATCTAAGAACAACTAGGCAATAATGTTGTCTTCTATACATGCTTTTTAGTGCAGTTGGTCTACCCATCCTGGGCTTTGATGCAAACAAGACAAAGTTGAAACCTGCTCCATTCCTGACTACGTCCTCAGTTGGAAACTGGGCTTTACAGCTCTCAGCCCACAGGGTTGTGTGAAGAGGTGTTAAGATGAGCTGTGAAAGGCACCAAGTCACAACAGTGTCCACTCGGTGTACCTCCCTCCTCACTCTCCTAAGGATAATCACCCTCAGTCCATCATGGAGCTTGGCCTCTTTTACTTAGGGAAAGCTAAAATACAGTTTCTCCTATTTAAATTCCAGACACAACATTTAGATACTGCCAAGTATAAAACAAACTCTAAAAAAAGAGAAAGAAAAGCACCATAAATACAGTAAGATAAGATTGGTTGTTGCCATCATGAAAAGCAGAAAATAAACACTCTCTATAGTTCATAAACAAAAGCAAACATCCAAGGTCTTGAGTGTTTCAGGCTGTAATTTGTGTGTTCCTGGTGCCACAATTCAGAATAGTACAGACACTGTCACCACTGTTCTCATTATTCTTAGCTTCACATTCTTGTTCACTGCCTCCAATTTTATAAATACAAACAAAGAAAGGTTGTGGAAACATTGATTAATTATTTTTTATCCCCAAATCACAGATTAGAAGAAAATTTTTTCCATCGAAGTATACAGACTACAATGTCCTTCCTCTTTAATCCTGAATGTTTAAAGATAGTTATCACTTTGCCATATATTACTATCATGTTGAGGTACTTACAGTTATTTTTAGAAGCTAGTTTTTAGGAAACATTTAGGAAACGCACATAAAAACTGAAAATAAACCCAAAGCTGCAAGTACTTATATTTTCCATCTTCTCCTTGGCTTCTTTTTAATACTTGTAAACATTCCACACAACTCTATCGTTACCTGGCACGTTCAATGTGAACATTGTCCACAATGTAGCTCCAATATGGGTACATTTGAGCTGTTTCTAATTACTCGTTGTTTTCATAGGCATTTGTTTTAAAAATCTTTGAACAGTTTTTTTTTTTCCTTTGACCAATTTTTTTTTTCTTTTAAATTTGTTGCTTGCTATTACAAGAAACAATAGATACACACATTTTGATTGATGTTGATACTTACTGTAAAATTATTCTCTGGAAAGCACAAGAAAGTTTATACTAACAAAAGCAGTGTGTGAATACTTCAGCTTAAACCTGTCAATATTAGATTATATCTACTTTGTTTACTTTTGCTTATATAATAGATTTATGTTGCAACCTAAATATCATTTAGTATTATTAAGGAAAAAGTTTTAATTTGTAGTTCTTAAAGGTTTTCCTTCTAGTTATAAAAAATATTATTTTATAGCAAGATACCTTAAAAATAGATGAGTACAAGTAAAAATCAATTAGCAATCTCATCTTCAAAAGATCAATATATGATAAATATATAGAGACATTAAAATATATACCTATGTAGAAACACAATACATATGTACACATGTAGATTTACATGCATGTGTGCAGGTTTGTTGTTGCATACTATGGTATGCACTATTTGTAATGTGACAATATACTATGGGCATTGATTCCGTTAATGGATACCCTCACTCAGTACCATTTTCATGCTATATGATGTTCCCGTTTATGGAGTATCTTCATTTGCTTAACAATTCCCATATCACTTAATATTAAGTTGTACAAATTTTGAGCAGTGTAAATTACATTTCAGTGAAAATTAGTATCCATACACATATATCCTTGATTAATTCCTTAGTATAAATTCTTAAATGTGGAATAGCTAAATTATGGTAAATTTTGCCAGGAAAAAAAAATCGGGGCTCTCTCTTTTTTTATTGGTACCTGTCATCAGAAGAGCACCAAAAAATTTGTAACACAGGCTCTAAGAAAACTTCATAGTGACATGTTATGTGAAATCAGAGAACAGAAAAATAAATGGAAGGGAAATCCTTGCCCTCTGCTTCCTCGATTGGTATGTAGAGGACATAGACCCACCTATTTAGCATGACATGTCAGCTCAGGCTGCCATGACAAAATACCATAAGCTGGGTGACTTAATAGAAATTAATTTTCTCCAGTTCTGGAGGCTGGAAGTCTAAAATCAAGGTCCGCAGGGTTTGGTGTCTGAGGAGAGCTCTTTTCCTGGCTTGTGGATGGCCACCTTCTCACTGTGTCCTCACCTGGCAGAGACAGAGAGAGACAGAGACAGAGAGAGAGGCCAGTTCTATGGGATGTGAATATTGGCCCCCCCACTTTTGACCTCTTTTAAACTTAACTACCTGCTAAAGACTGTCTCCAGATACAGTCAAACAGGGATAAGAGTGTCAACATATGAATTTTGAGGAGATACAGTTCAGTCCACAGGACATGATGTGTATCTGTTCTTTAAAATGCACTCCTCTGAGGTCTTCTTTATGAGTTTTCTATGACAAAGAGAAGTCAGGGACATTAACATTTGTTCCCACTACTTTCTATCAATAGGTCATGAACAATGATAAACTCTCTATACAAAGCAATTGCTGTGCTTCTCAAAAATGATATTAAGATACCTACAGTATTGGGACATTGCAAGAAGCAAATTCAATGCGTATATGAAAGTTCTTAGTACATTCCTTACTCAAGATCATGTACTTTCATCCCTTATTTCATCCCTCAGTGTTTCCTTTGTTCTTTTTAGGTTCTGCCTTTTCTATATAATTAGGAGATACACTACATTAAATAATGCATAGTCAGAGATTTGTTTAATCTAAGGTTTGTTCTCTGCTACATATAAGACCATACTCCTTTAAAAAAATAAGAAACAAGGGAAGAAAAGAAGACTGAGGAGGTAAGGAATAACATTGATATTTCTTTTTTTTTTTTTTTTTTTTTTTTTTTTTTTTTTTTAATTTTATGGCTGTGTTGGGTCTTCGTTTCTGTGCGAGGGCTTTCTCTAGTTGTGGCAAGCGGGGGCCACTCTTCATCGCGGTGCGCGGGCCTCTCACTATTGCGGCCTCTCTTGTTGCAGAGCACAGGCTCCAGACGCGCAGGCTCAGTAGTTGTGGCTCACGGGCCCAGTTGCTCCGCGGCATGTGGGATCCTCCCAGACCAGGGCTCGAACCCGTGTCCCCTGCATTTGCAGGCAGATTCTCAACCACCGCGCCACCAGGGAAGCCCTGATATTTCTTGAATGCTAATTTTCAGAAGTTAAACATAATAAATTATGAAGAGGTACAGTTTTAAAAAACTTGTGTTCGGATTAATTTTACCTTTTGGAAACAAAGCAGGAAGCATCCCAAGTATGATGGTTATGTTAGCACACATGCTGCTTTCTGTACACCCCCAGACATCCTGTTTGCATGCCAAAGAAAAGCAACTGGGAAACTTTGTCCTATAGTTGCCATCAAAGGACATCTAGCCTGAGGTGAAACCCTCCTGCCACCATTCTGAGGAGTGTTTCCTGGAGAGATGGCAGGTGGGAAGTTTGGATCAGGTTTTCTCCTGTTGAGAGAGCCTCAGGGTGTTTTCACAAGTATGAGGAAAAGCCCTTGCCCTGGATAGACCTCCCTCATTCAAGCATAAATGCACAGAAAAATAAAACAAAAACCAAGTAAGTAGCTCAAGTATGTCATTTATCATTTTCTGCATAACCAGCCACCTCAAAGGGCAGAGGCTCTCAACCCTGTGGGTCAGCAGTTTGGGCTTAGCTTAGCTTAGTTTGTTCATCTGGGTTCCCTGTGTTTTGGCTGGGATCACTCACAGGTCAGCCGTCAGGAGGTTGATGCTGGTCTTTTTTTTTTACTTAATTTTTATTGGAGTATAGCTGATTTACAATGTTGTGTAAGTTTCTGCTGTACAACAAAATGAATCAGTTATATTGGGTTGGCCAAAAAGTTTGTTTCGGTTTTTCCAAAACATCTTACAGAAAAACCTGAAGGAACTTCTTACATATACATATAGCCACTCCTTTTAATATTCTTTCCCATATAGGCCATTACAGAGTACTGAGTAGAGTTCTTTGTGCTGTCCAGCAGGTCCTCATATATCTAGCTGTGGGCAGCGGGTGAGCAGGGGTAATGGAAGAAACTGAACCATGTGCCCAAAGGTCTAGCCTAACTACCTCCCATCATGGTGGTGGCCCAGTTATTGTAAGCAGAAAGAGAGAAAGAAGGACCAAATGAATGTACAAGCACCTTTAAGGTCTCTGTCTGCATTATGCTGGCTTTTGTCCCAAAAGCCAAAGCTAGTCATGTGGCCAAGGACAGTGTCAATGTAGAAGGAAACTTTCCAAGTGTCCAAGAGCCTGGATTCTGTGTAGAAGGCATGGTGGAGATTGTGGGCATTTCTGCAGACTACAAAACTATGAATTGATTCCACTCTCCATGTGCAAACCTCAACAATTTTTCATCATTAGAGTACATGTTTGACACTTCATACATACTTGTTAAATTAATAATAGTATATTTACTATGTGCCAGGCACTGTTCTAATTGTTTACCATGTATTATTCTTTCCCAGCAACCCTCCTAATAGCCCACTTTGATAGTGTCTTTATATTATCTTCATGGGTAATCGTGGACATGATGATGTTAAATAATATGCCAACATTCACTCAACTAATGAATGTGGAGCCAGGGTTCAAACCAAGAAATTGACCACACATTACATGGGGCCCTAATAAACTCATCCCCTGAGGAAGAAAGGAAGGATGTGTTTTAAAGAAGGGAGGAGGGAAGGAGAAAACTTTCTAGAAATGTATGTGATTAGATACAAATGATATATGAGGGAAATAATCTCATAATAGGGCTTGCAACCCAATCCATGAACATTAATTTTTAGCCCATGATAGGACAGTTGAGCATGAAGTAAACTACTCAAAATGCAGAAAGGCTCAGACTACTAATACCACCCATATCGCTCTGCAGGTTGTTTATCCAGGAATCAGGAACCACAAATCCAGGAAGAACATTTTCCTGATACCAGTCATATCTATTTTTGAGAACCCAAATGAGTAAATTGTAACACTGCTCTCTTAGGATGGAAGATAGGCATTTCACACACACACACACACACACACGTGTACATATATTCACACAAACATATGTATTTAAGGGCCTAGTCATATAATTTTACAAGGGATCCAATTACATTTCAATGCTAAGATGAACAATTTAAGTCCTACTCATTTATGTTTCATAAGAAGTTATAGAACATCTAAATGAAAATCTCACTGGTGAGCACAGAATGCTTGGAATATAATTGGTCTGTGCAGTTAAGATCAGGACACCTACCAATTAAAACTAAGCCAAAGTTTTCTTCCATATTGTGACTGGCAGTACAAATGGCACAAGATGGCATAAGCACTCATATTGCATAATTCCATTTATTTGAAATTCTAGAAAAGGCAAAACTCTAGACACATAGTATATCTGTGGTTGCCAGAGGTGAGAGGTTCAGAGAGATGACTGAGTACAAAGGAGAACAAGTTAAATGTTTGAGGTGGTAGAAATATTCTATATAATATATGGCTATATGTATTTTTCAAAACTCATTGAATTGCACATTTAAAATTAGTAAAATATTATTGTGTATTTTAAAAATTGACCATTGTCTCAAATGCTAATGGTCATTAGTTAAGAAGATACTAGTAATATATTTTGCTAATAGATTTAAGTATCAACACACCAGTTTTTGATGGTATAAGCATATTTTGCAACTTATCGATAGCCTTGGATGAAAGCAATGCCATTGGAAATTGTCTTTAAAACTTGTGTCAGAAATGCAATGTCTCACATGCAGTGGGAGGGGATGTGTATCCCCTAAGCCTGAGTGGTTCATACTGATTATTTGGGAACTCCTATTTGACTAGCATATGGCCTTTTGCCCTTCTTTTCCATCTTCTCTATCTTCACTGTCCTTTGTCCTTCTTTGCCATCTCAAAGTTTTATTTTTATCTATTAATTTATTTAATCCAATGTTTTATTAGCATTTCATCTGTATTTTCTCAGGCTTCTTAAACATAGTTTTTATTATTTTTACACTTCTTATAACTTTAAACTTCAATTAAATGAAACTCTCAAAAATTCTTAAAATTGTGATTAACTATAACAACTTAGAAATATACACTTTTTTATTGCCGAATGACACTTTTATTTTTAAAAATTTTTATTGGCATATATACACTCTCATAAACACTTTTATGTCACATATTAAGTTCAAATTAGACAGCAGGTATTTATCCGTACTCAAAGAAATCTAAAGACTTTTAAAAAATGGAACATAAGTGCTGAGAGACACACAATATTCTTAACAGCTTCTAGCTGCTCGTCACTTAATGGCATGTTTGTTGTTGTTATTGTTTGATTTAATAGGCATCTTTGTGATGCAATTACCAGATACTGTGCATTTGCTTTCTGACCACATGAAAGTCATGACCAGTTGAACTTGAGGAAATAAAACCAAAAGTAGTGTATGAAGAGAGGTAGAGAAAGCTCCCCTGGGGACAGTGAATTTCTGATGCTAAGTATGCTCTCTCCTAATTTAAACTAGAGAGGTCTCTTTGACAAATTTTTATCTTTTGACTCCAGATTTGGAAATTGCCACCCCCAGGACTGTTCCTGTGTAAAATCATAAAGTGGGTAAAATGTGTCTGTGGCTCCTCCTGCCCTGTGTCCTCCTTCATCATTGATAAACCTGCAGGCCTTGACTCCCACCTTCCAGGACCTTCCATTTCCTGTAGTTAGTCCAAATGAGTAAGTGGTATTTCATGATCCAGAACTTTCTATTACATCCCAATCCTCAAAATAACTACTAGTACTTATCTATGAAGGTCTCCGAAATCCTATGACAAAATTAATTGACTTTGGTAAAGAAATATTAGCTAACTTTTATCCAATGCCAAGAAAGCCAACTCAACTGTTGTTTTCTGAAGGCTTTTCCCTCCACTCCTGTGCTCTGTGAGAGAAGGTTCAAAATTAGCTGGAAGGCAGTTCATGAAATTGGAAATTCTATGTGCTCTGTAAGCCTAGGGCAGACAATCAAGTCAGGGAAAAGGGACTAGTGTTTTCTTCCTCAAGGCACGTGTGTCCTATTGCGCAGTGAACCAGAATTTGAATGGTTTGTATTTGTATTTGTTTTTTAAACTGAACAATGCATGTATTCACTCAAATTGTTGACTATTTGATGACTATCATAAAGCAAGTTAGTTTAATGTGCTACTTTTCTAATAAGTTTATGATTGCTTCTATGCCCAGTGAAGGCTAAGCCACATCAATGTTGCCACATGCCAAACAAGGAAGGCTTAACAGCAATCTTAATAGAAAAAGCATAGAAGAATTGATTCACCATATGGTGAATAACTTCAGACATTCTGTGCTATGTTCATTCACATTCTATTTATTTCATGAATATAATCAGTTTCCTATTAGCCTTAATGGAGTATTAAGAACACAATAAATTTTTATGAAATAATCAATGAGTTTTAGTGTCAAATTTTGGAGCAACCTGTAAAATTAATCAACCCATAGGCATAGTGTAATTATAGTTAAAACACTTAATTTCTAACTATGGAAAAATAACATTATAAAGATGATGACTCAAATCATGGCTAATCATAATAATCATTTAAAAAGTTGAAAGTAAAATATAAAACAAATTTACCTCTGAGTGTATTCAGAGAGGAATGACAAGGTGTTTCAGGGGAAGATTCCACTGCTTCCTGCCATGATGGTCAATATACTTTGTAGAGCTTTAAAATAAACCTCAGAATATACTACCAATATCTCAGTAGCTAAGAAAAAGACCTATCCGGGCGAATGAACATCGAGAAGTAAAGTACAACAGGATGGAAATCAGGCTCTCTGACCAAGGGGTGATGGTACGTCCTCCTAAGGTTTCAATAAGCTAGTGCCAGAGTCTGCATTGGCCCAGAACAGAAGGATACCCTCTAGTGACCACGAGTGATGTGAACAGATACTTGAAATACACAGTTAAAGGATACTTGTGCTCCTCAAGTAAGGTGTGTCTGCTAATATTAGTGTTGATGTTTCCTGGTCATTTAATCAGTTTCTCAAGTAATGTGTTAAAAGTGAGGTACTGATTATGCACCAAGGTGCTCATAGCCAGAAATTGCTTAGAGAAATACAACATTCACAGCCTCGCCTACCTTCTCTCCCCCTCTACATAAATATTAAAGGTGACTTCAGCATAACTTCTCTATTTCAAATTGATTTCCACACTACAGTGTGTTTGAAAGACAATGACTGTCAAACACACAATCATTATGTTCAAAGTTGTTGAGCTACTGCAGTAAAGATTCGTAAATGTCCATAAAAGTCCGTTACGGAAACAAATGAAACTTTTTCATTTGCTCAAACGAGATTTCCTTTGTATAAACTCTTTAATAATTGTCAATGTAAATTTCAAAGTTTTTTACATTTCCTTAAAGGACTGACAAATAAGCAAACAAGTGAGAAGAACAGGTACAATAATGGATTCAATAGTCAGGTGGCATGAAATTCTGGGTTTATATAATATCCCTCAAACCTGTTGTGTATTGTCTTTTACTCATTTATTCTATGTATTATCTTTACATTTGAAGGGTTCATATTTGAATGTAGACCCTGCAAATCCTATCTTTAGGCATAGAGACTTACCTGTTATTCCAAATGCTATGACATGATTCCAAAGTATAGTTCAGGTTTTCCAAAGGAAAGAAAGGAAGAGGAGAGGAGAAGAGAAAAAAAAAAAAAAAAGAATAAGTCTGGGACAACAAAGAACTACATCTCTATGGAAGAAATAACTGCCAACCAAAGTTCTCAACATCGCTCAGTTTTAGAAAAATAATGCTTGTAGAAAGGGAGCAAGTAATTTTGCTATTTTCTTTCAAAGATTTTATTGCTGAGTTTTTTTTTTCCCCCCCTGAGGCTTTTTACACCAAAAAAAAAGACTTTCTCTGTCTTAAGCCCGTGTATATTACAAAATTTCTTTGTACCAATGTTGACATCTGTGGACGCTTTCCCAACTTCCCATGGGGTTGTTGCCATGCGGCACCAGGTCCAATTTCTTCTGAACTAGCCTAGTTCTTCTGATGATTTTACATGTTAATTAACATCAAAACCATCTCCTGGCCGTAGGTATTTATTGGAGGCAGTAGTATTGCCTATGGACAAATTAGGGGGCATGGGAAGTCACAATTTATAGCCATTATGACACAAGGAAACTTCTTAGATCTAATTTATACCACAGAGAACCCACAAGTATCGAAAATTTAAGAAATGCTCCAACTCTTTTTATAAATAATATGGCTGTGAAATAAAGGAAACATACAGATAATGACACAACTATTGAAAAGACTTCAAGGAAACATACAAAAAGTTTATAGTTAGCAGCAGAAGAAAAAATATGGAAATTTTAATTGGATCACTTTAATTTCTAATAAGGGAAACATCAAGAAGCTAAAGGTCAGCACTATTTACAATAGCCAAGACATGGAAGCAACCTAAATGTCCATTGAAAGATGAATGGATACAGAGGATGTGGTGTATATATATATATACAATGGAATATTACTCAGATATAAAAAAGAACAACGTAATATCATTTGCAGCAACATGGATGGACCTAGAGATTATCATACTAAGTGAAGTAAGTCAGACAGAGAAAGGCAAGTATCATATGGTATCACTTATGTGTGGAATCTAAAAAAATGATACAAGTGGACTTATTTGCAAAACAAACAGACTCACAGACATAGAAAACAAACTTACGGTTACCAAAGGGGAAAGGTGGGAGAGGGATAAATTAGGAGTATGGGATTAACAGATACACACTATTATATATAAAATAGACAAACAACAAGAACCTACTGTATAGAACAGGGAACTACAGTCAGCATCTTGGAATAACCTATAATGGAAAAGAATATATATATATAAAGAATATATATATAATATATATATATAAAGAATATATATATATATGGCTGAATTACTTTGCTGTACACCTGAAACATTGTAAATCAACTATACTTCAATAAAAAAGAAAAATTAAAAATAAATAAATAAATAAAAATAAAACCAGTGGACTCAGAATTTGGAATTTAAATTCAGTTCTGTATAATTCCTAAGTCTATTCTTTTTTTGATAAATACAGGTTTAATGATGCAGTGCTCTTCACAGGTGGCCACAGAGACTGTAAACTATTATCCGGGAATATACAACCATACAACGCAGACCACTTAGCCAAATCTAAAGCAAACTGGCTTCTTATAACTACCCTGTAAACACTGCAGCCCTTCGTCCATCCCAAAATGACCCTAATCTCACATGAAGACTGTTATTGTAGGGGAATCAGAAACCCAGCTTTGCGGCCAAAGGTAAAAACCAAAAGAAAAATACCAATTCAGTGGTTAGTTGGTGAAAGCGGGAACTCTGGTGCCTTCACTGCGCTGCTTTGCTCTTAACTCGTGCTCCTTTCGTCCCCTTTCTCCAGCCCATCCGTGGTGGCTCTCAATAGGTTTGAATAAGCCATCTGCAACTTTAGTTACTTCTTTAGAGCTCACCACAGGGCTGATCTTTTTCCCATCAGTAGCTCTTAACAGACACTTGTTGTCTGAGGCCTCCAAGCCCTCCACAGAACGTTTCCTTGGAATGGGTTTAGTTCGACCATCATACTTCTTCAGGGTGATGGGCACACTGCCTGACTGCCGGCACTTCTGGGAGAGCCTGGTCAGCTCTGTCAGGAACTGCCCACGCTTCAGCTGCACCACACCGGCGCTGCTGGCTCTGCTCCGCCAGCATAAGCCCCAACCAGTTGCAGCAGGAAGTTTCACCTGCGCTGGGCCTAAGACTATTCTTTAAAAAAAAAAGAAGCTAAAGGGCATTTTAAAATATACCATAGAATAATCATCAAAATACTGTGTAAGCTTTTCATTCTAGTTAGCGAAATTATGATCATTTCAAAAATTACTTTCAAAAAGAATAATCAAAAAGATACTAATAGAAAACCTAAATTTACTAAAACACACAGAAATGACTGCTCTATCTCTCATTCAAAGTAAACTTCATAAAATTTTTACTGAAAACATCTCGAATGCCTTATGTCAATTGTATTATGTTCATTATATACACACAATTCCTTAAGCTGAAGATGTTCATTCAAAATGCTATTTAAATGTCATTATTGCTCTGCTACACCTGGCATTTGAAAACATATACCCACACAAAAACCTGTACATACATGTTCCTAGAAAATTTATTTGTAATTGCCAATAAAAAATACATCTCCTGTCCTGCCAGGGGCTAAAAGATAAACTGTGGTACATCCATGCCATAGAAAACTACTCAGACATAAAAAGGACATAACTATTGATATCTCCAGCAACTTAGGTGGGTTTCAAATGCATCACACTGATTGAATAAAGCTGATATCAAAATGCCCCTTGATTTCATTTATACAATAATTCTAAATATGACAAATTTACAGTGATGGGAAACAGATTATTTCTTTTTTCTTCATGGTGATGAAACGGTTCTGTGCCTTGATTGTGGTAGTAGTTCCTATATGTGATAAAATTTCACATTACTATACATACGCACACACACACACACACACAAACACACACACACAGATGCTGGTAACGACTGGTGAAATCTAAGTGGGGTCTGTAGTTTATTTTCTTGCATGAATCATGTTTTTGTTGTCATGTCTAAGAGCTCTTGCTGAAATCTAAATCATGAAGGCTTCCGCCTATGTTTTATTCTAGAAGTTTTATAATTGTATGTTTTACACTTAGATTTATAGTCTATTTTGAGTTAAACTTTGTATAAGATGTGAGGGCCCCTCTTAAGTAAAACCTTTCAACTAAACCATTTGGATGGAGAATCAGAGACAGAGCTGCATGCAATTCTCTTCTTCTTCTGGGTTGACAGGACCCTGTCTGTTGCCTGCTTTCCTCTTGACCCGCCTCTGATCTCACTTTGATGAAAAAAACAGGTGGCTTAAGAAAACAAAACCCAACTTGGAGATTAAGGGCTCCTTCTAGTATTAGCAACTTCTCCTCTTTGTTTCAAGCATATGATTTTTCACCGAGCACAAAGCAGCCATTGTGCTGGACATTAGGGCAACAGAGAGAGTGAGGCGGGCTCTTTGTTGTCACCTTCCTCTTGTTCTAAATGAGGCACTGCAGGTTGAAGGTCACAGTGGTCGGTGTGCAAACACAGTACAGAAGGAGAGGTCACTTCAAAGTGAAGGAAGGGTTCAGACAGAGGCCACAGGAGAGCTTCCCAGTAAAGAAGATGGAGGGAGATATTGAAGGAGGTTCAAGGGCAGAGGAAGGGAAGGGGGATTTGGTGACATGCAGACTTGGCTGAGGAGCAGTGACGTGTCCCTCGTGGCTAAGTAAGCGAGTTATGGATGAATCATTCTCTTAGTTAACAATTATTTTCTTATAGCCTCTGCCACACCCTGTTTCCCCGTCTCTCATGCAACCTTTGTGATACGTTTAATACATATCTTTGTGATCATAAATATTCCTAGAAAATGACTAATGTTATTCTATGAGCCTATAATTTTAATGTATATAATTCATATTATGTGTGTGTGTATATACTTGTTTCTTCCTTTTTTTTCCCAATCATCACTATGTCTTTAAGGAGGAATCAAGTTGCCATGTGTTCACCCAATCTGTTTCTTTAATAGCTATTTCACATGCATCCATCTCCTTTCCCTAGTGAGCCACCAGGGTGTGGACCAGGAGGTTAGCTCCAGGTCCCTGACAACAGGGACCGCATGGGCCACCATGAACATGCCCACCAGCTATGGATTAATCTGAGGACTTTGATCTTCTTATACTTCTGAGCAACAGCTAATTACTCTCCATTAATTACCCTAATATTTTCTCCTTTCCATTTGATTATTCCCCCGCCCTGGGATTTTATTATAGAGTTGCACTTTTTAGATATTTAGATATTGTTAGTATTTATCTATGCCCTCCATGCCTATAATATATTTTTTATATTTCTATCCTTCACTATTTTTGTGTTGCTTCCTGGTAGAGATTCATCACTGCTATCCCTAATTGCTAACTCATTTTTTTTAGCTATATTCTTCTATTTGTTCCATCTATAATGTTTTATACAACTATTTTATTTTTAACAGCTGAAAGACACAGTTCTTTTGATGATCTTGTTCATGTTGTTAAAATTTCATCTCATCTCCTTACATATATTACATTAAAAATTCCTTATCCTTTCCACACATTTTCCCTTTATTTATTTATTTTTTAATTAAAGTATAGTTGATTTACAAAGTTATGTTAGTTTCAGGTATACAGCAAAGTGATTCATATATATACTTTTTCCAATTCTTTTCCATTATAGGTTATTACAAGATATCGAATATAGACCCTTGTTGGTTATCTATTTTATTATATACAGTAGTTTTTATCTGTTAATCTCAAATTCTGGATTTATCCCTCCCCCCTCCCTTTCCACACGTTTTCATTCAGATACTATATATTGTCCACTTATTTGTCAATCTTTTAAGCTAGTTTTTTCTCAATTGTCTAGCTGTTCTGGTCTGTTGGTTGGTGTTTCCCTGGGGTTGGTTATCACCACCCTGTGTTACAACGTGTTTGGGGCAAGGGCCAGGGACCATGGTCTCCCCTGTTTCAAGTCAGTTCATTTAAGGAAAAGCGTGTTAATCACTCCCTTTGCTACTACTGTGGCAGACAATTCCTTTGGTTAAATTGTCCCCTTTAATGTTTTCTTGTATGCTTAAGGCAAAACAGCATGAGCTGGAATCAATGTCTATCTGTAGTAAAGGAGCTGCTGAGTGGCTTGGGGAACAAGGGTAGAGAGGGACAGTCCAAAGGCAGCATGGCAAGTCATTCCTATTTTTATCAACACTTTGTTCGTCCTCATGACTCTTTGTAAAAGCTCTGATGTTTCTCAGAGGACACAAGTACCCCAGTGTTTAGGTATTGCTACAGATCTCCACAAAAAAATGTCAAAGATTTTCTCATTGAGATACCAAGGGAAAACAAGAGCAAATTTTATTCATTTTTCTTTCCCGTCTGACCCCTCAGCTCTGCATCAGGCGGCCCTTTGCTCACCTCCTTCATTCCTGAGATCAAAGCAACATTTAGCTGCTCTGCTTTCACAAATATTCACTGGTTCCTGAAATCCATTTTCCCCATCAGTTTCTCTGGTTTCTTCACTGTTGATTCTGGGGATCACAGCACACACCAGCTTGCCATCTTGGTGGGAAACAGCTCAGTGCTGTTTGGCTCACAGACGTGTTCCATTTGACAAGGAAATGTTTTCTATAAATTGGACTTGAATCCTACACTTTTCACATAGCCACTCACTGTTGTATGTCGCCAGCCTTGTTCACTTATCTGTGGTACCTCCCTGCTTTTGAAGGGATGGGAATCTGATCTCAGGTAGAATGTAGGGTAGATTTAGTGAATGGTGAGAGAAGAAACTGAAAAGAAATGGCCAAATAAAACTGTGAAGGAAATTGAATGGTAGACCAATGGTGACATCTTATTTTCTCACTGAAAGAAATGGGGGTGTCAGAGGATAAGGTATGAGGGTGACTTGATCTGTATTTCAAATAAGTAAATCTGGGGTCAGTGCCAAGGATGGGTTTGCAGAAGGAACCCGGAAGTACCGAGGGCAGTTAGAATGTCATTGTTTTATTCCAGAGAAAAAATCATGTCTCAACCAGAAATCTAAATACTGTAAATGAAAAAAAATAGATATAGGGGAAGAAATAGCAGGACTAAGTGACACATATCTGAGAAATAGAATGAAACTCCCCAAAAGGCCTTAGAGTATTTCTGACTTGTGTGACAGAAGGTATCACTGCATATTTATTGAGATAGTAAATATCGAATAAGCAGGCATTTGCAACAGCCCAGGCAACCCATGAAATTGCTTGAACCTAACGTAGCAGGTGGAACACAAATGGAGGGATGGGTTCAAGGTCATATGTGAAAGGCATGAGATGGGCAGACTTAGACACAGAGTTAGGGTTTACAACCTGTGCTCCTGGGTGAGCTGTGAAGGCAGTAACTCAATCCATTACTACAGAATAGGATTGGGGTGATTTCTGCAACCACAGAGATGTGCTTCTCCAAGGCATGTATTGAACAGTAAGTAGCTCAGTGCTGCCCATCTCAAGCCACCACCGTGTCCAGGCGAGGATACAGTTCCCCACACTGCTCTTGGCTAAGGACTGAGCGTGAGACTTCGAGCAGGGCTTGTGCTGGTACAGGACCAACCTGAAGGGGGTGAGACTTTGCTAAAGGAGTTGCTGGCTTGGGAAACCCCCATCAGCCTGTCAGACCATTCTTAGAACCGTGCTGCAGTCTGACCTCCTTCAAACCCCCCCTTCCTTCACCTCCTTTCACTGGTGTCAGATCTGCAGCAGGGCCTGGAGGTTCTCCCTACCATTGTCTCTTTTCCCCTTTACCCCTCAAAAGCATTTCTCCCAGTAAATTCCCTGCTTGTCTAAACTTGTGTTGATGTCTTGTTCTGTGAGGACCCAAACTAACATAGTGGGCCAGGGAAAGGTGGATGATTGTTTTGTTTGGGGGGTGTTGGATTTGAGGTCGCACTGGGACTTGCTGTTATAATATAAATAGGTTATTGGAAATTGTAAGTTTGAGTACGATTTATCATATCTGTTGAGGTAGAATATCTTCCCTATTTATAGTTTATGAATTTGAGGCAAATATTTTTTTTTAAATCATAAACTTCAAAATGTTATGTACATGCTAGTGTTAATAATTTTTCTCCATCAAACTAGTTTTCTCCATTGAGACTTAACAGACTCAAAGGGACAGATTCTTTGAGTGAGGTTATTAATTCAGATTAAAGAAACATGAGACTGCCTATTTCCTTTCCAAGGTTTTAGACAGAGAATTGATTCTCAGTATTAAGAATATTTTTAGCATATTTATTCTTCATGAAATGGCTAGAAAAATGTTCTCGTTACTTCTGAGAATCCCTTCAGTTTCTCTGATGCCTCAAATATATTAAGGAAATTATGAATATGTTCATTTATGTTTTACTATGTAAGCAGAGTAATAATGATACTTCTTACATTGACTGAAAGCTTGTTATGTGTCAGGTCCTGGAGTGAGTACTGAATCTCCATCATGTGTTTGCTTACTTTCCCACTCTAGTTGTCATGAATAATGTCTATTAACCTTCACCCTCTCAGCCCATGCTAAGATTACACTTAGACCAGCTCTGGTCTTCTAATTACCCATGGAGGAGCCTTCAGTCTCGTTTTCTGCCTTAATAACAAGCAACTTCCCAAACTCTGTTTTGCTCTGCACCCTGGGTTCTAGTGTGAGGAAATGTGGAACAGAGCCACGGAGGACCCAAAGAGATATGCTGAGAGTGAGAAATGACCGTTGGTGTACATAAATCATTAAGACTGTGTTATTTTTGCTGTTGCTGCCATATCATAACTCACAGAGGAACTACTGCCCATTAACGAAGAACTGAAATCAGAACTATAGAGGCAGAGACACCGGGAGATGTCTTAAGGACCCCCTGGAGGGAAACAAGGAAACCAACCGCCCTTGAAGGCAGGCTGTGATGCTCTTGGTAAAACTGTCTTCTGCAATAAAGTAGAGTGTATATAATGATCTACTATCTGTAGACTTCTAACCAGTAAAATGTAAAACTGAGATGGCATTTAAGCAATAACTCAATTAGAAGCATTATGAGAGATGCTTCATAATGCAAGAGTAGACATAGTTCTTATTAATAGATGACAAAAATCTAATTATAAAATAAAATTTGATAAATTGGTTATATTTAGGTTTAAAACTTTGAGTATAAAGAAGATAACAACTAGAAAATGAAAATCAAGCGTCAGTGTGACAGAAGATATTTTCCATACACATACCTGACAAAGGATTTCACAAAATAAGATCTTCTAAGAACTAATAAACAAATAAAAAGCTGTTACATTTCTTTATGTATTAGAAAAATGCATCACATACACACACAATAAGACAATACACATACCAGAATGGTTAGAAAAAATGTCAATACCAAGTGTTGGAAAGGATTTGTGTTAAGAGGAAATCTCATATGCTACTGATAGCAATTTGATACATCTGCTTTTGAAAGTTAGCAGTACCAACTAAAATTGGATCACACTTAGTTATAAAACTAACAAAAAATAGCCAATAGGTTCATCAAAAGACGTGAAAAAATGTTTATAGCACTACTATTGTAGCGGTAAAAACTGAAAACTATCCATATCATCATCAGAATGGGCAAATGCACTTATTATACTCCTAAACTAGTACTCTAGAAAAATAGAATCAGTGCTCACCCCAAGATAATGTTGGTCAGAAGAAGACAGAATACAAAAAGGAACACATACTGCATTATTTCATCTATAAAAATGTTACAAACAAGCAACACTCATCAATAATGATAGAACCCAAGAGAATGATTACCTTAAGAGGAGGCAGTGACCGGAAGAGTGAATAGAGGTGTTTCTGAGAAGCTGGAAATGTTCAGCTTTTTAATGTGGGTGGTGGAGGCATCAGTGCACTTGTCATCAAATGCTCTAACTCTACAAATGGATTCGTTTACTTTGCTGTCTTATTAAAAAAAATTTTTAAAAACCCAAAACTTCAGTTATATGTCAAGGTCAAGTCAAACATGAATATTACACCAATGGTTATCATATCTGAATGGATTAACCCTTGGTGTAACACACTTTGAACCTAAATTTAGATTTTGAGTTTCTTTTCTGAGTAGTTTAACTATTTGTAAGAATTCATATTTCATGACTTTTATTCTTTTTTAGTGATCTTCTAAAGATAAACATAAAAAAAAACCACTTTAACATAAAGTGTAACACTTTAAGTTTCAAAAAAAATTCCATGAAAATACTTTGTAGACATAATTGACATGTATAATTAGTTAACTTTAAGTTGAGGATATTATCCTCAATATTGGTCCACTGGACACTTTTATAAATCTAAGGTAAACTATATAATCTTAGTGATCTTATTTTATTTATTATTGGCATAATTTGCTTTTCCTCATCCTAGAAATTATTTTATCATTACTCATAAATTATTCCCAACCATGCTAAAATAGACTAAAATAAAAATAAAATTGAATCACCTAGAATGATGCAATGGTAAAATAAATTATCAATATTACATCATGCCTTAGTTTTATGATTGTATTGTACAAAATATTTCATCATCTTCCAAGAAGTTATAAAATAAGTTTAGAAACATGATCGTTGTTGCCTTTTTTAAATAGCATTCATTGAACACATTTGAGAATTGAGACTTTTTAAAAAAAATACCTACCAAGGGACCAAGAGAATGATATTCTAAATTACTCTATAAATCAAAATGTGAATGCATAGAGACAGCAATACTTCAGATACTAATAATGATGGTAAAATTAATCATATAAGTGAAATCTCAGACTATATGTCATCAGATGAAAATATCCTATATGAATTTATGCAAACTGAAGAAGCAGTGAGTGAAAGATAGATTTCTAAAAATGAGAGAGATGTATGACATCCTCATCCATTCATCAGGAATGATTGTATCACATGACATTTTCTGAAACAAATAGGCACTATCATAAGTGAGTGTACTCTTTGATTTTTATGGTGCTCATGCATCAAAATTTACTTAATAAGATTCATAAGTGGACAAATGCTGGAGACAAATGTAGTGGTTCATTGTATGTGTCAGTTTGGTGAGGCCATTATTCAATCAAACACTAATCTAGGTATCGCTGTAAAGGTGTTTTGTAAATGTGTTTAACATCCACAGTTAGTAAGAGGGATTATCCTCAGTAATCTGGGTGCGTCTCTTCCAATAATTGAATTTCCTTAGGAGCAAAACTGAAGTTTCTAGAGGAAGAAGAAATTACCAGTGTCAGCTCCTGCTGGAGTAGTGTTTCCAGACTGCCCTTTGTGATGACTGGCCCTACCTATTATGGACTTGCCAAGCCAACCCCTACAATTGCATAAGCCAATTCCTTGCAATTGGTCATATATACATATATGATATATCCATATTCATATATTCTCATTTATTTATATATATATGAGAGAGAGAGAGATTCTACTGATTCTTTTACTCTGATCAAATCCTTACTAGTACAGCAGATGTGTATATAACATTTTGGAATTGTTGGAATTGATTGGAAAAATGGATTACATAGAAACTTTAAAATACAGTTATCAATCATCTGACTTGGTTTTTATAAACCAAACAATGAAAATGGTTTGTAATTATAGGCGAAAATAATAGTCAACTTCTCCACAACAAAACTATGAGATTTCAAAGTATCAAAATCACTGCATTTCGATGAATCAAGAACATGAAGAAGAACTAGAAGTGGTGATAAGCTAGAATCTATTACTGACTATTTGAAATCAGGAATCAGTATTTCAGGATGGATGTGCTCCAGGTTCATTCATGTAAGTTAATTAGCAGTGAGTTACATTGTATGGGTATTGTCTGTTTACCCACTAGAAAAATATGGAATAAAAATATGGTTTGCTATGTTTAGATTCTTATTACAGTTTTTAATAAGTTATTTTTACTATCGTTTTACTTTTAGTTCTGTAAATTATTTGTAAAATAATTTTAAGGTATTTTAAAAGTGTAACTGTGCCCAGATGTCAAGTGATGATGCCTGCTTTTCCTGGTACAGTGAGGGTCAAGGTGGCCCTGTAACTAAATTTTGAACAAAATTACTCAAGAGAAGAGACTAAAGGTTTGACTCTCCCAAAGAAGTCTGATTGATTCAAAATACCTGGAATGAACTGGAGATAGTGGGGCATGTCTTACATAAATTGGTACATGGATATCAATGAAATAAAATCAATAAGAAACAGGCTGTTTATGAGACAATTTTTCTACCAAAAGGATTATGAGCCTAGACTTAAAAAGTATGTGACAGTTGGAGATTTAAAACAATCCCTGGGCTCACAGATTACTATGAGTGGGAAGCAGAAGGAAGAGCCTACTGGGCCCCCAAGAAGAACATATTACCTGATGCCCAGCTCAGGTTCAAAGAAGATGATGAAGGAAGGGACTCTTGTGTTGGGAAGACAAGGGCCTTGGAAAACTGTGGATGAGGAAGTCCCTCCCAGCGAGCAGAAACAGACCCTAATGGGAGGATTTCCTTCTCAGAGGAAGAGAAGCCATCACAACATCTGCAGAAGAATGGCTATGGTTGACATCAAAATGGGAGGTTTCATTGAGATTATCTACCCCATTCTCCACCACTGCACAGTGAGAGCATTTGCTTCATAGAGCTCTGGATGAGGAAGATCTGCTTCTACACCTGATATAGTCTAACAACTGTAATAAAATACCCACAGGTCTGCACCTTGAGCTTGACGCCATCATTGGTTGGGACTTGGGGTTGCCTGTCTATTTTAGGGAGAGTGAGCCATCAGAAAAGCAGACTCTTGTACATGTTGATACGGTTGACCAAATATTTCAGCACATGGTAAACTAGTTCTTCCTGGTGAGATTTGAGTTGAAGTGACATCTATCTTTGTTGGACCCAAACATTTAATTCAAAGCCCTCCACAGCTCCCATTCCTTTTTCTGTAGTGGTGGGTGGTATTTAAAATGGTGGCTGTTCTGTCAGCCTTGGTTTTAGAGTAATCTCTGAGCCAACTTGAAAAGGTCATGTGAGGAATAACTCTTTGATTTTATCAAGCACCAACGTTCTTAGACAACTTGTTATAGTAGCACACCCTGACATGCTTCCTATCCTTTCCTTCTCTAGTTGCCCTGCCTTAGTTTCCTTTGCTGACTCCTCTTCCTCACACCAAATTCCATATGATAGCATCTGAGTATCCTTCCCTTTCCTATATATATTCTCTCCTAATGGTATCTCCGTCCATTCCAATGCCTTGAGACATCATTTACATCAGTGCTAAGAAACTCAAATTTATGTTCCCAATCCAGATCATTCATCTGATCTTCAACTTCAGATTTTTATTCTCTACTGAATATCTGCACTGGAATATTGCATTGTCTAGGTGTCTCAACTATTAACATCGTCACACTAGAACTCTTGAACACGTCTCTGAGCAAACATGTGCCTCTGAAATGGAGCAGGACCCTATGGTCTCTGCCTCCCATGTTCTCAGCTTGCCTTTTGTCTGTGGAAAAACTTTAGCCAAAGAATAAGTTTAATCAGACAAGTGAGAAAATGCAGCAACAAAGGAAAACAGTCCAACAAGACTAAATAATAATAGTTTAGTCATTAAGCTTAGTCAAGGACCTTTAGTTCCTCCTCAAGGGCTGTAGATAATATTCTGAGCCATATTCTGTGAGCTGTCTTATAGATACTGAAACCCCACCAGGTGGAAGAAGTTAACTACATGATGACCAGATTTTAGCCATGACATAAGCTGCAACAATTCTGAGAATTGGCCTCAAAAAAATGGGAACAAACCAACCCTGGAACTGAAGACTTAAAATAATCAAGATGACGCTGGTCAGACCACCACAGGACCAATTTCATGATGACTGTCAGAGCTGGCTGTGCTGTTTCTGCATGTAGCCCGCTCCCTCCGAATATAAAAGCTGTGGTCCACCGGTTGTCGGGGGGCGGGCGGGAGTTGGCCTTTGGACAGGAATCTGCCCTCCCCCCCACCAGTTGAAAACTTTCCTTTCCACCAACCTTGCATCTTTATTGGCTTTTGAGCAGAGGGCAGGTGGACCCCACTTTCGGTAACACATCTACCAATCTTCTCCATCACTTAATAGCAACTCTTTCTCTTGAGTTGCTTCAACCAGAAAGAGAGTAATCATCATTTAATCCTCCCTTTTCCCAACCTATCATATTTAATCTACCAGCAGGGCCTGAGACTATTTTTCCAAAATATATCTTAACAGTGTATACTATTATCCATCCACACTGCCATTCACCTTGGGCTGAGTCCCCATCATCTTTCACCAAGATACCTCAGGAGGCTCCTGTGCTACCATTTCTAGGCCCTGTAGCCCATTCTCCACACAACAGCCAGAGTGATGATTTGTAAAAGAAAATTTAATCATGATATTCTCCCTATTTTGATGTTTACACAAAGTCATTTAATGCCTTCACTTTGCCCTTAAAATAAAACCAACATTCCATACCTTGTATCCCTGTCCACTTTTAAAACCTTACTCAACCCATTCTCCCTGCCTTGCTACACCAAACACACTGACCCTTCTTCCATTCATTGAACAGTCCCAGCCCTTTCTAACTCACAGTTTTCCACTTCAATCAGGTTATCACAAAGTTGGTGACTTCTTATCTTCCCACTTCAGCATCTACATCCCCAGGGAGGAATTTTCTGGCCACTTAATCTAAAATAGAGCCTCCCTAAATAGACCCTTTATTATTTGTATTCTAGAACCCTACTTATTTCATTATATGCATGGATTACTAGTTTGTAAATATTGTATTTCTTTTTTTTTTCTTGTTTTTTCCTTAGGTCTTGTTCATTGTCTCCTCCACTATCATGTAAGTTCCACAAGGATATGGACTGACCACGTCTGTGTTCTTCCTATTTGTACGTCCCCAAAGCCCAGCACAATGCCAGGCAGACAGTGGTTGCTCAAGGAAAACTTGTTAAATAAATACATAAGTATATTTTACAACTCTTTTGTCATGATAAGTTATGTGTATCTGCAATAGTAAACTAAAGCAGTATGGTAAACATTTGCATTCTATTTAAGAAAAATTAATTATGCTATTCAAGCTCAAAGATTACAAAGTCAATTTCCATTCCCTGGTTAGAAAGAAAATCCTTTATTCTCTGTCATAAATTTTTAAAGACATATTAACTAAACCTTCTTTTTAAATCTTGTGTCGAATATGAAGGAAAAGTCTCATAATGAATTATAAGTAAATTTCTGTATTCTCTTCAATATGGACATTTCTCACATAACTAAGATTCTAAACTGAATTATATTTGTTTTGTATTCTTAGACTGGAAATAAAGCCAGAAAAACAATAAATAAATAAATAAATAGATAAATAAATAAATAAATAACTAGTGAGGTCGAAAGAAACACCTGAGTTAAAAAAAAATGGTGAGAATAGGTTTCTAACATGAAAAATAAGGTACTATGTAAAATATAAGTGAGAATAGAGGGCACTTATCAGCCAGACCTCTCTCTAGAGGAGATGGCACATAAAAAGAAAACCTAGTATGTTTGCTGTGTTGTAATTCTGTTTATTCATTTGCCTCCCAGCTCTAGTAGCAAGTCCAGACACATCCATAAAGTATATGATTTAACACAGTCACTTCTACTCCTAAAATGCAAACATAAGGAAAGTGCAGTAAACATTTCCTAAATTATGTGTAAATATATAAAAAATAGCTTGTAAGCACCTTAGTTTTTGTAGGAATGTCATATGTATTTTCCATTCCACAAACCCTAAAATCCTTTGTCTACCCGCTGTTATTAATCCACGTGATTTACATGATTAAGATCTTGGGAAGCTGGAACAAATGTTTTATAAAAATAAAAATTAGCCAGAGTTAACCAAGATGGTGAAATAGAAGGCTCCTGAACTCCCCTCCTCATACAGACCCAACAAATGGATAGTTGTACATGGAGCATTTCCCTCTGAAATAGATCCAGAAACTAGCTGAGCAGCTCCTATGTATTAGGGGAATGAGAAAATACCTACATCAAAATGGACAGGAAAGACGGAGACACACTGTCACCATAAAACACTCCCAGTACAATGCCATACAATTGGGAGGAAACCCCCAACTCCCAGCTTCTACCTGAGGAGTAAGGGATTTGAACTGTACATCTAGTGCCCCAACATTTAAGAGACCCAGTAAAAGAATAGGCCCCTCAAAACCTAGTTCTGAAAGCCACTGGGGCTTGTGTCCATAAGACACAGAACTATAGAAAAGAAAAAAACACAATACTTATTGGGTGTGCCAGCTCTCATGGAGTCTCTTCCCCATGGCTCAGCAAGAGGGAGCAGACAAAATCACCCATATCCCAGTCTTTCTCTGAAAGGTATCTATCTACAAAATTTAAAAGCTGCTGCCAGAGGACCAGTCTTCTAATTTAGTAATCACCTAGGGACTGGCTGTGATCCTCCCCAGAGAAGGGAAGCCAGGAAATACCTCTTCTACCTTCTTCCTCCAGCTTGCTCGTAGTTGCCAGTATCTTCCTGAAAGGTGCCTGTACACGTGTCTGTGCCCCTGTTTTGATGGATGCCAAGTGAGGGATGGGCCCCTTGATCGCCTGGCTCTGATAGCTAACAGGACTTCCAGTCATGAGTCCTACACAACTGTAGCAAAAAAAGAAGTAGTTCTTAACTGGCTATCTCCCCAAGAGCTCAACACAGAGGGAGTAGGCAAAACTGCCCATTTCCTAGTCTTTCTCTGAAAGGGATCTATCTGAATATTTTACAAGCTACTGCCTGGGGGTCAGACTTCTAACTTTAGCACATATTTAAAGGCTGGCTGTAATCTTCCCCAAAGATTGGAAAGCTGGGAGATAACAACCCACACCTTCTTTTAGTCTGCTCCAAAAATAAAATCAAGTCACCAGTACCTCCCTGGGAGAAGCTTGTACACATTTTGTGTGTACCCCAGCTTTTGCAGCTGCCACCCAAGAGACAGGCTTCCAGATTGCCTAGCTCTGATAGCCAGCAGAGATTGCATTCATGAGTTCCACAGGACTGTAGCAAACAAAGAAGCAGATCTTAATGGGCATAAGAACAAGTCCCCCTCCCTCCTCACACGGGGGGTATACTCCCTGGCCCAGCAGAGAGGGAGCAGGCCAAAACACTCTCCTCCCTGAGGGTCCAAAATTTCATCAGGCTCCATATAGGTGCTGACCAAAATCTTCCTCTTTGGGACAGGTCTTGGAACACCCTCAACTACTGAAAGCCATTAAGAACAACAAAGAAGGCAGTTGGACAATCAGAAAAGTTTGACAGGCAACCAGGAGCTCAGGTTGGGCTAATTGATGAGGTTCATCTACCAGAAACCACTCTTTCAAGACTGGGAGAGTTGCCTTTTTATCTAATGTGCAGAAACCAACACAAAAAGTCAAGAAAAATGAATAGATAAATATGCCCCAAGCAAAACAAGATAAATCTCCAGAAACAAAACCTGATGAAACAGAGGTAAGTGATTTACCTGATGTAGAGTTTAAAATAACAGTTACAGAGATGCTCACCGAGGTCAGGAGAGCAATGCATGAACAAAGGGAGAATTTCAACAGAGACAGAAAATATTAAAAAGTAGCCAACTGAAATCACAGAGCTAAAGAATTCAATAACTGAACTAAAAAAATTCAGTAGAGCTGTTCAACAGCAGGCTGAATTAACAAGAAGAAGGGAAAAACAAATTCAGACAGGACAGTGGAAATCAACCAATCAGAGAAGTAAAAAGAAAAAAATAATGAAAAACAGTAAAATAGCTTGAGAGATATCTAGGACACCATCAAGAGCAAAATTAACCCATACCTATCAATAATTACTTTAGATGTAAATGGACTAAATCCTCAATCAAAAGACATAGAGTGGCTGAATGGGTATAAAAACAAAACCCAACAATATGCTGCATACAGGAGACTCACTTCAGCTTTAAGCATATGAAGACTAAAAAGGAATGTATGAAAAAAATATATTCCATGCAAAGGGAAACCAAAAGGAAGCAGGGAAGCTATACTTATGACAGACCAAATAAATTGTAAAGCTAAGAGTGTAACAAGAGACAAAAAGTTATCATATAATGATAAAGTGATCAATTATTCAGGAAGGTATAACAGTAAATATTTATGCACCCAACATAAGAGCACCTAAATACATAAAGCAAATATTAACAGATATGAAGTGAGAAATAGATAGCAATATAGTAACAGCAGGGGACTTTAGTACACCACTTTCAACGATGGATAGATCATCCAGACAAAAAATCAATAACAAACCGTTAGACTTATACTACACATCACGTCAGATCAACCTAATAGATATATAAAGGACATTCCACTCAACAGCAGCCAAATATATTTTTCTCAAGCACACATGGAACATTCTCCAAGATAGAACATGTGATAATTCACAAAACAAGCTAATTTTAGAAGACTGAAATCATACCAATTACCTTTGGCAACACAATGATATTAATGTAGGAATCAATAACAGGAGTAAATCTGGAAAATTTTTAAAAATATATGTGAAAATTAAACAACACACTCCTAAACAACCAATGGTCAAAGAAGAAATCAAAATGGAGATTAAAACAAAAAATCTTTAAACACATGAAAAAGGAATCACAACATGCCAAAATGTACGGGATACTGTAAAAGCCGTTCTAAGAGGGAAGTTATAAAAATAAAAACCTATATTAGGCAAAAGTGAAACAAAAAACAACAAAAAACAAAAAACCTCTCAAAACTGGATTAAATAGAACACACACACACACACACACACACACATATGATATAATTTCAGCTTTAAAAAATAGGGAAACCCTGATATTTACAACATGGATGAACTTAGAGGGCATTATGCTAGGTGAAATAAGCCAGACAGAGAAAGACAAGTACTGTATGGTATCACTTATATGTGAATATAAACTAAAGAACTGTGGTGGCAAGGGGCTGGAAGGTGAGGGAGACAAGGAGAAGTTGGTAATGGGTCAAACTTATTAATAAGATCTGAGGATCTAATGTATAATATTGTAACTGTAGTTGATAACACAGCTGTAGTTGATAACACAACTACAGCTACCATATTATACACTAGATCCTCAGATATTATTCATCTTATAAGTGAATTAATTATAATTGAAATTTGCTAAGAAAGTAGAAAATAGATGTTCTTACCTCCAAAAAAAAAAAAAAATTTACTTGGTGACCACTGAATTTAAAAATAGCAGAGGAAAAGAAACTAACAAGGACTCCCTCAGTAATGGCCATGAACAATGAAGAGCCCAGGGCCAAGTCCCAGCCCCACGGTGGGCGTGGGAAATGTGGCATAAGAAAGACCCCTTCCCCCAGCGTCACTCATTGGGGCCCAAGTGAGGTGATGGATGTGTCCATTAGCTCAATGAGAGGAATCCTTTCACAATGTATATGTATATCAAATCATCATTTTGTACACATTAAATATCTTTTACAATTTTACTTGTCTATTATACCTCAAAAAACCTGAAAAAGCAGAAACAACATTAGGCAATACAATGTATATAACTTCTGATGAGAAACTTTTATTCTACTGTTGTTATTTTCTTAACCTTTTTGGTGTACCATAAACACTCATGGAGATTTGAAAAATGTATATGAATAGGTTCTATCCTAAGAAACTATAATTAATAGGTTAGGATTTATGCTTTACAGTTGCATTTTTTAAAATGCACCACAGGGGATTTTAAGGTACAGCCAGGGTTGAAAATCATTATTATAATAAATTAACATAATCAGTGTCTTGGGTATAATCCATATAAGAGAGTAAGCACATAACATTTTTTTATCATATAATAAGTCTGAAAATGTTTGACTGATACATAAACACAGAACTTTCCAAAGGTCAGCATTCTAAGAAAGTGTCATAGATGGAATTCCACTTTCATTATGGACTGCATGCTTGTGCTGAAAACCCCAGCCCATACTCTCATCCCCTGCCGAATTCATATGCAGGGGATGAGAGTATTCATAACCCTTGTGGAATGGTATTAGGAATCAGGGCCTTTGGGAAGTATTTAGGTCAAGAGAGTGGGGCCCTCATGATGGGATTGATGCCCTTATGAGTGGCTTGCTTCCCCTTTCTCTACACTTGGCCACCTGAGGATACAAGAGAGTGGCCATTTGCAAACCAGAAAGCAGATTCTCACCAGACACCAGACCTTCTAGCAGCTTGTTACTGAACTCTCCAACCTGCAAGAAATAAATGTTTTGTTATTTAAGACACCATGTCTACATTATTCTGTTATAGCAGCCCAAACAAAGACAGAAATTGATACTGAGAAGTAGGCTGCTGCTGTAAAAAATACCTAAAAATGTGGAAAGTGACTTTTGAAATTGGATAATGGGTAAAGGCTGAAAGAGTTTCAGGGTCAATGCTAGAAAAAGCCAGCATTGCCATGAAGGGACTGTTGAAGGTGACTCTGGTAAAGGCTCAGAAAGAAAAGAATAGAGAGAGAAAGCATCCATCTTCTTACAGCATATATTAAATAATCATGTGTAGAATGTTGGTGGAAACACGGACCTGAGATCTCAGACTGGAATGTAGAACATGTCACTGGACAGTGGAGTAAAAACAACCCTTGTTATAAAGTGTCTAAAAACTTGGCTGAATTGTATTCATATTGTCGCGTTTTGCGGAAAGTAGTTCTTGAGAAAGATGAAGTTGGATATTTAGCTGAAGAGCTTTCTAAACAAAGTGCTGAAGTGGCTCAGTTCCTCCCACGTAGTTTTAGTAAAATGCAAGAAGAGAAATTCATCTAAGATGGGACTCTTAAGCAAAAAGAAGCCAGAACATAAAGATGGGGAGAAATCTCAGCTCTCCATAATGCAAAGGATGAGAAAGTATGCTCAGAAGGAAGTACTATGGGTGTAACCCAGGAAACATTTGATAAGGTGGTTAGTATGTGTGTGAACCAGGGACTTAATCAGCCACCCCAGCAGGAAAATTGCCAGTCTGAACTGAAGAGGAAGGGGATGTGATGGCATGGAGGAAGACTCTTAGACTTCTTAGAGTCTACAAGATAGGATGATGAAGCCATTCCATTTTGAACTTGTGCTATCCTTCAAGAAAAGGGAAGAATGGCCTGTAAGGTAATTCAGAGATCATCAGAACCACCACCTGGGTTTCAATAGGGTGCACAGCCTCCAACAGAAGCCCTGGGGGTGCGAGCCTTGCCCGGAGAGTCATGCATGGGCAGCACTTCACTGAGGCATAGGGGTGTTGTTGCTACTCCAGGGGCCCTGGAGAGCAGAGAATTGAGCTAAAGAGGATTATTCTCAAACCTGAAGGTCCCATGGAATTTGCCTTGCTATGTTTTAGACTCGCTTGGGACTCATCAGTCCTTCCTTCTCTGCTATTTTTCCCACTTGAAATGGGAATGTCTATTCTTTGGTTGTCCCATCATTGTAAATATTTTGGAAGCACATAACTTGTTTAGTTTCACAGGTCCACAGCCAGAGAGGAATTTTGGATAAATTGTACCTCAAGTGTCACTCCCATCTCATTTAGATGACACTCTGGACTTTAGAGTTGATGCTGGAATGAAGTAAGACTTTGGGGGCTGTTGGGATGGAATTGTACATGTGAGAAGCACATACACTTTGGGGGGCCGGAGGAGGAATGCTATGGATAGTATGTTTGTGTCACCACAAAATTCATATTTTGAAGTTGAAATCCTAACCCCAATGGCGGGAATTCCCTGGTGGTCCAGTGGTTAGGACTCCACGCTTTCACTGCTGTGAACCTGGGTTCAATCCCTGATTGGTGAACTAAGATCTTGTAAGCCTCGCTGCATGGCCAAATAATAATAATAAATAATAATAACATCCTTAAGCCCAATGGAATGGTATTAGGAGGCAAGGCCTTTGCGAAAAATTAGGTGATGAGGGTGGGGCCCTCAGGGTGGCATTAGGGTCCTTATAAGAAGAGACAGGTAGCTTGTCCTTTTTTCTCTGCCCTCGGCCATGTGAGGGTACAAGGAGAAGATGGCCAGCGCAGATCAGAAAGAGGGTTCTCAGCAGACACAGGAGTTGCGGGCTCCTTGATCTTGGACATCATCCTCCAGAACTGTGAGAAATAAATATTTGTTGTTCAAGCCACCCAGGCTGTGTTATCCTGTTGTAGCAGCCCAAACTGACTGAGGCAACATCTCTGCCTATTTGCCTTGGAAACCACCTACCTTCTTTCCATTCTTTATATTTAAATATTTTTTCAATTTTCTTTATCTTTTTATTAAATTAAATTACAGCTCCCCCCGCCACCTCTTCTCATCTTAGGTTACTGCGTTCTTTTTTCATAGCTGATAAATACTGTGACACTATATTAAAAATAACAGTTGTTTTAATTCTAAGTACTATTTATTAAAAAGTAATCTTTCTCATTAAAAAATATTTTAGAGCTTTCCTGGTGGTGCAGTAGTTAAGAATTCACCTGCCAGTGCAGGGGACACAGGTACGAGTCCTGATCCAGGAAGATCCCACATGCCGCGGAACAACTAAGCCCGTGAGCTGCAACTACTGAGCCCACGTGCCACAACTACTGAAGCCCGAACACCTAAAACCTGTGCTCTGCAACAGGAGAAGCCACCACAATGAGAAGCCTGTGCACTGCAGTGAACAGTAGCCCTTACTCGCTGCAACTAGAGAAATCCCACAAGCAGCAACGAAGAACCAACACAGCCAAAAATAAATAAATAAAAAATAAATTTATTAAAAAAATATTTTAAATTAAGGCAGAGATATGTGGCTATGAAAGAGAACATAGAAACTAAATAAACTGGATTAAAAATGAAAATAAACATAGAGCCACCACTCAAGCAGAGCCCTTGAGCTTGTGTGACATCTTGTTCTAGTATTTTTTCCTTGAGAGATTTTATCCCCCTAATTATAATTTTCCTAGCTTAGAATTTTTAATAAGTTATCAAATTCTGCCTGAAAAGGAATTTTTTTCCCAAATAGATTTTGTGGTCTACTTACAAAGTTTTCAGCCATAATGAATAATAATAATAATAATAATAATATAATATAATTATAATATAATTATTATATTATTATAATTATATTATAACATAATTATAATAATATAATAATAATAATAATTCACTATGAATTGTAAAATGAAACATCAACCGTTTGACGTAGTAAGATAGCAGATCAGTCAGGTGAAGCTTACTGAAACAATGGATGTCTTCAGGTCTCTTAAAAGTTGGTGTTGAAAGTCCCAGAGGTGGTCCCACATTTTGAGTACATCATCAGTTTTTTTCCTTGTTTTTTGTCTGTTTGTTTGTTTGTTTTTAATTTTCTGTCATCTTTTAGAGAGCTGGATTATTCTATTTTTTTTTTTTTCTCTTTTGCCTTCACCTATGCCTCTACCTCATCTTCCCCTTCTTAACTCCCTCCCTCTTTCATTTTAGGTACATAAATGTGATATGATTTCCCATGTCTAAAAAATGTTTGTCCATTTTCTTCATATGTGAAAAACAACTATCCCAAATATACCATTGTCAGATCTTCTTATTTTTATATTTAAACTCTGTATCTGAATTCTATCATTTAGTTCAGAACCAGTACCCGCTCAATTTATAAACAAAACATTTTTTCTTCTGTATATGTATACAATTTAATTTTTTTTCAATTAAAATGTTTATCAATCAATTCTCTGATTTTCCCAAAATTATTGAGGCCTTTCGAAATGCATATATTTGGTTTTTTTTTTTTTAAGAATAACTCTTTTTGCTTCCATGATTATTCTAGAGTCCATGATTTTGTACAACTTACTCCATTTCCCAAGACTGTTATTGGTACCTGAGGTTCTGAATCAGACCCAGAGATAATTTTCTCTTCCTCAATTTTACTTATTTCTGTGAATTCCTTTATTATTGTGATAAGATATTAATGATACAATCGATGCTTTTTATTTGTCTAATCGTAAAGCTTTTAAACTCTCATTTATTCCTTATGACGTCCCGGTAGTGTAAGCAAACTAGATATAAATTTGAAAGGAGAATTTCAAAGATTTTATCTAATATGGACATACATGCCAGGCAGTGGGGAGATAGTGAACCAAATAGACAAAAATGTTTGCCCACATTGGGTAGTCTAGTGGAGTAAAGGAAATAAAAAAATAAATCTATAAATACAGAGTCTCATAGGTAATACTAAATACTAAGTAACAAGGAGGAAAACATGAAATAGTATGGGGGAGCATTTTCGTTATAAGTCAAAGAAGCTTACAGAGAAAGTGATTTTTTCAGACTGAAAGGCAGGGAAGGAGGTAGCCATGAAGATTTTTGGACATTTCAAGGCAGAAGTGATCTCAGAGAGACAGCAGTGAGAAGTCCAGAAAAGGGATCTTAGTTTCCCTGCCCAGGAACTGAACCCGGGTAGCCTGGATGAAAACCAGGAACCATAGCCACTAGACCACAGGAGCTAGAGGCTAGAAGCCCCCTGGAAGGATTTCCACTGGCTCTTACTCCCACTGAAAGCAAAAATGTTTCAAGGAGGCAAAAACTGTAAAAACAGGTACAAAGTTTGTTATTAGAGACACAGCACAACCTATGGGAGAGCACACAGAGAAACAGTTTATTTATTTAAGTCAGAAGCGAGGCAGAAATACACACCCAGAGAGAAAGGGGATGGGTGTCCTCTCCAATGAGGAGGAGCGCCGTGAAGAGGTGATTTAAATCACTTATATAGGACAGTCCTTCCGGTCTTTGTTTATATTTGGCTAATTATCTTGTCTCTTTTTCCACACCTGACGGGTCCTAATTATCTTGTCTCTTTTTTCACACCTGACGGGTCCTAGGACCCTCCCCAAGATGCGTGCCCAACTTTCTGCTAAGATGGGTCCCACCCCAGAGGCCTGTGGCTATAGGTCCACACATTATGGGGTGGCGCCCCTTCCCTTTGTGACCCACAGGGAGCAGGCTTCCTTGACCTCAGGAGAGGTCATCTTACTCTTTACTTCAGCCGAGCTCAGCTTCTGCCACTAGGTTTGTCCTTGGAGTGTCTGGGTGAGAACAAAGCTTCAGTGTTACTCCTCTTGACAAACACCAGCTGTCCAAGCCAGGGACCCATCTATCTCCTACCTCAGAAGTGAATGCAGATAACCGGAAGTGGGCACGTGCATAATGTGTTTAAGGAACAGCAAGAAGACCAGTGTGGCTGAATTGAGGAGTGGCATTAGGAGACAGAGTCAGAAAAATGCAAATGAGACACATCATGTTGTGCCTGGAAGGTTATAGGATGAATTCTGGTGATTTTTTGAGTGAGACGGTCCACCTCTGAAGTGGTATAAACAGACAAGAGGCACAAGAGGATTATATTTTTAAAAGATCACTATAGCCACTAGGTTGAAAGTAAATCTTAAGGGTGTAAGGGCAGAAAAAAGGAGAAGTCACTTAGAAACCTATTACGGGAATTTATCCAAGAGATGGTAATGTCTTTGTCTAAACCAGTGGGTATGAGTGAGGTGAGATGGGGCTGAACGCTGGTTATATTTGAAAGTAGGTGAGTTAGAACTTGCTGATAAACCACAGGTGGGTTATGACATAACGAGAGGACTCAGTAATAACCAATGGGGAAGAGGGTGTTGTCTTTGACGTGGGAAGATCACAAGAGGAGCTGAACACAGGGCATAGATTCTGGTTGGAAAGTAGATACAGTGTTGAGAGCTCCTGGAGATATTCTCCGATTGCTCTAATTTTCTTGTGAAAGTGAAAGAAGAATGTTGGTACAGTGTAAGATATTATGGAGGTTTGAGGAGAGAGGACTAAATACAAAACCGTCTGGAAGAGCGGGAAAGAACACTCTTAGGGGAGCCACGCAGGGGACTGTGGCTGTCTGGGTGCCCTAGGAGTCCAGCTGAGTTTAGACATCTTGAATTTCAAGAGGGAAGTTCAGGCAGCATGGCTGGTGCTTTTTCTGCATCCATGTTTAGCTAGTGACCTGGTTTCCATCTGGAGCCCTGAAAGGAGATTAGGGTTTGACCAGGAGTCAGAGGGCAAGAGAGTGTGTGCTGAATACAAGGAGCATATGTAACAGTAAATATTATAAACATGTGTACAAAGCAGAAGCTATATTTTAGCTCTTAGTTCAAAAAGAACATGAATAAAACAGCAAAAAAAATTAAGAATTTATAAAACAAAGGGGTTGTATTTGTTTCTGGGGCATCTGATCCATCTCTATTTCTTGATCTGGGTCTTCTCACTATGTTAATTCAATAAGGTATAAATTTGCTAGTTTGGTTTTCTATTTTGGCATTTTATTTTGCAAAAACATTTAAATTATTTTGCAATCAAAAGTAAAGACCTGAGACCAGGGGACAGAGCTTGTGTAATCATATTTATGTACGTGTTGATTTTCCCATTCCTCGTGTGCATTTATATGTGAGCTGTAAAATGGCCAGTTTACATCTGTCGCCCCTTGTAATTTTCAAGAGCACCTCATTTTACTCTCAAACATGTGGTCCAGCTGGGTGGGATATTGGAGACTTACCTTGCTTATGTCCTATGTGTGGTCATAAAGGTTATAAAGAGAAAGGCTGAGGAGGCGGGGATGATGCTCTCCCTGTCTTGTGCATCTTGGCTTTTGCTTCAGCACTTGAGATGTCCTGAGGCTCATGTGCAGGGGCTGCCACCCTTGTGGTTCTCACCTCCCACTGCAGCCTCCTTGGTTTCTAGTGAGCAGGATCTAGGGAGACCGGACCAGGGACCCCCTGATTTTGACATGAAAAACTTTTCAACTAGGTCCCAAAGGGATAGGGAATGTTTTTCAAAGAAGACAAGGTAATCCCAGACCTATTTATGGCTGTTAGAGCCACAAAAGTGTTCCATGAACTTTGGATAATATAATTAACTTTCACATTTTCATACACATAAAGTAGCAGAGGCAGAATAAAATGTGTAAAATAATCAAGGGATGTTATGTTCCAGTGCCCCAACAAAAATGTGATTATATGTCTGGAACTATAGCTAAGTAAACACTTGGTTATCCACACTAAATGATGAGGAAACAAGGAAAAATGTAAAGAAATTTTGAAAAAATGACTAAAGTCAAATCTGCTTATCCTAAGCAATTTACATCATAGACATGAAGGGTGATGGAGCAAAATGGTTAAAAACAGGGCTGTAAATATTTTATCTCTGTCAATTATTAGCCATATGACCTATGTGAAGTTATATAACCTCTCAGGCCTCAGTTTCCTTAACTGTAAACTAGGAAAGATAATGATATTTACAGCATAGAGTTGTGATAAAGGTTGAATTAGTTAATATATGTAAAACCCTTAGAAAGTTACCTGGCATCAAGTGAATATCATATATGCGTTTGTTCTAAGATTGATGTGTAAACCACAGCTACATTAAAAGGTCATAGTAATGCAGCCCTCATTGTTCTGGCATTCACAACCCTCTAGAAAACTGGAAGATTAATACTCTAGTTTTCTGAGAAGAAAATACAAATAAAGTTCATTAAGAATCAATTCATCTTGCCTTTACTCAGAACCTATTCATGGATATTGTTGGGGGAATTATAAGAAGCTTCAAGGTTGTAAAATTTCAACATCCTAAGTTGAGTTATCCGATTTCTAAATCCTTGAAAAAATTTAAGAAGACATTTGGAAACAGGGAAACTGACTTTTGAGGCAGCAGTACATTAGCTGACCTTTGTGTACAAAGGAGAAAAAAAATTATGCTATGTAGTTTCAAAACAAAAAATCAGAACATGAATTCGAAAAGTTTTGTAAGCAGAAAAGAAGCCCATTCACGCCCCAGTTTGCTGGAGACATTGGGATGGGCCAATGACCATAACGAATTATCATGGTGCAACCGAGAATCCCAAGGAGAATTTCCTTCTTGATTATCAAGGCAGGAAACTGGCAACGTATTTTCAAAAAGGCATCAATGAGATACTTATTTTAGCCTTGTTAAAGAAACATTCAGGTATATGGAAAATGGAATTGGCTTTTGGGGATTTCCTAGAACTATTACAGGAAAAGAGAGTGGTTATGAATGCAGCAGGAAGGGAAATTTGACAAACACACTAAACTTTCATACTTAATTGTTACTTCGTTGTATATTTTTCAGGACTTGAATGGCATGATCTGGTCTGTCTCACTAAGATGACTTTTGCAAAAATGAAGAGAAAAGAAACAGGTAATGAAGAGCATATAAATTAGGGAATCTGACAGTGGAATGAAAAATGGGGAAGAACAGAGATTTTGTTGAAATAGGTACAAGGAACCCAGATAGATTGTTGATTTTTCAGAGGCAGCCTGGGCCCAGTGGAAGGCATTGTCAGCCCTTCTTATTTCTCAGTTTAATAATAAGATTCTTGGGGAAAGAATGCTAGGAGGCCAGCCCCCACCCCCACCCCCCCCCCCACACACAGCAGAAAACCAGACTGTGCAGTCACTGTGTCTGTTATTTAATCTGATGTGTTTCTCCCTCCCCTCGTGTTCCTATTTCACTACATAACATCCTCCCAAATGCCTCTATTATTATTAGCAGTGTATATAGTCCTTGCTCTCACATCTTCATTTGATTTTAAATAAAACAGCAATACTATTTAGTCAAAGATCTTTTTTTTTCCCTCAAGCCTGACTCAAGAATAATCTTTCCATCTTTCTGCTTATAATTAACTGGTGGTAACTGGTTGGAAGTGGGAAATCAAAGGTGAAGTCATGGGAAAAGAAGATGAGGGAGAAGCCCAGAATTGTTGAGGTCCCAGAGCTGCCATGTATGCAGGAAAGAGGGAGGTGCCATATTGAGGACAGTGAATCCAGGAACAGACCTAAGTTGGGAGTGTGGGAAAGACAAGTCCTTTACTTTAGAGATGTTAAATTAGAGGCTTGATGTGACATCCATGGGCTGCTGTATCCTGGTCTTCTGAATTCCATCCTTGGAGCTCTGGGGAAATGTCAGGGCAAAAGATACAGATGGAGGGCTAATTGAGTGGTTAACTTTGGTCATAACAGAAAATGTTACTGTTCTAGGAGAACACAGTGGGAAAAAGCACTGAGTAACTGAAGTGGTGAGTAAAGAAGGAAAACTAGAAAATAAAATGAAGAAAGGTCAAGTCAAGAGATTTAAAAAAATAATAATAAGAGAAAAACACCAGATTTTTTCAGAAGTCAAAGAACAGAAGATTTATAGTAAGAAGAGAGTGGACAAAAATGTGAAATAACTCAAGTTGATTACAGTAAGATAAGTTAAGATCCTGTTGTTTTGGTAATTAGAAAGTCTTAGGAAATTTGAGAGACCAAGTCCATTGGTGGAATATGTTGTAGGTGGTTAAGGAAGAAATGGGAACATTTATTGCTTACAAAATTGAAGTATTTTGTGACCAAGTAATTATAAAAACTAAAGTAAAATAAACCCAGAAGCTAGTATGTTTCCCTTATCATCATAATGTTAACAATGTAGCAGGCACAGTGACAATTCTCCCTGCTGTTAACTGATGCAGTAAAAATAAAGACAATATTAAGACTGTATTAGCTTCCCAGACCATCTGTGCCATCCAGACTAAGACTTTCAGTAAAATTATGTAAGTCTATCTATATTTGGCTGAATCTAATGAAATGAGACCTTTATGGACTATTATAAGTAGAAATAAGAAGAGTACACAGTTTAGTTATTCATGCTATGTGTGACATTAAAAATGTACCTTCATGTAAGCCCATTTCAAGAACTTTTGGAAGGAATGCAGAGGAATTCTGAGTCTTTGAATATCAAAAAACATTTTACTATTGTCATCAGACCTGATTGATATTTTGGCTGAGCACAGAAATCTAAACTCAAAATCCTTTCCCCAAGATTATTGAAAGCACTTCTCCACTGTTTTTTAGTTTATATTACTGCTTGTGACAGATTTTTAAATTCTCTTTCTATTTCTTATTCTTCTTGGAGAAAAGAAAATATTGCTCTCTCAACTCTTTAAGAACTTTGGCTTTCCTGTTTGGTGTTCTGTGTTGTCATTCCAATGTGCACACACGTGCATATTACCTTATTTGGTGTATTATGAATTACATCATCGTAAATACCTTCCTGTTGTTCATACTGGGAAGTTTTCTTCATTTCATTTGTTATTTTCTTGTCTTGCGTCTCTAGTCTGAATTTCTAGAATTGGATAGATGTTACTCTTCTTGTACCTGTTTTTCATCCCCCTTAAATTTTCTCTCCTTTATTACATTTGTTTTTTCCTTTTTTTATGTTGAATTTTGGTCATTTACAGTTTATTATTCATTCTATCTATCGCTTTTTTTGAAGTTGCCATTTTATATTTATCTCACAACATCTTTTTCTTATATTCTAATTATTATTATTTTTATTTAAAACAGTGGTCTGTTTTTCTGAGGATATTGCTTTGATTTTTCAGTAACTTCATTTTCCATGATTTACTTGTTTCCATGGAATTAACTGTATTGGTTGTGCAATTGCATCTTTTTTTTTTTTCCTTTCACACTATTTTCCTCAAATATATGTTAATCCTTGAATTTCCATTCACTGTTTATGAGTAAATACAGGGGTCAGTAAACTATGGCATGTGGCCCAAATCCAGAGGCTACATATTTTTGTAAATATTTTTTTTAAAACAGCCATACCAGTTCATTTACGTACTATCTATGATTTATAACAGCTTTCCTAATACGACAGCAAATGTGAATAGTTGCAACAGAGACCATAGGGCCCTCAGAGCTGGAAATATTTATTATTTAATCCCTTTACAAAAAGAACATATAGGCCCTGGGATTAGCGTAGATGTCATTTTTAAGTGTCCTGTGGAGTTGGCACTACCTGTCTTCAGATAGTTTGTCCCGTCAGTGGAAATTCTGTGCCCAGGTGTGTAGAAAGAGCTGAAGGGGACCGTGTTCTTTTGCTGTCAGAGCAAGCTAGTCATAATAGAGACCTCAATTCTAGTTGCCAAAATAGAACATTCCTTTAAAAGAGAAGGACTTTAGTATACTTTGCTCTTGGAAACACCTAATTAGCATTTCTACTTCTGTTTATTATTCTGTCTGGACATACCTCAGATTATTCTCTGCTTCTTTTTGGGGTCAGGAAACATGTCTCTAAATGTAGGTCATAGGGTTTAGCTGGAGAGAAAGATGTCACTGTCACTTTGGTCTATATATTAGAGTGGGTGTGGTCCTTAATAATGAAGTTACCAGTTAATGATCTCAGAAGATACCCTATAGCCTGGGACTACTTTCTGTTGAATTCTGGGCTTGAAATTTTCATAGTACGCAATTCAAAAGAAACATTCTTAATCTGTAGCATTCCGGGCTTGGGCTGCTGCTTTTTGCATTAACAATCAGTCCGATATCATCCAGTTTCCTAGCTCCCCAGATTTTCTCAGAATTCATGGTCCCCTCCTAGTTCCATTTTCTGTTTGCAAGCTTTGTTAAGGGAACATTCTTTTTCCTTTATTCCTTCTGCTAAGCCAAAGAGACCTTGTCAGCTCAGTTTGAGCGTCAAATCCTGCACTGTGAAAACAAAATAAAATACAAATGGAAAAGGATTTTCTCCAAGAATCATTGTTTAAAAATATGTCAGTTACTATTGACTTTTTTTTCAAGTCAAGCTTTCATCTGAACAGCTTAGCTTTTGTGTTCGATACTGGCTCTCTTTGTTTCAGCTTACAGGAGGCGGCGCAGAATCTGATTTCTGGACTCTGGAAATGAGACAGTCTGGCCTCACATCTCAGCTCTGCCATCCGCTTGTTATGTGACCTTCAGCAAATGACTTAAACGCCTGTGTCTTAGCTTTCTAATATGTATGATGGGAACAATAACAATACCCACCTCATAGGATTGTTTTGAGGGTGAAATGAGTTAATACATATAACGTCTTAATCTCAGTATCTGGCACCTAGTAAATACTACCTACCTGTTTGCTACTATTCTGATGTTGATGATAATCATGAAAATGATTTAATACAGTCACAAACCTTACCTATTGTGAAACACATTTTTATATAGTCAGTGCATTTAAATAAAAATAAATGGAGTAGGACTCAAAGTGCACATTTTTTTGGCAGTGTTTGTCTTACATGTAAGTGAAATTGCTAGTAATTTGATATCTCGAGATGGTAAAATGGAAAGCACTCTCTTAGATGCATAGGTATAACTTTTACAGGACTTTAGAAAAACAGCAAATGTTATATCATCATGAATCTAAAGGTACAATCAACTGCAAAATACCTGATAGATAGCTAAAATTTCTAATGAATCTAGTGATAACTGGAAAGTATTTAAAATACAACAAAATACAATACAATTTTGAAGAATAAATTTTAAATCATTTCTTTTTCATAAATCCTGAGTGGTAAAACTACCAGTACAATATTATTTCCTAAGTGCATATCTTAGCAATAGAAAAGCAGTAACTACATGCCAGAACTGATTCCTGTCATTTTATTTTACCCAAAATAGTTTGGAACATACATGTTCATTTAAAGGGTAGAGCAAGGTTATTGTAAATGGTGCTGCAATGAACGTTGGGGGTGCATGTATATGATATTGCTTATATGTGGAATCTAAAAAAAAATGGTACAAATGAACTTATTTACAAAACAGAAGTAGAGGCACGAATGTAGAAAATAATATTATGGTTACTAGGGTGCAAGAGGCGGGGATGAATTGGGAGATTGGGATTGACATATACACACTACTATATATAAAATAGATAACTAATAAGAACCTGCTGTATAGCACAGGGAACTCCACTCAATACTCTGCAATGCCCTATATGGAAAAAAATCTAAAAAAAAAAAAGGAGTGGATATATGTATATGTTATGTATAACTGATTCACTTTGCTGTACACCTGAAAGTAACACAACATTGTAAATCAAGTATACTCCAATAAAAATTTAAAAAATAAAGTGTGCAAAACTATGTTGCAGATATTATAAAAAATAAAATAATATAAAATAAAAAAAATTTAAAAAAGGTTAGAGTGAGAGAAACAAGCATAGACTGAGGATCAGCCCAAGGAAAACTATCTTGCAACAGGGACCCAGCATTGGTATCCTTAAGAACTCACCATTCAGTCTTTGAGGCTTTGTCTCTCTGAGCCAGGGTTTCAAAGTAACAAAACCTGCATTAAAGCCAATATTTCCATGATTCTCTCTGATCTTTCACAGTTTTATGACTATTGGTTTCCTATCTGACAGATTTGAAACCATTGCAATTGGGTCCTTCAAAGAAGGAAGGAATCAGTGTCATACAGTAAAATAACACAGGATGTGTTTTGACATCTCTCTCTAGCTTATTACATGCCTTACCCTATCCTAGGCGCTTTCACTCATCTGTGAGGGTATTCAAGCTTTGAACAAACAATCATGAGAGGTGAGTCAAACTCATGTATAAACCAGCTTCCTCTAATGTAAATTTAATATATTATTAAGACACTGAATAATTTAATAAACATATTTAAATCACCGTATACTCAACTCACTTTAGTTAAGATTCAAATTATTTGTCACATAAACAGTGCTACCATTTCTTAAATGTATATGCATATATGTTTGTGAGACTGTGTTCTTCACAAAACACTTAATGTTGGGCAGTCACGTAGTTTCAGATTCTTGTCTCTAAGTGAAGGGATGAAATTATGTAGTTGCTAAAATCCTAGAGGTCTTCATTCTGGTTATCCAAATATGCTGGTCAGTCCAGCTCAATCCAAGGAACTACCACGTCTGGTGGTGTGGCACAAATATTTTTTGAAGCAATAAAGGTCTCTAAACTTCTAATTAAGACAATTTATTTTTTAGATAGAAGGATATAAAAAGTGAGAATAAAGTTACTAAGAAGTGGAAGGAATGTAGGACAGGAAAAATAAGGTGTCTTAGGTCATGAGGGTAAGTTTATGTGGCTACAGGTCAAGGAAAAGAAAATGGACACAACCTTTCCTACGGGACTAGAGTCCCAGGAATCTTTGAACTCAGTATCATGAGATGACAAAAATAGTAACAACATTATATTTTTAAGTTAGTATCTCTAGCACAGTATAATTATTACTATAATTTGTCCTGCTATATTTGACAGTTTTACATAATTTTAGATTTATTCATTCTCTGAATTAAAGGTTGATATATTTTTGTTTTCCTGCCAGACAGAAGGTAATTCTCAAAAACTTTCTGAGCCACAGTTTAAGAAAAAAAATTTTTTTTCATTAAATATTTTATTTGGAAGACCCTCTTTTCTTATATATGAAGTACAATGCATTTTATACTTTCATGGATCCCCAATACATGAGAGAAATCTCATTATAGCTGATCTGTTTGCCCAGATTACAATGAAAATAATAAAGCATGATGGAGAACAGTATCTGTCTTGTTCATGGCTGAGTGCCTAGCAGAGTACCTTGTACATAGCACAACAATAAATAGATGAATGTTTAACTGATTAATTGAGTTATCTGTAATATACTATCTATTAAGCGGATAAAGCATGGAAGGACAAACTCTCTGCAAATATTACTTTGTGAAATTATCATTAGCATATTTTCAAAGCAGAAATAGAGACACAGACATAGAGAATAAAAGTATGGATACCAAGGGGGAAAGGGAGGGGTGGGATGAATTGGGAGATTGGGATTGACATATATACACTATTGATACCATGTATAAAATAGATAACTAATGAGAACCTACTGTATAGCACAGGGAACTCTACTCAGTGCTCTGTGGTGACCTAAATGGGAAGGAAATCCAAAAAAGAGGGGATATATGTATACATATAGCTGGTTCACTTTGCTGTACAGTAGAAGCTAATACAATACTGTAAAGCAACTATACTCCAATTAAAAAAGTAAATAAATTTCTAAAAATGAGGAAATAAGATCCACTCGCCTCAAAAAAAGCCAAACGTAACAAACAGCCCCTTTAGGTAGTATTCTTCTGCACTGTGTATGGAGAAAAGTCAAGTTTTTCAGTTCCTGATATTTCATATCAACTAAGTGACATGTTTTACAATCTACCTGGGGTTTTGTTTTAATCAGGCATGGTAAGATGACACACATGGAGAGGTCAATGCCATTAAATGAAGGATTTATTGTTTACAGTTCCAAGAGAATGGGGCCCACTAACCCCCATCGAACCACACAGGAAGCACCAGCCTTGGTCAAGAGACAGAAAGCATGGTTCCCTGGGGAGAAATGGGCAACGCATGGTAAGCCCTGAGCAGGTCTGGGATTGGATCATTTAGATAATTTTGGTGGGCTCTGGGATATAGGGTCTGTGTCTAGCTGTCTGCTGTCTGACCCTGGGGTGCTTTGGGGAAGGGAGAATATTGGTTTGGTGTGTGCTTTAGATAAAGGTGGTAGTTTGGGGTAAGGGTTCTAGATTGGTTGGTTTGTATATGAAACATGTACTCACAGGCAACTTGCTCACTATCTCCAGGAATTAGCTGCCCTGGGAGGGGCTGTCCCTCCTCCCGCTCCAGGTACCCAAAGACCCATGATATCAAAGTATCACAAAATTTTTAAAAATGACTAATAGCAAGAGTTCAGACATATCTTAGGAAACTTACACTCATTTCCTGGTTTTTCCTTATTAGTTTTAGGATGGGTACATTATTTAACTCAGTTCATCACAAATAAAATATAGAAAAGGATTAGGCTTATCTATCAATAAATACATGGTTGTTGTGATGAACAAAGTTGGATATTGAATGTGAAAATGTCTTATCTTCTGACTGAAATGTATTCATTGTTTTGTACAAAGCAATCCTTTGTGCCAGGGTCTGCTTCATTTAAGGTGTAAAGCTTTTTTTGATCTTTTCTTAGCACATTACTCTCTTACGCTAGGCACTATTAATAGAGAGAATGAGAAATTATCAAGAATTTGGGGCGGGGCTTCCAATTTCTCATCTGGCATGAGAGAAATGTGGTAGTTACCACTCTTGTTCACTCAGCAAGAAAAAAGCTGGATGAAATGAAATCAGCAACTGTTCTTAGATCCATAAAAAAATTGAGGTTATCAAATAATTGATGATAATTTGAGATCATCAAATAATTTGAGGGCAAAATGTTTTCCCCAAAATTGGAGAGACCTACAGGCAGAAAGAGAATCACAACTTACCAGGAGAAAAGCTTAGGAGCAGAAAACTCTGCAGGAACTGCTTCTGGGGTAGGAAAACCTTAACTGTAATTGACAAATTGATGGAGACTTACAGCGGACAAGTGTAAGAGCTAAAACCTCCAGATGGGTCCAGGTTTAGTGGGGATCCCACACTTTTGTGAGTTTTACCTCCAGGAACCTTACAAGGTTCTCACAATGAAGACCAGAGAAAAATCTTTCATGCACTGGCATTCCAAAATAGCCATATTGAAATATGCTTAGACTGACATTCTGTTTTTAGCAAGGGCTGCTTTCAACAGAGTCTAACCTACTGGGGCTTTGCTAGAATCTTACCTAGGTGGGGATATGGAAATTCTCAACTCCAGTTTGCTTTTAGCCTTCAATGTGGTGGAAGGGAAATAACCAACTACAGCCTGCTGTCACCTTCTACGTGGGGGAAATAACCTCAGTCCCCGTTAGCCTTCCCCTCTCTTAGGAGAGGGTGGTGGGAAACTGAGAAGCACTTGTGAAGGTCACAGTTTAGAGTCACATGTTCACTCTAAGACTAAGATCTATTATAATTATAGGAATAAAAATTCTTCCCTTCCCACAGTAGCTTACCACCACCACAATGGGATCGCTGTGTAGTAACAAGGGAACACAACTGAAAGAATTGCACATCTCAGAACTTATTTAAGAAGCCTCTAGGGAACCTCAAACACAACAGGTGAGATGCATACAAGGAAACCACAGGAAATTTTAGCCTCTGATACCTGTAGCTATAGTAAAGAGCAAATACAGTCTAACCTCCAGCCACATAAATATAAAAGCTTACAATACAGGTCTATTTGCCTAAGTTCTTTTTACCCAGAACATCGTGTCTAGATTGCAACAAAAAATTACAAAGCACACTAACAGGCAAAAAACATAGTTTGAAAAGACAGGGTAAGCATCAGAATCAGACTCAGATATGGCAGAGATGTCCAAAATTATGAGATGGAGAATTTAAAACAACTATGATTAATATGGTAAGAGCTCTAATAGCAACAGTGGAGAAAACTGCAAAAACTATGAAATAGGTGGGTCAACAGAGAGATGAAAACTCTAAGAAGGAACCAAAGGGTATTCTAGAAATCAAAAGCAGTGTAACAGAAATAAAGAATGCCTTGATGGACTGATTAATAGCCTGTACACAGCTGAAGGAAAAAAAATGAGTTTGAAATAATGTCAATCGAAAATTCTAAACTTGCAGTGAAAAGAGAAAGAATTAAAATGGCAGGACAGTATAGACTAGAACTAAGGTATAATTACAAAAAGTGTGATATACACATAATAGGAAGAGGAGAAGAAAGCAAGGGAAAGAAGAAATATTTAGAGTAATAATGACTGAGAATTTCCACATCAAGCCACAGATCCAGGAAGGTTAGAGAACACCAAGCAGGATAAATACTAAAAACATCTACACCCAGTTACTTTATATTCAAACTGCAGAAAAACAGACAAAGAGAAAATCTTGAAAGAAGGTGAGGGAGGGGAACACCTTACCTATAGAGGAGCAAGGTTAAGAATTGCATTGGACTTGTCTTCAGAAACCATGCAAGCAGGAAGAGAGTGGAGTGAAATATTTAGTGTTGAAAGCAGAAAAGTCACCAACCTAGAATTCTTTATCCAATGAAATTAGCCTTTAAAAGTGAAGCAGAAAATGCCTTCCCAGACAAGTGAAAAATGAGGGAATTTGTCTCCAGTAGGTCTGCCTTGCAAGCAATGACAGGAACTTTTACAGAAAGAAAGCAATTTGCATAAGTTAGAAATTTGGATCTACATAACTAAAAAAAAAAGAGTATTGGGGAAAAAATAAAAGAGGTAAAATAAAATATTTTACTTTGTTTTTTTTTTTAAATTTATTTATTTATTTTTGGCTGCGTTGGGTCTTTGTTGCTGCGCGCAGGCTTTCTCTAGCTGTGGCGAGCAGGGGCTACTCTTCGTTGAGGTGCGCGGGCCTCTCATTGCTGTGGGCTCTCCTGTTGCGGAGCACAGGCTTCAGTAGTTGTGGCACGCAGGCTCAGTAGTTGTGGCACACGGGCTTAGTTGCTCTGCGGCATGTGGGATCTTCCCTGACCAGGGCTCGAACCCGTGTCCCCTGCATTGGCAGGCAGATTCTTAACCACTGCATCACCAGGGAAGCCCACTTTGCTTATTTTTAATTGATCTGATAACTATTCACAATAATAATAGAAACAATGTACTCAGCGATTCTAGCTTATGGAAAATGAAACAAATAACAGCACTGTTATAAGGGATAGGAAGGAAGAACTGGGAACACTATTATAAGATACCTTCACTAGCCAAAGAAGTGGATTAGTGCTATTTGAGAGAGGACTTGGATTAATTATAAATGTACACTACAAACTCTTGAGCAACCAATAAAATAAAGAAGTATAATTTATAAGCTAAGACAGAAGAAAAATGGAATCACATCAAATAATTACAAGCAGAAAAGACAAGGAAAGAGTGGAATACAAAATGGAAACAAAGAACATCATCAACAAATAAAAAACAGTGACAAATATGATAGATATTAATTCAACTATATTCATAATCACTTTAAACATCAATGATCACCAGTTAAAAGACAGAAGCTATCAGAGTGGACAAAAAAAAAGCAAAAAAAAAAACCCCAAAACAAGATCCAACTATATATTGTCACAACAAACACAAATTGGTTAAAAGTAAAGGTATGGGGAAAAATTAATTTACCAGGTTCAATCAAAAGAATTTGTCTATTAAGTATAGACAAAGCAAACTTCAGAGCAAGAAAATTCATCAGGGATAAACTAGGGTGTTGGATAATGATAAAGATGCCAATTTTCAGAGTAGCAAAATGTGTGAGGCAAAAACTACAAGAAGTACATGACACTATCATATTTGGAGACTTCTCTGAAATGGACAGATCCAGCAGAAAGAAGATCAGGAAGGCCATAGCTGAACTCAACACCACCAATTAACTGGATATAATTGACGCATCTAGACTATTTCATCCAACAACAGTAGGATACACATTTTTCTCAAGCTCACATGGAACACTCACCAATATAGACAGTATTACTGCCTATACACCACAAATTAACAAATTTGAAAGAATAGAAATTATGTAAGTATGCTCTCAGACCACAATAAAAATAAACTACAAATAAATAACAGAGAGATAGCTGGAAAACCTCAAAATACATGGAGATTAACCAACACACTTGTAAATAACACATGGATTAAAGAATAATTATCAGGAGAAATTAAAAAAATATTTCAAACTCAATAAAAATGAAAATACAGCTTACTTAAATAAGTGGAATGCAGTAAAAGCGGTGCTTAGAGGGAAATTTATAGCATTGAAAGCAAATGTTAGAAAAGAACGTATGTACTTGGAAATTACTTGCTAAAGCCTTGAGATTTTAATATTTTCTGTGACTCTATCTGATCAGATCTGAGAGAATCTTCTTTGAGCCATTTTCATTGGCAAGGTCTACATCAATCAGTCAAGAAGGTTCTTAGGTAATGTGTGATGTCTCATAATCCAAAGTGATTTTTCATTTATCAGGAAAATCAGGAAATTCAGGATGGCATTCATGCAGCAATACTAACAGTCCCACAGAAGCTGAGTGGCTGCAGTACCCAGCCCTTCACTCAAGCTCCCGGGGCTCTCAGATGTGTTACTGCCCCTGGTATTCTGACCACAGCATGACAAGACCATCTTTCTACACAGCTATGGTTCTTTCTCTGACAACAATAAATCAAAGTTTCACATAATGAAGACCATGGGCAGGTAATTTTCTTCTCCCTGATATTCTGTAATTGTCTACAATTAATCAGGTAAAGGCAGTGCCCACATTTTAATCTAATAAACACAGAAAATGTGTTGCTGACCCCCAATTTTGTTTGACTGGCAGTAGGCATAGAACAGGAACCTGTAACCTGAGAATGCCTTGGGGCCAGGAACTGACAGAAGGAAGGCCTCCTCCTTAAAGCTAAAAGAAACAAGAAGTCTACATCTGGGGCCAGTTGAACAGATGGATAAGCGAGATATTGATTAGGGTGATTGCCAGAAACTAGAGCTTATTTGCAGGTTCAATGTCCTTGACCTACAGGCTGGGGGCATTGGGAGGAAGCAGCTGTGTATAAATATGGAGAAGACTGGTATTAAGATTCCCCCTGCACAAAGGAGACACAGGCACATCTCAGATCCAAATGCAGGCCTCTTTGAATGTTGTTCTTTCACTCTGTCATATTTCTGAATAGATTTTCATGTTGCTTCCTCATCACTCCCTCCCAGCTCTCTCATCACCCCCATGGAGAGGTCACTTGGTAAAGCAAGAGCTTCCTTCACATCCCACTGGACCTGTAATCCTCAGGACCTCAACAGGCTCAGAACTCTCACAGTACCTACAGTTTGAAGAGCCAAACAAAACAAAACTGTGCTAGTTAGAAAGCAAAACATACATAAAGACAAGTCATTTTCTGCAAGCACTTTTGAGCAATTGCCCAAATCAGCATCTTTGGTCTCTGTACTGGGGTGGAATCCTGTAAATTCTATGCTTATTTTAGACATTCCTTCTTCAAAACCTCCTTTTCCATTTTCACCAGTAAAGAGTAATTTGAATTTTACTAGCTGTTGCGAGCTATTTTAAGATTAGCAATGTACTTCAAGAACAAGGAAGTTAGAATCCGTTTTTATGTGCTTATCTAAAGCAGCTTACTTTCTTTTACTTCAGAGGTAGGAAATTATTCTTTATAGCCTGGAATATCACCAACTCCAAAGCATAAACTATTATACTTAACCACATACTGCATTTCTTATTTCTGTATTATTTTCTGTAGAAAAAATGACATTGATATAGTATAAAACTATCATTTTATGATGAATATAAAATATAATGAAGATATCAGAGCTCAATAATTTATTAACACATTTAAAAGTATGTATTGCATTTGATATTCTTCTAGATTTAAATTTTCCAGTATATATTTACTTTTTAAATATAGGTCTAACAATCTTTTTGCTACATGTGTAGTACAGAAATTGATAGAAGCTTTTCCTGTATCTTTACGTGATAACAGACTTGTAACAACATGAGTACTACAAGCTTAGAAAGCAGGCAATTCTTTTATTTTTATGAGACACTAGTTGAACTTGAGAGTTTCTGTATGGATCTCCCAGTTATGATTTGTTTGAGAGCTATACTTATAAAAGGACAAGTGTAAAAGGGATTTGAGGTTTCCATGAAATGCCACATGTTCTATTTCTTTACGCCCAAATCTTTTAAACAGAAGTCTAATTTCTAAGAACTATTTAAACTGTGTGTTGTGTGTTTATAGATGGGTCTATTAAATTTTTTTAAAAATCTGTAAGTCTGTGACAATTAAAACTTACCAAATTTCTTAGGAAGCAATTTTAGCATTAGGTAAATGGCAGGTAAAATAGTCTATGTAAATACAATTAATATTTTACATAAACATGTTTAATCATAGTTTTTATAGAAAATGTTTATTTTTTTAATTTATTCAGTTCAGCCAAGATTCGTCATGATACATTTCTGAAGATATTTTTGGACAATTGGAAAATCCTGTCTTCACTAAGCAGTTTGAAAGAATATTATTTAACATTAACTGGAAATTGATTTTTAAAATTATGTTATTAGTATATTTTAACTGTTTTTACATCTAAAAACTTATCTCAATGTGTGATGTTTGAATATTCTTTTCAACACAATTGGGTTTGCTTTTAAAAATATAATTTAATCTTGACACAAAAATACAGATCTTATTTAATTCATAATGTATTTGCATTTGGAAGCAAAGACATGTGCATGGTATTCCATAATTCCATATATGTGTTATGTGTGCTTCTAGCATATATATAAAATTTTATCCTGGTGCTAAATGCTGAGAAGGAAAAAAGTTAACATAAATATTAATAAATAGTGTGTCAGGCAAAAGGGAATAATAAATACCAGGAAGACAAAAAAGTAAAAACAAAGTTGAATATTTCCCATGATCACTAATGGGATATGTTACCAAATTTTATTTTTTGAAGAAAATCTTGTCTTACCCAGCCAATCTTAATCTCACTCTATTCAGAAATGATAGAGGCTTTTAGTTAGTCAAGAACTTTTCTTAGTTCATCAAATTCCATAAGATGTCACTGATTACCAAGTCTGATGCTGGTTATGTAAGATGCAATGCTTCAGTAACATTGGTGTGTATTAGGTGGTATAACTTTGAACTCTTTTCTCTCAATCTGTCTCTCTCCCTACACATACCCATTTAAACTCAGTGGAGAATTTCTCTTTTCAAATGAGATTAAGCTAGACCATTAGCAAAGCTCTCTTTTTTACTTTGATATTAGTAATTTTTGTCTTTTTTTCTTGATTAGCATAGATAGCTGTTTATCAATTGTATTGATCTCAAAAACCAGCTTTTGTTTACATTGATTTTCTTTGTAGTTACATGTGTCATATTTCATTGATTTCTGCTGTAATTTTTGTTAATCCTTTTAATCCACTTGCTTTATTCATAAATTTCCCTACTTTCTCTACCCTAAAGTGGAAGCTTTTGTTATTGACTTTAGATTTCTATGTTTAGAATAGACATATTTATTGCTATATTTGCTTCTAAGAATTAATTTCGCTGCATTCCATAAATTTTAATGTTATATTTTTATTTAGCTCAAAATATTTTAATTGTTCTTGAGAATTATTCCATGACACGTGTTTTATAGAAAGGAGTTGTTTAATTTCTAAATATTTGAAGATTTTTCAGCTATATTCCTGTTATTGATTTCTAGTTTAATGTCACTACAGTCTAAAAACATATTTTAAATTATTTTTTAATTTGTTAAGGTATGCTTTATGGTCCAGAATGCAGTCTTTCTTGGTGGAAGTTCCATGCAAGCTTGAGAAGAATGTGTGTTCTGGTGTCTCTGGATGAATTAGTCTATAAATGTCAATTACATCCAGTTGATTGATGGTCTTGTTCAAGTCAACTATATACTTACCCATTTCCCTTTGCTTTATATATTATTGAAAGAAGGGTGTTTCAAATCTTCAACTATAATAGATTTCCCCATTATTTCCTTTCAGTTCTATCTACTTTTGTCTTATATGTTTTGACACTCTCTTAAGTTTATACACGTTTAGGATTGTTTTGTCTTCTCTAAGAACTGATCACTTAATCATTATGTAATGCCCTACTTCATCTCTGATAATTTTCCTTTTTCTGAAGACATCTTTGTCAAAAAGTAAAATAGCAACCCCAGCTTTCTTTCGATACAATTGTGTTCAGTTTTTTGTTTGTTTGTTTCTGCTTTTCTTTAATTCATTCTAACAAGATCTGTCCTTTAATTGGTGAATTTATATCATTCACATGTAAACAATTATCAATAGAGTTGGATTAATAATCACCATGTTTGTAATTGTTTTCTATTTGTAGCACTTGTTCTTTTTTAAATTGTCCTCTTTTTCTGACTTTTGATTTTAATTAAACATTTTCTATGATTTCATTTTATCTTTTCACTTAGCATATTCACTTTAACTGTTGAGTGTCTGCCTTAGAGATTCTAATATACTTTTTAAACTAATATAAGTCCCCCTTCAAATAACAATATACTGCTTCATTTGTTTGCATGTACCTTACCAGAGAATATTCTCTGTTCCTCCCGCCTGTACCTTAGGACGTCAGTGTCATTCACTTTACTTAACCATGTGCTGTGATGTCCAATGCATCATTACTACTATTACCTTAGTAAAACAGTTAAATTCAGATAAATTAATAAGAAAAATAAAATATTCTATTTTACACATATGCCTTTTTGATGCTCTTCCTTTCATTATGAAGATCTGACTTTCTGACCTATATCATTTTTTCTTCTCCATGAATATTTTTAGTATTTCTTGCAGGGCGTTTCTGCTCATGAAGATTTTTTTTCTTTTTTCTTTTTGAAGGATAGTTTTGCTGGATATAGTATTCTAGATTTGCTGGTGTTTTTCTTACCACAATTTAAAGATTTCACTCCATTCTTACTTTCTTATTTTGCTTGCATGGTTTGTGACTAAAAGTTTAATGTAATTTTTATCCTTATTTTGCAATAGTTTTTTTTTTTTTTTCCTGGCTTTTTTCAAGATTTTGTCTTTGTCTTTGGTTATCTACAGTCTGAAAAGGACATGCAGACATGGCTAGGCATTGATTTTATATCTCTCTCCGTGTTCTCTGAGCTTTCTGGATCTGTGATTTAATGTCTCTTGCCAATTTTGGAAAATTCTCAGACATTATTGTTTCAAATATTTCCTCTGCCCTTTTCTCTCTTTCTTTTCTTTCTGGTTTTCTCATTATGCATATGTTACATCTTTGGTAATTGTCCCACAGTTCTTAGATTTTTTTTTTTTTTTTACATTTTCATTTGTCATTCTCTTTACCTTTCAATTTTGGAAGTTTTTATTGACATTTTTTTTAACCTCACTAAGTCTTTCTTGGCTGAGTGCAGTCTACTAAAGAGCCTATTAAAGACATTCTTCATTTCTGTTACAGTACTTTTGATGTCCAGCATTTGCTTTGGATTCTTTCTTAGAGTTACCATCTCTTTCCTTTGATTAATCTTCTGTTCTTCTATTTCCCACTTATTTCATAAGAGCTCTTAGCATATTAAACATAGTTGTTCGTAACTCCCAGTCTGAAAATTACTACATGTCTGCCATATCTGATTTTGGTTCTGATGTTTGCAATGTACCTTCAAACTGTGTTATATTTTAGTGTGCCTTGTAATTGTTGCTGAATCAGGAACTGAGATTAAAAGGCTTTTAGTGTGAGATGTTTATGTTGTTGTTGTTTTTGTTTGTTTTGTTTATTTTTGCCAATCTGCATAGAAGTTGGGTTCTGTTTAATGTTTGTTGTAACTGTAGGTGCCAGGTGCCTCAGAATCCTCTAGTCCCCTTGTCTTGTCTTACTTCTGTCTTAAGTTTGGGTTTCCCTAGTTTGACTCCTCAGAGAGTCTTTTTCTCACAAGTCTTTCTGCTGTAATCTACTGTTATTATGTTTAAGCCTTGTTGGTGGGTCTGAAAAGTGTGGCAAGTAAACACTTATAATTCTGTGATTAAATCTCAGTCTTATTGTGGGCCTCTGTCTCTGGGATGTGACCTTCAGAAGTTTTTCTTGCGTTGTATAGCTTCCCTCTCTACTGTAGGTGCAAGGAGAAGTTTTAGAGGGAGCTGCAGTGGGAAGGATGCCTCCCTTCTCTGGGATAAGATCCCAGTAATGTCTTCTCCTCTGGAGTGTAAGCTGTATTATGGAGAATATTCTGTTCTGAGCATAATTCATAGGGGTGACTTGCCTCTTGCATCTTGACCCTGAAAATCTGGTGGAGATCCTGAAGGGAAAGATCCTGAAAATTCTGCATCCACCTCTAAAACTGTGACCTCAATGGGTTTCTTATTCTCAGGTTAATCCATACTCAGTATCCACCAACTCATTACAAATGCCATTTAAGTGTTTCTAACAGTTTATAACTAAAGGTGTCTGTTTAGGAAGACAGATCTGGGTGTGTCTGCTTGGATGAGCTTGTCCCTCTAGATTTTGGAGATGGTTTGCCCTGCAACTTCAGGTCTCTTATAAATCCAGGAAAGTGTTTGATTTTCAATTTGCTTGTTTGTTTTTTATTGTAAAGATGGGAATTACAACATCTATGTTCTTTATATGTCAGAACTTACAGAAGCCTCTGCTATAACTAATCATATTTCTTTATTTTCAACATCTTTATGAAGTGCAGAGACAAGGTAGTGATTCACTTCTGGCAAGCATCTTTATTGGACATTATGGCATATTTATGTATGAATATTATTTTTCTATTATATCTTAAATATTACATTCATGTTATTCTGTGTTTTGATTTCTTCATTTACTGAGATGTCTTTTATAACAATGTCTATATTTTCTATGAAGTACATGTTTTAACACAGAAAAAACAATTAAAAACACACAAAAATGTATTTATATTGTTTAAATGTATTTGTGTATACATGTGTGAATATATATATACATATAATTTAACAACATAAGTTTATATTCATCATCTCAAGTTGAAATTCAACAAAATATAATTTAAAAAACTTGAGGATATAAAGTCAAATTTTTAGGTTTCTTGTCCTAATTAATTTTTGTGTGTCTATTTTTGTTCATTTTTCCTTATTGAGTTGCCACAACCTCTTTAACTTTGATCAGGAAATAAACCTTAAAAAGTTGGAGGGCTAGATTTGAGGGACAAATTTAATATTCCTATAAAATTTGTAAAGAAATATTAGTTAGCCATATTTATAATTTCTACCATTATCTTTGTCTTAATTAATCAATTTATTCCTCAACTGGTTTAAAGTACTTTCATTCAGCTTTATCTCATATAATTGATGATGTTATCTTTAACTTATGAATTAATTAATTTATTTACATCCTTTCTTTAGTTCTGCATTAATTGAGTCTTGTTAGTCCATGAATGGGATTTTCTAAAATTTTTGATTATAGTTTAGATCAAATCTTTAATTCAAATTACAAAGAATATTTAAATTACTACTTTGTTTCTTATTAATGTTAATATTTCAAATGGAAGCCAGAACATACTGATGGTTAATTTTTACATTTTGAAATGTATTAATGTTTACTTTTTGGCCTAATATACAATTAATTTTTGTAAACATCTTATGTGTAATTAAAATAATATCTTGCCAGTTTTCAGTGGATAGCATTTTGTATGTATTGTTCAAATGTACATATATGTTATTATAGACCTTTGTATATCTGTGTGCTTTTTGCTATTTGATCCATCATAGGCTCTTTTAAACTTTAATTTGCATGTGATTGCTATTATGATTCTTACTTTAATTTTCATATATTTATTTTCAACTTTTGAATATTATTTTCAATATAGTTGGTTGTTCTTTATGATCCAATCTTGGACTGCATTCTACTTAATATTTAAATTTATATTAAATAACCAATTAAGTTTATTATGCTACATTTATTGAAACCAGACATATTTTCTGAGATTTTTTTCTTTAATCATACTGTGCTTTGGTTGTTTGTAACTCTGTTTCCTTTATATTCTACATTTAAATATCTTTGTGCTTTTCTTTGTGTTTTATAATTTTTTTTTCTGTTCATGTGAACAGTTTTAAGCTATTTTTAGTAAATCTAATGGCTAACTAATAAATTTATTTAATTGGCTTTTCATCTTTTTTTTAAATTGAAACTGAAGGTACTGCCCACTCTATTTAAGTAGAGAATTAGCAAACTCACAATCCCTCTACTTCTCTCCACTTATTGCACTACTTAAATTAAATTAAATTATATTATTATTTGCAGTTAAACCATTGAAATATATTATTATAGCTTACATTATTTAAATTATACACATACACATATACACATATCTCCTATACACATATTTCCCATAGTTATTTTATCTTAGTTTTTCACTTCAGTGGCCCTGCTGTGTACCAGGTCTTCTCCATGGTGGTCTCTGGGAGAAGTCTGGCCCAACTTTGCTTTCCTGTTAAAGTAATAAGCACTTAATGCTTACAGTTGCTTAAAAAGTCAAGTGTCACTTGAGAATATATCTTTGTCAACTGCATTGTTGATTGAGACTTCTCCCTCCTGGAGAAACATCGACTATGGGAAGACAGACCAGTGTCTGATTGCTTAATTCGTGGCTCCTTTTCTTAGAATCAGCTCCATCAGTTCATTCATCATTCACCTGGGGACTTTTGTGAGATGCTAACAAATTGAAAAGAGTAGCCTACATGCCAGAACATCACCAAACTGCAGCACCAACCACATCCATTCTGAATGACGGAGCCAGACAGGACTCTGGGAGGTGGCTGCTGCCCTGCTTGCTTGAGCAATGTTATAAAATCATTATAAAATCTACGGCTCACTGAGTAAGGATGTGCCAGATATAGATAATTTATACGGATTACCAGAAATCCTCAGGATTAGCATCAAGGCTAGCCTGATAGAGGAGTAAACCACAGCTCATTTAAGTATATTTTTTCAACACAGACTAGTTAAGAGACAGTGGCAAATCTTAGATTCAAATTAGATTTGCGATTTTCTGAGTTCAGAGTTAATCATAGTTTCATGTCATAATTTGTATTTGTGTCAATTACCATGTGAGCATAGCCAGCCACTTCACCAGAATGAGGGAGGAAACCAAGGTTTACCTGTTCATAAGCCAGGAGTCTGTACACTAGGATGTTGTCTCTGAAAAATAAATGATGTGTCTAAAAGCAGGCTGTGTAGAATCTCCTAATTCCTGAGAAGCTAAATGAAGAAGGCAGATCTCTTTGGATAAAAGGAAAAATGTCTCGGGGAATTCCCTGGCAGTCCAGGGGTTAGGACTCGGCACTTTCACTGCCATGAGCCCGAGGTTCAATCCCCAGCCAAGGAACTAAGATCCAGCAAGCCGTGCAGCGCGAACAAAAATAAAATAAAAGGGAAAATGTCTCTGAATAATAAATAATAACAAACTGGAAATTCAAGTTGACAGGGAAATTCCTAATTAAAAACTTACAGCCATGCGCAGTATTCAAGCCTAATCTCAAGGAATTAAAAAAAGTTAATTTAACTCTTGAAAAACGCTGGAATAAAGTACATACAGAGTTCTAACTGTGTTAGGTAATATATCAAACAAATACTTTTTCTCTGGGATTTCAAAATATATGATACAGATGAACTGGTTTGCAAGGCAGAAATAGAGACACAGATGTAGAGAACAAACGTATGGACACCAAGGGGGGAAAGAGGGTGATGGGAGGGTGGGATGAATCGGGAGATTGGGATTGACATATATACACTAATATGTATAAAATAGATAACTAATAAGAACCTGCTGTATAAAAAATAAATTAATTAAATTAAATTAAACAGAAAAACAAAGTCAAGAAGTATTTTCAAATCATGAATGCATAATAAACCTCTTCTACTGTTACATGAAAAAAAATGTATGAGAAATCTTTGTACAGTAAAACACTGTAAAAGTGCTTCTGCTATTTTGTCCACTGCATTTCTTGATTCCCTGGGGTATTGGAGTCATGCATAAGCAATCTTTTGAGAAAAAGATATGTTGAGAAGATTTCACTTTTAATTCTTGTAAGAAAAATAGGCGAGGTTTTTGAAGAAAGCACCAAATGATATACACAATTTTAAAAACTTATTTAAATCTTACTCTAGTAGAAAATTTTAAAATGAATGGTAGAAATTCAGGAAGATTGAGAAAGAGAGGAAACATATTAGGAATTAATTACTTATTTTATCTGTGTGCTTGAATTTAGTATACCTTATTTTAATAGATAAACACATACTTAACTAGAACAATGCTCTCTAAGAAGTTGCTAATTATATAAACATATAAAAATCTGAACCTTCTATTGTATATAGCCACTATGGAAATAAACAATGATTTTATGGCTAATTGCAGGGACTCTAATTTGTGATTTGTTAAGGAATGTACCAGGAATTATCACTGTATCCATCAGCTATTACTGAATAACCAAAACATACTAATGGGTTAAAATGATGACTATTTTATCTGCTATTTTACGATCCTGTGATTCAGCGGTTTGGGCCAGGATAATCTGAGTGGCTCTTTGCTGATCTGCCTGGGGTCACTCATGTGGCTGCAGCCACCTTTTAAATGGACTTGGGTTACATGGTCCTACATGGCATCACTCACAGGTCTGTAGTTTGGTGCTGTCACCTGACTCTCTGACTCTCCACATGGTCTCATCCTTAGAAGGCTAAACCAGATTTCTTCATGCCCTGCTACCATGTTCCAGGAGGGGAGAGAAGATTTAAGTCCTTTGAGGCCAAGGTTCAGCAGTCTCATAGTATCACTTTTGCTGAATCCTATTGATCAAAACTAGTTATTAGACCAGGATTCAAGGGTGGAGAATTAGACTCCATTTCTTGATGAGATAAGTGGTTCAAGCATATTGCAAAAGAGTGTACACACAAAGATAGAAGGAATTACTATGCCCATTTTTGCAAACTATCATAAGCATTATGTGTTTTAGAATTACTTGTACATTTTATACTCCTGGCCTGTTGTTATAGACTTCCAATATAGGCATTGGGAAATGCAAAAAATATTATTTTTAATAGACTTTATTTTTTGGAGCAGTTTTAGGTTCACAGAAAAATTGAGTGGAAATTACAGAGAGCTCTTGTGTATCCTCTGACTCCACACACCCACAGCCTCCTCACTCTCAACATCTTGCACCAGTGGGACATTTGTAACAATTTATGAACATACTTTAACAAGTCATTATCACCCAAAGATTACAGTTTATATTAGGATTCACTGTTGGTGTATAGGTTTTTTTTTTTTTTTTTTTTTTTTTTAGAGGGAAGGATTTATTTTTTATTTTTTATTTTTTATTTTTTTATTTATTTAGTTTTTGGCTGTGTTGGGTCTTCGTTTCTGTGCGAGGGCTTTCTCTAGTTGTGGCAAGTGGGGGCCACTTCTCATCACGGTGTGCGGGCCTTTCACTATCGCGGCCTCACTTGTTGCGGAGCACAGGCTCCAGACGTGCAGGCTCAGTAGTTGTGGCTCACGGGCCCAGTTGCTCCGCGGCATGTGGGATCCTCCCAGACCAGGGCTCGAACCCGTGTCCCCTGCATTGGCAGGCAGATTCTCAACCACCGCGCCACCAGGGAAGCCCGGTATATAGGTTTTGACAAATGTGGAAGGACATGTATCTACCATTGTGGTATAGTACAGAATTAGTTTCATTGCCCTAAAAATCCTCTGTTTTCTACCTGTACATCAAAGATAATTTTAAAAAATCCCTATTTTTAGGAAAACATGAATAGCCTTACATAACACAAATGTGACCATCACAAAGGAAATAAGGAAATGATTTGTATTGTACATCATTCTTTGGGTTTCCAAAACAAAGGGATCCGAGGAAACTATAATGAAAATTATTCATTTAATCATGCTACAACACACACACACACACACACACACACACACACACACACACAGGGCTGTTAAAAAAATGCAATATTAAAATGCATTAAAAATGCTAAACCATGACCTTTCAGAAATATAATTTTAGATGGTTAATACCAGGAGAAAAGCTCTTAATGTTTATTAATCATACAAAGTCTCTCTCTGGAATATCTCCTGCAGCCCAACAATCCATCAACTCCCATCATAGCTCTGGTGTTGCATTTTCTTATCTCTGTAGATGTTCAGGTTGACTCAGGACATATTCCTAACACCCAGGCTCCACTGGCTGCATGGACCACTCCATTGCCCCCTTTTTCTATGGATCAGGACCTAAAAGGAATTATGCCCTTTTGGTCAGTCCATCCAGGTACACACAGGGACAAACTACCCAAACAGCTTGTCTGCATATGCATTGCTTTGTCAGGAAAAAACCTTTCATTCAGCAATTTAACAATAATTAATCACGATGCTCACCTTGAAGGATGCCAAGTTTATATTCCCTATGAGGCGGTGCAAAACACATAACCCATGAATTATTGATACTTCCATATGGAGGCTTACTCTCATACTTTTCTGTAATTCCTAAATGTTAGCACTTAATGCAAAAATGTAGATCACTGGTTAGGTTTCATTTTAAATCCAAGGAGAAAACCAACAAGTAAACAGATGAAACTTATTTTACCTCAGAATCCAAAACAAAATGAAATCTCTCAGTGAAAATTTATCTGATAGTCTTCATGAAAGAAATGCACACATTTTGATAGTGTTTTCTGCTGTATTCTCTTCTCTGAGATGTTTTTATTTGTATGAAACATTCATTTTACCCTTGTTTCTTTGTATTTTAATGTGTTCCTTTAGCTTGTCAAGTACAACTTTGTAAAGACGGAAAGCAGCATTACTCCTATAATTTCCAGTTTCCCTGAGGTGTTTCCTCATGGCTGAGATTTATTAAAGGACAGTAAGGTAACTTTTTAGATTTCAAAAAACCTTGTTGAAGTAACCTTTCTGTCCTTAGCTGCAAAAGTTTACTAAAACATTTGAAGAGCCAAAATTATGTGTTGTTGTGAATCACATACAGGACAGAATAAGAAATACGTAAACCAGAAAGTATATAAGCTTCTTCAGTCAAAAGGCATTGCATTTATGTGTTTAATAAATAATAAATAAAAATGACACAATCTCTGCCCATCCGTGTGTCTGTTCCCTGCGGCGTAGTCACAGCAGCCTCATTCCTATGAGCACCCTCTGTCTCCTCTTCCACAAAACCTTTGCTAAAGTATTTCCAATTTCTGGAACTTTCTCTTTTTTTTGTCACCTACTTAACTACTAACGTGATATATTTCAACAGCAACTAGCTACAACATGCATGGTTCATTTTCTTGAGTTAGATGCTCTCTAAGTAGAGAGAGAAATTTAAAAAGTGAACAAGTAAAACACTGGTCAATGGTAATGACCTAGGAGCCTCTAAGACCATCCCAACATCTATGCAAAAAGGGAGCCACACATTATTTTCTTAATTTTCAAAGCACCTATATATTCCTTGTTTTGTAAGATATAAACAAGCACAATCAAATCTATATACTAAATCTATTTTTTCTTTAAAATTAAAGGATTTTTAAAATTAAAGATAGAAAATTTAAATCTATTATTTAAAAAATTTAAATAATATCCTTAACTGTCTTTAATATTTTAAAATCTCTTGTAAATATGTAAAACCTTCTGTCTTATGTGACAACCCCCTCCAAGTTGTTAACCTATTTGAAATTTCAAGCTTCCACCTGGGCAAAACTTATCTCCTCTTTTACTTTTCACCATATGTATTTATTACCATCAAGCATACTATTTAATTTATTGCCTTGTTAATTTTTTATCTCCCCTAACACCCTAGAATATTAACATCATTTTTGTTTTGTTTATGATATAACCCAGTGCCTAGATCCGTGTTTGTCATATTGTAGATGTTAAGAGTATATTTACATTTGACTGATGAATACCTTATTGAAAGCAGTGAAATAATGTATCTGGGGAGAAAAACAAGTGAGAAGTGAAGTCAGGTGGATGGAGGTTTAAGGAAGGTTATAATAAGTCATTCATATGAGTCATTAACAAAGACATTAAGGAGGCAGAGGAAGACCTGGTCATGTTTCAGGCTAGAAGCATGATGAACATGGTTTATGATTCATGTTGATAAAGGTTCAAATGACAAGTAGTCATCACAGAGCAGTGGCCTAAGACAGATGAAAAATCAGAGGGTGAAGCGATGAAGCTTGATAATGGCCAGACCCTTAGCAAATGAGTACCATGTTTGGCGGAAGCTAGCTGCCCGGATATAAAGTAAAGCAGACAAGAGGCTATTACCAGTTTGCTTGTAGACAGCACGCCCCTATTCAGTTCAGTACTAGTCAGGATCTCTCAGGACATGTTCCAGTTTTCAATAAGGCATTGCCCTCAGTCTTCCACCTCAGTTAACATCCTATGCACACGCCAAAAATCTAAGAGGTTTCCACCTATTTTTAATCTATTACAACCTTTATTTATTTTACCTCCAAAACATGCAACTAGTTCAAATACCCCTCTACATACCAACTAACAATACCGTAATGTGAGCACCTATATGAGGTACCTACATTTATGTCACATACCATCCACTTGGGTAAATTTATTAGAATGCCCATCTGATCATAAAGAACATTTGCTTTAACATTCTGATTGATTTTTATTGCTCTAAGAATTGAAACAAAATAAGACAAAACCCCACAAAACCTGCTCATATGATTATACCTCTTTAGCTTTATCTCACGGCAATCTTCACCCCTGTACTTCCAACTATAGCAATACCCACTTCCTTTTCTTCCCTCTCTCTCCCCACAAAACATCTATTTGTCCTTTTTCTTCTCCCTGGAATATTGTCTTCCTTTTTTGTTCCCAGTTAATAGTTTCTTTTTCTTCATATATCAGTTAAATTATTGTTCCTTTGACTCCTATAGTTCCTTATGCTATACACATCTCTCACACACAATTCTTAACAGAGTTATAATTATTCATTTATTTTTTGCTGGATCATTTAATTTATGGTAGTTTTCCTATCTAGATTATAAATTAAGTTCTTTTTGTGTGCTATTATACATCCAGTACCTAAAACTCAATAAATTATTAATGAACGTATGGATGACTGAAAGCATTCCTCCATGCCAGTATTTCTATAGGTATATTCTCCAGGTAGCTTTTTGTTTCCACCATCAAATCAGAGTTAGGTGCTCTCCCAGACTTGAATTACATGCTGGTCAGCCTGAGGTTATGGGGGTGGCTCCACTGGGCATTTCCCTAGAGGGGTCTCTATTCCTGGATCTTGACCCCCCAGCTCCAGGCAGCTCCATCCTTCAAAGCCTAGGTGGGGTAACCACACCTTCAGGGCTTTGGGTAGGGGTGGTGGGCACTCAGGACTGCTGAAACCCAAGGGATACTCTTCCACCTTTGAAACCAAGAAGGCAGCCCTGATGATCTCTGAATACCCCTGGGGATCATTTTTTTCTTTGTCTTAAAGAATATCACATGTTAACAGTTGAACAGCTCTATGACGCCATCCTGTAAAATTTAGCAAGTCCAACACCCTCCCTTCATCCCGTCCTATTTCCTTCCCCTTCAGTTGAAACTGGATGTTTTCCTGTGGGGTGGCTCAGGAAGTCTGTGGTTCCCACCCACACTAGTCTCCCTACTGAAGGGTCACCTGACCACACCCCTTAGGGTTCTCTTCCCAACATGCGTTCTCATTTTTTGCAATATGGACAAGGTAAGAATTTTCCAAATTTTTAAATTTTGCTTCACTTTTGATGAAAAAGTACATCTTTAAGTCATTTATTTTGTCATACTTTATCATAAGCTTTCAAGAGAAGCTAAGCCACACCTTCAACACTTTGCTTAGAAAGAGTTTCAGTCAAATATCCAATCACATTGCTCACAAATTCTACCTTCCACAAACTCCAGGACACAAACACAATGCAGCCACGTTCTCTGTCCCTTGAAAACATGAATGGCCTTTCCTCCATGTTCAACAGGATGTCCTCCTGTCCAATAGCATGTCCTTCAATTCCATCCAGGACCTCATCAGAATGGCCTTCGCCACTCATATCTCTACCGACATTCTGTTCACGACCACTTAGGTTTTCTCTTAGAAGACTGAATCACTCTCCATACCTCTCCTCTTTTCCTTCAGGGCCCTCAACGGAATTGTCTTTAAAGTCCTTTCACAGAAATGTAGACTTTTCTAGCATGCACCTCCAAACTTTTCCAGCATCTGCCCATCACCCCATTCCATAGCCACAGCATATTCAGGTATTGGTTACAGCAGTAACCACACTTCTTGGTATCGATTTTCTGTCTTAGTCTGTTTTGGCTTTTATAACAAAAAGACACAGAGTGAGTAGCTTATAAAAAACAGAAATTTATTTCTCACAGCTCTACAGGCTGGATGTCCAAGACCAAGGTGCCAGCATGGTCAGATTCTGGTGAGAATCCTCCCCCATGGTGCAGAATGCTAACTTCTCCTTTTGTCCTCACCTGGTAGAAGGGGCAAGAGAGCTCTCAGGCCTCTTATAAGGGCACTGATCTCATTCATGAAGGCTCTGCCTTCATGGTCTAATCACCTCCTAATACCATCACACTGGCACTAGAATTTCAACATATGATTCTGGGGGAACACAAACATGCAGACTGTATGTCAGACCATAAAAGACAATGCTTGTCGTATGTTTTATTGGATTCCTGGTAATTTTCAATTAAATAAGGACCTTGTACAAACCTCTTCAAATCCTACCCCAATGGTAAATGCCAGAATCTCTCCCTGTTCCAGATCCCTTGTCCAGGTGGGCCACTCTATGAGCAGATTCCAGACAAGATGGTCCTTGACAATGCACTCTATGTGGTACCTACCTGTCTCACGGGAACACATGCAAACTTATCTCAGTAAACGGTGAACATGAAGCTGCTCCCACACAGGCACCTGCCCCCTGCTCTGCCATCACAAGCACCTCCAGCCTTCCTCCATTTTTCTTCCTATAAAACACAATTTAGGTGAAAAATATAAAGACCTCAATAGTCTTGGAGTGAAAAGAACTGACTCCCATTCACTCAAATCCCTGGAAAACTTTCCCAAAATTTGCTGTCTCTCAACTTCTTCTGCCTCAATGTTTTTGTATATTTAAGTTGATATTTGGCTAAGGGCCTCAAGAATAGTTTGGGAAGACCCCTTTGTGAGGCTCCTGTTGGGGATGGAGCACCTCATTTGTAAATATGGAAGGACCCGTTACCTCCTGCTTTGTGTAAAGTCCTTTAGGGCCTCAGCTAACAGTGAGAAATAAATTCCATTTAACGTTCTCTTAAACTCACAAGCACCCACGTACAGACACACACACACAGACACACACAACAGTGTAGAGACAAATTAAGGTTTTTTTTTTTTCCTTCTAGTTTTAAGCTTCAGTACAGCATGACAGTATATATTTTTTAAATCTAGTCTTAGGAAGTATTCTGGATATATTCAGATTTTGCTCAATGGAAAATAGGTACTTTTCCCAGAATTTTTGATGCTGCACAATGAATGCGTGAGTTAGTACAGGTACATGAGCAAATAAGTTCTCTTTAACCAGCAAATTTGAGAATAAAAATAACCCACCCTACAATTTTAGATATGAACCCTAGACAATCCATTGTATCTGTATATCAATAGTTAAAGACGTATTCCAGAGGCATGTTGATGGTAGCAGAAGAAACAGTTATATATGTCAGTGCATAAATATATTTTGCTAAAGTTTAAAAAAAGGATATATATGTGTCTGTGTGCACACACATATGCTAAAGATGTCATATAGCAGATTATACAGAAGTAAATGTATTTATTTTGATATAGTGATAAATGAAATTTATGAAGTTACAGAAGTGAAAATAAATGCATATAAAATTAATATCTTTAGAGATATATAGAATACAAAAAGCTCAGAACAATTGGATAGTACAACTCTCCTACATAAAAATCAAACTTTCCAAAACTATTCCATTGTAATGATGAACACAATGAAAAATGCTGTAAAATTATAAGGAAATCATGACCACGGCAAAAATGCCATTCAGGAAAGTGGGCAGGATAAAATTGACGAACAAGCAGTGGGAAGGATAATTCTTGTTTTTAAGAAATGAGGTAATCTAGAGTTTAAATTATTCATGAAAAATAGGAGAAAAAGGAGAGGTTAAAGTAATGTCATGCATAGTAGTTATTTTCAAAAGGAAATACTGTTTTTGCAATATTAAGTTACTGAGTTGCCAAAGAGAAGATGTTCTTAGAAGTTTTTGTTGTTGTCATAATTAATATTTTGGTTAGTTTGGTGTTTTTTGTAGATTAGAGATATTTTTGGCAAGTGGTAAAAATAGGAATAATGGTAGACCAGATTTCTGCAGGTTGAGGAGTGAACACAAAAGCAAAAATGTAGACACTGCCTATGATGGCTATATTTTCAAGTTTGGATATTGGAGGAGAAACAGTTATAGAAGGACACTTATTTGCTTGTTTTAGGAAAAAGGAGTTGATTAATTTGGTCAACAAAGTGATCCAAATATACCTCAGGTTTTATGAGAAATACAGAATCAATCTGTGTTTTGAGGTGACTTTATTTCATCCTAATTAAGTATCAGTCATTTATAGTGGACAAATCACACAATTTTGCATTTTATATCCTTCAAAAATTAATCGAAATTTAATAACTCTGGTCAAAAGTATGATCACTAATCACATGATGTATGTGGAAAGAATGAGTATAAGATGGTGAATGTCAAGTTGCTTTTCAACATCTTAAGATAATCTTCAATAGCTTTCTCACTTCTGGTACATTCATTTGAAGTACATTAATGAGTAATCTTTCTCATATTAGAAATGACCTCCTTATTTTGAATTTAGCACCTCAGGGTCCTGGGAAACTGTACCTTCAAATATGTTTTAACAAAATTGTTCCAGGAGCCATGGTTCCTATGTTTATTGGTATTGATCCATATATTTGTGATAATACCAGAATTCTACATAATTGAGACTTAAACAGGGCAAGCATGGAGAGAGGAAATCAGATTTGTCCTGCTTCTGTATTTTCAGAACCAGCAAATTGTGGATAGACTTAGATTGCGTGTTTATTTGCATTGGCTGGAAAGGATAGGAAGAAAATCATGGGCATCCAGATGAAAGTCATAGGAAACCCTCAAAGCCCTCTCAGAAGTCACTGCTAAAGAAAATGCTCTATGTTCAGTCCTGTTGTAAATTCTTGCTAAATAAGACACTTTTAGGAGTGGAGGAACAATAAACATAGAACTTGTTCACCATCCACATCATTATGGCCCCTAAGGCCCTGACTTACTGTAAAGCTATGAGAAATATTTATTAACAAAGCATCACACCATCTATCGAAGGTACAGGAAAAGTACACATGAGTCCCACTCTCAAGGAGATAGTGATAACATTGTACTTGATTGTGCTAACTTTCTACATGATTACTGGGTGCCAGCATCTTCTGATATTTTATCTATAATCTGCCTGAAAACCCAGCCTCACAGGTACTGTCATCCACATATTTCAGTTGGAAAATAGAAATCTCCAACAGTTGAGTGAATTGTAAAAATTCCTACAGATAGTAAAATCATAACATTGATAATAAACTCCTTTTATTCTAAATTTTATTTTTTTCTATTGCAGTATGTGGCTTCTAAGATAATAAATATTTTACAAGTTTGCTGTTGCTGTTTATAACAGGTGCAGTGAGGTTCTTTATAGCCTTTTCACTTTTTAAAAACAGAGAAGTAAAGATCTACTGCACAAGGAATCAAAATTCTTGGTTCTCCTATTTGGTCATCATGTAAATTTGAACAAGCCAATTTTTTGAGCCACTTGCCTCAACTATAAAAATCAAACAAATGTAGCTGCATTACCTATCTCGCAGAGATTTTGCAGGACTCATGTTACAAGTTACATAAAATGCTGAGTATACCCAAGTGTGACACTGTGCACACACAGCTTTGTTTAAGTTTTAATCCCAGAGGTGATCAGCTAACAACAACTTATGATTTTGAGATCATATCAAAAATGCTACTCACAGGAGAGGACAAAACAAGAACGTTTACTATCAGTATCTCAATCAATCAAAAAACTTTGCTACTTTTCATAATGAAAGCAAAAATGGGTTTACATGAGGAAATGTAGTAATTTATTAGTTGAAGTGATGAATTCTAGAAATGGATTCTCACGGGTGAAATTAAGGCTATGCGAGACACATGGGTTAGTTATACTTGTTTGGAAACATCCCCACTCTTGCTTGAACAGGATGTAGTTGTTTATTTAAACCCATCCCATGCACCTCTTAGGGACGGTGTCCACAGCTGGATCCCTAATCAGCACTGTCTCCACCATTGGTTTAGAAATATTTCTGATTGCATGATGCCTGGAGAATGTCATTGTGCAAATACCTAAAAGGACAAAAGACCAGGAAGTCACTGAGCTAGGGAACAGTTTGCATGAATACTACCTATCAATGAGTGTCTGTTTAATAAGACCCCTTTTATAGCAGAATTTAATCTGAGCCTGGCTTTAAATAAATCTTACACCTCGAGTGTCTTTGACAACCACTATTATTGACCCAAAAATTCCCTGTGATACACTGCTAGGTCTGTATTCAACGGAATTGAAAACAGATAATCAAACAAGTACAGGTACACACATGTTCAGAGCAGCACTATTTACAATGGTCAAAAGGTGGGAATCATTCAAATGTTCATCAGTAGATGAATGAATAGACAAGTTGTGGTCTATCCATACCATGAAATATCGTTCAGTCATCAGAAGAAGGGGAATACTGATACATACTACGTACATGCTGATGAACCTTGAAAGCACTGGGTCAAGTAAAAGAAACCAGATTCTTAACATGTCATATTCTATGATTCCATCAATATGAAGTACCCAGAATAGGTAAATCCATGGAGACAGAGAGTAGATTGGTGGTTGTCAGGAGCTGGAAGAAGGTTGGGGGATGGAGAGTTAACTGTTTCATGGGCACGGGATTTCCTTTGGGGGTGATAAGAATGTTTTGGAACTAGATAAAGTAGGTGGTTGCAAAATATTGTGAATGTACTAAATGCTAACTAATTGTTCATTTTAAAACGGTTATTTTTATATGACTCTTACCTAAATTTCATGTCTATCTAAATATATTTTTTAATTTGTTCATTCGTTTTGTTTTGTTTGCCTCTAATTAGTTAGGGCAGCTCACAATAGCCCAAGTAACATAGAGTGTGTTAAAAATGACATGTAAATATTAAAATACTGAGAAATATAAAGTATTATTTTTAAAGGGAAACCTTGATATTTTCACCCCTTTCTGATTTACAGTAAATCGAATGCAATTAAAAATAACCGTCAAAGAACTTGTCAAGATCAAGTGCCCTGGGAGACCTGTTGGCTAGTCTCTCAAGTAGCTGGTCACCTGGCATCCCTCAATTAGTACTACTAGCAATTTGAGGGCTCCTGAACACTTCTGGTTATTCCCATTTGCAGCGACAAAGAACTGCTCGCGATGAGCATTGTCATGATACCTCCTTCAGTCCTGGATGACGTCTTCTTTGAGAGAAGGAGGAGATAGAATGAGAGACACCCTCTGCTGAGTATCCACTGTGCACCAAGATCCAGCTTAGTGACATTACAGATAACAACCTTGTGCAATAGCATCTTATTGTCCACATTTCACAGATGAGAAAGCTGAAACGTACGCAGGTTAAGAAACATGAGTGTTTGCACAGAGCCAGGATTTGGATCCAGGTAGACTGTCTCTGAACCAGGATTCCTGGTAGCCTCTCATGAAGGGAAAGCTCCTCAGAAGTGGTGAGCTCACTCTCCTAAACCAATATGTTCTCTGTTGTGAGAGTTACTGCAGCACAGGGTATCCATAGAATTAAAGGATGCTCAGTTTAGGTAGAAAACATTCTTTCTTAGGTCCTGTGGCATTTTGCGCTTCCAGTTTCTGAGAAGCATCGAAAGGAAAAGTAAAATTTTGAAAACAGTAGCAAAAACTGTGCTCAACATTTCATAAGCGGAGAACAGTGATCAAATCATAAAAAGGAAAAGAGCCAGAATCTCTAAGAAATTAGGACAAATGGTTAGCAAACAGAGGAAAGAGAAATGGGCAGCTCCAGGGAGTCTGGTGAGCCTTGGCTCGCATCCCAGGACCACTTACCCACCCACCATGGGACCTTAATCAATACTTCAGTAACTTGATCAGAGGCTACTAAGAGGATTCAGCTATAGGATTATCATAAAGACTAAACAAGAGGATGCATGTAAGGTGCAATAGATTAAACAACAAATAATAAATTAATCAGTGCTCGATAAATAGCTCTGTTGATGGTGAGGACGGTTTCGGTGCTGTTTGACTTGGCTGTGTGTTGTGTAGAAGACTGGGGTCCTCAGGACTGCAGCATGCCCCTGCACCCCTGCACTCTGAAATCCACCAGAACTGAGAAAAGCTGATGGGGGAGGTGGCGGCGTTAGCAACAAGAGAGGCTTGGAGAAGGAGAGTGGCCCCTGGGGAGAGAGTAGAGCATAGTTTCCTCATAATCCCTTCTTCCTATTCTGAACAACTTCCTGGGGTGAAACAGAAAGCATTCTCCCTCTGCGTTTGAATCTCTCCCATGATTAATGAATCACTCAGTGGAATCCAAACTCCCCAGTTCAATTACCTCTCTCAAGGACACAGGGGTCAATTGCTTCTCCTTCTCCATAAATATCCAAGTCAAACAAAGACATTTCTTGGAATTTAACTCGAAATATCTTCAGCAAGATGAAGATTTTCACATAGAGGCTATGACTAATGACAACAATTCATTCTGGACTCATTGCACAAACCTGCATATAGAAAATTTACCCTTTCTATAAGGAACAATGAAATGTCTTAGGAGAGGGGTCCCTCAGGAGCTTGGAGATTTACAGGGAAGTAAAGGAAGAAATGGAAAACGCTTTTGCTCTTTCGCTGCATTTGTTGATAGTTGTTCATAATATAAACACTCCTTTAGCAAAGGCTAATTGTGAGGCCTAGTCTCCAGCAAGTGGGTGATGGATGGATTTGGATTGTTATAGGAAACAATGGTCCAGGGACAGCTGGAATGCTTCCTTGCCCGACAGTGGGTTTCTCATCCATGTGCCTGGCGAGGCTGGAACTGAAGATATGATGTTCAGTTTGCTCCACTGTAATTGGGATCATTTGTAACAAAGCAAACTAGTTTCACAAACAGTTTTCTCTTCTTTCTTTAAAGACTGAATAAAGTATTCTTAGTTTGGGGTTTTGGAAAATAGTGACATGAGTTACTCAAATCTGTTAAAGGCACTGGAAGCCACCTGTGCTTTTTTGCAATCACTTTGAGACTTATGCTTGGCAATTGTTTGTGGGTTAGTAATGGAACATAGCAAAGCAAGGAGGCGACATTTTTCAATGACATGCAGATAAACATTTTGTTTGTTTGTTTTTACCTAGTGATTTATTGCTTTTTGTGACATATTTTCCCTTTCTCATTCCACGGAGTGTATTATCCTTGGAGAACTTTTGGGTTTTTTTTTCTTTCTTTTAACATTATGCAGCATATTTCCACTGGTGACTTCAGTTTGCATTTATGTTTATAAATTGTTACCCCAAAAGAAGCTGTGCTTTATGCATTGCTTTACTATGCCTATAATTTCACTGATCAGAACATTCTACACAAATCCACAAAACAAATTGTATTAGTTAATATTTGGATTGTAGAGATGTCTCTAAAGGAAATTTATAACCAGGAAAGCACTCCGCAAATTTTTTTTTATAAGTACATTTTCTTAGAAGAAACAGAAGAGGAATTCGTATAGAAAGTATTTGATGTTCTCACATTCAACATCGTGGTTTCACCTAATTGCCAAGGACTCTGAGGGACCAGTGTGTGGTGGTCATTGCCCGAGAGCCCAGCACCTACACTGCAGCTCAGCTGTCCTGCCTCTACCTCTCAGTAGACTATTCCTACCTGATTATAGTGTAACTATATTGTAAACCCCATAACAGTCCCTCATTTATCTTTAATGATGTCATCTTCTTGGCTATTCTATTTTTTAATTTTTCTTCTGTCATGGACCTTTACAACTGTCTGTAAAAATTGCAACTAGGGCTCCGTGTCTCTTCAATTTTTAGAAATTAGGATCTTTATGGAGAAAAATACCAAGAAAAAGCAGAGTTAATTTTGAAAACAAACAAACAAAAAGTCTTGCTTATCTCAGTTAAAACCATGTATCTAATAACAAATTCAAAATGAATGGTGACAGCTGTGCCCTTGACAAACCCAGTTTAATTCTTGGTGACCTCCAGAGAACATTCCAGGGCTCCTTCAGGACTCTCATGGCGGTGATGTAAATTCATACGTGGTGGGACCTGGCAGCTATTCTTACTAGCTCCCATTTTCCTGGGGGTGAATTCACCAGGCCCACCCATTTAAAAATCTAGGGCCAGTAAAAGACTCTCAGGTTCATCCTTAGTCTTGGCAAGAGTGATAAGAACACACAGGACTCCTCTGGCCCTTCACTCTCACCCTCATTTTTCTCCCCTGAGGGAGAGCCCGTGCCGCCAGTGGGACTGGATTGGACCAGGCCCCAAATTCCACCACATGGGCCGCTCACAGATCCCCGTGGGTCCCCGGCAGTGGGGCAGCTGCAGTGCGGCGGAAGCGATGGGCATGCCCTGCGCGTGGCACCTGCCCGGGCTCTGCAGACGCTGCCAAGGTCAGAGGATGGAGGTGAGCTCGGCTTTAGAGGAATGAAACTCTGACCGCTATCGCTTCTCCTCCATGGATGGGAGGGTGGAGGGGATATGGAGGGGCGGGAGCTTCTCTTTAGCATCTCCTAGAGAAGGCAGACACATCCATAGACCATTGCAGGAACTGTGCCTTGTCTCCTTTGCAGGGCACCCTAGGCTCACCAGCACTGTAGCTGCCGCCCCTGGGCATGAGCCTGGCAGCAGCCTTGGCGGCCTGTCCCCTTACACAAGACCGTCTCTCACAGACCCAAAGCTCTCCATCATGCAGCATCCGGGGGCCAGCTCCGGTCCTCCGAGGACGAAAATCAAATTATCAGCATCCTAAGAAGACCACTAATTAGAGCCCGACAAACCAACTCCCACTCTTCGGGAGTCCAAAACTAAAGCCTTTCTTTCTTGCAAATGGGCCAGAATTATCGCTTTGCTGTTTTGTCTTCTGAAGCTGGAGGACCTCGTTGCCGTCCTTTGAGCAGCAAGTGCGGGCCGGCGTGTCTCCTGCAAGCCTCGAGCCTCGGGGGGGAGAGGCTCCCCTAGCATCGCCATCCACGACTTCAGCATCTGGAACCACAGGAGTGTCCAGTGCCTTACAAGTCCTCATGGTCTCTCAGGACCTCTGTTTCTGTTGCCGACCACCGACTGGAGCGGAGACTCAAAGTCACTGTGGGAAGAGGCTTGGGAGAAAACACGCAATAAAAGCGAACGTACTTTCGTTAGTTGCTGACGCTTATCATGATTTCAATCTCTCCGGGCCATTTACAGGACCCTGGAACCGTCTGTGAATCTAAGCCCAAATAGGAGAAAACCGCAGCAAGGAGTGTTGCCCCACGTAGTATAATGTTCATGAGTGTTTTTGCTTGAAGGATTGACCTTAAAACTGACTGTGGGGGATGGATGTGTGAGAAACAAGTGAAGGTGATCAAAAGATACAAACTCCCAGGTATAAAGTAAATAAGTTCGGGAGATGTAATGTAAAGCATGGTGACTACAGTTAACAATACTGTATTGCATGTTTGAAAGTTTCTAAGAGAGTAGCTCTTAAAAGTGCTCATAGCAAGTACAAAATGTAACTACGTAAAACAAGCAAAAACCTGCCTCCTGTAAAGAATGCCTCTCTGACAAAATTGCAAACTGTGGGAGAGTGGCAATCCTAGTCTCTGGGCTTCACAGACTCCTTTTGAGGGCTTTGTTTCTATCTCAATGTTGAATTCACTCTTGGATCTGACAGGGGCCCAGCTCTGGTTTTCACTAGAACAGGACATCTTTCTTGTTGTGTTAAGCTCTATAGGCTGTCTATGATAACAAACAAAAGGAGAAATCAGAGTTTTAATTTAAAAAAAGAAAAATAAAGAAAAAAAAATGAGAACATATCTCACTCCCTTCAGCCCTCTGCAGGTCCAGGAGCTCTCTTGAGCTTGACTCAAAGATTCTGACTAATTCCACCTCCTGCTCTACCTTCTCAACATTTGGGCTCCAAGGTAACCACAGTACAGGGTAAAGTTATAGGGAGAACTCACATTCATTCTTCTGTGCTTCCATTTGGGTGTAACATTCGGTGCTTTTTCTTAAAGCCTATTGAACATCACCAATTATTCACTCAGCTAACTGAATAGGGGTTTCGAAATTAGGGAGAACAAATGTATATTGGGTGATCACTAGGTGTCCTTACCTTTCAGGTTTCCCTTTTAATCCCTTCTTCCTAAACAGAGCACAGGCACCCTGTGTTAGTTTCCCATTGGCGTGTAACACACTGCCCCCAAACCTAGCAGCTTAAAGCAACATACATTTGTTATCTCGCCCAGCATCTGAGGGCCCCGAGGAGTTTTTCTGGTTGTTCTGGCTCAGGGTCTCTGATAGAAATGCAGTCAAGTTGGTAGCTGGGACTACAGTCTCCTGAATACTTGAACCACATAGTTGATGGCTGGAGTCTCCGATCCTCACTGAAGGGATTTCTCATAGGGCTGGTGAGTGTCCTTATGGCATAGGAGTTGTCTTCCCCCAGAGAAAGTCACATAGGGGAGAGCAAGTGGGAAGACACAACACTTCTTAGGACTTAGTCTTGTACAAGGTAGAGCATCACTTTCTTAAAATTTAATTCAGTATAGGTGAAGCACTAAGCCCAGCCTACGCTCAAGAAGAGGTGAATTAAGCTCCACCTTTTGAAGGGAGGAGTCTCAAAGAATTTGTGTAATTTGCATACACTTATTTAAACCATCAGAAATCTACTCCCCAGAGGAAGACAATAGAAAGTCCAATGTAATCTTTATATACAGCTCAAAGTTCAGGAACTTTGGGTGGTGATATGAAGGCAACTCTATCAAGTTAAATATGGCCCAAAGAATTAGATGACAAAATGACAAGTTTTATGATACTTCTTACTCTACCCCCTAACACACAATAACAACAGGAGAGAAATGGGAGATTGCAGGAATCCTGAAAAACTTTTGAGGATACCAGCTTGAGGCTGAAGATGTTGGTTGATCATGCAATGTTTCTCCTCTTTCAGAAATCTTTCTTATCTTTTATTCTCTATGGCCTCTTTTTCCACTTTTTTAGGGTTTTCTTTTCCATTTTCCTCCTTATTCACATTTGAAAGGGGCATAAATGCATTTACCCTCCTTGGGGGTTTCAAACTTCCATAGATTGTAGAACCAAGAGTCTTTGCTAGGCTCAAAATGTCACAGAATTTTTATACCAGCCTCATGATTTTTTCTTTGGAAGTTAACTTTGCTAAAAAAAAACAAAAACAAAAAACGAACAAATCTCAGTGAGCTTTTTTTGTCTTTGCCTTTTTGTGAATTCTATATGCTGGTAAACGTAACCTTGCTTTATTTTAATTCACGGCTCTTTTTTTTTTTTTAATTGATTGATTGATTGATTGATTGATTGCTATGTTGGGTCTTCGTTTCTGTGCGAGGGCTTTCACTAGTTGCGGCAAGCAGGGGCCACTCTTCATCGCGGTGCGCGGGCCTCTCACCATCGTGGCCTCTCTTGTTGGGAGTACAGGCTCCAGATGCGCAGGCTCAGTAGTTGTGGCTCGCGGGCCCAGTTGCTCCGTGGCATGTGGGATCTTCCCAGACCAGGGCTCGAACCCGTGTCCCCTGCATTAGCAGGCAGATTCTCAACCACTGCGCCACCAGGGAAGCCCCTAATTCACGGCTCTTAAAGCCACTTTACTGATTTGCTTTCACTCATACTCCAAACCCACAGTGCTTTCTCTTAACTGAATGGGATTGTCTTGAGGTTCATACAACAAAGTGAGTAAAAGGCAATGCTTGAATCTGTACTGCCTGTCATTACAGACCTCCAGTCTCATCGCTACTGGAACCACTTGGAGTCTGTGTTTCTCAGAAATGTCTCATGTTATGTGTGCTCCTGAAATGAGTGGCCTTTTCCTTTTTTAAAGACCCTGGAATTCTTACACTTTTTCTAGTATCTTTTATTATCTCTGCTTGCAAGTTGAGCACTCTGCAGAGCTTGTATTTATGTGTGTGTGCGCATGTATGAGACACCTTGCAAAAAGCAGTCGAAACCAACCAATATAACACTATTACACATAATATTACACTTTTGACAGTACTGTTTTCTTACTTTTCCCTCAGAGAAGCCAGTTAAGATATAATTCATGTCCCAAGGTATTACAAGTCACAGTTTTAACTTATTAAAGCATTTTAGTGTTAAGGTATGGACATTTGAGATCATGTTTATCACAATATAACCTAGTCTAGAGTAATATGGAATTGGTACCATAGGTCTTGTGCTGCTTTTAAAAATCCTAACATATGTCTCCAAAGAAGATATTCAAATAGCCAATAAACACATGTAAAGATACTCTACATCATTAGTCATCAGGAAAATGCAAGTCAAAACCACATTGAGATACCACTTCACATGTACGAGGAAAGCTATTTTCAAAACAGTGGAACATTACAAGTGTTGATAAGGACGTGGAGAAATTGGAAACCTCATGCCTCTTACTTGCTGGGGAATGTAAAATGGTTCATGGCTGTGGAAATTATTTGGTAGTCCTTCAAAAACTTAAACATGGAATTATCATATGATCCAGCAATTCCACTCCTAAGTTTATACTTAAAATAATTGAAAATGGGAAATCAAACAAATACACGTACATATATATTCAATATCCACAATAGCAGGAATTTCATAATAGCCAAAAGATGGAAAAACTTAAATGTTTAACAACAGATGAATGAATAAAATAATTGTGGTATATAAAAACAATGGCATATTATTCAGCCATAAAATGCAATAAAGTTCTGATAAATGCTATGAATGTTGAAAATATTATGCTGAATGAAAGAAGTCAGTGACAAAAACCACATTATATGATTCCATTCATGTTAAATGTCCCTAACATCGAAATCTATGTATACAGAAAGTAGATTAGTGGTTGCCAGGGGCTGGGGGGAAGAAGAGGATGGAGAGTGACCACTTAATGAATAGAGGAATTCCTTTTTGGGTGATGAACATATTTTTGAAATAGAGGTAATGGTTACAAAACATTGTAAATATAATTAATGCCACTCAATTGTCCACTCAATTGGTTAACTTTATGTTATGTGACTTTTACCCCATTAAATAATTTTCCTTAATCCTAAAATATATGGTCTATGTTTAATAGTCAGGTGAGTGGCATCAAGAAAACTCAAAATTGGAGGAAAGGAACAAAATAATTAATTTGAAAAAATACACGCACCCCAATGTTCATAGCAGCATTATTTACAATACGCAAGATATGGAAGCAACCTAAGTGTCCATCAATAGATGAATGGATAAAGAGAATGTGGTATCTATATCTGTATCTTTATATAATGGAATACTACTCAGCCATACAAGAGAATGAAATTTTGCCATTTGCAAGACTGTGGATGGACCTGGAGGGTATTATGCTTAATTAAATAAGTCAGAGAAAGACAAATACTCTATATTATCACTTATATGTGGGATCTAAAAAATTAAACAAACAAATTAATATAATAAAACTGAGACAGACTCACAGATATAGAGAACAAACTAGTGGTTACCAGTGGGGAAGGGGTGAGGGGCAGTTCAGGAGTAGGTAAGAGGTACAAACTACTATGTATAAAATAAATATGCTACAAGGATATATTGTACAGCACAGGGAATATAGCCAATATTTTATAATAACTTTAAATGGAGTGTAACCTTTAAAAATTATGAATCACTATGTTGTATATCTGAAACGAATATTATGTTGTAAATCAACTGTATATCAATTAATATATATTTTGTTATAAAAAAACAAAAAAGAAAAACTTGGAGGTAGAGAATCTATTTTTAGATGTTATATCTGAAAACACAGATCCAGGAACAGTAGGAGTTCATAATGACAATTATGAAAAAAGAATAACTTCCTAAAAAGAATGACTTCTTTCTTTCTTTCTTGTTTGATTCCACAGTTTACATGAAGAAACTGGTTGACTAGTCTTGGGTCAGGTGCCCATCTTGGATCATCCATTGGTTGGACAGGAATAAGGAGGCTCAGAGAAGGTCTTGGACCTGAGCACTGTGGCAGGGACAGAAATGGAAGTCATGCAAACCGCTGGTTTTGTGAGTACCATGTGGACGGGGAAGGATCACTTACTGGAAATGGGAAGGAGAGGAAGAAATTATCCAGAAAAATTCATTCTGGAAATGTGGTGCTTGCAAATTTTTCATAGTATAATTATAAAAGGAGTGTGACCTTAGGTAAAAAAAAAAAAAAAAAAAAAAACAGAAAAAATATAAGTATTAGAGAAAATATGAGTAGAAACATATTAGTATCACTATTACAGTGATTACTGAAAAATAAGTAGACTCGCATCTCTTAAAATAAACTAGAAAAAGTATTTTCATATACTCTTCTAGGTTCTACTATTTCAGTAGTTTATGAAATTAAACAAATTTAAAATAAAATATTAATAATAAATAATGCTAACTTAAAAATAGTTTTGAGGAATATCTAGTGATGAACATAAATTATTTCTCTTTTTATAATTATAAGAAAATATACAACACTTATGATTAAATGTTTATTTTCTTTAATATATCTTCTAATATTTTCAATATAAGAAACTGTTTTCAAATTTTATGGATTTATGGATTGTTTATGGATTTCTGAAATTTTGATGGATCCTAAGTATGATGTATATAATCAAGGTAATGTAGAGTTTTGCTATTGTTGTGCTTGAAAAAACTGTATTAAAATAGATATTAGATCTTACACAAATGGAAAGGATGCTGGATGGAACTGACATAAATAAGATCAAATCCCACATTGCACACTTTCATTCTGATTTTTTTTTTCCCTCAGATTGCCAAGGTAATCTAGAGTATTGTGAGGAACCTTAAACAATAAAAGCAGAAGCTGCAATTTTCCACTGCAGTTTTCTTCTAGGTGATAATTATCATTTTTCAGAATGATAATGTAAACATGCATATCAACACTCCTTGCCTCTAAAGTGGTTCTGAATGAGATTGAAGGCCAGTAGGGTTAAACACCGAATAAATTCAGTAAACCTTCGTAAATAAATTTTGGTCTGTGCATCATTCATCATTTGAAAAATATGCAAAGTAAAGTAGACTTTTTAGTTATTGTTGAAATGGGCATGATGTAAAAGCCTGGTTTCTGATGTATTTCTCTACAGGAATTTCATTATTTATTGGAAGTTTCCATCTTAGAGGCAGTGAACTTGATGAATTTTAGCAATCTGAACTGGGTGTTAATAAAATTTTCCAGTCAGATGGTTAGAAACATTATATTAGAGTTCAAAAGTGAGCTACCGCTATTATCTTTAGCTAAAACAACTGTCAAATAGGAAATAGACTAATTGGAAACAACAAAAAATTTAAAGCCCAATGATGTCTTTGTGTAAATGGATTTATGCTTATACCCATAAGTGAATGTGAGAGAAAACTTGCAGTTTATGGAAAAAAATAGTGGAAGTAAATATTCATTGTGATGTCACTTGGGTAAGTTAACCCAAACCAAATTAGGGTATGATATTGGATTGTGAGCTGTGATGAAGGTGAATATATGTGAGGCATCTTGCTGAAAATAGATTCACTATGAAATTGTATGCTAATCCCAGGTTGTTTTTCTATTATCTACTGTAAGGTAATTTACCAGCCTATGCAAGCAGCTATGAGTGTATTCACTCAATAATACTAAAATCATTATAGTGTATTTATATCAGTGCTCCTTCCTTAATCCTGAAAATGTGTCTTAAAATAGAGGGACTCCAAAAGGTCATCTTCAAATTTCTATTCACAAGAAAGAAAACATAAATCAAGGGAAAGCACATTTTAATACCATCCTTTTCCTAAAGATATATTTCATACTACACAAAAATTAGTTTACAACTTAGAAAATATATCTCTGCAGGAAGCAGATAAAAGATAAGCATGAAAAGCTTATAATCTGGAGTAGAGAAACATATGTTTTGGACAAATGTTGAATGGCAACATGTTAAAATCAGCGTTTGTTTGAAGATGAGGCTGACAACAAATAACACAATCAAAAATAAAATTCTAGCATCTGAGAATAAATCAGAAATTGGCTCTAAAATGTATGATGATGATGATGATGATGTTAGTAGTATTAAATTGTTATAAGGCAGATTTTTTTCAATTCCTTTTTTCAATAGGCATGATAATTCTCAGCGCTGCCAGCAGTTCAGATGCTTCAATATATAGACTTTCACTTTCCACTGATGTTCTTGGAGAAGAAAGATATATTTTGGCTAGCTCAGCCAGTATGTATTATCACTGCTGGTGAGGTTGCCACCAAGATATTAAGCTTTCAGCCCACTCTTTCTGTAGTTCCACAAAGTAAAGATTTATTTCTTCCTCTGCTCCTTCTAGATTTGAAGGTTTGGTAGATGACACTGATGGATTTCTTCAAATCAGTCACACAGGCTGAACTGTGCTCACAGAAGATTCTTGCTGAATATTTTCAAAAGCAAATTTAAGATTGCTGACTACAAATATTTTTACTTCTAGCATTATTGCGACTATTTGTTGCTCACAGTATTTTGAGAACAATTTGGTTTGACTTAAGATTTAGACATAAAGGCACAGAGCTACCTGGCAGACTTTCAAGGCAACACATTTATGCCTTTCTGTACATCTGAACTCAGCTATCTGCACGCACACTGATTTCAGTAGACCTCTCGAGTAGTTGTCATGTAAGCATACCGAACTCTCAAGGCATGCTTATTTGGTTACTTTGTGTTTTGTCATTTTTTATTGAGATGTTTATTTCCCAGACAATTTATTTGCCCTTTTACAGTGTACAATATACAGTGTTTGAGTATATTTTCAAAATTGTGGAACCATCCCTAATGTCCAGTGGGAAAATAGTTTTGTAACCAGAAAGAAATCTTGTACCCATTTGCAGTCACTCTTCCCCCTTTCCACCATCTGTTGTAACCACCTGTCTACTTTCTCTCTGTGGATTTGCCTACAGGTATTTCATATACATGGAAGCATAAAATACGTGGTGCTTTGTGACTGGCTTTTTCACCTAACAAGTTTTCAATGTTCATCCATGTTGTAGAATGTATCAGTACATCATTCCTTTTAATTGTGGAAAAATATTCCTTTGTATGGATATACAAAATTTTGTTTGGTTCATCTCTTAGTTGATGGACATTTGAGTTGTTTCCACATTTTGGCTACTATGAATAATGCTGCTGTGGTGCTATATAACATTCATGTACATGTATTTATATGGACATATGTTTCCAATTCTCTTGGACATATTTCTAGGAGAAGTGCTACATCATATGTTCACTCAATTTTGAAATTTTCTTGGAATTGTCACACTTTTCTTAAGTGGTTGCACATTTTGTATTCTCAGCAGCAATGGTTTCAATTTCTCCATATCTTCAAAAATGTTTGTTACTGTTCCTTTTTTTAAATAGCTATCTTAGTGGGTGTGAAGTGATATCTCATTGTGATTCTGATTTTGATTTTTCTAATGACTAATGATTTTGAGCATCTTTTCATGTGCTTATTAGTCAGTTGTATCTTTTTTGGAGAAATGTCTATTGAGATTTTTGCCCGTTTTTAACTGGGTCATTTGTCATTTTATTGTTAATTTTTAAGAGTTTTTTCATATACTCTAGACACAAATTCTTTACTAGATATATGAATTTCAAATATTTTTCTCCTGTATTGTGGATTATCTTTTCAATTCCTTGCTGGTGTCAGTTGAAGCACAATTTAAAAAAAAAAAAATTTATGAAGTCTAAATCATCTATTGTTTTCAATTACACTTTCAGTATATGTATAAGAAACCATAGCCTAATCTAAGGTCACAAAGACTATGCCTATGTTGTCTTCCAAAAGTTTTATAGTATTAGCTCTTAGCTCTTACATTTCAGTCTGTTATCTAAATTAGAGTTAGTTTTGGTTTTTTGTTTTTTTTGTTTTTTTTTTTAATGTGGTGGGTTGTAGGGATCCAACTTTTTTACTCTGCATATAGATATACAGTTGTTCCAGCACCATTTGTTGAAAAACCTACTTTTTCCCCATTGAATTGTCTTGGCACCCTTGTCTAAAATCAATTCACCTTAAATGTAAGGATTTTTTTTTATGCACTCCCAATTCTGTTTCATTCATCTGTTTCACTCTTTATAGTACCTTACTGTCTTGATTACAGAAGCTTTGTAATAAGTTTAGAAATAGGAAGGTCTGCATCCTCCAGATTTGTCTTTCTCCTTCAAGATTGTTTTGGCTTTTCTCAGTCTCTTGTATTTCTATACGAATCATATGAGGATTAGCTTCTCATTTTCTCCAAAAAGAGCACTACATTTTGATAGGGATTGCACTGAATCTGTAGATGAGTTTGGGGAGTATCGCCCCTTTTTTATCTTAGTTACCTGACCAGGGATCGAACCCATGCCCCCTGCAGTGGAAGCACAGCGTCTCAACCACTGGACCGCCAGGGAAGTCCCAAGTATTGCTATCTTAACCTTCCAAAGTATGACCCAAGGATGTCTTTCAATTTAGTTGTGTCTTCACTTATTTTTTTCAATGATGTTTTGCAGTTTTCACTGCACAAGTATTGTGATTCTTTTATCAAATATATTCCTAAATGTTTTATTATTTCGATGCTATTTTAAATTAATTTTTCTTTAATTTAATTTTCAGAATTTTTATTGCTAATTTAGAGGAGAGAACTCTATATTTGTATATTGATCTTGAACTCTGCATCCTGGCTGAACTACCTTAGTATTTTACTGAATTCCTTAGTACTTTTTTAGTATATAAAATCATCATCTACAGACAGAGATATTTTTATGTGCCCATTTCCAATCTTGATGCCTTTTATCTTTTTATTTTTATTTATTTATTTTTTGATGCCTGAATGCTATGGTTAGGACCTCCAGCACAACATGGAATAGAAGTGGTGGGAATGAACATCCTTGTGTTGTTCCTGATCTTGGGGGAAGCCTTCAGTCTTTCACCATTAAGTTTGATGTTAGCTGTGAGTTTTTCAATGATGGTCCTCATAAAGTTGAGGGACTTATCTTCTATTCCTGGCTTATTGAGTGGTTTTAACAAGAAAAGGCATTGAATTTTGTCAAATGCTTTTTTTGCAGCTATTTAAGCAATCATATTTTTTGTGTCTCTTATTCTAATATTAATATGAGTTATTAACTTGATTGATTTTTATTTGTTAAAACAGTCTTTCATTTTCGGTGTCAATTTTACTTGATCATGGTGTCCAATCTCTTTTATATGTTTCTGGATTCACTGTGCTAGCATTTGGTTGAGGATTTTTGTGTTTGTATTTATTAGGAATTTTGGTCTATAGTTTTTTTTTTTTGTGATGGCTTTTCTTGCCTAGTATCACAGTAAGAATGGTCTCATTGATTGAACTGGGAAGTGTTCCTTCTATTTATTGGAAGAGTTTGTAAGTGATTAGTGTTAATTCTTCTTTAAATGTTTGGTAGAATTCATCGGCAAACACATCTGGGCATGCACTTTTCTTTGCAGGAGTTATTTTGATTAATAATTTCACCTTCTACTTGTTATAAGACTATCCAGGCCTTCTATTTCTTTTCAGATCAGTTTTGGTAGTCTGTGTCTTGCTAATAATTGTCCACTTCATCAGACTTTCTTATTTGTTGTTAGAAAAGTGTTCTCTCCTAATTAAGTATTTTCATATAATCTTTATATTTCTGTAATTTATCAATAATGTCATCTTCTTTCATTCCTGATTTTCATCATTTGAGATGTCTCTAAAGGTTAATCTAAAGGTTTGCATATTTCATTACTCTTTTGACAGAACTTTCATTTTATTGATTTTCTCTAATTTTTTTCTCTTCTATATTTTACTGTTTTCTGAATTTTATTTATTTATTTTTTATACAGCAGGTTCTTATTAGTTATCTATTTTATACATATTAGTGTATATATGTCAATCCCAACCTCCCAATTCATCTCCCCCACCCCCACCTCCCACTTTCCCCCCTTGGTGTCCATCTACATCTGTGTCTCTACTTCTGCCTTGCAAACTGGTTCATCTGTACCATTTTTCCAGATTCCGCACATATGCGTTAATATCCAATATTTGTTTTTCTCTTTCTGACTTACTTCACTCTGAACATCCTTGTGTTTTTCCTGATCTTGGTGGAAGCCTTCAGTCTGGTCCATGCATAACACAGATACACAATGCACAGTGGGGAGAGAGAGGAGGCCAAGGGTAGAAAAGAATATTTATGTTTAAATTTGTCTTGTCTTGCTATAAAATATGAATCTTATTTTACAGAAGCTAAAGGAAATGCCTGATTTCACCCAAGGGTATGGAACTTGAGTGATTTTTCAAGACAGTGGCTATAAAGAGGAATTATGCAATCTAATCTGATAAAATCATTGGGCAGTGAAAGCATAGCTTAGTCTTTTCAGGCTGCTATAACAAAGTGCCATGGACTAGGTAGCCAGTAAACAACACAAACTTTTTTCTCACAGTTCTTGAGGCTGAAAAGTCCAAGATCAAGGCGCCATGGTTGTCGTTTTCTGGTGAAGGCCCTCTTCCTGGTTCACAGCCTGTGCCTTCTCTCTGTGTGCTCACAGGGTGGAAGTATTAGGGAACCTTTGACCAAAACCACCTGCCTTGGACTGGCGTGATGATAACCGCCTACGTAAGTTGTCTCAGAAAAGAAGGAACACGGTGCTGCTGCGAGCACTAGCCAGGAGAATTCGGGAGGGGCCAAAAAGAGGGAGGAGACACCAGCCCATAATATGTCGTGCCAGCCTCCCAGAATCCTTTGCACTGGAATCCATCTTGGCTGAGAGATGCACGCACCAGCTGGAGGACTCGGAGTCAGACCAAATATGGGCCAAGCAAGATGATTGGCCAGAGACAACCTGGAAACTAACCCCATTACTATGAGACTGTGAGCCACGTGGCAGAGCAGTTCTCCTGGTTTCCCTTACCCTTCAGCTCTCTGCCCGCACACCCCTTCCCAACAAAGTATTTTGTTTTGCCAGTACTTGTGTCTCCTCAGACGATTCATTTCTGTTAGACAAGAGTGTTAGACATGAGTCTACTCTTGGGCCCTGGAAGTGTTCCCCCTTCCTGCAGCGAGCTCTCTGGAGTATCTGTTGTAAGGACGTTAAGCTCATTCATGGGGGTGTATGACCTAAACACCTTCCAAAAGCCCCACCTCCTATTTCCATTTGTTTCCTGCCAGTCTCAGCCTATCAATAAACCGTGTTGTGGTTGGACCAGCCCTTGTGGTTCATATTATGATTGCAAGACACCCTTCAGCAATAACCATTAGGAAACTTTGATAAAGGTGTATTATTTACAAGACCTAGAAGTTACACAGTACCCCGAGGGCCACACATGGAGAGATCATGGGAGGGGGAGAGTGGGAGGGAAGGGCGGGGGGGCTGGAGTTCCACTTTTACTGGGGTCCAGGATGGGGACTAGAGTTTTGCGGGCTCACTCTTTATTGGTGAATTTAAAGCATAAGAGCAGAAATTTAAAGCACAGGGAGAGATAAAAGCAAGTAGTCCAAATGGTCATTTATTGAAATCGATCAAGATCTCAAAAACAAAGAAACCTCAGTGGAGGGAGGTGTGGCCTGGTGATTTATCTAATACTGTGGCTGGCAGTGTGTTTACCGGAGATTGCCAAGGTCTTAAAACTGGATGCCTCTTTGAAATGGATGCTCTGGCAATCAAAGGTTAAGTCAGGCACTTACATTACAATAAAAAAAAAAAAAAAGAAAGAAAGAAAGAAAAAAGAACACTGTCAGGGCTTACCCTACACCATTACCTTTGCATTAGGATTTCAACATCTGAATTTGGGAGGGACACATTCAGACCACAAGGATAAGTAATTTGGCAGAGAAATAGAACTAGGGGGACAATGCTTGTGACTCTTCATGACGTCAAAAATGTCTTTGTCTGTGTGCCCAAGCAAGGTGTACTGCAAAGGGTTGTAATCTGAAATAATGACTTCAGTGTAGATACGGTTTCTGGGGTAATGGAAAGATTGATATTGTGACTAGGTAGTGGAGTAAAATGAAAAAAATATTGAAAAGGAAGAGGTCAAGGAAATGAAAAGCACCCAAATATATTTTGAAGTAGTCTGAGAAATGGCAGTAATTAAAGTGGAGGGAAAAAAGTGAAAAACTCAGAAGGTAGAGCAGTGAACAGGACCTGGTCCTGCCCTAAAGACCTCTCAGGGGAGGACAGGCAGACTCATAAACTAGCAAAAATGCACATGGTCCCCAGTGACATGATGTATTTTGCACACTGTATATACTTATGTTTCTCAATGTGAACTTTGAATATGTCTTGCAAATGGCCACTTGGCTCAACCAGGTTCAGTGGTTTGTGATGCCTTAAGTTTACTTAACTTTATAAAGGATAGAAGGTGGGCAGAAGCACTGCACACTCAGCTCTTGCATAGCAGAAATCTTGTGACCTCAAGCCCTGCCTGTGACATCCCCATCATTTGTGCTGGGGACAAAGTGTGCTCAGGAGTTATTGTTACCGAGGCTGTTGCCCTACAATACACCCCTGTCCCTTCCTGGAACGGAAACCAATTACTCTTATCTAAGTTTCAGGAGGAAGCTGCAAAGTCAAGAAAAATCAAGAACCAGTTAGAATTAACTAGACCCTGGTGGAAAAATTGATGTCCAGTGGACCTTGAGCCTCATTACATGCTCATTGTAATGCATTAGCTAAAAGACACACCCACCAGTGCCATGACAGTTGACAGTTACCATGACAACAACCAGAAAAGTCCATACAAGGACTGAAAAGGAGAGTTGCATCAGTTCTAGGTCCAAACCACATTCCTGTTCTCAGATAACTCATGAATATTCCTCCCACGCTTTCCAATTCCCTCCCTTTTATTCTGACCCTCCTACATATTTGGTGTCTCAGCCCAAATTGGATTGTGAAGTTGATTTACCGACCAGGTTCCTGCCTCCCCATTCTTTGGCCATTGAATAAAATATGTGCTGTTCCAGTCTCAGCATCGGTTTTGTTACTGGTTGCACTAATCTGACTGGGAAAAGAATCTCCCTGGCCGAGACAGGTGGCCTTGGCCCGGGTTAAGACAATGGCGTGGGTCTGGTCAACCAATTCGGGAACATGATGATGCAGAAGTGAGTGTGGACCAGCTGGGGAAGCCATCATCTTTGGCAAGGCTCTGGCTTTTATTCCTGTTCATCACACAGCCCTCGGAGTGCCGGGTTCTTTCCCATGCAGCTATGTCAAGCCGTTCATGTTATTCCTTCCCAGATAAACAGCCTCAACAGTGAGGGGCAGGCACTTGGGCTCTGCCAGGTCCTTGGTTGGATTTCCACTTGTTTCGGATCTGGAATAAGAATAATTCTCACAATTCTTTGAGTTACTGTTATGAGGAGGGTTCCACCAAGGGACAAATTCTCAAGGATCCCTGAGGCTACAGGGAAGGCCATAGAACCACTGCTAATCCCTTTCACCCAGACACCAAAATACAGAGTCCTGGTACAACAGCTCCAAAGATACACAATGATGGAAATTCAGAAGGTTTGGGTTCTACAGTGTTTGTAAAACAACAGCAACAAGAACAAAGTGAACTGACTTTACACATTGGAATTGATGGCAGTGGGAATTAATCCAAGGTTCGAAATTCCTTTTGGAAGCAACAGAGTGTAGTGGGAAGAGTGAAGACTTTGGGGTCAGAGAGACCTGCCAGTGGACTGTCGTGTGGTGCCGAAAAATTACATAGCATCACTGAACTTCCTGTACGTTGCAGCTATACGATGCATTTAACAACACATATTTAATGAAACTGAAATGAAGACTGGAATGCAATTTGTGCAGCGTTCATCTGGTCCTCAGTAACTGCCGAATCTTTCCTACTGTCCATTTTTCCAGCGAAACGTGACATGTACTCAATGTACCTTTGCTTTTCTGAGTTTCTCTTCTGAGTTCAACTGCCAGTATTATAAAAGTCAAAAACATGACATCTTTTAACAAATAATAATTTTCTGGCTAACTCTCTCTATCTCTATTTTTCTAATTAAATATAATATGGTGAAAACTGTAACTTATATGGAAATGATATGTATGTATATTGTTTTACATAATATATATTAGTTAATATAATAAAATACAATATGATAGGATATAATAGAATAGAATAGAATAGAAAGGAAAAGAAAAGAAAAGAAAAGAAAAGAAAAGAAAAGAAAAGAAAAGAAAAGAAAAGAAAAGAAAAGGAAAGAAAAGAAAAACTTGGCTAAGAGTGGCATTGTGCTCTAATAATGATTTACTATTAAGTCCTTGTTGGATAAGTACTCTACTTCACATTTCTTATCTATATAATAAAGGCAATGGTGTTGATGAACACTCAGTTTCTTTTAATGCTCAGAGTTTTAAAATGTTTAATTTTGCTATTACTTAGCATAAAGACATTATAATATGGTTATCTCAGACTGAAAAGAAAAGTTAGTCTTCAGTAATTCAAATTTAGTGTTACACTGCTCAGGATGTTTTACCAGGATATTACTTTTAGCTGCTGAAGAAAAACAGAGCCTTTGCTCAATCTCACACTCATGGATCAGAAATGCTGTACAATCCTCCACCAGGCAGGTGAGCTGCATAATATGGGAAGGGGTACAGAAGTGAATTGGGGGAGAAAATACTTACCAACAGAGCTCAAACACCAGAGCACCAGTAAAAGCAGGTTTCAGCATTTGTATGAATAATTTCGTATTTTTACTTTTATTTAAAATTTATATTTTAGTTTACATTTAACATTTGCGATAAACATGTATAAAATTGATGTGAATAGCATAAGGAAGTGTTTGCTATCTAGCCTTCAGTGAGTCAAAATCTAGATATTCCAATAAGCCTGGAAGGCTCCCTTTTAATCTCTGCTTGGCAGTGGCATGTGGAATGCTCCACTTCTTTTGAACATGATTATTTTTTCAAGCTCCTGCATATGGTGATGAGTGTCTGCAGATTTGAGATAAAGCCAGTCTCTTAAAATATACAGATGAACATCCTCTAGGCACATGGGGAAAATGAGAGGTTCCAGACAGAGCCTGGCACCCACATACCAGTACTCTTCAGTGGGAAATTGCCAAGAGGCATTAGCTATATCTAAATCCAATTTTCCTTTACATCCATAAATATTTAAAGGTTCAAAGGACCTTCAGGACCACCTTACTTGACAGGGGGAAGTGGGCACATTAAGGGATACAGTAGTTTTGGAAAAAAAATGATTTGATCCTTTATAGGGAAAGCCTTGCTCATGGAGGTGTATAATTTTCTGAAAGCAGAACAAGATGGGGTGCGGGGCAGTGAATGAACTGCCTTAGGCACTCAGTGCCGTGTCAGCCACTGCTCATTGGCTGCCCCCAATCTGTTCTGAGCCTCAGTGAAGATGGGGGAAAAGTATTGATTCTGGCAGAAGTTCTGACCTGTCTGGCTTTGCAGCACCATAGACGCCAAGTACAGACACCATGCGGAATACATTCCAGTCTCCTCCAGACTCTCCCCTCACAACTGTCCTCACAGCAAACACTCACACAAACCCCAGTCCTGCTACTCTTTTCCCATGTCTGAAAGTGTTTCTTCTATTTTTAGATGAAGACATGGCTTGGATTTTGACTTTCCCTCTCTGGAGCACTGACCGACCTCTCTTCCCTCGCTAGCGCTCCCCTGATAGGCTGAGTCCCAAGGTGCAAGTTTAGTAAAGTGAAAGCTTGGTAATGAATGTATTTTCTTTTTCTTCTTTTTTAAAAAAATTCTTATTGGAATATAGCTTATTTACAATTTGTGTTAGTTTTGGGTGTACAGCAAATTGAATCAGTTATACATATACATATATCCACTATTTTTTATACTCTTTTCCATTATAGGTTATTACAAGATATTGAATATAGTTCTCTGTGCTATACAGTAGGTCCTTGTTGTTTATCTATTTTATATATAGTAGTGTGTATATGTCAATCCCAATCTCCCAATTTATCCCTGCCCCCCCTTACCCCCTGGTAATCATAAGTTTGTTTTCTACATCTGTGACTCTGTTTTGTAAATAAGTTCATTTGTACCCTTTTTTAGATTCAACATATTAGCAATATATGATACTTGTTCTTCTCTGGCTGACTTCACTCAGTATGACAATCTCTAGGTCCATCCATGTTGCTGCCAATGGCATTATTTTGATGACTGTTGATCAATGAACTGATCCTCACAAACTCTGAGTTCACTCAAAAGCTCCATGAATAAAACAGAGAGTATAAAATGCTTCAAGGCAAACAGAAAAGAAATATTTTTCTTCTGATTAGATAAATGATTCTTATATAACTGGGCACTTATGAGAGGTATTTTTAATGATTTTTCTAGAATGTCACACATATTTCTAAGTAAGTTGTATGACAAAAACAAATACAATTACTAAAGTTTTACATATTTAAATGTCAAAACAACGTTAAATTAGGGATTACTTTTACTGGTTACATGTTCTGACTTCTGGTGTTCACAGCAACGTTTCATTCAATGATGAGTCTAGTATTTATTGATTTGTTGATTCTCTAATATTGTCAAACCACTAATTGAGTAAGGTGCATAGGAAGAAATGACAAACTCTCAAAACTCAAAAAATAATAATGACTCTTTAGGTCTGCACCAGTTTTAATAACGTACCAAAAAAAAAAAAAAACAAAAAAACCAAACAAACTATAATGTACATGAGCTAAACGAGTTAAATATTTGTATTCCTGTTTTAACCAAGTTCTGCCTCCAAACCCATTTTGTGTCTTACTACATGGTATGCTATGTATGCAAAGGAAGAAAGTAGGAGAGAAATCTTGCATTTGATTGAGAAAATCATTATACAAAAGCATGGCAATGTCATGGTTCTGGAAGTGTTTGAATATGTCCTATTAAACTGTTGAGTAGAATAAAATGACTTAAATTTTTCAGTTCCCCACTGGATCTTCAGTACCTATTTAGGACTTGGTGTATATTACATAATCAAGAATGTTCTTGCTAAATGTTGCAATAATGTACCCAGATACAGAGAATAAATCATGATTGACCTAAACTATGAGTTTACAGTAGGGTGACACCAACCCAAAGGGGACAACACTTGATTCTTGAGAAGAAAAACTTACCATTTTTATTTATAAAGCACAGATATGCATAAAGTACACAAACAGTTATATTGTGGACACTGATGTTAAAATTTCATAGTGGGGGTGACTAAGAAAAATGTCTAGAATGGCTCCTTGGGGGCAGTGACAAAACATAGGTTGGGAAACACTGCTACAACTGCTCATGTGGTCTTGGTCCCTTTTGCTAATGAGCCGCAGGGCCAGACTGAGTTCTGTCCAAAAAGATAAACTAGAGTCTGCTGGAAGAATTATGGACAAGTTTTTTTCTTCCTAAAATAAGAGTGTTCTACAAGGAGAAGGCCATTACCCACACTTTCTTATTTCTGTTACGATAATGTTTGGTGGCAAAATAAAACCTAAGTGGTCATTTTGTTATCAAGAAGAGAAATGAAAAAAACACTGGCTGAGAGTGGAGCATGGTCTATGACTTTAGTGATACTGTTACACCTCTGAACCTGCACTGGGTCTACCTATATGTGGTTTCCTTGTTAAGTAGATATCGTTATGGTTTACACCACATTTAGTTAGGATTGTTGTTGTTTGTAACATGTAACAAGAGTTGAGTCAAGCTCAAGAACAAGATCAATGGCTCAGAGGAGAGGAGAGGCTATGATAAATTCAGGTACAGTGTATACCTTGATTTTTAACCCCCCCATTTCCTTAAGACAGCATTCCTGACAGTGAGATTTTCCCTGGGTAAAGAATGTTGCGATGGAGAAGCAAACAGATACACAATGACAATTTAAAATAAACATAAGAGCTGTATCCCTTTTGGGAGACAAAATATCATAAAAAACTCATCTTTGTTTTCTTGACACCTTACAAGTTTTAGCACCAAAATTCCCTCCTCTCCCAGAAGCCACTTGGTCCTGGAAAAAGTAGAAAGATGTTTACTAATATACCACTAAAAAATGGGTCAATAAAGAAACCAAATAGCAAGTAGAAAAAATACCTTGAGATGAATGAAAATAGAAACACAGCTTTCCAAAATCTTTGGGGGAAAGTAAAAGCAGTTCTAAGAGGGAAGTTATAGCAATACAAGTCTACCTCAAGGAACAAGAAAAATCTCAAATAAATGAACTTTACACCTTAATGAATTAGGGGAAAAAAAGAATAAACAAAGGCCAAAGTTAGTGGAAGGAAGGAAATATAAAGATCAGAGTGGAAAAAATGAAATAGAGACTGAAAAAAAAGAACAACAGAAAATGTCAGTGAATCTAAGAGCTGGTTCTTTGGCAAGATAAACAAAACTGACAAACCTTTTGCCAGACTCATCAAGAAAAAAAAAAAAAAAAAAATTAGAGAGGTCCCAAATAAATAAAATCAAAAATGAAAGAGAAGTTACAAATGATACCACAAAAATACAAAGTATCATGAGACTACTATGAATAATTTTATGCCAACAAATTGAACAACCTGGAAGAAATGAATAAATTCTTGAAAACATGGCATCTTCCAAGGCTGAATCAGGAAGAAAATCTGAATAGACCAATTACTAGTAATGAAATTGAAACAGTAATCAAAAATCTCCCAACAAGCAAAAGCCCAGGACCAGATAGCTTCACAGGTGAATTCTACCAAACATTTAAAGAAGATTTAATAATTATCCTTCTTAAAATATTCCCAAAAATTGAAAAGGAAGAAATGCTTCCAAAGTCATTTGATGAGGTCAGCATTACCCTGATACCAAACCATACAAAAATGTTATAAAAAGGAAAATTACAGGTCAATAAATACATCTGATGAATATAGATGTAAAAATCCTCAACAAAATACTAGCAAACCAAATTCAAAAATTCATCAGAAAGATCATATACCATGATCAAGTGAGAAATGAGCAGAATAAAAGCAGTAAAAGCTTTTGACAAAATTCAACATCCATTTATGACAAAAACTCTCAACAAAGGGGAACATACCTCAAAATAATAAAAGCCATATATGACAAGACCACAGCTAACATCATACTCAATAGTGAAAAGCTGAAAGCATTTCTTCTAAGATCAGGAAAAAGACAAGGATGCCCACTTTATTTAACATAGTTTTGGAAGTCCTAACCACAGCAACAAGACAAGAAAAATAAATAAAAGGCACCCAAATTGGAAAGGAAGAAGTAAACTTGTCAATATTTGCAGAGGACATAATATTACATAGAGAAAACCCTAAAGACTCCCCCCAAAAACCATTAGAACTAATACATGAATCCAGTAAGGTTTCAGGATACAACATTAACATGCAGAAATCTGTTGCGTTTCTATACACTAAAAACAAGCTATCAGAAAGAGAAACTAAGAAAATAATCTGGTTGCATCAAAAAGAATACAATACCTAGGAATAAATGTAACAAAGGAGGTAAAAGACCTGTACTCTGAAAACTATAAGACATGAACGAAAGAAATTGAAAACAACACAAATACATGGAAAGATATACCATGTCATGGATTGGAAGAATTAATATTTTTAAAATGCCCATGCTATTTAGTGCAATCTCTAACAAAATTCCCACGACATTTTTCATAGAACTAGAACAAATAACCTTAAAATTTGTATGGGACCACAAAATACCCAGGAATAGCCAATGCAACCTTAAGAAGAATAAAGTTGGAGGTATAATGCTCCCTGATTTCAAACTACTCTACAAAGCTACAATCATCAAAACAGTATAATGCTGACATGAAAACAGACACATAGATCAATGGAACAGAAGAGATCCCAGAAATAAACCACCATTTATATGATCAATTAACCTATGACAAAGGAGGAAAGAATATACAATGGGAAAGTCTTCAATAATTGGTGTTGAGAAAACTGGACAGCTACATTAAAAAAAAAAAAAAGAAACCAGCCCACCAGCCCACTTTCTTACACCATATACAAAAATAAAATCATAACGGATTAAAGACTTAAATGTAAGACCTGAAAACATAAAATTCCTGGAAGAAAACATAGGCAGTATGCTTGCTGACATTGTTCTTAGATATATATATATATATATATATATATATATATATATACACACACACATACATATATATATACACACACATATATATATTTGCATTGTCTCCTCAGGCAACAACAAAAAAAGCAAAAATAAACAAATGGCACTACATCAAATTAAATGATTTCATACAATGAATGAAACCATCCACAAAATGATAAGACAACCTAGTGAATGGGAGAAGATATTACACATTATATATCTCATAAGGAATTAATACACAAAATAAAAAGAACTTATATAACTCATATTAAAAAAACAATTCAGTTAAAAATGGCAGAGGATCTGAATATACATTTTTCCGAAGAAGACATACAGATGGACAACTGGCACGTGAAAAGATGCTCAACATCACTAATTATCTAGGAAATGTAAATCAAAACCACAATGAAATATCACCTCACACCTGTCAGAATGGCTATTATCAAAAAGACAAAAAATAACAAGTGTTGGTGATGATGTGGAGAAAAAGAAAACCTCAGGCACTGGTGGTGGAAATATAAATTGGTACAGCCACTATGGAAAGCAGTATGATGTTCCTTAAAAAATTAAAAATAGAACTACCATACAATCCAGCAATTCCACTTCTGGATTTCTTTGCCAAATACAAAAATGCTAATTTGAAAAGATATATGCATGACAAAATTCACTTCAGCATTATTTACCATAGCCAAGATGTGGAAGAAATCTAAGTCTTCACTGATAGATGAATGGATAGAGAAAATGTGGTTTATATATCATTGACCTTTGAACAACACAAGGGTTAGGGGCATTGACCATTCATGCAGCAGTCAAATAACTTAACAGTTGGCTGTTTGTATCTGTGGTTTCACATCTTTGGATTCAACTAACTGAAGATCGTGTAGAATGTAACTAAATATTTAGTGAAAAAAATTGTATATAAGTGGACCTACTCAATTCAAATCTGTTTTTCAAGTGTCCACTGTACCTACAATGGAATATTACTCAGCCATAAAAAGGAATGAAATCTTGCCATTTGTGACAACATGGATGAACCTAGAGGGTATTGAGCTAAGTGAAATAAGTCAGACAGAGGAAGAAAAATATTGCCTTATTTCACTTATATATGGAATCTTAAAAACAAAACAAGAGAACAAACATAACAAACTAGAAAGATTTGTAGATACAGAAAAGTAACAGGTAGCCACCAGAGGGTATGGGGATATGGGTGTGGGCAAAATAGGTGAAGTTGATTTAAAAGTACAAACTCCTAGTTATAAAATAGGTCTCAGAGATGTAATGTGTAGCACAGGGAATACAGTCAGTAATATTGTAATAACATCATATGGTGACAGATGGTAAGTAGACTTATTGTGGGGTTCATTTTGTAAGGTACAAAAATATTGAATCAGTATGTTGTATACCTGAAACTAATATAATGTTGTAAGTTAATCATACTTCAATCAAAAAAAACAAAAATCAACCCTACTCCTGCCCTCCTCTAAAATGAATCTAAAATTTAAATCCCCAAAAGTAGCAACAACAAACTTTCTGGAAGATCAAAGCATAGTCTAGTCCCTTATAAATCCCTCTGACACCTATATATTTTCATGAATCTTGATTTGGTGGTATGAATTTTTTGTACATAAGGATGATGAATCTTTGATTCCTAGCTGGCTGATAAACATCTGATATGCACATGATTAAATAAATAGGTTTTGATTAATTGACTGATTTCATAGTAGATGTACATGTCATGTTTGACCACCTATATCTGCACAATTCAATATGGTAGCCACTAGCCACTTAAGTTATTGAGTACTTGAAGTGTAGATACTTCTGAGATGTGTTGTGACTATAAATTACACACTAGGTTTCAAAGAATTAGTACAAAATGTAAAATATCTCATTAAGGTTTTATATTTATGTATGTTGAAATACTGTTTGATTTATTAGATTAAATAAAATATATTATTAAAATGAATCTCATCTGTTCCTTTTTGCTTTTTGATGTAGTTACTAGACAATTTTAAATTACTTATGTAGCATATATTTGTATTGACAGAATTGATCTAGATATCAAAAATAATTCAGAGGCAAGACACTTCATATTATACCATATATACATAAATATGCTAATATGCAGACTGTCTGGACTTTTCCATAAGACCTTACTTTTTTCCTTAGAGGAATGGAGTTTTCACGATTGTCAGCTCCTGTTTGGAAAGGAGAGTGGCAACAACTGGGTTGGTTGAGTTAATCTCTTTCTGTAGTGTATACACCAATTATGAGGGGCTTATCAAACTTACCTATTAACATTTACTTCTCCTGATGCACCTATGTTTTATTAGCACCCCAAGAAGATCCCAAATCATCTTTGGTAACTATAATTGGGAAGTCTGAAATAGTTCCTGGTATTTTTTAATCACTTCATGTTACTGTTGGTTGGTCCTCAAACTCTGCATTTCTCTCCTCCCCTTTAGAGTTGCAGTCACTTGAACTCACCTGGCACCTTCCTCTCTCCAGGTAACTATGCTGACCCTTCTCTGAGGCAGAGTTTTTAACTCTACACACACAGTCTGGAGCTGGGCAAATAACAGGGCTGCCAAATCCAATGAGTGATTTGTTTCTTTGAAAGCATTAGTCCTCTCTGTCTTCCTCCTCCAATTCAAATGCTACAATAGTATTAAAGATATCCCATGTGGTTTGGCCACATTTCTAAATTTCTTCTCACATAATGAGTTTCATTATGTGTGTGTGTGTCACATCTGATAATGTACTACATTCAAGGAATAAATGTAATCCATTCAACATTCAGAGAGATTGGGATGTAATTTGTATTTGACCCCTCTGACCCCAGTTAGATGTCTAGGGACTTCTTATTAGTGCATAAGTAGTCTGCAAAAATAATATTTTGTCTTCTGGTAAGTCTTTACACTAGAAATATAAATGAATAATAAATGAATAAACAGCATGTGAGTGGGCATAGGAGAATAGGAGTGTCAATGTCATAGGGTGTGTCATTTGGCTCAATTGAGCAAACATGGTATTGTAACCAATGAGTGTATGAAATCTTAGATTACAAGAGGAAGACAACTAATTGAGTGCAGGGATCCTCTTCTGTAGTGTTTGAAAATGTGTGAATATAATGGAATATATTAAAAAAAATCATTTAAAGGAAATAAAACTATTTTCCTGAATGTGAAGGCAGCAATACAGTTTTCTGTCAAGGGCTGGATGGCGGCCATGCACCTTCTAACACCTCCTTCTACTCAACTCTCACTGTTCAACAATCCATTTCTGACATTACAGACAGAGTAATCTTTTGAAAAACATGAACACAGCTATGTATAATTTCTCTGCCTAAAGCTTCAATGGCTTCTTATCACTCTTGGAATAAAATCCAGACCCCTTGACAAGGGAGATGATATCATGACCTCTATCTAGTCTTACTCTACATTTTATACCATTTTTAACTCTGTAATTATAACACAATTATACTCTCTTTGGTTTTGTTCCTTATAGATCAAAGCCTATTCTCACCTCTAAATTTCACTAGATGTTCTCTGTCTCTGTTTAGACTGCTCTTTGCTGAGTTTACTTATTTTCATTCTTTAGGTCCAGGTTCAAATAGTCCCATCACAGACACCTTTGACAGTCACTCTACCTAAGGTGGTGTGTTGAAGTAACTCACTATCTCATTATCCTTTTTCATTTATGTCATAACACTGATTATAACTCCTAATTGTTTTACTATTTCTTTATTTCTAGTAATATTTTCTATTGAGATGTAATCTCAGAAAGGTGCCTATCCTTTCTGTATCCCTGGTATGTTTCATAATATCTGGTTCATAGTATGTTCTCAACAATTATTCACTGAAATAACATAGACATTGTGGAAGAAGATTTTAAATTTATGTACACTCAGACAACACAATGAAAGTAGAGGAGATGGATTATTACTTAATGTATGGACAAACTTTTTAAAAGTCAGAATTTCTTCATTCTGAAGGGCCTTCTCAACCAGTTGTGAGATTTCATTCTTCTGCCTTCATGTACATGAGTTAAAAACACTGGATAAAACTGAATAAAATTGATTACCTCTAAAATATAGACTAATTTTATTAGATTGATTTCTTCATTGAAAGTCTCATAGAATGGAAGAATATTATATGAAAGAAAAACTGCTATAGGCAAAGCACAGCTTATTTGGATGAAACTTCCTAATGAGGAAAAACTGTAAAAAAGTTGGACAAAATTTTAAAAATATCTTTGGAGACATTAAGGAGCTAACAAAATAATAAATAATGATCTGATCAGAATGTGAACAGTTGTCACATCCTGAGGGAAAGTTGAGAAGCTGAGAGGCCAGGTTTTTTTTTAGATTAGCAAGGGGTCAGGGAGATTGTAATTGGTATCCAGGAACTACCATCAAGAAGGAAGTGACTGGCCAGAAGTGTAGTAGTAATAAATTGACTATATTGTAAGAGTTAGGGTGACCCATCATTATTAGATAAAGACTTCAATACAAGTATGCTTCTTATGTACAAAGAAATGCAGGGAAAATTTAGAAGTTTGTAGATAACTGAAAACTACAAAAAATAAATGAAATTAAGAACTTAATGATAGGTTTACAGAGGATTAAACAAAGCTGATGGAAGAATCAGTGAATTGGAAGACAGATCAGAAAAAAAATATCCAGAATAAACTGTAGAGATAGAAAAGAACAGAAAAATTGAGAAAAATGAGTAAGAGACATAGAAGCGGATTAAGAAATATGTAATTTGGATGACAGAGATATGTAGAAATTCAAGCAGTATAAAATTTTAAATATCCACACTTTAATCCATCAAAATATATCTTTTGAAAATGGAAGATATTTAGGGAAATCCCAAAAGCAAGAATAGGATGAAAAAAGGTGAATTATCTTCAAAGGAGTAGCAATTAGAATGATAACCTCCTTCTCATCCAAAATATTACAAGTATGAAGATAGAGGAATTTAAAATGTTGAAAGAAAAAAGCCATCAATTTAGTAATTTATAGCCATCAAAAATTTTCCTTTATAAAATAGATATCTTTTCAGAAAATGAAGAGAGTCAAAACTTGCAGAGCCACACCAACATCAATAAAGAATAAAAGCATATCACTATAGATCTCCTGACTTTTTAAATAATAAATAGGGCAAATATGTAAATAAATGTAAACATTGAGTTGAAATGGAAAAAATTCCTAAAGCAATAAAGCTTTGCCAAAGTGACACAAGAGATATTTGAAAACCTAATGAAGGTAACTGAATATTTTATTAATTTTTTTCATATAAATAAAAGTTTATAATTCATATAAACTTCATTGATGACTTCATAGCTAAATTCTATTTAAGAGAAATATAACACTAATATTACAGAAGCTCTCAATAAAATGGAAAAGTTGAAGTTATTATGAAGTCAGCATAAGTGTGGTAGCAAAACATGACAGTGATGTTATTAGAAGGCATATGTACTCTTTCATGAACACAGGACAAAATTCCCCCCTCACCCCAGCAAAGATGTCTATGGAATAATTTCTAAAATCTGTGAATATGTTTCTTTTTATGACAACATGAACTTTCTAGGTGTAATTAAAATTATGGATCTTAAGATAGGTTATCTAGATGGGCCCAATCTAATCACATGGGTCCTTAATAGGAGAGAATTTTCTCCAGTTGCATTGAAGTATGAAAGAGACTTGACCTGCCCTTGCAGCAGCAGGGCTATATGGAAAACACAAGATAAAATGCAGGCAGGCTCTAGAAGCAAAGAACAAACCCCATCATACTGCCAGCAAGGATAAAATCACCTCCCTCCTACAAGTATAAGGAACTGATTTTGGCCAACAACTTGAATAAGCGTGGTAGTGGATTCATCCCCAGAGGCTCCAGACAGGATGCTCCTGCCAACACCTGGATTTCTGTGGTGTGAGGCTCAATGTAGACAATGCAGCTGAGCCACTCGATACCTGAATTTCTGACCTACTGAACTGTGAGATAATAAATGCATGTCATCTTAAGTGTCTAAATGTGTGGTCATTTGTACGGCAACAGTAGAAAACTAATACAGAGACCCATGCATATATATGGATGCTAGATTTATGATCAGTGGCCCAGGAAGCTATTTCAAATAAATGTTGTTGATATAACTGGGTGTCTATATAGAAAAAAATAAATGAAAATACGTTCCCAATCTTTTGTCGTATGTACAATTTCAGGCATTTCAGATGTAAATGTGAAAACAAAATAATAAAACCTTTAGATGAGAGTGAGAATATATTCATCATTTTGCCAAAGCGAAAGATGTTTTTAAAAGGACTGTAAATCTTTAACCACAAAGAAAAAGATTGATAAATGGAACTAAGTTAAAGTTAAGAATTTCTGCTCATTAAGAGGAAGCAAAATGGAAAGACACAGATTGGAAGAAAATCATGGTTACTCATGTAAGAAACAAAGTGCTAATAAAGAAGTCTTACAAATCAGCAAGGAAAGACAAAATACTCAATGGAAAAAGAAAAAGCATAAAACTTAAACAGAAAATTTAACTTAAACAGAAAATGTGCTCAGTTTGAGCTTTAATCAGGTAAATACTAAATCAAACCACACTGAAGTGTCAATATGTACCCTCCAGAATGTTAAATATATATAGAGTGACATTCCGTGTTTAGGAAAGGAACTTGATGGTCCTATGCTGCTGAAGGGTATGTACATTTATACAAGGCATTATTACTATTGATGGCAGAGAGGGTTTATCTGTGTAGATGGATTAGGGTAGGTATAGTGAGTTTTTGTGCTACTGTCAATATTCTAGTTTTTGACTTAGTTCTCCTGGTTACAGCGGTGATTGTTTTTTGATAACTCTTCAAGCTCTTCATTTTTGTTCTGTATGCTTTTCTGCCAACATGTGTTATTTCATAATAAAACAGAAAAAGAGAAAAGCTGTCTCATATGGACTGCAAATAAGTGTCTCAGATTGCAAAGTATGATTTCGTAGATTTGTGCCAATATTCTTTGAAAATAAAATGAGATGGTGGAATATCAAAGGGAAACTAACATACATATTTCATCTCCAATATTTTTGTTTGAGGACTTTCAGTTATAACTGAAGTTTGGGGCCAACATTTATGTGAGGGGAAAGGGATCACTGTTAGAGAACAGTCTCCTTAAAAGAAGATCTCAAGTTTAATCCACAAGTTCATGAAAACTATTTGAAAAAATCAAATTGGGTAATTTCCCTCTGGCCTTGAGTCCAGTTATGAGAAATTAAGAGCATTTACTCCTCAAGAAAATGATCCACTTTTCAAAAGTAGTTGCAACAACTTATTTTCCAAGCAGTAGTATCTAGGAGTAGCTGTCTCTGCAGATCTTCATTATCACTCCAATGTTTAAACATTTGTCATTTTGAAAAGTGTATAGTGGTATCTGTGGTTTTAATTTGCAAAGATCTGATTAATGTGACATTTACATGCTTATTAGCCATTTGGATTTCTTTTTTGTGAAATGAGTGTTCAAGTCCTAACCTATTTTTATAGGGTATTTTTTTTTTTATTGATTGTTAAAGTCTTTTTTATATACTGTGTATGAGTTTTCATTGTATGATTCTGGCCACCAATTCCAATATGCGGGTTTCTTTTTTTCCCCACAACACCAAGCAATTCTCTGACACCATCTGTGTGTCCTACAATTCAACTCAATTCTGACACGACCTGGGGATAGCATCAGATCCCACAGGTTAAGGGCTCAGTCCCACAAGACTGCCCCCACTTCAGATGCCGACAGGAAGTCTAGGAATGTTATCTGTGCTTCTGACCAACTGGCTATAAATCCGATGTTCCCACAATCCCCTCCTTGGGTTCAATTAATTTGCTAGAGCAGTTCATAGAACTCAGTAAACCCATTTACTCACTAGGTCACTAGTTTTTACAAGGAATAGTAAGGATACTAATAAACAGCCAAATGAAGAAATGCAGAGGTTGAGGTCTTGAACAAAGGAACCTCTGTCCTCATGGAGTTTGGGGCCCCACACTGTGGCACGTAGATATGTTTTGGTTCACCAGCCTGGAAACTCTCCTAACCTCTGCCTTTTGGGATTTCAATGGAGGCTTCATTACATAGGCGTGATTCATTAAATCATTGACCATTGGTGATTGATTCAACCTCCAGCCCTTCTACCTACTCCTGAAATCAGGAGGTAAGACTGAAAGTCCAACCCTTTATTTATGGTTGGTTCCCCTGGCAACAAGCCCCCACCCTTGGGTGTTTTCCAAAGTCACCTCATTAACATAAATGCAATTGTGATGGAAAGGGACTTGTTATGAATAATTTGACACCAATTTTGCCTTCACCGCCCTGAAGCAATTTCTGGAACTTGACGATGAGAGACCAAATATTATAACAAAAGATGCTCCCATTGCTCTTATCACTCAGGAAATTCCAAGGATTTTGGGAGCCCAGGAACCATGAATGAAGACCAAGTACATATATTTCTTATAAATCACACATTGGTTACATCTATTGCAAATTTATATCTGACTGTGTAGGCTATTTTTTCACTTTATTACTTTATTTTTATGATCCAAGATTCTTGTTTTCAATTGTATTAATAGTTTTATTTTTAGTATTTTAAAATTTTCTTTGAAAAACATTTTTAGTCACTGATCAAGAATATATTCTCATATATTTCCTTCAAAAGGTTTGTGTTTTCACTTTCAGAAGGATGGTACAAACATACTTTTCCCTATTCCTACCATTAAACACAACAGAAAAACTTGATTTTATGTAAAACAAACAAAAGAAGACTTGGAAAGTTGGAGAGAAGGAAACAGACATGGTAAGGACTCCAGGACCCTAGGAATGACATGGTGGTGAGTTCTCCAAATTTTCTGTTTACCCCATATGTCCCATATTTGGACCTGAAGTAGCCATCAACCCAGTAATGCTAGTGGGTGAAGACCAAAAAAGCCCCCCAAAAAAGCTTGGTCTCTATACTCAAAAGAGAAATAAAGGGGAAGCCTACCCACACAGAAAACTTTAGACAATTATTGTTCTACTGCAACCAAACACCACAAGAATAACTGTGGCTACACCCCCACATGCCAGCATAAGAACAATGAGAAGGCTAGATTTCTACATTGCCTATCTGCACAAAGCACCTCAATCCCCTGCCAAGATAGTGTCAGAGAAGGTCAAGTATGGGGATCCGGGACCTTTATCCCCTCTAAACTCTAATGATGCCACCCCACCCATGGAGGGGATGGCGTGAGTGGAGACCACAAAGGTACTATTGACTTCCACCATGGTGGGGTGATGTCACAGAAGGCCAAGTGGAGAGCCAGGATTTTCACCACTGCCAAGTGACCAAAAGGAAATTCAAACCCAGAGAGTTTCACTGAAGAATTCTACCAAAAATATCCAAAGAATTCTTAACACCAATTGTACAAAAAACAAAAAAGGAAGGAATGCTCTCAGATCATTTTGTGCAGCTAATATTCTCCTGATGCCCAAAACCAGACAGACTGGACAGCAAAGACACTACAAACCAATACTACTCATGGATATGATGTAAAATCCTTAACAATATATTAACAAGTTGAACTCAGCAATCTATAAATAGAATTATACATCATGACCAAGGGAGATTTATTCCAGGTATGCAAGTTTCATTCAATACTGCAAACAAATCTGTGTAATTTATATTTACAGGTTAATGAAGAAAAATCTCACAATCTAATCAAATAATACAAAAACACATTTGACACACTTCAACACCTGTGCATGATAAAAATTTCAGAAAAACAGAAATAAAGGGGAACTTCCTTAACTTGATATCTTGATATAGGGCAGCTACAAAAATCCTACAGATAACCTACAGGATGTTAGATACTTAGTGGTAAAAGACTGAATATTTTTCCCTTAAGATCTAGAACAAAGCAAGTATGTAGGCTATCATCCTTGTTATGAAGCACAATTCTGGAAGTTCTAGCCAGTGCAATAAGGCAAGAAAAATGAAGATATATATATATATATATATATATATATATATATATACACACACACACACATATATCGATCAATCTATATATATATATGCATGTATATATATATATATATATACATGTGTATATGTATGCATATATATGAAATAAAGATATCAAATTATCTCATTTCAGATAAAATTATTTTGTATGTAGAAAATCACAAAGAGCCTACAATACCACTCCTAGACCTAATAAGTGAGTTCAGCAAAGTTAAAGAATAAACTTGCAAAACTCAACTGTATTTTTAAATACTTAGCAATAAACACATGGACGCTAAAATTAAAATTGCAATTCTATTTACATTGCTCAAAAAATTAAATGCTTAGTTGTAAATCTAGCAAAATATATACAAGTCTTATATGCTGAAAACTTCAAAATACTGATGAAAGAAACCAATATCTAAATAAGTGGAGAGACATACTTTGTTTATGGTTTGGATTTCTCAACATAGTAAAAAAATGTCAATTCTTTCCAAATTGATATTCAGGTTTAACAAAATTCTTATCAATATCCTAGGAAAAGATATTGTTGATAAAAATAAACTTATTCTAAAAAATATATATATGGATAGGCAAAAAAAAAAAAAACTTGGTTAGCTAAAACAATTTCAGAAAAGAACAGTAAAGTGGGAGAAATCTGTACACCTGATTTCAAGAGTCATATAGCTACAATAATCAATACAGTGTGTTACTGGCACAAGCATAGACAATAAGATCAGTGCCACAGAGAACCAGCAATAGACACATACAAATAAGCCCAACTGACTTTTGACAAAGTTGCAAAAGTAATTCAATAAAGGAAAGATTCCCTTTTTAATAAATGATGCTGGAGCAATTGGCCATCCATAGGAATATTTATTTTTTGACTTAATGGATTCTTATCAATTATCTTGGGATAATATCTTAACAATATTGAATCTTCCAATGAATATGCATGGAATGACTCTCCTTTCATTTAGATCTTCATTAATTTATCTGATCAATATTTTATAGTTTTCAATGTACAAGTTTTGCATTGTTTCATTAAATTTATTCCTAAGCATTTTAAATATTTTTTAAATCGGACACCTGACAGTGAATTCAATTCTTTTGGGAGCTGAATGTTTTGTCTTCCTATAAACATTCTTGAGCATTGTTCTGGAAGGCATTTACGTATCTTGGAAGCAATTGATCCTTCTTTTGTTCCTGCTTTTAAGATATGTTAGGCAGGACAATACCAGTGCTCAGTGTTGGGCTAACATTCCCCCCTTCCACCCAGAAAAGCAAGACACTTCGTGTATTGTACCCAATGCACTGTGCATATTAAAGCTTTCCAGCTTGGTTAATTGGAATAGACGTGGTTCCCTGTCCTGTGTGAATATCAGGCATTGTGATATTTAATCTTTCAAGTGGATCTTTTCCCAGGCTTGGGTAGTTTCTTCATTTGAACATCCTTATCTTAGCTCACCTGTATCTGGAGCTCTTTCTCTACAGCACTTTCCTCCCTGATTCTCTGCTTGGTAAACTCTGATCACCTCAGTCTCCTACAATCTCAATTCTGTCTTCTCAATTCAGCAAATTTACTTGGTTCTTTGTGAGTTCCCGTGTCCTAAACTGTGGCCCGAAAACTCAAGCTGTTCTGCCTAGGTAAACCTGAGACTTGTCTTTTTTGCCCCTATCTCTCAGGGATCACTCTTTTTGTTGCCTGGTGTCCAGCACCTTGATTAATGTTGTTTCATATATTTTGTTCATTTCACTGAACATTTCAATGAACAGTGTTCATTTCACTGTTCATTTTGTTCACTGAAACTTTGGCTATTTCAGTTCTTTCCTTAGCTAACCTTCTACACCAAGGCTACAGTGAGAATCCTCAACAAACATTTTTTTGAAACAGTGAGTGGAATTCACCTTATAATTATAGAAGTCAGTCTAATTTAGTGTACTTACTAATAGCTTTGTATTTATTTCTAACAGCATATTTTGAACTACTTTCTTATCTCACTTTCACTGTTGTTTACTTTCTCTGAACATTTCTTAATTGGTACAGTGTTTGGAAGTTACACATGTTAGTTTTATTATTTTGTTGGTTGCCCTAGTAAGATCAACTTGCGTGATTAACAAGTAAAAGTTTAAAGTTAATCAATTCCTATACTCTCCACCCAAATATTTTAATAATTTACGCTCCCTCTTGACTTACACCTAAATATTTAGTCTATTGTGTAAACCTCCCTAGATGTTGTTACTGTTGTTTTTTAATAAATATTTGCAAAATTTACCCATATATTTGCCAATCTCTTTCCCATTTATTCTCTTGCATCTCAGCCCAGTGCTGGGATGGCTTTCTTGATACCTGAAGTACAACATTATTTTATTAGAGCTAACAAACACCTTCAATTTCTATTACCTGCAAATGGTTTTATCTCATCTTACCTCAGTATTCACAATGATTTGCATTGATGCCAAGGTGTTTTTTGTTGTTGTTTGTTTGTTTTCATTTTTGCTTTGGAATTTCCTGGACCTCTTGAAACTACGGTTGATGTTTTTCATCAATTCTTGAAAACTCTCAGCCAATTTTGCTTCAAATATTCATTTTGTCCTATTTTCTTTCTTCTGTCTCTAGAAATCAAATTAAGTGCATGTTGACTGTCTTACTACTTTCTCTCTGTTCTTACCATTTCTTTTGTATTTTTCATCTCTGTGCCTCTTCAAGGTGTGTTCTGCACAATATCTTTTGACATACATCCTAATTTATTCATTCTATCTTCAGATGTCTTTAAATTTCCCATTAAAGCTCTCTATCCAATATTATAATTTATTAAGAATGCAACCAATATGATTGGGTTTCCTTAAATTCTAAACTTTTTTTTCATTTACCCATTTATCAACTCTCCTATTTCATTTTTAATTATATTCATTTCTGTGCTGAGATCAACAAGTGTGTAAGTTGTTTGAACATCGTAAAATGTCTGATAAAACCAATTCTTAAAATTTTTTGTGAATCTGTTTTCACCATTGGTTTTTAGGTATCTGGTTCTTGTTCACCTGTTCACAGGTCTCATTTTGCTGTGTCCCTAGATATCTTTCCCTGTTGATGGGTCATTTTTCTTGATAAATGACATATTTGGAAGGATTCACCCACATTGCAGGAGAGCCATTGCGTTCTTCACATCTGTATGCCTGTAGACACCCCCAGTCAGGATTTGCTGACTATAAGTTCCATGACTTGGAGTCCCTCCCCATCCCAGCCTCGTGGAAGTGGAAGCAAATGTTCAAGTTTAGGAAAGAAAATGCAAGAATCTCTTTTGTTTCCACTTTCACTTCATTTGTTCTGCTTACTTCAAAGGTAGCTCTTTCTGTATATAGAACCCTGTGTTGGGGGGTTACAGCTGGTTTAGAAATATTCTCTTTGATCCTGAATTTGTAGTCTCTTCAGATGCTGACTCTAAGATTCTTCATCATGGGCAAGCTCTGACCTTGACTGCTTCCATCTTTGCCTCATGTTGCATGTGTAGAGAGGGCAAATGCCCTCACAGCAAACACAACTCCCATCCAGAGCCCATCCCAGAGTTTCCCGTTTTCATGTCCTCAGAGTGTGTGTGTGTGTGTGTGTGTGTGTGTGTGTGTGATTTGATCTGGAAGTCAGAATCTACTCTATCCTTTACCATGAATTTGTTTATCTAATTAGTTTTTAAAAATCTTTATGGAATTCTTACTGATGATCAAATAAGACATCTTCCCAAAGAGGGTATAGGATGCTTTGGCTATCTCATGTTCCTCCTCATGCTTACCCTGTGTTTGCCAGTTATAACACTTTGATTCCCTGGATATAACAAACAAAACATTCTCCCATTTGGGCCTTGATAAAAGTTTTTTCTTGATTTGCCACATTTTGTCACTTTAATTTCCCTGAAAATGAAACAGACATTCATACCTTTGTGCCTTTGTTTCTATTATCTGCCTAGTTACCTGTCCATTGTATAGCACAACATCAATATGGTTCATTTTACTTTACTTGTTAATTATTCTGTGAAAAACTATACATTTAACTTCTCCTGTATACGGAACTGTATGCTTGAAAATTTGAGGTATATATATATATATATTTGTATAATTAGAAAGATCATTATTTGGTTGTTATCTTTTCAAGAGGACAGAGTTATACTGATGGACTAAATTTTATTCACATAATTTTTTTAAATCATATACAAAGTTCCTTGCTCTGTAAGAGGAACATGGTAGGCCCTCAAACAAGTTTTTTCTTCATTTATTAATAAATGTTAATTTCACAAAAACATATTGAGTACCCACTATGTGCAGGTACCATTTGAGCAACTTGGAAACATTCATGAACTAAACAATAATCTCTCTCTCCCTATGAAGCTGCTCTTCTAATAGGAGGTAATGATGGAAAATACTCAATAAAATAAAAATGTATCAGTTCTATAGAATGAGAAAAGATGATGAGTGCTATGACCAAGTGAAACAAGAAAAGTGAGAAAGGTTTGGGAAAGTGGTTGTGTCTTGTTGTAAGGGAGGTTCTTGAGCACAGCTGCAAAGACAGCAAGGGGGTCAGCACTGCGGATGCTCAGATGAGGATGGATCGGGGTGGAGACAGACAAAGCCCCAACGGGAAGATGATGGAATATTCCAGAAGGCACTAAGGCTTGTGTGATGGAGGCGTGTAATGGTGATTTGGTTGAGAGAGGCCTGGGGCCAGATTCTGCTGGACATGTAGGTCATCATGAGTGCTTCAGCTTTTATTCAAAGGTCATAGGGAGCCTCAGTGGGGTTTTGATAGGAGTGACATCTGATTTACTCTGTCAAAGGAATACTCCAGCGGCTATGAGAGAACAGGAGAATGGCGACTGTTTAAGGAGCAGGCACAGTTATCCAGGACAGACAGCATTTTGCAAAAATGAACAATTAAAAATGTTTTTAAAAAACAGAAAAATGATTTCTGTGGGCAGATAAGCTCAGAAGAATATTAAAAAAAATGTAAGTTTTGCCTCTTCATTCTCTCACTTCATTTCATTCCAAGCAGGAGCACAGATCAAAAGAGAGAAGACAAGAGAGGCAAAGGCAGAAAATAATAAGAAAAATTACATTCCATGCTTGACTACACTTACCCTGTGGAAACCTAGTAGAAAATTCACTCAAGACAGACTTTGAAAGAGTGAGAGATTACAAGTGCAGGCCTTGAAGGTGAAAATGCTTATAATCATATTTCCTGGTGGTTTCCACTATTTCTGATCACCTGTGGTTTCACTGTGTTTTTTAAACAGGTGGGGATCAGCTTCGTAAAATGCAGTGCTGCTGACAGCACGTCTGTGATCAGTCAAGGAAACTGAAATGCAATGAGATGTTTTGACCATCACTTCCTAGAAATTCACAGCATAATGACCATCGCAGCTCTTTGCAGGGGTGGGTACTGTGGCCCTGAGTCTACGCAGTTAGTCACAGGGTGTTTCTTCTCAGACCAAGCCACGCAGCTCAGATTCTGTTGTTGTTGTTTTTGTTGGCCACACTGTGTGGAATGCAAGATCTTAGTTCCCCTACCAATGATCGAACCTGTGCTCCTTGAAGTGGAAGCCCGGATTCCTAACCACTGGACCACCAGGGAATATTTAAATGAGACTGATTGCACTCCCCGGAGTGTATACTGCCCTAACTAGGAACAGATTGCCCACTCAATATATTGATTTCACTTCATAAAGCCATCAGGAGCAAATAGATCAATGTTCATTTCAGTATTTATAACTGCTATAGAGCAGGTGAGAGTCCCCTCTCCCTGACAATAGAATTTCAGAACCTAGATATGCCTTCTTGTCCTACTTTTGTTGGCTTGTAAATGCAGAGTCTCAGAATTGGTAGAAGCCATTGCAGGGGCCACTAGCTTATGCAGTTCTTTTTTTTTTTTTTTTAGTAACAACTTTATTGGGGTATAATTGATATACAGGGAACCTCACATATTTAATGTGTACGATTTGATGAATTTGGACATATGCAACACCCTTGATACCATCACCACCATCAACAATATAGACCTGGGCTTCCCTGGTGATGCAGTGGTTCAGAATCTGCCTGCCAATGCAGGGGACACGGGTTCAAGCCCTGTTCTGGGAAGATCCCACATGCCGCGGAGCAACTAAGCCCGTGTGTCACAACTACTGAGCCTGCGCTCCCAACAAGAGAGGCCGTGATAGTGAGAGGCCCGCGCACCGCGATGAAGAGTGGCCCCTGCTTGCCGCAACTAGAGAAAGCCCTTGCACAGAAACGAAGACCCAACACAGCCAAAAAAAAAAAAAAAAATAGACCTATCCAACACCTCCCAAAGTATCCTTGTGTCCCTTTTCTTTGTGGTAAGAACACTGAACCTGAAATAAACTCTCAACACATTTTGAAGTGAGCAGTGTTGTGTTGTTAAGGCCGGGCACTCTTGTACAGCAGACCTCCAGAACGGACTCGTCCTCACTGCAGTTCTTCCTGGACCTCGGCTTCCTCTGCCCCCAGCCTTCAGCCTCTGCACCAGCTTGTAACATGACAGGGGTTGAGTTCCCCACGTGGGCAGTGCTCCATCTTCACACGGTTCTAGCACTTGGACAGAATTCTGTATCCGTCCTAATTTTAGCTCCAGGGTCATGTGGAATCATTTAAATCCTTCTCCCCCCAGAAAGCTCATCCGTTTGAAGACAATAGCTCTGTTGTCCTCCACATAGAGGCCTGTCATTCAGATGGAGGTTCTGTTGGAGCAGACCCTCACACCTGGCCTTTCTCTGTGGACATCCTCAGGTTCTGTGACGCTCCCTTACCTACCAGGAGTGGATCTGAGACATAGTTCCTGTGCCTTCACCTCTGCATGGTGGAGTCCAGCTCCCTGATTGCCAGGCCCTGCTCCCTCCCTGCAGGGCCCAGCTAACACCGGGGTCCAGGGAGTGGTCCCAAGCCCAGTCAGGGTCACTGCTGAATCTCTGTGTGGCTCAGGCATCATTCTAATTAAAAGCAACTTTCCTTTCTACCAAAGTTTGTCTTTTTCTCAAGTATTGGTTTTTGAGTGGTCAGCAGCCAGACCTGATTCAGTAACAATGTTTTGTACAGTAGCATTTTTTATATCTTTGGAAAACAATTGTGTTTATTCTGATGGTAAAAAAAAAGCAGAAAAGTCTATCTCACTGGAGAGAAAAGTGTCAACTACAAATTGGCACTTGCCATGAGCCCTTGCCATCTACCTTTACAAGGATTAAATTAGTTGTCACTGCAGCTGCTGACCTTCAACACTCCCTGAAAGGAATGTAGGGTGGAGATCAGGAATGAGGCACTCTGCTCAGAGAAAAGCTGGCAGAACATGTCTTCAGATAGATATTTTCAGGAGCTGATTTTATGAGCCCAATTCTTACATCTCCTCATATCTAGAAAAGCACTAAATTCCTTCATGGTGACAGCTGCTTCTTGTGACTAGCAGTAACCCTCATGAGACCTTCTGCAAAATACATGTGCTTGATTTCATGTACTCCCCCTTCACCAAAATAACATATATATTGGCCTTCCCCCTACCTCTTTGGAGCAGTTACTCAGAGCTATTTGAACTGCTGTCTCCTGGGCTATAGTCCTCATTTTGCCCCAAATAAAACTTAGCTCGCTACTCTCACATTGTGCATTATTTTTAAGTCAGCAAAAGAGACATTGCTCACCTTATAGGCTTTTCCACCTCCAGCTGTCTCCCTCTCTTCCCCCCATCACAGCCACCCCCAAAGGAACTGCCCACACACATGCTTCCCATTAAGTTACTCCCCTGTCCCTCTGATTTTCCACCACTGCCATGCTCTAAATTCAGTCACAACCCCCTCCTCCTTCTCCTTCTCCTTCTCCTTTTCTTCCTCTTCTTCTTCTTCTTCCTCTCCTTCTTCTCCTTCTTCTTCTTCTCCTTCTTCTTCTCCTCCTCCTCCTCCTCACCCCTTCCCCTCCCCTCCCCTCCCCCTCCCCCTCTCCCTCCCCCTCCCCCTCTCCCTCCCCCTCCCCCTCCTCCTCCTCCTCCTCCTCCTCCTCCTTCTTCTTCTTCTTCTTCTTCTTCTTCTTCTTCTTCTTCTTCTTCTTCTTCTTCTTCTTCTTCTTCTTCTTCTTCTTCTTCTTCTTCTTCTTCTTCTTCTTCTCCTTCTTCTTCTTCTTTCTTTTGAGATATAATTGACCTATGATATTATATTAGTTTCAGGTGTACAATATGTCAACGACAAATTGGCACTTGACATTGGCAATTGCTATCTACCTCTACAAGGATTAAATTATGATCTCCAAATCACCATTCTCAGAAGCAAAACCCAAACATCCCACCACATCTGAAGGCAGCAACTAATGTAAACTACTTTGCATAGCACCTGGCTTACCTTCATTCAAAAGGAAATACTCAGAACCATGATGGGCTGCTGTTAAAAAACTCATTGCAGCTGCTGACTTTCAATACCCCTGAAAGGAGTTCAGGGTGGAGGTTAGAAATGAGGCACTCTGTGCTCTGGGAAAAACTGGCAGAACACGTCTTCAGATAGTTAGATATTTTCAGGAGATGATTTTATGAGCCCAATTCTTGTATCTCCTCATATCTAGAAAAGCAATAAAATCCTTCATGGTGATGTTCTCCTCCTTGTGACTAAAAGTAACCTTCATAAGATTAGCAGAAACCTTCTGCAAAAAATATGTGCTTGATTGCATGTACTCCCCCTTTACCAAAATCACATATATACCGATCTTCCCCCCTACCTCTTTGGTGCAGTTTCTCAGAGTTATCTGAGATGCTGTCTCCTAGTCTATAATCCTCATTTTGCCCCAAATAAGACTTAGCTCTCTACTCTCACACTGTGTATTTTTTTTTAAGTCGGTAAATGTAATGCTTTAATATTTATGTATATTGTAGGATGGTCACTGCAATGTTTCGTTAATATCCCTCCATGTACATAGTCACAATTTTTTTTTTTTTAACCACAGTGAAAACCAACACTTTCTGTTCTGTTAAAACCAATAATTGTTCTCATGATGCTTGACCTTCCAACCCTCAGAACTTTAGAAAACATGGCATATTTTGGTGCTGCCTTTCTTCTGTTTCTTTTCCTCCTGCAGTTTAACTCTCCTCTAACGTAAAGAAAATCTGACCATAGTTCTCCAAAGTATCTTTAGATAGTGCCCTGGGTTCTCTCTGTTCCACCCCCTTTGCAATAGTTGCAACTGCCCACCAGCAGCCCATTCTTAGAACAATCAGCAGCTTCCATCGGAATGCAAGAAAACACTCTTTAACAAGGTGCAAAAGCCACACATGTTACACTTTCCCCTAAGCCTTCAGCCCCTCTTACTCAGAGGTCCAGGTCCCCCTGTCCAACCACAGCTGGATTTTTCCCCTCTGCTACTTTGCATACACTCTCTCTAGAGGGCATTTACACATGCTCCCTGCAGCTCTCTCTACCTGCATTCTTTCCTCTCCCTTCTTTGTCTTCTCAGCTCTAGTTACACTTTAGATCTCAGCTTCCTTAATTAGTGATGCCTGCTCTATGCTACTTGATGGGACAAGTCGCCTAATAATAAAGTGCTTAAAAGTGCCAAAGGCCTCTTATTCATTGTAGTTATTCAGTGTGTAAGTTTTAAATTGAGTGTGGTTTTCTAATAACTTTTGTTTGGAAATAATTTCAAGTTTACAGAAATGTTGCAAAAAAAGAGATAATATAAAAGTCACCCATACGTCCTTTACCAAATATATTTATTGTTAACATCTTACCTCATTTATATATATATATATATATATATATATATATATATATATATATATATATATATATACACACACACACACATATACACACTTATATATGGATATATATAACTATGTACATATATAATTTATATATGTATGTATATATATAATTTATGCACCATTTGAGAATAAGTTGCTTATATCATGGTTTCATGGATCTCTCTCTCTCTACAAACTTCAGAGTGCATTTAAGAACGGAATATTCTCTTATATAACCACAGAACAGTTATCAATGTCGGTAAATTTAACACCGATAAAATACTGTTTTCTAATCTAATCAGTTTTGTCAGTTGCTCCTTTATAATTTATTTTTCTTCCACTACAAGATCAGTCTATGACCAGGTGTTGCATTTGGTTGTCATGTCTTTTAAGTGTCCTTTAATTTGAAATATTTCCTCTGACATCTTTCTTTTTCTATTTTCCCCTCCCTCCCTCCTTCTCTCCCTCCCTTCCTTTCCCCTTTTCTTTTTTTTATTAATTATATTGTCATTTTTAAAGAACATAGCCACTCTTTTTTTAATTAATGAACTTCCTTGTTTTGAGTTGTCTAATATTGACTTATAATTCAATTCAGATTTTAAATGCCTGACCAGAATAATTGTGATTAAAAAATAATAATGTTGAGCTCGTCTATATTTTAAGCTCCATAAAGAGTGCACCCGTTTCTACTCACTGTTATATCACCATCACTGGACCCAGTGATTGTTGTATAATAGGTGATAAATGGATGAATAAATAAATGAAGCAAGGTGTTTATAGCATCCATTATGCACCACTCAGACATAACTACTGTTGGTCTGTATTTTCCTCCAGCATTTTTTCCTTTGTGTATATTGAGCCAAGAGAACCCTAGAACAGCCCTGCCTCAGCAGGCCAAGGCCATGACTATTTTGCAGGTGGCAACAATCCCCTGTGAACATGCAGGCTCAATAAACTGTCAACAGGAGACCATGGACCAGTAACACCTGCCCGTTCTGTTAAAAAAATCAACATTTGTAAGGTGCATGCTTACTTTTGTAATATCTCTGGCATAGAGAAAGTTGACCCATTAATGCTCCCAATAAGAAAGGAAACATGAGATTAGAAAAGATCACTATTTATCATTTTACCTTTCAAATAGGCAGGTGGGTCAGCTCAGAGGTGAGAAACTCTGGTGAGGTCACATGTAAGGAAACAAGAAGGCACAGTTAGGGGCAGGGGCTGGGAACCTTTGAAACAGTTCAGGCAAATAGAGGACTGTGGAAGGACTATGGGACACTTTAGATTTCTTAGGTAGAAAATTTCTTCCCACTGGTGTTTTTCTTTTCTTTCTTTCTTTCTTTTTTTAAATTGAAATACAGTTGATGTATAGTATTATGTAAGTTACAGGTATACAATATAGTTGTTCAAAATTTTTGAGGGTTATACTCCATTTATACTTACTATAAAATATTGGCTATATTCTCCATGTTGTACAATGTATCATTGTAGTTTATTTCATACATAATAGTTTGTACCTCTTAATCCCCTACACCCATGTTGCCCCTCCCCCTTCCCTCTCCCCACTGGTAACCACTAGTTTGTTCTCTATATCTGTGAATCTGTTCCTCTTTCGTTATATTCACTAGTTCGTTGTATATTTTAGATTCCACATATAAGTAATATCATACAGTATTTGTCTTTCTCTGTCTACCTATTTCACTTAGCATGATGCCCTCCAAGTCCATCCACGTTGTTGCAAACGACAAAAGTTCATTCTTTTTTTATTGCTGAATAGTATTTCACTGTGTGTGTGTGTGTTTGTGTGTGTGTATATACCACTAGTGTCTTTTTGAAAGTTCTAAACTTTCAGCCATTGCCTTTTAAAAATAAAATGTTAAATTGTGGTATGATCACGGGAAAGGAAGCCTTCTCTTGCTTGTTCAAGAACCTAACCTTTAAATATTTATAAATTCACACACGAGTATGTACATCATTTTGCGTGTATTAACTAATCTCTGGATTAGCATGCCTTATTACACTTACTGTCACATTTATCATATTATTATGTATGTGTTGAATATTAATGGATGCAGTGTTTTATTTTAAAGGTATATCAAAATTGATGTCAAGCAATTTCTTATTTGATGGTATTTAGGTTCTTTAGAGTTTTTTTCTTTTTTTTTTGATATGAAATAACACTGCAATGAATATAATTGCCTTAAATCTTTGTGCATGTCTCTGATAATCATAGAAACTGAACAATTTGTCAAAGGATAGTAATATCTTCAGAGATTCTGAAGATACTGCCAACATATTTATACCTTACAAAAGTTTGCAGTAAATCACACTCTTACTTATAAAGATCTGTTTCTCCCAAACGATTTCCATCACTGGTTAACAATTTTTTTTTTTCATTTTTCCTAATTTAATAAATAAACTGTAATTTTGTTGGTCTAAATTTTATATATTTGATCACCAGTTTTATTAAATATGTCTCTGTCTTTAATTGAAATTGTGACTATCCTTTTTAGATGTGTTCTTCTTTATTAAATAATTAAGTTTTGCATTAATGTACAAATTATAATTGATTTAAGGATATTAACAATGCACCTATATATTTCAATTTGTCAGTTGCTTTTAATTTTGTTCTTGTTTACTTATTTATTCAAGGTTTTGTTCTGTTTACTCTTGATTTGTCTTGGGTAGTTTACTGTTTTCTTTATGGAATTAATTAAGTCTACCATAACCCAGGGTCTATAGGTTATCAAGAATAATTAAATGGGGCTTCCCTGGTGGCACAGTGGTTGGGAGTCACCTGACAATTCAGGGGACATGGGTTTGAGCCCTGGTCCGGGAAGATCCCACATGCCATGGAGCAACTAAGCCTGTGCACCACAGTTACTGAGCTCACATGACGCAACTACTGAAGCCCGTGCCCCTAGAGCCCATGCTCCACAACAAGAGAAGCCACCGCAATGAGAAGCCCATGCACGGCAACAAAGAGTAGCCTCCGCTCGCCACAACTAGAGAAAAGCCTGCGTGCAGCAACAAAGACCCAATGTAGCCAAAAATAAAATAAAAATAAAGAATAATTAAATGAGCCCATCTGTATGGGACCAGAAACTAGGAGAGATGATTAAAATATGCCTGAGGTTGTTTGCTAGTGAGTGTGGGCAAGATCACTGTTCAAAGGTCCTAAAATGGCAACACAACTGCACATCTGAAGAATCACTTGATACTTTCTTTTTGTAGACGGACCTGTTGTCAAGTACTGTGGCAAAAATGCCTCAGGTGTTCCAGCAATCTAATCTAATATTTGTTAATTTTGGATATTGGGATGAAACAAAATATTTCATAAAATACTGCTGTCAGTTGAAAAACAGATGGAAGTTTATTATCTTATCTTAAGTTTATTATCTTTGGTGTAACTCCAACTATAGCCCTTATCTCAGTCACTTTCTCTGCTTACATGTCAGCTTCTAAACTAAGTTTAATTCATCTCTTTTTTTTTTTTTTTAATTTTAATGCCTGTAACAATCATTTTCTGGAAGTTTTTTAATGGAGTAAAATCTATATTAGGTTTTTATTTGCTTTTAGTTTTACAAAGAACTTATAGAAGAATGAGTTTGGACAGATATCTATCATTTCCATTTATTTTCCTCTAGTTCATTCTTTATTTGCTTTTAGTGAACTCTTCTAAACAATGCCGATTCATTGTAAAAGTTCAAAAAGTCTTCAGGTTGATGTCTGTGTTTTAGTATGCTTTTAAATATATCTGAATAATATATATTTGGAGCAGAAAGAGGGGTGAGGAGGGATATAAATAATGGAATTTATTATCAACAAGATTAGGCAGATTAGCTGCTATCAAATGAACTAACAAATAAAAAAATCCAAATACAAATCATCAGTAATGAAATAAAATTACTTAAAACCAAAGATATGTGGGACTTCCCTGGCAGTGCAATGCTTAAGACTTTGCCTTCCAATGCAGGGTATGTGGGTTTGATCCCTGGTCAGGGAGCTAAGATCCCACATGCCTCGGGGCCAGAAAACCAAAACATAAAAACAGAAGCAATATTGTAACAAATTCAATAAAGACTTAAAAAGAAAAAAACTGAAGATTTTGAATCTTTGAATACTTTGAACTGAATATTTTGAATCCCTATACTTTGGGATCTGAATTCCCTGAAAGGGCTGCTTCTTAAATGAAATAGTCCTTGTTATACGTATATTAGAAATAATTGTTGGCTTCAATATCAGGTCAATTAGATTCTCCTAGTAGTTCTAGATTAAGTAAAGCTCAACCAACATGCAGCTGGGAGTGCCAATTTTGAGAATAAGTTGTTAAGAAGATGAAGTTGATTTTTGGTAAAAACCCCCCCCTGTACATTTCTGATGGGAACACTTGCACAACAGCCGAGAGGTATCTTTGCCATCTTAACAGCCAAATTGGGTCGGCTGCACAGGTTCTCTGATTGATGGGGCAAGGATTGTTTAAGACAGCCAATAGATACCAATTTGGTCAACAAAATATCAAAATATCAACTTAATGGCCATTGAGCAAGACAGGTGAGAGGGATGGAATTACTAAAAGGTGTGAGAAAACCTGCTTTCTAAGGAACTCCTTTAAATCTCTATGGACACGTGCCATGCTGGGTCCTCTAAAGTCAAATGATGGCTGTGTTGATCTGTTGGCTGAACAATGGCTCAAAAGTAAAGATTGTATTAGTTACATGAAGCCAAATAACTTTTTGCACTGATGTTTTTAAATCAGATCTATTGACTCTTTTACTTCTTTCTTAGGGGAGGGTGGAGCCTTCCCCACGTTTCTGTTTGACAGCGGGGTACAGAGAGCTCAACTCTGGGCTCACTAAGTTGCTACCACCCAGCTCAGTTTACACAGGGCACTGGGAGAAGGAGCGGTGTATTTTCCACCCCCTGGGTACTTCCCGGAATGATGATAGTGATGACTAATGTGAAAATGGAACAATGCGTCCACTCTCCGGACCCAGGCTCTGCTCTTTATACATAACTCCCCTTTCCTGGTATTAGTGTATTCTACTATACGGACTCTACTGAATCTACTTTTATTTTTACTTTTCCTCCAATTATTATTCTATTATCATTTGGAAGTTAGTCTGCTCTCCTAGGAATACTTTCTTGGTAATAATGCCAATGCTAGTGGTTTTTTTTGTTTGTTTTAACATGCATTTCTTTTCGAACAAAAGCACACTATTGTAAGCCCTGTATTCCTCTTTTTAGACTGTAATTTTTCTCCTTTCTTACACAAGCTTTAAGTTTCCTCAGTTCTATGTTTTCTCACCATATATAAGGGAAACATCTGCATAGCTTTAAGACTACAAGATCCCCAGATTATTAGCTACTGGCAAATGAATCTCCTAACAAATGTAAGAGAGAAAATAGATGCTAATGTAGGTGAAGAAGGAGCAAATTTCTGCACAATATAGGAATTAAGAAAAACTGAGTTTTTAAAAATAAAATTGGACTGTAAAATCTTAAGAACAAAGACATGATGTGAATTTAGTAACCAATAAAAGTGTTTACTAAATATTGTCTGTTACAACAAAACAAGAAAACAAACTTTAGTGGAGCTTCAAAAGTAATCTCTTATGGACTGTATCTTTTAATTTCTAAAGTTTTATTATTATTATAGTTACTATAAATAATAATCTTCAAATATATACTTATAATTTTAGAAGATATACATTTGGTCACTTTGCTTTATCAGCCAGAAAAATCTTGGAACTGCTTTTTTCTTCTTCCTTTATCATTAAAGTAAATAAATCAAAGAATTTGGTCAAATTATTCTAAAACAATTTGTGGACAATTATTTTCATATCACCGCATTATGATTTCAGGAATATAGGTATCCAAACTATAAAAAAAAAAAAAAAGATATTTCTTTCTTGTTACATTTCCTTCTCCATTACACTACATTTCTGGCATTAGGCAGATATGTTTGTTTTTTCAGTGGATTCATTGTTCTCTGAATTACCTCCTCACACACTCGCTCATTGTCCACTAGGTCATTCTTTCTTCTTGTCAATATGAGAGCATTTATCAGCAAATACTTTTACAAAATCTATTGTTTGTTCTATTAATTGATTTGTCTTTGCTTTGGTTTTGCATTTTTCATAGGTAAATATATCCTAACTTTTGGAGGAGGATGAGTGTTATATGCACAGAAAAGTCATGTTTTAGCTGGACATTGTAAATAGAATGAGCTTATTGGGCAGAAATGGAAAATTCAGAGAGAAAATATTCAAATATACAGTACGTTTTGTATATTTATATATATAAAATGTATATATAAATATAAAATATATATATAAATATATATGAAATATACTGTATATTTAAACATTTGTACATTTGAACATTATAAAACATGCTTATATAATATATAAGCATACTGTATATTACATACTTTACAAATATAACATATTGTACATTCAAACATACATAAAACATACTGAAATATATATATATATATACACACACACACACACATATATGATAGGAAAGTTTTAAAACATAGATGTAAAGGCAAACCCGGGAAGTGTCTCTTTTGGCAAGGATGCAGAAAGGCTTCGTAAGGGGCTGGTGTTTGGCTATTAAAGAATTGGGTTCTTGAAGAATGAAGAGCGCTGGGAGCTGCAGACAAGGAACAGCAGCCTGAGTAAAGGCCTGGGGAGGGGTACACACCGTTTGTGCAGGATAGTACATTGCTTTGTAGTACAGGAAGCAAGGAAGGCTGTGGACGGCTTTATGGACACAGAGGGTGCATCAGACACTGCACTGATGGTGGTAACACTTACTGAGGAAGAGCAGTCAGGACTGGGAACAGTAACCCAAGGACTGAACAGATTCCCTCTATGCTTGTTCCAATTTTGCATCCCACCTGACCTTAGAATTTCCCTTCCTTCCTCTTGGATGACCATCTTTTGGCACATAAGGCCATCAACTTCCATAGCAATATTTCAGAGCTGAAGAGGATGAGGTCTGGAGGGGCTGCAATAACCATGCCAGGACCAGTGTGCTGCCCAAGCGCTTTACAGCAAAAAGGAAAAACAAATAAGGTTCAAATACAATTATTCCCCTTTCCCAGGATTGGCCAGAAACATTGGCTCTTGTGGGAACACACACATACACACAGACACACACAGATACAGAAAGAGCATTGATCAGGTAGTCCTTTGGGTGGATGAGGTAAGAGGCCAAAGGATTTACCCATCATTTTCAGAGGTATTGCTTTCTGAAAAAAACCCAGAAAATCTCTCATCTATCCCTTCTTTTCTTGGAACTGGGTCTTAAGAAAGGGCAACACAATGAAGATAGAGAGAGATTATGGCACTTCCTAGCCAGTATCCAGGGGGAAAAATGATAAAGCAGTCTCTTCTCTAGTCCAATTCACTCTAATTTCTCTGAGGACTAAATATTTTAACCAAATATATTTTATGTTTCATTCTTGTTTGAACTGTCAAGTCTCTGTTAATAATTCTCTCCCTCAGTACAATGGAAAGCAAGATTAATCATTTCACTCTACATATACCACAGCATCAATCTGGAGTTCAAACAAAACTTAAATTAGCTATTAAATTAAAATTTCTCTTGGTTTTCTACCTTTCTCACAGAAATTAGGTACAATTATTCATGTGGCTGTATAGTCATAATCTCTTTCTTCCATATATTTAAGGGTATCTAATAAAACTAGCATGAAATGTAGAAAACATGGAAAGAACAGAAAACAATGGTCTGAAAATAATTACCTGTCAATGCGTTTTGACACAATATTTGTGTTTTGGTAAACTTTTTCTAAATGTCAAATTCTCTCCCATTAAAGTGTATATTCAGACACCTCACTATAGCATTGCCCTAATGTTTCTTTGCATAATAGTTGTTTGATAATGAAATTATCATAAAATGAAATTTCATTAATATTCTCTCAAACATTTAATCCATGCTACCATTTGAAAAATAGAAACATTTACAATCTCCTCGACCTTTTTAAATGCTCTTTGAGATGTTTGAATAAGTAGTGTCATTAAAATCCAAATAAAATTAAATTCAAACCCCATCACCACCGAGTCCCACTCCCTTCTCCCCCAGGGGCAATGCAATATTGTCAAACTTCTCTTACTGAGAGAAGTTAGGTTGGGAGACTGCAGACTAATTAGAGTGAAAGAAACTTCGTATATTTAGTTCTTGTCTAAGAGGACAGGGTCCCTACCTGCAGCTGTCAAGGTGTATAGTGTTGCTGAGATTTTAAAATAATTCTTTCCTCATTTTAATGAAGCCAATGACTATATATTTACACATGTTCTCCTTTTCAGAAATTTCTCTTCTCCTCCTCCACAGCAAGTGTGAAATTGCCTATCTCTGAAAGCTCAACATGCCATTTTCCTAGGTATGCAAACTTAGTTGTTATTTCACATTTCTGAACCTCAGTGTCTCCATGATAAAGTACTTATCTCACATATTTTTGTGAGGGATATTGAGACAAGGTGGTAAAGCACTTAGCAAAGTTCTCTGCACTCAGAGAACTCACAAAACATGTTTAGCTATAATTTTATTAGTAGTAGTGTTGCCAAAGTCAGGTCTAGCTGCTCAGCGCTGGAAAATCAGTACCCAAAGAGAGGCAAGTGTTGGTAGAAAGGAAAGTTGCTTTTAATCAGAATGCTTGCCATCTGGGGAGATGGTGGACTCTGTGTCCCCCAAAAACCATCTCTCAAAATTCTGCTTGGCCATGAAAGTCTGTAAAGAGAAGAAGGGAAGTAATCTCAGCTAGTCATTGAGATAGAGGTCAAGTCATAGCCATCCCTCACGGTGTGCAGTCTTGTGTGCAGGGCTGTCAACTCCTCATGATCTGTCTTTAGATGCTCTCTTGTTCACACAGTTTGTTCCTGAAATTACTGAAGGGGAAAGTAGGGAAGAGAGAGACCTGGTCGTCTGTTAATTACTTATTCTTTGTTTCTACTTCTTTTATCTACAGAAAGAACCAACAGATTAGGCAAGGTATTGTGTGATCAAAAGATCTGAAAAGTGTGCTAGTGCTGGGGATGAGTAGAGCATGGGAGAGCCTGTTTTAAGGTTAGTGACAAGGCAAAAGGGGCCTCCTGCAGAGAGCTTTTCCTGCCAAAAGCTGCTTATCGTAGTATATTTCTGTCCCAGGTAGCTATGTTTTCAGTTTACATAGGAAAAATCATTTTTGTTCACATAATTGGTGGCCCAATGAAAGTAACCAAGAGTTGTTGGAAACACAGAGATATTTCCAGACTCAGGCCACTTCTATCCTTCAATTCTGCCCCTCTCAGTGCATTGGGCTTGCCAGGGACTTGCTACTTCTTGGTATCAAGGAAGCTTCCATAGTCCCAGAAACCAGTTTCTAAAATGAACGTTTCCAAAATAGGAAGTAAGAATGAGAGTGAAATGGGTTTAATCATCGCACGTCTTCTCCTCATCTGTGAGGAAAAACTTTCCCAGGAATCCCCCGCAATCCATCCTGTATCTCTCATTGGCTAGAAATGGACCTTATGGGCATCCCTACTTGCAAAACATTTTAGAAAACCATTTACCAGGACATTTCTGACTCCTTAGTCTCTATATTGGTGGGATGAGAAAGAAAAAATAAGTTGAGATTATGTAAACACCAAAAAGTATTTATATTTTTAAGTTAAGACGTTTCATCTTTTCCTCTGAAATCATCCATTCTGTGATCTTATTTTACCCTTTCTGTTGCCCTGATTTCAGTTACATAATTGGTAGTATCTTCTAAAATATTTTTTATTCTGATTGTTGCAAATTTAGGTGAATTAGATGATGTAATTACCAGATGTTATTAAGATGCAGAATAAGTTTATATTTTGCACAAGGTCAGATGCCAGTTGATATTTACCAGTTGATATTTTCCAGTTGATTTCAGGTCAAAGGTGAGTCCCTTTAATGCAAGAAGGTTTCAGAGAGAGAACAAGTTGTCTCTAACAAAGAATGGGGTCGTGTTGCCATAAGCTGGAAGGACCTAGAAACAATTAAATTCATCACCTGCCCTTATTTACATTGAGTAGAGAACCATCAGTAATCCAGTCCAACAAAAATTATCAACTAAATTATGCACAAGGAAATTAATTTTTTAGCAATGCTTGAAAGTGCTGCTTATTTAGTAAACAAATCTCCCACATGGCTATTTTGTTTAAGACATTTAACGCATAATACAGGCTCAACAAAACTCACTGAATCAAATAATGATAAATTTTGACATTGAAAGATTTTTTCTTCCATGGTTATGGAGCAAAACTGATCAATAGTTGCTCTTTAAAAGATTAACTTTTGTAAATGTCTCTGTTTTGGCTTGCAAAGCGTGTGTGTGTGTAAAATGTTAAAGTTTATTTTTCTACAGCAAAATCTTCCAAGAGATCTTAAATCAAAATGTTAAAGTCTGCCTTTCTGGTAGACTTTTCTTTCTTAGGACATCTATTTCATGAATTGAGCTGAAATTGAGAAAAATGAGGGACAAGAGGGACAGAATTCTAGGAACAACACAGCAATGAAGAACATGATCATGCTGGTTCCTAGTCTGCTTCTAGGCACTACTTCTAATTCAACGAGAGCCGGAGTGGCAGTGAATGAGACCCAGGACCAAGCAGTGTAGCTTCAGTGGCTTCAGGTGGCAAAAAATAATGCTGGGCATGGGGGTGGGGTCTCCCATTTCTCTGAAAACATTGTGTTACTTAAACCGTTCAATGAAGATCAAGGGACATGCTGTACCCATTTCATATTTTGGAGTGTGCAGGTTTGGAATATTTTCAGTACAAGATAAGATTTTCTCTGCTATTGCAAAATGCCTCCACCAAGTGGATTCAACAATTTAGATACCAGAAAAGATGTCATAGTGAAAGAAATTGGCAGGAATGGTTATTAACATAGAAAGACAATCTGCGCACTTCCAGGAAGAAATGCTGTTACCTTGATGTGCTGTGTCCTGACTCTACAGGTGTAAATCACACTTAGTCAACTTTGTATCACTCTTTACTTGCATTCTCAATTTTTCAAAGACTTAGAATAATACATTAATATCTCAATGTAATATTACCCATAATTCTTCATATTTTTCTGACATATGTTGATTTACATATTTTTATGCTATATTGTTTGGCTTCCAAAGTTCATATCTATTTAACTTCATTACATGCCCATTATGAAATTCAACAATTGTTTAAACCTCTGGAGTCAAACTGCTCCACCCCTAAGGACCAGAGGAAAGTTATCTCATCTCTCTTTATCTCAGGTCTCATGTATGTAAAATGGGCATACTATAAACTTCTTCACAAATGAAGAAGGAAGCAAACGCCTAGCAGAATTCTCGTAGTGTTTAAACATAAATAAAAGTTAGCAATTATTAGTATTGCTGTAATTATCGCTAATATTATTAGACAGCAAATATTAGCTCAGGATAAGGCTTGATATTCTTGTTTCAGAGAAAAATTTCCCATGAGACAAGTGAGAAATATGTTGACACTTACAGATAAAGTCAAAATACTGGTGTGAGACCTACTTTGCCTCCTGTTGACTGCCTTAAGTGACAGACGCAGCTGATTGCAGTGTACGTGGACAATGCTCAAGACATTTATGTGAAAAGACTCAGTGAGTTGTACATAGCTCACAGGGTATGTGAAGTCCTAATTTTATGACGATGAACTGCTTGGCACTATTCCTTCTATTATGCATATAGACATTTGCATTCCCCAGAAGAGTAATATTCATTGACATTCTCTACCCTCTTCTTGTTTTCTGGAGGGTGACCAACTATTGATCAAGGAGCCAATCAAATAAGAGATTTCAAATTCAACCTTTCATATAACGTGTGTTGAAATGGTTAAAATTACTTTTTTAATCAGAGCCTTAAAAACTGTGACGAGATTTATTCTGATGAACATAAACAATTCAACAGTACATGTTTCAAATAAATAAAACAGTAAGCTCTAGGTCAACATTGAAAAAGAGCTTCATTTTATTGTCCTTCTCATATGGCACTTTGTTGAGGGATGGAGAAAGAGCCCATGACAGAGTATAATGGGAAAATAGAAAGAGAGAGAGAGAGAGGAAAGAAGGAGGGAAAGAGGAAAGGAGGGAAGGAAGGAAGGAAGGGAGGAAGGGAGGAAGGGAGGAAGGAAGGAAGGAGGAAGGAAGGATGGAAGATAGGAAGGGAGGGAGGGAGGAAGGAAGGAAGGAGGGAAGGAGAGAAGGAAGAAAAGGAGAAATGGGGAAAGGGAAGAATGAAGAAAGAAAGAAAACAAAAAGGGAAGAAAGCCTCTGTGGGCTGATAACGATGAAACATTCATTACTTTGTGGGAAAGCAGCCAAAGTGATTTAAACGTCAATACTCCATACTGAAATCAAAGAGAATGGGACAGAAATGCCAATGCAACTGCATGGAGAGCTCTGTGAAAGAGAGTACTGCAAAAGAATATTTTGATTGAGACACTTAATGGCAATTCAAACAGACTAATTATGAATTAAGGTACTAAAAATGCATGTGATTTCACTTCTGAGGCAACAGCTGAATTTTTATTTCTAGATGCAATATTTGGCTACTCATCATAGTATGATTGGGACAATATAACTTTATTGTGTAAGTGATTTTTTGCCAACAATGTGAAAACTGAATTTCAGAGCCTGCTTATATGCAAAACGGAACTCATGCAAGATATGGGTTTCTCTTGTCTCTTTAGCATTTATAAACAAATCACATGAAAACTAATGTTGTTCATGTTTTTCTAAAAATATTGTCGTTAGAGAGCATTATTCTCACAAAAGTAAATATATCAATCTTGACGACATGCATTTAATGGATTATGTTCAAATTCAGTTTTCTTTATCAGGAAAGTTCGAGGAACAGTTGTGACTATAAACAAGATCTAGAGCAACAACAAAAATTGAAGTTATTGAAATTTATATTTTAAAATCCCTTTATAGCATTTACTTATGTTTAACTTGTCTTTAATATAAAGATATGTGTAAATTTACATATTATATATATATATATGTATATATAGTCATATAGTTTAGATCAGTGAGGTAGAAAGTTTACATGTTTGAGGTGTTATGATTCTGGTTGTTGCATGTGCTAATTTTTAAAACAGAGTGAATGATGACAACTAACTCATTCTAAAAACACTTATTGGGCTTCGTTTATAAATAATTCTTGATCTTATTCTAGTTTTCTCTCTTTGTTATTATGTCCTCATCTACCCATTGTAGATTCCCATTTCTCTTGAATTATATGGAAGTGCCCAAATCAAAGTGATACCATATCAAATTTCATCTCATTACACTCTCAAGACAAGTGAATCATAGGTTATGCAATTCTTCAAATAAAATAAATACAACAAAAGCACTCTGAAATTGGTTTAGAATACTAACTTGAATATATTTTTTCCCATTGATTTGAAAATAGCTAATTTTAATTTGTGTAATGAGGTCATATTAAAATAAAATTCTATAATCCACAAAATCTTATTTTCATAAAAGGAAAATAGAATCAGTGCTCTAATAAGGGTAACATTTAACAAAAATGTTCCCATTAATTGGCCCTTCTTTATGAAATATTGAAAATTTTATATAATTTAATTATTTAGGCATTTGTAAACATCAGTCTGTTATGTATTAAAAACTGAAAATAAATATCAAATTTTATAAAGAATTTAAATTCATCTTTTTACGATAAATTAGGAACATTTTATTGTATATATTACATTACATAGTTAACTCCAAACACATATTCAGGTGGCACAATTTCATAGTAATAAATCTAGTTACAATGTAATATTTCCCATGGAAATAATAAATGAATTTAATTTGTGTATTTATAGCTTTTTGGAACTTTCTGATTTGACCAGTTTTTAAGGAATTTGGTAAAAGCTAAACACACAGAAAGTCACGAGTGTCTTATCTCAAAAGTAATAAATACTATTATAATAAGCATATTTAACAGAATTCTTCTTACTGCTACCTGTGTAGATGACCATGGAGACTAAATAAATACCCTGGCCCTAAATAGCATGAAACACTTAGATGTAAATAAAAGAAAAATTATTCCAATCAAACATGAATTAATAATATTTTAGAGTATCTTTTCATTGCAAATGGTCTTACTAAAAAATACTGACCATAAGAAAACCAGGTCTGATGGGAGAATTTTTCATCCATTAATAGGATGGTGAAGGAAAGAGTCCAAAGGTATGGGCAGTCGGTCCGGATTAGTGGATACATCATGGTGTTTTTAAAGTTTTGCTCTATCACTTTCTAAGTGTACACCTGAAGCCTGTCCCTTGTTAATTAAAATTTTTGAAGTTTTAACATTCTGAACTCCATTTTGAATTCTAACCTTGAAATCTCCCTAAGATACTGGATAATAAAGTATAGTCATAAAAATGGAAATCTTTGGAATCAAAAGACTCCATTTTAGCATCTAAGACTCATTCTTTACATGTCCACACAGGGTTAAAGAGAAAAAAAAGCCTTTCTATCTTCTCTGTCTGATGGAATCCTATTATTCCTATTGTTCCAATACTTTGCTTAAATACCACTTACGATAAGACCCTTTCCCTGACTGCCTTCTCTCTGCCAGTACATCAGAAATATTTTATCACACTCTCTGCTGAGCTACAATCAACCTTATCCATGATACCTCTGTTGCATTTTATGCCATTATAGTCATTTGTATCCATATCTGCTCCCCTGATTAGCGTGCACTTTGAAAAGAGCAAGAATTATATCCCCTTTCATGTGATATCTTGTCTCTTTGGTATAATACCCGGTACAAATAAATGCTTCAGTAAATATCTGTGAGTTAATTTGATTGCTAGAGAAACTCTTTCCATGGATTTTTGTCCACAGCCTCACTTCATTGAAGGAAAAAAAAAAACCAAAACAAAACAGAAAACATTTTTTATGGCCTGAACTGGGTCTTCTAAAGTGCTTATATTTAAGTCCTAGTCACCAGTACCTCAGAATGTGACTGTATTTGGAGATAGGATATTACAGAGGTAATTAAGGTAAAATGAGGTCATTTTAATCCAAAATGTGACTGGTGTCTTTATGAGCAGGAGTCCCCAACCCCCGGGCCGCAGACATTCCCCATCACTCGCATTACTACCTGAACCATCCCCCAACCCCCCCATCCCCCCATCCGTGGAAAAATTGTCTTCCACGAAGCCGGTCCCTGGTGCCAAAAGGTTGGGGTCTGCTGTTTATGAGGACACAGACCCACACATGGCGAAGACCCTGTAAAGACACAGAGAAGACAGCTATCTACAAGCCAAAGATAGATGCATCAGAAGGAAATGACCCTGCTGACACCTTAACCTTGAACTTCTAGCCTCCAGAATTGTGAGAAAATAAATTTCTATTGTATAAGCCACCCGGTCTGTGGTATTTTATTATAGCTGCCCTAGCAAACTAATACAGATTTTGGTATAGGGAATTGGGGTGCTGCTGTAACAAATACACAAAATAAAAGTGGATGTGGCTTCAGAACTGGTTAATGGTGAAAGATTGAAAGAATTTTGAGGTACAAGTTTGAAAATACCTAGATTGCCTTGAAGAGAATGTTAGGTGTTGAATATGGGTGTTAAAGGAGATTCTGGTGAAAGCTCTGAAAGAAAAGAGGAGAGCAGTAGAGAAATTTTCTATCGCCTTAGTGATACACATACATCATCATGAACAGAATGTAGGTAAAAATATGAGCATTAAAGTTGCTTCTTGTGATGTCTCAGATCAAAGGAAGACTGTGTTATTACAACCAGAAGAAAAGGTGATTCTTGTTATAAAGTGGTAAAGAACTTGTTTTCTACTGTTTTGTGGAAAGTGGAACTTGTATATGATGAAGTTGGATAGGAGATGTCTAAGCAAAATATTGCAAAGGTGCAGCCTGGTTTCTTCTTGCTGCTTATAGTAAAATATAAAAGGAGTGAGATAATTTGAAGAAGAAATTGCTAAGCAAAAAGGAACTAGAACTTGATGATTTGGGAAATTCTCATCCTCTTTGTATTGTACAAAATTAGAATGTTCTAGAGAGAACATCAAGATGTAACTAGAAAACAATTTCCTGAAGAGATTATAGTGTGTAACTCATGGATACAAGCATCCACCTCAGAAGCCAGGAGTAGAGATCAAAGGTATATAGAAAAGATATAAGGAGGATCCTCTTGTCTGAATGGCTTGACCCCCTGTGAATTACATGGAAGACCAACAAGTTTTTCGAGAAATTTTTAGCAACAGAAAAGCTGATGCTTTAACTAAAGGAGACAGAAATAGGACAAAATGGAGGAAGGCTGTGAGACTTCTGGAGGTCTACAGGATGGGCCAATAGGGCTACAAACATACATTATCTCTCAAGGAAAGGGAAGCATGACCCTACAGGTGGTCCAGAGGTTGGCAAAGCTGCCACTCCCACCATAGGTCAGAGAGCAGATGTCCATATTCTCAAGCTTTAAAACCTAATGGAATTTGCCATACCAGGTTCCAGACTTGCTTGGGACCCATGACCCCTTTCTTCTCTCCAATTCTCCATTTTGGTATGAGACTGTCTATCCTGAGACTGTCTAAACACTGTAGTTTTGGAAGCAGATAACTTGTCTGGTTTCACAGGTTCATGGCTGGAGAGGAATTTTCCCTCAGGATGAATCACAACTCGAGTCTCATTCATACTTGATTTAGATGATATTTAGATGAGCTTTTGAAATTAGAGTTGATTCTGAATGGAATAAGACTTTGGTGGCTGTAATAATGGAGTGAATATATTTTGTATGTGAGAAAGACATGAATTTGGAGGGTAAGAGGGAGGAGTGTTATGAGCAGAATTTTACCCCCTCCCAATTTATATGCTGATATCCTAACTTCCAGAATATGACTGAATTTGGACATAGAAACTTTACAGAGGTAATTAAGGTAAAATGTGCTCCCTGGTGTGGGCTTTAATCTTATATTACTGGTATATTACAAATTAATACACCCAGGTTGCCTACCTCAGTACTTTTGTTATGTTAAAGAGAAATACAGTATATTCTACTGAAGACATTAGTGTTTGGGGCTTTTTCAGTGACAGGTAGTTAAATCACATCTTATATACTCCTGAAAGTTGGAGAATGAGATAAATCACAAAAATGTCATCAGACTTCTCAATGGAAACTTAAAGTCAAAAGAAGGATCTATTCAAAATTACAGGAGAAAATACTTTCAAACTAGAAATCTGTATCAATCAAATTAAGAATCAAGCAAAATAGAAGTACAAAGAAATGGATGTTTTCAAGTATGCCAATGTACCCTTCCTCAAAGACTACCAGAAGAAATGGTCCACCAAAACTAGGGAGTAAAACAAGAAACAAGCCACGGGCTCAAATAGCACAAATTTCTATCATGATGCTGAAGAGAAGCTCCAGGGCAAAAATCTGGCAGCTGGTTTTTAGAGTGACGGTCAGATTGTAGCTGGGGAATGAAAAGACATTTAGGGTGGGATTCAGACTATTCAATGAGTCATGCGCCAACAGCATTGAGCAATTAGAAGCAAAGCCCGCCCAATCACTAAGGATGCAAGCTGTAAACATGATGAATAGCTAGACTGCATCTTACTGACTAGATAGATATTAGCCCAACTCAGGGCTGGTTTCATGGGCACACGGTTTGTGCAGTGTGCACTTGCTCTTTTGGAAGCTCTCGGTTCCCTGTTCACTGTTTAATGCTCTGTTTTTCTGTCATTATGTTTTTAATAATTTATCTCTGGACCTGTGTTTTGGTGGGAAGTCTGATAAACCCATGGGACACATATGATGTGATGATGATCACCTGCGTGATCCACCAGGTGGTATCGTGTGACATGCAGGCTGAGGCCCTGGGCATGGCAGGTGGTAGGCAAGGCAGTGTGCACACCCAGCAGCTGGAATGGAGGTCCTGTGTGCCCAGTCGGGGCAGCCCGGGTGCTGGCCCTGAGCTCAGATGAGTCCCAGCAGCAGAGATAGCAGCCCTGCCTTGGAGAGAGCAGGCACTCCACATGGGGGCAGTTTTCTCTGGTTTTAAAAACCAGTGCAACATTGCAAAACAAATACCCACAATCTGAGAGAGAGAAATTAAGTTTAAAGATTGTCACTTTTGATAGAAAATGACCCTATTTTCATGTTGAAGTGTTCTTACAGTAAAAGACATATCAATAAATGCATAAACATGAATTTTGAATTATACAAAACTCATGAAGCCATTTTTACTTCTAGTGCAACCACAAGTTACAGAAGATAACAGAGTAAACATTAAAATGTCATTGCATAAATTTACACTTAAAATTAAATTCAGACTTATATGAAACTGATTTGTATGAAGTTAATTTTTTAGAAAAATTGTCTCGTAAGAGCTATCAGCTCTCTCTATATCAAAATTTACCTTCTGAAATGAGTTATCAGAATGTATTCCAATGTTGTCATTGCCTATAAAAGACTCAGCTCCTGTAGCACTTGTATCAGTAGAAAGCTCTTTCAAAATTAAAAATTATCAAAAATTACCATGACCAAAGTCATTTTCAATTATATTGATCAAAAATGAAGTGGCTAAAAAGATAAATTTTTTGAAGTAGTAAATGAACTCACAGAAAATAGATCCAGTAAATTCTTATAATCAGTGTGCATATTACATTAATAAAGTAATATTATTTATTTATGCTATTTAAAATTATGACACCACAAATATTATTTTTGTAATTTGTAAGTTTAGGTCATAATTCATATAGCACTATCACCCCTACTATGTTTTGTAAGTAATAAAGTGTCTTTTAAGGAATGGACATTCAGAATTTACACCCATTATGATGGCCACTATCAAAAACAAACAAAAAAATCCCCTAGTAAATAGCAAATGTTGGTGATAATGTGGAGAAATCAGATCCCTTAGGCACTGCACTGACTACTGAAAAAAGTATAGAGTTTCCTCAAAAAGTTAAAAATAGAATTATCATATGATCAAGTTCTCCTACATTTGCTTCTATCTCCAAAAAATTGAAAGCAGGGTCTTGAAGAGACATTTGCACAGCAATATTCTTTGAAGCATTATTCACAATAGCCAAGAACTGGAAGCAGCCCAAATGCCCATCAATAGGTGAATAAATAAAGAAAAATATGGTTTATACATACAATGGAATATTATTCAGCCTTCAAAAGGAAGGAAATACTGACACGATATAACGTGGATGAACTTTGAGGACATTATGCTGAGTGAAATAAGCCAGTCACAAAAGGACAAATGCTATATTGTATCCTCCTTTTCTTCATTAAACAGCTTGGATTAGATTCCAGGCACTGCTGAGCTGAAGGTAGGTCAATAATGCTGAAAATAGGGAGATTAAGTGACCATCTAGAGAGTGAATGGTGGAACACGAAGCCCCTTCCCTTACTTGGCTACAGAAGCACTGATATTGAGGCCTCTATGCCCTGATATTTCCCACCTGTCCCTTGCTTTCTCACCAAAGAGAATGGGAGTTTTGTCTTTTGAAAAATAAATAAGCCAAAGAGTGGAGGGTAACAATAAACACTAAAGATAGTCCTTCCTGGTGCCCCCCCTCCACCTGTTTTAATATTCATTGTTTATGCTCTAGGGTTGTTACACAGATGTGGTGATCAGATTACCTATTACCATCTTCAAATGTATAGGAACCCCACTTACCAGGATTCCTTATCCTCATTTTTTTCTCTTATGTGGAGCAGAACTCCTAGGAACTTCCTGAGAAAAGATACATGAGCTGTATGTTACTTATACATTTTCATTAGTGAAAAAGTCTTCTTTTTTTAGCCCTATGTTTTATATAGTTTATTTTGCTATAAAATTCTAGGGGTAATTGTCTTTCAGAATGTTGAAAGCATTGGTCCAGTTTCTCCCATCTTTCTTTTTTTTAATTATTTATTTATTTATTTATGGCTGTGTTGGGTCTTCGTCTCTGTGCGAGGGCTCTCTCTAGTTGCGGCAAGCGGGGGCCACTCTTCATCGCGGTGCGCGGGCCTCTCACTATCGCGGCCTCTCTTGTTGCGGAGCACAGGCTCCAGACGCGCAGGCTCAGTAGTTGTGGCTCATGGGCCTAGTTGCTCCGTGGCATGTGGGATCTTCCCAGACCAGGGCTCGAACCCGTGTCCCCTGCATTGGGAGGCAGACTCTCAACCACTGCGCCACCAGGGAAGCCCTCTCCTGTCTTTCAATGAGAGTATGTAGATTACTGATTCCATTATGACATATAATCTTTCATACTCTTTTGTATCTTTATCCCCATATCCTTAGAGTTCATTTTCTTTTTGTTTTTATGTTCCTATTAAAATAGCACTTTAAAAAAGGCCTGTCACAACCCCCATTTTCTCCCTTATGCACTTCATTGTATTTCTGTTTATTATCTCCAGAGAAGACTCCTTTAATCTCCTGCAGGGAGTATTGGGTATATGGATGAGGCTTTGGGTTTTCTCAGAGCAAAGTGGGAAAATGGGTTAGAAGATTAATCATTCAGTGTGTAAATTTTCACTCAATTCCTCTGTTTTGGATTGTCCTTCCCACACCTCTCAGGGGTCATTTTGTGTTCAGCTCCTGACAAAGGACCATCTCTTCATCCCTGGGAAGTCAGCCACAAGTCCAAGGTGGGAAAGGGGACAGGGTATCTAACTACTTCTTACAAGATATAGCCAATTATTTTGTTTTAAGCTCATCTGCAATTTATTTTGAGAATCCCTGAGCTAATGGTGGTGATGGTGGTGATGCTGTGTTTGTGTGTGTGTTTCAGTGTGTCTTAGACGAGAGAGTGAAGAGAAAGGAGTGACCAATTGGCTGCATAAAAGTTGTCAAAATAAATCAAGTTAAGAATATAGAAGATAGACAACCTACAAACCTGGAGAAAACATTTGCAAATGATGCGACTGACTAAAGGGCTTAATTTCCAAAATACACAAACAGCTCCTACAACGCAACAACAAAAATTCAAACGACCCAATCAAAAGATGGGCAGAAGGCCTAAATAGACATTTCTCCAAAGAAAACATACAGATGGCCAATAGGCACATGAAAAGATGCTCAACATCACTAATTTTAGAGAAATGCAAATCAAAACTACTGTGAGGTACCACCTCATACTGTTCAGAATGGCCATCATTAAAAAGTCTACAAGTAACAAATGCTGGAGAGGGTGTGGAGAAAAGGGAGCCCTGTTGGTGGAAATGTAAATTGGTACAGCCTCTATGGAGAACTGAATGGAGGTTCCTCAAAAACCTAAAAATAGATTTGCCATATGATCCAACAATCCCATTCCTGGACATATACCCAGACAAAGCTATAATTCAAAAAGATACATGCACCCATGTGTTCATAGCAGCACTATTTACAGTAGCCAAGACATGGAAACAACCTAAATGTCCATCGACAGATGAATGGGTAAAGAAGATGTGGTACATATATACAATGAAACATTATTCAGCCATAAAAAAATGAAATAATGCCATTTACAGCAACATGGATGGACCTAGAGATTATCATACTAAGTGAAATAAGTCAGAAAGATAAAGACAAATACCATATGATATCACTTATATGTGGTATCTAAAATACAGCACAAATGAACGTATCTACAAAACAAAAACAGACTCACAGACATAGAGAACAGACTTGTGCTTGCCAAGGGGGAGGTAGGTAAGGGTGGGAAGTATTGGGAGTTTGGAGTTAGGACAGGTAAACTACTATACATAACATGGATAAACAGCAAGGTCCTACTCTATAGAACAGGGAATTATATTCAGTATCCTGTGACAAATCATAGTGGAAAAGAATGTGAAAAAGAATATATTATACATATATATATGAATATGTATACATATATATAACTGAGTCACTTTGCCATACAGCAGACATAAACACAGCATTGTAAATCAACTATACTTCAATAATTTTTTTTAAAAAAATTAAAAAAAAGAATATACAAGATAAACAATATGCTAGAGGGCATGACTCTCAAAGTGTTCCTACAAATGCATAGCTTCAGAGTTCAGAGGGAATTAGGTGGCCAATATTTATATTTTCTTTAAAAACCCATTTTTGCTTTAAAGAAAACCAAAATTTACATTCTCTTCTCTCTTATATCAATTTAGCACTAAAATATTGTAATGACTTTACATTAATGGATGTTCTAGGAAGTGCTCCACATTCATCACATGGCAGTAAATATCTCCGGGAATCCTGCTGCCCATCCATCTTTAGAGATAAGTGTTACTTTAGACTTGAGAGTTTGGGCTAAACTCAAATCTAGATATATAAGCTATGCCATGTATAAACCTAGCGATCTTCAACTTAAGGTACCAATCACTAAAAAATGACAGAGTAGTTAAACTTTCAGTAACTATCATTGTCAATTTCCGCATCACTGATAAATTGCTTCTGTAACATTATTGCACATTGACTTACTCTTTGAAGCATGCATCCTTCAAAAATTAAAAAAAAATTCTAAATGATACTTGCTTTGGCACGATATATTTAATGTGCATTTTTATAAAGCCACACGTTTATATCTATTATTAATCATATGAAATATTACGTAGAAGTGGAGTTCACATAGATTAATTTTTTATGATCTCAGATATTGTATATATCAAATACCTCTAAACCATAGTAAAATACAAGAAAATAACTCAGAGCAGGAGTATGTGTCGCTGGGATTTGAATGATCCTTTCTATATCAGCTAAGGGTATTTTCTAAATCATAGGGAAAATATTTCTAACACAAAACCCTTATATGGAAAGATATGAGCTGGATCAGGGAGTGGGAAAAATCACCATTATATACATATAGGAATCACTTCATCCTCTGAGGTTCAAGATGAGTGAATTCACACATGGAAAACGTAAAGACATTAAACTTTGAAATCACATACCTTGCTAAGCTCTGAGCTGTTCTGTCCCATGGCAGCTCTGGACGTCCCTCAAGGTTTGGTGGGATTTTCTCCTCTTGTGGACTTATAGCACCTTGTGAATGTGTGGGAAACAGCTGTGATCTGTGACACAGCCATCTCTTCCTTCTCCGAACTGTATGCAATTTTTATTGCCAAACTTGTTTTTTTTCTTATCCCTCCCCCGCTCATTTTCTACTCCTTATTTTGGCCTTCTCTTTTCTCTTAATTCGCATGTTTCATTGACAAGTACTGAAGGTTTTTGCCTCACACTGTCAACATCTGGCACTTCCTACTTCCAGGTAATCCAGGCTCCTTGCCTCCTGATTCCAGCTCCATGTTTCTTTATTTTAATAAACCCTCTTCTTGATTACCAGGGGAACAAAACATGAGTATCCCAAGCATGCCCCCTTCAAATTGATAACCTTTAATATTTGTTCAACATGTAGAGGGGAGGAGACCCCAGGACGGAAAGCAGAAGAGGACCCAGCAGTCCCAGAGGTGGGTAACATCCACCCACGATCTCCAACATTCCAGCTCTGGCTGCAGACTTGCACACACTAGGAAGGGAAATCAGTGTTCTTCTAAATTCCTTTCATTATATAAAACATGTCTAAGATTTTTTTCAACAAGTCAATGACTTCTAGTTTAGGGAAATAGAGTGTCTTTTGTAGAATGCTTCTTATTTCATTGGGTTCTGGTGAAACTCGTACTTTTTTGTTTGTTTTTTACCATAGTGATGAGAAGCAGCTGCAGAGAGATGCTAGAAGAGTGAAAGGAAGCCTTTAGCACGGCAGTAATAACTGTGCTACTAGTGAGTGTTATTATGTGCTTACTACATGCCCACTCTTTTAGGCACTTTTTTCCATATAAACTTTAATTCTTCTAACAATTGTGTATGTTTCTATTATTCTTCCCATTTCACCGAAAAGGAGAAATTAGGTGTAAAATATTAATTCAACTTGCCCAGCATCACAAAGATAGTAAATAAGGACCAGATTCAAATCCACGATGTGACCCATGGGTCCATGGTAAAAATAAGTTACTGTGTTTTAATTTTTAGAAAAAAAATTTTTACTCTTTACAGTTAGATGATCCTCACCAAAGAAACACAGGAGCACATGCTAATAGCTAAAACATCATTCTTTGATTCTTTTGTATCCCTGTATATGTCTCAGTGTCTTGGCTTAGCTATTGTTTTTAGCAAATATGTCATAGAATCCAGGTTTTGTGCCTCCTGCCACTTTATTTCCTTCAGGCAAACATAGCTGTAGTTTACCTTAGTGATTTATCAAAATTTCTTATCAATTCATCAAACTCCTTCAAAGCTGCTCTCTTTAAAACTGGGGGAGATTCACTTTGTCAAAATAATTACAGAAGCTGAAGTTAGAAAGGGTTGCTACATCTTTCTTTAGGTGCTGGGATCGTTTTTAAAGTGCCAATTTCATTTGTACCTATAAAGTTTAAAAGATACTTAGTTCACCTAAACTTTCTAGCTGACACAAAGTGGAATTCATAGGCCCTGAACTGCAATCATGGAAGGTAACAGGCTCACTTCTGTGTGCCTTGTACCATGACTGATTTTCAGATGCTCTTTGGCAAACCATTTGCCACCTAACTGAAAAAAAAAATTCTCCACCTCTTCAGACCGGGTAAGGTGCAAAGCAGATTTTCTCCTAATTAGAAAGAATCCAAATGCATTAGAGAATAGGTGTGAGCACGAGACAATGGCTGAATACAAGCAGTTTAGCCCCTCTGGTGTAGTTGGCATCATATTTTTCTGTAGCACGGTGGTTTCCAGAGTTAGGAATTTACAACCAATAAAACTTCAATAAAACATCTGAGGACTAATACAGGGTTGTTAATATTTTATTTCCTAGCAAGAACACTTAAACACATACCTACACACATGCACACAAGGACCACCACCACCATACCTCACAAACACAAATATTACCATTTACAATCCAGCCTTATGAAAATTTCTTTACAATGTTCCAATTTTTCTCATTTTCTCATGAATATAAGAAAATGTAGAATAGGAGTTGTCAGAAGAATCATTATTTTGTAGATCATAAAGGCACAAATGAAGTTCTAAATTCTGCTGAGAAGAGAAATTCAATACCTGGATATTATATTTTGAACATATCAGACATCCAGGTATTTGGACATTTATTCATTCAATAAATATTTGTAAAATTTTTATTAAGTATCAAGTCTAAGTCAAGGAATGACAGCTACATAAGTAAGTGAGAAGAAGCAAGATATACAGACATATGCATACATGACGATGATACATATTCTATGTCTGCATAGTTTATTGTGCAACCGAAACATCAATCCAATGTAAGATAAAAACACTTCAATGAATTTGACAGAGCTAGCATTTCATATTTAATTAGAATCTTGTGGCTGGAATGAGATACGGGAGAAAATAGCAAGAAAGAGAAGTTGGGAGATAGAATACTGTATAACTTAGTAATACATAAATAAGAAATGCGCTAGGGTCCTGATGTTAGGGAATCCTAGTACAAACAATCCTTAGTGTTTATTAGGAATCAAAAAGTGTCTCAATTATGTCATCTAAATTGACAAGAAGGTACAAGAAACAGCTTTCTAAAACAATGCCTCAGAATCTTAGACGGTTTAGGAAGTATAATATACGGCCAAGGAGAGAGAGAGAGATTAAGACTTGCCTTTAGTATATGTGGATGTGTCTGTGGGAAAAGTGTTGGATTGTGTGTCCACAGATAGGAATTCTGGTTCCAAACGTTTTGTGTGTACATCAACCTGCCTCAATTTTCCTTTCTGTAAAGTGAAACTTAATTTCTTAAGGACACCATGTTAATAAAAAGGTCTAAGAAAAAAGTATGGCCAGATACACACGTGTGTATCAATTTGTGCTCAGAACAGGTGTGGCAAATGTATTTCAAGCGTGTGAACATCAATATTCTGAGTAGGGATTGTTCTTGGGAGCAGCGAATTGAGACAGCAATTCAGGAGCTAAACAAGCTATCAAATACTTTGAAATCCATTTGCAGTATTATTAAAACAGCATATCATTATAGAATGCACTGGCAGAGGTCAATGGTAGCACTTTAATATGCAAAAGCCATACACAATTCTTTCCAAATACTCTCTGCTTCACCTTTCCACTGACTGTAATAGCTGTAGTCCCTAGGTAACTTTTTGTTTTGTTTTTAATGATATGATGAAACCTGATTATTTTCTTTTCAGACATATTTTTCACAGTTTCCTTTGAACCATCTACGTGAGATCTAACAGAGGGAGAACTAACTTTGTTGCTAGGGGCAACCTAAAGAAACAACATCTAATGTGTGTGAAACAGGTTTTCCCCTCAAAAGGACTGCCAGTAATGAGACGTCCAGTGTAGATGTCTCTAACAGGTAGTGGCTCATCAGTGGATTTATCTCAACCTCAGAGATAAATCCTATGTTCTCAACCTCAGAGCATCTTCAACCCACTGAATAGCTAATTGTGCCCCAGAACTACCCTGTTTCTCTGCCCTCCCAACCTCTTACTGATGATTAGATTAATAATTAGAAAAACTTAGTTTGCACCAGGCATCTGTCAAGCACTTGACAATATTAACTCACTTACTCTACTAGACAACTTTGTGAAGTAGGGACTATTATTACCTCCATATTATAGAAGATAAAAGTAAGAAATAGAGCATGTAATTTGCCTAAATTTGAGTACAACTCAAGCTGGGATCTGAATCCAGGTCATCCACATGTAACGTGGGCAACCCCACTGCTAGACCGATGTTCCAAGACTTGAGGTGGGGATTTGTTCAGGGTGAGCAATAAATTCATCTGATTATATTTTAAAGTTATTCTCTAAATTCACTGATGAGGTATGGTTCTATTGTTTTGCTTGTTTGCTTAAAAGTAACTATTTTGTTTAAGCTTATTATTCTTCATATAACTACTTGATGTCAAATCCAGTTGGGATTGAGTTTATGGCAGATGGTCAAGGGATACCTTACCTGGACACACCCCTCTCCATTTCTAGGTCAGCTTTTAGATTATTCAATAACACCCCCTAGTGCTAGATCTGTGCACTGGTGAAGGTCATTAAATATCTCCTTGTGGCTCAAAGCAAATGTCAGTGGACTTACCTTTGTCTTCTGACTCAGAGGAGACCCACATCTGCAATCCTCTAATTGCAGTTGAGTCAATGCAATTATAATGTAGTTATAGTTGAGTCAACTATTATAGTTCTGAAGGCCTACATGTGTGACCCCCCTAAGATCTCCCACCGCCATATCCTCTGCTTCCCTGGCTGGGCTTATCTGCTGGTATTAGAGGCACAGAGTAAGCTTGCCATGTGTTTACTTCAAGCCAACTGTGATCAAAAGCCCCAAACATAAGCTAAAAAGATAGCTTAGTGGAATCAACGTCTGGTAGATAATACTTAAATTCCCTGCAATCCTGCTTTTACATCTAGTAGGCTAAAATCAATCTTCCCTTTACTGGGAAAAATACAATAAACTGTGACTTTCACAGTGTGAGTTTGTTGGTTTCAAACTTTTAAAGCTAAATCATATTTGTTTTTCACAAAAACAACTGATAACTTTTGAAGTGATTTGTCACATCTTTGGACAAACTGGGCATATGATGAAAATTTGTCAATATCTTTTTATGACTGCTGGATCAAACATAAGTTTTAAGCTGAGAAAGTATTAAGATACTGTTTATTAAGATAAACTTTTAAAGGATGTCTATTTTTATTATAAAATGATGAAACTAGCCCAATAAAAAATGAAAAGTAAAACAGGATTTGTTCCCTAATGTAGGTATAAAGAAAGTTGTGTCTAAATTTGAAATTGATAATAAAATAAGAAAATAAAATTAAATTTTGTATGTATTTTTCTGTAATTAAGTGACTTTGAATAATTTACTTTTTTCAACTATGTAGACCTTTCCCATTCTGAAATAAATCTGGGCAACTGAAAATTATTACTATACTGAATTACTATTACAAATGAAATTGTGCTAATTCAGGTATCTTGAAGTAAGAAAATATTTGGGACTATTGACTTAAATAATACCATATGCCTTTTCTCTAGGCTACTTATGTAACTATCCAGAATGCATAAAGGTATTAATGATTAGAAAAGTAGCACATTGGAAAGAAAATAGAGCCTTAATTAAATAAATGTGTTATCTTGATTTTACATAAATATAATCTTGTACTCAGAATTTTACGAAGGCATATATGACTGTAGCAATATATAACTTGGAGTGCAAGTTCCAAAAAGAGACCAAAGTAAACACCTTTAAGGTGCAAGTATTGAAATTAATATAGCATAAAATGTAAATAATAGATCAAACTTATTTAAAACAAATTTTATTTATAACCTCATAAAGGTTACAGAATTTATAACCTCAGTTATAAAATAAAGTTGGCTGAACACCAACTTTCCAGATCTACAAGGCTGTCTTAAAGGTCCCATTATCCAGAAATGAGAAAAATATTTCATTCTTTTCTCACAAACCTTCTTTTAGGCTGTTAATTGATCAGACAACTCTGCCATAGTAGTTATCAAAGTTCAGAATATCCTGGATAATCTTGATTGTTATAGGAAAGAGGGGACAGAAATACTGCAGAAAATTTTTTGGCCCTTGTTCATATACTTGTGGGGAGAAACACTTGAGATTAGAGAACTGTGTTTAAACTTCTTCAAATTCAATCCAAAGTGATTTTCAGGAGGAAGCTCAAGTTTGTATATAATTGACCCTTTCACAGTAGAGTTTAGGAACATATCAAACCTGCACACACACACACGTACTCAAGCACACATTCATACACACACATACCCATGCACATGCTTTTCAGTCTATGCATAGTGTGAACAATATTTGTTAGGTGTGAGAACATGACCAGTGAACTGTGGCCACTCAAGGACATGGGCTCATAATGAAATACTTGTTTCATTTACCTGACAAACTACCAAAAAGTTATTGATTTATTAAGGAGTGTGGGATTAGAGACAGGTGGGCCTCAAGAGGAGCCTCCCTGAGGTGTACCTCATGACCACAGGACCTCATTGTTATACCAATTTACAAGGGATGTGCTTGTTTTAGGTATGTTTGTATTTATGTTTGTGTGTGTGTGTGTCTGTGTGTGTGCATGTGTGTGTATGTATAATATCATTACTTCTTTATCCATTCATCTTTCAATGGACACTTAAGTTGTTAATATATGTTGACAATCTTGGCTAATGTTGCAATGAACATGGGGATGCAGATACATCTCTTTTAGATACTGATTTCATTTCCTTTGGATATGCAGTTGCCTCTTGGACAACACAGTTTTGAACGGTGTGGGTGCACTGATATGAGGATTTTAAAAAATAGACACACAGTTGACCCCTCTGTATCTGTAAGCTGTGCAACCAAGGATTCAAACAACTGTGATCATGTACTATGTTTATGATCTGCAGTTGGTTGAATCTGCACATGGGGAATGCATGGATAGAGAGGACAAATGAAGGAACTAGAGCATCAGCACATTTTGGTATCCATGGTGGGTCCTGGAACCAATCCCTCACGGATAATGAAAGATGACTGAATACCTAGAAGTGAGGTTAGTGGATCATATGGTAGTTCTATTTTTAATTTTTTGATGAACTTTCATGCTATTTTCCATAGTGGCTGCACCATTTTGCACTTCCACCAACAGAGTCCAAGGGTTTTACTTTCTCCCCACCTCTACCAACACCTTTACCTCTCTCTGATAATAGCCATGCTAATAAGATGAAATGACACTCCATTGTGGTTTTGATTTGCATTTCCCTGATGAATAGTGATGTTCAGGATCTTCTTATGTTCCTGTTGGCCATCTGTATGTTTTCTTTTGGAAAAAAAATGTTTACTCAGTTCCTTTGTCCACTTTTAAAATGAATTATTTGTGTTTTTTCCTGCTGAAATGTCTGAGTTTTTTATATATTTCGGATATTAAGCCCTGATTTACAAATATTTTCTCCTGTTCCATACATCGCCTTTCCATTTTGTTGATTGCTTCTTCTGAGGTGAAGAAGATTTTTACTTCGATGTAGTCTCACTTCTTTATTTTTTCTTCTGTTGCTTGTGTTTTGGATGTCATATCCAAAAAAAAATCATTGCCCAGATTAATGTTAAGAATCATTTTCCATATATTTTCTTCTAGGAGTTTTACAGTTTCAGGTTTTATATTTAAGTCTTTAATCCATTTTGAGTTAACTTTGAGGAGCCGTGTGAGATAGGAGTCCAATTTCATTCTTTTACATGTAATTTCCCAGTTTGCCAACACTTTTTATTAGAGACTATGCATTCCCCATTGAGTACTCTCAGCTCTCTTGCCAGATATTAGTTGACTTGTATATGTATGGGTTTATTTCTAGGCTCTCAATTCTGTTGCATTGGTCTATGTGTCTGTTTTTATGCCAGTACCAATGTATTTTTAACACTACCTCTTTGTAATGTAGTTTGAAATCATGAAGTGTGATACCTTCAATTTTGTTCTCTCTCAAGATTGGTTTGGCTGTTTGGGATCTTTTGTGGTTCCATAAAAATTTTAGGATTTTTTTTTTTATTTCTGTGAAAAATGCCATTGGAATTTTGATAAAGGATTGCATTGGATCTATAGATGGCTCTGGTTAGCACAGATATTTTAACAATATTAATTCTTCTGATCCATGAACACAGGATAACTTTCTAATTATTTATGTGTTTAATTTCTTTCATTACTGTCTTATCTGTCTCATTGTTTTTCTAATTTTGTTTAGGTTCCTGCCTGTGTCTTCTCTCTAGTTCATTGAATTTCCTTAAGAAGATTATTCTCAGTTCTTTGTCAGACACTTCATAGATCTCCATGTTTTAAGGTCAATTATTGAAGTTTTATTAGTTTTTTTTTTGGAGGGAGGGTGTCATGTTTAACTGATCCTCTGTGACTCTTGTATCTTTCAGATGATATCTGCACACTTGAGTAAATGGCCTTCTCTTACAGACTTTACACATTTGCTTCAGTAGGGAAAGAACTTCTCCAGTCAGCACAGCTTTGGACTCTTGATGAGTCAGCTCATAGCATCCACAGGCCAGTGGAACTTGTTGTTAGGTCTCTAGTTGTTTGGGTCCACTGTGTGTGCTCTGAGGTCAGACAAGGAGCTGATTGAGCTCCCTGGATGGACTGCACTGCTGGCTGGGCTTTACAGTCAAGTGGGACCACTACTTTGGCTGCTCAGTCATCTCTGTTTTTGTGGAATCGTAGGCTGTGCTTCCTGACAGGGCAGCATCTGGTTCAAGTTTGTGATTAGGCCAGGCTGTAACTGGGCTCTGGCAATGCTTTCTGGTTGAATGGCACCCCAGCCTGTGCTCCCTGGCTAGATGGTATCTCTAGCTTAGATCCCACATTCAGGCTGGGCTCCGGGCTGGCCTTTATAATTGGATGGGTCCTCAGCCCTTGCTCTATGGTAAAGTGAGTGCAGGATGTGCCCCAAAGTTGGGCAAGGCTGTTAGCTGTGCTCTGCTGGTGGGTGGGGTTGCTGGCCCAGATCCCTGGTCAGGCAAGGTACTGACTCAACCCTGAGTTTGGATGGGGCTTGAGGCTGTGCTCTGTGGTCCTGTAGGTCAGTGTCCAGGCTTCCTTGTCAAACGGGTCTTCAGGCAATGCTCCACTTTTGGGTGGGCACACTGGCTGAGCTCCCAGCCTGGGCAAGGCCACAGGCTTTGCTCAGCAATTGCACAAGACCATAGAATGGACTCTACTGCTGGGTGAGGCAGTAGGATGGGGTCCACAACTAGGAAATGCTGTAATCTGGGCTCCAGGCTTCCAAGTTTCCCTGGACAGGCAGGACAAGAGGCTACACTCAAAATCTGGGCCGGGATTCTGACTTGGTTCCCTTTGAAAGAGGGGTTGAGGATTGTCTCTGTGACTGTTTAGTATGTCTTTAATGTCATTACTGATAGACTTTATAAACCTCTATTCCTCACTAAGTAATGAGTTGAATACAATATTAGACAAATATTCAATCTGTATTTGTATAAAGGTCATGAATTTTTAACTATTTGAGAATTATACGTAATCAAGGCAGAATAGGTTGAATTGCCTTTAAAATAAGTGGAAGAGAAAGGACATTAAATATTTTTAATAGCTGATTATATTTGGGTTCTCCAGTGAATCAGAACCTAAAGAGATAGTTAGATAGATAGAGAATTATTATAGAAATCGTCTCATTTGATCATTTGATTACGGAGGCTTAGAAGTTCCAAGATCTGCCATCTGCAAGCTAGAGAACCAGAGGACCAAATGGTGTATAAGATTTAGTTTGAGCTGCTCACCAGCTCCCTGACCTGGGACAGTCCCGGCGCCCTCACACCCGCTCCCAGAGCGGCCACCCTCCCTCTCCTCTCCCCAACCCCCTCCACAGGCGCCCACCCTCCCCCAGCGCCACCGGTCCATTCGGCCCTCCGGGCCCCCTCTCCAGCCGGCCCCCACACCTCCCCCCGGAGCCAGGCTGATTTCAGAAATGCCCTTTAAGCAGCAGCTGTGTGGCTTACAGGATCTTGGTGCTCCAGCCACGTGTCAGGCCTGTGCCTCTGAGGGAGAGCTGAGTTCAGGACATTGGTCCACCAGAGACCTCCCAGCCCCATGTAATATCAATTGGTGAGAGCTCTCCCAGAGATCTCCATCTCAATGCTAAGACCCAGCTCCACTCAATGACCAGCAAGCTACAGTGCTGGAAAGCCTATGCCAAACAACTAGCAAGACAAGAACACAAACCCACCCATTAGCAGAGAGACTGCCTAAAATCATAACAAGGTCATAGGCACCCCAAAACACACCACCTGACACTGTCCTGCTCACCAGAAAGACAAGATCAAGCCTCATTCACCAGAACACAAGCAATAGTACCCTCCACCAGGAAGCCTACACAACCCACTGAACCAACCTTAACCACTGGGGGCAGACAGCAAAAACAATGGGAACTACGAACCTGCAGCCTTTGAAAAGGAGACCCCCAAACACAGTAAGTTAAGAAAAATGAGAAGACATAGAAACACACAACAGATGAAGGAGCAAGGTAAAAACACACCAGACCTAACAAATGAAGAGGAAATATGCAGTATACCTGAAAAAGAATTCAGAATAATGATAGTAAAGAGGATCCAAACTCTTGGAAATAGAATGGAGAAAATACAAGAAACATTTAACAAGGACCTAGAAGAAAAATAGAGCAAACAAACAATGATGAACAACACAAAAAATGAAATTAAAAATTCTCTAGAAGGAATCAATAGCAGAATAACTGAGGCAGAAGAACAGAGAAGTGACCTGGAAGATAAAATAGTGGAAATAATTACTGCAGAGCAGAATAAAGAAAAAAGAATGAAAAGAATTGAGAACAGTCTCAGAGGCCTCTGGAACAACATTAAACACACCAACATTTGAATGATAGGGGTCCCAGAAGAAGAAGAGAAAAAGAAAGGGACTGAGAAAAATATTTGAAGAGATTATAGTTGAAAACTTCCCTAATATGGGAAAGGAAACAGTCAATCAAGTCATCCAAATGCAGATCATCCAAAAAGAAAATCAATAAGGAAACACAAGCTTTAAATGATACATTAAACAAGATGAGCTTAATTAATATTTACAGGACGATCTATCCAAAAACAACAGAATACACTTTCTTCTCAAGCGCTCATGGAACATTCTCCAGGATAGATCATATCTTGGGTCACAAATCAAGCCTTGGTAAATTTAAGAAAATTGAAATCATATCAAGTATCTTTTCCGACCACAACACTATGACACTAGATATCAATTACAGGAAAAACTCCGTAAAAAATACAAATACATGGAAGCTAAACAATACACTCCTTAATAACCAAGAGATCACTGAAGAAATCAAAGAAGAAATCAAAAACTGCCTAGAAAAAAAATGACAATGAAAATGGTGACCCAAAACTTATGGGATGCAGCAAAAGCAGTTCTAAAAGGGAAGTTTATAGCAATATAATCCTACCTCAAGAAACAAGAAACATCTCAAATAAACAACCTAACTTTACACCTAAAGCAATTAGAGAAAGAAGAACAAAAAAACCCCAAGATTAGCAAAAGGAAAGAAATCATAAAGATCAGATCAGAAATAAATGAAAAATAAATGAAGGAAACAATAACAAGGATCAATAAAACTAAAACCTGGTTGTTTGAGAAGATAAACAAAATTGATAAACTTCTAGCCAGATTGATCAAGAAAAAAAGGGAGAAGACTCAAATCAACAGAATTAGAAATGAAAAAGGAGAAGTAACAACTGACACTGCAGAAATGCAAAGGATCATGAGCAATTACTGCAAGCAACTATATGTCAATAAAATGGACAACCTGGAAGAAATGGACAAATTCTTAGAAAAGCACAACCTTCTGAGACTGAACCAGGAAGAAATAGAAAATATAAACAGACCAATCACAAGCACTGAAATTGAGACTGTGATTAAAAATCTTCCAACAAACAAAAGCCCAGGACCAGATGGCTTCACAGGCGAATTCTACCAAACAATTAGAGAAGAGCTAACACTTATCCTTCTCAAACTCTCCGAAAATATATCAGAGGGAGGAACACTCGCAAACTCATTCTATGAGGCCACCATCACACTGATACCAAAACCAGACAAATATGTCTCAAAGAAAGGAAACTGCAGGCCAATATCACTGATGAACATAGATGCAAAAATCCTCAACAAAGTACTAGCAAACAGAATCCAACAGCACATTCAAAGGATCATGTACCATCATCAAGTGGGTTTTATCCCAGGAATGCAAGCATTCTTCAATATATGCAAATCAATCAATGTGATACACCATATTAACAAACTGAAGGAGAAAAACCATATGATCATCTCAATAGATGCAGAGAAAGCTTTCGACAAAATTCAACACCCATTTATGATAAAAACTCTCCAAAAGTAGGCACAGAGGGAACTTACCTCAACATAATAAAGGCTACATATGACAAACCCTTAGCCAACATCGTTCTCAATGATGAAAAACTAAAACCATTTCCTCTAAGATCAGGAACAAGACAAGGTTGTCCACTCTCACCACTATTACTCAACATAGTTTTGGAAGTTTTAGCCACAGCAATCAGAGAAGAAAAAGAAATAAAAGGAATCCAAATTGGAAAAGAAGAAGTAAAGCTGTCACTGTTTGCAGATGACATAATACTATACAAAGAGAATTCTAAATATGCTACCAGAAAACTACTAGAGCTAATCAATGAATTTGGCAAAGTAGCAGGATACAAAATTACTGCACAGAAATCTCTTTCATTCCTATATACTAATGATCAAAAATCTGAAAGAGACATGAAGGAAACACCCCCATTTACTATTTCAACAAAAAGAATAAAATACCTAGGAATAAACCTACCTAAGGAGACAAAAGACCTGTATGCAGAAAACTATAAGACACTGTTGAAAGAAATGAAAGATGTTACAAACAAATGGAGAGATATACCGTGTTCTTGGAATGGAAGAATCAACATTGTGAAAATAACTATACTACCCAAAGCAATCTACAGATTCAATGCAATCCCTATCAAACTACCAATGGTATTTTTCACAGAACTAGCACAAAAACTTTCACAATTTGTAGGGAAACAAAATACCCCGAATAGCCAAAGCAATCTTGAGGGGAAAAAAATGGAGCTGGAGGAATCAGACTCCCTGACTTCAGGCTATACTACAAAGCTACAGTAATCAAGACAGTATGGTACTGGCACAAAAACAGAAATATAGATCAATGGAACAGGATAGAAAGCCCAGAGATAAACCCACACATGTATGGTCTCCTTATCTTTGATAAAGGAGGCAATATTATACAATGGAGAAAAGACAGCCTCTTCAATAAGTGGTTCTGGGAAAACTGGACAGCTACATGTAAAGAAATGAAATTAGAACACTTCCTAACACCATACATAAAAATAAGCTCAAAATGGATTAAAGACCTAAATGTAAGGCCAGACACTATAAAACTCTTAGAGGAAAACATAGGGAGAACACTCTTTGACATAAATCACAGCAAGATCCTTTTTGACCCACCTCCTAGAGAAATGGAAATAAAAACAAAAATAAACAAATGGGACCTAATGAAACTTAAAAGCTTTTGCACAGCAAAGGAAAACATAAACAAGATGAAAAGACAACCCTCAGAATGGGAGAAAATATTTGCAGATGAAGCAACTGACAAAGGATTAATCTCCAAAATTTACAAGCAGCTCATGCAGCTCAATATCAAAAAAACAAAAAACCCAATACAAAAATGGGCAGAAGACCTAAATAGACATTTCTCTAAGGAAGATATACAGATTGCCAACAAACACATGAAAGGCTGCTCAACGTCATTAATCATTAGAGAAATGAAAACCAAAACTACAATGAGTTATCACCTCACACCAGTCAGAATGGCCATCATCAAAAAATCTATAAACAATAAATGCTGGAGAGGTTGTGGAGAAAAGGGACCCCTCTTGCACTGTTGGTGGGAATGTAAATTGATACAGCCACTATGGAGAACAGTATGGAGGTTCCTTAAAAAACTAAAAACAGAACTACCATACGACCCAGCAATCCCACTACTGGGCATATACTGTGAGAAAACCATAGTTCAAAAAGAGTCATGTACCAAAATGTTCATTGCAGCTCTATTTACAATAACCAGGACATGGAAGCAACCTAAGTGTCCATCAACAGATGAATGGATAAAGAAGATGTGGCACATATATACAATGGAATATTACTCAACCATAAAAAGAAATGAAATTATTTGTAGTGAGGTGGATGGATCTAGAGTCTGTCATCCAGAGTGAAGTAAGGCAGAAAGAGAAAAACAAATACCACATGCTAACACATATATATGCAATCTAACCAAAAAAAAAATTGTTCTGAAGAACCTAGGGGCAGGACAGGAATAAAGATGCAAATGTAGAGAATGGACGTGAGGACACGGGAAGGGGAAGGGTAAGCTGGGATGAAGTGAGAGAGTGGCATGTACATCTATACACTATCAAATATAAAATAGGTAGCTAGTGGCAAGAAGCTTCATAGCACAGGGAGATCAACTTGGTGCTTTGTGACCACCTAGAGGGATGGGATAGGAAGGGTGGGAGGGAGACGCAAGAGGGAGGAGATATGGGGATATATGTATATGTATAGCTGATTCACTTTGTTATAAAGCAGAAACTAACACACCATTGCAAAGCAATTATACTCCAATAAAGATGTTAAAAAAAATGATACCCATAAAAAAAATAAATAAAATTATTATAGAATTTACCCCCCAAAAAAAGATGTTACTCCACTATCTTCTGACTACCTTGTTACAAATGAGAAACCTGCCGTCATTTTTATTTCTGTTTGTAACATGCCTTTTTTTTACCCCTTTGGCTGCTTTTAAGATTTTCTCTCTTTGTCACTTATTTTGAGCAATTCGATTGTGATGTGCCTTGGTATAGTTTTCTTTATAAAAAAAAAAAAGATTTAGTTTGAGTCCAAAGGCCAAGATCCAGGATCACTGTTGTTTCAGCTCAAGCAGATAAACTTGAGAAACTTACACTTCTCCAACTTCTTTTTCTATTCAAGGCCTTAGCAGTTTATATGATGCCCATCACATTGGTGAAGGTAATTTTCTTTACTCATTCTACCCATTCAAGTGTTAATCTCTTCTAGATACACCCTAACAGACACACCCAGAAATAATCTTTTACTAGCTATCTAGGCATCCCTTAGCCCAGTCAAGTCAATATGCGAAATTAACCATCAAGTATATATAATTGCATATCTAGAAAAGACAGGCAAGCAACTAAAATTCTATTAGCACTAATTAGAAAGTTTATAAAGCATATACAAGATTATACCAAAAATCAATAGCTTTCTATCAATAGCCATAATCAATTTTCTCCAATACCAATGCTTAAACACAAGTCTAAACCCCACCACATTTTACCTGAGTTATTAAAATAACCTTGCAATAGGACTCCTTGTGTTCACACCTTGGCCCAACAGTTGATTCTCTACCCAGCTGGCAAAGGCATATTTCAAGTATAACTAGACTCTGGATTTAAAACCATTCAGTAGCCTTTCATTATGTTTATATCCCTCCTTTAATCTCTCCATAATATCCTGTTATTTTTATTAATAGCACCCATTTTAACTTTAAAACATACAATTTTTGTATTGTTCTTTAATGCCTGCCTCTAGAATGTATGTTCTATGGTGACAGGAAAAATGATTATTTTATTATTAATATATACACTAAGTATGTAGTAGGACTGAGTAAATATTGGGTTGGCCAAAAATTCATATGATTTTAAGTAAAAATAAAGGACACATTTTTCATTTTCACCAAGAACTTTATTGAACAACATATTCATTACCTTAACAAACTTTTTGGCCAATCCAATATTTTTCTGGATAGATTGATGAAATCTACTTTTTTAAAGATCTTTTATTATTTAGAAGAGTTTTAGATTTACAGAAAAATTGAGAGAATAGAACAGGGAGTTCCATGTGTCCCATATTCAGTTTCCCCTATTTTTAACATTTTATATTTGTATGTTTGTTGCAATTAATGGATCAAAATTAATACAGTTTCATTAACTAAACTCCATACTTTATTCATATATCCTTAGTTTTTACCTAATATTCTTTTTTATGGCCCAAGATTCCATCCAGTGTACTACATTATATTTATTTTTCATGTCTCCTTAAGCTCCTCTTGAGAGTGACTATTTCTCAAACTTTCCTTGTTTTTGATGATTTTGAGGAGTACTAGTCAGGTAGTTTGTAGAATACACATTTAATGGAATTTGTCTAGTGTTTTTCTCATGGTTAGACTGGGCTATAGGTTTTTAGGAAGAAGACCAGAAAGGAAAAGTACCATTTTCACCACATCATGTAAAGTTTACATACCATCAACATTATATTATAGATGATATTGATCTTGATCATCTGACTGAAGTGGTATTTACCAGGTTTCTCCATTGTGAGGGAACTCTTTTTTCCGCTTTCCATAGTGGACTCTTTAGAAGGAAGTCACTATGCACTTTCCACATTTAAGGAGCATACGTATACTCTACATAAATTATTTGGTATTCATTTGCATGAGAGATTTGTCTCTTTCTATGAGGGTCATAATTTTAACTTTAAGAATTATACACTAACAAAGCAGAATAAGTATGAATTTCTTTCTTAATAAAATTAATAGTAGAGAAGGAAAGGAATTAAATACTTTTAGTAGTTGACATAATTGTCAACCTAGAAAATCCAAGACAAGTAATTAATTAATTTATTTTTCCATGTAAATATATCAGTATAGATTGATGGATATTTATTTTATTCCTTTAAATTTGTTAAGGTGTGTTTTAGGCTCCAGAGCCTGATCTATCTTGGGGTATATTTCATGTGAGCTTGAGCAGAATATTTATTCAGTTGTTGTTGGTTAAAGCAGTCTATAGATGACAATTAAATTCAGTTGATTGATGGTGCTGTCAAGTTCAATGGTATCCTTACTGGTTTTCCGTCTGGTGCTGAAGTCCATTTCTTAGGGAGGGATGTTGAAGTCTCCCATATATTTCTCCTAGCCGTTCTATCACTTTTTGCCTCATGCATTTTGACACTCTGCTGTTAGGTGCTTATACATTAAGGATTTGTATATCTTCTTGGAGAATTGACCCTTTTATCATTATGCAATATTTCCCTTTATCCCAAGTAATTTTCCTTGCCCTGAAGTTTGTTCTGTCTGAAATTAATATAGCTATCTCAGCTTTCTTCTCATTTGTATGAGCTCGTGAAAATTCTAACGCCCAATTCCAATTCGGGGGTAGGGGTTTCCTACACACCCAAACAATTATTGGACACTAGCAGAGTGTCCTACAATTCAACTCAGTTAAGACACTATCTACCCAGAGATAGCTTCAGATCCCAGAGGTCAAGGATTCAGTCCTATAAGACTGCCCCACCTACCCAACTTCAGATGCCAGTTGCAAACTCAGGTTGTCACCTGTGCTCTATTGAACCAGCTATAGATCAGAAGTTCCAACAACACCCTCCTTGGGTTTGATTAATTTGCTAGGGCTGTTCACAGAACTCAGAGAAACATTTTAGTTACTAGCTCACTGGATTATTATAAAAGGATGTAACTCAGGAACAGGCAGATGGAAGGGATGTATGGGGCAAAGTATGTGTAAAGGGCACAGAGGTTCCATGCTCTCTCGGAGTATGCCACTCTCCCCAAATCTCTGTAAGTTCAGCAACCTAGAATCTCTCTAAATAGCCTTTTTGGGTGTTTATGGAGACTTCATTACTTAGGCATGGGTGATTGATTCGACCTGTAGCCCCATTCCTCCCCAGAAGTCAGGGGGGTGGAACTGAAAGTTCCAAACCTCTGTTCATAGTTGTTTCCCTGGCACCCAGCACCCATCCTTAGGTATTTCCCAAAAGTCACCTCATTAACATAAACCCAGTTGTAATAGGAAGGGACTTGTTGTGAATAACAAGGTATACTCATTCTTCACCCCTTTACTTGTAATATACATGTGTATTCATATTTAAAGTGTGTTTCTTGTAGACAACATATAGTTGCATTTTTTTGAGGGGTCTGCTCTGAAAATCTCAGTCTCTGAATTTTTGTATTTAAATTATTGATATTTAAAGTGATTACTGATATAGCTGGATTAATACCTGTAATATTGGTCACTATTTTATATTCATTGCCCTTATTCTTTGCTTCTATTTTTGTCTCACATTCTTTTTCTACCATTTTTAGTTTTAACTGAACATTTTATATGATTCTATTTTCACTTCTTTCTTAGCATATCAATTATACTTTTTTTTTTTACCTTTTTTAGTAGTTGCCCTATAGTTTACAATATGCACTTACGACTAATTCAAGTCCACTTTCAAATAACACTATAGCATTTCACAAGAAGTGCAAGTACCTTATAATATTAAAAGATCCCAATTTCTTCCTCCTATTCATTGCATAATTCACTTTGCTTAAATACAGGGTATCAAAACATTGTTGCTATTATTATTTTGAATAATCCTGTTAACTGTAAGATTAATTAAAAATAAGAAGACTACATTTAAAAAAATGTACCTTCATTTATTCTTTCTCTAATATTCTTCATTTGTTTTTGTAGATCTGAGTTTCTCAAATATATCATTTGCCTTCTCTCTGAAGAACTTCTTTTAACATTTTTCCCCCCTGTGGAATCAAGTTCTTTTTTTTTTATTAGTCATCTATTTTATACATATTAGTGTATATATGTCAATCCCAATCTCCCAATTCATCCCACCACCACCACCATCCCCCCCTGCTTTCCCCCCTTGGTGTCCATACATTTGTTCTCTACATCTGTGTCTCTATTTCTGCCTTGCAAACTGGTTCATCTGTACCATTTTTCTAGATTCCACATATATGCATTAATATATTTTTTTTCTCTTTCTGACTTACTTCACTCTGTATGACAGTCTCTAGGTCCGTCCATATCTCTAAAAATGACCCAATTTTGTTCCTTTTTGTGGCTGAGTAATATTCCGTTGTATTATATTAATATATTAATATATTAATATTAACCAGCTGATGAATGGATACACAAAATGTGGTATATCAATACAATGGAATGCTATACAGCAATAAAAATAAAACAAATTTCTGATACATGCTACCACTTGAATGGATCTCAAAAGTATTATGCTAATTGAACAAAGCAAGACACAAGAGTCCACATATTATATGATTCCATATATATGAAGTGTCAAGAAAAGGCAAATTTTTAGAGACAGAAAGTATACAGTTGATTGTATAAGGCAGAGCATGAAAATTGGGATTAATTTTAAATGGAATCAAGGCATCTTGTTGTTTGAAGAAAATGCTTTAATACTGGTTAATTGTGATGCTTCACAGCATGCTAAATCTTCTAAAAATCATAGAGTTGAACACTTGAAATGTGTAAATTATGTGATATGTAAAATGTGCTTCATTATAGCATTTTTCACATTATCCAAGATATGGAAACAACCTAAATGTCAGTTGATGAATAACTGGATAAAGAAAATGGAAAAATATATTTATATGTAAATATATATAAATATATAGTATATAGAAATATATATTATACATACATATATATTATATATTAAATGTATATTATATATATAAAATGAAGTATTATTCACTCTTATAAAAGAGGAAATTCTAACATCTGTGACAATATATAATAATAATGAGGACACTATGCTAAGTGAAATAAGCCAAATACAGGAAAAACAAATACTGCATAATTTCACTTTTAAGTGGAATCAAAAAAGTTGAACTTATAAAATCAGAAAGTAAAATGGTGGTTACCAGGGTGTGGGGTGTGCGGGAAATGAGGAGATATTGGTCAAAGATACAAGGTTTTAATTATGCAGAATGAATAAGTCTGGAGATCTAATGTACAGCATGGTGACTATAGTTAATAGTTCTCTATTGTATACTTGAAACTTTCTAAAAGTGTGGCAACAACACACAGTCACACAAAAGATAACTATATGAGGTAATGGATGTGTTAATTAGCTTGATTGTGGTAATCATTTCACAATGTATTCATGTATCAAAATATCAGAGTGTACACCTTAAATACATACAATTTTTATTTTTCAATTATGCTTCAACAATGCTAGGAAAAATTACAAAATATAAAAGCAAATAATCAAAAACATTAAATATTTTCCACATGCACACCAGATATTTGAGGAATAACACATGCTTTCTAATTAATAGTCACAAGAAATGACAGATCTGTGGAAGGTCAGGGGGGTGGGGAAAGAACTGTGTTATGCAGTCTCTAGTGCTCTCTGTGGTGAAGTTCCAACATCAAAATATTATTGGAGTTTGAGAGTTTTAGCAGACAGCTGCAAGAATCATGCTCAAACATGATTTCCAATACTGTCAATTTTGAGAAACTGAAAAACAAGTTTTAAAATTTTCGGCAGTATTAAACATTTACAATCATCCTTATCTCACAGAGCACCAGGGGCTCACTTCTGGGAGTTCAGATGCAGACTATCCTGTTTTCAAATGATGAAGATTACCATACCTCATGTTATGATCCAATAGCTCCCATGAAATTCAAAAGAATTTTAAGTGTATCTTGTCCAATCTCTGTCATCGCCACATACTCTAACATCTTTTTTTAAAATTATTTATTTATTTTTTTACTTCTGGCTGTGTAGGGTCTTCGTTTCTGTGCAAGGGCTTTCTCTAGTTGCGGCAAGCGGGGGCCACCCCTCATCGCGGTGCGCAGGCCTTTCACTGTCGCGGCCTCTCTTGTTGCGGAGCACAGGCTCCAGACGCGCAGGCTCAGTAGTTGTGGCTCACGGGCCCAGTTGCTCCGCGGCATGTGGGATCTTCCCAGACCAGGGCTCGAACCCGTGTCCCCTGCATTGGCAGGCAGACTCTCAACCACTGCGCCACCAGGGAAGCCCTACTCTAACATCTTGATGAGACTCTAAGTAAGAAGAAGGTGAGAAATGTTCCTCTTAGAATCAGTGGATGAGTTCTGTGAATTTGTTATTGACCTGGGGTTTTTGCAGAGCCTAGATCAAAGTATCCTGTGGAGATGCTTTTCTAAAAGAGGTATTTATTCTCACATAGGGCCATGGCCAGCCATAGCCATCTTTATCATTCCTCAGCGGAATACACAGTCTCCTGCCAGAGAAGGTGGGGAAGCAAAATGTTATCAGCAATTAACAGAGTCTTCAAGAAGTATGTGATTCTGTTATCTAATTTTTTCCAGAAAAAAAAAAAATGGCCAAAGCAAGTTGTTGATACACATTCTTTAATATTTAAATGGATAAACTCATATCACAGCTCAGTTTGTTCTTATACCAGGGGTACTCAAATCCTGGCAAGTCCACCAGGAAATAGTATCACTTAAAACTGACATTGTTTTGGCTTGAGTCAACCAACCATTAGATAAATGATATTTGTCATTTTTTCGTGCAAAGTAATGTTTTTAAATCCCTGTCAAGCATTATTAGAGTTTTAGGTACTGTAGATTTACCTAAAGTTGTCTTTGAGGAAAACCTTTGGTCTTCCATAAAGATATATTAAGTATTACACAAGTTTCCAAAATAATATTTTCACTATCAAAAAACTGATATTCAATAACTGCAAATCTCAATTTGATTAGCAATGTAGATTCTCAAGTTCAAGCTCAAATACTTTTGCTTTTAAAAGAAAAATTATTTATTTTTCTCAAAATCCTGACCAAGAAAACACATACTTGAGTAATAAAATACTTAAAAATGTTTCTGAAACCAGAAGTAGTTTGCTGCTTAAAATGTAGCCTACTGGCAGTGTAGGTCCTCAAACTTTTTCTTTCCCATCTGTTACAGAATAAGTAGAACAAAATTTAGAAACTTTTCTAGCATCTTGAGGGAATAACCGTTGTTTCTGTTGAATGTAATCACTTAAAAATAGGACTTCTAGTCGCATGTATTTTTTATCTTATTTTTATAAAATATAGGTTTTAGAAGTACTGGAAAATGTGTCATTTTACCATAAAAATGGGTTGAGAAGAGTGTTCTGGAAAGGATCTGAGGTTTTGGTAACAATAAGAATTTCCTGTTTGCAGATGACCTCAATGATATGCAAATGAAATGGGAACTTTGTTTTTTTGTTGATAATTCTTTAAAGTAGAACATCTCTTTGTTTAATTGTAACAGTGGCTAAAATGAAACCACAGCTTCTACAACTGTGAAAATGTAAACCTCTTGGCAAGAGATCCCAAGCATCTGAATTGGATTGGGTAAGTACAGGTCATCATAGGTGACTCTAATGGGGAGGGTGGGCTGGATAAAGGTTTAGGGTTCTAAGCACCCAAGTTGAAGAAATCAAGAGATATCAGGGGTTCTAAAGATAGCTAAGATCATCTTGTTAGTCTTTCTGAGGCACAGAGATGGTAAGTAATTGCCCCAGGTTAAACAGCAAGTCTATGAGTGTCAGAAGCAGAGTTAAGTCTGGACATTCAGCACACACCTATGTGCACCCCTCTTCTGATGCTTTCTCAGCCCCTGGGGACTTCAGGGATTTGAGGCATCTTATTCCTGACCCTCTCCCTGGATCAACTTTTGAGGGTCCCTATAGATTCTCTGTACATTGTGCTCATGTATATACATGTTCACACATGTGGGCACACAGGTACACACATGCCCCAGCCTCAGCTCTCATGCCCTACACCCCCTCCCTGGCTGCTGCTGGTATCTGTTTCTCCATACCTGGCACTCAGGGCAACATCTTGGACCCTGCTTCTTACCTTGCCCAACCCCAGCCTGAACCCTCTAAGCAGACCAGCTACCTTGGCCAGGACAAGGTCTGGTCTCACTGGTCATGCCCTCCCTGCTCCCAATTAAACTGGGTTTGTGGAGGCGGAGACAAGATGGCAGAGTAGAAGGATGTGAGCTCACCCCCCCCCCATGAAAACATCAAAATCACAACTAACTACTGAACAACCATCAGCAAGAAAATGCTGGAACTTACCAAAAAATATATCCTACATCTAAAGACAAAGCCGAAGCCACAACGAAATGGTAGGAGGGGTGCAATCACTATAAAATCAAATCCCATAAACACTAGGTGGGTGACCCATAAACAGGAAAACATTTATACAACAGAAATTATCCCACAGGAGTTAAAGTTCTGAGCACTATGTCAGGCTCCCCAGCCTGGGGGTCTGGCACTGGGAGGAGGAGCCCCCAGAGCACCTGGCTTCGAAGGCCAACTGGGTTTGAATGTAGGAATTCCACAGGACAGAGGGAAACAGAAACTCCACTCTTGGAGGATGCACACAAGGTTTTGTGTGTACCAGAACCCAGGGGAAAAAGCAGTGATCTCATAAGAGACTGGGTCAGACCTACCTGCTGGTATTGGAGGGTCTCCTGCAGAGGTGGGGGGCAGCTCCGGCTCACTGTGGGGACAGAGACATTGGTGGTGGTAGTTCTGGGGAGTACTCATTGGGGTGAGTCCTCCTGGAGGTCGCCGTTTTCTCACCAAGACCTGACCCCACCCAACAGCCTATAGGCTCCAGTGCTGGGATGCCTCAGGCCAAACAGCCAACAGGGCAGGAAAACAGTCCCACCCATCAGCAAACAGGCTGCTTAAAGTCTTCCAGAGCCCACAGCCCTGCTAAACCCACCCCTTGTCACGGCCCTGCCCATCAGAAGAACAAGACCCAGCTCCACCCACCAGGGGGCAGGAGCCAGTCCCTCCCACTAGGAAGCCTGCACAAGCCCTTTAGACCAGCCTCATCCACCAGAGAGCAGACAGTAGAAGCAAGAAGAACTACAACCCTGCAGCCTGCAGAACAGAAACTGCAATCATAGAAAGTGAGACAAAATGAGACGGCAGAGGAAATGTCCCAGATAAAGGAACAAGAAAAACTCCAGAACAACTAAGTGAAGTGGAGATAGGCAATCTACCCAAAAAAGAATTCAGAGTAATGATAGTAAACATGATCCAAGATCTAGAAAAAGAATGGAGACACAGATCAAGAAGATACAAGAAATGTTTAACAAAGAGCTAGAAGATCTAAAGAACAAACAAACAGAGAAGAACAATACAATAACTGAAGTGAAAAATACACTAGAAGGAATCAATAGAAGAATAACTGAAGCAGAAGAATGGACAAGTGAGCTGGAAGACAGAATGGTAGAAATCACTGCCACAGAACAGTATAAAGAAAGAAGAATGAGCACAGAAACGAAGACCCGACACAGCCATAAATAAAAATTAAAAAAAAAAAGAAAAGAAAGAAGAATGAAAAGAAATGAGGATAGTCTAAGAGGCCTCTGGGGCAATATTAAAGGCGCCAACATCCACATTATTGGGGTCCCAGAAGAAGAGAGAAAGAAAGGACCTGAGAAAATATTTGAAGAGATAATAGCTGAAAACTTCCCTAATATGCGAAAGGAAACAGTCACCCAAGTCCAGGAAGCACAGAGTCCCAGGCAGGATAAACCCAAGGAGGAACACGCTGAGACACATAGTAATCAAACTGACAAAAGTTAAAGACAAAGAGAAAATATTAAAAGCAACAAGAGAAAAGCAACAAATAACATACAAGGGAATTCTCATAAGGTTATCAGCTGAATTTTCAGCTGAAATGCTACAGACCAGAATGGAGTGGCACACTATATTTAAAGTAATGAAAGGGAAGAACCTAAAACCAAGAATACTCTACCCAGCAAGGCTCTCATTCAGATCTGACAAAGAAAGAAAGTGGTCTGTTTCTAAAAATATCAAAAACACAACAAAACAAAACCTAATAATTAATTCTCCAAATCACTAATTTGCCTAAAATATAATTCTGAGTGTTTTGGCATTTACTTTTATGTTCCATTCAATTTATACATAGTTTTGAATTTTTAAAATAATTTTAGCCATTGCATTTATTAAATGTATTGCTTTAAAGCATTTAAAATGCTTATATTTAGCAAAGATAGATTTATTTTGTATAACTGGGACTCTCTTGTCAACTGAAAAGAAAAAAGCACAACCTAAAAGCTGATAATTATGTTTTATTTGGCAGGCTTGCTGAGGACTTCGACCCGGGATGCAGCCTCTCAGATTGCTCTGAGGGACTGCTCCAGAGGTAAGGGGGGAGCCAGGATATACATATGGGAAGATGCAAAATCTGAGCTCACTGAACTCATTCCTTTGATATGCACCTTAGCTATCTAGGGCTGGTATCCTGTTCTTTCCCATCCTGAGTCCCCTCAGGGTGCAAGTGGGGGGAGGCGGCTGCAATGGCTGATGTCTTAATGGCCATCCACACTCTTTTTGAACACTGTATCTTCTTAGAGCACTTAGAGGAATTTCAGTGAGTTTACATAAAGGCTATATTAAACATTTAATTCTGTTTTTAATTTTATTTATATTTAAGATCAATAAATATATTCAAATTTCATCAAAGGTAATTTCTTTTGCACCAAAAATGTCATCCAATGATTCTTCATTGTAAACTGGCTGTAGGTGCAGTGGGCACAAAGGGAGTTTTTAGTGGGAACTCAGCCCTGCTGAATAAGTTTAATTTCCTCTTTAACTTTTTTTGTTGATTTTGCAGTAACTCCCTGACTTACTTGTGTAACCATATTAGAGATTGTGCTTAGGAATTTTCAGAGTCACTGACTAATTTTGCCTAAATCCTCAGCAGGACAGGAAACACTTCACCAGGGTAGTTGTAGTAGTCAAGGGAGCATTTTATGTTATTGTCCCCTTTGCCAGTTACAAACATTAAATTACAAAGCAGTACACAGTACTCATTCACCCTTTCCAACACATACACACAAAGGAAAAGCAAACAGTGTCAGTGATTGATGGCATCTATCACTTAAAGTTGAAAATCAGTGATGCCTGCGTTGTATCCACCCCTTCTAAAACATTTAAAACACGTTCTTGCCTGAGGTTAGGTGTTAAATCTCATTTGATTAGCTTCTTGTAAATATCACTGCAATGAGTAATAGTATGAGGGATGCTTAGCTCTTTTTTGAAGATAGATATGTTACTACCATATGAAGAATGTCTCCTTTGTAAAACCACATTTATGTTTGTCCAATTTCTTGTTCAATGAGCATATGGTAATCTTGTTTAGGTAATTAGTTTCACTGATCAGTTTCAGAAAAAAATAATGCTATTCTCTTTTATTAGGCATTGAAAACAGATACAACTTTCTTTTTATGTTTCGACAGCTCAGAAGTGTAAGCCAGATATACTATAATAATAATAACCATAGTTAATACATCTGATGTATTTATTATCTATCCCCTGAGGTCTAATGTTCTTGCATTCCAGTCATCAGAGGGCAATGCTCCTCTTCTATACATTTCTTCAACCTTGTCCATCAATCATACAATATCAATGAATGCACTATTATTACACACTCCCTGCTGTTTTCCTTTCTGAGTAATTTACTATGATCCCACAGTGTAACTTTTTCACTTAGTTCTCTCTAAACAGAATACATTAATTCCTTAAAACAGTTAAGGAACAAAAAAAGTCTAAATTTTTGAATGTGTAAAAAGTATGTTTTAGTTTAAATAGGTAGATTTCATATCCAGGAGAGAGAGAGAGTATGCAGCTCTCCATATACAAACCAAAAAACATCAAACAGACATTTTGAATAGGGTTAGCAACAAAAGGATGATGTACCCAGCTGTGATATTATCTGTCCTACAATCCAAATATTTGTTAAGGATTGTTCAGAGCTACTGCAATTGCCACAGGGCATCTTTTGAAGGCTCTATGAATTCTTGTAGCACTTCTTTAAATTTGAGTTATAAAAATACAAAAATGATACACAAGATCACCAAACCCATATTATATATTAAAATTTTACATAAACTGAGCATCTTGAACATGGTATTCCCACATAGAACTGCTTAAATACTGAAGAATATGAGCTAAAACTATTTCCTTCTTCCTGTTTCTGGGTCTCAAATGTGAATCTTACTCTATCCAATGAACGTGTATCAGTACTTTCAAAAATCATGAAGAAGATTTTCAGTCTTTTCATTCTTGGGTTTTATTACTATTTCTCTACCTATTTCTGATCTTAACTCATAGATATTAACCCATTGTGTTACTCATTCTTGCACGTGGTGTTTCTTTTTCTACCAGGCACCACATCTCTATCTCTTATAACTCCATGATTTCCACCCTAAGTAGTAGGGTTTCTAATTCTGATTCTGACAGCAAGATCCTTCATACTGGTACTTGTTTGAATGGTTCTTCCAATGGACGGAGTGAAGGATTCTGTAAAACTTCTCTTCATTATTCCTAAACATCTTCCATCTTTTAATTTAAAAATTTGACAACCTCAAAACATGAGCTGATTGTGGAGAAAGATTTCTCTTTTTTCAGACTTACTGTGTTTAAACTTTGCTTTTAACATTGACTTCTATATTATTTAGAAGAGTAAGGCTTCATCTCCAACCGCCACTGAATAAGGTTTAACATTACTTCTAACCTTACAAGAGCTCAAACAGATAGGGTCCCTATTGTGAGCCACATAAAAATATTTTCAAGGGGAAAAAAAGAAACACAACTGTCTCCTCAGCATCTGGGAGCCCTATGACTGGAAAGGATGCAAGTTTGAATGGAATGTGTCTGGCTACTCAGCCAATGCTCAAGTTAGACTGAATACTGACAAGGAATTTATGATGTGTTGGCTGCCATTCAAATAAACCTGGAAATCTCAGCGGCTGAACAAAATAGAAAAAAATTTCTTACTAGTGTAAAATCAAAAATGGTCTTAGTTGGTGAGTGGCTTTGCTCTCACCAGCTTTCAAAGACCGAAGTCTTCTCCAATCTTTGTACTGTTTTCTCTAGGACTTGGGATTCCTTGACATTCACTCAGTGAGTGAGAGTAAAAAACAGTGGAGAAGGTATACCTATTTTTATAATGCTTAGCTAAAAGTGAGACACAAAGATCCACTCATTTTCTATTTGGAAAATGAATCACATGACTCCAATAGATGCAAAGACAGCTGGGAAATGTAGTCCAACCTGGACAACCACATCTCCAGAACTCTGCATACTGAAAAGGGAACACAATTCGGTAGTTAGATGCCTTCTCACCTATGCACAGGAAGTAACTTTTTCCAACTCCTTAATTTTATAGGTGAGAAAATGGAGGCCCAGCAATGTAAATTATAAGTCCAAAGTCACCAAGATAAGTGCTTGCAAATATAACTGGGAGTCACTTACTCTGTCTCTCTGTGTGGCATTCTGAAAATCTTCATGGTGCATAATCGTGGGTAGGGCGTGCGCTCAGTCCTTCAGTGATAACACAGTTGCCTGGGAATTGTGATCTCATGAAGAATGAGAACTGAGCTGAAAGAAAGAATACAAGTCATAACTAGGATGAACATATAATTTATATTTCAAACTGGGACACTTCTGAGATTGTCATGGGCAAATGAGAAAAAAAAAAAAAAAAAAGGTTTCTTTTCCCAGCAAAATTCACCTGGGAAGATTTTGTAGCAAATACTTCAAGGAGAGAGTTGATAACATATAGGATTTTTTTTCACTTTCTAGTCCCAACTGAACAATTATGATATATTTGTATGTCTTCTTGAGAAGAAATTCTTTCCTGTTGACATATCAATTGACTGAAGGGACTCAGAAATATAATTCTAAAAAAAACTGAAAATAACTTGAAAGAACAACTGCTATAGAAAAAAGAACTCATGTTGAACGTAATTCTGAACAAATTGTTTCCCCATTGTATCTACAAATTTCAAAATGATCTCTAAGAGATGATGGTGAAGATGAGAGAGGCAAGGGTAGAAATGGAGAATCCACATTTTATCTTCAGTGTCCAAATCACCCCAAATATACGAAGTCTTTTAAATATGGGACAACAGTACAGAAAAGATATTTGATAAAAATGTACCTTTCTGTCATCTTTTCTGGGCAAACTTCCCCACATGCCATGCCCTGCAGCACAAAGAACTTCCCCCTCATAGCTTTGTAAACATTTGCAATTCCCTGTGGAATGCCAACTGTAGCTAACATATGGTGCTACCCACAAAGTAGTCCAAAATGACTGCCCACACACATAAGTTCACTTTAAGCTGTCTTGTTATTCTAGTTTAATGATGTAGGGTTGGCTAACTCCTGTGATATCTTCCAGCAGGAGAGACAACGGCTCGGTTTCAAAATCTTGTTTCAAGCACATTTTTAAAACACATTACACCATCATCTGTATCAATTTCGCTCTGCCATCCCCAGTTCTGATCGGATCTCTGATATAATTCCTGTTTGTAGATGTTGACTCTATACAGCTGAATGTGCTGTGCAAACATCATCTATAGACAGCCTGGGAGTCACCATCCACTCAAAAGAGATGGAGGAGTTTGAGCCTCCACTTGGCACTGGAAGAAGCAGTGACTTTCCGTAGGTATCGGATTGTTTTCCTCATTTCACATCATTTGTAACTGTGTTTATGGAGTTTTAAAATTAATAATGTAGTTTTATCAAGACATAATAATTCTTTTTCCTAGCATAAAGACAATGGATGTCTAGAAATGTTGGATTCCTCATTCTGTGCCAGCACAGTGTGATAACAGCGACGTCAGTAGCACCAAGGACTGTGTATCACGGGCTTAGTCTGTACCATACCTGGTCTTAGTGATTCGAGTATTAGTTCTTTTAATCTTCCCAACAAAAATCCTGTGGGTTAGGTGTGATTACCAGCTCCATCCTATTGTTGAGGAAAATGAAGTTAATTAAATTTCCTAAGGTTATTCATCTAGTAATAGATTAAAATAGATACATATATGAACATACACACATTTATATATGATAAATTATACATATCAGAATATATACATGCATATACACATATATATATTTCTAGTGTGTGTGTGTATATATATACACTTATATAAATATGTATATAGTCTGATATTTATCTGTTCCACTTCTATGAAAACTTTCCCTGTAATTCTAACCACAATTTCCTTTAACTTTTGTTTACAGGTTATTTCTTAATTTCTTTGTTCATTAAACTAAAGCTTGTTTTGTGTCCCCTTCGGTTTTACAGTGGGGAGCGTAGCATCTCTAGAATGTGCATTTCACTGGTGCCAGGATCCTTGTCTTGTTCATTACTGACAACATCTATGGTAGCCCCTCCCCCATGCAATAGGCATTCAATATTCAATTAACATGATTTGAACAAATTCATAGTCACTGTTGTTTCCAACCCCATCCTCCCACCCCCACATCCTGGAATTGTATGCTGCAGGTGAAAAAAAGTACCACTTTGAAAAATCAGTGGATAAAGTTTGAGAAAAATAATCCTAGCTCAGTCCCTGAAATCTTTATTCTTCAGGTTTCTTATCTGTACTATAAGGGTGCAACCAACCTCAGAGGACTATAAGAACCACTATATAATTGTATAACAAATGTGAAAATGTTCTCTAAACTGAATCATATCAATAAATTTGCATTATTTTATGATTGCACCGACTGTGGCTAGTTTTAGATATTTCCTCCCAAAGAATAGTATTAACATTATTACTATCCAATACCTACTCGTAAAATATTTAATTCTAATTAAGAAGAAAAGTTATAAGCATGGTGTATGGAAATATGGGCAATATAAGAGTTACATGATGAGGACTTCCTTGGTGGTGCAGTGGTTGAGAATCTGCCTGCTAATGCAGGGGACACGGGTTCGAACCCTGGTCCAGGAAGACCCCACATGCCACGGAGCAACAAAGCCTGTGTGCCACAACTACTGAGCCTGTGCTCTAGAGCCCGTGAGCCACAACTACTCAGCCCTCGTGCCACAACTACTGAAGCCCGCGTGCCTAGAGCCCGTGGTCCGCAACAAGAGAAGCCACAACAATGAGAAGCCTGCGCACCGCAACAAAGAGTAGCCCCTGCTCGCCGCAACTGAAGAAAGCCCGCGCACAGCAACGAACACCCAGCACAGCCAAAAATAAGTAAATAAATAAATTAAAAAAAAAAAAAGATATACATGATGAAAAGTGACACCCAGATGAGGACCGTCATAAGAGTGGACCCGCTAAAGAGCAGGATCCAGCTCAAGCTCCTGAAAGGTTGTCGTCAAGGCAACGCCAGGTACTGCTCATCACGCAAAGAGGCTGGGCTGGGAACACAGATCCCAAGGCCCTAGGTCACAGACCATTTAGCAATTTGCTTTAGGGACTCCACTCTCAGCTTTAGTCTTCTCGACTAAGAGTGAAGGAGTAGAGAGGAAATGCCAGCACACTTTCTGCTATGGCTAACTTCTGTGATGTCCAAACTTGCTTATTTCCATCATAATTTCAACATGAATAAATTCCCTCCCTTGGCATTATAAGAGATGATAACCCCAAATCACAATCGTTTATGATCTTATGACTTTAACAAGTCAGATACAAAGTCAGTTTTCCCTTTCGAAGCCAGGAGAGCAGGTAAGCTCATGCCCAGAGGGGAAGCAAAGCCATCAGCCCCGGCTGGTGCCTGTACCTGTGATGTGGGCTGTTCCTCCCAGGCACTTTAAGCCCCTTGGCCGCATGCTGTCTGTGGAGATGGGGAGAGTGAGACCAGTGATGACAAAATTCTCCTAGTACACGTTTCCTAAGATTTTCATTTATTTTTATAAAGTTCATAAATGCTGTATCAGGAAGTATTACTTACTGAGTATCTATTTCTCAGACATCGTATTTAATACGTTATATGTGTTTTCTCTAATTTTCATGGCATTTCTTAGATGAATAAATCTGTTTAAGGATGCTAAACTGAGGTTCATGGAAGTTAATATATGTATAAAAATTCACACAGCAAGGAAGGGCTAGGGCTGTGGTGCCCATGCCAGTCTTGAATGGCAGAGGGAACGATTCCAGGCAGAGGCTGGAAAAGGAGAGTTTGCTCTGAAGGTGATGAAGTTTAAGCTGCATCTCCCCTCACCTTCATACCTCTACTCCAGTGCCCCAGGATGGGCCTTAGCAATCAATGCATTTCCATGGTCATGTGTTTTGGTAAAATAAGTGGATATAAGGTTATCCTTCTTAGTGTGCCCACCTGCTTCCAAACTTTATAAGCTTTAGAGTTCACAAATCATCGATGTGCCTCTGCCCCCCCAGTGTTCCAGATCCGTCACAGGCTCACAGGCACAAGCACAGGCGTGCCTGCATGCATATGCACACGGTAAGACTAACCAAAGGCTCTGAGCACTTAGCCCATGCGTGGTACAGTTCTACTCTCCTGTTGTTACACTCAAAGAACTTCTTATTTACTGAGTGAGAACCAACCAGTCGATATACATGGGAAGAGGGTATGCAACCATACTTAGAGCAGTCAGGTAAAGTTTCCAGATATTCAGATTATTTATGGATTGTGTTCTTCTGTGGATTACTATTTATAAATGCAGTATTTTACATCCTCATATAATTAAGCAAGAATGGGTAAGGAATATAACTGAATACTATATTTTTTGGTGGCTTAAACAACACAAGTTTATTATAATTCCGTAGGTCAGAAGTCCAGTGTGGGTCTCAATGGGCTAAAATCAAGGTGTTGGCAGGACCGCATTCTTTTCTGGGACCACTAGGGGAGTATCTGTTTTTTTCCTTTTTCAGCTTCTAGAGGCTGCCCATATTTCCTGTCTTGTGATCCCTTCTGGCAGATCAAGTCGTTCTCACACTTCCAGTCTTTCCTTCTTCCATTTACTCATGTGATTAGACTGGGCCCAGCCAGGTAATTCACAATAACCTCCGCACCTCAAGTTCCACATCTACAAAGTTCCTTTTGCCATGTAAAGTAACACATCTACATATAACAGGGATTAGAATGTAGACATATGTGGAGGGTGGATTTGATTACTATTTTTTTTTTTTTAGCAAACAGATTGCCTTCACATAACACAACATTTCAAAATTAATTATTTAAATATAATTTAAAAGAATATTCATTAAAACTAATGTTCTTTTAAACTACTATGGCGGCTCTGTTCTAGGCACAGAACTTTTAGTTTTAGTTTTAAACTTTTGGTAAGTTAAATCAATCTATTGTGTTGCCTTACTGAATTTATCCCCTCTAGATAACATTTTACTGTGATCACCACTTATTACAATTATTTCACAACGTACATGTGTGATGCTGAAAAGAGAAATCTGGTCTATATAATCAAACAGGAGAATGTAGGACAGAGGGGCTTTTTGGATTAATAATTAAGAAACCCTCCATTTTGTCTGGAAGAACCAAATTACCTCAGTCTGAGACATCCTGAATATTCCCTCCACCATGGAATAGGTGACTATAGTTGACCTTTATCTCTGCTTAATACATGGTCTCCATGTGGGAGAAAGGGGGCCATGAAGGTAATTCCTAATACCCTGAAAATAAATCTCCAAGTTTTTCTTAAGAATTTTTCAGTTGCAGTGTTAAGATCCCACAATAGACCACACATCTGGCTCTTGTTCTGTGAATCCCCACTGCTACACAGAGCAACTATTACAGGGGAGATACTAAACCATCCTGGCTGAGCCGTCGCAGTGTAGGATGACAAATGAAAAGGAGAGTTGAAAGAGCCATCTGTTTTCCTTACATGACACCCTGCACAACATTTGTAATGGGATTAACATTATTCTTTCCAGGCTGAGTCAGGAGTGTCCCTGCTTTATCTGCAAAGGTAGTCCAGTTAATTTGTTTTCCCTGTGATAGATGTACGATTGGATTTAAGGCCATCTTGGGGAATCAGATGTGCACACCCAGGATAAAAGAGCAGCTTTAAGAATTATGAGCAGATGGAGGGAGGGGCAAGATGGCGGAAGAGTAAGACGCGGAGATCACCTTCCTCCCCACAGATACATGAGAAATACATCTACACGTGGAACTGCTCCTACAGAACACCCACTGAACGCTGGCAGAAGACGTCAGACCTCCCAAAAGGCAAGAAAATCCCCACGTACTTGGGTAGGGCAAAAGAAAAAAGAAATAACAGAGACAAAAGAATAGGGACGGGACCTGCACCAGTGGGAGGGAGCTGTGAAGGAGGAAAGGTTTCCACACACTAGGAGCCCCTTCGTGGGCAGAGACTGCGGGTGGCGGAGGGGGGAAGCTTCGGAGCCACGGAGGAGAGCGCAGCCACAGGGGTGCGGAGGGCAAAGCGGAGACTCCCGCACAGAGGAGCGGTGCCGACCAGCACTCACCAGCCCGAGAGGCTTGTCTGCTCAGCCGCCGGGGCGGGCGGGGGCTGGGAGCTGGGGCTCGGGCTTCGGTGCTAGCCGGGAGGGAGTCCGGGAAAAAGACTGCGGCTGCCAAAGAGGCAAGAGAATTTTTCTTGCCTCTTTGTTTCGCGGCGCGCAAGGAGAGGGGATTCAGAGCGCCGCCTAAACGAGCTCCAGAGACGGGCGCGAGCCGCGGCTATCAGCGCGGATCCCACAGCAACAGGGACGCAGAGGGAAAAACGGAGAGATTCCCGCACAGAGGCTCGGCGCCGAGCAGCACTCACCAGCCCGAGAGGCTTGTCTGCTCCCCCGCCGGGGCGGGCGGGGGCTGGGAGCTGAGGCGCGGGCTTCGGTCGGATCCCAGGGAGAGGACTGGGGTTGGCTGCGTGAACACAGCCTGAAGGGTCTAGCGCACCACAACTAGCCGGGAGGGTGCACGAGAAAAAGTCTGCAGCTGCCGAAGAGGCGGGAGACTTTTTCTTGCCTCTTTGTTTCGCGGCGTGCAAGGAGAGGGGATGCAGAGCGCCACTTAAACGAACTCCAGAGAGGGGCGCGAGCCGCGGCTATCAGCGCGGACCCCAGAGACGGGCATGAGACGCTAAGGCTGCTGCTGCCGCCACCAAACAGCCTGTGGGCGAGCACAGGTCATTCTCCACACCGCCCCTCCCGGGAGCCTGTGCAGCCCGCCACGGCCAGCCTCCCGTGATCCGGGGACAACTTCCCCGGGAGAGCGCACGGCGCGCCTCAGGCTGCTGCAACGTCACGCTGGCTTCTGCCGCCGCAGGCTCGCCCCGCCTCCTCCGTACCGCTCCCTCCCCCTGGCCTGACTGAGCCGGAGCCCCCGAATCAGCTGCTCCTTTAACCCCGTTCTGTCTGGGCGGGGAACAGACGCCCTCAGGGGACCTACATGCAGAGGCGGGTCCAAATCCAAAGCTGAACCCCGGGAGCTGTACGAACAAAGAAGAGAAAGGGAAATCTCTCCCAGCAGCCTCAGAAGCAGCGGATTAAAGCTCCACAAACAACTTGATGTGCCTGCATCTGTTGAATACCTGAATAGACAACGAATCATCCCAAATTTAGGAGATGGACTTTGGGAGCAGGATATATTAACTTTTCCCCTTTTCCTTTTTTTTTGTGAGTGTAGAAGTGTATGCTTCTGGGTGAGATTTTGTCTGTATAGCTTTGCTCTCACCGTTAGTCCTAGGGTTAGGTCCGTCCGTTTTTTTTTTTTTTTTTTTTTTTTTTTTTTGGCTTAAAAAAAATTTTTTTTCCCTAATAAATGTTTTCTTAATAATTTTTTCCTTATTTTCTATTTTTAAAAAAAATTTTTAATAAGTTTTTTCATATTTTTTATTTTAAAAAATTAAAAAAATTTTTTTCTTAATAAATTTTTTCTAAATAATTTTTTCTTATTTTTAGTATAAAAAATTAATAAATCTATTTTTAAAAATTAAAAAAAAATTTTTTTCTTAATAAATTTACTCTTAATAATTTTTTTTCTTATTTTTTATTATAATTGCTTTATTTTATTTTATTTTATCCTCTTTTTTTCTTTCTTTCCATTTTTTCTCCCTTTTACTCTGAGCCGTGTGGATGAAAGGCTCTTGGTGCTCCAGCCAGGCATCAGGGCTGTGCCTCTGAGGTGGGAGAGCCAACTTCAGGACACTGGTCCACAAGAGACCTCCCAGCTCCACGTAATACCAAACGGCGAAAATCTCTCACAGATCTCCATCTCAACATCAAGACCCAGCTTCACTCAACGACCAGCAAGCTACAGCGCTGGACACCCTATGCCAAACAACTAGCAAGAGAGGAACACAGCCCCATCCATTAACAGAGAGGCTGCCTAAAATCATAATAAGGCCACAGACACCCCAAAACACACCACCAGACGTGGACGAACCCACCAGAAAGACAACATCCAGCCTCATCCACCAGAACACAGGCACTAGTTCCCTCCACCAGGAAACCTACACAACCCACTGAACCAACCTTAGCCACTGGGGACAGATACCAAAAACAACGGGAACTACGAACCTGCAGCCTGTGAAAAGGAGACCCCAAACACAGTAAGATAAGCAAAATGAGAAGACAGAAAAACACACAGCAGATGAAGGAGCAGGGTCAAAACACACCAGACCTAACAAATGAAGAGGAAATAGGTAGTCTACCTGAAAAAGAATTCAGAATAATGATAGTAAGGATGATCCAAAGTCTTGGAAATAGAATAGACAAAATGCAAGAAACATTTAACAAGGACGTAGAAGAACTAAAGAGGAACCAAGAAACGATGACAAGCACAATAAATGAAATTAAAAATACTCTAGATGGGATCAATAGCAGAATAACTGAGGCAGAAGAACGGATAAGTGACCTGGAAGATAAAATGGTGGAAATAACTACTGCAGACCAGAATAAAGAAAAAAGAATGAAAAGAACTGAGGACAGTCTCAGAGACCTCTGGGACAACATTAAACGCACCAACATTCGAATTATAGGGGTCCCAGAAGAAGAAGAGAAAAAGAAAGGGACTGAGAAAATATTTGAAGAGATTATAGTTGAAAACTTCCCTAATATGGGAAAGGAAATAGTTAATCAAGTCCTGGAAGCACAGAGAGTCCCATACAGGATAAATCCAAGGAGAAACACACCAAGACACATATTAATCAAACTATCCAAAATTAAATATAAAGAAAACATATTAAAAGCAGCAAGGGAAAAACAACAGATAACACACAAGGGCATCCCCATAAGGTTAACAGCTGATCTTTCAGCAGAAACGCTGCAAGCCAGAAGGGAGTGGCAGGATATACTTAAAGTGATGAAGGAGAAAAACCTACAACCAAGATTACTCTACCCAGCAAGGATCTCATTCAGATTTGATGGAGAAATTAAAACCTTTACAGACAAGCAAAAGCTGAGAGAGTTCAGCACCACCAAACCAGCTTTACAACAAATGCTAAAGGAACTTCTCTAGGCAAGAAACACAAGAGAAGGAAAACACCTACAATAACAAACCCAAAACATTTAAGAAAATGGGAATAGGAACATACATATCGATAATTACCTTAAATGTAAATGGATTAAATGCTCCCACCAAAAGACACAGACTGGCTGAATGGATACAAAAACAAAACCCATATATATGCTGTCTACAAGAGACCCACTTCAGACCTAGAGACACATACAGACTGAAAGTGAGGGGATGGAAAAAGATATTCCATGCAAATGGAAATCAAAAGAAAGCTGGAGTAGCAATTCTCATATCAGACAAAATAGACTTTAAAATAAACACAATTACAAGAGACAAAGACGGACACTATATAATGATCAAGGGATCGATCCAAGAGGAAGGTATAACAATTGTAAATATTTATGCACCCAACATAGGAGCACCTCAATACATAAGGCAAATACTAACAGCCATAAAAGGGGAAATCGACAGTAACACAATCATAGTAGGGGACTTTAACACCCCACTTTCACCAATGGACAGATCATCCAAAATGAAAATAAATAAGGAAACACAAGCTTTAAATGATACATTAAACAAGATGGACTTAATTGATATTTATAGGACATTCCACCCAAAAACAACAGAATACACATTTTTCTCAAGTGCTCATGGAACATTCTCCAGGATAGATCATATCTTGGGTCACAAATCAAGCCTTGGTAAATTTAAAAAAATTGAAATCGTATCAAGTATCTTTTCCAACCACAATGCTATGAGACTAGATATCAATTACAGGAAAAGATCTGTAAAAAATACAAACACATGGAGGCTACACAATACACTACTTAATAACGAAGTGATCACTGAAGAAATCAAAGGGGAAATCAAAAAATACCTAGAAACAAATGACAATGGAGACACGACGATCCAAAACCTATGGGATGCAGCAAAAGCAGTTCTAAGAGGGAAGTTTATAGCAATACAAGCCTACATCAAGAAACAGGAAACATCTCGAATAAACAACCTAACCTTGCACCTAAAGCAATTAGAGAAAGAAGAACAAAAAAACCCCAAAGCTAGCAGAAGGAAAGAAATCATAAAGATCAGATCAGAAATAAATGAAAAAGAAATGAAGGAAACAATAGCAAAAATCAATGAAACTAAAAGCTGGTTCTTTGAGAAGATAAACAAAATTGATAAACCATTAGCCAGACTCATCAAGAGAAAAAAGGAGAAGACTCAAATTAATAGAATTAGAAATGAAAAAGGAGAAGTAACCACTGACACTGCAGAAATACAAACGATCATAAGAGATTACTACAAGCAACTCTATGCCAATAAAATGGACAACCTGGAAGAAATGGACAGATTCTTAGAAATGCACAACCTGCCGAGACTGAACCAGGAAGAAATAGAAAATATGAACAGACCAATCACAAGCACTGAAATTGAAACTGTGATTAAAAATCTTCCAACACACAAAAGCCCAGGACCAGATGGCTTCACAGGCGAATTCTATCAAACATTTAGAGAAGAGCTAACACCTATCCTTCTCAAACTCTTCCAAAATATTGCAGAGGGAGGAACACTCCCCAACTCATTCTACGAGGCCACCATCACCCTGATACCAAAACCAGGCAAAGATGTCACAAAGAAAGAAAACTACAGGCCAATATCACTGATGAACATAGATGCAAAAATCCTCAACAAAATACTAGCAAACAGAATCCAACAGCACATTAAAAGGATCATACACCATGATCAAGTGGGGTTTATTCCAGGAATGCAAGGATTCTTCAATATACGCAAATCAATCAACGTGATACATCATATTAACAAATTGAAGGAGAAAAACCATATGATCATCTCAATAGATGCAGAGAAAGCTTTCAACAAAATTCAACACCCATTTATGATAAAAGTCCTGCAGAAAGTAGGCATAGAGGGAACTTTCCTCAACATAATAAAGGCCGTATATGACAAACCCACAGCCAACATTGTCCTCAATGGTGAAAAACTGAAACCATTTCCACTAAGATCAGGAACAAGGCAAGGTTGCCCACTCTCACCACTATTATTCAACATAGTTTTGGAAGTGTTAGCCACAGCAATCAGAGACGAAAAAGAAATAAAAGGAATCCAAATCGGAAAAGAAGAAGTAAAGCTGTCACTGTTTGCAGATGACATGATACTATACATAGAGAATCCAAAAGATGCTACCAGAAAACTACTAGAGCTAATCAATGAATTTGGTAAAGTAGCAGGATACAAAATTAATGCACAGAAATCTCTTGCATTCCTGTATACTAATGATGAAAAATCTGAAAGTGAAATTAAGAAAACACTCCCGTTTACCATTGCAACAAAAAGAATAAAATACCTAGGAATAAACCTACCTAAGGAGACAAAAGACCTGTATGCAGAAAATTATAGGACACTGATGAAAGAAATTAAAGATGATACAAATAGATGGAGAGATATACCATGTTCTTGGATTGGAAGAATCAACATTGTGAAAATGACTCTGCTACCCAAAGCAATCTACAGATTCAATGCAATCCCTATCAAACTACCACTGGCATTTTTCACAGAACTAGAACAAAAAATTTCACAATTTGTATGGAAACACAAAAGACCCCGAATAGCCAAAGCAACCTTGAGAACGAAAAATGGAGCTGGAGGAATCAGGCTCCCTGACTTCAGACTATATTACAAAGCTACAGTAATCAAGACAGTTTGGTACTGGCACAAAAACAGAAATATAGATCAATGGAACAGGATAGAAAGCCCAGAGATAAGCCCACGCACATATGGTCACCTTATCTTTGATAAAGGAGGCAAGCATATACAGTGGAGAAAAGACAGCCTCTTCAATAAGTGGTGCTGGGAAAATTGGACAGGTACATGTAAAAGTATGAAATTAGAACACTCCCTAACACCATACACAAAAATAAACTCAAAATGGATTAAAGACCTAAGTGTAAGGCCAGACACTATCAAACTCTTAGAGGAAAACATAGGCAGAACACTGTATGACATAAGTCACAGCAAGATCCTTTTTGACCCAGGTCCTAGAGAAATGGAAATAAAAACACAAATAAACAAATGGGACCTAATGAAACTTAAAAGCTTTTGCACAGCAAAGGAAACCATAAACAAGACCAAAAGACAACCCTCAGAATGGGAGAAAATATTTGCAAATGAAGCAACGGACAAAGGATTAATCTCCAAGATTTACAAGCAGCTCATGCAGCTCAATAACAAGAAAACAAACAACCCAATCCAAAAATGGGCAGTAGACCTAAATAGACATTTCTCCAAAGAAGAGATACAGATTGCCAACAGACACATGAAAGAATGCTCAACATCATTAATCATTAGAGAAATGCAAATCAAAACTACAATGAGGTATCATCTCACACCAGTCAGAATGGCCATCATCAAAAAATCTAGAAACAATAAATGCTGGAGAGGGTGTGGAGAAAAGGGAACACTCTTGCACTGTTGGTGGGAATGTAAATTGATACAGCCACTATGGAGAACAGTATGGAGGTTCCTTAAAAAACTAAAAATAGAACTACCATATGACCCAGCAATCCCACTACTTGGCATATACCCTGAGAAAACCATAATTCAGAAAGAGTCATGTACCAAAATATTCATTGCAGCTCTGTTTACAATAGCCAGGACATGGAAGCAACCTAGGTGTCCATCATCGGATGAATGGATAAAGAAAATGTGGCACATATATACAATGGAATATTACTCAGCCATAAAAAGAAATGAAATGGAGGTGTTTGTAATGAGGTGGATGGAGTTAGAGTCTGTCATACAGAGTGAAGTAAGTCAGAAAGAGAAAAACAAATACAGTATGCTAACACATATATATGGAATCTAAGGGAAAAAAAAAAAAAAACAAGAGGTCATGAAGAACCTAGTGGCAAGATGGGAATAAAGACACAGACCTACTAGAGAATGGACTTGAGGATATGGGGAGGGGGAGGGGTGAGATGTGACAGGGTGAGAGAGTGTCATGGACATATATACACTACCAAATGTAAAATAGATAACTAGTGGGAAGCAGCCGCATAGCACAGGGAGATCAGCTCGGTGCTTTGTGACCACCTAGAGGGGTGGGATAGGGAGGGTGGGAGGGAGGGAGATGCAAGAGGGAAGAGATATGGCAACATATGTATATGTGTAACTGATTCACTTTGTTGTAAAGCAGAAGCTAGCACACCATTGTAAAGCAATTATACTTCAATAAAGATGTTTAAAAAAAAAAAAAAAAGAATTATGAGCAGAATGTTACAAAAGTAATATTTTTGCTGAAGTCATTTGGTCAAGAGAGAAAAAGCAACTGATATAAAGCTGGATGTCCCTTGTAACAGAATCATGGTAACCTGACCTGTTGCTTTTGTGTATCCGTACGGAATGAGAGCTTGATCCTTAAATTCAGATGGGCTATGGTGAAACGTGAATATGCTTCCTCCCCAATAGAAAGTTAAATGATCATTTGTACTCTAACAACAACATTCTCCGTTCCTCAGAACCCTGTCTCAATTAAGCCAGAATTCCAACTCCCTTCATATTAAGATACAGTGATGTAACACAATACAAAACAATATATACAGCTGTTAAAAAAAATTCAACTGAGTACATTTGAAAGATCTAATTGGCTTTATTCAATGCTTCATGAATTGGGCAGTATCCCCTCTAGCAGATGGAAAGGAGCTGTACAAAATGAAAGACATTTATAGTCAGAAAGGATTGGGAACAAGGAAGTTATACCAGCAAAAAGCAGATTGGGTGTGGCAAAGTCGCTTTCCTTTAGGGGATGGCAGGTGTCTAGTAGTTCTGACCAGGTGATTCCTAACTGACTGGTTTAGGATTCCATTTCTGAGAGAGTCGGAACTGAAATTGTCTCCATTTGGTGATGTGGGGCTTAGCATAAGTGACTCCTTTTTGGGCCCACTGTCCTATTTTTAACAATCCTAACCGCTTTCGTTCAGACTCAGCCTGAGAGATGTAATCAAAATTTAAGGCATTGCTACTCCCAGCTACTGCTCTGAAGTTCTAGCAGCTTTTGCTGAATCTCTCTGTGGTAGTCACAGGTCACAATGTTTTTTGCTGAATCTCTTTGTGGTATTTACAGGTCACAATGTCAGGTTCACATTCTAAGTTGGTCATTCTCTCTGTTCCTTTTCTGACAGTTTAGTCTGAGGGAGATTATTTGCTTGGTGGTTAACAGCTGTAAACATGCATTTAAAGTTTTTGAGAGAATACAGTGCACCAGAGAGACTATTCTGATTATTAAAAACAGGGTAATTTCCAATATCTGGAGTGCACTTTGGATCCATGGTCTCCAGGACCCAAATCAATCAAAATCAAACAAGTCAAAGAAAGACTCCTTTGAAGCAGTCACTTTCTTAAATCAAGTGGCTTGTTCAATGATCTTATGCAGCTGAGTCTCAACTTCCCCAGAAGGTTAATCCAAGTGCAGCAGGTAGTGACGGCCACAGCACACACACTTCCCTGCTCAGCTCAAAGATAATCAAGGGCTGTCTTGTTAACAAGAACACTTCAGCCAGAGAGTCTAGGAATTTTTATTGGGCAGCTATTGCTTTAGCAGTAGATTCTGCAGTATCTTCAAGAATTAAGGAGAGGTTTCTGATCACAGCCTCATGTGCACTCACTCCTTGTCAGGGCAGTAGGGTTCAGTCAAAGGGAGCTAGTTTTGAATCATGAATGCCTCTCGGTAATTCCTGTTTGAGTCTATGTTGAGGCTTAAGACTGGAAAGTTGACAGGCACGGAGGCCAATAAAATCTGAGGGCCCCTAGACCAGACACACACTTTTATTCTTGTTACCATTGCCTGGTGTCCCTGCCTTTGTACAGAGCCGGACACAATTGTCCTCAGTTTTGGGGCTGTTAACCAGAGACAGAGAAAAGGATCCCCAGGGTTAGGGAGTCTGACACGATAGAAAGGGAGCTGGGTTTGTTCCAGAGAAACTGAAGCACTGGGCATCAGGGAGAAGGTTGTGAGCAGCAAACTACAGAATCACCAACATTGTGGCAAGTCTAAGTTGTTCAGAGGCTGGATTACCCCTCTTGGCAATGGTCTGCGATATGTGAAGAGTGGCATTATCTTTCTGGGTCAGAACAAGGAAAAAGCTGGACAAAAGAATCATAAAGACCTTCATGATGTAACAATTAGGAAAAGGATGCTCAGAAAGGGAAGGAGGGGGAGTTCCCTAGCAGTTCAGTGGGTAGGACTTGGCAGTTTCACTGCTATGGCCCCGGGTTCAATCCCTGATCAGGAACTAAGAGGATCCCATAAACCACGTGGTGCAGCCAAAAAAAAAAAAAAAAGGAAGGAAGAATGAAAAGAAACATAAGAAACATTCTTGATCCTCTTGAGCTGATGTCTTGGAAGGACGCAGTCTACCTCAATAACAGCTACTCCTCTTCCTAGTCACTTTGATTTTGAGGTCTTGTGCAGTTCCTAGAGTCTGAAGGAGCTGTTTTTACTTGGGAAATGTAGACCCAAATTTCAAGTCCCTGAAGTTTGGCTGCTGTCTAGGTAGTGAGGAGGACCAGATATAATCCCTTCCAAAGACATTCAAGGGCAGTCTTTGTTCTTAGTGATTCCAAAACAGAAAGGTGGGAGAAAATTGGAAATATTACTTTGGAGAGTCATAGCCAGATATGTGAGGAAACTAGAATAATTCAAGATCCAGTCCAGATTACACATATATAACAAAACCTTAAAGACAATTAACAGAATTAGAATCTAATATCTACAAAGGTGCGAACATAATTTTCTCTCTACAATCACCCCCCATTTTTTTACCAAAGACAATTCCAGTAAAACTAATTTTTTGCATTAAAGGTGATCTGATTACTTACATAAGTGCAGCAAGAATAGTACTTAACTGTATAAGTTCTTTTTAAGACTGCATTGCTGGAACTTTTGTTTTAAAGAAATCTCAAATTGATCTCTTAAAAGCTTCTGAGGCCAAGATGTTGAACCAACATTTTACCTGCAATAACTATAGTTTGGGTGAATTCCCCTCTTCATGAGGTCCCCAACATATCGTGAGGTTCCTGGGCCTGCCAGGAAGTGATTTTTCTTACTGACCTGGTAAGACTCTTAGGAGCCATAAACAAGGTACCAGCCAAGTTTTCCAAGGAGCTTTAAGCTTCATAAAGTCACCTTAATTTCTTATAGCTGTGTGGTCATATTCAAGTCTATGTTCATTTCTCTCTAATATGACATTCCAGTCAAAGCCTTGACAACATAACCACTGCTTCCAGTTGTGTCCTGTTACAAGGAGAGCAGATTCTTGTCCAACTTATGAAAATGCTTAACTACATCACCATGAAAAGGATAATTAAGGGTTTCCAAATTCTGGGGGGGGGGGTCAGGTAGGGAGAAAAAGTAAACATTTACAAAGGTATACTTTATCATATTCGGTCCTAGATAGCTTAAGAGAAAAGTTTTCCTTAAATGTGGAAAAGCAAAACATTAATGAACCAGCAATGATTCAAACAAAAAGTCATAAAAATTATCATTATGCTCCTATGTTCATTCAGCCCAATGTGATTAATACTTGTTTTACTTGAATCCAGTTTTTCTATGAGTTCTGTACATTTTTACCACAGTTCAGTTTTATGGTCTTAAAGTTATCAGAAACCTGTACTTGTCAAAATTCTTCCCATGAATCTCCTTGAAAATAAAGCACTTTTGTAAGAACACTTTTGCAAAAGCATTAGAGTAAAATAATAGCTTTTTGTAAATGACAAAGGTTTAAAAATGGCTATGGATAAGGGTCTTATGAGAGTGTATCATAATGAAATTGACAAGGAAATTTGGTTATTTCTGTGATATACAACATTTTAAGTTAATAACTGGAATTATGGCTGATAACAGTATAATAGGACATAATATTTCTAGAAATTCCATACAATTTCTACAACACATATTAATAATGTGTATTTATACAAATACAACACAATTATTGTTTTTATTTGATAATGCTTCCTATGTAATTTAAATAAGCCTAATTAGTTTAACACCTCTCTTTTCATAAGGAGAGAAAACAAATCTTTTATTTATTTATTTATTTATTTATTTATTTATTTATTTATTTATTTATTTATGGCTGTGTTGGGTCTTCGTTTCTGTAGGAGGGCTTTCTCTAGTTGCGGCAAGCGGGGGCCACTCTTCATCGCGGTGCGCGGGCCTCTCACTATCGCGGCCTCTCTTGTTGCGGAGCACAGGCTCCAGACGCGCAGGCTCAGCAATTGTGGCTCACGGGCCTAGTCGCTCCGCTGCATGTGGGATCTTCCCAGACCAGGGCTCGAACCCGTGTCCCCTGCATTGGCAGGTAGATTCTCAACCACTGCGCCACCAGGGAAGCCCGAAAACAAATCTTTTGAGACATTTCAGGGCCCCTCTGAAAAATCTCAAAGGTAGTTCAAGGTCAAAAAAACTTTATATAAATATTTTTTAGGGGGAGCTTATCAAAAATATCTATTTGGTAATATTATGCATATTTTCATATGCCTGTTGCTCATCTTTATGATTTCTCTGGAAAAATGTCTATTCAGATTATCCACCCATTTTTTAATTGGATTGTTTGGGGTTTTTTTGCTATTGAGCTGTATGAGTTCTTTATATAGTTTGGATATTAACCTTTTATTGGATATATGATTTTCAAATATCTTTTCCCGTTCAATAGGTTGTCTTCTTATTTTGATGATGGTTTTCTTTGCTGTACAGGAGATCTTCAGTTTGATGTAGTACATTTGTTTAGTTTTGCTTTTGTTGTCATTTTGTTTGGATTCAGATCCAAATAAATATCACCAAGAGAGAAGTCAACATCACTGATCATCAAGGAAATGCAAATAAAAACCACAATGAGATATTACCTCACACCTGTCAGAATGTCAGTTTTCAAAAGGAAGAAAAATAACAAATGTTGGTGAGGATGTGGAGAAAAGGTAACCCTCCTGTGCTGTCAGTGGGAATGTAAATTGGTGCAGCAACTATGGAAAACAGAAAGGAGATTCCTCAAAAATTCAGAATAGAACTACCGTATGACCTAGAAATTCCACTTGCGAGTATTTATCTGAAGAAAACAAAAACACTAATTCAAAAAAGATATATGCACCTTTATGTTCATTGCATTATTTATAACAGGTAAGATACAGAAGCCACCTAAATGTCTAGCAATGGATGAATAGACAAAGATATTCATTAGCCTTATAGAAGAATGAACTCTTGCCACGTGCAACAACATGAATGGACCTAGAGTGTAAATTGAAATATGTCAGATAGAAAAAACAAATAATGTAAGATTTCACTCATATGTGAAATCTAAAGAAACAAAACAAACAAACAAACCAAACCAAAACCAAACAAAACTAAAAAATACAGAGAACAGATACGTGGTTGCCAGAGGGGAAGAGGGTTAGGGGGTGGACAAAGTGGGTGAAGGTGATCAAAAGGTACAAACATTCAGATATAAAATAAAGAAGTCATGAGGATGTAATGTATGACATGGTGACTGTAATCAATAATTTACTGTATATTTAAAGTTGCTAAGATAGTAAATCTTAAAAGTTCTCATCATAAGAAAAAAAGTGTTTTAACTTGGTATGATGACAGATGGTAACTAGACTTATTGAGGTGATCATTTTGCAATGTATACAAATGTCAAATCATTATGTTGTACAGCTGAAACTGTATGTCAACTACATTTCAATAAAAAATAAATACATTTAACAAAAGTGAAAATAGAAGATGTTAAAGGCAAATACAGAAGGTTACATGGCTGTGAGCAAACCTTAGCTCTTTTGATGTTGAGAAGACTGGGTTTTCTAAGTAATCAAAGACCTGATAAAGTTAATGTGAAGCACTGTAAATTATTTTGGCAAGACACAACATCTTTGCTGCTTAGGTGGATAACTGAAATGTTTAAAACAAACAAACAAACAGAACAAAAGCAAAAACAAAACCAAAACAAAACAACTTTCACCATCTGTTATCAAAAGCAGACCAAAAGTCCAAAACTTCTTTCTTCTTTTAATGGAGAGAAAACCAAAATCTAATTTTGTGCCAGTGTACTTTTGATATAAAAACTTAAATAAATTCATCCCAATCTTATGCAGCTTGACCATGCATAAAATTCCTTTCCTAAGATCCCTTTACACAAAACTTCTACAACTTTGTCCTATGTTTCTTTTTTCTTTCCTTTTTTTCATTCTGCAACAATCATTCTACTTCCGTTAACTACATTTCATAAATAGTTGCTTCCTTTCACCTCTATTATTTCTAAGTAGTTTTAATTACATGGAGAGATTAGAATTCCTAACCTTTAGAATTCTTAATTCCTAGTGAAAACTAAGAACTAAGAAGTAAGTAATTGCGGATTGTCTCTTACATTAGCGTTCTGTGGATTTGCAGACTTACAAATATATTTCATAATTTCTAGAAGTATATTCTTTGTCATAGTAAATTTTTCAAGGTGACACAAAACATATTTACTAATACATTCAAATATCTTAAGTTTCTCAGTAATAAGAAGCCAAAAGTAGATAAGCCAATATTCAGTACTTGTTTCAGTATTTTATTTTATTTGGAAATAATCTCCATATTCAATGATCATCCATTATTTAATTTAACTTAGCAAAATTCTAAGGTTTCAAGTTCCCAAAATATTTGGGGAAACTATTTAAGTTTAATACCCTAAAATATAATTACTGCTGAAAATTTCACCTAAAAATTATTATCCTACTTTCATCTATTTAACTCACTTTTTCCAAACAATTAAGTTGAGAATACCCACAAAAACTTCATGAGACATTAGACGAAGTCAGCCATCAGTCCAAACTATTTTTCTTGCTCACAAATTTCATAACAGAAGTAGCATGAACTTATTTGACTAATAAATCCAGGCAGGATAAAAATTGTATGTCTGCATTATATTCAGTGTTGATAACTATAAAGCCATGTCTATTTTAATTAAACTAAACTTAAACTGGCTTTTATTTACCAAAGATTATCCATGTTCATATGAACTTGAAAAAACATTTGGTTTAGTTTCAATATTTCTGAGTCTAGAAATACTTAATTTGATAATGATTATTTTTCTTTAAGCCAATTAAGTAGAGCTCTTTTACAAATTAACTTCTGCAATACCATCTGGAGGTAGAAAAATATCACACATTTACAACACACATATATAAACACACATAAATATACAGGCAGTTGCAAACAGAGACTTTCCATTCTAAAATTTTAGCCATGTGACAGGTAAGGTAATGCAAAACTCATTAGTTTATAAAATAACAGTTAAATCCAAGTTATGTTCCTGGCAGATGGAATAAATTAAGATTACCTGCTCAGATGGCCAAAGTTTTTTATTAATATTTGTGGAGAAGACAATTATGATTTTTTATTTGTCTACGTTTCAGATAGACTCCCCTGTCCCTTTTTTCTGATGAGCGTTACTGCTCTGAAGTTTGCATTTCAAAGATATGACCTATATAAGAGTTCTTGGAGAAGAACAGGTAGAACATTTACATCTAAAAAGCGCAGAGAAAAATGCAGGATCTTCCAAGAAGGGGTTTGTTTCATAAGGCCATAATTTTATAATACCTACAAGCCTTTTGAGATAAATAGGGTAGGTTTGAGGATTGGTAAAACGTATAGGTGGGCTTTGAATTGTTTCTGAGCCACACATCTCTGGTCCTATAAAGACTTGATGTGTAAGACATGGACAGCTGTTTTTAATTTTTCAAAGAATTGGGTTTCAACCTAAATGACTTCAAAAGGACTGACCTATTCATCCAACTACATTATCTTAAATTTACTTCTTTATATACAGGAGAAGATCTTCAACTAGAATGGAAATCAAAAGATCCTTATGTTCTAGATATAGAGCTTTGTCTTTGGAATGCCCCCCACGCCCCACCCCGGCACATTTACCTTAGGTGAGGAGGCCTAACAAAGTTCCTGTCAGACTCTGAATATCAGCTTCCAATTTTGCCAACTTCTGTCCATAGAGCTACTTAAAAAAAATGTTTTCAAATATTTTGTCAGGTTTCAGCTAAAGTAGTAAATATTCCTGGCAGTATTGAACAACACCCTTGGATGCAAGAGGGGTCCCAAAAGAGGGTGCAAAGGATAAAATCCTCCCAAAATGTAGAGCCACTCCTGAAGAGACCCAAAAAAAAGAAAGACTTTGGCAACCCTACAGAGGGCTGGCAGTGGATTGGTAGGGCCCTAGTCATAAATGCAGTGCAACCTACATTTCTGTCTGGCCATATTTTTACTGTAACTTCAGTATCTCCCAGAATTTGGCAAGGTTTTCCATTAATTTTAGTTTTAGTTTCCATTAATTTTAGTTTCCCCTTGGCTATCTAAGGGAATTACTGGTAGCAGTATACCAGAGAACTGCTCAGAGCCCCATCACCTGGGAGGAGCCTTTATGAGGACCTTCCTTTGAAGGTAAATATGAGGGCATTCAAGCTGGTGTCAAAGGATTTGCACAAAACCTTTGAGGGTAATATTTTTTTCCAGTTTCTCAGTTGATTGCAAAAGAGACATTGATTTCTGGGCCAGTGTTTTAATGAGGGAAACCTTGGAGGGTGCAATGGGGGAGGTCCAGGTGTTGCTTTAGGTACTGTCATCTCTTTAATTTTCATTAGCCTTTTAATTTTTAATGAAGCTATTTTGGAAGCTTGAAGACTTCTGGAGACCTTCTGCATATCATTTAAACTGGGTATCCCATTCTGTGTGTTTGCTCGGGGAACATTTGCTTTTAAGTACATTTCTTCACAGAAAGATCTTGTCTATTTGGGATATTCCCCATAATGGGCATTGTGTCAATAATTTTAGCTTGTCTCTAGTAAGATTTTGTCATTTTTGTAGATATCTACAGCTTATGGGGCCACAGCTCTTAGACGTAAATTAAGCAAGTGTGCCAGAAGGTGGAGCACTAAGTTTTTGGAAATTGAGGATTCCATTTCTTTACCTAAGTCTTAGGTTTCTTGGTGCCAAAATTAACACCTAAGAGGGATGTGCCTCTGGGTTGGGAATTATAAGGTCTTTTACAGCGTACTTCATTGCATGGACATTTCCTTGAGGTCGGTGGGTAACCTAGTGACAATCTAACCTGTTTCATGACCAAGTTATCCTACCACAGGAGCCTTAGAGTTTGGTGTCAAGTGTTCTAACAGCTTTTAAGTCCTCGTCTTGTACCCACCAATTTGGAACTTTTGGCTTTCTAGATTCCCATGAGCAAAAACTTTTACCTCATGTGCACATTAACACAACAGCAGTAACCAAAGAGATATTTTTGCAAATTGGCCAAGTAAAGGTCCCAGGTGCACACCATCAGCAGCTTCCAGTGTGGAACTGGGTACTGAATCAACAAATCCCAACAAGGGACTGAGCCAGCAGACTCTAACAAATGGAACTATAGACTGAAGCAAGAGCTAAGGGTTTGGGTTCCAGGTGGAACTGTCTTCCAGCTCAAGTTGACCTGCTCTGGACGGCAAAGCCAATTAAGTCAGGAGCTCAGTGCAAAACATGTGCACCTCAGAACTGAGAGAAACTTACCCACAGCTTTCAGAAATGGTGATGAAGACAAAGAACTCTAAGGGTTCAGGGGTACCATTCTTGTTTCTCGTTGTCCTGAAGCCATCAGAAGTTTCCTTTAGTCCCACCACTGCCACCAAAGCTGTTAAAAAATAGAATTCAACTGAGTAAATTTCAAAGATCTTATTGGCTTTATTCAATGATTCATAAATCAGGCAGCATCCCATTTAACAGATGGAAAGGAGCTCCAAGGAGCTGTACAAAATGAAAGACTTTGATAGGCAGAAGGGGGCGAGACAAGGAATTTACTAGCAAATGGTGGATTGTTAGTGGCAAGGTCACCTTCCTTTAGGGGATGGCCAGGATCTCTCAGGCAGATGACCTCACCTGTGCTGACCAGGTGATTCCAAATGGATTGGAATTAATCTTGGTTTGGTGACATGTGGCTTAGTGTAAGTGTCTCCATTTTGGGCCTGTTGTCTTGGTTTTTACACTGCCCTTGTTAACAATTTACAAAATGAGGTTAACTCCTATATTTGTAGTATGCCTTGGTTACCAATTCATTATTTTAAAATGGAAATGAGTAATGTATTAAAATCTGAGACGTCTATTGCTTAAGTCTTAGCAGACATTTTCTTTGTGGAGACAGGATGATTAATAATATTGATCAGCGTAATTTAAATACCAGAGGGTAAATATTTTAGGTCACATGTTTTGGTGCACTATTTTTACAAATGTTGCTGGAGATAAATGAGTGTATTTTACATACACAAAGTCTATATAAATTTTCTAAGCACTGAAATATGATTAGTTTTAAATCCTTTATGACCTTAATGTGAACATTTAAAAATCTCATTAGCATTCTCTTGGTTTTCAGATACTTTGAGGAAAATTATTTTACAAGTTTCTTTTAAACAGGATTTGACAGAAAAAAAATCATATTGCCTTAAAAATGTAACATAGAAAATCTGAGGCATATCAGTACATATATTCCTGCTTTGATTTATTAAAACATAAATATTTTAAATATAGTTGAAGTATAGTAATTATCATACAATCTATAGTTGGAGCCCTACTAATTTTGTGATAAACACATTGAAAAAAGTAATCTCTACTTTCATCCTCCAAGCCCTACTTCAAATCTGGTCTTTGATTCTCCTTTTCCTAGAATTTCCTGAATCATCTAATCCAATTTGGAGACTTATTTCCTGAGCCATGATAGTAGAGTAGGCTTACTTGTCATGCATTTAATTACCCCATACTTGGTTCTTTCCATTTGGATTTTATCTTCTCTTCTATGTCCCTCTCCCAATGCAAGCCGACAGGGATCATGTCATCACAGAACCTGAATTAGAACTTGCTAAGGGTGTGATAAATAAATAAATGGTCAAATGAATGAATGAACATACATATAAATAAATATATGCCCTAGGAGGGGTATAACTCAGTCACTACTCCTGTTTCCATGCATTTGCAACCTTGTACATGTCTAAATTAAACAAAATAATAATGAAATGCAAATCAGAGTAGGGCTAATTGTTATGAAATATTCAAATATTGATAAACTCTAAACATTTCATAATTCTTCTCTTTCTAAAGGAAAGAATGTATGGGCATCTTGGTCTGTCACTGGAGGACTTCTATGGACCCTTCCTACCATAACTTAAAATCCACAGATTTTACCACATTTTCATCTTTCCTCAACACACTAATGTCCTCTCTTCACTGTTTACACATACATGATAAAACTGTTTGTTCCGTTTTAAACCTCATAATACTTAATTGGTTAAACTTCAACCCTTGTTAAATGCAAACACCCATCAACCATGTACACATACCTACAGAGCTCATGATGATTTCCTATCTTACCTACTCAAGAGAAGCAAAATATACTGTAACAAAATGTCTCTTTGGCATATTAATCATATTGAGCTAGTTATTTTTAAGAAACAGCAGATACAGATGAAGTTCTGAAAACTGAGTAGATGTTACTCTTTTGTAAGAAACATATACATTTATAAAGGAAATCTTCATTTGTAATGGTGTATCCTTCTCTGTACCAGGAAGGGAAGGATGACTTTAAATTACAAGAAACTCTGCATGACAACCTTACCCTTTTTTACTGTGTTTCTCTTGATAACCTACCATTATGGTCCTCCTCCACCCCCCCACCCCCACCCAATATCTTTAGTCTTTAGTTAAAGATGATATTTGAGGTAGTGGTTGGGGCCATTTTGAGGATTTACTCAGTTTTCCTGGGTCTATCCCATGTATATAAGAGGTGTACGTGGTATCAATATCAAACTTCCGTTTGTTTTATTCCTGTTAATTTGTCTTTTATTACTGGACGATCTCAGTCAAGAACCTAGAAGGGTGGAGATAAAATTATTTTTCCTCCCCCACACTATGAAAATTAAGCAATCTGAAAAGAACATCCACAAATTTTTCCCATTACACTTACCACTTACCATCATATGACACCTTACACTTTGCCAATTATTCTGTTGTTCTATATATATATATATATTTATAATATTTATAAATATTATAAATTTATATAATATTTACATTTATATATATATATATATATATATATATATATATATATATATATATATTTAATGTCCACATTTGTAGGAAAAGCCAATACCTCTACTTGTGCATTAAGCCCATTCTTTCATCCTTGTCTTTCATTGTGGCAAATCCCCATTCTCTGTCCCTCATCATTGACTTATCTTTCTCAATTGGATTATTCCCATTAGCACAGCAAGTTGCTGTCATATTCCTTGTATTAGTTTGCTATTGCTGCTATGACAAATTACCACAAGCTGAGTGGCTTAAAACATCAATTTGCAATTTTACAGTTCTGGAAATCAAAAGTCTAAAGTTTAGGTGTTGATGTGGCTTGTTACTTCTCAAAGTTTAGAAGAGAATCCATTTATGTGCCTGTTCCAGATCCTAAAAGATGTCTGCATTTTTTTTTTTTTTTTTTTTTTTTTTTGCATTTTTTGACTCATGGTCCCTTCCTTACATTCCTCCAGCCTCTGCTCTGTCATTACATTTTCTTCTTATGACTTTGTTTCTCCTGTCTCCCTCTTCTAAGTATCCTTGTGATTACATTGAGTTCATCCAGATAATCCAGGATAATCTCTCCATCTAAAGGTCTTTAACTTAATCACACCTGCAAATTGTGTGTTTGGTAAAAAAATATGTTAGGTAGCAGATTGACAGGTTCTGGGACTTAGGACTTGGACGTCTTTGGAGAGCCATTATTCAGCCTATCACATCTATCATCCCCAAAGAAAAACACATCATCTCTTGATCCCACCTCTCTTGTCATAGCCCAATCTCCAAGTCATTCTGGACATCAAAATTCCTCAACAAAGTTGTCACTACTTTCATTGTCTAATTCTTCTCTTACTTTTTCTGGAACCCATTTTAAACAGTATTTTTATTCCTACCATTTCATCAAACACTTGCTAAGTTTGTCACCAACATCAGCATTTCCAAATCCCACCGTCAACCTATCTTCTGACTAGACCTATCAGTAGCATTTAACATAGGCTATATATCTCTTCTTTTGCAACTTGTTTTAGGAATTTGCATTGTCCTGTTAGTTCTCTTATTTTCTTAGTTTTCTGTAATGGTTTTTCTCCTTAGCCCCTTAACTTTAAAGTATCTCAGAGCTAAATAGTTAAATCATTCATCTTCTCAATCTATATTCCTAAAATGATCTCATCCAGACTTAGAAATTTAAACACCACTCATGCTGAGAACCTAATACTGAGCTTGAAGGTCCCTAAGAACTCTGGAATCTTCTTTGACTAACAGATTTCCAGATAGAATATCCAAAATATAACTGCCTCATCTTCTCCTCCAAAAAATGCTGTAGTTGGTGCAAACTCCATTCTTCCAGTTTCTTATAGAAAAACATACTCATTTTTTACTTATTTTCTTCCACTTTCACAATGCAATCATTTAGAACATCTTCTGGTCTCCAACTTCAAATGAGATCCAATACCTGGACACTTCATTACTCCCTCCAAGCCTCTATCATCCCTTGCCTGGATTATTGCAATAGTCTCTGAACTTGTCTCCGTGTTTCCACCATTTCCCCTTTAAGACATTGTCAATATTGCATATGGAACATTCTTTGTAAATATAAAGTCAGATCATGACATACCTCTACTAAAGTTTCTATAAGTTTTCCCCATATCATGCAAAAAAGTATTAGTAAAATTTTTTCTTAAGGTATACAGGGCTTGAAAAAATAAGTAAAAATTCGCATGATATTTCTACAGGTTGATGAGGACTATACCTATTTCTCTGTGTCTTTTGCTTGGTCTTCCCCAGCCACATGAACAAGACACACTTCCTCCTTGCATAGAAAACTCTTCCTCCAGGTATCTCTAGGACACACTTACTTCAAATCTTTTCCTTGATATCACCTTCTCAATGAGATCTGTCTCAAACACTGAAGGGTAGCACAATATGGCATCCCAGAATATGCCTCTTTGGCCTGAAGATTAATTTGAGATAATTATTTTTGAGTAACAGCAGACACACTCTGAAAACAGAGTAGAAGTTTGGCCTTTTGTAAAGGAAATTTACATGTATAAAGAAAATCTTAATTTGTAATTGCCTCTCACTTTGTACCAAGAGAAGGATGACTCTAAATCACAAGAAACTCTTATCAATGGAGAAGATAGATAGGACTTAAATGTGTATAACAAACCTTACCCTGTTTACTGTAACTGCTCCCCTCCACAAATATATTTTATTTTATTTTTTTTGTCTTTTTTGTCTTTAGCTGAAGACAGTATTTAAGGTGGTAGCTTGGGCCATCTTGGTCAGTTACTCAGTTTTTCTGGGTAAGTCCCATGTATGCATGAGGGATACATGGGAATAAACTTCTATTTGTTTTTCTCTTATTAATCTGTCCTTTATTACAGAGGGCCTCAGTCAAGAACTCAGAAAAGTAGCGGAAAAATTATTTTTCCTTTCCTACACTACTAATTATTTTTCCTTTCCTACACTACTATACCTAAAATTTCAACCTTCTCCCACCCTCACTCTCTTTCATAATGTTTATCACCTTATACTATGCAGCATTTAATTTACTTACTTTGTTTACTGTCTGTATCCATGAGGACAAAGATTTTTATTTGTTTTGATAACTGCTGTATTCCTAATGCCCATACTAGTTCTGCCATATTTAGTGGATGCTCAAAAAAAATCTGTTGAATTGATAAAAGTCTAGTTACAAAAATAGACCCATAAACAGATATTAAACAATATAGTAATTAAAATAAAATATATTTTCCTAAATCATTAGATGCCTCAAGAAAGGCATTAACTGTGACTTTGATCATGGGATATTAAGTTGACTAAGACAACTTTGTCACCTTCACTGTCTACTCTGGACATGAAACAAGTACATATCATTTTATCAGTCATGATAGAATATCAATACAAAAAAAGTAAAAGCATGCTCAGTATATTGATATGCAGAATAGATGACACAGAAATAAGTGGAGTGCAACTGGAAAGTTTATGCAGAAGATACACCTAAAAGGGGTCATTTATCAGAGCACTTTTGGCATAGGATTTAGTATCAGTAATAATGCAGATAAGAAATTGTGAGTAGGCTATTTCTATTATACCATAAATATAAGTGAATAGGAAGAGTGAAAAACAAAAGTAAGTTTGAAAACAAAGCTTAGGGCGAGAATATAGAATATAAAATTAAATCAGTAAGTCATAGAAATATAATTAAAATATACTAATGATTTTAATAACTCACTATAGTTCACAGCAAGTTAAAAGTGGAATTTTATTAATCTTCACAAAGACCCATGAGAGTAGTAGAGTCCCTTACCCAAAGTCAATAGCCAGCAAAAGGCTTATTTTTCTTTTGCTATAGACTAGGCACTCCCCAGGAATACTGACTCTCTTTAGCAAAGAGAACTACTGTAACATGTTTTGTAGGTTGGTGCCCCGCTTACAGTGTTGCATTAGAAAAATTAATCTAACAGGAGAGGCCAGGAGAAATGATAAGATGTGGGGACACAAGTCAAAATGCAATATTGTTCAGCTAAGTTCTTACAAACAACTTGAAAAAAGTGGATGGCAGATAGGGTGGATTAAGAAAGAAAGAATCCATTCAATTGAAAGGAACTTGCTAAAAGTAAAGACATTTTTTGTTACCATGTATTTCAGAGAGGATTTTCCTTGGAAGGATTCTTTGTCTTCATAACTTTAATTTAGATCTAATAATACAAACCAAAATATTATCTTCATTCCAGAATACAGTGAAATTTACTCATATATGTCAAGGCCACAGCTACTTTTAGTCCCCAAGCTTACAAAGTTGGTATTTTTGATACATTTCTTTCAACTTCCTATAAATCTCATCACTTAGTTTAATCCATTAGTTCTTAAAAATATTTATTCACATGTACTTCCTTAATCCAAATTATGTCTTGAAAAAAATCTCATTTGCTTACTACTTTATTCCCAATTTAAGATTTCAAAACTGAAATGTTAGAAGGATAATTTTTTTACACAAGAAAACTCTGCTTGATATTGTAAATCTGAAAATGTACATTCTCTAATTTCAAATCTGAACTTCCTTGGACCAAATCACTGTGCCTCAAACAATATATAAACTTGGTAGGGTATCTCCTCTGACTTCTTCCAAAATTCAGCCTTACTACAGTTTCAGCTTCACCACATGAAATGTATGTGCTGAAATGTCTACGCCATGATATGTTATTGATCCATCAACATAAAACATTTCTCCTGAGTTGTTCGTTTGATCCTTATAAGGAGTAGGTGAAGTAACAGTGGTGCTCTCTGTAACAAAGATGACAAAAATTAGATATTTAAATTTACTTCTCTAGGGGAGAAAAAATAAATTTCCCTTTATCGTTTTAGGTTCTTGGCTGAGATCCTCCTGCCCTCCGTAATAAAAAGGGTAAGAGAAGAAAAACAAATTTGATAACATACATCTGTGCAAGAGCCCCACAAAGATATAAGGCTCAAAGGAATGATCAGAGAAGGAAGCTCTTATATCTTTTAGACAAAGAAACAATAAATTTGTGAAGAATTGATAAAACAAAGAGGTTTGGGCTAAAGGTAGTAAAATGGTGATGAAGCAACAAGGTCTGTTTGCACAGCTTTCTTGGCCCTGAATTCCCTGTCTCTGGTGGTAAGTTTGCCTCCACCTTCCTGGTACAGAGAGGGTATCTTTCACATGGGAGATTTATCCCCTGCTGCCAGGAGGACAAAGGAGGGTCAGAGTGTCCTTCTTGCACTGGCTGTTTCTCAAGTACCTTTAATTCAAAATAATCACTATTCCAAATGACGTGTTTTGAGGTGACATATTCTGAACCCTTACACTTCACATACTTAAATACTACCATGTACCAGAGGAAATAATTTTATCATTGCTGCTTAAAAGCAACCCCTAGAAGGGTAGATGGAGCCAGTTCTCAGCTCATTATAAGATGATTTTTAAAATCATCTTTCTGTGAAGACAAGCTGACCCCAATGAGGAAAGAGTTTCCCATTAAGGTAAACCTAAAGCAACAACAGTCGTGATGGTAGCAGCCATTACTTTCTTCCCCTCCCTCACCACACACACTGAGCAACATTCATTACGGTGCTGATGGTGGGCTGAATATTTTGGCCAATAAGTCAAACTAGCTGCCTCATACAGGACATCTGCGAATCTGATTCTTAGGGAACTGGATTTTGTGTCTTTATATTATCAGCTGTTTGGGGAGATGAAAGCCATCTGACAGATCACTTAGATCAGCAGGTCTGATGAAGTTGATGTGGTCCACTTAGGCAGTTGACCCATTTGCTTCTACAATCCACATCTCAAGCAAGAAGTTATCTGGGAATGTGAATATTTATATAATTGCCTTATTAATCAGAAGTGGTTGTCAAAACCTGTAAACTAATACATAACTAAAAACTATCTACCAAAATGGGATGTTTTTAACATGCTGTGCTTCAGGTTGTGCCTCTTTTCTCAGCTATGATTATAATGTGAATGTATTTATTTTAAGCGATGGATAGTGTAATCATTTTTCACATTTGTTCAAAAAGTGAATTTTGCACCTCTAGCAGTATTTTATTTTGATAGAATCATGTCATTGCCGGGAAAGTACATAAAGTTTGCTCTTCTTCTATGACTTAAAGGGAAGTTGTTTTCTAAAATTCAGACATTGTCGTGCATCTGCTGTAATTACAGTTCCACAATTATAGTTTAATAAGCTGTGAAACACCTACGGGTACTCCACATGGTAATTTCTGTGACAGCACAGACAGTGGGTAGAGCCTGTCAGGTGTACTTAAAGGATTTAAAACTGCAGCAAGTGTTTTGATAGTTCACATTAATAATGGTTGAGTGCACACATACTTCATACATTTAAAAATATTTAAAACCCGATTAACACCTGGCTAACTGAATTTGCATCTTTCAGACAAATAAGAGACAGAGTATTCCTCATTTTTTAGTCCCCTGAAGCTCCCTCTTTTCATGGTGTTTAAATTCCAAAGCAGAAATCTCTCTCTCTCTCTCTCTTTTTTTTTTTTCTTTACTTTTTCAAAGTAAGAAAATCTCTTTGCAGTCTGACAGACATGAAATGTATTCTGACTTGACCATTTGAATAAACATATTTGGGCAAGAAACTTGAACTCCTAAAAGCTTCAGTTTGCTTTCCTGTAAAATGATGATTATACTATGAATATTATGGGTTTTTTTAAAGAATAAATGAATTTAGGTATATAGAGCAGTTAGCAGGGAAGAATAAAGTCCTAAATGCAGGTCATTATTTGTCCTCTGAATAATATCACAGTACACCCACTTACAGTTTCAGCCCATCCCTTCTCCTAAGCTTTTGGTTATCATGTTACCTTACTTATGTTCAATGGTACCATGCGTGTGAATCTCTGTGGTTTTAAAAAAGGTAGCAATACCAGCTATTACCTAGGAATACTTTCAGCTACTCTATACATACCACCTAGAAGATACCTCTCAGTCAGCTACCATATAGATGTAATAGTAACCCCTGTGTATCTGACACAGTCCACTTCACTGGCCTGTGAATATCCACTGTTGGCTATGTGGAACACCAAAGCAAGGGCTCAGAAAACTCATGCTGTCATATGTTTTTGAATCTCTGTCAATCTAGATAAAGTACCTGAAAGAAAACTTGGGACTCACAGATTGAATATTTGTGAATGTGATTATTCTCATGTTCTCTCCACCTCTTATGGAGATAGGATGGTTGCCCACCTACTATTCATAGTTGATTATTTCCAGAGTTGACATCCACTGAGACAAGAACTCAAGGAAAGTAAATATTAGTGATTTTGTCTATTCAGTAAAATTAAAGTTCATGGATACAAACATCTGCTTGAATCAATCAGAAGCTCTGACACTCTGAACTTCAAAGAGAGTCAAAATATTCCATACAAATTATTTGAGAAAATGATAACTCAGCAATAAATCTAGAAAATGCTCCTTTCATGGTGGGCATGCCTCTGCATCCTTGCACACTTTTTACAGATGTCTCATGGGTGAGGGAAGAGAGGACATGGGTTCTTTTGAACACCTCTAGGATTTATTTCATGGGACTGTGGTGGGGGTAGGTAGATGGATCTCTCTCTTAACTCCCCAAGTTCACTTAGATCACTTACAATGTTCTCTAACCATCAGGACATTATCAATATGCCTTCATTTGTTATATATATTTTTTACCCTTGAAGCTATTTTCTCTTTGGAAATTTTGAATGTGTTTTTTACTTTTGTTTGTTTGTTTTCATTTAGAGATTGAAACTGAAATATAATATTCAGGAGATACACTTCAGGAGCTAAGATCAACCTACTATGTTATAGACATTCTAACTCATTGTAAGCAATGTGAATCTGCACCCATTCTCCTTCAGCTAAAATTGAAACTCCTAAGACAGAAATGTTACCTGAATTTTTCTCCATTTTTCTATTTCAATTCCCCTAGGCAAAAAAAAAAAAAAAAATCTCATATGCTCAAAAACCTACTAGAATGTTATTTCCCTAACTTTGCATAGCCTGTGAGACTGATGTGAAATGAAATCACTAAGATAAGTTAGTCATAAATAATATATATAGATATGCTGGGTTTCTGTGAGTGAGCATTAAAAACATACCATGGGGCTTCCCTGGTGGTGCAGTGGTTGAGAGTCTGCCTGCCAATGCAGGGGACACGGGTTCGAGCCCTGGTCTGGGAGGATCCCACATGCCGCGGAGCAACTAGGTCCGTGAGCCACAACTACTGAGCCTGCGCGTCTGGAGCCTGTGCTCCGCGACAAGAGAGGCCGCGATAGTGAGAGGCCCGCGCACCGCGATGAAGAGTGGCCCCCACTCGCCGCAACTGGAGAAAGCCCTCGCACAGAAACGAAGACCCAACACAGCCATAAATAAATAAATTAATTTAAAAAAAAAACAAAAAACAACAACATACCATGTACTTTCAAGACAATATATCCAGGTGATCCATGTTCTTATCCATTGGATTAGACCCAAGGAAACAATATTTTAAACATATTTTGCATTTTAATGGAAATCAAACACTTGTCATAAATACTAGACTTGGTTGTAGCTGATAAATGTATGTTCAAATTCTGATCCAAAATTTAAATTTTCAGAAGGGCTACTGTATTAGTTTGTTAGGACTGTCATAATAAAGTACCACAGCAGACACTCATTCCTCAGAGTTCTGGAGACCAGAAGCACAAGATCGATGTGTTTTTAGGGTTGGTTTCCTCTGAGGCCTCTTTCCTTGCCTTGTAGACGGCCACCTTTTGTCCTGTCCTCACATGGACTTTCTACTGTGCCTGTCTGTGTCCTCATCTCTTCTCGTAAGGGCACCAGTCATACCAGAGTACAGCCTATTCTCGTGACCTCATTTTAACTTAATTACCAATGCTCAGTCTCCAAATACAGTAGCATTCTGAGGTACTTGAGGTTAGAACTTTAACAATAGAAAACTTTAACATGTAAAAAGCTACAAATACACAACATTAAGAGTAGCTGAACAAGCTGTTATACACCTCGCCCTCTCTTGTAATTCAGAGGATTCTTTGTATAAAGTCTTCCAGTCCCTCAGTCTCTTTAGCCCTCTCCTGGCCGTGGCTGTGCTCCGTTGTCCCTGCCTCAGTGAGAGTCTGAGTCCCTGGGGCTTTGTTCTCCCACCACTTCCCATTCTGAATCTTTGGGGCTGTGTTCATCATCATCTCTGTCTCTTCTCCATGTGTCTGAACAGACATTTATAGTGAATTACTTGATTGCTACCCATCTTGAGTCCAACCTCCACTCATTTGTCTGTAATATTCTAGAAAAGACTGGGATGAGAAGAGTACGGAAAGGTAGTATAAGATCCCCAGCAGGGTTGGTCTCTGAGGCCAGCCCCTTTGTATGTTCTCACATTTTGTGCCTTGATAGTAGTTGCTTAATCTGTAAGTCATGCTTTTAAAAAATGTGTGGACTCCTAAAACTCTTGGAATTTCTAAAATGATAAGAGCAAAGAGAGCATCTTTTGTTATAATATTTGGTCTTTTATCCTCAGTTCCTGACATCACTCCAGAATCATAAAGGTGAAATTAGTGTCCTGTTACTCCTATAACAAGTCTCTTTTAATCATACCTGGGTTTATGTCTTGGGGGTCCAGGGCAGGCTGCTCCAAAATATGCCTCAATGGCATATTGATTATTTTGAATTAAAGTTACTTAAGAAACAGCTGATATAGGAGAGCACCCTTTGACTGTGCTCTCTATCTCCCTGAAAGTAGGAAATTAACCTCTCATCTGGAAGGTGCGGTGCACTCCCTGCATCCAAAGGTGGAAAGATGCCCTTGTCACAAGGGACAGAGAATTCTAGGCCAAGAAGCTTGTATAAACAACTCTGTTACTTCTTTAATTGACTAACCCAAGCCCAAATTCTGTTTAGATTCTTTGTTAACTAAGCACTCAAAGGCTAAATTTCTTTGTCCCAACAATTTCTCACAAAGGTATTGTTTCTTAGTCTAAAAATGTATAAAATCTGCCTGCTTTGACCAGTTCTTAGATCCCATTTCTATGAGACCTAAGAATTAAAATGTATTTCCTTTTTTCCTGTTAATCTGTCTTGTATCAATTTTATTATTAGTCTAGCCACAAGAACTCAAGGGGTAGAGGAGAAAATTCCCCCTCCCCCACAATGTTAATGAAGTGACTTTTGGAAAGACCCTAAGGATGGAGGCTGTTTGCCAGGGAAACCAACCTTATGATTAGAGGCTTGGAATTTTCAGTCCCACCCGCACCTCCACGGAGGAGAGAAGGGCTGGTGATTGAGTTCAATCACCAGTGACCAAGATCAGTGATTGAATCAGTCATGCCTAAGTAATGAAACCTCCATTGAAACATCAAAGGACGGGTTTGGAGAAGACACAGGAGAGTGGTGTGCCCAGAGAGCAAGGAAGCTCTGTACCCTTTCTGTATACCATGCCTTTTGCATCTCTTCCATCTGTCTGTTCCTGAGTTGCATCCTTTATATTGAACTGGTAATCTAGTTGGCAAATGTTTCTATGAGTTCTAGCAAATTAATTGAACCTTAAGAGAGGGTCATGGGAACCTCTGATCTATAGTTTGTCAGTCAGAAGCACAGGTGAAAAATTGGATTTACAACTAGTATGTGAAGTGCTGGGGGTGCAGTCTTGTGGGAACTGAGTCCTTACCCTGTGAGAGTTTAGGCTGTCTCCACGTGGACAGTGTCTGAATTGCATTAATTGCTTTTGGTGTTGGAGAAGACACACATGGAAGCGATCATCCTAATTGTTCTGATGAAAGATGATCAAGCATTTGGGACTTGATCCAGTTACTTCTTCCAGATACTTAGAAATTGTGCAAATAGCTTTTTCAACTCTATTTCTCAGACACACTGTAAAAATTTAAATTTTAAATATTTTACTCATAAGAAGAACTGTTACCCCTCAGGCTAAGTGGAATGATTTTTTGATCACATAGAACTATGCTTTATTTTTTTAAATATAAGTCAAGACATCATTTAAGAAATGTCAGTACAACTGTAGTTGCCATTTCTAGTGAATTATTTCTGTTAATGTAAATGATACATATACATATGCCAAAATGCGATTAATTTTTTTTGTTGTTTTATTTTATCAAAGTGCTAAATAAGGGAGGGCAGTAATTTCCTGGGAACACTCAGGCCTCATTATTTGAATATCACAGCTCTCTCTCTGCTTGGAGGAAATTCCCTAAAGATTTCTTCCATACATGCTCTAGAACCACAGATAATCTCTGTACAAGCTACATTTTCTTTTGAATGAATTGATCAAGGTCCAGCTCAAAGTCTTCCCTTTTGGGAAGGCTTGAACATGACATGATATTCCTCCCATCATGTGATTTCTGTTACACATACTAATAGCACTTTTCAGTTTAATATTCTTAAGCTATTGTTATTCTCTGAGTAATTCATGTGTTATAGTCATATTTTCCCCAAAGGAAACCAGACACTTAGTCACATTTATAGAATCCAGACTTCACTTGAAGTCCATAAAAGTTGTCCCATAAATACCTGTTCATTGCCTGATTAGATCATATGATTTTATTACAGTTACCTTGCCTTGTAATCATGTTTTATTTATTCAATTATGAAAATGACTTCTAACTTCCTCTCTGAGCAGTGGAGAGATATCCTTTAGAAATGGTTCAGGAACAAATGGAACACAAGATGGTACAGAGAGGGCAGAAGAGCTTCCTTTGAGCAGCACACAGTCAAAAAATCTGCCCAGAGTTGTCCAAAAGGTGAGGGAGTTATTCAAGTTGTTTTCCCTAGTAAGGTGAGTTTTATTTTTTAAAGACCTCACAGTTCTCTTCTAGTCCCTAAGAAGGGACTTATGTGTTTAATCCCTTGTAAAGCTGATGAACACTATGAAATCTGTAATTGAAGTGTGAGGACTTATCACATCATGTTTATGCATTCATGTTTAGATTTCTAAAATCTGCAATACAATACCAATTCCACAAATTAGCCACTTAGTCTATAAGTAGAAGTAATTAATTAATCTGGGGATTTCATATCTTTAAATATTTTGTAAATTTGACCCTCATTTGAAAATCTATGGGATAAATGAATTCAGTCATCCTTAGAAGTGTTAGGAAAACATAAACAGGACTGAACAACAGAGTGGCCCCATAATATAGATAGAAATCACAGTCTTTTTTCTAAGTAGCCTTTTAGTGATATTTGACACCTCAAAAACTAAAGCTAAACTAAGCAAACCTTATTCTAGATTGTCTTTCCAGTGAAAGTTTTGGAAGTATATCAAACCATGTTGAATTCAAGGAAGTAAGCATTCAAATGAATGTAAAATGATTACTATGATTAACAATATAAATACAATTAATTTATATCATTCATGGACCATTGCATGTCAAATAGGATATCATGAAAACACATAAAAATATGTATTTCATAAGAAATGCAATGAAAATTTACCAAAGCACAGCACCAGAGATAAAACCAATCATCTTCTTTGCTTGTGTCTCATTGAGTCAGCAGACAATAAATAGCAATAAAGAAAAGCCAAATAAATAATACGGCTGACTTCTATCTAATATATAAAAGCATATAAGTGCTGGAAGAAAATATTCATATAGCAAATATCTGTGTAGTTTTGGGAAGAGACAGACCTTATTGTGTTGAACATTAAAAGAAGATAACTTGTAGGGAAAAAAAAACCCGAAGAGATCTGAGTCCATGAGATTTTAAAAACTTCTGCATTATGAAAAATAAGAACAATAGATTAAAAGATACACTTAGAAAGATATGGATAATAGGTATGAGAGATAAAGAGTGAATGGACTTGTTATCTATGGAGTTGCTAACAATCATAGGAAAAATATCTTAACACAGTTTGAGGAGAGATCATGTATAGGTAACTGACAAAATAAGTTTAAAGAGTTAATAGACACAAGAAAACAGTTTCAAAATTCCTAATACGCAAAACCTGGGTTAAGTCAGAGAGTGTCCCCCCAAAACATGTGGGGAAATGTCCTTTGGCAACACCCTCTTATGCCTTTAGTGGCCTCTGGGTTATCACCAGAGATCATTGCAAGAGCCAATCACAAGATCCATCTTGATACTAAATATGACACAATTTATCTAATCAAAAATACATTGGCATAGGAAGCTCCAGAAAAACACTTTTTAATGGTTTCCAAAAATAAGTTTCCTTATTTCTTTTGTATGAAATAACTCCCCATTCTTGGTAATTCAAGAAGCACATCAGTATACTAATGTTAGTACAATACACTTTCAAAGTCAAGAAACCTATTTAACTTGGTCTAAGCATCTCACCGACTTTTTTGAGCGCAGGAACCCTGACTGGCTTTGCCAGTAGAGACATGAAGTGAAAGCAAGTGGACGACTGTAGAAGGAAGTCTAGACAAAGCTGCCTGGGTCGCTGCAAATAACCAGGGCCCCTATTGTCTTTTGTTGCCCATTGTTCACTTAATAGGGGTTGTCTGGTAAGAGTGGGAAACTTCATCACACATCATAGCCTCCAACAGGCAAGAGTTTCTAACAACACCCCTACATAACTGCACAAACTACATAACTGATCCTACATAAAAGTCTCTACATAACTCCTATGTAATGAAAAAAGCACCTAGATCAATGCTGGTTGTGTTTAATAATGTTTATAGTCATGTTGCTGAGGAAATGGAAGCTTATCTCAGCTACTCACGTATCAGGCAAATAACTGATTCCCCATTCGACAACCAATTGGTTCTTATGAAGATATGCAAACCATCTTATAAGTTGTGGAGTTAAAAAGCATGATTTCTATTTCTCTTATTGTTCATTAATTATTAGAAATTTATGTAAAAAATTTAATACTTTTTACTTTGTGTGATGTTTTCTAAATATTTTAATATCAATGCTATTTCTATAAAGGCAAGTGGCAATGAGTGTGTGTATGTGTGTATGTATGCACATGTATTCTGAATTGTACAAAGCTAAAAGATTCTTTGTTTGACCGAACTTTAATCAGCTTCTGAATCTTCCCCTAGGCTGATCCAATTTTAGCAAGAACCCTGCTAAGTCAGTTTAGCAGGAACTGCCCACTCTTGATCAATCTCAGTATCTCTAGTCAATCTCAATATCTGATCAGGTTCCTCATCCTCCATCATCTCCCAGCTGATGTCTGATCCCCCTACCTGCTTTTAGCAGGAAACCTGTCTGGTCAATTTAGCTAGAATCCCCCTTAACCCTGATGTTTCCTTGTAGTAATTTCCATCTACCTACTCCCACCCTGATCCTTGGTTATAACTTCCCGCTTGCCCAGGCTGTATTCAGAATTGAGCCCAGTTCTATACTGAGGTTTCTTCTCCCCACTTGTAATAGTCCTGAATAAAATCTGTTTTTATCACTTTACTGCCCAACTTTTTTTCTTTAACAACGTACGTACACAAAAATAAGCATAGCTTTACCAAAATACTTCATTTTTGATGCTGATGATTTATAATTAAATATTTATAAAGTTTACCACAAAGTTTTTAAAAAACTAGACCAAATCCAAGATTAGCTCAAGGGTATATTTTACTCTTTACTCGAAAAGAAAAAAAAAAACAAAAAACATAAATGTGGTCTTATAGGCCTAGATATTTACTTTAAAACATTTGTTGTAAAATAGCTCATTATCCCACTACTTTGAAATAGCCTCAGAACAATATTGTATAAGTAACAAAAACTTTCTGAGTTTGCTGAATGTTGACAACAAATGCTTATTTAATATTACTTTGCCATAGGAAAAAAAAAAATAAAAGTACACACAAATAAATTGACTGCATGTTCATTCTTTTTTTTTTTTTTAACTTTTTCAATGTGAAATCTAAAGTATGCTTTTAGAAGATACTATAGTTACTCTATCATACTATATATATATTATATATGCTATTTATATATACATATATATTTCACTTAGATACATTTAATATGCTATATATATTAATTACTATATATGGAGCATAGATTAGATTACTAGATCTTGATTTAAGAAAATAACTTGTAATACTCATTTGTTGACTTTATATACATTATTATTTTTCAAATTTTCATTCTATCCACTTATGAGTACAAAAGAATTCATCCAATCATTAACCTACAAAATTGCTACATGTCACTGAAAACAAAATCTTTTAAAAACTCTTGATATGAATTTTGTAGTTTTTGATCCAATAAAAAATAAGAAAAGGCCTGTTTTTATTAAATAATCTCAGTGAATTATTTGATCATGGTTTTAGACAAGCTATCTCCCTATAAATTAAAATTATAAATAAATTTGGCAGACTTTCTTAGAAAATTGGAAGTCTTTGCGTTGAACTTGAATAGTGAAGCTACAGACAAGGAGCGCAAAAAGTGGATTTTATGGATCACTTCAACAAAACTCAAGGTCATTTTCATTGGACATTCTACTAGATATGGTGTTTTTAGAACAAAATGCTGGATGAACAGTCACTATGTAGGCAACATTAAAATATATTTATCTATAAGCTTAAATTAAGGCAGGCCCAAGACAGGAAGAAAATTTAACAATTGTTTCAGTTACTCATATTTTTTAAACCCCCAACCTATCTCCACACTATTATATTTTGAGAAGTCTGATTTGAAATAAAATATTTGAAACGTTAAGTAGAAACAAAAAAATAGCAAATTATTGATTAGGTTGAGCTCATTTTCTTTCATTTTACTCAACTTAAGGGTTTAACTTTGTTCTGTTTATTTTGTTCTAGAAGTTTCAGTGAAATATTTAGTGTCCTGAAAGAGGTGATTATCTTAAATTTCTTAATCTGCTCTATTCATTTGTTACAAACATGTTTTACTCACAAGGATCCTTGTACAGGTTCTCTTTCCACATTCAGTTGCATACTTACTAATTTATAACTGATATGTTGAATATGATTAACTACCTGCCCAATTATAATGCAACTTTTTTTTTTATCTTTCTCCTTCTCACTGTCACTGTAAATTACATTCATTGGACACTTTCTTTCCTTGCCTTTGGAAACGTTCTTGTTGACCTCTCTTTTTGCCTGATTTTGTTAATAGGCAATTGTATGATTATTTTTTACCTAAGTTTTTTGGTTAATTAACAAAACTGTCCCCTGTCACGTGATTCACAAGACTAACATTGTCTTATGGTTAAATCTCACTCTCATCAGCAAACCAAGGGGAGGAGGTCAGGCTCTCCACTCTCTACTGTCCCCAATATCTTTTCTGTAGTTGCTTCCCCCTCCCACTCCAGGGTCAAAGCTTGCAGAGGGAGGAAAAGTTAGGGTATCATGGCTCCCATCAGATTAAATGTCAGATGGTTCTAGCTTCAGAAAAGTTAGATTCTCTCTCATAAAAGTAAAAATACCTATACCTGGATATATCATAGCAAACAAGCATAGAAAAACTCTGAAGAGTGGAAAGAAGGAGGGCTTTCCAGGGATCTCAGGAAATGAGAAATCACATGATGATGAGTCCTCTGGGTTTTTTATTGCTTCCTATATCCTGGACAAGACACCGTAGAAGCTGTCAACTTGGAACTACCAACAGGCTCAGACAAAAATAGCTCCAAGAAAAATGTGTTACTTCTAGTCATAGAATGAGGAAAAGGGGAGACTAACAGAACAGAAAAACCTTCAGCAGTACCCACCCTACTCCAAATACTAATGGGAAAATGGCAGTTCCCACCAATTCCCCCAAACCTCTGTGGTTTCAGTGAGGTTGAGTGCAGAACTGATCTTCCATTTCACCACCTCAGCCCAAAGAAGCAGGTGGCAGTGCTCCAATTCCCTGCACAGTGGTGTCAATAGCCCAAGTAGGAAGCTGATCTCCCTCCTCCTACACACAGCAGGATCAGGGGACAGCACTCTGGTTCCCCTGCTTCGACAGTGTCAACAGGGCAAGCTGGGGAGCCGATCTTCGGTCTCATGCTTAGTGGAAGCAGGCAGTCTTCCAATTACACTGTCTGTGTAGTTTTGGCAGAGTCCAGCATGAGCTGAGCCTCCACCCCAACCTGACATCAACAAGTATAAACATGGCCATTCAGCATTTGACTTTGCTCTCACCCACGGCGTTAGGATGGCACAATAAGGAGGTGAACGTCCACTCTAACCTTGTAAGATTTAGACTGATCATGACGGTGCAAAGTGAGGCCAGTCAGCACTCTGTCTCCTCCACCCGGTTCCTATGTAGCTTAGACTCAGTGGAGCACTGAGCCTCTATTTCCACACATGACATCAATGAGGCAGAATAAGATGGTGGTTGGCAAAGTTAGCTGGCACTCTGTTCCCTTCTTTTCCTCCCATGTTGTTATCAGGAGCCAGCAAGAAACTGAGCTCTCACCCCCACCCTGCAGCAATAAAGCAATATGAGTCAGCCTTCACTGGCTCTCTTACTGATGTAAGGCAGGAAAGAGGAAAACTGAGCTTACACCTCAACTCAGAGTCAAAGATGCGGTGTGAGTAAGTGACCTACTTGAACGTGTGGAAGGGGAGCTAAACTTCTACTCTATTCACTTGCCATGAAACAGTGTCAGTATGACTTAGCGCTCCACTGTAACCAGAGTAGTGCTGGCAGACCCTAGCAAGGATGAATCTTAAGTGGTATACCGCAACAGAGGACTATGTTAAAAAGTTATGTAATAGGGACTTCCCTCATGGTCCAGTGGTTAAGAATCTGTCTTCCAGTGCAGGGGATGCAGGTTTGATCCCTGGTCGGGGAACTAATATCCCACATGCCATGGGGCAACTACTCTCGTGCACCTCAACTAGAGAGCTTGTGTGCCGCAAACTACAGAGCCCATGCCCTCTGGAGCCCTCGTGCCACAACTGGAGAGAAACCTGAACACAGCAACAAAGAGCCCTTGTGCAGCAATGAAGAGCCTGTTCGCTGCAACAAAAAGATCCTGAATGCCACAAAGAAGATCCTGCCTGCTGCAATTAAGACCTGTCACAACCAAAATAAATATATTAATTAATTAAAAAAATAAATTATGTAATAGAATCCTAAGACTCATAATGTTATACCTAAAATGACTTAAATACAATGGGAAAATCAGTCATAAATAATTAAACCAGGAGATTCACAAATTGAATGAAATACAACAATCGACAGACACCAAAATCAAGATGAAACAGATGTTGGAACTATTGGACTAGGATTTTAAAACAGCCAACCTAAAAATTCTCCAGTGAGAAATTACAAGTGCTCTTGAAACAAACAAAAATAAAAAATAAAGAAAAAACCCAACAGAGGAAAACAAATTAGAAGAAAGAACTAAATAGAAATTATGATTTGGAAAAAAAAAATCACTGCAATAAAAACAGACTGGTTGTTTTCAAAAGTACAGTGGAAAAGACAGAACATAGAATCAGTGAACTTGAAGATAGACAAAAGAGTTTACCCAATATAAACAAAAGAGAGAAAATATTTCATTTCATTTTAAAAATGAATAGAATTTCAGGGACTTTAGGATGATACCCAAGGAATTAACATTTGCATAATGAAAGTCCAAGGAAATGAAGAGAGAGTAGGATTGAAAAATGCTCTTAGAAATAATGGCTGAGAAATTCCCAAATGAAAGAAGAAAGCGTAAACCTATGGATTCAAGAAGCTGAGTGAATCTTTAATAGGATAAACCCCTCAAATTTATATCAAGACACATGTAATTGAACTTCTGAGGACAAAAGACAAAAAAAAAAATCTTCAAAGTAGCCAGAGAGAAACACTAATTTCATTGATGAAAGATTTTGTATCTGAAACAACGGAGTGCAGAGAGAAGTGCCACTTTTATAGAATAACCAAAAGAGAACTGCAGTGGCTATAGTAATATCAGATAAAATGGACTTTAAAGCAAAAATGTTACTAAAGATAAAGAGGGATATTTATGTCAAAAGTGTCAGTCCATTAAAAAAAGATACAAACGTAGATCCATCTAACAACAGAGCCCCAAATACATGAAAAGAAACTGACAGAACTGAAAGAAGTAAACAATTAAAAAAAAAATAGTTGGAGACTTCAAATCCCACTTTCATAATAGGCAAGTAGACAGAAGATCAACAAGGAAATTGAAGACTTGAATAACAGTATAAACAGATCGCATAGTCATTTACAGAATACTCTATTCAACATCAAAGTATCTGTTCTTCTCATATGCTCATTAAATGTCCTCCCAGATAGGCCATTTCCTATGCCATAAAGCAGGTCTCAATGGCTTTAAAAGGATTTATGTCATACACTGTATATTCTCTGAACAAAATTGAATGAAATTACAAATAAGTAACAGAAAATTTGGATAATTCACAAATATGTGAAAATTAAATAAACTAACCTAAGTAACAAATGGTTCAAAGAAGTCACAACAGAAATTAGAAAATACTTTAAGATACATGCATAAAGGTACAACATACCGAAACTTATGAGACACACATAAAATAATGTTTAGAGGAAAATTTATAGCTGTAAACACAATATTAATAAGGAAGGAAGATCTTAGGTAATTCACCTAAACTTCCACCTTGAGACACTGGAAAAGTAAGATCAAAATAAACACAAAGCATGCAAAAGAAGGAAATAAGAAAAGTTAGGTTAGAGTAGAAGCTAGAATAAAAAGAATAGTAAAACAATAGAGGAAATCAGTAAAATAAATATTGGGCTTTGAAAAGATCAACACAATCTACAAACCTTTAGCTAAACTGACCAAGAAAAAACAGAAGACTCAAATTACTAAAAACAGAAGTGAAGATAGTCTTTAACACCAATACACAAAAAGTAAAATAAATAAATAAAAATAAATAAATAAATATATATATATATATATATATATATATATATATATATGGAAATGGTATGGGAAAGTGTATGTCAAAAATTTAAATATCAAAGAAAACAGAAAAATCCCAAGAATGACACTAATGAAAATGATTCATGAAAAATATAGAAAATTTAAGACAATATATTAAATTAGTAATTAAAAATTGTCCAATGAAGAACAGCCAATAGTTTTACTAGTGATTTCTGCCAAATAAAGAAGAATTAACTTCAATTCTTTACAAACTTTTCTAAACCAGAGAAAGATATCACATAAAAACTGCAGACCAATATCTCTTCTGTATATAGTATATACATACTCAACACAATACTAGTAAATTGAATCAAATGACATAGAAAATGGATTATACACTATGATCAAGTAGAATTTATTCAAGGAATGCAAGGCTTTTTTTTTTTTTTTTAACAGCCAAAGTCTATTAATATAAAATTACACATCAATGGAATGGAATAAAGGATAAAAAATAGATACTTATCTCAATAAGCAGAAAAGCATTTTACCAAATCCAACACATATTCATGAAAAAAAAAAAAAAAACACTCAACAAACTAGAAATTAAAGGAAATCTCCTCAACCTGATAAAAAAATCTACAAAAGTCTGCAACTAACATCATACTTAATGATCAAAGAATAAATTATTTCACCCTAATGTTAGAAAAAATATAAAGACATTCACTCTTATTAATTCATTTCAACATCATCCTGCAGGATCTAGTCAGGGCAACTAGATAAGAAAATGAAATAGAAGACATTCATATGGAAAAGGAAGAAATAAAACTGTATGTATTCACAGGTGACTTGATCTTATATAGAGAAAATACTAAGATATCTGTTAAAAAAATCTATCTTAACTAAGAAACAAGTTCAAAACGTCAGCAGAATACAAGATATATATTTAAAAATCACTTGTACTTCTATACTAACAATGAAAAACCTGAAAAAAATGAATTAAGAGAACAATTCCATTTGCAACAGCATTAAAAACAATAAAAATAAAGAGACATAAATAAATAAAAAGATACTAACTTAAAACATATTTTAAGAGGGCAGTACTTATCTAAAGATTCAGTATAATACCTATCACATTTCTAGCTGTTCTTATTTTGTTTCCAGAAATTGTCAAGCTCCTCCTAAAATTCATATGGAAATGAAAGGGACCCAGAATAGTAAAAACAGTTTTGAAAACGAAAACAAATTTGCATGACACACATTTCCTGATTTCAAAATTTACTACAAAACTACATAATTAAGACATTGGGATACTGATATATATTGATATATAGGTCAGTGGAATAGAATTGAGAGCCAAGAAATAAATCCATACATAAGGTCAACTAATTTTCAACAAGTGTGCCAAGACAATTTAATGGAGAAAAAAATCTTTTTGACAAATAGTGCTGAGAAACTGGATAGCCATGTGTCAAAGAATAAAGCTGGTCCCCATCTTATTGTATACAAAAGTTAACTAAAAATAGCTTAAAGCTCTGTATGTAAGAACTTCAAATATAAACTCTCAGAAGAAAACATAGGCATAAATCTTTATGATCTTGGATTAAGCAATGGTTTCTTAGATATGACTCTAAAAACACAACAACATAAAACAAAATTTAAAAATATAAACTGGACTTTATCAATATTAACTTTTTTTTTGCTCCGAAGAGTACTATCAGAAAAGCAAATTCACACATGAAAGAAATATTTGCAGATCCTCTATTTGATAAGGGTCTAGTATGTAGACTGAATAAAGAACTATTATCACTCAACATTAAAGACAGTTAATCCAATTTTTTTAAAAATGGAAAAATGGTTTTAAGATATATTTCTCAAGAGAAAATATTAAAATGACCAATATGTACATGAAATGCTGCATATTTCAATATCCTTAGCCATCAGAGAAAGGCAAACCAAAACCTCAATGAGGTACCACCTCACACCTGCTAATTTGAATATCATTGAAAAGATGGACGATAACAAAGGTTGACAAGGGGCTGGATAAATAAGAACTCTCTATACACAACACAGCTGATGGGAATGCAAATAGACGAATTTCTTTGAAAGAGTTTGGCAGTTCCTCAAAAGGTTAACCATAGAATTACCATATGACCCACCATTTACTTTTCTAGGTATATGCCCAAGATAAACCAAAATATACGTCCACACAAAAATACATTAATATTTATAGCAACATATTCATAATAGCCAAAAAGTGGAAACTATCCAAATGCAATCAACTGAAGAATGAATAAGCAAAATGTGGTATATCTATGACTGGAATATTTTGGGGCTATAAAAGGGAATGAAGTACTTATATAAACTACCTCATGGATGGACCTTGAAAGCATTTTACTAAGGGAAATAAGTCACTCACACAAGGCCATTTCCATTAATATGAAATGTTCAGAATAGGCAAATCCTGAGAGACACAATGTAAATTTCAGCTTAGGAGGGCAGGCTGGTGAGAGGAGAAATTAGAAGTGATTATAAATGGGTATGGTGTTCTTTGGGGGTTATTAAAATTTCTGAAATAGTAGTGATGGCTGCACAACTCTGAAGATTCTAAAAATTATGGAACTGTACATGCTAAAAAGGTAAATTTATGGTAAGTGAATTATACCTCAATAAAGGTATTACAGAAAATATAAATATAAAACTAAACACAACACAATTGCGTACAAGTAAAACTGGGTAAATCTGAATGAGATTCATGATTTGTATCAATATCAATCCTGGTTATGATAATGTACTGAAGTTTTACAATATGTTACCACCATGGGGAAACTAGAAAAAGTTTATTATTTTTACAACTAGATGTGAATGTGTAACTACCTCAAAATAAAAATTTTAAACAACAACAAGAAGAGAGTAAGAATAGGAGGGGGATTGTGGGGATTAACTGTTTTCTCTCCTAGGTCTCTGCACACAATGGAAGCTTAGGGCAGAGAAGGAGGCATTCTGCTTATTTTGGGGAGAATGAGGAGCTCCCAGAAGAGCTTTAACCGAACATATTATTCGCACAAAATCTCTCCTTTCTTGAGGTGACAAAAGACTTCAGGCACACTCCCATTGATACTCAGTGTTCAAAGACAATGTAGGAAAACTTCCATGCCAATAACCATTAAAGCATATAAAAGAATATTTTCACTGCACACTTGTGAAAAACAGCAAAACAGGTTTTATGTGAACTACTGCAATAGGGTAGAGAGACTTCAGCATAAAGGTGAACTCTACTTCGAATGTAGCAAAGGCATCTGGGGCCTTACAGACGATGACCAAAGTGAGGTGTCAGTGGATGGAAATTACTAAAAGGAACATAAATGGGAGAGGGATTCTTGTAAACTGGCCTGACAGGATACTTGCTAAAGGTAGGCCAAGACAGACACCAAAGGTGGGGACTTGATAGAGTATCAGTGCAGGGGACTGGCTAAACTGATTTAGAAGGATTCTGTGCTAAAATCTGAGCTCAGCAAGGATGCACAAGAACGCTAAAGTCAAGGCCTCATTGAAAAGAAGGCTGAGAGGATCCTGACTAAAGTTTGGGCAAGGAAGAAGTTCATGTTAAGTATATTCATTAATATTATTAAATCATTTAAATTATTCAGATAAACCAACTGTAATATGACTTTAATAAGTAGACTCAGACTGTGAAGCATCTTTTACAACTTTTGATTGAAATCATACACCAAATTCTGTTTTTGCTTTGTAGTATTGTGGGAGTTTTATTTTCTTTTGTTTTATGTATGCAATCAAACAAAGGGTAAAAGTGTTTACAGGTGCATGAGGATTTATTTCACTGAGAAAAATTTGTAAAATCTCCCTTTCTTAACATAGCTGGGCGGTTTCTCAATTGTATTCCATTTTGCATGTATACACTTGGCCTTTGAGAGTTATTTCAGATTCAATTGTGTTATTTATATTCCATAAGTGCACAAGAGATCTTTCTGTATCTTTTCTTACAACTGGGTGTGAATCTACAATTATCTCAAAATAAAAGTTTTAACAACAACAAAAAATTATACATTGTACATAGTACATTGAAGGTGAATAAATGTGATGGCAGGTTTATGGTGTCAGTGACCATTTTAACCAAATTGGGTGGAATAAGGATGTTGAATTAATTTTATATTTGTTCTCTGTAGCAGGGAACATACACTGTTGTCTCAAGTTTATGTGAAAACCTCTCCTGAGTTTATTTCCTTTTATTTGGTATTTTTGTTTCACTTATATTAAGAAGAATTTTAAGTAAAATAAAATAAAAAGCAATTATATAATGAAAACAAAAAAATGTAGAAACAGAACAGATCAGTGGTTGGCAGGGGTTAGGGGTGGGGAGTTTGAGCATGAAGGGGTTTCATGAGGAATTATTTGGGGTGCTACAACTGTTCTGCATATAGTCTGCAGTGCTGACTATGCAAATCTTTGCATTTCTAACAACTCATAGAACTGTATGTCAAAAATGTGACTTTTTCTATATGCAAAACACAAACATTTTTAAGAACATTTTAAAAAATGACATAATGCAAAAAAAAGACTGGAAAAGCAATGACAAAAAGATAAGCATATCATAAATCTGGGATAATTATGTTGAGTTCTGTCTTAAAGAATTGTGTACAGGGTGTACACCCTGGAATTGAAGCATGCTTTATTTTATACTTTGGAACTCTGTGATAGAAGTAAAGGTCAAACATGCTGTCATCTATCATGAAAAGATTTCTAACTTTTTCCATACCATAATTTATCAAATAATCTAATTAAATTGCTTAGCATATAATTACATGAAGCATATCTAAGGTCATGCAATTATGGGTACATGAGAAATGTTTTTGGTATATCACTGGAGGACTGGAAAATATAAATGACAAATCACATGTTCTGGAATAACAACTTCCCTCTATGACTACCATAAATATTATTCTGTTAAATTAACTTAAAACTTTGAGGAAATAAATTTTATACTCTTGAAATGAAGCTGAATGACTATAAATCACTTAGCAAAGATGTTTTTCTGTAACTGCAGTATTCCTCTAAGCTAATTTGAGAGAGTGTAGATCACCTTTCTCATATGCTTTCCCAGGCAGGAATGAGAAAATCTTCATGTAGGCAAAAGACCATCCATAGTCTCTGCACCTGGAAAAACTAAGTATAATCAGGACCAAACTGTAACATTCCTACTAGGTACCTGCCTGGCTGCTAGGTATCTCCATAGAAACTATTTAAACATTTCTCTTAGAAAAGTGTAGCTCTCCTCACAGTAGAAATATTCACATAGAACTTTTGTAGTAATTGCTCAAAACTCTGCTCAAGAAAAAGTCCACTTGATAAACTATTCATCTTCTTACATAATTTGGGAATTTCTTTCCAAAAGAAAACGTACTGCTTTATGGCATGAATTTTGCATGTGTTTTAAATTGAGATAAAACCCTCACTTATGTTTAAACTGTTTTTTGTTTGATACACCAACATTAAAGGAAATATGTCTGGTGTAATACTTTCAGAATACACGGGGAAGGAAAAAAAACTTGCACACTCAATCTTTTGGACATAGAGATAACATCTCTCAATATTTCCTTGTACTGAGTGTCATAAAACTTTGGAACTTGCTATTTTCATTAAAAAATCAATTCCATTTTCCATTAGTAATATATTCTTATGAAATGTAGTTAAAAATGTCTACAAAGGTTTAGCCTCATGACTAAAACTGTAGATGTTGGAGTTTACAGCTAATGCATAAATCCAGCTACTTCTATTTATTAGCTTTAATCATTGGATAAATTACTTCACCTCTCTAGGCCTTATTTTTCTGTAAATGGGAATAATAAATGTCATTAAACTCTCCAAAGCCAGTTTGAGCTAGCACAGATCTGGGTTTCTTGGTATTATACATAATGATAACTGCCAAATTGTGGTGGATTTGGTTTATCCAATACTCTAATCTCACTATCAGTTTAAACTAAAAGTAAATCTCAGTCTAAGTGCTTCCACAAGTTTATATAGGTATATTTTATTGCCAAGTAAACAACATTAAACAATTCATAGAACTGATATATGCACATGGCAAAGTTTCAACACTTGGCCCTTTCATGTGCTACAATCACAATATTGCATGAAAGATAATTCAAATACCATGCCACAATACTCTAGTTTCTATTTCCCTTAAATTCAGCATCAGTAAAGCAGAAACCCTCTGATTTGATGTCTAGATAAGTGCCCATGATGGTTAATTTTCTATGTCAATGTGGCTAGGTCGCGGTTCCCAAATATTTGGTCAAACATTATTCTGAATGTTTTTAAAAAGTGATGTATTTTGGATGAGAGTAACATTGAAATATGTGGACTTTGAGTAAAGTAGATTATCCTCCATAACGTGGTGGGCCTCATCCAATCAGTTGAGGGCCTGACTAGAACAAAGACTGACCTCCCCTGAGCAAGAAAAAATTCTGCCAGTAGACTTCCTTTGGATTCAAGCTATAACTCTTTCCTGAATCTCCAGTCTGATAATTTACCCCATCAGATTTTGGGCTTGCTAAACCTCCACAATTACAAGAGCCAATTTCTTAAAGTCTTTCTCTCTCTCTCTCTCTATCTATCCATCTATCTATGCATGTCCTGTATCCTGTATCCTATTATCCTATTGGTTATGTTCTCTGAAGAACTCTGATTAATACTGTGCCCAAACTAAAGGAACAGTTATTAAGGCTCATTAAATTTTTATACTGTATTCAGGTAGGAAAGGGGAATATTTTAGCCAATCTTCATACCTTGTGTCGTAATTTTAGTACTGAGACCACCATTTCAAACATTCATCATATTGATGACCACAGAAATCCTACTTCTGACAGTATATTAACTGGTAATGCCTCTGGTGTTGATCAAGGTAAGGAAAGCTGAACTACTTGTGATGGCCACACCCTGAGTGTGATCATTTCCATCAAACGGCAGCCTTAAAAGTGTGGCTTAAAGTAATGACTTCTTTATATCCTGGTGTCTATTTAGAACATTTAAAAGTAGTTTACAGTAAGTTAGCTAATAATAGCACAACCTTTATAAGGTTATTAATGTTGCAGCAAAACTAGAAATGAAGTTTTCCCTCTCCTGAGAACAAGGAAAATAAAGAGAGCAGTGAACAGGCTAGAGAAGAAACATAACCTGGCCTGAAAGAGTTAATCAATCCTGGTGTCTGTAGTTAGATTTGTCCCTCACAAAGCTAATCTGTCACCCCTAACCCTGTGTAATTTACATTCTGCACCTGGTATTTGTTCCCCCTGTAATCTCTTGTAACAAATCACCCCTTGTAGCTGTTTGCATTTCAGAAAGGAGGTTGCAGACCGATAACCCAGAGACTAACGGACCCAATTACTGGACTGCCAGACCCAATTACCTGGTTGTCTGACTCCAGTGGTGACTGTTTCGAAATAATGCAAGAAGCAAAAGAATACAAGATCGTCACCATTTTGATCCTTATCACTCACTTTGGACTGTGAACTCCCCCCCCATAAGAATCCCTGTAATTCCCCTGGAATGGGGGGCACAGTTCTTGAGGTGTTAGCCTACTGTGTCTTCCATTTGCCTGGCAAAGAAAATAAAAAGCCTCTCTATTTCTTACCTTCTAAATCTCTGTCTCCATATTTTTATTCAGCATAGGTGCACAGGGAGCAAATATTTTGGCAACATTAAGAGTTTACAGGTGAAACACTTAGACCAGGATCAGGCAGGTAGGAAGCACAGAGTCAACATTAGCACTGATTGGATCCCTCTACTACAAAGATATGTCATCAGTTATTTAACAAACCAACTCTCTATAGAAGAAAGTATTCATGACAAAATAAGAAAGATGACAAACCTATGGAAGCTACCTACCCTATAAGTGCTTTGTAGTTTAGTTTTTTTAAAAGACAAAGGGATCTATATGACCATGAGGGGAATATGTCTTTTTTTAAGGAGAAAATAGAGTCATTCAGTAGAAGGGCACTTCAGCCACAAAGTGTAGGATCAGGAAGCAGTGACTTCTTTTTTATATTAATTTTTAGTGTTACTATTTTTATAAGATCTCTCTCTTTTTTTTTTCCCCTTAGAGAGACCTAAATAATGGTATTGCAGTTTCTGGAACACATAGTAACTGACAATACATCTTCATGTGTCCCATGCAGGAATACTATGAGGACTAATAACTCAATTTTGACAGTTTGGGGGAATTTCAGAAGGAATACATTTAAACATTTTTAATCAATATGATTTGTTAATTAAGTTAGCTCAATTACCAAAGTCATAGAATTACTTCTCTTAAAAAATATCAAAATATTAATTTTTTAATTTACAGTTGGGCTTTAGGACTTAAGTTTTTACTTGCTGATTTTAATATGTAGAACATTTCCTGTAGTATAACTTTCCCTGCCATTGATAAATGGAATATTTCCTGCCATATCAGTAAACAAAGGATGTCATAGTCATCAGTGATTGCAGCCCTCCAACATGAGCTGGTGAGCCCAGAGGAAACTCAGGAAGGAAAGAATACCTACAATCTAGCAGCCATCAGACTGCAGTCACTTCCTATGGCGAGCCCTGAGGAAACTCAGGATGTGAAAATACAGGACACTGGCCCCAGATAGCTGAAGTGCACAACAAAGGAATGATTTCAGGGAGCCCAGACTCTTGCATCTTTCCATACATAGAAAAGTGCTAAATTCCTTAACTTGGGATATCTGGTTTTCTCTAATTAACAATGATCTTTTGAAGTGCAAACTACCTGCCCTTTGTTGCAAAACTTCTATATCACCCGCTCAACACCTCCACCCCTCCTACCCCCCACCTCCTCAGAGCAGTTCTCTCAGTGTTACTTGAGATACTGCCTACTGACAAGTCCTAAAAATTCCCACCGAATAAAACACAACTCTCAACTTTTAGGTTGTGAATATTTTTTTACTTGACACCATAATGGGAGATATTAAGAGTTCAGAGATAGAAATATCAGAGATTTTGTCTACATGATCTGGAACTATCTATACAAATTTACTTTCTGAGACACCTTTAGGATGTTTGATAGAACCCTGGCTGAGAATCAGAAATGCCATCTAGAGCTGTCTGCCATTCTTTCCCTCCAGCTCTTCAGCTCATAATGACAGACTACGGAATGGATCATAGCATCTCTTCATTCTCTTGTTCGCAACAGATCTTACTCTTGCCTCGTACCTGAGAATGGAATAGATGAAAGGGTATAAATGTTTGAGGAAAGAAGACTGGGGGCAGGGTATCCTTTAACACGCAGGATTTCAGCCACAAAGGTAAATGCTAACCTCATGACAGAAAAATTTGCAAAAAAAGAATGAGTGTCAATGCGATTGACCCAAAGGGTATTAACCCAGTGGTAGCACAGAATTCCTCCAAAGGAAAGGAGAGCAGTGCGTGAGGGATGGCAGAGAATGCTGAACTGGTTTGTAAATGTGTTGACCTCCCACGAGAATCGGGGAGCTTGCTGAAGACAATGGACAGTCCTACTGTGTTGCTGTGGGATATCTGTCCAGGTTGCAAGAGATATGGGAACAGAATCCTGTCCAAAGGGGGAGGGGCTGGCAAGTCTTTCTGGGGGTTGTCAGAGTTTAGCTCAACCCAACTTTGTCCCTGTAGTCAGTGGCAGGGCCGTGAGCAGAGTTTGGGCAAATGGACCAGGACGGCACACTAAGGAATGACGTCGTAGCCTCTCTAGTTGAATATAGTTATACCATGAATAAGCTGATGACTTCCTGAAACTGCGCTCAGCATAATAGGAGTTTTTCAGATCCTGTAACAAAGGGACAGAGAAGACAAGAACCACAATAGGAAGGAGAAGCTGTCTTCTAATATCTACATACACGTGTGCGTGTGCACACACACACACACACACACAGATTATGGAATTTTCAATATATTTTTGCTGTTCCTGGTACTCAGTTGTTCAAGAAATGTGGTATATTTCCACCTGCCGCTGAACCAAGGACAGAGACACTGCCAGCATCAGCGTGTGTTTACAAGTACGTCTGGCTGTGCCTTTTTGTCACTGTCCTAAGGCTCTCCAAGACTCTTGCTGCTTCTATGGTCATTGTTCCAGTGACTGGACTTCTTCACGGCCATCACTCTGCCCCTTCCCTCCACCTCTATCTGCATTTTCACAAGGATCAGACAAAATGTGTCCCTTCTAATATTCATTTGATCTCTGCCTTTCTCTTTTCTTCTCAGCTCCACGAATATTGGATGATAAATCAAAGGGTCTCTGGCAGTAATGTTATTTCTTCTGCTTAGAGGATTTTCCCTTGTCCAATCACTAACATGGGTGGTGGTTAAGAGAACTACTCACTTCCTACCCTATCAAGCCAAAGTTATGGAGGACCCATCTCTTATTTTGATTTGAAACCTACTCAAAAGAGGCCACGTACTTGGCCACAAATAGGAACACAAAAAAAGGAACAAATAACAATGGCAGTTTCCAAGATCTGCTGGGTGAGTCAGCAAGTTGGAAATTCAGGACTGTAGTTCCTTCCAAAGGCTGCCTGGCTCAAGACCCAGGAAGAGCAGTGTTTCAGTTTAAGTTCAAAGACAGGAAAAAAGTAGATATCCCAGTTGGAAGGCAGTCAGACAGAAAAGAACTCTCTCTTACTCAAGGGAGTGTCAGCCTTTTTTGTTCTAGTCATGCCTTCAGCTGATTGGATAAGGCCCACCTACATCAAGGAGTGTGGTCTAATTGCTGAGTCTACCTATTTAAATGTTAATCTCACCCAAAAACCCCTGGCAGCAACACCCAGAATAATGTTTAACCAAACTGCCAAGTAAAATTAACCATCACAGACACTCTCCAACATAAATTTCGGATCTTGTATTTATTCATATGTTCTATACATTTGTATTGAGGGCCTACTAGGTGAACCACATGGTCTGTGCACAGGATTAATTTACAGTTGGGCTTTAGGACTTAAGGGATGCATGCAGCAATATTTTTAGTGATCTGTCCAATCTCTTTTGTGTCCTTTTGACTGTTCTATAAGCTCCTCCTCCTGCTTTTGGGGTGTTTTGCTTCTCTTGGTCTGTCCATGCAACTCTCAGTGGAGGAAGATCTGAGGGCTCCTGAAGAGACTTTGCAGTTCATATAAGCAGAGATCCAGAAGGCCTGGGAGCTTACCTCCTCCCCTCCCTACCTCATTGTCACGGCCTTTAATCAATGACATTCCTGGGTGAGGATACGAAAGCCCAGCTCTCTTTTCTTAAGTTATGAGGACTTTTAGTTGGAATGTATGCTCCAGAATTCTCAGTGGAAACAGGCTGAAGCTCTGACAGAATCTTCATGTTTGCTGGGCTTCTTCGCCATCTCCAGACACTCTCACCGGCTTGTCCTGTGAGCACTTCCTTAGGAAACACTTGGAGATATTGCTTCCTGAATAAAGAAGGTGTGGGTGGTTAACTTGATGGCATTTCTAAACAAAGGATAAAGGCATCTCCTTCTCCGCTCCTAACCTAAGGTGAGTTTAGAAAGGTTATTTCAAGCCATTAGTAAAAATACTTTAATTACCTTGAGAAATCCTAATTTTTAAAAATTGAGGTATAGTTAATTTACAATGTTTTTAGTAAGTGTACAGCAAAGTGATTCAGTTATATATATATATACATTATTTTTCAGAGTCTTTTCCATTATAAATTATTATAAGATAATGAATATAGTTCCCTGTGCTATACAGTAGGTCCTTGTTGTTTACTTATTTTATATATAATAGTATGCATATGTTAATCCCAAGAGAAATTCTAACTTTTAACAGTTAAATCTTTCCTACGAATTCATGAGCACACTGGATTCCTACACTAAGCTTTGCTTCCTTTCTTATTTATCTGGGGTCAATTGAAGACACAGAGAAGATATATTTAATTTGCAAGTTTTGTTTTCTCCTACAGAACTTAACGTGGTGGCGGTTGCTCAGCCTCTGGAACCGTGAGCATACGCTGTGGTCCACAAACCCATTAGAAACCAGAAAGCCTACTCTCTGACAGGCTGAAGAGAATCCTGATTCTCCTCAAATAGACCAAAGCACCACCAGGTAGAGATCACCTCTACTTTACTCTTTATTGCTTCTTGGCACATTGGATGTACAGAGTGAATGCCTAGGCATAAACATATTTAAAATTGGTGACATTAGCAATTACAGTTTTCTAAATGTCACAGAGTTCTTTTCTCTTCTCTCCACCCCAATCTCCACACTTCAGACACCTACTCTCAGAATGTTCTTGTCCTCATTACAATGCGGAAAATAGCTGAGGACATAGAATGTTGAGAGGTACAAGGGACGTTAAAATTTATCCAATTTTACACCTCATTTCACAGTTTGTTGCAGGCATTGGAGAATAATTCACTCGTGGAATTAGGTCTAACTTTAGTCTTTGGCAAATTATGGAAAATGCAGTTTTGTTTAATAAAATGAGTTGCCACAAGGCTCACATACACAGGGCAAATGAAGATTTGGTTGTAACCCTGTCTTGACTTATAAATTTTTGCTCTCACCCAGGAGTTTAAGGATCAGCTTATTCCTCCAAAGCTAATATATGGAGTTGGGGCTTAAAGTGAGATGTGATTTAGTGGTGGGTGGGTGGGGGGTAGTCAAGAAGTTTATCACTGAAAAAATGTGAATTGTGAGTGAAGTAATAGGATTTGCAAGGCAGATTGGGGCTAGAATATGGATCATGTATGATACACAAAAAGAGCTTAGATTATCACGTTGGAAGTGAAGATCATTGACAGCTGTGAAGAAAGGAAACACTTTTTCTTCCTTTAAAATACATTTTAATTTAATTTTTTTTTTATTTCTAAATGAATAGGCTTTGTTTTTTGGAGCAATTTTCGGTTTACAGAAAAATTGAGCAGAAAGTACAGAGTTCCCATATATCCTTTCTCCTTCCCCCTTGTAGTTCCCCTATTATTAACACCTTATATCAGCGTGGTACCTTTGCTACAATGGATGAACTAATATTGTGGACACAGTGGGGGAAGGGGAGAGTGGGACAAATTGGGAGATCAGGACTGACATATATACACTACCATGTGTAAAATAGATAGCTAGTGGGAACCTGCTATAAAGCACAGGAAGCTCAGCTTGGTGCTCTGTGATGACCGAGATGGGTGGGATGGGGAGTGGTGGGAGGGAGGTCCAAAAGGGAAGGGATATATGTATACATATAGCTGATTCACTTCGTTGTACAGCAGAAACTAACACAAAAGTGTGGAGCAATTATACTCCAACAAAAAAAAAAAGAAAGGAAACACTTTGATCACACTGGTATTTTAGGTTGTTCACTTGTTCTGATAGCTTACAAAATCTAACAAATCTGAGACACACACAAAATCCTACAAAATTTCAGAGGCAGAAGATGTTATTTCCAGTTGGGCAAAACCAAGAAAGATTGTGGAGTAGAAGACACCTGGCCTTAAAGATGAAGGACACTGATGGAAGAAGCAGTGTGACTGGAGACAACATCCACTCTGGCTGGACCATGGGTGGTTCAAGAGAAGTGAAAGAGATGAAGACTCATGAGCTGAGTTGATGGTACCTGGCATCTCTCAGGTAACAAACAAAAACTTGGAACTAATTTCCTGAGTAATTTCCATGGACAGTAGTTATGACATTAAAATTATAATAGGCAATGTTGGGTATATTTTACCAGAAGTTTTCATTAAATTTCACACTTCCTTCACTTCACTCTCTAAAATAAGCAAATAAGCACCAAGCTTGATTTGCAAATGGTATATCACATACTACAGCATGAATTATTCAATTTTCTTTGTAAAAATTTTGGACACTTCTCCAATGGTCTGAAAAGTCAGACCATCCTCCAACGTCTTGGTCCTCTGTGAGTCCAATTCTGGAAAATGACATTCTGCTTTCTTCGCAACTATCATGTCAATCTAAAGACTTTAATACCCCTTGGCTTCCCTTTGGTCACTGAAGGATAACATCTCTCCTGGAGGAGAAAGCAGAACGGACTCTTGATTACCGACTGTAATTCCTTAAGGGTATGGGTAGTGCCATGCTTATTTCTTCTTCCCAGCTCCTAGCATATTTCTGTAATAAGTAAATAAAACTTAACCCTTAATAAATATACTTGTTAAAAAATGTGAGGTAGAGATATTAAATTTTAACTAAGATGGAAAAGGGGAAGGTCACTGTAAAATGTGGTTGGTTTTGTCTATCCACGACTATCAAGGTATAAACCATAAGGGGCTCAAAGATGCACTTAATGTTATATTCTAAGGATGTGGAAATTCCCCCAAATCATTATTTGCACTGTGTATCTCAACAAATGAGAAAAGTTGTGTTTTAGAGAAGCAAACCCATTAGTTCCCCCCCTCAAAAAATAATAGTAAAAACTAAGGAGTGAAGTCATACCAGCAGAAACAAGCAAATATCCTTTCTTAATTTGAGGCCAGAATCACATTCTGAGTATTGTGAGAGTCAAGCAAACATACACACATGTACACACATGCACACAAACACACACAATTTCATGTGTTTCATGGGTCTCATCTAGTCAAAGAAGGGAACTCAGTGCATCAGGAAAGGCAATTTTGTTGTTTTTGTTTTTGTTTTTGTTTTTTTTTTTACTAGCATTAAGCTAAAAGCATGTAGTTTAACTCAAATATTCTTAAAATAGGGCCTGCTTGGGTAATTTTGCTTTGTAAAATACCATGGTCTTTGTGATCTTCAATTTAGTTTCCAATTATGAAAGAATGATTATTCAATGCATATTTCACCTATTTTCTCTGTTCCCGTTCTCTGGATAGAATACCCACCATACCATATGTAGGTTTTCCTTAAGAGGTGCATACTAGAATTTTAGGATAAACTCTAAATAACTTTGTTTTCTGTTCTAATTGTCAATTGGGATGTCCAAATCACTTAGCGTTTTTAATTGAATTTGTCTTTAGTTTGGCCTCTGATCTGTGGACCTTGTAAATTACAATGAGATTCTTTATTTTAAGAGTAACAGGGTGAGACTTCTTTCTTGAATAAAGTGAAATAAATATTGCTAGCTTGAGGATAACTAAAAATAATTCAAGACCAAGAACTTACTCTAAAAACAACATAGAAATGTCATATTTTTACTTTTGTTTAGCAAGTCTATAATATTCCATTGCACGGTCAATCATAACACAAGCAAATAGGATAATAAATTATATCTTTAATTCATTCCACTATCAATGGTCTGAGTTATTTTCCCTTTCTACATGTGAGATTTAACAAAAGACTCTGTACTTACTAACTTTATTAATAGTCAATGTTATTTCCAAAGACAACTTAACACAAGGATTTTAGGAGAAACAGAGATAAGCGGAAGTGAATTTTAATATTCATGTGAACTTCAATTATTTAATTTCCAATTAAAAATTAATTCTGTTAACTAATTAAATATGTGTTTCATTGAATAACTTCTGAAAGAGATCTTAATGTGTTATTTGGGATCAATGAAAGTTCTAATAAAGAGAAAATTTAGGATATAACATGTAAGGTAAATTAGACAATAACTTTTCAGTTTTCTCTTCTATTTTGAGTGTATACTTTGCTAAGAAAAATTTCTGATCTGATATGTCACATTAGACTAAACTATAAAATTATTTGGTAAACGTTTTCACTTGATGGATAGTAAGCAGCATAAATTAGTGATTTCTTATCAGCTCTATGGTGGTTTACTTTAGCTCCCTGCACATTCCAAATTCCAAACTATGGAATTCTGTTAAGACAGTACATGTTAGAATACTCCCTAACACCATGCACAAAAATAAACTCAAAATGGATTAGAGACTTGAATGTAAGACTGAATACTATAAAACTCTTAGAGGAAAACATAGGAAGAACACTCTTTGACATAAATCACAGCAAGATCTTTTTTGATCCACCTCCTAGTGTAATGGAAATAAAAACAAAAATAAACAAATGGGATCTAATGAAACTTCAAAGCTTTTGCACAGCAAAGGAAACCATAAACAAGATGAAAAGACAACCCTCAGAATGGGAGAAAATATTTGCAAACGAATCAACGGACAAAGGATTAATCTCCAAAATATATAAACAGCTCATTCAGCTCAATACTAGAGAAACAAACACCCCAATCCAAAAATGGGCGGAAGATCTAAATAGACACTTCTCCAAAGAAGACATACAGATGGCCACGAAGCACATGAAAAGATGCTCAACATCCCTAATTATTAGAGAAATGCAAATCAAAACTACAATGAGGTATCACCTCACACCAGTTAGAATGGGCATCATCAGAAAATCTACAAACAACAAATGCTGGAGAGGGTGTGGAGAAAAGGGAACCCTCTTGCACTGTTGGTGGGAATGTAAATTGATCCAGCCACTATGGAGAGCAATATGGAGGTTCCTTAAAAAACTAAAAATAGAATTACCATATGACCCAGCAATCCCACTACTGGGCATATACCCAGAGAAAACCATAATTCAAAAAGACACATGCACCCGAATGTTCATTGCAGCACTATTTACAATAGCCAGGTCATGGAAACAACCTAAATGCCCATCAAAAGATGAATGGATAAAGAAGTTGTGGTACGTATATACAATGGAATATTACTCAGCCATAAAAAGGAACGAAATTGAGTCATTTGTTGAGACGTGGATGGATCTAGAGACTGTCATACAGTGAAGTAAGTCAGAAAGAGAAAAACAAATATCGTATGTTAACGCATGTATGTGGAACCTAGAAAAATGGTACAGATGAACCGGGTTGCAGGGCAGAAATTGAGACACAGATGTAGAGAACAAACATATGGACACCAAGGGGGGAAAACTGCGGTGTGGTGGGGATGGTGGTGTGCTGAATTGGGCGATTGGGATTGACATGTATAAAGTGATGTGTATAAAATTGATGATTGATTAAAAAAAATAAAAAAAAATAAATATGAATTAAATGAATGAACGAAATGTAGTAAAGTTGATGCCTTAACAGTTCAAAAGAAAAAAAAAAGACAGTACATGGACAGACATGTATAGTCTTAAATTTTACTTACATTAAAAAAATGAAAAAATTGTATGCATATATATTAAAAAGCCATTAGTAATAAATATGCTAACTCAGTCACTTACTAATTCAAAAAATATTTATAGAGCACCTCCCATAATACCAAGCATATAGTGAACAAAATAGAATAGCAGCCCTTGTGGGAGCTACATAACATAGATACTTAAATAATAAAGGTATATCACATGTATGTTAAAGGATATGAAATACAACAGGCAAACCAAAAAATAGCATCAACACAAAACCAACAACAGAGTAAGGTGAGGGGATCAAGAGTGTCATGGAGTGAGGAGGGAATTTTAAATAGGAAACAACTAACTGAATAGTAATATTTGAAAAAAATATGTGAACAAAATGAGGGAAAGAGGAACAAAGTGTCTAGTGCCATCTTGGGAAGAGCTGGGAAGACAATTTCCCTTGCGCAGCGGAGAAAGGAGAAGAGACTCCTAGGTGATGCAGAAAAGAAGTGGCAGGATCAGGCATGTGCAATCCTCCCAGAGCATTAGGAATTGGGCATTTATCCAGAATGCAATAGGGAACCATGGAGAGATTGGAGTCGGCAAATGACACAATCTGACATCCCAGTGAAAGAAACAAGCTGACTGCTGTAACTGGAGAAGAGTCAAGAAAACATTGTCATAATCTAGGGGAGAGGCAGTGGTGACTGGCAATCAGATAATAACACAGAGTTAATAACAGATTTTGCAATTAGAGTCAACAGAATTTCCTCATACATTAGAGATATGGCTGTAAAAAAAGAAAGGCATCAAAAGTTAAGATTAATTAGCAAATTTAGCAAGAAAGTTTAGCAAATTTGAACTTAAAATCAATATACCTCAGGCAATTAAACTTTTATAAGTGAAAATAAGCTTGAAACATAAATTTCAAAAATAAATTTTAAATGAAGACCAAAAAGTACTTAAATATAAATCTAAAGAAACACAAGCAAGACCTTTTATGGAGAAAATAATATAAAACTACTGCAATTCATTAAAGGAGACTTAAGCTAAAAACATGGAGGTTTCAATATTTTAAGATGGAACTTTTTCAAAGTTAATTAATTAATAGATTTAATATAATTCCAGTCAAAATCACAAGAGATTTTTTTGGAGACTGGAAGTTGATAAGCTGCTTCTAAATATTGGGTTGGCAAAAAAGTTCATTTGTAAGAGCTTATGGAAAAACCCAAGTTAACTTTTTGGCCAACCCAATATTATAGGACTGAAAGCCTTGAAAAGACAACTCAATCCTGAAGCAGAAGAGAAAATCTGGGGAAACGCCCTATCCTATAATTATAGTAGTTCCAGGAATAAAAACAGAATGCTACTGGCTGAGACTTAAGTAAACAAGCCATTGGAACAGAAAAATGAGCCCTAAAGAAACTAGTGAAAATACAAAACTTTAGTTATAATGAGGTTAATGTTGTATTCTGGGACAGAGCCACAACCTTTAATAAATGATGTTGAATCAATTGGTTCTCAGTATGAAGAATGAATTAAATCAGAATTTTATCATAATCAATATATAAAATCAATTCATAGTGGATTATACACTTAGAGGTAAAAAGAAAAGTTAAAGATATAAGAAAACATTGTTTGTCCTTAAGGTGAGAGAAGGTTTATTAAATAAGACCCCAAAAGTATAAGCAATAAATGAGATGATTAGTAAATTTAATTCCACAAAATTAAGTACTACTGCTCATTAAAAGACATCATAATGAAAGTGAACAGGTGAGGCACAAACTGGGAGATGACAAATATAAAGCAGAAAGAATTAGTATCCAACATGTATAAATAGCACTTACATACAATTGAGAAGCAATTAATACAATGGAAATCAAATATAACCTTACTAACAACAAAATATAACTGGTTTTATTAGTCTTAAGGAAATACAAACCACAATGAAATACTGGTTTACACCATCAAATTTATAAAAGAATAGAAATACAGTATTGTCAAATGGAGTATAAATCTTTTTCACTTCTTAGTCACTGTTGGTGAGAATGCAAATAACCACTTTGAAAGGTAATTAGGCATTTTGATTAAGGTTCAAAGACATATATCTGATAACCTAGCTAATCAACCTCACTGTCTCAACAGTGACACTATTGACATTTTGGGCTGGGGAATTTTTTGTTGGGGACATGGTGGTCCTGTGCATTGCAAGATGTTTAGCAGCATCCCTGACATCTACACACTGGATGCCAGTAATACTCTCCAGATGGTATACTCTGGAATGTCCCCAAACAGTGCCAAATGTCCCCTTGGGGATAAACTTGCCCCCAGCTGAGAACCACTCTTCTAGATAAACTTCTAAATATTTACCAATATGTAAGAACAAAATTGTTCCTAGGAACAAAATCACTTATTACCCACAAGCTAGAAACAAACCAAATGTCTATTTTAGAATGAGTAAACAAGGTATAGTCTACTCATACAGTACAAAACTATGCAGAAATGCAAGTCAATGAAATTTAGCCACACAATATATAGTTAAATTTCAGGAAAATAAAATTAACTGAAGAAAGCAAGTCACAGAATGATACATTTAATGTGATTCAATATTTATAAATTATAACAACATACACAACTAGAAAATATGTTTGAAATTGAACAAATGTGCAAAAAAACCAGAATAACTATGGATAAAATTAAAGTAATAAAGATGGGGAATTCAAGAGGCTGGTTTCCTCCAATTTGTGGAGAACAGTAAGAAAGCTAAGAGAGGCCTGGAAGATTCAAAGTGAAAACAGTGGTATATTTCTTGGGCTGGGCGGAGAAGGATCCTTGTGCTAATTTCATCATTATTCTTTATACCAGTGGTCCTAAACTGGGGGTAATTTTGTCCCCCAAGTGGATGTTTGGAAATGTCTGGAATTACTTGGGTTATCACAACTAGGGGGAGGGAAGTGCTACTGGCTTCTGGTGCTGCTGAGAGAGCACAGTGCAAAATGTCAATAACGTGGAGGTTGAGAAACCCTCCTCTCTTAACATATATGCTGTATTTTGTTGAAACTAGCCATATTTAATAAAAACACATATTGTTTAAAGACAGTTTACTGGTTTATTTAAAATATTATTAAGGTGAAAAAAAAATCCTCAAGTGAAATTTTCCTGGTCATCTTATTTCAGTAAGACAGCAAAAGGGAATTGCTGTTCAGCAGGAGTTTGCATCTTTAATTGCAGAAGGAACCAAATGAGAAAGAGTCTTGCCCAGAATTCTGCAGAACTTATGGTAGGTCCCCAAGAGATGCCACAACAGGCCCTTGGGTCCTGGTGTTCTACACTGGTTTAGAAATCACTTAGATTTTTAAAGAAGTGCCTTTAGATTTTTTTAACTGTCATTTTCTCTTTCTTTGTTATAACGTCAACATTCAGAAGCCTGGAAATTCAGAAAACAGGATTTTTTTTAAACAATGAATTTCACAGGTGCACCTTGGATAAATTCGATTCTACTTTGAAAACCTGCTGTTTAAATAAAACTCAGCAAGTTTCAAGGCAGGGCAACAATGACATTGACCTGCAAATGAGTCTATAAAAAACATGCAATTGTTGACCATCACTGTTGTCAGCTGCTATCAAGATATACTTTGGTAGCTCATTTAGCTCCCCCCACCTTTAAATATTGGAGTTCCTCAGAACTCAGTTCAATCTCTTTTTCACTCTATTGATTCTCAGAAAATTTACTTTCCCTCCAAAGCCTCAGTTATACATCAATTGAGTAACAATTTAAATCACCGACCTACCTTGAGCTCTTGAATCGAGTACCCAGGTCTATTCAACAAGATCACTTGAATTTTTCACAAATATTACAATCCAATAGGTTTAAAAAGGAACTTCTCAGTGAACCCTCATCCTTGAACTTGATGCCAGTCTCCTTGACAAAACCATCTAGAAATCTGAGAAACACCTTGAAACTCTACTCTATCTGCACATTGAAACCAGATTCATTCAACTTCCGCTACTAAATTTCCTTCTAAAATATTTCCTCTTTTCCATCTGTCTTTGTCTGTTCAGGCTGCTATAACTGAATACTATAAACTGAGTGGCTTACAAAACAACAGAGATTTATTTCTTATAGTTCTGGAGGTTGAAAGTCTGAGATCAAGGCACTGGTAGATTCAGTGCCTGGTGAAAACCCCTTCCTGGGTCATAAAAAGCTGTCTTTTTGCTTTGTCCTCTCATAGTGGAAGGCAAAAGAGCTTTCTTGGGTCTCTTTTATAAGAGCAGAAATCCCATTCATCAGTTTGCTACCCAAAGGTCCCACCTCCAAATAACATCACAGGGAGGGGTGGTTGGGACGTCAACATATAGATTTGGGGAAAAACACAAACATTCAATCCATAGCTCTAGCTTTTCTGAGTCCAAATCATTTTGCTTCAACTACTGCGGTGGCCTCCCCACTCTTTTCTTGAATGCATTCTAGAATCTGATTCTTTGTTGCTATAAAGAGCATGGATTTTATTTTAAAGTTTTACTTTATTGATGAGTGCTCTGATGTTGCTTAATTACTTTAACATATTTCCATTGCTATCGGCATAGAACACCACATTCCATCTTGACCCTAAAGTCTCTGCATGATCTGACATCTGACCGTTTGTACACCTTACCTGGTCCCATCTCAACTTCAGCCTCTGTGTTCCAGACACACTGACCTTTGTTTAGCTTCTACAATATGCTAAGCTTCTTTCTGATTCCTATTCCATTTTTGTCTTCTTGTAGCCTGCTAGATTATATCAGTTTCCTTTTATATACTCTCACATACTTCTCTGTAGAATTCATCACGAACATAAATTCATAAAATTACTTAGCTGCCTCTCTTTCCTCTGTTTGCATCTAAGATCCATGAAGGTAGACATCACAGTTGTGCTACTCAGAATTATAGTTTTAGCATCTAACATAGTGTGTTAGAGTCATAGGCAATTAACAAATATTTATGGAATTAATGAATGAATAAAACCAAACTGGGAGCATTTCATTGGAAAATGCAATCCAAAAAATATAGCCAACTCAATCTGGGAGAAACTGGAAAGCCAAGTGAAATTTGCTCATGGAAAGCATCCCTCTAATTCGGGATTTTAGGAAACTTTTGAATGGCAGGTGATTAACATATGAGTATTCAGTCAACAAGCATTTTCTGAGCCCTGCTGTGTGCTAAGTGCTCTCATGAACACTGGAAATAAGTTGTGCCACATGAAATGGCCAATATTTGACTAGCTGACGATTGACTGTGATTGGTATAGTTGACTAGAATTATGCTTCCCTACGTGCAGATTAGAATGCATAATGGCACTCTAGAATATATTCTTCTTTTTGCTGTAATTAGTTAGTTGTTTCTCTTATTGTTTATTTTTTCCCCAAGAAGTAAATACTATGTTATCTCTGAAAAAGATATAAATGCTTCCTTTACATCTGAATATAAGCAGACACATACTGAAACTGGGGCAGCTAGAATATCAGTATGGCTTCCACAGAGGATTCCATTAGCAAAGCAACTATTCACTGTGGTTCAAAAGAATTTCATTCTGTGTACATAAACCTCAAAAATGTATCTCAAGGGATTTCCATATCCATTTTAAATACAAACCAGTTAAGAGTCAGGGTAAAAGTGGATCCACAAAGTAGAACAATTTGAAATGTTACAACGGACAAGATTTTCCATTAGGACTCTTCTTGCAATAAGTATGGTAAACAAACATGGACAATTGTAGTCAATTGTCCTCCATTCCAATGATCAAAAACTAAGACACTTGGTAGGGGGTTCTTTGTTTGAGGGTGAGAGAAATAGAGATCCTCTTCTTGGACAAGATCATAACCTGTGACAAAAATAAATAAATAAATAACACTCTATGACAATCAAAAGCTTTGTTGAAGATGCCCAAAATGCATCAAAACCATCAAATTAGAATGAAAACCATTCTATGAATTTACAGTGGTCTAGGAAAAGATAGTGTTTTACCTTTTTAAAACCCTAGCACGAAAAACTTTTCTGATTATTTGATATTATCAAATGATTTAGAAAAGTGGAATATGTCATTAACTATTCCATTTGGAGTAAACTATTAAGTTAATGATGCATATTTTGGCTAAATAAATCATTTTTGGCAGTTAAAGATGTAAATTTCATACATTGGATCAAATTTTAAATTTGATCAAGATATCTCTTTTTGAAATGAAAGTGATTGCTCTGTTATTTCAGGGCTTTCAGAAACTGTGACTAGGTGGTATTTCAACTTTGGGCATGTTTAAAATGAAAGCACAGAATGGTTTCTTACTTCACCTAGTAAAGGCACCCAGGCATCTTGATGTGTCTCCAATTACCCTGACACTGATTTACTGGTGGTGGAGTTCATTACCAGAAGTTTCTCTAGATCCTTGGCTAAGACAAACAATGTTCACATACATGTTTTTCCTAAGAAAAAAAATTGAAACATTTCCTTAACACTAACACAGAACATGTGAGCTCTTGTCTAAATGTTGTTTTTTTCTTTTTTTAAAAATTTATTTTCTTTTTGGCTGCATTGGGTCTTCATTGCTGTGCGTGGGCTTTCTCTACTTGTGGCGAGCAGGGGTTACTCTTTGTTGCAGTGAGCGGGCTTCTCATTGCGGTGGCTTCTCTTGTTGCGGAGCACGGGCTCTAGGCGCACGGGCTTCAGTAGTTGTGGCACGAAAGCTCAGTAGTTGTGGCTCACGGGCTCTAGAGCGCAGGCTCAGTAGTTGTGGTGCACAGGCTTAGTTGCTCTGCAGCATGTGGGATCTTCCCAGACCAGGGCTCGAACCCGTGTCTCCTTTCAGGGGAAGACAAGTCATAGTTGAACTGGCCTTTAAACCAAAGTAAACCAAGTACCTAAATGTTTTGTATGAACCTCATGTGTCTGTTTCTCTCTAAAATGTCCTAATTATGATATACAACTCTATTAGATTTCTTTGAGAAAGGAAAGTTAAAATTCCACTAAATATATAGAATTAAAAAGAGAATGTTGTATCTTTGAAAAAAAATAGTGAAACAACAGGTGGGGAAGACAGAGTCTTCATTTAAGGAATGTGATTCATTGCAGCCCCCGTGTCTTTGCTGGTCTCACTGCTGAGTCAGGCCTTCTGGTAGTTGGAGCCAGCGGGTCGCCTGTGCCACCAGCTCAGTGCTCCTGTGCAGGGAGCTGCGAGCAGCCCTCTGGGCTTCATCTCAGAGCTATTAGAAAGTAATCAGGGAAATGATTAGATTTCACTGAGAGCCAAGTTGGGACTTCAGATGCTTGTCAAACACCAGCTCCTCTGAAATAGGATTGCTCCCTGCACTGTCTTATCAGGCCACCTCTGTGCTGCTGGCTTAGCATTTGAAGAGCTAGCCTTCCACCAGGCAGGCTTCTGAAAAGGGCTGATGTAACAGTTGCCAGATCACAGAATTTAAAATGAAGACATCTTAGAGGGGACTAACAGACTACTCTTTAATGTCCATATTCAAGACTCATGATGTCATTTCCAGTTTACAGGACCAGCCCATTAACCACTATGAAGGAGGCAAATCAGCCTCTGTACTTCCAACATGGCACCCACATCATCATCATCATCATAATAGCAGTAATTATAGTGATAACAACTACATCTTATTGAGAGCTTAATATATGGGAGTCATTGTACTCTGGTCATGATACATCAACTCATTTATTCTTCAGGAGTCTATAAAGAGGGTTATTTTTCATGATCGACTATGCATGCTCTTGGAGAAGTTAAGCAACTTTCACAAGATTTTACACGGAGCAGAGTTTTAGTTGATCTTGGAAGTCAAGCCTGAATGACATCTAAGGCCTTTTCCCTGAGCGTGACATTTTATCGCTCTCCCTCTGCTACCCTCTCCCTTGGGAGACCCCTCTCCCCTTTTCCTGCCCCAGATTCTCCTATGCACAGACCCCCTCACCCAGACCAATTTCCATGGCTCCGCCACAATCAGCATCTTTTCCCGGCAAAGTGTCAGTATCTTTAAGCCTATTTCACACTGGATATTCCCTGACTTTATCTTTTTGCTTTCTAGACCATCATGCACAGGCTTCTGTTCCTCACTTCTGAACAAACACAGGAGCTGTCTCCTTAAAATCTTTTATAGCTAAAGGATTCATCTGTCCTCTAAACTTTCTTCAGAACTAGGAAGACTCTAAATACAAGTTATGAAAACTCTGTCATCAAGCCATTTCTAGTTCCTCTAACTTCTGTGTGATAGATCCTCCCTGCCATCTGTGTAATCATTTTTGACACTTGGTGATGGATCTTTCCGAGATATCCACAACTCTTCCTTCTATTTCAACTATAGAATCAGACCCTATCGTTGTAATTTACATTCGACTTTGTTCCTTATCTGAGCTTTTGTGATTGGTAGCATTTTCTAGCTCTGTGTTTATGATAATAGGAAAGCGGTGATTCAAGATGTGTAAGAATGATAGTTTTTTGGCCCTTTTGATTTCATTTTCTTTGGAGCATACAAATCACATAGGAATGACATTTACTCATGTCAGGGTAAGTTAACTAAATCACATGCAATACATTGGATGGTGCTCAGAAGAAAACAGCTGCTTCAGCCCACCCACATACTCATGCCCTTTCATGTTGATGAATGATTATTCTTTTTCCATTTGGACCAAGATATGAAGTGAACAGGAGGGAAAGTAAAGTGTTGCTTTATGTGGTTTCTGTTGTTTCAGTCAATATCAAAATTTATTTTCTAATATTCATCTTATTAGTAGTAATTTTTAACTGTGTCATGATAGAAGTACCTTTAAATAATAACAATATTACTGAATATATATATATTCTTGACACCGATAAAAGTACTTTATAAACATTATCTGATAACATTTTTGAAACAGCCTCATCAGATATTTACTTTTATTGGTGAACCACGATAAATAAATAACTTGCCCACACTGCTAGCAATTATTAGTGATAGCTCAAATATACCAGGGATCCAAATTTATGCTATTCAGATATTACAAGAGAGGTATCAAGATAATCTTAAAATTATCTTGATCTAGTGCAAAATAGAGGTTTGACAAGACTTAACTATATTTAAAATTATTAAGCCACTTATTTGTACTTTTTAAACTTATTTATCTCCCTACTAGAATATAAGGACCAATAGATCATGGATGTTTCTCATCTCATCCACTCTTACATCCTCGTACTTAAACATGCCTGACACATAGCAGGTGCTTAATGGGTGTTTGTGGGCTGGATGGATGACAAGGGAATGGGAGACGGGACAGTTTCCATCCCAGCAGTTGTCTGCCTGGCTGATCATGGGTCAGGGTCAGTCACAGAGTCTATGACTGATTGGACATCTTTCACCAGATAAGAGCAAGGATATATAAATGTTTATATTTCACTTTTGTATGTAAAAAATCTGATTTCTAAAAAAATGTAAAAGACATACCCTACCCCTCCACAAACACACACCTTCACTCTGTAACTGTTGATTCATTTTCTTCTGACCTTGAGTGGAAGAGAAATTAATAACAAACCTGCTATGAATTTATCTAAAACTAATTTTTCCAGGAGTCCTTTTTAATCCTTGAAATGTAAAAAATTATTTTCTTTATTGTTTACCTGAAATATTTGTTTTTAGTTTTTCAAAGCCCATTTCTTTATTCAGTTTTACCAATTGTCTTAAAATGTATATTTGGGGCTTCCCTGGTGGCGCAGTGGTTGAGAATCTGCCTGCCAATGCAGGGCACACGGGTTCGAGCCCTGGTCTGGGAAGATCCCACATGCCGCGGAGCAGCTGGGCCCGTGAGCCACAACTACTGAGCCTGCGCATCTGGAGCCTGTGCTCCGCAACAAGAGAGGCCGCGACAGTGAGAGGCCCGCGCACCGCGATGAAGAGTGGCCCCCACTTGCCGCAACTAGAGAAAGCCCTCGCACAGAAACGAAGACCCAACACAGCCAAAAATAAATAATAATTTAATTTTTTTAAAAAAAATGTGTATTTGATTACAATGCTGTCATTTTCTTTCCTAATATCTATTATTTCAAAGTTCTTGAATTCTAAATATTGATTTCCCTTTTCTGATTTATTAATATCTATTCAAATTTTCTCTGGAATCATTTTTTTTTTTATTGCTGCTTTGCTCATCTTTTTCTTTCTTCAACAGTCTCTGGTAAGACGTTTAATTCTGAAAAAAATTTTAAAAATATAATTTCAGTTAAGATAAATAACTGAAACCTAGTTATAGGTTAAACCTAGCTATCCTTTAGTTAGCTAAAGGATAAAAGTATTATAACGGTGGAGAAATGAAATTAACAATGTAAACTAAGATAATATAAAAATAGTAAAAACTACATGAGGGTAGTGATAAAATAATTAAATTATCATAAAGTAAGTTTATCAAAATGCAATATAAACTATTTTAAAGGATAAAAATAAAAATGAAACATGATTCCTTTTTCTAAATATAAACACCACTAACTTTTTGGAGTATATGATTTACTTTCTCTCTCTGTTTCTCTACAACCTTATGTGTACAATTTTGAACGAGCGATATAGATAGATTTGGTTCCTGCATTGACATTTGACCTTATGGCATGAGGGATGATCCCATATGCTTAAAAATTATTTGAGAACTTAATTTTAGTGGTGTATGTTACTGTATGAATGTATCATTTTTTGTTTTTGTAGCCAAGCTTCTGTTGTTATATATTTATGTAATTTCTAAATTGTGTTATTGTGAATGATGATACATGTCTTGGATACAATTTTGACATGAATTTTTCCTCAGGATAAATTTTGGTAAGTGGAATTACTGACTCAGTAAGTGTAAGTATGTTTTAGGCTCTTGATTCATGTGGTCAAACTTTTCAGTGGAAGTTATGACTATTCACAATTCCACAACCTCATAAAAGACAAGACCACATTATTCCAAATTCTGTTGGGTGTTTATGTCTGTAATGGCCTCCAATATTTAGGTCTTATCAGGAATAAGCTGCCCCTGCTCAGCCAGATTCCTAGTGGAGCAATGTCACCTGTGTTAGTTGGAACCTTTCAAAACACTGAAGCTCCCTGGCTGATCAGCACAGGAGAAAACGTACCTGAATATTGTCATCCCATTCTTCATTCAGCTCTGCCAACTTCCAGCTCTTTCTCAAATAGTTGAGTATTTGTAAGGGATTGAGTGCTTTTGGCGCTTATTTCATTTCAGACAAAAGCCCTGGATACACCCTTTTGGTTTAATCTTTGGTTTAACACCCATGCATCCCTTTGGGGGGACTGAGCTACAGGGAAGAAGAGGATCTGAGTGCTATTTCTTTGTGGGTCAGTTCACACACTTGCCTTTGTCTCTCGGATTGGAGCATGTATCAGAATCATCTGCAGAGCATGTTAAAATACACTGATTGCTGGGCCCACTTCCAGAATTCCTGATTCAGTAAATCTTGGTGGGCTCTAGAATGTGTTTATCACAAGTTCCCATTTGATGCTGACACTGCTGGTGGTAGGCCACACGTTGTTCTAATCCTTATCACTCCCATGTCACGTTGAAGTTCTGCCAGAGTCTCCTCCACTGACTTCCAAGAGCCATTGTCCTCTATCAGATTACAAGCAAAGAGGGACCTCATTCTAGTGCAGTTGAAAGCCTTACTCCCCTCTCTTCACTTCTCTATGTGTTGGTAATTTTAATGCGGATTTGAAAGTGGGTTATAGACAAATATGTTCAAAACACATTTTCACCTATAAAGGCACTTCTCTTCTGATTTAACTTTTGCATGTACTCCTTAATCTCTGCTTTCTCATTAGTCCCACTCCAAGAACAGTATATATAAAATTGAATGCCCAACCAAAAATATGTTTGGCTGGCAAAGAACTTAATGTTTTAGAAAAAATATCTTACCTTAGAAGAAATATCTTTCTACTCTTATTTACAACAAAGCCAAAGAGACAAATAAATCAGAAAAAAAGCAAAATTAATGTTTCACAATCAGTTTTACCATACATCCCCAGTTTTGTGAAGCTTTTCCCACTTTTTTGCTTCAATGATATATTTGGTTTCTCCTCATCATGTAATTTTCATAATTCTTCCCAAGTTCACTATCAGAGAAATGGTGGATGTATGTCTTCAATACGGTTTTATACATGGTCGGACCTTGAGGGCATTATGCTAAGTGAGATAAGTCAGACAGAGAAAGACAAATTCTGTATGTTCTCTCTTATATGTGATATCTAAAAAAACTGAACTCTTAGAAATAAAGAGTAGATTGGGGCTCGGTGGGTGGGGAAAATGGGCGATGGTGGTCAAAGGATGCAAACTTCATAAGATGAATAAGTTCTTATTCTGGGGACCTAATATACAACATGGTGACTATAGTTAACTGTCGTTAACAATGCTGAAATTTAGGCTTGAAAGTTGCTAAAAGAGTTAATCTTTGACACACCATTGTAAAGCAATTATACTCCAATAAAGATGTTAAAAAAATAAAAAATAAAAAAAAGTAAATCTTAAATGTTCTCACCACACACACACACACACACACACACACACACACACAAAGGAAAACTATGTGAGGTGGTGGATGTGTTAACTAACTTTATTGTGGTAATCATTTCACAATATATATGTGTATCAGATTATCACATTGTATACCTTAAACTTACACAATGTTATATGTCAAATATATCTCAATAAACCTGGGAGGAAAAAAAAAAGAAAATTAAAAAAAAAGAAAGAAAATAATGCAAGCATCCAAGTGTCACAGTTAATAAATTTACTCTAAATTTTAAAAAGAGAAAGAACTTTATTATAGTCCCAGAAGGATTTCAGCAGTAGACCCCTTTATCTATGGATTTTGCCATTTTTCTTTCAGTCTTCACCTTCCTCCTATTATCATGACTCAAGGAAGAAAATGATTGTTTAATATGCACAAGTAATTATTATTACAAATATATATGTTCTATCCCAAGTTAAAAATCCCCTTAAATGTAGTCATATCTGCACAGAAATCTGAGTGAGAGACAGCCCTTGAATCTAGGAGGTGGCATTGGAAATGGGGAGGGAGACAGATTTAAGTGCACGTTATTCTAGACCTGATATTGTTGAACACAGAAGTAAGGACAGGAGAACAAGGAGCAGGAGTGAAAGAAAATTCCAGTGTTGACACGATTAGGGCAGTGAAAAGGAGTTGGCTACTCAAAGCACGCAATACTTCATTGGCAGGCATGATGGGTACACGCATAGCAGAGTATATGGTTAAAATTGTTAAGCTGGAGGTAGGGAATGAGGCACCAATCAGAAAAGCTGTAAAAGCTGGAGATGAAGATTTAAGTAGAATCACATAGCTAATGACAAAAACAGATCCCTTTGTTAGCGAATAAGGAGAGAAGGTATAGAATTGGCAATGCCAAGGCAGTGGCTAAATTTAAGAAGGAAGAGAAGTTGGTGTGCCCATGAAGGTGATGAAGAAGGCGAGGTCTGAGAGGCTAGAGGAGACACAGGATAATGCTGGGTGCGTTGTGGAAGTGATGAGTGAGAATTGAAAGAGGGAATGGAGACGGCAACAGATTATTATTGGAGCTGGGAAAAGCAAGAAAACTGAAAAAATAGAATATTATCTAGTTTGACAATTTGCTGGGGATTCATGATAGAAATAAATTAGGTACATGAGAAGTTGGTAAGAAAGCAGGGCTAGAAGCTAAAAGTTAAACTCTGAGCTAGATGATAGATGAGCAATAGACGATGGAAAGAATGAAATGTTAGGATGACTGATGGAGGGAATGTCTTGGGCAAAGGATGAGTGCTGTTTCTTTGTTTTTGTTTTTTAGTTTTTTGAATAAAGAAAACTGAGCATGTCTGAAGAAGTCAGTAAATGAGAAGAGGATAGTACAAAATGTAGTCGAAGAGGAGATAATTGACTGAAGAGGATTGTCAAGGAGGCAGGAGTCATTGGATCAAGAAAACAGAAATGTTACCTTGTGCCACCTGTCCCCTCCCGCATGACTGAAAGAAGCAGATATAGGCAGAGAGAGAGTTTTTTTATTTTTATTTTTATTGGAGTCTAGTTGATTAACAATGTTGTGTTAGTTTCAGGTGTACAGCAAACTGAATCAGTTATACATATACATATATCCACTCTGTTTTAGATTCTTTTCCCATACAGGTCATTAGAGAGTATTGAGTAGAGTTCCCTGTGCTATACAGCAGGTTTTTATTAGTTATCGATTTTATATATAGTAGTGTGTATATTTTAATCCCAATCTCCCAATTTATCCCTTCCTCCATACCCCCTGGTAACCATAAGTTTGTTTTCTACATCTGTAACTCTATTTCTGTTTTGTACATAAGTTCATTTGTACCCGCCTTTTTTTTTTAATTCCACATATAAGCAATATCATATAATATGGAAAACTTTATGGGATTGCAAGTAGAGGAGCTATAGTTTTCTTGTCATGGGATAAGCATGGTCGATACCAACTGAGTAGGAGAACTAGGAAGGGCAGGACTGGTAACGGAGGGGAAACGATTCCAGGTGCCGGGGAACAAGATCAGCTGAAGGTGGCCACCTGAGGTAGAGGGAAGGCAGGCACTAAAATCAAGTTATATGCTTTTTTAAATGATGATTTGTGCATCAATGAAACATTGCTATTATATTGGTGGCCCTTTAAGAGCATTTAGTTTAAAATGTTTTTAAAAAACATTTTTCTAAAAAATGAAGAGAACATATATCCATGTATATTGAATCAAAATATTTTAAAAATTCGTTTATATTTATTTTTCTGAATATTAAAAACAGAATATATTCTTGGTATACAATTAATTAAGTTAGTTTCTTAGCTATACATAGAGAGATACATATATAGATATAGATATAGATATAGATTAACACCCTGGCACTGATTTTTTTAAATTCTATAATCTGGCATTTTAATTTCATAATTATAATTTCATAACATTTCTGTAGTTTTATTCAAAGTTTCATTATTCAGCTAATAAATTAAAAATTTTTGACATAATTCAACTCTGTCTCCTTTAAAATATAATATATTTTGGATTGAGAAAATAGACGTTCTATAAGTTTATAGCAAATTCAGCTTTTTGGAGGATCCTTTCAATTGTAATGTTTTCTTTCAATTAAAATTTATAAGCATCCAGCCAAAAATGTCATATTATGTACTTCTTTTGTCAGTAATTGAATTACATTTTCAAGAAATACTTTTTACAAGATAAACCTCATGAAAAATGTGTTTCCATTATTCTTTTAAATATTTATTCAAATTGAGATGCTGCCAGATTGTAGGTTTACTCATTTGAACAATTTAACTAGTTAAATATTGGTGTTCTATCAGAAGAATATTCGTGCAATTCAAGATATTCTAAAGCATAATTCTATAATTTAAATATTAAATTTTGTAAGCTTATTGATGTTTTATACTTTCTTTCTGGTTTCTGTCAGGTAGGTCTCATTGTTTGCAAGTTGTATTTTTAAAACTGCAATATTCAAAAGCTTTAAAAGCTAAATATTGCACCACTCTACTCATTGAACACTTTGATTAAAGAATAAATTAACACTTTAAGCAGATTTATTGTGATATTATTCACATACCATATAATTAATCCATTTAAAGTGTACAAATCAATTTTTTAGTGTATTCACAGAGTTGTGCAACCATCAGCACAACCGATTTTAGAACATTTTCTTCATCCCCAAAAGAAACCCCATGCCCATCAGCAGTCAACACTCATTTCACTCAACTCTCCCATCTTTAAGCAGTACTGTGTGGTCTCTATTGATTTGGCTATTTTGATGTTTCATGAAATCCTACAACATGTGGTCTTTTTTATAATTTAATTTTTATTTTATATTAGAGTATAGCTGATTTACAATACTGCATTAGTTTCAGATGTACAGCAAAGTGATTCAGTTATACATATACATACATCCGTTCTTTTTCAGATTATTTTCCATATAGGTTATTACAGAATATCAAGCAGAGTTCCCGGTGCTATATAGTAGGTCCTTGTTGATTATCTATTTTATATATAGTAGTGTGTGTATATATTAATCCCAAACTCCTAGTTTATCCCTCTCCCCACCTTTCCCCTTTGGTAACCAGAAGTTTGTCTTTGAAGTCTGTGTGCCTGCTTCTGTTTTGTAAATAAGTTCGTTGTAGCATTTTTTTTTTTTTTAGATTCTATGTAAAAGTGATAGCATAATATTTGTCTTTCTCTGTCTGCCTTACTTCACTTAGTTTGATAGTCTCCTGGTCCATTCATGTTGCTGCAACTGGCATTATTTCATTCTTTTTCATGACTAATATTCATCGTATATATATGTACCACATCTTCATCCATTCATCCCTCAATGGACATGTAGGTTGCATCCATGTCCTGGTTATTGTAAATAGTGCTGCAATGGACATTGGGGTGCATGTATCTTTTTGAATTATGGTTTTCTCTGGGTATATGCCCAGTAGTGGGATTGCTGGGTCATATGGTAGTTCTTTTTTTAGCCTTTTAAGGAACCTCCATACTGTTCTCCATAGTGGCTGTACCAATTTGTGTTCCCACCAACAGTGTAGGAGGGTTCCTTTACTCCACACCCTCTCCAGCATTTATTATTTGTAGACATTTTGTTGATTGACATTCTGACCGGTGTGAGGTGGTACCTCATTGTGGTTTTGATTTGCATTTCTCTAATAATTAGCAATGATGAGCATCTTTTCATGTGCCTCGTGGCCATCTGTATGTTTTCTTTGAAGAAATATCTCTTTAGATCTTCTGCCCATTTCATGTAGGATAACATTTTGAAGGTTTGCCCATCTTAAAGCATGTATCAATACTTCATTAATTTATTGTCATTAAAATCTCATTCATTGTTTGGCTATACCAAATTTTATTTACCCTTTTATCAGATGAGGGACATTTAAGTTGTTGTCACTTTTTGGCTTTTATGAATGACACTACTATGAACATTTGTGTACAAATTTTTGTCTGGGCATACAGTTTAAATTCTCTTGGGCATATAACTAGGAGTGGAATTTCTGGGTCATATGGTAAGTAAATACCTTTCAAGGAACTCTTCTATTGCCGTCAGCAGTGTCTGAGGGTTCTGATTTCTCCACCTCTTCAACAACACTTAGTATTGTCTCAATTTTTGATAAGGCCATTTTAGTGGGTGTGAAGTGATATCTTATTTATGCTTTTGATTTCCATTACCCTGGTGGCTAAAGATATTGAGCATCTTTTCATGGGCTTCCTTGACACTTTCTGTATACCTTTTTTGAAAAATGTCTATTCAATTATTTTTGTCCATTTTTAATTGGGTTATTTGTCTTTTAGCATTGAATTGTAAGGGTTTTTTATATCCTGATTACAAGACTCTTACCAAGTATAAGATTTGCAAATTCTGTACTTTCTCCCATTCCATGGATTGTCTTTTGACAAGAAAGGAGTGAATCCAAATAGCACAGGACATGGGCTGTCGTGGATTTGGAACCGCATTCACAATTGAGGTACTGCTTTTTACAGTTGGGAGTAATCTTGGCTGCAGACAGCTGACAGCTGACAACTCACAGATAAGTGCCTCCTGAGAAACTGCTCTCAGCCAAAGGTAGATGCCTTTCCCAAGGTTATGCTCCCTCACTGGACAGTTTTATTTACCTTTTACTGAACTTAAAAAAAATGTGCAAAATAATCTCAGATATCTCATCTTTGAGAGAATGAAATTTTATTCCATGCATCTGGTGGGAAAAAAAATCACATCCCTATTGGACCTTACTTTACTGATTTTCTATTTGAAGCATCTAATGACAGTATGGTTAAAACAGATACTGCTTTTACAGTTTGTGAAGTTCCTTACTTGCTAAAGGCGGCAATGCGTTGAAAGAGTCATGTTACTTCATAGTCAAAAAAAAAAAGAAAAGAAAAAAACACATATATAAAATGTGCGAAGTTATTTTGGAAGAATATTCATTTGATCTAAATGAAAAGTCACACTTCAGAGAGTGATATGTAAATGAACCTTCTGCAGTTGCTCAAGTTAAATCATCATCTCTGGTTTAAGATAACTACAGACATTCCATAGATGCTTAGGCTTCTGTTACAGAACTGTCCTCTCTGGTGGATGGTACCTGTCGACAATCTTCATGCAAATAACAGTCAAATCAACAACTTTCTGTAGAAAATTCAGTACTTAACTTTTAAGTGTTATCTTACTTTTTATTTGATTTATTGTCATCGAAGTGGTTTATTGCAAAATAAAAGAACATTATCAAATTAAGACAATGAACAGTTACAGATTCATATAATACTGAAATATAATAAACTGCAAAAACACTGCAGCAAGGGTTTCCAATCTTCTCTCTATATGTGTAACAGCAAGACTGTTCAGCCTCTATGTCCAATACTTATACACATCTGACGTGTAGTTCCCACAGACCCCTTGATAGTCTCCTGCATCCTGACAGCCTTGATAGACCACATAAAATCTGGCTCACATTCCAAATATCCCATAGAGCCAGAAGCATCTAATACTTCTTCCACTATCACCCCAAACCGTACGAGTTAACTGTTCACCAGAGGCTAGTGTCAAATGCCACTTTATCAACAAGTATCTTGCTTCCCAGTCATTAGTTATGTAGCCTTGGTAAACATTATAAAGAAAAACTGGACATCACTGATTCCTTCATGATTTAGATGACTATTAATTGTGGAACTCTGTTTAATACATTTAAATCACACATGCCACTAGATAACACCATTAAGAAAGCCAGAAGTACAAAATAGAATTCTAAAACCCAGGTATTTTTAAGGTAAGTAATAATACTTCCTCAAATTAAGAAACAAAATCTAGAACATAGCCTAACTATGTGAGAAGCTGGGAAAACAGGCATGAACCAGAATTGTCTCAAGAGATGAAAAAGCTTGAGAAGCAGCAGGAAAAGTCCAAATTTACCACTAGTTTTTAGAGAAGAATACGAAGAGTCTATTATAGCTTTCTCTCACAGGTGTGGCTCAAACATATTATATGGAAAATGCATATAATGAAAGATAGTCAAGCTGACAAGGGCAATATTATAACAGTGGAGAACTCTAGTGTCAAGAAAAACAAAACTGGCAGAGATCACATTGCTTACATGGCTAAACTTGAGGGTGATCACAGAGCAGAAATTGAAATAAAATAGTGAAAACATTTGGACTAGGAGACTTGGGATAACCCTCAAATACATACAGGAATTGTTCTCTGAAATAATTTCAGAGGGTTTAAAATGCTGAATGAGACTAGAATATAAATTATTTTTTTTTGAGCCTACAGTCTGACTCAGATTTTCACATACTATGCATCAGGTTCGTACTGAATATCCCATGTACATATTTCCCATAATCCTCACAAAGTCATGCACATAATGAAGTTACAATTATGTGCTTTTTACTGATGGTGTATCTTGTTTCCTTAAAGATTTCTAAGTAGTACCACCTGCGCTCCATGCTCTTTCAGCTTCCTCACAATGTGAGGGATGTTAAGAGAGGAGATGACTGATTACACTGAGACTCGTAAAACAGAGGGAAACAATAGAGGTGGCAGCCATCACTTTCTTTCTGCTCCATAGTGCGTGTATGGAGGCTCTGCAGTGGGTCTTGTGTTCCAGATGTGCACTGAGAGTTTTTCCTGGCATACACAGAGAAGCATTGTAGTTCTGCAGGTTTTGAATGTCACAAATGTTTATCCCAACTCTACTTGGGCAGAGACATCACAGACCAAATGGTTGTCCATCAGCTTCTTCTATAGGTAGTCTGGGTCAACATGTCTGGTCTAGATGCTCTTCCACAGTGAGCAGAAATCAGCTGTAAAAGCAGAAAAATCTCTGTATTTGGCACCCCATTTTCTTTCACATTGGGGAGAAAAAGAAATAATTTCACCATTTTTCAAGTAGCAATTGAGTGCAGTTTAAAAAAAAATACAGACAATTCAACATATTTTCTGAATGCTGTAATCCATGTATTCTTGAATCTTACCTACATGCATTCAAAAAGTATGCATTGATTCTACATATTTGGGGCAAATAGTTGGGACTGGGCAAGTGGTAACCATGACTTACCTCTCCTTTGTTTATTGTTATGGATCAGCGGTCTTTAACTATTGATAACTTGGTTTTGGTTCCCCTTTATGTTTTGCTGTCCAGAATCACATACCATTACTTGTTTCAGTTCTTGATCTATTCTTGTTCAAGCATCACATCCGTGTTAGTACATTTGAAATGACTGGCAGGTTTGGTCTGTGTTAGAGCTGCTACTCAGGAAAATTTAGGCAGTTCTTTTGGGGAAAGTAATGTCTCTAGCATTCAAAGAAGTGATCTTCTTTACAGATATATATAGAGAGGAGGGGGAGACGGAGAGGGAGAGGGAGAAGGAGGGGAAGAGGGAGAGAGAGAGAGAGAGAGAGAATGGGAGATAAAGAAGGAAGAGGAGGAGAAAAGGTTAAATAAGCTAACAGAAATGAAATCCTCATAATGTTTGAAGTAACAGAAGGTTGAATGTCAAAAAAGTATGTTGTAGAAACAATGGGACACAAAACAATAATGTTCTGGGTTAGATGAAGCACAATTTAAAAAAAAAAGAATTAAACATTTGCAAAGGAGTTGAGAGTTGATTTTCTTCTTCATGTATAAAATATATTCAGGCATTAATTATTGCAAATGCAAGGTGTAGTATCCATGAAATTAACACTCAACAAGTAAAATTCACAAGCAAACATAAACAGTACTTTTTATTTCTGTGGCTGATGGTCACTGTTCATATTTCACTCACCAAATGATGTAATGAGAAATTTATGGATTTTCATTTGCAAGATTGCCCAGGGATATACCCCATTAGTAACCACTGCCTATTAAAATTCTTCCTCGAGGCTATTAATAACATGATTTACACTAATGGTTCTCAAACATTTTTACTACCTAGATCAGTAAATTTAGGGGGAAGAATGCTGATAACAAGATAGAGTTGACCATTTCTTATTGTAATAGTATTAAAATTAAACATTAACACCATAATTTCAAAAAAGAGCCAAGAGTATATTAAGCATGTATAATGTTGGGATATATAAAAACTTTTTAGGACATATCTCAAACATAGAGAATATATTTAGCCAATGCTAACTCTTTTCTATATGTGTTTCTTGTAACTTCTATAAAGAATGCTATGAAATGTTATAAAATGTTACAGTACTGTTGGTGGCACAGTCTCTTTTGCATCCTCACCAAACTTACTCTTCCACAATTCTGGTCACATTTGTAATCATTTTACTGAAGTTGGATAATAATCTTCTCTTTCATCCCACACATACATGCATGCACAAAAATTATTAGTGACTTTTTGAATAGTAAAAATTTTCACATGTGTGATTGTATTGTACACAGTCCCTTCAAAAATGTTTTTTATTTAATATATTATGTTCTTTAGATTTACATTGTTGATACAGGATCAGTTTGTGTATTTAATTTTCTGTATAGTTTTGCATTTTATAACTTTTGACAATTTACATATCTACCCCCATTTTAATCAATATTTGGGATGTTTACAATGTGTTTACAATGTACTGTGTTTATGGTGAAATAAACCATCTTACATATGTGTCTTTGTCCTTGCAGGACATTTGGTTCTTTCCAAAATGTCCATAAGACATTTAGTCCATGCCAAAAGGTTTTTGATGTTTATTTGGTCCTGTCCAAAACTATTTCGCATGGACCAAATATGCTCATGAACATTTTGGATAGGATCAAATTTCAAGGACATTTTGGCTTGGACCAGGTATCTTATGGACCAGATATCTTATGGACATTTTGGACAGAACCAAATGTCTGCTAATCATCCTTCTTAACTAGTGTGAATGTTTCCATACAGGATGTACCTAGGGAGGAAATGCCTGGATAGTAGACTATATGCATTTTCAATTTCTTCGATAATGCAACGTTTTCTCCAAAGTAAATGTGTCAATTTACATTCCCAATGTAGTGTATGAGAATCCTCATTTGCTTCAGTACCATAAATTAGCTGTGAGGCTTTCTTTCTTTTCTGGAAGAGTTTGCACAATCAATATCTACTAATTAAAAGTGTAGAAAAAGAAACTCACTTAAAATATTTGCACCTGGTGCTTTTGGTTTTATAGTTTTTTTGACTGGATTACTAACTAGTCTTAGGCATATGTTTTTCATGCTGTCTTTGAGTAAACTGTGGAAATTTATATATTTAGAAAGTCTTAATATAAAAATAAACTAATGAAAATAGAGAATCTTCAGTAATTAGCTGTGTTTTAATTTTGTTTTTGTTTTTTATTTTTCCTCAATGTCTTTTTTTGTTTGTTTCCTTTTATTTGTGAAAGTTTCTCCCTCTTCTTTCTCTTTACTTAAAAGAATTTTCTCTTTGTTTGTGATGTTCTACAGCTTCTCTCTGAGGATACATTTTATTGTTTCTTGTTTGGAATTTAATGTATTTCTTCAATCTGAAGATCATGCATTTTATCAAGTTTGGAAAAATTCACCATTTTTATCCCATTGAACATGACCTCCCCCCTTTATCTCCACCCTCTGCCTCCGCTCTCAATTCAATATATGTTAGGACTTCTCATCCTCTTCCCCGTTCCTCTTGACTTTCTTTCATACTTTTCATATCTTCATCTCTTTGTGCAATATTCTGAGTAATGTTCTCATATTTATTGTTCAACTCACTGATTATCTCAGCATTATTGACAGAACCATGATTTAAAAGCCTTTTGATTCATTTTATTTCCTTTGATTTCTGTCTTTCCTTATTGACTTCAGTGGCAGGAACTGGGAATAAACACAATTCCTTGTCTATCCCACACTCTTATGACTAGAATATGTATAGTTTGTTCCTATTTATTTGATTCTATTTTTTTTTAATGGAGCAAGCTCCTGTGAACCTAAAATCTAAGTAAAAACTAGGACCATTAAAATATAAAATTTTCTCATAAAATGGTATACTGCAAACCAGCAGCATAATCTCTTTCTTCCCACTCTTCTAAAGTTACTCTTATTCTGTACCCTGTTTTCCTCATTCTTATGAATTCCTTTGTTTTCACATTCTTTAGGGTTCTTTTAATGAACAAAAGTTATTTCTTTTAATATTGATGTAGTAATATCTATCAGTCTTTATTTTTGTTGCAAATGAATTTTGCATCTTATTTATTAATTGTTTTTAATTTTTTCTGAACATACCTTCTCGTCCTGGGAGTTTAGGAGACACTTAAATTAAAATTTCTTTCCCTCTCTCTTATAGTTAAATAGGTTATCCCCTTTGCAAAATCAGATATACATACATACACACACCTCATTTGAACCTTTACTTTTGTGACACTCATTTTCTCAAATCCTCCCTTCTTTTGCCAATCACCATTTTGAGTTGTGAAGGCTGAACTGCATTTCTCTCCCAGTTAACTTTGACTCTGCCTAGAGGGAGAGGGTGAAGATATCCTTTGTGGCCAAAATAAAACAAAACAAACAAACATATCTCCAGTTTCCTCATTTAACTTCAGGGTAAAGTCTGCAGGAGAAGTTGCAGTTTGCACCAGGATTAAATACACGCTGACTTCACGAATTATCTATATTGTTTTACAATCTGGAGTGATTCCTAGATAGTCATATGCTAGAATTATTTTTTTTCTAAACCTTGAGTTTCTAAGGGATGGTTTCATATAACTAATATTGAATATTCTTATATCAATAAGAGAAGGAGAAGTATAAGGAATCCTCAGTTAGATGTCTCAGTGTTTTTACCAAGTGAGATTTATAACATAACAATGAGTTGTGCATATAATTTGGGATTTTTTTTTACAATTTTATAAACACTGTAAGTATTTTTCTCATCTTGAAGAAAAAGATCTATAAAAGAAATAAATGGTGTTCAAAGAAAATAAGCCACTGCCCCTTGAATAATTTTTCTTATGGCAACATTTGTCGGATTTTTTTATTGTTGAATATAATTGGTTGAATTTCATATTCTGATTTTGGAAAACACTTAGAAAAAGTATTAAGTGATATTAAATGTACTTTAGGGAATGGCTACTGTGTAAATCAACAAGATTCAGGACATTAAAAAAAGTTAGACATTTCTATTCTTATCTAGAAGTAATGCTTTTAGCTGAGTTAAATTTAAATACATATACACAGGCATAAAATCATGAATGCATCAGTTTTATTTTTAGTCTGCATGGTAGATATGCAGCGAGGTTGTGTTTGGATTAGAATCCCCGAATTTGCATTAAAAGACAACATGTTTTGCACCTGCATGCTTCCCTAGAGTAATTTAATGTTACAATTTCTGACAGGATAATTCCATCTTCACTGTGGCTGACTGTGCTGTAAGCTGCTGGGAGAAAATAAATGTGATTCTACAGTGGGTTAGAAAAAGTATATATAACTAAGATGAACTTAGCACATAGCCAGAAAACCTCAAATTGGAAAAGAATGACAAGATGAGATTAGTATCAGAATCATAGCTTTGTCTTTCCTTCACTTCCAAAGCCTGTGTTGTGAGTGTCCAGTGTGTCTGTATGCGTGCACAAATTGCTTAGCACACTTTGCAAAAAAATAAATGACTTTGCTGTAGGAAGAATATTCTGTAGCAGAAGGCCAACATTTTAGGGCAAAGAGAAAGTGTGCCACGATCTCTTCTGAGAACATTTAGGAATAGCGAATTGAAACGAAGCATTTCTTGCTGCGAGCAAACTAAAAAGATAAAAGGTTAAACTTCAGCTGCTGAAGCAGAGGAAGCAGAATTTATAGGCAGGCACACTGACTCTCACTTCTGCTCACGTTCTTTCCACCTTTTGAAAATCCATTTTATTTTTCTCTTTGGTATTTTACATAAATTTCAATGGAGTTCCTAGTCCATCCAGGAAAGCATAAGTCAGAAACTCTTCTCAAAGTTGAACTAACATGTTGTTTTACAACAAGAGATGGACTTGGGTGACCCAAATGAGCAGTAGAATGACGTCTGGCTGTGGAATAACTTTTATTTTCCGTTGTCAGAGAGCAAAGTATAGTTTGTCTTATCTTGCTACTCTCTCTGACTTTGCCTTAAAATACTCATCTCTGTGGCAATGATAATAACATAAGTGAGCAATTAGGGCAAATAATGTTTAAATTTTCTTTAAGTACCTCAATTATTTTATAGTATACTAGAACTTTCAGTTCTGGAAAAAAGACAAGTTGACTAAATAAAATGAGCTAGTTGAGGAAAATACCATGCTCAAAGGCTCAAATGAGATCCTGTTCCCAGTTTTCTTTATCATGAAGGTTTGCCAACTCAGGTATGATAAACTGTGTCACATTCAATTTTATTTGAAGAGTCATGAGGATGCCTGTTTGAAATCAACTTAACAACCTATGGTCCACCCTAGAGGAAAGGAATTCTCTAAGACCAGACAGCCTTGAACACTTTTCAGCCTCTCTACAATCCAGAATCATAGGACTCAACTCTCATCCTTTAAAGGACAGACCATTTGCTGAGGAATGGATACTTTACGTTTTTTTTTATATATAGATACAGATTTCAGCATGTAACTCTCAGAATCACAGAATTATACCTGCTTTGATAGGATGTTTTAATTATCTCATTCAACTTAATCAAAGCTTGAATCCTTTTAGCATCTCTCATTCCTGAGGCAATACCTCTCACTACAGGGTATTTCTAATTATTAGACTATTTATATTGTGAGACCCAAGTGCCATGGGAAGGGAGGTTTTAGAAAAAAAATAGGTTTGATAGAGTAGGTGAATTAGAGTTTGGAAGACTTGAGTTTATAATAAATTCTAACAATAAAGATAGCAAAAGAACTGAGATATTCCAGCAAGAACAAAGGTGTGGTAGACAGAATAATGCCCATGCTCTGTGGTCCTGTTCAGATTCCCAGGACCTGTGAATATTTTGTATTACATGGCAAAGAAGAACTAAGGTGTATTATCAAGCTGACTTTAAGTGGAGATTCTCCTAAATTAGATTATCTGGGGGGGCCCAGTACAAAGTATGGATCTTTAAAGTGAAAGAGGGGACAGAAGAGGACAGAGTGAAGATGTGACTAGGGAAGCAGTGCCAGAGTGATGCCATGTGGGAGGCTAGACCACCCATTGCTGCCTTTGAAGATGGAGGAAGGGTCACCTGTCAAGGACTGTGGACATCCTATAGCAGTTGGTCAAGGCAAGGAAGCAGAATGTCCCCTAGAACCTCCAGTAAGAAATGTAGCCCTGCAAGCACCTTTATTTTAACCCAGTGAAACCCACTTCAGACTTCTGATCTCCAGAACTGTAAGAGAATACATTCATGTTGTTTTAAGCCACTAAGTTTTTGATTTGCTCTGTATGTCGACTGAAAAAAAAAAAAAACAACCTAAATGTTAAGAATTATGTTTTATTCAGAGAATTTTCTGAGGACTTGAGCCCAGAAGACAGCTTCTTCCGAGGGCTTGCTCCAAAGGGGGGTCACTCCAAAGAGGTAAGGGAGGAGCCAGGAGATACAGGAGTTTTGCAACAAAACCCAGGTAGTCGAAACTTCAAGAGTACTGTTAAAAAATGAAAACCAGGCATCTCAAGGTAATGAATTTAGCATTTTTCTATGTATGGGAAGATGCACGAGTCTGGGCTCATTGAAATCATTTCTTTGGTACACACCTTAACTATCTAAGGTCAGTATCCTGCTTTTCTCCATCCTGAATGCCCTCAGGGTGCACAGTTGGGGGTGGCTGCAGTGACTGAGGGCTTAATGGCTGCAAAATCCTTTGTTTACTGATATGGTGGGTGACATTTTTCATACACAGCTACAGCAGAAATACACTACTAGGAATACAAATACTAATACAAAAGGATTTTGCAGAAATCAACATACAAGGTGTAATGTTTATGATTAATAGAGATAACGAGAGAAAATCATTTTCTTCTGACAGTCCTCCCTTTGGATGGCCCAGATTCATGAACTGGACCAACAGAGATTAAAAAATAATTCGAGTACTCAGTTGGTCTGAAATGGAGCAATGTCAACATGGTCCCTCAAATGTAAATGCATTTTATAGTACTTGTGATTAGTTTTGCTTACAGAAAGTATTATTTCTTTTCCAAACATGGGGGCAAAATAAGATTGACATAAATCATAGAGTTTAATTTATCTGAGTATGCCAAACAATCGTTTCCACATCACGGTCAAACAACTAGTGAAGATTATAGTCAAATCACAAAAGCTAACTAATTTCGTCAAAACAGATCACATTCTGAAAAAAATTGAGGTTCTCTGTAATCAAGAAATAAAAAAAGGACATTATTGTGGATCCATGACATGGTGTGAAGTTCTCCAAAGGAAAGATCCTGTAACTGTCATGTGAAGACTACATATGTTAATGACATTTGACCTTTGCTGTGTCCAGTGACACACCTTTTGGCATATGGTCAGAAACAGAGAATGGCAACTACCCCAGAGTGGATTTTCATCACTTTGTCATCAGGCGGCAAGCATTTACCTCCTGGGGTATGTAATCTTATAGAACAGGCTAAATATACATATATACCTAAAGAACTGGGAAAAATGATATAATTTTAACTCTCCCTTAAGAGTAATAGGTCCTTAGTAAATTATTGGTGACTGGACAAAATACAGATGTTAATGAATTTAATGCACTATTCTACATTCTGGCAATGTAAACATGTACTTTGACTTTCCTCCTATTAGGATGTACAATTAACATCTCATTCCTTTGCCACTGGGTGATCTTGTGACAGCTTCGAATAATTGAGAATGATGGAAATGATTCTATGTAACTTTAAGGATAACTCATAAAATACCATACAGCTTCCTCTTATTTCTCTGGAAGGGTCTATATAGAATGGAAGAAGCCAGGAGACATTGACACTGCTGTGCTTTAGGGTCCATAAATAACCACTTCTCCATGCCTACTCCCAGTGGAGAGCCACGCCTGCGGGCAGCATTGTTTCACTGCCAGGTAAATACACCATTTTGATCCGGCCCAGTTGAGCTCTCAGATGACTGCATTTCCAGCCTATATCTGACTGAAATTGCACAAAAGGTCCCAAGCAAGTACTTCCTACCAGAGCCCTGCTCAATTTCATCACTAACAAAACTATGAACAAAGTGAAATGGTTATTTTAAGCCTGTTTTGTATAATTCGTGACACAGTAATAGGACCTGAAGCGTGTACCTACTCAGGAATTCATTTATTTATATTTGTTATTATGGTTGAGAGAAAAAGAAGAGCTCCAGGTAAGCATACAACTTACAGTTTACTGCTTACTAACAGTATAGCTTTGGAGAAAATCACTTCATCTAGGTCTTCATTTCAATATCTTCAAAAGGGAGTTCATAATAATAGGTAACTCTCCAGATTGTCATAAGAATCAAATAGGATAAAACAAAATAAAACTCTTGGCAGTGCAAACATGCAACATGGCAGGCTTACATGGAAAGTTAATCAAGGCTCCTGAACCTCTGCTGTTCTGTGCAACGTGTAGACCAGATGCACAGCGAAGTCAGTGCTCACCATTCAGATGGGTGTCCTTTACCTCTAACATCCCTTCTTGTTCTGAAGGCCTGTGATTCTACATTTTATCAGGGGTAAATGTCTTTGCTCTGCCCTTGGAAACCCTGGAATAAGACATAGATGAAAAATTCAAGGTTATCTATTATCTTCTTGCTTTCATTAATAGAGTTAATGAAGATGGTTTTGCATTGACACCAACTTTCTCCTTTGCCAATCAAGACAGTCTCTCAGTTAATGGATATGGTCAATATTCTTTATAAACACTTACTGGAAAATCCTGTGCAATCAACTGCAATTATCCATTCCAGACATGGTTTTCTAACATTTTCATTCAGAAAAAATAATAGTTATAAAATTAAAAAGAAAAAACCTAAATTACAACAATTTAAACCACACAATAATAGAGAGAATGAAAAATCAAAAGAAAAGATAAAACTCATTTATTTAAAGGAATCTTACTACAATTTTAACCATATTATTCATCAACACTTAAGATAGCATCCATCTTACTTCACTCTAACATAGCCTTTTTTTTTTTTTAAGTTAGTAGAAAATAGGTCAGCTATCAGTTCTTCTACAACTGCATTTATAACAACACACAGGAGCAGATTTTCTCTTTGCTGCCCCTATGATAAGATATACGCTAAACCGTGCATACAAAGCACAGAAGTTCCCCTCTAAATAGCTTAAAGCATTAGCAAAACAGATTGTTTTTCCCAATGGCATGTTTCAACAAGAAAGGTACTTGCAAAATGTTAGTGTAAAGAACAGAAACTCACTTATATGTGAATTTGTGAGGCCAAATGCAAGCTTTTAAAATGTCTTGTATATAACTGTTTATTCTCAAGATGAACTCACTAGGAAGGTAACAGTGCACCGTCTCTCAGAACCAGATGGTTTAAGTTCCTCTTGGGAAATGAAAAGGAGTGAAAGACAAGTCACAGTGAGCAGAACTTGGTAAAACTTAAACAACCTTATAAAGAAACATAAACCTCTTCACAGATAAAGGCAATGAAGAAAAAGTCAACTTGCTGTCATTTTATGCTACAAAGCATGAACTTCTTTAATCATCCCAAGTAACTGTAACATGACCTGATGTTTTGGAAGGTTAAGCATCAATTTGGACAACAATTCACTCATCTAATTTAAAATTGGTGGTGTGTTGATGAAAATTAAATAAATAGCTGAATTGATATAGGTCTATTTAGAAATTTATCTAAATTAAGATGGCACTTGGCATACTTCAAGGTGGTAAACCATCAGACCAAAGTCCCCAGAGAAATAGTATTCATCTTCCAAAATTCAATTCAAATGCCAGCTCCTTTTGGAAGCTCTCCTTACATCTGCAAGCGAAACACACTGGACAGTCTTATCGTGTCAGTTAAATGCATGATACTTTTTATTTAATGATTATAATTTGTTTTTTCTACTTTAAAAATAGTTAATCATATCTCACTGATCCATCAGAATTCTGTTTCTCAGACATTTTTTAAAAATGACTTTTCATGGGACTTCCCATGAAAGTGGTTCAGTGGGCACAGTGGTTAAGAATCCGCCTGCCAATGCAGGGGACACGGGTTCTATCCCTGTTCCGGGAGGATCCCACGTGCCACAGAGCAACTAAGCCTGTGCACCATAACTATTGAGCCTGCACCCTAGAGCCTGTGAGCCACAACTACTGAGCCCAGGTTCTGCAACTACTGAAGCCCACGTGCCTAGAGGCCATGCTCTGCAACAAGAGAAGCCACTGCAATGAGAAGCTTGCACACCTCAAACAAGAGTAGCCCCCGCTTGATGCAAATAGAGAAAGCCCGCGTGCAGCAGAGAAGACGCAATGTAGCCCAAAAGAAATTAAATAAATAAATAAATAAATAAATAAATAAGGAAATAGGTTTTAAAAAAGTAACTTTTCAGTCTCTTTGTTTAAAGCATGACCTCTATAATACAGTTTATTTCATCGTCTTTGAATATCTCCCAGCTAGCATTACGTTGAACATATTTTGCCTATAGTTCATAACATTAAAAAAATTAATTAAAATGATTTGAGGAACCACATTAACTCTTTTCCATCCAGATATTGTGAAATTGCAAATAGATGGAGAAATGGAGATTCCCTGGATGACTCAGATGAGTAGATCAACACACAAAGCCTGGTTGCTACCAGTGAAGAGCAAGATAGCTAGAGAGCCAGATAGACACAAAGATAGACAGATAGATGGATAGATAATTGATTTAAAAGCTTAATTTATAATAAAAGCAATGTCATGGATCAGTCCACACATATTCTGAAAAAACAAGTTTAATTATTAACACAGGCCCTCAGGCCATGATTCAACTACGTTTTAAAAAGATAATTGTTATTTATTTCTAATTACGACTCTCACTTCACTAATATGAAAAAAATAATATGAGGAAATTTTAAAAAACATGGAAAAAGATTAAAGAAGTAAAACAAATCACATTACTTATGACAACAAATAGCAGTGGATTAATCTAAGAGCAGGTCATCAATTACTTACTCCTACAGTACTTGCACATAGAAAAAATAAAACAGCAAAGTAAGGTGCAAACAAACAAAAAATGCAATGTTGACAAAAGATATAGTAAGCAAGTACAAAGAATAAGAAATCATAGATGAACATATTTTAAATATAATTATATAGATGTTTTAATAAGATAAAGTAATAAATGATGTGAAATATGAACAGAATAATCTAAATATTTGGGAGGGGATTTCCCTGGTGGTTGAGTGGTTAAGACTTTGTCTTCCAGTGCAGGGGGTATGGGTTCAATCCCTGGTCGGGCAGCTAAGATCACACATCTGGCAGCCAAATAACCAAAACACAAAAAACAGAAACAATATTGTAACAAATTCAATAAAGACTTTAAAAAAAAAGAAGTTTATTTAAAAAATAAAAATAAAGCTTAGAAAACAATGTGCTGACTTTCCCCCACTGAGTGTCCTCTGTTTGTCTGCATTTTTCCCATATATTTATTTATTTATTTAAAATATTTTTTTGATGTGGATCATTTTAAAGTCTTTATTGAATTTTGTTACAATATTGCTTCTGTTGTTTATGTTTTGGTTTTTTGGCTGCAAAGCAAGTGGAATCTTAGCTCCCTGACCAGGGATCGAACTGGCACCTCCTGCACTGGAAGGTGAAGTTTTAACCAGTGGACAACCAGGGAAGTCCCTCTAAGCTTTCTTGCTTGTACAAATTCCAGGTCTTTATTTAATCCCTGCGTGACTCAGGCAAATTATTCAAATTTTCATTGCCTGTTTTTCTCTTCCATCAAATGGAGTTAAAAATACCTCCTGCTTTAGATGATTATTTTGAAGAACAAATAAGTTAAATAAAATATTAAGCACAATTCTTAGTTCATATTAATTACTTAATAAATGTTTGTTAGTCATACATATGAATATATACGTGTGTGTGTGTGTGTGTGCGTGCGTGTACGCATGTATACTCCCCAAGGATATACCCAAGCCATTTATTTCTTGATGCAGTGCTTATCTCTTAATATTGTGGTTTGACCTTTTGTATTTCTCATGTGTTTAACTACTTCGTGCAAGCATTTTTAAAATTATTGTGAACATTTTGAGAAAGTGTTTTAAATCCAAAGATTTATCTGTCATTTCTAATTGCTTTTCTCATGGAGTTACTGTAAGGATTAGAGGAAAAAGCTTCAGAAATGACACATCCTAGGAAGATTATTTACAAAGTTAATTTATTTTTCTCTATTGTTAGAAAGATCAGGTGCACTTGTATAGAACTTTGTACCTTATTTAATTTCCATACTTTAAATTCCAGTACATTTTCTTGCAGGACAGAAACCATTTTGGTGTTAGCCTTTAGGATTTTATAAAGGATGTGTCTGGGACTTCATTGTTCCTTGTTACATTTCAGAGTTATTCATCCTTTGCACATACCTTGAAGTTCAAAACTGTGTAAAGTACATAATTTTTCCATTAACTTGTTCCTTAGAGTTCTTGAAGCTCTATATATGCACAGACTTCCTGTCTCTACTTTCTGTATTCCACCAAATGTGATTAAAAGTACATGAAGGGCCCAATTGTATTTCCAGGCCAACCAAACCACCAGGATAAATGAAGTGCATTCTTTGGAAGAAATAGAGGCCAAATGTACTTTTTATTGTCAAATATAGTACAACATTCCAGATAAAACCTGTAGTGAAAATGCTCCAATTTACCTCATATGCTGCAGTCTTATCTATAAATTGAAGTACTTTTAATATTTCAAAAGAAAATTGCTGCAATAATTAATGATAATTTTAGCCCTTAATTTTGCCTGCAAAACAATTATTGTAAAATTGTAGATAGATTAAAAACTAGAAATATTTTGATACATATAAGAGAAACATGAAATTTTGTACCAATATTTATAAACTTTCAAATAAGTAAGAATAGTAGAGATTACAGTATAATGTTAAAATAGCAAAATGATAGATTTATTCACAATTATATTGCATTTGTGTTAAACGTAAATAAAATTAAGACTTGAATTAAAGACAGATTGTCAAACTGGATTTTAAAAAAAATCATAATAACCATTATACAAATACTACTCCAAAGACACACAGCCAGATATGTTGAAATTAAAAGAATGGGTGGGTAATACAATGAAGACACCATCCAATAACAGACTTTAAAGCAAAAAGCATTAGTAGAGTAGAAGAGTAATACTTAATGATTAAGTTATCAACTTGAGAGAAAGATAAGACAATTCTAAACTTGTGTGCACCAAATAAAATAAAATAGCATAAAATTAAAAATTTAACAATAATAGTATAAAAATAAAACATATAACTTAAAATTAACATTTCTGTAATCAAGAGATTACAAAACTAAAGCAGAAATAAACACATTCACACCCATGATAATTGATTAAGTTAGCAGAAAAAGTAAGGAAGTATATTTGAATAACATTCTTTAAGAATTTGACTTAACCAATAAATATATTAGAATTGTACATCCAAAAAGTAGAATAAATATTCTTCTTGAATGCACATGGGATGTTTAACAAAAAATATCACATTCTGGTCAAGAAAGCAAGCCTTAGCTAACTTAAAAGTATTAAAATCAATCTGTACATATTTCTGATCTCTGTGGAATTAAATTAGAAATTAATATAAAAAAGGAACTAAAATTTTCCAAATGTATGCACAATAATCCATACATTTCACAATAATTCTTGCCTCAGTTAGATTTTTATATTTATTTATTTTATTTATTTATTGTTGGCTGCTTTGGGTCTTCATTGTTGCACACAGGCTTTCTCTAGTTGCAGTGAGTGGGGGTTACTTTTCATTGCAGTGTGTGGGCTTCTCATTGCAGTGGCTTCTCTTGTTGTGGAGCATGGGCTCTAGGTGCATAGGCTTCAGTAGCTGTGGCTCATGGGTTCTAGAGCACAGGCTCAGTAGTTGTGGTGCATGGGTTTGGTTGCTCCGTGGCATGTGGGATCTTCCCGGACCAGGACTCGAACCTGTGTCCCCTGCATTGGCAGGTGGGTTCTTAATGACTGCACCACCAGGGAATCCTGCATGAGTTAAGAAGTCAAAATTGATATCAGATAATATTTTAGATAAATGATAATGAAAATGAAACATATCAATATTTGTGAAGTACATTTAAGGCAGTGCTTAAAGGGGAAATTACTGTTTTAAGGGCATGTATAAAAAAAGAAAAATGACTGAAAATCAATAGTTTAGATTTCACCTCAAAAAGTTAACAGAGGAACAGTAAGAACATGGAAACTCCAAGAACATAGAAAAAAATGAGAATTCAATATCAAAAAAGTTTCTACAAATACAGAAAAAGTAGAAAAGAGACATACAGTGGAAAATAATCTAAAAATAAAATAGTTTGATTCTTTGACAAGGTGAATCAAATTGAGAAGCCCCTAGCAATACTGAAGGAAATATGAAAACCCTAATTACCATCACTCTAAATACTAAACATACTAAAAGGATGATAATATGATACTATGGATAACTTTATGCCAATATTAGATGAAATTGATAAATTCCTTGAAAAACAAAATTTTCCCAAATTGACATGTGATGAATTGGAAAAGTTGAGTAATCTTTAAAAATATTGAGTCATTAATGAAAAACATGCTCACCAGTAAAGTTTAGACCTGATGGTTTCTTTGGTGAATTCTTCCAAGCTTTTAAGAAAGACATAATAACAGTCTTTCACAAATTTTTCTAGAGAATAAAAATAAATAGTAAATACTCCCACACTTATTTATGAGGCTAGATTAATTTTAAAAGCTGAAAAGGACATCAAAAGAAAGGGACAGTATAGGCCAATATCTCTTATAAGCTTGATCAAAAAAGTCTGTAAAGATAGCCCATTGAATCAAGGAATATTTGTAAAGTAAAATATTATCCTGTAAGGATGTACCCAGGAATGCAATTTAGTGTAATATACAAAAAACATAATTAAAGCAATTTGCTGTTTTAAACAGAGGACAAAAAAACTTATGTTCAACTCAAGAGGTGCAAGAAAAATACCATTTGATAAAATTAACAATTAAAAACAAACTCTCAACAAACTATGCATAGAAAAACGTTCCAAACATTTTTTAACTATTTATACAAAACCATCTAGCACTACTAGTATATCAAATAGCAAAATAGTAAATATCTTCCTCTTGAATTAGGGAAAAGGCAAGATGTCCACTCTCATCACTTAAAGTTAATATTGTTTTGGTTACTCTAGCTAATTCAATAAGGCAGGAAAAGGTTAAAAATTGGAGAAGTATAAGCAAGGCAGATATTTTTCACAGATGATAATTGTGCATATAGGAAGTGAAAAAAATGTACAAATCTACAAACTAGTGTACATAGTAAGCAATTTCACAATTTGCTGGACTCAGAGTCAACACACTAATCCTATGTTAAAAATAATATATTTAGCAGGAAGGTGGTCAAGATAGTGGAGCTGGAAGACTCTAAACTTACCTCCTCCCACAGACCCAACAAAATTATAACTACTTACAAAGCAACTATCTCTGAGAACAACCGGCAGGAAAGATTCTCCACAGCTAAAGACGTAAAGAAGAAAACAGAGGAAGAGAGGTGAAGTTGGGGAGAAAGTGTATAGTTAGGAACCACACTCCCTAATCAGCGACCCACAAAAGGGGGAATATCACAGTTGTAGATGTTCTCCCAAGGACCAGGGGGTCAGAACTCCCAAGCCCAGGGGTCTTCCACTGGAAAGAAGAGCCCCCAAAAAGTCTGGTTTTCAGAATGAACAGGGCTTATGTTCCAGAGAGCTGGAAGGCTATAGGAAATAGAGTCTCTGCTCTTAAAAGGCACTTACAAAATCTCACATTCTGAGTTCCAGTACATAGTCAGTTGTTTGAGAGGAGCCTGGGTAGGATCCAACTGCTGTTCTTGGAGAGCCTCTTGGAGAGGTAGGAGGCAACTGTTTTTCACTCAGGGATGGAGAGGCAGGCAGTAAACATTTTGTGGAATTTGTCCTACCAACTTAACACTAGTGCTGGCAAGTGTCATGTTGGAATGCTCCCTCTAGCCTATTAGTGCCAGGGACCCAGTCCCACCCACCAGCAGGCTTACACTAGCTCTGCATCCCTCCAGGCCATGCAGCCATTTGCATAAGAAACCTTCTCTGCCCTCCACTGGACCCACAACCACAGCACAAGGTACAGCCTCACAACCAGTTGGGCAGAACCAGCCCCTCCTGTCAGCATGCCCACAGTAGTCACAACAGCAGGGCACAAGCAGCCACATGAGGGTCTCCACTAGTGCTTATAGTTCTGGTGATCAGAGAGGAGCATGCTGCTTGGCCCCATAAGATGTCTTCACTGTAAGGCTGCTTCTCCAAGTTCTGGAAACATAACCAAACTACCTAACACATATAAATAAACAGGGAATTGGGTAAAATGAAGGGGCAGAGAAATGTGTTCCAAATGAGGGACCAAGATATAACTTTAGAAAATGAACTGAATGTAGATTAGCAATCCAGCTGATAAAGAGGTCAAAGTAATGATCACAAAGATGCTAAACAAATTCAGGAGAAGAATGGATAAATGCAGTAAGAAATTAAACAAATCATTAGAAGATATAAAGAACCAAACAGAGCTAAAGAATACTGTAAACGAAATAAAAAATACACTAGAAGGAATCAACAATTGATTAGATGATATAGAGGAATGGATCAGTGATCTGGAAGACAAAATAGTGAAAATCAACAAGCAGAAAAGAAAAAAATAATTAAAATGAGGATCATTTAAGAGACCTCTGGGACAATATCAGGCACATTAACATTTCCATTATAGGGGTCCTAGAAGGAGAAGAGAGAGAGAAAGGAGCAGATAACTTACTGGAATAAATAAGAAAACTTTCCTAACCTGTGGAAGGAAACTGACATCCAAGTCCAGGAATCAGAGAGCACCAAACAAGATAGACCCAAAGTCTACACCAAGACATATTACAATTAAAATGGCAACAATTAAAGATAAAGAGAGAATCTTAAAGGCAGCAAGATAAAAACACTACTTATATACAATAGAACTTCTCTAAGAAAATCAGCTGACTTTTCAGCAGAAACTTTGCAGGCCAGAGGGAGAAGGGTCATGATATATTCAAAGGGAAAAGGGGAAAAAAAAAACCCTACAACCAAGAATACCCTACCCAGTAAGGCTATCATTCAGGTTTGAAAGAAAGATAAAGCACTTTACAGACAATCAAGAACTTAAAAAGTCAACACCACTAAACTGGCTTTACAAGAAATGTTCAAATGACTTCTGAAAGGACCACAACTAGAAATTAAAAAAAAAAAGAAAGAAAGAAAAAGAAAAAAAAGAAAGGAAAATTTTCACTGATAAAGGCATACAGTAAAGGTAGTAGATCAATCACTTATAAAGCTAGCAGAAAGGTTAAAGACAAAATTATCTATATCCCCAGTAAGTTGTTAAGTTAAGGGATACACAAAAGAGAAGGATGTAAAATATGACTTCAACAACATGAAATGTAAGGAGGGGAGTAAAAAAATAAGGTGATTAGAATGTGTTCAAACTTAAGAGATTGTCAACTTAAAATAATTACAAATATATAGATTGATACATATAACCCTCATGGTATCCACAAACCAAAAACCTATAATAGATATACACACACAAAAAAGAGAAAGAAATGCAAATGTAACACTAAAAATAATTATTGAATCACAGGGGAAGAGAGCAAAAAAGAACTACACAAACAACCAGAAAACAATAAACAAAATGGCAATACATACATACCTATCAATAATTACTTTAAATGTAACTTGACTAAATGTTCCAATTAAAAGATATACAGTAGATGTGGATGACTGGATTAAAAAAAATACATATGCTGCCTACAAGATACTAACTTCAGATCTAAAGACACCCATAGACTGAAAGTGAGAAGTGAGAGGATGGAAAAAGATATTTCATGCAAATCAAAATAAAAAGAAACCTGGTATAGCAATTGTTATATAAAACAAAAGAGACATTAAAACAAAGACTGTAACAAGAGACAAAGAAGGACATTACATAACAATAAAGAGATCAATCCAAGAAGAAGATATAGCAATTGTAAATATATATGCATTCAACATAGCAGCACCTAAATAAATAAAGCAAATGTTATGAAACATTAAGGGAGAAATTGACAGTAACACAATAATAGATAGTAAGGGACTTAGCACCCCACTTGTATCAATGGACAGATCATCCAGACAGAAAATCAATAAGCAAAAACTGGCCTTTCATGACACATCAGCCCAGATAGACCTAATAGATATATATACAAACATCACATCCTGCCCTGCCTCTAGGTTCTTCAGAACCATTTTTTTTTTTTAGATTCCATATATACATGTTAGCATACAGTATTTGTTTTTCTCATTCTGACTTACTTCACTCTGTATAACAGACTCTAGGTCCATCCACCTCACTACAAATAAGGACTTGAGGACACGGCAGGGGGAAGGGTAAGCAGGGACAAAGTGGGAGAGTGGCATTGACATATATACACTACCAAAAGTAAAATAGATAGCTAGTGAGAAGCAGCCGCATAGCACAGGGAGATCAGCTCGGTGCTTTGTGACCACCTAGAGGGGTGGGATAGGGAGGGTGGGAGGGAGACGCAAGAGGGAGGGGATATGGGGTTATATGTATATGTATAGCTGATTCACTTTGTTATACAGCAGAAACTAACACAGCATTGTAAAGCAATTATACTCCAATAAAGATACTAAAAAAAAAGAAAATGTCATATTTATGTTTTAATGTGAAAAAAAATCACATCCAAAAATAGTGGAATATACTTTCTTTTCAAGTGCACATGAAACATTCGCCAGGATTGATCTTATGCTAGGCAACAAAGCACATGTCAATAAATTTAAGAAGACTGAAATCATATCAAGCATCTTTTCTGACCACAATTGTATGGTCACTAGAAATAAACTATAAGAAAAAAACTTCAAAAATCACACATGCGAGTAGAGTCTAAATAGCATACTATAAACAATCAATGCGTAACTGAAGAATTCAGATAAAATCAACAAATACCTGAAGACAAATGACAATGGAAATACAATAATCAAAAATTGATGGGACACAGCAAAATCAGTTCTAAAGGGGAAGTTTACAACAATGCAAGCCTATCCCAGGAAACAAGAAAAATTTAAAATAAACCATCTAACTTTACACCTAAGGAACTAGAAAAAGAAGAACAGACAAAACCCACCATAAGTAGAAGAAAAGAAATAATAAAAATCAGAGTGGACATAAATAAAATAGAGACTGAAAAATAATAGAGAAGATCAATATAACTAAGGGTCAGTTCTTTGAAAAGATGAACAAAAGTGATAAAACTTTAGGCAGACTCATCAAGGAAAAAAAGAGAGAGAGAGAGAGAGAGGGAGCTCAAATAACTAAAACAGAAATTAAAGATGAGAACTTACAACAGACAACACAGAAATATTGATACAAAGTATCAAAAAAGATTACTACAAATAATTATGTACCAATAAAATGGGAAACCTAGAAGAAATTAACAAATTCCTAGAAATGTACAATCTCTCATGACTGAATGAGGAAGAAATACAAAATATGAACAGATTGATTACCAGTAATGAAATTGAATCATTAATCAAAAAACTCCCAACAATTAAAAGGCAAGGATAGATGGCTTTACAGGTCAATTCTACCAAACATTTAAAAAAGAGTTAACACCTATTCTTCTCAAACTATTACAAAATGTGAAGAAAAATGAACACTTATGAACTTATTTTATGAGGCCAACATCACCCTGATACTAAAACCTGACAAAGACATCACAAAAAAATAAAATTATAGGTCGATATCAGTGGTTAATGTAGATGCAAAAATTCTCAACAAAATACCATTAAGAAAGAAAAAATACAAGCCATAGACTGAAAGATTTCATGATTCATATCTGACAAAAAAACTCATGTAGACTATATAAAGTGCCTTATAAATACATTTTTAAAGTACAGATAACCAATGTAAAGAAAAAAAGGGGGGGGAGGGGCAAGATGGCGGAAGAGTAAGACGCGGAGATCACCTTCCTCCCCACAGATACATGAGAAATACATCTACACGTGGAACTGCTCCTACAGAACACCCACTGAACGCTGGCAGAAGACGTCAGACCTCCCAAAAGGCAAGAAAATCCCCACGTACTTGGGTAGGGCAAAAGAAAAAAGAAATAACAGAGACAAAAGAATAGGGACGGGACCTGCACCAGTGGGAGGGAGCTGTGAAGGAGGAAAGGTTTCCACACACTAGGAAGCCCCTTCGCGGGCGGAGACTGTGGGTGGCGGAGGGGAAGCTTCGGAGCCACGGAGGAGAGCGCAGCCACAGTGGTGCGGAGGGCAAAGCGGAGATTCCCGCACAGAGGAGCGGTGCCGACTAGCACTCACCAGCCCGAGAGGCTTGTCTGCTCACCCGCCGGGGCGGGCGGGGGCTGGGAGCTGAGGCGCGGGCTTCGGTCGGATCCCAGGGAGAGGACTGGGGTTGGCTGCGTGAACACAGCCTGAAGGGTCTAGCGCAACACAACTAGCCGGGAGGGTGCACGAGAAAAAGTCTGCAGCTGCCGAAGAGGCAGGAGACTTTTTCTTGCCTCTTTGTTTCGCGGCGTGCAAGGAGAGGGGATTCAGAGCGCCACTTAAACGAACTCCAGAGACGGGCGCGAGCCGCGGCTATCAGCGCGGACCCCAGAGACGGGCATGAGACGCTAAGGCTGCTGCTGCCGCCACCAAAGAGCCTGTGGGCGAGCACAGGTCATTCTCCACACCGCCCCTCCCGGGAGCCTGTGCAGCCCGCCACGGCCAGGCTCCCGTAATCCGGGGACAACTTCCCTGGGAGAGCGCACGGCGCGCCTCAGGCTGCTGCAACGTCACGCCGGCTTCTGCCGCCGCAGGCTCGCCCCGCCTCCTCCATACCGCTCCCTCCCCCCGGCCTGACTGAGCCAGAGCCCCCGAATCAGCTGCTCCTTTAACCCCGTTCTGTCTGGGCGGGGAACAGACGCCCTCAGGGGACCTACATGCAGAGGCGGGTCCAAATCCAAAGCTGAACCCCGGGAGCTGTACGAACAAAGAAGAGAAAGGGAAATCTCTCCCAGCAGCCTCAGAAGCAGCGGATTAAAGCTCCACAAACAACTTGATGTGCCTGCATCTGTTGAATACCTGAATAGACAACGAATCATCCCAAATTTAGGAGATGGACTTTGGGAGCAGGATATATTAAGTTTTCCCCTTTTCCTTTTTTTGTGAGTGTAGATGTGTATGCTTCTGGGTGAGATTTTGTCTGTATAGCTTTGCTCTCACCGTTAGTCCTAGGGTTAGGTCCGTCCGTTTTTTTTTTTTTTTTTTTTTTGGCTTAAAATTTTTTTTTTTCCCTAATAAATGTTTTCTTAATAATTTTTTCCTTATTTTCTATTTTTAAAAAAATTTTTTAATAAGTTTTTTCATATTTTTTATTTTAAAAAATTAAAAAAATTTTTTTAATAAATTTTTTCTAAATAATTTTTTTCTTATTTTTAGTATAAAAAATTAATAAATCTATTTTTAAAAATTAAAAAAAAATTTTTTTTCTTAATAAATTTACTCTTAATAATTTTTTTTCTTATTTTTTATTATAATTGCTTTATTTTATTTTATTTTATCCTCTTTTTTCCTTTCTTTCCATTTTTTCTCCCTTTTATTCTGAGCCGTGTGGATGAAAGGCTCTTGGTGCTCCAGCCAGGCATCAGGGCTGTGCCTCTGAGGTGGGAGAGCCAACTTCAGGACACTGGTCCACAAGAGACCTCCCAGCTCCACGTAATACCAAATGGAGAAAATCTCTCACAGATCTCCATCTCAACATCAAGACCCAGCTTCACTCAACGACCAGCAAGCTACAGTGCTGGACACCCATGCCAAACAACTAGCAAGAGAGGAACACAGCCCCATCCATTAACAGAGAGGCTGCCTAAAATCATAATAAGGCCACAGACACCCCAAAACACACCACCAGACGTGGACGAACCCACCAGAAAGACAACATCCAGCCTCATCCACCAGAACACAGGCACTAGTTCCCTCCACCAGGAAACCTACACAACCCACTGAACCAACCTTAGCCACTGGGGACAGATACCAAAAACAACGGGAACTACGAACCTGCAGCCTGTGAAAAGGAGACCCCAAACACAGTAAGATAAGCAAAATGAGAAGACAGAAAAACACACAGCAGATGAAGGAGCAGGGTCAAAACACACCAGACCTAACAAATGAAGAGGAAATAGGTAGTCTACCTGAAAAAGAATTCAGAATAATGATAGTAAGGATGATCCAAAGTCTTGGAAATAGAATAGACAAAATGCAAGAAACATTTAACAAGGACATAGAAGAACTAAAGAGGAACCAAGAAACGATGACAAGCACAATAAATGAAATTAAAAATACTCTAGATGGGATCAATAGCAGAATAACTGAGGCAGAAGAACGGATAAGTGACCTGGAAGATAAAATGGTGGAAATAACTACTGCAGACCAGAATAAAGAAAAAAGAATGAAAAGAACTGAGGACAGTCTCAGAGACCTCTGGGACAACATTAAACGCACCAACATTCGAATCATAGGGGTCCCAGAAGAAGAAGAGAAAAAGAAAGGGACTGAGAAAATATTTGAAGAGATTATAGTTGAAAACTTCCCTAATATGGGAAAGGAAATAGTTAATCAAGTCCTGGAAGCACAGAGAGTCCCATACAGGATAAATCCAAGGAGAAACACACCAAGACACATATTAATCAAACTATCAAAAATTAAATATAAAGAAAACATATTAAAAGCAGCAAGGGAAAAACAACAAATAACACACAAGGGCATCCCCATAAGGTTAACAGCTGATCTTTCAGCAGAAACGCTGCAAGCCAGAAGGGAGTGGCAGGATATACTTAAAGTGATGAAGGAGAAAAACCTACAACCAAGATTACTCTACCCAGCAAGGATCTCATTCAGATTTGATGGAGAAATTAAAACCTTTACAGACAAGCAAAAGCTGAGAGAGTTCAGCACCACCAAACCAGCTTTACAACAAATGCTAAAGGAACTTCTCTAGGCAAGAAACACAAGAGAAGGAAAACACCTACAATAACAAACCCAAAACATTTAAGAAAATGGGAATAGGAACATACATATCGATAATTACCTTAAATGTAAATGGATTAAATGCTCCCACCAAAAGACACAGACTGGCTGAATGGATACAAAAACAAGACCCATATATATGCTGTCTACAAGAGACCCACTTCAGACCTAGAGACACATACAGACTGAAAGTGAGGGGATGGAAAAAGATATTCCATGCAAATGGAAATCAAAAGAAAGCTGGAGTAGCAATTCTCATATCAGACAAAATAGACTTTAAAATAAAGACAATTACAAGAGACAAAGACGGACACTATATAATGATCAAGGGATCGATCCAAGAGGAAGGTATAACAATTGTAAATATTTATGCACCCAACATAGGAGCACCTCAATACATAAGGCAAATACTAACAGCCATAAAAGGGGAAATCGACAGTAACACAATCATAGTAGGGGACTTTAACACCCCACTTTCACCAATGGACAGATCATCCAAAATGAAAATAAATAAGGAAACACAAGCTTTAAATGATACATTAAACAAGATGGACTTAATTGATATTTATAGGACATTCCACCCAAAAACAACAGAATACACATTTTTCTCAAGTGCTCATGGAACATTCTCCAGGATAGATCATATCTTGGGTCACAAATCAAGCCTTGGTAAATTTAAGAAAATTGAAATCGTATCAAGTATCTTTTCCGACCACAACGCTATGAGACTAGATATCAATTACAGGAAAAGATCTGTAAAAAATACAAACACATGGAGGCTACACAATACACTACTTAATAACGAAGTGATCACTGAAGAAATCAAAGGGGAAATCAAAAAATACCTAGAAACAAATGACAATGGAGACACGACGATCCAAAACCTATGGGATGCAGCAAAAGCAGTTCTAAGAGGGAAGTTTATAGCAATACAAGCCTACATCAAGAAACAGGAAACATCTCGAATAAACAACCTAACCTTGCACCTAAAGCAATTAGAGAAAGAAGAACAAAAAAACCCCAAAGCTAGCAGAAGGAAAGAAATCATAAAGATCAGATCAGAAATAAATGAAAAAGAAATGAAGGAAACAATAGCAAAAATCAATGAAACTAAAAGCTGGTTCTTTGAGAAGATAAACAAAATTGATAAACCATTAGCCAGACTCATCAAGAGAAAAAAGGAGAAGACTCAAATTAATAGAATTAGAAATGAAAAAGGAGAAGTAACCACTGACACTGCAGAAATACAAACGATCATAAGAGATTACTACAAGCAACTCTATGCTAATAAAATGGACAACCTGGAAGAAATGGACAGATTCTTAGAAATGCACAACCTGCCGAGACTGAACCAGGAAGAAATAGAAAATATGAACAGACCAATCACAAGCACTGAAATTGAAACTGTGATTAAAAATCTTCCAACACACAAAAGCCCAGGACCAGATGGCTTCACAGGCGAATTCTATCAAACATTTAGAGAAGAGCTAACACCTATCCTTCTCAAACTCTTCCAAAATATTGCAGAGGGAGGAACACTCCCCAACTCATTCTACGAGGCCACCATCACCCTGATACCAAAACCAGGCAAAGATGTCACAAAGAAAGAAAACTACAGGCCAATATCACTGATGAACATAGATGCAAAAATCCTCAACAAAATACTAGCAAACAGAATCCAACAGCACATTAAAAGGATCATACACCATGATCAAGTGGGGTTTATTCCAGGAATGCAAGGATTCTTCAATATACGCAAATCAATCAACGTGATACATCATATTAACAACTTGAAGGAGAAAAACCATATGATCATCTCAATAGATGCAGAGAAAGCTTTCGACAAAATTCAACACCCATTTATGATAAAAGTCCTGCAGAAAGTAGGCATAGAGGGAACTTTCCTCAACATAATAAAGGCCGTATATGACAAACCCACAGCCAACATTGTCCTCAATGGTGAAAAACTGAAACCATTTCCACTAAGATCAGGAACAAGACAAGGTTGCCCACTCTCACCACTATTATTCAACATAGTTTTGGAAGTGTTAGCCACAGCAATCAGAGACGAAAAAGAAATAAAAGGAATCCAAATCGGAAAAGAAGAAGTAAAGCTGTCACTGTTTGCAGATGACATGATACTATACATAGAGAATCCTAAAGATGCTACCAGAAAACTACTAGAGCTAATCAATGAATTTGGTAAAGTAGCAGGATACAAAATTAATGCACAGAAATCTCTTGCATTCCTGTATACTAATGATGAAAAATCTGAAAGTGAAATTAAGAAAACACTCCCGTTTACCATTGCAACAAAAAGAATAAAATACCTAGGAATAAACCTACCTAAGGAGACAAAAGACCTGTATGCAGAAAATTATAGGACACTGATGAAAGAAATTAAAGATGATACAAATAGATGGAGAGATATACCATGTTCTTGGATTGGAAGAATCAACATTGTGAAAATGACTCTGCTACCCAAAGCAATCTACAGATTCAATGCAATCCCTATCAAACTACCACTGGCATTTTTCACAGAACTAGAACAAAAAATTTCACAATTTGTATGGAAACACAAAAGACCCCGAATAGCCAAAGCAATCTTGAGAACGAAAAATGGAGCTGGAGGAATCAGGCTCCCTGACTTCAGACTATATTACAAAGCTACAGTCATCAAGACAGTTTGGTACTGGCACAAAAACAGAAATATAGATCAATGGAACAGGATAGAAAGCCCAGAGATAAGCCCACGCACATATGGTCACCTTATCTTTGATAAAGGAGGCAAGCATATACAGTGGAGAAAAGACAGCCTCTTCAATAAGTGGTGCTGGGAAAATTGGACAGGTACATGTAAAAGTATGAAATTAGAACACTCCCTAACACCATACACAAAAATAAACTCAAAATGGATTAAAGACCTAAGTGTAAGGCCAGACACTATCAAACTCTTAGAGGAAAACATAGGCAGAACACTGTATGACATAAGTCACAGCAAGATCCTTTTTGACCCAGGTCCTAGAGAAATGGAAATAAAAACACAAATAAACAAATGGGACCTAATGAAACTTAAAAGCTTTTGCACAGCAAAGGAAACCATAAACAAGACCAAAAGACAACCCTCAGAATGGGAGAAAATATTTGCAAATGAAGCAATGGACAAAGGATTAATCTCCAAGATTTACAAGCAGCTCATGCAGCTCAATAACAAAAAAACAAACAACCCAATCCAAAAATGGGCAGAAGACCTAAATAGACATTTCTCCAAAGAAGAGATACAGATTGCCAACAGACACATGAAAGAATGCTCAACATCATTAATCATTAGAGAAATGCAAATCAAAACTACAATGAGGTATCATCTCACACCGGTCAGAATGGCCATCATCAAAAAATCTAGAAACAATAAATGCTGGAGAGGGTGTGGAGAAAAGGGAACACTCTTGCACTGTTGGTGGGAATGTAAATTGATACAGCCACTATGGAGAACAGTATGGAGGTTCCTTAAAAAACTAAAAATAGAACTACCATATGACCCAGCAATCCCACTACTGGGCATATACCCTGAGAAAACCATAATTCAGAAAGAGTCATGTACCAAAATATTCATTGCAGCTCTGTTTACAATAGCCAGGACATGGAAGCAACCTAGGTGCCCATCATCGGATGAATGGATAAAGAAGATGTGGCACATATATACAATGGAATATTACTCAGCCATAAAAAGAAATGAAATGGAGGTGTTTGTAATGAGGTGGATGGAGTTAGAGTCTGTCATACAGAGTGAAGTAAGTCAGAAAGAGAAAAACAAATACAGTATGCTAACACATATATATGGAATCTAAGGGGAAAAAAAAAAAAAAAAAAAAAAAAAGAGGTCATGAAGAACCTAGTGGCAAGATGGGAATAAAGACACAGACCTACTAGAGAATGGACTTGAGGATATGGGGAGGGGGAGGGGTGAGATGTGACAGGGTGAGAGAGTGTCATGGACATATATACACTACCAAATGTAAAATAGATAGCTAGTGGGAAGCAGCCACATAGCACAGGGAGATCAGCTCGGTGCTTTGTGACCACCTAGAGGGGTGGGATAGGGAGGGTGGGAGGGAGGGAGATGCAAGAGGGAAGAGATATGGCAACATATGTATATGTGTAACTGATTCACTTTGTTGTAAAGCAGAAGCTAGCACACCATTGTAAAGCAATTATACTTCAATAAAGATGTTTAAAAAAAAAAAAAAAAAAGAAAAAAAGGAAAAACTTTTGAATAGCTACTTCACAAGAAGGATATCAGAATGTTGAAGGAATAAATGAAAATATGCTCACCATCATTAGTTTTAAGAGAAATGCAAATTAAACACAATTAAATACCATGCTCCAGCAACCTGAATAACTAAAATTAAAAACACTGACTATTCCAGGTGTTGGTGTGAATGTAGAGTTATTGGAAACTTTATACACTGCTGTTGGAAGGTTGAATTGGAAAATATTTTGCAGTACCCACTACAGCTGAGTATATGTACACTATATGATCTTGAAAATCAATTTCTGGATATTTAGCTATAAGAAATCAGGGTTTATGTCCACCAAAAACATGTAGAAGGATGTTCATAGCAGCTTTAGTTGTTACAGCCCAGACTGGATACTGGAAACTGGTATACAAATGGTGTATTTATTGAATGAAGTTCAATGCAAAAATGAAAAAAATATATACTGGTATATGTAGCAACTCTCTGTTTAAGCTCTATATTTATCTAGCATCTATCTATCACCTATCTCTCTATCCATTTATATATGCATATCTATCTATCTGTCTATCTATCTATCTATCTATCTATCTATCTATCTATCTATCTATCTATCTATCTGAAGTGGGTATTATTCTTAAGCTTTTAACTAGAAGACCAAAGAGAGAGAAGAGAAATTTCCCCTTAGATAATCATAAGAAAATTTAAAAGAGGAAAAAACATTCTGGTCTAGAACTCTCAAACCATTCCAAACTATTTCTAGTGGAAATTGGAATCCTATACCCAATTATGAACAGTTACGTTGAGAAAAATCAATAGATTTTGACAGAAATGTGATACTGAGACAAAAAAACCTCTTGGGGAATTATTGTTTAATTTTCTCCACCTAATCTCACTTATTGATATTAATTGACTTAAACTCTTGCTGGAAAATAAAAATTAATCATTAAATTTAAATGATCTCTTTTTATAAGTATTAACACATTAATAGTTTTAGGGATGAGGTTTTGTATAAATCCAAACATTTTAGAATATTTCACCCAGTTAAAATATTCCAAGGCTGCTAGTATTAAAATACATATTAAAGAAGTGAAGGTTAAATTTCTAATTAAAATATTTGTGACAAACACTACTTATCCTTCTTATTTGTGGAGCACTGTCGTAAAATGAAGATATTTCCTCAATGTGCTTTATTTTTGATGAAGAGGATGTGTAATTAAAGTGTAAAATCACTGTAGCTTTCCTCACTAATTGTCATGATTAGTCTCAAATAATGGTGACACCTTAGCCAGAGGTTGAGTAGATTAAGATTCTGCAACCCTCCCCACTGACAGTGTTATTTGGGGGTTTCACCACAGCTCCATTTATTTGTGATAAATCGGAGAATTCTAGGATGCTTTGCTGAAGGAATCTTAATCTTATCGTCTAACCTTTCATGTACAAATGAGGAAATGAACCCATAAATATTAAACATATTCCAAAATGTACCCTGTTTTCCAATACAGTACACTAGCAAAGACCTAAAATTGTGGGTCCTTTGGAATAGTGGTGGTAGAGACACAAGACCCACTTCTTTTTAAGCACATCTCAGAGCGGGTTTGTTTGTCTTCTGAGTTGAGCAAAGCTGTTTCCAAAAAAAAAAAAAGAAAGCAATTTCAGCTCAGAAAAAGATCTGGAAAAGGTAGTATTTTCTTTAGCTTTAAAGTTATTATCTATGATGATAATCAAGGTGGCTTTATTCCTTCAGGTCAGAGTTTTGAACAATGTTGTAGAACAGGGGTAATTTCTATATTAGGGACAATTTCTCTACCCTCTGCAGACCTATCAAATGTGGCACTGCAGTACTTACGACAAGTCACAGAAGGAGGAGAAGGGCCCTAAAAGAACAAGAACTGTGGGGACAGCTTTTGAGCAATAAGGATGCCCAGGATTGGGCTTGTACCTAGTGATAGATATATTCCTTCTAGAGGCAGACTCAGAGGCAATGAGCATGGCCATTTCCACCCATGTATCAGGTGAATGATAAAAGTTAGAGGTTGGCATAGTGTTATGGAGACACACTTTGTTGAACTTATAATTACAGTTATTAATATCATTTATTGAGGAATTTCTTTATGTAACACATCAGAAATAAGTACATGTATATTCATCATCCCTTTAACTCCAAGATATAGCATCCTTTTGCAGAGGTTGCAAGAAAGCAGAAAAGGAAATTATCATTGTGTTTATTTTGGAGATTTCATTGGAATCAATTTAAAATTCCCTAACCTGATTTGTAAACTCAAAATACTTGGATTTTCTTGCAGTTTTGTAATTTTCATTAAGAAATATAAATGGTATCTGCATCCTATCACATTCTCTTTCTGAAGACAGATAGATTCACAAAAGAAGCCAATAAGACTTCACAGAGTTGTCTGGTATATTTTTTTAGTGTGAGAAAGGGACATCATTTAATGAAATTATTTTTCTATATATCTTGGAGTTAACTAAACCTTAAATAAACTATCTCCTTACATACTAAATACAACCTCATGAGAAAGCTATTACCATCCTTAGTTTGCAAATGAGGAATAGATATTTGCAGTCTAAGTACTTGACTAAGGACCAGCAGCTAGAGGAGCTTTGAACCAGAATCCCTACCCACAAACCTCAAGGTGTCCCTCACTATTTGGCATTATGATGCCACACTGGACTTGAAAGCAAAACAAGCATACATTTTACCTACTATCCCTTTCATCATGCATCAAACTGAGATGGGTCTGCAATGTTGAGGGTCCACCACATCTAATATTTCATTGTCCCTATTAATGACCTCTTTGACCTCTGTGACTCTCCACTTGCTGTGCCTTCAGGGCTGATGAAGACCTTCTGATGGATCTTCTTTTATATTTATTAAGACCACCTGTCAGTGTTCATTCCCACTTTGCTGAGCTGAGAGCTCTTCTGTCCCTTCTTATGAATATCTTTCTGCTTTAATCCACAGAATTTATTTGTTGTTTTAAATCTCAAAGGCCGAGCTTTTTTCTCACTTCTTGCTGGACACTTGGTGCTGTCACCATTACCTATTCCAGGACTTAGATCTGTATCTAACGTGAGAGCGGAGGTGCAAACCCCAGGGCAGGTGATCCAAAGCTCAGCACCATTTTATTATCTGGAGCTCCCTCCCATTAATTGTCTAATAAATAAAGTGATTAAGCTTTATTTTCAGATTCATCTTGAACATTACGATTTCAAGAATATGGTCTCCATCACACAGAAGCTAATATTTGAATGGTCCTGCATATGTTACGAAGCACATATATGAACTCATTTATTCTCCTAACAATTCTTGAGAGATGTGTTGTCTTAGTTTGCAGATGGTCACTGGAAGCTCATATAGGACCTTAAAGGTGATGGGTTGTTTTCTTTAAGAGCTGGAGAATCTAGGGGTAAATGTGAGTCTCTCGAGCTTCTCTCTTCTCCACAATGGGAATAATAATTTCATATGGAGTTGTTGACAGAATTTAGGAAAATATCATGTCCACAAAGTGCCTAACATGTTACATTAAAACAGAACTTGGCACATAGTATATGCTGCATGTACTGTAACCTTGTTATCATTAAGTCTATTATCCTAATTATGGCAGAGGAAGACGAAAACTCAGGTGTTACAGATCCTAACCCAAAATGTATTGTGCTCCTGAAGTTCTTTATAAAATGAAAGATTCTAGTATTTTAGACAGTGACAATTTTGAGGCACTATTAAATGGTGCTTTGAAAGTTATGTATTTTTAGGTTTCTCTAAAATTAATAAGTCCATCATTCAATCTGAATTATCCCACAATGAGAACATCCTGAGTTCCTGTGAATGTTTTCATTAACTTTGTTAATGACCCTGCCCCTAAATTTCTACAGAGAATGCAGTCTTGATGAGCAGTGATTTCATTCTGGCCTAATCAAAATGATTCCAGAGGAGGCTGTTAGATTTTAAGGTCATGCAATGTCTCTGTATATAACCTACTTTTTGTTTTTTTAACAAGTATTTTTGAAAACATATTATTCTCAACAAAACAATCTATTAGTAACTGTCTGACATTTGTTGAAATTACAATTCAGTCCAATGCAATGAGTCCTTTGAATAATGGGGTTTTAAGCTAGTTGTTGTATATTCATGTATAACTGCTATCTTTATGAATATCTAGTGAATACTATTTATGCCCAATAATATTCTACACATGGAAGGGTATTTACTGTTTTTTCCTTTGGTGTTTCCCTAAGCATTATTTGGAAAATACTAAGACTTCATTAGCTTGAAAAATGATCTTTGCTTAGAGCGATTTAGTGAAAGAAAGTTTCTTCTTTTCTGCAAATGCTTTGGATAATAAATTTGATATTCTTTAAGAAAAAAGAATTCAAAATATGGCATGCTAAATAGAAGTTGGAGAGCAGTGGGAAGGTATTTTTAAAGACTCATTTGAAGTCAATAGCACTCAAAGTCAGACTTAATTAAATTGGATTTATCATTCAGAAAATGGAAGTAATTCTAGAATATTGCATTATTCAACACTTTGTACCCTGTACAGTTATTGCTGAACGTATCAACTTTAGATCGCCACAAAATTCATGGTGTATGTAAGTGTGCTTTTTAAAAAAATAGCCATTTATCAACTATTTTAACCAGCTAGGAAAATAATACATTTGGAAATATATATCTTCCAGTGCATAAGATTTTCATTTTCACCGTAGAGATCTTTTTTAAGAGGAACAATTGAAAGTTTAATGTAGTCATTATGACTAATCAAATAGATAGTTTTTTTTCCTTTTGGAAAAAAAGTGTTCATTCATCTTTCTGAGATAGAAAACTATCTATTGCATTTCTAAAGAATGACCTTTTCCTAAATCCAATGTGTTAAGGGATCCTCAAATTTGAATGAGAAATTCACCACCAACCATTAAGCCTGTGAAATGAAAAGCAGGAAAAGCAAGGACAAAATAGATGGGTGAGACCTCAGGAGAGTTTACCAGTCAAAAGGATGCTGTTGGCCCAGGACAGATCTGGGCACAGCTGACAATGCAGGGAAAGGGTGTTAGGTGGGGGACAGCTGCCTGGGGAAAATAGGATTATATTGCCTACCTCAGCTTTTCCCATTTTACAGGATCCCAACCTCAAGGCTGAACAAGAGAATCTCATCTTCTCCTCAAGAGCATAAGGCAGAGAGAAGACCAAACCTGCAGTGACATCCCTCAACATCAAGCAAAAGAGCCGAGTAACAGCCTTAAAGAGAGACACATTTAGGTCGCTAGGACTCTGGGTACGAAAGTGGAGGGTGTACCCCATGGGACCCTCTAGGCAGCATCTCTGTGCCTAATAAAACAGGGAATTGGACTTCACACTCAAAGCCATACTTGCTTTGACTTTGAAAAATAGATAACATGACATTTCTTAAACTTGAATGTCATTGAGCAATACAAATTGTCTATATATTCTAAGAAATTCTGCAAATGGAAAACGGAGCTCTTTGCAGGTTCTCTTATTCCCTACATGCTTTCATATTCATGTTTTCATTGGGGCCATAATAGGGAAACATTCCCCGGAAAAAAGGAAAAGAGAAAACAAGCAACAAACAAGAACAATTTTCAGTTGCCAAAGTTGTATTTTCAAGGAATTTCATGGTAGCCCATGTTATCGGAAGAGTTGTGCTGCTATTTAATTTCTATTTAATTTAGTGGATTCAATATTATATTTATTGTTGTTTGATAGTTTCATGTTACCTTTGAAGTGTTTAGGCATTAGGACGTGTTTTGAATTGTTCTGGTTTTAATTTTCCCATTTGTTGAGTCTGAGGACCTTTGGTATTTGCTTAAATGTATAATTCAGTGCTGGTGTTGACTTTCACATTATCTGTAATTCTTCAGCACCAGTTCTCCTTGGAAACCCCACTGGGACCGCAGGTGTCAAGACCACACTGTGCTTCTTCATGTTTGCTTCTGTCTGGATCCCAAAGAGAGATGCAAAACAAACAACAAACAAACTTCAATAAGCCACACATTTCTGTCCACAGTTCCTCCCTGTTCTGATGTCAGTCTGGTTTATCGGCACCACCTACTCGTCTGTTCCATGCCTGCCTGTGGTGCTGGATTGTGAGTCTCTCCTGCCAGACACTCTGTGCTCAGCTGTGACTCTGGGCAGCAGCCCCTTTCTTGCCAGAAGCCTAAATCAGTGAGAGATTTTCCTGTTCCTTTTCATCCAGGATAGGAATGTTTATTCCCAGATCTCCCCAGTGTCTGTATTACTCATCACCCAAGTAAGGTGTCTGGCTTGAAATGCACAACTACTACACATCCCCTCTGCCTATCATTTGGAAATACCCCATTCTCACTTTCAACATTAGTTATTACTCATCTGTTTAAATGTAAGCAACAGGACGCCACAAGAGAGGTAGGGAATATCCCTCTGTCTTTTAGGCATAAAAAATCAGAGGTTCTACTGAGGATCTTTACATCTGTCTAAAGTGAAAATGCTTCAGAACTCTCTGCTTAGGAATTGTCTCTGCTTTTCAGGTTAGGGGCATGGTAGCCTCATAAATGAGTTAAGAAACTTTCTATCTTTTCTTGGCTGTTGCTCTGTGACAAATTATAGCTAAGAAACAATCTATTCTTTGAACCTTTGCTTGAAAAACTCTGTGAGCTTGACACACTTTTCCAGGGAGACTATCTTTGGCTCATATCTGCATTTGTCTATAATTATGGCTCTATTCAAATTGTCTGCTTTTTTGAGGGTCAAGTCATATAACAATCCATTTTACTAGTATTTTCAAATTTGTCAGAATAATGTACATTATTCAGTACATTTTCATTACATTTTTAAAACTGTCCATTGTAAGTATAGTTATTTTCCCATTTCTATTTTTTAAAATAAATAATTTCAGGCTTACTTTCCTTTTTGTGCCAACAACTAGTTTTTACTTCAAAGTGTATATAGTTTCTTTAACTGTACTTTTCTTTAAAGCTTGCTATGTAATTTTAACATAAATATTAAAAGTAAATACTGAATAATGCCATACAGAACTATGGAAGTAATAACATGAACATTTTCTCTATAATATATGTACAAGCCAGTATTTATTTTTTAATCTGTTAATTTACCTTTTCTTGAAGTATGTTAAAGCTACTCCTTCTGATTGATGATTTATCAACTTCTCAATTTCTTTCTAGTGTTTTTCTATGTGAGATTTGAAACTCTGGCATTGAAAGTATTAAAGATCCTGACTATTATGTCATCTCGGAGGAATAAAAGTTTTTGTCAATATGAATATTTGTATTATTTTCTTTTAATCTGAGTTATACTTTCTGTACGTTATTTAAATATATTTACTCTTCTTGTTAACATTCGGCTTCTGTGTGTCTTTCTCATTCCTCTACTTTCAGCCATTATATGTGATTTATAGTACATCTCAAATATACAGAAAATAGTTAGATTTTATTTTTATCAAAATCGGTGATCTATTTTAAGAGGGGGAATTAATTAAGTCATGTACTAGAGCTAACTTATCTTTCCTGATGTTTAATATTTTATATGTTTTATTTCGACATCTATTTCCTCCTTGGTTTCTGCTGTTTTGAGTTTGTTTACAATTATTAACCCCTTACCCAAATACCATTTCAGAAATCGTGCCTATTTTTCAATTTGACTGTTTACCCCTTAATATTAACACATATAATTAAAATATTTAATTATTTCCAGATATAATTAGAGCTTACGGTCTTCTTTAGAAACAGACAATCACGTGCAGCTGTGCTCCCCATCACTTGCCCAGCTAAACCACATAGAATGGTCATTCCAAATTCCCATCCAACTTTTGTATGCTAATATGCCTCAGTTACTAGGTCTACACAGAGATAGAGAAATGGTTATATATTTCATATGCATTTTCACTCTGAAATTTATGTCTTCGGGTGGATATACTATCTATGTCATGTATACTTTTGTTATGCTGCATCTTTCCTCTATGTGAACTAATCAGCAACAGTAACAGTAATAATAATAATCAGAATTACTAACTGGTTTTGCTCCTGTACCTATTTATCTATTTGGCTACTCAGTTCATCCATTGAGATATATAGATAGATGATAGATAGATGACAGATAGATAGATAATAGATAGATAGATAAAATTTGTAATGTGCAATTTTTACTTTTAATTTTTGTTCAGATAATTTCTTTAAATATATAATGTGAATATTTTAAGATATAAAATTTAATCATACCAGAGTTTTCTTCCAATTCCTTCATCAAATCTATTTCTTCAGGTGTTAGTTCTTTGTGTTGAGTTTGCTCAATGTTATATTTAAGAATAACCATTTGACTCCCTGTTGTGTTCACTTATTCTTCTCCCAGTATTTGTCATAAGGATAGAAATGTTTTATTGATTTCTTCTTTGCTGGTATGGCAGGCTTTCTGCTCCTCTTGGGGAGTGAATACCAAAGTACCTTTATAGTCCTGTGCATTTGTAGTCTGTGTACCCACTGCGTCAGCGTGGAGACAAATACGGCATCAGTGGGTGAAGAGGCTAACAGACTTCTGTATTGTAAATTGATTTTCCTAACTCCAAAAATGTCACAAATGTCTCTTCAAAATCTTTTAACTCTCTGAGCTTGCTACTCCTTGACATCACTCCAATAATTGAAAGATTTTTTTCTACATGTGTTTTTCTCTACAAATACTTTCTTGTTGTTGCTGTTTTCTCTTTAGGATTAACACCCTCTAATTTCTAACTTAAGGAATTTCCAGACTGCCACACAATTTTTAAAATACATGGAAAACAATCAAGAATATTTAAACATATTACTGATTTACGGAATTAAAACCAAATGTGAAATTGGAAAAATCAGAATATAATATTGAGAAAAGAGATAAAATCCCCTTCATAACTGGTTTAAGGTTATTTATTAGCATGTTGCTCTCTGTAAGTACTATCATCAGATATGCTTATTTTGAGAATGACATTAAATAATTTTAAAAGTAATCTCAAATGTCAACATCTTTGAAAAAGATCCATTGAATGGAGTCAATATGATGTTACATAACGTGTTGAGAAGTATAAATGATGAATTAATGGAGAATTTAAAATTATTTTGAAATAACCTTCCTTGAGGACTTTGGAAAAAAGAAACAATAAAACATGGCAGAAACCTTTTCTAAAATGACAAGGATGTGTTAACACTGTTACTTAAAGTCAGAAAATTGTTGTTGTCCAGCATGTTTTTCCACATTTTGTTAAGGACAATTGATCTCTCCAAAAATGGAACATTTTTTAGCTTAATAGCATCTAAGTCTGGCCATTTGGTTGGACCTCAGTTGTGAGAGAGGCGCACCTACAGTACCTGTCTTTGCAATGATCCCAGGGTAGATTTGACTGATAGTTCTAACAGACCAAAGTTTCTTTCCTCATTCAGAGCACTGATTGTCTCTCTTCTGAAAAGGTGAGCTTTTTAAAAGAAGGAAGATTTGAGTTACACATGAGACTGTGAGAGTGTGAGTGAGACATTATACTCCATCATCAGCATCACTTGATTGGGACGTTGGCTGACTCTTCAGTAATTTAGTCATTTGGTCACTCAGGCCATCAGTAAGCAGGTGTTGACCACTTACAGTGATACACAGACTTCCTTTATGGAGCTCTGGATATATTTTTTAAAAAGTGAATAAGCCACAGATTTCTGACAGAGCGGACAATGGTCACATAATTAAATGCATGTGAAAAATGTAACTGGAGCCATGGAGCAGTCACCTTTCACAAGATAATGGATGGAGGCAAACAGCAATCTCAGTTGCAGATCTGTGATGTGGACACTTAACAAAGGATCCCAAGCCCAGGTCAAAGAGCAATTTTTTATAAAAAATTTTGAAATTCAGAGTATTTTCTATGTGAATTGATGAATCACCAGTTCTGTCTTATTGAATCTCCAACCCACAAGCACAGCCATAATGAAACAATGCATTCCCACGATTAGCAGAGGGCACTGCCATCAAGATTGAGATAGATAAACTACAATGTCAATCTCATGGGTCTTTCTCTCCTGGACACCAGTCCTGCAAGTTCAGCAAATGAAAAGACCTCATCTAAGAAAAGAACCTATCTAAATTTTTACTTTCATATGCTTTACTTTTTGTCCAATTTGCTTCCATATATTTTTCAATAAACAGCAAACATAAGGGACTACCAAGATTATATAAATATAAATATATATAAAATGCACAAAAAATGCAAAGAAAATTAAAAATTTATCCTCAAACTATTTAACTACACCTCAGTCAGCCACACAAAAACAACAAAATAATACTAAACTATGGCTCTAATGAAACAGAGTAAATAGGTGCTTATAATAAAATTTAATAGGAATTTATAAATTTGACATATAGGTAATATGGTTCTATGTGTCCGTTTCTACGATATCTACCCTACAGTGTTCCTCTCCACCAAGTAATACACAAGATTAATCAATCAGCCTTAAATTCTCCCTGCCCTAGCACATCAAAATTAGACAGAATATTCTAAGTTAACTTGTACACATCTCTGCCTTCTCCCTGATAAATGAAAAAGATGAAAAATGCCTAACATGTATTTACCTTTTCTTGTCATAAAGATAATATTATTTTGGAATTATGGTCAATTCTTTTCTATTCTAAACACAAAGAGATGCTGAATAAATTATAACCAAATATAATAGTAGAATGGATAAATAAATATTAATTAATATTAATATTACTGCTTAATATTCTTAAAATGGAAATGATCTTAAAATAGTATATTCTTAAAATGGAAAACAAGACAATGTGGATAAACAAATAACTATTACATACAGAAACATTAATGAATCTTACAAACATAATGTTGAGTGTAAAAGAAGCCAGACAAAAAAGAAAAAAAAAACCCCTTACATTCTGTATGTTTTCCTTCATATTAGAATGACAAATAGGCACAATTAATATATACTTATAGAAATTAAGAAAGTGGGCACCCTTGTAGGTACTGACCTGAAGGGTGAACAAAGAGACATTTTGTAAACTGGTAACCTTTGGTTTCTTCATTTGGAAGATGAACACATATGTGTATATTATGTGAAAATCATTAGGCTGTAAGCTTGTATGCTGTATTTCAATTAAATGATTCATTAAAAAATTATGCTACTAGAAAGAAAAGACTGATGAGTGACATAAAAACGACCCCAAGAGTAATTGCAGATTCGTCAACCATAATAGCTGCCTGTGGCAATGAAAAGAAAATCTTCAGGACTAATGAGGAAAAACCACCCCCAAAATAAAACCCCGATGTAGAATTCCAGAACGAGCTAAAGTACCATCCAAAGTACTATTTTGAAAGAATTACTCAAATAATAAGAAATTTTATATTCCTATAAATATACTGAAAGAAATAGTAAAGGATATAATTCCCAAAAAAGAGTGAACAGAAAAAGGGAAATAAAGAAAGAATAGTGAGCAAATCCGTCATTACTGATTGGTAAATCTAAGAATGTATTGGCTATATCTAGGAATTGTAAAAAAATTGGAAGTTTAAAAACATATAGTACATAAGGTTTAGTCAAAAGTAGCATGGAGGGTGAGAAGGAAGACTTCTGGTAAAACTTTCTAAGAGGCTCCTGTTATTTTGAGAAAATAGGAATATCGATTAACTTAAGACTGTTAAATTAAATTAATGATATCATTTATCAAACATAAGGGAAGAACTAATTAATAGAAGAGGACATATGTTAAACTGAGAAAAAGAAAATCAAAATAAAGAAAATGGAATGCTATGGACTGAGATATATTTCCTCAAAACTCACATGTTGAAGCCTTAACCCCTAATACTGTGGTATTTGGATGTGGGACTTTTGAGAGGTAACTGGAGTTAGAACAAGTCATTAAGGTGGCACTCTCATTATGAGATTTGTGAGAGAGAGAGAAAGACATCTCTCTCCTTCCTCCATGTGAGACACATCAAGAAAGTGACCTACAAATCAGGAAGAGGCCCTCACTGGAACCAAACCAATCAGTACCTTAACCTTGGACTTCCAGCCTCCAGAACTTGAGAAACAAATGTCTGTTGTTTCAGCCCCCTAGTCTATGATCCTTTATTATAGCAGAGTAACAGATATTACTCTAACAGGAAGCAAGTTATGAAGCAAAGATTTATAAAGAAAGACCAAAGTCCATAAGAAGCACAAATTAAAATTATAGAATTTTCTTAGTCACAAAAATCGCTAATTTTGAAAATATGTATTTGAGAATAGAGATGATCAGATAGGGCAAATAAAACCTGAAACAAATCTAGGATTATAAGTGCCAGAAAAATATAGGGTACAAAATAAATATAAACCAAAGAAAAATGTTATAGCATTACTATATCTGAGAAAATGTATGCTGAAAATATACTGTGTCTGGGAAAACAATTTAAAAACTGAGAAAACATTATTTAAGTATTCATAGCTCTATTAAACATATTACTTAATAAATAAAAATACAATCTATTAAAATATATAAATCTATTAAACCTAGTGCACCTAAATCATAGTCTAAAAATATGGAAATTTAAAATGAAACAATTACATAGAGAGTTGAGAAATTTCCAAAAATGAAAGAAGATTTTCATATTACACTGGTATAAACTAATAAATCAAATAACTAAAAAAGTGAGTTCTGCAATGCACATGCCATAAATCTATGTTAGAGTTTAAAATTATAGATAATACTAAAAGGGTGTTACTATGTAGCAGGAACACTTCAACATGCTTCAAATATATAACTTTATTTACTATTAACAACAAATCCAAGAGGAAAACACTGTTTTTGTCAACATTTTATATGTAAGAAATGTGAATCATGAAGAGCTCAAAGGGTTAACTTGAGGTTGAATATTGGTAGAGGGTTTAACATTAAAAACCTTATTAAAACAATTAACAGATTAGAACTGAGCATCAAGAGCAAGTCTAGGTAACAGCATAACAGCAGCAACAGAGTCACCCAGTACCAGAACTTGATTTCTAAGTATCATTCTCCAATAAGAGGGACCAGTGTGTCTTGGAAGAATGGCTCATCCTAGCGTTGGGGCAGGGAAAGTATAAGATGACCCTGGGACATGAATAGTGTCCCATTATAAGAAAATGTATAAAACAAAAGGATGGATACATATCAAGAGAGTATGGGCACCTACCACAAGGAGTTCCTGATGGTCAAATCTAAACAAATTTGAGCCAAAAAAAACAACAACAACAACAAAAAACCACAGTGTAGAACTATAACCCAAAAAACAAATAATTATGAGCTTACTGTGATATAATTATTAAATATGTAAATAAATGGGGGAAAATAAACAAATCTTCCTTACAGAGGCATTCCACAAAATATATGTAAATACCCTCCCCCATTGCAGGATGTAGGCTTAATCCTCTTTCCCTGCCTCTGCACTCGTGCTGGATTTAGGGACTTGCCTCCAAAATTAGAGTATGGAAAAAGAAAAATAGTAGCTTCACAATAGAGAAATCTGGTAGACCCCACCTTAGCCAAGAGATCAATTTAACATCATCTGTAATTAGTCTTGTTGCTATTGTATGTTTGTATGTCTTTTGATATCAGGCACCTCACTATGTAGGATTCTTTCTCATAACAAAAAAAATAGTCCAATCATGAGAAAACATTAGACAAACTCAAACTGAAGAACAATCTACAAAATACCAGAGTAACGTTTTTCAGAAGTGTCAAGGTGGTGAAGAGCAGGGTGATAGAAAGTGTCACAGAAGAGAAAAAAGAGACATAATGACCAAATGATGTGGCATCATGGTAGGGATCTTTGGACAGAAAAGGACATTAGTGGGAAAAAGGTCACATATGAACAGAGTCTGGATTTTAGTTCATTGTGATGTTCCCACACTGTTTTCTTGGTTTTGAAATATGTGCCATGGTTCTGTGAGACTTTAACCTCAGGGGAAGTCAGGTGAAGGGATTCCACGGACTCTCTGTGCTGTCTGTAATACTTCCTCATTTTTCCAAACTACAGAAGCTTATTTTAAAAACTGAACATTATGCTCTTAGATACAGAAAATGTTTTAAAAAATTCAGTATATTAAAGACCCAGTCAAGATAACATCCCTTGTCAAAAAAGGAGTAGAAAAAAATTCCAGAGTAGATATTTTCTAAACTCATACATTTAACATAAGGAAAAAGTACAGCAAAATTAAAACTATATTATATAAAAGTAAACCACTGTCAAAACTTAGAAAATAAGAGAAATCCTAGAATAAGATATTTGGCATAAAATATCTGACAGATAATATTATGTAGAACCAGTTTTCAACATAGATGAAGGGCATTCTGCTAAGTGAAATAAGCCAGACAAAGAAAGACAAATACTGCATGGTTTCACTTACATGTGGAATCTAAAAGAATGTCAAACTCATGGAAGCAGAGAGTAGAAAAGTAGCCGCCAGGGACTGAAGGTGGGGGAAATCGGTGGATGCTGGTAAAAGGGTACAAACCTTCAGTATAAGATGAACAAAGTCTGAGGATCTGATGTAAAACATGGTGACTATAGTTGATAACACTGCATTGCATAGTAGAAATTTGCTAAGAGAGTAGAATGTAAATGTTCTCACCAAAAAAGAAAAGATAAAAGATGAATGTGAGAAATGATGGATGTGTTAATTAAATAGATGGGAGGAATCCTTTACAATATATATGTATCAAATCATCACGATGTAAACTTTAAATATCTTACCATTTTATTTGACAATTATACCTCAACAAAGCTGAAAAAATAATAAAAAATATTCTAAAAGTGTAAATTGCATACTGGATTTTGACTAGTTGGTAAAAAAAATTATCTCAATAATTTTATATCAACTACATGTTGAAATAATAATATTTTGGATCATTGAGTTAAAATATATTATCAAAATTCTTACAAAGCTGTAAATAAGCAACCAGATTAATAGGAAGATAGATAAAATATATCAAAATGATATTAATAGAAAAATAAACAAAACTGGGACTAAACCTGCCAAGAGATAATCTCGCTAGTAATTATTGAACTGTGAATTAAATAGATTTTTAACCTTAGTATAAGGGCAAAAAAATTGAAGACAAACAGTTGAGACATGGATGTGAAAGAATGGAAAAGTTTGTGCAAGTTTGGTGAGAGTTTAAATTGGATGGAATCCCTTTTGTTTGCAAGTCAACAGTCTAGATCTGCCTACTGGACACAATAGACCACACATCCTTCGTGTGGCTGGCAGCCTCAGCTGAGCAATTGTGCTGGAGGATCACTTAACTCAGTGCAAGTGGACACAGAAGCAAATATGTTTCATTTGCTGTTCTGACAAATTAAAAACAACCTAAATCATTATGAAAAGGAAGTAAAAAAATATTGCTCTTGCTATATTCTTATGATGGAGTTCTAGACAGCAGCTCAAACGATTGAACCTCATCGCTTTGATCATTTGGATATGCTGTACAAACATGATGTTAAGACAAAAAAGAAAGTTTACAGAACAGTGTGTACTATATGAGACAATGTTGTAACTATTAAAACACACATGCAACAATAATGTGTGTTTCATTGATACGCCAAGTGATGAAAGTAAATGTATCTTCAAAAAATCTGAAGCAAATGTATAAAATAATAATTGCAAAAAATTGTGTGATGAGTGCAGATTTTTTATGTTAATCTTTGAAGTGGTCTGAATTTTGTAAACATTTAAAGCTTCAATCCATCAAAAGTACTTTTGTACCCTCTGATTTTTCTTTACACACTTTCCTTCTTTCTTTGTAATTACAATTACACTAAGCAACTCAAATATATTACATACAGAAAGATATTTGGAATAGAAAATATTGTCTTGAGTGTATATTAGAAAGATGATTAACTTCATACATTTTAATTATTTTACATTCAACACAATAAAAATTTCTATGAACAAATTTTATATACCAAACATACATTTTTACTGTTTGTCATATATATATTTATTCAAACATTTCTAACATTAAGCAATTGCATTATTAAGCAATGCATTATTTACTAAAGAAAATCCTTACAAATACATTTTTCTCTTACAGATCACTTACAATTGTTATAAAATAAAATATACCCAATTATAAATTCTTTTATTTTACTGTATAAATTCACACCCTGGTTTACAGAAGTATTTGCTGTGCTATGACTTCTTTTGAGAGCCTACTTTGGTTCTTCCATATTTTACTGACTCTAAAACTCCTGAGCTGATGTATCCTTTTTCCCAATCACTTCTTTTTTGCCCTTGGTCTCCTATCAGCAGGTGATGCATTATGTTAGTTGCCAGGGTCAAGTTGTTGCCCATAGAAAAAAAAAATAATTCATAACACTTGCAACAATCATACCAAGTCCAATATCACCAGTGACATTACTGCTTAAGCCACACCAGCTCAGCTTTCTGTGCACAAGTGGCACGTCTGGATAGAGGACTCAACAATGCCCAGAGCATCAACAAATGAAGTAATATAAAAGCGGGCAGCTTATGGTAAAGGTGGTCACGGAAACATGTGCTTTCTGGAATTAAAAGAAATATGCACTGTATGAAGTTTAGATTTCCTACAACATAGGATATATTATCTTTGTCATTATTTCTTAAAAATGAAACATGTAGATTATTTAGATAGCAAAAAGGCTGTTTTCCACCAATGCTGACATCTTTTTAGTTAGCTTGATGATGGTGGTAACTGGTCGAATGTGGAGTGTCACTTGAACTAGGATCACAGCTCTCCCGTCACTTGTGTGACCTTGGACAAACCCTTGCATCTCAGACCCAGCATCTATCTCATCAACTTAAAATTGTGGATGGTGGATACATGATTGCTATTGTTCTTTTGAGATCTAATTGTTTATGATTCTCTCACACTCTAATTTTTAATTGAATGAATGTAAATGAGAAGCTGAAAGTAATGAACTACTGATAAACATCTTTTCATCTTTCTACAATGGTGATCTTCAAACTTGTTCATTAGAACAGTATGTAATACGTTTTACATTTTACACTACTGCCCAGTATAAACACGCATAGTTACTCTACCATCTATATGTATGTATGTATATGTGTATGTATGTTTCTATCTATCTATCTATCTATCTATCTATCCATCATCTATGAATAGATCATGAAACGAAGATTTCACAAACCAACTATCTTACTTTTTGTGACAAACTCTGATATGTTCGATTACAGTTTAATCAAAGAAAATCTTGGTTGAAACTGGCTAAACAGATTTCATTACCCTTTAATCTGTGGGAAATTTGGTTTGAAGAACATTCTCCTAAATATTCAAGCCCATTTGCTCTTTCATTAAGTGAACCTCTCAGTCTTCAGCCTTAACTGCACAATCTCTTTCACATCACCTCAGTCTCTAGCCTGTTCAACAAACACACATGCATGTACAAACACACAAACACACATGATGCTATTTTGTTTTTGCACAAGGATTTTGTTCTACTTGAATATTCTTTCTTCTCTAGCAAACTTTGATGAATGGATATTTCTCAAAGTTTTATTTGTCAGTACATAAAAGTAAAGGGGTTGAGATCAAACAGGGGAAGCTGATTATAAGCTATTTAGAAAATATATTGATTATTTTTCCTTTAGGAAAAGTGATATTAGGGCTCTCCTAAAGTTTAGTGATTATGTTTAGCTCAAAATAATCCAATAATACTTTATATTCTCAACTGACACTCTTTCAGAAGAATGTTTCTATTCATTAAATTTATTTAACTAGGTAATATAATGTTATTGGACTATTCTCCTATGAAAAAGACTTAGCAAAAATAGGCCAGTGAATAAACTCCACCCCTACTCACCATCAGATACTCCAGTTTAGGGAAAGAGACCATTAAGAAGCTGGTCTGTTTGTTGCACAGAAAGTGGAGAACACTTGTGGATATCCTGGGTATGGGACAAAGATGGACAGCAGTCCTTGGCAGTGTGACTCCCCACACAATGATGCCCTGAGAGCCACCTCCAACCCACCCATGCTCCTGGAAAAGCTGCAATTCTGGACCCTCAGGAATCTTAAGCATTGAAAAGTGGCAGCTTTAAGGCATGGAAGAATTACAGGACTAGGTGAACATGACCATTTCTATCTCTTGTATTTTGTACCTGTGTCCAATGTGGATGTTATTAAAGAGTACTCAATTCAGTTAAGAATTGAAATAGACTATATAAAATTTTTAAGTTAGCCAATAAAGGTATTTCAGTACAACTTACCTTAAAATGCCTAATTCACATACCAGCATCTCTAGGAAATATCCCAAACCCTATACATAAAAAGATTCAGTCCTTTCTACTGAATAGTCATTCAATCCTGTACTTCTTCTGTACCTTACACAGGCTTCTCATGCCATATGCACCACACTGTACTGTAATTTAGAGAAGAATTAAGGTGTAGCGATTGGGATGACCTACTCAAATCAGACTCCCTTGTATTATTAATAATAATATAATATAGCATAATATAAACAATATGCATAATAATAGTATGCAGTTCAAGTATGGTTTTGAGATTGAGTGCCATGTAACAATCAGAGAAAGGGTCTTAGAATAGATTGATAGGACAGAATGATAGGATCATTATTTCACATAATTCCATCCTGTGAAGGACTAAGGTCTTGGGACTTCTGCCTACTTTCCTTACTTGGGGAGTTTTTGAGGGATCATACATCTTTCAATCAGACTGAAGAGCTGATGGGAGCTTTTTTAAGGCTCAGAGCTTTGTGCCTCAATTATAAACTCCAGGCACCCACTTCCTCTTCTCCTTTTCATGGACATCTGGGCCCCACTGGCCTGCGAGGCCAACCCTGAGGAGCCACCCCTCCCTTCTGCCTGTCACTCCTTGGGGTGTGAGAGGCTTGCCTCCACTCTGTTTTCCTGGGCCTGACCTGGAGGAATGTGGCTGACCTGCCACTTTACAGTCTCTCTTCCATGCAGCTGCCACTTCATACTGTGGGTACACTCACTGCTCTTCCTCTCTTTGAAGGCATATCTGTTCATGTGCGTCTCAAGCTTTTAATTCAGAAACCTAATAGTAACCTCTACTTTGACCTTAAGCCTGGAGACGTTTGCCATTTGGGTGGTGGACTGCAAAGTCATGGTACATCTGCACAGACTAGCCAAATAGCCAGTTTTCATTAGGTGACTGAATATTTAGGCATGATCATCACTCACTTTTTTTGGAGGAGAAGTGGGGCAAGTGAAATGCCAGACCTCATATATTTACGTGTGTCATTGCCCCTGAGACTAGACTTGAGTCATTGCTCTAGAGTAACTATAAACCTCTCACTGCTGTATGTCGACAGCCTATCACAGAATCCCACTAATATAGGCTGCACTGCCTTGAGTAGGACACACAGAGAAATGTTGCTTGAAACTTCATCCGTGATGCAATTGTTATATTACCCCTGTTTTTCAATCGCTGCTTATCTTTAATGACTACGCTATACTCTAAAGATACAAGTCACCCGAAAAGGAGCAAAGAATCCTGTCCTGCAGAGGTGGGTGAGGGCTGATTCTCCATTATCTCTGTCCTTGAAAAAACGGTTAAGATCATCATAAAAAGTACATTGTAGAGATTCAGATATTCTGTGAATACAGGAGGTAGAGGAGGTAGATGATCAAAAGCACTGGTGAGGAAAGAATCATTTGGCTGATGCGGTGAAACATCTAAGTAATTCTTTACTGACCAACAATTGTCCTCAAAAGACACAGCATCTCTTCACCTAAATGAATGTGTCTGTTACCGAGTAGTCGGAAGTGGTCCTTGATTAAAATTTATCTTCAATATTAAGGGTGAGTAAAGCCAAAATACAAATTAAGAGAAAAAACTTGAAGCTCATATTGTGTTCTGTGCCATCTCCATAAGAAATGTTTCTTCTGATAACTTTTACTGAGGAAATAATTTACTCACTAGAATTCAGTGTCAATTAAGGATCTGATAGAAAACAGCATCACTTATTATAATTTTCAATAATTATTAGGGACTTAGAGGATTTGAAGGACTTTATCTATCTATATTAATAAACCTTCTTACTGATGAATTTATTTTTAAAATTTCCCAGAAATACTCTAGTAGGAGTATTTAAGCTCACACATTTTTTAAAGGTATGTATGTGTCCTACTTGTATGTGTGAATGTTTACCTGTTGCTACTGAAAATGTGTTCCTTGGGATTGTAGTGTGTCCAAATATATTACTATATATTTTGTTTAATATTTTGATGGACATGTGAATTTGTTAAATATTATGTCTAAAAAATGTTGAACCATTATGTGTCCTTCAGAATGGCTCATCTCTTCACAATAAGGATGTTACCGAGGGCAATAAGGCATAGGATGATTCAAAAATTATTTGGCCAGAGAACATTTTACCACAGTAACAACCACTAGCGTCTGGAATGGGTTGAATGGTGGCCCCCAGCCCAGTACACCCATGTTATAACCGCTGGAACCAGTGATGTTACCTTGTTTGGAATAAGGGTCTTTGTAGATGTAATTAATTTAAGGATCCTAAGAAGAGGAGATCATCTCAGATTATTCATGGGTCCTAAATCCCATGACAAGTATCCTGATAAGATAGACCCACAGAGAAGACACACCCAGAGAAGGCTGTGTGAAGATGGAGCAGAGAGGTGCAGCCACAAGCCAAGGGATGCTGAGAGACACCAAAAGCTGGAAGAGGCAGAGAACAGATTCTCCTCCAGAGCCCCAAGAGGGAGTGGGTTCCATCCACACTTTGACTTTGAACAACTGACCCCTAAAACTGTAGGGAATACTTTGTTTTGTTTTGTTTTAAGCCATCTGGTTTGGTATAATTTGTTACAGCAGCTCTAGGAACTAATATAGCGTTTATGGTAAATATTACGATAGACATATTTAAACACAAATATTTATTTTAAAATTGGATCAGTATTCAATTTCTCTTTAAAAAGTTGTATATATTCTTTGATAAAAACAATATATCAAATATTGAAAATATTAACCAGTTCCAGATTTTCTTCAGTATTTCCTATGTTGATTTCTATCTATATGACCTATTATATGACACATAGTTAAATATATATATATATATATATATATATATAATTTATATCCATAATTCTGCTAACTAATGTTTGTCTGAAGAGTGTGTCATCCTGTAATTATTATTTATTTACTTTATTTTCTAGAATAATAAGGCAGATACAAAGGAGCTTAATGTTCAGATAATGAAATGTATTTTAGAATGTACTAGTAAATTAGGTAGAATTGTGATGATTTTTAGCAGAAGGATAATAATTTAAAGACCATTTCTTAATTAAAAAAATAATCTTTCTTAAGTCACAGGGATAAATTTTATTCTATTGGCTACTTGGAAAAGGAATCCTTTTTCTTAAAATGTAAATTGCTATAAAGCTCTTGATGTTCCTGCAACATGTGTGCACATATGGATGGACATTGCCACACTTGCTTCATGGGATGACACTAGGATAAAAAAAATGTTAATACTAAAAGTGATGATAGCTATCATTGAGTGCCTATCATGTGATCTATTTCATGTTGCGTGTTTTACACATATAAAACCTAGTCCTTACAAAATAGCTGCAAGACGTTACCATTTCCAATTTCAAACTCCAAGAAATATTATTCTCCTAACTTTAAACATCTAGTATGTAACTAAGCAGAAATTTAAAACTTTGACACCAAGATTTTATACAATGTATCCCCAAATGTGCATTTCTATTTCCTTTCTTCTTTGGGAAAGACTTATATTCTCACACTGAAATTACAGATAAGTTTTGGTGATGCATTCAAAAGAACAGAAGAAACCAATAAGACACATTCATCTTTTTCACCCACAGAAAAATGGATATTTATAAATTCAAACTTAAGAATGTACTGTGTATCTTTTCTATGACTGGAATTGTCTCAAGGTAATGCTCTCAGAAAGAATCCTTGCAGGTAGCTGCTCCCAGATACTATGACCGTATTTATTCATTGTTGCTTTGACTTGGTGATAGGGCTTTCTCCAGACTTGGGATGCAATGCACAATGTGCACAGTTGACAAAAAGGGAGTGCTTTCTCTTTTTTTTTTTTTTTTTAAAGCATCATACAGATAAATAACTTTCTGTTTAATATATTATTTAAATAGAGGTCAACATGAACATATTTTTAAGTACCTTTCTCATTTACAAGGAATTCTTAAGAAAATAAATCATTTCCTATGTACACATGGAGGAGATATTGTCTGCTTTTCCCTTCAGAGTGCCCTAGGCTCATTCATGGCTTCTTGCGTATTTGAAATCAGCCTATTTTAAGAGCAAGTCCCAAGTCCCAGGCAAGCACTTCTTCAGTAAAATGGAAGAAATATTCTCATTTTCTTCTCATTTAGACAGATCTTTCTTATAAAACTCTGGCCAAACTATGTAATGAGTAAATGTTGGGTTCTGAGTTTTGTTTCCAGTTGGCAAAAGGGAGAAAATAACCCCCAGGTCATGGGATTGTCGTGAGATGTAAATAAATAGCGTGTAATAAATTTACTAATACTGTAATGATGGATAACAGGGATGCAATTACTGCTATCACCTTCCAGAATCAGCTCCGCTTATGCATAACCAGCACGCCGACATCACTAACTAGTTCTCCATTTTGCAAGAATGACCAGAGCTTTCTTCATTCTTGGCTCTTGACCATATCAACCTCACCCATCTTTCTTGAAATATTCTTATGACTTGAATTTGTGACACCACACTGCTGTTTTTCCTTTTCTTCTCTACTCACTGCTTTTAAGTCTGTTTTACAGGCTTATTCTCCTTCAAGCAGCCATTTGGTGATGAAGTGCCCCAACCCTACTTCCTGAATTTCTCTCCTAGGTTATTTTATCTACGTACCATATCTATGTATCAATGGCTGTCTCTTCGGTATTGTCCATCAAGCTGAACTGACCTGATCTCTTATCAGAAAAGATGAAGCAATGCCATTTGACATGTATTCTTGGAGTTTCCACAGTCACCTCAGACTTAACAATTGAGGAATCAAGTTCATGATAACCCACCACCTCTACACTCAGCACATCTCCAATGGTTCTAGGTCAGTAAATAGAACCAGTGTCCATAACATTTGAAGGTTTTGAAAACACATCGTTAGCACCTTCTCCATCACCGGTCTCATTTCAAACTGATTAAGGTGTAATGTCACTTCCATTCCCTCTCAACCTATGCTAATCTCTCCACTCCATTCCATTTTCACCACTGTCATTTTAGTACCAACCATGATTTTTTTTTATCATTATACTGCCCCCTGCAAAAGCTTCTTAGAAGGAGTCTGTGCATCCACTCCTCCATCCTGTCATCAGTCTTTCTCTACAGTGCACTTAGAGTGATCTTTTACAAATACAAAATTGATTGCACATTTTTTGTTTTATTTAAATTCTTCAATATTCTTCCGAAGTCTTAATATTGCCTTTGGGTCCAGTGTGGTCCAGGACCACACTGCCTTGAGTCCCGGTCTACACAAATTTCTCTTCTCTTTCACAAATATTTGGATTGCTTTTTTCTTTCACTCATGTAATGCTTCCTCATCAATCACATATCAATTCTATCTCACTTTTTAAAAGAGACCTCTCTGGGATTTCAGTCTAAGTCAGTTTTCCTTAATCTCATAGAATCTGTATTTCAGTTATGTGTCTCTTAAAATTGTTGGTCATTATATGCACGCTTATTTTAGTAGTGCTGTAGCCTACTTTCTAAGTAAGTTCCACGGATACAGATGAAATTTTTCTTTTTGGTTAGTATTTTTTTCCAGTGTCTGGAGCAATATAAATACATCTTCAATAAGTATTTGTTGAATGAATTGATGAATTTCATTAGAAAGTGATACTCTTTCCAAGTGAAATATTACTCAGACGACATCCTTCAATACCTACCCCTAAAGCCAATCTGTTCACAATGCCTCTTGAAGAGGTCCCTTCTTTCTTCGTTTCTGGCTAAATCAATTGCTTCTTCCTACACAATTCCTATTAGTGCTTATTGGTACCATTTCAAAGTTTTTTATGGAAAACAACTTGGCTATTTATAGGTGTTTAAAGAAATTAGTGGAGAAGAGAAAAGCAGGCATTGCTTTCTAGGAGCTAAAGTTGAGGAAATGCCTTTATCGCTGATGTCATGATGCTTGTAATATTGTATTCTTATCCTTCCCCACTCTCTGAATATTCCACGTTTAGAGAGACAAGAGTCCAGTGGAAGAGAGGAACAACTGATGAAAGATATCTTGATAAAGCAGAAGGTATTAGCCACAAAAAGTAAGAAAACAATATCTTCCTTGAGGCAGAAGCAGAGTTGAGTCCAAGGACATTTTCTGGGCACAAGCTAAGTGCTAATTAAACAGAAGGAAACGGGAGAGTTTCTTCAACCTCCTACTTTAAGATAGTTTTCTCTTTATCATTCAGATCTCAGCTTCCATACTCCTTGATTCTGGCACTTCTCACGAATATGATTCTTTTCCATGTTTTCAAATGTGCTTTTTTATGACTGCTGGAAAAAGAGGCTTTGGGAAAACATGACAAATACCTCCCTTGATTTTAGTTGGCATATATTTTTATGCACGTTTGGTACAACTGCTCACCTTCCAGCATGATTTTCAGAGCCTCATAATTCCTCCCTTTGGTTCAGAGATGGAAAATGTGGAGATGAGAGATTCTCAACCAATAATAACCTCAACAAATACTGCTGGCAGCCCTCAACATCCGACTATGCAGAATAGGGCTTCTACTATAACCAGTTAGTATTCAATCTATTTCAAAAGAACAGAGAAAGAAACAGACTGTCATATAAGAGTGGCTGCTCAATATCAGCAACAACAACAGCAACAATCCTTTGACATAAACTACAAGAGATAAGTTAAAGGAATCTTATAAGGAAAAAGGCTTTGATATTCCTTGGCTTAAGAAGAAATCCACAGAGACATCATGAAACATTTACATTCAGGATGAGAAGAGCAAAATACTAACCCTTTAGAAGAGTTAGCATGTTAGCCCCAAAACATACATCTACATTTCTTTATAAATTTGTGGTATAAAAAGAAATATATCTGGTCTCTGTCCATGGTTCTTGGCACAGAGTTCCTAAAACCCTTGATATTTCCTGAGTGACGGTCTTTCTTTACTCATAAGGAGCCCATTTTGAGCACATCTAGTTTATGCTAATGAGGTGACTTAGGGTGGCCCCGCTAGGTAGCCTCAGGTTGGAGATGGTCGCCAGAAAGACTCCGTGATTAGAGGTAGGAACTTTCAGCCACACTCATCAACCTCTGGGAAGGTGAGAGGGGTGGAAGGTGGAGTGGCTAGAGATTAAGCTCTATAAAGATCTTACACAAGATTTAATGAGCTTTCAGGTTGCTGAACACATTCACATGCCACGAGGATGATGCACCCCAGTTCTGCGGGTACAGAGCTCCTGTTCTCAGGACTCCTCAGGACCTTTGCCCTATGCACCTTGTCATTAGGATGTTCAACTTACCTTTTATAATACCCTTTATATTAAATTTTTAAATTGTAAGTAAATATTTTTTCAGAGTTCTGTGTGTGACTTTAGCAAATTAATTGAACCTAAGGAGGGGGTCATGTGAACCTCTAATTTGTAGCCAGTCACACAGTTAACAAGCTGGACTTCTGATTGTCATCTGAAGTTAAGGTAGTCTTGTGGGCCTGAGTCTTTAACCTGTGAGATCTGATTTTATCTCTAGGTAGACAACATTAAAATTGAGCCAATCCTGGTGGTATGAACACACACACACACACACACACATTGGAAAGTGCTATTCCAAATCTATTTGCATTTCTCATAAAGTTTCATATCCCAAATATCAACAAGCATCTGTATAAAACAGTTTTAACTTAGTATTAAATAAGTACCTCTGAGACTTTGTTATTCTTATTTTGTTGAAAGATAAAAATCACACTTTCATGCAAACATAGGATTGAATTATGAAGAGTTATACATTAGAATACAGAGATAAATTTTTCAGTCTTCTGCTTCCTTTCATGATGGAGTACAGAACTTTCTCTCTGGCAATAAACTACTATGTAACTTGACAAAATATGTGAGGCAAATGTTTTCAAGTACTGGATTAAAGACATTGCAGGAGGGAGGGGCAAGATGGCGGAAGAGTAAGACGCGGAGATCACCTTCCTCCCCACAGATACATGAGAAATACATCTACACGTGGAACTGCTCCTACAGAACACCCACTGAACGCTGGCAGAAGACGTCAGACCTCCCAAAAGGCAAGAAAATCCCCACGTACCTGGGTAGGGCAAAAGACAAAAGAAATAACAGAGACAAAAGAATAGGGACGGGACCTGCACCAGTGGGAGGGAGCTGTGAAGGAGGAAAGGTTTCCACACACTAGGAGCCCCTTCGTGGGCAGAGACTGCGGGTAGCAGAGGGGGGAAGCTTCAGAGCCACGGAGGAGAGCGCAGCCACAGGGGTGCGGAGGGCAAAGCGGAGAGATTCCCGCACAGAAGAGCGGTGCCGAACAGCACTCACCAGCCCGAGAGGCTTGTCTGCTCAGCCGCCGGGGCGGGCGGGGGCTGGGAGCTGGGGCTCGGGCTTCGGTGCTAGCCGGGAGGGAGTCCGGGAAAAAGACTGCAGCTGCCGAAGAGGCAAGAGACTTTTTCTTGCCTCTTTGTTTCGCGGCGCGCAAGGAGAGGGGATTCAGAGCGCCGCCTAAACGAGCTCCAGAGACGGGCGCGAGCCGCGGCTATCAGCGCGGATCCCACAGCAACAGGGACGCAGAGGGAAAAACGGAGAGATTCCCGCACAGAGGCTCGGCGCCGAGCAGCACTCACCAGCCCGAGAGGCTTGTCTGCTCCCCCGCCGGGGCGGGCGGGGGCTGGGAGCTGAGGCGCGGGCTTCGGTCGGATCCCAGGGAGAGGACTGGGGTTGGCTGCGTGAACACAGCCTGAAGGGTCTAGCGCACCACAACTAGCCGGGAGGGTGCACGAGAAAAAGTCTGCAGCTGCCGAAGAGGCAGGAGACTTTTTCTTGCCTCTTTGTTTCGCGGCGTGCAAGGAGAGGGGATGCAGAGCGCCACTTAAACGAACTCCAGAGACGGGCGCGAGTCGCGGCTATCAGCGCGGACCCCAGAGACGGGCATGAGACGCTAAGGCTGCTGCTGCCGCCACCAAGAAGCCTGTGGGCGAGCACAGGTCACTCTCCACACCGCCCCTCCCGGGAGCCAGTGCAGCCCGCCACGGCCAGGCTCCCGTAATCTGGGGACGGCTTCCCCGGGAGAGCGCACGGCGTGCCTCAGGCTGCTGCAACGTCACGCAGGCTTCTGCCGCCGCAGGCTCGCCCCGCCTCCTCCGTACCGCTCCCTCCCCCCGGCCTGACTGAGCCGGAGCCCCCGAATCAGCTGCTCCTTTAACCCCGTCCTGTCTGGGCGGGGAACAGATGCCCTCAGGCGACCTACATGCAGAGGCGGGTCCAAATCCAAAGCTGAACCCCGGGAGCTGTACGAACAAAGAAGAGAAAGGGAAATCTCTCCCAGCAGCCTCAGAAGCAGCGGATTAAAGCTCCACAAACAACTTGATGTGCCTGCATCTGTTGAATACCTGAATAGACAACGAATCATCCCAAATTTAGGAGGTGGACTTTGGGAGCAGGATATATTAAGTTTTCCCCTTTTCCTTTTTTTGTGAGTGTATATGTGTATGCTTCTGGGTGAGATTTTGTCTGTATAGCTTTGCTCTCACCGTTAGTCCTAGGATTAGGTCCATCCGTTTTTTTTTTTTTTTTTTTGCTTAAAAAAATTTTTTTTTCCCTACTAAATGTTTTCTTAATAATTTTTTCCTTACTTTCTATTTTTAAAAAATTAAAAAAAAAATTTTAATAAGTTTTTCATATTTTTTATTTTAAAAAATTAAAAAAAAATTTTTCTTAATAAATTTTTTAATAATTTTTTTCTTATTTTTAGTATAAAAAATTAATAAATCTATTTAAAAATTAAAAAAAATTTTTTTCTTAATAAATTTATTCTTAATTTTTTTTTCTTATTTTTTATTATAATGGCTTTATTTTATTTTATTTTATCCTCTTTTTTTCTTTCTTTCCATTTTTTATCCCTTTTATTCTGAGCCGTGGGGATGAAAAGCTCTTGGTGCTCCAGCCAGGCATCAGGGTTGTGCCTCTGAGGTGGGAGAGCCAACTTCAGGACACTGGTCCACAAGAGACCTCCCAGCTCCACGTAATACAAAATGGCGAAAATCTCTCAGAGATCTCCATCTCAACATCAAGACCCAGCTTCACTCAACGACCAGCAAGCTACAGTGCTGGACACCCTATGCCAAACAACTAGCAAGACAGGAACACAGCCCCATCCATTAACAGAGAGGCTGCCTAAAATCAGAATAAGGCCACAGACACCCCAAAACACACCACCAAACGTGGACGAGCCTACCAGAAAGACAACATCCAGCCTCATCCACCAGAACACAGGCACTAGTTCCCTCCACCAGGAAACCTACACAACCCACTGAACCAACCTTAGCCACTGGGGATAGATACCAAAAACAACGGGAACTACGACCCTGCAGCCTGTGAAAAGGAGACCCCAAACACAGTAAGATAAGCAAAATGAGAAGACAGAAAAACACACAGCAGATGAAGGAGCAAGGTCAAAACACACCAGACCTAACAAATGAAGAGGAAATAAGTAGTCTACCTGAAAAAGAATTCAGAATAATGATAGTAAGGATGATCCAAAATCTTGGAAATAGAATAGACAAAATGCAAGAAACATTTAACAAGGATGTAGAAGAACTAAAGAGGAACCAAGCAACGATGAAAAGCACAATAAATGAAATTAAAAATACTCTAGATGGGATCAATAGCAGAATAACTGAGGCAGAAGAACGGATAAGTGACCTGGAAGATAAAATGGTGGAAATAACTACTGCAGAGCAGAATAAAGAAAAAAGAATGAAAAGAACTGAGGACAGTCTCAGAGACCTCTGGGACAACATTAAACGCACCAACATTCGAATTATAGGGGTCCCAGAAGAAGAAGAGAAAAAGAAAGGGACTGAGAAAATATTTGAAGAGATTATAGTTGAAAACTTCCCTAATATGGGAAAGGAAATAGTTAATCAAGTCCTGGAAGCACAGAGAGTCCCATACAGGATAAATCCAAGGAGAAACACACCAAGACACATATTAATCAAACTATCAAAAATTAAATATAAAGAAAACATATTAAAAGCAGCAAGGGAAAAACAACAAATAACACACAAGGGCATCCCCATAAGGTTAACAGCTGATCTTTCAGCAGAAACTCTGCAAGCCAGAAGGGAGTGGCAGGATATACTTAAAGTGATGAAGGAGAAAAACCTACAACCAAGATTACTCTACCCGGCAAGGATCTCATTCAGATTTGATGGAGAAATTAAAACCTTTACAGACAAGGAAAAGCTGAGAGAGTTCAGCACCACCAAACCAGCTTTACAACAAATGCTAAAGGAACTTCTCTAGGCAAGAAACACAAGAGAAGGAAAACACCTACAATAACAAACCCAAAACATTTAAGAAAATGGGAATAGGAACATACATATCGATAATTACCTTAAATGTAAATGGATTAAATGCTCCCACCAAAAGACACAGACTGGCTGAATGGATACAAAAACAAGACCCATATATATGCTGTCTACAAGAGACCCACTTCAGACCGAGAGACACATACAGACTGAAAGTGAGGGGATGGAAAAAGATATTCCATGCAAATGGAAATCAAAAGAAAGCTGGAGTAGCAATTCTCATATCAGACAAAATAGACTTTAAAATAAAGACTATTACAAGAGACAAAGAAGGACACTACATAATGATCAAGGGATCGATCCAAGAGGAAGGTATAACAATTGTAAATATTTATGCACCCAACATAGGAGCACCTCAATACATAAGGCAAATACTAACAGCCATAAAAGGGAAAATCAACAGTAACACAATCATAGTAGGGGACTTTAACACCCCACTTTCACCAATGGACAGATCATCCAAAATGAAAATAAATAAGGAAACACAAGCTTTAAATGATACATTAAACAAGATGGACTTAATTGATATTTATAGGACATTCCACCCAAAAACAACAGAATACACATTTTTCTCAAGTGCTCATGGAACATTCTCCAGGATAGATCATATCTTGGGTCACAAATCAAGCCTTGGCAAATTTAAAAAAATTGAAATCGTATCAAGTATCTTTTCCAACCACAACGCTATGAGACTAGATATCAATTACAGGAAAAGATCTGTAAAAAATACAAACACATGGAGGCTACACAATACACTACTTAATAACGAAGTGATCACTGAAGAAATCAAATGGGAAATCAAAAAATACCTAGAAACAAATGACAATGGAGACACGACGATCCAAAACCTATGGGATGCAGCAAAAGCAGTGCTAAGAGGGAAGTTTATAGCAATACAAGCCTACATCAAGAAACAGGAAACATCTCGAATAAACAACCTAACCTTGCACCTAAAGCAATTAGAGAAATAAGAACAAAAAAACCCCAAAGCTAGCAGAAGGAAAGAAATCATAAAGATCAGATCAGAAATAAATGAAAAAGAAATGAAGGAAACAATAGCAAAAATCAATGAAACTAAAAGCTGGTTCTTTGAGAAGATAAACAAAATTGATAAACCATTAGCCAGACTCATCAAGAGAAAAAGGGAGAAGACTCAAATTAATAGAATTAGAAATGAAAAAGGAGAAGTAACCACTGACACTGCAGAAATACAAACGATCATGAGAGATTACTACAAGCAACTCTATGCCAATAAAATGGACAACCTGGAGGAAATGGACAGATTCTTAGAAATGCACAACCTGCCGAGACTGAACCAGGAAGAAATAGAAAATATGAACAGACCAATCACAAGCACTGAAATTGAAACTGTGATTAAAAATCTTCCAACACACAAAAGCCCAGGACCAGATGGCTTCACAGGCGAATTCTATCAAACATTTAGAGAAGAGCAAACACCTATCCTTCTCAAACTCTTCCAAAATATTGCAGAGGGAGGAACACTCCCCAACTCATTCTACGAGGCCACCATCACCCTGATACCAAAACCAGACAAAGATGTCACAAAGAAAGAAAACTACAGGCCAATATCCCTGATGAACATAGATGCAAAAATCCTCAACAAAATACTAGCAAACAGAATCCAACAGCACATTAAAAGGATCATACACCATGATCAAGTGGGGTTTATTCCAGGAATGCAAGGATTCTTCAATATATGCAAATCAATCAACGTGATACATCATATTAACAAATTGAAGGAGAAAAACCATATGATCATCTCAATAGATGCAGAGAAAGCTTTCAACAAAATTCAACACCCATTTATGATAAAAGTCCTGCAGAAAGTAGGCATAGAGGGAACTTTCCTCAACATAATAAAGGCCGTATATGACAAACCCACAGCCAACATTGTCCTCAATGGTGAAAAACTGAAACCATTTCCAGTAAGATCAGGAACAAGACAAGGTTGCCCACTCTCACCACTATTATTCAACATAGTTTTGGAAGTGTTAGCCACAGCAATCAGAGAAGAAAAAGAAATAAAAGGAATCCAAATTGGAAAAGAAGAAGTAAAGCTGTCACTGTTTGCAGATGACATGATACTATACATAGAGAATCCTAAAGATGCTACCAGAAAACTACTAGAGCTAATCAATGAATTTGGTAAAGTAGCAGGATACAAAATTAATGCACAGAAATCTCTTGCATTCCTGTATACTAATGATGAAAAATCTGAAAGTGAAATTAAGAAAACACTCCCGTTTACCATTGCAACAAAAAGAATAAAATATCTAGGAATAAACCTACCTAGGAGACAAAAGACCTGTATGCAGAAAATTATAGGACACTGATGAAAGAAATTAAAGATGATACAAATAGATGGAGAGATATACCATGTTCTTGGATTAGAAGAATCAACATTGTGAAAATGACTCTGCTACCCAAAGCAATCTACAGATTCAATGCAATCCCTATCAAACTACCACTGGCATTTTTCACAGAACTAGAACAAAAAATTTCACAATTTGTATGGAAACACAAAAGACCCCGAATAGCCAAAGCAATCTTGAGAACGAAAAATGGAGCTGGAGGAATCAGGCTCCCTGACGTCAGACTATATTACAAAGCTACAGTCATCAAGACAGTTTGGTACTGGCACAAAAACAGAAATATAGATCAATGGAACAGGATAGAAAGCCCAGAGATAAGCCCACGCACATATGGTCACCTTATCTTTGATAAAGGAAGCAAGCATATACAGTGGAGAAAAGACAGCCTCTTCAATAAGTGGTGCTGGGAAAATTGGACAGGTACATGTAAAAGTATGAAATTAGAACACTCCCTGACACCATACACAAAAATAAACTCAAAATGGATTAAAGACCTAAGTGTAAGGCCAGACACTATCAAACTCTTAGAGGAAAACATAGGCAGAACACTGTATGACATAAATCACAGCAAGATCCTTTTTGACCCAGCTCCTAGAGAAATGGAAATAAAAACACAAATAAACAAATGGGACCTAATGAAACTTAAAAGCTTTTGCACAGCAAAGGAAACCACAAACAAGACCAAAAGACAACCCTCAGAATGGGAGAAAATATTTGCAAATGAAGCAACTGACAAAGGATTAATCTCCAAGATTTACAAGCAGCTCATGCAGCTCAATAACAAAAAAACAAACAACCCAATCCAAAAATGGGCAGAAGACCTAAATAGACATTTCTCCAAGGAAGAGATACAGATTGCCAACAGACACATGAAAGAATGCTCAACATCATTAATCATTAGAGAAATGAAAATCAAAACTACAATGAGGTATCATCTCACACCGGTCAGAATGGCCATCATCAAAAAATCTAGAAACAATAAATGCTGGAGAGGGTGTGGAGGAAAGGGAACCCTCTTGCACTGTTGGTGGGAATGTAAATTGATACAGCCACTATGGAGAACAGTATGGAGGTTCCTTAAAAAACTAAAAATAGAACTACCATACGACCCAGCAATCCCACTACTGGGCATATACCCTGAGAAAACCATAATTTAGAAAGAGTCATGTACCAAAATATTCATTGCAGCTCTGTTTACAATAGCCAGGACATGGAAGCAACCTAGGTGTCCATCATCGGATGAATGGATAAAGAAGATGTGGCACATATATACAATGGAATATTACTCAGCCATAAAAATAAATGAAATGGAGGTGTTTGTAATGAGGTGGATGGAGTTAGAGTCTGTCATACAGAGTGAAGTAAGTCAGAAAGAGAAAAACAAATACAGTATGCTAACACATATATATGGAATCTAAGGAAAAAAAAAAAAAAAAGGTCATGAAGAACCTAGTGGCAAGATGGGAATAAAGACACAGACCTACTAGAGAATGGACTTGAGGATATGGGGAGGGGGAGGGGTGAGATGTGACAGGGTGAGAGAGTGGCATGGACATATATACACTACCAAATGTAAAAGAGATAGCTAGTGGGAAGCAGCCGCATAGCACAGGGAGATCAGCTTGGTGCTTTGTGACCACCTAGAGGGGTGGGATAGGGAGGGTGGGACGAGGGAGATGCAAGAGGGAAGAGATATGGGAACATATGTATGTGTATAACTGATTCACATTGTTATAAAGCAGAAGCTAACACACCATTGTAAAGCAATTATACTTCAATAAAGATGTTTAAAAAAAAAAAAAAAAAGACATTGCAGGACTGTAGCCCCCAAGGAGAGGTGAACTTCCATGGAGGATTCCATAACTACTAAGTTTCTGCCAAAAAAAATAATTATTGACTGTTGTAAAGAGTGGAGCACAGAGATCCTGATAAAATGAAAAAGCAGTGATCAGCGTCTATTGCAGCTGAAGCAGCAGGAATCTGGGGTACATCAGACAAGAGAACTGTGCAGAGATCCCCAAAGCCCATGTGTAGATTCTCTACAAGCTCCTAAGAGGCAGGCACATATGTACATGCAGTGCAAGCTACCCAAAGGACTGCAGACCACAGCCGCTACAGAGAGCAGAACAGACAGTACACTTACAGTCATGCTGAGACCACTGGGGATAACCAACACCCAGGGAAACCATGGGGCACCAGAAAGGCAGCATGGACCCTAACCGAGAGCAAAATATACACTGGACCCACCCTATGAAACCTAAAATCAAAGATTGATGAGATCTCATAGAAGGCAACATTTGTAGTTTGAGTCACTTAAAGTTAAAAGGGCTTAGAAAACATTTACAATTTCTACAGATCTTCACAACCAAGCTTAAAATCAGGTTTACGCAAATTCAAAGTGATCAATCATAATTGATCTGACTGCTAAAACAAAAATCAACATTTTTTGAGAAAGATCACAAGATACAGATTCTCCACATGGATTGTGTTACCCAAAATGTCCAAGATATATATTTTTTAAGTCATCAGATTTCAAAGAAAAAGGGAAAAGTAATTCATGGTAAAGGAAGGAAGGAAGGAACAGGAAGGAAATATTTGATATAAAGAAATCCTAACGGTCTGGAAGTTGAACTTTATAGACAAATATAAAAAAGCTGTTATAAATCTGTTTCAAAGAATAATAAGAAAATACAGTTTTAAGAAATAAATGTATAAGGAGTCTCATCAGAGATATACAAACTATAAAAAAGAACCAAACTGCAACTTTTAGGACTGAAAATTTCAATAACTGAAATGGAAAAGTTCCTGGATTGTTCCAGCAGGAGGTTGAAGATAGAATAAAGGAAACCATTTCTATAAGAAGGAAGTGGGGTCACAGGCTGGGTTCCCTGGAAAGCAGACCAGAAGTCCTCTTGAGATTAATATCCATCCATAGAAGGGAAGAGAAAGAGCGAGATTGGACAAGGTAAGAAGTGGAATTGATATTCAGTCCCAACGAAGTCCTCTGTCAGTCCCCGGGGGAGACCTGGAGCTGGGGATGGCATTTCAGAGCCCCTACAGGGGAGGTGAGAGGGCAGAGCCACTATATCTCTGTGCTAATCAGTCACTGAGTTGTGGCTGCCTTTGGAAGCAGGAAGGACCTTGAATGAGGCAGTCTTCTTCACCAGAATCAATTTTCATGAGGGCTTACAGCTGAGGTAGCTCTCCCAGCAGCCGAGTGTATAAGTCCTGAGGGGGACCTGGGAAGAAAGTCATAGCAACTACCACTGTCTGTGTCTGCACGCCCTACCTACATCTTTGTGTAAGATCTGGGAGCAGCTGCTCCAGGATTCTTGTGAGTCTTTCTTTCTGTGGGTCACATGTCATAGGAAGATTCTTGAAGGGGAAGAGCTACAGCACTGACTCCGCATCTGGTGTCAACACTGAATGGACCCTCATGCGTTTTCCTCCTCCACTACCACTCCAGATGTCCTTCACCTCAGCTAGAGCCTCTGCTTGTCTTAGTGCCTTATCTGCTGATGTGATCTACACTTCCATCCACTAAGCATCTGAGTCTCTGGTTACCACATTGACTTTAAAATCAGATAAAGAATTGTCAAGAGAGACCAAAGTAAACCACATGAGTGCTAGATGCACTCCTACATGCTCACATAACAGCCTGTCTCCTCATGATGATCAAGGTTGATTACACCTGCCACCATGGTGATATTTTTTGCTCACTGGTCCCCTGGCATGGAAAGCCTGCAGTGTCCAGATCGTAGCTGTTGTTCAAGGGGACTCTTGCTGTGCTCCTCCTGGATGTGTCCCCCATGGTAACAAAGAGCTTTAAACAGACAAAACTCAGAGTTGAGAATAAGGGATGTACAAATTCCCAAATGGATGGCTGCAAGTGATGCTAAGTAGAGAGATTCCTACTGTGACCTCTTGCCTCTTGGACCCATGCAACCCATTTATCTGGGAGGCAGCACCATATAACTGCCATTGATTTAGAAGGTGTACTGTGTTATGAATGATGACACCCCATTCTCATAAAGTATTTCCTCTGTGTTGGGGCATCAGTTGTGCCTTTAAGCAGACCATTCCATCATTTTATAAAGGTGACCGTTGCTGTTATGTGATATGAACAGTGGATCCTATGGTCATGAGTCCACTTCCATAATGTAATGTCCTTACTTTACACGATGTTATGTGGGATCCTGTGGCAGTGGTTTGAGCCCTCTGTAATCCCCAGGTCAGTGGCTCTGGCTGAAGTCCTGTGGGTAGGAAAGGAAAATTCATACCTGGACGATGTGACTCTTCCTGTCAAAATGAATGGTGACCTTCCAGTCTGGAAAGGGCCCAGTATAGCCATCTTGCTACCAAGTGGCTGGTTGAACTCCTCAAGAAATAGTGCCATCTTGTTAAGTAACGGTTGGTCTTTGCTGTTGTGTCAGCCTGAGGAGACTGCCTCCAGCCCGACACCTTGGTTCCTGTACACATGCCTGTTGTGCCAGGACTGAGGTGGTTAATAACAGAGGCTCCCTGTCAACCTGGACAAGTCATTTCGTTTGCCTCCTTATATACCGCCTCTTCTGCGATGGATGCCCAATTCTGTTACAGCATCTCCATTGTAGGTGATGGAGACCGTCCACTGAACTTCTTCATGCTTGTCCCCTATCTCGAGCACATTTCTTATTGCTTTGCTATACTGTGCATTACTCAGGCTCTCCTGTGGAAAACGGGAAAGCTTTCTGACCCATCCTATATTCTGTCTAACATTTTTACTGCTCTGAGCACTTAAATTCCTTTTCCCACTAACTGGCAGGAATTCTGGCATCTCTACTTCCCTTAGTGTGAGCCATCATTCTTTCCACCCCGCTAGGAGTCTTCAGAGCAGCATGTTTACATCATGTTCTTGTTGGAGTGTTAATTCACATATATCCTGACAGTGTTCCCATATTGATGAACTGTTTCATAGAAATTTGTGGTTTACCCCTCCTGATCCAGAACCTTCAGAACACAGCTGCATATGTATTCTCCTAGATGCTGCCGGTATTTGCAAATTAGCTTCTTCAGAGTCTAGAACTCTTCGTCCCTCAGCAAGCCCAGCAGGTTACCAGCTTTATGGTCCTAGATGCCAGGAGAAAGGGTGGGAGCAGAACCTATGGTGTGCGCGTGTTCTCTAAGACAGAGGACGCTCACTAAGCAACTGGCAGTCCTGGCTTTATTAGGAAGTACTCCTATAACAGGAAGTAACAGGTCCTTTTGCAAGATCAGAGGGTTCATAAATCTCTGGAGGATTCAAGAAACTTGAAGGCATCAACCCAGATATCCCCATTCTATGTGTAGGCATCCGTTCTTTCCCAATCAGCATCCTGCACTTGGCATGGCAGAACTGCCTTGGTTGGGAGTTTTCCTTCTATGAATCTCAGCTACTTTTACCACTAATTCTTAGGTCTAGTTCTCAGCTTTCTCTTTCCTCCAGCTTCCAGAGATGAGAGTCACTTTATATGCAGTCAGTAATGCCCTCCAGCTTCCACATTTAGTGTTTAATTGCCAGTAAGTTATTCTCAAGCTTAGCAATAGTCGCATGATTCTATTATCCTTACAGCTGTTATTTATTCCCTATTTCTCAAATGCTATATTGTACCAGCTAATGAAGTCCTTGCCCACAGTATAACATCAGAGTTCCTAATGAGTGAAAGTTTTAGCAATTGTACTAAGATCTTCTGCCAGGAACTCTCTGTGCTCTACCTGCCACCAGTAGGGTTTCATTGCCAGCTGGGTGGCATCTGGTCCAGCTTCAAAATTCCATTTTAGGCTCTCCTTCATTGGACCATTCCTGCCATCAACCGTCATGATTTATGGTTGGTGGGACACTGTGAGGCTGAAATTAGCATGAGTATGCTCGTTAGTGAGTGTGATTGTGATCAACACCTTGGAAGGTGAAAGGTGTTGACAGAGAAAGAAGTTGAGTTGAGGGGCAGCCCTTGACCTGACTGGAGTCACACGCGTGGGGATCTCCATAACCGAGATGTCACTGGGAAGTGTCTGGAGCTGGGGTGGAACATCTGGGCCTTTATCTCTCATGTTGATACAACATTGAACGCAGGCTGCCGGTGAGAGGAAGTGTGAACTTGGAATTCTGAATCCCAAAGAAATTTGTATGTGAGCACCAGCATCTGGCCTCACACCCAGAAGCTGAGAAAATAAGTCCCTAATCCCCAAAGGGAGATCTCAGTGGAACGTAACAGCTTCCATCATAAGAGTCTCTCACTGTTTCAACAGCATCTAATACTAAAAATAAAGAAGCACCTTTTGTATGGTAGATGTGGACCTTAGCTATGAATACCATTATAACATTTAAATTTTGTATTTTCCAAAACATCAAGCAACTAATGTAGCACAAATTCACCATAAGTTTGTCTTTTTTTCTTAAGCTAACGTCACTGATTTGGGAAGAGTTTATATAGCAATATGGAGGCACAGTGTGGTGATTATTCTGTAGCATTCCCCAACATTCCTCTTTAATGGAGAAGAATGCTAGCAATTCCATCGTGACAATTTACATGCCATGGTGTGAGACAAGTAGTCTGCGAAGAATGGATTGTACCAATCAGCAGTAAAGATGACATCAATCAGCAGTAAAGAAGACACTTCCGAAAGCAATGGTGTAAGTCAGTGGGAAAAGAGCATTCTATTAACCTAAACTGCATTCAGCAGTTCAAATTTAACACTGAAAAAAGGGGAACCCACTTTATAGTTCCTAAAAAAAAAAAAAATCATGAGGGTTAAAATAAACAAATTGTCTAAAGCAGTGCTTGTTAGATATTTAGCAAAACAAAAGCTAGAATGCAGCACTTGATTTGGCATTCCAGGTTGCACTGTGTTTCTTCTTTGCTTTCAGGCTGGTTACACGGTAAGTATATGCAATGAAGATATTCAGCAAAAAAATTCCAAACTATTACCAACACTGCCGTCATCCCTTCAGTGGTGATGGAAGGTATAGTTAGCACTCCAGCTCACAGCAGTGACATTAACCCTTACATACAGTCGTCCCAATCCAAAGCCAGCAAAAGGAATCTTGCTCTTAGGAACTGCAGTGACAAGCAGTATCTGACTTATTCTGAAAATGGCCTTCTATGATTACAAACTTTGGAGAAGAAAAGTTAACTTTGTATATATTCTCATAACTGAAGAATGCCTCAAACACCAGAACTTCATTATCTGCCTTTGATTTCAAACCTTCTATCCAAAGCCTGAAAGTTGATAATAAACTTCCTTTTTCAAACATTTGTCGAGGGCTGTCATTGCAACTTTAATATCCAACATTTTGTATCAAGTTTTTGTCTTTAAATATCTTTCAAGTGAACTTCAGAAATTTTCAGTTCCAAGGAACATGCAAGAAAAGGGACCCATACTTTGGACTCTGTTATTTACTGAAAGTACAAGTGTTCAGAGTGGCTACCAACCCTGTAAGAGACAATGTGCAGAGCTTTCTGAGAAAAGCCTCACAATCTGTCTTGTATTTTATGTGCATCAACTAGAATTCCCTTCCCCTCAATGGTTCTTACCCTAGAACTTCCAACTGGTCTCCTCCTGATACCAAACAGCACTTAGGGCATGTGTGCTGTGTACACTCACTGCCATACACACAAAAGTAGTCCTGCGTGAAGACTAAGAACACAGGATTTTAAGAACCTAAATTCAGGTTTCAAACATCAACTCACCACTTTTCCCTTCTTGTATCATTTCTTCATCCCTAACAGGGAGATAAGAACAGTTCATTCTGGAAGGATTTTTAAATGGATCAAATGGTTCATTATTTATTAAGCGCTAACAACAGCGACGGTTAGCAACTGCTATCACTGAGTGTAATTTCCAGTGTCTTAATTTTAGAGAAACATATTCAATCTTAATTTATTAATTCTCACACACATGCATATGATGCTAAATAACAGCTTGGTGAATTAAGGGGCAAGTTAAGCACTTTAAGATTTGAATAATGTTCTCTGCTACATAAAGTTGGACCCAGACCTGTTATTCCACTTTTATAAACGAGGAAACTGTAGACCTGCTCTCAGTTACTTTCCACTGGCTTAACCTAATTCTGGAAAGCAATTAGAAAATAAATGAAATAATTAATTAATAATGAAACCAAGGGACCCGGAGACAACAGTGTTTGATGGAAGGTGTGTAAGTCTTTGGAAGCATATTACTGCCTCCTTTCCATTGGTAATATCCAGAATGTCCAGTTTTAGCCCCTTTCAGGAGTGATAATGACTAATCCGAAACCATCCACAGTTACGTACGGGAGAAAATTGAGAGATAAAAGCCCCATCTCATTCGTAGTTTGTCTGAGGAAGAGAAAGACCTGTCCTTCCTCTACAGTAAGCCTCTCAGCCCTTCAGTCCTGAGTTACTGCCCGGGTTAAAGTTGTAGGTAGAAATACATTGACCAAATCTAGGATCCTCTTAAGGCTTGTCAACAATGGGATTTGCTGCCTCAGAAGTTATTGCCCTGTCACCGCAGAAATACAGACAAGAGCCTGTTTGAGAGAAGTTTGCATGATTGAGGGCAGTTTTCTGTATTGGGTTCAACTGGATACCCGCCGTGGGTCCATGCGAATGATAAGGTTCTGTGATTTTAAATCTCCTCAAGGTCATGCAGTGATTAAAGACAGGCTATACTTGTGAAATACATAACCAGAAAAAACAGCTTTGTAATAAAGGAAGCATGACTTTTGAAGATTCCTCAGAGGGGAATTTTTCACAGTGCACCTCCTGATATAAGACAAAAGCGAACAAACGTCAGCAGAGATGAAGGGAATCCAGTGGGTCCAAGGCACTGATGTGGGTACTGAAGACACGCAGGGTGAGAAGGCTGTGCTGGGGTACGCTTCATAATTAGGACTCCTCTCCTCATCCCTGGAAAGACATGCTGGCAGGGAAGGATGTGGCTGGAAGCAGGATGGGGCTGCTTGATAAATGCAAGGTTCTTCGCAGATAGAAAATGCCAACAACCCCAATTCAGATCCATTACAGTCCATTATACATACTATATATATATATATATATATATATATATATATATATATATATACACATATTATATATATATATTATATGTATATAATATATGTGTCAAGAAAACCATATAACAAAATGCTTGAGTGGAAAAAAGCTCCTATGTGGTGTCTGAAGTTACTATTGAATAATATCAGTTAATATTAGCTCAAGAAATCCCTGTGACTCCCATTAGCTAAAAATAGATGCAGTGACAATATAGTTAGAGTAATAATAATAACTTAAATTTACTGAGCACTTACTTTCAGTGAAGCAGATGTTAGGTAAGTGCTTTAAAGACATGAAATCACCTCCCAATAACTCAGTGGACTACACGCTGTTATTATTCCCATTTGCAGATTAGGCGGGAATACAGGTAAGGGACATTTACAAAGTTTGTGAGTGGAGGAGGGGAAAGTGAAGCTGTGTTGGTCTGATCTGAAATCCATGCTCTGAGCATGTTTCAGAACCGCTTCTCAGCTAATAGTGTTCAGTGAAAAGTTAAATCATATGGAAGCTGATTCATTTTTTAAAATGTAATTTTCTATATTCTATACCAATTCTCTTCTTCCCTTATATTCACTTTTATATAACTTCTGTCCATTTTTAAGCCTCAAATCAATTCCCATCTGTTTCATGAATTTCCCAGTCACTCCTTTCAAGAATGGATTTTTCTTCTTTCAACTTCAATGACAAACTGTGAGGTTAGATTTTCTTCTGTTAAATATGACCTGTTTCTCCAAAGACAATTTGTGCTATTTGTGTGTGATAATGCTGTCTTAAATAGTGGTACATTCAATTGTCTGCATCACTAAATATGATAAAACCCTCTATTTTGAAGAAAAAGAAATCCATAATGATAATGCAGGGTTTTGGAAAACATCTGAGGACCACCAGACTAAAGAGACCCCCAGAAAACCTGATTCCTAGTAGATAAGGCTGCATGCCATATCCTCTTCTGGAGATTCTCAGTTAACATCACATTACAGTACAGAAATGTTCTGTACATGGAACCAATTTAAACATATTTAAACCAAAATTTCCAGAACACATGTAACCAGGAAGTCATTTACAAAAATCTATCCACTATTACCATTTTTCAGTGAATGTTTGGATCTTCACCAATAGTATATACGCTCTTAAGGCTAAAGCAAATGATCTCAGGAGGTGGAATATCAAGGTAGTCACTCTTTCCCTTTTAAATTTCACAAGACCCGTCACATATTTTGGCTGATAATAAACAGGGACCCACTTTTGTTGAGCTTCTGAATACCTTCACACAATTTTTGGAACCCAATGATTACTGATTTTTCTATTAATTTAAGAAAAGTAAATGAAATTATTTCTTTTAATCTTAGTATTTTTGCTATCTCTTCTCATTTTATCCATTTTCCCCTGTTAAAATGCAATTTCAAAAATGTATCTTCCTCTTTTTACTCTAGTATTACTGTGATTTGAAACTTAGGAAATTTCAACATTTATCTTTATTTTACAAGGCATTTCCAGTGTCATGATATATTATTTTTAGTTCTTGATTTCTTCTTATGTCCTTCAAAGATATGCATGTGTGTGTGTGTACACACTACTATTTAGAGTAAAGGACAGAGGATCCAAGTTGAAGGAACTCCCACTGGCAAATTTTGTGACAATTTGAGCATAAAAAATTACAGGGTTGAGGTATCCTCAGGCCATAAAAAGTAACATCCACTCAGTTCATCCCATGTGCAATTGTCCAAAAATGCCTTATCTTTGCTCTTAAATAATGCACAAGGTTGTGTCAGAAAAAATAGCAGGAGGACAGCGATGACTTATAATGCCACTTTCCACTGGTCTGTTTTCCACCCACTGCGGGTCACCAGACGATGCACACAACTCCGGCTGATTTGCCTCCTCCCACCAGAGCTGGGCAGCAGGGCTGCCCATCCGTCCAACTGTTATTCAGTGGAAACTAAATACAGGTATTTTTGGCCAAATTAAGAGAACAGTGGTTACAGATAGGTATTGTTTTATTTACATCATCTCTTTTAAATAACTTTAATTTTCACAACATCATAAAATAAACTTCTGCCTACAAGCATGACCACAGGGATGTGACGGTCTTGTGGCAGTGGTGGGCGGGTCTCAGTGTTGTAAGGTGCAGTCACCAGCCTTGTGAGTGTCAGGACACACATGGGCTCCAGTTCTAGTTGGTGCTGCTTCCATGCGCCTAGGACCACAACAGCTTCAGGGGGGGGGGCTGCACACTTCCTCTCCTCTATCTGATCTTCCCAGATATTGTGTAGGCACTTCATTCTGTGTGCTAAACCCCTTCCCCTCAAAACATATAGAGTGAGTTGTGCTTTCTGCACTAACACTTCACCTATATTGGCAGCTAACAGCTTTTTTTTGTCTTGCATTAGTTTAAGGGGAGATGGCAAAACCTTGGAACTATATTCAGAGATGACCTTGGAACTGTATTCAGTCTCTGGAAGTGTTCATGGTTATTTTTGTTTATTTTTGTTTATTTTCAGACAGAAAGTGAGTTTTCCAGGACTTTGCTTTCTTAAAGGTCCTGGTGTCTCATTTGTATTAGCATTGCCTAATACAGACTGTGCCTATGCCTGTTGCTGTGGGCCTCAGCAGATGTGCTGGCCCTGATCCTCATGCCCCAACCCAGCCCAAGCAGAGAGGGACATGTGACCATAACTGAACATTTCAGAGAATAAACATATAAAACAGCCACAGACATTTTCTGTTGGGACAACACTAAAAGCAGGTACATTGCCCTCCCTCGGGAATGAATGATCACAGAGAACACCTTCTGGGACTGTGAAAACTCATTTCAGAGTAAGGTAAAGAGAACATCCTCTTCACAACCAAGGGAAACACAACCGTCTGAAATTACTTTTGACACAAGCCAGGAGGGAAAAAAAATTGTATGGGATTTTCAACAGGGAAAAATATGGCTTCTTTGGGAAAGGAAGAGAATGTATTGAGGAGAAGAAAAATAAATCTTAGGATCACATACTTTAGGATTCAGAGAAAGGAGCAAGAAAAGAGCATTTGCAAATAAACAAAATTTCATGAGCAGTAAAAAAGCTGATATTGCAAATAGAATCAATGACTTGAAGGACAACATAAGCCTCTTTTGACTGTAAAATTAAAGGATAAAAAAGAGAAAATTTTGAGAGAGTAGAAATTAAAATGGAAGACAGAGATGATATATTTTAATTAAAAACACATGCCAAAGGAGTACACCATGTAAATTTGAAAGTGTAATTATCTAAGGTATAAAATAAAATTTTCATAGAAGAAAATTAAATCTGAATATCTTACTAGTTCTCAAAAACTGTAAGTGTAACAGAAAAACCTCTGAAAATGCTCAAAATGGGGGTGGGTTGAGGATGGGAATAAATCATGAAAGAGTGTACAGATGTGTCCAAAATTTTGAGAAAATCTGAAAGTCATTAAAAGAAAACTTAAATATCAAGAGAATACTTTTATAAACATAGAGCTTGAGAAGTTTGACAATTATTAAGAAATAAAAGTTATCAAAATAAGCTTCAAAAATTTTAAAGCTAAAACAAAGGAAATAGTAAATGATAATTTGGCTTAGCAGATAATAAATCTACTATATATCTGCTATAATTTAAATATTAGAATGAATACATATGAATGGGGCAAAATGAGCTAAGCAACATTACTGATCATGAGGACAATTTTTATATGACAAAATCACCTTGGTTTTAGGATAAGAATCATGCAGGAAAATAAAACTTAGTACCTTTCTTAATATTATAAAACAAATATTTTGAAATAGTTTGAAGATTCTGATGTATAAAACTATTCAAGAAATAAAAGAAAATACTTTCACAATCTTTTAATTCCCTGTTGGGAAATTCTTCCTAATCAAGAAATGAAAGCTAAAAGTTAGGAAAATAATTGATGGACATGCTAAATTAAAATATTAAGGCACCATAACATGTTTAAAATAGCTAAACACAAGGATTGTCTTATGTAGGAAATTAAACATATATAATCATTTAAATGCTATTTCTATTTACATACAATAAGCTTCTACTAAGAACTAATACAGAAACTACTTGACAACAGGAAAGTGTGGACACTGACCTATGAGACAAGTCTTGGCTTCAGCTCTAGCGTAAGCTTCGGTGGGGTGCTTCTGGGCTGTTTCAGCTCATAGAGATGGGGGTCTCAGGGGAGGGGCTGCCAAAGCAGCAGGTACACCTATAAGCTTGGGCAGAGACTTTTTACCAGAAGTACATTGTAAGAACAGGCCCAATTCAAGTGGGTAAAGGCTGAATGCCAAACCAGCACCAAAATAAATAGAAACAAGTGAATAAACCTATAGGCCTAGTAGCCTGAATAAACCAATGAAAATACTTAATGTTATCTTAATAAAATAATTGAAAATTAATCCAGAAATGAATTACTAAATGTTAGCTTATCAGTCTTACAAATAAAAGAACATGTAATTGGATGTACATGGCTGTCTTATACTGTATTGGAGAATCCATTGATTCTTTTTAAGGTAATTTGAAAAGACTTAAACACACACACACACACACAGATACACACACACACACATCATTCATGGTTAAATATCTATTGATTCAGCAATCCAACCTCTAGAAATCTATTCACAAGTAGATAATATTATATTGCAAGGGTATTCAGTGTAGAATTATTGTAGAACAAACATTCAGAAGCCATCTAATTGTCCATCCACATAACAATAATTAAATTTGCAGTGCATCCACCCAAATTTATATAATATATAATTTACATAATCCAACATAGGTAGAATATGTATGGACTACAAAGATGTTCATGTAACACCCAAGTTAACAAAAACATATATGTATATTACACAAATGCATAAATATAACTTTATAAGCAAAGGGAAATAAAAGGTAATTGTGTAAAATTGATGTAAAAGAGATGAAATATGTTTAAACTCAAGAAGCTAGAAATAAACACATTGAACCTAATAAAAATAAAATGTATTAATAACAAAGTTAAAAACAGACACTACTGAAATAGAAAACAAAACTTCTGTTGATAATATTAACTTACAAAACTAAATAAAAGGCAAGTGCCTGGGAAGTCTGACCAAAAGGGAATAAAATAATAAAGAGAGAGGGACAGAGCTATAGAAAATTTTCTGAGCAAGATACAAAATGCAGAGATCATAGATAAAGTTCAAATTCATAAAATTATCTTTTAATGTTTATGAAAAATTGCTCACAAAATGAAATGATAAGAGCATATCAGGGATAAATTATTTACAACATATTTAAGATTGGTAATTTCTATTATTGGCAATGTAGGGAAGAAAGATGTTTCATTCATGGCTAGTGAGACTGAAAATTAGTTGAAATTTTCTGGAGAAATTTGACTTTGAGTTTAAAATATGCACATTGTTTGATTCTATAATTCTTTCCCTATGAATCTATACTATAGAAATACTCCCATACATGTACCTGTTGAAGAATACTCTATACAGTATCTTTTGTAATAGAGAATGACTAACTATGGATTACCTGGCAGTGATTAGAAAGATGAAGCAAATCCATAACCATATGACAGGAAGACAAAACTGCTCTCCTTCCTTCTACAATAAGTCATCCTTACTTAGCCTCTCTCTAACTTTCCATAATGGAAGACGAGATGCTAAATATTGATTGGGTCATCATTTTATATTGCTGCTCTAACAAATTACCACAAATTTTACAACTCAAAACAACAAAAATATATTATCTCACAGTCCTATAGATCAAAAGTCCTAGTTTCCTGGACTGGTTTTGTACTTCAGGTTTCAACTGAATTTGTCATTGAAATCAAGTTGTTGGTCATTGCTCATGGAGAGCCTCTGGGAAGAGCCTGCTTCCGGGTCCTTACAGATTGTTTGCAGGGTCTCGATCCTTGCAGTTGTAGGAATGAGGTAGCCATTTCCTTGCTGGCCACCAGCTCATGGCTACCCTCCATCCATGGAGGCCTCCCCAGGGTCCTGCACCCTCCACACTGCAGAGCTAGCAAGGGCACATCAAATCCTTCTCTCTGATGGGGAATCTCTCTGATATCCTCCCTGTTGCATCTCTCTGCCTTCCTCTCCTGCCTATAAGGGTTCATCTGATTTCATCGGGCCCACAGAGATAATCCCCATCTTAAGGGCACCTGACAAGTAACCTCAATTACATCTGCAATGCCCCTCTACAGCAGTAGCTAGATAAATGTTGGATTGAATAACCAGGGGACAGAAGTCTTGGAAGAAGGGAAAATCTTCAGAAGTCTGCCTATGACAACCATTAATATTGTACAAGGAAACTCTGTCCCCAGGCCTGAAGACATGAACTGCTTTCTGCTCCTTTCCCAGTTTCATATGGGTTTTATCTCCCAGCTGGTAAACAGGCCAGGAACTTTCTGACCCCCTGGAATAAGTAGTTCTTATTCCCTACATTTGTCCTTTTTTACATTGCGTGCATTATGTAACTTCCCTTTTATCACTCCCTTTCTTCCAAGCATCTTCATAAGTGGGCTCAGGATTTTCCCTTGGAAGACCTACCAGCCAACAGGATTGATCTAATACTTCCATCCTAACTCAGAGTTGCCTGAAGTGAGTGTGCATTGCTACACCTACAGGAAACAAGGGTCACCGTTTTTACCTAAGGACATGGTCAGAAACACCACTTGTTCACATTTAAATGAAGCTATTAATGCTACCTTTGTAATATATTTGTGAAGAATTTAGGTGATGCCTGATGTAAAATGAATGCTCCATGAATATTATTTTTGTAGTAATTGTTATTGTAACAATAATAATTACTTGGGGAAGACTCAAAATGTTAGAGCAGCTAGTAGCAGTTTTGGGGTGCAACTATATTTAGAAAAATATTTATTTTGAGGTCAAGAATGGCTGTTCTAAGATCTCAAATTTGGCAATTGTGTCTATGGTCTTGATGGCTTTTCAAGCTGGAGGATGTTTCCTCAGAGACTGTAAATGGCTGGGTGATTCCATTCTCCTCTCTCTCTCCTTAAAGATCTATAAGGTGAGTAGATACTTGTCAGGATCATGTAAGGGTTTTTCTGAACTATGAGTGTCAAACTGTTAGCACTCTGTCATTATTGTTGGGTTTTATTATATGACACCGAGTTAGCCACCCTGATTCTGATTTATGGGTTTTTTTTTTTTAATTTACATTTTCTCATTCTGCTTCCAATTGGGGCTGAAATAGTAGTGGTACATGAAATGTTGAAAAAAGAAAGTAGGTGGCAACAATGATTTTCATATGGTCATTTCATACTGATTATTACCAAGTTAATAGTTGGTAATGAAATAGCTGAGGAAGGTCATGGTTTTGACAAGCACCAAACAGCAGAGAATGACTCTCAGCACTTACTGGAAAAAGCCAGTGTCAGTGCAGAATTAAAAGAACCATATTTTGAGGCCAACATACTTCTTATTGGACTTCAAATATAGCAACAGAGCAATTCTGGGCAAAGAATGCCTTGGTTTATGCAAAATTTGAAGGGAAACATTAATTTTAGGATTGAAGATTTCTATTAATAAATTTAATGTTGCTGGATTGTGGAAAATTGATGGGGCCTAGTGACATCTTGTCCCCAAGACCCAGGGAGATTTCATCATTTCTCTCCTGCTTTCCCAGACCACCCCCGCCCAGTTTCTGCTTTATCTCCCACAAACCACAGCAATGGGCGTGGGACTGAGGCAGTGTTACGGAAATCTGCTCCATTGGCTCTCAGAGACTTTGGGAAAGGTAAGCACATGGGATCCTTGTGTGACAGAAGCATCCACACCTGTGTCACTCTTTTCATGGTAGAGTTGTTGCAGGAACTGGTTGTCCAGCCAGGGCCCAAATTTCCTAGCCCACCTTCCATTGATGTGGCACTCTTTGAGTAATTGTCAAAATGAAACACGAGTGATATTATGTGACTTGCTCCTGGGATGATCCTTCACGGTTTCCCATCCGTTGCCTGCAAGTTTGGGACTGCAAGGCTTCTGGGGGTCGGGGGAAATCTTGAAACCCATCTGGAAAAAAGCTGCCTACTGATCAGGAATATTATTAACTCGTGATCCCATGAGAGAAGTTTTATTGTGTTAAGTCAATAACAATTTTGGTTTAACCTCACAAATATCCAGGAGTTAAAAATACATGGATAATTAAACTATGGAGGTGGAGATGGAGCTATGAACACTCCTGTTGAAGAAAGTACAGTCTTTCCATGTTTGGAATTACACAGTGTATAATTTCGTATGGCCTAAAGTTCCAGCCCAATTGTCTTAATTAAAACATCACTGAGTCAAGATAGGAAACAACTAGCACGATAATAAATGTACACACTGAAACTTTCTGCGTAACAGCTAATTATTTTAAAAATTACAAGTTTGTTTTTGAACTACATATCATCAGGAAAAAATATTTAAGCAGAGGACTGATTTTTTAAAAAAATAAAAGCGGTTTTCAGCAGACTTGTAAAACGACTATGCAAATAAACATAAACTAATGTGTTATAAATAACACACCTTCTCTAGGCTTACTCAGCCAAAATATATAAATAGAATATAACTATTGATATAATTACTTAATTTTAACTTTCACTCCACAAAAACCTCAGTGCTCTGCAAAATGCCGGGTGTCACCAAAGACAAACTTCTGCTGACACACAGACTGACCTCTCAGGTTATCTTAGTCCACATCACCTCATCCAGGACTTGGTGATTGCAGGTTGCAAAGCTCACACAGAGATACCGGCATATTTTGCTGATAACTCTGCCAAGGTTTATATTGACTACTGCCCTGAAAGGGTTAAGTGCTGAAGTTTCAATGTGTTTTTATCTTCTCTGTGGTCCTCACATGAATGGTGCCCAGCTGTACAAAAACATAAAGAATGTCTTCCTTCCCAGCTCTCAAAAGGCAGCTAGCAATAATTGCCCATGGACATTCTTCTCTTGGTGTTTGTCTGCTTTTTGTACATACAAGAGTCCATAAAGAGAGGCCAGCTATGCAGCATTTGAAACAGCCCATGCTATTTACTCTCAACATCGAGCTATCCTCTTAGAACTTAATAAAATCATCTCCACATCATCTTCCAATAAAATAAACAAACATAAAATCACACTAGCCTCATCTAGTAGATCACACCAGACCCATCAATATATTTGACAAGATTTAAGGGTGAAATAAAAGTTTTTGTTTTATCAATAACACTTCAAGATGAAATAGCATTGTACTTGTATTTACAGATTTTTAATTCCTCAAATTTTTTCACATATGCTTAATTTAGTGTAGACCATAATGTTGGTATTACAGGAATGGCTAGAAGATCAGATTAAGAAACATGCCCTTTGCAGCATATTAATTCTGTGTCTGGTAGAAATATCATCAATTTGCTAAATTTGCACAATAAGTGAGTGGATGAATGAATGAGGTTAGTGGGACAGGTTTGGAAGAGGCATCTCAGTGAAAAGAGCATTAAATTTAAATTCAGTAGGAATCAGTCAAAAGTTTTAATGATATCGTTGCATAGTACTAACATTTCTGGAGCCTTGGACGGGAGCAAAGCCATAGAAACTTTTCCGGAACAATGTGAGAAGGTGGTTAAAGAGGATGGTTACCTGCAGGACTAGGTTTCTTTTTTTTTTTTTTTTTTTCCCTAGGGAAAAATATATTTTTTAACTTTTTATTTTATATTGGAGTATAGTTGATTAACAATGTTTTGATAGTTTCAGGTGTACAGCAAAGTGATTCAGTTATACATATACATGTGTCTATTCTTTTTTTTTTTTTTTTACAAAAGCAACAATGATTGCAATTACCAAACATGAAACACACTCATACTATGTCATAATATTGACATTCAGTCCAGTAAGCCTCCACTGTAACAGCTCCTTTACTTTGCAGTGAAAATCGATTTGTATATTCTTTGCCTCTGAGTTCTTGTGGGATTTTTTCTTTTTTTAAATTCAACCAGAAAGTCACAAAAATTATACTCATCCTCATCAGTTCACTCAGTCCCATGTAATTAATTTTTTTTTTCATCTTGATCTTTTGTTAGCACTTTTATGAGCTCATCAGTTTTTCATTAGAGTTCTGAAAATGCTTATTCATTCAGTTCCGCAGTACAGTCAGGTACCAGAAACCTGTACTTGTCAGAGTCTTTCCCATGAATTTCCTGAAGATGAAACCCTTTTATAGGAACATATTTACAAAAGCATCAGAGTACACCCAGAACTGTCTGTAATTGACAAAAGACTTAAAAATGACCACGGTTAAAGATTTGATGAAAGTTCATAATAATGCAGTTGACAAGAAAATTAGTTATTTCTGAGATATACATTTTAAAGTAATAACTAGGATTATGACTTATAACATTATACCAGAACATATAAGATTTTTAGAAATTTCATGTAATGTCTGAAACATTTATATTAACATATTTCCATACAAATAACCCAATGAAAGTTTAGTATTAGTTGTTTTGTTTGTTTGTTTATACTGCAGGTTCTTATTAGTCATCAATTTTATACACATCAGTGTATACATGTCAATCCCAATCGCCCAATTCAGCACACCACTATCCCCACCCCACCGCAGTTTTCCCCCCTTGGTGTCCATATGTCTGTTCTCTACATCTGTGTCTCAACTTCTGCCCTGCAAACTGGCTCATCTGTACCATTTTTCTAGGTTCCACATACATGCGTTAATATACAATATTTGTTTTTCTCTTTCTGACTTACTTCACTCTGTATGACAGTCTCTAGATCCATCCACGTCTCAACAAATGACTCAATTTCGTTCCTTTTTATGGCTGAGTAATATTCCATTGTATATATGTACCACAACTTCTTTATCCATTCGTCTGTTGATGGGCATTTAGGTTGCTTCCATGACCTGGCTATTGTAAATAGTGCTGCAATGAACATTCGGGTGCATGTGTCTTTTTGAATTACGGTTTTCTCTGGGTATATGCCCAGTAGTGGGATTGCTGGGTCATATGGTAATTCTATTTTTAGTTTTTTAAGGAACCTCCATATTGTTCTCCATAGTGGCTGTATCAATTTACATTCCCACCAACAGTGCAAGAGGGTTCCCTTTTCTCCACACCCTCTCCAGCATTTGTTGTTTGTAGATTTTCTGATGATGCCCATTCTAATTGGTGTGAGGTGATACCTCATTGTAGTTTTGATTTGCATTTCTCTAATAATTAGTGATGTTGAGCATCTTTTCATGTGCTTCGTGGCCGTCTGTATGTCTTCTTTGGAGAAATGTCTATTTAGGTCTTCTGCCCATTTTTGGATTGGGGTGTTTGTTTCTTTAATATTGAGCTGAATGAGCTGTTTATATATTTTGGAGATTAATCCTTTGTCCGTTGATTTGTTTGCAAATATTTTCTCCCATTCTGAGGGTTGTCTTTTCGTCTTGTTTATGGTTTCCTTTGCTGTGCAAAAGCTTTGAAGTTTCATTAGGTCCCATTTGTTTATTTTTGTTTTTATTTCCATTACTCTAGGAGGTGGATCAAAAAAGATCTTGCTGTGATTTATGTCAAAGAGTGTTCTTCCTATGTTTTCCTCTAAGAGTTTTACAGTGTCCAGTCTGACATTTAGGTCTGTAATCCATTTTGAGTTTATTTTTGTGTATGGTGTTAAGGAGTATTCTAATTTCATTCTTTTACATGTAGCTGTCCAGTTTTCCCAGCACCATTTATTGAAGAGACTGTCTTTTCTCCATCGTATATCTTTGCCTCCTTTGTCATAGATTAGTTGACCATAGGTGCGTGGGTTTATCTCTGGGCTTTCTATCTTGTTCCATTGATCTATGTTTCTGTTTTTGTGCCAGTACCATATTGTCTTGATTACTGTAGCTTTGTAGTATTGTCTGAAGTCAGGGAGTCTGATTCCTCCAGCTCCGTTTTTTTCCCTCAAGACTGCTTTGGCTATTCGGGGTCTTTTGTGTCTCCATACAAATTTTAAGATGATTTTTTCTAGCTCCATAAAAAATGCCATTGGTAATTTGATAGGGATTGCATTGAATCTGTAGATTGCTTTGGGTAGTATAGTCATTTTCACAATGTTGATTCTTCCAATCCAAGAACATGGTATATCTCTCCATCTGTTGGTATCATCTTTAATTTCTTTCATCAGTGTCTTATAGTTTTCTGCATACAGGTCTTTTGTCTCCCTAGGTAGGTTTATTCCTAGGTATTTTATTCTTTTTGTTGCAATGGTAAATGGGAGTGTTTCCATAATTTCTCTTTCAGATTTTTCATCATTAGTGTATAGGAATGCAAGAGATTTCTGTGCATTAATTTTGTATCCTGCAACTTTACCATATTCATTAATTAGCTCTAGCAGTTTTCTGGTGGCAGTTTTAGGATTCTCTATGTATAGTATCATGTCATCTGCAAACAGTGACAGTTTTACTTCTTCTTTTCCAATTTGTATTCCTTTTATTTCTTTTTCTTCTCTGATTGCCGTGGCTAGGACTTCCAGAACTATGTTGAATAATAGTGGTGAGAGTGGACATCCTTGTCTCGTTCCTGATCTTAGAGGAAATGCTTTCAGTTTTTCACCGTTGAGAATGATGTTTGCTGTGGGTTTGTCATATATGGCCTTTATTATGTTGAGATAGGTTCCCTCTATATGCCCACTTTCTGGAGAGTTTTTATCATAAATGGGTGTTGAATTTTGTCAAAAGCTTTTTCTGCATCTATTGAGATGATCATATGGTTTTTATTCTTCAATTGGTTAATATGGTGTATCACATTGATTGATTTGCGTATATTGAAGAATCCTTGCATCCCTGGGATAAATCCCACTTGATCATGGTGTATGATCCTTTTAATGTGTTGTTGGATTCTGTTTGCTAGTATTTTGTTGAGGATTTTTGCATCTATATTCATCAGTGATATTGGTCTGTAATTTTCTTTTTTTGTAGTGTCTTTGTCTGGTTTTGGTATCAGGGTGATGGTGGCCTCATAGAATGAGTTTGGGAGTGTTACTTCCTCTGCAATTTTTTGGAAGAGTTTGAGAAGGATAGGCGTTAGCTCTTCTCTAAATGTTTGATAGAATTCACCTGTGAAGCCATCTGGTCCTGGACTTTTGTTTGTTGGAAGATTTTTAATCACAGTTTCAATTTCATTACTTGTGATTGGTCTGTTCATATTTTCTGCTTCTTCCTGGTTCAGTCTTGGAAGGTTATACCTTTCTAAGAATTTGTCCATTTCTTCCAGGTTGTCCATTTTATTGGCATAAAGTTGCTTGTAGTAGTCTCTTAGGATGCTTTGTATTTCTGCGGTGTCTGTTGTAACTTCTCCTTTTTCATTTCTGATTTTATTGATTTGAGTCCTCTCCCTCTTTTTCTTGATGAGTCTGACTAATGGCTTATCAATTTTGTTTATCTTCTCAAAGAACCAGCTTTTAGTTTTATTGATCTTTGCTATTGTTTTCTTTGTTTCTATTTCATTTATTTCCGCTCTGATCTTTATGATTTCTTTCCTTCTGCTAACTTTGGGTTTTGTTTGTTCTTCTTTCTCTAGTTTCTTTAGGTGTAAGGTTAGATTGTTTACTTGAGATTTTTCTTGTTTCTTTAGGTAGGCTTGTATAGCTATAAACTTCCCTCTTAGAACTGCTTTTGCAGCATCCCATAGGTTTTGGGTTGTCGTGTTTTCATTGTCATTTGTCTCTAGGTATTTTTTGATTTCCTCTTTGATTTCTTCAGTAATCTCTTGGTTATTTAGTAACGTATTGTTTAGCCTCCATGTGTTTGTGTTTTTTACGCTTTTCCCCCTGTAATTCATTTCTAATCTCATAGCGTTGTGGTCAGAAAAGATGCTTGATATGATTTCAATTTTCTTAAATTTACTGAGGCTTGATTTGTGACCCAAGATGTGATCTATCCTGGAGAATGTTCCGTGCGCACTTGAGAAGAATGTGTAATCTGCTGTTTTTGGATGGAATGTCCTATAAATATCAATTAAATCTATCTGGTCTATTGTGTCATTTAAAGCTTCTGTTTCCTTATTTATTTTCATTTTGGATGATCTGTCCATTGGTGTAAGTGAGGTGTTAAAGTCCCCCACTATTATTGTGTTACTATCAATTTCCTCTTTTATAGCTGTTAGCAATTGCCTTATGTAATGAGGTGCTCCTATGTTGGGTGCATATATATTTATAATTGTTATATCTTCTTCTTGGATTGATCCCTTGATCATTATGTAGTGTCCTTCCTTGTCTCTTGTAACATTCTTTATTTTAAAGTCTATTTTATCTGATATGAGTATAGCTACTCCAGCTTTCTTTTGATTTCCATTTGCATGGAATATCTTTTTCCATCCCCTCACTTTCAGTCTGTATGTGTCCCTAGGTCTAAAGTGGGTCTCTTGTAGACAGCATATATATGGGTCTTGTTTTTGTATCCATTCAGCAAGCCTGTGTCTTTTGGCTGGAGCATTTAATCCATTCAAGTTTAAGGTAATTATCAATATGTATGTTCCTATGACCATTTTCTTAATTGTTTTGGGTTTGTTTTTGTAGGTCCTTTTCTTCTCTTGTGTTTCCCACTTAGAGAAGTTCCTTTAACATTTGTTGTAGAGCTGGTTTGGTGGTGCTGAATTCTCTTAGCTTTTGCTTGTCTGTAAAGCTTTTGATTTCTCCATCAAATCTAAATGAGATCCTTGCCGGGTAGAGTAATCTTGGTTGTAGGTTCTTCCCTTTCATCACTTGAAGTATATCATGCCACTCCCTTCTGGCTTGTAGAGTTTCTGCTGACAAATCAGCTGTTAACCTTATGGGAGTTCCCTTGTATGTTATTTGTCGTTTTTCCCTTGCTGCTTTCAATAGTTTTTCTTTGTCTTTAATTTTTGCCACTTTGATTACTATGTGTCTCGGCGTGCTTCTCCTTGGGTTTATCCTGTATGGGACTCTCTGAGCTTCCTGGACTTGGGTGGCTATTTCCTTTCCCATGTTAGGGAAGTTTTCAACTATAATCTCTTCAAATATTTTCTCTGGTCCTTTCTCTCTCTCTTCTCCTTCTGGGACCCCTATAATGCGAATGTTGTTGCGTTTAATGTTGTCCCAGAGGTCTCTTAGGCTGTCTTCATTTCTTTTCATTCTTTTTTCTTTAGTCTGTTCCGCAGCAGTGAATTCCACCATTCTGTCTTCCAGGTCACTTATCCGTTCTTCTGCCTCAGTTATTCTACTATTGATTCCTTCTAGTGTAGTTTTCATTTCAGTTATTGTATTGGTCATCTCTGTTTGTTTGTTCTTTAATTCTTCTAGGTCTTTGTTAATCATTTCTTGCATCTTCTCAATCTTTGCCTCCATTCTTATTCCAAGGTCCTGGATCATCTTCACTATCATTATTCTGAATTCTTTTTCTGGAAGGTTGCCTATCTCCACTTCATTTATTTGTTTTTCTGGAGTTTTTTCTTGTTCCTTCATCTGGTATATAGCCCTCTGCCTTTTCATCTTGTCTATCTTTCTGTAAATGTGGTTTCTGTTCCACAGGCTGCAGGACTGTAGTTTTTCTTGCTTCTGCTCTCTGCCCTCTGGTGGTTGAGGCTATCTAAGAGGCTTGATGGGAGGCTCTGGAGGTGGGTAGAGCTGACTGTTGCTGTGGCGGTCAGAGCTCTGTAAAACTTTAATCCACTTGACTGTTGCTGGGTGGGGCTGGGTTCCCTCCCTGTTGGTTGTTTTGCCTGAGGCAACCCAACACTGGAGCCTACCCGGGCTCTTTGGTGGGGCTAATGGCAGACTCTGGGAGGGCTCACGCCAAGGAGTACTTCCCAGAACCTCCGCTGCCAGTGTCCTTGTCCCCACGGTGAAACAGAGCCAGCCCCTGCCTCTGCAGGAGACCCCCCAACACCAGCAGTTATGTCTGGTTCAGTCTCCCCCAGGGTCACTGCTCCTTCCCCTGGGTCCCGATGCACACACTATTTTGTGTACGCCCTCCAAGAGTGGGTTCTCTGTTTCCCCCAGTCCTGTCAAAGTCCTGCAATCAATTCCCACTAGGCTTCAAAGTCTGATTCTCTATGAATTCCTCCTCCCGTTGCCGGACCCCCAGGTTGGGAAGCCTGACGTGGGGCTCAGAACTTTCACTCCAGTGGGTGGACTTCTGTGGTATAAGTGCTCGCCAGTCTGTGAGTCACCCACCCAGCAGTTATGGGATTTGATTTTACTCTGATTGCGCCCCTCCTACCGTCTCGCTGTGGCTTCTCCTCTGTCCTTGGACGTGGGGTATCCTCCTTGGTGAAGTCCAGTGTCTTCCTGTCGATGATTGTCCAGCAGCCAGTTGTGATTCTGGTGCTCTCGCAAGAGGGAGTGAGAGCACGTCCTTCTACTCCGCCATCTTGGTTAATCCTCCCCTCAGGACTAGGTTTTTAAGATCAATGCATCTTGTTTATTTTGGAAGAAAAATAAACTTCTAAAATTCTAGTTTACTAGAATGTATGTATGGGTGCATTTATATTCATAATGCCTTTAATTGTTTCCACCAAACCTCCAATACCTTGTTCCTACCAAACACAGATTATTTTTTTCTTTACCATACTACTTTTTAGAAATATAATTGCCCACATCTGGGGAAGCATTCCTGTAGTTCTGACAACAGTAAAATGATAAAATTGGCTACTGTGCAGTTTAAACAGTAGGTAAAAGTATTTTTTTTACCAAAATGATTTAATCAGTAAAGAAGATAGAAGACCTACCAAGAGGTGGCTGAAAGTGAGGTGAACAAATTATCTAAAACAACCACCACAAAGTTTAAACATAGTGGAAGTTTTGGATTTATGGAGTGTTGCTTAATTTCTAGTTTTGTATAGTTGAGTCCCAGAGACATGTAAAGGAGGAGTTCTTTTTTTTTTTTTTTTTCATTTTTATTGGAGTATAGTTGATTTACAATGTTGTGTTAGTTTCTGCTGTACAGCAAAGTGAATCAGTTATACATAAACATATATCAACTCTTTTTTCAGCTTCTTTCCCCACATAGGTCATTACAGAGTATTGAGTAGAGTTCCCTGTGCCATACAGTAGGTACTTATTCTGTGTGGTAATATTTTGCTGTTACTGTCTTAGACTTCAGTCTCAATTACACAAGAAGATATAAAACATGTTAAGAACAAGCACACAAATACTCCCCTAAAGAATTTTCAGAAGAAAAACAGCATTGCTAACTCTAGCAAATGCGATGACTTCTGACTCAAGGAAAAAAGTGCAAAAAAAAGTTTATAACTCAATTTTACAGTCCCAGATTAGAGCAGCTGCTATTGTTTTAAATGAGGAATGAGTCCATATGTTTTACCTCAGTTAGTTCTCTTAGTGCTGCTATGGAAAACACAGGTAATTCCTAATTAGTCAGTATTTATAGTATGAGGGAATTGTTGCCTGAATCATAGACATTGTTTTATAAATATCAACTACATATATTTGCGGACAGCCTAATTAGTTGGCTAACATTAGGCTCCTCCATCTACCTGGCAGTAGGCATCATAGCTATCTGCATATAGCTTAGCAGACATGACATGCTTCAGTAGATACGCATCAAAAGCCCTGGTTTATTTCATTGAGAATACCATCACTTCTTTAAAGACCTCTGGTGTAGTGGTTCTATTTGTAAGAGTTTTAAAATCTTGTAAGAGAATCCAAAGTTTGTTTGTATTATAAGTGTTGCTTTTATATTTCCAAAATTTCAAGTCAATTTATTGACACGAGGATAAGAATAGTCCACTTTCGTTTGGACTCCTTGTTAAAATAAACTTTAGTCACCAAACACATATATTGCATATTTGAAAAAGCTTCTAGGATGTGTGCTTATTTAATAGAAAAAAAAAAAGGAAATATTACTTAACTTGGTTTAAATTAAATTAAAATAGTTAAGTTAAATAACCATTGATTGGTTGGTTATTTTATTATTTTATTTTTATTATTTATTGGCTTACCTAATATTTATTAAGTGGAATTCAGCTATTGGCAGAGACAGATCATATATTTCAAAACAATCTTCTCTTTGAGAAAGAAAAGCTGTGTTTTTCTACATCAAAAATGAAACAAAATGAAAAGGAAAACCTTCTGTCTGAAGGCAATGAGGACTTCTTAAGGTAATATGAATTTTCAGAAGTATGATCTAGGAGATGAGGGGAGATAAGACAGGAGAGGCTAGAATTTGACCTTGCTTCTTTCCTTGAGGGGAAAGTAGCAGCTGAAAGGCTAACAAGCCAAGAAGAGTTTCTAAATCCCGGGGACCTGGTGAGAGGAAAAAAAGAAAAAAAATTGAATTCAGGACCTGCCAAGCAGGAGGGGCCATGACATATATTAAGGGACGAACAGTGTCCTTCAAGTAAGAGTGACCAGTAAGTGACAAGTGCTGACAAGCTCTGAGATGCAGCTTCAGAACATTATAATCTTCATAGACCGAGGGCTGACCCTGCCCTAACTGCCTAGAAGCATACATAAACACCCATAAAGTATCCCAGACTTCAGTATATGTCTACAATTTCTACACTCTGCATCTGGAACTCAATTTACAAAAAGCATATGAGAAGATAAGACTTAGCTGAACACCAAGAGAAAACTGACAAAGGAGTAGAACAAGGAATAAAGTAAATGAAATGCTCAGATCTGGGTATTAAAAATATGATGAGGAACATATTCATGAATTCAGAACACAATAGGATGAGTAGAAACAAACAAAATTAATAAAATGAAAATTATATAATTAAAACATATTAGTAGTAAAAATAGGGTATTATAACTTCCAGTTTCTGGTCCAATATGTAAAGTGTATGGAAGCCATGACTCCTGTCCTCACAATGATGACAACAACAAAAAACCCTGATAACCAACAACTCTTCTTAAATCCATTAGATAATTGAAGTCAGATAGCAAACTTCTGCTCCAAAAACTGAGGAGAAAGAGAGATACTAAGGATCACAGCTTTTGGGGAGCAGAAACCCAAGAGGAGAGTCCTATAACTAGAGTCAATATTAGAAGGAACAATACTTAACTGGATATGATGAAATTCTGGAAGCTCCGTGTGGATAAGGTTGAGATTTAAAAGCTCCAGGGAGGAGGGTGGGCTATCTTGAGTGAGGAGGCCACAGTTTTGTGAGTTTTACTTCCAGGAGAATAAAATATCTCCTTGTGAAGAATGGAGAAAAATCCCTTTATGATGCCTGCAGGGATGCGTGGGAGGAATTGAAAATATTATAACATGTTAACTGTATGTGAAGTGATCTAGTGTTATTTGAAAGGGGGCCTAGATTATTTCAAAATGTATATTGTAAGTACTATGGCAATTATTACTTTTTAAAAATTGAAGTATAAATTATCTGCCAGCAGAGATAAACAAGCAATCATATAAAATGTTCAGCTGAAACCAAAGAAAAAATAAAAGAAGAACGAAAGAAGAACATTATTTTGGTGGGAGTGTAAATTGGTACAGCCACTATGGAGAACGGTATAGAGGTTCCATAAAAACTTAAAAATAGAGTCTCCATATGATCCAGCAATCCCACTCCTGGGCATATATCTGGAAAATATGAAAACTTTAATTTGAAAAAGATACACACACCCCAGTGTAAATAGCAGCACTATTTATTGATACAATAGCCAAGATATGGAAGCTACCTAAACATCCATCGACAGATGAATAGATAAAGATGTGGTACATATACACAACAGAATATTACTCAGCTATAAAAAAAGAATGAAATTATGCCATTTGCAGCAACATGGATGGACCTAGAGATTATCATATTAAGTGAAGTAAGACAGAGAAAAAAAATCATATGATATTGCTTATATGTGGAATCTAAAAAAAAATCAACTTAACTTATTTACAAAGCAGAAATAGACTCACAGACATATAAAACAAACTTATGTTTACCAAAGCAGAAAGAGGGGGAGGGATAAATTAGAAGTTTGGTATTAAAATATACACACTACTACATATAAAATAAAAAACAAGGACCTACTGTATAGCACAGGAAACTATGCTCAATATCCTGTAATAACCTATAATGGAAGAGAATGTAAAAAGTTTTATATATATATATCTGAATCACTTTACTGTACACCTGAAACTAACACAACATGGTAAATCAACTATATTTCAATGAAATTTAAAGAAAAAAATGAAAAAAGAAAGAAAGAAATGGAAAAAGAAAGGGCAAATTAAATAAATAATAAACAGTTACAACACTGGCAGATTTTTAGTCTAACTATAACAACAGTCACTTTCAATGGGAATGGTCTAACTATAACAGTTTAAAATGGATATTTTCAGATTGGTTTAAAAAATCAAGACCTAACTTATGCTGTCTATAAGAACTATATATTAAGTATAAAGACTTAGGTTAAAAAGTTGTAGAGAATGGACATGTGGAGTTGGGGGGAGGGGGGAAAAGGGCGGGTGGGAGGAACTGGGAGATTAAGATTGACATATATACCTTACCATGTAAAAAACAGATAGCTAGTGGGAACCTGCTGTATAGCACAGGGAGCTCAGCTCAGTGCTTTGTGGTGACCTAGATGGGTAGGATGGGGGGATGGGGGGGTGGGGGGGTGGGAGGGAGATCCAAGAGGGAGGGGATATATGTATACATATAACTGATTCACTTCATTGTACAGCAGAAACTAAAACAACACTATAAAGCAACTATACCCCAATTTTTAAAAAATAAATAAATAAAAGGATGGAGAAAGGTATACCATATTGACACTAATCAAAAGAAAACTGGAGTAGTGATATTCATTCAGACAAACTGACTTCAGAAAAGGGAATATTATTGGGGTTAAAATGTGACACTACATGATGATCAATTATATAGTTAATTCTGCAATGAGACATAATGCTGCTAAACATGTGTGCTCCTAACAACAGAGTATGAAAATATATGTGGGTAAAACTGATAACACTGGAAGAAAAAATAAATTCACTATTGAAGTTGGAGACTTCAATGATCTTCTGTCAGTGATTGATAATTCAAGAAGGAAGAAAATTAGTAAGGTCATAGATGCCTTGAACTGTATTATCATTGAACTTGACTAATTGACATTTACAGTATTCAACATCCAAGAAAAGAGGAATACACATTTTTCTTAAGTGTACATGGGCATTCACCAAGACAAATCATATTCTGGGCCATTAAATACATCTTACCAAATTTAACAGAATACAAATCTTACAAAGTATAGTCTCAGGTTACAAGGGAATTAAATAATAATAAAACAACCTGATAACAGAAATATAGCCAGGTAATTCCCCAGTATTTAGAAATTAAACAACACAATTTTGTGTGCTTACTTGTCATCCATGTGCATTCTTTGGTGAAATATCTGTTCAAATAATTACCTTTTTTTCTTCTAACATAGGGATTTAAATGCTATAAATTTCCTTCTAAGCACTGCTTTCATTGTATCTCACAAATTTTGATAAATTGTATTTTCATTTAGTTCAACTATTTTTTCAAGTTCTCTTGAGAGACTTCCTCTTAGATCCATGGGAAAGTGTCATTTAATTTAATGCAGTTCAAGTCATCTATATCCTTACTGATTTTCTGTCTGCTTGATTGAGTGGTTACTGACAGAAAGTTGTTGAAGTCTTCAACTGCAGTAGGATCTTTGTCTTTCCTCACCTATTAAATTGCAAACATTAAATAGAATAAACATTCCAAGTATTTTGTAGGATATGGATGAACTGAAACACTCATACACTGCTCATGGGAGTGTAAAATTGTTCAATACAACCATTTTGGAAGACAATGTGACAGTGTCTCAAAAACTTAAGTATACACCTACTAAATGATCCATTTCACCCTTAAGTATTTATCTGAGATTAAATAAAGCATATATCAATACAGGACTTTTGTACAGCCAAAATATTGAAACAACCCAAATGTTCATCACTAGGTAAATTGATAAACTATAGTACATTAATACAATGGAATTCTATAAAACAATAAAAGGAAGAGACTACTGAGACAGAATAACATGAATATATATAAATAACTATGCCAAATGAGCTAAGCCAGAGAAAAAATAATGCATACTGTCTGATTACATTTATATAAAATTATAAAATGCACACTAATCTATCATGACAGAAAGTGTAGGAGTAGGTGCCTGTGTAAGAAGTTATAAGGGAAGGATGGATTACAAAAGAGCATGTGAAAAATTTTTTGGGTGATGGATATGCTCATTATCTTGGATGTGATGATATTTCACAGGTGTATACATACATGAAAATTTATCAAATTTTACACTTTAGATATGTGCACTTAATTAGTTGCCCAATGTACCATAATAAAGCTGTTAAAAAATAAAAATAAGTATCTGCTTGCAGGGCTTCCTTTCCAGACAGAGGTACCCAGCTTTGTTTAGTTGTGGGCTCAGGGCAACTGCATCTCCTCCTGCCCTCAGAACTCCACTTCCATCTGAATGGTCTCAACATCTTCAAGCAGCAGTTACATTCTAGTTTTTTTGAGCTTTCTAATATCCCCAGAGACAGCCTCTGGCTGCCCTGAGTGGCCAGCTTTATTATGTTCCTGCTCTGGTTACAAAGTTTTCAAGTTCTACCCCTAAATACGCCCAGAAACAGTTCTCTTCAGTGTGCAATTTTCCATAGCAGAAATGCCTGCACTGTTATTATACCTGTTTTAATAGATAAGAGTGTAAAACAATTGAGTTTTCCTGATTTGTATATAACAGAATATGGAGTGAGTCAAGGTTTAATGAAGGTGGTCTGATTTAGGGATGAGTGAATGACCCTAGCCACGTGTGTCTGGTGACAGACATGCCAAATCCAGAAAACATTTTTATGTGGCCACCTCCACACTCCTGCATCCCTTCAGCTGTGTGCTTCTCCAGTTTCATTATATCTTTCTGAAATTGCAGCAACCGTAGACACATATTTATGGATTCTTTTAGACATATGATCCACTTTTGTGCTTAGTTTTCAAAGTTGTTCCATTGAAGCTACCATTTTGAAAGGTTCTTGTGCCTTCTGTATGTCTTCTTGAAATATTTTGTGCCACAATTTCCACAACCATGGTTTTATTTCTTTTTTAGTTGCTCTGTAGCAATTATGGAATTGTATAGAGTCCCAGGATACAAAACAGAGAGAGGATAGGCTTTCTTTAAACAGAATAGTGGTCCAGAGCCACACCCTGTTTGCTTTATGTTCAAACCACCAAATGATTTAAAATTCTCCCACAGCATCACCATGGAAACTCTGAGTTATTTGAAACAAGTTTTCTCCAGTAATGCGCAGACACCGTGACAGGTCAAATCTGGGAACTCAGCTTTCCTTCTATAATGTGGATTTTTCTAGCACATCCTGAAGTTTCCCTATTGAAGTCAGTCTGTAAAATGTCTATCTCTGTCACACCTTCAGGGATATTTCCAAACACAAAAATGATTTTAGGTATTGATAAATTAAAAAGTCTTCACATTTTGATACTAATAGATTTTTATTTATTTCCTCTCTATTTTCATTCTCACTTTCTGTCATTTTAATCTGACACATTAAAAGAGAATAGACAATTTAAGCCAAGGAATATCATTGTGAAAATTTTGACTTTTCATTATTCGAGTTTATATTTGTCTGTTACTGTTGCTAATGTTGATTGTTTTTAGCACAAAATGATGATCTTTGCTGGAAAAGCATTGCAGTTCAGCTGACACATTGGCTTGTTAATGTTTATTAGCTATTTATTTATTTTTCCCTTCCAGTTTTATTGAGATATAATTGACATACAGCACTGTATAAGTTTAAGGCTTACAGCATAATGACTTGACATATATACACCATGAAATGATCACTACAATAACTGTAATAAACATCCATCATCTCATATAGATATAAAATTAAAGAAATCAAAAATTTTTTCTTGTGATGAGACATCTTAGGATTTATTTTCTTAACAATGCTCCTATTTAACATACAGCAGTGTTTATTATATTTATCATGTCATACTCTACAACCCTAGTATTGTTTTATCTTATACAACAAATATGAAATTTTTGGCTATTTTTACCCAACACTGCCTCTGGTAACCACAAATCTGATCTCTTTTTTATATGAGTTTGTTTGTTTGTTTACTTCTTTTTGAAGTATAATTGACCTACAACACTATGTTAGTTCCTGGTGCACAACATAGTGATTGTATATTTCTATACGTTTGAAAATTGTCACTATAATAATTCTAGTTATCATCTGTTATCATAAAAAGATATTGCAATATTATTGTCTATATTCCACACACTGTACATTTTATACCCATGACTCATTTATTTTGTAATTGAACTTTGTACCTCTTAATCTCACTCACCCATTTCTCTCATCCTCCACATCCCTCCCCTCAGGCAACCACCTGTTTCTCCTCTGTGTTTATGACTCCGTTCTGTTTTGATATGTTTGTGCATTTGTTTTGTTTCTTAGATTCCACATATAAGTGAAATTATACAGTGTTTGTCTTTCTCTGTATGACTTATCTTAAGATAATACACTGTAGGTCCATCCATGTTGTCACAAATAAGAGTTCATTCATTCTTATGGCTAAGTAATATTAATTATATATAATTATATAATATTAATATATATAATATATATATACCACTTTTTTGCTGTCAGTTTATTTATTGATGGGCACTTAGGTTGCTTTATTAATTGGCTTTTGTAAATAATGCTGCAACAAACATAGGGATGCATATATCTTTTCTGATTACTGTTTTTGTTTTCTTTGAATAAATACCCAGCAGTAGAATTGCTGGATCATATGGTCATTCTATCTTTAATTTTTTGAGGAACCTCCATACTGTTTTCCATAGTAGCTGGACCAACCTATATTTCCCATCGACAGTGCACAAAAGTTCCCTTTTCTCCACATCTTCACCTGTACTTGTTATTTGTTGTCTTTTAATAACAGCCATTCTGATGTGTGTGAGGTGATGTCTCATTGTGGTTTTGATTTGCATTTCCCTGATGATTAGCTATGTTGAGTGTCTTTTCATTTGCCTGTTGGCCATCTGTATGTCTTCTATGGAAAAATGTCTGTTCAGGTCTTTGACCATTTTTCAGCCTGGTTGTTTGTATTCCGATGCTGAGTTATATGATTTCTTTGTAAATTTTGGATATTAAGGCTTTATTATATATAATGTTTACAAATATCTTCTCCCATTCAATAAGTAGACTTTTTGTTTTGTTGAGAGTTTCTTTTGTTGTGCAAAAGCTTTTTAGTTTGATGTAGTTCCTTTGTTTATTTTTAGTTTTGTTTCCCTTGCTTGAGGAGAGATAATCCAAAAACTATATATATTGCTAAGGCTAATGTCAAAGGGAGTACTACCTATGTTTTTTTCCAGAAATTTTATGGTTTCAAGTCTCACATTTAAGTGAGTTTAAATGTGAGACCATTTTAATGCATTTTGAGTTTATTTTTGTATATGGTATGAGAAAGTAGTCCAGTTTAATTCTTTTGAATGTAGCTGACCAGTTTTCCCAAAACCATTGATTGAAGAGGTTGTCTTTTCTCCATTGTATATTCTTGCCTCCTTTGTCATAGATTAATTGACCATATAAATATGTGTTCTTTTCTGGGCTCTGTATTCTGTTCCATTGATCTATGTGTCTGTTTTGAGGACAGGATCATAGTGTTTTGATTATTGTACCTTTGTAGTGTAGTTTGAAGTCAGGGAGCACAATACATCCATCTTTGTTCTTTCTCAATATTATTTTTACTATTTGTGGTCTATTGTCTTTTCATACAAATTTTAGAATTATTTGTTGTAGTTCTGTGAAAAATTACATTAGTATTTTGATAAAGATTATGTTAAATATGTAGATTGCCTTGGGTACTATGACCATCTTAACAATATTAATTCTTCTAATCCATGACCACTATGTATCTTTCCATTTGGTAGTTCTGTCTTCAGTTTCTTTCATCATTGTCTTAAAGTTTTCCATGTACAGGTATTTTACCCACTTAGTTAGATTTATTCCTAGGTATTTTATTGTTTTTGAGACAATTGTAAATGGGATTGCATTCTTAATTCATCTTTCTTATAGTTCATTGTTAATGTATAGAAATGCAACACATTTCTATATATTAATTTTGTTATATTGCAACTTTACTGAATTCATTGATGAGTTCTAATTTTTTTTTTTTTTTTGCGTAATGTCTTGAGTATTTTCTATATATAATATTATGTCATCTAAAAACAGTGACAGTTTTTCTTCTTCCTTTCTAATTTAGATTCCGGGTTTTTTTGTTTGTTTTGTTATGTTTAATTTTTCTTGCCTGATTATTCTGGCTAGGACTTCCAATACTATGTTGAATTAAAGTGGCAATAGTGGGCATCTATGTCTTATTCCTGATCTTAGAGGAAATTTATTTCAGCTTTTCACAGTTGACTATGATTTTAGCTATGGGCTTGTCATATATGGCCTTTGTTATGCTAAGTTATGTTCCCTCTAATCCTACTTTGTTGAGATTTTTAATCATAAATGGGTCTTAAATTTTCAAAAGCTTTTTATCTATTAAAAGTATCATATGAATTTATTATTCAATTTGTTAATGTGGCATATCATATTAACTGATTTGCAGATCTTGAACCATCCTTGCATACCTGGGGTAAATTCCACTTGCTAATGGTGTATGATCCTTTTAATGTATTGTTGATTTGGATTATTAATATTTTGTTGAGTATTTTTACATTTATGTTCATCAGAGATACTGACACGTAATTTTCTTTTTTTGTAGTGTAATTGTCTGGTTTTTATATCAGTGTAATGCTGCCTTTGTAGAATGAGTTTGGAAGTCTTCCTTCCTCTGTGATTGTTTGTAATAGTTTGAGAAGGCTAGGTGTTAATTCCTTTTAAAATGTTTGGTAGAATTCACCTGTGAAGTTTTCTGGTCCTGGAATTTTGTATGTTGGGAGATTTTTTGTTTGTTTTGTTTTGTTTTTTAAATTATTGATTCAATATCATTACTGTAATTGGTCTCTTCATATGATCTATTTCTTTCTGATTCAGTCCTTGGACACTGTATATTTCTAGGAATTTGTCCATTTCTTCTAGTTTGTCCACTATATTGGTGTAGAGTTGTTCATAGTAATCTCTTATGATCTTTTTATTTCTATAGTTTCAATTGTAACACCTCCTGTTTCATTTCTTATTTTATTTTCTGGTAAGAGCCCCTCTCTCTTTTATCTTGGTGGGTTTGGCTAAAGATTTACTATTTTTGTTTATCCTTTAATGAAGAAGTTCTTCGTTTCATTGATCTTTTGTATTTTTAAGTCTGTATTTTATTTCTTCTCAAATCTTTATGATTTATCTCCTTCTACGAACTTTGGATTTTATTTCTTCTTTTTCTAGTTTCTTTAGATATACAGTTAAGTTGTTTTTTGAGATATCTTTGTGTCCTAAGGTAGGTATATATCTCTCGAAACTTCTCTCTTAGAAGTGTTTCTGCTGCATTCCATAGATTTTGGATTGCTGTGTTTTCATTTCCTTTTGTCTCCAGGTATTTTTAACATTCTTCTTTGATTTATTCAGTGATCAGTGGTTGTTTATTGCATATTGTTTATCCTCCCTGTGTTCGTGTTTTTGCAGTTTTTTTCTTGTACTTGATTTCAAGTCTCATTACCTTGGGTTGGAAAAGATGCTTGATATAATTTTGATATTCTTAAGTTGATAATTTTTTACATTCAAATGCATTTTATCAAATCTGCATTTTTACACCCCCCATATTTAATGTTTTTGATATAACATTTGACCTCTTTTTGTTTTGTGTATCCCTTTACTACTTACTGTAAATATAGATAATTTTATTACTTTTGTTTTTTTAACTTTCCACTAGCATTATAAGTGGTTGATCTACTATGTTTACTGTATATTTGCCTTCACCAGTGAGATTTTTTTGTTTCCTAATTTTCATATTTCTAGTTATGCTATTTTTTTTCCACTTAGAAAAGTCTCTTTAACATTTTTAAAGCCAGTTTTGTGGTGTTGAATTTTTAAACTTTTGCTTGTCTATAAAGCTCTTTATCTCTCCTTCAAATCTGAATTTTAGGTTGGCAAGGTAGAGTATTTTTTATTGTAGGTATTTTCTTTCATTACTTTAAATATATTGTACTACTCCCTCTGGCCTGCACAGTTTCTGCTGAAAAGTCAGCTTGTATTATTATGGGACTTCCCTTTTACATAATTAGTTTCTTTTCCTTTGCTGCTATTAAAATTCCCTCTTTATCTTTATTTTTTGTCATTTTAATTTAAAAAATGTCTTGGTATATACCTCGTGGAGTTGATATGATTTTGTTGGACTCTCTGTGCTTCCTGGATCTGAATGTCTGTTTTCTTTCCCAAGTTAGGAAAGCTTTCAGCTATTTTGTCTTCTGATATGTTCTCTTCCCCTTTCTCTATCACTTCTCTTTCTGGGACTCTTACATTGTGAAAGTTAGTAGTTAGCCTTTAAATGAAAGAGTTGAAAAGGGTTTGTTAAGGTATTTGATTAGATACACCAATAACATAGGCCTAAAAAAATTTTTTTGAACTGTTTTGCTGTTATTCTTTTTAACTAATATCCTTTATCTTTCTCTCTTTCACACCACACACACACATGCACACACACACTACTAGGTATACATGAAGAAAAAATTCATACAAATTTTACCCACTGTATAGCATAGTGACATATCAAACTACCACAATTCTCAGTAAAACAACCTATCCTTTAAGAAATAGTAAAAATATAGGCACTAATACCTAGAATTTAATGAAAAAAATACCTGTAATGAGATTTTTATTGCATGCCACTATTTTAAAAGTCTGCTTGGAATTTTCCCAATATTACTCTAAATTGTAATTTAATAAATTGGAATTCTTACATATTAATATATTTATTTGCTTTATATTTTACAGTATTGAAGAAAAACATGAGTTTAGCATTTTAATCAATATCCTGCAAAAAGTTCTTCTGGAAATATTATTTAAAATGTTGTCATAAACTTGAGACCATTTATTGTAATATATGTACATATATTTATACTGCCATTAGAGATTTTTCAAAATTCCAAATATATATTAAAACATGGTAGTAGAAACTGAATAGTTATGCTATAATATTCTTAAATGTGTCTCAATAAATTTCTTTGAATGTTCTATTTTTTCACACATTTAGATATTTCATATTTTTCACAAAACTAGTTCTTAAACATCTGAATATCTTCATCCCATTATATTAAAAAAAGAGAGAGAGAAAAAAAAATATTATCACCAGTTAAAACATTCATGAACTCCCTTCAGTATCAACTAATTTTGATATATTAGTCCAGAAGCATCAGTGAGCATGGAGAAAATATTATGAGTTATTTCATTAGACATTTATAAGCATTTACCTTTCAGTTAAGCATTAAAAGATTAATCACTTGCCCTTAAGATATTTTATGTTTTATGGCAAAGATAAAGAACTTGGTCAAATTTACACAGCTACTAAGTGTCACAGCTAATGATAAAACAGGATTCTAAATCCACGTTATTACATTTCTGGATACGTGTGACCAGAAACCATGACACATATAAAATTTAAAATAATTTTCTACCCAGAACCCAGAGTAATTGAATATAATATCAAGACTACAGTTTAAAAGAGTAGTATAGGATTGGTGCTTTCTTCATTACCACACCACACATATACAGGATAAAAGCAGATGACTTGTATTATTTTCCTTGTAAAACAGTCAATGGAATATACTCTCCACATCCTCTGCCCTTGGTTTAACCTGCCTATTAGTGTCTGGCCTCTGGCTACTCCGTGGACCTCTTATGGTCATTTTATAATCAAGTCTGTAATGATATCTTTTAGCAGACATTCCCCTGACCAACAACCCCATTTTTACTCTTTGTAATAATTGAAAAGAATTCCTTTAGCTCTTTACCTAAATTCACCTAAAATCTCAGGGCGGAATGTCTAGTAAGGAGACAGTTTGAAGAAGATCACAATCTTCTTTTCTAGTAATAAAATAATGATGAAGAAATAGTACAGGAGATTGGTTCAAAATGGCGGAGTAGAAGGACCTGCTCTCACTCCCTCTTGAGAGAGCAATGGAATCACAATTAACTGCTGAACAATCATCGACAGGAAGACACTAGAACTCACCAAAAGAGATACCCCATATCAGAAGACAAAGGAGAAGCCACAATGAGACTGTAGGAGGGGTGCAATCACAATAAAATCAAATCCCATAACTGCTGGGTGGGTGACTCACAAACTGGAGAACACTTATACCACAGAAGTCCACCCACTGGAGTGAAGGTTCTGAGCACCACATCAGGCTTCCCAACCTAGGGGTCCAGCAATGGGAAGAAGAATTCCTAGAGAAGCAGATTTTGAAGGCTAACAGGCTTTGATTGCAGGACTTTGAAAGGACAGGGGGAAAGAGAGACTCCACTCTTGGAGGGCACACACAAAGTAGTGTGTGCATCAGGACCAAGGAGAAGGAGCTGTGACCCCATAATAGACTGAACCAGACGTACCTGCTAACATTGGAGGGTCCCCTGCAGAGGTAGGGGGTGGCTGTGTCTCACTGTGAGAACAAGGACACTGGCAGCAGAAGTTCTGGGAAGTACTCCTTGGCGTGAGCCCTCCCAGAGTCCACCATTAGCCCCACCAAAGAGCCCAGGTTGGCTCCAGTGTTGGGTCACCTCAGGCCAAACAACCAACAGGGAGGGAACCCAGCCCTACCCATCAGCAGAAAAGCAGATTAAAGTTTTACTGAGCTCTGCCTACCAGAGCAACACCCAGATCTACCCACCACCAGTCCCTCCCATCAGGAAACTTGCAAAAGCCTCTTAGATAGCTTCATCCATCAGAGGGCAGACAGCAGAAGCAAGAAGAACTACAATCCTGCAGCCTGTGGAACAAAAACCACATTCACAGAAAGGTAGTCAAGATGCAAAGGCAGAGGGCTAAGTACCAGATGAAGGAACAAAATAAAACCCTTGAAAAACAACTAAATGAAGTGGAGATAAGCAACTTTCTAGAAAGAGAATTCAGAATAATGATAGTGAAAATGATCTAGGACCTCAGAAAAACAATGGAGGCAAAGATTAAGAAGATGCAAGAAATGTAACAAACACCTAGAAGAATTAAAGAACAAACATCTAGAAGAATTAAAGAACAAATAAACAGAGATGAACAATACAATAACGGAAATGAAAAATACACCAGAAGGAATCAATAGCAGAATAACTGAGGCAGAAGAAAAGATAAGTGACCTGGAAGACAAAATGGTGGAATTCACTGCTGTGGAACAGAATAAAGAAAAAAGAATGAAAACAAATGAAGACAGCCTAAGAGACCTCTGGCACAACATTAAATGCAACAACGTTTACATTATAGGGGTCCCAGAAGGAGAAGAGAGAGAGAAAGGACCCTAGAAAATGTTTGAAGAGATTATAGTCGAAAACCTCCCTAACATGGGAAAGGAAATAGCCACCCAAGTCCAGGAAGCACAGAGAGTCCCAGCCAGGATAAACCCAAGGAGAAACACGTCGAGACACACAGTAATCAAATTGGCAAATATTAAAGACAAAGAAAAATTATTGAAAGCAACAAGGGAAAAATGACAAATAACATACAAAGGAACTCCCATAAGGTTAACAGCTGATTTCTCAGCAGAAACTCTACAAGCCAGAAGGGAGTGGCATGATATACTTAAAGTGATGAAAGGGAAGAAACTACAACCAAGATTACTCTAACCGGCAAGGATATCATTCAGATTCAATAGAGAAATCAAATGCTTTACAGACAAGCAAAAGCTAAGAGAATTCAGCACCACCAAACCAGCTCTACAACAAATGCTAAAGGAACTTCTCTAAGTCAGAAACACAAGAGAAGAAAAGGACCTACAAAAACAAACCCAAAACAATTAAGAAAATGGTAATAGGAACATATATATTGATAGTTACCTTCAACGTGAATGGATTAAATGTTCCAACCAAAAGACACAGGCTTGCTGAATGGATACAAAAACAAGACCCATATATATGCTGTGTACAAGAGACCCACTTCAGACCTAGGGACACATACAGACTGAAAGTGCGGGGATGGAAAAAGATATTCCATGCAAATGGAAATCAAAAGAAAGCTGGAGTAGCAATTCTCATATCAGAAAAAATAGACCTTAAAATAAAGAATGTTACAACAGAAAAGGAGGACACTACATAATGATAAAGGGATCCATCCAAGAAGAAGATATAACAATTATAGATATATATGCACCCAACATAGGAGCACTTCAATACATAAGGCAACTGCTAACAGCTAAAAAACACAAAAAGAGTGGGGGACTTTAACACCTCATTTACACCAATGGACAGATCATCCAAATGGAAAATTAATAAGGAAACACAACCTTTAATTGACACAATAGACAAGGTAGATTTAATTGGTATGTATAGGACATTCCATCCAAAAACAGCAGATTACACTTTCTTCTCAAGTGCACACGGAACATTCTCCAGGATACATCACATTTTCGGTCACAAATCAAGCTTCAGTAAATTTAAGAAAATTGAAATCATATCAAGCATCTTTTCTGACCACAACGCTACGAGATTAGAGATAAATTACAGGGGAAAAAAGTAAAAAACACAAACACATGGAAGCTAAACAATACGTTACTAAATATCCAAGAGATCATTGAAGAAATCAAAGAGGAAATAAAAAATTACCTAAGGACAAATGAGAATGAAAACACAATGATCCAAAGCCTATGGGATGCAGCAAAAGCAGTTCTAAGAGGGAAGTTTATATCAATACAAGCCTACCTCAAGAAACAAGAAAAATCTCAAGTAAACAATCTAAGATTACACCTAGAGGAGCTAGAGAAAGAAGAACAAACAAAACCCAAAGTTAGTAGAAGGAAAGAAATCATAAAGATCAGAGCAGAAATAAATGAAATAGAAACAAAGAAATAGCAAAGAGCAATAAAACTAAAAGCTGGTTTTTTGAAAAAATAAACAAAATTGATAAACCATTAGTCAGACTCATCAAGAAAAAGAGGGAGAGGACTCAAATCAATAAAATTAGAAATGAAAAAGGGGACGTTACAACAGACACCACAGAAACACAAAGCATCCTAAGAGACTACTACAAGCAACTCTATGCCAATAAAATGGACAACCTGGAAGAAATGGAAAAATTCTTAGAAAGGTATAACCTTCCAAGACTGAACCAGGAAGAAACAGAAAGTATGAACAGACCAATCACTAGTAATGAAATTGAAACTGTGATTAAAAATCTTCCAACAAACAAAAGTCCAGGACCAGATGACTTCAGAGGGGAATTCTATCAAACATTTAGAGAACAGCTAACACCCATCCTTCTCAAACTCTTCCAAAAACTTTCAGAGGAAGGAACACTCCCAAACTCATTCTATGAGGCCACCATCACCCTGATACCAAAACCAGACAAAGATACTACAAAAAAAGAAAATTACAGACCAATATCACTGATGAATATAGATGCAAATATCCTCAATGTAATACTAGCAAACAGAATCCAACAACACATTAAAAGGATCATACACCATGATCAAGTGGGATTTATCCCAGAGATGCAAGGATTCTTCGATATATGCATATCAATCAATGTGATACACCATATTAACAAATTGAAGAATAAAAAACATACGATCATCTCAATAGATGCAGAAAAACTTTTCACAAAATCAACACCCATTTATGATAAAAAACTCTCCAGAATGTGGGTATAGAGGGAACCAACCTCAACATATCAAAGACCATATATGACAAACCCACAGCAAACATCATTCTCAATGGTGAAAAACTAAAAACATTTCCTCTAAGATCAATAACAAGACAAGGATGTCTACTCTCACCACTGTTGTTCAACATAGTTTTGGAAGTCTTAGCCACAACAATCAGAGAAGCAAAAGAAATAAAAGGAATACAAATTGGAAAAGAAGAAGTAAAACTGTCACTGTTTGCAGATGATATGGTAATGCACATAGAGAATCCTAAAGATGCCACCAGAAAACTACTAGAGCTAATCAATGAATTTGGTAAAGTTGCAGGATACAAAATTAATGAACAGAAATCTCTTGCCTTCCTATACACTAATGATGAAAAATCTGAAAGAGAAATTAAGGAAACACTCCCATTTACCATTGCAACAACAATAAAAAAATACCTAGGAATAAACCTACCTAAGGAGACCAAAGACCTGTATGCAGAAAACTATAAGACACTGATGAAAAAAATTAAAGATGATACAAACAGATAGAGAAATATACCATGTTCTTGGATTGTAAGAATCAATATTGTGAAAATGACTATAGTATCCAAAGCAATCTACAGATTCAATGCTATCCCTATCAAATTACCAATGGCATTTTTTACAGAATTAGAACAAAAAATCTTAAAATTTGTATGGAGACACAAAAGACCCCAAATAGCCAAAGCAGTCTTGAGGGAAAAAAATGGAGCTGGAGGAATCAGACTCCCTGACTTCAGACTACATTACAAAGCTACAGTAATCAAGACAGTATGATACTGGCACAAAAACAGAAATATAGATCAATGGAACAGGATAGAAAGCCCAGAGATAAACCCACGCACCTATGGTCAACTAATCTATGACAAAGGAGGCAAGGATATACAATGGAGAGAAGGCAGCCTCTTCAATAAATAGTGCTGGGAAAACTGGACAGCTACATGTAAAAGAATGAAATTAGAACACTCCCTAACACCATACACAAAAATAAACTCAAAATGGATTAGAGACCTAAATGTAAGACTGAATACTATAAAACTCTTAGAGGAAAACATAGGAAGAACACTCTTTGACATAAAACACAGCAAGATCTTTTTTGATCCACCTCCTAGGGTAATGGAAATAAAAACAAAAAGAAACAAACAAATGGGACCTAATGAAACTTAAAAGATTTTGCAAAGCAAACGAAACTACAAACAAGACGAAAAGACAACCCTCAGAATGGGAGAAAATATTTGCAAACTAATCAACTGACAAAGGATTAATCTCCAAAATATGTAAACAGCTCATGCGGCTCAATATTAAAAAAACAAACAGCCCAATCCAAAAAAGGGCAGAAGACCTAAATAGACATTTCTTCAAAGAAGACATACAGATGGCCAAGAAGCACAGGAAAAGCTGCTCAACATCACTAATTATTAGAGAAATGCAAATCAAAACTACAATGAGGTATCACCTCACACCAGTTAGAATGATCTACAAACAACAAATGCTGGAGAAGGTGTGGAGAAAAGGGAGGCCTCTTGCACTGTTGGTGGGAATGTAAATTGATACAGCCACTATGGAGAACAATATGGAGGTTCCTTAAAAAACTAAAAATAGAATTACCATATGACCCAGCAATCCCACTACTGGGCATATACCCAGAGATAACCATAATTCCAAAAGACACATGCACCCCAATGTTCATTTCAGCACTATTTATAATAGCCAGGTCATGGAAGCAACCTAAATACCCATCGACAGACGAATGGATAAAGAAGATGTGGTACATATATACAATGGAATATTACTCAGCCATAAAAAGGAACGAAATTGAGTCATTTGTACAGACGTGGGTGAATCTAGAGACTGTCATACAGAGTGAAGTAAGTCAGAAAGAGAAAAACAAATATCATATATTAATGCATATATGTGGAACCTAGAAAAATGGTACAGATGAACCAGTTTGCAGGGCAGATATTGAGATACAGATGTAGAGAACTAACGTATGGACACCAAGGGGGGAAAGTGGTGGGGGTGGTGGTGGTGTGATGAATTGGGAGATTGGGATTGATATATATACACTAATATGTGTAAAATGGACCACTAATAAGAACCTGCTGTATAAAAAAATAAATTAAATTAAATTAAAAAAAAAACAGTACAGTATCAAGCAAAAACAGGCAAGAAAACAACAACAACAACAAATCCCAAGGAGGACAAAACTGGCAAAAGAATGAGCAAATCAGTTGTGCTACTCTCATACAATGGAATACTCTACAGCAATGCAAATTTTTTTAATTACAATTATATCCAAAATTATGGATGAATCTCGTAAACATATTATTGATCACAAGAAGCTAGATCACTCAAAATAAATAAACTATAAATCCATTTGTATAGTATAGGCAATGGGTAGAACAATTCTCTTCTATGTCTGTCTGAGTAGTAATTTTCTTTGTGGGAATGGTGAACACAGGCACCATTTGAAGGAGAACTCAAGGGAGTCTTCTGGGGTGCCTGCAGTGATCTGATACTTTACCTGGGTGTCAGTTACATATGTGGGTTCATAGTATAAAAATTAATTAAACTGTATACTTATAATATGCATATTTTATACATTTAGTACTTCAATAAGATATTTAAAGCATAAGTGAATAATTTTTAGTTTGGTAGGACAATATCTTAATTTTCCTTCCATTTAAGAATGTTTTTGTTTTTAAAAATTTGTCTACGTAACAAATAAAAATGATAAGAGAAAAACTCTTCCCAAGTACGAAACAAAGAGAGAGTATATTTAATGCCATAAACTTTTTAAAACGGACATTTCATTTTCTGCCCTCACCCCTTCCCTCAGATTCTACAATGTGTATATATCATGAATGCCTAACCTTTATAATATAGCAGAGGAGAATTCATAAAAATAACATAAAATGAAACGGAGAAACAACAGATGCATTCTCACTAGGAACACTAAAGCTAAGGACACATACTACTCCACTATTTTATGCTGCCTTAGAGAAACCAACCAAATCAACAAGAAAAGAACAAACAATTACAAAGTAGTGAATCCATCGCTATTCCAGACCATATAGCTGAAAACCCAAGAGAATCAATGATGCCATGAATAAAAGTAATTTAAAAGTTCTTAAGTCAATCTAAAAATAAAGATCATTTATATATAAAAAGTATTTTTAAAATGGCAGAAAAAAAACTTCATCTAAATAGCCCAAAAGAAGAAGAAGGAAGAAGAGAGAGAGGAGGAGGAAGAGGAGAGGAGGATTAGATGACGATGACAAATTTACACATAAACTTAAAAAGAAATGTGGGAAGACCACATGAGGAAAACCCTGAAACAGCTCTGAAAAACACAAATATAGACTTGAATAAATGGAAAGATACCTTTGTTCTTTGGTAGAATGACCCAATATCATATAGGTAGCAACCTTCTCTGAATTACTATAAATATTTAAAATGTTGTAAATAAGATACCAAAAAGGTTATTTTTGGAGTTATAAAGGATGACTTCAAAGTTCACAGTAAAGGAACAATAACTTTGGTACAACTTGAATGACAAAAACCAGAGAGTGATATATTTTAACATATTGAACTAAAAAACAAACAAACATGAGCACATAGTTGTTAGTTGATAAAATATTGTAACAAATCACCACGAGCCCAACACCCAGTTTCAATGATTATCAGCTCACTGTCAATCTGCTTTCACATATTTCCCTTTATACCACCTAATTCTTTCCTTTCCATATTATGCAAATGATGAAAATAAATAAGCTGTGAAAGGATAAACATTAAACTGATACTAGTGTGATTTCTGGGAGTCAGAGGGGGAGGCTGAAAGGGGAAGAGTCAGGTTGTTCATCAACAGCACTTATTTCTATTCCTAAGATTTATTTTTTCAAGTACTCCATAACTATGGATTGCCTTTTTAAAAATCTGCTATTAATATTCCAGTGTAAAAATGATGGTTAAAATAGAAAACTTATTAGTTATCCTTTTTACATTTGGTAGTGTATATATGTCCATGCCACTCTCTCACTTCGTCCCAGCTTACCCTTCCCCCTCCCCATCACCACACAGCACAGGGAAATCAGCTCAGCTCAGTGCTTTGTGACCACCTAGAGGGGTGGGATAGGGAGGGTGGGAGGGAGATGCAAAAGGGAGGAGATATGGGGTTATATGTATACCTACAGTTGATTCACTTTGTTATACAGCAGAAACTAACACAACACAATGTAAAGCAATTATAGTCCAATAAAGATGTTAAAAAAAAAAACATAGAGAACGTACAAAACGGACCACAGAAGATTCATTTAGGATAATTTCCCAATATGAAGAAACCATCGAATCTGCAGTTGGAATAGTACAAAGAAACATTTCCAAAAATAGTCATCTCTGAGTGATATCCAAATAAATTCATCTCAGAATTGTAGGAATAATACTTCAGGTAGCCAAACCAGAAGAGAAGGTTACATATAAAATAAAATCAGCTCCCAGATTTCTGCACAGCAATTCTTAATATCAGAAGAAAACCCAGCCATATACTGAAGATGAGTTTGACCCACACATTTTATACCCAACCAGCCTAGCAAAAATACAAAGATATTCTCTCAAAATCTCAAATGTTAAACAAAACAAAACAAAAAACAGAAAAAATAAAAAACCTCAGGGAAAATAATGCCAATGAACCTTTAAAAAAATACACAATTATTAAATGCAACTAAATTAAATAAAATTTCAAATAAATTTAGCCACTGTTCCTGCTTCCCCTGTTTGTCATTAATAGAATGTAAACCATTTCACAATTGTGCCATTTATCTCTCTTTTATTCTCTCTCTCTCTCTCCCCCTCTTTCTCTCTCTCCCCCTCTTTTTCTCTCCCCTTCTCCTTCTCTCTCTTTTACTCTTCTGATCTCTCTCTGTAAGGTTTCTTTTCCTTTCTTAAATCTGGCTGTGTTTCTTCAAATGTTAAAAATGTAAGTCCCTCAGTTTCTACTATATAATATCCACATCTTCCTTCTTACACAATACATTCTTTCTGATCATTATTTCTCATTTTTATCACTTTCAATTTTTTTTAACATTATATGATCTTTTAGACAATATGTCTGTGATGAAGAGACATTTGTTAGTCATCCAAGTTCCTTCAATATTATTTCAGTTCTTTTTAAATTAAAATCCATTAAAATACATTTAATAGATTATATGAATATACATATTCAGTGTGATCTTTTTATAACAATATTTTTATCACTCTAACTTTTCTGAACTATCTGAACTATTATGAAAAGAGATTTCTGAAAATATATTCACCAAAAGTTAATGATGATTATTTCTGATGATGAGATTATTTTTATTTTGTCTTGGTTTTTACTTTCTTCTCTGTGTTACTTCAGTTCTTTAAAATTAGTAGTAACAGTAAGACAAATTTAACATGTCAAAAATATAAAAATATAGGTTGTTAGAGAAAAAAATATACCTTATCAATAATATAGAGTTGATGGAAGCAATATTTCATCCAATGAAGATTTACAGAGTCAATTGTGAATTGAGTTTTTATTATGCATTAGGCTTTTGGGAAAAACTGACAAAGAGCTTATCTCATAAAGCATCAGAATGCGAGACAGAAAAACAAGAGTAAAATGCAAACAGGCAAACAAATGAAAACTTTGGTAAGTACTAAGGAAGAAACAAAGGTCACATTAGATTAGTGGATAATTATTTTAAGAGAAAGAGACCTGATTTAAATAAAGAGGAAATTATCAAAATATTTTTGTTAGGATGATGTTACAAGTGAGGAAAAGGAGCTGTCCCTGTGAAGGGGATTCCAGGCAAAACAGCTTGTGCTGAAGCCCTGAGACCAGAAGTGTGCAGGGTGAGAGAGGGCAGGTTTTAGATGTTATCAGTGTCTCTATCTGATAGGTAAGAAATGTGGGTTTTGAAAGAAAAGTGGCTTTTAATAGAAATGCAAGGAGAAGCACGGGCTATACTAAGCAACAGATGATCAACTACATGAGTTATGATATTCTTCTACTGTTGGGAGAATGAACTGGAAGATGGCATAACAAAGACATGGAGATCAGTCTGGGCATTACCTCAGAAGTCCGGGTGAGAAATGAAGATGGTCCAGAAGAATCTGGCCAAAGTGCAGTTAGAGAAAAGGAGATGAGCTTGGGATGTGCCTGTAGGTAGAATCAGTAAAGGCAGAGAAGAAAAGAGAAACCGGGATCTCCATCCAGTTTCTGCTTAGATAAATTTGGTAAAGAGTGACACCAAGTACTGAGGTGGGTGACAAAAAGATTCAGGAGGGCAACAACTGAAAAGTAAATTTCGAGAAACATGAGATACAAAGAAGCTGAGAAGAGTCATAAACTCAGGAAAATTCCAACTAACGCAGTGTCTGAGTGCTGGGAAGGAGAGAAGAAAAGAATGAGAGCAGTTTTGCTCAGAAACGTGTGATTCTGTCTACTGCTCCATTTCTCTCTTTTATTTCTCACTGACTTTAGATGATGGACACAGCAGGCTTTGTCCCAGCAGCAGTCAGCCATAGGATTTTTCTATCACTTCCTGATTTCACAGAAACATTCAGGGACTGACTCAATGGAATGTTCCTCTAGCTAATCATTTTTTTTTTTTTTAATAAATTTATTTATTTTTTTATTTTGGGGTGTGTTGGGTCTTCGTTTCTGTGCGAGGGCTTTCTCTAGTTCCGGCGAGCGGGGGCCACTCTTCATCGCGGTGCGCGGGCCTCTCACTATCGCGGCCTCGCTTGTTGCGGAGCGCAGGCTCCAGACACGCAGGCTCAGTAGTTGTGGCTCACGGGCGCAGTTGCTCCGCGGCATGTGGGATCTTCCCAGACCAGGGCTCGAACCCGTGTCCCCTGCATTGGCAGGCAGATTCTCAACCACTGCGCCACCAGGGAAGCCCCTAGCTAATCATTTTTGACTAATGGAATGAGTCTTCAACCAAGTCAGGCACAGAATGTAACCGAGGAGACTGCCCAAGAATATCCAATCAGCCGATGCCTCACTGCAAATATCAATGAATGGCACTGAGAAGTGCACAAGCTCAGCTTTGCCTCACTTGCTGTCCTTGGAATGTGAAGGGTAAGTGATGTCTATCCATTCGTGAAAACTCATTTATTTCATGGTGCCTTCTAAAATAGACTTCCTTCTCTCCCTGACATTTTCTGATGATTAGAATGTAGTTTTACTTTCTTCTTTGGAGTCCTGGTCCTCCTGCAAAACGCACCAAGCCCCTGGGATGGGGTTTTTTACCTTCAGAGTCTGTTCCTGGATGATGTAAAAATAGTTCTAAATAATAATCAGAAATGCACGAAATGGACATATAATATTTATTGCAGTGTTATTATATTACCTCAATAATTAGAAATTATTTAACTTACCACAAGGAGTAAATACTGTACATAAAGTATGATTTCAATTTTATGATAAAATAAATCTATGTACATATATGCATAGAAAAAAAGACTATTCAGAAATGCATTAAAATGCTGATGGTTTCAGGTTGGTAGAATTTCATACGATATTTTTTTCTTTTCAATACTTGCCAATTGTCCAAATTTCACTATATAGCATGCATTGTTTAACATTAAGAAATATAAGTGCTATACAAATGGAATTCTTTCAGTAAGAATGTAGATATGTTAAAAAAAATAGCATAGCTATTTGGAATCATGAAAGTGTCACTATAAATAATCCCATAGTCTAAGTTAATTTAGAAATCTATCATTCAGTCCAGTGGAAATGAGGACAAAGAGAAGCCAGATGTTGCCTACTGGAGAAAATAGTAGGAGCTTCTGAACTCCTCAAAATGAAGAAGGTGCTGTGTTCCAGCAAAGAAACTGCAATGTGGTGATGGCCCCATGACCCTGTCTGAGACCCTTCCCACACCCAGCATCACAGGCTCTCTTATCTCTTTGCCCGGATTTTATTCCTTGCACTCGTGTCTAGCTAACACATTCGAGATGTGTTATTCATTGCTTTTCTCTCTCTCCCATTAGGAGAAAGTTCACTTGCCTGTTGACTGCTTCAGCCCCACTCCCGGATGAAACACTGCCTCTCAGACCAGACTCCAAAACCCTTGGCTGAAAGAGCGTTTGAATGTTGACTCAAATGTGGGGGTGTGTCGAGATGGAAATGATTCAGAGCAGCTCCTGGGTCTCAGGGAGGCCTAAGTAGCTCAGTCTAAGAACAGGCTGACAATAATGTGACTGCCTATTTTTATTCTAATGGGAGTATGAGAATACAACCCAGCAAACTGGCTGTTAGCACATGATGTTCTGAGGGAGGTGAGGAAGGGAAGCAGCAGGTTTGGGAACAATGCCTCTGCCATTTGATGGGAGACATTACAATAATGACATTCAGTATAAAGAAATCTGATGCCCCTATCAATGGGCTGCTGTGATAATGTTTATTACACCAGGCTTGTAATTCAGAAATGTGATGAACCTTCATAGCAAAACTGGGAGAAAACTACTCTTTTTAAACTCAGTTTTTAGAAGATAAACTAAGACACAGAATTAGGACTAAGAAAAATGTTCCTGTTATTTTTAATTGGAAAAAAAAAAACCATTACATTTGTAGTAAGTGTGTAACTGCTCTGTTCTTTTTTTGAATTGCAGAAAAATTTTCCAAACAGTCCTTGATTTAGAAAACACTCTAATAAAAAATAAAGTAAAAACTTAAATAAATTGACTTAAATAAAGTCAATTTGAAATACTAAAACATTACAAAAATCATTATAAAGATAGAAAAAAGAAATTAGAAAAAGTGTGGAAAGGGGTAATAAAGATATACCAGAAATCTAGGTCTTGTCTGAGAAATAATATTTGTTCACAAAGTATAGACTCAACTCACTGAGAGGCAAGGTACAAGGAGGTGTGATGTGTTGTATACAGAGAAGCAGACCAAATTATCTGCCCCCAAAGGGTTTATCCTGACATATGATTGGAGGCAATTTTTTTTTACATCATTCTTATGTAAAATATATTATGTCATACTGTAAAAAGAAAAAAAAAAGATTTTTCTCAAAGAGAAAACTTCCTCTTTTGGTCAAGAGAAACCAAAAGCCTTAGGTCTGCCCAAAGAGGTAGGTTTTGGGATCAGTGAGCCAGACTGCACACTAATGATTTAGGATGAATTTACTAAGGTCCAGATAATTCACCAAATTCAGGTGGTGTTTGGTGCATTCTGAAGACAAATGAAGACACAAATCCATTTGCCTAATTTTCAGCTTGGTTCATTATTTATTGCCATAAAGACATTGATCTACAAAGGTTCTGCAGTGAGAACCTGCCCCTTCTGATGGGAGATGGCACAGCATAGCCACTGAAGGACCTTTCTAGCTATCTTTGTTTATTCATCCTCTTAAAGTCCTAAAGGTGATGCTTTTAATTTTAATGGTGAGCTAAATTTTTACAAAAAAGAAGATCTCTCCCCTCGTTTTAGAAATGTTTCTCATTTTAACTTTGCAGGAGAAATCCCTTATTGAATGAGGAGATGTAAGTTAAAATATGCAAATGTATATCAATTAAGCAGTGGGTGAAGTATTGAGTGTAAGAGAGTTGCTGGGGTGTGTGGAGAAGAACTACCTCCCATGGGTGCTCTGAGAAAAGTCTGGGCTTCCCTCCACTAAACCCCGAATTTTAGGGAGATACACATGGCATGATTTCCCAATGACCACTAAAGTTACTACTAAACTATAAAGATCTTTCCCCTCTATTATTAAACAGTAAAATACTAGCAATTTTGAAAATATTCTAGCAGAAAACTTACATTGCATTGAGAAATTTAACTTATGTCAGTCTTTTAAGAAAGTTATTCCTATCATCACAACAGAACTAAAAACTGTTGCAGCAAAACTGAAGTGAAGGAAGTGATAGGAAATGCCCAGGTCCTGTCGGAAGCCTAGAAGGGAAGTTGTTCGTGGGACCAATTAATTGCAAGTGGCTTCCTCGGAGTCTGATGGCCCTTACTTTTCTAGGGAGCTTCTACCTCGTCCTTGAATGCCTCCTTGATGAAATGTCGTGTCCTCATCAGCAGTGGAGAGCCAGGCAGGATTAGTGCCCCATCTGCATGGGCCCAGAGTAGGTGCTGCAGGCTGAGTTTATCTCAAATGCCACATTGTGCAAATGAAGTCTCGAGGATTTATAAAATGGGAGAATGTTCAGCAAATTTAAGAAACCTAAGGGCAATGATAATTCAAAAATGATTAATAATTCATGCCCTTTGCAATGAATTTCACTCTTTTGTTGGTGAACTCAAAACACTGCACTTCTGGTCTTCTTCATATGTTCCCAACTTACAAGCACTAGTTATAAGTACAATGCTACATATTTTTCCCATTTGATAATACATAGCACATAGATTGCTATTAAGTTGCATGAAGCAATGCTATTTTTTTTTTGAACAAGACTTTAATTATAGCTATCTAGGTAAATTTTAAAACAATTGATATTTTGAAAAGTAATAGTTTTTCTCAAATGCAACATTTTTATAGAAAGTCAAATTAATTCAAATTATATGGATTTAAATTCTGATTACAATCTTTCATCTGGAAGCACAATTGGATATTTCCTCTGTTCCTAAAATCAGATTATGGTGATGAATATAATTGCTATCTATACTCACTCTATTTCTGCCATAGATAAAAGCAAACTTCATTTATGGTAAGAAGTTTTATAATACATTTTAAAATCAATTATATTTTTCTATTTGTATTTGTCTTCAAGCTACCTGTGGTTGCCAACTTATTTAGCTGTGAAAATTCAATTCAGAATTCAGGTAATATAACTGATAATCATGACAATGACAATGATTATAACTGCCACTTACTGAGTTTGTATTACCAATGAGTTTTCCTGTTAGGAATTATCTACTCACTGCATGAGAAACATTCGGAGAAAATTAAAAAAAAAAAAAAAAAAAAATGAGCCCTGTGCCTAGGTCTCCCCTGAGGCCAATAGAAAATCAAAGTCTGGTGTGGGGTCTGGGTTTCTGCATTTTAGGTTCCTGGGGGGTTCTAATTCACAGATTGGAGACTACTGATCTCGACTAAGTATTTTACATGGGTCACCTCACTTCACCCTTAAATCATCACAAGTTAACTCTTCAACAGGTTAAGAAATTGGTATTTAGAGAATTTAAGAAGCTGGATTTCACATGGATATTGGTATGTTGAGGCTAGATTTGATACAAGTTATCTAACCAAAGCCTTTGAGAAGTATTTTGGTGAGATGAAGAACTGAAGAGGCTTGATACTCCTTCTAATTTACCAAGTTTGGTAAATTCACTTTCACAGCAGATCATAGTTAAATAGAAGATAGATGGATAGATAGATAGATAGATAGATAGATAGATAGATAGATAGATAGATGATAGCTAGATAGATGATAGATAAATAGATGGATGATAAATATATAGATAGATGAAAGAAAGAAAAATACATACATACACACATAAATAAATTAGATGATAGATACATAGATTATACATAGATAGATACATAGATACATAGGTAGATAAGCTTTATGAACTTCTCTGTTGCATCCAAGTATGTAGAATCAGCTATCATTTTGGCAACTTTTTAAAAATTTACCTGTTTTTATATACTATTTTTATTTGGCAATTTGTTTTATGAGAGTCAACATTTTTTTCTAAAGCTCAATGTTTTTCTAGAAAACCTCATTTTTCATTTTGGTGTCACAAGTAGTCATTAGGTTATAAGATTTATTAAAACAATTTATTCCTCATTCTGTGTCATAGTGATTCTATTTTCTCTTGGTTTTGTAGGTTTATTAAGAAAGATTGTCCCTTTGGGTAGTAATTTGCAATTGTAAAGTTTACCATTATTTTGAACTGTGTAATTTTGTGGTAAGAATATATTCAAAGATGACCAAAAATGTCTGCAATTGTCTTGGACATATATTTATTCCATTTCTGGTATGAGTTCTTGTTTGGACTGTGTTCTATAACAACCGCATTCACCAAGGCACCAGGTTATGAATTGAGGAAGCTCTGTTCTTTCTTCTTTCTTTCCTCCCATCATTCCTGTTGCACCCTGTTGGCCACGACCTCCTCTTCCAAACACTCTCCTCTGTGGATCCCCCCACTCTGCTCTCAGAGTGCCCTGACCACATGTCTGGGGACTTCTGTTGAGTGCCCTTGAGTGCTGTTTTTGACATTTGTTAATTTAGAGTTTCTTGTGGTTTTGTCCTTAGCTTATCTTTTCTTGTGCAAATAAAGGATTATTTAGAGTTATTGAATTTTACATTAATTTTAAATTTATTAAAGTTATAAATTTAAAACTATAGGCACTTCCAGGCTTTAAAGTTCAGCTTTTGAAACTTGCTATACATTATTTTTAATCTAGGGAATAAAGAAAAATCACCTTTACTTGTGCTTGGAGTAAGGTCCAATTAACCTAGGTTGAATAGTTCTTGATCTTTTAAAATGTTCCATGCTACAACCTGAGTAACATAGGAGATTATTAAGCTGTAGTCTGTGGATCCCTGGGTGGTGGGAATGTCCTTGGGTGCACTTCAAGAAAATCAGAGTCATCTGAAATGGTAAGCAAACATTCTATGTCCATTTGATCCTATTTCTGGTGATCATGTTCATGGACTTAATCAGATTGCTACGAGGTCTGTGAGATATAAAATGTAGTCTGTGACTGAAATATATTAAAACCTCAAAAGCTCCTAGTTAAACAAAAAAATAGTTTATTGTTATGAACTGAACGTTTGTATCCCACCTAAATTTGTATGTTTAAGCCCTAACCCCAATGTGCCTGCATTTGGAGATGGGGCCTCTAAGGAAGGAATTAAGGTTAAATGAGATCATAAGATTGAGGCCTTGATCCAATAGGATTAGTGTCCTTATATGAAGAAAGACCAGAGAGCTCACTGTCCCCAAGTGTGTGTAGCGGAAAGGCTGACTGAGAACAAACCGTGTCTGTCTACAAGCCAGGGAAAGAGCTCTCATCAGACAGTGAACCCTGGATCTGGGATTTTGAGCTTCCAGAACTGTGAGAAATACATTTCTGCTGTTTAAGTCACCCAGGCTGTGGTGTTTCATTATGGCAGCCCAAGCAGACTAACACAGTTTATTGATGAGAGAATGTTAAGTATAATCCTGAACATGTCATATAAATGTCGTTCCCATACAATGTTATTTGAAGAATATAAAGAAATTCCATGTCCTGCATTTCTTTTGCACTTTAGTACCTAAAAGGACGTAAATTCCACAATTAAGAATTGCTTTCTTCAGGTTTGTATTCTTCCATTTTGATAAGCAGACATTTAAGAGATAGAGCCAGGTTTCTGTGTACTTCCTGGAGGACAGGTTTTTGAGGGATACTGTCAGAGAGCGGAGGACAACAGATACTGCAGTTGAGACTTACTGAAGCCACATTTTGCATGTTTCACTCTTTGCCTTCTCTTACCCTGTAGAGTGGCATTCTGACAAATTAAGACCAAGGGTATATTTTTATCTTCTATTTGCCATTCGAGTACAACTCACTCTATTGCCAACAGTTTGAATGTGACATAACTGCTTTCTGAAGTGATAGCTCAAGCTGGCCTCAAGAAATGCAATTATATAGTTGCTTGTCAACAAAGATTAATACACGGCTACTCCCAGTGCAAATACACACACAATGCAAATATCACCACCACCACCATACATCTTATATATAAACCAATAACACTGGCTCCAAATATCTCATTTTAAAATGTGTCTTTTTTTAATGAGTGACCCACATCTTCCCTTCCCTGATAAAAAATAATCCTGCATTACTCAGAATTCAGATGGGTTTGAGAAACATTTATAAAACAACAAAATCTGTTTCCAGAATCTGTTATTTTTATTTTTGTCTACTTGTTTTGGAATAAATGAAAATATCTAATTCAGAACTGGAATGATAGTGAAAGCCTCTCAAGGCTGGACTCCAAGAGCAAGAAGAAATATTATGATTGTTACTGATGTGACTATTACATAGAATCTACATAAATATGCTGAAATCATCATGAAATCCAAAGAAGAGAGGAAGTTCAAAATTCTGTCAAAATTCAAAGCAGGGAGATTTTGAGTTTTAAACCAAAAGGTGAGATAACTGATTTCTAGAAATTTCATATCAAAATAATAAGACATTAAGAAGACTTAAATGTGAAGGAAAGATGAAATATTTGATATGTCTGGGAAAAAATATCTCCTTTTAGGCATAGGAAGCATATAGCCTGCTTTTCAATGTGTCTATGTCACTGTAAAAATACTTGTGGAGGGGCTTCCCTGGTGGCACAGTGGTTGAGAATCTGCCTGCCAATGCAGGGGACACGGGTTCGAGCCCTGGTCTGGGAGGATCCCACATGCCGCGGAGCAACTAGGCCCGTGAGCCACAACTACTGAGCCTGCGTGTCTGGAGCCTGTGCTCCGCAACAAGAGAGGCCGCAATAGTGAGAGGCCCGCGCATCGTGACGAAGAGTGGCCCCCGCTTGCCACAACTAGAGAAAGCCCTCACACAGAAACGAAGACCCAACACGGCCAAAAATATAAATAATAAATAAATAATAATAAATAAATTAAAAAAAAAAAAACTTGTGGAAATTTCCTTTCATTATAAATGAAAGGAAAACATAAATCTGGTGGGAACTCCAAGTATTACGGGTTCATCATTTCAACTCTACAAACACGTGTTGAGTGCCCACTGTGTACAGTGCTGAGTAGCTCTGGCCTTCTCTGAACCCCTGTTACCATGTGAGGGCACGACCAAGTCTGGGTCCTTCCCCTTCTCAAAAGGCTCCGTTTTAACCCATTCAGAGGTAACCTACATTGTTTAAATATGTCTAGGAAAATGAAAGGAATTGTGAAACCTCCCACTGTAATGTGTTTCAGCATTATCAGAGTAAAAATGTCCTGGAATGAATAGATGAATCCAGTGTTTGACTGACAGCTCCCACAGATGGTACTTTCATTTTGAAAACAATCTAATCCTAGAGTCCCAGAGTTGTCACTAAATCCAACTTAATACCATCTATGGCACACAAAATCCAGTTTTCCTCCTTCTATCTCAGCAACCATGAAGAAACCTGGCCAAAGCACTGTATAATAATGCTTCATGTACTCACAGGAATTAGCGATATTATCCTGTTACAAAATGCCCCACAAAAATGATAGCCGATGATGAAACTCCTTCTTGAATTCCAGGAAAGAAATGAATGACTCATGAAAATAAATGTATTCAGGAGACTCAATATTCCAATTATTTTTCATGGATTATAGATTTCTTCCACTATTTTGGAAATAAAATACACTTAATCTGTTGTGATATTAAAAACTTTTGATGTAAGAAATTTAATTCTGTGGTTCTAAAACACATGTCATGGAGTCCTTTGGCTTCCTTCTCTTATCCACTTTGCTTTCTGTTTGTAACTGGTCTCCCTATGTTGTTTATATAGTTTTAAGCCATAAAAAATTTTTTTTTGAGCTCTCTATACAGAGCACCTGTGTAGAAGCAGCAAATTATGGGAAAGTACAAGAAAATGCCTTTGTTCTTGTTCTTAGGAAATGTGCTCTGAAGTGCCAGGGAAAAGATGTGTGTCCTTTCCAAATTACTTTCAAATGTTTCAGAGAGAGAGAAAGAGGGAAAGAGGCCAGGCAAATGACGCAACACACAAATGGTGAATTTCAGTAAACGATATATGGAAATTCATTGTAGTATTTTGCCAATTTACCCTAAGTTTGAGATATATTTAAAATCTGAGAAATTCCTGTTGAGCTGGAGTTAGTAGCTGCTGTAGGAAAGAGCAGAAGAGAATGGTGGAACTCAGATGTATCTTATGGTTATGGTATAGGGATTGGATAGGGCTTATTACTACAAGAAAAACTAAAAAGAAAATGTGCATTAAATGGTGCTGTGTGTACACATGTGTGTGTATATGTGTGTGTGTTTATGTTCAAGTGATGTGTATCTTAGTGTATGTGATATTTCTGTACATAACTCACACACATACATATATAATAATGCAATCCTTTCAACCCCATTAGATTTGTTTTATAATCACCTTTATCGATTGAGGAAATAAACCCATCATTTTAAGTTAGTTTTGTGTATGTTTGGATGAATATGCATTTTTTTAACTTATATTGAAATATAGTTGATTTACAATGTTATTTTAGTTTCAGGTGTGCAGCAAAGTGACTCAGTTATATATATATACATATATTGATATATATATACACATACACATATATATTCTTTTTAGATTATTTCCTTTATAGGTTATTATAAGATATTGAGTATAGTTCCCTGTGCTAAACAGTAAATCCATGTTGTTTATCTATTTTATATATAGTAGTGTATATATTTTAATCCCAACCTCCTAATTTATCACTCCCTCCTTTCCCCTTTGGTAACCATAAATTTGTTTTCTATGTCTGTGAGTCTGTTTCTGTTCTGTAAATAAGTTCATTTGTATCCTTTTTTTAGAATCCACAAATAAGTGATATTATATGGTATTTGTCTTTCTCTTTCTGAGTTACTTCACTTAGTATAATAATCTCTAGGTCCATTGTTGCTACAAATGACATTATTTCATTCGTTTTTGTGGCTGAGTAATACTCTGTTGTGTATATATAGTATTATCATAACTATAATAATTACTTATGAATGCTTTATGTACATTACTTTTAATCTTCACAAGGACCTTGCAAGGTAACTATTATTTCTATTTTACAGGAAAAGTTCCATGATTGTTGTAAGGCATCCATCCAGTTCTTAAGCATCACCACCAGGATTTAAACTGTGTTGTGTTTGATATGCAAGCCTATGTCCTTCCAAGGACGCCCCCTTCAGGTGAGACTCTACTCACCTCCAGTGAACTAACCCTCGAGGGTCTGGTTCTGTCCGTGGTTGTGAAATCTTCTCCACAAGGTCATGGGCAAACTCCAGTGAGGAACTGCTACAACCAATTAGAATTTGCTTGGGGACTCTCCACTGGTACTTGTTACAAGTAAAATTGTGTGAAGCTTCAGAATGATAGAAAATACAACAATCGTAGACAAATAGAATTAACCACATGTCTTTGTGTGAGGGAAGTAAAGACCCCACCCACAGCCTACTCCAAATTGATCATCTTCAGTTAAAATAAGCAGCAAAACACTGATGATTCCTGTCCATGGAATAGAAATGATTTCCTTTTTAAAATTATGTGCACTGCCGTCTGCTTTGTACAGCTATGAGTTGTCAGCTTTATTCTACTTATTGAGCAAATACTTAGTATCTACTATCAGTAGATACTGATAGTATCTTCTAAGAAGATCAGGATTATTGCTTAATATTAAGACATCAAAATTGTCTTAGGTACATGTACATGTATACCTGAATCACTCTGTTGTACACTTGAAACTTACACTACATTGTTAATCAACTATACTCCAATATAAAATAAAAAGTAAAAAAAAAAAAAAGACATCATCTGGGCTTCCCTGGTGACTCAGTGGTTAAGAATCTGCCTGCCAATGCAGGGGACATGGGTTCGAGCCCTGGTCCGGGAAGATCCCACATGCCGTGGAGCAAATAAGCCTGTTGCACCACAACTACTGAGCCTGCACTCTAGAACCCGTGAGCCACAACTACTGAGCCTGCGTGCCACACCTATTGAAGCCCACATGCCTAGAGCCCATGCTCCACAACAAGAGAAGCCACCACAATGAGAAGCCCACGCACTGCAGTGAAGAGTAGCCCCCGCTCGAAACACCTAGAGAAAGCCCGCGTGCAGCAACAAAGACCCAATGCAGCCAGAAATAAATAAAATAAATAATTTTTTTTAAAAAGCCATCAAAGTTGTCTATTTTAAGAAGAGATTGATTTTTAAAACTTTCATAGATCTTGAAAAATACAGAGGATTGAAATTAAAAAATAAAATAGCTCCACAAAATTCTTCCTGCATGGCTTATTGTCAAATCTCCTGAATGGAACTGCCCTAAGATAAGCTTACAGGTAAATATAGGATGTTGGCTTCATCTGTTTGAGCTGCTATAACTTAATACCACAGACTGAGGGCCTGCTACCTGGTTCATAAACAGTGTCTCTGGCTGTGTCTTTGCATGGTGGAAGAGGTAAGGGATCTCTCTGAGGTATCTTTTATAAGACCGCTAATACCATTCATGAGGGCTTCACCCTTATGACTTAAACACCTCCTTAAAGCTCCACCTCCTAATAACATCACATTGGGGTTTCAACATATGAATTTGAGGGTGAGGACATAAGCAATCAGTATATGACAGACATCAGTTAAATTTCAATTTCAGATAAACAATGAGTTACTTTTACTATAAGTATTTTCCAAATATTGCGTGGGACTCACTTAAACTAAAACAAATAAATACACATATAAGTGTTATTTAACTTATTTAACTGCGATGAAGATGGGTGTACAAATATCTCTTTGAGATCCTGTTTTCAATTATTTTGTATAAAGAGCCAAAAATGGGATTGTTGGATCATGTGGTAATTCTATTTTTAATTTTTTAAGGAACCACCACACTCCCCATAGCCGCTGCATGTGGTTCATATATTGTTGTTAACTTAGTGCCTCCATGGAGCAATGAGCACCTAGAGATTCATAGTCTGCCGTCTCGCTCATGTCACTCTAGATAAGTCATTTCCTGAGTCTGTTCTTTCAGAGCTTCCTAAAGAGAAGCTCATTCAAAAGACGGGGACTTATTTCAAGAACTCTTAGTCTGATGTCTTTATTGTTGAAGACAGTCTTAAGTTCATATTAGACCCTTGGCTTTCGTTTTTATTTCTTGAGAATCTTCTGAGTCTTGCTCCACTGTCTTCCAAGATTGAATGTTTCTCTAAAGAATCTGAGTCCACATTAACTTTTTCTCCTTCTAAATATTCTTTTTCTGTCTGCCCCCAAAATTTTACCCCTAACTTTATATCACATATATAAGCTTATATGAGAATTTATTAAGAAATGCCTCAGTGTTTATCAGAATGGGCCCATGACACATAATATGCACTTTAAATATTTACAGTCAATGTTTCTTTTTTAATATCAGGGAATGTATCTTGAATTATGCCTTAGTTTGGATTTTCCTAGAAGCAGACACTTAGACAGGATTTTAGATGCAGGTGATTTATATTCAAGGTGATCTCAGAAAACAGAAGTCAGGGAGTGAAGAAGGTGAATCTCTGAGTTAAGAAAAGGCAATAAGTGTGTGGTAATGAGCAGGTTACCACTGTAGAGAACTGTAGCCCAGTCCTACTAGGAACTCTCAGAAGAACCATAAAGAATGGAGTGATGAGGAAGCTGACATGTTTATCCACCAGCCAGTACCGTACTGATTGTGGATTGCTCCTAGAGATGTGCATTACTCGGCATTTCTGGGCTGTCCTGGGGAAAGGCTGATCACGTTCCAAAGGCAAGCTCTCAAGCTCTGAGGAAGAAAAGCAGGAGATTAAGGTGGTCTGCTAGCAACCAAAGTGCTGGGACTTGTCCGTCGTGACTGCAGAATACTCAGAGGTGGAGCCGGGGTATGCAGGGCATATCAACCACATCTGCTGCAGTTTATTCCTGTCACCACTCAAGACTGGTCATGGTCCACTGTGAATCCACTCTGTTACTACACTTCCCACTGATAGCCGACTTCACTTTCTGCAAATAAGTATTTAAGACAGAATAGGACACAGTCCTATTGCTACAGCTTGTCCTCTTGCTGTAGCTTAATCATTTCTCTTTTATTTCATACACTACAGATTTCCCTCTTTTTCAGCAAGTTGTTCTACTCATGTAGTCTGCTTACTCAGCTCACACACTCTTTCCTGAGGGATCTGAGTCCATGGTTAATGTAGCCTGAGCAAGATCCTGCTGTTCTAATTTCCGTTTTATTGTTTTCACCAGTTATTAAACTAGCGTAAGTTATCTGGGCTCCACACAAACTTATCCAGGTCCCACTATGTAGCAGCAACTTTGTCCCCTGATTATCTGCACCAGCATAAAACTCCTTCTTTGCCTAGTGGTCTACCAAAAGACCAGGTGGCCATTGTAGTTTTAGATTCAGTGGGACACCTATTCTGGGGAAAGCATGAGTGCCTCTAACCATACTGAGTCTAGAACTGTGGATAGAAGAGCACAAACTCTCCACATGACTCACTGGGAGTGATAGTGGGAGGGGACCAATCCTTTTTTTACTCTCTTAGTTCTGAAATCAAGGAGACCCATGGGAACCCAAACACATGTAATGGAGTTAGGTTCCACATATACACTGCATCCTGAAAAACAGTGCTACACCCTACAAGATATCATCTTCAAAAAGATGCCCTCACTGAGACTTTAATCCTTTTATACATTCCACTGTGACAGCAGCTTCTGGGGACAATAGGAGATTCCATCATCATATACTCATGGTCCATGATTCCATCACCAGAAAATGAGCATTATTCAACATGATGCTACATGTGATTAAATAAGAAGTTCCGTAAGCTCTTTAATAATGAGCTTTTAGAGGCACTGTGGGAAATGAATGCAAACCCATGATTAGATTAAAAATCAGTTGTAGGAAGGGCCAATGCTGCCTTCGCCATGGTAGAATAGTTCTGATGCGCTCAACTTTTTATGCAGTGTTTTTTGTTGTTGTTGTTGTTCTGTTTTCTGGTCTCCTTGAGGCATGTTACCATATATATAGCTGAGAATTTGTATTGATAATATGTTGGATGTTCAGTAGATGAAGTAGCTGGATCAGCCATGGTGAGGAAACGTCTGTATTGCTGAGTTCACAAATAGACAAAGACTGACTCACTTCCCCTGCCACTATTCTATGCAATAACTTGCTCACTGACCTTCTGTCTTGATGATTTCTAGTGAGCACCGAGGTGAGATGCAGAGATTCTCACACTTTGTATGATCCTTATAGACCTAAACACATGCCTCTCCCTCAGACAACTTTTCCTCTCATAGTCTAATCTTTCTCCTAAGCCTTTCACCAACAAGCTGAACCATTCACTGCTAATGCTGAGTTCCTGTATATCCTCATCTCAGACCACTGTGCTTTCATGACGGTGGTATAAAACAAGTGTGCTACTCAAGCTCTTCACACTGGAGATTCCCCTCATGGCTGACCTTCCAGGCAATCAGTGAGCCAGACTCTCAATAACTAAATGTTGGAATGCTTTTCTTCCAGGATTTCCAGGCTTACTGTCACTTGATGAGCTTAGAGTCTGAGAAATGGTTCAGAACCTGAAATAGGCAAAGTATCATAAATATTTCATTAGGGTTACTGGGAACATCATTCTGCTTGCCAGTTCCTGATTTGCTTTGTTATATGTCAAGCCATATTCTTATTGACTCAGAACATCAAGGTCTATTAGCTATATCCAAAGATCCCTGCATTTGAAACTGCCCTGGATGGTTCCCCAACTCTAATACCCATCATTTTCTTCCTCATTGTTTCTAAGGATAGGAAACTTCTCTAAGACAGCAGTTTTCTTCGATTCTTTGACTAACCCTGTCTTCTCTGCTTCTCTGAATCAAATTTGCTCTGAGAGAACTTCTGCAGCTATGCATGTAAAGAAAGTTTCTCTCATTGTTACATGCAAAGTATAGAGCTTTTTACTTGAAGAATGAGGCTTCACCTTGAGCAGTTGTACACATACTGACATTTTCTGAATCTGACGCCTCTGGACCATGTCCTTACTCTCGATTTTGGGTTCGTTTTGCTTCCATTGTCTTTCATCCTTCATGGATATTGCCTTATCTTTACTGTTTGTCCCTATTCCTAAATTAGTAACTTGGAAGCCCTTCACCTCTGTATGTGTATGTTGTTGATTCTTTCTGAGCTCCGCTATCTCAGTACACATCATCCTCTTCAGTACACTCCTTCCTTATAGATTTGCACAATCTCAGCATATTTTGGTAGCCATTAAATATTTTTACAGGGGGAGCCATCCAAGGTGGAAACTTAGGAAGATCCTGAATGAACTTCTCCCATGTACATACTGAATATATAGCTACATATGGAACAATCCTCTCTGAAAAAGATCTGAAAACTAGCTGTACAGTTCCTTTACAACAAATGGTAAAAGAGACATACCAAGATAGGTAAGAGGAGCAAAGAAGTGGTCTTGCCAAACACCCAGCTTGCAGCGCAGTGACCACATTATGGTGGGATCTCACAAATCCAGAGCTTCTCCTCGAGGAGCAAGGGGTTCATACCCTACATCAGGCACCCCAACCCTTAGGACCTGCACCAGAGGTATGAGCCCCCACAATGTCTGGATTTGAAAACCAATGGGACTTAAGTCCAGGAGACCCAAAGGGCTATAGGGAACTGAGGTATTGCCCTTAAAGGGCTCACCTGCAGACTCACTCACCACAGGGTTCACCACAAAAGCAGCAATTTGAAAAGGCCCTAGGATACACATGAAGAAGATTTATGTGCTGCTCTTAAAGCAACTGCCAGAAGGCTAAGGGCCTGTTTGGAATCTCTCTCAGGGGACAGATGTGCGGGCTGGCACCACTTGTGTGGTCCTCTCTACATTGCTAGTGTTGGTTGCCACATGCAGCCTTTCACTCTCCTGCTGCTTTGCTAAGCCCAGCAGAAGTTCCCCAGCCCTGCATTTTCCTGTGGCCTCACTAAAGCCAGTGGGCATGACAATCCATACAGGGAACACTTCTTAATCACCTGGCTCTGGTGGCTATCAGGGACGGGTTTGCATTCCTGGGTCCCACAGAAAAATACAAATTGAAGAGACAGTTCTCAGAAGGCTACCACCTCCTGGGCACTACACAGACAGCAGTCAGAAACACAGCCCCACTTGTTCTGTGAAACGAGTCTCACCCAAGAGACAACTCTAGATCATCTGGACCAGAGGACAGTAGGATTTAAGATTACAGTCCCACAGAACTATGTATATTTGCATACTTTAAAAGCTTCTGCCTGAGGGTCTGGCTTCCAATCAGTCTGAAACTGACTGAGACTCCTCCCTTTGGAACACTGAGGAGTCTTGGCTCACCCTCAAACATTGAACCTGTAACAGTAAATCATACTGCTTAGACAATCACAGATGTTTGAGAGACAACCAAGATCTAAGGCAAGGATGAACTATAAGGTTCATCTTCTACAAGGACATTCCTTCAGGACTATGAGAGTTAGCTGTTTCACCTAATACATGGAAATAAATACAAGGGTGAAGCAAAATGAAGACACAAAAGAATATGTTCCAAATGTAATAACAAGAGGAAACCTCAGGAAAAATAAACCTTAATGAAATTAAAGTAAGTAATTTACCTCATAAAGATTTCAAAATAGTGGTCATAAACATGCTCATTGAACTTGGGAGGAGAATGGATGAACACAAAGAGAAACACAACAAAAAGATACAATGATATAAGATAGTACCAAACACAAGTCACAGAGCTGAGTAATACAATAACTGGACTAAAAAATACATCAAGGGGTTTCAATAGAAGACTAGATAAAGCAAAAAAAGCATCCATGACCTGGAAGACAGGGCAGTAGATCCAAAGAGCAAAAATTTAAAATAATAATAATAATTGTAATAGTGAAGGTAGCTTAAGGGACCTATGGGACATTGTCAACTGGAACAACATTTATATTGTAGAGGTCCCAGAAGGCAAATAGAGAGAGAAAGGGGCAGAAAAATTAGCTATTGAAAACTTCCCTAACCTGGGGAAGCAAACAGATATCTAATCCAGAGAGTTCAAAATAAGACAAACCCAAAGAGATCCACACCAAGACACATTATAATTAAAATGTCAAAAGAGAAAGAGAAAATCTTAAAAGCAACAAGAGAAAATCAACTTGTTTTGTATGAAGGAATCCCCATAAGACTATCAACAGATTTTTCAGCAGAAACTTTTCAGGCCAGAAGAGGGTGGCATGACATACTTGAAGTGCTGAAAGAAAAAAAATAAGTAAATAAAAAATTACAACCAAGAATACAACCTAGCAAGAGTTCAATTCGTTCAGAACTGAAGGAGACAGAGTTTCCCAAACAAGCAAAAAGTAAAGGAGCTCATTACTGCTAAACTGGCCTTACAAGAAATGTCAAAGTGTCTTCTTTAAGCTGAAAAGAAAGGGCACTGATTAGTAACAAGAAAGCACATAAAAATAAAAACCTCACTGGTAGAGGTAAACATATAGTAAAGATAGTGGATTAACCACTTATAGAGCTAGTATGAATGTTAAAAAAAAAGTAGAAAAAATAACTATATCTACAATAACTAGTCAAGTAATACACAAATAAAAAGATGTAAAATGTGACTTTAAGCATAAAATGTGAGGATTAGTAAAAACGTAGAGTTTTAGAATGTGTTTAAACTTAATTTGCTATCAACTTAAAATAGGCAGTTATATATATATATATATATATATATATACATATATATATATATACACATATATATATGTATATATGCTGTTATATGTGAGCCTCACATTCCACAAAGCAAAACCCTATCATAGATCCACAAAAGATAATTATAAAGGAATCTCAGCATAACACTAAGGAATCTTAAGAAAGAAGAATGCAGCTGGAGGCATCATGTTCTCTGATTTTGAACTATACTACAAAGCTATAGTAATCAAAACAGTAGGTACTGGCATAAAAATTTAATCAATGTAATACGACTGAGAACCCAGAACTAAACCAATGCATGTATTGTCAATTACTTTATGACAAAGGAGCCAAAAATACATTCGAGAAAGGGCAGTCTTTTCAATATGGTGCTGGAAAAACTGGACAGCTACATGCATGCAAATAATAAACCTGGACCACTACCATACAACATACACAAAAATTAACACAAAATGGGTTAAAGACTTGAATGTAAGACCTGAAACCATAAACTCCTAGAAGAAAACACAGACGATAAGCTCATTGCATCATTCTAGGCAATATTTTTTTGGATCTGACTCCAAAAGCAATGGCAAAAAAGCAAAAATAAACAAGTTGGACCCATCAAACTAAGAAGCTTCTGCACAAAAAAAGAAATGATCAACAAAATGACAAAGCAACCTGAAGAATGAGAGAAAGTGTTTGCAAGTCATACAGCTGGTAAGAGGTTAATATCCAAAATATATATTTAAAAATCTAATTAAAAAGTGGGCAGAGGAGCAGAATAGACATTTTTCCAAAGAAGACAAACGGATGGCAAACAGGTCCATGAAACAATGATCAAGATCACTGATCATCAAGGAAATGCAAGTCAAAACCACAGCAAAATATCACCTCACACTTATCAGAAAGGCTATTATCAAAAAAACAAGAAATAATGTGTTGGTGAGGATGTGGAGAAAAGGAAACCATTGTGCACTGTTGATAGGAAGGTAGATTGGTGCAGCCACTATGGCAAACAGTATGAAGGCTCCTCAAAAAAAGAAAATTCAAAAATAACTACCATAAGATCCAGCAATTCTGCTTCTAGGTATTTATCCAAAACAACAAAAACAAGGACAACAACACTACTTTGAAATGATATATTCATTGCAGCATTATTTAAAATAGCCAAGATATGGAAACTACCTAAATGTTCACAGATGAATGAATGGAGAAAGAAGATGTGATATGTATGTATGTATGTATGTATATAATGAAATACTACTCAGCCATAAAAAATAATGAAATCTTGCCATTTGAGAAAACATTCATGGAATGTATGGACCTTGAGGGTGTTATGCTAAATGAAATAATCAGACAGAAGAAAACAAATATTGTGTGATTTCACTTATGGAATCTAAAATTTTAAAAAAAAATGGACTCAAAAGAAAAAAAAAATGAACAAACAAAGCAAAACTCATAGATACAAAGAAGAGATTGGTGGTTTCCAGAAGGGAGTGGATTTGGGGGATGGGTGAAATGATGAAGAGCATCAATACATACAAACTTCCAGTTATAAAATAAATAAATAAAGGTGATGTACAGCATGGTGACTACAGTCAATATGGTATTACGTATTTGAAAGTTGCTAATAGAGTAGATCTTAAAATTTCTCATCACAGGAAAAGGACAACAAAAATGTAACTTGTATGGTGATGGGTGGCAACTAGACTTAGAGTGGGGATCATTTTGCAGTGTATACAAATATTGAATCATTATGTTGTACACCTGAAAGCAATATAATATTAAATGGCAATTATACCTCAATTAAAAAAAACAAACAAACAAACTAGGAAACAAGCTGCTATCCATAGGGCAGGAGATGCAAAGGGAGAGGTTAAGGTTATTAAAACCTGGAGTTTTGGAGCCCAATCAATCGTCTGAGGAATGGGCTCGCTACCAGCTGGTATTCATACTTAAGGGGGTGTCTCCCAGATCTCTGAGATGGCTTCTCTGCCCTGCTTCTTGGTGGCTCCTCTAAAGGCCAGAGGAAGAAAAGGAGCTGGCAGAGCCTCGTCTGGGACTTCTAACAAATGGGTACTGTGTGGTTGGTCTGGCACCCTAGGAGCTCACAGGACAGCTTCTGGCTCCAGACTGTCAAGAAATAGGTGCTGGTCGGCCAGTGCTCATTCCTTTAAAGGACAGGATGAGACTGGTTCTGCTAGAATAAAAATAAAATCTACAAACTAGGTGTCAGGGGTTATGTTGATTTATTCCAGTGATAATGAACACATCCTTAACAGTCACTGAGCTTAGAGTTACCATCTGATGAACTGTACAATAATCCATAGTAATTTTCTAAAATAGATTCACCTTTTTTGATAGCCTAAAAGATACGTGCATTATTTCAAGTTTATGGTAGCACTAATACATGTGATTCCCCCAGGGATGAAGTATTCATTTTCATTTACTGTCCTAGTAGGAAATAGAAGTTCCTGAGCTTCTCAATATGAGTTTCCTACCATTTTCTGAGTACGTCAAGTCCAAATATCTGTTAAGGATCTGGGAAATAGCCACACAGTAGATTTACAGCTCTACATGGACCACTGTGGTTTGAACTCGGGTCAAAACACTGCTTATCACCTCATCACCATAAGCCTGCACTTTAACTGATGGACCACAGTGGTGTTTGGGGTCACAAGGTATTAGTATCAACTTAGAGTCAGTATGTACAGATAACTACGACCATCTGCATTCACATGGCTTAATTATCAGGATTCAAAATGAAAGTCCCTGCATCAATGAGACTTTGATATTTATTCTAGGAAATTCTTGCCCAGGTGGAGAAGATTGTAAATCAGAACATAATTTCACTGTTAGTTTTATCTGTGCAATAGACTGTTCAATCTGTTCTCTTTTCAGGACAACTCAGGTACCTTCAGACAATTGTTTCTCATCAAGACTCTTCCACAACTCGTGCTCACAGTGACCACCAAACTTGCTGTATCATGAATTTTAACCATTTCCAGTCATATCCTTGCATTATCAGAGCCACTTCAAACTACTCAAATACAGATCCTCAAACTATACACACCTATCCTTGATCTTCCCATTCTGAAACACTAAGATTCTGTCAAGACAGTGTTTAAGTTTACTACTTAAGTAATAAACTTGCCTTTGTTTGATCATAAACTATATATATATATACTGTCTTTACATTGTATATCTCTTCTACTTTTGCTGAAAATGTTTGTAGAGTCCTTCATCTGTTACCCCCACCTTCCACCTCATTCACCTGGTTGCTTTGGTGACGTCCTGGAAAAGAACAGGAAAAATATGACCTCGCATCACTCTGCTTGTATGAGAATCTGCAGATTAGGACCATTCAAAAGAAAGGACCAGAACTCCTTGCCTGGCAAATCAGCTTTAATAAATAGAATTCAAATTTGAAGCTCTATGTGTAAACGAATTAGTAATTTATATGTATTAATAACTAACTCAAATAGTAGACAAGGAGCCTTATACTTTATGTATGTTCGTATGTCTTATCTAATAATAATAATATAGGCATTATGACTTTAATATTTTTTATTTATCATGACATTGCAGCTCATAGAAAATCAGTTGACCAGCTTTATCTAATACTAATTTGCACAGCCAGATTTTGAGTCCATATCCAACTGGTTCCAAATGCATACCTATTTTTTTCTCCTTCCTTTTGCTTCTTCTACTACATGATGGTGAGAGTAACACATGAAAGTGCTTAAAGTCTTACGGACAAAGAAAAGGTGAAGGTTGTTTATACTTCAGAGAAGGACATTCTCCTGCTCAGAAAAGCTCTACTTCAGACCAAACCCATTAACATGCATGCTCCAGATAGTTGGATAATTAGTATCAAAATTTATTTCTGATTTATATTTGATTTGAAAGCCCACAAAAATTCCACATGCTTAGATTAAACCATAAAGTACAGCATACTAATGACAAAAATAGGTGTCGAAAGTTTAATATTAAACCATAATTCAGTTCAACATTTAGATAATACAATATTTTTTTCTAGTTCTTAAGCAACCCAGAAGTAGAAATACCAGTTTGGTGTCCACCAGTATAATAGGGAGATAACCTAGTTAAAGAAGTGCTGTTGGATGTGAAATCTATATATCATTGTTAAATACCAGCATTGTGTATATCATGAATTTCCTGGTACTTCAAAAAATATGTCTGGGCTCTTTATTAAGGAGGATGTAGTTTGCCATGTGTATATTTTTTGAAATCATATTCTGAACTAAAATTAGCTGACTATTCCAGTTAAGGTTTTCAAAAATATTACTCTTTGCCTTACTCTGGTACATACGTTATCACTCAACATAATAGGGTTTGTTTTTTTTTTCCCTCTTTCTTTTGCCTATAAAATGTTAAACTCCAAAGCTGTTATCAGTCATGTTTTCACTGTCGGTACTTTTTCATTCCTAAGCTTTCAAACGCTATCAGAGTCCATCAGAACTGAGGTATGAATTAAATTAAAGAACATTTTACTCATTCAATATCCATGATCTATTAATTCCTGTCCTCTCTGATCTTTCTACCTCATTTGGAGGATTACAGACAGTCGATTTAAGCATGGCATTGCTTTTTAGTTACTGGATTGGAAATCAGGCTTACATTAAAGAGACTCTTCTTTCTTTTGTGGAAAGGTGAAACTACAATTGATAATTCAAAATCAGGTACTTGCAACATTATTGGATTAGCAAACCAAGTAGATTGAAAAGAAACTGAAACAATTTAAACTAGATTGTTTGAATAAGTATATGTGGGGAATGGCAAGACAGATGGATAAATAAAAACAGATAATTAAACCCAAATACAAAAATAGGAAGAAAGGGATAGATAAAAGGCAGAGGCAAAGACTGACAAATAAAGAAAGAAAATGACAGAGAAAAGATAGTTGTTGAAATTGTTCCTCTGACATGTCCTCATTATTTAAACACTAAAAAATTTCCAAAGTGATTTCATTACTTTCGCCCCAGTTTCTCCAAATCTTTACCAACCCCCTCTTACTTCTGCAAGCATCAGTTTGTTTTCTGCAACACTGCCCCTCTCACCACCCATGATCTTTCTCAGATGGAATTATTAGCCTAATTTCAGCTTTTCTTCTCCCAGCAGTACTGCCCTCTGCTCTTCCCCAGTCCCAGGGAGGGGACTTCTTCTGTGGGGTCTATACCTTGTACCTAATGTAGAACAGGGATCCACATAAGAGTTGGCACTGGAGGAAGGGTCAAATTTTGGAGGCAACAACTTGCACCAATCAGGCTGATATTTGTCTTGCTTGGGAAAGGATTCTTCTGTGAACTAAAGTCATTCTCCTTGAGACAGGATTTCAATAAGCTATAATAATGGGCATTGGGAGAAATGGGGAAAGACACAGTGTAAAAGTGGAGCAAAGACTCATGGAGTATCAAGTTGCCTTCAATTGATAAGACCAAGGAATGAAATCAGGGCTGAAAATGGGCATTTAAGCAAATAGGAATTGTCTCGGCATTAGAGGAGAGTTGGGAAAAGGGTGGAGTTGGAGGGGATGAAGACAAAGAATAAGGGAAGACACACAGGATGCAAAGAATCATGGTGACAACAGCCTGGTTAAATCAGATTTTGGGGTGTGTCTGCTTAATTAAGGACAAAGGTTCTCAACAGCTACATCTTCCCTTCCCACCCCGACAACCTCAATATCCCTGCTTGAAGTTAGAAGGCTTAAGCTAGGAGAGGCCTAGCAGATGTTTTCTCCTACTGTTATGCTCTGCAAGTGCACGGTTTGTAGGTAAGGGTAGATTGGCAACTGAGGATCATTGCCAAGTCATTCCCCTGGCAGAAGTAAGAAAGGTCACAGGGCCTGTCTCTGGAAATGCCTAACATCTTTTTACAATAATAAGGTGTTTGTTTGGTCTACAGCCATGACTCATAGCTCATTTGGGATTCTCTAGCTGCCTGGCCCCACAAAGGTAAGACTTTGAAAGGGTTTAATAGTGGAATGCCTCAGTCTTTGTGACTTGTACACACCAATTTGAACAGGCTGAAAGTAAATTCACAAAGACTGGAAGTTGGTAAGCATTTCAAGCCTGTGAAACGTCTATGGCCAGAGCTCTAAGGAAAGCATGATATTAACCTGTCTATGTAGTGCAAGGAGTCATGAATATTTTACAACCTGGTGTTACTGTATAAATAAATGTTTATTGAATGCAATTGAAAGAGTGGTAATAAATGTAAAGGAGCAGGTAATGTTTGCAGAGTTCTAAACTGGCTCCTATGAATTAAACAAAACCTCTTTCGTTCAGCGGTGCAGGGCATCAGCAGGATCAGAAGACATTGTTAAATAGGTTAAACAGAAGACTGACTCTATGGTATATGTTCTTCTCTTATGGAATTAAAGTTACCTGTGAGAAAGCATTTGTTCCTACCCTAGGCTCTCACAAATGCCAAGAGTTCGGGCAGGAGTGAACACGCCAGGCCACCTTCACACTGCCGCTCTCCTAATTCCTTCCAACATTTGTAAATGAAGTCTGGATAAAGGGCATTTTACAAACAAGTATTGATGTGGGAGAAAGAAGCAGGTCACTGAGACAATCAATGCACAGTGACAGTCAGAGGACCCTGGACATGAGATGGATGTTTTCTCTGATACAGTTCTTGGTGACACCTGCATTTGATATTGCCTAAGAATGCTCCATAAACTCATGCACTTTGAGCATCAGGTAGCACTTTAATCTCTTCCTACATCTGCTCTGCAGGATCATTCCCAGTATCTCAGGGATAGGGAGCTCGATGAAAAGAAATATCCTCCTTCAAACATAAGAATGTAAGAGTGGCTAGGCTAACCCATGGAGAGGTTAAATCAATGAACAGAACTGCTTGAGAGAGACCTACATTTCCAACAAAATGTCTCACATGGATGGGCGTCTTCTTGTTCTCCAGACTCTTTTTTTCTCACTGAGTGTTGTGAAGAGGAGGTCTCTCAGGCTTTTATTCCTTTCTAGCATTTCACATCTTTCAATATGGGTCTAAGGCTCAGAAATGCTCAGTTGCTGTTCTCAGGTGTCTTAGAGAATAGTTTGAAGTACATTTTGAACTCATGTTGACCTAAACCATTTGAAAGGATTTCTGACAGGTTTAGAGCATGCCAGTGGACAGAGTGATGACTGATGCCTTTCTACTGCCTGTGATATGGAAGAGGCAGAGCCTGCAAAATAAGGTGATCTGAGCTTGAATCATTATTCAGTGCTCCTTTTTAGCTACGTGATATGGGACAAACTATCTTATCTCACAGCATCAATTTACTCACTTGCAAAGTGCATAATTATTCATGTCATTATTAATGTTGTTAAATTTAAAAATAGAAGTGAAACATCTCCTGGACTCTTACCTTCTAGACAATGAGCAATAGCTGTAACCATCACCATGCCACTTTCCCCTTATCTCCTCTGTCTCTTTCCTCACCTTCCTTCTTCTGTGACTTCTCATAGATCTAACCCAAGACAGACTCCAAATTAAAAAAATGCATAGACAGAGAGAAAAGTATCATCTACCTAGGTACTGTTGTGTAAGAACGAGTATAATATACAATAATTTAGCAAGATTATATAATACACCCAGGAAACCTAACTTCATTTTTTTGCTTTTTTTCTCTCAATCAGGTTTGTCTCAATATATTTTTTAAATTTTTTCTTCATCAAACTTCCCATTTTTGAGGCAAGTGCTTTTGAGTGAAGATCCTTTATTTCTAGTCAAATTTCCACAACACTCAGAAATATGTTTTCCTAGTTCTGTTTTTTACATATTTATATATTATTGTATATTTCTAGTTATGTGAAATTTTTATCACTAAAAGGTAAAATTTTTTATCCTAAGAAATTACACGATGTCCTTCTCAAGAGGTATGGCCAAGACAATGGAGTACGAAGACACTGAGCTCACCTCCCCCCATGGACACACCGAAAATACAACTGACAGAGCAACTATGTATGAGAACGACCCAGAGACTAGCAGAAAAGATTTTCCACAACTAAAGATATAAAGAACGAACCACAATGAGACAGGTAGGATGAATGGAGACGCAGTATAGTGAAGACCCCCACCCCCAGGTAGGCAACACACAGACAGGAGAGAAATCACAATTGCAGAGGCTCTCTTCCAGGAGCAAGGGGTCTGAGCCCCACGTCAGGCTCTCCAGGCAGGGGCCCCTGCACCAGCAAGATGAGCCTCCAGAATGTAAGGCTTTGAAGGCCAGCAGGGCTTGCCTAATGGAGAGCTCTGTAGACTGTACGAAACTAAGACTACAGTCTTAAAGGGTCTACACAAAGTGTCACACATGTTGAGTCTCAGCACGACACAGTAGTTTGAAAGCAGTTTGGGTCAGATCCACTTTCTGATCTTGGAGAGCATCCGCGGAGGCAGGAGGTAGTTGGAACTTCTTATGGGGTCATAAATGCTGGTGACAGCCATTTTTGGAAGCAGATTACACCACAAGGACACTGGTGCTCACAAGTGCCATTTTAGAGTTATCCCTCTAGCCTCTTAATTCTGGGGGTTTATCAATCCACCAGCAGGCCAGTACCAACCCTGGCCCCACTAGGCCCACAGCCAGCTGCCCCAGGAAATGGCTCCACCCACCAGAAAGCTAGCACAAACCTCTGGACTGCCTAGAGGTAAATCTAACCAAGGAAGTAAAAGACCTGTACTTGCAAAACTATATGATATTGATAAAAGACAATGAAGAAATTGTCCCCTTAATGATGTCTACATCCTAATTTCCAGAACCTGTGGAGAGGTCAGATACATTGCAAAGGAGAATTAAGGTTTCTAATCATTTGACTTTCAGACAGGGAGATTCTCCTTTATTATGCAGGTGGTCACAATATAATCAACAGAGCCTTTATAAGTGGAAGAGAGAATCGGAGGGAGAATCAGATATATGGCAGCATGGAAAGGACTTACGGATGATGCTGGTTTGAAGATGGAGGGATGGGGCCAGGAGCCAGGTTATGCAGTTGGCCTCCACTTGCTGCAGAGAATAATGAACAAATTATTTGCTAGATCCTCGGCCAAGAAATGCACACTTACCCACTGAGATCTATGTCAGACTTCCCGTCTACAGAACTGGAAGAAAGTAACTCTGTGTGGTTTTAAGCCACCAAGTTTGTGGTAATTTGTTACAGCAGCAGTAGAAAACTAATACAGAATGCACAGTATAATCAGGAGGTACAGAAAATATACAACTATAATGACTTCACAAAATGACATGGCAGACTGAGATATCCTAGTACTTGAGGGAAGTACTTCAAAAGAAGCCTGTGCTCTCTTTCACAGAACAGTTGCAACAAACGATAAAAGGAACATTTATATAGGCATGACTGGAATAAATTTCTATCATATTAAGAAGATATAAATAGAATTATATTTCATGATAATTATAACTTACATTTATATTCATATATATTTATGTTTATAGTTATCTTAGTCCAATATAAATAGAATAGATACTACAATTATTTAGTATAATATTTATTTTTAATGTATTTGAATATTTATCATTAAAATAAGTATAATGATAATATGTAATGAAATACATATTCTATTATACATATACAAGTATAGGTATATATTATATAAATAATAAATATTTACCTATAACATGTTATTTATAGTATTCACATATGGTGTACAAATTTATAAATAAGATGATTATAATTATTTTATACAATAGCCAAATTTGCAGAGACCACATAGTCTAATGAGAGAAATAAAACTATCACTGTCAAGTAAACATCTCATTATAGTAAAAATAATTGGATAATTTTTTTTCTGCTGGATATATTTCCAGAATACTTTAGTTTATTTAAAAAAAAACAGTCTTCACACTATAAGATACTTAGAGAAGATTTAATGACTGTCATCAATTTAATACTATTAGGAAAATTGTTTTATACTTTTCATTTGCAGACCACCACAAATTTCTATGTACCTCACTTTTTAACCTAACACCTTGCATTCAGAAGATAAACCTATGAAACCAGAATACACAGAATGTTTCAATTGCATGGTGCGATTCTAAGATAATAAACGTTCCTAGTGTCTTCCAAGTGTTCAATGCAAAATAAAGAGAAAAATCTAGAGACATTTCTGGCTAACAAAATTATAATAAGAATCATTGTAATAAGAGTAAATGTAGAGAGTAAATCGATGAGGTTTGATAGCTGTGAATTTAATTACAGGATATATCTTCATGGAATTCAGATAAGTAATCATTTAAAATTTTTCATCAATATTTACATATCCAAAAATGTATATTTCTTGGATTTTTTAATTTATAATTTTATAATTGAATATATTAAGGTAAGATGTGTACATTTGGGGAGGAAAAAAAGTTTGTATGGCTAAGCCATAAGTATCAGGTTGCTAAAAGTTTTCTCAGAATTTGCTTTAACATAGTATTTATCATTGTGTAAATTGAATGTTCAATGTAGACAATCTCAAGACACAGAAAGGACACCAAAAGAAAATGGAAATTACTATAATTTTGAAATACTGAAAAATATTCAAACTCAATATTTTGATGTTTATTTTATATTTCTAAAGAGTTCATACTGATCCTACTACATCTTAATTAATCATACATTTTTAGACATTCAGGCTGTTCTCTTTAAAAGAAAAAAATATTGCAAAATATTGACAGTGAATTTCAAACTCTTTCTACAAGAAATATTTGTACATGTCCATATACTTGTAAATTCAACACTTAAATATTGTTATTAATTTCTCTAAATGTTTTATTTTGTTAAATTTTTGCTCATATCCCTCATCCATTTTTCTATTGAGATTTTTCATGCTTTTGGTTTGTTAGAAATTTTAATAATATTTTTATGTTTATGGATGTTGTGAGGGTTTTCTGAAGTATTAAATATACATGGATTTTGGGTGTTTTAAAACATATAATTTAATATCCTTATGTACACTTAAGTAAAAATAATAACTATGCTTTTTTGTGTTTTGCATTTATTTCCATTTATTCTTTTAATTAGTTTATTTAATAAAACATTTATTTACAGTTGTGTATATTTTTTCGTGTGTATGTGTGTAGAGAGAGAAAAAGACAAAGAAAGAGAGAGACAGACAGGTAGAGAGAGAGAGACACAGAGAGAGAAAGAGAGAGACTTTACATGAAGCCAAACCTGGTGAATAAGGCAAATCCTGCCATCCAGGTACTTATGCTTTATTTCTGGGTTATTTTTTTTTATTTTTATTTTTTAACATCTTCATTGGAGTATAATTGTTTTACAATGGTGTGTTAGTTTCTACTTTATAACAAAGTGAATCAGTTATACATATACATATGTTCCCATATCTCTTCCCTCTTGCATCTCTCTCCCTCCCACCCTCCTTATCTCACCCCTCTAGGTGGTCACAAAGCACAGAGCTGATCTCCCTGTGCTATGCGGTTGCTTCCCACTAGTTATCTATTTTACGTTTGGTAGTGTATATATGTCCATGACACTCTCTCACTTTGTCACATCTTACCCTTCTCCCTCCCCATAGCCTCAAGTCCATTCTCTAGTAGGTCTGTGTCTTTATTCTTGTCTTGCCACTAGGTTCTTCATGACCTTTTTTTTTTTTTCCCTTAGATTCCATATATATATGTTAGCATACTGTATTTGTTTTTCTCTTTCTGACTTACTTCACTCTGTATGACAGACTCTAACTCCATCCACCTCACTACAAATAACTCAATTTCATTTCTTTTTATGGCTGAGTAACATTCCATTGTATATATGTGCCACATCTTTTTTATCCATTCATCTGATGATGGACACTTAGGTTGCTTCCATGTCCTGGCTATTGTAAAGAGAGCTGCAATGAACATTTTGGTACATGACTCTTTTGGAATTATGGTTTTCTCAGGGTATATGCCCAGTAGTGGGATTGCTGGGTCATATGGTAGTTCTATTTTTAGTTTTTTAAGGAACCTTCATACTGTTCTCCATAGTGGCTGTATTAATTTACATTCCCACCAACAATGCAAGAGTGTTCCCTTTTCTCCACACCCTCTCCAGCATTTATTGTTTCTAGATTTTTTGATGAAGGCCATTCTGACCGGTGTGAGATGAAATCTCATTGTAGTTTTGATTTGCATTTCTCTAATGATTAATGATATTGAGGATTCTTTCATGTGTTTGTTGGCAATCTGTATATTTTCTTTGGAGAAATGTCTATTTAGGTCTTCTGCCCATTTTTGGATTGGGTTGTTTGTTTTTTTGATATTGAGCTGCATGAGCTGCTTGTAAATTTTGGAGATTAATCCTTTGTCAGTTGCTTCATTTGAAAATATTTTCTCCCATTCTGAGGGTTGTCTTTTGGTCTTGTTTATGGTTTCCTTTGCTGTGCAAAAGCTTTTAAGATTCATTAGGTCCCATTTGTTTATTTGTGTTTTTATTTCCATTTCTCTAGGAGGTGGGTCAAAAAGGATCTTGCTGTGATTTATGTCATAGAGTGTTCTGCCTATGTTTTCCTCTAAGAGTTTGACAGTGTTTGGCCTTACATTTAGGTCTTTAATCCATTTTGAGTTTATTTTTGTGTATAGTGTTAGGGAGTGTTCTAATTTCATTCTTTTACATGTACCTGTCCAGTTTTCCCAGCACCACTTATTGAAGAGGCTGTCTTTTCTCCACTGTATATGCTTGCCTCCTTTGTCAAAGATAAGGTGACCATATGTGTGTGGGTTTATCTCTGGGCTTTCTATCCTGTTCCATTGATCTATATTTCTGTTTTTGTGCCAGTACCATACTGTCTTGATTATTGTAGCTTTGTAGTATAGTCTGAGGTCAGGGAGCCTGATTCCTCCAGCTCCATTTTTCATTCTCAAGATTGTTTTGGCTATTCGGGGTCTTTTGTGTTTCCATACAAATTGTGAATTTTTTTTTCTAGTTCTGTGAAAAATGCCAGTGGTAGTTTGATAGGGATTGCATTGAATCTGTAGATTGCTTTGGGTAGTAGAGTCATTTTCACAATGTTGATTCTTCCAATCCAAGAACATGGTATATCTCTCCATCTATTTGTATCATCTTTAATTTCTTTCATCAGTGTCTTATAATTTTCTGCATACAGGTCTTTTTTCTCCTTAGGTAGGTTTATTCCTAGATATTTTATTCTTTTTGTTGCGATGGTAAATGAGAGTGTTTTCTTAATTTCACTTTCAGTGTTTTCATCATTAGTGTATAGGAATGAAAGATATTTCTGTGCATTAATTTTGTATCCTCCTACTTTACCAAATTCATTTATTAGCACTAGTAGTTTTCTGGTAGCATCTTTAGGATTCTCTATGTATAGTATCATGTCATCTGCAAACAGTGACAGCTTTACTTCTAAGATCAGATCAGAAATAAATGGAAAAGAAATGAAGGAAACAATAGCAAAGATCAATAAAACTAAAAGCTGGTTCTTTGAGAAGATAAACGAAATTGATAAACCATTAGCCAGACTCATCAAGAAAAAAAGGGAGAAGACTCAAATCAATAGAATTAGAAATGAAAAAGGAGAAGTAACCACTGGCACTGCAGAAATACAAACGATCATGAGAGATTACTATAAGCAACTCTATGCCAATAAAATGGACAACCTGGAAGAAATGGACAGATTCTTAGAAATACACAACCTGCCGAGACTGAACCAGGAAGAAATAGAAAATATGAACAGACCAATCACAAGCACTGAAATTGAAACTGTGATTAAAAATCTTCCAACACACAAAAGCCCAGGACCAGATGGCTTCACAGGCGAATTCTATCAAACATTTAGAGAAGAGCTAACACCTATCCCTCTCAAACTCTTCCAAAATATTGCAGAGGGAGAAACACTCCCCAACTCATTCTACAAGGACACCATTACCCTGATACCAAAACCAGACAAAGATGTCACAAAGAAAGAAAACTGCAGGCCAATATCACTGATGAACATAGATGCAAAACTCCTCAACAAAATACTAGCAAACAGAATCCAACAGCACATTAAAAGGATCATACACCATGATCAAGTGAAGTTTATTCCAGGAATGCAAGGATTCTTCAATATATGCAAACCAATCAACGTGATACACCATATTAACAAATTGAAGGAGAAAAACCATATGATCATCTCAATAGATGCAGAAAAAGCTTTCAACAAAATTCAACACCCATTTATGATAAAAGCCCTGCAGAAAGTAGGCATAGAGGGAACTTTCCTCAACTTAATAAAGGCCATATATGACAAACCCACAGCCAACATCATCCTTAATGGTGAAAAACTGTAACCATTTCCACTAAGATCAGGAACAAGACAAGGTTGCCCACTCTCACCACTATTATTCAACATAGTTTTGGAAGTGTTAGCCACAGCAATCAGAGAAGAAAAAGAAATAAAAGGAATTCAAATTGGAAAAGAAGAAGTAAAACTGTCACTGTTTGCAGATGACATGCCATTCTTGAAACATATCTTGTGGACTTTGGCACTCTCATATCCTACATTCCTGAAATTCTGGCACTATCTACCACATTCTCCTACATTCAAATAATCCCTTTCTCCCCCAAATCCTGATGATGACAATCAATCATAACACCTTTTTTTTTTTTTTTTTTTACCCAGGAGATATATGTGTGGGGTATCTGCACTAAAGGCATCCAATCTAGCAAGGATAAATAACACAGGAGTTACATTTATTATAGTAGCAATTATGCCAGGTTTGCAAATATTTTATCCAGTTTTTATTTCTCACTTAGGATCTGTGACTGACTGGACTTAACATTTTATGGTAGTGACACTAAACTTTCCATTTGACTTTGGATGATATTTATTAACAAGTATTCAACACGCTGGTGTTTATTTTGGTTTGAGATCTTGACTTTCTTCCCTACAGTGTAATTTGTTCTCATGTACCTTCCAGCGAATAGTACAATCTACCGTTACAACTCTTGGAATCAGATAATAAAATGACCTGCAGGTCAATGCGGTAAAGACATTGTGACATTGACTGATACTTTAATAGCTTGTGAAGACTTCTTGTGAATAGAATCACTTGAAATGTTCTTTCCTCAGCACTTTACATTCTTCTTTTTAGTTTGAGATACTGAGTTCATGGGGGTATCAACATTACTTAAGTGTGAGCCTTCCTTTTCAATTAAATGGTGTTTGATAATATTTTGCCTTAACAGATACAGTATCAGTAAAATGTTCAGAGGGCTTGGAGAAGATATTTCCTTAACTTTTGTGTTTATTTTAAAATGTTTGAAATTATAAACTAAATTGAACCTAGTAATTCACACACACACACCCCCCACCATGGACAAAGCTTGCTCCTCTTTTAAAATGCACTTTGGATGCTAAAGTCCATGGGAAACATCCTTTACGGGTTTCCAGTCTCCCTAGAAGAGTTTCCTCATCCTTTATGTTTCTCTAGTACTTTCTCAAGACTCTAGTCTCCTGGAATTACGTATGGACTCAATGTTACTCCTCTCTTGATCCTCATTCCAACACAATACCTAGCACTCAGTGAGTGCTCCATTAATTCTAAGTCCCTATTTTCAACTGCATACAGTTTTCTTTTTGACTTGGGTTAAAGCATGCCTGGCATTGAATTATGTCATCTAAATTTAAAATCAGTAAAATCACTTATATTCTGAGTTTAGTATTTATGAAGCTACTTTATTAAAACATTTTTTGAATAACTAAATAAAATGACAAAAATACAGCAGCAAAAGCTGCATTTATTATATAGTTTCCTATTTCAGCATGCTTTCCACTGAAATATGGAAAGATTTATATCATTTTGTTAAGTTCCTCAATATGAGCAGGATTTTAGTAATATACTGAGATAACTTCTGAGGTTGAATTTTCATGTATTTGAAAGGTGGTAAACTATGCCACCCCAAAAATATGTTACATTGGCATAAGGATTATTTTGAGCTGAAGGCAACAAGGAAGAAACAGATACAAGAAAAGATCCCTGCCCTCCCTCTATTTGACTTAAGACAAAAATTGTCAAAGGTGTTCCTCCTCTCCTCTCTACCAGGTAGGACAAAATTTAATCACGGGAGAAAACTTTAGATTCTATCACCTTGGAAATGGCAGCAGAGAAATCTACATGTCTCTACAAAGTTATTGCTTTATGTTGAAGTTGCTATATAAGCCTGAATTCTAAGCTACCTCTTTGAGTTACTCATTTTCCCCTGGGTATCTCCCACATATACAAGGTATACATATTAGTAATCTTCTTTTTGTTTGTTTGTCTTTTTAAAAAAATAGTATTTAATTAATTAATTAATTTATTTATTTATTTATTTATTTATTTATTTTTGGCTGCGTTGGGTCTTCATTGTTGCATGTGGGCTTTCTCTAGTTGCAGTGAGCATGGGCTACTCTTCGTTGCGGTGCACGGGCTTCTCATTGCGGTGGCTTCTCTTGTTGCTGAGCACGGGCTCTAGGCATGTGGTCTTCAGTAGTTGTGGTGCATGGGCTCTGTAGTGGTGGCTCATGGGCTCTAGAGTGCAGGCTCAGTAGTTGTGGTGCACGGGCTCAGTTGTTCCATGGCACATGGGGTCTTCCCAGACCAGGGCTCGAACCTGTGTCCCCTGTATTGGCAGGCAGATTCTTAACCACTGTGCCACCAGGGAAGTCCCAGTAATCTTTCTGTTTTCCTCTTGTTAATATGTCTTTTGTTATTGTGTCCCCAGCCAAAACTTCAAAAGGGTAGAAGAATAATTATTGTTTTCTCATCTACATTTCCTAATTTTCTAAAATATTAGTCTGTTAACCCAGCTTTTCAAAGAGGTTCAACTGGCCAAGAGAATTAAAAAAAAAAAAAAAGTTTAAATAGTTAATTCCTATTGACACAAGTAATATTATTTTATTCAACCTATTTGGGACACCTAATTTTACTGACTCTGACACCATTGTCTCACTTTTTAAAACTTTTAAGCTCTAACTTTTGCTTCCAGAATGTCTTGTTCCTCTACATATGTTAATTTATTTCTTAATCTCCCTTACTGGTCACCATACCTGATTCTCTCCTTCCCTCAAACTCATTGGACCCTCTGTAGATCTTTTCTTTCTATACAATCAACTCTTTGGAAAGAAAATATATGTACATACTCTTAACTACCATAATCCTCAAGGCTACCTGAAAGTATTACTAATGTTTTTATTGTCTACACCATCATTCATTTATGCACATATGCTTGTTTTCATGCTCTATGCCAGAAATAAACTTCATAACATTTCAATACTGGCCATGTAGAAAAATTAACTCATTACCCTTTGCTTAAATTCTGTATGTTGGAATTGTTCTAATTCAATTTCCCAATTGTTGATTTTATGATTTTTCAGGATAATAAAGGATCTGGTAGCTTCCAATGGACTTACATGGAAGAATACTGTTTTTTCTTTCCCATGGTGAAAAAGGAAATATGGTGTTTAAGATTCTAAGCTTTGATAGAAAAAGCCCAGGCGCTGACAAATTTTCTCAAGTGTTATTTGTTTTCCCTAAATACATAGGGATACTTACTATAATGAAAAATGAGCACTTTGCAGACCAATTCCCCCACAGCTTTGTCCATGGAAGAGTACAGGTATGAATATGCTCAAACAATATAAAATGACTTTGAAAAGCCAATGGAACAAAAGTTGCTGTACAATATTTGTACAGGAGAAACAACTTTCAGTTACTCATTTTAGATTCCTGGCTGGAGCTCTGTAACAAAAGACAGATTAACAGGAGAAAAACAAAGAGAAGTTTATTAACATGAACATCTCAGATATACATGAGAGAAACTCAGGGATGAGTAACTCTAAAAAGTGGCTTGAATTTAGGAGTATTTAGCATCATAACAAAAGTACACTTTTAGAGAAGTGGCAAAACAAAGGAAAGGGACCTTGAGTTTTTAGGGTCAGCAAATTGTGGGAAGACAATATATGGGAAACCAACTGTAGATAAAGTCTAGTTTGTAATGTGTGCTGTGTAGATTCCTCTGGTGCCCTCTGTAGGCTAGTAAGGGTCTAAAGTTGTCTCAGGTGATGACGTTTTGTCCTTCCTGATAGAGAGAGGAGGAGAGGCATTTCTGTAAATTTATGTTCTGCTCAGAGGCAAATAGAAGGCAGAGGGCTTTTCTTGTGTTTGCTGCTTCTTGATTGTCTTCAGTTCAAAATAATTCTATGTCAAAGAGATATATTTTGGGGAGACATATTCTGATTTCCTTTATATTGTTATATGAATGAAAGGGATGTTTTCCGGACTGGTGAGTTGAGTAACCTGTGTGTGTGTGTGTGTGTGCATGTATGTGTGTGTCTCTGTGTATGTCTTTATGTGTACGTATATGTTTGTGCAAAAAAAAAAAAAAAAAAACAGAGATTAAAAATATTTACATGAAGACCTGACTGTTCCTGGTGTTCCTGGAGTCTGTCCTCTGGTGGTTTGGGAGAACCCACTCAGCAGACATTCTCATTTCTTCTTATTCTCAGTGGCATCTAGATCCACTGATCACCTAAGTTCTTGACTCTAAGTAGGTTGCACTATCCTCTTTCATACCCATTTTCAAAAACTTTACCTTTAATAAATCATAATAATTATATACTTAACCACCCCATCTTCATGGTGTGTCATTCTATGAATTTTTTTAACCCAGATTTTCCCAAGTCATAACAACCACTTGGACACAAAATATTTTTATAATTATCATTAACAAAAATAAGGAAACAAGATTTTATTAAAATTTTCGGGTCTCCTGTCCTAAGGGTAGGACTCCTACCCTTCCAAGATACTCCCTGAGAGAGCCTGAAAGACACAGAATAAGTATTTATATATTCAGTACAAGAATATCTCCAAATATACTCTTCCAATTAAGTCACATCTTTTGACAAGCACATCTTTAGAAACTAACATCTTCCTAAGAGTAATTTAGTCAAGTAATAGGATTGCCTAAAATCTAATTGAATTCTACAATATTCGGTAGGAGCCTGAGACAGTCCAGGAGCATTAGAAACTATCAAGTATAGACTCAGACAGGCTTACAGGTAGGTTATTCAGTGGATTCTAAGGCTGAGCTGCAGTCATCACCTGATTGCATGGGAGGGGTAGGGATTGAAGAGGGCAGACCTGGAGGTTGGTCCCCCCTGTTAGTAAGTTCTAAAGATGGAGAAGTACGGTCCCTGAATCACGTTTTGCCTCGTCTCTCTCTCTTGGGGCAACAAGGCAATCAGAACTTTGAGAAACCATTCTCATTGAATTATTCACTCATAGTTTCAATCAGCATTAACTAAATCCTTACCATCCACCAGGTTCCCAGCCTGTGGATCAGCATACATGGATAGGAGAGGTAGAAATGTAGTGAGTGTCTATCTTAGAATCTGGCTCTGGACTGTTTGTGGAAAGCGATTTCCACCTTGCCTTGTTTTTCAGTTTTGTTTTTACCTAGATGTTTGTTTTGCCAAGGAATACTTTGAGTATTCATTCTTAACTTTTTAGCTGTGTTCTTGGGGTATTTATGTTGTCTTGATTAATACGATTGTATATGTTATTAACAATATTATAGTTGTTGATTTGTTCTGCTATCCAAATCTCTAAACGTCTATCTCCTGTAATTGGAAATGTGCCAGCAATCCAACTAACAAAGAATTAAGAGAGAGAGTGGGGAAGTTCAGAAGTGTTGGTGGTGAAAGATAGGAGGTCTCCTTGGCTTCCTGTCTCTGATGCTGGAGTCTGAGAGGATGGTGATCGTAATGAATTTGTTTTAAACATGCTGAGTTTAAGGAGCTGTCCATACGAAGCTGCAAGAATCCTGGACTACAGACATGGACTTCCAGAATTTGCCATAGTTTCCAAGCTTCATCCTTTCTTCTTCCTTCAAATTCCCCTTCTGAGCTGCTACTGTACATTGTTGTTTCATGTAGTTTAGGAGCAAGATGTAGTTCTTGTTGTAATACATCTTAAAAGTTACACAGTAAGCAAAGTAATGAATAAATAGAATTAATTTAAAAATAATGATAGCATTGGATTTTAACACAAAGAATAAAGTGAATACCATGAGTCTATATGGATGTGAATGAAAGAAAGAATTAATGAATGAATGAGAAGGGGCAAATCTTCCTTACAGAAAAATTCCTAACGTTAAATGTAGAGGAAGGAGGGAAATATAGCATCATTATTAGGACAGAAAAATAACAGAGCCTCAAAGAGTATCATCCCCCGCATAATATTTGTTATTTTCTGTAAGATATGCCCCCTAGTTCTTTGATATTCCCCCATTCCGGAGGTGAAGCTTAATTCCCTCCTTTCTGCATGTGAGCTGGGCGTAGTGACTCACTTATAAACCATAATATATGTAAGGGGAAAATAGCAACTTTATAGTGAAGGAATGTGGCCAACATTGCCAAGTGATCAAGGTTAATATCACTAGAAATAAATCATGTTGATATGCTGTATCCCATAATACGGTTCAATATAAAGGATATATTATATCTGAAGTATCTTCAAAAAATAATAATCCCAGTCAAATCATGAGCAAACATCAGATAAAACCAGAAAACACCTGACCAGTACTCTACAAAACTATCAAGGTCATGAAAACCAAGAGATATCTGAGAAATTGTCACAAATAAGTGGAGATGTGACAATTAAAGCAAAATAGTTTCCCGGGTTAACTCTTGGAACCAAAAAATTATATTAATGGAAAAATGTGGAAATAAAATATATCATGTGTTTTAGTTAATATTATTTTATCAATGATAATTTCTTAATTTTGGCACATTTACAGTGGTTATGTAAATTGTTAACAAGAGGTGAAGCTAGGTAACACAAGACATCTCTTTACTATCTTTGCAACACTTCTGTAAATCTCATATTAGCTCAAATAAGATGTTAAAAAATGTGGGAATTCCCTTGTGGTCCAGTGGTTAAGACTCCGCAGTTTCATTGCCAAGGGAATGGCTTTGATCCCTGGTTGGGGAACTAAGATCCCACAAGAAGTGCGGTATGGCCAAAAAATTAAAAACAAAACAAAAATAATAAAGTCAGTTCATTTACAAAAACGTTAAAAATGTTATATAGTAAACATAACTTTTGCTGATCACTGTAAAATAAATAGATGTATAAATTAACTGAAATCCCATTTGATGGCATCGTCAAATCAAAACCGAAAACAAGAGTTAACCCCTCGATTGCCCCTACAGAAAGTAACCCTAGAGAAATCATTCAAACTCTCTTACTCTTTGCTTCTGTAGGAGGAAGTGTGGTTAAGAAATAGAGAAAGAGTGGTGAAGTGGGTCACAGAGTGGAAATAGCTGCTTTGGGGTTAGAGCCTTTGTTAGGGTAAAATGTGAGGAGAAACAAGACACCAAAGCCTTGGAGAAACCTTGTGATTCTTCCGCGTGTGAGATGGCAGCTGAGACTCGGGTCTTGTTGTGAGAAGACAGGTTTCTTGCTGGCCTCTTGCTCTCTGACCTGACCTCACCAGGAGCAGAGTTCCAGCCACTCAATCTGACGAGCCTGGAAGAGGTGGTCTACTTTATGCCATGAAGTAGTTGTTGAGAGCATACTCTCTGCAGATCCTGATACTTGAACGTAACTGCGGGGTAATTACAGGCAAGACTTTTAACTCTGATCTCAATGTTATCGTTTATAAGATGAGTATAATAATGGGCCTGTGAACACTGGTACACAACAAGGAAGACCTCACTGCAGTTGTACCAGTGGGACACCCTCATAACCTTCTCTCTCTGAAATACAGATATTAGAGAAAGAGGGCAGTTTTCACATCTATAGGTAGAAATAATTCTTACCTCACTACAGTATGAAGATAAACATACAGTAATGTGTGTGAAGGCCAATCAATTAAAGTGGTTATTGTTATTGGTGTGATAAATATAATTTTGGAATTCTGTGATGATTCACCCTGTTCTTTTATTTTTGCAGCTGGGTCTATCTCCTCTTTAATAAGGGGGTTTCCATTCAACACTGCCTGACTTTCTTCTGTTCACAGAAGCTTTAGGGTAATAATGAATTTTCTATGAAAGAAGGTTCATCAACACCTCAGAAGGATGCCCATTATACATCAAATAGTTGTCAGATCACCTATATATTCTCATATCTAATCCTCAGTTGCCCTGGATCTAACCTATAACTGTCTATCTCTCCAGAGGGGCACAGCTGCTGTATCCTTTTTTCCCCCTTTCTTTTCTTCTCTTCCCTTTCCTGCTCCTTTATTATCTTTCCTTTCATTTCCTTGATTTCCCCTTCTTTCTTTCTTTACTCCCTCCCTTCTTCCTTCCTTCCCTTCCTTTTTTTCTTTCTTCTGTGAGAACCTTCATTGCTAACAGTATAATTATTGCACACTGGGAAAACAGTGGTTGTGATGGTGTGGAACTCTGGTTTGCATAATTACTGAGTGAGGCCCTGGGACCTGGTCACTCATTCAGCATTTACTCTGTGTATCTGTAGGATTGGGAGGGGTACTTTTCTCATACTGAGCTCAAAATCCATTGAACTGAATCAGTTTGAACTCTCCTCTCTTGGTAGCCCATTTTATCTCAACATTTACAAGAGGGATAGATGGAGTGTATCAAAATGAATAAGCAGAAGACCTTCAAGATGGCGGAGGAGTGAGACATGGAGATCACCTTCGTCCCCAGAAATACATCAGAAATACATCTACATGTGGAACAACTCCTACAGAGCACCTACTGAATGCTGGTAGAAGACCTCAGACTTCCCAAAAGGCAAGAAACTCCTCACATACCTGAGTAAGGCAAAGGAAAAAAGAAAAAAACAGAGGCAAAAGAATAGGGATGGGATCTGCACCTCTGGGAGGGAGCTGTGAAGGAGGAAAAGTTTCAACACACTAGGAAGCCCCTTCACTGGCAGACAGGGGGGTGGAGGGGGGAAGCTTCGGAACCGGAGGAGAGCACATCAACAGGGGTGCAGAGGGCAAAGTGGAGAGATTCCTGCACAGAGGAGTGGTGCCAACCAGCACTCACCAGCCCGAGAAGCTTGTCTGCTCACCCGCCGGCCGGGATGGGTGGGGGCTGGGAGCTGAGGCTCGGGCTTAGGAGGTCAGATCCCAGGGAGAGGACTGGGGTTGGCTGCGTGAACACAGCCTGAAGGGGGCTAGTGCGCCACAGCTAGCTGGCAGGGAGTGCTGGGAAAAGTCTGGACCTGCCTAAGAGGCAAGAGACCATTATTTCGGGGTGCACAAGGAAGGGTGATTCAGAGCACAGCCTAAACAAGCTCCAGAGACGGGCAAGAGCCACGGCTATCAGCGCGGACAGCAGAGACGGGCACGAAACGCTGAGGCTGCTGCTGCAGCCACCAAGAAGCCTGTGTGCGAGCACAGGTCACTATCCACACCACCCCTCCCGGGAGCCTGTGCAGCACACCACTGCCAGGGTCCTGTGATCCAGGGACAACTTCCCCGGGAGAACACACGGCGCACCACAGGCTTTGGCAATGTCACGCCGGCCTCTGTCACCACAGGGTCGCCTTACATTCCGTACCCCTCCCTCCCCCCAGCCTGAGTGAGCCAGAGCCCCCTAATCAGCTGCTATGTTAACCCGTCCTGTCTGAGTGAGGAACAGATGCTCTCAGGCGACCTACATGCAAAGGTGGGGCCAAATCCAAAGCTGAACCCCAGGAGCTGTGTGAACAAAGAAGAGAAAGGAAATCTCTCCCAGCAGCCTCAGGAGCAGCGGATTAAATCTCCACAATCAACTTGATGTACCTGCATCTGTGGAATACTTGAATAGACAACGAATCATCCCAAAATTGAGGCGGTGGACTTTGGGAGCAATGATATATATATATATTTTTCCTTGCTCTCTTTTTGTGAGGGTGTATGTGTATGCTTCTTTGTGTGATTTTTGTCTGTATACTTTTACCATTTGTCCTAGGGTTCTGTCTGTCCATTTTGGGTTTTTTTTAGTATAAGTTTTAGCGCTTGTTATCATTGGTGGATTTGTTTTTTGGTTTGGTTACTCTCTTCTTTATTTTATTTTTTTATTTTTAATAATTATTTTTTTATTTTAATAACTTTATTTTATTTCTCTCTTTCTTTCTTTCTTTTTTTCTCCCTTTTCTTCTGAGTCATGTGACTGACAGGGTCGTGGTGCTCCAGCCGGGTGTCAGGCCTGTGCCTCTGAGGTGGGAGAGCAGAGTTCAGGACATTGGTCCACCAGAGACCTCCCAGCTCCATGTAATATTAAACAGGGAAAGTTCTCCCAGAGATCTCCATCTCAAAGCTAACACCCAGTTCCACTCAACAACCAGCAAGCTACAGTGTTGGACACCCTATGCCAAACAATTAGCAAGACAGGAACTCAACTCCACCCATTAGCACAGAAGCTGCTTAAAATCATAATAAGGTCACAGACAGCCCCAAACACACCACCGGATGTGTTCCTGCCCACCAGAAAGATAAAATCCAGCCTCATTCTCCAGAACACAGGCACCAGTCCCCTCTACCAGGAAGCTTAGACAACCCACTGAACCAAACCTAGCCACTGGGGACAGACACAAAAAAACAACAGGAAATAAGAACCTGCAGCCTGCAAAAAGGAGACCCCAAACACAGTAAGTTAAGCAAAATGAGAAGACAGAGAAACACACAGCAGAAGAAAGAGCAAGGTAAAAACCAACCAGACCAAACAAATGAAGAGGAAATAGACAGTCTACCTGAAAAAGGATTCACAGTAATGATACTAAAGATGATCCAAAATCTTGGAAATAGAATAGAGAAAATACAAGAAATGTTTACCAAGGACCTAGAAGAACTAAACAGCAAACAAACAATGATGAACAACAAAATAAATGAAATTAAAAATTCTCTAGAAGGAATCAATAGCAGAATAACTGAGGCAAAAGAACAGATAAGTGACCTGGAAGATAGAATAATGGAAATAACTACTGCAGAGCAGAATAAAGAAAAAAGAATGAAAAGAATTGAGGACAGTCTCAGAGACCTCTGGGACAACATTAAACGCACCAACATTCGAATTGTAGGGGTCCTAGAAGAAGAAGAGAAAAAGAAAGGGACTGAGAAAAATATTTGAAGAGAATATAGTTGAAAACTTCCCTAATATGGGAAAGGAAACAGTCAATTAAGTCCAGGAAGCACAGAGAGTCCATATAGGATAAATCCAAGGAGAAACATGCCAAGACACATATTAATCAAACTATCAAAAATTAAATACAATGAAAAAATATTAAAAACAGCAAGGGAAAAACAACAAATAACATACAAGGGAATCCACAAAAGGTTAACAGTTGATCTTTCAGCAGAAATTCTGCAAGCCAGAAGGGAGTGGCAGGACATATTTAAAGAGATGAAAGGAAAGAACCTACAACCAAGGTTACTCTACCCAGCAATGATCTCGTTCAGATTCGACAGAGAAATTAAAACCTTTACAGACAAGCAAAAGCTAAGAAAATGCAGCACCACCAAACCATCTTTACAACAAATGCTAAAGGAACTTCTCTAGGCAGGAAACACAAGAGAAGGAAACGACCTACAATAACAAAACCAAAACAATTAAGAAAATGGTAATAGGAACATACATATCGATAATTACCTTAAATGTAAATGGATTAAATGCTCCAACAAAAAGACATAGACTGGTTTAATGGATACAAAAGCAAGACCCATATATATGCTGTCTACAAGAGACCCACTTCAGACCTAGTGACACATATAGACTGAAAGTGAGGAGATGGAAAAAGATATTCCATGCAAATGGAAATCAAAAGAAAGCTGGAGTAGCAATTCTCATATCAGGCAAAATAGACTTTAAAATAAAGACTATTACAAGAGACAAAGAAGGACACTACATAATGATCAAGGGATCAATCCAAGAAGAAGATATAACAATTGTAAATATTTATGCACCCAACATAGGAGCATCTCAGTACATAAGACAAATGCTTAAGCCATAAAAGGGGAAATCAACAGTAACACAATTATAGTAGGACACTTTAACACCCCACTTTCACCAATTGATACATCAACCAAAATGAAAATAAATAAGGAAGCACAAGCTTTAAATGACACATTAAAAAAGATGGACTTAATTTATATTTATAGGACATTCCATCCAAAAACAACAGAATACACTTCCTTCTCAAGTGCTCATGGAACATTCTCCATGATAGATCATCATATCTTGGGTCAAAAATCAAGCCTTGGTAAATTGAATAAAACTGAAATCATATTAAGTATCTTTTCTAACCACAACACTAAGAGACTAGATATCAATTACAGGGAAAAATCTGTAAAAAATACAAAAACATGAAGGCTAAACAATACAGTCCTTAATAACAAACAGATCCCTGAAGAAATCAAAGAGGAAATCAAAAAATACCTAGAAACAAATGACAATGAAAACATGACAACCCAAAACCTATGGAATGCAGCAAAAGCAGTTCAAAGAGGGAAGTTTATAGCAAAAAAATCCTACCTCAAGAAACAAGAAACATCTCAAATAAACAACCTAAACTTACACCTAAAGCAATTAGAGAAAGAAGAACAAAAAAACCCCCAAGGTTAGCAGAAGGAAAGAAATCAGAAAGATCAGATCAGAAATAAATGAAAATGAAATGAAGGAAATGATAGCAAATATCAATAAAAGTAAAAGCTGGTTCTCTGAGAAGATAAACAAAATTGATAAACCATTAGCCAGACTCATCAAGAAAAAAGGGATAAGACTCAAATCAATAGAATTAGAAATGATAAAGGAGAAATAACAACTGACACTGCAGAAATACAAAGGATCATGAGAGATTACTATAGGCAACTATATGCCAATAAAATGGACAACCTGGAAGAAATGAACAAATTCTTAGAAAAGAAGAACATTCCAAGACTGAATCAGGAAGAAATAGAAAATATAAACAGACCAATCGCAAACACTGAAATTGAGACTGTGAATAAAAATCTTCCAAAAAGCAAAAGCCCAGGACCAGATGGCTTCACAGGCGAATTCTATCAAACATGTAGAGAAGAGCTAACACCTATCCTTCTCAAACTCTTCCAAAATATAGCAGAGGGAGGAACACTCCCAAATTCATTCTACGAGACCACCATCACCCTGATACCAAAACCAGACAAGGATGTCACAAAGAAAGAAAACTACAGGCCAATATCACTGATGAACATAGATGAAAAAATTCTCAACAAAATACTACAGACAGAATCCAACAGCACATTAAAAGGATCATACACCATGATCAAGTGGGGTTTATCCCAGGAATGCAAGGATTCTTCAATATACGCAAATCAATCTATGTGATACACCATATTAACAAATTGAAGGATAAAAACCATTTTATGGGCTTCCATGGTGGCACAGTGGTTAGAAATCCGCCTGCCAATGCGGGGGACACGGGTTCGTGCCCCGGCCCGGGAGGATCCCACATGCCGCGGAGCGGCTAGGCCCGTGAGCCACAACTGCTGAGCCTGCGCGTCTGGAGCCTGTGCTCCGCAACGGGAGAGGCCGCGGCAGTGAGAGGCCCGCGCACCGTGATGAAGAGTGGCCCCCGCTCGCCGCAACTGGAGAAAGCCCTTGCACAGAAACTAAGACCCAACACATCCAAAAATAAATAAATAAATAAATTTATAAAAAAAAAAAAAAAAACCATTTTATCATCTCAATAGATGCAGAAAAAGCTTTTGACAAAATTCAACACCCATTGATGATAAAAACCCTCCAGAAAGTAGGCACAGAGGGAACTTACCTCAACATAATAAAGGCTACATATGACAAACCCATAACCCACATCATTCTCAATGGTGAAAAACTGAAACCATTTCCACTAAGATCAGGAACAAACAAGGTTGCCCACTCTCACCACTATTATTCAACATAGTTTTGGAAGTTTTAGCGACAGTAATCAGAGAAGAAAAAGAAATAAAAGGAAACCAAATCAGAAAAGAAGTAAAGCTGTCACTGTTTGCAGATGACATGATACTATACAAAGAATCCTAAAGACACGACCAGAAAACTCTTAGAGTTAATCAATGAATTTGGTAAAGCAGCAGGATAAAAATTAATGCAGAGGAATCTCTTGCTTTCCTATAAACCAATGATGAAAAATCTGAAAGAGAAATTAAGCAAACACTCCCATTTTCCATTGCAACAAAAAGAATAAAATACCTAGGAATAAACCTACCTAAGGAGACAAAAGACCTGTATGCAGAACACTATAACACACTGAGGAAAGAAATTAAAGATGATACAAACAGATATAACATATTCTTGGATTGGAAGATTCAACTTTGTGAAAATGACTGTACTACCCAAAGCAATCTACAGATTCAGTGCCTCCCTTTCAGACTACCAATGGCATTTTTCACCAAACTAGAAGAAAAAGTTTCACAATTTGTATGGAAACACAAAAGACTCCAAACAGCCAAAGCAATCTTGAGAAAGAAAAATGGAACTGGAGGAATCAGACTCTCCAACTTCAGACTATACTACAAAGCTACCATAATCAAGACAGTATGGTACTGGCAGAAAAACGGAATTATAGATTAATGGAACAGGATAGAAAGCCCAGAGATAAACCTATGCACATATGGGCACCTTATTTTTGATGAAGGAGGCAAGAATATACAATGGAGGAGAGACTGCCCCTTCAATAATTGGTGCTGGGAAAACTGGACAGCTACATGTTAAAGAATGAAATTAGAACACATCCTAACACCATACACAAAAAATAAACTCAAAATGGATTAAAGATCTAAATGTAATGCCAGACACTATAAATCTCTTAGAGGAAAATATAGGCAGAACCCTCTATGACATAAATCACAGCAAGATCCTTTTTGACCCCCCTCCTAGAGAAATGGAAATAAAAACAAATATAAACAAATGGGACCTAATGAAACTTAAAAGCTTTTGCACAGCAAAGGAAACCAGAAACAAGACCAAAAGACAAACCTCAGAAAATATTTGCAAATGAAGCACCTGACAATGGACTAATCTCCAAAATTTACAAGCAGCTTTTGCAGCTCAATATCAAAAATCAAACAACCTAATCCAAAAATGGGCAGGAGACCTTAATAGACATATCTCTAAAGCAGATATACAGACAGCCAACAAACACATGAAAGAATGCTCAACATCACTAATCATTAGAGAAATGCAAATCCAAAGTACAGTGAGGTATCTCCTCATACCAGTTAGAATGACCATCATCAAAAAATCTACAAACAATAAATGCTGGAGAGGGTGTGGAGAAAAGGGAACCCTCTTGCACTGTTGGTGGGAATGTAAATTGATACAGCCACTATGGAGAACAGTATGGAGGCTCCTTAAAAAACTAAAAAATAGAACTAGCATACAACACAGAAATCTCACTACTTGGCGTATAACCTGAGAAAACTATAATTCAAAAAGAGTCATGTACCACAGTGTTCATTGCAGCTGTATTTACAATAGCCCGGAAGCAACCTAAGTGTCCATAGACAGATGAATGGATAAAGATGTGGCACATATATACAATGGAATATTACTCTGCCATAAAAGAAAAGAAATTGAGTTATTTGTAGTGAGGTGGGTGAACCTAGAGTCTGTCATACAGAGTGAAGTAAGTCAGAAAGAGAAAAACAAATACACTATGCTAACACATATATATGGAATGTAAAAAGAAAAAGCAAATGGTTATGAAGAACCTAGGGGCAGGACAGGAATAATGACGCAGATGTAGAGAATGTATTTGAGGACACAGGGAGGGGGAAGGGTAAGCTGGGATGAAGTAAGAGAGTGGCATGGACTAATATATACTACCAATTATAAAGTAGATACCTAGTGGGAAGCAGCCGCTTAGCACAGGTAGATCAGCTTCGTGCTTTGTGACCACCCAAAGGGCAGGGGGGGATAGGGAGGGTGGGAGGGAGACGCAAGAAGGATGAGATATGGGGATATATGTATATGTATAGCTGATTCACTTTGTTATAAAGCAGAAACTAACACACCATTGTAAAGCAATTATACTCCAATAAAGATGTTAAAAAAAATGAATAAGCAGGAGAATGTCACAAGTTAAATAATATAACTTATTCAGAGTAGTTATCTCTTGTGTAACCATCACGACTCTCTTACAAATAAAAGTCTCGGCAATATCTGTCAAGACTCTTTTCTGACTGAGGGTAAAATTAGTTTATATTCCTGGACCTTTGCCTCACAGATTCTCAGTAATTCCTATCAATTGGCTCTAAAAAGTGTATAAGCTGTTTCATTAGTCACCATTTCCCAGGGTAGAGAAGTGATTGGAATTCTTGAAAAATAGCCATTGATTAGGGGAGGAGAGCTGGGATTTGGAATAGAGCCTGGAATGTAGAGCCCAGATAAACTGCCCAAAGGAAGCAAGTAGTGCAGGCAGGGCTTAATGGGAAGCCCTAGGACCGTGGTGAACCAAAGACAGAGCAGCCCCACCTCCCTCCACTGAGTTCACTGATGCTCTGTGGTCCTTCCAGACTACAGCCTCTCTGCATCAGCGCGGCCTCTGCCCTTTCCTCTTCAAACACTCATGCTCCGCGTCTCTCTCTGCCAGAGTCATTCAGTGTAGACGCCTGGGGAAACTCCAAGACAGTCAGGAATAAGGATAAGCACCCTTGTGTCTTTTGTTTTGAGGGCTATAGAATTACTGGTGTGTAGGAAACACTGCCCAGTAGCACTGTGTTTTTCTACTGCATGATTGCTGCCCCTACACTTCCTCTGAGGAGTTCAAGACAATTCCTAATTCTCAGTGTAGATGGACGAAAAGTTGATGAGAAATTCGACTGTGAGGGGGAAACAGCAGGTTAGGATTTGCCTACTTAGTAAGCCATCTCTCTCCCCTGTCACCTTCCTCTTCAAAATCCTTCCGCAGTGTTTCTAGCCTTAACCACCAGAACCACCACCCACCACCACACACCACAAATGCTGTGCTATTCTCCACCCAACAGGGCACTTTCCAGTCTCCATCTCTGTGCTCATGTGCCTGCCCTCTGCCCTCTCCATCTCTATCTGAACTTGAACCATTTGACACGTTGGAATTCAGCTATTACCCCTTGCTCAAAGCCTCCGGTGAAATACTCGGCACTAAATCAGTTGATCAATCAATCGATCAACCAATCAATCAATGCAGTCTTACGGTTCTCTCATTCTCATAGGAGCTTGTTGCACATAATAAGCACTTAGCTCATTCTGACCACTAGTATTATAAGTTCTTTGTTCGGATATTCTAAGCTCTTAAAGAAAGAGCCCATGTGTTATTCACCTGTGCAACCTCCAGAGTATTTACCACAATATTGGCACGTCTGTGCTCCCCAAATAGTCATATAGACATAAGCACAATGACACTGGTAATAGTGTACCTTGAAGATTTGTTTCCTCCCACCTGGAATTAGACAGTATGTTTTCCTTGGCCACCATATGGAGAAAATAATCACAGCAAATATTTGTCAGACAGAACAGGATTCTCTGATGAAAAATGGGTCCAGGCATGATGTTTGTCTTTAAAAAGCTCACAGTCTGAGAGTCTGAGCTGGAGCAGACACAGGACAAGTTCTGCAGCACAAATGACATCATAAAGATTTGGCCTCAGTGTCCCCTGAGAACACAGGAGGAGGTGATTGGTTTCCTTGGAGGAGGAGAGGAAGGAGGGTCAAAATATTTCAGAGGAGAAATTATGAGTGCAGATATGGCACAGCTTGGAAGTAAGGAAGGGAAATTCAAGGAGGAGTCCCTGCAAAGAACAGGGATTGAACAGGAAGATGATGTCTGGGCTGGGATAACAAAGGCATTCCATAAAGAGTACAGGGCAGCTGGCAGCCATAGGAGTGAGTGCAGTCTGATGGTCAGAGGGATTCACAAACAAAATAGCTTGGAATAACAAATCAGAAGAAAGATGTCTCACCTCAGACTTGAGTGGACAGAGGTGGACCTGATCAGAGTCTACAGTGGTGAATATTGTTTAAACAGATTAGAGGATAATGGAAAGCCTCATAGAATGAACTTTATTTTACTCAAAGGGTGGATCTGGAATAGTGTAAAAATAAGTTTGGCTGGAACAGAAGTCCTGGCAAGTGATATCAGGAGATAAGTTTGTCAAGAAACTGAAAGTATGAAAATTATCCCAAGATATTGGATTTTAATCTGAAAAAAATACCAAAGATTTTTTTGAGCAAGGAAATTAGTGTAAGAAGACATGTTAGAAGAACAGATAAATAAAATGTGGTATATCCATACAATGGAATGTTATTCAGCCTTATAAAGAAAGAAGATTCTGACACATATTACAACATGGATAAGCCTAGAAAACATTATACGTAAGTGAAACAGGCCTGTCAAAAAAGGACAAATATTGTGTGATTTTACAAGGTCCCTAGAGGAGTCAAATTCATAGAGACAGAAGTAGAATGGTGGGTGCAGGGGCTGGGGGGTATGATGTTAGTGTTTAATACCACTGAAATATACACTTAGGTAAAAAGGGTAAATTGTATGTAATGTGTATTTTACCACAGTAAAAAAATACCAAGGGAATGGCTTTAAGTAGGACTCTAAGCAGCTAAATCCTCAGAGTTGGGTAATTATAACCATAGTGAAAGGATGCACTCAAGTGTGGGCTAAGATGTGGTCACAACCTTCAGCATTGGTGCCTCCATGTTGTTATGCCTTTCTCACAGTGTTACTGTGTGACTTCAATTAAAAAAAAAAAAAAAGTCACTACTATTATTAAATAAAAAGGACAAAACAAGACATGCTAAAGAAGATTCATCCTGAAGCAGTAGGCCTCACTAACATGTTCCATAAAAATATTTGGGATGAAGGCTGTGTGACAAGTATTTTGCTCCAGAACTAAGGAGAGAGGAGCTGAAGACAGGTGACGCGTCAACATAGTAACAGCCCAATGGCAGAGACAGAGCAGTAACAGTGGATAAATAAATGCCTGGGGGGCATCGAGGAAACTTTGATTAAGTGTAAGAAGATAATATCCTTCATGCATTTCCCTCACCCATTTTCCTGGGACCACCACATCCCTAGGTACGTCATTCCCCACCTACACACTCTCACAAGGACACTTTCCTAAGTGTAACTTGTGATGGGAACACGTCCTTTTTCTGCCAGACTTGCTGTGCCTTTCCCATGTTCTCCTGAAGAGAATTGTCCCCTTCCATGCAATTGGCACTGTTGGGATGGAACAGGTGCCTGTACCACTGTGTGGGAGTCCTGAGCTGTCACTTCCTTTTTCTGCCTGGGCTACCAGAGCACTTTAGTATTACTACGAATTTTTCTGGTGCTGCAGCTTTGGCTTGCACAGTGTCTTCTCTGAATCACTGTAGTGTGCCAAGTTACTGATGTCCTTCCACAGGCTTGCAGGGACACCAATGCCACAAACTCCTGTGCGTTTGTAGAAGGGGAGGAAATCCCATCCCCTGACCATGATATCAGCTTGGTTTCACTGGCCCCTCCTTGTAAAATATCATCTCCCAATCATTTTTATGAAAAGTAACCTAAAATTTCTCTGAAAGCCTCTTTCCCTCAGACCCAGGTAAATGTACACAAGAGACTGGGCTGAGACAGTGTTGAGCTCTTTTTGATTATAAAATAAAACATACATATTGGGTGACTTTTGCTTTCCTTGAGAAGAATTCTGTAAAAGCAAGCCCTTGTGCAGAGAGACTGTTGGTGGGCTTGACTCACTGACCCTCCAGAAGTGCTCAGACATATATTAATTCTAGAATGATCATGATTTAAACTCTAATTGGGACAATTCCTGCCCTTGGTTAGGAGAATGAATACTGTAAAACCTGGTGCTGGAGACAGAAGGGAAAGACCCACATTTGCTCATATTGACAAAATGCCCAACACATAATGACTTCTAACCACACTTCTGCTGACATAAAAAGCAGAATTAACCAAAAGTGCAATAAAGTAATTGAAAATATTTATTGTGTTAACATTTCAGAAGCGAATCAATTAAAAATTAAAGTCAAAAGAAAATAGTAGGTAACCATTGCAGTTATAACTAAATCAACAGAACTCTATCTCATTAGACTTGTTCATAGTAGGGCAGCAATTTTACTTTACTTACAGTCCTGCAGTTTTGAGGGTAGAAGGACTGACTAATCTTTTGTTCACCTAAATGCAAACTAATCTAAAATTTAATTTAGAAATAATTTAATAAATGCAAAATTAGTAACCTTTAAGTTGGTCTCATTGCAAATTCATGTTTTTAAAATCCTTAGGTGTGATTGCATGTTTAAGTAGTGATTATACTAACATGCTATAATCCATAATGTAACAGATTGCTCTGTAGTACAGTGGCTCTTGAGCTGTTTTTCTCTGAGCTCTGAGCACTAAGCAGTGCTTCCAGGGTGCCTGGAGCAAAGGGAGGCTGGGCACACAGGCCACTATGCTTTCACTGCACTTCAATTCATATACCTCATTTCTGCATAACAATTGGTCTCATGCCAAAAAAAAATGCTCTTTGAATGCAACAAGTAGTACAACTGTTTGTGTCCAAGAAAATGAAGAAGAAAGAAAAAAAAACACTGTGAAATCAGATATTTGGATAATGCATTATAGAAAGAGCAAAAGGCCTTCAAAAAAAAAAAAAGAAAGAAATGAAATCCACAGATCAGCAGGAATAATGGCACCAAGCTGCATAGACGGGTGGATGATGCAGAGGAGCACAATCCCTGGGTCAGCCCCGATGGTCATTCCTCAGCTCCAGCATTAAGAATAAAAACCTTTTTTTTCTTCTAATTAATCCATGAGGCACAGTTTTCATGTCATAAGGCATCCACTTAGTCTATTATTAATGATTCTATTTCATCACTTTAAAAAACTTTTTTTTTATTAGAATTCAATATTTTTTCCACAAATCATGCTCTCCTGTATGCTATATGGACACAAATCTACACCTAGACAACCAAAAGCATCTGTCTTATATGGTTAACATAGGAAGACCTGCTATTCTCTCTTTCTTTTTCTTTATTTAATAAAAGATAATTTAATTCTCATATGTATTCGATCTATTGACAGAAATGGCCACATTAGCTGGAAAATGTTGCAGTATGTTACACATCCTATAGACCAATTTATGGCAGAGTTGTTCCTCCCATTAGTTAACTTGCCATGTTAGGTTCACTGACTTCACACAAGTCAATAAATAACTGAGGTCCCTTGTGTTCTGAGCATTAATTGGAAAGTAGACTCATTGAAGAAAATGCAGGTCTTCTCCCCATGTGGTTGTTTACCTACTTTTTCTCAGTATCATCTCCACCCTTGCTCACCCTGCATATGCAAGGCTGGATTGGAGGCTGCGAACTCCGTTTCCTACTCTTTGGGCATCAGCTTCCTGGTGGAGTATGCCAATGGGAGACCCTAGAGGGTAACCTGGAGGAAAGAGGGGAGAAGACTCTTTCTTTCTGGTATTCTCATTCCCGGCTGTGAGGTTCCAAAAGCAGCAGGTTCGTATCCCATTTTATGTTTTGCTTTGTTCTGTATTTTAATCCTATGTGTATTTGATACTGTGGTCTCCTTACAGATCCAAGCACAGCAGTTCAGTACCCCTGTTGCTGGTTCAGCCTTTCAAAACCTGTATCACTGTTCCCTGTGTTAAATACCCTCTGTCAGAAATGCATAATATTTCTGCTCTCCTGGTTAGATCTAAATAGACACAGCCTTCGATCTTGGGGAAACATACTCATATAAGTTAAGTGGTCTTCAATCTCACAGACAGCAACCTGACTGTAGAATTCCAAGCCTGGAATGAACCTCACACATGATGTATTTTTCAATTTATAGATGGATTTTGCATTGTTTTAAAGTTTGGGACATTCATACAAAATCATTCAGCTACTGAATGGTAGAATTAAAACTGAAATTCAGTGTTCTGCACATACTTTTATTTGAATTTAGTTGTTATGTCCAAAATGCATTGAGAAAGATCCAAAAGAGGCTGCATAAAATGAAATTATACTCATTGAGAAGTGAGTTGAATGTTCTGTATGTGGAAAAAGAACTTGTTTCCTCAAACTCCCCATTTTGTAGATAACAATTAATTCTCCCAGTCAATTCTCCTTTCAACTTGGCCGTGACAGGCTGTTTTTAATTCTGAGAGGCCATTGTCACATTCTTCAGAACTCCATGGCCAGAAAGCAGAACCTAAGAGCTCAGACTGAGTTGAAAATGAATCCAACCCTCATGTTGAACTTCTGACAAAATACTTCCATTCCTCATCAGATGGACCTCCTGACCTGGGCACTTTTCATGCTCAACAAAATTTCCTTAAATTCACTGTTCATTAAGCGTACCTTATTATCCCCTGTCTTCAATAGACAATTCACATGAACAGATTGTGTGCAAGTTTTTGATATGTAAGCCCCACTGAACATATGCTTAATGTTTCAATATTTCAAACCAATTTGTGATAAGTAACTTTTCATGGTAAACTTTATATTTTTGACAGATATACTGAATCTTCCTTTTCTGTAGTTCTGCTAATATTTTTTGACCTAGAGTACTAACAGCAAAATTATCTTAAACCACTCTATTATACATCCTAGACGTCTTTACAGCCTCACCCTCCAATGGGCTTCAAAACTAGCTTATCAGGTTTATCCAAACACATATTACTCTGTGTGTTGACTGAAAAAAGATGCATAACGTGAGAGTTCTAAGTTAAGGTTTATTTGGGGCAAAATGAGGACTGTAGCCCAGGAGACAGCCTCTCAAATAGCTCTGACGAACTGCTCCGAAGAGGCAAGGGAAAAACTCAGTATATACTTGGTTTTAGTGAAAGGGGGTATGTGCAATCAAGCACGCATTTTTGCAGAAGCTTGCTGCTAGTCATGAGGAACAGATGTCACCGTTTATGATTTTAGTGCTTTTCTATACATGAAAGCATGCAAGAAATTGGGCTCATAAAATTGTCTCCCGAAAATATCTAACTACCTGAAGCTTTGTTATGCAAGTTTCCCCAGAGCACAGAGTGCCTCATTCCTGATCTCTACCCTGAATTCCTTTCAAAAGGTGTTGAAGGTCAGTGAATGCAGTGGGTAGTGACTTAATCCTTGTAGAGGCAGGTGGCAAGTGCCAATTTTTAGCTGGCATGTGTGTGCTCTTGGCACTGGATTGAAAACCTTGTTTATTTGCATGTAAATCTGACTGTTAAGCATTATTTATGCATTAATTGATCATTAGTACAGTGGACAAAACACTCCTTTTGTTTTCTAAGGGGTAGGGAGTGATGATCGGTGACATAATTCCGTACATCTTGAAACTTACCCTCAACATACGGTGTTGCCGTTAGCTTACAGAGATTTGAGGGTGAGGAAAGAATATAAAAGCTTTACATTTCAAAGCTACAGACATTCTTTCTTTCTGCCTAAAAGTGTGGCCCAGAGCCCATAGCCCTTTGTTTTAGCAGAAACTTTAGAGTCCTTTGATATACAGAGGCAGACGCAATACAAGTACAAAGTGAAGATCTCAATTTCTCTTCATAATATAGTAAAAAGAATTGGAAGCCAACTGAAATAAAACAAGAGTGGGATGAAGAGGTCAGCTGAAACAGAAATGGCCATGAAACATGTTAAGTACCAGAGGAACTGGGTAATAGAGCCAGTTTGATTTAAATTGCAAAGAACAGGGCGACCTTAGCTAACACTTGGGTTATACAGTTGAACTACCTTATCATGACATGTACATGCTAAGCAAAACATTCTCTCCATAGAATAAAACTTTGGGAATTGAGTCAATTTGTCTTGTTTTTTGCAGAAATAGACTCATGAGAAGGGGGGAGGGGGAAGGTAATAATCTCTTTTTCATGGCATGTTCATATATATGGGAAAGACAAATCAAAATCAGCATAATGTTAATGAAAATCAGCATAGTATAATCCAATATAGATTATAGTGTTCCCATAATATAATTTCATTTCTGTAAGTTCTCTAGCAATAACATAGACCTTTTTTTCCTATAAGTTGATAAAGATATTTTAGCTTTATTAAACAATATATATAGTATTATGGTTATGTCAATAGTAAATATCATTGAAGAACCAGAATGTGATTAATCTGATAGAAAACAATGTAAACCTATGCTGTCAAGTCCTGCCTCTAGAAGAAAAACAGAATAAAGTTCAAAGTTCAAATAGCTTTGGATTTTTAAAAATGTCTTTATAGTTCATGTATCTCATGAAATAATATTTTCCCATATTTTCTCACAAATTTAGTGGAATACACACACACACACACACACACACACACATACTAAGTGTTCATGGAAAAAAAATTGGGATGCTCTTTAAAAATGGTAGGAAAAACTTTATTCAAGAAGATCTATGGGGCTTCCCTGGTGGCGCAGTGGTTGAGAGTCCGCCTGCTGGTGCGGGGAACACTGGTTCGAGCTCTGGTCCAGGAAGATCCCACATGCCGTGGAGCAACTGGGCCCGAGTGCCACAACTACTGAGGCTGCACTCTAGAGCTCGCGAGCCACTACTACTGAGCTCGCGTGCCAGGAATGCTGAAGCCCATGTGCCTAGAGCCTGTGCTCTGCAACAAGAGAAGCCACCGCAGTGAGAGGCCTGAGCACCGCAACGTAGAGTGACCCCTGCTCGCTGCAACTGGAGAAAGCCCGCGCACAGCAACGAAGGACCCAACACAGCCAAAAATAAATAAATAAAATTTATAAAAACAGGAAAAAAAGAAGATCTAACATGACAGCTGTAAGGACCATTGCAATGGGATCTGCAGTGGGGGAGAAGGATTAGGCTCAGCTCCTAGTTCAGCACGGGCAGGTGGGGATTTATGCCAAAAAGTGTGGTCGGTGGATGGAAAATTACTAAGAGGAAAGACTGAGGGTAAGGGGGGTTCTGACTAAACTGACCTAATGCTGAAGGCAGACCAGGGTGATCAGACATTGCCTGTGGGATGGTGGAGAATGAGGAAACAGGTCAGAGCAGATATGGAGGATGAGGGATGCTGGCTAATCTGACTTAGCAGGATTCTTGCTAAAAGTGGACAAGGCAGAGATAAACACAGAAGCCCCAAAGTCAGGGTCTAGTTGAAAAAGAGCTGCCTTAGTACATCTGGGCTGTTATTAAAAAATACCATAGACTGGGTGGCTTATAAACAGCAAACATTCATTTCTCACAGTTCTGGATGCTGGGAAGTCCAGGACCAAGGCACCCTCAGATTCGGTGTCTGGTGAGCACTTCCTGCTTCATAGATGTCAATCATTTCCCTGTATCCTCACATAATGGAAGGAATGAAGGAGCTCTGTGTGGTCTCTTTTGTAAGAACACTAATCCCTTTCATGACAGCTCCTCCCTCATAACCTAATCACCTCCCAAAGGTCCCACCTCCTAATGTCATCATTTTTGCGGGCTAGGTTTCCCACATATGAATCTTGTGGGGACACAAACATTCAGACCGTAGCAAGAGTTCAAGGAAGCCTGAGAAGAGTTTGGTCAAGGAAAGAAAAAAACATATATATCTACACACACATATGTGGAAAAAAAAGCATCCTAAGAATCTGAATGTAAAAACGTCCTATATTTAGCCTCATACTTAATTGCTAATGTGTGTTGGTGTATTAAAAATCATTTTCCTTCAGAATTTTAAAGGAGTCATTGCATTGATTTCTTCAGCCCAGTGCTACTGACAAGAAATCATTTATCATTTAGTGACCTCTCATGACTATTTATGAAGCCAGCTTTATGTCTCTGGGAACATTCAGGTCTTTTGATGGTGTTTGGAGTTGTGTAATTCCACAGCTGTGTCTGACCTGGTGTTTTCCTCATCACCATCCTGCCTTAGTGGGTGGGCTGTTCTGATCTGTGCCATTCTTTACCACAGGGCAACTGACTGCTCTCACAACTTTATTTATTCATCTGTAACCCATCGAGTTTATCTTTATGCATCTCCATATTCCTTAATATTTCTCACATATTTCCATCTCTTTTATCACCTGTGTTGATGGGTGGGTTCCTTAACTTGATCTTACAAATCATCTGTTTACTTAGTGCTATCATTCTGTTATTTAATCTATCTATTTGTTTTCTCTTTTAATTTGGGCAAAAAAAAATTTTATCTTTTCCAAAAACTGTTTTGTGATGTTGACTGATCCTTTTTCAGAACAACATGTCTATAGTTTATGGATTTAACAGCTTTTTGAATCATTCTAATTCCTGGTCAACTCCTCTGCCTGTGACAGATTGATTTCTCACTAAGCTCATTAGCTGACTGGGAGTTTGAAGGCTGGCTTTGAAAATGGGAGGGTATAGACTAAACCACCTCACCTTATGACCTGTGGATATGAAAAACTAAACCCTGAGACATCCCAGTTCCCCACCCGCCCGGACAAATTGCTTCTGTTTATCCTCTCCTCATCATTTTTTGTTGTCTGTAAGAAGATGTTTTAAGGAGAGAAAAGATATCATTCCTCATAAATCTGCTTCTGGAATCAGCTCAGAGCCTGAGGTGTGGGCAAGGTTTCTCCCACTTGGGGTCCTTTGGACAAACTTCGCTTTGGGTCAGTCACCAAGACTTTATAATGCAGTCTTTTGTATTGTCTGTGAGCATCTAGTTATGAGTGAGAGCTCTTCCCTAAGCTTCTGCTTAATGAGAATCCCACGTTATTGAGTCTGTGGCTGGTGAAAGCAAATTCCAAACAGAAGACATAGAAACAATGTTTTCCTCAAACTGTTGCCACACTGTTATGGGTTTTCTCAATCTAAACCTAAGTCCATGACTCCTTTGGGCTAGACCACTTCCTCTTATATGAATTTATAGCATAATTCAAATATAAGTAACTATCCTTCTAAAGAGCTTAGATTTAACAAGGAAAATTTAACATTACAGTGCCAGTTTGGAGAACTTTGATAAGAATACAATTATTCATATGAGAGGTTATTCAAAACAGAATGGGAATAAAAACCCATTCACTGGTCTGCTTTTTTTTTTTTTCCTTGGAATGAGGAAGCTTCCAAACAAAATTCACATACATAAATTGTTTCCTTATAAAATTACTTAGCCAAGGCAAATAAAAGTATAACATGTTTAAATCGATCCCTCTTTTAGATCACTCCAAATGAGAACTTGAACTTAGTGGCCTTTGGTCTTCTCTTCTTCTACCCCCATCTTTTGCTTCTCAGTCTTTCTCTCCTTCTGCCCTTCTTTCCAACCCATTTTCCCCTCTGTCTCAGCCAGGAACCTGCAAAACTCAATCCTTTCTTATATTTAAATCCCTAAGGCCGTTTTTATCTTTGGTCTCATCCTGAGCTGACAGCTTATGTCAAGCTTTCAGAGGCCTAAACAAGATAAACTAAAATCTACAGAGGGATTTGGTATAGCCCTAGGAATGTATAATCCAATGCTATCAGATCTATATGGATGGTTTCAGATGTTACTAGGAATCTCAGATACAAAAAAAAAATGGAAAATGCAGAGTGGGAAGATACTGAGAAATTGCAGATAAATGCAGAGATTTGGAAAAGCTGTAAGTATTGAATGACACATTTTGGAGGCTCTTTCCAAAATCTTTCTTGTACAAAATGATTGAATACTAAGACATTTCTGAAAGTCCTTTGGAGAATTTACGTTTGAGATTTGTAACACCTTTATAAAACATTCAAAAACAGATCTTGAAGAAAATGTGACCTCAGCTCTTTACTCACTTTTTGTGAATGGCTTTAAGCCAGAATCAGGGGATTAAATACAGAGAGTATTGGAAAACAAAACAAAACAAAATAAAAAACAAACAAACAAACAAAAAACCCAGAACAAAACTCTTGCCAATCTCCTCACAGACAACTTGACAGAATTTAAAACAAAAGCAAAAATAAACATAAAACAAAAAAAACTCACAATATACTGATAGCCTTAAAGATGTAGCAATGAGATATTCCCCGCTGAACCAGTAGAGGAAAAGTCGTATAAAAATACCTGTAAGCAAGATAAACAAAAAGAACATTGGAACACAGTTGTCTCACACTAGCTAAAAAATGGGAAAAAAAAATGAAGTGGGTGATTAATGAAGGTTTATGTTTAAGGTTGATTAACGAAGCTTATCCTCCTCTGAAGAGGAATCACAGCCCGATTTCCTGTTTTACCCTTAAGCTCACAAGGAGAAATCTCTCTAAATATTAAAGGACAATCTTGCAGAACTGTTATTGATATGAGTACTACAATATCAACCACAAATCCCACCACTGTCACACAAGCTCTGCCTTAGCCTCATCCCATGACTGTCCCCACCAGAACTTTAAAGGGAATTCTTTGCTCCTGTGACACCTCTCCTACTAGTTTTACAGTTTGTAGTCTACTAGGAAAATGAGATCTCCAAAACCAATGCCCCTCAAATCACATTTTTGAGATTCTTAAGTACTCTCCTATTCGTAATCACTTTACAGCTCATTTGGACATTGAATTACACCATATCAAGCACAATTTAAACATCTGCAGGAAGTGTGAGATGTGCTGTGGAAAATATATATATATATATATATATATACTATTTTACCTTCAGTATTATCTAAGGCTAGATGTTTTACTGTTATAGATCTTTTTTTTTTTTTTTTAAACATCTTTATTGAAGTATAATTGCTTTACAATGGTGTGCTAGCTTCTGCTTTACAACAAAGTGAATCAGTTACACATATACATATGTTGCCATATCTCTTCCCTCTTGCATCTCCCTCCCTCCCACCCTCCCTATCCCACCCCTCTAGGTGGTCACAAAGCACCGAGCTGATCTCCCTGTGCTATGCGGCTGCTTCCCACTAGTTATCTATTTTACATTTGGTAGTGTATATATGTCCATGACACTCTCTCACCCTGTCACATCTCACCCCTCCCCCTCCCCATATCCTCAAGTCCATTCTCTAGTAGGTCTGTGTCTTTATTCCCATCTTGCCACTAGGTTCTTCATGACCTCTTTTTTTTTTTTTTTTTTTTCCCTTAGATTCCATATATATGTGTTAGCATACTGTATTTGTTTTTCTCTTTCTGACTTACTTCACTCTGTATGACAGACTCTAACTCCATCCACCTCATTACAAACACCTCCATTTCATTTCTTTTTATGGCTGAGTAATATTCCATTGTATATATGTGCCACATCTTCTTTATCCATTCATCCGATGATGGACACCTAGGTTGCTTCCATGTCCTGGCTATTGTAAACAGAGCTGCAATGAATATTTTGGTACATGACTCTTTCTGAATTATGGTTTTCTCAGGGTATATGCCCAGTAGTGGGATTGCTGGGTCATATGGTAGTTCTATTTTTAGTTTTTTAAGGAACCTCCATACTGTTCTCCATAGTGGCTGTATCAATTTACATTCCCACCAACAGTGCAAGAGTGTTCCCTTTTCTCGACACCCTCTCCAGCATTTATTGTTTCTAGATTTTTTGATGATGGCCATTCTGACCGGTGTGAGATGATACCTCATTGTAGTTTTGATTTGCATTTCTCTAATGATTAATGATGTTGATCATTCTTTCATGTGTCTGTTGGCAATCTGTATCTCTTCTTTGGAGAAATGTCTATTTAGGTCTTCTGCCCATTTTTGGATTGGGTTGTTTGTTTTTTTGTTATTGAGCTGCATGAGCTGCTTGTAAATCTTGGAGATTAATCCTTTGTCCGTTGCTTCATTTGCAAATATTTTCTCCCATTCTGAGGGTTGTCTTTTGGTCTTGTTTATGGTTTCCTTTGCTGTGCAAAAGCTTTTAAGTTTCATTAGGTCCCATTTGTTTATTTGTGTTTTTATTTCCATTTCTCTAGGACCTGGGTCAAAAAGGATCTTGCTGTGACTTATGTCATACAGTGTTCTGCCTATGTTTTCCTCTAAGAGTTTGATAGTGTCTGGCCTTACACTTAGGTCTTTAATCCATTTTGAGTTTATTTTTGTGTATGGTGTTAGGGAGTGTTCTAATTTCATACTTTTACATGTACCTGTCCAATTTTCCCAGCACCACTTATTGAAGAGGCTGTCTTTTCTCCACTGTATATGCTTGCCTCCTTTATCAAAGATAAGGTGACCATATGTGCGTGGGCTTATCTCTGGGCTTTCTATCCTGTTCCATTGATCTATATTTCTGTTTTTGTGCCAGTACCAAACTGTCTTGATGACTGTAGCTTTGTAATATAGTCTGAAGTCAGGGAGCCTGATTCCTCCAGCTCCATTTTTCGTTCTCAAGATTGCTTTGGCTATTCGGGGTCTTTTGTGTTTCCATACAAATTGTGAAATTTTTTGTTCTAGTTCTGTGAAAAATGCCAGTGGTAGTTTGATAGGGATTGCATTGAATCTGTAGATTGCTTTGGGTAGCAGAGTCATTTTCACAATGTTTATTCTTCCAATCCAAGAACATGGTATATCTCTCCATCTATTTGTATCATCTTTAATTTCTTTCATCAGTGTCCTATAATTTTCTGCATACAGGTCTTTTGTCTCCTTAGGTAGGTTTATTCCTAGGTATTTTATTCTTTTTGTTGCAATGGTAAACGGGAGTGTTTTCTTAATTTCACTTTCAGATTTTTCATCATTAGTATACAGGAATGCAAGAGATTTCTGTGCATTAATTTTGTATCCTGCTACTTTACCAAATTCATTGATTAGCTCTAGTAGTTTTCTGGTAGCATCTTTTGGATTCTCTATGTATAGTATCATGTCATCTGCAAACAGTGACAGCTTTACTTCTTCTTTTCTGATTTGGATTCCTTTTATTTCTTTTTCGTCTCTGATTGCTGTGGCTAACACTTCCAAAACTATGTTGAATAATAGTGGTGAGAGTGGGCAACCTTGTCTTGTTCCTGATCTTAGTGGAAATGGTTTCAGTTTTTCACCATTGAGGACAATGTTGGCTGTGGGTTTGTCATATACGGCCTTTATTATGTTGAGGAAAGTTCCCTCTATGCCTACTTTCTGCAGGACTTTTATCATAAATGGGTGTTGAATTTTGTCGAAAGCTTTCTCTGCATCTATTGAGATGATCATATGGTTTTTCTCCTTCAAGTTGTTAATATGATGTATCACGTTGATTGATTTGCGTATATTGAAGAATCCTTGCATTCCTGGAATAAACCCCACTTGATCATGGTGTATGATCCTTTTAATGTGCTGTTGGATTCTGTTTGCTAGTATTTTGTTGAGGATTTTTGCATCTATGTTCATCAGTGATATTGGCCTGTAGTTTTCTTTCTTTGTGACATCTTTGCCTGGTTTTGGTATCAGGGTGATGGTGGCCTCGTAGAATGAGTTGGGGAGTGTTCCTCCCTCTGCAATATTTTGGAAGAGTTTGAGAAGGATAGGTGTTAGCTCTTCTCTAAATGTTTGATAGAATTCGCCTGTGAAGCCATCTGGTCCTGGGCTTTTGTGTGTTGGAAGATTTTTAATCACAGTTTCAATTTCAGTGCTTGTGATTGGTCTGTTCATATTTTCTATTTCTTCCTGGTTCAGTCTCGGCAGGTTGTGCATTTCTAAGAATCTGTCCATTTCTTCCAGGTTGTCCATTTTATTAGCATAGAGTTGCTTGTAGTAATCTCTTATGATCGTTTGTATTTCTGCAGTGTCAGTGGTTACTTCTCCTTTTTCATTTCTAATTCTATTAATTTGAGTCTTCTCCTTTTTTCTCTTGATGAGTCTGGCTAATGGTTTATCAATTTTGTTTATCTTCTCAAAGAACCAGCTTTTAGTTTCATTGATTTTTGCTATTGTTTCCTTCATTTCTTTTTCATTTATTTCTGATCTGATCTTTATGATTTCTTTCCTTCTGCTAGCTTTGGGGTTTTTTTGTTCTTCTTTCTCTAATTGCTTTAGGTGCAAGGTTAGGTTGTTTATTCGAGATGTTTCCTGTTTCTTGATGTAGGCTTGTATTGCTATAAACTTCCCTCTTAGAACTGCTTTTGCTGCATCCCATAGGTTTTGGATCGTCGTGTCTCCATTGTCATTTGTTTCTAGGTATTTTTTGATTTCCCCTTTGATTTCTTCAGTGATCACTTCGTTATTAAGTAGTGTATTGTGTAGCCTCCATGTGTTTGTATTTTTTACAGATCTTTTCCTGTAATTGATATCTAGTCTCATAGCGTTGTGGTCGGAAAAGATACTTGATACGATTTCAATTTTCTTAAATTTACCAAGGCTTGATTTGTGACCCAAGATATGATCTATCCTGGAGAATGTTCCATGAGCACTTGAGAAAAATGTGTATTCTGTTGTTTTTGGGTGGAATGTCCTATAAATATCAATTAAGTCCATCTTGTTTAATGTATCATTTAAAGCTTGTGTTTCCTTATTTATTTTCATTTTGGATGATCTGTCCATTGGTGAAAGTGGGGTGTTAAAGTCCCCTACTATGATTGTGTTACTGTCGATTTCCCCTTTTATGGCTGTTAGTATTTGCCTTATGTATTGAGGTGCTCCTATGTTGGGTGCATAAATATTTACAATTGTTATACCTTCCTCTTGGATCGATCCCTTGATCATTATATAGTGTCCGTCTTTGTCTCTTGTAATTGTCTTTATTTTAAAGTCTATTTTGTCTGATATGAGAATTGCTACTCCAGCTTTCTTTTGATTTCCATTTGCATGGAATATCTTTTTCCATCCCCTCACTTTCAGTCTGTATGTGTCTCTAGGTCTGAAGTGGGTCTCTTGTAGACAGCATATATATGGGTCTTGTTTTTGTATCCATTCAGCCAGTCTGTGTCTTTTGGTGGGAGCATTTAATCCATTTACATTTAAGGTAATTATCGATATGTATGTTCCTATTCCCATTTTCTTAAATGTTTTGGGTTTGTTATTGTAGGTGTTTTCCTTCTCTTGTGTTTCTTGCCTAGAGAAGTTCCTTTAGCATTTGTTGTAAAGCTGGTTTGGTGGTGCTGAACTCTCTCAGCTTTTGCTTGTCTGTAAAGGTTTTAATTTCTCCATCAAATCTGAATGAGATCCTTGCTGGGTAGAGTAATCTTGGTTGTAGGTTTTTCTCCTTCATCACTTTAAGTATATCCTGCCACTCCCTTCTGGCTTGCAGCGTTTCTGCTGAAAGATCAGCTGTTAACCTTATGGGGATGCCCTTGTGTGTTATCTGTTGTTTTTCCCTTGCTGCTTTTAATATGTTTTCTTTATATTTAATTTTTGATAGTTTGATTAATATGTGTCTTGGTGTGTTTCTCCTTGGATTTATCCTGTATGGGACTCTCTGTGCTTCCAGGACTTGATTAACTATTTCCTTTCCCATATTAGGGAAGTTTTCAACTATAATCTCTTCAAATATTTTCTCAGTCCCTTTCTTTTTCTCTTCTTCTTCTGGGACCCCTATAATTCGAATGTTGGTGCGTTTAATGTTGTCCCAGAGGTCTCTGAGACTGTCCTCAGTTCTTTTCATTCTTTTTTCTTTATTCTGGTCTGCAGTAGTTATTTCCACCAATTTATCTTCCAGGTCACTTATCCGTTCTTCTGCCTCAGTTATTCTGCTATTGATCCCATCTAGAGTATTTTTAATTTCATTTATTGTGCTTGTCATCGTTGCTTGGTTCCTCTTTAGTTCTTCTACGTCCTTGTTAAATGTTTCTTGCATTTTGTCTATTCTATTTCCAAGACTTTGGATCATCCTTACTATCATTATTCTGAATTCTTTTTCAGGTAGACTACCTATTTCCTCTTCATTTGTTAGGTCTGGTGTGTTTTGACCCTGCTCCTTCATCTGCTGTGTGTTTTTCTGTCTTCTCATTTTGCTTATCTTACTGTGTTTGGGGTCTCCTTTTCACAGGCTGCAGGTTCGTAGTTCCCGTTGTTTTTGGTATCTGTCCCCAGTGGCTAAGGTTGGTTCAGTGGGTTGTGTAGGTTTCCTGGTGGAGGGAACTAGTGCCTGTGTTCTGGTGGATGAGGCTGGATGTTGTCTTTCTGGTGGGTTCGTCCACGTCTGGTGGTGTGTTTTGGGGTGTCTGTGGCCTTATTATGATTTTAGGCAGCCTCTCTGTTAATGGATGGGGCTGTGTTCCTCTCTTGCTAGTTGTTTGGCATAGGGTGTCCAGCACTGTAGCTTGCTGGTCGTTGAGTGAAGCTGGGTCTTGATGTTGAGATGGAGATCTGTGAGAGATTTTCGCCGTTTGGTATTACGTGGAGCTGGGAGGTCTCTTGTGGACCAGTGTCCTGAAGTTGGCTCTCCCACCTCAGAGGCACAGCCCTGATGCCTGGCTGGAGCACCAAGAGCCTTTCATCCACACGGCTCAGAATAAAAGGGAGAAAAAATGGAAAGAAAGAAAAAAAGAGGATAAAATAAAATAAAATAAAGCAATTCTAATAAAAAATAAGAAAAAAAATTATTAAGAGTAAATTTATTTAGAAAAAAAAATTTTTTTTAATTTTTAAAAATAGATCTATTAATTTTTTATACTAAAAATAAGAGAAAAATTATTTAGAAAAAATTTATTAAGAAAAAAATTTTTTTAATTTTTTAAAATAAAAAATATGAAAAAAACTTATTAAAAATTTTTTTTTAAAAATAGAAAATAAGGAAAAAATTATTAAGAAAACATTTATTAGGGAAAAAAAAAATTTTTAAGCCAAAAAAAAAAAAAAAAAAAAAAAAACGGACGGACCTAACCCTAGGACTAACGGTGAGAGCAAAGCTATACAGACAAAATCTCACCCAGAAGCATACACATCTACACTCACAAAAAAAAGGAAAAGGGGAAAAGTTAATATATCCTGCTCCCAAAGTCCATCTCCTAAATTTGGGATGATTCGTTGTCTATTCAGGTATTCCACAGATGCAGGCACATCAAGTTGTTTGTGGAGCTTTAATCCGCTGCTTCTGAGGCTGCTGGGAGAGATTTCCCTTTCTCTTCTTTGTTCGTACAGCTCCCGGGGTTCAGCTTTGGATGTGGACCCGCCTCTGCATGTAGGTCCCCTGAGGGCGTCTGTTCCCCGCCCAGACAGAACGGGGTTAAAGGAGCAGCTGATTCGGGGGCTCTGGCTCAGTCAGGCCGGGGGGAGGGAGCGGTACGGAGGAGGCGGGGCGAGCCTGCGGCGGCAGAAGCCGGCGTGACGTTGCAGCAGCCTGAGGCGCGCCGTGCGCTCTCCCGGGGAAGTTGTCCCCGGATCACGGGAGCCTGGCCGTGGCGGGCTGCACAGGCTCCCGGGAGGGGCGGTGTGGAGAATGACCTGTGCTCGCCCACAGGCTGTTTGGTGGCGGCAGCAGCAGCCTTAGCGTCTCATGCCCGTCTCTGGGGTCCGCGCTGATAGCCGCGGCTCGCGCCCGTCTCTGGAGTTCGTTTAAGTGGCGCTCTGAATCCCCTCTCCTTGCACGCCGCGAAACAAAGAGGCAAGAAAAAGTCTCCTGCCTCTTCGGCAGCTGCAGACTTTTTCTCGTGCACCCTCCCGGCTAGTTGTGGTGCGCTAGACCCTTCAGGCTGTGTTCACGCAGCCAACCCCAGTCCTCTCCCTGGGATCCGACCGAAGCCCGCGCCTCAGCTCCCAGCCCCCGCCCGCCCCGGCGGGTGAGCAGACAAGCCTCTCGGGCTGGTGAGTGCTGCTCGGCGCCGAGCCTCTGTGCGGGAATCTCTCCGTTTTTCCCTCTGCGTCCCTGTTGCTGTGGGATCCGCGCTGATAGCCGCGGCTCGCGCCCGTCTCTGGAGCTCGTTTAGGCGGCGCTCTGAATCCCCTCTCCTTGCGCGCCGCGAAACAAAGAGGCAAGAAAAATTCTCTTGCCTCTTTGGCAGCTGCAGACTTTTTCCCGGACTCCCTCCCGGCTAGCACCGAAGCCCGAGCCCCAGCTCCCAGGCCCCGCCCGCCCCGGCGGCTGAGCAGACAAGCCTCTCGGGCTGGTGAGTGCTGCTCGGCGCCGATCCTCTGTGCGGGAATCTCTCCACTTTGCCCTCCGCACCAATGTGGCTGCGCTCTCCTCCGTGGCTCCGAAGCTTCCCCCCTCTGCTACCCGCAGTCTCTGCCCACGAAGGGGCTTCCTAGTGTGTGGAAACCTTTCCTCCTTCACAGCTCCCTCCCACTGGTGCAGGTCCCGTCCCTATTCTTTTAGTCTCTGTTATTTCTTTTTTCTTTTGCCCTACCCAAGTACGTGGGGATTTTCTTGCCTTTTGGGAGGTCTGACGTCTTCTGCCAGCGTTCAGTGGGTGTTCTGTAGGAGCAGTTCCACGTGTAGATGTATTTCTCATGTATCTGTGGGGAGGAAGGTGATCTCCGCGTCTTACTCTTCCACCATCTTGCCCCTCCCTCTGTTATAGATCTTTGTTCTGCTTTCTTCAGTGTTGCTTTAGATCCAGGTAATCAATATCTGCTTCACTTTTTACAACAATTCAACAATTTATTTGAACAGTGAAGCCACAGAGGTTTACTGAGACACCCCTTGCTTTTTCACAGGTCATTAACCAGAGCTATAAGGAATCCTTAATTTCTCTGTGATTCTGTCCCTAAGCAATGTGTGGCTGAACTTTTGCTGTACTCTAAAGATAGTGACCATTAAGATTTGCTGTTTTAGCTCAATATACGTTCCAATGAAAATGTATAATTTTGTCAGAATGAGTATGTTATATGGGTCATAATTAATCCTTGCTACACTCTGAATATTTTGACCTCCCAGAATTCCTATGTTGAAATCCTAATCCCCAAAGCTGATGGTATTAATCGGGGCCTTTGAGCAATGATTAGGTCATGAAGGTGGAGCCCTCATGAATGGGATTAGTGCTCTTATAAAAGAAACCCCACAGAGCTCCCTGGTCCTTACATCATGTGAGGATACAATGAGAAGTCTGCATCCCAGAAGAGAACCCTCACTAGACCATGCTGGCACCCTGATCTCAGACTTCCAGGATCCGAAATTCTAAGAAATAAATTTCTGTTATTTATAAGCCACCCAGTCTATGGTATTTTGTTATGTAGGACCCTAAACTAAGACAATCCTAAAGAGTTAAGTATCTCCATCCTGGTAGAATATAAATCACTCAAAATTATAAGCAAGTAAGAGGTTTTCTAGTTCTCATTGGCTATTGTGGGCAATAGGTTTCTAATTTTTGTATAATCACCAAATATTAAGAATAGTACAGTTCTTGGTGATTGAATCTCCTCCTGGAACCTAAATAGGAATGGTAGTTTGCAGCTTAAAATTAGGTTTTCAACAACTGCTCACTCTAGGTCTTCTTAATTATCATAAATTTTTACACCCATTCGTACATGAAAGATCTGGACAAACCCTTAATATTCTGACTCAGCTTCAAAGGAATATTGATATACCAGTTTCTTACTTCAGCTTTTCTTTAGATCTAGGGGGAAAATTCTACTCACCTTGTCTAAGGGCTATAGTAGCATCAGACAAATAAGTGAAAGCGTCTACTGACAATTTTAAGATGCCTCTTCAACACTACAGCCCATTAGGCAATACAATCCTTTTTGCTTACTGGAAATTTACTACATTTTCCACATTTTTCAGTATGCAGCCTTAGCTCTTATGAATTTTATCATTTTATTCTTCACACAATTCTCCCCATTATGCTAACACCTTAATTCCTGCTATTCTTCTTCCTTTACTGAAAAATGAAAATCCATGGCTATCTCTCCTCTACTGAGAACTGACTAAGCCTTGAACAGATTTATTAGCCCCTAAAATCTCCAGATGCAATCTTGTTTGTTGACAGGTCATATCTTAAGACTGAAATAGGAAATCTGCAAAACAGGGTAGGCCTTAACAGATTTCAATTCATTCTTAGAATATGAACCTCAAACATAGTAAAATTTGTTCATACGGAGGAACCAATTACTTTCACCACAGACTTTCAACTGAAAAGAGAGTTACTAGATACACAGGTAACAAGTATGCCTTTGGAGGAGTCCATGATTTTGAGATGTTGTGGAAACAAGAGTTTTAAGCCTCAGCAGGAAACACATTGAAAATGGTCAACACATTAAAGAACTGTTAAATGTTCTAATATCTTCTAAGATGGTGGCTGTCATAAAAGCCCATTCAAGAAGAGATAACATGGAGGCACGAGGAAATGCCCTGGTTAATCATTCGACAAGTAAACAACTCCTAATATGGCCTCAGATACCGTGATACTTCAAGAAGTCAGATGTTTGAAGAGGTTCAAAGAAACTATTAAAAATACTAAAAGTAATTTAAAATATTCTAAACAAAAATTAAAATAGTCACATTAAAATATTTAAAAATATGTTTTGGAATATGAAGTGTTTTGGGAACTATTTTGGTTGTCAATTTTATGAGAATAATCTCTGAAACTTTTATGAAAGCCATTTGTTTGTGTCAAGAGAATCTCAAATAAAACCTAGCAGAGTTTTCATGAAATAACTGAACAAAGCAAGGATAGTCTACTATTATCTACACTGATGGGGAAATTTTACAAATATTGCTTAGGGTGTCTCTCTTCCTGTAATATTGTGAGTTGTAATAAGAAATATATATTTGGTCTTTGTCCTCTTTTCTGGCACAGAGCTTCTAAAATCCTTGGAATTTCCTAAGTGATAAGAGCTTTAAATGTGTCTTAATAGTCATAACATATTCCTTTCAATATTTCCAGAGTATGTATGTTAATGAGGTGACTTTTGGAAAGTACCTAAGGATGGGGGCTGGTTTCCAGGGGAGCTAACCATGTGATTAGAGGGCTGGAACTTTTAGTTTCACCCCCTGACCTGGATGTCAGATCCAAGGAGAGGAGAGGACCTGGAGGTTGAATCAGTCATCAAGGAATGATTTAATTCATCATGCCTGTGTTATGAAGCCTCCACAGAAACCCAATGGACAGGGCTTGGAGAGTTTCCAGGTTGATAAACCAGAATACACCCATATGCCAGACCCCAATCTTCACTGGGACAAAGATACTTTGGTCAGGACCTTGCCATGTTTATCTCTTCATCTGGCTGTTCATTCATATCCTTTGTAGTTTACTGGTAATCTAGTGGGTAAACAGGTTTCCTGAGTTTGTGAGCCACCCTAGCAAATTAATGAAATCTAAGAAGGGGGTTATGGGAAACTCCAATTTGCAGCCAGTTGGCCAGAAGCACAGGTAACAATGTGGACTTGTGACTGACATATGAATCGGTGCAGCCTTGTGGGACTGAGCCTTCAACTTGTGGGATCCGTTGCTGCCTCCAGGTAGATAGTGTCAGAATTGAGTTTAGCTTGACACCTAGTTAGTGCCTGAGCAGAACTGAGTTGATTGCGTGGTGTTGTGGAAAGTTCCCACACACTGAAGTTCCACAGCTCACCTGTCACCAGCATAACTCTGATAAAACTAGGAAAGTGGGAAGCTAAAAAGAACCCACACCTCGGTTGCATCTGTGAACTCCTCCATAGTACTTTTTCTACTTTTTCAACAACAATTTCTGGTTGTTGTTGTCTTATTCTCAGAGTGGACTGAAGCTTTTCCTGCTAGAGAGATGCAGCTCTGACATTAGGGGGGGAAAAAGAAACAAAACAAAAAAACCTTTATATTTTGTTTCCGTGAGGAATTCCAACCTCCATCAATGCAGCCATTCATTTTTGTTGGCACAAGCAATAGAGAACTTTGTAAAGCCTTTCCACTTTCTCAGAAACTTTATTGTTCCTATGACCACATCACCCTCAATCCTCAGGAAAAGTGAGAGAGTCAATGTCATTTTAGTACATACACTAGCAAAATGATAAGATGATCTGGAACTCTAGTGGTCCATTGACCGAGAGTGTAACTTCTGGCTCTCAGGACCAGGAAAGAACCACATCCCAGCCCTGGTGACTCTCATCATATGAACTTATTACAGGTCACCCTATATGGCTAAATATGCCTCCCCTGATTTTCTCAATTCGGCCTCATTTCAGGCAGATACGGCCGAGTGCTGCAAGTAACTCATGTAATATAATCAGTCTTATTACCAATAGGCATATACTGTCTTTCCTTCATATCCTCTCAAGAAGTCTTGGGCCCTGGAACCATGTTGAGAAAGACTATGCAAGTTACTTTTGACCAAGATGACATCAAGTAAATATGAAGGTATAGATCTCAGATTCATGTCTCCCAGGTTAAAAGACACAAAGTTATCATTTTCAACACCCATACTGCCATTTTTTTCTGGAGATTTATAACGAAAGAAGTTTAAGAATCCTTCAAAAGCAGACTATCTTCAAAAGTAGACAGCTTCTACCAAGAGCTTCAGATCAAGAAGCTGCATGACACATCAACAGCTTCTGCCTAAAGCCTAAGGAACATGATCTAGATTGAATAGAGCCACAGATTGTCATGTGTTAATTCACATGATTTTGTTTGTTATTTTCTTAACTTTTAAAAAACCTTTATTTATTTAAGTTTTTGGATTGTAACCAAACACTGGTTATGTTTTAACTGTAATACTTACAAGATTCTTATCCTTGCTTTCTGCATTCTTACTCATTTTTTGGTATGAATCCAATACTTGGCTGTAAGTTGTTTGTGATTTGGTTAAAACATATGATTGAAATTACTAATAAGTATACAAAAATTCTCCTCTTACTACCCATCAACTTTTAAAATTATCTTTGCTTTAGAATTACATCTTTGAGTTCATCAGTAATTGGTCTCAGGTTTTTTGTTTGTTTGTTTGTTTGTTTTTAATATGGCAGAAAATAAAATAGACCAGACAGATACCTAAGATCTAAAACTATCTATAACATCACATCTAAGAATCTCCAAGTTCTGGTTTCTTTCACCTAACAGTTTATTTACTTTCTCCTTCTTTTATTTCTTTTTACTATAATCAGTTAGGAAAAAACAGTCCACACTTTCCATACTTTGCTTAGAAATCTCCTAGCTAAATATCCAATTTCATTGCTAATGACTTCTACATTTTACAAAATACTAGAACACAATTCATTCAAGTTCTTTGCCACTTTATAACAAGAATCACCTTTCCTTCAGTTTCCAATAGCATATTCCTCACTTCCATATTTGACTTTACCAGAATGGTCTTTAACATTCATATTTCTATAACATTTTGCTTATCATCATCTCTGTATTCTCTAAGATGATAGAAGCTTTCTCTACAGCTCTCCTCTTTTCTTATTGAGTTCTCACCAGATTTGCCTTTAATATCCAGATTGCTACCAATCGCCACTTCAAGGCAATCTAGATTTTTTTCTAGCATTCAGTTCAAAACTCTATCAGTATCTACCCATCACTTAGTCCTACAGCCACTTCCACAATGTTAGATGTTTGTTATAGAAACACCCCACCTCTTGGTACAAAAATCCATATTAGTCAGCTAGGGCTTCAGTAACAAAATACCAAAGACTAGGTGACTAGACAACAGAAATTTATTTTCTCACATTTCTGGAGTCTATAAGCCCAAGATTAAGGTGCTAACAGTATTGGGTTCTGGTGAGATGTCTCTTCCTGGCTTGTAGATGTCTATCCTCTCACTGTGTCCTCACATGGCCTTTCCTCTGTGTGCACACAGAAAGAGAGAGGGACTGCTGATGTCTCCTCCCTTTCTTATAAGGACACCAGTCTTATCAGTATTAATGAGGAAGTTTCAAATAAATTTTTAAAATATACAGAACTGGCTACTCAGCTAAAGATATACTTTCTAACCTATTTTGAAGCTAAATGTGGCCCCATGTCTGAGCTCTGACCAAAGGGATGTGAACAGAAATCATGTATAACACTTCTCATTTAAGTCCATAAAAAAAGGGGCATGCATTGCATTTGCCTTTCCCTTTTCCATAAGCATAAATATAGACCTTCCTGGATCACCCATCTCCAGACTGTTACATGAGAAACAAAATTTTATCTTGTTTTAAACCAGGTTAAGTTGGTCTTTGTTAAAGTGTATGAACCTGTGCTCTATTACATTTCTACTTGAAAATGTTACAGCAATGTTCTTATTAAGATAAAAATAAAGATAGTGCCTTGTAAATAGGAGATTATATATATTTATTAGCAAGGATTATTTTGAGCTCTGTAGAGCTTTTATTTGTCATTTAATTAGTCTGGTATTATTCTTTAAGTTTTCATTTGTGAATGACTTAAATAAAATAAAAGCTACTTGATGCCAAACAAATATGCAGAATGAATGAAAATGAACATAGAACATATGTGTATCACAGATAAAGTAGTGTTGAGAGGAAAATTTATAGCACTATACGCTTACATTAGAAAAGAGGAAAGGTCTCAATTAATAACTAAGTTCCTGTCTCAAGAAACTAGAAGATATAGAGAAAAAAAAAAAAAAGTCAACCAACAGACAAATGGAAATAATAGAAAGCAAAAATAAGTGAAATTGAAAATGGGAAAATGAGAGAAAAATCAATGAACTAAAAAGATAATTTTTTAAAAATTAGTAAATTTGATAAAACTCTAGCAACATAGACAAAATTAATAAGAAGACACAAATAACCATTTTTGGGAATAAAATAAAGGCTATCACTACATCTTGAATCCACTAAAATGATAATAAAGAAATATTATGAAGAACGTTACATTCAGAAATTTGACAATTTAGCAAAATTGGCCAATTCCTAAAAACTCATAAATTACCAAAATTAAGCAAAAATGAAATAATCTGTTGTCTTAGAACCTTAAAGAGAGTAAATGTTTGGTTAGAATTTCCCAAAATAGAAATCTCCAGCCCAAAATATTTTCACTGGAGAATCCTAAAAATACACTCAAAGGAGATTTAACACCTAGTAAACACTTCATATTCCAGAAAACAGAAGAGAAGAAACACTTACCTATGCATGTAAGAAACTTGTTTTATTTACCCAGATAGCAGAATAAGACAAAGGTAGAACAAAAGGAAAACTACAGATTTATGGCTAATTCAGATTCACACAGATTCAAACTCATGAATTACACACACACACACACACACATCATGAAAAGCATTAGCAAACTTAATTTAGCAATAAAATAATTATATACAATGAGATAGTTTGATTTATTTTGGATATATACTGTTCAAAAATTAATCAGTGTAATTCACCATATCAACAGGCTAAAGAATAATAATCATATCATTATATTAATTGAAGTAGAAAACGATTAACCAAATTCAACATATACTCATGATAAAAAATTTTCAGCCAACTAAAAATAGAAGGAAACTTCCACAAACCATTACAAAAACCTATAATCAGTATCATACATAATTGTGAAAAACTAAATATTTCCCCCCTAAAATGGAAATAAAACAAAGATATCTGCAATATCACTTTTATTTACCACAGTACTTGAAGTTCTTGTCATTTAATAAGGCAAGAAAAAAAAATGAAAAATCATACAGATTAAAAAGGGGGAAAAGGCAAGACTTCTATCACAGGTAATATGATTTTCTATGTAGAAAACCCCAGTAAATCTACCAAAAAAAAAAAAAAAAAAAATCCTCCTAGAACTAATAAGTGAGAATTAGGAAGGTTGCAAGGCATATGATCGACTTGCAAAATCAATTGCATTTCTATACTAATGATGAACGTGTAAAGACATAAATTAAAAGCACAATACCAATTAAAATTGCTCCAAAAGTGAAATGGTTTTGTATCTATCTAAAATATAGGGTTTTCCTGGTGGTGCAGTGGTTAAGAATCCTCCTGCCAATACAGGGGACACGGGTTCGAGCCCTGGTCCGGGAAGATCCCACATGCTGTGGAGCAACTGATCCCGTGCACCACAACTACTGAGCCCACGTGCCACAACGACTGAAGCCCACGCACCTAGAGCTCATGCTCCACAACAAGAGAAGCCACAACAATAAGAAGCCCATGCACTGCAACGAGGAGTTGCCCCCGCTCACCGCAACTAGAGAAAGCCCGCGCACAGCAATGAAGACCTAACACAGCCAAAAATAAAAATAAAATAAAAATAAATAAATTAAATATATATATATATATATATATATATATATATATATAAGGAGTTGTATCCTGATAATTACAAAATGCTAACCAAAGAAATAATAAGACCCAAATCAATGGAGCGATACATTGTGTTAATGGATTAGAAGAATCAGCATATTAAAGATGTCATATCTCTCTCAAATTGATCTGTGGGACAAATGCAATTACCATCAAAATCCCAGCAAGGAATTTTATAGATATAAACAAGCTTATTCTAAAATTTATATGGAAAAGCACAGGCTCTAGAATAATGCAAACAACCTTGACAAAGAAGAAAAAAAACGGAGGAATCACTCTACTAATTTCAAAACTTTATATCACTATGGTAATCTAGACTGTGTAGTGGCAGAGGAACAGACACGTACATCTATGGGAGAGAACAGAAAACCCCAAAACAGAACATGACAAGTAAGTCCAACTGATTTTTGGCAAAGGTGTGAATACAATACAAGGGAGGATAAATAACCCTTTCAATAAATGGTGCTGAGTAATTGAATAGCATATATAAAAATGGACTTTGACCTAAACCTCACACTTTTGATCAAAAAATTAACACAAAATAGATCAGGGAGTTAAATGTAAAATATAAAATGGAAAAAATAAATAAAACAGAAGAAAGAATTTGTGAACAAAACTAGGCAAGTATGTCTAAACTTGACAAGCAAATTATAATCCATAAAAGGAAAAATGGATAAATTAGACCTCATTGTAAAAAAACAAAAAACAAAAACAACCTCTTGCTCTATGAAAACTAATATAAAAAAAATGAAAAGATAAACTATAGACTTGGAGGAATATTCTCAAACCACATATCTAAAAAATGAGCCGTATCTGGAATATATTAATAACTTCCTAAGTAGGCAGTAAGAAATTTCAACAATACAATTAGAAAATGGTTTAAAGGAAAGAAGAGACATTTCAATGAAGAGGAAGTACATATGACTAGTAAGTACATGAAAAGGAGTCCAACATCATTAGCCACTAAGGAGATGCAAATTTAAACCAAAATGAGATATCACTACACATCAATTAGAATGGCTAAAATATAAAATAGTGATAGTACCACATGCTGGTTAGGATGTAACTGGATCATTCATAAATTGCTGGTGGGAATGATACAGCCAATATGAAAAAAGAATACGACAGCTTTGTACAAATCTAAACATCTGCTTACCCCATGACCCATCGACTTCACTCTCAGGCATTTATCCTAGAGAAATGACTATTTTCATACAAAAGTCACATGCATGCATGTCCATAGCAGCTTTGTTTGTTACAGCCCCAAACTGGAAATAAGGCCAACTTCCTTCAATAGGAGAAAAGTAAGACAAACTGGTCCATCCATTCCGTGGACTACTGCTCAATAAAATGGACTGAACTGTTGATACACACGATGACCTGGATGGATCTCAAGGGAATTATTCTGAGTGAAAAAAGCCAACATCAAAAAGTTACACACTGTATGTTTGTATTTATGTTTAATTCTTGAAATGACAAAATTATAAATTTGGTAAATAGTTTACTCATTGTCACAGATTAGGGAGATGGAAGGGGAGGAAGGTAGCTGTGTCGGTAAAACGGATGCTTAGACACACTTGTGGTGGAATTCTTCTGTGTCTCAACTGTGTTGGCAGTCACATGGGTCTATATATACACAAATGAGTGCATATAAAAACAGTGAAACTTGAAAAAATTTGCAGGTAAATTGATATTATCAATTTCCTAGTTGTGGTATTGTACTATAGTTACTCAAGGTGTTACCACTGGGGGAAATTGAGTGAAAGGCAAATAGGATCTCTCTGTATTAAGTGTTATAAATACATGTGAACCTACAATTATTTCAAAATTTTAAAAAAAGTTGTATTAAATATCAAATCAAAGATTTGATTGACATCAAGTATTAAGTCCTCTGAATGAGTAAAGCTGTTCCAGAAAGAAGACTAACCAGATTGTGACATTTCCTAGGCATCACCAATGTTATCCAAAGTCATCCCTAACTACTGGAGAATCTAGGGAGGAGAACATTTTTTTCAATCATATTGATGCTCTCCAAAAAAATGTTTAAGGAATAAGGTGAAAATCTATACTATAATTCTCATTAGAAACACTAAATTTGATAAATCAATCCTATAGTTTATCTATGAATAAAGTCTATCAAAGTGAAACTAATTTAAAAAACTAGAGTTCACTAAAGAAAGCAATAGAATTCTAACTTCAGTCATCAGTGATTGCATGCTACCAATTTGTATGAGTTTTAGTGACATAAAACTCAGTACACCTCAACTCATCTGATAAATGTATATCTCATACGTATAATGTGCCTACACTTTTACTTACAATCAACCGAATGGAAACTTGGAGAAAAAGCCTATATGATGGTGAAGTTTAAAGAGTAAAATATTTTTAACTTGATATTTTAGATATTTAAAATTTACTTGAGAAAGAAATCTCTCCTATAAACTTCAGAAAAGATTATAATTAAGAAATACTAGTAAACATTTTTTCTCTCAACAATAGAAAAATAAACAAAAATGAACAATCAATTTAGAAATTGGGCAAAAAAGGATGAAGAGACATTTCACCAAAGAGAATATACAGATGGCAAATAAACACATGAATGTGCTTCATAATCATTAGCTATTAGGGAATTCCACATTAAAACCACAATGAGATATCACAACATACCTAATCAGAGTGGCTTCTATATAAAATATTTTGGTGAAACAGCAAAATGTTGGTAAGAATGCTAAGAAAATGGACCATTCATATGTTGGTGATGAGAATATAAAATGGCATAGCCAGGCTGAAAAAGTATAAGGCAATTTCTTACAAAATAAACATGCATCCCAGAAATTGCACCCTTGGACATTTATCCCAGTGAAATGAAAACATTTGCACAAAAACCTATGCACAATGTTCATCACACCTTTATGTCTGATAGCCCCAAACTGGGAACAGCTCAACAGAAGGAATAATTGATAAACATAGAAACTTAGATGTCTCTCAAGGGAATTATACCCAGTGGAAAAAAATCATTCTGAAAAATGCTTCTACATGATTTCATACATATATAACAGCCTTTAAATGACAGCAGTATAGATACGGAGAAGAGATTACTGGTTTGCAGGAAGTAGGTGTACAGAGGGACTGACATGCCTGTGGCATGAGACTAGCATGAGAGATCCTTTTGGCGATGGAAACCTTTTGTATCTTCAATGTGATGGTGGCCAAAAGAATCTGCATATTTGATAAAATTGCACACACCTGAGTGCTTGTAAAATTGGTAAAATCTGAATAAGGTAGCTGGGGTGTATCAATATCAATTTCCTGGATGTAATGTTGTATTATAGTATGCAAGATGTAAACACTAGGAGAAACTGGGTAAAGATTATATGGAATCTCTCCATATAATTCCTATAATTGCATGTGAATCTGTAATAATTTCAAAATAAAAACTAAAAAGTAAAAAACTCTCTATTTAGAAAAATCCTTAGTATTGCCTTCTCAGATTGACTTAGTTGTGAATTGGGGTGTCCTGTGTTGGGAAAGCACAATTATAGAAGAATAGAGCTGCAGCCTCTGAGGTGAGCTCTCTGTTTGGTTCTCTGCTTAATAATATTAAAGTTACCAGTATTTTTTTTTTAACGTTTATCTCATTCTTCCAACTCATTCATATAATTAATGAGTCCATTACAACTTATAATTGTACAATGAAAAAGAAGATATTCAAAGTTAAGTGACTATACCGTGAAAAGAGTGAAGGGCATAATAATTTACTGCACAATTATATATCAATATCTATATTAATCTATCTAAAATTTTATTACCTGTTTATTGGGGTAATCAAGAGTTACCTTTGAGGCTTAGTAAATATAATAAGATAAAATCTCTTAAGTGGTTAAGAAATGCAGGGAACATAGCACACACTTGATCAATGGTGTATTACTGTCTTAATTGTTGGAATTGTCTTCCCCCAAACAGTTTATATTTCTTGTTCTTCCTACCTTTTGAATACAGTACACGTGGAATAGATATACGATAGATAATAGATACATGATAGATAGATTAGATGAATATAGACTGCCAAAGATGTCTTAGTTTTTCAATGGCTAAAATCATATTTAAAATGAACAAAATACATGACATTTCAGGAAAATTAGTTAAGCTTCTTGGTCCTCAGTTTCTTCACTTTTAAAATGGTTGTAAAACAGCAATTATCTCTGAAGTAGTTTGTGATCATTTAAAATAAGATTGACTGTAATTAGCATGACCTGAGCATGAGGCTAAATAAAATGAGCCATTTTATTATTAATACAATTAACACACAAAAGCAATTTGCTAAATATCACAACTATTCTTTTATTCAAAATGGAGCATTTCCTATTTCACATTCTGCAAAGACATTCATATGGATTCTGCACACCTGGATTTTACAGTTTGGGTTCCCAGATTTGTTGGCGTTCATGACAACTGCAAAAATAGGAGAAGCCAGGAGTAATCCAAGTTAAAAGTACCCTTGAACTACACAGAAGGATTCTTCATAATTTCAAGAGTTGCTTATGTATTAATTTGTAGGTATTACATCTTCTGACTCACAATAATTCAGAACCACAGATTAAAAATTCTAATTAAAGGAAAAATGAGTCTGTCTCTTTGGATTGAAAGCAAATATAATGAAAAGTTGCAAATACTAAATGATAGTGTTTAGGAATGACAGTGATTTTATTATAGTATCTGCTCAGTTATTATTTTTTCAGTGCCAAGATATAATAACTGGACATTAACAATAAATAATTATTTATTTGAAAAATCTACTACATCCATAAGTAGATAATGGAGAGGATAATGCAGGGTAGCGATTCTCAAACTTTACTGCATACTGGAATTACTTATTTAGCTTTCAAAACTCCTCAGGCCTTTTCACATCCCACACCAATTAAATTTGATTTTCTTGGAGTGAGATCAGGCATCACTATTTTTCAAACCTGAAAGGTGACTCTAATATGCAGTAACATTTTAGGACCAGTGATACAGAGAATACTTTTCAAATTGATTTTTACCTCCAGAGTAGCCAGAAATCAGCTTATTATCCAAATTAATCAGAAAAGAAAATTGGATGCCAATTTCTCCTTATTTAACAACAAAGGAGTGACATCATACTAGAGATTCAAGACAAGAGTTGTGGCCAGGAGTGACCAGTAATTGAAAAATTCAATAAAGCATTAAATGTAATTAATTTCCAAGTTGAGGAGCTTAAAACTCTAGATTGGAAAGTGTTATGTAGGCCAGAGGCTGATATAATTCAATTTTAGTGCCTTTGGGCTTCTGAACTTGTCAGAAACAGGGTTGTCCAGAGTACTTTTATAGAAAGAAAGAACTATTTTAATTATTACAAACTTGTTCATTCTTTGACTTCTTATTGTTGCTATACAGGATCAGTGCAACAAAAGGATCTGTGATTTTAGATAATTCTTCCTCAAGATGTTCATGAGTAAAGGGAAAAAGTAATTCTACTGAAAGACAAGAACAACACATTTTTTTTTCAGATGTGGATAACAAAAAACAAACAGAAACAATTCCTCAAAATTTATTTTCAAACCAAATTTTAATATTGTTCTATAGTTTTGTTCACTTTTGTCACTGAAGTTTTCTTTCATGTGTCTTTGTTTTAAAATCCTGTTTATTAGGACATGTAGCCAACACTTAAAAAAATGTGTGCCTATTAGATTAAGAGAAAAAAACAAACAAACACCAGCCACCTAGTATGAGACATAGATTTTGCTCAGCTTCTTCACTGAATCTTGTATTACATTCTGCTATCACTACCCCTTTTCATCTCTTCAGTGATAAACACTCCCCTGAAATCTGTGATAACCATTTCCTTGATTTTATTATAGATAACCTCTGCTTTAGAACTTTGTGTAAATGAACTATAGTGTGTTTCTGTATTATTTTGTGACTGGTGTGGTCTGCTCAGTGTGGCCCTTATGATATTTATGCATTGGTGCTTTTAATGGTAGTTCATCTATTTGCTCTCCTGTATTTCATTGTACAAACAAAGCAAAATTTATTATCCAATTTTAACATCAATGAACATATTCCCATTGTTTTTTCATTATGAAAACTCCTACTTTATATCATACACTCACACACACAAAGAATTAGAGATGGATCATAGACCTAAAGGTAAAAGATAAAAATATAATTCTTGGGCTTCCCTGGTGGCGCAGTGGTTGAGAATCTGCCTGCCAATGCAGGGAACACGGGTTCGAGCCCTGGTCTGGGAAGATCCCACATGCCGCGGAGCAACTGGGCCCATGAGCCACAATTACTGAGCCTGTGCATCTGGACCCTGTGATCCGCAACGAGAGAGGCCGCGATAGTGAGAGGCCCGCGCACCGCGATGAAGAGTGGCCCCCGCTCGCCGCAACTAGAGAAAGCCCTCGCACAGAAACGAGGACCCAACACAGCCATAAATAAATAAATAAATAAATAAATAAACAAACCCAAAAGTTAAAAACAAAAAAACAAACAAAAAAAAACTTCTAAAAAAAAAAAAAAAAAAACATATATATATATATATATATATATATATATATATATATATATAAAATTCTTCTAGAAGCAGATGGAGGATGATGTCTTAATGACCTGGAGGGAGAAATATACTTACTAAACAAGATATAAGAGCCATAGACTATCAGATGTACTAAAAATAAGTTAATAATAAAAAGGAGAGCTGACCATTAAAAACTCAAAGAAAAATTGATAAATTAAACTACGTTAAAGTTAATAATATTTATTTATCAAAGGACACCATAAAGACTTCCACTTTGGGCCAAGAGGGAGTAACAGGGACAGAATTGACCCTACTTCCTGATTTAAAAAACTACAATACTGGACAAAATATTTTATATCTTAATCCAGATGAAGATAGCAGATCGATAGATAGGTGGATAGATAGATATACACACATATCCAACAAAGCTGAGTTGTATTCATCTAAAAATATTCTTAACTTTTCATCATTAAATGTCATTTTGCTGTAGTATTGAAAGGAAAGCCTGTTTCTTCTACTTACAACACTTCTTACACCAAATGTGCGTGGGTTTTTCCTACATCGACCGATTCTCTAATTCTTTGACAGCAATTGGTTGTTCTACAATTCAATTCTGATACTAACCACTTGGAGTTTTAACAGTGCAGATTCCACATGTTAAGAGCTCAATCCCACAAAACTGCCCCCCACTTCAGACCCCAATCACAAGTAGTGAGCTCCCGGGATATCCATGCTTCTGTTCAACTTGGCTATGAACCACAGGTTCCCATGACCCCCTCCTCAGGCTTGATACTTTGCCATATTGGCTTATAGAACTCAGGGAAACACACTTACTGGTTTATTATGAAGGATATAATAGATGATACAGATGAACAGTCAGATGAAGAGGTACATAAGATAATGTCTGGAAGGGTCCCAAGTGCAGGAGTTTTGCTCCCCTACCTTCCTGCCATTTTGATGCACTCACCAATCTGGATGCTCTTCAAACCCGATTGTTTAGGCGGTTGATCTCGGCTGGCCTCAGCTGCAACAGCTTGAAGCAGGGTTTTAGTTCCTGGAGAGTGATTGAGGTCAGGTCGTGGTGGTGAGAACACCAAATCCTAGCTACTAGACCAGTGGTCGGTGACAAGGCCCTGGACCTAGGGCTTAGCAGAAAAAGAATTCCCACAAAGACAGAAAGTAGTGAAATAAGTGAAGTATTTGTTGAGAAAAAAGAGTACGTGTGGATACACACATGGGCAGACTCAGAGAGAGAGTCGCGCTCTCGTGGCAGTTTAAATCACTTTTATGGGGCATTTCTTCCATGTTCCCTTTGGCCAATCATTTTGATTTGCCTGGTTCAAACTCCATATTTGGTGTATCTCAGGATTTTCCCATGTGTGCTCACACATCTCTTAGCCAAGATGGATTCTACTGAAGAGGTCTATGGATAAGTGAGCATTAGTTGGCATCACTCACCATTTGACCTCCAAGGAGCCTTTCTGGGCATGTGTAGTCAGGGAGGTCTCCTGACTTCAAGAATGAGGAATATGTGGTCTCTTATCTTCTATCTGGGCAGGGTCCAGCCTCCTCTCTCAATTGTCCTATCATTCCCGTCTAGGGAGTATTGGTCCACAAGGAACAAACTCAAACCGTTTGCCCTGGGACCCATCTTTTTCCTGCCTCAGGGTTTATGGAGGCTTCATCATGCAGGCATGATCAATTGTTAACTCAGTCTCCAGCCCCCCTCCCCTCCCTGGAGGATGGAGGGTCTGGCTAAATGGTACAGGCTTCTAATCATGGCTCAGTCTTTCTGGTGACCAGCCACTATCCTGAAGCGATCCAGAAGCCCATCAGAAGTCACTTCATTAGTATAAAAGTTGCTCCCATTACTTAAGAAATTCCAAGAGATTTAGGAGTCCTGTGTCAAGAACTGGAGTCAAAGACCAGATATTAGAACAGAAGGTCCTCCAGGCGCCCCTATCGCTCAGGAAATTACAAGGGCTTTAAGAGCTCTGTGTCAGGAATAAAGTGCAGAAAGCAATTATTTATTTCCTATTATTTCACAGTTTTATTTGTGGAGGGAGCTACTCTTTATACAATTTTAAAAGTTGTCTTTCTTTCTTAATTAGCTGAGTTTTTATCATTATGAGATGTTGCATTTTCCTAAGTGTTTCTTCTGCCTTATTCATAATGATGCTGAAAGCTCAACCTCTGTGCTCTGGTGCCTAATTTAATCTTGAAGACAGAGTTTTGGTTGAAGTAGAAAAGAATAGGTTTATTTCTTTGCCAGGCAAAGGGGGACTCAGTGGGCTCCTGCCCTGAAAAACTATGTGTCCCAACCTGAGAAGATTTGATGAGGAATTTTATAGCAATAGTTCAAGGATGGGGTTACTGACAAGATTAAGGTTGTATGTAGGGTCTGCATTTTTGTTGTTGTTGTTGCGTTGGGTCTTGATGCATGTGGATTTTTCTCTAGTTGCAGAGAGCAGAGGCTACTCTTCGTTGCGGTGCGTGGGCTTCTCATTGTGGTGGCTTCTCTTTGTTGCACGGGCTCTAGGCACACGGGCTTTAGTAGTTGTGGCTTGCGGGCTCTAGAATGCAGGCTCAGTAGCTGTGGTGCACGAGCTTAGTTGCTCCAAGGCTTGTGGGATCTTCCCGGACCAGGGCTCGAACCCGTGTCTCCTGCATTGGCAGGCAGATTCTTAACCACTGTGCCACCAGGGAAGTCCCCAGGTCTGCACTCCTTTAATCTGGTCTCAGGTAATCTTCTTGATGAGCTTCTCTGGTTCCTTTAATGCCCCCTCAGAGGGTGGTCTTTCTCTGGTATGAAGAATGTTGACATCTTAAAGAGCTTAAAGACATTGTTATGTATATGCCTTAAGGCAAAACCAAGACCCTGCCCCAAGGCTGCACATTGGTTTTTGCCTGTCCCTCCCTTGTTTGTGTATCCCTTCCTTTCCTGGATAAGCAACTGTTGGAATCTGCCCTTTGGAACTCAGGGAAGGTCTTGCAGCCTGGAGTCAAGAAATGGGGAACAGAAGTCTTCTGTGCCCAGGATCCCCACAGGGTCCAGCTCGGTTTCAGGTTTCAGTAATATCATACCTACTCGTGTGATAAATCATATCAATTGGCTTTCGAATATTAAACCGAGTGTGCAATCTTGCAAATCTAATTTGATCTTGATGTTTTATCTGTTTTAATACACTATGAAATCTGGTTGATTGGTAATACTTTATTCAGGATTTTCTCCTCCATGTTCATTCATGTGATCAGATTATTTTCTGTTTTATGCCTTTGTGGACTTTGATATCAAGATTATACTAGCTTCACAAAATGAGTAAGAAAATGTTTCACTTTTTTCTCAAAACTGAAAAATATTTTGGAAGTTTTAAATTATTTGTACCTTGAATGTTTTATAGAATTGCCCATTAAAAATAGTTTCCTAAATTTCATAAACTATTGTCACTTATTTTCAAAATACAGAAATACTAAAGACCTTCAATTTTTACTATGTTATTTCTTGGAATGCACAGGGGTGCATCACAGGAGCCATTTAACTTCTCAATTTCTTCTATTATAGCCCACTGTTTGGTATTTTTTGTCCTTATTACAAGTTAGTGCCTAACCACTCCCACATAGTGACTGATGTGTCAAGTCTGAAATTTGCAAGAAAGGTTGATTTATCAGAGCCTTGTGGAAATGGAAGCCTGGGGTGGAGCAGGGGTTTGTACAATGTGCCTTGAGATTCTCACTGAGCTGAAGCCATAAGAGTTTCCTTATAGAATGGGAAGAATTCATCTTTTTTACTCTGCATCAATGCAACTATAACCCATCTCTGAGTCTCCCAGAGGCTTTATATAAGCACATTGCTAAACTTTTCTGAGAAGATCCCTCTTTATAGGGCTAGCCTGAGGATCAGGACCCTGGGGGAGCCTACACTGCCTACCCACAACTCCTATCTTCATTAAGATACTAATTCACACAAACCAAGCAGTACAGACAAAAACATTCTACAGTCAAAAACCCTCATCCAAATAAATTTCCAACAGGGACCCATCCATGAGCTAACACAAGTCTAAATTCCACCTTAGACTCTAAATTTCATCTTCCTGCATAATACATATAGTGTACAAGAAGCACATCACTAAGTGACCAGCCCAGCAAGGGACTTCAATCAGTGTGTGTTGACACTGATATCATAAATATCACTAAGGACTATGGGACAAAAACTGAACATTTGAAAGTCTATGAAATATTTGTTTTTAATTTAGGAATTATAGTTGATATGGTTTGAGAATATAAAAAATAAATGGAATTTCATGTAGGTTTGTCCACATAGACCACAGCAGAGGATATTTGCAATTTCTATTCAATCATCCCCATTCTTCAGGATATCAATTAAAACAATTTTAATCTTTTTAATGTCAGTACTGCTCTACTGTTTATTTACATAGGTTCAAATATCACAAACTCATTGGAAAGCAACCATTTTGTAAAAAATTCTGTCAGACTGAGAGAGTTTGGAATGGATTAAGTCATTAATGATAAGATCAGTAGTTGGAACATAGCTCTACTAGGGCCAGAGTTGTGAGTCTGATCCCCATAAGAGCTCATTAGCTTCACACACAGAAAACCCTGGTCCTGAAGTTGCAGACTGGACCACTGACCTTAGCCAGCCTTGATGATACATGTTTGCCACCAGGCATGAGGACAGAGGCTGGGAGAGGTCAGTCTACTCCAAACCACTATAGGAAAAGTAATTTGCTGCATTTGGTTTACTGGTAGCAATGGAACTTGTTATTTTTTTTTTAATAAAAAGGTGGAATTTGTAGGTCCCTATCTTTTATTTATAGAGGGAAAGACTATCATTGGATTCATTTGTCTTTATAGATAGCAGGGTTTGCTGATTTTGATGAAGATTGAAAATAACATTTTGGAGTTTACCTCTAATTGTTTGTCTTTGATGACAAAGTTTTAGAAATATTTATCCTGATTTTTAGAATAAATGACAATATAGGCTGTTGGAATAGATTAGTGGCCTAAAACTAGAATAACAAAAAGAAGACTGATTTCTGTGTAAAAGGAAAATAAGAATACCTTCAACTGAGCACATGCAGTTCTTGATATTTAACTGATAGCTTTTGTTCCAAAGACATGGGCACAGCTTTGTGTTCTTCTGCACCATCTGGAATGCCTTAGGGAGCCCCTCATTTCAACTCTTATTTGTGACCCGTGTCTGAAATGTGAAGGGGCTGGCAAAGTTTCCTGTGGAGAGCATGTGTAAGCCGTGAACTTTACAAGGGCAGTTGTCCAAATACATGAATATTTAAATAGAGTTAGAGGCATATGGTCAGTGATGACCTTGCACTCTGCCCAGTTCCACGTATTCATTTCTGTCTTGTTACATTGATCAGCATCTCCTGAACTAAGCTCTGAGCGTAATTTCCAGGGAATCCTCTGCTCCAGCTTCTCCAGCTGATGGTTTCCCCCAAAGGCTGAATATTCTATTTTTTTTTTTTTGTTTTTTTGGCGGGGGAGAGGCTTTCACTGCACCCAGCTTCTTAAAGCTGGGTCAACTATCTGATAATCTTAATGTTTTTGTGACCTTGATATCCTCGTGCAGATTAAAGGCAGATGGTGGCACTGGCACATCACACAACAGGTCACAGCAATCTGAGCTACTTGCCCTCCTCCTGCTTTAATAGCTTGAATCATAATCTGAAATTGCATGATGTTTCTGTTTGCTTGTTCACTTTCTCTCCCACAATTGAAATGCAAGTTCCATAAGGGTGAGGGCTTGTCTCATTGATCTATCTGCTCAGCTCCTGGAACACTGCCTGGCATACGTTAGGCACTCAGTAAATTTGTACTGAAAGGATAAATGACTTGGAAAAGTGACACATTTTCTGGGTTTGACATTTTCTTTCACATCCCTGGTTTATACATGAGAGCGTTTCCTCATGCTGAGCCCTAGAAGGTTCTCGGATCTCACATCCCTGGAGGTTCGTACAAAAGCATGATCCTAATGAATAGGTCTGTGTCTATCACAATCTTTAAAATAAATAAATAAATCACTACAATAGATTCATAAAAAAACTTTTGCTAAAATTTAATTACATCATTAAAGGCAATTATCTGGATAAACAACTCAATGATGATGATGAATTCATAAGTATGGAAACCAAGAATGAAAAGTTAAGTGTGGATGCTCATCATATGACTTACAAGTGGCTCTCTTTTTTTTAGAGTTATCAAATTTATCAGCATGAAGTTCTTTCACAATATTTCTTTGTTCTTAATTTTACATAATTGTATACTTTGGAATAATTTTAGATTTAGAAAAGTGTTGCAGAGACAATACATAGAGTTTCTATATATCCCTCATACAGTCTCCCCCATCACGCCAATTACCTTATATTTTCTGGTATTATTGTGGCAGATTTGTCAAAACTAAGAAATTAACATTGGTACATGACTATTCATTAAACTCTAAACATTATTTGTATTTCACTAGATTTCCATCATGGTCTTTTTCTGTTCCATAATCCAACGTAGAACAACACAATGCATTTAGTTGGATTTGGTCTCTTATGGTGTGTGACAGTTTCACAGCCTTTCCTTATTTTTCAGGACCTTAATATTCTTGAAAAGAACTTGCAAGGCATCCTGTAGAATGTCTCTCAGTCTGGGTTTGCCTCTTGTTTCCTCATGATCAGACTGGTATTTGTGGTTTTTGGAAAGAACAAATATGGATTAAGGACCCTTCTCATTGCATTGTATCAGAGGGTACATAATACATGTATGACATCGCACATGATGTTAACTTTTGTCACTTGTTTAACTTGGTGCTTGGAAGGTTTCTCCACAATAAAGCTCCTATTTGTCCCTTTCTGTACTGTATTCTTTTAAAGGGAGTTGCTAAGTCTAGCCTAGCCTCAAGGGGGAGACTAGGAATTAAGCTAATGGGCTTATTTTTAATCATTATTATTTTGCTATGGATTAACAAAAGAAATAATAATATGGGGAAATGAGACCTGGGTGATAACTAAAAATCTTTTTGGTTGCTAATAAATAAAATTCAACTTGAACTAGCTAAAGAAAACTAAGGGAGTCTATATAAAGTGTCATGTACCTCAAGAAGTTCAAGGCTGCAGCTGGGTGGTAGGGCCAAGTGGAAACACATTGGGTTGGCTCCTTGTTGTCTTGCCATTATTTACTGCTGATTCTCCCTGCAGGTAATCTTTATTCTCCTACATGGGAATTCTCCATAGGGCTGGAAAAACAGCTATGCATATTTCCTGTGTGCTTCAAATTTAATAATTTCCCTGATTGACAGAAATTAAGAGAGACATTATCTTTGACCTCACGTTTCACAGTCCCAGGGAAGGGGTCCGATTTTCTTAGCTGGAGGCAGTGCTTTGATTGACTGAGCTTCAGTGAGTTGTTAAAAGAGGGGCAATTTACAGAATCTACGGCACAAAATCTGGAAGAAGATAGAAGCTATCATGGATAGGGTGGCCAAAGGTATGTTTCTTTGTAGGGACATTTAGAAGAGAGTGATGCTGCAAAAGAAGGGATGGGTGAACAAGTTTGCCAGGCTGATGAATTAACAGCTGTTTACCCCATAATGGTATCTGAGTCCAAGTGGAGGCTGTGAAGTGTAGTCTCTAGCATGGAGGTTAGGGATCATGTGCTCATGTAGCCTAAGGGCTGGTCTCTTTCAAAATGTGTGTCTCACAGTAATATCTACAACTATATAATCAGTCCAGAAATGTCTCCTACATTGTGAGAAATGATACGTTTTATTTGTTAATTGTATAAAACATGATAAGTTGGGGGAAGATGAGTTAGATCATCTGTTTTGTGATTCATTAAAAAGACTCCATAATAACTATTATATAATGCCCACCCAGTGCAGCCAGCAATGAATTAGAGAAAATTCTATAAATTCTAAAAATATTTGAAAATGGTAAAGATATAACAATTTAGTATGCATCACATCACCATTATCCCTATGACATTATTAAAATATAGACGATTTCAACATTCTTAAATAGGTATGATTACTAAATACTTGGTAAACTTAAGTAGAAATAGTATGTAATTTTTCCTAAGTGAAAATGGACTATTATGAAAATTGGACATTTAACAAACCAAGATAAAATTTTAAAAAATTATATGGCTACAAATGCATGTTAAAAACTCAACAGTATAACCACCATAACAATTATTAATCAATTATATATTATACAATTAACATTTAAATTAAAGACATTTAAATATAATATTAAGCATTAAGTAAATGACATTCATTAATGACTGTTAACTAATCATCAATTAATACTTAATGACAAGACATTTTTATCCAGTATTATAGCTAGAATGCCCATCTAAATGACCACAGGAAGCAAGGAACCAAGAATAAAATAGTGAACATAAGAGTAACATGGTAGACAGTAATATGATGGCCTCACTAGCTGTCAATTTCTAAACAATAAAATCTGAACAATTTTGAGAATGAGTCAGAGTTAAATATGTCTCTTAAGGAGAAAAAAAATAGTTTAGTACTTCTAAACAAAGGAACAACTTACTTTAAAGAAGTATTAAAATGAAATTTATGAGGGAATAAAAATACATTAGAAAAATGGAGACAGTGAAGTTTATAAAAAAAGTAAGAACAAGATCTCTGAAAGTATAGTCAAATAGATAAGACACTGTGAACATGATAATAAAAAAGAATAACCATAATAAACAAATAGATAAAGTGAATATAAAAATATTCCTAGAGAAGCTAAAGTATGAAACAAACTGAAGATTAAAAATTAATTATGAAAACTTCTATTTATAGTACAAGGTATTAAATAACCTAAATCTACCAATACATTTTAAAATTTGAGGAATGTTTTTAAAGATTTAAAAATTTCAAATTAAAAAAAAATCCTAAACATGCCAAACCAAAGCCTCTACTTCATTATACAAGTTAAGTATAGTTTTGATTCTATATTCTAATGAACATCCCAGAAAAAGAAAACTATTTGTCAGAAGAATAGCAAAGAAGAATATTAAAAAAAAAAAAAAAACACTAATAGAAAGCACTTGAGTTAATAAATGAGAAGCAGGCACAATTGTAGGGATGCAATGACAGAGGCCCCAGTCGCAGGTGGGCCTCTCTGAGCAGGAGCAGGAGGTAAACATAATGAACCTCAGTAGAGACATTCTTGTGATGCTGGGAGGACTAGTCAGAGAGGCAGCAGGGAAGATGCATTCACAGCCGGGGCACTTACACCAGAGCCAGACGGGTTAGGACATGGTTCAGCTCCACCAGCAACATCTTGGCACTGGATTCCAGCATCCAGAGATGGTGTTAGGTATAGTGGCCAATTCTTTCCACAGAATTGTATGGAAACAGACACAGAATTGAAAAATTTAGTCAGGAGTCTCATTTGTAATGAATTTAAACATTTAAATGCAACTCTGCTGAGAGTTTCAGAACTTTCAGATTATGTGATGTAAGCTTTTCTTTATTTTCACTCAACTCTATGCCTCTTCTCTGGAGTCCTACTGTGTTTTTTTTGAAAAATATCATTAAAATAAACAACAAGAAGAGAGCTTACCGTGTTGTCACAAAGCTTGATCTGGGTACACAACCAGATGGCTGGAAGGTGCAACCTTGAACACTAGTCAGGGAATTCTGTATGGTCTCTGGCTAGCATAAAAATCCATGACTATCTAATTGTCATTTGAAAAATACATGGAGATATGACAACTCTTTCCAAGTTAAATTATAGATTGAGTACATTTCCAATTAAATGTCTAATGAGATACTTTATGAAACCTGACAAAACAATTCTAAAATTCATTAATAAAATAAATGAATAAGACTATTTAATATATTCTGAAATAAAAAAAAATATTAATGGAGTAAAGATCTTACCAGATATTAGGACCTAACATATATCAAGAAAAATTAAACTTCCATTGAAGGGCCATAAAACTCAGAGAAAAAATTATTGAAATAATGTAAAATACAAACCGAAGATGGTATGTACAAAAAATATTGAACGAATCTTAAACTGAGCAAGCAGTTCAAAAAGAAAACAATATTCAGTGATTGTTCTTGAAATAACTGGATAACAATACAATGCAGAAATACAATACAAAACAGAACATAAATTTGTAGATTTATCTCCTCTTTCTGAAACTATATTGTTTATTAATTTAAAAGGACAAGCTATGATGTGGCTCTAGGAAGACAGTCAGAATGTAAACTATAATCAGGATGGAGATTATCTATCACCTATGTATCTATGTATCTATTTATGTATGTATCTATCTATCTACCTATATCTATTTATCTATCATCATATATCAATCTATCTATCTATCTATCTATCTATCTATCTATCTATCTATCCTCTATCTGTGTCTGAAAAATATCTACAATGACCAACGGTCAGCACGTCAATTGATATTTTAACTAATGGAAATAATAAAATGTGATCAGTTTCTTTGGAAGGCTTTAATACCATTTTGAAGCCGTTAGTCTTTATATGTCTGCACTATATTTAGAAAGCAATACATGTGTAGCAAAAGCAGTATATGTAGATCTAATCATAGTTTCAGGCCAAAGCACTCCTTGTTATAAATATGCTATATTTTCACTGTACTTTACAAATATTATATTTTTTTTCTTAAAATTTACTCATTTCCTTGGGTAATAGTCAAATGGAAGATTATATAAATATGTACACACAATTGTCATTTCATAATTCCTGGCACTCAAGATTTCTCTATGTGCAGCCAAAATGAAGAGATGGCTGTGAAAATTTGTGGATATGGACCTATGAAAGTGAAACTATCCAAAAAACCCACTTAGGGTACAGAACTGTGAGAACAGTGAGATGTGAGTTGCACATCTGCTGCAGCAAGCACATGGCACAGGGCACAGGGCTCATGGCCTCCTAGTTCTACAACCCAAATGTTCATGTCCAGATCACATAGGTCCTAGTGCCTCTCTACTCCCGTCCCTGGAGCCTCTCATCATCCAGAGAGGACCCCTGCCCCTAAACAGACTTGAGGTAAGAGGCTCTCCAGTCTGTTTTCTGCTTTAAGTCCGACCACAACTGTGCCCATCCAGGGAGACATAGGGCTTCCCATGTTTAAAAAAAACTGAGTAACAGAGGTTCCTGAATGTAATTTGCTGCCTCTAGACTTGTGTTATTTCCCTTACTTTGTATGTTTGTCTTCTACCATCTCTGTTTAATTTCAGTGTAATTTATGTCAAGCCTCACATAAATTGCGTGTGAGTCATAAACAGAATGATCTCAGGGGGGTACTGGAAGGGCTGGGCCAACTGAGTATATGTAAGAAAAATGGCTTATTAGAATGAAAACATTCAAGGAGGGTAAAGGCAGAAAAACTATTTTCATCCATTTCACAGGAATTTGTTTTGGCAACATGACCAGTGTTTGGGGTGATAGTGCACATGTGAAAAGAGAATATAGAAGATTCTTTTCAATCTCCAGCTACCAATTTGTAGATAATACAGGTGCACATTTTAAATTAAACCACAGGAATATAATCAGCAACATCTAGACTGAAAAAAACCTCTACAGTAGTGCTTCTAAATGTGGCAAAACACCAGCTTAGTTTATGTGCTTGGTCTTAATTTCATTCACTAAAAAAATGTATAAAATCACATACTTGGATAGTCAAGTGGCTGAAAATGGTTTGTAAATTCTTATTCTTTCCTACTTGTTTATATTTTAAAATTTTACATAATGAAGGGAATTCCCTGGAGGTCCAGTGGTTAGGACTCCATGCTTTCACTCCCGAGGGCCAGGGTTCAATCCCTGGTCGGGAGCTAAGATCCTGCAAGCCACGTGGCCAATAAATAAATAAATAAATAAATAAAATTTTACATAATGCAAGTTTTAAAATATTCCACAGGGATAATGGAAAAAAAACATTTTTAATTTATGCAGAATTTGAATTGTGCATGATCATAAAAAATTAATTTATATATTAGAAAGTACAAAAAATGTTTTGCCTGTAAAATATAATATTGACATTATTTTCAAAGGAAAAAATATTAACATATTACTTTTAATATATATTGGTTATATGTCTTTTTAATTATATACAATATTCTCTTGATATTTAACCAAAGAAAATGTTCATGATTTTATAATCTTTCTACCTTTTTGTTGAAATGGATATGTAAACTTTAAAAAAAAAAAGATTACTATGAAATTATGAAGATGTTTCTATGATGTATTTTCAGTTCTTTATTTTTGATCTATTGAAAGAATATCTTGAGATAAATTCCCTTGAGTAGAATTACTGTACTGGGAAAAAGTAAATGACTTATTTCTTTAAATTTGGAAATGTTTCTGTACTGTTTTCCGAAACAATCAGGATTTTTATAATGGCACTAACAGTTTAATCATTTACCTAGAGTTTGACTGGTAATGGATTTTATAACACTTTAAAAATTTTAACTAATTAAAGATTTAATTTAGAGAACATCTATTTTGAACTTTTGTGTACAAAGCAACAAGGCAGCTATGGGGAACTCCCCACATGTGCGACATCACTGGCACTCTTGTGTGGCCTGTACATTCTCTACCAGATCTTTACATTTTCGAAGTACTCAGAATCAATCCTGGTCCCTCACTTCTCTGCTCATTGTGAAATTTCCCCAGTGCAAACTTATCTGTGCACAGGGATTCTTTGGTGTAGACACATGGACAATCAATTCTCATTATCCGTAGTAGTTATGTTCAATGAAGTTGCCACAAATACTGAATTAGTGAACACTGAACCATTGCTCCCAGGGGAAATGCAGCATTAGGTTTCTGCAAGCCTCTGGTCACGTTATGTTAACAGATCTATAAAAAAAAATTTTTTTTTAATTTTTTTTTAAATGTGTTTTTCCATTTAAAGACACCTTCTTAAATATATACGGTTGACTCATTAGCATTGAACTCACAGCTAACAGCACTATAATTCATGTCTGAAATAAGCTTATCCATCATACATATTTTCCTTGTAAAGCACATCACAGCCTTCTTGCTCTTAGGAAACTAAACAGCACTTCAGCACTACACACGGAGGCCTTTTTAAACATCAAAACCACCCAAGAAAGCACAGAATCATGGAAATGTGGAATAAAATACACCACAAAAGTATACTTGTGTACAGTGTGAGAGCTAAAACAAGTAGGCCAAGCATTGCCTTGTTCGAACTCAGCTGTATGAGCATGAGGTAACCCAATGTTTTTTGTCATTTTGTGCACCTCTTCTGTGAATGATGGTGAAATCACAATAGGTATTGGGTTTGGGTTCACAAGTAAATTTTAGTGAATAGGTAAATTCCCAAATTCAGAATCCATGAATAATGGGGATTGACTCTCACTCTCTCTCTCCCTCCTTGAGAGAGATCAATACTGACATAGATGTAGGTATCTAATTATCTATCTTTATCTATATAGATATCTATCTTGTTCTGGTATCTATCAATCTACTATCTAAGAGGAAAATATTTCTCTCCTCATTTCAGCTCATCATTTACTGAGTATTTCATGAGTATATAATGGTTATCTGAAACTGAAATCATGGCTTTCCATCATGCATGTTTCCATTCTGAGTAACTAGCAACATCATCTATCTCACATGGTAAGGCAGTGAAATAGGGAGTCATCTCTGATACTCCACAGGCTGATCCCTACTTAGCAAATGACTCCCCTAGACCAGTTGATGATATCTACTATATACTGCCAGAATCTGTCCACTCTTTCTATCACCACTGGTGACACTGAATATTACACCAAGATAGTCTCACCTAATTACCTGCAATAACCAATGGGGATCCCTCCATTTTGTTGTCTATACTGATGACTGAGTAACCTTTTAATCTTTTAAAACCCAAATTAGACATATCTCCTACTTCAAAGCTTCCAAAAGCTTCTCATTGATTTGTTTTTTAAGAACATTTTTTCCCCTCTGGCATCACTCAGGATTTTTTACTTTTATTCCATTTTCTGTGACTTGAAATTGATGTGCCTTGGTGCAGTTTTTTTGGTATTTATCCTACTTAGTATTCTCCGAGCTTCTTGGATCTGTGGTTGGGTGTCTGACATTAATTTGGGGATAGTCTCTTTTTATTGGCTCAATTGTTCCTTCTGTTTTTTTTTTTTTCTCTCTTTCTTCTACTTCTGGTACCCCATTATGTGTACGTTATACTTTTTGTTGTTGTTTCATTGTCCCTAGATGTTCTCTTTTTTTCTGTCTCCGTTCTCTTTCCTTTTTAGTTCTCAAGAATTCTATTGACATATCAAGCTCAAACATTTTTCCCTCAGCTATGTCCAGTCTACTAATAAGCTCATGAATGATGTTTTTATTTCTGTTAAAGTTTTTTTTAATCTCTAGCATTTCTTTTTGTTATATTTTTTAAGGATTTCCATCTCTGCTTATCTTGCCCATCACTGCATGATGAATACTTTACCCATCAGAGACCTTAGCACATTAATCATAATTGTTTTAAATTCTTGGTCTGATAATTTCAACATCCCTGCCTGTCTGATTATGATGCTTGCTCTCTCTTTCTTCAAATTATGCTTTCGCCTTTTGATAGGCCTTGTAAGTTTTTCTTGACAACCGGACACTATGTGCTGTGTAAAAGAATAACTGTAAATAGGCCTTCAGTAAAGTGGTGGTAAAGTATGGGGTGAGGAGGAGTGTTCTATAGTCTTATGATTAGGTCTCATCTTTCAGTGAGCCTGTGCCTCAGGACTTTTAACACCACAAGTGCTTCTCAGTTTCCACCACACACCCTACCCCCTTGGATGTGACAGGATGACTATAGGAGTCTGGAGTTCAGTTATTCCCCTTCCCCAGGGCAGGTTCTCTTAAAACTCCAGCAGGTTAGGCTCTGAATAACCAGGTTGCCCTGAGGGCAGGCCTTGTTAAGAAGAACAGGGTGCTCTGGCTATTTCAAGGGTTCCTTTTCACCTCCTCCTGCTAAAAGTCCAAGGGGACTTTTCTCTGATATTTACTGTGGAGACCTGGTCAAGCTCCTGGAGGTAAATCATATAACAGTGTAGGGCTCCCCTATGACTAGGTCCTTCTGGAGTTTTTAACTCTCAGATTTGTCTGCACTGAGTCTCCAGCAATTCACCAATTATAGTTTAGGTTTTCCTACCCCAGCACTGGTTTCTGCAGTGGATTCTGCTCCTGAGTCTCTGCTCTGGGAAGCTACGATGTATCTGCTTGTCTCTCTAATCTTATGGGCAGTAGTTTGCCTTTTCCTCCCCTCTCTTATAGATCTAAGAGTAGTTGCTGATTTTTCAGTCTGTTCAGCTTTTCACTTGCTGTTAAGATGAAGTGGTGGCTTCCAAACTCCTTACATGCAGAACTGGAGGCTGTTCCCATTGTTTTTTTTACCGTAAAAGTCGTATCAGTAGCATGGATTTTAAAATCGTGTGCATTCAAAAAACACTCAAGCTCTTTAGATGTTGTTGGGTAAGGATTAGATGCTTGGAGCTGCTATAATCACTATGCAAAAATGAAAAGAACATTGAAAACTGAAACCAAAACTCTAAAGATGACAAATGAAAAAGATGGATACTTCGCTGTGTGTGTGAGTGTTTTGTAGATTTACTGATTTATTTGCATGTTACCAGAAAGACACCTAGATTCTCCTCTCCAAGGGCAACTTTTGTTTCCTGTTTCTTGAGTTATTTCCAAGGATATTCTGAGTGGATATATATACACATCCTCCTTATTAGTCAGGGATATGAGCATTGTTGTGCATCTTGCTTTGTTCACTTGATATTTTAAGTTTTTTCTGAATTTTTCCGTATCAGAACATTTAGTTCTATTAAATCCTTTGAACTGGCCATGTAGTGTAACACAGAAGTACCATGACTCCATTTATTCAACCAGTCTCTTACTGAAAGTCATTTGTACTGCTTACAAACTTTCGACATTATAGAGAGAAATGCAGTGAACATTCCTTGTGCATACTCTCTTCCGTACCTGAGCAAATATATCTGTGGCATTTCTGGGTCAAGAAGGACATGCAGTTGTTTGATGTTCACAGGCACATAAAAGTGTCTTCCTGAGAGGTCCCACCAGTGGGGTAGCTTGGGCACTCGCTAGCAATACCGAGTTAGAGCGCCTATTTCCTCCTCACATTCCCACAAATACTGCACGTTGTTATCTGGCCCACCCCTGCCAGACTGGCCACCTATAGGACAGACACAACAGCCTAGCACCAAAGATAAGATGGAATCACAAGCCTCCCGCCGTGTGGAATACACAAGGCTTTTAGCTTCTCACGTATCAACTCTGCAATGTCCCTGTGGGTCCACGTCTCCAACTTCTCCAGGTTTTTGGACTCACCCCTCTGGAGGATCCATACAGGCTCCTAGGGGACCCATATTGGCCAGATTCACTTCCTTGATGAGGCATTCCAGCTTGGCAGCATCGAGCTTCTCCTTCTTCTTCTCTTCCCCCAAGAATGGTTTGGGCTGGGCGCTTTCCTCTTCCAGGATGTAGTTCTGCAGTCAATCCTCCCTGTGCTTCTCAGCCTCTTTGCTTCTTCTCTCAGGTGCTTGATCTTCAGCTCTTCACCTTCACTGTCCTTGTTTTCAGTCCTTTTCTCTAAAACCTTCACCCGCGACTCCTCTTCCTCCAGCTTGAAGTGGCTGAGTTAACTGATCCTGAAAATACTTCATCCCTGTCTCCTTCTTCTTTGAGATAATAACCTCTCTCATGATTCAAACTCATTTTAGTGGGGTTTTCTGATACTTGCAGTTGGAACCATCCTGAAATCTAATATCAAGAGTTGGAAAGAGGATTTTCAATAAACACCATCACTTGAATTAGGTAATTAGCAGAAGGAGGTTGTGGTACCATGATGACCTTCATCTGAATCAGGCTCTGGGGAAGTGGACCCTGATTGAGCTAATAGGGGTCAGCAGACATATGGAATGTTCTTCCTTGTGGCACAGAGACTGTTTCTAGAGCAGCAAGCAGGATATGGGGCTGTGCTCAGTGTTGCACAGATGAGCTTCCCCTGAGAAGTTGAAATTTGAAGAGCAGTTTCCAAAACAACAACCACCACAATGCTAGCTCCCAAGAATTTGAAAGATTTCCTCTGGAGGAAGAAGTCAGGAGACAATAAAGCTTGACAGCTTTGCAGCATCTCAAGAAAGAGGAGCCAACAAATGGCAGGGATTTTAAGAATAAGGCAGAGTTGAGACCAGAAATAATAAAGGCAGGACTGGTCCAGGGGCTCTAGTCCTAGAAGCCCTGGTCCACCCACTATAGTTTGGTGATGTACCTCTGACCTCTGAGAGCAGGGTAGAGTCTAATGGAAAACTAAAAGCTGTCACAAGGGTGGCCAAGCAAGGTTGGCGACACAACAATGTCTGGGTAATGTTCAAGCATCCTTGTGATATTGAATTGGAGGACAGTTTTCATAAGTGTATAGAAGCAAGGATCTCAGTCATTTGTTACAGTTATTAAATACTATTAATTTGTTTTCTAGGGAATAGATGATTATTAAAATACAAAGCAATACTTATTCCGAAGTTTAACTTTAAAAAATTGTGATGATAATATAAGGCTTTATATTGTGATCTGGCCTCAATTTATAAAAATTTTGTTATTTATTATAGGAAGTAATTTGACATTAAGGATATTTACAAGATCTTCTTTAATTTCCTCACCCTAACACACAGGTTGATTTTTTTTCTTTCCTGTTACTCTCAATTCACCGCTAATATTCAAGTTAAAGATCTAGAGTTACATTGTGTGACCAAGTAGATTTTTTTCTTTTTTTAACTAGCTTTGCATTAAATACAATAAATAAATAAATAAATAAATAAATTTAATATTTATTTATTTAATATAGGTGCAATAAATCTTGACATGCACCCATGATTTCCAAACTTACATCATGTAACAGTTATGATATTAAAAATTTTTTTATTCCTCACAGTTCCAAAAATGCTCTTGTAAAATTTCTTATTATACAGTGTTTTATCTCCAAGGAACTAATTTGCCATGGAAATTCCAAGATGGAAGTCATTAACTTACCTATGTTATATAATCTCTCCCAGTTGATATTCTAACCCTGGCATGAGAAATTTGGTGAATTACTTCACAACTTTCCCAACACCAGATGTAGATTTTAGAACATTTGGCTAATTAATTTATAAGAATGCCACCTCCATATTACATTAATTTGCACTGCTTTCTGATGCTGAAAGATTTCCTGTAATCCCCCAATCTATCTTCTATCTATCTATCTATCATCTTTGTGAATATTTATCAACCTATCTACCTACCATTGATGAATTTTGAGTATGTGAATTATCTGTTCTGTAAAAATTCAAGTTATTACTTTCTAAAGATATGCATTCCTTGTGTTTGCATCTGTCTGTGTAGTTTTTCCCATCACTCAATTTTGAACCTCCTGCATCATGTTGTGTTCTAGACAGAGCTGGCCCCCAGCCAGCATGCATCAAGATGGCTCTACTGGTCAATACTGAAACTTTTCACCAGATAATTGATATCTGCACCATACATGGTGCTATGAATCATGAATTCCTCTGCTGCCTTTAGTCATGTCTCTTAAAAACAACCTTACCTGCTTTTTATTTGGAGAGGTTGATCCATTTTCATTTATTGGCATACTAATATTTACTTCAATCTTATTGTTTTGGAATTTGTGAAAAATTTTTATTAACGCTAATTTCTTGGTCTCTGTACTTCAGTTTTTGAATCATATTTATTTTTATTTCTTTACAGATCCCACTATTTTCAACCCAGGGAGCTATAACAGCTTTCTGGATCACACTTTGGAAAATATTTCTATATAAAATATTCATGCAGTTTGCATATGTGATTTTAATTAATTCTTCCCAAAGACAATCATGAGAAGGCAATATATAAAAGTATTTTGTGGTACAGAAAATAGGAATTTGTTTGTGCAGGTGGCCAGTGAAAGATATACTCTCTAAGTTCAGGGACCCTCATTGTGGGGTCTCCAGGCAACCATGTCAGAATTCTATTAAGGGACAGCAAACACACAGATTTAAAACAATGGGCTAGGGAAAAAGTGGTACCTCACTATAGTTTTAGTGTGTAGTCATTTATGAAAGAGGCTAAGAACTTTACATTTGTATTAGATGTTTATATTTCTGTATCTGTGCAATGACTGTTTATATCATTTGCCTTTTTTATATTAAGTTACAGTTAATTTTACAATCAATTTGTAAGAGTTCTTAGTGCATTGAGATTTAAATTATTATCTCTAAGTTATCAATAATGTTTGCATTTTTGCTCTTATCTTTGGAATTTGTGTATATTTTTATAAATTATACTTAGCCAAATGTATCAACATTTATTGTATTAATTGGTGTTTGGAATTTTATTAATATAAAATTTGGAAATGTAATTTTATGAGTTCTTTATATATTAAGGAGATTTTATGGAAATCTGTGTGAATAATTATTTCCCTTTAAAATTTAATAAAAATTGTAACTATCTCGTAGCAAGAATAATTTGAGATTCATCTTGATTTATGATACTATAAAACAGTAATAATAATAATAATAATAATGATAGCCATCATTTATTTATTCTGATGTAGGTATTGGTCTAGGAGCTTTATATAACATATAATTTAACTAAAAAATAACCCAATAAGATATATGTTGTGGTCACCATTACACAGGTATAGGAATTTGAGGCCCAGAAAGATTAAAAAATGTTGCTAAAATCAATGGGGGAAGTAGGATTAAAAATAAACTACTTGACTACTGAACTTCTTCCTTATACCCCTATATTATATAGCACTACTCCATTTTAAATTAAATTTCATAATATACTTGTGTTCATTATAGATATTTAAGGAAAACAACGTACTGCAACTTGTTTCAAAATTGTTTGGTACATATTTTTCTAAAGTGTTAAGAAATGTTCATGGAAGCACTGAATTCCAACATTTCCAGGAACAAAGTGTGCGCCAAATGTTAATCTATTTAGTAAATATTTACTGAATGCCAGGCACTGGATATACAGTGAAGGAAAAAAGGAAAAAAAAAAATGGTTTAGGGATAAAAAACAAGTGCCAACTTGGCTCAGGGGACATGTTTTCCATTTGTAGGAGATTTTGAATAATGTATGAACTCAGGGGTAAAAAGCACTGTGAGTTACAAGAAATTCATCTGGGATGATGCAGATCAGGGTCTCCATGGCATCATTGCTGCAGTTCCCTGACACCTAGCTTTTGTCTCCAGTCTATGCCTGAAGACTGATGCTGGTCCCTCGTGGCTGGTGGGGCTCTGGGACCAGCTATGGCCAGAGGCTTGTGAAGACAAGCAAAGTGTGTTTTCACCAAGCTAGAGAATTTAATAGCTGGTATGAGACCCTGAATATTTCTCATCTCCAGCTTGAGCCTGTGTCTTTGGGTGATTAGGGACAGAGCTTCCTGCTGGACGAACATACAGAGTGAAAATTAACCTCCTGTTATGTTAATCAGCTGGGAAGTGGGAACTATTTATTACTGTGGCAACACCTGTATGCTGTCTGTCCTGACTGGTAAAACCTGCCAGCTTCTCAGAATGCACAATTATGGCCAGTTTCATCATCATGCTCTTTTCCTTTTGAAATTCATTTTACTTGTTATCACTGGCATTTTCTACAAGTTTTGAGACTTCATGTGTGCATGGATCATAGCAGAGTATTTTGCTGCTGTGTCCCCAGCATGTACATTACATGAGTCAGCACAATGTAATCATATAATATACATTTTGAACGAATGAATGAATGTATAGCATAGTGTTGCCCATTTCTTTACTGAATGAAATAACTCCTCAGACATAATTAGAAAGACCTGAATTTTGATATAAAATATATAAATTATATTTTAATATAGTTTTATATTTAGAAATTACATATGCCTTATATTTTACCAGGCATCAGAGACTAAAATATGAGGCAAGCTCTTATTTTGTATCTCTCATGGTAAAGGCAGCAAATATCCTGTGTGAGGAAGTGTCAGATTCCACCAGTCCAGAAGCCCTGCTCCTGTTGAAATACTTTCAGGAACATCAAAACGATTGTCTGAATGTCCATATCCACAAAAATAACATTAAATTGTATTTTCTTTCTTCTTTTTTTTAAAAATTCTTTAACATCTTTATTGGAGTATAATTGCTTTACAATAGAGTGTTAGTTTCTGCTTTATAACAAAGTGAATCAGCTATACATATACCTATGTCCCCATATCTCTTCCCTCTTGCGTCTCCCTCCCTCCCACCCTCCCTATCCCGCCCCTCTAGGTGGTCACAAAGCACCGAGCTGATCTCCCTGTGCTATGCGGCTGCTTCCCACTAGCTATCTATTTTACGTTTGGTAGTGTATATATGTTAATGCCACTCTCTCACTTTGTCCCAGCTTACCCTTCCCCCTCCCCGTATCTTCACGTCCATTTTCTAGTAGGTCTGTGTCTTTATTCCCATCTTCCTCTAGGTTCTTCATGACCATTTTTTTTTTTTTTTAGATTCCATATATATGTGTTAGCATGCGGTATATGTTTTTCTCTATCTGACCAACTTCACTCTGTATGACAGACTCTAGGTCCAGCCACCTCACTACAGATAACTCAATTTTGTTTCTTTTTATGGCTGAGTAATATTCCATTGCATATAGGTGCCACGTCTTTATCCATTCACCTGTTGATGGAACGTATGTTACGTTGCTTCCATGTCCTGGCTATTGTAAATAGAGCTGCAAAGAACATTTTGCTACATGTCTCTTTTTCAATTATGGTTTTCTCAGGGTATATGCCCAGTAGTGGGATTGCTGGGTCATATGGTAGTTCTATTTTTAGTTTTTTAAGGAACCTCCATACTGTTCTCCATAGTGGCTGTATTAATTTACATTCCCACCAACAGTGCAAGAGGGTTCCCTTTTCTCCACACCCTCTCCAGCATTTATTGTCTGTAGATTTTTTGATAATGGCCATTCTGACCGGTGTGAGGTGATACCTCAATGTAGTTTTGATTTGCGTTTCCTAATGATTAATGATGTTGAGCATTCTTTCATGTGTTTGTTGGCAATCTGTATATTTTCCTTGGAGAAATGTCTATTTAGGTCTTCTGCCCATTTTTGGATTGGGTTGTTTGTTTTTTTGATATTGAGCTGCATGAGCTGCTTGTAAATTTTGGAGATTAATCCTTTGTCCGTTGCTTCATTGGCAAATATTTTCTCCCATTCTGAGGGTTGTCTTTTGGTCTTGTTTATGGTTTCCTTTGCTGTGCAAAAGCTTTTAAGTTTCTTTAGGTTCCATTTGTTTATTTTTGTTTTTATTTCCATTTCTATAGGAACAGGGTCAAAAAGGATCTTGCTGTGATGTATGTCATAGAGTGTTCTGCCTATGTTTTCCTCTAAGAGTGTGATAGTGTCTGGCCTTACACTTAGGTCTTTAATCCATTTTGAGTTTATTTTTGTGTATGGTGTTAGAGAGTGTTCTAATTTCATTCTTTTACATGAAGCTGTCCAGTTTTCCCAGCACCACTTATTGAAGAGGTGTCTTTTCTCCACTGTATATGCTTGCCTCCTTTGTCAAAGATAAGGTGACTGTATGTGCATGGGTTTATCTCTGGGCTTTCTATCCTGTTCCATTGATCTATATTTCTGTTTCTGTGCCAGTACTATACTGTCTTGATTACTGTCATTTTGTAGTATAGTCTGAAGTGAGGGAGCCTGAATCCTCTGCTCCATTTTTCTTTCTCAAGATTGCTTTGACTATTTATGGTCTTTTGTGTTTCCATAGGAATTGTGAAATTTTTGTTCTACTTCTGTGAAAAATGCCAGTGGTAGTTTGATAGGGATTGCATTGAATCTGTAGATTGCTTTGGGTAGTGGAGTCATTTTCACAATGTTGATTCCTCCATTCCAAAAAAATGGTATATCGCTCCATCTATTTGTATCATCTTTAATTTCTTTCATCAGTGTCTTATAATTTTCTGCATACAGGTCTTTTGTCTCCTTAGGTAGGTTTATTCCTAGGTATTTTATTCTTTTTGTTGCAATGGTAAATGGGAGTGTTTTCTTAATTTCACTTTCAGATTTTTCATCATTAGTGTGTAGGAATGCAAGAGATTTCTGTGCATTAATTTTGTCTCCTGCTACTTTACCAAATTCATTGATTAGCTCTAGTAGTTTTCTGGTAGCATCTTTAGGATTCTCTATGTATATTATCATGTCATCGGCAAACAGTGACAGCTTTACTTCTTCTTTTCCGATTTAGATTCCTTTTATTTCTTTTTCTTCTCTGATTGCTGCGGCTAACACTTCCAAAACTATGTTGAATAATAGTGGTGAGAGTGGGCAACCTTGTCTTGTTCCTGATCTTAGTGGAAATGGTTTCAGTTTTTCACCATTGAGGACGATGTTGGCTGCCGGTATGTCATATATGGCCTTTATTATGTTGAGGGAAGTTCCCTCTATCCCTACTTTCTAGAGGGTTTTTATCATAAATGGGTGTTGAATTTTGTCAAAAGCTTTCTCTGCATCTATTGAGATGATCATATCATTTTTCTCCTTCAATTTGTTATTATGGTGTATCACATTGATTGATTTGGGTATATTGAAGAATCCTTGCTTTCCTGGGATAAACCCCACTTGATCATGGTGTATGATCCTTTTAATGTGCTGTTGGATTCTGTTTGCTAGTATTTTGTTGAGGAGTTTTGCATCTATGTTCATCAGTGATATTGGCCTGTAGTTTTCTTTCTTTGTGCCATCTTTGCCTGGTTTTGGTATCAGGGTGATGGTGGCCTCTTAGACTGAGTTTGGGAGTGTTCCTCCCTCTGGTATATTTTGGAAGAGTTTGAGAAAGATAGGTGTTAGCTCTTCTCTAAATGTTTCATAGAATTCGCCTGTGAAACCACCTGGTCCTGGGCTTTTGTGTGTTGGAAGATTTTTAATCACAGTCTCAATTTCAGTGCTTGTGATTGGTCTGTCCATATTTTCTATTTCTTCCTGGTTCAGTCTCAGAAGGTTGTGCATTTCTAAGAATTTGTCCATTTCTTCCAGGTTGTCCATTTTACTGGCATAGAGTTGCTTGCAGTAATCTCTCATGATCCTTTGTATTTCTGCAGTGTCAGTTGTTACTTCTCCTTTTTCATTTCTAATTCTATTGATTTGAGTCTTCTCCCTTTATTTCTTGATAAGTCTGACTAATGTTTTATCAATTTTGTTTATCTTCTCAAAGAACCAGCTTTTAGTTTTGTTGATCTTTGCTATCGTTTCCTTCATTTCTTTTTCATTTATTTCTGATCTGATCTTTATGATTTCTTTCCTTCTGCTAACCTTGGGTGTTGTTGCTGTTGTTGTTGTTGTTGTTCTTTCTCTAATTGCTTTAGGTGTCAGGTTAGGTTTTTTAGTTGAGATATTTCTTGTTTCTTAAGGTAGGATTGTATTGCTATAAACTTCCCTCTTAGAACTGCTTTTGCTGCATCCAATAGGTTTTGGGTCGTTATGTTTTCAATGTCATTTGTTTCTAGGTATTTTTTGATTTCCTCTTTGATTTCTTCAGTGATCTCTTGGTTATTAAGTAGTGTGTTGTTTAGCCTCCATGTGTTCGTATTTTTTACAAATTTTTTCCTGTAATTAATATCTAGTCTCATAGCATTGTTGTCAGAAGAGATACTTGATATGATTTCAATTTTCTTAAATTTACCAAGGCTTGATTTTGACCCAAGATATGATCTATCCTGGAGAATGTTCCATGAGCACTTGAGAAGAATGTTTATTCTGTTGTTTTTGGGTGGAATGTCCTATAAATATCAATGAAGTCCATCTTGTTTAATGTATCAATAAAGCTTGTGTTTCCTTATTTATTTACATTTTGGATGATCTGTCCATTGGTGAAAATGGGGTGTTAAAGTCCCCTACTATGATTGTGTTACTGTCGATTTCCCCTTTTATGGCTGTTAGTATTTGTCTTATGTATTGAGGTGTTCCTATATTGGGTGCATAAATATTTACAATTGTTATATCTTCTTCTTGGATCAATCCCTTCATCATTATGTAGTGTCCTTCTTTGTCTCCTGTAATAGTCTTTGTTTTAAAGTCTATTTTGTCTGATATGAGAATTGCTACTCCAGCTTTCTTTTGATTTCCATTTGCATGGAATATCTTTTTCCATCCCCTCACTTTCAGTCTGTATGTGTCCCTCGGTCTGAATTGGGTATGCTGTAGACAGCATATATACGGGTCTTGTTTTTGTATCCATTCATCCAGTCTATGTCTTTTGGTTGGAGCATTTAATCCATTTACATTTAAGGTAATTATCAATATGTATATTCCTATTACCATTTTCTTAATTGTTTTGGGTTTGTTATTGTAGGTCTTTTCCTTGTCTTGTGTTTCCTGCCTAAAGAAGTTCCTTTCGCATTTGTTGTAAAGCTGGTTTGGTGGTGTTGAATTCTCTTAGCTTTTGCTTGTCTGTAAAGGTTTTAATTTCTCCATCAAATCTGAATGAGATCCTTGCTGGGTAGAGTAATCTTGGTTGTAGGTTTTTCCCCTTCATCACTTTAAGTATGTTCCTGTCACTCCCTTCTGGCTTGCAGAGTTTCTGCTGAAAGATCAGCTGTTAATCTTATGGGGATTCCCTTGTGTGTTATTTGTTGTTTTTCCCTTGCTGCTTTTAAAATTTTTTCTGTGTATTTAATTTTTGATAGTTTGATTAACATGTGTTTTGGTGTGTTTCTCCTTGGATTTATCCTGTATGGGACTCTCTGTGCTTCCTGGACTTGATTCACTATTTCCTTTCCCATATTAGGGAAGTTTTCAACTATAATCTCTTCAAATATTTTCTCAGTCCCTTTCTTTTTCTCTTCTTCTTCTGGGAACCCTATAATTCGAACATTGGTGTATTTAATGTTGTCCCAGATGTCTCTCAGACTGTCCTCAATTCTTTTCATTCTTTTTTCCTTATTCTGCTCTGCAGTAGTTATTTCCACTATTTTATCTTCCAGGTCACTTATCCGTTCTTCTGCCTCAGTTATTCTGCTATTGATCCTTTCTAGAGAAGTTTTATTTCATTTATTATGTTGTTCATCACTGTTTGTTTGCTCTTTAGTTGTTCTAGGTCCTTGTTAAACATTTCTTGTATTTTCTCCATTCTATTTCCAAGATTTTGGATCATCTTTACTATCATTATTCTGAATTCTTTTTCAGGTAGACTGCCTATTTCCTCTTCATTTGTTTGGCCTGGTGGGTTTTTGCCTTACTCCTTCATCTGCTGTGTTTCTCTGTCTTCTCATTTTGCTTAACTTACTGTGTTTGAGGTCTCCTTTTCGCAGGCTCCAGGTTCACAGTTCCCATTGTTTTTGGTGTCTGTCCCCAGTGGCTAAGGTTGGTTCAGTGGGTTGTGAAGGCTTCCTGGTGGAGGGAACTAGTGCCTGTGTTCTGGTGGATGAGGCTGGATCTTGTCTTTCTGTTGGGCAGGTCCAAGTCTGGTGGTGTGTTTTGGGGTGTCTGTGGCCTTATTATAATTTTAGGCAGCCTCTCTGCTAGTGCATGGGGTTGTGTTCCTGTCTTGCTATTTGTTTGGCATAGGGTGTCCAGCACTGTAGCTTGCTGGTCATTGAGTGGAGCTGGGTCTTGGTGTTGAGATGGAGATCTCTGGGAGACTTTTGCTGCTTGATATTACGTGGAGGTGGGAGGTCTCTTGTGGACCAGTGTCCTGAAGTTGGGTCTCCCACCTCAGAGGCACAGCCGTGATGCCTGGCTGGAGCACCAACAGCGTGTCATCCACATGGCTCAGAATAAAAGGGAGAAAAAAAAAGAAAGAAAGTAAGAAGAAGATAAAATAAAATAAAAAACCTTATTGAAATAAAAAATAATTATTAAGAAAAAAAATTTTTTGGTAGAAAAAAATTTTTTTAAAGTAATAAAAAAAAAAAAAAACCGAACTGACAGAACCCTAGGAAAAATGGTAAATGCAAAGCTATACAGAAGAAATCACACACAGAAGCATACACATACACACTCATGAAAAGAGAAAAGGGAAAAAATATATATATATATCATTGCTCCCAAAGTCCACCTCCTGAATTTGGGATGATTCGTGGTCTATTCAGGTATTCCACAGATTCAGGGTACATCAAGTTGATTGTAGAGATTTAATCTGGTGCTCCTGAGGCTGCTGGGAGAGATTTCCCTTTCTCTTCTTTGTTCGCAGAACTCCCGGGGTTCAGCTTTGGATTTGGACCCGCCTCTGCGTGTAGGTCTCCTGAGGGCGTCTGTTCATCACTCACACAGGACGGGGTTAAAGGAGCAGCTGCTTCGGGGGCTCTGGCTCAGTCAGGCCGGGGGGAGGGAGCGGTACGGAGGAGGCGGGGCGAGCCTGCGGCGGCAGAGGCCGGCGTGACGTTGCAGCAGCCTGAGGCGCGCCGTGCGCGCTCCCGGGGAAGTTGTCCCCGGATCACGGGAGCCTGGCCGTGGCGGGCTGCACAGGCTTCCGGGAGGGGCGGTGTGGAGAGTGACCTGTGCTCGCACACAGGCTTCTTGGTGGCGGCAGCAGCAGCCTTAGCGTCTCATGCGCGTCTCTGGGGTCCGCGCTGATAGCCGCGGCTCGCGCCCGTCTCTGGAGCTCGTTTAGGCGGCGCTCTGAATCCCCTCTCCTCGCGCACCAGGAAACAAAGAGGCAAGAAAAAGTCTCTTGCCTGTTCGGCAGCTCCAGACCTTTTCCCGGACTCCCTCCCGGCTAGCCATGGTGCGCTAACCCCTTCAGGCTGTGTTCACGGCGCCAACCCCAGTCCTCTCCCTGCGATCCGACCGAAGCCCGAGCCTCAGCTCCCAGCCCCCGCCCGCCCCGGCGGGTGAGCAGACAAGCCTCTCGGGCTGGTGAGTGCTGGTCGGCACCGCTCCTCTGTGCGGGAGTCTCTCCGCTTTGCCCTCCGCATCCCTGTGGCTGCGCTCTCCTCCGCGGCTCCGAAGCTTCCCCCCTCCGCCACCCGCAGTCTCTGCCCACGAAGGGGCTTCCTAGTGTGTGGAAACCTTTCCTCCTTCACAGCTCCCTCCCACTGGTGCAGGTCCCGTCCCTATTCTTTTGTCTCTGTTTTTTCTTTTTTCTTTTGCCCTACCCAGGTACGTGGGGAGTTTCTTGCCTTGTGGGAGTTCTGAGGTCTTCTGCCAGCGTTCAGTAGACGTTCTGTAGGAGTTGTTCCACATGTAGATGTATTTCTGATGTATCTGTGGGGAAGAAGGTGATCTCCGCGTCTTACTCTTCTGCCATCTTGAAGCTCCTCCTTAAATTGTATTTTCATTATTTATTCCCACATCCCCATCATACCTTCCCTCTAACCAAACATCCGTTTCCCAAACTAAATATAAACAGCATCACTGCTGATCCGCACTGACAGTCTGAGGGCTGCAGAGCTGTCTGCCGCATGTCAGCCAGACGTTCCGAATACTAAGCACATCGGCGACACCAGGGCAGCCCTGAGCTCTGCGCTCTGCAGAAGCTGTTGCCCTTAGTGTTCTGGGAAAGAGGTAGTGCGTGTTCCTAGGAGCAGGTGGGAAAGCCAAGGCGTAATGACACCAATTTGAAAGCTTTTGCTACTGAAACAGCAGTGGGACTTTTGCAGAGCCATGCTTCTCTGTATTAAAAAATCTATCCTTATTCTACGATTTGGGTGAACATAAAGCAACTTGCCAGTAAATGTGGGCCTGTGGCATGGGCAGGATCGATCACCTAATGGAATCTTGGGCAGACTCTACAACCCTGCTTGCCAGTTTGCCAGTTACCTTTTGTGGAGAATCACTTCTTTTGGATAAGTAACCCTGTGTCTCTTTAGAGACAAAGACCGTACACTCTTAAACTAGACTCATATCAGGTAAACACATGTTTAGCTTCATGACTTTGGCTACTTTGTACCCTTGTTCCTACAAAGCAAAATAAATTGCTCTAGACCTAGTTTAAAAAAGGTTAACATTCTTTTAAAAGGTTTAAAAATTGTTTTGTTTTAATATCTATGGCTCAATATGTCTTCTGCAACTATCTTTTTTTTAAGTTATGTAAAGCATTTTTTTAGAAATATTTTTACAAGGTTGAGATTATTCTGATTTTGACCAAGGTAAGTTTAGCTCTTTTGAACATCAAATAGGAAATATTACAGGATTATATTTTATCAAAGTAATAATTGGACTAGATACACTCTATTTTCTCTGTGCAGTTTTTAGTCATGTTCAACCATAAGATGCTTGGATTTAGTTGTATTTTACTAGAATAATAAATAAGTACAAGTGAAAAATGGTAGTCTTGTAAATTATCCTTTGCTTTCCAGATATTTGTGATGATTCACAATTTACCTAGAGTCTGAAATAATAATGACATAACAGAGGAAGCTAAAGTAATCATGCTGAATGATCAGAGATGTTTTAGGATGTATGAAATCAAACTTCCAGTAGGGTAATATTTTGATTGGGTAAAGACTTCCCCTATTTATTAATTCAGCAACTATTTATGTACCTTTTCTGTACCCATCATTTTGCTGGGCTTAGAAGGGAAATAAAGAAGCATAGTATATGAATCTTGGTTACGATAAGCTTAAGAGATATACATATGACAATTATACTCTCCTGATATCATAGCGTTTGGTGACAAAAGTGTGTAGCATAAAAAGCAGGATGTGAGAAACAGGTGGGCTGGTACATCTATCTCACAGACCTGAACAGCCTGCTGGTCTATGTCTGCTGCTCAGGTTTCTCTACAGATGTAGGAAAAAGTGTCCTTGGGCTTTCTGTCTGCCTGACAGTGGCAGCCAGGATTGAATGGGGGATACAGGAGAAAAACATGGTAACAGAGGGAAAAATGTGTAGAGAGAATTTTTGCAACTCAGAAACATGAAGATCCTATTTTACTCCAACAGGAATCTAAAAATTGAGTTTAAACAACAACAAAAAAAAAAAGACAGAAAGAAAGAGAAAAAGTGGGGGGGGGGAGGAAGAAAAGGGAAAAGAAACAGAAGAGCTAAAAAAATTACTATGATTTATTTAATCACAAAGGTACTGGTAGCCATGTTGTCTTTTTCGTGGCTAATTAATGGAATTTATAAAGAAAATGATCTTCATTCATTTAGCTTAATATGATCATATCATAATAAATGAAAGGCAACCCTCAAGTTTTACAACACATTCTTCCACAGTGCTTAAATAATAGAGCCTCATCTCACTGGGATGTGATCATTACAAGAACCTATATAAATACAATATCTAACTTGGGTTTTAAAAATATCAACACCTGATTTTTAATTTATATTCTGTTTTCCTACCCTTCCTCACATTTCCAGCACAAAGTCAAATTATGTGGCTTAATTACAATGACCTGAGATATGGCCTTAGATGACTCACTGAAATGAGGCATGGGACCCACTGCCATGTGCTTCATTATTTTGTGTGACATTTTACAGGCATGGGACAGAGAGCTTCATCAATAGCATATTTACACTAATACATGTTAAAATATGGTCTTCCACAGAACACCAGTAATGGTTAGCATTCCCAAATGGATCTTGGGAAGCCATAACAGCTCACTGCAGTAATATATCATTTTTTACAAGTAAAAAATATTTCAAAGTATTTTTTTTTTTAAAGAATTTGGCCACTGATGTGTTTCTTTTTTTTAAACCCCACATTTGTTTATTTATTTATTTTTTGGCTATGTTGGGTCTTCGTTTCTGTGCGAGGGCTTTCTCTAGTTGTGGCAAGCAGGGGCCACTCTTCATCGCGGTGCGCGGGCCTCTCCCTATCGCGGCCTCTCTTGTTGCGGAGCACAGGCTCCAGACGCGCAGGCTCAGTAGTTGTGGCCCACGGGCCTAGTTGCTCCGCGGCATGTGGGATCTTCCCAGACCAGGACTCGAACCCGTGTCCCCTGCATTAGCAGGCAGATTCTCAACCACTGCGCCACCAGGGAAGCCCCCTCAAAGTATTTTTAAAATAATAATAGTGAAAACATTTGTCAAAATCCCCAACTTGATATAAGTGAAAATGTGTAGTCTTTTACCACTAAGCATATGCTTTCTACATGCTGTCCAATATCCAGGAAAATACCAAATACCATGCTTTACTGTTGAAATAATGTTATCTTATGGCTTTGATAATGATGGCACTTTGAGAAGATGTAGATTTGCAATCTCATCTTTTAAGAAAAACATTTATCCATACATTTCATGTAAAAGAAAGTGTAAACAGGGAAGTTTTCAAAATCTTAAAAATCTAATTAATGTTTGGTTGTAAAAGTTAAGATATGTTTTAACACAAAAACAAAAATAACTTTCCAAGTATTTTATAGTAAGGTATAGTGTGCTCTCCTGCTTCTAAAATATATAGGCTTTTTTTTTTTTTAGGTTATAAAGAGAAAGTAAAGCTTAGTTTATTTTCTCAGATTTGTTTCTTTTCTTGGGGAGAAATTATGATGCTTGAAAGGATCAATAGCCCACGCAACAAAAATCCTATATTTATCCAGCGCACATGAACAGAGAGACACAATAAATAAGAAGGGACAACATGAGACTCAGCCCCTCCCCTGTGGGCGCCTGAGCAGAGCTTGCTTTTGGCAAAATCGTGAAGCAGCCAAGTCCTGTGCTTGGTGTTCATGAACTTGTGGTTGAGGCAGGCTTTTGCCCACAGCTTGCCCTCATGCCCACCAGACCAGGCTGCCAGAAGGGAGACTCTCTAAAGCAGCACTTGGCACTCCAGATTTCCTTTGTTTTAGTGTGTGCTCTGAACCCCTGCCCAGTTTCCTGCCTGTGTGACAGTACCTTGGAATGCCTCTGACAAAGGGCTTGTCTACTGATGACTCATGAACAGGTGAAATAATCTCTTCTTGGGGGGGGGGGTTGCATTTGGCAGAAAAGTCTTACAGCTCTATAAAACCCTGAGAAATCAACATCAATTGATGATTTTCAGGAAGCTTAAAAAAGGAAATATTCAAAAGAATTGAAAACCAAATCGGACCCCATTTGAATACCCAGAGAGGTAATATGGATGGACACTGAGATGCCTCCCTGAAGGGGAAGACACATTCTTCTTTTTTTCACTCGTACATAATGCCTTTATTCAATATAACGTTCCAGGTGACTTTCTGCACTGCCTTTTATCTGAACAACTTTATAGATATGCAGACATAAAATCTTTTCCCTCATCAGTGCACAGGTTAGTTTTAGAAACTAAATTAGATTGTAGGGAATTAAACTAGTTTCTTCACTGCAGGTTTTTTTTTTTTTTTTTTTTTTTTTTTTTTTTTACAGGATTCAAGAAAGTAAAGCACTATGCAAAGGAAATATGAGACAGTTTTCAAGAGTTTATACATTGTGGTACTCATTTGTGTGTCCATGTGTATGTGTATGTGAGTCTGTATGCCATTAATGAATATCTCTCAGAAATAATTTTCTGTGAAATAAGGAGCAGTGGGCCAAGATATAAGTAGATAGAGATAGATTTAAATGTTTTTTCATCTTCATATTTAGTTTTTATGACCCATGCTGTCTTCGTATTGCTAACATGCTGATGAGGAAAGTACGTGTTAGATGGACTTCCCTGGTGGTGCAGTGGTTAAGAATCCACTTGCCAATGTAAGGGACACTGGTTCGAGCTCTGGGCCAGGAAGATCCCACATGCCATGGAGCAACTAAGCCTGTGCACCACAACTACTGAGCCTGCACTCTAGAGCCCGCGAGCCACAACTACTGAGCCTGTGTGTGCTACAGCTACTGAAGCCCGCTCGCCTACAACCCATGCTCCGCAACAAGAGAAGCCACCACATTGAGAAGCCCATGCACCACAACGAATAGTAGCCCCTGATCGCTGCAACTAGAGAAAACCTGCACAGCAACAAAGACCCAACACAGCCAAAAATAAATAAATAAATATAAATATAAATATATATATATTTTAAAAAAACTTAAAAAAAAAGAAAGTACATGTTCGAAAACTCATGTCTCTAAACTATGTGCCTGCTATCAGGACCTCAGGAGGACCCATTCCACAAGCTGATTTTCGAGTGAGTAATGGGTGGAACTAAGTAACACAGAAAGCCAAGGTCACAAGAAAACCACACAGGAGCCTTGAGAACAAACGTCCCTGACTTGGGAGTGACATTTATGTTTGTGGACATATATGTGCTGCCTTTCTTGATAATGGTGCTTCTGTTCATTATAGAGCATGGACTATTACAGAGGTAGATTCAGGGGTAGGGTAAGGAGGATGAGGTAATATGGATAGGGATTTAGTGGCATGAAGGTTCACTCTGTTGAACTGGGCTTGTAACAGCACAATTGACAGCCAGTTTGCTGATACAGGAGGAATAAACAAAAGGACCTCCACTGATCCTGTACACCAGACTGGCCTGTCTTTACTTCATCCCTTTGGATACCCACAAAGGTCATGATTATAAAACCAAGCATCACTATATTGAGAGTAGAAGAAAGAATTTCAGGAAATGCAAACAGTAGGAGAGATTTCATTTGACATAGGGAACAATTTTGCATTTCTCACATGGACATGGACCACATCACTGGTGTGACTCTATCTTTCTTTCTACTTAAACCTGTGTTGTGCCGGGGAGCTCTTATGTAAATTAAGGACAAGTATTACCGTGTGTTTGTAACCAAGCAGGACTCTATGGAGTCTCCCCATAACAGAACCCCCCACCCCATGTCTTCTGCCTGCCTCTTGTTTGTAGAAAAACTTTAGCCTTCTAGGCCTTCCCCAAGTTCCAAATTTATCCAGAAAAGTGAGAAAATGCAGAAAGAAAGGAAAATAGTCAAATAAGACAAAATAATGATTGTTTAGCCATTAAACAAAGTCAAGGACCTTTAGTTCCTCTTCAAGGGCTATGGGTAATATTCTGAGCCATGTCCTTTGAGCTGTTGTGTGGATACTGAAACCACCACCAGGTGGAAAAAGTAAACTGAATGCTGACCACAAGCGCATAGACCCCAGACTGGTCAGAACCAAAAGGTTGATGATTCTGACTCCTGATTACATCACCAGCAAAAAATCGGAAGAATTTCCATGAGCTGATCACACACCCCACAACCCACCTCCCTCAGCCTGTCTTTAAAAACCTTACCCAGAAAGCCATTGGGGGGTTCAGGTTTTTGAGCACAAGCTGCCCTGGACTCCTTGCTTGGCACCTGCAATAAATGTTACACTTTCCTTCAGCACAACCTTGGGTCCGTAGATTGGTTTTATTGCAAAGCCAGCAAGGGGACCCAAGTTTTGTTCTGCAACATATTGATGTGAAGACATTTTGCAGGAATAGGCTGACAGAGCTAGTGAAATTCTTGAAATGTTAGAGATGAGAATATCTTTGATCTTAAAAGAAATAAATTAAGTTTGACTTTGTTATATTTGGCTACAGACAGGAAAAACCTTCAGATACAGCAATCAAATAACATCTACTTAACATTTAAATATATACTGAGTTTGACTGGAGACAACTGAATGTCCTCTATAAAAAAGAGAGTAAGTATTCAAGGGTTGTGTAGAGTTTAAATCCATCTAGATAGAGAATATCACAGATATAGTGTAAATAATCTGGTGCCTCTTCTATAAGGAAAAATCAAATTAAAGCAAGATAACACTATTTCAGCATTCATGCATGCAGAATACACAAATAGAAAGTGCTGAAATCTACTTCTTATTGTCAACAGTAACATACTCTTTTCCGAATGAAGAAAATTAGACAGAATTGCAAATTTTAAACTTACCTAAAATTTTAGAAACATCTGTCTAGCTGAAGAGCAATCATGCATTTTATTTCATGACAAATACATTACAGGAAATTTAAAAGGAAAACTATGTACATTAATAATAAATGAACCCTGTTCACAAGTTTACAGTCAGTGACTTGAATAACATATATTCAATTAACTACAGTTATGTAAGAATAATATGTAGCATGCTTTGTTGGGAAAGAATAAAGTGGGATCTCACTTCCTCACTGGGTAGACCTTCTGTTGTGTTCTTTCACCAGCAAAACAGGAATATTTTACCTGTTTTAGAATATTGTGAAGTTCAAATGAGAAAAAAACAAATATGTAGTATGTGTGTGTATATACACATACTACATATAATATCATATAATACCATATGTATGATCTTGGACATCCAGCTTCCAAAACTATGAGAAATAAATGTCTGTTGTTTAAGTCACCCAGTCTACAGTATTTCTTAAGGTGGTGTGAACAGATTAATACAACATCACTGCCCAGCTCAGGTTCGCTGGCTGCCATCTGCTGATGGCAGAAGCTGCAAAGCAAAGAGGGGAGAATTGTTTTGGCCACATTTTAAAAATTTTAATGGAGGATAGTTGATTTACAATGTTGTGTTAGTTTTAGATGTACAACAAAATGATCAGTTATATCTATATATGTATATATATACATATATATATATGTATATATATACATATATACATATATGTGTGTATATATACTATATATAGATATATACATATATACACATACATATATGTATGTGTACATATAAACATATATATACACACATGTATTTTTATATATACATGTATATATTTACATATGTGTGTATATATATACATATATACATGTATACATGTATACATGTATATATGTGTATGTGTATATATACACAGACATATATTCATTATATATGTATATGTATATACACATACATATATTCATATACAATATATATACACATACATATATTAATTCTTTTTCAGATTCTTTTCTCATATAGGTTATCAAAGAATACTGAGTAGAATTCCCTGTGCTATACAGTAGGTCCTTGTTGGTTATCTATCTTATATATAGTACTGTATTGTGTTTATATTTATCCCAAACTCCTGATTTATCCCTCCCCTCAACATTTCCCTTTTGGTAACCATAAGTTTGTTTTCGATATCTGTAAGTCTGTTTCTATTTTGTAAATAAGTTTGTTTGTGGCATCGTTAATTAGATTTCACATGTAAGTGATATCATATGATATTTGCCTTTCTCTGTCTGACTTACTTCACTTAGTATGATAATCTCTAGATCCACCCATGATGCTGCAAATGGCAATATTTCATTCTTTTTTATGGCTGAGTAATATTCCATTGTATACATGTACCACAACTTTTTTTTTAACATCTTTATTGGAGTATAATTGCTTTACAATGTTGTGTTAGTTTCTGCTGTATAACAAAGTGAATCTGCTATATGTATACATATATTCCCATATCCCCTTCCTCTTGCATCTCCCCGTACCCTCGTTATCCCACCCCTCTAGGTGGTCAAAAAGCACCAAGCTGATCTCCCTGTGCTATTCAGCTGCTTCACACTAGCTATCTATTTTACATTTGCTAAAGTATGTATGTCAATGCTACTCTCTCACTTCATCCCAGCTTCCCCTTCCTCCCTCCTCCCATGTCCTTAAGTCCATTGTCTACTTCTACGTCTTTATACCTGTCCTGCACCTAGGTTCATCAGAACCATATATATATATATTTTTAGATACCATATATATGTGTTAGCATATGGTATTTGTTTTTCTCTTTCTGACTTACTTCACTCTGTATGACAGAATCTAGGTCCATCCACCTCACTACAAATGACTCAATTTCGTTTCATTTTATGGCTGAGTAATATTCCATTGTATATATGTGCCACATCTTAATCCATTCATCCGATGATGGACACTTAGGTTAGTTCCATGTTCTGGATATTGTAAATAGTGCTGCAATGAACATTGCCCTCCTGAGACACTTGCTCTTGGAACCCAGCTACCATGCTGTGAAGAAAGTAAGAAACCACACAAAAAGTAAGTGCTCTGGCTGAAAACCCCACTGGGGTCCCAGCTGACAGCCAGCATCAACTGCCAGATAGTGAGTGAAACTCCAAATGATTCCATCCCAACCACTGAGCCACTCCCAGCCTTCAAGCTGTACCAGTGGTGCCACCTGGAGCAGAAATGAGCTATAGCCATTGGGTTCTGGCCAAATTGCAGATTCATTCATAAAATAAAGCATTACTGTTGCTTTAACCCACTAAATTTGGGACGGTTTTATGCACATTGTATAACTTGCAACATCTCAAGTTTACCATCAAAGTCCTAAATGTCCTGTGTTTATATTATAGATATCATAACTCATGTAAAAGGGAAGAAACAGAGGAAAGCAATAATGCAAGCATCTTCCCAATCAAAATACTCCAGTCTGAAATATCATCTAATAGGTGAGGGAAGCAAGTGTGCCTGAGTTCTTAAGCAATCTTGTAATTTATATCAGGCTGCTGTATGATTATTTTTAATATTATTATTGAAGGATAATTGACCTACCTTGCTATGTTAGTCCTAGTCTACAGCAGACTGATTCATTATATTTCTATGCATGACTAAATGATCACTACTATAAGTCTAGTTATCATCTTTCACCATACAAAGTTATTACAATATTATTGACTATATTCCCCATGCTGTCCATTTCATCCCTGTGGGCTCATTTATTTTGTAACTGAAAGTTTGTACTTCTTAATCTCTCCCCCACCTATTTCACTCATCCTACCCACGCTCCTCCCTTCACCATTTGTTTATTCTCTGTATCTATGAGACTGATTCTGTTTTGTTACATCTGTTCATTTGTTTTGCTTTTTACGTTCCACACGAAAGTGAAATCATATGTTATTTTTCTTTCTCTGTGACTTATTTCCCTTAGCATAATACCCTCTAGGTCCATTCATGTTATCCCAAATGGCAAGATTTCATTCTTTTTTATAGCTGAATAATATTCCATATATTACTCATATATACATATATCACATCTTCTTTATCCATTCATTAATCAATTGACATTTAGGTTGCTTCCGTATCTTGGCTATTGTAAAAAAGATGCTGCAATGTTATGGCAGAAGTTATTTCACATAGCCCATAAAAATACAAAAATAATTTCCACGAATTAAAGTGAGGCTAAGTACCTAAGATACAATAGTCAGACCAGACAGAGAGCAAAAAAAATTTTTTAAGTCAACCGTTCCCCCCAGCCTCGTCTCTCTGCACTTCAGAGAAGCAATGTCTGTACCCATGTGAAGCCTGCAGAAATAATTCATGAATGAGACCAATTTTATTTGACAAGATTATCTTCTCCAATAGAATCATTTTCCTTCATTTATTCCAAGACCAAGTTTCATCACAATGCAACAGTGCTGGGGAAGGAAGAGGTCAGAGAATGTAATTTGCAGCAGAGTGTGAATATGGAATAGAAAGTAGCTGAGACCATAATGAGGCCCATGTTTCTGGGCTTATACCCCCTCTTCTTGGTTAAAATAATTAGTATTGAAAAGTAATGACAATGAAAAGTGCCAAAAGTAAACCAGTGAAAAATCCAAAATCTTAGATATTTTTTAAGAATAAATAAAATAATAAATAAATGAAGTAAATTATTCAAAGGACAATGTTAAAAAAACTAAAATGAAACACTAAAGGAGAGCAGGAGAAATAAAGGAGACAAAAAGGACAACTTCTTTTAGAAAACAATGGACATGAAAATTTAAAATTAAAACCAGAGGCTAATCTTTAAAAATAAGATAAAGTAGGTAAACATTAAATAAATCTAATCAGAAATATAAACAAATATAGAAAACATCAAATGAGAAAGAGAATATAACCAAATATGTAGACAGAATTAAAAGTTAATAGATTTTTATGCAGAGGTATTTGCCAATAAATTATAAAATAGACAACTTTCTGGGCAATTAATTACATTAAATTAGCATCAAAAAGAATAAACCCAATTATACCAATAACCATGGAAGTGTATAAAACATGCCCACAACTTAACTCTAAAAATGCCACATTCAAAATATTTCACAAGTAACATCTGTCAAACAGAGATGCCAGGAAAAAGAGTGCTGATCAGCCCCTTCATGAACATAGAAGCAAAGAGACTAAATGCCATCTTGGCACGTAATTCCCAGTACACGTTAAAGATTAATGCAGCAGGGCTGGTTCAGTGGTTGGGAAGCTCCAGGTGGACACGTGTGCAGTTCAAGGATGACAGTAGAGAAGCAGGTGTTTCCCATGTCCTCCTCTGCCGTCTGCAGGTAGATTTAGGCTAAGTCTGGTCTTCACTGATGGAAAATGTATGCCAGGAGCCACTGGGGAGACAGACACTTTTCCCTTTTGATGTCCAGGAGGAGATGGAAGTTGACACCGTTTCACTGGCAACTGTGATAGAAGAACACTTTAAGAAGCTTCCAGCAAACCTCTCCTCACTTCCAATTGGTCAAAATTGAGTCGAATGTCCACTCTGACCTAATAATTGCTAGAATTGGTGGGAATCTCCTCAGCTCAACTGGAGTCAACACCTAGCTGAGATGATTGTGTTTGGGGTATGCATTAAAGGACAAACTGGGGTTTCCTTGCCAAAAAAACAAAGGGAATATTAGATGCTAAGTGGGCCAGCAACAGACACTACCCACTGGGTGTGTTTTTCACCATTGCCTGATCCTGTACAACTCTTCTCTCTCTGAGCTTTGATCAACCCTTTTCTGGAATAGAGTTCCCCAAAGTTAAATGAACACAAGTTATCACACAAGAAACAAACTTTCATAAATTATGTTATGTATTAGAAAGGATGGAGTGAAGCAAAAGTTAAACCTAGTTAAAATTGTGTACCACATATGAACTCACTGAAATTGCCTTGAAAAATCCCTGACAGTGGGAATTTCCTATCAGTTAAGATCCTTAATGAAACCACACTTCTTTCGTTGTTGTTGTTGTTTGACATATCTCTTTTACTCTCAAATCTGTGCTAGAAAATCCAAATAACTCAACCTTCTTTGTTCTTTCCTCACCTTTTAGAACGTGCACTGTAGCCAAATATTTGCATAAGGGTGCGTTAAGCTCCGCTGAGATGACTAAGAATCAGTGCTGTTACTTTGTTCCTTTGTTTGGTTTCATTGTTAGCATATAAAATATATGCCTGAGGAAGTTAAACCGGAAAGAATATGATAACAGTGGTTAATTTTGGACTGTGGAACTAACAGTCCTATTTAGTTTCTTCTTTGAGTGTTTCTGCACAGAGTAGTTGTGAAGCTCTGTTGACAACTTAGGTTTGGAAAATCTAATTTTATTTTTCTAAGATTAAACCGCATTTGTATTTTGAATTCACATTTCTCCAGAGTAGTTGTAAGCCTATTCTTAAGGATAGAGCAGAAGCTTTCCAACCTCTCCAGATTACACTGGGTTTGTCTAATTTCCAGAATATTGCAGATGGGAGTTGGAATCTTCCTCAAACGTAGAAGGCAACACAAGTATCTGACAATGCTTTGTAACCTACTCACTTCCTATCTGGTCTTTGATGCCTCTGGTTTTTCCTACTCTTCAAGACATAGCTTATCCTCGCCTACCCGTGTACTAGCCTTAAGTGCCAATGTGGAAATTATACTGTAAGGTGTGTGAGATCTTCTCTGTGTAAACTCACTAATAGCTGTTCGTATCTAAACAGGGTCTCTCAGCCTTGCTGCGATTTTATCTGGGGAACAGACCCTTTCAATTTACTCCTTTATCTCTTCTCCCTCTTCTTGTCCTGAATTTTTCACTTGTTCACTCTTTCCCCATTAGGGGTTGAAGCATATTCTCAAATACCCAGTCTGCTACTCAACCCTCAAGGTGGAAAATAAGAGCTAGAAAGAGGTCTGAAGATGACATACATCCTTCCTGCCATGCACCTCACCTCTCTGGCCGTGGAGAAGACATGGGAACCTGTCCCTATGGAACAAGAATCTATACAGAGAAATGGTTGTAAAACAATTTGGTACAAAGCTATCTGCAAAGAAAGACACTAAAAGTGAGATTCAATATGGAACTATGGAAGTCCATAAATGCATCAGCTTTCCCTCAGAGCTAAGCTTGTGAGGTCCCGAGAAAATAGATATTTTGCAGATGTTTGCTTGAAATTAAAAGATTCTACACATGATCTTTTTCTGTCTGTATTCATTTTGCCAATCCCTACAGACCAACTGTTCTTCCTTATTTTTGTAGGTATTAGTACATGCTTCTTCAATTTTGCCTTAATTTTATTCTCTTACATATCCTTTACAATGCAACTCTAACTTAATTTAGTCTGTCCCTGAAATCCAGTGTGCATACCCTTCCAGATTAATGGCCCTTAAACAGTTAAACAGTTTTTAATGTCACTGACAGTTCCCATGACCCTAGGAAAGTGTTCTATTAAATAGATGATTAAACTTAAACGTAGCCACCCTGATTTTAATGTCTTCTATACAGCCCTGTCTTATGTCAAAATACCTATTGGTTCAAGGCAAATTGATCTGAATAATGTTAGAAAGATTTGCTGCAAGGGAAAAAGAGAGAGTGCTCACCTGTGAGTGGGGTAGAGAAGATGCATGAAGGTGGAGCAGGTATGTCTGCTGCAACCATAGGTGGGTCCACAGGTTGGGGGGAGGGAGCTGCCTGTGAAGCGCCCTAGCAAAGCCATGCAGAGGGGAAAAATTCAGATAACAGCAAGGACCTGTTCTCCACTGGCTACTGGGAAGGTTTAGAAAAGAAAGATTTAGTGGAGAGTATTAATCCTGATCCCTCCCCAACTGTGCACCGGCAAGTGAACACTGGTGTGCCTTTCCCTAAAATCTCGTTGTCAGGATCAGTGGAGACATTGCACAGTCCTCAATGCTCTTGGAGAAGCAGTTTAGTATAATGGCTAAGGGTCAGGGTTCTGCAGCCAGACCCCATGGATTCTTGTCCCAGTTCTGCCCCTGCTAGCCTGGTTACCTTGGATAAGGTACTTAACCTCTTATGCCTCAGTCTCCACATCTGTAGAAGAGGAGAATAATACTGTCTGCTTCCTAAGATTTTTGTAATGATTAAGTAAGTTATTATAAGCAAAGCACTTAAAACAGTGTCCAGCTAACAAATGTTAGCAATGATGATGATGATATTTTTTACCTTCCCAACAGATTGTAATGACCCTAAGGATAGAGCTTGTTATTCAACCTGATGTGTTGCATAAGCTAGGCATAGATTTCATGTTCAAAAAATGCTTTCTTTTCTCATTTATAATATGGTGATGAAAATCAAAGCAAAATCTATCATAGAAGAGAATATGGGATCTGGCCAAGTCTGCTCTGATTTCCTTGGAGATCCAGATTAAAAAAGAATTAAGACCCATGAGAAAGGAAAAGAAGGTTTTAGGGAAAGAAATGGAGACTAGATGATCTTACATTCCAATGAGGATAGGCACTTCAATTTTACTCGTCTCCTGCTGAACTACTTTTCCTTAAGAAGACACTTAAGAAGCTAAATTTAAGTACAAGTTAAATCAGAGACTGGAGAGCCAGCTACTGAAGTATTTTTATACCACTTGACTTCCCTGAAGATATTCAGAAATGTTATGGCTATGGAGAGTCCAACTAGGAATTCAGTGTGGAACTCGAACTTGAGGTGAATAAAGGTGAGAAAGTTATTCCCCCAGTTTAGGGAATAAGGGGGATTCGAATCTGAGGGTCAATATTACTAACTTTTATTTTCTTCTGATGAAATCACCAAAATGTGTGTATATGCCTTAGGGAGAGCTTTGATGTTAGATGATAAAATAAATGGGACATTCAAGAAAGAAGAGCTGTCTGTTGGTACCGTGAGGTTAAGATATATGTATGTTCTCTAAATGGAATGAGCAAAGGCTATAATATGGTGTGTAAATCAAAATCACCAAAGCAGGCTGAAAGGACCAGACAGGACTTCGTTCTCTTTGTATGTTTGTGTGTGCATGTGTGCACGTGTGAGCATGTGTGTGTGTCTCATGGATTGGTGGGTGGGAATTGTATGTCTATGTTTAGGGGAAAGGCAGTGGGCAAGCAGAGGTTCCAAGGTGTATTGCATTGAACCTCAGGGCACTGGGAGTGAGCAAGGGGTCCTCAGGAAGGTTCCAGACCCCAGATCACCTTTGTCACTCTCTCCAGGGGGTCACTAACATGCATGAAAATGAAAATCATTTCTTAAAGGATGAGCGGTTGGAGACACCTTTGAATTTTAACGTTGAGATTCATTCCTATCCAGTTCTGGTGACCTGCTAATTAAATAAGCTCCTTAACAAAGGAATGATCCAGGGTTTCTCCAGTCCCTAAAAACCAGCACACTGCTGCAGAGAACTAAAGTTCTGCTTTTTTCCACAATACCCCAACGTAAAACTGAGCAAAATTTCTGACATGCTGTCAGATTTCATTCAATCAACTTCAAAATATAAATGGTGCAACTTTAGCAAAAAGTGCTAGATATTTTCTAGAAAATGTTTGATTTTTCACAAGATTCTAAATTACATAGCATTTATGGTTAAAAAGTTCAAGTTGAAAAAATCAGTTCTCAGATCTCAGTTGCTTATAATGATGACAACTTAAATCAGCTCTTTCCATAATTTTTCACATGGATCATGAAGGGCCCTCAATGATATTTAAAGATCTGGTTGGTGGATTATTTATGGAAGCATTTCTGATCCAGACACTCTCCGAAAGGTCTATGGAGAGGCCCCTTGAGGAAAAATTACAAATGTTTTCATGTGTTAGTTATCAATCACCACACAGCAAGTGACCTCCAAGTTACTCACTCCGATTCCGTGGGAAGCAGTTTAACTGGGTGTTTCTGACTCAGTGTCTCTCAGAAGGTTTCAGTGTCGATGTTGGCTGGGCCAGTAGTCATCTGAAGGTTTGACTGAGCCTGAAGGGTCCACCTCTAAGGTACTGCATTTCCATGCCTGGCAAGTTCATGCAGGAATTTGCCCCTTGCCACATGGACATCTCCATGGAGCTACGTGATGCTCTCCTAGGGAGCAAGCCAGAAGCTGCAGTGTTCTCTATGACCTAATCGGGTGGTACTCAGCTTCCACAATGGCTCCTGTGATCCCCACTGCTAGTATTTATACCAACTGCAATCCATTCTCCTATGCGTGGGTTGGACCTTGCAACTTGCTTTAGTGAATAGGATATGGCAAGAGTGTTGTGATGTCACTTCTGAGGTTAGGTTATAAAATACCCTGACTTTTGTCTTGCTCAAGCACATCCTTTGCCTATCTATCTATCTATCTGTCTATCTATCTATCTATCTATCTATCGGTCTGTCTATCTATCATCTTCTTTCTCCGTCTCCTTCTCCTTCCCACTTGCCTGTTTGGATAGAGCAGGCTGCCGTGCTGTGAGCCTCACTATGGAGTGGATGACAGGACTAGGAACTAAGGGCAGCCTCTGGCCAACAGAGAGGGAGAGACTGAGGTCCTTAGTCAAACAGCTGATGAAGAGCTGAATACTGTCAAGAAACACTGGGGTGGGCTTGGAAATAAACCCACCCTTAGTCAAGCCTTAAGGTGATTACAGCCTTATGAGAGAGCCAGAGCCATAGGTCCTGGATAACCACTCCTGAGTCCAGACCCACAGAAACTAGGAGATAATAAATGTGTATTTTAGGGAGATTTGTTATGCCACAATGGGCAACTAATACATCTTGGTATCAAGCATTGTCATTTTTGCTATATCTTATGGCTTTCTCAGGTCAACTCTATTCCCTGCAGGAGAGGGACACACAGGTATGAATACCTGGAGGTAAGAATGACCGGGAGGCATGTTGTCCACCACACTCTACACTATGCCTCCTTAATGATGGGCTCCGAGAGAAAGCTGTAAAAAAAAAAAGGTAATTTTGATTCACTTCTGTTCAAGGACATGACAAGATACTTCGGTTAAATAGAGAAAACAATGTACCAGAATTCTGGGCTGGATTGTAACCCACTTTCTCAACAAGAGAGGCTGGTGCACCTTCCGTGAGGTGTGGGGTTCTCCCTGGAGGGAACAACAGGAGCAAGAACAGGGCATGTTTTTCTAGAGCTGTCTCAATGAATACATTTTTATACAATAGTGACGTGACAGTGGGAAAACATTAGCAACTCCTTGATCACTGAGTGCACCCTACAAACTACCATCTTTAAATGGAGTCAGAACTGGCCTTTGGTGAGATTAGGAAAGCTGAGTGAAAGTACCATAAAGAAAGAAGCAAGGAACCACACACAGCAGATGAGAGCACCAACTTGGACAAATGGAAATCCTTCCTGGATGCAGCTTCTGTTAGCTACCTCCTTTGTTATGAAATATAAAGCTGTAATACCTTCAATTGTCGTATATACTCGATTATATTCATTATTTGTAGACTTTTTGCTTTTTGTTTTTGCTTTATTTTTGTTTGATGTAGTTTGGTGTTCTGGTTTGTTTTTAGTATTATCAATTAGACAATCAAACTAAAGGGTGCTCTTGGCAAGATACCCAGTGACCTCCACATTGTCAAACCGAGGGCCCAGTGACTGGTCCTCATATCCCTCCACTGAGTGTCAGTAGGGTTATCCCAGTGGTTCACTCCATCCTTGTGGAAATATCCCTCCTACTTTTCTTCTAAGACTCTCCACTCTGCTGGGTTTCTTCCTAGCTGATGACATGTTACTTTTCCATTTATTATTTGCATCTGCACATCTCCCAGGGTCTCCCAGGAGTTGGAATACCCAAGAGTTCGATCCCTGGACTACATGCTTAGGCTTTGTATGCATCTAATTATGTGCCGATGATCCCGTGTGCCTGTCTGAAGCGCTGATCTTGCCCTTGAACTCTGGTCTTGTTTACCCACCTGCTTCCTTGATACTTCCATTCAGATGGTAACAAGTACCTCGAACTCAACATGTCCCAAGCTAAACTCCTGCTCTTTCTCCTACCCCAGCCTACCCCCAAATCCCTTCTCCTTCCATGGTTCCTATCTCACTTGATAGCAATGCCATATTCCAATCATGGAGTCTTGCCCATAGGAGCCATCTTTAGTTCCTTATGTCTCTCACATACTCCATTTATTCCCACTAATAAAATACCTTCTGTTCTACCTTCAAAATATATCCAGAAGCTGACCAGTTATAACCGCCATTGCTGCCATCTGGCGTAAGTCACCATCATCCTGTACCGGATTGTTGGGGTCAACCGCTAAATGGTCTCTGATTTTACCCATGTAATTTTATTGTCTGTTTTCAAATGGCACTAAGTGTAATCCTTTTAAAATAGTTGTATCACATCCGTTTGCAGACCACAACTCCTCAATGGCTTCCTATCATACTCAGGGTAATTACCAAAGCCCTACAAAAGCTGTAAGACCTCATGGGCTAGCCTCCCTGCCCAGTGCCTCGCTAAGCTCAAGTTCGGCCAAGATAACCTCCTTGCTTCTCCTTCCAAACACTAGTCATGCTCTCATCTCAGAACCCTGAACTCACTCTCATGTCCCCCCTGGCAGTAACACTTCCCTCACCTCCTCCAGGCCTTTCCATAAATGAGCTTTATTAGTGAAACTTTACCTCCCCACCTTCTTCATTTTGTATCAGGTTTATTCTTCTAGGTAGCCCTTTATACCATACAATTAACTGTGTGTGTGTGTATATATATATATATATATATATATATATATATATATATATATATATATATATATATGACTTATTTATCTGCTTGTTTTCTCTGTCTCACACAAGGGTATGTGCTACATAAAAGCAGTTGTTTCATTTGTTTTGCTTGATTGATGTATCCTATTTGCATAGAATCAGCTTGATATATTTTAGGCATTTCTTAAATGTAAGCATCAACTTAGCAGTGATCATGAGATATATGTGATCTCCACAAACAAAAACTATTCACAAATCTCTACTGCTGATGAATATCACATTAGGCAAATAGCCATAAGCCTCTCCACAAGCAGGCAATGCCGACCTGCAGAGAACAGTGCATTATTTCCCATCACTCTTTCTGCATCGGATATTCAAGTCTGGGAGGCACATTCCATGCAAAGTTACTCCTTCAGAATCAATAGTTTGCAGGAGAAAGGAGAAAGACTTTTTTCCCATCTCTGCTAGTATTACCTGTGCTTTTGTTTTAAAAGCCTGGACATAATGTATGGCTCATTTAGGTGGTCTCTTACAGTGTGGAAGGCAGGGAAGAAATCTCAGCTGTGCCAGGGGGAATTTGGGAAGGACCATCTAGCAGCAGGTGACCATTTGCCCCTGGGATGCTGGTGCAAAGGATGGGGTCTTACCCTGTGAGCATGTCTAGGTTAGCTCTGTGTTAGCACTTGGGAACATGTGGGGACAGGGCCAGCTAACAGGAACTGTCAGGCTGGCCAGCTGACCAGAGAGTTGACCAGCAAGCTAGTGGTTGCCCAGGCAGCAACTCTGTGGTGCCCAGCTGGGGCTCACCAGGACTGAATCAGCCAGGACTACAGGGGCAGGCAGGGGCATGGGCACCTCCTAGTACATTCAGCGGTTGTCATTAACCATGAAATAACTAGCAGAGAAGTGTTTTAACAACTACTACAGGTGACTATTAGCTTAGGTTATGGGGATCAAACTAGGAAAGAATCCCTGGTGGACATGCAGGCTGAGACTTCTCTCACTGGCGTGACCCAGGGGAGAGCTCATTGGGGGTAAGATAGGAAAGGGGCATGCAGCTGGCATCACTGGATCCCAAGGCCTGAGACACCCCATGTTTATGAAAACCCATTGGGCTGAACTGAATGAAAATACAGAATGACTTTCATTTGTGTGGGGCTTAGACCACCTTTCCCATGAGGGAGATTCCTGGTGGAAATCTGAGAAGCCCCTCCTACTTCCTTCTTGTCTGTATTGGCCAACCAAAGGGGTTCAGCCTTCCACCAATTCTGCACCCACTGACTGAGGGGTGGACACAACCTTTTCCAGATAGTTTAAGAGTTAATGAGCTGAAAGGGAGCTCCAAGGACCTGTCAGGTATCTTCCTTCTGAATTGCATCCTTGGGTGAAGCGTGCTCTCTTTCATACTTATGAGAGGTTCCAGAAAAGATATTTATGATGGCATCTGAACATGGACATTAAAAAAATCTTGAAGAACAGGAGACAATTAAATTCATTGATAAGATCTCACCCTTTGTCATTCCCTGGGTTCAGGTTCAAGAAATACTCTTCCAGTTATTTGGGACATACCTGGCTTTCAGAAAATTTAGAAGCACTTTTAAAGGAGGCTGTGTATTTCATGCATCCTTAAAAAAGAAATGAATAAAAGCAATGGAAATTGACTCCCCAAAACATTACTGTAGATTGACAAACACACAGTTTTGTCAGAGATGACTTACTTTCACACCCACAAATCTAAACCATCTCAATTAGTGTGTGCATATATATATATATATGTGTGTGTGTGTGTGTATGTATATATACACATATATGCACTCAATTAGCTTATATGTATATATTCATTTTACTGTCTCACCTAGAATTTTCTAAAACACACACAATTTAAAAAGCACATATTATTTATCAACTATACGTCCAGGGTCAAGTAAAAAACTATATATCCCTGAACATAGGTTTTTCATGTGGGAAAGAGTAATAACTTACCTATTATCTTTCAAGGTAATTTCAAGAGTTAAAGAAAAATAGTGTGTTAAATTAATAGTAACGTCTAAAATATTGAGCCGGGAAACATGTTTACTCTTCTCCTCAAGGTAATGAGGCACTGCAAGTCATTACAACAGAAGGAGGGAAATCTAGGAACTTTTGTTTGAAAGCAAAACATAAAAAGAAAGGAGGCAACTGTACTTTTCTGGGCAAGAAATGGTGAAGCAGGAGCCGGGTACTATCAACAGGAATGTGCTTTGGCTGATAGCTGCCCTTGACGTCACTTCAGGAGGTCTCAGTTACCCGAATCCCATCTGCTCTCTGTAGGGCGAGTGTTCTCTTGAAGGTGATGCTCTCTGTCAGGCAAGGGGGAGAAACACAGCCGTGTGACATTTCACCCCCATCAGATGCTCGTCTTAAATGGATCTCAACAGCTGTGATGCCCTGTAATGACATTAAAATGACTGCAAACACTAAATTGTTTCCCTCCACATTTAGGAAACTTCTGGACACTTTCTGGCACTCCCTCAGGGTTTTCTATATCACATTTGCTTCTCTCCACTGTCATGTTCTGGTGAGAAGGTCAGCAGGCTTGCACACTAAATACAGCCTTTTAAAAATCCATGACACTTGACAAATGGGTTAAAATTCAGGTTGTTTCTCCATTTCAGGAGAGAATATTTAGCTGATTACATACTGTAGCCTAAACAAATGCACCAAGACCTTGAGTTAAGGGTATGGAAGGAAATCATTCTCATTTCTTCTGCACTTTAATAACAGGATACAGGGGTGACAAGCAAAATGGCAGTAAATCTCACAGAAACAATATAATGAGAAGAAACAAGCCCAGGCTGCATAATGAAAAGTGCAGAGACCCTCCTCCAGGAGGGACACGTGCAAAGGAATGAACACCACTGTAACTCACCACCTAGTTTGCGACTCGGCTTCCCCAGACGAAAGACGAGGCTGCAAGCAAGGCCCCAATAGATGCTGTTTATAATGTAAGCATCGCCCCTGCTGCACGTTCCCAGCTTCCCCCATCTCCCAGCACCCTATGTTCTTCGTTCTTCACAATTGTTCTTTGATGCCATGAATCCTGGCATGCTGCTGAGAAACCTCTCTTTCTGCTCTGCTCTATCTTATGATCTGAAGGTTGCAACTCTCTTTACTTGCTGGTGTCAGTTTCAGCTGATTAAATGCAACATTATTTTAACAACATGTGACAACTGACATAGACAGGATTCATGGGATGCATCCTGGGAATGCATCCTCCATCGTTAAACAAGGGGCTTGGTGTGAGGCTGTTAGTCAACTGCCACTGTAGATTACTAGCAACAGCAATGCTAGCCGTGTGGCCGCTTAACTTATGATATTGTTAATGCAGCAGGACTTTTTAAAAAGATAGATCACTTTATCGAGGCATTTTCATCAATATCACTAATGTTCTGACTTGCCTTGTTCATCCTTGAATGCCAGTATTCTAGAAAACAGCTGCAAGCAATTGGGTCCAGAAAAATAGATAACTATCTTGAGTTATAAAACCCCACACTTCAAAGGCCTGAATATAACTGGCCAAGTGGCAATGGTGTAGTCCCACAGAATCTGCTTCTAGAAAATGTAATGCAGTTTTAAAGGGTGACCCCTACTCTTTTCTCAACGTTGTAATTAAAATCAAAGAAGACTTATAACAAGATATTTTGAACAACTCATGTGGCATTTGAGAAATAAGAAATAAGATCAAGTAATAATGACAAGAATATCAAACAATGGACATCAAATGCACAATGAGTCCCTCACCTGGAAGAAAGATGGGGTCATGCCTGGTACATCCTTTTCAGCTATACTCACCTTGGAAGCCAAAGGTGTAAGCAGTGGCGTTAGTGATCTTAGACTTTCTCCCCACTTCACTGAGAAAGGTTTCTCTGGTCTTGGCCAGCATTTAGATTGACCAGAAAATCATGAAATCCATCCTTTGAAGGGTCTTTGCATTTTGCTTCTACTGTCTTCTCAAGCTTCTTCATTTGTCTAGAAGGCAGTCAGTCCTTTCCTTTCTTCAAATTGAGTGAGTGAACATAATGCATGAATCACACTTTTTGTTTCATTGGAACTTTAGGGACTCTTTTTGAGGGAGCTTGTTTGCTGTTTTCAACAACAGATTGATTAATCAATTTTCCTGTCCTGCTATTCTGTGATTTATGATTTGTTTCTGTAAGGCAGTTTGAATTCTAGGTCTCATCAGCTAAATTATATTTTTGGATCCTAACAAGGCATTAAATTACATATTAAAAATTAAAGAGCTCTCCCTGTTCATCATATCAGGACTCATGCTCCCTTTTATTTTGTTCTGGAGGAGGGGAGAGGGGTGAGAATGTCTTGGAAAGAGCCCCTGCATTCACCTTCCTCATGATTCTTTTCATTCGAAGGGTCCCATAGTTTAGGTATTTGAAACAGCAAACTCGGGACTCTATCTGGGTGCTGAGGAGAGAGATTTAGGAGCTCAGACACCACTTTGTTCCCCGTCGTGGTCTCACACCCATCTCTCCAAGGAAGCCGACATATACGCCTGGTTCTGCCTTATTTCGTGGAAGCTATAAGGGCAAATAAAGAGATTGGGTGTTTTTATGAAAGACCTCAACATTCAGAGATCTCCTCTGAAGCAGGGACCTAAATATAATTTGGGATAATGGCACCCCAGTACTCTGTAGTTTGGAATCTGTCCTGTTTCTGACCTCATTCCCTTGGACTCCTTCCCAAGACTTGTGTCCCTTGATTATCTCATGGTGTTGCCATCTGGTCACTGCCACTCACCTCTTGGGGACTTGGCCAAAGCATTCAGATGAACAGGGAAATCAGTTTAAAGAAATAATCAGAAATCCAGGATGTGTCTTGGTCCTGTGCAATTACTTTACTTCAGGAAAATCAGCATGCTTTATTGACCCCAAATGAAGGAAGTGTGAGATGGAGCGCAATTTATGCAAAAACTATCAGGCCCCCAAGTAAAATCATTTTCCTGTTTTGTCATTTTGCACTGAGTTCAGCACATCACTTCGGTTTTCATGCTTCCCTGGAATGTCAATCAGTGTTTTCCTTCTAAAAAATGGTATGTGAAGATAATAAATGGATCAAGAGTCTTCCATTGGAATTTAAATTTAATGTGGACACAGCACCAACAGAGACCCAGTTCTGTCTTAAACTCGCAGCTCATCAGAGTGTTATTACTATCATCTCTATGTAAAACATAGGTCACATTTGTTGGAAGTTTTTATTTAAAGGAACATAGTAGAATGTACTTGATTCAATTTAGACATCTCAATAAATGATGTAATTTCTAAATGCGCTTTATTTTATTTCCTTGCTGTAACACTTGCTTTTGTGTTCTAAATTGAGGGAGTGCTGTGTCATGGAAAAAGCGTGGCTTTAGAATTAGAAAGTAATGGATTCTAATCCATATTCAAGGGAAATCATCACTGCACCTCAAGTTATCATCAGTCAAATGGGAAGGATGCAAACATGTAGAGTTGTTGAACAATGAAATAAATAACTTTTTGATAGCGTAATGGAATGACCAATATCTTGCTATTATTATTATTGTTAATAGGACCCATTTTTCTACCCAAGTTGTGAATACAACTTGAGAAATTATTATTGAGAAATAAGCCAGGCTTATTGACCAGGGAGTTCAAAATAACACCATTAGTATTGCAATAGCTGTGCTGATGTTTCAGCTTTGCGACATAAGCATATTCAGGCACAAAGGGGCAGAGAAGTCCTGCTCCAGGGATGCTGCCCCTCTCCAGGAAACGCAGGGGTGAAGCGAGCACAGAATAGAAAAGAAGTGATGCTGCTGCTGTCATAGATGCACCCCTGCTGGTCCCTTCTTCCCTTTCTCTCCACTGTTCACCCTGGGGGACTGAGCCGAAAAGATTGAGTCCGATTTTTTTTTTTTCATTGGGTTTAGCCAATGAGGAGCCCTAGGAGGAATTCAAAGAGGGAGTAGAGATAGGTGTGGGTATTTATTCCCTGGACTTCCTCCCTGAATGGTCAGTGCAGGCATGTTGAGTCACTTCACTGAAGGTCACTGCTCTTCTTCATGAGCTGATGAATTGAACACGATTGCTTTAGTCAGGTTCTCCAGAGACCAGAACCAATAGGAATGTACTGTATGTATATCTATATGTACTATATCTATATCTGTATCCTTTATATCTATGAATGAGAGAAGAGAGAGAAAGATTTTAAGGAACTGGCTCACATGATGTGGAGGCTGGTGAGTCTAAGATCTGCAGGGCGGTGGGCCAGCTGGACACCCAGTGAAGCACTGATGTTGCATCCTCATATCTGAAGGCTATCTGGAGATAGATTCCCTTCCTCCTCACAGGATGGCCATCTTTTCACTTAAGACTTTACTGATTGGAAGAGGCTTATTCACATTATGGAGGGTCATCTGCTTTACTCACAGTTTACTGATTTAAATGTTAACCTCAACGAAAGGACACCTTTGCAATGACATCTAGACTGGTGTTGGAACAAAATTGGGCACCATGGCCTGGACAAGTTACATATAGAATTAACGAGAACACTGTCTTTCCCGCTGGTTCCAGTAACCACTCCATCCTATCATGTCTTTGGGTTCAGGTACGATGACAGCTTGGCCACTACCAGTTCTAAGTTGTTGCATGATCACTTGTGTTCCACTATATTCCAGCCTTTGCAAGAATTCACTATACATGCAAATCCTCCTTGAATTATTGTATTTTACATGTACTGTCTGATTTTTTATCAAACCTCTCACAAATATAATTATTGATATTAGATTGGAGCCCAGGATGTGGACACTGGAAATAAAATTCTGAGATTGGATTGCACATATATATAATCATGTATAATGAAAGGCTTATATAAGGAAACCTTATATAAAATGAGGCATAATCTCTGTGTGGGAGGATGCAAAGTGGGTGATTCATGCCATGTGATGAGCATATTTCATTCTAATTATCACTGTAGTAGCATGAGATGAAGAGCAGGTGGGGGGTCAAGGTGACAGTAGCTCAAATAGCTGTGATATTTAGCTGCTGAGGAGAAAAAGGCAGCATACATAGAGAAAAAGAGAAATGGAAAATTCTGAACCGGCACCTGAGGCAGCTTGAGGAAAACCCAAAGGCTCTCATGACAACTTAGAAGAAGTCCCTCATCTCCAAGTGGCTTTGAAGAAGTCACAGGTGGATGTAGCAGGGAAACAAGCCCAGGAGCGGATTGTAAGGTGTTTTAACCAAGGTTTTGTCTTTACTCAAAAAGCAGAGCCTGAGACCAGGGCTTTTGTGCAGACAGTTCATTTCGGGAATAACACCCACCCAAATGCAAGAGAAGGGGAGAGGGGAGACTGAAGCATGGAATGAGGGAAAGCCACACAGACGTGCATGACACAATTGTCACCATTGAGAACTGAGGCTTCATCTCACGGGGATATAGAAGTTTTGCACTCAAGCGTTGAAAAGATGGAACATTTAGATACCAGCTCCCAGCCTCCATTGCTAAGGGTGGCCTCATACTGTGTAAACTCTCTAGAAATTGTAGGTAGGCACTGTACAAATTAATAAACAGAAACATTAATTGAAATGGAGTCGGGGGTCAGAAGGGAAAGCTCTCATGCCCCATGATGACAGCAGAGCCCAGCAGAAAGAAGAGACTCCTCTTACTGCCTGGCAAGAGCACGGCCAACGAGAGACGGTCACAACCCAGCCAATGAGAAGCCTCTCTACTTGGAACTCTCACTTCCTCCAATGGACTCTATTGACCACAGCCCTCCCACCTCCTTCTTCCCCTCTTTAAAACAGTTCTCCTCTCCTTGTGGTGTTGCAGACCCTGAATTGCAATTCTTTCTTATCTCAAATTAAGCTACTTTTGCTGGAAGAATTACTGTCAGTCTCTTTGCTTTAGGTCAACAGCACACACAAGAGCCCCAAGCAAATATATCAGCACAGTCACACACTGTGTGTCATGGAGGCCTCAGACAGAAAGAACTCCTCTGCATCCTGCAAAGGGATTTGATTCCATGATCATGATGGCCATATTAGGAGCCCAGGACAGTGAAGGCCCAGGGTCCGCAATGAACCATCAGAGACAAGGTGGGAAAATTTACCAAAATAATCTACATTATTAATCAGAGTTTTCACAACAACAGAGGTTTGTGCAGGGTTGTCAGATTTAAGGGAAAAGAGCACAGGGTGTCCAGTAAAATTTGAATTTCAGATAAACAACACACTTTTAAATATAAGTATGTTTCATTCAATACTTAACTAAAAACTTTATGTTTATCTGAAATTGAAATGTAACTGGTCATCCTGTATTTTATCTGGCAACCTTAGATCTGCGGAGACAGCAAAATTGTTACTGGAAGGGGACCCCTTCCAGGGCCTTAGAGTGGGCTCTTGTAACTGAATTGTCTGAGGAGACACATGTACTGACAAAGCAAAAGACTTTATTGGGAAAGAGTGTGCGGGCGGAGATCAGCAGGGTAGGGGAACCCAGGAGGACTGCTCTTCCATGTGGCTCACAGTCTCAGGTTTTATGGAGATGGGGTTAGTTTCCAGGTAATCTCTGGCCAATCATCTTGCTCGTGTCCATATTTTGTCTGACTCAGGGTCCTTCCTGGTGGTGCGTGCATCTCTCAGCCAAGATGGATTCTAGCACGAATGTCTCTGGGAGGTTGACAGGACATACTATGGGCTGGCGTCTCCTTCTTCGTTTCGGCCCCTCCTGAATTCCTCCAACTGGACGGGTGGTAGATTGTTAGTTCCGTGTTTCTTATCGGGACCTCCTGTTGTGATATAACTTATGCAAGCATCATTATTGTGCCTGGCCAGGGCAAGTGGTTTTGGTCAATTGTTCCCTAACAAATGATAATAATACCTCTTGAAATAAAAGTAATTGTCAATCTATTAAAGTTCTGCTTCACATCAACTTATGCTGACTTCCAGATACCTGCAAGGAAACAATGGTTCACTGGTTAGAATAGGGCCTTGACCTCTTCTGTCTAAGAATGGGTTCCAGTTGGACCGTGGGTCCACAGTGTGGTTTTATTTCTCAGTTCCATGGAGTAAAGGTTGTTGTGGTAAGAAAAGTCAAATGGAAGCCCCTCAGATGAACCCTCTGCACATCCACATATGAACCCAGAGCATGACTACATCCCTGGGGAATTTCCAGGAATTATTGTTACACTGAAGATTAATTCTACCATGTCCCCATTTCCTGTAGAAAATCAACTTAGCCTCTGACACTAGACATAGCTATTGCCCTGGAAATTCTTAACAGGAAGAGAATTCAGAGACAATTTGCAATGGCATAGGCAGCAGAACATCTTTATTGTCTCATTTCAAGTCGGTGTCCCCTCTCTTGCTCTTGCCAAACTATGGGCCAGAGGGATCTTGATCAGCTCGACGACGTCCTATATAATTTCTTGCTGGTTCATTACTTTGATAACATTGACCCAGAGAATAGGAAGTAATAAGCACTCAGATACTTTAATAAGAGGTGAGAAATAAGGCCTGTGAACATTCAGAACCTGCCATATTGGTAACGTCTGTGGAGATATTGTAGGCAGGGGAGTGTTAGGATATTGACTCTAATCAAATGAGAGGCAAAATATAAAGATGCACAGGTACCCTCTGCAAAATATAAAGACACACAGCCTTGGTGGGGTTTGGGATGTGCTGCTCTGGCCCATTTTACCTTGTAAGCCTCAAGCCTGGCAGTTTTGACTGGGAAAGAGCAGAGGCATGAAAGCTCTCCACAGCAAGCCCAGGGGGCTGGAAAATGCCCTGGCACTTGGGCCTGAGGACCCAGCAACACTGAGAGGATTAGTGGTGTCTGGGGCAGGCAGAAGTACTGTGTAGGGGTCTCCGAAAAATGCCAGAAGGAGAAAGAAAGTGCAGACAACAAGGATTTTTGGAGTGAGGCTCTGGCTTTCTATGCTGACAGACGTTCTCTCATTAAAAAGCAGCTTTTACCTTGTTACTCAGGCCATAGTAGAGACTGACCGTGGAATGCCGAAACATTTCAGGACCCAAGCTGTCATAAGGAACTAGATGTGACTTGAAACAACAAGCTGTATAATAGGAATTTCATAGCCACATACCATATAAAAATTGTTAAAGGCATATAGAAAGTCCTGCTGCACGAGAAGGTTGTTTAGACTCTGGGTACCTGCTCCCATGGCTTTGCTCCTCATGTGTGCCCACGCCTGCGGCCTCCTGGGGAGGCCCTGCAGCTGTCAGCAGAGGATGAGCAGGCCTGGAGCTGGGTCACCAGTGCTGCAGACAGCAACTAGGCCAGCACCTGCCACAGACTTTCAACCCTACCCAGTGGTAAACTTGCTCAGCAGGCAGGGTTTGGGGTGACAAATTCAGCGGTCCACTTTGAGTGGAAAGATATGTTCATTTATATTAATTACCAGAGGAAGATTGAATTGCTATTAAATTATGTTTTGAATCTGGTAGATTCAATAGAACACCTTCTGGTACTTCCTTACCTAACGGTAATTTTTGATACAAAGCTGCAGGAATCTGAGAAGCTATGCAGCAAAGACTCAGCAAGTGGTTAATGCTGGCCTCAGAACTTACTCTCCCTGGGACGCAGATGTGCCGACCTGCCATCTCCTTTCTACAGCAGAGACGTTGGTCTCAATGTTTTATTTGAATATTGATAAATATGCAAAGTGACAGCAGGTTTTGTTTGAGTTGCCTCTTTCTCTAATATATTCAAGACCAGCTAATTGTCACCTCTACTTCAAGGCAGGTTTTTTTCTGGATCATTAACAAAGCATGAAGACTTCCTTTCGGACAAGAGTGCTGTGTCATGGGACTCTTGCTATAAATTTGCCTAGGGGATTGCCATGGAATAGTCTAGGGCTAGGAAACCTGCCTACTAAGGACTGTTTCTCCCCACCACCCCACGTGATTAAGCAATCCAGAAATAACTGGGGACCATGCGGTCTAAGTAGAGGGTGTCATCTGGGCCCGTGGACAGGCCACAGGGATCCCATGTTAGCCCCTCATATTGCCCTCTTTGGTGTAACCACCAGATAGAGTTTGAGTTGGCTGGTCTTCAGCTGCTTACGTAGGCTGAGAAGTAATAAGTGCACAGAAGACCTTACTTGGTGCCTTTGAGTTTGAAAACAGGATAAATTCTTCTTCTTCTTAACATGGATGAGGCTGCTAGAAGAAAATACCCTTTGTCTACAGCCTAACCTTCACCTGTGACAAGCCTGCCTGGGTAAGGCTGCCTCTGCATGGGAAGTTTAGTAGCTTGGGTTCTGAGGTCTCTACATCTGTAGACCCAGTGTGGTCAAGGCCTCATCCTGCTCAGTTGCCAGTAGCCACAGCTCACAGAGACCCAAGTCCTGCCATGTTGCTGCCTGCCAGGATGCCTGCAAAGCTAGCATTGTGGAAGTCGCCCACAGGCTTACATTAACTAAGGCCCTCTTGACCTATGTCTCTGCAGAGGCCTCTAACTCTAACTTCCAACAAGGCCTGAAGCTCACCCCTTACACACTTTTGCTTGAATAGGGTATTTACAACTAAAAAACAATCACTTGTCTTTGGGCAAAGCTGTAGCCATCAATCAAGGTCATTCACCCACGTGTCTCAGGGCATGCGGTCTCCTGCCTAGGCTAAAGCAGTGAACCCAGGCCTCGATTTGCCCCCGCACACAACGACCCATGGTAAAATGTCCCACTCATGCACTGAGTCAAAACCCAATGACCTGAGCACAGCAAAGTCTCAACAGGCCCATGTATTATTTTCACTCTTTATATTCTATTTTATTTCTTGATGTTGCCAGAGCATGTGCCAAATATTGGGGGGGTCTTCGAGGGGCCGAATAAATAAATACCACTTTTACATCAACATCCTGAACAAACTGGGTAATAAAACCATGGACTATACGCACATTCTTCACCCCCTCCCTCTTTCCCTTGTTCTTACCTAAAATTAGGCATCCTATTGTGAAATATCACCATTCCTCTTGCTACTTGATGACATCATTCCAACAATTTTATCCTCTCTCTTCTGCATTTATTTATTCATTGAAAAGTATTTATTAAGTATCTGTTTGTGCCAGATGTCATTTTAAGTGCTAGAGACACATAGTAAGAAAAATCAGTGTTGGTGAGGGTGTGGAGAAAAGGGAATCCTTGTGCAGTGTTGGTGGGAATGTACATTGGTGCAACCACTGTAGAAAACAGTATGGAGATTCCCAAAAAATTAAAAATAGAACTACCATATGATCCAGCAATTCCACTACTGGGTATATATATCCAAAGGAAATGAAAACACTAATTAGAAAAGATACATGCACCCTAATTTTCATAGCAGCATTATTTATAATAGCCAAGATATGGAAGCAAACTGTGTGTGTGTGTGTGTGTGTAATGGAATATTACTCAGCCATAAAAAAGAATGAAATATTGTCATTTTCAACAACATGGATGGACCTGGAAGTTATTACACTTAGTGAAGTAATTCAGACAAAGACAAAAACTGTGTGTCTTCACATATATGTGGAATCTAAAAAGTAAAACAAATGAATATAACAAAAAATAAACGGATTCATAGTTACTAAGAACAAACAAGGGGTTACCAGGGGGAAGGGGGGGAGGGGCAAAATAGGAGTAGAGGATTAAGAGGTACAAATAAATAAGCTACAAGGATCTGTTGTACAGCACAGGGAATATAGCCAATATTTTATAATAACTTTAAATGGAGTATAATCTATAAAAATATTGAATCACTATGTTGTACACTTGAAATTAATATAATATTGTATTGTAAATCAACTATACTTCAATAAAAAAAAGTACTAGCAGACCTTTTTTGTATGGAGACATTTACATAAGGAATTGGAATTAAGGGTGCCGAGGAGTACTGTAATAGTAAATAGAGCATCAGAACAGCCAGACTCAGAGTATGACATTTCATCAAAGAGCACACATGTGGAATTCAGTGTGGCTGGCTGTGAGAAGGATGCTCCAGAAGGTATAAGGGGCAGTGCAAAGAGCCCTGAGGTGGGAAATGTTCCTGGCTGATGTACAAGAAGAAGGATGAGGGGGAGAGGAGAAACAAGAGGGTGGGATCAGGTCAGCCTCCGTGGCTTTGCTCTGCATGAGGTGTGAGTCTGTAGGAGAGTGTTGCACAGGGGGTTGGCATGCTCTTTCGGTTTGCAAAAGATCATTCTGGTCCCCGGGAGGAGAATAGTGTTCAAGGTAACGGTGGAAGCTGGGATACCAGTTACGCGGCTCTTGCAATCGCCCAGACATGAAGAAAACAGTGGCCTGGCCCAGGGTGGTGGCAAAGAAAGTGTGAGAAGTCTTTGGATGGAACTTGTGCTCAGAAGTATAGGAAAGATACAGGGTTTCCTCTGTTCACCGGCACATGGCCATCTGTGGGTAGAGCCATGGAATATTCTCCTCCAGGCTCCTGTTTGCATAACACTGAGCTGTGACTTCTCCACACAAGTACCACTGTAGAACCAGAGGCCAGCACCACCTCCAACTCCTTCTCTACTCCATGTTTTTTATAAAAACTGATAGAAGTCAGCACTTTGCTAACCTAAGTTTTTACAGCCTTAAATAGTTAAGTTGATACCTAAATATATATATAAGCGTTACCTGACATTCAAATTACGCTGGGACCCTCAACTTAGTCTGAGTCAGTTCAGTTTTGTCATCTGATAACAAATTCAATTGCATGCCTTTTCTCTTAGCTTGATATATACACATATCTCATAAATAATTGCACTGATTTTTCAAATCCCAATATATTAGGTTATATTCTTTTCCTAATTTTGTCCTTCACAAAAGCAACTATTTCCTTGTAAAATGTGCCTATTTTAACTCATTTCTTTAGGTCAGTTTGCATTTTCCATCTTTACTAATGTTGTCACCATCTTTCATTAACCATCAACAGGAAATTGCATTTACTTGAAGCCTATTCCTTTCATCATATAATTAATTAAGAAGTTAATTAATATCAGGCATATTGTTGGCCTCTGTGACGCTTCATTAAATACTTCCTTCCTAAAGACACTGTCATTTATTTTAGTTGTTATTAATGGTCTTTGAACTTCAGTTCTTTTTAATGTCAAATCTCATATTTAAACCACATTGAATTAATTTTGCAGGTGAAACTTCATCCAAAGGTTATTGCATTAATTATTGGTTAAAAGCCATTTATTGTCTTCTGATATCTGGGTTCAGTTTTTTTTGACTACCCTCAAATTCCAGACACTGATATGGCAATTCAAAATTTGCCAGGCAGTTTCTATTGTTATATAATATATATAATAATATATTATATAACAATATATTATAAATAATATTATATATTATAATATATAAATGTATGTTATATATGTATATTATAATATATAGTGTGTGTGTATATATATATATATATAAAGTTTTATTTTTAAAGTAATGAGCAAAATCCCCTTCAGTTCTGACCTGTTTATTGGAAATTCCTACTATCTCGTTGACTTTACAGAAACTTGATTATATTCTCCTATATATTTCCCTTTATATATATATATATTTTTTTAAATTTTATATTGTTTGCCTTCCACAGGTTTATATCTCTGAGAACTTGGGGTAGGGTTCTCCTGCTGTCCACCGCTACTTCGAGGTAATATATTTTTGTCCGTGTTGACTCAAGCTGTACCCCACTAAGAGTCAGCCCTCTACCTGACACCTCAGTCTCCGGATTCCCTGAAGCTGGGTGAGGGCATCCCTATGCCTCTAACACCTCATCACCTTGTATTTGTTACTGTCTTTGGGGTGTGCCTCCCTCGTACCTCAAGCCTGGAACAGGGATGAATATCCCCCAAGTAGACCACCCTGGATGTGGGCACCCCTTCCTGCTGCTTCCCAGGGCCCCTCTGGGTGAGGGGATTGATGGATGTCAGCACTCTGGAGCTGTTGCAGCTTTAAATCTTTTGCCTGATGGGGTTCGCTGCTTTCCTGGAAACATAAAGGGGCCTTTCTGGCTCTCAGAGTCCCATCACCCACCAAACGTCAGCCTAGAGTGGTGTGTAGGAGCTTTGCTTTGGGATAGAGCTCTGAGTGGTGGTGTCCACATCAGTCCAGCATTCTGAAGGTAGCACACTGAGCAGCCTGTAGATTTTCTCCCCCAGTTTCATTCCTAATTCTTATGACATGTGTTCAAGTATTACATATACATACAGGAAAGTATAGATTCACAGGTGTCCAGCTTGATGGATGTGTATAGAGTGAATGTGCCTATAACTTCTCTCTCCCCACTTTACCAAAACTCCTTTTCCATATCACCAACAACCTCCATGTTGCCAGATTTAAAATACTCCTCTCTCCTCTTCCAGGGCCTTCATCCCTGACTTTATTTTTTATTGCAGTATAGTTGATTTACAATGTTGCATTAGTTTCTGGTGCACAGCTAAGTGATTCATATATATATATATATATATATATATATATTCTATTTCATATTCTTTTCCATTATGGTTTATCACCATAATGGATATTAAATATAGTTCCCTGTGCTATACAGTAGGACCTTGTTGTTTATCCATTCTATATATAATAGTTTACATCTGCTAATCCCAAACTCCTAGTCTTTCCCTCCCTCACACCCCTCCCCCTTGACAACCACAAGTCTGTTCTCGATTTCTGTGAGTCTGTTTCTATTTCATAGATAAGTTCATTTTTGTCATATTTTAGATTCCACATATAAGTGATATCATATGGTATTTGTCTTTCTCTTTCTGACTTACTTTGCTTAGTATGATAATCTTTAGTCGCATCCATGTTGCTGCAAATGGCATTATTTCATTCTTTTCTATGGCTGAGTAACATTCCATTGTATATAGGTACCACATCTTCTTTATCCATTCATCTGTTGATGGACATTTAGGTTGTTTCCATCTTGGCTATTGTAAATAGCGCTGCTATGAACATAGGGTGCATATACCTTTTCAAATTAAAGTTTTCTCCAGATATATGCCCAGGAGTGGGTTTGCAGGATCATATGGTAGCTCTACTTCTAGTTTTTTTAAGGAACTTCCATACTGTTCTCCATAGTGGCTGCACCAGTTTACATTCCCATCAACAGTGCAGGAGGGTTCCCTTTTCTTCACACCCTCTCCAGCATAAAATACTCCTCTCTCTTCATCTACTGAAACTTGCAGCTTCAACAGATTTGACATCTATGCTCTTTTCCATAACAGTCAACTCTGCTGGATTCTCTGACGATGCATTCTCTTGGTTTTCCTCCAGCTCCTCCTCTTCTGGTTTCTTTATCCCACAGCTAAATATTACCCATTACCATTCTCAACCCAGCGCCTTCAACTCCTTTCTCTTTCTATTCTCCCCCTGGTTCATCTCAGCCATTTTCTTGCCCTATTTGGTATCTGATGTTGGTGTCCTGATCCTCTGTCTTGCCTATGTCCAGCATGTCCTCTTGGATGACCTAGACAACCCAAAATAACATGCCCCAAAGATAAATCTCCACATCCCACCCTCAATTTTGAAACCATTCTCACCCCGGTCGTCTCTCACCTAATTCTTAGGAAATGAAAGCCCCAACCACTCAGCTATCTAAGTCCCAAACAGAGAAGTAATCCTTCAAGCCTCTCTTTCTCTCAGTCAAATCTTCAATGAGCCCAGTCATCTTGACATCTTGAGAATCTCTTATTTGTTTTTATTTAAATCCATCTGCCACCATATTTTCCAAATATACCACCATGTCTTGGTGAATGGCTACAATAGCCTCTTATTGAAGTCTCAATTTCCTCTCCTTTCTTCCTCAAATCTACTCTTCACTTAGACAATGTAGCAACAGCAATTATTTTAATCAATACTGTTGACCCTTGAAAAAAACATGGGTTCATAAATTGAGCATGATGCTTCTACTTAAATGGTTCAAGGGGCATAATTATTTAATAAAATCCAAAGTCTTTGTTGAGCCTTAGAATTTCCTGTGTGCTTTGACCTTTGATGAACTCCATAAGCTCATCCAGCCCACTTCTCCTCACCTGCTAGGTTCTTGCCATGTGCCCTGCTTGGGGAAGCATCTTCCCTCTCAGTTCAAAGCCTTCATCCACACCATTATCTTGTGTGGAACATTCATCCATGGCCTTCTCAAGGTCCATTCCCTCTCATCTTTCAGAAACTGGCTTAAGTGCTGCATTATCAGGAAGCTCTTTTGCCAATATAGACACTCCAATTTTCTTTTGTAGACCCTCTACAAAAGAGAGGGTGAGGAGTATATTTCACAAGTTTTAATGAAAATATGTGTGCTTTTTTTGTTTGTATTATTTCTATTGTCTGTCACCCCCACAGAGTGCAAACTTCATAAGGTCAGAGGCTAAGTTTGTTAAATCTACTATTGCTTTACCTGTGCAGACTATTGTGTCTGACACATGGTAGATACACATTACATAACTATTTCATAAATGCAGAAAAGTCCTGTAATTGTAATTTTAGAGATAGTAATTATAATTTTAAGGCTAAAATTCAGGGAAACTAAAGAAATACTATGTGACAGGAGTATTCTCAGCATTTATTTCATTTAATTTTCATAATATTTTGGGGGTGAGGCCTTGTTAATCCCATCTGAAGCTGTGAGCCTTTTATGTAGTGCATTCTTGAGGAAATAGGCATAGTCCTCATCACTTTACATTCATTCTCTTAATATTTATGACCTGGGATGGCTATTTCCATTTTATAGAAACAGCCTTAATGGAGTCGTATTAGTTATTCAAGTTCATCCGTAGTGAGGAAATTACAGGGTCAGACTTGAAACATTGGTGTTGATATTACTGAGCTCAAGCTTTTCAACATGACCAGCGTTGTGACCCACTCCTGAGAAACCACCTGGATCACGTTGGTTTCCAAAGGCTGCTATAACAATGATCATCAACAGGGAGGAAAAAACAACAGAAATTCATTTTCTCACAGTTCTGAAGGTTAGAAGTCCAAAATCAAAATGTTGGCAAGGTCATGTTCCCTCTGAAGGCTTCTAAGGAAGACTCCTTCCTTGCTTCTCCCAGTTTCTGGTGGCTCCATGAGTTTCTTGGTTTATGGTAGCATCACTCCAATTTTGGGCTCCATTTTCCATGGTTGTCTTATCCCTGTGTTCTCCAAATCTCTCTCTCATTGTGAGCACATCACTCACTGGACTCTGGGCCACCCTAATCCAGTGTGAGCTCATCTTAACTTGATTGCTTATGATCTGCAAAGACCCTATTTCCAAACAAGGTCATAGTCACAGGTACAGGAGGTTAGGACTTCAACATATCTTTTTGGAGGGACACAACTGAACTGACAACAGACTCCGAAAAAAAAATAAAGGATCCAGGAATGCAGACAATGCTCTAACACAGAAAATTCTTCTCAAAGAGAGTTTCCTCAACCTTTGAGATCCCTCCTGCTTCATCTCAAACACAAAACAGAACTCACAATTCATAGGCAAGTCCAGCAATGACATTTATTCTTAACATCCTCAACCTCCAGCCCAAAGGCAGCTCTGGTACAAAATGAAAATTTTTAGCTGAGGAGACATGCAAAAGATTCAGGCAAAAGCTTGTCCCCACGTCTCCAGTTACTGTTCTTGGGACAGTTCTCAAGACGTCTTTATTCTTCTTCTACGGGAAGAGAAGCAAACTAAGGGGAAAGCGTGCAGATCAGGGAAAGCTTATCCAAAATCAAAGCACAAAGAAACCTTGGAAACACTCAGAAAGATGACTGAGTTTTATTTATATTAAGTGATTGAAATGACTCAAGGTCCAAAGCAATGTTTTGCAGGAAGAGGATGTTCTATAAGGAGATGAAGTCACTGTGAAGCAGGACATTTATCTAAATCTCCAGAGGATTCCAAACCCATTTTTCTAACAAATGGCAAAGACAGCGGCAGGGAAATACCCACCCTTCCACCAATTCTTGACAAATATCAGGCCCTAGAATTGGTGCCTAACTGTCCAATTGCAGTTGGAAGTAGAACAGGACTCAGCAAAATGAAGAGAGAGCTTATAAAATTATATAAAATGTCAAGAAGGAGCTGCTAACATTAAGTTTGAACAAGATTAAAAGAAGCAGCTTCTTAATTAGGCACATATATTACAGCCAAAAATGAAAGCAGATTAACAGGCACACAAAAATTAACGGATCCATTCTTTAAAAAATACGTTCCAAGTAAAAGAAGAGTCTCAGTAAGTCCTTTTCAATTTAGAAGTACTTTAAAAGACATGAATTCGGTAAAAACAAAGATGAAAAGGTAAAACATCCTAAGAAAATTTAAAAGGAAATTATATTGGTAAGAAAATAATTTGAGAACTAAGCAAACCATGAGTAGAAATAACTTAGAAACATTAGGAGACATACTAGACAAAAGCTGAAACTCGACTCTCATGACTTGAGTTAATTTTGTTGAATAAGAGAAATAAACAAAAGATGAAAAAAAAAGGAGAGAATATTTTAAATGGAAGCCAATCCAAGTTAAGCTTAAGTTTTGAAATAACAAAACCAATGAATACAAGATAATATGCTTTTTAAAGCATACTACAGAATTTTTCTGCTAAAACAAAAGAATAGTTTGATCTAAAATTTAAAGTACATCCATCTATTCCCTGATCAACCATTTCAATATTTAACACTATGAGCTGTCCACTGAACTTCAAGAATAAGCACAGAATTATTCAGACCTACAAACAGAAATAACTACTCTAACAGGAAGAAAATACTTCTACTTAGCTGGAGCTATTCAAGGCAGCTTTGGATGCGTTGAAAATGCCCCTTCCTTCCTAAAGCCTGGTGTCCGATCACTGCTGGAGGAAACTATACAGGTCATTACCATCATCAGTCCTTTATCAGCACCCTCAGCTGGCCCTGGATGCCTTTAGACAGTGAACAGCACTAGTTTGCTGTTCCTGATCGTACCATCCTGAGCTTTAATTCTTTTTCTCAATCAACCCTATGTGCACCCCCCTGTCTCTCTCTGTCTCTGTCTCTGGATAATGGTCATGCCATCTCTTTCACAGAGGAAATTGGGGCCAATATGTCTAAGTTCCCTCAATCTCCTATCCCTAAGCATGTATAATAGATGTTCTAGCAGCTACAGTTATCCTTTTCACCTCCTCTCTATTCTCAAGGAAAGGTGCCCATTTCCTGTTCAAGAACACTATGCTTTCATGCATGATCCCACCCATGTCTTCTCTGGCTCCTGAAAGCTTATAGAGCAACATGTCACACCCCCTCTTGAGTCTGACGTGGAAAGTCCTCCATCATCCCATTCCTGCCCCTCTCACACACCCTGTCTCCTTCCTCCCCCTCCCCCATTCCCAAAGGACCCGATCCTCCAGCCAAACCAATAATCTCCTTAAAGATGTCTCAGCATACAACTTCTCTGCTCACACTGTCTTCTTTCCTGAGTCCACCCCGTATTCATTTTCATCATTTAGTTCAAGTGGTCATAAATCTGTGAAAATTCTCTTCATTCTTTTGGGTAGACACATTCCTAAATTCTGCTAAACCTCTCTATACACAATTATGCAGTATTAACTTTTACAATGTATGGCACATTTCTGTTTAAAAATCTAACCTCACCTACTGATGTTTGAAGCCTTTCAGAGCAGGGACTACTCCACGCTCTTCTCTGATTCTCTGCTATCTATCACAGGTAAGACCACCTTAGGCTGTCATTAGGTATTTGTTGAGTTGAGTGAATTGGCTGAGGTACAGGTAGGTTAAATCACAGGTCACATACCTCATGTGTGAAAATGGCCACTTTCCAAATTAGGCTCCACAGACTATAAAATCAGGGCCCTTTCCACTGTGCTGTGTGACCTCACTGAAAGGAAAGTATTTCTTAATTACATGGCTTTGTGTCTAAATGCAGTTCGATTACAATTGTCAGAAAAAAATTGAAATCCAAAGGCATGAGGAGGAAGCGAATCTCACTAGTGGCTCAGGACCTCTACTGGGCATCAGTCACCAGTGCTGGGCACAACCGACTCTAGATTCAATGGGGATTTTTGTTTGTTTTTCTTCCTGAAAGATATGGCTTGATGAGCGAGGGAAGGATATGTCCACACACCTTTCAACATTTTCCTGAATAGGTGGTACACAGATGCTTCATTGTTCATAACTGAGAGAAATATAATTGCAGTGAAAGCTCATGTCAATGCCTATTTGGGTTATTAAGCCAAAAGATTTAAGCCTTCATCTAATGATAGCACAAAATAAGTTCTAAGTGGTACATGTCAGAACACTCAGAATATTCATTCAACAAAGAGTGACTTGCTGAAGAGATAAGAAAATGAACTCAAAATAATAAGGGGTAAAAATTCAAGGAATGTTGTGTACCTAATCACATCACAAGAAGAATGGAAAGAATCATGGGTCATTTAACAATTGTGTCTGATTTATCAGAATTACATGATAATGCTTCTTTCCTTTCTTTTATTTATTTATTTATTTTTTGGGTAAATATTTTACAGTTTATATTTACTTCCTTATGTTTTTCCTCACTTCAAAATCTTTTTATTACCAAATATTCTGGTCAGCTAAAAAGTGATCAATAAATCTTTTTTCTTTTGCAGAGACCTGATGCTATTATTGGAGAGATTGTTTTAAAATTTTTTTGCTTCTTGTCCAGCTTTGCCTATATATTTGACACATACAGGGGCTGGGAGTTATGGAGTTTACCCAGGACTGTAGATTTGTCCACTCTGGTCCTGTGAATCAGTTTTCTTTGATATTCTTTTACCAAAGGCCAGGTTTAACGAGGGTTTCAGCAAACCTAGGTTTAAAGAGAGGTCTCTCTATGATATCACAAATGTTTAGTAAATGCTTTTGAGCAGTGATTTCTGGAAAGTTGTTAAAATACTATTTTCCACATAGAATCCTCATGGAGGTTAAGAGAGATAGGTGAAAGAATAACAAAAACAAGATATATACTTGACCTTCAGAATAAGTTTCAGTGTCAGTGGTTTAATGGAAACAGTGTAATGTACATGCAGCAAGCCCTGAGTCTGGTTCCTTACTCTGCTCCTTACTTCCTGTGTTTCAGTAAAGTTATACCTCAAATCAGATAAACTCATTCATCTTTAAAATGCAGCGATCTATACCACTATCAGAGGACTGAATCTAAAGCACTGGGCATGAAAGTTTGAACATAATAGGTGTACATCAAACATTAGTTTTGTCTCTATTTAATCAAGATCATTGACACTTTTAAAGTTAACCTGTTAACAGTGCATTTTCCAAAAATTTCAGAAAAATTCAAATTTTAATTTTGTCTGATTAATGGCATTAGTGTTCACATAAAAAGCCCTATGCATACTTATATCGGCCTGTAATTTTCTTTTTTGGTAATATCTTTGGTTTCAGTGTCAGGGTGATGGTCTTTGGGAGATATTTTATGTTTTCAATCTTTTGGAAGAGTTTGAGAAGGATGGGTGTAAGTTCTTCTTTGTATGTTTGGTAGAATTCACGAGTGAATCCACCTGTTCCTGGACTTTCATTTCTAAGGAGGTTTTAGTTTGTTTGTTTTTAATCACACAATCCATTTCACTTCTAGTGATCAATCTGTTCAAATTATTCCATTTTGATTCAGTTTTGGTGGGCTGTATGTTTCTAGAAACTTGTCCATTTCTTCTAGGTTGTCGACTTTGTTGGCATATCCATACCTATCAATGCATTTTTTTTTTTTTAAACATCTTTATTGAAGTATAATTGCTTTACAATGGTGTGCTAGCTTCTGCTTTACAACAAAGTGAATCAGTTACACATATACATATGTTGCCATATCTCTTCCCTCTTGCATCTCCCTCCCTCCCACCCTCCCTATCCCACCCCTCTAGGTGGTCACAAAGCACCAAGCTGATCTCCCTGTGCTATGCGGCTGCTTCCCACTAGTTATCTATTTTACATTTGGTAGTGTATATATGTCCATGACACTCTCTCACCCTGTCACATCTCACCCCTCCCCCTCCCCATATCCTCAAGTCCATTCTCTAGTAGGTCTGTGTCTTTATTCCCATCTTGCCACTAGGTTCTTCATGACCTCTTTTTTTTTTTTTTTTTTTTCCCTTAGATTCCATATATATGTGTTAGCATACTGTATTTGTTTTTCTCTTTCTGACTTACTTCACTCTGTATGACAGACTCTAACTCCATCCACCTCATTACAAACACCTCCATTTCATTTCTTTTTATGGCTGAGTAATATTCTATTGTATATATGTGCCACATCTTCTTTATCCATTCATCCGATGATGGACACCTAGGTTGCTTCCATGTCCTGGCTATTGTAAACAGAGCTGCAATGAATATTTTGGTACATGACTCTTTCTGAATTATGGTTTTCTCAGGGTATATGCCCAGTAGTGGGATTGCTGGGTCATATGGTAGTTCTATTTTTAGTTTTTTAAGGAACCTCCATACTGTTCTCCATAGTGGCTGTATCAATTTACATTCCCATCAACAGTGCAAGAGTGTTCCCTTTTCTCCACACCCTCTCCAGCATTTATTGTTTCTAGATTTTTTGATGATGGCCATTCTGACCGGTGTGAGATGATACCTCATTGTAGTTTTGATTTGCATTTCTCTAATGATTAATGATGTTGAGCATTCTTTCATGTGTCTGTTGGCAATCTGTATCTCTTCTTTGGAGAAATGTCTATTTAGGTCTTCTGCCCATTTTTGGATTGGGTTGTTTGTTTTTTTGTTATTGAGCTGCATGAGCTGCTTGTAAATCTTGGAGATTAATCCTTTGTCCGTTGCTTCATTTGCAAATATTTTCTCCCATTCTGAGGGTTGTCTTTTGGTCTTGTTTATGGTTTCCTTTGCTGTGCAAAAGCTTTTAAGTTTCATTAGGTCCCATTTGTTTATTTGTGTTTTTATTTCCATTTCTCTAGGACCTGGGTCAAAAAGGATCTTGCTGTGACTTATGTCATACAGTGTTCTGCCTATGTTTTCCTCTAAGAGTTTGATAGTGTCTGGCCTTACACTTAGGTCTTTAATCCATTTTGAGTTTATTTTTGTGTATGGTGTTAGGGAGTGTTCTAATTTCATACTTTTACATGTACCTGTCCAATTTTCCCAGCACCACTTATTGAAGAGGCTGTCTTTTCTCCACTGTATATGCTTGCCTCCTTTATCAAAGATAAGGTGACCATATGTGCGTGGGCTTATCTCTGGGCTTTCTATCCTGTTCCATTGATCTATATTTCTGTTTTTGTGCCAGTACCAAACTGTCTTGATTACTGTAGCTTTGTAATATAGTCTGAAGTCAGGGAGCCTGATTCCTCCAGCTCCATTTTTCGTTCTCAAGATTGCTTTGGCTATTCGGGGTCTTTTGTGTTTCCATACAAATTGTGAAATTTTTTGTTCTAGTTCTGTGAAAAATGCCAGTGGTAGTTTGATAGGGATTGCATTGAATCTGTAGATTGCTTTGGGTAGCAGAGTCATTTTCACAATGTTTATTCTTCCAATCCAAGAACATGGTATATCTCTCCATCTATTTGTATCATCTTTAATTTCTTTCATCAGTGTCTTATAATTTTCTGCATACAGGTCTTTTGTCTCCTTAGGTAGGTTTATTCCTAGGTATTTTATTCTTTTTGTTGCAATGGTAAACGGGAGTGTTTTCTTAATTTCACTTTCAGATTTTTCATCATTAGTATACAGGAATGCAAGAGATTTCTGTGCATTAATTTTGTATCCTGCTACTTTACCAAATTCATTGATTAGCTCTAGTAGTTTTCTGGTAGCATCTTTTGGATTCTCTATGTATAGTATCATGTCATCTGCAAACAGTGACAGCTTTACTTCTTCTTTTCCGATTTGGATTCCTTTTATTTCTTTTTCGTCTCTGATTGCTGTGGCTAACACTTCCAAAACTATGTTGAATAATAGTGGTGAGAGTGGGCAACCTTGTCTTGTTCCTGATCTTAGTGGAAATGGTTTCAGTTTTTCACCATTGAGGACAATGTTGGCTGTGGGTTTGTCATATACGGCCTTTATTATGTTGAGGAAAGTTCCCTCTATGCCTACTTTCTGCAGGACTTTTATCATAAATGGGTGTTGAATATTGTCGAAAGCTTTCTCTGCATCTATTGAGATGATCATATGGTTTTTCTCCTTCAATTTGTTAATATGATGTATCACGTTGATTGATTTGCGTATATTGAAGAATCCTTGCATTCCTGGAATAAACCCCACTTGATCATGGTGTATGATCCTTTTAATGTGCTGTTGGATTCTGTTTGCTAGTATTTTGTTGAGGAGTTTTGCATCTATGTTCATCAGTGATATTGGCCTGTAGTTTTCTTTCTTTGTGACATCTTTGCCTGGTTTTGGTATCAGGGTGATGGTGGCCTCGTAGAATGAGTTGGGGAGTGTTCCTCCCTCTGCAATATTTTGGAAGAGTTTGAGAAGGATAGGTGTTAGCTCTTCTCTAAATGTTTGATAGAATTCGCCTGTGAAGCCATCTGGTCCTGGGCTTTTGTGTGTTGGAAGATTTTTAATCACAGTTTCAATTTCAGTGCTTGTGATTGGTCTGTTCATATTTTCTATTTCTTCCTGGTTCAGTCTCGGCAGGTTGTGCATTTCTAAGAATCTGTCCATTTCTTCCAGGTTGTCCATTTTATTAGCATAGAGTTGCTTGTAGTAATCTCTTATGATCGTTTGTATTTCTGCACTGTCAGTGGTTACTTCTCCTTTTTCATTTCTAATTCTATTAATTTGAGTCTTCTCCTTTTTTCTCTTGATGAGTCTGGCTAATGGTTTATCAATTTTGTTTATCTTCTCAAAGAACCAGCTTTTAGTTTCATTGATTTTTGCTATTGTTTCCTTCATTTCTTTTTCATTTATTTCTGATCTGATCTTTATGATTTCTTTCCTTCTGCTAGCTTTGGGGTTTTTTTGTTCTTCTTTCTCTAATTGCTTTAGGTGCAAGGTTAGGTTGTTTATTCGAGATGTTTCCTGTTTCTTGATGTAGGCTTGTATTGCTATAAACTTCCCTCTTAGAACTGCTTTTGCTGCATCCCATAGGTTTTGGATCGTCGTGTCTCCATTGTCATTTGTTTCTAGGTATTTTTTGATTTCCCCTTTGATTTCTTCAGTGATCACTTCGTTATTAAGTAGTGTATTGTGTAGCCTCCATGTGTTTGTATTTTTTACAGATCTTTTCCTGTAATTGATATCTAGTCTCATAGCGTTGTGGTTGGAAAAGATACTTGATACGATTTCAATTTTTTTAAATTTGCCAAGGCTTGATTTGTGACCCAAGATATGATCTATCCTGGAGAATGTTCCATGAGCACTTGAGAAAAATGTGTATTCTGTTGTTTTTGGGTGGAATGTCCTATAAATATCAATTAAGTCCATCTTGTTTAATGTATCATTTAAAGCTTGTGTTTCCTTATTTATTTTCATTTTGGATGATCTGTCCATTGGTGAAAGTGGGGTGTTAAAGTCCCCTACTATGATTGTGTTACTGTCGATTTCCCCTTTTATGGCTGTTAGTATTTGCCTTATGTATTGAGGTGCTCCTATGTTGGGTGCATAAATATTTACAATTGTTATACCTTCCTCTTGGATCGATCCCTTGATCATTATATAGTGTCCGTCTTTGTCTCTTGTAATTGTCTTTATTTTAAAGTCTATTTTGTCTGATATGAGAATTGCTACTCCAGCTTTCTTTTGATTTCCATTTGCATGGAATATCTTTTTCCATCCCCTCACTTTCAGTCTGTATGTGTCTCTAGGTCTGAAGTGGGTCTCTTGTAGACAGCATATATATGGGTCTTGTTTTTGTATCCATTCAGCCAGTCTGTGTCTTTTGGTGGGAGCATTTAATCCATTTACATTTAAGGTAATTATCGATATGTATGTTCCTATTCCCATTTTCTTAAATGTTTTGGGTTTGTTATTGTAGGTGTTTTCCTCCTCTTGTGTTTCTTGCCTAGAGAAGTTCCTTTAGCATTTGTTGTAAAGCTGGTTTGGTGGTGCTGAACTCTCTCAGCTTTTGCTTGTCTGTAAAGGTTTTAATTTCTCCATCAAATCTGAATGAGATCCTTGCTGGGTAGAGTAATCTTGGTTGTAGGTTTTTCTCCTTCATCACTTTAAGTATATCCTGCCACTCCCTTCTGGCTTGCAGCGTTTCTGCTGAAAGATCAGCTGTTAACCTTATGGGGATGCCCTTGTGTGTTATCTGTTGTTTTTCCCTTGCTGCTTTTAATATGTTTTCTTTATATTTAATTTTTGATAGTTTGATTAATATGTGTCTTGGTGTGTTTCTCCTTGGATTTATCCTGTATGGGACTCTCTGTGCTTCCAGGACTTGATTAACTATTTCCTTTCCCATATTAGGGAAGTTTTCAACTATAATCTCTTCAAATATTTTCTCAGTCCCTTTCTTTTTCTCTTCTTCTTCTGGGACCCCTATAATTCGAATGTTGGTGCGTTTAATGTTGTCCCAGAGGTCTCTGAGACTGTCCTCAGTTCTTTTCATTCTTTTTTCTTTATTCTGGTCTGCAGTAGTTATTTCCACCATTTTATCTTCCAGGTCACTTATCCGTTCTTCTGCCTCAGTTATTCTGCTATTGATCCCATCTAGAGTATTTTTAATTTCATTTATTGTGCTTGTCATCGTTTCTTGGTTCCTCTTTAGTTCTTCTATGTCCTTGTTAAATGTTTCTTGCATTTTGTCTATTCTATTTCCAAGACTTTGGATCATCCTTACTATCATTATTCTGAATTCTTTTTCAGGTAGACTACCTATTTCCTCTTCATTTGTTAGGTCTGGTGTGTTTTGACCCTGCTCCTTCATCTGCTGTGTGTTTTTCTGTCTTCTCATTTTGCTTATCTTACTGTGTTTGGGGTCTCCTTTTCACAGGCTGCAGGTTCGTAGTTCCCGTTGTTTTTGGTATCTGTCCCCAGTGGCTAAGGTTGGTTCAGTGGGTTGTGTAGGTTTCCTGGTGGAGGGAACTAGTGCCTGTGTTCTGGTGGATGAGGCTGGATGTTGTCTTTCTGGTGGGTTCGTCCACGTCTGGTGGTGTGTTTTGGGGTGTCTGTGGCCTTATTATGATTTTAGGCAGCCTCTCTGTTAATGGATGGGGCTGTGTTCCTGTCTTGCTAGTTGTTTGGCATAGGGTGTCCAGCACTGTAGCTTGCTGGTCGTTGAGTGAAGCTGGGTCTTGATGTTGAGATGGAGATCTGTGAGAGATTTTCGCCATTTGGTATTACGTGGAGCTGGGAGGTCTCTTGTGGACCAGTGTCCTGAAGTTGGCTCTCCCACCTCAGAGGCACAGCCCTGATGCCTGGCTGGAGCACCAAGAGCCTTTCATCCACACGGCTCAAAATAAAAGGGAGAAAAAATGGAAAGAAAGAAAAAAGAGGATAAAATAAAATAAAATAAAGCAATTATAATAAAAAATAAGAAAAAAAATTATTAAGAGTAAATTTATTAAGAAAAAATTTTTTTTTAATTTTTAAAAATAGATTTATTAATTTTTTATACTAAAAATAAGAAAAAAATTATTTAGAAAAAATTTATTAAGAAAAAAAAATTTTTTTAATTTTTTAAAATAAAAAATATGAAAAAAACTTATTAAAAATTTTTTTAAAAATAGAAAATAAGGAAAAAATTATTAAGAAAACATTTATTAGGGAAAAAAAATTTTTAAGCCAAAAAAAAAAAAAAAAAAAAAAAACGGACGGACCTAACCCTAGGACTAACGGTGAGAGCAAAGCTATACAGACAAAATCTCACCCAGAAGCATACACATCTACACTCACAAAAAAAAGGAAAAGGGGAAAAGTTAATATATCCTGCTCCCAAAGTCCATCTCCTAAATTTGGGATGATTCGTTGTCTATTCAGGTGTTCAACAGATGCAGGCACATCAAGTTGTTTGTGGAGCTTTAATCCGCTGCTTCTGAGGCTGCTGGGAGGGATTTCCCTTTCTCTTCTTTGTTCGTACAGCTCCCGGGGTTCAGCTTTGGATTTGGACCCGCCTCTGCATGTAGGTCCCCTGAGGGCGTCTGTTCCCCGCCCAGACAGAACGGGGTTAAAGGAGCAGCTGATTCGGGGGCTCTGGCTCAGTCAGGCCGGGGGGAGGGAGCGGTACGGAGGAGGCGGGGCGAGCCTGCGGCGGCAGAAGCCGGCGTGACGTTGCAGCAGCCTGAGGCGCGCCGTGCGCTCTCCCGGGGAAGTTGTCCCCGGATTACGGGAGCCTGGCCGTGGCGGGCTGCACAGGCTCCCGGGAGGGGCGGTGTGGAGAATGACCTGTGCTCGCCCACAGGCTGTTTGGTGGCGGCAGACAGCAGCCTTAGCGTCTCATGCCCGTCTCTGGGGTCCGCGCTGATAGCCGCGACTCGCGCCCGTCTCTGGAGTTCGTTTAAGTGGCGCTCTGAATCCCCTCTCCTTGCACGCCGCGAAACAAAGAGGCAAGAAAAAGTCTCCTGCCTCTTCGGCAGCTGCAGACTTTTTCTCGTGCACCCTCCCGGCTAGTTGTGGTACGCTAGACCCTTCAGGCTGTGTTCATGCAGCCAACCCCAGTCCTCTCCCTGGGATCCGACCGAAGCCCGCGCCTCAGCTCCCAGCCCCCGCCCGCCCCGGCGGGTGAGCAGACAAGCCTCTCGGGCTGGTGAGTGCTGCTCGGCGCCGAGCCTCTGTGTGGGAATCTCTCCGTTTTTCCCTCTGCGTCCCTGTTGCTGTGGGATCCGCGCTGATAGCCGCGGCTCGCGCCCGTCTCTGGAGCTCGTTTAGGCGGCGCTCTGAATCCCCTCTCCTTGCGCGCCGCGAAACAAAGAGGCAAGAAAAATTCTCTTGCCTCTTTGGCAGCTGCAGTCTTTTTCCCGGACTCCCTCCCGGCTAGCACCGAAGCCCGAGCCCCAGCTCCCAGCCCCCGCCCACCCCGGCGGCTGAGCAGACAAGCCTCTCGGGCTGGTGAGTGCTGGTCGGCACCGCTCCTCTGTGCGGGAATCTCCGCTTTGCCCTCCGCACCACTGTGGCTGCGCTCTCCTCCGTGGCTCCGAAGCTTCCCCCCTCTGCTACCCGCAGTCTCTGCCCGCGAAGGGGCTTCCTAGTGTGTGGAAACCTTTCCTCCTTCACAGCTCCCTCCCACTGGTGCAGGTCCCGTCCCTATTCTTTTGTCTCTGTTATTTCTTTTTTCTTTTGCCCTACCCAAGTACGTGGGGATTTTCTTGCCTTTTGGGAGGTCTGACGTCTTCTGCCAGCGTTCAGTGGGTGTTCTGTAGGAGCAGTTCCACGTGTAGATGTATTTCTCATGTATCTGTGGGGAGGAAGGTGATCTCCGCGTCTTACTCTTCCGCCATCTTGCCCCTCCCTCTCAATGCCTTTTTATATCAACTTTCAAGATATAATGCTTTAAGGACAAGAATAATGACTTGGAATAAATAAATAAGATTTTTGAGACTGAATTTGTTAATAATAGTGGAATACCTCTCTCAAGATAAGTGTTCCATAGATATTTGCTAAATAAATGAATAACAAATAATTATATACATTCAAAATTTAACATTTACATTTGTTCCAGAGAAAGGGCCAGAAAACTAGTAAGTAATCACTTTACTCCTCCGTTCTCTATGTCTCCTGAGCTGACCCTTCCCTCCCAGCTCCTCAATGTCAGAGGGAAGATCCAATAAAGGGAAGAGAACAAATTCATGCCAGCTAGAGAAATTCCTATGCTGACACTTATCTCAACTAACACAGCATGGTTTTATAGTTACTTGATTATCAGTCTTATCACTACTTTCTGAATTCTACAAGAATGAGAAATATGTTGATATTCATGACTTCTGTGATTTTTTGGAACATACTCAAAAGATGCTGTTATATGTAAATAAATGCAGGAACTACTAAGTTCAATACCTATTATGAGCTATTCTAACAAATACAAAAAGGTTTCCATCTTTCTAGAACTCATTCTGGTGCCCAGAGAGTGGCTCATTTATATCCAATCTTATTATAAAGTCATTTTCAGCTTATATTCTACTTCTACTTTCAAGTAAGAGGAAGGCAAACATTTATGCTTGCTCATTTGGAAAAAGTAAATGAACAGATGACCAAAATTCTCTCATCTTTATCCTAGAGGACAGATATTTGCTAACATTTTATTTAATTGCAAACTTCTGAACTTTGTTGGAGAGGGATCTTTACAAAGTAGCTTTTAAGAACCTAACCAACTTGTCAAGTTAAAAAATTCATGTTTATTAAATTTCACCATCCCTTAACACTTTTCTTCATACTTTCACTCAGTTAATTGCAATTAAAGATCTAGATATATCATACTTATTGATTATAAATATAGTAAGTAATTGGGAAGCACTGTGTTTTCACGTGAGTAAAATCCATACCTAATTGATGTCATGCAATTACCAAAAACTAAAGATAGTTAGAACACTATTGCTTTCTTTAATGGACTTTATTTTTATTAATTTTGCTTTCATAGACATATTCATGAGATAACCTATAGGGTTGATTGGCCAAATTTAGTGATCCTAATGACAATCATGGTATAGATTCTTACCTTATTCCTTAATAAAAACCAGTTTATATGCCCAGATAAACATACATCTTCCCTAGAATCTTTTTTTTTAACATGTTTATTGGAGTGTAATTGCTTTACAACGGTGTGTTAGTTTCTGCTTTATAACAAAGTCAATCAGCTATACATATACATATATCCCCATATTTCCTCCCTCTTCTGTCTCCCTCCAATCCTCCCTATCCCACCCCTCTACGTGGTCATAAAACACCAGGCTGATCTCCCTGTGCTATGCAACTTCTTCCCACTAGCTATCTTTTTTACATTTGGTAATGTATTTATGTCCATGCCACTCTCTCACTTCGTCCCAGCTTATGCTTCCCCCACCCCGTGTCCTCAAGTCCATTCTCTACGTCTGTGTCTTTATTCCTGTCCTGCCCCTAGGTTCTTCGGAAACTTTTTTTTTTTTTTTTAGATTCCATATATTTGTGTTAGCATACGGTATTTGTTTTTCTCTTTCTGACTTACTTCACTCTGTATGACAGTCTCTAGGTCCATCCACCTCACTACAAATAACTCAATTTCATTTCTTTTATGGTGGAGCAATATTCCATTGTATATATGTGCCACATCTTCTTTATCCATTCATCTGTTGATGGATACTTAGGTTGCTTCCATGACCTGGCTATTGTAAATAGAGCTGCAGTGAACATTGTGGTACAGGACTCTTTCTGAATTAAGGTTTTCTCAGAGAATATGCCCAGTAGTGGGATTGCTGGGTCGTATAGTAGTTCTATTTTTAGTTTTTTAAGGAACCTCCATACTGTTCTCCATAGTGGCTATATCACTTTACATTCCCACAAACAGTACAAGAGGGTTCCCTTTCCTCCACACCCTCTCCAGCATTTAATGTGTGTAGATTTTTTTAAAGATGGCCATTCTGACCGGTGTGAGGTGATACTTCATTGAAGTTTTGATTTGCATTTCTCTAATGATTAGTGATGTTGACCATCATTTCATGTGTTTGTTGGCAATCTGTATACCTTCTTTGGAGAAATGTCTGTTTAGGTCTTCAACCCGTTTATGGATTAGGTTGTTTGTTTTTTTGATATTGAGCTGGATGAGTTGCTTGTAAAAATTGGAAATTAATCCTTTGTCAGTTGCTTCATTTGCAAATATGTTCTCCCATTCTGAGGGTTGTCTTTTTGTCTTATTTATGTTTTCCTTTGCTGTGTAAAAGCATTTAAGTTTCATTAGGTCCCATTTGTTTATTTTTGTTTTTATTTCCATTTCTTTAGGAGGTGAGTCAAATAGGATCTTGCTGTGATTTATGTCATAGAGTGTTCTGCCTATGTTTTTCTCTAAGAGTTTTATACTGTCTGGCCTTACATTTAGGTCTTTAATCCATTTTGAGTTTATTTTTGTGTATGGTGTTAGGGAGTGTTCTAATTTCATTCTTTTACATGTAGCTGTCCAGTTTTCCCAGCACCACTTATTGAAGAGGCTGTCTTTTCTCCATTGTATATTCTTGCTTCCTTTATCAAAAATAAGGTGACCATATGATTGTGGGTTTATCTCTGGGCTTTCTATACAGTTCCATTGATCTATTTTTTCTCTTCTTGGGCCAGTACAATATTGTCTTGATTACTGTAGTTTTGTAGTATAGTCTGAAGTCTGGGAGCCTGATTCCTCAAGATGCATTTTTTCCCCTCAAGATTGTTTTGGCTGTTTCGGGTCTTTTGTGATTCCATAAATATTTTAAGATTTTTAAATTCTAGTTCTATAAAAATGCCATTGGTAATTTGATAGGGATTGCTTTGAATCTGTAGATTGTTTTGGGTAGTATAGTGATTTTCAAAATATTGCTTCTTCCAATCCAAGAACATGGTATATATCTCCATCTGTTTGTGTCATCTTTGATTTCTTTCATCAGTGTCTTATTGTTTTATGAGTACAGGTCTTTTATCTACTTACATAGGTTTATTCCTAGGTATTTTATTCTTTTTGTTGCAATGGTTAATGGATTGTTTCCTTAATTTCTCTTTCTGATCCTTTGTTGTTAGTGTATACGAATGCAAGAGATTTCTGTGCATTAATTTTGTATCCTGAAACTTTACCAAATTCATTGATTAGTTCTAGTAATTGTTTGGTGGCATCTTTAGGATTATCTATGTATATTATCATGTCTTCTGCAAACTGTGACAGTTTTACTTCTTCTTTTCCAAATTGAATACCTTTTATTTCTTTCTCTTCTCTGATTGCTGTGGGTAAGCTTTCCAAAACTATGTGAATAATAGTCGTGAGAATGGCTAAAATTTCAAAAACTATGTTGAATAATAGTGGGGAGAGTGGGCAACCTTTTCTTGTTCCTGACCTTAGTGGAAATTGTTTCAGTTTTTCACCATTGAGAATGATGTTGTCTGTGTGTTTGTCATATATGACCTTTATTTTGTTGAGGTAAATTACCTCTATGCCTACTTTCTGGAGAGTTTTTATCATAAATGGGTGTTGAATATTGTCGAAAGCTTTTCTGCATCTATTGAGATGATCATATGGTTTTTCTCCTTCAATTTGTTAATATGGTGTATCACATTGATTGATTTGCATATATTGAAGAATCCTTGCATTCGTGGGATAAACCCCACTTAATCATGGTGTATGATCCTTTTAATGTGCTATTGGATTTTGTTTCCTAATATTTTGTTGAGGATTCTTGCATCTATGTTCATCAGTGATATTGGCCTGTAGTTTTCTTTTTCGTGACGTCTCTGTCTGGTTTTGGTATCAGAATGATGGTAGTCTTGTAGAATGAGTTTGGGAGTGTTCCTCCCTCTGCTATATTTTGGAAGAGTTTGAGAAGGATAGGTGTTAGCTCTTCTCTAAATATTTGATAGAATTCACCTGTGAAGCCATTTGGTCCTGGGCTTTTGTTTGTTGGAAGAACTTTAATCACAGTTTCAATTTCAGTGCTTGTGATTGCTCTGTTTATATTTTCTATTTCTTCCTGGTTCAGTCTCAGAAGGTTGTGCTTTTCTAAGAATTTTTCCATTTCTTCCAGGTTGTCCATTTTATTGGCATATAGTTGCTTATAGTAATCTCTCATGATCCTTTGTATTTCTGAAGAGTCAGTTGTTACTTCTGCTTTTTAATTTCTAATTCTGTTGATTTGAGTCTCCTCCTCCTCTTTTTTTCTTGATGAGTCTGGCTAATGGTTTATCAATTTTGTTTACCTTCTCAATGAAGGAGCTTTTAGTTTCATTGACCTTTGTTATTGTTTCCTTCATTTCTTTTTCATTTATTTCTGATCTGATTTTCATGATTTCTTCCCTTCTGCTAACTTTGGGGTTTTTTTTTGTTCTTCTTTCTCTAACTGCTTTAGGTGTAAGGTTAGGTTGTTTATTTGAGATGTTTCTTGTTTGTTTTAGCCATTGCAATCAGAGAAGAAAAATAAATAAAAGGAATCCAAATCAGAAAAGAAGAAGTAAAACTGTCACTGTTTGCAGATGACATGATACTCTACATAGAGAATCCTAAAGATGCTACCAGCAAACTACTAGAGCTAATCAATGAATTTGGTAAAGCAGCAGGATGCAAAATTAATGCACAGTAATCTCTTGCATGCCTATACACCAATGTTGAAAAATCTGAAAGAGAAATTCAGGAAACCCTCCCATTTACCATTGCAACAGAAAGAATAAATTACCTAGGAATAAATCTACTTAAGGAGACAAAAGACCTGTATGCAGAAAACTATAAGACACTGATGAAAGAAATTAAAGATGATACAAACAGATGGCGAGATATACCATGTTCTTGGATTGGAAGAATCAAAATGTGAAAATGACTATACTACCCAAAGCAATCTACAGATTCAATGCAATCCCTATCACACTACCAATGGCATTTTTCACGGAACTAGAACAAAAGATTTCACAATTTATATGGAAACACAGAAGACACCGAATACCCAAAGCAATCTTGAGAAAGAAAAACAGAGCAGGAGGTGTCAGGCTCCCAGACGTCAGACTATGCTACAAAGCTACAGTAATCAAGACAGTGTGGTACTTGCACAAAAACAAAAATATAGATCAGTTGAACAGGATAGAAAGCCCAGAGATAAACCCACACCCATATGGTCACCTTATTTTTGATAAAGGAGGCAAAAATATACAATGGAGAAAAGACAGCCTCTTCAATAAGTGTTGTTGAGGAAACTGGACAGCTACATGTAAAAGAATGAAATTAGAACACTCCCAAACACCATACACAAAAATAAAGTCAAAATGGATTAAAGACCTAAATGTAAGTCCGGACACTATAAAACTCTTAGAGGGAAACATATGCAGCACACTCCATGACATATCACAGCAAGATCCTTTATGACCCACCTCCTAGAGAAATGGAAATAAAAACAAAAATAAACAAATGGGATGTAATGAAATTTCAAATCTTTTGCATAGCAAAGGAAACCATAAACAAGACAAAAAGACAACCCTCAGAATGGAAGAAAATATTTGCAAATGAAGCAACTGACAAAGGATTAATCTCCAAAATATACAAGCAGCTCAATATCAAAAAAACAAACAACCCAATCTAAAAATGGGCAGAAGATCTAAATAGACATTTCTCCAAAGAAGATATACAGATTGCCAACAAACACATGAAAGGATGCTCAACATCACTAATCATTAGAGAAATGCCAATCAAAACTACAATGAGTTATTACCTCACACCAGTCAAAATGGCCATCATGAAAAAATCTACAAACAGTAAATGAAGGAGAGGGTGTGGAGAAAAATGGAAGCCTCTTACACTGTTGGTGGGAATGTAAATTGATATAGCTACTATAGAGAACAGTATGGAGGTTCTTTAAAATACTAAAAATAGAACTACCATACGACCCAGCAATCCCACTACTGGGCATATACTCAGAGAAAACCTTAATTCAGAAAGAGTCCTGTACTACAATGTTCATTGCTGCTCTATTTACAATAGCCAAGACATGGAAGCAACCTAAGTGTCCATTGACATATGAATGGCTAGAGAACATGTGGCACATATATACAATGGATATTACTCAGCCATAAAAAGAAGTGAAATTGAGTTATTTGTAGCAAGGTGGATGGACCTAGAGACTGTCATACAGAGTGAAGTAAGTCAGAAAGAGAAAAACAAATACCATATGCTAACACATATATATGGAGTTTAAAAAAAAAAGGTTCTGGAGAACCTAGCAGCAGGACAGAAATATAGACTCAGACATAGAGATGAAATTTAGGACACAGGGAAGGCAGAGGGTAAGCTGGGATGAATTGAGAATGTGGCATCGACATATATACACTACCAAATGTAAAATATATAGCTAGTGGGAAGCAGCCGCAGATCACAAGGAGATCAGCTTGGTGCTTTCTTTCCACCTAGAGGGTGGGATAGGGTGGGTGGGAGGGAGATGCAAGAGGGAGGAGATATGGTGATGTATGTATATGTATAGCTGATTCACTTTGTTATACAGCAGAAACTAACACACCATTGTAAAGCAATTATACTCCAATAAAGATGTTTAAAAAAAACTAGTGGTGAGAGTTGACACCTTTGTGTTGTTCCTGATCTTAGAGGAAATGCTTTCAGTTTTTCACCTTTGAGAATGAATTTGGCTGTGAGTATGTCATATATGGCCTTTATTATGTTGAGTTAGGTTCCCTCTATGCCCACTTTCTGGAGAGTTTTTATCATAAACGGGTGTTGAACTTTGTTAAAAGCTTTTTCTGCATCTATTGAGATGATCATAGGGATTTTATTCTTCAATTAGTTAATAAGGTGTGTCACATTGATTGATTTGCATATATTGAAGAATCCTTGCATCCTTGGGATAAATCCCACTTGATCATGGTGTATGATCTTTTAAATGTGTTGTTGGATTCTCTTTGCTAATATTTTATTGAGGATTTTTGCATCTATATTCATCATCGATATTGGTCTACATTTTCTTTTTTTCTAGTACCTTTTTCTGGCTTTGGTATCAGGGTGATGGTGGCCTCGTAGAATGAGATTGGGAGTGTTCCTTTCTCTGCAATATTTTGGAAAAGTTTGAGAAGGATGGGTGTTAGCTTTTCTCTAAATGTTTGATAGAATTCACCTGTGAAGCCATCTGGTCCTGGGCTTTGGTTTGTTGGAAGATTTTTAATCACAGTTTCAATTTCATCACTTGTGATTGGTCTGTTCATATTTTCTATTTCTTCCTGATTCAGTCTAGGAAGGTTGTACTTTTCTAAGAATTTGTCCATTTCTTCCAGGTTGTCCATTTCATTGGCATAGAGTTGCTTGCAGTTGTCTCTTATGGTGTTTTGTATTTATGCAGTGTCCGTTGTAACTTCTCCTTTTTCATTTCTAATTTTATTGATTTTAGTCCTCCCTCTCTTTTTCTTGATGAATCTGGCTAAAGGTTTATCAATTTTGTTTACCATCTCAAAGAACCAGCTTTTAGTTATATTGATCTTTGCTATGGTTTTTTTGTTTCTATTTCATTTATTTCTGCTCTGATCTTTATGATTTCTTCCCTTCTATTAACTTTGGGTTTTCTTTGTTCTTCTTTCTCTAGTTCCTTTAGGATTAAGGTTAGATTGTTTATGTGAGATTTTTCTTGTTTCTTGAGGTAGGATTGTATTGCTATATACTTCCCTCTTAAAACTGCTTTTGCTGCATCCCATAGGTTTTGGATCATGTTTTCATTGCCATTTGTCTCTAGGTTTTCTTGATTTCCTCTTTGAGTTCTTTAGTGATCTCTTCATTATTTAGTATCGTATTGTTTACCCCCCATGTGTTTGTGTTTTTTACGTTTTTCCCCTGTAATTTATTTCTAATCTCATAGTGTTGTGGTCAAAAAGATGCTTGATATGATTTAATTTTCTTAAGTTTACCGAGGCTTGATTTGTGACCCTAGATGTGATCTATCCTGGAGAATGTTCCATGTGCACTTGAGAAGAAAGTGTATTCTGTTGTTTTGGGATGGAATGTCTTGTAAATATCAATTAAATCTATCTTTTCTATTGTGTCATTTAAAGCTTGTGTTTCCTTATTAATTTTCTGTTTGGATGATCTATCCATTGGTGTATGTGAGGTGTTAAAGTCCCCCACTATTATTGTGTTACTGTCAATTTCCTCTTTTATAGCTGTTAGCATTTGCTTTATGTATTGAGGTGTTCCTATGTTGGGTGCATATATATTTATAATTGTTATATCTTCTACTTGGATTGATTCTTTGATCATTATGTAGCGTCCTTCCTTCACTTTTGTAACATTCTTTATTTTAAAGTCTATTTTATCTGATATGAGTATTGTTACTCCAGTTTTCTTTTGATTTCCATTTGCATGGAATATATTTTTCCTTCCCCTCACTTTCAGTCTGTATATGTCCCTAAGTCTGAAGTGGGTCTCTTGTAGACAGTATATATTTGGGTCTTGTTTTTGTATCCATTCAGCAAGCCTGTGTCTTTTTTTTAGAGCATTTAATCCATTCACATTTAAGGTAATTATCGATATGTGTGTTCCTATTACCATTTTCTTAATTGTGTTGTGTTTGTTTTTGTAGTTCCTTTTCTCCTCTTGTGTTTCTGACTTAGAGAAGTTCCTTCAGCATTTGTTTTGTAGCTGGTTTGGTGGTGTTGAACTCTCCTAGCTTTTGGTTGTCTGTAAAGCTTTTGATTTCTCCATCGAATCTGAATGAGATCCTTGCAGGTTAGAGTAATCTTGGTTGTTGGTTCTTCCCTTTCATCACCTTAAATATATCATGCCAGTCCCTTCTGGCTTGCAGAGTCTCTGCTGAGAAATCAGCTGTTAATCTTATGGGAGTTCCCTTGTATGTTATTTGTGGTTTTTCATGTGGTACTTTTAATAATTTTTCTTTGTCTTTAATTTTTTTCAATTTGATTACTATGTGTCTTGGCGTGTTTCTCCTTGGGTTTATCCTGCCTGGTACTCTCTGCATTTCCTGGAGTTGGGTGCCTATTTCCTTTCTCATGTTAGGAAAGTTTTGACTATAATCTCTTCAAATATTTTTTTGGGTCCTTTCTCTCTTCTCCTTCTGGGACCCCTATAATGTGAATGTTGGTGCATTTAATGTTATCCCAGAGGTCTCTTACGCTCTCTTCATTTCTTTTCATTCCTTTTTCTTTATTCTGTTCCGAGGCAGTGAATTCCACCATTCTGTCTTCAGGGTCACTTATCCATTCTTGTGCCTCAGTTATTCTGCTATTGATTCCTTCTAGTGTATTTTTCATTTCAGTTATTTTATTTTTCATATCCGTTTGTTCTTTAATTCTTCTAGGTGTTTGTTCTTTAATTCTTCTAGGTCTTTGTTAAACATTTCTTGCATCTTTTTGATCTTTGCCTCCATTCTTTTTCCGAGGTCATGGATCCTCTTCATTATCATTATTCTGAATTCTTTTTCTGGAAGGTTGCCTATCTCCACTTCATTTAGTTGTTTTTCTGCGGTTTTATCTTGTTCCTTCATCTGGTACATAGTCCTCAGCCTTTTCATTTTGTCTATCTTTCTGTGAATGTGGTTTTTTTTTCCATGGGCTGTAGGATTTTAGTTCTTCTTGCTTCTGCTGTCTGCCCTCTAGTGGATGAGGCTATCTCAGAGGCTTGTGCATGCTTCCTGATGGAGGGACTGGTGGTGGGTAGAGCTGGGTGTTGCTCTGGTGGGCACAGCTCAGTAAAACTTTAATCCACTTGTGTGCTGATTGGTGGGGCTGAGGTCCTTCCCTCATGGTTGTTTGGTCTCAGGTGACCCAGACCTGGAGCCTAGAGTCTCTTTGGTGGGGCTAATGGCAGACTCCAGGAGGGCTCACACCAATGAGTACTTCACAGAACTTCTGCTGCCAGTGTCCTTGTCCCTGTGGTGAGCTGCAGCTGCCCCCCGCCTCTTCAAAAGACCCTTCAAAGCCAGCAGGTAGGTCTGGTTCAGTCTCCTATGGGGTCACTGCTCCTTCCCTTTGGGTCCTGATGTGCACACTACTTTGTGTGTACCCTCCAAGAGTGGAGTCTCTGTTTCTTCCTGTCCTGTCGAAGTCCTGCAATCAAATCCCACTAGCCTTCAAAGTTGATTCTCTGGGAATTCCTCCTCCCATTGCTGGACCCCCAGGTTGGGAAGCCTGATGTGAGGCTCAGGACCTTTACTCCAGTGGATGGAGTTCTGTGGTATAATTGTTCTCCAGTTTGTGAGTCACCCACCCAGCGGTTATGGGATTTGATTTTATTGTGATTGTGGCCCTTCTACCATCTCATTGTGGCTTCTCCTTTGTCTTTGGATGTGGGGTATCTTTTTTGGTGAATTCCAGTGTCTTCCTGTCAATGATTGTTCCTATATATTAACTTTTAAGTTACAGTAGAGTGATTTCTGCCAAAAAATTTCTGCCAAGAATAAAAATATTCTTGTTTATCTAATTGGTTTTATCTATTTTAGAATACGTGCCTTTCCATATACATTTTAGAGTATGTCTATAATAACCTTGCTGGGCTTTTTACCATAATTGCATTAAAACTATAGAGCAATTTGGAGAGGACTGGCATCTTTGCTATGTTGAGTCTTCCACTCCATAAAAATATGTCTCTCCATTTACTTATGTCTCCTGTGACTTGTTTCACTGGGTTTTTATAATTCTTAGTATATAGATCATGCACATGATATGATAGTTTTATACCTATGTATTTCGTTTTCTTGCAAGCAATTATAAATTGTATTGTCTTTTTATTTCAGTTGGCATATGTTTGCTATTTATAGATAAAACTGTGATTGTTTTCCATGTGTTGAGTTTATATCCTGCAAACTTACCGAATTGTCTTATTAGCTCTAGGAATTTTTTGGTAGACCTCTTGGAATTATTTTATGGTCTATCTTGGTAAATGTTCTGTGGACTTTTGAAAAAACATGTGTCCTTTGTGGTTGGGTGGAGTGTCTTATATGTGTGTTTATATCCTGTTGGTTGACTTGTGCTGTCAAGTGTTCTAAATCCTTGCCTGTTTTCTGTCTAGAAATCCCTTTAAATGTTTAGGGTGGAGTGCTGAAGCCTCTTACTGTAACTGTGGATTTATTTCTCCTTTCATCTTTTAGTTCATATTCATCTTTTTTGGGGTCCTTCACACACCAATGTGTGAGAGAATCAGAACACTACCTGCCAACTGTTCCATGGGGCAGGGCTTTGGGGTGAAAACTCAGCTCTTCATTTGACTTTACAAAAACTACTGAAAGGGCAGTTGTTTTTTGTTGTTGTTGTTTTCCATTGTTGCTTGGTTTGAGTTAGATATTGCTAAAAAATTTTCTGTTCTTCTTCTCCACCATCTCCCCAGTCCTTTGGCCAGTGGACTAGGCATTCATGGAAGTTTTTGCATATGTGCCTCTTGGTGGTTCCAGTATGGAAGCTGTTGCAGCATCCTTTCTGGGATACATGGAAAGCAATAGGGAACCCAGGGAACTCACCACTGTGTCATTTCTCAAGCCCCAGGACCCAAGAGAGCCTACCTGCCTTTCTTTCCACATGTCAGAGTCTTCCCATAATTGTTTATTGCATTATATCCAGGGTTTTTTATTCGTTAAGAAGGAGGACCTGGGGGGAATGGAGCTCCTCCATCTTGGCCTGCAAAACATGATTTTATTAGCCTTTACCACTCAAAGTTCTCTTTAGGTTTGTTTTTCATAAGTTAATGGTTAAAAATATAATTGGCATATGAAGTCCTGTAATTCTGCACATTTTTAACTTGCTCTAATCTCTTTCATTCTTTCCTACAAACTAGCTATCTCTCCTCTGAGCTCATTTCTTATGGCTTCTCTCCAATTACAACTTATATTAATCAACTCACAGCTTTTCTGTTCTGTTTGTTCAACGTCTTCTTTTAAAGTTACAAGTTCATTGAGAACATTATCTGCCTCCGAACATATCTCAGGCAAGTGTTTTAGCAAATGTTTCTCACTGCATGAAAGGATCCCCATCTTGCCAGCCTCCAAAAGAGATTTCTTCTTCACCTCCCAACTGAGCACTAATCCAGAGCTTCACATTTTAGGCTTCTATTATAGAAACAGAGTTCTTTAAGAGTCAACTTCTAAATTAATCAAGTAGCAAACAATTCCTGAGACTCTGTGGCCTAAAAGAAGAAAAACTGTTTCTTTCTTTTGTTATACACACAACACAACCACCTGGGAACTCTGCTCCACCTCATCTCCTTTAAGATCTAGGCTGAGGAAGGAACCACCTTCTTGAAAGTTCTGTCTTGCTGCACAGAGGGAAAATGAGTGCATAGTGCTGCCTCTTAGAGCTTTAACCCAGAAGTGATGCTCCGTTCACTCACGTGTCTTTGGTCATAGCTAAGTTTGAGTGGGGAAGTAAGATCCTACCACATGTTTGATGGGAGAAAAAATAAACTACTATGAACAGCCTTGATGACTTCCAGAATAATGAAAAGAAAGTTCTCCTAACATCCAGAGTCCTTGTATTTCAGGCGATATGCAGCACCAGGATGAAATTTGAGCATTGCTGTTGCTGGGGTTAGAGTGACTTTGTTCTGTTTACGGGAAGAAGGGTGGTAGTGGACATTTGTGTTTGTCATAAAGGTGGAGGTGTGCTAAACACTGCCAGTTGTTTGAAAATAAGCATTCTTCTATTGTTCCTTATTAAACAATTTAGCTTAGGGAAGTAATGTCCTAGTTAAAATAAGAGTAGGGGTGATTATGTGTCCTAGTAGTTGCTTTGAGAAGCACCTTAGTTATTTTGATGAAAAGGGTCTGTCTAATAATGTATCAAGCAACCATTGATTTTTTTCCCCTGTTGCTTCTTTTTGCCTAGAGACGGAGAAATTATTGTGTGACCATAAAGATAAAAATAACCTACCGTATATAGCTGAAGAAAAATGTAGAAGAGCTTGGGGGCAGAACCATACATTTATTCCTGGACTGGCAACTTTGAAACTACTAATGATATGTGAAAAAAATAAAACTCTAAATGATTAAGACACCTCACCTGAATTTCAGTTTCATGCACCTGGATGTAATCTAGACTTAACTGATCAAAAAATTAAAGGCTTCTCTATCTACTATTTAGTCAACCCAAATATGTATATACACATATACATATATCTATATATACACATATACATATATACATACATCTTGATCATCTATCTATCTACCTATCTATCTAGAAAAAGAAAGAGAACAGAGATTATGTAACTTGTCCAAAACTGACAAATAGAAAATGGCAGAATTGAGATTTCAATTCAAGTCTTTGTGGTTACAAGATGTAATCTGTCTATTTACCTATCTATCTATCTATCTAAATGGGTTGTTGTCTACAAGGATCTTCTTTCTATTTTTCTATTAAAAACTTTTTTAAAATATTTGAAAAATTATAGAGATACATAAAGTGCAGACTAACTCTGTTTTATCTCTGTCCTCTTAATGCTCCCCATAGTTTTCCACAGCCAAATATTAAATTTCACATTTTCTCAATAGAAGGGGATTTGGTTCGTATGATTGGTAGTTAACAGAGAGACAACAGGGTAAAAAGGAAGAACCAAGTGAAAGGGAGGATCTTCTTATCTCCAGGACTTTACAACCACAGCTTTCTGAGCATGTCTGGAATGCTATGGGATGAGACAGAGCTAATTCTTATAAAAGAATCAATAGCATGATGTGTCTCTCTCTTTTTTCTTAAATTATTCTAGAGATACTGAGATTTACAGCATGAATGACAACTCTTTAAAAAAGTACAACTATATTCCAAATTACAACCAGTCAGGCAGCAGACTTAAAAAAGAAAATAAAAAGACAGAGAAAATAGTTTTAAGCCATTGCTCATTTTAAACTTACTAAAAACTTTTTTCAGTAAAATAACTTAATTTTTCTTTTTTTCTTTGGTCAAAGCCAATGAAAACTACTTGGGGCTATTTCTTAGCCCTAATAATTTCAAGTATTTTTTTAAACTTCAATCATTTTCTAAATTATTAAGTACATAAGAATCTATGTACAAAGACCTGAATCTATGAAAAAGTAACAATTTTCTCCCTCTGTTCACTTATACATCCTCAAAACACACAAGTGGTTGAGGAATCCTCTCAGCTTCAGTAAAGACTGGACAACATCTTAGAAGTTTTCCAATTCTTTCTTCAAGTTATTCAGTTTGAGAAAAAATCTTCATTTCTTAACGCTGCAGGCTTAAACAAAGACCTTGTTATATGTATTTATGAGTTTAATTAAGTATAATAAACACTAAGGTTTGCATTCTACTTATTTTGAACATCTTTATTGGTGTATAACAACACATACTGAAAAGTTCATGAACTAAAAAGTTCAGCTCACAAAAATGAAATCTCACAAAATGAATATAGTGAAGCAGCAACAAAAACAAGAAATAGAACAAATGCCACTTCTCCTACCTGTGTCCCCTCCTAATAACATACTCACCCTCTTCCCCAAAGGCACTCATTATCCTAGATTTATAAAATTTAGATCATATCTTATTTATTTTAATTTTATATATGTGGAAAACTAGACTATGCATTGTTTGACTTTTATTCAATGTTATGTTGGTGAAATTTATTTTTGTCTTTGTGTATATAACTCTGATCCATTTATTTTTACAGCTATATACTGTATTTTTGTAGCATTATTACAAACATTATGTATCCACTCAACTTTGGAAATGCCTTAGGGTATTTCCAGTTTGGGGCTATCATAATGCCGCTATGAGCATTTATGTCTCTGCATTTTGGTACACATATGCTGCATGCATTTCTATTGGATACATACCTAGAAGTGGAATTACTGACTCACTGGGTGTGTGTATATCAACTACATAGATAGTGTCGAACAATCCTTCCAAAATGATGAGAATATAAATTGTATCCATGGGACTTCCCTGGAGGTCAGTGGTTAAGACTTCGCCTTCCAATGCAGGTGGTGTGGGTTCAATCCCTTGTGGAGGAGCTAAGATCCCACATGCCTCGGGGCCAAAAAAACAAAACATAAAACAGACACAATATTGTATCAAATTCAATAAGGACTTTAAAAATTTGTTTTAAAAATAAATTGTATCCAATACATAATTGTGTCTTTGTCCACTAGTTAGTTACCAAGCATTTGTGATTTCCCAATGATGTTTGTTACCATTATGTAAAGAAATACTATCCTATTTGATAGATTTCTTCCTAGATCATTGACATGGTTTGTGCTTTGGCAAAGATATCATTTTTAGGAAGTTATTTTCAACAGTGTTTTCTGTTATATAGAAATAAAATAAGTGTATCAGATGTACTTTTGCAAATAATTTTTTCCTAGTCTGTGGCTTGTCTTCTCATTTTCTTGACATTGTTTTACACAGAGCAGAAGTTTTTTTTTTTTAAATTAATGTCCATTATTACTAGTAAATGATCATAAATCAATCCATTGTACAACTGCAAATGTTTTTTTCTTGATGTAAGAGATGCAACTTATTTATTCAACTGAAAGCCCCCAATATTAGCTAAATGTTTACAAGATATTTCAATAACACAATGACTAATATTGTGAATTCAATTCTAAATTCAGAAAATCTCAGGAAAACTTGCTGGTTAAAGGATTAAGAACCTTCCATTGCTGAACTAGCTCACAAAGGTGTGTGCACCAACAAGCCACAAGGTGACATTTTCCTAGAATTAATAGTTGTGGTTTAAAAATTTCTCATAAACGTCATCCTACAAGAAAAATGGAAAGCATGATTTAGCCTGGCATCAGCATGCACCAGCTAATAATACTGGTGCTCCCTCCTGGTCTCCTGTAATCTGAATCCTTGTTGAACAGCTGCATAAAACAGGCTATGGCTTTAATTTGAATGAAGTCCAACTTTTCAATTATTTCCTTAATGGACCGTCCCCTTGGTGTGATATCAAAAAAGTCATCACTGAACTCAAGGCCAGTTAGGTTTTCTCCTATGTTATCTTCCAAATGTTTTATAATTTAGCATTTATATTTAGATCTATGATCCATTTGGAGTAAATATTTGTAAAAGATGTAATGTTTGTGTTTAGATTTTTTTCTTTTTTTGCATGTGGATATCTCGTTGTTCCAGCACTGTTTCTTGAAAAGACAATCTTTGTTCTATAATAATGCATTTGCTTTTTGTCAAAGATCATCAGATTATATTTATGGGGATAGGACCTATTTCCAAGCTTTCCGTTCTGTTAAATTAATCCATCTGTCTATTCTTTCACCAATACCACTTTTCTTTGATTATTGTAGTTTTGTAGTAAGTTTTGAAGGCAGGTAATGTCAATGCTCTGACTTTTGTCTTCTCCTTCAATATTGTGTTGGTTATTCTGGGTCTTTTGCCTCTCTGTACAAATTTCATAAACAATTTGTTATTTTCCACAAAATAACTTATTGGGATTTCATTTAATCTTACAGATGAAGTTGGGAAGAACTTATATCTTGACAATATTGATTCTTCCTATCTATGAACATGGGCTATCTCTCTATTTATTTGGTTCTTTGATTCCTTTCATCAGAATTTGTACTTTTTCTCATACAAATCTTGCATATAATTTGTCAGATTTATACCTAAGCATTCCATTATTTGGTGCTAATGTAAGTTATAATGTGTTTCAGATTTCAAATTCTACCTTTTCATTTCTGGTATATTAGAAAGAGATTGACTTTTGTATCCTTGTATCCTACATCTTTGCTACAGTTACTAATTAGTTACAGAATTTTTTTTCCCCACCTTAAGTGGGACAAGATGACAAGAAGGAGCTATTGTTGGTATCTCCCTTCCTCCAGGTAAATTAGGCTCTGATAAAACCCCAGCAGATTAGGCTCTTGTAAAATAGTTTCTCTTGAAGGCAGATTTTGTTAAAAACAGAATGCTCTGGAGTATTTTGAAATAGTTACTTTTTCCCTCCATCTGTCTCTCCCTGAAAGTAATTTTTTATTATATCCTGAACATCTTGGATATCATATTATTATAAAATGCAGACCCTATATAATCTTCATATTTAGCCGTTTCCTGCTCAGGTGTAGCATGAGGGACAGGTGCTTATCTATGTTTAGCTTTCTGCTAGGTCTGCCAAAACTGCCCCAGCAAAAGTGGGGCACTGACTCAAATCGCTTCCTGTAGATGAGTGGGGTGGATGTGAGTGTCCCCTCTTGGCCCCATTCACAGCAGGGAGAGGAACATGAAGGGCTGACTCAGACTTCCTATTGCTACAGGGTGGGGGAAAATGCTCAGCCCCCCGGATCCCCACTGATACCAGAGAAGAGGGGAAGCGGGAGTGTGTTGCCAGCCAGCCCCGCCTCCCATGACCTCTGCCATCCCCTTGATTTCCAGGTGGGGCTGGGGGCTGACTTTTCAGAGCCCCCTGCTGATGCCAGGAGAGGAGACAGTGCTGATTAGCCCCTCCTCATGCTGCTGGTTAGGATGGAGAGCAGCTCCCACTGAGCCCCGAGGACACTCGGGATGTTAGTGAAGCTCATGTTGATGAGCTTTGCCTTGTATTGTGAGGTCTCACCACTGCCAGGTGGGGGTGGAAGCTCAGGCTGCCACGGGGCTCTGCTGACCCTACAGGTGGGGTAATCAGACCACTGACTGCTTCTGCCACACGTGTGTGGGATACCAGCTCCCTAGTCAACCCTATTGACACGACTTCAGCAAGTGCTTCCACTGGGCTGGGAAAGGAAGAGCAGCTCTCTGTTCAGCTCTGCTGATGCTTCTCTTACGGGGGGTTGGAGTACTGCTGGCTTCCACCGATTGGGGAATGGATGAACAGCAGCCTGCTCCTTTCAGCTGATATCACTGCAGGGAGAACTCAGGATGCTGCCTGCCCCACGGGTCATGGTGCTGGGGTGAAAATTAGCTCTCACTCAGTTCTGCTGAAACCATGGTTGTGGTGGAGGGCAGTTTTCCATTGGTGTTTAGATAGAATCAGGTAGCTATTGACAAAAATCTATCTGTTCTGTTAAACCACTCTCTCTAATTCCTTTGTCCATGGGGAATGAACTTTCCTTGAAACCTTGTGTTTTTTTCTGCACCTGTTGGCAATTCCAATTAGGAGGCTTCTGAGGCACCATGTTAGATATCTATGGAAGGAAAAATGATAACCCAGTGAACACAGCTTTATATTTTTCCTCTAGTCCTGAGGGCCCTAAGCAGCCATCTTCTCCTTTCCACCATTCAGAATCTTCCCACGTCTGATTATTGTGTTATGTTCAGGGATTTTTACTTATAACAGGGAGGATCTGGGAGAAATAAGACTACTTCATATTTACTAGAAACAGAAGTCTCATCTCCTTTTAATAATAATAATAATAACAATAATAAGCCTCTTCTATAATTATAGTCATTATTACATCATTCTTGGGCCAGGGAGACATTTGTATTGCTTTTTGAACCCCTACACATTCATTTTTGCATTTTCCATATGGTTTCCAACATTGTGAGAATTTAGTAATTCTTGAATAATTTATGATAAGTTCCCCTAATGATATCTCTATTTTAGAGAATTTACATAGATATTTTTAAATGGCAGTTTTAATATGTTATTAAAAAACATATTTGGGCAATAACTGTAAAACTCCTATATTTTTATTGAATATTGTATCCCCATAAAGAATCCTAAGATAATTCACTTGTAACATGAAGACTCTGCAGTTAGTAACATTAATAACTAGGATAAAAATTTCCATTCTTGTAAGAAGGAAGTTAGGGAGCAGGGTGACAGGGAGATTTGGGGATATTTGTGGACAGAGAAAGAAAGTTGGTGCATGTGAAGCAATGCCAAAAATGTAGACTTCAGAATCAGAGGGATCTGAACTTGAATCCAGCTTCATTGATGCTTATAGATATTTTATTATACCCTTCAGCTCAATTTCTTCATTTTTACAATAAGAATAATTTAAAACATTTTGCATATAGCAATGTTTCCTTTCCCAAAACCATCCTCTCACCATGAATTTTCTGTTGCATTATGGGGAAAATGGTTTACCTCTGATTTAAGGACCACTCACTCCATTCCCATCCTCCACCTCCAGTCAGTCCTACCACTGGGCAAAGAGACTTGGCAACAACTCTAGTCGGAAACCAGCAGAAGAAGAGAGAATATAAATATGTAAAGCATCTTCCTAAAATATACAAATTGCACCAAACATAAATCCTTTTCCAAGACCCTCCCCCCAATCAGTTTGGGGATGAAAAACATCTTGTGTTTTACAACTACATTTGTTATTGCAAAAATATGTAACTCTATAAAAAATGAGTGCTGCAAAACCCTTTAACAGTTCTTTCATGCTGTCCAGGAGGCTTTATCACAGAACTGATAATAAAAGCAAAGCTAGGCTCATTTCCAGTAACTTAATGAGTTTTCCCAGCTGTTATCATGAGCAAAATATCCTTAAATAGGAAGATAGAGTTACTTTGGAAACCTATGCTGATTTTATCTTCTGACTAGCTGTCTGTAGTTTACACTAACACATTTTCTCAGATGCTGCCTTTATAGTGTGCAAATGATGACCATTGAAAAGGTGTATTCACTCATAATGCTATTGGCTTTCCCATGTTTAAACAAGCCATCTTGCATCTAATATTGTGCTGGTTTTTGCATAACTACCTACAGGTCATCTAACAAAGCTATACTTGCTATATCATTACCAATTCGCAAGGGTAATTTTTCAAATGCTTTTCTCTGTAATGCTCTTTCTCCTTCCCTTAAAAATGTCCAAACATAAAAAGGAACAATAAATACTCCAGGCTATAATAAGAACTTAATTTGCTCATTCTAAATGTAAATTTACATAGATTGCTGAGATAAAATTGGCATTTTAATTATAGATTGCAAAGAGAAAAGACCATATTTCACTGAATATTTCCAAGTTATTGCATTTAAATGGCATTGCACATAGGGTAGCCCAATCAGTCCTGGAGGCTTGATGATCTTGGATAAATGTGGAAATTTGCACTTCTAAATAATTAGTTTAAGTATCACTAAGCCTTTTAAAGCCCATTTCTGCTTATTATACTTTACATATTAAAATATATTTACTGAGGTTTTGGATTATTTCAAGTGTGAGAGAAAAAGTCCAGGCAATAGATTAAAAATTTATTAAGCTACAAACATCTCAGCTGATACAAACTGCAAACTGCCTGCTTCTCTGATTGTGTGTCCTTTCCTTTGTCCCTGTGGACACTCTTCTATTGAACTAGAGCATAAAGTCTCCATTGCTTCTGGACGTACAGCCGTGTTTCTGTTCAACATCAGAAACAAGAAAAAAAACAAATCTGTGAAGAGGTATTTCTATCAAAACGTTTTCAAGAGTACTGAATATAGTTGAGGCTCTATTCCAGTTGGTCAAGGTTTGCTTGCATATCAGAACCTATGTTCCTACGTGCTGTAGTGCAGAACCAGTGTTGTCCCTCTAAAGTCAATCACTTCTGGCTCACACTGACATCTGGGTAAATGTTTCCATTCCACGGCTTTAAACAGCCAGGAAAACATCTTTAAAAAGATGTAAAAGCTAACAAACTTGGATATTTGGACTGAAGATATCTGGGATAAATAAACATTATTTATAAGGTATATGGAAATAAATTAATAAAACTTTGTTCAGGCTTCAATTTGTGAAAAATACATTTGAGAGAAAAAAATGATAGTCATAAAATTATTTGTATATATTCATCATGAATGCACTGATTATGAAATTTAAGGTCAATATCAGTAGTACTCAAAATGTACCCTCAGACACCTGAGGGTCCCAAGATCCTTCAGAGAGTTCACAGTATAGAAATTATTTTTATATCAATACTAGGGCTTTGTTTGGCATATTCGCTTTTTCTCTGATGTTAACAAAGCAATGGTGGGTGATTAGTGCACCTTGGCACAAACCATGACAGCAGTAAAAAACTCTACAAATTGTTAGTATTTATGTAACTGCTATCTGCTTGTGATTTTTTAAAAAGAAAAAAATAATGCTAGTTTCACAAAGTAAAATCATGTGAGACAAATTTATTTAAGCACAGAGTATGTACAGCATCTTTCTGTTTCTGTATTATATCAGAGCAGAGTATCTGATCCCCACATGAATTAAAACAACAAGAAGAAAGAATAAATGGATTTCTTTTATTAGCACATTACAAATCTGTGAAAATACAGCCTTTTCTGAAGGTTAAAGAAAGTTAACCTTCTAAATAATAAAATGAATTGAGCTTCTAAATTAATAAGCTTCTAAATAATAAAATGAATGGAACTAAGATAATCAGAAGAGTCTAATGACAAAAATATAAACTCCTATAGGAAGGAACTTTCAGAATAATGACATGTATAAAAAGTAAGGATTCATGGTCATGATAAAATACAAGAAAGATAGAAACAAATAAACTGAAAATGAGGTAAAAATTAAATGAGAATAATAAGAAAACAAAAATGAGAAAAAGATTTAGATAGGTAAAAAAAATCAAGATGAGATAAACAGAAGCCAGACTTTTAATCCACATTGTTTTCAAGCATGAAAACAAATTATAGAAATGATGCCGAAGGAAAATAAAATATGTGGAGAATCTGTTTGAGAAGGTAGACCAGAATGAAGAGAAAAAAAAATTAAAAATCAAGATGATTAGATAGCTGATGATTATGATGATGATGAAATTAGATAGATAGATACATGAGAATAATACATGAATAATTCATTATGCAAATGAAACTGGAAAATAGAAAAGAAATAATCTCAAATATAAAATAGAAGATAGTTTCCAAATTGAGAAAGCAGGCATAACCCTAGCTGTGTTTCAGATAACATTAATAATAGATGAAATCACATACAGAAATATGCAGGCTATATTTTTAATGATATACTTAAATTTTGCTAAAACGATAGAACTTACTTTAAGCATTCTTACCACAAAATAATATAATAAAGGGGACAGGGGAAATTTCAGGAGGTGATAAATATGTTTATGGCCTTGATGGTAGTGATGGTTTCATTAGTGTATACTTATACCTAAACTCATAGTATTATATACATTAAATATATTACATGTAATTTTTACATGTTAACCATATCTCAATCAGGTGGTTTTCTTAAAAAAGAGAACAGAGGTAAATCCTGGATGTAAAATATAAATTAAAAAATATCCTTCCAAAAGTTTTTGGAAACTGACTAAGTTCAGTCTTCATTCCTGTAAAAATAAGTAAAAGAGGTTTACATGCAAAATAATTGTGATTACAACACTACAATTTGGAAGAAATTTATCTGTGACTCAAAACTTTTGTCTTTGAAAATAATCTTAAATGTCCATGGGGTGACCACAAAGGGATTAAGATAAATGATTATGGCATATCATTGTGAAAACTCAGAGCAGAAGGAACTCAGAAGTAGAAACTTTCAGAAAAAGAAGAAAAGAAACAAAAGCAAGCTGCATAACAAAAATCAAAATTTACAATCAAATTACACATCCCCAGTGCAGCTCAGGAAGCTACTTCAGATAATTTGTCTTCAAATTCTTTAGGAAAATGATGTGCAAATTTGTTTTTTATACCTAACCAAACTATCACAAAGTGATCAGGGCAGAATTAAGATATTTTCAGAAATGAAAGGTCTCAGAAATTTTGTTTCCTTTTCAGGAAGCCAATGGAAGTGATTTTTCAACCAGAATGAAAAAGCATATGTGTGCAGGTCTGAAGAAAATTATGTCCTGATTGGAGCAGGTCAGAATGCACTGGGAGAAATTTTATCAAGTGGAGGAAAATGATAAATAGTTTGGTGTAGTTGAGTATATCTATAGAGGACATCATAGTTGGGGAACTGTGGGAGTGTTTGAGAACTAACTCATGATAAGTTCTTTAAAAAGATAAATGACCAGATTCTCAAAGATGATTACTAACACTAGGGCACATAAAGTGTAAGAATGAAAGCTTCATATTCTAAAATATGCCTTTTCTGTTATTAGTATTTCATAGTCATGATGGTTTTGGATGAACATCAAATCTATCTCTCCCTCTCTCTCGCTCCCTCCCCTCCTCCTTCCTGTCTCAGAGTTAGGGGAAAAGGGAAAATCATTATCTTTTTTTTCCATTTGGGTGGCCAATGAAAAAGTGACAAAAAGTAAAAGATAGTGATAGTTTTACCTCTTCCCTTCCAATTTGGATACATTTATTTCTTTTTCTTGTTTAATTGCTGTGGCTAGGACTTCCAATACTATGTTGAAGTGGTAAGATTGGGCATCCTTGTCTTGTTCCTGAAGGTTTTCTTTCAGCTTTTCACCATTGAGTATTATGTTGGCTTTGGGTTTGTTGTAATTGCTTTTATTATGTTGAGATATGTTCCCTTTATACCCACTTTGGTAATATTTTATTATGAATGGATGTTGAATTTTATCAAATGCTTTTTCTTTATCTAATGAAATGATCATGTGGTTTTTGTCCTTCCTTTTTTTAATGTGGTGTATTGCACTGATGGATTTGCAAATGTTGAAACATCCTTACAACATTGGAATGACTCCAACCTAATCATACTGTATGATCATTTTTATGTATTGTATTTGGTCTGCTAAAATTTTGTTGAGGATTTTTGCATATATGTTAATCAAAGATATTGGCCTGTAATTTTCTTTTTTGGTGGGATCTTTGTCTGATTTTAGTATAAGGGAGATAGTGGCTCCATAGAATGCTTTTAGGAGTGTTCCCTCCTCTTCAATCTTTTGGAAGAGTTTGAGAAGGATAGGTATAAATTCTTCTTTGTATGTTTGGTAGAATTCCCTAGTGAAGCCATTCAGTCCTGGACTTTTGACTCCAGGGTGTTTTTAAATTACAGATTCTATTTCAATTCTAGGGATCTGTCTTAAAATTATATTTTTCTTCTTGACTCAATTTTGGCAGTCTATATGTTTCTAGAAACTTGTCATTTCTTCTAGGTTGTCCAATATGCTGCCATGTAACAGTTCACAGTATTCTCTTATAATTTTTTGGATTTCTGCAGCATTGGTTGTTATTTCTCCTTTTCCATTTCTTGTTTTGTTTATTTGGGTCCTTTGTCTTTTCTACATGGTAAGCTTGCCTAGAGGCTTGTTGATTTTGTTTATTTTTTCAAAAAAACAGCCCTTGGTTTTATTGATCTTTTGTATATTTTTAATATCTAGTTTATTTCCTCTGTGATCCTTAGTATTTCCTTCCTTCTGCTGACTTTGTGTTTTGTTTGTTCTTCTTTCTCTCATGCTTTTTTAGGTGGTAGGTTAGGTTGTTTATTTGATATTTTTCTTGTTTCTTTAGTAAGGCCTTTATCACTATAAACATCCCTCTTATAACTGATTTTGCTGCATCCCATAGACTTTGTAAGGTCATTTTTTCATTGTCATTTGTCTCAAGGTATTTTTTAATTTATTTTTTGATTTCATCAATAACTTTTTTTTTTTTTTTTGGTAGCATGTTGTTTAGTCTCCATGTGATCATTTTTTCTCCTTTTTTCTTTCCGCAGTTGATTTCTAGTTTCATCCAATTGTGGACAGAAAAGATGCTTTAAATAACTTTTATCCTCTAAAATTCATTGAGGCTTGTTTTATGATCTAGTATGTGGTCTATTATAGAGAATGTTCCATGTGGCCTTGAAAATAATGCATATTCTGGGTTGCTTTATTTTTTTGGATGTAGTCTCCTGTAGATATCATTTAAGTTCATCTGGTCTATTGTGTCATTAAGGATCTATGTTGCCTTATGATTTTCTGTCAGAAGATCTGTCCATTGATGTCAGTGAGGTGTTAAATTCTCATACTATTATTCTATTTCTGTCAATTTCTCCCTTTATGTCACTATTTGCAGATGACTTGATACTCTATGTAGAGAACCCTAAAGACTCCACACATACCTTTAGAACTAATAAATGAATTCAGCAAGGTAACAGGTTACAAGATTAATATACAGAAACCTGTTGCATTTATTTACATTAACAATAAAATGTCAGAAAGAGAAAGTTTACAAAATTCCATTTAAAAGTACATCAAAAAAATAAGATTACTAGGAATAAATTTAAGCAAGGAGGTGAAAGACCTATATGTTATAAATTATAAAACATTGATGAAAGAAATTGAAAATGATTCAAATAAATATAAAGATATCCCATGCTCTTGGATTGGAAGAATCAATATTGTTAAAATGACCATAATGCCCAAAGCAATCTACAGATTTCCTGCTATCCCTATCAAAATACCCATGACATTGTTCACAAAACAAGAACAAATAATACTAAAATTTATATGGACCCAACAAAGACCCAGAATAGCCAGTTGATCTTGAGGAAAAACAGCAAAGCTGGAGGCATAACCCTTCCAGACTTCAGATAATACTACAAAGCTACAGTAATCAAAGCAGCATGGTATTAGTACAAAACAGACATGGATCAATGGAACAGAATAGAGAGTCCAGAAATAAACCCCTACATCTATGGTCAATTAATCTATGACAAAGGAGACAAGAATATACAATGGAGAAAAGATAGTGTCTTCAGCAAGTGGTATTGGAAATGTTGGTCAGCCACATGCATACCAATGAAGTTAAAACACACCCTCACACCATACACAAAAATAAACTCAAAATGGCTTAAATACTTAAATATAAGACATGACATCATAAAACTCCTAGAAGAGAACATAGGCAAAACATTCTCTGACATATATCATAGCAATACTTTCTTAGATCTGTCTCCCAAGACAAAAGAAATAAAAGCAAAAATAAACATATAGGACCTAACTAAACGTAAAAGTTTTTGCACAGCAAAGGAAACCATCAGTAAAATGAAAAGAACCTATGGAATGAGAGAAATATTTACAAACAATACACTCTTTTAGTTTTTGCTTATCTGATATACTCTTTATCTCTCTTTCAAAGCTGAACAATAACCTTGCCTGGTAGTGTATTCTTGGTTGTAGGCTTTGACCTTTCATCACTTTAAATATATTCTGCCCCTACCTTCTGACCTGTAGAATTTCAGCTGAAAAATAAGTTGATTTTCTTATGGAAGTTCTCTTACATGTAAACTAGTTGCTTTTCTGTTGCTTCTTTTAAAATTCTTTCTATCTCTAAGTTTTGCCATTTTAATTATAATGTGTCTTGGTGGGGACCTTTTTGGGTTCATCTTTTTTGGGAGTTTCTATGCTTCCTGAACCTGGATGTCTGTTTTCTTCTTTAGGTTAGGAAAGTTTTCAGCTAGTATGTCTTCAAATAAGTCCTCTGCCCCTTTTTCCATTTCTTTTCCTTCTGAGATCCTTATAATGTGAATGTTAGTATGTGATGTTGCCCCAGAGGTCTCTTATACTATCCTCATTTACATTTTTTTCTTTTTTTCTGTTCAACTTCATTTATTTCACTGCTCATTCTTCCATTTGCTGAGCTGTTCAACGGTATCATCTACTCTACTGTTAATTCCTTCTAGGGTATATTCTACATCAGTTTTCATATTCTTCAGCTCTTTGTTCTTTCTTTATATTTCTAACTCTTGGTACAAACTTGTCACTATGTTCTTCATTCTTCTGAGTTCATTGAGCATATTCATGACTGTTTTGAACTCTTTATTGAGTATAGTGCTTATTTCCACTTAATTTACTTTTCTTTCTGAGATTTTTTCTTGTACCTTCATTTGAAACATGAAATGAATCCTCATTTTGTATTCTCATTCTGTATCCTCATTTTGCCAATTCTCTGTGTTTATTTCTATTTATTAGGTAGGTTGGTCATGTTTCCTGATTTTGGAGACATGGCCTTATGTAGGACACATCCCTTGGGGTCCAGCACCACATTCCCATCTAGTCACCTAGAGCTATATGCTCTAGGGGTGCCTCCCAATTTTTCCTGAGCTATCTGTTTTGTGGCTGGCTTCTCCTCCCAGATAATATCTCAGAACCAGGGCTCTGGAGCTGGGAGGATGGACAATGGCAAGCTTCTCTGAGAGTGACACCCTGTACTAGGAGCTGAGCATTTGGTGGTGGGGGGTGGTGCAAGCAGCCTGAGGTTCCCTTGACTTTCCTCTCCTGGAATAGAACTACTTCCTCATAATCCAGGAGAAAGGCTATCAGAACATCAGTATTTTCAGAGCTATGCACCCAAGGTAAAGCCTACATCCCATGAGTGGGGGTGTGTGTGGAAGAAACTCATATCTCTCAACTGCACTGCTCTGGCTATAGCCTCAGTAACAGGCAGCTAGGACAGGATGAGAAGCCATGAAGTCCTGCTCTTCCTGGGAAGACAGCCTTCCAAATGGAATGTGAAAGAAGGAGCCTCTGACCTTGGCTACAGCATTCTAGAGTGTAATGTCCAGTTCATGTGCTGGGAGGGCCTAGGGAGAGAGTGGTCTTGGTTCAAATGTCACAGATACTCACCTTTCTTGCCAAATTTTCATGAATAGATGTTTATTTGCTGCTTGCTCTTAGGAAAATTTCAAGATGTTTTCAATGATTAGTGTATTTAAAAAAAAATAGTTCTTACTATTTTCATTGGGGAGGGAATCAGCAGAGCTTCTCACACTATAATGCCAGAAGTCAATCTTATAACTTGCATAAGTTCATTTTACTAGTACATACCTGAAGATGAAGAGACTTAGACATCACGGAGTTGCTGAAGAGTGGGAATTCAGGCATTCTCACCAGTGAATGGAGTGGACACTGAGAGAGACCAGGTCCCTCTGCAGTCCCAGAGCTATACAACATGTGACCACAGCTGCTCCTGGCAGCGTCAGCTCTACTTTTCTTTTTTTCCCATTAACAAAATTAAATTGTTAGATTTTGCATTGAAATTCCTAAACAGACTGATATACCACATATTAAATGGAAAAGCATGTTCATTTAGAGGAAGAGATATGAATGCATGACATTCCAGACACAAGACATAAAGCTTCCAAATCTAAGTTTTATAGAGCTAGTTTGAAGTAGTTAAAGATTTTTCTAACAAAATGCATTTTAGTCTATCATAAGCTACTTTGTCTCTCCATTTGTTAATTTTCACTTGCTAAATCCTCTCTGCTCTCCCACTTTATCATTGTCTCATGACACCAAATTGTATATATCATGAAGAAGAAGAAAAGTGCTCTAATGAATTCCTCAGTGGATTTTATTATGAGCTATGATTTCTTAATATATTCTTAACATATTCTTTTCTGCTGAAGGACTTGTCAAGTTAAAAATAACTGAGCCTTACATTATGTTCTTATCATCTATTCACATAAACTCAGTGAATAGTTCTATAATTTTACTTTCAAAATAATGAAAAAATGAATCTGGCACCAAAAATGTGGAGAAAATATTGAGCTTCTAAATGATACTATTTATGTTCCAAAAAGTAGCTGTATATTTGAAATCTAATACTGAACTACTTGAGGAAAAATTTCAGGCAATGAGAAAATAAATATAGAAACTACATAAAAATAACTAGAAGTAAATATTTAATATTTTTGATTATCACTGCAAAAAAAACCTCTATTTGATATATAAAACCTGAAAAAATAAATTATTAAACTTTTACATCTGGAACCAAAATATAACACTTTTAACTTACTATCAGATAATAATTGTATGCATTTATATGGATGCTTATTTGAGAAGTCTTAACCACTGAGGTGTAACAATTCAAATTATACATTCAACCATGAAAACGGATTCAAAATACCTAAAGCCACCCTCAGAATGGGAGAAAATGTTTGAAAGTCACTTATCTGATGAGGGATTAATATGCAGAATATATAAAAAACTCGTAAAACTCAACAACAACAAAAAATCCAAAAATGGGCAAAGGACTTGAAAGAACATTTCTCCAAATAATATATACAAATGGTCAATAATCACATGCAAAGATACTCAAACCACTAATCATTAGGGAAATGCAGATCAAAACCACAATGAGATAACACTTCACATCATTAAGATGGGTATTATTTTAAAAAATATGTAAGGACTACAGGACAAAAAAAGGAAGGAAAGAAGGAAGGAAGGAAGGAAGGAAGGAAGGAAGGAAAAAAATAACAAATGCTTGCAAAGATGTGGAGAATTTGGAAACCTGTGCATGGTGGATTGGATGTAAAATAGTGCAGCCACTATCAAAAACAATATGGTGGTTCCTCAAAAAATAAAAAAAAACATAGAATTACCCTATGATTCAGCAATTCAACTTCTGGGTATATAACCAAAATAACTGAAATCAGGGTCTCGAAGAGATATTTGTATACCCATGTTTATAGCAACATTGTTCACAATAGACAAAAAGTGGAAGCAACACAAGTGACTATTAATAAATAAAATGTGATATATACATCCAATAGAATATTATTCAGCTTCTCAAAGGAAAGAAATTTCGACACATGCTACAACATGGTTGAACCTTGAAAACATTATGCCAAATGAAATAAACCAATCAAAAAAAAAGACATATACTGTATGATTCCACTCATATGAAATAGTTAGAGACAGGTTGATTGCAGGGGCCTGGGGGAAGAGGCAATGGGGAGTTATTGATTAATGGGTAGAGAGTTTCTGTTTTGAAAGATGAAAAAAGTTATGTGGATGGATGGTAGCGATGGTTGCAATTTAATGTACTTAATAATGTAATATAATTAATTCTACTGAACTGTACACTAAAATTTGGCTACAATGGTATATATTTGTTATGTATATTTTACCACAATTAATTTTTAAAACACTAAAGCAAAAAATAATTTGAAATAAAATACACAAATTCAGAGTCATGTTGGACACTTTAGCACATATATCTTAATCAGTGCCAAAAGAAGCAGACAAAATATTAAGATCTGAACAACCCATTTAAAAATATTATGTCTGATTGAGAGAATATACATTGTAACCAATAATGATAGAATATACATTATTCTATAGTGCATACAAATACAAATATTTTACATATATTGTCATTGTCTCATCACACAAAAAATTGAAATAATATACCACATTTTCTCTAACACAGTTGTATTCAGATAAAAATTAATAACATAAATATAACTTAGAAAATCTTCAATTGTTTTATTTGTAAGTTAAGTAATACTTTTCAAAATAACCTATGGATCACAAAGGAAATCATAAAGGAAGTTAGAAAATATTTTTAAATGAATCATAATGAAACAATATCATATCAGTTCCATGGACCATGAGTTAAACATTTTCTTAGAATAAATTTTATTTGTTCAAAAATATAAGTCCTAAGTATCTAATTAAAGAAATTAGAATAAGAACATAAAATTGACTCAATGAATGATGAAGGAAACTATGGGTAAACAAGTGTAAATTTTTAATAAAACAAACATACAAAGTAACCAAAATTTATCCTTTGATAAGATTGTTAAAGTGACTATAGACCTCTAGTAAGACTAATCACAAAGAAAGTACAAATTACCAAGACTGGGGGCAAAATACAAATATCATTACAGATCCTACAGACATTAAACATATATAAAATAAATAGGAAGACACTGTGGAAAAATCCATTATATTTGAAAATACATATGAAATGTAAAAATTCCAATAAAACATGCAATTACTGAAACATCAAGAGAAATCATGACATCTGTGACGAGTGTTCTCAATTTTGGTAATTTCTGCTTTTACTTAGTAAAAGGGATTGGATTAACCATGTGCCAAGATTTAAAATTAACAAATTAGACTCACGTGACACTTGTCATACCACACTGAATTCCAAAAAGTTCAAAATTCTGATTTCTGTCATATATAATTAACTTCCTGAAAAGAAAAAATAACCCAAAAGAAAATATGAATAAAGAGTAAGAACAGGGACTTACCTGGAGGTTCAGTGGTTAAGACTCTGCGCTGGCAATGCAGTGGGCGTGGGTTCCATCCCTGGTCGGGGAACTAGGATCAGGCATGCCCTGCGGCGCGGCCAAAAGATTAAAAAGGAAAGGATAAGAACATACATTCACAGAATAGTAACTATGAATGTCTCTTAAACATTACTCAGCTTTGTTTATTACAGTTGTAACACACATCAAATGTAGCTGACATACACTTTTTTCATCTACAATATTAGCCAATGTTGTAAAGTCTGATAACACCCTTTGTTGGTTACTATATAAGCAGTCAGTTTTACATCTATCATTTGAGAGTGCAATCTGGAATAAAACCTATGAAGAATAATTTGATAATAACATAAAATAAATCATTTATAAAACTAATAATAATTTGCAAATTTTATATGAAAAATAAATATACCAATAGGCACAAGGAAAGAAAATTAGGGCCTGCTTCTGGGGACCAAAATTCCAAATACACACATTCTTAGGCCCCCATTAATTTTATCTCGAAGTATCCTACAAATAAAAATCAAGGTTGCATGTATAAAACTTATTTTTATTCCTTGTTTATAATTGCCTACATCATTTCCATTTATGGAAATGCCATAAATACTCATCAAATAGCCTGGTTAAATCATGGTACATCCAAATACAATATTATGCAGCATTGTAAAGAATAAATAACTTTAAGCATTCAGGTAAAATGGTTTCAACAACATTTATATAATGAATAAGCCTGGTATAGACAGTGTATAGGTGGGTTATAGGTACATGTAAGTATGAAAACTATGTGTCTGCACAAACACACAACAATCTGAGCACATTGATCCCCTGGAACCTGGAAGACATCCTCCAGTGTTATTCAGGATAGGCTAGTTTATTCTCTAATAACAAGGGCCACCAAAAATCTCAGTGCAGTGATACACAAAACATTCTTTCCTACTCATTCAAGTCCACGATGAGTCTGAATGAGTGACTCTTCAGGGCAGTTTTTTGCCATTGAGACCAATTTAGTCTTGAGGCTTTTCTGTCTCATGAGGAGGCCTTCTCCATGATCATGTAAGCCAAAGAAAGGCTGAAAAATTTGACAAGTTTTTCATTCTTCCATCTGGGATGTGATTCACACCAACAGCATTCACATTCCAATAGCCAGAAATGGGCTCACGTCCCCAGTTAAATGTCAAGAAGGGTGGATCACCTGAGCTCTTGTACACCTAGGATGGAAAGAAGAAGCAGATCTTGGTGAGCACATCAATTCTTTTATTCATTTTTTTAAATTTATTTTTTTATTAGAGTATAATTGCTTTACAGTGTTGTGTTAGTTTCTGCTGTACAATGAAGTGAATCAGCTATACGTATACATATATCACCTCCCTCTTTGGCCTCCCTCCCACCCCCCCCCCCCCACCCATCCCACCCATCTAGGTCATCACAGAGCACCTAGCTGAGCTCCCTGTGCTATACAGCAGGTTTGGGTTTTGACCTAGAGAGTGTATAACTCTCTCCAAAGACAAGTAATTAAACATTTAATAAATATATAAGCAAACTAATGATCAAACTCTTTGATTGCACTCACATGCACTAGATAGCCATCTATTGCCAGCACTACTGATCATAATAGCAGATAATAGGCCTGGACAAATAAATTATATTATATAGCTTGATATAGCAATTAATTAGAAAAATGTGATGACTTTATGGGACAGCCTCAAAGTATTTAAAGTTAAATATAACTACATTAAATATATTTTTATCAACATTTTTCCCAGAAAACATGAAGATTGCCATATTTAAAAACATTAATTATATATTAATATTTGCATTAAAATAGTACTTACATGCATTCTACTATGCAGGATACATAAGAAACTAGTAACTTCCAAAGAGGAAAGTGAAGGCAAGGAACATAAGGAGAAGCTAACTCTGTTTTCTCCTGTGCATAGTTTTGTAACTTTTGACATTTCTATCCCAATCTTGTCTTAATTATTTTTAAAAAGGATCAATTAATTACTAATAAATGTGAAAATACCCCCACTCTTCGTTGAAAAAAAAAGAAAAAAGGAAAAGAAAACATAAAATAATTTAGTCAATTATGAAGGTTAAAATGTAAAACATTTTATAATTTTTATTGCAAGAAATTATCTATGGGATAAAGCACATGCTGGGATGAAATACAAAATTATGCTCATTGTAATACTTTTGATAAAAATAGGAAGTAGAGACATACATCTTTCTTCTTCTGGCTACTTTGGAATCATTCTAACGGCGTGCTTTTCCAATTCTCAAACTTATGCACTTGTAAAGCACCAGTAAGGACTGCTAATGCAGTTCAAATGAAAGAGACATTTTTAAGATACGTTTTTCAAGTCATATAATATGTGGTATATTATATTTCTCTACTAACTTTTCTTTCAAAAGCAGTTACGATATTTTTAACTATTTTAAAGTATATAACTAAGTATAGAGCTTTAAAAATTTGTATGTTGTCACATTAAGGGATTTTTTTATTAACAAAAGAAGGTGCATTTCATGGGTAAAAGCATTGTCATGACCATCTGGACCTGCAAATCCACATAGTTCTTTTTATCTACATGCTACTGGGGGAAGATGGGCATTTTCTTTTTTCTCAGACCTGGAAGGATTTTGTAATTTATAGCTTTGGGTTTTTGCTTTTGATCCAATTAGGTGGATTTCTTCTTTAACAGTGGCTTTTGAACAAAATCTTACCAAAGTGTAATATATCAAACAGACACAAATCTTACATGTACAGTGTGTTGTTCCAAGCTTCCACACCTCAGTTGATGACACACCACCCAAACAAACAAGAAATCTGGGGATCCACATGGAAACTATCCCCTGATTCTTTATATTCAAGCCTTTATGAAGTCTTGTTTATTCGGTCTGCTAAATATTCTCTAATTTTCCCACTTATTCTCACCTTCTTCACAACCATTCAAGAGTTATCATGAATTATAAATATCACAAATTTTCCTCTAGTTGTCTAATTCTTTTCCATTCATAATCTTATTCTCCACAATCTAGTTAGTTGGTATTTTTGATAAGGAATTGCCTTTCTCAGGGTTGTAAGGTAGATACCAACATCATCATCTTGGTCTACAGGGCCCTGCACTGTCTAGGGCAAACCTCTGTTTCTCCCTGTCTGATTCACCATGCACCATGCTTTGTCTCACACCCAGAACCGCAAACACACTGACTTCTTTGCTCCTAGAAAATTTCATGTTCAATTTTGTAATTGTTCACTCTCCCTGGAAGGATCTTTCCAGCCTTCCTTATGAACTGAAACATAATACTCATCAGAAACAAACAAAGAACACAGTTCAGCATATATGAATAAGGGTACAGGAAAGTGGGAGCCATCTGCCTGATAGAACTTAGGAGAGCCCCGAAGTCTGCAGGCTAAAAAAATGGGATCCATCCAGGTAGAAATACAACTGCTAAAGGTGAGTGGTCTCTCCAGTATAAAACCCTCTCCCCTGAGACATTTGGTGAAGTCACAGCCAAGCCAATAAACAAGCCATGCCCACACCCACAGGGATCTCTGTGAGCCTTCTCAATCTAGGGAAAAACCCAGCAGAAAAACAACCAAGAACTCCTGAAATTTAGATAAACACACACCAGGGACTACAGGAACATATTTAACAGTGTAAAAGACAATGACCCAATCAATAGATGAAGGATAATGAAGATCAGCAGATAATTCAAGGGGCAGAGGAGCACTTTACGGCTACTCCCTGTTGCTTACCTGAGGGACCCACAAGTCACCTGGGAACTGGGCATTCATAAGCCCAGGTGTGCCTGGAAAGGATAGGGTTTTTCTGGTAAGTATGTGCTGAAAACACATATGTTTTCTTTAGAGTTTATGAAAAATTAAAGTTCAAACAAATAGTCAAATTGTAGTCCATTACATATGGAGCCCAGGCTTTTGGTTTCAGTTACTGAGAAAAATATACCTTGGCACTGCTGATTTTCCTAGCTCTCAATTTTCTTCTGTTGACAAAAGAGACTGGGGACTTCCCTGGTGGTCCAGTGGTGAAGACTTCACCTTCTAGTGCAAGGTTCGATCACTAGTCAGGGAGATCCCACATGCCTCGTGGCCAAAAAAACCAAAACATTAAAGACAAAATGAAACAACCCAGAAGCAATACTGTAACAAATTCAATAAAAATAAAGACTTAAAAAAATAAATAAATAAAGCCTGCAGACAGGAGCCAGGGCTAGTGTGGCCCCTTTGTAAGAGGGGTTACTGTTTTCTAGCCAAGCAGGGTCTAGAGGTCAGTGATGGGGTGGAGGGGCAATGTTGGGAGAAAGAGTTTATTTATTACGCTCAGGGTCTCAGCTAACCACCATGTACCCCTTTCCTGCATTTCCCTACATCAACCTCAGCTGAAGGCCAAGACTTGGCTCCTGTAACAACCAAAGATTTATTTTAGATGCCTGGCTACATGCAGATGTAGTCAATATGAGCCGTGCCACAGGTTTCTCTTACTGCTGTCAGATGGCTCAGCCTTCCTTAAAATTTGCCTCTGTCTTCTAAGACGCTGTCCAAGTCTGCAACAAATAGCCAACTACTCCAGCAATCTGATATTTTTCCTATTACATTCCTAAAGCTTCAGCCTTGGTAGACCCCTGTCACAAAAGGCAAGATTAAACAGCTAATTCTCTTCAGAGAATCCTCTTTGCCATGTCCTACCACAGGGAAGTCAATCCCAAACGACTTTCTGTCATTTGCAAACCCAGTAGTATTCCAGTCTCTGCTTAGCTTGGAGTTTTTCAGTTGCAAGCCAGGGAAGTCCATGACAGACTAGCTTATGCAAAATGAGAATTTTTGGTCTCAATAATGGAAAAGACCAGAGACTTTCTAGCTTCTTGTCTCAGCATCTCTGAATGCTCACAGAACGTCATCAGGGACCAAGGGGACTGTGAAAGCCAATGTCTTGAGACAGACACTGCTGTGTTGCCTGTACCTGCTGACTCATACTCTCTGTGTTGGGAGCAATGGCCCTGAGCCGATTCAGGTAATGTGGTCCTTGTAGTTGATGAGGGCAGATGGGGAGATATCTTCTCTCTACAGTCTGTCATAATAGCCTCTCTAACATGACTGTGACAGACTTTGAGTCAGATGAGCAATGACACTTCTGTGGTGTTGTGGTGCTTCGTCCAGGATCATCCTTTGCACCCTAGCTCTCAACCCAGCTCTCTGGCATCACCTCTAGGATAGAGAAGTAGGTCCTAAAACTGAGGCAAGGAAGATGACATGACAGACTTCCTGTACAGTGGTAAAGTGTTATTTTTTAGAGCTATAGGGATATATACTTTAGACCTAAAAAGATAATTTAAAAGTGTGGCCTCTGCAGAGTGTGAAAAATTTTGAAAGAAATAGAATAAGAGCTTTGCTTTTCATGACAGGTTCATCCGGTGATGTTTGATGGTGCACTTTATGCAGCGGTGACCTCAATGTACATTTTAAAATAAAAATAATAAAAAGAAGATGTGGTCGATGTACGTCTTCGCAGAATCAAGCAGGTATTCACACTGCCAAGATCCAAGTAGGAGACATGCTCTCATTTTTTCCAATGCTAAATTTGCTGAATATTAGGGAAAGTTAAGACCTATAAAATATGAGGCAAATATAATTTGGGGCTTTGATTTTGGCTTTTAGTTTTACTAGGAGCAGTATATTAATAATATAATAATGCTCAATTTAAATTCCTGATCAGGAAAGCACAAAAATAGAAAATGATGAACCAATCCAATTAGGATTACAGTTGTTAAAAAAAATAAATTAAAATATGATAATTAAATTTGATGGTATATTAAAAAATAATCTACCAAGACTAAATAGGATTTAGGCCAAGAATGCAAGGCTAACATTATATTTGGGAATCTATTTCTGTAGTACAACAAACTAACAGACATATTTCATTATCTCAGAAGTTATTCAACTCAATGAAATACACTCCCTGATTAAAAAAGTAATAAACAACAATCTTTCAAGGGTGGAACACAAAGATAATTCCTTTTCATAACAAGGAATATGTGTATCTCTAATCATTATTATTTTCTTTGGCAAAATCCTGGAGATAATACTTTTAAAATTTAGCACCAGTAGTTATTATTAACATCATTATTATTTTAAATGATTCTGAAATATATATAGACAATAAAATATGAATGAATATAAGATGTATAACTATTACAGAAAGAATGGGAAAATGATAGATTCAAAAATGTCATTGTTTCCCTGGAAAACCAAGAAAATGAACTAAACATTTACTACAATTTAAATGAAAAAATGTGCTACACATAAAAATTGTTTTAAATCAGGGCTAAATGTCTACAATTGGTCATTTGTCAGACTTAATCCCCCAGTTTAGTATTTTATTATTATTGTTCTCGAATTTCAGTATTTTATTATAATAGTTCTAATCATTTTTGTTTTCAAGTTAGCATCAGAAAAATCCATGCAAATGCTTTATGTTCTTAATGAAACTACTTGGGGTTACTTGTTAATAGCATTTTTTTTTTTTTATCCTCAATAGCAGCTGCATTTGGTTGCATTTTCTAAGCTATTCTTTTAGAATAAGGAATGCAAATTCTTTGAGGATCTGTAGCTCAAAATCTTACATCATTTCTAAAAATTTTCTGAATACATCTAGAATCAAATACCCTTATTCCCTCATACTCCTTTTCTCCTTTTTCCAGGTGTAAGATGCTGACATTTTGCCATTAAAATGTTTCATGACCACTCATGTCATAGTCTAACCTAAACATGTTCCAGAAATGTAGATGCTCTTCTCTGCTAGTCTGATAGAAGTACACAATTAACTAAAATTATGGCATGGCTTTGTAAATACCGCATCTAAAAATGATGCAATGAAAAAAAGCAGCATTTCTCTCACATGACCTGGACCCTATATTTAGAATGTTTCAGTTTAGAGTGTAGCTAGCACTTAGTCTTTAAAGTGTTACATTCAAGTGGAGCCATAGTAGATATTTTAAAACCCTGAGAGAAAAGCCATAAGGAGCAACATTCTGGAAACCTCAAGTGTGATAAAGAAAAACATGCATCAAAACAAACAGCCTTTATTCCTGTCCTGCCCCTAGGTTCACACTGTAAAGCAATTATACTCCAATAAAGATGTTTAAAAAAAAAAAAAACTCAAAATGCAGAGGTTGTCTCAGTGCAAAGTTCTCTGCCACTCCTGCAGACACACCCGCTGGGCTCCAGTGCAGCTATTCATATGTCAAGGGTCAATTCCAAAGGTACGTTAAGGTTATATTTAGAGCTCAGTATTACATTGGGAGAAAAGAAGAAAGCTATTTCCAACAAGCTGTAGGAGAAAGGTGTGCCCTAGTGGATGCCACTGATTTGAAGCTTATATGAAGTTATGGTTAAACTAGCTTTACCCAGTTTTCCGAAGACAAGGAGAGTATCAAGCCTGTTCACACACTGGTCCCTACTACGCCCAATCTGTGTGCTGCCTGGAACATCTCTGGCTACCTGATGACCAAGACCTTGGAAAAGACACTTGCAGAGAAAAAAAAAAACAACAACAAGCAACAAAAACAAACAAACAAACCCTGTGACCAATCAAAAGAATACATGTGTATCCAGTAAGTTTTCCTTATCACTGAGCTAAGGACTGAATGGACGTGGAGGGACATAAGACCCTCGTGGGCCCAGGGCACGCTGTCATTTGGGAACACAAGTCATGCAAGAGGCAGTGCAGTGAACATGCAAAGTGAGTGATTGGGACAGTGATTGAATCCAGACGTGGAGAAAGGAATCCAGAGTTGGGAGCAGTTAGGGATACTATCTGGAAGAGGGCTACTGCCAAAGTATTTATATGGCAACGTGTTTGGGGGAATTAGTTTTCATACGTTGTGGGTTTTTTTGGAGGAAAATGATCATTTGTCTGTATAGGCATACACAAGGATATATAGTGATAAAATATTAATTTTAAGTAAAATATTATAATGGGTTTGTATATTTTAATTTTTTAAATTTTAGGATACTTTACCATTTACACAAAATTTACAAAGATAGGACAAAGAGTTCCCATATACCCTACATCCAGTTTTCTCTATTAACATCTCACTTCAGTGAGCAGATTACATTATTATAAAAGTCTATATTCATTTTTTAGTCCTTTTTTGTGCTCTGGAATCCCATGCAGGGAACACGTTATATTTATCCATCATGTGTCATGTCTTCTTGTCTGTGCAGTTTTGTAGACTTTCCTTGTTTTGCCGACCTGGACAGTTCGGAGGAGTGCTGGTCGGGGGTTTTGTAGGACGCCCCACTACTAGGAATTGTCTGATGTTTTTCTCATGATTAGACTGAGGTTATGGATTTGGGCAAAGAAGACCACTGAGATAAAATGCCATTTTATGACATCATATCAAGTTTATATACTATCAACTTGGTTTATGACTATTGCTTTCAACCTTGATCACCTGGCCGAGGTAGGTTTGTCAGGTTTCTCCACTGTAAATTATTCTTATTACTCCCTTTCCATCAGTCATTCTTTGGAAAGAAGTCACCATGCATAGCCCACGCTGAAGGAGTGGGGAGTTATGCTTCATCTGATTGAGGGTGATCTCTCTACATAAATCATTTAGAATTCTGAGCAGAAACTGTATCTATCCTTATCCATTATTTAGTGACACAGTCAGTTCTTTATATCAGTTTGCACTCCTAGATGTTAATCTATATATTGGGTTATGACTCAAGGCTACATTATTTTTTTAGTTCAAATTGTTTCAACTTTGGTCGCTACTGGGAACAAACTGAAGCTGGCTCTTGTGTCCTTGTAACACACTCCCATCAATGTGGGACTTTGCTTTCTGGTTTGAGCACATCTTCATTTTCTAGCCTACAGGATGCTCCAATCTCATTTTGCGTATTCCCTGCCCCAGCCTTAGAGCCAGCCACTTTTCCAAGAAGCTCTGGTTCCTTGTATTGGAAAATGGAATTAGAAACTATGGTTCGGGTGCTGGGTGTGCTTGAGGCTTCCAAGGTGTCATTGCTTCTATGCCCTCCACCTTGAGGAAGCAAGGAAATATATGTGTGTATGTTAACCCAAGTGTATACACAAATCTATAAATAGTGCTGTATGTAACCATCTGTATCTACATGAAGCTAAGCCTCAGTTGACACTGATGTCTCCAATTCTAATCCATTACCACATAGATCATTCTAGCCTCCTCCCCTTACTTCTCTGTAACTTTCCACTCTAACAGTGAGAATTCTGACCCCAGACATCCACCATCTATTTATCTGATCGTTCAATTCCACTATGTAAAGTGATTTCAGAATTGTTAACTCATACCTTTGTGGGAAACAACTTTATCCACTGGACTACAGTGCTTACACCACAGTTCCTTTTGTCTTTAGTCTTACAGACACTACTCACTTCCAAAGTTACTTAGGTCCCCGTCTCCCTTCCCTCGCCCTTCAGTGAGGTTTTGTCATACTTTTCTAATTCAGTTAAATTGTTTTGTCACATTCCGCATTCCATCCTGAGATTCCCCATTGTCCTAAATGCTTTTTAAAAAAATTTGCACATATTAAGCTTTACTCTTTGTGCTATGAAGTTTGATGGCTTTTGACAAATGCACAGTGTCATGTATCCACCAATGAAGTATGATACAGAATACTTTCTTTACCAAAAAAAAAAAAAAATCCTGTGCACTTCACTATTCAACCACTTCCCTGCCCTGGATCCATAGCAACCACCGGTTTATTTGCTGTTACTATAATTTGCCTTTTCCAAAAGTGTTAGAAATGGAATCATACCATAATTACCTTTTTCAGGTTGATTTACTTCACTTAACAATGTGCTTTTGTAATCTGTCCATGCCTTTGTGTGCCTTGCTAGCTCACTCCTCTTTTATTGCTGAGTAATCTCTCACTATGTCAATGTATCACACTTTGTTTATCCATTCACTTGTAGGAGGACATCTTTGTTACTTCTAGCTTTTGGAGATTATGAATTAAGCTATTATAAACACTCACTTTTTTTTTTTTTAAACACTCACATTTGGGTTTTGGTGTGGGCATATATTTTTAAATTAATTGGGTAAATGTCTGAGGATACGGTTACCAGATTGCAGGGTAAGGCTATATTTAGTTTTGTAAGCAAACACCAAACTGTTTTCCAAAGTGACCATACCACTGCATTCAAGCCAGCAATGAATTAGAATTCCTGTCACCCACACTGGTATTTCAGGGGTTGCCTTACCTATTTTAGTCATTTAAATAGATATGTAATGGCATTTCAGGGATTTCCTAATGAGAAATGATGTGGAGTATCTTTTCATATATACCACCTCTGCATCTTCTTTGCTGAGGTGCATATTCAGATCTTTTGCCCATGTTTCAATCGGGTTGTTTGATTTCTTACTGTTGAGGCTTAAGGTATGGTTTGGACACATGACCTATACCAGTATGTGGGGTTTTTTGTTTGTTTTTTGTTTTTTGTGTTTTTCTGGTTTTTTGGCCACACCGTGTGGCATGTGGTCTCTTAGTTCCCTGACCAGGAATCAAACCCCCACCCCCTGCAGTGGAAGTGTGGTGTCTAAACCACTGGACCACCAGGGAAGTCCTTGTATTAAATAGTTTCTTCCATATATTTATTCTTATAGCTCTTTGTATATGGAATCTACCACTTGCCCACCTGGGAAGGAAGCCCACTTCAAGGTCAGAGTATTTGTTAAATATCTTGGCGGAGGGGAGGGGAGGCAGCCAGGGAGAGGACATCAGCAGGTGCTCGGTGTACTTTCTTTTTAAGCATTGGGTTTATTACACACATTTCTCCCCAGATTTCTTGTAGGAGAAGAGAGAGAGAGCAAAAATGTTGAATAAGACCCAAAGGAGCCAATCTTAGCATCTAAATAAACACACAACACAGTGGGTGTATCCCCAACACAAAAGCTGCAAGAGGAAGGACAGGGCTCAAGAAAGCTTCAATGCATGACCCTTGAATGGAGCCAGCCGAGGGCTTGGGCTTCAAAGAAGCCATTGTCTGTGTGACAGTAGGGCAAGTTTCCCACCATTTACAGTCTGCAGCCTGCACCGCCTGAGGTCTGGGCTGAAAGCCAGTGCACCTGTGTGTGAGCAGCCTTCTGACTCTAAGCGGGCCCCTATGTCCTCTGAATTATTTAAATGCAACCTCTCTCTCTATCACTTAAGTTTTCTCATAACTTTTGAGGTTGGGCAGCTTCTGTCAAGATGAGTAGCTGTTAGTGGGATGTAGAAAAAGGCTTCCTTCCTGAAAGCCAGAGTGTGTCTTTCCTGGATTTACTATTATGCTGAGTCATTTTCCCCTGCTCTGGGTAACCCAAATGTCACCCTTGTCACCTAATATCTAGAAAAATCTCAGCTTGATCCACATTTTATGATTTGTTAAAGCTGAAGGACCTCCTCACTACCCAGGAGCCTCAGCTCTTAGGTCTTGCTTCCTGAGCCAAGGCCCAGGTAGGGAAACTAGGCCCCTTTCCTTGATTTTATTAAATGGAAAAAGAAACAAGCAATACATAGCACCATAAACACCCATGCTAAGCATTTGAGAAAGTAGCATTTTTGTTGAAAGTTTCAGGATTTGGTGTGAACTTACACAGCAGCAAGAGAAGCATCTTAGATATCACACCCCCCTCCCTTTACAGCCCTTCCAACCACCAGAACGCCGAGCTTTTCCTGGTGGTGCCAGCCCAGGTGCGACCCCACTGATTTCTAAGCGTGTTGCAGGCTTCCCTTGCCCGTTTCTCTCATCTCTGATTTTTTTTTCCTTCTCCTTCTCGTCCTCTCTAGTTGGTCCACCACCTCCACACCAATACTTCACCTTCTGTTATGCAAGAGAAATTATCTTACACCTTCAGGACCACACTGCCTTATCTAAATCCCTCGATGCGCTCAGCAGAACAAAAACACCATTTAGCCATCGTGTCAGAAACATAAAGAACCAGCAGAAACCCTGAGGTCACCTCTAACTGGCTACTTGAACAGGAGGCTTCATCCTCAAGAGGCATTTATGACTTTAAATATGTTTTCCTCCACTACACCTGCGTTTGTTGTGGCAGCTTGAAATGGGCTGAGATGCTGTTCCCTTCTCTCTGCATCTCTGTCCTCTGATAGAAGATTATGAAGGCAGTGATCACTAAGGAGCTTTGTGAAGCCTGGGTACGAAGGATGCTCTCAGTTCCCGCACACAAGACACTGGGTCAGGCCCTGATGTCTTGTCATTAATTTTCCTGTGATTTTATGGTTGTTGGGAAACTCAAGCACTTACTTCCCAGGAAAATACATCCTTTACCTGTATTGAATCTCAAATTGTTTCAAAGCATTGCCATTCCATGAATAAAAGCTTATCTGCTTATAATTATCCAAAAATGCCTCAGAAATGTGGGTTACTGATGAAAACCTTCTGTGTTTTCCAAACCTCTCTTAAGGTTTATATATATTTGAGTTATCTATCTATCTATCTATCATTTATCGATCTATGGGTTTTACATGTATAAACATATATATATATACAAATATTATATATATATATATGTCCAAATATTTTATGCATACATATATGGGTAATTTTTATGGCAGTCCTGAAGAAAGGAAGGTTTTCCTGTGAGCTGAAACAGCTTTTTATTAAAAAAAGAGGAACAGGAAGTTTAAGCAACTATGTATAATAATAGAAGTTTAAGCAACTGTGTATTATAATAATGTAATAATAGTAACTCTGTATAATAATAATCATATAAATGAGAAAGCCATCATGCTCGTTCTAAGATGTTCATTTATGGATGACTTTAAACAGGGCTATGAAATTTTAAAAAATATATTGTATTTCCCAATTGAAATTACCGTCTAATTTTCAGAATGAAATTCGTACATGGAGTAAACTCTAACTGCATAAATATGTCACATGAAAATTCAAAGCAAAAAATGCTTTCCAACATCTGCTGTCACACTTGCTGTGGAAATCATAATTCAGAGAAGCTGTTACCAGAGAATGTTCACAAATAGGTAAAGAACATAAGCTTCCAGGATGGCAAACTTTTGCCAGAGACTCTATTGAAGTATATGAATCCATTATTAACCTCCACTAGTGAAAAGCATCTGTGTGCAGCTGCTCAGAGACCATTTGCATTCTGTGCTATGTTTATCCTGCACAGTCACTGAACCTCAGAGATTCCCTGGGAATAAGCAGTCTATGAGTTCAATCTCACCTTTCTTTATTACTCTGCTCAGAGGTAGCAGTTATTGTAAATATTTTCATATTTACTGTGCCATTAGATTTTAAATGTGGAAAAGCAAAAGTAAATCTAAACTATCTTTAAGAAGACATAATTAAAGTTTACAATCCCTTTAAAATCTTAAGTTTGACAGAAGGGCCAGAGTTTGCAAATAGAAACATCAGGAACAACTTAATACTAGTGAAATGCTGCATAGAAAAACTAGCACAATTACAGCGTAGCACAAGAGACATTCATGTGGGAAAAAAACAGAAATTGGCACAACAAACATTAAAACTTCCCTGAAGTAGAGAAGATAAAAGCACAATGTCCTCAGTCAGTGAACTTTATAAGGACCCATTAGTTGAGCACCTCCAGTGACTGTGAAGGTCATCACTGTAGGATGTGCAGCAACAGGAATGGGAAGGACCATCTCATAGTTTAGGCTCTGATGCTGGAGCCTGGATTCTGGATGCACATCCTGACACTCACTAGCTTTCAACCTTGAGCAAGTTCTGCGACCCTGCTGAGCCACCTTACATCCTCACCTGTGTATGGGGTATAACAACCCCGTCACTTGAGTTTGGGTGATGATTGAATAATATGCTGTATACAAAATAATTGACACAATACCTGGCCTCTGGTAGTGCATGAGCGATAAAACACCATTATTATTTTATTGGAAATGTACTAGTCTGTACTTGTAATTAATATAAAAATGCCCCAAGCAAGTAAGACACAGAACTTAAAAAAAAAAAAATCTAAAACAAATGGGACCTAGTCAAACTTAAAACCTTTTGCACAGCAAATGAAACCGTCAACAAAATGAAAAGCCAACCTATGAAGTGGGAGAAAATATTTGCCAAAAATGGGACCAACAAGGGCTTAACATGCAAAATATACAAAACAACTCATACAATTCAATATAAAAAAAAAATGCAATCAAAAAATGGGCAGAAGACCTAAATAGACATTTCTTCAAAGAAGACAAACAGATGGTCAACAGGCATATGAAAAGATACTCAACATTGTTAATTATTAGAGAAATGCTAATCAAAACCACAATGAGGTATCACCTCGCACTGGTCAAAATGGCCAACATCAAAAAATCTATAAATGATAAATACTGGAGAGGGTGTGGAGAAAACTACACACCCTACATTGTTGGTAGGAGTGTAAATTGGAGCATCCACTATGGAGAACAGTTCCTTTAAAAAACTAAAAATAGAGTTGCCATATGATTCAGCAACCCCATTTCTGAGCATATATCCAGAAAAGAGAAATCTCTAATTTGAAAATATGCATGCTTCTCAATGCTCATAGCAGCACTATTTACAAGAGCTAAGACATGGAAGCAACCTAAATGTCCATCTACAGATGAATGGATGAAGAAGATGTGGTATATATATAAAATAGAATATTACTCATCCATAAAAAGAATGAAATAATGACATTTGCACAAACACAGATGAACCTAGAGATTACCATACTAAGTGAAGTCAGTCAGACAAAGACAAGTATTATATGATATCACTTATATGTGAAATCTAAAAAAATAATACAAATGAATCTGTATACAAAACAGACTCACAGACATAGAAAACAAACTTATGATTACCAAAGGGGAAATGGGGGAGAGGGATAAATTAGGAGTATGGGAGTAAGAGATACAAACTACTATACATAAAATAGGTAAGCAACAAGAATTATTCTAAGGCAGAGGGAACTATATTCAATATTTTCTAATAACCTATAATGGAAAATAATCTGAAAAAAAATATATATATGTAAATGAATCACTTTGTTGTATACCTGAAACTAACACAATATAGTAAATCAACTATACTTTAAAAAAAAAAAAATCTACTCATAGAGGGCAGACAGCAGAAGCAAGAAGAACTACAATCCTGCAGCCTGTGGAACAAAAACCACATTCACAGAAAAATAGACAAGATGAAAAGCAGAGAGCTATGTACCAGATGAAGGAACAAGATAAAACCGCAGAAAAACAACTAAATGAAGTGGAGATAGGAAATCTTCCAGAAAAAGAATTCAGAATAATGATAGAGAAGATGATCCAGGACTTTGGGAAAAGAATGGAGGCAAAGATCGAGAAGATGCAAGAAATGTTTAACAAAGACCTAGAAGAAGTAAAGAACAAACAAAGATGAACAACACAATAATTGAAATGAAAAATACACTAGAAGGAATCAATAGCAGAATAACTGAGGCAGAAGAACGGATAAGTGACCTGGAAGACAGACTGGTGGAATTCACTGCTGCAGAACAGACTAAAGAAAAATGAATGAAAAGAAATGAAGACAACATAAGAGACCTCTGGGATAACATTAAATGCACCAACATTCACATTATAGGGGTCCCAGAAGGAGAAGAGAGAGAGAAAGGACCCAAGAAAATATTTGAAGAGATTATAGTCAAAAAATTCCCTAACATTGGAAAGGAAATATTCACCCAAGTCCAGGAAGTGCAGAGAGTCCCATACAGGATAAACCAAAGGAGAAACACACCAAGACACAAGGTAATAAAATTGGCAAAAATTAAAGGCAAAGAAAAATTATTGAAAGCAGCAAGGGAAAATCGACAAATAACATACAAAGGAACTCCCATAAGGTTAAAAGCTGATTTCTCAGCAGAAACTCTACAAGCCAGAAGGGAGTGGCATGATATACTTAGAGTGATGAAAGGGAAGAACCTACAACCAAGATTACTCTAACCTGCAAGGATCTCATTCAGATTCGATGGAGAAATCAAAAGCTTTACAGACAAGCAAAAGCTAAGAGAATTCAGCACCACCAAACCAGCTCTACAACAAATGCTAAAGGAACTTCTCTAAGTCGGAAACACAAGAGAAGAAAAGGACCTAAAAAACAAACCCAAAACAATTAAGAAAATGGTAATAGGAACATATATATCGATAATTACCTTAAACGTGAATGGATTAAATGCTCCAACCAAAAGACACAGGCTTGCTGAATGGATACAAAAACAAGACCCACATATATGCTGTCTGCAAGAGACCCACTTCAGACCTAGGGACACATTCAGACTGAAAGTGAAGGGATGGAAAAAGACATTCCATGCAAATGGAAGTCAAAAGAAAGCTGGAGGAGCAATACTTATATCAGATAAAATAGACTTTAAAATAAAGAATGTTACAAGAGACAAGGAAGGACACTACATAATGATCAAGGAATCCATCCAAGAAGAAGATATAACAATTATAAATATATATGCACCCAACATAGCAGCACCTCAATACATAAGGCAACTGCTAATAGCTATAAAAGAGGAAATCGACAGTAACACAATAATAGTGGGGGACTTTAACACCTCAATTACACCAATGGACAAATTATCCAAACAGAAAATTAATAAGGAAACACAAGCTTTAAATGACACAATAGACTGGATAGATTTAATTGATATTTATAGGACATTCCATCCAAAAACAGCAGATTACACTTTCTTCTCAAGTGCACACGGAACATTCTCCAGGACAGATCACATCTTGAGTAACAAATCAAGCCTCATTAAATTTAAGAAAATTGAAATCATATCAAGCATCTTTTCTGACCACAATGCTGTGAGATTAGAAATCAATTAGAGGGAAAAAAACATAAAAAACACAAACACATGGAGACTAAACAATACGTTACTAAATAACCAAGAGATCACTGAAGAAATCAAAGAGAAAATCAAAAAATACCTAGAGACAAATGATGATGAAAACACGATGATCCAAAACCTATGGGATGCAGCAAAAGTAGTTCTAGGAGGGAAGTATATAGCTATACAAGCCTACCTCAAGAAACAAGAAACATCTCAAATAAACAATCAAACATTACACCTAAAAGAACTAGAGAAAGAAGAACAAACAAAACCCAAAGTTAGCAGAAGGAAAGAAATCATAAAGATCAGAGCAGAAATAAATGAAATAGAAACAAAGAAAACAATAGCAGAGATCAATAAAACTAAAAGTTGGTTCTTTGAGAAGATAAACAAAATTGATAAACTGTTAGCCAGAGTCATCAAGAAAAAGAAGGAGAGGACTCAAATCAATAAAATTAGAGAAGTTACAACAGACACTGCAGAAATACAAAGCATCCTAAGAGACTACTACAAACAAGTCTATGCCAATAAAATGGACAACCTGGAAGAAATGGACAAATTTTTAGAAAGGTATAACCTTCCAAGACTGAACCAGGAAGAAAAAGACAATATGAACAGACCAATCACAAGTAATGAAATTGAAACTGTGATTAAAAATCTTCCAACAAACAAAAGTCCAGGACCAGATTGCTTCACAGGTGAATTCTATCAAACATCTAGAGAACAGTTAACACCCATCCTTCTCAAACTCTTCCAAGATATTGCAGAGGAAGGAATACTCCCAAACTCATTCTATGAGGCCACAATCACCCTGATAACAAAACCAGACAAAGATACTACAAAGAAAGAAAATTACAGACCAATATCACTGATGAATATAGATGCAAAAATCCTCAGCAAAATACTAGGAAACAGAATCCAACAACACATTAAAAGGATCAAACACCATAATCAAGTGGGATTTATGCCAGGGATGCAAGGATTTTTCAATATATGCACATCAATCAATGTGATACACCCTATTAACAAATTGAAGAATAAAAACCATATGATCATCTCAATAGATACAGGAAAAGCTTTTGAAAAAATTCAACACCCATTTATGATAAAAACTCCCCAGAAAGTGGGCATAGAGGGAACCTACCGCAACATAATAAAGGCCATATACGACAAACCCACAGCAAGCATCATTCTCAATGGTGAAAAACTGAAAGCATTTCCTCTAAGATCAGGAACAAGACAAGGATGTCCACTCTCACCACTATTATTCAACATAGTTTTGGAAGTCCTAGCCATGGCAATCAGAGAAGAAAAAGAAATAAAAGGAATACAAATTGGAAAAGAAGAAGTAAAACTGTCACTGTTTGCAGATGATATGGTACTGCACGTAGAGAATCCTAAAGATGCCACCAGAAAACTACTAGAGCTAATCAATGAATTTGGTAAAGTTGCAGGATACAAAATTAATGCACAGATATCTCTTGCATGATATCTCTTGCATTACTATACACTAATGATGAAAAATCTGAAAGAGAAATTAAGGAAACACTCCCATTTACCACTGCAACAATAAGAATAAAATACCTAGGGATAAACCTACCTAGGGATACAAAAGACCTGTTTACAGAAAACTAGAAGACACTGATGAAAGAAATTAAAGATGATACCAACAGATGGAGAGATATACCATGTTCTTGGATTGGAAGAATCAATATCGTAAAAATGACTATAGTACCCAAAACAATCTACAGATTCAATGGAATCTCTATCAAATTACCGATGGCATTTTTTACAGAACTAGAATGAAAAATCTTAAAATCTGTATGGAGACACAAAAGACCCTGAATAGCCAAAGTGGTCTTGAGGGAAAAAAATGGAGCTGGAGGAATCAGACTCCCTGACCTCAGACTATTCTACAAAGCTACAGTAATCAAGACAATATGGTACTGGCACAAAAACAGAAATATAGATGAATGGAAGAGGATAGAAAGCCCAGAGATAAACCCACGCACCTATGGTCAACTAATCTATGACAAAGGAGGCAAGGATATACAATGGAGGAAAGACAGTCTCTTCAATAAGTGGTGCTGGGAAAACTGGACAGCTACATGTAAAAGGATGAAATTAGAACACTCCCTAACTCCATACACAAAAATAAACTCAAAATGGATTAGAGACCTAAATGTAAGACTGGACACTATAAAACTCTTAGAGGAAATCATAGGAAGAACACTCTTTGACATAAATCACAGCAAGATCTTTTTTGATCCACCTCCTAGAGTAAAGGAAATAAAAACAAAAAAAAACAAATGGGACCTAATGAAACTTAAAAGCTTTTGTAAATAAAAGTAACTACAAACAAGATGAAAAGACAACCCTCAGAATGGGAAAAAAAAATTGTAAACATATCAATGGACAAAGGATTAATTTCCAAAGTATATAAACAGCTCATGCAGCTCAATATTAAAAAAACAACCCAATAAAAAAATGGGCAGAAGACCTAAATAGACATTTCTCCAAAAAGGACATACAGATGGCCAAGAAGCACATGAAAAGCTGCTCAACATCACTAATTATTAGAGAAATGCACATCAAAACTACAATGAGGTATCACCTCACACCAGTTAGAATGAGCATCATCAGAAAATCTACAAACAACAAATGCTGGAGAGGGTGTGGAGAAAAGGGAACCCTCTTGCACTGTTGGTGCAAATGTAAATTGATACAGCCACTATGGAGAACAGTATGGAGGTTCCTTAAAAAACTAAAAATAGAATTACCATATGACCCAGCAATCCCACTACTGGCCATATACCCAGAGAAAACTGTAATTCAAAAAGACACATGCACCCCAATGTTCATTGCAGCACTATTTACAATAGCCAGGTCATGGAAGCAACCTAAATGCCCATCAACAGATGAATGGATAAAGAAGCTGTGGTACATGTATACAATGGAATATTACTCAGCCATAAAAAGGAACAAAATTGAGTCATTTGTAGAGACGTGGATGCATCTAGAGACTGTCATAAAGAGTGAAGTAAGTCAGAAAGAGAAAAACAAATATCGTATATTAATGCATATATGTGGAACCTAGAAAAATGGTACAGCTGAACTGGTTTGCAGGGCAGAAATTGAGACACTGATGTAGAGAACAAACGTATGGACACCAAGGTAGGAAAGCAGTGGCGGGTGGGGGTGGTGGTGTGATGAATTGGGAGATTGGGGTTGGCATGTATACAGTGATGTGTATAAAATGGATGACATAAGAACCTGCTGTATAGAAAATAAAATAAAATAAAATTCAAAAAAAAAAGAAAAAAAAAAAGAAGCAGCCTTTGCAAGAGGGACACTTTGACCCTCCTTTGTATCTCCCTAAGAAACAAACCAAAAACAAACAAACAAAAAAATCTAGTCATTGGTTTATGTTGTTTTTGTCACTAATCAAGGGCTCTTTTATTCATTCATAGGTGTTTACTGAGGGTCCCCTCTGTGCCAGGACACACCAGTGACCAGAACGGAATTTACCTCCAAACAAGAAACCTTACAAGGTGGAACATAGAAAGGAAAAGCAGACCTAGTATAAAAGTTCACCTAATTGAGCAGGCCTCAAAGAAAGCAGTTTCTTTTCACAACCTCAGTCTCATGACTAAACACCACTCACAGCATGAATAATAAGAGATTGTAGAAGCAACAGACACAATGTTGCAACAAGGCAGCATTTCAAATATTCATATTTTTGAATGAGACAGTAAAATGTATTTGTGTTTAACTTCATTCATATAGAAAATATATTTATTATATTTTGTATATTATATATACGCATATATGATTCTCAGGCCAATTTTGGTTTAAGCCAAAATTCCCCCTCTAAAAACCTCTGCTAATGACATACTTTCCCTACAAAAGAGTGGCTCATACTGACGGACTTTCCACTGATATGAAAATAGGGCTCTCAGGTTACATCCTAAGAAAGAAGATTCACTAGATTTCAAAAGTTATTCACACCTTTGTGTAAATTCAGTTGTATAAAGAGGGTACATTGCAGACTGTTTTTTAAAACACTTTATTGAGTTAGGCTGTACTTATCTAATGTACACAGCTTAATGAGTTTTGAAATAAGTATTCACATGTAGAAATATCACCACATTCTATATCATAAACATACCCAACACCTCTGAAAATTTCCTCCTTCCTTCCTTATATATTATTATTTTTTATAATAAGAATACTTAACGTAAGATCTACCCTTTCAGGAAAATTTTAAGTATACAATACGATATAGTTAACTACAACCTCCATGCTGCACAGTAGATCTCTAGGATTTATTAATCTTGTATAACTGAAATTTTGCAAGATTTGGCTAATTAATCCCTGTTCTCCCCTCTCAGCCCCCAGAAACCACCATTCTACTCTCTGCCTCTTTAGAGTTTGACTATTTTAGATTCCTCATGTAAGTGGAATCATGTAGTACTTGTCCTTCTGTGTGGGACGTATTTCATTCAGCACAATGTCCTCCAAGTTTGTCCATGTTGCCACAAATGGAAGGATTTCTTTCTTTTTTAAGGTTGTATAATATTCTGCTGTATGTATAGTCTACATTTTCTTTGTTCATTCATCCATAGGTGGACACTTGTGTTGTTCCCATATATTGGTTATTATGAATAATGCTGCAATGAACATGATCTGCCTTCAAGCTCCTGATTTCAATTTCTTTGGCTATATACCCAGAAGTAGGATGGCTGGATTATATGCTAAATCTATTTTTAATATTTTTATCAAACTGCATACTATTTACCATAGTAGATGTACCAGTTTACATTCCCAACTTTGCAGAGTTTTTCTGCAGATGAGATTCCATGAGCTTGTCAGCAGGTACTATATGTTGGGCAGGAAATGTGGCCGTTTATAGCAGTGGTGTTAAGCCACAGGGGCCAACAGATAAAACATGATTCCATTTTTATATGTTTTAAGTAAAGCTTTATTTAAAATTCTAGTAAAAACGAAGTCCAAAAAGAATATCTGCTTATTAACCAGTGTATATGTGGGACAATTTGCGGGAACAATTTTAAATTCAAGTTCCATAGATAAAGAGAAAGCTAAAATATGAATATTCTCATCCTTCTGATATGACTTTTTTATATCATGAAAATAAAGTTCTTATCTTTAGCAACAATTGAAAAGTAGGAAGTGATCCAGTGGTGACTAATGATAATGTCTTTATTTTATAAAGGAGTAGAGTAAAATGTGGATAGAAAACATAGGAAAAATAAACAAAGGTTGTCATGCACTGAATTTCTTTCAAATATTCATTTCATGACAATCCACTGATACAGTCATAATATTTGAATATTTGCTATTTTAATTTTATAAACATTTAATGTTCAATTAATTAATGCTTTTGCTTATTTAAAGAAATGGAACCATATTTTATATGCAGTTGATTTATTATACAGAAACAAAAGTTTTTTACTAGCTATATTTTTAAAAAGAAGTTACAGCTACCATTTTGGGTTCTCTCAATTAGATTACATCTCTTTCTTTTGGTTGTTTTTGAAAGATTATTTTTATTTTCATTTAAAATATAAATATTTGATAAATCTTGCTTCTCTAATGAAATATTTAATGTAGGTATATTACTAATAGCTATTTAATTAACTGTACATGAGTCCTGACATGATACATGCTGCAAAATTTGTAGAACCCAAGAAAAACTCAGACTATATTCAGTATTTGGAAACATCAAAAATTCAGGACATCAGTAAAAGTGTTTACTTTATCATGAAAAATAGGTATGTCACATCATATCATAACCTTAGAGGGTTGATGGCTACAAAGAAATATATCATTTATATCCCCATTCTATTAGACTTGACATTTGGGAAGTGGCAAATATATCTTTCATGTGAAAACTATGATGGCAAAGATTTTCCATCATAAAACAAGTGTGAAGTTGACATTGTTATTTCTTTTGAGAGGACCAAAATCATCTATTCACCTGGATCCAGCAAATGTTAAGATACAAACACGAAAGGCACAAAAGCCAGTGACAAATTGCTGGGCTGTGATTTCCCACTTGATTACACAGAATGAAGTGGGGATGGGTGTCATTGTAGCTTAGGAAGCATAACTATAAGAGGAATGCCAACTAATACACAGGCAAAACACTCACTTCTCAGGAATATTCTAGGAGAAAACCAAACAAACTTCGGACCAGCTTTTAAGTGTCCACCGGAGCATCCAGGAGGCACATTCAGTCTGGACCTCAGCCACACCCTGGCTCTCTTCCCTTGCCTGTTATTGATTCCAGCTCGTCTTTATATATTTGGTTGCTGTCTCTGCCATCTGCTATCCAAGTCCTGTATGTCACTGAGACTTTCAATCAGACCTTTTCTAAAGGACTTTCAATCACATAGGTCACCAAGCTGAAACAACAAACAAAACGTAGAGAAGCTAGGACACAAGGAGGCAAGGACAGAATGAGTCACCCAGATGGATCAAATCATGACTTGGTGATTTTGGCTCAGGAAATCTCTCAAGTTCCTGTAAAATGGACCATGTGTGCTATTTCCAATGGGCTTGATATACCACACTGGACCAAGGTTTTTAGTGAACTTTTATTTTTAAGAGTAGCATTTACTTTGTTTGATAGCTCCAAATTTCATAAATGTACATTGTAGATAAATTGTATACAGTAAATGTATCAAATACTAAATAAAAGTTATCCAAAATCCTGCCACCATGAAAATGTCTTAATAATTTTGATCTATTTACATGCACGCAGAATAAGGTTTGAATTCACTCTCAGAACATCAATGTGCAGAAATATAGAATATGATTTTGCAACTAAGTTCAACTGTAAGAGGGAAGAACAAATCTGATTCCATATTGGATCTGTTTCTTTTACCTTAACGTTTGTATTCTATTGCTTTTGCTTCCAGTTAAGAATGTTGCCTATAGCCTGAAATATACAGGATAGCCCATTCTCAAGGCTCTGACCTTTAAGGGACAACACGTTTCCATTCACATAGAGAAAAAAAAGTTGCAGAACAGAGAATAAAGTTTACGGAAACATGGTGTCCTGACCTACCTGGACAGCTGCAAGAACAAAGGATTCCAACACCAAGAACTTTGCAATGATCAACCACACCCCTCCCTTACCTGGATTTTAAAAATGTTTTGCTGAAACCCTTCAGAGAGTTTGGGGTTTTGGGGGGTATGAGCCACCCATTCTCCTTGCATGACCCTGCAATAAACTGTTCTCTGCTCCAAACTCCAACGTTTCAGTAGTGTTTGGCCTCACTGTGTGTCGGACACATGAACTTACATTCAGTAGCATAACTTTCTCATGGGCTCCTATAATTTCTCGATAGTGTAAATTACTAATTTTCTTGAAGTTACCTTCGTCATTTCCAAATGACATCTTAGTCTTGTCCTGGTGAAACTGGCCTTTTTTGAATAATCAGTCAGTTTTTCAGGGTTCCTTTCCCTTCTTTCTTCTTTCCCTTGCCCCTGAGTCCTGGTATATCCCAGGGAGGCTCACATGAGATCTTGTCCTGAGAGAAGCAACAGGGTGGAAGTCTCACACTCCTGAATGCTGGAGCACAGGTGTGTTGTCTCACACGTTGTCACTCTTGCAGCCATCCCTGCAACGGTAGGAGCTACAAAAATCAGAATTTGGGATGCGAAACAGCTCGGCAGACAGAAGGAAAAGAAGGGAGTATGAGTTAAGCCTGGCCACACGTGACTCTGCTTCACCTGAGGAGCAGGTATGGATTTTGTCTCTGTTTCTTGGATAGAAAACACTGGCCCAGAGAGGTGTCACCAATAGTGAACTACTTAAGCTCTCGAGGACACCAAAGGCCTCATAAACATCCAGCGTCCCATGGAAGTGGCTCCTCTTGGTTCTGTCCTTCTCCTGCTCCACACTCTCGTGTTACACTTATCTAAACCTGTCGGCGTGTCTCATGGATGGATGCTTACTAAGTATCTACACTTACTGTCGAGCGTATACACTTAACACGTCTTATACTTTTCACCTACACCATTGTTTGGCTTGTCTTTGGTGGCACAGTTGAACTTGCACAACTTGTTCAGAGAACACACCTGATGTTCAGCTCCTTAGCTAAATGTGTCTCTAACACTAGCTCATAGATATTTTCTTAACACTTGTAATGTTTAAAATATATTCCAATATTTTTAACCTGTTTTCAGAAAAGTACCAGCAGTCCTCTTCAGTGTTACAATTTATGGTAAATAAATCTGAAGATTTTGACAGTTTCATCGACTCTTCTCCATAGAACACAGGGAAAAAAAGGGCTCTTTCTACAGATGCTGAGACAACTGGTGAGCTCAGGGAAAAAAATCTGCCAAACTGAGAAGATTTGCAATTCAAATGCTTTTCGTATCAAAATGTGTAAATATTTCAGCCCAAATGCTTTTAGGATGTTTTCAATTTGTCTTTTTCAGAGACTCTATCTTCATAAACGCTATTACACAACAAAATTCATCAAATACATTATCAATTCTTCTTGCTTTTGAAGGTTTCCTCAATTTTTGCAAAATCATAGATCCTTTTAACTCCATTCTAATTGGATACAGAATGCAATTTGTTGAATTAAAGATTGACATTTCTTCAGAAGATTCTTCCTGATGGTTGAGGCATTCCAAAGTAATTCTTGTATATCACCTGCTTTATTGTTACTTTGTTCAGTTCCTCCCTGCTTTTTTTTTTTTTTTTTTTCTTTTGAAGCTAATTGTTGTCTTTCTCTTTGCAGAGTTTCTTTTCAATATTCCCTTTTTTCTAAAGTTGAAAATATATGGGACTTCTGTCACCACATAGTTTATCTTTTTCCAACAGAAAATGGTAATATTTAACAAATATAATATGGTATGTAACCAAACTTTAGAAGGCTCTTTTATTCAATTTACAATTGTATTGCTTAATACAATTGTAGACACTTAGGTTGACTTTAAAAAGAATTCTTCAAAAGCCACATCTTTCTAATTGATTTGTTGATAGGCAGCAAAGAAAGTGTATTCTGACATGCTGACATACACACATACATTTATAGAAATATATACTATACTATCTATCTATTTATCTGATTTAAGATCTTTGTTATATTTATTTGGTAGATGGGTATTTAAGTTACAATACACATGTGCATGTGTATGTATATAATATTTATAATAACCACATAAAATCTACGGTTTTATCTTTTATCAGTAGAATAGTGTAGCTGGTTTGAACATAATATGAATTGTATTTTTATAACAACCAATTCAAGTGCATTTCTGCTCCAGAGGTTTCTTAATATAATAAGAACACTGTTTTTTCCATGATGCTGTGAATCGCCAAAATCTGTATTTGGATTTGTTTGCCACATGAAAAAAAATTTTTTTATTTTAATATTGAACTTTTCATCTGATTTGACAATACCATTTGTGATACTATTTCACTTTTAAGAAAATAAACATCTGAAAGCTTTCTTTTGATTCCATAAATTGCCTGGAAAAAATCAAAAATGAGGTAGAATTTATTGATTCTTTATTTGAAACAACTGATAACACTGATATAAAAGTTATCATTTAAATCTTTGCAATGTTTTTCTAATAACGGAAGCTACATGATAACAGACTTTTTCTTCTTCTTCTTACATACACAAGAAAACTTAAAATGAAAATCAGCAAAATTAATCTGGAAGAAGATCGCACAAGTTAGGTCACAACTGGCCATTTACTACGGGGCTGGTGGGGACAGCTGTACCAAGTTAGGTGCCAGGTCTCCCCTCTGCTTGAGCCTGAGCTCAGTTTGCTTTATCAGAAAGTCCCCTGCGTGCTCTTCTTAAGAGAGAAATGTTAGCTCCGCTGGGTCCGGAAAGGGCTGGAGAAGGAAGAAGGGTCACCACTGCTCACTTTTTGGACTTCACATAGTGTCAAAAAGACCACTCTGCTGGTCACAGTGTTATCTCACACACCATCAACCAGACCATGGCAGAAGCTGAATGTAATAAATAATAATAATAAAAGAAAAAAATTGAGAACAAATGGTAACATGATGAAATCTGGAACAACAAAAGTAAACCATGATTTATGGTCACTCTAGTTTTAATGGACATGAGTGGACCTTGTATCTGGGATCCCACATGAAGCTGCCATCTTGGAGTGAGCCAGGCCCTCGGTGAGGGTTGAAATGCAAATACAAATAATAATAGTAATAGTAATCCCACAAAGAGAGGCATGAGGGGAACATGTCCATCTTGGAGTGGCTGTGTGTGTGTGTGTGTGTGTGTGGACACACAATCCATTCAAAGCCATACTGCAAGTCATCTCTCATGTGTTTGGAGCCTGAATCATGATTCTTTTTTTTTTTTTTTTTTTTTTTTTTTTTTTTAAAACATGCTTAGTTTATTTATTATTTATTTATTTATGGCTGTGTTGGGTCCTCGTTTCTGTGCGAGGGCTTTCTCTAGTTGTGGCAAGCGGGGTCCACTCTTCATCGCGGTGCGCGGGCCTCTCACTATCGCGGCCTCTCTTGTTGCGGAGCACAGGCTCCAGACGCGCAGGCTCAGTAGTTGTGGCTCACGGGCCCAGTTGCTCCGCGGCATGTGGGATCCTCCCAGACCAGGGCTCGAACCCGTGTCCCCTGCATTGGCAGGCAGATTCTCAACCACTGCGCCACCAGGGAAGCCCTGAATCATGATTCTTGCATGGTCTCATACAAGCAAACAGACAACCCCCAAAACAAACAAAATAAGTCATTTAATGTACAACAGTTCAAATGTGACTGACAGAAGAAATTCCTCAAATGTAAAAAGGATCCAGAATATGAATTCACATTTCAAATCAAAGAATTACAAAGAAGGTAGTAAAAGTCAGCATAATCAGCAAAATCAGGCTTTTTTAATGACCACAGATTCTGGAATTATATGAGGTACAGAATAGAAAATAGATACTTAATATGTTTCTGGAAATAAAAGAGAAAATGAAAACCATTAGTAATAAGAGATGATAAAAATGTCTGGAAGAATTGAAAATCACCAAACAAAATGCATAGAAATGGAAAATGTGAAAATCAATAAGATATTCTAAATGAACTTGTTTAACAGCAGAATATGTACATTTAAAGAGAAAATCAATGGACCAGGAGGTAGATTTACCAAGATAAAGTATGCAGAGTATAGCACAGAGAGACAAGGAGATGAATCAAAGAAGGTAGAATACAAAAATTTAATATCTCACTTAGGAGATTTCCTGCAGAGGAGATTATAGGGGTTGAAGGAAATGGCAAAGAAATAATGACTGACATTTTTCTAGAAGTAAATATGGAGAAATTCACTTTTCCTGATATTGAACATACTATAAATTATGTTTTTAAAACTTGGTATAGTTGCAGGGGTATACAAATAGACCATGAAGCAAAATTAAAAACTCTGAAATAGATTCATGCTTGCTTGTATGAAAACTTGACATATGATTGAGAAGGTTTTTCAGATCTGTGGGGAACGGACAGACCGCACCAGAATGATGTGACAATTATTATCCATCAAATTATGGAGAAATCACCCAGATCATGTGATAACAATTACTTAACTGTCTTGAAAAAAGAAGAATCTGGATCCATGGCTAACAAAATGCCTAAAAATATATTCTAATGAATAAAAGCAACAAAGATAATCATACTTATTATGAATTTAACTACTATTTTGAGAAGACAGGGAAACATATAAAGAATCATATAAAATATACCAAGGGAGCTCACCTGAGGTGGGTGAGGTGTAAATGTCACCTAAAGTAAGATTTCAAGGTTGATGGACTTTAAGGGATCATGGAAGGTGCAGTGGTGGTGTTTCAGGAAGAGGGACCAGGAAGTGCAGAGCTCTAAGTGGGAAAAGCACAACATACACGGATCAGAACAGAGTTCCCCAATGGTTAACTTGCATTTCTTTGATTTCTAATACTTTTCATATGCTTATGAGTCATTTATATTTCTTTTTTGATACTGATACGTCTCCTTATAATCCTGCTCATTTTCTTATACTTAAAGCATGAGACAAACATTGAATATAACTGTCAAATATTAGAAGAAATGGGTTTTCTTGAGAGTTCAGGGTTCACCTCTAGAGATACCAGGACACTGGTGGCGTCACTCATATCTCCAAAAGGAGAGGATCTGTAAGAGAAGACGGGTTCCCAAAACTCAAACAAGTCACCGGGAGGGGGTGGTCACCAAATTAAAAAAACAAATCAGCTTGAAATGCGAGGTATATATGTGAGGGTCAGAATGTTGTTCAGAGCTAGAACAAGGTAAAACGTGGTGAATTTGTTCAAATGTTAGTCTTACCAATGTGTTAGCCATTATTGTCTCTGTATTATTCTGAAGTGCTTGTTTTGGTGACATAAGTGCATTATGTAAAAGAAGATTCAGTGTTGTATGATCAGAGTTGAATTTCACTATTAACTCTGCCCTTGTGTCCTCTGTAATCTCAGTGGCACACCTGTTCAGGGCACGATGTTCAGGTGTCCTGTGTGTGCTCCAGGACAGACCCTATGGTAAGCAGTCGGAAAACAAGGCTTGTGCAGCCCTCAGCTGGAGCTTGACCTCTCCTGGTAAAGAGAAGATTCTCAATATATTTATGGTAAATGAATTAGTATTAGATGGATTGAAATAATAATACCAATAGATCATACATTTCTTAGGAAAGACTAAACTGAGTAAGAGATTATGTATGTTCATAAAATGATGTATATGTGTGTGTGTGTGTGTGTGTGTGTGTGTGTATAGACAGAGAAACAGAGAGACAGTCATATTTAAAATAAATACATAAAACTCACATATACTCTTCCAGCCAACAAGAGCATTTAGAACAGAAAGGAGAGTTTTACTCCCAGATCTGATGTGGCATAAGTAAACCCAGGTATGCCAATATTTATGCACTAGCTAATTTATTTGTTAGATGTTGATGTAAGATTGTGAGGAATATACCTGGAATAGTTTTGTGTTTTTATTTATATTGACATGACACTAACATGGTGACTTATTCACAAGGTTATTATGAAAATTTAAAATGACAAATGCTCTGGCCTTTAATAATCTCTTAATATATAGTAGCTGTGATTATCTCTTATTCCTTGCTACATGCCACAAATACCTCTCAAATTTCCCCAGCCTCTGAGAAAATGTACCATTCCACGTAGGCTTGGGAGGATGATCCCAAGCCTCACTTCCTGGCCATGTCCTCTGCCCAAGAATCTCCTTCAAAAAACTATAGACCCAATATTTGTTTCATCTTTAAGTTCATATGTTGAATCCTAATGCCCGATGTGATGATATTAGGAGGTGGACCTTTGGGGTGATTAGCTCATAAGAGTGAAGTCGTCAAGAATGGAATCAGTGCCCTTATAAGAGACCCCAGAGAGTTCCCTCACCCCTTCTGCCATGTGAGGACACAGTGAACCAGTAAGTAGGTCCTTTCCAGACACCAAACCTTTGTGTACCTTGATCTTGGACATCTCAGCATCCAGAACTGTAAGAAATAAAATTCTGTTATTTATAAGCCACCCAGTACATGGTATTTTGTTATAGCAGCTGAAAGGACTAAGGCACCATTAAAATGTACAGAACAAATGATAAAAGTAGAATTTGACCATATTTTTCAAAATTTCTAATCTGTACCACTGCACGTAAATATAAAAACAGTCCATGAAAACAACTAATCAATATCAATCTAAGAAAGAAACAGAAAATTTTATCTGAGCCAACCTGAGGAGTCTATCCCAGGAGACAGTCCTTCAGAAAGCTCTGAGGACTGTTCCACTCATTAGAGGTCAAAGCACAGTTATATACATTTTGGACAAAGTGTTATACATCAAATGACATAATGACAGTTTATACAATCCAGATCTGCATGTGGAAAGTGAGTCCTGGGTCATCGTGACCCTTGACAGGATTAAGGAGGAAGGCTATCTCCTAAGGGGTTGTGACCCTTGATGAGACTAAGAAAGAAGGTTATCTCCCAAGGAGGTCTGGTTAATGTAGATGCACAACCCACACTAAAGGGGAGAGAGGAGGTCCAATCAGGCAGAGAAAATTTTTATGTTTAAATTTTTCATGTTTTTCCATAAAATATGAATTTTATTTCATCAAAACTAGTATGTTTACACTTTCTTAGATTTATAGTTTTATAGACTGATCTGAATCCTTGTTTGGTAGTCTATGTTGTCATCAGTAGGTACATTTTTGACTAATCTAATACTAAAGTTCTATCAGTTCCAGAAAAACCCTCAACCACAGCATTAAAGGAAGTACAAGTATCTATCATGTGCTTTTTAAAAGAATCTTTTTATAACATGAAGTAGATTGGGGTAGTTATTGTTATCATATACTCAGAATGACTGAAAAATCAGAGGCTCTAAAGAATATAAATCCATGCCTTCCATGAGATCACTCAACTAATATATTTTGTGATTCTATATCCCGTGCTAAATTTGCTTGTAAATAATTCAGCCTTTTAAAGAATGTTTGTACAAATGTAAAGTTGCAGAACCAAGTCTTAATCATGCATTCACGCTATCTGCCCTTGATTGGTTGGGTAAAAAGGGGGGAGAGAACACGAACATTTCAGAACTGGAACTTAGAGAATTAGTTTAGTACCATTATTTGAATAATTAGATCTCCTGCCAGCACTGTGTTGATTGATGAGCAAATGTGGCCTAGACAGCTCCTGGGTGAATCAATAAAAACTCTTTTTTTTAAGGAAGCAGTACAAAGTCACTGCAGTCGGGCCAAGCAGAGGAATCAGTAGCATCATTCCAGGAAGGTTAGAGCTCCCGGCTCAGAACCCTTCACCAGCAGGAGCACCAAGGAGAACAAGGCTGCCCCTTCAGGCAGCATGACTCTCCCCGTTCAGGCCCAGCCCTTTCTGCACACAGCTGGAGTTGACCATGACGGTGCATTGTCCAGACACGTGCTGGAGGCCACCTCATCAACCCAGGAGGGCCTCATCCGTGGTGGGCGTATCCAGGGCACCACCTCAATGCTGGAGTAGGGAGCACAGAACAGCCAAGTCTGCACCACCTTCTCCAAAGCACTGCTGAACTCGGGACCCTTGGACCAGCTGCAGTTTCTTATTTTTTGCTTCTCAGTACAATCTCTTCAAGGGAATGATACATTCGAATGTGCTCATTTTAAAAATTCCCTTTACTTGGTATTTATAGCTTCTAATACACTGCCTCCATAAGTGGCAGCACACAAACAAGTTTTACCTCATGTGCCTGTTAATTGACTGGAAGGGTCCTCAGTTAAGACATAAGCCATTTCTTGTTCATAACTTCACATTGTACCTGGAAGCACTTGGAAATACCGAGGTCTGCCAGTCAAACCATTTTCAAATGGTAACTCATAAATCATGTATCTTGGCACACTCTGAAGACCTTATTTGCAGAATCAGCAGTGCTTCCTGAAAAAGTATTACAAAGCCACAGTTTGCCACATTCATCCAAGTTAGTTTATTGAGCCTGTTATTGGCAGTAATGTGATACTGATTACTAGCTATAACAATCCTGATACTAACCCCAAACTTACTTTCCCTCCTGTCTTCCCTTTGTCTATATAAGTACCTCAACGTCATAGAATTATACTATTCTTTTAAAATATTTAATACCGTACCCAATCTTTACCATATAAAAGCACTTCTTTTTGTAAAACAAGTGTTCTGAGACTAAGAACTCCTGACACACAAAATTTGTAACTTTGGGTCTTAAGAAAAATGTAGGTGACTTAGTTGCTTATTGAACATATTATCTCACAAAATATTTCAAGATGCCTGTAAGGATTATTTCAAACAACTCAATACATTTTCAAGATAGCCAGAATCGACTGCCAATCTTTGATTTTATGTTAAATGTAGAAAGCCCGAATAATGATTGTTTGTTCTAATATATTGTTCAAATGATTAAAAATTGGGAATAATGAGCCTCTTGTATAATCATGCCTTTTTCTAAATTGTAGGAGAATGTTTTCCTTTCATGCCCAATGCAAATGTGTCGACATTTGTAAATAAGAAATGAATTTCAGAGATCTCTTCTTAGGAGCATGTAAAATAGTCCTCGTTGTATTTAGGTGTATGTACAATTATTTTCTCTGTTAGCAGATCAGAAAGCAATCCATACCTCAGTGGGATAAACACACACCGTGAGTTAGCAGACTGTGGTTTATAGCAGTGATCAGGAGGACAGCAGGGCATTTAATACAATGCCTCAAAGCATCAGCTAGAAAGCAGTTAGCAATGTCGCAGCTTGCACAGAGAGGAGATATACTCAGGTAGCTGATGAAATATACCTGGCCCAGAAAAATAACAAAAGATTAACAAAGCACATATGTCAAGGAACTGCTTCTGGCAACTATCCAAGGTCACTAGGTGACCACTATCAGCAGTGTTGACATGTGGCCCCCATCCTTATCCCCAAGTACCAGTGAGTATTATGGCAGGAATACTATCCCGACCCCCTTACGAACACCTAGCAAAGAATAGTTCTTTAAGTTTAATAGAAAACATATAGTCATTATGTGCCATGCATTCAAAGTTAAGATTGTGTAAGTCTTAGGAAAAACTTGGCTATTGGGGGAAGCATTTATTCTTTGCCTTAATTCACCAGGCCATGAAGATTAGAAATGGGGTGTCCCTGCTACCTTAGATTCCAGAGTTTCTGTAGCATCCACTGCCTGATATTCGTGGCTGCAATGAAATCAAAGTGAGTGCCTTAATGACCACACCACTAAAACTCTGGGGTTGTTCAGATTATGATACATCATCTAAAGGGGAGAACGCTGCTCCTCCCATCCCTGGGACAACTATATACTTCTTTCTTTGACATAATTTCTTGATCACTTTTTGTTTTTAAGATTCTGGTAGGCTGTTGGCAGAGTCTTATTTGTTTTTCTCCCCAGCAAACAAACTTTTCATGTGGAAGAACCCAACCCCTACTAGCAGCTTATTTTCTAACTTTTCTATAAAAATGTAGAGTATTCTCCTAATTTTCAAGGAAAATATTAATGGGGTAAATGCATTGCTTCATATGAGTTTGAATGTGTTATTCATTTTAAAATGTTACTATATCAAACTTTTACTGAATTCTTCTTTTATTCATACTTGGAAAATAACATAAAGGCAGATTTAACGAGTGTGGGGTTCTGAAAAGAGGATTATATTGATAATGACATTCAACTTCTTAAGTTTGTGAAGGCAGAGTTCATGAACACTGCATATTCAAACACCAAAATTGTCTAGAATAAAGTTTTGCACATGTGAAAATGTCAGCCTCTGTCAACAATAAAACTAAGCAAGTGTTATTTTCATTCATTCATTCATTCATTGAGTGCTTACTGAACATCAAATATAAGACAGGTACTCTGATCTGGTGAAAAGCAGTGGATAGAATATAATAATTCCTTGCTTCCAGGGATTTTACAATCACATGGGAAATAGGTTCTACAGTAGTTAATGTTTACTGTGTGCATACTTTGTGCCAAGCACAGTTTTTAACATTGTATAAGTTACTAACTCATTTAATTCTCACAACAGCAATATGAGATGAGGACCATTTTATCATTGATTCTCAGTGAAGAAAAACAAATATACAGAACAGATATGTAACCTGTCCAAACTAATGAGTGACGGAGCACAGCTTTCCATCCAGGCGCCTGACTTCTGAGCCTGACTGCCAACCCACTGCTCTCTAGTGCCTGTTCTTTAAAAAAAAAAAAAAAAAAAAAAAAAAAACTGCTCACCTACCTGTAGGGTTTCCCCTGGTGTTTGGTAATGGGAGCTTTATCTGCTGAAGTGTATGAATAGTGTTACATTTCGTCTGTTGCAGGTTTTAATGGCACATAAGGGGTTACAGATATGAACAGAGGGAAGTACTGAAAACTTTTTTTTTTTTTAGCCAACAGGGTATGTGTGTTTGATGTGTTGATTGCAATGCTAGGGCAAACTTCATAGCAGGAAGTTAGCAAGATCTATGATGCTGCTCATAAGAGTTGCAACCTTGTGAGTGCCAATCAAGCTTTGTGCTCAGAATGGCTAGAAGATATTGGCTAAAGAATATGGTCTTGACCTCTACCATCAAGGAGCAGCTGATCTGAAAGACAGCAGAATATGAACATTTTCTTTGGATAAAGCATCACCTTCAGCCAAGTGAGGGTCTCTGAGCAGGGATACTGGACAAACATTCTTTTTTCCTAACTTTTGATGGGAATGAATTGCTACTGAATTATAACATTTTTAAAGCCTTGCTCTTAACTCAATTTTCTTTTATGCAGTGCATTTTCATAATTAAGGGAGGCATCTTGAGGATTGAAGAAACATAAGTTTCTCTTTCCCATCTTTATGCCCTAGAGAGATATATCTGCTGTCAGATTCCAGAGTAAATATCAGTCATCTGAAACCTTTTTGGGGACCACAAAGCTACTATTGCACCAATATACTCTTTTATGATACTTTAGGAACTACTTTAAGGCAAGGGTAATAAAAACTCCAGCAAGAAATTAGCATTGTGTAGGCATGTCTTTTAAAGCATAGTCTCTCACAATGAGGATGCAGTCCCTGGTGGGTGACAAGGAGATCCCAGGGGGCTTGTGGCACAGTGAGCGAAGTGCTCAGAATGTCAGTCTGAAACTTAATCCTCTGTGGACTCAACGTCCCACCTCCAACGTCCTTGGCAAATATAACTCCCAGACTAATTGTCAATGACGACTTTCCTCCATAAAATATCCGTATCATTATCTGACTCCTGCATGCCTTCATGACTTATTGTCTCTGACATCCACTTAGCTGGACCACAAGCTCTGTGAGGGTATGGGTTTCATAAACATTTATTTTTTTTTAAAAAAAGGGGGAGGTTTAATAATTTTTCTGTGTTCTTTTTTACCTGGGGTGTTTTGCACAAGAAATCACCGATGCTTTCTGCTAGGCAGTGGCTAGATCTGCTTGGATGTCGGTCCCAGAGGCACCCCATCCATATTATCAGGATGCAGCCAAAGCAGTTAGTTCACCCCTGACGACTTACAGCTGCCAAGGGAACTAGGCGGCGAGAGCATCGTTTCTAAACAATTTTACCTCCGTGAACTCTTGTCTCTAAATAGATGATCATGGTCTGTAACTTCTAACTTTGCAACAGAATTGATTAACACTCACTTTGGGTGCACCAAATTATAATCTTTTTTTTATTATTGTATGATTCCATTTTTTTTTTTGAATTTTAGAATTTTATTTTTTTTTAATACAGCAGGTTCTTTATTAGTTATCCATTTTATACATATTAGTGTATACATGTCAATCCCAATCTCCCATTTCATCCCACCACCACCCCCCTCCCCCGTTACTTTCCCCCTTTGGTGTCCATACATTTGTTCTCTACATCTGTGTCTCTATTTCAATGGATCTAGAGACTGTCATACAGAGTGAAGTAAGTCAGAAAGAGAAAAACAAATACTGTATATTAACACATATATGTGGAACCTAGAAAAATGGTACAGATGAACTGGTTTGCAGGGAAGGAATAGAGACACCAAATTATAATCTTTACCGCAGGTTTTATCAGCATCTGACTTGCTGTTAGCCGGACTGTCATGGGACTTCTAAGTTTCAGAGACTAATTGCACGGAAACATTTAATATATCAATTACCTTGAGTTAATTTACCTAAATATATCACACTTTTAAAGTGTAACTGAACAGAAACATACTTCTCAAACTTTGAAAATGTGAAAGTCCTCAAATGTTTACAAGTGAGAAAATAGGGGGCTTTGTATGGAAAGCTCTAATTTACGTTTAAAACAGCATCTGAGGGAGGGTGGGAGGGAGATGCAGAGGGAGGGGATATGTGGATGTATGTACACGTATAGCTGATTCACTTTGTTATACAGCAGAAACTAACACACCATTGTAAAGCAGTTATACTCCAATAAAGATGTTAAAAAAATAAAAATAAAATAAAATAAAATGGCATCTGTTAAGAGTGCTGATAAAATAACTATAAAAACAGCAAAGAGAAAAAAGTTTGAAGTTATAATACCATGGGAAAGTAGCGTTAACTGTTGATGGGGTGATGCAAAGATTTTTCTGTGGGTGATCAGTATTTTCCATATTTGCACACATCCAACAGAAATAGACCACCTCTCTCAATGACCAAAGCCTAACACTTAAAAAAAAAAAATTAGTGGTCATTAGCATGTTATTTTAATGGAATCTGTGCAGAAAAGAGTTAACATAACAGGCTTGAGACTGCTATCCTTATACTACTGTATATAAAATAGATAACTAACAAGAACTTACTGTATAGCACAGGGAAGTCTACTTAATACTCTGTGATGGTCTGTATGGGAAAAGAATCTAAAAAAGAGTGGATATATGTATATGTATAACTGATTCACTTTGGTGTACACCTGAAACTAACACAACATTGTAAATCAACTATACCCCAATAAATTTTTTTTTTTAAAGTCTTAATTGCCAGTAGGGTCCTGGGTTAAAATCTGTGAATTTGAGTGGTTTGCATTTTCCTACACTGATGTAAAACTTTCCCTAAGTGATAAGACAGCTCACTGTGCATACATTGTGTACACAACATAGTTTATAGTGAAAACTGCCTTTCTTCTTCTGGAGTCTGGAAGTTTGCTACATGCTAGGCAGAGGGACATTACATAAGCAGTCCCCAGGAAAAATCTTGGGCACTGAGCCTCTAATGAACTTCCCTGGTAGATAGCACTTCATACACATTGTCTGTTTCTGGAGGAATTGCATGCATTCTGTGTGACTCCCTGGGAGAGGACTCTTGGAAACTGGCTCTTGGTTTCCTCTGGACTTTTACCCCATGTACCATTTCCCTTTGCTTATTTTCCCTTTTGCTGGAATAAATCTTAGTTGTAAATACAATTGAAAATAAAAGGCGTGGAAACATCTTTTGAAAATTGCTTTTGAGGCCACTGCTTTTTATGGTCTTCAATGTTTTATATGAAGAGTCGTACACATTTTCTTTGAATTTCATGTAGGAAAAAATGTTTCTTTCTCCAATGTGTTAGCATGTTTTTCTTTATTGGACAATGACAGCTATTTACCCATTTGTGTTTCTCACTTGCCTGTATTTTTTTTTTAAATCAAGATACAATGGTATTAAATATGTTCAAGGTGTACAACAGAATGATTTGATATATTTATATGTTGCAAAATGATTAACGAAATAAGTTTAGTTAGCATGTATCACCACACACGGTTACAATTTTTTTCTTGTGATGAGAACTTTTAAGATCTACTTTCTTAGCAACTTAAATAGACAATACAGTATTGTTAGCTATAGTCACCAAGGTGTACATTACTACCCATGACTTTTTAATCTCATAACTGGAAGTTTGTACCTTCAGACCACTTTCACTTATTTTGCCCAATCCCCAATCCCTGCCTCTGGCAGCCATGAATCTGTTGTCTGTATCAACAAGCTCAAGCTCGTGGGGTTTTGTTTTGTGTTTTAGATTCCACATGCAAGTGAGATCATACAGTATTTGTTTTACTCTGTCTGACTTATTTTACCTAGCATAATGCCCTCATGGTCCATTCTTGCTGTCTGTAAATGGCAAGATCTTCTTCTATGTCTGCATAGTATTCCATTATTCCATGGAGAAAATAAAATCTAGACCAAATTAGCTCTTGAATTCATTTAGTCAGATATATATTAGATAGATGGATAAATAGATAGATAGATAGATAGATAGATAATCACATTTTATTTATCATTTTATCCATTGATGAATACTTAGGTACTTAGGTTGTTTCCACATCTTGGCTGCTGTAGGTAATGCTGCAATGAGCATGGGGGTGCAGATATCTTTCTGAGACAGTGATTTAATTTCCTTTGGTTAAATACCCAGGAGTGGAACTACTCAATCATATGGTAGTTCTATTTTTAATTTTTTGAGGAATGTCCATACTGTTTTTCACAGTGGCTGCACCAGTTTTACATTCCCACCAATGGTGCACAAGGGTTCATTTTTCACCAAGTCCTCACCAGTACTTATTATTTCTTGTCTTTTCTATAATAGCATTTTAACAGATGTGAGGTGATATCTCATTGTGGTTTTGATTTACATTTCCCTGATGATTAGTGATGTCTGGCACCTTTCCATGTACCTGTTGGCCATCCATATGTCTTCTTCAGAAAAATTTCTATTCAATTCCTCTGCCTATTTTTAAAATCAGATTGTCATTGCCATTGTTTTTTCTATTAAGTTATATGAGTATTTATATATTTTGCATATTAGCCCCTTATCCGATATAAAATTTCCAAGTATTTTCTTCCATTCCATATATTGCATTTTCATTTTGTTCATGATTTGATGATTTCCTTTACTGTACAAAAGGTTTTTTGTTTGTTCATTTGTTTTAGTTCAATGTAATCCCACTCATTTGTAGCTTTTTCTTTTGTTGTCAGATCTAAAAAATCATCTCCAAGATCCATGTCAAGGTTCTAACCATCTATGTTTTCTTTTATGAAATGAGAATGTTTGGGATAGCCTATTTTGAACAATGAACAAGATACATAATCAAATGGAACATGGTTACCTAACATACAAACCATAACAGCTTGAGCAAACAAGCTCTTGAATTCATTTAGTTAGTTGGCATTGGTCTAGACATGCCTAGAAATCAAAACCCAACACTTGGCTGTTAGAAACGCAGACAGCCTGTGACCATGTCTGGCTTCTCACCAGGGTCTTATCTAAAACAGTCCAAGGAAAGCCAAAACAACCACTTGAAATGCATATATAACAATGATGACAAATGTTTTCAAGTATTTACTCTGTGCCAGGGTTTATTCTAAGTACTTTGTTGCTCTTCTGTTTCCATGCCAATAATAAGACATTTATTTCTTAGGCTACCTTCTTAACATCTTGGTATAGGTGGATGTTCTCAAGATGGATTTCAACTTCTTTACTAATAACTAGTACTATTCTGTTCATAGCACTTGCCAAACACCATTTGTATGTTTGAATAGTACGCCAGAAGAATTGGTAAACAAATAGAGACTTTTATTTTTCATGAAAGTGACCTCCATAAAGCAACATAATGACCTTTTTTTTTTCCCTTACCCAGAAGCTTATGTTTTACTTTTTCACATTTCCAGAATCCTTGAGTAATGAGTTACAGAAAATTTCTTTTTTTAATTAGAAGCATCATAAGCCATCCTGTGATAAACATTATCACATACCATTAAACTCATTTCTAGAGCATTTTCCTGGGTAAAGCAGACTTTACAATTTGGAATATACTCTATGGCTTCACTGATAAAAAATTTGTTCAAAGAAAAGAAAATGTTAGGAAATACACCTAAATATATAAAACATATCTCTGTCAATAAAAGAAAGCAATTTTTATAAAAGTTCCCATTATTTGAGGTAGTTTCTAAAATAGGTTCAAGAAAGCACAACCATCCATCTTGCAAAGGTCCAATGTCTTTGAGTCACTTCTGATGGGAGCGTCACCAACTTGAAATGTTTTAGATAAAGACTGTTGCTCCCTGGTGGAATTCTAGTCACCAAATCAGGATGAGGTGTCTTTAGGAGAGATGCCTTACCCTCTAATATGCTCCAAGTTACCCTACACTTTAACTGGTGTGCTTTGCTTCAGTTTGGTGCCCAGCCTCCATATTCCCTCAACGACCTTTGCCTACAGGGATCGTAAAGGCCTCACTACTTATTAATTCCAACTGCTGTAGTTCAACTCATACACTAAAGGCTATTTCATTTAAAAGACTTGAGCTTATTAATTGTAGAATGTAGGTACTGAGTATTATGCCAAGTTTTTCTTGATTCTTGAACTTTGGACATTCAAGAATGGCAATTTAAAAATCAATATGGGTTTAGGGATATTAACCAAATTAACGTTGCACTCCTGTTCACACCCTGCCTTTAATGAGTCTTTTTTATTTTCAACAAGACTGAGCATTATAATTATTTATGCCTCAATCAGTCAGATAAAGCCAATTGCTTTTGTTCTATTAGACTGTGTGTTTGATTCAAATTGCATGTCTAATATATCATGCACCTGGAGTTGAGTTACAGAATAAAAGGCAGCCACATTTCCTATTCCACAGTTTCCTGAAATCCTATTTACTTTTAAACTTTACTGTTTTTCTCAAGATATCCTCCTAACATCAATATTCTGTGGAAAGCCACAGATTTTGTTTTATTTCAGAGTCTTTTGCTAACTTCCTGAAGTGATTGTGATAAAGAGTAAAGCATGTGAAATGTCTGCTAAGTGGTTAGTATAAGCGCACAACTGCTACCTCTCCACTGCAGTGGGACAACGTAAGGTTCAAGGAGATTTTGCCCCTGACTTTCAAATGTTTATAATATTTAAAGATCTTATTTTTTCAATATAGGGTTAAAGCTGTAACTACTTAATTTCATCCAGAATCTATAAAGAGCCAAGGATTTAATCAATTGAGATTGATTTGATCTCCAACACAATCCAGTAATAACTTCTATGAAATGTTAATTAAAAAGAAGAAAATGTAACATTTATTATTTATTATTTACTGTTCAAATATTCTTTAGACAGCTGATTGGAAAAAAGTCCTTGTTTCTATATTTTTCATCTTGAAGTAAAACAAATGCAAAATTTTCGAGACATTATCTTAATATGTCGGTCATGTTACAGTTCTGACAAAGGCACAAGACAGACAACTTAGGGGGAATTGGACCCTACTTGATTTAAGTCATCACTTTACTAATTGAGTCAAGGGTCTAATATTCAGGACAATATTGTACAGTTAATCTTCCCTCTTTACTCAATTATTAATCAGAAATAGATTTCCCTTTCCTGATATTAAACCTCTAAGAGCAAAAGTGTTGTTACTGGATAAAATTGAAAGACTATTTTGACACATTTTAAATGTGATAAATCTCACATCATGATGTCTAGTCTTATTCTTAGCTAATTTTTAAGTGGCTTTTATCATAATCATATGAACACACACAAGCACACACACATGCACACATACGTGCTCTTACACACACAGACACACACATAAAAAAATCTGCAACCATAGATTTCAACCCTTGCTATTTCTGGATGCAGTATTCCCTTTTGCAGAAACCTTCTTTATTTTTATTTAACCCATCTGGGCTTTTTCTGTTATTATCACTAGAGGATTTTGACAACAGAGTTAAGCACCTGAGAACTTTTTCTCTTCTTTTGGTTTGAAAATAGGTATTATTCTCTGAAGTTGTAACAAAATTGAATGAGAGGGCTAAAATTCAGAAGTTTTACAACTCATCCACATATTAGAATCATGCAGGGGAGCTTTTAAACCATCCTAATTGGGAGGTACTCTGAGAGATGTTGATTGCATAGGTGTGGGGTGGTGTGTTGTCTGATGTTTCCAGAGAAACACATAGAGAAAGAGACTTATTATAAGAAAGTGGATTGCACAATAATGAAGGCTGGCAAGTTCAAAACCAGTGGTGTGGGCGGCAGGCTGGGGATCCAGGAAAGATGAGGAGGTGGCTGAAGTCTGAAGGTTGTCTTCTTCAGAATTCCCTCTTGCTTTGGTAGGCTGTTTTTTTATTCTACTCAGACCTTCAGCTGATTGTATGAGGCACACACACATTATGGAGAGCAAACTATTTATTCAAAATTCACCAATTTAAATGTCAATCTCCTCCAAAAACACTCTCCAAATTGACACATAAAATGAACAATCACAAGTCCACCCCTTTTCAACTTGGCATCTCTATGAATCTCCTTAAACAATACTTAATTTCCAGATGGAGATGATGAAAAGATCATGACACAACTATTCAGCATATAAGCAAAAACACAATAACCTTTTCCCCAGGAAAGGATTCATTTAGTCTTCTTGACCTTCATTACCTAAATACTAAGATGTAAGTTAATAATATACTTAAATACTATGACATTATGATACAGAGTCAATATGTCTTATGTTACAAAGAAGATAAGAAGGGGAAGGAAACAAAGACTATCAATACGTGTATGTGTATATATATATATATATATATATATATATATATATATATATATATGTATATAAAGGAGCGAATACTCATGACAATTACAGTCTTTGTCCTTGTAACTGGTCTTATGATTGTAGCCAGTATTCATAACTACCTTCTCAAATACCCCTTCTGAATTTCCTTTGCCTTTACCTCAGCAAGCACCTCAGCCAGTTGTGGGTTTTTTGCCTGGTGAGTTACCCCAACTTAATTCCTGTAGAGTCTGGGCCATTAGTAGTCCTGCTTGGATTGGTTTGTTGTAGATTTCCATTGACTTTAATCACAGGGCATGGTGATACAGAGATACTCTTAAGAAATCTCCTGTATTCCAGACATACTGTTCTTGACCTCCACTGGGCTGGAGTAGCAGCCCAGTTTCCCCTTGGGAGTCAGGATCAACCATCCCAGCCAGCACAGTAACTCCTCCTTTGCCTGTTGATGTAGAGACATGAGACGTTCAAAATGACCAGATGGCCATCTTAACTTTCAGCTCCATAGACTCATTGTGTCTCCTGGTAAAAACATTCCTCCCTTTGGAATTAAATCTAGGCCATCAGAGTGTAATATGACAGGAATAGGAAACAAAAATTTTGCTAGTAAGTCATTAGAGGTAATAATGAATGGTATCACTCCCTCTTACATCCCTTGATCTTGGACCAGTGAATTCTGGCTATGGAAGAAACAGCACCATACATATTGGACAATGGTTCAGAACATGCACAATCTCCTGGAGAACCTGCCCTAGCCCTGCAAGTTATTGTCATCTAGATAGCACTGTAACTGAGTCTCCAAGAGCTTATTCCACTATTCTATCAAGCCAGCTGCTTCAAGATGGCGGGGAACATGGTAAGACCAGTGAATTCCATGAGAATGAGCCCCTTGCTATGTCGTGAGTTCCTTAATCAGAATAAATGCTGTATGGAATGTCATGATGGTGAATAAGGCATTCTGTGAGTGTCTGGATGTACTGCCTGGAGGGTAGTCTTGGAAGAAGCATTTTGTGCAGAAAAGGCAAATTTGTATCCAGAGTAAGTGTCTATTCAAGTAAAAACAAAATGTTGCTGTTCCATGGTGGGAGTAGTCCAGTGTAATCAATCTGCCACCAAGTGGCTGGCTGATCACCCTGAGGAATGGTGTCTGTGTTAGGGGAAAAAAAAGAAAAAAACTAATGTGTCCCTACGGTGTTTCTCTTTATTCTCTCACTATACCACACTCACAACAATTCTGAGACTTCTTGTCACCAAATGAGTGCGATTCTTTCCCCCCACACCAAGCCATTCTCTCTATGACACCATCTGGGTGTCTTAGAATTGGACTCAGTTCTGATACTATGTACCTGGAGAAAGCATCAGACCCCACAGGTTAAGGGCTCAAGTCCCACAAGCCCAACTTCAGATGCCAGTCACAAGTAGTAGGTCCCCAGGATCTACAACTCTGTCCGACTTGGCTACAAACTGGAGGTTCCCATGACCTCCTTCTCCATGGATTCAATTATTTGCTAGAGTGGCTCACAGAACTCTGGTAAATACTTACATTTACTAGTTTATTAAAGGCTATGATAAAGGATACAGTTGAACAGCCAGATGAAGAGATACATAGGGTGAGATCTGAGAGGGTCTTCGGGCACCGTGAACTTCTGTCCCTGTGGAGCTGGCGTCTATCACCCTTCTGGAGTGAATGTGTTTACAACATGGAAGGTCTCTGAACTCCATATTATTGGGGTTTTGATGGAGGCTCCCTCACGTGGGCATGATCAATTGTTAACTCCCTTTCCAGCCTCTCTCCCCTCTCTAGAGAAGTGTGTATGTGGTGGAGGGGAGCCTGAAAATTCTAAGCTTCTAATTATGGCTTAATCTTTCTGGTGACCAGCCCCCATCCAGAAGCCATCCAGGAACACACCCAGAACCACCTCATTAGAACACAAGATGCTCCCAGTACTTTTATCACTTAGGAATTTATAAGGGGTTTAGGAGCTCTGTGCCAGGAACCAGGGGTAGAGACTAACATATATTAATATATTATCTATTATCTCATAGTGCCATATCGGAGACTCAGTCTTGGTCTCAGCTGCCGGCTGATTGGCTGTTCACCAGTGGCCATAACCAGATCAGCCTGGGTGAGTAGAAGTCCATGTTGCTGAGCCCATCTAACTTCCATCCCTGCCACCATGGCCACTTGGTTCATGTCCTTGGGTAATGACTGGCGTGGCCGGGGAAAGAGGCTTACTGGTAATAGGTTATCCTATCCACTCATTACTAAAATCCTCCCTTGCTGAGACCACCCTTTGGTGAGCATCGACATGGGACACAAATGTCTTCACATTTTCCCTGTTCAGAGATGTCTGTCCATATACCTTTTTCCCAAAATTTCATGTCACCAATCTTCCAATTACATTCCTTCTAAATTTCTGACTCTTCAGCCAAACCATTGCCCACCACCCTTGAAATTGTATATAATCACAAATCTGGTAATCTGTCCTTCCAAGCAAAATAAGTAGCCAGGTGCACTCCTTGATGTTCTGCCCACTGAGAGGAATTCCCTTCACCACTGTCCTTCCGGGATGTCCCAGAGAGGGGCTGAGTGCTGCAGCTGTCCATCTGTGAACTAGGTCTCAGTCTTCTGTTCCTCTGCCAGCTGATCATAAGGAACTCCCCACGGGGCCAGAGATGCAGAATGGGAGAGAAGGCAGTGTAGCAGGGAGTGGTGACCATGTGTATTTGGGCCACTTCTGCATGTGCCTTATCTGTGTTTTCAGAGTCTGCTTGTGTCTGATCTCACTTATATACCACTTCCATTTGGTGATGGATGGCTGCTGTGGGCAACCAATATTACAGCTTGGTGGGTCAGATAACACCCAGTTCATGATCGGCAGCTCAGGTCACATGGTAATGCAGTGGCCAGAGAGTGAGCATCAGTCTTTACCAAGGCCCAGTAGTAGGTCAAGATCTGTGTCTCAAAAGGTCAATTATCTCCAGAGGATGCAACACTTTGCTTCAAAATTCTAAGGGTCTTCACTGTGATTTACCTGTACTGTAAGTCCCCTACATACAAACCTTCAAGTTGCGAACTTCCAAAGATGCGAACATGTTTACATGTCCAACCACCTAAGTTAGTTCAAGTGTCTGGTGTACATTGTCACGTGCGTGCATCCTCTACAAGTGGTTATGTTTTTGTGTACTTTACTGTACAGTACTGTATAGAGTATAGTAGTATAGTACCTTTATTTCAAGTCCAGGACCTCTGGAAGCAAGTGTAAACGCAGCAGTGGTAGCTGGTACTACTGTACTTTTCAAGGCACTGTACTATAAGATTAAAAATGTTTTCTTATCTTTTGTGTTTGCTTGTTTTAATGTATTTGTGTGAAAAGTATTGTAAACCTATTACATTACAGTACTATATAGTCAATTATGTTAGTTGGGTACCTAGGCTAACTTTGTTGAACTTACGACCAAATTGGACTTATGAACATGCTCTTGGAACAGAAATTGTTCATATGTAGGGGACTTTCTGTGGGGGCTGCCAAAGGATTCAAGCATGTCCTCCTCTCTAGGTGACACTTCGAGCACTATTGGATCTGCTGGATCACATGGCACAAGTAGCAGAGCAACTTTCACAGTGATCAGGGCCTGTTGCAGAGCCTGATGTTCTGTTGTTCTGAGCCCTACTCAACTAGCAGCTTTCCAGGTCACTCAGTAAATGGAGTAACACCCAAAAATGAGGAATACGTTGCCTCCAAAATCCAAACTAACATGCTATGTGGACATCCTCACATCACTGGACCCCTAGAAATTTTACTGAGGTAAAAGCACCCTGAATCTTATTCAGATTTACTTTACATCCTCTGACATGCAAATATCTTTCCAGTAAGTCTGGAGTAGTTGTTACTTCTTGCTCCCCACATCCAATCTGCGTAATGACATCAGTGTAATGCACCAGTGTGATGTCTCATAAAAGGGAAAGTTGATCAAGATCCCTATGAACTAAATTATAACACAGGGCTAGAACATTAATGTACCTCTGAGGTAGAACAGTGAGGATGTGTTGCTGGCCTTGCACTGAAGGCAAATGGCTTCTGATGGTCTTCATTAGCAGGGATGGAGAGAAGAACATTTCCCAGGTCAATAGCTGAGATCCAGGTACCAGAGGATGTGCTAATTTGCTCAAGCAAAAGAACAATACCTGGTATCAAGGATGCAATTGTAGTTACCACTCAATTAAGCTTATGCTAATCGATTGTCATTCTCCAAGATCGAGTTGTCCTCTGCATAAACCAAAAAGAGTTGAATGCAGGTGTGGTAGAAGTCACCACCCATGAATCTTTCTAGTCCTTGAGGGTGGAACTAACCTCTGCAATCCCTCAAGGAATGCAGTATTGCTTTTAGTTTACCATTTTCCTAGGTAGAAACAGTTCTAGTGGTTTCAACTAGACCTTTCCCACAGAAACAACCCTTGCTGTACATGTGAGATTTCTGCCAGCTGCTGAGTATTTCTATTCCAATTATTCATCTGTAACTAGAGAAATAACCACAGAATGAGTGGGGGGAGCCAGTGGGCCCACTGTACGATAGCCCTACACCAAAACTACATTGATTACCTGACATCCGTAAGTCCCTGCTTTGACTGGTAGACCACAGTGACATCTTGGGTTTTCTGAAATGAGTGTCAGTTCAGAGCTGGTGTCCAGTAGTCCTCCAAAGTTCTGATTACTTCCTTTTTCTCAATTCACAGTTACCCTGGTAAAAGGCCATAGGTCCCTTTGGAGAAGGCTGGGAGAATGACCAACAGTATAAACTTTTGGCAGCATATGAGGGTCCTTTCTTGAGGAGACCCATTCTCTCATCATTAAAAGGTTCTGGGTCTGTAAACTGGTTCAAGTTTGGGAAATGATTGAGAGGCTTTAACTCTTTGGCAGGTGAGGCTTTTGCTCACTCGACCTAGAACTTTTCTGCTTACACCGATGAAGTAAGAATTTAGTAGGCTTCCCATATATTTCACTTCTAGGAACACTATGATCAATTAGCTAACTCCCTAGGTCTGTGGGAGTCAGACTATCCTGATTGCTGCTTGACTCCACTCTCCATGGCAGTAACCATGCCCACCTTGTCTTTGGTGGTCAAGAACCACCACCACCACTTGGCCCCTGGGATCCAATCACTCCCACTGCATCTAGGGTTCCCAATTCAGTGTCCAAAGTTCCCACTATGAGATCTGGACCACAGAGAACAGCAATCACAGAGTAGTAAATTAAGTAGTTCCTCCTCATGGATCATATATTGTACCTCACTTTTAGAGTCCTGCTGAAAATTTAGTGAAAATATAAGTCTAGAAGTAAAGAGAAGTGGTGGACATGGATTCTGAGAAGAAGCAACATTATCTTGCAAGGCAATTGCCACACTGTAGCTTCCTTTATAGTTTCCTCTAGCAGTGGAGGGTGAATTTCCTCAGACAAGCATGGAGACTCTGCTTCTATTGGCAAAGGAGACCCATCAGGCCCTAGCGCCCACTTCCTCAGGGTGTCCCCTGGCGCCCCCATTCCAACTTCAGGATCCCATTCCTTCACAATCAATGCTGTAACTTTAACAGTAGACACTCTGACAGGGTAGGAATTTAATATGCCTTGTAAATCCTTCACTCAGGATGAGATGCTGGGTTTGGTTGTCAACAGTCTCAGCCCTAAGGTTACAGAAGACAAAGGTCTCTTTCAGGGCAGACATGGAAGATTTCGGATCATCTGTGCAGTGCTTGAGATGGGAATTTGAACCACTGAGATCATCCTTTCCTTTCCCTCCTTTCTCCAATGTCACGAGGTACAACCAGCCAATCTTTCTTTTTTTTTTTTTTTTTAGGATGTAGTGCAAATTAACTTGTATTTAATGCTAGAGTAAATTGGATGTAAATTGGAACAAACATTTTTTTAACATCTTTATTGGAGTGTAATTGCTTTACAGTAATGTGTTAGTTTCTGATTTATAACAAAGTGAATCAGTTATAGGTACACATATATCCCCATATCTCCTCCCTCCTGCGTCTCCCTCCCACACTCCGTATTCCACCCATCTAAGTGGTCACAAAGCACCAAACTGATCTCCCTGTGCTATGCGGCTGCTTCCCACTAGCTATCTATTTTATATTTGGTAGTGTATATATGTCAATGTCAATCTCTCACTTCGTCCCAGCTTACCCTTCCCCTTCCCCGTGTCCTCAAGTCCATTCTCTATAACTGCGTCTTTATTCTGGTCCTGCCCCTAGGTTCTTCAGAACCAATTTTTTTTTTTTTTTTTTTAGATTCCATATGTATGTATTAGCATATGGTATATGCCTTTCTCTTTCTGACTTACTTCATTCTGTATGACAGACTCTAGGTCCATCCACCTCACTACAAATAACTCAATTTCATTACTTTTTACAGCTGAGTAATATTCCATTGCATATATGTGCCACATCATCTTTATCCATTCATCTGTCGATGGACACATAGGTTGCTTCCATGTCCTGGCTATTGCTGCAATGAACATTGTGGTACATGACTCTTTTTGAACTATGGTTTTCTCAGGGTATATGCCCAGTAGTGGGATTGCTGGGTCGTATGGTAGTTCTATTTGTAGTTTTTTAAGGAACCTCCATACTGTTCTCCATAGTGGCTGTATCAATTTACATTCCCACCAACAGTGCAAGAGTGTTCCCTTTTCTCCACACCCTCTCCAGCATTTATTGTTTCTAGATTTTTGATGATGGCCAATCTGACCAGTGTGAGATGATATCTCATGGTAGTTTTGATTTGCATTTCTCTAATAATTAATGATGTTGAGCATTCTTTCATGTGTCTGTTGGCCATCTGTATATCTTCTTTGGAGAAATGCCTATTTAGGTCTTCTGCCCATTTTTGGATTGGGTTGTTCGTTTTTTTGTTATTGAGCTGCATGTGTTGCTTGTAAATCTTGGAGATTAATCCTTTGTCAGTTGCTTCATTTGCAAATATTTTCTCCCATTCTGAGGGTTGTCTTTTGGTTTTGTTTATGGTTTCCTTTGCTGTGCAAAAGCTTTTAAGTTTCATTAGGTCCCATTTGTTTATTTTTGTTTTTATTTCCATTTCTCCAGGAGCTTGGTAAAAAAGGATCTTGCTGTGATTTATGTCATACAGTGTTCTGCCTATGTTTTCCTCTAAGAGTTTGATAGTGTCTGGCCTTACACTTAGGTCTTTAATCCATTTTGAGTTTATTTTTGTGTATGGTGTCAGGGAGTGTTCTAATTTCATACTTTTACATGTATCTGTCCAATTTTCCCAGCACCACTTATTGAAGAGGCTGTCTTTTCTCCACTGTATATGCTTACCTCCTTTATCAAAGATAAGGTGACCATATGTGCGTGGGTTTATCTCTGGGCTTTCTATCCTGTTCCATTGATCTATATTTCTGTTTTTGTGCCAGTACCAAACTGTCTTGATTACTGTCACTTTGTAGTATAGTCTGAAGTCAGGGAGCCTGATTCCTCCAGCTCCATTTTTCGTTCTCAAGATTGCTTTGGCTATTCAGGGTCTTTTGTGTTTCCATACAAATTGTGAAATTTTTTGTTCTAGTTCTGTGAAAAATGCCAGTGGTAGTTTGATAGGGATTGCATTGAATCTGTAGATTGCTTTGGGTAGTAGAGTCATTTTCACAACGTTGATTCTTCCAATCCAAGAACATGGTATAGCTCTCCATCTATTTGTATCATCTTTAATTTCTTTCAACAGTGTCTTATAATTTTCTGCATACAGGTCTTTTGTCTCCTTAGGTAGGTTTATTCCTAGATATTTTATTCTTTTTGTTGCACTGGTAAACGGGAGTGTTTTCTTAATTTCACTTTCAGATTTTTCGTCATTAGTGTATAGAAATGCAAGAGATTTCTGTGCATTAATTTTGTATCCTGCTACTTTACCAAATTCATTGATTAGCTCTAGTAGTTTTCTGGTAGCATCTTTAGGATTCTCTATGTATAGTATCATGTCATCTACAAACAGTGACGGCTTTACTTCTTTTCCGATTTGGATTCCTTTTATTTCTTTTTCTTCTCTGATTGCTGTGGCTAACACTTCCAAAACTATGTTGAATAATAGTGGTGAGAGTGGGCAACCTTGTCTTGTTCCTGATCTTAGTGGAAATGGTTTCAGTTTTTCACCATTGAGGACAATATTGGCTGTGGGTTTGTCATAGATGGCCTTTATTATGTTGAGGAAAGTTCCCTCTATGCCTACTTTCTGCAGGGCTTTTATCATAAATGGGTGTTGAATTTTGTTGAAAGCTTTCTCTGCATCTATTGAGATGATCATATGGTTTTTCTCCTTCAATTTGTTAATATGGTGTATCACGTTGATTGATTTGCGTATATTGGAGAATCCTTGCATTCCTGGGATAAACCCCACTTGATCATGGTGTATGATCCTTTTAATGTGCTGTTGGATTCTGTTTGCTAGTATTTTGTTGAGGATATTTGCATCTATGTTCATCAGTGATATTGGCCTGTAGTTTTCTTTCTTTGTGACATCGTTGTCTGGTTTTGGTATCAGGGTGATTGTGGCCTCGTAGAATGAGTTTGGGAGTGTTCCTCCCTCTGCAATATTTTGGAAGAGTTTGAGAAGGATAGGTGTTAGCTCTTCTCTAAATGTTTGATAGAATTCGCCTGTGAAGCCATCTGGTCCTGGGCTTTTGTGTGTTGGAAGATTTTTAATCACAGTTTCAATTTCAGTGCTTGTGATTGGTCTGTTCATATTTTCTATTTCTTCCTGGTTCAGTCTCGGCAGGTTGTGCATTTCTAAGAATTTGTCCATTTCTTCCAGGTTGTCCATTTTATTGGCATAGAGTTGCTTGTAGTAATCTCTCATGATCGTTTGTATTTCTGCAGTGCCAGTGGTTACTTCTCCTTTTTCATTTCTAATTCTATTGATTTGAGTCTTCTCCCTTTTTCTCTTGATGAGTCTGGCTAATGGTTTATCAATTTTGTTTACCTTCTCAAAGAACCAGCTTTTAGTTTCATTGATTTTTGCTATTGTTTCCTTCATTTCTTTTTCATTTATTTCTGATCTGATCTTTATGATTTCTTTCCTTCTGCTAGCTTTGGGGTTTTTTTGTTCTTCTTTCTCTAATTGCTTCAGGTGCAAGGTTAGGTTGTTTATTCGAGATGTTTCCTGTTTCTTGAGGTAGGCTTGTATTGCTATAAACTTCCCTCTTAGCACTGCTTTTGCTGCGTACCATAGGTTTTGGGTTGTCATGTCTCCATTGTCATTTGTTTCTAGGTATTTTTTGATTTCCCCTTTGATTTCTTCAGTGATCACTTCGTTATTAAGTAGTGTATTGTGTAGCCTCCATGTGTTTGTATTTTTTACAGATCTTTTCCTGTAATTGATATCTAGTCTCATAGCATTGTGGTCGGAAAAGATACTTGATACAATTTCAATTTTCTTAAATTTACCAAGGCTTGATTTGTGACCCAAGATATGATCTATCCTGGAGAATGTTCCATGAGCACTTGAGAAAAATGTGTATTCTGTTGCTTTTGGGTGGAATGTCCTATAAATATCAATTAAGTCCATCTTGTTTAATGTATCATTTAAAGCTTGTGTTTCCTTATTTATTTTCATTTCGGATGATCTGTCCATTGGTGTAAGTGGGGTGTTAAAGTCCCCTACTATGATTGTGTTGCTGTCGATTTCCCCTTTGATGGCTGTTAGTATTTGCCTTATGTATTCAGGTGCTCCTATGTTGGGTGCATAAATATTTACAATTGTTATACCTTCCTCTTGGATCGATCCCTTGATCATTATATAGTGTCCGTCTTTGTCTCTTGTAATAGTCTTTATTTTAAAGTCTATTTTGTCTGATATGAGAATTGCTACTCCAGCTTTCTTTTGATTTCCATTTGCATGGAATATCTTTTTCCATCCCCTCACTTTCAGTCTGTATGTGTCTCTAGGTCTGAAGTGGGTCTCTTGTAGACAGCATATATATGGGTTTTGTTTTTGTATCCATTCAGCCAGTCTGTGTCTTTTGGTGGGAGCATTTAATCCATTTACATTTAAGGTAATTATCGATATGTATGTTCCTATTCCCATTTTCTTAAATGTTTTGGGTTTGTTATTGTAGGTGTTTTCCTTCTCTTGTGTTTCTTGCCTAGAGAAGTTCCTTTAGCATCTGTTGTAAAGCTGGTTTGGTGGTGCTGAACTCTCTCAGCTTTTGCTTGTCTGTAAAGGTTTTAATTTCTCCATCAAATCTGAATGAGATCCTTGCTGGGTAGAGTAATCTTGGTTGTAGGTTTTTCTCCTTCATCACTTTAAGTATATCCTGCCACTCCCTTCTGGCTTGCAGAGTTTCTGCTGAAAGATCAGCTGTTAATCTTATGGGGATTCCCTTGTGTGTTATTTGTTGTTTTTCCCTTCCTGCTTTTAATATGTTTTCTTTGTATTTAATTTTTGACAGTTTGATTAATATGTGTCTTGGTGTGTTTCTCCTTGGATTTATCCTGTATGGGGCTCTCTGTGCTTCCAGGATCTGATTAACTATTTCCTTTTCCATATTATGGAAGTTTTCAACTATAATCTCTTCAAATATTTTCTCAGTCCCTTTCTTTTTCTCTTCTTCTTCTGGGACCCCTATAATTCGAATGTTGGTGTGTTTAATGTTGTCCCAGAGGTCTCTGAGACTGTCCTCAGTTCTTTTCATTCTTTTTTCTTTATCCTGCTCTGCAGTAGTTATTTCCACCATTTTATCTTCCAGGTCACTTATCCATTCTCCTGCCTCAGTTATTCTGCTATTGATCCCATCTAGAGTATTTTTAATTTCATTTATTGTGTTTTTCATCGTTGCTTGGTTCCTCTTTAGTTCTTCTACGTCCTTGTTAAATGTTTCTTGCATTTTGTCTATTCTATTTCCAAGATTTTGGATCATCCTTACTATCATTATTCTGAATTCTTTTTCAGGTAGACTACCTATTTCCTCTTCATTTGTTAGGTCTGGTGTGTTTTGACCCTGCTCCTTCATCTGCTGTGTGTTTTTCTGTCATCTCATTTTGCTTATCTTACTGTGTTTGGGGTCTCCTTTTCACAGGCTGCAGGTTCATAGTTCCCGTTGTTTTTGGTATCTGTCTCCAGTGGCTAAGGTTGGTTCAGTGGGTTGTGTAGGCTTCCTGGTGGAGGGAACTAGTGCTTGTGTTCTGGTGGATGTGGCTGGATCTTGTCTTTCTGGTGGGCACGTCCACGTCTGGTGGTGTATTTTGGGGTGTCTGTGGCCTTATTATGATTTTAGGCAGCCTCTCTGTTAATGGATGGGGCTATGTTCCTGTTTTGCTAGTTGTTTGGCATAGGGTGTCCAGCACTGTAGCTTGCTGGTTGTTGAGTGAAGCTGGGTCTTGATGTTGAGATGGAGATCTCTGAGAGATTTTCGCCGTTTGGCATTACGTGGAGCTGGGAGGTCTCTTGTGGACCAGTGTCCTGAAGTTGGGTCTCCCACCTCAGAGGCACAGCCCTGATGCCTGGCTGGAGCACCAAGAGCCTTTCATCCACACGGCTTTTGGGAGGTCTGACGTTTTCTGCCAGCGTTCAGTGGGTGTTCTGTAGGAGCAGTTCCACATGTAGATGTATTTCTAATGTATCTGTGGGAAGGAAGGTGATCTCCGCGTCTTACTCTTCCGCCATCTTCTTCTCATTCAGAAATGTCTATTTAGAACTTCTGCCCATTTTTGGATTGGGTTTTTTTTTTTTTTTTTGATACTGAGCTGCATGAGCTGCATGTAGATTTTGGAGATTAATCCATTGTCAGTTGCTTCATTTGCAAATATTTTCTCCCATTCTGAGGGTTGTCTTTTCATCTTGTTTATGGTTTCCTTTGCTCTGCAAAAGCTTTTAAGTTTCATTAGGTTCCATTTGTTTATTTTTGTTTTTATTTCCACTTCCCCAGGTTGTGGATAAAAAAGGACCTTGCTGTAGTTTATGTCATGGAATGTTCTGCCTATGTTTTCCTCGAAGAGTTTTCTAGCATCTGGCCTTACATTTAGGTCTTTAATCATTTTGAGTTTATTTTTGTGTATGGTGTTAAGGGGTGTTCTAATTTCATTGTTTTACATGTAGCTGACCAGTTTTCCCAGCACCACTTATTGAAAAGGCTCTCTTTTCTCCATTGTATATTCTTGCCTCCTTTATCAAAGATGAGGTGACCATATGTTCGTGGGTTTATCTCTGGGCTTTCTATCCTGTTCCATTGATCTATATTTCTGTTTTTGTGCCAGTACCATACTGTCTTGATTACTGTCACTTTGTAGTATAGTCTGAAGTCAGGGATCCTGATTCCTCCAGCTCCATTTTTCTTTCTCAAGATTGCTTTAGCTATTCACGGTCTTTTGTGTTTCCATACAAATTGTGAAATTTTTTGTTCTAGTTCTGTGAAAAAAACCATTGGTAGTTTGATAGGGATTGCATTGAATCTGTAGATTGCTTTGGGTAGTATAGTGATTTTCACATGTTGATTCTTCCAATCCAAGAACATGATATATCTCTCCATCTTTTTGTATCATCTTTAATTTCTTTCATCCATGTCTTATACTTTTCTGCATAAAGGTCTTTTGTATCCTTAGGTAGGTTTATTCCTAGATATTTTATTCTTTTTCTTGCAATGGTAAATGGGAGTGTTTTCTTAATTTCACTTTCAGATTTTTTATCATTAGTGTATAGGAATGCAAGAGATTTCTGTGCATTAATTTTGTATCCTGCTACTTTACCAAATTCATTGACTAACTCTAGTAGTTTTCTGGTAGCATCTTTAGGATTCTCTGTGAATAGTGTCATGTCATCTGCAAACAGTGCCTAGAGAAGTTCCTTTAGCATTTGTTGTAAAGCTTGTTTGGTAGTGCTTAATTCTCTTAGCTTTTGCTTGTCTGTAAAGGTTTTAATTTCTTCATCAAATCTGAATGAGATCCTTGCTGGATAGAGTAATCTTGGTTGTAGGTTTTTCCCTTTCATCACTTTAAATGTGTCCTGCTACTCCCTTCTGGCTTGCAGAGTTTCTGCTGAAAGATCAGGTGTTAACCTGATGGGGATTCCCTTGTGTGTTATTTGTTGTTTTTCCCTTGCTGCTTTTAATATGTTTTCTTTATATTTAATTTTTGATAGTTTGATTAATATGTGTCTTGACATGTTTCTCCTTGGATTTATCCTGTATGGGACTCTCTGCGCTTCCTGGACTTGATAGACTGTTTCCTTTCCCATATTAGGGAAGTTTTCAACTATAATCTCTTCAAATATTTTTCTTAGTCCCTTTCTTGTTCTCTTCTTCTTCTGGGACCCTTATCATTTGAATGTTGGTGTGTTTAATGTTGTCCCAGAGGTCTCTCAGACTGTTCTCAATTCTTTTCATTCTTTTTTCTTTATTCTGCCCTGCAGTAATTATTTACACTATTTTATCTTCCAGGTCACTTATTCGTTCTTCTGCCTCAGTTATTCTGCTATTGATTCCTTCTAGATAATTTTTAATTTCATTTGAAATGTAATTTTTAATTTCATCATTGTTTGTTTGCATTTTAGTTCTTCTGGGTCCTTGGTAAACATTTCTTATATTTTCTCCATTCTATTTCCAAGGTTTTGGATCATCTTTACTATCATTACTCTGAATTCTTTTTCAGGTAGACTGCCTATTTCTCCTTCATTTGTTTGGTCTGGTGTGTTTTTACCTTTGTCCTTCATCTGCTGTGCATTTCTCTGTCTTCTTATTTTGCTTAACTTACTGTGTTTGGGGTCTCCTTTTTTCAGGCTGCAGGTTCGTAGTTCCCATTGTTTTTGGTTTCTGCCCTCAGTGGCTAAGGTTGGTTCAGTGAGTTGTGTAGGCTTCCTGGTGGAGAGGACTGGTGCCTGTGTTCTAGTAGAGGAGGCTGTATCTTGTCTTTCTGGTGGGCAGGACCACATCCGGTGGTGTGTTTTGGGCTGTCTGGACCTTATTATAATTTTAACTGGTCTCTCTGCTAATGGGTGGGGTTGTGTTCCTGTCTTGCTAGTTGTTTGACATAGTGTGTCCAGCACTGCAGCTTGCTGGTTGTCGAGTGGAGCTGGGTCTTAGCATTGAGATGGAGATCCCTGGGAGAGTTTTTGCCATTTGATATTACATGGATGCAGGAAGTCTCTGGTGGACCAACATCCTGAACTCGGCTCTCCCACCTCAGATGCACAGGCCTGACACCCAGCCAGAACACCTAGACCCTGTCAGCCACGTGGCTCAGAAGAAAAGGGAGAAAAAAAGAAAAAAAGAAAGAAAGAAAGAATAAAATAAAGTTATTATAACAAAAAATACAAATATTAAAATTAAAAATAAATTATAATGTATTTTTAAAAAAAGAAAGAAAGAAAGAAGAGATCAAGCGAACCAAAAAACAAATCCACCAGTGATAACAAGCACTAAAAACTATACTAAAAAATAAATCAATAAATAAAAATGGATAGGAAGAACCCTAGGACAAATGGTAAAAGCAAAGCTATACACAAAAAAATCACACAAAGTCCACCGCCTCAATTTTGGGATGATTCATTGTCTTTTCAGGTACTCCAGAGATGCAGGGTACATCAAGTTGATTGTGGAGATGTAATCCGCTGCTCCTGAGGCTGCTGGGAGAGATTTCCCTTTCTCTTCTTTGTTCACACAGCTCCTGGGGTTCAGCTTTGGATTTGGCCCTGCCTCTGAATATAGGTCGCCTGAGGGCATCTGTTCTTCGCTCAGACAGGATGGGGTTAAACCCGCAGCTGCTTCGGGGGCTGTGGCTCACTCAGGCCGGGGGGAGGGAGGGGTACGGATGCGGGGCGAGCCTGCGGCAGCACAGGCCAGTGTGACATTGCACCAGCCTGAGGCGCGCCATGCGTTCTCCCAGGGAAGTTGTCCCCGGATCACGGGACCCTGGCAGTGGCGGGCTGCACAGGCTCCCGGGAGGGGAGGTGTGGATAGTGACCTGTGCTTGCTCACAGGCTTCTTGGTGGTGGCAGAAGCAGCCTTAGCATTTCTTGCCAGTCTCTGGTGTCTGTGCTGATAGCCGTGGCTTGCACGCATCTCTGGAGCCCGTTTAGGCAGTGCTCTGAATCCACTCCCCTTGCGCACCCCAAAATAATGGTCTCTTGCCTCTTAGGCAGGTCCAGAATTTTTCACAGACTCCCTCCCGGCTAGCTGTGGTGCACTAGCCCCCTTCAGGCTGTGTTCAAGCAGCCAACCCCAGTCCTCTCCCTGGGATCTGACCTCTGAAGCCAGAGCCTCAGCTTCCAGCCCCAACCCGTCCCACTGGGTGAGCAGACAATCCTCTCGGGCTGGTGAGTGCTGGTCGGCACCGATCCTCTGTGTGGGAATCTCTCCGCTTTGTCCTCTGCACTTCTGTTGCTGCGCTCTCCTCCGTGGCTCTGAAGCTTCCCCTCCAACCAGCTGCCGTCTCCCCAGACAATCTTATTATACTCATTAATTTGACAAAATTGTTTGAAAACATCACATACATCGTCACACAGATCCTTGCCTCCTATTAGTGTTTGATCAGGAGTATCCATTGGTGATAATTTGTGTATCTCTATTTTCAGATGATATCAGGGACTATCAGCCTTCTCTTTACTGTTGGAAATAGAGTCATTAGTGTCTTTAAATCTAATCAATTTTGAGAGCCAATTGCTGGAACTTCAAAACCTATTCACCCTTATGATTCTTTTGCTCCAGAACTACTCTTGATACCAAAATCTGTATCAGTCAGGGCTCTCCAGAGAGGCAAAGCAGTAGGACATGTATACACATATAGACAGAGTTTTATTATAAGGAATTTGCTTACATGGTTATGGAAGATGGCAAGTCCCATATCTGTAGTGTGGGCCCTGGCAGCTTGCAGAGCAAAGCAGAGCCAGTGGTGCAGCTGGAGTCTCAGGAGAGCTTGTCATGTGGATCTGAAGTCTAAAGGCATTTGGGTGACTTATAAACAGTATAAATTTATTTCTAACTGTTCTGGAGGCTGGAGGTTCAAGATCAGGTTTTCAGCATGGTTGGGTGTAGGCCCTATTTCAAGTCACAGACTGCCTACATCTCACTGTCCTCAAATGCAGAAGGGGCCAACTCTCAGGGTTTCTTTTATAAGGGCACTAATCCCATTCATGAAAGCTCTTCCCTCAACACCTAATCACCTGCAAAGCCACCACCTCCCAATAATATCACCTTGGGGGTTACGATTTCAACATATGAATTTGGGAGGGACACAAATATTCAGATCATAGCATTTTGTTATGATAACTAGAACAAAGCTAAACTTTAAAAAAGCTCTATATTAATATTTAGAGGAAAAAAAAGAACCCTCCCAAAATAATTAAATTCTGATAGATAAATGAATGCAAATTTGAAAAGATTGAAAGAGAAGAGGACACAATCAACACAACCAAAGCAACCAACCCACACTTGCTTGTTTTCCTTTAAAAGGATGCTGGATGTACATAGAAAGTATTGGATATAAGTGGAAACCTCATCACTGTACTGTTACCTAAATATAAAGCTTGTTTTCCTCTCTGTGTAGCTCATGACCAGGAAGGAGGCCCTAGGATCTGCATTCCTATTACTACTACCCTATTTGAGCTCCATTCAGAGCTCCCTGAATCACAGCAGCATTTCCTCCTCCTGGACTTCCCTCCTTATCCTTGTTCATGAAGACTGGGGTCACTGACTTCCTCTCCAACCCCCATTCTAAGCCTCCTCTGTCTTTATGGAAACATGAGCTTGGAAGGCAGAGGGAAGCATGAGAGGTGGAAAGGTACTGAGTCCAAGAGGAGACAAATTCCTCAACCAAGAGTCTCCTGAGGAATGCAGGTGTGCATATGAATGAAGATATGTATAGGAGCCTGGCAGAGGGTGGAGGTGGGAGGCGTGAGTCCTTGCCTGCAATTCCTTCCAGAAATGCATCAGCAGTGACCAAGTATGGTATGGGGAGGGCAGCTTCCCTAGGAGGTCTGCTGAGCAAGCCTTGTAAATTGCCGGTGGTCAGACCTGGAAGATCACAGGTAGCCTTTGCCTGGAGCCAACTCCGCAGTCACCAAGCTGCTGTCCAAGCACCCTGGGCCTCATCCTTCCCTCCCTTTCTTCCCCCTTCACCCTCTACCCCTAACTGACAACTACAAGTGATCAGTGTTTCCCTCCTAAATATGTCCTGACTCCGCCCGGGTCTGGGCTGCTATCACTCACCTGGATTCCTGTGGGACATGTCCATCAGGAGCTCTGGCTGTGAGGTTCCCTGAGGTCTGTCCTTCACTTCCAGGCAGTGGTGCCTCCTGCTGGGACTGGCCCTGAGCTCTCACTCCCCTCAGGATCAAGTCAAAAACTCTCCTCCTGGTTTTAAGGAACTTCCTTCTGTACCTCACCTTTCTCTAACTTACTTCCCAAGCAGCCCTGAACCCCCCTCACCTGCATGGTAGCCACGCATCTTGAAAGAAACACATTTACTCTCATTTCTGGGACTTCAGAACACAGCTTTCTCTGCCTGGAAACACCCATCTCTCCTTCTTCAGCCAGCCCACCCTCCAAGGTTCACACCCACTCTGTCCCACTCACTCACTACCATCCACTTCAAATGTCATTCTAGATGTATTTCCTTCGAAGTGTTAGAACAGTGCTACCTAACCATGCCAGGGTTCGATGTTCCTTAAGGAGTGCATTGCCATCTCTTAATTGTCTATTCATTTGTCTATAGTTCTCACTGTCATGATGCTCTGGGAGGGGAGGCGTGCTGTCTCTCTGTGTCAGCCCCAGCACAGTGTCTGGATGTGGTTGTGTTTAAGAAATAGTTATTGAATGGATGAAATTAACAATTGCTAATTGAGCTTTAGCTTTAAAAAATGCAGGTAAGTAGGAACTGGAAAGGAAATGTAGTTAATATAATAAAAATACAATGTATAGCACGTCAAGGTATAGTGCTTATGAAAAAGAAAGTTTGCTAATTGTAGTTCCCATGTAATTCAAAGTGTTTACCAAGAGTGTAGATGAATGCTTGAATTCCTTAGATAAAAATGCAAGTCGTTGTGTTGAAGTTTGAAGAATTTTAGAGAGTAACTCAAGTAAAAAATAAAGTTTATTATTTTTCTTCCCCCACTCTCTTGAACAGAATTGAAAAGTGATGTGTCCCTCAGAGATAAAAAGAAAGTTTGCTATCAGGCTCAATGCCACCCAGGGAACAGAGATACCTTTATTTCAGAAAAAGAAAATCTTGAAACTTGCCTTTTCTAGTCACTAGGCAGTGTACTAAAAATGTTTAGTTATCAGAATGTGAGAAAGCAGAATATATGTATATAGATTGGAACTTTAAAGTGACAGGGGAGCAGAGAGACACGCAACTGAGAAGGATCTATAGGTTTCCAAGGCACAATCAGTGAAAATAAATGGAAAACAGACCTGGCAGCCACAGCCCAAATCAAGCAGCAACCGTACATTTTACCTGCAGGGAAACTCTGGAGGCCAGGATTAAGCTCAGGAAAGAGTGATGTGATACTTTTCCAGCAACAAATCTCATGGATAGCTCTATGATTTTTCTAATCCCAAATAACATAAACTTTCTACCAATAGTAAAGTTAAAATATTTTACAATTTAGTGCATTAACCAGATTCGTAGTTTCATTTCACAGGGCTGCTTCACAAACTGGTAAATAAATATAACGTTTCCAGATCCAGGAATCTGTCATAGACTTGGAAAATTATTAGTGAGAAGAAGTTGAAGAAGTGCTGTAGCAGGGTGGCTTAATGGCTGTGGAATCTTAGGTACACAAAGTTTTCAATTCTTCTGGATCCCTCATTCCTCACAATTGAAATTTTGGTTTTTGGGAAAGAAAAGACTTCTAAAGTAGCTTCTGGGATTTTTAATGCCTAACGGCACTATCATTGAAATTATATTTAAAGGGGTTTGGAAATCATACCTTTCGAGACTTTTGTTTATATATTCACAAGACCTCAGAGTTGGAAGTGTCAGTGAAGGTCATCTGGTCCAAACGCCCACCCTACGTTTGAATTCAACCAAAATCGTCTCTGACAAGGGCTGGTGGGGCAGAGAATTTGTGCTTACCATCACTCCCTTTGCAAAGAAGCTATGATTTCTCAGGGAGGCGGTTCTCAATCTCTTGTACTCATCAAAGTATCTGTGCAACATAGTCAATGTACAGAGACCATGATTCCACCCCAAACCTGATGAATACCCAGAGCATACCCGAGAGAGCAGCCCAGTCTATTTCTTCAGATTGCACATCAAAGGTTGTGAACCACTGTGCATCATAACAGGAATATTACAGTAAACTAGCCAGTGCACAAGTGTGGTTGCACTTTTGTTTGTTTCAAGGAGGCTAAAGCTACTTCCACAACATAAGGTCTTGGACACTTAGCTATCACTAATGGTCCTAGAAGGACCCAGATCTGCACTTCTGACACTTCTGGTCTTTCCAGTCTTGTTCTCACCACCACAGGCAGGAATTAAAAGGGTTTCATTCACTATGAAAATTTGAAATGTTGAATTATTTTTCAGTAAAGACTTCAGGAATAAGGCAGGTTTTGGACTTGAAATAAGCTTATCTGTTCACAGTCAATTCTTTTTTTTTTTTTTTAAAGAATAAAAATCGTTTTACTTAAATTTCAGGATGCATTGACATTAATCAATCAAATTAGAATGAGTTGATTTTTTTCTCCGATGACCACAGGGAACCATACTGGCACTTCTTGGCTATAATCCAGAAGTCACCTTTACTGTCAGCTCTTTCAAATCTTTCAAAAGGTAAGAGTGTGATTCTTACCTGTTTTCCAGGACAACCAGTATATTCCACAATGTTTCCAGACAAGTGATCAGCTAAAGAGCACAGTCAATTCTTAATGAGGGTCAAGAATGTGTCCAGCAATGTGTAAGTTACTGTGGACGCAGAAGGAACAAGAATGGGAGCCTCCCTGCCTCCATGGGGGCTACATCCTGGTGAGGACAGGCAGCCAATGTGCAGTTAAACACATAAACAAGTACAGTAAGTTTAGTAGCGACAACCGCTATGAGGAGATGAACTGGTGTGGTGTGGTAGAGAGTAAAAAGAGTAAGGTCATGGGTCTTTATTAGCTGGAGTGCTCAGGAAGTTCTCTGAGTCATAGATAATAAGAAGGACTCAATGTTTTGTGGGAAGACTGGACAGAAGGAGCAGGAAACAGAAAGAAGAACGGAGTAGTTGAGAAGAGCATGAAAGAGGGAGAGTGTAGGGGATGAGGTCAGGGCGGGGCAGAGCCCAGGTCCGGTGCCTACAGGCCATTCTAAGGGCAAAGGGGATTCCCTGACAGCTCAGTGTATATAACTCAGTTCCGGGGTGGGGAAGGAATTGCACTACGGGAAACAGTAGAAGTAGAAAAACCACTTAAGTGGCTGTTCAGTAGTTCACATGGGAAGTAAAGATGGTTTAGGTCGGTCTCTGTGGCAGTAGAAACAGAAATAAACCACAGGTCTTATTGATGAAGACGGCGAAGCAGAAGTTGTTACACAAACTTCAAAGCTCAATTACCTTGAGGTCACTAGTATTTGGTGCATGTTTCCTGTACTTACCCATTTGTCATTTCACTGCCCCATGTGTTTATAAACTATTAAAATTAAATTTTTGACATGTATACTTTATCACATGTTTGTTACACCCTATTCTTATTTACCTAACTCAACATGTATATTGAGCACTATTAGATTTAATAAATTATAATTCTATAAATAATGACTAAATGTAATTAAATTTATGAAATTTACACAATCTTAAGAAAATTCCCTCATGTTATGTCATTATTGAGTAAATGGAGTAATTTATTAATATCATTTAGAGCTTAGGAATAGAAAACACTAACATGTGCCTCAAAGCGGTGACAGTAAACTGTTATTTAACATAAATTTGTTTTGAAATCCAAATTAGCTACTCAAATGAATTATAAATGTGAAATTAATTAGAGAAGTTTCAAAGTTGGACCAGGTGGTTCTAATGGGGCACTTCAATCATCCAGACTTAGATTATCAAAACACTTCACTGTGACATGAAGTGGAGACAACCTTTTTTGCCCTGTGCAAATAACTGTGTCTACGAAAATGAAATTTTGATCACTACGGGAAAAGCAAGGGGAGCGATTAGGAGAAGCAAGTGTGTGGTCATCTACATGTAACAGTGACCTTACCAGAGTGCCAATATTATGTTTACCTCATTATGCTTTTCACTACACACTTAATTCAAGCTTAATATAAAACATGTAAAAGCTCTAAAAATGAAAGAAAAATATATTATCTATATTCTTACCACTAAAAGAAAATATTTTAAAATATTTTGACATACTGCTTTCCAAAATTTTATTTTGCCTAGATTTTTTTTCTTTCTTCTTTTTCTTAGTGATGGTGCGGGAAGGTTACACCATTTTATTATATTACGTATGAAGTTTTATCTGGTTTGTTTTTATTGTGCTTAGTTTTGCTTAGCTATGATAATATAAGAATTTTCATGGTATTAAATTTCTTTGAAAGTTTTATTTGTATATATTCTGAAATATTCCAGCTTACATAAGTATAATAAATTACTTAACAAGGGTATTTCTAATGTTGGAATTCTGTGCTGTTTATACAAACACTCACACACATACAGACACACACATACACATACATATTCATGCACTTATAAATACATATGTATGCGTGAGTATTTTTTCTTTGTTTTGGATTATTTATTTAATTCATTAAAAAGAAGAATAAATATTCGTTCAATGTCATAAATAATTCTGATGACAAATTTTATATGGCATTCCAAAAGTAAGTTCAACACTTGAGAAAGAGAAAAACATCCAGGTAATTCTTACTTCTCAGAATGTAATATGACACAAGTAAAATTTGAAGTAATAAAGTCAATGGCCTTCAGGAAACCTGTAGATCTTTTACAGTCCACACATATACTTCTCAGAAAATATAATATGATGGTAGGAGAAATACCTAAGTTATGTTTTTTAAAAAAGAAAATCATAAATATACATTTCCTCTCCCCATCAAATGGAACTATTATCCAATCAAGAAAAATATGGGAGCATACAAAAAATGAAAGATCATATGTGAATTGCATTTATCATTTGAGTCAAAAAAGTTAGTTGAGAAAATCCTTGTGAATTGTCAGGACCCTTGCTGCACATGACTTACCACTGTATAACTAAGACGCTTTTTCCTAATGTTCAATGTCATCTCAGGGCATCTTTCCAGGGTCAGCCTTCTAAAGTTCTTGGATTATTTAGTTCCCTGTATTAGGTCTTTTCCTTCTGGATTTTCCATGGTGTGCATTCTATCTTGCTTCAGCCTCACTCTCACTTGTTTGAAACTTTCCCCTATCCTGTAGCTCTCCTTTTGGGTGAAGTCTCCACACTCTTACCCCAGCTCAGATCAATATTTTACACCTCACTAATCTTGAAGGGGAGTTTTGGAGAGGAGGACAGATATAAGGTACTCATTAAATATAAAAATTTCTAAAGAGTTTCACTTCCAGCGTGGCAACAGGAGGAGTTTCAAAGACGTGGTCCCCAGAGAAACTGCTGAAAATTATAGGAAAAAAGTTTCTGGAAATGATCCTAATGGTATACAGCAAAAGAAGAAAATAATTTTTTTTCAAGAAAATATACTAGAAATCAGTAAAAGCACTCTGTGGTATTTGCTCTCTCTCTCCTCCCAGCTCAGTGTGATAAAACTCCACTCTGGATGGATACAACACAAAACAAGCCATGTTGGAAGGTTACAGTATCTTCCCAGAAGGGACAGGATGTCAGAATCCTCTTACTGCTCCCAGGTACCTGTTGCAGCATTTAAGTTCTGGGTGAGAGGCTGGGGCTGAGTGAGATGAAGCATCCTTCTCCTCCATAGCCCTGACTTATATGATGGGGATACTATTAGAGTTCTCTGCCCTGAGGGTACTGGGGACATGATTATTCATATCCCAGCTCATAAGGTAGGGGTTGCATGTTGGGAGGCAAGCCAGGAAGACCTGAGGCTACTGCCCTGCCTGCTCCTCCAATCACAGAGATTCCCAAGCAGGGGTGTCACATAGAAACAGCCACTGTCCCCACCCCCAGCCTCAGTTGGGCTTATATTTTGTACAGGGGGAGAAACAAGCTATAAAGTAGAAAGATCCAAAGTTCTTGCCAAAGGAATTAACCTCATTTGCAACAAAATGTGAGGAAATTCAAGTTTAAGGACACACTCAAGATCAATGGAGGCTATGATGAGGAGAAATTAAGAGGAGACTGGTAGATTCATTAGAGAGGTAAACTAAACCATAGGCCACAAGTTTACCAGAAAAGACCTCGGAAACAGACAACTAATAACCCTCTGGGATCTTAACAAATCTCAAACACTGATGGAAAAATCCATCCCTGTAAGGAAATCTATTTTAATTGGATCAGTCTGAGGAACAATTTATGCCACAGGACATTGTTAAGAACAATAAAGCAATCAAACAGTAATTAATGAAGAGTGTTCAGGGAAAAAGACAATTAAAGAGAGGCTGCCCAAACTGCATTCCAGGTTGACTGTGCCCATGGCCGAAGCTATACCCATGAGTAAAAGCATCAGAAGATTCACACAGTGGGGGCAGGGGGGAAGAATAGACATCAACAAAATAATTCAGCTACTTGCTAAACAAATAAACAAAAAATAATAATAATAACAATCCCTGAAGGGGGGTAGTATCCAGATTTGCTATAATGTATTACCTAAAATGTCCAGTTTCCAACAAAAACTTATGGGACATGCAAAGAAATAGAAAAGCCTGACCTATCCACAGGTGAAAAAGCAGGCAACAGAAACTGCCTGTGAGAGCCACCAGATGGCAGGTTTAACAGCAAAATACTTCAAAACAGCCATTAGAGATATGTTGTCCAACCCAAGTTCATGTGCCCAATGCACAGTGAGGCCAAATAAACTGAATTATTGGAGTTTGGAGCAGAGGAAGGTTTATTGCAAAGCCAAGCAAGAAGAATGGGCAGTTTATTCTCAAAAGACCCAAACTCCCCAGTGGTTTTCAGGGAAGAGTTTTTAAAGGCAAAATTTGGTGTGAGGCCTGCAGGGTGTGTAACTTTCTTCTGATTGGAGGGTGGTGAGGTAACAGGGCGGAGCTTCAGGAATCTTGTGCTCAGCCTGAAGTTGCCATCCTCCTCCTGGGTGAGGGCCTTAGTTCTTATAGAAGAACTCAGAGATATTGTTATGTATATCCCTTGAGGGGAAACTAGACTCTGATTTATTGCTGCACTATTGTTTCTTGACCGTTTTTCTTTTGTTTCTGCATTCCCTCACTTCCCTGATTAGTAACTGCTTGAGTCTGCCCTTTGGAACTCAGGGAAGGTCTAGAAGGCTGAAACATTTTCTCTACAAACAACAAATGGGGGACATGGAAATGTTTTTGTACCCAAGAGTTCTCCACAGGGTCCTGCTCAGTTTCAGATATATTCAAAGAACTAAAGAAAACCACGCTTAAGAAAGTGAATAGCATTATGATGAGAACTGTGTTTCATAAAGTATGAGCATCAGTAAAGAGATAAAAAGTATAAATAAGAAACAAATAGAAATTCTAGATTAAAAATTATAATTATTAAATGAAAAATTCACTAGAGAGGTTCAGTAGCATATTTGAATTGGCAGAAGAAAGAATTAGTGAACTTAGAGGTTAGGCAATCTAAAGAATTAAGAAAAAAAATTAATGAACAGAACCTCAAAGAAAATAGGATGCCTTGAGTGCACCACCATATGCATAATGTGCCTGTAAGAAGAGAGGAGAGAGAGAAAGTGGCAGAAAAATATTAGAAGATATAAGAGCTTAAAAACTTTCCAAATTTGGTGAAAAACATGAAACTACATATGCCAGTTCAATAGATTCTAAGCAAGATAAATTCAAAGAGATGCACTACAGACACATCATATATAAATGCTAAAAGCCAACAACAAAGAGAAAATCTTGAAAGACATAAAAGAAAAATGACTCATCACTTACAAAGGAGCCCCAGTAAGATTAACAATTGTACTCATCATCAGAAACAACAAAGATCAAAAGGCAGTGGGGTAACATATTCAAATTTTTAAAGAACAAAAAAATGCCAACTCAGAATCCCAGAGCCATCAGAGCTATCTTTTAAATATAAAATCAAAGTAAGGCTGCTCCCAGATAAGCAAAAAATTGAGACACTTCTAGTGAGCAGACACACCTTACAAGATGTACTAAGTGGAGTTCTTCAGGATCAAAGTAAAAGACTCTTGACAGCAATATGAATCCACATAAAAAACAAAGAAGAGCAGTAAAGTTAATTATGGAATTATACAAGATAGCAGAAATGCATATTTTTTCTCTGTTCTTCCCTTAAGTGATTTTAGAAGTAATTATATAAAACAACATGAATATAATTTTATTTTTCAGCCTATAACATTTGGAACATAACATATTTGCCAAGGACAGCATACAGGAGTTGAGTGGGAACAAAGCTGTTTGGGCAAAGTACTCCAGATGGTAACTGGAATCTACAGAAACAAGTGAGGAGAACCAGAAAGGTTAAATAAGAATAATATACCAAAACTATAAATACATAAGTGTTCTCCCTTCTTTTCTCAGCTTCTTTAAAAGACATATAACTATATAAAGTAATAATTATAACAGGTATGTTTGGGTTAGTAACATATATGACAGTGACAAAAAGGAGAAAAGGTGAGTAGAGTTATATAAGAATAATGTCTACATTTCACTGGAAATAAGACAGTATAAATTTGAAGAAGATTTGGGTACATTAAGTTGTATGTGGTAAATCCTAAAGGAACTACTAAGGAAATACCTAAAAAGTCTGTATATAAGTAGGCAATATTACTAAATAAATTCAAATGTTACAATAGAAAATATACACTTAATGTAAACTCATGTGGTAAATAAAGAATAGAGAAACAAAAAAGGCATGAGACATATAGAAAACAAAAAGTAAAATGGTAGATATATGTCCAATTACCAATTATATCAATACAAAAATTAAATGTGAATGAATTAACCCAAATAAAAGGCAGAGTCTGTCAGATTTGATACAAAAACTAACAAACAAATGATCCAAATATATGTTCTTTACAGAGATTCCTTCTTGTTTCAAAGATGTAAAGAGATTGAAAGTAAAAGGATGGAAAAAATATATTATGCAAACAGCAATCATAAGGAAGTTGGAGTATCTTAAGATATCAGGACATGATAGACAATAAAACAAAAATGAAGGAGAAATTGACAATTCAACAATAATGGTTGGAGATTTTGATACCTCACTTTCAATCCCAGTAATGGATATACAACTGAGCAGAACTTCAACAAGGTTACACTATAAACCAAGTAGACTTGACCTGTCTACTGAACACTCTACCCAACAACTGCAGAATATATTGTCTCATCAAATGTTCATGATATTTGTTTTTCTCTTTCTGACTTACTTATGTATGGAATCTAAAAATAAATAAATAAATGGTTCTGAAGAACCTAGGGACAGGACAGGAATAAAGACACAGATGTAGAGAATGGACTTTAGGACAGCGGGAGGGGGAAGGGTAAGCTGGGATGAAGTGAGAAAGTGGCATGGACATATATACACTACCAAATGTAAAATAGATAGCTAGTGGGAAGCAGCCACATAGCACAGGGAGATCAGCTTGGTGCTTTGTGACCACCTAGAGGTGTGGGATAGGGAGGGTGGGAGGGAGATGTAATAAGGATGAGATATGGGGATATATGTATATGTATAGCTGATTCACTTTTTTATCAAGCAGAAACTAACACACCATTGTAAAGCAATTATACTCCTATAAAGATGTTTAAAAAAATGTTCATGACAGACTATTTCTAGGGCATGAAACAAACAAATAAATAAATTTAAAAGAATTGTAATAATACAAAAATGTTCTCTGATCACAAATAAAATTAGCAATCATTAATGGAAAGAAATTTGGGAAACTCACAAAAAAAGTGGAAGATAAAGAGCACAGTTCTAAATAACCAATGGATTAAAGAAGAAATCACAGAGAAATTAGAAACATTAAAATGCGTGAAAATGAAGATACAATGCACCAGAACCTCTGGGATGGAAGTAGCTAAAGCAGTACTTAGAGGGATATGTATAGCTGCAAAAATCCTACAGTGAAAAAGAAACACGATTTTAAGTAGTAACCTAACCTTGTACCTTAAGACTCTGGAAAAAGACAAGCAAACTAAACATATAGCAAGCTGAAGGAGAAAATAGCAAAGATTAGAGTGGGAAGTAATAAAATAGAAAACAGAAAAATATTAGAGAAATTCAACAAAATGAAAAGCTGGTTCTTTGAAAAGATCAAAAAACTGACAACTCTTTAGTCTGATTAAAGATTCAAATTGCCAGAGAAACAGAGATAAAGAAAAAGGAGAGAGAGAGAGAGAGAAAGAAGACAACGTACTAGCAGTGGAAATGGAAGTGAGAACATAACTGCTGACCTTACAGAAATTAAAATGATTACAAAGGAATACTATGAATAATTGCTAATCTGTTATATGACTTAGATGAAATGAGCAAATTCCTAGAAAGGTACAAATTACAAAACTAACTCAATAATAAATAGAAAATGTGAACAGGCCTAGAACAAAAAAAGTAATTAGATTAGTAACCAGAAAACTATAAAGAAAAGTGTTTCTACAGTTATCATATGTTACCATTGTAATTGTAAAAGTAGAATACTGATATTTTCTGATGATTTATATATTTTATGTTATCAGAACCGTTTATAAGCAATAGCAAATGTGGATAGCTAATGTATAAACTAAAAAAATTACTACATTTAATGTCAAAAAATGAAGAAAAGAAAATAATAGAAAAGTCCAGGCCCAAATGGCTTCACTAGTAAATCCTACCTCACATTTTAAGAGGAATAAATACCAATTCTTCACAAACACTTCCAATAAATGGAAGAAAAGGGAACTCCCAATTCATTCTATGAAATCAATATTACCCTGATACTAAAATCAAACAAAGATATCACAAGAAAAAAACCCTACCTACCGATATCTCTTATGAATACAGATACAAAAACACTTGAAAAATTCTAACCAAAAAAACTCTATAATATATAAAAAGGATTGTAGATCATGGTCATGTGAGACTTATCCCACGAATTTAAGTTTGTTTTAAAATCCAAAATCAATTAATTTAATATCCCATATCAACAGAATAAAAAACCAAAACCACATGATCTGAAACTCGCTATTTTTAATGTGGTTGGTTTTAAAATGTCGAGTGGGCCCAGCCCTTTGAGATGAATAATCAAATATTAAGAGGTTAGTAGGAACACGATATCTGGGCTTGCATACTAATGCTAGTATATGCAGCTGTGGACCTACCAATCTCCCTCCAAATGAGAGGCAAAGTGGCCTGGTACTTTTCTGGAAAACAGTGCATCTCTATTATTCGAGTGACTTCTCTTTATTTTGCATTACCTTTATATTTTAAAATTTATTTTTTCTCTTAAAATATGAAAGCCGCCCCCCTCACCTAACAAACCACGAGTATCACCTTTGCTAAATGTTGACATGTTTTGGCCTAATTAATGTTCCTTATATCTATCAATTTCCAGACAACCTTCCAAAGCTCATGACATAAGTTCACAACTTATATTGCAAATTTCCTCCAATGAGTATATTGCTCATTTATAAAATATATTTTTCTTTTTGGCAAAATCATTTACCATGATGCCTTTTTCTCTGAACAAGGCTTTAGCATGTCTTATATGCAATATGTACAAGCAAATGTTTTTACACCAACTACTAGTTAAATATAATTGCTTTTGTTAGGTATATGTTCTTTCTCTTTCTTATTTTCTGAACTAGAGCTTCAAGAAATATGACATAGTTAGTTGGGGGTTTGTACATGTGGGTTAGAAGCAGGTTATGGGTCATTACAGGTGGGTGCCATTGTCATGTCCATGTTTCCTGGATGGTTTTAGACTTGCAGAATTGTCCACTTAAATTGTGTTAAATGAGCTGTAGTGTCATGCTCAGGTATAGAACCTTCTGGGACTTTCTGGGACATTTTCTGAAACATTTGGAGGATGAGATGAAGGTCATGTGGGCAATAGTAATAGAGAAATTGACTTGGCTGTAACCCTGATTTTATAGGGATAGAGAGCATATCAATAGAGTTAGAATCTGGAGTGGATTATTATAGAAAGGGGTTTAAACAGGAAAGAACAAGTAGGGGACCAGAACACAGGGCCACACTTGAAGTTTAGATAGCAGAAATGTATGATGCTTATACACCAAAAATGGAAGAATCAGCCTGGCAGAGTGTTCGTTGCCTGGACTTTAGAGCCACACGTCCTGGGCTGGTACCTTGGTCCTGCCACCTGCAACAACATGCTTTGAATGAGTTGTCTGACCTCTCCCTGATTCAGTCTTCTCATACCTTAAATCTGAGTAATGATTGTACGTAATTTAAAGGGCCGTTACAAGTGGATTCATATAAAGCTCTTTAGAGGAAGTCTGAAAAATGGTGAGGACTCAATTAAATGTACTCATTTTTATTTTTATAGTTTTTAATGTTGACCATTGCACACCAAAAAAGAAGAAAAAGCTTCAGAAACTGTTACAGACTTTCAGGTTAACGCAAATATTGTGCTGGCCAAAAAGTTTGTTCGGTGTTTTCCGTAAGATGGACCTAGTAGCCCTTAGTTGTCTTTAACTTCATTTGAAACAATTTTGTTAGATTACATTATGACAGCTGTCATATCAGCATGCATTTAAAAAAAAATCAAAATTGGTGAATTTTTGTGTAGCCATTTTAATATTGAAGATGTAAGAAAAAAGCAACATTTTTGGCATATTATGCTTTATTATTTCAAGAAAGGTAAAAGCACAACTGAAATGCAAAAAAAAATTTGTGCAGTGTATGGAGAAGGTGCTGTGACTGATCAAACGTGACAAAAGTGGTTTGCGAAGTTGTGTGCTGGAGATTTCTTGCTGGACGATGTTCCACAGTGGCGTAGACCAGTTGAAGTTGATAGCGATCAAATCGAGATATTACTTGAGAACAATCAATGTTATACCACGCAGGAGATAGCCGACATACTCAAAATATCCAAATCAAGCATTGAAAATCATTTGTACCAGCTTGGTTATGTGAATCACTTTGATGTTTGAGCTCCACATAAGTTAAGCGAAAAAAATATTCTTGACCATATTTCCACGTGCGATTCTCTACTTAAACGTAATGAAAACGTTCCATTTTTAAAACAAATTGTGACAGGTGATGAAAAATGGATACTGTACAACAATGTGGAATGGAAGAGATCATGGGGCATGCAAAATGAACCACCACCAACCACACCAAAGGCCGGTCATCATACAAAGAAGGTGATGCTGTGTAGATGGTGGAATTGGAAGGGAGTCCTCTATTATGAGCTCCTTCTGGAAAACCAAACAATTAACTCCAACAAATACTGCTCCCAATTAGACCAACGGAAAGCAACACTCGAAGAAAAGCATCCGGAATTAATCAACAGAAAACGCATAATCTTCCATCAAGATCACACAAGACCTCATGTTTCTTTGATGACCAGGCAAGACTGTTACAGTTTGGCTGGGAAGTTCTGATTCATCCACTGTAATTCACCAGACATTGCACCTTTGGATTTCCATTTACTGTGGTCTTTACGAAATTCTCTTAATGGAAAAAATTTCAATTCCCTGGAAGACGGTAAAAGGCACCTGGAACAGTTCTTTGCTCAAAATGATAAAAAGTTTTAGGAAGATGGAATTATGAAGTTGCCTGAACAATGGCAGAAGGTAGTGGAACAAAACGGTGAATACGTTGTTCAATAAAGTTCTTGGTCAAAATGAAAAATGTGTCTTTTATTTTTACTTAAAAACCGAAGTCACTTTTTGGCCAACACAATAAAAAACTTCCCAATACTCATTAAAAGATAAAAATTGGCAGTAGTGCTGGATATAAAAGGAGGAGGACAACAGGGCACATCAGAGTTTAGAGAGAGATTTTCAGATAAGCATCCACATCAGTAAGGGGGGGTTCAGAAGAGCCTGTTAGGACTGCAAGCCACTGGCTGTAAAATCTCAATACTCAGGGTACATGAAGCCTTCATGTAGATGAAAACAGATGCTGACACCCATTTGCTTCCCACAGCAGGACGGAAGGGATACAGTCACTGGAAATACTCCAAGTCTTTATAAAGGAGGACCAGGGAACACAAGCAGAGCTGAGAGAGTGCAATAAAAATGAAAGCATGGATGGACTGCAAGGTTGAAGGAATGAAAAGAAGTTAAAAATCAATAATGGACATAAAATAAAAGTAAAATCAGCACTTCTGAAATTTGGAAGACAAACTAAAGACACCTTCCAAAGATGAAGAAAGAAGGAGCAAAGCTGTTACGACAATAAAATAGAAGACCAAAATTCTGAAAAAGAGAACTACAGACAACAGTGAGACAACAAATAATGGATAAAAACAACACCCAAAGGGATGCTGGAAGAATAGAACTCAGAGGAGGTACTTATTCCTGGAGATTACAAATAAACGCTCTTGACTAAAATTCCGAAGGCTAATTAAGTTAGCTTATTGGAAATAATATAAATATTAATAATAATATGGTAATTTAGTATGGGTGTGAAAGTAAAACAGATTAACAAAAATAAATCAATAATTAATCTTCCTCCCGAGGTTGAAACACTTCTGTTACCATGACAGGAAATTCTTACCAGCAAGACACAAATAAGATTCTTTCATTTTTTTCACAAGGCACCATGTCTGTCTCACTCTGTCTCAGTTCAAATTGTTTTCTGTGGGGCTCTGTTTGTTGATTTGCTTTTGGCATTCTATCATACTATTGGCACATATGGAATATGCATGCACATGGAGCCTTTTCTTTCTAATTTGTCTGCCTCATGTTTTATAGCTGATTATTAGACCCAAATGAAATATTCTTTGCCATCAATATTATTTACTTTGAAACATTTTTATAGACTGCCCTAGTCAACTTCTCTGATCCATCTAGATGTCACAGAGCTCAATAAAATTTAGCCAAACTACAGAAATACAAAAAGGACACCTGAAATAGTTATGGTGACTTTATACATGGCTAAAGAGAATTGCATGGAACTGTGTATTAAATGTTTCACAGTTGTTTAGTTATACATGTAATAGATCAAGGCAAAGATGTTGTAGAAAACACACAAAACAGTGTTCCAGAAATCCACGAGGAGCCTGTGATTTTATTATTTAGAATGTAGTTAACACTGAAACCAAAGCATTAATATGTAATTGCTCAAGACAAATGTATTTAACACAAACACACACACGCAAACACACTAATATCGCACAAAGTAATATAAAAAATAAAATTAATTGAGCTGTGTTTACTGTGTTTATCATCATTGAAATGGTATGGTATAATAAAGGTCTTTTCCCCTAGTTTCCTTTAGCACAGGGCTGTCATGTGCCATGGATGCCGAAACCCATACAAGTCCATCTTCTTTAATAGAGAGAATAGTCCTAGATTCCGCTCCTATTAAAGTAATACATTTATTTCCAAGGTTATTAACCAGAATTGTACGTCATAGATAAAAGCTGTTCTATTTATCTTTCAGAGGGGTACTTAGTAGGGCTTTCTGAAAAGGAACCAGACTCATCATCTGGTTTGAAATTGCTTAGGCTTAAAGAAAGCTATCTTTGATCACTTTAATCACATAATTTATGCTTAACATTTTCATAGTTGGACTATGAAATTGGGGACTTCAGAATTGGTTTGGGGACTTCAGAATTGGGGACTTCAGAATTGGTTTCATATGTTAAATATAGTGTTCTTTTACTTGTATCTCATTTTCATCTTAAAGACCTACCGTCTATCACTTCCCCACAAGTACCTTGAGTGATGGTAGCTTTCAGATGATTTACCTGACATCTTTTAAATGCAGTCCACAATTTTGGCCTACCAAAACTGATTTCACATAAAATATGTTTTCTAAATTACCATTGTAAGGGTTTATATTTTTATTTCATTGTTAAATTAGTAGGTTATTTACAACATTCTCCGAAGTGAAGCGTTATTATTGATCACATATCCAATGATTTACTATGCAAATTGATAAAGGAGAAAGATCACCACTCTTGGAGAAAGATGACTTATCTTGTGACTCCTTTCCACTGATTACAAGTAGATGTGCTTTTTGCTATCGTTGAGCAACGTATTATTACTGATAACATGAGAGTAACACTCATTGCTTCAAACTCACAAGCATTCTGAGCATCACAAACTCAGTGCAGGAAAGCACTCACTTAAAGGGAAAGAAATGTGTAAATGTTTCTATTACATGCTTTCCCTAGATGGAGGTAAACAGAAGATTGTGTGAATATTTATTTAAAAAAAAAAACAAGCCCAGTGAGAACGCTCTGGGACTCCTGCACTGTGAACCCTCTGCAGCCTGGTTCACACTGACCTGTGATGTCAAGTCACAGGATCAGAGCTTCTCCTTCTGCATAAGATGGTTTTATTTTATCCCAGCATGCTTTTAACTTTAAGTACTAACACATGGATATCTCTTGCTGAGTTTTAAAATGCTTTATATTTATGCTGAACAGAAATGCACAGTAAGAGGTTTTCATGTGAAGCATATACCCTCTAAATTTAAAAAAATAGTAAAAAAAAAAAAAAAAGGTGGCACAGACATTTGAAAGCCACAAAGATTTGACATTAATGCTTAAGAAAAGTAGTAGCATACTTCACAAACTCTTTTTAATTATGATTTTACTTTCTTCTTAGAATTAAACTGGTCATCATGTTTGGAATTTAAAAGATGTGAGTTATGTCTTTTTTGAGTAAGATTTTTCTGAAGAAATGATTATTTGTTTCGATGATTCTTCCTGTTCTTTCCAGATACATTGTTCCCAATTTTAAAAAGTGGAAATTTGTCTTAAATAACTCAAACATTGTAAGCCTTGCTTGATAAGTCGTAGACATGTATTGTATTGCACAGAGTTTGTAGTTAACAATACGGTATTGTATACTTTAAAATTTTCTAAGAGTATAGATCTTATGTTAAATCTTCTTATCACAAAAAATAATAATAACAAAGAGGTCATGAGAAAACATTTGGAGGTGATGAATATGTTTATGGCATAGATTGCGGTGATGGTTTCTCCAGTGTATAATTATCTCCAAACTCATCAAGTTGTATATATTACATATGTACAGATATTTTTATGTCAATTTTACCTCAAAAAAGTGGCTTTTAAAAATAGTAAATGAAAAACAATTGAGAGAGGAAATTAAATTGTTCCAAATATCGATGGGCAGTGGCTTAAGAGCTAGAAAATAAAAGATAGAATATTTGTGTTTATCAGAATGAGCAATGAATAGTTCATTTCTTTTTGAAGCCTGTTTATTTGAAGGGAAATTTAGGATAAGCAGGAAAGTTTGTCCAGAGGAAATAATCTGGATTACTGAGGAAAGTTAGGGCTAGAATAATATATTTAAGAGACTCAGCATGTAAGCAATAACTAAAGCCCTAGAGTATTAACTGCTTAGAAATGGTGCTTATGTTAAAATGTAAGATGTCCAAGGAAGACACTTGGTAAAATACCAACATTCATGAAAGAGAGAACAGGAGACCCGTGGCTGTGCAAGTTTGCTAAGAGTTAGAGTTGGAGGTACTAGGCGGGTGAGATTGTTGTTGAAATCTAACGCAAGCTTCATTTTTACTGAATGAGGCCATCAACAAAAAAATACAAAAGGAAAAGTTTTGAAGGAGAGTAAATAAACATGATATAACTAATAATAACGATGGTGAAGATTTTTTTATCTGAGAGAATATCTTTTTTCTCCTGATGGAAAAGTTACTCCCAGGGGTGTTTTCTCTGATGCTCAGGACAACAGTAGCAGGTCTCCCTCAGGCCAGTGCTGCCATGAAGTTTTGAACACTCTCCAAGGAGACCCAGCTTTGAACAAACAACATATAGCTCTTCATTAAAACATCAAGAAGCATGAGATAACATAACCAAATTTCAAACAATGGCAATAACACCATAACCGTTCTGTATTATTTGTTAATATATTAGCATAGGGACTTCCCTGGTGATCCAGTTGTTAAGACTTTGCCTTCCGACACAGGGGATGAGGGTTTGATCCCTGGTCAGGGAGCTGAGATCCCACATGCCTCAAGGCCAAAAAACCAAAACATAAAAGAGAAGCAATGTTGTCGCAAATTCAATAAAGACTTAAAAAATGGTCCATATCAAAAAAAAAAATCTTAAAAAAATATATATTAGCATAAAATGTTGGAGTTTCAGTTCACTGTCTCTCAAAGAATGCAGCTATAAAGCCTGAACAGAATGCAAGGGCCTGATGTTGTGGGATTCAAAAGCAAATAGCAAGTTGATTAAGGAAAAAGACCAGAATTTGAACTACCACCTAAATGACTATGAGTTTGCCATTTTTTTCTTTTCTGGCAGCCCCAGAACTAATCTCGAATTGCTAAACATTAGAAGTCGAGCTTCCAGAGAAGCCTGTAGTTCTGTCTCAGAGAGAAAAAAGGGATGTTCTAGTGTCCAGAGATAGAGGGAAAATGCCCTCTTGTGATTGTCTTTTACTCTTCTCTTTTCAGACTCTGTCCCTGAACATTTCTATGGCAGCAGAAGTAGTGGAAACACACAGACCTCAAAATTCTGATGGAGCCGAACTTTCCTCTCAAATCAGAAAAGCTATGGTCCCAAAATGATGGGAAAAACCTACTGCTACTTTTTCTCTCTCTGTGTCCTTTATCCACTTGTTTCTAGTTGCAGAAACAGTAACAACAATACTCAGTAGACGGTAATTAAAGCACCAGCTTTCTGGACAGAGACTTGAAAAGGGGAAGCATAGGGAACTATAAAGCACTGAGGAGATGACCCAGGAGGAGCTCAGGAAAACAACCACATAAAGTCACCTGTGAGCTCCTGGGCTGACCCACAAGCTACTCATGTGTATATATGATCCTATTCAGAAGAATTTGAGACCCGAAATAAAACACAGCACCCAGGGTGCAGACTGGACATAGAATGGCAAGACAGATCAAAATAACACTTACAAAGAGTTTGAAAACTGAAATGACATTGGGACCGCAGATCACAGAATGCAGTTTGGAACTTGCAACCTGAACCTAGGTAAGTTGACCACATGCTGAAAACAAAAACAAAAACAATATTCTCCATAGGACTTAAGCAATATATATATAACATAGTATTGAAATATCCAAGATGCAATCCAAAATTATTCCATATATGAAGAAAAAGGATTATCTCTACTTACAGAGGAAAACACATTCAAGATATGTCAATGATAAGATGACAGCTATGAGAATTGCCTGACAAAGCAGCTCTTGTAGAAATGTCCAAACAAGTAATTGGAAATCATTCTGAAACAAATGGAAAAAAAAGATGGTTTCAGCAAAACAAATAAAATATATAGAGATGAACCAAATAGAAAATTTAGAACTGAAAACATAATAATGAAGAAGGAGAAGGAGGAGGAGAAGAAGTGGTAGTAAAGAAGAAGGAATGGGTGAATTACTGACTGAATGGGCCTGACTGCAGAATAGAGATGAGAAGAAAAAGTCAGTGAAACTGAAGATAGGGGGATTTTTTTCCTCTTTGTTCTTTGTTCTTTCCTGTTTTAAAAAATTCTATACAATGTCCCATGCACATAAAACCTCATCTCAGACTCCCATGAAATTTCCTATGGGTAGATTTATTCAGATAGTGTTATAGAGACTTTGTCCTACTTGATATAACACAGAGTGAAGACAGAAACTGCTCTATAGCCCAGAAAGACCCCTGTGAGTCCTGAGACCCTTTCATGCCATTCTCAAAGTCAAAGATATTTCCATAATAATAATAAGACTCCATTTGCTTTTTCACACCCATTCTTTCATGAGAATATAGTAGAGATTTCCAGAGGCTCTATGACGTGTTATATCACAGCTGATTCAATTCAGAAGCAGATATCAGACTTCAGCTAATTGAATATAAGCTGGACACTAAAGAGATTCACAAAACTGTTAAGCAACACCACTCTTTTCACTAATTTCTCTGTTTTGGAAACTATAGTAATGTTTTCACAAAAATGTTATTTTTGTTAACGTGAAATGGATTACTAACGTTATTTATACAGAAATTGTTAAGTAAGACATTATAAAATATCTCGGCACTGATTTCTAAGTTGGTAAATTTGAAAAGATACAACTCACATCAACACAAACACTTCGGGGTCCACAATAATTTTAAGACTGTAAAAACATCCTGAGACAGAGACGTGTGAGAATCACTGAAATTGAGGAAGAAATCTCATTGCCAGCTTTGCAGTGGAGACAGATGTGTGGATTGACACCGTCTTACCTAAAGCCGGTAACCACTGAGGAAGAGCAGATTTGAGAGAAGGGGAAGGGTTTTGTGGTACTTGTTTTTTCATGAGCCTGAGTTCAGGAAACCACCTGAGCTGGTGAAATGGGTTTTGGGCACATCAACAAAGAGCAGACAATTAAAGCTAAGTTGACCCATACACAGGGTGAAGGGCAGACACCATAGGTTACCAAGAACTAAACTTCCCCAACATCATCATATCTTGGAGGTGAGAGGAGAGAGCGATTTGTGAAGATTTGGCCAGAAATTCCATAATAAGGCATTTATTTATTAATAATCATCTTACATTATTCAGTTCTATTTCACTTCATACCAAATAATATTCAGTCACTAATATTACCTATAGATGTTCATTACATTGATACAGCAACAGTATCTCACCACGATACATTAAACATTGTGTCTGTGTGTGTACAATTTAAATTTGGCAAATGTTTTCTACTTTTTAATGCACTGTTTCTCTTCACTTTTCTTTCACAAGTTTCAGAACCACACAACTTCAAGGTTGGCATATTAAATGGGTCAACATTTCAATATTTTAATATTTATTTTTATTTATTTGTTTATGTGGTTGCGCTGGGTCTTAGTTGCAGCCGGTGGATTCTTTAGTTGCAGCTCACGGTCTCCTTAGTTGTGGCATGTGAACTCCTATTTGGAGCATAGATGTGGGATCTAGTTCCCTGACCATGGATCGAACCTGAGCCCCCTGCTTTAGGAGCACAGAGTCTTAACCACTGTGCCACCAGGGAAGTCCCAACATTTCAATTTTGAATGAAATCATTCCTTGTATTATTGATTTCAGAATTTATGAAAATAGAGTGTCAGCAGGCAGCTCTCAAAATTGCATCAGTTAAATTGCAATTGTGTGTCCCCAAACAAGTAACACAGGAACCTTAACTTCCACCAATAGAACAGAAACAACAGAGATATTTGGGGACCAGAAAAAAATGAAGTTTTGTTTTTTTTTAGTTTCTTACCATAAGGCACCATCCACCTTGATGGGATTTTGATCATTTTATGGCCCCAAATGATAGAAAGAGTAGAGGGTGGGGATCTGTGGAAACTGGGCTATATTTATAATTTAATTCAACTTTGCTTTAGGAGGAGATTTTCAGCTATTGACAAAGGCAAGTTTTCTTTATTATATTTGTAAAGAGGTAAGAACTCTTGAACTGAATTCTCAAAGGTCCCTTGTCTCATGTGCCCTCCTGTACAATATCTAGGTGTTTATTTTCATTCCTCCTTGATTCCTCCTCTGTATGCTGACTGGTATGTTAAGTTAATTACGTGAAAATTATTGATCAGTACTTACAGTCTGTATATAAGAATGGAGGAACAGAAATGTGTTAATGTGAAGCATTTGTGTTTGTTTTGCTTCTATTAAGAAAGTTGAAAAATTGCATATGGAAACAACCTGACAAAAATAGGAAAATTTCCAGTTTAAAGAACCTTTTGTTCATTAGTTTCCCTTCATGCTTTGTGTTCATCACTCAAGATGCTTTCCTCTGGGTGTGTTTACTAAGTGGCAAGGTTACTCTTCTTTATGTGCTTGAGAGGAGATTTCTTATATCACAACATGTAACTTTTTCCCTGTAGATGGATTATAAAAAGCTAGGAAATAGTGTTTCATGATGATAAATCCCCTCAATTGGAGGAAGTCTTCATCACAAAAGGAATATCCAAGAAATGTGATGCCCTCTAGCACTTTACAAGGCAAAATGTATGACAGGTAATGCCTCAGTGGAGAGTTATTCTAGACTTTGGAGTAATGGTGTGGTTTCCTTTCTGAGTTAATACGCAACCCAGGGCAAAGTAAGGACATAAAAGGAAATAGTGGATAGAAAAATTCAGTGACTTGGTCTGCTCCCAGAAGTACTGACAAATGCATCACATACATTTTTTTTTTAGTTGAACGAATCAACAGATGGCTAGAGTGCCAAAAATACAAGATATTCATAATGAATTATTTCCATGTATGCACTTCTAAGCTAGTGTATGACAAATTCAGCTAGTCAGTAATAGCCTTGACATTTGTGTACACATTAAAGTATGGATTATAATACTTTTGTCTTTTTTAAATTCAGAATAAAGTAAATAAATAGTGTTCTCACATCTAGAGTGTGAAGAGACATAGTAAGATTTGTGGGACCTACATGATAACCTAGTTTAAATTTAGTACTGGGCTTTCTGATTCATTAATATTGAGGAACACATCTTCACAAATGACTCTAATTTGAGAGAGAGAATAGAAAAGGACAATGCTCTGTAGAACTTTACAGAGAACAACTACTCTTTTCTGGGAATGCCTTCACAGTATTGAATAACTAGTATATGAGAGTCACTCGGTAGAAGCTGTGCAATAGCATTTTAATTACTTTACATATTTGTGATTTTTATATTTTATATTCTGTTTTATTTAAGACTTGGTTCTGAACTTACTCTGAGAGCCTTACATTTATTTTAAAATATTACTTTAATGACTGTAGAATATCAATTATATAGATATATATAAATTTGGTTTCCCACCCATTTGGAACATTTAGCCTAATGAAAATGTAATAAGTCATGTTCTAAAAAAATCATTTCTTTATCAATATTTGTCTTCATCTCTTATTATGTTCTTAGCAAAAAGAACTAAGTAAAAGGATAAAAATATATTAAAGCTCTTGAAATATTTGCGCAGGTTGCTTTCCAGAAGGTCTGTACCAGATTAACCCTTTTACCTGATTTAAGGCACAGCATGTGGTCAATTTCAGTACCGTTACAAGTACACTTGAAACCATATTCTGAAGTTTTGGAAGCTAAGATCAGTTAGGTCAATTATTTATATTGCTCAAATTTTCTATATTAGTATTGATTGTATTTTAGGTCATTCTATCAGTTATTGATAAAAGTATTAAAATATCCCACAATAATTGTGAATATGTATTTTCCCTATGTATTCTGTTAATTTTTTAAGGCCATATTATTATACACCTAAAGATTTATAATTGTAAGCAATTTCTGGTTGTATTGACCATGTAATCATTTTGAAAATTCCTGTTTAAATCTAGAAATGCCCTTTGCTTTAAGGTTGGCTGGGGTATGACTCTACAAGTCTGTTCTGTTTAGTGTTTGCATGTTTTCATTTTTCAACCTTTAAATTCCAACCTTTCTGTTTTCTTATATTTAAGGTGTTCCTCCTATTAGAAGTATATATTTTTATTTGATCCAGTGAAACAACCTGTCTTTTAATTAGAATGTTTAAACCATTAGTATTTAATGCAATTATTGATGAACATAAATCTATAATATTATTTTTAAACATTTTTAAATTTTTTCTATTTTTTTATCCCCTTTTAATTTTTTTTTGTTGGGGGGGAAGGTTTGAATAGGCTACATTAGCCACACTAATAAGCACGATCACCTTAATTCAATTATAGGTGGAGAAAACTTGAAGCTGGCATTCAGTCCCCATAAAGGTCAGTCTACTTCCCATTCACCTTTCTACTTAGAATATAAGCCTGGATATTTGCTGAGGTTCTGTTCCTTGACAGGATCTGAACCTCAGTTTTTGGGCTCCCTGTTAAGTGAATCTTATAAAACTCTACTAAGTTTCTGAGCTTCAGACAATATCTTCAGTGTAGGCAGTTGCTTCAAAGAGAAAAAGAGACTCCAAATGTTAGTTTCAACTATGTCTTCTAATCTTTCCCAGATTTGAGCCTTTAATTGTTCACTTGTCTTAGAAACTCCAAACAAATGTTTTCTTGGAAATCAGTTTATCCAAATTTGCTAGTTGTTTTCAGGAGGAGGGACTGTACAAAACAATCCATTCTGCTATTGCCAAAAGCAGAGCTCTGATTTGAATCAACTTTCAACTTATAGATATGTGTTGAGCAATGGTGTTCATTCAATGTCTAGTTTATTATTGGGCTGAGTTCCAAACTTTCACTTTTCACAATTAGTTTGTTTTTCTCTAATAAATAAAGTAATAAATATTGATTAGTTACAGGCCAAGCCATAAAGTACTTTTAATTTATAGCACTCTTGAGCCATAGTATCAGTAATGCTCCCATTAATCATTTAAATCCACCTCTTTTTCTTACGTGGAATTACAGCATACTTTTTTGTGATAATGAAGGCTTTTAGTCACTTTGGAAATGTTTGTAGATTCCGATTTCCTTTCTCTTACCTAGCTTCTCCTAAGGATGGTGTGTTGGTTGTTCAACGCGACTTCCATTACCTTGTGTCAGCTGGAAGGAAGGAGGCCTCAGGTCTATACTACCCAGTGTTCCACAGTGTTCTTGTGTCCTTCTTGCTATTGGCTGCAGCATCAATATCATCTCTGCTGAGTGATCACTGAGATGTCAGTTTGTCACTCCACTCAAGGGGATGTGTTGTCACCCATCATGGGACCTGAGATTTCTGTCATCTGCCCTAGTTCCAAAGCTTCTGGTTCCTGGTTCCAGATTTCACTCAGTCCATCTGTGCTTGCAATACCTCTGTGGCCTTTCAGAGAGGTTCTCAAAGGAGAACCCAAGACTCCTGGATTTCTCGAAGAGAAATACAAAGACTTTTAATCCACGACCCCACTATCTAGCTCAGCTATGAACCTCTTCTCTTTTCCAGTGCTTTTACCTCTGAGACAGTAGCACCCTACCAATGCCTATCTCTTCCAGGGATTCAGATTGGGAGCTGGGCAAATCCTCTGTTTGGTCTTCCCCTTCAGCCTAATTAACACATTGTCCCATGACAAGACTTGGACCCAAAGAAGGGAGTTCAGGACATTTTACTTGACCACATGATTCCCTTGAGTTCTTGCTACTCCAAATGCATTCCATGGACTAGAGCCCCTGCAGCATAGGTATATTAGTGAGAAATGCAGAATCTAAAAACTCAGTTCAGAGCTACTGAATCAGAAACTGAATTTTAAAAAGATTCTAGGTGAACCTACATATCTGAAAATTGAGAAGGACTGCCTCGGTTATATCCTAAAAACTCTCCAAACTTGAATATTGTAACTATAGTGGCCAATGTGTCAGGTCTGTTTTTATATCTTAAAATAAGCTTTCTGAGTTTATTCTTTTGTCACAGATTTAACAATCCTATTCAGGTATCAGAACCTAAGGAGTGACTCCCCTCTTTGCATTTGCTATGAGATTTGTATCAGGCAGGGTCCAATCAGAGAAACAGAAGCAGGAGGAAATATTCACTAAGAGATTTATCACAAAGAACTGGCTAGGCAAATGGAAAATCTGCAAGACAGGTTGTCAGGAAGAAGAGGCTAGAACACCCAGGCCAACAATGTTGTCCCCAGGCAGAATTTCTTCTCTCAGAGAAGCATCAGCCCTGCTTTTAAGGCCTTTCAACAGGTTAAATCAGGCTCATCCAGATTATCTAGGGTAATCTCCCTTACTTAATGCCAACTGATTATGGACTATAATCTTCAATTACATCTACAAAATACTTCACAGCAACATCTGGATTAGCGATTGGTTGATTTATTCATAACTGTAGCCTATTCACATTCACGTGTCAAAAGACCATCAGAGGATGTTATGTCTCTGAGGCAAATGGATGCCTCTGGAAGAATGTGAGTGGGGACAGAGCCCCGAAATAGGAAATATAAAGATGATAATACATTAGCAGTGAAATCAATGCACTGCCTTTGAGAAAAGTATCAAGATAGAAAAAAAGAATTCCATGTAAATGGGTAGAAAGAAAGGTTAACAAAGACCAAAGACAGGATCTATTCACTTAAATATTCAAGGTTCTCTGCTGAATAGCCAAAGTTGTTAGGTTCAGACTGTGAAGGATGATGTAAATTCTCCTCTTCTGGTTCATGGAGGTTGTTTCTCTGTTGAAGATTGTCTGCTTTCTCTGATCTTCCATGTTGCCAGGAAGTGATGCCTGGTGATTATGTCCGTGTGCCTCTCATCATACACCTCGTAGGTAATCTGACATCATTCCTTATATATTCAGAGAGGTGTGTGTGTGTGTGAAAGACGGAGGTGGAAATAAGGGAGACTAGCTGTCTTTAAGAACTTGAAGAACTGAAGTTTGCATCCACCAGTCTTTAGGCATCAAGTACCCAGTAAATATTTGTGATGGCTTTTATTTGGGTGTTACTGATGTTTAGTTCACTGCTTTAATCAGTTTCATCCCTCTTTCATGATCAAAATTTTCTTCTGTGCACACTCACATATATCCAAGTTCATAAGCATCAATTTCCCCAGAACATTTTAATAGGTTAATATTAAATATTAATATTTAATGATACTCTTTCAATGTCTTATAATCAGTAACAGAACCTGTATAATAGAAGATAGTAGTGCCAATCCCACTGAAAATAGGGGGCATATACACATGAAAAAAGCCAAAACAACATGTATGTAAAAATATAATATGATAAAAATGCACATATACAACATGCACATTTAAATACACAAATTATATGGCATATATACATAAAATTAATGCAATATACATGTAAAAGTGTAGTATTAGAAAAAATTAAATACACAACATGGGGAACATTTCTCAGGGTTGGCAAATATTATACTTTAGGGATATTTAAGGAGGTTTATGTTATTTCTGAGGGTTGGCAAATTTTACAGGTTAGGGATATTTAGGGATGCTTAGCTGAATGTATAAAAGAGTACTCACATTTATTAGGTTGTTTCCAAGTACAGTATCTCATATTATTCCCTTATAGCACACTTCAATTTAATTGAATTTAGCAGGAACTAAGCTTCAGTGAGACGGAGAGATTTAATCAACTGTAAGTGAAGGAGGAGACCAGATTCCAACCCAGGTCCATGGCTGCTGGTTCTTAGAATCCTACCTATTCCCATTATCCACCATTTCTCCTTTCTCCCCAGTAGCTTTGCTGCCAGAGACTAAATATCGTGAGGATGGATCAAACCAGCTACCTAGAAATGGCAAATGACCTCTTAAACTTCTTGAACATTCTTTGAAATGTATGACTTTTTCACTCTCCCCCATTATACATTCATGATATAATAAGATATGAGATTTTAACCAGCATCAAAAATCTGTAAGGCTCTGCATGACATCAGAACACCACCTCCCAGCCTGGTTACTGTACTGCAGTCTGACTTGTAGGGGCTCATCCTCTATTGCCTTCCCTGGAAAGAGAGAGAAAAAGATAGTGTAGTTAAGAACAACATAACTGAAGAGCTAGACGCACAGGAGGGAGAATATCTGTTGGCCAGGATTTCAGCTTCTTCCCTCCCTTCTTTCAGGCCAGGATGAGTTCAATCAGGAATCATTTAAGAATGAGTGTGAACTTAGCCCCAGATCCAAAAAGCACCTGCAGGAGGATGTAATGGAATATTAGCTATGGGCAGTGAGATTGTTTTAAAGACAGTCCATCAGGATCTGGGCTTACATATATAAAAAATTAAAATTATCGTGAATGCTTAAAATGAGAAATACAGATGTAAAATGTTAAGAACATTTTTCTGGCGCTGTGTTTCAGAGTCTGAACATTGAGAGTCTGGGCATAAGAGATCCGTGGAGAAACGTGTTGTGATATTAGGTGAGGAGGGAGGGCAGTGTGGACTCCCTAAGAGGAGATGGTTCCCTTCCATCAGGACCCATCTCCCCTTTATCCTCACCACAGAAACACGCCAGGGCATTTCCAAGACTCCCTTGCTGGAAGCAGATGTATCTTTAGGAACAAAGATAAATCCCCCTTCCATGCCGGCACCTTCTCTTCTTTTGCTCTGTTTCCCTTTTTGACCCCTCTAGGATGCATTTGGTAAACACTTTGGATGCTTTGGCTTTGAGTTCCTGAATAGTTCCACCTGCTTGGAGAAGTACACCCACAATACCTCCTGCTCCTGCCCCAACCTACTTTGATAGTTACCTGAGAGATAAATAAGCATGTATTCCGTTGGAGCCATTCTGTGGTCTATTTTGTTTCAGCAAAGTAGCCTCCCCAGGTAATACAAAGAAGAATCCCTGAGGAGAGGAAGGTTTTTAAAAAGTAGAGAGAAAGTAATACGCAGGATTAAAAGTAGTAACACAATTGCTATTTATTGAGCACCTCATGAGACCCAGGAAAGTTTACACATACAACCCTGTATCCCCAAATCAAGAGCTGCCAGAAGTAGCTTCTATTTTGCCCATTTTATCAATAAGAACACTGAGATGGAAAATTAACTTACTTTATGAGATAAGGAAATTTGCCTGATATGATTCAACTTCAAGTATGACTTCAAAAATGCATGCATTTCCCATGTTCCATTCCCAGATCTTCCATAAATACTTGTGCAATTAGGAAGACAAAGTTTCACTCAGCTTTCTCCCCCAAGGAGAATCTACACTTTGTTTGTTCTGAAAAACCTAGGTCATTCAGAACGGGAAACTTAACAGAGGTTAAAGAGGATATATCATGCTCAAGAAAGTGACTCATCTCTTTGATGGTTTTAATTGTTTAATAGTGTTATTTATTCTGGTTTATATTATAGAAATACCAAAGTTTCTTTCATCTGAGAGAAAAGCACAGGTCTTAAAGCAAAGCCTTAGAGGCATGTACTAGCTCACTAGGTTTTTATTAGAGCACTTTATTTGCAAGTGTAAGAGCTCTGTGCTTGCAACAGATCTTTATGGACAGTAAATAGGTTTTCTCTTGAAGATCACAGAACCATATCATTTCAGAGGTCATGTGACCCAGCCCCTCTCTTTCAGATAGTGACAGAAAGACCCAGAAGGGGAAAGGAACTTACCCGATGGCTTGAGCATCCACTTTCCTCATGTTCCTTAAGAGCTTCTTCCTTTGCTGCACCTGACTGTCTGATGGGCTTCCAATGTCATGGTCTTCAGAGAACAGAAGACAGGCCAAATTGAGCTTCACAGCATAACTGGCTTTTCAAATAGAAATGTATTTTCTAAGACAAATTTTTATTTTAATTCTTTTGGTTGAAAAGCAAACAATCCTCACCTTCTTAGAAAGACTTTTTAAATTCTCCCTCTAAGTGAGGCTGTTCAAATTTATCATCACTTTTCTCAGGAAACTGGAAGGTGTCTTTTGATGTCAGTGAGAGAGACAGAAAGAAACAGAGACAGAGAGACGGAGAGGCAGAGAGACAGAGAAAGACGGGTGGACAGAGAATAAATGCCCTACTCTTAAATTTACAGACCATCTTAGGGCTTAACACAGGGAGAGACCTTCAGGGCTATTTGGTTACATGATTGCAAAAAGCCTCATTTATTTGTGTTGATTTAATGTCCTGCTTAAGACCTCCATGGCAAAGTTGAATAGACATGATGATATCTATAACTGTAGTTTTATTGCCTATCCCAGAGAGAAAACTTTTAATATGTCATCATTTAGTTTATGTGCACTGCATTTTTTGGAAGATGTATCATAGAGTTTAAGAAAATTTCTGTCTGTTTCTGTTTTATTTTAATGATAAATAAGTTTTAAATTTTATCAAAATTTTTTCTACATCTATTGAGATTATCATACATTTATTTTTCTTTTTAATTTGGTTAATGTGTAAAATTAAATCAATTGTTTTTTTAAATATTTCATCAAACTTACAATCCTGGGCAGGGAGAGAAACAAATATGGTAGTGATAAATTCTTTAATGTTTTTTATATTACTATAATAAATTTGTTCATATTTTCTGAAGGACGCAATTGCATGCAATTTTAGCTTAGCAGTTATTTCCTTTTAGTGTGTGAAGACATAATTCTTTTATCTCCTGGTTACCACAAATTCTGTTTTGAAGTCAACTTCCAATGTTATTGTTGCATCCTCTTTTTCCCTGGCAACCATTATAATTCTACCTTTGATTTATTACTAATTCTATATTTTCTTTATCTGGACACCAATTGTATTTATGTTAAAAGATCTTTTACTTTATTCTGCATGCATTATACACTACTTTGCGTATCTTAGTCCTATTTTTTTCTTTCTCTGTTTTAGTCTGAACACCTCCTGCTAAACTATTTTTCAGGTCATAAAATCTTTTTCTTTGATGGTTTCTCTTAAACTCATCAACTGAGTTGATTATTTATTTAGTATTTGTTTTGTTTTGTTGGTTTAAAATTTCTATTTTTTTCTTTATTAATACCAATTCTCTGGTATTTTTTATTATGTCACATTTTTTATCACTTTAATCATAGTTATCTTAAAGTCTCTGATGTATTCAACATTTGGATTTCTTGAGGGCCTGTTCCTCTTGTCTATTTTTCTCTTTTTTATCTCTTGGTATGCCTTATAGGTTTTTCTTGAGTGATAGAAGCTCTGGGTGATGATTACCTTCCTCTGATAAGACTGTTTTTGCTTCTTGCAAGTAATTGCTACATAACAAGATCTCATGAATCCAGTCAGTTGACCAAATATAATGATGGACTCTTTTGTTACAAGGGTTAATCTTCATTTAGTTTTTACCTATTCCTACTGTAAGGTGCTTCAGGGGTAAAAATATATAATTGGAGAATTGGTTTTTACTAGGTCTCTCTTCCCTGCTCATTCCTAGATTTCAATTTTTTATTTCCCAAGAGATGAGTGAATTCCTTCTGAGTGTCTGTCCCTCTTAAACACTGCTTTCTGACAGCCTCTCAGCCTTGTTACCTCTGTTAAACCGTCTGTTGATACCTTGGTGGGGAGGTAGGGTGGCATGTGTGGCTCACCCCAGTGAGTGTCTTTTCTCTCCTGGCTCTTGACCTACTCAAATGCGAGTTGCATTGGTAGAACTCAAATGCCTTCAAACAGATTTCTCATGTATTTTCCCCCCATTTTTGTGATAATTTTAAGAGGGAAATTTGGACTAACATAAGTTATTGCTTTAGGTCTGGAAGCAGATGTCACACAAGTTTAAGTAATATCCTCATTACCAGAATACAGTGGATGAACATGAATTATACTATATTTTATGATTATCTACCTTGTGAGTAGTATAATTATATTGCACTGAATTTGTGAGTATGTTAAAAGACTGACATTATTTGGCTAAATGTAAACAGTGTAAATGAATGCCAAAGAACTTTCACTTCTGGAAATTGGGAAAGTCACACAAAAGCACTGCTCATTTCTGCAACAATGAAAACAAGTGACATATTCTGCAAAATTATAACATTTTGAACTTAGGAGAGAGCTGGGGTTTTAAAGTTTCTAAAGAACTCAGAACCAAATTGTTCCAAGGAAAGATGGTACTCAAAATAATTGAAGCCAGCTATAGATGTGGATAAGAAGACTCGAGGCATACTTTTTTTTTTTTAACATCTTTATTGGAGTATAATTGCTTTACAATGGTGTGTTAGTTTCTGCTTTATAACAAAGTGAATCAGTTATACGTATGTTCTCATATCTCTTCCCTCTTGCGTCTCCCTCCCTCCCACCCTCCCTATCCCACCCCTCTAGGTGGTGACAAAGCACCGAGCTGATCTCCCTGTGCTATGCGGCTGCTTCCCACAAGCTATCTATTTTACGTTTGGCAGTGTATATATGTCCATGCCACTCTCTCACTTTGTCACAGCTTACCCCTCCCCTTCCCCATATCCCCAAGTCTACTCTCTAGTAGGTCTGTGACTCCATTCCCGTCCCACCCCCAGGCTCCTCATGACCTTTTTTTTTTTTCTTTCTTAGATTCCATATATATGTGTTAGCATACGGTATTTGTTTTCCTCTTTCTGACTTACTTCACTCTGTATGACAGACTCTAGATCCATCCATCTCACTACAAATAACTCAATTTCGTTTCTTTTTATGGCTGAGTAATATTCCATTGTATATATGTGCCACATCTTCTTTATCCATTCATCTGTCGAATGACACTTAGGTTGCTTCCATGTCCTGGCTATTGTAAATAGAGCTGCAATGAACATTGTGGTGCATGACTCTTTTTGAATTATGGTTTTCTCAGGGTATATGCCCAGTAGTGGGATTGCTGGGTCATATGGTAGTTCTATTTTTAGTCGAGGTATACTTTTAACACATCTTTAAAGGCTGAATGTAGCCTGGCTTGAGAGTTCAGGATCCCTGGATGTCTGTTTGTTGAATCTCCATTTGATTCTTTCTTATACTTCTCATTTTTCTGCTGAAACAACTTACTTGATCTCACATGTTGCTGACATTTTCTGTCAGAGCCTTTGACATGTTAATCATAGTTATCTAAATTCTGTCTAATAGTTTCAGCAATCCCCGTCTCAGTCTGATCCTGATGATTATTGTGTCTCTTCAGACGATGCTATTTCTTCCCTGTTTGTGTGCTTTGTAATATTTTGTTGAAAGCCAGAAGCATCGTATAGTACTCAGGTAAGTCATCATGCTTCAAGATAAGCACACATTTCCTTCTGCTGGGGCTTTGCTGTGTGGATTTGTGTTAATCTACTTAGGAGTTGGGCTGGGTTGAAAGTGTGCTGTTGCTATGGTTACCCTCAGGGCACCAGAGGCTTCCAGTTCCTCTAGAGATGAGTCCTCATGGTCTGGGCCAACCACAGAGGGGTTCTCACAGTGTCTACTCCGGGCTTGGCCTTGGGTCTTCCCCAGAGAAAATCCATCTCTTGTGGCTCCCCTGATGTATTCTGCTTAAAGCTTGTTAAGTATGGGTGTGGGGCAGGGAGGAGAACATTCTGTGATGTTCTGATGAAGCCTCAGAACAAGAAAGGCACTGTCAACCGGAATTTCTTCTGCTTCTTTTCTGTATTTAATGTTGGACCTAATACCTATTCCTATCCCTAAGCTGGGGTAGAGATTTTCTTTCCCTTCCTCCCCTCTCCTCATTACAGTGAATTCTCACTCTGTCCTCAGCTGTGTTCTCACTAGTTTTTATTGCCTTTCCTCCTTCAGTGTAAGGCTTTGGCTCTATATGACGAAATATGGGGGATGTTTCTGGGCAGAATTTTCCCAGAGGCTGTTGTTCTGCTCTCCTAGTTCTACATGGAAAGCTTTCCCAGGATTCTCCCCAGTCTTCCCTGTGAGCACTTGATGTGTGCAAACCCACCTTGATGAAAAGCCTGAAAGAGGGTGCAAATCCCTCCACATCTGTGGAGAACAGCAGGGGCACACACAGGTTAGCCCACACTAAACCTTCAGCATTTGGTTAGAAGTGTCTGGTTGAACCTTCCCCTGGGCTGATATGGTTCTGATGATGTCTTCCCAGGTAAGTAAATGTCCAGGTCCTACTTCTCTCTCCAGACTTATCTTTCTAGATTTCAGGTGAGCTGTTTGCTCTGTGACATCAGTTTTCTGATAAGCATTTATAATTTGCTGTTTGTCCAGCTTTTTGCTTGTTGTTTGGATGAAAGTGGCAGAGACTCTCTCCTTGACCAGACTCCAGCCAGGGTCCTCTGAGCTCTCTTCTCGACTAGTCCTCCCCCCTGGCCCCTGAAGACTTGGACAGACACTAACATTGTTTCTAAAAGCTCAAAGCTGCATCTCTAGAGTGGCCCCAGCCCCCCTTAAAGCACCTGCCTGAGAAAACTCAAGGCTGGCAGAGAATTTAATGTTTGTTCCAGCCAACACCTAAGATGGGGCCTCTGTCCTCCAGCCTCTGCATGAGAGGAGGAGTCTAAGGTCCAGAAGTGTCAGGTAGCAAACCCAGGTGGGTGTCACAGGTCCAAACACCCCTTCCCACTTTCTGTAACTTTCCACTTCCCTGATTCTGTTGAACCCCTGTTGAACCCATCCCCTGCTCCCTCATTCTCCTTAAAATGCCCATCACCTCTGTACAAATTGCAGTTGAGTTCAGTTCATTGAACCTTTGTCCTATTGCAGGAGTTATTACTGTTAAGATGTGTCCTGATCACTTTACCTCACGTCCGGCTTTGTTGGTCTTTACAGGAGCAGCACTCTTTCCAGCTCTCTGTATCTCCAAGCTGAACTTGAATGTCTGCATTATAACATGGGTTTATATGCACTTACATACAAATGCTTTTCTTATTTGTGAGCTCCTCCTATATTCCATACAGACATCCTTGACTATCCACTCAACAGCCTGAGCAGAGGACTTCACTGTGTTGAATGTGTTAATGCCCCGAGACATAAGAGTCTGATTTCTGAGAGGGTCTGACTGACCCACCAAATAACACATGAGTGTAAATGAGACAGAAACTTTGAATTATTTAATCTCAGTCTATAGAGTCAGTCTTCCTGGTAATTCTCCATCGCGGAAGCTGGAAATCATCCCTGTACTTACCTAATATCTTTTCATTTTCAAACTAATACAGAAAAGTGAAGTTTTATACTTCTCGAACATAAAAGAAATGACTTTTCTTTTCTTCCCAAGATCTGTCAAATTCAGCTTTCCAATTCAATGCAGAAGAGTTATATCTCTCTGCATATTTACTGAGAGATTTAGACTTGTGTTTCTCACATTTGAGTGGCTCTCAAAAGCACAGTGGTTGATGAAGTAGAATGTCACATTCAGTGACTTGCAAATCAAAATCAAAATGCTTTCTGGAAAGTCAACTGAAATGCTTTCATTACTGATGTGATCACTCTTATGTTGGAAATATAAACTTAACAAAAGCACAGTGGAGGGTAGTCTGCCATGCCCTTTGTTTTATTTTATCGAAGGGGAGCCTAGCTTTTGCAGTTACAGTAAAGTATGGTGCTGTTTCCATTATAAATTCCAATTTACATGAGTTTATAACATAGCTCTGAGAGTTCAAGATGGGCTCCAATTTCCAAAGCAGCGTCAGCCCAGGAGCAAGATTTGAAATGGCTTGTCTCTGTTATAAAATTCAAAGGAGGGGAAATATGACACAGGAGATTTCTTGACTGCATGCCATTTTTTCTGATAAAATACATACCTATAACTGAAAATATGTGTGGGCATATTGAATGCAGTATAGCAAGTCATTTCTGCTTATTGTGTGCTGCAGGGTCCTTGAATATGATGTTAACATAATAGCTTGCATAGTAATAAAACTTCGAATAGCCTGAAAACCTGTCAATACCAAAAATCTTATTTTCTTTTAAATTCAATAACATACTAGCTGAAGAAAAATTAGGATAAGGTGGCATAATTACAAATAGTGTATTGTAATTTATTAAAATCTATGTATAACTACTAAAAACAAATAATAAGGACACATTCTTAGAGTAAAATACTAAGCCTGAATAAAGAATGTTTAATTCCAGGTACTAAAACACACCTATCTAAATGTGTGGTGCCCTCCTTAAAATTGAAATTGAACTGGTTTGAAGAGGCTAAGACAACAAAACTCTGATCATTTAGATAATTAATCAGTATAATGATCAAATATACAAAAATTAAAAAATACTGTCAACCAAATCTATTCCTTAATGCAAAATCCAAATTATTTTAAAAGCAATGATAAAAATACTAATGGATGGGAGTGAAACTGATTATAGATTTGATTTAATAATTGCCCTTTTAGGGATGGATTTGGTATGTGAAATCACTTAAAATATTGTACATTTCTCTACTGTTTATTAATCTCATTTATGAAAGACCAACACTTACAGGTCTGTTTGTCAACCCCATGTCTGCCTTTCAAAAATATATGTTAGGGCTTCCCTGGTGGCACAGTGGTTGAGAATCTGCCTGCCAATGCAGGGGACACAGGTTCGAGCCCTGGTCTGGGAAGATCCCCCATGCCACGGAGCAACTAGACCCGTGAGCCACAACTACTGAGCCTGCGCGTCTGGAGCTTGTGCTCCGCAACAAGAGAGGCCGCGATAGTGAGAGGCCCGCGCACCGCGATGAAGAGTGGCCCCCGCTTGCCACAACTAGAGAAAGCCCTCGCACAGAAACGAAGACCCAACACAGCCATAAATAAATACATAAATAAAATTAAAAAAAAAATATATATATATATATATGTTAAATGGATGGCAAACCAGCATTCTTCAGTGGTTTTGGCTGTTGGATTGTTGGTATGACAAAGAATACCCTTAGTAGCTGTTATTTACTAATTTATATGGAGGCATAACCTTGCTTTTCTTTTCATCCTCTTTTAGTTGTTTCTCAGATACTCAGAGTACATTTTAGAAGAATCATGCTGATATTTTTAGCCTTGATTGAAAATTTTAATTTAGTCCCAGCCAAAATCAGTTGCTTCATTTGGAAATCAGAAGCACTTACTGTACATGGGTTAATTGTGTTTAGCGCTAGTAGAAAAAATAGAATTCAGAAACATAGAATCCGGAATCAAGGTGGCATTTTCCTAGAAAATAAATATACATAATTCAGTTATTAGAAAATAAAGAAAAGAAAGTAAAAATGAGTATCTTTTCAAGGGCTTACAGAGCAAATTTAGCAGTCTTATACATTTATACTTGGGACAGTCATTGCATATGCAAATAAATATACAAATAACCACTAATTCTGCATATGTAGGTAGCTGGATCATCATCGCTATTGTGGTCAAGTAAAATTTAATTTTGAATCTTATGTGTTAACATAGTAGCTAACTATGCCTCTGTCAGATTAGGAAAAGACAATTTTACCACTTGGAATTATTTCCTATTTCTAATATGTATTTTGTTTTTAAAACATCAAGTCATGATATCACTTCCAGGAGAGTAGTCATCTGCAATATTTTTAAATGTTTTGTAAAATGAGAGCAAGAACATTGCTTTTTCCTACAGCAAGGCATCGAAAGGAACAAAATCCTAACGGCTGTTTGTAAAGCACTCTGGCTGTTGTCATGAGTGTGACAAGTTGTTCTCAGCACCACAGTGTATAGGAAAGCAGGCTCCTTGAGCTGCAGCAGGGCCATCAGGAACCTCGGGCTGCTATTTCAATGCTCTGAAAAACACCATCTCTAACTATTTCTAGAGGAGCGTTAGGGACCTCTGCTCCCTGAGGGTACTTATCCACCTTCCCTCCCTAACGGCCTGGGGTATGAGGCTCCCTTCCACGTGAGAAGGGTTCCTCTATTTAATTGAACACCCTCTCAGCCCTCCTTATATGAGCTGGGAAGACAAATTTGTATAGTCTTGGAGGCTCACTTTATCTCTGGTTGTGGTAGGTTAGTGAGAGCCGGCCCAGCAGATCTGAGGTAAAATCAAAAGGGCAGGCACCTCTTTCCAATGAAGTCCCTTCCTAGTCCTGGACACTTCCCTGGTTACATAGTCGCTTAGCTGCCATTGCCCCTAACCACATAATTATGGAGAGCATGGATGGGGTGGGCCCTTTCAGGGGGATGCTGGCCGGGGGCGCGGGGCACGCGGACCACCTACACCTGACCTAAAACGCCGGCTGTGGAGACGTCAGAGCATGGTGGACCCTGTATCATTTCTTTACCTCTTGGGTTCCCTTATTTTTATCTGAACCCCATGGTGTGTGCTCTTGTCCCATTGACATGACACTGAACTCAGCAAATAAACCTAACTTCCATGTGTATATGTGTAAAATGTACTGAAGCTCATTTTTATCTGTAAAGAGTTCTTTTTTGTTATTTCGTATTATGTTCTAGAGAACAGAACCTGACTGAGGAATTCTCTTTATATACACCTAGATGCCAGGTATTTAGGTAGCTGATTAACTAAGACTGACTTTACAAATACCATGATTTTTGGTCCCTGAGACAGTGACCCGCTTCTATCAAAACTCACTGCAGGGTTAGGAACAATGACTTTACCCTTTGAATCTTAGTTTTTTTATTTGAAAAATGAGGTTAATGATTATATCGTGTTTTGCCTCCTTTGGAATAGCAATCAATAAATTAATCAGTTAATCAGTAGGTTCTTGTTGGTTATCTATTTTAAATATAGTAGTGTGTATGTGTCAATCCCAAACTCACAATTTATTTCTTTCCCCCACCTTTGAGAACTTTACTCAGTATTCTGTAATACCCTAAATGGGAAAAGAAGTTGAAAAAGAATAGATACATGTATATGTATAACTGAATCACTTTGCTGTACACCTGAAGCTAACACAACATTGTTAATCAACTATACCCCAATATAAAATAAATATTTTAAAAAAATCAATTAATCAATAAAACCTGTCTTTTAAACCAGTGGCTATGGGGCCTGGGACAGAGCAATGTCTTAACGAATATTAGTTCCATTCACCTCTTTTCTTTGTTATTTTCTGTTATTTAGTATGTGTTAATAACTGTCAAGGGATTTCCAGAGATTTGCACTTAAAGATGTTTTAAATGATTTCTGTCCTTAATGCAATATTACTTTTTGATATTTTTATCTACCTATAGCTAGGTGTCTCTTAACTGGCATCAAAGGCACACAGTAAATCTGAGGTCTGGGAAGATTTTCCACAATTTAAATCCTTAATTTATTGTTAAAGAAAATGCTAGAGCCTCAGTTGGGGTCTCGTGTCATTTTTCACTGGGACCAAACATATGCTGTTTTCACTTCCATTAATCTTGGCAGATTTAGAAACGCCAACCTTTGCCATGGCTTATGGTTCCATTTAGCTGGGATTACATTATATCGGTGTTTAGAGTTCTCATTTTTTTTTTTTTTATAAATTTATTTATTTATTTATTTATTTATGGCTGTGTTGGGTCTTCGTTTCTGTGCGAGGGCTTTCTCTAGTTGCGGCAAGTGGGGACCACTCTTCATCGCGGTGCGCAGGCCTCTCATTATCGCGGCCTCTCTTGTTGCGGAGCACAGGCTCCAGACGCGCAGGCTCAGTAGTTGTGGCTCACGGGCCTAGTTGTTCCGCGGCATGGGGGATCCTCCCAGACCAGGACTCGAACCCGTGTCCCCTGCATTGGCAGGCAGATTCTCAACCACTGCGCCACCAGGGAAGCCCTAGAGTTCTCATTTTTAATCAACTCTGCCGGATGACTCCAGTGCTCCTAAGACTATATTTGCTAAATGTCAAAATGGGCAGAGTCCTCAGTAGATGTAATAATATCTACCAGCTATCAGACGGAGTACTCTCTTGCTTTGGACCCAACTTTCCAACTCATGTGACCCAACTTCACTCTCAGAATTATACCATGGATGCTTCTGTGCATGATGGTTCTTAAGCACTGATTTCAAAAGCTGAAGATGAACACAAAGAGAGTTATTGTTATATCTGTGTAGTAGATTTCAGTATCAAAAAACATTGGAGGATGCTAGCTGTTCTGAAAACTTCTTGGGTAACTGCAAAACAGTAATTTATAATTGTGAAGCCTCAATTTCCTGATTTATGAAAAGGGATCAACAACACCTTCTCTGAAGGATGGATGTATGACTGACATGTGACCAAGGAGATAAGGAACTTAGCATACTTCACTGGCAAGCATTCATTCTTTTTGACCCTCCTCTAGTTGCTTTACCTAGATTTCCTTTTTCCAAGAGCTTAAAGCCTGGCAGTGGGGGAGCCATACTCACTCCTGAGAAGTACTGGGCGTGATGCATGTTATGATGCCATTAGGATTCCTGTACTGGGGACTATGCTTCTTCTCCCGTTTGCTCTGGACCCCAACATCCTGCCGGCTCTCACATTAGGTGGTTATGCAGTTACCTTTTCTACCTGGTCCTGTGAAGGTATGCATCTATTTTACATGTACTACCAGACAGACTCAGTACCAGCACATGGAAACAGCTTGTTTTCTACTGGAGAAAGCTATTTTTTGTTCTTGCTTATTTCACATACTGATTCTGGTATTCAGCATTTTCTTAGTATTTGGGAAAAGTGTTTTTATGCTGGGATTTCTGACAAAGCACTGCTCTCCTCTTCTGAAAGACTTTATATTGAATTTATCTATCTATCTATCCATCTATCTATCTATCTATCTATCTATCATCTATCTATTATCCATACACATAAAGAGAAAACTAGAGTAAGAGAGAGAAAGAGGGCAAGTGTACAAAACTAAGTTTTAGGTATTTATACTATTAATAGGTTCCACATTTCCAAAGATGTAAATAACTTTATGTATTTTAGTCATAATTTTGATGATGAATTTCAGAATTTCAAGCATGTTTTTAACTTTTTATCTTACATTTCATAATTATTGGAAGCTAGAGCAATTCATTCTAAATGTTTTCTGCATTTACCTTGTCGAATGTTTGACATCTTTGAAAATGTACACTACTTGTATAAAAACTACATTTCTTATCACAATATCAGTGCTTTAATTTTTCTATTTCAACATATTTATGTGAAATAATTGAGGAAAATATGACTACATAGTTAAATAATTTCTGAAGATAAAATTGTTCTTGAAACAAGCATGTTCTGTTTACATCAGCGTGTCTAAGCAGTATTCTCCCCTGTTTGTCTATCTTGTGATGCTTGAAAATTCTGGTTGGGTTTGCAAAGGCAGTTTATGAGGAGGGTGAGAGTCTGTCCCAGTGTGCCCAGAACAGCCCTGCTCTGTGCCAGTTGTTCCAACATAACCATGAACCATCTTCCTTTCCTTCTTCAAAGTCTGGACAATGCCTTACACCTTTTTGTATTTTATTAGTGTTGCTGTACCATGACAATTATTGTGCATTACTAAAGTACTAAACATAAACATGTTGAAATCTGGCTAGAAAGTGACTAAATTTAATGTAGGTTTTATATATATATATATATATATATGCATACATATATATATTTTATATAATTTAAGTGACTATTTAAAAATACATTTCCATATTTTGGTTATCAATTTCAAATATTCTCATTTTGATCCTGCCAACTCCTTATGAACATATAAAGGGGTGATCTATGAGAGAATGTACATGTTTCCTACAAGTGGGATTATTCAAAAGTTTAGATTAATCAAGCATGTATATACTGAACCACACTATGCAAGACCCCATGTTCAACATTATGGGGTTACCAAAATGAATGAACAATCGTTAGAAGGAATTATCATCATTTTGGGGCACAATAAGAGAATACAGACATTATTCTTACCTCTACAGGACACTCAAGAATTTCTATGCTTTCCTATACTTTTATACTCATGTAAGAACATTTCTGCTATGGGTCAAATGTGTACCTAGTAAAATGTGGTAGGAGATGATGAATTTGATGGTGAGTAATTGTGCTTTTACTTCTTCTCTGTTATAGTACTTTTAGATCACTTCTCATCTTTCACACTGCTACAGCAATAAGAGAATGTGTCAATTCCCTTTTGCCAACACAGTTAACCAAAGTTAACGAAGACTTAGTATTTGGGGGCCAAAGACTCTGCTCATTATTAAGTGAACCATTATGGGAGTCATCTATGTTACATAGAATGATATCCTGCATCACTTGGGTGAATTGAAGTTATTCCTCCAGCTGGAACACGAAGAATGTACCATGAAGGTCTAGGATTTAATGACTTAGGATCCAGTTCAAATCTTTCTCTATAAGGTGACATTTCCAGAGGGAAACAAAATTTGCAAAAAATGTGAAGTTGGGAAAAATCCAGGTGCATTTTGGTGAACTCTAAGAAATATCACCTGACAGAGGTTTAAAGAGCCTATTAGGGGACACTCTTGGTGGCACAGGGGTTAAGAAGCTGCCTGCCAATGCAGGAGAAATGGATCGAGCCCTGGTCCTGGAAGATCCCACATGCCATGGAGCAACTAAGCCTGTGCACCACAACTACTGAGCCTGCACTCTAGAGACTGTGAGCCACAACTACTGAGCCTGCATGCCACAACTACTGAAGCCCGCGTGCCTAGAGCCCGTGCTGTGCAACAAGTGAAGCCACCACAATGAGAAACCCATGCACTGCAGTCAAGAGGAGCCCCTGCTCGTCTCAACTAGAGAAAGCCCGCACACAGGCACAAAGACCCAATGCAGCCGAAAATAAATAAATAAATAAATAAACAAATTTATAAATTTATTTAAAAAAAAGATCCTACTGGGAGGAGTAGAATATGAACATGAAAAGATAATTTGATACATTTAGAAATCTTAAATTCCAGGTTATGGTGGATATAACTTATTTTTGAGCAGTAGAGTGATATTATCATACAATAACAGCTAAATATAATAAGCAGGACTGGAGCTGTAAATGTTTCAAATGTTTTTTTTTCATTTAGTTAGCAAATTAAAATTAAAGTTATGTTTTTGTAGGTTGTAAAGTTAGTGAAGAATAAGATACTAATAAAGAATTGCGTAATTTAGACAGTAGAAAAGGAATACTTTGCTGCAAGGCTACCATATTGCAAAACTCAAAAGGATAACAATTTATGTTGTAATCTATATAGAGAAATAACTGTTTTATTGGAAGAACAAGAGATGCATCATAGACTGTGAGGTTGAACAATAAAATTGATCTAAGGCAGGGATTTGTTTGGGTCTCAGGAAGACCTAGAATCTGGACCTCTGATTCTCATTTGTGCTTTTCTTCATATGCTGGTTTTATTCTGGTTTCTTGAGGAAGAAGATTGCTTTACCCACATAATTCAGAACATGGCAAGCAACTGTTCCTTTATTTTATCTTTGGCTTCAACCACTGGATAGAGAACAAATTTACTCTCTTGGTTCACTTCCAAAACTCCCAAAGATGGGAATGCAAGATCACATGATACTAGCCTGACATGGATGCTCTGATAACAATATGTGCATACAAAATGAGAGAGAGGAATAGTTATTAATTTTAAGAGAAGAATGTTTACTGATAAATACATAGATATCTACTATAATCATGGGTGTATAATGATGTGCAGGTGCTATTTGACTAATTTAACAAATTTGTATTGGGTTTCTGTTACATGTCACACACAATGGCAGACAATGGAGTACTATGCTAGGTAAGACTGAGTTATGTCCCTCATAGAGAGCATAATATACGTTGTGTTTTTAAAAACACAGTGTCTTAGGTCTATACTTAACTCCCAGGATGTGAGAAATTAGATGAGTTTACCTATGTAAGGCATTTAAAGTGCCTGGCATATAGTAAACATTAATACCATGTGTACGTATTAATATCAAAATGATCAGACATTTAATACCATGAACCTGGAAAGATACTTACAGATCTTAAATGGCTTTGGGCACCACTACCGATGCCATCACGTCTGGTCAAGATCCTTTTGCTTGCCAAGGAAGGAAATCTGATTCAAATTATTTTTGTCAAAAAGGTGAAATTATGCACTCATTTAACCAGCTGTGGGGATGTCAGCTGTATTGAGAGGAATCTTTGTTTACAATGAACATAAATTAACTTTAGAAAATTTAAGCAATATGGGTACTTATTGGAAAGTTAGGGATTTCCTTATAATCAAGGGAAGGCTGAAGAGTGATGCCTCAAAAAGACAGAACCCAGAGCAGAATGAGGAATATGGGAAGCCAGAACTAAAGGTCAGAGGTCAAAGCAATGGGATTTAGTCATCTGTGACCCTCTTGGTCCTAGTGTCACTCAGCCCAAGTTGCAAACCTATGAAAGAGGACTCCCGATTCACCAGTAATGAGTCAGATCCCTCCCTGTCGGCCAGGACCCCTAGACGGAAAATTTTACCAAGAATATGTTGAGTGGTGGGGGTAAAATTAGGAAATTTTGCACTTTCTAGATTAAGGGGAAATAATTTTGGAGCAGAAAAGCAAGAGATATCTAACATACTATTTGAGAACTTGATGTCTGGGAATTCTGCAGGTTCTGTGGTTTGAACACGAGAGAACACACTGTAAATTATTTAATATCTCTTTAAAGCAAATTCTGAACAATACATTTTTTTAAATTCCTAAAACCTTATTATTGCTGGTTAAATTTTTGCTTTTCATTTTTAAGGGCTATCCTTTTAGGAAAACAATAACAAAAAAAATCACTAAATTATAACCCAAATGTCTTCTCTGCTATCCAAGTCTCTAAGCACACTACCTGAATGGAATACAGAATAAATAAATGGAATACAGAATAAAGATCTGAATTAATAATTTATATGTGGAATTAAAAGGAAAAATATTTTTCTCTCTGCAGTTTGTCCTAAATTTGTATCATTATTGATAAGACATAGCAATTGTCACAACTCTGTATGTAAACAGGTTTTGGATTCTTTTTTATTATCTCTGTTAGCACCAGGATGCCAGTTGCCAAACAAAAGCAAAGAAGTGAAAACAGTAAAAAAAAAAAAAAAAAAAAAGTTTGTGCTCACTTGAAAATGTCAAATGTAGACCAGGTCCAAAGTTTGGTTAAGTATGTTTTTCCTTTCTTTCACCTAGAATACAATCCCTCTTAATAACTATCAACAGATGTTACTTAGTATTCATAGTTATCAGTTCTTCTGAAAAAAGGGTGTTTTTCAGTGTTTTTGGTTTCACTAGAATTCCCATTTTATATTTGCAATAAAATGTGTCAGGGTAGATGAGCCAATCAAGCAGCATTAAGCATCTATGCATTCAGGTAAGAAACTGAGTTTGCCTTTGGGTAGAGACGTAATGGACTCCCCAGCCTAGTTAGTGATGATCAAATCTCTATGACTCTCTCTAACACCAGGAATTTGGAAAGGAGATATTGACCCAGAACTATTCCTACTCAAGTCACAAACAAGGGTGGTCCCAAGATGTTATCTATATATCCAAGTTCTGATTTTCTTTCTTGTATATTCAGTTGAATAACCCACACTTTGTGTCTCATCACAAAAGCAAAACCATATCCAAAAAGGTACAGATTTCCTGGGCATGAGTTGAATTAGTCTGTAAGATTCAATAAAATAAATATTGATCAAGGCATTTAAAGCATCCCTGGGACAAAAAGACTCAGAACAGGATTAAATGCAATGACCTGAATCCTGACCGTTTCTCACCTGTCTGCCCACCTTTGCTCCATCAGAGTTTCATACCCCCTATTTCTCCCTCAGTTTTTGGATCTAGAGGTCAAGTAAGAGAGGTCAAAACCACAAAGTGTATTTCAGGTGCTGTAGAACAAACACAATAATTAATTGGTAAAATTTATTAAGAATCTACTCTGTCAGTCTGTGATAAAAAAAGGAGCTTTGACCTTCTTAGAGTTAATGGGCTGATCAGAAAGACAAGCCAAAAAATGTGTAATGGCAAGATGTAATGCAACAATAAACACCATAGACTGGTGTTTACACCACTTACCTCTAGGGTATGGGCAAGGACTACTCTGGTGCAACAGAGGCACCCCTTAGCTCAGTTGGAGGTGTTGAGGGATAACATCACAGAGGAGCTGAGTCATAATGATGGCCAGTAATTAACTAGACAAAATGGCTCGGCATAAGGGCTCTGGACAATGGGAAGGGCAAGCATGAATTTACGAAGACAGAAAAAAAAAAAAAAAAACACACATGAACCCTCAGAAGAAAGAAAAAGGAAAGTTGGCTTAAATTGAATCTGTGGCAGAAGTCAAAGAAGCACATAAACAAAGAACACTGATGGAATCAGTGTGACCAGAAATTTAGGGAGACAGGAAAAGAGGCCAGACTCAGTACAAGCAGAGACAAGGTAAGACCTGGGTACCATAAGTACCAATGCAGGAAGATAGGTTTGAGGTCCTGAATTTTAGCAACAGTGTTTTTCACATGGGGTATTCCCATCAGGCAGAGGCACGGCTAAAAAGACACACCCTGAACTTTTTATGTCTTTCACTAGCTGCCTTATCTTTCTCCTTCCCTCTATATCCAAACTCCTCAGAAAGAAAATCTTTAGGAACTGCATCAATGCTATCAGCCCCACGTATTCTTCATTTTATTTTGATCAGGTAAAAATACGCAAGGTGCAAAGACATTGGAAAGAAAATGCAAGAGGTCACTGGCCTCGTAGTTACTAAGTGGCTGGCTCCTCCCTGGTTTCTCTTCAGACCCACTCTCCTTTATCCGCTCAGCTCTGTACCTTGAGCTGGACCCTATGAACAGGGCCAACACAGTCCTTCACCCTGACTTCTGGTTGGGTTCAGCCAAAGGGGACCACAAGTTTAAGGAAGGGAAAGAGTGAGGTCCAGGTTTCTATACTTTTATCTACACCCATTATGGGGAACTTGGGCTGGGTTCTTTGACCAAAAGTCCAAATTTCTGTCAAAAGGGTCTTTTAAACACCTTCCTCTCCTTCTTCCCCCACCCATCATTTCTCTCTCCTGGTAACCACTCCCTTTCCTGTCCTTCCAGGCTTGTGGTGGTGAGGATGCCCCCACTCTTATTAGTCCTGGGTATTGCAATCTTTTTTGGTTTCCCTACACCCTGATTACCACTTTATAAATAGTTTCTGTATCTTCCCCAAAATCATCCAAACTGAGCATGCCATCTGTTATCCTGTCGGGACCCTGAATGGCGTGGCAATCAGCATCAGGAGTGGTCTGAGGACATAGACCCTTACAACACTCTGCGATTGGGCTGCTCCCATTTTGAGAAGTGCAAAGTGACTGCCTCGTGGGTGGGGACAAAACACAGATGATCATGGCTGCAGTAGAATCATGCCTGCAGGTGTAGCACGAGGCTTTGGGTGATCACATGGCTGGGGCAATTAGTCACTCTGGGATCCAGAGTGGTTTTAAAGATGAAGCCTCGGCTGACTTCCTGAAGGTTCTAATACCCAAGGAACAAAAATTTTTCATTGTTGGGCATCCAGTTGATAATAACACACAGGAAACAGCAGAAACCTTCCATGACAGGTCTGAGGAGGGCACTATCCCTTGCAATCCGAGGGCAAGTACTGCTGAGCTCAAGGCCTTGTGGGAAGGGTTTTTACACTAGGAAAATGGGCGCTGAATAAACCCTGAGATCAGGGATGGGAACATTTAAATAGACAAAGAAAAGTCAGAGATTCCCAAACCCCAGTCTCTGTGAGGGAGACATCACTCTGCATAAATGATTTCCAATTATATTTCCTGGAGCACTTGCTTACAGGAAGCTCCTAAAGACAAAGAACCACCATCCTCCATTGCCTTGAGGCCACAGTGAGATTTAGGTCCCAGGATAACACAGAGAGAGACAAGTACAAGAGCTTCAACAGGAAGGACTCACCACACTCTGAAAAATGCACTTTCACGATTCTGTGTAGATAGCAGTCTGTAGGGTACATGCGACAGTGGATGGTTAACATAAGGCCAGATAGGGACTGGATTAATTAAAATGAGCACATTCACCTAGGATTTAATGGGTTGACTCATGAGCCCTATAGTGGCACTTACCTTCTGCTGTTTCTGTAGTTGGGGCCACAATGCAATGCTTTCATAAGCTAAGTAAGGTTGAGAAGTTGGGACATCTCCATTACACTGTTGAGGGAGATGAAGTTTCAGGGGGTGGCACTGTTTGAAGGGACTGTGCAGACAAGACCCTCAGCCTCCAGGAGAGCCCCAAAGACACTTTCCTCACTGATGCAAAATAATTTGATGAGGGGTGCCCAGTGTCCATCCTTGACGTTTTCCTGTCCTCTGTGGCTCTGAGAGGGGAACCAGTGGTGAGAAGGCTGCATCAGAACAAGGTTCTCCAGTCTCTGTGGAGGTAACCAGATCTGGCAATAAGGGTGATTGACCCGCAGGGATCTGTGGGGATTCCAGTTCCCAGAAAAGAAACAAATAGACAACATACTAATGTGATGTTATAATATTCCTAGGAATGATGGACATAAACGTAATTGCAGATACCGCAGCAAAATGGCACAGTCTCTTCCTGGTTTCCAGACACAACCAGCTCACAGATCTAGAGTAGCTCAGCTGAGGGGGAGGCAACATCCAGTTTGAAAACGACCCTAAAACAGGTCAAAGGTGTTTTCCCTGAGTCTTCCCTCAAGCTTTGTTTAAAGAGGCCTCTAACTATGTACCAATATGACTATTATTAACTCCCTAAGTCCAAAGATGGTTAGGAACACCTGCAGTTAACAAAGTTGGGTTTACTATTTGCTGGAACAGGTGAGATCACCCATGATGAAGAGCCATGGGATGTGTCAGGAAGAGGGTGTCAGGGGAAGACTGATGAATTAGTTGGAGTTCTTCAGAGAAACAGAACAAACAGGTTGTGTATGTATGTACATTACATACGTAGATATGTAGATAGAGAGAGAGAATTTTAAGGAACTGGCTCACACACTTGTGGAGGTACAAGTCTAAAATCTGCAGAGTAGACCAAAATCTGCAGAGTAGCCGCTGTCCAAGTCCAAAGACAGTCTACTGGAATAATTCCTTTTTCCTCTGGTGGGGGTCAGGCTGGGGGGGGAATAAGTCTTTGCTTTACTCAGACCTTCAACTGATTGGATGAGGATCACCCACATTATGGAGGGAATTTAAATGTTAATCTCATCCAAAAAACACTTTCACAGAAACATCCAGAATTGACCAAGTATCAGGGCACCAGGGCCCTGACTAATTGACACATAAAATTAACCATCAAAACTGCTTTAAGATTTGTAATTGTGATGAATGATTTTGGAAAGGTCAAGAAAACAGGGCTTTGTCCCAGAATGGGGGCAGTCACACAGAGCCCAGCACAAATTCTATGACTGGCATCTGGATACCTTTTATCTGGGAGTATGGAGCAATGCTAAACCTCTCACTGAATCTTGCAATCTTGTCATCATTCTTGTTACGCAGACAGAATAGTTTGGTAAATTTTGCAGCTTCACAGGTATTTGTGCCTGTGTCTGTCTGTTAGCCTGTGCTTAGACATAATTAAGCAATGGTCCTTTTTGGTCTCTTTCCATTATAACAACCTCATCTAATATGCATATTCTATGAACTTTTTGATGTTAAATAAGGAATACAAGGACCTGACCCATTCCCAGAGAATAGCTGTTAGTACCTCTGTTTTTCTTTCTCACTATGTACCAAAAATGGAAAACACCAAGACATTTGGAGGGATAGTAGATGCTGCCTTTGAAATGACATGTTAATCCCTGAGACTATGGTGCAGAGTAGGTGCTGTAGAGGTCTAGATATAGGTGGAGTCTCCATCCATGTCTTCTCACAGTGATCCAGTGAGTCATTTCCTGAGTTTCAGGATATGGAGTGGGAAGAAGTTTCTTTGGTGCTATGGTACCCAGTGACATTCTCTGAAATAGCTTCGTATTGCCTGTCAGATTGCAAACCAAAAACAAGACTGCATTCCTAGGATCACAGGGATTACTGACACCATCAAATTCCAATCAAAGGATGCAAGGGAGATGAACACCACCAATTAACTTGCTTCTTTGGCCATTGCAAAAGCCACATGTGATAAAGCATGATACATTCGTGCCAGAGATAAACCTGCTCAAGTTCAGCTCAGCCATGTTGGTGAAATTCCTGGAGAGCTAGTGGCTGGGGCATCAGGGTATCCCTTCTACAGTGGGAAACATGGTGCAGCTCTTTGCACTTTCCTCCGTATAAAAAGAGGGAGGAGTCAACGGAAAATTAGTGACAATGTGCGTGAACCTCTGATGCTATCAGTCTCTTTCCCCAGCCAGCTCTGGATGACAATGCATTCTGGTTTGCCTAGACAGTCCCAAATCATGCCTGTTGTCTGACCAAATTGTTACTACCTTTCACTCTCAGAAGTGTCCTTGTTTGGATACCAAAATATATATTTTGATGAATCATGTAAAAACACACTTAAAGATATATGTTCACTCTGCCTCTGTAACCTTGTGAGTACAGGTTTACTGATGCCCAAATGAGAGATGTTTCCAAATGGGAATGAAGTCACAATTTTGGTGAAACGGACTTTAGGTCTGTGCCCTGGCCGTCAGGTTCCTCGAACCAGAAATGCAACCAGCGGAGAAGGGACTCATACTGTCAGGAGAGGCTGACCTAGATTGCAGGGTTGGAAACTGTGTTGTTGCCAAACAATGTAGGGAGGGAGAATGATCACTGGAGCCCAAGAGGTCCCCTGAGGCCTCTTAGCACTCTCTCCATTAGCCCCAATCAAGGGGAAATTGTGGCAACCAGACGCCGTCTGGAGAAAGTAAAGAAACAGAGACAAAGAACCCCATCTAGCCAGGAGCTGGTGGAGGTGGCAGGACATGGGATGTGTGATTAAATAACTGGCCAGTAGCAAATATATTTTATAAAAACATATCCCCTGATGACTTATATGAAACACACAGATAGTGTATAAGAATCTAAATTTTCATGGGAGAGCATGGCTGAATTGACATCACACCCCAAGATGATTCAGTTGCAGAAGGGATTTCACCTGGATGCTGGGAGCAAAATGGGTGGTCCCTGCTGGAGAGCTTCAATGTGCCCATACACATGCATACTTCACCTTTTTCACTCTGCTCTTCACTCCAGAAAGCTGATGTATATGGACGAAGTCACCGGGGCTCCCTTCTGTTCTGGTTTCTTACTAGGTTTAGCAAAAGGAAGCCCAGCAGAAGATCGGAAGGAGGAGAGAGAGGCTGAGTTACTGAATCCCCTGGTTTTCTCCCCTCAGTGTCACTCTGGGCTGGCTGCACACCTCAGCCAAGGGTCACAGCTCTATCAGGCAGCACTCTGCATATACTTCTGTCATTACATGGTGTGCCTCTTCTTATCAACCCTGGCGTACTGCACTATTTCTCTGGTTTCTCTATTTTTTGCAAAACTCTTTAGCTCCTTTATTAAACTCTCCTGAAATTTATCAGTTTGAATGTGATGTCTGGTTTTATTTTGCGCTGTTTTTCAGAATGTCTGACTTGCTACATAGACCCCAGCAAGCTGTTTTCCAGCATTCCAACAGGGAAATCTGCTAAGCATAGATTTACAGTGTAGCATCCTCAAAGACTCAGGAATTAGCAGTAGCGTTTGCTGGTGTGATTGGTGTTGATGAGGTGGAAATGCGAAAGAAAATTAGAGCAGGTAAAAGGTGGCTTGAAAAGGTTTTACATGCCAATATCCTCCTCCAAGTCCTCATAGCTAAGTAACTAAAGCCCCTTGCTAATGCTGACATTTTTATTCCTCAAGAGAACACGAGGTCTCCATGCTGTAGAAAAGTGGGCATGGTTGAGAATGTTGGTACCATGACAAAAAGAGAGGGATCATGGACATTTTCTAGAATGAATCTTTAATAAAGAGACCCTCCAGACCTCCTCCTCCATTCTACCTGGTAGTCAGTGCTTTACCTGTGAGTCAGTGTTGTAAACTCATTTTTCTTTGAGTATTGTAATCAATCCAAGGGAAAAGATAAAAACATAGAAATGAGAGTTCCCCAACAAATAGCCCATCCTTACCATTTTACAATGAAGCTCAAATACAATAAGCCCCACATACATGATATGAGTTGACAATATTTTTTTTTTATTTTCCAAATTAAATTAAGAGAAGCCAGCCAAATACTTCTGAATATTGGAGAAAAATGTCTAATGTGGAGGAAACAGACAAAGAAATGCTAAATTGGAGCATTCTTGGCAGGGAGAAACACACCTAAACTCTCTATCATTAACATTTTCATAAATATAAAAGATATTGAATCCACAAAACAGAAAGAGGAACTTTCAGAGAACATAAAAGAGCCCTTAGAAATTAAAAATACAAGAGCAGAAGTAAAAACTTCAATAAAGAAGTTGAAATATAAAGTTGAAGGTATATCCAAGGAAGTAGAGAGGAAAAAAAAGATAGAAAGTATAATAAAATAATTGCTCAGGAGGTCCAACCTCTAAATAGTAGGAAATCTGGAACAAGAGAGAAAAACTGAAATAGCTGGGATAGCATTGAATAAATAATTCAATAAAATTTCTGTTAACAATTAAGAGATCCCTAGGTATTTGTACATTGAAAGAAATAGAACGATAGCAAAGTACATTATTAGGAAATTCCAGAGCAATTATAACCAAGAGAAGATTCTACAAGCTTCCAGAGAAACAGAGAGAGAGGGCAAGAAAGAGAATGTAAAGTGGAACTCTGGAGGCAAGAAGACGATAGAAGTACTACTTTAACATTCTGAAGAAATGATATTCAACCTAGAATGATGTCCCTAGCCAAATTATTAAAGTGTGTGATGGTAAAATAAAAATATTTTTAGATATTTAAAGTCTCAGAGTATTGATAACCCTTACATCATTCCTGAAGAAGGTACAGAGTTATGTGCCAACAAAATGAGAGAGTAAATCAAGGAAAGGAACACATGGGATCAGGAAGGGGTACTTGGACACGGAGGAGACAAAGGGATCTCTACCAGGATGCACCTGTAGGTGGCAGATAGCAGCTGGGTGCCCAGCACAGGGGGACACAAGAGAGGGAAGATCCAGGAAAGATATCAAGATGCCATTGTACTATCTTTCCTTCACTTCACATTTGTATTGAAGCACAGTATCACGAGTTGCAATCATACAAAGAAATTGAGTATCGCCAGCATCCAGAAGTCTCTTCATGTCCCTTCACAGTCACTGCTGCTTCTCTTTGAATGTAGCCCACATCCTACCTTTAACGCCTTGACTTAGTTTTGCCTCCAGCTAATAATTATTTACATAGAATTATAAAGTTGATATTCCTTGTTTGGCTTCTCTTGCTCAGCATTAAGTTGCATGTGGATTTTGTGCATTCATGTCCTTCATTTTCTTCCTTCCAGTTTTATTGAGATAAAATTGACATTCAACACTGTGTAGGTTTAAGGTGTGCAGTATGATGATTTGACTTATGTACATCATGAAATAATCACAATAGGTTTAGTGAACATCTATCATCTCATATAGATACAAAATTAAAGAAATAGAAAAAAATTTCCTTGTGATGAGAACTCTTAGGATTTATTACCTTAATAATTTCATAAATAACATAGAGCAGTGTTAATTACATTAATAATGGAGCACATTACATCCCTAGTACTTATTTATAACTGGAAGTTTGTACTTTTTGACCACCTTCATCCAGTTCCCCCTCCCCCCACCCTTCACATCTGGTAATCAAAATCTGATGGTTTTTTCCTATGAGTTTGTTTGTTGTTGAAGTATAATCAACATACAACACTATGTAAGTTCCTGATACACAACATAGTGGTTCGTTATTTGTATACATTACAAAATGATCATCAGGATAAGTCTAGTTACCATCTGTCACCATACAAATATATTTTGACTATATTCCCCACACTGTACATTTCACCCCTGTGACTCACTTATTTTGTAACTGGAAGTTTGTACCTCTTAATCTCTCTCAACTATTTCTTTCCTCACCTACCTGACTCCCCTCTGGCAACCATCTGTTTGTTTTTTACATCTATGACTGTTTCTGTTTTGTTATGCATGTTCATTTGTTTTATTTTTTAGATTCCATACATAAGTGAAATCATACTGTATTTGTCTTTCTCTGTATGACTTATTTTACTTAGCATGATGCCCTCTATGTCTATTGATGTTTTTGCAAATGGCAAGATTTCATGTTTATTATGGCTGAGTAATATCCCATTATATAGATCTAGATCTAGACCTAGGTATAGGTAAATAGATATATCACATTTTCTTTAACCATGCACTTATTCATGGACACTTAGGTTGCTTCCATATCTTGGCTATAGTAAATAACATGGCAATGAACATAGGGGTGCATATATCTTTTCAAATTAGTGTTTTTGTTTTCTTTGGAAAAATACCCAAAAGTGGAATTGCTGGGTAATATGGTAGTTCTATTTTTAATGTTTTGAAGAACCTCCCTACTATTTTCCACAGTGGCTGCACCAATTTATAACTCCCCCAACAGTGTATTAGGGTTTCCTTTTCTCCACATCCTGGTTAACACTTGTTATTTGTTGTCTTTGTGGTAACAGCCATTCTGACAGGTGTGAAGTGGTATCTCATGATTTTGATTTGCATTTCCCTGATGATTAGTGATGTTGAGCATCTTTTCATGTGTCTGTTGGGCATCTATATATCTTTTTTGCAAAAAATATCTATTCAGGATTTTTAATCAGGTTTTTTTTTTATGTTGAGTTGTATGAGTTCTCTATTTTGGATATTAACCCCTTAAAAGATATATCCTTTGCAAATATCTTCTCGCATTCAATAGGCAGTCTTTTCATTTTGTTGATAGCTTCCTTCGCTGTGCAAAAGCTTTTTAGTTTTATATAGTCTCATTTCCATTGCTTTTTAGGGCCTCGATTGCATGAAGGTTTACTAATTTGTTTACCCATCCTACTGCTGGTGACTATTTAGGTTGTTTCTCGCTTTGCATTATTACAAGTAATGCTGTTATGAATTATTTTGCACATATCTTAGTAGATATGTGCATGGATTTATTTTGGATATATATCTAAGCTGTAGGGTATACATATGTTTAATTTTCACAGGTAATGATCGATTATTTCCCAAAATGCCTATATCAATTTGTCATCCCACAATGTGTATAGGAATTCCCATTGTTACATATCTTCACTAACGTGAGTATCTGTAGTCCTTTAATTTTAGCTATTCTGGGGTGTTTGTAGTGGTATCTCATTATGGTTTCATTCAGCTGTGAAATGATGTAACCAGTAGTCAAAGACAAGTCTGTTGGATTCCAAAGTGTACCCTCCAATCTAAAGCTAGATGGCCTAACTAAACTAATCCAGTAAAATTGGCTATTAGAAATTTCTAAATTTTAAAACATTATATTTCCTCTGAAACAGCCAGAAGTAAACAGCAAATGTGCCAATAAGTAGTCATTTTTTTCCTTTAAATTTCTGATACATAGGCATTGTTTATGGAAATACTCAATGAGCTATCTGCAAGAAAAACTGTGTTTTCAGGAAAGAGATAATTCAATGAAGGAAGGAAGGAAGGGAGGAAGATTCTTCATTTTTACTGTTGACATCACCTCCCAGCCTTTTATTTGTAACAACAAAATTTTCCTGAGAGGAATAACAATCTCATGTAAGAAAGTTATTTAAATTGTGTTTGCTAATATAATTAAGATTTAAGTAGATGAGGTCTAGAGGAAACGAAGTGTACCTGTGTATATCATTTTTGAACATAATGTGTATCTAAATGTGAATATGGATCCCAAGTGTGCCTTTTACATGGGCATCTTCCTGCTGTTATCAAGTCATAATCCGCTAGTTTTCCAGTGGTTGGCATGTCATGGATCTGCTTCCATGTGGTGTGTGGAGGTCTGAATGTCTGTTTTTTCCAGTATTAAGGTATAGTGAAATTGCCAAAAAATTTTGACAAATAATGTTTAAATATACTTTTAAAGATATCTTGTTTTCATATCAAGACAATCAAAACTATAGAAGTCAAACAAAATATGAACTAAACAGCAAATAATCTTAGAAAGTGTTCATTTAATCATTAACTAGCACACAGTGTAGTAATATAATAATTAGGTTTGATAAGCTCATCATCTCTCTAGGAAAAATATACTTTATATTTATATATTTGAGGTGAAGGATATTATAATGGAAAAGTCTTTTAAATTAATTATTTATGAACTAAATTACTGATAAAGTGTGAAGAAGTAAACTCAGTAAGAACATATATTTTTAGTAATTAAAATTATATTAATATTTTCATGTAAATATTGAGATATTTAGAAGCATTTAATCAGAATAGGTGACAGTGTTGCTCTAAGTGCTGGCAGTCAAATGTGGTCATAATCTTATTTAACACTGCACTGACAAAGAGACAGTTGGTTATGCTCTCTTCTTTAATTGCCCTTGAGTCAGCCTGAAATCTATGCTCCAGTAAAAACGCATCAGAATCAATTACATTTGATTTATTTATGCATACAACCGTCACCTTGGTTTATGAGGAGAGAAAGAAGAAAAAGAGGAAAATACTTGCTAAAATTGTTCTTAAACTTCTAAAATCTCTACAGTAGAAATTGTTTAGTTATGTGTCCGTGAGATAAAATATCTTTCAAAAAATGTTAAAAATAAATTGATATTTAGTAAATAACTGAAAAATACAAAAAACCACATTGGAGTAAGGCCATTCCCAAAGTGAAATAAAAATTAACATAATTTTCTCAAATTATCAAAATCAGTCAATGCACAAAGCATAGAATTGTTACAAAACTTAAAGTAAATAAATTATTCCTTATATTAACCTTTATCTAAATTGAAGATATTTTCGTTTAGAATTTTTAAATGGTGCGCAAAAAACGTCATATGCATGCTGTACATCTTGAATCCTTTGACAATGCATGGGCTGGCCTGCCTGGGTGGGTGCACACACACACACACACACACACACACACACACACACACACACACACACACAATGATTTGGTTCTGTGGCTGAGTCTGGTGGAACTCAGTGAATGGACTAAGCTTTCCAGCCGCCTGGTTCAACAGAGCAGGACCTCTGTTTCATGTGCTATGTTTACTGGGCTTCTGGGTAATATACAATTGGGAGAAAACAAAATTGCCAATGTTATCCTCTTCCTCATTGGGCACATATGAAGTAGTAGGCCCATGATGAGGGTTTTGACATGGGTAGGTCAAGAGGTAAGTCATAAGGTTTCAGTAAATGCCAGACCTCATCATCATTATCATTATATTGTTGTGTGGTTATTATAGCCATTATAATTAATAAGAACATATACTTTCTTCCAAGGCAGTCTGAAAAATACCTTCTACTACACGTGTATCACTCCAGAAATGGCCCCCATAGGACAGAGAAGGACAGTTTTCTCCCCTCTCTCCTTCCCATTTCCACTGTCATAGCGGAAAACACATTTATGGCCCTTAGCTTGTGGTGGGAAGACCATAGTTTGAGAAGAAATGTAAACTGTGAAAAATTTATTTTTGCAATGTTTCTCCAACTAAACATCATATGATATTTTTAGGCTTCATTCAGTTTACCCTACCTGAAGGACTCCTGTGCAGGTGAGGGAGAACGGTCTGGTTTTAGTGCTAAAGTAATTGGGCTTTCCTGGGTCTATGACCAGAGTTGGAGGTTTGTATTTGAGCTGCATCACGATGACACGGAGGTAATGGTCCTATGCAGAGTGGAAAGCAGGTGACTGATGGTCACCACTGTGTCATCTGATGTGCCCTAGCGTAACACACGATGCACAGACAGAAAAGTGAATAAAACAGAGTTATACTCACTTAGGAATAAATGAGTACCTATCACCCCCCCAACACCCTAGAAACCCCCATGTGTCACTTCCCAATCACAGCTTCCATCCCCGCACAGGTAACTGCTGTCCTCAACTTTCTGGTACTCCCTAACTTGCTTTTTTTAAAACTATGCGTGCATTTTTCTGTTCTTGCCTCCTACAGTAAATTGAATTACATTCCTTGTTTTTTTAAAGCAAAATTATGACTGCAAGGGTCATCCATATTTGTGTATATAGTTGTAGTCTCTTCGTGGTCATTTTCACACAGTACTCTATTCTATGAATACACTACGGTGTATTTATCAATTCTGCTTTTCAGGGACATTAGTTTTCATTTGTTTTTTTCTCTTTGGCCAACATGACATTCTGTATACAAATCTGAAGCACGCATGAATGGATTCTCTTAAGACATCTATCCAAGAGTGAAATTTCTGGGTTGTAAAGCGTTTGTATTCAACTTTCATATAAGTTGCCCAACTGTATTCCAAGTGACAGGTGACAACTAACATTTTCTTTTTAAGCATATGGAAGTTTCTATTGCTCCAATCTGATTATTTGGTGTATCCGGACTTTTAAAGATTGGGTTATCAGATCATTTCTAATTATATCTCATTGTGGTTTTAAATGGTAATTTTCTTGATTCTAAAATGTTTCTTATTAAGGAAACTTTACATACTCTGAAGTTTTAATGACCTTAGAATATATTATCTTCTACAATAATTATATTTTGACCTAAATAGTTAAGTCTACAATCTACCTGAAACTGAAGTAGTAAAATGTCTTTTTTTTTAGCACCTGAAGCTAACTGCCCAACCAACACTTACCGAACCAACCATTCTTCGCCTACTGCCCTGTAGGGACACCTCTGTCATACACCAAGTCAGGGCAGGGGGCTGATTCTGGAATTTGTGTTGTCTCATTAGTCTATCCCTCTGCATTTAAGTAATGCTGTGCTATTTATATTAGCTCTATGTTTAGTTGTAATAGCTAGTTGAGCAAGACTTTAGCCTTATTCTTTTTCAAGTGTGTCTAAGCTCCTCTTGATTTCCTCATTTCCATATAAATTTTAGAATGAGCTTGTCAATTCCAATGAAATACTCTATTGGGGATTTTGATTGTAATTGAGTTAAATCTATAATTCAATTTTTTCAGATAATTCATGTCTTTAATACACTTAACTTTATAATCTGTGGAACCTATTATGTCTCTCATTATATACAGGTCTTTAATTTTTCCCAGTATAATTTTCCTACAAAAGTCTTACACATATTTTATAACATGCATTCCTAGGTAATTAAAAATTTCATTTAACTTAGTTATGGCTTTTTAACTACAACCTTGTATATTACTTTGCAGTGGTCGCTTCAGGGAATAGAGTATACATTCTTAACTTTTTAGTTTACTTAGATTTAATGTTGTACCATTTCCTATAAAATGTAAAAACCTTGTAGTTGTATAGGTCCATTTATCATGACCCCCATTATTTATGCAATGGTCACTATATATATATGTAAAGTTATATATATTTTGAAGAATTTAAGAAGGAAAGTCTTTTACACTTTCCCACATATTTACCATTTCTTATGTTCTCCCTTCCTTTCCGATGATATGAGTAATTATTGATATCATTTCACATCAGCCTAATAACCTTCCTCAGAATCTCTTGTGGTTCAGGTCAATTGGTAACAATGCAGTTATATGTCTATTTAACCTTCATTGTTAAAAGATATTTTCACTGGCTATAGAGTTCTGGGTTGGCAATTCCTTTTGTCTTTCAGCATTTTAAGATGTTGCTTTCCTGTCTTCTGGTCTCCATTATATCTGAGGAGAAGTCACTGGTCATTTGTATTGTTTCCCCCCCATATGTTTGTATTATTTTTCCTCTGGATGATGTAAAGACTTTCTATTTATCTTTGATTTTGAGTAGTTTTATTATGAAATGCCTAGATGTATCTTCCTTTGACTTAGTTCTGTTGGTATTCTCGAGCTTCTGACAATGATGGCACTTATAGGGCAGTGGTAAAAAATGATATTTTTAATAAACAGTGGCTACATTGGAGAAATATACAGGGAAAAAAATGAATCTGACTGTGTTGTCACACCACACAAAAATTCCTAGTAGATTCTGGATCTAGAATGGTAAAACTGAGGCTTTTAGAAAAAACAGAGAGGGACATCTTCATGACCTTGAGTTGAGCAAAAATTTTGTTAAACAAGACACAACAAGCACTAGTCAATATAAAGAAAAGATAAGCTAGATTTTAATAAAGTTGGGAACATCTGCTATCAAATAAGGCCATTTAGATAGTGAAAAAGAAAGCCATAGAGTAAGAAAAGATTGCTGCAACATATGTATCTCAGAAAGGACTCATACCTTAAATTGATCAAAGACTAACAAAACTCAATAACAGAAAGACAAGCCATAAAAAAATGGACAAAACTCTTGAATAAGCTCTTCATAATGAGCTTTTTCAAATGACCAATAACTATATTAAAATTATATGACAAGGAGTTCAGCATCATTAGTTATCCTGGAAATGCAAATAAATACTACAATTAGCTACCATAATAGGACTGCAAGATGGCTAAAGTCAAAAAGGCTGACAATAACAAGAATTGTCAGGGATGTGGAGTACCCAGTACTCAACTATACTACTATGGAAGTGAAAATGATCCAATCACATAGATAATTACTTGACAGAATCTTGTAAATTTGAAAATACACTGTCTTAGCCTAGGTCTTATAGTTACAGAATCTTAGGTAAGGATTAAGATGCCAACACTTTATAAGAAAGATCAAAGTCCATGGCACAAAGGAAGCAAGGAAAGAAAAGAGACAAAGCAATGTTAGGTGGTATATTATTTCGCTGGCTATTGCTTCATAATTAGTGCAGGTTGCAATGGAAAGGTTGCAAGGAAGAATAAGCTTCAAAATATTCAGTGGCATATAAAAAATAAGAAGAAAATTACCTACCCTATAGTCTATTGGTCTTGGTTCACCTAAAGGGGAGATAATTATTCTATTTCTTATTTGGCTCTTTTAAATTTTAGCTCAGTAATGATTTCTGCATTTGAATAGTAATGGACCTTAGGGCCGTTTCAAATTTGGAGCTAGTCGATATAAGCCTGCTTCAATCGTTGCTGAACATATATATTTTGTGCATACATGCCTGCATTTCTATCAGTTTTATACATGGGGTAACTTTCTGGGCTGTACAGTGTGAATGATAGATGCACATTTTAAGATTCCCAGAAATGCCTCCATACTTCTATATCCTGTAAAGTATCTCACTAGTGCTATGTTGGACTTTTGGTCTGAAGGTAAAATTACTTTAATTAAGGATTATTTCCATAACCATTGAAATATTTTTAACATTGTATTCTTATTTTAACATGTTAAACTATATTAATAAAATGAACAAATGTAAAACTGAACATTTTTCCTTTTAATAAAATGAATTTGCTGCTAATATGTCATTCTTTTCATATATTACTGGACTTATTTTGTTAATTTTGAAAGATTTTTGCATCTATATTTATAAATGAGATTAGTCTCTAATATGTGTTTCTTATAATGTCTTTGTCAAGTTTGTGTATCACAGGAAGTCATGCTGGACTATATAGACTCTTTATATTTATTGGAAGTGCTTCCATTTTTTTCTATTCTCTGGAAGAATTGGTAAAATATTACTGCTATTCTTCCTTAAATAGCCAGTAGACTTGATTTATCACTGAAGTAATGTAGGCTTGGAATTTAATTTGGGGAAGATATTATTATTAAGATTCAATATATTTAATAGATACGAGCTATTCAGTTTTCTCTTTCTTTTGTTTCAGTTCCAGTAAATTTTTTTACAAAGATATATTTTATCTAAATTTTATTTGCATAAATATAGTAAGGACTGAGGATCAACTGCTTAAAGAAACCAGTAGGAGATTAAAAATAAAATAATTGTAAAAGTAACTATAACTACAATAAATAGATAAGGGATAAGGATGAAGATGCGAAATATGACTTCTAAAACACAAAATGTGGGGAAGGGGAGAAAAATATGTAGATCTTTTAGAATGTGTTTGAACTTAAATGACTCCAGTTTAAAACAAGTAGAAATAGTTAGACGTCAACATATATGAACCCCGTGGTAACCATGAAACCAAAATCTACAATAGATAGAAAGGAGCACAAGCATAGTACTAAAGAAAATCATCAAAGCACAAGGAAAGAAACAAAAATAAGAAGAAATGAAAAGAGAAAAAATTCATAAACAACTGGAAAACAAGTAATAAAATGGCAGTAAGTACCTACCTATCAATAATTACTTTATATGTGAACGGACTAAATACTCTAGTCAAAAGACATAGGGTGGCTGATTGGATTAAAAAAAAAAAAAAAAAGACCCTTCAATATGCTGTCTACCAGAGATTCACTTCAGGGCTAAAGATACATACAGATTGAAAGTGAGGGGATGGAAAAGGATATTTTATGAAAATGGAAATGACAAGAAAGCAGAGATAGTGATACTCATATGAAACAAAATAGACTTTAAAACAAAGGCTATAACAAAAGACTAAGAAAGTATTATACAATGATAAAGGAATCAATACAAGGAGAGATTATTGTACTCATTAATATATATGCACTCACTACAGGAGCACCTAACAATATGAAGCAAATACAAATGGACATAAAAGAAGAAATTGATAATAACACACAAATAGTAGGGGACTTTAACACACCACTTACATCAATAGACAGATCATCCAGACAGAAAATTAATAAGGCAACAGAAGTCTTAAATGGTACAATAGACCAGTTGGACTTAATAGATATCTACAGGACATTACATCCAAAAACAGCAGAATACACATTCTTTTCAAATGCATATGGAATATTTTCCAGTATAGATCACACGTTAGGTCACATAAGTCTCAATAAATTTAAGAGGACAGAAATTATATCAAGCATTTTTTCTGACCACAACAGTATGAAACTAGAAATCAATTACAGGGGGTTCCTTGGTGGCACAGTGGTTAAGAATCTGCCTGCCAATGCAGGGGACATGGTTTCGAGCCCTGGTCCGAGAAGATCCCACATGCTGTGGAGCAACTAAGCCCATGCGCCAAAACTACTGAGCCTGCGTTCTAGAGCCCATGAGCCACAACTACTGAAGCCTGTGCACTTAGAGCCTGTGCTCTGCAACAAGAGAAGCCACCACAATGAGAAACCCTCGGCAACTAGAGAAAGGCCGCACACAGCAATGGAAGACCCAATGCAGCCAAAAAATAAATAAATAAATACATAAATACACAACTAAATAAATAATAAAATAAATCTATTTTTAAAAAAAGAAATCAATTACAAAAAGAAAAATGTGAAAAGAACAAATACATGGAGACTAAACAACATGCTACTAAAAAACTAATGGGTCAATGAAGAAATCAAAGAGGAAATCAGAAAATACCTTGAGACAAATGAAAATGGAAACACAACACTCCAAACCTATGAGATGCAGCAAAAGCAGTTCTAAGAGGGAAGTTTATAGTGATACAGTCCTTCAAGATACCAAAAAAATCTCAAATAAAAAATCTAACCTACCATCTAAAAGAATTATATAAAGAAGAACAAACAAAGCCCAAAGTCAGAAGAAGAAAGGTAATAATAAAATCAAAGTAAATAACATAGAAACAAAAAAATAGAAAAGATCAATGAAACTAAGAGTTTTTTGAAAAGCTAAAAAAAATTGATAAACCTTTATCCAGTCTTACTAAAAGAAAGAGAACACAAATACAATAAGAAATGAAGAAGAAGAAATAACAACCAATACCACAAAGATACATAAAGTCATAAGAGAACACTATCAACAGTTATATGCTAACAAATTGTCATCCTAGAAGAAATGGACAAATTTTTAGAAACAAACAGACAAGACTGAATCAGGAAAAAACAGACAATTTGAACAGACTAATCATTAATAATAAAATTCAGTTCGTAATAAAAAAATAAAGAACTCCCAGCAAACAAAAGTCTAGGACCAGACAATTCCCCTCACAAGGGAATTCTGCCAAACAAACAAAGAAGAACTAATACCTATCCTTCTCAAATTATTCCAAAAAAAATTTGAAGAGGACAAAACATTCCCAAATTTATTCTATAAGTCCATCATTACACTGATCACAAAAACACCAAAAGACATTATAAAAAAATAAAATTACAGGCCAATAACTTTGATGAATATATGCAAATATTCTCAACAAAAGATTAGCAAACAAAATCCAGCAATATATAAAAAGGATCACACACTATAATCAAATTGGATTTATTCCAGGCATGCAATTTAGTTCAACATTCTCAAATTGATCACTGTGATACACCACACTAAACAAAAAGAAGGATAAAAATTGCAAGATTATCTCAATAGTTTCAGAAAACGCATTTGACAAAATTCAACATAAATTTATGATAAAAACTCTTATCAAAGTGGATATAGAGGGAACATGTCTCAAAGTTACAAAGGCAATTTATGAAAAATCCACAGCAAACATCATATGCAATGGTGAAAAGCTGAAAACCTTTCCTCTAAAATCAGGAATAAGATAAGGATGCCCACTCTCACTGCTTCTATTCGACAAAGTATTGGAAGTCCTAGCCACAGAAATCAGACAAGAAAAAGAAATAAAAGGCATCCAAATTGAAAAGGTAGAGGTAAAACTGTCACTATTTGCAGATCACATAATACTTTATAGATAGAATACACTTAAATCTCCACCCAAAACCAATTAGAACTAACAAATGAATTCAACAAGTTGTTATATACAAAATTAATATACAGAAATCTGTTGCTTTTCTATAAACTAATAATGAACTATCAGAAAGAGACAAAAAAACTCTATTTAAAATCTCATCAAAAAGGAAAAAAAAAACAAAAAACCTAGGAATAAATTTAACCAATGTGGTGAAAGACCTATACTTTGAAAACTATAAAAAAATTATAAAGGGTATTGAAGATGATACAAATAAGTGGAAAGATATCCCATGCTCTTGGATTGGAAGAATTATTATTGTTAAATTGGCTATACTACACAAAGCAATCTATAGATTTAATGCACTACCTATCAAAATATTCATGATCTTTTTCATAGAATTTTAACAAATAATCCTAAAGTCATATGGAACCACATGGGGTCATAAGACCCCAAATTGCCAAAGCAATCTTGAGAAAAAACAACAAAGCTAGAGCTATTACCCCAGATGTAAAACTATAGTACAAAGCTACAGGAATCAAAACAGCATGGTACTGGCACAAAAACAGACACATAGATCAAAGTAACAGAATAGAGAGCCCAGAAATAAACCTATGCACCCATGGTCAATTAATTTATGACAAAGGAGGCAAGAATATATTGATACAATGGAGAAAAGACAGTCTCTTCAATGAGTGGTGATGGGAAAACTGGACAGCTCCATGTAAGAATAAGATTAGAACATTTCTTCACACCATACAGAAAAATAAGCTCAAAGCAGATTAAAGAACTAAATCTAAGACCAGAAACCATAAAATTACTAGAAAATAATATACACAGAATACTCTTTGATATAAACCAGAGCAATTCATTTTTGCATCTGTCTCCTAAGGCAAAATAAATAAAAGCAAAAATAATGAACAGAACTTAAATAAACTTAACAGTTTGTGCACAGAAATGGAAATCATCCACAAAACAAAAAGACAACCTACTGAATGGGAGAAAATATGTGCAAATGATATGACTGACAAGGTGTTAGTATCCAAAATGTATAAAGAGCTCATACAACTCAATATCAAAAAAAAACAAAAAACAAAAAACAAAAGCCCAATCAAAAAATGAGAAGACCTAAATATACATTTTGCTAAATAAGGCATACAGATGGCTAACAGACACATGAAAAGATGTGCCACATCACTAATCATTAGAGAAATGCAAATCAAAACAATAATGAGAAATCACCTCATACCTGACAGAATAACAATCATCAGAGTCTACAAATTACAAATGTTGGTGAGGATGTGGAGAAAAGGAGACACTTTGTAAACTCTTGGTGAGAATGTAAATTGGTGCAACAACTATGGAAAATTGTATGGAGATTCCTCAAAAAACTAAAAATAGAACTACCATATGATCCAGCAATTTCACTCCTGAGTATTTATTCAGAAAAAATAAACACTCCAATTTGAAAAGATACACACACCACAATGTTCATAGCAGCACAATTTATAATAGCAAAGCTATGGAAGCAAACCAAGTGTCCAACAACAGACAAATGGATAAAGATGTGGTAGATATATATAATGAAATATTATGTAGCCATAAACAAGAATAAAATCCTGGCATTTGCAGCAAACTGGATGGACCTAGAGAATATTAAGCTCAGTAAAATAAGTCAGACAGTGTAAGACAAATACTGTATGATATAACTTATATGTGGAATCCAAAAAATAATACAAATGAATGAATATAGCAAAACAGAAACAGAATCATAGATACAGAAAACAAACTAGTGGTTACCACAGGGGAGAAGAAAGGGGGGAGGGTCAAGTTAGGGGTATGGGATTAAGAGACACAAACTACTATGATAAACTAGATAAGAAACAAGGATACATTGTATAGCACAGGGAATTATAGCCATTATCTTATTAAAATTTTTAATGGAGGATAATCTGTAAAAATACTGAATCACTATGCTGTACAGATGAAACTACTGATAATATATTATTGTAAATCAACTATACTTCAAAATGAAATAAAAAAAAATAAATTTTATTTGCATAAATTTGTTGATAATATTCTTTTATTTCCTTTTAAATATCTGAATTAAATTTTGATATTCTTTTTTTATTACTGGTATTGGTCATATTTGACTTCATAAATTCTCTTCATTTTTTCCAGAGGTTTATTCAATAATCACAATTGCCTGAATCAATTATTAAATAGCATGTGTAAAAATCATTGTTTTCCTGATTCATTAAATTATTCCACATTTATTGGCTTGCATTATTCTGTGAAGAAAAAAATTTCTTTATTCTTGCTTTCTGAAACAACAAAATGTTCTGCACTCACACTATTATTTTTCTGCCTGGAACCTGTAATTAGACATTTCTCCACGGAGTCTCAGTTCCTTTTAAATAGAAAGAGAATTACAATCTAATCTCTAGTTGTTCTCATCACTAATTGGCTATCATTGCTTCTGAGCACTTTTAGTAGACAAAGTTAAGAGATATATTTAAAAGCCATGCATTCATTCTAACACCTTGAATTCAAATCTAACACAATTGGATTGGTCCTCAGATTTCCCCACCCTATATTTGTTTTCCTTTCTCTCATAATTGGTTACAAAAACTAGCAATAATTTTACTTCTTTGCTGTATCCTACAATACATGCAAAAATAGTTTCAGGATTATGATATTTATAAAATTTAAGACAAACTTACTATGTAAACTTCAAAAATTTGTTACAGATTTGTTTTGTTTTCTTTTCCTTTTCTGAATTGCCCTGCATATTTCTGTGGGTTTGCTTAGCCATATCATCTCTAAAATAAATTTATCTAGCTCTAGAAAAAAAGTTTTATAGTTTTTTTAATATAATTATCAATATATAAAATATATAGTTTCACAAAAAGAGAACAGACATCCTTATAAAGTTGAATCATCCTATCCAGGAATGAGATGTTTTTTCATTTGGCTCTAGCCTACTTTTGTGTCTCTCAGGGATATTTAAAAATGTTCCTTATAGATATTTTGCACATTTCTTATTATGCTGCTTTCCTAGGTATTTTTAATTTTTGTTAACACAATGAAACAGTATTTTTTCTCCCTTTATATAATCAATTTATTGTTTGTATATATAAATACTACTGATTTTTACTTATGACTTTATTTTTTTTATTTTATTTATTTTTGGCTGCATTGGGTCTTCGTTGCTGGGCGCAGGTTTTCTCTAGTTGTGGTGAGTGGGGGCTACTCTTTGTTGTGGTGCGCGAGCTTCTCACTGTGGTGGCTTCTCTTGTTGCGGAGCATGGGCTCTAGGCGCGCGGGCTTCAGTAGTTGTGGCTCGCGGGCTCTAGAGCACAAGCTCAGTAGTTGTGGCACACAGGCTTAGCTGCTCTGTGGCATGTGGGATCTTCCTGGACCAGGTCTCAAACCCGTGTCCCCTGCATTGGCAGGCGGATTCTTAACCACTGTGCCACTAAGAAAGCCCTTATGACTTTATCTTAAATCAAACTTATTGAACTATCATTGCGAAAAATTTAAGTGCACAGTCCACTTTGATCTGCTTTGACAAATATAATCACCTGGCAATGATCATCAAAACCAGATGTAGAACATTTCCTTCACACCAGAAAATTGCCTCATGACACTCTGCGGTTAATCTCCCCACCCCCAGCGGCAGACACAACCATAGGCTGCCAATGCAGGTTAGGTTTTGCTTGTTCTTGAATTTTGTACAAATTCAATCAAACAAATGGTGTCACAGAGATGCACACGCCCTAATCCTCAATAACTGTGAATGCTGCCTTACATTGCAAAAAGGAATTTGTCAATGACAAGAAACACAGTCTGGAGAGGCACCATACACGTTGTGATGAGCTACAACATAGGGGTGGAGGAGAGAGGAGACACAGCCATACACAATATGATTTTGAGTGAGTTCCAGCTGTACATTCTAACACTTAAACAAGGAGAAACAGTCATCATTTCGTGTCTGGTTTCTTTTTCTCACTGTAATGTCATTGAAATTCATCCATGCTGTTACCTGTTTTAATGCTGAGAAGTATTCCACTGTGTAGTTATAACACAGCATATTTATCCATTCTTCTATTGATGGATACTCAGCTGTTCTAAGCATATGACTATTATCAATAAAGCTGCATTTTAGAATCATGCGCTTCCATTTATCTGTGATAAGTGACAAGTAGAATAGCTGGGTCATTAGGTAACTTTATGTTTAATTGTATAAGCCATGGCCAAGTTGCTTTTTAAAGTAGTTGTGTAATTTTATACTCTCATCAACAGTGTAGGGGAGTTTCAGTTACTCCATCATTTCTGGCCATGGACTCCAGTCTTTATTTTAGCCAGTCTGTGATGGTGTCTCATTCTCCTTTTAATTTACAATTCCCATTTTTATATTTTATTTGAATTTATATATCTCATTTTATATAGTATTTGTTCATTAAAAATGTGAATCCCAAGTACAACAATTAAATAAATAATTAAAACTCATATTGAGGTTCTTTTTCTTTTTACTAAATTGTAACAGGTCTTTATATATTCTGAATAGAAGTCCTTTAACATGTGTATATACTGTCAATATGAGCCAGTATCTTGCCCTGTCATTTTCTAAATGATATTCTTTCAAAACTTATTTTTCCAACAATTGGAAGCTAGTATTAGAAATACAGTTGCTGATCTATCTTTTTTTCTCTCTGAATGAAGATGTTTTATATTTTTCTTTTCAATGTAGATATTTATTTTTCTTGTCTAATTGCATTTTGTAGTCCTTTCATAAAATATTTAATAAAATGATGAGAGTAGACATCCTTACATTGTCCCTAATCTTAGTGATATGTGTTCAACATGTAACATTCAAGTATGATAGTACAATAAGTAGATGTCATAGATGTTTGTATCAGTTTTCAATTGATAAATAACAAATTGCCATTTAGCAGCTTTGAAACTTATCTTAAAATTACATAGGTCAGAAATTCAAAACAGGTCTCACTGGGTTAAAATCAAGGTGTTGGCATGGCTGTGCTCCTTTCTGGAGTTTCTAGGAGAGGATCTTCTGGTTTAATTTCAACTTCTTTTTCTAGCTCCTTAAGGTGGGAATTTAGATCACTGAAATTAACATTTTTCTTTTCTTTCAAAATGTCACGTCCTTATGAGACTGAGTCATCTAATCCATGAAGTATGTGCTATCATTCAAGTATTTTTTTTTTCTGTTGGGAATGTTTTCATGTTTAAATGTGTAGGTTTTGCACATATCTTGTCATGTTTCATGCCTCCTGTTATTTTACTTTTTTCATTTCCATAATAAAAGGTATTTCCTCTTGCATTATTTCAATGAATTAAGTTTCTGTTTTGAACGTATGAAGCCTATTGTTTTTTTTTACTGATTTTTTAAAAATTTGTGAGTGTTTTTTTCATTATTGTAAAAAGTTTATTCAATTATTTTTGAAAACTCCAATTATTTAAATAGTTTAATTTTAAAGAGTCTATGGAAAATGTGGCTCTCTGCATTTTTGTGTGCTTACATGTCTGCATTTAATATGAAGTTTTTATTCTTGATATTCTAGATATTGTGGATTGTCTTTCTCAATTTCCATTTCTCCCTTCCTTCTCAGAGAAGTTGGGAAGCTACAACTTTATTTCTCATATTCGCTTGCAGCTTTGGGTCTGGATTTAAGAAAAATCCACAAATTAGTAACTTGTGAGTGGTTTTTAATATTGGTTTTCTAGGTTTGCTTTTCTTTTTTTCATATTGAAGTGAAAAAGTCTCTAGCATTTTCACATTAAATAAATTGCTGGCTTTTGAGCTAGGTATATATATGTATTTTATCTGTTAAAGATTTATCAATCAATTTTCATTTTTTGAGTATTTTGAATATGAATGAGTGTTTAAAGTTTTGACAGCGTTTTTAACAACTATGGAGAAAACCCTACCATTTTTTTCTAAGATGAATTAATATGTTGAATCATAACAATGGTTTCCTAACAGTGAGCCAATTTTACATTTCTGAAATAAATCCTTCTTCATATTGGTGTGTTATCTGTTTACCATGTAGTTGAATTCTGTTTGCAAATATTTTACTTAGGGATTTTATATTTTTATACTGATATGAAACCTTTATTTTTGCTTTGGTTATCAGGCTGGAATGTCAATGGTATCCTCTCTTCATGGCAAAAAATTGAATTTTTCTTCATTTCTTCTTCTCTGGAACAATTTGTGAATTATTAGAAACTCTGCCTTAGAAGGATTTATAGAACACTTGTGTAAAATCCCTATGCTTGCTGATTGTTTGTGGAGGCTCTTGGATAAGTTTGGATGAGTTTCTTTTTTTTTTTTTTTTTTTCAGTTGTAACATAGTATAATTTCCTCAGAAATTATCCATATCACCTGGGTTTCCAAATTGATTTCCAAAGAGTTACTCAAATTAATCTCATATTTAAACTTTTTTCTGTTTAAATCATTATTACCATGTGTGCCAGCTTTGCATATTTATGTTTTCTCATTTTTTCTTTATTATATATGTAATAGTTTATCCATGTTGTTTAAAATTAAAGGATCAGCATTATGATTTATTTTGCAGTTCTCTGATTTTTCTCTTTTCTGCATTAGTTTTAGATGTTGCCTTTATAATGTCTTTCTTTCTTTAATTTACTTTTTTCTTTTGGTTCCCATGCTTTTTGAATTAGGCATTTATTTTTTTATTTTCATTATTTCATTTGTATTCTTATAAGTATCTAAGGCTATGATTTCTTCTGGAGCTGCTTCATTTTAATGCATAGATTTTGATTTGTAGTGCATTATTATTGCTGTTTTAAGAAAATATGAAGATCTGAACTTTTATATATTTAGAATCAAACACTGATTAATAGAGTTATAAAATTTTCAAATATATGTGACTTTTTTTTGATTTTTATTATTACTCCATGGTTGTATTGCATGGGATATTCATATTTTCTATCCCATAGAATTTAATGAGGTTTTCTGCATGAAAATTAACTACCAAAAATTCTTGTGTTCTATGGAAATGTTGAAAAGTTTTCTTTAAAAAAAAGGTGCATTCACTTATTAGGATATGAAAATCATATATACATACATATATGTATATATGTATACATAAGATCTACCTTACAGATTTTTATTGTTTATGCCTTCTATATTTTAGTTAGCTGTTTCTGCTTTATGAAATTGATACTGTGTTTATCCAAAGTATACTGTGTATTTTATAATATTTGTTGTACTTTTTTCTTTATGTGATTTGCTTTTTTAAAATTTTATCCATTATTCCTTTTGGTACATATGAAGTTTCACATTTTTGTGCAAATGGAAGCCTTTACTACTTTTGATAATATACTGAACTCTATTTTTGCTTATTTTAGTTTCTACTATTTGTTTAATTACATTAATAATATTATTTGAAGCTTACAATATAATAAATAATATTATTTAGAGGCTCTACCATAAATTAATACATTTATCTTTCTATCACTTTTTTCTTCCAATTTTAACTTTCTTTATTTCATTAAATCATATAATATTTAAATATTATTCTTACATTCCAAATCTACTTCTTTTTAAATCTGAGATTTACAATTAAATTCAGGTGATGGTTACTACCAGGCACCTTCCCTCAGTCATTTCTTACTGCATTAAGCAAGTTTCTGTCAGATTCAAGTTTCTACGAAGTGCTTTTGCAAGTATTTTCCTGGCATTAGAGAAATGCGTATTAAAACCACTACTCACATATTAGAATGGATTAAAAAAAAAAAGACTGAAAATATTGAGCTTTGGCATAGATGTGGGGCAATTTTAGATACTACAAATGGGATTGCAAAATGGTGCAGCTGCTTTGAAACAAAGTTAGGCCATTTCTTAGAAAATGAAACACACTTATTATATAACCTAGCAATCACACTTCCAGCTATTTACACAAGAGAAATGAAAACCAATATTCAAAGACAATAGCATGTCCTGGCTACTCTTTGACATTTTATTTCCCTATAAAGTTAGAATTTCTTTGTCAATTTTAATCAATTTAAATCAGTCTGGGGAGAATTGACTTCTTTATATTTTTGAGTCTTCATAGAAAAAGAGTTATTTTTAAAGTATTATACTGCTTTTGCTAGTATAATACTACTTCTGTATTTTTATAATACAGAATTAACTCATGTATTTTGACCTTTTATTCAATAACCTTGACAACTAGCGATATCTTCTAATAATTTATATAGAAATTGTTTTTCAGTTTTTTACATACATAAGCATGTCTTCTATAAAACAAGATTAATTAAATCAGGGATTGATTTGCCTAGAAGCTGGCTTGTTGATGCAATTCAGTGTTGGATTAGGATACCAGGGCACCTCTCCTTCTTTGTTGAGATCACTTTTTGCCACATTAGCCCCAAGACCGGGTTCACATTTTTGCTCAGCTTGTCAACTTTTTAGCACCTCTACTGGAAGCAGAAGCCAACAGTCAATACTAGAATTGTCAGAAACTTCTAGAGGAAATATGGCCCCAAATACTGCTTCCATCTTTCTCTTAATTTCTTTAGTATTTCAAGCATAATTTTCAGCCTTCAAATAACTTAATATTACCAATTATGAGACAAATCAAATTTATGTGTTACCAGATAGAACACAATGAAAAGATCATAGTGTCCTATATGTGATATTCTTGCCAAATTCTAATGGTGAGTCAAATCATGCGAAAACATGTGAAATGAAAAACATGAGACATTTTGCACAATGACTAGCTTGTAATCCTCAATACTGTCATGATAAGGTAATCATTTCTATACATTCTAGGTGATCAGTTGTATCCTTTTTCTAGAATGGCTAGGTGTAAAAGGTGACGTCAAGTTTACAGGTTCTAAAATCACACAATCCTCCATATCTTGCAGAAATCATTTAAATTCATAGGCAATGAGCTCTCTGGAAATATTTGGGTAACAAAGGAAAATTCTTTCATTAAAAATAATTTGCTGAATGACTTTTCATATAAATACATTCACAAGGCAGAAAAAGAAAAATAAAATAGGGCAATGTTTTGTTGTTTTTGTTGCTGTTTGTTTGTTTATTTTCCAAGATATTTAGTCAGTAATTTCACAGAAAGTTCTCCATGAGAATTTTCAGCTTTTCCACAAGTTTCCTAGCTTGGGATGAATTAGAGACTGCAGGTCTGACTGCTTTTCAATAATAGTCATCCCATGCTCTGGTAGGGCTGTGGCATAACGCGTCTGACTCCTTAGTATGTGACAAAGAGGGATCCAACCTCTAGATGCTTCTCCAAACATGAAAAATCCTGGAATACATGGAAGGAAATCAGCTAGGGTTAACTAAGTCAAAACAGCAACCACTGCAGATGATATTCATTTTCACACACACACAAAAAAGAATCAACACAGAACTACTTTTATCTAGGCATAGAAAGTGTTGGAATGTATACGAAATCAACAGAAAAGAAAATAACTTGTTTACTAAGAAAATCGAGGAGATTTTCTTCTCTGGAACATTTACATGAACTCAAAGTTCCCAAAAGTACATAAGAAATGATCAAATTCAATCTTCTGGGTGCAAAGATAAGCAAATAAACAAAATGCAGTGCAATTGACAATGATGATGCTGGAGTGTGCAACAAAAATTATTAAGTCATAAGACAAATGAATCTTGACCCCTAAGATTCTGAAAACATTTAATCTCATCAATTCTTTATTGACAGAGTTTCTTAAATACTAATGGCTATTTAGGTCAATATTGAGTTAATCATGACAGGTGATCAATCAATTAATAGCAGTAGCAGATGTGAATATCTTCTAAGTACTATAGCATAAGTAATATAAAGCTTTTGATCTTTAAAGTGAAGGACTAGCAGGCCAAATAGTTATGAAATATGTTTAACAGTTCAGTGTTAGAAACAATGTTTAACCAGAGGGACAGTCCATTTGAAAGTGCTTCCTGAAAAAACCTTACTTCAAATGAAAAAGTATATTATATATCTGTGTTCTTTAATTAATATTTCTCTTATATTAAAATTAGAAAGGCCTAAGAAATTTACAAGCAGAGTAATTTCAAATTACATATTAAAGAAAGGAAAATATTTTATCGTTGCTCTTTTCTGACAAGAAATATTTTTTAAATCATAAGATAATTTATAAAAAAATCAATTTTTATTATAAAATAAAATGAGTGCTATGTAGAAAATTCAGAGAGTAAAGAAGCTAAATTATAATAATTCTACCATCTAGAGATAATTAATGAAAGCATTGTATTTTGTTAGGGAAAATGAACCTATTGATATCTTGCAATATTATCTTGTGAGGGAGACTCTTTAAATTTATTGCCTTTTCACATTCATGGCTTCTTTCCCTTGTGACTCATTATTACCTATTTCTTAGAAATGTTAGTCTTTGTGAAATAAGTTATTCTCTGAGATATTTGATATCCACCAAGCCACTCCCTTCCCATGCCTCAGAAGAGAGCAATGCTTTGGGGGAGGAGAGTGATCAAAGCTGAGACTCAGAGAAGATTGAAATTGATATTCTATGTTTCTTTGGGAATCTCATGCTTGCCTATATGATCCAGACTAAAAAGAAAACATGACTTCCATGATAAACAAGTATATTGTCTTTGTTTTTATTATTAAAGATGAATGGCATATTCAAAATTCAAAGTGACATATTCAAAAAGTAATTAGGGGTACAATTGGGGATATTTGCCTTGTTGATAACAGCAGACTAGATAAACCATAGCAACTCCTCTGCTGAGGAAACTGATCAAGATATTTAAAGAGTAAAAATATGCATGGATAAATAATGGATGATTATAGAGATCATTATCTGGATGGGGAAGAGTTACTGAGTGAAGAGAAGGAGTGACTAAAGCAGGTCAGTCAGTTCCCTAACTAGAGCACTTTTACACTTGGCTTGATATCTGAGAATATAGGGGAGGGCTGGAAACCTCTGGGGAATATATTGTCAAAGGGATTATAACCCAATTCTGAATTATTTTGATCCCCAAAATAAAATTAATTGAGTTGGCCTAAGATTGCTAGTAACAAGGTACCAGGAATACACAATACTCTCTCTTTAAGAAAATAATAATATCCTAGGCCTCATAATTTCTATAAATAATTTTGAAAAGACAATGCCTACACAGTCTACAAAGACTGTAACAAGAGAAAAAGAAGGACATTGTATAATGATCAAAGAATCAATCCAAAAAGAAGATATAAAAGTCATAAATATATATGTGCCTAACATAAGAGCACCTAAATACATAAAGCAAATATTAACAGAGATAAAGAGAGATATTGACAGTAACATGATAATAGTATGGGACTTTAACATCCCACTTTCTTCTAGGTTGTCCAACATATTAGAAAATTTTCTAGAAACATACAGCCTACCAAAATTGAGTCAAGAAGAAACAGATAATTTGAATGGACCAATCACTAAAAATAAAATAGAATCTGTAATAATAAAAAAAAAAAAAAGTCCCTGCAAACAAAAGTTCAGGACTGGAGGACTTTACTGGGGAATTATTCCAAACAGTTAGAGAATAAGTAACACCTATGCTTCTGAAACTATTCTAAATATTTGCAGAGAATGGAAGGCTTCCAAACTCATTCTCTAAGGGCAGCATCACCCTGACACCAAAACCAGACAAAGATATCACAAAAAAAGAAAATTATAGGCCAATATCACTGATGAACATAGATGCAAAAATCTTCAACAAAATGATAGTAAACCAAACTCAACAATACAGTAAAAGGTCCATACACCTATGATCAAGTGAGGTTTAGCCCAAGGATGCAAGGATGGTTCAATATCCACAAATCAATCAATGTGATAACATTAACAAATTGAAAAACAAAAATCATACGTTCATCTCATTAGATACGGAAAAAGCCTTTGACAAAATTCAACAACAATTTATGATAAAAACTCTCAACAAGATGGGTGTAGAGGAACATTTCTCAACATAGTAAAGGTCATATATGATAACCCCACAGCTAACTTTATACTCAATGGTGAAAAGCTGAAAGCATTTCCTCTAAGATCAGAAGCAAGACAAGGATGTCCATCTCAACACTTTTACTCAACTTAATATTGAAAGTATAAGCTACACTAATCAAATAAGAAAAATAAATAAAAAGAATACAAGTTGGAGAGAAGAAGTAAGACTGTTACTGTTAGCAGATGACATGATACATTCATAGAAAATATTAAAGAAAGTACAAAAAACTATTAGAGCTCATCAATGGATTTGGTAAAGGTGCAGGATTCCAAACTAATAAACAGAAATATGTTGCATCTCTATACACTAACAACAAATTAACAGAAAGAGAAATTAAGAAGACAATCCCATTTACAAGAATAGAGTGCCTAGTAATAAGTCTAACCGAGGAGGTACAAGACCTGTACTCAAAAAACTATAAGATTCTGTTGAAAAAAATTGAAGAAAACATAAACAAATGGAAAGACACAGTATGTTCTTGGATTAAAAGAATTAATATTGTTAAAATGACTATACTACCCAAGGCAATCTACAAATTCAAAGCAATCCCTGTCAAAATGCCAATGGTATTTTTCACAGAACTAGAATATACAATTCTAAAATTTGTATGGAAACACAAATGTTCCTAAATAGTCAAATCAGTTATGAGAAAGAAAAACAAAGCTGGAGATATCATACTTCCTGATTTCAAACTATACCACAAAGCTACAAGACAATCAAAACAGTATGGCACTGGCACAAAAACAGGCACATAGACCAGTGAAACAGAATAAAGAGCCCAGAAATGAACCCCCATTTAATGGGCAATCAATTTAGGACAAAGGAGACAAGAATATACAATAGGGAAAAGACAATCTCTTCAATAAGTGGTGTTGAGAAAACTGGACAGCTACATGCAAAAGAATCAAACTGGACTACTCACACCATGCACAAAAATAAATTCAAAATAGATTAAAGACTCAAAGTAAGACCTTAAGCCACACAATCCCGATAAGAAAACACAGGTGATACACTGTTTGACATTGGTCTTAGTGATATTTTATTGGATATGTCTCCTCAGGTAAGAGAAACAAAAGCAAAAATAAACAAAAGGGACTAGATTAAACTAAACGTTTTCTTAAAATGATGGAAACTATCAGCAAAACAAAAGACCAGCTACTTTGAGAGAAGATATTTGCAAACAGTATATCTGATAAGGGGTTAATATACAAAAATATAGAAACAGCTCATATAGTCCCAAAAATCAAATAACCTAATTAAAAAATGGACAGAGGCTCTGAAAAGACATTTTTATAAGGAAGACATACAGATGGCTAACTGGCACATGAAAAATGCTCACCATCACTAATCATCATGGAAATGCAAATCAAAACCACAATGAGATACCACCTCACATATGGTACAATAGCCATTATAAAGAGGACAACAAATAACAAGTGTCAGCCAGGATGTGGAAAAAAGGGAACACTTGTGTACTTTTGGTGGGAATGCAAATTGGTGCAGCCACTATGGAAAACACTGTGGAGAATATCAAAAAGTTAAAAATAAAACTACCATATAATCCAGCAATTCCACCCCTTAGGATTTTCCAAAAGAAAACAAAAGCTCAAATTAGAAATGATATATACACCCTTATGTTCATTGCAACATGATTTACAGTAACCAAAATATGGAAGCAACCTGAGTGTCCACTGATAGAAGAATGGATAAAGAAGATATGGTGTATATATATACATATATATATAAATATATGGTATATATATATAATAGAATATTACTCACCCATTAAAAAAATGAAATCTTGCCATTTGTGACAACATGGATAAACCTAGAGGGTATTATGCTAAATCAAATAGGTCATACAGAGAAAAACAAATGCTGTATGATTTCACTTATATGTGGAATCTAAAAAACAAAACGAACAAACACAACAAAACACATAGATACAGAGGAGAAGCAGGTGGTTGCCAGAGGGGTGGGGAGTGAGGAGAGGAGAGAAATAGGTGAGGGAGATAAAGAGATACAAGCTTGCAATTGCAAAATAAATGAATCATGGAAATGAAATATACAGTGTGGGAAATATATGGTAATCCATCATGACTGAGTTGTTGTGGTGATCAGTTTGAAATGTATAGAAGTATAGAATCACTGTGTTGTGTAACAGGAGCTAGAAAAAAGAATCCTAGACCTCATACTATTTCTATAAACAGTTTTGTAAAGACAATGCCCAGTATACAACCAAAAATAACCAAACATATCTGGAGACAAGAGAGCATTAATAATATAACCAATATAAGCAATAGAAAATATAAACAGACCAATAGAACTACTCAATATTGACATTATCATGCACAGGTACTAATCACGGTGCTCAATTTTAGAGGGAATATGATGATGTTGAAACAAGACTTGATCTATCCAATCCTTACCCCTAAACTGATAAATGAAGTAGGATAGCAAAAAAGAAAAAAAATAATATCCTCAATGAAGCTAAGTGATAATATTATTCTAAAGATTTCAGATTAATAGATGAAGAGGCCAATCCATCAAGAGTAACTACAAAGTTCTCTTCACCTTCAAAAAAAAGTCCCACACTTTAATTGAGTACTCAATAGATAGATCTGTGATAACAGTTGAGTTAAACCTTGAAGTTTTCTTTATTACTATGTCTAGCAGGGGATGGAAGCAAAGAATGAGTAGGATAAGGCAAACTGGGCCTTCAGAATCTCAGAAATTATTCAGAGAAATGTAAAGTTTTACACTGAGAAGAAATTGTTCACCAGAGAATAGAAATTCTTCAGACAAATAACTCTGGGATTGAAGGAGAGAGATTTGGTTATTGGTGGTGGGGAATACGAAGAGACATATCTCTGAAAGTACTGAAGACATGTTCTTACTGAGAGATCGTTTTCTTGAATACTTTAAGGTCATGAAAGAAATCTCACTCCTGTGTATATATCCAAAAAAAAAAAATGAAATCAATTATCTCGAGGAGATATCTGCACTCCCATGTTCATTGCAGCCAAGGTATGGAAACAACCTAAATGTCTTTAATGGCTGAACAAATAAAGAAAATATGGTAAACATATACAATGGAATATTATTCAGCCATTCAAAATAAGGAAATTCTGCCATTTGCAACAACATGGATAGACCTTGAGGGCATTATGCTTAATGAGATAAGTCAGAGAGAGAAACACAAATATCATATATCACTTATATGTGAAATCTAAAAAAAAAAAAAAAAATGCTAATTTTGGGGACTTCCCTGGCAGTCCAGTGGTTAAGACTCTGCACTTCCACTGCACAGGGCACGGGTTCAATCCTGGTTGGGGAACTAAGATCTCACATGCCACGCAGCATGGACAAAAAATAAAAAATTTAAAAATAATTTTAAAATGCTAATTTCATGGAAACAGAATAGAATGGTGTTTGTCAGGGAGTGGGGATAAAGAAATGAGGTGAGGGCTTCCCTGGTGGCGCAGTGGTTGAGAATTTGCCTGCCAGTGCAGGGGACGCGGGTTCGGGCCCTGGTCTGGGAGGATCCCACATGCCGCGGAGCAACTGGGCCCGTGGGCCACAACTGCTGAGCCTGCACATCTGGAGCTTGTGCTCCACAACAAGAGAGGCCGTGATAGTGAGAGGCCCGCGCACCGCGATGAAGCGTGGCTCCCGCTTGCCACGACTGGAGAGGGCCCTTGCACAGAGACGAAGACCCAACACAGCCAAAAATAAATATAAATAAATAAATAAAATTTAAAAAAAAAAAAGAAATGAGGTGAGGTAGGTCAAAGGGTAAAAGCTTTTAGTTATGAGTAATAAGTTCTCAGGATCTAATGTACAGCACAGTGATTACAGTAAATAAAACGGTATTGTATACTTGAAAGTCGTTGACAGTAGATGCTAAGCATTCTCACCACCCACCCATACTCAAAGCTAACTATGTGAAGTGATGGATATGTTAATTAACTTGTTCTTGGTAATCATTCTATAATGTATACAGATACCAAATCATCACGTTGTACACTTTAAATATACATAAGTATATTTGTCAATTATTCCTCAATAAAGTTGGAAAAAAAGAAAAATGAGCCCTCCAGCAGTGAGGCTGGTAAAGTTAGCCAGGCTTACCTCATTCCCTATAAAGGAATTTCAGCCTAATCATAGATAAAAATCCAAAATCAAGATGTATAGAATACAACAAAAATAAAAGTATATATTCTGTATTGGTAAAATCATTCCAAAGCAGATAAAATCAAGACATGTCTAATAAAACTACTGAAACTTAAATTTTAAAAATCACCTTTGCATATGGGCAAAAAGGTAAAATTTCTTATAACTGAAAGTAATCCATATCCATCGGACTTTTTGTAATAGTACTTTATTATCTGGAGAAAATAGATTTCCATATTTAAGATATTCAAAGAAAGAATGGTGTAAGCCAAGAATTTAATATCCAATGAAATTGACTTTCAAGTATAAAGAAAACAGAGTTATGAATATATGAGAACTCAGGGAATTTTTATTTTATGTGTCCTTAATGAATCAATTAGAGAATGGTTTTCAGAAAACCAACAGACTGTTAAGAGAATTTTCCACGTACAATCTTTGGTGAATAGTGTATATAATTAAAGGTAGAACTTATATGAAAAGATGAAGTTAATAGTGACAAAATAGTTTTGTCACTGTTGAATGACCTAACATTATAAAATAATACAATAAATAAAAGTAGAAGCAGACACATGGAAAGCAGTAAAATCCTTGTTGATAATAAATGGTTAAGAATGACTATTTGTTCAAACATATCCTGGGAGAACGGAAGGGCAGGAAAATGACACCAGACAGCAACAGGCAGTACCCACAAAAGAAGTAATAGGAGAAAGATAAACTGTGCTTGCCACAATAGGAAAATTAAAAACAATATAGAGAAATTTGGAAGAAAATTCTCCAAACAATGACCTAAAATGAAAATTTAGAAATAAAATCTTAAGTAACTATATTAAAAACATTGTGGGTGGTAAGAAATATAGAAGCTCTAGGCAGAAGGAACAAAATATATGGACTTACAGTCCCAAAAGAAGAGAGCTGTAAAATTAAGGCAGTTGCAGTATTTGAACAATCAATGGCTGAGAACTTTCTGAATCTAACCGAAAGTATTGAATTATAGTTTCCAGAAGGCCAGCCGAGCAGCCCCAAGCACAACTGGTGGAAAGTACAGATGAGAGAGAGAGAGAAAACACAAACTAATGACCTCCAAAGGGATAGAAAGAAAATTGGCATCCCCATTAAAAAAATAAATAAATAAGATAATGGTAGTAGGAAAAAAAAAAAAAAAAAAACCCTGCCAATCTAAAATTCAAACTTATCTCAAATATATTTCCCTAATGAGGATGGAAGAAGAAAATTTCAGACAACAAAATGGGAGGCAATCTGTGACCCACAGAACTGTCCTAAAGGAAACATTGAAGGGTGTTTCTGTCGTGGAGGAAAGATAAATTGAGAGGGAAAGTTCACAAGATGGAAAGGGGCAGAAAGCAATGAAAAACATAATTGTATGCGGACATATTGGCCTTAAATGTGGGTCCCTAACCTTACGTCCCCGTGTTCATACCAGGGTTCTCTTTGGCAGCCTGTCCCCAAACCCTCAAAACCACCATAGCATACCTTTCTGTTTCCTCCTGGTGAGAAAATGCTTTTCTTTTTTTTTTTTTTTTTGCTCTGAGTCATGAGAATTGTTACAACCCACATTTTGTAAAAATGTGGTGATATTCTATTAATATTATCAGCGCAGTCAATAATAGGGATTTCTTCTGCACTTCAGTTATTACTCTCCACAACTGCTACAGTGAGGTCAGCTATGATTGATTTTCCTATTTTACAGGGATTGCAATAATGTGCCAAATGGTGGGAGAATTTTCCAAGCCTATCTGTAGTCTTTGATGCACAGTTAGTATAGGAAAATACAGGAACTGAATTTCTAGACTGCTGTCAGCTGGATGAAATCTTTTGTCAGAGCACTGCCTGATGGAAATGGATATCTCTTACACTTATATACCAACACTATTTCATGTGAGATACTGATTTGTTGCCATTGGACGCTCACCTTTTCTGAAATTATAGAGAGCTTCCATTTCAAATGTGTACGTGATATCAGAAATACACAAATTTCTACTTCTTTCTTCCAGATGAACTTTTTCTTCATCAAATACATGACTGAATGGTATCAAAAACCAGTTTTCCTCTAAACAAAAGTAGAATAGATTGTAGTATGTGAAGTGAGCTTTGCTGCTTTAAAGAATAATGTTTTTGTTATTAGGTCCATGCTAGGAACTTAATTACCTAACAATTCACTCAGAGAAGAGGAATAATAAGAAAATGGAAATGTTCCTTTTTGAACGTGATTTTAATTTCATTCCTCTATGGCGCTTTTCCCTTCCAACAGAAAGACATTAGATCAGTCACTGAGGTGATTACCATCTATGCCTTAAGCACAAAGACATTACATCTTACCAAACATCACCCAAGATAACATATGAGGTTGTAATTTTTCATCAACAATAAAGACTTCAAAACAAAAATTATCAACTAGTATGAACTGATAATTTAATTTTTTTATCTTTGCTAATCATAACTTCATTTAGCATCAGAAAAATACAACATTTCAAGTATGTTAGATTTCCCGGCCACTTTATTTCCACTGAAGGGTTCATTCCAGTTTTTGTACAGCAGGTAAAGCTCTGTTTTCCTCCCTTATATAGGGAAGTAGGTTCTGTCAGGAATGTATTTGGTTCCTTTGTCCTGTCATAGAAGCTTCCAGTTCCATTACAGTGACAGAAAAGGGAAATAAAGAGTTAGATTATTGAATCTATGAAGAACAGTCTAATACATAGTGTATATCATATTGGAAGACCATTTAAAATATATAAATTTGAAGAGTTAATAAGAATCTCTAAATACACTATGGCCTGTGGTTTTCACAACACCCTTGTGAAGTTTACACTATTATTCCTTCATGCCTTCAGTCCTCCTCCTCCTCAGTCATAGGAGAGACATGACTGTTCATATATGTTTCATCACCATTCTCTAATAACCCAAAATTGAGATGACTGCATATTCAGGCTTCAGAACTCTTTAGAATGTTTTATTTCACAAAAGCCTATGAAAATGTATAGTGTTTTCGATTTCCATGCTAGAACACTCTGCATGATGGTCTTGCTTCTTGATATATATATCTGTATATGGAATATATACTCCTTCTTGAAAGTAACTACTGTCTCAGTTTGAAACTTGTATCCACAGAGAATTGCTCGAGCAAACATAGAGTCCTTTCTACTTTCATTCCTGTCTATATTTTTATCTTATTCAAAAATCAAAACAGAGAAATAACTACATGATATTTTTTTTGGAGGGGTTGTTTGTTTTTGTGAGAGTTTTTGGTTCCTTGAGGTGCTACTTTTACTGATTGTGGGTTTGGCATTTTGCCCTCGACTTCCACAGAGGCACACACAAGAATCATGCATCCACATAAAATGTGTATTTATGCTGGGGATGCTGTTTTGGGTGTTGTCTACTACATCACATTTTGTCTCTTTTAGGAGGACTCAAGGGAGTAATTTCCCTTCAAATCTCTGTGTTCCTTTCCTCAAAAAATGGTTTGTTCTCGTGAGGATGTATTTTATTTGCTCTTCTGTCTAGAACAGTTATTTAAGACCTTATGATATTCCCCATCTTATTATCCTTTACCATGTGTTTCTCTCAGTTTTTTAGCCTCGTAACATACTTTAGACATTTCTATAAGTTTTCAAAAATTTGACATGCAGATGAAAAAATATAACACACCATCACCTTCATTACACTGTTGGAATAAGTAAGTCTCAGAGAAATTATTGAACACAGTTTTTTTAATCATGGTGGAGCTACCATGATTAACTCAACCTAGATTCTAAAATTTAGCATCTTATTCTTCTGCCTAGGGAGCTGGAAGAGTCACCACAATACTAGCAAAAAAAGAAGGCTGGATAACCTACAAAACTGTAACATACTCTGAAGCTACCTGAGAACTGAGGTTACAGGAACCCTTAGCCAAAGCACAGAAGTAAGGAGTGGCTGACATACATATGGGTGAAAAGAAATCAGCTAAAATTTCAATGACTGTTTGCTAGCAGGGCAGAAAAGAGACGCTGGAAGCTGAGACACAGGGAAGTTAATACTCACTTGTAGTCTCTTTTCCATGGACCTCCACTGGATGCTCCCAAGAGAGATAAGGGACAGAGCTGAGAACCATACAGTGTCTCCGTGTGTGGGGCAGATGTGCAAGGAGCAGCCACTCTTGCAAGAAAAGAAGAAGGCTACACCCTTCCCTCCTGTTCCCTTCTTTCACATAAAGCAATCAAATTCAACATCTAGAGAAGAAGTAGCCAACTTTGTCATGCCTAGGACCCAGGTAAAGGCTCACTGTTGATGTGGATGGCAGAGAAAAATCACTTTAGACCTAAGGAAAACACAGGAAATACTCTGTGGCTCAGCACCTAAGTCAACATCATCCAAAGTCTCTTACCAGGAAGGGAGAAGTAGGAAACTCTCCCATTAAAGACCCACCAAAAATACTAGGGACTAGGCAGAGGGGAAGAAATGATGAATCTCACCCTCAAGAAGCAGGAACGTAAGGACCAACAAACAGTGTGGATGGTCCAGGACAACCTACCATGCCCCTGCCTTCTGCTAACAGGCTGTCAAGCAATGATCAAAAAGCAGCAAGAGATTATGCCTTCCAGTCTGGCATGCAGAGTTTGAAGGTCATTATTCCTCACAACAAGAAAAAAAAATCTGAACAACCAGAAAAATATCAACTCTCTTTAGATCCATCAGAGAATTGAAGTTATAGGGCTGCCCTGAGTGTTGGAAAGACAGGTGAATAGAGAACCATGGATTATCAGGAACACAAGCTCATGATCAGAAGTCAGCTATTAGTACCTGTAGGAACACCTCAACTGTGATCCATGAATTGCTGGAGGCTCTGTGTGGAAGAGACTGAGAGTTAAAAAACAAAGTTTATGTGAGCAATCAATATGTCTCTCAACAGGCAAATGAATGAAAAACAGTTGTATAGCCATATAAGGGAATATTATCGGTAACAAAAAGAAATGAGCTACCAATTCATGAAGAAATGGATGAAACTTAAAAGCATGTTGCTAAGAAAAAGAAGTCAATATGAGAAACTAAGTACCGTATGATTCCAAATATATGACATTCTAGAAAAAGCAAAAACTAAGGAGACAGTAAAAGTATCAGTGGTTTCCCAGGATATGGGGAAAAGGAGAAAGGGATGAATAAGTGGAAGGGCAGGAGGTTGTAGGTCAGGACAACTGTTCTGATACTGTGATGACAGATACAGGTTGTTATACATTTTATCAAAACTCACAGAAAATGCAACACAAAGATTGAAGCCTAATGTAAACTAAGAACATTAGTTAATAATATGTATCTGTCAATTTTAATAAATGTAACACAAAAATGCAAGATGTAAAAAAATGAGAAAACTGTGTGGGAGGTGAGTGGGGTTGGGGGTATTTGGAAACTGTGCTTTCTGCTCAATTTTTCTGTAAGTCTAAAGCCACTCTGAAAAACAAAGCCTATTAATTAAAAATAAAATAAAAAGCAGCATCAGTCTACTGCTGGGATCAACAGAGTAGAGATAGACTCATTCTTGGGTACAGACATACTGAAGGGAAATATAAAAGTTGAGGCTAGAGCACAAACACAGAAAAATCCTATGGACTCTCACCTCACCCTAGGCACAAGGTATTGTTAAAAAAAAAAAAAATGAAGACTACAGTGCTTCATGGTCAATTATTGGTCAATTAATCTATGACAAATTAGTCAAGAATATAGAGTGGGGAAAAGACAGGTTCTTCAATGAATGGTGTGGGGAACACTGAACAGCTACATGCATAAGAATAAAATTGGACCACTTTCTCACTCCACATACAAAATAAGCTCAAATGAATTAAAGACCTAAGTGTAAGACCTGAAAACCTAAAACTCCTAGAAGAAACCGGAGGCAGTATTCTCTTTAACATCAGTCTTAGAAGTGTTTTTTTTGGAATTGACCATATAAGCATGGCTTTACTTCTAGGCTCTCTATCCTGTTCCATTGATCTATGTGTCTGTTTTTGTAACAGTGCCATACTGTTTTGATTACAGTAGCTTTGTAGTATAGTCTAAAATCAAGAACTGTGATACCTCCAAGTTTGTTCTTCTTTCTTGAGATTGCTTTGCTGTTTGGGTCTTTTGTGTTTCTGTACAAATTTTTTCGGGGGGCTCTGCCTCCTCAAGCGAGGGAAACAAAATCAAAAATAAACTAAAGGGGCAAACTAAAAGGATTTTGCACAGTGAAGGAAGCTATCAACAAAATGAAAGGCTGCCTACAGAATGGGAGAAGTTATTTGCAAATGATATATTTAATAAAGGATAATATCTAAAACAAATAAAGAACTCATACAACTCAGCATCAAAAAGCAAACAACCTGATTAAATCACAGGCAGAAGGGCATGTTTTTTTTTGGTTTTTTTTTGTTTTTTTTTTTTAAGAAATTCACGTTCTTATTTATTGATTGATTTATTGATTGATTGATTGCTGTGTTGGGTCTTCGTTTCTGCGCGAGGGCTTTCTCTAGTTGTGGCAAGCGGGGACCACTCTTCATCGTGGTGCGCAGGCCTTTCCCTATCGTGGCCTCTCTTGTTGCGGAGCACAGGCTCCAGACGCGCAGGCTCAGTAATTGTGGCTCACGGGCCCAGCTGCTCCGTGGCATGTGGGATCTTCCCAGACCAGGGCTCGAACCCGTGTCCCCTGCATTGGCAGGCAGATTCTCAACCACTGCGCCAGCAGGGAAGCCCCAGAAGGGCATGTTTTTTAAAGAAGAAATACAGATGGCCAACAGGCACATGAAAAGATCCTTGACATCACTAATCATCAGGGAAATACAAATCAAAACCACCAGGAGATACCACCTCACACCTGTCAGAATGGCTATCATCAAAAAGACAACAAATAATAAGCATTGGTGAGGATGTTGTGAAAAGGGAACCCTCCTGCACTGTCGGTGGGAATGTATATTGGTGCAACCACTATGGAAAACAGTGTGGAGGTTTCTCAAAACATTAAAAATAGAACTGCCATATGTTCTCGCAATTTCGTTTCTGGGTATTTACCCAAAGAAAACAAAAATACTAATTCAAAAATATATATGCACACCAGTGTTCCTTGCAGCCTTTTTTTTACAATACCCAAGATATGGAAGGAACCTAAGTGTCCATCAATAAATGGAAGGATAAAAAAGATACAGTGTATACACACACACACACAATGTAGTATTACTCAGCCATAGAAAATTAAATCTTGTCACTTGTGACAACATGGATGGATATCAAGGGTATTATGCTAAGTAAGATAAGCCAGACAGAAAAAGAAAAATACTGTATGATCTCACTTGTGGAATCTAAAAAAAACCAAAAAGCAAAAGAAATAGAAACAGATTCATAGATAGGTAGAACAAACAAACTGGTGGTTGCCAGAGGGGAGTGGGTGGGTACTTGGATGAAGAGGTTGAAAGGTACAAACTTCCAGAGAGAAAACAAGCCATGGGGATGTAATATACAGTGTAAGGTATATGGTCAATGATATTGTAATAACTGTGTATAAGGACAGATGGTTACTAGACTTACCATGGTGATCATTTCCTAATGTATGCAAATATTAAATCACTATTTTGTACACCTGAAACAATTCTAAAAATTAAGAAAAGTAAATTGACAAATTCTCATACAAACTATATAAAAGGAAACAAGAAAATAAAATGTATGACAATGCCAGTACAGTTTGGGAGGGAGCAATTAGAAGTACACTATTATAAAGTTCTTACATTATACATGAAGCAGTATAATAACTTGAATGTGGTTGGTTATATATTAAAATTTTATGTTGTAAACTGTATGACTACACCAAAAATATTAGAAAAAATGGTGTAGCTAATTAGCCATCGAGAGGGGAAAAATGGATCACAAAATCAAATATTCAATTAACCTAAAAGCAGACAGAAAATGAAAAAAGAAACAAAATAGATAAAAACAAAACAAAATGAAAAAATAGCAAAACAGTAGATTTAAATTCAACAGTATCAATAAATAACTTAAGTGTAAATGTATAAACACATCAATTAAAGGACAGAATTTTTGATATTGAGTTATAAAGCAAGACCAAACTATATACAGTTACAATACATTTTCTTTAAATTTATAGATATAATGTTACAAATTTTAAAAGATATACCAAAAGAATGATACCTTATTTTAACACTAACCAAGGAAAGCTGGAGTGGCTGGACTTCATAACAAGGAAAGTGCCAGGGGTAATGCAACCAAGAGAAGGGGACTCACTCCTCAAGAAGATAATCGTCCTGTGTATCACATAGTAGCAGAGCTTCAAACACACGAAGCAAAACTACAGAACTGAAGAGATCACAGGCGCGTCCACAATTCAGGTTGGAGCTGTCAACACTCTCCCCGGTCATCAGCAGAGAACTTTGATAGAGTTACTAAGAATAAAGGAAACACTAACCCTGGACCCCCATGCTCCACTCAACAACAGCAGACTCGCACACATTCTTTCAGCGGAACGTTCCCAATATAGACCACAGCTTAAAATTGAAAACTTTAAAAACTGTGAATCTTTGTGTCCATATGTAGCATATTTTTTGACCACAATAAAATTGAACTTGAAATCAGTAACAGAAAAGGTATCTGGAAAATAGGCAAATATTTGGAAATTGTTTAAACAACACACCTCTAAGTAACCCTCATATCTACACAAAACCCAGTACACAGACATGTATGGTACATTTCCTCGTAATTTTCACACATTGAGAGAAATGCACAACAGACCATTAGATAAACAAACTTGCAGATCAGTACAATAACACTATGTAGCAGTAAAAATAACCAACTACTGGAATATGCAGCGACAAGGATAGGTCTTAATGTATTCTGGTAAAGGAAAAGAAGCTAGACTTAAAAAGGTGCATAGTTAATAGCTCCATTTACATTTTAGTTTGGAAAAATATACAATAGGGTCAGAAAACAGGTAAGTAGCCACCAGTGACGGGGGTGCTGGGGAGAGGAACTGTTTGCAAAGGAAAGAAAGGGAACATTTTAGGGTAAAGATTTGAAATGTGTACCTTGATTGCTGTGGTACTTACATCACTATATGCATTTGCCAACATTCATAGCACAGGGCATTTAAAATGTGGAAGTCATATGAAGCAGGAAACTATGCAAAGGTTAATGTATGCAAACTGTATCTTAAGAAATCTAACTTAAAAACATTGAAGTCTCTCTCAGTCTGCCCTACCATGGAATAAGCTAGACCTTTGTACCTGGGGAACAAAACAGAACTTCTGTCGGGGATGGCACGGGACACCTTTAACATTTTTTTTTTTTTTTAAATTTTACCGTTGATACAATAGTAAAACTAAACTTATGGATAAAACTTATGGATGAAAGCAATTTTATTCTAAGGGAACACGAGTGTTTCTTTGCAATGAATAGAGTTAGCCAAGCAAGATAACTTTAAACTTGACTTTTTTGTTGTTTTTGGAAGAGTTAAATATTTATGCAGCAAAAAGTATTTCCAAACCGTGAGGAGTAGGTGTTAAATTTCAAAAACACTGAAGATTTTCAATTTTAAGAGTATGTCAGCAATGCATCTCAGTTGCTTTCCCAGAAGCTGCAGTCTTTCTTTGATGACTCTGGCACTTCTTATGGCTAAATATCTTAAATTATATTATTGTAGTGTGTATTTCCTAAGAACATGCATTGAAATCTGTTAAAATTAAAAGGATCTTCTAAGGCATAGTTAGTTTTGTTTGGTATCTTGCATAGAACTAAGTCTAATGAGGGCAAAATTATATGAAGTTCATGAGTCAGTGACCAAAACAGCAATATAAAATACTTAATTTTCAAATATGAATTATTTGAAGATGTCAATATTCTAAATTTAATGTGATTTTAAGTTCATTGGTGGGTCATTTTGCCAGTTTATTGTTTCATGAAAAAATTATAGCTACAAATTTCATCTCCCTTCTAGTAACACCATTGCAAATGCATCCAGATTCAAGCAAAAGGGGATCCTCACTCTACAAATAAATGTCCTTAATGTTCATCACATAGGCTCAGCAGCAGAAAGGTCAGAGGTCCTAGGAAATGGTGTATAGTTCCAAAGGAACATTGTTTAGTCAAGTTATTTCTGGTCTTATAAACCTCAGGACATTGTTATATAAATGTATAGCTCCTCCATATAGCTTTTTTAAACCACTTTTTAAAAATTGAAGTATAGTTAATTTACAATGTCATGTTAGTTTCAGGTGTACAGCAAAGTGATTCAGTTATACATATATATATTCTTTTTCAGATTCTTTTCCATTATAGGTTATTACTAGATATTGAATATAGTTTCCTGTGCTATACAGTAGGTCCTTGTTGTTTATCTATTTTATATACAGCAGTGTGTATATGTTAATCCCAAACTCCTAATTTTTCTCCTCATCCACCCCCACTATCCCCTTTGGTAACCATAAATTTGTTTCCTATGTCTGTGTGTCTATGATAATCTCTAGGTCCATCCATGTTGCTGCAAATGGCGTTATTTCATTATTTTTTATGACTGAGAAGTATTCCATTGTATATATGTACCACATGTTCTTTATCCATTCCTTATCCATGTTCGATGGACATTTAGGTTGCTTCCGTGTCTTGGCTATTGTAAATAGCGCTGCTATGAACATAGAGAGAGACAGAGACAGAGACAGACAGAGGGAGAGAGAGGGAGAGGGAGCAAGAGATTGCTCTATGATTTACAACATGCATCTTTAACTTATAATACTCAAATATGAATTGATATTATACCACTTCAGCAGAATGTGAGAGTTACACCAGAGTGTATTTTCATCTCTCTTCCCCTGATATCCTTTAGGCTATTGTTATCATACAAATATTTCTACACATATCTATATGTGTTTATCATATGTTTACGTATGTGGGAAACCAGTCCAAACACTGTTCATTAATTTGGAAAACCGTAGCCCTCATTTTATCAAATATTTTTTGTATAGGCCCTTTGTCTTCTCGGATTGCATCTTCCCAAATTTTGGATTGCTTATTATTTTTTCAGAGACAAATGATACTCTGGTCATTTTTTTCCAATTATATTTCTTGCTGTGCTTTATTTTACTATAGTTTCTTTGTAATTTTCACACCATTTTTTTATCTGCAATCTCTAAACTGTTAATATTACCCAGTTTATATTTTATTTCAGATTATTTATTTTCCATCACTAGAAGTTATTTTGAAGTTATTACAAGTTCTGGATTCAAAACAAAAATTATCAGGCACGCAAAGAATGAGGGTGATATGATTCAATCAATAGATTCTGAAACAATAGATATAATGACACTAACAAACAAGGACATAAATCAAGTTATAAATATGTTCTGTGTGTTAAAGAAGGATGAAAACCATAACCATGGTAAGATTCCTTGTCTCAAAACCTACTGATAGTAACATAGTCACTACAGCTTTCTTATGATTAGTGTGGCTTATACTTTTTTCCATCTTTAAATATTAAACCATCTTTGTCTTTATAATAAAAGTATGTCTTCTTGTTGTTTTTATCCAGTTTGACATTATCTCCAATTTATTTTGAGTGGTTCTTTACATATAATGTAATCATATATGTTTATGTGGGTTTAAATGTACCATCTTTCTTGTTTTCAATTTGTCTAATATATATTTTTTTATTATTTCCTGGTTTCTTTGAATGAGTTGATATTTATAGTATTCTATTTTAAAAGCTAATGAACTTTAGCTATACCTCTTCCTCTTTAATGTATTTGCATATGTATTAATTGTTCTAAATTTATGACAGTTTTTCATGAATTAGTATTATAACACTTCACATGTAATGTAAAAACCACCCCCACTAGGTTTTTGTGTCATTGTCATTACACGTATTATATCTACATGTATTATAAACTCTGTAATATATGGTTATTAATTTGCCTTTAAACAATTTATTTTCCTGTAGAGAATGTAAGATATATGAACATTAGACTGTTCTGTATCAATATGTATACATATTCAGTGCTCTTCATTCCTTTATTTAGATCCGAATTTTCATCTTTTATCATTTTCCTTCAACCTAAAAAGCTCCCTTTAAAATGTTCTATGCTAAACATCTATCTGCACGGTAAATATCTTTTCAAATCTTGTATATAAAAAAATAGTTTTACTTAATTTTCATTTTTTAAAATATATTCTCTCTATATAGAAAAATCCTAGTTGAATAGATTTTTTTCCCTTACTTCACTCCATTTGTTTTGACCTGCATTGTTTTCAGTGAGAATCAGTGGATTTAAAATTACTATTCCCTCTGTGTTATTGTCTTCTTTTACTCTAGTGATCCCTGTTCTGGTTTTTGGAGACCTTTCCTAGATTGGGATTTATTGAGCCTCTGGGATGTGTGTGTGTGTATGTGTGTGTGTGTGTGTGTGTGTGTGTGTGTCTTTTTTTCCCTCTAATTTGGAAGAAATATCACCTATTACATATTCAATTTTTTTTCTACCCCAGTTTCTCTTTTTCCTCTTCTTCTGCATCTCAAATTGCATGCATGTTTGATAATGGTATTGCCCTCAGGTGGTCCAGATTTTGTTCATTTTTTTCACTCTTTTTTTCCCCATCTTCATCCCCTTAAATCTTTTTATCTGCAGTTTCCAATATGCTGTTAAGCTCACTGAATAATTTTTTTCCACATATTCTACTTTCCAGTTCGAGGATTTCAATTTTGTTCTAATATTTTCTATTTTCCTACTGATATCATACTTTCTTCACTCATTATATTTGTCTTTTTCTTTACTTCTGTAAGTAGGAATATAATACATGTTTTAAAATAGAGAGCAAATGTATGGACACCAAGGGCAGAAAGTGGGGGTGGGTGGTGGTGTGATGAACTGGGAGATTGTGATTGACATATATACACTAATATGTATAAAATGGATAACTAATAAGAACCTGCTGTATAAATAAATAAATATAAAATAAAATAAAATAATTGCCTATTTCAATATTGCTATCATTTCTGGGTCTGTTTCTATGCTCTTTTCCTGGTATGTAATGCATTAGTTCCAACTTTGGGTACAGTGTTTTAAAGAACTGAGACTTATTTGTGTTTTATGCCTTTAAAAGCTGTTGATTTTTTTTTTTTTCTTGGAAGGCAGTTAATCTCCACTGACCATTTTGATGCTTGTTTTTAGGCCTTGGCAGGAAAAGCACATGAGTTTGACTTGGTGTTACTCTGATACGAGGTGTTCTGAGGGTCCAAGCCCCACACCTCTGTTTCTCTGCAGTTTCCACCTTTGGAATTTCCGTTCACCTTACAGTTACCTAGTGGCTGTTCTCTTCCAGGTCACAAAACATCCCTTTTCATGCACAACTAAGCATGCAGTCAAGGACTTGGCGACACCTCTGTGAATTCTGTGTAGCCCTGTCTCCTTGAAGGCGTCACAGAAGCCGGCAGCTCAGCCTCGCAGAGGTCTCTTCTCTACCCCTCACCTCTGCAGGATTGTTTTACTCTGTTAGGCCCTTCCTTCCTGGGCTTCAGTCTGGAATGCACTGTTAGCCAGAAAGCCACTTTGATATCTTGCCTGTTTCCCATTTCTCAGAGGTCACATTATCTAATCTCTGAAAAGACTTCTATCATATTCTCTCCAGGTGCATAGTTTTCGAAGGCAGAATGGCTAGTCTGGTGATAGATACTTTATTATGGACAGAATCAGATACGGTACTGGTCAGGTTTTTTTTTTAATATCAATGTTATTTATGACTCTAAAAGAAAAGTGTGAAGGTACGATTCCTTATCTCATATTCTCTGGAAGAGCTAATACAGTATTACTATTATTTCTATTTAAAGACTTAATGGAATTCACTATTGAAGTCAGATAAGTTTGGAAATTTCTTTTAAGGTACTTCTTTATTACAAATTCAATTCCATTAATAGATGTAAAACTATTAAGTAATTAAGAAATAATTACAAGAGCCCTGAAAAAATAGGTTTCTACAAAAGAAAAATGTTTGCCTTCAGACTTCCAAAAATCCTAATATCCACAGCTTCAAAGGATTTTATATTGTGAAGCAAATATTCTATCCTCAGACAGGCTATCATTTATGTGTGGGAACAAAGGAATTTAGACAAGCAAGGACTAAGAAAGTGTAACACCCACGTGTCCTTTCTAAAAATAAAATTACTTGAAATATTTCAGCAGCTTGAGAGATGAATGAACCTTTCAAATCAGTGTTTTTATAAAAAGAAGATAAAAAACAAACACCAGAAAAACTTTAGCAAAATTGGACATGAGGGAGCAAACTACACATAAGCTAGCTTAAAGAACAAAATATAAAATAACATAATAGAATTAAGAGCATATTTATCTTCATTTATTATTATACAGTGATGGCATATGGATCAAAGATTTAATCTCCAATGGATCTAAAACAATCTAATACTGAAATACTTAAATACAAGAGATGGGCAACGACTTCCTGTTGCAAATGATGCAAATTCAACTCAGGTCAACTTAAGTGAAAGACCCCAAGTTGACTTACCTTACTGGGATGTGGACTGGTTTTAGGCACAGCTAATGCAATAGCTCAAAACGTTGCTTGGGTCATGTCTTTCCCTTTCTTCATTTTTGGTCTCTGAATATCTCTAATTGACCTAATTCTATAAGTAACCTTATTTCCTCATGGCAAGAGTGAGGGCTGCTGGAATCCCAGACTTACAGCAACCCATGGAGCCAGAATTGTTTAGGCTTGATTCATGATCCCACCTTGGTGCCTGGAGATGGAAAGCTTGAATCAGATAGGGTGTGTTCCTCATAAGAAAAGAGTATATCCAGAAGAATGGGGGAAAGATTTCTGGACCAATAAAATAACAAAACTCGAAAAAAGACAAGGGAAATGAACAAACCCTCGACCATAATTATTTTTATATTTAATTCATTTCTATGTATGTATATTCTATGTTGTAAACAATATAAAGCATCACATACTTTAATATTAATTATGAATTATAGCTTTCTTATTACAATATAGAAGAGAGGACATTTGATCTCTCTAAAATAAAGTGCCTTAAAAACTGTAACCAGAGAGAAACACTTTTATTATTTAAGTGAACTTATTCCAGAAAAAAAAATATTTTAAAATGTTGCTGCACTTCATCTTTAATGACTATCTAGTATTTTATTTTACATATGGAATTTAAAGGGCTAACTGTCTAATAATGAATATTTAGATAATTCCGTTTAAGTGTGTGTGGAGGTGTGAGTGGGTATGTAGGGAGGGAGAGAGAGAGAAAATTCCTTTCATGTTTAAATTTAGGTCTAAAACTATGCCAAGCACAGGGCATATCAAAGCTTATCCTAAAGCTTCTGAAATGTTTGACGTTTGATTTTTTGTTCAGTTCAAATAACTTTAGTAATAATAACAAAAACATTGTGAAACGTGGATATTTTCCATCTCATGTTGGGTGTCGCTGTTTTCTGGGCTTTACCCAACTGCGGTCCGTCCAAGAGGAATGACGAGCTGGGTGCTGAGTGGTTAAGTTGGGCTGTACTCTCAACTTGGTGGAGGCGAATAGCGGGCAAAGGGCTGGAACGATGGCTTGAAAGTTTGTCAGCATCCATTCATGATGGACCAGGAAAGCTGGGTTGAAGGAATTGAATTTCTATTTTATTCAGTGAAGAAGAAAGAGAATAATACTCCCAAATCTCCTCTTCAGGCAGTGAATTGATTGGAATAGGTAAAGTTTACTTTAAAATATTATATGGAGACAAAGAGTAGACGCTTTTATTATCTAGGTTCAATGCCACTGATCTCCAGTTTTTCTTTGCAGGGAATACATCAATGTCCTGTTTCCTTCAGCTCTGTACAATTAATTCTGGTATGTTCAGCCCAATTCGAAAGGTAAAAATGTCCGTAAATGCAGCCTGTGTTCTAAATCTCAACTTCAGGTACAAATAGCTTTCTTTTATGGCTCTCCAGATGTGTATCTCCTAGTGCTCTATATCCTCTTGATCTTGCAAATACACTAGAGTCTTTATCTTTCTTGTAAGTAAATTATAACTAGAGAGTATAGACTAACACTATACCTTGAAGCTGTAACCCTTTGTTAAATGACCCTGTATAACAATATTAACTTAAATGTAATGTAAATTTAAACTGTTTCTTTTTTGTTGGGTTTGTAGCAGGATTACTGTAAACAATTTCTACATGGACCTTGAGCTTACACTATGTATTGTTTATGCATTGTGCCTCCTCTGTATCTTACCTTCTCATTCTTTCTTAGGCTTGGTTCATTATTGCAAGCATATAAAATATAAGAAAGCTCTTTCAGATGTTAGCCAATAAAAAGTATTTTTCCTTTGCCTCTCAAGACATCAGTTCACTTTATGATTCAGTTAATTTAAAAATATACATCTGAGAATTAAAGAAATAGCTGCAGGCACTAAGCATGCCTAGAGCTATCATTCCTACTCCTCTTTGTTTGTTCCTAAAATTTATTAGAAACATCACTTTTTCCTCTGTCTGTGTGAAAATTACTTTTTAAAACTTAGCTTGAGCATTTTTTATCGAGAAAGAATATAATAAACATTAAAGAAGCTGACAGGGAAAGATGAGAAACAATGATAAATATGTTTAGATACTTATCACAATAAACTCTTGATAAATATGTTTAGATACTTATCACAATAAACTCTATACTTAAATTCTTTTCGAAGGAGGAAGAGCCACAAGCAGAGCCCACTGTTCCTTCAAGGACAAGTGTAGGTCTTATAATACAGCCGACTCTGCCATCCCACAGAGGTGGGATGGGGTCACAAGTAAACAGGATCTGCTTATCAGAAGAGGCCGATATAAAAGTAATCAAGAAATAATGAGAATGTCCAAGGGAGCAGATCTAGAAGCAACAGACAAAAATTTAAAAAATGAATAGCTTCATAGATAAGTCATTTGTGTCATATTTTAGATTCCACATATAAGTGATATCATACAGTATCTATGAAACAAAAACAGACTCACAGACATAGAGAACAAGCTTGTGGTTGCCAAGCGAGAGGGAGGTTGGGGAGGGATGGATGGGGAGTTTGGGGTAAGCAGATGCAAACTATACATACATATATATATATATGATGGATAAACAACAAGGTCCTACTGTATAGCACAGGGAACTATATTCAATATCCTGTAATAAACCATAATGGAAAAGAATATGAAAAAGAATATATATATATGTATATATATCTGAGTCACTTTGCTGTACACCAGAAACTAACACAACATTGTGAGTCAACTATACTTCAATAAAATAAATTTTTAAACTCCAATAAAGACGTTAAAAAAAAAAAGAATAGTTTGCCTCAATATATGAGATTTTAAAATAAGAACAGTTTAACCATGAAATCGTTTTTGTAACAATGAAGTTAATTTCCTTCCATTTTGAAGTATTCAAGGATATAGTCACATATTGTCAAAAGGATTTCTGATATAGAAGGAAACAAAAGTCTGCCTTTTATGTGACTAAACCAGGGCTGAAGGGTACTGAAGCAACTTTACCTTAAAGATATGGTTTGTGTCATTATATGTTCTTAATTGAATGTCAACTGTGTTCTTAATTGAATACTGCAAACTTCACATTATTCTGCAGTTTATTTACCTACTCATTTTGTCTTTTTACAGCCTTTACAAAACTCTGTTACTCTCCCCATACCCAACACTTGCCTTTGCTTCCTCAGCAGATGACCTTGTCCCCAAACTCATTAAGGACATTGAAACTGGTATGTGAGCCACATGACTCTATCTCGTATGAGGGGTTGCGATGATGACTCCGTCTTTATTATTAGCATATTTCATGTTGTTGTCATTTTCTATTGCTGTTATTAATGACAGTTTTATTTCTTAATATTTTATATAGGTGTAGAAACCCATGAGTGAGGAATCCTGCTTCAAAAACAAGGAACTTCTCTGCAGACAAAGTCGCATCCCCAGAAATTAACTGGTCCCTTCCCTCCTTGGCTTACTATAATGATGAGGTAGAGTTGCAATACTAATACACCAGATTTCTCTTATTGGCTCAATAGTTTAGAAGAGTTGTGCATCTTCTTCAGGAAATTGCTTGAAAGTATGGATAATGGAAGTAGTAAAAGAAGAACTTTCCAGAAGGGTTCAGTATTCCATCCAATGGCACTAGCTTAGTAGTTGGGTGGAAAGTTGATCAGAGACTCAAGTGTGTCTCTGATCATTCTAACAAATTCTGAGGAAGAATGTGGCACCACATTGGGATTGTAACAGCAAGCGAGACTTGTCCTGGGCTTCCTAGAGAGATGAGTATACAATAATCAGAATTCCACGTCAAATATCCATGGTGTTAGCTTTGTTAAAAAACATAGAGAAGAGTTAAAATTAAAAGCAGTATATAACCTTCCTAAAACATTAAAGAGAATCCAAAGACAATAATAAGTACAGCAAAAAAGTAAACTAAAAATAGTTATTAAAACATAGACCATTATACAAATTGGCAAAAGTAAGATTAATATTTGAGTCTCAATAACAAGATTAATAGTTTACATTTCTCTATGAAAAGACAAAGGCAGGTTCAGTAAGTGGAAAAGCAGTAAAAGATATTAGAAAAATATATAATTGGATGATAAAGGAGCCTCAGATTAATCTGTAATAACATATGGCAAAATACATTTTAGATGAATTTCAGAGTTGAATGTTTTCAAAATAATTAAGGAAATGCTGTATTTTGTCGGTTCTAACATCTGTGTATTTCAACATTTTAATATCATTAAAATAATGATACACATTACAATGAATGGCATGTCATAGTTTTATTTCTTAGTTGTGCACAAAATAATTGTGAATCTTAATATCAAAATGTCTTGATTTTAATAAGAATTGTATATATAAAAGTAGGTAATTACTTATCCGACCTTAGGTGGGAGAAGAATTTCTAAGTAATCTGGAAATTACCCAAAAAGCATAATAGCTAAGCCAAATGTATAGAGAAAACCTCCATAGATAAATAATAATCATAACAATGTTAAAAGTCAAATAAACTGGAAAATTTTGGAAAATAAATGATGTATAATAGGTTATGCAATTTTTTTCATTTTACATAATTTCATACATAGAAATTAGAAGACTAGTATAAAGAATTCCAGTATACTCTTCACACAGATTCTTCAAATGCTAACATTTTCCTATATTTGCCTTAGACTTGTCTCTTCCCGTGGGAAGGTAGATATACCTATTATGCATCTGCATATCCTTTCAAAATAAGTTGCAGAGATAGTGTTCCTCAATTAACAAAGATATTCTTTCACATAATCACAATGCAGTTATAAAAATAAGAAAACTAACACTGATACAACACTATTAGTTAATTTATAACCATTATTGAAATTTTAATGACTATTTCAATAATTTTCTTTATAGAAACACAGATTGTGAGTTGCATTCAGTTATTATGTTCCTTTCATATTATGCAGAACTCATTTAATCTGAAATTTTGTTAAATTTCACTTTACCTTTAATGACTGAGTTTTTGATAAGTACAGGAAAGTTATTTTTCTAAAATGCCCATCAATTTGAATTTGTCTTATGTTTCCTCATCATTGAATAGATTTTATTCACTTTTGTCAGAAATATCCCGGAAGTGTTATGTGATCTTCTCATTGCCTCATAGCAGAAGTCACAAAATATCAATTTGTCTCAATATAGATTATGTCAACTACTTGATTAAATTCATGTCTGTCATACCACTCCACTGTAAAATTCTATTTTTCCTTTTATAATAAAGTATCTGTTTATAGATACTTTGATAACATGTAAATATCCTGTTACTCATCAAACTTTCTCCCACTAGTTTTAGCATCTACTGATGTGCCTTGCCTGAAACAACTATTACTGTGATGGTTACCACGTTGTAGTTTCCTAATTCTATCATTCTTTCTGTAAATATTAGTTGACATTCCACTGTAAGAAAAAGCTCCCCACCATTTTCTTGTATAAGTATAAACTCATGGATTCTTATATTATTTCATAGGTAATAATCAATTAATATTTATTTTGGCATGCAAATTGTCTCAGGATTATTTGATGGTAGTCCCTTAAATCCAGCTCTGGCATGTGTGTGCGTGTGTGTGTGTGTGTGTGTGTGTGTTGTCCCTAAGCATCTCCCTTACTTTCTGGCATAGAGATGTGGCAGGTTCATCTTGTCCTTTCTCTGCCCCAGCCGTAGCATTAACCTTTCCTCCAAGGAACCTTGGTTCCTTTTAGTGAATATGGGCACTAGGTTTCCTAATTACTACTATGGTATAATTCTCCTAGCCCTTCTGAGAGAACAGAGCTAATAGATGATACATAGATAGATACATAGATACATAGATAGATATTATAGATAGCATATTTTGATAGAGATATAGATAATATATTTAGATACATAGTTTATGTAGCCATAGATAGTTATACCCAGTACATATTCATCTCTATATCTATCTATAGTGAAACTGAGATATAGTTATATACATATACAATAATTGATCTATGTAACTATATCTATATATAATTATATCTGTATATATATATTTAAACATATAAATATATCTTATCTATTTATCCATCTATATAAAACTATGATTTTATATTGGTGCCTTTGATTTCAATGCAATACCACAGAATTCATTTCATATTTATAATTTACATCTGACAGTGAGAAACCTAGTTCCCATTATCCACAATGGGATATTATTTGCTCAGTCCTAGAATGTACAAAAAGTCACTTCAGAATAGCTAACCTATATATCTGCAAGAAAAGAAAGAAAAAAATAGCCAATAGTTATTACCATTTTTCTGTTTGTTTTGTTTTAGCCTGAGGGTATAGAGTCAAAGTACAGTGTGCAAATATTACTTGAGTTAGTTTTAGTTTCTCCACCCAGCGTGGCAATTTTATTCATTTTAAAAGCAGTAAGTACATTTGTTTCTCTTTCAGGTTGGAGTTTTTTCCCCATCCTTGTTGAGTATGGTGTGTGGTGGGGGGGAGATAAAATATGAAACATTAATGGAGTTCCAAATGTCAACAATCTAAGAAGCTATAGTCAGAGAATTGACCATCCCTCCATCCTTTTTATATCCTTCCCAGTACATCACTTTCCTCCCAATTCCTACCACTAATTGTAAGTATTTCCAATTATTAAAAGTGAGCTATAAAAGTTATATTTGACATAGACTATATATATATATAAAATATATATATATACTATATAGTATATAGTATATAGTATATAGTTTATAGTTTATAGTTTATAGTTTATAGTATATAGTATATACTACATATATAGTATATAGTATATAGTTTATTTTAAATTCTCATATATTGAGGCAAACTATTATTTTTTTAACGTCTTTATTGGAGTTTAAAAATTTATTTTATTGAAGTATAGTTGACTTACAATGTTGTGTTAGTTTCTGGTGTATAGTCTATATAGTATATATAGTATATATATAGTATATATATACTATATATATATACTATATATATATACTATATATATAGTATATATATATACTATATATTATATAGTATATATATATACTATATATATAATTCATATATGATACTGTAAACAATGCCTTCATTTAGGGTCTCCAGAGGCACAGCATGAGTTAAGGGCATGTATGCATGTTAGTTATTAAGGATGTATCCCCAGAAGGCATTGAAGAAACAAGGGGAGAAGAGGAAGAAACCCAGGAGGTTTCCCGCAAGTGCGGGATTTCAGGTGGACTGACATCCTGACTGTTTGGGAATCAATAGCTCCGGTTGACAAAGGGTGGTTCTCTGAAGGTGGTGGACTTTATCCTTTAGGAGTTAAGAATGCAGAAGGTAGAGGAGCATGGGTCCAGACCAGAAAGAAGAACTGGAGGGAACGTCAAAATCTCTACTCCAACATGGATAATAAAATACAGTCACTCAGCTTTATTGAAGCATTAGTCAAATGAAAATAGTAAAACAAGAATGAGGATATTAAATAGAGCCATGAATAAAAGCTAAGCACACTTGTTTGTCATCTTCACTTACACATTTGATGCGTCTGAACATCAGGTTTGCCTCTAGTCTTTCTAACAATAAATATGGAAAAAATAAATTTAGTGTCTTAATTCACAGTGATCAGAAGTTAAAATATAGGCAGATATATAGATGGATAGATAGATAGATATAATTATGTACAGTTAAGTGTATATAAACAAATATAGAAGTAGTAAGCTACAACTTCTCTTAGTACGAAGATTGAAAAGAAATTTTCATCTGATTGAGTACATAAAGATAACTGTGTAATACTATGAACAGTTTATTCACAATATTTACACTATAAACCAAGCTGGTTTTTACTGTGACCTTTAGTTTGGGTTGTTCTTTTATGCTAAAGCAGAATTCAGTACAAAATAAAAGTTGTATAACACAAACATTTCATGAAGACGTTTTGTTTTTATAATTCTGATTGCTTTTATAATTCTTTAATTATTTTCTTAATTTGTAGGTAGAAGTTCTATTGAACTACTACTATTCCACATTTTATAACAGAAAGTAAAGCATAACATCATTCTCTCCTAGAGGGTTCATCTATCATAGATATAGGACTGAAGGAAAAGTCAAGATGGAAAATGGGTGTGAAATAATGTCCCAGCTTGGCTCAAAGGTATCTAGCCATCTATCTAACATGTCTCTATCTATATCTATCCATCACTACATCTATATCTCTTTATATACATGTGCCTATACATAATTATGTATATATATATCTACATGTGTATCGATCTATATAAAACTATGAACTGATATTCGTGTCTCTTCAACCAACATCACAGGATTGCAAAGACTTATCAGGTACTTGAGAGACTCCAGTTCAAATGAGTTCCCACATTGCAGAAAAAGAAGGTTCAGATAGCAGAATGATGCCCCAGAGCATGTCAAGAAGACTGTACACAGGGGTGTATGACACATGGCAGGAGGGACATTGACACACTGGATTGGATCCAGAGGAGAGCTTTTTGCAATGGGAAATAGTATTGAAACTGAGTCGTATATGGCACAGTCAAAGGAACTTGAATATATAGCTTATAGAAGAGAAGACTTGAAGGAACATGGGAGGGTGTTTTTCAAGTTTTGAAAATTATTCTATGTATTAGTATTTAGAATTGATATATGGGGAATTTGTCAAGCAGACATTAAATCAATTTACGGCTTAAAGGGAGACAATTGAAGAGGATGAATTTTGAACAAGTAAAGCCCCACTGCCCAGTGAAGAGAAATGTCATAGAGAAAACTGCTTCCCAAAAAGTTTCCAACTAGATGCTGAATATAGTTGGATTTTTGATCAGCCAGGTGTCAAAGTCCTTTCAAACTGCACAATGTCACAGTTTTGGAAAACTACAAAGAATATGTATTTGGGAACAAAATAAGTGGCTTTACCAGCTGTGGGAGCTCAAAAAAGTTACTATCTCCTCTAACCCCAGCAAATGTGTCAATATGATTTGGGTGATATTTCCATCTTCATATCAAATTTCTGACATTGAAGTAAGATGCTCTGCACAATTTACAAAAAAAAAAAAAAAAATAGACCTGACACATAGTGGGAGAGCTAAGAATATTAATTTACTTCCTTCCCTTTCTCTCAGCCCAAGGTACAGAATTTGTATCAATATCCATTTAGATAAGGACTTGAAAGCACATAGTGATATATATGACAATAACACCCAACCATACTCTTATGCATAAGGCTCAGTAGATTTATGAGAAGACCACCAAACAAATTGAATCTTGGATTCTATTCCCACCCACGTCACTGTAAATCCATTTCCTCATTGCAAAATGGAGATAACTCCCCCATTTACCTCATAGGGTTGTTGTAAAATAAAATGATTAAAATGCATGGAAAAATTTTATGAAGTAATACAAAAACACTACATGATGGTAAAACCTATATCCTATTATTATAGTCATAAGACTCTAAGTGTACAGCTGAAAAGTTAGGCCTAGGGTAAAAATATGACTCTTTTCTTGAGAAAGGATGAATAATCTTTCTCAGTAGCCTTCCCAGGGGCATGTGAAAAAAGTTCTAAAAACAAAATTCTTACTTACTGCCTACCAGTCAGAGCATTTGCTTTTAAAAACTTCTAATGCTTCATCTGTTTCATAGAGTAGGATCACTGAAAGGGCTCACAAGTCTTCATAGGGTGAATTCATGTAAAGCTGAAGTAAAGATAAAGAATACAGAGAAAAATCAGGCAGGCATCGTGTACCTAAGAGATTTACAAGCATCCTGTTCACTCCCCAGGGTCCTTCCTCAGATGCACAGAATGTAACTTGGAGTAACCAACTCATCTACTATTCCTGGGACTTCCCTAGTATTCACACCTAAAGTTCCACATTCTAGGAAATTCTTGAGTCCAGATATCTGGAGTGGTTGGTCACCAAAAACAAGCTTCACCTTCAGAATATGAATCAAAATATCCATGAGGAAATGTGCCTTCAGGAAACCCCAGGCAAAAGTTTCCAGTGAGGTCTATATATCCCATTGGTCTTATAGCAAAGTCAGACTGAATAACCTGGTGTACACAGGTATAAACATCCAATCAACACATTTCTGAAAAATGTACAGACACTAACTTTGAGCACCTCCAGGGAAGTTTCAAATTCTATGCAGCACATTATAGTTCACCAGCTAGCTCATCTCATTCTTACCTTGGACAAAGGTCAGTACCAGATTTCCAGGCATACCAGAAAAAATCACAGAGTTGTCCCAGTTCAACTTAAGATTATCCACTCTTTTACACTGTTAAAATCTACTCAGAATTTAAGGCCTTTTGAATAATCAGCCTGTGGAAAGTGGGAAGACCCTGAGCTCACCCCCTCCCAGGGACACACCAAAACTACAACTACATATAGAACAACTATCTCTGAGAATGACCTGAAGACCAGCAGAACAGGTTTTCTGCAACTAAGGGTATAAAGAAAAGGCCACATGGGGATGGGGAAGAGGAGAAGAGATATGGTCCAGTCAGAATCCAGACACACAGTGCAGTGACTCACAAGTAGGGGGGATATTACCATTATGGAGCCTCCCCCCAAGAAACAAGGAGTCCAAGCCCCACATCAGGCTCCCCAGTTGGGGAGACAAGCCCCCATGACTTCTGACTTTGAAAACCATCAGAATTTACATCTGGGAAAACTAGAGGGCTATGGGAAACTGAGGCTCCTCTGTTGAAGGGCTCACAAACAAACTTACTTGCACCAAACCCCAGAACAGAGGCAGCAGCTTGAAAAGCAGCTGGGTCATAGGAGAAGGAGATTCATTGACTAATTTAAGGATGGTGACATAGGGACAGGAATCTGGTGGAAATTTCTCCAGGGACAGAAGTGCTAGCAGGTGCATTTTTTATAAATTTATTTATTTATTTATTTTTGGCTGCGTTGGGTCTTTGTTGCTGTGTGCCGGCTTTCTCTAGTTGCGGCGAGTGGGGGCTAGTCTTTGTTGTGGTGCGTGGGCTTCTCATTGTGGTGGCTTCCCTTGTTGTGGAGCATGGGCTCTAGGTGCGTGGGCTTCAGTAGTTGCAGCATGCAGGCTCAGTAGTTGCAGCACACAGGCTCTAGAGTGCAGGATCAGTAGTTGTGGTGCACGGACTTAGCTGCTGCACAGCATGTGGGATCTTCCCGGACCAGAGATTGAACTCGTGTCCCCTGCATTGGCAGGTGGATTCTTAACCACTGAGCCACCGGGGAAGTCCCCAGGTGCATTTTTTAAAACTCTCCTTCCATGTAGCTAGCTCAGTCTAGTGGGCAACATTTCTGTCACTCTCCTTCAACCTAACATTGAGGACCAGCCCCACTCAATCTGCCCACCCAATGGCTGGCCTCTTTAAAGCAACTCTCATCCTGCACCAGCCAGGGTGGGAGTTTGCCTGCTAACACCACCACCACCCCTCCTAAGCAGCTCACCTTCTGCGGGGCCAGCCCCACACATCAGCAAACCCACAAAAGTTATGGTTGAGCCTCACAGCCAATTGTGCTGGAGCCAGCATTGCCCTCCAGTGCACCCACAGCAGTCACAACCAAGCCTCATGGATATTCAGGCCAGGGGCCAGACCTCCTACCATGGAGTCTACAGTGGTTGCAGCTGAGCCATGCAGCTAGCCAGGCTGGGGATCACCCCACACACCAGCACACATGCAGCAGATGCTGCCCAATCACAATAGGAGGGCACATGCAGCCCAAACAGGGGATACCGCTAAAGTTTTGGTAAACAAGGATGATTGCACCACTGGGCCCCAAAGGACATCTTCTACATAAGGCCACTCTTTTAAGACTGGAAGATCTAACTGATATACCTAATACATAGAAGCAAACACAGAAAGTCAGGCAAAATGAAGAGACAAGTATCTTCCAAACAAGACAGGACAAGACAAAAACTCAAACTAAATGAAATGGAGATAATCAATTTAATAGATAAAAATTTCAAAGTAATAGTTACAAAGCTCTCACTGAACTTAGTTAAGGAATACACAAAATTAAAATATGATGTCAAAAACTTAAAACAGGGAGGTGAGCATAAAAATGTAGAAATTTTAGAATGCACTCCAACTTAAGCAATCATAAAGTTAATATAGACTATTATATACATAGGTTGTTATATAGAAACCTCATGGTAATTACAAAAAGAAAACCTATAACAGCTACCAAAAAAAAAAAAAAGAAAAAGAGATCAAACATAACACTAAATTCATCATATCACAAGGGAAGAGAAAAAGAGAAGAAAAGAACAGAGAAGAATTACAAAAACAGACAGAAAACAATTAACAAAATGGACATAAGGGGCTTCCCTGGTGACAGAGTGGTTAAGAATCCGCCTGTCAATGCAGGGGACACAGGTTCGAGCCCTGGTCCGGGAAGACCCTACATGTCACAGAGTAGCTAAGCCCATGTGCCACAACTACTGAGCCTGTGCTCTAGAGCCTGCAAACCACAACTACTGAAGCCTGCACTCCTAGAGCACGTGCTCCACAAAAAGAGAAGCCACCGCAATGAGAAGTCCACGCACCACAACAAAGGCCTCAACTAGAGAAAGCCCGCGTGCAGCAGCAAAGACCCAAGTCAGCCAAAGATAAATAAATAAATAAATAAATTTATTTAATTATTTAAAAAAATGGAAATAAGTGCATACCTAACAATAATAACTTTAAATGTGAATGAATTAAATGCTTCAATAAAAAGACATAAAGTGGGTGAATGGATTAAAAAAAATACCTAAATATGCTTCTTACAAGAGACTCTCTTCTGACCTAAAGACACACATAGACTGAAAGTGAAGAGATGGAAAAAAGATATTCCATGCAAATGGAAACAAAAAGAAAGCTGGGATAGCAATACTTAATTCCAACAAAATAGACTTTACAACAAAGACTGTAACAAGAGACAAGAAGGATATTACATAATGATAAAAGTAACAATCCAACAAGAGGTTATAATATTGTAAATATCTATGCACCCAACATAGGAGCTTCTAATACATACAGCAAATATTGACAGACATAAAGGAAGAAATTGAGAGTGATACAATAATAGTAGGGGAATTTAACATCCCACTTACATCAATGCATAAATCATCCAGAAACAAAATCAACAAGGAACATTGGCCTTAAATGACACATAAGAACAGGTTGACTTAATCGATATATATAGAACATTCCACCTAAAAGCAGCAGAATACACATTCAAGTGCACATGGAACATTCTCCAGGATGAATCACATGCTAGGCCAGGAAACAAGTCTCAGTAAATTTAAGAAGATTGAAATAATATCAAACATCTTTTCTGAGCATGATCATATGAAACTAGAAATCAATTACAAAAAGCAAACTGGAAAAAACACAAACACAGAAAGGGTAAACAACATGATACTAAGCAACCAATGAGTCACTAAAGAAATCAAAGAGGAAATCAGAAAATAACTGGAGACAAATGAAAATGGAAATACAACATTCCAAAATCTATTTCAAGCAACAAAGCCAGTTCTAGGAAGGAAGTGTATAGCAATACAAGCCTACCTTAGGAAACAAACAAACAAAATTTTTCAAATAAACAATCTAATCTTACACCTAAAGGAACCAAAAAAAGAACAAACAAAGCCCAATGTCAGTAGAAGGAAAGAAATAATAAAGATAAGAGTGGAAATAAATAAAATAAAAACTAAAATCACAATAGAAAAAATCAATGAAACTAAGAGCTGCTTCCTTGAAAAGATAAACAAAACTGATATAGCTTTAGCCACACTCTTCAAGAAAAAAAGACAAAGGCCTCAAATAAATGAAATCAGAAATGAAAGAGAAGTTGCTACTGAGATGACAGAAACACAAAGGATCATAAGAGACAGCTATGAACAATTATATGGCAACGAATTGAACAATCTAGAAGAAAAAGATATATTCCTAGAATGTACAATCTTCCAAGACTGAATCAGGAAGAAATAGATAATCTGAACAGAATAAACACTAATAATGAAATTGAATCAGTAATCAAAAACCTCCTGACAAACAGAAGTACAGAACCACACAGCTTCACAGGTGAATTCTACCAAACATTTTAAAAAGAGTTAATACTTATCCTGAAACTATTTCAAAAAATTGAAGAGGAAACAAGGCCTTGAAACTCTTTCTACTATGCTGGTATTGCCCTTATTACAAAATCATAGAAAGATGCTGCAAAAAAAAAAAAAAATTACAGTCTAATATCCCTCATGAATATAGATGCAAAAATCCTCAACAAAATATTAGCAAACTAAATTCAACAATACACTAAAGAGATTATATACCATGATCAAATGGGATTTTTTCCAGGAATGCATGGATTGTTCAATATTTGCAAATAAATCAATGTGATATACCACATTAACAAAATGAAGAATAAAATCATATGGTTATCTCAATAGATGTAGAAAAAGCATTTAAAAAAACTGAACCTCCATTTATGATAAAAACTCTCAACAAAGGGGGTAGAGAGGAAACAAAATAAACATAATAAAGCCTCAACATGACAAAGACCAAATACGTCAAATCCTCAGCTAACAACATACTCAATGGTATAAAGTTGAAAGCTTTTCCTCTAAGATCAAGAACAAGATGAGGATGCATACTTTTGCCACTTTTATTCAAAATTGTATTGGAAGTTCTATCCGACAAGAAATCAGAAAAGAAAAAGAGATAAAAGGCATTCAAGTTGGTAAAGAAGAAATAGAACTGCCACAAAGTGCAGATGACATGCAACTATATATAGAAAACCCTAATGACTCCACCAAACAGCTATTATAACTAATAAATGAATTCAGTAAATTACAGAATACAAATTTATTATAATATACAGAAATCTGTTGCATATCTATATGTTAATAACAAACTCTCAGAAAGAGAATTTAAGAAAAACAATTCAATTTACGATTGCATTAAAAGGGTTAATTTATCAAAGAATACATTTAATCAAGAAGGTAAAAGACCTGTACTCTGAAAACTCTTAAGACATTGATGAAAGAAATTTAAGACAACACGAACAAATAGTAAGTTATATCATGCTCATGGATTGGAAGAGTAAATATTGTTAAAATGTCCATATACTCAAAGCAATCTACAGACTCAATGCAATCCCTTTCAAAAAACTGATGGTATTTTTCACAAAACTTGAACAAACAACTCTAAAATTTGTATAGAACCACAAAAACCCAAAGCAACCTTAAGAAAGAGGAGGAATGCTGGTGGTATCATGTTCTCTGATTTCAAACTATACTACAAAACTATAGTAATCAAAACAGTATGATCCTGGTACAACAGACATACAGATCAATGGAACAGAATAGAGAGCCCAGAAATAAACCCATGCTTATATGGTCAATTAATCTAAGACAAAGGAGCCAGAATGTAAAGTGGGGAAAGGGCAGTCTCTTCAATAAATGATGTTGAGGAAACTGAATAGCTATGTGCAAAAGAATGAAAGCATACCATACACAAAAATAAACTCAAAATGATTAAAGACTTAAATGTAAGAAAATGAAGCCATAAAACTCTCAGGAGAAAACATAGTGTGCTCTTTGACATTGGTCTTAGCAATATGTTTTTGGATCTGTCTCCTCAGGCAAGGGAAACAAAAGCAAAAATAAATGGGACTACAACAAACTAAAAAGCCTTTGTACAGCAAAGGAAACCATTACCAAAATGAAAAGGCAACCTACTGAATGGGAGAAGATATTTTCAAATGATATATCTGATATCTGATAAGAGGTTAATTCTAAAATACATAAAGAACTCACACAACTCAACAAGAAAAAAAATAAACAACCTGAGTTTAAAAATAGTCAAAGGACTTAAATAGATGTTTTTCCAAAGAAGATACACAGATGGCCAACAGACACATGGAAAGATGCTCAATATCACTAACCATCAGGGAAATGAAAACCAAAACTACCTCACACCTGTCAGAATGGCTATTATCAGAAGGTCAAGGAATAACAAGTGTCAGTGAGGATGTGGAGAAAAGGGCACCTCTGTGTACTGTTGGTGGAATTATAAATTGGTGCAGCCACTTGGAAAACAGTATGGAGGTTCCTCAAAAAATTAAAGATAGGACTTCCCTGGTGGTCCAGTGGCTAAGACTCCATGCTCCCAATGCAGGGGGCCCGGTTTGATCCCTGATCAGGGAACTAGATCCCACATGCCACAGCTAAGAGTTATCATGTTATGACTAAAAGATCCTGCATGTTGCAACTAAAGATCCTGTGTGCTGCAGCTAAGACCTGGCATAACAAAATTAATTAATTAATTAATTAAATATTTTTTAAAAATTAAAGATAGTTCTACCATATGATCTAGCAATTCTACTTCTGGGTATTTGCTATATTTAAAATGGTAACCAACAAGGACCTACTGTATAGCACAGGGAACTTTGCTCAACATTCTGTAACAACCTTACTGGGAAAAGAATTTTAAAAAGAATAGATACATGTATATGTATAACTGAATCACTTTGTTGTAAACCTGAAACTAACACAACATTGTTAATCAGCTATACTCAAATATAAAATAAAAGTTAAAAAAAAAGAAAACAGAAACACTAATTTGAAAAAAATATGTGCAGCATTGTGTGTATTGTACCATTATTCATTATAGTCAAGATATGGAAGCAGGGATTCCCTGGTGGCGCAGTGGTTGAGAGTCTGCTTGCCAATGCAGGGGACACGGGTTCGAGCCCTGGTCTGGGAAGATCCCACGTGCCGCGGAGCAGCTGGGCCCGTGAGCCACAATTACTGAGCCTGCGCGTCTGGAGCCTGTGCTCCGCAACAAGAGAGGCCGCAATAGTGAGAGGCCCGCGCACCGCGATGAAGAGTGGTCCCCGCTTGCCACAACTGGAGAAAGCCCTCACACAGAAACGAAGACCCAACACAGCCATAAATAAATAAATAAACAAATACTTTAAAAAAAAAAAAGTAAAAGTCTATTAATTAAAAATATATATATATATATGGAAGCAACCTAAGTGACCATTGATAGATGAGCGGATAAAGAAAATTATATTACATATATATATATAATCTCATATACACACACACAAATATTACTCAGCCATAAAAATATTGAAATCTTGCTATTGAGACAACATGAATGGGCCTAGAGGGTATTATGCTAAGTGAAATAAGCCAGATGGAGAGAGACGAATGCCATATGATTTCACTTATATGTGGAATCTGAAAAAAACAAAACAAATGAACAAAGAATAAAACAGAAGTAGAATCATAGATACATAGAAAAAACTGGTGGTTGCCAGAGGAGATGCGGATGGAGGTTGGGTGAATTAGGTGAAAGGAATTAAGAAGTACAAACTTCCAGTTATAAAATAAATTAGTCATGGGGATGTAATATACTGCATAAGGAATATTATCAATAATATTGCAATAATTTAGTACAGTGATAGGTAGTTACTAGACTTATATAGTGATCAGCTCTTAAGGTATATAGATGTCAAATCATGATGTAGTACACCTAAAACTAATATAATATTATATGTCAACTGTACTTCAATATAAAAATAAAAAGGAGAAAAACAAAACTAATCAGCCTGTGGTGGGCAGCATTCTAAGCTGACTCCATAATTCCTACACCCTGGTCTACATACCATATATAATCACCTCCCCTTGTGGGCAGAGCAAGTGAATATGATGGGCTATCATTCCCATGGCTGGGATTCTAATCAGTTGGCTTTGAGTTAATCAAAAGGGAGATTATTCTGTTTGGGCTGCACCCAATCATGTGAGCCTTTTAAAAGAATGTCCCCTCCTGTCCTTGGAAGGAAGCTAGCAGGTGTATAGTAAGAGCAGGGAGCCAGGTGCAGGTACTTGCCTGTAGCCTCAGGAAGTGGAGAGAAGTCCCTGGTTGACAACCAGCAAGAAAACCGGACCTCAGTCTTGTGCTGCAAGAGAATGATTCTGCCAAACACCAGTGATCCTGGAAGCTAAGAATTTTGTTACTACACTTTGACATCTCAAAGATGGCATCAACTAGCTGGGCTAAACACCTGGTCTTTTTCATTCTATTTATTTGTTGAGGTAACAATCGTTAACATTAACTTTCATGTGTACATTTTATTTTGACTTCTGTATTCACTACAGCATTCTCACCACCAAAAATTTGGTTTCTATCCATCACCAGACAGTTGACCCCCTTTTACCATTTTGCCCTCCCCTAAAGCTCCTTCCCCTCTGGAAACCACTACTCTGTTCTCTATATCTATGTATTTGTTTTTGTTTGGTTTGGTTTGTGCATTCATTTATTTATTTTTTTATATTCCACATATAAATGAAATCATATTTCTTAGCCCTTTAAAATTCAGATAGTAAGTGCTGGTGTTCAAAAGTCAATTTATTCATGAATAAGATGACTGGTCAAAAGGCTGAAAATTAATTTCAATAGATCACTCTCAGTGGACTATTGAATATACTGTGGGTTAAGTAACAGCCTGAAAATGTGATCTTTAGGCCTCATCTGAAGTCATCACTAGCACATGAAGAGGATTAAAATTACATTGAAAACATTGGTAACCAGTCACTAATGACCAAGTGGAATGTCACTTCCTTTGTTCTTATAGCTATCGTCCAAGTGAAAAGATATGCATTTGGTAAATGGGTTTAACCTTTCACAGATAGAGAAATAAGATTTCCATTTAATCTCTCTTCTGAAAAGCTAATGTTAAAATGAAACGTCTTGAGCCATTGAAAATTTATGTACAATGCATTGTATAACTTTGCAACACTTACACTTCTAATCCTATATTTACAAAGGAGACTCTTACCTTACCAAAAGTTCTTAAACTGATAGAGATCAAAACTATTATTGCGTACATGGCAATGACATGAATTTCCCTTACAAAGATTCATTAGTACTTAAGCTATTAGTGTGGAAATTGTCAAGTGTTTAATTTTCCACACTAAATCTGATTGTAACAAGGAAATAATTATTATAAACATATATATTTAACACCGGTATCCAAAATGCCACATAACACTGGTTAAAATTTATGAAAAATATAAATATCTAATACTACGTGACACCTTAGTTCAAAGAATCATGGAATAGGAGGAAGACAAGAAGATTCAAACATATTCAGCCTCCTGAATCACTGTGAAATTCCTTCCTTTCCCATTATTTTTTTCTCTTTTTAATTAATTTTTATTGGAGTAGAGTTGATTTACAATGTTTTGTTAGTTTCTGCTGTATGGCAAAGTGAATCAGTTATACATATGCATATATCCACTCTTTTTTAGATTTTTTCCCATATAGGTTATTACAGAGTGTTGAGTAGAGTTCCCTGTGCTATACAGTAGATTTTTATTAGTTATCTATTTTATATATAGTAGTGTGTATATGTCAATCCCAATCTCCCAATTCATACTCCCCTTTCCCCTTTCACTTACTGAGTGAAGTCAGACAGAGAAAGACAAATATCATATGATATAGCCTATATGTGGAATCTGAAAAAAATGGTACAAATAAACTATTTACAAAACAGAAATAGAGTCACAGAGGTAGAAAACAAGTTTATGGTTTGTTTTCTGATTATTAAAATGATTCTCCTGCAGTGAGGGTAACCTCATTCTCATTCTTTACTTTACTGAGAAATCTCAGTTCCCTTCCTCTTTCTAAGCCAGCTCAACACCTGACTCTCTCATTGTAAATCATCTCCCTTCTTTAAAAAATTCTAATTCTTATCCTTCTTGTAGGGTAGAATAGTCAATCACACCATATTTTATTCGCATGTGTCTCTTGTTTAGTCTGTGTTCCCTCCTCAGTGATTGACCTTTTGAGATTAGAGACCATGTTTCCATTATTTTATACATCTTCCATTATGACATTCAGGTTGAATGCTTAGAGTTCAAGTTTGTCTTGGAAGATAGCTTGACTCTCAGATTCTCCTCAGATGTGTTCACCTCAGGTTTCTCATGTTCCCATATTTTCCTTGCTTGAATGACCTCTATCATTGGTAACTGTAATCTTCTTCCCTGTGCTCCTGTGTTTATCTATATTGGACATTCTGTTGGAGGTGAGGCATCAGTATTGAAGGTTACTTAGCTCTGAGTGCAGCAGGCATGTTTATGGGCTCAAACCTGTCAATCATTTTGGCCCTGGCTGACCTATCTTTACAAAGCTGAATGAGCTCACCAGACTGATGGCCAGGTAGGTCGGGAGGGTCTGCCTAAGCTTGGGAGGAAGAGAGGCATTACTGTGAGTCAGAGCAGACATGATTCCATAGGAGATTGTAAGGGAAAGACGAGTGTCATCCAAAAACAACCAGACCTAAATATTTTCAGATTTCTTGCTGCATAAGATAATGACAACTAAGGCCGGTGATAGACAACGTTGTTTAGCAATCCCTTGTCATCAGAACCTTGTAGGTATCTCTAACTGATTCTTGGCTGTGTGGGTAACTTCACCAATGTCATGCATCTGTGACCTGTCTAGCTTAGCCTACAGAGTCCAGGCCACATCGACCAGTCCAGCATTCTGATTTTCAAACAAGGCACACGTATTAAGATATCGAATTTAATCCCTTCTTAGGAGGAATCAACTTCAGTCCAAGACTGGGCGCTGGAAAGGAGAGGGTGTGGCTGGCTACCATGTTCATATTACTACAGAGGTGAATGTTCTCACTGAGGCACGTTATGTGCTTGCTCTGAATTCAACACTAAATGGCTGCCCACTCAGTAGTCAGATTCTCTACCCATATGAGTGTCCAAGGCAGTAAATATGACATTATTCTTTTTGTTACTGAGGACAGTCTTGTTAAAATGCTGACTCTCAGGTCAAATAGCAAAACATTTTGGGAGGTATCTTCTTGAACAAACCATGAGCAGTCACAGCGGCAGCTGGCTCATTGACAGTTTTAAGAATGTAACACCATCCATGGTTTCAGCATTTTTGAAGGTCCCACCACAGGAGTAGTTAAGCTACTGTCATTGTTGCCATTGGTAACAGTCATCTTTGTCAGAACTATGGGAAAAAATAATAATAAAAAAGAAACTCTCCTATCAAAACTAGTCCATGAAGACCTTCAGCCTTTCTGCATCTTTCACCACCAGGAAAGGCCAATGCTTCATGTTTAATGGGAAAACAGCACAATTATATCTGAATAAAATCAGATTTTTCCACAATAACAATGATAATCACTTGCTTGGGCCTATCACACCTTAATTCTTTGCACCTTGCCAATCAATCTCTCAATGCCAGTGAAACCACAGAGCTCAGAGAGTCCTGTATCCATGATCTCAGCCCTGAACAGGCTCCACTCACCCACGTAGAGGGCTATTGACACAGAAATAAAGAATGCCAAGGTCAGTTGGACTTACAGGGCCCTTCAACAGGTCTCTGGTCCATCGGAGAAAGATGTGGACACCAGAACTGAAGAAATGGGGTTGCATTCAATGAGATGAGGCTATTGTGAAAAAGTTATCCACATAGTATATCTCTATCATCATAAACTCAATGTCTGTCTTTCCATTTATATCAGGTTTTTATGCTTTTTTATTGAATCTTGTCTATTTTGCTTTGGTTGCAAGGCTTATAATCTGTATAATATTTTTTTCAGTACAGGGAACTGGAAAGTAAAAAACTTCTTACAATTTATCCAGTTATTCACTTAACTTTTGATAAGTATTCAGGATATTGTATAATAATTTTTGTATAATTATTTAAACATACCATCTTTTAACGTCCTAATTTCTAAATACAGATATTTTATGCTTTTTACTTCTCCCTCTCTTTTTGTCTTCTGTCATCTTTGTCAGTTGCCACTATAAATTGTGATTCTGAGCATCTCACCTCCTTATCCTTTTTGGTAGCTCTTTCAAGCCACCCCATGTTCTGGCACATCAGATCTAAAGTATAGACTTTTCATCCAAGCTCCTTCTTCCTTGATTTGCTTTACTGAACTTTCTGATCTGCACTTAATTAGATGTTGATTTTATTTTATCTGGTGTAATTTTACTTGAGGGGCTAAATCTGTCTTCCACAGTTTTTTCCTTGGTTAGATATATGTTAAACCCTATTTAATCTTATTAATAAGAATGCCATTATAGTGCATCAACAGATGAATGGATAAAGAAGATAATCAATGAAATATTACTCAGTCATAAAAAGTATAAAAATTTGCCATTTGCAACAACATGGATAGACCTTGAGGGTATTATGCTTAGTGAAATAACTCAGAGAAAGACAAATACTGTATGATATCAGTTATATGTGAAGTCTAAAAAGTAAAACAAACAAACAAATATAACAAAATAGAAACAGACTCACAGATACAGAGAACAAATTAGTGGTTACCAGCGGGGAGAGGGATGGGTGGAAGGAGAAAGATAAGTGAAGGGGATTAAGAGATAGATACAAGCTACTATGTTTAAAATAAATAAGTTACAAGGATGTAATGTACAACACAGGGAATATAGCCAATATTTTATAATAACTTTATATGGAATATAAGCTATAAAAATATTGAATCACTATCTTGCATACCTGAAACGAATATAATATTGTAAGTCAACTACACTTCAATAATAATAAAAAAGAATAATATTAAAATATTTTTATTTTTATGTAAATAAACTAAAGGGAAAAATATACTTAACTTTAAGTGTTCAAAGATAAATCCCACATTATTCTCCGCAATTAATATAAAGATAGCATTGTAAATTAATCTCCTTAACATCTTAAGTAAGAATGAATTTAGTTGGAGAATATCATTATACTGAGGATGGAAATTTTGATAACGGGTGTTGAAGCACTGAGTTCGAAAGCCTGGAATGTTGTGGACAGCAAGGCGAGAGCGTGAAGGACTCTTTATGAGCGTAGAGATCTTAAATAATGAGGAAGTCAGTGAAACTCAGCTTTTTAAACCAAAATGTTCTCCTTAGTGTTTGGCCAGATGTCACCAAAGGTTATCTGATCCAATCCTGGCATGTCCCTTGAGCCACTGTGCCAGCAACATGGTAGGTGATTTTACAGCATGTCTGCCAGAAAAATAAGTGCATGAATTAATATATTAAAAGCAAGATTAAAAGAAAAAGCGAAAACAGTGAGTAAGAGAGAATAAAAGAGAAGAATAAAATCACACGGGCTCAGCACCTTCTCCCTCTGTTCGTGTCTAAACCCCACAGGATTTCCCAACTCACAGAATAGTCAGAGCAAAGTCCCTTCACAATACCTAGGTTTGCTAGAGTTGTGGGAAAAATTAGGGCTTAGAGGCTCACTTTTTAACCCTAGCACTTTATGGAACATTTTAAAGTTTATGTAGAGCTTTAAAAAATGCATTATCTCATTTAAATTCATTCTCTGTGAGTGGCTTCCATATTGCCCAGATGAGAGTAAATACATCTTCACAAAATTTTAAAACGAAAGTGATCATGTCGTGTGGTGAATACAACTCTGCTCATAGCCACTTTTTTTTTTTAATGGTTAGAAGAACACATTGTTTTTGTGTTTAAACTTATAAGCAGGGAGAGAGAAAATTCATTTACCAGATAAATGAGATATTGCTCTGTTAAATCTATCATCAGTTGTCTCAAATTTAAGACAGATTTCTTCCTTATCCAGGAATCAGAAAAGCTGGTTGAGTTTGAAAAGTCAGATTTGTTTGTTTGTTTGTTTGTTTATTTTTGGCCTTGCTGAACAGCTTGTAGGATCTCAGTTCCCCCACCAAGGATTGAACCTGGGCCACAGCAGTGAAAGCCCGGAATCCTAACCACTAGGCCACCAGGGAACTCCCAGATTATGGTTTTAAATAAAGGAGAAAGTGTTTTGATCACTACCCTTTTCCCAAACCCTGGAGTCACTTTGGAGTTTGGGATTTGAGCACAGTGGTGGCATCCTCAGTGGGGTGGGGGTGATGTTGGTGGGAACGGGCCATCCTGATTCAGGCTATAAGCAATGCATTGACTGTGGGGATCCAGCAACAATAATAAAACCAACCAAAAGTTAATCTGTTTTGATGGTCACCGTGCACCTGTCATTATACATATTGTCAGTAGTAAAATACTCCTCCACACTGGGGCAGAGCACAGCTCGCATCCCCTACCCCACCCCACGGCAGACTTGGAGTTCAGACAGGGAATGTTCAAATTCTAAAATGTGAGGGTTAAAAATTCTAAAATAGGAAAGAGCTACCCTGGAAAGCCCTTGCACAATTCAGTTCACTCCAAGGTCCCTTCAGCTTTAAGCTTCTTAGATGTATCAATGCTGATTAGCAGTACATATCACAAAATATAGCATTTATCAGGAGAATTAATGTCATTAAGCTCACTTAGATAATTCACTTATTATTCTAATAATAAACATATTAAGTCATGGCAGCTATTTTTTCCCGAAGGATAAAATGATGGTATTTCAAATGTCATGCTTTGGATATTTGAGTTTCAGTCCCTTTATTAATCACCTACAGTAAACTGATTCATTACAGGTATTAATTTGATCCCCTCTTTTGCTGTCAGATTATTAATACCACAAGAAAAAGTGTGTCATTGTAGAACTTATTGTTAGTATAAAATTTCTGCAGAGGTTATAGAGATCTGGTTTGATAAGAAGAAAATATGTGGAGTGATAGGGAATGCTTATCTAAAGTTATTAAAATAGACACACAATCTTTTTGTCTGGAAACAAACCACATTATCAGTCCCAGACTAACTTTTGGAGAGGATGGATTCACTTGGGAATGCTTCCTTAACCAGGAGGAAATATTCCTTCTGGAAAAGGAATATAGGAAACCTTCAGGTTTGCAGAATCTGAGGCTGGGACCTGTCTTTTCATCAACATCACACTGCTAGCAGCTTTTGTCACTTGCTGGCTTAAACAAAGCAGCACACTCAGAGCCTTCCAGATGTCTTTGAAATCAAGGGTAATGCTCTCTGATTTATTTTCCTCTTTTCCTCTTAAATAGCATTCAAGCGCTGCAGGAATTAAGTAGTGCATGATTTCTCTGGGTGAATTTAAGAATATGAGGAATCAGTCTTCTTATACAGCATGGTTTCAGTGTGTGTAACTGTTCTATTTTAGCTCAAACTTTAAGTACCCAGGAATGAAAATGAATTACTGATGACAAAGCAAATATTCCAACTCTTGTAATTCATGGTTCAGCTGGAATAAAGGTAATTATATTGCAAGGAAATAAATAAATCAGTCCATAATAGGCATAGAGAAGATCTGGGAAGATATTTATCTTGTATTTTTTGCATGCATGAACTCAGCTTCCTTTTTGTCATTCAAAGAAGATAAGAATTACAGGAAAAGGAAACAAGTGTTTACTGAATTCCACTATGTTCCAGGCTTGTTTGTCAAGGGGAACCCTTGAACAGAGATACAGGTCCTCTGTAAGGAGCACATGAGTCTTCCTGCGTCCTTGAGCCCATACGACCATATGCTCCTTGACTGTGTATCCTAATGCTAGTATTCTAGTATCGTAGGTGGAGGTAGGAATATTTTAGGTATCCTGCAAACCAATCCAAATATAACCCTTCATTAAGATAAGGTTGGAGGAGTCTGACCACCCTGTGTCCCCTGAAGAAGAATTTTCATGCTGTTTCTTCCTTGCAGATCAGACTGAGTGACAATGTAAGCGCCAGCAAAGCCTGAACTAAATGAAAGTCTACCCACTTTTCACACTGTTGTTTCATTTTGATGTTCAATTGTATCCTTCCATCTAATCCTCTGGAGGATAAGTTAGAGCTGCAGAGTTCATTTTCTGAAATATTTGGATGACAAGGCTGGCTTGTTGATATTGGAAGGAGGGGCAAAGCGGCTCAGACAACAGAGCTGGAGTCTGCACGCTCTAGCAGTCATGAGTTTGAGACAGCAATAAATTTGAGGTCTGTGTGCATAAGACATACAAAGACCTAATCTCCTATATCAGCAACCCTAGTAACCACATATATGGATGGCCTACTAGTCCCTTGAGGACTTTTGGTCCATAAGCTGGCCATGCTCTTTCTAGGACTTGCCTAAGCCTCTCCTTATGACCCCTGGAGAACTCAGAATTATGCCCGGCCTTTGGGGAACACCTCAGTGTCTGAACAGACTTTGAGACATTTCTAACATAGTAGAGAAATGAAGCATGCAGTATTTATTAAGATTGCTGGGTCTTCCCTCCATGCAATAGGAGTAATGTGGGAGCTGGACTAAGTCCATTTATTGTAAGTGGCCACTGGTGAGTCTCATCCCAAGCAGACCATATTTTAACCAAACACAAATATTGACAGAAGCAGTCAGTATATCCCAGGATTCATTTGCATAAGATTGTAAATGTGAACAATTTATATTAATATTCTAAATATCACATTTCACCTCTGACTACCATTACATGCAAATTTGCCCCTGAATCTCACTTCCAGATATTGCTAAAAATTTCCAGGACTATTTAAATGGGCTATGGGAATATCATTTAGGACCTAAATTTTACTTGTACGTGCTTTCAGGGGCAACAGGGAGAGTCCAGTATTTTTTCTTTTGTATATCAATCATACCTCAATAAAGTAGTTTAATACATAATAAAGATAAAGAATATAAAAATTGTTAAATGAAAAATCTCCATCCTAGTTCAGCTCCTTATGGATTACCATACTGTAAAGAACTGGATGTGAATATTTACAGAAATCTATTGCAATATTCATGGACAATTTTATATTTATTTTTAAATAAATACTCTTTTAAGTTAAAAAAAGAAACCCAGAAAAGTCAACATAATATTGAAGAAGAACAAAGTTGGAGGTCTGACACTATCTGACTTCAAGACTTAGTGTAAAGTTACGCTAATCAAGACAGCATGATATTGGTGAAAGAATAGACAAATAGATCAATGGAAAGGAAGAGAGAGCCCAGAAATAGATCCACATAAATATGGTCAACTGATCTTTGTCAAGGAGCAAAGGCAACAAAATGGAGCAAAAATCATCTCTTCAGCAAATGGTGCTGGAACAACTGAATAAGTACAGGGAAATAAATAAAAATTAACTCAAAATGGATCATAGACCTAAATTTTAAGTGAAAGGCTATAAAACTCTTAAAAGATAACACAGGAGAACATTTAGACAACGTTGGTTATAGTGATGCCTTTTTAGATACAATGCCAAAGATATGAGCCATGAAATAAATAGTTAATAAGCTGGACTTTATTAAAACTCAAACCTTCTACTCTGTGAAAGACAGTATCAAGAGAATTAGAAGACAAGCCACAGACTGGGAGAAAATATTGACAAAACACATAAAGGACCATTATCCAAAATACATAAAGAACTCTTAAAATGCAACAATAAGAAAACAAAAACCAGATTCAAAAAGGACTGAAGACCTTAACAGACTCCTCACCAAAGAAAATATACAGATGGCAAATAAGCCTATGAAAAGTGTTCCACATGATATGTCATCAGGGAAATGCAGATTAAAACCACAGTGAGATACCATTATACACCTACTGGAGTGGCGAAAATCTGGAATGCTGACAATACCAAGTGCCAGTGAGGATGTGGAAGCAGCAGGAACTCTCCTTCATTGCTGGGTTGTAACACAAACCAGCGGGAGTGTAAAATGATAGAGCCACTTAGGAGGGTAGTTTCCTACAAAACTTGACATGCTCTCACCATATGATCTAACAATCAAGTTCTTTGGTATTTACCCAAAGGAGTCGAAAACTTATGTCCACACAAAACCCTGCACATGGATGTTTATAGCAGCTTTATTCTTTTTTATAATGTACAATTGTTTCTTTTTTCAAATTGAGATATAGTTGGTATACTGTAATATTATATGTTACAGGTGTTCAACATAGAGATTCACAATTTTTAAAGGGTATACTCCATAAATAGTTATTATAAAATATTGGCTATATTCCCCGTGTTGTACAATATATCCTATAGCTTATTTTATACATAATAATTTGTACCTCTTAATAGGAGTTTTATTCTTAATTGTCAAAATGTGGAAGCATCCAAGATGGCCTTCAACTGGTAAATGGATGAATAAACTGTGGTACATCCAGACAACAGAATATTATTCAGCGCTAAAAAGGAAGGAGCTATCAAGCCATGAAAAAACATAGAGGAACCTTAAGTGCATATTATCATACTAAGTGAAAGCAGCCAATCTGAAAAAGCTATACAGTTTATAATTCCAACTATATGACATTCCAGAAAAGGCAAAACTACGAAGACAGTAAAAGGATCAGTGGTTGCTGGGAGTGGGATGAGGTGGGGTCGGGTGAGGAGATGAATAGCCATAGCACAAAGGACTTTTAGGACAGTGAAAATATTCTGTATGATGTTATAATGATGGATATGCCATTATACGTTTGTCCACATCTGTAGAATGTATACCACCAAGGGTGACTGTGATGTGTCAATGGAGGTTCATCCTCGGTAAAAAATGCACTATTCTGGTAAATAATGTTAATAATGGGGAAACTGTACATGGGTAGGGGCAAGGTGTATATGGGAAATCTCTACTCCTTTCTCTGAATCTTGTTGTGAACCTAAAACTGCTCTAAAATAAAGTCTTAAACAAACAGACAAACAAAAACTGGAAAAAGATTTGCACCACATAAAATGGTGCAAGGCCCACATTCCTCTGATCCTTGGGCCTGACTTGTCTTCACAGCTCACCCATCTCTGCCCGTCCCAGGGTCAGCTTCCCCAGGGAGGCACCACAGGCTGCCCGTGGGTTCTTTCCTGCAGTTTTCTTCTGAGGGGCTCCTGCTCTCCCTCCTGACCTGCTCTTCCAGAAGGGGCCCCACTGTCGTGCTTCTGAGTTGCTAGGGTTTCTCTGTTCACAGTGTGGTCAGGCTGTGCCTCAGGGCAGAATCCAGCATGACTGCAGCTAAGGTTAAAAGGCAGATAGGTTCCTCCCTGGGAAGAGACCAGTGCAGGTTTGGAGGTCACCAAGACTAGACAACACACACCCCAGGCTCAAGCGGTGTATCTTTATAGTGAGAGGAGAGAGACTGCAGGAGATTCAGCCCCCGCAGGCCACCGGGTCCCCAGGGGCAGATCCCCACTGGGTCCGCAGTCTGCACAACCCGGGCAGTGTGAGCCCACACACCCCCTTTGCGCTGCCCTCCCTGGGGGACTGGACCTAGCAGCAGGGTTGGCCAGAGGCCACTGATGCACGTGCTCGAGCAAAGCAAAGGTCATACATCAAGCCAGACCAGGAAAACATGTTCCCAATCACAGCAACATCCCCAGCTTGGGATGTGTGGCTCCTTTACCTCTTTACAAGGAAACATCTCTGGCCCAAGGCCACTCTTATGGAACCACACAAGGGGTGACAAGCTGGGCATGACTGCCTTTCCCAACACCTGCTGATACAGCTTTTGTCTTTATACCACAGCCTGCTGCTCCTCCCCAGATTTCATTGAAATGCTCTGGGAGTGGGTGCACATTGGTGGAGGGGCAAGAACAGCCTCAAGGGGAGAGCAGAACCATTGCTCCATGCCCTCTGACATCCGAGCTGCACCTGAGCTCTGCCCTGAAGCCCTCATTTCTTCTCTCACAAGTCTGGTGTTCATGAGATCCTCAAGCCAGTGATTCAAGTGACACCCACTATCAGCTGGACACAGTTGGAGAAGATGCGGGCAGGACGGTTCACAAGGCACTCAGAGCACCGCTCAGCTATGATACGGGCAACAGAGATAAACATGCAAACACAGACATAGATGATACAATGTTTTAAAAGTTTTCCAAAACATGAATACTGGTAAGAAGAGAGATTGGTGAAGGCTTGGGAGGAGAACGGAAGATTTATCTGAGAAGATGACCTGAGGAATTGGAGTCAGATGACCCATAATGTATGTAAGGAGATGCAGTGAAAGCAGAGGGGCTAGGGGTGAAGCAGGGAGTCAGGGAAGGTGGGAAGGATGGCACGGGAGGTGAGGCAGGTGGGCAGGTGTGGTCATTGACCCTGCACGGTGGTGAGGAGTGGGGCTTACCTTCTCACTGCAGAGGAATCATTGAGGATTCTAAGGCAACGTTGAATTGATTTGATTTTCCTTTTAAGAGATCATTCTGGTTTCTATAAAGAGAATGGACTGACAGGAAACAAGGAAAATTGGTTTTAGTTAGGAACATGGTGTATCTGGGGATCACAGTGGCCTGGACCACAATCCCCATCCCCAACATCATCTATGAGTTTTTAAATAAGACCAAGTGGAGGTATCCAGCCCATGCCCTTCTTTCTCACCTTAGCTCTTTGCTGTTCCATGTAGGGGGTTGCATTCATGTGTTTAGACACACTAGCCTTTCTGCCAAAGCTCCAAATACACCCCACATCTCCTAGGATCTAACCATGGTTAGAAAGAGTGCATGCACCCCAGTGTTCATTGCAAAGCTGTTTACAATAGCCAAGACATGGAAGCAACCTAAATGTCTATCGAGGAATGGATAAAGAAGATGTGGTACATATATACAATGGAATATTACTCAGCCATAAAAAAGAATGAAATAATGCCATTTGCAACAACATGGATGGACCTGGAGATTATTATACTAAGTGAAGAAAGTCAGACAGTGAAAGACAAATATCATATAATATCGCTTATATGTGGAGTCTAAAAAAATGATACAAAGGAACTTAGTTACAAAACAGAAACAGACTCACAGACTTAGAAAACAAACTTATGGTCACTAAAGGGGAAAGGGGAGAGGGATAAATTGGGAATTTGGGATTAACATATACACACTAGTATATTTAAAGTCGATAACCTACAAGTACCTACCGTGTAGCACAGGAAACTATGCTCAGTATTCTGTAATAACCTAAGTAGGAAAAGAATCTGAAAAAGGATAAATATATGTATATGTATAATTGAATCACTTTGTTGTACACCTGAAACTAACACAACATTGTTAGTCAACTATACTCCAATATAAAATGAAAAGTTTTAAAAAAAGAGCACTCACACCATCACATTTGCCCACTGCAGGAACCCTGGAAGAGAGTGAGGGTCTATTATTGCAGGAAAGGCCAGGGTCTCAGGTTCCCAGAGGGTGATCTAGAAGGAGGTGGGGGGAAGGGAGTTTCCAGCTAGAGGCAGGCAGAGCTGGGCCTTCCAGAGCACAGGGCCCAGAATAAGAACGATGGTTGAACCGAGTCCAAACTAGAATAGTAGCAACAAAGGTGAAGATTTGCTGCCGTCTCCAGGTTTCAGTTTGCAGTAGAACCACTCATCTGAGCTGAAGGCCTGAAGGTTCAGCGCATTAGACAGGTACGTCTCTGAACGTCAGTGATTCCCAAAGAGACCCTGCATTCCAGGAAAACTGAAGGTAGGCCCTGGAGAGCTGGGTTAAGTACGCTTGAGTATTTCATAACCTTAAAAATCTTCTCTGAACCTTCTTTCTGATTTGAGAAATTGGCCTTTCTGGAGCCCATAGACTTAACAGAGTCTCATATCATCAACCAAGTATTACTTAAGTATTTTCTCCCTGAATTCACATATCAAGTTAGACATGAACATTGTTGTCTCTCTTTTGTAGGTGAAAAAAATGATAATAAGAAAGATTAAGTCAGGAACTATATTTAATGTCTTATAATAAACTATAATGGAAAAGAATTGGAAAATAAAAACAGAATACAATTATATACATATTTATATGTGTGTGTATGTGTGTATAACTGAATCACTTTGCTGTACACCTGAAACTAGCACAATATTGTAAATCAACTATACTTCAATTAAAAAAAAATCAATCAATAAAACCAAATTTGATCCATTAAAAAAAAAGAGAGAGAAAGAAGATTAAGTCACAGAAAAATTTAAGTCTAGGCCTTCAAGACACATGGACTTTCCTTTATAGCTGTCTGAGTCCTGAAAGGACTTTAGAAATCTTCTCCTCTAATCCTTCCCCACACCCCAAATCAGAACCCCAGAGACAGGGAATTAATACCAGTTCTGGGAGTTGCTAGGCAAATTTCTCACTCCCAGTACTTTCCATGTACCTAATAATTGTTCAGTTCTTTCCTGCTTCCCCTATCTTTGCTATACAGGGTGACTTCTTTGTAATTTTTTTTTTTTCACGTGGGAACCAACTGCTATTATGCTTTGCCATTTTTCAGAGGCTACATAGAGACACACTGTGCATCCCATAGTGACCGGATTTGAGAGCAAGGTTAGAAAGAGAGGTCAGAGCGTGTGTGTTGCTGCAGGAAAAGCATATTTCTATGTTCCCTTTTTCAACTTGGCAAGCAGATGGCTGGAGCCTTAGATGAGTGCCAGGAAGAAACAGCTGGCAAATCAAAACATACTGAAAGTAGTTAGAAGTGCTCATGAGCATTTGGAAGAAACAACGTTTTTGAAAAGAGGGGAAAAGTTCAAGCCATACTTAACATGCAGAGCTGAGCTTGAAGCAGGAAACTGAATGCTAAAGATGCATGCCAGGAGGCAGGGTCTGGTACTGGATCCAGCTTTCCTAAAGGCGCCTGCTGGGGTGGGATGCAGTGGCTACAGGGAACGTAAAAGACAGGTAATTCAGAGCCGGTGACAATGGGGATGGGACAGGCAGAGAGATGAAAAGGAGAGGCAGGGGTGTTGCTTCGCAATCTCCTTGGCAGCTTCCCAGGTGAGATCTGAAACTGGTCCCATACTCAGGGTGCAGGGAGGGACCAAAGAAAGAGGCAGACTCTCCTGATGGGCAGGTGGCAGGTTCAATAAGCAGGGAACTTACTTAATGAGGATTGTCTTGGGCACGTCAAGATGAGTAGATCTCGGCACCTGCCCTCCAGAATCTTAAAGGTTTATATGGAGGCCTTACCTGGGTTCAGTCACACGTACCATCCAAGCTGTCTCAACACTTTATTATTTCAAGGCTGTGTCCTCGGGGGGCTTCTACCCTGGGAAAGGCAAGCAGGTCGCACCTTCCAAGGACAGGGGAGGGGTGAGGAGCATCCAATTGCCCTGGTCTAGTTGGAGGGTCAACTGGCCGTCACATCTTTTTGATGCCCTCCTCCAGCAAGGGACCTAGAGTAGAAGATCAGTAGGAAAAGGGAAGTGCCAGGGAAAGGAGAGTGAAGGGAAGAGTAGGGAGGGTGAGAGAGAACAAAGGAGAGGGAGTTTAGGGGAGTGTCCGGTTTCTGACACAGGAGACTCCAAATCTTTGGAATCTCCTGAGTGATTCCTTTGTATGTTACAAGATGGTTGGTGGGTGGGGTCCTTAGATAGTGTCAGGATGGGGGTTTCCAGAACGACCACGCATGTCTAGAGGTTGGAACTTTCAACTCTCAAACTCTGGGGAGGGGAGAGGGTCTGGAGACTGAGTCCAGACCCTCATCATTGTCTCAGATCATTGACCATTGAATCACCAATGATCAATGATTTAATCACTCATGCCTACATAATGGAACTTCTATAAAAACCCTGAAGGATGGGTTCAGAGAGCTTCTGTGTTGGTGACCACATGTAGATGCTGGGAGGGTGGTGAGCCTGGGTGGGCATGAGATCTCCATATAGCTTTGTGTTCTTTATGATAAACCAGGAATAATTAGGAAAAAAAAAAGAAAAGAAAAGAAAAGAAAAGAAAAAGAAGAAGGAAAGATGAGTGATAAATTACCCCCAAGCACAGGCATCATCTCTTCTCAGAATTCCAGAATTCTCACTCCTTTTCATTTTCTTTTTCACGACTCTCTCTTTGAGCATTTAAAGTAAAAATGCTTGGTCCACAGCACCTCTCTGCTTTCTGCACAGGAAGAGAACTGAGTGACTGCAAGCAAGGCAGGATATAAAGATCCCCAAAGACTTTTCTGAACATGGCTGGTCTTTGCTGGTCTACAATTAGGAGCAAACAAGTGGAAAACTTCTGAGGCTGCACCACTCAGACACAGGGGAAGACCAGGGCAGGCACCCAGGGATGGGGGATCATCTCACGACTCACCCATGAAGAGTACAAATTACCACCGAAATGTCACAGTAGAGAGCAGTGAGTAACGTCAGATACACCTACCTGTAGGTGACGCTGTTCTTTCTGAGCATTGGGCACCTCATTTAGAATATAAGGGTAACATTTACCTTATAGGCTTGACATGGGAATCAAGGGATAAAATACTCAAATCATCAAGCAAAATGTTCTGCGCACTTGGAGATGTTCAATCAATGCCAAGGAAAGGGCCCTCAGAAAATAGTCATGAGCCATGACAATTATAAATTTATTACAGGTTTCATTTGGTCCACGTTACTCCAGGGGTAAGGGCAACCATGTACGGTCATTAATATTTAAAATTTTCCTACCTTTACATGAAGTGTTTCTTTTTCTTCAATATATTCAAGATCTATGAGTTATGAGAATAATTGGGAAGAGATATGGGGATATATGTATATGTATAGCTGATTCACTTTGTTATAAAGCAGAAACTAACACACCACTGTAAAGCAATTATATTCCAATAAAGATGTAAAAAAAAAAAAAAAAGGATAGATTGGGCATCCAAAATATTTATGTCTGAAACTCTAGTAAGATCATTACTTTACCTGTTGGAATGGCTATCATGAAAAAGACAAGAGCTAACAAATGTTGATGAGGATGTGGAGAAAAGGGAATGTTTGTGAACTGCTGGTGAGAATGTAAATTGGTGCACCCACTGTGGAAAATAGTGTGGTGGTTCCTCAAAATATTAAAAATAGAACTGTCATATGGTCCAGCAATCCTACTTCTGAGCATATATACAACGGAAGCAAAATCACTCTTTTGAAAGATATTTGCACCCCCATGTTCATTGCAGCATCATGTACAATAGCCAAGACATGGAAAAACCTAAAAGTGGTCATCGATGGAAGAATAGATAAAGTAAATGTGATATATATACACAATGGAACATTATTCAGCCATAAAGAGAAGGAAGTCCTGACATTTGGAACAACATGGATGGACCTTGTGAGCATTAGGCTAAGTGAAACAAGTCAGACAGAAAAAGATAAATACTGTATGATCTCACTTATACAGGAAATTCAAAGATACCAAATTCATAGACACAGAGAACAGATTGGTGGTTGCCAGAAGCAGGGAGTGGAGGGTGGGCAAAATGGGTGGAGGTGGTCAAAAGTACAAACTTCCAGTGATGTGATAAATAAGTTCTGGGAATGTAATGTACAGCATGGTGACTATAATTAAAAATACTCTATCGTATATTTGAAACTTGCTAAGAGAGTAAATCTTAAAAGTTCTCATTGCAAGAAAAAACTATATGAGGTGATGGATGTTAACTAAACTTGTGGTAATCATTTTGTAATATACACATATATCAAATTATTATGTTGTACACCTAAAATTAATATGATGTTGTATGTCAATTATATCTCAATGAGACTGGAAAAAATCATGTTGCTGCTTTGAATATTTTGATGAAATTTATCCAATGCAGACTAATTAACTCAAATATCTAGAACATAACTGGAAACTGAGTCAATGGCCTTATATACAAAACCAATGTGCAATAGTTGAGCAAATATATCAGGTGACTTGGGATTCACATAACTGTCAGGTAAATTTAAGGTATGTATTTAAGCCTTTGATGGCTGAATATGCTCATTTATAAAATACAGAGTATAGTTTAGATGAACTGAAGATCTCTTCCAACTTATGGCATGTCTTGATGTGGGTGGCCTCAGAACACTTTTGCTGAGTAGGACCCAGGCAAATTCATAAAGGAGAAATTACTCTCTTCTCCATCTTTAATAGATTTCTTCCTTAACCACTTTCAGCTTCCAAATTCTTTCAAAACTGCCTTCTGAAAACCTAAGCTTCCCCACTGTGTCTCCACCCAGAGCTCACTCTGGTCATGTTAGGAACTGGTACTTCACAAAACCTTCCTCAGACCTCATAAAAGTTATTTGAACGTAGCCTTTTTTTTTTTTTTAAAGTTTTTTATCAAGTAAGTCCTATTAAGATTAGAGATAGGACAGGATGTGATTCAAAGTGGGAGAGTTGGAGGGAGGAATATCTTGAAGGCAGATCTGAAATAGCCTGGCATCTGCTCTATAGAGTGTGGACCTGGCCTGGTGTATTTGCAAATCATTAGCCAGCTCCACTCCTCACAGCTTTTTAAGGCCTCTGCAGCTTGAGGGACAATTTCCTGGAAGTAAAAATGTTGGGAGAAAAGTCTCTGCATCCTGAAGACCTGGTATCAAATTATTATGAAATTTAATATATTTGATTCTCAGCCCAAGTCATTTCTCTCTATATCAAAAAAAGATTGTTCATGGTTAGAATGCTCTTCCTTATGCCAAATTGCAAATTATCTCCCTACATTTTCCATCTCTTGTTCCTAGTTATGTTCACTGGAGCAGCTCTTCTAATTTATTTTCTGCATTAACACTAATCAGCACACTCCCATGGGAGTAGAATTGCCATGATCCTTGATATATCAGAGAGAGTTGTTCTCTTGAGCTGTTCTTTTAAAATGATTATCTGTTGTCTATGCACAAGTCCTGGCACAATATCTTGTTTTACCCTTTAAGAAAACATACTCATTGATTTATTTGCCCATCCATTTACTGACAAGTATTTTTACACTGCCTCCCATGGGCCAGGTACTATTCTAGGCAATAAGGATGCATCAGTGATCAAAATAAATGATCTGGGTATACACATGAAGTCAACTGTGGAGAGCTGGAAGATTTAGTGATGGGTATCAACCATTTATCTACCCTGAGGACAGTCACAGGATCAACAGAGCGGGCAGTGTCAAGGTTGGGTGTGCAGGAAGTGTGGGAAGATGGGGGAGACACCACGTGAGGTGGGTTCGGAGCATGTATGATTGTTACTCTAACCCCTCCTCCTTCCCCAGGCTGAATGGCTCCCTGGGAGGGTTGCCCTGAAGAATCAGTCATATAGAACAATGTGTTTACTGTAACATAGGAGTTCCAAATGGCACAACACAAAGGGGTGGGAAGGATATGGGCCATGGAAGACAGTGTGGGCAGAGAAAGTGTGGGGATCAAGATCAACTCAGTGGGTCCGAGATCTATTTCTGTAGCAATTTCAAACCAAATCCCGGTAGACTCAGCATCACAGGTTGGTCTCCCTTTGATGCCTAAACAAAAATGTCACACTGAAAATTTTTCTGTGAAGAGTTAGAAATTTATAGAGCATAAGCAACATTATTTATATTTCAAGTTTTAAAACCTCAGATAATCAAATAGAATTTGTTTTCCCTCATTCAGTTATCCTCTTGCCCTCACCCCAAGAACCATGAGCTGAATGTGGAGATTTTTTGTTATTGTTTCCTAAAAGTGAAATCGAAGGATCAGAGCTCAAGTAGAAACAGGCAGTTTACTCTTGCTATAGGGACCAGTAATCTGGAAACCTGAAGTGATTCTCTGAAATCATTAAAGATTTTGTTCTGGGTTGTTCATTTCCTGTTACTTGTTTGGACTGGATTCTAGTAGCTGCCCTGACCAGTAGTAGACTAGTGATAATTTGCTGGTAATTCCATGTTGCCAGTTGCTAATAGATTATGCCTAGCTGCTGTATAAAATATTTAACTAAAAGAACCATCAGGGATGCAATGGAAAAGTATTCCACAATGAAATGTTTCCACCCATAGCTGTAAAACTAGCAATTCTTCTGGTTCCAACAGTCACCCTGTTCACTCATTTTTATTTTTCTATACCGTGATTAGTTCCAAAGACAGAATAATCTCAGCACCTGGATAATCTCTGCTTAAACTTCTCATGTGCTATTGAATTAAGACTATAACCCTGCTCAACCCACATCTGATGTATGAGGAAGGTATAGACTACTGCCACGCTCCCAGCCCCCTCTCCTCTATCCCAGTGGATTTCTCCCCTAAGATAAACGCAAGTGACTCCCAAGATTGCATTTTAAGGTCTCTTTTTTTCATGCATGTCTCCGCACTATATCTTATTTCTCTCATCCATAATTCCAGTTTCTTAATTCTTTTTTTCCTGAAATATTCCAAATTCAGTGGACATGATTAATTATGTAAATAATCATGAAGATATGATTCTTGCAAACAAATGCTTATATTAAAATGTGGTCATGTGTTATGATGGCCTAACTTCTTCCTGGGCAGGTATGTGAGATAATACACTTAAATCATCCAACATGATCCAAATGTATGCGCATTTGTAACTATGTCATCTTAATAATTCTTTCAGTGAGGTGCACACTTTCCGTTGTTAATTTTCTCAACTTTATTCCATGAGATTACACATTATAAATCTATACACTTTATTTTCTGCTCATTCCAGTTGGCCTTTCTTTGTTCTCCATGGTGAAACGTCATCTGCTTTTACCTCACTACCTAAATCTGAATCATCAGTCAAGTTCACCTGTGAGCTTCATGTTGCAAAACAAAATGAAGATATCTTAGTCCTCATCTCATCTGACCAGCCAGCAACATTTGACACAGTTGGTCAATTTTTCCTACTGAAATATTTTCTTCAATTGACAACTGGGACACCACTGTTTTAATTTTCCTCCTATTTTACTAGACATTTCTTCTCAATTTCCTTGCTGACTGACTTCATCAATGGATGCCCAAGAATTTGTATTTTGCAGGATTGAGTCCTCCTCCCTCCTGCTCTTCTCAGCTGTAGCCAGTGCCTTGTTACCTCTTCAATATCTGTGCCCTTAACTCTCCCACAGGTCCTCACCTGTCACAAAGGCATTCCCCAATTTAAAACCCATATTTCTAAATCTATCTATAACATTTCCATTTGTAGGTTTAAGGGACATCTCAAAACCAACTTATCCAAAACAAGATTCATGATTGTTTTTTTTCCTATGACCTACTCTTTGGACGACCATACGATCCATTTCTGTAAAAGGCAACACCATCCTATCAGTCTGAAATAACTCAGACTTCCTGACTTATTTTTATACGCTACATGCAAATAATCAGAAAATCCTGTTGAATTTTATTGCAGCATTATTCACAATAGCCAAGATATGGACACAGCCTGTGTGTCCATTGACAGATGAATGGGAAAATGTTAATGGAATATAATCTGCAAAAACAGAGTCAGTAGCATATTGTTTAGTCTCCATGTGTTTGTGTTTTTACAGTTTTTTCCTGTAATTTCTAATCTCATAATGTTGTGGTTGGAAAAGATGCTTCATATGATTTCAATTTTCTTAAATTTACTGAGGCTTGATTTGTGACCCAAAATGTGATCTATCCTGGAGAATGTTCCATGTGCACTTGAGAAGAAAGTATTCTGCTGCTTTTGGATGGAATGTCCTATAAATATCAATTAAGTCTATCTAGTCTAATGTGTCATTTAAAGCTTGTGTTTTCTTATTAATTTTCTGTCTGGATGATCTGTCCATTGGTGTAAGTGAGGTGTTAAAGTCCCTCACTATTATTGTGTTACTGTCGATTTCCCCTTTTATGGCTGTTAGCATCTGCCTTATGTATTGAGGTGCTCCTACTTTGGGTGCATAGATATTTATATTTGTTATATCTTCTTCTTGGATTGATCCCTTGACTATATGTAGTGTCCTTCCTTGTCTCTTGTAATAGTCTTTATTTTAAAGTCTATTTTGTCTGATATGTATTGCTACTCCAGCTTTCTTTTGATTTCCGCTTGCATGGAATATCTTTTTCCATCCCTTCACTTTCAGTCTGTATGTGTCCCTAGGTCTGAAGTGGGTCTCTAGTAGACAGCATATATATGGGTCTTGTTTTGTATCCATTCATCCAGTCTGTGTCTTTTGGTTGGAGCATTTAATCCATTTACATTTAAGGTAATTATCGATATGTATGTTCCTATTACCATTTTCTTAATAATTTTGGGTTTGTTTTTGTAGGTCTTTTTTTCTCTTGTGTTTCCCACCTAGAGAAGTTCCTTTAACATTTGTTGTAAAGTTGGTTTGGTGGTGCTGAATTCTCTTAGTTTTTGCTTGTCTGTAAAGCTTTTGATTTCTCCATCGAATCTGAATAAGATCCTCGCTGGGTAGAGTAATCTTGGTTGAAGGTTTTTCCCTTTCATCACTTCAAATATGTCCTGCCACTCCCTTCTGGTCTGCAGAGCTTCTGCTTAAAAATCAGCTGATAACTATAGGGGTAGTCCCTTGTATGTTTTTTGTTGCTTTTCCCTTGCTGCTTTTAATATTTTTTCTTTTAATTTAATTTTTGTTAGTTTGATTAATATGTATCTCAGCATGTTTCTCCTTGGTTTTATCCTGTATGGGACTCTCAGTGCTTCCTGGACTTGGGTGGCTATTTCTTTTCCCATGTTAGGGAAGTTTTTGACTATAATCTCTTCAAATATTTTCTCAGACCCTTTCTCATGCTCTTCTTCCTCTGGGATGCCTATAATTCGAATGTTGGTGCATTTAATGCTGTCCCAGAAGTCTCTGAGACTGTCCTCATTTCTTTTCATCCTTTTTTTCTTTATTCTGCTCCTCACCAGTTATTCCCACCATTCTATCTTCCAGCTTACCTATTCGTTCTTCTGCCTCAATTATTCTACTATTGATTCCTTCTAGTGTATTTTTCATTTCAGTTATTGTGTTGTTCATCACTGTTTGTTTTTCTTTAGTTCCTCTAGGTCTTTGTTAAACATTTCTTGTATTTTCTCGATCTGTACCTCCATTCTATTTCCAAGATTTTGGACCATCTTTACTATCATTACTCTGAATTCTTTTTCAGGAAGATTGCCTATTTCCTCTTCATTTATTTGGTCTTATAGGGTTTTACCTTGCTCCTTCATCTGTAACATATTTCTCTGTCATCTCATTTTTTTCGATGGGTGGGGCTATGTTCCTGTCTTGCTGGTTGTTCGGCTTGAGACGTCCAGCACTGGAGTTTGCAGGCAGTTGGGTGAAACTGGGTCTTGGTGCCAAGATGAGGACCTCCAGGAAAGCTCACACTGGTTAATATTCCCTGGGGCCTGAAGTTCTCTGTTCGTCTAGCGGCTTGGGCTCGGCACTGCCACCACAGGGGCTCAGGCCCAACCACCGGCCTGGGAACCAAGACCCCACAAGCTGTGTGGCATGGCAAAAGAAAACAAACAAAAACCAAAACGAAAACAACAAAACAAAACAAAAGACCCCCTAAAACAGACAACAAACAAAAAAGAGCAGAACAATAACAAAGAATAAAAAATAAAATAAAATTAGGAAAATAAAAAATATATTAGAAAAAATAAAAGTGAAACAACAACCACAAAACAAAACACAACAGCAAAATAAATAAATAAATAAATAGATTGAAAATAAATAAATAAATAAATTTCAAATAAAAATTACCTGGTGCCTCTGCTATCAGTGCCCTTGCCCTCACAGTGAGCCACATCCAACCCCCGCCTCCCCCAGGAAGGCCTCCAAGACCTCTAGGTAGGTTTCAGCCCCACCTCTGCGTGTGTTCCTCTCACCAGCATCTGCTTCTGAAGCTGGCCCAGAGCACAGGTGTCCGCACAGGGCGGCTGGGGCACAGGTTTCCACAGGTGTGTCTGCAGGAGCCAGCACAGCCAGAGGAGGCTTTGGAGGGGGCAGCGCTCAGCCCGCCTGGGCCCATGCAGCCAGGGGAGAGTGGGATGGATGGGGAGATTGGGACTGACATATACACACTACTATGTATGAAGTGGATGGCTGGGGAAGGCCTTCTGTATAGCACAGGGGGAAAAAAAAGAAGGTACAATCTGTTTGCAGGACATATATTAAGTTAACCTTAAAAATGCCTTCCAATATACATTAGGTGCAGACAAATACTGATTGATTCCACTTACACAAGGTACATAGAATAATCAAATTCATAGTCAGAAAGTACATTGGTACATGCCAGGGGGCCGGGGGGTGGGGGGATGGTGAGGGGGAATGGAGAGTTAGTGTTTAAAGGGGATAGAGTTTCAGTTTAGGAAGGTGAAAAATTCAGGAGAGGGATGATAGTGAGATTTGCACAACAACATGAATGTACTTAGTGCCACTGAACTGTACAGTTAAATATGGTTAAAATAGTATGTTTTATATTCTGTGACTTGCCACAATAAAAAAAAATTTTAAAAACTGTTGTACACCTGAAACTAACAATACTGTAAATCAACTGCACTCCAATAAAAAAGAGAAAGATATGAAAAGGAAAAAAAGAAAATTGTATATATGATAGTATTTTATCCTATATATTACATATATTGTAAATCAACTATACTCCAATAAAAAAGAAACATAAAAAGAGAATTATATATATGATAGTATTTTATCAGCCTTAGTGAAAAGGAGATCCTGATATTTGCAACACATGGATGAACCTGGTGGAAATTATGTTCAGTGAAATAAACCAGATAGAAAGAAAAACATTGTATGATCTCATTTATATATGGAAGCAACAAAGGTCAAATTCATAGCTAGAATGTTAGTTACAAGGGACTGGTTTGGGGAGGGGGAAGAATGGGGAGATGTTTGTCAAAGGTACAAAGTTGCAGTTATGTAGGATGAATACCTTCTAGAAATCTAAGGTACAGCATGGTGACTATGGATAATAGTATTGTGTTTTATGCTGGAAATTTGCTAAGAGTGTAAATCTCAGGTGCTCTCTCCACAAAAAAGAATGGTTAAATATGTGAGGAAATGGATATGTTCATTAGCTTGACTGTAGTAATTATTTCACTTTGTATATGTATATCAAGACATCATGATGTAAAGCCTATATATATATATATATATATATATATACATATATATATATATATACAATTTTCATTTAAAATAAAAAGAAAGTTTAAAAAATTAAAATCCAAACCCCATATGGCCTCTAAGACCCACCGCTCTGCTATTACCCCTTTGCTCTCACCCTCTGCTGTGTTCTCAATTGGTCACATGACTCCTTGCCATTGTTGACACATCCAAAAAAGGACACAGCCCAGAAATGCTGAACCTGCTTTTCCCTCTACCGGGACTCCTCTTCCTACAGACAGCCATCTGGCTTGACCTTTCCTTTCATTTATGTCTCTACCCAGATCTAAGTATCAGAGGGAACTTTCTTGAATACAGTTTCCAAAATAAACCAGCATCAATCTCTATACCCTCACACTACTTGATTTTCATAACAGCCCTTGTTATCACCTGACATATGACATCTTTGTTTTATCTGATTTTATACACAGTGTAAGTTCCACAAGAGCAGAACCTTAGCCATTTTCTTCACTCATATACTAGCTTTAGATGAATAAGTGAATGATCAAATAAAAAGATAGCTTAAAATATGACCGTTCCCTAGGATACAACCTGTTGACTTCATTGGCATGGCTCTCTGCAATCATGCAGGACTCTGGCCTCAGAAATGCTTACCTTTGGTTGAATACTCTGTTGTTACCATCTTAAAATTCCTTAAACAACAAGGTCCTACTGTATAACACAGGAAACTATATTCAATATTCTGTGATAAACCATAACGGAAAAGAATATGAAAAGAATATATATGTATAATTTTGTCACTTTGCTGTACAGCAGAAATTAAACACAACATTGTAAATAAATTATACTCCAATAAAATTTTTAAAATCCTAATTATTTTTGCATGAGGGTCCCACAATTTTATTTTTCAAATTATATAGCTGGTCTTGCCTTCTGGACTGCCATGATCAATATGCTTGATGCTATCTCATTACATTTACTAGGGGGATTTGACCAGTTATTTCATGTTTCCTTTGTATTCTTAGCCAGTGTGTTTTTAGTTGTTTTGAATTCACTGTCTTCACCTTAATATAGAAGATCTGTGTTGTAAGGATGGGCAGTGCCAGCTGTATCAGTGACTGAATCCCCAGTCCCAGGGAACATTTGGCCCCAAGGTAGAATGAACAGAGCTGGTTTGCTTTATAAAACCTTAAGATAGTGTTCTGATATCATGATGCTATTTCCTCCAAATTGTTCATTGTAAACTTTTTGAAACTTCCATCATATTTCATCCTCTTCCCATCAACATAAAGTCAACAACTCAGAATGATTTAAATTGGCTGCCCCATAAAAGGATGTTTGCACTTAAGTATGATAGCCATGATCCTATGGACCCTGAATATATCAGTGTAATTTTTAACAACTACATTGATTGAATTGAAGTGCATTTTAGTTTTTTTATTCTAGATCTGTTGCAACCATGGGAAAACTTAAAAACATAAATGCCAAGAAGTCTGCCTCTGACAAACAAGCTTTATTACAGATACAAATGGTGCCTATTATAAGAATAAATTAAGATTTCAATGAAATAATTTTACATGAAAATAAAGGGAAGGAGAATAGAAGCCAAGGAGGCAGAAACAGATTCTGCAATTTAAGACTTTTCTCTGGTGACTTCTTGCATTTCTTTTTCCATAACTAACTTAATATTTTTGCTCATGTTTACCTCTTTTTAAAAAATATATTTATTTATTGGCTGCATCGGGTCTTAGTTGCAGCACACAGGATCTTTCATTGTGGTGCACAGGCTCTTCGTTGCGGTGTGCGGGCTTCTCTCTAGTTGTGGCGTGCAGGCTCCAGAGTGTGGGGGCTCTGTAGTTGTGGCACAGAGGCTCAGTAGTTGCAGCCCACAGGCTTAGCTGCCCCATGGCATATGGGATCTTAGTTCCCTGACCAGGGATCAAACTGGCATTCCCTGCATTGCAAGACAGATTCTTAACCATTGGACCACCAGAGAAGTCCCTCATGTTTATCTCTTAACTTCTGGTTTTATTCTTCTCTGATACTTAAGTTTTCTATCTCTACTGGGTTCCGATTAGACAAATCATATTTTGTTAGCTGTGATAACATCTGTGTTTTCATATTTTCCTACATGCCATTTAGGAAAATCTGTTATGTCATTTATGTCTTCTAACTTTTTGCATAAATTTTTTTCAATGTCTTTGTTTTGAAATGTATTTCTCATTTATTTCTTATTTTTGCATTTATTTGGTTAATAACCACTTTCACTTATTAAAATTATTTTAGCTAGTGCTTTGATTATTTTGTTTATTTTTCCCAAGAACCAGATACATTTTATACTTTAAAAAAAAAAATACACACTAGCACATACATATCATACATATACAACTTTATTTTATTGAGGTGAATTCACATATTCATATATGAGTGGCACTAAATACATTCACAATGCTGTGCAACCACCACCTGTATCTTATTCCAAACCATTTTTATCACCACAGAATAAAATCCTGTATCCACTAAGCAGTTACTCCCTGTTCCTTCCTCTCTGCAATACCTGGAAATCATCAATCTACTTTATGTTTTGGTAAATTTATTTATCCTATATATTTCATATAAATGAAGTCATACAACATGTGACCTTTTGTGTTGGCCTTTTTTCACTCAACAGTGTTTTCAAGGTTCATTTATGTTGTAGCTTGTGTCAGTACCTTTTATGGCTGAATAATATTCCATGTAATGGACATACAACAATTTGTATATCCATTAATCCCTCGATGGATATCTGAGTTGTTTCTACATTTTGGCTATTGTAAATAGTGCTGCTATAAATATTCATGAACAAGTATTTGTTCTAACACCTCTTTTCAATTCTTTTGGTTATATATGTAAGTGCAAAATTCCTGGGTCACATGGTTATTCCATGTTTAATTTTTGAGGGAGGGCAAAAGTGTTTTCCACAGTGGCTGAACTATTTTACATTCCCACTAGCAATATACATGGGTTTCAATTTCTCCATATTCTCACCAACACATGTTGTTTCTGGGTTTTTCATTTACTCGTTTGTTTTTATTATGGGCAACTTAGTGGCTGTGATGTGTTATCTCACCACGGTTTGGTTCACATTTCCCTGATACTAATGGTGTTGAGCATCTTTTCATGTGCTTGTTGACCATTTGTATATCTTCTTTGGAGAAAAGTCTATTCAAATAATTTTCTTGTTTTTAAATAGGGGGTTTTATCTTTCTGTTGTTGAATTGCAATTTGAGATCTAGCCTTCCTCTTCTCCTTTGTCTTCTCATTCCTTCTCACAGGGTGAACACATATTCCTGAGGTCTTGTCTCAGGCTTTCTCTCTCTCTCTCTCTCTCTCCATGTCTCTCCCAGCTTACTGACATCTACATCAAGGCCATGTAAAATAGACCCGAAGGAATAGAATATCCCTACTTCAGTGCTTGCCACCAGTTTGAGTTCAGGTTTTTCAACCAACTTTTTCTTCTGTCATTAACACCCTTCTTGGATGACACCTTACTACTTAGGTTTCCAGAAGGAGTCAGGCTTTCCAACCTATAGCTTCTTGACCTCTGAACTTTCTATCTCCTTCCATCTTGACTTGGGAAGCCATCCATTTTAGTCTAAACATTTTTTTTCTTATATTCCCTACTGAAGGAACCCAATAATAGTCAAAACACACTAACCATCTGGATCTTTCCAACCGCTTCACTGAAAGCCATAAGTCTATCAGGTGTATGGTTAACCTGTCATGTTATTTTAGGCAACATTGAACCAAATATGCCTTCACTTCACACCATGAGTCTTGGGGTTCCAAATTAGGATAACAGTTAACCTCAATGCCCTGTGCCCATTTGCTAAGACAATGTTTCAAACACACCACAAAGTATTATTTTGTAATTTAGCTATGGTATCAAATGAACCCCCAGATCCAATGGTGTACAAAGGAGTTGAAGATAGGTGCAATGTGAGTGGTTATATTAGATTCCTATTGCTGTCCTAACAAATCATCACAGACTTGGCCATTTAAAACAACACAAGCTTTTTAGTTTACAGTTCTGGAGATCAGAGAACAAAATGCGTCTCAGTGGGCTAAAATCAAAGTTTCAGCAGGGTCGTGTTCCTTCTCAAGGCTCCATGGGAGAGTCAGTTTTCTTGTTTTTTCTGGCTTTGAGAGGCTGCCAACATTTTTTGGCTTGTGGCCTCTTTCCCTCTTCAAAGTCCACAATGGCCAATTGGATAATCTTACAGTGAATCACTCTGACATACTCTACTCTTTCACTATAAAACTCTTGTGATTACACTGGGCCCAGTTGGATAATTCAGGATAATCTCTTTATCTCAAGGTCACTTAATTAGGAATCTTAATTTCATCTGAAACCTTTATTCTCCATTGTCATATAACCTAACATATTCACAGGTTTCGAGGATTGGAATGTGGACATCATTTGAAGGGGGTCTATCACAAATGGTAAAACACAAAATAAGTCCCTAACTCACTTAACTGCCAAGGAAGATTTTCCTGGTCAGTGGTTGTTCTTCCACTTGGGGATTCAGGGTACCAGGAGTCCATCATTTTTTGACACCCGCATTATCAGTGTGCAGTTTCCAATTTTGCTGTGCTTGGCACAGAAGTAAGAAGAGTACTGAGACTAAGAGTTTACTGGAAGTAAAACGGGCTGTTTCTGGGCAGATTCATTGATTAGAACTCAGTCACATAAATGCAATTAACAAACTCCTATAGAGGCTTGGATATTAATCTCAATCTTTACCCTAAGAGAACAGCACAAATTTAAGTGAGCAGCAGGTTAGACTGTGTCACACCAGGGACAGTATTTATGTGGACAGCTAGAAGCCACCAGGAGAGCACAACATAGTGCAAAATATTACTTTAGTAAAATCAATGCTTCTTAAGATATCGCCATTTTAATTTTACATTGCAATGCAACGGGAGAAGGTCATGCAGATATTTTATTTTAACCCTGCAAAGGCTCAAAGCTTTCTTCATGACAAAGTCCTTGGGAGAATTATTGAATATAAAGATGAGTTAATTTCCCTTTCATTGAACCCTGTTTTTTTTTCTGAGTAAGCTCACTATTTCAGCTATGATATGAAGCCAATCAGTCACATGATATCTAGTGGCTATTTTTAAATTAAAAAAAAAGATCATTTTAATATGTATCTTCAAGTTATGAAAAATGTGAGAAACAAATTGCATTTTGAAAATAGTTATTTGGAAATGTTTTCATTGTATGTGATTTTGTTACCAAAAATGACATGTGAAACCACAAAATTTCTCATATTTTCACACTAAGTAACTTGGAAACATAATTTGCTAACTTGTTGAAAATGCTCCTAATTAAAAATATAATAAAATATTTTTATTAACATTTTTGTTAAAACATTTTTAAAAATAAACCATTTTGATTAGTTTGCAATGAGGTAGCATAATCATCATAATAATGCACTACTAAATTTTATTAGAAGTTTGCATAATTGGTGAATGAGATTTAAAAAGTCTTTGGAAGTACCAGATTTTCTTTTTGGGGTTAAGAACCAGTAAAGAGAAAGATATGCAACAGTTTGCAAAAACAAATATAATGTGCACCTTAAAATTTAAATTTGGTAGCAATTCCATCATGCATGCCTTTCATTTATAGCTGCATAACTTCGTGATGTTTCTTCTTCTGATGACAGCCACTAATTTTAATCAGTGGAATAAAGCAAACTTAGAACCAAACCTTTAATTTGCTGCCTCACAAAGTGTTAAAGAAAGATATTAAAATATAATGAGGTATGTTCAATCATGCTGTGTTAGGATGTAATAATAATAATAATAAGAGAAATAAAGGATCTTGTACAATTAGTAAGTATAATAGATTTAAAAGTATATTGAATATTGTTCATTTCACTATTTTTTGAAAATGCTTTTTTGTTTTATTTCTACAAATCACATAATAAATTACCATTGTGTGCATGAATAATTTTAAATTAATTACTAAACAAGCTATATAAATTTTAAATTGTATGAATAAATAAACAAGATTTTTATCAAAACAGATTCTCCAATAAAATGTCCTGAGTTCGTGGGTCCACTCTCCTCCGTGAGTTCCCTGCACCTGTCTCTCCCTCCCCATGTATCTTTGGTTTCAGGATTCTCTCGTTCTGAAAGTTTATAGTCTTCAAGCGCACTATGACTGAGACCTTATTTCAACCCGTTCTTCTGCCATGGCATCCTTCCTTTCTTCTCCAAAGATTAAATACTTCTTACTTTAAAAAGAAGGTCAGTGTGGGTGACCTTGCACACCCCCCATATACCTTCTTTCTACCCTGAAGAGTTTTCATCTCCACAACCATTCCCTTCAAACCTCAGGCTGTGAGTCCTTGCATGACAATGAGCAGCTAAGTTGTCTTTAAACCCCCTAACCTACCCCAGCCTGTGGCTCTTAGAAAGTTGCTCAAAATGTATTTAAATGGATGGGGGGGAAATAAAAATAACAAAAGCAAGAAATCCCGCTTATTGACTTCCTGCTGTAATCCAGGAACTGGATTATATGACTTACATATCCACTCATCAGTTTAATCCTCAATCTATCCTGATGAGGAAACATCTGAGAAGTTAAATTACTGCCCTATGATTAAAGGGTTAGTAAGTGTCAGAGAGAGCAAACAAAGCCATGCCAAGTTTCCTCCTTGTGCTTTATGCTACTCTACCGGTGCTTCATTCTAATGTTTGGTGATGTCATATTTAATTGAAAACTGAGATAAAGCATCTAGTTTCTGCACTTTTACAAATACCTTGGTCTATTGTAAAAATATAGAAGGCATGTGAGATGGAACCCACTCTCCCTGCATTGGAAGCACAGAGTCTTAACCACTGGACCACCAGGGAAGTCCCTAGAAGACATTTATGTTTAAAAAATAGATTATAGTTTTATCAGCCAGTTTCAAACACATAAAAGATATGTTTTTAAAAATATTTATTCAGTATTTTTGAGTTGTTTCTTTTTGGTAGACTTAACTAATAAGCAACTCTAGCAGGGGAACACTTCCAATCCAAACTGTAGTGGGATCATCTCTTTCCTGCTCCTGGAAATATTCTGACAATATCATCTCCTCATCTGAGAGTCTCCTTCTCATAGGCTGAAAGTTTCCCCTGTCCAGGTCTTCTGATCGTAGGTAGCCTAAGAAATGGCATCTATTTTCCAACTGATAATCCTTCAGGGAATATTTCTAAAAGCAACATGCCCACCATTCTATGGATTAAGACATGTTGGGCATCTTGCCATTAATCAGTTAATTAGAACTAACAGCACCATTTCTCCTCCCCATCTCTCCTGAGGTGCAAAGCAAAGCTGCTCAGTCTCTGTTCCCAGGGGTCCTTGCTGGGTTTGCACCAGCCAAGGAGGCAAGCCCGAGCATCCTGTGCTTTCACACTCTTCTCTCCCACCCAGAGAGCATGTAAGGGAGGTGACTCTCAGTGCGTTTACAGATTCTATCCTACACTCAAAAACTAAGCCAACAACATATAATATTTATCACTTAAATAATAATAACTGATTCATCAACTTAATTACCTAGTTATTTATTGAAGTTTTATTACATATTAAGTTCTATGCCAGGAACTAGGACTTAACAGATGAAGAAGACATAGTCCCTCCTTTCAAAAGTGTACAGACGAATAGAAAACTAGACAAGTAGGCAATGCCTTGTTAAAGTGTGGTTACAGGGTTTCCCTGGTAGCACAGTGGTTAGGAATCCGCCTGCCAATTCAGGGGACACGGGTTCGAGCCCTGGTCCAGGAAGATCCCACATGCCGCGGAGCAACTAAGCCCGTGTGCCACAGCTACTGAGCCTGCGTGCTGCAACTACTGAGGCCCGCCTGCCTAGAGCCCGTGCTCCGCAACAAGAGAAGCCACCACAGTGACAAGCCCGCGCACCACAACAAAGAATAGCCCCCACTCACCGCAACTAGAGAAAGGCGGTGCAACCATGAAGACCCAACGCAGCCAAAAATAAAGTCAATCAATAAATAAATTTATGTTTTAAAAAAAGTGTGGTTACAATCACAGAAGTGCTGGGAGGTTGTGAAGAGGGAGATTGCTACAAACTGCAAAATTAGGGAAGAGTTTACAGACACTGAAGATGAGAAGTGCACAGTAAAGGTAAAGGAAAGGAAATCCCATCAAAGTTCAGAGGCTGAAAGAACATGGCATGTTTAGAAACACCTTATTTGCTCCAATACAGAAGCTGCAGAAAATGCACAATAGGTGTCTAGCAGGAGGTAAGGTGGGAGAAATAGGGAGAGGTATAATCAGAAAGAGAATGGATATCATTCTTTAAAATGTTGACTGCTTCCCTCTGGGCAAGCAGCATCACTGTAGAATGCAAAGAATTGGGATCATGCAATTACCTTCAAATTTAGAAGGATATCTTTTGAGAGTGGAGGCAGAGGTGAATTGCCACAGTCCAGCTGGACAATTTTTCAGACCTGAATCAACACAGCAGAAGTGAGGATAGAGAGGGAGGAGGCAGACAGGAAGAGCCTTGACAGGACCTAATAGTTTCTTGGTTATGTTATTGAACCCGGACTCGGGTCTGCTCTCCTGATGTGCAGTAAAGCCAACCTACTGCCACTGGGTTTTGAAGGAAAGTATAGCATGCGTTGCAGGTGCCAAGCAGGGAGAACGGGTAGCTCGTGCTCAAAGACACAAACTCCCCAATGGCTTTCAGGGAAGGGATTTTAAAAGCAAAGTGAGGGAGAGGGCTTCAGGGAAGGGATTTTAAAAGCAAAGTGAGGGAGGGGGCTTCAGGGTGTGTGATCAGCTCGTGCTCACTTCTTGGATTGGCTGGCATCAAGGTGAAGTTTCGAGCATCTTCAGCCTCCTGGCTCCAACCGGTCTGTGGTCTACATGCTTGGAGTCAGCAGTTTTCATCTGATGGGAGTCTGGTTTCTGAAAAAACAACTTAAGACTGGGTATCAGACACTGTTATCTATGTCCTTCAGGGAGGAACTAAAGTTCTGTGACTCAGCAATATGGCTCATCCATTGTTTATGTTGTTACCAGTTCCATTGGCCCAACTGCTATTCTTTGTTTCTACATGTTGGCATTCTTCTAATCATCGACCCTTGAGCCAGCCTTTTTGAGACTCAGGGGAGGCATAAGGGACTAAAGCAAAGTCTTTTACTTCAAGAGTGGTTAAGAATCCGCCTGCCAACGCAAGGGACGTGGGTTCCATACCTGGTCTGGAAGATCCCACAGGAGAGAGGGGCTTACATACTCAAGAGGGTTCCCCAAGCGTCCTGCTGGGTTTCAATCCCCCCTTTTCTTGGTTACTCCTCAGTCCTGAGGGGAACAGGGCAGGACAAGAAAGGGGGAAAATGTTTTGGATAGAGAGGTTAATCACAAACTCAGCAGGGAAACTCGGTTTCAGTTATAGAAAAGAAAACTTTATATAATAAAAAAGGTCTAAAAAATAACGCATAGGATTCCTGCTTGATTGAAGGGGTTGGATTGATTCACCAATGATGAAAAAGGACGAAAGTTGTGGGATGGAGTGGGCATGCTGGGGAAAATGATGTTGAGTACAGATTTGGCCATGGGAAAATTGAGGTGCTTATGGAGCCTCCAGGTAGAGATTTGTAATTGAAGTTTGCTATATGGGACTGAGCCTGAGAAAAGAGATCTGAACTAGACATACATGGGTTACTAACTGGTGGTTGTAATTGCTAAACTGTCTTCAAGAATGGTGACTGGTTATACTTAGGTTTTCATGTCACTTTAACACAACGGACTATGCATGTTTTGGAGGGCCCTTCAGTGCTCTTCCATCCCATCAATCACCTGTGGCAGTCAGGCCGCTCATCCCAAGGCTACTGTTCTCTCTTCCCCAAAGTCCCTTCTCTCACATGGATCAGTCTGGTAAACACATCTGCCTGATTCTTTCAATTACCTCTTTCCTCCTGCTTTCCTGGCCCAATGAGACAGCCCCCAGCTGTCAGGAACAAATCCATAGCCTATCTTATTTCCTTGTCTTTTTAGAAAAGTCTCCTGGGATCTCTCAGAAATTGTGACTAGTGAAGAAAAGGAAGAGGTTTCTTTTAAGACTCTGTCTTTTGAGTTTATCATTTTTAATTGTATTTTCCACTTCTTACCAGGCATGGATCATGCAGGGGGTGGAAGAGTCAAGGACGTACACATCAGTCTTGACAATGCCTGCAACAGCGGTGGTCTATTTCCACAGAGAGCCAGCCTTTAATTTCACTTAACTGGGGCCCAATTACCCCTACAGAGGAGAGTAGCCCACTTGAAAAGTTATCCCAGGAGCAGACAGGCTTCATTCAGACTGTCGTGGTGGAGCTTCCTACACAGAGGCAAGCAGCCCTGATCATTAACGTCTTTCAGACAAGCAGCTTACCCCATGTGACTCATGAATGGATGAGGATTAATCACCTCTTCCTGACACTTGGTCTTTGGACCACTCCAACCCAAAATAACCATTTAGTCTGCTTTTTAGCTCATCAATAATTAACAATTCCTGTCAAGTTATGTATAAAGAAAAAACAAGGATTACATACAAATCAAAGCAGAACTGTGCCCTTCAGTGTGATTCTGATTACAGATTCCTCCTTGGGAGAGAAAGGCAGAAGAACAGGATATGAGTTGACTGTTAAGGTTAAAAGGAACATGCGTACTGTTCAAACTCCAGTCTAAGGAAGCTGAAAACCAAAAGCTGAATTTTAAAAATTGATTTGAAACATACATAAGTGTTTCAGTTGAAATTATGTTTTTCACTCTGCAAAATGCTTAGCCTTACAAATTCCTTAGTAAGTAAATTTTCCAAAAATGCATTTATGGGACTTCCCTGGTGGCTCAGTGGTTAAGAATCTGCCTGCCAACGCAGGGAACACGGGTTCCATACCTGGTCTGGGAAGATCCAACATGCCATGGAGCAACTAAGCCTGTGTGCCACAACTACTGAGCCTACACTCTAGAGCCCATGAGCCACAACTACTGAAGCTTGCGCACCACAATGAAGACCCAACAAATCCAAAAATAAATAAATTAATTAATTAATTAAAAATGCATTTATTTGTATTAGAAATTTGAAAATCTCACAGAAAGAAGGACAAAGATTATTGATTGACCCAACTACCCATCCGGTCCATTTTCCTCTCCATACACAGGCCAAAAGATTACCCTTGATCAGTATATATTTGAATATATCTCATGCTGGGAAATTTGTTACTGATAAGATCAGTACATCTTTGATACTTTCGGCTCTTAGAGATATCTTCTTTCTATGTAACTTCAATCTGTACATGTACATTCCACATACTAGTCATTTCTATTACTTTATAAACACAGAATAATTTTTTGAAATTCAAATATGGTATTATACACATTAAACTTTTTAATAAACTTAGGAATATGAAGGTGTTTTCCATGAATTCTATCACATTTTGTCATGTTCTTTTAAGACACACAGGATTTTGACCTGTAAGAGTAACATCCAGAAGACATTCAATTATTATTGGAAAGTCTAGAAAAACACAGAAGTATATTAGATATAAATAATAATGCATAGAAAAGTAAACAAACAAAAAGAAAATTTGACTCTGAATTGGAGAAAGTAAGGTGTTACATATATGAGAGAGGAAAACCTCTCTCATTTATGTAGCAAGTAAGTTAGTAATTACTTCTTCATGATGATGTGAAGAAAAAGGAAAGACTCTGAAAGTTTATTTCCACAAGATAAAGCTAGGTAAGAGGATTTCATTTAAGGTAATACCATTTAATATTCTGCTTAATATGCACCCATTATTTTAAAGTGATTTGCATACATTAACTCATTTAATCTTCAGAGTAAGCCCATAAGGCAGGTACTGTTATTACACCCTTTTACAGATAAGGAAAATGAGACACATGGATGTTAATAATTTGTCCAAGGTTATACAGCAGATGAATGACAAAGTAGGTCTTCAGCCCTGACATTTCCCCTTAAAAGTCCATGCTCTTAATTACTATGAGTCAATGAGACTGACTCACTGAGTCAGGAGCAGTTGCCGTCTCCTGATCATTAGGAAAGATGTTATCAAAGAAGTGGGATGGATTGTGCTCTTGAAGTCTAGACACAACAGTGTTGAAGGATCCTGGACAAAAATCCCTGCAAGATTAGAACAGGAGGAGTTCATAATTCAGATAAAGGCAGCATTTACTGTCCAAAACAGGGCATTTTTGAGAGTGAATAGGGCAAACTGAAAATTAATTTAGAACAAAAGAATAAATAACTTTTCACAGCAAATCAGGATAAATGAATATAAAACCTTTTCCTATAATTCATATATTATGGAGCAAGACCCTATCAAATAAATTAAAATTTTAGATGTCGAGAAGAATTAGGATTAGGGAGTAGATGTCTTTCTCTTGGATGTGTTTCTTTTTTCCTCGGTCATTTATCTTCTGTAAACCAGTAACATTTACCTTACATCAGCTCATGCATTAGAAAAAGGGCATATCAACATTGAAATAGAGTAGGCTGGCATAAACTCGGAAATGTCCTTGCCATCACAAAGACAGCTGATTTTTCTATGAAGCAGATTTTTAGATGATTTTAAACATTACTGTGGCTGTATCCTTGAGTCATTTATCCTCTCACAATCTATCCTGTCATTTTGAACATCCATCTATCTATTCATTCACATCCAATTTAAGATTTTTCTCCCACTAGAGTCCCAGGAATTCTGCTTTGCCAAGCACAGTTTTCACCATTATACGGGAAGATTTCCTACACATTTCCCCAACATAGTCATTAAATAATAGGAATAGGAATATTGTTAGTCATCTGGTGGTTCCTTTTAAGTCATTCGTTATATTTAAAACAATAAAAAACAACTTCAAGACAAGTTTCTGTGGATTTTAGGATGATTCATAAAAATGAACAATTAAGAGAATTTTAGAATGATTAGGGTACATGTCAAATGTTAAGAAGAAAATACATTGTTCTCTCATATTTTCCTCTTCAAATCTCTCAAATTGATTCTGGATTGATCATCAGGTGTTTCTTTTGGTTTTGGGTCTTCACTAGTTTTGGTTCATTTTATTCAAGATAATACATTTTACAATCCCAACAGGAGCACTGCATGCTTTCAAAGGAGAAGGATGAAGTCCACGTGACCTGGAACCCAAAGGAAGAAAAGGTAAATGGGGGAGGCCCCAAACCAGACGGCAATGCTGCCTTTTTCTGCTTAGCATATGCAGAGGGTAAATATATATATATTTATATTGCATTTGTATCTCCTTTATTCTAAACCAAGAATCCTGGTTCTTAAAAACACAGAATTAGAATTAGAATATCTCATAATTATTACAAAAGTCTCAGAATAACAATAATAACAACAATACCATCATCAATTATGATTACTGACAACAGCTAAATTTTTAAATCTCTATATTTTTTCCCTCCCCCCAATTTTTCTTGCTGTATTTGTGTATCAGATCATATAACAATATATAAGGAGGAGCTTCAAGATGGTGGAAGCGTAAGACATGGAGATCACCTTCCTCCCCACAAATACATCAGAAATACATCTACATGTGGAACAACTCCTACAGAACACCTACTGAACGCTGGCAGAAGACCTCAGACTTCCCAAAAGGCAAGAAACTCCCCACGTACCTGGGTAGGGCAGAAGAAAAAAGAAAAAACAGAGACAAAGAATAGGGATGGGACCTGCACCAGTGGGAGGGAGCTGTGAAGGAGGAAAGGTCTCCACACACTAGGAGCCCCTTCGCGGGCGGAGACTGCGGGTGGCGGAGGGGAAGCTTCGGAGCCGCGGAGGAGAGCGCAGCCACAGGGGTGCAGAGGGCAAAGCGGAGAGACTCCCGCACAGAGGATCGGCGCCGAGCAGCACTCACCAGCCCGAGAGGCTCGTCTGCTCAGCCGCCGGGGCGGGCGGGGCTGGGAGCTGAGGCTCGGGCTTCGGTCGGATCGCAGGGAGAGGACTGGGGTTGGCGGCGTGAACACAGCCTGAAGGGGTTAGCGCACCACAGCTGGCCGGGAGGGAGTCCGGGAAAAAGTCTGCCGAAGAGGCAAGAGACTTTTTCTTCCCTCTTTGTTTCCTGGTGCGCGAGGAGAGGGGATTCAGAGCGCCGCCTAAACGAGCTCCAGAGACGGGCGCGAGCCGCGGCTATCAGCGCGGACCCCAGAGACGGGCATGAGACGCTAAGGCTGCTGCTGCCGCCACCAAGAAGCCTGTGTGCGAGCACAGGTCACTCTCACACCGCCCCTCCTGGGAGCCGGTGCAGCCCGCCACGGACAGGCTCCCGTGATCTGGGGACAACTTCCCCGGGAGAGCGCACGGCGCGCCTCGGGCTGGTGCAACGTCACGACGCCTCTGCCGCCGCAGGCTCGCCCCACATCCGTACCGCTCCCTCCCCCCGCCTGAGTGAGCCAGAGCCCCCGAAGCAGCTGCTCCTTTAACCCCGTCCTGTCTGAGCGAAAAACAGACGCCCTCAGGCGACCTACACGCAGAGGCGGGGCCAAACCCAAAGCTGAACCCCGGGAGCTGTGCGAACAAAGAAGAGAAAGGGAAATCTCTCCCAGCAGCCTCAGAAGCAGCGGATTAAAACTCCACAAACAACTTGATGTGCCTGCATCTGTGGAATACCTGAATAGACAACCAATCATCCCAAATTGAGGAGATGGACTTTGGGAACAACGACATATATATTTTTTCCCCTTTCTCTCTTTCTGTGAGTGTGTATGTGTATGCTTCTGTGTGTCATTTTGTCTGCATAGCTTTGCTTTTACCATTTGTCTTAGGGTTCTGTCTGTCTTTTTTTTTTATTACTTAAAAAAACTTTTTTCTTAATAATTATTTTTACTTTTTATTTTAATAACGTTATTTTATTTTACTTTTATTTTATTTTATCTTCTTCTTTCTTTCTTTCTTTTTTTTCTCCCTTTTATTTGGAGCCGTGTGGAGGACAGGCTTTTGGTGCTCCAGCCAGGTGTCAGGCCTGTGCCTGTGAGGTGGGAGAGCCAAGTTCAGGACACTGGTCCACAAGAGACATCCCAGCTCCACATAATATCAAACAGCAAAAATCTCCCAGAGATCTCCATCTCAACACCAAGACCCAGCTCCACTCAACGACCAGCAAGCTACAGTGCTGGACACCCTATGCCAAACAACTAGGAAGACAGGAACACAACCCCATCCATTAGCACAGAGGCTGCCTAAAATCATAATAAGGCCAAAGACACCACAAAACACACCACCAGACGTGGACCTGCCCACCAGAAAAACAAGATGCAGCCTCACCGACCAGAACACAGGCACTAGTCCCCTCCACCAGGAAGCCTACACAACCCACTGAACCAACCTTAGCCACTGCGGAAAGACACCAAAAACAATGGGAACTACAAACCTGCAGCCTGTGAAAAGGAGACCCCAAACACAGTAAGTTAAGCAAAATGAGAAGACAGAGAAACACACAGCAGATGAAGGAGCAAGTCAAAAACCCACCAGACCTAACAAATGAAGAGGAAATAGGCAGTCTACCTGAAAAAGAATTCAGAATAATGATAGTAAAGATGATCCAAAATCTTGGAAATAGAATAGATTAAATAAAAGAAAAGTTTAACAAGGACCTAGAAGAACTAAAGAGCAAACAGAGATGAACAACACAATAAATGAAATTAAAAATTCTCTAGAAGGGATCAATAGCAGAATAGCTGAGGCAGAAGAATGGATAAGCAACCTGGAAGATAAAATAGTGGAAATAACTACTGCAGAGCAGAATAAAGAAAAAAGAATGAAAAGAATTGAGGACAGTTTCAGAGACTTCTGGGACAACATTTAACACACCAGCATTCGAATTATAGGGGTCCCAGAGAAAAAGAAAGGGACTGAGAAAATATTTGAAGAGATTATAGTTGAAAACTTCCCTAATATGGGAAAGGAAATAATCAAGTCCAGGAAGCACTGAGAGTCCCATACAGGATAAATCCAAGGAGAAACACGCCAAGACACATATTAATCAAACTATCAAAAATTAAATACATAGAAAAAATATTAAAAGCAGCAAGGGAAAAACAAGTAACACATAAGGGAATCCCCATAAGGTTAACAGCTAATCTTGCAACAGAAACTCTGCAAGCCAGAAGGGAGGGGCAGAACATATTTAAAGTGATGAAAGAGAAAAACCTACAACCAAGATTACTCTACCCAGCAAGGATCTCATTCAGATTTGACAGAGAATTTAAAAGCTTTACAGACAAGTAAAAGCTAAGAGAATTCAGCACCACCAAACCAGCTTTACAACAAATGCCAAAGGAACTTCTCTAGGCAGGAAACACAAGAGAAGGAAAAGACCTACAATAATAAACCCAAAACAATTAAGAAAATGGTAATAGGAACATACAAATGGATAATTACTTTAATGTAAATGGACTAAATGCTCCAACTAAAAGACATAGACTGGCTGAATGGATACAAAAACAAGACCTGTATATATGCTGTCTATAAGAGACCCACTTCAGCCCTAGGGACACATACAGACTGAAAGTGAAGGGATGGAAAAAGATATTCCATGCAAATGGAAATCAAAAGAGAGCTGGAGTAGCAATTCTCATATCAGACAAAATAGACTTTAAAACAAAGACTATTACAAGAGACAAAGAAGGACACTACATAATGATCAAGGGATCAATCCAAGAAGAAGATATAACAATTGTAAATATTTATGCACCCAACACAGGAGCACCTCAATACATAAGACAAATACTAATAGCCATAAAAGGGGAAATTGACAGTAACACAATCATAGTAGGAGACTTTAACACCCCACTTTCACCAATGGACAGATCATCCAAACTGAAAATAAATAAGGAAACACAAGCTTTAAATGATACATTAAACAAGATGGACTTAATTGATATTTATAGCACATTCTATCCAAAAGCAACAGAATACACATTCTTCTCAAGTGCTCATGGAACATTCTCCAGGATAGATCATATCTTGGGTCACAAATCAAGCCTTGGTAAATTTAAGGAAATTGAAATCATATCAAGTGTCTTTTCTGACCACAACGCTATGAGACTAGATATCAATTACAGGAAAAAATCTGTAAGAAATACAAACACATGGAGGTTAAACAAGACACTACTTAATATCCAAGAGATCACTGAAGAAATCAAAGAGGAAATCAAAAAATACCTAGAAACAAATGACAATGAAAACACAATGACCCAAAACCTATGGAATGCAGCAAAAGCAGTTCTAAGAGGGAACTTTATAGCTATAAAAGCCTACCTTAAGAAACAAGAAACATCTCAAATAAACAACCTAAACTTACACCTAAAGCAATTAGAGAAAGAAGAACTAAAAAACCCCAAAGTTAGCAGAAGGAAAGAAATCATGAAGATCAGATCAGAAATAAATGAAAAAGAAATAAAGGAAACGATAGCAAAGATCGATAAAACAAAAGCTGGTTCTTTGAGAAGATAAACAAAATTGATAAACCATTAGCCAGACTCATCAAGAAAAAAAGGGAGAAGACTCAAATCAATAGAATTAGAAATGAAAAAGGAAAAGTAACAACTGACACTGCAGAAATACAAAGGATCATGAGAGATTACTACAAGCAACTCTATGCCACTAAAATGGACAACCTGGAAGAAATGGACAAATTCTTAGAAATGCACAACCTTCCAAGACTGAACCAGGAAGAAAAAGAAAATATAAACAGACTAATCACAAGCACTGAAATTGAAACTGTGATTAAAAATATTCCAACAAACAAAAGCCCAGGACCAGATGGCTTCACAGGCGAATTCTATCAAACATTTAGAGAAGAGCTAACACATATCTTTCTCAAACTCTTCCAAAATAATAGCAGAGGGATGAACACTCCCAAACTCATTCTATGAGGCCACCATCACTCTGCTACCAAAACCAGACAAAGATGTCACAAAGAAAGGAAACTACAGGCCAATATCACTGATGAACATTGATGCAAAAATCCTCAACAAAATACTAGCAAACAGAATCCAACAGCACATTAAAAGGATCATACATTATGATCAAGTGGGGTTTATCCCAGGAATGCAAGCATTCTTCAATATATGCAAATCAATCAATGTGACACACCATATTAACAAATTGAAAGAGAAAAACCATATGATCATCTCGATAGATGCAGAGAACGCTTTTGACAAAATTCAACACCCATTTATGATAAAAACCTTCCAGAAAGTAGGCATAGAGGGAACTTTCCTCAACATAGTAAAGGCTATATATGACAAACCCACAGCCAACATCATCCTCAATGGTGAAAAACTGAAACCATTTCCACTAAGATCAGGAACAAGACAAGGTTGCCCACTCTCACCACTATTATTCAACATAGTTTTGGAAGTTTTAGCCACAGCAATCAGAGAAGCAAAAGAAATAAAAGGAATCCAAATTGGAAAAGAAGAAGTAAAGCTGTCACTGTTTGCAGATGACATGATACTATACTATACTATACTATATAGATACTATACTATACTATACTATACCATACCATACTATACTATACTATACTATACTATACTATACTATACTATACTATACTATATAGATACTATAGAGAATCCTAAAGATGCTACCAGAAAACTACTAGAGCTTATCAATGTATTTGGTAAAGTAGCAGGATACAAAATTAATGCACAGAACTCTCTTGCATTCCTATACACTGATGATGAAAAATCTGAAAGTGAAATTAAAAAAACACACCCATTTACCATTGCAACCAAAAGAATAAAATATCTAGGAATAAACCTACCTAAGGAGAAAAAAGACCTGTATACAGAAAATTATAAGACACTGATGAAAGAAATTAAAGATGATACAAATAGATGGAGAGATATACCATATTCTTGGATTGGAAAATCAACATTGTGAGAATTACTCTACTACCCAAAGCAATGTACAGATTCAATGCAATCCCTTTCAAACTACACTGGCATGTTTCACAGAACTAGAACAAAAAACATTTCACAATTTGTATGGAAACACAAAAGACCCCGTATAGCCAAACAAACTTGACAAAGAAAAACGGAGCTGGAGGAATCAGGCTCCCTGACTTCCAACTATACTACAAAGCTACAGTAATCAAGACAGTATGGTACTGGCACAAAAACAGAAATATAGATCAATGGAACAGGATGGAAAGCCCAGAGATAAACCCACGCTCATATGTTCACCTTATCTTTGATAAAGGAGGCAAGAATATACAGTGGAGAAAAGACACTCTCTTCAATAATTGGTGCTTGGAAAACTGGACAGCTACATGTAAAATAATGAAATTAGAACACTCCCTAACACCATACACAAAAATAAACTCAAAATGGATTAAAGACCTAAATGTAAGGCCAGACTCCATCGAACTCTTAGAGGAAATCATAGGCAGAACACTCTATGACATAAATCAGAGGAAGATCCTTTTTGACCCACCTCCTAGAGAAATGGAAATAAAAAGAAAAATAAACAAATGGAACCTAATGAAACTTAAAAGCTTTTGCACAGCAAAGGAAACCATAAACAAGATGAAAAGACAACCCTCAGAATGGGAGAAAATATTTGCTAATGAAGCAACTGACAAAGGATTAATCTCCAAAACATCCAAGCAACTCATGCAGCTCAATATCAAAAAAACAAAAAACCCAATCCAAAATGGGCAGAAGACCTAAATAGACATTTCTCCAAAGGAGATATACAGATTGCCAACAAACACATGGAAGAATGCTCAACATCATTAAGCATTAGAGAAATGCAAATCAAAACTACAATGAGATATCATCTCACACTGGTCAGAATGGCCATCATCAAAAAATCTACAAACAATAAATGTTTGAGAGGGTGTGGAGAAAGGGAACCCTCTTGCCCTGTTGGTGGGAATATAAATTGATACAGCCACTATGGAGAACAGTATGGAGGGTCCTTAAAAAACTAAAAATAAAACTACCATACGACCCAGCAATCTCACTCCTGGGCATATACCTGGAGAAAACCATAATTCAAAAAGAGTCATGTATCTAAATGTTCATTGCAGCTCTATTTACAATAGCCAGGACATGGAAGCAACCTAAGTGTCCATCAACAGATGAATGGATAAAGAAGAGGTGGCACATATATACAATGGAATATTACTCAGCCATAAAAAGGAACAAAAGTGAGTTATTTGTAGTGAGGTGGATGGACCTAAAGACTGTCATACAGAGTGAAGTAAGTCAGAAAGAGAAAAACAAATACCGTATGCTAACACATATATATGGGATCAAAAAAAAAAAAAAAAGGTCAGAAGAACCTAGGGACAAGATGGGAATAAAGATGCAGACCTACTAGAGAATGGACTTGAGGACACAGGGAGGGGGAAGGGCAAGCTGGGACAAAGTGAGAGAGTGGCATGGACATATGTACACTACCAAACGTAAAATAGATAGCTAGTGGGAAGCAGCCGAAGAGCACAGGGAGATCAGCTTGGGGCTTTGTGACCACCTAGAGGGGTGGGATAAGGAGGGTGGGAGGTAGGGAGATGCAAGAGGGAAGAGATATGGGAACATATGTATATGTATAACTGATTCACTTTGTTATAAAGCAGAAACTAACACACCATTGTAAAGCAATTATACTCCAATAAAGATGTTAAAAAAATTTTTTTTAAATTAAAAAAACAATATATATACTGTAATCTGTCCTTTTTAACCCTCATTTAGTTTTAGTTTGTAGAGGGTAACTATTGAGAAGAGAATCATTATAAGGACAACAGGGGATTCTAGATATGCATTCTGGTTACAAGTCCTTCACCAGATATGTCATTTGCAAGTATTTTCTCCCAATCTGTAGCTTGTCTTTTCATTCTCTTAACAATACCTTTCAGAGAAAACATTTCTAATTTTGATGGAGTCCAACTGATCAATGTGTTCTTTTATAGACCAGGCTTTTCCTGCAATGCTTAAGAACTCATACCCTTTGTTTTATTCAAAAACTTTATAGTTTTAAACATGGATATTTCAAAACCATGTGTTGAAAAGACTACCCTTTATCCACTGAATTGCTTTTGAAACTTTATTAAATACCAACTGAGCATACTTGTGGCCAGACTCTATTCTTTTTCACTAGCCCACGTGAGTATAACTTTGTTAATGTCACACTAATTTGAATACTCTGGTTTTACAAAAACTTAAAACCAAGTAGTTTGTGACTGCTTCAAATTTATGATTCTTTTTCAAAAATATTTTAGCCATTTTAGTTTCCTTATCTTTTATATAAATTTTAGAATCAGCTTGTATATATCAAAAAAAAAAGATATCCTGCTGGGATTTTTAATTGGTATTGCCTTAAATCTATAGGTCAATTTGGAAAGAATTAACATCTGAAATTATATTGAGAGTTTCAATCCAAATTCATGGTGAGTCTCTCCATTTATTTAGTTTTTCTTTGATTCCCTCCATTAATGTTTTAGAGTTTTAATCATATAAATCTTGTAACCATCTTTTTATTTTTTATATTACATATTCATTTATTAAATAAAAACAGGTTATAATAGAGCAATATATATTGCGATCCTATACAGTAAAAGGAGGAAATCTTTAAAATAGGTAATTGATTGAGATGTATCAATATTTTTTATTGAATTTTTGAATTTTATTTTATTTATTTTTTTATACAGCAGGTTCTTATTAGTTATCCATTTTATACATATTAGTGTATATATGTCAATCCCAATCTCCCAATTAATCACACAACCACCCCCCTGCCACTTTCCCCCTTGGTGTCCATACGCTTTTCTCTACATCTCTGTCTCTTATTTCAGCCCTGCAAACAGGTTCATCTGTACCATTTTTCTAGGTTCCACATATATGCATTTATATACGATATTATTTTTCCCTTTCTGACTTACTTCACTCAGTATGACAGTCTCTACATCCATCCACGTCTCCACAAATGACCCAGTTTTGTTCCTTTTAATGGCTAAGTAATATTCCATTGTATACATGTACCACATCTTCTTTATCCATTCGTCTGTTGATGAGCATTTAGGTTGCTTCCATGACCTGGCTATTGTAAATAGTGCTTCAATGAACATTGGGGTGCATGTGTCTTTTTTAATTATGGTTATCTCTGGGTAGATGCCCAGTAGTGGGATTGCTGGGTCATATGGTAATTCTATTTTTAGTTTTTAAGGAAACTCCATACTGTTCTCCATAGCGGCTATATCAATTTACATTGCCACCAACAGTGCAAGAGGGTTCCCTTTTCGTCACACCCTCTCCAGTATTTGTTGTTTGTAGATTTTCTGATGATATCCATTCTAACCGGTGTGAGATGTTACCTCATTGTAGTTTTGATTTGCACTTCTCTAATAATTAGCAATGTTGAGAACCTTTATATGTGCTTCTTGGCCATCTGTATGTCTTCTTTGGAGAAATGTCTATTTAAGTCTACTGCCCATTTTTTTATTAGGTTTTTTGTTTTTTTTAATATTGAGCTGCATAAGCTGTTTATATATTTTGGAGATTAATCCCTTGTCCATTGATTCATTTGCAAATATTTTCTCCCATTCTGAGGTCTGTCTTTTCCTTTTCTTTGTAGTTTCCTTTGCTTTACAAAAGCTTTTAAGTTTCATTAGGTCCCATTTGTTTATTTTTCTTTTTATTTCCATTACTCTAGGAGGGGGATCAAAAAAGATCTTGCTGTGATTTATGTCAAAGAGTATTCTTCCTATGTTTTCCTCTAAGAGTTTTATAGTGTCCAGTCTTATATTTAGGTCTTTAATCCATTTTGAATTTATTTTTGAGTATGGTGTTAGGGAGTGTTCTAATTTCATTCTTTTACATGTAGCTGTCCAGTTTTCCCAGCACCACTTATTGAAGACACTGTCTTTTCTCCATTGTATATCCTTGCCTCCTTTGTCATAGATTAGTTGACCATAGGTGTGTGGGTTTATCTCTGGGCTTTCTATCCTGTTCCATTGATCTATATTTCTGTTTTAGTGCCAGTATCATATTGACTTGATTACTGTAGCTTTGTAGCATAGTCTGAAGTCAGGGAGTCTTATTCCTCCCGCTCCTTTTTTTTCCCTCAAGACTGCTTCGGCTGTTTGGAGTCTTTTGTGTCTCCATACAAATTTTAAGATTTTTTGTTCTAGTTCTGTAAAAAATGCCCTTGGTAATTTGATAGGGATTGCATTGAATCTGTAGATTGCTTTGGGTAGTAGAGTCATTTTCACAATGTGGATTCTTCCAATCCAAGAACATAGTATATCTCTCCTCTGTTTGTATCATCTTTAATTTCTTTCATCAGTGTCTTGTAGTTTTCTGCATACAGGTCTTTTGTTTCCCTAAGTAGGTTTATTCCTAGGTATTTTATTCTTTTTGTTGCAATGGTAAATGGGTGTGTTTCCTTAATTTATCTTTCAGATTCTTCATCATTAGTGTATAGTAATGAAAGAGATTTCTGTGCATTAATTTTGTATCCTGCAACTTTACCAAATTCCTGATTAGCTCTAGTAGTTTTCTGGTGGCATCTTTAGGGTTCTCTATGTACAGTATCATGTCATCTGCAAACAGTGACAGTTTTACTTCTTCTTTTCCAATTTGTACTCCCTTTATTTCTGTTTCTTCTCTGATTGTGGTGGCTAGGGCTTCCAAAACTATGTTGAATAATAGTGGTGAGAGTGACAGCCTTGTCTTGTTCCTGATCTTAGAGGAAATGCTTTCTGTTTTTCACCATTGAAAATGATGTATGCTGTGGGTTTGTCATATATGGCCTTTATTATGTTGAGGTAGGTTCCCTCTATGCCCACTTTCTGGAGAGTTTTTATCATAAATGGGTGTTGGATTTTGTCATAAGCTTTTTCTACGTCTATTGAGATGATCATATGGTTTTTATTCTTCAATTTGTTAATAGAGAATATCACATTGATTGATTTACATATATTGAAGAATCCTTGCATCCGTCGGATAAATCCCACTTGATCATGGTGTATGATCCTTTTACTGTGCTGTTGGATTCTGTTTGCTAGTATTTTGTTGAGGATTTTTGCATCTATATTCATCAGTGATAATTGTCTGTAATTTTCTTTTTTTGTAGTATCCTTGTCTGGTTTTGGTATCAGGGTGATGTTGGCCTTATAAAATGAGTTTGAGAGTGTTCCTTCCTCTGAAATTTTTTGGAAGAGTTTGAGAAGGATGGGTGTTAGCTGTTTTCTAAATGTTTGATAGAATTCACCTGTGAAGCCATCTGGTCCTGGACTTTTGTTTGTTGGAAGATTTTTAATCACAGTTTCAATTCCATTGAAATTCCAATCACCTGTGATTGGTCTGTTCATATTTTCTATTTCTTCCTGGTTCAGCCTCAGAAGGTTATACCTTTCTAAGAATTTGTCCATTTCTTCCAGGTTGTCCATTTTATTGGCATAGAGTTGCTTGTAGTAGTCTCTTAGGATGCTTTGTATTTCTGCGGTGTCTGTTGTAAGTTCTCCTTTTTCATTTCTAATATTATTGATTTGAGTCCTCTCCCTCTTTTTCTTGATGAGCCTGGCTAATGGTTTATCAATTTTGTTTATCTTTTCAAAGAACCAGCTTTTAGTTTTATTGATCTTTGCTACTGTTTTCTTAGTTTCTATTTCATTTATTTATGCTCTGATCTTTATGATTTCTTTCCTTCTGCGAATTTTGGGTTTTGTTTGTTCCTTTTTCTCTAGTTCCTTTAGGTGTAAGGTTAGATTATTTATTTGAGATTTTTCTTGTTTCTTGAGGTAGACTTGTTTTGCTATAAACTTCCCTCTTAAAACTGCTTTTTCTGCATCCCTTAGGTTTTTGGATCATCGTGTTTTCATTGTAATTTGTCTCTAGGTATTTTTTTATTTCTTCTTTGATTTCTTCAGTGATCTCTTGGTTATTTAGTAACATAATGTTTAGCCTCCATGTGTTTGTGCTTTTTACATTTTTTTCCCTGTAATTGATTTCTAATCTCATAGTGTTGTGGTCAGAAAAGATGCTCAATATGATTTCAATTTTCTTAAATTTACTGAGGCTTTATTTGTGACCCAAGATGTGATCTATCCTGGAGTATGTTCCATGTGCACTTGAGAAGTGTAATCTGCTGTTTTTGGATGGAATGTCCTATAAATATCAATTAAAGCTATCTGGTCTGTTGTGTCATTCATAACTTGTGTTTCCTTATTAATTTTCTGTTTGGATGATCTGTCCACTGGTATAAGTGAGGTGTTAAAGTCCCCCACTATTATTGTGTTACTGTCAATTTCCTCTTTTATAGCTGTTAACATTTGCCTTATGTATTGAGGTGCTCCTATGTTGGGTGCATATATATTTATAATTGTTTTATCTTCTTCTTGGACTGATCCGTTGATTATTATGTAGTGTCCTTCCATGTCTCTTGTAACATTCTTTATTTTAAAGTCTATTTTATCTGATATGAGAATTGCTACTCCAGCTTTCTTTTGATTTCCTTTTGCATGAAATATCTTTTTCCATACCCTCACTTTCAGTCTGTATGTGTCCCTAAGTCTGAAGTGGGTCTCTTGTAGACAGCATATATATGGGTCTTGTTTTTGTATCCATTCAGCGAACCTGTGTCTTTTCATTGGAGCATTTAATCCATTCACGCTTAAGGTAATTATTGATATGTATGTTCCTATTACCATTTTCTTAATTGTTATGGGTTTGTTTTTGTAGGTCCTTTTCTTCTCTTGTGTTTCCCACTTAGATAAGTTCCTTTAGCATTTGTTGTACAGCTGTTTTGGTGTGTCTGACTTCCCTTAGCTTTTGCTTGTCTGTAAATCTTTTGATTTCTCCATTGAATCTGAATGAGATCCTTGCCGGGTAGAGTAATCTTGATTGTAGGTTCTTCCCTTTAATCACTTTAAATATATCATGCCACTCCCACTTTAAATATATCATGCCACTCCCTTCTGGCTTGTAGAGTTTCTGCTGAGAAATCAGCTGTTAACCTTATGGGAGTTCCCATGTATGTTATTTGTCATTTTTCCCTTGTTGCTTTGAATACTTTGTCTTAATTTTTGTCAGTTTGATTACTTTGTGTCTTGGCATGTTTCTCATTGGGTTTATCCTGCCTGTTAACTCTCTGTGCTTCCTGGACTTGGGTGGCTATTTCCTTTCCCATGTTAGGGAAGTTTTCAACTATTATCTCTTCAAATATTTTCTCGGGTTGTTTCTCTATTTCTTCGCCTTCTGGGACCCGTATAATGCGAATGTTGTTGAGTTTAATGTTGCCTCAGAAGTCTCTTAGGCTGTCTTCATTTGTTTTCATTCAGTTTTCTTTATTCTGTTCCATGGCAGCGAATTTCACCATTCTTTCTTCCAGGTCACTTATCCATTCTTCTGCCTCAGTTATTCTGCTATTGATTTCTCCTATTTTATTTTACATTTCAGTTATTGTATTGTTCATCTCTGTTTTTTTGTTCTTTAATTCTTCTAGGTCTTTGTTAAACATTTGTTGCATCTCTTGATCTTTGCCTCCATTCTTTTTCCGAGGTCCTGGATCATGTTCACTATCATTATTCTGAATTCTTTTTCTGGAAGGTTTCCTATCTCCACTTCATTTAGTTGTTTTTCTGGGGTTTTATCTTGTTCCTTCATCTGGTACATAGCCCTCTGCCTTTTCATCTTGTCTATCTTTCTGTGAATGTGGTTTTTGTTCCACAGGCTGCAGGATTGTATTTCTTCTTGCTTCTGCTGTCTGCCGTCTGGTGGATGAGACTAAGTGGCTTGTGCAAGTTTCCTGATGGGAGGGACTGGTGGTGGGTAAAGCTGGGTGTTGCTCTGGTGGGCAGAGCTCAGTAAAACTTTAATCCACTTGTCTGCTGATGTGTGAGATGGGTTCCCTCCCTGTTGGTTGTCTGGCCTGAGGTGACCCAACACTGGAGCCTACCCGGCTCTTTGGTGGGGTTAATGGTGACTCTGGGAGGCCTCACACCAAGGAGTACCTCCCAGAACTTCTGCTGCCACTGTCCTTGTCCTCATGGTGAGCCACAGCCACCCCTCACCTCTGCAGGAGGCCCTCCAACACTAGCAGGTAGGTCTGCTTCAGTCTCCTATGGGGTCACTGCTCCTTCCCCTGGGTCCCGATGTGCACACTACTTTGTGTGTGTCCTCCAAGAGTGGAGTCTCTGTTTTCCCCAGTCCTGTTGAAGTCTTGCAATCAAATCCCACCAGCCTTCAAAGTCTGATTCTCTAGGAATCCCTCCTCCCATTGCCGGACCCCCAGGTTGGGAAGCCTGACGTGGGGTCAGAATCTTCACTCCAGTGGGTGGACTTCTGTGGTATAACTGTTCTCCAGTTTGTGTGTCACTCACCCAGCTGTTATGGGATTTGATTTTACTGTGATTGCACCCCTCCTACCATCTCATTTTGGCTTCTTCTTTGTCTTTGGATGTGGGATTTTTTTTGGTGAGTTGCAGTGTCTTCCTGTGTATGATTGTTCAACAATTAGCTGTGATTCCGATGCTCTTTCAAGAGGGAGTGAGTGCATGTCCTTCTACTCCACCATCTTGAACCAATCTCCGCTGTCCCTCCAGTTTCCAGAGTAAGCTAGGTCTCATCTCTTCAAGTCTGGAGTGCCAAGGGGAAGCCTGGATTTCAGAAACCATTGCATTGCATCAGAATACAAATTCATCATTTATAGCTGGGGTTCAAGCTGCATTCCTACTCCAGAGAATCACCTTCCAAAACACTCAAAATTCTGGAACTCCACACTCCAGAGGCCCTCCTTTCCACATGCTGCCTCCCCTTTCATTTTAACTATCTTTTTATATTTATACATAAAATTTTTACTTTTGTATATATTAAAAGTGATACTCTTTCTTTTATTTTTTTTCTATTTGTACATGGCTAGTATATAAAAATACATTTTTTTTGTTCTTGTTGTTTGTTTTGTGTTTTTGTTTTTTTTTTTTTAAATAGATCTTTATTGGAGTATAATTGCTTCACAATACTTTGTTAGTTTCTGTTGCACAACAAAGCAAATCATCCATATGCATACACATATCCCCATATCTCTTCCCTCTTAAGCCTCCCTCTCATCTTCTCTGTCCCACCCCTCTAGGTCATCACAGAGCACCGAGCCGATCTCCCTGTGCTGTGCTGCTGCTTCCCACCAGCCAACTATTTGACATTCAGTAGTGTATATATGTCGATGCTACTCTCACTTTTCCCCAGCTTCGCCCTCCCACTCCATGTCCTCAAGTCCATTTTCTATGTCCACCTCTTTATTCCTGCCCTGCAACTAGGTTCATCAGTACCATTTTATTCTTTTTTTTTAGATTCCATATATATGTGTTAGCATACAGTATTTGTTTTTCTCTTAATTCTATCTTGTAACCTCACTGGATTTCCTATGTAGATTATCATGTCATTTACCAATAGGAAGAGTTTATGTATTTTTAAATTTTTTCCAATCTGCAACATTGTTTGCTTGTTTTCTTATTGCTCTGGCTGAGGATTCTGCCACAATGTTGAGCAGGAATGATGAGAGTAAACATTCTTGCCTAGCTCCCCATATTAGGGGAACAAAAATGGCCCCTCCTCACGACATATGATGTTAGCTGTAGGGTTTTTGTAGATGCCCTTTATAAAGTGTCAAACTCCTACTCTTAGTTTGCTGAACATTTTTATCATGAATGGATGTTGTATTTTATCAAATACTTTTTTTGTCAATCGACATCATGTAGTAGTTTTTCTATTTTAGATTATTTATATGGTGGATTTCAGAGACTATTTTCTACATAATGAACCAGGCTGCTATTCCCAGGATAGCCGTCACTTGGTGATGGTGTATTATTCTTTTTTATATAATGCTGGGTGCAGCTAGCTAATATTTTGTTGAGGATTATTGCATGAATGTCTGTATTTTCTTCTTTTTTTTTGTAATTTCTTTGTCTACATTTGGTATCAGGGTGATATTGACCTCATAAAATAGGATGGTTGTGTTCTTTTACTTTCTAGAAGAGATCGTATAGAATTGGTGTTATTTCTTCTTTAATTGTTTGATAGAACCCACCAGGAAACAATCTGCTCTTACTGATTTCCTTTTCAGAAAATAATTTAACACAAATTAAACTAATTTAATAATTATAGGATTATTCAGGTTAACTGATTGATCTTGAATGAATTTTCGTAGTTTGTGGTTTTTGGGAAATTGATTCATTTTATCAAAGTTGTCACATTTATATCTCTAGAGGTGCTCATAGGATTCCCTATTTCTTCTTAATGTCCATTAGGCCTATAGTGATATTCTCTTCTTTAATTCCTGATATTAGTCAATTGTGTCTTCTCTTTATTTTAATTTGTATGTCTTGGTAAAAGATCAATTTTATTGAGAGTTACAAAGAACCAGCTTTGATTTTATTGATTTTCTGTTCTCCCTTTGAGTGCTAAGCCTCCTCTTTCCCACTGCTCAGCTGGAGCTGGAGTTCTTCTGGAACCCTCACTTCTGAGTTTACAGCTGTGTTGAGTTCCAGTGGGGGGATACACAGAGAGAAAAACATGTTAAACTCACCTCCACCTTGGTGACTTCAAAGTCTGATGTTCTTCATCAATCTGCCTTCTGGCATTTACTTTTCAGATTTCAAACAGTTTCTCATGCATTCTTTCCAGATTTTGGAGCTGTATTCAGTGGAGGAGAAAGTTTGAAGCATACTTACTTTAGTCTACCCAGAACTGGAACATATCAGTAGAGTTCTTCAAATTTTCTACTGCAAACTCTAAGCTCCATACCTATTTTTGAGCAATAGGAGAGATGTCATAAGCATCCCTTCATCACTGGACATCTGTTGGCATCATGCTGCGATAGCCATTGGAGATAAACCCTAAGGGAGGGTATCTTGTGAAATAAAATTCGTATTTTATGGCAAGACAAGAAAAATTTAAACATAAAAAAATCTTCTCTGCCCTTTGGCCTCCTCTCTCTCTACACTGTGCATTGTGTATCTGCATTATGCATTGACCAGAACTCCCCCATCAGCAGGAATACCTGCTCAATCATAAAGAGAAATATTCTCCCGGCATCAACAAGACAACTCCTTAAAAGATAACATTCCTTCTTGATCTTGTCAGGGGTCACAATGACACTTAGATCTGAATTATGTAAACTATCAGAAAGAGTCATTTGATGTCCAGCCCTCTGTCTCAAAAACTATATAACTGTGCCTTGACTTCTAATGGGTGAAAAAGTTCTCAGAGTTTTCTGAGATGTTGTTCCCAGGTTATGGTCCTCAAATTTGGCACAAATAAAATTTTCCATTTCTTTCTTAGATCAACTGATTAATTTTCTGTGGACAATCTAAAACACTGGACTTCAATTCTTTCTGTTAAAATGACTTCCACTGCCTGGGCATGCTTGTTCTACCTTCTGTTTATATCTTGTCCTGTGAGGCACTTTTGTAATATTTTCATCTTGATATAATTTCAAACGTATGGGAAAGTTTCAATATTAATACAAAGAACTCCCAAATGCTTTTTTCAGTTCACCAAATGTTATCATTTTTTCCCATTTACTTTATCATTCTTTCTCGCTCTCTCTGATTTTATTCAATGGGTTAAAATTCATTACGGTCATCAGTCATTTTGATGTCAAAGTTTCCTAATCTGGAGGGAACACTATCATTTTTAATTATTATTCTTTTTCATTTGGACATGACTTCATCATTTTTTGGTGGATATCCTTATTTTCCTAGGATAAGGTATCTCATTTCCTAGCACTGAAATCATTTCTCCAAGGGATCAAAGTTTCTGTTATTGGGAAGCATTATGTAGAAACCAAGATGTGGCTGTGCTTACTCTTGCTGGGCTGCCTCTTTTCATTTCTTTTCTAAATCCAATTAAACCTGGCTTAAGTTCTCCTGAATAAGTAGAACAAAATCAAGACCAGCCAAACTTGATGCCTTCCTCCTCTTCAATGGGTTAAACACTGGGGCTCATGCGTTCTGGAAAAGAAAGGGGGACTCCAGGTCCTCATGCCATGGTGGCCACTGCTGTTTCTCCTTATCCTGGTCTGAGTGGCCTGGAAAAATGGCCAGCTGCACTGACAGTTTTGTCCTTTTCATGCGGACCTCTGTTCTGGAGGCTTCTGTGAGGGTCTTGATGTTGTGGTCCCTAACCACAGTCCTCAGGATGCTCACACTACCATCCTGCTCACTGAGGCAGCTCAGACTTCTAGGCCTGTTTCTAAGGCTTTTTAGCACACAGAGCAAGTGAAAAATATGCACACTCACACACATATACACACACACACATCTATATACCTGTGTACTCACACATCTACCAAAAACCATGAGTTCTTTCCCAATTCCAATCTAACTCATATCACTCATTCTAGCTTTTTCCCTTCCCATACATTTCTGACAGTGAAAAATCTCAATAATTTAGTCATTTGCTTAATCCTATATGACATAAAAGTAGTTTCAAAGTTGCTAATCCATGCCACTTTGAAAAACAAACCCACTGTGAAAAACAAAGTACAGAGAGGAGTTCAAACAAAGAGTTAAGTTCTTCCTCCTTTATCCTGAGGGCATCTGTCTGGTTCAAAGATTATGTGGGTTAATTCTTCTTTCATCATGTGGGCGTTATTGTTATTCAGATGAAGAATGCTTAGGTCCATTTGTGTCTGTTTCTATTCCATTTGGGTCCTATATATTTTTTTCCATTCTTGTTTTGTTTCTGTTGTTATTTTTGTGGTTTCCCTTGCTGCTTTGCTTTGTATAGCTATAAAATTAAAGAGGCTAAAAATGCTTAAACTCTACAAAAAGTTATATTCAGACATGGGTACTGTATCTCTTCTACCCTTTCCCCTACAGGTAAGCAATATCAGTAGTTTCTGCCTTATCTTTCCCATGTGTCTATTTGTAAAAATTAGCATATATAAATAAATATATAAGCACATAAAACATAAGCATATATTTATATATTTATTTATTTTTATTTTCCCTTCTTTATTACACAAAAACTAGCATGCCTACTCTCCTCTCCCTTTCTCTGTCTCTGTCTCTCCCTTTCTTGCTCTCTCACTCTCTCATTCTCTCACTCTGTGTGTGTGTGCTTGCCTGTGTGTGTTCATATATACTGAACAACATGGGTTTGAACTGCCTGTGCGGGTCCACTTATAGGAGGATCTTTTTCAGTAACAATACTGTAGGTCTTCTGTATACAGGTATGTAGAAGCTGCAGATACATAGGAACAATGACAAGGGACTTGAACATCTGCAGATTTCAGTATCCAAGGGCACTCTGGAACCTGTGATATCTGTGGATACTGAGGGACAACTGTATATCTATATATGTATACATATAGATATATATACACACACATATATATAGTTTATATATAACTATATAAAGAGAAAGAAAGTCTGTTTTTTGTCACTTAACAACCTATCATGGATTATCATTTCATTTGAATTCATAGAGATATTCCTTAATCTTTATTATATCTGTATATTTCATCGGCAGATATACCACAATTCATTGAAATTGGAAATATTTTCTCTACAGTTTGATTATTGATGAGTACACATCCATGTTTTCTGATTGTACTTTTATAATTTTTTAATGGATCTCTGATCCATTTATAACAGAATTTCTCAAACTTAGCACTGTTATCATTTTGGACAGAATAGTTCTTTGTTGTAACGCCTCTCCTGTGCACTGTAGAATTTTATCAGTACCCCTGACATTTACCCATAGCATCTCCCAGTTATCACAACCAAAATTGTCTCCAGACATCACCAAATGTGCTCAAGAGGGAATAGGGCCAAAATTGTCATGGTTGAGAAATACTGATTTAGAGGATATTCTTACATTCTTTGATTTAATCTTAACTTTTTTCAAGGGGATCTCCAGTTGTCCCAACACCATTTATTAAACAATGAATATTTGTTCTAATGATTTGAGATGTCATTTTTATCATGTACTAAATTTCCATATGCATTTGGGTCTATTTCTGAATTTTCTACTCTATCCCATGTGTCTGTCAATTTGTATGCCAATACTATACTGTTTTAATTAAAGAATGTTTTACTAAGTTTAATTTCTAGTAAGATTAGTATTCCCTTGTAACTTTTCTTTTTTCAAAGGTTTTTTAAAACTTGTCTTTGCTTATTTGTATAATTTGTATAATACTAACAAAAATTATTAGTATTTGTGTTGGAATTATGTTAAATTTATAAATTAACAGGGAGAATGAACATGGAAAATTAAAATAGTTTGCCAAAAAATTTAACTGAAAATAAGTGCAATGAAAACCAAACAATGGTATTAAATTTAAATATAACAAATAAAACTAAATATATAATAAAACAATGAAACTTTTTATAATTTAATTGAATAACAAAAATGCATACCTGAAAATAAGTTCCTCAATTGGAAGATAAAATGGTTTTTATTGATCAACATAAAAGAGAACTTAGATGTAAGAAGAACTCGTCAACCTTGGTAAGTTACTTTAATATCAAACAGTAGTGAAAATTCCATATTTTGAGTACTTATTTCTGTAAAATAAAAGGTATATAACCACATTTTTCTTTTCAAAAAAATCCTAACCAAAACTGAATAAATGGTACTTAATGTAGTTTGGTTTCAATAAGTCAACTGAAGAACCTTCCAGAATCAATGCTGCCAGGTCAAATTACTTGGCAAAGTCTGCAAAATAATGGGAGGAAAAGTCGTTACATTTAGTTTTGCTTTACTTGCTCAGGAAAATGCTTATTATGATATTTATATCAAATATTTCAGTGGTCTCATAAAATTCAAAATATATTAATTCAGAAAGTTATTAACTTTCTTTTGATAATAAAAATAATCAAGTTCATCACAATCAATTCTTTTACCCTCCTAGCTTATATTTGCACTTACCAGAAATATTTTATTCATGGAATGTTGCCTAATAAGGATAAATTTAGGAGTCCCAATGAGCAAATATTATAGCAAGATGTGCTGGAAAATGTCAATTTGAAAAGGCCAAACCCATGGTAAACCTGAAGTTTGTCTGCAACCTATATTGAGGGAGAACATTTCTTTGAAGAAAGCAGGAATCTTCAGCCTAAGCCAGTTGCTAACAGACGTGGTGTTCATTTTCAGAAAGCTGATACATAACACCAATCAAGAAATGTTCTACCTTCTAGAACATAGGAGAAACCCTCTTTGACAAAAGTCATAGCAATATGCTCATGGATCCGTGTCCTAAGGCAAAACAAATGAAAGCAAAAATAAACAAATGGGACCTAATTAAACTTAAAAGCTTTTGTCCAGCAAAGGAAACCACTGACAAAACAAGAATACAACCTATGGAATGGGAGAAAATATTTGCAAATAATGCTACCAACAAGGGGTTAATATCCAAAATACACAAACAGCTCTTACAACTCAGTATTAACAGAACAAACAACCCAATCAAAAAATGGGCAGAAGACCTGAATAAACATTTCTCCAAAGAAGACATATAGATGGCTGACAGGCACATGAAAAGATGCTCAAAATCACTAATTATTAGAGAAATGCAAATCAATACCACAATGAGATATCCCTTCACACCTGTCAGTATGTCAAAAAGTCCACAAATAACAAATGTTGGCAAGGATGGGAAGAAAAGGGAACCCTTGTATACTGTTGTTGGGAATGTAAATTAGTGCAGCTACTATGGAAAAGAATGTGGAGGTTTCACAAAAAACTAAAATAGAACCACCATATCATCCAGCAATTTCACTCCTGTGTATATATCCGGGAAAAAGAAAAATACTAATTTGAAAAGATACATACACTCCAATGTTCACAGCAGCACAATTTACAATAGCCAAGGCATGGAAGCAGCCCAAGTACCCATCAACAGATGAATAGATAGAGAAGATGTGATAGGTAGGTAGATAGATAGATAGATGATAGACAGATAGATAGATAGATGATAGATAGATAGATATTACTCAGCCATAAAAAAGAATGAACTACTACTATTTGCAGTATATTGGATGGACCTAGAGAATACTATACTTAGTGAAATAAATCAGACAGAGAAAGACAAATACTGTATAATATCACTTACATGTGGAATCTGAAAAATAATACAAATTAATGTATATGCAAAACAGAAACAGAGTCACAGACATAGAAAACAAACGTGTGGTTACCAAAGGGAAGAGGGAAGGGTGGAGGGGTAAATTAGGGGTATGGGATTAAGAGATACAAAATACTATGTATAAAATATATAAACAACAAGGATGTTCTTTATAGCACAGGGAATTAGACACATTATCTTGTAATAACATTTAATAGAGTATAATTTGCAAAACTACTGAACCACTATGCTGTACGCCTGAAACTAACATAATATTGTAAATAAACTCTACTTCAATTAAAAACAAAAACTTATCACGACCATAAAAATGCAAGAGGGAGGAGATATGGGGATATAGGTATACGTATAGCTGATTCACTTTGTTATAAAGCAGAAACTAACACACCACTGTAAAGCAATTATACTTCAATAAAGATGTTAAAAAGAAAATTAATAAGAAAAAAAAGGAATGAAGTAAGATGCATGCTACAACTTGGATGGACCTTCAAGATGTTATGCTAAGAGATAGAAGCCACGAAAGTCCACATACTATATGATTCTGTTCATATAAAATGTCCAGTATGGGGAAAGTTATAGAGTCATAAAGTAGACGAGTCATTTCTTAAGGTTGTGGGAGGGGAATAAGGGGGGATAGTAGGGCATTTCTTTCTGAGATAATAAAAATGTTCTATAATTGAGGTGTTGGTTGCACATATATATGAGTATACTAAAATTCACTAAATTGTACACTTTAAATGAGCAAATTGTAACGTGTGAATTATATCTCAAATAAGCTGTTTTAAAAGTTTAAAAGAAATATGATTGACTTAATATTATTGACAATTTTAGAAATGTTATTAAGTACTTCTTATTAATAGATATTGATAGATTAGCAAAAGGGTGTATGTATCTGCACAATCCCCCAAGTTTTTTCTAGGGACTACAGCTTCAAAATATGGAAGAAATAAATTCATCTGAAGAGCCCCAGCTGGTACCATATCTTTGCAACCTCTTACCTCACTTCTGGTCTATGTTACTTTTGTCATAAAGTCAGTACATTTAGAATTTTCTTCTTCAGTTGTAGGATGTATATGTTGCTAAATATCTTCATAGACTGCTTTTTGTTGTTGACCACTGATTTAAAAAGCAAAAGATTCAATGTGTTCACAGTATTATTGTATTTATTATTTTTTATTGAGGCATATTGACCATTACATTTGTAATAAAAATTGCTTTTTTCCATTTTTGGTGATATCGATAACTCCACAACCACCTGTGTTATATGAAAGAGGCATAAAATCAATCACTTTGCAAGCTTTGACCTTTATTGCTATGACCATTAGCAGTAAGTAAAATAAATGTCTCATCAATCATTTTGCTAACCCCTTCGTTATTCAATCAATAAGATTTCCAGGGCTTTTGCATTTTCAACCTCTGTCAATCTTCAGGCTAGTTTATGACATGTACCCACTTTGCTTTAGACATTCATAAGTTTTGCATGTTCTTTCTGAGTTTCCAAATACGTTTGGAAATGGTTTGTTTTATTCCAGAATTTGTATTTCCAAATATTGACACGTGACTGATATATTTCTTTCCATGACTCACTATTAAATATAAATTTCAAATAAGTTGAACTATATTACTGGAGTTTTTATTGTATTTGTGCTGCAGCATTTTCAACAATAACAGATATTTAGGTAATAATTAATGTCTCCACCCATGTGTATATGAAGATATAGGACTTATTTCAATTGACTCACTTCAATTGAGAGTGATATTATCAAAACAAGTTTCTCTTTTGGTATTTTTTAAAAATCCAGTATTCAAACAGTAATTCATATAGAGTTCAACAGAGGAAGGAAGGAAGGAAGGAAGGGAGGGAGGAAGGGAGGAAGGGAGGCAGGGAGGAAGGGAGGAAGGGAGGAAGGGAGGAAGGGAGGATGGGAGGGAAAAGGCTGACTTGCCTGTGTTTCATCTTCCCCTAAGAAATTGCTGAAACTACATAACTCCCTTTAAAATTAATGGAATATGTTGAGACAAGATTAAACTATGGAGAATTATATGGAGGGCATGGAAAGTTATCTGGGGTCTGCTGATAAGTCTGGGCTTCAGACCTCTCGGCAGCTGGTCCTTCCATGGGCATCCTTCAGTCAGGAAGACTCGACAGCTGCCCATCATCCCATGATCACAATGTAATGACTGGCCTTGGGGCTGGTCGTAACCTGGGTTTTTCCTCACCCCCCCCAATTCATCTTTTACTCCGTTTCTTTACCCTCCGACTCCTGTGGCATTATAGGGGTCCACTTTGGATACTTATTTATTTTCTCCAAGTTTTATTTATCTGTAAAAAAAATGCAATTGAATTGTGCAAACATAAGTGTATGACCTGGAACAGATGCACAGTACCCCCAAAACCTGAATCTGGAAAACTCAGTTTATTTAGTTCGGCATCATGGGGAAATGTATTGCTTTTATGTTGAAGGGACACAGAAGTTTTGCATGTTATGAGATTGAAACAACTTTACAGTCTTAACCATCAAAATAATTCTGGTCCTTCCGGCTTTGCTCCCAGACACAGCTCTTACAGAAGAGAATTCTTACGGAAATTCACCTTGATTTCCCTCTTGTGTGAAACATGATGATGTTTAATATGTGTACACACACACACACTTATTCACAGGTATTTTACCAATTATGTCGTGGAAAGAATAAATAAAATAAATGGAAAATAACGGAAAATAAAAGAAATAATGAGGAAATATATATTTTTTCTTCTTCCTGTAGGACTTTTTCATCCTCAGCCTAGCGGTTTATCTTCGGGCAGTTATCCCCAGAGCAGTGTCAGTGCAGTGCTGCCAGACGTTCCACTAACCTCATCTCCCACAGTGTTCTGTGTTGCTATATCAACTCTGTGGCCATTATTTGGGTTTGTTTCATAACCACCTCTGCTTATGTTCATGACTTCATCCTCAGCACCAGCGTGGTGCCTTAGTGCCTATAAGTCAGGGCTCAACAAATACCCCTTGAATGAAAAAATACAGGAACTTCTTATGATGTCATGATAGTCTCTGAAATGTCTGCACCGTAATTCATCCACCAACTCCACTCTACTCAGCTTGTTTACCCTATTGTGGGAAGAGCCTTTCATGTATGCTCATTGTAGGATGTGCTTTTTCCTTCATCCTCTATGGGGAGCTTCCTTCTCTGCTTGGACAAATCACCCCTAGTGTCATCGCTCCCCACCTGCCCTCCTGGGTTCAGGTTCAACCTTGAACCTGGTTGGGGGGGAGCGGGGACACGATTGACTTTTTCTCTCTCCCCCAACCTTTTGCTCTAACTCTCCTTCCCCACAAGACAGAACGTTCTGAACCCTCCATGACAGAGTCAGGGAGGGATGAGAAGGGCCAGCACAGGCCTAACTTTGCAGGAGAAGCTGGCATTTGCCCTGGGTGTCCTCTTGAGGCCCTTTAGCCCTTTAGCACACAGACCCTAGCCAGCATCCCTGAGATTCCCTAATGCGTCCTTTCAGCTGCAGTTTTATACTCTGGATGTGCCTCTCCTTCAGTGGGTGGTCCACAGCCCCAACCTTAGAGCTTGAGCTGCTCTTTGGCCCCCAGCCTCTGAGCTACTGACATATCCTTGACCCTGGCAGGAAGCCCTCTTGAACTGACCATAGCAAAAATTCTCTATCACTAAAATAGAAGACACCCAATTAAATATGGATTTCAGATAAACAGATCATTTTTAGCTTAAATATGCCCCAAATATTGGGTGGGAAATTCAGACCTACCTGGATGAGCTATATTTTGTTTGGCAACCCTAGTCCCCTATGGGCCTGAAAACACTGCTGGTAGGAGGACAGCTACCTCTCATACTCAGCCCACGTCAGCCGCCACGGGCTGCTTCTATTTCTCTCTTTCTTTTCTTCTCTCCCTGGAGACTTTTCTTTTCAGACACCTGTAGGTGTTTGCCAAGCCACACCTCCCCTTCCTCATTGGGGAGGCTGGAACCCACAGCCCTTCTCCTGAGAAATCCTCTGTTAAATCCCAACAGTCCTCCAGGCAGGTTTTGAGCTGAAGGTCAAGCTTCTTCTGTGCCTTTTCCAGTCCTGCCTAAGGAGGCCTGGGACCTCACTTTGAGAAAGAGGAGTACTTATCAGCTAGTCCCAGTTATCAGCTCTCCTGGCTTCAGTCACAGCTAAGGGACAAATTCCTAGTGTTAACATCTTCTTTCACACTTCTATTCACTTCCTTCCTTTATACCATTTCTTTGGGAAAGAATATCAGCAGAATGATGGTGCGAAGATGCGTGAGCATTAACGTGACTTGTAAAACTCCATTGAGTCTCATTTTACTCTGTCTGTTTTCCCCAACTCCTCTTAGCGGGCGTCCAGCCACCTCCCACCAGCAAACCAAAACCATCTGCAGCACTCAGACCTGAGAGCATCACAGGTTCAGATGCTCAAAAGGGCTCACCGGCCTCCTTACAGCATCATCACGATAGCCTTGATGTCAAGGCAGAGAGAGTGAGAGCAGACTTCTGGGTTGCAACAGACACCCCAGGGCCCTTACACGGGCACACTGGCTCTGTCTGGGTGGAGCCACCAAGATCGGGGTCAGGAAGTGTGGCTTCTGTGGAGCTCAGGGCAGAATGCTCAGTGGGGTTTTGTGCATCTCCTCTGTTCAAGCAGTCAAGCTAGGCAGGCTTGTAGAGTATGCAAGGGAAAATCATCAAAAACCAACTGCCTGCAGGGAATGCCAGGGCAGGGCTGGGCTTTAAATAGCACATCATGAATCCCACAGCTCTTATCACGGCCCAGCGTCAGCACAAGACCCCCACGTGTCTCCAGAGAGAGTTTTCCCGGTCAAGCTGTCAATCTATTTTGTATGACACAGCATTTCTCAAAATTCACTTCGTATAAACTAGTGGGAAAAGCAAGGTAAACATTGGTCCCACACTTTGGCTTCCCTCAGACCTTGAGACTCCAGGAAAAATCGTTGAGATGTCAGGTCTCTGTGTTTGTGTGGGATTAATATCTGGCTCTCTTAGGAAATGAGTCTTAGCAGGACATCTACCATATTATTTATTTTTATAATCTCTCCCCTCTCTGAATTGAGTATCATTAATGTCCTTTGAGATCAGTAAGATAATCTAGGTCCCTTTCCATTATTAATCCACACAACAAATAGCTATAGAGTGATTATTTCATGTCAGGCTCTTTCCTTGCCTCTGGGGAGACAATAGCAAAAAATAAAGTCCTCGCCCTCTTGAAGCTTTCATTCTAGGAAGCAGACAGTAAGTAGAATATAATATAGCATATTATGCAACATCATGCAAAGTAGGATTATAAGGTAGAATCAGGGCACAGAGAGTGAAGATGCTGCTTTAAATAGGGTGGTGGGGCAGGCATGTTTGGGCAAGGTTACATATAAAAAGAGATCAAAAGGAAATGAAAGAGTGTCTAGCACCTTCATGACTTGATCTTGAACTTCTCAGCCTCCAGAACTATGAGAAATAAATGTTTGTGGTTTAAACCAAAAAAAAAAAAAAAAAGTTACTTAGTAGTGAGTTTCCATCTTCAGGCCTGGATTAGGCATCTGTTTAAAATAAAGTGAACTTGATGGAAGCAACCTAAATGTCCATCAACAGAGGAGTGGATAAAGAAGATGTGGTACATATATATATAATGGAATATTATGCAGCCATAAAAAGGAATGAAATTGTGTCATTTGTAGAGATGTGTATGGACCTAGAGTCTGTCATACAGAGTGAAGTTAAGTCAGAAAGAGAAAAATGAATATCATATATTAACACATATATGTGGAATCTAGAAAAATGGTATAGATGATCCTATTTGCAAAACAGAAATAGAGACACAGACATAGAGAACAAACATATGGACACCAAGGGGGAAAGGGGGGGTGGGATGAATTGGGAGATGGGGATTGACATATATACACTACTATGTATAGAATAGATAACGAATGATAACCTACTGTATAGCACAGGGAACTCTACTCAGTGCTCTGTGGTGACTTAAATGGGAAAGAAATCCAAAAAGGAGGGGATATATGTATACATATAGCTGATTCACTTTGTTGTACAGTAGAAACTAACACAACATTGGAAAGTAACTATACTCCAATCAAAATTAATTGAAAATAAAATAAAATAAAAGCACTTGGCTGAGTGCACTCTGGGCTGGCTCTGCATTTCCAGGGGGTTCTGTAAGCCCAGCCTCCCCTCCTCACCTGCCCCCTCCTCTGCCTTCCCTCCAGGCTTTGTTATAAAGCCTGTGCCCAATGAACTACTTTGCCCACTACATTGTCCTTCCTCATCCTCAGTTCCTGGACTGGAGTCAGTTCCCAAGGCTGAGACGTCTCTGCTTCCTTCTGGATTTCTCTGTGTCTGCTTCCAGGCTCCCAAGACAGCCATTTTTCACCAGGCTACATTTCTGGTTGAAATACCTTACATGTACTAATACCTTTATAATTTAAAGTGGTTAAGGAAGTTGAATAAAGTATCTCTGATGGGGAATTCATATCACTAAAGTGTAACAGTTTCAGAGGTAAGACATCTGACTTTTCCATGAAAATCATTATAAATACATATTTTTAAAATTATTTTGAGAAGTTACACAACAGGTCTTAAACATCAGATGCATGCAGGTTCATGATAGAGGGAAAAAAAAGAAGAAAATACTGCATTTCTAAGAGTTCATGGGATTTACTATAAATTCACTTTCATTTTTCTTTCAACCAAAGGAAAATCTGACAATTGGCATAGTTTTCATTTCAGCAACAAGGTCACACGTTAGTTCATCAGAAACACAAAATTTTCTGCCACTAAAGGCTGGCTCACATTGAAATTCACATTAAAGGTACTAAGATAACGTCATTAATGATATTTTTTTAGAAACCACACCAAAGATAGTTTTGCTGGACTGCTTTTTGAGCAATTCAAGACGAAACCTAAAGGCATTTCATTCAAGTATAGCTCAGAAAGGCTCTTCCATGGGAGGCTAAGCTTACAAGGTCCAAAATTATGGCTTTCCTATTTCCAATTCAATCAAAAGATAAAATTTAGAATATAGAATAGAAGGTAGATTGGAAATTTATTAGACTATGTTTCCTAAATAACACTGATGTTCCTTGTGTTCCTAAGTACATGAATATTTTATGTATATTTTTAACAGAGTAAACAGAACACAACACAGATTGGTCTCTTCTGTACCATCCATGACAACATTCAAGAAATTTTTATTTACAAATTTCTGTATGCATGCATACACACAGACATATATAAACGCATACTTGTGTACATAACAACCTTTAAATTATGTATCTCTTTCTGTTTTTCAAAATGTAATAACTCAAAATCTGATAAAACAGTGCAAGAGATATCATAGGCATTTATCATGGTTTAGTACACAAATGATTATGGCATGATACATGTTTAAAAAAATGGAGTGTAAAAAATGTACACTGGGAACACAGAGGAAGAAACGAGAAAATAAACTAGGATAGGCACTAAACATTTCATGGGAGATGCAGTATTTGAATGAGGCTTTGAAGAATAAGTAAATGTTGATTAATATGGAAGAGGAACACCAGTATTCTCATCAGAAAGAACAGCCTGTGAAGTATAGCAGGGAGACAATGATGGGCTAGCAGCTTCCATCATGGTAGCTGGAGAGTATATGGCGGAGCACAGAGCAGGGCAGAGTGGACAGATGTGCAGAGTGGGCTGCAGAGGTGATAATGTATCCACTGAACTAACGGGAGTCAGTCAAAGATCTACATTATTGAAGAAGAAGACTAGGAAAGTCATGATTGATCACGTGACTGCAGGTTTCAGAAAAATAAATGGCAGCAGTGTAGAGCTGTGTTAAAGTTGACAGACCATGGAAGAAGACCACTTAGGAATTCACACTGCAATCCAGAAAGTGGTTATACATACCATTCCTGTGACTGTGTCACCACACTTGCTGGTTTACTGCTTACTTCTTTTTCATCACTTTTGCAATCAGCTCTATTACGTTTCCAATCTCTGCCAACATTTGAGTGATCTACTACTTCTGGGACAGCTTGTCCTTTTCCCATTGTGTATTTCTTTGCCCTTGACCCATCTTTATCTCTCACTCTCTTTTTCAGAGCTTCTGAAGGATGACCCCAGCAGGACTTGAATTTAATGACATTCTACAACCAATAGTAGGATTTCATTAAACTTGTAAACCAAAGTAGCCTTACCACATTCATATCTCAGTTTTTCGTCATCTCCAGTGAAAATCAAAGTCATGTTTACTTATATTTTGATTTAATTCCATTTGGAGCCACAAAATTTAAATACTGAACAGCAACTTAGAATTATGTGTGTCAAATAGCATCATTTTACAAATGTAGAAAATGAGTTTCACAAAGGTTAAGGTCATTCCTCAAAACAATAGGACTACTACCGGAAACCCACTGAAACTGAAGCTTTCAACTCTTCTCACAAAGCCCATTTCTATGACGATCAAGATTTTTGGGTTTTCCAGAGAGTTACAGAGTTGAGGTGTCTGACTATGTCCATAGAATCTGGCTATCCAGATAGAGAAATCTCCTCTTACTTTGGGAAACAACAGTGGGTGAGTCTTCATGTAAATGTCATCAAAAAGCCTCAAATGCAAATTATTCTCTTCTTAATAGAATATGGTGCTATCTCTAAAAATGCTGAAATTAATGGTCTCCATGTTCTCAGCCCGATTCATTAATTTGTTAACCTTTATTTAGCAAATGGTAGATGGAAGGCTGCCAAAATAATAAACAGTCAACTTTTCTTTGTATCTTCCAACATTCATAGCATTTGGTGGTAGAGATAATTGGAGCAGAGTTCTTCATTTTATGCATTTTTTTTGGGGTGGAAACAATAAAAGGCCACTGAATGGTTTTACAAAAAAGGATCTCTGACGGCTGTATATCATGTTGTGAAAGTGATATTTACCCAGTGCTGCAGATGGTTTGAAATGATAGGCTTTTAGTTTACCATTTGGGATCACGATGACGAGCAGACTACTAAAGTTATTTTTGTATTAAAACACTTGCACGCATCAGTAAGTGAAGAATTTGAACTTTAGAACATATTGATCTTAAAATGCACAATGATCCATATGTCAATGACTTAGACAATGAGACCAATCTGTGTTCATAACAATCATATTCACTTGAAAGAAATATGCAAAGAAAGGGTGAGAATCACTTTAAAGTTAAATGGAAATAAAAGTTGCATCTTCATAAATTTTGGTTCAAAGAGTCTCTGACTTGAAAGACACTTTCAAAGTTATCCGAGCTTTCTGTTAAAGCTGGATTCACCTTGTCACACTGTTCACTATAACATGCCTATCTTTCCCATTCTGTCATTTGTTGCATCTGTACCTTCACTCTGCTGGTTTCAACTGTGCCAGGGATAAAATCTTTCTGAAGACAGAGCCCTGAATAGCAGGACCACAGACCTCCCTCACAGCTGACATCGATTTGCTTTGGTGTTTATTTGACAATTATCAGATCTACTGTCTTAGCTAAGAGTGAGAATCCTTGAAGCAATCATTTAACCTTACCCTGGGCTTTAAAACCAGAACAACCTGCATTAGGACACCGGAAATGATCTTAAATCCAAAAAAAGAAGAAATAAACACACACAGACACACACACACACACACACACACACACACACACACACATATTCATGGCAATACGTCTGTATCTTCTAGTATGGATTCACTATTCTCACTGCTTTGACTGAAATTCTTAGAATCAAATTGTCGAAAGAAGCAGGAATTTTCCCATGTAACAATGTGATTTTATTCAAGAATGTATTCTGACTGGTTGACTATTTTCACTTCAAACTATTTGAGTGGACTTTCAACTCTTTTCTCAAAGAACAATAAAAATAAATAAATAAAAATGCAACTAGATATTTAAAACAATATATGACAATGAGAATAAAGTTATAGATAGAAATATGGAAGAAATAAGTTATCCCTTTCTATTGGTTTTAATTATTTACTATTTATATGAGCTTAAAGAACTAAATTAAAACAGGCAATTCTATAGAAAGCAGTAGCTTTGAGGTGATCTGTATTATTGGTGGTGACTTTTTTTTTCAAGCAACTATTCTCAGAGCTGAATCTAGGTATATATGCTCAGTACAAGAAGGCCTATTCCTTATTCCAGGTAAAAGCCAATATAAGCTCCCTTAAGCAGAAGACCCATGAAGAGTTAGTGAAGGGGAAAAAGAGAGAGGAAGGTTCCAGCGTATTCGGAGGAGGAGTCGTCCTCTAGGGGAGGCCTAGAGCTTACCCTGCCATTCATGGAACAGGCTGAATGCCTGCGGCAGGCTACCCAGCGCTGGAGAAATGTTTTTCAGATGTATCCAAGTAGTTGCATCAGGGCCCAGATCAGACTCAGATCTTGTACCGAGGGCCGCCTGTGATCCCTAGGACCTAGCAAAGGGCTTTCCTTCCACAAGACAGATTTCTCATGTCTTAAAAGGAAGATCTCTCAGGCTGCCACATCACCAGTGGGAAGGTGAAGAATTCCAACAATTTCCGTAAATGGGTTAAAGGATATATGTTGGCGTTGATGTCCTCTTTCTGGAAGGATTTGAAAGCCTAGTCTCTGCAGAAGCATAAGGAAGCCTTGCTGCCTTTTGACTAACATGATGCCTAGCCTGTGCTAACAGATTGCATCTCCCTTCAGCGAGAGTTATTTCCACATCATGAGAATGAAAGAGTGATCATAACAGGAAGCCAGTGTACCCAACTCCACTCCCACCACCACTGATGCCATGAGAAATGTCTCCCCGTGGCAGTCACTAACAGCATAGTAAGTGCCAGGTCTGTGTGGGCTGTAAAGCACCCACATCCCCGTTTATGTCTGAGATTCTTCATTGCAAGTCTGCTGCTGGAGACATGGTCCCTTCTCAACACAGAACTGCCCCGCCTGGGTCTGCCCACTGCTTGGGATACTGGAATTGGAGGAGGCCAGTGAGACAGCCCGTTAGAGACAAGACAGTCAGTCACTGACTCCAGGGCTTGAAATGGCTACCATGGATTCCAAACAGAAGGTCAACAATTCAAAACCACAGAATTGACCCCCTTTAGTCACAGGTAAATTTTGGATCTAAGTTCCTTGCAGAGACTGGCTGGATTGGAGGCAAATTTTCCCTGAAGAATGTCCACGCTGGACCTTTACACTGCATTCACCCCTCTGTCCGGATCATTGGCTTGGCTCCCAGGCAAACAAGACCCCGTGTCTCACAATAAGGAGTGCTGAGCAGGGCCGGAAACCACTGCAAGCAGAAGTCAGAGGACCCAGAGTTAGAGAGAACCCCTTCCTCCCTCTCACTTCTTTCTCATTTCTTCTTGTAAGAGAGGAGTCCAGCTTAAAGACGCAGAAGCTGAGGGGGCACTCCACTTTCGGGATGTAGTCCTGGCTCGGCTGATTGGGGCAATGAACTCACACTTTCAATGATCCACCCACCGGTCCTCCAGTTCTCCATAGAGAGATTATTGATCTGAAATCTATAGCCAACATCATACTTGGGTTGAAACTCCAAATCCATTCCCACCAAAGTCAGAAAAAGACAGATTCCCACTATGGCACTAACTGATTTTGATCTAAAAGTTATAAACAATGGACCAGTACAAATAATCTATATTTTAGCAATGAGAATACAATGTTATTTCATCTGATTATTATGATAGCAACCTAGAAATCATTGACAATTAACTGAAATTATTAAAACAAGAATCTAGAGGAAATAAGAGTTCAGAGTAATGGTTAGTGTTGAATGGTATACTAAATAATCAAATTACTTAATTTTATGTATATCAGCAATAACCAATTAAAAGTATTGAAGTGGGAGAAATCACATAACACTAGCAAAAAAAATAATATGTAAGTATGTAACAAGAACCCTGTAAAGGTTTTGCTAGGAAAGTTACATACTTTTCCTTAGAGGTAAAGTGGTAAACTTGAATGAATAGGAACAGAGCTCAGTATTATAAAGTTGACAGTGATAGGTAAAATAATTTTAATTTGTTGGAATTTTATATGAATTTAAAATAGAATTTGGGGTAAGAGGTCACTAAATGGTTCTGCAGGGAGACAATTCTCTGTGGGCCTCTCAGTTTCTGTACATCTCTGGAGCAGAAGCATTTTTACAGGTTGTGTTCTGGATTACCTGTTCAGGTATGTTCACAGAGCAAAGAGTCTTGGAAGACAGAGAGTAACTTTCTACAGAAGGTAGGTTCGTGTGTCCAGAATAACAAAGGTGATATCTCCCTTCATGGCATATGTAAAATGGGTTTACCAGGAGCCCATCACAAAATATTTGGTCCATGGAACATTCATCACAATGTTTTGGTGAAAATTTTTTAATTTAAAATGTTTAAATAATTAAAATCATATAGAGGATGTTCTCTGACCATACTGAAATCACACTGGAAATCAATAACAGAAATGTAACAGGAAAAGTCTCCAAACAATTGGAAATTAAACAAGACCCTTCTTCCTAGTCCATAAATCAAAGAGGAAATCTCTCAAAAAAACTATATAGATGGAATGAAAAGAAAACTTACGAAAGTATGCAAAATGTGGCCAAAGTAGTGCAGAGAAGGAAATGCAGGCCACAGCATGTTTACAAATCAATAATCTAAGTTCTTACAACAAGAAATTAGAAGAACAAAATAAATACAAAGCAAACACAGGAGGAAAATTATAAAGATAAAAACAGAAACAAATGGAATTGAAAACAATAGAGAAACTCAATGAAACGAAAAGTCCTTTCTTCAAAACATCAGTAAAATAGATTAAAAAGATCAATAAAGATGAATTGAGAGATGACACAAAGCAGCCATTTCAGGAATGAGACAGGATATCACTGCAAATGTTGCAGCCATTTAAAGGATGATAAGGGAACATTGTAAACTCCTACATGGTCATAAAGTTGACAACTTAAGAAATGGACTTATTTCTCAAAAACCAGAAACTATCAAAATTCAACCAAGATGAAACAATTTGAATAATTCTATAAGCACTGAGTTATTTGAATTTATAACTTAAAAACACTCAAAAGAGATTTCTACAGACCCACAGGGTTTCACTGGAGAGTTCTACCAAATCTGTGAAGAAGAATTCATATCAATATTACACAATCTCTTTCAGAAAACAGAGGAAGAGGAAATACTTTCTTAGTGCATTTCACAAAGCTAATATTACTCTGATATTAAAACAAGACAAAGACAGGAGAGAGAGAGAGGGCGTGAGAGAAAGAGAGAGAGAGAGAGAGGGATGAGAAGAAAACTACAAACCAGTATCTTTCATGAATTTAGGTGTAAAAATCCACAACAAAATATATCCATGTTGAATCCAGCAATGCATAAAAGAATTTGACACCAAGTGATGTCTATCATCTATCCCAGGAATGCAAGGCTAGTTTACCTTTTGAAAACTAATCATTGCAATCCAGTGTATCAAAAAAAAATCTATATCTATATCCCTATCTATCTATCTATCTATCTATCTATATATATATATATATATATACACATAATCATATCAATTGATGCAGAAGAAGAATTTGGCAAAATCCAATACACACAAGAACTTCAGTAAACTCAGAATAGAGGAGATCTTCCTCTGTTCAATAAACAGCATCCACAAAACTTACAGCTAACATCATACATAATAATTACTTTGTACAATTAAAATCAATTAAATTAATGGTCCTCAAATATGAGGGAATTCATAGAAAAACATAATTGAATGTATTAACAACTAGGAAAGAGGCTTCCTGAGACAGATATACACTCACCTTCAATAATGTAATGATTTGAAATCTACTTCTTTATTATGACTTAGAAATAGCCAATGTCTTAAAATGTAAATATGCGGAATATTAAGTAAAACATGCATCAGCCAAGATTAGTCATTAGTCAACTTGCCCATTTAGAGAATACCAGGTGAAATTATTGTCTTAAACTATAAACTTCTAGTGAGGTTAAACTTAGTTATGGAACATAATATCATGGCCATAAAATGTACCTTGTTGTTTAACATCTGTGGAAAGAAAAATAGGAGGTAAATAAAAAGAAAATTTAGTGGTTAGATTCTAATGCATAAGAAGTACAGAAACAGGTAGATAACTTGTTTTCCAATATGGAGAAATATACAGCAATCTGATGTGACATTCCAGTTCAGTAAAAATGAGAACAAAACATGGAGAATACTGCTATTGACACAGTGAACACAGGAAATTTGAGGAGGACACAGTCTCTGTTCCCAGGGAACCTTCCAAGTGGGAACGTACTATTCAGAGCCCCTTTATTTCTCTTTAGAATTGAGTAGGTGGTTTTACATACTAAGGACTCTAGGGGAAGAAGGGCTGAAAGTTGGGGTGGGAGGGGACGGGCAGGGAGAGTTGTCCTGAAAGTGAATGTGCGTGGTCTTTAAGGATGAAAGTTCCCACATCTCCTCAGCTGTGAAGGCACTGGAACCTGAGGAAAGTGAGGAAAACATGTTAGCAAAGGCTTGGAGACCCAGAAGCAACTGTACAATAGCACAGGAAAAGTCCGAGAGATGCAAGATTTTAAGTAACTATGACAAGACAATCAATGTAACTATTTCTGTAACTGTATCCACAGAAGAGCAATTTCTACATTGACACTCGTGTAGGACAAAGAAGTATAAGGAGAAGGGTTTTGTTTGCTTTTGTTTCCTTTACAAGATATCTTAAAATATTCAAGATTGATTTTGCAAGCAGAGAAAAAGGTCCACACAGTGCCAAATCAATTTTATCAGAGAATATCTTTCTTTTTGGGCTACAAAATCTTTGTTACCAAGAAGTACAGCATTTCAGGTATGTATTAGAAGAAAAAGGGAAAGTAAGTTACATTGATGAGTCAACAAAATCTGCCTATGTTAATTTTTTTCCCGAAAAATGAATCTGTTTCTGAAAGCAAAGGATATTTGAAGGCAGGGCTAGTAGAAACCAGCTGAGTCTACAGCACCTGCACAGATATCGCTAAGGTCACCAATATGGGCTCTTCTCTCCTTCTAGGCATATGGAAACCTACTCTTCCTACTTGCCTGTGGATAGGTGAGTAGAAATGATTTATGTCACTTCTAGACCGAGGCACTAATTGCTGTAAGACCCTGCTGTTCTGGCTGTTTCCCTGCTTCCGTATCCTGAGTGACTGTGTGTGATAAAGACTCACTCCCCCAGCTCTTGCCAAGCCCCCATGACTATCTTTCATGAAAGAAAAAAATATCAAGAATTTGTGCTTGCCACTAAAGCAAAACAAAAGCTATCTTGACTAATAAAACAAACTCTGATTAATTAACATGCAATTTTTCAATATTTCTTAAATTATACCTTCCTAATAAAATTATTTTTTCCTAAAATATGGAAAAATCTTTTGTACAGATAAGATTTTCTAATACTGAGAGGTAATTGTGAGAGAAAACTAAGACACATAATCATAATTAATTCCTACTATAGCCTATGAAGTAGACTTTATTTTGTAGTAATTGTTCCATTATTTTACAGATAAGGAAACTGAGTACAGCAAAGTTAGCAGAGATTTGCTAAAGTTCACATGGTTAATGAAGGATGAATTCATAATTCAAACCCATATACTCCATTTATTTTTTCTTACTATACACATTGCATCACAGGCTGTGGTTTTATAAAAGACATTCTCTAAGTGGACTTTTTTTATCTTTAAACATAGAAGTGTATCTTCCTGAATTTTTAAATCTTTAAATAGTTAATAGTTTAAAATATTTAAGTAGCTTTAGTAATTACTAAGTATATGTAAATGTAGATAAATAAATACACACATATGTACACTGAACTTTAAAAGATTAAAATACTATATAATGTTTTTGGTTTGTTTACCATTTTTAATCTTTAAAAATGCCAGTATTAAAAACACTTGATGACCCACATGTCAGCTTGGACCATATGAAACTGCTGATATTTGACTCATTTGAGTGACTCATCTGTTAACATAATAGAAAAAGCATGATTTCTGGATTGAAAGAACCCTGAATTTGAATTTTAGCTCCATCATGTCTATTCAAGTGATTTGGAGCAAATGTCTTGGAATCTGTAAATCTCAGTTTCTTCATCTGTATAACAGGATGATAATATTTATTTGAAAAGATTGTTGTTAGAACTAAAAATCACATTTGCTTTTTCTTTTCCATAAAATAATTTACACTGTGCCTGCCTCACAGCAAAGTAAAAACTGAATTAGGCTGTTTCAAATGTCATTAACAGAAGAGTCAATGTTTTAAAGCCCATTATTTGAGAACACTCTGGGAATGTTAATATCACGACTCATCACCTCAACTGTATCAGGGTAAAGTGAATAAAAAGTATCATCTGTAATCTGTAATTGGCACTCCATTCTTTTTGCATATTTATTATTCCTATGTGTTAATGATTTTTCAATAGAAAATGACTATACATAATCATACCTGTGGTGATGCATTTCTTCCTGCTCAAAGGAATATTTTCAATTAATTGCTTTTAATTGAACATTAGTAACTCTGTGGCTGTAGAGATGGATAAGGTGACTATATGAGATTGTGAGAATTCATTTTCCATTTAAACGAATACAACTGAAACATTTTTATCCTTCACCAGAACCCATGGACATTTAAAAAATATCATATGCTGAGATTTTAAATTAATATTCAAGTGGAAGAGTTAACATTTTTTAAAAAACAAGCAAAGCATTTTTGTGGTATGGAGATATGAGATAATCTCAAGTTGGTCACTAACTATGAGACCTTGGGTAAGTCATTTGGTTTTTCTGAGTCTCAGGAACCCAAAAAGGAAAACAAGGAAATGCTATTTCCATTGCTGCTCTTACAGGGATATGCATAATGTTTATCTAGGTTCTTTGTCAATTATAAATTATTATACCAATCTGTATGTTTTTAATCTGTCTAGACTGAGAAAATTTATCATATTTTCCAGTACCACAAAAATGTCATTAAAAAACACACCTGTAGGGAGTGTTATAAACAGATTCTTCTTATTCTAATTTGATATCCAATTTGAAACTGCCAGTATTATTTTCAGAGGACACTGTTTTGGCTGGTTTAGTTTGATAATTTAACTTGACATTAAGTATAACAAACTTTAATGGATGTGTTCATATTTCAAGAACAAGTATGTTCTTGTCTCTAGATTTTGTTAGTACTTGTAGTTTGGAAATTCCTCCTTCATCTATTTACAAGTCATTGACAAAATAAAAGATCTCAACTATGCTATACTATTTTTTTTTAAGTAAGAAGAAATGATGATTGATTTTCATTAACTGAATTTTAGGAGGTGATTATGACAAGAAAGTGTTTCTGAAAAAATGAGAATAAAAGGATTGAGGAAAAGAAAGTGCTAATTTATTTTACGGCTGATAGAAGAATTACCTTTCTGTTAAGTACTTGTTCATAACTCTTATTATTGTTCACGAATTGAACTTATATTTCTAGAATAAAATTAAATGGAAGTTGCTTTAAAAAATAATTTCCGAATCTTGAGTTGAGTGTCCTGTGAGGAGATTCAGTGCACGTCCTGAGCTGAGGTATAGGCTGAGCCGTTTCGTGAGGAACTCTGGTCTGAAGTGCTGGGGACAAGGCCTCTGCATGGTGCCCGCTATGAGCAAGCAAAATGTGCAAGTGCTATGAGCAGACTAGGCACAAAGGAAAAAAAGGTGGATGGGTTAGGCCTGAAGTGAGACTGCCAGATTTATGCCCTTTCCAGATGAAATGTGGATCATCTAGCAACAGGAACCATGTGGCTGACAGAGTCTTGGTGCTCCAGCCGGGTGTCAGGCCTGAGCCTCTGAGGTGGGAGAGCTGAGTTCAGGACAATGGACCACAAGAGACCTCCTGGTCCCATGTAATATCAATTATCAAGAGCTCTCCCTGAGATCTCTGTCTCAATGCTAAGACCCAGCTCCACTCAATGACCAACAAGCTCCAGTGCTGGACACCACATGCCAAACAACTAGCAAGACAGAAACACAACCACACCCATTAGCAGAGAGGCTGCCTAAAATCATAATAAGTTCATAGACACCCCAAAACACATCACTGGCCTTGTTCCTGCCCACCAGAAAGAAAAGATCCAGCCGCATCCACCAAACACAGGCACAAGTCCCCTCCACCAGGAAGCCTATACAACCCACTGAACCAGCCTTACCCACTGGGGCAGACACCAAAAACAACGGGAACTATGAATCTGCAGCCTGCAAAAAGGAGACTCTAAACACAGTAAGTTAAGCAAAATGAGAAGACAGAGAAAGACACAGCAGATGAAGGAGCAAGGCAAAAACCCACCAGACCTACCAAATGAAGAGGAAATAGGCAGCCTACCTGAAAAAGAAGTCAGAGTAATGATAGTAAAGATGATCCAAAATCTTGGAAATAGAATGGAGAAAATACAAGAAATGTTTAACAAGAAACTAGAAGAAATAAAGAGCAAACAAACAATGATGAACAACACAATAAATGAAATTAAAAATTCTCTAGAAGGAATCAACAGCAGAATAACTGAGGCAGATGAACAGAAAAGTGACCTGGAAGATAAAGTAGTGGAAATAACTACTGCATAGCAATATAAAGGAAAAAGAATGAAAAGAATTGAGGACAGTCTCTGAGACTTCTGGGAAAATATTAAATGCACCAACATTCGAATTATAGGGGTCCCAGAAGATGAAGAGAAAAAGAAAAGGACTGAGAAAATATTTAAAGAGATTATAGTTGAAAACTTCCTTAATATGGGAAAGGAAACAGCCAATAAATCCAGGAAGAACAGAGGGTCCCATACAGGATAAATTCAAAGAGAAACACGCCAAGACACATACTAATCAAACTATCAAAAATTAAATACAAAGAAAAAAATTTGAAAGCAACAAGGGAAAAGCAACAAATAACATACAAGGGAATCCCCATAAGGTTAACAGTTGATCTTTCAGCAGAAGCTCTACAAACCAGAAGGGAGTGGCAGGACATATTTAAAGTGATGAAAGGGAAAAACCTACAACCAAGATTATTCCAACCAGCAAGGATCTCATTCAGATTCAACGGAGAAATTAAAAGCTTTACAGACAAGCAAAAGCTGAGAGAATTCAACACCACCAAACCAGCTTTACAACAAATGCTAAAGGAACTTCTTTAGGCAGGAAACACAAGACAAGGAAAACACCTACAAAAACAAACCCAAAACAATTAAGAAAGTGGTAATAGGAGCATACATATCGATAATTACCTTGTTATGTAAATGTAAATGGATTAAATGCTCCAACCAAAAGACATAGTCTGGCTGAATGGATACAAAAACAAGAGCTGTACATATGCTGTTTACAAGAGACCCATTTCAGACCTAAGGACACATACACACTGAAAGTGAGAGGATGGAAAAAGATATTCCATGTAAATGGAAATCAAAAAAAAGCTGGAGTAGCAATCTCATATCAGAAAAAATAAAGACTATTAAATACAATTTAAAATAAAGACTATTACAAGAGAAAAAGAAGGACACTACATAATGATCAAGGGATCAATCCAAGAAGAAGATATGACAATTGTAAATATTTATGCATCCAACATAGGAACACTTCAATATAAGGCAAATGCTAACAGCCATAAAAGAGGAAATTGACAGTAACACAATAATAGTAGGGGACTTTAACACACCACATTCACCATTGGACAGAACATTCAAAATGCAAATAAATAAGGAAACAAAAGCTTTAAATTACACATTAAAGAAGATGACTTAATTGATATTTATAGGACATTCCATCCAAGAACAACAGAATACACTTTCTTCTCAAGTGCTCAGGGAACATTCTCCAGGATAGACCATATCTTGAGTCACAAATCAAGCCTTGATAAATTTAAGAAAATTGAAATCATATCAAGTATCTTTTCTGACCACAACACTATGAGACTACATATCAATTACAGGAAGAAATCTGCAAAAAATACAAACACATGGAGGCTAAACAATACACTATTAAATAACCAAGAGATCACTGAAGAAATCAAAGAGGAGATCAAAAAATACCTAGTAACAAATGACAATGAAAACACGACAACCCAAAACCTATGGGATGCAGCAAAAGCAGCTCTAGGAGGGAAGTTTTTAGGAACACAATCTTACCTCAAGAAACAAGAAAAATGTCAAATAAACAGCATAACCTTAGACCTAAGGCAAATAGAGAAAGAAGAACAACAACAACAACAAAAAACTAAAGTCAGCAGAAGGAAGGACATCATAAAGATCAGATCAGAAATAAATGAAAAAGAAATGAAGGAAACAATAGCAATGCTCAATACAACTAAAGGCTGGTTCTTTGAGAAGATAAACAAAACTGATAAACCGTTGACCAGACTTATCAAGAAAAAAAGGGAGAAGATTCAAAACAACAGAATTAGAAATGAAAAAAGAGAAGTAACAACTGACACTGCAGAAATACAAAGGATCATAAGAGATTACTACAAGCAAAGTATGCCAGTAAAATGGACAACCTGGAAGAAATGGACAAACTCTTAGAAAAGCACAACCTTCCAAGACTGAACCAGGAAGAAATAGAAAATATAAACAGACCAATCACAAGCACTGACATTGAAACTGTGATTAAAAAATCTTCCAACAAACAAAAGTCCAGGACCAGATGGCTTCACAGGCGAATTCTATCAAACATTTAGAGAAGAGTTAACACCTATCCTTCTCAAACTCTTCCAAAATTTAGGAGAGAGAGGAGCACTCCCAAACTCGTTCTATGAGGCCACCATCACCCTGATACCAAAACCAGACAAAGATGTCCCAAAAAGAAAACTACAGGCCAATAACTCTGATGAACATAAATGCAACAATCCTCAACAAAATACTAGCAAATAGAATCCCACAGCACATTAAAAGGATCATACACCATGATCAAGTTGGGTTTATCCCAGGAATGCAAGCATTCTTCAATATACGCAAGTCATTCAATGTGATACACCATATTAACAAACAAAGGATAAAAAGCATACGAAAATCTCAATAGAGGCAGAAAAACTTTTGACAAAATTCAACACCCATTTATGATAAAAACTATCCAGAAAGTAGGCATAGAGAGAACCTACCTCAAAATAATAAAGGCCATATACAGCAAACTCACAGCCAACATCATTCTCAATGGTGAAAAACTGAAACCATTTCCTCTAAGATCAGGAAAAAGACAAGGTTGCCCATTCTTACCCCTATTATTCAGCACAGTTTTCAAAGTTTTAGTCACAGCAATCAGAGAAGAAAAAGAAAGAAAAGGAATCCAAATCGGAAAAGAAGAAGTAATACTGTCACTGTTTGCAGGTGACATGATACTATACATAGAGAATCCTAAAGGTGCTACCAGAAAACTACTAGAGTTAATCAATGAATTTGGTAGAGTAGCAGGATACAGAATACATGCACAGAAATCTCTTGTGTTGCTATACACTAATGATGAAAAGTCTGAAAAAGAAATTAAGGAAACACTCCCATTTACCATTGTGACAAAAAGAATAAAACACCTGTGAATAAACCTACCTAAGGAGACAAAAGATCTGTACTCAGAAAACTATAAGACACTAATGAAAGAAATTAAAGATGATACAAACAGTTGGAGGTGTATACCATGTTCTTAAGTTGGAAGAATCAATATTGTGAAAACGACTATACTACCCAAAGCAATCTACAGATTCAATGCAATCCCTATCAAACTACCAATGGCATTTTTCACAGAACTAGAACAAAATGTTCCACCATTTCTATGGAAACACAAAAGACCCCAAATAGCCAAAACAAACTTGAGAAAGAAAACGGAGCTGGAGGAATCAGGCTCACTGACTTCAGACTACACTACAAAGCTACAGTAATCAAGACAGTATGGTGTTTGCACAAAATCAGAAATATAGATCAATGGAACAGCATAGAAAGTCCAGAGATAAACCCATGCACATGGAGAAAAGACAGCCTCTTCAATAAATGGTGCTGGGAAAACTGGACAGCTACATGTATAAGAATAAAATTATAACACTCCCTAACACCATACACAAAAATAAACTCAAAATGGATTAAAGACCTAAATGTAAGACCAGACACTAGAAAACTCTTAGAGGAAAACAGAGACAGAACACTCTAAGACATAAATCACAGCAAGATCCTTTTTGGCCCACCTCCTAGAGAAATGGAAATAAAAACAAAAATAAACAAATGCGACCTAATGAAACTTCAAAGCTTTTGCACAGCTAAGGAAACCATAAACAAGACAAAAAGACAACACTCAGAATGGGAGAAAATATTTGCAAACGAAACAACTGGCAAAGGATTAATCTCCAAAATACACAAGCAGCTCATACAGCTCAATTTCAAAAAAACAAACAACCCAATCCAAAAATGGCCAGAAGACTAAATAGACATTTCTCCAAAGAAGATATACAGATTGCCAATAAACACATGAAAGAATGCTCAACATCACTAATCATTAAAGAAAGGAAAATCAAAACTACAATGAGGTATCACCTCACACTGGTCAGAATGACCATCATCAAAAAATCTACAAACAATAAATGCTGGAGAGGGTGTGGAGTAAAGGGAGCCCTCTTTGCACTGTTGGTGGGAATGTAAACTGATATAGCTACTATAGAGAACAGTATGGAGGTTTGTTAAAAAACTAAAAATAGAACTACCTTATGACCCAGCAATTCCACTACTGGGCATATACCCTGAGAAAACCATAATTGAAAAAGAGTCATGTACCTCAATATTCATTGCAACACTATTTACAATAGTCAGGACATGGAAGCAACCTAAGTGCCCATCGACAGATGAATGGATAAAGAGAATGTGGTATATATATACAATGGAATATTACTCAGTTATAAAAAGAAATGAAATTGAGTTATTTGTAGTGAGGTGGATGGACCTAGGGTCTGTCATACAGAGTGAAGTTAGTTAGAAAAAGAAGAACAAATACCGTATGCTAACACATATATATGGAATCTAAAAAAAAAAAAAAAAAAGGTCGTGAAGAACCTAGAGGAAGGACAGGAATAAAGATGCAGATGTAGAGAATGGACTTGAGGACATAAGGAGGTGGAAGCATAAGCTGGGATGAAGTGAGAGAGTGACATTGACATATATACACTACCAAATGTGAAATAGATAGCTAGTGGGAAGCAGCCACATAGCACAGGAAGATTAGCTCGGTTCTTTGTGACTACCTAGAGCTGTGGGATAGGGAGGGTGAGAGGGAGACGCAAGAGGGAGGGAATATGGGGATATATGTATACGTATAGCTGATTCACCTTGTTACACAGCAGAAACTAACACAACATTGTAAAGCAATTATATGCCAATAAAGATGTTAAAAAATAAATAAAAATTTAAAAAAATAAAAAAGAATTTCTGCTCTCCACCTTTTTCTATTATTCTAATCCAAATCATTTTTGCCAGCCTTAGATATGTAATTATCTCACTCAGATGGCTGCTTTTTGTGTTGAGGAGATTATATTTGAATACTAAATTTTATCTGAGCTCTGATCTAACAATACATATAAAAATAGCCCATTGGACCAGTTCTGAATTTAGAAAAACATGTAATTGTGCTTCCATTTTCTTCTGGTATTATTCAAATTGCCATATTAAATAGACAAAGCAGTAAAATTTTAGCTGAGTTTTTATATTTCAGCATAGCTAAGAAGTAAATTTAGAGAATGATGATGACACACTGAACACCAGACTTGAAATTCCATTCATTCCTCCAAACATTCTTCAGAAAATTTCCTTGGCAAGCAGTAGCATGGCTTTTTATGGCTTTTTAACACTTCAGAACATAGGTTTACATGTGTTTGACCAAACCAGGTCCAAGGTCTCCATTGCAAAAAGAATGCATGCATGAATAAGCAGAAATCTAGTCTTCTAGCATTTTCTGCCAACAGGGATCATTCTGGGGTGTGATGTGGCCAAAGTACATTTTGGTATAAATGAGGAATAATAAACCCTATTTTCCATTAAATTTCCTTTTTTCCAAAAAAAAAAGAAAGAAATTTTATTGCTACTGCATTCAAAATCACTCTTTACATCTTTTATGATGTAAAAATTTGCAATTATACCGTAGACTTTATGAGACAGCAAAATAAACAAGCAAACCAAAAGAAGCAGAGCTTTTCAGTAATTTGTCCTACTGGTGGAAACAAGAAGCTCTGAAATGCAGATAGAGAATTCTAAATAACCTGTAAAGAAGGTTTGCTGATGGCCATTAATACATGACATCAACTTTATTTGCTAAATCTGATAGTGAAAGATTCCACACTTTCTATAAATGCGTAATTGTCTTAATATTCTAAATGTTAATACTTTGCTTTGAAAACAAAATGTCCTACACACAGCAGGCACTCTGAAAATGCTCGTTGATTGTTGGTTAGATTTGATTTAGGAGAGGTCATCTAAAGGGGAATAGATTTCCAATTAAACAATAATTGCTTGGCAGGAAAGAGATGAATGAAAGAAGAGATGCATGGGTCCCCTGGAGCCACATTTTCTTCTCCTTTTGGAGCACTGTGGCATCTAATGCTAATGACCACAAAATTACATTTTTATCTGGGCATGTCTTTTGTTCTCCATCTACTAGTGTCACACGATTTACTCTATTGCCTACACACACACAAAATCTAAGAATCATTACTGGCAACTTTCTCCCCCTTATCTCTTTGTAAATCCATTATCAATTTGACTGATACCTTTCAGATATATCTTTATTTTAAGTTTTATTTTATTGAAGTATAATTGATTTAAAACATTGTGTTAGTTTCTGACGTACAGCAAAGTGATTCAGTTATACATATATATAATATAATAGTTTGTATCTGCTAGTCCCATACTCCCAGTCCGTCCCTCCCCATCCACCTCTCCCCCTTAACAACCACAAGTCTGTTCTCTAAGTCTGCGAGTCTATTTCTGTTTTGTAGGTCAGTCCATTTGTGTCATTTTTTTTAGATTCCACATATAAGTGATATCATACGGTATTTGTCCTTCTCTGTCTGACTTACCTCACTTAGTATGATCTTCTCTAGGTCAAATACATCTTAGTCTCTTCTCATGTTTCTGTCCCCCCATCACCTTGTGCTTAGCTATGCCCACCATCCTTCAGCTCTCAGATTAAATGTCAGGTGCTCTTCTTGACTACTCCAAATCTTATTCCTATCGTAACATCCCGTTTGGTTAATTTCTTGTGCTTATCACAATCTATAGTCCTTTTCTTACATTTTCGTATATGTCATTCCTACTTTGTAAGTTCCATAAAGGCAAAGACTTTGTCCATCTTTTCATGTATCTAACCCGAAGCCTGATGCACAGTTTGTGCACAATTGTGTTTTTTGAAAAAAAATAAAAATATTGTCTCCCTTCATCCATATTTTACTCCCCAAATCTCCCTAATGCATTATAGGTGGAGTAATTATTTAAAGAACAAATTGGACCATGTTGTCGTGCTTATTATTGCTTTTGATACTATATGTTGGGTTTTCCATTTCTTGAAAACATTGGAGCTAATAGTAAATGGAACTTCACCAAAGACATTTTCCTGCCATACCCCACTCCCTTGGCTAGATTAGGACCTTCCTCCTCTCCCCACCCCATTGCATGGCACTTTGAATTTACTCTTCAAAGCAATGATCCAAGATGTAAGTCTGCAATGTCTTTGCTCTTTGCACTTTGTCCTTCTCATTCACTGGGGGAAGGGACCACATTAAGCTTGGCCATCACCACTCCCATTACACCAAGCTCCATGCCAGGCATGTTGGTCGGTACCAAAGAACATGGTCAAAAATGAATTCATGATATTTTAATAGAATATCAGATACTTTTTCCTTCTGAAGGTAAATTTTCATTTTTTAAAATTTGACTATGTGGACACCAAATATTTGCTGCATTCTGGAACAATTTCCACCTGCTACTATCAATTACTTTTTCAGATCAAATCATTTACTTTTTCTTTTTTGATTTTTTCTCAACTATGCTATTGATTTTTTAATTGCATTTTTATTGAAGTATAGTTAAGTTACAATGTTGTGTTAGTTTTAAGTGTACAGCAGAGTGATTCAGTTATACATATATATATATGTATACATATATTCTTTTTTCAGATTCTTTTCTGTTTTAGATTATTGCAAGATATTGAGTATAGTTCCCTGTGCTATACAGTAGGTCCTTATTGTTTACCTATTTTATATACAGTAGTGTGTATATGTTAATCCCAAACTCCTAATTTATCCCTCCCCCCGACCTTTTCCCTTTGGTAACCATGAGTTTGTTTTCTGTGTCTTCAAATCTTTTACTTTTGATGTTTCTTTTGAGCCATATCTGTGGGTCTCCTCCTGAGGAATTTCTATATTTTTCATAGTGAGAAATACTACTAAGAATCACATATTTTTATCACTTATAAATGCTTCCCAAATGCTGTGCTTTGTAAATGCATTTTCTCTTTCACATCTCACATTAACACTCCGGTAGGTATTAACCTCCATTTTAGAGATAAGGAATTTGATTCTTAAGATGCAGCAAATTGGGATTTGGAAGCATGTAGCTTTAACTTGACTCCTACATGCTGTTCTATCTCCTTATCAATTTCTGGGGTTAGACTAGGAAGTTGGAAAAAGTAAGGTCTTTGAAAGGCTGAGTTATAAGCCACCACACACATTGAATGGAAGTCTGTTATAGTGAACCATCTTCTTCCTGTTTGCTCACATCCTTAGTATTTTACACAGCTGCTCAGACCTTTATATCCTCTGCAGGTAAATTTAAAGGAGAGTCTTTGGGCCTGAATGTGGTATCTTTACTATGGAAATGTTGTGCCCAACGAGGATCTCTACACCAAGACTGCATGTGGGCAAGTGACTGGTCAGGAAACAACCTCCCTTTCCACAAGCCTCACAAACCCCCTTGCACTGGAGATAAAATTTAAAAATCTGAGAGACCACAACAGATTGACCCCAAATTTATCAATTTGTTGTGTTGAAAGTCTGTGTCTATTGAAGAGCAGGATTAAAAGCCAGGTAGCAACTGTCCACTCACCATTGTAAAATTGGGGTCCCATCTGTGGGGCGAATAAAGAGGATCTCTTTAAAGTGTTGGCAAAGGTCAGTGGACTCCAGCTGCATGAAATCAGTTTAACTCCTGTGATGGTTAATCTTTGGTGTCAACTTGACTGGGCCATGGGCTTCCCAGATTAAACACTATTTCTCGGTGTGTCTGTGAGGGTGTTTCTTTATGAAATTAGCATTTGAATCTGTGGGCTTGGTAAAGTAAATCGCCCTCCCCAATGTGGGTAGGTATTACCCAATCTGCTAAGGGCCTGAATAGAACAAGAGGTTGAGGAAGGGAAGATTCGTCCCCTTCCTGCCTTTCTGTTGAGCTGGGCCATCTCATCTTTTCCTGCTCTTGCACTGGGACTTACACCACTTGCTCCCCTGGTTCCCAGGTCTTCAGATTCAGATTGGAATTACACCACCAGCTTTCCTGGGTCTCCAGTTTGCAGACAGCAAATCCTGGGATTTCTCAGACTCCTTAATAGTATAAGCCAATTCCTCATAGTCAAACAATCTCTCTGTCACTATATATATATCTATATACATGCACACACACACATTATATACATTTCTCTTTCCAAGGGATGTGAATAATTGACTATCAAACATTTGAAATATCCATACACATGAAATATAGAGGTACTTCATTCACCCACTGTGTCCTATGCTCTGTGCTGGTATCTGGAATGCACTGGTGAATTCAATCCAGACTGAGCCCGCCAGGAACTCATAGTCCCAGGAGGAGGGAGATGGGGGCAATCTCAATGACAAAACAAAGTGAGCAATAGCAGGAAGGGTAACATAGGGTGCTAAAAAAGTAAGGAGGTAGAACCCCTGGTACCTCACAGAAGAGTTTTGGAAGAGGGGGTCAGTGAAATGAAATCTTGAAGAAGGAAGAACATTTAACCATATTGAGGAAGAGGAAAGCTCTTCTAGGCTGAGAGATTCACGTCTGAAGACCTACTTGCATATAAGCGTGGCTCATTCAGGGAACTTCAAATAGTTCAAATAGATGGTAGAGCAGTATGAGTGACCAGAAGGAGAGGTAAAGGAAGTTCATGATATGAAGAACCTTGTATTCATTTGTGTAGAATTCACCTGCAGGTCAAAGGCAAGACCTGAAAAGATCAGAACCAGTGAGCATCACAGTTAGCTCCAGATTACCAGTATGTGGTCAGGGTGGCTGCTGGGAAGATCTTCCTTGGGAGGGCTCAGCGGTTCTGTGGCCCGTGAAGCAGAAAGCTGTGCTGGTCCTGGCTCAGCCTACGGAGACTGGGAAGCAAAGACAAGGAGCCAGGGGAGTTCAGGGGGATGATTGAAAGGATGGCTCATTGCAAGTTGTCAGAAGAGGAAAGAACTGCAAAGAGGAATAAATTAATGAATAAAAAAATGGTGATGGGAACCAGGGACTTGTCTTGCGATGGAAGAAGCATTGCAGTGGGAACAAATGAATGAGTGTCAAGGCTGGGAAGTTAGGCTTTATAACTTTCTTAAAGTTGAATTTCAGATACATATGTAATTGAAATCAATCTTTTCTCATGTTAAGATTCCATAATATCATTGTATTTCATTGCATACAGTTTGTGTACCATAAAACAATAAGAAATGTGTTATGCTTCTGGAATGTACCACTTCCATTATTCTGACTGGAGTTTGATTCCCCTTCAAATTCTGAAAGGTTATCCTGCAACCTAAAAACTGTTTGATAAACAACTAGCATTTGAGGATGAATATTAAACTAATGTCCTGTGCATTGTTCATATTCTTTCACAGCTTGCACAAATTTCAATTTTTGTAATCTCATTTAACATCTATGGGCAGTGAATTATTTGTAGATATTAATCACACAAGATTATTTCCCTTTTAAGGATTTCCTCTATTGTTAGCCATTCAAATCAATATCCACCAGCCAAAATAGAAAATGAATATCTGATTAATATCTGTTGCTTAATTAACATTGTTCTCATTTATTGGGAGTCTTTTTCACCAATTGATCTAACAGTGAGGTATTGTTTCATAACTTTCTTTTATCTGATTCCTTTAACTTTCTTTGTCATTCAACTTCAAGTTCTATTTCATGCTCCTTGGCAGTATTGCAATAACTCTCTTCTTTTGTGTAGAAAAAAGTTCCCCACCAAAAGAAAGCGGTGGATGTTCTATGCTAAAATATCACTGGAAAGCTCTAGGTTAAACTCTGTTAACTGAATAACTTTTTAAAGTTCATTTTGAACTACCAGGGTCATTCAAAACTATGCTTCCCAAACTTATTTTGTTGAGTTCCTTTTTCAATTAGTTCTAGTGGGGCTAGAATTACCTCAGATATCTCCTTGAAAAGCCCTGTTCTAAATGCTACATCTGCCTTGACCTTTTCCTAACATCTGCTGACCAGGTACCTGCTTTCAAAAAACATATACAGCTTCTCATTGACTATAGAAAAATGTTGATATTATTGAGTAGAAATCCACAATTTGACACAAACTCACTCCTGTTCTACCACATCCCACTACACACCTGTTGTGTGGACATGATAGTTAGTGCTCAAATACTCCATCCATGTTTACATAATCATATTCCAGTTTTTTGGCAGGAATATTTTTCCCACCTACCCATACTCTGCCTTCCATTCATGGCACAAGTAATATTTTTCTTTAAGAACCCAATTTCTTACCACCTTATAAAAAGAGTCTAAAATTTGTACTATAGACTACACAGCCTTAAAATGTCTCTTCTGCATCTCCAACATTTTCTAGAAATTTACTTTCATTGTCACAAAGTCCTTCTCATTTCAGAGACTGCCACACTTATTCCCTTTGACTAAACTATTTTTTACACATTTGTTTCCATCATACACTCCTTCACTGCATTCAGTCTCACCTGAAATACCTCCTCTTCTAAGAGGTCCTCCTTAACAACTTTATTAGTATAGCATCTTCTTTGTAGCCTCCACTCTTAAATGTTTCCTTCACCCTTATTATTTATTAACATGACATTTTATTTATTGGTGTATTGTCTCTCCTACAAGAATGTGAGCTCTATCACAGAAAGGACTAGGATTCTTCTGTTCAGTGTGTTTTTCTATTATCTGTCCACCATAGAAGAGTTTTTGACTCAATAAATATATGTATATTTTTGACATTTACAAATTATTGAATTTTTTTATTTATTTATTTTTTTAACATCTTTATTGGAGTATAATTGCTTTACAATGGTGTGTTAGTTTCTGCTTTATAACAAAGTGAATCAGTTATACATATACATATGTCCTCATATCTCTTCCCTCTTGTGTCTCCCTCCCTCCCACCCTCCCCTTCCCACCCCTCTAGGTGGTCACAAAGCACAGAGTTGATCTCCCTGTGCTATGTGGCTGCTTCCCACTAGCTACCTATTTTACGTTTGGTAGTGTATATATGTCCATGCCACTCTCTCACTTTGTCCCAGCTTACCCTTCCCCTTCCCTGTATGCTCAAGTCCATTATCTAGTAGGTCTGTGTCTTTATTCCCGTTTTGCCCCTAGGTTCTTCATGACCATTTCTTTTGTTGTTGTTTTTTAGATTCCATATATATGTGTTAGCATAGGGTATTTGTTTTTCTCTTTCTGACTTACTTCACTCTGTATGACAGACTCTAGGTCCATCCACCTCACTACAAATAATTCAATTTCTTTTCTTTTTATGGCTGAGTAATATTCCATTGTATATATGTGCCACATCTTCTTTATCCATTCATCTGTTGTTGGACACTTAGGTTGCTTCCATGTCCTGGCTACTGTAAAAAGAGCTGCAATGAACATTGTGGTACATGACTCTTTTTGAATTATGGTTTTCTTAGGGTATATGCCCAGTAGAGGAATTGCTGGGTCATATGGTAGTTTTATTTTTAGTTTTTTAAGGAACCTCCATACTGTTCTCCATAGTGGCTGTATCAATTTACATTCCCACCGACAGCGCAAGAGGGTTCCCTTTTCTCCACACACTCTCCGGCATTTATTGTTTGTAGATTTTTTGATGATGGCTATTCTGACAAGTGTGAGATGATATCTCATTGTAGTTTTGATTTGCATTTCTCTAATGATTACTGATGTTGAGCGTTCTTTCATGTTTTTGTTGGCAATCTGTATATCTTCTATGGAGGAATGTCTATTTAGGTCTTCTCCCCATTTTTGGATTGGGTTGTTTGTTTTTTTGATATTGATCTGCATGAGCTGCTTGTAAATTTTGGAGATTAATCCTTTGTCAGTTGCTTCATTTGCAAATATTTTCTCCCATTCTGAGGGTTGTCTTTTCATCTTGCTTATGGTTTACTTTGCTGTGCAAAAGCTTTTAAGTTTCATTAGGTCCCATTTGTTTATTTTTGTTTTTATTTCCATTTCTCTAGGAGCTGGGTCAAAAAGGATCTTGCTGTGATTTATGTCATAGAGTGTTCTGCCTATACTTTCCTCTAAGAGTTTAATACAGTCTGGCCTTACATTTAGGTCTTTAATCCATTTTGAGTTTATTTTTGTGTATGGTGTTAGGGAGTGTTCTAAATTCATACTTTTATATGTACCTGTCCAGTTTTCCCAGCACCACTTATTGAAGAAGCTGTCTTTTCTTCACTGTATATTCTTGCCTCCTTTATCAAAGATAAGGTGAACACATGTGCATGGGTTTATCTCTGGGCTTTCTATCCTGTTCCATTGATCTATATTTCTGTTTTTATGCCAGTACCATACTGTCTTGATTACTGTAGCTTTGTAGTATAGTCTGAAGACAGGGAGCCTGATTCCTCCAGCTCCGTTTTCCTTTCTCAAGATTGCTTTGGCTATTCGCGGTCTTTTGTGTTTCCATACAAATTGTGAAATTTTTTGTTCTAGTTCTGTGAAAATGTCATTGGAGTTTGACAGGGATTGCATTGAATCTGTAGGTTGCTTAGGGTAGTAGAGTCATATTCACACTGTTGATTCTTCCAATCAAAGAACATGGTATATCTCTCCATCTATTTGTATCATCTTTAATTTCTTTCATCAGTGTCTTATAATTTTCTGCATACAGGCCTTTTGTCTCCTTAGGTATGTTTATTCCTAGATATTTTATTCTTTTTGTTGCACTGGTAAATGGGAGTGTTTTCTTAATTTCACTTTCAGATTTTTCATCATTAGTGTATAGGAATGCTAGAGAGTTCTGTGCATTAATTTTGTATCCTGCTACTTTACCAAATTCATTAATTAGCTCTAGTAGTTTTCTGGCAACATCTTAAGGATTCTCTATGTATAGTATCATGTCATCTGCAAATAATGACAGCTCTGCTTCTTCTTTTCAAATTTGGATTCCTTTTATTTCTTTTTCTTCTCTGATTGCTGTGGCTAAAACTTCCAAAACTATGTTGTATAATAGTGGTGAGAGTGGGCAGCCTTGTCTTGTTCCTGATCTTAGTGGAAATGGTTTCAGTTTTTCACCATTGAGGATGATGTTGGCTGTGGGTTTGTCATATATAGCCTTTATTATGTTGAAGAAAGTTCCCTCTATGCCTACTTTCTGGAGAGTTTTTATCATAAATGGGTGTTGAATTTTGTCAAAAGCTTTCTCTGCATCTATTGAGATGATCATATGGTTTTTCTCCTTCAATTTGTTAATATGGTGTATCACATTGATTGATTTGCGTATATTGAAGAATCCTTGCATTCCTGAGATAAACCCCACTTGATCATGGTGTATGATCCTTTTAATGTGCTGTTGGATTCTGTTTGCTAGTATTTTGTTAAGGATTTTTGCATCTATGTTCACCAGTGATATTGGCCTGTAGTTTTCTTTCTTTGTGACATCATTGTCTGGTTTTGGTATCAGGGTGATGGTGGCCTTGTAGAATGAGTTTGGGAGTATTCCTCTCTCAGTTATTTTTTGGAAGTTTTGAGAAGAATAGGTGTTAGCTCTTCTCTAAATGTGTGATAGAATGCGCCTGTGAAGCCATCTGGTCCTGGGCTTTTGTGTGTTGGAAGATTTTAAATCACAGTTTCAATTTCAGTTGGTCTCTTCATATTTTCTATTTCTTCCTGGTTCAGTCTTGGAAGGTTGTGCATTTCTAAGAATTTGTCCATTTCTTCCATGTTGTCCATTTTATTGGCTAATAGTTGCTTGTAGTAATTGCTCATGATCCTTTGTATTTCTGCAGTGTCAGTTTTTACTTCTTTTTCATTTCTAATTCTACTGATTTGAATCTTCTCCCTTTTTTTCTTGATGAGTCTGGCTAACGGTTTATCAATTTTGTTTATCTTCTCAAAGAATCAGCTTTTAGTTTTATTATCTCTGCTATCGTTTCCTTCACTTTTTTTTTTATTTATTTCTGATCTGATCTTTATGATTTCTTTCCTTCTGCTAACTTTGGGCGTTTTTTGTTCTTCTTTCTCTAATTGCTTTAGGTGTAAGTTTAGGTTGTTTATTTGAGGTGTTTCTTGTTTCTTGAGGTAGGATTGTATTGCTATTAACTTCCCTCTTAGAACTGCTTTTGCTGCATCACATAGGTTTTGGGTTGTCATGTTTTCATTTTCATTTGTTTCTCGGTATTTTTTTATTTCCTCTTGGATTTCTTCAGTGTTCTCTTGGTTATTAAGTAGCGTATTTTATAGCCTCCATGTGTTTTTATTTTTTAAAGATTTTTTTCCTGTAATTGATATCTAGTCTCAGAGCCTTATGGTCAGAAAAGATACTTGATACAATTTCAATTTGCTTAAATTTACCAATGCTTGATTTGTGACCCAAGATATGATCTATCCTGGAGAATGTTCCATGAGCACTTGAGAAGAATGTGTATTCTGTTGTTCTTGGATGGAATGTCTTATAAATATCAATTAAGTCCATCTTCTTTAATGTATCATTTAAAGCTTGTGTTTCCTTTTTAATTTTCTGTTTGGATGATCTGTCCATTGGTGAAAGTGGGGTGTTAAAGTCCCCTACTATGATTGTGTTACTGTCGATTTCCCCTTTTATGGCTGTTAGTATTTGCCTTATGTATAGAGGTGCTCCTATGTTGGGTGTGTAAATATTTACAATTGTTATATCTTCCTCTTGGATTGATCCCTTGATCATTATGTAGTGTCCTTCTTTGTCTCTTGTAATAGTCTTTGTTTAAAAGTCTATTTTGTCTGATATGAGAATTGCTACTCCAGCTTTCTTTTGATTTCCATTTGCATGGAATATCTTTTTCCATCCCCTCAGTTTCAGTATGTATGTGTCCCTATGTCTGAAGTGGGTCTATTGTAGACAGCATATAGAGGGGTCTTGTTTTTGTATCCATTCAGCCATCTATGTCTTTTGGTTGGAACATTTAATCCATTTACATTTAAGGTAATTATCAATATGTATGTTCCTCTTACCGTTTTCTTAATTGTTTTGGGTTTGTTATTGCAGGTCTTTCCTTCTCTTGTGTTTCCTGCCTAGACAAGTTACTTTAACATTTCTTGTAAAGCTGGTTTGGTGGTGCTGAATTCTCTTAGCTGTTGCTTGTCTGTAAAGCTTTTAATTTCTCCGTCAAATCTTAATGAGATACTAGCTGTGTAGAGTAATTTTGGTTATAGGTTTGTCTCCTTCATCACTTTAATTATGTCCTGCCACTCCCTTCTGGCTTGCAGAGTTTCTGCTGAAAGGTCAGCTATTAACCTATGTGCATTCCCTTTTGTGTTATTTGTTGTTATTCCCTTGCCGCTTTTAATATTTTTTCCTTGTATTTAACTTTTGATAGTTTGATTAATATGTGTCTTTGGGTGTTTCTCCTTGGATTTATCCTGTATGGGACTCTCTGTGCTTCCTGGACTTGATTAACTATTTACTTTCCCATATTAGGGAAGTTTTCAACCTTAATCTCTTCAAATATTTTCTCAGTCCCTTTCTTTCTCTCTTCTTCTTCTGGGACCCCGATAATTCGAATGTTCGTGTGTTTAATGTTGTCCCAGAGTTCTCTGAGACTGTCCTCAATTCTTTTCATTCGTTTTTTTCTGTATTTTGCTCTGCAGTAGTTATTTCCACTATTTTATCTTCTAGGTCACTTATTCGTTCTTCTGCCTCAGTTATTCTGCTATTGATCCCTTCTAGAGAATTTTTTATTTCATTTATTGTGTTGTTCATCACTGTTTGTTTGCTCTTTCGTTCTTCTCAGTCCTTATTAAACGTTTCTTGTACTTTCTCCATTTTATTTCCAAGATTATGGATCATCTTTACTATCATTATTCTGAATTCTTTTTCAGATAGACTGCCTATTTCCTCTTCATTTGTTAGTTCTGGTGGGTTTTTGCCTTGCTCCTTCATCTGCTGTGTCTTTCTCTGTCTTCTCATTTTGCTTAACCTACTATGTTTGTGGTCTCCTTTTCGCAGGCTGCAGGTTCGTAGTTCCCATTGTTTTTGATGTCTGTCCCCAGTGGCTAAGGTTGGTTCAGTGGCTTGTTTAGGCTTCCTGGTGGAAGGGACTAGTGCCTGTGTTCTGGTGGATGAGGCTGCATCTTGTCTTTCTCTTGGGCAGGTTCACATCTGGTGGCGTGTTTGGAGGTGTCTGTGGCCTTATTATTATTTTAGGGAGCCTCTCTGCTAATGGATGGGGTTGTGTTCCTGTCTTGCTAGTTGTTTGGCATAGGGTGTCCAACACTGTAGCTTGCTGGTCATGAGTGGAACTGGTTGTTAGCGTTGAGTTGGATATCTCTGGGAGAGCTTTCACTGTTTGATATTACATGGGACCAGGAGGTGTCTGGTTGAGCAATGTCCTGAACTCAGCTCTCCCAACTCAGAGGCTCAGGCCTGACACCCGGCTGGAGCATCAAGACCCTGTCAAGCACTCGGCTCAAAAGGAAAGGGAGGAAAAAAAGAAAGAATGAAAGAAAAATAATAATAATAAAATACAATTATTAAAATAAAAAATAAATATTTTTAAAAATAAAATATAAAGAGTAATTAAAAAGAGAAAGAAAGAAGAGAACAACTGAGCCAAAACACATATCTACCAGTGATAACAATTGCCATGAAATATACTAAAAAAAAAACAAAAACGAAAAGAGCTACCAAATCAATAAACAAATCTACCAATGATAATAAGCTTTAAATACTAAACTAAGATAAACATAAAACCAGAAACAAATTAGATGTAGAATGCAAACCTCAAGTCCACATTTGCTCCCAAAGTCTACCGCCTCAATTTTGGGATGAATCGTTGTCTATTCAGGTTTTCCACAGATGCAATGCACATCAAGTTGATTGTGGAGATTTAATCCACTGCTCCTGAGACATCTGGGAGACATTTCCCTTTCTCTTCTTTGTTCGCACAGCTCCTGGGGTTCAGCTTTGGATATGGGCCCTCCTCTGTGTTTATGTCACCTTAGGGCATTTGTTCTTCACTCAGACACAATGGGCTTAAAGTAGCATCTGATTAGCAGGCTCTGGCTCATTCAGGCCAGGAGGCGGAGTGGTATGGAATGAGGGGTGAACCTGTGGCAGCAGAGGCCGGCGTGATGTTGCAACAGCCTGAGGCATGCTGTGTGTTCTCCCTGGGAAGTTGTCCCTGGATCACAGGACCCTGGCAGTGGCGGGCTGCACAGGCTTCCGGGAGGGGAGGTGTGGATAGTGAGTTGTGCTAGCACACAGGATTCTAGGTGGCAGCAGCAGCAGCGTTATCCTTTCATGCTAGTCTCTGGTGTCTGGGCTGATAGCAGCAGCTCACACCCTTCTCTGGAGCTCGTTTAGGCAGTGCTCTGAATCTCCTCTCCTCACGCATCCCAAAACAATTGTCTCTTGTCTCTTAGGCAGGTCCAGAGTTTTCCCGGGACTCCCTCCCAGCTAGCTGTGGTCCACTAGCTCCCTTCAGGCTCTGTTCACGCAGCCAACCCCAGTCCTCTCCCTGAGATCTGACCTCCAAAGCCGGAGCCTCAGCTCCCAGCCCTCACCCACCCTGGTGGGTGAGCAGACAAGCTTCTCATGCTGGTGAGTGCTGGTCAGCACCAATCCTCTGTGTGAGAATCTCTCTGCTTTGCCCTCTGCACCCCTGTTGCTGTGCTCTCCTCCACAGCTCTGAAGCTTCCACCCTGCCCACTCCCCTACTCTGCCAGTGAAGGGGCTTCCTAGTGTGTGGGATCTTTTCCTCCTTCACGGCTCCCTCCCACTGGTGCAGGTCCCGTCCCTATTCTTTTGTCTCTATTGTTTCTTTTTTCTTTTGCCCTACCCAGGTACGTGGGGAGTTTCTGGCCTTTTGGGAAGTCTGAGGTCTTCTGCCAGTGTTCAGTAGGTGTTCTGTAGGAGTTGTTCCACATGTAGATGTATTTCTGATGTATTTGTGGGGAGGAAGGCGATCTCCACATCTTAGTCCATCTTGAAGGTCCCTCCCAAAGATTATATTTTAAGCACAATTCTTGCACATAGAAACTGTATAACTTGGGTAAAGTAAGTAAATCGTAAATGATATTTGGAATTAAATAATATATAATGCAAGTAAAACACTGATCAGAGATCTTGGCACATAATAAGGAAAGTTTTATTAATAGTGAATTTTTGTATACAAGGTATATGATAGAGCAGAAATACTCTGCTCAATTTCTGACACTTTTACGGATTAACACTTTTTTGATGAATGTGTAAAATCAGTTTTTAAAATATCAATTGTTTAAATGTCATGTATGCAGAAAGCTTTTAGCATTCTTCAGAACATTAAAGAAATATCTCAATTCCACATGGCATTAACTTTGCTCTCACTTTGTTGGTTCCAGGTCCATGAATTTATGATGGAATTAATATTGCTCTTGGCTTGTGTTTTATTTGCTATGTGGTTCAAGAAGTTATGGGGCATCAAAAGTACACAAAATAAGATATGGGGTTGTTTAAAATACCGTGCAATTCAGATAAAAGTATGTTCTGTTATTCTGTAAACTTAAAACATAATCATCCTTTCATATAAATCCTGTCAGCTCAGAATGTTCCAGATTACTGTCCTACAAGTGAACACGACATCAGAAAAGTGTTCATAGACTCCTGGAGGTTTGACAATCAGTAGCCATTTTTTATGTAATTTTGCCTTCAGACGTATTCTCAAATGTTTTGGGTAATTCCAATTTGCATTTCCTTAAAAATATAAATAGATCATTAAAAAAGTGATACGTCAAAATTCTTATTTACCTGAACACTTTATTTTGTTACCAAGGCTGTAGCCATAAAATCATACCCCTACCCCTCCCTGGAATAGAAACCAATTACTCTTACCTAAGTTTCAGGAGGAAGCTGCAACAGAAAAAAACAAGAACAGGTTAAACCAGCTAGGCCCAAGATGGGGGAAGATTTGACTTCCAGTGGACCTTGAGCCTCATTATACGCTCATTGTAATGTATTAGCTAAATGACACACCCACCAGCATCATGACAGTTGACAGTTGCCATGACAACAACCAGAAGAGACCAAACAAGGACTGAAAAGGAGTGTTCCAGGTCGAAACCATACCTCTGTTCTGGAATAACTCATGAATATTCCTCCCACTCTTTCCAAATCCCTCCCTTTTACCTGGACCCTCCTATTACAGTATTTGGTGTCTCCACCCGAATCAGGTTAAGAAGTTGATTTGTGAACTAGGTTCCTGCTTTTCCATTCTTTGGCCATTGAGTAAAGCTTGTGCTGTTCCAGTCTCAGCATCGGTTTTGCTGCTCAAATCTGATGGGAAAAAGAACCTCTCTGGTCAAGACAAGGGGTCTCGGACAAGGCTAGGACGCTGGTGTGGGTCAGGTCGACCAGTTCGGTAACAAATAGATTTATTACACTGGTTTGACTATATGTTTCCTGTGGCACATTTAATTGCATATGATTAACAATTGTGAAAATATGATTATAGAGTTGTCTTTGGGGATAAGTATCAGGTTCATGTCTCTAATAAACAGAGGCACGTTTCCTTTGGAAAATCCTTCCATCAGCTCACACTCACTTTTTTTTTTCACACTCACATTTAACACTTGTCAATTTCATCACCTTGCCTTTCATCTGTGACCAACACTCCCTCTGTGGTCAATGAGATCACTGCTCCCAGCTTGAAGTCTGGCACCCATATGTGTATCATACCATTAATTCCCAAATCATCTACCTTCAGTAAATCTTTTAATTCATTAATTGTTGCCTCAAAATCTCTCTCATGCGGTCTATTTCTTTTCATTCCAGAAGCCTGTTTTTTTTTTAATAGACCCTTAGCTGTTCTCCCAGATCACGGTCTTTTTTACTCCCGATACTTTTCATTTACCACAACCAGACTATTGCCAGACATTTTCCATCAACTTGCCTTCTGCTTAAAATGGAACAACCCAGAGCCATCCCACCCAGTTCCATCCCCTCCCAGATCATGGAGATCTAGATTCTAAATGCCCTGATTCCCACGTTTCCACCCTCCTCCCTCCCCTCCACAGAGCTTGACCTCAGGAAAACAGGACTGAGAAGAGTCCTGGCAGCATCTGAGGCATCAGGCCAGTCCTCCAAATTCTGTCCTTTCTGGTCCCTCATGTGTCCATTCACACCTTTCCTCCCTCCCAGACCAGCCCAAGCCCATCCAGCTCATATTATCCTACTGCTTAACCGAGCTCTGCAATTATTTAATTGAATCATAGAAAAGCACTTTTTCTTTTTTACACAACTGTAAAATTCTTAGGATGGTTTGAATGTCTACATGACCCCACACAATTGTATTAATAACTGCCTGGTTTGTATGTGAACTTTTAGCACATGTTTGCATCTGTTTCCTATTTATCAAAATGTTATGATTGAATAGACATTTGTGTACTGATTTGTTCTTTTTTTTAATCATACATTTACAGTTTCCCAATAGTCTTAGGAAAAGGTGGGGGATTATTTTTTGTTTAATGACAATTATGTGACAAAAAGTATACTATCTGCTTTGCAAAGCAAGAAATTTCATTTTTCCAAACAAACAGTAGACATCAGTGTGTATGACTACTGGAGATTGTGGTGTGATTAATCTTTTCAGGCAAAAGAAGAAAGGAAAAGCAGGCATTTCTTTTTTTAACCTCCAAATCAAAACCTTTTATTCTTGTTTAAAGACTGCACGATTTGAAATTTGAAACTTTCACAAGTATTTTACACAACTGTTGGTAATTAACCCAACCAATACATGACAACCAACTGGTCTGAAATCATATCATCCACAGACTTCTATTTTTAGATCAAAATGGTTTACATAATAAACTAAACATAAGGAAAAATTGAGAAACTTTACATTTTGATTATTTCTTATGTTTTCTACTTTTTAAATATATGTCTCTATTTCTATCTCTTTTTCTTGGGTTGCTAACTAGACTGTGTAGTATTTTTATGAATAAATTAGTACTTAATTTATATAGTTTTGACCCCTCTCCTCAAAAAGACATAATTAGATTTTCATCAATTACAGCCTTGTGTATGAGATTTTATGGGGTTTTAGTTGTCTCCATTCATTTGCTTACACAACACAGAGGGGACTTTGTATGCCTTGTGGCTCTACCCCATAAAATTTTAAATGATAGTCTTCATCCATCATATTAATAGTCCAATTAAGAGTGCACAGCATGCTGTGGTTCTACCTGATTTACCTCTCTTGATAAACAAATAGATAATATTTCTAGTTAGATTCACAGTATTGAGATTACTGGGGAAGCTAGATTTAAACTTGTAGGTTCACTGTTAGTAAGGCCAAATATAGAGTTTGCAGGCAGCAAGATATGCATATTGTATGTCTTATCAGGGCTGCATCTCATGCAGGAAGAAACCTGTGAGAAGGTCTTCTCAGCCGATGTGAAACCAATTCATCGCCCAGTGATAATTGTAAACTATTAAAGATGTGGCATTTTCCAATGTGCCTAGACCTCTCGTGAGGGTTCTGAAAGCACCACTACTCAATTGATTAAAATACTATCATTTGTCTACATGAGTCAATTTCAATGTAAGATGTTTCGCATTATAAGGCAATGGAGTAGTCTTCACAAAGCTGAAGCTTAATCTAAGTAATGAGCAACATTAATCAAAGTCCAACAGGACTAATCAGGCTTCAGACAATGCAACCATTTAAAAAGTTTGCTAATGAGTGTTTCAAGTGGAAGTGAGTGATTTTATTCTTAGGTAAAATATCACTATTCATGACCATCCACTGGAAACATTAAACCCTAGTAGGAAAGCCACTGCTGTAGCCTTCTGCAATTACCTGTAAAAACTTCTTCAACAATGGTCAGGAATTGAATATATTTGCATAATATGCAATTTCAGTGCCCAGTGGTTTTCTGAGTAATGCATCACTTGTCGAGTTTCATCTCAGGTTAGCATAATGTTTTTTCTCTAGCCACTGAAGGGGTCTGAGTCTGTTTTGCATTACTTTTCTGTGTTTAGAAAGGAACAAACAAAAAGAAATGACAAAGTTCCAAATAAATTAAGGAAGCTTTGACTAAAATGGCAGGAAAACAAGGTGAAATGAGAGGTGAGGAGTAATTTTGTCCGTACCTTTGCCTGACTATTATTTACTTACTCTTTTTCTCATCACTGTAGTAGGTAGAAAAATGCCCACCTCCCCACCCACCAACTGGAAAGGTGTCCCTGGACATGTGTGAATAGTCCTGGGTCCTGGGAATATACTACCTTTCATGGCCAAAGGGACTTTGCAAGTGTGATTAAATTAAGGTTCTCAAGATGGGGAAATTACCCTGGATTATCCAGGTGGGCCAAATGTAATCAATAAGGTCCTTATTAGAGGCACAGAGGAGGGTCACAGTGAAAAAGAGATTTGAAGGTACTACACTTCTGGCTGAGTGTGGAGTGTGCTGTCACCAGCCAAAGAATGCGGAAATCTCTAGAAACTGGAAAAAGCAAGAAATCACATTCTCCCCTGGAGACTTCAGAGGAATGCAGCTCTGCAGACACCTTGATTTTAGCCCAGTCAGAATCATTTTAGTGTGACATCTGGAGTTGTAAGATAATAAATTGATGTTGCTTTAAGCCACAAAGTATACGGCAATTTGTTACAGCAGCCACAGAAAACTAATAGTACCAAAAAGCGAGGGGATAAATGTGTATGTATGGCTGATTCATTTTGCTGTACAGTAGAAACTATCACAACGTTGTAAAGCAACTATACTTCAATAAAAATTAATTTAAAAAAGATAACTAATAATACCAATAATACCACCTACATGGCATCTACTTTCTATTCCTGGATATTATCCATCTGAATGTCTCCCATTTGCATCTCAAAATCCCCTTTTTATTAGACCATCACCATGATCTTCCTCAATTATCTTCCTTAAACAAATATTTGGTGGGCACCTTAAGGTATTTAGCATTTGAAGAGGCTCGGTGGGTGCTTCAAGTGTTCAGGTCTTAGGAGAAAAGAGAGATCCCTTCTTGCTGGGGAAGTCGTCAATATCTTTGTTGACAGGGATTATTGCAGTAATTTTTACTGCTCTCCTCTTCTTTAAATTTTATCACAGGCATTGCAAAAAATATTTTCTAAAAAAATGAGGAATAAATGCCTCAACTTGGTGTTCATGACACCTCACATTCTGCTGTCGGCTGCATTGTTCACTGCATATTATAAACACAGGCAAAATGTTTCCAAAACTAGAAAATCACACGGTCTGATAAAGGAGTTTAGGTCCATCTTTTTCTGTGAAATCAAGTCTATGTTGACATACAGTGAATTCAGTTTGGGAAATGTTTTGATTATTTTTTTTATAGTTTATTTGAAAATGGAGAAACTGAGAATTTGGGAACCTTGATTTTATAACAAATCAGTGGCCACACTGTGCACATTTCTCCTGTCAAAGGTGGATATGCATTCAGGAACTGATGACTTTTTCTCTTAAAATCAGTGGCTGCTCTTCCACATCCTGGAGAAATTGACTAGATATCACTGATGTCCCTGATCAAGCTCTGATTAGAACAGTATACTAACTAATAAAAGGATCTGCTTACCAAGGCTACTAGAGCACCTGATCTGGGCCATCTGGCTGTTTGTCATGTTCTCACTCACACTCCACTGATGTGGTTCCTTGTCCTAACAGCAAGAACCACTTTAGTCAAATGCTCTCCAGTGTACATTTTTTTTGTTCCCTAAGAGAATATTTGGATGAAAGCAATGATTCAGAATGCTGTATTAGTCATTAATGCAGGAGGCCACCAAGAGTTCCTGGCTCTCTACTTTCTGATCCTCTAGTAGAATTTCACTTCAGAAACCCCTGGAGGTCCTACAGGTTCATGCCACAAGTTCTAGCCAATAAGTCTGAGCACATTTCTGGCTTGAGGGCTCTTTCCCTCAAATGTGGTGACAGACCATGTCCAAGAAGGTGCCTGATCCATAAGCCAGAGCATCTGAGAGACCCAATGAGCAGAATACCTTTGGCTGACAAGAGAAGGGCAAGAAGTATGAAGAATAAATAAATCCTTGTTGTTTTGAACCACTGATATTTTGAGGTCGTTTGTTATCACAGCATAACCTAGCTTGTCCTGACGGATACATATACCTACATAATGATGTACACACAAAAATGAGAAAGTGAGAGTGAGAACAAGAATAAAAATAGTATATTTAGTGAGAGTTAAAGAAATGGGAAACTAGCAAATATTCAAGAAAGAGCAGAGGTATAAAGCCCTGTTCATCTCTCCTTGAACACTCCAGAAATATAGTCCCCAACCTCTTTATGTATAATGGCCCATTTCAACCACAAAATATACTAAAGATGCCTAAGTGATAGTAGATGTGCTTTTCATTCATTTATTGAGAAAATAAATGATGACAAAATGCCTGTTATAAAATTTAGAAGTGCATCACACATTTTTATTTCTAGATAACCATTTTATGCATTGGAAGTACATTTCTGGACATTAGAAAAATGTAAATACATATGTATGAAAGACACTATTCAGTCTTGTAGAGGATGCTTGTTATGTTTATGGTTTAACAGTCACTGGTATCATTTTTTTTGTGCACAGAGTATATTTGTCTTTCGTTGCTCCAATTAAAGGATCACACAGCTTAGTTATTAGTGGTCCAGGAGCACTGTCCCAAAGAGCATGATGTAACTCTCTTCCCAATATTTGGTTCTCAATATGCCCCCACTCCCGGGGCCTAATCAATATTAAATGTCTAACTGGTTCCCTGAATCTTCAGCATTTTGGCTATTCCTTAACTACTTCTGGAAGGGCATGTTCTTGTCAAAAATCTTCTAAAAAAACCTGCTGCCATCTTTACTTCCAACACCAAGAGCAGAAACTCATAATCTGTTCTGAGATCCTTCATCAGTTTGCTTGTCCTGCAGTTAGCATGATAAAATAAAGATGCCACTTAAGGATGTTAACTAGTGACTGAAGCCAAGTCCCCAACTCTGACATTATCTCAGTCTATTCACTTAACATACATTCATGGAGTCCCTATGATGCCGGGATCAGACAGCATCAGAGCTGAGCTTCAACTTCCACTGGCCAAGGACCTCAGGTTCCCAAAACAAGACAGACTAATAGTAACCAAACTCATAAGACACAGATTGCAAAAATGAGGATGGTGTTTATTGATTTACTATGAGAAATGAGGCTACAAGGGGTCCTGGGATGCTCAGATCTATTATTCAACATGAACTTCCCCTACTTGGGAGACAACTTGCAATCAGGGGGGTGGTTTGGGAGCCAGCTATAAAAGGATAAGGTATAAGTTGTACAATAATAAAGGCTCATATTATCAAGTGCAATATATGCATCTGCTTAAAAGTGATAAACATGCAGTGTTGAATTGGCAAACATAGATGAATAATGTCCCCACATCTCTGAATTTCTGAGGAAGACTGCCCAAGGCTATCTCCTTGACACCCTTTCTTTCCAGGCTCTATACAGATCTCTCCTTTCCTGTGAGCACAGTTATTCTTCAAACGTAGTTGCAAGATAGATTAATCTACACATCAATCTTTACTTGATCTTGAATTTACTTGTTCTGCATTTAACATAGACGATGTCTGCTTTTGCATTAATAATATCACCATCATCACCATAAATAAATGTGGAAAGTGTTAATGACATTTGTTTAAGCCTCAGAATCTTAGATAATTTGCTCTATTTATATATTTTTCTGGACACATTTTGCCAACCCTTTTCTCTCTGTGGAATGCAGATGTCCTTCTAAGAGAGCACTCCTTTGTTCAGCTTTGAATTAGAGTTCAAATTTTACAAACCAAAAATGTGTATATTTTGCACACTGCAAGTGCTAAATAAAGGTTTGTTATTTTAACTTAAATTGAACGGGGAGAATGATGTCTTCAAAACAGTCAAAGAGTTTCCTACTGTCTTCCAAAGAGCAACATTTTAACAATCACTCACAGAAAATAGTGCCTTTATGAAAATCCAGGAATCCAGTGGAGAAATTCCAGCACACTACTGGAGAAAAAACAATCAAGATAGACTGCATTAGAGACAGTACAGGAACAGTTTCACTGCACCCACGTGGCCCCTCCCCTAAGGTGCCATGGCTTGGTAACAGGAGACTGCTCAGACTGGAATTTCTCTCCTGGGGACAGTGAGAGCATGGAGTGAGAACCCAGCTTTTCCAGGTATACGGATGCTGCCAAAGAGACCCACACCCTTCTTGTCCCATCCAGAAGGCCAAAGTGAACTACATGGCTGGGAAGTGGGGAGCAGCTGAAAGAACAGCATTCAGGGCTCTCCAAAGCAGATCTCAACTGTGCTGTGGAATTCATCAGGATGCCTGCCCATGAGCCACTGGGGATCCCCAATACTGGCTCACAGGCACCTCCAATATTCCACATACCTCACTGACACACACATCTCACTGTGTCTGTCCTCAAAGGCAATGAAAGTGAGCCTTTGCAGACAGTTAGTGAGCACATGCAGAAACCAGCTTGACACTGCAGGATTGAGAGAAACGATACAAACTTGAGCATTTGACACTGCCCTAGAGAAAACAAAGAAGGCCGTCGGCACCTGGTGTGCCTTGGCAGGATGGAGAAAAGACATACAATCTTATGAAATCCCTTGCCAAGAGATAACAAGAAGTGTGGAACAGTGTATGCATAGAAAAATCTGAGAAAACCTCAGAATCCTTAGCAGGGCTGATGAAAGATATTTTCTTCTTGAAGCCAATCAATAAGACCAGAAGGGGTGATTCCTTCCTCAAATGTGAAAATAGCAACCTAAGTCTTCCAGGTGCATTAAGAACCAAGAAAACATGAAACTGCCAAAGGATCACAATAATTTTTCAAAAACTAACCCCAAAGAGATGTGCCCAATAAAAAAAATCAAAATAGTTGTTTTAAGGAAGCTATAAGAAAATTTAGAAAGATAATTCAGTGAAATCAGGAAAATAATGGATGGACAAAGTGAAGTTAAACAGAGATACAGAAATCATAAAAAAGAACCTAAAATAGAATTACTATACGACCCAGCAATCCCACTACTGGGCATATACCCTGAGAAAACCATAATTCAAGAAGAGTCATGTACCAAAATGTTCATTGCAGCTCTATTTACAATAGCCAGGACATGGAAGCAACCTAAGTGTCCATCAACAGATGAATGGATAAAGAAGATGTGGCACATATATACAATGGAATATTACTCAGCCATAAAAAGAAACGAAATTGAGTTATTTGTAGTGAGGTGGATGGACCTAGAGTCTGTCATACAGAGTGAAGTAAGTCAGAAAGAGAAAAACAAATACAGTATGCTAACACATATATATGGAATCTAAGAAAAAAAAAAAAAGAAAGGTCATGAAGAACCTAGGGGTAAGAAGGGAATAAAGACACAGACCTACTAGAGAATGGACTTGAGGATATGGAGAGGGAGAAGGGTAAGTTGTGACAAAGTGAGAGAGTGGCATGAACATATATACACTACCAAATGTAAAATAGATAGCTAGTGGGAAGCAACCGCATAGCACAGGGAGAGCAGTTCGGTGGTTTGTGACCACCTAGAGGGGTGGGATAGGGAGGGTGGGAGGGAGGGAGACGCAAGAAGGAAGAGATATGGGGATATATGTATATGTATAACTGATTCACTTTGTTATAAAGCAGAAACTAACACACCATTGTAAAGCAATTATACTCCAATAAAGATGTTAAAAAAAAAAAAGAACCAGATATTCTGGAGCTGAAAAATATAATGAATAAAATAAAAAATGCAATCGAGAATATTAATAACTGACAATCAAGCAGAAGAAAGAATCTGTGAAGTGGAAGACATATCACTTGAAATTACCCAGTCAGAGAACAAAAACAACTAAGACGAATGAAAAAGAGTGAAGAAAGCCTATGGGAACCTAGAATATCATGAAAAGAGGAAACCTATGAATTATTGCAGTCCCAGAAAGAGAAAAGAGGGAAAAGGAGACAAATTTTATTTAAAGAAATATGGCTGAGAGGTTACCAAATCTGGGAGAAATGTGGACATCCAAAGTTCATGAAGATCATAGGTTGTCCAAACTTTTCAACCCTAAACAATCTTTTTCAAAACTCATTGTATAAAGCTGTTTGAAATCAAAGAAAGAGAGAGAACTTTAAAAATAAGAAGAGAAAAAAACCAAAAAATTCTTACATGCAAGGGAACCCTCATAAGGCTATCAGCAAATTTCTCAGCAGAAACTTTCCAGAGAGAGTGAAATGATATATTCAAAGTGCTGAAAGAAAAAACCAAGAATATTTTATTTGGCAAAGTTGTCCATCAGAAATAAAAGGAAAGTTAGATTTTCTCAAGAAAACAAAAGAAGAGGTAGTTCAACAACACTAGGCCTGCCTTGCAAGAAATACTGAAAGTCCTTCAGGCTAAAATAAAAGTACACTAAAGAGTAACATCACAACAGATGAAAACATACAACACATTGGTAAAGGTAGGTATATAGTCAAATTCAGAATACTCTAATACTATAATATGGTGGTATATTAATCTCTTAACTCTAGAATAATGGATAAAGAACAAAGGATTAAGATAAGTATAGCTACAATAATTGGTTAATGGATACGCAATATAAAAAGAGGTAAACTATAAACAACCCAAGTGCCCATCAACAGACAATTGTGGTATAACATGCAATGAAATATTACTCAGTCATAAAAAAATAATGAAACATTGCCATTTGAAGCAACATGGATAGACCTAGAGAATATTATACTTAGTGAATTAAGTCAGACAGAGAAAACAAATACTATATGATATCACTTATATGTGGAATCTAAAAATAATACAAATGAAACTGTATACAAAGCAGAAATAGATTCACAGACATAAAAAACAAACTTATGGTTACCAAAGGGGAGAAGGATGGAGGGAGGGACAAATTAGGAGTTTGGGATTAACAGATAGAAACTACTATACATAAAGTAGATAAGCAATAAGGATTTACTATGTAGCACAGGGAATTATAGTCTGTATCTTGTAATAACCTAAAATGGAATATAATCTGAAAAAAATAACTAAATCACTTTGCTGTACACTTGAAACTAACACAGTATTGTAAATCAACTACACTTCAACAAAAAAAAATACAAATTTTTAAAAAGATGTAAATTTTGGCATCAAAAACACAAAATGGGAGGAAGAGTAAAAGGGTAAAATGTTTGTATGTGATTGAAGTTGTCATTATCTTAAAATAGACAGCTATATCTATAAGATGTTTTGCATAAGCTTCATGGTAACCACAAAGCAAAACCCTACAGTAGATCACAAAAGATAAAGATAAAGGAATCAAAGCATACAAGCTGAGAATACTCAATAGGGAAAGAATAGCCACTTCAATAGTCATGGAAAACAATGGGCGTTATCATGAGAAAGAATGAAAATCGACCTGTATCTCGTAACATTCACAAACCTTAACTCAAAATGGATTAAAGACTTAAATGTAAGACCTAAAACTTAAACATTTTTAGAAGAAAACACAGGGGAAAAGCTCCTTGACATTGGTCTTGGAAATAGTTTTTTGGGGGATACAACACACAGGCAACAAATACAAAAATCAACCAGTGGGACAACCCTAAACTAAAGAGCTTCTTCACAGCAAAAGAAACAGTCAACAAGAATAAAAGGCAACCTATGGAATGGGGGAAAATATTTGCAAACCACATATGAATAAGGGGTTAATATCCAGAATATATGGATTGGCCAAAAAGTTCATTTGGGTTTTTCCATAACATCTGACAGAAAAAGCTGAACAAATTTTATTGGCCAACCCAATACAAGAAACTCATACAACTCAATAGCAAATATATGTATATAATTAAAAAATGGGCAGAGGATCTGGAAAGACACTTTCCCAAAGAAGATATACAAATGACCAACAGGTACATGAAAAGATGCCCAACATCCCTAATCATCAGGGAAATGCAAATCTAAGTCACAGTAAGATATCACCTCACACTTATCTAAATGGCTGTTACCAAAAAGACAAAAGATAACAAGTGTTGACAAGGAAGTGGAGAAAAGGGAACTATGCATTATATACTGTTAGTGGGAATGTAATTTGGTAAAGCCATTATGGAAAACAGTACAGAGGTTCCTCAAAAAAAGTAAAAATAGAGTTACCATACGATCCAGCAATCCTGCTTCTGGGTACATATTCAAAGGAAATGAAATCATTAACTCAAAGAGATATCTGTACCCCCATGTTTATGGCAGCACTATTCACAATAATCAAGACATGGAAACAACTTAAATGCACATTGATGGATGAATAGATAAAGAAAATGTGATATAGATAAAATAGAATATTATTCAGCCATAAAAAAGAAGGAAATCCTGCCATTTTCAACAACCTAGATGGACTTTGAGGGCATTATGTTAAGTAAAATAAGTCAGACAAAGACAAAAACACTGTATGAAATTCCATATATATGAAATCTAAAAAAGTCAAATTCATAAAACCACAGAGTAGAACGGTCATTGTCAGAGGCTGGTGGGGGTGTGGGAGTAGAATATGGGGAGATGTGGTTCAAAAGGTGCAAACTTCCAGTTATAAGATGAACAAGTTCTGGGTATCTAATGTATAGCATGGTGACTGCAGTTAACAGTGCTATATTACATACATGATGTTTGCTAAGGGAGTAGATCTCAAAAATTCTCACTACAAAAAAAAAGTGAGGTAATGAATGTGTTCACTAACCTTATTGTAGTATCATTTCACAATATATACGGGTATCAGGTCAAATTATCATGTTATACACCTTCAAACTACATCATGTTATATGTCAAATATATCTCAATATGGCTGGAAAAAGTTTAAAAAATATAAGATAAATTGAATTGGCCTAAAACTATCTAAAATTTTTAAATTGCACCCATTTGCTTAGTTTTAAGTGGAATAGTCGTTTAAAAGAAATATAATTGGGAAAACCAAATCAAGAATATGAGTACAAATGGCACCCTACGTTTGTGGACTTCAGTAATAAAATGAATATTCCTTTGAAAGATTTTCTAAGGAAGTAAAATAAATTAAATGTCATCTGGGTTTTTCCATATTTTTGTTTTGATAATTGAATTTGTTAATGATATACCCCTGTACTTTCTAAGTTTGTATATATTAAGAAAGCAAATATTCCACTATTCTTAACCAAAAAGTCTTTTCTGACTTTTACTGGTTGTATGAATAATATTTTAACAATAATAAAGGAAATAATGTGAAAGAAATATAGCCACCAAATATATCAGCTGTTGCTTTTTTCCAAGGGTACATGCACTTGAACATAATGAAAGTTATGACATAACTTTTTCATTTGATATTATATCAGAAACATCTTCATATTTATGTATGGTCATTATAGTGCCTACAGTTTCACAATACTTTAAGCATTCCATAATATTTTATCATAGTTATCTACCACAATTCACTCACCTAATCCCCTATCTTTCTGCATATATTTTACACCTTTATTTCCATTTCAGAAACAATGTTGTAAAATATATGTGTGTGCTTTATATTTTCCAATTTTGAATGATATCCTTTGGGTAAATTCCCCAAGGAAAACTATTTTAGGGTACACATTGATATAGTTCCTGTTATGTTTTACATTATAAATTTACACTTTCTCCCACAGCTTATCCTGACTATATATATATAATTTTTTCACTGCAGAATTGTGACACTGGTAAATGTGGACACACATTTCATTCATGCATGTTTCCCACCTTCACCCACTTGGCCCTTGGGTTCCTTAGCAGCTTCATAGGGAGGAAGTGATGATCCCAAAAACAAGGTGGAAGGAGATGGGGTTACCTTCAGATCTTAGCTCCCACTCCTAGGGAGTGTGTTTTAAAACTTTCTTCATGGAAGGACTGCTCTAAGAAGAAGAAACATGTGACCTTGAGTCTGTGTGTCCAGAAGGGGAAGGTTCATCTGAAAATACAGGCATTCACTCTACAAACCTTTCTGGGAAGACTCAGATCTTGTGAAAGGAAGTGAAGAATGGGAAGACAGTTCTTAGCCTGGAGATGAGAAGGGACCTCCCTATCCCCTCTCAGTAACACTCCTGAGCTCTGGATGTTGAGATTTATTTAAAATGTTTTAGTGGCTTTCACAATGGAGAGGGAATTGATTTACATGATGGGAGGTGTAAAGTTCTGCTCCAAGTCAAAGACGTATCCTTTGAGGACCCCATGGAGATGTACCTGGGTATGGCCTTAAACAGCAGACTCAGAAGAGTGGGTGCAGGCAGTGGTACCTCCGCACCTGCAGGTAGGACAGACAAGGTCCAAGAGAGCAGGAGTCTGGAGGAAACTCTGGTTTGAGGACCAAGGCACTGCTATAAATCAGTAGGTGTTAATAAGCCAGGAGATTTGGGGATAAAAACCTCTTTTATACCCACACACTGATAAGGCCTGGGAGCATTCTAGTTGGTTGGAGACAAAGAAAGAGATGCAGTAATAAAAAACATTGACTATTACTTAAATGTTAATGACTTTATTATTAGAGAGTTTGAGACAAGTTTATTTCATGAAAAAGAGCTTGGGTTTAGAGTCTTTTTTTTTCATAATTTTATTTATTTATTATTTATTTATTTTTGGCTGCGTTGGATCTTCGTTGCTATGCACGGGCTTTCTCTAGTTGCGGCGAGTGAGGGCGACTCTTCGTTGCGGTGCGCAGGCTTCTCACTGCGGTGGCTTCGCGGAGCACGGGCTCTAGGTGCGCAGGCTTCAGTAGTTGTGATGCAGGGGCTTAGTTGCTCCGCAGCATGGGGGATCTTCCTGGACCAGGGCTCGAAACCGTGTCCCCTGCGTTGGCAGGCGGATTCTTAACCACTGTGCCACCAGGGAAGTCCCGAGTTTAGAGTCTTAACTCTTGATATTTTCTCGATGTGTGATCTTGCATTCTCCAGAATAGGGAGAATAATGCATTTCTCATTGAAACATTGTGAGGAATAAAAGCTGGGATAATGATGATGGTAATAATGCTAACATTTATTATGCACCAGACAATGCCCCCCGATCTTTCCATACTTTTGCCTTTAACCATACAATGTTATAACATGTACTATTATGATCTCTTCTTTGCAGAGGTGAAAAATGAGAGTCAGATAAGTGAAGGCTGGCATTGCATCACAGAAATATTCTCAGGTGCAGGTAGCTGAGGAGAGCTGTTGAAAACTGAGCTGCTCCCCTCTCATCCAGGTTATGAATCGTTTATATTGTGTCCCTTGATTTTGTAGTTTGTACAATACCTCTTCTTAAATTGTACAATTCTGTGTGTATTTGTGTGTTAAGAACATGTAACATGAGATCTACCTTTTAACAGAGTTTTAAGGGTACCATGCCTATAGTTATTGTTAACTATAGAGGTACAGCAGATGTCTACAACTTAGGTATCTTGCAGGACTGAAACTTTATAACCATGGAGTAGCAACTGTCCACTTCATCCTCCCCCAGACCCTGGCAACCACCACTCTACTCTCTGCCTCCTTGTGCTTGACTATTTTAGATCCCTCATGTAAGTGGAACCATGTGGTATTCCTTCTTCTGTGACTGGCTTATTGTACTTGGCATACTATCTTCAAAGTTCATCCAGGTTATTCAATATGGCGGTATTTTCTTGTTTTTTAAGGCTGGATAGTATTCCACTTTGTGTGTGTGTGTGTGTGTGTGTGTGTGTGTGTACATTCTCTTTATCTGTTCATTCACTGATGGACATTTAGGTTGTTTCCATGTCTTGGCTATTGTGAACAACGTTGCAAAGAACAGAGTGCAAATACCTCTTGTAGACAGTGATTTCATTTCTTTCAGATAAATACCCAGAAGTGGGATTGTTGGATCGTATATAGTACATCTACTTTTAATTTTTGAGGAACTCCCAACTATTTTCCATAGCGGCTGCACCATCTTAAATTTCTACCCACAGTGCACCAGGGTTCCAATTTCTCTACATACAGGCCAATGCTTATTATCTTTATTTTTTATTTTTTTGATAATGGTCATCATAAAAGGTGTGAAGTCATATATTATTGTGGGTTTTTTTTTTTTTTTGCCTTCCCCTGATTGTGAGTGATGTTGGTTTTTGAACGATTTCTCATCCTACCCCCATAATAGGGAGCTGATCATCACTAAGCCAGGTTACCACTGTCAGGAGGAGGAAGAATTCATTCGGGATTGCAAAGGGCATAGATATTTCCAGAGATTTTACTCAGGTACTTAAGAGATGATCCCTTGGTTTGTTTTTTCTCTCTACTTTTCTTTCCCCCAGGTGAATAGTTAACAGGTGTGTGATTGGCGGGTGGGGGGATGACGGAAGAGGACCCTGGGAGAGTGCGGGGAGAGTACTCCTCCTTCTAAGGATTCATTTATCCCTGTGTTTTCTGCCCCACATCTCATTCCTGTGCTTAAACAACCTGCTGCCTCTACTTCCTATGTTCCAGAAATGTGTTGAAAATCTCTCACCAAACCATGGTCTTTTTCTATCTTCTTTGCAATATGTGCTTGCCCTTTTTATTCCCTTCCCCTGATTTTGCAGAGTTTCAGCAAGAAATCAGAAGCAAACAGGCAAGTGCACTTTGTCACATGAAACTATTAGCTTGTCACCTTCACATCATTCTTTCCTGGATTCTCCACCTTCTTTCTCTCATTGGCTTTTCAGTCTCCCTTTCTGCCTTTATTTGTCTCTCTTAATTTGCAACTTCCCTACTCATAGTGCGTGAGGGTTCTGATTTCTGTGCATATGGGCCAACATGTATTATCTTTTGTTTTTTGATAATGGCTATCCTAGAAGGTGAACATTTTCTTAAAATCATATGCCATAGTATCATAGAAGCAACATCTTCTTTCCACTTTTGAGGAGGAAAATATGTAGTATGAAAAATAATTAATTTGGTTTTTCATAACACAATTTAAAATACTTTATCTTCCAGTTTTTAAAACATCCAGTGCCCAATGGAAATATAGTCAGATTGTCATGAAAAACGATGGAGAGAGACAATACTCAGAGTTGGGTTTAAATCCACCAACAAGTATGTCAAGGTTCCTCAGCTCAAGACCAGAAGGAACAACCTGCTGTTGAACGATCTAGAGGTGTTACTCTTTGCAGTGAGAAGAGCACACACCTCAGGAGCAGTAAGAGAGTCAGAAAACCGTTAATACAGTTATTATAGATTTGGTCGCTTGGGTGATTTTGCTCCAGATTGGGTGCTGGCCAGAAGCCGGGTTTGTTCTGTGCGTGGATATCTTAATGAATCTGATCTATGAGGAAAGGCAATCAGACTAAAGCTAAAGTCCTGATTTGTAGAGAAGCAAACTTCACCCCCAGTAGCCAGGATAGGAGTGTATAGTCATTTTTTCTTTGGCTTAGACAATGTTTATGTTTTATCTATGTTTAACACAATTACACTGTCTCCTTTTTGTCCTGATGAATAATGGTCATGGAATGGCCTCGTTTGATGCTGATGTTCTGTGAAATGTTTATACTGAACAGGAAAGCATGAGGACCCAGGTTTGAGTGCAGGGCAGGCCAGCTCATAGCACCCCGAGCCCAAGCTAATGGGGCCAGGGTAGCTCCTGGAGGCCAGAGACTGCTATGCTCTCTTTCAACAATTCCAAAAATGCAAAGCAAACAAAACAACCATATTAACATGATGCAATCTATTCCTGTGTCTTCATTCAAGGACCTTCATTAAAATGATTGAAGATGATTATATTAGTCTGCTAAGGCTGCTGTAACAAAACACCAGACTGGGGGCTCAAACAACTGAAATATATTCTCTCCCAGTTCTGGAGGCTGGAAATACAAGATCAAGGTGCCAGCAGGATTGATTTCTGGCGAGGTGTTTCTCCTCGGCTTGCAGACGTCCACCTTCTGCTGTGTCCTCACACTTTTCTCTATATATGTTCTTCCTCTTCTTATAAGAGCACCCGTCCTATTGGATCAGGGCCCAACCCTCATGTTCTCATTTAACTTTAATTACCTCCTTAATGGTCCCTTCCCCAAACACTGTCACACAGGGGTTAAAACTTTAACATGTGAATCTTAAGGAAACATAGTTCATCCTATAACAGTGATACTGCATGATTTTCATTTTTGTCAACTTTTAATTTCTAAAATGAGAAAGTTTTACTAATAATCAAAAAGCTAGAAAAGGCAATGGAAAATTATAGTCCAGTAAAAATGAGCATAAAATCTAAAAAAGAAATGCTCATGTACTAACAAGTAATTAGCATGAAAGTCCAATGAAATCAAAACTCTAAACATAGAATACATGCATGCAATTATTTGCTTTGTAAATTGACTCAGGAGTTTCTTTTGTAAAATAGGCCCCAACATCTCAGTCTGCTTCTATTTCTAATTGTGGCAGGTTTCCTACATGCCAGACACTTGCAGGTGCATTGCGTCTGTTACCTAATGCTTTCGCAATGATCTTCCTATTTTACATCACTGACAGCTGATGGATCATGTTCAGGTGCAAGAATGTAGTACATAGCAGAGCCAAAATTCAAACTCAGTATTTCTGGCCGCAAAATCACATTCTGCTAATTGCATACATTGCTGTGCAGAGAAAGATGCAGACAATAAATTAAAGTCATAAACAATCTTTTGGAAAAAAATTTAATCCCATAGGAAATGGATTTATCATTTTACTACCTTCATCAGACATTACTACCACCTATAACATTTTATTGCCATCCTAATTATTAATACACTTGAAACAATGTTATAGAGGTATTAATAATTTCATAACCTCAAATAATGTCAACTCCTCTAGTATTTGTTTCCAATGATACCATGACATTCAAATTTTAAAATCAATATTTTGAAGAGTCTAAGTTGATGTCAGAAAAGTTAGCAAAGAAATACAGTTATAGCTCTTTTCCCTCAAGCTACTTTTGTTCTCATTAGAGGAAAAATGTTTTTCAGATGGAAGTCACTCCAGAGAAAAATTCTGCCAGCCTAATGCAGCATCATTTGCAATTATTTAAGTAAGATATAGGTCCTAAATTAGGCAAAAGTTAATATGACTTAAATTTTCTGGGACCCTTAGAGACAGCCTTCTATATTACTTTGAGCAATTATCCACATAAAATACAGTCATTTTTCTGCAATTACCTTAAACCACAATACTATAGTTCCTTATTTAATATGAGATTACAGATGTGGTAGAGAGCATGATCCTTGGATCAGAAAGACCTTGATTTGATTCTACAAGGGGTTTTGTTTTTGTTTTTGTTTTCCATAGATGGGTAAGTTTTGGAGCAAAAGAGTTACTTTTATGAACACTTTCTCCATTTGTAAAATGAGTTTAATGATGGCATCCTATAAGGGTACTGCGAAGTTTAGATGTCGTTGAGTCCTAAAAGCACCTGGCACACCTCTCAGCAGTGTGTTCACCTCCCCTCCACGACTTGGCTAATGCAGGGCGGCTGGGTCCCAGTGCTGGACCCCCCGGGCTGTGGGAACACCCCATCCCTCCCCACAGCATGCATTCCTAGAACCTTCCAGGCATCCTGGAGCACCTCATTGTGAGCCATTTGGATCCTCCACTCCTTTCCCTGCTCTACAGACAATTACATGGATTAAGTTTCCTGTTTTCATCAGTTCTAGGGTGTCTTGTGACTCTGAATAATACTGCATGTTATTAACCAAAAGGATGCCAAAGTCCTCTTTTAGGTATTCTGAGTTGGAAATACTAGCAGTACGTTCAGGTGAGGACACGTACATTATTAAGGGCTCTGCATGTCGTATATACAAGTGTCTGACATCAGTACAGCTGCCAATCAACAACAAATAATGACTTCATCCCTGAGTTACTTGTGTTTTATACTTATTATGTTTGACTAAAGAGAAGCCAATGCATTGTTTAAGAGATGATCTTTTCTGTGTACAGATTCATTAAAATTACATCCTTTGAGTTCCCGTACAATGGATTTTGGAATCTGAAGGCAGTATTGTCAACTACTACATGTTTTCAATCCATCAAACAGATGTTTCTTACAAAGGCATTCAATAAAAGCTGAAGAAAATAAAGCACACAATTTACCAGGGAAAGTGGTTTCTGTACAGGTGTAAATTAATTGAGTCTAGGAATGTTGGTTTCTGATGTTGAAACTGAGTACAGTAAGGATCTTCAAACAACAGAAGAGACATTTCAAAAACTCTTGATGTTGTGCTTAAGAATATTTTCTGGGGACATGAAAAACAATGAAGTTATTTTCTCAATTAAAGAGCCATATATACTCTTTCAGACAATTTTTTTCCAAAGCCATTCATCTCATTTGGTCTAATTCTTTTATTTCAGGATTCTTAAAATAAAAACAGCCACAGTGAACCCTTTGAGAACCAGGACTTAATTCTTATGTGAAAGTTGGAATATGAGTGAAGAGGTTTCTCAGAGTCGGGTGGCACACTTCTCCCCAGATCCCGGTTTTCTCCAGTCCGTAGCTCATGGTGTGCCCACGGTATTTAAATTAGATGGACCCACCCAATGCAGAGAGAGAGCTCTCGCCAGCCAACTCACAGTGTGGACCTGCCCGAGCTTTCCTAGATTCCTGAAACTTACCAAAAACCCGGGAGTGGGGAGGGCAGAGGGGTAAAGTCAGAGGTTCTCAATGAAGATGAGAGTGAAGGAATAGTCTCCTTTTTTTTTTTTTTTTTTTTTACTTTTTATTTTATCTTGGAGTAGAGTTGATTAACAATGTTGTGTTAGTTTCAGGTGTACAGCAAAGTGATTCAGTTATACATATCCATGCATCTATTCTTTTTCAAATTCTTTTCCCATTAGGTTATTACAGAGTATTGAGCAGAGTTCCCTGTTCTATACAGTAGCTCTTAGTTGGTTATCGATTTTAAATATAGCAGCGTGTACATGTCAATCCCAAACTCCCAATCTATCCCTCCCCCCAACCCTTCCCCCCGGTAACCATAAATTCCTTTTCTAGGTTCTGTTTTGTAAATAAGTTCATTTGTATCTTTTTTTTTTATTCCGCATATAAGCGATATCATACGATATTCCTCTTTCTCTGTCTGACTTACTTCAAGAGTCAAGGAATATTCTTTTCCTTTTCCTTTTGATTCTCCAGTTTGGTGGGAAAGCATACAGATGAAAAGTCTGACACCTTAGGTATCATTCCAATCCCACCATCCACCTCAAAAGGGCAGACATTTAATCTCCCTGAAACTCTTTTTCATCTAGAAAATAACAATGATAGTAGGTTCATAACCACCTCATCCTTTGCCGCAAAATTCAAATAACATGTACAAAATATTTGTTCACATATACAAGTTTTCAAAGCCACAATCAATAAAGTTTTAGGATACCACAAGGACTTGCATTTTTGAGGCATAAGACTTTACAAGAAGCATCTATCTGTGAGATTCTACTTATTTGCCGGCCCCTCAAATCCACATTCAGGTAGCCTAGATATCCTGTAATTTGGTGCTTTCCCTACACCAGTTAAAGTTATGATTATGCAGGGTGGGTGATTACCCGGTTCTGGTTCACGGGTCTTGAAAAACAGATTTAAAGATCACGGAACAGCTTTGTTCGCTCCCTATCACCAAGGAGATGATGCTGCAGCATTCAGCAGTACAATTAAGAGTACGCTTGAAGAGATGGAATAAAAGCTTTTTCACTCTGCCCTGGCCAACACTTGATTTTAGCATCTGTGATTTTCCATTATTGTTTATTACATGAAAAAAGGAGAAAAGAAAGAAAGAAAACTCTGATGAGGTCATGGCAGCTATTTGCGATTGTAGGTATTAGTGACTGTACCATTAATTGGGAAGAGAAAAAACCCTGAAACCACAGCTGGGAGAGGGGAGGGGGTGATTTTAAGTTGCTTTCGGGAGGGACGTGGTGGGAGTGGAAAGATTTCTGCCACCACATCCTGACACTGTGCTCCTGAAGGAGAAGATGCAAGCATGGCAGGAATAATGGAGATGGTGTGTCGAGCCACCTGCAGGAGTGGGTTATGTTCAAGACAGAACATTCCAAGCGAGAGAAGCCCTTGGCACTGGATGGGCTTGACTTCACTTTTCTTGAGGTGTTTGCATGGTGAACGCAGGCTGATCAGATTGGCCTGGAGCAATTACAGATTCCTTCCCTTAGGCTCAAGTCCATCACCTCTGACTCCAGTCCTGGGTCTTGGAGACATGTCAGGTGCCCTCTTTAGCTCTTTGCTACCTGATCCTCCCTCCTCCCCACCGTGACTTGGAGCCATTGCAGCTCTAAGAGGCAGTTCCTCTGCTCCAGTGAATCACTGCATTCCAGCTCTTGATCCCTTCAAGCCAGAACTGTTCCCGAGACAGGACCATATGTGACCAATACAGCTTGTAAAGTCTCCACCACTGCCCATGGATGCAGGACAGGGCTCTACTCAAGCCTAGCATGTGCGTATTTCAATCCCAGATGAATCCATCTTACTTACTTATGCCTCTAGCTATCCCAGCTCTTCTCCACTTCCTCTTCACCTGGCCTGTCTGGTTTTTCATAGCACAGATCCTCCCAGTACAACCCTCCTACCCTTCCCCCCCACCCATGCCCTATCCTGGTCCCTGTCTTTCCAGGGACCCCGGATATGGACCAAGTGGTGTTCCTTAGACACACACAGCTGGACGTGAGGATGATGTTGGTGTAGTGACAAAAGTCCCAGCCCAGGAGCTGAAGACGTCTGAATTCTGGCCGAAGCTCTGCTATGGATCACCTGTGCACCATGGGCAGGACACACAATCTCTCCAGAGAAAGCATTTCCCTTAACTACAGGTAATGAATCCCTAATGCTTCTTCCAGCGATAACAATGTTAAATTCTATGTAAGCAGGCCTGGGGCTGAGAGCAGGCACATGTCTTGGGGGCCACCATCTGCGGAAGAGGAAAGAGACTTTTAGGGCACACTTGTGAAGACACTTTATATTATAGCAGCTCCCTTCTCTGTAACCAAGAGGGAGAGACCCAGACCCTCAGCCCTGTGGGAAGATGGGTAGCTCAGCAATCATGGAAGAAGCTTGTAACTACAGCTTGCTGAGCTGGCCCATGAGAATGGAAGGTAATTGTTCATTGCAAAGAGAAGGGAAAGCGTGTGCCACAGTGGGGCCCTGGGAGAAGCCCAAGGTGAGAAGGGATTTGAAAGGAGAAGAAAACCAGGGAGACAGGAGAGGGAGGGTCTGGGAGGCAGAGAGGCAGGCTGCATGGGGACCAGTCAAAATGAGAAATCATGTTTGACAGGAGGATCGAATGGCAGTCCCATTGTCAGCAAAGTGAGGATCCCACAAAACTAGAATCTCGGTGAGGAGGAAGGCTGGAGACAGCAGGTGGGGATGTGAATCCAGCCCAGTGCCTGTGAGGAGGGTGGAGTTTCACAGCCCAGCTCTCCTGTCAAGGAGCTTTTTCCCTGTGATGTCTTCTAGAAATTTTATGGTTTAGGTCTTACATTTAAGTCTTTAATCCATTTTGAGTTAAGTTTTGTGAATGTTATAAGATACAGGCCCTATTTCATTCATGTTCATGTGAATATCCATTTTTTCCAAGACTATTTATTGAAGTGACTATTCTCCTGAGGTGACCTGTCTCTGCATCAGCCTCCCGTCTCTAAGGAAACACAAGTCAGAGGGGCATCTGAGGGTGAAATGAATCAGTGGATGGAAAGCCTTTAGAATCACAGTTGGCACACAGTCAGTCCTCAATTACAGTTGGTTCCCATCATCCCTGAGGACCTGGCCTGAGTCTGAAGGCCACCAGCCACCAGTCTCCTCACCAGTGTCCAGGCCCTCGGGAGGCTGTCTGTTGCCACTCCTCTATAAGGCCCTCGGCTGACCCTTGCTCTTGGCTCTCACAGCCTCTAATTCTCTTCTCTACCCAACGCAGTGGTTAATTTTTCTTTTATTCCTTCTTTTATCTTTTTTAGTATTTTGGAGAACTTTGAGATTCCACCTAAAGCTCTGATCTCCCACAAGAAAGTTCACGTATGCAAACTGCTACAAAATTGATATATGCTAAAGTTTACAGGCTTTCCCACTGACCTATTTCCTATAATGCTGGGTGGGTTTTCACCTTACTATTTGCCTTTCAACTTCCTCACCAACTTGACACTGATTTTGGCACCATGACCACCCAGGCAGGTAGGGGGACCCTGTGGCCTGCTTCCTGTGACATGCCACCATACCATGCTGTAGGCATTTGACTTATTGAGGAAATGTGCCCTGTCAGTACACATACTTGCTGATGAGCATGCAGAGGTGATCCCTCCCTGCCTTCCCTCCCGCTGCCCTTCTCCTCTTTCTGGCTTGAGATGGGCTGTGTGGCCCTGCCCTTAAAATCTGCCAGAGGAGCTGACTCTCTTCGTGGGCAAATTGTTTGATTAAGCATTATACGGACTGGGGACTCCCTCTTGCGAGAGCACTGGAATCACAACTAACTGCTGAACAATCATCGAAATGAAGACACTGGAACTCACCAAAAAAGATATCCCACATCCAAAGACAAAGGAGAAGCCACAATGAGACGGTAGGAGGAGCACAATCACAATAAAATCAAATCCCATAACTGCTGGGTGAGTGACTCACAAACTGGAGAACGCTTATACCACAGAAGTCCACCCACTACTGGAGTGAAGGTTCTGAGCCCCATGTCAGGCTTCCCAACCTGGGGGTCTGGTAATAGGAGGAGGAATTCCTAGAGAACCAGACTTTGAGAGCTAGTGGGATTTTATTGCAGGACTTCAACAGGACTGGGGGAAACAGAGACTCCACTCTTGGAGGGCACACACAAAGTAGCCTGTGCATTGGGACCCAGGGGAAGGAGCAGTGACCCCATAGGATACTGAACCAGACCTACCTTATAGTGTTGGAGGGTCTCCTGCAGAGGCGGGGGGTAGCTGTGGCTCATCATGAGGACAAGGACACTGGCAGCAGAAATTCTTGGAAGTACTCCTTGGTGTGAGCCTTCCCAGAGTCCGCCACTAGCCCAACCAAAGAGCCAGGTAGGCTCCAGTGTTGGGTCGCCTCAGGCCAAACAACCAACAGGGAGGAAACCCAGCCCCACCCATCAGCAGACAAGCGGATTAAAGTTTTACTGAGCTCTGCCCACCAGAACAACACCCAGCTCTACCCACCACCAGTCCTTCCCATCAGGAAACTTGCACGAGCCTCTTAGATAGCCTCATCCACCAGAGGGAAGACAGCAGAAACAAAAAGAACTACAATCCTGCAGCCTGTGGAGCAAAAACCACATTCACAGAAAGATAGACAAGGTGAAAAGGCAGAGGGCTATGTACCAGATGAAGGAACAAGATAAAACCCCAGAAAAACAACTAAATGAAGTGGAGATAGGAAACCTTCCAGAAAAAGAACTCAGAAAAATGATAGTGAAGATGATCCAGGATATTGGAAAAAGAATGGAGGCAAAGAATGAGAATGTGGAAGAAATATTTAACAAAGACCTAGAAGAATTAAAGAACAAACACACAGAGATGAACAATACAATAACTGAAATGAAAAATACACTAGAAGGAATCAATAGCAGAATAACTGAGGCAGAAGAATGGATAAGTGACCTGGAAAACAGAATGGTGGAATTCACTGCTGCGGAACAGAAAAAAGAAAAAAGAATGAAAAGAAATGAAGACAGCCTAAGAGACTTCTGAGACAACAATAAACGGAACAACATTCACATTATAGGTGTCCCGGAGGAGAAGAGAGAGAGAAAGGACCCAAGAAAATATTTGAAGAGATTATAGTTGAAAACTTTCACAACATGGGAAGGAAATAGCCACCGAAGCCCAGAAGGCACAGAGAGTCCCAGGCAGGATAAACCCATGGAGAAACACGCCGAGGCACATAGGAATCAAATTGACAAAAATTAAAGACGAAGAAAAATTATTGAAAGCAAAAAAGGAATAGCGATAAATAACATAAAAGGGAACTCCCATAAGGTTAACAGCTGATTTCTCAGCAGAAACTCTACAAGCCAGAAGGGAGTGGCATGATATACTTAAAGTGATGAAATGAAAGAACCTACACCAAGATTACTCTACCTGGCAAGGATCTCATTCAGATAGGACGGAGAAATCAAAAGCTATACAGACAAGCAAAAGCTAAGAGAATTCAACACCACCAAACCAGCTCTACAACAAAAGCTAAAGGAACGTCTCTAGGCAGGAAACACAAGAGAAGAAAAGGACGTACAGAAACAAACCCATGAGAATTAAGAAAATGGTAATAGGAACATACATATTGATAATTACCTTAAACGTGAACGGATTAAATGCTCCAGCCAAAAGGCACAGGCTCGCTGAATGTATACAAAAATAAGACCCATATATATGCTGTCTACAAGAGACCCACTTCAGACCTAGGGACACATACAGACTGAAAGTGAGGGGATGGAAAAAGATATTCCATGCAAAAGGAAATCAAAAGAAAGCTGGAGTAGCAATTCTCATATCAGACAAAATAGACTTTAAAATAAAGACTATTACAAGAACCAGGAAGGACACTACATAATGATCAAGGGATCAATTCAAGAAGATATAACAATTATAAATATATATACAACCAACATAGGAGCACCTCAATACATAAGACAACTGCTAACAGCTATAAAAGAGGAAATTGACAGTAACATAATAGTAGTGGGGGGCTTTAACACCTCACTTACACCGATGGACACATCATCCAAACAGAAAACTAATAAGGAAACACAAGTTTTAAATGACACAATAGACCAGATAGATTTAATTGATATTTATAGGGCATTCCATCCAAAAACAGCAGCTTACACTTCTCATGTGCAGACGGAACATTCTCCAGGATAGATCATATCTTGGGTCACAAATCAAGCCTCAGTAAATTTAAGAAAATTGAAATCATACCAAGCATCTTTTCTGACCACAACGTTATGAGATTAGAAATCAATTACAGGGAAAAAAACGTAAAAATCACAAACACAAGGAGGCTAAACAATATGTTACTAAATAACCAAGATCACTGAAGAAATCAAAAAATACCTAGAGACAAATTACAACCAAAACACGACGATCCAAAATCTGTGGGATGGGGCTTCCTTGGTGGCGCAGTGGTTGCGAATCTGCCTGCCAATGCAGGGGACACGGGTTCAAGCCCTGGTCTGGGAAGATCCCACATGCCGCGGAGCAACGAGGCCGGTGAGCCACAATTGCTGAGCCTCCGCGTCTGGAGCCTGTGCTCTGCAACAAGAGAGGCCGCGATAGTGAAAGGCCCACACACCGCGATGAAGAGTGGCCCCCACTTGCCACAACTAGAGAAAGCCCTCGCACAGAAACGAAGACCCAACACAGCCAAAAATAAATAAATAAATAAATAAAATTAAAAAAAAAACAAACCTGTGGGACGCAGCGAAAGCAGTTTTAAGAGGGAAGTTTATAGCAATACAAGCCTACCTCAAGAAACAAGAAAAATCTCAAATAAACAATCTAACCTTACACCTAAAGGAACTAGAGAAAGAAGAACAAACAAAACCCAAAGTTGGTAGAAGGAAAGAAGTCATAAAGATCAGAGAAGAAATAAATGAAATAGAAACAAAGAAAACAATAGCAAAGATCAATAAAACTAAAAGCTGGTTCTTTGAGAAAATAAACAGAATTGATAAACCATTAGCCAGACTCATCAAGAAAAAGAGGGGGAGGACTCAAATCAATAAAATTAGAAATGAAAAAGGAGAAGTTGCAACAGACGCCGCAGAAATACAAAGCATCCTAAGACTCCTATAAGCAACTCTATGCCAATAAAATGGACAACCTGGAAGAAATGGACAAATTCTTAGAAAGGTATAACTTTCCAAGACTGAACCAGGAAGAAATAGAAAATATGAACAGACCAATCACAAGTAATGAAATTGAAACTGTGATTAAAAATCTTCCAACAAACAAAAGTCCAGGACCAGATGGCTTCACAGGTGAATTCTATCAAACATTTAGAAAACAGCTAACACCCATCCTTCTCAAACTCTTCCAAAAACTTGCAGAGGAAGGAATACTCCCAAACTCATTCTATGAGGTCACCATCACCCTGATACCAAAACCAGACAAAGATACTACAAAAAAAGAAAATTACAGACCAATATCACTGATGAATATAGATGCAAAAACCCTCAACAAAATACTAGCAAACAGAATCCAACAACATATTAAAAGGATCATACACCATGATCAAGTGGGATTTATCCCAGGGATGCAAGGATTCTTCAATATACTTAAATCAATCAATGTGATACACCATATTAAGAAATTGAAGAACAAAAACCACATAATCATCTCAATAGAGGCAGAAAAAGCTTTTGATAAAATTCAACACCCATTTATGATAAAAACTCTCCAGAAAGTGGGCATAGAGGGAATCTACCTCAACATAGTAAAGGCCATATATGACAAACCCACAGGAAACATCATTCTCAATGGTGAAAAACTGAAAGCATTTCCTCTAAGATCAGGAACAATACAAGGTTTCCACTCTCACCATGATTATTCAACATAGTTTTGGAAGTCCTAGTCACAGCTATCAGAGAACAAAAAGAAATAAAAGGAATACAAATTGGAAAAAAAGAAGTAAAACTGTCACTGTTTGCAGACATGACACTATACATAGAGAATCCTAAAGATACCACCAGAAAACTTCTAGAGCTAATCAATGAATTTGGTAAAGTAGCAGGATACAAAATTAATGCACAGAAATCACTTACATTCCTATACACTAATGATGAAAAATCTGAAACAGAAATTAAGGAAACACTCCCATTTACCATTGCAAAACAAAGAATAAAATACCTAGGAATAAACCTGCTGAGGGAGACAAAAGACCTGTATGCAGAAAACTATAAGACACTAATGGAAGAAATTAAAGATGATACAAACAGATGGAGAGATATACCATGTTCTTGGATTGCACGACTAAATATTATGAAAATGACTCTATTACCCAAAGCAATCTACAGCTTCAATGCAATCCCTATCAAGTTACCAATGGCATTTTTTACAGAACTATAGCAAAAAATCATAAAATTTGTACGGAGACAGAAAAGACCCTGAATAGCCAAAGCAGTCTTGAGGGAAAAAAACGGGGCTGGAGGAATCAGACTCCCTGACTTTGGACTATACTACAAAGCTACAGTAATCAAGACAATATGGTACTGGTACAAAAACAGAAATATAGATCAATGGAACAGGATAGAAAGCCCAGAGATAAACCTATGCACCTATGGTCAACTAATCTATGACAAAGGAGACAAGTATATACAATGGAGGAAAGACAGTCTCTTCAATAAGTGGTGCTGGGAAAACTGGACAGCTACATGTAAAACAATGAAATTAGAACACTCCCTAACACCATACACAAAAATAAACTCAAAATGGATTAGAGACCTAAATGTAAGACTGGACACTATAAATGTCTTAAAGAAAAACATAGGAAGAACACTCTTTGACGTGAATCACAGCAAGATCTTTTTGATCTACATCCTAGAGTAATGGAAATAAAAAGAAAAATATACAAATGGGACCTAATGAAACTTAAAAGCTTTTGCAAAGCAAAGGAAACTACAAACCAGACGAAAAGACAACCCTGAGAATGGGAGAAAATATTTGCAAATGAATCAATGGACAAAGGATTAATCTCCAAAATATATAAACAGCTCATGCAGCTCAATATTAAAAAACCAAACAACCCAATCAAAGAACGGGCAGAAGACCTAAATAGACATTTTGCCAAAGAAGACATACAGATGGCCAAGAATCATCTGAAAAGCTGCTCAACATCGCTAATTATTAGAGAAAGGCAAATCAAAACTACAATGAGGTATCACCTCACACCAGTTAGAACGGGCATCATGAGAAAAATCTACAAACAACACATGCTGGAGAGGGTATGGAGAAAAGGGAACCCTCTTGTGCTGTTGGTGGGAATGTAAATTGATACAGCCACTATGGAGAACAGTATGGAGGTTCCTTAAAAACTAAAAATAGAATTACCATATGACCCAGCAATCCCACTACTGGGCATATGCCCAGAGAAAACCATAATTCACAAAGACACATGCACCCCAATGTTCATTGCAGCACTATTTACAATAGCCAGGTCATGGAAGCAACCCAAATGCCCATCGACAGACAAATGGATAAAGAAGATGTGGTACATATATACAATGGAATATTACTCAGCCATAGAAAGGAATGAAACTGGGTGATTTGTAGAGACGTGGATGGATCTAGAGACTGTCATACAGAGTGAAGTATGTCAGAAAGAGAAAAACAAATATCATATATTAACGCATATATGTGGAACCTAGAAAAATGGTACAGATGAACCGGTTTGCAGGGCAAAAATAGAGACAAAGATGTAGAGAACAAACGTATGGACACCAAGGGAGGAAAGTGGTGGGGGGGGTGGTGGTGGTGGGATGAATTGGGAGATTGGAATTGACATGTATACACTAATATGTATAAAATGCATATCTAGTAAGAACCTGCTGTATAAAAAAATAAATAAAATTCTAAAATTCAAAAAAAAAAGCGTTATGCGAAGAGGTGGGGTTACAATGCTCATTACTGGATATAATTCAAAGCCATTTAAAGAGAACAGTGTTTTGCAAGAGAGGGTTCTAAAACCTTGTGGTAGCAGAGCAAAGATAAACAGTAACATCTGCTCTCAGAATAACAGCCACACTCATAAACCAAACATTTTCTATTGTAAAAAAATCATTATCTGGAAAGGCCCTCCTGATACTCCTTGTTTGTGTGAAATCCCCTAGGCACGTTTAGGGTTCTCCAATTTTCCTCTCTCGTTCTCACTCAATCTTTCTTTTCTCAATCCCTTTTGCAGTTGTTAATCACAGAGTATAACTTTTAAGGCCATAAAGGGACCATTCTTGCATTCATATCATTGCTTATGCCAACAGAGTGCTCAGTTTGGTAAATAAACATATGCCTTAGAATTCTACCTCTAGATTTCGGCTTACATTTGACGTCCTCCATTTGACGTCCTCCATCCTAATCACGCAGAATGTCAATGGTCTAAAGATCTTTTCTTCCTTGTGTGATTTTGCTTATTTTAAAAGAGGGTGCTCAGTTTTAGCATTCCCAAGACAGCTGGATTTATTGCTATTTTGACAAACAACTGTACTCAATATCATATCATTTCAGAAACACAGATTGCCCCAATTCTGGAGTATCACTTACACAATGGTCCATATGGTAAAATAGATCCATTTGAAGAATAGCACAATAGTTTGTGGACAGCCAGATGCACTGGGTCAGTTCAGACCAATTAACACCAACTGAAGTGCCAACGTCCTTTGGATTGTTAGAAAAGCAAGTGCCATGTTTCTAGTGGCTTTTGATAAGCTGAATTAATATAGCAATTATTCCTAGGCTCTTGGGCTTTTCTGTATTGCTTTTGAAGCAGACAAATAGCAGAATCTCCCACTCAGACATGCATTTTAATACCTGCTCTTTGACATTAGACCTAATTAATAATCCTAATTAAAAGCTGCAATGACCAGCCCATAGCCAGACCATAACTGATAGGTCAATTTCATTTTTCTTTTGTTTCGAATTTGGATTTTTAAAAGATTTTGATCTGCCCACATTCACTGGTTAAAGATCAGCCATAGTATCTCTAATTCCTGTTGGATTTTACTCCAGTAGTAACTTGCAGGGAGACACTAACTCAGGGAAGGCAGTCGTAATGGTGAAGCATCAGTTTCCCTAGCCAATATCAGCATCGACTGTATGTTTTCTCATGGAGAGAATGGAGTCCGGGGGTGTCCCCTTGGTGCAAGTTTCTGTTTCCTTAAGACGGTGATTCTGCTACTTTTGTGACTTTGGTGCTGCTTTCACATTCCCCTTGGATTTTCTTTCTCTCTCCAGCATTAGGAAGTAAAAAATAGGGGAAAATACAAGAACTGGGTTTCTCTTTTTTTGTTGTTGTTTCCCTCATCGTAACTACCTGCTTCTTCTAATCCTCCGTGGAGGTTATGATCAATTTCTTCCTTAAGCCTGGGGATCATTTGTACACAGTCCTTCTCCATTCCCAGATAAGGACTGGGTGACTTCAACTCATGGGCAACTTCTGCCCCTCTTTGTCCTGGTCTGTCAACCTCCCTGTGGTTTTTAAAATCTCAGTAAGAGTTGGGGGAAATTAATAGAATAGTTTGATAAAATATTTAAAAAGGATTTCAAAAAGGTGAACAACCATAACGGTAACACATTGTTTCCATGTATGCTAAGGATGGTTATAGAAACATGTATCGAAGGGCTTCATTTTTTTTTCTGGTTTTCAACTGGTTTTTCACCTGCCAGAGAACTTGGCTAGGTAACAGGAAGATATACATATTATATTCTTATTTTTAAGGAGACTCTGAAAATAAATGTAAAGCATTATGCTCATTTCATAGTTGCATTAATGATTAGTTTAACCTTTGAGTGACCTGATTTTGTTCCCCAAGTGGTGTTGTGGTTATCAGGCTCATGGTCATACTGATAAAGTACACAAGGCACAGAGGCAGCCAAAGGAATCCAATTATAGGTAAGACCTTTTCCTGCAACAACTCAGATACATAGTGTAGGTCAGAAAACATTTCCAACTGGGCATCTGTCCTGGACCCAGCTACACTTTTTACTTGCTCTTGGCAATTTGACCTTCTACAATGTCAAAGACCTTCATTGTCTACAAGATAAAGGCAAGTAAGATCATCAGCTAATGAGCAATTACCCATTTCAAACAATGGTGTCTGGCTCATTTCTGAACATCTCTTAAGAGGTACAAATCCCCTTTTTGAGAAATCGGTCTCAAATGTGAGGACTATCAATGCAGGCTTTTTTCCTGCCGGGGTATTCATTAGCACCAATAAGGTCTGAAGCATCAAATGATTTCTTTTGTCAAATGTACTGCACTGATAGACTTTTCCATGAATTGATTGTAACCACCTTTATGTTGGACTTCAAGTATCTAATTTGGACATAAGTGTTTTCATCTAACATCTTGCATTTTTAGGTTGTGCAAATCCACAAACCTCTGAGTCCCCAAGTACAGAGGTGCCCATGTTCCAGGCTCTGAGAACCTAAAATAAGTCCATCCATGGATGAGATGAAACAAAATATGTAAAGTACACCATTTCCAGATCTCTTCTTAGGGTGTGGGAGGAAGGGGAGCCAGATAAAAATATTAAAAAAAATCAATTATCAGATAAATAAAAAGAATCTTAGATTCATATAATTTTAGAATTGTGAGAAATCATACAGACCTTCAAGTTACTGGTTCTCAGACTCACTCTGGTGAGGGACCTGTTTTTCTTTCTATTTTATTTACTTGTTTATGTTTCCTTTCCAGCCTCAGTCTTCCAGTTGCAAGGAACCGAATTCTGTTCACAGCCTGCATGAACTTGGAAGAGGTCCTGGAGCTGCAGGTGAGAACCCAGCATGGCTGACACCTTGGCTACAGCCCAGTGAGACCCTGAGCTGAGAATACAGCTAACGCTTGCCTAGACTCCTAAAAATTGTGGTAATAAATTGTGAGCTGATCCTTTCATAAATAGAATATCCATGCACTTGGATGGAAGATACTGAAAAGTCATTACATTTCTAAAGACACTTGTCAACAAAAATAATCAATATAGCACAGAGAGATCAGCTCTGTGCTTTGTGACCACTTAGAGGAGTGGGATAGGGAGGGTGGGAGGGAGACACAAGAGGGAGAGCATATGGGAATATAAGTATACATATAGCTGATTCACTTTGTTATAAAGCAGAAACTAACACAACATTGTAAAGCAATTATACTCCAATAAAGATGTTAGAAAAGGGAATGTAAAAGATCTTAATAATCTTTACGTTGACCATAAGTTGAAATATAGTAATTAGATATATAGATTTAAATAAAATAATATTAAAATTAGCTCCAAAAAAATAATCAATAAACACTTTAAAATAAGAAAATAATTTTATCTGAGTGAAACTAAGGACTAGCCCAGAAGCCCGGATTACTTCCCAGATTACTCTGAGAAGGTGCTCCGGAGAGGCATGGTTTTCAGCACAGTTTTATATGTTGTTAGAAAAAAGGACATTAAACATGTGAGGGATACATTTCTCCAAGGTTTAAGAAAAAAAACCCACATAGATCAGCACATACAGAGCAAGTCAGCATGGCCTTGACACCTGGGAAGGGAGTCTTATCATTGAAGGAGGACAAGCCTTGGCGTTCCAGGAAGAGGCATTTAATTTTTATTTTTAACATGGACATTCTTTACTTCAGGTCAGTGTGCCCTTTTCTTTAATAATTAAAGCAAATGCACAATGTATGTTTGATAAGCCACAGACAGGCTATTGTAGTTGCATAAAATTCAAGTTAACTCATGCATAGGCCCTAATGACTTCCTTGTATCTCAATATGTAAAAATTTCTTTTTTCACACTCAATATCTATATTTTAAAAGTTAGGTAACAAGTCTTTTGAGCATGAGTGTTTTTTGTAGACCACACTGTGAGTGGTGGTTTAAACATACCCTTTTAGAAAACTGAGTCATGGAGAGATGAACCAAACCAAACCAACAACAGCCTGCCCTTGACTGTCTTATGTACCTGCATGCGTGATCTCATTTAATCTTTAAAAGAATCCTACGAGGAGATTATATGGAAGTGAGAATTTTATTCTGCAATTATAGAACTCAGAAAAGGTTAATTAATCTGGTTAAGCCTCGCTGTGGAAAGTGGGAGGCAAAGCAGGTCTTAGAACCCAAACACTATAAAAAATTAGGAAGGAGAAGATGCTCTTGGATTTGTTCTTATGAGATTATTTGTGATCTCACCCAACTCCTGTTCAGGTAGGTGGATATATCCATTTTCCTTTGATGAGTAAAAAATGACCACAAACATAACAGATGGAAACTGCACAGAGTTATGGTCTCCCTGTCTCCATGGATCAGGAGTCCAGGCTTGACTTATCAGGGTCCTCTGCTCAGAGCTGAAATCAAGAGGTCGACCAGGCCTGGGTTCTCATCTGGAGTTCAGGGCCCTCTTCCAAGTTCATTCTGGTGTTGGCCCACTTCAGACTCCTGTTTTCTTGCTGGCTGATGTCCAGCTCCTAGAGACTCACACCTCTCAATACCCACAAATCTCAGTTACATGGCTCTTCTATAGATTCTCACACTTGCAGTCTGTCCTTTGAAGGACTCGCCGATTATGTCAGACTCATGCACATATTAACTCAAAGTCCCCAGGAGTGACATTTTGTCCTATTCCCAGGTTTGCTTGCCCTCAGGGGAGGGTGTTTTATGAGGTGGAGTCACCAGGGGTGGGAATCCTGGGGCCATCTTGGAATCTGCCCACCACAGGTAGAAACCAGAGCACATGTCACTCAAATCTTCCCCCTTCCAAAGGGCACTAAAGTAGAAAATATGGAGCACCTACTTCTGTCTTGTTAGTATTTCTATGACCATAGGTTATGTGGGGCTAAGGAAAATGAATGTTGGGTAAAAGGAATTCAATACATGGAGCTACTGTAGATGCTCCTAAGAGATGCCAGTCAGTCCCTGTAAGGAAAAATGCTCATTGTCCCAAAGGAAAGGCATATCATGGAAATGGCATGTTGTCCAACTTGCTTAAGAAGGAACAAAATATGAATCTGGACAACAATGAACACGATTTGTATAAATCAAACACTAATTGTTATCAAATAACAGAAAGAAGTGAACAAATTCTAGAACATGCATTATAATATCTAGTATATGAGTTTAGTGGGCATATTTCATGAATAAAAAGTCATAAAAATGCCCCCATAGCTCATCCTTTAACCAGGTTGCTTCATTTTGATCTAGAGAGTTATTATGTGGAAATAAAATAAACCTAGACATTAAGGCTTAAGATGTGCCAGACTCTGGGCTAGACAAGAAGGAATTTTAACATCACCTCACCCAGCAGCCCTCCTGGATCCACATAGCCGGCGAGGAGTATGAAATCTAAGGATCTCGACCAAGGAATTGATCAGGTGTGCGTTTAAATCCAAGCCTCTCAGGCCTTAAAGCCCAGCCTCCCCACACGTCCACACCCCACAACCCCTACAGAAAGGATGGCTTTAAGCTCTGCAGCTCCAACTAGCTCACTGTTCACATAACCCATGGATTCTTGGTACATCGGTAAATGGGAAGCAAATGATTGTTACATTCTCCAGAAGTCCTGTAGTTAATGAATAGCTTGCTTTTTGTAATTAAAACACATGCTACACATACACACACAGAGCCTTCTCTTTTCTACCCGCTACTATATCAGAAAGCTATCATTTATTTAGAATCTTTAAATTACACAACTCTCTATTTTTGCTGTGATGAAAAAAAGAAATCCATGTTCCCCACATTTATGAGCTATGTCCCTTCTCCAAAAGATATATGTGTCCATAAATAATAAACGGCACCAGACTTTACAGAAGGAGAGAGAGTGAGACCTTAATTTTTCTCTTATAAAAAAAGTAATGGGCTACAGTTCCTGATAAAATACATTTCACAGAAATGGTTTGTAGAAAGGAGTGTGGCAGGGAAAATAAATGTGGGGTCTGCGGGCCAAAGCAAACAAAAATAAAGTACAGAGAAGTCAGAGAAAATGCATGCAGATCAAGCCCTAAAAAAGACCAACTAGAGATGAGGCTCAGGGCCCCAGGGGGAGGCACCACCCTGGCCGTGATTCCAGAAACACACATCTAACCTGAGCTGGTGATCATCAGGGGATGTGGCCTTATTTGGAAGGAGGGTCATTGTCATCTAATCAGTTAGGATGAAGTCATACTGGAATCAGTTGGTTAAGGTGGACTTCTAACACAATATGACTAGAGTCCCTATGCAAAGATGGCCATGTGAAGACACTGAGATACAGGAGGAGAGAACACCATGTGACAATGACAAGGAGGCAGGGATAGAAGTGTTGCAGATGCAAACATAGGCACGTCAAGGATTGCCAGCGACCACAAGTGGAAGAGGAGAGGAAAGAGTCTTCCCTACACATCTGAGAGCACACAGCCCCACTGACATTTTGACCTTGCTCTTCCCTCCCCCAGAGCTGTGAGACAAGAAAACTCTGCTCTACCTTTGTTACAGCAGCCTGGAGAATGGATACATACAACCTAGTGTAGAGCTTTCATCCACACCCCTACCCCCACTCACTCAAGCTTTATGTGCTCGCAGCCAAGGCCATAGAGGATGATGATCTCACAAGGAGAAAAAAACGAGTCTCCCTGGCAACATTTCCTACAAGATCTCAGGACCAAAATAGGACTCTGGATGCAGACAAATGAGAGGGGGAGTTAAGCTTCTCACTGCCGTGACCAGACTGAAGATCTCCTGGGCTCCTTGTGGGAGGACAGATAGAGAACACTGATGAGAACAAAGAGGACAGTGAATTCAGGAGAGAGGCCTGAACGCTTCATGCAGGAGGGATATGTCCACAAAGGGCACTGAGAAAATAAAGGACTGGGATTGGGGTCCACTGAGACCACATGGTCGGCTGCAGCCTGGCTGCATGAGCTGCCCTTCCAACCCGGGTCTGGGAAGTTCACGTCTTCCACTCTTGCCAGTGTTTGTTCTGGTGACCATATGGTAGGACTGAAGGCTGGTTGTGCTCTGAAATTGTATGAGGTCCCTTCCTGACTCCAGGCAGACGGTCCTCCCCACTCCCTGTGAGAATCCAAAGACACCCGTAAATCCACAAGAAATAAGGTAGGACTCAGAGACCAACGGGTGGTGGTGGTAGGAAAGGAAAAGTCCCCAGGAGACTGAGTGAGAGCAGGTGGGTTTGGGGTCCCAGCACAGGCTGGACCCGTGAGCTCCCATTTGCACAAAGTTCAATGACTCACAGAGGACTCATCTGGAAACCCAGGGGCCATCCAGAAAAACAGGCGGGGGAAAAACAACAGCTTGATGGAGTGTTTAGAGTCAGGAATTTTGTGTTTTCCCACTGATGCATATGACTATTTCTGCATAGTAATTAGCAAGAAAACCCTGCAGATGAAGTGTTCTCTCTTTCGAGACAGCAGGTTATGGCTTAACCCTGTTGGTTGCACACCCTGCAGACAGCACATCATCCCTCTCTTCCTTTATTCTGTCCAAGTGGCCAGGTACCCTCCACAGCTAGCAAGTCTGCTGGGTGGCTTCTAGAAGAGCTACCTTCATTTTCCAGAGATTTGTAGGGAGAATTTTCTCTTGTTTTGTTTTCTTTTCTTTTCTTTTTTGAGTTTGTGGGAAATTTTATTTTGATTTTCCATTACAGGTTTTGGGTTTATAGAAAAGTTACACAGTTAGTACAGAGTTACCTGCCACCCAGTTTGTACCCCCTAATGTTTGTATCTCACCCTCCAAGAAACTAACATTATGCATTACTATTAACTAAACTACAGACTTTATTTAGAGGTCACCAGTGTTTCCACTAACATCCATTTTCACTCCAGGATCCAACCCAGGGTACCACATTACATTTAGTTGTCATGTCTCCTCTGGTCTCCTCTGTTTTTTTGTTTTTTTTTTTTAAAGTTTAATTTGTATTTATTTATTTATTTATTTATGGCTGTGTTGGGTCTTCGTTTCTGTGCGAGGGCTTTCTCTAGTTGTGGCAAGCGGGGGCCACTCTTCATCACGGTGCGCGGGCCGCTCATTATCGCGGCCTCTCTTGTTGCGGAGCACAAGCTCCAGACGCGCAGGCTCAGTAATTGTGGCTCACGGGCTTAGTTGCTCCGCGGCATGTGGGATCCTCCCAGACCAGGGCTCGAACCCGTGTCCCCTGCATTGGCAGGCAGATTCTCAACCACTGCGCCACCAGGGAAGCCCTCCTCTGGTTTTTGACAGTTCCATCATCTTTATTTCATGACCACGACAGTTTTGAGGAGTATTGGTTGGGTATTGTATAGATTGTCCCTCAGATTGGGTTTGTCTTATATTTTCCTCATGAAAGACTGGGATCACGGGTTTTTGAAAAGAAAACCACAAGTGAAGTGTCCTTCTCATCACATTCCATCAGGAGGTAGGCAATGGACCCATGATGTCCCTGGTGATGTTAATATTGGTCATTTGGTTAAGGCAGCATTTGCCAGGTTTCTCCTCTGTGAAGTTAGTAGATATTTTTCCTTTCCATTCTCTATTCTTGGGAAGTGAACCTAAGACCAGCCTAGAAGGGGAGAAAGGTTTATTTTCCCATATCATTTGGAATTCTTTTGTAAGGAGAATTTTCTGATGTTGTTGTGAGATAAGGTGATGCCCAGAGCTGCCCCTGCCATGTTGCTGTCACAAGGGGATAAATATGAAGACAAAGAAGGAAAGACAAAACAGACAGACACATGGGGAAGGTCTTAGTTCTTCACGATGTCATCTAGCCACTGCATTCATCAACCTACCTTTTGTTAGGTGTGAGGTATCAATGTCTTTAAGTCTTAAGCCATGTGAATTGACTGACTATGCAGCTGAAAATAAACTCGCACCAAAGACTGTAGGCATTTGTGTGACCCTCCTGCGCCTGTCCTGGAGGGGAGCCCCAGGGAGTGAAGGGCACAGGACCTGTTTAAAGAGGAGGAACCCCAGGAAGGAGTAACCAAGAGGAGGAAGAGGACTCTGGGAGCTTAAAGATGTCATGTCCGGAGCATTCTGTACTCTTGTGTTCCAGGGCCAGCTGAGTCCTCAAAGCAGAGCATGAGGGGACTGGGTACTGCAGAGTGTGGGTCACCTGGGAGGGGTCCCTGCTCCACAAGGAGGCACTGCGGGGGAGGGTGCGGAGGAAGAGGGGATACGGGGCGCTGGGAAGGCATGGAGGAAAGAGTAATTCCAGCAGAGCCCGTCAGGGCAGACTGAGCATGAGAAATACCCAGGTGTTCTCCGGTAAAGCCCAAGAACCCTCTGTCGCTGACCGACTGGACTGCTTCCAGCATCAGAACGCGGCACCTCACAAGTGAGCGGGTCAGAGGATGCTCTCTGCGTCCCAACAACCTCAGGTCCCACAGCAGAGGATCCGAAGTAGACTCATCCATGACAATCCTACTGGGGGGACTGGAACTTCTTCTAAAGTTTTGGGTTTTTTAGTCTTATTTTCATTGTTTCTTTTTTAATCAGAAGCAATGATTCTCTAAGAATTGTGCAGAGTGTATCTTAAGAGAAACTGTCCTTGGAGAAAAGGGAACCCTCCTACACTGTTGGTGGTAATGTAAACTGGTGCAGCCACTATGGAAAACAGTATGGAGGTTCCTTAAAAAACTAACAGTAGAGCTACCATATGACCCTGCAATCCCATTCTTGGGCATATATCTGGAGAAAACCATAATTCAAACAGATGCATGCACCCCAGTGCTCATTGCAGCACTATTTACGATAGCTAAGATGGGGAAGCAACCACTAAATGTCCATCGACAGATGAATGGATAAAGAAGATGTGGTACATATGTACAATGGAATATTACTCAGCCATAAAAAAGAGTGAATGAAATAATGCCATTTGCAGCAACACGGATGGACCTAGAGATTATCATACTAAGTGAAGTAAGTCAGACAGAGAAAGACAAATATCATATGATATCACTTATATGTGGAATCTAAAAAACATGATACAAATGAATTTATTTACAAAACAGAAATAGACTCACAGATATAGAAACAGAAATAGACTCACAGACATAGAAAACAAACATATGGTTACCAAAGGGGAAAGGGGGAGATAAATTAGGAGTTTGGGATTAACATATACACACCACTATATATAAAAGAGACAAACAACAAGGACTGTATAGCACAGGGAACTATACTCAATATCTCGTAATAACCTATAATGGAAAAGAATCTGAAAAACTATATATATATATATATATATATATATATATATATGTAACTGAATCCATTTACTGTACACCAGAAACTAATGCAACATTGTAAATCAACTATACTGCAATTTAAAAAGAGGGAGAGAGAAACCCTTGACATTGCAAGTTCTTTCTAATTCTTCAGCATCTTAACTTCTCCAAGACTCCACAGAACTGAAAGGGGCTGAGAAAGATAGAGGATATCTCAGTATAGAAACACCTAACAAACAAATGGAAAAACATCTCCATAAGTCAAGACTTCATTTCAGGAAAAAGAAAAAGAAGGAGAACTCAGAATACCAAGCGAGGCAACAAAGTAATTATTGGCGATGAGAAAATGCCAAATAAAAACGAAAAGCCCGGAAGTCATGTCTGGAGAGTACAGATTTCTCTGAGATGAAAAGCATTTCTCTTTTGCTTTATCCTTTTACAACTCCTTAAAATAAGAACAAAAACATGAAGAGAAAAGCTGATAGAAATTTTTATTATTTAATTACAAATGTTTAGATACTTTAATTTTCAATTTTCCCAAATGGCATTTCTTGGCAAAATACAAAAAAAAATTATGTAAATATTATGGTCTTTCTTAAAAAGGCTTTGTTCTCTCCTGACACTCTATTAATAATTTTTGAGAGTGAATCATTTTGTGCTTTAGAAATATCATCCTACAGGTTGGAAATCATTTGTCATTCTTTGGGCTTTAAAACCCTTTTTCTTATAAAGCCCTTTTTTTTTTTCCTTTTACACCAGCCACTCTAAGCTGAATTCTAAAGAACAGAAGCTTAATTTAATTATGTTCATTGAATTCCAGTAAGTAGATTTTCACTGATTTTTACTCCAATTTTTCAAAGATTAGCTATACAAGATAGAGGGAGCCCCTTGAGACTGGCTAACCAAGTTTAATTAGGACCATTTTATGAATCTCCACTTTGAGTCTGCAATATAGATTTGAATTTTCCCATTAAAGCTTTGCTAATCTTTCTCTTGCTCAGAACTGTAATAAACACCTGGAGATACCCACCGCCCTTCTGCTTGGAAATTCTAACAAAGATTTCAGCTCAGGTCATATGACACAGTGAGGCAATGTTAGGGACCCCGTCATAGCATCCTGACTCACAAATTCTTTTCCATCCTGAGCCTCAAAGCCTCAGGTCTCTGAAATGCCCCCAGTGCTTTCTTTTAAAGCAAGAACTGAGACAAATCAATGGAGATGGATTAATTCTGGAGTTTCCAGACTATGAAAAGAGGTTTCCAGGACCTCCCCAGAAAGATCCAAGGAGAAGAGTCTGAGGGCCAGTGGAGTAACCATGCTTTGCTCCTACATGCATGCAGCTTGTCACACATTTCTCATTTAATGAGCACTTTTGAGTGCCTTCCATATGCACACACTGTGACTACAGAAAAAAATCCCAAGACCCTACTAAACCCACCCAGCTCCCAAGCCTCATCTACTACTGCCTTCCGTCCTCCTTCCCTTACAGCTTATGTTCCAGGACCATCGGAACACTGAGAGCTCTCTCCCCCATGTCTGTGTTGGCAGCTGGATTCACTGCTGGCATTCCTTTTTTACACCTTCCCCTTTATCACCCATCAATATTTATTCTTCCACCAACCCAGTGCTCTGATATCTTTCTCCAATTGTATTCTGCCACCAGAGAGTAAATCACTCACTCTCTCTTGGTTATAATGCCTGGTGCTTCCCCTGATAAACAATGACAATTTATTTGTGACTCTGATTGCTCTTTCTTTTGGAAAGGGTTGGATGTTTTGTCTCTTTGTGTCTCTTGAACTTCAACCAGGAAATGGTGCAGAGAAGTTGTGTGATGATTGTTCAGTGAATTGAATCAAACTTTGAAATACATGGAATTTATTCCTCTTAGTGTACATTCAGGCTGGCCACCCCATTCCCTCCTACAGGATAAATGGCCTTGCCTTTAATAACCTGTCCTGGCCACACACTGGAGTTCTCTGAATCCTCAATCCATTAATCCCATTTCCCCTCCACACCAATAGACACAGACATTGTTCCAAGTTGAGTTACTTAGATTCCTTGTGCCTCCAGCTTCTCACCAATAAAATGGGAATAAAATATAAGTATCTGCCCCATAGAGCTGATGTGAAGCTTAAAGGAGATAATACATCTAAAAAACTTAGGTGTTGACTCGGAGTAAATCTCATCTCTCAATAAAAGCTGGCTCATATGTAGATTAATCATTACTCTTATTAAAGATTAGAATGAATAAACCCAGCTTCTTATGCAGTTCCATGAATGCTGATAATTCCAGAAGGGCAAATCTGTCAAGCACAGGTTATGTTATTTTGACAGCTCACGGCTGCACAATTTGGCCTGCCACTGGAGGGTGGCTTAAACATGTGAATTAGATATGTTCTGAAATAAGCATCTAAATGTAAACTTCCCCAAGACCTACAAGGAGCCTGTAGCCTCTCCTGTCTCTGAGACTAGATGTGACAAATGTTTCATCTACAGACACAGGGAGAAGAAAAGTTTCTTTCTCCAAACTTCCAGAACAATCAAATCTTGGAGAGAAAAAAATAAATAAACTGGCTTGTTTGATATTAGCTTGACCTTCCAAAAAAGTTAAGAGTAAATGTTTTTATCCAGGCACAATAATACTGCAAGGTGCATCTTTTTTTTTAATTGAAGTAGAGTTGATTTACAATGCTGTGCCAATCTCTGCTGTACAGCAAAGTGACTCAGTTTTATGCATAGAGACATTCTTTTTTAAATATTCTTTTCCATTATGGTTCATCCCAGGAGATTTGTTATAGACCCTTGTGCTATAGAGTAGGACCTTGTTGTTTATCCATTCTAAATGTAATAGTCTGCATCTACCAACCCCAAACTCCCAGTCTTTCCCTCTCCCTCCCCCTCTCCCCCTTGGCAACCACAAGTCTGTTCTCTATATACATCAGTCTGTTTGTGTTTTGTAGATAGGTTCATTTGTGCCATATTGTAGATTCCACATATAAGTGATATCATATGATATTTGTCTTTCTCCTTCTGACTTACTTCACTTAGTATGATAATCTCTAGTTGCATCCATGTTGCTGCAAATGGCATTATTTTGTTCTTTTTTATGGCTGTGTAGAATCCCATTGTATGTATGTACCACATCTTCTTTATCCATTCATCTGTTGATGGACATTTACATTGTTTCCATGTTTTGGCTATTGTGAATAGTGCTGCAATTAACATTGGGGTGCATGTATCTTTTTGTCCGGGTATATGCACAAAGTGCATCTTTTTTTTTTTTTTTTTTTTTTTTATTTATTTATGGCTGTGTTGGGTCTTCGTTTCTGTGCGAGGGCTTTCTTCTAGTTGTGGCAAGCGGGGACCACTCTTCATCGCAGTGTGCGGGCCTCTCACTATCGTGGCCTCTCTTGTTGCGGAGCACAGGCTCCAGACGCGCAGGCTCAGTAATTGTGGCTCACGGGCCTAGTTGCTCCGCGGCATGTGGGATCTTCCCAGACCAGGGCTCGAACCCGTGTCCCCTGCATTGGCAGGCAGATTCTCAACCACTGCACCACCAGGGAAGCCCCAAGGTGCATCTTTTTAACTCTGCTTTTCAGTGAGAAAATGGCAGCTCCAAGAGGTTCTTACTTTTCAGAATTCTGCAGCTTCTAAACTGAGGAAGCCAGATCACTCGGAAGCCAGGCTTCTTTCTACCCATGATGGGAACATGGACTGTGTCAGGTCTTTCTTAAGGGAGTGCAGCAACCACATGCCTGGTGAGTTCAGGCACTAATTTGCAATCTGAGGTTTGTGTGGATATGAGTTTCAGGGTCATCAACTTCACCATGACTTTGCCTCCTTCCCTCACATCCCCACCCCCACTGTAGGTAATCTGATTTCTAGATTACCACAAGACACTTAAATTTAACACACAGCAGAAATGTGAAGTTCAGGGATATTAGTTTCAATAAACTAGTTTCAATGAGTTAGTTTCAATGAACTCAACTGAAAAACAATTGGCTGCTTTCAGAGTGGTTGTCCTCAAAGGCACTGCATAAAAATGGACTTAACTTAGGAATCTTTGATCAGATTTCATTTTTAAATGATTTTATCACCAAGAGACAGCACATTATCATGGGTAAGATCCATGAAATCCCTGAAATCTCTTGGGTTTTCTGGCCCCCTTCTTGAACTATTGGGCTTTTCAAAGGACAATTTTTTTTCCCAATCTAGTATAGCCATTTGAACATGGTTTATAGTAAACACATTGCATAAATGAATAGGACTTGCCAGACTTTTAAGACACCAAAATAAATTCCTAAACCAGAGTGTTGTTATTTTTCTTCTAAAACGCCCATGATCGTCATGTGCATTGTGAGCGTTAGGCATTGGTCCCCTGGTGAAGTTGTCCTTTGTCTCCAGGGGCAGAAGTTAGCTTCATGAGCTGCAGAAAGGGCAGCACTTGTGTATAAGAATTCATCTATAGACAAGTTTCTCCTATGGAATGGGGACCGTCTTTCAGGCACCTCACAACCTTGAAAATGTCATTACCTAAAAGGAAGTCAATATAATTGCCTCCATCTCAGTAGCTCAGAGAAAAGGAGCTCTCTCAGTAGCTGAGAGAAGGCATCTGTGAAAACAAGATGTTAATAGAGCATCCACCCTGATAAAGAATCATCCTTCCAGCATAGCTTATGTTGCAGAGACGGATCCAACATCCAGCAAGAACAGAAACAGCTACAAAGATTGAAATATGCTTGAGAAAGCCCAAGTTGAGCCAGGAAATGTATTCATTCAAACAGCATTTCTCAAAATGTGATTGCTAGACACCTCGCTTCAGAGTCAGCTCGAGTGGTTACATTTTTAAATCCCTGGGTTCTGCTGAAGACCAGATGCATCCAAGTAACTAAGGATGGATTCAGAAAAGTGAGCAACATCCTTAAGTACATCCCATGCTCAGTAGAGTTTGGGGTCCACACCATCACATGCTCAGAAGCAGCAATTGCAGAAAGAAAAGACGCGAATATCAGGAAGAGTACAACCCAGTCCCGGGATTTCCTACTGTGATGAAAGCTGCATTGGACCAGGCACTGCCTACGTGCACTTTCCTTGTTCAGAGAGGAGTCTGCAAATGTTGACTGTTGACTGGTAGCAGTTGGAAGAGAGTGAGGGGATGACCACACAGAAGAGAGAAGGATCAACATTTGGAATAATCCTCAGAGGGAAAAGGAGGGAAAGCAAGTGGTGCCAGGAGCCTGGAGCAGGAGGGGGCACCCCCTTCCTGTGACTGGGGAACAGCAGGAAGGAAGAGAGGGCAAGTCAGTCCAGGTCAGGTGAGCAGCAGGCAGTGGGGTTGGATTACTTCTATTTTCTCTGCCAGATTAGAGACTAGACCATCTATTGAAAGAGGAGAAGTTCTGAAATAGACATTTTGCAGGAAGAAAGCTGACTACGGAATAATGCCAAGACTGCTTCCTAGAATCACTGGACACTTGCACAAATATTGAGCCCTGTGGCCCTCAAGGGAGATTTCGAGATTGAAGGTGTTGACAATCCAGTTCTCCATCATGGAAACAGGAGATGAAGGAAAGAAAAATATAAAGGAAAGACTAATACCTGACAGCATATACTTGATACCAATCGAATGGAACAGCCAATGAATACTGATGGCAAGGCAGAAGATTACTTACTAGACTTTTCTGGGTCCCCACAGTTTCAAGGGGCCTGACTACATATATTAATTGGACTTTCAGCCAACAGATGATGTATTTGAAGGATCTTGATTGGTTAAACCCATGTTCACTGATAATTTTTCTCATTGGTGTTAAAGGAGTCTTTCTCTTAGTTAAATGAAATAAATAAAAAACAGTGCCCCGATGTTTCCAGAATACTGTAATGTTTCTTATAGGATACAATAATCATTATCAATCCTTTGAAGGCTTTTGCATCAAAACGTTATGACTTAAATAACTCAGGAAGAAAATTCTCTTATCTTCCTAGTGTGGCTGATAGCAACTTTCAATGAAAAAGTGAAATACAAACAAATAATAAGCCGAATGGAGTAAGCCCCAGTGGACTACTAAAGACAAAAGCCAACCACACGTTTCAGTAAGTCCAGGATGAAAAATGACCCTATTACTTTTACATCCATGCTGTGCACCTGATGAACCAATTTTAATTAAAAACAGACACAGTAATATTTTCTAAAGAATGTAATGAATTCTCAGCAACTATAAAGTTTACAAAGACTACCAAGAAGAATTTGGAAAATGGACTACCTATTGTTGAGTCAAATCTCGCCTGTGTTCATGCTCTAGTGAGCATTCCTGAGAGAGCCAAAGGAAATGAACATTGTGAAGTTACATATGTGAATATGTGTTTGATAATTTATGTTTTTAGTGCAGAATATGTCCCATGATTCACTAGAAAGGAAATAGCGTGTAATTTATAGGTACTTGACTGTACCCTCAATTCTACTAAAATAAACAGCAAACAATAACATGTTCTTGCATATACGGTAAGGGTTGAAGTTTCTGATGGAATAGTGTGTTTTGTGTATTTGGGTAACATTGAGATTCTGTCTTCCTGCCTCTCCTGTAAATAAAAACCCTGTCCCTTCTTTCCACTTCCCCTTCCACCTTCCATCCCATGCCCATTGTCCCTTGCATATTCCTGACTTGAACTTTGGTGATGACATTTAGTTTCTTGTGTTCTTACCTAAACCATAAACATGTGTACACTGCCCTCTGCCTATATCCAAACTTTGGTGTTCCTCTACGATACTTAAATCTTTCTTTACAGTTGATGGCGGGAAGGGTGAGCTTTCCCAGTCTGGCTCCTTGCCAAAGTCCCCCTCTGTGTTTGTTTTAGCCACTGTCATTAACATCTTCCTAGTCACCGGAATGCAAAGGAAATACTTTAGTCTTCACCTTGCTTATTGGCTCTGCTCAGGTTGGCAGAATGGATGAAACACTTTCCCTTCCTGCTCCCCTGGATTTCCTAACAAGATTTTTCTGGCTTTCCTTTTGTCACTGTTCTCCTTTTCAGCCTCTTTCCTTGTCACTTGATTTTCCCAATAGCTCTGACCTTAGCCGCCTTCTGCACGCTGATGTCTCCTAAATCTACCCAACACAGACTGTCTCTTAAATTCCTGATCTAGGTGTCCACTGCTTGAACGCACTTCCACTTAGACATCCTGCCATGACCTTCATCTCAGCCCATCTAAAACTGACCCCACACCTCCCCCCATCCCACTCACCCTCCAGTTCTGCAACTCCTGCTGTTTCAATTATTTCACCATCAGTGAACATGCATTGAGAGGCTGCTCTGTTCCAGATATCAGGCACTAAACTTGTAAGACCTGAGAGAAATCAGTCTCTGATCTCTTTCGGTTCTTCCTTTTTAACAAGTCTCTTCGTGGCTTTAATCCCAGCTCTTATCATCTCTTACTTGGATTCAGACAATAGTTTTCTAACTTGTTTAATCACTTCTTCCAGCCACAAAGCTAAGTAAGTAAAACGCAAAACTGATCTTGTCATTTTCTTAATTAAAACACCTCACTGTGCACTGGAGAAGCTCAGGCAGCATGTCAACTGAATACATAATGAGTGTCTCCCACGACTGCCCAACTATTTTCTAAACATATGTAGATGCATTTGTGATCCGTATGTGATGTGCATTTACAGGTGAGCTTAAACCTTCATTAATTCATAGCAGTTCATTATAATTTTAATTAACATATATGAAAAGTACAATTGCTATCTATAAATCATTATTTGTTTTTAAAAATGGATGGGAACACTTTGAGTAATGGGAATTTCCCAGTTCTTTCTCTTTTTTTAATTCTTTTTTTTTCTTTTAATGGAAGTAGTTGATTTACAATGTTGTGGTAGTTTCTGGTGTACAGCAAAGTGATTCAGTTATGCATGCGTGTGTGTGTGTGTGTGTGTGTATATATATATATATATATAACATATATATATTCTTTTCCATTATGGCTTGTTACAGGGTATTGAATATAGTTCGCTATGTTATACAGTAGGTCCTTCTTGGTTATCTATTTTATATATAATAGTGTGTATCTGTTAATCCCAAACTCCTAATTTATCTCTCCCCCGCACCTTTCCCCTTTGGTAACCACAAGTCTATTCTTTATGTCTGTGAATCTGTTTTTGTTTCATAGATAAGTTCATTTGTATCATTTTTTAGATTCCACATATAAGTGATATGATATGGTATTTGTCTTTCTCTTTCTGACTTACTTCACTTAGTATGATCATCTGTAGGTCCATCAGTGTTGCTGCAAATGGCATTATCTTGTTCTTTTTTGTGGCTGAGTAGAGGGAATTTCCCAGTTCTGCAGCACGGCCTGTCTACACTCTCCCTACCTATGCAGCCTCTCCTCTTGGTGAATCTCTCCTCATATCTTTCTTTCCAAACATACCAAATCACTAGAACTTCCCCAATATGCCGACTCCTTTTTGAGGTGGAGGTAAGGCTTTTTCTTCCCTGGAATATCTTGCCTATTCTTTCCTTCCAGTGGAGAAAGCCCGTTTTGTTCATGTGGAGGACAGAGACCTCTCCATCCCAGGGAGGAGAAGCCCTACCCGGACAATGAGAATAGCCATGGTAAGCCCACTCCCCTTAACCTGGAGGAGCCCATGGTGGGCTTGTGCCCTTGTTTATCTAACCTGAGCTCAGGGGAGTTCTTTGGTCTCCAACAGCTTTGGAGGGTTAGATGTATCTCTTCTGGAATGAAACGAAATTGCCTCACACAGAAGGATATGCTGTTTGCTCCCACCTTCCGCTTCTGTGTCTGAATGTTGTTGGGGTGATAACTGGATTGCAGTAGCTGAAAAGGAAAAGCCAAAAATTAAGGGCAAAAACACCAGCTCCAGTATCATAGACTTACTCACCAATGCTCAGAAACTGCCTGCTGTGAACTTAAATTACAGAAAACCACTGTGATTTAGGGTTTCTGTAATGTACATCCAGAGAAACCCTAACTAATGCATTTTTCCTGCCTGCTCACCTTTGCACGTGCTAGAAATGTTGATCCCATCCTCCTTCCCCAGCTAAACTCACCCAGCATTCAAGAATCCGCTGAGTCAGAACATTTTTTCCAAAGCCCGTCCTGTGCATCATAGCACCCACCACAGTGTGTTGTATCCTTGTGTGTCTCCCACAGTGGGCTGTAGTGTCCAGTCATGCGGCCACTTATGCCTACTTTTCATATACTAGTCAAGTTCCTTTAAGTCAGCAATGTTAGACCCAGGCAAAAGAGCCCCCTTTCTGGACTCTTTGATTTAGAGTGCCCAGACCTAGCTCTCCCTCACATCACTCCTCATCCCACAGAAAAGAATCCTCCAGACCAAGGGCATGTGCCCACTCAGACCCCATGCTCATCTTCTAGACTACATGTGCAAACTGGTAACCTCAGGATTCCTTGCCAAGCCAGGTCTGAACCCAGTTCCAGGGCCTTCTGAGAAGGTGGGTGTAAGCACCATTATCTGGGGGAGGGCAGGGGCAGGGGGCGCTCTCCCGGGCAGGTGGGCACAAAGTCTGAACATGTTGGCCTGTCCTAGCAGACAGGTGTGAGGCGAGGCTCCTCGCAGAGAGAAACAGAGCAGCAGGGAGAAAGAGGGGGAGCACTTTGTTGCATCCCTCAGTCAGACCTGACTTCCGGGTCATCGTGTATTTCTCAGTGTGGTGGGACCTGACTTCTGGGTCACCGTGTATTTTTCAGTGCAGTGGGATGGACCGTATTTTATACAGCAGTCGGTACACGTAATTCATGATATAGTGTGTGGACCTCAAGGCACACTCTTATCACCTCCCATAAAGGATAAGGAGGCATCACTGAAATTGCTAACCACTTAATGTATATAATTTGATTAGTAAATAAACAAATGAATGCATAGATTTTTTTAAAAATTAAACATCAAATATATATGTACTAAGGCAGCAAGCACTTTTTTATAATTTATTTTTTATTGAATGAAAGATTCTTTAAATTCTATAATGCCTTACAATTTTCAAAGCACTCATGATTTCATATAATCCCATAATAACCCTTTGTTTTTGAGTGCCTAAGCGTGTGTGTGTATGTGTGTCCCCATTCCCTGAGTGTGGAATCTCCTGAGTTTTTCCTAAAACTCCTCTATACAATCAAAGCTTGAACTCTGAGTCTAATAGTTACCTTGCTTTGTTTGCGCACACCCCTAACTTTGCTAAAAAAAAATTGGGTGATGCAAGGGAGGTGATAATTGTTATGAAGTGATAAATAAGTTCTCAGAAACAGGAAAAGCCAACAAAGAAAAAATTGTATCGGCAAAAGCTGGATCTTAAATAAAAGGGATAGTCTACATATGGAAGTTCAAAGACCCTTAAATCTTCAGATCCACACTGTCCTAATGTATATATTTAAATAAATTAACATAAACATAAGCCTAAAAAAGACTCTTCCTAACAGTATGCTTTATTTATCCCAAACTTAGTGCTGAATAAATCTCCTTTGGGAGCCCAGGCATTCAGGGAAACGCAATACTGCTTATTCAAAAGCCATTTGAATCACCTACTGTAAGAATGTTATTATGCAAGATATATTGTGCCAGAAACAGTATTGTACCATGAAGGTAATCCATGAAAGTAGTTTGTGAGAAGGAAGAAAGTAATTTATAGTTACTTCTAAGTGCATGTTTCAGTCCTTTGAATCACCTTTCCTCCTATATTGGAAATGCAATCTTTGGAGGACTTGTGCAGACATTGGATTCATATTAAGGATGAAAACAACCTTTGGGTAAGCCTTATAACCCCAAGAGGTATGTAAGTGTTACTGTGTATCAGGAAGATTGGGTGTCCAGGATAAATTGACATACACTACAAAATACTGGTGTATTTGTCTTCCAAGTGAGTCATTGGAAAAGAAAATCAGAAGGCAGGACATTAAAAAAAAAAAAGTCAAGGTAAAAATGGATGATTTTCACCTGTATTAGAACATGGATCTGCTCAATAATTTCAAAATGCTTTGAAGGACTCGGGGTAGAAGATCCAGTGGTTAGTTTTCTTGGGGATAAAATGGTCAAATATAAATACATCCCAGAATTTCTTCCTCTCCCCTCTTAAGGCAGACTGACCAGTCTGGCCTTTGTTCCCTGCTCCTGCTACTGGACTGATTCAAGGCAAAGGCTGATTGGTGGGAGCTTCCTGCAGACACTTTGGGCAGCCTTCCAAGCAGCGCTTTGTAGAGTTGCCCACATTTATTTACTGTCTGTAACTTACAGAGAACTGAGGGAGGCCACATCCACGGATCAATCATGTTGAACAATTATGTTTCCAAAACTTTTCCATTCCCCCACTACCCTTTTGTTTCCCCATTGTGTGTGCATGTATACCCTGTAAAGCAAAGAATATTGCCCACCATCTACAAGAACTGAGTCATCAGCCGCTGCAGTCACTGACCTACAGCACATCTTAGAATAGAATCCAAGACGTAGATCAGGAATGAGGCACTCTGTGCTCTGGGAAAACTGACAGAACAGGGCCTCAGACAGTTAGGTATTTTCAGGAGAAATTTTTATCACCTCATACCCTTGCAACTTCCCATACTTAGAAAAGCACTAAAATCATTAACTGAGATACCTGATCTTCCTGACTAGCAGTAACCTTTCACCGAGGTCTTGACTGCAGGTATACATCCTGGGTCCTCCCCCACCTCTTCACAGCAGCGCCTCAGAGCTACCTGAGAGGACGTCTCCCAGGCTATAGTTCTCAGTAAGACCCTGAATAAACTCAACTCACAGCTCTTACATGGTAGATTTTTCTTCCAAGTTGACGTAACCCAAATATATTTTTTTCAAAATATGACTAATTAAATGATTAATCCAATGACCAATACATATAAGATACAGTCTAATTACATTTATGGAGAGTCCTGAAGTTTTTCAAAAGAATTCATCATTCTCCACAATAACGAGAAAAATAAAGTCCAAAATGACAGAGTTTGGGGCAAGGATAGGCTTACTCAATGGCCTCTCCTGAAATCAGATGTGTCCTTAGGTTTCTCCATCCTAACTCATTATCTCTGGACAAAAGACCAGGCTCAAAGAGGTTACTTTTCTTAGTTTAGCATTAGATCATCTACATATCCAGAAAGCAAAAATGTATCCATGTTGTGGGTGGTTTAGATTTTGCCTTCATCTGTTTGTTCTACAATTGTAATCATTAAAGGTCAAGCCTGCTACTGCATTCCTCAACCCAACCCATAATTACTATAATGAATTTAAACATTTTTTTTTACCTACAAAAGATCAGAGGACACTGCAAGAGAAAGCCATGGTACAGTCTAGTGAAGAGATATTGCTGGAAAAAAGTAAAACAGAAAATATATGTTAAAAATCTCCTCAAAAGCCCAACAGCCAGTTAAAGGCTCAAGTTAGGAAATCCCAGATCAGAAAATGATAGTAGTTAGAGCTATAAATTTCTCCTTCTTGACTAGTTTAAGCTCACTCCTTTAATCTAAAACCTTTACTGCCCTATTTAAATGAACCTGACATTTTAACAGAGCACTAAAGTGTTGTTAGCCAATGAAAGGAAACTGGAAGCCACAAACTTATTTTGTTAGTATATATTAAATTTGCATCAGATTCATCTATCGTAAAAAAAAATTACATACAAACTGTGTATTCTAGGATTTAAAAAAAGAAAAACCTTTCTATCCAACTGTTCTACAACCCATGGAATCAAATGGGGGTAAATGCACACAGTGGTGTCACATCAATACCATTCCCTTTACCTCTGAACAGGTGAAGATTGAAAGAGGAAGTGGAAAAAGTAGAGAAGGAAGAACAAGAAATACAATGGTGCCAAAGTGCAAAATAACAGCAATGCCCAGCATGGGCCTGTCTTGCTAGCATGCTCAGAGGGCCCCAGTGGTCTAGCTACGGTGGACGATTCCTGGTTAGGGCTGCACCCCCTCACTGGTGACAGTGTCCTTCACTGCCATTCCCTCTCTTCTCTGATAAAGATACTCCTGGGCTCCACTATCTCCCAGTTCAAATTTCCTGATGAACTGGGAATTTGAGTCCACCCCAGTCCCAGCATCCTGCTGAGGTTCAGGAGACTCAGACCTGCAGGTCCATGGGCACTGGGGGCCAAGAGGAAGGAGGATGAGAGAGAGCTCAGCCTTCTGGGATTACCTCGAAGCATCAGAAGCTGATGGCCACGCAACCTAGTGGGAAATTAAAGAAAGGGGGGGGGGCAGGCCTGGCTCACAAGGTCAAAGATTAGTATTGAAATCCACAGGGCACCAATAATGTGCTATTTCTAGTTAATAAGGTGCCTCCACAAACCTGGGAGATGTGATGTTAGTCTTTATTGCTTTCCTAAGGCAGTATCCTGTGGATATTTTCCATGTCATTTCTAAGTGTTTTCATTTCACAAAGAAAATGAAATGACCCTCTGACCACTGCACATTTCTGGTGTCAAAGAAGATGTATTATGATAATGAAATTCTTGTTGTTAATCTCTAGATGTAAATGTATGAATATTTGAGCCACCCTAAAATATATTAGGAATGCAAAGGCTGAAAAGGAAATAATAGCTAGTTCTATTTCAACTTGGATACTTGTATTTTGGTTACATCATGTTAATATTATTAATGTCAAATGTCCTTTAAAAATGACATTCTTAACCATATTAACATCCATTTAACTATGAGATAAGTCAGGAATTATTTGAATTACAGGCATGTACTCCAGCCCCTTTCCATGATGATATGCACGGGTAAAAGTCCATGGTCTTCATCAGCCTTGCTTGATCTTCACCTTTGTTCAGTGACAAGAGATCTCCATCAAGTCTCCAATCTGCTCCTCCTTTAATTCTGTCAGAGCAGATGAATGGCACATCTTCAAAACTCGAATAGAACCTACAACCTCATCACGTGGTCCCAAGTTACAGAAGCTTTGTGTGTGGTGTGTGTATATGTGTATGCATCTGAAAACAGCGTCTCTAGCTACACAACTGCAAGGCAGTGATAGCTAAGACCAAACTTGTCTAAAGAAAAAAGCAAAATAAAAGAAGCAGCTTTTCGTTATTAGAGCAAGGCTCCTGAATACGCCCACTGGTTTTGTAAGCACAGGGAGAAGTGGTGCTGGACCCTGGGTGCCCTTTCCCTGTGCTGCCTGGAAAAGCTGAACTCAGGAACAGATGGGTGAGGTTACAGAGGAACCGGGAGCTCCAGGGAGAAAAGAACCCTTCCCTCCTCTGATAGGTTGGGCCAGACCTGCCAAGGGTCGCTGGTAGGAAATGGTTCACCACGGAGGAAGGTAGACTGGATTCCTGACCAGGACCAACAAGAGGTCCCCCAAAGATGACCCACAGACATGATGCCCCATGGTTGGCTGGGTGATTCCCAGTCTGGTTGGTATTTTCACTTGAAAGAGTAAAGAATATAATATCCCCATCATACACACAAACACACACACACACACACACACACCTCATACATCAGAAAGGTAAGAGTAGTAATGATTTGCAATAACAAGTCATTACATATGCATATGTTTTGGATACTAAATCTGGCAGTTGATCTATCTCTGACCACAGGTACTTTAACTGCATTACATTTTAGCTAGTTTAATTTCATGTCATTTTAAATTATTTATAATTGTCAAATTCATGTTATTGTTATTTCTATTGTGTTGTGTTAGATGTTTATTTCACAAAAAGTGATTAGTTGCAAAATTAATGATGAAAACAGTAATTAAGTTTTTACAGTTCCAAATAATTTTGTGAAAACAAAAAATAAATAGAACTTCAATGTAAACAGAGATCATGAAGCTGTGACAAGTGAAACCTTCATTGTGAAACACACCACAAACCCAGAATTAAAAAGAATGGTGCGATGAAGAATTATAAATACAAATAACAGAAAACTGGATTTTATAGGGACAGCAATCTGTTTGCCTAGACTTCAGTGCATAACTTTTTAAGAAACTGCTTTGCCATTAAGAAATAATAATAAATTTTAAAGTGCTCATTCAATCATACTTTTGGTTTTGGATAAATATGAGATAGTTCTTTCCAATGTAAGTTAATGAATTGTGCTATTTATGTAAGGAAGAGAAGAACAAAACAACAGAGCAGTTGTTCAGTGTCCCGATGTGCAGAGCAAAGTTACACTATTAAGAAGGTGAATGTAAAACCTTCACAGGGTTAATAGCACAAGATCTCCTAATGAACACTGACCCCAATGGTTCCCAGATCCTCTGTTCATTCCCTACAGGAAACACACCGGCTGATGCCAACCTCAGGCTGATTTCTGCTGGTTCTCAGCACAGCTCTCTTTTCTGCTTCGCCTACTTGAGTTTGCTGGTACAAATAGTCAGTTATGTTTCTTCCCAAATATGTTTTGGCAGTTAGGCTCATTATTGTAATTATTTAATTTCATGAAATATTATGGAAACTTACAAAACATAGATGTAAACAAAAAGTTGTTTCAATGAAAACCAAGTTGAATGTTTTGGAAAAACAAAACAAATCAATGTTAATTGCTAAAATATTGCTGCCAAATTAAATTTTAAAATGTGGAAGATGTAGGGGGCAGGGAGTCACACAGATTTAGAGGTCCTGTGCAGGCTGATTGCTACCCAAGTATATCGAGGTCCTCAGTGCACTTAAAAGAGTCCCAAACTGGAAGTTATCAATGATGCTTCATGGGTATGGTAATAAAGCATGTGCTGAGAGCCAGAACAAATCTCATTAACAACAACAAGAGGTAAAAATAAATATCACTCTTGAATTTGCTATCCCCCCAAAAAAATCTTGTAATAAAAAAAATTACTGAATTGTCCCTTCACGAAACATTCACAATGAACGTCCACTCAAATTTTTAAATTACAGTGTCTAATATAATAATAACATTTTATTCCATATTTTAATTTACTTTTTCTATTAAATGAACAACTACTATTATATTACCAAATTGGATAGGCAGGCTTCCATTATAATATATTCTCTAGAATTCCACACAAGTCAGGGGAAATATTATTTTAATGAATGACCGTGTTGTATATTGATTAAGTGAATTATATCCATCTGATGGAGTAATTACTGTCACATAGGCATCCAAAAATAATGCAGTATTATAGGCAGATAAAAAAAACAGATGTGCAGGGTACAAATCAGAATTCCGGCATGTGTGAGGGAGACTTGCCTGACCACTATATTATTTGTGAATTGTTGAAAACCATGCAAGAGAAAAATCCACAAGTAAGGAAAACCACACCCAAGAGAAGCCAAATTGCAGGGGAACCCCTGCTACAGGAGATGTGTTACAGGTGAGCTCATGCTAGTAATGAACCCACACTGAAGATAAAGGATGCTACGGGTGAAAGCATGGAGGGGCAGAAGCCATGCAACTGGTGAAGGTAGAGGAGGACCCTCTTTACAGGAAACTCATGCTACAGGAGAACTAAGGCCGTAAGAAAAGGATGCTGCAAGAGAAAGCAAGCTGCAGTGTGACACATCCTTAAGAAACCCTTTGGTCTTTCTCCCAAAGTTAAAAATGTGATCCAGGCTCAGGAGAAGGCATGTTTTTCATTAGGTGAAGATTATCTGTAAGCACAAAAATGGACTTTTCTTAGCATTGGCATGTTACAGGTCCTGACAGAAGGCCATCTCTAATGGCATTTACCTCCATTATTGAAAACTGTAATAATAGTAATAAAAGAATGGTAACTTTCTGAGTACTGACTAGCAGCCAGGCAATGTTCTGAGTACTTTACATGGAGTTGCTCAGCTCATCTTCAAAATAACCTGTAAGGTAGAGACTGTCATTATCCCCATTTTATAGCTGAGGGAACTGAGCAAAGAAGGATGAAGTAATTTGCTCAAAATGACACAGTGAATAAGAGGGAGAACCAGCACTGAAAATCGTCTGGCTCCCTTAAATCTGCTTATGACCACAATGCTAGCAAGCCTCTCCCAGCCAGTCCTGCCCACGGATGCTGCACGACCTGCTGGACAGAGCGATGGGCAGCGACATGGGGGAATAGGGCTCACACAAGTCTTTGAAATGATGTCTTTGAAAACGCCATTGAAACCTTTCCTATAGTTCTAGTGACTAGTGCAAGCAATATTTCTCAGCAATAAATCCACCCTTCTGGAGAGCCCAAAGAGCCTGTACCAAAGTATCACATTGTGTTAATGTTGAGAGGAAGATCACAGGGTTTCTGAAGAGGACCGAAGCTTGTCATCAATGGTGTTACTGCCAACCGTAACAATTTCCTAGCTCTTATTTTCTTCTTTCATTAGAGCAAAAGAGTCAACCACAGATTGCTAACCCTAAAACAAAATCAAGCAAAACACAAAGCTCCATCCAAGAGCCAGAACAGAAGAAAATAAATGCTTTCCAGAGTGAAATATTTCAGAAGAGGGGGTGAGAAATCCACCCGCCACTATCCCACATTGAAAAGTTTATGTACCCCATTGTGAATCTGATGACCATCAACTCAATCTCTGACAAAGGGCTGAGGCAAATCCCACTGAGATGTAAAGTAAATATCCCATACTCTCTGGCAGACCCACCAGACCCGAGCTGCATTCCTACCCACTTTTAATAGTGAATCAGGAAAATAATAATTCTATAGAAGCAAAGAAAAGAACATAAAAGCACAGGGAACTATATTCAATGTCTTGTAATAACCTATAATGGAAAAGAACCTGAAAAAGAATATATATAAACATATATACGTATATATATATATAACTGAATCACTTTGTTGTACACCTGAAACTAAAATAACATTGTAAGTTAACTATACTTCAACAAAAAAATGGTTTTAAAAAAAGAATATAAAAGAACTGTGTGTGAAAGCTGATCTAGGGCTCAAAACATCCACCCCTGAGCCAGGCATCAAAACCTTGAGGAGAGATTATAATCATTTCTCTCCTTACACTAAATAGTGAGCCCGATCATTATATTTTTATAATATTCGGTTTTATTTTAATTATATTAAATATTGTGATAACAGCTTCTCATTTTTTTTCTTTCTATATTACCCAAAACCGGAACTCTACCTGACTGATTCTGCTTAGCATGTCTGAACCTGTAAATTCCTCCACGTATGGCTCCTGGATGAAACATGGCCAAGCTTCCGTTTCTCTACTCAGGTACCTCCTCCTGTAAATCAGTGGAACAGGAGGAGGGAGTGTGGCCTCACTCCACCCATCACATGAATCCCATGAAGTGAGAACATGTTTAGGAAAAACAGCTGAGCATGTGAATATAATCAAGGATAACTCTGGGATCCCCCTCCTGTAAAGAGATACCCAGCCAGGGTTGAAGATGCACAAGCTCTCTGGCCTGGAAGCTATGTGGCAGCCATGGACACAAATGGGGCTAAAAACTGGGAACCTCTGGATCAGAATTGTTGATCCAATGTCCCAGGCCTCTCTGCCAGATGGAGTCCCGATGTGTGATTGGATCCTTTGGACCAAATAATCCTTGGGATTCTTAAAGTAATCCAAGTGCCCCACGAGAGCAAAATGGATATTCCAATAAATTAAGAAAATGGAGGCTCAAGCAGCTACTTAAAATATTTTTTAAAGTGTGATCTATTTGTAACCCAAAGCCACGTGACTTTTTCACACATAAGCTCTTGTGTGTACACAGATAGTGATGATGTGTCGGAACCTGCTTGCACCAGTTCCCACAAGTCAATTGTTCTTATTGTCTCCCAGCTCCGCATTCAGTGATGTCATTTGGGTGCTTGAAATCAGCCGTGAAATCAGCAAATGCTGTAAAGCAGAACTTTTCCCCTTGGAAAACCAGGTAAAAGTTAAACATTTTAACAGCACACTGCCAAAATCCATCTCTCTCTTTCTTCATTGAGAACACACACACAAGCACACACACATACACACACACACATTCTGCCCTTTCCAGTTGCAAGCATTGGCATCTGTCACTGGAACACTTGACCTATGAGATTATTGGGTCAATATTAACCAAAGATTTTAGCATCCTTCACAGATACCACCGAGGGGAGTGTGAAATTTACCCTGCAGTATTTTTAAATTCCCACTCTATTTGGGGTTATCCCACAAAAACACAAATCTCTCTCACCACACCTGTTATGCCCAGAAGATGTTCCAACAACTCCAAAATCGGACCTCCCTTTTCTCCAGAACCTTCTTGCACTAACTCTCCATTAGTTTGGTGGGGCTCAACAATTTAACAATCTGATACTTGTGAGTAGCATTGCCTTTTTCTCCTGGTCAGCTGGGGACCAAGGAGAGCCCTCACTCTGTAGCATTTACCCTTCCTGGTGAGCACAGCTGTCACACCCCATGCAGGGAACCCACTGTGGAACGCATGGCACTCAGGTCCAATGCACAGCTACTGTGCCACTTGGAGTTGTCTGATTTAGATTTTTCTGTCATTACATAGAGACAAGTTCTATAGTCTAGCATGCCCCTAACGTGTCTATCTGGGTTTCCTGTCCAGCCCTGATGTGCCTATACGATGCCTCAAAGCTGAAACCACCCAAGTGTACAAAAACAACTGTCATCTCTCAATCCCCTTACTTTGTGACTATATATAAACAATGAAACGTATCAAAATCCTACCCAAAGTGTTGACGAGAAGCAGTAACAGGAGATGAGTTAAGATTTTGTGTTATTGTTATTGGGAGGGGGAAGGGTAAGCTGTGACAAAGTGAGAGAGTGGCACGGACATATATACACTACCAAACGTAAAATAGATAGCTAGTGGGAAGCAACGGCATAGCACAGGGAGATCAGCTCTGTGCTTTGTGACCACCTAGGGTGGGATAGGGAGGGTGGGAGGGAGGGAGATGCAAGAGGGAAGATATATGGGAACATATGTATATGTATAACTTATTCACTTTGTAAAAAAAAAAAAAGATTTTGTGTTATTGTTGCTATTTATTATTGATCGATAGTTAGTACTCCTTGCCCATCTGGGTCGTGTCCATCACAGTGCTGGAGAGCTTGGAGAAATGCAGCAGAAACATGGACTTTCTGCCCTTACAGTCTGATCCAGGGGAGAAATGGAACTTATAAGCAGAATAACAGAGCATAACGTGTATCTTCTAGAGGGCTGGGGTTCAATGTCGGTGTCTCTATTTTGAGGGCGATGTCTTAGTGTTTTCATCACTCTGGATTCCTGTAGTTTCCTGTGGAAAGTGTTTTAGATGACAGTATTCAAGAGTAATATGACTTCTCAAAACATTGTCTAGGAAATTCGTAATCCTTACCTGTTTACTGCTAGTAGCAAAAGACTGTGTTTTTAAATGCTGTGTTTCAGCATTGCTGGGGAGACCCACAGAAGAGAAACTCGCTGTAGTCCAGAAGTTGCTGGAACAGAGTGTCTCCGTGGACATTTGTGCTTTCCTCCCCCAGGAGTCCCCGCCCCGGCCACACCCACCTCTTCCTTCCCACCCAGAGGAGCCCCCAGCACACACTGTGACCTCTGTCTCCTTCCGAGCCCTAATCACTATTTGTACCTTATTCGTTGCTTCATCCCCATATTCCATCCATATTTCTTAGACTGTAAACTTTCTTAAGACAAGAACATAGATGCCTTCTTCACCTTGTGTTCCTAGTGCGCTGCCTGGCACAGGTGCTCAATAAAGAGTAATTTGATAAATATACCAATTAAGACTGCTTTGTACTTATTCCCACAGGCTTTTTTTAATCTGTGCTAATATTCATTATTTATACTATTTAATAGGAATTAAGAGCTGTGAGATACTTGACTGGAAATACAAAATAAGCCTTATATATACTTGTGGAAACCTGAGACAGGAGACTAAAAAATCTAGCGAAAATGGTCTGTTCTGATTACCGTGAAAACCCTGAGTGGCCTTCACCAAGTTTCCTCACATCTCTCACCTTCTGTTTTCTCTCCTATAGAATACAGATGTTGAACAAGATGCTTTCCTAGCCCTCAGAATCTTAGTAAATGTCCATTCTTAATAATTCCTAAAAATAACTTTTGTTAATAGTTTTGGCAAAAAATAAAACTATTCAAATAAATAAATAAATAACCTGATAATGTAGCACTTCCTCTTTTCTCACTTGTGTCTCCAGAGATAAATATTGATAATATTCAATTATATAATGCCATTATTCAAGGAGGCCATTTCAGCCATGGTACTTCTAACTTTTCTTTGCCAAAGACGTTCTTCTTTAGGCAAAGAAAAAAATTAAAAGTCTTGAAAAATAGGTTCAATGAATAAATAGGAAGTTGATAAATAAAAATAAATAAGTGTTTATTTTACAGTCTGAAATTATCTGTTTCCTTTTTTTCCATTTCAAATCGTAGAAATGCAGGTATTTTCTGTTTAGCCGCCCCAAGTCTCTAAAAACAAAAAAGAGTTAAAGTGTTTTTACCTTTCAACTGTAAAGTGTCTTCCAACTTTCACTAGCTTCATCATATTTTAGTATTATTTGTTTACTTATCAAAGAAAACAGCCAACTCACATTTCAGTGATTAAGGCCATGCATCACATACTCTCCTGTTACTACACTGAAGACCAGTGTTACAGGAAAAGACAGCACAACCGTTTTTTGTTTTTTCTCAGATTAGAGTTAGCTTCTAGGTCATGGCTGTGTCCACACGTGGCAGTGAAACCATAAGGAAGAAGTGAACTGTCCAGTTATAGAGACCAGCAATGATTGCTGCACACATGAACAGGCTCGTTTGGAATTGGGTGAAGTTCCTGACAGAACAGTTTAGGATTAGTGGACATGCCAAGGCAGGGGTCATGAAAGGAGCCTTAATAAATAAGCTTTTGTTGGAAAGTGAACAGTTTGGCCAGGGGAGTGAAGTGTTGTTCTAATAGAAGTGTCATTTACCCAGAGGCAAACTGTTTCTGCCCATAAATTGGTTTTCAAGAATTTTCTAAAGCAAATTGTATATTTACTTATTGATTTATAGCCTGACCTTCCTGGACAATCATTTCTAAGAGCAAATATGAATGCCATGTCGACAAAGGTGACCTTGGTTCTCAGTCCTTCCAGGCAAGTTCTGTGGATGCAAAGGGTCGTAATTCTCAAAACAAGTACATTGAAATATCTCAAGGTGAAGGAGAGGGAAGAGAGCATGCCCTCATCAAAATGCGTGAGTTAGGGGCTTCCCTGGTGGCACAGTGGTTGAGAATCTGCCTGCCGATGCAGGGGACACGGGTTCGAGCCCTGGTCTGGGAAGATCCCACATGCCGCGGAGCAGCTAGGCCCGTGAGCCACAACTACTGAGCCTGCGCGTCTGGAGCCTGTGCTCCGCAACAAGAGAGGCCACGATAGTGAGAGGCCCGCGCACCGCGATGAAGAGTGGTCCCCGCTTGCCGCAACTAGAGAAAGCCCTCGCGCAGAAACGAAGACCCAACACAACCAAAAAAAAAAAAAATGCGTGAGTTAATCCTTAAAAAAATAAGAAAAACACGAGAAAAGAGATGGAGGAGAGAAAGAAGAAGAGAGAAGAGACTGTGGGTGTCTAGAATTCTCCTTTTTCACACCACACCAGCTTCACAGCCTAGGAAGGTCTGAAACCACTTAATCCTGCGAATACCTGCAGTTCTGTCGTTCTTTCAGCTGCACCAATTTTGCCAAATAATGAAGTTCAGGAAGCTCTATCACACCAATTAGTGGTGAACTAAATAGATTGGAGTAAATATTTCAGAAGAAAAATGGATGTGAGGTTATGTGCAGCCTGGCAAACATTTAATGGAAGTGTACACAATACCATTCTTAAAATGTCCCTCAAACACCATTTCTCACGAAGCTTTTATTTCCAACCCACCCAGACATTTCTTCTTTATCTTTCTCATTTTCCACCCTTTTCCTTTTTTCATTTTTTTTCCTTATTCTTCTCACCATCTTACCAGTCATAATGGTTTTCTCTCCTTTCCTCTTGCGTGTCAGTTTACACATTGTCACTTTTTGTCTTGGTATGTCCTCAGGATTTCACCATCTTTTAAGTGCCTGGTCAAAATAATTTTCCTAAGTTCTCTTCCTAAAATACCTTCTTAAAAGATGCCTAATATCAACCTTAAAGATGTTAATATTTTCTCCACATTGTTACATGTATTTTACTATTTGATAAAGAACACAGAAAATTACTTAACCACTAATTTGGCCAATTAAGGCAGCTTTTCTGGAGTTATTTGGAGAGGATAATTAGACAGTTTCAGACTCTGTGCTTGAGCAGTTTTAAATGCTTAACTTTCAAAGTGAGAAACATTGGAATTGGGCAAAGTTTATGACAGAATAGTTTAGGATGGTAGACAAAACAAGGTGAGGTCTTGAACAAAGTCTTAATAAATACAGTGTTTTCAGAAAAGTGAACAGTTTGTCAGAAAGCTAAAATTTGATATGATCTTATTCTTAGTTTCAGATTTTGTATTTTTGTATACCTTCATACTATGTTAATTTGCAAGTGAAGAAACATTAAATCAGTCCTCTAAATAGTGTTGCAACTTGAACATGGAGCCTAAAGGGTAACAATTTCTCATGAAATATCAGAGGAATGTTAAGTGATATCAAAACATAAACAAGAACACTTACTTTCCATATTATTTAATATTGTTTTGGAATTTGTAGCAATGCCAAATATAAATGGTGATTTACTTATTAGGAAGATTATACCCCTAGACAACCCAGAAGTACACATTATTATAAGTTTAAAATGCATTGGCTAAACCCTAAAAAGATAAATATAAAAAAGTCTATAAAATTTCTTCACCAGTAATTACTGGTTTAATTATATTTCAAAATAGGCCCTATTTAAAATTTTAATGAAATAGTTCAAACCTGAAAACCATGAGAAATGTATGTGAACTACCGGAGAACTATGAGACTTGGATAAGCAAAAGGACTGTATCTTTTAAACATCCCTCACTTCTTTACTTCCCCATTGCCATCACTTAATATAAGCTTACGTTCTGTCTCTTTCTCTCTCTCTGTCTCTCCCTCTCTCTCTCTCTGGACTATCAGAGCTAATGCCTCCTATTTGATATCTTAGCATAATGGTTAAATAAATGTTAGTAGCATCACTTCATTTGTATGTTAAATTGTCATAAGTTCACCTGAAAACAACAGCGTTGAGATCTATATCTCAGTAACATGAAAGAAATATGTAAAATAATATTAGAGTGATCACCGTTGGATGGTAGAATTCTAGCATTTAAAAGTAGTTATTTATTCCTATTTATATGTTTCAAATATCCTACAATGAACAAGTATTACTTTGAAAAATAGAAAAAAATAACATTAAAGCACATTACATTGCTTTAAAAATGTTTTGATGCAATGAATAGATAAACAAAATGTGATATACACATATAATGGAATACTATGCAGCTTTAAAAAGGGAGGAAATCCTTGTCATCAACATGGATGAAACTTGAGGATATTATGAAAAAGAAAATAAGCCAATGACAAAAGGACAAATACTCCATGATTCCACTTATATGAGGTATTTAAAGTAGAAAAATTCATAGATATAGAAAGTAGAAAGGCAAGTACCAGGGGCAGTAGAAAGGGGTGGGGGGAATGGAGAGTTGTTGTTTAATAAATAGGAACTTTTAATTCTGCAAAATGAAAAGATTCTGGAGATCTGTTTTACAACAATGTAAATATATTGCTTAACACTACTGAACCGTACACTTAAAAATGATTATGATGGTCAATTTTATATGTGTTTTTTACCACAATAAGAAAAAATTGATGTGATTTGATGTTACAAATGTTTTATCATTATGTAATTTGATAGAACCTCAAAACTTTCATATTCTATATACGTAAGTGTTACGGTGGGTACACTTTTGGAATTTAAGGGATTCTTGTTCATTCCTATGACCATACTTTACTTGAGACAAATGAAATTAACAAAGCTAATTATATATTATATCATTTATACTATTTCACATAGGTACATGGCATAAGATAGGTGCTAACTATGATGGTGGAAATATGAATTTAGTCTTCAAAATTCTATTGTAGCATGCTCTTTTACAAGGGAATCTTTCTTTATGTTTTCTAGCAAAGCTTTATTTGGCTGAATTTTTATGTTTAACATCTGTTGTCATCTTTGTTTTCTATTTTAGTCATTACTACAGTGAATATCCTAAGGATAAAAATGATCATCTTGAAGATCGCAGTGAATGCACCTGCCTATGCACCTATAATGACATGTATGGACTCAAGCAGGCTTCCTCTCCTGTCTGCTCCATCCTTGGGTCCAGGACAGCAATGTTCCTGCAGCACTGCAATTGCTCTGCTAAGCATCGCTCTTCCTTGTGGAGAGCCTGCTCTCCACCCCAAGAATGTCAGATCCTCCTAAACACCTTTAAATGTGTGTTCAGTGAACCAATTAATATAAACTATCATCATTTTAATCCCTATACTGGGAATAGCAATACTGGGTTCAATGCATCATTTTTAACAGAATTCAGCCATTATCATGTGTAAGTGTTGGTTCCTGACACTAATGTTTTTCAGAATATTTCGTTGAAACATATTGCTCTGAAAAGTAATTGGCTTTTACCATTTGACATTTCACCATTAATTACTAAAAACTAATAATCCATTCAGTGTTGGAATAAGCATCAATGTTGAATAATGAAGAATTAATAAATAGAGCAAAAAGTACCTCTGTGTGTGTGTGTGTGTGTTTGTGTGTGTGTGTGTGTGTGTGAAGGTTGAACATTTGGGGACTTGGGGAGGTCTGGCATGGAGCCTTAATTACCCACTGGGAAGAATGCATGGATTGCATTCACTAATTAAGTGTCACAGGTCATTCTGGCTTAGCAGGAAGGATCTAAATCCTTTCTTAATCAGCACACAAATGAGGCAGACGTTCCCCATCTCAGTTATCAATTGTTTCCCTTCATCTTGGGGAATATATGTGTCCATGCTTCTCTGTTTTAATAGACAACATCTCATTTATCTAGACAGCACCTAGTTTTGTGACACTGTGTGCCCTGGACACTTGCTCCAAAGACCGCTATCCAATTACAATGCAGAGAAAGAGCCACTGGGAATTCAATAATGAGAAAACCTTTGGGCACTGAAGCTGCCAATACATCACAGGCTTTATACATGAGAGAGCAGAATAGATCTTTTAACCAACTGGGCCAATATGCACAGTTGGGAATTAGAGGGAAAGAAGCAGTGGGTTGGAGGCTGAGAGAGAAATGAACAGTGTTGTGACACTGGGTTTGCTCAGCAAAGAGCTGCTGTTATATTTGTGGTCGAATCCTTATTCCACAACCAAATAGGAAAACTGTTTAACAATCTGCTCAGCAACCTCCCTCTAAAAAAAATTCCCTTTCCTCTGTAATCTAATATTTCCTAACCTGTGATACCCATATAGTATCTGCATATGCGAATACTTCTATTTGTGCTTATATTCTAATGGTTGATAGGAAATGCTATTGGCTAGGGCCATCTTATTAAATAACAAATCCTTCTGTAGTACTTACTATATGATAAGTAATTTACAAAGATTAACTATTCTTATCCTCATAATAACCCTATGAGTTTGGCATAACCATAACCCCCATTCTACAGATTAAAACAAACAACCAAAAATATTATAGCACAAGTCAGAAAGAGAAAAACAAATATTGTATATTAACACATATATGTGGAATCTAGAAAAATGGTAAAGATGATCTTATTTGCAAAGCAGAAATAGAGACACAGACGTAGAGAACAAATGTATGGATACCAAGGGGGAAGTTGGGGGGAATTGGGAGATTGGGATTGACACATATACACTATTGATACTATGTGTAAAATAGGCAACTAATGAGAACATACTGTATAGCACAGGAAACTCTACTTAATGCACTATGGTGACCTAAATGCAAAGGAAATCCAAAAAAGAGAGGTTATATGTATACGTATAGCTGATTCATTTTGCTGTACAGCAGAAACTAACACAACATTGTAAAGCAACTATAGTCCAATAAAAATTAATTAAAAGTAAAATAAAATAAAATAAAATAAAAAATTATTATAGCACAGATGGTTAAAGGACTTGTCTAAGGTCACACATGTATAAGCAGCCGTGTTAGAATTTGTTTCTCAGAAAGCTCCCCGCTAGGGCGTATGCTCTTCTCCTCCAGGCTACTTCATCCAGACGTTTCTACGCTGTGCACACTGAGAGTTGGGGCTGGCTCTTTCTCTTCTTCTTTGGGATCCAGCGATTCCCTCAGTCCCCAGTGTTCCCACGTGCAGTGAGTGTGGTGGTGTGCTGCCTGCAGCCACCCGTCTCCACTGAGACACCCATTTTTCCAGTTGCTAAGAGAGTTGAAGGCTGACAGCTCTCAGTTTAGTCCCTCTCTGGAAATTGCCTTCAGCTGAAAGGAGTTATTTGCCCAATATCACAGCCCATCCTGAGGGACATCCCAAATATGTGTCTGTCCATGTCCACCCCACGACCCATCCTCCTTGTCCAAACTGGGAGAATTCCCAACAGTCATCCCAGCTCCAGAGTGACTGGGGGGATCTTCTGAGGATTTCGTAGAGATTGCATCACAGTTCAGCTCTTCCTCTGAACTATCTTCAAAGATAGTTTGTATTTGCAAGCCAACTCCAAAGTGGGTTTTTGCTGATGGATCAAGGTGGTAGTTAGACACTAGCTCTGTAAAGGCCTAACTCAGGAGTATTAGGAAAAGAATAAGTTATATTTCTCACAATCACTACAGATGGTTCCAGTGACAAAAGGTATATCCATTATTTTCCTCTCTTGCCACAATTTCCTCACCCTTGGCCAGCTCTTCAGCTGTTCTAGGTTGCTTGCTAGACCTACTCCGTAGTTCTGAGCTCTTAATTGTCTGTTGTTGTTGGACTTCTTTGGAAAAAACAAAAAACAAAAAACAGTTTCCCCAACGCCAAGGGAACCCTCAACAAATACCACACATATTCTTCTTTGCCACTATTGTGTAGTACCAATCCCAAAGTCTGACGGTAAACAGGGTAATTTATACCCATTAATGTGGTAACTTCTAACTTTGTCTGCTGGTCCACTGGCCTCAGGAGCTCAAACTGGCCAAGTAGTAGCATCTAATTCAGTGGAACCCTCGCTGGACACCCTAGTGGAAGAATTTCCCCTTAGAGACTAGGACAGAGGCTAAATCATGGGGACCAATCCTATTTCCACCCCCCATGATACTCATCATATATATTATACTTATTGAGACACAACACCATTTTCCATAATGCCAGACAGCCACATGCCATAGGGGTCACTGGATGAACAGATATATCACAACTTAGAGGGATATACCACAACCCCTACCCATCGTAAGATTTCTACCAAGCTGGTGCCTTGCTTAAGACTTTGCCAGTCTAGTCCACCATTATATTGGATCTGCAGCCTTTGAGTGATAAGGTATATTGTACAATAGCTAGATTCCATGGTTGCAATACATAACGTAGACCAAGATACCATGCCTTCAAATTTAGTATTCTGCATGGTGGTTCTGGAGAAAGTTAAGTTCTGGGCCAGGTAGACAGACTCATATCTCCAGTAGGTGTCAATTCTAGTTAGGAAAATCACTGGTGCCTCTAGGGTGAAAGAGTGAAAAGAGCTTCAGTGCCTAGTCATCTGAAGAGATGATGCCAAATCAGTGGTACAGCGCTGGTCTCTGCTTCAGCAGGAAGTAGATCAAGCTTAATGAGAATAAGACAGAGCCTGTGATGTCAGGTCCATGCTAAGCTTCCAGCGCTTCCTCTGCAGCTTCCTTGTTCATGGGCCCATAAGAGAAGTCATCCTGTTTATGAAATTGTTGAGTGTCTCATCATGGTAAATGCTCTCTGAAGGCTATTAACATGAAACACAAAGATCTGCAATTTTGTACTGACCTTCCCAGACTTTTTCACATTCTTGTTTCCTAAAATTTCTCCATGGATATAATATTTCTTCCTATGTAAGGGAGAGAGAGTATTTCAACAGATCCTCTTTGGCCCTTCCTAGCCTAAGGACTTTTACTCTGCAGGTCAAAGAACCAATGTGAGGTGTTTTGTGACCACATAGAGGGGTGGGATAGGGAGAGTGGGAGGGAGACGCAAGAGGGAGTAGATATGGGGATATATGTATACGTATAGCTGATTCACTTTGTTATAAAGCAGAAACTAACACACCATTGTAAAGCAATTATACTCCAATAGAGATGTTTAAAAAAATAAAATAAAAAGTGCATGAGAAAAAAAAAATTGAAAGAACTGATGAGAGGGTTATGCCATCTATTAAGTGTATCTACCCACATTATACTCCAGAAGAATGTGATTATAACGAGGTCTATGGACACCTTGAGTCACTGTGACCTTGGCTTGGACCAGAAGTCAAGTTAACACTGGTGCCCTTTAGATTCCATTCTAATTTAAGGACCATGCTGGCATTTTGAGTATCTGGTATCAGTATTAGTTTTCTATGTGACCTTGTTTACTTTTGCAAAGTTACATGACTGCAAATCTCTTTGATAAGTATTAGAGGATGCTTATGACTTTTGCTTGTGAAGGTGTGCAGAGTCCTTCCTCAAGGGTGTCCATCCTCCCTTTAATCAATGGGCTTTGTGCCCATGAATTGACATCAATATGAAAATGAAGTGAGGACTACAATTTCCAATCACCAACTCTCCCCGCCTCTCTGTCTCTGTCTCTGTTCAGCAGCAGTCCACTTTTGTTTATAATATAAGGGAAACAACATCTTATTTGGTCCTTTCTGCTCATCGACCTATTAGCCTCCACCACTGACCCCTTGACTGTGTTCACTGTGGTCGTTATTTCCACAATGCCGCTGACAGTTAAGTGCAACTATTTGGTTTCTGCCATTCCATTCTGGAACCCCCATGTCATCATATCCTACTGTCAAGCTATGCCTGAAGACAACAGTTCCCACTGAGCTTCTGTGTTCCTCCAACATAGGCATCGTCCAGTAGGACATCTGGCTTCACACAATGAGCGGATGTTAACATTGCTGCCTCCATTACCCCAGGACCCCCTCCTCAATACTATGCCAATGAATCTAAGGAATCTTCCATTCACTTACAGTAGGCTTTCTACATTCCATTAGCTCCATGGAAGTTATTGACTCCATGGATCCATATTAGGATCAGCTCAATGGGTTCCAGAGAAGACTGCATATTTCTGAGTCATGGATGAGGGTTCCCGTGTAAAGTCTCTCCTCTCTCCAGTTTTAGAATTCTATCCACCCACCCCAATATGTTCCTCCATACATGTTTTCACAGTTCTTGCTGACATATGTTGGATGCTTCCTGCAGTGGTTTTCATGTGTGAGCTCTTCCCTCCCAGAGATGGGATTGCATTCCCCCATTTGGGCTGAGACCTGACGTTGGTCATAGGCCTGGATGCAATGAGGGTGGTAGGATATATCTTAAAGAGGACCAGTTTCATCTTACAGGCACACTGTTTATTTGATGTCTCCAAGGAAGAGGAGGCTGCTATTCTCTGGGAAGAGAGGGGCTGCTTCTGACTCACAGAAGATTCAAGAGATCTGGCTTCAGGGTTCTCAGCCTTACTACTTACGATAGCCAAGACCTGGAAGCAACCTGAGTGTCCATCAGCAGAAGAATGGATAAAGACGATGTGATATATATATCACATATATATGTGTATATATCACATATATATGTATGTATATATCACATATATATGTATGTATATATCACATATATACACAATGGAATACTGTTCAGCCATAAAAAGGAAGGAAATAATGCCATTTTCAGCAACATGGATGCAACTAGAGATTATCATACTAAGTGAAGTAAGTCAGACAGAGAAAGACAAATATATGATATTGCTTATATGTGGAACCTAAAAAAATGATACAAATGAACTTATTTACAAAACAGAAATAGACTCACAAACATATAAAACAAAGGGGAAAGGAGGGAGGAATAAATTAAGAGTTAGGGATTAAAATACACCCAGTATTATATGTAAAATAGATAACCAACTAAGATCTACTGTATAGCACAGAGAACTATACTCAATATCTTGTAATAACCTATAATGGAAAAGATTCTAAAAAGAATATATATATATATGTATACATAACTGAATATATATATACTTTGCTGTATACCTGAAACTGACACAACATTGTAAATCAACTATATTTCAAAAAAATTTTTTAAATAAATAAATAAAATAGAAACAGACTCACAGACATAGAAAACAAACTTAAAGTTACCAAAGGGATAAATTGGGAGTATGGGATTAACAGGTGCACACTACTGTATATACAACAGATAAGCAACAAGAATTTACTGTATAGCATACTGAACTACATTTAATAACTTATAATAAACTATAATGGAAAAGAATTAGAAAAAAGAATATATATATGTATATTTATAACCAAATCACTTCACTGTACACCTGAAACTAACACAATATTGTAAATCAACTATACTTCAATTAAAAAAAAAAAAGATTCTCAGCCTTGTGTTCCCAAATATCTCCTTTCCAGTTCTCATATTCCAATTTTTAACTATCAGGGCCTGATTTTGTCACAGGAGGTATGCTAAGGCTCGGAAGTCAATCTCTCTCATAGCTCTGAAATTGTTTCAGTTAAATCCTGGGCTTGGTTTTCAGCATGGTCTTCCCTGGAGCTGGAGGAGATGAAGGTCTCCTGTGAACATGGCTGTAGAGGACTTCCAGCTTTCAAAGCTCACTCAAGTTGTGAGTTGGCTGATCTGGGTCCACATATTACCTAAAACTTCCAAAGAGTCAACCAACCAATTTCAAAATCCTTAAAATTATTATTAGCCACCCCCATTCTGTTCACATGCCACAACTAACATATAACCTAACTCTTCACTCGCTGCTTGAATTTTCTCCCAGCACTCATGTGAGAGGCCCAGCGATAGCAAGGCTTCTCCATGTTAGGGGTTACCGCCACCACCCTACTTTCCTCCAGGGTTGGGGACTTTTTGCCTCTGACTAGAGAATGATCCAGCTATAAACTCCTACTTACTAGGGCTATAAAGTTCTAATTGCTAGAGCTAATTCTAGTACCGACTGTCAGCCCAGGTTCCCCCGCAGAGGAGAATCAGAACTCTCAGTCCTCAGAACGTATGGAAGAGCTTTATGGGATGCGCTGAAGAGCTGTGCTCCCGAGCACAGTAGGGAAAGCATTTATCCAAGATGCCATCTCCCTTTAGCCAAGCGTGCCCTGCAGGTGCTGACTCCCTTGCACCAGGGGCAGCTGACACATTCCCAGGGCAGCCTACTCCGGAGTCAGAGAAGCTCCCAGACTGGAAGTAGGGGGTGTGTGGTGCAGGCCTGAGCGGAGGGGCCATTGAGTGCATTTAAGCAAAGCTACTCAAAATATGGAATCTAAAAAAAAAAAAAAAAAGGTTCTGAAGAACCATGGGGCAGGACAGGAATAAAGACGCAGACGTCAAGAATGCACTTGAGGACAGGGGGAAGGGGAAGTGTAAGCTGGGACGAAGTGAGAGAGTGGCATGGACATATATACACCACCAAATGTAAAATAGATAGCTAGTGGGAAGCAGCTGCATAGCACAGGGAGATCAGCTCGGTGCTCTGTGACCAACTAGAGGAGTGGGATAGGGAGGGTGGGAGGGAGACACAAGAGGGAGGGGATATGGGGATATATGTGTATGTATAGTTGATTCACTTTGTTATAAAGAAGAAACTAACACACCATTGTAAAGCAATTATACTCCAATAAAGATGTTAAAAAAAAAAATCTGCACAGAGTTGGTCATTGCAGCAGTGACCAGAGGAGAAGGAGGGTGTCAACACATATTGATACCTGGGATGCAAAGATGAATACACCGCCAGGTATCGTGGGTAAAAAGATGTCTAAGTCATGTTTACTCTTCTTGGGGAGCACAGATCTAAAACAAGGCAGACTATTAGATCTAAAGTCAGTGATCTGGATAGGTGACAACTGCACTGACCCAGAGGTTCTACTGTGAGTCCAGGACATAGCGCTCATGTTAGATTTCTAGGGCTGCCACAACAAAGTACCACAAATGGGGTGGCTTAAAACAGTAGAAATTTATTCTCTCCAAATTCTGGAGTCCAGAAGTCCAAAATCATGTTCCCTCCAAAGGCTCTAGGGGATTATCCTCCCTTGCCTCTTTGTAGCTTCTGACGGATGCTAGCCATCTCTGGCGGTCCTCTGCTTGGACCTGCATCACTCCTATCTTTGCCTCCGTCTGCACATGGCCACTTTTCCTCTGCTTGTGCATCTCTGTGTCTTCACGTGGCCTTATCAGGACACCAGTCACTGGAGTTAAAGCCCTCTCTACTCCAGGATGACCTCATCTTAACTAATTACATCTGCAAAGACTTTATTTTCAAATAAGGTTACATTCTGATATTCAAGAGGTCATACGTTTGGGGGAGACACTATTCAACAACAGTGAGGGAAGAGTAATTAATCAGTTGTAATCAGCTAGATGTTCTAATATCTAATAGTTAATATATTGACCATGGATTCACCCAAGTTCCAGTTGAGTCTAATATGGAGCTGCAGTATTTAATAAAACAATAACTCAGTTAAGTCTCTGTCCTTGGAAAAAGATAAAAGACAATTTTTGCAGAGCTAAGTAGACATACATAACAATCCTCCCACCTTTCATCCAACCTAATTTCATGAGCCCTTTTCACCCCAGACTATATAAAAGTTATTGAAGATTTAAATGTTTTTGGAGTGAGAGTCCAGGCCACAAGTACCTCTTTCGCTTGCTTTGATTCACACCTAATATTGTTAAAATTGCAAAACCAGACCATCTCAGATTTTAGCCCAAGCCTCAGACTATGTATCTGAATATCACATTTACTGAAAGAAAGTTATAAGGTAGAGCTTTGCATTGGCTCTAACTAATCTGCTTTGCTGAGCTAAATGGCTTGAGATTTAGCACAGAGATTTGCTGCATATTCTAACGGTGAAAAATCAGGTGCAGAGCAAATGAGATTAATGTCTCTGGCAACCCCATATCTTCCCTTTGCTGAACGCGGAGCATGCCATATTTCCTCTCTTGGTGCAATTTCAAAGAATTATCATATTTTAGAGTGAAACTAATTGTCAGAGAGAATGGAAGTTCATTTCCACAGATGAGTTAGCTCCGTGGGCCTAGGAAGAAAGTGGTTTTCATTTATCTTTATTTGCATTCTCAAGGATGACTTGAGAGACAGGCATAGAGATGGTGCACTTATGGCTGCCCAGCTGCTCAGACAAACCCTTTGTCTTCGGCTGCTGACACAGCAGGATCTGCTGCTCTCCCAGCTGTGTTTGTATGAGAAACAAAAGAATGTAATTCTTACGTTGACTGATGTGACGATGATGATGATGATGATGACTGCTAATAATTAAACCAAGGTTCAAGATGTCATGTGAGGCACGTCATACCATAACTTCACTGAGCACCCCTAACATGCACATGGATTCCATGTCATTAACAGTGTTTTGTAAATGAGGAAATATGCTCAAAGAAACAAATAATTACTCAGGATGTGAAACAAAAGCCATTCTCTTTCCTTCAGTCTTCTTAGACTCCTAGCAGAAGGAAGACGCTGATGCTTTATGTTTGAGACCATGATTAAAGCATGTAAGATGGGCTAAAGGTCAGGGTAGAATATCAGAACTGGACTTGAGGCCTTAAAAACAATTTATTCCTAGTCCATTAATTTTTGAGATTAAGAATGAAAGGCCCAGGACGTAAAGTGACATGTTAAAATCCACACAGCCATTTAGAGGGAAAATCCTAGGCCAGCTTAATCAATTTACGTATTACAGAGGACTGCCATATTGTCTGCAACAATGCCACACCTATAGAAAATTTCTTAAGCAGAGTTGGATAATGATAGAATAAATAAAAGAATATAGGTATAATTTTTTGGAAGACTGGGTCTTCTTCTGATGTTCTATGCCTGAAACTCCAGTCCAGAGAGCAGGTAACCATGAATAGCTCTGGGGGCAGTTGGCTGGATCCCTACGGGCTCAGAGCTCCCTCGGGCCAGGGAACCCCTATTACCACCACGAGCACCACTTGGGTGACGTCCCCAGGAGACATCTTCTCTTTTCTACAGCACATTTCCAAAGTCACTGAAGTCAGGTTTTTATGTAATTGCACAATCTGCTTAACAACGATGGAGATATCACTTATGCTAAAATGTTGGCTGACAAGGCCCACAATGAGTTGAAATGACTTTTTGTGCCTAATGTATGAAAATCCACATCTGGTGACCTTAAGTCCGAATATCAGGAAATAATGTTTAAAGAATTGCAACGTATATAGGAAAGCCAGTATCGGAGATCGAATGGCACATGGTAATTTATCTGGACATATTACAGAGAGAAGACATTAGGTTTCTGTGTGATCATTATTTATTTGTTGGGCAAAGCCAGACACATTCTTCAAAATGTGTTTTTTCTCTTTTCCTCATTGTAGAAATTTGTCTGAATCAAAGAAGTCTCTTTTTATTTCATTTCCCACTCTGACCACAAATTCTTATATTTCGTGCCCAGAGGCAAAGTCACCATGAAGCAAATGAAATTAAAACTCCAGGGGGTCTCATTTCCATGGCTCCTGAGGCCCCCCTGGGGCAGATCCTAGAAACTTGTTCACTTGCCCATATGATTTCATAAAATTTGCAAAATTAGAGTAGATTAACTCTGCTACATCGAGATCCCTATCTGCTTCCACTCTGACAACGCTTCCCCACACTTACGGCCACTTGTGGCACTGGAGATAGGGTGAGCATTTTTGCAATTTGGTTAGAGAAAACATGATTAGACAAAATTGCATTTGGATGAGGAGTAATAGATTTCTGTGCTTTTTCAGTGGCTTCCATGTTTAATTGAGCTATTGCCGTCAGTTTAACATAGCAAGGACTAAAGGAATACATCTCTGGCCCTGTCTCCTGACCCTGTTAGGGATGTGTCACTAAAGTGCAGGGCCAGCACTGAAAGTACGTGAGTCATGGAGGAGAAAAGGAGTTTGAAATGTGTCAGAGATGTTGACACGATCCTCCATGAAGTCACTTCTTCATCCTCTCATCTAACCTGCTGTTGGTTATTTTATAGGAAAAAAATACATGCAACTCATAAAATGCAATGTCACATCAAAGGCTTATCAAGAAAAGCATCAACGCCTCCCTTACCCCTGGACCACTTCCCAACACCAGGCACTGAGAATCACTGTTGCTTTGTCTTCTTTTTGTGTTTGAACCCTCAACTTGTTTAACAATTTTATAAAACATGTATTAATTATATTATAAATGATTAGTATTTAGCCTGCTTTCAACACTGCCCTCCCTCTCCACAATTTTCAATGACTATTATTTCAATTTTTGTGGCTCCGGATACCACAGTTTTAATTCCATCAACTTGAGTCATAGTAATGCAAAATTGTGAATTGGTTTTCCATATTGGGAATCAATCTAAAGATAAAGAATGAGAGACATAACTATCACTGTAGGATAGAATGTATATAGTACCATTCTCGTTAAAGTTAAAATATATGTTTAGCTAACAGGAGATGGACTGCAAAAGAGAAGAGAAAAAGAGGAAGGAACCTGGTCCTTGTGGCTATTGCAGCGTAAGGGACAAGGTTGTCTTTAAAAGGCACCAGGAAGAGGGTAGAGTGTATATACTTCATATTAATGTGACTTTTGTGGCTATAATATAAATATATGTATATATGCATATACTTGTGTGTATGTCTTACTCATATAGCTTCATCTTACCCCATCTCAAGACAAATCTACAAAATTTAGTGATAAAGTCATTTGTTTATGTTTTAATACTATTTTTTACTTAGTATAATATACAGAGTGTAAAAGTTAGCATCCCCATCTTAAAAAGAAAAATGCCAGCCTTACATAAAGTCTTCTATCTACTAAGTATTGCAGTGGATCCCATTTAAAGTTACCTCTCCTGTAATTCTGAATAATAAAACAAGACTGCCATTGTAAACCCTATTTTACAATGCAGGGGATAAATAGGCATTGTCCTTAAGCACTTGCTAATTCATGGATTGTGATATCCACAAGGGTATCCCAACAAGTAGCAAGAGGTTGCTGATACAGGATTGGCTGTAATTAGGGTCCTCTGAGAGCGCCCATTCCCTATGCTAATCACACGCAGCTTAATAGAATCTAGAATGGGGTGGATTTGGCCTGTGCAAGTCTTCATGTCCCTTTTTCTTTCCTAATGATAACATTAATTGTAGCTATTTTAAACATTCACACTGTTAAAGAACGGGGATGTTGTAAATTGCTGATATTTTGACTGCTTGAAAACACATGAAGTGATTTTTAAAAGAGATTTTTTATAATAGTTGCATTAAATTAAAGGGCAATACCAAATTATGCTCTGAGAAACTGATTAAATTAATAGGGTATTTTTTTTTCCCCTGAATGATTCATTAACTGACAAAGGTGGACTCATGCTGTTCCCTTGATCTATTATTTGCAGGATTTTATGCTGTATGGAGAAAATGGGTGGCACCTTATTTGATTAAGTCAGAATTACAGAAAGGACCTTTATAAAGGAAGAACTGGAAAATAGGGCCTGTCATGGCAAGGCTATCATTTCCTTGTGAACATGAAGGAAGATTCCATAAGGTCAAAGAAGACTTTAAATATATTTTTGTACTTTAGACACCTTGAGAAACAGTGAATCTTCCCCCACATAAAAATAAGCTATTTGTTGCATTTTACAATGGTATAAACATGGATAAGCGTATTGCTGCAATAATATTATCCATGCATAATTGATGCATGCTGTTTTTCACTGCACAGCACAAAATAAACTTACCAATCTTAACTCTGAACACATCCCTCTTAAAGCTCATTTTCTCCAAAAACCCTCTCCAATGCTTCCTCATTACTAAACAATCTTAACATCTTACCCTGCATTGTCTAAGTTTTCTTTCTTAGAGAAAAAAGCAGGAGACCTTGCTGTCTCAAAAGCAAAGAAGAGTAAAACAAAATAGGCTTCATCAAATAAAATGTGTTTCTTGTGCTCAAGAAATTAAGCTCTAACTTGTTTTTTTTTTTTTAAGAAAGTTGAAAAGATCCTCAAAGCAAGATCAGAAAGATCTTAAATATTAAAAGTTGGAAAAGACCTTCAAGATGGCGGAGGAGTAAGACGTGGAGATCACCTCCTCCCCACAAATACATCAGAAATACATCTACATGTGGAACAATTCCTACAGAACACCTACTGAACACTGGCAGAAGACCTCAGACCTCCCAAAAGGCAAGAAAATACCCATGTACCTGGGTAGAGCAAAAGAAAAAAGAAAAAACAGAGGCAAAAGAATAGGGATGGGACCTACACCTCTGGGAGGGAGCTGTGAAGGAAGAAAGGTTTCCACACACTAGGGAGCCCCTTCACTGGCAGAGACAGGGGGCAGGGGAAGCCTCGGAGCCACAGAGGAGAGCGCAGCAACAGGGGTGCAGAGGGGAAAGCAGAGAGATTCCCGCACAGAGGATCCGTGCCGAGCAGCACTCACCAGCCTGAGAGGCTTGTCTGCTCACCCGCTGGGGTGGGTAGGGGCTGAGAGCTGAAGCTGGGGCTTTAGAGGTCAGATCCCAGGAAGAGGACTGGGGTTGGCTGCATGAACACAGCCTGAAGGGGGCTAGTGCACCACAGCTAGCCGGGAGGGAGTCCAGGAAAAAGTCTGGACCTGCCTAAGAGGCGAGAGACCATTGTTTCAGGGTGCTCGAGGAGAGGGATTCAGAGCACCACCTAAACGAGCTCCAGAGACGGGTGGGAGCCATGGCTATCAGCGTGGACCCCAGAGACGGGCATGAAATGCTAACGCTGCTGTTGTCACCACCAAGAAGCCTGTGTGCAAGCATAGGTCACTATCCACAACTTCCCTCCCAGGAGCCTGTGCAGCCCACCACTGCCAGGGTCCTGTGATCCAGGGACAACTTCCATGGGAGAACACACGGCATGCCTCAGGCTGGTGCAACATCACGCCTGGCATCTGTCGCTGCAGGCTTACCCAGCATTCTATACCACTCCTTCCCCCAGGCGTGAGTGAGCCAGAGCCCACTATTGGGCCTCTCCTTTAACCCCTTCCTGTCTGGGCAAAGAACAGACGCCAGAGGGCGACCTATATGCAGAAGCAGGACCAAATGCAAAGCTGAACCCCAGGAGATGTGCGAACAAAGAAGAGAAAGGGAAATGTCTCCGTTCTGGCTCAGGAGAAGTGGATTAAATCCCCACATCAAATTGATGTAGGCTGCATCTGTGGAATACCTGAATAGACAATGAATCATACCAAAATTGTGTCAGTGGATTCTGGGAGCAACAGTAGGCCAGGGGTTTGCTGTATGCAACTGACTAGTTTCTGATTTTTATGCTTATCTTAGTATAGATTTTAATGCTCTTTATCATTGGTGGATTTGCTTATTGGTTTGGTTGCTCTCCTCTTGTTTTTTAATTACTTTTTAATTTTTATTTTAATAATATTTTTAAATTTTTTATTTCAATAACTTTATTTTATTGTATTTATTTTTTTATTTCTTTCTTTTTTTTGTCCCTTTTCTTCTGAGATGTGCGGCTGACCGGGCCTTGGTGCTCAAGCTGGGTATCAGGCCTGAGCCTCTGAGGTGGGAGAGCTGAGTTCAGGACATTGGAGCACCAGAGACTTCCCGGCCTCACATTATATCAATTGGCAAGAGCTCTCCCAGAGATCCCCATCTCAAGGCTAAGACCTAGCTCTACTCAACAACCAGCAAGCTCCACTGCTGGACACCGCATGACAAACAACTAGCAAGACAGAAACACAGTGCCAACCATTAGCAGAGAGGCTACCTAAAAAAATACTAAGTTCACAGACACCCCAAAACACACTACTAGACTCAGTCCTGCCCACCAGAAAGAAAAGATCCAGCCTCATCCACCAGAACAGAGGCACCAGTCCCCTCCACCAGGAAGCCTACAAAACCCACTGAAACAACCTTACCCATTGGGGGCAGACACCAAAAACAACAGGAACTATGAACCTGCAGCCTGCAAAAAGGAGACCCCAAACATAGTAAGTTAAGCAAAATGAGAAGACAGAGAAATACGCAGCATATAAAACAGCAAAATAAAAACCCATCAGACCAAACAAATGAAGAGGAAATAGGCAGTCTACCCGAAAAAGAATTCAGAGTAATGATAGAAAAGATGATCCAAAATCTTGAAAATAGAATAGAGGAAATACAAGAAACGTTTAACAAGGACCTATAACAACTAAAGAGCAAACAAACAATGATGAACAACACAATAAATGAAATTAAAAATTCTCTAGAAGGAATCAATAGCACAATAACGGAGCCAAAAGAAAGAATAAGTGACATGGAAGAAAAAAGAGTGGGAATAACTACTGCAGAGCAGAATAAAGAAAAAAGAATGAAAAGAATTGAGGACAGTCTCAGAGACCTCTGGGAAAACACTAAATGCACCAACATTCAAATTATTGGGGTCCCAGAAGAAGAAGAGTAAAAGAAAGGGACTGAGAAAATATTTGAAGAGATTATAGTTGAAAACTTCCATAATATGGGAAAGGAAATAGTCAATCAAGTCCAGTAAGTGCAAAGAGTCCCATACAGGATAAATCCAAGGAAAAACACGCCAAGATACATATTAATCAAACTATCAAAAATTAAATACGAAGAAAAAATATTAAAAGCAGCAAGGAAAAAAGCAACAAATAACATACAAGGGAATCCCCATAAGGTTAACAGCTGATCTTTCAGCAGAAACTCTGCAAGCCAGAAGGGAGTGGCAGGACATATTTAAAGTGATGAAAGGGAAAAACCTACAACCAAGATGACTCTACCCAGCAAGGTTCTCATTCAGATTTGACAGAGAAATTAAAACCTTTACAGACAAGCAAAAGATAAGAGAATTCAGCAACACCAAACCAGCCTTACAACAAATGGAAAAGGAACTTCTCTAGGCAGGAAACACAAGAGAAGAGAAAGACCTACAAAAACAAATCCAAAACAATTAAGAAAATGGTAATAGGAACATACATATTGATAGCTACCTTAAATGAAAATGGATTAAATACTCCAACCAAAAGACATAGACTGGCTGAATGGATACAAAAACAAGACCCGTATATATGCTATCTACAACAGACCCACTTCAGACCTAGAGACTCATACAGACTGAAAGTGAGGGGATGGAAAAAGATATTCCATGCAAATGGATATCAAAAGAAAGCTGGAGTAGCAATTCTCATATCAGAAAAAATAGACTTTAAAATAAAGACTATTACAAGAGACAAAGAAGGACACTATATAATGATCAAGGGATCAATCCAAGAAGAAGATATAACAATTGTAAATATTTAGGCACCCAACATAGGAGCACCTCAATACATAAGGCAAATGTTAACAGCCATAAAAGGGGAAATTGACAGTAACACAATAATAGTAGGGGAGTTTAACACCCCACTTTCACCAATGGGCAGATCATCCAGAATGAAAAGAAATAAGGAAACACAAGCTTTAAATGACACATTAAACAAGATGGATTTAATTGATATTTATAGGACATTCTATCCAAAAATAATAGAATAAGCTTTCTTCTCAAGTGCTCATGCAACTTTCTCCAGGATAGATTATATCTTGGGTCACAAATCAAGCCTTGGTAAATTTAAGAAAATTTAATTTGTATCAAGTATCTTTTTCGACCACAATGCTCTGAGATTAGATATCAATTACAGGGGAAAAAATGTAAAAAATACAAACACATGGAGGCTAAACAATACACTACTAAATAACCAAGAGATCACTGAAGAAATAAAAGAGGAAATCAAAAAACACCTGGAAAAATGACAATGAAAACATGACACCCCAAAACCTATGGACTGCAGCAAAAGCAGTTCTAAGAGGGAAGTTTATAGCAATACAATCCTAGCTCAAAAAACAAGAAAACTCTCAAATCAACCAGCTAACTTTATACCTAAAGCAATTAGAGAAAGAAGAACAAAAAACCCCCAAAGTTATCGGAAGAAAAGAAATCATAAAGATCAGGTCAGAAATAAATGAAAATGGAAGGAAACAATAGCAAAGATCAAGAAAACTAAAAGCTGATTCTTTGAGAAGATAAACAAAATTGATAAACCATTAGCCAGTCTCAACAAGAAAAAAAGGGAGAAGACTCAAATCAACAGAATTAGAAATGAGAAAGGGGAAGTCACAACTGATACTGCAGAAATACAAAGGATCATGAGAGACTACTACAAGCAACTCTCTGCCAATAAATTGGACAACCTGGAAGAAATGCACAATTTTTTAGAAAAGCACAACCATCTGAGAATGAACCAGGAAGAAATAGAAAATATAAACAGACCAATCACAAGCACTGAAATTGAAATTGTGATTAAAAATCATCCAACAATAAAAAGCCCAGGACCAGATGGCTTCACAGGCGAATTCTATCAAACATTTAGAGAAGAGCTAACAACTGTCCTTCTCAAACTCTTCGAAAATATAGCAAAGGGAGGAACACTCCCAGATTCATTATACGAGGCCACCATCACTTTGACACCAAAACCAGGCAAAGTTGTTACAAAAAAGGCAAACTACAGGCCAATATCACTGATGAACATAGATGCAAAAATCCTCAAAAAAATACTAGCAAACAGAATCCAACAGCACATTAAAAGGATCATACACCATGATTAAGTGGGGTTTATCCCAGGAATGCAAGGATTCTTCAATATACGCAAATCAATCAATGTGATACACCATATTAACAACTTGAAGGATAAAAACCATATGATAACCTCAATAGATGCAGAAAAAGCTTTTGACAAAATTCAACACCCATTTATGATAAAAACCTTCCAGAAAGTAGGCATAGAGGGAATTTACCTCAACATAATAAAGGCCATATATGACAAACCCACAGACAACATCATTCTCAATGGTGAAAACCTGAAAACATTTCCACTAATATCAGGAACAAGACAAGGTTGCCCACTGTCACCACTATTATTCAACATAGTTTTGGAAGTTTTAGCCACAGCAATCAGAGGAGAAAAAGAAATAAAAGGAATCCAAATCAGAAAAGAGGAAGCAAAACTGTCACTGTTTGCAGATGACATGATACTATACATAGAGAATCCTAAAGATGCTATGAAAAAGCTACTAGAGCTAATCAATGAATTTGGTAAAGTAGCAGGATGCAAAATTAATGCACAGAAATCTCTTGCATTTCTATACACTATTGATGAAAAATCTGAAAGAGAAATTAAGGAAACACTCCCATTTACCATTGCAACAAAAAGAATAAAATACCTAGGAATAAACCTACCTAGGAAGACAAAAGACCTGTATGCAGAAAACTGTAAGACACTGATGAAAGAAATTAAAGATGATACAAACAGATGGAGAGATATCCATGTTCTTGGATTGGAAGAATCAACATTGTGAAAATGACTATACTACCCAAAACAATCTACAAACTCAAGGCAATCCCTATCAAATTACCAATGGCATTTTTCACAGAACTAGAAAAAAATTTTTTCACAATTCGTATGGAAACACAAAAGACCCCGAATAGCCAAAGCAATCTTGTGAAAGAAAAACGGAGCTGTAGGAATCACTCTCCCTGACTTCAGACTATACAAAGCTACAGTAATCAAGACAGTATGGTACTGGCACAAAAACAGAAATATAGATGAATGGAACAGGATAGAAAGCCCAGAGATAAACCCATGCACATATGGTCACCTTATCTTTCATAAAGGAGGCAAGAATATGCAATGGACAAAAGACAACCTCTTCAATAAGTGGTGTCAGGAAAACTGGACAGCTACATGTAAAAGAATGAAATTAGAACACTCCTTAACACCATACACACAAAAAAAACCCTCAAAATGGATTAGAGACCTAAATGTAAGGCCAGACACTAGAAAACTCTTAGAGGAAAATATAGGCAGAACACTCTATGACATAAATCACAGCAAGATCCTTTTTTCCCACCTCCGAGAAATAGAAATAAAAACAAAAATAAAGAAATGAGACCTAATGAAACTTAAAAGCTTTTGCACAGCAAAGGAAACCATAAACAAGATGACAAGACAACCATCAGAATGGGAGAAAATATTTGCAAACAAAGAATCTGACACAGGATTTATCTCCCAAATATACAAGCAGCTCATGCAGCTCAATATCAAAAAAACAAGCAAACCAAATCCAAAAATGGACAGAAGACCTATGTAGACATTTCTCCAAAGAAGATCTACAGATTGCTAACAAACACATGAAAGGATGCTCAACATCACTAAACATTAGAGAAATGCAAATCGAAACTACAATGAGGTATCACCTCACACCGGTCAGAATGGCTATCATCAAAAAATTTATAAACAATAAATGCTGGAGAGGGTGTGGAGAAAAGGGAACCCTCTTGCACTGTTGGTGGGAATGTAAATTAATACGGCCACTATGGAGAACAGTATGGAGTTTCCTTAAAAAACTAAAAATAGAACTAGCATATGACCCAGCAATCTCTCTACTGGGCATATACCCTGAGAAAACCATAATTCAAATAGAGTCATGTACCACAATGTTCATTGCAGCTCTATTTACAATAGCCAGGACATGGAAGCAACCTAACTGTCCATCAACAGATGAATGGATAAAGAAGAGGTGGCACATATATACAATGGAATATTACTCAGCCATAAAAAGGAACAAAATTGAGTTATTTGTAGTGAGGTGGATGGACTTAAGGTCTGTCATACAGAGTGAAGTAAGTCAGAAAGAGAAAAACAAATACCATATGCTAACACATATATATGGAATGTAAAAAAAAAAAAAAAAAAAGGTTCTGACGAAACTTGGGGCAGCACAGGAAGAAAGACCCAGAAGTAGAGAATGGACTTGAGGACATGGGGAGAGGGAAGGGTAAGCTGGGACGAAGTGAGAGAGTGACATGGACATATATATACTACCAAATGTAAACTAGCTAGTGGGAAGCAGCTGCATAGCACAGGGAGATCAGCTTGGTGCTTTGTGACCACCTAGAGAGGTGGGATACAGAGGGTGGGAGGTGCTAACACAGCAGTGTAAAGCACTGCTAACACTGCTAACACAGCAGTGTAAAGCAATTATACTCCAATAAAGATGTTTAAAAACAATGTTGAAAAAGCATTTCAACAAATTAAGCTGGGATGTTTCTGTACTGTACGATTAAATTACTCCTGTTTCTCCATCTATACTCACCCCAACTCTCTGTCATTGTCCTAGGGCACAGCAAAGAAAACTCACCTGCTCATTGGACCATATTTTCTTCCTGTTGACAAAGGTGGGATTCATTAGGCACTTAATTGTATTTCTGAGACTATGGTTGTCTTTATAGGCTGTGATAAAAGGTTACGATGCTCTTCCAGTGATGAAATTACAGACTTGAGATGCAGCATTCATTTACTCCTTCTTGTGGTTCTCAGTCAACAAAGATTATTTTTTTCCAGGCCAGTAGCAGAACAGTAAAGAGGTCAATATTGTGATACATTCTTGAATAACATTTATTTTTACATTCAGTCACTCAGAAAACTACTGTTGACTGGCTTCTTTAAGCCAGGCATTGGGCTGGATCTGACTGAGGATGTAACGTTATGTCAGGGTACACTCAAGGGGAAATAGAACATTGATAACTGTTATAAAAACTAGAAAGTGACCAGCACTGTGTGTAGTGATTGGGAAACAGATGGCCCCTGTTAAATTGCAATGGCAGTGATGGCAGGAAACGCAATGGTCCTAAATATTAGTAGTAGTAGTAGTAGTAATAGTATTAGTAGTAGTATTTTACTAAGATCATATGCATTTTAACTGGAAAAGAAGTAAAGAAAGACCATTTCAAGCTGTGAGTATCAGGGAAGAATTCAGATAGAGGGTCATGTGAACTGAACTTGGAAGATAAGACTTCTATGATAAAGAAAGGGTTGAATAGGGAGTTTTAGCAAAATGGGCAAAAATGTGTAAGTCACTGAGATGAAAAAGTGTGTGTCTCATGGACCCAATACTGAGTTCCTCAATGTGATGATGGCAATGGCCTTGAAGGCAGAGGCTTGAAGGAGGGAAATGGGAGGACACTAGAACCAGACTGGATGCCCATGAACTCCAGGCTGAGGAGCTTAAATTCGGGCCTGGAAGTAGTAGGGAGCCATTGAGGACTCTAGTAGCCAGTGTGATGGGCTGCCCAGGACCCCCTTCAGCAGGAGACTTGCCAAGGAGGGCTGTCAACAGACATTCTCCAGCCATCAGCCCTTCCAGGGGTTGCCTCAACTGCAGGTGTTACCAAAGCAAACTTGGGTCTGCTTGCCCACGTGCAGTAAGCCAATCTACTGACACTGGGTTGTGGTGAAGGAAAGTGCAGTGTTTATTGCAGGTGCCAAGCAAGGAGTCCAGGCAGTTAGTGCTTAAAAGATCCAAACTCCCCACTGGGTTTCAGGGAAAGGTTTTTAAAGACAATGTGAGGGAGGCGGTTGCATGTGTGTGATCAGCTTGTGGACATTCTTCTGATTGGTGGGTGGTGAGGTAACCAGGAGTCAACATCCTCAACCTTCTGGTTCCAACCAGTCTGGGGTCTACGTGCTTGTGGACAGCATGCAGTTAACTTCTCCCAACTTGTGAGGATTTCAGTATTTGCACAACAACTCAAAGGACATGGCTCAGAATATTATCTATAGCCTTTGAGAAGGAACTAAACTATCATTATTTTGTCTTGCTTGACTATTTTCCTTAGCTTCTGCATTTTCTCACTTCTCTGATTAAATTTATTCTTTGGAACTCAGAGAATAAGGCCTCGGAGGCTAAAGTTTTTCTACAAAGAAGAGGCAGGAGGAGGACATGGGTGAAGTGGTGTCTGTCCAGGGAAGGCCCCATAGGGTCCTACTTGGTTACACAGGGAGATTCCTTGCCCAGCATTGGTGACTGACCAGGGTGGGGATTCAAAGGTCTGGCCACTCAATGCCCTGGGAGGTAACTCTCAAGGGCCATTCTAGACCCAGAGCTCCCAGGGGTCCACCAAGGCTGCATTGGACCTGCTCACATCTCAGCCTCTCCCTGCATTCTCTCCTGCTCCCCCACCTCCACAGGCACAGATCCTAAAGGCCACCCCTAATAAACATCCTGCACCCTAGACTACACCTCAGAGCTTGTTTCCCTGTGGGCCTGACCTGCTGCAAATGTTTAGAGCTGAGGTGCAACACGATTAGAAGTTTTATAAAGAAATACTAAAGTGGCAATGAGGAGTGGGATTATGAGGGTTACGAGCATGAGATTTACCTCTTAAATCTGACAAGAGGTAATGAGATTCCACATGAGGGTAATGTGCAAAAAAGAATCAAACAGGAGGAATATGCCAAAACTGAATCCTCGGAAGGCTCTGTGACTGGTTTGGAGAAAAGAGGGGAGGATCTGGAAGTGTTCAACTTGTGTGCTAGAAATGGTGCCATCAGGAGAAAATGAGAAACAGAGGAAAGGACAGAGCAGGGATGTGAGGGCACCACAGCAGTCACAGTGATCTAGCAATGCTGGAGGCACATCCGCAAGCAGGTGTCTGTTAGTCGGTGGAACAAGGAGGCTAAAACAGGAAGGAGAATCAGGCAGAGACAAAAAATAAGACTGCCATTCTCAAAAATGATAATATTTGATTTTGCAGAAAAGGGAGCAACACGTGTGAGAGAAGACCAGCTCTTTGGGGATTTTTGCATTTAGGTAGCAGGAGGAGGAAGAAGGGCAGGAAAAGAAAAAGACCAGGAGAGCCAGTGTCCCAGAAGCCAGGAGGGCAAATGAGATCCATGGTATCTAACGAGGAGGTTTCAGGCAGATGCATTAACCAGGTGCATGACAGGCAGGACCAGGTTGGTGCCTGGAGAGGACGGTAACTGCAGAAAATGTGTAGGGACATCGGGAAGGGGTCAGGTTAACGGGGGCAAGAGCTGCTGCTGACAGTGAGGAGTAAAGGTGCTTGGCAGTCAGACTTGTAGAAGGTTTGAGGGAAGATTCTCTTATAGAAGGAGGAGGAGGAATTAATTCTTCAAACCTCCATTGCACAGCAAAGCAGTAAGAGAAAGAACAAGCGCCCCTCCTTCTCAGAGCCACCCCCTCCCACAAGTTAAAAGGGGGATCTGCTGGGGTGGGAGCCAAGGTTGGGTGCAGGTGCCAGGGCCCTGGATGCCTTGGTAGGTGGAGGCCGTGCTGGGCCAGGGAAAGAAGAACCATTCAGGGACAAAATTTGGGGTTTGTCAAAGGAGAGATTTGGAGCCACCACTGAGGATAGAGTAATTGGCGAGGAGAGGAAGAAAATTCAGGGAGATGTTGCAGTGGCTGTGACTTCCCTTGTAGAGACGGAATTCATAGAGAGATGTGAATAAAGTTTAGAATCCCTTTAAAATTAATTCTGTCTGATGTGACTAAGCCAAGATCACATGCTGGTCTCACCACCCATCAGCCTCCAGGATGCTTGCCAAAATGCTTCATCTCTTTAAGCCCCATTTCCTCACCTACATAATGGGCAGGGTGATACCACCTCCTGCTGAGTAAACCAGGCAGCAAAGGCAGAGCAACTAGTACAGCAAAAAGTCTACTTCCTCCTGCCCCTCCTCAAGGATTTACTTGCTGTGATTCTCCCCCAGGCTTGTAGAGAAATTATTTCTAGAACTGCTCATAGGTTTATACAATTTAAATGTCTTTATCATTGATCATGTAGATCAACAACATAATTATATGCAAAGATTCGTGGTTAACACGTACATCCCTTTGGCCACCTATCCACAATATATGGTTCCCTGGCTACTCAGCTCTCAGTCTGTACTTCTTCGGTTTCTCTCTCTCAAATAATTTGAAATCTAACGTGCACACAAGTAGAGTGTACATTCCATTCGTGTGGAGCCAGATGATATCCAGAAACTGAACATACCTGTGTAGCCAGCACTCAATGGCAAAACAGAGCAGGGCCAGCACCCCAGAAATCCCCTCATGTCTCGCTCAGCCAGTGACCGCCATCTCCCATAAGGGTTCTAACAACACATATGACCTCTGTCCGATTTTCTACTTCACATAATTGGAACCACACAGTATGTCATCTTTTCTCTCAGGCTCCCTTTGTTCAACAGTTGGTTTGCAAGATTCATACTTTGCAATAAATCATACTTTGGACAGAATAGGCCTGTTTTAGTGGTGAACCTTCAGTATTTACTAAGCTCTTCTAATTTGTTAGAACCCAAACTCCAAACTCTGTCTGCCTCATGATGGGCAGCAGCTGGCATATTTGCTTCAATATTTCAACCTTTCAACTCTAGCTATGTCCTTGGAGATCCCCTCCAAGGTTGGTGGTTAGCTGATGCTTTAAGAGTTTATAAGTAGATTTGTGGACACTCCTTCTTTCATTATCTCCTTTCTGGGATGCCAATCTTCAATTTTCACCTCCTCTGATAGTCCTAATTTCCTTCCTTTTGCATCGCACGCCGTCATGGCCATCATTTTCTGCTTGACCACTAGTTTCTCAACTCTGTCCTCAGTGAAAAGTCTCTTCAGGGGAACACGCCATTTCCTTCTTTCAATGGTCAAATCATCTCAGTATTCTTCTTGGTTCACTTTCAAGTACTTACAAATAGTTGGGTTTTTTAAATATTTGTTCAGATTTTATTGTTTTTATCTGCTGTAGGGTGTGTCTAATGCAGATCACTGCACTGTGAAATTGGAATCCTCCGGGTCATTATTTCTAACCTGCCTCTTGAACAGTTTCTTTGGGATGACTCATATTCTTCACCTCACAAGTCCACGCGGCATCTTTTCTCCCCCATATGCCTTCAGTAAATATCAAAATTACACAAACCATTTATCTACTTATTCTTTAATTTAATTAACACATACTAAGTGCCTAAATGAGTCAAAAACTGTCTGAAATTATGAAGCTATAAAAGTGAGCAAGTCAGACACACTGTTGGCACATGAGGCTTACTTTTCTTTGACCTCATCCCTTACTTGATCTAATCATAAAGTTTTGTTGATTCAAGTTGAAAGAACTCTGAAGTTGGCCCACATTTTTATACTCTCATACCTGTTTAATTCTGAGCATTGCTGTATCTTGTGTAGACACTGAAAATGTCTTCTCTAAACCTCTAATCCCCTCTCTTCTTTCCCAAAGTGATCTTTCTAGAGATAAATAACACCATACTACTTCCATTTTCTAAATCATTCAATTACTCTCCATTATTGACTTAAGGATAAAACTAAATAATTAGTTGATCTATAAGAGTCTATGTGATTTAGCCCTTTCCTGCTTATCTTTCTGGCTCCATTTTCATTGTTTTTTTTCTTTTATAAATTTATTTATTTTATTTATTTTATTTTTGGCTGTGTCGGGTGTTCGTTGCTGCGCATGGGCTTTTCTCTAGTTGTGGTGAGCAGGGGCTACTCTTCTTTGCTGTGCACAGGCTTCTCATTGTGGTGGCTCCTTTTGTTGCAGAGCACGGGCTCTAGAACGCAGGCTCCATAGTTGTGGTGCACGGGCTTAGTTGCTCCACGACGTGTGGGATCTTCCCTGACCAGGGCTCGAACCCGTGTCCCCTGCACAGGAGAATTCTTAACCATTTCACTACCGGGGAAGTCCCCTCATTGTTTTTTTTTACAAGCACTTTATACCAATCATATTCAGTTAGACTTTACCAAGAACAACACGCTTTCTATTATTTTTGAAAAACATTTCTTAGATTTGCACATTCTTTTCCCTGTTATTGGAAAGCTTTTTATCCATAACAATAGTTCACTATGTGTTTACCTTCTAAAATTGTTTTTCAAATTTCAACTTATAGTCTTTCTTTTTTGAACAACCAACCCCTCCCCTAAGTGAAATAATCTAGACTAAATGAGGGCTTCTTTCACATGTTATGCATTCTCCACCATAGCCTGGCCCTCTTACCTAGCGTCTCCTGGTTTATCTTCCAAAACAGAAAAATACCCAAGGACTGCATCACTTTCATTTCTCTTTCTTTTGCAGATAACACAGAGCCTGGTCCATTCCCTAATTCATTGTTAAGGAAATAGAAAATTGGTATACAACACAGAAAGGCCCTTGACAAATGTATCAGTCTCATCCAATTACTAGTTTTGATTTATTCATAAATAAGACACAGAATTACTTTCAAAATATTTACCTGCTATGTCATTTTTATTTCTCTTTATGTTGGAATTTGCTGTAAGGTGATTTTTACATTTCTTTCAAGATTATCTATCTTGGAGTCGAGCGGAGCCTAGCCAAGCGGGGCGGCTGACAGCCCCGGCCAGAGCCTGCGAGCGCCCCGGGGCACTCCTGGCCAAGGCCTGCAGAGGGCCACCCCGCGAGGGGACGGCACCCTGGGGAGCAGGCAAATCGGAGTCCAGACCCTTGCAAGGTGCCAGAGCCAGTTGGGGATGTGATGCGTCCCCGTTCCCCCGACCCTTAGGCACAGCTTCTCAGGCCCCAGCCCGGGGGGTGTTGGGTTTGCCTGACATGAAGGCCCCTGCATTCAGAATTCATGAAGCCCTGGAGAGAAGTCTGGGGAAAGATTTATCTACATTTTGCTTATATACAGCTGTACCTCCCCCATGTTTCCAAGGAGTGCATCTTGAAGTCTTCTAGGATCTCCAGAGTGAAACTCACTGTGGTCAAGACTCTAACTTGGAGGGACCAGTATACAGCAAACAGCAATAGTTCAACAGAGCAGATTGTTGTACAGGCTGGACAGATTCCGCAGCAGGTCCAGGGACAGCCATTAATGGTACAGGTCAGTGGAGGCCAGTCAATCACATCAACTGGCCAACCCATCATGGTCCAGGTCAAACCATCACGCAAGTACCTGTATCTGGGACACAGGGTTTGCAGCAGATACAGTTGGTCCCACCCGGACAGATCCAGATCCAGGGTGAGCAGGCTATGCAGGTGGAGGGCCAGCAGGGCCAAACCCAGCAGGTCATCATCCAGCAGCCCCACAGAGCCATCACCACTGGCCAGACGCAGACACAACAGCAGATTGCTGTCCAGGGGCAGCAAATGGCACAAACTGCCGAAGGGCAGACCATCGTCTACCAGCCAGTTAATGCAGATGGCACCATTCTCCAGCAAGGCATGATCACCAAACCTGCAGCCAGTTTGGCAGGAGCACAGATTGTCCAGACCGGAGCCAATGCCAACACAAGCAGCAGTGGGCAAGAGACTGTCACTCTGATACTACCAGTGGCAGGCAATGTGGTCAATTCAGGAGGGGTGGTCATGATGGTACCTGGTGCTGGCTCTGTGCCTGCAATCCAGAGCACCCCTCTCCCGGGGGCAGAGATGCTTGAAGAAGAGCCTCTCTATGTGAATGCCAAACAGTACCACCATATACTTAAGAGGGGGCAAGCCCGGGCTAAATTAGAGGCAGAAGGGAAAATTCCAAAGGAAAGAAGGAAATACCTGCATGAGTCTCGGCACCGTCATGCCATGGCACGGAAGCGTGGTGAAGGTGGATGATTTTTCTCTCTAAAGGAAAAAGATAGTCCCCATATGCAGGATCCAAATCAAGCAGGTGAAGAGGCTATGACACAGATAATCCGAGTGTCCTAACCCCAGGCCATGTGATGGAGCTGATCAAGGTCATGTTCCTCGCACTATTTCCCACTGTTCCAAGGAAACTGATCAACTCTTCCAATGGGACACCGACGATTACATTCTACCCTTTTCTACAGGACAGAAACCACTTAGCTTTTAATAAGTGGCTCAATATTATAATTGCAAGGATGTCTGGCAAATTGAAGTTGCAAGCCTTTGTCTCACCCTTTCAGTCAGGACTTACTACAGACTGTTGGTGACATTGACATTTCATGGATTGGGGTGATGCAGGGAACCCATGCCAGCCCAGCAGTACCACACCTAGCACTTAATGTTGACTGGTGATGCCAGCCAGCCATCTCAGCAGAGGAGAACGACTTTCTCAACCTAAACTGCAATCGGGGAAGCTGCAGCCCACTCCTTCCCATGGATTTCAAACAGCACCCATCCCTCTGATGGGGGATCTCAGGCTGACTAATGGACACTTTGTATTCAGAGATGGTTTCTAGGCAAGGAAGCTCCATCTCATGATACGGAAACAATAAATTCTCTGAGATACATTCATCTAATCTGTGGTAATCATAAGAATCTCTTCTACCCAGATGATAGGTTGGTATTTTTGGACTCCAGCCAAGAAAAAGCTAACTCTGGGGAGAGACTGATAAAGGACTCAAGCACTAAAAATATAAATTGCTGAATCTCTTAGCTTTGACAAATTGTGGTCTGCTTGTCTGTTGACAGGTCATATGGACTGTAGTTCTTGCTGTGGCTACTTTTAAGACAATTTAGAGCGTACTGGACCTTGACACTGCCTTTCCTAAGTAGAGAACAAAATTATAGAACTTCTGTGTTGAAGTGCTGGGGGCGTTTGTAGTAACTCCTTGACAGAGCAAAACTAGAGGTTTTCAATCATAGGCTTTGTGACAGCATTTGGGGAGTAGAAAGGTTCATGTTTGTTTCAGTCTAGAAGGACAAAGAGTAGTATATATACTCTCATGTTGTCATGTAACATGATTCGCCAGTGGATGGATGCCTGGGATGGATCATTAAGATGAAAAGAATAATTTACATTTATACTATAACCTTTTAACAAGCACAGAAAGGGAAAAGTCTGAGATTTGGTCCTTGACAATTTCTGGAAAGTATTGTTCAATCAAGCTATCCTGGACATATTCCATGTTGCCTGCTAGAGCTTGAGGTGGTTGTTGGCTTCACTCCTGCGCTTCGTGCTGGCCCTGGAGAGTGAACATTCTCATTCTTCCCAAGGCAACTGATTCTTTGGTGCTAGTTTCTGTTTGTTTCCCCTTTTCTCCATAGACCTTGTGCGGAAAGGTTTTCACATTGCATCCATGTTCTGGGGATAAACTGCGGACTGGAAATAGAGATTCCTGTGGGGTCAGGAACAGGACCACAACTCCCAGAGTGCCTCAGTCATCTGTTTCTTTTCTAAATGTGGAACCCTGGGAGAACTAAGATGATATTTCAGAAGAGTTGCTGTTTTCTTGGAAACAAAGAAGGAAAACGTAATTCTTTTGAAGAACATTTGGGTTTGATTTAAATACCAAGAGTAGAGATTAGCTCTTTCTTTGATTTCACTCAAACCCTCTAAAGAAAACATCACAAAAGGAAATCATTGTAATGGTACAAAATGGAGGTACAGAGCTATGCAAAGAAAGCAGGAAGTGAAGTATCTCCCTATTACCTTGAATCTGGTCATCTGTCCTGGCTTGCAGATGTTAGGAGGGGTTGACCTGTAGACTCACTAGAAACTTCTGGCTCTTTATGTGAGTTTCAGGTGTTAACTTTATTCAGTAAGCTCCAAGTTCTACAGATGATAGATTACTAAAAGCAATGAAGAGTTTATATCTTTTGGTTTGTTTAGGAATCTTCAAGATGGAGAGTTCAGAAAGAAATTCCTCAGACCTAATTTCTAGTATTTTAGCCAACAACATTTCTAAAATGCTATTTATTTGTGTCTGTAAGTTTGTACATAGTAATACCAACCTCATATTGTTGCGGATTTTTTTTTTCACGAGATTGAGTTTGGTTTTATTTGAAATGAAACGCTTCAGTTGTCATTTTGTCATTGCCATTTCAGGTAGCTCAAGGCCCTTTTATTGTGGTCATTTTAACACGTAATAACCCACAAAGTGGGGGTGAGGTTTGGATTTTTTTGTTACTAGAAGTTATTTTATTCATTTGTCCTTGTGACTTCATAGTGATGGCTTCATAGATGCGAAAAGAGTGAATGGATGAGTGAATAACTGTTTTAATGCATAGTTATTTCACTTCTTGAGTGTTTTTTTTTTACAGGATAATTGTAAATGTATATATTTTAATTGCACTGGTACACTGAACATGTCAGTGTCTATACGACTGGACCAACAGCACTATTCTGGCTAATTGGTGCCTGATAATAATGTCTTGATTTTCCTTTGGGACTCAACTATACATAAGATTTTTTCCCCTCAGCTGTAGGGGGAGCACAGGTGATTGATCACTGATGTCATATCAATTGTTATTTTTTAAAATCAATTTATAAAATGCTTTAAAAAAAAGATTATCTATCTTCCTGGGGTTTCTTGCCAACAAAACAAAACAAAACAAAAATGCAGTCATGTGTTACTTCATCAGGACGTATTAATTGTAATCAGACTTGCAGGAATAGTCCTCAGATGGACCATAGGAAGGATGTAATTCGTTGATGTTAATTATTCCGTATCCACCTTCTTTTCCTGCTTAAGTGATCCTTTCAATTACACCTTTCCACAAATGCATTAATCTTCCAGCAGGTTTCATTTTAACGTTTTCTCCATTCATGATGTGAGCAGAACTTAGAGCTGAGAAGGAACTTAGAAATCATCTCAAATAGTGTTTCTTAAACTTAAAAATATAAACCCCGTGGACACATGATTGTGTGCCGGTGGGGCAGGAGGGCGGGGGCATCTGAAAAGTGATAAGAAAAATCTCTGTGAAATATCCATTTTCCCCAAAGTTTGTGGGGCAAGAAGTCAAGTCATTTTGTTTGCAACTAACTTAAAAATCATCTTATATTTTAAATAATGTATATACTATGAATTAGAATGCCAAATTCACATTAGTTAATCAGAACATTTCAAAGAAGTCTGAATTTGCATTGGTTAATTTAGTAGGACATCTTCCGTCACCCATTCATTCCTCTATGGCCTTAGGTATTTGAATGAAAGGGTTTGAGAAACAGTAATCTACCTGCTTTTGCAGAGATTAAAACATGCTCAAGGCAGTGTAAATTAGCGGGTGTCCTTCAGTGCTTTCACGACCGAGTCCAACCCTCTCTCCACTTCGCTCTGCTCATGCTTGATTAGTCAGGCGTTCTCTAACTACTGTGGTACAGGGCAAGCTGTTCTTTCCTCTCAGGCTCTACTCTTGCACCTCACACGGCACCAGGGACCCACTCATGGTGCTACATCCCTATTTCATACTAGAGAAAATTCTGGCTCAGAGAAATTTAAGATTGGGGGAAAGATTAAAATGTTAACATAGAGCTAAGATCCAAACAACTCATCTAATTCCAAATCCCACACCTTTTCCAGACTGCTTCCTCATCACAACTAAAATCCTTCTACAGAAACAGTAACCAGCAAGCTCTCGGTTTACACCACAAGACTCCAGTATTCATTGCAAGAGGGACTACCGCGGGTGACTGATTGATCGAAGTGCCTACATCACCCTCCGCCCCGGCCACAACAGCTCTACTCACAGGTGACAGGCGGCACCTGGATTTGCATACTCTATACCCACAAATGCCAGATGAATATTTCCTGTTGAAATGAAGAGCATCTGGCATTCTTTTACTTTCTTTTTTGGACCTTGGAATACCGTTCCCTGACTTTACCTTAAAGGCTTTCGCTCTAATCCATGGGAATAGGATAAACATGAAGTCTTTGGAGAATTCTGAGATGGTATATGTTTAAAATAATTGATTAAGGACTTCCCCGGCGGTCCAGCAGTTAAGACTCCACGCTTCCACTGCAGGGGGTGTGGGTTCGATCCCTGGTCGGGGAACTAAGATCCCACATGCCGCGCAGTGCGGCCAAAAATAAATAAATAAATAAAAATAATAATTGATTAAACTGGCAATTAAAAATCTGTAAAATATTCTTTGTTTTACTTAATTCCTCAAAAAATCCTCATCCTTATGTAACAATAGATCTTTATTAAATTAACAAATTCCTTAAAGGATAGTTTAATTTGCAATTATGAATTCATTTCTCTTGCTTAATATTGTAAAACATAACAATCTCTCCTAAACACATGCTAATAGTTAGCTTTAAAATTGCAATGATAATCTGCTTAATAAGCCCAAGTGCTGGGTGAACTGACAGTTATATTCCTAAAGAGGGTAAGTACAATCAGCTCTGCACAGGCAATCATATAGCTTTTAGAAGTTGTGAAAATGCTATAAATGCGAAGAACATTTTATTTAATTTGCATGATCTAGAAAGTCCAGTCATTTGTCTGAAGCAGATTTTTTTAGGATGTGCCAAGCGTGGAGCTTCAGGGAGTTGGGCTGTTGTCAGGAGGAACTCACAGACCATTCTGTGGACAAGGGACCCTGGGGAAACCCAGGAGGACAAATATGTCATGCTCTATTGGTATAGCTCACAGAGACAAGTATCACATGCCATTTATTTCTCCAATTAGATCTGTCTAGGTCTGCCATCAACTAGGAACTTTATTTCCTGAATTATAGAGAGCGTGGCTTTCTGAATCATTCAGGTTACACTTCTCAGGAGGAAGCAGAGACCGTGGCTCAAGTCTTAGAAAAGTTTCCTAGGTTTTACTGATGGAGTGTGGTCTTGTGTGTTTAGAATAATACAGTTCTCATCTTCATTGCTTAGTGTCACTGGATTGGATGAAATCAACTTAGAAAAGAGTGTGGATATAGCAGAGAATATGATTTTGAGCTGATCCCTGGGACTCCAGGAGAAGCAACAAGCAAAGGACACCAAAAAAAGGAACATCTAATTTGGCAGGAAGAAAGCCCAAAGAGAACGTGGCATTACCCAAGCTGAAACCAGACTGCACTTCAGGATGGAAAGTGTAGGCAGTTGCTTCAAATGCTGGTAAGAGGTTGAATACAATTTGCAAAGAGAAGTGGTCTTTGGCTTAAGAAAGTAAAAGCCACTGTGTTTTGGACAAAAATAGTTTGGGATAAATGGAAGAAATTTTAATAGGTAGAAGAAGCAATATGAATTGAGGAAATATAGACACTCAGGTGGGAAGCTTTCCTGTGAACAGAGAGCAAGGCAATAGCAGGACCTGCAGGGACCCAGGGAGGGTCCAAACCCCTTCAATTTGATGTGCCTTCTGTCCGGCAGGTTGGAGTTCTTAGGGTCTCTGTCTATATCGTCCTTGACTTCACATAGCTTTCATCTTAATATGAAATATTTATTGATGTATTTGAATAAATAAAACAGAGAATGTGAAAAAATTAACTAAATGGGTAACATTTCACAGACTACTTCTAAGGGGAGGTGGGGAAGGGAGTGCTGAGGAAGTTTTCTAGGGGATATAGCACTGAAGGTGGGCCCTGGAGAGCTGGTCAAGTTGTACCACGTGGAGGATGTGATAGGGAAGGGAGAGGGCTGGAGCAGCTACAGCACATTTGCTTGGTTTGCCTCAAGCAGGAGAGCATTTGAGGGGAAACAGAGGAAGTGGAGACGGACAAGCACAAAAGCAGCCAGATCATGGACAGCTTTGAATGCCCACACGGGGATTCATACTCAGGAGTACCGACAACAAAGAGTACCTCCAGCAATAAAACGATGATGATCAAAGTCCATATTTTAGTGGCCTGAATAAGCATTAAGAACATATAAGTTTGGTGACCAGCCTGCGAATTTTGAGCTTTATGAAAATTGTCAAGAACAAGACCTTTTGATGTAGTATCTTAGGCTGGGGACTGGAATCACACTGCTTGGGTTTATATTCTGTTTCCTCCTATTACTACCTATGTTGAATTACTGGGCAAATCTCCCACATCCTCAACACCTTATGCAATAAATTATAAATACCCAAAGAGGTGTTAACTACTGTAATTACAACATCCCTCCCAAATCCTTAAAGATATCCATCCATTACCTTCAAGATGGGTCAGTGAGGGATAAGGTTCACAGAGCCTTGTTGCAGGAGAATTGGGCAAAGTAATAGAGGTCAGAGTGAGGATAGTATTGCAGGTCCTAATAAGGAATTAGGGCTAAATTCTATGGGTAATGAGGAACCATTGTAATTATTTTCAGAGAGGAAGTGACACTATCAGAAGTGGTTTTTATGCAACAAACCTGTAAGCAAAGGGTAACATAGAAAGAATCTATTCACTCAGGGATTCTTCCAGCAAACATACATTGTGCACTTGCTGTGGTAAGGGCTGGATTTACAGAAATAAATAAAACAGACATGATCTCTGCCTCATGGACCTCACAGTTTATCAAGATTGAAGTAGTAGAGACTGGGGTTAGGGACACTAATGCATGGACTTTTGAAATAGTGAAGTTGAGAGGGGCAGTGGGTCTGAGCCATACAGTGAGTTAGAATGCAAAGAAGGGAAGGGAATGTATCAAATAGTAAACAACTCCCACCATAAAACAGTTATAACAAACACATATACAATAGATAGATAGATAGTGCATTTGTCTGTGTGTGTGTGTGTGTGTGTGTGTATACAGTAGTGGTCTAACAAGGCAAAAGTGCCCGGGACCCATTGAATTCATAATGTGGCCTCCATCCTCTGTGTCATTTGTTTTGTGACTTAAACAAGCAAATGCATTTAAACAGGAAACTGTCTGGGGCAAACCCAGAATATTGGACTTTGTACTAGAGTGTACACAATTAGACCCATTAAAACAGGGCAGTGAGCTAATGAACCTTGACTCTCAAAGTAATTGAGTCTCTTCGCACTGCTGACTTGTTAGAACCATGGATGCTTGAAGACTCTCATGTTCAGGATGGAATGAAAGAATCACATCTTTCTGTTGTCTCTAATCCTCACCTCCCAGTATTCTCATTCATGTGATAACCTGTCCTTGGGTGTGGGCTGCAGCCAGTGTCTAGCTTCCAAGGAAGAGAATATGGCAAAAGTGATAGATGTTCCTTGTGAGGCTGGGTCATCTTGGACTGGCTTCTCTTCCTCTGAGGAAGGGCAGGTGCCATTTCATGAGGTGCCCCACGGAGGGGACCACAAGGCAAGTACCTGAGGGAGGCCACCAGCAAACATCCAGCAGGGAAATAAGACCCTCTGGCCAACAACAGGGGTGAGCTGAATCCTGCTGACAAACATACAAGTGAGCTTGAAATAGGACCCTCCCCACACAAGCCCTCACAAGAGACCACAGCCCTAGCCAGCACCTAAATCACGTCTTTTGAAAAACTCTGAATCAGAGTCACTCAGCTAAGCACGACTTGATTCCTGATTCACAAAAAATCTCAATAAGATAATAGGCATGTATTGCTTTAAGCCACTAAGTTTGAGAGGTCATTTGTTATGCAATGATAGATAATTAATACATCACCCCATGTCACCTTCAGGATGAAAACCAGAGTCAAGTCTCAGCATAACCCACTGTTGGAGGAAGTAGCTTAAATGACAAAGACATTTCACCCCTAGAGAAGCATATGTGGAAGTGAATTTTGAGGCTCGTGTACTTGTGTGGAGAAATCAGAACATAAATCGGGATCAGGAGAATATAACGGCATGTGATATATCACTCAGGACGTGGAATTCAAAGTTCCAACCAAGACCCCTGGCACTGATCTTATTGTACCACTGGAATGGCTCCTTGAAACTGGGACACAATATCAATCTATAACAAAAGAAGAGGACATTCTGGATCTGTCTTAACATGGCATTGAGTAAAGGATGAAGACAGTCCAGTGGAACCTGACCTTCCAGGGACTGTGTGATCAGAGCTGCCCACCAATATCTAAGTCTCTTCAAAGACATTGAGCCATACAGGCAAGTGGATGTAGCAATGCACTGTTTCATGAAAATGTTATATTTGGAATAAGGTCCACGCAAGTCCAGGTATAATGAGTAAATTTCATTAACAGGTAGTCCAGAGGCCCAGGGTATCGCCTTCTTTTGCACTGACACCTCTGCTTCAACAGACACTTATCTGGGGAGATTTTCAATGCCCACCTGACCTACTCACAGATGTCTCGACATAATACGTTGGTGTCAGTGGAAGAGGGACTCTGACACATTAAAACCATGCTCAGCGGTGGCCCTAAAGCTAAGGACAATCCTCCCAGAGACAGTGTCCGGAGAGGTTCACATGAATCGGGCTAAGCTCTGTAAATGCAGAGTCCTGGGCAGCGATTAAAGTCATGGCTAGTTGGTGAGAGACAAGAAAGGAGCACAGGTCAAAGATCAATGCAGGAAGGGCTGGGGAAGTCACTGAATGGACTGAACGGTGGGAATATCTTTCGGAGCTTCCTTGCCCAGTAGTAACAGGAAACAGGTCATTGCAGCATCACTGCAGCTACGGTGGCCAACCAAGAACAAAGCAACTGATTGCCTGCCACCTCTCCTTTCAGGAAAGAAGTGAGGACTCTTCGCCAAAATGGAAGCCTGAGCGTCATTTCCGGCACCAGCTGTCCTGCAGGCCACCAGCAGACTGGAGAGCGGCGCGGGGTACACCCGGCCGCGCAGCAACCCCTCGGGCCTCTGCGCATGCACCAGGCCGTCCCTGGAGGATCGTGACAGCGGCTCACCCGGCTCCCGCTCAGACCGCCGGCGGCCCCTGAGCACCTAGCTGTGCACCCGCGTGTGCAAGCTCGCAAGCACACGGGTTAAACCTCTCCTAGGGTGTCACTCAGGGGAGAGGGCAGCGGTGGACAGGCTCTCCCAGGGTTCTCCCCTGGAGGGGTCCCCAGTCCTCTGCCACCTCCTCCTTGCTTCACTCTCACCTCCGCGGGACTGACCTCCTTAAATAAAGAGGCAGCACCTGCTCCTTACTCCTGGCCGCCTTCTCTGGGGAACCCAGGCTGGGAAGCCCCAGTGCCCACCCCCTTTCCTGCCATACGTCACCGTCTAGCACATGCCATGTGTTCCTTCCCTCCTGCTACTTGTCTACTCTGAAATTATGCGTTCATTTCCTTGATGACGGAGACTAGCGTTCATGGGCCTTGTGTTCTCAGTGCCCAGAACAGCTTCTGACGTATCGTTGGCAGTCAGTAACGTGTGCTGAAGGAACAGATAAGTCCTCCAACAGCCACCGGAGATTAGGGCTCAAAGGCAGCTCCAGAGTCCCATCCACTCTCTCCTTCAGGAGGCCAGGAAGGTGACATACAGGTGACACATCAGATGACCCCTGATGTTCTGCTCTGAGATCCCGCAGTTCCAATTAGCTCCACCCACCCCCACTCCCCCTCCCCCCTCCTGTTGACCCCGACTCATCTTTCCCTAGAATGAGCTGCCTGGCCCCTGTGGATACTTAATTACAAATGACCTGCCAGGGCTCACCATTTTGATGAGAAGCTGTTGGTCCCCAGAGGCTCATACAGACTCCAGCTTAGTGGGAAAACTCGTCATAAACTTTGGAATTGCTTCAGCACCAGCTTAACAATCAAGGGGGAAAAGAAAACTGTGTTTAAACACTTTCATTTAAATAATATTAAATATTAAGTGATTTGCCTCTAACTGATAAATCATTAATAAATTTCCCTTTCCAGAGTGGTTTTAATAATGCAACTGAAAATCTCTACTTGCACCTTAAAATAAGTTACTTTCAAGTGGAAGATAGACAATAGTTATTTTTCAAGCACAGATGTCCCCTGGCATAACCAGATGGTCAAATCCCCAAAGTCCTCCCAACTCAGGCAGAATTTCCAAAGGATTACCAGGAAAATAGAGAGTTGACCCCAAGAAAAGAACCTCAAAAGGACCTTACTGGAAACCTTCCTGTTCGTCCCAGCAAATGCAGGATGAGCCCCAAATCCCAGCGGCCTTCCGCTTTGGGCTCTCTCCTGGGAAGCTGCCCAAGGTTGGTCTCTGGAAATGGCCGGTTGCTGCCTGCCCTTGGTAAGGCTGCCTTTTGGCTCCCATTTGGAGACCAAACGGGGGCTTATGCTACCTTAATACAAAGCTTTGTCCATTCTGGGAAGAGAATAATTCTTAATAGAGGGGTAACTGGATGGCTGATCTGACCGGTAGACCTGCCTGGGGCTGGGGTCCCAACACGGTCCCCAGTTCTACCCTCTGAAGCACAGCTTCTTTGTAGAATGGAGATGTGAAGAACAAAGTCACAGGATGGTAGTAAAAATTAAACATGACCCTCGTCTTCCAAAATCTTTTTTTTAAATTATCATACTGAGTGAAGTAAGTCAGACAGAGAAAGACAAATATCATATGATATCGCTTATATGCAGAATCTAAAAAAAAAAAATGTTACAAATGAACTTATTTACAAAACAGAAACAGACTTACAGACTTAGAACAAACTTATGGTTACCAGGGGGAAGGGTAGGGGTGAGGGATAGATTGGGAGTTTGGGATTGACATGTACACACTGCTATATTTAAAATAAAATGCCTTTCCATGAAAAAATAAATAAATACATTTATTTTATTGAAGTATAGTTGATTTACAATGGTGTGTTAGTTTCAGGTGTACAGCAAAGAGATTCAGTTTTATATATGTATATATATATATATATATATATATATATATGCATGTGTATATATATATATATTCTTTTTCAGATTCTTTCCCATTATAGGTTATTACAAGATGTTGAATATAGTCCCCTGTGCTATACAGTAGGTCCTTGTTGTTTATTTTATATACAGTAGTGCGATTCTGTTAATCCCAAACTCCTAATTTATCCCTCCTCCCACCCTCCCTTTCCCCTTTGGTAACCATAAGTTTGTTTTTTATGTCTATGAGTCTGTTTCTGTCTTGTAAATAAGTTTGTTTGTATCATGTTTTTAGATTCCATGTATAAGTGATATCGTATACTTCACTTAGTATGATCATCTCTAGGTCCATCCATGTTGCTGCAAATTCATCTTCCAAAATCTCAGGTGCTATCCAAATGTAAGTCTTCTTGCTTGACTATCACTTAACTCTAAAGGGGGACAGGAATCTGTTTCAGACTCGAGTCCTAGCTCTTCCTTTTCCTTTCTGAGCTCAGTTTCCTCATCTGTGAAACGGGGTTAATAACAGCACTTAGCCAATAGCCTACAGCGGTGTTTTTAGAATGAGATTAACTACTAAGTACAAAGTGCTTGTAAGTGCCTGGCAGTGTCTGGCACAGATAAGCACCACACAACTGTCTGTTGTTATCATTATGGAACAATTGGAAAACTTCTCAATGTTTTATGCAAAACAAACAAAAAATCCTTCAAAAGGATTGTTCCAAAGCACATTTCATTCTGTGAATCTAAATAATAGCTCTTTAAATCTCACTCTGATGCCAAATTTTCCAAGCACCTCCATGACCTTCCTGTAACTATGAGAGTTCTGGAATCAAAAGAAAAGTAGCAGGACCTTGTGGGATGTATCCCTTGTATCTTCTTCTTCTCACTCCAGCCTCTTTCCCCAAACTCACAGCACAGCCCCAGCTACCCTCTGTCCCAAACATAAAGTAAAGCGTTTACATACCCCAGAAAATGCACTAGTCTCCTGTGTCTCTTTGCCTTCATCTACGCTGCCCTCTCTGCCTGGATTATTCCTCTCCCCAACAGCAGCCTCCAAAATAGTCCTTAATTAAAATTCTGCTCAGTCATGACTCCACAATGAAAGCTTTTCTCATGTCTTCCTCTGGATTAGTGTCCCGAGTTTGTAGACACCACTATAATTTCTTCAGAGAATGTATCTCACTATTATATTTTTTTAACGTTGTTATTTTTATTTATTCGTTCTATTTCTCCATGGCATATAAAGCAAGCAAAGACTGCTTTCTTTGCTATTATCTTTCCTGTGTACTGAAATCATGAAGAGGGTACGTTATAAGATTTCAGTTTATTATAATTGAATATACCATCACATCAGTGCTGGGTTCAGTTTTCTACAACATGATACCTCAAAATGAGGTAGAAGTATGTTTCTGTATTTCACAAAACAAAGTTCAGAGATGATCTGCCCAGGGTTGTTTTGGAGGTTCCACAATCATCAGTGGCTCAGAGTCCTCTGTCTTTCTGCTCCATCATCCCAGAACATGGCATGGGTTTCCAAGGTGACTTCATAGCCCAAGATGGCTGTGGGTGCTCAGCCATCATGACTGCATTCCTCTGAGAAGGAAGGACATCGCCCTATACCTTTATGGCGATTTCCAAGAATTCTTACACGTTTTCCCTAACGTTTATCCGGCAAAACCTTTTCCATGGTCACACCAGCAGCAACTGGGTCTGGGAGAAGATGGGATTGATTTTGTACCAGAGTAAAAGAGTGGTTATCTTAACTGAAGAATGTGTAACTGATACAGGAAGCAGCTAGTAGTCAATGTTACGCGACTGACTTAGCACGTCACTTAGATTATTTGCTTACAGGAGTCTTACCTTCAAGACTGTGAGGACCTTGAGGACACTATTTTTAGTATCAGGAGAGTCTAATTCAATGCCTTGGCACCTAGGAGACATTCTGTTTACTGAAGGAGTGATTAAGGATGAATAAATAATTTAATCACCAAACAGATGTTTGAAATTTAAAAACAGACACTTTGCAAGTGCCCTTCAGTATTCTCATTCTACTTGAGCTTTTTTCAATGATCGAATCTAATATTTATTACCATGGAAAGTTTAACAAATTGCTTAACAGGAGATCTGAGACTATTCTGACGTTTTAAATGAGAGAGATTTTTTCTTTGCCAACATTACAGGGCTATAAATTTTCATTAGTTAAGTTTGCCCATTCCCTAATGTGAATGTGGTGCTTTTTCCTTTGCAAAGGTTAATTGTGTTTTCAAATATCTACTTTTCTCCTAACTCGCAGAGTACAATATTTCAACTTAGTGACCTCATTCTTTTCCATATTTTACTAGCATTTATTCTAATCTTGTTACTGAGAGTTGAACATACTGTTCCCAAATCTAACTCAGCTGCTTTCAAATGATATTGACTTAAATTTATTTTGAAATTCTAAAGCTTTTGCAAGAATATGCTATTTCCTTTCGAATATAAACAGGTGCATTTTATTGAAACTCTCAGCTATAAATAAAATGGTGAAGGCAAGGCATAGATTCTTCTAAATCTTTAGGTTTTGAAAAACGCAAGTGTAGAGTGCTAAATTTCAAACACATTTTGGTTTGAAATTAATTGCTGATTTCGATCCCAGGGCTTTTATCATCTGTGCATATTTAGCTAAAAATGCACTTGGAAATGTGACAAATTTCATGCATCATTAAGCACTATAAATAATTAATAGTTGATTATTTTCTCTTTTAAGATGGCCTCATTTATAATTCTGCCTCAGTGATGAGATTGGCCTTTAGGTTAAAATGAAGTTGCATTTCTATTTAGAAAATAGTTCTTTACTTAGAGAGGATAATAAATGGCACTGCCAAGCTTTATGCTTTTTAAAGGGTGAAAGGCTTAGCCAATGTTATATAAACATTAAGTGAAAACATCAATAATGATTGTAATAATGCAGTGTTCAAATTGGTGTTTTTAGTGGCTGACCCCTGGGACCCTTTGCCAAGCCATTGATTGTAACTTATAAACAAGGCACACCCCATGCCCAGTGCTCTCTCGCTGAGCCGGATGATAGCAGTGGCCACGATGAAACCAGGCCACAGAGAGGACCACCCTTCCACCTGCCATCCATCCACAAGAGGCTTGATTTCCTTTCGATGCAGCTTCCTTCCTGTAGAGTTGAGCAGGATCTGGAGAACTTATAGAGCAGGCTTTTGCTGAAAGGGGTTGAGATTCTTCAGATTGTGAAGACAATTCTCCAGTTTAATGATAAACTTTCTAAGTTGTATCCACCTTGAAAGGAGTCTTCAATAAAATACCATGTAAGCTTTTGTGACTAGTTGAGTTCATAGTTCAGAGAAAAGGGCAAGAAAGTAAGTTATTCCTGCAAAGAAATCCTAATGCCACAGTGCACATGTAGCTAAATAAGATTCTAGGAAGCCCCAAACACAAGTTCACTCCTCTCCACAATTAGGCATTAAGCAAAGCTTCCATTTACGCAAGACACTAACCTCAGATGTAGGTCCCCCAAGTCCCCAAGACAAAAGGTCAAAACCCAATTCAGAACAGCCAGACCAACCTTCCACTACTAAAATAAAATGTTGCTCACTAGTCTGACCTCTAGTTCATCTCATAAAGAACCTACCCATCACCCATCGCCCTTTTACTGAATCTGAAAGTACGGTGTCCAACATGGGCTGCTTCAGGGAACGTTGTAGGTGCTCAGCTAGGCTGTGGTAACTGGGGTCCACACAACCAGCAGAGAAACTTGGCCTGGAATTGACACCCCCACAGTGGTCGGAAAAGCTTCCCACAAGTGAAGGGAGAGAGAAACTGACTTGCAGAATTTGACAATCCTATTTCCATAAAGCTCATTCTATCCTTTTAACAGCCCAGTAGGGCAAATATGATCATTTCCAATGTCCAAATTGGGATATGGTGGCTTAGAGAGGTTTTAACTTAACAATTATAATAGTTATCGAATTCAATGGCAAGGACTCTGCAGTTCCAAAGGATCTGGGGAAGATAGATGGAGAAGAAAGGAAAAAATGTGGCTTAAGAATATAAATAAAACAGGGATTTCCCTGGCAGTCCAGTGGTTAAGACTCCACGCTCCCTCTGCAGGTGGCAGAGTTTCGATCTCTGGTCAGGGTACTAAGATCATGCATGCCACATGGTGTGGCCAAAAAAAAGAATTAAATAAAACAATTACACAGACCACATCACTTGTAGTAAGCAGATGCTGAGATAGTGGAATAAAATAAAAGCATGAAATGCAGACTTCAGCCTATTTTTCTCAGAGAAAATTTTTCAGTCCAGGAATCAGAAGTGTTCCCACCCACGTCTCAAAGAATCTGAAGGTATACTTCAACCTGCAAGTTATGAAACACCATTCTAATAATGTAGATGTTTCACTTTACTGTATATCCACCTTGTAGAGACGGTGAGCTGAAAGGCTAATAGAAATGCAGAGTGTGCTTGAAACCTTATTTCTCCTCTGGGCCCTTCTGGACTTACTCTGCTTTGTGGGTGGGTTGACGTTGCTCGTGTAATATGGGGAACATATAAATCTTGGAGCCGTGAAAGTCTTCAGGGAGGTATTGACTTTTCATGGATGTAATTATTTTCTGAATGATCACAATGTTTTAAGCCTTCGAGTGATATTTCACAGTGAGTTATGGTGTTTCACTGCATTAATATTTTCTGGATCCTTCAGTCCTCAGAAAGTTCCAGAGCAGAGAGAGCAGGCATTATAACTGCCAGGCTGAGCACAGGGAAACCTGATATTAACTAAGTAGAGATGACACTTGGGACATATATCTGGACTCTTTGTTAACCCAACTCAGGCCTGGAAATGCAAAATGGATGGATTTGTTATAATAGTAAGTGTGTATCTCAGCTCACCGGCAGCTGAAAGGCCACAAAGAACCCAGACAGCTTCCTCTTTCTTCTCGTTACCTCTGCTTCTTTCTGTGCACCTGATTATTCTTCTCTCCTTCTTTAGAATAGTTTTTTTTTTTAATTGAATAGATTTTGGGAGGATCCCACATCAAATGGTAGAAAATTTGATGGTTACATTTTATGTATTTTCTATGCAAACAACAAAAAATGCCAGCCCAGGCTGAGACTGCAGACTGCAGGCTACAGATCATGGTCCCAGGCAGGGATTCTGATGTGGTTGGCTCCATTGCAGAGTCCAGTCTTAAGCTTACCCCTCACCATGGGCTCCAGGGGGCGGGGGAGACGGGCAACATCACCCTGCGTCCATTTCTCTCCCAGAAACAGAGATTGTGACCACAAGTGATCTCACTACTCAAGAAGCTCACTTACAAAACTCCAAATATAAGTTGTTTCTGCAAAAGATGGTGACCTGGGTATGACTATACCCAATTTTCCTCTTCCCCCCTAGCACAAAACAATTGAAATGAAGAAAGAATATCAGAAAGAGGAATAAGCTTGCCAAGGGCTGAAATGAGGAAAGGGAATGCTAAACATCAATGTATTTCCTCCCAGGTGGCACAGATGGGACCACGGGGTTAAATTTGCCTGATGAATTTTGAGAGAAAATCCCAGTGGAATCCCAAATGTGAAAGACCAGAGGTGGGAGCAGAAGACAGGTTTAAAGTTATTATTTTATATGAACACACTTTGTTCTCCAGAGATCATCAATAGCTAGAAATGGCTATATGAAGTTGAGGTGCAAATGTACCAACAGAAAGCATGTGAGTATGGGAAATATTCTAGGATAGAAGGTCTTGAGCATGGGAAGTCTTTTCTCATGGAAAAAAATTGAAAGGCGTATCCTCCAAATGCCATGACAGCCCACCTGACTCCTGTGGCCAATGGCAGGAGCAGAAGCGGGCAGGTAAATAAAGACGAGGTCCAAGAAGAATCCATTCTTATGACTGTGGGACCAATGGGACATGGGACATGAAGAAAGAAACACCTTTTTTAGAATTCTTACCCCAAAGTATTTCATTATGGTATCTATAAAAAACTATGAACCAAAAAAGGGAGATAAACATATCATCATTATCAGTTAACTAGCACCTCAAGGGGCAGCAAAAGGAACTATCCCAAATGTCATGGCTTAAAACAAAAGCATTTATTCAGTTCATGGGTCCTGTTGGTGAGTGAGAGAGGCTAGGCTCTGTTTCTAGGATTAGCAGGTGCATTCACACATCTAGGAGTTGGCTGGCTGTCATTTGGGATGATGGAGGCAACTTGTCATATATGGCTAACCACTTAGCCAGCTACAATGGGCCTTTTCCCTGGAAGAGGCAGGGCTCTGGGAGAGAAGTCCCAGGCCCCTTGAGGCATAGACTCAGAACAACACACACCACTTTTGCTTTTACTTCTACTCACCAAAGCCAGTTACAAGCCCCATCCAGATTCCAAGGGTGGAGAGTAGATCCCACAGAGGGTGTGGACACGGGAAGAAGTGAGTTTTGCAATCAATACACCAGGACATAAATATATTCTTTTTAACTTTTAAAAAGAATTATTTTAAGAATTAATTGATAGAAAGTATCTACTTGTTCTCTGAAGGAATATTAAAAAAATATGGGGGCTTCCCTGGTGGCGCAGTGGTTGAGAATCTGCCTGCCAATGCAGGGGACACGGGTTCGAGCCCTGGTCTGGGAAGATCCCACATGCCGCGGAACAACTAGGCCCGTGAGCCACAATTACTGAGCCTGCGCATCTGGAGCCTGTGCTCCACAACAAGAGAGGCCGCGACAGTGAGAGGCCCGCGCACCGCAATGAAGAGTGGCCCCCGCTTGCCGCAACTGGAGAAAGCCCTCGCACAGAAACGAAGACCCAACACAGCCGTAAAATAAATAAATAAATAAATAATAAATAAATTAAAAAAAAAAAAAGGATCCTTGAAAGTGAAAAAGAGATTAATGAGATGTTAAGTCAAGAGACAAGAGATTTTAAAAAAGAGGAGAGTGACTTAAGGAAAAAATAAGTAAACGTTGCCACGCCATAATTTAAGATTCTTGTAAAAAGTGGTACTAATTATAATTGGTGATGCAGTCAAGTCTGGGAGTCTCTTACTGAATAAAGACAAAAGGCCGATATGAGTAATAATTAGAGGAGAAATGATAAAAAGGAGCCCTGAAGTCAGAGCTGTAATCTCCTCATAGTGCCCCTGAAAAGTGCATGACATAAATGAAGAGAAACACTAATAAAGACTGAATAAAGGAACATATTCTCAAGCTGAGGAAAGACCTAAACACGCTAATCCAAACAAGTCATTGAATATCAAGAAAAATATAATAAAAACAACAGAAACAAACTAACGTATAATGTTCCATTGTATGTACACACCACAGTCTTTTATCCATTCATCTGCCTATGGACACTTTGATCGTCTCCATGTCTTGGCTACTGTAAATAGTGCTGCAGTGGCCATGGGAGGGCAGAATTCTCTTCCACATGCTGATTTCAATTCTTTCGGATATAGACAGAGTAGTGGGACTGTTGGATTATATGGTAGTTCTATTTTTAATGTTTTGAGGACTTCCCTGGTGGCTCAGTGGTTAAGAACCCGCCTGCCAGTGCAGGGGACAAGGGTTCAAGCTCTGGTCTGGGAAGATCCCACATGCTGCAGAGAAACTAAGCCTGTGCATCACAACTACTGAGCCCATGGGCCACAACTACTGAAGCCCACGCACTTAGAGCCCATGATCTGCAACAAGAGAAGCCACCGCAATGAGAAGCCCATGCACCACAATGAAGAGTAGCCCCCGCTCGCCGCAACTAGAGAAAGCCCGCACACAGCAACAAAGACCTAATGCAGCCAACAACAACAACAAAAAAAATTGTGTGGTAGACAGAATAATGTTCCCCACCCCCAAAGATGTCCATGTCCTAGACCCTGAAGTCTCCATACGGTTTTCTATAGTGGCTGCACCAATTTCCATTTCTACCAGTGGTGCACAGGGTTTCAATTTCTCCACATCCTCACCAACACTTATTATCTTTCCTTTTTTTTTTTTAATAATAGCCAACCTAACAGGTGAGGTGGTATCTCAATGTTGTTTGAATTTGCATTTCTCTGATCATTAGTGATGTTGAGTAACATTTTGTATATCTGTTGGCCATTGGTATGTGTATTCAAGTCCTTTGCCCATTTTTAAATCAGCCTATTTTGTATTTGACTTGAGTTGTATGCGTTCCTTATATATTTTAGAAATTAACCCCTTATGAGACAGATGATTTGCAAATACTTTCTTCCTTTCTATAGGCTACTTTTTACTCTATTGTTCCCTTTACTATAAAGAAATCCTACTATTTGTGGCAATATGGATGCACCTGGAGGACATTATGCTCAGTGCAATAAGTCAGTCACAAAAGGACGAATACTGTGTAATTCCACTTATATGAGATATCTAACATAGTCAAACTTATGGAAACAGATCCCAGAATGATGGCTGCTAGGGAAAGAGGGAGAAGTGAGAGTTGTTGTTCAGTGGGAACAGACTTATAGTTACACTAGATAACCATAGGAATAAACCCTAGAGGTTTGCTGTACAGCATTGTGTCTGTAGTTAATGGTACAATATTGTGTACTTCAAAATGTGTTAAGAGGGTAGATGCATGTTGTGTTCTTAGCAGAAAAAAAAAAAAGCAAAGAGACACAAGGATCTTTTGGTTGTGTTGAATGTGTTTATTATGTTGATTGGGGAGATGATATCATGGGTGGATTCATTTGTCCAGACTCATCAAACTGTATATATTAAATATATGCAGATTACTCTATGTCACTTCTGCCTCAATAAAGCTATAGAAAATATTATTTCAATAAAACAGAGCAATACAGTACCATAAAAAACAAATTAGAGAAAATATGAAATTAATGACTTTTTAAATTTAGAACATTCTAGTTAACAAATAAATCAAATTTAATTCCCTTAAATAAACACTATAATACAAAAGTCACTAACAACAACAACAACAAAAAATTGAATGCAAATACATGAAAAGGTAGTAAGTCTATAGTGAAGTTAAAGACAAGGCCTTTCAAGCTTACAAAGAATAGATGATTCCCATTCCAAATCATGAAAGGGAATTAAAAAATAAAAGTTGAATGTCCTCCATTCTCTTTTATAAATCCAACATAAGGCTGGCATCAAACCCTAGCCAAAGCAGTTCAAAGAACACTGTATCTTCAAATGTGCATGCTGGCATCATGCCTATAGTTTGAACAAATTTATTTTAGCTTTATTTAAAAATGGAAATGTATGAAGACCGTGATATAATAATTCTAGAATGTTTTAATATTAGCAGAAAACTAATAATATGTATCATCAGACTAATAATTAAAGGGAGAAAAAAACATTTGGTTGTTTTAATTCTGAAAGGGATCTCATAAAATTATGTCTATTACTTGCAAGTATTTACTAAATCAGTAATAAATTCATACAACCTTAACAGAATAAATACAACTCATGTAGAAAAAACAGAAATCATAATTAATAGAGGCATCATCTGCAAGTGTTAGAAAGCACCAAAATTATTTCTACCACCACTGTTGGCTAATACTGTTTTGGATATCTAGCTCTTTAGAAGTCAAAATATAAATAAGAGGCATAACTATTAAGAAGGGTAAACAATAACCATTACTTATAGATTTAAGCACACCAAAAGAACAAACTGAGGGCTCCTAGAAATAGTGAGTTCATTAATGAGGTCATATACTAAACAAATATTAAAGTAACTGTTATTCATTACAGCAAGATGCATTTTGCAAATATGCAAGGTCCTTTTCAAAAAGTTTCCAAAAATTTAAAATACTTACAAATATAATTCAATAGGAAATGTGCAGAGCTTATGCAAACAAAATTATACAACATGACTGTGGGAAATAAAAGTAGATTAGATGGGTAGACATATCAGGTTCCAAAATGTGATTTTTCCAGAGTAAGGATTTAAAATGCTGTAATTTTAACAACGCTTTGATAAAATCACATTAAGATTACTCTGCAACATGTCAAGGTTGTTCTAGATGTCATCTGTAAGAAAGACTGGAGAGGATGGAATGAGAGTTAGGTTTTGCTCATGTTGAATGGATCAGAGGTAAGCACAGAACCCCATGGTCCCGTAGGAGAATTAACAACAACAGCAGCAAGGACAGAGGGCAAGTGATTAAAATGCCACAATATTTTATTTAAATTGAAAAGAAGAATATCAGATTAAGCCCACCAGTATTCACACTTTAATTTGTCCCTTCAATATTAAAATTTAGATAAAACATTTTTTTAAGAATACGGCACCTCATCTCAAAAAATACCCATATCAAAAAAATCAGCTTGGAGAAATAGGTATAAATTTTGGAAACATTCATGATCCTTTTTTTTTTTTAGGTTTGAAACACAACCTTCTACATTTATTAGTTATGTGACCTTGGATGAGTTATTTTACCCCTTCAATCCTCCATTTTCTCATCTGTCAATGAGAATAATAATAATACCAACATCCTAAGGTTAGAATAGATGTTTAATGTGTCTAGAATAGATTTTTTAATTATTGAAGCTCTCATCTGAATTTGGAGGTAAATATATTAAATATCAGTGGGTTTAAATATCACCACTGTTTTTTTGTTTAATTTTTATCGGAGTATAGTTGATTTATAATGTTGTGTTAGTTTCAGGTGTACAGCAAAGTGAATCAGTCATACACATACATATATCCACTTTTTTTTTTAGATTCTTTTCTCATAAAGGCCATTACAGAATATTGAGTAGAGTTCCCTGTGCTATACAGCAGGTTCTTATTAGTTATCTATTTTATGTATAGTAGTGTGTATATGTCAATCCCAATCTCCCAGTTTATCCCTCACTGTGCCAGAGAATGTGACTGTTTTTCCTTCAAATGTCTCTTGCATGCCTACTGTGTAGGGTGAGAAGCACTGTCCGTGCGAGTGGTAAAAGAATAAGCATTGCTTTCCTTCTCTACAATCATGTAAGAGTTATTAAAAAGAGCCCACTATGCAATTATGCCAACATAAGTAATTCGGAGGAAGTTAACAAGGTTTCTATAAGAGGAAACATGGTGCATTAATCTACCTAGAATCTATCTGAAAATGAGTAAATAAGCATGGTGACACAGCCATTTTTTTCCTTTGGCAAAATTTCAACTGGAAACTATAAAATAAATTATCATTAAGGTTGGGAGCAATGTTTTATCATGAATAAGGAACAGGAAATTGAAATATGCCCCTGCCACTAGATTAATCTTCCCTTGGTATTCTATTTTATTCCTCTACTCAAAAATCAATGCAATCTCACCACCTGGCAAATACTATGTGAATTAATTAGTCAGGCATTTAATGTCCTTGATGTACTAACTCCAATTCCTCTCTCCCTAAAATCCTCTCGTGCTCTAGTCCAGCACTGCTCAATGGAAATAAAAGCCACACATGTCCTTTTTAATATTCTAGTAGCCATGTTAAAGAAGTAAAAAGAGACAGATGATATAAATCACTTTTATTTAACCCAATATATCCAAAATATACTTGCTTCAACAGGTGATCAATATAAAAAAATTAATGACATACTTTAAATGTTTATACTAAGTCTTCTATATCTGGTATGCATTTTACACTTAGAGCACATCTCAGTTCAGACCAGCCACGTTTTGAGTGTTCAATAGCACATGTGACCAGTGTCTACCACGGTGAGCAGTGAAGACCTGCTTGAACTGTTAACAAAAGTGGGGTTGGGCTGCTCACTCCTCAAAAGCCAATAAAGAGACAAGGTTGGTGGGACAGACTCATGTCCAAAGGCTGACTCCTCCCAGCCCTGGACAGTCAGTGGCCAAGAACTTTTATAGACAGAGGGAGGGGGCTAGGTTTGTTCCCATTTCCTGAGGCCAGTTCTCAGACTTGTGGCAGCTTATACCATGACTACAGTCTGGTCATCATGTAGTTCACTTCTTTCACCTGGTGGGGGGTTTCAGTATCTACAAGACAGTTCACAGGATGTGGCTCAGAATATTATCTATAGCCCTTGAGGAGGAACTAAAGGTTCTTGACTTTGCTTAATGATAAACTGTTATTATTTGGTCTCATTTGACTGTTTTCCTTTGTTTCTGCATTTTCTCACTTCTCTGATTAAACTTATTCTTTGGCTAAGGTTTTTCTACAGACAAAATCAGGCAGAAGACACTGGTGTGGCGGGGGACCACAGGGTCCTGCCCCATCTCAGAACCACTAATTTGATTCTTCTTCCCTTCCACATATTCGCTGATTATATATCCTGTATCTCCAAAGCATATGTTGTCTATGGTAGAGCAGCAACCAACATCCTCTGAAACCTCTTGGATAAGAATTCCTTTGGCACCATTTTCGGTGGTCTCCCAACTAAAAGTCCTGGAGACACAGCATGTCAGGTAGGGGAGGGCCTTATTGATATGCTAGCCTGTGTTGGCTCACTCACAATCACTGGCGTGGCTGCCTCTGGACTGAATCACCTGCTGGTCATGCTTATAGTACTGGTTACAGCAGACATCACAGTCAGTGTGGGTACCTTCTCTTCCAGAGGCAGGAACTATGGATCCTTCATCTTTATAACCATAGCTCCCACCATCCTCTCCTTACCACCCCCTCTTCTAGCATAGCATGCATTTTTCACATTTTTAATAATTTTTTCTTGGAAGAATATGATAAATAAAAGTGAACAGTTTGGTTTCTCCCACAGCGCTGCTAGGTCTAGCTTTCACACCTTTATAAATTGTACAAGAATGGAATATACCATGAAATGCCCTATTTTGCAGAGGTAGTGAAATGCCAAGCAGACAAGGATAAATTGCAGGAAAAAGAAAAGTCACAAAGTTCCGTGAGTGAGTGAGCAAAACCTGACAAATGATCTCCACTGGGAAGGAGGGGAAGAAAATGCATCTAAAAAGAAAATCTATGCCATTTATAAAATGACGTGCTCTGAACTCTCATTTTCAGGGCAATAATGGATGTAGAAAGAGGCAGGCTGAATCTTAAGCACCACGGGGCCATGGGTTGCTACGTTCACTTGAAAAAGCCAGTAAAATGGACCCACATTTAGCCAAGGATTGGGAAAGTGCTATTATACTGAGCAAAGGCTCAGTTTGAACTTAAGCCCAGCCAGCTGCAAAGGGGTTAAGGGAAATGGTTCTCAGGAGAAGCCAGTAATCAGAAACCCAGAAATGGACGTGCCTTCTGGGATGGGGTCAGCCCTGGAGAATGGAGGAGTGAACACAGATGACAAAATGGTTGCCAGTCCTGCAGGGAGGAAGCAGAAAAGTGGCCAGGAGCAGGGCTGACTTCCTGACAAGCAAGGCCATCAAGAGCCGAAGGTCCAGCCACCTCCACATGGCTGTGAGGCAGAGGTAGGTCAGCAGTTATTGGTGTTGCGGGTTTGGTGGGCTGGGCAGGCAATGCCCCATCCTCTTAGTCAGGTTATCATCTCACATGTCGGTATCAGGGAGAAAGACAAAGTCCAAGGAAACAGAAGGAGCTCCAAAGTAAATGTTCAGACACAGGAATGAGAGAGAAGCCAAATCATCAGGAAACAAGCAGAGCCAGAGAGCAGGGGCTCCAGTGCATCCATCTCAGCTGATGGCGTACACACTCACACTGCATCCACGTGGGTCTGGTGCCAGCGTGTGCCTGAAGCTGCAGCGGTGGTTGTGTGGGTTTGGTTGTGAGGATGCAGGGTTTTTGGGATACAAGGGGTCAAACAACCTGGTGGTAAATGCTGTCTGTACCTAGACTACTTCAATTCTAGCCAAATGAGTAGTGTGGTGGATACAGTTAGAGGAAAAGGCAATAAGAATACATATAAGGCATCCTCTGGAGTGAAATTGCATCTTGGTCCAGCCAATTAACTCCTGCTCGCCCAATCCTCTTGCTAGTGGCAAGATCCCACCTCTCTACCGAGTTTTGATGGCAAAATCAAGACATAGTACATCTAAGTACAAGGTATACAGAACTCTTTAAACTGTTCAGGATCAACATCATCTGAAAGCAGTCATGCTGGGAGTCGTGCCACATCCCCTTCCATAGCTGCACCAGAAGGAAGTCAGATCAAAGGACTTCTCACCATCAGGTTAGGCATCTCGTAAGAAAAATGACCTTGGGTAGCCACACTGGAAGCAACACATGAAAGTCAGTCTAAATATAGAACTGGGAACAGAAATCTAGTTTCCACCAAACCTATAACAAATACAAAGACTAAACTGCAGTAGTCCCTCAGTATCCCTGGGGGATTAGTTCCAGGACTCCTGCAGATAACAAAATCCACGGATGCTCAAGTCATTTATATAAAATGTCATAATACTTGCATATAACCAACGCACATCCTCTGGTATACTCTAAATCATCTCTAGATTACTTATAATACCTATTACAATGCAAATGCTATGTAGATAGTGACCAGTGAGCAGCAAATTCAAATTTTGCTTTTTGGAACTTTCTGAAGTTTATTTTTCAAATATTTTTGATCCACAATTGGTTGAATCCATGGATGCAAAACCTGCAGATACAGAGGGCTGACTATACATAAGTTTAAGTTTCCTGCTAGGAGAACAATTGTTTCTAGCTATATCCTTAGTTCATCAAACTGGGAGAAGACTAAACAAATTGCATAAATCTAACTCAATTATTATTTCAGCTACCAAAGAAGAGGCATCAAAAAGAAACAACATTGACAACAAAGAAATCCGAAGAGAATGTGCCCTCTCTTTTCATTATCATACACAGAGTCTTTATTCAAGGATGATTAACTTTAAAAATTTAAATATAACAAATTTCCTAATATTTTTGCAATATAAAATAATGAAAAAACTCTCAATATAAAGATTAAAACATGTTTTACATAGTAGCTAGTCATCCAAATGTCCAGAATACAAACCAAAATTATTTGGCATACAAAGAGTTAGGAAAATCTCAGCTCACATGGGATAGGGCAACAGACCTAAAACTAAAGACTAAGACTAAAAGACAAGACTAAAACTAAGACACTGGAATCATCTAACAGTCAGTTGTGAAAACTCTTGAAACAAATGCAAATACAGAATGTTTCAGCAACAAAATAGAAGTTATAAAGAAGAATCAAATGAAAAGATTGGAACTGAAAAGTACAATAACCAAAATGAGTAAATTAATTAAAAATAGATAAATGATAGATTTGAAAAAATCATCATAAAGATGGGAGAATCAAACTCTCTGATTTACTGTAAAGATTTACTGTAAAGCTACAATAAACGGTGGTGTTGGAAAACAGATTAAAAAATGGATCAATGGGACAGAATAGCATTCAGAAATTATGCTTACAGTAAAACCTGTACACAAATGTTTATAGTGGCTTTATTTGTAAAAGTTAAAAACTAGAAACTACTCAAATACCTTAATTATGTGAATAGATAGAATATCTGGGATACATCCATACAATGGAATACTAGTCAGCAATAAAGATGAACCAACTACTGATACACACAAAACCTTGAATGAATCCCAAAGGCATTCTGTTGCATGACAGAAGTCTTACAAGGCTATGTATTGTTTTATTCCATTTCTTGGATATTCTGAAAAAAGCAAGACTATAGGCACATAGAACAAAATCCACAGATGCTCCAACCTCCAACAGAGGTTGCCAGGGGTTAGGAGTTGGAGGTAAATGTGACTATAAAATTCCTGCGGGAAATTTTTGGATAATGGGACTATTCCGTGTTCTAATTCTGGTGTGATTCTATAAATTTATGCATGTGTTAAAATGCGTAGAAGTGTACACCAAAACAAAAATGTCAATTTTGCTATAGTAAAATATTTTTTTTAAATGCCAGCTTATCACCCACCTTCTGACATCCATGTGTTTTACTTAAGGGGTATAAGGTAAGTGCTATTCTGCTTATCAGATAAAGAATAATATCCTCAGTGGAGTAGACTGATAATAACTGGTTAAGGGCTTTCAAGTGTCCTTACCCAAAGTGCAGTTTTCTCCCTGCTTCGCACTCAATGCCTTTGCTCTCCAGAAGAGAGTTAGTGGAGGTTCAGAATTCAATTCATTGTTTATGTCTTCTTTCTTTTTTTTCTTAGTTAACATGGATAGATTTTTATCAATTTATTGATCATTTCAAAGAACCAGCTTTTGGTTTCTTTGATTTTCTCTATTGATTTCCTATTTAAGTAATAAGTTCTGCCTTAAATTTTATTGTTCCTTTGTTTCTTCTTACTTTGTAAATAATTTATTCTTCTTTTTCTAGTTTCATAAGTTGGAAATCTACATTTTGATTTTAAATCTTTCTTCTTTTCTATCATATGCACTGAGTGCTATAAATTTCCCTCTAGCCACTACTTTTCCTGCATATGATAAATGTTGATAAGTTGTATTTTTATTTTTATTAATTCAAAAAGATTTTTACATTTCTCTTGAGATTTTTTTCTTTAACCCTTGTGTTATTTAGAAGCAGTGGGGGATTTTCCAGCTATCTTGTTGTTACTGATTACTAGTTTAATTCCTTTGTGGTCTGAAAGCAGACTTTGTATAGTTTCTATTCTTTTTAATATGTTAAAGTATGTTTTATTACCCAGACTGTTGTCTAATTGGTGAATGTTTCATGTGAGCTTGAGAAGAATGTATTCTGTTGTTATTGGATGAAATATTCCATAGATGTGAATTAAATCTTGTTGATTGCTGGTGTTGTTCAATTCAACTATGTCACTATTGATCTGCCCAGCAGATCTATTACTAATGCAGAGATGTTGAGTTTCCCAACTGTAATAGTAGTTAAAACTCCTTTATCATCGTGTTATGTCTCTCTATATCCCCTGATAATTTTCCTTGCTCTTAATTCTGCTTCGTTTGAAACTGATATGTCTTTCACTGAGTGTTATTATGGTATATTTTTCTCCAACCCATTTCATATAGCTAAGTCTTTATATTTCAAGTGAGATTCTTGCAGACAATATATAGTGGGAACTTGTTTTTTTAATTTCCTTTGACAGTCCTTGTCTTTTAATTGGTGTATTTAGACTACTGATCTTTAAATTAATTATATGGTTGGATTAATATCTCCTGTATTTGTTACTTTTTAAAATTATTAGCCTTTGGTCTTTGTTTCTTTGTGTGTGTGTGTGTGTGTGTGTGTGTTTCACTATTTTTCTATCTTCTCTAATTTTATTATTATTTTTTAAAATTAATTAATTTATTTATTTTTGGCTGTGTTGGGTCTTCGTTCTGTGCAAGGGCTTTCTCTAGTTGTGGCGAGCGGGGGCCACTCTTCATCGCAGTGTGCGGGCCTCTCACTATCATGGCCTCTCTTGTTGAGGAGCACAGGCTCCAGACGCGCAGGCTCAGTAATTGTGGCTCACGGGCCCAGTTGCTCCGCGGCATGTGGGATCTTCCCAGACCAGAGCTCGAACACGTGTCCCCTGCATTGGCAGGCGGATTCTTAACCACTGCGCCACCAGGAAAGCCTATCTTCTCTAATTTTAATTCAAAATTTTTTCTGCTTCCACTTTTTTCTCCTATCTAGCATACAACTAGCATACAACTACTTGTTTTTTTTAACTTTTTAGTAGTTGTTCCTGAGTTTGCTCTATACATTTATAACTAATCCAAATCCCCTTTCAAATTGCACCATCCTACTTCCTAGGCAGTTCATATACCTGATAATAATGTATTCCCAATTCCTCCCTCCTCTTTCTTTTAACATTACTGTAATTCATTTCACTTATCCATAAGCTATAATCACAGAATATATCTTTGCTATTATATAGAACAGTTATCTGTTAGATGAATTAATAATAAGAGAAATAAAAGATTTGTTTTATTTTCATTTATTTCTTTTCTAATACTCTTCCTTTCTTTTTGTATATCTGACCTACACAGTTTTCCTTCCTTCTGAAGAATTTAGTTTAACATTTTATTCAAACCAAGTCTATTGGGGACAAATTTCCTTAATTTTTGTTCATCTGAGAAAGGCTCTATTCATCCTTCACTCTGAAGAATAATTTTGCTGGATACAGAATTCTAGGTTGGTGGTTCTTTTCTTGCAACACTTTAAATATTTCACTCCACTCTCTTATTGCTTGCATAATTTCTAAAGAGAAGTCTGTTATGACCCTTTGCATTTCTGTGGTGTCAGTTGTAACTTTGCCTTTTTCATTTCTAATTTTATTGATTTGAGTCCTCACCCTTTTTTTCTTGATGAGTCTGGCTGAAGTTTTATCTTTTATTTATCTTTGCAAGGACCCAGCTTTTAGTTTCATTGATCTTTGCTATTGTTATCTTCATCGCTATTTTATTTATTTCTACTCTGATCTTTATGATTTCTTTTCTTCAACTCACTTTAAGTTTTGTTTGTTCTTCTTTCTCTAGTTGCTTTAGGTGTAAGGTTAGGTTGTTTATTTGAGATTTTTCTTGTTTCCTGAGGAGAGACTCTATTGCTATAAACTTCCCACTTAGAACTGCTTTTGCTGCATCCCATAGGTTTTGGATCATTATGCTTTCATTTTCATTTGTCTCTAGGAATTTTTTTATTTCCTCTGATTTCTTCAGTGATCCATTGGTTGTTCAGTAGCATATTGTTTAGCCTCCACGTGTTTGTGTTTTTTATAGTTTTTTTTTTGTAGTTTATTTCTAATCTCATAGAGTTGTGGTTGGACAAGATGCTTGATATGATTTTGATTTTCTTAAATTTACTGAGGCTTGACTTGTGGCCCAAGATGTGACCTATCCTGGAGAATGATCCGTGTGCACCTGAGAAAACAGTGTATTCTTCTGCTTTTGGATAGAATGCTCTATAAATATGAATTAAGTCCATCTGGTCTAATGTGTCATTTAAAACCTGTGTTTCCTTGTTGATGTTCTGTCTGGATGATCTGTCCATTGATGAAAATGGGGTGTTAAAGTCCACCACTATTATTGTGTTAATGTCGATTTCTCCCTTTATGGCTGTTAGCATTTGCCTTATATATTGAGGGGTCCTTATGTTGGGTGCATATATATTTACAATTGTTATATCTTCTTCCTGGATTGATCCCTTGATTGTTATGTACTGTCCTTTTTTGTCTCTTATAACAGGCTTTATTTTAAAGTCTATTTTGTCTAATATGAGTATTGCTACTCCAGCTTTCTTTTTTTTTTTTAAACTTGATGATCCATTTATTTATTTATTTATTTATTTATTTATTTATGGCTGTGTTGGGTCTTCATTTCTGTGTGAGGGCTTTCTCTAGTTACGGCAAGTGGGGGCCACTCTTCATCGCGGTGCGCGGGCCTCTCACTATCGCAACTTCTCTTGTTGCGGAGCACAGTCTCCAGACGCACAGGCTCAGTAATTGTGGCTCACGGGCCTAGTTGCTCCATGGCATGTGGGATCTTCCCAGACCAGGGCTCGAACCCGTGTCCCCTGCATTGGCAGACAGATTCTCAACCACTGCACCACCAGGGAAGCCCCTCCAGCTTTCTTTTGATTTCCATTTGCATGGAATACTTTTTCCATCCTCTCACTTTCAGTTTGTATGTGTCCCTAGGCCTGAAGTGAGTCTCTTATAGACAGTATGTATACAGGTCTTGCTTATGTATCCATTCAGCCAGTCTCTGTCTTTTGGTTGGAGCATTTAATCTATTTACATTTAAGGTAATTATCCATATATAAGTTCCTATTGCCATTTTTCTTAATTGTTTTGGGGTTTTTTTATAGGTCTTTTTTCTTCCCTTCCTCTCCTGTTCTCTTCTCTTGTGGATTGATTACTATCTTTAGTATTGTGTTTTGGTTGCTTTAGCTTTTGTGTGTGTGTATCTATTGTAGTTTTGGGCTTTGCTGTGCCCATCAGGTTTTGGTGTAGCAGTGTATATATGTACAAAGATGTCTTAAGTTGCTGGTCTCTTTCTCGCTTAGAGAAATCAAAGATGACACAAACAGACAGAAAGATATACCATGTTCTTGAACTGGAAAAATCATTATTGACTAAATCACTATACTACCCAAGGCAATCTACAGATTCAGTGCAATCCCTATCAAATTACCAATGGCATTTTTCACAAAATTAGAACAAAAAAATCCAAAAATTTATATGTAAACACAAAAGACCCCAAATAGCCAAAGCAATCTTGAGAAAGAAAAATGGAGCCAGAGGAATCGGGTTCCCTGACTTCAGACTATACTACACAGCTACAGTAATCAAAACAGTATGGTTCTGACACAAAAACAGAAATATAGATCAATGGAACAGGATAGAAAGCCCAGAGATGAACCTTCACACCTATAGAAACTTCACACCTTGTCTATGACAAGGGAGGCAAGATTATACAATGGAAGAAAGACAGTCTCTTCAATAAATTGTGCTGGGAAAACTGGACAGCTACATGTAAAAAAAAAAATGAAATTAGAACATTCTTTAACACCATGCACAAAAATAAACTCAAAATGGATTGAAGGGGGGCGCCTTCAAGATGGCAGAGGAGTAAGACGTGGAGATCACCTTCCTCCCCACAAATGCATCAAAACAACATCTACATGTGGAATAACTCCTACAGAACACCTACTGAACATTGGCAGAAGACCTCAGACTTCCCAAAAGATGCCTTCAGCTGGCTTATAGGCAGAGGCAGGGCCAAATCCAAAGCTAAACCCCAGGAGCTGTGCAAACAAAGAAGAGAAATGGAAATTTCTCCCAGCAGCCTCAGGAGCAGCGGATTAAATCTCGACAATCAACTTGATGTACCCTGCATCTGTGGAATACCTGAATAGACAACAAATCATCCCAAAATTGAGGCAGTGGACTTTGGGAGCAACTGTAGACTTGGGTTTGCTATCTGCATCTAATTACTTTCTCGTTTGATGTTTATCTTAGTTTAGTATTTAGAGCTTATTATCATTGGTAGATTTGTTTATTGATTTGGTTGCTCTCTTCCTTTTTTAATTTCTTTATATATATACGTTTTTTCTTTTTTTTCCTTTTTCTCTTCTTCTGAGTGCATATGTGTACGTTTCTCTGTGTGATTTTGTCTGTATAGCTTTGCTTCTGCCATTTGTCCTAGGGTTCTAACTGTCCTTTTTTTGTTTTTTGTTTTGGGTTTTTGGGGTTTTTTTAGTATAATTTTTAGCACTTGTTATCATTGGAGGATATGTTTTTTGGTTTGGTTGCTCTCTTCTTTCTTTTTTTTATTACTTTTATATTTTATATTTTTAATAATTATTTTAATAACTTCATTTTATTTTATTTTTCTTTCTCTCTTTCTTTTTTTTCCCCCTTTTCTTCTGAGCCGTGTGGCTGACTGGGTCTTTGTGCTCTGGCCGGGTGTCAGACCTGAGCCTCTGGGGTGGGAGAGCCAAGTTCAGGACATTGGTCCACCAGACAGCTCCCAGCCCCATGTAATATCAAATGGCAAAAGCTCTCCTAGAGATGTCGATCTCAATGTTATGACAGAGCTCCATTCAATGACTGGCAAGCTACAGTGCTGGACACCCTATGCCAAACAACTAGCAAGACAGGAACACAAACCCACCCATTAGCAGAGAGGCTGCCTAAAATCATAATAAGTTCACAGACACCCCAAAACACACCACCAGATGTGGTCCTGCCCGCCAGAAAGACAAGATCTAGCCTCATCCACAGAAAATAGGCACTAGCCCCCTCCACCAGGAAGCCTACACAACTCACTGAACCAACCTTACCCACTGGGAGCAGACACCAAAAACAACGGGAACTACGAACCTGCAGCCTGCAAGATGGAGAGAGCCCAAACACAGTATCTTAAGCCAAATGAGAAGACAGAGAAATACACAGCAGATGAAGGAACAAAGTAAAAACCCACCAGACCAAATATAGGAAGAGGAAATAGGCAGTATACCTGAAAAAGAATTCAGAGTAATGTTAGTAAAGATGATCCAAAATCTTGGAAACAGAATGGAGAAAGTCAAGAAATGTTTAACAAGGACCCAGAAGAACTAAAGAGCAAACAAATAAGGATGAACAACACAATAAATGAAATTAAAAATTCTCTAGCAGGAATCAATAGCAGAACAAGTGAGGCAGAAGAACGGATAAGTGACCTGGAAGACAAAAGAGTGGAAATAACTACCGCAGAGCAGAAAAAAGAAAAAAGAATGAAAAGAATTGAGGACAAACACAGAGACCTCTGGGAAAACATTGAACAAAACAACATTCAAATTATAAGGGTCCCAGAAAAAGAAGAGGAAAAAAAAGGGACTGAGAAAATATTTGAAGAGGTTATAGTTGAAAAGTTCCCTAATATGGGTCAGGAAATAGTCAGTCTAGTCCAGGAAGCACAGAGAGTCCCATGCAGGATAAATCCAAGGAGAAACATGTCAAGACATATATTAATCAAACTATTAAAAATTAAGTACAAAGAAAAAGTATTAAAAGCAGCAAGGGAAAAGCAAGAATTAACATACAAGGGAATCCCCATCAGGTTAACAGCTGACGTTTCAGCAGAAACTCTGCAAGCCAGAAGGGAGTGGCAGGACATATTTAGTGATGAAAGGGAAAAAGCTACAACCAAGATTACTCTACCCAACAAGGATCTCATCCAGATTCGATGGAGAAATAAAAATCTTTACAGATAAGCAAAAGCTGACAGAATTTGGCACCACCAAACCAGCTCTACAACAAATGCTAAAGGAATTTCTCTAGGCAGGAAACACAAGAGAAAGAAAAGACTTACAATAACAAACCAAAAACAATTAAGAAAATGGTAATAGGAACATATATATCGATAACTACCTTAAATGTAAATGGATTAAATGCTCCAACCAAAAGACATAGACTGGCTGAATGGATACAAAAACCAGACACTTACATATGCTGTCTACAAGAGACCCACTTCAGACATAGAGACACATACAGACTGAAAGTGAGGGGATGGAAAAAGATATTCCATGCAAATGGAAATCAAAAGAAAGCTGGAGTAGCAATTCTCATATCAGACAAAATAGACTTTAAAATAAAGACTGTTACAAGAGACAAAGAAGGACACTACATAATGATCAAGGGATCAATCCAAGAAGAAGATATAACAATTGTAAATAGTTATGCACCCAACATAGGAGCACCTCAGTACATAAGGCAAATGCTAACAGCCATAAAAGGGGAATCGATAGTAACACAATAAGAGTAGGGGACGTTACCACCCCACTTTCACCAATGGAGAGACCATCTAAAATGAAAATAAATAAGGAAACACAAGCTTTAAATGATAAATTAAACATGATGGACTTAATTGGTATTTATAAGACATTCCATCCAAAAACAGCAGAATGCACTTTCTTCTCAAGTGCTCATGGAACATACTCCAAGATAGATCATATCTTGGGTCACAAATCAAGCCCTGGAAAATTTAGGAAAATTGAAACTGTGTCAGATATCTTTTCCAATGACAGCACTATAAGACTAGATATCAATTACAGGAAAAAATCTGTAAAAAATAAAAACATATGGAGGCTAAACAAAACACTATTAAATAACCAAGAGATCACTGAAGAAATCAAAGAGGAAATTAAAAATATGTAGAAACAAATGACAATGAAAGCATGACGACCCAAAACCTATGGGGTTCAGCAAAAGCAGTTCTAAGAGGGAAGTTTATAGCAATACAATCCTACCTCAAAAAACAAGAAACATCCCAAATAAACAACCTAACCTTACAACTAAAGGGATTAGAGAAAGAAGAAGAACAACAACAAAAACCCAAAGTTAGCAGAAGGAAAGAAATCATAAAGATCAGCAATAAAAGAAACAGAAATGAAGGAAACTATAGCAAAGATCAATAAAACTAAAAGCTGGTTCTTTGAGAAGATAAACAAAATTGATAAACCATTAGCCAGAGTCATCAAGAAAAAAAGGAAGAGGACTCAAATCAATAGAATTAGAAATGAAAAAGGAGAAGTAACAATTGACACTGCAGAAATACAAAGGAACATGAGAGGTTACTACAAGCAACTATATGCCAATAAAATGGACAACCTGGAAGAAATGCACAAATTCTTAGAAAAGCACAATCTTCTGACACTGAACCAGGAACAAATAGAAAATACAAAGAGATTAATCACAAGCACTGAAACTGAAACTGTGATTAAAAATCTTCCAACAAACAAAAGCCCAGGACCAGATGGCTTCACAGGCGAATTCTATCAAACATTTAGAGAAGAGCTAACACCTATCCTTCTCAAGCTCTTCCAAAATATAGCAGAGGGAAGAACACTCCCAAATTCAGTCTACGAGGCCACCATCAACCTGATACCAAAATCAGACAAAGATGCCACAAAAAAAGAAAACTACAGGCCAATATCACTGATGACCAGAGATGCAAAAATCCTCAACAAAATACTAGCAAACGGAATCCAACAGCACATTAAAAGGATCATACACCATGATCAAGTGTGGTTTATCCTAGGAACGCAAGGATTCTTCAATATATGCAAATCAATCAATGGGATACACCATATTAACAAACTGAAGGAGAAAAACCATGTGATCGTCTCAATAGATGCAGAAAAAGCTTTCGACTAAATTCAACACCCATTTATAAAAACCCTCCAGAAAGTAGGCATAGAGGGAACTTACCTCAACATAATAAAGGCCCTATATGACAAACCCACAGCCAACATCTTTCTCAATGGTGAAAAACTGAAACCATTTCAACTAAGATCAAGAACAAGACAAGGTTGCCCAGTCTCACCACTATTATTCAACATAGTTTTGGAAGTTTTAGCCACCACAATCAGAGAGGAAAAAGAAATAAAAGGAATACAAATTGGAAAAGAAGAAGTAAAAATGCCACTGTTTGTAGATGACGTGATATTATACATAGAGAAGCCTAAAGACGTTACCAGAAAACTACCAGAGCTAATCAATGAATTTGGTAAAGTAGCAGGATACAAAATTAAAGCATAGAAATCTCTTGCTTTCCTATACACTAATGATGAAAAATCTGAAAGAGAATTGAAGGAAACATTCCCATTTACCATTGCAACAAAAAGAATAAAATACCTAGGAATAAACCTACCTAAGGAGACAAAAGACCTGTATGCAGAAATCTATAAGACACTGATGACAGGAATTAAAGATGATACAAACAGATGGAGAAATATACCATGTTCTTGGATTGGAAGAATCAACATTGTGAAAATGACTGCCCTACCCAAAGCAATCTATATATTCAGTGCAGTCCCTATCAAACCAGCAATGGCATTTTTCACAGAACTAGAACAAAAAATTTCACAATTTGTATGGAAACACGAAAGAGCCCGAATATCCAAAGCAATCTTGAGAAAGAAAAACAGAGCTGTAGGAATCAGTCTCCCTGACATCAGACTATACTACAAAGCTACAGTAATCAAGACAGTATGATACTGACTCAAAAACAGAAATATAGATCAATGGAACCATAGAAAGCCCAGAGATAAACCCATGCACATATGGTCTCCTTATCTTTGATAAAGAAGGCAAAAATATACAATGAAGAAAAGACAGCCTCTTCAATAAGTGGTGCGGAGAAAACTGGACAGCTACATGTAAAAGAATGAAATTAGAACACTCCCGAACACCATACACAAAAATAAAGTCAAAATGGATTAAAGACCTAAATGTAAGGCCAGACACTATCAAACTCTTAGAGGAAAACATAGGCAGAACACTCTATGACATAAATCACAGCAAGATCCTTTTTGACCCATCTCCTAGAGTAATGGAAATAAAAACAAAAATAAATGGGACCTAATGAAACTTAAAAGCTTTTGCACAGCAAAGGAAACCATAAACAAGAAGAAAAGACACCCCCCAGAATGGGAGAAAATACTTGCAAATGAGGCAACAGACAAAGGATTAATCTCCAAAATATACAAGCAGCTCATGCAGCTCATTATCAAAAAAACAAACAACCCAATCCAAAAACGGGCAGAAGACCTAAATAGACATTTCTCCAAAGAAGAGATACAGATTGCCAACAAACACATGAAAGGATGCTCAACATCACTAATCATTAGAGAAATGCAAATCAAACTACAATGAGGTATCACCTCACACCAGTCAGAATGGCCATCATCAAAAAATCTACAAACAATAGATGCTGGAGAGGGTGTGGAGAAAAGGGAACCCTCTTACACTGTTGGTGGGAATGTAAATTGATACAGCCACTATGGAGAACAGTATGGAGGTTCCTTAAGAAACTAAAAATAAAACTACCATATGACCCAGCAATCCCACTACTGGACATATACCCTGAGAAAACCATAATTCAAAAAGAGTCATGTACCACAATTTTCATTGCAGCTCTGTTTACAATAGCCAGGACGTGGAAGGAACCTAAGTGTCCATCGACTGATGAATGGATAAAGAAGATGTGGCACATATATACAATGGAATATTACTCAGCCATAAAAAGAAATGAAATTGAGTTATTTATAGCGAGGTGGATGGACCTAGAGACTGTCATACAGAGTGAATTAAGTCAGAAAGAGAAAAACAAATACCGGATGCTAACACGTATATATTGAATCTTAAAAAAAAAAAAAAAAGTGTTCTGAAGACCCTAGGGGCAGGACAGGAATAAAGATGCAGACATACAGAATGGAGTTGAGGACACGGGGAGGGGGAAGTGTAAGCTGGGACAAAGTGATCAGCTTTGTGTCCACCTAGAGGGGTTGGATAAGGAGGGTGGGAGGGAGACAGAAGAGGGAGGAGCTATGGGGTTGTATGTATATGTATAGCTGATTGATTTTGTTATACAGCAGAAATTAACACACCGTTGTAAAGCAATTATACTCCAATAAAGATGTTAAAACAAAAAATGGATTGAAGACCTAAATGTGAGACCGGATACAATAAAACTCTTTGAGGAAAACATAGGCAGAACACTCTCTGACATAAATCACAGCAATATCTTTCTCAATCTGTCTCCCAGAGTCATGGAAATGAAAACAGAAATAAACAAATGGGACCTAATTAAACTCAAAAGCTTTTGCATAGTGAAGGAAACCATAAACAAAATGAAAAGACAACCCACAGAATGGGAGAAAATATTTGCAAATGATGTGACTGACAAGGGATTAGTCTCCAAAATTTAGAAACAGCTCATGTAGCTTTATGTCATCAATACAAACAACCCAATCAAAAAATTGCACATTCTTCATTTCTGTGACAGTGTTTTTGATTGCTATAGGTTCCTTTTGATTCTTTCTTAGAGTTTACATCACTCTGCCTACATTACCCTTCTGTTCTTACATATTGCCCACTTTTTCTATTATAGCACTTAGCTTATAATAATAGTTGCTTTAAATTCCCAGATAATTCCAAAATTTCTGCCATATCTTAGTCTGGTTTTCTTGCTTACTCTGTCTCTTCAAACTATGTTTTTTGTCTTTTAGTGTGTCTGGTAACTGCTGAAATCTGGACATGAGGTACTGGGTAAGAGAAAATAAGGTTTAAAATCCTTTTGTGTGACGTTTTCTTTTACATGGTGGGGATATGCTGTGTTTACTGCCTGCTCTACATGTAGGTGTCAGAGGCTAACATTTTCCCTTGTGCCCTTATTTTTGTCTCTCTGGCTGTCCTCAGGTTTCCTTTAGATATTTTTTTCTTTAACAGTGTCTGAGATGCACAGCTCTTTTCATTGTATCACATAGTATCTCTATTTATATGGTGATATGGTGGGGTTTTTTAGAAAGTATTTTTTCTATATTGTATCTTTTCTTTGCATTTATAACAAAATTCACTTCAACAATCACAGAATCCTTTTCCTCCAATGCCACAAATTGTTTTTCAAATGAAAGAACTGGTACCGATGCTTATCAAAATATAGAAGACAACTGATATTTTATATAAAACCACTTTATATGTTAACTTGTTCCCCAAAAACATTTTTTTTTTTTTGGCCTGGCTAAAAAAGGGCAAGCAGGGAAACTATTTCTATAACTGTGTATCAGTCTTTTAGTGAGCCTGTGCTTCTCAGCTCTGGGTTTTTGTTTATTTGTTCTTTCTTAGATGAGACAGGAAATCTAGAAAAGGCTGGAGTTGGATAGTTCCCTTCACCGGGCTGGTTAGGTTCTGGTAAAATAGTTTCTCTGAGGCCAGGCCTTGTTAAGAAAATCAGAATGCTCTGGGCATACTTCTAAATGGCAACTTTTCTCTCCCCTGGCCAAAAGCATAAATGGAGTTTTCTCTGCCCTTTACTTGGAAAACCTGGTCAGGTTCCTGGGGATAAAACTCACCAATTGTGGGGACTCCCCTCACACTGGGCCTGTGGGTTTTTAGCTCTTAAACTCTTCCACATGGTGCCTCCAGAAATTTGTTAATCACAATTTACATTGTACTCCTGGGCTTTTGTGCTGCTGAGTTATGATTCTCTGTTTCCATCTGCCCATCTCTTCAATGTTGAGGGCAGTCATCTTCCCTGTGTCCTCAGTTCTCTAAGGATCTAAGATGAATTCTCGATTTTCAGTTTGTTCAGCTTTTTATTTTATTTTATTTTATTTGTGGAACAGGAGTGATGACCTTCAAGCTCCTTACATGTGAGACCAAAAACCAGAAATCTCCATGTACTTCTTTAAATGCAGGAAAAAAGACAAGATGCCTGATTTCACTGCTGTTATGCATGGCACTAGAAGTTCTGGATAACACTTGCAGACCAGCAAAAGAGACAAAGCATGTATTTTTTTTAAAAAATTAAGTAGAATGTCCATTATTTATAGATTTTTATGGGCAAGTGCAGAAAACATATTGGATATACTACTAAAAGTAAAAAGACTACAACAAATTTTCTAGCACAGATTTAAAAATAATCTAGACCATTCCTTTATACTGGCGAGAGCAAAAATACATACCTAGGACCTAAGCCCACAGAGAAAGCACAACTACTCTCTGAAGAAAATTCTTAAACCTTAGAGTACAAAGAAAGAAAAATATATTATTTAACCACAAATTAACATATAAATTTATAATTTAATGAAATCAAATTAAAAACTCAGCTGGATTTTTTTCAAGTGCTTTTTTGAAAAGAAGTTATCTAAAAATTTATAGGAAAAATAAAGTTCCATGAATAAATTAGTCTTGAGAAAATAAAAGAGAGAATTGTCATACAAGAATTTAAGATAGAATGTAATGTAATGTAATAATAATAATGCTTATGTTAATAATAATAAAATGACATGATACTACGGTACCAATTAAAATATAGACTCACAACAGAAAAGCAAGCTCAGAAATAAATGCTCATAAAACAGATAAAACTTGATATAAGAGTGGTACCAACAAATCAATAATAAAAAAATATTAAATAGCTTTCTTGGGGAAGACTGTTCACCACACATGAAATTTAAGCTGGGTCTGTATCATTCACTAACTACAAGATGGATGCAGAATTAAGGGCTTGAAAGTGAAACATAACATAAAACTAAGAGATGAAAATATAGAAAAATATCTTTGTGATATAGAAGTAAGGAATTGCCTCTTTGGTAATATTAAACATTCACAAACCATGAAGATCAGAACTTACTGGAGGGGCTTCCCTGGTGGCGCAGTGGTTGAGAATCTGCCTGCCAATGCAGGGGACACGGGTTCGAGCCCTGGTCTGGGAAGATCCCACATGCCGCGGAGCAACTAGGCCCATGAGCCACAACTACTGAGCCTGCGCGTCTGGAGCCTGTGCTCCGCAACAAGAGAGGCCGCGATAGTGAGAGGCCCGCGCACCGCGATGAAGAGTGGCCCCCGCTTGCCACAATTAGAGAAAGCCCTCGCACAGAAACGAGGACCCAACACAGCCAAAAATAAATAAATAAATAAAAATAGTAAAAGCCCTGTTTAAAAAAAAAAAACTTACTGGAACTTACTCCACCCAAATTTGAAATATCTGTTCAACCGAGAGAGACAAATAGGAGGCCACCTGACAGATGATGGACTGAGAGAAGATTAATTGAAATGTAAAAACTTGACAAGGACTAATATTTAAGACTATATCAGAGTCTTAAAAATGTAAACAAATACAGGAAAACTAATAAAAATGCAATTCATCAAAGACAGAAAATAAGTTAATAATAAAAGGGAAACCTAAAAAGCTAACAATTTCAGAAAAAGATGGTTAAATTCATTAGTAGGTAGATATTTTCAAAGAAAAGCAACAGTAAGATATCATTCTGCCAACCACCTAGCTCATGGCTTGGTAGCCAAAACAAGCAGGCTGCCTGTTTTTCTGCAGTACACAAGCTAAGGATGATTTATGTATTTAAATGGTTGGAGGAAAAATCAAAAGAAGCATAATATTTCATAAAGTGAAAATTACTGAAATTTATATTTCAGTGTCCATATAAAGTGGTATGAATGTAAATTTTTTAAAATAATTTTTAAAAGGATATTCTACACCAATCAGCTTGATAAAAACAAGAAAGGTAATTATAAATGTGGTGGAATATATGGGAAAATAAGCCTCCACATACCTTAGGTAAGAATGCAAACTTGTGCATCATTTTTGGGAAGCAACATGGCAGTACTTATTATGTAGAGATAATGAAGACATATAACCTATGATTCACAAGCCCTTCTCCTGAGTATACCTCTCCCAGAGAAATTCACAGGTCCACAAGGCGACATTCATGGGACTAATCTTGGTTTCAATATTTGTGGTATAACAAGTTCGGAACAACTTAAATGTTAATTCCTAAGAAAATAGGCAAATAAAATATGATGTTTACATGAAGAGAATACCTTGAAATATTAAAACCAATATATTCTATCTACGTAAGGCAACATTGGTGATCTTAAACGCTTAGGGTTATGTATTAAAAAAAGAAAAGACAGAAGAACATCTATAGCACAATAGCACTTATAAAATTTTAAAATGTATACATCCAAGACATTACGAGATTCATTCAACAAAGCACTGAGTGACAATTATAGATCACACATTGTCCTAAGTGTTGGAGATTATCAGGGAGCAAAACAGAAAAAAAAACCCTTGTCCTATCAGAATGTACATTTTAGTGGTGGAAACTGACAATAAACTAACTAAATTAGTAAATGACAGAAAGTATAAGGACTACAGCGAATAAAAGAGCAGGAAAGGGCTGAACAAACAAAGGAGATTAAGCAGCAGCATCCAGTGAGAAGGGAGGAAAATCAGAAGATTCTGAGGAGAGATTTTCATAAGGAAGGTGGTCAGAGATGTCAAATGCTGCTGAGTGAACAGAATGGGGACCAATGGAGTGACGTCAGCGGTGTACTATGACGTCATAGTAACCCATCAAGAGCAGATTCCCTGGGATTGGGGGGACCAGTGCCCAGAGGACTGACTGTGAGGAGACGAGGTTAAGTGGGTACAGCAAATACGTGCAACCCTTTCAAGCTGTGCTGTGCAGAGAAGCAAAGAAATGAGGCATCAGCTGGTGAGGACCCGCACTCAGGAGTAGGTGTGCCGTTTAGTTTCAGTGTGGGGTGTTGGCATGTCTGTGGCCGAAGGGAAGAGAGAAGTCAGTGATCAAGGGGAAAAGAGATTAGTTGCAGCTGCAAAATAGTCACAGACATGGGCAGGATTAGTACCCTAAGTAGTAGAGCAGCAGTAGCCTTTGGGTAGAGAAAGGGCACTTTGCCATCGTCCAGGATGGAGCATCCAGGCTGTAGATGCAGATGTGCGGAGTCGGAGGACTTGATGGCAGGAAAATAAGCTTCTTCCCATCATTTCTTCTCTCCATAAAGTGTGAGGAAGGACCATTAGCTGCAACACTTTTGGAGAGTCTTATGAAAGTAGTTTCACCCTCTCGAGCTGTGAATCCTGGGTTCTGGGCCCAGTTGTGTTCAGATGAAGTGAAAAGTTTTCACAGGCTCCTTTCTCCCACCCCACCCCAGAAGGTAGCCCTTGGGAGATGCAAGGGGGCTTTGTCCACACGTGGCCCATGGACCTGCCCTCACTGGTGGTCAGAGACAATAGAGTTCCACAGATAAAGGTAGAGAAGCGCTTCTGAATCATGGCAGGGGAAAAAGACCCTCAAAAAGGGGAAGGAAAAGGTGGGACATGGAAAACCAAATCAGCATTAAGAACATATCATAAGCAGGTCAGTATTCCACCTACGGTGGCCGCATATTCGTGGATTGTGAAATCAGTGAAGTGGGGTAAAGATCAGCATTTTAAAAATGAAAGAGAATGGAAGAGAAGAGAAAAGACTAGAAAAAAATGAAATTATGAGCATTCATCTCATGGATACACACATATGTGTGAGTACTGTGTCATGATGTAGGGTGTATTCACACTGTCAGTTGTTCTTATTCTGCTGGAAAACAGACTCACAGACATAGTAAACAAACTTATTGTTACCAAAGGGGATAGCGGGGGGGGGGATAAATTAGGAGTTTGGTATTAACATATGCACACTACCATATATTTAACAGGTAAACAACAAGGACATACTGTATAGTACAGGGAACTATACTCAATATCATGTAATAACCTATAATGGAAAAAAATCTGAAAATGAATATGTATATACATACATGTATATATATAACTGAATCACTTTGCTGTACACTTGAAACAACATTGTAAATTAACTAGACTTCAATTTAAATTTTTTTAATTAAAAAAATGATAAGGGAGATGAAAGGGAAAAAAATATAGATTTAGAGCAGTATTTCCTAAATTCTTAGAAAGACAATGTTCCTTAGCGCACTAAGCTGTGGATGAACTCAATGTGACATCCTCTGGAACAATCTTCTCCCCACCCCCAAAAATTTCATCCACAAGATGCAATTTTGTTTCTTGCCTCTAGAGGCCTGTGTTTATTTATACTCCTCATGTTATAAATGCTGCATTTTCAGTTTTTTAAACATCTTCTGAATTTTCTCTGGAATCTGCTTTATGATTAGAAAATACTGTTAGAAATGCATTTTATAAGGGTTTTTTTTTTTTCCTCTTGAAGATATTAGCTTACAGATTTGGCTTGTATAAGTTGTGATGAGTTGAAAAAGCAGCAGTGAATGGTACTGTTTTGTGCTATCTATAGAACATTGTGGGATCGTTTTCTTTGTCACTCCAATACTTTGTTCTTCACTGCCCTTCAAACTGCATTGTATTATCCTTTGGGTTAGTCTGAATGGAAGTGGACATATTCAGAAATTAGATTTAGAAAAAAATAAAACAAAATGTGCATATCTCTCAAAGACATTTTGCCATTCTAAATATTTCATCAGAGAAGTAATAGCAGTTTAACCATACTTCCATTCCTTTCGCAAGGTGATAATATTTTCTAGAGAACTATTACCTCTCCTTACACTTATACACTCATATTTTCCATATGAAACACTACAGAATTGTATATATTATTTTCCTTAGTTATATCTGCATTTTATTTCCTCCTTTTTGAGACAGAAAATGCAGTTTCTGTGTTGCTGTAACCTATTTATGCAAATCTCCTGGTTACGCCATTGCAGATTTTTTAAAGGACTCTGATCACTTTTATTGTGTTTTAAATTACTAAAAATATACAATGCAGATTTTATTTTTATACCACAGCAGAAGCAAAGAACCCAATCATTTACCCATGCCCAACCCAGCCTGGCACTGCTCAGGCACCCACCCAGCTGTTCCCAGTGTTTTGGTTCCCAATAAAGCAGTCAGCTGTACAACATTTCCAGGCTCAGGACAGAGACATTACTTTAGCCACAGTTGTCTTTGAAACAACTTTATCGTGCTTAGAAATAGTCAGAAACCTTGAGAGCAGGAAGTTTTGCTCTGGAAATCTGGCAGAATATTCTGAGTCAAAGGAAAGGAAGCAGCAGCATTGAAAAAGAAAAAGTTAGCTACACTCTTGATGCTGTTGAGAAGGCAGAGGGAGAGGGATTCCTTCAGGAATAAACCCATCTGAGGGCTTTAGGTTCTGGGGGGCTGGCACTGGAACCCCAGTCCTGTCAAATGTACACTCTCCTCCTCCTCAACCCCACTGGAAGCTGTCTTTTCCCTAAGGAAGGTTGTTGCTAAATATTTGAAGGAATGATGGATAAGAATTTTCCAAAATTAACGACAGACATCCAACCACACATCCAGGAAGTTCAGAGCACATCAAGCAGGGTAAATACTGAAAAAAGTTTACACTGAGGCATATCATATTCAAACTACAGAAAACAAAACCAAGACAAAGTCTTGAAAGAAGCCAAAAGGAAAAAAAAATCTCACTTATAGAGGATCAAGGGTAAGTATTATAGCAGACTTCTCATCAGAAATCATGCAAGCAAGAGGAGAATGGAGAGAAATATTTACTGTTGAAAGAAGAAAACCTAGGCTGGAAAATAAGATTTCAAAAGGGTTTATTAATTTTATGGAGGGAGGGAGTATTATTTTTAACAACTTTTTGGTGTATAATTGATTTATCATAAACTGCACGTCTAAATTGTATAATTTAATAAGTTTTGACATATGTATATGCCTGTGAAGCCATTACCACAACACAAGATAATGAATATATCCATCACCCTCCCAAAGATTTTTTGTGTAATTCCTGTAATTCCTCCCTTCTAGGCTACCTTGCCCCTCCTCCCCAGCAATCTGTGATCTGCTTTCCTCTGTCACTATAGATTAGTTTGCATTTTCTGTAACTTCATGCAGTATATTCTTTTATGTCTGGCTTCTTTCACTCAGCATAATTATTTTGAGAATTATCCACATTGTAGTATATATATATCAACAGTTGATTCCTCTTTATCATGATTGTGGATTTCATTTAAGGATATTCCACAATTTGTTTACCTATTCACCTATTTATTTGGCTATTTGGGTTGTTTCCAGTTTGGGGCTATTATGAATAAAGCAGCTGTGGACAGAAGAAGGAGAAGGGGAAGAAGGGGAGGAAGAGGGGGATGGGAGGGGAGAGGAGGGGGAGAAGGAGGAAGAGCTGACCCCTCCAGTTGAGCCAATAAGGCCACTGAGGAGAGGTGATTTTCCTAGTTCACTTTTCTCCTCTACGGAGATTCATGACACAAAGACACATGGATACATATTCCCTGGCTTCCCCTCTCCCCCCGCACACCCCCTTCAGCCTTCCTCTGTTTCATCTCTGGAAATCACGCTGGAAGACTGATATCTATGCAAACTAGATTGATCCAACTAATGTGATCATGGTTCCCCAACACTCTCTGCTCCAGTGACCCTCCAACTCACAATACAGTGGTCACCCAGAGTAACTAACTTGTCATCACCCACAAGCAGCCAACACCTGGAGTCCCAAGGCCCAGCGTTGTCGTGCTCCCACCACAAACTCTGAACTTCCAGCTTGCTTGCCTCCATGTTTCCACAGCTTCTACTCTCCAGGTTCATCACATCTGCCAGCCAGTGACCCTTCTGTGTTTGCAATCTCTACAGTCCTCACTGACCTATCTTCCCCTCATAGTCCAACACACAAACCACACTCTGGCCAACACTTAACTGTTTTCCATTTGTCCTTCCCCCACATGTCTTCACCTTCATCATTTAATCATCCACTTGTTGCCCCATGGCTCAGGTGTCTGACGTGGCAGAGACAGACACAAATGCTGCCACAAGAGACCCTTTTCTTCCAAACTCAAGAGTAGCCACCATTTCATTTGCATCTCCCTAATAAGGTACCACTCCCCTATTTGACTCACTAGCTATATTAAATATATAAAGTTTCCCTCCAATAATCTATCAATCTCTTTATCTGAGATGCAGATCCACATTTTTAATTTTAAAAATAAAATAGAGTATCAAGGGGCTCCTGCATACAGATGTGCAGTATGTGCACTGCACAAAGGCAACTGGCTGAGGGCCAGAGCAGAAACTACAATCCAGTCTGGACTGAGGCACATGGCTTCCACATTTTGGATAATTTGTCTGATGTGAGACGGAGTTCTTTGGCAGTTGGTCCACCCAGAGGAGATGATTTTATAATTTGTGCAATTCTGCATCTGGCATTAATTTCTTCTCATCTCCCTCCAACACACACACAGGCATACACAGACACACACACACACACACACACACACACACTTCATCATTTCCATCAACACCTTCTCTTTCATCTCATGAAGGTCAAATTTCTCATATTGTTTAGATTTTTCTACGTGCATGCATTCTTCGTCTCATCACCTTGACCTTTCTCTGGAATCTTCCTCCAGCATTTTTTCTCTCTTACATCATCAAGCTTTCTAGCATGACTAATTTTCAAAACAATCTCAGAACTAGGAAAAGACTTGCAAAGTAACTTTTGTAACAGAATGAATCCCTGAGCCAGGGATTTTCTGGGACACCAACTAGGTTAGGGGAATTAAAAATGAGTTGACGTAGATAAATTATTACACAGAAAAGAATTGTCAATTAACTTGCTTTAAAAATGTGTCAACATAGTGGGCATGGTATATCATTCCATATCTTTGTGTTGTCTTCAATTTCTTTCATCAATGTCTTATAGTCTTCAGAGTACAGATTGTTCACCTCCTTGGTTAAATTTATTCCTCAGTATTTTATTTTTATGCAATAGTAAATGGGATTTTTTTCTCAGTTTCTCTTTCTGATAGTCCATTGTTCATGTATAGAAAAGCAACAGATTTCTGTATATTAATTTTGTGTCCTGCAACTTTAGTGAATTCACTTATTACTTCTAATAGTTTCTTGGTGGAATCTTTAGGATTTTTTATATATAGTGTTTATCTGCAAACAGTGACAGTTTTACTTCTTCCTTTCCAATTTGAATTCCTTTTATTTATTTTTCTTGTCTGATTGTTGTGTCTAGGACTTCCAGTACTATGTTGAATAAAGTGGTGAGAGTGGCATCCTATTTTTTTTTATTTCAGTTATTTTATTCTTTAGCTCTGTTTGGTCCTTTATATTTTCTCTTTGGTAAACTTCTCACTGTGTTCATCCATTCTTGTTCCAAGTTCATTGAGCACCTTTATGATCATTACCCTGAATTCTTTATTTGGTAGATTGCTTGTCTCCACTTCACTTAGTTCTTCTTTTTACCTTGTTTCTTCATTTGAAGCATATTCCTCTATCACCTCATTTTACCTAATTATCTGTTTTGTTTTATTTTATTTGTATTAGGTAGGGTGGTTATGTTTCTTGACTTTAGAGAAGTGGCCTTATGTAGGACATGTCCTATGTGTCCCAGCAGCACACTCCCCTCTGCTCACCAGAGCTATATGCTCTAAGGGTGCCTCTTATGTGGGCTGCATGGGACCTTCTGTAGTGGCCAGGCTAACGACTATGGGCACTCTGGTAGGTGGGGCTAGTCCTTGGCCTGATTGGTTGCTAGGTCCTGCCTTGGACCTGGATGCTACTGGCCCACTGGTGGGCTGGGATGCATCCTTGTATGTCTGGCTGTGCCAGCTGGAGCATCCCAGGGCTGGCACCACCCTGCTGGTGGGTGGAACCAGCTCCCAGGGTGGGTGCTTGCAGGGCTCAGGTAGTCCCAGGGCTGGTGCCAGCACACTGTGGGTGTGACTGAGTCTCCATGTGGCTGGCTGCTCTGCCTGGTGTGTCCCAGGACTGGTACTAACTGGATGATTGGCAGGTAAACCCTCACCACTAATAGACCAAAGGGAGGATTCCAAAATGGTGCTTGCTGACACCAGTGTCCTTGTGGTAGAACGAGCTCCCAAATTTGGCTGCCACTAACATTTATGTTCCTGGGCAGGGCGCGGGGATGTCCCAGTTGCCTCCTACCTCTCCAGGAGGCTCTCCAATGTCAGCAAGTGGGTCTGACCCAATTTTCTTTCAAAGTGTTGCCTCTGTGTTGGGTCTTGAAGCACGTGAGGTTCTGTGTGAACCCTTCAAGACCAAAGTGTTTGTTTCCTACAACCCCCCAGCTCTCCCATATGCAAGCCCCACTGCCCTTCAAAGCCAGATGCTCTTGGTGCAGAACCCCCAGCCTAGGGAGCCCGATGTGGGGATTAGACCCTCACTCCTTTGGGAGAAGCTCTGAAATTGTGATTTCCTCCTCTTTGTGGGTTACCAACCCAGGGGTATGGGTCTTTATTGCATCTCTGCCCCTCCTACTCATCTCATTGTTGTTCTTTCTTTATATCTTTAGTTGTGGAAAATCTTTTCTGCTTATCTTCAGGTCATTCTCATAGATAGTTGCTTTGCAATTAGTTGCAATTTTGATTTGCCCATGGGAGAAGGTAGGCTCAGAGCCTTCCTACTCCATCACCTTGACCACACTCCCTCCTCCATGAATTCTGAGCAGGAAAAGAGCATGCTGGGTCAGTCCCTCTATATGGCTGGATCTGTGGTATAAATGCTCTAGTAAGCTGGAAACTGACACCATGTGAGGTCATCTATTTCATGAGTGTTACTCAAAGGATATTTAAGAATAGCTTTGGTGTGATGAATTGGGAGATTGGGATTGACATATATACACTAATATGTATAAAATGGATAACTAATAAGAACCTGCTGTATAAAAAAATAAATAAAATAAAATTCAAAAAAATAGCTTTGACACAGGACAGAAATAATGAACACTGTCAATTCTTGCTCTGTGTTATAAAAAAATGGTATAAAAATGAGACTATTTCTTCTTCTTTTAATTCTCTTATGGTGCCACTTATTTAGTTACATCATAGGTCACTTGTATCACCTCAGCATTTGTTTGGACATCAATGAGGTAAGAAACAGCCATAATTCTATTCTAATTGGTAAAGACCTACAGAGTGCAAGGCACCAGAAGAACACAGAGATGCACTGGACAAGCATTTTATACACAAGAAACTTACAGTGTAGGATTGGAGAAATAGGACAATCATCCAAATCAAATTCCCTCTATTCCCTTTAGCATCTGGGTTCACCGAAGAATCGGATTTCTCTGGAGGGATCATGTCTAAAAAATGTTATGTATTGGCAATCCCTACTTATCTGTTTCCTTTGGAAAGTAAAAAAAAAAAAAAAAAAAGTATATTTGGACAAAGATAACAACAAGTTTGTCATAAATATTTCTGCCATTGATTGAAACTATTCAATAATTACAAACATCTGAAAGATCATATCCAACCTCAAGCTTTTAAAAATTCAAATAATTCCAATTGCCTAGTTTTTGATTCTTCATCTGTTATATGTGTGTATCTAACTGGAAACTATTTGAGACAGAGCACTGAAATCTAATACATTAAACTTGTACATTAATCTACCAAGAGAGTCCCAGACCTTTTACTGCTTTGTGAATTCTGAATTTTCCCCCAGGAAAGTAGACACCAAAGCAAAAGGGAGAACTTTTGAACCAAAGCACCAACTCACATGGGAAAATGTAACTTCATAATTAAACGTTATTTTTTCTTCTTCCATTGATTCCCTTGGAGTGAATAAGAAAGGGGAGTTTTTCCTTCTTTTGCAGTTGCCAACCCTTCTTCCATCTTTATCATCTCTGATGACCAGCGCCAAATCATTTCACTGCCTTGGATGTAAGGAAGCAGCCCTGGCCTCCATATTTAGAGGGGAACCCATCCTGGCATTGGTTCCTGGGAATTTATCTACAAATAGTCTAGCTAGATAGGGAATTCTGCAGCAGAGAAATGAGTATAATCATGGCCTGTTAAAAATGAAAAATCAGAATATAGAACCTTACTGTGGAGGCACCACAGAGCTCCTGTAACATTCACTCCCAGGACCCTAGAGAGGTTGCACACCTATTTCAGAATACAAGAGGGAGCTGCATGAAGCATGCTACCCATATAACTCCTGTGATAGACGGTGACAGATGGAGCATGTGATGATGGACACAGCTGTAGCTGGGCCAGGACCAAAGAAGAGAGAAAGCTCTACATTCCAAGCAAATGTTTCTAATTATCTGCTTCTTTTTAATATGGGAAATGCTATTGTAACTGTCTTCTAAATATTGAACACAAAGCATACCATATTAATTTCCATCTAGGACTTCAAGATGCTATCCATTCTATGCCAAAGACACCCACCACCCCAATTCCTACTATATTAGAGTATTAATATAATTACAATATGCCTGGTTCTAGAACGTATGTTCAAAACTTATTTATTGCAGTCATTTCTTCCTCCAAAGCTGTCACTCAATGGATGAAAGAGAAATAGAACATTGATTGTAAATCAACTATACTTGAACAAAATAAATTTTAAAAATAAAAATAGAAAATAAGAAATAGAACTTTGAAAGAAGCTGTTATCTTTCCAGATAAGTTTCTTTGTTCCCTTTTGTTTCGCAACTTTATTCCTATTGCAAAGTAGAGTAGTGGAAAAAAATCAGAAAACAATGGATTTTAAGTGTAGCTCTCCTATGTAACATTGAAGAAAATTTATTTAACCTTTCTGAGATGCACTTTGAAAAAAATTCAAAGAATGGCATTAGTTCTCTTATAAATTTAATTTGAGGATGAAATACAGTAATGATTAATGTTAACCTTCTAACAGTGAGATAGATAACAACTACTAAGTATTTGTCAAATGTAGGAATAGATAATCTTATCACTATTATAACTTTTATTATCTCTATTTCTATTAAGAATATTTTAGAAAATGGATGTGGCTCTTTTTTCACTGTACTCATTTTCCTCTTTGATGACTTAAGATCGTGACACCATGAACCAGTTATGCAGCCAAGTTGGACCTCGGCTAGGGCAAAATCAGGAGTCAGCCCTGCAGGAAGAGCAGGGACAAAGTCAACATTCCCCGGTATGTCTGGGTACTCGCACCCACAGAGAATGTACTCATTGACTCTGGACAAAAGCACTCTTCCTGCAACATCTTGGCCTTGTAGCTCCACTGCTCTGAGTTTCTACTTCTTCAAATGCTCTATGGGGTTAGTGAGAAATACCACTGAAGTTTCTGGATGCATGATCTATATTAAAATTCTAGCATTGTGCCTGGAGTTTAAGTCCCCAATCCACGACAGTCGTTGCTATTGCTGATTGTGTTCATTTCAGTTTTATTTTGATTTTGTGTCCCAAATCAGCTTCACTCTAGGTCTTCCCCTTCTGGATCTATAGATACACCACACACACATACCACATAAACACACATACCTCATTCATGACAGTTTCAGATCCAAGCTCTCTGTGAGCAAACCTGATAGGTTTGAGCCATTCCATCAGACCAGGGATTCTCTGTGCCATAGACAAGACCCAGCCCACAATGCCCCAGGAGACAAGGTCTGGGCGTCTATGTTCCCCCAAGCTGCAGACTCTCCTCAGCATCTGGGCTGAGAAGATGCATCCCATAAGATTGTGTGATGTGCCATCCCTGCAGGTTTCCTGGTACTCCTGCTTCTTCCAGGCCTGGAATTTAGTGGCTAAGGCAGCCTGCTGCCTTGTCAGAATTTTGCTGTTTCTCCTCTGAACTGGAGCTTCACCCCTACATCTCAATTTAGGGTTTGGAATCCTTCCCCCTTGGACAAACCTCCTGGATGGAGAACTTGTTAAGTCATGAAGATCTCTCTCCCAGATTTCCCACCACTTCAACTTGACTACTGGCTGCAGGGATTTTCAATGACCCCACCACAACCTCTGGAGGTTGCATCTCAGGTTATTTTGTGAGAGATCCTGAGGGGAAAACTTTTGGAAAGTGGATGAGATTGTGATTTTATATTGATGAAACTGCTCTATTTAAAATGGAGCTACTCAATTTGTCCCTAAGTTGATGATGTCTATGAAAATATAAACTTTATTAAGAGAGATCAATTAATCATATTTATTCACATTTAACAAATCTACTAAATATAAATATAAATGTCCCAGTATTTACCTAAACTTCACCATCCTCGGAAGCAAGGAATTCTTCCTGAATTATAAGGTATATATGGGTATACCTTATTTTATTGTGCTTTGCTTTATTGAGTTGCACAGATATTGCATTCTTTACAAATTGAAGTTGTGACAACCCTGTGCAGAGCAAGTCTATCAGCGCCTATTTTTCCAACAGCATTTGCTCACTTCGTGTCTCTGTATCACATTTTGTTAATTCTTGCAATATTTCAAACTTTTCATTATTATTCTATTTTTATGGTGATCTGTGATCAGTTATCTTTGATGTTACTTTATAATTATTTGGGGACTCCACAAATCACACCCATTTAAGACAGCATACTTAATTGATAAGTGTTCTGACTGCTCCACCCATTGGTAGTTTTCCCATCTCTCTCCCTCCCTCCAGGCTTCCCTGTTCCCTGAGACACAACAAGATTGAAATTAGGCCAATTAATAACCCCACAATGGCCTCTAAGTGTTCAAGTGAAAGGAAGAATCATGCATCTCTCAATTTAGATCAAAATCTAGAAATGATTAATCTCAGTGAGGAGCGCAGGTCAAAAGCTGAGATAGGCTGAAAGGTAGGCTTCTTGCACCAAAGAGTTAGCCAAGCTGTGAATACAAAGGGAAAGTTCTTGAGGGAAATTAAAAGTGTTACTGCAGTGATCACACTAATGATAAGAAAGCAAACCTGCTTCATTGCTGATATGGAGAAAGTTGTAGTGATCTGGATAGAAGATCAAATCAGCCACAACATTCTGTTAAGCCAAAGCCTAATCCAGAGCAAAGCCCTAGCTCTCTTCAATTCTATGAAAGCTGAAAGATGAGGAAGCAGCAGAAGAAAAGTTTGAAACCAGCAGAGGTTATTTTACAAAGTTTAAGGAAAAAAGCTGTCTCTGTAACATAAAAGTGCAAGCTGAAGCAGCAAGTGTTGATGTAGAAGCTGTAACAAGTTATCCAGAGGATCTTGACTAGATCATTAATGAAAGTGTTTACACTAAACAACAGATTTTCAATGTAGACGAAATAACCTTATGTTGGAAGAAGATGCCATCTAAGACTCTCATAGCTAGAGAGGAAAAGTCAATAGCTGGCTTCAAGCTTCAAAAGACAGCCTCTCTTGTTAGGGGCTTATGCAGCTAGTGATAAGTTGAAGCCAATGTTCACTCACCATTCTGAATTATGCTCAATCTACCCTGCTGTGCTCTATAAATGGAACAAAAAAGCCTGGATGACAGCACAACCGTTTTCAACATGGTTTACTGAGTATCTTAAGCTCACTCTTGAGACCTACTGCTCAGAAAAAAAGATTCCTTTCAAAGTATTACTACTCATTGACAATGCACCTGGTCACCCAAGAGCTCTGACAGAGATATACAGAGATTAATGCTATTTTCATGCTAGCTAACATAACATTCATTTTTAAGCCCATGGATCAAGGAGTAATTGTGAATTTCAAGTCTTATTGTTTAAGAAATACATGTTGTAAGCCTACAGCTGCCATAGATAGTGATTCCTCTGATGGATCTTGGCAAAGTCAATTAAAAACCTTCTGGAAAGGATTCACCATTCTAGATGCCAAGAAGAACATTTATGATTCATGAAAACAGGTCAAAATATCAACAGTAACTGGAGTTTGGAAGAAGTTGATTCCAACCCTCATGGATGACTTTGAGGGATTCAAGACTTCAGTGGAGGAAGTAACTGCAGGTGTGGTGGAAACAGCAAGAAACCTAGAATTAGAAGTGGGGCCTGAAGATATGACTGAATTGCTGCAATCTCAGGATAAAACTTGAACAAATTAGAAGTTGACTCACTGATGAGCAAAGAAAGTGGTTTCTTGAGATGGAATCTACTCCTGGTGAAGATGCTGTGAAGATTGTTAAAATGACAAAAAAGGGATTTAGAATATGACAGAAATTTAATTGATAAAGCAGCAGCAGGGTTTGAGAGGACTGACTGACTCCAATTTTGAAAGAAGTTCTACTGTGGGTGAAAAACTATCAAAACAGCATTGCATGCTACAGAAAAATCAGTAGTGAAAACAAGAGTCAATCAATGCGGCAAACTTCATTGTTGTCTTCTTTTAAGAAATGGCCACAGACACCACAATCTTCATCAACCACCACCCTGATCAGGCAGCAGCCACCAACATCCAGGCAAGACCCTCCACCAGGGAAAAGGTTATGACTCACTGAAAGCTCAGACAGTGGTTAACAATTTTTAGCAATAAAGAATTTTTTATTTAAGGTACTTACATAGTTTTTTTTTTTGACATAACAGTGTTGCACACTTAATAGACTACAGGATAGTGTAAACATAACTTTTATGTGCACTGGGAAATGAAAAATATTAATTTGAAACACTTTATTGTGATATTCACTTTATTGGGATGGTCTGGACAGAACCTGCAATATCTCTAAAATATGTCTGCAATTGCTTTCTAAATGCCTCTTCACTTTTTATTAAAACTAGTAACTAATGTTTATGTATTTACTATGTGCCATGCTCAGAACAATTCTAAGAGTCTTACATGAATTACCTCTTTTATTCTTCATGAGAAATACATGAGGGAAATACAGTATAGTCCCCACTTTACAGATGCGCAAACATTTGCTAACCCAAGGTTCAATTCTTTTTTTAATTATAAAATTCTATATATGTCAGGTATGACCTCCTCTACTTTGAGTTCAATACTTATAACAGGCATTATTTCATTGCAGTATTTTTATTTCTTCTAAAAGTTGTTCACAGATAAACAAATGAATATGTAAAAATGCATTCTGCTCCTGAACCCAAAATTGCCTTAGTTTATACCTAAAGGAAAACTAGTTGCTACTGAGGACCCCAAATATCCATACAGGGTCAGGAAATGAGCACAGTGATCCTAGGGCTTCACAAAGAGGTAATTAGACCACATAGGAAGCACAAAGGCCCAGTGAGAAGAGGTTTATAAGTGGGAATAAATGGGGGAGGGAGGGAGATATTTTATTTAAAAGTCACAATCTTATTAAAAAAAATTAAATTGGTTCCATATGCCAAGAAATACATGAACATGAAAATGCATGGCTTGGAAGCATTCTCTCTGTGTGGGAAGATGCAAGGGCAGAGGAGCATGGAATCAATGGTGTGTTCTACATACTGCCCTAAATATTGGCAAGGAAGCCAAATAGAGTATCTGTGTGGACCTGAGAGATTAACATAAACCCACATCAGCAGGCTTAATACTAAAGACCTGATTTTTTTCAAGACTCATACACTCCTAGCTTAAAATGGTATGGGGAACATTTTGATTGCCCTTTCCCATCGTGTGTGATGCCATAGAAACCCACTGTTGTTTCCATCCACCTGCTCCAGCCACATTACTCTCATAACATGGGATGCATCCTCCATGAATGCCCTGAGACTCTGTATATCTTCCAGGGAAGATGCAATCAAACCCAGGACACTATGGTGGAGAGCACTTCAGGGGTACATTTCTTGAGCTTGGCATCCAGATAGACTGGAATATTCACCAGAAGGGAAGCAGAACTGAGACCATTAGAAGAGAACAGATTGCTTTGTCTCGGGGGTGCCTCAAAGGAAACCGAAAGCCTAAACACATCTAAAAAGGAAAGTGCAGAATAAATCAATACACATGAACTTGTAGTTCAAGGTTATGCATTCAGCTAAAAACTCTTGAACATTTCAAGTTTCATTTCTTTAAGTTCAAAGAATTCGTGCATTTGAGATTTGAAGAAAAGATCAAACTTTACATTTTCACAGAAGGTGGCACATCTCTGGAGTAATCATTATTCGGGATTACATGTTCCGTACCGTTTATTCAGAAAACTTTATTTTTATCTTACTTTGTCCCAGAATTGGTGGGAAGATTGAAATATGATCCAGAGCTCATACCTGTGATGCATGTTCATTTCTTTGGGACATTTGAATCAAGTCTTGTCTGTAGTAAAGTCCAATCTGAAGTCATATCCCCTTTTGATTTGTCTTGACGTGTTCTTTTACGTGAAAGGCAGCTTGAAGACAGAGACAGGATAAATGTTCCTCTTCGGATAGAGCCAAAAACTCTCCTAGTCAAAACCTCTTCCCCACTTGCCTTTCTGATAAATGAAAAAGAACTTCCTGAGAAGATGAAAGAAGCATCTTTCATCCACTGACATCTTGCACAGGTGAGGTTATCAGAATAGCAATAGCTGAAACAAGTCTCTCCATAAAGAGCACAGGTGAGGGTTCTTTGGAAGAAAGAGTATCAGGGGATCTAGCGCATGTTTTGCTCACTCCTGAGAGGGCTGGCTCTGCAGGAAATCACAGCATTTTTCTATTGAGAGGTGATGGCCAAGGCTATGTCTTCTGGATTTGGAATGCCTCAGTTTGCTCATCTGTAAAATGATTAATATTACACCCTCTCTTTAAGGGTTGTTTTGAGGAATAGCTAAGTTGTAAAGCACCGAGAATAGTAACAGGCACATGATCAAATGTTATCTAAAGATTGCCATCATATCACCCTCGTCCTCCTCATCCTCATCCTCATTAAAACCAGTAGGGACACTACCTATTAAGAAGATTTTTAATGTGGATATTAAAATCCAAAATGGTTAACTAATTCAGGACCTTAAAGGCAGCCAAAGAGAAAATGACAATGAACCCAGAGGGGTAAGGTGGTGTGGAAATTAACTAGAGACAAAAGTACCATTTTGAGAAACTAGATTTTTTTTTTTTTTTTTTTACCAGAAATACCACTAGATTGGAGTTTAGGAGACCTGGGGTGTCAGTCCTGTGCTGCCCAAGCTTAATGCATAACGGTGACCTAAGGCTCAACTTCCCGTCCTCAGCTCGGTCATCTCTGAAATGCTGTTCTGCCTCACAGTATTGTAACAAGGATTTATCAATATAATAAATGAAAAATACTCTGAAAATTATAAAGCACTATGGAAATCATTATAATAGCCAATATTTATTGTGAGCTTAATTTCCTAAGAGCCTGGCAATTTTCTAAACTCTTTCTCCATGTTAATTAATTTCAGGTTCACAACATCTTGATGAGACAGGACTATTATTCTCCCCATTAAACAGATGAGTCCTGGGGGCTGAATGGCACGCCCAAGGCCACATGGGTAATAAGAGTTCCACCTGGCATGTCAATGTCATCTCTCTCCAGGTCCTGGACCCCAACCACTGCAAAAACTGCCTATAAAACTGATTGGTTGTTCGATTGTCCAATTGATTAATTAACAGATGTGCATTGAACTAGCATGTGCCAGGCACCATCACAGGCCCTGGGATTCAACAGTGGCCATGAGTGACAAAGCAGTGGCCCCAAGGATGCTGCTTTGTAACATAGGAAACTGACAAACAAATAGCTCCAATGCCAGATGGCAGAAGTGGTAAGAAGGAAAATAAAGCAAGATAAAGGGGTGAAGTAGTTATAAGGCAGAGACATGCTTGAACAGGACTTCCTGGGTAAGATGATCTGGTGGCCTGCATGGGTTGAACTAGCCGGGGTGGGAAGGGGAGAGGCAGGAGGGCCCTGATGCTGACCATGGCTAAACACCTCTTTATGTATGTGGTGTCCATGGGAGGTGCTTGGAGAAAACACTTACAGAATAAGAAGGGCAAGAAGGTTCCAAGGGAGAGGAAACAGCAAGTGAAGGTGCTATGGGTCATTCTTGACCAGTGGGGCTGGAGCTTCATGAGCGAGGGAGAGAGTGATGGTCAGAGTCAGCCAGGGTCCCGATTGTGTGTGTGTGGAGGTGGGCACATGGAGGGAACAGTACAATTCACAGAGGTACCCAGGGTATCAGAGATAATGGATTACAGTGTCAACATCTTAAATACAGGCTCATGAAAAAAAAGTCACTTAACTAAACAATTCCATCAAGAGGAACACCAGTCAGAGAAACGTTAGGGTTCGTAGACACATTTAGTACCAGGTAATAGTCTAAAGGCCACTGAATCACCAACCAGTTTGATGGAAATCATGTTGTCCTTGACAAACACCATTCACCTAAAAAATGATCTACAAAAGTGTGATTCCATTATCCAGACAACTCTCAAAACGTATCAATAAACAAGTATCCAAGCCTTGATATGATTTCTAAACAGCTTTGTACAGAAATACTCAGAGACAGTCATAGGAATTACAGTTTGTTGGTGAATTAACAAACTTTTATTCATTTTTCTACTGTGTACAGTTAAGTGAAAATAGCTCATCATTTATCAAAGACCTGGAAAATGTTTCCAATACAATTGATTTACTTTCCCAATAAGAAAAGTCAGTGTCCTTGGATTCTAACAACATCTGAAAGTATCCATCTAATTAGACCTTAAAAAATCCATGGGAAGAATTCATTTTACCTACCTGTCATCTGAGTTTCGATTGTTGAACTTTCTAACAAATGAAAAGCAACTGATGAAGTTACTTGGCAAACCAGACAAACATAATGTCAAAGGCTGACTCCATCACTTGGAAACAGCAGGAAGTATGAGCCACGATTGATGCATCAAGAAAACAGCGCAGCTTTACTGGATGGGGCCCCCGGGGTCGAAGCCTGCAGGGTCTGTACTGCTCTATGACTTTGACTTTAGCACTTGGACAAATGAGTCCAGCCTCACATTTCAGACCAAAATAATAAAGAACTTTAAGCTCACACAGGCTGCCCACTTATGCCACTGATATGTTCAAACAGGACTTCCTGGGCAAGGTTGTTACCAACACAGCATAGGTTGAACCGAGGTTAATATGGTGGGTGGCGGACAGAAATTATCATGATGCTGATAAGGGCAGAGTGCCTCTTAGTGTGGGGTGTCTATGGGAGGTATTGGGTAAGATAATATCCCCAACATACGGGAGGGGACATTAAGACATCGAAGGGCTTCATAGCTTCATCAGTGTCCTACAGTCATTGTGTGCTTGAACGGGGCGGAAGCGAGGAGGGGAGGGCCCAGTCTGCAGTCTATCACCCCACTCTTCCCAGAAATCTCTCAGTATTGAGAATCCCAGTGTAGTGCTGTGCTCTAGCACAAGTGCCAGAACAGGCTTCCTGGGTTCAAGTTCCAACTCTACCCCTTCTGAGCAGTGACTTTCAGCATGTTAGGAACCTCCCTGCACCACAGCTTCCCTATCTACAAAGCCTTGAGTAAGAAGTATAAGAGTTTCTAGGGATTGTTGGAAGAATTAGGTGAGTTAAAACATGTAAATCAATCAAATTATTCCTGGCACATAGTAAATGCTCACTAAATGTTAGATTTATGACCATATAAAGGAGCTAAAGTCATACTGGCTGAAATAATAGCTATGATGCAAAACAATCTGCATGAATAGCATAGAAGAGATGAGTGGACATAAATAAGATCACTTTCCAGCTGAAGGCAGTAGAAATATTATTTGAACTAAGCCTTAAAGGATATGCGGAGTTAGGCCATTTTGGGTAGAAGAAGGCTTGCAAGAGAGGGTACAGGGCACATTTTAGATCTCATCTGGCTTGACTCGGTTGTGGGATTTACCATCATAGCAACAGGAACTCAGATTAAAACTGTCAGAGTAAGTGACAGGTTTTTTCTAACTGCTTTATGTACATTAATTTGCTTAATCCTCAAACTACCCTGTGTATGTATGTACTATTATTATCTCCATTTTACAGTGGAAGAACTAGAGCACAGAGAGATTTAGTAAATTGCCAAAGGTTACAGTTAACATTTGGCAGAGCTGGGATTCCAAAGAAGGGAGTCTGGACCCAGCATCTGTGTTCTTCTCCATCACACTCAACTACCTCTGAAAAAGCAAATGACATCATTGAAATTCTTCACTATCTGCATCTTCTGATCATTTGTCTATCAAGACCATCCTCTCTGGGATAGAAAAAAAGGTACTAAAGGATCCCCTGGAAAAGTACTGGGAACCTAGTGTATGTTTTTTTAGACTCTGAAATGAAGATGTGGCTCTTTTACAAGTTTGCCTTTCTACATAGGCAGATTTATTCTGCATAAAGAGTGATGATTAGAAAATATTGAATGTCACGTGTTCTTGTACCCTAGAGGATATACAGTCAAATTGAGTATTTAATAGGCACTGAAAGGTCACCGAGTTATATTGAGGTTCAAATAAATAGCACTACCTTCCTCCTACCCAAACTATTGACTTGTGGGGAAGACTGCCCAGGTGTGCTACAAAATGACCCACATTCTGGATTTTTTTTTTAAATTTTATGCTAATGTGCTTTAACTTGTTTTTCTGTCTTTTATACTATATTATGTTGTTGACTGAAAGTTAATTCTGAAAGCTCAGCTGGATGAAGTTATATGTTTTATGAAGAGTCTTCATAGGAGGTGCTACCTACTTCATTTGCGTCACTCAGGAGACACACATAGTGACATCAAATCACTAAGGATTGTGGTGAGATTAAGCTCTGCGTTAAGCCGATGACAGACACAACTCTCCATTGAAGTTACGCTGCAGCCCTCAGGACTAGTAATGATATGTGAAGTGATAACTTGGCACAATGTGAATTTTATTTTCTGACAAACTTTCAAGTAATGATTTTATCACCCTTTGATAAGGATTATCTGAACTAATTATTCCATTAGGATTTGTAAAATGGCCATGATTAAATTCAATAATTCCTTTTATATAAAGAGCTTTTGCTTGAGAAATGGACATTTTTGGTTACCTTGAAATACAGTTGTATCAGAAAGGCAGTTTAATCCTTACTTCTTTCTTTTAAACTATCAATTTTCAAAGAAAGTTCTCAGTATAACCGTCACCTCCAATAATGCCAAATACATTTTTCTAATTTATTTTTGTACATGGCTCTTTATATAGCAAATATAATTATAGACTAAAGAAACACACACATGTTTTAACTGTTTCCATCAATTGCAGTCATCATTTGGGGGGAGGTGCTCTAAGTGTCCCAATTTGTCCCATTGAATCACCTTCCCACTGATTCCCAGGTCCTTTTGTCAGAACCCCATTCAGTTTTGAGAACTTCTTCGTTTTCAGTGCAGCAAGATTCTTCTCTAAATTAAAAGAGGCTATCACTTCTGGGAAAATGGAGCAGACATAGTTTCTCCTATCCCTCTACACAACTAAAGTTATTCTCAATTAACCTTAAGTACAACTAAAACTCCTGGAATCATATGCAAAACAAACACAGGAAGACTCTAAAGGTGAAGAGAAGGCAGACTGGCCAGGGATCTGGAGACCAAAGCAGAAGCACAGTGGTGATTTCTTTGGGTTTTCTTTTTGCCTCAGATATGCCACACTCATAGCTGGAGAAGACAGCAAACCAGAAATGTTAAGATGAACGAACAAATAAATAAAAATATGCTCCTCAATAAAAATCTGCTCTCTGTATCCAAAGGAGCAGGACAGGTTAGCAAAATAGAACACTTTTCTTTTACATAATAAACATTCTACCACAGGAACACAGAAGAAACTGTTCCCACCCCCATCTATGTCAGCAAAGGCCGAGTGGGGAACCTGGACGTCTGTCCCTGTGAGGCTGCCATGAGGTACCCCAGCATCCACGCCAGGGTGGAGTCAGAAAGAGACAAGTAGGTTTTTCAAATCACCACATGCTGGCAACAAAAGCTCTCTGCTTCTCATGGTATCAGTGGAGACTATATGGGGAGACCAGATTCTCTGACACTGGGGTAGTGTCAGAGAAGCCTAGTGAAGAGAATGAACTTTCACCAGCATCCAGCAGTAACAGTGTGAGTGGAGACCACATGGGGAGAAAGAGCTCCCACCTGGCAGGAATGAGAAGAGACCCCTTGGATATCAATGGAGGTTAATTGAGGAGCCTGGACTTTACATCCACATGGCAGTAATGAGGCAGCACCCCCTAACCCACAGTGCCAAATAAAACCATCTAAAACAGAAGGCTTAAATAAGATTCAGCCTCTCATAAAACAATATGAAAATTTCCAAGTTTCAATTAAAAAAATCACTCATAATGCAAGAAACAGAAGATCTCAAACTGAATGAAAAAAAGCAAACTAATATATGCCAACAGCAAGATGACTGAGATGGTAGAAATATCTAACAAAGCAGCCATCAGAAATATGCTTCAAAAATTACAAATGTGCTTAAATAAAAAATACAAAACCTCAGCAAAGAAACAGAAACTATAAAGAAAGACCATACGGGAATTTTAGAAATGAAAAATACTAAAAATAAAAGAAAAAGCTCGGTGGATGAACTAAACAGCAGAATGGATGGAGACAGAGAAAAAAAAAATTAGTGAACTAAAAAATAGAACAAGAGAAATTATCCAGTCCAAATGACAGAGGAAAAATGTACTATAAAAAAATAATAAGAATGAAGAGAGTCTTAGGGACCTCTGCAACTATAAAAAAAGATGTAACATTTGTATCATCAGAGTCCCAGGAGAAAGAGGTGAAGCTAAAAATAATACTCAAAGAAATATTGACTGAAAACTACCCAAATTTGTCGAGTCATAAAACCACAGATTCAAGAACCTACAAAAACCTCAAACAGAATAAACCCAAAGAGATCTACACCTTGACACCTCATAATTAAAATCCTGCAAACTAAAGGCAACGAAAAATATATTTAAAGTAGCAATAAAATAAATAGCACTTTCCCACATGAAAAACAATTTAAATGACAGCGAATTTCTTATCAGAAGCCATGGAGACCAGGAAGCCACAATATTTTCAAGTGCTGAAAGAAAAGAACTCATACCTAACAAAATATTCTTCAGGAAATCAATGCATTCTAAGATGAAGGAAATAAGAAAGTCTGTCATCAGTAGAGCTACCATAAAATAATGGCTAAATAAATTTTTCTAAACAGAATGGTAATGTTGAAAGAAGGAAGCTTGAAAATCAGGAAAGAAGAGTCTGCTGAGCAAAAATATGGGTAAATAAAATAGACTTTCCTTCTTTTGAATTTTCTAAATTATGTTTGACAGTTACAACAAAAGCATAAAATGTTTATAAAGAACATATTTAAAACAATTATAAATTGGGGAGCTTAAAGAGATGTAAAGGGAGGTAAGATTTCTATAATTCACTGGTAAAATGATACCAGCAAATTGTGATAAATTATTAACATATAATTTTATACCCAAAACAGTCACTAAAAATGCTATACAAAGACATATACTAAAAAAATTATAGAAAAATAAAAATCTTATTCTAAAAATGGTCAAAAAAGGAGAAGTAAAACATAAAAACAAAATATAGACAGAAAATAGAAAAAAAGACAAAATGGAAAATTTAAGCCCTAACATATCCATAATTACATTAAAGCTAAAAGGTCTAAATAAACCAATTAAAAGACAGATTTATAGAGTGGATTACAAAACATGACCTCACTATATGCTGTCTTCAAGAAACTGACTTCAAATATAATATTCTAAACAGGTTGAAAGTTAAAAGATAGAAAAACATATATCGCATATGCACTAATCAAGTGAAATGTCAGATAACGTAGATTTCGGAGGAAAAATGTTACCAGAGACAATGAAGGACACACTAAAATGAAAAAAAGTGGTGGTACATCAAGAAGTGAGAGCAATCCCAAATGTATATGCACCAAACAAAGGAGCTTCAAAATGCATGAAATAAAACTGATAGAACTTCTAGCAGAAGTAGAAAAATCCACAACTATAATTGGAAAATTTAACTCTCCTCTCTTAACAATTGATAGAATAATTAGACACAAAAGATGCATGAACCCAAGAACTCCAGCAACCAACAGGACCTGAACAATTCAGCAACCAAAGAAGGATGATAAAACTGGCTTTAATATGTCAGCAGAAAATGAAATTAAACAAACCTCACACAGTATATATGGGAAAATGCTCTCAATTATTCAGTCTACAGATGAGTATCTTTATTATTATAGTCTCTCTATTTTCCTACATGCCAGTGCTGACTGTCATGATGACAGAACCCTCATTAGCATATTTTCCCCACCTTGTCTGTTTTTCACTGTTAAAAGAAGTCTGTTGGACCTCAAATGATGAGTCATGCAATCATAAAGCTGAAATGCTCTTGTCAACGAGCACAAAATACAATTCAATGATTTTATCCTGGAAGCAAAAGGAAATCATGGAAAATTATTAAAAATAATCAAAAATGAATTGTAGAAAAATCACCTTTGGCAGTGATGTAAGGAAACAGTTGGTGTAGTTGCGACTGTCATACCTGTTTAAGTGATTAAAGAAAAGGGACTGACATGAGGCAGACACAGTGTTAATGTAAGAAGGTGACATGCTTCAAAGGCTCACAGAAGGTAGAAGAAATGAGGCTCCTGGTGGAATGAGAGGGTGGTCAAAGCACGCACCCACATTAGAGGCTTAGGAGACAGGGTGCTGGCATTGCTGCTATTTAGGACCAAGGGTATGGAAAGAAAATAATACTGGGGAGTAAAATCAAGAATTTTTTAAATAGGTTCATTGATGAACTTAGGAAAATTAAGGCTGAGAAATGGCACTCAAAGGGAGGTCTGGACTAAAGGCTTATTTTGGAAGTCTTGAGCATGCAGGAAATAGTGGACACCTGGTAATGACACTAGGGGGGGACTGAAGAACAGACAAATGTTATTCATAGTACAGATATTTGGTTGGAAGATTCAAAAAATAACAAATCATAAGTACAAATCAGCTTCCATTCTATAAACAATTGTCAGTAAGAAAATAGAATAAAACAATACGTGTGGTTTACAGCAGTGACACAAATGCATAGTAACCAAAAAGAAATTTAACAGGAATTATGTGATGCCTTTAGAAGGAGTGTGACTTTATCAGGCAGCTCAGGTTAAGTTATATGGTGATAATAAACAATCCCTAAAATCTCACGTATTTCTCACTCACACTACAGGTACATCACAGATCAGCTGGGACGCTATTCACTAGTCTTTATTTGAGGGTCATGCTGAAATAGCAGACCCCATAAAGACATTTTCAATGCCATGATAGGACAAAAAAGTATACGGTAGAAACATCATCACATCTTAAACCTTCCTCTTGAATGTGGCAGTGCCACTTCTGGTCACACTTCCTTAGTCAAATGACCAGGACTGACATCAGTGGAGCAGGATGTGTGATTATTCCACAGAATGTCAACAATTATACATTCCCACCCATGTCACTTTTAAGTGGCATTGATAAATTTTATAGCGGAAAAAGTGACTTTTGTATAGAAAAAGCCAACTACACATAAACAAGGTGAAAAGAAAATGGACAATGATTTGCTAAATATATAACACAAATGGTCACCAAAGACATAATAGCCATTATCTAGAATGTGGGACTTTTCAATCATCTACCTTATTCATGCTCTCCTCCCTTAGATGAGGACTAATAGGAGAGGAAGCAGACTAATCTGTGTTCTTCATTCCCCTCATGGGCAGAACCAGGCCACTGTACAATGATTGCATCACCCCTTTTCTTTATGCTTCTCTACACATATTTATTGTTTTTGCAATTAGTATGTATCCTTTACACAAGAATTGTAATGGTTCTAAAATCATAAGAAAATTAGCAACACTCCAATAAATAGATGGGTGATTATCATGAGTGGAACCATCAAAAATTAGGAAATAGACCCAATAAAGAAACATATGGAAAATATCCAAGAACATTAGTAATGAAAGCATTGAAATTTAAGCAACAATGAAATTCAATTTTACACCTATTAAATGAACATAAATCTAAATACATGTTAGGCTCTAATCCAAAATGAGACATGCAGAATCACAGTAATTTCTCCCTGTAACACTGCAGATTGGTACAATTTCGGAAAACATAATGGGAATACATTTCAAGAGCTAAGAGGAAATTATTAATCTTTGACCCATTAATCCAACTCCTGGGTATTTATTCCTAAGAAATAATTCAATGGAAGAATTCTCCCAAGAGCTTACATTATGTTGCCAACACAGACATGAATTGAAAGCTAGCTCAGGAAAATTATTTCCCCTCAGTCTTTGCGAGTGGAGGGGCTCATCCCCGCCACAGTCTAGAGATGGTGGAGGAGTCAGCATACCTCACTCCCTAAGGCTCCTTCAACTCCCATGAACCTAGGCTTAAATGCACCTAACTGGGAGGAAGCAACTCGGAAGGCGAGCCCTCAATGACTACTTCCTGAATGATTTAATTAAAGATCTCACCATAGAGAAATTACCTTACATATAAAACAGTAGCACCCAAGAATGTTATCTGTGACATAACTGGTCAAACTCCCAAGTTTGAAAAATAAAGAAAAATTAGCTGAATAAAGAGTAGATTGAAAGGTCAGGATCATTATCTTGCAGCCATCGCTAAAAATGATGCTTCAGAGGTGAATTTCAAAAGATATGTCCTAAGCAGTCACTGAGAATTATTCTCCCGTTCAAAAGGAGAAACACACAAACACACACACACACACACACACACACACACACACATCCCTATTCAAAGCTCTGCAGAATATGAGGGAAACATTTTTAAACTACCGTATTATTTTTTCTTTTAACGTTCTCCATAGTCATTGCCTCTGGAAACAGAAGCTGGAGTCAGGTAATACCCTGACTGGCAGATGGCGTGGGTATCACTTCTGCTCCCTGCACCTGCGCCTGGCTGCACTCAGCATCCGAGTACCTCCCATCCGAGATGCACGCCCTGTTCACCACCAGCAACCTGCTAACTGGGCCCTTTGAAGCATTCTATACGCGGCACTTTCAAACTTTTGGTTAATTACAGCCACACTACATCTTGTACTCTTAATTGACTTAAATTCCAAATATCATTAGCCCAAATTTTTGAAGAAGTTGCAATAGCATTCATACTTTATTTTTCATTTTCTTCATTTAATGGAACTTGGTTCCTTATCTGAAATGAGCTCTCCTCTCTGCTCCTGAAGTTAATTCCTTCTTCTTAGCATCTTCATTAGCTCCTACACATGCAGCAGTGCCTGGCCCAATAAATCTCCCCGTGTAAATGGTCCCTCCCACGGAACTCCCCATCAGGTTGCCCACGCGGTGATGAATGTACAAGAAAATACCTGAATCATTCACTCTTTCTTCCTTTGCTTTAAATTAACATCTTGCTTCCTTTTGTTTCCCATTTTCTCAAAGGATAGTTAGAAAGCAAGAAGGATCACAGGTGCCATGTTTGGAGTACACAGTACAGTTCTAATTTACAAGTCAACTGATTCTTCTCTAAATAACTTTTTCAGGAGGGAATTGTTTGGTGAGTCATCCCATAACATGCCAAATTCAAGAGTAAACTTAAACAACTCTCAGGTATTGCTCTCAACTGATGCTGACTTTCTGAAACCTTTGAGACACTAACTGATAATTTTGAAATGCTAAATTGAAACCTAATGCATGCTATTAGAAGAGCAGTTACTAAAAGGGATGATTCTTTGTTTAAAACAAGCCTTCAGTTATCGGCATTTTGACTTTCGTATTTAATTCTCTAGGGGTCTCTGACTTTTCACTAGCAATTTCTGTACATCCTACATCCCATCATTTTTCTTTAAGTTTTTTTTCACCCCATTCATTTCTCCCTGCCATAGTTTTACTCTGCCACGAGCCACGATTTCATCTCAAAATGCAATCTGTTTGACCAGCTGTGGAAAATAAAATGCAGAAGTGGCCACCAATAAACTGTATTTGTCATGACAACACCCGTGAAGAGATACATGCCCTTATTTGTGAAATTTTGCCAATCCTGGGGCAAAAGAAACAAGTAGATAACTGACTTCTATTCAGTGGCAAACATGGACAAGGAAGCAGCAAGCCCCCATCACAAATTTCACTGGGCTGCCTGAAATGCATCCCCAGGTCTGGGTAGCTGTCAAGGCACATGAGGCGGTCACGTTCTTAGATTCTCAGCCTCACCAAGACACTTTGAGTGGCTTTCCTGTTCCAGTAGCTCTCCATCACGGTGAAATATGCAAGGAATATTCAGACCATAAACAGTGCATTAGAGAAAATGAGTACTGTATTTCATGGCCTATCAGTCTGGGGAGAGTTGTTCAGAGTAAAACCTAAAAACCCCTTAATGAGAAAACAGGAATAGCATCAATCACAATAATATAAAAATTGAACTTGGAAGGGGCAACGTAAATAATTCCAAATGTTTATGGAACACAACTGCTGCTTCAAAATTTATAACTATAACTAGCACCTAGATTTTCCTTTGATTTTTTGATATATTTCATACAATGAACTTTATCTATGCCATAAAAAGTGGTATCACCCATTCTTCTAAGATTGTATGTAGAATACAAACATATCAATTGAATGCTAATTTGAATATTCATTTTGGGCCGGGTACTCTGCTATGTGCTTTCACAGGAAAGTTATCTAGCCTCCAAAAAATCATGAAATGTTTGAATCATAAAAACTAAGTCTCGCATAGGTTAGGTACCTTCTCATGTTCCATATGAGTGGAAGGGACGTGGGAGTGGAGATTTGCCCCACTCAAAAGTGCATCTTCTGTAATGACACAATTCTGCTTTTCATCATTTTAAGAGAAATCACCAAATACTGAAAACATAACTTACTAGAATACATGTATTTTTCAATGGTACTTAATTTACACCTAGGGAATAATTTTTCTATTGAGAAAAACATATATATGCCGTAACTAGTGGTGATTTATTTAAATGTTTTCTCCTTTTGTTCCTTCCATCTTCTTAATTTAATTTAATTTAAATTTAATTTATTTTTTTAGCCTAATCTTATTCTGTTTTCAGTTTATTTACCTACATCTAATATTCCCTTGTTCTGAGTTTGTTCTGTATCTAATTTTCTCCTTTGACTAAGATATATTTCAGTAAACTGCTTTAAATCTTTTTTAAAAAATAAGGTAGGGAGGATCTGCAAGATGGCGGAGGAGTAAGACGTGGAGATCACCTTCCTCCCCACAAATATGTCAAAAATATATCTACATGTGGAACAACTCCTACAGAACACCTACTGAATGCTGGCAGAAGACCTCAGACTTCCCAAAAGGCAAGAAACCCCCCATGTACCTGGGTAGGACAAAAGAAAAAAGAAAAAACAGAGACAAAAGAATAGGGACGGGACCTGCACCTCTGGGAGGGAGCTGTGAAGGAGGAAAAGCTTCCACACACTAAGAAGCCCCTTCACTGGTGGAGACAGAGGGTGGGTGGCGGGGGGAAGCTTCGGAGCCACGTAGGAGAGCACAGCAATAGGAGTGCTGAGGGCAAAGTGGAGAGATTCCCACACAGAGGATCAGTGCCGACCAGCACTCACCAGCCTGAGAGGCTTGTCTGCTCACCCACCGGGGTGGGTGGGGGCTGGGAGCTGAGGCTCTGGCTTCAGAGGTCAGATCCCAGGGAGAGGATTGCAGCTGGCTGTGTGAACACAGCCTGAAGGGGGCCAGTGTGGCACAGCTAACTGGGAGGGAGTCTGGGAAAAAGTCTGAACCTGCCTAAGAAGCAAGAGACCATTGTTTCGGGGTGCATGAGGAAAGGGGATTCCTTCCCTGTATGCCCACAGAAGGCAGAGCACCGCCTAAGGGAGCTCCAGAGATGGGCATGAGCTACAGCTATCAGCTTGGACCCCCAAGACAGGCAAGAAACGTTAACACTGCTGCTGCAGCCACCAAGAATCCTGTGTACAAGCACAGGTCACTATCAACACCTCCCTGGGAGCCTGTGCAGCCCGCAACTGCCAAGGTCCCATGATCCAGGGACAAGTTCCCCAGGAGAACACAACGTGCACCTCAGGCTGCTGCAACGTCACTATGGCCTCTGCCGCTGCAGGAACACCCAGAATTCCAATTATAACTACGTTACCCCTCCCTCCCCCCAACCTGAATGAGTAAGAGTCCCCTAATCAGCCACTGCTTTAATCCTGTCCTGTCTGGGCAGGAACAGACACCTGAGGTGACCTACATGCAGAGGTGGGGCCAAAATCAATGTTGAACCCCAGGAGCTGTGCAAACAAAGAAGAGAAAGGGAAATCTCTCTGTGCAGCCTCAGGAGCAGTGGATTAAATCTCCACAGTCAACTAGATGTACCTTGCATCTGTGGAATACCTGAATAGACAACGAGTCATCCCAAAATTGAGGCCATGGACATTGGGAGCAACTGTAGACTTGGAGTTTGCTGTCTGTGACTGATTTGTTTCTGGTTTTTATGTTTATATTAGATTAGATTTTAGTGCTTGTTATCATTGGTGGATTTATTGGTTTGGATGTTCTCTTCTTTTTTTAAAATTATTATTTATTTATTTAATTATTGTTTTTTTCTTTCTTTTTTTCTCCCTTTTCTTCTGAGCCGTGTGGCTGACAGGGTCTTGGTGCTCCAGCTGCATGTCAGGCCTGAGCCTCCGAGGTGGGAGAGCCGAGTTCAGGGCATTGGCCCACCAGAGACCTCCCAGCCCCATGTAATATCAATCACAGAGGGCACTCCCAGAGATCTCCGTCTCAACGCTAAGACCCAGCTCAACCCAATGGCCAGCAAGTTCCAGTGTTGGATGCCCCATGACAAACAACTAGCAAGACAGGAACACAAAACCACCCATTAGCAGAGAGGCTGCCTAAAATCATACTAAGTTCACACACACCCCAAAACACAACACCAGACGTGGCCCTGCCCACCAGAAAGACAAGATCCAGGCCCACGCACCAGAACACAGGCACCAGTCCCCTCCACCAGGAGGCCTACAAAAGCCACTGAACAAACCTCACCAACTGGAGGAAGACAACAAAAACAACGTGAACTACAAACCTGTAGCCTGGGAAAAAGAGACCCCAAACACATTAAGTTAAACAAAATGAGAAGACACAGAAATATGCAACAGATGAAGGAGCAAGGAGAAATCCCACCAGACCAAACAAACGAAGAGGAAATAGGCAGTCTACCTGAAAAAAAATTCAGAGTAATGATAGTAAAGAGGATCCAAAATCTTGGAAATAGAATGAGAAAATACAAGAAACATTTAACAAGGACCTAAAAGAACTAAAGAGCAAACAAACAATGATGAACCACACAATAAATGAAACTAAAAATTCTCTAGAAGGAATCAATAACACAATAACTGAGGCAGAAATTGATGTGACCTGGAAGATAAAATAGTAGAAATAAATACTGTAGAGCAGAATAATGAAAAAAGAATGAAAAGAATTGGGGACAATCTCAGAGACCTGTGGGACAACATTAAACACACCAACATTTGAATTATAGGGGTCCCAGAAGAGGAAGAGAAAAGGAAAGGGTCTGGGAAAATATTTGAAGAGATTATAGTTGAAAATTTCCTTAATATGGTAAAGACAATAGTCAATCAAGTCCAGGAAGAACAGAGAGTCCCATACAGGATAAACCCAAGGAGAAACATGCCAAGACACATAATAATCAAACTATCAAAAATTAAATACAAAGAAAAATTATTAAAAGCAGGAAGGGAAAAGCAACAAGTAACATACAAGGGAATCCCCAAAAGGTTAATAGCTGAACTTTCAGCAGAAACTCTGCAAGCCAGAAGGGGGTGGCAGGACAAATTTAAAGTGATGAAAGGGAAAAAACTACAACCAAGATTACTCTACCAAGGAAGGATCTCATTCAGATTTGATGGAAAAATTAAAATCTTTACAGAAAGCAAAAGCTAAGAGAAATCAGCACCACCAAACCAGCTTTACAACAGATGTTAAAGGAAATTCTCTAGGCAGGAAACACAAGACAAGGAAAAAACCTACAAAAGAAACCCTAAACAATTAAGAAAATGGTAATAGGAACATACATATCAATAGCTACCTTAAATGTAAATGGATTAAATGCTCCAACCAAAAGATATAGACTGGCTGAATGGATACAAAAACAAGACACATATATATATTGTCTATAAGGGACCCACTTCAGACCTAAGGACACATACAGACTGATTGTGGGGGATTGGAAAAAGATATTCTATGTAAATGGAAAGCAAAAGAGAGCTGGAATAGCAATTTCATATCAGACAAAATAGACTTTAAAATAAAGATTATTACAAGAGACAAACATGGATACTACATAATGATCAAGGGAACAATCCAAGAAGAAGATATAAAAATTGTAAATATTTATGCCCCCAACATAGGAGCACCTCAATACATAAGGCAAATGCTAACAGCCATGAAAGGGGAAATCGACAGTAACACAATCATAGTAAGGGACTTTAACACCCCATTTTCACCAACGGCAGATGATCCAAAATGAAAATAAATAAGGAAACACAAGCTTTAAATGACATTAAACAAGATGGACTTGATATTTATAGGACATTCCATCCAAAATCAACAGAATACACTTTCTTCTCAAGTGCTCAGGGAACATTCTAAAGGATAGATCATATCTTGGTTCACAAATCAAGCCTTGGTAAATTTAAGAAAATTGACATTGTATCTAGTATCTTTTCCAACCACAACTCTATGAGACTAGATATCAATTACAGGAAAAAACTTTAAAAATACAAGCACATAGAGGCTACACAATACACTACTAAATAAGCAAGAGATCACTGAAGAATTCAAAGAGGAAATCCAAAAATACCTAGAAACAAATGACAATGAAAACATGATGAAACAAAACCTGTGGGATGCAGCAAATACAGTTCTAAGTGGGAAGTTTATAGCAATACAATCCTACCACAAGAAAGAAGAAACATCTCACATAAACAACCTAACCTTGCACCTAAAGCAATTAGAGAAAGAAGAACAACAAAAAAAATCCCCCAAAGTTAGCAGAAGAAAAGAATCATAAAGATCAGATCAGAAATAAATGAAAAAGAAATGAAGAAAACAATAGCAAAGATCAATAAAACTAAAAGCTGGTTCTTTGAGAAGATAAACAAGGTTGATAAACCATTAGCAAGACTCATCAAGAAAAAAAGGGAGAAGACTCAAATCGATAGAATTAGAAATGAAAAAGGAGAAGTAACAACTGGCACTGCAGAAATACAAAGGATCATGAGAGATTACTATAAGCAACACTCTGCCAATAAAATGGACAATCTGGAAGAAATGGATAAATTCTTAGAAAAGCACAACCTTCTGAGACAATGAGGAAGCAATAGAAAATATGAATAGACCAATCATAAGTAATGAAATTGAAACTGTGATTAAAAATCTTCCAAAAAACAAAAGCCCAGTAACAGATGGATTCACAGGTGAATTCTATCAAACATGTAGAGAAGAGCTAACACCTATCCTTCTCAAACTCTTCCAAAATGTAGCAGAGGAAGGAACACTGCCAAATTCATTCTACAAGGCTACCATCACCCTGATACAAGAAACAGACAAAGATGTCACAAAAAAAGAAAACCACAGGCCAATATCACGGATGAACACAGATGCAAAAATCCTCAACAAAATACTAGCAAACAGAATCCAACAGCACATTAAAAGGATCATAAACCATGATCAAGTGGGTTTTATCCCAGGAATGGAAGGATTCTTCAATATATGCAAATCAATCAATGTGATACACCATGTTAACAAACTGAAGGATAAAAACCATATGATCATCTCAATAGGTGCAGAAAAAACTTTTGACAAAATTGAACACCCATCTATGATAAAAACTCTCCAGAAGGTAGGCATAGAAGGAACTTATCTCAACATAATAAAGGCCATAATGACAAACCCACAGCCAACATCATTCTCAATGGTGAAAACTGAAATGATTTCCTCTAAGATTAGGAACAAGGCATGGTTGCCCACTCTCACCATTATTATTCAACATAGTTTTCGAAGTTTTAGCCACAGCAATCAGAGAAGAAAAAGAAATAAAAGGAATCCAAATTGGAAAAGAAGAAGTAAAGCTGTCACTGTTTGCAAATGACATGATACTATACCTAGAGAATCAAAAAGAGGCTACCAGAAAACTACTAGAGCTAATCAATGAATTTGGTAAAGTAGCAGGATAAAAAATTAATGCACAGACATCTCTTGCATTCCTATACACTAATGATGAAATATCTGAAAGAGAAATTAAGGAAACACTCCCATTTACCACTGCAATAAAAAGAATAAAATACCTAGGAATAAACCTACCTAAGGAGACAAAAGACCTGTATGCAGAAAACTATGACACTGATGAAAGAAATTAACGATGATACAAACAGAGGGAGAGATATACCATGTTCTTGGATTGGAAGTATCAACATTGTGAAAATGCCTATACTACACAAAGCAATCTACCGATTCAATTCAATCCCTATCAAACTACCACTGGCATTTTTCACAGAACTAGGACAAAACATTTCACAATTTGTATGGAAACACAACAGACCCTGAATAGACAAAGCAATCTTGAGAAAGAAAAATAGAGCTCTAGGAATCAGTCTCTCTGACTTCAGACTATACTACAAAGCTACAGTAATCAAGACAGTATGGTATTGGCACAAAACAGAAATATAGATCAATGGAACAGGATAGAAAGCCCAGAGATAAACCCATGCACTTATGGTCACCTTATCTTTGGTAAAGGTGGCAAGAATATACAATGGAGAAAAGACAGTCTCTTCAATCAGCGGTGCTGGGAAGTCTGGACAGCTACATGTAAAAGAATGAAATTAAGACACTCCCTACAAAAATAAACTCAAAATGGATTAAAGACCTAAATGTAAGGCCAGACACTATAAAACTCTTAGAGAAAAACATAGGCAGAACACTCTATGACATAAAGCACAGCAAGATCCTTTTTGATCCACCTCCTAGAGAAAGGGACATAAAAACAAAAATTAACAAATGGAACCTAATAAAACTTAAAAGCTTTTGCACAACAAAGGAAACCATATACAAGAGGAAAAGACAACCCTCAGAATGGGAGAAAATATTTGCAAATGAATCAAAGGACAAAGGATTAATCTCCAAAATATACAAGCAGCTCATGCAGCTCAATAAAAAAAAAAACCCAATCCAACAATGGGCAGAAGACATAAACAGACATTTCTCCAAAGAAGATATACAGATTGCCAACAAACACATGAAAAGATGCTCAACGTCACTAATCATTAGAGAAATGATAATCAAACCTACAATGAGGTATCACCTCACACCAAGTCAGAATGGCCGTCATCAAAAAGTCTACAAACAATAAATGCTGGAGAGGGTATGGAGAAAAGGGAACCCTCTTGCACTGTTGGTGGGAATGTAAATTGATACAGCCAGTATGGAGGTTCCTTAAAAAACTAAAAATGCAACTACCATACTACCCAGCAATCCCACTACTGGGCATATACCCTGAGAAAACCATAATTCAAAATAATCATGTACCACAATGTTAATTGCAGCACTATTTACAATAACCAGGACATGGAAGCAATCTAAGTGTCTATCGACAGACAGATGGATAAAGAAGATGTGGCACATATATACAATGGAATATCATTCAGCCATAAAAAGAAACGAAATTGAGTTATTTGTAGTGAGGTGGATGGACCTAGAGTCTGTCATACAGAGTGAAGTAAGTCAGAAAGAGAAAAACAAATACCGTATGCTAACACATATATATGGAATAAAAAAAAAAAATTGTTCTGAAGGAACTAGGGGTAGGACAGGAATAAATACGCAGACATAGAGAATGGACCTGAGGACACCCGGCAGGGAAAGGTAAGCTGGGACGAAGTGAGAGAGTGGAATGGACATATATACACTACCAAATGTAAAATAGATAGCTAGAGGGAAGCAGCTGCATAGCACAGGGAGATCAGCTCGGTGCTCTGTGACCAACTAGAGGAGTGGGATAGGGAGGTTGGGAGGGAGACACAAGAGGGAAGTGCATGAGGATATATGTATACCTATAGCTGATACACTTTGTGATATAGCAGAAACTAACACACCACTGTAAAGCAATTATACTCCAATAAAGATGTTTTAAAAAAATCTATAAACAAAAAATGCTGGAGAGGGTGTGGAGAAAAGGGAACCTCTTGCCCTCTTGGTGGGAATGTAAACTGATACAACCACTATGGAGAAGAGTATGGAGGTTCCTTTAAAAAAATAAAAATACAACTACCATATGACCCAGCAATCACACTACTGGGCATATACCCAGAGAAAACCATAATTCCAAAAGAGTCATGTACCACAATGTTCATTGCAGCACTATTTACAATAGCCAGGCCAGGCAAGCAACCTAAGTGTTCATCAACAGATGAACAGATAAAGAAGATGTGGCACATATATACAGTGGAATATTATTCAGCCATTAAAAGTAACAAAATTGAGTTATTTGTAGTGATGTGGATGGACCTAGATTCTGTCATACAGAGTGAAGTAAGTCAGAAAGAGTAAAACAATTACTGTAAGCTAACACATATATATGGAATCTAAAAAAAGAAAAAAAATGGTTCTGATAAACCCAGGGGCAGGACAGGAATAAAGATGCAGATGTAGGGAATGGACTTGAGGACACACGGGGAGGGGGAATTGTAAGCTGGTGTGAAGTGAGAGAGTAGCATTGACATATATACGCTACTAAATGTAAAATACATAGCTAGTGGGAAGCTGTTTCGTAGCACAGGGAGATCAGCTCCGTGCTTTGTGACCACCTAGAGGGGTGGGATAGGGAGTGTGGGAGGGAGACGCAAGAAGGGGGGGATATGGGGATATATGTATACGTATAGCTGATTCACTTTGTTATACATCAGAAACTAACAGAACATTGTAAAGCAATTATACTCCAGTAAAGATGTTAGAAAGATAAAATACAATAATAAAATTAAATTAAATTAATAAAAATTTGAATTGAAAAGTAAAAAAAAAAAAAATAAGGTAGAAGACAAATTAAAAATTACTTCAGGATTCAGCTTCTAGCCCTTAACAGCATATTCTACCATTGATGGTAGTCTAATTTACAGAATGGTTTTGATCGCTGTCTCTTCCCCACCCTACTTTTTTTTTTAATTACAGTTAGTTGATTTACAATATTATGTTAGTTTCAGGTGTACAACACAGTGATTACTTAGCTGATACAGGAAATCAGGCGATGGAGGAACGAGGTCAGTGTCACCACGAAGCATCACTCAGACAAGTCCAGCATGGGGGTGGTGGACACATTCAATACCTTGAAATTAAAACAGTAGGGTGACTATTGTAGAATAAATGAGATTCAAGAAATCTAATTAGAAACGTATTTTTTTTTTTTTTTGATTTAGAAACATTCAGCTAAGGGCAGACAGACATATAGGTAGAGGTAGGTTGATAGAAATACACATACAGAGAAATTGTTGCAAAATGTCCACAACTGTTGAAACCAGATGGGTACAGATGATCAGTTTACTCTTTTCTTCAAATCTCTATATGTCTGAAATTTTTTCAGAACTAAATGTTGCTGGCAAATTGTAAAAATAAAGGGGGTTAGAATTAAAAAATCCCTCCTATGTCTGTCTCCCCAAGCCCTCTAGAAGTAAAGAAATCTGGATAAAGAAAAAGATACAAAGGCAAATGCACTTTTGATGAACTGCCTAACCTATTTCTTTACCAGTTATTCTGCAGTAATTGGATCAAAGCCCCTAAAGCTGTTTCTTCAACTACATCATGCATCCAAGGGGCCTGGAGAACAGTTTAAAACTGCAAAGATCATGGAGGCATTTTCCTCATCAGCTGCCCCATGGTCTCCTGACCCCTCTCTTCTTCTGAGCATCTGTTCTCCATGTTTTCCTTCCTAGACAATAAAATATAACTGGAAAAGTAAGGAGAATAGAGCTAAAGGTCCGTGGAACACGGGTAATAGTACGCATGAACACACACAAGGAGACAGAGCCTGGAGGAGGTGGCTGCCAGCTTCTCCGAAAGTTCTGTGAAATCGCATTAAACTAATTTTAAAGTTTTGGCAATCAAAAATCTTACTTCAAACTCATATAAAATGTCCCTTCCCAAGTGGCAATATTCCAAATAGTTTGAGTTTTCCTGCATAGGGCCATAATTTCTACTAAAATAAGTGCCACAATGTCTCCCTAGCCTTTGAGATCACCGTCTTGGGATACGTTGTTTCATTTTTGGACCCTTTAAATCAATTGTGTATTAGGAAGATGGTTCGTGACATTTTGCCTATATATTCATAGTTTTAACTCTCTAAATATACCTCACTACCTCACAATGCACAAATTAAAAATTATATGAAGTGAAACAAATGATGTGTACAGACAGATGTGTCTATGTGTATGTATGTGTATCTATGTACAAAGACAAAATATGAGTGTGGATATGTGTGCACACATCTACGTGTGTGTACAAAATCTTCATCTCCACCAGCTGTCACTATTTATAAATTGAAGGTTTGAGGAACAGAGATTTCACTTAGTGTCATAGATCTTAGATTGTACTGTAATTTTTCTTTCTTTCTTTTTTGAAATTTTCCCCTATGCGCTTATTATTTCACTGAAATGGAACAGATGAAGGTGGCAAAATCTCCAGATCCTCCGCTACAGCTTCATAAAATAACAGGGTACAGCTCCCTGGACTTTGTCCCTGAGAGGAGAGAAAATAACAATCTTGAGATGAAATCACAGAGTTGTTAATCACTTTCTAATATTCGTGCACAGAAATATTGATGAGCTATCTGAAACTAGACCCGCAAGGCCTGAGGTTTACTCTTGCATCTTGGTGGAATTACAACAGCCATGCGAACACTCAGCCTAGGCCCAGGGCCATGGGGTGGGCGAGCCCAGCTTCCCCCTTTCCTAATGCACACAAAGTCCCATTTTAATCTTGTCTTCCAGAGAATTAAGTCCCATGGACCAGCCACATCAAGTTCTGAATTTGCCTTTTAAAATGTACTCATATCTCAAGTGTTCTTCTACTGTGGCTTCTCAGAAATATTCCAGGGAAGGTTAATATAAAGAAGCATACAGATCATGATTTTAGTAACTTTGCTTTGGGGTATAACTCAAGGAATACTATAGCACATTTTCTTGTGTCTGTGTTTTTCTTTTGAACTTTTTATCTCACATTGGGATGATACCCTAAAAGCATCCCCTAAGAGCTAAAAACCTATCATTGTTTTTCACCAGCTAAAGGGATGCTGTATATGGTTTGCTTAATGATAGGAAAAGATAGTTTAATTATTATCTCTTGCTGAGGAAAAGTTTGTTCTGTAAGAAAACCTAATATATATTTGATATTATAAAACAGTCTATGTTTATTCAATTGATTTTAGGAGGGGACATAATTTATGCTTTAAATTGTGGCACAATTTCTGATTCAGGGACTGAATTATTGGTTCACCCTTGACTGAACACACTGATTCTAATTTTGTTTTCTCCAATGAAATGGAAGATATTGCAAGTTGGATCGATTCTTCCCTTTTTTCTTGTCTAGGTAACCACACATTTCTGCTGGAATAGAAAAATGCTGGAGTTAATATTCCAACAATGACACCAAATCTATAGTAACCCCACTGATCAACTCCATTTCAAACATTTCTGGAAAAAAAATTAACAAAATAATAAAAAAGGTGCTCAGTGTATGACAGTATCCAGATAGGAATTTAATACTCAATTGCCTCAATTTCACCAAAATAGCAATTACAAGCATGAATAATTTTCCAATAAATCACCAGCACACATTTCAAGCATGTTGTGTATCACCTCTGATAAGTTATTTATGAACATTATTTCCATCAATTATGAACTTTACAAGATAGTTTCTTATTTTACAGATAAGAGAACCTGTGCATGGAATTCTGTGTATATCATGTGGCTAGAAGTTTGAAGAACTGAGATTCATACCCCAATCTGTCTCATTCCAGTTATAAAAAGTTTTAAATTGGCCTGAATTGCTTCTCATAACAACCCTGAAACTATTGCTAGACTCTACCAGGAATTTCTATAAATTTCAATATACATGAAGCTGAAATGGAACTCTTTATAATTTGCAGGTTACACTGGTAACCTCTCACTTTTCTACCTGGGGGAGAACAAGGCCATTGGTGGGAAGGATGATAATTTGATTCATGTCTGTATCTCCTCCCTCAAATCTCAGAAAGAGACAGCATTTCCCGTTAAGTCAACCAGCCCCTGAGAGCTGCCCCTTCCGCTCAGGATTCGGATCATCTTGTCAGTTTAAACCCTTATGCATGCACATCAGCTCTACAAACTGAAATCCCAGTGCATTGAACACCTCCAGAGGTGGAAATACCTATCTTGTAGAGCTTTATATTCGAGGGTTAGAAGAGAATCTATGATAAATTGGTTTACTAATAAGTTTTACAATCTAAGGACAATAGTTATGCATTCACTCTTTTCTATATGGAAAGAAAGAAGGATATTTTCCAGATTCTCAAATAATGAATTTCTTACCTTCTTGTACAGCAGGAGAGAAGCTCTCTCCTTGGCCCAGCTTCCACATGAAGGAAATGAAAAACAGCAGGAATTTGAACAGGAACCTCACACACCACCAGATTTAAACTCCTAATGGAAAAGGAGGGACCTGACAACTGGGAGAATAATGAGACCCCTCCCTCGCCATCTGGGCACAAGCATGGAGCTGAATGGACCACTCCTCTTTCAGCAAAGTTGGGAGGTGGTGAGAGTGGACAGAGATACCCTGGGTATGCAGGGAATAAAAGGTCATACTCGTGGTAAATAGGAGGAGCATTGTTCTTGGAAGGATGCACACACACAAAACAATGTTCACTTCAGGCTTTCAAACAATTAAGAAACTATAAATTCTGAAACATGAGTGTAAGTAAGAGACATTGACCAAGTTGAGTCCACTGAACCTGGGCATAGGCAGCCTCCAGCCAGATGCCAAGAGAAAGAAGGTGTGTCTGTGTCCATCACAAGGTGAGGGCTGGGAGAGGAAGAGAAAAAAGAGAATGGCCAGAGTTTTATGTGGCTTCACATTCACGGAATAAGTCTAATTTATATTTCTGCTGTTATGTCCAAATGGGTTTGTACGTGCATCTAGCAATGCACTGACAGCTTTGAAAGATGTTCATGCAACTTTATATTTGTCACATTGCTAGACCAATTTTCCATAGTATATTGTGAGACAGTATCTCTAATTTGTTTGAAAATTTTATAAAGTGCCATATGTCAGTTATTGATCTTAGTCTCTGGCAATATAATAAGAATACAAGAGACTAAAGTCTCCATCCTCATAGAGTTTGCATTTTGATGGGGTGGGAGGAGAGAGGGGGCACAGATAATTAGCAACTTAATAAATGCTGGGGAGAAAAATAAAGCAGAGAAAAAGACTAAGAAATCTCAGGAGTAGAAGTTGCAAAATTTAAAGTGGTCTTAATGAAGGCCTCCCTGGGAGGGTGACATTGAAGAAACAATAGAGAGGGTTTGGGGAGGAGCAAGATCTATCTGGGGGAGGCCATCCCAGGGGGAAGAGCTTTGGAACAGCAGGTGTGTGTTCCAAAAAATGGCAAGGAGGCCATGTGGCTGCAGGCGATGAGCAGGGAGATCTCAGGAGGAGACACAGTGCGAGAGGTGACCAGCGGCCAGTCTGGTGTCACTGAGGCCTCTGCAAAGCCTTTGTGCATTACAGGGGGTGAGGTGGGGAGACATGAAGCTTGAAGGAGAGTGGTGGCATTTCTTGAGCACACTAAGCTGTTGCTATGCTGAGAATAGACTGGAATCGAGGCAGAGAGCAAGGTCAGAAGTAGGAAGAGTTAGGAGATTATTACAAGATCTCCGTTCAGATATTATGGTGGATTGCAACAGGGTCATAGGGATGGTAGGAGAAATGGACAAATTCTGGACATGCTTTGAAGGTAAAGGATTTGCTGATGGATTCTGTATGGAGTATGAAAGAAAGAATAAAATGATTGCAAGATTTTGGACCCTATCAACAGGAAAAATGGAGTTGCTACTAACTGAGAAAAGGAAAAAAATGGCGGTGGAGGTATAGATTTGGAGGAGATAAATCAAGAAATTTCTTCCGGTACTGAGATGCCAAGTTAGACATTCAAGTGGAGGTGTCAACTAAATAGTTGGATCTAAGAGTCTGGTGTGATACAGAGCGCTGGAGTCTTTCTAATATCAAGTATTTGGAGAGATGAGGCCATAGCAAAGTATACAGACAATATATATGGGAAAGACGAAATGAGTGAGGGAGGGGAAAATCAGTAGTGTGGTGTCCTGCAAACCACCTGATCAAAGATTTCAAAGTGGAGGGAACCCCCAGCTGTATCCAATGATTATATGGGGGCAAGTGAGATGAGGATTTAGACATGACTGCTGGATGTAACAGTAAGGTGAACATTGGTGGCTTTGTCAGAGGTGGTGGTGAATACCTTATTGCAAGAATTTTGGAAGAGAAATGGAAGAGAGACTTCAGAGATGATGAGCACAGACAATCCTTTTGAAGAGCCGGTAGAGAAATCAGGTGGGAAGTGGGGAGTTAAAAGAAATGGTCCATTAGAGAGAGAAAATATGCTGACACCAGAAGGATAGGGCAGAATTCCTGGAGCAATGTCCTTGACTAGCTGATACAGGATGGCATTCATGAAGGTTCTGGTGAGATCACAATGAAGGCATGACTTGGAGAAGAGGATTGTCAAAAGTGAACCCTTACGATAGTGAGTGGTAGGTGTCGTGAGCTAGAAAGGAGTGTGTGGGGAGAGATGGGTAATAGCTACTTCATGGATAGTTATCGGTGTTTCCTACAATTAGCATTTTTATTACTTAAAACATTAGGCAACTGAAGGCCATGGACCAAAATCTTAGAGTTTTGGGGGGACTGACAAGACGTGAATGCAGCAAAAAATTGTGCTCCCTCCCAGATATCCAAAAGCCTGAAAAATAAGCTATCACTATAACTTTCATAGAGATAGACGTAAGGATATTTGAGCTTACAAATATTGGAATCAACCTTAAAAGAAACACCTCAAGAATAATAGCATTGCAATATAAAATGAGTAGCAGTGACCATTATAAGCTGAACAAATAATGACTAAATAATTGATTTGAGCATGCTTCCAAACAGAATACAAACAAAAAGTAACTTGAGAGAAGATACAATTTAACATTAATAAGTAATATCATCCCAGCTCATACAAACAAGCATTCATGAGAGACGTAAGGAGGTAAAATATTTTACATATATTAAAATGTAAATATATTGTCTTCTATTCTGTGTTATAGCTTAATTCTAGCCCTGATAATACGAAGCTATAGGCTAAATCACATCTCTCTGTGGATGTTAGCTTATATTAGTAAGCTGTTTTTGAAAAATGTCTTTAAAGTAGCCCATAAAAGAATTTAAATGGGAGCACACGCTTTCTAAATTTCAAGGAAAAATAAAATAATTCAATAACTAAAGGGATACATAAGCAGATAAGAAAGACATAAAAAGAAATAAAGGAGACAAAATCTCCAAAAAGATGACAGAAACGTACTATATGCATTCTTTTCTCTTATAATATGACAGATGTGTTCCTTAAAAACATCCCTAAATATTAAGACTCTACTATTAAAAATCATGTTAAAGAGAGATATAAAGCCGTGGGGAAAATCATACTCACATTGAAGCCAATGTAGAATGTATTTCAAAACAGTATCATTATAATTTTTTAAAATGTATAACATATTTGTACCAAAAAATGAAAACATTAATGTTTCTTTTAGTCATAGGATTTCAGGAAGGTCTTATTCTCCTTAATTTTACTTTTTCATGTAAAAGAAATTTACTTCAGTAAACTCGCAAGAGTTTTTTATTCAGAAAAGAAATGTAATTTTGTGAAACATTTTTCTACTGCCTACAAAGAGCAAAATTCTAATTGTAATTGTTTAATAAGATAATAACTCAGAAACAACATGTTAATTTCACTGTAAAATTGAAATAGATATTTATGTCAAATGTTCCTTTGTACCATATAAGATATGTAAAGAGTGATAAAGTAATAGATATTTTGACTCAGAGGTGAGTGGACTTGTTTCCGAGTCACAGAAGAAATGTCAAAATGTGTAACGTTTTGAGCTGAACTCTGGATTGAGTTTGGACTAATTGGTATTAGTACTCTTTCAACTGTGAGCTGACAAGATTTTGTTTTGATACCCCTTCCGGCCCTTACATGTAACTTATAAAGAAGAAAATAACACCTGTAACAGCAAATCCTTGTTGTAGAGACCACATTCTCGAGGACAATAACAGCACCCGCTCATCACAACACTTAAACCACAGTTGCCTCTCGGTGTCTGGGAGCAGGGGTATGAGGACGGGAATCCATTAGACATGCAGTCAAGTACCTAGAAATACAGGGTCAATAAGCAAATGAATAACAGCAAAGTGCACAAAATGGAAATATTAGAAAATCAAGAATGCTTCTCTTTTCTCTACAATCAATTCAATCAGATTCTTCTATAAGTGGAGAGGGTAATACTGATGCAAAGGCTTCACTGACTAGAGTTTTAAAATCTGCAATGAGAGAATTACCATAACTTAGAGAAGACATATTCAACTAAGCCTGTCTGTTGTTCAAAATCTTCAGTCTCCTCAATCAAATTACTGAGCACTTGACGATGATGAATTAAAAGCTCTTCTCCTGTATCCACCACAACAAATGGGGACATAAAGCTAAGAATCTTAAAAACAGGAAATGATATGCTTTCACACATTCAAATGTGTGACTCTATTTTAAAATTCAGAAGAGAGACCAATTAAAAAAAAAAAGCTGATGTGCCAATGTTTATAAGGATTTTAGGAACATCCAAAACTACAGTCATTTAAGGAAATACATTTGTAATAGACTGGAACCAATCAATCACCTCTAGGCTGGCAAATGGTGGCAGTAGGTCAGTTGTATCCGTCATGGACTGTACTATGCAGGTATGTGTCATAAATGCCCACAGAAGAGTAGGGTACCCAGCAGGACATACCACTTGCAAACATAGAGTCCACTGTTACTTTTTACTAGAAGATCTTGAAAGGTTAGTGTTTTCTGAAATAAACACTTTGAGAAAAGCAGCATATTGGGAGATTTTTAAATGAGCAATGGGGTAAATTAACACAATGTTGTAAATCAACTATACTTCAATTAACAAAAATGAAAACAAAGGAAAATGAGACACTTAGTAAATCAGTCAAGTATAAAAATAAATAAATAAATGAGTGATGGAAAAAGAGAAAGATGGCTAAATCATACACTGTGATTGCTATTCTCCTTTCCATTTCTTACTATCAGAAAATGCCACAGAATCCATCAAGAATTCACTCTTGGAACTGGGATAGCCTTCATTTCAAGCACTTTTCTAGACAATGGATTAATTTCATCATTCGAAGATTTCAAATTCAGTTCTCTGCTTGATAATTTCTTTGGGAAAGTAGACATAATGTCTATGATAAAAAATACCACCACTTGGGAACTATTTGATCTTTTACCTATCTCTTTTATAAAAATTGCCTTAAAATATATGCCAGGGTAAATATATTCCTAAAAGCACAGCTGTTTAAACACATTTGAAATTTAATGGAGGAGACCTCCCAAACATTTATATTGCAAGGTGAGACTAACAAAAAATAGTATCAGTCTCACCAGTAGAAGTCTTAGAGTTATTGGAATAGCGATAACAATCCTGGTTCCCCTTGTCCAATTTTAATATAAAACAAAGAGGAAACCACCTCAGGAATACATTTCAGTTTCCCTAGTACTACACAACAAAGAAAAATGTTAACGTTTCATTGTTTTTCTCTGTTTTTTTATATTTCATCTTTCTTTGCAATGAAGTTATTTCTTCAAATATATATTCTCAAATGACTATAGTAAAGTCTAAATATAAAATGACTATAGTATAAGCTTGGTGAAGGCACGTTTCCTCTTTCTTATACCTCTCTGCATTCTCTCTCTGTCTGTGGATGTGTCTATATTTCTACCATTTCAAACAGAATTTGGAGAAATTTAAGGCATGATTACAATGAAATCGAAAATCATCATCGAAGAATAGCAAATGCAGTGTAAAGGGAAAGACAAATAGAAAAAAATCAAGAAACTCTGACTCAGGAGAATACAGTTGCAGACAAACGTGACTCTGAGACAAGTGGGAAAATAAAGGTTTTTACTCAGTATCTTCATTTAATTTTTTTCCCTCTTTTCAAGCCCCCTGAAGGCAGGGTTCAGACCTGTCCACTGTAATTCCCCCAGAAATCACTGTACAGATGTGACATCTAGGTGCTAACTCAGGGCTCAGTACCAGCGCCCTCAGTCCACCTCCTTCTCACACTTAACCTAAGGTGAAGGACCCAATTCTAGATATAAAAAGACAAGTCTGGTTTGATGTAATCCCTTTTTATTCTTGCATTTGTTGCTTCTGATTTTGGTGTCATAACCAATAATTTATTGACAAGACTAATGTCAAGAAGCTTTCTCCTATGTTTTCTTCTAGGAAACTTACAGTTTCTATTCCTATGTTTAAGTCTTTAACTTATTTTGAAATTGTTTATATGTGTGGAATAGGATTCTAGTGTCATTCTTTTGCATGTTAATATCAAGGTTTCCCAACTACATTTGTTGAAGAGACTCTATTTCCCCATTGTGTATTCTTGATACCCTTGTGGAAGGTCAGTTGATTGTATATGTCTGGGCTTATTTATAGGCTCTCTATTCTGTTCCACCGGCCTATATATCATGGACAAGTGGGACTACATCAAACTAAAAATCTTCTGGACAGCAAAGGAAACAATCAACAGAATAAAAATGCAACCTATGGAATGGGAGAAAATATTTGCAAACCATATGTATTAGGGCTCTCCAGAGAGATTTATTATGAGATAATTGATTATGAGAGACACTATAAAGACATTTATGATGAGGAATTGGCTCAGGTGATTATGGAGGCTGAAGTCCCACAGTCTGCTCTCTGCAAGCTGGAGACCCTGGAAAGCCAATGGAGTAGTTCCAGCCCTAGTCCAAAGGCCTGAGAACCAGGGGAGGCATTGGTGTAAATCTACATCCAGGTCCAAAGGCAGAAGAAGACCACCGTCCCAGCTCAACAGGCAGGCAGGAAACAAAAGGGGTGAATTGCTCCTTGCTCCACTTTTTGTTCTATTCAGGCCCTTGATGGATTGGAGTATGCTCACCAACATTAGGGAGAACCATCTCCTTTGCTGAGTCGACCAATTCAAACACTAATCTCATCTAGAAACATCCTCACAGACACACCCAGAAATAATATGTAATCTGGGCACCTTTGGCCCAGTCAAGGTGACAACTAAAATTAACCATCCTGCCATATATCTGATAAGGGACTAATGTCCACAAAATGTAAGTAACTCCTACCACTCAAAGGCAAGAAAACAATCTGGTTTTTAAAATGGGCAAAGGACTTAAATAGACATTTCTCCAAAGAAGACTTGCAAATGGCTAACAGGCACATGAAAAGGTGCTCAACATCACTAATCATGAGGGAAATGCAAAACAAAACCACAGTGAGATACCACCTCATACCTGTTTGGATGGCTATTATTAGACAAACAAAAGATTGCAAGCGTTGGCAGAGATGTGGAGAAATTAAAACCCTTCTACACTGTTGACGAGAATGTTTTGTAGCCACCATGCAAAACATTAGGGAGGTTCCTCAAAAATTAATAGAACTGAAGGGCTAAATAGACATTTCTCCAAGGAAGATGTATAGATGGCCAACAGGCACATGAAAAGATGCTCAACATCACTAATTATTATATTATAAAAATACAAATCAAAACCACAATGAGCTATCACCTCATACCAGTCAAAATGGTTATCATCAAAAAGTCTATAAATGCTAAATGTTGGAGAGGGTGTGGAGAAAAAGGAATCCTCCTACATTGTTGGTGGAAATGTAAATTGGTGCAGTCACTATGGAAAACAGCATGGAGGTTTCTTAAAAAACTAAAAATAGAGCTAACTTATGATCCAGCAATCCCACTCCTAGGCATATATCTGGAGAAAATTCTAGTTTGAAAAGGTACATGCACTCCAATATCCACAGCAGCACTATTTACAATAGCCAAGACATGGAAGCAAATTAAAGTGCCCATAGACAGATGAATGGATAAAGATGTGGTACATATACACAATGGAATATTACTCAGTCATTAAAAAGAATGAAATAATGCCATTTGCAGCAATGTGGCTGGACCTAGAGATTATCATACTACGTGGAGTAAGTCAAAGACAAATATCACATATAATCACTTATATGTGGAAACTAAAAAATAATACAAATGAACTTAATTACCAAATGAAACAGACTCACAGATGTAGAAAACAAATTTATGGTTACAAAACAGGAAGGGGAAGGAAGGGATAAATTAGGAGTATGAGATTAACAGATATACACTACTGTATAAAAAATATATAAACAACAAGGATTTACTATATAGCACACGGAACTATATTCAATATCTTGTAATAATCTATAATGGAAAAGAATTGGAAATATATATATTTCAGATATATATGCATATATACATATATATATATATATATCTGAATCGCTTTGCTGTATACGTGAAACACAATATTGTAAATCCACTAAACTTCAATTTAAAACAAATAAAAATTAATAGAACTACCTGATGATCCACCAATCCCATTTCTTTGTACATAAGCAAAAGAATTGAACTTTAGTTACAGAAGGCAAGTGATGCATGGTTCCACTTACAGGAGATGTTCCAAATGTTCAAACTCACAGAAGCAGAGAATAGAACAGTGGTTATCTGGAGCAAGGGAGAGGGGGAAATGAGAGGTTTTTCAATTGGCACAGAGTTTCAGTTATGCAAAATGATTCAATTCTAGAGATCTGCCATACAGCAAAGGGCCTATAGTCAACAATACTTAAAATTTTGTTACAAGGGTAGATGTCTGCCTGCATCTCTTTCATCCCACCTTGTAGACCTGAACTTGGTCAAATGGCCACACTTAGAAAAAAGGGAGACTGGGAAATGTTGCCTTTATTCTCTGCAGCCATGAGCCCAGTACAAAACTGAGAATCCTGTCACTGGGAAGAGGTGAGAATTGTAACCCTGGGAGTGAGAGCTAAGGCAATCCTCATTTTCATTTGAGCAAGAAACACTCCAAAGTAAGGCCATCCAATGCCTTGCTTGTTTGTGATGCTAGGCAAATGTTTTTATGAAAAAGTGACAGTGATCCTTTTATAAGTCAGCACCTGATGCTGTTTTCTTGAGCTTTGGCATTTTGTGACTGTACACTGGGCTTACTATAAGTTATTTACTGAATTTTTATTATATTACTATTATACTGGAATCATATCTGTGGGGCTTAAACCAGTAAAACCCCAACAGAATTCAGAACTCAGTGAGAAAGCGGTTAGAAATACCTACACTACAGCTAGCAGCAAGGTCATAATTCTTGACCCTGGCTTATACACTATTAATGACCCTTTCATCTGAATTTAACAGCAAGTTTTTTTTAACATCTTTACAGGAGTAAAATTGCTTTACATTGTTGTGTTAGTTTCTGCTGTATAAAAAAGTGAATCAGCTATACCTATACTTATATCACCATATCCCCTCCCTCTTGTGTCTCCCTCCCACCCTCCCTATCCCACTCTTCTAGGTGGTCACAAAGCACCACGCTGATCTCCCTGTGCTATGCAGCTACTTCCCACAAGCTATCTATTTTACATTTGGTAGCATATATATGTAAATGCCACTCTCTCACTTCATCCCAGCTTGCCCTTCCCTCTCCCCGAGTCCTTAAGTCTTATTGCACTTATGCAAATAACTATGTTGCTATGAAAATAAGAATATTCACTAAGATTTCTTGAATTCTGGAGGGATAAGTAGAGAGAAAAATAAATGTTTGATTGCTATTTATAAAAGTATAATCTACTAAATTATTGTAAGTTAGCGATAGCTTAAAAGAAAAAAAAATGTGTTTCCTAAATCCATTAAATAAAACATTAAAGAACCAAAAATATTCCAAGCAAAAGTCATAAAAGGAATCCTAATCATGTTTTATCAGTCTACTCAGTCCTATGTGATTAATTTCAGTCCTTTTTGCTCTTGGGTTAGGAATTTCATAAACCCATCAATTTCAAATTGTTGTTGAACCCAAGTTTGTGTGCCTGATGCACACGGAGGCCAAATAAACTGAACCGTCAGAGTTTGGAGCAGAGAAAGGTTTATTGTAGGACCAAGCAAAGAGAGCAGGCAGGTCGTGCTCAAAAACCCTGAACTCCCTGGTGGTTTTCAGGGAAGAGTTTTCATAGGCTAAATTTGGGGTTAGGGCTGCAGGGTATGTTACTTTCTTCTGATTGGGTGGTGGTGAGGTAACAGGGTGGTGTTCCAGGAATCTGTGCTCAGCCTAAGGTTACCATCCTCCACCTGGAAGGGGACCTTAGTTCCTGCAGAAGAGCTCAAAGATATCGTTATGTGTATCCCTTGAGGAGGAATCAAGACCCTGCACTATGGTTTCCTGACTGCTCCTCCTTTGTTTCTGCATCCTCTCCCTTCCCTAATTAGCAACTGTTTGAATCTGCCCTTTGGAATTCAGAGAGGGTCTAGGAGACTAAAGCCTTTTTCTACAAACAAGAAACAGGGAACAGGGAAAGGCTTTTGTAAAGCCCCACTGTGTCCTACTCTGTTTCTGCCCCTTCTTTGATACTCTTCAATTGTGAGAGGAACAGGTGTTGGGCAAGAAAGGTAATGATGTTTTGGATAGAGGTTAGTCATAAACTCGGCAGAGGAACTCAGTTTCAGGGGGACTCTGCTTCATTATTAGTTCTGGAAATCCTTACTCAAATCAGCGGTATGATCCCAAAGTAACTAATGCCATCAGAATCCTGAACCCCAGAGCAACTGCCACATTCCTTTCCCTGTGTCTCTGAAACAGCCCCCTTTGGTGATAGCAAGAACTTTGGCCTGTAGCTGATTGAAAAAGATTTTAGAGAAACATCAGAATAAAACAATAACTCTCTGTTAATGACAAAAGATTTAAAATGGTCATGGATCTGATGAGAGTTCATTATAATTCAATTAACAAGGAACTTTGGTTGTCTCTGTGACATACAACATTTTAACATAATAATTGGAATTATGACTGATAACATTATATCAGGATGTATCATGGACAGTAAGGACATTGGTAAAATTCTAGAAACTTTATATAATTTCTGAAATACTTTATTAATAACATATTCATGAAAACAGAACCTAGTGAAGGTTAAGTATTTCTTCTTATTTGACAATTTAGCATATCAATTAGTTTAACATCCACTTTTTATAAGGTGAGAGAATAAATCCTTTGAGGTTTCCAGTGGCCCTCTGGGAAATTTCACTGTCAGTTCAAGGTCAAGAAGATTTCATTTAGAATTTGATTTGGAAAAGTTTTCAAAAATGTCAAAAGGTTTTAATATTCGATGAAATAAGATCACAGGCTGAAACCGAGCAGGACCCTATGGGGCTCCTGAACCCGAAAGTCTTTCTGTGTTACCTGATCCTTGTTTATAGGGAATAGGCTTCAGCCTCCATGACCTTCCCTGAGTTCCAAAGGACAGATTTGAATAGTTGCTAATCAGGGAAGGGAGGGGATGCAGAGACAAGGGAGGAGCAGTCAGGAAACAATAGTGCAGCCTTAGGACAGGGTCCTGGTTCTGCCTCAAGGGATACATATAATACCTTTGAGCTCTTCTGCACAACTAAAACCCCCAACAAATGGAAGATGTTAACTATTTGCTGAAGCATTTTTCATTTCAGAGAGAAGGTCACAATTTGATAACTTTGAGAACCACAGAAGCTCATCAGGAGACCACCTGAGGCCAGATTAAAGGAATGCAGGTCCTGCACATACCCTGATACTTATTGGCAACCTTGCCCTTGAACCTTTGCTAAAAAACTCCTCACTAAATTCCCCGGGGTTGGGACACACAGTTGTCAACTAAAAAAAAAAAAAGCATAATGTGAGAGATGTGAGTTAAATTTTATTTGGGGCAAAATGAGGACTATAGCCTGGGAGACAGCATTTCAGATAGCTCTGAGAAACTGCTCCAAAAAGGTGGAGGGGGAAGGTCAGTACATATGTGATTTTGGTGAAGGAGAAGTACATGCAATCAAGCACATATATTTTTTTTTAATACATTTATTTATTTATTTATTTATTTATTTATTTATTTATTTATTTATTTATTTATTTCTGGCTGCGTTGGGTCTTTGTTGCTGCGTGCGGGCTTTCCCTAGTTGCGGTGAGTGGGGGCTACTCTTTGTTGTGGCGCGTGGGCTTCTAATTGCAGTGGCTTCTCTTGTTGCAGAGCACATGCTCTAGGCAGGCAGGCTTCAGTAGTTGTGGCACACAGGCTTAGTTGCTCCGTGACATGTAGGATCTTCCCAGACCAGGACTCGAACCTGTGTCCCCTGCGTTGTAGGTGGATTCTTAACCACTGCGCTATCAAAGAAGTCCCAAGCACATATTTTTTGCAGAAGGTTGCTGCTAGTCTTGTGAAGGTTACTGCTAGCCACGAGGAGCAGACGTCACCATGAATGATTTTAGTGCTTTTTCAGAAAGGAGGAGATACAAAACTTGGGCTCATAGAATCTTCTCCTGAAAATATCTCACTATCTGAAGACCTGTGCTGCCAGTTTTTCCCAGAGCACAGAGTGCCTCATTCCTGATCTCCACTCTGAATTCCTTTCAGGGGGTGTTGATGGTCAGCAACTGCAGTGGCTCATAATTTGATCCTTGTAGAAGTAGATGGCAAGTGGCAATTTTTAGGTGACACAGTTTTGAGGGCATTAGCCTGCTGTGTCCCCCTTTGCCTTGCAAAGCAATAAAGCTATTCTTTTCTACTTTACCCAAAACTCTGTCTCCGAGACTCGATTTGGCACAAGTGTACAGAGACCAAGTTTCTGGCATCAAGGTCACTGTGAAACAATATTTAGTTATCCATTTCACCAAAGTAATAATAAAACATTTCAAAAATAAATATAAGAGGTAACATGATGAAAAACTCTAGTTCTTTTATTATTGAGGAGAGTATGTTTCCCTAAATAAAGACATGGTAAAGACAACATAAAGCATAAGAAATTATTTTGATAAGACAAAGTATCTTTGTTTCTTAGACAGATTGCTCAAAAAGTAAAAAAAAAAAAAAAAAAAAAAAAAAACTTTTTACAAACTCTTATTAATAGCAAACCAATATTCCAGGAAGATTTTATCATTTTAACAGGTAAAGAAAACCTAGCTCTAGTTTTGCATTGGACACTTTTTTACTTTGAAGCTCATTTTAAAACTTACAATAAAATTGAAACTGAGCAGAATCCTGTGGGGTCCTCCTGGGTACAACTCCTTTCCATTCCCCTTCCCCCACCTCCATTTCTTGTTTGTAGGAAAAAGGCTCCATTCAGCTTCCGAGACCTTCCCTGAGTTCCAAAGAGCTTATTTAAACAGTTGCTAATCAAGGAAAGGAGGGAATGCAGGAACAAAGGTGAAACAGTCAAGAGAAAATACTGTTTTTACCAGCAGGGTCCTGGTTCCTCCTGAAGGAATATACATAACAAGATCTTTGACTTCTGCAAGAACTAATGTCCCCGCCCAGGAGTAGGATGGCAACTTCAGGATGAGCTCAAGATTCCTGGAGCTTCACCCTGTTACCTAACCACCAACCAATCAGAAGAAAGTCACATACCTTGAAGGCTTCACTCCAAATTTTGCCTGTAAAAACTTCTATTCTCCTTTTTTGGCCCTGCCATAAACCTTTCTCTGCTCCAAACCCTAACACTTCACTGTGACCTCACTGTGCTTCGGGCACACAAATTTGCATTCAGTAATAGTTCATTCAGTCTTAGTCAGTTTGACCATATTAGACTCTCTCTTTCTTTTTCTCTTCTTTTTTTCCACAAACCTTTTACAATTTTTTATATCTATTCAAGTTTTTGTATTTTATTTTTCTTCTATTATTTCAGAACAATCTTTAAGTAACCTCTAAACAGTCATCTTAGACAGAACATATTCTCCTTTATTTTTCTTAACCAAAACATATCTTTCATATTTCATACTTGTATACTTGTAGTTATCAAAACCCATCTTATTTTCCTTGCATACTTTGCATACAAATTTATTTTTCACCCTTAACATATTAGTAGTTTAATTTACAAATGTTGATAAATCTTAATTCTTAGATAAATCTTAATTCTTAGATAAATCTTAATTCTTAGTATCCTTTATTTTCCAGAGAAAATAGGAAGTAGACAATCATGAATTGTCTGTCAGATATCAGCCTTTTGTAGTAGATTAGCAAATTTATGAATATACAATTTCATAACCTCTAGAGGCTATGCTTCTTTATAGAAAATTTTACCAGTGGGGCAAAGCAATATATTTATTAATACACCCAAATATCTTAAGTCTCTCTGTAAAAACTGAAAAGCCAAAAGCATAAAAACTTAAACTTATGTTCATTAACTAATGTTTCAATATTTTAATCTTATGTAGAAATGATGTAAATATTCAATGAATATCCATCATTTAACTTAACTTAATATGCCTTTAAAGTTTTGAAATACCAAAGATTTGGGGAACTACTTTTATGCAGACATATTATAAAACACAATTATTTTTGACATAAAGTTTGTCAGAACAATGACTCAATTTGATTAAAATCAAATGTATGCTTACTAACCTTAATTATCTAGTAGATATATCATTAGCTTTTTGGACTAGTAAACACAAGCAGAATTAAAATTGTATGTTGGCTTACTATTTAATATTGACAACTCTGAAGGCATACTTGTTTTTATTAAGCCGACAAGAATAAACTAGTTTTTTTTACCAAAGATTTATCTAAATCATGTGACCTTGAAAAGTATTTTGGTTGGTTCCTATATTTCTGGAACTTTTTAAAATATTTGATTTATATGCACTTGTTTTTTCTAAGTCAATTTAGAATAGAACTGCTTTATTCATTTGGTAATATCATCCAAATAGAGGTAAGAGATAATGTCATATATTATATATATTTGTGTGTATATTTATATATATATATATATATATATAACATACATATATAAACATATGGACAGTTGCAAATAGAGATTTAATGGATTTTGTTCTAAGATTTTAGTCATGATTCAGATGTAAGTACAGAACTCACTAATTATATGAGTTGATTCCCATATTTGCCTCACTTTTTTAATCCAAATTATATTTCTGCCAGGTGAACCAGTCAATTTTTATTATGTGCTCAGTATGAGTGCTAAAACTTTTTTACCAATATTTGTGGGGGTGACTTAAGGTTTGTTTTTGTTTTTGTTTTTGTTTTCTTGACATACAATCTTGTGGTGGCTGTGGCTTTAGGCCCAGGTGGTTTTTTAGACAACTGAGAAGTTAAAGCAAGGTCCCCTTCTGACTAGGAGACTGAGTTATTACCTCAAATATTTACATTTCAAAGAGATGGCTCCCAGGTCCTTGAGAAGAGAGTTCTGGGTGATACAACTTATGCAACTCAAAGAAGGGGAGAAAGGTTACAAGCTTTCTAAAATAGCTGCTCTAAGAGGAATTTTAGGGGAATATTTACCTCTTTCCAGTGTTTTGACTCTGACACACAGTAAATTCTCCTGGTAACACTGAGCTTTTCAAGGAGACATTTTAAAAGAATGAGAAAGGGCCTGGGGGTGTTCTCTGTGAAGAGGGGGCCGCTGCTGAGAACAGCCCACAGGCGTCTGCATTAAACAATAAGTGAACTTCAGAAACCTGGAAAGTCCAAGATCAAGGTGTCAGCAGATTTGGTGTCTGCTTGCAGAATCTCAGCTCAACCAGGGACTGAACCTGAGCCACAACAGTGAAAGTGCCAAATCCTAACCACTAGACCACCAAGGAACTCCCATTGTTATGCTATTTTAACCAAGTCAAAATGCTTGCAGTTTCCAATATGTTGACAGAAGTTAAAGCTGGATGATGGCCGTGTGGCTGACAGGGTCTTGGTGCTCCGGCCGTGTGTCAGGCCTGTGCCTCTAAAAGGGAGAGCCGACTTCAGGATATTGGTCCATCAGAGACCTCCTGGTTCCATGTAATATCAAATGGCAAAAGCTCTCCCAGAGATCTCCATTTCAATGCTAAGACCCAGCTCCACTCAACAACCAGCAAGCTACAGTGCTGGACACCCTATGCCAAACAACTGACAAGGCAGGACCACAACCAGAACCCATTAGCAGAGAGGCTGCCTAAAATCATAATAACGTCACAGACACCCCAAAACACACCACCAAACGCCATCCTGCCCGCCAGAAAGACAAGATGCAGCGTCATCCACCAGAACACAGGCAACAGTCCCCTCCACCAGGAAGCCTACACAGCCCACGGAACCAAGCTTAGCCACTGGGGGCAGACACCAAAAACAACGTGAACTACAAACCTGCAGGCTGCGAAAAAGAGACCCCAAACACAGTAAGTTAAACAAAATGAGAAGACACAGAAATATGCAACAGATGAAGGAGCAAGGAGAAATCCCACCAGACCAAACAAATGAAGAGGAAATAGGCAGTCTACCTGAAAAAGAATTCAGAGTAATGATAGTAAAGAGGATCCAAAATCTTGGAAATAGAATGGAGAAAATACAAGAAACATTTAACAAGGACCTAAAAGAACTAAAGAGCAAACAAACAACGATGAACCACACAATAAATGAAACTAAAAATTCTCTAGAAGGAATCAATAGCAGAATAACTGAGCCAGAAGAACGAATTAGTGACCTGGAAGATAAAATAGTGGAAATAACTACTGCAGAGCAGAATAAAGAAAAAAGAATGAAACGAATTGAGGACAGTCTAAGAGACCTCATGGACAACATTAAATGCACCAACTTTCAAATTATAGGTGTCTCAGAGGAACAAGAGAAAAAGAAAGGGACTGAGAAAATATTTGAAGATATTATAGTTGAAAACTTCCCTAATATGGGAAAGGAAATAGTTAATCAAATCCAGGAGGCACAGAGAGTCCCATTCAGGATAAATCCAAGGAGAAACACGCCAAGACACATATTAATCAAACTATCCAAGATTAAATACAATAAAAAAATATTAAAAGCAGCAAGGGAAAAAGAAGAAATAGCATACAAGGAAATCCCCATAAGGTTAACAGCTGATATTTCAGCAGAAACTCTGCAAGCCAGAAGGGAGCGGCAGCACATATTTAAAGTGATGAAACGGAAGAAACTACAACCAAGATTACTCTACTCAGATTCGACAGAGAAAGTAAAATCTTTACAGACAAGCAAAAGCTAAGAGAATTCAGCACCACCAAACCAGCTTTACAACAAATGCTAAAGGAACTTCTCTGGGCAGGAAACACAAGACAAGGAAAAGACCTATGATAACAAACCCAAAACAATTAAGAAAATGGTAATAGGAACAAACATATAGATAATTACCTTAAATGTAAATGGATTAAATGCTGCAACCAACAGACATAGACTGGCTGAATGGATGCAAAAATAAGACGCATATATATGCTGTCTACAAGAGACCCACTTCAGACCTAGGGACACATACAGACTGAAAGTGAGGGGATGGAAAAAGATATACCATGCAAATGGAAATCAAAAGAAAGCTGGAGTAGCAATTCTCATATCAGACAAAATAGACTTTAAAATAAAGACTATTACAAAAGACAAAGAAGGACACTACATAATGATCAAGATATCAATCCAAGAAGAAGATATAACAATTGTAAATATTTTTTCACCAAACATAGGAGCACCTCAATACATAAGGCAAATGCTAACAGCAATAAAAGGGGAAATCGACAGTAACACAATCATAGCAGGGGACTTTAACTCTCCACTTTCACCAACGGACAGACCATCCAACAGGAAAATAAATAAGGAAAGCACAAGCCTTAAATGATACATTAAACAAGACGGATTTAATTGATATTTATAGGTCATTCCATCCAAAAACAACATAATACACTTCCTTCTCAAGTGCTCATGGAACATTCTCCAGAATAGATCCTATCTTGGGTTACAAATCAAGCCTTGGTACAATTAAGAAAATTGAAATCATATCAAGTATCCTTTCCGACCACAATGCTATGAGACTAGATATCAATTACAGGAAAAAATCTGCAAAAAATACACATACATGGAGGCTAAACAATACACTACTAAATAACCAAGAGATCACTGAAGAAATCAAAGATGAAATCAAAAATTACGGAGAAACAAATGACAATGAAAACACGATGACCCAAAACCTTTGGGATGCAGCAAATGCAGTTTTAAGAGGGAAGTTTATAGCAATACAATCCTACCCCCCAAAACAAGAAACATCTCAAATAAACAACCTAACCTTACACCTAAAGCAGTTAGAGAGAGAAGAACAAAAAAAAGAAACCCAAAGGTAGCGGAAGGACAGAAATCATAAAGATCAGATCAGAAATAAATGAAAAAGAAATGAAGGAAACAATAGCAAAGATCAATAAAACTAAAAGCTGGTTCTTTGAGAAGATAAACAAAATGGATAAACGATTACCCAGACTCATGAAGGGAGAAGACTCAAATCAATAGAATTAGAAATGAAAAAGGAGAAATAACAACCAACACTGCAGAAATACAAAGGATCATGAGAGATTACTACAAGCAACTCTATGCCAATAAAATGGACAACCTGGAAGAAAAGAACAAATTCTTAGAAAAGCACAGCCTTCCGAGACTGAACCAGGAAGAAATAGAAAATATAAACAGACAAATCACAAGCACTGAAACTGAGACTGCGATTAAAAATCTTCCAACAAACAAAAGCCCAGGACCAAGTGGCTTCATGGGCAAATTCTATCAAACATTTAGAGAAGAGCTAACACCTATCCTTCTCAAACTCTTCCAAAGTATTGCAGAGGGAGGAACACTCCCAAATTCATTCTACGAGGCCACCATCACTCTGGTACCAAAACCAGACAAAGATGTCACAAAGAAAGAAAACTACAGGCCAATATCACTGATGAACATAGATGAAAAAATTCTCAACAAAATACCAGCAAACAGAATCCAACAGCACATTAAAAGGATCATACACCATGATCAAGTGGGGTTTATCCCAGGAATGCAACGATTCTTCAATATACGCAAATCAATCAATGTAATACACCATATTAACAAATTGAAGGAGAAAAACCATATGGTCATCTCAATAGATGCAGAAAAAGCTTTCAACAAAATTCAACACCAATTTATGATAAAAACCCTCCAGAAAGTAAGGGTACAGGGAACTTTCTTCAACATAATAAAGGCCATAACAACAAACCCAGAGCCAACATCGTTCTCAATGGTGAAAAATTGAAACTATTTCCACTAAGATCAGGAACAAGACAAGGTTGCCCACTCTCACCATTATTATTCAACATAGTTTTGGAAGATTCAGCCACAGCAATCAGGGAAGAAAAAGAAATGAAAGGAATCCAAATCAGAAAAGAAGAAGCAAAACTGTCACTGTTTGCGGATGACATGATACTATACCTAGAGAATCAAAAAGAGGCTACCAGAAAAATATTAGAGCTAATAAATGAATTTGGTAAAGTAGCAGGATACAAAATTAATGTACAGAAATATCTTGCTTTCCTATATACTAATGATGAAAAATCTGAAAGAGAAATTAAGGAAACATTCCCATTTACCACTGCAACAAAAAGAATAAAATATCTAGGAATAAACCTACCTAAGGAAACAAAGACTGGTATGCAGAAAACTATAAGACACTGACGAAAGAAATTAAAGATGATACAGACAGATGGAGAGATATACCTTGTTCCTGGATTGGAACAGTCAACGTTGTGAAAATGACTATACTACCCAAAACAATCTACAGAATCAGTGCAATCCCTATCAAACTACCAATGGCAATTTTCACAGAACTAGAACAAAAAGTTTCACATTTTGTATGGAAACACAAAAGACCCCAAATAGTCAAAGCAATTCTTTGAAAGAAAAACGGAGCTGGGGCAATCAGGCTCCTGGACTTCAGACTATACTACAAAGCTACAGTAATCAAGACAGTATGGTACTGGCACAAAAACAGAAATATAGATCAATGGAACAGGATAGAAAGCCCAGAGATAAACTCATGCACATATGGTCACCTTATTTTTGATAAAGGAGGCAAGAATATACAATAGAGAAAAGACAGCCTCTTCAATAAGTGGTGCTGGGAAAACTGGACAGGTACATGTAAAAGAATGAAATTAGAATACCTCCTAACACCATACACAAAAATAAACTCAGAATGGATTAAAGACTTAAATGTAAGGCCAGACACTATAAAGCTCTTAGAGGAAAACATAGGCAGAACATTCTATGACATAAATCACAGCAAGATCCTCTTTGACCCACCTCCTAGAGAAGTGGAAATAAAAACAAAAATAAACAAATGGACCTAATGAAACTTAAAAACTTTTGCACAACAAAGGGATCCATAAAGAAGATGAAAAGATTATCCTTAGATTGGGAGAAAATATTTGCAAATGAAGCAACTGACAAAGGATTAATCTTCAAAATATACAAGCAGCTCATGCAGCTCAATATCAAAAATACAAACAACCCAATCCAAAAATGGGCAGAATACCTAAATAGACTTTTCTCCAAAGAAGATTACAGATTGCCAACAAACACATGAAAGAATGCTCAACGTCACTAATCATTAGAGAAATGCAAATCAAAACTACAATGAGGTATCTGCTCACACTGGTCAGAATGGCCATCATCAAAAAATCTACAAACAATAAATGCTGGAGAGGGTGTGGAGAAAAGGGAACACTCTTGCACTGTTGGTGGGAACGTAAATTGATGCAGCCACTATGGAGAACAGTAGGGAGTTTCCTTAAAAAAACTAAAAATGAACTACCATATGACCCAGCAATCCCAGTACTGGGCATATACCCAGAGAAAACCATAATTCAAAAAGAGTCATGTACCACAATGTTCATTGTAGCTCTATTTACAATAGCCAGGACATGGAAGCAACCCAAGTGTCCACTGACAGATGAATGGATGAAGAAGATGTGGCACATATATACAATGGAATACTACTCAGCCATAAAAAGAAACGAAACTGAGTTATTTGTAGTGAGGTGGATGGACATAGAGTCTGTCATACAGAGTGACGTAAGTCAGAAAGAGAAAAACAAATACTGTATGCTAACACATATATATGGAATCTAAAGAAAGAAAACAAAAATGGTTCTGACGAACCTAGGGGTGGGACAGGAATAAAGACGCAGACGTAGAGAATGGACTTGAGGACATGGGGAGGGGGAAGGGAAAGCTGGGACAAAGTGAGAGAATGGCATGGACTTATATTTACTAACAAATGTAAAATAGATAGAGGGAAGCAGCCGCATAGCACAGGGAGATCAGCTTTGTGCTTTGTGACCACCTGGAGGGGTAGGATAGGGAGGGAGGTAGGGAGACGCAAGAGGGAGGAGATATGGGGATATATGTATATGTATAGCTGATTCATTTTGTTATAAAGCAGAAACTAACACACCATTGTAGATCAATTATACTCCAATAAAGATGTTAAAAAAAAATTAGAAAGGGTTTATGATAGTTGTGGATTTTAAATCTGATATTTAAATCTGATATTTGATCTTTAATTTTGTTAAAGGAGTATTTTAGGTGTGAACCATGATACTTTTTTTTTCCTTTTGCTTAATTCGATCATCCCATAGGTACTAATAGGATATTTGTCTAGGGTGGGAGCTCTCTAAAAATCCTTTTAAATATAAAATCTTTCTCAGTTCAAAGATCTGTCATGTGGCCATTGGGAAGTTAGAATCAACAAAGGAATACCAGTTCCGAAATGTGACTCAAATCCAATAAGCCTTTCTGTTACTGGGCGCTTTCCAGATTCTTGGACAGCAGTACCATAGAAATGAATAACACTTCCACAGGACCCTTAGGCATGCAAAGCTTTTTATTAAAAGAGACAGCTTCTTCACATAGGAGAAGGTGGGAAAAAAACGTGTCAGCTCCCCAAGCAGAAGGGGAAAGATGCTCTTATAACAACAGGGAGGGTTTGTCTCATGATCACTGATTATTTCCTCTAATTGTCAAACTTCTTTGATCAGCAGCAGGTGGCTGTATGGTGGTTTCCAGGAATAAGGAGGTCTTCTGTGAGGGGAAACGTGTGCTTGAGAATTTTATGCAAGAAAGCACAGGAACAGATAAGGTTAAATGTATGGTTGAGCATCTTGTCTTATGGCAACTAGGTGTACTCCTGAGTGTAACGGAGACAAAGTTAGTCTTTTATTCCTGTGAGCCTGGTTTTTGTCTCTGGGACTCAGGCCCCAGGGCCTTTGTTCTTTAGCTGCAAGGCCTGTTTTGCCCAAGGCTGTTCTCCCATCCTTTTCCAAAATAGCTGTCCTCCTGTTCTCCTGTCTCATTTTTATGGCTTAACAATGGATGGAAGAGGTGTCTCCAAAAGAGTACGAAAGAGACACCCACCATTATCCAAAGTCACTCCCAAACGTAGCTGTAAAGAAAGAAACCAAGTCACCATGGGTGGCAAATGCAACTAGAAAGGACATCACTTAGATTTCGACACTCGCATGGGAGCTGGAGACTGTCAGTAGGAAAGTGTCTCAGGCCCACAGTCTGATGGGCCACCTACAGATGCAGGTCTGATAACATGTACACCTGGGTGGTGGAAACCAGGGAGACCATTCTCACTGCATCCAAGCCATGTTCTTAGGTGGCCCCTGGGAGGGAAAGGCTCCATAACATGGGTATTCAAACCAAAAGTCACCCAAGAGTCGTAATACACAAAGAACTGGTTCCTGCCAGGAGCCACGGACTGACTGAACAGGTCTGTTCCTTGCAGAATTACACAGGGTCATGACACAAGTAACAGTCTGCCTTCATTTAAAATTTTGATATTTTGTCACGGAAGCTAAATCTGGCTTCTGTACCCTGACACTGAATTAAATCTTGGAGACAGAGTTTTGGGTGAAGTAGAAAAGGATAGCTTTATTGCTTTGCCAGGCAAAGGGGGCCACAGCAGGCTAGTGTCCTCAGAACTGTGTGTCCCAACTTGGAGGGGCTAGTGAGGAGTTTTATAGGAATGGTGCAAAGGGGGTGTGATCGGCTCTGGACATTCTTCTGATGGGTTGGTGGGGAGGTAAGTGGGAGTCGGCATCATCAACCTCTGGTTCCACCTGGTCTGGGGTCTGTGTGCTTGTGGGCAGCACACAGTTAGCTCCTCCCACCTGGTGTGGGTTTCAGTCTCTGCAAAACAGCTCAGAGATACTGTTATGGATATCCCTTGAGGGGGAACCAGGACCCTGCCCCAAGGCTGTGCTATTGTTTCTTGACTGCTCCTCCCTTGTCTCTGCATCCCCTCCCTTCCCTGATTAACATCTGTTTGCACCTGCCCTTTGGAACTCAGGGAAGGTCATGGAGGCTGAATGAAGCCTATTTCCTTAATCAAAGAAATGGGGGACACAGAAAGGCTTTTGTGCCTAGAAGCCCTACAGGGTTCTGCTTGGTATCATCACCATAAAGGTTTTGCATTAGTTATGATTTTCAAAATGTTGAATTAATACATTATTTATCTTGATTACTGAGTTTTTTTGTTACCTCCTTAAATTTTGTGCCCAAGCTGAGTGCTGTAGGGAAGTAAAATTTTCCCTTCTGCCTTTCTAGTTTCTGTGGCTGGTCTAAAAATTAAATTGACAGAAGAGAGATTAACAGGAGAAGGAGAAAAACAAACCAATTTAAATCATGTATGTATGTACAGGAGCCCACAAAGATATAGACTCAAAAGGCCAATAGACCATTGAGGCTTAAGTGCCATTGAGGAAAGGGACAGGGGTCTGGGGCTTCAAAGCGGGAAGAGATTCCAGAGAAGGTGGGAAGAGAAAATGTTTGAAGAGCAAAAGTAAGTCTCTGACAACTCTGGAGATAGCTCCTCCAGGTGAGACCCCCTTTGTAATTGTAATGTAAATTTCCTTTATAAATGTAGATTTTGGGATTTCCCTGGTGGCATAGTGGTTAAGAATCTGCCTGCCACTGCAGGGTACATGGGTTTGAGCCCTGGTCCGGGAAGATCTCACATGCCGTGGAGCAAAAAAGCCCATGCGCCACAACTACTGAGCCTGTGCTCTACAGCCTGCGAGCCACAACTACTGGGCCCACATGCCACAACTACGGAAGCCCGCGGGCCTAGATCCTGTGGTCCACAATAAGAGAAGCCATGGCAATGAGAAGCCCATGCACCGCAAAGAAGAGTAGCCCCCTCTCGCCGCAACTAGAGAAAGCCCGCACACAGCAACAAAGACCCAATGCAGCCAAAAATAAATAAATAAATAAATAAATTTTTTTAAAATGTAGGTTTCTCTTACAAAAGGGTAACTTCTACTTTCTTTTCAGATTTTCTCCAGCATCTTCAGCTGCTCAAAATAATTCTTATGCCAAAGAAGCATATTTTGGGGTTGCATATTCTGCTCCCCTTCAAAGCCCCCCTTGGCTCACTCTAACCTCAGCCCCCTTACTGAAGATTACACTTCAGCAAAAAGGCACTTGTACCAAGAAGCAAGGAGGGGGGATGCAAGGAGCCATAGTGAGCAAATAAATCATTGGCAAACATGTAAATAAATCTAAAATGTGTCCATTATAAGCACTATAATAATTAGAGTTACTATTTGGAAAGGATTAAAAACAAAGTAGTATTAAAATGCTACACAATAATGACATGAAAGATGGGAAAAGGCTGAAAATTTTAGTGATATTGCTTCACTTTAAATTGCATTTATTAAGTCCAGATTATTTAAGAGTAATCCACTATTAAGAATGAAAATTAAAAACAGTGCAGGAAAAAATGTGTAGTGGGGGTGAAGAGATGAAAATTGATTAACTTAATTAAAGAAAGTAAAGGAAAACAAAGCAGCAAAGGAAACAGATGGAAAATAGAAAATGTAAAATAACATGATGATAGAAATAAATTCAAGGATGATGGACCCCTCTGTGAGGCTCTGTTGTGAGTCACAATTGATCAAGTGCCTTTGCCAGGGATTCTTTGAGAGGTGTATTTGTGTTCTATGACTGAATCACAAGTCATCCCAAACTTAGTAAAAAAGCAACTGGGGGGCTTCCCTTGTGGCACAGTGGTTGAGAATCTGCCTGCTAATGCAGGGGACACGGGTTCGAGCCCTGGTCTGGGAAGATCCCACATGCCGCGGAGCAACTAGGCCCGTGAGCCACAACTACTGAGCCTGTGCGTCTGGAGCCTGTGCTCCGCAACAAGAGAGGCCACGATAGTGAGAGGCCTGCGCACCGCGATGAAGAGTGGCCCCCGCTTGCCGCAACTAGAGAAAGCCCTAGCACAGAAACGAAGACCCAACATAGCAATCAATCAATCAATCAATCAATTAAAAAAAAGAAAAAAAAGCACCTGGGTATCATCTCACTGTCTCTGCAGGCGGGTCAGGAGTCTGGGCAGGGCTTACATGGGTTCTCTGGCGGAAGCCCAGGTGTCAGCCAGAGCCAGAGTCTCATCTGAGGCTCAGGGTCCTTCCAGATCACTGGTTGATGGCAGGGTTCATTTCCTTGTCACTATAGAATGGAAGTCCCCCATTTCTTGCTTGTAGGATGGAGCCTCTCTCAGCTCTAGAGAAGGGGGGGGCGGTCCTCCCACAGGCAGTTCATGGTGTGGTTGTTTGCTTTCTTCCAGTCCTGCAGCTTCACTTTCTTTTAAAGGCTCTCTGATTAGGTCAGCCCCCGCTCCCCCCGCCCCCAGGATCATCTCCCTGTTGACTGATTTACAGCATGTCCACAGTAATGACCTCTGGACATGGACGCAGGTTTTGTCCACACTCAGGAGCAGGGGGTCACACAATGTATGTCTACCATGGATGGGAATCATGTTGGAATCCAACCTACCATTAGTGAGAGCACCAAACCCAAATCTGCCAAAAGATACACAACTGACATCTTTTGGAGATTTCTAATTTTTTCCTGTTGATGAAAAGTGAGACCCTTATGCAGAGAAATTTCCCAGCCTTCCTGATTTTCCACATTGCTGTCAGAGGGAGTGATGCATAAGCTTCAGCCAGCCTGCAGTCCTGGGGGATGACTGGAGACCACAGCTGGTCTACCCACCATCCTGTGGTTGCCCCACCTCCCACTACGTGACCCAATGCACGTACGGGCAGGTGAAGTCTCACGCAGCTAGGTAATCTGTTACTCCGGCTACTAACACCCTGAGTGATGAGAAGCATATATGGGATTGATCGTGGAAGCAACCTACGGGCCCAGTGACAGATGGATGGATAAAGATGTGACATACATACACAATGGAATATTACTCAGCCATAAAAAAGAATGAAATTGGCCATTTGTGACAACATGGATGGACCTGGAAAGTATTATGCTGGTGAAATAAATCAGACAGGGAAAGACAAATACCACGTTTTCACTTATATGTGGAATCTTAAAAATAAATCAAAAGAACTGAATGAATATAACAAAACAGAAACCAACTCACAGATACCGAGAGCTAGTGGATACCAGAGGAGAGAAGGACAGGGAGAGGGGCAAAATAGTTGAAGAGGATTAAGAGGTACAAACTACGATGTGTAAAATAAATGTTACAATGATGTGATGTACGGCACGAGAAATATAGTGAATATTTTATAATAACTTTATATGGATTATAATCTATAAAATATAAAATCACTAAGTAGTACACCTGGAACTAATATAATATTGTAAGTCAACTATACTTTAATCAAAAAAAAAAAGACATACCCAGAAAAAGTGAACACCATCTTCCTGCATGTGGTTCCCTGTACAGTGGGAAGGAGGGACAGGAACGGGGTAGAAGGGAGCCTTCCCCAAATCCTAGCTTTTTTAAAGAGATGACAGAAAAATTGGAAACATGTTAACATTCCCCAAGTCTGAGTGCTAGGTTTTAGTAAGCCTACCATATTATACTTGGTACCTGTCTGCATTTTGGAGTGTTGCTTAACTTGAAATAGAGCAGAGGTAGTACAGCGGGCGGTAGTGGTGGTATAACAGCCCTGCTGAGAATTCCTCCAGCTCTCAGTGGCCCCAGCTTCACAGAGGCGCCTGGGGGACATGGATGCAGATGAGCTGGGAGAGAGGGCAAAGGAACCTTACATGTCACCAGACAGCACTTATTCCAGCATATAATATTCTGAATAGAGAGTGACCAGGAACCTTGGTGCTCCATGGACAATCTCAAAAATATGTTCTATTTATTTCATGCTAAATGTATTTTATTTTTTAATTTTATTTACTTTTTATTGAAGTATCATTGATTTACAGTGATTCAGTTATAAATAAATATTTATATATGTATGCCTATTCGTTTTCAAATTCTTTTCCCTTATAGGTTATTATAAAATATTGAGTACAGTTCCTTGTGCTATCCAGTAGGTCTGTTGTTTGTCTATTTTATATATAGTAGTGAGTATCTGTTTATTCCAAACTCCTAATTTATCCTTCCCCCTGCCTTTCCCGTTTGGTAACCATAAGTTTGTTTTCTATGTCTGTAGAAAAAAAATGTATGTGTGTATCAGCATGTATCAGTACCTCATCCTTTTTAATTACTGGATAGTATTTCATTGAATAGACATACAGTAAGTCCCCTACATACAAGAAATTCCTTTCTGAGAGCACGTTCGTTAAGTCCAATTTGTTTGTAAGTCCAACAAAGTTAGCCTAGGTACCCAACTAACACAATTGGCTATATAGTACTGTACTGTAATAGGTTTATAATACTTTTCATACAAATAATAGACAAAAAACAAACACAAAAAATAAAAAAAAAACGTTTTCAATCTTACCACACAGTACCTTGAAAAGTACAGTGGTACAGTACAACAGCTGGCACACAGGGGCTGGCATCGAGTGAACAGGCAAGAAGAGTTACTGACTGGAGGAGGGAGAGGAGGTGGGAGATGGTAGAGCTGAAGGATGGTCAGCAATAGGAGACGGAGGGCAAGCTGCAGTTTCACTCAGGCCTGACGTTGATGGCACAGGTTCTGGTTCCTTGCTGGATTCAATTCTATCCACCCTCTTGAAAGAACGATCCAGTGATGTCTGGGTAGTAGCTCTTTTTTTCTCGTCATAGTTGACACAGTAGCACTGGATTGCATTCTGAACGGCTGCTGCAACCTTCATGTACAATTCCACATTTGGGTCCTGTGCCTCAAAAACTAACAGTGCCTCCTCAAATAAAGAAAATCCCCTTGCCATTTCCTGCGTCGTGAATCTCTTCTGTTCTTCAGTTACTTCTTCTTCCTCTTGTCTCTCTTCACCCTTTCTCTGGGCCTCCAATTCCATCAGGTCTTCATCAGTAAGCTCCTTGTGTTGCATGGCAAGGAGTTCAATGAAGTTGTCCTCTTGTTGATCTAGCTTGAAATAAAGACACTGTACTACTGTACTCTGTTATACAGTACTGTACAGTAAAGTACACGAAAGCACAACCCCCTGTAGAGGATGCACGCATCTTTGAAAGCTTACAACCTGAAAGTTCGTATGTAGGGGACTTACTGTACTACATTTTCTTTACCCATTCACCAATTGTTGAACATTTGGATTGTTTTAACCTTTTGGCTATTATGAATAATCCTGTTATGAACATTCGCAGGCAATTCTTTGTATGAATATATGCTGTGTTTCACCACTTTACGAAGGTACTTCGGAGTGAAATTGCTGAGTCATCTGGTAAATTACCAAAAAAAAAGAGTATTCTTAAGCTTTCTGCATCTCTGCTTGTTTACAGAGGACCATACTTACTCAAGATTGGAGGCATATTAATTTCCCAAGTATTGTGTCTCAAGTAGTTAAAAAGAGGAATAAAAACTACTCTGCAGTTAATATGGCTCCAGAGCCACTGCTTTAAAGACATTGTGACAGATTTATCATATGTGACAGATTTTAAATTTTCTATGTTAATTTATAACTCTGTTTTAGCAATAGGCATTCATTCCATTATTCTGCAGGATATAATCTACCTGTTCATTTAACATAAAATCATAAACATTTTCAAGCTTGCTATTTATTCTTTTAAATTGCTGCTTAAAATTCCAGTGAATAAACATGATATGCATTTACGTAATCATTCTATTATAGATGAGAATTCATCTCTCTTAAAAATTAAGAAAAAAATCTTCCAATATTATCTTTGTGTAAACAGCTTTCCCATGTTTTTGGACAATTTCCTTAGGAAAGAAACATCCAAATGCAGTTCCTGAGTTAAAATAAATGTGCCTTAATGGTATTTGACCCATTAAGGCCAAATTGCTTTCCAAAGGTCTGTACCAGTTTGTTCCTGCTGCCAGCAGACTGTGAATGTCAGTGTCACCACATCCTTCCAACACAAAGTTACTTTTTCCAAGCATGCCTACTTAGAGTTCTCCTTTTCCTAAATCACAAGAAATCGGTGTAGAAAAATAATCTGAGGTCTCCTGTCTCCTTTTCCTAGAATCTGTATAAAACACACAGCCACCTCTTGTCCTTAGCTCTCGAAAGGGGCACATTTTCTTAGAAAAGTTCAGATTTTTTCTTAGGTAAGTCTTTTCTTTCCCTTTGCTCCATCCTTCTCCCCTCACCAGCTTGCATTCTGAATAGATTTCTATCTCAGATTGAAATCAACTGCTCAGCTACCATCTTATCTTCCCAACCAGATAAATCTTCCCAAAGATCTACTCAAGAAGAAAAGGATGGACTCAGGAAGACAATACCCAGAAGAGCAGTAGTGTCCATTTCCTCTTCAGGATGCTGAGTGGACAGCAGGGCTCGTTGCTTCTTCATGTTTGAGTCCCACATCAGTAATGGCTGCCCAGGAGCCGTGGCAAGTGGTAGGACCCCTCAGCCTCTGATGAAGGTGCCTCATTGATGTGACTTTCAGTGGCCCCAGATCTGTGGCTATTTTTAAAGGCCACACAGCAGTCATGGTGGACTGTCTCGGTGGCTGCTGATGTAGGACAATGTCCAGCCCAGAACAGCCTCTGAGCCAGAGCGTCTGTGCAGTCCAATGGTGGTCCCCAGCATCATCTCAAAGCCCCACTAGGTGGACCCCACCCACAAGCTCTCGGGGGGCCCCTCTCTAGAATTATCAGAAGGCTTAGTTGGACAGCACTCAGTAGGTTACATTCTGCTCACTTAGCAATGTTGCTCCCACCACTTTCCCTGCCCCCACCTGAGCACTGCTGAGGCGGGCAGGGTGCTCTGACTTTCCCTTAGATTGAGGTCAAGGTTCATTCTCAACTAGGCATCACTCCCTTCTGGTTCCACCTGAATATAGCTACCCAGGACAGTCAGAGCCTGGACACATCAGTCAGCAAAAGAGTACACTCAGCATCTTGGAGACCCAGGATTTCCAAGATAAAAAGAAAACAAATTGCTATAATGATCAATACCCAACTTTTAGGTACTTGCAAAATCCAACACCAAGATTAGAGGACAGCTAATGACAGTGGAATCTTAGGATATACTAGAAAAAGGAAAAGAGGAATGTACATTAAGAAACTAATATATTTTGAATACCGTTAAGTGACGGGCAGTGATTATGAAACGTCTTCATAGACATTGTATCTCTTTACACCTAAGGAAGACCCACCCCCTCACTCGGCTCAGGTCCTGTGTCACTACATGTGTGTGGGGTGCCTGACTCAGTTCTCACTGGTCCGTGACAAGCCCGCACGCCAAAGTGAAAAGAGTAATGGGACTTGAAGTCAAGGATGGTGGATCTCAATTAATCAGAACCAAGACCTCAGAGTCAGAGGAAGTTGGTGTGACATCAGCAAAGTCCACGGCTCTACAGCAAAAGCCAGATATCAGTCAAATAAAAAGCTTCATCTAAGGAAGCTAAAAAAGATAAAAGGTAAATGTCAAGCAACCGCTTAGCCCACTTAAATGTTCACCATGTTTGAAACAAAAAGGCATTTTGGACATTACAGACATTCTATGCCTTCACAGCCAATTCAAGTGTTACCTATGAAAAAGCACATGCTCTCTTGTTTCCCCAGGACCTACACATCAGATCCCTATTAATGGCCATAAATAAGCAAGTACATCAGAATACCTGCTCTGTTGCCTTACCAAACTGGAGTTGACCTTCCTTTCTCAATCTCAGTACCTAAAATCTATTTTGTGTGCCATGCAGAGGCAATCCTGGGATCGGTAAACGTCTGTCTTCATCACCTTCTACTTGTGAGGCCTGGAGTTGGGGATCCTTCATATGTGATACTGACAATCTCACAGAAATGGTGGTTTAGAAACCATGAAAGTTAAGAACCTAGAACTTAGCGACACCGAATAAATGGGAGAGCTTGGAGCTGTGGCTTTGCCGAGTCATTCTACTCAGAGGGCCCTCATCTGAGTCCCTTCAAGTATCATAAACTCAGTTTAAAAATGAGGAAACCGAGGTGCAGAGAGGAGAAATTACAGAGCTAACTGGTGAGAACCACAATAGAACAGAACCCGAAACTCATCCTTTTATATTCTGTGATTCCCCTCAGAGCAGGATGCAAATATTGGTGGTTCCTGCCCAGCAAGTAATAGACACTGTGATTTGATTTGATTTTAATTTTTTAGCCATAAGCTATAAAATTGGGAGTTAACAAAAAATAAAAATTGTATTTTATATAATTTTGAGAAAGTTCCTTGTATTCAGTTTTCTCATATAAGAAATGTATTCATTTCTCTCTTAAGCTTTTGTTCAGATTTGTTTTGAGATGATGAAAATATTCTAAGATTGACTCCGGTGATGGTTTCACAAAGCTGTGAACATCACTACATTGTACTGCATGTGAATGACATGTATTATAGCTCAGTAAAGCTGTGAAAAATAAGTAAGGAGTTTGAGGAGATAAAACCCACACTCCTTCCAGCCAAGTGAGAAAAACAGGAGGATCCTATGGTCCTCCCCGCCCAACCCATGTCTTCAGCCTGCCTTTTGTCTGTAGAAAAACTTTAGCCAAAGAATAAGTTTAATTAGAGAAGTGAGAAACTGTAGAAGCAAAGGAAAACTGTCAAACAGGACAAAACAATAATAGTCCAGTTATTAAGCAAAACGAAGAACCTTTAGTTCCTCCTCAAGGGCTACAGATAATATTCTGAGCCATGTCCTGTGAGCTGTCTCGTAGATACTGAAACCCCCAGCAGGTGGAAGAAGTGAACTACATGATGACCAGGCTATAGCCATGACATAAGCTGCCACAATTCTGAGAACTGGCCTCAAATAATTGGGAACAAGCAGACCCTGGAACTGAAGACCAACTGTACTTAAAACAATCAAGATGATGCTGGTCAGACCACCGATGACCAACTTCAAGATGCCTGCCAGAGCTGACTGTGCTGTTTCTGTACGTAGCCCCCTCCCTCTGCCTTTAAAAGCTCTTGCCCACTGGGTATCGGGTGTGTGTGGCCTCTGGACAGGAGTCTGCCCTCTCTACACCACCCTCCACCCCCAGTTGCCAGCCTCCAAAATAAAGCAAACTTTCCTGCACATCAACCTTGCCTCTTTATTGGCTTTTGAGCTGCAAGCAGCCAGACCCCACTTTCGGTAACAGAAGCAAACTACAGCGTGAGCTGGAAATGGAGAAGACTAAATCTAACCTCAGATGGGCCTCCTTCTAGCTGGACAAATGACCTAACCCAGCTGGGCCTCTACGTCATTTAAAATCCAATTAAAAATGGTATGAAGGTGGTAAATAAAGGCATAGATTTTCTTGTGAGTATATGTGAAAATGCCTGGCACTCAAACATTGTCAGTTTTCTTTATTGTTTTTAAAATTCTAAACTATTGGGGACTTAGCTATATTGCTATTTAAAAATGAAACACACTTCCTAAGAATTGGACCCTTGCTATCACTAGGGCACCAAGAAGCCAGAATGTTATACCCAGAAATGCAGGACACACGGAGGATTGTATTTACATCACTCCGTATCTACAGCCCCTCATGGCTTTGGGCAGGAGGAGAACTTGGTCCAGGTCCAGAGAGAATTGCTTTCAAACCCACTGTTTACTTCTGTCTCTTCACTGTCAGGCAAGTAGCTTCATCGCTGAGGCTCCCATGCTTGTTTGTAAAATGCTTGTAACAATACCTAACTTATGGAATGATGTGAGAAGATAAAAGAAGTATTACATAAGTACTGCCTAGCACTGTACTAAATGGCCATCAATACGTGCTTTCTTCCCTCTCAATAAAAATGCCAAAGTTAGTGGTCAGGTATGGGGTACAGAACACTCACAGGTCGATGTGGCAGCGTACAAACCAAGCTGCTTAATGTTGGATTGATTTTGCTTTTCCCCCAGGTGTGTGAGGGCTGATTGGAGGTTCCTGAGCTGAAAGACATCACAGGGATTGGGAAGGAACCGGCTAGGATGTCCATCACCCCTACTGGGTTTTCAGTCTTGTCAAGAGTCTATGTGTAGAGTATGGACTAAATTCAGAAAAGAATTTCCACTGCCATTCCAGGCATCTCTCTCCCTTTGGCTTTACTTTTCTTAAATCCTCGGGGAAAGAAAACATAAAAACTCCCCAAACCCTCGAATCTTTATGTCTTTTACTGAGGGTGCTAAACTGTCTCTTTTCTCCTGTGTAGATATGAAAAAGATATGGTCTTGCCTCTGGTGATATTTGCTCTGTGGGAGAGAGCTGAAATAACACTCAGAACGCAAATAGACTACAAATGACCAGGGCCCTTTGAAAATTGCTCTCTCCGTATTGATTCACTCCAGAAAGAGAGCCTGTTGGCCTGAGTTCAGCCAGCCCTGGACAAACCCAGCTGGGGCTGCAGTCCCCCCACCAGAGGCAGGAACATGCAGAAATTTCAGCTGGCAGTGGCACTTAGCATCGTGCCCACCAGCCAGGCGTGCGGTAACTGTGTCCTCGCCTTTGAAAGGCTTTCTGTTTATTCTGAACATTCTCTCCCATTTTCAAGTGACAAGTTTGGAAAGAAGAATGAGATCATTATCTAATACAGGAGCAGTTATCAGCAAAGATATTAGGACACTGTGATTTGTAACTTTCAAAGCTCTTGACTAAACATTACTGTATGTTAAGCCTCTCATGACCTGTGAGTCCCTCCCCACAGAGGGGGAAACTGAGACTCTGAGACCCTGGGTTGCACAAAGCCCAGCATTGGACAGGATGGAGTCAGGATTTCACCCCCAGTCTCTGATAGCTGCTGAAGATGATCGCACCTCTCCAGCAGAACTGGAAATGCACTAGCTGCCCGTCAATGCAGGGGTGGTGAATAAACTCTGTTAGAGGCACAGTGGAGAACTGTGCAGCCATTTGGAAGCATGAGCTAGAATCTGGCACTGACACAGCAATCTCTTCTGCTTGGGGAAAAAAAGCAATTGATCATACAAGAGGGGGTAGGTATGACTCAATTTCAGTTTGGAAGAATATTTCTTGGTTTTTGCAGGGAGGTATTCAAGGACGCATGCAAAACACCTAAATGAGTATGTGACTCCCTCTGGAGTGAAAGGCATGCCTGCTTTGCGGGGCTGGGGACAGAGATAGAGCAGCTTTCACTTTTTTTTCCAAGTGATAGAGTGATGATACCAAGTCTCTCACGGCCTGTGCTCCAACGTAACCAGCCAATAAGGTCGGAGTTAAGACGCCCGGTAGTTCCTTCCAGTGTGTTCGTTGAGTAGTGATAATAACTTTAAATAAATAAATCTACTATCGTTGGGCCAACAGGGTGCTGAAGGCCCTACTGCCTCCATTACCGCTGCCCTGCCTGGGCGTTGCCACTGTGTGGTTGGCATTAACATGAGCAATAATAACTCTTCTGTATAGATGCACAGGAGAAACACCCACACATCACGGGAGCTGACACCAAGTGGACCCTCCCTTACACCGCACCGGGCGGCCCGGGGGGGCTGTCATCTCACTTCACAATGAGGAATCGGGGGCTCAGCCAAGGAGCTTCCAGAGCCACCCAGCCACTCCGTGGCAGAACCTAAACCTAGACCCAACCCTGTGGTCCACACTCGGGCACAGCCATGGAGATGAGCACACGCAGGAAGGGGGGATATTTAAGGAGAGAAAGACCTCAGCCAGGGTCTCCCTTCTCAGAGCGGAGCATCAGCAGGACCGGAAGGGATGGTGAGCTGCCCCAGCCTCCATCTGTTTACCCTTCTGTCCACTAGAGGCGCTGGTGGCCATAGGCCTGCTTTTAGGTCATCCTGCCTGGGAGCACTTTTACCGGGGAACTTCCCACTTTACAAATCTTAGAAGAAGGCAGAGACCACCTCCCACTTTGGAAGTTCACAATACCAGACAATCCCTTCTCCAAAGCAAAGACAGGTAGCCTGGCATCATCACTCCTGTCACCACCCTGGCTGGGACTAGAAAACCAGTCATTCAAAGGCTCGGATATTGCCTGCCCTGGGGGCAAGCGGTCACAGTGGGAGTGACAGCCTCCCTTTTCCAGGGGCTGCCCTGGAGTTGGCTCTAGAAGCAACATCCTTTGCCCAGCATGTGGGGTGTTGGTGGGGCAAGCAGTAGATTTGGGGCCACGCAGAGGAGAGAGTGGAATATTCGTGAAACTTGATTTGTAACATGATTTTAGACTTTGGGTTTTGGTGTGTGGTCTTCAAACATGGCTCTCCTGGAAAGCCACTTGATATTTTATAATATATTACTCTTTTGCTGAGATTAGGCAAAGCCCGCTGCTGTAATTTACCACCCAGATTAGCTGCTAACTGTACATTTATTGAGTAAATGATAAATAGAAATCCATGGTCAATTGTCAAGTTCTTCTCAGTTTTTCTACCCCTTGTCAAAGTCAAATCAATTGCATATGAACAGAAAACTATATTTATTTCCTTTCTGTGCTCCTATTCCTCAATCAGCAGCAGAAAATAATCTTGAAGCTCCTAGTAATACTGGTCACTGTTTTAAAACTCAGCCTCTTCCCAACACAAATTAAGCCCAATTCATGTATTACCATGCCAGGTACTTTTCTTCACTCCTCCACTTTTCTTTTTATGGCTCCTAATTCCACAGGGTTTTCATATATTTATCACAAGGCAGCAACTGGGAGGGAGAGGGGATTGGCTTAGCTGAATGGGCACAGTTTGGTAGAAAAAAGAAATATTCTCAGTTGTATCTACAGCTCAGCCAGGAGCTGATGTGGAGAGATGCTGAGGTCTGAGTGGGCCCTCATTTCTGATGTTGGCTCTAACATGTTCCATGTTGGGTGGTCTCAGGCACTGAGCTAGGTTCTTCTGGTGTGTGCCATCCTAAGATTGTTTGACCAAACCCCCATCAGCATCTGCTGGGGAAGTCCTCTCACCACCCACCACACATTGCATGTGGCCCATGAGAGGATGGTTCTAATAAGAAGAGCTCCAACCTCATCACCCCAAAGAAGCTGCAGGACCTCATGCACCCAAATTAGCTCCCCAGGAAACAGGCGGAAGTCGTTGGCCCCTCTCTCGGTGGTAGAATTTTACTGTCTCTCTACCCTTCCGTCCTCATCCCCAGGCAGTCCTGATGCTTATCAAACTCCACAGGAGACTTGGGTACCAGTCTTTTCTGCCCAGAATCAAGGCCAAAGTTCCAATGAGATGCTCTGTGTCCTCCTTGCCTCCAGCTTTGCAGGTAGAATCACCTGGGAGTGGGTAGTAGCAACATAAGTCAGTGGTCCTCAAAGTGAAGTCGCCAGACTAGCAGCTTCAGCATCATGTGGACACTTAGAAACACAAAACTTGCACCCCACCCCGACCTACAAAATCAGAAACTCTGAGTGGGAGCCCAGCAGACTCTATTATCACAAGTCCTGTAGGGGATGTGACTGATCCCTGCTAAGCTTGAGAACCACAGTCACAAATCATCACTAACCTGCTTCTCCAGCAGAGATGTGCCTCTGTCATGAAGTCTCTTTTCCAATTCCCACATTGCCTGACTACAAAACGACTTCTGCCCTTTTTGTCTTGGTGATAATTAGGAGAGAATGGCTCCTGCAGTTTGGTACCATTTGAAATTGGCTATGTGGAATATTCAGCACCCGTATGCCTGCATGTGTGTGGGTGTGTGTGCATGTGTGTGTACTTACACACCCACATATGCGTCACACAGGGCCAGAAAGGATAGGGAAGCAACACTTATCATCTCACACTCTTGCCATGAGCTAACCTTCTCCATCTCATCCAGTTACATCTTGTTAATCACACCTAAGAAATCCTGTCTCCCAACCTGACCCAGGTCCATGACGTGTATCCTCTGACAGTACCTGGATTCTCAGGAAGCTGTCTGAGCGCCAGGAGATCCCCTGAGGAAGTTCTGGGACCTGAGCAGAGCCCCTTCTACTTTTCTCTCCAGTAGTCTTGTGGGATCTGTCCTCTCCTTCCTATTTCAGAATCAGGGATATGAGTAGGAACAGGGGTCAAGGAGGGAAAAGGGTGACAGTGACAAAGGCTCCTCTGCATCTTTTTCAGGCAGGTCTTCTAGGGGCAACTTCCAAACCTGGTGGGGAAGGGAGTGTTGGCCTCTGAGGGGCAGGTCATGGGGCACAAGGAAGTGGTGGCCTGGATGTATCTCATGATGAGATTCAGGACACTTGAAAGTGGGCAGAACTTATGTTAAATCCATTAAAGGAGGAAAACAGGACTTAGATGTGTGTAGGTGGTGTGGGGAGCAGCTGGCACAAGTCACCAAAGTCCTCAAGGTTGATGTGTCATCTGATAAACACCCCTGGCCCCGCCCCCAGTGTTCTGTGCACACCCAAGATGAATTTAAATTGCAACGAGACAATATATGGAAACAGAGAAAGTTGAAATAAGCCATTTGGAACTCATAGCTGCACAAAGTCATTGTGCCTGGAAAGTACAGAGAAAAACAATTGGGATCATTTCAGGCTTTGAAAACTTATAATTACAGGTGAGTGGCTATTATGTTATTGGAGCAGCCATTATAACTGAAAGGTACAATTTGAGATAATATATGTGAGGACATTAATACACCATCAGATTTTTACAGCATGAGCATCATGATGCATCCAATTTCAAATTAGAGGTTACCTACCTGGGTTTTTTTTTTTTTTTCTCCATTCTTTGCCTCTATTTTTAAACAGAGCATTCATGTGAACTAATGGCATCATTTCTCTCCCCCAAAAAAATCACAATAATTTTTGGTTGTGCATTTTTCATTACCATTTAAAAGTCTCCAGATCTTGGGACTTCCCTGGTGGTGCAGTGGTTAAGAATCCACCTGCCAGTGCAGGGGACACAGGTTCGAGCCCTGCTCCAGGAAGGTGCCACATGCTGCAGAGCAACTAAGGCCATGTGCCACAACTACTGAGCCTGCGCTCTAGAGCCTGCAAGCCACAACTACTGAAACCCATGCACCTAGAGCCCGTGCTCCACAACAAGAGAAGCCACCGCAATGAGAAGCCCGCCCACCGCAATGAGGAGTGGCCCCCTCTCATGCAACTACAGAAAGCCCGCGTGCAGCAGTGAAGACCCAATGCAGCCATAAATAAATAAATAAATAAAATATTTTTTAAAAAGTCTCCGGATCTTGAACATTTTAGGAAAATAACAAAAATCAAAATCACCCAACAGTACATTCTCCATGTGACTATCACCTTTAAGTTACTTCTGCTACTTAAGCAGAGCTATGGCACGGCTAATCCAGATGGAGGGCAAGATAGAAATCATCTTTATTTATACTTAGAGTTTACATTTAGATGGAAATGCATTTGGTGCTTTGGAGGCCTCTGGATTCTGGATGAAGAGACTCAACAAGCACTACAACAGAGTGAGAAACATGAGTCAAACAGAAGGACCGATGGGATTCTGCCCTGGACTCTTAAGACCTTGTTGCTAGGCAGCATCCTTGATATCCCTGAGCCTTGGTTCTCCCCTGAGTCACGTCTATAGTGTGACTGTCCTGAGGATGATAGTGGTGGACTGTCTACAGGATAGGCACACAGGTGAAGGGCCAGGAGGGACCTCTAAGACACCTGTAGGTCCTTTTGGACACATTCTCCTGGCAAGCGCTAGGCTGTGGCTGTCTCAGTGAAGATCCAGGGAAGATCCCAGCATCGGGTCCCATGAGTAAACTCCCTTTGCCATTCCTACAGGCATCTGGTGCCTTTCTGTCCAATCTCAACCACCCTAGAATCCCTGGCTACAGGGTTACCTGTCCACTTGTGGGAAAAACTGAAAAATTAAAACTAGGAAACCAAGTGCTTACTTTGAGGCTGAGTGAATCACATGTCCATTGGCCAGGTACCCATACCCTTGGCAGGTTTGCATCCCAGGTCACTGTGATAAAATCTAGCTCTGCTCAGTGCTTGGCTTGTTGTAAGTTCTTGATATGTTAGCTTCACATTTCATAAGATTGCAAACGTACCCCCCTCTCCAACTTGCCCTGTCAACATCCCATTCAAAACAGCATGTGAACTTTCATGATTATGCAAACACTGGCCTGAATAAAGCGATCTTTTACTTCTGCATTTATTTTTCCTGTTTTCTTGGGTTGATTGAAGTACCAATTTGCCCTAGATTTAGCTGAGAGACTATCATCCATGAACTAACCAGGCTTTCTTTAGAGGCTTTCCAGAGAGACTGATTGGTGATATGTTGTTGGAAAGGGTAAAAGAGACTTGTGGTGACAACAGATTTCATCACATAAGCCACAGTGACAGGAAACTGGTCTAAACAAAAGCAGAGAGAGGTTTGAGAGTAGCACTAATTATGGATGATTAAGGATTAAAATGGCCTTTTGTCAATACATTGTGTTTTCTGTATTAAATTAAATAAAAAGCCCCAATTTGATTTATGATCATCTAAATTTTCTATCTGTGAAAATTGTCTCATGCCCAGATATATAATATATTTCTGAAAATAGTATTAAAATTATATTGTGCATAGTTTTCTTGAATTATATCAAATGTCTGCAGCGTGGAAGGCGTTTTCCCATGAGAGATGAACAACTTAAGCATATCCATATATGAAAATCAAAGTCAGAGACAAAGAGAGCCTAAAAAATGACCTACAAAACCCTATCAGATTTTATTTTCAATACTGGCCACAGAGAAAGGGAGACACATTGGAGACACACATCAGTCGGCATGTTTGTTATTTGACGTAAGGATTTGTTTTGTGAAATATTCAATCAAATCTTTATCTCAAAATAGTTGTGTATTGTGTAGAAAGCATAGATTTCAAAACAAAAACGTTATAGCTCCCCTACAATGTGATACAACTGCTCATATTCAATATGAAGCCATAACCTGGAAGGAAATAAATGTCCTGAACTAGTTATTAACCTTCTTCTGTGTATATGGTAAGTGACACACTCAGTGAGAAATAGGATGTTTGTGCCGGTAGTGTGGGTTCTGCTATTGTGGTCCAGGTGCCCAGTTATTCATCCAAGTATCTTAAGCACCTTCTTTGTGTCAAGTACTGTGAAATAGGGGCTATGATGTTCCCTATTAATTCCCTATTAATTTAATGTTTCAACTCAACTGGCCAAATGGTGCCCAGGTTAAACATGATTTCCGGATGAGATTAGCATTTGAATCTGTGGACTCAGTAAAGTGGTTGGCCCTCCCCAGTATGGGGAAGCATCATCCAATCCACTGAGGGCCTGAATAGAACAAGAGGTGGAGGAAGGAAGAATTCACCCTTTTTCCTGCCTCACAGCTCAAGTCGGAGCTTCTCAACTCATCTGGGATTTACACCACTGGCTCCCCTGGTTCTCAGGCCTCTGGACTCAGACAACATTACACCACTGGCTTTCCTGGGTGTCCAGCTTGCCGACAGCAGATCATGTGGTTCTCAGAGTCCAGAATCCTGTAAGTCGATGTATTTATCGCTCACTCAAACTTGCTCACTCCTGGATGAAAGAATTCCTTAACTAGTGTAAATAATTAAATGAGGTGGTTCGACTAACCCTAAAAATTTAAAACATGTGTTGATGGATAATAAAGGTATAAACCAAAAACACAATCTTCTTTGCAACCAAGAAACTTATTCTTTTCCTAACATATATATTCAAGATGAGAAAATTTTGCTCTCAAAGCCATTAAAAGGGAGAGTCAGTTTTCTAGTCACAGTTGTGTAAAAATAGCCTATAGAAGAGGCAAAATCGCTCACGAGGTCACACAGTTGCAATTCATATACTCTTGAAACGTGGACATACATTTACACGTAGCATTCCATTTTCAGAACACATTTAATAAGCAATATGGTAAAGTTACAGAAATATTTTCAAAGCATGTGCACTCATCGTGTACAAATAACTACGGTGCAAATTAGCTGAATTATTCATTGAAGTACAGTGCTAAATAACATTATCTAGACTTGAATGCCTTGCAGGTTTATTTCATTTTTCAAAAACTGTAATTGACAGTTCCTTATGATGCCTGAGTTTACACTAAATCCATGTCTATAGCATGCTAAAGCATTTGTGGGAAAAGGAAACCATTTAGCTGGTCACCCCCCATGTTTCTCTACACAAAACCAAATGCATCTGAATGAAGACTTTGGGCAAAACAGCCAGCTGATTGACTACAGTGTCAAGGTGAAACCTGGGAAACAAGATCCTTTTTTTAAACAATTGAAGTATAGTTTATTTACAATATTGTGTTAGTTTCAGGTATACAGCACGGTGATTCAGAATATATATATCTATGCTTTTTCACATTCTTTCCTCTTATAGGTTATTACAAAATATTGATTGCAGGATCCATTCTTGACAGTTTTATAGAAGATAAGTCAAATCCTTTGTTTTCATATGTGGGGAAATAAAAGACCAAGAAGACGTTCAACTTACTCTGATGGCATCTCTGATGCTTGGGAAAGCCAGGTAAGCGTACAGCAGATACTGTGTTCTTACCTGTACACATCACCACCCTCTGTTTGCCTCAGGGCTTCTTTGTAGAAGGAAAACCAGTGGTTTGCGACAGGAAATGTCTTCAAAGTGAAATTAGGTCCTCCTTCAAAAATATCACAGAAAGCTCCCTGCAACTAGTGTTTCCTGTGTTTCAAGAGAAGCATCCAGCTAAAGATGCATTTGATGGGGTGATACCACCGTGCTGTGGGCACATTTCTCATTCCAATCTCTTCATGTGTGAGATTTGGGTAGTGTGTTCACACACAGCCAGCCCTGACACCTTCCTCCCCACCCTCATGCTGGGATTGAGGGGCTATAGGACCCAGCAAAGGTGTTCGGAGAAGAATCTGGATTGAACTGGAGTGAGGTATATTGTCCTTAAAGACGGCCTCCAACAACTGCTCCCTGGCCTGTGTGTGTGAGCTCTTCCCCTTCCCTTGAACCTGGTGGACTTATGACTTGACACTGTGCCAGCTTTAGGGTTAGCCCTTAATATGCCTGGTGGCTTTCACTTTTACTCTCCTGTGTCCCAGTCTCCAGACTCTAAGGAGGCAAGTAGAGGCTGTTGGAGAGGCGTCTTAAGCAGTACCAACTGCTGAATGTATGAGTGAGGTCTTTTGGAAAGTTCCAGACCAGCTGAGCCTCCAGCTGACTATGAAGGCAGGAGCAACTCCCACCCCCAAAACCAGGGGGACCAGAGGGACTGCTGAGCTTGGAATTACAAGAAATGATAAACTGATATTGCTTTAATCCACTAAATGTAACATTTATTGTGGGTGATCTTTACTTTGGGGTTTCTTATTCAGAATTGCTATGCCACGTGAAAGACAGGGTTTCTCCTTACAACTAGGTCGTAAGCATTCTGAGACAGAGTAAGGAAAGGTTGTTCCCTGGAAACTAGGACATCCTCCCATGTAGATAAGGTAGGTGAAGGACACTTTAGGGGAAAATGGGGAGAACAGAAGAGAAAAGCCTTGTGAAATATTATCAATATTATTGGCATGCCTCACAGGGCTGCAGATCATCAAATCACAGCTCCAGCTCCTCACCATCCCACACTAGGAAGTTACTAGCATGGGTGCCAAAATTTGTTGAGTGCATTTTTTGGAATTTGATTCCCCAAGGAGTATGAGAAAATTGAGAGTGTGTGTATCAATATTAACTACATGAAGAACCCAGTCCTGCATCCCTCTGTCATCTTGTTTCCCTTGACCAGTTCTAAGAGAAAGGGCTGGAGAGGGTGTAGCGCCCTTCACGCCAGGCAACGAAGCAAGACTGTCATGCACACTTATGCCAGTGCCACTCGTCCCCAGCAGATAATATATGTCACGGCTCCAATGATGTTTCCTTCCTCAATGGTGTCCTTTCAGAGCTCATTGGTTATATAGCAGGCCAAATTCTACAAAGGCTACTTATGCAAGTGTCAGAGAGCTAGAGATGGTATTGAAATGTGATCTATATCAAACTTAACGTTCCATTTCAGAGCAATTTTAAGTGGGAAAACTATATGCCCGTGGTCCCAATGATCTTGAACTCTCAGTTATCCTATAATGTGACAGTCTTTTCTAATCAGTGAGCAATGAGCAGATAAACCTATAAAATATGAACCTCAGAGGCTGTCAGAACTAAACCTGGCCCCCCATTGACACAGTGACCAAAAGAAGCACAGTGACCAAAGGAAGTCCTTCATCTGGGAAACATACACACCACATCAAAGAAGCTTTGAGCAGAGGAGGAAACAGGACTGAGGTTCAGTATTTGATTCTTTAAGCTTTTATTTAATGTTTCCATTGTGCTGTGTGTGTGTGTGTGTGTGTGTGTGTAAGACTGGCAATGAGAATTCTATTGAAGGAGACTGTCTTTGTCTTTGAAACTCTCACCAACTGGAATTGGGCCTGATGATTTAAGCAGCTAAAAATGAAAGACTATGTCAAATTCTATATAAATTCAGAAAACATATTTTCCAATTATATGACCAGCTTGGTTCTAGCACTGGGAATTTAAAAAGAGTCTAAAAGATATGGACATTTTAAACGTTTACAACACAGTGTGATATATGCTTATCCCAGGCAGACACACAATGCTACCGAAGCACAGGGAGAGACTGCTGTAGAAGTTCAAGAAGTTTTCCTTGAGGAAAAAATACTCATTCTGGGTTTTCAAAGAAGATTTGGAATTGGTGAAAAGAGAATGAAGAAAGGATATATGGTGTAGAGACAACAGTGGATGAAAAGGCATGTAGCACACAAAGATTCCTCATGGCTGTTGTATAGAATGAGCTTAGGAATAGCAGAATATGAGTCTCAGATTACAGATTGTTATGAGGTTGAATGAAAAGGACTTGAGTGCCATACTAAAGAGTTTAAAGTTTATGAAAAAAGCAATAGGGAGAATAAACCAGCTAGGTCTAACACATACAGAATTCTAACCAACAACTGGATAAATACACATTCTTCTCATCTGCACATGGGACATTCTCCAGGATAGACTTATATTAGGCCATAAATTACATCTCAGTATATTAAAATAGAAAGATATCATACAAAGCAACTTCTCTGACTGCAATAGGATAGCTAGAAATCAATAACAGAAGGAAAACTGGAAAATTCACAAATTTGTGGAAAATGAACAAAACAACCAGTGAGTCAAAGAAGAAATCAGAAGGGAAATTAGAAAATTTCTTGAGATAATGAAGTAAAAATGAAAACACAACATGTCATAACTTATAGAAAGCAGAAAAATCAGTGCTAAGGGGAAGATTTATAACTGTAAATGCTTACATTAAAAAAGAAGAAAGATCTAAAATCAGTAACCTAACTTCACAACTTAAGGAACTAGAAGAAGAAAAACAAACTACACCCAAAGCCAACAGAGGAAAAAATAATAAAGATTAAAACAGAGAGGTGTGGAATAGAGACTAGAAACACAGTACAGGAAATCAACCAAACCAAATGTTGGTCCTTTGAAAAAAGTCAATAAAACGGACTAACTTTCAGCTTGATTGACTAAGAAAAACAGAGAGAAGACTCAAATTACTAAAAATCAGAAATGAAAGTGGGGACATTACCAATGCTACAGAAAAAAAAAAAAAAGATTATACGAGGACACTATGAACAGCTGTACACCAACAAATTGGATAACCCATATGAAATGGACAAATTTCTAGACACAAAACCTACCAAGACTGAATCATGAAGAAATAGAAATCCAGAATAGAGTCATAACTAGTGAAGAGATTGATTCAGTAATCAAAAATCTCCCAATAAAGAGTCCTGGATCTGATAGCTTCACTAGGGAATTCTACCAAATATTTTTTTTAAAACACCATTTTTTTCAAACTTTTCCAAAAAAATGAGAGGAAGAAATGCTTCTTAACTCATGCTATGAGCATTGCCTTGATACAAAGCCAGACAAAAACACCACCAAAAAAGAAAACTGCAGACAAATATCCTTTATAAACATTGATGCAAAAATCCTCAACAGGGGTTTCCCTGGAGGCGCAGTGGTTGAGAATCTGCCTGCCAATGCAGGGGACATGGGTTTGAGCCCTGGTCTGGGAGGATCCCACATGCCGTGGAGCGACTGGGCCCGTGAGCCACAACTACTGAACCTGCGCGTCTGAAGCCTGTGCTCCGCAACAAGAGAGGCCGCGATAGTGAGAGGCTTGCGCACCGTGATGAAGAGTGGCCCCTGCTCGCAGCAACTAGAGAAAGTCCTCGCACAGAAACGAAGACCCAACACAGCCAAAAATAAATAAATAAATTTAAAAAAAAATCCTCAACAAAATACTGGTACACTAAATTCGTCATCATATAAAAAAGATTATATACCATGATTAAGTGGTAACTATTCTTGGAATGTGAGGATGGTCTAGCATATGAAAATTGATTAATGTATTGATAATACACCACATTAACAGAATTAATGAAAAAAACTGCATGATCCTCTCAATTGATGCAGAAAAAGCATTTGACAAAATTCAACACTCTTTCATGATAAAACATTCAGCAAACTAAGAATAGAAGGAAACTACCCCAGTACAACAAAACTAGATATAAAAAACTCACAGCAAACATCATACTCAAAGGTGCAATACTGAAAGCTTTTCCAATAAGATCAAAGAAAGGCAAATATGCCACATTAACCACTTCTAGTCAAGATGGTACTGGAAGTTCTAGCCAGAGCAATTAATTAATAAAAATAAAGAAAAAGTATCCAAATTGGAAAGGATGACATCATATTATATGTAGAAAACCCTGAATATTACACATGCACATACACGCAGTATGTTAGAACTAATAAACAAATTCAACAAAGTAGCAGAATACAAAATCAGCACATAAAAATCAGTTGGATTTCTATATACTAATGATAACAGTCTGAAGAAGAAATTAAGAAAACTATTCCATTTACAATAGCATCCAAAAATTTAAAACTTTGGAATTAATCAAGGAGGCAAAAACTTTTACAATGAAAACTGCAAAGAAAGATTTTGCTGAAAGAACTTGTAGAAGACATAAATGAAAAGATATCCATGTTCATGGATTAAAATACTTAACATTAATTCATCAACTTACCTAAATTGATCCACAAATTCATGCAACCTCTATCAAAATCCCCATGATATTTGTACATAATTAGAATATTCATTCTGGAATGTATATGGAATATCAAGGTATCCCAAATAGCCAAAACAATCTTGAAAAAGAATAACAAAGTTGGAAGGCTCACACTCCCTGGTTTCAAAACTTACTGCAAAGCTATAGTAATGAAAACATTATGGTGCTGGCATAAAGACAAACACATACACCTATAATACAGAATTGAGAGCCCAGAAATAAATCTTCAATTATATAGTCAAATTATTTTCAATAAGGATGCTAAGACTATTCAATGGAGAAAAGAGAGTCTTTACACCAACTGATGCTAGGAAAACTGGGTATCCACCTGCAAAAGAATGAATTTGAATATTGTCTTAGTCTGTTAGAACTGTTATAACAAAATACCATAAACTGGTGGCTTATAAACAAGAAACATTTGTTTCTCATGGTTCTGAGGCTGGGAAATCCTAGATCAAGGTGTCTGGTGAGAGCCCATTACCTTATGACCATCTTTTCTCTGTAAACTCAGATGACAGAGAAACAAGCTCACTCTCTGGAGTCTCTTTTATAAGGGCACTAATCTCAATCATGAGGACTCTGGCTTTATGACCTAATCACCTTCCAAAGGTCCCATGTCCTAATACAATTACTTTGGGGTTAAGATTTCAATATACAATTTTTGGGGAAACACAAACTTTCAGCGTATAGCACATCTTTACCTAACACCATACATAAAAATTAACCAAAAATAGATCAAAGACCTAAAGGCAAGAGCTACAACAATAAAGTTGTTAGAACAATGCTTCATGACATGGAATCTGTCCGTGATTTGTTGGATATTACACTAAAGGCACAAGCAATAAAAAAAAAAAAAAAAATAGACTAATTGTACCTCATCAAAATTAAAAACTTCTGTGCATCCAAAGACACTATTAATAGAATAAAAAGGCAGTCCACTAGATGGGAGGAAATATTCACAAATCATATGTCTGATAAGGCATTAATATCCAGAATATATAGAGAACTCCTAAAAATCAACACCATCTGATTTAAAAATGGGCAAAGGATTTATATAGACATTTGTCCAAAGAAGATATACAAATGCCCAAGAGGCATGAAAAAAGATGCTTAACATCACTAATTGTTAGGGAAACATAAATCAAAACCACAATGAAATAACACTTCACACCCATTATGATAGCTACTATCAAGAAAAAAGAAAGAAAAGAAAATTACAAGTGTTGGCTGTTGACAAGGATATAGAGAAATTGGAACCCTGTGCACTGTTGTTGTGAGTGTAAAATGGTGCAACTGCTATGGAAAACAGTGTAGAGTTTCCTAAAAAATTAACCATAGAATTACCATATGGCCCAGAAATTGTGCTTCTGGGTAAATACCCAAAATAATTGAAAGCAGGGTCTCAAAAATATATTTGTACACTCATGTTCATAGCAGCATTATTCACAATAGCTGTAATGTGGAAGCAACCCAGTGCCCATTGATGGATGAATTGATAAACAAAATGTGGTATATCTGTACAATGGAATATTTTCAACCTTGAAAAGAAAGTACATTCTAACATATACTACAACCTGGATGAAACTTGAGGATATTATGCTAAGTGAAATAAATCAGTAAGAAAATGACAAACACTGCATGATGCTACTTACATATGACTACCTAAAGTAGTCTTATCCATAGATACATAAAGTAGAATGGTGGTTCCCAGGTATTGAGAGGAGAGGGGAATAAGGAGTTATTGTTTAATGAGTAGTTTTGGTTTTGAACGATGGGTTCTGGAGATGGATGGTGGTTATGATTGCACAATATAAATGTACTTAATACCACTCACTGAACTGTACACTTAAAAATGGTTAAGATGGTAAATTTTATGTTACATGCATTTTATCACACTAAAAATGTGTTATTAAAGGAAAAAAAGCAATGAGGGAGAAATGGACAATTTTTAAGCAAAGCATGAGATGACTTTTTTTCTGTAGTTTAGGAAGATCATTTTGCCAGCAGCGTGGAGAACAGATTAAAAGAAAGTAAAACAGAAAATATTGAGAGAAGGCATAAAGACCTGAACTAGGACCATGTTTCTTGTGAGAGAGAAGAGGTGAGGTTTCTTGTGAGGTAACACTCAAAGGACTCTTGTGTGAGATAAATGGCAGGAAATGGTGAGCAATTTGAGAGATAAGATATGGGAAGAAGTACATGGAAAGTCTTAGGATCTGGCCTGGTAACTTTTCCAAGGTGGAGAAGATAGAAAAAGGAGCCGATGAGGAGGACGTAGAGTCCAGGGTTTGATGTGAGTGTGATGAGATATCACCCACATGGAGTTCTCCAGTGCAACACCAAATATGGGCATGTAAGTCTCATGCTCAGAAATGTCTCAGCTTGAAAAGGGACCCTCCTACACTGTTGGTGGGAATGTAAATTGGTGCAGTCACTGTGGAGAATAGTATAGAGGGTCCTTAAAAAAACCAAAATAGAGCTACCATATGATCCTGCAATATCACTCCTGGGTATATATCCAGACAGAACTCTAATTTAAAAAGATACATGCACCCCTATGTTCATAGCAGCAATATTCACAATAGCCAAGACATGGAAACAACCTAAATGTCCATCGACAGAGGCATGTATAGAAGATGTGAGATAGATACACACACACACACACACACACACACACACACACAATGGAATACTACTCAGCCATAAAAAAAGAATGAAATAATGTCATTTGCAGCAACATGGATGGACCTAGAGATTATCATGCTAAGTGAAGTAAGCCAAACAAAGACAGACAAATATCATATAATATTTATATGTGGAATCTAAAAATATAATACAAATGAACTTATTTACAAAACAGAAATAAACTCACAGACATAGAAAACAAACTTATGGTTACCCAAGGGGAAAGTCAGGGGGAGGGATACATTAGGAGTTTGGGATTAACATATACATACTACTGTATATAAAATAGATAAACAGCAAGGACTTACTGTATAGCACAGGAGACTATATTCAATATCTTGTAATAAAAATGAACAAGAATTTGAAAAAGAATATATATTCTTTTTATATGTATTTATGTATTCATATACAGAGAGAGATGTGTGTGTGTGTGTGTGTATATATATATATACATATATATATATATATATATATATAACTGAATTACTTTGGTGTGTACCTGAAACTACCACAACATTGTAAATCAACTATACTTCAATTTTAAAAAAAAGAAACATCTCAGCTTGAAATATATATTTGAGAATTCTGAATATGTAGATAGTAAAGATCTGAACACGAGAAAAATAGCCCACAGAGGTTCCATGACTTACCCTAGATGGTCCACAGAAGCCAAAAGGACGATGTCATCTGCTGGATATACAAATCCCTAATAAAACTTTTCTTATATATTCACTTGAATTAAATCTTTGATTTGATTTGATTAGTCATTAGACTAATCTTTTTCTAAAAATTATTTTTAGTACAACAAATCTACAAGTTACAGTAGTTTGGAATAAGAAAACAAATCTTCTGAAGGGGCAAGAGCTGTAACCTCAATTTTACAAAGAAAATATCCTATTAACCTCTGTGGATATCACATGCTTGGATAGAACAATGATCACACTGCACATACCCTTAGGAGACATAGACCTGGGTAATTTTCCTGTGTCCAGAATCTAATAGCTATAACCTTCACTTATTGGGAACATCTAATTCTATTTAAAAAGTGAGAACTGATAGAATCTTAGCTGTATCTATGATGAGGCATTTGGTACTGGAGGCGGAGTTATTATGGGATACATTTCCCAGCTAAAGTGTTGATTCCTAGATTTCAGAGCAAGATTTGGTGTGTTTCTCTCAGCAGAACCTCATGTTGTAAGCAGAACAAATGCTTATGAATGCTGCTAACAGTGGGAAATATTTATTGTTGAACACTTTGGGAAGGTGGTGGTTTTCTTGTTTGCAAAGGAGTTAACCACTGAGTAGCTGATAAATATTCTTGGAATCAAACCGGCAGAAGGGAAGTAAATAAGATACACCCACAGCACCATGGTCAGTTCAGGACTCCACGGTTTACAGAGGACCATGCCAGCAGGGGGAAGGAATCACCGCTGAGTCTGGGGATGCAGAAATTGGCAGGTCACGTCAGCGAATACTGTAGGGGCATTCACCTCTGCCCTTAGCCGGGATTTCATCCAGGGATAAATACTGTGTTGATGATGTATTCCCAGAGAGAAGACCAGGGTGCAGGTGTCCAGAGGAAAGGTCGGCAGAACATGGAATGGAATTGGCTCAAGGTCTTTGCATATATGTATTTAAAGAGCAGTTATATGGAAGTACAGGAAGGAACACATTTTCATTTACCCTGAGGCAGAGTTTGAAGGCCAGGCATCCTGCAGGTGAACTAATTGCCTTTTGGAGCAGTGACCACCTTTTCAAGACCACTTGAAGTCCAGCAGAGAAGCCTGTGAGCAGACAGGATCTTATTAAGTGTTTGCATGACTCCCATAGGAAAGAACCCAACCCTGCATTCCACGGACATCTTTGGCAAGATTATGTCAACAAAATAATGTATCCTGTACTGAGACTTTTTAAAACAGCTTTTAAAACCTATGATTTGATTTTTAAAAAGTCAGCACTTACGGTGGAAGATGATTTAGTGGTTGCAATCAACAAATATTGAAAAACAAGGATTCTAATTATTTTTTTCTGATCTCAAATTTCCTGTTTCCCTCAAGGAAATGATCACACATAGTATTTTATGAGCAATATTGCAGTGGAATCATAGAACTACTACAATTACAGTTCTTTTATCTCTATGTGACCTGAGGTGTAGGTCTCTTAACCTCATTTGAAATTAGGGGATAATTTTCATGACTTGCCTAGTATTTTAAAAACTAAGAGCTATACAAATAAAAATTATTATTTTAAAGTGTGAAATGATAGGTGTAAAATAAATGATTTTTCCCCTTTAGTATGCATGGCATTGGAAAAAATATATTTGAGACCCTTGTAAAGAAGTGCATAATTTAAGTGAATGCACATGCTGCTGACTACAGAGATTTTTACCATCACAGATTTTGGAGCTCCAAAAGGCCAAGAAAACAATGTTTTCAAATAGTTGCACTAATTAAAATTCTTACTAGAGAATCTGGATCAGTTTGCACTTTTCTTTTTCAAAGAATGACAGATACAGTATATAAAACTTCAGTGGGGAAAAAAAAAGTGGTTTCTTTAAGAAGAATTGGGACTTTTAAATGAATGGAACCCAGCCTGGAAATATACAGGGGTTTAATTGGAATCTGTGAGTCAATTACTCAGTGGCTGTCCAGGATTTACAAACAAGATTAAACTTGGAACTGTATGGGAAGCAAAAATTTCCACCCCAAAATGTCTCTTTGGCATGTGGATTATTTCAAGCTGAAAACAATCAAGGTCCAAAAGATTCAGAAAGAAATGTTCACCTTCCCCCCATCTGCCTAAAGAATGTAGATAGAAGACCTGGTCCAGGAAGGAGGCTGTCACCATAGATAATCATTAGTATGAACTGGGTGTGTAGACAGGGAGGAACCTGGCAAGGGTCCATTTTTTTAAAATTCCTTTCTATGTCTCATTGTCTCTGCAAGCCCAGCAGACATTTTTTTTTTAATCTCCATGTGAATTACCTTCCTTACCTTTGAAGTCCCAAACCACTACCCCCAACATCTTCCTTTGTTTTTAGCTGAAGATGATATTTGAGGTGAGGGCTTCATCCATTTTGGTGAGTTACTAAGTTTTCCTAGCTCTCTCCCATGTATACGTGTTATTAAACTTTTGTTTGATTTTATCCTATTAATCTGTCTCATGTCAGTTTAACTCTTAGACCAGGCAGAAGAACCTAAAAGGGTAGAGGAAAAGTTTTCTCCCTGGCAAAACCAAAGCCAGGCAACACAAACCAGGGCCATTACGTTTATCTTGGCTGAAATTTAGCATAACGGGAAAAGATATAATCCCGAAGGCTCCTTGTGGAAAATAAAGCCATGGTAGGGGAGGAGTTACAAAGGAGAACTCATTCACACTCAGATTCTAAGAAAAGAACTAAGAAAGCAACCCAAGCACAGGCAGTAAAAAGGTACTAGCTGGAGGCAGTGAGAGTATGCAGAATATTTCAGGGTAATTAAGACAGAGTCAGGGAGAAAACTGGAGGGATAGATGGGAGTCAGGTGGTGAGGCTCTTCTATAATAATAATAATAACAACAGTAATAATAAAGTCCAGTGTTTACATGAATAGAGCTCCAGAGATTTCAATTCTTTGGAACAAAGTACAGTAAATGTGAAATAAAAAGTTAGAATTCCAGGACTTCCCTGGTGGTGCAGTGGTTAAGAATCTGCCTGCCAATGCAGGGGACATGGGATCAATCCCTGGGCGAGGAATATCCCACATGCCGCGGAACAACTAAGCCCGTGCACCACAACTACTGAGCCTGTGCTCTAGAGCCTGTGAGCTACAACTACTGAGCCTGCATGCCACAACTACTGAAGCCTGCGTGCCGCAACTACTGGGCCCACACACCACAACTACCGAGGCTGCACTCTAGGGCCTGTGAGCCACAACTACTGATCCCATGTACTACAACTAAGGAAGCCCACGCACCTAGAGCCCATGCTCCGCAACAAGATGAGCCACCCCAATAAGAAGCCCACGCACCACAATGAAGAGTAGCCCCCGCTCGCCGTAACTAGAGAAAGCTGGTGCATAGCAACAAAGACCCAACGCAGCCAAAAATAAATTAATTAAAATAAATAAATTTTTTAAAAAGTTAGAATTCCGTACCCATTGGATAAAAGTTTTCCAAGCTTTTCATTCTTTTAAATATTGCTTTTTATATCCTTCAATTTGAACAGACATTTGAATATATAAACTTACTGCATACAAAACAAATGATGTGGATCTCTTATTTCCTGTTTTAACACTGTATAAGATGCATGGCTATAAATCTTCCGATATATCACCATCATTTGGCACCATACTCCCAAAGATTTCTAATTTCCAGGGGTTTTACCTGGACATTCAACTTATTTCTTGCATGATCAGAAACTCCTGTAGCCATGTCTCCTTCATGACACACAACTTTCTCCCTGGTTGTAGTCATTTAGTCAACAACCGCTTTCCCCAAGCCTGGACACTGAAATTGGTGTAAAGATTCATACATACGCAACGCACTCTCTTTCCCTCTCCAACAGTTTAGTGGGGGAGGTGAATTTCTAAGCACATAATTAAAATGTTAAGGTGAGAAGTACTATTATTTTTAACATTAAAAATAAGTACTATGAGAACATAGGGAGGAGAGGTCAAGCTTTCTAAAGCAAAGGGAGTAAAAATAAAATATGACGTAATAACATTAGGCAGGATGGTGAAAATAAGTAGGATGAATCAGATGCCCAGCAGGAGAACCTGCATATGCAAAGAGCTGACACAGTTAAAGAGCATTACCTGCTTGGTCTTGGCAAGTGACTTGAAGTTAACTGGATATTATGAAGAGCAAAATGCATAAAGTGAAGTTGGAAACATAATTTCTGTACAGTGTTAAGAATATTGGAGGGGCTTCCCTGGTGGCACAGTGGTTAAGAATCCGCCTGCCAATGCAGGGGACATGGGTTCCATCCCTGGTCTGGGAAGATCCCACATTCCATGGAGCAACTAAGCCTGTGCACCGCAACTACTGAGCCTGTGCTCTAGAGCCCACGTGCCACAACTACTGAGCCCACGCACCACAACTACTGAAGCCTGTGCGCCTAGAGCCTGTAATCTGCAACAAGAGAAGCCACCGCAATAAGAAGCTTGCGCACCGCAATGAGGAGTAACCCCTGCTCGCTGCAGCTAGAGAAAGCCCGTGCGCAGCGACGAGGACCCAATGCAGCCAAAAAATAAGTAAATAAATTTATTAAAAAAGAAAAAGAATATTGGAAATGGTGATCAAAGTAGCATTAAAGCAGAATATTGATGCAATCAGAATATTATTTTAGAAAGATGGATCGAAGGTTTATGTGCCTGGAAGAAAATAAACCAAACAGGAAACTATTGCAATAATTTGGGTGAGATTTAGAAACATTGGCAATGGGGAAAGAAAGAAGAGATGGATTCTACAAGTGTGGTGTGAAGAATGCTAAAGAATTGGGTGCAGGAAGAAGGCAAGTAGAGTTTCTGAATTTCTAAAGAGGAAATGTGATGAGAAGGTGTACGTTCATATCTCCCGTGCAAGGCCAGGACCAGGGTGAGGTGACTGAGGAGCTCGGGTGCAAAATTTAAGAAGGCACTAAAAAACTCAGTAATCGAGATATATAATCGTTTAATATTTTTAAAAGTCAGTATTAGTCCAAAATTATGATGAATGTATAAGTCAGGGTTCTCCAGAACCAATAGGATATACATGGAAAGAGGAAGAGATTTATTACAGGGAATTGGCTCATATAATTGCAGGGCTGACAAGTCCCAACATTTGCAGGCTGAGTCAACAAGCTAGGGATCTAGGAATGCTGATTTTATAGTTCCAGTCTGTGTCCAAAAGACTGAGAACCAAGAGAGTTGATGGTGTATGTAAAGTGTGAAGGCCAGCAGACGTGACAGCCAGGAAGAGTCGATGTTTCAGTTTGAGTTCAAAGGCAGAAAAAAGCTGATATCTCATTTTTTTTTTTTTTTTTGGCTGCATCATGAGGCATACAGGATCTTAGTTCCCTGACCAGAGATCAAATCTGTGTCCCCTGCAGTTGAAGCGTGGAGTAGTAACTGCTGGACCACCAGGGGAGTCCCATGATGTCCCATTTTTGAAGGCAGTTTTATTTAGTTCTATTCAGTCTATGCAGGACTTCAACTGATTGGATGAGGCCCACCCACATTAGGGAGGGCAAACTGTTTTACTCAATCTACTGATTTAAATGTTAATACCAGAGTCTGGGCAAGATGGCGGAAGAGTAAGATGCGAGATCACCTTCCTCCCCACAGATACATCAGAAATACATCTACACGTGGAACTGCTCTATAGAACACCCACTGAACGCTGGCAGAAGACGTCAGACCTCCCAAAGGCAAGAAACTCCCCACGTACCTGGGTAGGGCAAAAGAAAAAAGAAAAAACAGAGACAAAAGAATAGGGACGGGACCTGCACCACTGGGAGGGAGCTGTGAAGGAGGAAAGGTTTCCACACACTAGGAAGCCCCTTCGCGGGCGGAGACTGCGGGTGGCAGAGGGGGGAAGCTTCGGAGCCACGGAGGAGAGCGCAGCCACAGGGGTGCGGAGGGCAAAGCGGAGAGACTCCCGCACAGAGGCTTGGCGCCGAGCAGCACTCACCAGCCCGAGAGGCTTGTCTGCTCACCCGCCGGGGCGGGCGGGGGCTGGGAGCTGAGGCTCGGGCTTCGGTCGGATCGCAGGGAGAGGACTGGGGTTGGCGGTGTGAACACAGCCTGAAGGGGCTAGTGCGCCACGGCTAGCCGGGAGGGAGTCCGGGAAAAGGTCTGCAGCTGCCAAAGAGGCAAGAGACTTTTTCTTGCCTCTTTGTTTCCTGGTGCGCGAGGAGAGGGGATTCAGAGCGCCGCTTAAACGAGCTCCAGAGACGGGGGCGAGCCGCGGCTATCAGCGGGGACCCCAGAGGCGGGCGCGAGCCGCGGCGATCAGCGCGGACCCCAGAGACGGGCATGAGACGCTAAGGCTGCTGCTGCCGCCACCAAGAAGCCTGTGTGCGAGCACAGGCCACTCTCCACACCGCCCCTCCCGGGAGCCGGTGCAGCCCGCCACGGCCAGGCTCCCGTGATCCGGGGACAACTTCCCCGGGAGAGCGCACGGCGCGCCTCGGGCTGGTGCAACGTCACGCCGGCCTCTGCCGCCTCAGGCTCGCCCCGCATCTGTATCCCTCCCTCCCCCCGGCTTGAGTGAGCCAGAGTCCCCCAAGCAGCTGCTCCTTTAACCCCGTCCTGTCTGGGCGGGGAACAGATGCCCTCAGGCGACTTACACGCAGAGGCGGGTCCAAATCCAAAGCTGAACCCCGGGAGCTGTAGGAACAAAGAAGAGAAAGGGAAATCTCTCCCAGCAGCCTCAGAAACAGCGGATTAAAGCTCCACAAACAACTTGATGTACCTGTATCTGTGGAATACCTGAATAGACAATGAATCATCCCAAATTGAGGAGGTGGACTTGGGGAGCAGGATATATTAATTTTTCCCCTTTTCCTCTTTTTGTGAGTGTATATGTGTATGCTTCTGGGTGAGATTCTGTCTGTGTAGCTTTGCTTTCACCATTTGTCCTAGGGTTCGGTCTGTCCGTTTTTTTTTGTTTGTTTTTTTTTTACTTAAAAAATTGTTTTCTTAATAAATTCTTTCTTAATAATTTTTTCCTTATTTTTTATTTTAAAAAAATTTAAAAATTTTTTTCTTAATAATTTTTTTCTTATTTTTTATTATAAAAAATTAAAATTTTTATTTTAAAAATTAAAAAAACTTTTTCTTAATAATTTTTTCTTATTTTTTATTATAATAGCTTTATTTTATTTTATCTTACTTTATTTTATTTTATTTTATCCTCTTTCTTTCTTTCTTTCTATTTTTTCTCCCTTTTATTCTGAGCCGTGTGGATGAAAGGCTCTTTGTGCTCCAGCCAGGCATCAGGGCTGTGCCTCTGAGGTGGGAGAGCCAACTTCAGGACACTGGTCCACAAGAGACCTCCCAGCTCCACGTAACACCAAATGGCGAAAATCTCTCAGAGATCTCCATCTCAACATCGAGACCCAGCTTCACTCAACGAACAGCAAGCTACAGTGCTGGACACCCTATGCCAAACAACTAGCAAGACAGGAACACAGCCCCATCCATTAGCAGAGAGGCTGCCTAAAATCATAATAAGGCCACAGACACCCCAAAATACACCACCAGACGTGGACATGCCCACCAGAAAGACAAGATCCAGCCTCATCCACCAGAACACAGGCACTAGTCCCCTCCACCAGGAAGCCTACACAACCCACTGAACCAACCTTAGCCACTGGGGACAGATACCAAAAACAACGGGAACTATGAACCTGCAGCCTGTGAAAAGGAGACTCCAAACACAGTAAGATAAGCAAAATGAGAAGACAGAAAAACACACAGCAGATGAAGGAGCAGGGTCAAAACACACCAGACCTAACAAATGAAGAGGAAATAGGCAGTCTACCTGAAAAAGAATTCAGAATAATGATAGTAAAGATGATCCAAAATCTTGGAAATAGAATAGACAAAATGCAAGAAACATTTAACAAGGACGTAGAAGAACTAAAGAGGAACCAAGCAACAATGAAAAACACAATAAATGAAATTAAAAATACTCTAGAAGGGATCAATAGCAGAATAACTGAGGCAGAAGAACGGGTAAGTGACCTGGAAGATAAAATAGTGGAAATAACTACTGCAGAGCAGAATAAAGAAAAAAGAATGAAAAGAACTGAGGACAGTCTCAGAGACCTCTGGGACAACATTAAACGCACCAACATTCGAATTATAGGGGTCCCAGAAGAAGAAGAGAAAAAGAAAGAGACTGAGAAAATATTTGAAGAGATTATAGTTGAAAACTTCCCTAATATGGGAAAGGAAATAGTTAATCAAGTCCAGGAAGCACAGAGAGTCCCATACAGGATAAATCCAAGGAGAAACACGCCAAGACACATATTAATCAAACTATCAAAAATTAAATATAAAGAAAACATATTAAAAGCAGCAAGGGAAAAACAACAAATAACACACAAGGGAATCCCCATAAGGTTAACAGCTGATCTTTCAGCAGAAACTCTGCAAGCCAGAAGGGAGTGGCAGGATATACGTAAAGTGATGAAGGAGAAAAACCTACAACCAAGATTACTCTACCCAGCAAGGATCTCATTCAGATTTGATGGAGAAATTAAAACCTTTACAGACAAGCAAAAGCTGAGAGAGTTCAGCACCACCAAACCAGCTTTACAACAAATGCTAAAGGAACTTCTCTAGGCAAGGAACACAAGAGAAGGAAAACACCTACAATAACAAACCCAAAACATTTAAGAAAATGGGAATAGGAACATACATATTGATAATTACCTTAAATGTAAATGGATTAAATGTTCCCACCAAAAGACACAGACTGGCTGAATGGATACAAAAACAAGACCCATATATATGCTGTCTACAAGATACCCACTTCAGACCAAGGGACACATACAGACTGAAAGTGAGGGGATGGAAAAATATATTCCATGCAAACGGAAATCAAAAGAAACCTGGAGTAGCAATTCTCATATCAGATAAAATAGACTTTAAAATAAAGACTATTACAAGAGACAAAGAAGGACACTATATAATGATCAAGGGATCGATCCAAGAGGAAGGTATAACAATTGTAAATATTTATGCACCCAACATAGGAGCACCTCAATACATAAGGCAAATACTAACAGCCATAAAAAGGGAAATTGACAGTAACACAATCATAGTAGGGGACTTTAACACCTCACTTTCACCAATGGACAGATCATCCAAAATGAAAATAAATAAGGAAACACAAGCTTTAAATGATACATTAAACAAGATGGACTTAATTGATATTTATAGGACATTCCACCCAAAAACAACAGAATACACATTTTTCTCAAGTGCTCATGGAACATTCTCTAGGATAGATCATATATTGGGTCACAAATCAAGCCTTGGTAAATTTAAAAAAATTGAAATCGTATCAAGTATCTTTTCCGTCCACAACACTATAAGACTAGATATCAATTACAGGAAAAGATCTGTAAAAAATACAAACACATGGAGGCTACACAAAACACTACTTAATAACGAAGCGATCACTGAAGAAATCAAAGGGGAAATCAAAAAATACCTAGAAACAAATAACAATGGAGACACGACGACCCAAAACCTATGGGATGCAGCAAAAGCAGTTCTAAGAGGGAAGTTTATAGCAATACAAACCTACATCAAGAAACAGGAAACATCTCGAATAAACAACCTAACCTTGCACCTAAAACAATTAGACAAAGAAGAACTAAAAAACCCCAAAGCTAGCAGAAGGAAAGAAATCATAAAGATCAGATCAGAAATAAATGAAAAAGAAATGAAGGAAACAATAGCAAAGATCAATAAAACTAAAAGCTGATTCTTTGAGAAGATAAACAAAATTGATAAACCATTAGACAGATTCATCAAGAGAAAAAGGGAGAAGACTCAAATCAATAGAATTAGAAATGAAAAAGGAGAAGTAACAACTGACACTGCAGAAATACAAAGGATCATGAGAGATTACTACAAGCAACTCTATGCCAATAAAATGGACAACCTGGAAGAAATGGACAAATTCTTAGAAATGCCCAACACGCTGAGACTGAACCAGGAAGAAATAGAATATATGAACAGACCAATCACAAGCACTGAAATTGAAACTGTGATTTAAAATCTTCCAAGAAACAGAAGCCCAGGACCAGATGGCTTCACAGGCGAATTCTATCAAACATTTAGAGAAGAGCTAACACCTATCCTTCTCAAACTCTTCCAAAATATTGCAGAGGGAGGAACACTCCCCAACTCATTCTACGAGGCCACCATCACCCTGATACCAAAACCAGACAAAGATGTCACAAAGAAAGAAAACTTCAGGCCAATATCACTGATGAACATAGATGCAAAAATCCTCAACAAAATACTAGCAAACAGAATCCAACAGCACATTAAAAGGATCATACACCATGATCAAGTGGGGTTTATTCCAGGAATGCAAGGATTCTTCAATATACGCAAATCAATCAACGTGATACACCATATTAACAAATTGAAGGAGAAAAACCATATGATCATCTCAATAGATGCAGAGAAAGCTTTCAACAAAATTCAGCTCCCATTTATGATAAGAGCCCTGCAGAAAGTAGGCATAGAGGGAACTTTCCTCAACATAATAAAGGCCATATATGACAAACCCACAGCCAACATTGTCCTCAATGGTGAAAAACTGAAACCATTTCCACTAAGATCAGGAAGAAGACAAGGTTGCCCACTCTCACCACTATTACTCAACATAGTTTTGGAAGTGTTAGCCACAGCAATCAGAGAAGAAAAAGAAATAAAAGGAATCCAAATCAGAAAAGAAGAAGTAAAGCTGTCACTGTTTGCAGATGACATGATACTATACATAGAGAATCCTGAAGATGCTACCAGAAAACTACTAGAGCTAATCAATGAATTTGGTAAAGTAGCAGAATCCAAAATTAATGCACAGAAATCTCTGGCATTCCTATACACTAATCATGAAAAATCTGAAAGTTAAATTAAGAAAACACTCCCATTTACCATTGCAACAAAAAGAATAAAATATCTAGGAATAAACCTACCTAAGGAGAAAAAAGAGCTGTATGCAGAAAATTATAAGACACTGATGAAAGAAATTAAAGATGATACAAATAGATGGAGAGATATACCATGTTCTTGGACTGGAAGAATCAACATTTTGAAAATGACTCTACTACCCAAAGCAATCTCCAGATTCAATGCAATCCCTATCAAACTACCACTGGCATTTTTCACAGAACTAGAACAAAAAATTTCACAATTTGTATGGAAACACAAAAGACCCCGAATAGCCAAAGCACTCTTGAGAATGAAAAATGGAGCTGGAGGAATCAGGCTCCCTGACTTCAGACTATATTACAACGCTACAGTAATCAAGACAGTTTGGTACTGGCACAAAAACAGAAACATAGATCAATGGAACAGGATAGAAAGCCCAGAGATAAACCCATGCACATATGGTCACCTTATCTTTGATAAAGGAGGTAAGCATATACAGTGGAGAAAAGACAGCCTCTTCAATAAGTGGTGCTGGGAAAACTGGACAGGTACATGTAAAAGTATGAAATTAGAACACTCCCTAACACCATACACAAAAAAAAACTCAAAATGGATTAAAGACCTAAATGTAAGGCCAGACACTATCAAACTCTTAGAGGAAAACATAGGCAGAACACTGTATGACATAAATCACAGCAAGATCCTTTTTGACCCAGCTCCTGGAGAAATGGAAATAAAAACAAAAATAAACAAATGGGACCTAATGAAACTTAAAATCTTTTGCACAGCAAAGGAAACCATAAACAAGACCAAAAGGCAACCCTCAGAATGGGAGAAAATATTTGCAAATGAAGCAACTGACAAAGGATTAATCTCCAAGATTTACAAGCAGCTCATGCAGCTCAATAACAAAAAAACAAACAACCCAATCCAAAAATGGGCAGAAGACCTAAATAGACATTTCTCCAAAGAAGATATACAGATAGCCAACAAACACACGAAAGAATGCTCAACATCATTAATCATTAGAGAAATGCAAATCAAAACTACAATGAGATATCATCTCACACCGGTCAGAATGGCCATCATCAAAAAATCTAGAAACAATAAATGCTGGAGAGGGTGTGGAGAAAAGGGAACACTCTTGCACTGTTGGTGGGAATGTAAATTGATACAGCCACTATGGAGAACAGTATGAAGGTTCCTTAAAAAACTAAAAATAGAACTACCATATGACCCAGCAATCCCACTACTGGGCATATACCCTGAGAAAACCATAATTCAAAAAGAGTCATGTACCAAAATGTTCATTGCAGCTCTATTTACAATAGCCAAGACATGGAGGCAACCTAAGTGTCCATCATCGGTTGAATGGATAAAGAAGATGTGGCACATATATACAATGGAATATTACTCAGCCATAAAAAGAAACAAAATGGAGGTATTTGTAGTGAGGTGGATGGAGTTAGAGTCTGTCATACAGAGTGAAGTAAGTCAGAAAGAGAAAAACAAATACAGTATGCTAACACATATATATGGAATCTAAGGAAAAAAAAAAAAAAGGTCATGAAGAACCTAGTGGCAAGACGGGAATAAAGACACAGACCTACTAGAGAATGGACTTGAGGATATGGGGAGGGGGAAGGGTAAGATGTGACAGGGTGAGAGAGTGGCATGGACATATATACACTACCAAATGTAAAATAGATAGCTAGTGGGAAGCAGCCATATAGCACAGGGAGATCAGCTCGGTGCTTTGTGACCATCTAGAGGGGTGGGATAGGGAGGGTGGGAGGGAGGGCGATGCAAGAGAGAAGAGATATGGGAATATATGTGTATGTATAACTGATTCACTTTGTTATAAAGCAGAAACTAACACACCATTGTAAAGCAATTATACTCCAATAAAGATGTTAAAAAAAAAATGTTAATCCCACTAGCTATCTATCTTACACTTGGTAGTGTATATATGTCAATGCTACTCTCTCACTTAATCCCAGCTTACCCTTCCCCCACCCCATGTTCTCAAGTCCATTCTCTACGTCTGTGTCCCTATTCCTGTCCTGCCCCTAGGCTCATCAGAACCACCTTTTTTTCAATTCCATATATATGTGTTAGCATACAGTATTTGTCTTTCTCTTTCTGACTTACTTCACTCGGTATGACAGACTCTAGATCCACCCACCTCACTACAAATAACTCAATTTCATTTCTTTTCATGGCTGAGTAATATTCCATGGTGTATATGTGCCACATCTTCAGCAGCATAGCACATGGAGATCAGCTAGGTGCTTTGTGACCACTTAGAGGGGTGGGATAGGGAGGGTGGAAGGGAGGCACAAGAGGGAGGGGATATGGAGCTATATGTATACATAGAGCTGATTCACTTTGTTATACAGCAGAAACTAACACAACATTGTAAAGCAATTATACTCCAATAAAGATGCTAAAGAAAAACAACAACAACAACAACAAAATAAATGTTAATCTCATTCAAAACTACCCTCACAGAAACATGTAGAATAATGCTTGGTCAAATATCTGGGCACCCTGTGGCCAGTCAAGTTTACACATAAAGTTAACCATCATAATAAATGAAATATAAAAATTTTATATAAAGACAGGATCAGTATTACTGAGTTTTCTTTTACCTCAGGCTCCAACATGGCTTGGCATGGCACTGCTCATGTTCTCCTAATGTCCCCTACATGGCACAATATCTCTTGAAGGAAGGTATCATAGAATATCAACTCTTTATTCCCCCAGTGTTTGCAATGTGTCATATACAAAATAAAGCTCAATGCATGTATATTTAATATATAGTGATGCCAGTTAACTTATGTAGAAAAGCAAGATTTTCCATCATGACATCAGCCACATAAATTTAACAGCAAACAACCTAGAACACTCTTAAATATTCCTTTTGGATATTTCAACCAAAATGCATTTTGCATGCTGTTACTATTTAACAATTAATACTAGGTTTGCACATGAAAGGAGCCTAGTGATTGTCTTCTATTTTCTATGGATGTAATTTTGGTAGCTGTAACTACAGAAATGTCAGTCTAGAGTAATGGAAAGAGATTCCTAGAAGATTACTGCACATCTTATTGCATGCTATTAAGATTATTATCTGCGCTATGCAAATTAGAAAACTAGGTCTCAAGGATTCTAATTAACTTGATCTTGCTTGCATGTTTCATGAGCAATGGTAACACAACATAACCCTAATTCTGTCCAACTCCCAACCTTAGGATATTTCATTACTACCTCCATGTTAATCTCCCCAAAACAGAAAGAAACTGCCCAGCATTGTTTTCTTGAAATGTAAATATACACTTACTTTTAAGAAGTCTATTAACTGTAAACAACTAGTTTCCAATTTTGATTTGTATAGCTGCATCAAAATGCCATGAAAATAATGATTTTAAAAATATCTGGGTGCAAGCCAAGTGCCTTTCTCCAGTAAATTAAATGTTATCTGAAGTCAAGGTAAAATAACCAACAACTCAATATCATTGTTCCAATCAGGAAAAGTAACCATAGCAACATAATTATTAACTTACACAGATCCTCACCCCTCCATTTTGATTCTGAAAAGCCAGTTTGATTGAATTAGTTGCTTATGTATTTTTTACAATCTGGCTTTCTATTGACATTAGCTTCTTAATCAAGTCAGGTATCTTTTCCCCCAACCAAATATAGTCTGAAGTGAAATTTTAAAAACATATTTCTCTCCAATCTCTCCTCAAACTTCTTTCTGACTGCCTGACAGATAATTTGGTAAGCTTGTCCTCTTCATGTGTAAATATGGGGACAAATTGTGTCAATACAAAATTTTGGAATATTAACTGGTACCTTTTTCTGCAGGATTTTTTGTTACCCTCCGACTTTTTCTATTCAACAGCTAGACCATGAGACATCCCTTGCTTCAAGGAAATGTTTTCAAAATGAACAGCAGTGCCAGAAATAAAATGGGCAAATGTTTGTCTTTAATTGTTTAAGTAGTAATTCAGGCATAAGACACATAGGATAAGATAAGTGGGATAAAAGGTAAGACCTCTCTACTTTTTGTCATGAACAGAGATCTATCATTCTGGCTCCCACCATATTTTGTATTCACAGTTGTAATTACCTCATTATTTTTGTTGCTTCTTCCATTCTTACAGCCCTCATGCAATGGCCAGAATGTCATTTCTAAAATGCACAAATATCATCGCTCTCTTCCTTAAAATCATTCAAGATAAATTCTAATAAGAAGACTTTTACATTCCTATCCTGCCACTTGCTCCTGAGTGGGCCATGCACCGAGACACTGAATTTCTGGCCATTGCCCTGAACCACAATTTCACACCTGTCTGCCTTTGCAGCTGCTCTTCTGTCTGCCACTATTGACCCCACCACTACCACACACGAAGCCCTCATTTACCTGATGACTCTCTTCCATGCCTTAACATTTCTCTGAAATATTATCTCCCCTGAGATTCAATGAGCAAAACCCCTTCCTCCAAAGTGCACCTTAAACAGCCTGTCTGTGCTATTGGAGGACAAATACTGTCTTCCGTTATAAGCTCTTAACACATGGTGTTGCAGGGTTTTTCTTACTTGAATCACTCCTTCTCCAGATTATAAACTTCATGAGAATAAAGAAAAAATTTAGACTTTTCTATACCTTCTGTAACTAGCACAATGTCAAACATACAATAAGTTCTCTGAAAAATGCTTTCTTAAAAAATCAATTTCATTAAAATGTCTTGAATGAAAGAGGAAAATGCAATTGTTTCTAATGCTAGGCTTTTTTTAAAATCAGGGGGTTATAGGAAAAATTAGTGACTATTAAAATGTAATCTATTCTACCCTCAGAAAAGTTTTCACAAATTCAATTTTGTATATGTGCTTGTAGCACTCACATAGTCATCCTTAGGTGACTTGACTTATTTATTTAGTGTCCAAGTTATTACACACATTAACCTGAATTCCTAACTCCATTTAAAGTGAGTTGCAATAATAAATATTTTGAAAATTTCCTGACTTTGATCCTATTAAGAGAACCCCATGTTTGGGAAACCTTCTTCTCATCACTCCCTTACTTTCATAACCATCCTATTCTCTCTCTCTCTCTCTCTCTCTCTCTCTCACACACACACTCTCTCTTGCTCTTTTCCTCTCCCTTTCCCTCTCCCTCTCCATCCTGCAGGGTCTTCATTGTAACACAAAGGATATTCATAAGATATACAAGGTTTTGGATTCACATGTGGCTTTATCACTGAAGCAGAAATAAAATGAAGCAGAGCATTTGGTGGCTGCAACTGGAAGTTTTTAATTTCTTCAAATCATTTGGAGCCCAGCATCCTTTATGATATTGTTATTTAGTTCCTATATCTCTCATTGTCCATTTAGATTTATTTGCCTTCAGTCTAAAGAAGACCTTTTAGTTCATGTCAAATAATGACAAATTATCTTAGTTTTTGTTTCCCTAGAATTTTCTTTATTTTATCATAATTTTGAAGGACATTGTTACTGTACTTAAATTCTGTAATGAGTTTTCTTTCTACACCTGAAATGTGATTCTGTTATGTTCTGCCTTGCATAGTTTCTGTTGAGAAGTTTGCACTAAGACTCTTTTGCTCTATTGCTTTTTCTTTCTAGCTACTTAGAAGAGCTTACCTTTTACCTTTGTTTTTAGAGTTTTACTATGACGAACCTCAGGTTTGGTTTAGTTTGGTTTTTAATTCATTATGAGTTCTGTAGTAATCCTTGAATCTGTGAGTTGATATATTTCTACAGCTGGGGAAAATATTCAGCATTCATCTCTTTCAATATTGCCACTTCCATCTGAGACTCCAATTACACTACATTGGACCTCTTAAATATGTTCCATTTGTTTCATATAGTCTCTTCTGTATTCCTTGTTCTTTTCCATACTTCAGTCTGGGTATTCTCTAGTAACTTATCTTTCAGTTCTGTAATTCTTTCTTTAGCTTTATCTACTATTTTATTAAAATCCTCTATTGTGCTCATAATTTCAGTTATTCTATGTTTAAGTTCTAGAATTCATAGTTTATATCTTTTTATAGATTTCAGATATCTAATGAGACTGCCTATCTTTTATCTGTACTATTGAACACATTAATCACAGTTATTTTAAATTCTGTGACTCATATCATATTGGATCACCTGTGGGTTTGATTCTATTGCAAATCTTTATTCTCGTCCTGTTTCTAGACTTCTTATAAAATACTCAGACATTGTGCATTAAAATTGTTTTAGCTTTGGAAGATGCCATCTTCTCCCATCAAGCATTCTCTCTATTCTCTTGGCAGGCAGCTGGAGTCAAGGCAGATCACCTTGATCCTATCAGGGACCCTCTTGGCCTAAGATCAGTTTTCAGATTTTGAAAGTCTCAGCCTACTTCTGGTTCACTCCTGCTGTGAAAGCATAGCCCTCCAGGGGATCAAAGAGATAGTTTGTGGTGTGTACCGGGCCCCTCTTTCTTGGATAGTCCTGAAATCCAATTTTGTCTCCTCAGAACCATGAGATTTTTTAAATCTCTAATTACATTTTTTTTGCAACATTCTGCTAAATTTCTTATTCCTTCACTCAGGGTAGGTAAATAATCAGAAAATCTATCAAGAGGAAACAAGGTGCAGCCACTATGGAAAACAGTATGGAGGTTTCTCAAAATACTAAAAATAGAGCTACCATTTGACCCAGCAATCCCACTCCTGGGTATATATTAGAAAAAAACAAAAACACTAATTCAAAAAGATACATGTGTCCCAATGTTCATAGAGGCATTAATTAAAATTGCTGAGATAGGGAAGCAACCTAAGTGTCCATCAACAGATGAATGGATAAAGAAGATGTGGTACATATATGCAATGGAATACTACTCAGCCCTAAAAAAGAATGAAATAATGCCACTTGTAGCAACATGGAAAGACTTGGAGGGCATTATGCTAAGTGAAAGAAATCAGAGAAAGACAAATACTGTATGATACCACATCTGTGTGGAATCTAAAAAATACAACACACTAGTGAATATAACAAAAAAGAAGCAGACTCACAGATAAAGAGAACAAACTAGTGGTTACCCATGGGGAGAGTGAAGAGGGGAGGAAAAGATAGTGTTGTAGGCATAAGAGGTATAAACTATTAGGCAAAAACTAAGCCACAAGGATATATTGTACCGCACAGGGAATATAACCAGTATTTTACAATAACTATAAATGGAGTGTAACCTTTAAAATTTGTGAATCACTCTATTGTACACCTGTAACTTACATGTATTGCACATTAACTATACTTCAACAAAAAAAGAGGAAACAAATTTAAAAGATGCCATGTTTACTCATAATAAGAGAAATACAAATGCAAATGACACTTACAACCTATTAACATCTATCAGATCAGCAAAACTTCCAGAAGTTTTACAAAACACGTGGTGAGGCTGTGATAAAACAGGCACAACCATGTATTGCAGAGTGGGATAAACCCTATAGAGGATATTTTGGCAATATCTCTGAAAATCACATACACACACACACACACACACACGCACACACACGAACACATCACCTACTCATAAACTCTTTGACCTAGAAATCGTCCCTCTAAGAATCGGGCCTGATGGTATATCTCATAAATATGAAGCCTTGTGTGAACATGGTTATGTTCTGTGACATGGTCTACTAAGCAGAGGTAGGAAATGTCTTTGCTAAATGGAGTATAGATTCACACAATGGTGTATTGTTCTGCCGTAAAAAAAAAATTGAATCTCTATGTAGTGATATAAAGAGGGTTCCAGGATATATTTTTAAGTGAAAAAGCCAGGTGCAAAACAGTGATTATCTAATTCATTCTGTGTTGTAATAGGAAGAAAAATACAAATATACTTATTTGTTTATTTTTGTAAAAATTAAATTCTGGATGGATAAAGAAGAAAGTAATAACAGGAGTCAGAAGGTAAAGGGACGAAAAAGAGGCTTCTCTGAATATGCCATTTTTATATTTTTGAGTTTTGAATGGAGTGAATATTTTACATAATCAAAAAATAAGTAAATTAAAATCAAAAGGGATAAAAGAAAAACATAAAATTGAAAACAAACTGAAACAAATGAGTCTACATAAGTCAAATTGCTGCCATAATTACATAAGAAAGAATTATTTCAAGATATTTTGTAATAGTGTTCTGACTTTTACATTCTTACATTCTCAGTGAGATATATTCAATATACAAAGAGAATTACAAATAAATCTAAAACCTCATTCAATCATTTTATTGATGGCAGCAGTACTATTATATTTTTTTAATATGTATATGGTCAGGAAAAGTAAATAAATAAAAATACTCATTTGTGAAGAATCTAAATTTTTCACCACAGAAGAGACATAAAATATAAAATCAAAGAAATTCCACAAAAGTAAACTGTGTCATTAATTTTAAATTAGGAATGTGAGTATGAATACATTATTTTTATTTTATATATATATTTCTTAACTCTAACCACAGAAAGGGCCTAGAAGCAATGTCACCTCAGTACCAATGAACAACCCAAACATGCAGATCTTGGTTTCTAAATAAAATTCCCCACTGAAAGGAGACTGGGCAGGTCTGGGCAGGAAAAGTACAAGGTAAGCTTTGCATATTTTGTACTAGAAATCAAGGAAATGTTAAAGACATAAATGAATATAGCCAAAGGATAGCCTATTACTACATACCGTCTCATATAATACAAAGTGCAGTTTATAGTATGAGGCACACAGTTTCCTTGCCAAAAATGTTTAATTTGCATGTAATACAGTCTTTAGACCTAATTCCAGTTTATAGGAGAGAGGAGATATAAGAAAAGATAAACGGCAAACCAATCAATATATACACACAAGGAGAATAAAGCAAATGCAGCAAAAATATTAACAATTGTTGTATCTAAATGATTAGTAAATGGGTGTTTGTTTTATCATTCCTTTAACTTTTGGCATTTGGGGAAAATCTCATAGTGAATATTTGGGACCATAAATAAGTTACCCTGGAGTTATCTCCTGCTGACCTGGGATCATGGTGACGCAGCAGAGGTGGCTGACTACTGCTCTGGTGTGTCTGTGGAGACACTGTGACATCACAAGTACACCTGCTCCATCGAGGGAAAACTGGGAGCCCTGTATACAGACTTCCGTTTCCACGCTCCAGTCCCAGGTCATGTTTTCACTAGCCACTGAGAAAGCATCCTGGAATAGATACCCACAGTGCCATGCTTCACTGGATCCCTGTCACCTGCAGGACAAGGTCCAAACTTGCAGCTGAAACAGCATCCGTTCCCAGATTGCACATCTCCTCCCCTGTGGCTACAGTCTCCTCACAATGGATGATGCTATAACCCATGACTGAGCATCTCCCTTGTCCCTAAAACACCTGGCTCCTTCACACAGCAGTGGCTCTGCTCATGCTTTCTAATCGGAAAAAAAGTCCCTTCTTATCCCCCATGGATTATCTCTCTACAGCATTTAAAATTCATCAAGGATGTCTCTGCCTCAAGTTTGTGTGCCCATTAGATAGCACTTCCATTTGCAATTCACAATAAGCTTATCTCTCTACTTCCTGAATAATAACCTCTTTGAAAGTGAGGACTTTGTATTCTTGGCATGGAGTATTAAGTATGGTACATAAATATCCATTGCTTAAATTCTATTATAGACAACAGATTGTTACCTAGCACGTGGCAGACAAGCACTCTGCCAGCCTTTGGCCATTGTCAACAAGAATGAATGAAAGAATGAATGAGAAGACGCCCTCAAACCTGGCTCAGAAGGTCACACTTGGAATCCTCCTAACCGTAACTATAACAACAAAAAAAAAGAAAACCACGTGCTGCATCATGGCATCTTGTAGGACACAATGCCTCTGTTCTTTAATACACTCATAGCTGTCACATCCACATTTTCTCAACTATACATGGGATCCACATGCAGATGACTCACGGGCAGCAGTGAAAGATAATCTGAAATGGACATGCTTGTCAAAATGGCATGCAAAGCCACTCCAGTGGAGTGTGTGTTTCCCCAAAGGAAAGCCTTCCCCTGTGAAGCAATGCTGGCTGATACAGATAGGATGTTTCCTTCAAGAACACAGAAAACGAAAAATGTGCTTACTACTTAACAAACACAATTGGCTTTGAAAATGCATAAACGTAACATTTTTTGGCCCTGCTTTTTCCTGCAATAACCCTTCTCTGTAGTGTTTTGAGCGTAACTATTTTCATGATTCCTGCCAGGATATTTTAGAATCTTATTGCTACATTTCCCCTCACCCTAGCCAACTGGCATATTCCCAAGTCATCATTTGCTACTGATTTCTTTGGACATTCCCTTTGCGTTGTAGGGCGAGAAGGTCCTCTGATGCAAGAGATCAGGGTTGGAAAGGTCAGGCAGAAAACTATTCAAAAAAGGCTAAATGATAGTTTTCTGTTTATTTCAATACAAAACAACAAAAGCATTTTAAAGTCCCGCTTTTTATAAAACATGCTGCTGGTATATGTGAGACCTTAAAAAAAAAGGCAAGGCATGACCCCTACCCCCAACCTGAAAACAACCACAGGGTAGTTAAAAAAAAAGAAGATGACATATAGATGATAGACAGATGATGATAGATAGATATGATAGATAGAAACATGAATAGATAGATAACTGACACACAGCAACAAAAATAAAGGATCAAATGTGGGATTATAATCTATAGAAATATAGGGGAGAAAGAATTAACCCAGCAAAGAGAAATTATGGAAGGCTGGAAGGCTTTTTAAGATTCTTTTGTGCTTTCCTATATTCAATTTAATGAAACTTATGCCATGAAAATAGTATAAACAAAAAGAGGACAATTGTGATTAAGAGGTTTCACTCTGAAATGTTTAGGAGAATTGGGTATTTTAGGGCTACTCATAGGCCAAATCTCCTTCCAGGCCATGGCCCTATTCCAACTGTGGAACTGCCAAAACATAAGGTAAAACCAGTTAACAGAGAATTAAATGCCATTCTCTAATTTAAAAATAACAAAGCAATAATCAGAATAGTGATTGAAAAAGGGGTTTTGTGTTTTGTGTGTGTGTATATTGTTGGCATTGTTCTACAATGATAGTGCCACAACTTAAGACATCCAAGAGGAAAATGGGCCTAATTCCCATATTAGGGACCCAACAAACTGTGGAATCCAGTGTTGAAACTAGAACTGTTACGTGCTCATGCAAAGGTTTCTGTGAGGCTTTTGGTTCTGAGGCTGGCCTAGTTCTTGTTATATCACTCCCGACCCAGCTCTTGAACAGTTAGGCCCAGAGACAACCCAGTACATGGGAAGATTTAGGAAGATCAGTACAGCATCAGAGAATGTGGTAATGAGTTCATTTCATTGCTGGTCTCACTCTTCATAAATGAAGTTCAGTCAGGTAACAGCAGGAAATTGAAGAGGGATTCCAAATTCTGAGATCTGAGAGACAAATGAAAATGTGTCTAGTGGAAGAAAAGGTTTAAAAAAATAAGAAGGATAATTTGGGCAGAAAAGCTGATTGGAGGCCCTGACTCTAATAAGCCAAGCCCCCCCCCCAAAAAATTATCATTAACAAGATATGAATAACGAAATAATAAAAGTTGCCAGATTTTTTAAATGTCTTTTTAATTCCAGATACTATTCCTTAATCCTTCAAGGAAAGCATTATTAAAGTCAAATTCCATATGAGAAACACTGAGGGGCAGAGTTGAAGTAATTTGCCAAAGTTCGCCTGGCTGGCAGATACGGGGCAAGGCATATGTACGCATGTGTATGTAGATTTATATGCATGTGTATATGTACACATGCATATGTGTTTCAGTGGGTGTGTTAATATATGAATATAAATCAGACTCCAGCTAACGGGTCTGCAGACATATTCTGAGTTGCTATAGAATGATCGCTAAACCATGAAGCCCAACTCGTTTTGCCACTTACGAATTGTCCTAGTTCAGCCAAGTCCTTTAAACTCTCTGTGACTCAGTTTTATCATCTGTAAAATGAGGATAATATTAGTACTAATCTCACAGGATTTTCTGATTAAATAAGTTTTTGTATATAAAGTGCTTACAACATTCCATGGCACATTGTAATTGCTATGTAATTGTTAGCTATTGTTATCATCATTGTTATTATTGATGTGTTTCGTTGAAACTGGTTTTCTTTTTCTTCTCTCCTTACTCTTTATTGTTTAGTAGTTTTATTTGTTCTCCTGTATTAATTTCCATAAGGAAACACCAGCAGATTTTGTAAGCCAAATTTATCTGAAGCAACGATGGATTCAACCACCACCCGGAATAGAAATCTCTGTTATTGCCCAGAATAAGACTTCTTCGCAATTGACCGACACCCCAGTGGGGTACCACAGTTGTCAGAGTGCTATGTGCTCATGCCACTGTGGGCTTTTTTTCACTCACCAGAGAACGGGTGGTGGTCACAAGGAAGAGGAGGGTCTGTCCACGCAGTGTCCACAGCGGTCATCTCAGATCCTGTGCTCAGCAGACCTTCCCAAGGCCCTGGCCAGACTCACAACTGACCCACAACAGTCACAGGCCATTGAGCTGAGTTTGAACGATAAAAATTCTCATATGTACGATTCCAGAGTCCAGTCTATCAACTTTTGTCTCAGCTCGTAAAGCCTTGCAAACCTATTTTCTACTCAATTAACTGTTTATTATTTTCAGTTTCCCAATAATCCAAAGCATTTCAGCAGCCTCCTCTCAATGTCTTCCACATGTGCATTTGAACAGTGGGGTCCCTGTCAATCTGAGAAGGACTTGCTAGAAACTCACAATAAATTGATTGCAGCTTTACGGTATTAGAATAAGTCTCAGCGAGTAGAAAGCCATATTCTAAGCAAAATTGGGTTTTGTGATTTTCAGAACAAAAACGATTTTTATATGGATCTGGGTGCTTAGAAGGGTGCTGTAAACTGCCCGAGCAGAGTACAATGCAAAAAAGGGCAGTTAACTCAGATAAATTGTGCAGTTTGTCTTGAAATTCAACCAATTGTTCCCTTGTGGAAAGGCCAACTTGAAATCCTCCACGTGCAATATGGCAGCCTTGACAGGTGTGAGAAGTTCATTCCTAACTAAGCCAATACACACACACACACAGTGGGCACACATAAAGGCATGTGCCTACACACATGTACACATGCATGTGCACACATGCATGAAAGCTCACATATGCGTACATATGTGAACTCACCATTAGGGAGGGGGCAGTAGAACATATATCCTTCCCTGCTTTCCCACAATGATTTCCTGGGATATGCTGCTTATACATAGTCCATTATTTTTCTAGATCACATCTTTGTCCTTCCCCCATATCCTCTATAGTAGTTATAGAAAAGTAGAAAAGTCTCAAAGAAGATTTTCGTGTCTTTTTTGGAAGCCAAAGTTATTAATAGGGTGGACTGTATAAAAATTGCTATTTTGTAGCCAAAAATGGTTTCACAAGAAATTTCATATTGTTCAACCTAACATGTTGCTGACTTTAATTAATTGAAATATAATTTACACATAATAAAATGCACAGCTCTTAAGCCTACAGTTTGATGGGGTTTAACAAATGTATAATCTGTGCAGCTAAGATACAAGTTCAGTATATAAAACTATTCCGTCACCTCAAAAAAGTCCTAGTGCCTCTTTATTGTGGATTTCCTGCTCTCCACCACCACCATTAGGATTTTTATGAACATAGTTTAGTTTTGTTTGTTCTAGGACTTCATACAAATGAAATAACATAGGTTCCTTAATGTCTGGCTTCTTTCATTCAGCATAATGAGATCCATCAGTGTTGCTGTATGTGTTAGTAGCCATTCCTGTCTATTGCTGTGGAACGGACAAACCATAACAATGGGAACCTAGATTATTCACAGTTTGGGGTTACTATATAATAAATAAATAAATAAATAAATAAAAGCTGCTATGAACATTCTTGAAAACCTTTATGTAGACATATGATATCATTTTTCATGGGCAAATACCTTGGTATGAAATTGCTGAGTTAGGTTTATAAGAAGTGTCTATTGACCAGAGCAGCACCCAGTTTTCTGATGTGTTTCTACATCCCATTAGCACTGTGTTGGAGTTGTCACTGCTGGAGGTCCACACCAACATTCATTATTGTCAGTCTTCATAACTGCACATTCTAGTGGGTGTGAAGTGGTATCTCACTGCACTTCCTTCATGCATAATGATGTTGCACACCGTTCATGTGTATATGTGTATGTTTCTTGCAAAATTCCATTTAATTGAGATTCAAAAAATAGCTAATTGGCTCCTGCATATGACTGAAGCAATAGCATGCCAATTCAGGAGCTAAAAGTGGGAGAATCACTATTTCCACACATTAACTGAGACGAATCAAAGGAAGGTCTGCAGAGCAAAAAGAATAAAGCAGGAATGAGCTAGGACAAGAGTACTTCAGGGATCCTGGACATTCCAATGTGTGTGCTGTTCCGCTATAAGTTTCCTGTTCTTCCTTAAACAAGTTTAATACAGTTTCTGTTGCATTCAATCAAAAGCAACTTGATGCCAAAATTCTTTGACTATTAATTGTTTAGCCTATTATAAGTATTCATGTCTTTTAGTTTCTGCTTATTGGGAGTTTCAGAAAGGATCCTTTCCTGAATATTTTACCTATCCTAATTTAATAGCAGGCTGTCTTTATTGAAAGAAATTATGCCTATATGTATGGCCACACACACCACTCTTTCCCTCTGTAGCATTCCAATAATTTTCAGATAAATATCCAACAATGTCTCTTTTGCAGATTTTTAGGGGAAAAAAATAGTTGGTTGAAATAGATGGAATAAAATGAGTAGGTTGAAAACTAATAGTTTTAGGTCCTGAATTTTTGTGTATTTTGTTAATTTTTAAGTGTAATTGGTCATTTCATTGCATAATGGGATAGTTTTGCAAGTTTTCATTTTTCTTTAATTTTTGAAATTTTATATTTCAATCATCTGCTAACAAAGATTGTTTTATTTCTTCCTTCCCAATCTGTACCCTTTTAATTTCTTTTTTGTGTCTCAGTGCATTAGCTAAGATTTCCAGTGTGGTTGTTGAATAGGAGTGGGAAGAGGAGATATCCTTACATTGTTCCTAATCTTAGGGAGAAAGCATCAGCTTCTCACCATAAGGTAAGATGTTAGATGAAAGATATTTTTTGTAAATGTACTTTCTCATGTTCGGGAATTTCCTTTATTCCTAGTTTGCTAGGAATTTTTTTCATGAATAGGTGTTAGATTTTTGTCCTTTTTTCCTGCATCTCTTAATATGATCATATGATTTTTATTAAAAACGCTCTTAGCCAAAATCTTATTTTATTGTACAGGGTCCCTAATGCTGTGGTAGTAAGGTGTGGAGAGGAGGAAAGCATTATATGGTCCTATATTAGGTCTCAGTCTTTTTAATAAGCCTGAATTGGGTATTTTCCTTCCCCCATGTTAAAGGCTAGATAAGACTGGAGTTGGGTATTTACCTTCCCCCAAGTAGATTAGGTTTGAGTAAAATCCAAGGAGGTTAGGCTCTGGTAAAATAGTTTCCCATGAGAAAAGGCCTTGTTAAAAGAACAGAAAGTCTAGGCATATTTCAGAATAATTGCTTTTCCTTCCACCTGCCTGAAACTCTGAGGTATTTTCTTCTGATCTTCACTGTGAGAACCCGGAAGGCATTCTGGAGGTAAACTCGTGAAAGTGGGGGTCCCACAAGACTGTGCCCCTTGGAGTTTTTAACTCTTAACCACACTGATCCTCCAGCAATTTGTGGATCATAGGTTAAAGTATTCTTACAGCTTCTGGCTTTAGCTTGGGGCTCTGCTCCCGGGCATTTTCTACGTTTGATTTTCTGTATCTTCCTGTCTGTCTTTCCAGTTTTCAGGGCATCAGTTTTCCCTGTGAATCAGTTCTCTGATGGATCTAAAATGAGTTGTTGAGTTTCAGTTTGTTCAGCCCTTCTTTTTGTTGTGAGGTTGTGAGTGATGCCTTCCAAGCATCTTCCATGTGAGACTGGAGCCCAGAAGTTCCCTACTTTCAATCAAATACCTAGAGCTATGCCTTTTAACACCCAGAAATATTTTAGGGAGTTAGTATTTCTGATCCTTTTCAATAAATTGACCCTGGTCTGAGGGAAGATGTCTACATTGACCTCAAAACCAGGTCTATGACTCCTCTTCACACGGCAGCTCTGCTGACAGTACAGAATTAAATCTTAGAAACTGACCATTATGCTGAGATGTACCAGTGGAGTAAATGGTTCATTTCTGATCTCTCATCACATATTATCAGGGTGCCATTAGGTGCAACGCATAGACTTGCACCTAATATAGGATCCAGTGCAATGTCTGATACAGTAAGATTAGAATGATGCCTACAACCTATCAAGATAGTAAAGAATCCCTCCTACGGTTGGGTGGGCCATTGGTCAGTAAGCCCATAATAAAATATTGATTTCCTGAATAAACAAATCTCAAATCAGTGGTCATCGCAGATTTCAAGTTCCCTGATGGTGAGGACCATGTGTCTCATGGTTGTTCCCCTATCCCCTGGACGTAGTATTAGAATGGGATTGAATGACTGCTCAAAGCTATTTGCGAATTAAATAAATGAAGGAATAAATTGAGAAATTTGTGTATCCAATCGGAAGTATATGAAGATTAGCCTAGTGGCAGAGCCTGAGAATTCCAGAAATTGCAGCAGGCTGTCAGCAACTTCATTTGGACATTCCTTCATTAGGAAGGGGTAAATTGACACAGTAAACCATCATTATTCAGAGTGACTATGTATCCCAGAGCTCTATGTAGATTTTAGTAGAATAAAGAGGATATTGTTGTCTTTATCATAGTGGGGAATAAAGGAAAGAATAAAATCCATCAGTTCCAAAGCTCACATATGCCTATCAGTCAAAAGTGAGCTGAAGTGGACAGACACTGCGTCTGCTGTCCACTCTCAGAAATCTTACTCTGCAACCAGGAGTTCTATGCTGGGGTCTATGGATGAGCTTCAGGGGTCCTTGAATCTCCGGAAATTTTGTGCAAACATTTTGCATGTACGTGTATTTACGGAAGAAGAGTCATGAATTTCATTAGCTGCTGAGATGATTATGTAATGTAGAGGAATAAAACAGTATAAGAAGCAGGGAAATGTCCCCAAGAACTTGTCCCCACCTTCAGAAGTTCCTCTTCTTCAAATGAGTAGATATCAGCAGAGAGTGTACATTCTGAGAAAAGAGAGACATACAGACAGACAGACTTACCTGCACAGATCTGATGCTGAGCACCAAACAGCCTCACCCTTTCATCTTCCCAACCTGACTCTTGGGGAGAAGGCAGAACAGACCTGATAATTAGCGGACCAGGATTTTAGGTTTAAGTCTGTTTGAGATATATTAAATATTCATTTATGTAACAGATGATCAATCCTTCCATTTCTATTTTGATGCAAAGTATCTATTGAATGCATTAAACTGTCATCAGCTAATGAGCAATCATTGTCATTAAACAGCTGCATCACAGAAATAATAGGGAGAAAAAAATTCAAGATTTATAGTATTTTCATTTTCATCATAGCTAACGCAGGGGCCCTTCTGCGGATGCCAGGGCGGTGGCATTTCCAGGAACATTTCACGGAGGCTGACCCCTTCCTGCTGTCTTGCTCCCCCACAATTTCTCACACTCCCTCTTCCTTCACCTTCACCCTCTGGGGCAAAAAAGGCCAAAATCTCTTGACTCTCTTCACTTAGAAAAGGGTGAGCCTGCAAAAAGAATCAGATATAACAGCTGTTCAGCACAGGACTCAAGGCACCAGGAAAGAAGGTGATTTTCCAAAGTTAGGAAGAAGTGGGAAATCATCAGGCCACAAAGGTCAGCAGCATCCTTAACCATGCTCATCCACTGTTCTTAGACCTTTAAGCACCTCAACTGGCAGATGGCTTAAAACGGAAAGATTCTGTTAATTAGTGCTGATTGATTCCACCTAATGTCCTTCTTACATTTTTTTTTTTCCCATCTACAGGATGCCCTCTGTCCTTACAGGGAAAGAGAGCTTTGTATATTTGGTTGGTAACAAGAAAACCCTAAATTAATTATGGAGAAAAGCCCATGATTTTAGCAGGAAAAAAACAGTGTCCATGGATTTCTTGTCTGTCACCCTGACTTCTTGAATTTCACAGTCTTTTGTTGGGACAATTTCTCCACATGCCTATGAGAATTTGGAAGCCAGAGTCTGTTCCTGAAAGGAGGGGGAAACCACAGAGCTCATCAGGAGCTTCAACCACAACGGTCTTTGATTATTAGACAATGCTGTTTCTTGGGAAATCAAGATGCATATGCTATGCATATGATATTATTATTATATAATATATATATATTATATATATTATATATATAATATATATATTATATATATATAATATATATATTAAGATTATATATATTTCACCCAGAACATAATATTTTAAAATGAACAGTTTAATACATGTTATTAAACTCATGCTCATCACAATCCTGGTTTCTCCCTCATATATGATTGAAGACATAAGTACCCAATTCTATTGTCTTTGTTCTAATTCTCACATTCATTAACAACAGTTTTGCCCCTAGCAAGATATTGCACATGAGTGGCAAGGATTTTGTATATTCAACAAGTGTTTCCCTCTAGCATGACTAGACTCAAAGAGAACATCGCAAGTGAATAGCAATGGGAAAGATATTCCAGAGAAAAGTAATGTAGAGACAAGTTTCCATACCTACAACATTTAAAGAAGCTAAAATCTCATTAGGGATCTAGCAACCTGTCCACAAAAACCATCCAGACCTAATTCCTTTCTCAGTATCCTATTATGCTGCTGATAGGGTCTCAGACATGGGAGATGGCTGATGGTTCACAGGGTTTGAAGTCTTCATCTTAGTGATTTGGGGTTGGGTTGCTGTGCAGAACCATCTTAAGGTAGCTTTGTGAGAATATTTTATTTTGTAAGAGCCAATTACATAAAAAGTTTCAGATCACACTCTCTTAAAAGTATTCAAAGAAGCATAGATGGACATGTCTTTCTGGAATGCAATTGACAGCAAATATCAAAATTCTACATATATATAGTTTATAAAATATATAATATATATTAAACACATACATGTGTGTGAGAGTGTGTGTGTGTGTGTGTGTGTGTGTGTGTGTGTATCTTTTGACCTAGTGGAGCCACTTTCAGGAATTTTTCTTATAGCCGTAACTGGACAAACATGCATAGGCAGATATAGAAAAAAGTCTACTGAGGCTATGTTATAGTTGTGAATAACAGGAAACCACTCTCCATCAATAGGAATAAATTATGGAAATAAATCTGTCATGGCATATCCATTCAAAAGAAAAATCTTCATCCACCAATGATGATGAGGGAGACGTATTTATCCATATGAAGAGATGGCCAGAAGATTTAGTTGAGAGGAAAAAAAGAGATTAAAAATCATCACATATAATAATAACATAGAGCCATATATGTTGAGAGAGAAAATATCAGAAAGAACTTTATTAAAATGTCTACCTCTGGATAAGGACTGTTTTAATTTTCTTCTAATATTTAATGTTTTTGAATTTTGCTTATAAGTAAAACAATAAATCAATTTTCATTTTAGGGAGGAAAACTTACAAGATGTATACAGAGCTCACAACAGCAAAATAATGGAAAAGAACAGAGCAACAGGTGATTTGAAATGCTGCCCACATTGGACTCTGCCAGCCTAACAGCCTGCAGTGTGCAAAGGCCTTTCGGTCCTGAGCAAACATGAGTTACCACCATCCCTCGTTTCATATTCTGTCCTGAAAAAGTCAGCTTGTTCCCAGAGCGTTTGGTTGTCAAATATTTTTTTTGAGATTTGCAGCTTGGCAACCACTCTGCTCAATGATTTGTTCCTTCGCATTTCTTTTTTTTTTTTTTTTTAATTGAAGTATAGTTGATTTACAATTTTTTTTTAATTGAAGTATAGTTAGTTTCAGGTGTACAGCACAGTGATTCAGTTATATATCTATTATTTTTCAGATTATTTTCCCTTATAGGTTATTACAAAATATTGAGTATAGTTCCCTCTGCTATACAATAGGTCCTTATTGGTTATCTATTTTATATATAGAGTAGTGTGTATATGTTAATCCCAAACTCCCAATTTATCCCTCTCCCCTTTCCCCTCTGGTAACCATAAATTTGTTTTCTATGTCTGTGAGTCTCTTTCTGTTTTGTAAATAAGTTCATTTCTATCTCAGTGTTTTTGTTTTTGTTTTTGTTTTTTTTAGATTCCACATGTAAGCAATATCAACTGTGTCATATGACACATTCAAACACCTGGGCAGTGCTCCACTGTTTCCATATAGAAAGTTATGCCCACTGAAAGGAATAGATGGATTATGAGAAAGTACCTTCCAGGTAAGACAGCAGAGTAGGTACAGTCTAATTCCCACCCTTTCAGATAACCATCTGAAGTAACAGTACAAAAAAGATAGAAAATGCTCTTGGATGCTGGAAACCAGAGAGGTGTGACAGGACCCTAAGGAAATATAAGAAATTTCTGCTGTATACAGGCAGATGGGGTAGAAGCAAAGAAAGGAGAAAAACAGCTCTCCAGGAAGGAAACAAAGAGAGGCCAGAGCTGGAAGTGAGGGTCCTGGGAGCACATCTGGACCCACGAACAGCTCCAAGAGCAGTCGGTCTGGGCTGCAGAAGAGTTGTCCACAAGTCATTCTGACAAGTGTACGTGGAAATGACTACATCACTACCTAACTTTGCAATGCCATACCAAAGCTACAAAGGAAAGGCACAGAAATGAAGATTCTGAACTGAAAATTAAATTTATGGTAAATTTAAACTTTTTCCTATCAATAAGGAATCTGGATAAAATCCATTTGAGTCCTTGTTTGAAGAGCATAGACTTTTTGCTTTAAAAGTATAATCTAGAATTATGTTTAAAATAAAACAGCTATGAAATAAGGGGCAAGTTGGAGAAATTAATACAGAGATCTCTGTAGAATTTCTTTGAGAGAAACAAGAGGAAATGTGACAAACTCTGAATCCCATCTTCCACATCCTTCAGGGGCTTGTGGTGTATAGGAAACTATCAAAGACAGTCATGGAGTTGAAGTAATCCCAGGTCAAGAAAGGCCAGTGGAAACAAAAAGCTACGGTTGCTGAATTTAAAACGCAATGAGGGCAAGGAATATTCAATTGGATATTCAGAGACTGAATTAGCAAAGTAGAACACGAGTGTAAGAAATTATCCCAAACCTTGGGATAAGGATCTAAAAAATTTAACATGTACATATATATAATAAACAGGAAAAACAGAGTCAGAAAATCTATCCCCGATATAATAGCAAGCCAAGAAGTAGAGAAAAGGTAAAAAAGAAACAATAACCAAGGAAATAAGTACCACTCTCCTGATCCAAAGCCTTTTAGGGATTTCCTTTCTCACTTAGAGACAAATCCAGAGCCCTGGCCCAGTGTACAGGCTTCCCCTGGGAGGTCACTGGTTCCTCTGTGACCCTTTCCCTCCCTTCCTCCCTCCCTCAATCACTGGCCTGGCTGTGGTGGCACTTTCACTCCTGGAGCTCCCTGGGCCCTCCCTTCTGGGAGCTCTGCACGGCTGTGCCCTGACCCAGGACCTCACTTCCTCTCGGCTCCCTCAGACCCTCAGCCCTTGTTCCTGTACATCTCCCTGCTTCCTGGGGAACCTCCATCCCTCCTGCCCGGTTCTGCATGTCCCCACAGCACTGCTCTCAGAGAACACACAATGGATTCGTGTGTTTGCTTGTTCTGTGTCTCCTCTCAATCACCCCACAGTCAGGCACAGTTTTGCCCCCAAAGGCACATTAGGAAATGTCTGGAAACATTTTTGGTGAACACAACTTGGGGGGAGAGGAGGTGTTACTGGCATCTACTTGGTGGGGACCAGAAAAGCTGCCAAACAGCTTGCAATCCACAGGACAGCCCCCCACAGAGAACTATCCAGTCCCAAATGTTCACAGTGCTGGGGTTGAGAAGCCCTGCCCTAGGATAACTCGAGTGCCTAGAATGTAACAGGCACACAGGAAATACGGTTGAATTAATGGATGGATGGAATGTTGTATGGATGGACAGATGGATGTGTGGAAGAATTGACTGAAGATAACTTTCCTGAGCTGAATGCGGCCTATTCAGATTGAAAAAAGAGATCAAAGAAGAAATGTATTATTAATTTGAAATAATGGAGGGGAAACAAATATGTATCCATAGATATCCTGGAACTTTTAAATTCCAAGTTTTTAAATAATTACAGGCATTGAGGTAGGGAAAAAATTTACCAGTAGGTAAACAGACAAATTTTTAAAAATTAAAATGAGTCTCAGATTCCTCCACAGAACAGCTGCCAAAAGACAACTTGTAGGTGTCTACAGATTTGCTGGGAAATGACCAGGAGCAATGCATTTTACTTCCGGTGAAGTGGTTCCATGTGCTGCCATGTTGGTAGGGATAAAATGCTTTAACATTCCAAAAGAGCAATTTCTCAGAGATGTGCTCTGGTTAAATGAGAAATAAGTCAAATCAAATAATTCAAGACTGGGAGGCATTGGCCCAGAAGATTGTCCCAGAGAAATAACTGTTAAGTAGAAAACTGTATGCCTAAGCATTGTGAACATGTAATGAAACTTAATGCAAATGTAAAAAGTAACACTTGAATGGGAAAAATAGACAAAATCTGGGGGAAAAAACACCTGTATATGAGATTATAGCAATGAAACTGGGATTGAAATAATTTAAATACAAAAAGCATTACAAAAATCAGAAGAAAACATGGTTAATAGTCAACAGATCTCAGGTAGGAAAACAGCATTCTAAATAACAACACAAACAAAAGAAGTAAAAAGGAAAAAAATGACAAACCCGATTAGACAAAATTTTAGGACCTACATTAAAGTATATTTTGCAAGAACAAAAGGCAAATTACAAACTAGAAAATACACTAGCAGCATATGTTTGTGTGTGTATCTGGGAGTATATCTTAGTATCCCTAAATATTAGAAACAAAACCTCTTAAAAATAAATAAGAAAAAATATGAGTATCTCAGAAGAAAGCTGAACAGAGGAAATAAATGCACACATAAATGCAAATGGCCAGTAAATATTCTTAAAATGTTCAACATCTACTAGTAATAGTTATACTGTTCCCATAATATTTTTCCTGCATAAGTGGAAACTTTTATAACAACTGCAATAATAATTATTCTCAGTACTGTGGAGTACAGGGCAATGGGCACTACCATACTCTTCCTATAAAAGTATAATTTAGGACACACTGCCTGGAGGACAATTAGGCAGCATGAGGAGAGAGCCTCAAAAAACAGCACACACTTTGATTAAGGAGTTTTATTTCGAGCAATTTGTCCTATGGAATCAATCACAGATGTTTATTTAAAAAGATGTATGAGCAATGCTGTTCTCCTCAGCATAACTTATAATAGTGAAAAATTGGAAACAATCTAAATGGCTGTCAATAAGAAATTGGTTTTTAAAATATGGATCATATAAACCATGTTGAAATTCAAGAGAATGATCAGCAGTCTTGTACAAGAATACCAAATGAAATGGGGAAATGACAGTGAGAGGACTAAGCTCAAAGTAATGTACAGTGTGACTGAATTTGGTTAAAATATGTGCAAATATCATAATAATTTTTTATGTATAAAATATGTGCAAAGAAAAGGGCTGAAATTACATGTAACATTATGTTATTGGAGACTCTCTAAGTCAACTTTGCACAAGAAAAGCAAAGTGGAGGACTTGCCCTGCCAAATGTTGATACATTTGAAGTCTTGGTAAAATAAACGTATTTATTGGCCCTCAAGAACAGTCTACAGGACAATTAATCAGGTGGAGGTGCCAAAGATGGACTGATTTGTATATGAAAATTTAACACTTGATAAAGATGCCACTAGAATTAAACAGAAAGACTGTGGGTGGTTTAAGAAAATTGGTTCATTGAGTGAAGAAAAATAAGGATGGTTACCTACCTAAGGTCATATATACAAATGGATCCTGTCTCTATTAAAGACCTCAATGTAAAAGTAAATTTTCAAAGTTAATAGGAAATATTGTAGGAGAACATTTTTTCTGAATGAGAGAGGAGGAAGACTTATTAAGGAAAACTTCGAACATATACACCATAACAAAGGACAGGGTGAATTTAACTATGAAATGTAATGAGTCCTCTTCATTTCTAACAGCTTTATTGAGGAGTAATTGATAGACAAAGAACTGTGCATATTTAATGCGTTCAATTCAGTGAGCTTGGACACGTGCAAACACCCATGATACCATCACCACTATCAAGGTGATAGACACCCAACACCTCCCAGAGTTCCCTGGTGTCCCTTTGTGTTTTGACATGAGACCTACCTTCTTCACACATTTTGCAGTGCACAATACTGTATTGTTAGCTACAGACACTGTAGTTAACACAGCAGCTCTCTAGAACTTACTTGTCTAGCACAATTGAAACTTCATACCGATTCAACAAGTTTATGTAAAAAAGTCAAATTGGGGAGAAGATATTTGTACTGCCCAAATGAAAGAAATTAATCTCTTGAATAGGCAAGAAAATCTTCCAAATAATAAAGAAAACAATTACTCTAATTTTTAAAAGAGTAAAGACTATGAAGATAATCACAGCTGCCTTTGTAAACTTAAAAGTCTATAAAAATGTGAAAAGATGTTCAAAATCGAATAGTAATCAAAGAAATACAAATTACAGCAAAAAAAAAAAAAAATGACATATCACTATACACAAAGTAGATCTGGAAAACTTAGAAATCTGGAAAAGGCCAGTGTCAGCAGGAATGGAGTTAGGAGTATAGAAGCAAACCAATGTGCACTGCTGGGAGAAGGTAGATTGCTGAAGACCTTCTATAAAAGAATTTGGCAGCATTAAGTCAAGTCAAAAATACTTACAACATGATCTACAGAATGTTTACTGCTGAGTTTAATTCCTAAATATATTCTCACACAAATGGATGAGAAAATATGTAAGTAAAGTTGGGAGGGGCTTTACCAAGTTGCTAAATATAGTTACACAATTATACAAAATGTTGGGTGAAATTAATGGAGAAATATTCAGTTGCAATCCAAAGTACACTACTGTAGCAATATTTATAACTGACAAGAGAATTTAAGACAAAATGGATTTATAGATATAAAGTATCAATACATAATGATAAAAGCTTAGTAGAATGGTTGGATAAACCATTGTAAACATGTGCATGTCGTATTATAGCATCAGTGTATACAACAAAAGATTACAGAACTGCCAGGAGGAATTGACAAATTAACCTATCAGGAAAGATTCTAACACATCTCTTTAGTATTTTATAAACCAAGCAAACAAGCAAACAAAAAAAGTAGGAAGCCATAGAAGATTAGAACATTAAAAAGTTTGATCTAATGGACATATTTAGAACATAGCACCTAGCAGTTAAAGAATACACATTTCGAGATTGGTTCAAGATGGCAGAGTAGAAGGACATGCTCTCACTCCGTCTTTCGAGAACACTGGAATCACAACTAACTGCTGAACAATCTACGACAGGAAGACACTGGAACTCACCAAAAAAGATACCCCACATACAAGGACAAAGGAGAAGCCGCAATGAGATGGTAGGAGGGGTGCTATCACAATAAAATCAAATCCCATAACTGATGGGTGGGTGACTCACAAACTGGAGAACACTTATACCATAGAAGTCCACCCACTGGAGTGAAGGTTCTGAGCCCCTCGTCAGGCTTCCCAACCTGGGGGTCTGGCAACAGGAGGAGGAAATCCTAGAGAATCAGACTTTGAAGGCTAGCAGGATTTGATTGCAGGATTTCGGCAGGACTGGGGGAAACAGAGACTCCACTCTTGGAGGGAACACACAAAGTAGTGTGAGCGTCAGGACCCAGGGGAAGGAGCAGTGACCCCATAGAAGAGTGAACCAGACCTACCTGCTAGTGTTGGAGGGTCTCCTGCAGAGGCGGGGGGCAGCTGTGGCTCACCAAGGGACAAGGACACTGGCAGCAGAAGTTCTGGGAAGTACTCCTTGGTGTGAGCCCTCCCAGAGTCCACCATTAGCCCCACCAAAGAGCCCGGATAAGCTCCAGTGTTGGGTCGCCTCAGGCCAAACAACCAACAGGGAGGGAACCCAGCCTCACCCATCAGCAGACAAGTGGATTAAAGTTTTACTGAGCTCTGCCCACCAGAGCAACAGCCAGCTCTACCCACCACCAGTCCCTCCCATCAGGAAACTGCCACAAATCTCTTAGATAGCCTCATCCACCTGAGGGCAGACAGCAGAAGCAAGAAGAACTACAATCCTGCAGCCTATGGAACAAAAAACATTCACAGAAAGATAGACAAGATGAAAAGGCAGAGGGCTATATACCAGATGAAGGAACAAGATAAAACCCCAGAAAACAACTAAATGAAATGGAGATAGGCAATCTTCCAGAAAAAGAATTCAGAATAATGAAAGTGAAGATGATCCAGGACCTCGGAAAAAGAATGGAGGCAAAGATCGAGAAGATGCAAGAAATGTTTAACAAAGATCTAGAAGAATTAAAGAACAAATAAACAGAGATGAACAATACAATAACTGAAATGAAAAATACACTGGAAGGAATCAATAGCAGAATAACTGAGGCAGAACGGATAAGTAACCTGGAAGACAGAATGGTGGAATTCACTGCTGCAGAACAGAATAAAGAAAAAAGAATGAAAAGAAATGAAGACAGCCTAAGAGACCTCTGGGACAACATTAAATGCAACAACATTCACATTATAGCGGTCCCAGAAGGAGAAGAGAAAGAGAAAGGATCTGAGAAAATATTTGAAGAGATTATAGTCGAAAACTTCCCTAACATGGGAAGGGAAATAGCCACTCAAGTCCAGGAAGCACAGAGAGTCCCATACAGGATAAACCCAAGGAGAAACACGCCAAGACACATAGTAATCAAGTTGGCAAAAATTAAAGACAAAGAAAAATTATTAAAAGCAGCAAGGGAAAAATGACAAATAACATAAAAGGGAACTCCCATAAGGTTAACAGCTGATTTCTCAGCAGAAACTCTACAAGCCAGAAGGGAGTGACATGATATAATTAAAGTGATGAAAGGGAAGAACCTACAACCAAGATTACTCTACCTGGCAAGGATCTCATTCAGATTCAATGGAGAAATCAAAAGCTTTACAGACAAGCAAAAGCTAAGAGAATTCAGCACCACCAAACCAGCTCTACAACAAATGCTAAAGGAACTTCTCCAAGTGGGAAACACAAGAGAAGAAAAGGACCTAAAAAAAAAACCCAAAACAATTAAGAAAATGGTAGTAGGAACACACATATCAATAATTACCTTAAACGTGAATGGATTAAATGCTTCAACCAAAAGACAAAGGCTTGCTGAATGGATACAGAAACAAGTCGCATATATATGCTGTCTACAAGAGACCCACTTCAGACCTAGGGACACATACAGACTGAAAGTGAGGGTATGGAAAAAGATATTCCATACAAATGGAAATCAAAAGAAAGCTGGAGTAGCAATACTCATATGAGATAAAATAGACCCTAAAATAAAGAATGTTACAAGAGATAAGGAAGGACACTATGTAATGATGAAGGGATCAATCCAAGAAGAAGATATAACAATTATAAATATATATGCACCCAACATAGGAGCACCTCGATACATAAAGCAACTGCTAACAGCTCTAAAAGAGGAAATCGACAGTAACAGAATAATAGTGGGGGACTTTAACACCTCACTTACACCAATGGACAGATCATCTAAACAGCGAATTAATAAGGAAACACAAGCTTTAAATTACATGATAGACCAGATAGATTTAATAGATATTTATAGGACATTCCATCCAAAAACAGCAGATTACAATTTCTTCTCAAGTGCACATGGAACATTCTCCAGGATAGATCACATCTTGGGTCACAAATCAAGCCTCAGTAAATTTAAGAAAATTGAAATCATATCAAGCATCTTTTCTGACCACAATGCTATGAGATTAGAAATCAATTACCAGGGAAAAAACGTAAAAAACACAAACACATGGAGGCTAAACAATACGTTACTACATAACCAAGAGATCACTGAAGAAATCAAAGAGGAAATCAAAAAATACCTAAAGAGAAATTACAACGAAAACACGGCAATCCAAAAACCTAAGGGATGCAGTAAAAGCAGTTTTAAGAGGGAAGTTAATAGCAAAACAAGCCTACCTCAAAAAAAAGAAAAATCTCAAACAAACAATCTAACCTTACACCTAAAGGAACTAGAGAAAGAAGAACAAACAAAACCCAAAGTTAGCAGAAGGAAAGAAATCATAAAGATCAGAGAAGAAACAAATGAAATAGAAACAAAGAAAACAAAAGCAAAGATCAATAAAACTAAAAGCTGGTTCTTTGAGAAGAGAAACAAAATTGATAAACCATTAGCCAGACTCATCAAGAAAAAGAGGGAGAGGACTCAAATCAATAAAATCAGAAATGAAAAAGAAGAAGTTACAACAGACACTGCAGAAATACAAAGCATCCTAAGAGAATCCTACAAGCAATTCTATGCCAATAAAATGGACAACCTGGACGAAATGGACAAATTCTTAGAAAGGTATAACCTTCCAAGACTGAATCAGGAAGAAATCGAAAATATGAACAGACCAATAACAAGTAATGAAATTGAAACTGCAATTTAAAATTTTCCAACAAACAAAAGTCCAGGACCATATAGCTTCACAGGTGAATTCTATCAAACATTTAGAAAACAGCTAACACCCATCCTTCTCAAACTCTTCCAAAAAATTTGCAGAGGAAGGAAACTCCCAAACTCATTCTATGAGGCCACCATCACCCTGATACCAAACCAGACAAAGATACTACAAAAAAAGAAAATTACAGACCAATATCACTGATGAATATAGATGCAAAAATTCTCAACAAAAAAAGCAAACAGAATCCAACAACACATTAAAAGGAAACAAATTGAAGAAGAAAAACCATATGATTATCTCAATAGATGCAAGAAAAGCTTTTGACAAAATTCAACACCCATTTATGATAAAAACTCTCCAGAAAGTGGGCATAGAGGGAACTTTCTTCAACATAATAAAGGCCATATACGACAAACCCACAGCAAACATCATTCTTAATGGTGAAAAACTGAAAACATTTCCTCTAAGATCAGGAACAAGACAAGGATGTCCACTCTCACCACTATTATTCAACATAGTTTTGGAAGTCCTAGCCATGGCAATCAGAGAAGAAAAAGAAATAAAAGGAATACAAATTGGAAAAGAAGAAGTAAAACTTTCACTGTTTGCAGGTGACATGATAATATACATAATGGAGAATCCTAAAGATACCACTAGAAAACTACTAGAGCTAATCAATGAATTTGGTAAAGTAGCAGGATACAAAATTAATGCACAGAAATCTCTGGCATTCCTATACACTAATGATGAAAAATCTGAAAGAGAAATTAAGGAAACACTCCCATTTACCATTGCAACAAAAAGAATAAAATACCTAGGAATAAACCTACCTAAGGAGACAAAAGACCTGTATGCAGAAAACTATAAGACACTGATGAAAGAAATTAAAGATGATACAAATAGATGGAGAGATATCCCATGTTCTTGGATTGGAAGAATCAATATTGTGAAAATGACTATACTACCCAAAGCAATCTACAAATTCATTGCAAACCCTATCAAATTACCAATGGCATTTTTTACAGAACTAGAACAAAATGTCTTAAAATTTGTACATACAGTAATCAAGACAGTTTGGTACTGGCACAAAAACAGAAATATAGATCAATGGAACAGGATAGAAAGCCCAGAGATAAGCCCACGCACATATGGTCACCTTATCTTTGATAAAGGAGGCAAGCATATACAGTGGAGAAAAGACAGCCTCTTCAATAAGTGGTGCTGGGAAAATTGGACAGGTACATGTAAAAGTATGAAATTAGAACACTCCCTAACACCATACACAAAAATAAACTCAAAATGGATTAAAGACCTAAGTGTAAGGCCAGACACTATCAAACTCTTAGAGGAAAACATAGGCAGAACACTGTATGACATAAGTCACAGCAAGATCCTTTTTGACCCAGGTCCTAGAGAAATGGAAATAAAAACACAAATAAACAAATGGGACCTAATGAAACTTAAAAGCTTTTGCACAGCAAAGGAAACCATAAACAAGACCAAAAGACAACCCTCAGAATGGGAGAAAATATTTGCAAATGAAGCAACGGACAAAGGATTAATCTCCAAGATTTACAAGCAGCACATGCAGCTCAATAACAAAAAAACAAACAACCCAATCCACAAATGGGCAGAAGACCTAAATAGACATTTCTCCAAAGAAGAGATACAGATTGCCAACAGACACATGAAAGAATGCTCAACATCATTAATCATTAGAGAAATGCAAATCAAAACTACAATGAGGTATCATCTCACACCAGTCAGAATGGCCATCATCAAAAAATCTAGAAACAATAAATGCTGGAGAGGGTGTGGAGAAAAGGGAACACTCTTGCACTGTTGGTGGGAATGTAAATTGATACAGCCACTATGGAGAACAGTATGGAGGTTCCTTAAAAAACTAAAAATAGAACTACCATATGACCCAGCAATCCCACTACTGGGCATATACCCTGAGAAAACCATAATTCAGAAAGAGTCATGTACCAAAATATTCATTGCAGCTCTGTTTACAATAGCCAGGACATGGAAGCAACCTAGGTGTCCATCATCGGATGAATGGATAAAGAAGATGTGGCACATATATACAATGGAATATTACTCAGCCATAAAAAGAAATGAAATGGAGGTGTTTGTAATGAGGTGGATGGAGTTAGAGTCTGTCATACAGAGTGAAGTAAGTCAGAAAGAGAAAAAGAAATACAGTATGCTAACACATATATATGGAATCTAAGGGAAAAAAAAAAGGTCATGAAGAACCTAGTGGCAAGATGGGAATAAAGACACAGACCTACTAGAGAATGGACTTGAGGATATGGGGAGGGGGAGGGGTGAGATGTGACAGGGTGAGAGAGTGTCATGGACATATATACACTACCAAATGTAAAATAGATAGCTAGTGGGAAGCAGCCGCATAGCACAGGGAGATCAGCTCGGTGCTTTGTGACCACCTAGAGGGGTGGGATAGGGAGGGTGGGAGGGAGGGAGATGCAAGAGGGAAGAGATATGGGAACATATGTATATGTATAACTGATTCACTTTGTTATAAAGCAGAAGCTAACACACCATTGTAAAGCAATTATACTTCAATAAAGATGTTTAAAAAAAAAAAAAAAAAAAAAAATTTGTACAGAGACACAAAAGACCCTGAATAGCCAAAGCAGTCTTGAGGGAAAAAAATGGAGCAGGAGGAATAAGACTCCCTGACTTCAGACTATACTACAAAGCTACAGTAATCAAGACAATATGATACTGGCACGAAAACAGAAATATAGATTAATGGAACAGGATAGAAAGCCCAGAGATAAACCCACGTACCTATGGTCAACTAATCTATGACAAAGGAGGCAAGGATATACAATGGAGAAAAGACAGTCTCTTCAATAAGTGGTGCTGGGAAAACTGGACAGCTACATGTAAAAGAATGAAATTAGAACACTCCCTAACACCATACACAAAAATAAACTCAAAATGGCTTAGAGACCTAAATGTAAGACCAGGCACTATAAACCTCTTAGAGGAAAACATAGGAAGAACACTCTTTGACATAAATCACAGCAAGATATTTTTTGATCCACCTCCTAGAGTAATGGAAATAAAAACAAAAATAAACAAATGGGACCTAATGGAACTTCAAAGCTTTTGCACAGCAAAGGAAACCATAAACAAGATGAAAAGACAACCCTCAGAACAGGAGAAAATATTTGCAAATGAATCATTGGAAAAAGGATTAATCTCCAAAATATATAAACAGCTCATGCAGCTCAATATTAAAAGATAGGCAGATATTAAAATCTAAAATTAAAAATTAAAATCCAATATTAAAATCCAAAAATGGGCAGAAGACCTAAATAGACATTTCTTCGAAGAAGACATACAGATGGCTAAGAAGCACATGAAAAGCTGCTCAACATCACTAATTATTAGAGAAATGCACATCAAAACTACAATGAGGTATTACCTCACACCAGTTAGAAAGGGCATCGTCAGAAAATCTACAAACAACAAATGATGGAGAGGTTATGGAGAAAAGGGAACCCTCTTGCACTGTTGGTGGGAATGTAAATTGATACAGCCACTATGAAGAACAGTATGGAGATTCCTTAAAGAACTAAAAATAGAATTACCCAACAATCCCACTACTGGGCATATACCCAGAGAAAGCCATAATTCAAAAAGACACATGCACCCCAATGTTCATTGCAGCACTATTTACAATAGCCAGGTCATGGAAGCAACCTAAATGGCCATCGACAGACGAATGGATAAAGAAGATGTGGTACATATATACAATGGAATATTACTCAGCCATAAAAAGGAATGAAATTGGGTCATTTGTAGAGACGTGGATGCATCTAGAGACTTTCATACAGAGTAAAGTAAGTCAGAAAGAGAAAAACAAATATCATATATTAATGCATATATGTGGAACCTAGAAAAATAGTACAGATGAACCGGTTTGCAGGGCAGAAATTGAGACACTGATGTAGAGAACAAACGTATGGACACCAAAGGGGGAAAGCAGCCGTGGATGGGGGTGGTGGTGTGATGAATTGGGAGATTGGGATTGACATGTATACACTGATGTGTATAAAATGAATGACTAATAAGAAAAATAAATAAATAAAAAATAAACATTAAAAAAAAAATTTGTCCATACAAAATCTGCATATGGATATTTTTAACACCTTTATTCAATATTACCAAAATGTGAATGAAACCAAGGTGTCCTTCATTAGATGAACGGAAAAATATACTCTAGTGTATTCTGGGAATGGAATAATATTCAGCACTGAAAAAGTAAGCTATCAAGGCATAAAAATATACGGGAAGTTCTTTTTTTTCTCTTTTCAAGTATAAATGATTTAAAATAATGTTCGTTTCTGTTGTACAGCATACTGATTTTTTTTTTTGCAGATTCCATTCCATTATAGGTTATTACAAGATATTGAATAAAATTCCCTGTGCTATACAGTAAAAAAAAAAGACACACACATTTCTTTCAAGCACACACACACACACACACACACACACATTTACCAAAAATATGACCAACCACAAGGACATAAATCAAATCTCAACAAAATAACTCCAAAGAAAATAGAAGTAAAAAAAAAAAAAGGATAAAAATGAGAGACAAAATTAATAATATAGACTAGACTAGATTAGATATATTTTATAATATTTAATATAGTAGATGGTGCTGGGACCCCTCAAACAATTATAAACAACTTTATAACAATAAATATAAAAACCTAGAAGAAATAAATTCTTAGACAATATAGCTTAGGAAAACTGACTCAAAAAAAAAAAAAGCAGAACAGTTATATTAACGATCAAAAATTGGAATCTGTAAATATTCCAATAAAGAAAACACAAACCCAGATGATTTTACAAGTGATTTTACCAAATCTGCAAGGAAAAAAGATAAATTCAGAGACTAGAGAAGGAGGAACATCCTAAATTATTTTATCTCCTATGAAACAAAGCACTTGGACATGGTGCCAGCCAAACTTAGGTTTAATTTCCAAATCTACCAAGTGACAGGTTTGTAACTGGAGTTATTTACCTAACCTGTCATAGTTTCCTCATCACCCTTTCAACAAATGTTTTGTGACATCCCCTATGTTCCTGGCACATTTCTAGACAGTGGGGATACAGGAAGGAACCAAACAGACAATAGCCCTTTTATTCCGGGAGCTGGGAAAGGACATCCCAAGGATGTGTGGGGAGGTAGCATTCAGGCAGAGCCGAGGGTGTATGGGCTCTGGGGGGGAAGTAGGGCAAAAACAGACTGGCCACACATGGGAGTAGCACAAGAGCATTAGGAGGTGAGATCAGGCAGGGCACAGGGACCAGGCTGTGACTGGACTTGGTTGGTAGGAGTAACAAAGAGGAGAAAAGAATGACTCCAAGATGCTTGACCTGAGAAAATAGAGTTGTTTCTAAATGATGGGGAGGACTGGCCAGGGGAACAGTTTAGGGAAGCTGGTCTCAAGTTCGGATGTAAATATTTTGAGCTGTGTATCCCTCATCCAAGTGGAGGTCTGAGTTGGCTGTTAGATCTAGATTCTAATATAAAATTGAAATGCCATGTGTACATAGTACTTAGAGATGGCACCTAAAGCCATGAGGTTCTATGAGATCACTGAGAAGGTAAATAGAATTAACAGGAGAAAGAATCCAACAGTGAGCTTCAGGGTACTCCAGCACTTAGAGATCAGGACATAGACAAGAACCATCTAACTTGATCCTGTGAGAATAGACCACTAAGGTAAGAGGAAACCAAGTGAACACAAGTGCAAAGGTAAAATGAGGATAATAAATTGATAGAAATATCATCTGATTCAGTATATTGTGAATTTCATAAGACATGTAAAGTGCCTTGTGGCTTTTCCTTCTTTTCATTCACTTATATGCCCACAAAAAGACTGAGTTTTCATTCTTTCTGTATGCTTTTGTTTGCCTCTATATGACAAGTCACCTGTTTTAGCAACAAGATGGAAGGTAAGTGCTCTTTAAAATTGCTTTATTATTATTTATGTACTTATTTATTTATTATGATTTATTGACAATATGTATCTAGAAAAATAAAACTATTCACACCTTTGAATAATTAATTCCATCTCTCAAAAATAACTCGTATTAGGGAGAATAATTACATGTACAATATCCTCACTTCAGTATTATATATCATGGTATAAAATTGGAAAGAAAACATAAATGAACAAAATCAAAGGAATGGTTAAATACATTTTTTAAAGCCACTCATCAGAAATAAAAAAAGATGATTGTAAAAACTGTACCACACAGGAAAAAACAGACTAATAGAAAATGTAAAAAGCCTGAAAATACAGAAAGAATTGTCATGATGATTACCGTTACATAAAAAATAGGAACAAGAGGCAAAGAAAGAAGTTGAAAGGTGTTTAGCTCATATGCCGGGAGAGTTTCTGTTACAGTAGTATAAATAGAGACGTCTGGTTTTTGTTACTCCCTCCTTTAGTAATTTATCAAATTGTATCTCTACAGCTGAGATTCAATCACATGATTTTCAAAATCAAAATACATTATTAGTTAAAAAATTCCATGCTTAAGATCTGTGTTCAGTGATAGTGTGGCGTAACAATTGAGCCTGGGTCCTACCTCACAGGAAAGGCTGCATAATTAAGTCATTGAATACAACATGAAAATACTTTGTTCATAAATCAGTATAAAGGTCTGGCTGTGGTGTTTCTATTCTACAGTCAGGAATACTCCCCAAAGAACATAATAGTTTGTACATGGACAACACCTCCTGAGCAGTCATGTTCAGGCATAGCAGTAAGGTACAGGAGATGTTCTGTCTCCAAGGAGACAAGTTCCTCTGCTGTTGCATCCAAGCCCAATGGAAAGCTTGAGCAAAACCTCTGTGATTTATATTTCCAATAAAAAATTAAACGAACTTAAATGCTAACATCTTTTTAGCTACATAAAATGTAGAATTCCTGATTTACTTAGATAAGTAATTTGAAATATCATAGTTCCAAGAATGAGAGAAGAGGATGAAACAGAAAAATAAAGGGAGAAAAAAAATCAATTTCATACCTGGTGTTCTCAAAAGCCTTGACAGCCTCTAAGGTCTTAATTGACAGCATTTCTCCTTCTATAACTGAAAATGGCAATGCTAAGAAGTCCAAGTTAATTCAAGCGAAAATGCAATAGAGTCCATGTAGAACTTAAAAATCTATCTGTGAGGAGACAACTCAATAATTCTTATTAAACCCACAGCTTATTTTCAAGTAAGCTCTGGCTTAGTGGATGGAGAATTATTTTACGAAATAGGAGTTTGAATAAGAAACAGGAAAAACTAGATAATGAACGCATGTCCTAGAAGTGGGTTTGCCAGAATCAATTTTGCTAGATTGGAAAGTGATCTCCACAGTGAATTCCCCCAGAATGTGTAATGACTCTGCTTTCTTTCCTTTCCATGTGAGTGTCTAGCAATGGGAGACTAAAATATTAGCAAGTGAAAAAAAATCACAATCAAAGTGAATTCAAGAAGACTTACATTAGATTCTTAAAATAGAGTAAACTTAGAGATTTTCCTCAAATGAGTGAAAAAGGTATTAGTCAAGTATGATGGATAGCACTTGAGACTTAGTAGGCGAGCATTTTAATATTAGGATTTGCTTCCTTGATCAAACACCTGTATCTGGTTAGAGTAACTGGGAGAAAAATGATTCTGGGTAATGTAGTTAGAAAAGGAATCTTTGGAAGGATATGAAATACAAACAGAATCAAGAATAAGGATAGAAAACCAGGATCACAAAACAACAGAAATCAGGAGTCTTGGGAGCAGGGATTTAATAATAATAATAATAGCAATAGTAACAACAGTAACAATAGTAACAGTAGCTTGGATCTATTGGGAGAATACTATGTAACTGGCATTACCCTAAACCATCTGCAGGAATGAAGTCACTAAATTCTCACCCTATGAGATGGTTAGTATTATCCCATTTTGAGATGACAAAACTGAGACATAATTAGAAGTTTCTTACGAAAAATTCAACAGCTTCTAAGTGGCAGGAAATCTCACTCGAGCGCCACTGTTGTTACCTACAGTGACTCATTCAATGGCACAAGCCAGGGGATTGGTTGGCTTCCACCATTGTTTTCCATTCCACCCCTGCATTCAAGGCCCAAAGTATCACTGGGCCGTGGAGTCTTGGAAACAGGCATCCAAAAAGGGCATAAGAGTCAAGCCTACTTTCATGCCTACCCTATGATGTTATACCAAACCTGATAGACGCAGGCTATTTCACCCAATTAGCTCTCTTGGTTAACAAAATGCGATATGAGTTGAAGGTAAAAGAGTCATTATTTTTTTAATTGAAGTATACTTGATTTACAATGTGTTAGTTTCAGGTGTACAGCAAAGTGATTCAGATACGTATATATATAATATATACTCTATACTATAATATATAATATATACACTCTTTTTCAGATTCTTTTCCATTATAGTTTATTATAAGATATTGAATATAGCTCCCTGTGCTATACAGTAGGTCCCTGTTGTTTATCTATTTTTTATCAATATCTAGTAGCTTGTAGCTGTTAATTCCAGTCTCCTAATTTATCCCTCCCTCAACCTTCCCCTTTGATAACCATAAGTTTGTTTTCTATGTCTGTGAGTCCCTTTCTGTTCTATAAGTTTATTTGTATCATTTTTTTAGATTCCAAATATAAGTGATATCATATGATATTTGACTTTGTCTGACTTACTTCACTTAGTATGATAATCTCTAGGTCCATCCATGTTGCTGCAAATGACATTATTTCATTCTTTTTTATGGCTGAGTAATATTCCGCTGTGTACATGAACCACATCTTCTTTACCCATTCATCTCTCGATGGATACTTAGGTTGCTTTCATGTCTCAGCTATTATAAATAGTGCTGCTTTGTATACTGGTGTGCTTGTATCTTTTTTGAATTCGAGTTTTTGTCTTTTCTGGATATATGCCCAGGAGTAGAATTGCTGGATCATATGGTAACTCTATTTTTAATTTTTTAAGGAACCTCCATACTATTCTCCATAGTGGCTGCACAAATATAGATTTATTCTTCACTGAAGAAAGTTGATTTTACACACACACACACACACACACACACACACACACACACAGCTGGTAAGCAGAGCACACCAATCCCTAACCCCATCTGACTACATCTGAAGTGTGACCAATGACAGAAAAGCAAAGGGTTAAAAAAGAGCAACAAGGGACTTCGTCTACCAAGAACTGGTCACTGTGCTTCACAAAGCATTCTCATTCCATGCTCACAAAAATCCAGGAATGGAGGTGTGACTAACTCCCTTTTATGGTTGAGGGCATCCTATTTAGTGAGACTAAGAAGCTGCCCAGGATGACCCAACGAGTCAGTGGATCCAGCATGATTTCCACCCGGTGTTCTCTGCTTCTAAAGCTCACACTTTTGCTGCCCAGGTAAGGCGATATGTGCATCTGTCAGTAGTCGTAGACAATTAATGCCCCACACTGTTGGTGGGACAGCTGGATCATCTCCTACCTGAGGTCTGAAGCTCCAATCCTAATTTACCATTTTAATTTCTTCTCCACAGAGAGAAGCCGGCAACGTCATCACTGAGTCACCATGCTTAACCCAGATGGTCCCAAAAAAAGTCTGTGGAAATGCAGTGAGCAAGCAAATTGGAGCCAGCTAGTTTTAGTGGACAAATACAGTTCCATTCTCCCAGAAATAACTAGTGCATCCCTATCCCTCCTGCTTTCTGTCTTTCATCTTGGTGCCTAACACTTTCTCTATCACTGTGCACTTTGATTACTTCTGAGACTTCTGAGCTGTATTTAAATTTATCTCTCAATTCTATTTGTGGCACTGCTTTTAGACTACAAGATGTTGACATGGTCACAAATTTGAAACCAAAAAAATGCATATGTAAAGGTTTCTGCATCAAAGATCCCGCGGAGGTAAAGATAGATATGCAATTAAGGACCTAATTCACAGGGTAAATCCAGCTGAGAGCTGAGAAGGGAGGGGCGGTGGAGGGTTTCAGAGGAAGTATCTGGGTGGATTCCACATGGCCAACAATGAAAGCAAAATAAGCCAAAGCCGGCCATCTGCACTTGTGATGCTGACCTCAAGCCACCAGTGGGGGAAAAAATGGCAATAAAATGTTGAAAACTGTTAGAAGTAAACATTCGAATGGAGCTTATAAGCCAAAATGCATTAGGTCTAAAGGGCATCTTTTTCTCTCTTCTCAATTTCACTCTCCCTCTGGCCTTCCAGTTGGGCTTTTTAAATTTAGCCATAATTAGATCTTTTCACTACGTTTTTCTGTAATCTAATTTTTCCACTGCTCTTCAGAGCTCCTAAGAAAATGTCTCACTATGCAGTTTAAAGAGAAATCGGCATATGACCCCTCCCACGTGCTGACAGAGGCTCGAGGCAGTGAACTAACTGGTAGGCTTAGCGCTGGGGAGGAGAGACCTTCCACGGGAACACGATGCTGGAATTTCAGGTGTGGAGCCCCAGGGAGTATCCAGTGAGGGATGCTGTGCCCTGTGTTGCCTCTACCCCCTGCACCTCTTCAGTAGGTCTACTGCTAACTTGCCCATTTTCAAGGTAAACCAGATTCAGACAACTCAGGATGCTCTACAAGCACTTCTGATTCCCCGAACATGACAGACGCGGTCGCGCACTCTGATTTAATGAGAGAGAAAACCCAGCTGCTCTCGTCTCAGCTGAAGTCAATACAATTACTTGTTAGCATTTTCCCCATCACTGCATCAAATATCCAGCCCCTCTCCTCTTCCCAGCCTCTTCTTTCTCTGCCATCCCCTTCACGCATTTGGTTGCTCCAGAACATTCTCTCAGCCTGTTTCCTAGTTTGTTGGGAGTTCTGACCACGGTTCTCATCTTCACAGGTCATCAGTCCCTTTCAAATAAGGAGAATATCTAGAACAGCTCTGTTTAATAAACATACAATGAGAGCCACACATGTAATTTTAATTTTCTATTAACCATATTAAAGAAAAGGAAAGAGAAGTAGGTTTTAATCTATATTTAAAATATAATCCAGTGTATTCACAAGATGATCATTTCAATATATGGGCTGAGCCGCATTTCACATGCTCAGCAGCAATGTGTGGTTGGTGGCTCCTTTGTGGGCAAGGAAGCCTAGAAGGTGCTCTGCACCCCAGGTAGGAGGGACTTCGCTTACATCATGCCCTAGGTGTTGTCATCTCCACCCACCACGGGGAAGCTCAAAGCCAGGGAAGCCATGCAACCTGCCCACGTTACCCAGCTTGTAAACTGCAGAGCTGGAGCTTGAACGCAGGTCTGATTCCAAAGGGCATTCTCTTCCCATTTCACCACACATCTCCCTAATTCCAGAAAAGACAGACTCACCAACCTGGTCCAGGGGCCAGTCACTTCAAAGATGCAGTGGTCCTCCAGAACTTCTCCTCTCCATACACAAACTAGGCATCAATCACCCCCTCCAATCTGTCTCCTTTTTGCACACACACACACACACACACACACACAGAGGGAACTTAACCTCTGTAAACTTATAAGAGCCACATGCAGAAGCATCTAGCCACAAGTTTGCCACTTCACTCTGACTCCCTCACTTGTCCTGCCATTTCTTAGTATCCTTAATACCTGTGTCATGTGGCTTACTTTTCTACCACTCTCCAAACATTTTGGAGGTCTCTGGTCATCCTTTTATACCATATCAGATGTTTTTTTCTCAGTCTCCAGGACAATGCATGTTGGCATATTGAAGAAACAGGGCAGGGGATTCCAGGTCAGTATGACTCCAACCAGTAAGCTATCAGGACCAGGACATAAGGATGCTGCAGGCTCTTACACATAGTAAGGGCTGAACCAGTGTGAGTTTTGCACACTGCATTCACAGGGAGGCCACGCTGCCCTCCCTGATGTTAGAACACGGGGACAAGTCTTATCTCTTCCTTCCTCGGAAATTGTCCTTGTCTTCCCTAGAGCCTGCAGGAGAAGTTTCAAACTACCTGCAAGTTAGTTTCAAGGCCTCTGTTATCTGATCTAGCCCAGGTGGGAAGCAGGACACAGGGAAGGTCTGCTCTAAGGGAAAAATCTCCCATGTTCCAAGATCTGCCTTCAGGCTCAACAGCTAACACAGGGCCAAGAGGCCAAACCAGAGGATAAGGTGTGTGCCTACTTGGAGGGTCTGAGTATGAAGGAATTAATTTGTTTCAGTCTTGGAGAAAAGCAGTTTACATGTATAGTACATATAGCAAATAGTACTTTATATATGTGATATATGTGCATATGTAGAAACATGCATGTATATGTGTATACATGTGTGTTCACATATATGGTACATATTTTTTAAAACCCTCTTACAGTTTCATAACTATTTCCATTTCCAAGATAAGCCAGTCCTTTTGACATTAGCAAGAGTTTTAATAGATGCTATTTTAAAAGAAGCTGAAAATGGGAATATCTGATTTTACCACACTACAATTTAATTCTTTCACAGACAAAGGTTCTATTGATTTTAGTCTATGCAATGGACTAAATAATTCTAATATTCAGTTGATAAGCAAAGCACTGAAGAAATCTACTGCAAAAGTGCCAGAAGTTTGATCAATTTCAAACAAAAAACAATATAAGAAAACTGTAGAAAAATCAGGTGGGCTATAAATTCCTTTCTCTTTGAGAGAGAGACCAGGCAAGGGAAGGTCTTTTATTTTTGTGGGGGGGGGGGGGGATTCAATTTATAAATTAAAATATAAATATTTTTACTGTTCTCTGCTATAATCTCTGATTATGACCAAAGATAGCTATAGTGCCCATATCAGGAGATAAGGAATGAGAGTTCTGGGGGAGGTAGTCTGGGAAAAAATATAGGAAAGTGCAGAAAGGTGGGAGAGGGAAGGATAGAGAGAGAGACAAGCTTCCAGTAAGAAGAGGCTGCATATTTTTCAGTTGCAATAAAATACTAGATAGTTGGGGCTTCCCTGGTGGCGCAGTGGTTGAGAATCTGCCTGCCAATGCAGGGGACACGGGTTCGAACCCTGGTCTGGGAGGATCCCACATGCCGCGGAGCGACTAGGCCCGTGAGCCACAATTGCTGAGCCTGCATGTCTGGAGCCTGTGCTCCCCAACAAGAGAGGCCGCGATAGTGAGAGGCCCGCGCACCGCGATGAAGAGTGGCCCCCACTTGCCGCAACTAGAGAAAGCCCTCGCACAGAAACGAAGACCCAACACAGCCATAGATAAATAAATAAATAAATAAATAAAATTAAAAAAAAAAAAAATACTAGATAGTTAACTCTTGGGAAATAAAGAATATGGTGATACGGTTAATAGAAAAGATTTTAAACAATGATTTTAACAAAGATTTTAAACAACTTTGTAGTTGAATGCAGCCCAGTAGGATGCTAGTTTAAAAGAAAATAAGGGAGAAAGTAAATTTATTTGTACCCTTAAGATGTACTTTAATTCTTTCAATTAATTGATTTGAATGACAGTTGTGGATAACTACTGAGCTACAGATGTCCAACTCCAAAATGCAAGAAAAACATGGCTTATCGGTTCTTTTCGAGGAAAGACAGGAGTTCACCTCCCCTTCCTTTCTCCTAAGCTCTGCTGTCTTTGTGAAATATCTCTGGTTCCATCTTCAGAGAAGCAATGTGTGCGCAACTTTGAAAGAGAGACTGATGTTGGAAAGCCGAGACTCGTCTATCACAGCAATTCCACACACTGGGTCCCTTTGCATTGGAGACCGAATTTCTGGACTGCCGAGACAGCAGAGACAGACTTATTGCCTAACGACGGTTTTTTATGCTGAAACTACTCTTGCAAATTGATCATCTATTTATTTCCAGGGTGAATGCCCAAGCTATTTGGAAAGGAATTCTATATCGGGGGATATTGATGGACCACGGGACTGCCTCCGGAGTTTACTTAAGTGTTTTAGGGAGAAAAAAACCAGCAAGGCAGGTATGGTGGGTGGATGGTCAGTAGAAAGTACCAAAATGCCTTTGGAATGCCAAAGTCTCAGGAGCCCACTCTGATTTGGAATTGGAAAGCTTTCTTCTAACATTCTAAGCAAACATTTGGTACAGAGGATGCGCTGGCAGCCAGCTGAAGGACCTGTTGGAGCCAGATTAACAAGATGAACGAGGAGTGCTGGCTGTCCGGAAGATCCCTCAGAGGAGCCAATGTGGCTGACACCTACAGCCCACTGCCTTCAGCCAGCCTGCAAAATAGCCACAGGAATCCACAGGAATCAGGGATTTTGAGACAAGGGATACTGTGTTGTTCAAGGTCAAAGAATAAGAGAGAATAGAAATCTCGATTTTCTTTTCCACTTGTGAGGCCCACGTCAAAACAAATTAAAACTGTTAAGCTCACAATGATGAGTATAGCGTGACTTTGAGCAGTGCCTTGTACAACAGCCCAGGGAACTTTTATAGGATGTCTTTAAAAAGCCATCCAGCAGAGATTCACCAGACACTTCCAGATGGTCACGAAAGTGCCTGAATGCCTTACCATTTCCAATAACTGAAATTGAAATCCAAGAGAGTCAATACTTACATTACTTATGTTTTTCAGTAAAAACTAATTAAAGCTACTTAAGTTTTTAGTGATGGGCCTGGGAATGTAATCGAGCAGGTTCAGATTTAGCAGGCCATTCATTGAGTTCTCGATAAGGATCCGAATGAAGAATGAATCAGTGGCTTTTGGATTCCAGACCATTCACCCCCAGGCAGGGAGGAAGCCTCAGATTCCATCTTTTCTCCATGTTCTTCTCTCTCAGCCCCTGGAAAACAGAAAACAGCATTCTTTTAAAGTCATTGTTAGGAGCTCTCAGAGATGGTGCTTAGATTCAGCTGGTTTTCAATTTTCCAGCTGGGTTCATTATTTTTTGGAAATGTGAATGGTGGCAAATGCCAATCAAGGGACGTGAAGAGAAGGAAGAATTAGTCACATGATGTTCAGGTCACTTTAGCTCCACTTTTTGTCTCTAATACTGCCTAGAAAACACTCCAGTTCTATTTTAAAGACATCTTTGAATTCACAAAAGGCCATGGCACATGCTTGCTACTGGCTGCTGTGAAGGAAAATTCAAATTCTGGCAAACTGCTGCTTTCATCTGGTCCTTGAACAAAGACGCTCTTTTGAAATTCTGATTGCATCTTGGGGAAAATAAGACATGCTCCCAAATTTAGAAGATAAATTTAGCTTATCACCTAACCTCTGCATGGAACAGCTGGTATTCCCAGGGAAATGTAGCATCCCTGTACCCTCACACTTCCTGGAATTAGGATGATACACAGATCAAGGGCAGCATCTCTGCAGAGATGCTCTGCCCCCACTGCAGGAAACCGAGCTTGCCAGCTCTCTCCAAATGAGCGCCAGTGGCACCAAGCAATTCAGTGCAATGCTGAGGGAGAGGCGGGCGTGAATCACACAGTGACACACTCCGGCTTTGCTTACTGGATTTCCTCCCGACTAACCTAGCTTCTCCTGCAGGAAATGCATGTAGATTCAGAACAAAATGATCATTCATCCCTACTTGTGCGTTTTTACTTCTGCTCCGGCAACAAGTGCCATCGAGGACACATCGTTTCCTTGATAATGTCCTGTCATCCTTGGCCCATGAGAATCGCCTGCTGTCTCCACTCATTGGACTCCCTCTGCCTCTCGTTTGGAAGGACCAGGTGATGACTGGTGATATTGCTCACAGGGCTTAGGACTGTTAGCAACATGCAATTGTACATCCTCACCCGCACAACCTAATTGCATGTTCAACATCCGTCTTCCTCACTGGATGAAATACAGAAGGAAAAGGACAGTGAACCTCTAGGTTGGGGTGTGATCCACAGAGCGAAGCACCTTGTAGGAAAGCAAAAAAAATGCAGGTTGAATGTATAAAGAATTAAATCATCAAGTTGGTTTTTATCCCATGATTAGATTGTAATATCCTCAAGATTACAATGCTATGTCCTAGCTTATATATTTTTATTTTATTTTTCCAAATCAGGAAAGTATTTTGTAATATTGGGTGCCCAGAATTGATTTTGACTGGCTATTTAATGAAGATTATTTCTCCCATTAGATTCTGCATTATTTTCTCTAAAAAGGTTGTTCCAATACAGTAGTTTCTGGTGTTATAAATTCCCTCTATTTGGAGGGAATCACCCACGGTATTTGCAATGAGAAAATGTTGTTAAGGCACAAATTTAATCTTGGTGTCTGAGAAACAATGATCAAACCTAGTGGACAGCCCGGCATTCCAGTCTCACTGTGGTTTTGTTTTTATTTGATATAGGTCCAAACGAGGAGAATACAGACTAAGTGCTATTTGCAGGTTTGTTCTTAAAGGTCTGAAAATGTCAAGGTTCTGGTTCCGTTTGCCTCAAACATAACCAGATGCAGAAAACCACATTCTTCAGTGCGCGATTGTTTACAGCTCTTTTCTACCTAAGATAGAGGCACATTTTGACTATATTCTTACTTTTGAAGGGCATGAGACGTTACACACAGGCAGTGGTCGTGTCACACATAGCTCAAACTAAAACAGAGTGGAGATTTTTACTGCTGTACACATTTAAATAGATAAGGCTTATAGGAATAAAAATCCATATGATTCATTAATGTGTATCCTACAAATTGACGGTAATTTGGATAATTCTGATTGCATCTGGCTGATTTACTTTAATGCAGGGTTTCTCAACCATGGCACCATTCGCAGTTTGAACCCAATAATTCTTAGTTATGGGGTCTGTCGTATTCATTGTGCGACAGTTAGCAGCCTCTGGTTCATACCCACCTGATGCCAGTAGTGTCACCCCTGACTTGACAACTAAAATGTCCCCACACATTGCTAAGTGTCTCCTGGTGGGAGGGGGCAAAATCACCCTGCGTGAGAACCACCACTTTAGTGCCATCTTGTAGAAAGAATGCTAAACAATGTCAGGGATAAAATAGGCAGAATGCTGGACTAAGCATCTTTGGAAGTGTTGGTACCACAGATGTGCTCATGTCATCCTATTCCAACTAGTCAATAAAGAAAGCCTCAGCGCCATCCAGGGCAGAGGTCTTCCAGAACAGCAATTGCACCTAAAAGTAGCCAGATGCTATTTTTAAGAGCCCATAATTAAGACTTTTGCTAAGTTGCCCTAGAATGCTCAATGGTCATCACACGGCAACTAAGTGTGCCACTCTCTGATGTGCACGTAAATAATTGTCTTTCACCCTCTCACGAAGTTTGCAAAGAAAATAATGTCAGTCCTTGTTTACAAACAGGCAAAAAGCCTTGGAGAAGTTAGGAATTTGTCCTAGGATGCACAAGGAGAGAGTGACATAGGAGTTTAGGGTTCTGTACTGTCTGCCTTCAAATTTTGTGTTCTATCATTTTCATCGTGTGATATCTGTTAACTTGCAGTTTGCCAAACTGGGATTAAATTCACTGACACATGTCTTGAACTTAAGTGGAGAAGAGAAGATGGTGATGGAGGCCACGGACGTGCAGGTCAGAGGCAGGGCCTCATCCTGTAAGCAGCTTCACTTACCACTCTGGGGGTCTCAAGCCCAAGGACCCACCACCCACATGGAGCTTGTGCCCTACAGCTTCCTCCATGTTTTATCTTAGGAAAAATAGCACTGGGTGGTAGAAAACACAGCCATTTAAGTCAAAACTCCAACTGTACCAAGGGGAGGCACAGAGACCCTGAGCCTTTGTTCAACCTGTTCTCCCCAGGCAAACAGGGGGACACTCTTAGCTCAGATGTGCAGCCGGGTAGTTTCCTGATGGAAGGGAGGTTTTCTCCATCCCTTGTACCCAGTAGTTAATAACTGCTGTGCCTGGTTCCCACCCTAACTTTCTGCTATTCCATGTAACATGGTGTTCCCACTTTAATGTAAGGGCATTTCCCCGGGTGACCTGCAGGTACTATCAACAGGATAAGGTCACGGAGAAGGAGGTCAGGGCCCCCATGGACCTGTTGCCAGCACCCCAGTCACTCTGTCCCCTCAGCCCTGCTCACCACCTGGAGTTCCCCTTTATTAACATTCAGTCTCCTTTTCCATCAGCTCAAGATCAAACCGGGAGTCGTCCTATTAGGACAGGCTGAGGGTCTTGCCCCATCCACTAGGGCAGCACTTGTTACTGACATCAGAGCACCAGGCGCGACCTTAGGGAAGGTTTCCTGGAACACGGTTCCTTGCCTGAGAGTGAGGAGGCTGGGCTCCATCAACCCAAGGTTCTCCCAAGCTCTGAAAATCCCGTCTACTGCTCATCAGGCTGTGCTAATTAGAGGAAGCAGCCTAACGCAATCTTTCTGACTAATGATGCTGTGTGAGATGGACAGAGAAATCAGGTCAGGAAACCGGCTTCCTAATGATCATTAGCATATGTACCTGCAGCTGTGTACCTGTTTTGGCTGCACGCAGACTAGCTTGTGCCGCTCTCTCATTACCTGAGTGCTGAGGGAAGCACACACGTCTGCACTGGCATTTAGATTGCTGTTGTGGATTTAGTTCTATCATTGCCCTTTAATCTGAGTATCTTTTGCAAATCTTTCCCTCATCCTGTATATGTCCTCCAGAGACTGTAGGCCCTAGCTACCCGGAGTGGGTCCCTGGACCAGCAACGTGGACATTGCCCTAAAGCTCGTTAGAAATTCAGACTCTCAAACAAAACGAAAAGACAACCTACAGAATGGGAGAAAATATTTGCAAATCATGCAGCCAACAAGAGCTTAATTTCCAAAATATACAAATGGCTCATACAACTCACTAACAAAAAACAGGCAATCCAATCAAAAAAAATGGCGGAAGACCTAAACAGACATTTCTCCAAAGGAGACAGACAGATGGCCAGCAGGCACAAGAAAAGATGCTCAGCATCGCATATTATTAGAGAAATGAAAATCAAAACCACCATGAGGTACCACCTCACACCTGTCAGATTGGCCATCATTAAAAGTCTACAAATAACAAATGTGGAGAAAAGGGAACCCTCCTACACTGTTGGTGGGAATGTAAGCTGGTGCAGTCACTATGGAAAACAGTATGGAGGTTCCTTAAAAAACAAAAAAAATATAATTACCATATGATCCAGCAATCCCATTCCTTGGCATATATTTGGAGAAAACTATAATTCAAAATGATGCATGCATCCCAATATTCATAGCAGCACTATTTACAAAAGCCAAGACATGGAAGCAACCTAAATGTCCATCGACAGATGAATGGATAAAGAAGATGTGGTACATATATACAATGGAATATTACCCAGCCATTAAAAAGAATGAAATAATGCCATTTGTAGCAACATGAATAGACCTAGATATTATCATACTAAGTGAAGTAAGTCAGACAGAGAAAGACAAATACCATATGATATCACTTACATGTGGAATCTAAAATATGACACAAATGAACTTATCTACAAAACAGAAACAGACTCACAGACATAGAGAACAGACTTGTGGTTGCCAGAGTGGAGGGGTGGTGGGGGAAGGATGGAGTGGGAGTTTGGGGTTAGCAAATGCAAACTATTATATATAGGATGGATAAACAACAAGGTCCTACTGTATAGCACAGGGAACTATATTCAATATCCTGTGATAAGAATATAAAAAAAGAATGTGTATATATATATATAACTGAATCACTTTGCTGTGCAGCAGAAATTAACACATTAGAAACCAATGATACTTCAATAAAATAAAATTTACAAAAAAGAGAAATGCAGACTCTCAACCCCACCCCAGAATCATTGTGTTAGGATCTGCATTTTAAGAACATCCCAGTCAATTCATGGACACCTCAGAGTTTGGTTTAGGCCAGCACATTGTGGGAGGGGGTGCCATCCCTCGGTGAGATTCTGGTGGTCTTAATACAATTTAACTCCAGTGGAAACAGTTGGTATGGGTGAATCGTGATCCTCAAAAATTCATATGATGAGCTCCTAACCCCTAGTACCTAAGAATGTGAACTTATTTAGAAATAGGGTTGGAACTTGCAGATGTAATTAGTTAAGATGAGGTCATCCTGGAGGAGGGTGGGGCCCTAAGCCAATATGACTGGTGAGCTTAGAAGAGGGAAAAATTGGAGACAGCCACAAACACAGGGAGATCACCATGTAAAGATGAAGGCAGAGATCAGGATAATGCTTCTACAAGCCAGGGGTTGCAAAGATTGCCAGCAAACCACCAGAAGCTAGGAGAGAGGCCTGGAGCAGATTTTCAGAGGCCTCAGAAGGAACCATCCCTGCTGACACTTTGATCTCAGACTTCCAGCCTCTGGAACTGTGACAGCATAAATTTCTGTTGGTTAAGCCACCCAGTGTGTGGTACTTTGTTTCAGCATCCCTAGCAAACTAAGACAACAATGCAGGTCATTGAGTTAGAATTCTGAGCAAGACACAGCTGCTCTGTGCCATGACTTCCTCTCATAAAAATAAGGACCATGGGTTTCTTTGTCCTGGGTCGGTGTGGGCCTGGAGAAAGTCTGTGTAAAGAGCTGGCCAGGTGAACCCTGTGCTTGGTGTCTGTAATTCCTCTGCAAACTGAACTTCTCTGAAGGCAAAATCAGAACAGATGACCATTGCTGCCTAGGAAATCAGCTGTCCACCAAGATGCTTTTAGGCTAGACTCAATTAGCATGATTGTTAGCATGTATTCACAACACAGAGAGTAAATATTAAAACACGGGAACTGTCCAGACACGTGAGAATATCTTTACACTCCCCAACCCCAGATCATCCCAGGGGCCTTAAGGACATCATCAGACAACATTGCTTGACAGATTGTTCAAGTGCATGCAGCTTCCTGTTTCCCCTGATTCCTCTGGGAATGGTTCTGGGACACGGAGGCTCTCTCTGTCTCTGTCTTCAGCCCTCACAACCACACAACTCTTTCTACCCCCTGAGGAGTTGCCTAGGATGCAGGACTCCTGGTGCAAAACTGGGAGAGTCTCAGGCCAAATGGGATAAATAGGTCACAGTTACGGGTGAATTGTGTCCCTGCAAATTCGCATGACAAAGCCCAAACCCCCCAAGAATGTGAACTCACATGAAGATGTGTTTGCTGCAGAGGTAAGTAGCTAAGATGAGGTCATCTTGGGGTCTGGTGGGTCCCCAACCCAATGTGACAGGTGTCCTCATGCAAAGGGGACCTTGGGAGGCAGTCATGCACAGGGAGAACACAGGTGAGGAGAAGAGTGATGCTGCCATGAGCCAAGGAATTACTAGAAACAAGGAGAGGGCCCTGGACCAGACCCTCCCTCACAGCTGCAGAAGGAACCCACCCTGACGATGTCTTGACCTTGAACTTCTGGCCTCCAGACTGTGAGACAATACATTTTTGTTGCTTAAGCCACCCAGTGTGTGGTACTTTGTTACAGCAGCCCTTGCAACCCAACACGATCACCCTAATTGAGATCCACTCCAGAAGTCTGAGATAGGCAACATGGACAAAGACCTCCTTAGTGCTGTTGCACTTCACAAGTATCAGAGAGAAAATAAGAGGTGGGGGGGATTAAAAAAAAAAACAAAGTTTTCCTGGGCTGTATATTCCGAGATATCTCTGCCCAGATGGCATCCTTCTGACATCCTTCTTTGCTGTTTCCTTCTCAGAGGTTGTAATATAAGCCACACTTGTCTTTTCTACATTATCATCATTCTCATAAAATCCATTGCTACTCCAGCAGGATGCAGCCAGGGGCAGAACCATACCAGCAATAATAGTGAAGTATAACAATGTAATCCCACAGCTCAGGACAAGCTGGCAGAGCCAGATTGCATTCAAATAGCAAGCTCTGTGTAGGGAAGAAATTCCAACTTCCCATCCCCAGCAAAGGGGCATTGCTCGTTACTCTATCACAGTGATTCCGACCCTCATTTATTATTTCTGTTGTTTGAAAGATGCCAGCTGTTCATCATTTTAAAAAATTGTTACACACCAGTATCGCACAAGAGACTTTATCTATCTACCTATCTATGTATTTATTTATTTGTTTATTGATTTTGATTGGAGTATAGTTGATTTACAATGTTGTGTTAGTTTCAGGTGTACAGCAAAGTGATTCAGATATATATAGATAGATATAATTTTCCAAATTCTTTTCCATTATAGGTTATTTCAAGGTATTGAATATAGTTCCCTGAGCTATATAGTAGGACATTGCTGTTTATTTTATATATGATAGTGTGTATCTGTTAACTCCAAACTCCTAATTTATCCCTCCCCCAGAGATGTTAAATACATGAAGAAACTAATCCTTAAAATAAACCTACAGATCTATTTTCATACCCATTTAAGATGTGAGGAATTGAAGATCAATAAGTTAAGTGAGGTGTCCAGAGACCCAGAGCACTTCCTTGAAACCATTGGTCCGCTATGCTTTTTCCCTGCCCCATACGAGTAAAACTGTCTCGTGTACATTTGTATACTCGCTCCTAGCTCACTCTCTGATGGCAGAAGGCACCCAAGAACATATTTCAAGAGCGTGGCAATCAGTGGAGAACAGGGAAAGAACTGAGGGCTGCCTTCCCACTCCCCACGGAGTCCTGGGAAGGACAAACTCAAATGTTCCATGCAAAGCATGGGGACCCAGAGCTGCTCATGGGCCAAGTAGACTGTAGGCAGATGTGACAGCTCTGGGCCACCAGCAGCAGTTACAGCCCCAAGGGCTTCAGGTGGGCAGTTTGAGCAGGTGACACTAAAAACCTGGGCAGGGGAGGGACAGGCCTGCAGGGTCGGGCAGACAGGCCCAACCTCGGGGGCCACCCTCCACCCAGGCACCTCCTCTCACTTCCCGAGACACTGGGGAGCTCCTCTCACTCTTCCGGATGCTGGGGAGTGAGGGGAGGGTGCAGGGATTAAGGACACAGACTCTAGCATCCAGGCCTGGCTCCATACTGGCTCTGCTGATACCTTACCTCCTCTGTGCCTCAGTTTCCTCGTGTATAAAATGGGGTCAGCCTGGTGCCCTCATCACAATGTCTTCTGAGGATTAAGTTGTGTGCCTTGCCTGGAGCCCGGCCCACCAGGACCACTTAGGCAGTTAGCAGCCCCACCTCTCTGGAGGCCCCGCCAGGACTGTGTCCTCCTGGGAGAGACTTTGCGAGGGTCCTAGCCCCTGAGAAAGAACCCTCTCCACGCTTCTCTGTGTGCCCTGAACTCAGCACATGCCCCAGATCCTAAGATGCCTTCGATCCCACTCAAACTATTCCCTTTGGAAAAAGAATATAAAACTTTCTGTAATTAGAAACGCAGCCTCTGCTTCGCTCGACTGTACTGGTGATCATTTTCCCAGAGATCGTGGGGACTGAGGCCCTGTCAATACCTTGGCTTCTGGCCTCCGCTGCCCCCTAGCCTGGCCTCCATCAGGCCTCGTGTGCCCAGATTGCACTTGGATGGCTGTGTTTTCTGCCTGCTACTTAAATGACCTTAAAATGTCATTACTGAAATGTACAGAGAAGAAATGACTTATCACTATGCTTCTTTCATAAATTACCACCAGCTAGAGTTCAATTTCCTGCAAGCATTCTCTGTTGTATTTGTTTGACATTAGGAAAACCATTCTTCTTTTTCCCTAACAGTTTACAGGCCAGGGCAAGTGAGAGCTCCATGCCCTGGAAGGCTATGTGGGAGCCTTGTGTACGGGGTCCAGCTGTGCAATCTGACCCTGAAGTCTGATTTTCAAGGAGTAATTGACAGTCAGTTCCTGAGAAAACCAATGTAAGCTGTGGCCTTGTTCTTGGGAACACATTTGAATCCAAACAGAAATGCAGGTGCACATTTGAATAACTGTGAGAAGAAATAGTGTTTTGCTCTGGTTCCTAAACCTTTGGGCTTCCGAGCACCATCTCACCCTGGAAATGGATCAAGAATTCCCTTCCCACAACATAACTCAACAATATTTCTTGTAGATCCCTTTTTCTGAAAGAGAATTTCAGTGTCAGGGTAGGATTTTCCTACTGATACTCTGTAGTTACATTTTTTATGAAATGTGTTTCCCTCGAACAGGAACATAAACTGTGGCTGTGTAAAGGCTCCTCTTAAACGAAATGGTAAAAGAGAGCAATGAATCAAAATCGCCTTGAATGCCTGTGGCCTTTCATCATGGCATGTTCAAGAAAACATTTTTCTTCATAGAGTATATTCAAGCTTGTCATCAGAGGGATTCTAGTAATACCAGGTATTATTGGGTCTTCCAAGTAGACAATAACTTCAGCGTTGCCAAAATTTATACCTTTTGCTCAGCTCTATCTGACCTGCAAATGGTCCTTTTGTAAAAGAACAGTGGTCCATAAAATCAGATGTTTTTCTGGACAGATCAGTTAGAACAGGGAGCCTGTTTCCACATCAGTGAAAATCTGTTCTCTGTGCCATATTTAAGCCTTCCTGCCCTCATGGCAGGAGCTGTTTGTCCCCAAGTTCTGGGCCCGTCGTCCCTCTGCACCATAATCTTTCACTCTTGCTCAGAAAGCTCTCTCTGTAAGTAAATACACTGCGGCCATTTGGTCTCTTAACATAACAAAGTATGATTTCTCTCTTTTAATGCCTTTTCTAGCCTTAAGCAGGTGTAAAACCTTTCCCTTGTCCCATGAGTTGTCACAGAGCCTTTTTCTTTCTTTTTCCCCATCTTAATCCTCACCTATCACATGCTTTCTGGTAGTTTCTTGTATTTGTTCAAAGTTTTCGACCTATTTTCATCCTAAAATTCTAGCTCTTTTAACATCAATATACAACACTAGCTAGGAGACGCATTTGCCTTGGCTGAGCTTGCCAACATTTTTTTTCAGCAAAGCATTTTTACTTTTATTTTTTAAAATTAATTTTGTTAATTTCTTTTTTTTATTGAAGTATAGTTGATTTACAATGTTGTGTTTCCCATATAGATTATTACAAAATATTGAGTATAGTTCCCTGTGCTATACAGGAGGTCCTCATCGTTTATATACTTTACATATAGTGGTGTGTGTATGTTACTCCCAAATTCCTAATTTATCCCTCCCCCCTACCTTCTCCCTTTGGCAACCATAAGTTTGTTTTCCATGTCTGTGAGTAAGCTTGCCAATTTACAGGAGGGTATCAGTGCCTCACAATGGACCCGGCGCATGGAGACTCAGTGCTGTATAATGCAGGGGGGCATTTACATGGGGGCTACCAGTGTGGCTGTGGAGTGAGGCCCTCACATGGGAGTTCTAGGCCCACCTCAGGCTCAATGCCTAAGTTATTAGGCACCAGGTGGAGGCGCTTGAACAGGTATTCTCTCTAATTCTCCGTTGACTAAGCTTTGGAATCTATGAAATAATGTATGTGAAATGTGTAAAAGTATCTTTAACGTACCACACAAATATAAAATATATTTTTATGTATCATGCAAATGGAAAGTTACATACAGTCCACACACCCAAAGGGCATTTATGTGTGTCCATCTACGTACACCAGACAAACCATTTTACATTTTGGATATTATTATTTCATGACTTAAGAGAAATGGCTGCCAATGAATGGAAATCTATACAACACCTAAGAGAAATGCTGCATTTTGTCAGACTTCTCAATTTAACTTTTAAATAATACTGATGTAGAAGGCCCCACTATCTTTGAAACTCACTGGTTGTCACTACATAGCATGCATAAGAGGTGAGCTTAAATCTTATCATTTTATAAGTTCCAGCTTCCTGGGAGGGAAAATCCTTACAAAAGCAATGTGCATTTTCTGACCTAAATTTCAAGCCTCATGTTATTAAGATGTGAACTTACATTTCTGCATGATAGTCTGCAAGTCTAGAGATTGATACCAATTATTAAGGTTTTGAGATTAATAGCTTGGAAGATGGGAACATCTGTCAGGTTGTAACAACAGCTTTCAAAGTAAATTATTTACCTGGAGACAATAACTAATAAATGTGTGATTACGTTTCTGTGCCTTTCTTCACCTGAATCTAGATGGCTGCCTCTGGGTATATGACACTTGAAATTCTCTCTTCATCCCCACTTAAAAAAAATCCAATGAAGGAGATACAAGTTCAATCAGAAACTTAATATTTAAAAAGTGTTTTTTATAACTTGTCTGCTTGTAAAATTTCACATGCAAAGTCTGTGAACCTGTAAATATAGGTAAAACTTTCAACAGGATGGCATAAAACATCTGTAAATGTGACACTTAAGAACTCCCAATGTCCAATCTTTAAGGGAAGGCACAGCCCGTCCTGGACGAATTCTTCCCCCACCCTGCAGGCAAATATTCGCAAGTGTCTGTGGCACCATCAGGTCAATGCCCTAACTGCTCCTTAGAACTGAAAACTGGCTAAAAGCAAGTCTCCCCCAGGGAGGCAGATCTAGGTTCCTAGGTTCCAATTTCTTCTCTCCTCCATGTGAACTTGGACAAGTTTCTTAATTTCTGAGTCACAGCTCCCTTATCAATAAAATGGAGTTAATATGAAGCACAAATACATCATCACCAGGTTGCTGCAAGGATAAAACAAGATATTGCATGGAAAATGCCTCAAAGTTAAAAAAAGAATCGCAATACTCAGTAGCTATGCCTAGAATCATCAGTATGCCATGGGTCCCCTGGCAATAAGACCTACCAAGTCCCAGAGCTGTGGTCTATAATGACGTTGGTTTTGCTTTTCCCCACCCTCCTCCCCTTGCTCTATGGAATTTTGCACATCCACACAGACAGTAGCTACTCAGCTCCTTTCCAAAGGGCCTCTTAGCCACTGTGATCACCCAGCTCTTCAAGATCTGAAATAACTTTCCCCTCTCCAGAATGTCTGCTTCCCTGAGAAGCATGAACACAAGCCCTAAGAATAAAAGTTTAATGTTTGACACATTACTTATTGCAAAACAAGAGCTTCTCCCAGGTGGCCAGTCAGAGCAAAGTAGCTGCCCACCCGGAGGCTTCCATTATTGAATGAGAAAGAGAACTGTGGATGGGGCCATCGTAAGCCCCTTGGAGACATTCTGACTCTGGACACCTCACCTAACACGTAGCAAGCTCATAGGTGATACAGAGTGATAAGAGTTGAGTTCCAGTTAACAAGGTGAGCCACTGTTATATTTTATAGGCAGGTAAGCATTTGTTCATTTTGATTGTGGAATCTCTTTTCATAGTTTTGAGCCATTTTTCAGAAGTATTTACATTCTTTAAGTCTTTGAAAAGATCATGTGTCTATTGCAGGGCCATCTGCAAAGCCATAAAGAACTTGTGCCTTGACCCCGATCTTAGCAACATCATTCTGGGTCTGTCTCCTCAGGCAAGGGAAACAAAAGCAAAAATAAACCAATGGGACTACATCAAACTAAAAGGCTTCTGCACAGCGAAGAAAACCATCAACCAAACAGAAAGATAACCAACCGAATGGGAGAAGATATTTGCAAATCATATATCTGATAAGGGGTCAATAACTGAAATATACAAAGAACTCATACAACTCAAGAACAAAAAGCAAACAACCTGATTAAAAATCTGGCAGAGGAGCTGAATAGGCATTTTCCAAAGAATACATACAGGTGGTCAACAGCAACATGAAAAAATGTTCAACATCACTAATCACCAGGGAAATGCAAATCAAAACTACAATGACTTATCATCACCTCACACCGTTTTAAATAGCTGTTATCGAAAAGGCAAGAAATAAATGTTGACAAGGATGTGGAGAAAAGGGCACCCTTGTGCACTGTTGGTGGGAATGTAAATTTGGTGCAGGCACCATGGAAAACGGTATGGAGGTTCCCTTCAAAAATAAAAATAGAACTATCATATGATCCAGCAATTCCACTTCTGCATATGTGTCCGAAGAAAATGAAAACACTAATTCAGAAAGAAGTATGCACCCCAATGTTCGTTGCAGCGTTATTTACGACAGCCAAGACATGGAAACCACATAAGTGTCCATCAATGGGTGAATGGAAAAAGACGTGGTGTATACACATACATATACATACAATGGAATACTACTCAGCTACAGAAAAGAATGAAATCTTGCCACTTGCAACAGCATGGATGGACCTTGAGGGTATTATACTAAGTGAAATACGTCAGGTGGAGAAAAAACTACAGTATGATTTCACTCATATGGGAATAACAACCCTCAAAATAAATGAACAAATGAAACCAAACAAAAAACAAAGTGGTCAACCAAGGGAAAGAGGTGGGGGTGAGGGTGAAATGGATAAAGAGGGTCAATTGAATGGTAAGGGATGGAACCTAGATTTTGGTGCCGAGGACACTGGAGTGTATTCAGAAGTCAAAATATAATGTTGTACCCGTGAAACATATATAATGTTATAAACCAATGTTACCTCAATTTAAAAAAAAAGGAAAAAACAAAACAAAAACATACTGCTTCCTTCATTGACAAAGTTTTGCTGTAAGATAAAAAAAAAGCCAGCTGTATTAAGATGTGTTTTTAGTGAAGTAACTGATTTATATTTTAGTACAAGTTCCTTTCACATTGCATACTGGTAACAAATAGATCCCTGCAGGCAGCCCGTCCCCAGAACACATGCTGAGTGCCAATGCCTCAGACAAGACAGCCTTCCTCACTACCTCACCTCTGAAATGCTCCTTGGTCACCCCCAAAACTGGTGCTATTACAGCCTATTTTATTCCTCACCCTGGAAATATATAAACACATGCACACTAAAACCCCTATCAATATTTCTCAAAATTGTGTGGACCTAAGAAGTATTGGGGAGCTTTTGAACATATAGATTCCAGGGCCTTGTTCCCTTTAATTCAGTAGGATTTTCCTAGGGCTTAGGTATTTGCATTTTTAACAAGTACACCAAGTAATTCTAACACTGGAGACCCATGGAGACACTGTCCTTCAGGCTGTGCTGTCAAAAGTGCCTCTCAGCAATCCCACTACTGGGCATATACCCTGAGAAAACCATAATTCAAAAAGAGATGGGAATAAAGACGCAGACCTACTAGAGAATGGACTTGAGGATATGGGGAGGGGGAAGGGTAAGCTGGGACAAAGTGAGAGAGTGGCATGGACATATATACACTACCAAATGTAAAATAGATAGCTAGTGGGAAGCAGCCGCATAGCACAGGGAGATCAGCTCGGTGCTTTGTGACCACCTAGAGGGGTGGGATAGGGAGGGTGGGAGGGAGGGAGACACAAGAGGGAAGAGATATGGGGATATATGTATATGTATAACTGATTCACTTTGTTATAAAGCAGAAACTAACACACCGTTGTAAAGCAATTATACTCCAATAAAGATGTTTAAAAAAAAAAAAAGAGACATGTACCCCAATGTTCATCACAGCGCTATTTACAATAGCCAGGACATGGAAGCAACCTAAGTGTCCGTCGACAGATGAATGGATAAAGAAGATGTGGCACATATATACAAGGGAATATTACTCAGCCATAAAAAAGAAATAAAATTGAGTTATTTGTAGTGAGGTGGATGGACCTAGAGTCTGTCATACAGAGTGAAGTAAGTCAGAAAGAGAAAAACAAATACCGTATGCTAACAAATATACATGGAATCTAAAAAAAATAATGGCTCTGAAGAACCTAGGGGGAGGACAGGAATAAAGACGCAGACTAGAGAATGGACTTGAGAACACGGGGAGGGGGAAAGGTAAGCTGGGATGAAGTGAGAGAGTGGCATGGACATATATACACTACCAAATGTAAAATAGATAGCTAGTGGGAAGCAGCCGCATAGCACAGGGAGATCAGCTCGGTGCTTTGTGACCACCTAGAGGGGTGGGATAGGGAGGGTGGGAGGGAGAAAAAAAAAAGTGCCTCTGCCGATTCCTGAATGGAGCTGTCCTCCCAGCTGCATGCAAAGATCTAAGGAAATGCTGAAGAATAGCAAGGTCACAGATCACCCCCTGATGCCATGAGAGGCTGGGCCAATATCAGCAGTAACCCCCACCTCTCACAGAATTCTCACTCGATGGGAAAATAAACCACATTTTGTGGTATTTTCCTGCCATTTACAGCCAAGTATAATCCGTGAAATCACCCCCCAATTATGATGAGCCACTCTGCTTTCTCTCCCTCTACATGCTGACATCTTATTAGAACTTGTTTTGTTCCTCGTACACTTTTTCGTCACTTTATATCATTTTCCTTGTGCTGGTCTGTTTTATGGATGGCAAGTTTGCCTTCCCAATAAGAGTTCAGCTGACTTTGGAAGTGTCCACAGAGTACCAGCAAGAAACAAGCACTAACTTGTATCATAAAAGGCTGGGATGGCGATCCAATTCAACCGTCAACTTATCATGTGCCACTCTTTCTTTAGCTCTGACACTCCAGCCACACCGGAGTTTTGGAATTCCTTGAGTTGCTGTTGCAGGGCTGTTTCAAAGGCAGACTCCCTGCCCCTGGCATACTCTTCCTCCCATGTTTCCCCTTCCTAATCCCCACTCATCCTTCAGACTTCAGTGTGACCGTATCCTATTCTCAGGTTAGGTACCCCTTTCTAATACTCCCAATGGACATTGAATTTCCCATTGATCCTACTTAACAGACTACTAATTACTGGCTAATTGTCTGTTATACCCACCAGCCTACACAGCTCTGCCTATGACCAATATGGGAAAAAAATTGGCTTATGTTTATCTTGTTGACTAAATTCCCAGTCCTTCGTCCAGTAGCTGACAAGTGGTCAGCAATCAATCACTGTTGAATGAAGAAGTGGATAAAGGAGCAAAAAATTCAAGCTTCACATCCTCTGGCTGTGACTTTGAAAGTGGCACGCAGTTTCCTGACATTCTCCCAAGTTCTTCACTCTTCAGAGGTGATAACCCCAATGCCCAAACAGCAGCTTAGATCAGGTGCGTCTCTCTGAAAATATCTCCTGAGCTGCTTGGGACTCCACCTGCAACAGCATCTTGGCAGGAAACCATCTTTGAGGCAACAGGACCCAAGAGGCATCAGTGGTCTGAGCAATGTTTGGGGGCACCCAGAAAAAAATCAATGAAACCTTTATTTTAATTTTCCTATCACATATAGGAAATATCATTTTTGACAAACAGATTATTTATGAATCCTATGACCCTCACACTGATCCTTTGTTACAAAGGTCTGCAAAAAGTATCCTCAAGTTTAAACCAAAACCCTGTGAAATTAATGGAGGAGTTGGTGGAGACCAAGTCAGGTGGAGACCTAGGGACAACACGGACCAGCAGTGATGACACACCTGGGTCAGCAGTAGGGCAGGTGGAGAGTTAGATGACTTTGGAAGGTGTCTGCATCCCTCAGGGCCCAGTGTTCTCGGGCCCCCACCTGTAAACACGGCGGGTGTGTTGACTTAAGACATGGATTGGGAAGATGATTCTAAAAGATGTCCAAGAGTCTTTCCTCATCTTATATTCAACAATCTGCTACTGTTTCTCTGAATGAAATCAAACTGAGTCATTTGAAACTGTCTGAATCAATACATTTCTATATTTTTTATTGAGGTAAAATTGATACATAACATTATATCAGTTTCAGATATACAGCATATAGATTCAACACTTTTATATACTGCAAAGGGCTTACCACCATAAGTTAAGTTAACATCCATCACCTTACATAATAGAAAAAAATTTTTTTCTGGTGATGAGGACTTTTAAGATCTATCCTGTTAGCGATTTTCAAACACGCAATATGGTGTTATTAACTATAGTCACCATGCTGTGCATTATATCCCAATGATTTATTTATTTTATAACTGGAAGTTTATACATTTTGACCCCCTTCACCCATTACTCCCACTTCATACCCCCTGCTTCTGGCAACCACCAATTTGTTCTCTCTATTTATGAATCTGTTTCTGTTTTGTTTTGTCCATTTCTTTGTTTTGTTTTGTTTACATTTCACATATAAGTGAAATCATATGGTATTTGTCTTTCTCTGACATTTCGCTTAGTATAATATCGTCAAAGTCCATCCGTGTTGTCACAAATGGCAAGATTTCATTTTTTTTTATGTCAGAGTAGTATTCCATTGTATATATATATACTACTTCTTCTTTATTCATTCATCTATTGATGGACACTTAGGTTGTTTCCATATCTTGATTGCTGTAAATAATGCTGCTATGAACAGTGGGGTGCATATATCTTATCAGATTAGTGTTTTAATATCCACTTTTAAACCACTTTGGTTGAACAAACTTTAAAAATGCTGCTGCTACCAGAGAAAAGAGGTTAAAATTAAAAATAAATACTGCATACAATCCACATATCACAATTCATATTTGAAAATGAAAGTGTTTGAAGACTTTCTTAGCATGATTAAGAAGAGGCAATCAAGAAAGCATATTGTATAAAAACCAGCCTCATTTCATAAAGAAGATATTTTCTCATAATGATTTTCTGACAAAAGTTGGCCCAGGCCAATGCATTAAGAAATAATGATATTCTTACCATGATACCTTCTAACTAGGATATGACTTTCCATGGGGTTTTGCCTAGGGAGAGATAATTCACTGGCTGGATGCTGTAGGCAGTTGTATTTTTCATTTTATAATAATTAAAATTATTTTTATCACTTCCACACACAAAGAAATCAATGGTATTTCTTTGTAAATTTAATCTTGCAAGGAAAAGAGAAAAAAAAAAAACTTTTATTTCTAGACCTTAGTGCATTATGCTTCGAGATTTCCTTGAGGGTTCTCAAAAATCTCAGGGTCAACTTATGAGGAATAATAAATGGCTGTTTATCCATCTCCCCCTTATAAAGGCTGCATACGCTGAGGCAGAAGCCAGCAGACAGGATTCAAGCGAGTGTCTGCAATAACACCCCGGGCAAAGTGATATGTCAAAGTTAGTCCAAAGCAGGAAAATCCGACAGTTCAATTTCATATCAAAGTCCTTGAGGGAAGCTTGATTGAGTGACAATAAGTACCATCTGCTTTTTATTGTATGTATAAGCAATGTTCTGTACTATCTTCATAATAACCATAACATTATGTTAATATGAGGGTATTGAGGCTCTGAGTGGTTGGAACCCACTAGTTATATGGTAAATGAGCCAAAGTTGGATAATCCCAGGCTCTCGGCCACTGTGGGTATCTTTCTGGTTTGCAGATGTGAGTTCTCTCATCCAGAGGTGAAGAGGCCAAACACAAACTCCAAATATGAAAGGGAAGAATAGGTTTGCAAAGCAAACCAAGCAGAGGGTACATACAGGACACAAATGCTCAGAGGAAACATCTAAGAAAGGCTCGGGCCGTTTGCTGCCAAGGAGCCTGTGATACCTGCTACAGGCCATTCTGAACCTTGGGTTTCCGGCCCAGGAATCTTTTGGCTTCACTCAGAATCCACATTGAAAGGCCAAAAATGTGGGACTTGTGCATCAGATCTTAAAGCCAAAAACTGATCAGCCCTTGCTGTCGTTTTCTCCTGAGCATGTATCCAGGGGATATAAATCCTCCTAGGAGTGGGTTGAAGAGAAGGAGGAAAGAAGTAGCAGTTCTAAACACTAATCGGTAATTGAAATGGGTTCTAAAATTGCAAAGCCCTTCATTGTCCGGAGCAGGGAAGTCCTGTCTTTCCTGAAGTCTGGAGCAATTACTAGCTGAACGGGCATGATTCTGTTCTAGGAGTATGTAAGGCTTCACATAGAAAAGCCCATTTTTCAAATTCTTTTATCAGACCCCATGCTAGATTACTCTCCTCAAGCATTAAAAGAAAGAAGATTGAAATACGAAGGCTTTGAGGTCAGAAGAGCCAGCAATGAACAGCGAGGTAAGAAAGATTATTCCTGGCGCACATCCCCTGAAACAAGAACTCTTTTACATGATTTCTTTTTAAACTAAAAATAATGCTTCCTTTTTCTCTTTTCCTTGTAATGAAAGCAATAAATATTCATTAGAGATGAATTATAAAGCATAGAGAAGCTAAAAGAATGATGGAAATCCACATTTGTACTACTCTGATATGTAACAATTGTATTTTATTATTTTTTTTTCCTTGTGGATCTTTATTTCTGAAGTATGTTTGTGTTTGTGTGTGTGTGTACATTCAAAAGTGATGAGAAAGAGGCTTCATCTCTGGTAATAGGGCTTGAGAAGAAATACAGCTAGGGAGAAATTCTTGGCAACAGGAATAGCTGGGCAACATCTAGGAGTGATGGTGCCAATGCTAAGTTGTGTAGTTTTGGCTTTTATGATGCAACATCCCCAAACCACCTCCATTTTCACCCTAACTTCAGCAAAATCTCTCTCTACAATACCTTCTGTTAGTGACATTTTGGCTGGAAAAAATATCAAAGCGGCAAAGTGAAAGCGGCACTGTAATCAGCTTTTTAGCTGAATTCAAGTGGACGGAATTTCACACTCACAGAAGCAAAGTTGCAGAGTGGAGGTGGAAAATTCCGTGGAAAACTCAAAGTAACTGAGAAAACCACAGACCCTCAAAGGATCCTTAATGGTTTGGGGAAAGGCCCTTGGCTCCTTACTCTAGAAGAGTAGTATCTCATTTAGATTTCCAAAAACGCTCAGGGGAAGATGGCTCCAGAAACGTATAGGATTTTTTTTTTTTAACATCTTTATTGGAGTATAATTGCTTTACAATGGTGTGTTAGCTTCTGCTTTATAACAAAGTGAATCAGTTATACATATACATATGTTCCCATATCTCTTCCCTCTTGCATCTCCCTCCCTCCCACCCTCCCTATCCCACCCCTCTAGGTGGTCACAAAGCACCGAGCTGATCTCCCTGTGCTATGTGGCTGCTTCCCACTAGCTATCTATTTTACATTTGGTAGTGTATATATGTCCATGACACTCTCTCACCCTGTCACATCTCACCCCTCCCCCTCCCCATATCCTCAAGTCCATTCTCTAGTAGGTCTGTGTCTTTATTCCCATCTTGCCACTAGGTTCTTCATGACCTTTTTTTTTTTTTTCCTTAGATTCCATATATATGTGTTAGCATACTGTATTTGTTTTTCTCTTTCTGACTTACTTCACTCTGTATGACAGACTCTAACTCCATCCACCTCACTACAAATACCTCCATTTTGTTTCTTTTTATGGGTGAGTAATATTCCATTGTATATATGTGCCACATCTTCTTTATCCATTCAACCGATGATGGACACTTAGGTTGCTTCCATATCCTGGCTATTGCAAATAGAGCTGCAATGAACATTGTGGTACATGACTCTTTTTGAATTATGGTTTTCTCAGGGTATATGCCCAGTAGTGGGATTGCTGGGTCGTATGGTAGTTCTATTTTTAGTTTTTTAAGGAACCTCCATACTGTTCTCCATAGTGGCTGTATCAATTTACATTCCCACCAACAGTGCAAGAGTGTTCCCTTTTCTCCACACCCTCTCCAGCATTTATTGTTTGCAGATTTTCTGATGATGGCCATTCTGACCGGTGTGAGGTGATACCTCAATGTAGTTTTGATTTGCATTTCTCTAATGATTAGTGATGTTGAGCATTCTTTCATGTGTTTGTTGGCAATCTGTATATCTTCTTTGGAGAAATGTCTATTTAGGTCTTCTGCCCATTTTTGGATTGGGTTGTTTGTTTTTTTGTTATTGAGCTGCATGAGCTGCTTGTAAATCTTGGAGATTAATCCTTTGTCAGTTGCTTCATTTGCAAATATTTTCTCCCATTCTGAGGGTTGTCTTTTGGTCTTGTTTATGGTTTCCTTTGATCTGCAAAAGCTTTTAAGTTTCATTAAGTCCCATTTGTTTATTTCTGTTTTTATTTCCATTTCTCTAGGAGCTGGGTCAAAAAGGATCTTGCTGTGATGTATGTCATAGAGTGTTCTGCCTATGTTTTCCTCTAAGAGTTTGATAGTGTCTGGCCTTACATTTAGGTCTTTAATCCATTTTGAGTTTATTTTTGTGTATGGTGTTAGGGAGTGTTCTAATTTCATACTTTTACATGTACCTGTCCAGATTTCCCAGCACCACTTATTGAAGAGGCTGTCTTTTCTCCACTGTATATGCTTGCTTCCTTTATCAAAGATAAGGTGACCATAGGTGCATGGGTTTATCTCTAGGCTTTCTATCCTGTTCCATTGATCTATATTTCTGTTTTTGTTCCAGTACCATATGCAAAGTCGTTGAGGGATCTCGTGTGGTCTCCAGCAGCCCGATGTTGGGATGTTAAGCATTCTATAAATACAGGCCAGCGACCAAAAATAACTCAAAGTACTTTAAGTGTTCACGCAGGCTTTCAAAGCAACGCCCAGCGGAGTTTGAATCTGGGCTGTGACTTAGGGACAGTTCCTATCCTCTCCGAACTTCGTTTCCTGCTTTGTAAACTGGAGGTAATATCGCACTCACACCCGCGGCTGTGGACAAACACGGCCTCAGGGCATAAGGTGCCAGCCCTGCTTGATGACCCACAAACATGGATGCCCATCCCCCTCTTTGGTGTCACCTGTGCTGGGCTCGCTGATCTCCACGTGGCTCTCAGCAGTGTCTCCTTATCGCCATGACCCACATTGGAGTCCCTGGTGTGAACTCCCTAGCTTTATATCTTAGCCTCCTGGATCCAGTGCTCAGTGCCTTGCGAGGTGATAATATTCTAATTTAGTATGTCTCCTGGCAATGATATGCCAGTGAAAGGAGGCTTAAGTATCATTTCCAGACTCAACAGCCTCCACCTGGACTATCATTCTGTTCGCGTTCAATTCCACCTGTTAGAGATACCTAGGCGGGCTGGGACAAGTTTGGGGGAAAGAAAACAGTTGTGCTGCAAGGGAAAGATTTGCTGGGATTGTGCTGAGGAGCCAAGAGGATGAAAGAGTCAGGAGACTATATGATCATTGCCTTCAGGGGCCATAACCTGGGATGGATTTTCAGGTATTCAATATTCAGTAATTTTCCATTAGGACATAGGGTCTGTGTTCTGTAAGAGTGCATTACTGAGTCACACAATGGCTGCAGAAGCTACCGGCTTAGTTTCAGGCCCAAGAGAAATACAGCTGCTGTCTCCCTGACCCCTGAAATCTAGGGGCTCCAAGAACCAGATATGGAACTGAAGGAAGATGGCTAATCTCAGCCACACCCAGGAATCCGTGGGCTTGACATTATTTGTAACCTGTGGCTTAAAGCTACACCATTACCTGATTGTAAAGAGGAGTGATGATTTTGATCCAAATTCTATCGAAATCATTTTTATTTAGCCTCTAAATGACTAAGGACTGAGGAGGAAAAAAATCTCTTATGCAGAATAAAGAATAATCTTAGTTTGATTTCTATTATCTCAAGGGCTAGAACGAGGATCCTTGAGTACAAGGCACAGAACGGTTATGCTCAGTGTAAAAAGGAGACAAAAGGGCTTCCCTGGTGGCGCAGTGGTTGAGAATCTGCCTGCCAATGCAGGGGACACGGGTTCGAGCCCTGGTCTGGGAGGATCCCACATGCCGCGGAGCAACAAAGCCCATGCGCCACAAGTACTGAGCCTGCGTTCTAGAACCCGTGAGCCACAACTACTGAAGCCCGTGTGCCACAACTACTGAGCCTGTGCGTCTGGAGCCTGTGCCCCTCAACAAGAGAGGCCGCGATAATGAGAGGCCCGCGCACCGCGATGAAGAGTGGGCCCCGCTCACCGCAACTAGAGGAAGCCCTCGCACAGAAACGAAGACCCAACACAGCCAAAAATAAATAAATAAATAAAAAGTTTGATTCTCACTGAAAAACGGTTGTATTCCCCAATCATTTCTTTAAAAAAAAAAAAAAAAGGAGACAGAGACATAGAACAAACCATAGGCTGAGTGATCTAAGTAGGAAGTGAGCTCATCACTGGATGCCCGCAAGCAGAGTGATGCATCTGCGCAGCAGGAACATGGTCCAGAGCACTCCATGGCCTCAGGTGCCCCAGCTGGGCAAACGAGGTTTCCCTATGAGTCTGAGAAGTCACGTAATTCTGAAGAAGGGACCTCAAAGGAGGAAACTTCAAAGCAGGTGGCAAGGGAGGACCACAGAATGACGTGTTGCAGAAATATTTGATTGGTCAAATCCAATGGGATCCCCTACAGCACACGCCCCAGGTTACAGGAGTGTGTGGAATTTTACGTGTTGTGTGCATCCCTGCCGTCAATGGGGACCATGTAGCAGAAAGTCATTATCAGTGTGTGGCCCAGGAAAGAGACTGACTCCCCAGATTACATGGTCTAGGAACTTTGAGCCAGAAGGAGGCTGAAATGTATCTTTTCAGCCCTCCAGAACTTGTGTCCCACTGAGAAAAATTCATTGCAGTTTTCAATGTTATTCTCTCATTTATCTCCAGATTACAACTCCTATAGAGTATGGAGCAACAGGGTGTCATGAAGAAAGGGTCACAGAGGCCATTGGACAGGCCAGGTTTTCAGTTGTCAATGGAAAATATGAAAGAATAGTGATGTATCTTTCTTTAACGGAAGACCCTGCCTGTAGGGTGTATGCGTTTGGATGACTCGTCAGCCTGTGTCCTCAACACTTTCTAAAATGCTCCCTAAGCTCATTCAGGGAAGGTGAGGCAAGTTTCTCCTTTTGTGCCCAATTGAAACACTGCTCTATTTCTTTAAGCATCAGTATATCAACGGATCTTAAGTTCAGCCCGTGCCTCCCACACTGAGGAGGTGGAAACAGTGCCCATGACTGTCCTTGAGCTGGGGTGATGCTCATCGGAATGCCACCTCCATTGGGAGAATTCAGACATTACTGACACTTGGTGTCGGCTCTAGTTTGCCCACTTCCAAATGAATTTCCTCTGCTCTCCATGAGCATTTTGACAGCCTCCAAATGCCAGAGGCAGACATAGGAAGCTGCCAGAAGGAGGAATCCAAGACAGCTGTCCTACAACCTTGCATCTGTGGGTACCAGCTCTCAGAAGAGCCAGCAGTACCACCTGAGCCCTGCCCTGCTGAAACAGCAGACAGCTTCTAGGAAACAAAAAGCCAATTGGTACCCAGTGCCATTTCTGCATAACTCCACTGGCTAATGAAATGTGGCACGGGTCCCACTCCTTTTCCTTGTTCTTACCCAGCACAATGAATATATCATTCCATTAGCCTGCAACTTAGGGCTGATTTCACTATCATCATTTGTTTAGGGCTAATAGTGTTTACCCAGGCTTTCACAGGGTTTCTCTGTGTGTGTGTATGTGTGTGTGTGTGTGCGTGCGTGTGTGTGACAGGCAGTAGAAGCCAGCCTAGCAACTGTAGCTAATGGGCCCGAAGCAGTGCTGTTCCCCTGCAATCACTGCTCACAGCATCTCCAGACACTTGGCTAGTGTTCTCTGAAAAATCAAAAGGTTCTAACAAAGGAAAATAAACTGCCAGGGACCCAGGATGACAAGGAAAATAACAGGAAACATAAAAAGAAGCACTAAGGTTCTCAGCAGTCTTGGATGAGGAGGAGGAGGGAGGCAAAAGGAGGCGATGGGCCCCTTTATCAGACCAGGGCAGTGGGAGTCGAGGTCTAGAGAGAGGCTCTGGGACTTGGGGATGCCCCCCCCCACATACCTGCTGTGATTCAGAGATGTCGGAGCCGAGGCCGGTGGTCCCAACCCCATGCACCCCACCACCCACTCGCCCCACCCTCTGCCAACTGTGTGCAGGGCAGCCAGCCTTCCTTTGTGGTCTGACCGCCAGGCCCTTCAGCTGCCCTGCGCTGGTGAGCTAACTCCCGGTTCTCCACACCAAACCCCACTGGCAGCCGGGTTCCCAGAATGCGCACTCTTCCCTTATGTGATTTAAAGGAATAGATGCATTTTGTTTCTGTCCACATCTCTGATGGTCAAATGAAAGGATATCTTCCTGATTGACTGGTGGCAATTTCAGACACAGTCGAGCCCGTGCTTTGGGACAAGGATGGGCTCAGCGTGCCTATGTTCACAGCAGTCACTTGATGCCCTGAATCCCACGCTAACTAAATGGGAGTCTTCTAGAAAATCTTATCTTGTTAGCTTTGTACAGAGTTTCAGATATGTTAGATTTTTCTGTTATCCTTTGCCCTTGGTCCTCTCCTATCTGATCCTCGAGAGAATCCTCATGGAATCAAGGTCAGCCTAGTTCCCTACTTCCTTTGTTTTTTTTTTTTAAACATCTTTATTGGAGTATAATTGCTTTACAATGGTGTGTTAGTGTCTGCTTTATAACAAAGTGAATCAGCTATACATACACATACATCCCCATATCTCCTCCCTCTTGCGTCTCCCTCCCACCCTCCCCATCCCACGCCTCTAGGTGGTCACAAAGCACCGAGCTGATCTCCCTGTGCTATGCGGCTGCTTCCCACTAGCTATCTATTTTAGTTCCCTACTTCTGTTGTCTAATGTGATGACTGTTTGGTTTGCAAAATCCTCACGGGAAGATCATTTCCTGATCGAAGGCAGCTGATGGGATGCTGAGAGCAAAGCACACTCACAGTAGCCACCTCTCAGACTCCTTTGAGGTCACATGGGGCGGCATCCCAGGGAAAAGAGAAACTCCTGTGCGCGGGGAGGACTGCGTCTCTGGAGAGGTGGTCCTCTTGGGTCCAGAGCCTCTCAGGCTTCACACAAGCATGGACATCACTGCATTGAAGAAGACGGTTTTTGTTCCCTAGTTGTACCTACGATCTCTCCACCTGTTCCCTCAATTGAACATCTCTGGTATTCAGTGTCTTCATCCTTAGGACTGGAGTAGTGACAGACCTGCTTCCCAGAGGCGGGATGAGGATGACATGAGATAGTGCATGAGCCCAGGACTCTCAGCCTCGCCTGGCAGATCCCTGGCACCCCTGCTTTGCCAGCTGGTGGTGCTGCTTCCATTCCCTCCACTTGCCCATGAGACAGGGAGGCAGGTGCCGCAGGGCAGGGATGGGGACGTGCAGCCCCCCACTTGGGGCTCTGGGCCCCTCTCTCCCTTCCCTCCCCATCACCCGCCCTTCCTCCCTGTCAGGGTAAGAAAGGTTCTCTCAATCCCTCTTCCCACCGCAGTGTTTCAAGCTGTGCTCCTCTCCCCACCTGAAGACGAATTTCTGCTGCAGGCTGACGGGCATCCAATCCCGAGTGCTCAGAGTCGCTCCTGTCTCTGTGAAGGTGGAAAAGCCCTCGAGATGTGGGGAAAGGAGATTTGCTCCAAAATGGTCCAGGCAGGGAGGCAGGGCAGTGTGGCACCATCAGGGATGGGTGGCCGACCCAGGAGCAGGGCCTCGCCCGGTGAGCTGTGTCCTGTGTGCCCCTCCTCAGCCGCTTGGGCTAAACAGACCTACCCGAGGGGAGGTGCTGTCAGCGGGCGTGAGGAGAGCAGGGCTGAAACGTTTGGAGAGTCTCATCCCGGCCTCTTTGCTGGGAGCAGGGCCCAGACAGATGCTTGGGCTGAGGGAAGATCTAGGTGTAGCAGAGGAAGTACTGGCCAGATACTGGCTTTGCGCTCACTTGTAGCTGAGCCCAGGCTCCACGACGACCCTCCTCTATCCTGAATTCCCTCCTGGGGGATGTGGACAACTGCGGCACCTTCCAGAGGAGTCAGTGAGCTCAGGCAGGAATGACATCCAGCCCTTGGTAAAGAACAGCAACTCAAACTACTGATGGCCTCAGGGGCTTCAAGTGCCTTCCCTGGCGCTTATATCAGGACAGACACAAAAGGTTGCCGAGTGCCAGAGCCATTTAGCTTCCTTAAAGTTTGAGACTCCAGACATCCATCATCTGGCCCGGAATCTGTCAGGGGCTTCGGCTGCCTTAGTCCCAGCCTGGCAGACCGAGCTGGGCAGGATTGGCCCTGGCTTTGTCCGGGTGGACGGCACAAACCCTGAGGCTGGGGTCCCTGTGTGGGCAGCTGAGAGTAGCACCCGGCCTTCAGGTCTGGTCCAGAATCAGGGGGCAGGGGGTTCAACAGTGGGTGCGACCCAGAGGGGACCAGTCAGAGGGACAATTCCTTCCAATGTCCACAGCAGGCAGTTTTGGAGAAATCTTGAGCTGATTCCAGACCCAGGCAGGTGCATTCAACTTGTGGGGAAACTGGAAAATGCAGCGGGAAGGGGATGGAGCGGGAGAGGTGCAGGAACCAAGACCCCAGGCCAAGCTGCCAGGACCAGGCCCCTCAGCGTTTGTGCAGGGAAGTGGATGAGGTGGAGGCCACATGGGGGGCTGGGACTCCAGGGCTGAGGTGGGGACCACAGTTCCTAATAGGAAGGGGCAGCGCTTCTCTTATGGGCTGAACTGTGTCCCCCCCAAATTCACACATTAAAGCCTTAACCCCCAGCTCCTCCAAATACAACTGTATTTGGAGAAAGGGCCATTGCAGATGTAATTAAGATGAGGCCATACTGAAGCTGGGCAGGTCCTAATCCAATAGGACAGGTGTCCTTATACAAAAGGGGACATTTAGAGACAGACACACACACATACACACACACACACACACACACACAGAGGAAATTGTCACGTGAAACCTGGAGGGATGCTGTCACAAGCCAGGCAATTATCAGAAGCTAAGAGAGAGGCCAGCCAGCAGCTGATTCTTCCCTAGCGCCTTCAGGGGGAGTGTGGCCTGCCCACGCCGCAATCTCAGACTTCCGGCCTCCAGGAGAGTGAGTCAGTAACTCTGTGATGTGTAAGTCGCCCAGCCTGTGGTTTTGTTATGGCAGCCAGCGCAGACCGATGCATTTCCAAAGACTGCTCAGTGACTGGGTCTGGATCAGGGCAGCGACGTGTGAGGCCTGTGTGGACCCTGCGGGGGGAACCTGGGTGTGAGACAGAGCAGCCCTCCCTGACAAACTGGTGGGGAGGGGCAAGGCTCTAGAATAGCCTGTGGAACCAGAAATATTGCCATGGCCATTTCTGGAAAACAGCACTGTCACAGTCTGCCCTCTGGGTTTGGTGGAGATGTATTTTTTTTTTTTTTTTAATTTATTTTTGGCTGTGTTGGGTCTTCGTTTCTGTGCGAGGGCTTTCTCTAGCTGCGGCAAGCGGGGGTCCACTCTTCATCGCGGTGCGCGGGCCTCTCACTATCGCGGCCTCTCTTGTTGCGGAGCGCAGGCTCCAGACGCGCAGGCTCCGCAGTCGTGGCTCACGGGCCCAGCTGCTCCGCGGCATGCGGGATCCCCCCAGACCAGGGCCCGGACCCGTGTCCCCCGCACCAGCAGGCAGACTCTCAACCACTGCGCCACCAGGGAAGCCCAGAGATGTATTTTAATGTGTTAACACATTAAGAAATTTTTCAGTGGTGAGTGGTTACTGGAAGTAGAGCAAAGGTTATAGAAAAAGTGGTTTGCTTTATTAACCACAGAGCAAGTAAAAAATACATATATTAACTTTATTTAGCAAAGAAAAAAGTGCCGCAGTTCCATCTCCAGTCACTTTTAGCCTGAATAATCAGCTCTCACTGGTCCTAATTTACGCTGCATCTCACTTCCCCCTGCCAGAGCTAGGATTGGGGTTAGGGCCGGGGCCAGGGCGGGGGTTAGAGTTAGGTCTCGGCATCTAGGGACTGCACGGTCACTGTCCTCTGATACGCAAACCCTGCCCTTCCTGCTCTGGGCTGGAAAGATTTCTGGGAGAACTGAGACAGGGGAAGCAGCCTGAAACAGCCCAATGTGGCATTTTGCTGAAGCAGGCATTGCCAAAGTTATCTTAGCCTGGTCGTCCTCATGGACTGTTGGCCCAGAGTAACATGAGGTATCTGGGGATTTCTGTCCTTTTCTAACTTATTTTGTAGAACAGATCATGCTCTTAGATCCCAAGACAAATGTAAGTTTACTGCATTCTTAGCTGTTTTTTTTTCCGTATGGAGCTCTGAGGGCCATACTGGGCCTCAGGAGTGTTGGTTTGTGGAGTTCGGGATCTAAAATACACATTTGCTCTGTGTCCTGTCCTGCCCTGTCTGGTCCACACTGGTCCCACAGCCCTGCAGCATCCGCTGCAGATGCCTCCCACAGGTGGGCCATCTGCCGGGCACAGGGGTTGGCATTTAGGACAGGACTCACCTTCTCCTCCCGTTTCCCAGGGCCCAGCACACATCCTGCAGTGACCTCAGCTGTGGGCTCAGCAGAATTTGTGCCAATGTGTGGTCCTGGTGAGTCATGTAAGGACGGGAAACTGTGGTCTCCTGTTTGTAGGACAGAGATAATAGCACTTACCCTATGGGCTCTCTGAGATTCGAGATGATGATCAGAGTACGGGCCCTGTCCCAAGGCTGGCATGTGATGGGGGACAGTCCACCATCTTGGTCCCCTTCCCTCACTGGCACCCCCAAGCAACTGTCCAAATGCTTCAAACTGGACATTCTGTGTCCTAGGGTCTCTGCTCACATCCCACTAAGGCCTCCCTGCCTCCAAAGAGAACTGTTAGTCTGGCAACTTGATACAAGCCTGTGCTCTTGACGCAAGAAAGGACATTGAAGTAAAGAAATATACAAAAACCAAACATCCAACCCTGAGTGGTTCCCATCTCCAGCTCTGAGGCAGAAAGCCTCTGACATATTGTTCCTTAGACACTGGGAAGCAGGGGGATGGCTGCTGACATGTTGAAGGGCTGGCAAACGTTTTTCTAAGCTGCCTGGCCATGCAGAAACATATTTTTAAATATTTATTTGACAGAAAGCCCCAAGGTTCCTCAGGGTTTTACGAGAACTCAGAGCCATCTGTGAAGTTTCTGAAAACTCCTGCTCCTAAGGGTGTCAGCTAACACCAACTTCCCAGAAATACAGCTGGCTAGGGGGCAGGCGAGATTCTTATCACAGGGCCTCATAGGAGAGTTGATTAAGTTGGATTCACGTGTGGTACCCAATTGCCTAACATTGCCAGGGAGCTTGCTTTCTAAATCAGGACTTCACCGTTTTCAGCAGGGTAAGCTAGAACCATCGCGATGTAGCATGGAGCCTAAGGGGCTGCACAGTCGTGAACTGGGGGAGGGAGGGTTGGAAGAGAGCCCCCGGATGCCCGTGACCTTGCAGGAACTGGCATCCGTCCGCGTGAGAGGCAGGTGGGAAGCAGGTCTCCATCGCTCCATCCCTCCCCATCTCTCATTGCCCGGCTCCTTGTGACTCCCTGGGTCACTTAGCAAGGCAGCAGGGCCAAGTCTGAGGCGCCACTTCCCCTTCCCACGACCATATCACACTCTATCCATAGCTGCCCTCCCTCCTTCTCACCTACCGACGTCTCCCTCAGCTGCACCAATGTGCAGTCTCGTGACTCGGATTCTCAAGGACTCACCTTGTGCAAATGGACTGTTATAGTCGACTAATTCTCCAATAATCCTATTCTGAGCAACTCCTGTCCAGAAGGGTGCCACCCAGTAGACATACAATGTGAACCGCATATGTGACATTCCAGTAGCAACATCAAAAGTGTAAAAAGAAACAGATCAAGCTAATAACATATTTTTAGCCAAACATGTCCAAAATGTTATCATTTCATATATATATATATACACACACATATAAACATATATATACAATATTAATGGTCTTTATTTTATACTAAGTCTAAATCCAGTGTGTATTTTATCCTTACAGCGCATCTCAGTGTGACCTGGTCACATTTCCAGTGGCCACCCTACTGGACAGGGCAGCTCTAGAAGCCATGGTGCCGGGGGCCAGGAAGGGCTCACCAGGAGCAAGACAAGGACCCCTCTCCCAGGAGCTGCACTCTGAGAGTGGCAGACAGGGCAAGCGCAGCAGAGCTTAAAGAGTTTAGCTAATCACACAAGTCTGGACTTGAATCGGAGCTCCAAGACCGGTTGGCTGTCTGACCTTGTACCAGTTATTTAACCCCACTAGGGCTCACTTGACCTCATGTGTTGAAGGTGTGGAGCCATTGTCTCTACTGACAATAAGGATACAGCAGAGAGATGGTATTTGAGGTAAACAGGGAATGTTAGTGTCAAAAGTATTATTGTTTCCACTCAAAGCTTCCGTGTATTGTTCCAACATCTCCTTGGGCTTCATGATGTTCTGTTTCCATGAGGCCTCTTATCCATCCACATCAGCATCGTGGTCCTCAGCTGTGCCCGTCAGAATGAACTGGGGTGTCTGAAACCACAGCTGGCTGGCCACTGCCCCCAGAGTTTCTGGTTCAGCGTGTCTATGGGGAGGACCAGAATCTACATTTCTATCGACTTCTCAGGTGATGCTGACCCTGCTTGTCCAGGGACCAGGTTTCAAGAACCAGCAATAGTTCCCCACTACACACTGGAATCCTATATTAAGTTTTGTTTTTTTTTTAAGTGTCCATGTCCCACCCAGTCAGATCAACCAAATCCAAATCTCTGGCACTGGAACACAAGGCATGGCCAGGACAAGGATGTTTAAAGCATCTTGGGATATTCTAATGTGTATTGAGAGTACCCCAAAGCCAATCAGTAGCAAGAGACTCAGCTCCAGGGCCACCAAACTGCCCACGGAGGTTCTCCCACCTGCACAGGTCTGCAGGATTCATTGTTATTCCTGATGAGGTAGGAAAGAGCCCCTTCAGAAAGCTAAGAGCTGAGGGTTCTTTGGGTCCCTGGAGCCAGACCCCTGTGTTCATCTTGTTTCTGCTTTTGGGCAGGTGGGAGGTGGTCCCTCCTCTTCCTTCCCATGCACACCTGCAGACGACCCTCCTCTACCCCAGGCTCCTTCCCTCCACTGAGGGGTGCTGGGTCCACGGGGAAGGGAGCAGACAGCTGAAGGCCTATGAGGGGCTCTCAGACAAGATCCCAGACCTCCAACACCACAAAGGGAAGGGAAATAGGCTGGGAGGTCCCGGCAGCTGCCAGGAAGGGAGTGGGTTTAACCAATACTGTTGATTGTTTCCGAAGAGCAGGTTGAAACACCCTACGTCATTCTGCACGCTGTGCTCTGATTTGTGGTCAGAGAAGCAAAGTCACCATGTCTGCAGGGCACGTCTACAAACCGGCTCGGGAAAAGTCAGGAAGACTTGAACTTTGAAATTTTTGAACTTCTATCTTCTTTCATGTCTTCTTTTTATACCTCAAGTCCAATTACTTTTTTATTAGGTTTTCAAGCAAATTTGTATCTGTGAGTTGACACTGGTGTGTCTTTTCTTGCGTCTCTTTGAGGTCTGAAATTCAATAGGATATAGAAATAATAATCATGATTAAAATAATAAGGTTGCCATTCATTGATGATACCCAGTACATTTTAGTAGCAAATTTCTGAGTAAATAATCTCATGCAATATTGTCAGAATTCTTGCAGAATTTCTGGGACTATGTAAAAACAAAACAGTACTTTTACATTAGACCTATTGCAAGAATCACGATGAACATAGAATGATGAAAGCGACAAAGCAGTAGGTTCTCAAGTGAGACCAGAAACACCAACATGACCCAGAACCTGGTTAGAAACATAAATTATTGGACCCCACCCCCAAGTCTATAAAGTCAGGTATTCTGGGGTGAGAACCACTATCAAACATTACATTTCCGTGCTACATAGGACTGAATACCGCCTCTGACACCTGTCAAGCCTTCTGTCCTTTGCTGCCCCCAACTCTCAAGATTTCCAGAAACCTCTCAACCTGCTGACCCCCATCTCCTCCAGGTCCCTCCCTGGGGGCAATTTTACTGGAAAATATCGCCTCTCATCCCCACAGCTTCACATATCACATGGGAAATGCCATGTGTCTATTTCCTACTGCATTCTTCCTCTGTTCTTTACTTTCTAGAATATCCTTAGATGTGACCTCAAAGAGGACCAGTAAAAGCACCCACTTGGCTTCCCTCTCCTGAAAGATCAAATTAATTTATCTCAGTTATGCTAAGATTTTGCACAATCCTGAACTGGGTTGTAAAACCATATAGATGGACAATCTCTATAGGCTGAGAGATTATTTTTAAATTAATAAAAAGTGTAATACATGGTAGAAAAAAAAGAAAAAAAACCCTTGATTTTTCATCTGGGCTCTGCCCCCAACTTATCAGCCAATGTTGAGCAGACGTCTCACTCCTCTGGTCATCAGTTTCCTCACATCTTAGGGAAGGAGGCTGAAAGGGACCCCTGACTCCAAGATGAGTTCCTTGGAGTGACAACAGCACTAAGGAGCCCCTTAGGCTTTTGCAAAGACATTTGGGGAAGAAAGTTGAGGAACAGAATATAATATGCAAGCCAGCGGACTCAGGATCCTTTATACCCATTCCAATATGAAATGTACCTGACTTTGTGGAGCTTCTGGAGAGGGGCCCGATAAGCTAATAACCATACGTAAGGTGGGGCTGCGTTGTCTGGGCCGAAGCAGATGAGCCAGCATGAGGCCAGATGAAGCTGAGTCTTGGACACTGGGCAAGAACAAAAATAAAGTCCTGGACAGAACCCTGGTTGGGTCTGTCAGAAGTTGTGGTAGGTTGGATATAACAATGCAAAGAAGGTAACAGAGATGCATGGAAACAGGTCCTGCCCTTTCAGGCCTGACTGTTCCAACAGGAGTTTTCAGTGAGGGCTGCCCTGGCCTCCCACGGCCTCCCTGGGTGGAGGTGCAGTGTGACAGTAGGATTGTGTGTGTGTGTGTGTGTGCGTGTGCGTGTGTGTGTGTGTGTGTGACTGCTTTGTCTTCCAGTCACCCTCTTTGTTTTGGGCAGATGCTGAACTATACTGGGAACGTGGATCCATCATGAAGCCTGCTGGCCATACTTCTCACAGCAGGTATTTATTTGACGGTTGGGAAAATTAAAGTTTATTTAATAGGTACAAGCAAAGATCTGGGAAAACATATGTTATAGTAATATTCTCATGATGTTTCCATCACCTAATATTCTTTGGTTTCTAGCAACGCAAATCATCTTAGCTATTTAAGCAAAAAAGGAACTTGAAGGATACTGGATACCTGTATAGAAACAGCAGGACAGGAGACACCTGAAAGGTTGGAGCAGCGATGCTTCCAGGTCAAGGCACCTGGAAGAGGCAAAGAAGGGAGCACCCAGGTCACCGGCAACAAAGAAGTTGACCCGTCATCCTCCACCTCTGACCAGTCACCTTCCCGGAAGGGGGACTGGACTGGCCTTGCTTGCACACGTGTCCATCCCTCTGAGGGTGCTGGCGGCCCCACGGCACAGAGGCGGGTGGCATAGCTCCTCAAAAGGAGGAAAGGAGGTGATGGAGAAATTTACTAATGCAGAAGGAAGTTTACAGGGAGGTGCCGCAGTCATGCAGGGTCTCCGTGAAAGGAAGACCTGCGTTTGCAGGGATGGATGTGGTGACCACTGGCTGAGCAAGGTGAGGCCAGAGTGACAGGACATTAGCAAGGAGACTTTGTTTTTTGGCTTGGGTGGCAAACATTAGAGACCTGGCAGAAACAGACCCTCAAGGAAGATAAGAGAGAAGTAGAAGGGTCACTGACTGTGTCCACGTGTGCTCTGTGTGACATGTTACCGTGAGTCACTCTACCTCCCAATACAACAGTGCATAAAGGGGTTATCGCCAGCCTACTTTGGGAGATGGCTGCCTCTCCAGGGCGATGCAAGCAGGGGAGGGCAGGTCCGACCCGAGTGGGCAGAAATGAACAGACTCTGACCAAGGAGCTCCCCCAGCAACCCTTCATACATGTACTAGGTAACCAGGACAGGCCTTTATGGCAGACGTTCCTTAACTAAAGAAAACGTTCTGTCTCCAGCCTCCTTCCAAACATACTGACGTTTTTTGTTCAGAGCAGAGAAAGGTTTATTGCAGGGCCAAGCAAGGAGAATGGGTGGCTTATGCTCAGAAAACCCAACCTACCCGATGGTTTTTAGTGAAGAGTTTTAAAGGTGAAATTTGGGGTGAGGACTGCAAGGTGTGTGCTTTCTTCTGATTGGTTGGTGGTGAGATAACAGGGTGAAAAACACACTGACTTTTAACTTTTCTGGGTTTTGACCAGGGTCCTGACATTGTAAGTGCTGAAATGTAGTTAAAGGTTTAGCCCAATATGGGTTCAACCAAATATTTTTTCTCTTTTTTCTTTTAACAGGGTGGGATAAATATCCTTATTGGAAAATGCCAACAAGTTCATTGTCACCATCATCTTCTCAGTATATATGCACACATGCAGACACACACACTTACACATGGGCACATACATGCACGCCTATATGCCCATACACTCCCCTAGACACACCACGGGTGCATTGTACACACACGTGAACACACACACACACACATGCACAACCACCTGTACTCACAGAGACCAACACTTCTGAGGGTGTGATGCTCTCTGATCTGATTCAATCCCCTTCTCTAGTAAACATAGATGGAAATGCATGCTTATGGGGCTGTGGGGAGATTTCCATGAGAAAATGGAAGGAAACCCCTAATACAGTACAGGGTCTCTGTAGCATCAGGCACTCAGCTATTTTTTTTTCTTTTCCTTTCTTTTTTCTTTTTTCTTTTTTTCCTATTTATTGTTTTGATTTACACAACTTACAGAGTTCAGGGAACCAGCAAAATAACTCTCAAAGTCTCCCTCGTTAAGCATCAACAGACATCTCTTTATTTCTCACACTCATTATGCATATACTGAACTAAAAACACCATCAATCAAAGAAAACAGAAGAGGCCAGAAAGGGACATTCACTGTACATGTGCCACCGCAGGCAAAGTTTAATTCAAAAACAAAGGCAGATGGACAGTTTAATTGGGAAAGCTGACAGCACACATTATGTCAAGTTCATTCCATAGTGAATGACTATCTGGGTTTATACCGACCGAAATGAGGGCCTGAACTCCTTCACAAACTGCAGTGGAGCCTCCTTGCACCATGTGCCATCATCCTGAAACTCACTGCGTAGATGTTGGTCACATAACTTCCTCCAAAACAAGATGGCCACGTAAGAACTAAGTAATAATATCAAGATTAACATCAGCCCCAAAAGAAGTTTCAAGAAATATACCTCTCATCTGATGGGCTAGGCTTCCAACAATTTTCAGTGGTTTAGGGCAGGTACAGAGGAGCCACTCTCCCACTCTTCCTCACCTGCTCAGGGATGCATCCAACCACTTGATCAGATCCATCCAAATCACCCCTGGCTCTGATTTGCAGTGCTTGTACTGGGTGGCTCTGCTAGTGAGTTGGTTGGTGGTGGCTATGGGCCGAATGTTTGTGTTCCCTCTAAATTCATGTGTTGAAACCCACAATTCCAAAGTGATGGCACAAGGAGGTGGGGTCTTTGGGACGTAATTAGGTCGTGACACTGGAGCCCTCATGAAGGGGATTAGTGTCTATAAGAAGAGAGACAAGATAGCTTTCTCTCTCTCTCTCTCTCTCTCTCTCTCTCTCTCTCTCCCCACCAGGTGAGGACACGGCAGCAACAAGGCAGCTCTCTATAAGCCAGGAAGAGAGCCCTCCCAAAGAACCAAATCTGCCAGCACCTTGATCTCAGACTTCCCATCCTCCAGAACTATGAGAAATACATTTCCTTGTTTAAGCCACCCAGTATATGGTGCCTTGTTATGGCAGCCTGGACTAAGACAATGGTCCATGGGACATCGTTCTGTGCCCTCATTTTCTCCATCTTCACCCTGACAGGTCAGCCTCACCTGCCCTTTCCATCCATTGCCCAAACCCACATAAGCCAATCACAGCATTGCTCAGGTGGAAGTAGGCAGAAGAGTCCCATGTGTCCCACAGGTGACCCCCTACCTGGCAGCTAGGCAGGAGGATCGCTCGGAAGGAGACACAAAGTGGGGTGGACTTATATGACATGGCGGCAGGCCCTCGTGGGCAATGGAGTGACTGGAAGCGAGGAGCAGAAGAGCAGAAATGCTGTGACCCCCAGCCAGACTGGCACAGAGTCAAAGAACAAGCCAAGTCTGAGCAGAGATCACAGCTGGAGGTTTGGGACACTGCCAAGAAGCCCAGGTGTGCGGGGGAAATTAAACAGTTACTTGCCCACCTTGGGTTTTGATTTTGTCACAAAGTTACTAAAAGTCTATGCATTTTATAACTTAAACTCACACTACAAATATATTCAAATAAATCATCATGCAAATGCCCCAGAAGTGTCATCTGAGCAGCCCCCAGCATGGTGTGGTCTCTAAACCAAGCTCCTACACAGGGCCCGGCACAGAGGAGGACCTGGATGTGCTGTGTGAGCAAATGAATAAGTCATCACGCGCTTACGAAGTCAAACACCATAAGTTTCCTCTATGCTTTGTGAAAATAGTACGTAACACAGTAGAAAAAGGGAACTCTAAGCCAATCCATGGTCTGACTGGTGACTATCTCCTCGTGAGCACGTCTTCCTCTTGGGTGTGTACATTTTTCTTTTGTCGACATCCAGCTCACTGGTCTACAATCTCCCAGTTCTCCCCAGTCATGAAAACCCCCGGAAAATTCATGAGAATCTTGAGTAACACCACATAACTTTGTTCCTATCCCTTTGGAAGTAGATTGAATTATACAAACTGTAACTATTTTTTTTCTGTTTAAGTAAGTGACATCCAGAGCTATGAGGCCCTTTTTCATAAAATAGACCTACACTGAGGAAAAAGAAGCTGTAACACAGGAGGATCTAGTGTCAAAGCCCCTCTGAAGCTGTAACAGTGTGTTTGCTGTGCTTCCTCTAGACTAGATGAGAAAAAGAATCTTGCCCCAAATGAGGACAGGGAGTAGTACAAAGGGTCACCCACGAGCTCCCCCAATCTGTCTGAAGGAGAAAGACACAGGGTGTCAGAGCGCCTCCCCCAACCCTCTCACGCTGGGTTCCAGTTCTACTCACAGAGCTCAAAGGGGCAGAAGACTCAACTCTTGGTGTCCAGCCCTTCAGCCAACAAACAGGACAGAGCATGGCTGTGCAAAAACTTCCCACCCTAGGCACCAGGCTGGAAGGTGTACGTGCATTATGGGAATTGTGCTTGGCATCGTTTCAGGGAAGAGTGGGCAGCAAGAGCTATAACTGAGCTGTCTTTTTGTTTCCAGAAACTTTTTATTTCCTTCAAAAAGTGTCCTCCCTAATCCAATCACCATCACCACCTGCATCCCCACCAATGATGATCACCATCTGCATCCCCACCACTGAAGCAGCAGCCCTCATCTTCTCTCACCCAGACTATTTAAATAGTGCCAGAAGGGTTATCCACACTGCAGGCAGGAATACCACTTAGAGATATAGCCCAGATCATGTCACTCATCTGCTCAAATCTTCCTTTGGCTTTCCATCTAACTTAGGGCAAAAAAAAAGCCCCTCCCTCGCCTTCGACGTTCTGCAGAATCTGCCTTTCCCAAGACCCCACAGGGCTCTTCTGTCTCCAGTGAGCCCCTTGCTTCCTGTGTCCCAGCTGCACTGGCCTTGCAATGCTTCACGCAAACCAGCATCCGCCCCGCCGGAAGGTCTGGACACGGGCCGCCTCTCCCCAGGACTCACTCACATGGCTGCTCCCTTGCTGCTTTCTGTTCAAAGCTTATCAGAGAGCCTTTCCCTGGCCCTTCACCCAAGGGCCACCTCCCACACCCTGTAACTCTCTCCATTCCCACTGTAGTGAAGATGGTTCTCCGTCTTAGCACTTGCCACCACCTGACACATATACTCCCTGAAAGCAGGGCACTTTATTGTTCTTTGTCTGGTCCCCAGCACCAACAGCGGCACCTGGAATGATGTATGTGCTCAATAAACACCGCGAGAAGACAGAGAAGGAGAGAGAGCCGAAGGTAGCTGGAGATAATTTGCGATTACCTGCTTAGACTGCCAAGGGTTTGTCCTTTGTGTGGCCAAGTTACCCAGCTCTTTACTCAATTTTGCGGGCTACTCAGTATCCTTCCAGTGATTTTTTAAAACAAAACTAGAGCCCATTTATAGGACTTGCAACCACACACCCCGGATGAACCCACAGTCCCTCTCAAAGTGAATGCCCTGTCCCTGTGTTTCCTAGCACCTGCTTTCTTGTCACCTGGATCTTGTCAGCCTCTCTCATCAGGTGATGGTCCAGACCTTTCCACCAGCTGCATACTTCACCTTGGCAATCTCCCTAACACTTCTGGATCTCGACTCAATCATCAGCCCCATGGATATTCTAATAACCCCTCTCCTGATATCATTCCCTTGGAATTTATGAATATATCCAGTGAAATAAGATACAAATAGACACTTTCATAAGGATAAAGTATCATAAAGTGCAGGCATTTTTTGCCTTCATTTAAGGAAAGAGAAAAAGAAAAATACTAAGGCAATCACAGGGGCAGCTTGAATGGGATCAGTCAGCTGGAATTTTCCACCTTGCACCTTTTTTTATGTTAGCATGCTAAAAAACCTTCCTTTTGTCATTTTTCTAAAGTTTTGCAATTTATACAAGTCCTTAGGTCTACAGTTTAAAGAGTTTATATAAAGTTCAGGACTATTTTGAAGAAAACTGGCATCTTTTATCGTATTTCCTTTTTGGCCTTACTAGAGGCAGATAAGGGCCCGAAGACCATCATGAAAATGTTCATGCAACTTCAATGTATTAGCACTTTACTTATTGAAATAATTAATGGAGTATCACCATTTTATTTTTTTACAACGGTTTCTAAGTGATCATACCATACCCATGAAGGGCAATGTCATACATCATCAACCTTAACTTCTCACAAAAATGGTGTGTTTTGAACAGCATGCCTCCAGGGATGTGCCTGTTATGGGATACTCTCTTTTGGGATAAACACACTTAAGTGCTATTGCATCTCTCCACAGCCCACCAGCTTGATTCCATGCATCAAGTACTGTACATGCCCGACCCTATGAATAGAATGGGGGAGAGCTCCAAGTTACTGGAAGAGCTTCCAAAATGGAATGGTAGATCTAGAACCTATTGCCCTTCCCCCAGTCCTACCTAGTCCTTAAGTGTAAAAAATATTTACTCTTATTTATTAAGAGTGAATTTGGCTGGAGATCCTATGATACTGATCCTCTTGACTAAGAATTGGCTTTTTGCTCCGTGGGTCAACACTGGCCTCGAGGCATCACCTGAACAAGTGAAATTTCTACCACCTGGATGGCCTGCCAGTTGTCCAGCGTTGCACCCACCTCCCAGCCAGAAGGCAAGCTCCCCCTCGGCCTCTATCTCCCAAAACAGCTACTTAGTAAGTACGGATGATTCAGGGCGGGTACATATCTGTCCACGGTCCTAATGCCTTAACTCACTCAGGGTTGGCAATTTAAAAATCAAATCCCTTTCTGGTCAGATAGTGGGATTTTTACCACCAACTTGTCTACCTGGATGCTGAGAAGGGCCCAGGATATCCTGCACCATAAATCCCCTAACACAAGTTAAATATGTTTCACCTTTCCTCCAAGCAAAAGCAAAAAGTGTTCTATAATAATAAGAACTGGAGAAATACCACCTACATAAATCTCCAAAGCAAAGGAAGTTGTCTTCCCAAGTGGGGTTTTCAATTCCCAGGAGGGAAGTGGGAGGGAGCAGAGTTTCTAGTGCGGGAAAACTGATGCTGAAGCAAAATGACATCCATTAAGGGTTGCCAAGGGAAAGAAGCAATTCTCTTTTCAGATGTTCTCCTAGCTCCCCTGGTTTCTGCTAACATGTGACTCAGTTAGCTTGTGAAATGTAGCTGCTGGCTGGAGGCATGCTTGGCAGCGAAAGGCAGCTCAGTCAAATTAAACAGGTTCATTTAACAATCCAACCAACAGAATGGTGCTCTCAGCCAGCAAGGGAATTAGTGCAAAGCAGGTCAATTTGAACATGCACCAGCCTCCCCCATGTGGATGGAGGAATCTGAAAAAGGCCAACCTTTCCTGGGAAGGACGGGTGACAGGTCCCACCCCCATCTCCCCGACACACAGAATGCCACCCATCCACCACCAGGGTTCCCGCATCACCCTAGCCAGGCCAACACACACCAGCAGGGGGGTCACAAATGATCCACAAAAATGGGTCACCTGGAAAATCAAAGCCCTGTTTCAGTTTCAGGACTAGCATCAAAGAATGTTGTTTTGACATGGTTACAGCAGGTCGAATGGCCTTCCTTCTCTTGAAGAGTCAAGAGATTCTTGAAGAATCAAGAGATTCTATGCCTTGTGGAGGCATAGATTCTGAGAGTTTGAAAGAACCACCAGGCGTCTCATCCTTGTCTTGGAATTGTCTCTCCAGCTCCAGAGCTCAGACCCACCACACCCATCCTCTCCCCATCAGCTCTCCTGAGGTCACTTGATGAAGATGTGCTCCCTTGTATTGACCTGAAAACACTCTCAGAGTGAACTGTTTTTTGCATAACCTGAATCTCTTCTTTATTCTGTCATGAATTTTTTATAATTAGTTTTTAAAAGCCTGCCAAAGCGTTTAGCACTTGCTAACCCAGATCAAAGACTCCTCTTTTGATGTCTTACCATGGGGTCCCTCCAACCTCTCAGAGGACTTCTTGGTTATGTTATTTTCATTCTTCATGTTTCCTTTTAAAATCAGAGGTTAATAGATAGTTTCTGTATCAGGCTGGGTCCCAACCGGAAACTGGATTATTCGAGGAAGGTTTCTTTACAAGCAAGACTAATCGTGAGAGTGTGGGTGTGTAATAGGGGGTTATGGGGCAGCTGCAGAGCCCTCACTGTCCCCAGCCTGGGAAGAACGATGGAGAGAGAAATTACCAGAACCCAGGAACCAAGGGTGTGGCCTTGAGAGGGTCAGTGACTTTCCCTCCCACAGACCAGGGGTGTGGGGAGGCCCCTAAGAGGTAGAGGGCTGGAAGGGAGCAGCGGGTCTGGGGTGAGTGCCCCGTGCAGACCCTGGACTTGGAAGACCCTGGTTCTTGCTCTCCATGTAGATTGGCAGTAAAACTCCCTCTGAGGATCTTCTCATCCCACGAGCATATTGCCCTCCCATGTCTAGTGTCCCCTTAAAGTCTGGTCTGCTGTTCAATGAACTTTTTAAAAAGTGTCTTCCTAAAGTATAATTTGAAAAGATACGTGCACCCCAGTGTCCATAGCAGCACTATTCACAATACCCAAGACATGGAAGCAACCTAGGTGTCCATCAACAAATGAATGGGTAAAGAAGATGCAGCACATACATATACAATGGAATATTACTCAGCCATAAAAAAGAATGAAATAATGCCATTTGCAGCAACAAAGATGGACCAAGAGATTATCATGCTAAGTTAAGTAAGTCAGACAGAGAAAGACAAATACCATACAATATCACCTATATGTGGAATCTAAAATATGACACAAATGAACTTATCTTTGAAATAGAAACAGACTCACAGACATAGAGAACAGACTTGTAGTTGCCAAGGAGGAGTGGGGCGTGGGAGGGATGGAGTGGGAGTTTGGGATTAGCAGATGCAAACTATTATACATAGGATGGATAAATAACAAGGTCCTACTGTATAGCACAGGGAACTATATTCAATATCCTGTGATAAACCACACTGGAAAAGAATATGAGAAAGAATATATATATGTGTATAACTGAGTCACTTTGCTGTACAGCAGAAATAAACAAAACATTGTAAATCAACTATACTTCAATTAAATAAATTTTTTAACCAAGTGCCTTCTTACAACATTGGTGGCCTCACTGGCTGAGTGAACCCCTCTCTCCTACTTGATGATTTCAATCCTACTTAGCACCACCCCCTTCCACATTCCTGCCACTAGCATGTCACCAAATGAGGAAGGGGATGGAGGGACGTGAGCCCTACAGGGACTGACACACAGGTGGGCAAGCCCACCGTGCCTGTTGGGAGGGGAAGGCAGAGAAGCAGGGGCTTAGGGGGAAGGTGGGGCCCTCAGTGCCACCCGCAGTCTAGGTCTGAGCCCACTGCAGACCGGACAGAGGAGGAAGGCTAGAGGGTGGGTCTGTGACAGTCCCGGGGCCAGCGTGTGTCACAGGCTAGACTGGCACTCACTCTGCTCCTGAGAGGTCCCACCAGCAGAGAGATCCACCAAGCACGGGTCACACTGCCCGTCTGTGCGGGTCCCTGGGAGACGACAGGGAGCAGGTGATGGAGGGGCACGGCTTTGCTCGGGAGCCCCTGGGACATGCCTCCAGGGCTGCCTAAGACAGTGGGGCAGGAGCCCCATGGAGACGGGGCAGAGGGCATCCGGCACCAGGGGGAGCCCGGATCCCCTGACACAGGCAGGCAGCTCAGACAGGGTGGGACGGCAGGCCTCCACTTGGGGCTGTTTGTCCTGTCCTACCTTGGCAGAAGAACAGGCACTAAGCTGGTTTAAAACCCTGTCAGACCCCCCACTGTGAGCCCAGGATGGTGTGCAAACAACCTTGTGTTCCCAAGCTGCCCTTCCTTAATCACCTGTCCCCAGGGCACTTCCGTGCCTCTGTCACCAGTGCAGAGGAAGCCCTTCTAATATGATTCACTACCTGGGTCACCCATGTCTACACAATGTCATTTCACCTTGATTTTCAGGGCTCTTTTTTTTTTTTAACATCTTTATTGGAGTATAACGGCTTTACAATGGTGTGTTAGTTTTTGCTGTATAACAAAGTGAATCAGCTATACGTATACATATATCCTCATATCCCCTCCCTCTTGAGCCTCTCTCCCACCCTCCCTATCCCACCTCTCTAGGAAACACGCCTGTCTCTGTGAAATGACATCTCTCTCCAGAGTGGACTGAACGTCTGCCCAAGTCTCCGGCTGGGGGACCCTGACAGTCATCGCCCGACCTCGGGGAAAGGTGCTGCTCCCCCAAGGCTTCCATCTCTTACCTGTGGAACCAGCACCAAGGAATTCCACTTACCGGTCTGTAGCCATCATCTATGAGGGCATCCAGCCTGCAGGACAGACATTCAAACAGCACTGCCCGCCTACTGCCACGCACCTGCCATACACCTTTACCTGCAGAGTTCAACTTCCCAGACCCACCTGCAGGGGCTAAACTGAGGGTGATGACTCAGTGATTCCCATCACAGAGAAGGGGGAGAAGGGTGCAGTGCCGACCACTTGAAGGAGAACCCAAGACCGTCCCTGGCACCCTCACCAGGGACACGCTGGGGTGACAAGACATACCTCTCATCCCAGCATGAGCCTGCCCTGTGCCATCACCCGCTAGCTGCTGGCTTCTTCGCGGTGCTCTCTGCAAGGCTCCACGATTCACTGTCCTCTCCCCCAGGAAAGCACCCACAGCATGGAGCCCACCTCTAGTGGCTGGAAAACCTTACCCAAGAAAATACCTAGAAGTTCAACCAAAAGCAGATGTCAAGATGTGAGCAGAAATACCCAATTTCTTTCATCATAGAACATTTCCACTGTTCTCCACTTCTGCAGAAGGGAAGGCTCCCAGGAATCCAAGTCAAGCTCTGTCTGAGGCTCACCCACCATGGCTTTTTTTTTTTTTTGGACAAAGGATGTGTATATCTGATACAGCAATTGTCTACAGATACCTAATATCCACATCTACCTACAGCACACACTATAAGGAGGTACCTGGCGACCCAAAAACAAACTGAGACACCGGGAGAGAACATTCCAAGGGTATCATGTTGGATAGTCTCTTACAAAAAATCAAAGCAAGAATCATGAAGCCAGCCCACTCTGGCCCTCCCTCCCCCATATTCCTACGGGATCTCGGCCATGACTGCTGGATTGTGGATACACTGGAAGAGATGCAGCAGGTGGAAAAGATGCATTTCCATGTTTGGGGACCTCTGCCATCCCCAGGGTCATGGAGGCCCCCTTCATACTGGCAGGCATCTCAGAGCCTCAAAATATAAGCACATCACTGAAAATGAATGGCGGCCACCAAGGAGGCTGAAATGCTGCCCTGTGCTGCCTCCAGTCTATTCATGGATCTGCCTATTAGACGCCCAATAGCTCTAAAGAAAGCCAACATTCACACGAGTCCCACCTCAGCCTTCCGGGGGGACAGCTCACCAGGCAGCCTTCCCAGCATCTGGCCTCGGCTTCCCTCTCTATTTATTTATACGTTTCCAGCTGCCCTGCTTTCTGTAGACAGCAAAATTTGTCCTCCTTTGGTTACAGATCCTCCATGGTCAAATAGATGTGCCTCTACCTGTTTGTTTGTTTTTTTTCTTTATTACTGGAGTTTAATTCAAGGCTTATGTGAGTGAAGCCTTTTGGCATTTCTTCCCCAAGTTTTCCATGTACCTCACAAGGTGCCTTTTAAAAGCTTTGCAGAGTGCTGAGCACAGTAACTGAATCATTTCTCCGCTGTTTATATTTGGGCACAATGAAATCTCTTGACAAGAGGCAAGCCTTTCCAAGCCTGGCGTTTATGGTCAATTTCTGTAGCTATTAAACAAGGTCAGAAGCTTTTTGGAAAAGTCTACCCACCTGTGACTTTCTTTTTTGTTTTTCCAACTGATTCGGTTCATGATTGCTGAGGTTCTTTTCTAGCATCTTGAATAATACACCAAAGATAACGGACTGCTGTCTATTTTTTATTTATGAATCTTGGATTTTTGGCAGGAAAAAGCAGCGCTCAGTTTTTCTGTAGAAGGAGTATCACTAACAGTATGCCTCCTCTGTGCCCAGGCACACGTGCCGTTCACCAGGAATGACAGATGCAGGGCCATAGCCTGTGTGCCCCATCCAGGAAGGGCCGAGTAGCACTGCATTCTGGGAAAATCCCCAGAGATTGGTCCTCACCAGAAAGGAGCTTTGTGCAAATTTTGGAGACAAAGAAATATAAGTATTTCCACATTTCATCACCTTAATTTTTTTAGAGTAAACATGCTAGCCTTCTATTTGAATCCACCAGCATGACCATCACAAATGAAGTCAGGCTTTAAAAATAAAAATGAAGCAAAACACAAGCTGTAATGCTGCTCCGTGCATGAAGATTTTCTGATCTATGCTTCAGCCATCCAACAATGTCTCAGAAATGACTAGACAATCTATGATGAACCAAAAACCCAGTCCACACTTACCAGCTGAGATGATCATGTCCCAGATTTGGAAGCCAACCCAACTAAATTGCATAAGTCTTTGTGCCTTAATTATTGAGATAAGCGGACAATCCTTGGTTTCCCTTCAACTGGCCCAAGGATACTGAGCTGGGGAGATTGATTCCTCTCTTCTGGAAGTGTATAAACAAACTGAGAAGGATCTGTCTCCCTGGGCTTCAGCTCTCTTTGTGAGTGGTTCCCTGGAACCAGAAAACAAGGTGCTATGCCAGGCTCTGAACCATGGCTATGTGTCAGTCGGCTCACCAGCACCGACAAATGTGTACTCTGATATTCAGAATTCATCGTGATGGAAGTGGTCTTAGGCTAGAGGAGTGAAGGAGCTCGTGATGGAAGTGGTCTTAGGCTAGAGGAGTGAAGGAGCTCGTGAAGACCCACAGATCATCTGGTCCAGCCTCCCTCTGTAGGTGGCCACTAGGTTATCCAGAAGAATATGAAATGCAGGGAAGTACTCATTTTAATTCCTCCTAACTCACCCGCAATAATCAATAGAATTCAACACGCACAACACCAGACTCTTAGAGCAGACATGCTCGGTTATGAAGTGGACTGATTTACGCGATAGCACAAACCACCAGTACTTGCCAGGGTCCCACTCCCTGCCCTGCACGCGGATTCTGGTGGCTCTCCTGATCAGGATTCCCCTAGAGTGATGACAACGGATGCTAGACCACCAAGCTCGGGCTGCTTTGCAAGAGGAAAAGTCAAGAGAGTTAGCCAAGGGACTTCCCTGGCAGTCCAGTCGTTAAGACTCTGCACTTCCAATGCAGGGGGCGTGGGTTCGATCCCTGGTCAGGGAACTAAGATCTCACAGGCCCCACAGCATGGCCAAAAATAAAAAAGACAAAAAAATTTAAAAGAAAACAAAGTCAGCCAGGTATCAAAGCAAGATAGCTGCATGTCCAATGTTGTCAAGACACAGGAAAGAGCCTTAGGAAGAAATGATAGGAAAGCAAAACTCTGAGAGATGTAAAAAAGATAATTTTTTCTTTAACAGTGTCTGTTTCACATCCTCACTCCCTCACTCACTGATTATACAACACCTTGTCTATCCCACCTCTAACCTTGACCCCAGGCTGCTCCTCCTACAAATTCAAAGCTGAGGTTTCCTCCCAATGGATATTTTCTCAACTAACACTAACTGGATAGAAGCAGGTTCCCATTTCTTATTGATTTATCTGTTTTATCTGACACAGAGAAGCAATATTTAGTAACTCTAAAACCAAAGAAGGAAGCATATCTCAACTGCACTTAGATGAGATAGCACCTCCCAGTGGTCACAGAATCTCCCCTTCTCTTTTTCTCTGTTAGATTTTTGCAGATGAGGTTCTGTGAGCATCCTAGGAAATTCTTCCAAGATCCAGATAATGCAATCCTCACCAGAAAGGAGCTTTGTGAAAATCTTGAAGAAAAAAAATCATTTCCCCTTAGATATGACTTGTCTGAGGCTACTTGGCTACAAAGTGCCAGAGCCTGGCCTTCAACTCATAGCTCTAGCATCCAAGTTTAACATTATTCCCCACTATATCATATTGTCTCCTCAACTTTGATATTTCAGCAAGAGTTTATTGAGTGCGTACTATGTGCCAATCCCTGACATATGTGCTGGAATTCAAAGATAAATAAGAGTTTCCTCCCTGTCCCAGGAGCTCACAGACCCTAATACAATGTGGTGAAGGGGCTGGAGCACCCCTGGGAGTTAGGGACAAACATATGTAAGGTAATATGCAAAGCATCCACAAATGGAAAGTAGCCCATATATTTATCTGCATTAATAGAGATAAATAAATTGTGTTATATTCATACAATGAAATAATAGAGGACAATAAATAAACAGCACGCAATACCATGAATTAATCTAACAGAAGTAACTTCGAGAAGAAAAGAATCTACAAGACAATTCTACTTCTGCGGTGTGAAATCACTGAGAACAGTGCATTGTTAGGGGCCTGCATGGGCAGCTGATAAGCTATAAATGAAACCAGGGATTGATGAACGTGAATGTTAGGACGGTGATGACCTCCAGCAAGGGGAAGGCTATTGTGATGAAGACGTGTAGGCAAGGGCATCTGTACTGCATCCCCATCACCATCCTGTGCAGTTAGAAGGGCTCAGGGCTCTGTTTCCACCAACTGTTCAGACAGAGCCATAGAGGCTCGGCTCCCGGGGAGCTCAGCGCCCACTCCGGGGCTCCTTCTAGCAACCCAGCAGGGATGCATGCTTCCATTTCCAGGCCAATGTCTTATGTCTCCCACTCTGGTTTGCACTTGGCCTTCATAGCATCATTTCCTAATTTCATTTTTAGTTCCTCTTCTTTGTGAAAACCGTCCTAAGTTCACCCTGGAACAAACTAGGGAGGAAGCACAAATAGATAACTAATTGACCAAATGGAAGCCGTGAGGTGCCCCAGAGAAGAGAGAGATTGGAAACTTGCAGACTACTCTAGTTACCATTAACTAAGTTAGCTATTTTACCTTGGAAGGTTCAGGAAGAATGGCTCTGAGGAAGGAAGTCACTGAGCAGATAGCTGTCACAAAGAGTCAAAGAAGATCCCACTGTAGTGGGAGGCTCTAGGTGATGGAGGGATACCCACAAGGCTTTCTGAGGATGGGCTGCCCTGGGAAGATCCTGAAGGCAGCAGCAGAATTTCATCTAGCACCTCAGGCCATGGCCATGGCCACGGCCATGGCATCCCAGCCCAAAGGACATGGAGGTGAGAGGCAGCCCATGCAGACTTCTGAATTCACCACCAACCTTCCTAGTTTCCCATTAGTGACTATGACCATATCACCTTCACTTTCAAGGTTGGTTCCAGCTTGACCTTAGGCCTCTGGAATTCACACTCAGCCAAGTCTCGAGGCAGAGTGGGGGTAGAGTCACCCTTACACCTGCTGGGTGGGCTACACTGAATGGCACAGGGCTCCCTGACATCCCCTTTGCACCTTCCCCGTGTGGGGTGTCCAGGAACACGTGCCTTCCATTTGGTTTGTTTGAGCATCCTCTGGATGATCTTCCACAAGCCTGGTTCCCAGCATCTTAAAGTAGAAAAGTGTCAGGAAATTGCATATGCAGATCTCTGCCTCTTAAAAGCTCTCCCTTGCTAGGCTATAAACCCTTAGAGAGCTGCATTTCTTTTTACCTCAAACCTCTAGACCAGTGCCTGGGACATGGCAGCCCCTAATAAAGACAAACAGGGAAGGAGGAAGGGGGATCAGAGCACGGGGCCAAACGCAGCACTGGTGGCCACGCACGACACGCGTCCTTCAACCATCTGCTGGGTGATAGGAACCAACTAGCCACCCCAGAGTCCCTCCTATGCTGGACCTCGAGACCAAATGTTTCCCAGATCCACTTTTCTATAAACGCCGGTGAATACTTGAAGAGGGCAATGGTTCACACCTACATGCGGTCAAAGAAGCAAAAGAAGCTGAAGCTGCGATCCTTTTAAGTTCCATGCGGAGGTGAGGTCATGTAAGGAGTGAAGCAGTGGGAGATCTGCGTAGGAGGGAAACAAACTAAAACAGGGAACTCTGTTAGTTTGGCAGTTTATAAAATGTCTGTCTTTAAAATCTTTTGTGACTCTAAAATCAACTTCTGAGGAATGAGGCTCCTTAGCGAGCTGAGGGCCAGAAGACCTTGCTCCCCACCCCTTAAGGTGGACCTCCCAGGCTCTGAGGATAGGCCTGGGTTAAAAGGAGTAAATTATTTTTATTGGAATAGAGTTGATGTACAATGTCGTGTTAGTTTCAGGTGTACAGCACAGTCATTCAGTTATACATACATATATACATAGAGCCTTTCTTTTTCAGATTCTTTTCCCATATAGGTTATTACAGAGTACTGAGTACAGTTCCCTGGGCTTCACAGTAAGACCTTGTTGGTTATCTATTTTATACATAGCAGTGTGTACATGTTAACCCCAAACTTAAAAGGAGTCATCTTAATTGTAATAATATCACCAAATATCAAATGGGAGTCACCAAATATCAGAATGTGGCCCAGGGCTACATTCAGGATGTGCCAGACTACGGTGTCTCCTGCCTTGACCACCTGCCGCTAAGGGCATCCAGCCAGGTAAGCAAGGAGAGAGCCACCTGCACGCACAGTCGGCTGCTCACTGATTTATGACTTGGGCGACTTACTTCACTCTGTCGCTTGAGTCTGGTCAACAGTAAAATGGAGATAATGGTCCATTCCTCCCAGGGTTTTACAAGGATTGAGTCAATACTCATAAAATGCTTAAAATGGGGCCTAGCACACAGAAAGCCCTCAGCGGAGTTAGCCCTCTGCCAGCTGTGCATCTCAGACGAAAGTTCTCAAACTCTGACCCCCGCATCCCACATTTGTAAACTGAGGTCAGTTCCAGCTCTGGGTCCCAGCCAAGATTCGCTCCCGCCTTCTAGCCCCACTCACCACCACCCACCGTACTGCCAGCGGACACGGCTGCCCCACTCCCCATCCAAGGCAAACTCACCCACACAGGCAGCAGTCCCCAGAGTGACAGCTCCTTAGCTCATTTCTTTTCCATTTTTGGTGGAATCTAAAAAGGAAACTCGGAAATGCAAACCAAAACTACAATGAGGTATCACCTCACATCGGCCTGAATGGCCATCAGTAAAAAGTCTACAAATAACAAAAGCTGGCGAGGGTGTGGAGAAAAGGGCACCCTCCTACACTGTTGGTGGGAATGTAAATTGATACAACCACTATGGAGAACAGTATGGAGGTTCCTTACAAAAACTAAACATACAGCTACCGTATGATCCAACAATTCCACTCCTGGGCATATATCCAGAGGAAACCATACTTCAAAATGATACATGTACCCTAATGTTCATAGCAGCACCATTCACAATAGCCAGACCATGGAAGCAACCTAAATGTCCATCGACAGATGAATGGGTAAAGAAGATGTGGTACATATGGACAATGGAATGTTACTCAGCCATAAAAAAAGAATGAAATAATGCCATTTGTAGCAACATGGATGGAACTAGAGATCATCATACTAAGTGAAGTGAAGTCAGAAAGAGAAAGACAAATACCATATGATATCGCTTATAAGTGGAATCTAAAATATGACACAAATGAAATTTTCTGCAAAACAGAAACAGACTCACAGACATAGAGAACAGACTTGTGGTCGCCAAGGGGGAGAAGAGGTGGGGGAGGGATGGATTGGGAGTTTGGGGTCAGCAGTGCAAACTATTATACATAGAATGGATAAACAACTAGGTCCTACTGTATAGCTCAGGGAAGTATATTCAATATCCTGGGATAAACCATAATGGAAAACAATATGAAAAAGAATATGTATATATATGTGTGTGTGTATAACTGAGTCAATTTGCTGTACAGCAGAAATTAACACAATATTGTAAATCAACTATACTTCAATAAAATTAATTTTTAATTAAAAAACATATTTTAAAAAAGGAAACTCGGAAGCCTATCCCCTCCAAAATTAAAAGGACAGATGTTAAGAAGATTTTAAATCGAGTCCAAACTCTCAAGTCCATTTACTCAGCCTCAATTTCCTCATCGTGTATATGGGATAATCATCATTATGTGTTGCTCAGGGGTGGTCGTAGAGATGGAGACTGGCGTGTCAGGGGCTCAGTGGCTGACACACGGCTCACGTTTGTTGGAATGTGTTTCTGTCATCATCGTGGTGCAGTGTGGTCATTGAATGACTCTCCTGTCTCTTGCTACCACACTGTTAGTTTTTCAAGGACAAAGACTGTGTCTTCCTCATTTTGATATCTATCATCCAACCTAGTTTAATGTAGTAATTGGTGAAAATGATGCATCATATAATTAAATCAAATAGTATATGTATATAATCTGTCTTATCAGTTCTCAGTTCCAACTGTACATTTGAATCACTCGAGCAGCTTATAAAAGTCCCTGTGACAGATCTTCTCCCTGAGCCAATTAAAGCAGAACCTCCAGGGGAAGCTTGCAGGCATCAGTACGATACACAGCTCCCCAGAGAAGTCTGGAGTGCAGCCAGAGCGGAGAAGCTCTGTTTCCTCGTTCATAGCTGACTACTGTGTGCCAGGCTCCGCTGAGAATGACAGTGACCCAGACGTCGGCAAGGGGAGCCTTGCCTCACCATCTACAGAGAACGATGCATAAATAAATCATTAATAAATCAGGGGACCACCCACGCGTAAGGAGATAGGAAGTTCATTTAGAGGAGTAGATGTTTTTAAATGAGGGAGGGAATTAGGAAAAATGACCTTCAATGAATTGAATTTCATTGTCATGCCTTCAATGTTTATTCAGGACCATCGCTATGAGACAGGATTCTATTTATGAAATAAACATCTTCCCCAGTATGCCTCAGTAACCCTGCTAAAGGAGTCTCGAAAGAAACTTCTTTCAGAGTTTCCTCTTTGCTCGGCAGAACAAAAGTGGCATTTTTATCCTTCCTCTAACTCTGGTTTCTTAAGACATTTCTTAGGCATTTCCCTACTCACCTTGAACTCCAAAAATTTTATAGACAGGCTTCTGTGCATTGGTGAGTTTTGTGTCTACAACTATGGATGAACTACTTATCTTTTTTTTTCTTTTGGACCAAGACTCATATTTTAAATTACTTCAAATTCTTTTTTTTAGAAAAGAGGGAGAGAAATTATTAAATGTAAATGTCATGGGTCTGTATTCCCTGCAAACAGAGCATCTATGATTTGTAATTCTCAGTTCAGCTGCATTAGAAGGGGGCCAGGGAAACATATTTACTTAGCACTTAGCATGTGTCAATTTGTTATGTGCTTTACACACATTATGTAAAGTATGTCTCCTGATAATATCGTAACTTTGGCACTAATCTCCCATTTTACAAATGCAGGGGAAATGGGATTCAGTGCAGATGGGGCCAGCCCCATCTAAGCAGCCTTAGGGTAAGCAGCCCTTTGAGGGGTTGAAAGAGTCTCTGTTAGTGTCAGGTCCTTTATATTTCTAATTAGTGCCTCTTCCTCTCCCAAACTTTACTGTTTGATTGTCACAGATCTCAGTGACTTTTCAATGCAAATCCCAAGTCTCAGCCACTCCACATCATGTACCTGCTCTTGTTAATTTAATACATTAAATCTGCTCACCGAGGACCATCCAGGGGATGAATCAGGAAGAGATGAATCAGAAATGCACTCTGCTCTTAAGGGAATTTATAAATTATTAGAGGGAGTGAAACACATGTATCATAATTAAAACCAATACATCAGGGCATCCCTATCAGAGGAGAAGCCGCTGAGAAGTTCTCTGCCCACCATCGCTGGTGAAGGCCATTGTCCAATAATCCCCAGTGGGAGTCTGGGCGGGGGCAGGGGGGGCGGGGGCAGGGGGGGCGGGGGGAGTGGGGAGAGAATCAGGACCTGGATGGAGCCAAGGAGAGAGGAACAGCCGGGGGGCCCAGGCAGGTGGTCAGAACCGTGATGTGCACAGACCCTCTGGGGAGGGATCTCCTTAAAGGCTGGTTATGGGGCCTGAGGGTCTGCATTTCTCACAAACTCATAGGTGATGCCAAACCACATTTTAAGTAGCACGGGTCTAGCAAGGATCAAACGTGTAAGGTACACAGTATGTGTGAGGTGCCTGGAACGGGAGGAAAGCCTAAAGGTCAGGGGGCAGGACACGCAAATGAACAAAGACGGCAACGAAGCAGGGAGGGTCAGGAGGGTGCCCTGCTCATGGTGCGTGAACTGTGACGTCATTCCTCTCTGAGCTGAGAGGTGGGCAGGTCAGTCAGATTAAAGTATCGTTTCAGGATGGGGTGGACGGCCACTCAGTGCTCTCAGTTAAAACAATCAACCCACAAAAAATGGCGATGGAGCCATTACTGGAAAGTCAGTGATTCAGACCTCATCAAGAAACCCAGACTATTAGGACCACGTGAACACACTTCACTTCCAGTGCCACTGGGAGTTGGTTTGCCCACTTCCGTAGCCTGTTGGTCATCTGTCTCCATGGCTGTTGCTGTTTAGGTTTGTGTAGGTTTACTGTCAACCACAGAGGACTTTGGACATGTCAATTAGCACATTGAGCTTGAAGTTGTTTAAGTGCTAATAGAAATCTATGTCAACTGAAAGAGTTGATACAAAAGTGCTGTGTAAGTACAAGTCATTTGGATTTTTCAGAAGATAGAGAGTTCATACTATCGGTCATATAGAAGAGAAAAATCACCCTCTAAAGTACAACCTTACCCCAGCACCCAAAATGTCATTATTTATTTAGCATTTATGCAAATATGACTTATTTCTGGTGTACATCCTACTGAGGATTTGGAATTTTGAATTCCAGTTTGGAATTTTTTTCCCTTACTGTTGGACTTACATATGAGCAAATAGGTTGATTAATTTTCAAAAGGAATCTGACTTTTCTGTTTTGAATCTTAATAGGAAAATGACAGCCCGGATACTTTGACGAAATAGGCCCTTGTCTACACTTCACAGCTGTCATCTGAAGTAGACGTCCAAAAGCTCAGGCATTTCCTCCAGAGAGCTCTAAAAGTAGAAGGGCACTTAGATCAAAAAAGAGAAACCCCAGCTGTCCTGGACCAGCGGCGCCTACTGGGTGAGTACTGGGCTTGTGAAAGAAAACAGTCATCCTGGGGAAGCAAACTTGGTTATCAAGCCTAGTCCTTTGCTCTAAGTAAAATAAAAGAACAAGATGCTTGAGTGAACAAAGAAAAGTTGCCTTATTCCAGAAACATGGGCAATTGGAATCCATGATAATAGAGGTTGCCTGCAGAAAAGGTACAAGAATTCATGGCAAAATGCAAGTGTTGGACACTCTGTTGATGGATACCTTGGAGTCCTGGCAACTTGGTTAGTGAGAATACCATACTTGGAGTCACAAACAATTTTCACTCCCCTCAAATAGACAATGTAACAGGGTGTGTGCTTTGGAGGGGGACCCAAGTCGATGAGAACATCATTGCTTGGTTTTGCGATGCTATGTGGGTGGGGATGATCCGTGCTGACCACGGGTTGGGCTGGCCAAACAAACCAGCCCAGAATCTTACATAATCCCTTCTGCATCACGCACCAAGGCAAGAGCAGGGCAGGGAACAGGAGAATATGGATATTTTTAGTCCCATTTCTCAGTTCGACCAAGGACTATCACTCCAGACTCAGCAGATGGCAGACCAGACAGTTTTGTCTGATGAGCTAATTAGTTTTCAGCACCTCATTATCACCTCACAATGGAATCTAGAATAAAAGCTTAAAGTGCAGAATGTTTAAGGGACTTATTTGAATGCAGTAAAGTACATTCTTTAAGTTAAATTCCTTCCTCAGAAATGGGCTTTATCTGTGCAGGAGATATTTGAAGAGAATGAAGATTGAGGAGAAAAAGGTTCATAAAGTAGCATGTCTCTAACATTGAAACGTTGTCAAAAATGTGATGTGCATTCCAGACAAAACACAGGTAAGCCACAGTCTGTAGTAAAAAAGAAACTAAGAACAAACTTATGGTTACCGGGGGGAAGGATCAGGGGGAGGGATAGTGAGGGAGTTTGGGACTGACATGTACCCACTGCTATATTTAAAATGAATAACCAACAAGGACCTACTGTATAGCACAGGGAGCTCTGCTCAATATTATGTAACAACCTAAATGGGAAAAGAATTTGGAAAAGAATAGATATATGTATACGTATAACTGAGTCACTTTGCTGTACCTGAAACTAACACAACATTGTTAATCAACTGTACTCCAGTATAAAATAAAAAGTTAAAAAATAAGTTATTGTTGGTTTGACAGGGAAAAAAAACTAGGAACCAGAGACTTGAATTTTAGTTTCACCTCTGTTGCTAATTAACTGCGTGGCTGGAGGCAAGTCAATTTCTCTGAGCTCTGTTCTCTTATCTACTAAGTGAAATCTCTGGAGGAGGTGGATGAACTCTGCAGTCCCTTCCAGTTGGAAAATTCTCCTGTTTTACTAACACTAACTTAGCATCAACTTTGCAGCCTTCTAAGGCACATTTATGAGATTTAATTTGGGGGGATAAAATAATTTTCAAAATTGCTAAGCACTAAGAAATTTTTTTTTTTTTCTTGTAATCATTGCTTTGGCAGATCCATCTGTTTCCAGCAACAGAATCTGACATGCCATGAGCATCTCACCCCTGAGCATCTCACCCCTGAGCTTGATCGACAGAAAGCTGGGGGCTATGGGGTTTAGGTGGTAGCCAAGCTTAAACCCCTTTTGCTGGATACCACATTGAAGAGGGATTCCCAGGTCACGTGGCATGCTTGCCGAACATGTGAGAACCCAGGGGCAGGTGCTGTGTCTTCCACCTTCACTGTCTAGCTCCCACTTGGTGCTGGATAATTGTCGCAAAGAGACATGATACAAAGTGTTGTAGTGTTTAAAATGCACTGAGATGTACAATTTTTTCTCTGCTGGAGTCAGTTCTTTTCTGACATGACATAGAATCTATCAATTAACACAGCCAAACGGCAAGTGTCTCACACATTCATACTGTCAACACTCTACACATAGCAGTGCCCGATTTAGCCACTAGTCATGTGTGCCTATTTAAGTTTAAATGTGAATTGATTAATATTAGATGGAATTTTAAATTCATTTCCTCAGTAGCACCAGCCACATTTCAAGCATCCAATAGCCACGTGTGATCGGTGGATACCATAAGGAACAGTAGAGGTCTAGACCATTTCCATCATCATAAAAAGTTCTATTGGACAGCGCTGGTCCAGACTGACCATTCCTGACACCATGAAATTCCTCTTCAGTTTCAGCTTAGAGAGCAAAACCAACATTGAAACATTCTTTGTGTGTTAACAGCACTATCAGAATTCTATTGTAGGTCATGGAGGGCTGGGAAGATTATAACTCATGGCATACTTGAGCAACGCCTTATTGTCTTTGGAGGAACACCAAGCACTCTCACCAAAAAAGCTCTAAGATCAACTAAAATTGGGAAAGGGTAGGTCAGACTTAGACTCAGTAAAGCAAAAAATCCAGTGAAAAATTTGTACCCTTATCGATAGTTCCTAACTTGAAGCATTAAGCTTATTTACATGCTTACATTTACATCTTCTATAAGTAGGTTTGTAAGCTGTGGAGGAAGAATCCCCATCACAGTTCATCCTCTATTTTCCTGGAATTCACTTTTATTTCTTATTTCAGTCTCTTACAGTCCCTTTTTTTAAATGTGATTCAATTGAAAACATTGTTTTTTGTAAGCCTTTTTAGCTTTCTCATTAAGGAGATATTTTTTTTCCTTTTGACCCCTCTTTCTAGAAAAGGTTAATTCACAACGAAAAAGAATGAGTGGATGATTATTTCTCCGTGACCACTGGTACTCCTTCTGCTTGATTTTATTCCTTTGAAAGATTCCCTTCCTACTCCTTTAGTTGAGGTTTTCTTTTTATTTTTTTTCACTGAAGTATAGTTGCTGTAAAACATGTTACAGGTGTACAATAGAGTGATTCACAGTTTTTAAACATTGTGCTCCATTTATAGTTATTGTAAAATATTTGCTATATTCCCTGCTGTACAATATATCCTTGTAGCTTATTTCATACATAATAGTTTGTACCTCTTAGTCACCTACCCTATATTGCCCCTACCCCCTTCCCTCTCCTAACTGGTAACCACTAGTATGTTCTCTATATCTGTGAGTCTGTTTCTTCTTTGTTATATTCAGTACTTTGCTTTATTTTTTAGATTCCACATATATTTCCACATATAAGTGATATCATACAGTATTTGTCTTTCTCTGTCTGACTTATTTCACTTAGCATAATACCCTCCAAGTCCATCTATGTTGTTGCAAATGGCAACATTTCATTCTTTTTTATGGCTGAGTAGTATTCCACTGTATGTATATGTGTGTGTGTGTGTGTGTGTGTGTGTGTGTGTGTGTGTATACACCACATCTCCTTTATCCATTCATCTGTTGATAGACATTTAGGGTACTTCCATACCTTGACAATTGTAAATGATGCTGCTGTGAACACTGGGGTGCATGTACCTTTTCAAGTTGGTGTTTTTGGTTTTTTCCGGATATATACTCAGGAATGGAATTGCTGGGTCATATGGTAGTTCAATTTTTTTGTTTTTAGAGAAAATATCATACCATTTTCCACAGTGGCTGCACCAATTGACATTCCCACCAACAGTGTAGGAGGGTTCGCTTTTCTCCATATCCTCGCCGACATTTGTTTTTTGTTTTTGTTTTTGTTTTTTTATAAATTTATTTATTTATTTATTTTTGGCTGCCTTGGGTCTTCGTTGCTGCACGCAGGCTTTCTCTAGTTGAGGTGAGTGGGGGCTACTCTTCAATGCGGTGCGCAGGTTTCTCATTGCGGTGGCTTCTCTTGTTGCAGAGCACGGGCTCTAGGTGCCTTGGCTTCAGTAGTTGTGGCACGCAGGCTCAGTAGTTGTGACACATGGGCTTAGTTGCTCTGCAGCATGTGGGATCTTCCTGGGCCAGGGCTCGAACCCGTGTCCCCTGCATTGGCAGGTGGATTCTTAACCACTGTGCCACCAGGGAAGCCCCGCCAACATTTGTTATTTGTAGTTTTTTTGGATGATGGCCATTCTGACAGGCATGAGGTGATACCTCATTGTGTTTTTAATTTGCATTTCTCCAATGATTAACAATGTTGCACATTTTTTCATGCACCTGTTGGCCATCTGTATGTCTTCTTTGGAAAAATGTCTATTCAGGTCTTCTGCCCATTTTTTAATTGGGTTGTTTGGTTTTTTTTTATATTGAGTTGTTGAGCTGTTTATATATGTTGGATAGTAAACCCTTATCAGTCATATCACTTGCAGATATTTTCTCCCATTCAGTAGGTTGCCTTTTCATTTTGCAGATGGTTTCCTTTCCTGTGCAAAAGCTTTTAAATTTAATTAGGTCCCATATGTTTATTTGTGCTTTTATTTCCTTTGCGTTAAGAGACAGATCCAAAAAGATATTGCTATGATTTATGTCAAAGAGTGTTCTGCCTATGTTTTCCTCTAGGAGTTTTACAGTATCCAGTCTTATATTTAGGCCTTTAATCATTTTAAGTTTATTTTTATATATGATGTTAGAGAATGTTGTAATTTCATTCTTTTACATGTAGCTGTCCAGTTTTCCCAGCCCCACTTATTAAAGAGACTGTCTTTTATCCATTGTCTATTCTTGCCTCCTTTGTCATAGATTAATTGACCATAGGTGCATGGGTTTATTTCTGGGATTTCTATCCTGTTCCATTGATCTATTTGTCTGTTTTTGTGCCAGCACCATACTGTTTTAATTACTGTAGCTTTAGAGTATAGTCTGAAGTCAGAGACCCTGATTCCTCCAGTTTCATTCCTCTTTCTCAAGATTGTTTTGGCTTTTGAGGGTCTTTTGTGTTTCCATTAAAATTTTTAAATTATTTTTTCTAGTTCTGTGAGAACTGCCATTGGTAATTTGATAGGAATTGCACTGAATCTGTAGATTGCCTTGGGTAGTATGGTCATTTGAGCAATATTGCTTCTTCCAATCCAAGAACACAGTACATCTTTCCATCTGTGTTGTCTTCAATTTCTATCAACAGTGTCCTATAGTTTTCCAAGCACAGGTCTTTTGCCTCCTTAGGTAGGTTTATTCCTAGCTGTTTTAGCTGAGGTTTCTATTTGGAGCATGATATGGTACATCTTAGTAACCTAGGTTATATGTAGGAATTCTTAAAATTTCTACAAACACTTTCTTTTCCAAACCATGGAATTGGAGAATACTGGTTTATAACAGAAATTATTTCAACTCTGTGACTGGTTGTCCTCCTGCTCAGAATAAATAGTGGATGTGTGTGGGTTTTGTCATCAGCGTCTATTCCCTTCTTCCAGCACCAATTTCCTGGTTTTCTCCTGGGATCCACACCTCCTGTCCTCTGGGAGGCCAATCAGAAGATCCCATTCAGCTGGCACAAGGGTGCTTTCAAAGATGGCCCATCTGATGATCAGAACCAATTGGGGTCACTGACAACTTCAGTCTAACCCTTCAACTTGACCTGGGAAGGACTCAGGCCAGGTCTGCAGGGGCATGCTGTGTCCATGAGGACAAATAAAGCCTGACGGAGAACAGGAGCATAAGACAGAGAGACAGGAGATAGAAACCGAGAAACTGCAGGCTGAGGACATCTTCTGAGCCCTGAATTCAGCCAGCCTGGCAACTGGTCTCTTTACCCCAGCATCCTTTCCAATCCAGAAGCCAAACTATGTATAGTATTTCAATGGAGCTTATGTCCTATGGATTATACATTTCTTCATAGAGTGTAGTTTAAATTGTGAAAATCTTTTGAAAAAAATCTTAATTTGGTAATAATGCCAAGCAAGTTATTTCTGAAAACTGGCAAGCATTTTAACAAAGGAAAACTTTCCTCAAACTATCCAATTTGTAGCAGCACAAGAAGATGATGGTGAGATTCTGCTATAATTAATAGGCACATTGTTAAGTGAATTATGCAATATTAAAATATCACCGAGGGGACAGAACTAGAGATAAATGTCCTCATCTGGGCTGGATGGAGCTCTTCTGGGGAACCACATTATAAAGTTCTTTAATTTAAAAAATTACATTTCCAGGGCCTAATATTGTCAGAAAGACAAATAATCTGGCTCAGTAAGAAATATAGATTTAGAGGATTGTACTTAAGGGCCTAGCACAGTGGTTGTACATCATTGTCAAGTGGAAAGTAATCAGGACAAGGAAGCTGCATACCTGGTTCTACGGGGTGAGTGTTGATAGAAAAGCATCCTTGAGCATCTCTAAATCTGAGATGCCTGAGTCCAGCCTCCTGCTGATACATTGCTGGGCACGCTCGATGTTTTAATACAGGTTTTATGATTATTTAGGGTTGGTGGGGCCAGCAAATCAGGAAATGACATCTATTGGTAAGATAGTTTGTTACTCACAAATCCCAAGAGAAGGGGGCATGCCACACCACGGGGGGCCACCCAAGGAAGCACCAGGGTCAGTCAGGACACAGAGGGAGTGAGGACAACTGGGGGCAACTCTGGTTTCTCCAGAAAAGAATGGGGTGAGGCAGGGTGAGCAAGCTTAGGATTGTCTAGTTCAAATCATTTCAGCGGGTTCTAAGGCATGGGGGTTGTCCCTAGTTGTCTGGTACTTGGCCCTGGGGTGATTAAGACAGGGGATGGTGGCCCAGAGGGTGAGAGCCCAGGGGAAGAGGTGGTGGGGGTGTGGGCTCTGCACTGGTTGATTTGCATATGAAAGGCTTGTATCTCTAGGGCTCGCATATCCCTGGGGCGTGGGGATGGAGCAGTCCCTCCAGGGTCAGCAAGGCCCCAGATGTCAAAGCAACAGAATTTTGAAAATAAAAGACATGATTAATACTCACAGGGTGGCTGGCCCACCTTTAACACCTGCAAGCGTGACTGGCGAGTGTCACCAGGGGCCTTCTACCAGGTGAGGAGGGAGGACCGGTGCTGATGGTAGTGACCAAACTCTGCAAAGAGCTGATGACCAAAGCAGGACTAACCTGTTCATCTAAGGTGCCCAGTGAAGAACCTGTGCTCCTCACCACCAACATGTTTCATTTCCCGTTCTTGGTACCTGAAATGCACCAAGGGTGTTCTCTTTAAAAACAATAATGTTGTGTGGATTCTGGAAGATGTACCCAGACATAGACCCTTGCTCTCTCTCCCAAACCCCTCCCGAGAGGACTCTCACAATGTCATAAACTGGAGAGGTGGCTGGAGCCCTCCCCTGCAAGGATCTCCAGCACTTTTGAAGCTTAAGGTTCTTGTGAAGACTTGTAGGGCAGGGAAGGACGCTGCCTTCCCCATTGTCACAGGGTCTGGAGATACCAAGGGCTCAGCACCCAGGAGGAAGCTGCTCAGCAGAGCCGGTCTAGGACCAGCCCCAGGCTTCCTGAACATCCCAGGAAATGTCCTCTCTTATACTACACAGACCAGGAGAAACTTGACACCAACCACAGCCTCTGCCATGGGGCCACTGCAGGGTATTTCTGAAATAGATCCTGCCCCTGATCCTGCCACTGGGAAAGGACTCTCCCCTGCCATCAGTCACACCTGGAGTACCCCCAAACCTCTGAATCAGAAAGCAAAAATGAACCAAAAAGGCAGCCAATCAGCCCATAAGAGCCTGCCATTTTCCTTCCAGCCTAGGAAGAAAACAAAAAAAAATTAACTTTTCTTCCCCCTTGAACCCACCCCTGCCCCAAAGGTCCCAGTAGCCTGAGCAAAGATGCAGAAGGAAGGAGAAAACCCACATCATACGGGGCTCATTAAACTGAAGGGAGCCGGACGCCCAAGAGATTGGAGCAGGACACAAGGAGGACGCTGCCGCCAGAGAAGCAGAGCCCCACCCACTCCCACCCCTGTCCCGTGAGGCATCTGAGAACACAGGATGCCAGGTCACACCCTCAGGGGTCCTGACTCAGTGGTATGACTGCAGCCTGGGCGTACCCCCAGGACTCCAATGTTTAGGCCAAGTCGAGAAACAAATATATAGGAAGATATTGCAAAACATTATTTCTGATTTTTTTAATGTAATAAAGGAACTGGAAAACGGAATCAACAGCAGTGAATCAGGAATTTGTAATCAGGAGGACCAAAGGGGTTACTCCCTCACAACACAACAAAGCATATTGAGAACCACAAATCATTTTCACTTATTTAGTAAACGCTTATCTAGCACTTAATGTGTAAGGCACTGTTATGAGTGCTTTACAAATATTCACTTGATTACACTCGAAATGAGCCTATGGAGGTTGGTCCTACTATTATCCGCCTTTGATAGACTAGTGAATGGCTGTTGGTATTGGGTAAAGAACATCTAAATAGTTCAACCTAATTCAAACATCCAAACAACGTGAAGGAAAAGCTGATACCGCGGAGAGCTGCACCTCAATCTTTAATGTGCACCCAGGGCCCTGGGGTCTTGTTATAAAGCAGATTCTGATTCAGGAGGTGGGGCTGGGGCCTGGGATTCGTCATCTCTCACAAGCTCCCTGGTGCTGCTCCAGAGGGAACAAAGAGATGCATAATTTGTGAATAACAGTGGTTCAGAGAACAGAACAGAAAAGAGACAAAGAATTGTAAAAGAAATAATAGAAGGAAATGTCCCCGAGCTGAAAAAAGACTTGAATTTTTAATTGAAAAGACTATTTTCAATTAATCCAAGGATTAAGGAAAATGAGTGTCCCCACCAGCGTCCAGAGTGGACTGCTTACAAAGCAAAAGGCAAGAGGCTGGCGTGGAATGCTGACAGGCCACCAAAGCTGACAGTCACCACAGAGCTGGTGGAACACACCTGGGGACCTGGGAAGAAACCTTCATCATCCAAACATCGTCCTTCAAGAGAAATGCTGCAGGCTGGCAAGGATTCAGAAAGAAGGGGCTGCTCATTTTCTAGGGAAACTTCAGCCTGTGGAAGTACTCAGCCCAGGGAATAATATTCATTCAGAACAAGAACCTCAAAGCAAAAGAAACCAGAAAAACAGCGAGCTTTAAAAAATAATGAATTTTAAACAGAAAGTCATAATGACCTGGCTTATTGTAGGCAGTCAATAGTTAAATGAAGAAAATTACACTTCGTATTTCAGAGAGAAGGTGAAACAAAGGGGGTAGGTGAAGATGGGAAGGGGTGTCAGGTTTTTATTTTATTTTATTTTTAATTAATTTTTATTGGAGTATAGTTGATCTACAATGTTGTGTTACTTTCAAGTGTACAGCAAAGTGAATCAGTTATACATATACATATATCCACTCATTTTTAGATTCCTTTCCGTATAGGCCATTACGGAGTATTGAGTAGAGTTCCCTATTATCTATTATCTATTTTATATACAATAGTGTGTATATATCAATCCCAATCTCCCAATTTATCCCTTCCCCCCTTTTCCCCCCTTGGTAACCATAAATTTGTTTTCTACATCTGTGACTCTACTTCTGTTTTGTAGATAAGTTCATTTGTACCATTTTTTTAGATTCCATATATAAGTGATATGTTTTCAATCGACACCTTGAGGAGAAGCAGTGTGGCTCACTCAGTAACAGAGGGAAGTCCATGGTCAGGCCCAGAAAATCAAAGGGCTTGTCTGTTTAGGAGTTTGATGCTGACTCTTTCAGAGGCTCACTCCCTGATGCAGCATGACCTTCCACCCTCTGCTTTATCATCTCAATAGATGCAGAAAAAGCTTTCGATAAAATTCAACATCCACTTATGATAAAAAGCTCTCCAGCAAATGGGCATAGATGGAACCTACCTCAATATAATAAAACCCATATATGACCAACCCACAGCTAACATCATAGTCAACAGTGAAAAGCTGAAAACATTCCCTCTAAGATCAGGAACAAGACAAGGATGTCCACTCTTGCCATGTTTATTCCACATAGTTTTGGAAGTCCTAGCCACAGCAATCAGAGAAGAAAAAGAAATAAAAGGAATCCAAATTGAAAAAGAAAAGTAAAACCATCACTGTTTGCAGAGGACATGATACTATGCATAGAAAATCCTAAAGATGCTACCAGAAAACTATTAGAGTTCATCAAAGAATTTGGTAAAGTTGCAGGATACAAAATTAATACACAGAAGTATGTTGTATTTCTATACACTAATATCTTGTCTTCAATTTAACTGAGTATGATGGTGAAGGAGAACTGAGGTCTCTTCACAACATGGGTTCCCAGCAACCTTCACCTTGCTTTGGAGGAAAGCAATCTTAAGAAGCATTCAGCTGATAATGGGCCTGACCCCAGTTTTCTGACTGATTCTGGGAATCTGATTTGGTGCTTTGGGAGCTGGGTCCATCCTCATGATGCAAAGCATCTCTGTGGCTGGACAAAGAAAGCCAGCAGGAAAGGAGTGGACAGACAGCCTAGGTCACAATATTGTGCCAGTGACACTAAACAAGAATGAACAGAACTCTATTACCCACAATAATTTTCTTTCTCATACTTTTTCTAATCATAATATTAAAAAATGAAATTTAGAAGTTCACCTGTAGTTCCACTGATTAGCACAAGAAATAATTTTTATACTTGCCTTTGTAAGTGTCTCCACATGTACATGTAGTTTTTCCTTAAGGCATACTCAATTACTTTTGTTTTATTCCACCCCTTTTCAGGTTCTGACCCAGTTATTACATTTAGCATTTTAATGACTATATAATGCGCTATAATTAACTTATCTAAACCCAGGTTACTGAATATTTATACTATTTTCGAAATGGAGTTTTGCTAAGTTGAGAAGTGCAGTGACAGAGAATAAAATGCTTTAACTGGAGGATTTTGTTGGTCCTGGGAACAAAGCCAGCACATAGCTGGGAAGCCAGTGTAAGAACACTGAACATGAGGGAGCCAGGACATGTCTGAGGCCCTGTCACAAGAGGCCACATCTGGATGTGGCCAGGTCCTGAGGCCATTGTCAGAGAAAAGCATGGGTGACAGAAGGTGTCAGGAACTGGCTTGGGAAAGTTAGAGCAGGGCCCTGAGAGAGTTGGCTGGGCTACGGGGTTGGGTACCTATGAAAATGGATGGTCAGGATGGTAAGCAGTTTAGGCTGGACCAAGTCCCTGGGCCCAGCTGTGCCTTCAACAACACTGCACTTCCTTTGCACCCTGGAGGGCAGGCTGCAAGCCAGACACACAGACACCTGCGCAGACAGCACCCATCAGCAGAGGCGCCTGTGTGTCTACCATGCAGCAGACGTGAGCACGGCCAGCCCACCCCCGTAGCCCTTACACCAGCCCTGAGGGAGCTCTTTAACTCAGGATTTACGACGATACAGGAGGATTTGTTGAAAATTGCTAAACCCACACAATTGGATAAGAAAACCAGGCGGTTCAGGGTACGTTAACTTCTCTGTGACTATGATAATTCTTTGACATTCACAAAGGTTAGGTCCCAAGACTTATAGAAATCCGCAAGTTTATGAACCCATCAATGCTTGGACTGTCTTCTGGTTTTCTCTGGAAACCGATTTCCGTTAAGAGCCGATTATTTCCTGGGAATTGTCTCACACTGCGTGCTAACCATCTGTCAACCCTTGTTAAGTTTTATCTCTCACTTAATGAGCACGGGGCAGAGTTGGCTGGAGATCTTCTTCGACAGTTTCCCCAATCAGTTGGCTGTCACTCGTGGGCTGGTGGCCAGAGTGAGGCTGGGTCCTGAGCGCTCCCAGCCCCCAAGGCTGGGGCCATAGGGGTCCTGGCCATTCTGGCAAATGCTCGTGTTGTAGCCCCGATTAGATGAGGGATCCCCACCACCCAGGCTGAACCCCAGAGAGCAGTCAGACAGGAAATACTGAGTCTGTGGGTGAACACGAGCTCCCCTAGGGCCACAGAGCAGAAAAACAGAGTCTACAACGGGATGAAATCTAAAAAGCCGCTTCAGTTCCAGCCAATACCAAACCCATTCACACAATTGTTCTTCTGCCCAAATAAGCACAATTCGTGTGTTTTAAATCTGCCAACCCACTTTGAACTTTCTTTTCCTTCTTCACATTGCTTGGAGTGAGGAGGATGGGTAAATTTTGGAAAAATAGCTCCTTACCCATGACTGCTGAATTCTTTGCTAAAACACAGGGCTGCCCTCCAGCCAAGATGTGTTCACTGTGTGTATCTAACCACACCCACCGGCCAGGACACATCACCTGAGGGCGTTGGAGACATTGCAAGTGTTCTTGATGTGAGACAAAAAGCTTCAAAAGAGAGGAACGCCACTCTGCTGAGGGCAGGACGCCCACGCGCCAGGATGTGGTGCCATACTCTGGGAAACCAGCACCCACTTAGAGAGCCAGAGCTGACCCCAGGTAAGCAAAATACCCAATGTCTGGTCCATCCAAATAGGCCTCCTTGAGAAGGATTGCACATCACTACCCTTGCCATTTCCTGGGAAGTCCTAGCCCTGCAACTCTGCAACGTGACCCTCACCCCATGACTCCTCAGACCCTGCAGTGGTCCCTCGGTTGGGTCTGTTGGCCCATTTTGTGCTTGACAGGGAAACACGAGCCGTGGGTGTTTTAGCAGAAGAGACAGAGTGTGCAGTAACCCCATAACATCACGCCACCCGAACTCTCTGCTTCTCAAGGCTTAGCGAGCCTCCGCTATATAAGAGCAGATACAATGATAAAATAGTTGCTGTTTATTAACTGCTACTTTGGTGTAGTACTCTTCCTAATATTTTTCATACTTTCATTTATATCTTGAGTGTTTGTTATGTGGCACATATATACAATGGAATATTACTCAGCCATAAAAAGAAACGAAATTGAGTTATTTGTAGTGAGGTGGATGGACCTAGAGCCTGTCATACAGACCGAAGTAAGTCAGAAAGAGAAAAACAAATACCATATGCTAACACATATATATGGAATCTAAAAAAAAAAAAAAATTGTACTGATGAACCTAGTGGCAGGGCAGGAATAAAGACGTAGACATAGAGAATGGACTTGAGGATACAGGGCAGGGGAAGGGGAAGCTGGGGCAAAGTGAGAGAGTGACATGGACATATATACACTACCAAATGTAAGATAGATAGCTAGTGGGAAGCAGTCGCATAGCACAGGGAGATCAGCTCGGTGCTTTCTGACCACCTAGAGGGGTGGGATAGGGAGGGTGGGAGGGATGCTCAAGAGGGAGGGGATATGGGGACATGTGTATGCATATGGCTGATTCACTTTGTTGTACAACAGAAACTAACACAGTATTGTGAAGCAATTATACTCCAATAAAGATGTATTAAAAATAAATAAATAAGAAAAAAAAACACAGTAGGAATTAGATGAAGATTACTTAAACATAAAATTACTAAAGTTTATTCCTGGGGAGAGGGGGTAGGGGTAAATCTTAAAGGACCCTAAGGAGCATTCTTAAAGGTGGAAAAGATACTGATTCCAGGCCTAGGCTGGTGTGGTCAATAGTCCCAATTTTAGGAGGGCTGAGGGACATTGTATTAATTCCAAAACAATATTATCTTACTAAATATGTGTTTAAATAACAGCCACGATGCATATTCCAAGAGTTTTTAAGCCATTTAATCCAGAACATCTGTTAAAAGCAAGAGTTTGGGACTTTCCTGGTGGTGCAGTGGTTAAGAATCCGCCTGCCAATGCAGGGGACACAGGTTCGGGTCTTTGTCCGGGAAGATCCCACATACTGTGGAGCAACTATGCCCATGCACCACAACTACCGAGCCTGCACTCTAGAGCCTGCGAGCCACAACTACTGAGCCTGTGTGCCACAACTACTGAAGCCCACATGCCTAGAGCCCGTGCTCCGCAACAAGAGAAGCCACTGCAAGAAGCCCGCGCACTGCAACAAAAAGTAACCCCTGCTTGCCGCAACTAGAGGAAGCCCACGCGCAGCAACAAAGACCCAATGCAGCCAAAAATAAATAAATAATAAATAAACAAACAAACAAATAAATGAATAAATAATTGTTTTTAAAGAAAAAAAGAGTTTGATTCCAAAGACTGCAGCAGCTGTCCTGGGATTTAATGAGCTCCTATGGGCCCTCATTGGACAGTGATGACCAGCACAACATTGTATTGTACGTGTCCTGTGCTGCACAGCCAGAGGGGAAAGCAGAGGTACCTCTATTGGTTGTGTTTTTGCAGGGTCCTTCTTGGGTTTCCTTCCTCTGCCCTGTTTCAAACACTGTTTTTCCACCAAAGCTATCTCCCAGACACACCTTCTTCTCCATTTAGATGCTCTCCCCAGCTAATTTCATTTCTTCCATGACTTCATATACCAATACTTTGTATGAAAGTACATCCTAAATAAACAGACGCACTCCAGAGATGTCTCTTGAGCTCCCAACCCTAACATGCAACAGCTTAGCGGACATCTCTCTTTGGATGCTCCATAGGCTTTGCAGTCTCAACACTTTCCCTTGAAAAGTCATGACCTTGTTTCTGTCTGGTCCACTTTATTGAATTGTACCCACTTTACTAAAGGTGGAAATCTGGAGTCATTGTTCTCCTCCTTTTCTCTACCTCCCACAATTACCAAAATCTTGTAAATTATACATCTCTCAAAGCTCTGCACTTCTTTGGTCTATTTAAACTGCCCTAGTTCAACTTTTCATCATTTCTCCTTTGTTAACTCCAACAGACTTTTAACATTTCTGCTCTTTTACAGCATTGAGCTCTCCAAATTATCAGAATGATGCATTTACTATCTTGCAGATCTACTAGTACACCTTTATTTAAAATCCTCCTCTGGAGCCCCAGAGCCTTCAGAATAAAATCTGACATCCTTTGTCTGACATCTTAGAACCTTCAAGATCTTGTCCTGAGTTTCTCTGTAGCCTCATCTTTATTGTAGCCCTCCTCCTAAGGGGTTAAGCTCTTTTCATCTTTCAAGACTCAGTTCCTCTTCCCCCACATCTGCACTGGCTTTTCCTCTAATAAGGTGTGGTTATGTCTACTGATGAGCAGTTGAAAGCAATTATGAGCTATATGGAGCAGAGAAGGGCAGGAAGCAAGTATCCCTGGACCTGAATTATGCTTGCCTCTGACTGCCTGACCTGGGCTGCAGAGGATAACAGGGTCAATCCATCAGTTAGACATAATGATTTTAAACATATATGCACCTAACTACATATCTTCAAAATACATGCAACAAAACTGACAGAAAAGAAGGGAGAAATAAACAATTCATCAATAATTGGAGACTCCAATACTCTGCTTTCAATAATATATACAACAACTAGGTAGACGATTACAAGGCAATAAAATATTTGAACAACACAAACTAGCCCAACAGCTAGTTGCTATAGAACAACAGCAAAATACATGTTCCTCTCAAGTGTACATACAACATACTCCTGGATAGACCATATGTTAGGACATAAAACAAGCCTCAATAAATTTAAAATGATTGAACCCATAAAATGCATATCCTCTGATGACAGTGGAATTAATTTAGAAATTAGCAACATAAGAAAATGTGGGAAATTTAAAAACTTGTGAAAATCAATGAGTCAAAGAAGAAATCACAAGGAAAATTAGAAAATACTTTGAAATAAGTGAAAACAAAATAAAACATAGGAATATTTATCGGACTTAACTAAAGCTGTCCTTAAAGGGAAACTTATGGCTGTAAACACTAGTATTAAAAAAGAAGAAAGATCTCAAGTCAATAATCTAACCACCTATCTTAAGAAAACTGAAAAGGAAAAACAAATTAAACTCCAAGCAAGCAGAAGAAAGAAAATAATGAAGGTTAGAGAGGAAATAAATAAAATAGATAGAAGTAAACAGTAGATATAGTTATTGAAACCAAAAATTTTTTTTTGAAATGATCAACAAAATTAAACAACTTTTAGCTAGACTGGAACTAAAGAGAAGACATGTATTTCTAATGTCATAAATGAAATACGAGCCATCACTACTGACCATACATAAATAAAAAGGATCATAAGAGAATACTGTGAGCAATTGTATGCCAACAAATTAGATAATCTAGGTGAAACAAATTCCTTAAAGACACAAACTACTGAAACAGCCTGAAAAAGAAGATGTGGTTCATATATAAAATGGAATATTACTCAGCCATATAAAAGAACATAATAATGCCATTTGCAGTGACATAGATGGACTTACAGATTCTCATACTGAGTGAAATAAGTCAGACGGAGAAAGACAAATATCATATGATATCGCTTACATGTGGAATCTAAAAAAGGGTACAAATGAACTTATCTATGAAAGAGAAGTAGATTTACAGATGTAGAAAACAAACTTATCATTACCAGGGAGTGGGAGGGAGGGATAAAATTGGGAGATTGGGATTGACATATACACATACATATATATATACACAGGTATATATATTTTATATATAAAATAGGTAACTAATAAGGACCTGCTGTATAGCACAGGGAACTCTGCTCAATACTCTGTAATGACCTATATGGGAAAATAATCTTAAAAAGAGTGGATATATGTATATGTATAACTGATTCACTTTGCTGTACACCTGAAACTAACACAACCTTGTAAATCAACTATACGCCAATAAAAATTAATTTTAAAAAAATTTTTAAAAAGAAAAAGGAAATTTGAAGAGATCTACAGTAAGTAAAGTGATTAAATTAGTAACTGGAGAAACTAACCACAAAGGTCCAGAAGAAAATGTCTTTAGTGAATTCTACTAGATGTTTAAAGAATTAACATCAATCTTTTCACAAATTCTTCCCAAAGAAATAGAAAAGGCAGAAGCAATTCTCCACGCATTTTATGAGGTCACTATTGCAGATACAAAAACCAGGCAAAGACATCACAAGAAAAGGAAACTGCAGAACAATATTCTTTATGAACATAAACACAAATATCTTCACCAAAATACTCTCCACTTGCATCCAGCAATATATAGAAAGGATTTTACAACATGACTAACTGGGATCTATCCCAGAAATCCAAGAAAATTTAACAAACATCCAAAAATCCAACATCGTAATTAATGTAAAAGAGAACAAAAGCATTATGTCAACAGACACAGAAACAGCCTTTGAAAAATTCCAACACACTTCCATAATAAAAGGGTTCAACAAGCTAGGAATATAAAGGAATTTTTTAAACCCAATAAGTTCATCTATCTATTAAAAATTAATATCACAATTAGTGCTGAAAGGCTGAATGCTTTCCCCTAAGATTTCACCACTTCTATTCAAGACTGTACCAGCCAGGAAAATTAGGCAAGAAAAAGAAATAAAAGGCATTCAGATTACAAAGGAAGTCAAGCTCTCTCTATTCACAGTTGGCATAATCTTGTACTCAGAAAACCCTAAGAAATCCACATTTACAAAATTTAAAAAACTATATAACTAATAAATGTGTTCAGTATGATTGTCAGATCAGTATACGAAAATAGAATACAGGAATATGCAAAAGCCAATTCTATTTTTATGCACTATAAAAGAATAACCTGAAAAGAGTTAAGAAGATTGTATTTGTAATAGCATCAAAAAGAATAAAATTAGAAATACATATTTTTAAGTGCAAAACTTGTACACTGAAAATTACAAACATTGTTGAAAAAAATTAAAGATTTAAGTAAACGGGAAGACTTCCAGTTAAATCAGTGAGTCTTGCTGTATCCTGGTTACCTTGGAGCGCACGTCTGCGATCAGCCACTGCCAAGGTTTGCTCTGCGGAGCTGTGACAGCACAGTCAGGTTTGTACCTGCACCTGCATGTGGACAGTGGGGTTTGAACGTGGGACTGAAGTCAGAGCCTTGGCCTTGGCCGTCTCGTTACATGAGGGCTTTGACTTGAAGTTTTAAGGAAGGTCATGTCACGGTTACTGAGTATTTATCATTCAAACAATGAGCAGGTCTATTTTTTAAGCGTGGGAATGCCCATAGGTATAACACCACAGCCACCTTAGTGTTGTGGGCATGTGTGGCTGAGAAGAATATGCGGGAGGACCAGGCCGATTATGTTGCGTCAGATTAGACTCGGCAGGTCTTTCTAGCCTGACAAGGAGACCATTATATTACCTGAAAGGGTGAGTGTTTACTCAGCGGTTCAGATAAGGCAGAATGAACCCAAAGCTGACAGTTAGTAAACAACACAGTGCTTTCTGCAAGGAAGCTGACATCATACTAGGATCTAAAAATAGAAATATAATATGCAAAACAAATGCCCTGGATCCCAACTCAGAAGCATCTCTGCCTCCCACTCTGCTTCCCTGGACCACTTACTGCCTCAGCCCGGCCCTCCGTCAGCCCTCACCCAGACTGTGGAAGCCTGGTAATTGATCCCCCGCCTGCATTGGTAACCCTGACTCTGGTCTTCTTGAGACAGGCTGGGACCTGGGACCCTTTGCTGCAGTGCTTGCACCTGGGAAAACATCTCCTTGAGAAACAAAATAAGGGACTAAAAATAACTGTGTGCATATGCAGTTGGGGCAAATTCTGGACAACAAGATACAAGGAGACCAAAAAGCCACTTCTGAAGAGCCAAGAGAAAAAACAGCATGTCGGGAGCAAAAGCAGGGCACTGCGCATGCCCCCTGCACACAGCATCACTAAAGGAGCGGGGCAAAACACATAAGCCACCCCTCCGGCCAGAACCCTGGACACAGCCCTACCCTCACCCCATATAAGGAACCAGCTTGAGCCCCTCAGCGAGCAAGCAAGGGAACCTGTTACTTGTTCTCGCTCCCCCCTGCGGCAGCAGGGGCCCCAGTAAAGCCTTGCCTGAATTTCTTGTCTGGCCTTTAGTCAATTTCTATTGATTAAGGAGGCCCAGAGCGCTGGTCGGTAACATTCCTACAACCTCTAGAGACATCTGCCTAAAAGGAATGGTGTCCATAATCCACAAGATTATGTCTACACCACAGGTGAAGCTCTTGTTCTTGGCATCCCCCATTGGGCCCCCTCGAGACGCTGTCTTGATGACATCTCTTGCAGCTCTGCAGCTGGCCATTCATTCACTGACCACCGCCAGGCACCACGCAAAAGGCCTTTCATCTTCCCAGACAAACTGTCCCACATGACAGGTAGGTTCACACAGATAGAAGGAGTGGGGCTGTCCCATCCTGCAGCCACACCTGTGCCCTTGGCAGCCATCACACCATCCATCACCTGTGCTGTCTGGGACCCGAGTGCCATTGAGCACCCTTGCTCCCCTCCAGATGAGTCCAGGCTCCTTCTCTGCCCAGAAAACTCCTTTCAAGGCCCAGGTCAAACTTGAGCTTTCCTGTGACCCTTCGCTGACCCCTCCAAAGCTGTAGCTGACTTTCTCCCGTGCTTGGCTCGTGTCCCCCCACAATCGGGATCACCTCTGTCACCTTGGGTTACGTGGGCTCAGAACCTCTGGACCTAGGCCATTTCTTTTTCGTCAAAGTGTGATGTGTAGTGAAAATAGAGTAATATTTTTGGAAGAAGTGAATGAAGAGATCATTCCAACCTCCTATCACTGATGAGATCTTCTTGGAACAGTAGCATTACCTTGAAATTTATAATTTGGAATATGACTTATTCAGATGAAGGAATTCATGAGTCTTAAAATTGAAATGTACTGTACAGGCCCTATGTATAAATTCCTTTATAAAACCTCTCAATTTGTCTGAGAATTTCTAAGGATGGGCTACTCTCCATCCCACGGGGCAACTTATTCTATTTTTTAAGTAACGCTGGCTTTTTTCAGTTCTTAGAATGCCCTGCACACCTTCCTACTTTGCAGGGATGCCTCCTAGGCCTGAGACATCCTTCTCCCCATGACTCCTCTCAAACACGACTTGTTCAGGGAAGACTTTCCTGACCTTGTAGGCAGGTCAGGAGTCTCCATCACAAACTCTCAGAGCTCTCTGTGCTCCCACTTCACAGATTTACCACAGAAGAAAACCAATAAAACATGTGAACTTGGTTGATCATTTTGGTTTCACTTAGACTGTAAGCAGGCCCAGGTTGATCTTAACTACCACTGTGTGCCCAGGTCTGAGCACAATGCTTTGCATCCTGTGTTCACTTAATATCTGTTGAATGAAATGAATGACTAGGTAATGTCATCTTTTGAAAGTTGATTCTTATATTGAGCTGGAAACTACTTCCTCTTCAATTCTTACTGCTATAGACTGCATGTCTGTGTCCCCCCAAATCCATACATTAAAGCCCCAACCCCCAGTGAGATGGTACTAGGAGGTGGGGCCTTTGGGAGGTGATTAGATTTAGAAGAGGTCATGAGGGTGGAGCCCCCATGATGGGATTAGTGACCTTGGAAGATGAGAGACAGACTGGAGCTCTCTCTCTCTCTCAGTTGTGTGAGGACACAGCCAGAAGCCCGCAGTCTGCAAACAAGTAAGAGAGTCTCACCAGGAACTGAATTGACCTGTACCCCTGCTCTTGGACTTGAAGCCTCCAGAGCTGTGAGAACTAAGTTCCTGTTCCTTAAGACACCCAGGTTATGGTATCTTGTTATACAGCCTGAATGGACAAGGGCCCTTACCATTCGTCCTATTTGTCAAATTATCCTCCAACAACAAAGACACCATTACTGGGGAGCTGGCCCTGTTGATTCAGTTTTTGGTGGGGTCAAAGCTGGGAGGGAAAATGTGTCTTGTTCTGATTGGAGGGTATGTCACATATTTGATGTGATCTGAGTTCCCACTTGCTTTAATCTGCAGGAATCAGTGTTCCACCCAGGATGTGGTTAACTCAGGATGACATCTCCAGGCCACGCATCCCAGATGACCACACCTCAAACCACTGGCTTTGCCAAGGGAACCAGAGCCAGCTCCAGTGTTCCTGGACACGTAGGCTCATGGAGAGAGGTTCTGAGTGCTGGATCTGTCTCTGATAAAATGGCCCTCATTTAAGGACTGGAGGAGTTTTTCTGGTCAGAAACCAGCAAGATGGAGTTTTCTAGAATGTGAACAGGCTCTTATTTTTCTCCCAGGATTCTAAAGGCATTGTGGTCAGGTAATAAGTCCTGAAAGAATCCTTACACTAGCATTGCACAGAAACAATACAAGTTTATGCTCAACATCGCTAATTATTAGAGAAATACAAATCAAAACTACAATGAGATACCACCTCACGCCAGTCAGAATGGCCATCATTAAAATGTCTACAAATAGCAAACTCTGGAGAGGGTGTGGAGAAAAGGGAACCCTCCTGCACAGTTGGTGAGACTGTAAGTTGGTGCACCCACTATGGAAAACTGTATGGATTTTCCTCAGAAAACTAAAAATAGAACTACCAAATGATCCAGCAATCCCACTCCTAGGCATATATCCAGACAAAACTATAATTCAAAAAGACACATGTGCCCCAATGTTCATAGCAGCACTATTCACAATAACCAAGACATGGAAGCAATCAAGCAAGTATCCATCGACAAATGAATGGATAAAGAAGATGTGGGGGGTGTGTGTGTGTGTGTGTGTGTGTGTGTGTGTGTGTGTGTGTGTGTATATATACACATATACAATGGAATATTACTCAGCCATTAAAAAAGAACAACATAATGCCTTTTGCAGCATCATGGATGCAACTAGAGATTATCATACTAAGTGAAGTAAGTCAGAAAGAGAAAGACAAATACCATATGATATCACTTATATGTGGAATCTAAAATATTACACAAATGAACATATCTATGGAACAGAAACAGACTCACAGACATAGAGAACAGACTGGTGGTTGCCAAGGGGGGGAAGGGGATTAGGGGATGGAGTAGGAGTTGGGGTTAGCAGATGTAAGCTTTTATATATAGGATGGATAAACAACAAGATCCTACTGTATAGCACAGGGAACTATATTTAATATTCTATGATAAGCCATAATGGATTTGCATTTCTCTAATAACTAGCTATGTTGAACATCTTTACATGTGCCTCTTGGGAATCTGTATGTCTTCTTTGGAGAAATGTCTGTTGAGATCTTCTGCTCATTTTTTGATTGTTTGTTTTGATGATATTAAGCCACATGAGATGTTTGTAAATTTTGGAGACTAATCCCTTGTCAGTCAATCGCTTGTCTCTTTGTTTTGTTAATGGTTTCCTTTGCTGTGCAAAAGCTTTTGAGTTTAATTAGGTCCTATTTGTTTATATTTGTTTTTATTTCCATTACTCTGAGAGACGGATTGAAAAAGATATTGCTGCGATTTATGTCAGAGAGTGTTCTGCCTATGTTTTCCTCTAAGAGTTTTACAGTGTTTAGTCTCACATTTAGGTCTTTAGCCTATTTTGAGTTTATTTTTGTGTATGGTGTTAGGAAGTGTTCTAATTTCATTCTTTTACATGTAGCTGTCCCATTTTCCAAGCACCACTTATTGAAGAGACTGTCTTTTCTCCATTGTATAGTCTTACCTCCTTTGTCGTAGATTAGTTGACCATAGGTGCATGGGTTTATCTCTGGGCTTTCTATCCTGTTCCATTGCTTTATATTTCTATTTTTGTGCCAGTACCATACTGTTTTGATGACTATGGCTTTGTAGTATAGTCTGAAGTCAGGAAGCCTGATTCCTCCAGCTCCGTTTTTCTTTCTCAAGATTGCTTTGGCTATTTGGGATCTTTTGTGTCTCCATATACATTTTAAGACTTTTTATTCTAGTTCTGTAAAAAATTCCATTGATAATTTGATAGGGATTGCATTTTTATTAGAGAAATGCAAATCGAAATTACAATGAGATATCATCTCACACCAGTCAGAGTGGCTATCATCAAAAAATCCACAAACAATAAATGTTGGAGAGGGTGTGGAGAAAAGGGAAACTTCCTACAATGTTGGTGGGAATGTACATTGGTACAGCCACTATGGAGGACAGTATTGAGGTTCTTTAAAAAAATAAAAATAGAGCTACCATATGATCCTGCAATTCCATTTCTGGGCATATATCCAGAGAAAAACATGGTCTGAAAGGATACATGCACTCCAGTGTTCACTGCAGCACTAATTACAATAGCCAAGAGATGGAGGCAACCTAAGTGCCCATAGACAGATGAATGGATAAAGAAGATGTGGTACATATATACAATGGAATATTACTCAGCCATTAAAGAGAATGAAATAATGCCATTTGCAGCAACATGGATGGACCTAGAGATTTTCATACTGAGTGAAATAAGTCAGACAGAGAAATATTGTATGATATCACTTATATGTGGAATCTAAAAAAAAATGATACAAATGAACTTATTTACAAAACAGAAACAGACTTACAGACTTAGAGAACAAACTTATGGTTACCGGGGGGAAGAGTGGGGGAAGTGAGAGTTAGGGAGTTTGGGACTGACATGAACACACTGCTATATTTAAAATGGATAACCAACAAGGACCTACTGTATAGCACAGGGAACTCTGCTCAATATTATGTAACAACCTAAATGGGAAAAGAATTTGAAAAAGAATAGATATGTGTATAGGTATAACTGAATCACTTTGCTGTACACCTGAAACTATCACAATATTGTTAATCAATTATACTCCAATGTAAAATAAAAAGTTGGGAGGAGCTTCAAGATGGCAGAAGAGTAAGAGGTGGAGATCACCTTCCTCCCCACAGATACATCAGAAATACATCTATATGTGGAACACCTCCTACAGAACACCTACTGAACGCTGACAGAACACCTCACACCTCCCAAAAGGCAAGAAACTACCCACATACCTGGGTAGGGCAAAAGAAAAAAGAAAAAACAGAGACAAAAGAATAGGGACGGGACCTGCACCAGTGGGAGGGAGCTGTGAAGGAGGAAAGGTTTCCACACACTAGGAAGCCCCTTCACTGGCAGAGACTGTGGGTGGCGGAGTGGGGAAGGCTTCGGAGCCACGGAGGAGAGCGCAGCAACAAGGGTGCGGAGGGCAGAGCGGAGAGACTCCCGCACAGAGGCTCGGCGCCGAGCAGCACTCACCAGCCCGAGAGGCTTGTCTGCTCACCCGCCGGGGCGGGCGGGGCTGGGAGTTGAGGCTCAGGCTTTGGAGGTCAGATCCCAGGGAGAGGACTGGGGTTGGCGGCGTGAACACAGCCTGAAGGGATTAGCGCACCACAGCTAGCCGGGAGGGAGTCCGGGAAAAAGTCTGCAGCTGCCGAAGAGGCAAGAGACTTTTTCTTGCCTCTTTGTTTCAGGGTGCGCGAGGAGAGGGGATTCAGAGCGTTGCTTAAAGGAGCTCCAGAGACGGGCGCGAGCCGCGGCTATCAGCGCGGACCCCAGAGACGGGCATGAGACGCTAAGGCTGCTGCTGCTGCCACCAAGAAGCCTGTGTGCGAGCACAGGTCACTCTCCACACCGCCCCTCCCGGGAGCCAGTGCAGCCCGCCACTGCCAGACTCCCGTGATCCGGGGACAACTTCCCCGGGAGAACGCACGGCGCGCCTCGGGCTGCTGCAACGTCACGCCGGCCTCTGCCACTGCAGGCTCGCCCCGCCTCCTCCGTACCGCTCCCTCCCCCCGGCCTGACTGAGCCAGAGCCCCCGAATCAGCTGCTCCTTTAACCCCGTCCTGTCTGAGCAAAGAACAGACGCCCTCAGGCGACCTACACGCAGAGTTGGGTCCAAACCCAAAGCTGAACCCCAGGAGCTGTGCGAACAAAGAAGAGAAAGGGAAATTTCTCCCAGCAGCCTCAAGAGCAGCGGATTAAATCTTCACAATCAACTTGATGTGCCTGCATCTGTGGAATACCTGAACAGACAATGAATCATCCCAAATTGAGGAGGTGGATTTTGGGAGCAAAGATATATATTTTTTTCTTCCCTTTTTCTCTTTTTGTGAGTGTGTATGTGTATGCTTCTGTGTGTGATTTTGTCTGTATAGCTTTGCTTTTACCATTTGTCCTAAGGTTCTGTCTGTCCATTTTGTTTGTTTGTCTCTTTGTTTTTTTTATTACTTTTTAAAAATTTTTTCTTAATAATTATTTTTTATTTTTTATTTTAATAACTTTTATTTTATTTTACTTTATTTTATTTAAGTTTATCTTCTTTCTTTCTTTCTTTTTTTCTTCCCTTTTATTCTGAGCCGTGTGGATGAAAGGCTCTTGGTGCTCCAGCCAGGCATCAGGGCTGTGCCTCTGAGGTGGGAGAGCCAAGTTCAGGACACTGGTACACAAGAGACCTCCCAGCTCCACATAATATCAAACAGTGAAAATCTCCCAGAGATCTCCATCTCAACACCAAGACCCAGCTTCACTCAACGACCAGCAAGCTAGAGTGCTGGACACCCTATGCCAAACAACTAGCAAGACAGGAACACAACCCTATCCATTAGCACAGAGGCTGCCTAAAATCATCATAAGGCCACAGACACCCCAAAACACACCATCAGATGTGGACCTGCCCCCCAGAAAGACAAGATCCAGCCTCATCCTCCGGAACACAGGCACTAGTCCCCTCCACCAGGAAGCCTACACAACCCACTGAACCAACCTTAGCTACTGGGGACAGACACCAAAAAACAACGGGAACTACGAACCTGCAGCCTGTGAAAAGGAGACCCCAAACACAGTAAGATAAGCAAAATGAGAAGACAGAAAAACACACAGCAGATGAAGGAGCAAGACAAAAACCCACCAGACCTAACAAATGAAAAGGAAATAGGCAGTCTACCTGAAAAAGAACTCAGAATAATGATAGTAAAGATGAACCAAAATTTTGGATATAGAATGGAGAAAATAGAAGAAAGGTTTAACAAGGACCTAGAAGAACTAAAGAGCAAACAAACAGTGATGAACAACACAATAAATGAAATTAAAAATTCTCTAGAAGGGATCAATAGCAGAATAACTGAGGCAGAAGAAGGGATAAATGACCTGGAACATAAAATAGTGGAAATAACTACTGCAGAACAGAATAAAGAAAAAAGAATGAAAAGAATTGATGACAGTCTCAGAGACTTCTGGGACAACATTAAACACACCAACATTCGAATTATAGGGGTCCCAGAAGAAGAAGAGAAAAAGAAAGGGACTGAGAAAATATTTGAAGAGATTATAGTTGAAAACTTCCCTAATACGCAAAAGGAAATAGTTAATCAAGTCCAGGAAGCACAGAGGGTCCCATACAGGATAAATCCAAGGAGAAACATGCCAAGACACATATTAATCAAGCTATCAAAAATTAAATACAAAGAAAAAATATTAAAAGCAACAAGGGAAAAACAACAAATAACACACAAGGGAATCCCCATAAGGTTAAGAGCTGATATTTCAGCAGAAACTCTGCAAGCCAGAAGGGAGTGGCAGGACATATTTAAAGTGATGAAGGAGAAAAACCTACAACCAAGATTACTCTACCTGGCAAGGATCTCATTCAGATTTGATGGAGAAATTAAAACCTTTACAGACAAGCAAAAGCTTAGAGAATTCAGCACCACCAAACCAGCTTTACAAAAAATGCTAAAGGAACTTCTCTAGGCAGGAAAAACAAGAGAAGGGAAAGAATTACAATAACAAACCCAAAACAATTAAGAAAATGGTAATAGGAACATACATATCGATAATTACCTTAAATGTAAATGGATTAAATGCTCCAACCAAAAGACATAGACTGGATGAATGGATACAAAAACAAGACCTGTATATATGCTGTCTACAAGAGACCCACTTCAGACCTAGGGACACATACAGACTGAAAGTGAGGGGATGGAAAAAGATATTCCATGCAAATTGAAATCAACAGAAAGCTGGAGTAGCAATTCTCATATCAGACAAAATAGACTTTAAAATAAAGACTATTACAAGAGACAAAGAAGGACACTACATAATGATCAAGGGATCAATCCAAGAAGAAGATATAACAATTGTAAATATTTATGCACCTAACATAGGAGCACCTCAATACAAAAGGCAAATGCTAACAGCCATAAATGCGGAAATCGACAGAAACACAATCATAGTAGGGGACTTTAACACCCCACTTTCACCAATGGACGGATCAACCAAAATGAAAATAAATAAGGAAACACAAGCTTTAAATGATACATTAAACAAGATGGACATAATTGAAATTTATAGGACATTCCATTCAAAAATAATAGAATACACTTACTTCTCAAGTGCTCATGGAACATTCTCCAGGATAGATCATATCTTGGGTCACAAAAAAAGCCTTGGTAAATTTAAGAAAATTGAAATCGTATCAAGTATCTTTTCCAACCACAATGCTATGAGACTAGATATCAATTACAGGAAATAATCTGTAAAAATACAAACATCTGGAGGCTAAACAATACACTAGTGAATAACCAAGAGATCACTGAAGAAATCAAAGAGGAAATCAAAAAATACCTAGAAACAAATGACAATGAAAACACGACGACCCAAAACCTATGGGATGCAGCAAAAGCAGTTTTAAGAGGGAAGTTTATAACAATACAATCCTACTTTAAGAAACAAGAAACATCTCAAATAAACAACCTAACCTTACGCCTAAAAGAATTAAAGAAAAAAGAATAAAACAAACACCAAAGTTAGCAGAAGGAAAGAAATCATAAAGATCAGATCAGAAATAAATGAAAAAGAAATGAAGGAAACAATAGCAAAGATCAATAAAACTAAAAGCTGGTTCTCTGAGAAGATAAACAAAATTGATAAACCATTAGCCAGACTCATCAAGAAAAAAAGGGAGAAGACTCAAATCAATAGAATTAGAAATGAAAAAGGAGAAGTAACAACTGGCACTGCAGAAATACAAAGGATCATGAGAGATTACTACAAGAAACTCTATGCCAATAAAATGGACAACCTGGAAGAAATGGACAAATTCTTAGAAAAGCACAACCTTCCGAGACTGAACCAGGAAGAAATAGAAAATATAAACAGACCAATCACAAGCAGTGAAATTGAAACTGTGATTAAAAATCTTCCAACACACAAAAGCCCAGGACCAGATGGCTTCACAGGTGAATTCTATCAAACATTTAGAGAAGAGCTAACACCTATCTTTCTCAAACTCTTCCAAAATATAGCAGAGGGAGGAACACTCCCAAACTCATTCTACGAGGCCACCATCACCCTGATACCAAAACCAGACAAAGATGTCACAAAGAAAGAAAACTACAGGGCAATATCACTGATGAACATAGATGCAAAAATCCTCAACAAAACACTAGCAAACAGAATCAAGCAGCACATTAAAAGGATCATACACCATGATCAAGTGGAGTTTATCCCAGGAATGCAAGGATTCTTCAATATACACAAATCAATCAATGTGATACACCATTGATTAACAAACTGAAGGAGAAAAACCATATGATGATCTCAATAGATGCAGAGAAAGCTTTCGACAAAATTCAACACCCATTTATGATAAAGCCCCTCCAGAAAGTAGGCATAGAGGGAACTTTCTTCAACATAATAAAGGCCATATATGACAAACCCACAGCCAACATCATCCTCAATGGTGAAAAACTGAAACCATTTCCACTAAGATCAGGAACAAGACAAGGTTGCCCACTCTCACCACTATTATTCAACATAGTTTTGGAAGTTTTAGCCACAGCAATCAGAGAAGAAAAAGAAATAAAAGGAATCCAAATCGGAAAAGAAGAAGTAAAGCTGTCACTGTTTGCAGATGACATGATACTATACATAGAGAATCCTAAAGAGGTTACCAGAAAACTACTAGAGCTAATCAATGAATTGGTAAAGTAGCAGGATACAAAATTAATTCACAGAAATCTCTGGCATTCCTATACACTAATGATGAAAAATCTGAAAGTTAAATTAAGAAAACACTCCCATTTACCATTGCAACAAAAAGAATAAAATATCTAGGAATAAACCTACCTAAGGAGAAAAAAGACCTGTATGCAGAAAATTATAAGACACTGATGCAAGAAATTAAAGATGATACAAATAGATGGAGAGATATACCACGTTCTTGGATTGGAAGAATTAACATTGTGAAAATGACTCTACTACCCAAAGCAATCTACAGATTCAATGCAATCCCTATCACACTCCAATGGCATTTTTCACAGAACTAGAACAAAAAATTTCACAATTTGTATGGAAACACAAAAGACCCCGAATAGCCAAAGTAATCTTGAGAAAGAAAAACGGAGCTGGAGGAATCAGGCTCCCTGTCTTCAGACTATATTACAAAGCTACAGTAATCAAGACTGTATGGTACTGGCACAAAAACAGAAATATAGATCAATGGAACAGGATAGAAAGCCCAGTGATAAACCCATGAATATATAGTCACCTTATCTTTGATAAAGGAGGTAAGCATATACAGTGGAGAAAAGACAGCCTCTTCAATAAGTGGTGCTGGGAAAACCAGACAGGTACATGTAAAAGTATGAAATTAGAGCACTCCCTAACACCATACACAAAAATTAACTCAAAATGGATTAAAGAGTCAGAAAGAGAAAAACAAATACAGTATGCTAACACATATATATGGAATCTAAGGGAAAATAAAGGTCATGAAGAACCTAGTGGCAAGACGGGAATAAAGACACAGACCTACTAGAGAATGGACTTGAGGATATGGGGAGGGGGAGGGGTAAGATGTGACAGGGTGAGAGAGTGTCATAGACATATATACACTACCAAAGGTAAAATAGATAGCTAGTGGGAAGCAACCACATAGCACAGGGAGATCAGCTCGGTGCTTTGTGACCACCTAGAGGGGTGGGATAGGGAGAGTGGGAGGGAGGGAGATGCAAGAGGGAAGAGATAGGGGAACATATGTATATGTATAACTGATTCACTTTGTTATAAAGCAGAAACTAACACACCATTGTAAAGCAATTATACTCCAATAAAGATGTTTTTTAAAAAAAAATGGATTAAAGACCTAAATGTAAGGCCAGACACTATCAAACTCTTAGAGGAAAACATAGGCAGAACCCTCTATGACATAAATCACAGCGAGATCCTTTTAGACCCACCTTTTAGAGAAAAAAAATAATAGAGAAATAAAGACAAAAATAAACAAATGGGACCTAATGAAACTTAAAAGCTTTTGCATAACAAAGGAAACCATAAATAGATGAAAAGACAACCCTTAGAATGGGAGAAAATATTTGCAAATGAAGCAACTGACAAAGGATTAATCTCCAAAATTTACAAGCAGCTCATGCAGCTCAATATCAAAAAAACAAACAACCCAATCCAAAAATGGGCAGAAGACCTAAATAGACATTTCTCCAAAGAAGATATACAGATTGCCAACAAACACATGAAAGAATGCTCAACATCATTAATCATTAGAGAAATGCAAATCAAAACTAAAATGAGATATCATCTCACACCGGTCAGAATCATCAAAAATCTAGAAACAATAAATGCTGGAGAGGGTGTGGAGAAAAGGGAACCCTCTTGCACTGTTGGTGGGAATGTAAATTGATACAGTCACTATGGAGAACAGTATGGAGGTTCCTTAAAAAATAAAAATAGAACTACCATACGACCCAGCAATCCCACTACTGGGCATATACCCTGAGAAAACCATAATTCCAAAAGAGTCATGTACCAAAATGTTCATTGCAGCTCTATTTACAATAGCCAGGACATGGAATCAACCTAAGTGTCCATCAACAGATGAATGGATAAAGAAGGTGTGGCACATATGTACAATGGAATATTACTCAGCCATAAAATGAAACGAAATTGAGTTGTTTGTAGTGAGGTGGATGGAGTTAGAGTCTGTCATACAGAGTGAAGTTAGTCAGAAAGAGAAAAACAAATACCGTATGCTAACACACATATGTGGAATCTAAGGGGAAAAAATGGTCATGAAGAACCTAGGGGCAAAACCGGAACAAAGACGCATACCTACTAGAGAATGGACTTGAGGATATGGGGAGGGGGAAGGGTAAACTGGGACAAAGTGAGAGAGTGACATGGACATATATACACTACCAAACGTAAAATAGATAGCTAGTGGGAAGCAGCTGCATAGCACAGGGAGATCAGCTCGGTGCTTTGTGATCACCTAGAGGGGTGAGATAGGGAGGGTTGGAGGGAGGGAGATGCAAGAGGCAAGAGATATGGGGACATATGTATATGTATAACTGATTCACTTTGTTATAAAGCAGAAACTAACACACCATTGTAAAGCAATTATACTCCAATAAAGATGTAAAAATAAAATAAAAGTTAAAAAAAATAATGGAAAAGAATATTAAAAAAAGAATGTGTATATACGTATAACTGAATCACTTTGCTGTATAGCGAAAATAAACACAATATTGTAAATCAACTACAATTCAATAAAAAAAAATTTTTTTTTAAGAAAAGAAAAGAAACAATACAAACTTCTGTCCACTGGCCAAAGAGCACTTTCCTATCTCCACTCTTATTAAGCTGGGCAGGAATGGAGGATCTGTAAGATGTCTAGGTTTGACAGGAGTCATCCAAGTGGCTGGGAACATGGCTGGGGGTCTCTGATGGTGTCCTATGTAGGGTTTTGCCAATCTGGGCTTAGGCAACATTCCTGATTGTTTTCTTCAGAGAATCATCAAGGGAATTGTAGGAAGCGAGGTATGGAAATGATTGCCCACTTGATGCAGCTCTGTGCCCTACTGATTTGTAGGGTTTTGCAAGGTCCAGTCCAGACACAGATTGAACATCACCCAGGGCTGGGCTTGGTGGGGTGGCCAGCTCAGTGCCTGGGTCCGTGTTCCATCCTCACACCTGCTCACTCACCTTCCTCACCAGTCCCAGCTCTGAGCTCAGACTCCTGGTGTCCAATTTCCAGCTCTGCCATTTCCTGGTTGTTATAGACTGAATGTTTGTGTCCTCCCCAAATCCAGTGTTGCAATCCTAAAGCCCAAGGTGATGGTGTTAGGAAGGGGGGTTGGGGGAGGTGCTTGGGTCATGAGTGTGGAGCCCTCAGGAATGGGATCAGTGCCCTTACACAAAGAGACACAAGAGTGTTTGCTTCCCCTCTCTCCTCCCCAAGAAGGCAGCCATTTGCAAACCAAGAAGCAGGCTGTCACCAGACATGGGATCTGTCAGCGACTAGACTTGGGGCTTCCAGCCTCCAGAACTGTGAGAAATGAGTGTTTGCTATTTAAGCTGCCCAGCCTGTGGTACTTTGTTACAGCAGCCCGAGCTGACTTAGACACTGGCAGGTGACTTGGAGAATGTCCAGTGACCCGCCCCACGCATTTACTCACCGAGGGCTCTGTCCCCCTCACCTCTCTCCCAAGATGCCCTTCTCTGATCATGCAGTGTGCAGCATTTTGGATTTCCTTAACAAGCTCACCACACTCTTACTTCTCAATGTACTACAAACCCTGGCTTTTTATACATTCTTCTGTGTTGCTCCATTTCCCAACTGTAAATCACAGGCACCTCTCTCAAGCCAGCTTTTCCATGATTAGCTGTGTGGTCTTGGGGGAATGTCTTGAAGTCTCTGACCTTAACTTTTCTCATCTGTAGAATGGGAATTAGGATACCTCCTTTTCAGGATTCCTGTAAAGATTATGTACATTGATGTTAAATCACTCAGTCCCATGTGTGGCACGTAGTAGACCCTCAATACCTCGACTGGACATGATATTCCTCAGTTCCTATTTCAAAACAGAAGTTAACACTATGGTCACCCCTGTCATGAAGTCAGTTTTATACTCAGGAACCTCTCAAAATGATTTAAGTTTTTAAATTCTTAAAAGAATCAAAAGATGAAAAATTCCTGTGTTTAAGATGTTAAAAACCCTAAGGACACACTTGGGAACTCATGTGACTGTCAGCTCCCCTGCTGGACCTGGTGGGAATCCAGGCCAGGCTGGCGGCGCCAGAAGGGGAGAGCTGGGTATCTCCAGGAGGATGGTTAGAAGGATCGTTCACACTTGCGATTTAAGTCCTATATTCAGCTTTTGTGTGCTCTGAGCAGATGTGGCTTTGTCATTAGGATCTTAGGTTTTTTGTGGTGTCTCCTTCAGAAGGACCTTGGACAGCAGCCATCCTGCCGCTCACATCTCTCTTTGCTGAGCTTTAGGCTGGAGGATGACCCAGTGCCCGGAGCATTCCCGGGGGAGGTAGGACAGCACAGCATCCTGGTGGGTCTCAGAACCTGGGGTCGTGGGTGTCCCCTGACAGGGTGCAGGGTCACAAGGAGGAGCAGGAAACTGGGCTTAGGGTTCAAAGCAGCACATCCACAAATGGGGGGTCTGGAAGACTATGGAGGCTATCCGAATACTGTTTCAAATTTGCATTTCTTAGGAGTATGAAAGTAACATACAACTTTTTAGTACCTTTGGAAAATACAGAAAAGTGTTTTTTAAAATGCAAAGACCAAATGAGACCCACCACCTGGAAATAACCACTGTTAAATTCTACATTTCTTCCCAGTGTGTTTCCTCCTCCTCCTCCTCCCCCTCATCCCCCTTCCTCTCCCCACCCCCTTCCCCATCCCCTCCATCCTCCCCCCTCCCTCTCCCCCTCCCTCTCTTTCTTCTTCTCTGTGAGGGGAAAGGTTTTCCGCTGGACTGCTGTTTCAACTAGGAAATTTCTGGTGGCAGTTTAACCTGCCCTGGGGACACTTGTCATGGCTGGAGAGATTTGGGGATGTCAAGGTTGTTGCTGGCATTCACTGGGTAGAGGCCAGGGATGCAGCTGAACATCCTACAGAACACACACGTGCACACACACACATGCGTGTGCGTGCATACAGACCAAGGGTTTATCTGGGCCAAATATCAACGGTGCCAAGGTTGAGACCCTCTGTCCTAGACTGTGCATTGGCTTCACCTGGCAGGACTATTAAAGCAAGGCTGCTGGACCCCATACTAGAATTTCTGGTTCAGTAGGTCTGGCTGGGACACAAGTTTTGCATTTCTGATCAGCTCCCAAGGGATGCTGGCACTGCTGGTACACACTGACTAGTGAGGAAGAACCCAGGAGGGTAACTTTAGACTCTTCCTTCAGTTCCCTACTCACCCTCCCCAAAGACAGGAGGATAGAGCTGCCCTGTGAACAAGTGTGGCATCCAAACATCCACCTTTCTCTACTGGGTGGGGCTGGTGGGTTAGAATCTGCCAGCTTCTGAGGCCGGCCTCCCTCTGCTGCTTTCTGGTCTCCATTGTGTAAGGCATCAGCTCTCCTCTGGCCCAAGTGGAGGTGATGCCGTGCTCTGCAGGTACCACCCATCCCGAGGGTTTGTGTTCCCCCCACCTCTGTCAACCTGGGTGGGACAAGGAGGAACCCACCTGACCCAGAGCCCAGCTCGGCTCCCGTCGGCCCAGTCCTCCCACCGTGAGCTCACGTCCGCACCTCTTCCAATGTCAGCAGATCTCCCGTGAGTTTCTGAACTCAGGCAGGAACAGGGGCAAGAGGGGTAGGGGTCCCTGTAAGCTTCAGCCCAGGGGGTTTTGACTGGAAACTGGTAAGTATCCATGTCCATACCCCGAGCTGGATGAGGACATACGTGGGGAGGTACAGGCCTGATTCTTCAGGGGCCTGGAAGGACAGCCTTCACATGGAGCTCAGGGAGCTTTGCCCTCCTGCAGGGGCTCCAGCAGCCTGATGGGACCAGCAGCCCAGGTCCCTGGGTATGCCTGTAAGAGGCACCTGCCTGTTTTTAAAAGGTGCAAACTTTTAAAACCCTGGACAAGCAATTTCTACCGAGACTGAGCCTATGAGGTAAGACAAAAATTAGATTAAAGCTGGACTCAAAACAGACAACAGGCTTTTGAGCCATTGGCATGGGAACTATTTTTGCTCTCTTGAATGTGTTTTTCAGCCAGGGCTGCAGGCTCAGGCTTTAAACAGCGGTGGTGGTTCATTGTCAGAAGGTCTGCAGAGACCCAGCTCTGGCCTTCAAATCGCAACATCCCCACTGCCAATTCCACAGGTGAGCCCCAAACGCCTTCATCACTTCTAATATGTCTTCGTGTCTAGAGAGGATGCAGCCTCCACTACCCGCACCCATCCTTGGGTTCGTCCACAGACAAAGTCATGCTGGCCTACAAGGGCTCAGCAGGATTGGATTGTTTTTTTAAGAAAAAACAAATAAATAATATTCTTTGGACCAGTCTTTGGGTTTTAAGGACTCAGACAGCTCAGCCATCAAGGAGTGATAAATGTTGTCATGGAGCAGATAATGACACAAAGCCTGGATTATACAGGAATATGATTTTTTTTTAATAAAGTGAAGTAATTACCAAAAGCTAAAGGAGCTCTGGGGAAAGAGTGTAACTCACACATCTTCTCCAGGAATCCTGCTTCCCCAGGAAACCATGAGAGGCTGGGTTGGGTTGAAACTTGATTTTGTCATTGGTGTCAGGAAAGAAGCAGTCACGTATGAAAGGAAAGGGTCTGATTAAACTGTAGGAAAAAGAGGAGCCCCATGGAGAGAAGGGCTATGAATTCAGGGCAAGCTCCAGGCCCCCAGGGAAGGAGGAAGCAGGACCCCTCCAACCCGACGGCCATGCTGTTTAAGAACCAGAGATGGGCAGGATGTGGCTGCCTGAGGGCCATCGACAGGATTCCAGCAGAAAAGAGAGATCAGGTCCCGAGGTGAATGAGAATTAAGCCCTCCATGGGACCCCAGGAGGTGGAGTGACTGCCAGTGAGCATTTCTGTCTCAGGAAAGTCAGGGCAGAGGCGACGGGATTGGTTTGGATGGTGATTGTTTTTGGTAGACCCAGAAATTAATGACTTCATATTTTTCATCTTGGGGTGTCCATAACATAAAACCTAGAAGGGAAACAAATATCTAGACCTGAAAGCAAAAGGAGGGTTTAAGGGAAGAATAGCACTGCAAGAAACCCACCACCACCATAGCCCTGCAGGAGGGATGGAGTTGGCATGCAGGTGAGGTGGAGAGAGGGCAGGTGACCCCGTGGTTTGGCTAATATGACAGTTTTCCTCCTTAACAGCAGGCTTGCGGGACTGCCCCTCACTCCCAGCAGAAGGGCTGCTCTCCAGGGAGGGACCCGGAGGCCCAGCGATCACCAGAGCTGGAGAGGGGTGTGGAGACAGGATGCCCTGGAGGAGACCACTGCTGTTGCATGATATGACCTCATCCAGACCACGTCCTCCCCCCCACACCAAGTCCCTTAGAACTCACCCAGTACTGCAAGGGAAGGAAATAATTCAGGATTATGTTGGATCTGCAATCCAAGTTTTTAAATGGGTAAGATTAAACTGAGGTGCCTGGAAAGCAGGAGGACCTGCCTGGATGAGCAGGGGAGGGTGGTGGCAACTCTGACAGCAAAGACAAAGTGTTTTCATATGTCACCCTGCAGGTTCTGCTTGTTCAAGCGCAGGTGATTCTGGATCAGGAACTACGAAGTGTCCTCTTCACCTTTCTCAGGACATCTTTGGCTGAATGCAGAAGGAAAAGAGGCTGAGACAACACATTAGGAAAGTACCAGAAGCTTGGAATAGTACCTCAGGGAGGAGGAAAAGTAGTGCTTTGTGCTCCAAGGGAATTTGTGCTAACATCAATCGGCGTGGAGACCGAGGTCAACCTGGGCCGGAGTGGAGAGGACAGGGCAGCAGGAGGGAGCTTGGAAGGGCATTCATAACCCAGCGGGGTTCTGTCTGGAGAGAATAGCTAGTTGAAAGGGCTCCTTGATATTAAGTTTGTTGACCCGGAGCAGTTCTAGACCATGACCTGGTCAAAGATAACCATGGTCCTGCAGGCAGAAGTAAAATAGAGGTGAAAATTACTGAGTTTAAGTAGGTAAAGAACATGCATTCCCATAGACATTAATGGTGCAGGGTGAGAAGACAGGGGTCCTTTCCAGACTCCTTAATAAATGTAGGCAAGTGACTTTAAGGGTGTTTGGTGGCAGGGAGGAGGAAGGGATGCCAGAGTCTCTGAAATGGGAAGAAAGCGTCTTTGCAGAGGCAGGAAGCACCCTAGAGATTGCAAGGGGAAGCTAGGAGGACACCATGATTCCTACCAGGCTGTGTGTAGATGGGGTGTAGAGAAATGGTCAGGCATCTCCAAAGGACCACCAAGGAAGTGGGGTCCTCAAAAGCAGTGCAGTTTCCATCAAGACAAGCGCTGGGAGAAGCATGCAGGTGTAACCCAGCAGGACCCTGCAGGGGCCCTTCCAGAGATAGACCTCCCCACCCCCACCATGCCATCATCCTCCACCTGCACCTCGTTTGTAGAAAAACTCTAGCCTCCTAAACCTTCCCTGGGTCCAAAGAATAAATTTAATCAAAGTGAGAAAATGCAGAAACAAAGGAAAACAGTCAAGCAAGACATAATAATAATACTTGAGACATTAAACAAAGTCAAGGACCTTTAGTTCCTCCTCAAAGGCTATAGATAATATCCTGAGCCATATCCTTTGAGTTGTTTTTCAGCTACTGAAACCTTTACCGGGTGGGAAATGTTAACTGCGTGCTGCCCACAGGCACGTAGACCCCAAACCGGTTGGAACCAGAAGGTTGATGATGTTGACTCCTGATTACCTCACCACCAACCAATCAGAAGAATGTCCATGAGTTGATCATGCACCCACAACCCTCCTCGTCCATCCTATCTTTAAAAACCTTTCCCAGAAATCCAGCAGGGAGTTCAGGTCTTTTGAGCACCAGCCACCCGGACTCCTTACTTGGTGCCTGCAGTAAACGTTGCACTTTCCTTCACCACAACCCGGGGTCAGTAGATTGGCTTTACTGCTCAGCAGTGAGCTGACCCAAGTTTGGTTCAGTAACACAGGGACCAAGATGAAGAGAGAAGAGCATTGTTGTCATGCACAGTGGCAAGGTCAGCTGTGACAGCATGCATCACATGGAAGAAGTCTGGAAGTGTATGGAAATAAGGGGACAAAGAGGATTGAAGAACAAAGGAAATTGCATGTGCAGAATCTTCCAAAGATCCGAGGGCTGAAGGGCTAACATGTTATCCACAGGCTCTGAGCTCCACCCCAGACAGGTAGGGCTGAGACCCATCACAGGGAAATGTAACCACGGCACCCTGTCTACTGCTATGGGGGAGAAGGGCTCAGGGTCTATTTTAAGTTCACTCAAAGTTTAAATGGTGGAGATCCTTTTGGCTGGTAGAGTCAGGACATGTTACTTCTCAGTCTGACAGCTCCTTTCTCCCCGGGCTTCTCCCCCTGCAGGGATGGCTGAGCGACATCTTACAGCAGAGTTGAGCAGTTGATGAGTGAAGATTCATGTTAAAAAGGAAACTTCCAGAGTTCAAACTTAGTATGGACAGAAATCATAATAATCACAACTTTTCCCTGCCTTTTACCATAGAGACATAGATACAACCACCTTATACACAGACTATGAATCCAAACACCTTTATGTTTTTTCCTAAGACAGTCTGCCTTTCAGAATTGCTAAAATTGGCAGTACCTTTATATCAATAGAACAATGACAGCCCCCATTTACCGAACCTCACAATTATGTCTCAACACTTCACTGTTCAGATGACCCCACAATAACCCCATGAGGTGGGTCTGAGTCTCCCCATTTTACAGGTAAGAAAACTGTCTTATTTTCCACAATCATACAGCTGATGAGTGTCTCCTAACTCAAAACTCTATTACTCCTCTGTTATTTTTCCTCTATATTTCTAAAATGTATTGCCAAGGAACTCTTCCAACTGTAATTTGAAATAAGAAGAAAAAAGTCTTTTTCATTTGAAATATAGCCTAAGCCCTTGAATGGGTTATGAAAGGCATTAACCCTAGGGAAGAAGAAATTGATACTCCCCATCTGTTGAATCACCGTCTGGAGGCTGAGTGCACCTTGCTTCCACCTCTTTGTGCCAAGTGTGAGCACAGAATTATGCTTGCAGAGAACAGAAGCTATTCTCCTCCCCTCCCATTAGAAGACATTCACATTCACATTCTCTGCCGATCTGCTTATTTGCAAAAAGTGTCATTTCAAACCATTGCAGATAGAAGTATCTGTTTCTTTCACAGCCAAGCAATAAAGCCAGATGATATATCTGGGAAAGGCATTTCATTGAAAAGAGAAACAAAGACATTCAGAGAGCCCTCAAGCAAGAGGCTCATTTCTAGAATATCTAAGGTTGTGTTTATCCTTCCGGGGTCGATGTGGAAACCACTGAGGCAGAAAAAGCGCTACAAAGAAACGCTCTGGGCTTTCTCCTCTGCTTTCCTCTGGCTGGATGACTACAATCGGGAAAGCCCATTGGCCTCCCGGACACTGGGAAGCCCACCGTAGCTGACTGGGTTTGCTTGGCATCGGGAAGTCAGCTCTGGGGCCGCCTCTAGCACCCCTGCCATTTCAGTGGGCATTCACCTGATCTCTCTCTCTCCCTCTCTGGTCATCTCAGCAGAAGCAGCTGAGTCCTCAGCAAGATAATTCCTTTTTGCAAAAGTTCCACTTGTCATGAAAGCCTGATTTCAAAGGAAGACCACATGCCAATCCCTGATGAGACAACATCTACAGGCACAAACCTTCAATAAACACATGGGAGGGAAAAGTATACCTGCCTGGCATGACCAGATCAAGCTCACCTGTTTCAGAAGTGAAGTCAGAGGAAAAGAGAAGCTGTTCTCATTCCTGTACTAGGTCTCGGATGCCAGGAAAAGACTGCATCTCATGAGCCCAAGAAGGGAGGTGGGCGGGAGGCGGGGAAGGCAGAGCCTGGACCACGGAGGAGCCATGTCCAAGGATGCACTGGACAGCCACAGCTCCACTAAGCTCTGGCACAAAGATAGGATGAGAAATAATTGGGGCTCAAATTTCAGTATTTAATTCTTTCCATTTTGCATCACAACATTATCAGTCTCCCAGTTGTCCTTGACTTCCAGTATCTTTCCATGGAAGAGTCCGTCAGGAGAGAAACAAGGCAATGAGCCTTCTTCCTCTCTTGATGCAGGATGGCCAGCCCAGTTAGACCTGGACGTAGACCAGCCCTGCCGCCCTGGCTACCAGCTGCCCCCAACCCTCGCCTCCACCTCCAATCATCCACGTCCACGTTTGCTTTCTAAGGCATTTGTTTGGCAAATCTCATGTTCTCTAGACATCTTTAATTGGGCGTAGCAGTGTTGGGATGTCCATACATGCTGGATGAGTTTAAGAACATCACTTCCCCGTCTTTAAATAATTTTACCTTCAATGTCTACATCAGCTGTTCCGAATCTGTGTTCCTGGGAATATTAGTGTCAATAGATGCTTTAAGAGAAAGACAGGGAGGGAGGAAACAGGAGGAGGACTGTTTTATAAAAAGGGATTTTACCGTTAACTAAATACCCTGTCTCTTAGAGACTAGAGATTCACACTTCTACGTTTGCAAGGTAGAGGCACTAAAAACCCTGTGCTAAAGAAATCTGTTAAGAGTTTACAAGCTGCATAACACAGGGAGATCAGCTCGGTGCTTTGTGACCACCTAGAGGGGTGGGATAGGGAGGGTGGGAGGGAGGCGCAGATGGAGAGGATATGGTGATATGTGTATACATATAGCTGAGTCACTTTGTTCTACAGCAGAAACTAACACACCGTTGTAAAGCAATTATACTCCAACAAAGATGTGTTAAAAAAAAACAATTCTTTATTAAAAAAAAAAAGATGCCGCTTTCTGCTTGCATAACACTTACAAATAGAGGAACAACCACAGACCAATTAAAACCAAGAGGTCACTGGCATTTGAGGGTAATATGCACTTACCTATCCTTACACAGAGGAGAGAACCATCAGAATTTTGCAGAAACTGAGCTGAAAATACTAAAAAGAACAAAACTTCTGCTGGGTCTTTATAGCTCTCTGTGGGTACCAAAGAGATTCTCTAATGAGTCTGTTGCTTCTGTACCACTAGACCCAGGACACAGTCTGAAAATCAGACGAATGTAAGAGATCATCTCTTTTGTGAGTGTTGCAGTTAGGAAAATGATATAATGGTTCCACTCAAACCCTACATATAGTTGTCCCTGGGTGAGGGGTGTGTGTATGTGTGTTTGGGGTAGGGGTGTTTGATTCAAAAGTTAGCCATCAGGTGATTTGGAAGGTTGGGGAGCCATATATGCACCTCCTAAAGTCAGGGAACCTCAAAAATGCCCACCTTGAACAAGGTACCAACACCCATGTAGTGCATTATTGTCAACTGGGGCTCAGCAAACTGTTTAAACAAAGAACCAATTAGTACATATGGCTTTGCAAGCCATGTGGTTTCTGTTGCAACTACTCGACTTTGATGGTGTAGCACTAAAGAAAATCATACACAAATGAACGAGCATGGTTTTGTTTCAATAAAACTTTATTTACAAAACAGGTAATGGATCAGATTTGGTCTGCTGGCCATCGTTTGCCCCCCACCTGTGGTAGACCAGAGCGGTCCACTAAAATTTTCTGTAATGATGGAAATATTTTCTATCTGCCCTGTCCAGTGTGGTAGTCACTAGCGACCTTAACTATTGATCAGATGAGGAGCTGAATTTTTAATTTTATTTACTTTCAATTAATTGAAATTCAAATAGTTACATGTAGCTACTGACTGCACTCTTCATTGGCCAGTGCAATTCGGGACTGAATAATGTGGTATAAATACTTCCTGTGATCTCTGGTCCCACCAAGGCCTGGACGTGAGAAGACTGAATACTTCGGTTAGAATATCCCCAATAAGTAGGAGGAAGATTATTCAGCACAGGCCTCTGAAGAAGGAAATGGTCTCTAGGAAGAACCTAGACCTTCAAATAGAGGAGCAAGAATTAAGGCGTTCAGTCAAGTTTCCTTCTAAGGGTTTAACTTGGAACCCATATGAAGAAACAATTCAACTGTTTGTTCATTTTTTCTTTTACGCTATCATTCCTTCTCAAACTCTTCTCTCCAGGGAACCCATATACCCATCACATCAAACCGTATGATGGTGCTGTGAAGGGCGTAGGGTAGGAAGGTAAAGTGGGGCAGGACCTCCTGCAGTTTACCCCCTTCTGATGGTCACATAAGGGAACAGCCTCTGAGATGTGGAGATCAGAACCCAGGAGCTCTGGCCTGGGGGCCGTGCCATGTGGACTCTGGGCCAGTTGGGGCTGAGGGCAAGTGAAGACGTCACAGTGAGGAGTGACTGGGGAGGGAAGGAGGAGGTGACAAAGAGCCCAGAGCCTCGTGGAGGCTGATGCTTGGTTTACGTGTCAGGTAACATCCCAAAGTACTGGAGTCCCAAGGAAAATGCTTTGGGAAACACCTCACAGACTCACCTATTACACACTTAGAGTTAGCACCAGGGTCCTTAGGGAAGTGGGAGAGGATATAAAAATCATTTTCCTCTACTTAGTCTTAGAAACTCAAGGTCATTACAAGGACACAAGTGGCCCCACAATACTCCCTTCCGCCCTTCTCACACACTCTCTCTTTTTACCCCTGGCTTCTCCCCTCTGGCAAAAAAAAAAGGGCAGTGATTACCTCATCTCTGCCAATTACAAAGCCAGTGGAATGTCCAGCATCTGGAGATGACACATTTCCATCGTAAGCCTGGCACTGCTGTCATCATGTCGGCCTCCCCACAGGGATCTGGCTGGAAGCTACCCGCTGGGGCCTCTCCCTCTCAGCTCTGCAGAGCCCTGAGATCAGTGTGATGCTTGCGGCCTCAGCCCTGGAGCATCCTGTCTTCAGTGAATACTCCTCGTGTCCTGCTCTCCCTCCACCCTGGTCTCTCTTGCCCCTGGATATCAGACTTTGACTCTGCCTCTTAACAGTAAAGACACGTCACCTCCACCCCTGGATGGCTCTGCCATATAAGAAGAAACACACAAACACACAAACAAAAAGCCTCCTTCTTCCCTCAAAAAGTGGAACACGGGTTCCCCATGAACTGACCCCACGGGCAGCCCACATGCGTGGACCAAAGACACTACAGCACGCAGTAGTAGTAGGAAGCCCATGTCTGGAGTGAGATTAGACCAAAACCCTAGTCCAATTTGGTAGGAAGACTTTCCCATGAGCTGGAATTTAATGTTATGCATTTTCACTGCTTTAGTTTTGTTTTTGTTGTTGTTGTTTGTTATTGTTTTTGTTGTTTGGCCATGCCGCACAGCTTGCAGGATCTTAGTTCCCTGACAAGGTATTAAACCTGGGGACCCGGAATTGAAAGCACCAAGTCCTAACCACTGAACTGCCAGGGAATTCCCTGCCTTAGCTTCTTAAAAGCTTTCTACTGGGCTGCATTCAAAGAGAAAAGTTGACTTCAAACAAATGTTGACCCATTCAATTTATGCAGTGAATACTTATTCTGTGCCTACTGGCAGCAGACTCTGGGCACCCAGCAGTGAGAATGACTCCGACCTGCCCCACAGGCAAATGGTAAGAGTGTGAAGTGGGTTCACGTCTTAGGCCACCAAAGCTAAACTCTATGGTGGTCCATCTGGTGATAACTTATTGAACAAAGAAACCTAAAGCCAAAGATAAAATAAAGTGTCACAGTTATAATTAATTACAAATAACCTCTGTAGAGTGAGAGGTATAGCTCATTTTGGTTAAAAGTCCTAAATTCAAAGGCTGGCTTCTCCACTAATGGCTGTGACTATCATGTTATGTCTCAGAATGGACAATAATAACTCCTAATTCTCAAAGCTGCCATAAACAGTCAATAAGTCCTGACAATAGATTCTCAAGTTATGTAAAAGGAAAGAAAATCACCATATTTTTTTTTGGCTGCACCGTGCAGCATGCAGGATCTTAGTTCTCCAACCAGGGATCGAACCTGTGCCCCCTGCAGTAGAAGTGCGGAGTCCCCACCACTGGACCGCCAGGGAATTCCTGAAAATCACCATAGTTTAATCGTCATGGTAATAATTGATTTAGGCAAATACTGTGATTGAAAACTAAAATAAGATTAGTGGGTGCAAGTTCAATAAAGGAACAGGGAATTTATATAGCCTCAAAATATTTTTAACAAATTACTTAAACAAAAAACAATAAGTAGTACCTTTGAGTGGAGAAACAGGATCAAAATTAACATCACCAATGTTGGGACAAACCGACTTCATGAACCCTGTGATATGATACACCAAGAAGGATACAACATCACTTGTGAGATAATCCCGCCCAAACACACACTATCTAAACACCAGGCAAACACACACTGAGAGGGTATTCTAGAAATTACTGGCCTGGATCCAAAAATGTCAGTGACGTAAAACACAAAGGCTGATGGTCTCTTCCAGGTTACAGGAGTCTAAAGAGACACGGCAACTCACGGCACTGCATGCATCTGGTGGATCCTGGGCCAGCAGTTAAATTGCTGTAAAAGACATTTTGGAACAATTGCAAAACTGGAACATGGGCTATACTTTTAATAGTAACATTGTGTCAGTGTTAAAATCCCTAAATTTAATAACTGTATTGTGGTCATGTTAGAAAATGTCCTTCTTCTTGGGAAACACACTGAAGTATTAAAGGATAATACTTGCAATAATACATGCAACTTACACTCAAATGGTTTAGGAAAATTAGATAGACTAGATAGAGAGATAGACAGATGATAGATAGGTAAATACATAGACAGATGATAGATAGATAGATTAGATAGATAGATGATAGATAGATAATAGATACATAGATGATAGATACATAGAGGATAGATAGATAGATAGATAGATAGATAGATAGATAGATAGATAGATAGATAGATAGATAGATATAGATAGATAGATAATGCAAAATACTTACAATGGTGAATCTGTATAAAAGGCACACAGGTGTTCATTATTCTACTATTGCCACTTGTCTATAAGTGAAATTGTTCTATAATTTAAAAGGGAAGGAATGTGGGACTTCCCTGATGGCACAGTGGTTAAGAATCCACCTGCCAGTGCAGGGGACCTGGGTTCGAGCCCTGGTCCAGGAAGATCCCACATGCCGAGGAGCAACTAAGTCTGTGCACCACAACTACTGAAGCCCACGGTCCACAACGAGAGAACCCACCGCAGTGAGAAGCCCGCACACTGCAAAGAAGAGTAGCCCCCACTCGCCACAACTAGAGAAAGCCAACGTGCAGCAACGAAGACCCAACGCAGCCAAAAATAAATTAATTAATTAATAAAAAGTAAGTAAATAAAAGGGAAGGAATGAAAGACTACATGTCAAACATCATAGAACTGGTTCTTATGAAACTGAGTATTTTTTTCTCTCTGAGTCTCCGTTGCTCCCACGAGCGCAGCGGGAAAATAATAGCATGCCTCTCCTGGGCTGGTGAGGGGCTTTAGCTGCAACGTGAGAACAAAAATTACAGGGTCTCACACATAATAATGAGCATTCAGCGGATGCAAGTTGACTGTAAAATGTTGAGTAATTATCCCCACAACATAAATAAAGGAAAACTGGAGGATTCCATGCAGCTCAACCTTTGTTACTAAAAAAAAAAAGAGTACTGGGCACTCTGTGCTGGCCCAGGTGAGAGAGGTTGTATTTGCTTTCCCTTGGCTAAGACGTTTCCTATCTTGGCTCAGTTTTATTCTATGTACAAATATGTGTTCGTGCCTAACGCTGACTTCAAGAAGTGTTCAACATGTGAGCAGCCTCTAAATTAAAATTAAAAAACAACAAAACACAAATGTGCCGAGCTTGATGTCTAATCACAGCTGCCTAGAAGACGCAACAGCAATCCAAACGCCCGTGTCCTTGTCAGAAACAGTACCGATGTTTGGAGAATACATTCTGCCTGGGAGGTTTTAGACAATGAAACAGAGAACAAGATATATTTCTCAAATATGAAGGAGATAAAGTGCAGCAAGGACCAGCATTACCGGGAGCCGAGATAGGCAGGCGGAAAAGCGGAAGTGACAATCACATAGAGATTTCTGAGTCCAGCCCTCGGAAAGGAAGGACCATTTCTGAGCCCGATACCTGGAAGGTACGTGGCACACCCACCATGCAAGGTGATGCCACTTCCTCATTTTCTAGGTGAGGAAATTATATTCAGTGTTACATCTTTGCTCAAGTCAACGATGTTCACTTAAGCAGAGGTCTCCTAACTTGCAGGGCAGTTTTCTTTTTCTGATGTCCAGGTGAGGTCGCTGAAATCCATGTGCGCTCTAGTTTGCACTCTGAGCTCACTTCCCCCTGCGTCCCTTCCCCCTCCTCCGTACTGTATTGCTGATCTGTTTCTGCTCCCAAACAGAAGGTGGCACTTGGGAAGAATTAGGGACCTATCTCATCCAGGTTGCTTTATTTGCCTCCAACAAGTATTCCTGGAGGTAAGAACCAAATATAGAGAAAATAAGCCTTCGATGGATTTGGGATATTTGAGTTATTGGCCCCAGCTTATGTACCATTGCTGACTTTGCTATCCTACAATGTTGAAGAATTCCGTCATGTAGTCATTTAACACTTGTATCTCAGAACTGCTAAGGGGTGACATCACTCCAAAGTTCCCCCAAATACCTGGCCCTGAGAAACCCTCTGAGAGCTGAGAAAAAGCAAAAACAAGGTGGTTCTGGACCACATGACCATGAGACAGACCAGAATTCTAGAGCCCAACGTCAAGCCACTGAAGGTTTCCCAGTCACCTGAGTGACACTCTTTCTCCTGAGATGGTAAAGTTCTCAGCAGTGGAGAATGAGGGCTGGTGGGTAAAACAGACGAAGAACGGGAAGTTATCCAATTGGAAATGTGACTTTGAATAGTTTTACTTTTCTAATATGCAATGTTAATTCATTTTTAGAGTGGCAAAAAAATCTTCCAAAACATTCAGAAAGGCTAAGAACATAGTCAATGCACAGCTGTTTTTCGGGACAGAATTAATCCACACGGTGTTTTGCAAGATTCCAAGAGTTTGATTAAACATCAGCTCACTTGTTACTCCCACAGGTAGAAATGACTGCCTTTTATGAGAAAACTCGGGTTAGTAGATTAGGCTCAGAGGCGCTCAGCTGGCAAGCCAAAGCCAGTTTTCTGTGTCCATTTCTTTCTCCACTCTTCCTTACTTCCTGGATCTCTTGAAAGAAGCTTTGACTAAGTAAAACTTCAGCTTTGTTCCAAGATAATTTGCCCCCATTGCTGTCTTTATGTTAAATAAATCAAAACACACCTTGGTTGCATTTTCAACACTCAGGGCAGGATGCTGTCACCCTGTGCCCCCCAGTCTGCCCTTATGGAAGAGGTTGGTCACGTCTGTTTGAGAAACCTTGTCTTACCTCCACCCCATGACAGCCGCATGTAGAAAAACTGATTACTCCTCTTCCCCCCATTCATTTAAATCCCCTGTGGCATCAAATATTTTTTAACTGACAATAATTGCCCTTTTCAGAATAAAGTAGCAGTCAGTGATGGGCTAGGAGGGCAGCAGCTCCCATTCGTTCATTCATCTTGACTAATTAGCCACGAGCAGGAGAAAACAGCCCCATGCAAAAGACTGAGTTTACTGTGTTTCTCAAATTTGATTGAACGCAGAAGCGCATCTTTGAAGTATTAATGTTGTTGTCAAAATGGTAATCATGACACAGGGCTGTGTTATTACACAGAGGCAGTGCCAGGCGGTTACAGACATGCAAATGACGGACTCTACGGATCTTCTCTAAAAATAAGCAATCAACAATCCACCTGCTGGCGCCACTTAGGGTCTGTTTCTCAATGTTCCTGCAGTCTTCTCAAGATAAGCAAAATAAACTTTCTGAAGCAGTTAGGTGACCCTGATTCCCAAACACAGCTTCCAAATTCCAGATCCAGTGGTAAATTAGGCTGTCAGTTCTAAGGTCTGGGTGGATGTGTTGTAAGGCAATAGACAACCAGCCCCTGGGACGGTGTGCTGATGGCTCTGCCTGTGGGAACGTCCCCCTGAGGTTGGCAGGGGGGTCAGGCAAGTAGATGCAGTGCATCTTAAAGGCGTTCCCTATGGGGCCGGAGGGGCCCATGTAAGGGGATGACGCCTCGTGGGTCAGCTCCCTGGGGCTGCAGTAACAAAGCAGCACAGAGGGGGAGGCTTAGACCACAGGGATGCACTGTCTCATGGTCTGGAGGCCAGAAGTTCAAGACTGAGGTATGAGCAGGGTTGGTTCCTCGGGAGACTGAAAGAAGAGCCTCTCTCCTTGGCGTGTAGATGGCTTTCCTGTCCCTTGTCCTCATGCCGTCTTCCCTCTGTGCCACCTGTGTCCAAGTTTTCCCTTCCTAGAAGTCATCTTAGATTAAGCACCTCTAGTGACCTCATTTAACTTGATCTCCAAAGACAGTCACGTCCTCAGGTTCTGGGGTGGGCGGGACTTGGACACAGGAGTTTGAGGGGACACAATTTGACCCCTATTCTGTGCCCCTGATGTGCCTGCCTCACTGTTTGGTGAGGGACGCAGGCAGCATATTGCGGGAGAGAACCCCCAGCCAGTGTCTTAACATCCAGCTACAAGTCCCCTCGGGGACAGGGCGGCTCTCTGTGACCTTGCCCAGTGAGGGGGAGAGCCCAGGAAGGGACAACAGTCTCTCCATCCCTGTCCTTCCAAGCTGGCTTTTGAAACTGATGCCGCCATCATACAGGGGTGACATTCATACCTGGAGTCAGAGCCGTGGGTGAGCTCTCTGTGTATGAAGCCCTTTTCCTGTGGTTGGTCGGGTTGAAATCTGCAATACCCTTTCTTCTGTCACCATTGCCCTTCTTGTGAACCCAGAGGCTATCCTGTGATGACCACCTGCAAAATTTAGAACAAATGTGTGTCTGTGGCTATAGCAATTATTCAAATAATAAAAAAATAAAATACACGCTTTGCTGAAAGATCAGACTTGGAGGGAGATCTTTTATTTTTCTTTTATTCACAATTTGCCTTTGAACAGCTATAAAAGATTCCGCTCTTTCCCTAATGTCTAAGGGACGTGAGGGCGCTTGAACATCCGACGTGATTAGATTGCCTTGCAGGTCACCTGCAACTTGGGAGTGTGTGCTTTCCTGCTGGTGATCAGGGGCCGTTTCCACCAATACTTGAGATTTAAGATGCAGAGCTGGAGATGGTGTAAGAAAAGTGGGTCCTCTGTCCCTTTGCTGCAACCTTCCTCTCGATGGGACTGGAGGTGGAGAACAGCGACACAGGTTCAAGCATCCACGAGGAGTACAAGAACTATTTCTTTATAAGAGAATATGATAATTCACATAAGCTCAGAGAAAATACTGCAGACCCTTGAAATAGCACAGGATTCGAATAAAATTGTAGTCAAACTTTAGTCCAAATCACAAACAGGTACTCGTAAGGAAAGTGACATAATGGAAATGTAGCTTATCCTGGTTGGGTTTCTAAAAACTGGACTGAAACTTGGGGAGAAGTGAGGACCGTTATTCCCGTCTAGTTCTGGTACCTACTAGAGGTGGGGACCGGAGCCTCACCCAGCATCCCTGGGCCCCGACGTCCTCCCCAGTAGCACAGACGTGGCACTTTGTATGTGACAGGTGTGTGCCAGGAACTAAAAATGCCTTCAAGGAAATCAGTGATCAAAGAAGGGAAACAGTATTCAATCATACATGTAATCAATATCACTGAGTCAAATATTGTTGTAGGCATTGGAATACATGAGGGCACAAAATAAAGATGTTGGGAAGCTTTATAATGCAGTGGTAAAGGTGATGGACAGCAAAGCATGGGCCTGAAGAGGACACTGGGTGTTGGAGAGCTGGGGTCCTTCATTCATTCAACAGGCTTCAGCCGGAGCCTGGGAGCCCTCCAAGCCAACTCAGCCCCGTACCGGGGACACAGTGAATGGAGGAAAGACCCTGTTTCTGCCTTGTAGGCCTTAGACTCTAGTCGAGAAGGTAGACAATTAAACAAACAATTAAAACAAAGTATGAGGGAAGGGATAGTTAGGGAGTTTGGGACTGACATGTACACACTGCTATACGTAAAATGGATAACCAACAAGGACCTACTGTATAGCACAGGGAACTCTGCCCAATATTATGTAACAACCTAAATGGGAAAAGAGTTGAAAAAAGAATAGATACATGTATATGTATAAATGAATCACTTTGCTGTACACCTGAAACTATCACAACATTTTTAATCAACTATACTCCAATATAAAATTAAAAGTTAAAAAAATTTAAAAAAACAAAGTATGAATCACAATTCAGCTTAATTTTGATGTCAGAAATCATGATACTTAAATGACATGACGAAGCACCTAGCACAGAGGAGGCACTCAAAAAATGCTTGTTATTTTTAATAAACTAAACAGCTTCCCGTGTGTGTGGAGAGAACTTATAAACAACAGCAAGTTGTAACGATTTCAGGAGCAAAGCAGGTTAATGTGGGAAGTCGTGATGGATCACGTAACCTTGAGTTAAGTACACGATACTTCATTCCCATCTCTGTGGACTCCTATTTGTCCAGCCAGACTCATTTTTCTCTCCTAATTTCACTGTCTGGGAGAGCTCATTAAGAGATTTACCAGATCAGACTAAATGTTTCTTTCCTGAATCCATCTCATTACGCTTCCAGCACCCCGGGTACTGGCCTAAACATTTGAACTTCATCTCTTCCATTAATGCAAATAGAATCTCATCAAGGTCTAAAGAGTCATAGGAGAGCTGAGATGGAATGTCTTCATGTGAATGCAGAAGACGGCAGCATCCCCTTGGATATTTCTCTGTTTACAATGTTTCCTTCTGTCAGAGATGAAATCATCAGTGCCGTGGAAAATGAATGAATCCCTTTCAGATTCTCTAAGCGCCTGAAGGAGCCCAGCCCCCTTAATTCAACTTCAGACCCGTCCGATGAGATGCTCATGATGAGATGAGGAAGGCGTGGGTAGCAACCTACAGAATTTCTAACTTTCAAATGTAACTGATACTCAAGCCAAAATGAAGAAGCATGAAGGAGAAAAAAGTAATAAACAGGCAGAGATCCCTGTCAAAAGCACAGGATGAGTAAGAAACCTCCGCTACTCCATAAAGGGGCTGCAGAGGTCCAGATTAGAAAGAGCAAATGTGGGTTTGAATACTCGTCTCAGTTTTTGCCAGCTGAGAGACCTTGATCAGCATCTCTTTATCTCTGTTCTCCATCTGAAGAAAAGAGATAAGAATCCTGTTAAGAGATGCAGGAGGACTGAGTGATGGCAGAATAGATTAATGCTTTGCACGGGACGTGGAGAATGGATAAAGTATTATACAAAGAACCAGAGATACCACAGGGATTACATTTGTATTAGAATACACGATGAAACCTTCTGCTAATAAATTCTAAAACTTAAGTGTAATGGACAATTTTTGTAGTAATGTAAGTCAATACAACTTATCTGAGAAAAAGCAGACGGACAAAATAAGTTAATTATTAAAGAAATTGAAATGATATTCACCAGCCTATATATACACTCATACAAACACATACAAGGGGTCAGGAAAGTGTTGATTCGTTTCTTATACAAACTGAAATGAGAATTTTAAAAGGCTAAAAAACACCCAACTCAGCTATAATTATTATTCAACTATTATCATTATTCAGCTATTATGAGCTTAATACAGAATTTTAAAAGATAGCGCAAGAGAACATAATTAGAGGTCAATCTCATTAGGAGCAAATAGGCAAAAACCCTAAAATAAAATTCACAAATTAGTTTCTGCAATACAATTAATTACATTAAAATACCATGCTGACCAAGTAGGGTCTCTCTCAAGAGCACAAAGATGCTTCAACATCCAAAATCAATTTCAACAATACTCTCTAATTGCAGATCAGGGGAGAAAAATCTATGATTGTTTCAAATGATGCAAAAACCGGTGACATTTAATGTTTATTTATAATTAAAAATGCACTTTGCAAGCAAGCTGGAAATAAAAGAGATTTCCTTAGCCTGGTAAATGATAGCTAACAGAAACCCAGAGCAAATACTAATGGGAAAACATTAGATGTATTCTGTTTAGAGACTAAACAAAAAAAGGATGCAAATTCTCACCACTTCTATTCAACATTGTAGTGGAGATCCTAGCCAATGCAATGACAATTTTTTTAAATAAAAGAAGTAAGAATTAGAGATAAATCAAACTGTCTTTATTTGCAAATAATGTATCCTTATTTGTAAATAATATGGCATCTCCAAGAGAGTCAACAAAGAATGTATTAAAACTAGTTAAAAATAAAATAGCAAGATACCTGGATTTGACAAAGATTCTCTCCTTGACCAAACTCTTCGAAGTGTACCTGAACTTTTTCAACTAGGTCTATTTCCAATTTCCTCTTCGTGTTGTCCAATTTTAGCAAGAGTCCTGATAAGTCCCTTTAACCAGCATCCCTCATCCTCCACACCTGACCATCCTCCATGTCTGATGAGTCCCAATCCTCCACTTTACTCCAGGGGATGTCTGATCACCGACGCCTGTCTTCAGCAAGAATCCTATTAGGTCGTTTTAGCCAGAATCCCGCTTGCCCTGGTGTTTCCTTTTAGTAATTTTCCACCCGCTGACCCCCACTCTGCTTCTTGGCTATAAATTCCCATTTACCCATGCTGTATTCAGAGTGGAGTCCAATTTCTTTATCCCACTGCAATACCCTATTTTGGTGGTCCCTACACCCATCGTGATAACTGCCCTTTGAATCAAGTCTGCCTTGCCATGCGTTAACAACAAGTGGCATCAAATATTTTTTTTTTAGCCAATATAAGATCAACATACAAGCATTAGTGGTAGCCCAGTACACCAAGCAAAAGTTAAAACACAATAAAATTCTAAAATACAACTTCATTCACAGGAGTAACAGGAAGTATAAGGCACTTGGAATAAATATTTTAAAGGTATTTATAAATTTAATTTAAAAATTATAAATCTTTTCTGAATAAAAAAGAAAACTTGTAAAAATATACTTATATCTTTATAGCTGTCAGTATAATTATAGAGGTAGACACAGAGGTGGATACAGACACAGAGCAGACACAGGACAGAAGCAGTACACAAGTGCAGAGAGATAGATACAGATGCAGATGTGGGTATAGATACAGGTGTATATGTAGTTATAGGTGTAGATAGATATAATTAAGGGAAACACTAAAAACAATGAAGATATCAATCCTTCCCCCAATTTATCTATAAATTAATTACCATTGTGGCCAAAATCCAATAAGTTAATTTATGGAACTTGACAAACTAAAATTTATAGTAAGTAAAGAGCCAGGATTAGCTAAGATGATTTGAAGAAAAAGCATAAGGCTGTAGGACCTTCCTTATAAACTATCATCTCATTATTACAGTAAAAAAAGTGTGGAATAAATCAATAGAAAAACACCACCACCAGAAACACCATAGATATAAAGTATTGAGTCACGGTAAAGGTGACCTTACAAGTATATAGGATAAGGATAATTCAAGAAATTATGCTGGGAAATTGATATTCAAATAAGAAAATATATATAGTAACTCACAACATACAGAAAGAAAATTCCATAAAGTCCTACACATGACAAAAAAAACCTCCAAATTGTCAGGAGAAAACAATACCATTGTGACTTCAAGCAGAGAACAATTTCTTTAAAAAGACACAAAAGGCACAAAGCACAAAGAAAAGATGAGTAAATATGATTATATTAAATTTTAAAATCTCTGTTCAGCAAAAGGCAAAGTAAGCAAAGTTTTAAAAATAAGTTGCAAACAAGGTTAAAAAGTTTAAAAATCATATATATTGAGAAGATCTAATGTACAAAATATGTAAATAACTACATGTTGCATACAAATTATATCCAAAAGACAAACAACCCAATGAAAAATTGAACAAATGATATTAAGAGTTAATCAACAAAAGAGGAAATCCAAATAGCCAATAAACATGAAAAGATGCAGGTAATATAAATAACAAATAAAATAATAATGTACCATTTTACACCCATGAATTTGGCAAAAATTCAAAAAGCCTGGTAATATCTTGGAGAGGATGTGAAGAAAGGATGCTGGTGGGAAAGTAAATCAATGTATCATTTTAGAGCCAGTTTGGAGTGATATAACAAAGGTGAATATGCATATGACTTTTACTTTATAATTCCACTTCCAGTATTTATTCCCAAATAACTTTTACCTGTATGCTCAAGGCAGCATGAAGAATACTATTTTATTTTTTTATCCAACTATAGTTGATTTACAATCTTACATTAGTTTCAGGTATACAACATACTATTCATTTTTTATAGCGTATGCTCCATTTAAAGTTATTAAAATATAATGGCTATATTTCCCTGTGCTGCACAATATACCCTGGTTGTTTAATTATTTTATACATACTAGTTTGTATCTCTTAACCCCCTACTCCCATCTTGCCTCTCCCCACTTTCCTCTCCCCACTGGTAATCACTAGTTTGTTCTTTATATCTGAGAGTCTTTTTTGTTTTATTCATTCATTTGTTTTATTTTCTAGATTCCACATACAAGTGATAACATAGAGTATTTGTCTTTCTCTGTTTGACTTACTTCACTTAGCCTAATATCTTCCAAGTCCATCCATGTTGTTGCAAATGGCAAAATTTCACTCTTTTTTATGGTTGAGTAATATTCCATTGTACATATACACACCACATCTTCTTTATCCGTTAATCTGTCAATGAGCATTTAGGTTGCCTTCATATCTTGGGTATTATAAATAATGCTGCATTGAACATTGGGGTGGATGTATCTTTTTGAATTAGTGTTTTTATTTTCTTTGGATATATACCCAGGAGTGGAATTGCTGGGTCATGTCGTAGTCCTATTTTTAGTTTTCTGAGAAACCTCTATATTGTTTTCCACAGTGACAGCAACAATTTACATTCCCACCAACAGTGTACAAGTGTTCCCTTTCTCCACATCCTTGCCAACATTTGTCATTTGTAGACATTTTGATGATGGACATTCTGTCTGGTGTAAGGTGATATCTCACTTGTGATTTTGATTTGCATTTCTCTGATGATTAGTGATTTTTTTGTTTGTCTTTTGATATTGAGTTGTATGAGCTCTTTGTGTATTTTGGACATTAACCCCTTATCAGTCATATCATTTGAAAATATTTTCTCCCATTCCATAGGTTGTCTTTTCATTTTGTCAGTGGTTTCCTTTGCTGTGCAAAAGCTTTTTTTTTTAATTAATTAACTAACTTATTTATTTATTTATTGTTGGCTGCACTGGGTCTTCACTGCTGCACGCGGGCTTTCTCTAGTTGCAGCGAGTGGGGGCTACTCTTTGTTGCGGTGCACAGGCTTCTCATTGCAGTGGCTTCTCTTGTTACAGAGCATGGGTTCTAGGCACAGGCTTCAGTAGTTGTGGCACGTGGGCTCAGTAGCTGTGGCGCACGGGTTTAGGTGCTCCGCAGCATGTGGGATCTTCTCGGACCAGGGCTCGAACCCATGTCCCCTGCATTGGCCGGTGGATTCCTAACCACTGCACCACCAGGGAAGCCCCTGTGCAAAAGCTTTTAAGTTTAGTTAGGGCCCATTTGTTTATTTTTGCTTTTGTTTCTTTTTCCTTGGGAGACAGATCCAAAAAACTATTTCTATAGTTTATGTCAAAGAGTGTTCTGCTTATGTTCTCTTCTAGGAGCTTTATGGTTTCAGGTCTTAGATTTACATCTTTAATCTGCTTTGAGTTTATTTTTGTATATGGTGTGAGGAAATGTTCTAATCTTATTGTTTTACATGTAGCTGTCCAGTTTTCCCAGCGCCACTATTGAAGAGACTGTCTTTTCCCCATTGTACATTCTTGCCTCCTTTGTCATAGATTAACTGATCATAGGTGTATGGGTTTATTTCTGGGCTCTCTATTCTTTTCTATTGATCTATGTGTTTGTTTTTGTGCCAGTACCATGCTGTTTTGATTACTGTAGCTTTACGGTATAGTCTGAAGTCAGGGAGCATGATACTTCCAGCTCTGTTCTCCTTCTCAAGAAAGACAAATGCAAGACAGCAACAATGATCAAAGGGAGAATCTCCAGTACAGGAGGAGGGAAATGCACCATGATTGTTAATGGAAGCAAAATAAGTTATTAGTAAATTAAAGAGAAAAAAAGCACATATCAGCCAGACCTGTATATGATGAGAGGAAGAAAAACAAATAAACAAGGAGATTGATGGATGAATCAAGAACTGGATTATGACAAAGCCAGTGGGATAAAATGCTAATTGAGGAAAACAAGTACTGGACATGTGAATGTGCTGTACAATTATTTGATCTTTTCTGTATGTTTAAACTTCTTTATAATAAAATTTTGAAAATAAAACAAGAAGAGAAATAGGAAGAACATCTAGAATATTTATACTTTCCTGGCAACAAAAATGAGGGCAGCAAAAACAAAATGCTTTTACAATGAGTTGACATTGTCAGGAGAGAATCCCAGGTCTCCCCTGCCACTGTTCTTACCTGGATAGACGTGATCTATGCAGCTTCACTACCTGTTTTCCCAGAGCATGATGTTCACCTGTGGCTCAGTTTCAGAGCAGAGACTGTTTTGCTGCCACTATTACCTCTTCATGTCCCTCACCCTTTGGTACCTTAGCCCAGTCAGGGGGCACCAACTGGAGCCCAAGAGGACCTGTCCCTGGAAGGTGCCGAGAATGAATGAGGACATAAGTCAGTGAGAGAGATGTTGCCTGACTTTACCATATACCCTGGGAGCCAGGAGCCAGAGAGTGGATCTCAGCATAGAGCTAAGCAGGGTATTCAAATCATGGAGATCTGCATGAAACCAGCTGCCTTGGGTGGCGATAGATCCCAGACATGACAGATTCTGTAACAGGGAGAGTGGTTTAGTCGTTTAGACCTACCTCCCTAGGCTGGAATTTTTTCTCTCCTGGGTATTTTGTTTTCGCTTCCACGCCTCTCCTCCTGCTTCCTCCCTGTTTCTCCTCCTCCCTCTTCTCCCTCCTGCTCCCTCATCCTCCTTGGGCATCATCTCCTCACTCTCTCCCTCCTCCTTTGTCCTCACCCCTCACAGTCAGCCCCCTAGCCTGCTCTGCTGCACAGCCTATTCTTTTCATCTTGTTCGTAAAATAATAATGAGAATGACAAACTGAGAAGAGGGAAGGTCTCTAAAGTATTCACAATTCACTGAGAACACAAACACACCAGCAGGTTTGAAGTACGGATGGCAAGACCTTGCATGTTAGTTTGATAGAAAACTCCTATTAACCAAATCCAAGGACAGGGCAGGAGCCAGGAAGGTAATTTTTAATTAAAGGAACTTTATCAAACCTCTCTTCCCAGACGACAGATCCTGAGCCAGAAGGAATTAAACGATCAGGGGAGGCAAAACACAGTCCCATAGGAACCCTAGTTTCCTTTCAGAAAAAGGGGCCAGGGAGGTGCATTTGCAATAGGCTGATGCCCTCATAACCATCAGAGGTTGGCTGCCCCACCCCTGGGCCCCAAATAAACAAAGACTCACACCCCTCTCCTGAAGGCAGCTCTGAGCCTGGTGGACAACATGACATCCACTGGGTACGTTTTATGTTGTACGTGGGGATCCTGAGGAGAAGGAGACTCACTACAAGGCTCCGTCACAGGCTTCCCTGTTGTAGACATTGTGATTCTGGATACACTTCTGGCATCTGCAAGAATTTCTGTTCCAGTAAATGTGAACTACCAGTTACTCTTTTGGGAGGATAGTTATAAATTAGAGGGTGAATGAGTTTGAAGTTTGATACTAGTCCCTTCCCCTCCCTAGTCCCCTCCTCGTCATCACACAGGGTGGGGGTAACATAGAGGGCACTATCGGAAGGTCAAGGGCAAGGACAAGGGGGCAGAGGGACGGCACCTGCAGTGAGAGACACTGGCCACTCCTTTTATAATTCTTTGTGTGTTCACCTACTTTTTTTTTTCTTTAACTGAAGTATAGTTGATTTACAATATCTCAGGTGTACAGCAAAGTGATTCAGTTATACATATGTATCTATATCTATCCTTTTTCAGATTCTTTTCCCTTATAGGTTATCACAGAATATTGAGTGTAGTTCCCTGTGCTATACAGTAGGTTCTTGTTGTTTATCTATTTTATACATAGTAGTGTATATATGTTAATCCCAAACTCCCAATATATCCCTCCCTCCCCCTTTCCCCTTTGGTAACCATAAGTTTGTTTTTTTTTTTTTTTATGTCTGTGAGTCTGTTTCTGTTTTGTAAATAAGTTCATTTGTATCATATTTTAAATTCCACATGTAAGCGATATCATATGATATTTGTCTTTCTCTGTCTGACTTACTTCACTTAGTATGGTAATCTCTAGGTCCATCCATGTCGCTGCAAATGGCATTATTTCATTCTTTTTTATGGCTGAGTAATTTTCCATTGTATGTATGTATATATCTTTATTCATTCATCTGTCGATGGACATTTAGGTTGCTTCCTCATCTTGGCTATTGTAAATAGTGCTGCAATGAACATTGGAGTTCATGTATCTTTTCGAATTAAAGTTTTCATCTTTTTCGGATCACTTACTTTTAACAAAGGAGTGTGTGGGTGTGTGTGTATGTATTTATACGTCAAACAGGCTCCTGGCCCTATTGTTGAAGTCCAAAGGCGATCACTTACATTTTTTGGTGTTGTTACAATTATAATTCAGGGTTCTTTAAATGTATTGGGTTGGCCAAATGTTTGTCCATAAGATGTTACAGAAAAACCCGAACGAACTTTTTGGCCAACCCAATATATACTGTTATTTTTGATGCTTCTGTTTTAAATATTATTCTACTGTGAAGAAGAGGATTTAAATCCCTATTTTTCTGCCCCAGAAACACTCACAGAGCTCTCCTTCCACTAGTCCCCCAATGTAGTTATAGCAAAAATTGTGGTTAGTTCAATACCTGTTTACTTTTTAATGAATATGTCATTAGTCGCAGCTGAGCCATGGAGTAAGAGTATGATTATGTGTCTTTTCTGGTACAACTTGTGTCTCCCAAGAGTAATTTTCTCTCTTTCTTCTACTCTACTCCTCTGCTTCTTTCTCTCCTTTTCTCTCACTTGAGAAAAGGAAATTTCTTAGTCTTCTTTGTGCATCATTAAGGTATCCCCCAAATCTCACACAGGAGGACTAGTCCCTTCTCAGTATCCAAGCATCCTTCTATGTGCATCAACACTGGGAATCCCTCACAGTCACTTTGAGGATTCCCTTCACCTCCCCTGTGAGCGGTCCCCATGTGTTTCTTGGAGCCTCTGCTGCCCTCATTATGGCTTATGTCCTCGATAATGTGGTAGAACACATCTCCACCAGCTTCCTGAGAAGACATGAAAGCTAACATTTTTGAGATTTATATGCCTGGATACATCTTTAATCTCCTCCCACACCTGGCTGAACACCTGGATCTAAAATTTCTGATTTGGAAGTCATTTCCTTCAGAATTTATATGCCATTTCTCACTGTTTCCAACAAATACTTCTACTAGTTTCCAAGCATTGTTGGGAAGTCTGGTCCCACATCTACCTGAGTCTGTGAACGTGAGCTGTATGTGGGCTAGTGAGGGTGTGGATGTGTGTGTCTGGGACTTTCCACAGTCACTTGGCTCCAGTGCTCTGAACTGTCACCACCCTGTGACTTGGTGCAGGTCTGTCTTCACCCCTTTTGCTGGGCATTCAACCTGAAGACCTATGTCTTTCAGTCTGGAAAGTGCATTGAATCATTTCTTTAAAATGAGTTCTTTCCATTTTCTCTCCACTTTCTCTTTGGAACATCTATTGTTTGGATATTGGACCTGCAGGACTTAAGCTCCAGTTGTTCTTACCTTTTCTGTTTTAGTTCTACTTTTGGGGACAAAAGTCTACCTTTGACTCTATCTTCCAACTCTTCTACTTAATTTTTCATTACAGATACATTTTTTCATTTCCTGGAGATTTTTTTGTTGTTCTCTGAATTTTTTAATAACCTCCTGTTTGTATGTCAGAAATGTCATATTTTCTCCTCTCTGAGAATATTATAGATTTTTTTCAGGTTTTCAATTTCTTACATATTTTTTGTTTACTCCAAATTGTCTTTTGTTTGCTATTTGTCTTTTTTTTATGTCTTTCGAGTTAGAGGTTTTCTGCAAATATCTGTGTCTTCTTGACTGCCTGTTCATACTTATTGATGAGGGTAAAAATCTCATCCAAAGTGCCCTCTGTGTGGATGGCATTTATCTTAGTGGGTTCACCAAAGAAGACCTGACTTGACCATTTTGGTGGGTGACCTCCATGTGTCAGTGTCTGCAGGGTTTTCTCATTGGTTGATCAGTTTTTCAGGAGAGGAATTCTTTAATCTCTACAGGGAAATGGGAGTGGTAGAGAGTTTGGGTCTTTGTAACCCTAGGCATTGATGGTTTTCACATTCTGGGAATATCACATTGTTTCCTATAGATTTTCAATTGGCATACTGTGAACATTCTAGAACAGACAAACTTAAGAAAATCAAAGTTTTGTGTGAAAATTATACAGGTTTTTAGAATTCTGTTTATGGTCATTAAACTGAAATGACACTGCAGCTTGATTGCTCTTGAGAGCTTCCTCTGGGCTGAGTTCTGAGAGTTTCTGAGTTTCTAAGTTTATCTTCGTCATAGGAGTAAGTTTATAAAGTTGGACAAGCAGGTGTAGAAGATTCCAAAAAGCCTTTGGACTCAAAAACACCAAGAGGAATCCATGCTTCTAATTGAGAAAAATGAGACAGAGATTTAGGAAGGATAGACGGAGAACACATGGCACAACATCTTAAACGTTCAGAAAACAACCAATTATAAAAGTGGTTGTCAAACTCTACTCCCAGGGGCACAGGGTCTCTGAGCTGCTCCGAAGCATCCTGCCCTCAGAAGGCAGTTAACAACATTCTTGTCGCTGAGCACCATCACCAGGTTGACCAAATTGTCTTTAAGTTTTCTTCTACTAATATACTAAAACTTTCTGTGACTCTTCCTGTTTCTCAATTCCAGCCTTCCTGGATGTACCTCCAGAGCCAAAATTAAGCCAAAATTCCACTGAGCACCGGACACAGTCACTAAGCAGCCCTGGCTCAAGGCATAGCTTCCCCCCCTTGCCCACGGCTAGAATCTCATTTCCAGGGCATCTTCACTTTTGTTGCACCTGGGTGGGGAACCCTGCCTTGTTCAAACATCTCTTAGTTGACTGGCCAAATTTCAAGCGAATGCTTTCATTTTAACATTTTTGCTTATTTCTTATTATAAAAGTAACACATAGTCATTTTTGAAAAGCTGCCAAGTATAGAGAAACACAAAGAAGATTTTCAATCCCCTCCAAAGATAGCCACAGTTAATATTACCTAACTTTCCAGTAATTATTATCTATGTTTTAATTAAATTGGGCTCCTGCTGTGTGTACTTACCATACAATGAACATTTCCTGTGTTTTTTCTCCTACCACACAGCTTCTACTGACCATATAAATCCCATCTTCTGTATATGCCAAAATGTATTTGATGAATCCCTCTACATGGAAATTTATTATGTTTCAGATATTTCATCATGACGAATAAAGCTGAAATATTTCAATGTCTCCTTTCATGGAAGCAACATCTCCTAGGATTACCCAACACTCCACATCACAGTACACCAAAACACTGTCAATACGCTCCACAGTGGGCGGCATAGAATTGGTTCTTTGCAAAGAGTTTATGAAAGAATTAGAACAGTTATGATTTTAAATGGCTAATACTTTTAAAGATGTTTGAAGTAGGGTGAGCTATATTCATTTACTTGGAAATGTCACTTAAATGAACTGCCTCATTCACAAAAAAATGTCAAGGAGTGTTAGGAACATTTTACTGCACAGTATCCAGTATAGATGAAATTAGTAACGACTAACAAATAAGTTTTTTCCTTCTATATTTGTTATTACTTTTACTCTCTAGAAAAAAAAAATTGGGAACAAGAGAAGGTCAACACAAGCATAAGTACATATGGACAGTTGGAGGGCAAAAGTAGTTTATTTCAACCTCTCTCATTAGTCATACAATGAAATTGAGGTTAAAAGAGCAAATGACTTACCCAGGGTCATAGGCAGAAGCACAGCCGAGGTTAGAGCTTCAGACTCCAGTATTTTGAACACAATTTTTATTCTTTATAATGCTGGCTTTGTCAAAACCATGTGCACGGCTGACTCCCCAAAAAGTCCACCAGAATTAGTATTCATTCATCAAGCAAAGGAAAGTTTATTAGCTCTGTTAAGGTGAGGGAGGATACCACTTTTCCAGAGCCTTAAAGGTATATGAGAAGGAAGTGATCAGGAGAGGATACTTACAGGGTTTGGGGATTGGTCTCAAGTGGCTAAGGTAGGTCTTTCAAAGTGAGGAATTAACTGTAAATGGATGTGGTTCATGCTTTAGGATTTTTTTTTTCACTTTTTTCCAAACTTTTAGTTTTAACATTTCCAAACATACATAAAAGTTGAAAGAATAATACAATTAATATCCACATACCCTTTATGTAAATACATGGATTGTTATGTGCTAGGATTGGTGAACACAGTGAGGGAGGATCTTCAGCCCATCTTGATAAGTAAACTATTAGGTGATAAGTAAACTGCTTGCTGAACAGTCTTGAGAGAATAGCTTTTTGCCCAGACGAGCAAGTTCTTTTCCCATAAGAATTGGTTTACAGGAAATTCTCAAGGCAATCTGAATTCTTGATTGGCTTACAACCTTATCTTTCCAACATTCCCAAGAATTTCCTGGTGCAAATTGTTAAGCCCTGTGGTCACACATGGTGGTCATGGTGCTCAGTCCTGAGAGTTAAATTATGTGAATGCAGGTGCTTCCAATTCTCAGTCACTTCAGGAAGAAGCCTGTAGTGGAGACTCAGTCTGGTTACTTGGCCATCTTAGGAGAAGGGGTTACCTCGAATGGAGGAACCTGTCCTAGACAAATATGCAAGTGTCAGAAGAAACTTGTACGGTTTCTGCTACCCCAGCAATTCCTACAGAATCAAAGACTTGGAAGAATACAAAACATGGGAAGGCCCTTTCCTGGAGCTGACCTGCCCTTCAGCGATTGTTCGAATCTAGAGGGCAGGATCGAGGCATTTAAGATGAGTCACAGTCAGTCATGTTCATCTAACCCCTTTCCTCCAGTCTCCATTAGTTAAAAAATAATTTTTTAAGTGTCCACTGAATTCCAAGCACTTAGGTAAGCATTAGGATGTGCCTTACGAGGCTGTGATGTAGTAAAGTGGACAGAAAGATACGTAAATAACTCCATCTCATGGAGGGAAGTCATTAGAAAAGGTATCACAAAGGAGATGACAGTGTTATGAGCTGAATGTTTGTGTCCACTCAAAATTCATAAGTGAAGTCCTGACACTCAAGATGATGGTATTTGGAGACGGGCCTTTGAGAAGAGATTAGGGTTAGATGAGGTCATGAGGGTCAGACCTTCATGATGGGATTGGTGCCCTTATAAGAAGAGGAATATTCTCTCTCTCCTCCTTTCCCTTCCCCTCCCCTCCCTCCTTCTTCTCTTCTCTTCTCTTCTCTTCTCTTTTCTCTTCTCTTCTCTTCTCCTCTCCTCTCCTCTCCTCTCTTCCCTTCCCTTCCTTTCCCTACCCTCCCCTCTTCTCCTCTCCTCTCTCTTTCTCTCTCTCTCTCTTTCTCCTTTTTCCTCCTCCCCCTCCTCCTCCTTCTCCTTCTCCTTCTCCTTCTCCTTCTCCTTCTCCTTCTCCTTCTTCTTCTTCTTCTTCTTCTTCTTCTTCTTCTTCTTCTTCTTCTTCTCCTCCTCCTCCTCCTTCTTTTTCTTCTTCATCTTCTTCTTCTTCTTCTTCTTCCTCCTCCTCCTCCTCCTCCTTCTTCCTCTTCCTCTCCTTCTTTTTTCTTCTTCTTCTTCTTCTTCTTCTTCTTCCTCTTCTTCTTCTTCTCTCTCTCTCTCCCACCCTCCCTCCCCTCCCCCCATGGGCGTACACTGAGGAAAGGCAGTGTGAATACACAGCAAGAAGGCCGCCATCTACAAGCCAGGAAGTAGTCCCTCACCAGACCCTGAATCTGCTGGTCCCTGATCTGGACTTCCCAGCCTTCAGACCTGTGAGAAATGAATTTCTGCCATTAAGCCACCCAGTCTAAGGTACTCTGTTATAGCAGCTTGAGTTGACTAAGATAACATTCAAACTGGGTCATAAAGGATGATGGATTTTGCCTGGTGGAGATGGAAGGGAAGGTCATTTCACAAAAAGCATATGCAAGTGATCTCCACAAATGATGAATTCTGAGAACACTGTGGAGGATGAAACATGTGATGAGGAACAGAGCAAGATGAGGTGGGAAAGGTAAGTCTGGGCTGTATCTTTGAGGGGCTTCTATGCCCTCCTAAGGAATTTACTCCTTAAGCAGAAGTGAGATAGTGAAGATTTTTTAAACATCTTTATTGGCATATAATTGCTTTACAATGATGTGTTAGTTTCTGCTTTATAACAAACAAACAAACAAAGAGATAGTGAAGATTTTTAAATCAAGATTTGATCTGGGTTTTATTCTGATGTACCTGGCACCTTGGTGGAGGATTAAATAAAGCAGGGGACAGAAAAATTGCCATTGGCCAGGGGACAGAAAAACTGCCATTGACCAGAGAACCCAGATGCTTCACAAATGAGGGAATGGGCTGAAAGCGACCTGTGATGGATAAAAGAAACAGAGGGGACACCTCAGTCCCCTGAGCCTCAGTCATTTGGCTGCATTTTGCTGGCACCACATGAAAAGTACGTTAAAATGTCAGTTTCTGACTCAGACGTAGGGGCAAATTTGGTCTTTTAAAAATGCCCTTCAGCATGGTAAATGAGAAAATTAAGAATCAAAACAAATTTTTCTTATGCAACTTGCTTTGATCCTCAGTGACCTAATGAATTGTTTGTCATTCCTTGCAGAATCACTCATTACATTACTGTTTAGGTCAACCTGACCTTGGATAACAATGTTTCAGGAGTGGGTTCTCATCTTGACAATAAGCAAGGAAATGCGTTAGGCTTTTCTGAACCCCAGATTCAAGACTGGCATCTTCCAATAAGCCTGGGATCTACTCAGACTCCTGCCAGTAGAGTGCAGGGTAGTGAGAAACACCAGGAAATTCTGAAATGAGAGACTCAAATACAATCAAGAGAAGCTGTTCTAGGCAGTTGACTTAAAGGAGAGAGTCTTCAGTCATCCCTTGTTGAACTATATTCTTGCCTTTGGGTCTCCTGGATCTTGTAATTTTGCTTCTGGATATGTTTCATGCTCTTCCCATATTCTGCTTGTGATTGGGCTCTAGTAAGTCCTCAGTGGATGCTTAAGATTGATGTCATCTTGAAAACATGTTGGATATTCACAAAGACACGTGTGGATGTGTCTCCACAGAGATTTCCTCAAGCGAGTCTAACGTGTACTACTGATTAGAAATCTCACCTAATCAATAGCCTTCATAGGAAGACTTATAGGAAACCCAGACACTCCAGACAGTCCCAGTGTTAATGGGCAGCTGCTATGTCTTACCTACTGTAAGATGTCAAGGACCCACAAGATAACCCACTGAGATTCCTGAGGACGTATAAATTTCCAGTGAATGCAGGGTCATATTTTAGTCATAGACTTCCCATTTCTCATAAAAGTGGCCGGCCACTCATGACAGGCTGAGTGCTATCAGAGTAATGGGAGACTCGCTGAACTGAAACTAGGATGTAAAATAATGGGATGGGGGATTCAGCTCTATAAACTGCTGTGCAATTTCAGCTCTTCTAGACTGGTCTTCAGATGTTCATAGCTTCACTCTGCTGCTTCTGGGCATTATAAGGTCAAGAGATGTCCAGCTGTCCATCTGCAGTACATTGCCTGAGACCTGGAACAGGGCAGGCTACTAAGCAGAGCTGCTGAATGGTTCTGGGGCTGGTATACAACTTTGAGTTTGGACAGCCTTTGATTTGAACTCTTTCTGAAAGATAAACTAATTTTAACTCTGGGTATTTGATTTAAGGCATGCCGGTCTCAGTTTACCCAACTATAAAATGGGAATGATGTTTTCTACAGAAGTCTTACAAAAGTTACTTATAATGCCTGTCAACTACTTTTAAAATAGTTAGAATGATTCTTTATTGTATTCATTCTAGGCCAGAGAATTTAGCTGAACGACCTGGAGAAACCAATTCATTGAAACTGAGGTAGTTTCTGTTTTACAAAATGACTTTTTTTTTGAAGGAATTCCTTTATTTTTATTATTTATTTATTTTTGGCTGTGTTGGGTCTTCGTTTCTGTGCAAGGGCTTTCTCTAGTTGCGGCAAGCGGGGGCCACTCCTCATTGCGGTGCGTGGGCCTCTCACTATCGCGGCCTCTCTTGTTGCGGAGCACAGGCTCCAGACGCGCAGAGCTCAGTAGTTGTGGCACACGGGCCTAGTTGCTCCGCGGCATGTGGGATCTTCCCAGACCAGGACTCGAACCCGTGTCCCCTGCATTGGCAGGCAGATTCTCAACCACTGCGCCACCAGGGAAGCCCTCAAAATGACTTTTTAAAAAAAATTTTTTTTAAGTTATTCTTTATAACTCTCAATCAGGCACTCGAAAACAATGCAATTAATTTCAATATATGTAAAATATTTTTTTGCAGACTGCTCTGTGGTCGTCATCCCACCAATATGACTCATATTTTCTTTTGGCAAGCATGTGGTCCAAAATAAAGTCAAATGGACACAAATGTGTCTGGCAACAGAGTGGCCACTGCAGTTTCCAGGATGCAAGGCACTGTAAATACTCTGAATGACCAAGCTAGAATTGCTATCAAGTGTCGGTCAGAATACATGAGCTTATGACTGCTACAAGTCAGAAACAAAAAAAGAAACGATAAATCAAAGCCCCTGGGGTAATTTTTTTGGACTTGCTGAGCCCTGAACACTTGGGGAATGGTCAGCCATTGGGATAATGCATGGGTTTACCTAAAATTCCAAAGTAGGAGGTTTTACCTCATAGGAATAGATTCGCTCCAGTCTCCTGCCTTTCCCAATAGCATGCTATTGGAAAGATGCAAATAAACTTTTAGAAATTAGGCCCCTGATGACTGAATTTAAATTGAGATATAGCGACAAGATTTTTATCCATTAGCTTCAATTCATCTTGAGAAACCTGGCTTAGAAACGCATAGCTGCAGCCTCCTCTGGCATACAAATAATTCATCTTTTTCTCACCGCTAGGGCTGTATATATTATCTGTCTGTCATCAAGGAGAAGACAGAGCTGCAGTTGAAGGGCAATTACTTCTAATGCTGGCACTGGACAGGAGGTCAGAACTTCCCACAGCTACTGTGGAGCCTGTGTTTTAAACTCCACCGAGCATGTGCATGTCTTAGTGTGTGAAGTAGGTGGAGCCTTCAACTCTATTGCATGGATGAGCAAAATGTGTCTCTAGGAAGGTAAACAGCACATCCAAGGTTACTAGAAGCAGTGAACCAAGGAATGCAGACCTGGAGCAAGCTGAATCCTGTTGTTTGGAAGAAGAGCTGCTTGAGACTCAGTGATGAGATGAGAATAAAAGAGCCCAGATGCTGACAGAGCCCTTTGCAACTACAGCTGACGTCAGCATTCTCTCTCCACACATGGGATTGGCTGCTTGTAGGAAACCTCCCAGATGGATCTCAAGTCTAGGACTGGAAATGGATCCAACAGCAAGCCCACCCTTTCTACCTCCTGCGCCCCTAGGATAACACGTCCTCCACCACACTCTCTCATTTTGGTGGAGAAACAGGATGGAAAATTGTACCCTCCTTTTAACAATATCCATATTGAGCAGTGCTAGTAGCTGTTTTAGAAATGACTGTATTAATTAGGCTTAGTTAATCCCCCTCTGGGTTCTCTGCAGATGGGAGAAAAGAGCTTCCCTCTGAGGTCACAGAGTGTCAGATGTTTAGAGGTTTTGCCAAGAAAAAAAACACCAGAATATTTTTTCCCCAATTACCAAAATTACTGTAATTCACAAAATAATCTGAAACAACTGGTCATCTGTTCAGAAGACAATGTCACATCATCACATAAAATCAATGTGTGCCAGGATCCCTGCATTTGCCTCTTCTTGCCTGCATTAACTCACAGTTGGAACAAATAATAGAAATAATAGATTGTCATCTATGTATGAACCACAGCCTTTCTTTGTCATTTGGTATATTTTGCAGCTGGAAATGTTCACAAACTTTTAGCTGGTAAAAGAGAAAAGGCATTTGAAGAATTTCTATATGAAAATATCCACTTCCTCCTGTAACTATGAGAAGACAATTGGTAATTTTTCTCAATTTCTTTAGATAAAGATGATTTGAAAATCTTGAATCAGGAGGGATTGTCAGTTTGGGGGAAACGAATCCTGGATCCTGCTCCCTCTGAGGCTCTGGGATATTTCTCGTACCTGCATAAAGGTAAGATGGGGGTGCAACGTAGGCAGCAAGAGAGAAGTGAAGTCCGTTGAACAGAGACTTTCATTCTGGTGTCCTGCAGTAGTTAGCTGGGGATTATAAAATGCTATTTGGACAGACATCTCCATTATAGTCAAAAGCTTTGTTCATGACACCGATAGAAAATGTCAAGAAATAGACTAGAAACTTCCGCCAGCATCACGGGTGCAGTTAGCACTAGCTCAGTCTAGGGAGGCAGAGAGGCAGGACTGCAATTGTAAATATCTCACCAGAAAGATGAAAATCAAACATGCCATGTGAAGCCTCTGCACACAAGTCTCGGGAGAGGGTGCAGGTGAGGGCAGAGCAGGGAGATGGAGGTGCAAAAAACTAAGGGTTTGAAACTCAAGGGAGGTTGGAGGGCCCAGAGGTGAACATATGTTCGGTGTGGTCACACGGTGCTGGGACAGCATCATCTGTTGTGGTCACAGGGCACCACTGCCCTCGGGATGAAGCTCAGGACTGCCTGAGCATTCACCTTCTCCCTCCGGGACAGTCACGCCCTTCTGGTCCTGGGCGGGTCACTTCTTACATGCTGCCTGCCCGCTGAAGATCAAAGGACCATGTGATTGTTTAATCGAAATCTTCCTCTTGTATGGGTGTCTGAATGGCTATGTTGATCACTGTGGGTTTATACTTGGCCCTACTGAATAACAAAGAAGTACCTTTATACTGCAAACACACATTCATGGAAAGGCGTACTCCTGCCTCTTGGTTGATCAGTCCACTGAGGCCACTGCCTGGCTGCTGCAGAAGGTGGTCCTGACTTAGTTGCCACAAATAGGGCAGCACCCAACAAAACTGTAGAGAGAATTCACAGGATCCATTATTCCTAGAAGTCTAAACTTTTTTTTTTTTTTTTTAATAAGAGGCTCTTTTTTTTTTTTTTTTAATTTATTTATTTATTTATTTATGGCTGTGTTGGGTCTTTGTTTCTGTGCGAGGGCTTTCTCTAGTTGCGGCGAGCGGGGGCCACTCTTCATCGCGGTGCGCGTGGGCCTCTCACTATCGCAGCCTCTCTTGTTGCGGAGCACAGGCTCCAGATGCGCAGGCTCAGTAATTGTGGCTCACGAGCCCAGTTGCTCCGCGGCATGTGGGATCTTCCCAGACCAGGGCTTGAACCCGTGTTCCCTACATTGGCAGGCAGATTCTCAACCACTGCGCCACCAGGGAAGCCCTAGAAGTCTAAACTTTAAGAATCATGGAAACAGCCTGCAGGGTTCCCAGAGAATCAGAGTTAGGATGGTTCCAAGGTAAAGTTGTCAGATGTAGCAAATAAAAACACGGATGTCCAGATAAAATTTTTTTGAGACTTTAAAATAAACCCTTATTTTACCTTCAATTGATTTTTTATTGAAGTATAGTTGGTTTACAATACTGTGTTAGTTTTAGTTGTACAGTAAAGTGATTCTGTTCTATATTTATATGTATATATCTATATTCTTTTTTATATTCTTTTCCATTATAGTTTGTTACAAGGTATTGAATATAGTTCCCTGTGCTGTACAGTAAATCCTTGTTGTTTATTTTATATATGGCAATGTGCATCTGTTAATCCCATATTTATCCCTCCCCCACTTCCCCTTGGTAACCATGTTTGTTTTCTATGTATGTCTGTTTCTGTTTTGTATATAAATTCATTTGTACTTTTTTTTAGATTCCACATATAAATAATATCATATAATATTTGTCTTTCTCTGTCTGACTTACTTCACTTAGTATGATTATCTCTAGGTCCATCCATGTTGCTGCAAATGGCATTATTTCATTTTTTATGGCTGAGTAATATTCCATTGCGTATATATACCACATCTTCTCAAACAAATCGTCTGTTCATGGGTGCTTGGGTTATTTCCATGTCTTTTCTATTGTAAATAGTGCTGCTATGAACATTAGGGTGCATGTATCTTTTCAAATTAGAGTTTTCATCTTTTCCAGATATATGCCCAGGAGTGGGATTGCTGAATCATATGGTAACTCTATTTTTAGTTTTTTAAAGAACCGCCATACCGTTTTCCAGGTAAATGTTAATTTCTGTACACACAATTTGCCAGTATAAGTTTGTACTAAATATTCATGAAGCTAAGTGTAAACACACAGAGATGGGCGGCTGCATTGTGCACTGTTTTTCATGTGGGAAGCCTATTCCATGGTGAAGATTTCGGACACGAAGAACACACACCTCCCCCCAACCTGGAGACCTGGTTCCCTCAGCACCAACCTGGCCGTGGCAGCTCTGCCGTCTACCTGTCAGGAGCTACACCAGCGTATCTGCAAACACGAGCCATGCATAGCTAGCAGTCATGGTGATGCATCTTCAGATGTGATCTTCACCAACTTTTTCAGATTTGACACCCAATTGGAGGGTCCCAAAAGGTTCGTGTGGATGGCTGCCAGCCTCAGGTGCCTGATGCGCTGGGATGATGCCTGAAGGACTTGCAAATCGCAAGCACACCCCAATCTATCTTTTGTCCCCTTCATATTCAAGCCAAAGAGCTCCATTTCAAACATCAAATCTTAAATTCTCTCTTAAAAAAAAAAAAAAGGAAGCTTAGCAGAGACAACAGATTCTGAGGGAAAGGCTAAGCTAACCAACCATTCCATTCTGAAAATCCTCTGTGCTTTGTGTTTGAACCACTGAGGGCAACAGAAAGCTGCAAATTCTATGTGAACTGGCTCCTTCTCCTTCCAGAGCAAACACATGCACGCACATGCACGCACACACACACACACACACACACACAGGATTATCCTGGTAGTATCACGACGTAGACAGCATTGGGTCCTCAACTCCATTTTTTTAAATTAATGACCTTTCTATTTTAGAGAAGTTTCAGGTTCACAGCAAGACTGAGCAGGAAGTACGGAAAGTTCTTATACATGCCCAGACCCGGCAAAGCCTCCCTATACTACCAACATCCCCACTAGAATGGTGCATTTGTTACAATGGATGAACCTACACTGACATGTCTCTGTCACCCAGAGTTTATAGTTTGCACCATCCCTTCCTCCTAACTCCTGGCAACCACTGATTTTTTTTTTTTTTTTTTTTTTTTTTTACTGTCTCCATCATTTTCCGTTTACAGCATATCATATACTTGGAAGCACAGAGTATGTAGCCTTTTCACACTGGCTTCTTTCACTTAGAAATATGCATTTAAGGTTAAGCCTTTTCATGACTTGACAGCTCATTTCTCTTGGATGCTGAATAATATTATTGTCTGGATCGACTACAGTTTATTTATCCATTCACCTACTGAAGGGCATCTTGGTGGCTTCCAAGTTTTGGCAACCACTCATAAAGCTGTTACAAAAATCCATGTGCAGGTTTTAGGGTGGACATAGTTTTCGATTCATTTGGGCAAATACAAAGGTGCATGATTGCTGGATTGTATGGTAAGAATATGGTTCGTTTTGTAAGAATCTGTCAAATTTTCTTGCAAAGTGGCTGCACTATTTGGAACTCCCACCAGCAATGAACGAGGATTCCTGCTGCCCTGTATGCTTGTCAGCATTTGGTGTTGTCAGTGTTTTAGATTTCGGCCATTCTAACTCTTAGTGGTATTTCACTTTTTATTGAAGTATAGTTGCTGTACAATATTATATAAGTTACAGGTTACAGGTGTACAATATGGTGATTCACAATTTTACTCCATTTATAATTATTATATATAAAATATTGGCTTTTTTCCTAGTGTTGCATAATAATTCCTTGTAGCTTATTTTATACTTAATAGTTTGTACCTCTTACTTCCCTACCCTATATTTCCCCTCCCCTCTTCCCTCTCGCCACTGGTAACCACTCTCTGGTTTGCTCTCTATATCTGTGAGTCTGCTTCTTTTTTGTTATATTCACTAGTTTGTTGTATTTTTTAGATTCCACATATAAGTGATATCACACAGTATTTGTCTCTCTCTGTCTGACTTATTTCACTTAGCATAATGCCCTCCAAGTCCATTCATGTTGCTGCAAATAGCAAAATTCCATTCTTTTTTCATGGCTGAGTAATATTCCATTGTATATTTGTACCACACCTTCTTTATCCATTCATCTGTTGATGGACACTTAGGTTGCTTCCATATCTTGACTATTGTGAAGAGTGCTGCTCTGAACATTGGGGTGCATGTATCTTTTAGAAGTAGTGTTTCTGGTTTTTTTGGATATATACCCAGGAGTGGAATTGCTGGGTCATACGGTGGTTCTATTTTTAGTTTTTTAAGAAACCTCTATACTGATTTCCACAGTGGCTGCACCAATTTACATTCCCACCAACAGCGCACGAGAGTTCTCTTTTCTCCTACATTTGTTATTTATATTCTTTTTGATGACAAACATTCTGACAGGTGTAAGGTGATGTCTCATTGTAGTTTTGATTTGCATTTCCCTGATGGCTAGCAATGTTGAGCATCTTTCCATGTGCCTATTGGCCATCTGTGTCTCCTCTTTGGAAAAATGTCTATTCAGTTCTTCTGCCCATTTTTTATTGAGTCATTTGCTTTTTGATGTTGAGTTGTAAATCTGTTGTATTTCTATACACTAACAACAAACTAGCAGAAAGAGAAATTAAGGAAACAATCCCATTTACCATCACATCAAAAAGAATAAAATACCTAGGAATAAACCTACCAAAGGAGGCAAGAGACCTGTACTCAGAAAACTATAAGACACTGATGAAAGAAATTGAAGAAGACACAAACGGATGGAAAGATATACCATGTTCTTGGATTGGAAGAATCAATATTGTTCAAATGACCATACTACCCAAGGCAATCTACAGATTCAATGTAATCCATATCAAAATACCAAGGGCATTTTTCACAGAATTAAAGCAAATAATTTAAAAATTTGTATGGAAACACAAAAGACCCTGAATAGCTAAAACAATCTTGAGAAAGAAGAGCTGAGCTGGAGGAATCATGCTCCCTGACTTCAGACTGTACTACAAAGCTACAGTAATCAAAATAATATGGCAATGGCACAAAAACAGACAAATAGATCAATGGAACAGGCTAGAGAGCTCAGAAATAAACCTACGCACTTATGGTCAATTAATCTATGACAAAGGAGGCAAGATTATACAATGGAGAAAAGACAGTCTCTTCAGTAAGTGGTGCTGGAAAACTGGATAGCTACATGGAAGAGAATGAAATTAGAACATTCTCTAACCCCAAACACAAAAATGAACTCAAAATGGACTGAAGACCTAAATGTAAGACCAGATACTATAAGAGTCCTAGAGAAAAACATAGGCAGAACACTCTTCGACATAAATCAAAGCAATAGTTTTTGGATCTGTTTCCTAAAGTAAAGGAAATAAAAGCAAAAGTAAACAAACTGGGCCTAATTAAACTTAAAAGCTTTGCACAGCAAAGGAAACCATCAACAAAACAAAAAGACAACCTACTGAATGGGAGAAAACATTTGCAAATGATATGACTGATAAGGGATTAGTATCCAACATACATAAACAGCTCATTTTAAAATTTATTTGCAATTCCCTAATGACATCTGTTGTTGCACATCTTTTCATGTGCTTATTTGCCATTTCTATATCTTCTTCAGTGAAGTGACTTTTGCCCATTTTTAAAAATGGTTCTTCATTTTCTTATTGTTGAATTTTAAAAGTTCTTTGTATATTTTAGATAACTATCCTTTATCAGATTTGTCTTTTGCAAATTTTCTTTTAACGTCTTTATTGGAGTATAATTGCTTTACAATGTTGTGTTAGTTTCTGCTGTATAACGAAATGAATTAGCTATATGTATACATATATCCCCATATCCCCTCCCTCTTGCGTCTCCCTCCCACCCTTCCTATCCCACCCCTCTAGGTAGTCACAAAGCACCAAGATGATCTTCCTGTGCTATGCAGCTGCTTCCCACTGGCTATCTATTTTACATTTGGTAGTGTATATATGTCAATGCTACTCTCTCATTTTCTCCCAGTCTGTGACTTGTATTTTCATTCTCTTCACATCATCTTTCCCAGGGCAAAAGTTTTTAATTATAGTGAAGTCCAGCTTATCAATTCTTTCTTTCATTAATATTGCCTTCAGTGTTGTATCTGAAAAGTCATTGCCATATATAACCAAGTTCATCTAGGTTTTCTCCTGTGCTATCTTCTAGGAGTTTTATATTTTTGAGTTATACATTTAGGTCTATAAACCATTTTGAGTTAATTTTTGTGAAGGGTGTAAAGTCTGTGTCTGGATTCATTCTTTTGCATGTGGATGTTCAGTTGTTCCAGCACCATTTGCTGAAAAGATTATCTTTGTTCCTTTGTCAAAGATCAGTTGACTATAAATAAGTTCATTTGTATCATTTCTTTTTAGATTCCACATATAAGCGATATCATACGATATTTCTCCTTCTGGGTCTTCACTGAAACTATCACAACATTGTTAATCAACTCTACTCCAATATAAAATAAAAATTTTTTAAAAATAAATAAAACACACACACAAACATCAGTTGACTATATTTATGGGGCTCTATTTCTCAGCTCTCTCTTCAGTTGTTTTTTTTTTTTTTTTTTTTTTGCTTACTAATGTAAATGGTAGTGTGCTTTTTTCAATTACAAATTCCACGTGTTCATTCATGACATATAAAAAAGGCAATTGACTTTTGTATATTGACCCTGTATCCTGCAAGCTTGTATAATCACTGATTATTTCCAAGAGTTTGTCTATTCTTACAAATTTTCTACATAGATGATTATGTCATCTGTGAACAAAGACAGTTTTATTTCTTCCTTCCCAACATATATACCCTTTATTTACTTTTCTTGTCTTATTGCATTAATTAAAACTTTTAGTATGTTGTTCAAAATCAGTGGTGAGAGGACTCATTCTTGCCTTGTTCCTAATATTTATAGGAAAGCTTTGAGTTTATCACCATTAAGTAAGATGTTAGATGTACGTTTTTTGTAGATGGTCTTTAACAAATTGAGGAAGTTCCTCTTTATTCCTAGTCTGCTGAGAATTTTTATCATGAATAGGTGTTGGATTTAGCCAAATGCTTTTTCTATTGTGTTGGCCAAAAGTGCCTTCACTTTTTTGGTTTTTTTTTTTAATTTATTTATTTTATTTATTTATTTTTGGCTGCATTGGGTCTTCGTTGCTTTGCACGGGCTTTCTCTAGTTGTGACGAACGGGGACTACTCTTTGTTGCAGTGCATGAGCTTCTCATTGTGGTGGCTTCTCTTGTCATGGAGCACAGACTCTAGGCACGCGGGCTTCAGTAGTTGTGACTCGCAGGCTCTAGAGCACAGACTCAGTAGTTGTGGTGCACGGGCTTTGTTGCTCTGCAGCATGTGGGATTTTCCCAGACCAGGGCTCGAACCCATGTCCCCTGCACTGGCAGGTGGATTCTTAACCACTGCACCACCAGGGAAGCCCTACCTTCAGTTTTTAAGTAAAAATAAAAGGCACATTTTTCATTTTCACCAAGAATTATATTGAACAATGAATTCACCCTTTTGTTCCACTACCTTCTGCCATTTTTCAGGCAACTTCATAATTCCATCTTCCCAAAACTTTTTATCTTTTTGAGCAAAGAACTGTTCCACGTGTCTTTTACAGTCTTCCAGGGAATTGAAATTTTTTCCATTAAGAAAATTTTATAAAGACCTAAATAGGTGGAAACCTGAAGGTCCAATGTCTGGTGAATATGGCAGATGAATCAGAACTTCCCAGCCAAGCTGTAACAGTTTTTGCCTGGTCATCAAATACATGTGGTCTTGCATTATCCTGATGGAAGATTATGCATTTTCTGTCGACTAACTCTGGACACTTTTCTTCGAGTGCTGCTTTTCAGTTGGTCTATTTGGGAGCAGTACTTGTTGGAATTAATTGTTTGGTTTTCTGGAAGGAGCTCATAATAGAGGACTCCCTTCCAGTCCCACCATATACACAACATCACCTTCTTTGGATGAAGACTAGCCTTTGGTGTGGTTGGTGGTGGTTCATTTCACTTGCCCCACGATCTCTTCCATTCCACATTATGTACAGTATCCACTTTTCATCACCTGTTATAATTTGTTTTAAAAACAAACATTTTCTTTACATTTAAGTAGAGAATCGCATTCAGAAATATGGTCAAGAAGGTTTTTTTTTCGCTTAACTTATGTGGAACCCAAACATCAAAGCGATTCACATAAGCAAGCTGATGCAAAAGATTTCCAGTGCTTGATTTGGATATTTTGAGTATGTCAGCTATCTCTCACATGGTATAATGTTGATTGTTCTCAATTAATGTCTCGATTTGATTGCTATCAACTTCAACTGGTCTACCTGACCATGGAGCATCATCCAGCAAATCTCCAGCATGAAACTTCACAAACCACTTTTGACATGTTCAGTCAGTCACAGCACCTTCTCCATAAATGCACAAATCTTTTTTGCGTGTCAGTCGCTTTTTTATCTTTCTTGAAATAATAAAGCATAATATGCCAGAAATGTTGCTTTTTTTCTTCCATCTTCAATATTAAAATGGCTATACAAAAACTCACCAATTTTGATGTCTTTTTTTAAATCCACACTGATATGACAGCTGTCACATACAATCTAACAAAATTGTTTCGAATGATATTAAAGACAACTAAGTGCTACTAGAGCCATCTTATGGGAAAAAATGAACAAAACTTTTGGCCAACCCAATACATCTACTGATATAGTCATGTGATTTGTACTCTTTAGACTGTTGATATCATGGATTACATTAACTGATTTTCAAATGTTGAAACAACCTTACATATTTGGGATAATTTCCACTTGGTCTTGGAGTATAATTCTATTTCTACATTTATTGGATTTGATTTCCTAATATTTTGTTGAAGATTTTTGCATCTGTGTTCATGAGAAATATTGGTCTGTAGTTTTCTTGTAATGTCTTTGTCTGATTCTAGTATTAAGGTAATGCTGGCCTCAGAATGAGTTAAAAGTAGTCTTTCTGTTTCTATTTTCTGGAAGATATTATAGAGAATTAACATTGTTTTTTCCTTAAATCTTTGGTAGAATTCACCAGTTAACTCACCTGTCTGGTTCTTTCTGATTTGGAAGGTTATTAATATTGATACAGTGCCTATTCAGATTTTTTATTTCTTCTTGTGTGACTTTTTGCAGATTGTGTCTTTCAAAAAATCAGTCCATTTCATCAGGTTATCAAATTTATGAGCATACAGTTGTTCAGTATAATTTTATTGTCCTTTTAATGTCCATGAGATCCATAGTGATGTTCCCTCTTTCATTTTTGGCATTAGTAATTTGTATCATTTTTGTATTATTCATAGTTTTTAGTATGGCTAGAGGCTTATTTCATTGACTTTTTCAAAGATCAGCTTTTGGTTTCATTGATTTTCTCTATTGTGCTCTTATTTTCAAATTCATTGTTTTCTGTTCTGATTTTTACTATTTCTTTTGTTCTGCTTATTTTGGTTTAATTTGCTCTTCTTTTTCTAGTTTCCTATGGTGGAAGCTTAGATTATTGATTTTAGATTATTCTTTCCTTCTAATACAGGCAGTTAATTCTGTAAATTTTCCTCTAAACAGTGCTTCCTCTGCATCCCACAAATGATATGCTGTATTTTCATTTTTATTGATATTTTCATTTTGCTCAAAATATTTTAAAATTTCTCTTGCGATTTCTTTTTTCACCCATTTAGAAATGTGCTATTTAATCTCTTAGTATTTTGGAATTTTCCAGGTATTTTTCTGTTATTGATTTTCTAGTTTAATTCTACTGTGGTCTGAGAGCAGACATTGTATGACTTCTATTCTTTTTAATTTGTTAAGGTGTGTTTTTTGGCCCAGAATGCAATCTATCTTGGTGATTGTTCCATGTGACTTGACAAAAATGTGTAATCTTCTTTAGTTGGTTGAAGTAGTCAACAGGTGTAAATTATAACCAGTTGATTGATGGTGCTGTTGAGATCAACTATGTCCTTACTGATTTTCTGTCAGCTAGATCTGTCCATTTCTGATAAAGGAGTGTGGAACATTCCAACTGTAATAGTGGAGTCATCTTTTTCTCCTTGCAATTCTATTAGTTTTTGCCTCCCATGTTTTGACACTATGCTATTAAATGCATACATATTAAGGATTATTATGTCTTCTTCAAGTACTGATCCCTTTATTATCATGTAATGCCCCTCCTTATCCTTGATAACTTTCCTTGCTCTGAAATCTGCTCTGTCTGATATTAATATTGCTACACTCACTTTCTTTTAGTTAGTGCTAGCATGGTATATCTTTCTGCATACCTTTACTTTTAATCTATCAATATAAGTATCTTAGTATTTATATTGGATTTCCTGTAGACAGCATATAGTTAGGTCTTGTTTTTGATCCACTCTGACAATCTCTGTCTTTTAATTGGTGATTGAGACCACTGATGTTTAAAGTGATCATTGGTATTGTTGGGTTAATAGTCACCATATTTGTTACTGTTTTCTATTGTAACCCTTCCTCTCTGTTCTTATTTTTTTTCTTCCACTCTCTGCCTTTTATGGTTTTAACTGAGTATTTTCTATAATTTTTATTTTCTCTCCTTTTTTAGCATATCATTTATACTTCTTGTTTTTATTTTTTGTAGTAGTTGCCCTAGATTTTGCAATATATATTTACGATTAATACAAGTCCACTTTCAAATAACACTATACTGCTTCATTAGTAGTGCAAGTACCTTATAATAACAGAATATTCCTACTTCCTCCCTTCTATGCCTTGTATAATTGCTGTCATTCAGTTAACTTATATATATGCATAAATAAGTAAATGTCTATATGATTATGTGTATGTATATATGTATGTATATATGAATGTATGTATCTATATGTGTGTGTATACATATATAGATTATACATTGTTGCTATAATTTTGATCTGTTAAAATAAGAAAAATAAAAGTGTTTATTTTACTTTCACTTTTTCATTCTCTGATGCTTTTCCTTTATTTAAGTAGATCCAAGTTTCTGACCTATTCGTTTCCCTTCTCTCTGAAGAACTGCTTTTAACATTTCTTGTAAGGAAGTTCTACTGCAAACAAATTCCCCCGATTTTTGTTTTTCTTAGATAGTCTTCATTTCCCTTAATATTTGAAGCATAATTTCACAGGATACAGAATTCTAGGTTGTTGAGATTATTTTCTCTCAACATATTAAATATTTCACACTGCTCTCTTTATGCTGCATAGTTTCTGGGGAGACATCAGATGTAATTCTGATCTTTCTCTTCTATAAGTAAGGTGTGTTTTTCCCTCTGGCTTCTTTCAAGATTTTTTCTTTATCATTGATTTTCTGAAGCTTGAATATGATATGCCTAGGTGCAGTTTTGGGGTTGTGTTTTGTTTTGTTTTGTTTTTTTGTATGTATCTTGTCTGGTGTTTTCTGAGTTTCCTGGGTCTGTGGTTTGATGTCTGATATTAACTGGGGGAAAGTCTCAATCATTATTGCTTCAAATATTGCTTCTGTTTGTTTCTCTCTTTTTCTCCCTCCCAGATATTCCTATTATGAATTTGTTACACTTTTTGTAATTGTCCCACAGTTCTTAGACATTCTATTCTTGTTGTTGTTGTTGCTTTCCAGTCTTTTTTCTCTTTGCTTTTCAGCTTTGGATGTTTCTATTGTCATTACCCTCAAACTCAGAGATTCTTTCTTTAGCCATTTCCAGTTCACTAATGAGTCTACTAATTTCCAGTCTATCAAAGGCATTTTTCATTTCTATTCCAGTGTTTTTGGTCTCTAGCTTTTCTTTTTTTATTGTTTCTTAGAAGTTCTATCTCTCTGCTTACATTACCCATTTATTCCTGTATGCTGTCTTATTTTTCCATTAAATCCCTTAACATATTAATCATAGTGTTTTTAAATTGTGCTCTGATAATTCCAACACTCCTACCATATCTGTCTCTGGTTCTGATGTTTGTTTTGTCTCTTCAAACTGTAGAGACTGTGTGTGTATCCTGCCTTTTAGTATGCTTTGTCATTTTCTGTTGACAAGGGGCTATGACATACCAGGTAAAAGCAACTGCAGTAAATAGGCCTTCAGTAATCTGATTAAGTCTCAGTCTCTTGGTGACCCTTAGTCCCTGGACTGTGTAATTCACCAGGGCTTCTCAGGTCTTTTGTTTCCCCCCTTAGGTGAGACAGAATGGGGACTGGAGTTGGGTGTTTCCCTTCTCCCAGGTAAGCTAAGCTCTAATAAAACCCCAGCACCTTAAGTTATGATAAAATAGTTTCTTTTGAGGGCAGACCTTGTTCAGAAAATCAGAATGCTCTGATGTATTTCAGAATGATTCCTTTCCCTCTTTCTCTCCTGGGAGCACAAGAGAATTTTTCTCCAGTAATTTACTATGATGACGTGGTAGAGCTCCTGGCAGTAACAATCATACAATCGTGGGAGTCCCCGTGACTGGGGCCTCCTGGAGTTTTGAACTCTCAGGTTGCCCCCACTGGTCCTCCAGCAATTCATCACTTACAGTTCACATGTTTCTGCCCTGTCCCTGGTGTCCGCGGAGGTTTTAGCTTTGGTAAGTTGTGATTCTCTGTCCCCATGATAGGGACAGAGTAAAGGGACAAAGTAGGTGATTAAATAGTTAATCCCACTAGGGGGTTGTAAGTAGAGAGGAAAGTATGGGAGACCCCTGTAAGTTAATGATCACTCAAGAAAGCAGGCTTGGGGACTTCCCTGGCAGTCCAGTGGTTAAGACTCCATGCTTCTACTGCATGGGGCATGGGTTCAATCCCTGGTCAGGGAACTAAGATCCCACATGCTGCGTGGCACGGCCAAAAATAAAGAAAAAAGAAAAAAAGAAAGCAGGCTTGGTTGGCAATAAAACCAAGCAACCGAAGCATGAGACATGCCCCAAAACAATAAAACCATGATGGCATGAGACCCACATCCTGCCCAGTGAGGTCAGTAAGTTAATGATTCCTAGGACACGCTCTTCTGCACGCACTAAAAACAAAAATATAGGGAATAGGTGACATGATACTGAAACCTGAGATGATTTACCATATTTTAGTATATGTTACTGCGTTTTGCTAATTTCCACAGCACCGTGACAGTCCCATTTGGGCCATATAAAGTCAAAAACTCCCCCGCCCAACGTGTAGGAGGAGTTAATGATGGAAGACCTGAAGAACGAGGAAGAAGGTAGTCTTCTCCCCCTCCCCACTTTTCCTTTGATTATAAAAATGTAGCCCACTAAGTTCTCGGGGCGGCACCCCCCTTGTCTGCCCACTTGTATCTCTCACAAGCCTCCTATGCTAATAAACTTTTCCCTTACCTGTCACTCTGCCTCTTGCTGAATACTTTCTGCACCAAGACAGAAGAACCCATGCTCTACTGAGTCCTGAAACATGTCCTGTGGTCTCACCCACCTGTCAGGTCTCTCCAGCTTTGGGGGCAGCCGTTTGCCCTGTGACCTCACTTCTCTGACAGAGCTAAGAAGAGTTGTTACTTTTTCCATTTGCTCAGCTTTTTATTTGTTGTTGAAATGGGGTGGTGACTTCTAAGCCGCTTACATGCCAGGCCATAAAACAGAAGTCAATTCTTTTTAAGGTTAAAGACTGTGAAAAAAGCTTGTATTAAGAAAAAAAAATTCTCTTAAAATATTGATTACTCTGAGGCTCAGTGTGACCTGTCTAAAGTCTTTAAGAGACAAAAACTGCTCTGAGCTCAAGCAAGAAAAATTGACTCTTCTGACATCCTTTAGAGGTTCGTTTAATAAAACATGAGAGCTGCCCCATCCTTATGTCTCCATCTTTACCTAAACTGCAGGAAACGTAGAGTTAAGTGCCCATTGCATCAAGTAGCTCTTCCTTGGTGGAATTTCAGGCAGAGGTCTCTCTCCCAGGCTCTCCTTTCAAATGCACTCTTACTTCTTTTCTCCCTGAGGCAATGATTTCCTTCTTATAATTTGCCTCAAGAGTTTTGTTCAAATTGGTCTGGTATAAATACTCATAATCTTTGAAAAAGCCAGTTCTTTTTTTAAAATATTCTCTGGATAAGCTAAGAGTTCTTCAAGAAGATACTTAAATAAACCAGTGGTGATTCTGGGGACACCAACAGAGAGAGTTTTCTCTGCTTGTAAGAACCATCGGAAGGCAAGGGTTTCATCCCAGAAAGTAAGGTCCAGCTAGCTGAGGCTGGGCCACCAATGAGAATACACAGAAAGGAGGGCAAACTCCTTTAGTGCCAAAGCACTAAACTGAAAATTTGTATTAACTGACCTTTAAAGAAGAACCTAGCTAACTAAGAACACTTTTCACTAAAAGCCTCGGTGCGGCACCACTAAATTCCATGATCTGGTTCAATCCTCGGCAGGCGCGCTGGGGCCTGAGTACTAATGGACCCAGACAGTGGTGTGAACGTCAATTCTGGTCTCTGGGGAAGCATTTTAGAAAGGGCCCCTCGCGAGTCAGGGCTTAAAATAAGCACGGGGAAAGTCAGAGGGCCCCCGTTCTTCTGGGGACTCCAGAAGGACACACACACAGATTCTAGACCCTGTGGAGACCTCAGCCTGGTTCTAGCTCCCGAGAGAGGCCAGCAGACATGTGTCCTCTGGCTGCCAGCACTGCCTGACACAAGCGTCCTCAGCCAACCTCAAGCCGGGATTCTACCCAAGACGTGGCCTCTGGCCTGGCCGAAAGACACACGGTCTTTGGAGTTTTAAAGTATAACAGAGGATAAATAAGACACCCAGTTACAGTCACCTTTACAGGAATATCCCTGGATTTTAATGAATCGCTAAGTTAAATGTTAACACCATCTCTCTAACCTTTTGACTTCTTGAGCAGAAACTTTATTCCTACTTTTCTCCTCGGGGTGTTGAGACCGTGTGTCTTCCCTGGTCTCCTGCTTCTCTCTGGTGGGATGGTTCTCCGTGTGCAGTCCCCAGACCACCACCTGTTAGAAATCCAAATTCTCCGGCCTCATCCCAGACCTACGGAATCAGGAACACTGGGGGCTAGCACGGAAATCGGTGTTCTAACTGTCCTCAAGGCGGTTCACAGCATCTGCCCTGGGAAGTCCTGCTCCAGGAAAACCCGCTCTCACCCCTCCATCCTGGGTCTCACCACCACACCGCGATCCCAGAATGCTCCCCCTCCAGAATTTGGCTGCTCCCCAGAGGGGCAGTTCACGGTGGAGACAACTTGTGAGCCTTCCCCCAGATGGCGGCTCCCCCACTTCCTGCTCAGGGACTTTGGGGTGAGTGTCTCCCTTCTCTGATAGCCGGTTCCTCTGCTGCAAAAGTCAATCCCTAGTAGGGTTACATGGACAGTCATCAAACTAATACAAGCAAAGCTCACTGCATGTAACAGAGGCTCAACTAACGGTCATTATTTCCTTGCATCTAAAAGAACTACGCAGCCCCTGTTCTATTCTGACTGTACTATGCGTCGTTCAACACCCATCACAAATGCGATTCTTTTTTCCCCATGAAGATTTCCTAATGCTCCAACCAGAATTTATTGCTTCTCTTTTGGAGACCCCGCTTTGGAGCCGGAAGATTTTTTCACTTCTACTAAATCCTGCTTTGATCTGTTGTCCTGAATGTGGTTCTCCACTTTTGCTCCTCAATGAAAGCACAGCAGAAATGGGAGCCCACCATCCCCAGCCCTGTGGGACCCCAGGACCTTGACCACTCAGATCTGGGACCCCAGATCACGCAGCCCACAGCGCAGAGGTGTTCTCTAACACCTGCTAGTTTGCGATATTTGCAGTACAATGCAAAGCCCAGGAAGACACCCGGTTTCTGCTTCAGTCACCTTCCTTCTGGTCAGTGGTAAGGAAAACACGGGGTGTTTGCATACAACTCCTCAGGCACAAATATCTTCCACGTCCCCCTCCGGAATGGGGAATGCTGTCTGGCGAGTATGAACCTCTCAACCGAGTACATCACTGCTATGGGCCCGATGTGTCCCCAAATTCATAGGTTAAAGTCCTACCCCCCGTATCTCAAAATGCGGCTGTGGATTTAGGGCCTTTAACGAGGTAATTCAGTTAGACTGAGCTCTTTACATTGGGTCCTAGTCCAATCTGTCTGGTGATTCTATAAGAAGAGGAGCTGAGGACACAGACACACACAGAGGGACAACCACGTGGGGACACAGGGAGGAGATGGCCGTCTACACGTTGAGGAGAGAGGCCTAGGGAGGAACCAGCCCTGCCCACACCTGGATCTCAGGCTTCCAGCCCCAGGGCTGTGAGGAAGTGTGCCTCTGTTTTTCAAGCCGCCCCGTCTGTGCTGTTTTCTTACGGCGGCCTCAGGACACTAGTGCGGCTCTGTCTAGGGGCCCAGTGACACTCTGACCAGCACAAAAAGCGGGGCCCAGAGACAAAGAGACAAGCCCAAGTCTCCCAGGAGGGAGGATGGAAGTGAAGGAGGTGGGTCTTCCTGATCTGATAGGAGGGAGGAGGGGGCTCAGGGAAGAAAACACCTCTGGGAGGGGTTGACAGCTGCCAGCAGGACGCAGGACTGTATCACAAACGAGCTGGGAAAGAATGAAGGCTCTGGAGGCTGCTCCCTCCAGCCCCCGGATGGCCTCCCAACCCTTCCCAAATTCTTATGGTGAAGCCCTAACCCCAATGTGATGGCATTTGCAGGTGGGGTCTTTGGGAGGTGATCAGGTTTAGATGAGGCCGTGAGGGTGGGCCCCATGATGGGATTCGTGCCCTTAGAAGGAGATGGAGAGACTGGAGCTCTTTCTCCCTGCCCTGTAAGGACACAGAGAACCAGGAGGCAGGGCTTCACCAGGCCGGATCTGCCAGCACCTTGATCTTGGACTTGCAGCCTCCAGAGCCACAAGGATGTCTGGGGTTTAAGCCCCCGTCTGTGGGGTTATCACAGCCGAGCTGATGGATGTATTTCTCACCCAGGTCATCACACAGCCTTATCTGTCCTCTCCTGGAGGTTTCACCACACATCTTGTTCAGGGTCTCCTCCAGCTTCAGCGGCCTGCTCTGGGCTCAGGCCTGTGCACTGGCGCTGGGGAGAAGGACTGTCTATGCTCAGAGTCTCCCTATTCTCTGGTCTCCAAACCAGTGTCCACCCCGTGTCCCCCGAGCTCTGATCAGGGAGGCTCTTTGGTACCTTGCTAGAGCCCATCCTCATCGCCTGCCTTTTGGACAAATCTTGACACATACAAGGACAGATGAAAAAGCAGTGAGAACTAAGAACACCCCGCTGCATTCCTGTTAGATTCTGTGTGCTCCTCTGTGGACTGGAGACAAAGGTACTTAGGACATGGTGGGGGAGGGGTGCATGGCGGGGGGCGGGATACATTGAACCAATGCTAAGGGAGAAAACAACATCTTAGATAATCCCGCCAGTGAGACCCAGCATGGTCACTCTGGATTACCCGAGAAGACGGATGTTGGTACGAGGCTGAACGGGACAATGAGGCCTTATCTCAGAATCAAAGACTGACCCAAATTTAGCAATATTTTAATCCCTATTATTTCTGTTATCAGAACGGGAGAAAAAGTTCAAACCAAGACTACATGGCATCCCCACCCTTCTGCTCCATTTCTTTGTCTCTGGTCTTACAAATGTCACTACCTAGTAAGGCCTGAGGTCATCCCCAGCACAACAGCCTCCTTTCCTAGGCTAAGGACTGTTTTCGTATCAGACCTGCCTGCCATATTCCTGACTGTCCCTATTTATGACAAGTGTCACCGAGTCTCAGCTTGAGCCTCTGTCAGCCTCAGCAGGATTCAGAGGCATCCAACACATCCTTCCTTCCCCTGCCTCCATGCCTGACTCCTGGTGGCTTCCTGCCTTGCCCTCCATGCACTGTGCTGGTGCCAACTTTGCTTGGTGAAGGCCTTTTCCTCTCCAGGTAATGTGACCTCTTTTCTTGGGTGCCCACCCGTTCCCACAGTCTTCTGGACTCTACAGTAGCACCCCCAAGTGTGTAGTCACTGGTTCACACACCTGTCTGATGGGTGGACCCCAACGCTCTCGTGAAGGGGCTGCATCCCCCTCCCCACTCAGGGGACAACGTGCAGCTCACGGCAGGTGCTCAGTGTTAATGAGATCAATCTGGGTGGACGCAGTGTTGCTGGCGTCCCAGACAAGACATGTGGCCAAAACTGCCCCAAACAGATCTTTAGCACTCTTGTCCCATAGACTCCACAGTCGTCAGTTTCTAGCTAGAATAAAAGAATGGTTTTGAAGAACTCTGAGTCTGGGGGGGTGGAGATAGAAACTCTTAAGTGTATCATCTTTGGTTGTGAAACAGGTGGTTCTCCTGGTAAACCAGGGCAGGGGCTGTGCCAGAGGGACAGACCCACTATCCAGGGCAGAGCAAACTGGTGGACAGCAAGGTGATGGTCACGTCACCCCAGGGAAGGTGCCCTGGTGGGCTCACGGGGAACCCAGGGCTCAGAAGAGCTCCTTTCTCCACGTCAGTCGGGGCCGAGGCAGCATCCAAGGTGGCGGTTGAAGGCTGCACAGACAGGTACCCAGTCCCGTGCATCTTCCCCTAGTGCAGCACCCCTCCCCCATCTCCATCCTCACCCCTCCTTGTGTGCCTGGGCGGGAGGCATGAGGGCCTGGAGGTGGGAGTGGCGTGGTGGGAGGGTGGGGTGGTAGGACCCTCCACCAGCCGCAGCTCTGTACCTGGTCCCCATGTTGCCAGGGTGTTACACACGGCCACTCTTCACAAATCAGAGAAGGAAAAGATGTTTTTACAGATTTGATTGTCATCCCAATGTTCATTACAGCACTATTTACAATAACTAGGACATGGAAACAACCTAAATGTCCATCGACAGATGAATGGATAAAGAAGATGTGCATTGTAAAGCAATTATACTTCAATAAAGATGTTTAAAAAAAAAAAAAGAAAAAAAAGAAGATGTGGTACATATATACAATGGACTATTACTCAGCCATAAAAAGAATGAAATGATGCCATTTGCAGCTACACGGTTGGACCTAGAAATGATCATACTAAGTGAAGTAAGTCAGAAAGGAGAAAGACAAATACAATATGACATCACTTATATGTAGAATTTAAAACACAACACAAATGTACTTCTATGAAACAGAAACAGACACACAGACATAGTGAACAGGCTTGTGCTTGCCAAGGGGGAGGGGGTGTGGAAGACGGGTGGATTGGGAGTTTGGGATTAGAAGATGCAAACTATTATATATAGGATGGATAAACAAGGTCCTACTGTATAGCACAGGGAAATATATTCAATATCTTGTAATAACCTATAATGGAAAAGAATCTGAAAAAGAATGTGTATATATATACGTATATATACACATACATATATGTGTATATATATATATATATATATAATCACTTTGCTGTACACCTAAAACAAATACAACTTTGTAAATGAACTATATTTCAATTTAAAAAAAATATTTGATTGTCACGTTCTTGACCTTCCTCATTAAGAAACCAAGCGTCACTAGTGTTCAAACTGAGCCCAAGTGCCTGTCTAATTAGGGCACAATCACCAGGCTATTTACAGGGAGATTTTATATATATATATACACATATACACACACACAGAAACACATACAACAGGAAGATATATAGGTATACGTGTGTGTATACATACATATAGACACATAGATAACATACAGGTACGTATATGTTACATATAGGGTATGAATGCACATATCGTAAAAATGGAATATACACTTGCTTAAAAACAATGGAAAGGTAAACTTACAGCCTAAGAAGCCTCCTGGGAAGAGCTCCCCAACAGAAGGAAGGAGACACCGTGGGCTGGGCTGACACAAAGGTGACAGGCCCCACAGCAGCACAATGTCACAGGCATGCACCTTGGACCTGGCCACCCTCCGCTAGGGAGGTGCCTCAGTCACATGGGAGCAGAGGGTGATGGGAGAGTGCACATGGCTCGGATGACAACAGCCAGCATCAGGGGCCCGAGAGGATGGCCTGGGTCCGGCCCAAGGATGCGGCACACCCACCAAAGGAAGAGTCCCTCTGGATGCGCAGTGTCTGCCCAGGATGGTCATCAAGTCAAAGAATCACACCCTTTTGTGTGAGAGAGGGGTGTGAACACCCACACATACATGTGTGCACACACTAGGCACTGTATGTTACAGGGACACACCCACACGCATGTTGCACTTACTCAAAAGCAATGGAAGAGAAGCCAAACTCAGGTCCAGCGCAGAGCATCCTTAAGGGAAGGGGGAGCACAGAAGACAGATTCTGAGCACGCCTCCTTTGAGTTTTAACTTTGGAATCATGCAAATATTTTACAAAACCAGAAAACAAAACTAAATATAAAGAAAGCAATCTCTGAAAATTGGAAAACCACCCCAAACAAATGGAAACTCACTGTAATTGTGATTGGTGGCATAACTATACTGAAAAGAATTATTTCAAATGACTAGAAAACACATTATTTTTGCAGCCTCAGTGGGTTTGAGCATAAGAATAAAAAGAACAACAAAAAACAGCTTCAACAACACTCACCAACTTTACTGTTAGCAGAAATGTTGATATTTTTATATTTTATATTCATAACTGTATATATTACATAGTAGGAGAAAACAATTAAGAAATTATATCAATATCATTAAAAACCAAAATTCAAGTGAAGATTCAATTATAAAATCAAAGAAGTAAAATGAAATCCTTGTGATGTTGGGTTTGAGTTGGAAATATCAGGAAGAACTCCTGAGTTTTTTTCTCCTTCTTTGCGTATTTCCTGGCTCTGTGTGAAAAGCCTGGAAGCGGTGACAACCCAGCATTCGTGAGCCCCTTGGGTGCCCAGATGGTCATCTAGAAATACCTTTCTCACCCACAGGAAACCCAGGGACCTGGGAGAAAGAAATGGGTGGTGCAGGAAATGTGTGAAAAAAGCCTGAGTGATCTCATTGCCTCAGAAAACAAAGATGTTATCAGATAAGTAGGGTCATGTCAAAGGACAGAGACGTTTCCCTGGAGGGGCTCCACTAAGAGACAATGTGAACCATCAAAAGGGATAATACCTGCAATGAATTGGAACACATCAACTAGGTAAAACTCATACTCAACACACACACACACACACACACCCTTATATATACACCTTGCTTGTTCCTGACTGGAGGCTGCTAGGGCAACAGTTCATCATTACAAAACTGGTAAAAAGAGTCAAGCAAGTATATTGTCTGTCCCAGACAAATTGTAGTTCAGGGTAACCAGATAATTGTGGAGGAAAAGTCATTCTGTATGGAAGGATGCCACATGATCATCCAGGATGAAATTTAGAATTTGAAACGTCACCCCTGTGAAACCCTTAGTGATGTAAACGATCTGGGGCCACAGTCATCCAGAGCTGCTCCACTCTGATGGAGAGGATGGTCAGGACCCTCATACTGCAAATCAGAGCGACACCTGAACCCACTGACCCTTCCCAACATCACCAAAGGGACAAGCAGAGCCTGTGCCTCCAGTGCAATGAGGACACAGCCCTGCCGATGACTCTGTCGCTGGAAGAATCAGCATCTACACACACCTGTAACCCTCACTGCATCTTTATGGGAAACAAGGCTCCAAAGGGCATTTTGCCTAAGATGGGGGGACCTGGGCTGGATCCTGACCCAAGCAAACCAAATGCACAGAGATTGTTGTGACACGAGAGAAAACTGAACATGGTGTGGATGTAAAATTGTATTAAGAAATTGCCATGAAGAACTTTAGGAGGTGCTGAGAATACACTGAAAGAAAGAAGATTTCTGTCTACTACAGATTTCTAGTAAGATATTGATTGGTGAGATTGATGAGATACCTCTGGGATTTTCTAGCAAAAAAAAAAATTGAGGATATCTGAAACAAAAATGGTAATAGTTGCTGCTGGGTATCATTAAAAATCTGCCAAAAATTAAAATTAAAAAAAAAAAATACAGAAAAGACAGCCTCAGAGGGAAATGTGTCTCTCACTGACATTGTCTTCTGGCCGAGACCCTGGACTTCTGGCCAAGGCCTTCAAGGCAGGGGCTTAAGATAAAGGGCAAAATCACACATGGGCACTTTTCTTACCGTCTCAGACACTGGGAGGTGCCCACGCTGGTTAGGAGGGGCAGGGCACTGTGTCACTTGGACATTCCTTCTCTTGGGACACTGGATAAAAACAGTTTTCTCACATGCACACTGGACAGGTGGACATCCGGGGCTACACAAAGTGGGCCAGAGGAGACCACACAAGACTTGGGCAGTAAGCGACCCTTGGCAGATGTCAGACACCCTCTGTGACAGCACAGAGATCGTGGTGACCACAGTGCTGTGGCACTGAGCCTATGTTGCTGGGAAATCAGAGGAAGGTTTCTGAAAGGGTGACGTGTAATATAACACCTGAAAGGTGAACAAGAGTTCCTCAGGACAGGAATGAGGGAGGAGGGTCTGGAGAGATGTGCCCAATGGAAAGCAGCTCGGGGTAGCTGGGTCATCTATTTTGAGGTGGAAAGTGACAAAAATCAAGGTTGAATATAAACTATAAAAGATTTTCCAGGTCATTCCCCCAAAATGTGAATTTTATAGAGACAACAATGCACAGTCAAGGAAGGTTTGTCATCAGGGGGATAGCAAAGAATCACACCTAAGAAAGATCATTTTTGCTGAAGTGTGGGCAACGGACAGCCTGGGGTGACGGCTGAGGCGGGGGGAGAGCATGGAAGCCGTGCAGGTGAGTGACCTTGGCGGGCGGTGATGGTGGCCAGGTCACAGGAGGAAGATGCAGCTAAGTGGACACAGGGGAGCCACAGGAATGCTGTACAGCTCACAGGAGCTCATCCCTTGAATCAGTTCTACGATGACGGATGAATTAGAGAAGAGAATTAATGTTACACGGATAGCTGCCGGTTACAGCATCAATGAACAAGAGGAGGCAACTCTGTAAGAAACAAAAGGTGACACTCTAAGAAAAAGCCTTCTGCACCAGCCCCATGCTACTTTCTTTGAGTGGCGTTGTTCTTCTTTCACCCTGATGAGCGTGAGTTAAGAAGCCTATGCTGACGATGATGCTGGTGGTGTCAGGAAAACAGAAGCCGTCCTCTTGCTCAAAACTAGATGTAGTCATTTTCACAATGTTGATTCTTCCAATCCAAGAACATGGTATATCTCTCCATCTGTTTGTATCATCTTTCATTTCTTTCATCAGTGTCTTATAGTTTTCTGCATACAGGTCTTTTGTCTCCTTAGGTAGGTTTATTCCCAGGTATTTTGTTCTTTTTGTTGCACTGGTAAATGGGAGTGTTTCCTTAATTTCTCTTTCAGATTTTTCATCATTAGTGTATAGGAATGCAAGAGATTTCTGTGCATTAATTTTGTATCCTGCTACTTTACCAAATTCATTGATTAGCTCTAGTAGTTTTCTGGTAGCGTCTTTAGGATTCTCTATGTATAGTATCATGTCATCTGCAAAGAGTGACAGCTTTACTTCTTCTTTTCTGATTTGGATTCCTTTTATTTCTTTTTCTTTTCTGATTGCTGTGGCTAAAACTTCCAAAATTATGTTGAATGATAGCGGTGAGAGTGGGCAAACTTGTCTTGTTCCTGATCTTAGTGGAAATGGTTTCAGTTTTTCACCACTGAGAACGATGTTGGCTGTGGGTTTGTCATATATGGCCTTTATTATGTTGAGGAAAGTTCCCTCTATGCCTACTTTCTGGAGGGTTTTTATCATCAATGGGTGTTGAATTCTGTCGAAAGCGTTCTCTGCACCTATTGAGATGATCATATGGTTTTTCTTCTTCAATTTGTTAATATGGTGTATCACACTGATTGATTTGCGTATACTGAAGAATCCTTGCATTCCTGGGATAAACCCCACTTGATCATGGTGTATGATCCTTTGAATGTGCTGTTGGATTCTGTTTGCGAGTATTTTGTTGAGGATTTTTGCATCTATGTTCATCAGTGATATTGGCCTGTAGTTTTCTTTCTTTGTGACACGTTTTTCTGGTTTTGGTATCAGGGTGATGGTGGCCTTGTATACCCTGAGAAAACCATAATTCAAAAAGATTCGTGTACCACAATGTTCATTACAGCTCTATTTACAATAGCCAGGACATGGAAGCAACCTAAGTGTCCATCGACAGATGAATGGATAAAGAAGATGTGACACATATATACAATGGAATATTACTCAGCCATAAAAAGAAATGAAATTGAGTTATTTGTAGTGAGGTGGATGGACCTAGAGTCTGTCATACAGACTGAGTGAAGTTAGTCAGAAAGAGAAAAACAAATACCATATGCTAACATATGTACGGAATCTAAAAAAAAATGGTTTTGAAGAACTTAGGGGCAGGACAGGAATAAAGATGAAGACATAGAGAATGGACTTGAGGACATGGGGAGGGGGAAGGTAAGCTGGGACGAAGTGAGATAGTGGCATGGACTTATATATACTACCAAATGTAAAATAGATAGCTAGTGGAAAGCAGCCACATAGCACAGGGAGATCAGCTCGGTGCTTTGTGACCACCTAGAGGGGTGGGAGAGGGAGGATGGGAGGGAGACGCAAGAGGGAGGAGATATGGGGATATATGTAAATGTATAGCTGATTCACTATGTTATAAAGCAGAAAGTAACACACCATTGTAAAGCAATTATACTCCAATAAAGATGTTAAAAAAAAAACTAGATGTGACCAAAGGCTGTTTATTCAAGGATATTCCATTTTACATCGATATACGTGTGACAACTGAAAGTACCCTTATTAAAGAAATCTCTCTAGTAGAAATACTTGTCCTTGCATTCTTAAAAGCCTCAGCCCCAAATCATCTTTTCTCATCAAACAAGTTGTTTTCAAAGCATGAGTTTTGATAAATGCCATGGCTCCAATCTTTACCCAGAGCAGTGGTTCTCAACCAGTGGCTACTTCAGTTCCCTGGGGGACAGTTGACAATGTTTAGAGACGCATTGAGTTGTCACAACTGGGGAGCAGGTATCCCTGGGACCTAGGATCCAGGGATGATGCTAGACATCCTACAATGTACACACCATCTCCCACAGCATAGACTTGCTCAGTCCACGGTATCGATGATGCTTGATGTTGAGAAACCCTGCCCTGGACCTTAGATTCCCTTCTGAGCTTAAGACTTGTGTAAACTGAGCCATCATCCCCATTTCACACATAAAGGAACTAAGACTCAATGAAATTGTTTATTTCACCCAGGGCTTCGTCACTGGTGAATTCTGGAGTTGAAGTCAGTTAAGGGACAGCTCCTTCCACACCATGCAGCCTCCCAACCCCCTCCAAAGGAGGGGGAGCTCTCCCACTGCCCCTCAATCACATCACCTAGGACAAAACAGCTTAATACAACTATTTGTTTTGCCTAATTGTTAAAACATAGCTGTTTAGTTTTGGTTTTAAGTTCTTTCCCCCAGCTTTTCAAAGTAGCAAAAGACCTTCCTATCGAAGTGTCCAGTGTATCTCCGGAAAGCTGGGCTCGTCTATAACCACGAGGCTCCCATCTTCCTCCCTGACCTGTCCACGTAGCTCGGCGGCTCTGTGAGGAGCGGGAACCCTTCCGAGGTCAGCTCTTGACCTAGTGTGCTAGGTCCCCAGGCCAAGATGATAATGCTTTTCTGCACACATCTTTTTATGAGGAACTTATCTTTGTATTTTACCTAAGACGCCCCCTGCCAGCTTGCTTCCAAGCTCCATTAGAAACCAGCGCACCTTTTGCAACGTTAATATTATCAAAGAAGGAAACTTGGAGGCACACATGTAATTAGTGAGTTGGTTCAGTACTCTTTGGCAGCGTTTCCCAAACTGCCCCTCCTGGGAAAGTACTTTGCTGGGAGAGGTTAGTAAGTGTGGCAGTAAAAAAGGGATTTCTCAGTCAAAAATTTGAGAAACACCAGAGATGAAACCCCCATCGTGAAAATTCAAAAAGCACATTAGCCGATGACAGTCTCTAAGAAGCCAAAGTAGAGAAGGATATAAGCCCTTTGAACTTTGTTTGACACAGACTCTCCCAGGTTTCTTTGATGTTCAAAACCATTTTTCACAAACCATCTATTAGCAACCAGCAGACCCATTGTTTCACAGAACATCAAAAATGCTACCCTGAGATGGAGGAGATTAAGCCATCCGTATGCCCATTTTACAGATGAGTAAATTAAGGCTCAGAGAAGCCACTTGACCAAACTCAATGTCACCTAAGAAATGCTGCTTGGATTCAAGGTTGGAACTCAGGGTTTCTGCATCCAAAAGTTCTCCCTTCTCTCTACCACAGTTTTTCATGGCCCATGAGTCAATTTTGCAAATTTTTCAGACATGAGGATTTGCCACAGAACCACGCAGTACCAGATCAGGCCTGGTTCCTGGGCCTTCAATCCTTCCACTCACAAAACCGGGACCCCTGGATAGCATCTCAGCCACCCCATAAATAACAGGCTCACTCTGGCTCACTTGACTCCTCCTAAGACAGACCAGAGAACCAGGAAACACTAGAGTCACACAAGGGCTCATCACCAAGTTGGGGATGCTGGCCTGGCCTTGGACTTCCTTTCCAGTTGTGACAACTGGGCTTCTGTACTCAGGTACCAGGGACAGGGCTCTGGCCTCAGAGCCTGGAGTGGATCCTGTACTGATGGCTGGTCCAGAACCCCAAATTCTTATGGAAAGGGTGCTCAGTCTTGCCCTTTCCAGGAACGCTGCCCAGACATCAGAGCTGAGACCCAGCTCGAGGACTTCACACCAGTGACCAGGCTGCAATCGCTCACCCCAGATTTCTTCAGCCATACTCTCCTATCAGCTGGACCGACCATCATGGACTCAAGGATGTCAGAGATCAAGAGCTTGTCCATGTAGTTAATTGCTACACCCTCCAGTTATTGTGTTCTCCTGCCCAACTAAATCTTCTTTCCACTTCCTCCAGGATAAGTTGTTTCCCTATTTCCTGACTCAACTGCAAAAACAAACCTGGTGCCTGCCAATAAAAAATCCACTCATCTGTTCAGTGAACAAGGTACCCAGAGCTAGTCTCTCCTTTAACAAGTGCTGAGTGGCTCCTCTGTCTCAGCACCGATCATTGGAGTGGGCGGGAGGGGTGGGGCAGAGGCCAGGACCAAGTGCCTGCTCTTATGAATTAACATCTAACATGAGCTGGAAGGGAAAACCATGCAGGGTGAGGGCAGAGAGAGTGACCAGGATGGATGGGCTATTTTATGGAGCCAGTGTTTTGAGCAGTAAAAAGATGTAATGTTTTTGAAGGGTCACTTTTTCTGATATGGACAGAAGGCCTGAGTGAGGAGAGGCCGCAGGAATCCAGGCAGGAGGAGGGGAGCTGGAGCAAGGCAGGTGACAAGAGGCCTTCGGATCCAGGGAAACCACGAGGGTCCTGGAGTCAGAACTTACGATGGGGAAGGATGAATGAATGGGTGATGTTGCCACACCTCAACCCAGGAAAGTCCAGCCAGGAAGATTGGGGATCCAGGGTTCAGAGAAGACTAGACGTCCAGGAGAAAATGCGGGGCATACTCAAGCTGTTAAAAGATAACCTGAGGCATATTCAAAATTTTAAGAGTTTATTTGAGCAAAAGTGGATTCGAATCAGGCAGCATCCAATCTAGCAGATAGGAGGGAGGTCTGAGCGGCTGTTGATTTTATAGACAGAAGGGGGCAGGGACAAGGAATTATACCTGGCAAAAACCTGGGTGGGTTCTGGCAAGGGGATGGTTCTTCCTTTAGGGGATGGCAGGGGCCTGTGAAGCAGGTGACCTCACCTGTGCTGATGGGGTGATTCCTGATTGGCCGGTTTAAGGTTCCGTTTCTGGGAGAGCCGAACTGCAATAAGTCTCAGTCTGGTAACTTGGGGCTTAGCATAAGTGACTCCATTTGGGGCCCGCTGTCTCGTTTTTAACAATCCCAGTTCAGAAGAGAAATTAAGTCAGGGCTAGAGACAGAATTTGGAGGTTCTGTGGGAAAGGCATCCTGGGGACTGGCCACTGTGATGCAGGGAGAGATGGAGGACGAAGAAGAGAGCTGACAGGTGAGACGTGAACCCAAGAAGTGTGAGTTCTCAGCAACTGACAGGTGATGGGAGAATAAGGAGCCACTCCAGGAGCCTGAGACGGAGCGGTCGAGCTGCCAGGAGACAGCTCGGGGGAATCCAGGGGAGGGGAATGAGCGGCGCTGAGCGGGTCTTCCGATTCCTTGTCGATAGTGACGGGGACAAAGCAGGAGCCCAGTGGAGTCAAGAGAGAATGGGCGTTGAGGAGGAAAATACAGGAAAATTTTCCTGGGAACTGCTGAAACTGAAGGGAAACAGAAAGGCAGGGAGTTCACAGCTGTCTGTGCGCCTTTCTGGGGTTGGGTCGGGGGGGGGGGGCATGTGTCCATGCAGGAGCCAGAGTGGGGTCATTAGCAGACTCATGCTCTCATCAGCCAGGAATTTGGTACCCAGAGCATCGGGGCAGTGGTGGGCTTTCCATAGGGAGGGAACCCATGTGGTCACTGTTGAGACAGGCTGGAGCCTGGGACCTGGGACCCTTTGCTGCAGTGCTTGCACCTGAACAGACATTTCCCTGAGCAACAAAATACAAAGAAACTCTAAGGGATTAAAAATAACTGCATGGGGCGCATTCCCTGGTGGCGCAGTGGTTGAGAGTCTGCCTGACAATGCAGGGGACACGGGTTCGAGCCCTGGTCTGGGAAGATCCCACATGCCACGGAGCAACTGGGCCCGTGAGCCACAACTACTGAGCCTGCGCGTCTGGAGCCTGTGCTCCGCAACAAGAGAGGCCGCGATAGTGAGAGGCCCGCGCACCGCGATGAAGAGTGGCCCCCGCTTGCCACAACTAGAGAAAGCCCTCGCACAGAGGCGAAGACCCAACACAGCCAAAAATAAATAAATAAATAATTCCCATTTAAAAAAAAAAAAAGTCATGTTCCTTGCTTTAAAAAAAAAAAAAAATAACCGCATGCATGCACAGTTGGGGCCAGCTATGGACAAAAGATACAAAAAGACCAAAAAAAAACTCAACTGCTGCTTCTGAAAAGCTGGGAGCAAAATCAGGGTGTGGGGAGCAAAAGCAGGGCACTGCGCATGCCCCCTGCACACAACACCACCTAAGGGGTGGGCAAAACACCTAAGCCACCCCTCTGGCCAGAGCCCTGGACACACCTCTACCCTCTCCCCATATAGGGAACAATTGGGAACCTGTTACTTGTTCTCACTCCCCCCACCCGTGGCAGCAGGGGCCCCAGTAAACCTTGCCTGAGTTTCTTGTCTGGCCTCTGATCAATTTCTATTGCTTAAGGAGGCCCAGAGCGCTGGTCGGTAACACTGTGACCCGAGGGAAAAGGGGCCAGAGGCAGAGGGACAGACCCCGTGGTGAGCAGATGAAGAGCCCTCTTCCAGCTGACTTTATTTTCTTGTGTAGTGAGGACTGGCTGGAGGTGTGACACAAAAGAGGCTTGAAGCCCTCCCCTCAGGGCTGAATGGGCCGTGGGTAACCCGCCCAGGGAGATGGAGGGGGTGGCCGCCGGTGCTGAGCGCACCAACCCTTTTGGAAGAGATGGAACAAGGCACAGGTCTCTCCGTGACTTCAAGAGCATTTTTACCCTAAATGCAAAAAAATACACAAAAGCAACAAGGAAAGATCTTAAGGCCAAAACATTCGAATTTGTGACAGTGAAGATAAACTCTCTCTGGGTGCATTTCCAATAGATGCCAACCGAGCAAATAGAAAGGAAACAAAAACAGCAAATATTTGGCAAATCAAAAGACAACCTAGTCCTATTTCAGTCTTAATAGCCACCCATTCCTTCTGCGTTCCTTTATCTTTTTCGAAGGTTTTGCAAAGAAGACCCTATATCCGGCGTTTTGTTACATTATGACTACAGCTATTCAAGGTGACATGCAAGACAGCAAGGCATTATAAACACTTAAAAATATGCATCGGTAGCAGATGAAAGGAAGTCATTTCATTCTTTTCCAGCCTCACAAGAAAGGAGGCACTTGGTTAAAACGGTCATTCTATCACCAAGGAAACAATAACCTCAGACTTTCTAACGTGTACCTGCCTCTCTTCCCAGAGCTCAGAGCACTTGCCCACGTGGTCTAATTTATCAGTGAAATAAGGCAGGAAGGGAAGTTTCAAGTCTGTTTTGCAGATGGAAAATGCATAATGCGAAAGGGCTGGTGTCATTAAACGGCCTCTAACTCAGCAACACAGGACGTAAATGCCTGCAGAAGTGGGATTTTGAATCCAAAACAAACAAAATGAAACGGTCTTTAGTTGGAAACCAATCTTTCACTAGCCATTTAAAATACATATTTCTGTTTTCTTCCAATCTAGATAAGTATTCATATTTTATATTAATCAGGTCGTTTTATTTCCTTATCAATCACAGTTCTCTACATTCCAGAATTTCCTTGACGTGATAGACCAACACCATAGAGAAACGGTGATTGTGACGTGCCTGAAAGAAGTAGGTCCCCAATTCAAAAAGCAATTATTCTCATTGACATCTTATTTGGCAGGAAGCCAGGAGATGGGCTCTTGTCTGCATTAAGAGTCCCTGGTAATGACAGGGCCGAGGGAGAGGATGGTCCCCCCCACCTCCCCGGGGCATCAGCAGCTTGAGCCTGGCCCAGGCAAGACAGCCGGCTGCGACTTCAGACCAACCTTGGCTCTCAAGTCCCCGGTTCCTGACTATAAACTGAACGTGTGCCTTCAGATCCAGTGTGGTCAGATCTGCCCATTTTTTGAGAGAGAAAAAAGGGAGGAATTCAGGATTACTACGTGAAATCTCTAAGTTTGTAAATACTATCAACAATTTCCATTCCTTTTCAGTTCACTAAAAAGTTCAGCGTGGGCTAAATGGAACGCGTCTGCAGGCGGAATCTCATGGGGCGCCCAGCTTGCCGACTCTGTGTTAGATCAATGTCCAGCTCCGACACTGAGGCTCGTCAAGGTGGTGGTTTTGTTCTAGAATCAGACTCTGGTAAAGGGAGCGATGGGGCCCCCTGATGTGGCATGAGGTGGGACCGGAGAGCTGGCTCCATGGTGAGGCCATGTCACCTGCCACACTGCCACCTGGATTTCAGTGGGCATCACCGTCCCAGGTGGTCTCTGCCCTGAGTGCTGGGGTGGGAGAACCACGCAGAAAAGGAGCCTCGATGGCTCAGATGAATATACTTCCTTTACCTGGTGTTTCAGTTCAGTCCCCTGGCTCGGGCCAAGCTGGCTCCAGCTCGATGGTTTACTACAAACGTCTCCACAACTCTGCTCCACTATAGAAATGCAAAGGGCACGGAACCTCCACGGGGGGCAAAAGTATCCAAAGCCAGATGGGACCCCTGCAGCCCCAGCCTACAAGAATGGTCCACCTCATATTGTCACACGGATGAAAACGTAGACTCAGAGCAGACCCACCCTCTCGGGTTCAGTTTTGCGGACCGCCCCCTGGGCGTGGCTCCGCCCATGTCTGAGTGTCATTAACGCCTTCCTTCCTTCACTTACACAGCCCGGGCCAGCCTCACGGCCGGCGCTCAGAAGGGCCCACGCTCTGTTTACTGTTCTGCTGGCACCAGCTTGAAACTGAGTAATTTTACCTTCGAACCTGTTTTTTGTAGGTGAAATCCGCTGGGGGATTAAATAAGCTCATGAGCAGAGAAGATATGAGAAAGGAACAGGCTTCTATGTCTGACCGTTTCACTGCACTTAGCCCTTCCTTTTGAGCAGGACCCACATTTACATTCTGCACTGGCCCAAAAATTAGGGACCAGGTTCCACTTGCAGAAACCGCCTTGTGACGTTGGTCTCTCTTTATAAACACCTACACAGCCTTTGGGCAGTGCCCGCCATTCAACTGTAATTTTACATCCTCCTCCTTGAAAGTGTACGTCTCTCTAAAAGACCATTTTAAACCCGAGCTCCCTTACAGCTTTGCTCCGTTCAGGCTCAGAAGGTCTCCATCCTCCCTCCCCCCACCCACCACTGTGTCCTTCACCTGTCCCTGCCCTGGTCAGCAAGACACATCAGGGAGTGAAATAGGAGGGGTGGGAGACACAGGGATCCTGGCCATTGGGCAGGATTCAGCTGTCTCTGAAGTTCCTTTTCTTTTCAGAGCCCAGTCCAGAGTGAGTCGCAGCAAACTTTTATTCCACGGGCTTCTCAGGTTCCTCCTAGGGCACCTCCACACGGGTGTGCGGACGTCTCGGTGGTACCCTTGTTTCCTCCAGAGTTCCCTGCGCTGTGTTCTCTGTGTCCAGAGCGGCCTGCACTATTTCTGTTTCCTTTGCATCTCTCAGGAGTCCTGTCCAGGAGCCCGAGGTGTGCGGACAGCCCTCCACGTGGCCCTGTCCTCACGCTCTCCATCCGTGGTTGAGACAGACACACGGTTGGTGAAGAGCCCAATTCAACTCTTGTGTAAGTCAGTAAGTAGATAGATAGATGATAGATAGATAGATGACAGATAGATAGTTAGATATAGAGAGATAGATTAGATAGATAGATCGATAAAGTTAAATGGGAGAAGAAATTTTTTTTAAAAAAAGCCCTGAAGTGACCCCTGCCACCGCACGCCCAGCCATTTCAGTAAGGAGCACTGATCCTACAGCACGTGGACCCAGGAGGTGCTCCACCAAAGAGCCTCGGGGAGCTTGGGACCCTGAAGGTGTGTACAACCTCTGGAATGTATGTGTGTGTGTGTGCGCGCATACGCATTTTTCTAGAATCTGATATTACTGAATACCAGGAACGTTCCAGGCCCGGGGCTGTGCGCTGCCCACGCAGAAAATAAAGGGTGAGCACCAGCATCAATAAACACCTGCTGACCCAGCCAAGAGGTGGAGAAATCTGGGGACCGAGCCCAGGGCTCTTCAGGAAGACCCTGACTGCTCGGGGATTTTCAAGAAGCCTCTTATCAGCAGTCCCACGGTTGTGGGAAGGAAAGCTCCATAACTTCTCTCAGGCTGTTTCCCATCAGTTAAGTGGGATATTAACAAGCATCATAGCCCCCTTGCCTTCCTCCTAGTGAGCTAGCTTCACGCCTGTGATCTCCTGAGCCCTGCGATCTCCAGCCGTCCTAGGGGTGACCTTCCTAGGAAAGCACTGAGGGATGAAATCCTCTAGCCAAGTCCAGCTGCATTTCAGCCAGCAGCGTAGGTGCCTTGTAAGCAGGGCTGCTTCCCCAGAGCCACGCAGGGCTCCTCCCTCGGGCAGAATCCCTGGGTCCTACCTGCGCTCCCCAGACCCCCGGCATCACCTGGAAACTTGCCAGAAACACTAATTCCAGGGGCCCAGCTCCGACCAACAGAAACAGAAGCCTGGGGGCTGAGCGTAGAAGTCTTGATTTGAGCAAGTTCTTTCCGCAATGCTGACATTTGAGGCTCAAACCACGGTTCTGATAAATCTCCTCGCCTCACCCTGCACATTCTTTGTCTTCCCTCGGGGTTCAGTCAGTACCGCCTTGTTGGAGGCCATCTAGACCCCCCCAGCCCTCTCGACACGCGGAAATCAACCTCTCCCCAAAGCTTCCACTCGGCTCTGAGACCTGAGGATGAGAAAACAGTCAGCGCTTATGAACTGCTTCGTGCGGACCACGCCCCTCGTTCTCAGGGATCCTGTTTCATTTATCCGCCTCACCTTGGTTCAGGAAGGATCTGACACAGCTTACAACGATTTCCATAGTAAACGAGAAAATACAGGTTAGAAATTAGGTGCAAAGAGGAGGATAGAAGCAAGAGTAAGACAGTAGGCTGGAGTTGAAACAGTTGCACACCCAGCAGTACCTGTGGCTGTGAGCAGCCGAAGTGCCTGGTCCTCATGTCCTGCAAGTGCCCGGCGTGAGGAGGGGTACAGTGATAGGATTGCCAGGGTCTGTCAGATGCTGACATCACACCCTGGAGAATCCCCTCTGTGGCTCTGGTGAGAGAACACCGTGCAAAATAGTTCACCCTCCTGCCTGTCCTGTGCCTTCACCGCCCAGTTACTGATTTATGCTCTTTCACACTCTTATCTGAAAATATTAAAATGAGAATAACAAAGTGAGTGGATTTTCTTTTCTCTGCTCCCTGCATAATTCCGTATACCTCTTTTTCTAAAATTCCAGGTTTTAACCTGAAAGTAGATTTTTCAAAATGTACTTCCCGGGACATATATTTTCAGGTGGAGCCTAAGTTCAGTCTAGACAACGAACGCATTGGGCATTTGATGAGGAGGCTTTCAGGATTTACGCTTTGTAAGCAAGATGTTCTCTTATTTATAATGCGTGTGGATATTTTTCTCATACATTATTTCAGTAAAATACACTGTAAAGGGGAAATAATGGAACCCAAGAGATAAAATATGCCCTCTAAGAACCTGCATGTTAAACGTGGATCTGTACATGTTTGGGTCTTTATTTAAGTGGATTCTTTCAGGATGATGCATCTCCAAAGCTTCAGTGCTATTTTCTTCTCTCTAATTCCCATGCTTCCTTTGCGGTAACTCAACCCCCATACTGTAATACGTATACACAATCCACACCTGGAATGGGGTTACGGTACTCATGGCAGGTTTCCAGAAACCAGATAATAAATAAGTGAAGGAATTAATGAATTAAAGATTATTAGTAGGTATCACTTAGAATCATTTTCCTTTATTTTTTGCTTCTTATGTACATTAACTTTTTAGCCCCCAGAGTTAAGTAGGTCCAATAGGGCATCTACTAAAGAGAATAAGCCTGAAAAATAGAGAAGCAGAAATCACTTTAATGCTCAGTTTACCCACTCCAGAGAAGGAAAGAAAAGAAGATACTAATCCTTTTTAAGGTTATGTCCGAATAACGGCCTCCGTGTGAAGATCTGCAGCCCCGTGGAGCCTCACCCAGGGACGAACACAAATTTCACCAAACATCCTTCATACAATCAGACTTCCAATTCTTGTGGTTTAGGAAAAGATATTTTTGTTGAACAAGCGATTAAGTATTTCCAAGTGAAACACTTCTTGAAAACATAATTGTGCCGTGTCCAGGTTTGGGGAAGCCTTTTCAGGATTTCTGTGGTTCAGCAGTGACACCCAGTGGCTAGAGGCACATGTAGGCTGCAGGAATCTCTCCTTTACCCCGTATTAGTGAGAGGAATCATGAAGGGTGAGGATCAAAGACTCCATGGGGAAGAAGGTGACAACTGCAGGATGGGTAGCAACGTGGGGGGCATAGGGACACTCTGGCCTGAGGACACCGGCGTGGGCTTAGTCCATCCCATTGCCAACTTCCCCAGCAAGATCTGGAGAGCGTGGTGCCACAGGAATGATGCTTGCCAACTGGGTATAGATGGGACCGTGGCAGGTTGTCAGTGCTGGACCAAACCGCAGCGGTCACCAGGGCAAAGTGAGGTCACGTGACACACACACCGAATCAGTCAACGATTCCATGGAGCTGGCACAGAAACACAGGTCTCCTAGGCCAGCCGTTTCTCTCCATGACATCAAACACATGACAATAAATTGGAGGGAAGATGAAGGAGTGTGTGGGAAGACGTAAGAGCTTGCGCTGATCTTTATGGGATTTTAAACTAATATTGAAATACTTCACACTGAGAACTAGTGCAGTCTTACCTGTAAATCACAACAACTTGGAGATAAAATCAAGTGCAAGGAATGGTTTGCTCCTACACTAAAGCGAGGGTAGCGGCCTGACATTTGGGGCAAACGCTCAGGGGGCTCTGGAAACTCTCAACAGCAGCTGCTATTTGAGGATAAGCTGTTCTTCCTCGGGAAGATGGACCCCTGACTCAGACTCAGAAGCGTGGAGCCTCTGCTCCAGCCCCAGGACCTGTTCACCGCTCCACACCTCCTCTTAACTTTCAAAAGATGGCCTGATTTTTTAATCTGTAAAAGGCGAGGCATTGCAGGGAGTGTCGATGTGAGTTCTACTGCCTATTAATTGTGTAAGTTTAGTCAACTACCTCAAACCTTCTGAAACCCAGTTTCCTAATACGTATTTTAAGATAATAATAATACTTACCTCAAAAAGCGATGCTACACCTAATGATATAAGCAAATTTAAAGTGCCCAGCACTTAATACAGAATTATTTTTATTCCGACATTTTATTACAAAACTTTTCAAACATATGGAAAAGCTGAAAGCATTTCACAGTGAACACCCATATTGATCATCATCTAGAGTCTACAATTCACATTTCACTGTGCTTGCTTTATCACTTACCTCTCCATTGATCACTCCCCTACCCACACACCAATCCATCTTATTATTTTTTGATGCATTTAAAAGAAGCAGACTTCAGTCCATTTCCAAATGTCATTCATTAGAGTGCAATATTTGTCTGTGGCCCCGTTTTATTCTGTGGAGGTAAAGTTCACACACAGTGAAATGCACAAATCCTAAGTATATCATTTAATGGGTTCTAATAAATGCTCACCCCCCTGAGCCCAAGCCCCAGTCATGATATGGAATATTACCATCACCCCAGAAGATTCCCTCATGACGCATTCCAGTAAATCCCTGACCCGCCTTCAAGATGCAACTGCTCTTCTCATTTTCTTGGCCATACATTAGCCTTGCTCCCATCCAAAACTGACCCAAGGCGATCCAGAACCTGTGTCACATAACTAAAGATCTCGTTTCCAGGTGACTTTCATATAATAACAAAGAGTCAAAGGGTTTTATCCCCAAATCTATGCATTTTTCATTATTGTTTGCATCTTGGTTCCTAAGAAACGTTGCATCAATAAAATGACAAAATACATTTGGAACAATCAACCGCAGAATCATTTTGCACCAGCAGTGAAAATTCTCACCACAAGATGGCAGCAGCAGCCCATGATGTCGCTCCACACCTGCCACTGTGATCCACCAGCTTTAGGATTATCAGGCTTCCACTCCGTACTCACAAAGCACACTTCTGTTAGGAACAAGGGGCCAACAACGATGAATAGCACCTGTACTTAGGGATGACATTTCTAAACAGGTAAATTAAGGGGAACCAAGAAATCCACAAATGAGGCTGATTAACATATGAGATACCCCTGAGACCAGGCCTCTGGTTACCCCTGGGTCTCTTTGGTCAGCTTCAGGTGGGGCGTGTAGATGTGTTGATCAAAGCTGCCAATGACACAAATCCAAGCACTGATTATAGAACTCCAGTTACAGAATCAGTTGCCAAAAGCTGTCGATGTTTAACAGGGATGAAAGAAAAGATCTTCACTGAAGCATCACAGCATCGGTACCAGATGGTGGCCTGCAAACTACCTCTTCATCCTGGCTCTCAAATTCCAATTTGAACTGACAAAGGGATGCGAAGGGCTGAGAAACTGCTTCTGGACTGGAGAGAGAGCCACCTCCAAAAACACTGAAGAATAATTTAGAGCAGGAAGGTCCTAGGGGCCAATGCAACACTCCCTAAATTTGTAATAAAGTTTGCAGTGTTTTGGAAACCAAGAAAAGGTCATGCCAGTAGCCGACTGCACGACTGCAGAGGAAAGAACTTGAAGAACTAGAGCAAAGAGAATCTACGGAGCGGCCAATGCTGGCTCGGATGTAGAAGGCCTGTCAATGGTCACTACCAGTGTGAGTAGCATCTTTTCCCCTTCAGTCTGTTGCCTCCCCTTTCCCTGATATGTTCACGGCAGAGACAACCACATTCGGGAGGTAATGTTAAGGAGGAGAATCCATGTGACAGACGATGGTGAGAACTTTGCAAAGTGTGGGACTAGTCACACTCGAGGCTCGCACCACGATTGGGGTATTAAAAAGAGACGATTTCCTGAGGTGCTTAGACACATAACAATAACACACAGGAACGAGGTTCTTATATTCTTCTACTTATAAAATCCATCAGATGATGATGTATTACATATTGGAATCATCTTGCCCAAGCCTTCTTAGAGAGCAAGTCTGTTGAAACTGAAGTCCATTCAAACTAGCTTGTTCATCCAAAGCCCTGGGGGAGACACATCTCAGCACAAGTCCCCTTTCACTGATGGATAAAAACCCTAATTGCTTGCAGCAAGCGATGAGCTTACCTTAACACAGTCAATAATGTTGAAATTACTTTGATTCCTTGGGCTGACAAGATGCACATATTAAAGATCGCCGTAATTAAATATACAACGTCAAGTCAAATAATCATTTGAACGAACAGGGAGCGGTGAGGACCGCTGGCCCTCATCAAACCCTTCCAACTCCGACAGTTCATTAATGAAGACAAGGAACAAACAGATTCAGGGGTAGACAAATGGAATATGTTGGGTTTAGGGCAGAAATCTTTGGAAAGGTGAGAGTTTTCTTCCGCTCTTGTGGAAAACCTCTCTCACTGTGATTTTCACTGCAGCTCGTGACGGTGTGGATTCCTCTGGGAAGTTGGCCGGATTTCCTGGTCTCTCCTCGGCAAGGACCAACACAGGGGTGGCATCTCATGGTACCTGCAGCCTGGGAGGGGGGTCAGCGCCCACCTCGCAGATGAGGAAACGGAGCCCCAGGAGGCTCCTCCAGCCAGGGGTCCTGATGCCTGACACCGGGCAGGGGACACATCTGCAGTCCCAACTCCCTGACGGTAAGAAAGCCCAGGCTGAATGGGAACAGATCTCTCTAAACCACACAGCCCACAGAAGGGCCCCAGGCACTTCTTAACTTCAGCTCCCAACCGTGTTGTCTTTTTCCCACGAGGTATTACCATCCTTAAACATACTGTGCTCCACTTCTTCCTCTGTACGTCGTATTTTTCATGTGCAAAGTATTCTGCGACTATTATAATAAAATTACCTCCTTTGTTAGGGCTCAAAGTCCCTGCTTTCTCCCTTAAAGTTTCTTGATAATTTTATCTACTCTCCCTTTTCTTCAGCCCTGGAAGGGACTCCTTGTGAGCCCGGCCCCTGCCGGCCAGCACACTGCACCCACCTCCTCCCGCCAGGCTCGCATCGGCTCCCTTCAGCACCACCCCACCCAACAGCCTGCCATCTCTGTCCTGCTCGCCCACCCCGCCCCAGCCTCTGCCCAGCTCTGCCTTGGCAGGCTGGCCCCGCAAACCTGATTCCTCCTCCTGGGCCTCACCTAGACTACATTTTTCTCCCCCTTTGCATTTAGGGGGCGCGGGCCTGTCCCCAGCTGGCAAGGAGCAGGGTGCTGTAGGATTTGCAGTGAAGACGTGTGCGGCTCCCCAGCCCCGACTTGCCCTCCTGGGGTGGGCGCAGGGCAGGACTTCAAGCACCTCCCGATGGCTCTAGGGGGATGGGGGGTGCTGGTTCCAGCCATCAACCCCTTCTGGATGGGACACTGCACTTCCCTCTGTCTCCTCTTTCCTCTTCCTATTGGCTCTTCCTCGGGACACACAAACTTATCAACATCTTTGCATCCTAAGGAGAAACCATCTCCTCTGGATCCTTATTTTCCCTCAAGTTTCTGACTCGCTTTTCTTCATTGTCACCGTGAATAAGTTCCGAGAAATACCCTCCAAGCAGCTACTTCTGTTGGTTGCCTCCTTAACCCTTTGCTGTCTGGCTTCCATCCAACCCCCTGATGGAGACCCCATAACTGCTCTTTCCAGGGTCTTCAGTGGCCAGGAGTGCCCTCCAGCCCTGCTCTTTCTGACCTGCCTGTCACATCGCACAAGGTCCACCAACCCTTCCCTGAAACGCACGAGGTTCTTCAAACCTCACCCGCTCTTGAAATCTCCTGTTCTCTGCGACAGCTTTCTTCTGTCTCATTTTTTTCTCCCTCCTCTACGACTTGAAACTTTGAATTCAGATAGACACGGCTCAAGTCCTGGATCCTCCCGGATTTGTTTGACCTTCAGCAAGGTACTCAAATTCTCCGAGCCTCCGTTTCTTCACCTGTAAACTGGGAAAGATAAGGGAACAAGGATAAAGCCGTCAATGAGGAAACAAGCAGAATGTGTAGCAGAAGGTACGCGTAATAAGAAGTTAATTTCTGGCCTATCCATTCCACCTCCACCTCTGTGTCCCACAGAGACCCGGCACAGCGACATTTAGTAAATACGTGTGAACCCACGTGGAATCAGGGGTCCTGCATGATGACCAGCTTCTGGCGGATGAGTAGCTTGGCTGAAAGTGGAGAGAACAAAGTACCACTGTGGGAGCCAAGCTTCTCACCAGGCAAATTCCTTGCAGATTTCTCATCTCTAACCTTTCTTCCTTTGCACCACCCTGCCATCCCCCCAGACAGTGTCTGCAATCCTATGTGTTAGCAGGCGATGGAATCCACAGACATGGGAGCTCAAATGAGCTTTTCAAAAATAGCAGACAGCTCAGATGTGCATGCCAGGGCTAAAGAGGGAACATTTTGTTGGTCCTGCTTGCAAAAGACAAACAACAACAAAAAACAGTTTTAATGAACATTATATTCTTGTATAAACGGTATAAAGTTGATAATGTTACCATATTCAGAATTTATAAGTTGTTTTCCTTTGACACAGAATTTACAACCTTGTGTTTAAACCACCAAATAGCCTTGATATTTTGTTCTGGCTTGTAGTATATTCTTAGAATTAAGACAGCATCGCAAATTCTTAGAAATCAGGACCACAAACGAGACTGTTCTTAAAAGCTAATTCTGGAAGAAGAAATGACTCATTCCAAGATTCACCTTTCATGTTTCTCAAAGTTCAAAACTTGTTTAGTAGCACTACTAACACAAGGAAAGTTGTGTTCATTTCCAATAAATGTCAATATTCTCCATTGAAGAACTTGTCCATCTTTAAAATCCTTTTTGAGTTTTATTACACAACAGATGTAGAAGCACCCTGGGGCACTAATAAAAATAACTGTTAACAGCTTTATTGATATATAATTCACATGTCATAAACGTCCCCATTTAAAGTGTACAGTTCAACGGTCCTTAGTATATCCACAGTTATGCAACCATCACCACAATCTGATTTTAGAACATTTCATTCACCCCAAAATGAGACCCATTAGCATTCACTCCCTGTTATAGGTTAAACCATGTCCCCCAAAAATCATGTGTGGAAGCCCTAATCCCCAGTACTTCAGAACGTGACCTTATTTGGAAATAGGGTCTTCACAGTTGTAATTAATTAAACTGAGATATTGTCGTATGTCTGAGCCCTAATCCAACATGACTGGTGTTCTTATACAAAGGGGAAATTTGGACCCAGGCACACACACACAGAGAACCACGTGAAGATGAAGGCAGAGATGGGCGTGATGCTTCCACAGGCAAAGGGATGTCAAAGGTCGCCAGCAAACCACCAGAGACTAGGTCAAGGGCATGAGACAGACGTTCCAGCACAGCCCTCAGAAGGCAGCAATTCTGCCAACAACTTGAAGTCAGACTTCTAGCCTCCAGAACCATGAGACAATAAATTTCTGTTTCTTTTAAGACACTCAGTTTCTGGTACTTTGTTATAGCAGCCCTAGCAAACTAATACCATCCTCTTTCTGCCTGTACCCCATCCCCACACCAACCCCTGGCAACCCCTAATCTACTTTCTGTCTGTAGATTTGCCTATTCTGGACATTTTGTATAAATGGAACTACATACTATGTCGTCTTTTGGGACTGGCCTCTTTAGCACAATGTTTTATATTATTTAGTATAATATTTTCAATCATCATGAATGCTGCAGCACTTCCGTCTTTTTCACTGCCAGATTGTATTCCATTGTATGGATATGCCCACTTTGTTTATGCATTTATCAGTTGATAGACATTTAAGTTGTTTTCACATTTTGGCTATTATGAATCAAACTGCTATGATCATTCATGAACAAGTTTTTTGTGTGGACATATGTTTTCATTTGTCTTGAGTATATATCTAGGAGTGGAATTTCTGGGCCATATGCTAACTCTTAATATTTTGAGGAACTGCCTAACTATTTTCCGAAGTAGCTGCACAAAGTTTCCAATTTTTTTCACACCCTCGTCAACATTTCTTATTATCTGTCTTTTATATTTTAGCCATCCTAGTGCATGTGAAGTGGGATCATTGTAGTTTTGATTTGCAGCAGTAGCAACAATAAAAAAAACAAGCAAATAAATGAAAGCACACATTCATATAACAGACTGCCCTGCATTTTAGGGGTTACAGAAAATATGGGATGAACAGGCTCAGACCCGCTTGAAGAACATCTGAGCCACCACAAAGAACCATACAGCTTCATCATCCCTTCCACTAAGTCTAATTGGACCCCACCCTACATGGGCCAGAACACCCCATTTCCCCACCCCCGTTCCTCAGAAGGACTAAGTTTCCCCAAATCCTTATTTTGTACCATACACCTCTATGACGTGTATCACCTTGTTCATTTGCATAATTAGAAGGTCTGTTTTCAGCCTGCCAGCACTGTCTGATCCCCTGCAATCCCAGAGCCCCCTACACCCGTCAGTCCCTTGAGTCAAACCAGCCGTGTCTTCCTAGTATGCCTGGAATTGTGCATATTGTTTCCGGGAGTTTGGACTTCATCTGAGAGCCTTACCTGGGTCTGTAAGGCTGGCATGACCCAAACTCTGAGACCCCCAAGAGGTCTCCCACCTCTCTACCCTCACTCACTAAATACCAGCCCAGCTGGCCCTTTTCCTGATCTCAAAAGCGCCAGCCACATCCCATTTTGAGATGGACACCCATAGCAGCAAACTGCAGCCAGCTCTTCTGTCCCTTGGTTTTCTCTCCAGTCGAGTTCTCACTTTGATCTCAGACTAAATTAGCAGACACCCTCCAGCCACCTTCTATAGCAGTCTCTTGCTTGGTTTCCTTTGAGCACCTAGCAATGTTTAAAGTTATCCTCTTTGCTTATTTATCTGCTAATTTTCATTCTCCCCTCTAGGAGTTCCATGAGATAAGAGATCTCAGCTATCTTTGATTCCCAAGCATAAAACAGTAGCTTGCATATAGTAATTGTTTAACAAACATTATAGAATGAATGAATGAATCAGTGAATGAATATGGTAATTTCCAAAGGGAATGAATTGGGAATTTAATTTTTCACATGAAGAACTACATAAAACTTTGAAATTGTACTCTGTTTTTCTGGTATCTTTCCTCCCTATCAAGGAGTCAAAGATTCTAGAACTAATTTTCAGTAGAAATTATGGTTCAAAGGGCCATATGCTTTCCACTTCCACCCCATCCCAACCAGCAGCCTCCGCCCATGTGGCTGCCTTTGCGTGATTCACTTATATTTTGCGCTAACAAAGTAGGACTTCGGTAACTACAGCTATAGAAACACAGGTAATAAAGACTTTAAACTTAGGGTCTGAACTTCGCCCATTGGTGAACTAAGTGACCAAGGATGACCTGTAAGTGATATAAAAATCCGGACATAAAGAGGTGTGGTGACCAGAGCTCTGAACTGGTCCCCAGTGACCACACCCCTCTGCAATTTCCTCCCTCAGATCATGGGCAGGACTTGTAACCGCTTTGTAATCATAGAATACAGCACACAGAGGTCACTCCTGGGATTACGTCTTGTGGCAAAGGTGAAGGTATTTTGCAGGTATAATTAAGGTCCCTAATCAGATGGCTTTGAGTTAATCAAGAGGTCACCTTGGGGGTCAGAGACTAAGCAGTTGGACACCCTCTCCTGATGGACTTGAAGAAGCAAGCCCCCGGGAGTGCCACAGCGGCAAGGAAACGATTCTGTCAACCACCAGTGGGCTTGGAGAAGCCCAGCCTCAGACGAGACCCCAGCCCTGTCAACACCGTGGTCATAGCTTCCGAGGTCCTGAGCGGAGGAGCAGCTAAGCCATCTCAGGTTCCGATCCATGGACACTACCAGCTAGTCAACGTGTGTGGTTGAAGCGGCTACCCTGTGGTAATTTGTCAGCTAACAACAGAGAACTAATGCAAGAGTGCTGAGCGACTCCGTGCCATTACAGTGAGAACAATACTTTAACATCACAAACTCACGTGTGCAACAGTGCACCGTTCACAATTCAGCCCCTCCTTCAAGCACCCATCTTGCCCGATGAAGGGAAATGAATATCTGGACTTTCTTCATCATTTTCAAAGGAAAACTCAGGCACCCTAGATCCCCCAATTTCACCCCAGAGCACCCTGATATTTTCAGGGACTGAGGAAGCGTCATAGATGGAGGTGAGCAATGGAGAGGGGGTGGGTGTCCTGTATGTGTCTGGTCCTGATATCCAATCACATGTGGACCTAGGTGTGCCCACCTCCCCATGATGGCATCCCCTGGGGGTGTCCTCTTCTCCGTGGGACATCTAGGCACACCGCCCACCCTGCCTCTCTGACAGCACCCCTGAATCTCTGCACCGAGGTTCACATATGGGAAGAGTGGACCTTCATCTGTGGCCGCAGAGCACCGCCCAGGCCTGCTCTGCCCGCCACACCATCAACCACCCGTGCCCACTGCCCCCGGGCATTGCAGGCCCCTTGGGTCCCCTCCCCAGGCACACTGCCCAGCTACCCATGCCTCCTTTGGGAATGAACGCCCTGTGAGTAGGAGGCAAAGCGTTTCTTGACCTGCTAATCCTCTCTGTTCCTCTTCAGGTCTCTTGTCTTCCTCAGTCAAGAGAGTAATGTTGATCCCTTTATAAGTACAGAAGGAAAAAATAACTTGCTCAAAAAGTGTTTGTAGCTTTACACTAGACCATAACATTGGAACTTTAAGGACAAAAAATGTGATGTATATATTGTCTGGTCCACCAACTGGAGGGGCACAGATGATCACAAGTCTAGTGCTCAGCATCGGGATATAAGTTCATCGGCTAGGTTTGTTCTTCAACAACAAACAAAATGCAGCGGCTCAGTACACAACAGCGTGTCTCTCACTGATGTAACGTCTGCTGTCAGACATTAATCCAATCGTCCTGGTTGCTCACTGTGGTGACTCAGCATACAGGTGGCCTCACCATCCCCAGCGCCTCACAGGAGCCAGCTCGCACCAGCTTACAAAAGCCAACTATTAGCATCTCCTCCCAACTCCATATTCAGAGACAACTCATGAGTAGCTTGAAATTGGCCTTGCTGGGAGTGTTGACACCATGAAATTAGCAAATGTCACCGATCATTTTGATTGTGTTCCCCAGAGGGCTGGTTGTTCAACATTTACCAGCACACCACTGGCCATCAACTTTCAACACGTAGCCTCTGAGGTCACCAGCACAGAGGAAGATGGATCCAGGGGGAAAAACACCAGCTCTTAAAGGATTTGACCTGGAAAAGACACACCATTCTGGTAACGGCCCACTGGCCCCAACTAGTCACATGGCCCTGCCTGACTGCCCAGGATCTGGGGGACACGGGGAAATATGTGGCAAGAAATATTCGGCAAGAAACAGGAGTATCCATCACCCTGTGGAAAAGCAGAGCACAGAGAAAGACCACCAGCTCCTAACAAGAAATTCCATTCCCTCACACCATGGGGAGGTCTGCATGGACTTCTATGGAAGCACAGAGGAAGATGCAAATTATCAAGAGATTTAGAAGCTACATCAGCTATTTAAAAATATAGAAAAAAATAGAGGTTGTTTGTGACAGTTGTTTTAAGAGTTTTAAAGAAATCTCATTTGTACGAAGGATTCGACTTATTTTAGAAGACTGATTACAAAGTGAACGAAGTGGGTGTTCAGAGTTGAATTAACTGTTGGGTACAGCTCAGTGCTGGAGGGAGATAGAATAGAAGCAGGGCACAATAGTGGGCAGTGACCAGAGGAAACTAATGTAAGTCAACTGGTCAAAGAAGACCTCACCATGCTAACCCTTTGTTGGGGAAGCTAGTAAAATAGTCTTGTTCAGACTTCAGAGGCAACAATAGGCCTTTGACTAAACAAAGACCCTGAAAGAGCTACATGCCAAACTGCTAGACTACATGCAGGTCAGCAGAAGCGGTGCAGGGAAGTCTTGGGAACCAAAAGATAAAGAAGGGAGTAAGTCATGAGGCTTCCTGGGCCTTGGGAATCTGGCCAGTTCCCGGGGATCAGTCAACATTCTGAGACTTACAACTAAAGTATCAAAGCATTTACAATAATAGCCAGAGCTGCATATTTGCACACAAGCTGATGATTATCAGTTTGCGGCTTGGCATTAAAAGCAGGACTCCTCTGGGCGGCACTCTGAAGTGTCACCTGTGGGGTGGACGCACCGCCTGGGACCTTCCCAACTGGGACTCCAGATTGCTGTTCAAGGGACTTCCCAGCTGCTGCTTGGATCTGGAAGTAGGTGTCGGCCCAACTTGGTGATGTATGCTCTGTTATATACTCTGTTAATATTCTTATTCCTTTCCTTTTAATGAGTGTAGGTTGAAATTTTAAATCACCTTCTACTAAAGGTTTGATTAAAACTGTTTATTTGTGTGAGACGAGTGGTTTATTTTGCCAGAGAATCCCACGAACCTTAAAACAGAAAGCAGGCTTTCGGCAAAACACCCTCGAGTGGTAGGACAGAGCTAATAGAAAGAAGTTTCATATGCATGAGTGGATAGGTGTTCTACCACAAGTCGTGTCTCTATCGAGTAAATGATGTTATAATAGTTAAAACCATGGGTCTAGCTGGGGTGTCTCCTGTGGTGAGGTTGCAAAGGGGATTCATTGTTTTGTTCAGAGTAGGGATCTGCATCCACAGAGGAGTGGGTAAAGAAGAGGTGGTACATATACCCGATGGAATATTACTCAGCCGTAAAAAGGAATGAAATCATGCCATCTGCAGCAACATGGATGGACCTAGAGATTCTCATACTAAGTGAAGTAAGTCAGAAAGAGAAAGACAAATAGCATATGATATCACTTACATGTGGAATCTAAAAAAATGATACAAATGAACTTATCTACAAAACAGAAACAGACTCACAGACATAGAGAACAGAATTGTCGTTGCCAAGGGGGAGAGGAGGTGGAGGAGGGAGGCAGTGGGAGTTTGGGATTAGCAGGTGCAAACTGTTATATATAGAATGGATGGACAACATGGTCCTACTGTAGAGCACAGGGAACTGTAGTCAATATTCTGTGATAAACCCTAATGGAAAAGAATATGAAAAAGAATATATTTATATGTATATGTATGTATAACTGAATCACTTTGCCCTACAGTAGTAATTAACACAACATTGTAAATCAACTATACTTCAATAAAATAAATTAAAGAAAAAAAAGAGTAGGGACCCAAGTGTATGGGAGGCGCCAGGCTACAGTGGCTGCAAAATGGCCATTGTAATTGGGGATAACTGGGGAGGGGGATAGATTTTGGTGATTGGAAAATGGGAAGTTCAGAAAAGAGAAGGGAAAGTGGAGAACGTACGGTCGTAGGAGAGATAAAGAGGCAAAAGAAAATCAAGTGTTCAGCCCACAGCCCTGCCCTGCAGTGCACGGAAGGGGATGGGGGCACCCTGAAGTCTCGCTGAGTGTAGCTGCGGATGTCCCGGCAGCCTCATGAGGCTGGGCCGGGAAAGAGCGTGAGAAATAAACTGCTGGTGCTCGGGAATCTTCCCGTCACCAACACCAAGGTGGCAGAATGACTTCTACTCAAATACACCAGCTACGGAAATCTCCTCCTGACCAAACATGGGACGTCTGTGTGTTTGCGGAGTCAGGGAAGGACTGAGGTTAAGACTGATCATGTTATCAAATAGGTTTAGTTGTATTATTTACGACTCACTTATTGCGTCATCCAAAATAGATTAAAAGTCTCTCACGGTCTATTTGGTCATTGTTTGCTATTGCTTCTCCACCACTCCGCCGGTGATTAATGTGGCTTCACGATCCTGGGAACATTAGGTGCTTCCTCTCTCCCGGGGCCCAGAACCACGTGCTTCTGTGACCGGGAGGGAACCCAGCGTCCACCTGCCCTCCAGGGTTTTCATGCTTGGATGCTGGTGGCCACCCTCACTGGGCCCTTGACCTGGAAGACCCTTAACCCAGGGGAGGACCCAGGTAGATTTGCCCTAAGGACCCGGCCCTGGTCCCCCTTCGACAAATGAGATATGACTCCTGTAGAATAAACAGCTAAAGAAAGCAAAGTTAAATAATCATGTAAGAGACAGGAACTCTCTCCATCTGCCAAAGAGATGAAAATCAAACAATCTGAAGATATTTTAACTTATCACCCCCCTTGATGGAGTATTTATTGTCATCTCAGCCAGCTCTAAACACTGGGGATACAGTGCTGATCTAAAGCAACTCAGCCTCTGCCCTCTTCGAGCTTACATTTTAAGAGAAAAACAATAAATAAGTGTATTTGTTTGCTAGGGCTGGCATAACAAAGTGTCACAGAGTGGGAGGCTTAAAGAACCGAAACTGATTGTCTCAGAATTCTGGACACCAAAAGTCAGAAATCAACGTATGGGCAGGGCTGGTTTCTCCTGAGGCCTCTCTCCTCAGCTTACAGGTGGCCATCCTCTCCCTGTGCCCTCTGTGTGTGTCAAATGTCCCCTCCTTATAAGGACACCAGTCATATTGGATTAGGGCCCAGCCTTGAGACCTGATTTTTAACCTAATCGTCTCTGTAAAGACCCTATCTCCATATACAATCACCTTCTGACCTCAACATATGAATTTGAGGGGAAAGTGGACACAGCCCATAAAGATGAGTAAATGTATTAATAATATATCGGATGATGATAAATACCAAGCAGAAAGTGAAACTGGGGAAGGAGATTAAAGTGCAATTTTAAATATGCTAGCAAGAGAAGATCTCTCCGATAAGGTGACTGGAAAAAAGAATAGGAACACACCATAGACTTGCAGAAGGACTAGCGATGCAAAGGCAGGAGGTGAGAGTACCCCTGCGGCTTTCAGGGAAGAGGGAGGACCCCGGTGGCCGAGCTGAGCTCCTGGAGTAGGTGACAGTCACGGGCTGCAGTCTGCCTGCACCAGCCAGCGAGAGCCCATCAGTAAGTGTTTTAGGAATTTTGTGTGCAACTTGACACGCCTCGGTAGCTGGGCTCCCCACCCCCCTACCTGGGGAACCAGGTGTAAAACATTCACAGCACAACTGTGGATAAGGCGAGCCTGGTGAGAGGTGATGCCAGAGAAAGGGCTGGAAGGAGGTGCCGAGGGCTGAAAAGCATGGCAAGGACGTGGACTTTTATTCTGCGTGAGATGAAGGATCTCTGGAAGGATATGAGGGGAAAGGGGACAGGACTGAGCTTTGGTTTGAAAAGGATGGCTCTGCAGCCATAGGGGAAACGGACTTCCGGTGGGCAAAGCTGGAAGCAGACAGACCAGCAAGGAGGCTGCTACCAAACGCAGGCGAGAGCTGAGGATGCCTTGGGTGAGCGGTGGAGAGAGGGAGGTGTGGAGAAGAGGCCTGACTCCAGGGGACATCTTTGGACCACAGGGGCACGGGCAGAAGATGCAAGATAGGGAGCAAGAGGAGCCGGGGTGACTTGGAGGCTTTAGTCTGGAGCTGCCAGCAGGAGCGTATGCGAGCCCTCTCGGGAGAAGAGCAGCTTCCTGGCGGTAACGGGAGGTGTGAGATGGGCGTTTGCATAAATACTCCCGAATTTTAGAAGAGAGGTCCGGATACACTCTATTTCAATCACAAGATGCATTGCCTTTAAATGCAGAATAAAACAATGGGACTTTTCATATAAATCAAGATCAGGACATGCTTTGGTGGTTGTGTTTGCAACCATCCATCACTAGAGGGCAGTATAAAGCAATATTTTCCTATTTGAAGCAAATCTGATAAAATGATAAAGATTATTAGGCTACAGGGCTTCCCTGGTGACGCAGTGGTTAAGAACTCGCCTGCCAATGCAGGGGTCACGGGTTTGAGCCCTGGTCCAGGAGGATCCCACATGCCGCGGAACAACTAAGCCCATGTGCCACAACTACTGAGCCTGCGCTCCAGAGCCTGCAAGCCACAACTACTGAAGCCCACGTGCCGCAACTACTGAAGCCCGCACTCCTAGAGCCCGTGCTCCGCAACAAGAGAAGCCACCACAATGAGAAGCCCACGCACCGCAACGACGAGTAGCCCCCGCTCGCCGTAACTAGAGAAAGCCAGCACGCAGCAACGGAGACCCAACACAGCCAAAAATAAATAAATAAAATAAATTTTAAAAAATTTAGGAAAAAAAAAGAATATTAGGCTACAGAGTCAGGTGTTCTAATGCAGACCAGCTTTTCCCATCAGAGGCTGTGTCAGGTGACCCTGGCACTCCCCATCATGGGGTCACTGATGTCCAGCCACCACAAGGAGGGAGATTTGAAAACCGACATGTTTAAAATAAGAGGAAAGGTCATTCTTTACTTGACTTAGACCCATTGTTTACTCACTGTATTTGCCTAAATGGTAAGCAAATAGTCCCTATTTCTTCGTGAGTTAATGTGCGTGTCTGTGAATGCTAAGGAGCTCAAGGCAAGCACAGTCCCTGTGTCCTTGACATGGGCGGGGCGAGGTCCTGGCATTACTGAGGCCCTAACTCACCTTTGGAGCTCTTCCCGCCTGGTTACAGGTTTCTGGAAAGGACAGAAGGGGCGGAGGAGAGGTGACCTTTTTTCCAGGAGAGCTGTCAGCTCAGAGGCCACATGGAGGGGATGAATACCAGGTCACATCACCAAAGGGGAGAGGGATGGGAGGGGGGGACAAGTTAGGGGTGTAGGATCAACAGATACAAGCTCCTAGGTATAAATAGATAAGCAACAAGGATTTATTGTACAGCACAGGGAATTACAGCCACTATCTTGCAATAACTTATAATGGAGTATAATCTGCAAAAATACTGAATCACTATGCTGTACACCTGAAATTATCACAATATTGTAAATCAACTATACTTCAATCAAAAAAAAGAAAGTTCAGCATGAATGAGGAAAGGAAGCAATGAAGGGAGGAAGTCTTACAATTACAGCGTGATTATCATGTGTGGGAGAACTAAAGGATGAGATTGATTTGCCCAGGATCCAGGGTGAGGGCCAATGTCCTGGAAGAGAGAAACCCTGAAAGGCAGGCCCTGTCACCTCCGGCTGCAAGCAGCAACCACAGTCATCACCACGCCCCCTGGTGCCCTGGGACCACCCTCGTGATGAAGGCGAAAGAGAATTGGTTCTCCCAGCCGTGCAGCCCAGACACTAGCACACCCCCTCGGTGACTTGGGAGGGATGTTTTCTCAGGGAACAAGGGAGAAAAACACACAGTGATGCCCTCCATCCAATCTGGGGGTCTCTGTGCCTGGGACCCAATGCCTGTGCTTATACAATGGTATTTAGTTATTCCTCATAGAAGATGCTAACAGCAAAAGATATATGCATTTTTATAGAGAGAAGATATGTCTCTTCATTTTTCTCAAATCCTTGAACGGTCCCAGCAATACTATTAGACAAACACAATGTTTGTTTGTTTGCTTTTTACAAACAATCAAAGACACTGACACTTCTGTTGTGCTCTGGAAGAAACAAAACTTTGTATGCTTGAATATTTTTTCTCAAGATAGAAAAAGGTACAGATTGCTGTAAGTAAAACATTTAAAAGGTGGTGAATGTGGTATCTATGTGCAGGCATATACAGCAGAATGGAAGGAGCAGAAAAGCATATTATTCATTGTTTTAGGGTTTACAGCTTGTGTAATAACAAACTAGTCTAATTGTTTAAAACGTTTTTCGTAGCAGAAAAATATATTCTCAAGTGAAATCTTGCCTGGAACCCCCATGTATGAATTCATAAAAGGTGATGCTGCTTGGACAGTACCAGGGAGGGGCCCGAGTCTCTTGTGTTCAGCTGGTTGTCACCCATCCCCCATCCCACCTGGCTATTGCTGAGGCTCCAGCTTGCAAACTTTTTTTTCCTTAGACACAACATGTATATTTTGGCTAAAAAACACATTTTCTTAATGCCTGCATAATTTTTTTAAATTCATGTTTAATCTTGAAAAATATACAGATTATTTCATAGTGCAAACCATCAGAGCCTGGGAGTAAATGAGAAGTCTTTCTGTTTCCATAAACAGACAGGGATGTCAAGAATTCTACTTCACAGCCGTGGCTCAGCCAACGTATCACAAGCTAGCACCTAAAAGCCACACCCAGCATTCCACTGAGATTCCTCATTTCAGTTTTGCATACCAGTCACTAAGGTTATAAATGAACAACCCATTCTTCTTTCCCAAATCTGTTCACTTCCTGCCAGCATCAGCCTGCCTGCCCTTCTATAGCCCCTCACAACGGGACTCAGCTGCCCCTAGCTGGGTTCATCCTACCACATCCCCATCAATCCTGAAACGTGGTCCCTATCAAGATGCTCCCTTGCCCAGACGTCTTCAGAGTACCTGCCTTCTCCAGGGTAGGGTCCAAACTCCTCTGTCCGTGGACCAGGCTGTCAGTCACATTGCCTGGCCACTCTGAGGTCTCACTAAGGGCCCTCCTGTTTATTTAGACACATCAGCCCAGGTGGAAGGTCAGCAATGTTTCAAAGCCAGAGAAAAAGAGGAGGGGTGTCCCCAGGCTGGGCTGGACCAAGAGAAGTGTTACCCAGTCATATGGGAATGCAGGAAGGAACATGGGTCCTGAAACTCTTCTCAAGGGTCCAAGGTCACTGAGGGCAAAAAAACACAGGGAACCAGCTCCAAGGGCAGACAATGGAAACTGAAGAAGGAGGCCAGAGAGGGGAAGGGAGAAGAGAGGCTTAGCACTGAGCCTGCACCTCAGAGCTGGTGTGGCAGGCTGGTACTAAGACTAGAAATGAGGAACCTAAGCAGGATTCAGCCACTATGGGGGAGAAACGGGTCCAGAAGGAAGGTGATGGAGCACGGGAAAGTGTCCATACAATGCAGTGCATTGCTGGAGCCTGCCTGGAGGGATCTGTTGAGAGGGACCGGGGTGCCCTCAGGCCCCAGAAAAATGTGAGCTGCTCCCACGACCCGGGGGACGTGGCTCTCTAATTGTCGCTCGGCTTCAGATCTTCCCCTGGTACCAAATTTCCATCAGCTTCCTCAGTGTCTAGACCCAATTAAAACCCTCCAGCCTGCATGGAACCACACCAAAGCAACCCTTCTAAGGGCAGAAACTTCCAGCATTCCACAAGCCAGAGATACATGACATATGAAATGCATCACATCAAAGAAGTTAAATTTTATCTCATCAGATGGGATGTTTGCAGAACCATCCCGGATCTAAGCTAGAGCACAGAACTCAGGGTTTATCAACCCAAACACAAGCACTCAGCTCCTGTGAGTATAGGTGTGGAGTAAACGGGGCCAAAGACTGAACCCTGGGGTCCCTCGTCAGAGAACCAGCAGTGAATCAAATGCCTGTGAGGAAATTAATGAAGAGGGGCCTGGAGAGCCGGGAGATGCGGGACTCGGTTCCGTAGACGGTGGGAGCAGAGCACGGGGCAAGAAGTGTCATCACTGTCCTATGGCCAGGGAGGTGAAGGGCACTGAGAATTGGAAACAAAAGCCCCAGGGCCACATGGCTTTCCAGTTTTTGTTTCACGTGTGAATTTTCAGTAGAACAGAGAGGGCTACGTGGCAGGGAGGGCTTGGAGAAGGGAAGGATGCACAGAGATAACTAGTCAGTGTCTGGGGACCACATGTTAAAGATGTCAAGCAACAACAGGAAGGCGCTCAGAGGATGGATGTCCAACAGCCAAGCATCGTCCTGGAAGAGAAAGAGTGTTACACCTGCACGGCAGTGCATGGCCAGCCACGTGTGAGCAGCCTCTCTGGGTTACCTTGCTATCAGAGTGTCTTCTCATTCTGGGTTTCATCCTCAGCTTTTCAAGTAGAAGCTCAATGTTTTCTGGGAGCCCAGCACCGATTTGATCAAGGACAATTTCAGATTCACTAAATTCTCAAGAGCCAGATGTAGAAATCAAGATACCCACTCATGCAGTTATGATGAGTGTGAATCATCAGGAAAGAGCAACTAAATCCACAATGAGATTCCTCTATAAACACATCAGGATGGTTGAAATTTAGAAGACTAACAGTACCATGTACGGGCGAGAATGTGGCTCTCTCAGATTCTGCTGGTGGGAAGGTAAATTGGTACAGCTTCTTGGAAAACTGTCAGCATCATAGCTGAACATATGCCGCCTCTGTGACCCAGCAGTTCTGTTCCCAGATGTAACACTGAGATAAATGCAAGCTCATGTCTCCCCAAACACATATCCTGGGCTGGGCACAGGAGCTTCATTCATAGTAGCCAAAAACTAAAGTCAAGTCAAATGTGAATCAAGCATAGACTAGATAAGCAAACTGTGGTGTATTCACACATCTGAATACTGCAGAGCAGTACAAAGAATGGCTGTTACTTACAACTCTGGATGAGACACACAACTCCACGGTTGAATCTCACAGCAGGAAGAAGCCACACACAAAGAATACATAGTGTTTCCTCTGGAATATTGATAGGGAAGGAACACGGAGAGATTTCCACAATTCTAGAAATGTATCTGTTCTGCATCTTGGCCTACAGTATGCTACCATAGGTACACACATTCACAAAAACTCACGAAGCTGTATATCTAAGAATTGTGCACTTGACAACACGCATGCCGCATAATAAAAATTAAAAGAAAAAAGAAAAGCACTTAATCAGATGGTAAGTAGAATTTGTAGAGTGAAAAAAAGATCTTATTAGATGAATGAGATGGATATTCTCTTTGGAAACAGAATAACAGAGCCCTGAAGAGATGAAGGTGAAAACTCTCTACCACATCAGAAGCTCCTTTTTGGAGAAGCTATTTCTGATCTAGTCTGATGTTCCCACTGCCCAGAAGGGTTTCTGGAACATAGCAGGCACTCAGTAAATATGTCGGTAATTAATAAACAGAATTAATAAACCAAAGCTGATAGAAAGGAGTAACTTAAAGGAATAGCACTTCGAGATTAAGACGTTAGTTGAAACCAATAGTCGAAACAGCAGCAAAATAGTGCCTTGGTAGCTGTCTCTCACTCTCCCCTTCTCTCTTTATATGTTTCTTTACATTTTTAATATTTTAATTTTATTGGAGTATAGTTGATTTACAATGCTGTGTTAGTTTCAGGTGTACAGCAAAGTGATTCAGTTATACATATACACATATTCATACTTTTTTAGATTCTTTTCTCATATAGGTTATCACAGAATATTGGGTAGAGTTCCCTGTGCTATACAGTAGGTCCTTCTTGGTTATCTATCTTATATATAGCAATATATGTATGTTCATAGCAAGCTCCTGATTTATCCCTCCCCCCTATTTTTTAATGACTCTACTCTTTGTGGTAGAATTGAGGCTCATACAATTTGTTTTAATTTTTATAAATCTGATACGTTTGGGAAACCTCGCAAACTGAGTTTTAATTCAATTAGGAAATTCCTGGACTTTTGCCAAAATTGGCAATTCCAAAATGAACACTGGTAAACTGAAACTTCCGTGCCTGATGGATAAAGGCTGCTTTGTCAAACGTCTCCACCTCAGTGAAACCTGCCTAACAGGTAAAGGGTGGAAACTTGGATGGCAAACACTTGCAAGTTGCCAGTTTCAGGCTGTTACAGAAAATGGTTATTGAAGCCAGTAGAGGTGGAACAGATTCCAACGTGAGCTTTCCCACATGCTGCTACTTGGGGGAAAAACATCTCATCCAATGACAGTGCAATCCAGTAGGCTGTGAAGTGTTGCTTTATGAACTGAACTACTGCCCTGCCATAGGCAAAAGCCATTTCTAAATTTTATCTTCATTTTTTATCTTCTTTGGCTTCGGATTCCAATTGTAAAAACGTGGGGAACACACTTATCCAGTCCACTCAGGAATAACAGGGACACCATCATACAAGGCAGAGAAGTAGGGTTACAGATGGGTCTTGTCTCACGGCACTAGCATGAGAGAAGCATGAGCATCCTTTAGTGGCTGCCTGAAGTGGACACACCCAGGCTCAGAGCAAATCTTTGCGCAGTGGATGCGTGCTCTCCACAGGAGCAGCGGGGCTAAGGACACCACCTCTAGTGCAAAGAGGACCCGCCTAGACTCAGGTAGCATCATGGCTCAGATGAGGGAGGTGGGTGGGCAGGTGTGTGGCCTCACCAGGTTTTTTCTCCACCCTACACTCATCTCAGTTCAGGGTCTTATGATCATCCTTTGAGTGGAAAGTTGTATGTGTGTGAACTCAGCACTGATTTGTTTCAGGAAATGATTCCTTAAACGATGAAGTATTTTGCTCCTGTTAGAAAGCTTCCATACAAAACAAACCAGAACCAGAAAAATGGAGTCAGAGGCAGTTGATGGTTCTGTGAGCAAAGGCCACGACGTTGACATGGCCCGAGGCCACCATTTCTCCTGGGATCTTGAGCCCACTGGTCAGGACCCTTGCCATCTCCACGTGGAGCTGGAGAAATCTGGCCAAATCTGACCTGTGGCATTCCTTTTCTAGACCCTATGAAGCGCACGCATGCTGCTTGTATTAACCCTTTCCACACAGGTGGGAGAGGCCCCAGACTCTGGCACATTCAGACGTGTCCAGTCCTGCAGGCAGTTTCGGCAGACACTTGGGTTCACCATTATGCGTTGTTTTTACTTGCTGAACCATCAGAATCTAATTTGCATGCTCTCAGGAGCATCTCACAAACAGCACCCTCTTTACTGCCCACTATTTCTGGTCTAGGCTGCCACTAACTTGCTAGGTGACCTCGGACAAGTCGATTTACCTTTTTTGGACCAAAGCTATGGAATCTATAAAATTTTAGCATATAGGCGAGATTTGGATACCATGTTTTCTGAGCTTACCTACAAACTGCAATCAGTGATTTCAAGAAGAAAGGAGCCTAAACCTTGTGCATTCAGGTACAGTGGAGCTGAGGTCTGCATGGAGACCCCTGGAATTGTGGCCAATCCTCTTCTTCAGACAATTCCCTGTGAGCGTTCGGCTCAGACACACCTCAGCTCAGGTACATTGCACATGAGGACATATATATCTTGCCCCACAAAGGTTCCTTAGAGCAGTTTGGCAATTCACAGTTTACAAAACTTACTGCTTCCTAACGGTTATATATGGAATTCATTAGTATTGATTTCCATTTCACAGACCGGGAGAAAAAGGAACCTCAGGAGTTGGAGTGATGTGCCCTAGTTTCTGTCTCTGATAATTACAAGCTGTGTGTCAAACCAGGAGATTTCAGACCTCCAGCCAGTGCTTTTGCCTGGTAATCAGAGTGCCTGTCCTTAAGTTCTAGTTGCCTGGGCACAATTTACAGGCGATGAAGCCCAATGCATTCAGGTACCAGTCTGCCTTAAATCGTATTAATGGTATGTACAGCAAACACCATTTAAACACCAAAAGATACGAATTGCAGCTTACTGTACCTTCCGCATGTGTAACACACAAGTGGGGCTGCCCTGTCCTCGGGAGAGGTTTGCTCCTGGACAAGGAATTCCTGCCCAGGTCTCCAAGCATCGCAAGTTTCCTGAAGGGAAAGGATGCCAGGGCAAACCTAACACCGGAGATCCCATCCATTCTTCCCCATGAATTGAAACCCAACGCCTGTCTCATCACCCACACCCCACGATCCTTTTCCTTATTTGGGAGGCGCTATCACAGCTCAGGCTGAAACGTGAGCACGTGGCCACTGGACAGGCTGTATTGTGTGTCATGGGAACATCAGATCCAGAAAGCGACCCTCGGTGCTGTATGCCCGCTGTTCTGTGGGCTCAATGGGAAACTCTGACGGGAGGCTGCCGACCTGGTGGAGTTTCAGGGTCCACGTTTGTGGTCATGGGAACAGGGAACGGGTGGTGTTGCAAAGCAGTTATAGCTGAATCATTCAAGAAGCACGAGAGGACATGTTTTTCTCTTTTTCCTTTTAACATCAATGTAAACCAACTGGTTAATTAATAACTACTTCCATCCAATCAAATCTATTCCTCTTTTCTTTGGAAATGTGCCTAAATGCACATGTGTAAGAGGAATGGAGTTTAATGACCAGAGAAGCCAGAGATCCTATGTCCCCTTATCTTCTCCAATTGCCTTCCACCAAAAGGAAGAGGGAGACAACTTATAAATGTGCCCATTCACAAATACGTGTCTAAAATAAAAACTGAATGTAAAGATTCGTGATGGAGCACACTTTTAGTGAAATAACTGGAAGAAACACACATTTTCTTAAGACTATACTTTGAAAAGAATATGCAATCACAAGACCCCACTGGTAACAACCGCAAGATATAACTTCTTATTCTGTAATGGGAAGTGATTGCCCACGTCAGGAATTAGTGGGGCTGAAGCGGGAAAATCTTCCAACGTCTGTAAAGAGCTGAGGACAGAAGCTGGGAAACGAGACAGAGGTCAGTGACTGTCACCTGTATGACTTTTTACCTTTTGCTTCCAAGTCAAAATATCTGCTTATATTTTCAGTTATTCATATTTCTTAGGAAAATATTATATTCACATAGTAATTCATGTATAGGAGAACAAAGAATACATATGTTCTAACCAAGTCTCTATTATAACTTTATTTTTCAAATTATGCTGCCCATCAAGAGTCTTTGCATCTGATTGACCAGCTATGTGAAGGAAGCCAAAATGTCTGTCTCTGATATATTTAGCATAAGACAAGGAATTTTTTGTGTCTTTTATTGCAGGTACCTTAATTTACCAACATAATCATCAGTATGAACAATACATGTAATCCCAGGGTGAGTCCCTGATAGTGATGTTTTTATTAGCCCATTTTACAGATGGGACCTGAAGCCACGTGAGTGCCTTGCTCAGGCATCCAGGTGATGGGAGCCTTTTATTCACACACACCACCTGCACACACGTGCCCCCGGCTGGGTACAGCCTCACCCTGGAAGTTACACTCAACTGTGCAATCGTTCTATCTAAGATTAATATTTTAGAGGAAAACTATTAATTTGGGGATTCTGCATCATTGACAAGTATCTCCAACTACAGTCACCTTCTCTGCCATGGAGCATGCACCCGTGTGAACGATGGAATGAATGAACTTCCAAATAATTGAACCAGAGATGGGAAAGGAATCCTGCTTGTTTCTTCAATGTGATCACTGGAAAATGTCTCTAAACTACACTCATCACCTTTGTTCCTTCACTGAGAAATGAAGAAGGCTGAATCTTCATTGATATGTTCAAGTAATTTTTAAATAACTTTAATTTTGTAAAAAAAAAAAAAGATACATAGGCATAATATAGATATCCAACAGGACAATAATTTTTAAAAGTTTAAAATCACCACAAATCTCGCTGTCAGAAGTAAACACTCTCAACATTAACTCTTTTAAATCTCTCCGTGTGTGTGTGTGTATACACACGTAGGTAGGTAGGTAAATATATATATAAAGTTACACAAATAGGATCATGCTGTCAACTATAAACTGACACTTTCCATCTACCTCTACAAGGATTAAATCCTGTGCTGCTACAGCTGCTGACTTTCAACACCCCCTGAAAGGAGGTCAGGGTGGAGAGCAGAAATGAGGCACTCTGTGCTCTGGGAAAAACTGGCAGAACACATCTTCAGCGAGTTAGATATTTTCTGGAGCTGATTTTATGAGCCCAATTCTTGCACCTCCTCATATCTAGAAAAGCACTAAAATGCTTCATGGTGACGACGGCTCCTCATGACTAGCAGTGACCTTCACGAGACTAGCAGAAACCTTCTGCAAAAAATATGTGCTTGATTGCATGTACTCCCCCTTCACCAAAATCACATGTTTACTGACCTTCTCCCCTGCCTCTTTGGAGCAGTTTCTCAGAGCTATCTGAGATGCTATCTCCCGGGCTATAGTCCTCATTTTACCCCAAATAAAACTTAACTCACAACTCTCACCTTCTACATTATTTTAAGGCGACAATGCTCTTCCAAGTTATTAGAGAGGCATAATAGATATAATATTATAATATAATATCATTAAAATAATTCAATGAAAGAATTCTGTATGCAAAAAGCCTTATTAAATGGCCAGGTATTGATCATATTTCAATGCTAACAGATTATTTCACCTTGGATTCTAATGGCATGTGCAAATTCTCTAATGGAAATCTATTGCTAAGGCCATAATAACATAATACAACCATTCCAATCTGCAGCTGCCTGTTTGAAGTTGGTTGGAAGTTATATGAGATATTAAAGATTTATCAAAGTGCAGATGTTAAACTAAAAAGGAATAACCTAATATTCTTTAAAAACATCCAAATAGCATAACTGACTAGTGTTAATGAGTTTAAAATACCAGCCTTTGCTGTTTATGAAAGGTCTACATCAGGCTCCAAGTATGCCTTGTTTCATTCGTACTGATATTTCATAGCAAGAAAGCTTTCTTTTAGAAGTAGAAGCAGCCTAAGTCCTACATGAAGCCTCCCGACTCCCTTTTCTAGTTTTTCTCTCCTTTTATTAAGAGTAGGAAAACTTTGTTTTTATTTTAATTAATTTCCACTCTTTTCAGTGGAGACTATATGGAGAGGGAACCTGGCACATTTTTTTTTTTTTTGCATTCTTCCAGCTCAGGAGGTCAGGAAGAGGGAGAGGGAGGGCTGGAGATTGCAAACTATGGAATTATTGCAAAATATGGAAATGCCAATTATGGACAGCTCCTTTGTCAACCTAATGACAGTTGGCACCTTTTTTGTATTTCCATCTAAATAGATCGAAACTTGGGGAATGGGCTTTACATGTGAAACAGATACAAGAGAACTGTGGGTTCTGAGCGCCTCAGGTGCACAGCGCAGGGACCACTGTTTTAGCCCCGGGGTTGGAGCCCCGCCTCCTCACTTGAGGCTCTTCTCCCTTGAGACAGTACTGATCCCCATCCCACCCGGTGAACGGCACCGAGGATGGTAACCAGCTTGCAGGTCTGGCATCCCCTGGACTATCAACACCTGTCAGATGGCAGGGCACCTGGAAACAAGTAGCTTTTGTAGGTGGGCCCTGCCCCACAGCTGCCATCCACATTCTGTCATTTCTCCCCACAGAAAGCAGGAGAGAAGAGGACGCTCAGATGTAATCATACAACCAGGCAAAGGGTTTCTTTTCAAGGTGAGAGGGCATCATCTCCATGGCCAGCAAGGGCAGGACACGTCACCAGATGGCGAGCCCAGGGCAGAGGCTTGGGGAGGAAGACCATCAGGAAGGTTTCTTTCTTCCACCTGGTTTACTGGAGCTTGACAGTCGCTCCCTCTGCCCTGTCAGTGGGAGTGGTGATGTTTATCATCAGGCGCTTTTGTACCAACTGGTTTCCAGATGACATCTGATAGCTCTGACCTCAGACGCTGCTGTTCAGTGAAGTACAGAAGAAGTCAGCTGCTGATTTGACTATTCTGTCAGACTCTGAGAAAACATTTATATTTTACACTGGCCCAAAAAGCTAATGATGCTTTGTTTTCCTGCTTCTGGATTGTTCCTCTCTACGAGTTTACATGGGTCAGCATTACACCTTCAGAGAACTGACAACAGAACCAAATCACACACGCACAAAGGCCTACGATCTTAGGGTATAATCTTCGGGCCATGTCAGACCACATTTCTGCCTTGCCAGAAAGATCAGAATTGATCTTCATTTCAAAAGTCTTTCTGGGGGAACCTCCATTCCCTACTTCAGCAACTTTTTTTTTTAATTTAATTTTATTTATTTTTTTATACAGCAGGTTCTTATTAGTCATCCATTTTATGCACGTCAGTGTATACATGTCAATCCCAGTCTCCCAATTCATCCCAGCACCCCCCACCCCCCACCGCTTTCCCCTCTTAGTGTCCATATGTTTGTTCTCTACATCTGTGTCTCTATTTCTGCCCTGCAAACTGGTTCATCTGTACCATTTTACTAGGTTCCACATATATGCATTAATATATGATATTTGATTTTCTCTTTCTGACTTACTTCACTCTGTATGACAGTCTCTAGATCCATCCACGTCTCTACAAATGACCCAATTTCGTTCCTTTTTATGGCTGAGTAATATTCCATTGTATATATGTACCACATCTTCTTTATCCATTCGTCTGTCGATGGGCATTTAGGTTGCTTCCATGACCTGGCTATTGTAAATAGTGCTGCAATGAACATTGGGGTGCATGTGTCTTTTGGAATTATGGTTTTCTCTGGGTATATGCCCAGTAGTGGGATTGCTGGGTCATATGGTAATTCTATTTTTAGTTTTTTAAGGAACCTCCATACTGTTCTCCATAGTGACTGTTTCAATTTACATTCCCACCAACAGTGCAAGAGGGTTCTCTTTTCTCCACACCCTCTCCAACGTTTGTTGTTTGTAGATTTTCTGATGATGCCCATTCAAACTGGTGTGAAGTGATACCTCATTGTAGTTTTGATTTGCATTTCTCTAATAATTAGTGATGTTGAGCAGCTTTTCATGTGCTTCTTGGCCATCTGTATGTCTTCTTTGGAGAAATGTCTATTTAGGTCTTCTGCCCATTTTTGGATTGGGTTGTTTGTTTTTTTAATATTGAGCTGCATGAGCTGTTTATATATTTTGGAGATTAATCCTTTGTCCATTGATTTGTTTGCAAATATTTTCTCCCATTCTAAGGGTTGTCTTTTCGTCTTGTTTGTAGTTTCCTTTGCTTTGCAAAAGCTTTTAAGTTTCATTATGTCCCATTTGTTTATTTTTGTTTTTATTTCCATTACTCTAGGAGGTAGATCAAAAAGGATCTTGCTGCGATTTATGTCAAAGAGTGTTCTTCCTATGTTTTCCTCTAAGAGTTTTATAGTCTCCAGTCTTACATTTAGGTCTCTAATCCATTATGAGTTTGTTTTTGTGTATGGTGTTAGGGAGTGTTCTAATTTCATTCTTTCACATGTAGCTGTCCCATTTTCCCAGCACCACTTATTGAAGAGACTGTCTTTCCTCCATTGTATATCCTTGCCTCCTTTGTCATAGATTAGTTGACCATAGGTGCATGGGTTTATCGCTGGGCTTTCTATCCTGTTCCATTGATCTATATTTCTGTTTTTGTGCCAGTACCATATTGTCTTGATTACTGTAGCTTTGTAGTATAGTCTGAAGTCAGGGAGTCTGATTCCTACAGCTCTGTTTTTTTCCCTCAAGACTGCTTTGGCTATTCAGGGTCTTTTGTATCTCCATATAAATTTTAAGACTTTTTGTTCTAGTTCTGTAAAAAATGCCACTGGTAATTTGATAGGGATTGCACTGAATCTGTACATTGCTTTGTGTAGTATAGACATTTTCACAATATTGATTCTTCCTAGCAAGTTTTACAGTTGGGAAATCAGTGAAAATTCTCCACTGTGTTCTGAGTCAAAGCTTTTCTGGTCTCTAAGCTAACCAAATCCAGTTGGTTAATGATTTTGGTGGTTTTCTCCTCATTCATAGGCTAAGAAGTGCTTTAGTCTAACCATTGGCTAAGAAGGATTTTTGAAAGGGTAAACTTTGTGCTCTGTGAATTAGAGCACAATAAAAAAGTACAGAAGAGGAACCCCCCCGTACACACACCTAATTAATACATATGAAAATATGTACTTATATAAATATGTAAGTATATAAAATCTCCTCTATACACACACACTACTTATTTACTTCCTTGTTTTCTAGTTTATTTGGCTTTCAAAGGAAATATAATGAATATAATAAAGATGGCCTCATAGCCACGGCAAGACTTTTTGTTCTCTTACATGTCATAACCCCCATCTGCAGCTCTCTCTACTTACCCTGCCTGAGTTCTGCATGTTCTGTATTTATAATTCACTTTTTATTTATATTGGCATTTACTTCCCATGACGCTAAAGAATTCACTGATTTATTTTGTTCGCTTCTGATATTTATCTTCCACGGTACTGTTATCCAAACAAACTTGAGTCTGCTTGCCTGCATGCAGTAAAGCCAAGACACTGACCCTGGGTTGTGGTGAAGGAAAGTGCAGGGTTCATTGCAGGCGCCCAGCAAAGAGTCCAGGGCAGCTAGTGCTTCAAAGGCCCAAGCTCCCTGATTAGTTTCAGGGAGGCATTTTAAAGGCCGGGTGAGGGAGGGAAGTAAGTGATCAGCTTGTGCACAATTCTCTGAGTGGTTGATGGTGGGGTAACAGGGCAGGGTCACAGGAGTTAACATTATCAGTCCTCAGTCTCTGGTAGGTCTAGGGCTACACCTTCGTGGTCATCAAGTAGTTGATTTCTTCCATTTGCTGGGGGTTCTAGTGTCTGTAAAAGAACTCAAAGATATTGTCATGTATATACCTTGAGGAGGAACCAGGACCCTGCTTTAATCACTGCATGATTGTTTCTCCTCTGTCTTTCCTTTGTTTCTACGTCCCCTCCCTTCCCTGATTAGCAACTGTTTGAATCTGCCCTTTGGAATTCAGGGAAGGTCTAGGAGGCCAAAGCCTTTTTCCTGCAAACAAAAAACAGTGGACACAGAAAGCCTCTTGCACCCAGGAGGGCCTCACGGGATCCTGCTCTGTGTCAGTATTATTGATACAAAATCGTGCCCTCGTGCTCAGTACCTCTTGGTTATGTAACCACTCACAAGAAGGGCAGCTCAGTCTGTACCCCTCCTGGACTAATCTTGAGAGGCATGCTGTCCTCTGTCAAGTCGCCACACCTTGCCCCATCCCCCTCCGTTCAGCCCCATCACGTCCCAAAGTCCGAGCACCTGGGCACAGCTGTGAAGAACCATCACGTCTGGGATGCTGGGCACACAGCACCAGCTCTCCTGGGCTCCCATCTTTGCTGTGCTCTGGTCTTTGTCCCAGTCAGTTGACAAACTGCCGAAGAACAGGTTGTATTTTGTACTTTCTTTATAGTTCTCTCTTTCTCTAAGACTCTCCTCTACCCATGGAATCTAATCAATGAACGTGGCCACAATTTGCCAAGGTCAGTTTAAATTGTAACCCTCTCTTCTGGGGCCCTGTTTGTCCCCGCCAGCTCTGTATCAGCTACACAGGTACAAAGCATGTTTTTCCATTCCATCTCACCCAGGTCATTGATAAAGATGTTAAACAATACTGGGCCCAGACCCAACCACGGAAGAACAGCTGTTCTGTGCTCCAGGCATCACTGATCCGTTGATAGCCACTCTGGGTACACTGCGACCAGTTGTACTGTGATGCTTGCAATGCATTTTTTTCCCTTGCGACCCGACATGGCTATCTGGAAAGAACTGCTTGTTCAAGGGACTTCAGAAGTGAGATCCAAGCACGAGTGTGATATAGGTCAATATTTAACGGAACATTCAATAATTTGCCACGTGAAAGAAAAGAGCGATAAGCTTTCATTCATGTGTCTTACACATAAGAGAAAATATGGCCATTACTTGCCCAGCAAGGGTGGAGTGCCAAACAGCCCAATCTTTCCTCTGCGCTATGAACAATCCCAGGCTTAGTCACCAGTTATTTGCGACATGCACATTGTGACTTTGAAGGCCAGGGCGGAACTGACAGCTTTCACTCACAGATCCTTCACTTTACAGCAGTTTTTGTAGTTGGTACTGCTCACCATCAAGCCGCTCATAATTCAAATTGCCTGGCTCAGTGGCATCTTTCCCATTTTAACTCCACCTTAAAATAACACCAGATGCCAACAGAACACAAGGCTCGGTGGAGAGAGTTAGGTCCTGGGAGTAAGGATCGTCTAAACAATGTCAGCCAGAGTTTGACTTTTACTTTATGATTGACTCTGAGTCGCATAGTGGGATGAGCTCTGCCCGTGGTAGATTCACCCTTTCTTGGAGACGTCCAGTGCCGAGAAGGCTCACACACTCCCCAGGAGCCCTCCCCATGGAAAAGCCCATCAGCAGTGCCACCTCCTTCACCCAGAGCTGCCTAGTTGGCCAGGCGTGGGCTCAGGTCCCAACAGCATCCCTGCTAACCGTGTGAACTCCAACAGTGTTTCAACACCCCGGTTTTCTCATCTGTAAAAAGCGAGTAAATCATTACTTCCTGGAATGGAGTTGAGGATCTTGAGTAAAGTTAATATGATTTCAAAAATGCTTAGAATGTCATCTGTCACGTATTCATCAGTCAGCTTAAAAATTCCAGAAGTGTGTGGTATTCTTGTGAAAAATGCCTTCATCTAGTTAGGAGAAAACATCAGACAAACCTGAACTGAGAAACATTCTACCAAAAAAAAATTATAATGATACTGAAGAGCTGCCCCATTGGAGGGGACTACAGTGACAGATGCGGTGTGGGAAGCGGATTGGCTCCTGTGATAGGAAAAGGGCATCAGTGGAAGAATGGTAAATTTCAACAGAAGTCTGCAGTTGAGTTGATAGAGTGCGCCAGTGTCAGTTTCCCGGTTTTGATCATGGTGCCATTTTTATATTACATGTTAACCACACAAAACTCTCTGTGCTGTTTTTGTTTTGTTCCTCTACGTTTTAAAGTATTTGAAAACATTTCAAAATGTTATTTTTCAATGTAAAATAATCTTAAAGTTCTAATCAGTTTTTGTAATCTGCATTTATTTTTTAGTGTAACTTATTCACCCTTATTGTTCTTGAGACCTCCTTTTACATTTTCATCATTTTAAACACAAACATTTTTAGAGAGGGCTGCATGGGAGAGGAGGCCTGAGTGCTGAGCTCGTTTTGCCCAGAGCAGGTCACCGTGGCCCGGGCGGGCAAGAATGACTCCGGCGCCTATGGAGTTAGCTGAGCGCAAAAGGGAGGCTGGCCAGGGTGTCCAGGGTTCAGAGGACACGCGGCCTGGAGCGGAGAGCCTGCTACTTTTTAACTGCAGACACTGGGCTTGCTTTCCCGTCCCAGCCCCCCTCCCCCCCACTTCTGATTGGCCACGTGAGTTACACCGAGCATCCTATACCTGCAAGTGTCAGAACAGGGAGACCAGGTAGATGGAGACGAGGCAGCACCGAGGCATCAGGTGGGTCATCGGGGGATGGAGGTGGGGCGGCCAGCCCGCTTTGCTCGCATCTCTTCACTCACTCCCCGCCTCGGGCTGCGTTCCCCCTCTTCCACCTCATCCCTGGCTCTGGAGAGGTGGCTTTTTAGCTCCATCATCTTGGGCACCTCGATTCTACTTCTCTGCCAATTCCTTGGCCTCACAATTCCATTTTCCAGAGGTTTACACAACTTGGGCTTTTTTCCTCTAGAAACCAGCTTCCGGAACCTACTCTTGGCTCCACTGGTGGGTCCTGGGCGTCTGATATGCTGGGTGGCTCACCCACTGCCCCGGCTCCTGCCCCCCCGCCCCTGCCACTGTCCTCCTTGGGGCAGCCCCGCCCCCTTCACAGCCCTCCAGAGCCCAGCTCTGCCAGAGCATCTTCCATTTCTTAGGGAGGCCAGACAGAAGCTTACTTTCTTTCTGTCCTCTGTGGCAAAATTAAAAAGGAACTTGTAGATTTGTCCTACAACGCAGCGTGGACTCCTAAGGTTGCATTTAGCTCCAGATCTAAAATCCGTTGTGAATGTGTGCCTCAGTGTGAGACTAGCCATTGGTCAAGAAATGATCCAGTCAAGATGCCCCAGGCTGTTTTGGGGCCTGTAGCCCTAAGTGACCATTAGAATTCCTAAAAAGGGCTTTCTTTGCGTTAGGGCAGCAGGATGTGGATACTTTCCTTTGTCTCCCCTTGCTTTCCACAGTCCCTGACATGTAATGGCATTTGTGGTACATTTTTACTGAATGAGCAGAGAAGATGCCAGAAAAGAGCTCCTGAATGTATTGTTTGAGCCCGTGGCCAGGCAGCACAAATGTGCTGGTTCCTACAAAAGGCAGTGAACATGGGACGTCTCTGGCCGATTAAGTCAGGTATAAAGCCTGGGGCTTCTGCAAAGAAAATGTGAAGGAGTACCAGAGCAGGACACAGATTTCAGGAATTCCAGAAGGAGGCTGTGGTAAAAGCCAATCGAGTCTCCTGAGTTGGAGTGGAAACATTTTCCCCCAAGTATCCTCTTGCTTAGCTCCGTCCATCAGAGACGGCTGGGACAATCACAGGGCAGAGAACGTGGCCATCGTTTCTATGTCCCTGCCCCAGAATCACCCCCGGACCTCAAGCTTACAGGCCCCCTCCATTGGCAGGTTGGAGTTAGGGTTAGGGTTGGACGCTTCCACTTCTGTCTCTCCAGCCTCCACATTGCCACTAAGGTCCACTCAGAGCCACTGGAGTGGAGGTCACTGTCAGCCTGGGGCTCCCCACAGATGTGCTTACTCCATGCACAGTTTCTGAGCTCCGACTTCTAGAGCCACTTGGGATAAACCCTCTGCAGAACAAGGCCCAAGTTCTTAGAGGCAACAACAGGCATCCCGCAGAAAAGCAGGCATACCCCCTCAGTTTACGTCCGAAGCATTTCACGTCTCTCCTCCTTAAAGCACTTTCTCTGTGTTCCCATGGAAACACTGAGAGGTCAGTGGCGATGCCTCCATCCTCTTAATTCAAAACCTTCATTCTGGTGTCTCCAGACCTGACCGCCTCCAAATGTCTTCCCTATCTCCCGGGGAAGACCAGGGATGCAGGGGATCTGAAGGCATGTGTAGGGTGGCCTTCCCTCTGGGCCCCGTGCTTGCACAGCCGCCCTCAGCTAGACTTCGATGGGACATAGGGAGTGTACCAACATCCCACAGGGCTGAGGGCTGAGGTACAGGGCACACCAAAAGGCCGTGTGTCTGTAGTAAGGACACAGCCAGGGGGAGACCTAAACGGACACTTCAGCCATGAGCATCACCCACAAAGCATCCTCCTGAGACCAAGAGAAGGGCACGTCATGTAAGCCTCCGCAAAGAGACCTGCCAAGTGTTTCCTCGAGGGACGCATGGGTTGATGCTGCCTAGCTCGCTGCCATCCTTCTGGAGACACAGATAGGCAGGTGATCCCCAGATATCACAGGGAGAGCAGCTGGGAAGGGGCAGCCCATGGAGCGAGCCCCTGGGAACAGGCACTGCTGGGAACGGGCACACGTGGTCCTGAGTTGAGGTTGAGCCCCAGCCGCGCAGGGTGACAGGAGCAGAGGGGTGGCAAGGTGTGGCAGGCTGGCTGAGACCCTCCAGGGAATGAGGCGGGCCGCGTGTGAGCTAAACCAGACCACCAAGTTGCTGTCTTCCCTGGGCGCCAAGGCGCAGGAACTTGGTTCTCATTTTTCCTTAAATTTTCCTTAAATTCATGTGGAAACTGTGACCATGTCAGGATTCGAAAATGCTGGCAGGCATCTCACACCCACCCTGGGGCCCCTTGCCCACGTCGCATTTTGTGTGCAGTACGTGGACCCCATCCTTATTTATCCACCAGGAGGCTGAGGCTCAGGACCACTAAGACACTCACCCGGATAGAGCCCCAGGCCTGTCTGTTCTCAGTCCAGTAAACAAGAAAAGCAGAGCCTGAGAATATGTTAAGCAAAGTACACATGAAACTTCAAAAGTGAGTATGAGATTTGGTGCCAACTCAGAGATAAGGGCAGGAAATCTTTGAGCTCTCAGGAGTTGTGAGGGCCCGGGAAGGCTGTCTGGACTTTGCTAAGAATCTCCTTTTTCTTTCCTTGCTAACAGCAGATTTTCTTTTAGAAGTAGTTTAAAGCTACATTTATAATTAGCTGGATATCAGCCCTTTAAAGGGGATCGTTGCTCAAGTGAGTCTCAGAACCTGAAGGAAGGGGTGGATGGCATGTTTGCTCAGTGCCTGGCTCCCTGGGTGCTCTTTCACCGGGGCCACGTGATTTCCCTTGACGTATGCGTGGTCACAGGAACCTCTAAAGGCGAACACTTTTGTCTACAGCATTCTGCTGTCTCAGAGATTAAAACCAGCAGCTTGGGATATTTTCAGCTTACAGGTGGGTTTGGTTTAGTCCACAGAATGTTTTCTTAAACAGCTTTACTGGAGGGTAATTGACACACAAACCGCATGTGTCTCAAATGCACACTTTGACAAGTTTTGATGTATATATACACCCATGAAACCATTACTGTGACCAAGATGCGGATCGAGCCCATCACCCCTAAAGGTTTCCTCCGGCCCCTTCCCCTTTACCTCTCCCACCTCACCTGCTATGTCCAGGCTACCACTCTTCTTTCTATCAGTACAGATTAATTTGCATTTTCTAGATTTCTATGTAAATGGGTTCATTCGATGTGTGCTGGTTTTTTTGCGGGGGGGGGGTTCTGTCTTCCTTCACACAGCATAATTATTTTGAGAGCTTTTTCCATGTTGCATATATAAATGGTAAATTCCTTCTTATTGATAAGTAGTATTCCATTGTGTGAATATACTGTAATCTGTTTTTCCATTTATCTGTGGTGCACTTGGGTTGTTTCCAGGTTGGGGCTATTACACATAAGGCAGTTTTGTTTTGTTTTTTAACATCCTTATTGGAGTATAATTGCTTTACAATGGTGTGTTAGTTTCTGCTGTATAACAAAGTGAATCAGCTATATATATACATATACATATATCCCCATATCTCCTCCCTCTTGCGTCTCCCTCCCACCCTCCCTATCTCACCCCTCTAGGTGGTCACAAAGGACTGAGCTGATCTCCCTGTGCTATGCAGCTGCTTCCCACTACCTATCTATTTTACATTTGGTAGTGTATATATGTCCATGCCTCTCTCTCACTTCGTCCCAGCTGACCCTTCCCACTCCCCGAATCCTCAAGTCCATTCTCTACGTCTGCATCTTTATTCCTGTCCTGCCCCTAAGTTTTTCAGAACCTTTTTAAAAATTCTTTTTAGATTCCATATATATGTGTTAGCATACGGTATTTGTTTTTCTGTTTCTGACTTACTTCACTCTGTACGACAGACTCTAGGTCCATCCACTTCACTACAAATAACTCAATTTCGTTTCTTTTCATGCCTGAGTAATATTCCATTGTATATATGTGCCACATCTTCTTTATCCATTCATCTGTCATTGGACACTTAGGTTGCTTCCATGTCCTGGTTATTGTAAATAGAGCTGCAATGAACATTGTGGCACATATGGTCACCTTATCTTTGTTAAAGGAGGCAAGATTATACACTGGGGAAAAGACAGCCTCTTCAATAAGTTGTGCTGGGAAAACTGGATAGCTGCATGTAAAAGAATGAAATTAGAACGCTCCCTAACACCATACACAAAAATAAACTTAAAATGGATTAAAGACCTAAATGTAAGGCCAGACACTAGAAAACTCTTAGAGGAAAACATAGGCAGAACACTCCATGACATAAATCACAGCAAGATCCTTTTTGACCCACCTCCTAGAGAAATGGAAATAAAAACAAAAATAAACAAATGGGACCTAATGAAACTTAAAAGCTTTTGCACAGCAAAGGAAAACATAAACAAGATGAAAAGACAAGCCTCAGAATGGGAGAAAATATTTGCAAATGAAGCAACTGACAAAGGATTAATCTCCAAAATTTACAAGCAGCTCATGCAGCTCAATATCAAAAAAACAAATAACCCAATCCAAAAGTGGGCAGAAGACCTAAATAGACATTTCTCCAAAGAAGATATACAGATAGCCAGCAAACACATGAAAGGATGCTCAACATCACTAATCATTAGAGAAAGGAAAATCAAACCTGCAATGAGGTATCACCTCACACCAGTCAGAATGGCCATCATCAAAAAGTCTACAAACAATAAATGCTGGAGAGGGTGTGGAGAAAAGGGACCCCTCTTTCACTGTTGGTGGGCATGTAAATTGATACAGCCACTGTGGAGAACAGTATGGAGGTTCCTTAAAAACCTAAAAATAGAACTACCATACGACCCAGTAATCCCACTACTGGGCATATACCCTGAGAAAACCATAAGGCAGTTTTAAACACTGGTCTGTAAGTCTTTGTGTTGGCATATGCTTTTATTTCTCTTGGGTAAATACCTAGGTGTGGAAAGCCTGGATCATACAGATCTTTAACTTATAAGTAACTTCCAAACTACCGTTCTGGTAACTGTATCATTTTACATTCCCACAGGAAGTGGATGAAAGTACTAGTTTCTCCACATCCTTCCCAATACTTGGTATGGTCAGTCTGTCTAAGCTTTGCTGTTCTAATAATAGGAGTGTAATGACATTTCATGGTGGTTTTAATTTGTATTGTGGTTCTAATGACTAACATGGATTCTGAGCATCTTTTCATTGCTTATTGTCAATCCATGTATCTTCTTTTGTGAAATGTCTATTCGAATCTTTTGACTATATTTTAATGGGGTTGTTTATTTCGCCTATTAATGTGTTTTGATATACATATATATAAAATATACTGCATACCAGCTTTTTTTTTTTTATCAGATATGTCCATTGCCAGTATTTTGTCCCAGTCTGCAGCGTGTCATTTCATTCTCCAATGTCTTTGAATAAGCAGAAGTTTTTTAAAAAGTCCAATTTATATATTTTTCTTTTATGGATTGTGCTTTTGGTGTCATATCTACAAAATCTTTGTCTAACTCAAGGTCGTAAAGATTTTTTTCTATGTATTCTTTCAGAAGTTATGATTTTGGGCCTATGATCTCCTTTGAGTTAACTTTTATATATTGCACACGTTTGAATCAAAGTCAACCCTTTTGCATATGCATATCCACTTGCTCTAGCACATGTGTTGAAAAATCTATCCTTTCTGTACTGAATTGCCCAGTTGTTGAAAATCAGTCATCCATATATGTGTGGGTATATTTCTGAGTTCTCTATTGTGTTCTATTGGTTGGTTTGTCTAGCTTTATACTAATGCAAATGTTTTAGCAGTGTGTCAGCTAGAATGTCTTGATGAAATCATATAGAGTTAGTTCTTCAACTTTGTTCTTATTTTTCAAAGGTTTTTTTGGGTATACTGGGTTCTGGACATTTCCATATGAATTTTAGAATTGGCTTGTCAAATTCTACAAGAAAGCCACTGGAATTTTCATTGGGATTTCACTGAACTTATAGATCAGTTTGGGGAAAATTGACATCTTAAAATCCTAGCCTTCTGATCTCTAACCATGGGATGTATAGCTCTCCATTTATTTAGTTCTTCCTTAAGTTCTCTAACTTTTTTTCGATTTCAGTGTTCAGGTCTTGTACCTCTTTTGTCAGATTTCTTTCTAAATATTTCTTATTTTATGCTATTTTAAATGATATTGTTTTACTACTTTCAATTTTTTATATTGTTTGTTGCTAGAATATAGAAAGACATTTAATTTTTATATTAATCTTGTATCCTGCAACCTTGCTAAGACCACTTGACTAGTGGCTTTTCTTACCTAGAGTCCATCAGATTTTTTTAACATAATCATGTCTATGAATAAAGACAGTTTTCTTTTTTCCTTTTCAATCTGGATAGCTTTTTTTTCCTTTTCTGCCTTATTAGAGTGTTATAGTCTCTAGTACGTGATTGCATGGAGAAGGATAGAGCAAATGTTCTTGCTTCGCTCATGATTCTAGGAGGAAAGTATTCATTCTTTCATGATTAAGTGTAATGTCACTGCATGTTTTTCACAGAGGCCTTTTATCAGTTAAGTTCTCATCTATTCCTCATTTACTGAGTAGCTTTTTTTTTTTTTTAATCTCTAAATGAATGGATGTTTGAATGTGACCACATGCTGTACTAATTGAGATGATCATATGGTTTTTATTTTTTATTTTATTAATACAGTGAAATACACTGATTGATTTTTTAAAAATTAAACCAACTTTTCATTCCTAGGACAAATCTCTTTGGTAGCTCTGTTTTATCATGTTGCATAGTTTTTTACATATTATTGAATTCAACTTGCTAAAATTTGGCTATGACTTTTTACATCTATGTTCATGAAGGGTAATGGTTGTAGTTTTCTTTCTTTCTTTCTGTTAAATTCCCTTGTAATATCTTTCTCTAGTTTTGGTATTAGGCTCATGCTGGCCTCAGTGAATGAGTTTGGAAATATTTTCTCCTCTTCAATTTTCCAGAGGAGTTACTGCAGAATTGATATTATTTCTTTCTTAAATGTTTTCTGAAACTCTCCAGTGAAACCATCTGGGCCTGGAATTTTCTTTGTGGGAAAATTTTTAGCTACAAATTGAATGTCTTTCATAGACAGAGTTTTAGGCTATTTCTTTCTGAATGTGCTTTGGCAATTTGTGTCTTTCCTGAAATTTGCCCACTTTATCTAAGTTGTCAATTCTATTAGGGTAAAGTTGTCCTTAGTGTTTATCTCTTAATATCTGCAGAATCTGTAGTGATGTGACCTCTCTCACTCCTGATATCAATAATTTGTATCTTTTCTTTTTTTTTTTTTTCCTGATTGGTCTGTCTAGAGGTTGCCAATTTTATTGAACTCAGAGAACCAGCATTTGATCTCATTGATTTTTCTCTAGTTTTGTGGGTGTTCTCTTTTGTTAATTTCTACTTTGACCTTTATTATTTCAACTGCTTAGTTTACATTTAATTTGATTTCCTTTTCCTAGTTTCTCAAGGTGGAAACTGAGGTCACTGTTTTGAGACTTTGTTTCTTATCTGACCCAGGTCTTTGCTGCTTTTGTCCTGAAGACTGATTTAACAGCACCCTACAGAATCTATACAGTGTATCTTTATTCTCATTCAATTCAAAACAGTTTCTCATTTCCCTTTTGGCTTATTTAGATGTGTGGCATTTCGCTTCCAAAATTTGGGGTTTCCCAGATGCTGACTTTGTCATTGATTTCCAATTGCCTTCTATGCACTCAGAGAATATACTTTGTATGATTGAAAGCTTTTATGTCTTTTGAGACTTCTTTTATGATCCAGACTATTTTTCATCTTGATAAATATCTCATGTCCACTTGGAAAGAATGTGATCCTACTGTTTTGGGGGAGAGTCCTGTCTTTGACTTGTGATGAGAAGGATAAAGTAGCACATTTTTATCCCCTCCTGGGTGAAAACTGGCCATCTATCATCTGCTGTATTTGCCCTGCCAATGTGTTTGGTATAGTCCAGACAGCGCTTTAAAATATCTAAATCATTTTCATATTTAAAAATTAGAGTGGATTCTCTGCCAAAATTCTAGCTCCTGGGATTCCAACCCCGAGCCACCATGTTAGCAGAATCCCCTGTCTGGCATATCCAATCCCAATGAAAAGCAAAAGGGAAAAGTGGAGGCCAAGTTTATAATATAATGGGCCTTGCGTGTTACGCACGATGTTTAGACTTGGCATTTTTTAGGCATTGAAGAGTAGTAAGGGAGAGTGATGCTGGTCGGTAACTTGAGGTAGGACATGTGTCTGGTCAGATCATTCGAAGGGAGGTAGAGAGGTTATTGGAGAAATTTTGAGTCCTAAAGCCTTGGTCTGAACATCACGAAACGGCTGGGTCATTTTCTGGCCTGGCTCATGGAAGGAGTGGGGGACACATCATGTCAGCTGCCTCTTAGGTGTTAGACAGGTCTGGCAGGTTAAACTGGGCTGATTCCCAATGGCCTCTGGGTTTTTTATTTGCCTCTAAAAGCATCATTCCTCTGTTTATTCTTATCAACTAGAGTGCTAAGTGAACAAAGCGATGAAGAAAGAATAAAGATTAAATTCCAAATTTAGGGACTGACTACACTGACGCTCATCTCTCAACTTATAGGACCAAGAAGCACAAGTGGACCACCTCCAGAAAGGTTCACAATTGATCACTCGCTGCTGGGAGGTTAGGATTTTCCCAGTTATTGGCTCTCTTTTCTTTATATAGTAACCACCATGAAATATGCCAATGTATTTCCTAAACATATACTCTGAGATGACAAACATTTAAACATACATGTTGTGTGTATGTGTGTGCTTTGGGAGTGGTTCCAGACCAGTCATTTAGAGTCCCCACAGCCAGTAGTTTTGTTCTTAGCCACTTAGAGCCTAGATTACAGACAGAGAGGCCATTTCTCCATCTGGGAAATGTGCTTGCATTCCTCCTGGTTCTAGAACTGAAGACATTGCCTAGGGAGATGTCCTTGCAATCCCTTAAAACTATAGAGCAGTTATATTTTGGAAAGGGGTAATCCATCTCTCATTCTTCTTTCAACTCAACTACATACACTCTTGTGCAATACACACACACACACACACACACACACTCCCTGCCAGAAACTGCACTGATCCAAAAGGTCCAACACTCCTTTGATGAGTAGAGAAGTCATGAGTTTTTCTTCTTTTCTGAAGCATCTGCTGATTTACACGTGCTGGTTAGCTATGTCCTAGCTAGCCACTTCCAGTGAAAATTATGTCATAGAAGGAAATAGAAAAATAGGACAACCATAGTTTCTTTTCCATTGGGTCCTTCCTTACTCGTTTATTGGTAGAAAGTGTGTGTGTCAGGAAGCAAAATAAAAACAGCAGCATTAGTTTTGTTCAACATTTCCACGGCTCTCATATGAAAGAAATACATATGCATGTACAGTTATGGAATACAGATTGTGCCACTGGACCTGCATATGAGCTAAGTTCTCCTATACTCCCGTTTAAAACTGGCATTGCACAATATAAAGATGAATGGTCAGATCTGTGCTAATGATTTTAAATTTATCGTTTTTCTTTACTTAGAATGACAGTAAATAACAAGTGAAAAACACCATGACATGTTGAGAAAGAGATCCCAGAAAAGGAAAGAGTTTTCAATTTTCGTAACTTTAAGCACATTTTCCCCTGGATTTTATACAAAAGGCCCGGCACTCTGATTTTCCACTGGGCGGCATGCTGCTGGCCCCTGGGGGCGGGGTGATGCTTTCTGGTGTAAGTCACCGTGTTCTCACTCTCACTGCCTCTCTGCTCAGGTTTTGGTGCCTTGTGGCCCAGCTTTCTCCCATCACCCCGGGTGAAGTTCATCAGACCAGGAGGCCCCCAAGCTGCTTGCACGCATCTCTACCAGTGTCAGGGCAGTAGGTCGCCCAGCTTGGTGTGGCCAAGCACGCCAGGCTGCCTCGACCCCGAGTGGGTGTGTGGTTTTCTCCTCTTTAGAGAAAGAATGACTGTAGCAATGTTGGCGGTGGCACAGAGCTCCTCAGAGCCAGGTCCCCTCACTCCACGCAGAGTCACTTGGCGCTTTCATTCATTACGCAAATGTGGGACAAGCTGGTCCCTTCGCACCCGGAAGGATGACCACAGTGGAGCGGCTGTTCTTCCTGTGTCTTCAATCCCTCATCTTGCCGTGGTTGGAATGGAGCTGAGGATGAGTGGAGCCCCTTTGCCCTAGAATCCAGGACTCCACGCAGTACCCCCCCATGCGCTGGGGTCTGGGACGTGCCTGAGAAGAGGCCCTGAAGGTTACTAGAAAGAGCTGCAACCTGGGAAGTGCAAATGCCAACATTGTGATCAAGCATCTTTCAGAGAATCCTTGCAGCCCAGCGGGAATCAGCCTGGATCAGAGGCCCGCATCCATGTGCCGCAGAGCCCCCCAACGTGTACAGGCTGGCAGCAACCAATCACGGCACGGGTGGGCGCCAGCTTTCTTTGAGGTTGATGCTAAGAGAGCACTGATCACCCACCCTTGTTTACCCCAAGGGATTCCTGGACGATTCAACAGAGGTGGGGGCCTGAAGATGGAGAAGGTTGACTTACTGCCACAGAGGCATGTGATGCTCAAGTGATGGATAGGAAAAAAATGAAAGTAAGGTGTACAGAGTAGGAAACATTCCAGAGGTGACCTGTAGGTGAGAGATTCGTTAACTCAGACAAATTTCTATTTCTGCACGATTTCAGCCTGTTTGTGTTGGCATCTGGCCTCTCTGAGAGCCCTCTCCCCATCTTTGCTTTTCTTTCAAGGAGTAAAACAAAAGAAAAAATGGGATTGTCAAATGGAACACAGTAGCCCTGCAGCATTCACTGGTCTGATACTCCATTCTGCCTTTTCATCTTAAAAAAGCCCAGAGGTGTGATTCCGCTGTGCACAAGTGAGAAGCACACAAGAGAATCCCCTGGCAGACAAGGATGCCCCGAGGCTGCTGCACATCAGTTGAGCTATGGTGTTTCTGACTCAGTAGGCAGTAGGCAGCTGCTCTTGGGAGTAATGAAAGTTTGATTCATATCTGTTTGTGTGTGAAAAATTGCCAGTTAAATAGTGAACTTCTGTTGTGAAGACAGGCACAGGAAGCAGAGGCCCCTCCCCTGAAATGTCATTCTATAGAAAGCCAGAACCCTGTGCCAACATCTTCATCATTATGAATCTCAAGATTTGTTATTTAATTGAGGTTTCTTTTTTTTTTTTTGATACAAATAATGATAGCAAACTTTATTGAGTGCTTATTTATGGGTGAGGCAATCTTTTTTTGTTCTTTTCTATTTTTTTTTAAATTGAAGTATAGTTGATTTACAATGTCGTGTTAGTTTCAGGGGTACAGCAGAGTGATTCATATATATATATATGGATAGATATAGATATATATAGATATATTCCTTTTCAGATTCTTTTCCCTTATAGATAGGTTCTTATAAAATATTTAGTAGAGTTCCCTGTGCTCTACAGTAGGTCCTTGTTGGTTATCTATTTTATATATAGTAGTGTGTATATGTAACTGAAGTTTCTTAAGCTACAATAGCCTGAAAACAAAAATAGTGTCCAACTAGCAACCAACATTGAACTACCTAAATATGTAAAGCAGAGACTATCAGAACTAAAAGGAGAAATAAACAGTCAAAGGGCAGTCAGAGGGTCCAAACTTTGAGTTATTAGACGAATAGTTTCTGAGCATGTATCATACAGCATGGTGACTATAGTTAATGATACTAAACTGTATATCTGAAAATTACTGAGAGAGTAGATCTCAAAAATTCTCATCACAGGGACAAAAAATTGTAACAATATGAGGTAATGTTAACTAACCTCACTGTGGTAATTATTTTGCAACATTTACATACATCAAGTCATTGCATTGTACACCTTAAACTTACACAACATTGTGTATCAATTATACCTCAATGAAGCTGGAAAGAAACAATGCCCAAGTATAGTAGCAAGTGAAAATGTTCCTGCCTGTATCCCATGACCCCTAAAAAACTCCAAGCCGTCTACAGCTCTGGAGCTCACCTAAGAGTGCTCTTGTACTGTACAGATCGGTACCTCTGCACATGTGGTGCCCCCGCCCTGGTCCCGCTCCTGCAGCTCTGTCCCTCCTCAGTGCTGCTGCGACAGTCACCCTGCTGCTGGGCCTTCCTTGACCGTAAAGTGCTATGGCTTGGACACTGCTGCCTCTTAGACCTGCTAGAGTCACAGGCGACCCGAGGTCTGGACCCAGTCACAGTCTGGATCCTGACACTGGGTGAGGCTTAGAGCCCCTCCCCCCGACGATGACAGAGCTGACCCTCCTTGGTCACTCCTGTGCTTCCTCCTCTCCACCCTCAGGATGAGCCCCTGCGAGGAGGCCCCTCAGCTCCTCATCAGCTGTGATCCCCGGTGGCTACCCCCGTCCATCCTCGTATCCAGACTGGCCCGCTGCTGGAGGTAAACACAGTGCAGGTGCTGGTGTGGAGCCATCCTACGTAGTAAATGTTTGGGAATACAAGAATACAGAACGCATTCCGTTCTCTTTCTTCTCCTTGATAAATGTAGCCCATAGACACATGAAAAAGATGAAGCTATCCCTTTGGGAAGGAGGCTATGGGTTGGCCCAACAAACTGCTAATATTCAAAACCAAAAATCAGAAATTCAGAAATGTCATTATATTTCTTTGGCTGGATCCCTCCACTATGTTAGATAACAGAGTTTTTAATACACAGAAAAGTATGAAAGAATATGGAATGCTGTTCATCCCAGCTTTGGTTTTTGGAATGACATCAGAGTGAATGATACTGAACAAATGTGAAGGATTTACTTCACATTGTAAACTAGTATGTTCTGAACCTTCAGCTGAGTTAAAACCTGGCAAGTTCTTGAAGGCAAAATCATGTATAATGACAGAACAGACATCGGCCTAGGTCAGAAAATCCTCTTTAGTCAAAACTCCAAAGATGTGTGTCCTGAAGAGGCTCATATTTCTAGAAAACACTGCAAGGAATCCTAAACCCAATTGCATAATCCTTGTGTGGGTTGCGGGTGTAGGTGTGATGTTACATAAATTCAGGGGCTGAATATCTCATCCAAGAGACTCAGAGACGCTTCCTCTTGACAAGGCACGAGGGGAAAGCACATCTCTTAGTATGATCTCACCAGGAGAAAAATTACGACAGCTGGCAGCTAAAATAAAAGCTTCGTGACAAAGTGGCAGGAGAGCCAGACCTACACATTCTCTCCATTTGCTGCTTGGCAGTGAGTTCTGAACACATTTGCTGACAAATATGAAGGGCGGCAACTGCTTCTGTGTTGAATGGGTCACAGGGCAATTGGGTGTTGGGCATAGATTAGAAGAACTGTCTTCGCTAACAGCAGAGGACACAGGGTCTTGGTTAAAGTTTCCTGGGCTTGAATCCTTGCTCTGTGAGACCTTCAGCAACTTAGTTAACTCCCCAAATTCTTAGTTTTTTCATCCCTAAAATGGGGACAACAATAGTACCTATCTTTCGGGTCACTTTAAACATTATATAATTAGTGTTGTTAATGAATTGAACACAGTGCTTTGCCCTTAGTAGCTGTCCTTAAATGTTAACTATGAATATGGTTAATAATGCAGTCAACACATACTTGTTGTCTAATTATTATTACAAGAGAGAGAAGACAGAAAGATGTGTGTCTTCTGGTAGGTGCCGGAGGCTGGTCCAAGAGAAACAAACCAGGGATGAGGACAGAGCTGAGTCAGCTCCCAGACTTGTGAATTTGAGCCTCAGTGTATATGAACCTCTCCCAGAGACCTCAACCAAGAACAGCCCAGAACCAACCACCTCATGCCTAATCCAATCGTGGTCCCATCCCATCTCTCTCGGTTCCTATTCCGGCTCCTATTCCACCAAGGGACTCTCGGTTCAGAGGCAGTATGACCCCCAAATCCCTTCCACCCCTTGAGGGTGGTTTCAGGATTCCTGGGAATCAGAGCCCTGCCCTGCATGAACTCCTTAATTGCTAATACCTGACAGCACTTTGTGGATTCCATGCCCTGGATGAATGTCTGGTAGCTATTCAGATGGAATTAGCCCTGACAAGGAGCAACAGACTAGCCTACAAAGAGCTATTTTCAAGAGCTCCTGATTAAAGAACAGGCTGCAGAAGGAGAGGACCCAAGTCTCGGAAGACATACTAGAGCTACTTCCCAATCTTTCCTGTGCTTGGCCTTACCCATAAACTACTACTTTGGAAAAAATATACTGCCATTGTTTTAAAGGAGGATTAATACTCTACAAACAGACCTTAGATTAGGCAATGATTTCTTAGATATGGCACAAGCAACAAGAGAAAAAAATAAATTAGTTGAACTTCATCAAAAATAAAATATTCTGTGCTTCAAAAAATACCAACAAGTGCGTGAAAGAACAGACATAGAAAACAAACTTACAGTTACCAAAGGGGAAAGAGGGTGGAGGAGAGATAAGTTAGGAGTTTGAGATTAGCAGATACAAACTACTAGATATAAAATAAACAACAAGGTCCTACTGAACAGCACAGGCAACTATATTCAATATCCTGCGATAAACCATAATGGAAAAGAATATGAAAAAATGTATGTATATGTATAACTGAATCACTTTGCTGTACAGCAGAAATTAACACAACATTGTAAATCAACTATACTTCAATTTAAAAAGAAAAGAGTGTGAAAGAATAACCCACAAAAGGATAAAATATTTGCAAATCATATATGATAGGGATTTGTATGTAGCATATAAAAAGAACTCTCACAACTTGAAAATATAAACAATCTAATTTTCAAAACGCACAAAGAAGTTGAATCACATTTCTCCAAAAGAGACACACAAATAGCCAAAAAGCACATGAAAAGTTGCTTAACATCATGTCATTAGGGAAACGTAAATCAAAACCACCATGAGAGGGACTTCCCTGGTGGCGCAGTGGTTAAGAATCTGCCTGCCAATACGGGGGACACAGGTTCAAGCCCTGGTCTGGGAAAATCCCACATGCTGCGGAGCAACTAAGCCCGTGCGCCACAACTACTGAGCCTGCACTCTAGAGCCCGTGAGCCACAACTACTGAGCCTGTGTGCTACAACTACTGAAGCCCGCGTGCCTAGAGCCCGTGCTCCGCAACGTGAGAAGCCTCCGCTCGCCACAACTAGAGAAAGCCCATGCACAGCAATGAAGACCCAACGCAGCCAAAAATAAATAAATAAATAAATAAATTTATTTTAAAAACCCAAACACAATGAGATACCACTTCATACCCACTAGGATGGCTATGATCAAAGACAGACATTAACAAGTGTTTCCGAGGGTGTGGAGAAACTGGAACCCTCGTTCATTGCTGGGGGGGCTGGAAAATGGTGCAACCACTTTGTAAAAACTGTTTGGCAGTTTCTCATAAGGTTAAACACGGAGTTACCATATGACCCAGCAATTCTACTCTTAGGAATATACAAAAGAGGAATGAAAACATGTTCACACAACAACTTGTACAGCTGACCTTTGAACAACACGAATTTGAACTCTTTGGGATTTTTTTCAATAGTAAATACTACAGTACTACATGATCCACAGTTGGTTGAATCCACATATGCAGAGACTCAGATACAGAGCAACCTTGTGGAGGGTCAACTATAAATTATACTCAGACTTTCCACCGTGAGAAGGGTTGGTGCCCCTAAGCCCCGCATCATGTGTTGTTCAAGGGTCAACTCTATGTGAATGTTCATAGCAGTATTGTTCATAATAGGCAAAAATTGAAAACCACTTAACATGTTCATCAGCTGATGACTCTATAAACAAAATGTGGTCTATCCATGCAAGGGAATGTTATTTGGCCATAAAAAGGAAATAAGTCCTGTTATATGCTACAACATGGGTGAACCTTGAAAACATTGTCAGTCAAAGAAGCCAGGCACAAAAAGCCACATTATTGTATGGGTGCATTTCTATGAACTGTCCTGAACAGGTGGATCCATGGAGACCTAAAGGTGAGTGATCCTGAGGGGGCGGGGAGACGGAGGAATAGGGAGAAAATGCTTACAGACATAAGGTTTATTTTGGAGGTGATAACCATACTCTGAATTTAGATAGTGGTGATGGCTGGGCACCTCTAGGTATAATCAGACAACTGGATGGCCACTGGAGTGTACACTTGGAAGAGGGGACTCTTATGGCATGTGAATATCTCAATAAAAATCAAGGACTCTACATTAATGTTTTTTTGAGTTACTATTGTCAATTAATAATCTCACATGAAATGCAGTCTGGTTTTAGTAACTTACTAACCTGAAAAAAGTTATTAAATCCTAGCCTAAAGCAAACTTGAGAACTCATGGGGAGAGAGTGAGCTCTGGTGCCTTGTCTTCTTATAAGGACCCTAGTCCTGTAGAGCTGGGACCCCACCCTTATGACCTCATGGAACCTAAATTACCCTCTGAAAGGCTCTATTTCCAAATTCAGTCCCACTGGGGGTTAAGGCTTCAATTTAGGAATTTGTTGCGGGGGTGGGGGGGGTGGGGGTGGGGACACACACAATTCAGTCCGTAGTACATTCAAAATAAATATCCATTTTGGTATCTAAATTGGTATTGATCATATGGTATGCTTTTTATTTTTTTTAGTATTTATTACCCTAATTTTTAATGTAATTTACTTAATTGTAAGTTTGTATAATTTAATTTTATATTGAAGTGTAGTTGACTTACAGTGTTTCAGGTGTACAGCAAAGTGATTCAGTTATACATATGTTTTATATATATATATACATATATACACATATATATATATATATTTTTTTTTTTGGCCATGCTGCACGGCTTGTGGGATCTTAGTTCCCTCGACCAGGGATTGAACCCGTGCCCTCAGCAGTGAAAGCGCAGAGTCCTAACCACTGGACGGCCAAGGAATTCCCTATATATATATATTCTTATATATTCTTTATCAGATTCATTATAGGTTACTACAAGATATTGAATATAGTTCCCTGTGATGGTATGCTTTTTTTTTTTAAGGTAATTAAAATTGCATAATCAGGCCCCGGAAAAACCTGGATTTGCCTCTGATGATTCTTATATTTCAGAGGAGGAAACTAAATCTTAGAAAGGAGAAGAACTCACTCTTAGTAATTCTGTTAGCGAGTGGAGAATCAGGCCTGAGGCTAGTGTGAGCCTAAACCCTAGCTTCCCTGCCTCACTGGGAGCTTGTTAGAAACGCAGACTCTCAGGTCCCACAGCCCGGGAGCCACTGGACCAAGAGCTGCATTTTAACAAGATCCCCAGAGTGTCTTGTGTGTATTCAAGTTTGGGAAGCCCTGCTCTCAGCTGATCTGCCCGGTGGTGGGGGTGGGGGGTGGGTGTGTGTCATGTACATTCCTCCCCTCCTTTTCCTCGGATGCGGATGCGTGCCCGGTAGCTGGAGGGACTCTGGGCATTGCAGGGACCCCACCTGGAGGCGGGGGCTGAGTGGGGTGCTGAGGGCCTTTGCTGCCCAGCAGAAAGGGGAGATCTGGGCGGAGAGGGAGCAGCAAAGCGGGGCGTTGGGGTCAGGGCAAGGAAAGGGAGCCCCTGAGGTGGCCTCACACTCCGATTCTCAGCAGCAGTGACAGCACCCACTCCTTCAGTCAAGAGCTGCATCACGGCCGTCCAGAGCCGTAGCCAGGACGGGCCAGTGACAGTTGGCACAGGGACACCAAGCATGGTGCCCAGGCCTCAGAGGGGGTGCTGAAAAGGGGCAAAGCTTCAGCTTTCCTGCAACACTTAGGAAGGTGAGACAGGCAGCTGCCAGTGTGTGTGGGAGCCTGGCCCCCACCCTGCCTTCAGTGACCTCGTGATGGGTGATGGTAGCTTGAGACAGGCCAGGGTGGGAGCATTCACACAATAAAAATGGACAAAGTCTGCAAACTGGGGCTTTTTTTTTTGAGCCATTTTAAAAGATGCATCAGCCCGTCTCTGGGTATTTACAACACCCAAAATAGAACATTTAATGATAGTTAATATCTGCAAAGGTGCTAGTTAGTCAGGGAAACTTAAAAAAGTGTGTCGGTAAGGAGCAGCTGGGAACCCCTGTCCCGCAGAATTCAGGCCCCTGCATGCAGGTGTGCATTTGCTGTAGAAGGTCGGTAAGCAAACCCAGGAGAGCGTCCTGCTCAGGCCTCCACAAGGGGCAGAGCCCCCGCCCTCAGGCTCTCAGCTATCTATTGCTGGTTCCCTATTGCTGGTACCCTGTGGCGGGAAACGCTAAGCCCCTGCCTGGCACTTCTGTTTCCCTGGTGTGGCTCCAGCTAGGAGGTGGTCAGCTGTTGCCAGCCTCCACACAATGGCTGGCACATAGCAGATACTGGAAAGTATCCATCTAACTGCACAATGGCACATAGCAGATACTGGAAAGTATCCATCTAACTGCACAATGGCACATAGCAGATACTGGAAAGTATCCATCTAACTGCACAACTTTGGACCACACCTCTACACGGGTGGGTCTGCAGGGATCCTCACGGTAAGGGAAGTTTGGGTTACAAACAGAGAAACTGGTTTCCTGCCTCCCAGGCTCTGTGCCCCTCCTTCACAGCTGACCCAGGAGACTGCCAGGCCTGCCACTGGAACTCTCCCCTGAGGGCCTTGGGAGCTCAGCCCACCATTCCGGTGGCAGGTCTGATCCTGCCCCCCCCCGCCTCCTTGTGACATTTCTTCCCAGTCCTTGCCCTCCACCCCACTCCTGGACAGAGGTGCCTGTTGGGTTTCGGGGTCTGAGATGCCTGGTGGCCCTCCTGGAATCAGAGGTGTCCAGGCCTCTGGGTCCTTCCGGGCCTCTATCCCATGAGGGCAACTTGAACCTCAGCCTGGAGGTGGGAGACTGCCTCCACCTATTAATTCTTCTAGGACGTTGACTGTCTGGCTGAGAAACAGCTACCTGCAGTGACCCTCTTCTCCACTGGGACACTGGGCTATTCCTCACCCCCATTCCTTCTGCCACAGTCCCACGCCCTCCAATCCCCTGTGAACCATGAGCGGCACTTCCTCCTGTACCCTCAGCAGACTCCAGGCCACAATCCTTGGTCCACTTCCCGGCTCTGGCCCCTCCCAGGCTGCCCTTTCCCATGTGGTGTCCAGAGCAAGGAGGGACTCCTGAGATCCTGGGGAGGAGCCCCTGACCCCCAAACCTAGAGGGGGAAGGAGTCGTGGAGACTCATTCATTCAGTGCACTGGTTAACTTTATGGAGCCCCCCTCCACCTGCCAGGCACTATCCTAGATGCTGGGGGTCCAGTGATGCATGAAAACAGACAAAGGCCCAACACTCACTGAGATCAAATTCTAGGGGAGGAGACAGATGGCCAGAAACATGCTGAATATGAGATGTACTTATATATTTATATTGCATTGATTTATAATGTATGCACCCATAATTGTTTATATACTTATATAAATATAAACAAAATTTATATATACATTCATATATAAGCAACATTTTGTTTATATTGCAAACATAAACAGTTCTTTATAAATATAAACAAATATTTAAATACATGCAAACAACAAATATATACTAAAATATGTATACTATTGATATATATACAAACAGAATGATAAATGTTTGGAAGAAAAATAACTCAGGACAAGCAGAGAATACTAAGTCTGTGCTTTCACACAGAGGGCTCCGGGAGGGCTTCCCTGGGGAGATGGTATGGTATCTGAGCAGGCACCGCAGGGTGGGACGGTGCAGGCGGGGGCAATCCCGTGGCAGAGCATCCCAGGCAGAGACCTGAGGTGGGCAGAGCCGGGGGTGCTGAGCCGCAGGGCGCTGGGCTCCGAGGCCGAACGCAGAGGTAGGAACAGGCTTCTGGGTGGGCGCCCCGGCCTCAGCACTTAAGGCCTTTCAGGTCCGGGCAAGGACTTCGCATTCTGTGTCTAGACCGCCCCCCCCGCCCCCCCGCTTCGTTAATGGGAAAGCTGGAGGGTAGCGGGAGGACGGCTCAGGCTGGCCTCGGGATTCCTCATCCAAGTTTAAGATCCGAAGGCGCACCTCCTCCGACACCGATCCCTGCAGGCTCACTTACTCGCCTTTTAGTCTAGTCGTTGGAACCATAGCAAAGAGTCATTTCTGTTAGACTTTCGCACTAGCCCAGATCCCTTTTGTGGCTTTGGGGTGGGTTAGAAGGCGTGTGGGGTGAAGCTCGCCAGATCGGGGGCCTCTGGCTGGCTTGCTCTGGGCCCCCCGCGGGCTACCTCTGCTGGCATTTCTGCCCGCGGCCAGCACTCGGACCCACCGCGGGGCAGCGCGCCAGCGGCGCCTGGAGAACAACTAGGCAAAGTCGAGCGCGCGTCCACCCGAGCTCCGGGAGCCCCTCCGGGCCGGCTCCAGCGCCCGCAGCTTCCGGCTCCGGACGCCGGGGCGGGGCCCGAATCTGCATTTCTAGCCGGCTCCCAGATGCTGCAGGTCAGGCACCCACTTTGAGACCCACCGCACCAGAGCTCCGTTGCCCGGATGGAGGTTCTTTTGGGTTCCAGGGCAGCGAGCCTGGCACCGCTCACTCACTCTTCGATCGGCAACCTCAGTCCTCCCGCCGGTCCGCCCACCTCGCCCTCGCCGGGCCCCGCCGCTGCCAGGTGCTTCCCCCTCCGCAGCTCCTCCCCGCCGCGGCGCGGCGCGCTCCCGGGGCCCGGAGGTCCGGGGGAAGCGGGCGGTGGCGCGGCGGCGGGCCGGGAATCGTCCCCGGGCGCAGGTGCCGCCGGGCCCCTGTCCCGGACGCGCGCCGCGGGCCGGGTCCGCCGCTCGGGAGGCGCGCGGCGGCGGCGGGGGCGGCGCTCCCGGGGGCGCGGCGCACCTTACTCCCGGCGCCCCCGCCCCGTGCCGGCCCCTCCCCGCGCGGCCCGCGCTCCCGCCCGCGCGGGTCGGTTCCAGCCCCTTCCGTCGTCCCGGCCCCGCCGCTGTCCTCCGCCGGCCCGCGAGGGAGGACGATGGGTCAGCGCGGAAAAAGTGAATGAGGGCGGCGGTGGCGGCTGCGAGCGCCTGACTCGCGGGGCCCGAGCGCCGCCCGCGCCCCCCGCCCGCTGGCTCCATGGACGCGCCGCGCGCCTCGGCGGCCAAGCCCCCGACCGGGTAAGCGGCTCCGGGCTCCGCTCGGCTCGGACGCCCGCGCCCGCACGGCGCGCACTCGGGGCGGGGGCGCCCCTCTCCGGCCCGCGGGCCCGCGCCCCGCGAGGGAAGGGGGTTGTGTACTTTGTGCTCCCGGGTCGTTGCCCGGGTAACAGTGTCAGGCCGAGGCCCGGGCGCTTTTCGCGTGGGTGCGTTTGTGGGCGCGCTCCCTTTGGGGGGGTCCCCGCGGGCAGAGCCCCACCGAGCCCCGAGCCTTCCTCTGCCACCCGCGAGGGCTCCCCGGGGGCGGGGGGGTGGGAAGGCGGTGGAGACTCGGCCCCGGCCCCGAGCCCTATCGCTGACTTGCCCGGTGCCCGCCCGCGTTCCAGTCTGGTCACCCCGCACCCGGCACGGCACCCCGCCCCACCGTCCGCTCTACCTTCCCCCCAAAAGGAAGGGGAACAGGTTCCGGGCCCCCGGAGGCGCCTGGGTGCGGCGGTCTGGGGAGGGCTGTGTAGAGGGCACTGCCCTGGAGGTTCTTCTGACCGCTGCTCCCCCGCCCCGGCTGGCTTTTCGGGGCTCCCCTGCACAGGGCACAGGCGGGGCGGACCGGGCCCGCGTCAGGGACCCCAGCATCGGAGTATAGTCGGGGCTCCCATCCCGGCTGGCGTGGTCGTGCCCCTGCCCAAACCTTCGCGGGGTCTGTTTTCCATGCCCACACCTCGCGTGTGTGGATTGCATGTCACGTTCATATTTTACTCGCAGAAAGAGTAACTTCCCTAATACGAGAAAAACAAGCCTGGTCTTTAACCGGATCCTGAGGCGGAATTTGAACCTTGCACGACCCCACGGGGCCTGGCGGCCGCTGCGCTGCGACGTCGCGCGCTCTGCTTGCGGCTGCCATGCGTCTCCGCCGGGCGCACCCAGGACCTGCGAACTGTCTTACGGGCGAGCAAATGTGTGATGAGTACTGCAAATGGAATGAGTGCCTGGGGTGGGCCCTGCACCTGCTTACCGAAGGGGCCCACGTTCCCCTCTAGCAACTGGTCTCCAGCGAGGCAGCTTTGGGGACAACTAATCTCATTTCTTTGCAGTGTATCCCACTGACTCATCCTGCCCGCGTGTGCCCATAGGCCGCGGTGCTGCCCAAGTGCGCAAAAGGTTTTCAAAAACTGGCTTTTTTTAAAAAAAACTCTCCCTTTAATGCCAGGAAAAAGTGAGCCAGGTTAGCAAATCAAATAATCCTGAGGCTGAGGAATGTTAAAAAGAACTTTTTTTTTTTTGCAGGGCGCTTAGTGGTTATGTAATTACGTTTGAATAAACAAATCTCCCGCAAAGAAAATACACGTGGGAAATCCTTTTTCATGGTAGTGGTCATTGCAAAATGACTTAGAGAAATGTGAAACAGAATTGCCTCTAAATCTGCCGTCTTCGGAGCTTATTTAATGAGCCTGTTTAAGGAGACGGAATCGTTTTTTTGGCAAAACTACCTTATAAATATATTTGAAGGAGAGAACATTTAAGAGGCCAGCGAAACGGTATCCAAAAACTATCTGTGAGATCCTTTAAAGGAATCTGATTGTAGAAGTGAAACGGGGAGCCCTAAGAATGGGGCCCTCTTTCCAGGCTGGTACTGTGTAAGCAAGAGGGCAGTCACCCTGGGTCTGGTTCACAGTGCTTTGCAGAGCTCTGGTTGGCCTTCACGTCCAAGTTCCCCAGGGAGACTAAGGACTTTTGCTGTGGATATGGTAACAAAACTGAGATTGTTATTGTTTTTTGGTTTTTGTAAAAAAAATTATTTTATTTATTTATTTATTTATTTTTGGCTGTGTTGGGGCTTCGTTTTCTGTGCGAGGGCTTTCTCTAGTTGCAGCGAGCGGGGGCCACTCTTCATCGCGGTGCGCGGGCCTCTCACTGTCGTGGCCTCTCTTGTAGCGGAGCACAAGCTCCAGACGCGCAGGCTCAGTAGTTGTGGCTCACGGGCCCAGTTGCTCCGTGGCATGTGGGATCTTCCCAGACCAGGGCTCGAACCCATGTCCCCTGCATTGGCAGGCAGATTCTCAACCACTGCGCCACCAGGGAAGCCCTGAGATTGTTATTATTGACGCATTTGGTTCTGTCCCCACACTCACATCCAGAACCTCCGATCTGCTTGTTTGAGCATCTTTTTCCAAGAAATGTAGACATAGTGCTTTTAAGTCTATTATTCCCAATTATTGTATCATTTGTCATTTGTTTTAGTACATTTTAGTGAAGTCAAGCAAATATCAACGTGCTTAAAATCAGAGGAAAGAAATGGTTTTGGGTTTTTTTGAATGTTTTATGTGATTTAGGTGTATTGGTTGCCTACCAGAAAGGAAAGATACAGATGTGAAAATTTTGGCTTTGGTACATGATTGGTGGTGGTCAGCTTCTCTTGGTTCTTCACCGAAATTACAGTCTCGTCTCTCTGACTGGTTCCTACGTTGCCTGAGAATAAGGCAGTGCTTGCCACGTACTCCGGGGAATTTATTTTTTCTCTGATACTGCCATGATTGGTTATCCAATCCCACTTTCGGTAAGTTATCACTTCTCTGCACGATAGCAGATAACTGATGTAACGAATTTGTTGTCGTTCACTGAAACTGGCACTTTTCCTTGTAATGGGCTGGATGGGGGACAATGAATTAAGGAGATTTCACATTATAAAATACGGTGTATGACAGCCCTTCTTGAGGATTGCTGAAGGGCCAGAGGACTTAGTGAATGTAAACTCACCCATCGTATGTCTGCCTAAATTATTAATGCAGAGTTATTAGTTATCTTTGTTGAGAACACAAGTATACATTTTAGTTGGATTGAAATTATAGGTTTTTACTGGTAATTTCATTAAAATCGTAACTTAAGACTAACTTAAAACTGTCTGGGGAAAGTATTCTTTTAGGAAAGAAGACATATGCAAAAACTAACAGTCAGACTTGATGTGACTTTTTAGGAATTTCAGAGCTCAGTTGAGGTATAATAATTGATGGAATATTCTAGAATGCAAGTAAAGGTAAATTACCTTTGGGTGAGGTTTTAAAATATCTTTAAGCCCATTTAAGACAAAGTTTATTGGCTTACTTTGAGTATGTGTGAGATCCATCCCAGTAGTTGGTGATGGACACAGGGTTAACTGTCCCACCGGACCCTATATGAATAAGAGACAGAACATTGGTGAGTTTGGTAGGATACTGGTTAATTTTTTTTTTTCTATGGCGAAAACACGTATTTCTGTAGAATAAAATAGTCTGTGACGTGAAATGTCTGAACAGCTGGTGCCTGTGACCACTGACTGCGTTCAGGCAGTGCGCTCATGTAAAAATCAGTGGAAGTTTGCTAGTCAGTCTCATCAAAAAGTGTGCTTCCTGGAGACATAGCTGGTAATCCTTTTTCTGCATAAATTCGTCTTTATTTAGTCAAGTTATTAGAACAAGAAATAATTTTTAAAATATTAATTCAAGTGGGTAACTTGAGCTACTTGAGTCCTTTCAACACCCAACGTAGCGTTCAGTATAGGAGGCCGCTACTGCCGACAGTAAACTTGGGTGGCCAACTCAGCATTTCCTACCTCACCTCTCACGAGCATACAGAGATAATAAAATATTAACAGGTGTGTCCCATAATAACAGGTTTAGGCTTCTAGGCCTTTTTTTTTTTTTTTTAAGGTTTCTAGGTTTTTGGCTAATGTGTTAGAAAATGTATTTACCTCCTTAAAAATGACAGTGTCTAATTATTGGCTGCATTAAACTTTTCCCATTTAATTTGAGCTGTATTTTTTAGATGTTATGTTGGCAGTTCATTTAAGAATGTCAAAGTTATTGTTCGATATAAAGTGGAAAGGAAGCCTAGGAATTTTATTCTTTTGTAATTATAGTTTTTCTTAAAATTTTCTTAACACGTAAGAGGAGTTGGACATTTCCCTGTTACAATAGCAAATCATCTCAGAGCGCTGTAAGTAGTTCTCAGTGGTTGTATAATGAAGGTGAAGCTAATACACGATTAAATTTGGTGTAATGACGTTTGTACTGTGCTGGGTTCTCCTGACTCTGGGCACGGCAGCCTGCAGCCCCTCCTCTGTCCCTCCCTGCCTGGAGAGGTAGTGTATTTATTATGTGTTTCCTGCACCCCTTTATTCTCTCCCCATCCGCATATAATTGTGGGGTCTGTGGATTGTATGTTTTGGGTAATTTTAGTTGTACATTTTTTCAGTTGCTTTATCCTATAACAATATAGATTTGATATCTCATGATCCACTGAAGGCTTTTATATATCTTCATCTTTGTATTTTTTTCTTGATTTAAGCCATTTAATATTGATGTATGTTATTGACATAGTGATAATATGCCTTTTTACTCTTTTATGATTCTCTTTTAAGCGAATTTTAAATCTCTCCCCTACCCCCCACCATTTTATACCTTTGCTTCCTCACTTTCACCTTGTCACTGCAGGGTTTATTGTCCGGGACCACTTGCTGGCTTTCAGCCCCTGAGTTGATGGCAGTGTCTTTTATCACTTTTCCTTCATGTTCCCATAATTCTTTATTTTTTACCTGTCTCTTCCAGTCGTAGTATTCAGCTTTTTTTCTGACTTATATCAATACTTTATATGGTTTCATTTGCTTTTTATACACAGCTAACGATGGTCATTGTTTTCAAGACCTAATGGTGTTTATTCTAAAGTAGATTTGGCTACGTACTCTGGTGGGTCTTCGGCAGCATCTACGTTTCCTCCCGTTCGTCTCAGGGATGGTCCCCCGCTTCAGAAACGAGGACGCTCACTTCCCCGGCTGGGGGCACACTGCAGCCTTGAGGTTTTCACAGGCTTCCAGTTGTCCCCTAATTAGCTATTGCTTGCCAGGACCGTGTCTTCTACAGGTTAAGTTCAATTAGAATAAATTTCACAGCCAAAAACATTTCTATTTAAAAATTAAAGGAAAAGCTTTTCAAGCAACGGCTAAGATGTATTTTATTGAGGTACATTTGATGAGATGGGTTCCCAGACCACAAACACTTTCTCACAAACCCTGTTGTAGATCCAATCCCCACCTCTGCCAAACCAAATGTTACCTTTTTAAGAGACACTGATTGCTTTAGAAAGATCATTGAAGTCCTTATCCTTTTTGGAAAAAACGGACACAAATTCCCAAAGATGAGCCAGATAGACCAAGAGGCCTGGTTCGTTGCTCTCTCCCTTCCTTCTCACTGTGTTGTCCAAGATCTCAGACGAGGAACCGTTGTCTCGGGGGCACTCTCCCCTCCCTCCAGACGAGGGCAGCAGGCTGTCTTTCTCCCTGGACACACGTGGACACACGTGGACATGCTCGCACCCGACTGGGCCAGACGGGTATCTCCCTAATCTAGAATGCCTTCTGCTTGGTCATTAATCCTGTTTGACTTTCTCCTATCAAAGGCAGACAGGCAGGCTTGGTGGAAGGAAGACGGGCTCAGGAAGAAGAAGACTTGGGTCCCGGTGTCAGTTGTGCAGGATTAAACTGACCTTCTGAGCTGAGCCTGCTGGCCTGTCCTGGGGTGGCTCCTGCCTGTTTCCCAGCCCAGTGCGGTCCCACGAAACTCTGTGAGGGTAAGGGTGCTCTGTATCTGTGTCCAGTCCAGGAGCCCCTGAGCACTTGAAATGTGCAGCTGAATTTTGCACTTTCTTCAATTTTCATTCATTTACATGTCAACAGCCAGGTGTGGCTGGTGGCGCCCTAGAGGGCGTGCAGTTCAGTCTCTTCTTTCTTCCCTGCCCCCTTATCCTTCCTGAACCAGACTGTGCCCTGCTTTCTCAGACTTTCTCTCTCCCCGTGGCCCGTGGACTTTTCTTCTCCTTTCCTAGGTGGTTCCTGCTCCCTCACCCAGCTGCAGCTGGGGGCTCCATCGAAGGCCTTCAAGACCCCTCCTCTGGTCTCGGATGAGAGCCCTGACCTTCGCCTCTTGTGGCGGTGGTGATTCCCCTGTTGGAAACCCTCATGTGGGTTTCCATTTACTTGTCTCTGACCCTCTGACTTACGAGCTCCTGTGGGGCAGGGATGCTACCTGGTGATAAATTGTGTCATAACTTCGTGGCACAGGACACGATGCACAGCTGCAATTCTGTAAATGAGCCCTGCTTCCCCGTGATTGGTGGAGGGTATTGGATAAGATGAGCTCAAGACTCATATGAGATCTAAAATCATAGGATCAGAAGTGTTCCCAGAAATTATAGACCCTTCTTTTGTAAAAACTGACTGCTTCATCTTGCTTTTGCCAGACTATAGGACAACAGAAAGATCAGTTGTTACTACACCATTCAGCCCGATCCACTCTGACTGGGCTTGCCAGCTGTGCCATCCTGCCTTTGCAGACTTGGGATGTGTTGGACGTCTGATTTTGTGGAACTAGAGTGACAGTATTAGATGATGCAAAGTGATGGTGGCTGAGAGAGGAGATGAAAGTCTGTGCAAGTCCTGCTGTGGTCTGAATGTCTGTGTCCCTCCCAGATTAACATGTTGAATTCCTAACCTCCAAGGTGGTGATATTAGGAGGTGGGCCTCTGGGGTGGGGCCCTCATCATTGGGATTAGGATTAGCGCCCTTTTAAAGGACACCCTGAGCGCTCCCTTGGCCCTTACACCGTGTGGAGGTACAGTGAGAAGTCTGTGACCCGGAATAGGGCCCCCCCGGACCACGCCAGCACCCCGACTTTGGCCTTCCATCCTCCAGAGCTGCGAGCAATACATGACTGTTGCTTAGAAGCCACCCCGTCTGTGGTGTTTTGTCCTAGCTGCCTGAACAGGCTGAGCCAAGATGCCAAGTCACAGGGGACCTGCTTCTCCCTGTCTGGGGTCTCTGCCGGGGCCCGTGGACGGACTCTATCTGCTCCAACCCAGCCTGAGCGGGGGGAAGGAAGGGGACATGCCCTTTACTTTGAGATGCCCTTTCCCTTTGCTCATGTCTGTTGACCCAGTCTTTGCCTTTATCGTTGTAAACTTTACATGATATAGCATTTACCATTGGTACAGCTCCGTGGCATTAAGTCCATTCACGTTGTTCTGCAGGCGTCACTACCTCCAGCTCCACGACTTTTTCCTGCCGGAACCGAAACTCTGTATCCATTAAACACTCACTCCCCATCCCCTTCCCCCAGCTCCTGGCGCCCACCATCCTACTTTCTGTCTCCGTGGATTTGACTCCTCTAGGGACCTCATATAGGTGGACTCATATAGTATTTCTTTTTCTGTAACTGGCTTATGTAACCTAGCAGAATGTCCTCAAGGTTCATCCATGTGGTAGCAGGTGTCGGAATTTCCTTCCTTTTTAAGGCTGAAAGTGTACTCACAGCACTTGTCAGTGGACACTTTGGCCTCCACCACTGGCTGCTGTGAATGATGTTCCTCTGGATGTGAGACTGCAGATACCCGTCTCTGCTTTGACTCCCTCCCCCGTATCCTCCCAGGAGTGGGATTGCTGGACTGTAGGCAGTTCTGTGTTTAACTTTTTGGGAATCGCCGTCCTGCTTTTACACAACAGCTGTGCCGTGTGGCATTCCCACCAGCAGTGCCCAAGAGCTCCTGTTTCCAGCATGCTCTCCACTGGCTGCGTCCTCATCACCTGGTCCTTTACAGTCTTGGAGGAAGAGGGGACGGGACCAGGGAGCTTCCTGGCATCGTTGCTAGTGTGCTCGAGTCTCTGACTCTCTGTGGGGGCTGGGAGGAGCTCAGGTGAAAGTGGGCAGAGCAGGCAGGTGTCCCTGCTCCTCCTCCTCCTCCAGGGTCCTGGGGGACCCCCAGTTTCTTCAGACTGGGGGCCCCTGGCAGCTCCTGGGCCTCTGCTGGAAACATGGCCTTAGTTTGCTCTCAGCATGACTCACAGCCGTGGTGCAGGGCTTCCTCCACAGTGTGGCTATGGGTCTGTGACAGCACCTGCTGGGCAGCTGGCATCTCTGGATGGCAGTGACACCCTCCCAGGCCATCCAGGAGAGCCCCGTGCACCAGCCTGGCCCTGACCCCACGGCTTCATTTGGAACAGATCAGGGCACCAACAGTTTGCTTTTTACGATGTCTCTGTTCCTGTTACGGGTGCCCTGCCCACTCTGTCTTGTTCAGAATGGGCACCAACCTGAAAAGGGGGGGGGAGGGAGGAGGATTTCCAAGCCTGGGCCCCCGGGGTGGCCGCAGCAGGAGAATCAGGGTTCCCGCCTGGGAAGTTGGGTGGGTTGGGAAAGGGATGGCAGAAAGGATGAGGAGCCCCTGCAAAGCATTTGTCTCAGCATCTGTGCTCCATTCGGCCTTCAGCTCAGGGAGTGGACCAGATGTGTTGACCCTCCAGTTACGTGGAAGTGGCTTGAATGATTAGATGCTTAGGTAGCAAACTGAGTTAGGAGACTTGGGAAAATGGGCTGTGAACGCGAGTGCGTGTGCAGGTGGCGGTGACGTGATGTTTAAGCTCACTCCCAGCACTGGGCAAAGCAGCAGACTCCCAAATCAGATTCTGGCAGTTTTGGCAAACCTGATGTTCAGGGAGTTGAATTTACAAATAGCTCAGGTGGGAGTGATAATACAGCAAAAGTGCAGACTTGTGTTCCCATGGCTGATTCCTGAGACTTAAAACATATTGATAGTTGTGTTGGCTGGAGCCCTGTTAATTAAGAGCAAAATCCACTAATGTTCAATAAACAAGCCATTAGGTTGGAAAAAGACTGATTCACTGTGGCCAGAATCTAGACATTTGCCACTGAGAGTAGCTCCCTGCCAGAATTCCCCGCCCGTCTTGCCTGCCCGTCTGTCTTGCTGCCTATAATTATCACATGGAGTTGGCTTGAGAACTTTCTCCCTCTGATGCTGTGTCTGAACCCCTTCTTACATCCCAGCGGTTAACAGTGTCTGGACAGCATCACACACAGGAGGAGTGGTCTGCAGACCTGTCAGCGGATTTAAAAAGTGGTGGTTGCCAAGGGGGAGGGGGAGGGGGGAGGGAAGGATTGGGAGTTTGGGATTAGCAGATACAAACGATTATATATAGGATGGATAAACAACAAGGTCCTATTGTAGAGCACAGGGAACTGTATTCAATATCCTGTGATAAACCATCATGGAAAAGAATATGAAAAAGAATGCATATATATATATATACGTATAACTGAGTCACTTTGCTGTACAGCAGAAATTAACACAACATTGAAAATCAACTATACTTCAATAAAAAAAAAAAAGCTTTTAAGAAGAGGTGTTCCTGGGGATCATGAAGCTGAGTGTCTTTCATGCCCTACCCGCCCTACATCACTCCCCCTGCCCTCCCCCACCACTTCTCAGGTGCCGTTGCCTGGTTTCCATGCAGTGATCCACAGATGAAGAGGAGTGTCCCGAATGAGGTTAGGGGGGGAATTTTACCACATTCAGAAAAGTAATGAAAACTAGTTTGGGAACGAGATGAATTTAAATTGAAAAAGATTTCAATGTAAAGTATTTCCTTGTTATTCGTCAATTCTTTTTTCACTGACCATCATGTTTCACGTTTATGGAATGCTGCCTTTGGGGTTGGACATTTTTCTCAAAGGAGGAAACAGAAATGCTTTTTGCGAGGACCCGCCTCATTTCAGCCTTGTAGTCATCTGTGATACTAATGTTTTCCAGCTGACGGGACGGGTGTCACCAGCCCCGCCCCAGGAGGTAGGACCCCCATCGGTGCTCCAAAGTTGGTGGATGTAATTCTCTCTACAGCTTATGGGTGGGATTGTCACATGGCTAAAGACTCCAGGCTGGTGTCCTGCTCTTCACCCTGAGGTCACCCACCACACAGAGTAGAGGCCTGGGACATAGTTTCTAAAGTCCCATTGGCTAAAGCCACCATCTGGTTTCTGCAGGTGATGTCCCTGGGCTGTTTCCGAACCACCTGCGTTTCTCAAGGGCATTTTTCCGAAGAAACAGTCCCCTTGTCAGCATCCGAGTGGCTTCTTGTGTGTGGGACCCATGATGTTACCCACCTGATGGTAGCGGTGTTGATAGGTCTCCAGATGTGCAACTCTGAGTCGCCGGGTGGGGTGTTGTTTTGGGAGAGGTAAGTGGGGTGGGATCCCAGCTCTTGTGGAGCACAGACAACGTGCTTGTGAATTAACGTGACGCCTCGAATGCAGACTTCTCCCCCAGCAAGACATTCTGCCGATCCTGGCTTAGGAATTAATAGACGTTTCAGCCCCTCCCTTGGCCCAGGATGTTGACCCAGTTCACTGCGTCTTGTGCCTGTAGGTTTTGGGAAAGCGCAGGGCTCTGCTCTGCCCCACAGACGGGCTGCCCCCAAAGTAGAAGCTACGCAGACCCAGACTCACAGGGCTGGGGGTGTGATTTTTTGTGGGCGGCCTTGGCCGGACCGTGGGTCATGCAGTGAGTGTTACAGTAAGCCGGGCAGCCTTCACCGCCCACCTCCTGCAGGTGGGTGGGCGTCAGAGATGGAGGCTCCTGGGGTGAATGTCCCCCATCTCTGGCCTCCCAGCACGGAGGAGCTAGGAGGCAGGATATCCCGGGTGGTCCTCAGGGCGGCACTGATGCTGCTCTGTCCTGCAGCTGAGGCCAAGGGGGCCTCATAGGTGGAAAGGATCGCCATCGTCATCAGGTGGAATTGATTGAGTGCCCACCTGGGGGCACCTTAGTGTCATGAAGGTCCCTGTACAGGTGCTCTTAGCCCCCCAGGGTCTGTGCCAGCCCATCATTCCTCGGTGTGTTTTCTTCTTTTTAAGCTTGTTTTTAGTCACACTCACAAAAATAACTTATCCTGCTTTATGAAGCTTTACTTAACCTGTGTGGAATCCTTTCCATCTGTCAGTTATAACTGATAAATGACACATCCGAAGTTGGAAGAATATGTCCTTTCTCTCTTTATTTTCACCGTTGGTCTGTGGAAAACATTGCTTTTTAGACAAGGCATCTGAATGGCAACCCCAGGGGGAAATTATGTTTGGAATGTTTTCTTGCTGTTTACGTCTCATTTTCTGAGTTGAAAATGATAGGTATTTGTATGTCAGCATTTAGACTTTACCTGGCGAGGTTAATGGGAAGTAATGGATGACTTGTTTTTAAACTGGGCTGGTTTTAATAATACACTCGTGTGCGGGAGGGGTGCACACTTCATTCTCATAACATTTTTATGTAAGTAGGGAGTTTTTTTTTTTTTTTTAACTGAAGTATAGTTGATTTACAATGTTGTGTTAGTTTCAGGTATACAGCAAAGTGATCCAGTTATACATATACATATTTTTTTCAGATTCTTTTCCCTTATAGGTTATTATAAAATATTGAGTAGAGTTCCCTGTGCTATCCAGTGGGTCCTTGTTGTTTCCGTATTTTATATATAATAGTGTGTGTATGTTAATCCCATACTCCTAATTTATCCCTCCCCACCACTTCCCCTTTGGTAACCGTAAGTTTGTTTTCTATGTCTGTGGGTCTCTTTTTGTTTTGCACATAAGTTCATTTGCATCTTGTTTTTGTTTTTTTTTAGGTTCCACATATAAACGATATGGCATTTGTCTTTGACTTACTTCACTTAGCGTGATAATCTCTAGGTCCATCCATGTTGCTGCAAATGGCATTATTTCATTCTTTTTTATGGCTGAGTAATATTCCACTGTGTATATGTACCACATCTTTGTTATCCATTCCTCTGTTGATGGACATTTAGGTTGCTTCCATGTCCTGGCTATTGTAAATAGTGCTGCAATGAACACTGAGGTGCATGTATCTTTTCGAATGAGAGTTTTCTCCGGATACATGTCCAGGAGTGGGATTGCTGGACCATATGGTAGCTCTATTTTTAATTTTTAAAGGAATCTCCAGACTGTTTTCCATAGTGGCTGCACCAATTTACATTCCCACCAACAGTGCAGGAGGGTTCCCTTTTTTCCACGCCCTCTCCAGCATTTATTATATGTAGACTAGGTAGGGAGTGTTTTTATAATGCTAAATAGGCATTGGCATTGAAACATGTTTTCATTTATTTTCTACGTGCAGAAGTGATATATCATTGGGAGAAAAAGCTTTGCACCAGGTTTCACTTATGTCCCTTTTCTTTTGTCAGCGTGTGGTAGTGACCACCTATTGCTCTGCAGGAGGTCCTGATGTTGCAGGCTGGGGATTTTGAGGGAGGAGCGAGTGGTTGGCTGCTGTCTGGTCACCTCCATGATGAGGGTGTGGATGTAAAGAATGGCAGATGGGACAACAAGGTCTTCCAATGCACCCTCTTGGTGCCACTTGGACCTGGGCACCTCTTCATCCTTGGTCTTGTCTTGACTGATATGGAGATGGTGGAGCAGCCTGTGATTGGATTGGGGTCTCCTGACTGTCGGTCCAGTGAAGGATTTTGGAGGTGATCTTTGCTCCAAACCTAAGCTGTGTCCAACATCATTGCATGACATCCTTTACCCATTAAAGAGAATATAAAGTAAATAATCTAGGTTCAGCGTGGACACAGTCAGCGATGTCTCACATGTGTTTGATCAGCTGCTCTGTAGACTTCTCTCTGCAAAATAGCACCATAGGATGATTTCCTGAAAAACATATGTTTGGAAATGAGGTAAAATACCGAGCAAGTCTGTAGATCCACTGGGGAAAGTGTCGGGAAAGGAAGACACTTTGCTGATCCAAACGGAAAACCCCAGAGGATTTACACATTCCCCGGTAGAGTCAGATCCGTAGACAATCTAAATTTTGATAAGTCTGTCTATGTTTGTCACAGGAAACATCTCAGAGCTTAGTCAACCGCCACTCCAAGCTCATTAACTTGAGATAAATAGGTGTTCAACAATATTTGTTGTTTTGACAAACTTCCTCTTGACTCTATTTTTTTGCTACAGGAAAGTAATGGTAATTGGGAGGTCTAACCTGCCTCTGTCTGCTGCTCCTCCAGCCCGGGGTGGGGGGGATGCCCCCCACCACCTCCCACTGCCCACTGGGCCCTCGCTGTGTACACAAAAGCAGATGTGCACCTTGACCTCCCTGTTGGATTTGGATGACGGGCTTTCCAGCCCACGTTCAGCCGCATGTCCTGTCTCCAGATTCTATAAAAGGGCATAAAAAGTTTTTGCATCTCTGCTTCCTGCAAGTGAACGTAAAAGCCTAAACCTGAAATTATGGTCCATTGTGTTAACTTTGTAATGAGGCTTGGGAAAACCTCCACTTATGACTGTAGTTTCAAACGCTCTCGTTTGTGAAGTACAGCGTTGTATCACAGCAGTGGAAACAATAGCTTATTTCGAAGAATGCAGCCTCTGAGTGGTGTATTGTTGTCGTAGTTTCAGCATTGCATTGGGAACATCGAGCCAATGATTAGGCACATGCCAGAAAATGAGTCACCGTGATGGCCTCAGCTGTCTGTGACCCACTCTGACAGCCGTGCTCTGGCTCCTGTGTGAGGTCTTCACTTAAAATAGTAGTAAAAACAGTAGCGGCAGTTCATGACTAGAGAACTGGAGTGAAAATGAACTCAGTTAGGGTCCTCGTTTTGAAAGCACGGTTATCACCAGAATTGGGGCTCTTCAGGAGAACAAAGAATGGTCTTCTCATTTCGTATTAGCAGTAGACATCTTAGAGTAGCATTTCTCATCCCAGTTGGCGGCTGGAAATCACGGCATCCTTGCTTTATTTATATAACCCCTCCTTGTTTATTATGCTGGCGACGAGGCCAGATCTTGGCCCTTCTACGTAGCAAACTGCCCACAATTATTTCATAAACATCTCTGAGCACAGGGGTGAGGACTCAGAGGGGACCAGGCCAAGCCAAGACATTGGAGAGCAGCTAAAACCAACATAAAGGAAGGTCTTGCAGCCCTGACTGCAGGAGGGCCCCTGTTTGAAGCCAGGAGATGAGGAAAAGCCGGTCAGATTTGGAGCTGGGTGGAAAAGTGGATCAAGTGTGTCTGGGTGGTGGAAGATGAGGGCCGTGTGCCAGGGGAGGGGCTGCCAGGAGTGAGTGAGGGGCCCGTCCCCACCCCCGTGGGGCTAACTGACAGGCGGACACACCCCGGAGGACGGAAGGGAGCACTGAGGGTGGCGCGTTGAGATGCCTGAACCACGGGTTGGGACCACAGCGTGTGGTCTGCAGGGCCAGCCCGGGGGTCTGTACTTCATCTTGAAGAACTGGGGGATCGGTCAAAGGGATTTGAGAGGAAGAGCTCCATCCCCATGGACAGAGCTTGTTCTTAGAAGATTCCACCGCGGCCAGCATGGCAGAGAAGCCAGAGAGGAAAGGGGAGCGTCTGGGAACCGGCTGGGCCAGCCAGAGGGACCAGGTGGACCTCGCGTCCAGCCCTGTGAGTGGAAAGGAAGGCTCGACTCTCGGTGCCCTGGGCTCCGGGTGGCGAGGCTCTGAACCCCGAGACCTGGGGCGCCGGACGTGGGCGGAGGCGGCAGAGCTGGGCAGAAAGTCTCTCACTCACTCTCTCACTCAGATGCTAGTATTGTCTGTGGGTGAGGCTAGGGGGTGGCCCAAGCCTCTGTCCTCCAGACCCTGCTGTCTGGGCAGGAGAGGGGGAGGGGGCCGCATGGAGAGAGTGACAACAGCTCGGGGAGGGCACGGGCGGTGGGATGCTTACCAGGCACCGTTTACAGTGCCGCTATGTGTCACCCCACTTCATCCTTCCAACAGCCCGGAAGAGGGGCTGCTCTTTCCCCCAGTTTTCATGAGGAAGGTGAGACACAGAGAGGTTAAGGAGTGTGACCAGCTGGGTGACACGGGTAACGCAGGGTCAGCTGGGTGGCACGGGTAGCGCAGGGTCAGCTGGGTGGCACGGGTAACGCAGGGTCAGCTGGGTGGCACGGGTGACCCAGGGTCAGCTGGGTGGCATGGGTAGCCCAGATCTGAACCCAGGGACACAGGGCCTAGTGCAGTTCTTCACCCTGCGGTGCACGGCTCAGATATTTGTGGAAAGGTCGCTGTGGGCCCTGAAGAAAGTTCTAGGTCTCAGGGGAAGATGTGGGGCGGTTTTCTAGGAGGTGTGAGCAGCTGGGGGACGTCAGGCTCCTGAGAAGATGCAGGTGCTTCAGCAGAAAGGGAGCCTTGGCCGAGGGTGGGCTGGAGCCAGGGCCTCTGGGGGTGCTGCGCTGGCGGTTTGTCACTTCACTTCATTTCCGGGGCCTCCGGGAGAAGGCGAGCACCCATTTCATCCTTGAGGCAGTGGCCCCAGCCTGCATCCCACATCACACAGGTGGTGGTAACAGGATTCGGGGAGCCAGGCCCAGGCCTGCCGAGCACATGCTTCTCTGTCTCGCTTAGCATCAGGACCAGGCCAGCGTGTCAGCTGTCTGCTTCAGTATCCACGACTTTAAGTCTGACTCGAAGGCAAATATTAACTCTTGTAATAACAAAGTAAGAAAGAAGCAAGGCCAGTGAACCGGGGTTTGAGGGCCAGAGATACATATCCTGTGTTTGCAGCAGGCCTGAGACCAGTGCTACACAGAGTGTGGTCTGTGGACCTGTCTGCAGCGAGATAAGTATGCAGCCAAGATGGCGTCCAGAAGCTTTCACAGCAGTTTGACCTGCTGGGACATCACAGAAGTGGCCTGGCCAAACCTGGCCACAGACCGGCAGCTCTGGTCTGTGAATGTGGTGTGAGGGTACCTGCAGGCTTTCTGTGCCTTGTGTCATTTATCCCTCTCAATAGACACATATGTAGGTACCCTTATTGTCATCATTTCGGGGATGAGGACACTGAATCCCAGAGAGGTTAACCCACCTGCTCGGGGTCACAGACCCCAGGCCTATGGCCAGGAAGCAACGCAATGTCCCCTCCCTGGGCACTTTCAGCTGTGGACGTGTTCTGTCATTCTCGGAGCAGGACTGCCAGCCTCCTGCTGTCCCCAGCCCATCACCCCACCATCAGCAGGACCCGGGCCCACATGCTGGTGCTCCTTGAAACCCTCCAGCTGGGTTGGAGAGGTTCCAGGCATGCTGCTGGCCAGTCCCCCCTGGAACCTGGGCCCATGGGCAGGGGGGTTATTCCTCCTGCACCCAGTTGGAAACTTGTGACCTTAGGAAGAAAGAGAGAGAGGAGAAAATCAGCAAAATCTGAATTCCTGTAATGCTCATTGATTTACCTCTTTCCTGCCTCACCACGTTGTCAAGGCTAGGGATTTGCAAAAGTTCTTTGGAATATAGGACTTTCTTAACTGCCAACTCTGCCCCCTGCCCCAGGCAGCCAGGCTCCTGGCTCAATCAGTAGGTTTTGAAGGAGCTCCCAGGTGGCTGAGGTGTCCAGTCCTGGGTAAAGATTATCCGTCCCTTCATCCATCCCATTGTTCATCCTCCCATCCAGTCTGAAAGTGAATCGCCTGAATAAAGACACTGTTTCAAGCTCTCAAGGAGCTAAAGTTTTGTTTAGTCTGAAAGAACCACATACATTAGTGCACAATTGTTCTAATTGTTGTTACATTATTTCCTCTTCAGAGGCCTTTCTGTGTACGTTTTAATACACTTCACATGGTTTAACCCAGTTGCCTTGGAAAACACCAGTAAAGCCCAGATTGCAGGCAAGCACTCCTGCTATACTTAGCCTCTAGCTGTGAGTCATTGGCAACATGGAGATGGTTATAAAGCCTTCACAAGCATCCCCCCTGAAACAGAAGGCTCTGTAAAATACTTGTGGGGTCATTTATCTAGTTGTTTTCCTGCAGAATTACTTGTCTGAAACATAAATTGTTGATCAAAAAAGACATGAAATATTTAAATGGCGTAAAAAGATTCTTTGGTACAAAACCAAAAACGAAGTAAAGACAAGCTTCATTTAAAAATTTTTTTTCATCAAACATCTTTTTAATCAAACATCTTCCAGCATCTTAGGACAAACTCTTGTTTTTCTTGTTGACTGAAGAAAAACGTAAGACCTAAAAGTCGTGAGTTACATTTTATTCGGAGATCTTACTGAGGACTCTAGCCCAGCAGACAGCCTCTCAGTTCGTTCTGAGGAACTGCTCCAAAGAGAAGCCAGGATATATTGGAGCTTTTGCTGGGAAAAAAACATGTAGTCAAACATCAACAGACTAATGCTAATCAACAAAAACCAGACATCTCCAGTTAATGATTTTAGTGTTTTTCCATGTATGGGAAGATGCAAGAGTTTGGGCTCATTGCAATTATTCCTTAGATTCACATCTTTACTGTCTAGGAACCAGTATCTTGTTTTTCTCCATCCTGAATCCCCTCAGGGTGGACCATGGGGGCTGCTGCAGTGGGCTGATTCCCGTGGAACTGGAATGGCAGACAACATTCCCTGCCCACACGCTGGGTGGAAATCATATGTGTATGATCTACTCTGTTAAGTTTGTGTTCTATTTCCCTCCCTACAATGGGTGTTTAAAATGAAATGGTCCATTTTTACTGATATAGGACCCTTTTAAAGATTTATTCATTTAATCAGCTATGATTTTCTAAGAACAAGAATTCATGAAAACTCATTCATGCATGGGCTGGCCTCTTGGGTGTGGACAGTTTGTCCCTGACCTGACAGAGCCCACAGAGTAGAAGGAAGGACAGGTCTCTAAAGGAGTCATGATGACACACGCTGTGACAGGGGTGTGTACAGAGTGCTGCAGGAACACCCAGAAAAGAAGGAGCAATTAGTCCCGCTTGCAGGGCGGGGCAGAGATCAGGCAGGTTTATTTTTGTGAAAGGCCTTCTCAGAAAATGGTTCTGCTGAAGCAGTTCTTAAATATAACACGCCTCTAGACGCATCAGCAGCCAGGAGGAAGGAGCTGTAAATATCACACCAAGATTAGTTCACGTAAATAGACACCCAGAGGTTTATTCAGTGGGGAGTTCTCTGTTTCTAATGATCAAAAAGGAGGATAAAGAGGGGTGGAGAAGTGCAGACATCTGGGAGGCTGTCAGGACTGGACACTATTCAGAAAAGTCAACACCAGAGTCGAGGATATCAGTTTGAACTGCAAATTATCTGGCTTCGGTGGCAGTTCCTGGACACGTCGTCCAGGCGGCCCTGCAGGAAGCGCGGGGCACGTGGTAGCTGAGGAGGACTCTGGCCTGAGGACCCCAGGAGTGTGCAGGCACCTTGCCGCCAAGCTGTCATGTTTGTTTTGCTGGGTGGGCCCTGACCTTGCACAGAAACCCCCGGCAGTCATGTATGTGGTGACAGGGCAGGCCTGCGTCAGTGCTGCCTGCGAGGGCGGGCGCTCATCAGAGTATTTCTCTGGCCCCATTTACTTGGGCTGTATTTTTTTTAAAAGGGACAATTTTGATAACTTTAATTGAATAAGGGATACAGGTGAAACTTAATTCTACAGAAATTGAGCACAGACCACGTGCAAGAACAGTGCTAGGTCTGCAGGGGATATAAGAGTATGCATATACCCTGGGCTAGTATGATCAGATACAGAAAAAATAGCAAGCCTTTATTTAGACAAAGTTAGGACTAAGGTAGATCCTCACTGATGGAAAACGTAGGCAGATTGCTCCAGGTGGAGGCGCTGTATTTTATTTGCAGAGAACACTGTCCTGACCTCAGACCCTGAACTCAGTGGGGAGTAACTAGCGCTGTAGCCAGTGGCCTGCTGGACCTCAGTTATGAATTATCTCACTCACGCTATTCCTCTCAGTATTTTGAAGATGGGTTCTTTTTCGGGAATTTATTCTTTTCTTCTGTGCGGTTGAGAAGATGTACTGAGTTTTATAACTACTGATTGAGGTATATTTATGTACAATCAACTGCACGTAATTAAAGCATATGGTTTGATGAATTTTCGTATATGTTTACACCCTGGAAAACCATCACCACAATCCAGATGCAGGGTTTTTCTATCACTTTCAAAAGTTTCCTCCTGCCTCTTTGCAACCCATCTCTCCCTCTACTCGTACCTGGTCGGCTTTCTGTCACTATAGGTTAGTTTGCATTTTCTGGAATCTTCTTTACATGGCACTGAGTGGTACATACTCTTTTTTGTCTAGTTTCTTCACTCAGCATAATGGTTTTGACGTTCATTTATATCTTGGTATTTCTGTGGTTTGTTCCTCTGTTGACAGGAGGGTTGTTTCCACTTATTAATTGACAACAATTTGTGGGTCCGTTCTCCTGTTGATGGACATTTGGGTTGTTTCCAAGTTTTGGCCACTACAGGTAAAGCTGCTGTGAGCATTCATTTATGGGCTTGGTGTGGACATAGGTCCCTTTTCTCCTGAGTAACTACCTAGGGGTGGAATGGCTGGGTTGAGTGGTAGGTGTGTGGTTACCATTTAAGAAGCCCCCAGCTGTTTTCCAAGCTGCTGAACTGTTCTGCGTTGCACCAGCAGTGGAGGAGAATTACAGTCGCTGGGTCCGTCTTCAATTTTCACTGTTCTAGTGTGTGCGAAGTTCATTAAATTTTAAATGTAAATTTTTTACTGGGAGCATCAAATGTGTTAGCAGCTATTTCTTCAGTAATTGTCTTAACTCAGCGGGAAATGGAATCCGTCCAGCCAGGATCACTAGCCTCACCTGCAGGGGTGCCCTGGGCCTGGGGTACGAGGCATCCCTGTGGGGTCCAGGTCCTCTTTATGGGGATGGAGGTGGGGTGGCTTGCAGAGAGTGTGATGAGTTGGCCCTGAGCAAACCACAGGGTGCTGGGAAGTAGCTGAATAATGCTTTCCTAGCTTCTGATTCAGCAATGTTTTCACATGATCATCATTCATTTTTAAATAGTATCCACCTTAAAAATAGAAAAAGAGGATTTTAGAATAGATCACTTTTCAGGGGACTGCCCTAAATTCAGTAATGAACAGCAATCCATTTGAAGATTCAGCTAATTCCATTCAGTGGATGACTTGAAATGACAAAAATGGAGTATTTCTCCTTTTAAAAAATATGATGGCAGATTTCAAACGTACATAAAAGTAGAGAACAGCATAAGGGGTGGTCGCAGGGGGCGGGGCTACACTCAGGTGCCCATTTGTGCCCATTATCATGCTTTAAAAATTTTAAGCTTCTGTATTATTTGGCTCGATTGTTTTATGGGTAGAGCCCTCACGCTGTCCTTTCGTTTGCAAATCCTTCTGCGGGCATCACTGACTAATAGACAGGCTGACTTGCTCATGGCCATTATCTCATTATCCTGTCTAACAAAACTAACAGTTAATTCCTTACTAGCCGTGAATTTCCTGTCCTTACTTCAGCTGCCCAGATTGTCTTCAGGGTAACTTGGAACAGTTACAAAAGTGATTCTTAAGCTGAACCTACTGGTTAGGACCACAGGTCAGACAAAGAGTTCGGCTGCAACTGTGTTCATTCTCATTTCCCCTGGTTCCTTCACGGCAGCATCTTCCTGCCCTTCCTGCCTCTTCTCGCCCCTCCAGCTCCCTCTGTGTGTGTCAGGGTCCCAGCCTCGCAGCTGTCACCGGGGGGTATGCGCTGTGTGCCCACTTGTGCAGGTGAGGGACCCCAGCCTGGCAGAGAGCAGCAAGGGGTGATGGAGCACGTGCTCCAGGGCGCATGGACGGGAGGCCGGGTGTTCACGTGGGCGGAAGGGTGCGGAACGGCTGAACGGGAGCTGCCAGGCGTCTTCGGGGCCGTTATCATTTGAATCATTTAATCTGAGAGATGGGGGGAAACTGAGGAAGTGCGGTTTAGCATTTGGTGTTATCATTTGAATCATTTAATCTGAGAGATGGGGGGAAGCCGAGGTTGCCAGGAAAGAAGTAGTAGGGACGGCTGGACACCCAGGGCTGTGACTGACGTCTGACCCGTCACCTCGGAGTTTTAGAAAAGGTGACGCCCATCCTTCCAGGATTTGGGATGTGCTGGCTGCTGGGCTGAGGCAGGCTGGGAGGACAAGCACAGGTCACTCTGTGACTGACGCACGCACGGTTTTCTCTAGCTGACGGCCCGAGCTGGGCCCTCTCGGGTTTCAGGGAACCTCTGCCGGGAAGGACTCTGGCCATCAATCTGTCTGCTTTGCCTGTCACTTCAGAACCCACGTTCCCCATCGACTAACAACCGAGAAAGATCCGTGAGCCGTGCTGGTGGCCCTGGGTGTCCTGGAGTGACTTGGAGCAGGGGACTGGCCGGTGCCGCTCCTTGATGCCGTGTGCGATCCCGTCGTGTTTGCTCGGGTGCACGATTTGGCCTGGCACAAGTGCTGCCACTCTGGTTCGGCTTGAAAACCTGGTCCGTCCCAGCTTCCGGCTGTTGCTTCACTGGGACGATGACTTCCCCGCACTTTCTACGGTTGCTCTGACCGTCCTCCTGCCCTGCCATGTGCATTTCCTCTGTGTCTCATCAGTTTCCCTGCGGCCTTGGCCTAGGGCCTGTATGCAGGACAGTTAATGAAAACCGGAAGAGAAAACCAGGCCAGGGAATGCAGAGGGGGGCAGGGGATGCCAGCCATGAAAGCAAGTCTACGTGCAGTGAGGGGGCACTGGCTTTGTCTTTGTGTTTCTGACAAGCTGGGCAGAAAGGGAAGCACTGATTGCCATAGTTCTCATCACTGAAAGGAAGACAAGCTCTGTTCCTCAGAGGAGGCGTCATTTTTCCTGGCACTGAGAGATCATTAATTACTCGCAGGGGTTAGTTGTGGTCACTGCTGCCCACCTACCTTCCGTGGCTTGCTGGAAATGCTCGCTTCCACCTGACACACGTTGTTAGCACACCTGCTGTGTGTGGAGTGTGAGGTCAGTGGCTGGCAGAGCGGAGCAGCCTGTCATGGAGCTGGGTCACTGTGGGTACCATGTCGTGGGTACCACGTGCCAGGCGTGTGCTGACGGGGGCTGTGTCTGTGCGCCTGGGAGGCCATGGGTAGGAAACGGACGATCAGCCCTTCCGCGCCAGGGGACAGCGGATGGCAGGAGCGAGGCACGGAGGTGTCCGAGAGCACGGCCTGTTTCTGGAAGGACGAGAGAGCTGGTTCTCCAGGGAGGAAGGATGCTGGGCTGGACCAGCATGAGAGGTGCCTTCGTGCTGCCCATTAGAGCCCGTCCATCTGTTAGGCTGCGGAGGAGGGATGGAGGCTCATCAGCTCTGTCAGCAGACAGCCCTGGTGCCATGGGGAGGGCGAGGCTGGGGCCGGGGGCTGAGGTGGGAGCTGCCGTGGAGGCCCAGGTAGAGGAAGAGGTTGTGGTCGGAGCCCACGGACAGGCTGTTGGCACGGATGGAGACGCGTGTCCGAGATAGAATGGATGGACTGATGAGCAGGTGGGGTGACTTGTCAACAATGAGGAAGAGAACAGTGGACATTTGAGGGGCCCTTTGCCAATCCCTCTGGCCGGCACCGAGTTTCCATTGTCCATGGAGGCCCGTGGGGAGGGCAGGATGGGTCCTACTAGCCTCATTTACATGTGGCTCAGGGAGATGCAGAGAGTTGTTCAGAGTCACACAGCCTCAGGCTTGCTGTCTGACCGTGAGCCTGGGGTGGTGGGCAAAACACGGTCTGGAGCCATCGCTTTGGAGCAAGACGCAAAACAGCAGCTCTCACTTGGGGTAGGGGTGAGATGAAGGGGCCGAGGAGCCCTGGGCTCTGCACCTGGCGGGGAGACTGCCTGTAGAGCCCACCTCTGTGACCTGATCCTGCTGAGGCCAAGCAAGGAGGGCGTCCCCACGGGCAAACCGCTTCACTTCATACCCACCCGCCTGGGCGGTCCTGAGGACGCCACGGCCTGGGGGCACCGAGAACCTCTGCGATCTAGGGTTGCCAAATTAAATACAGGATGCCCATCGTATGATTTTTCAGATAAACAAGGGGTATATTTTAGTGTAAGTAAGTCCCACATCATCACCGTTTATCTGATGCCCACCTGTAACAGGCATCTGTCATTTTTCTCTGTTATCCTCCCAGCGTCAGAGAACCAGGATTACAGTCTGTAAAACCAAACCGATTGGTTTTCTGCTGTCACGTGGTGCTGCTATCACCGCAGCCCTGAGAGTGAGTGTGTGTGTGTGTGTGTGTGAAGTGAGGGCAGACGGGGCACTGACACCTGACACTGGCGTGGAAGGTTCTGGGGGGGGGGGTAGGGGAGGAAGAATTTTCCATGGACATCTATCGTGAAGACTGGCACCTGAATCCAGCTCTTATTTTCTCTTTGTGTTTTCTAAATTTTATTTTTTAAATTAATGCAGAGTCAGCTTGACTTCTTTGGTGTCCAGGTCCTTGAATTTTAACCACGTATAGATCTGCTCAACCAGCCCTGCAACGAGGATACACAGGACAGTCCCGTCACCCCCAAGACTCCCCCAGCCTCCCTCGTAGTCTCCCTGGCAACCACTGATCTGTTGTCCATCACTACCATTCTGTCTTTTGAGGATGCCGTCTAAATGTCCTCATGCAGTGAGTGTCCTTTTGAGAGTAACTTCTTTCACTCAGCAGCCATCTCTGAGATTCAACTTCTTGCGTGTCTCAGCAGCTCATTTAACTTTCATTGCTGAGTCGTGGTCCATTGTGTGGATCCAACCCAGTTTGTTTACCCGTCCATCCACTGAAGGACATCAGGGTTGTTTCCACTGCTTTGTGATTGTGTATTGAGCTGCAATAAACGTTCCTGGACTGGTGTTTTTGTGAACTTAAATCTTCTTTTCTCTAGGGTACATGCCCAGCAGTGGGATTGCTGGGTCAGATGGTGTATGTTTAACTTTGTAAGATACTGCCAAACTGTTTTCCAGGGTGGCTGTACCATTTTGCATTCCCACCAGCAAGATATGAGACGTCCAGTTGCTTTGTATTCTCACCATCTCTTGGTATTTTCAAGACGTTTTTCCTGTAGCCATTCTCATAGGTGTGGAGCGGTACTACATCATGGTTTTAACTCCCATTTGCCTAATGGCTAATGATGTTGAGCACTTTTCATGTGTTATTTGCCATCCATATATCTTCTTTGGTGAGATCTCTGTTCCAGTCTTTTGACTGTTTTTAATTGGATTATTCATTTTCTTTTACTGTATTTTGAAGAGTCATCATTTAAGGTGATACAAATCCTTGCTCAAATATGTGATTTGCAGGTATTTTTCTCCCAGTCTGTGGTTTGTTTTTTTGTTCTTTTAGCAGTGTTTTAGAAGATTAGGTATTTTTAATTGTGAGGAAAACCATTTTTTTGTTTTTTTTTGTTTTTTTTTTTTACACTTCATGCTTTAGACATGCTTTGGGTGCCATGTCTGAGAACTGTTGCCTAACCCCAGGTCATGAAGATTTCCTCCCATGTTTTTACTTTTCCATTTAGCTCTGTGATTCATTTTGAGTTAATTTTTATATAAGGCGTTAGATTTAGATCAAAGTTCTTCTTCCCCTCCTTGTCGTGCTCTCTTCTTTCTCTGGCATAGGGCATCCAGTTGTTCCAACAAAGTTGTTGAAAAGACTGTCATTTGCTCCTTCTTCAAAAATCAGTTGCCCATATTTGTGTGGATCCATTTCTTTTTTAAAAATTTTTATTGAAATATAGTTGATTTACAATGTTGTGTTAGTTTCAGGTATACAGCAAAGTGATTCAATTATACTATATATATATATGTACATATATACATATATATGTGTGTGTATACATATTCTTTTTCAGATTCTTTTCCATTATAGTTTATTATAAGATATTGAGTATAGTGTCCTGTGCTATACAGTAGGTCCTTGTTGGTTATCTATTTTATATATAGTAGTGTGTATATGTTAATCCCAAACTCCTAATTTATCCCTCTCCCCTCCTTTCCCCTTTGGTAACCATAAGTTTGTTTTCTAAGTCTGTGAGTCTGTTTCTGTTTTGTAAATAAGTTCATTTGTATCATTGTGGATCTATGTCTTGATTATTTATCTTTTTTAATTGATTTATATCTGTTCCTTCACCAGTACCATTGAATATTGTAGCTTTATATTTAGCCTTAAAACAGGGTAATGTGATTCTTCCAACTTTCTTCTTTTTCAAAACTATTTGGACTAGTCTCATTTCTTTGCCTTTCCATAAAAATTCTGGAATCAGTTTATCTATGTCTACAAAATAAATCGTGCCTGAAATGTTGTTAAATCCGCAAGTCAATTTGAGTCTTCTAATCCATGAACATGAGATATCTCTTCATTTATCTAGGTCTTCTTAAATTTCTTTGATGAGTTTCTTGTCATTTTCAGCATATATTGATAGATCTTATCTATGTTGGCTCAATTTATACCTAAATATTTTCCATTTTTGGAGCCATCATAAGTGGAATTTGAAATTTCAGTTTCCAATTTTCATTGTTGTGTAGAAATAGAATCGATTTGTGTGTTGACCTTGTCTTCTGTGACCTTGCTGAACTCATTTATTAATTGTATGAGGTTTCTGTTTTGTTATGATTTTTTGCAGATTCTTCAGGATTGACTATGTATGCCTAGAAAATACATATATTTTTATTCCTTTCTTTCCAATCTTTATGGCTTTTATTTATTTATTTTTTTCTCTTCTTATTGCACAGTGTAGACTTCTGATTTGAGGTTGAATAGGAGGACTGAGTGTCTACATCCTTGCCTTGCTCCTGACCTTAGGGAGCAAGCATTCAGCCTTTAGTATTATTTAGTATGATACAACTGGAGGCTTTTTGTAGAGGAAGCTCCCTTTACTCCTAGTTTGCTGAGAGTTGTTGATGTTGAATTAGGCCAAATACTTTTCTTTTTTTTAATTGATATGTTAATATGGTTTTTCTTCTGTAGATGGTCAATATGGTGAGTTACATTTATTGATTTTAAAATAGTGAACCAGCCTTGTATTCCTGAGATGAAATCCACTTCGTTGTGCTGTATTATTCTTCTTATATATCCCTGATTCTGTTTGCTAATATTTTTTGAGGATTTTTGCATCTGTGTTCATGAGGGGTATTGGTACTTAGTTTTCTTTTCTTGTGATGTATTTGTCTGGTTTTGGCATTAGTGTAATATTGGCCTCATACAATGATTTGAGATGTGTTTCCTCCTTCTCCATTTTCTGGAAAAGATTTGGTAGAATTGGTATAATTTTTTTTTCCTTAAATGTTTAGTAGAATTTGACAGTGAAACAATACGGGCCTGAAGATTCCTTTTACATGCTCTTAACTACAAATTCAAATTTTTAAATAAGTATATTTGGATTATCTATTTTATCTTCAGTGAGATTTTGGTAGTTTGTGGTTTTGAGGAACTGGTTCATTTCATGTAAGTTGTTTAATTGTGTGCATGGATCTGTGAAGGGCATTACTATTCCCTAATAGTAATAGACATTACTATTCTTTTTAATGTCTGTGGTTTCTATAGTGATATCTTCTTTTTAATTCTTCATATTACTAAGTGGTATCTTCTCTCTTTTCTATCATTCTTGTGATATATTTATCAACTTTGTTGGCTTTACAAATTTATTTTATTTTATTTACAAAGAACCAACTTTTGTTGTCATTTTCTCTATTGCTTTGTGTTTGCTCTAATCTTTATTGTTATCTGACTTCTGCATGATTCCGTTTATTTTCTCTTTTTTTAATTTAATTAGGTGGAACTCAGATTATTGATTTGAGACATTTCTTTTCTAAAATAAGCATTTTATACTATAATACGTTTTCTTCTGAGCACTTCCTTGTTATCATCCCATCAATTTTAATTTATTTATTCATTTATGTTCAAGTCCTTGAAACTTCCTTTTTATCCCATGGATTATTTAGAAGTATATTATTTATAATACAAGCAATTTCCAGGTACTTAGAAGTGTTATGGTTATCTTTCTGTTATTGATTTCTAGTCAGATTCCAGTATGGTTAGAGAACATATTTTATATGCCTTCAATTCTTTTTGCATCTGGTGAGGTTTGTTTTGTGACCCAGGAGATGTTTTATCTTGGTGAATGTTCTGTGTGCACTAGACAGCTGTTTTCTGCTACAGTTGAATGGAGTTGTAGAAATGTCAGTTGGATCTGGTTGGTTGATAGTGTCATTCAGTTCTTCTGTATCCTGTTGACTGTGTATTAGTTATATTGATTACCAAGAGAGGACGGTTGTCTCAAAATTTAGTTGTGGATTTGTCTATCTCTCTGATGAGTTTTGTTAATTTTTGTTTCATGTATTTCAAAGCATCTTTGTTTGGTGCATTGAAGTTTAGGATTATTATGTCTTCTTGACGAATTGATCCCTTTATTATTATGTAATATCCCTTTTTATCCCTGGTAATTTTCTTGAATTTTCTGATATATTATCTCTATCTCATATTGACATAACCCTTCCAGCTTGTTTTTGGTTAACATTTGCATGGTATATTTTTTCCATAATTTTACTTTAACTACCTATTTCATTATATTTAAAGTAAGTTTCTTGAAGACAGTATATATTTGAATAATCCATCTTTTAGTTGAAGTGTTTAGACCATTCACATTAAATCATAATATCAAACCATTATATTCCATTGAACTATTTATATGAAAGAAAAACATTGATCTGTAGTTTTTATTGATTTTTTTAAATTTAGGTCAACAATTTAGTTTTGGTTTTTTTTCTTTCTTGCCTGTTTTGCATTCCTATTTCCCCTTTCCTGACTTCTTTTGAGTTATTTGAAAAAATTTAGTGTCTCATTTTAATTTTTCTACTGTGGTTTTTGAGTATAACTTTTGTTTAATTGTAGGGGATTGAAATTGTATGGATTGAAATATGCAAACGTTTCACAGTCTCCCTAGAATCAGTACTGTATCATTTCATGTGGAATATAGGTATTCTCCATGGTTATGTGTTACATCTGTATTGTAAAAAACTCAAGAAGAAAAAAAAAAAAAAGACTCAAGAAGAGAAGAACAGCCTCTTAATGTTTGCCTACATGTTTATCATTTCTGTTGCCCTTCATGTTCCAATTTTCCTCCTCATTGTTTTCATTTAATCTGAAGAACGTAACTTTAGCCATTTTTTTAGACCAGTTCTGCTGTCAGTGAATTCTCTTTGCCTTCATTTGAGAATGTCTTTATTTCACCTTCATGCGAGAAGCATATATTTGCTAGATATAGACATCTGGGCTTATAATTCTTTTCTTTCAGTACTTTAAAGCGCTTTTCCCCACTTCCTTCTAGCTATTATAGTTTCTGTAGTTGTTCACATCATTCTCATATAAGAAATGAGGATCTATCTTGTTGCTCTCATGATTTTTTTCCTTATCCTTAGTTTTGAATAGTTTGGTTGTAACATCCTCGTGGGTAGCTTTCTTTATATTTGTCTTATATGGGGTTTACTGAACTTCTTGAATCTGTAGGCTATGTCTTTTACCAAATTTGGGGAGTTTTCTGCCATTATTTCTTGAAATATTTTCTTCTGCAATGCATTCTTTCTTCTCTCCTCCTAGGAGTCTGTGGACACGCATATTAGACCTTTTGGTGTTGTCTAATCGGTTCCTGAGTCTGTGTGTACTTTTTGTCAATCATTTCTCTTTATGTTATTCAGATTGGAGAATTTATATGGACAGATACTCAAAATCAGTGAATCTGCTATTGAGCCCATCCAAGGTGTTTTTAATTTCAGTTATAGTATTTTCAAATCTAAAATTTCCTTTTGGTTTTCTTTGTATCTTCTGTTCCTTTGCTGAGACGTCCTATGTTTCCATTGATTTCAAGTGTATTTGCTCTTACTTCCTGGAGTGCTTTTATAATGTTTGCTTTAAAGTCTCTGTGAAACAGCTCCGCTCTACGGATCATCTTTTTTTTTTTTTAAAACTGGCCAGAGGGGAGGATTCTTTTTTTTTTTTTTTAATTAATTAATTAATTAATTTATTTTTGGCTGTGTTGGGTCTTCGTTTCTGTGTGAGGGCTTTCTCCAGTTACGGTGAGCGGGGGCCACTCTTCATCGCGGTGCGCAGGCCTCTTACTGTCGCGGCCTCTCCCGTTGCGGAACATAGGCTCCAGACGCGCAGGCTCAGTAGTTGTGGCTCACGGGCCTAGCCGCTCCGCGGCATGTGGGATCTTCCCGGACCGGGGCACGAACCCGTGTCCCCTGCATTGGCAGGCAGACTCTCAACCACTGCGCCACCAGGGAAGCCCTCTACGGATCATCTTGCCATGGCGTCTGATGGTTGTCTTTCCCCATGTGAATTGAGATGAGTAAATTTGGATAGACTTGTTGAATATTATGTTATGATATTCCGGCTTTTATTTAAGTCTTATGAGAATGTTGATGTTTTTGTTTTATCAGGCAGTTGACTCAATTGAGTTCAGTTTAAATTTCTGCCAAGCTTTCCGTGGTTATTGTCTCAGTGTCAGTTCTGCTTACAAAGCCTTTACGATGCTTTCAGATCTTCCCCACATTTGTGCCACCAGTGGCCAGTCTGGGACCCGGGGGATGGTCTGTCTTACAGTCCAGTTCTCAAAGGCTGTGATTGCTGCTAAGGGTCAGATCCACGTTGGTGCGGTTCGGAGATGCCACGGGGAGTTCATACGACTTCATGGAGTTTCGTGAGCTCCTCCTTTTCTGCAGTCTCCCCAGGGCTGTCTGCTTCTCTGGGCTTCCCCTTTTGGTCCTCCAGCCAGAAAACTGGGGCTTTATTTACCCGGATCCGAGGTGCACTTCCTGGGACTGCCCACTTCTGGAGCAAAGCAGCGGAAGAACAGAGAGTGGAAAAAGCAGTGGGGTTTACTCTACCCTCTTAGAAGCACAGCTCCTCAGAGTTCCAGGGTCCTTTGGCCCCCACTGTGCCAGCAGCCCTGCCACCACGAGACTGCTTGGGACTGGGCTCACGAGAGCAGGGGTGAGCGTACGGGGGCCTCCCCCATTCCCTCTGAGCACTAGGGCCCCCTCCCCTGCTCTTGGAGCCAGCACTCTGTCCATGCCTTTGCCCTCTGCGGAGTTCATGCTGCATTGAGTCAGGACTGGAAAAAATGGTAAACTTAGCACCAGTTTGGTGGTATTGTGAATTCCAGTCTTCACCCCCAGTTCGCCTGTTATAGTTTACTTCCCAGAGTTCTCAAATCGCTGCTCCATGCCTTCCGGCCAGGTGTTATAGCTGCACTGAGTGGGAGAGACAGGGCCTAGAGTGTTTATTCCTTCGGAACCATTTCCTTTTTCTTTTAAAATTTATGTGCCTGGTACATCCAGACAGTGTAATCCGATTCAGCACTAAAAGGAAATGAGCTATGAGGCCATGAAAAGACGTGGAAGAACCTTACATGCATTACTAAGTGAAAGAAGTTAATTTGAAAAGGCTGCACACTGTATGATGCTAAATATGTGACATTCTGGAAAAGACAGAACTATGGAGAAAATGAAAAGATCAGTGGTTGCCTAGTCAGGGAGTCGGGGAGGAGAGGAGGGTTGAATAGGTGGAGCACAAAGGATTTTTAGTGCAGTGTCACTCCTCTGTAGGATACTACAACAGTGCATACATCATTATACCATTTGTCTAAACCCATAAAATCTATAACACCAAGAGTGAACCCTAGTGTAGACTAGGGTTTCTCAGTGATAATGATGCTAACGCAGGTTCATCAGTTATAACAAAGGGACCACTCTGTTGTGGGCTGTTGATAGTGGGGGAGACTAGGCATGTGTGGGGACGGGGTCACTTGGGAAATCTCTGTACCTTCTGCTGAATTTTGCTGCGAAACTAAAAATAAAGTCTATTGAAAAAGTCATGTGTCAAAGCATCTCCTATCAAAATAATAATTGTAGGGCCTAGTAAATATAGTTGAAATTTCAGGCAGTTTATTTGAAAACAGAGAGGAAATAAAATTATCAAAGAAAGTATAACGCACCCTTGGAAGTACACCCAGTAACGCCACACATTTCATTTCGTTTTTTGTAGTCAGGGCATGGCTATTCATTCGTTTCTCCCATACGGTTTCTGGGCTCTATCCCTTATTAGAATTACCTGGGTTTTAGTAAGTAATTTTTAAAACACTATAACTTTATGATTTCACTAAGAATGTAAAACGTGTGCAATGTCTTTCACACAAATTTGTTGTGTGGCCTCTCAGTAAATCACTGGGATTTTAAAAAGCTAAGCCCTATGATCATTAGCCTCCGTGTGCTGGGCTGGTACGCAGGGTGGGGTCTGCTGGTAACCTGAGAGTGAGAACAGCTGCACCATTGCTCACAGGCCCGAGTGTCTGGGAAAGGAGTGTTCCCGCAGGTGGCATGCTGCGTGGGCACAGGGCTTGGTGCAGGGAAGCATATGAAGAGTCAGCAGCCCAGCCGGCGCTGAAATCGGCAATCATCCCCACGCTGAAACCGGCAAGGAAAACACATCCCCTGTGGAGGCATCCTCCCACCCCCAGTTCTACAGATTATAGCTATCGTTTTATTATTTTCGTGGTCACTTGGCTTTTGGAAGAGGAGTGCTTGGAAGAGGCTGATGCGTGCTCCCTGGCTTCGGTGTCTGGAATCACGGACCCGTCTAAATATAGCACCGTTGTCTCCTGTGGAGCTGAAGGAGGGGACGGGTGGCCATAAATGGGAGTGCTCTCCCTGGGGCTGGTTCTCAGGTCGGCTAAGCTCCAGATCAAGTTCACCCTGTTCCGTGTGCGCGCGCGCGTGTGTGTGTGTGTGTGTGTGTGTGTGAGTTTCTGTGAATGTGGAGCTTCTAAATTTATTTATCATTTGATATGGGTATTTATGTGCTAGTGTTTGCGGCCACTGTGTTTTTGGTCCAGAGATAGGATTGTCCTTTAGGCGTCCCCAGGGGCTGCGCTTCTTGTTTTGTACATGCCTAGCATGTAGGCGCAGGAAGGAGGTCCGTAAATAACATGAAACTGATCTGCTCTGGTGTGTGGCCAGGAGTTCAAAAAGCATGTTGGAGAAGGGAGATGGCCCATCCGCGATCCTCTCCTGTGGCTTCTTACGTGGCAGCTCTGTGCTGCGTGTGTTTGCAGGACATGACCACACTGAGTTCTTGTGGCCGCCTGGGAGGGTGGCCTTGTTGTCACCTGCGTTTGATGGCACAGGAACTGCAGTGGAGAAAGAACGATGCATCCTCTCTCTGTTCACCTGTCCATCGTCTGTCCATCTGTTATTAGTTATTAGTTATATCCACATAGGTCCCAGAGGCAAGTTAGGATCACAGAAACTTTTTTTAAAATTAAGGATGACTGACAAAAGACTATATAGAGAGTAAAAAAAATAATTACATTTTTTTATCCAGAGAGAAAAATGTAAAAATACTCTTTACTCATTATACTTCTAAAATTTAGAAAGTGACCATAACTGTTACTTGAGAAGAAAATAACAAATTATTATAAAGTTTCTCAAATTCTTTGTAAATGTTTATATCTTATGCATCCTAAATAATAAAAGATACACTCTAACTCCTTTTGGAATTGAGTTCTCTATTGGGTAGGTGGGGAGGGGGCAGGAAGGAGAAAGAAAGAAAGAGGGTCAGTCTGTGGAAGGCAGGAAGAAGGAGAAACGTGGAGAAGCAGAGACAGGAAAACCAGGGGCCAAGAGACGAGGGGGGTGGGGGTGGGGGGGGTGGGAGGTCAGGGTGTTGGAGAGACTGAGATAGGAGGGGCGGGTGCTGGCTCTCGTGCTGGCTGAAGAATCGGATGGAAATTACCCCCAGTATCCTGTGCGGTTCGATAGTGCTTTCTCCATTTTCTACCAGTATATTTTTTAATTGGTTATTTTGGAAGGATGTCAAGTTTACAGGAAAGTTGCACACTTACTACAAAGACTCCCCTTCAACACTCATCCCAATTCTGACACTCTCCCTCTTCCCCTCCTCCTACCCACCTGCACATCTTCATACATGCACATGCTGTACCTCCCAGGCTCCCACTCGCCGCAGGGCTGACTCCCAGCTCTGACACCAAGAGCCTGGTTTCCAGAACTGTCCATAGATGGAGTACTTACCCCTTTAATGCCCTGCATATGACCCACTCCTTCCCCACGCCAGCCGCCTCCTTGGGCATCTAAATCAATACCTTTTCAAGAAAATAAAAGCAAGGAAAAGAAGGGAAGAGCACCTTTTAAAACGTCTTGTTTTCCAGTGAAACGAAGGTTGGACACATCAAGGAAGGTTCAAGAGATTTTAGAAATTTACTTTGGGACTTTAGAGTTTTAGTGGGTAGAGACTTTACATTGAAATAAACATTCTGTTTCCATAATTTAAAAAATAACAGCTTTATTGAGGTATAATTTACATACCATACAGTTCGCCCATTTATTTCTGTGAATTGTTGCCGTCCAAGAAGCCCCAGCGATTTCAGGCAGAGGCACGACTTTGTGAGCTCAGTTACTGGCTCACTTCCTGCCTCAGCGTCCTTGCGGGGGAGAGGGGGTCTTATTAGTGACCTTGTCCGGGGAAACCAGTCCAGGCAAGCGTGCGTGGACCTGAACGCTGCCTGCCTGCTGACAGTGAACCTGGCCAGCGAGGTGCAGAGGCCCAGCTGCGGACTTCAGGTGCAGTCGCACCCTGCAGGCTGTGGGCAGGGGTCACGGCCTTTCTCAGGCTGAATGACTGGTCCAGACCTTTGCAAGCGCAGACCTGGCAGTTTTTGACTCAGCACAACATTTGCTTGGACCAGAGCATCCATGGTTGTCATGGCAGCAGGGAAGCCTCACCCGGGGATCCCCATCCTGCTGGGCCTGTGGTGCGGCCCCACTGCTGCCTTTGCAGAGGCTGGTGATGGGGCCCTGCTGGAGCCAGGATGGGGGCCCTTCACCATCTGGGGGGGTTGGGTCAGCGCTTCTAGACGTGTCCCTGCCTCAGGGGCCGCACTAGCCATTCACCCTCCGCAGCCCCCCTGCTCCACTTTACTGTTCTTATCTGGCCCATCTTCCTCTTTACTCCTGAGTCTCTGATGACCCCCTCTGCCCTGTGTGCTGAAGGCCACACTCGTTCTAGGGCTGGGGACCTCCACCCCTGCTCTGGCCCCAAGCACCTCAGGGAATGGTCCACACCGTGTCCAGCCCCTGCTTCCCTGCAGCCTCACAGAAGGCAGGGGGGTGAGGCCTGAGGGGCAAGGGCAGGCCCCCCCCACCTGGGACCCCCTTCCCGCAGGTGCCCTTTCCCATGGGGACACGTGGGCACTACTGTGGGGGACATTCCAGCCTGCCTATCACAGTGACCCGAGTGAGTAAAGGACATCTTATCACAGGTTTGAATGTGCCGCTCCCGGCTGTTGGCTGTCCAGCCCAGATCCTGAGTTCTAATTCAAACGTTTTCCTTAGAATTCCCGCTTTCTTGTCATGAAAACGAGGCGCTGTCCGGAGTCTGTGTGCACGTGCTCCGTTATGAGCTTCACCAGCTGAGCTCCTGGGCATTTGCTTCTTCGCAGGACACTTCCTCCTGTGTTTATCCCAGTGTCTTATTTGTAGAAACAAAGGGCATTTCCTAGGAAAAGTAAGGGAGCTTACTGCCGTTGAAGAGTACATAAGAAGATGATAAGGGCTTCTTTGTTGAAACAGGGAAACCCACAAATCCCTCTGCCGTGGGGAGGGGACAGATGAGAGGAAAAAGAAAGTACAACTGGGGGGCGGGGGAATGTTGGGCTACAGCATGTCATCAGGGTCCACGAACATTCTTGGAGGACAAGGAGACAGTTGCTTTTATTTTCCACGGTGAGGTGACAGCTGGAATTTCTAACCGCTGGATGACTGTTTTTTTTTTTTTTTCTTTATTGGAGTATAATTGCTTTACAATGGTGTGTTAGTTTCTGCTTTATAACAAAGTGAATCAGTTATACATATGACTGTTTTTGAATAACTTTGTCCTGGCCTGGGGTTGGAGTAGTGGGGGAGATGCCTGCGGGGCTGCAGGGGAGGGATGCATGCAGAATTCAGGGAGCTCCCAGCTGACTAGGTGCCTCGCAGCTGGACAAGGGCCCCCTCCCAAAGGGACTTGGGTCCCAGCAGCCTGGGCTCCTGGAGTTTTGCAAGTTTCCCACGTGACTCCCATGGGCCCCTCTGCCTGTGCCCCTGCATCTCCCAGGTCTCTGCTTGCCAATCTATTCCCGGATGGTGGGGTAGTGGTTTGTTTTTCTCTGACCTTTCCTTGAGAAGAGGCTTGGCTCCCTTTCTCTGGTGGAGCCTCACTCCCCAGCCCTCCCCACAGATCTGCTCTGAAAAGTGGGGAGGCCGATGGGCGTGGGAGCCACACGGGCCAGGACCCCGGGGGGGCAGCCCAGTCCTGTTGGATGTGGCTCCGTCGGATAGATCTGGAAGTGGGGGGAGGTCCCCCGACAGTCTAAAAATTCTCATTGTGCAAAGGGAGTCCTGTACCTAGACGTTGAGAATGTCCTTTAGCTTCACACAGTGTTACTGCAGAGGCAAATAAACAGAGTTGATACAAATGCAGCCTTGTTCTGGCATCTCCCGGATGTGCCACCAGGCCTTTCCTGCAGCTGGGAGTGGCCTGGGTCCTGGGGTGGACCTGCCTCCCGGCAGCCAGCCCTCTGGCCCCTCCCGTGGCCGAGGACTGGCATTGCCCAGTTGCTGTTATCAGTGAAAAAGAAAACATTGCTGCCATATCAGTAAACAAAGAATGTTGCAGCCATCAAGCTATCACATTACATCCTCCTCCTCATCACTGAAGAGGCTCAGGTTGGGAAGAGACAGGACACTGGCCCCAGGTAGCTGAGGTGCACATCAAAGGGATGATTTCAGTGAGCCCAGACCCATGCATCTTCCCATAGATGCATAGAAAAGCGCTAAATTCCTTAACCTGAGATGTCTGGTTTTCTTTAATTAACAGTAATCTTTTGATGTTCCTACTACCTGGTCTTTGTTGCCAAAACTCCTGTATATCCTGGCTCCCCCCTTGCCTCTTCAGAGCAGTCCCTCGGAGCCACCTGAGAGCCTGTGTCCCGGGCTTGAGTCCTCAGTGTTGTCAGCTGAATAAAAGGTAACTCTCAACTTCTAGGTTGCGCAGGTTTTTTCGGTCGATGCCGTCATGCCCCTGGAGGGGGGCACACACTTAGCCTCCACTCTCCCCCGGCCCTGGACCCTCTGCCCGCATCACTTCTCACTGTTCTGTTGCTCGGGAATCAAAGGTTCAGGCATTAAAGAGTTGAAGTGCAGCCAGATGATTTGTATTTAATTTGTTAGTATTGGTGTTTCCCATATCAGACAAAACCAGTGCATACAAAAATGCAGACCTGAAAGTCAAGTCCAGTTGTCTGCATCAGAGAAGAATTCTTTTCAATAAAATTATCTCAGAGGTCCCTTAAAAACCGGACTTTGGAGAGGCAGCAGTGACCATGGACAAGAAGGGGACTGTTGGAGATTCTTGCAAAGGTGTGGTCAGCGGGCTGGCTTTTGGATGTGGGTACTGGTAGGGACCTTTGGCGTGGAGTGAGTGGTGCTGTTTGCCTGGAGGATGGTGAGGAGGGTGGTGACATGGCAGGAGGAGCGTGTGTGGGAGGTGAGATGCTGAAATGAGGCTGGTGTCAGTGTGAGACCCTGGTGTGTGAGGGGGCGGAGAGTGTGACAGCTGATGGAGATGCTCAGCGGGAGAGGGGGCCCTAAACAGGAGGGGCACAGGCTGGGGGTAACTGCGAAGGAGGCAGTGTTGAGGCCGGGACATGATGTGACACACAGAGGGGACAGGTGAGGGAGGAGAAGAGGGTCCAGCCAGAATCACTGTTTGGGTAAGACGGCACTTCATGGTGATGGACGTCCAGTTGCTACAGGTGGAGCTGGTGTCCTAGAGACAAGAGGGCTGGGTCCACGAACTGGGGTGATTCAGTGACCCTTTAAATAGAAACACCTAAAATAGTTTTTGTGAGGTGTTGGAATTCCAGAACCACTGAAGTGTTTAAGTATTTTTGGATTTGGATTTGATTATTTTTTTAAACTTCACATATTTATTTATTTATTTTTGGCTGCCCTGTGCAGCTTGCAGGATCTCAGTTCCCCAACCAGGGATTGAACCCTGGCCATGGCAGTGAAAGCCTGGAATCCTAACCACTAGGCCACCAGGGAACTCCCTGTATTTGGTTATTGAATTAAGTGAGTGAACTATTTTCCAATACGTAAAATTAGTTTGCCTCTCTGCTGAAACTTCTCATTTTGATGTTAAATGCCAGGTGAATCCATTCACCATAAATATGCCCATTTGCTTAGGATGCAAGAGCTGCCTGTGGGTGGTAATTTCCCTTCTAAAAGCAGAAGTGAGTGTTGGAAGGTAAGTCGGCCTCAGTACCTGGTTAAGGCTGTCACTGCAGACATGGGCTTATTGTTTTGGTAAAGAGGGGATTTTAAATAGTGGTGCCTGACGTATTGCCCCAAACACTATTGTGACAAGCTAGAATATACATTAAAAATTCACAACATAGGTTAGCTTTATGTTTTGAGGTTGCTTTACAGTTGCGTATGACTTGACTTTTGTTCCCAGAAAAGAGAATGCTGTTGTTTGTGGTGGTGTTTGCTGTGTGTCCCATAGATGCATGCTCAGACGCAGAGGTACAGAGAGGGGGCTCCCCGACTGCCAGACCAAGTTGTGCAGTTTCTTCCTCTAACTGCAGGCAGTGGGGCCACTGAGACCCCTGTTAGCACCCTGCCCACCTGCTTGCCCTGTGGAGACTCCCAAAGTGCAGGCTTTGGGGTGAAAACATCAGAAAACCATCACTTGAGTGGATTCCTCTGGCCCTGGGCTTGAGCGTTCTGAGCACAATTTCACTGACGTGTAGCATCTGGAATGGAACTCTGATAAGTCTCTTTCCTGAGTGTGTTAATTGTCCGTAATCTGAATTTTCCTTTTCAAACTTCCAAATTTAAATGAATCTTCTTTTTCATAGCCCATGGTGGAGTGTTAGATAGCAAAAATATTTATAAATCTTATAATTTAGAATATCTTTTAGCCCTGGCTTCTCTGGAGTCGGAATCGCGGAGTGATTGAGAATGCTATTTCCCAGAGTCGGGCTGTCTGGGGCTGGACATAAACGTACCACGTCTCAGCTATGAGATCCGGGCAAGTGACCGAAAGCCAAGCACAGCTCCCTTAGCTGTAGGACGGGGACAGAATTGACCCTGTTGGGAGAAGTTGTCCATGAAACAGCGGGGAGTGTAGGGAACTGCAGGCCTGTGATAGTGGAAACCAGTGATCTGACCCGAGTGGGATTATGATTCATCACTTAAATGAATGAGTGAGTTGAAACTATGAAATGTTCTAAAAATATGCATTTACATGTATTTTGCAATCTTTAGATAGAGGGTCACACCCAGAACTCATTGCTTATGGTTTTCAGCTTCGGATTCTCTAAAATCAGCTAAGAACTTAAAAAGAATTTCGATCAAATCTGAGTGCAGTTTACAAAACAGAAATAGATCCGCAGACATAGAAAACATACTTATGGTTACCAAAGAGGAAAGTGGAGAGGAGGGATAAATTAGGAGTTTGGGATTAGCAGATACAAACTACTATATATAAAATAGGTAAGCAACAAGATCCTACCATATAGCACAGGGAATTATATTCAATATCCTGTGATAAACCATAATGGAAAAGAATATGAAAAAGAATATATATATATATATATATGTGTTTTGCTGTACACCGGAAACTAACACAACATTATAAATCAACTTCAATTAAAAAAAAAATCTGAGTACAGAACCCTCCTGGGACTGACACATTTCTTTTTTCCTCCTTAGTCCTTAGGCTTTCCATCACTTAAGTAAACCAGTCATTCATTCATTCCTAGCAACTTACTTTGTTTTCCTTAAACATCTATCTTAGGTTACACGAAAATAATCATATTTTGTCTCTTCACACTCATTACGTTCTGTAACATATTCTTTAAACAACATGATCAAAATAGTTAGGTCCTGCTGGGATAAGCAGTTTGGGGATAACAGAATCGCCTCTTGGGTAGAGTATTCCAGAACCACGGTGAGCTGCTCACCAGAGGGCAGCCCACCGGCTCCAAGGACAGTCGTGTGTTTTCGAGAAAGTGCTGAAGAAACTGGATGAAAAGGCACCGGGAGAGTGAGGTTATAAAGCTGGCACGTCCAGATCCCGAGGGCTGTGTGCCCTTGAAAGCCTTTTGGATTGTATCCTACAGGTCGGGAGTTGGCACACTTCTCTGTAAAAGGGCCAGATAGCACATGTTTTCAGGTTGTCGGACTGTATATCTCTGCAGGGGCGCACTCAGCACTGAGCTTACATACATAAGTGTTCAGTATGTAAAAGAACAGGTGTGGCTGGGATCCACTAAAGGCTTATTATCCGATAAATAATGGACACTGAAATTTGAATTTCATGTAATTTCACATGCCGTGGAATATTATTCTTATCTTGCTTTTTTCCCTCAACCATTTAAAAATTGTAGAAAATATTCTTAGCTTGCTGACCACAGGAAAACACAGGACAGGAATTTGCCGACCCCTGAGATGGACTGTCCCTGCCGTCTGCGGCCGGAGTTGAACCAGAGGAAGCCAGGTCAAGTCCACTGTTGACGCCCATTGTTAGTGTACCTGCTCCTGGACGTCTTCATTGTAGTCCATCCTTTTTAAGGACCTGGATATAAGTCTCACAGAAGGTAGGCTGAGGGTCACGAAGTTGATCAGATCACAATATAGAGCTGTCTTTCCATCTTCTTGCTACTTGCTTCGCCATTGTTGGCTCATGCAAGAGGTTCTCAAAGTCTGCTCAGCGTCAACCGGGATGCTTTTTAAATATTCAGGAATCAGACTCTACTAGGGAATCCACATTTATCAGATGCCCTCTAGGTGGTTCATAATTTATACACCAAAGCTTGTGAACCAATGCACTGAACCCCCTGCACGGCCATGAACCAGACCTGATGGGTCATCCCATGAGGATTTCTGGGACAAGGACGTCCCATGGATAAATGAATCCCATAAAGATAAATGGAATTTAGGTTGGTGCCAAGGAGGCCTGTCTATAGTTAATGAGCGCCCATAGTATCTCTACTGAAATAATTAAATTTTACCAAAAATTAATAAGACTTAAATCTTGGGATCACACATATACACACTCGCAGATTTCTCAAATTTGCTAGTCTTCTGTGTTTTGGTTTTTTTTTTTAAGTTGAACAATAAAATGCATGGTAGGCACATGGTAAGTATTGAGTAGATTGCCATCAGTTAATACTGAGGAAGACCTTTGGGGCTCAGATCTCCGTTTGTGTATCTTTCTTTTCTCTATTTATTTTTTCCCCTTTCAGCACCCTATTTTCTCTAAAAATACTCTCCCAGTAAACTCCAGTCTCACGACAGGATCTGACAACGGTTATTAACTTTACATCGGTATGTTATTTCTCCCCGGAATATTTGCGTTTGCATTATCTCTATTTATCCAACGACAAACACTGTCTCTTTTAGAAGTAAGCCAAGTGCAAGCAAGCCAGATGTTTCTGTCCGCTGCCAAAAATGCACCCTGCGTTCCCTGACCCTCTTTTCCCCACGAGACTCTGGAGAACAGTACTGGCACATAGTAGGCGCATCATACATGTCTGAATGAATGAGCATATTGAGGAAATTCAGTACTCTAACCAAGAATGTGCGTCTTTGGAGGAGATCTTGTTTTGAAGTCTTTCTGGAACGGAACTACTGCTATTCACCACCTCAGGGCCAGTGCTGGCTCTGAGCTTTGCAACACTGGGGCTGTATAAAGAAGCCTTTCTAGAGGAAATGTTTTCTCTTCCTCTCTTCTTAAAAGGGTGCATTTTATTTTGCTCCAAGGGAGCCACATGTGCTCAGACGGGTGTCCAGGGGCAGCTACCATCCACAGGTTATGCTTGGCAACAGTGTTTCTAAGACAACACAGGTGCTTCCAAACCTAAGTCCATCTCGAAGGGCGTATAAATAGACTTCAGATGGAAGTGTGCGTGTTGGAGATATTTTGGTTCCTGTCTATTTTCCTGATTTGCTGACTTGATTAAATCCAGATGGGGGGAAAGAGAAGCTGCACACCAAGGGGGCTTCTGAGGAACTCCTTCTGTCCTGTGTGGGTACAGCTGTCCACTAGCTTAGGGTTTTCTATGGGGCTTTTTCCTACCACATTTTCATTTGGGGGCGACAGAGCATACCTTGTTTCTTGACCCAAGATTCTTTGATGGGGAGGGCTGGTAGAACTGTGAACATCTATTTTCTAACTGCATCTCGAAACAAACTAATAGACAGTGTCTATAAAGAAACTATAAAAATACTCTCCCTTTTCTGACTCTGGCTTTCACAAAGTCAAAGATTATTATGGTGAGCCAGAGTCACAATTGCATTTACTGTGGTTTAAGTGAAGTCTTGTCTGTTCGCCTGGAGGAAACCATGAAACAGAGGTGCGTGGAGCTCTGGGGAAGGTCTAGCCAGGTCTCCTGACCCTGAACTCCCATCCTGCCCTGCACGGCGAGCTGCCTGGACAGGCCCTGACCCCCTCCAGATCTGCACGCCCGCTCCCCTTCCTGGCCCAACTGCTCAGACAAGGGACTCTGTGTGTGACAGCATCTTGTCCCCCATGTCACGAGCACATGACAAGCCCTGGCCTCCCTCCCATACTGAGCATCTCTCTCCTCCTTCCCTGGGGTCACTGATGTAGGACGTGACTTAGGATCCACTTGCTGTGAGGATAAAACTTACTTCCTCCCGCCCCCTGGGTTGCTTGGAGACACAGGACCAGCCTGAAGTGACACTGAGCAATTAGCTTGTCACCAAGCCACGGGCAGCCAGGTACCCCCTGCTATCTCGTGTCTGTGCCCCTACCCCCGGCTCACTCCGATCCCCCCCTCACTCTTGCTTCCTTGGGATTTGCACCTAAACTCAAGCTCTGTTTTGAGGGAAACCTAAGACACCCCGTGTTCTTAATTCCTCATCTGGAAAAAGGGGTTATGATACACCTGCTTCTAGAGTTGTGAAGAGCCCGTAATTTTTTTTTTTTGAGAGTTATGTTTTATTCAGCAGGGATTTTTAGGACTTCAAGCCCGGGAGGCAGAATCTCAAGTAACCCTGAGAGAACTGCTCTGAGGAGGCGAGGGGGGAGCCAGGATATATAGGGGTTTTGCAACAAAGAAGAGCCCGTAATTTAAATGTATACGGCACCTCACACACAGTGAATACTTAACTTGGAGCTATTATTATTAATATTTCTTATCATTTTGTGAAAGTGTGATAGGAAAGGCTATTTTTGAGGAAGACTGAAAGTTCCGTACATACTCTGCTGTTATTGGTAAATTCAGAGGACACTGCTTGGGCAGAGATGCTGTTTCCTACAGGGAATGGTTACCATGCTGTAGGCTGTACTTGGTGAATTCTCCTTTTGGACAGACTGCTAGGGAGGTTGGCGCTGCTTTCTTCCATTCCTGGCTCTGTACCCCTTGATTGGAATAAAACCCCTGGTTGCATCCTGGGGGGATGAAGGAAAAGTTTCCTTATTGAGGATGGGCAGGACTGATGTCCCAGATGCCACACAGTAGACACCCTGCCCTCTGGGGAGGGAAGCGAGCTGTCCAGGTCATGGTGTCGCTACCGCCGATGTCACTTGCTGATTTTTAGAGGAGCAGTCTGCAGAGGGCGGTGTATGTCCCAGTGTGCCTGCCTCATCATCCATTGGGTTTGCGGAAGGAAGTATTTAACTTTTGTCTTATCCTTTCCAAAGTTTTATTTCCGTGCAACTTCTGTAATGTTCACAGTACACTAGTAATGTGTCTCTATTTATAATAAATACATATAGAAAAATGGAGCCCCTGCTCCCAGCCTGAGTGGCTTCACCCTTGTGGTTGTCTTGCGCCCACCTTGCATGTGCACATCAGGAGAGCCTGGCCACGCTTCAGGCCAGGTGGACACCCAGACAGGGGCCGGGAGAAGGTCCTTTATGCAGTGATTTACAGCAGGGGACTGGGAAAGCGTACCAGGGTTGGCATCGTTAAAGAGGTAGAAATAGCAATGGTTTCAAAATTGTTTTCCGAAAAATCCTACTTAAGTAAATAAAATAACTCTTTACGTTGGAGGTTTTCCTTCAAACATTGACCTCTGTGTGGCCTCCAGGTTCCTGTGGAAGGAGAAATAGTGGCAGACGGAGATTTTTAAAAAGCAAGATGGTGTCTTGGCCACCTTTGGGGCTTATTCTAAGCACCTATGGAAATCCTGACCATTGCGCCATTTTATGTGTGTGTGTGTGTATATATATATATTAATATTTATATTATATATAAATATATTAATATATTATAATTAATTATAATATATAATTAATTATAATATATTAATATATATTAATATATAAATATATATATATTTTTAAATTTCTAATCATGTTATTCAGCTTAGCTTTATAATAAACCATGGGTTAAAAGTAAGAAGCAGAAGGGGCCCTGATGTTGAGATGTGAGTTAATGGGGAAGATAAAAAAGGGGCTCATTATACAAATTCGCCTTGTGATACTCCTCCCGAGACGGCTAAGCTGTGGATCCAAGTAAAAATGGTATGTCTCTTGGTCTAAGTGTCCGTAAAACTGCAAGTGAGAAAATACATATACGCTGCTGCTGTCCTAAAGCCTCTTCATTTTTTTCTTCCCTGGGGAGTAGGGACTGTCCTTACACATACTGCACTGTTTGTGCAGAAGTGCTTGCAAGTTGCAGCCGAAAAGCTATTTCTCCTTTTGTCATTTAAAATAAGAGCCATTTGATCTTAAAAAAAAGGGAAAATGTCAAACATCCAGTTCACAAGAGCAGTTTTGCCTAGAATACGTAGTTAAGTTTCAGTCTGCATTTTACCGTACATTTCGTTTCCATACAGAGAATGAAATAATTAATCACTTTGTAACTCATTTGCCCACATCTAAGTTGTTTCCCACAAAATGAAAACATGCTAACAGTATGCACCACTAGTTACATAACAAGTCAAGATTTATCTTTATGTGTAATGAATATTTGTTAAGTATCACTTTAAATGATCCGCAAGGGAACTTGTCATATTGTATATGGCTGTGAAAAAGGATTGTGAGTCAAATAAAATGCTGGGAAACGTGCATCCTTTGGGTCACATCTGGCCCTAAGTTTTGTTATGAGTTCAGAGCTGTGTCCTCACATGGAGGGGACATCACGGGGATGGCTGTTTCTTTGGGATGCGTGGTTGTACATACACCTGCGAATCCACACTCCTGTGAATCCACGTGGACCGTCGACCCATGTGACTCTGAACTCCTGGTTGGAAGCAGGGAGCCTGGGCCATGGAGGGAGGGTCACAGGCAGGCCGCCCGGCACAGCCAGCTGTCAGGGAGCCCTGCACCCTCCTCCTTTCCTGGGCACCCCAAGGATGCCAGGGTTCTGCACGTGCATTTTGGGTCCTTGCACCGAGATGAGTCCTGTTCCCAGGGCTGGCAAGCAAGACGTCTCCCCTCCACCTGCATGGAGCCCAGGGGCTTTGCCTGGACCTTGCTGTCCAGCCGCCACCTGGGGTTCCTCCTGCCTTCACCTCTCGGCCGCCCTGCCTGCCCTTTCCCTGTTGGGCCGGCCCAGGGTTTGGGAGAGTGGCCCTGCTCTCTGAGCGCCAATTCCTTAGGTCTCCTCTGCCTAATCTTTGACCCCTTGTGCCTTGTCTTTGAAGTGGGGGTGGGATTGCAAACACTGCTGGCGTCGGAAGCTGGAACAGGAGCCTGTGACTGTCAGACCCAGGAAAGTAAAGGGAAGGGCAAGATGCTCCTCTGAGGTACCCTGCTGTAGATGAACCGCGCCTGGGTTTCCTGAGTGCTGCCCGTAGTTGTCAGGCACCTGACCAATGTCATGTGCCTTTCCAGGCAACTTCAAGTTAGACACAAAAGCTGGGATGACCTGCCAGTGATGGAGAGCGCTTCCGTGCACCCTGGGCTTGGAAGGAGATAGGAGAGGCCTCAGGCCATTCCAGCGCCACCGTTGGAAAACATCTGTCTGTCTGTCTATCTATCTATCTATCTATCTATAGATCTTATATTTTTCTATCATCTATCTATGTCTATCTGTCTAAGTCTGTCTGTCTGTCTGTATGTCTTTCTTCTATGTATCATCTATCTATGTGTGTCTATCCTTCTGTCTGTCTACCTATCAGAGCGAACAGTGTAATGGACCCATCACGTCCCCTTCAACACAGCGTATTTTGTTTCATCCTATGCCCCATGCACCCCATCTGCGGTGTTTTGATGTTACCAACTCAATGTACAGTTAAAAGCATTTGGTTCATTTTGCTTCAAGTTTTAGGAGTAGCTTTTTTAAACTGTATTTCCTTTCACAATTATGTGAAACAGCTGCCTTCACAGAGAGTGCCCTTGGTCTTGGTCCGGCTGCAGAGTTCCTCCACTGCGAGACCCTATCGTGGTCTGTGTAAACTGCCTCCTAGGGATGGACGTTGAGTGTTCCTGCTGTCACTGTCATGAGCAGGTCCCCACAGAACTGCCTGTGTGCACGTCCCCTCCTGCCCCGCACTTTGATTCTGAGAATCCGAGAACCTGGGGAAGGTGTCATTTAGACCCAAAGCATCTTAGGGCGGTTGGGCTCAGACAGCCCCGCATGGGAACCCCAGCTCCGTCCTTGACTAGTCACGTTGTCACTGGACAGCAGTTCACCTCAGTCTCATCTTCTATAAAAATGGGAGTGATGCATCTCCCTGTGGGCTGCTGCGAGGGTGAAACGCGGAGCTGGGTGCCAGGGCCCATGTCACATGGCTCAGCATCCCCGAAACACCGCTCCTCCCCTCCCCTCCCCTCCCCTGGTTTGGAACAGGACAGCGCGTGCTGTGTCAGAGGGCTTCTGCACAGGGGATCCTTACAGATGTCTGGTGGTTGCCAAAAAGGCACTCAGTGACACTAGGACTGTGTCACCAGCAGCAGTGTGATCCAGCCAAACTGGTCTGCCCGGTCCTCTCCTGGCCCTTAAACCTGCAGGCAGGCCAGGAGCTGAGACCTGTTACCACACCTGGGGATGCCTTCCTCCTCACCGTGCTGGGGCTTCACCTGAACGCACAATTTACTGGGAAAGCGGGGACCTCCAGCTGCTGTGTGGAAAGACGCTTAGACCAGTTTACCTTAAAAAAAAAAATGTTTCTTCTTGCCATTATGAACAATTTTTCCCAACTCATTTCCAGCATCAGCCTGTTACCCTTAATCCTTAAACCTCCAAGTAGTTGGAAAACATGCTGAAGTCTTGACTGCATGACTCCTTCAAGATGCTCTTGGGGTGGTGACGTGGGCCTGTCTCATGGGGACGGGTCCCCCGTGCAGTGTAGACCTGCAGCAGACAGGAATCTAAGCCGGGGTCTAGGGATGGGGGTGTGCAGATCAACTCTGCCCCCTTCTTCTGTGGCCCAGATGGAAGCGTGACTTAGTGGACGTGGCCCAGCATAGAGGGCAGCCGGCTTCTGGGGACGGGCTGTGAGGCCATGTACCACGTGGTGCTGGGAGAGGCAGGAGTGGACGGGTCTAAGGGAGCTCGCGGATGCCCTGCAGGCCGCCCCTCGGCACCCACCCTGTGTGGACACGCCGCATGGTCCCTGCGTGGCCCAGGCCTCTCCGTGGTCCGTGGGGCGTCCGTTCTGGCCCAGGCCCTCGACAGCTCAGTCCTGGTCTTGCCTCGAGCCTCAGGCGTTTCCTGTGCACTCTCCCATGTGCGCCATGGCCAAAAATAATATTTGAAGCATCCTTATCCCATCCTTTAGCCTCCCGTTTCCATCAGTCTTCCCCCGAGTGCAACAGCCCCATGGCGTCAGGTCTGTGCTTGTCCCGGAGGCCATCGTAGGGGCTCTCTCGGTCCTCCCCGAGCAAGGGCTGGCTTCTCTTCATTCAGGTCCCAGGATGGACCCCCCATCACTCGTTAGCATCTGAAGGCACGTTTATGCTTCGGTCACTCTGCTCCTTGTGTGATGCTGAGAAGGAGCTGGTTCCCACTGCGGACCCCAGATGCCCTGATTCCCCGGATCCTTCCTTGGCCTCCCCACCCCCGGTTCTCCTCACCACCACCACCACCCCCACCCTCCTCTTCCATTTACTCTGTCCTTCTCACGTGCAGTCGGCGTGACCCGTGGGGTCATCCTCCCTGTCAAGCAAGTTGGGATGGTGTGTAAGTCACCATGAATTCCTCTAATCACTTACCACATCAGCTTTTCTTCCTAACTATGTTGTCACATTGACACTTCCTTAGTTCAGACAAAATCAGCACTGGTGTTTAGGGACGTCTGTAGCACTTTCCTAATTCTGGTCTCACTTTCATGCATGCATTTAATAGCTATTTATTGTGGACATGGTAGTCACTGGTGTCTTATACCTGGGATACAGCCATGAACGTGGTAGGCAATGCCGACGTGTTATGTTCCAGCGGGGGAGACAGAGGGTAAATACGTAAGCCTACGTCCTTCGGGAGTGATAACTGACGTGTCACAGAGTTGTCAAGGGCTGCTGTTTGGATGAGCTGGCAAGCAAGCGTCTTTGAGGAGGTTCCCTCGCTCACAGAGCTCAGTGAGGGAGCAGTGAGCCACGTCAGGGTCGGGGCAGCACGTGCAGATGTCCTGGGGTGGGGCTGTCCTAGGGTTTCCTGTGCAGGCGCAGGAAGGCAGTGGGTGTGGCTGGGGGGAGCCAGGCTTTGGGTAGAAGGGCAGGAGGAGAGGGGGGAGAGCTGGGTGGTGTGGACCTGGCTGTGGATCTTTTCTAGAGTTTATGGGATGCCCTCAGAGGGTGCTGAGCAAAGGCGGGATGTGCTCTAAACCCACCTTGCTCACACCTCCAGGGAGGTCACAGCCAGAGGCGAGCACCGTCTAGGTACTGCCCTGCCTGGAGGCCTCCGTGGGGTGGTGTTCTCTGTGGGATGACGTCCAGGGTCCTGTACGGGGTCCCTGCGCCTGGGTGCGCACTGTTGGCACCCGGCCACATCTCCCTGCAACCGCAGCTCTCCCCACGTCCGGCCGTGCTTGTCTTGTCCTCCCAGCCTGTCCCTGCCGTGGGCTGGGTGCTTCTCTACCCCGCTCTTAACACCTGCTCCGCCAGCACCTCCTGCCCGGCCCCTGCAGCCACCCTCCCTCCTTAGGCAAAAGGAGCTGATACTCTTTTCTAAAAAAATGTCAAGTTGTATTTATTACTTTTCCCCCCTTTATTTATTTTTAAGTGAAGCAGAGTTGATTTACAATGTTGTTTTAGTTTCAGGTATACAGCAACATGATTCAATTATACATACGTATAAAAATCTATTCTTTTTCAGATGCTTTTCCATTATAGGTTATTACAAGATATTGAGTATAATTCCCTGGGCTATACAGTAGGTCCTTGTTGTTTATCTATTTTATATAGAGTGGTGTGTATATATTAATCCCAAACTCCTAATTTATCCCTCCCACCCTTTCCCCATTGTTAACCGTAAGTTTGTTTTCTCTGTCTGTGAGTCTGTTTCTGTTTTGGAAATGAGTTCATTTCTATGATTTTTTTTAGATTCCACATATAAGTGATATCATATGGTACATGTCTTTCTCTTTGTGTTACTTCACTTAGTATGATCATCTCTAGGTCCATCCATGTTGCTGCAAATGGCATTATTTCATTCCTTTTAATGGCTGAGTAGTATTCCTTTGTCTATATGTACCACATCTTCTTTATCCATTCATCTGTCTATGGACACTTAGGTTGCTTTCGTATCTTTGCTCTTGTGAATAGTGCTGCAATGAACATTGGGGTGCATGTATCTGTTCGAATTATAGTTTTGTCTGGATATATGCCCAGGAGTGGGATTGCTGGATCATATGGTAGCTCTACTGTTAGTTTTTTGAGGAACCTCCAGACTGTTCTCCATAGTGGCTGCACCAAAGTTACATCTTGAGCTCCAAGGGCACTTGGTGTGACCCTTGGTCATGGCACAAGCCTGTTGTTCTAGTAAGTGTCTGTCTGTCTGTGTCCCATTAGCAGGGAACTTGCACCAGGAAGGGACCACGTCATCCTTGGTTGGCGTTACCCAGATTCTACCCCAGAGACCGACCCATGGAAGAGAAGTAGTGAATGTCATTGGAGTAAAGGAATGAAGAAAAATCAGGCACTCTTTCTCCCTTTTCATTTTTCATGCAAATTTTAGATATTACACAGTTCTATAAATAAGATATACAAGAGCCATTTCTTCTAGATGTTTGAAAATACTATATTGGTTTTTAACTGTTAAAGAATTATACTCTTTTAAATATAACATACTATCTTCATTTGTTTAGGATAATAAATTCTAGCTATTTTTATTGAGTAAAAGCAGTGACTGAAAGTGTTGTTTCTAGTTATAAAAATACATTTCAGAGAGAGCTATCTTATTTCCAGGAAAAGTAATTTCAAAATTAGCAAATAAGTACATTATATTACAGGTAAATAAATAATGCATTCCTTTGTTATATCAAATACACAGTGTCCTGAAGGATTAGTTTTAAAGTTTAATTTCATTAATCAACATGTTTCTCATTGATTATTGATGCCTAACTGAAAAGCTTTTCTTATAGGAATAGAGAGGGGGAGATTTGATCAGATATGAGTAGATTCTTAGTACTTTTGTTAATATATATATTTTTCTTTAGATCAAGTTATTTTGCTAAACACTAAAATGGCTTCCATTCCTTTGCTTTCATATTTTGTGTAATTAATGCCAAATATTAGCAACATTTTTAGAAAACATAATTTTAACTGAAATATGTGTTATCTATACGTTTTATACATGTGTGTACGTTATAGATTTATCTGTAGTAATCCCAGAATAAATAATTGGTTGAAAGCATATTCAACCAAAATATCAAGTTTATAAGCCTGCCTCTCCTGTAAGGAATAAGCCTTCGCATATTGCTTAGAAGTATTCTGGATTTACCAAATTAATTCCCTATTTCATAAAACATTGGTGGTGCTTTAGATGTGCCATCTTTTATCCTCGATCAAGCCGACCCAGGAGACAGGTGCATATGAGACTGCCTTGTTTGGACTCTGAATGGAATTGGACCTTGCTTGGTGTCAAGGTACATGCTTTACTGAGGGGAGGAGCAGCTGCTGGAAAACTGTTAGGGTGTTTTTTCAGCGTGTTGTTAGGGACACAATTCACTTTCAACACTGTATTCTCACCATGAGGTCCTGCAGAAAAGTGGTCTTCCAGGTCCACCCGATTTGGGACATGGAACTTTGAATCTGGCTGTGCTTGCCATCTTTACTACGCCCACGGGGAAGCTCAGAGCCTTGGCTGGCTACTGTAGAGAGCTGAAAGGGACACGGCATCCTCATCCTTGTTTAGGTTCTGTTCTTCTGGCCTTCCTCATCCCCTCTTAAAATCCTGTGTGTGTTATGTACAATATAGTGAATGAACCAAGAGAGTCAGTGAAGGAAACCTTATCTCTGCTAAGGTCCTGTATGTGGAGTCCCAGGTTGATGGAAAGCAGTGATCCTTCACTTTACACAATAACGCAGGGAAACAGGATGTCAGGAAGGAAATATTTCTGAGTTAAACAAGGCAGTGAAGTAATAACAGCTGCTCGTTAGAGCACCTGTTGTCTTTTTAGCAGTTGGGGACCTTCCTCCAGTCCCGTAACGCCTCTGAGCTTTCCCTTCCCTGCTAGTCTGTGGGGATGGTCCCCACTCCTCCTGGGGTCGTCCTGAACGCAGAACACACTGGAAACCATCTGTGTGCTGGGGAGGGTGCACACAGAAGGGCTCCCTGGGGAGGTGACAGTGAGTCTGATCCAGGCGACGCTGCTGCTCGGGGGCCAGCGCCCCTGCTTCCTTTTCCGTGGGATTCTAGCTTCTCCAGAAACACGCAGAACCCTGTTGGTGTGGTCACTGCCTTTCCATCATGCTCTAAAATTGGCTGCTGCCTGCGAGACATTGTGTGTGCTGAAAGGCCCAAAGAGTGGGCTTTTCCGACACACAAAGCCTTGCTTGTGGCACAGAAGGCTGGCTTTCAAAGGTCCTGAGGAAAGCATGGCTGGAGGGGGCTCCTGCAGGGAATTTCATGGCAAGACCTTTTGTGCCTCAGCGTCAGCCCTTTGGTTCCCTCCAGTAGATACAGATCGAGAATGCTCATTTGTTCTGAGTCCTGGAAAGTCATACCCGGGGCGATCTGGAGCGGGAGTCAGTTTGAATGGCTGGAGTCCTGGGTGCGCTGCCTGGGAACACTCCCGCCTTTGTGCTTGGACCCGCTGGACCGCTGCCATGAAATCCCGGGGTCTCAGCTAAGCCGTGCAGCCCTCCAGAGCGCATTTCAGAGATCCTTTTTGCTGCGGGTGTGTCAGAACGAGGAGTGAAAATAGCTGCCAGACCCTGGGGGCGGAGATGGCTACATGCCGGCCCTGGGGTCCAGGCCACTGGCCGTCTTGATGCTGCAGTGTCTACACAGCGTGGGCCGTCCTGCTCTGCAGGAGCTCAGGGGACAGAGCAGGGACTGGGCCATGATCGGGGCTGGCCAGCTGAGTGAGGAAACCTCCCAGGCCAGCATTGTTCCCCAGTTGGTGTAGGGACAATCGTGCCCACCTTCATGTGGGGTAAATTTCACCAGATGACATCTGCCGAGTGCCTGGCTCCCGGCTGCCAGGTGTGCTGTGAGCCCCTCCGGCCCACCCTGGAACCTGCGGGCCATGTGTCCTTGCAGCAGGAAGGAGGTCTCAGCGGGGGTGGGGTTCCCTGGTCCAGCCCACACCATCACCAGAACAGGCTCAGAATTCTTGTCTGTTCTCTTCCATGGCTGAGCCCGGGCCCCACCAAAGCTCTGGCATGTTACTCCATGGGTCAACCTCGCACAAGGATGACAGGCAACTGGTCTACCCTCAAATCAGTGCGTCCCTGGACAGTGCCACTTATTACTGTTTTCTGTCGTCTGTCTGGTCGGTAATCACTTGGTGAAGAGGAGATACAGGAAACGCCACAGCATGGCTGTGTGACTCTTTCCCCGGAGAATGACGTGTAGAACTCCACTCGAACCGGCTGAATGTTTGCTGTACACCCAGCGGTGTCCCGGGCAATCTTACAGGCATTTTCTCCCCTAGCCCTGACCGTAGTACGAGGTAGCTAGGATGATCCCTCTTTTAATTACATCTTGCATCTTAAACATTTATTTTAAAGCCAAAGAATCTGGCATATGCTAAATAGCAGGGTCAGAAATAGAATAAAATATTCAGATTGATTCAGGCTTCACATGTAGGCAGCACTTTAGTTTCTTATTCATTTTAAGAAATATATGTTTGGCTAACAGCTAGAACTATCCACAAGGTACTTTTTAATTTGGGGCGGGGGGCGGGGCAGAGGTATGTAGAGAGATTGAAGTCAGTTACAAGTAGTAGCCTTTTAAATATGGTTAGAGCTTTTAAACATTACTCAAGGGCAGAGAAAGTATTAGACCAGCCACCTTTACCGAGGTCTGAGGACAGTCATTAGAAAGTGTAAAACAAATTGAGGTTAGCCTCCCAAGGGCTGCTTGGTGTTTTCGCCTTACATACACCCCCATGAGGTCAGATGGTGGCTTTGATGTTTGTGAATGGAACAGGGTCACAGAGATGACTCCGTCTGGCTGACAGACTCATGAGAACTCAGTAGGCCACTTTCTGGAGAATTCTAGGCAGTCGGAGTTTCTAGCATCTAAGGTGGAAGAGTCATGGAGAGGATATTTTCCACTTGATTCCTCAAAGAAGGGAAAAGGGAGATGGAGGGAAAATGACAGGAGACCCAGGGTTACCCGTGGTATTATTAGGATTCTGTTTGAAGCTTGGACAGTTAGTTTGTTTTGATTTGACTTAATTCAAGTTGCACATTAGATGTTGAAGTTATTGTTTTGTTTGTGTCTCCATTTACATAAATTAACAGTGTATTTTCTCTTATATACAAGTTTGCGTTTAGTTCCCAATTTAACACAAATGGTACTTAATTCCACAATGGAAGGATTACAGTTTAATCACCAGAAATTATATGCCTCCCATCCTGCCCTTTTGTACAAAAAAGTTATTCACAGTCTCACATCATCTATTGAAATTACTTTGCATCAGCACCCGCCCACCCCAAAAAAAAGGAAAGGGAAAAATCATTATGAACTGACATGGAGCAATTCCCAGTAATCATAGTGAAATGAAAAAAACCCATAGAAACCATTCATGGTGTCCTACCTTTTGTGTAAGAAATAAGGGGAAATGAGGGTACACATACATTTGCTTTCTTTGCAAAAAATTAAAATAACAGGAAGGATGGAGATATGTGGGGATGAAGTGGGTAACGTAAAAGCAGGAGTGAGACTTTGTGAATGTTCCTTTTTATGTGGTTTTGATTATGAACCACAGGGTGTTTTATGTATTCAGAGAACAAACTAGTATCAAAGAGGAAAGAAGGAAATCATAAAGTCAAATACAAACAGAAACGAATGAGCCTAACTCCATAAATTTGATAACACAACCACGCAGAATAAAGACTTTATTCTGATAATTTTTGAACAGAGTTTTCTGACTATATGTCTTTAGTGAAATATATATTAAGAACAAAAGAAGTGGCAAAAAACTTGGGGCTTTAGCTAGTTCAATTATAGTTGATAGTGGTGTTGCTTTTGTAATTCTGAAATGATTTTGTAGCTATTGCAGGACAGCGCAGAAAAATCAAATGTATTGATGTTATTGGGCACTGAGGTTGTAAGTGAAGGAGGAGAGGGCTACATGCGGTATGAATATTCTCTCTCTCTCTCTTTCTCTCTCTCTCTCTCTCTATATATATATGTATATATATATATAGAGAGAGAGAGAGAATATATATGTATATACATACATACATGTATACATCACTGTTTTTACATATACAAATACATATGTATTTATATGCATAGGTATATGTAACAGTTACACTAACTATACTTTCCAACAGTTACACTGTACTTTCCTGCAGAGATCCTTGGAGCAACAAATTATTACAGATGTTAAGCAGGATAATCTTGTGCCAGAAAGCAAGAAAGTAGTCAAAGACGTATGGAACTATGTCAAAAAAGACCCCAGAGGGCTTCCCTGGTGGCACAGTGGTTAAGAATACGCCTGCCAATGCAGGGGACACGGGTTCGAGCCCTGGTCTGGGAAGATCCCACATGCCACGGAGCAACTGGGCCCGTGAGCCACAACTACTGAGCCTGCGCGTCTGGAGCCTATGCTCCGCAACGGGAGAGGCCGCGACAGTGAGAGGCCCGCGCACCGCGATGAAGAGTGGCCCCTACTCGCCGCAACTGGAGAAAGCCCTCGCACAGAAACGGAGACCCAACACAGCCAAAAATAAATAAATAAATAAATTTATAAAAAAAAAAAAAAGACCCCAGAGTTGGCTTGATGGACCTTCTACTGACAAGAATAATTATAGTAACAGATTACAGTGTATTCAATTTAAAAAATTCCTAAGTTCATAGTGTTACTCGAAGAAGAGAGAAGGGAGAAATGTCAGCTGAATAAATTCAGAAGAAACAGTGCATTTAGAACATCTCCGTTTTGCCGCTTTGAAGCAGGTAAGGATTGCGAGGGGATGCTAAAACTGCTGGGTGAAAGTTTGTGGGACAGTTGGGTGTGCACACATCCTCCACATGGACCCGCAAATTGCCTGCTACTTACAAAGAGAAAAGTGTCACTTTGCAATGGAGCAGTCTGGGGACGAGGCCCTTAACCTAGTGCTCATAACCCAACTCCTCCAGTACTGGGACAACCTGACGTCATGTGCCTCCTTGTGTAATGCCATGGGAACTGATCAATACTCCTCTGTAGCATTTTTGCCAGGAAAGTTTCTCATCTGAATCTCATGATGAAGAAACAATAGGACATACTGAGAACATTCTTCAAACAACTGCAGTGAAGTCCTCCACAGAATTCAATGTCATAATTCTAAAAGTCATGTGGAAATGCAAGGAACCCAGAATAGACAAAACAATCTTGAAAAAGAAGAACAAAGTTGGAGGACTCACACTTTCTAATTTCAAAACCTACCACAAAGCTCCAGTAATCAAGCCAGTGTAGTCAGCCATACGGATAGACTTAGAACAATGGAACAGAATTGAGAGTCCAGAAGTAAACCCTTACATTTATGGTCAGTTGATTTTTGAAAAGGGTGCCAACTCCATTCAATGAGGAAAGAATAGTTTTTCAACACATGGTATTGGAATAACTGGATAACATGCAAAAGAACAAAGGGGGATCCCTTACTTACATGACACACAAAAATTAACTCTAAGTGGATCATACACCCAAATGAAAGAGCTAAAACTATTAAACTCTAGAAGAAAACATAGGAGTAAATCGTTATTGGTCTTGGGTTAGGTAAAGCCTTTTTAGAAATGACACCAAAAGCACAAGCAAAAAAAAGAAAAATTAGATAAACTAGGTTTCATAAAAATTTTTAAAATTTGTGCTTCAGAGACTACCATCAAGAAAGTGAGATGACAACCCACCGAATAGGGGAAAATATTTGCAAATCATATAGTTGAGAAGGACTTGAATCCAAAATATATGGAGAAATCTTACAACTTAACTATAAAAAGATAAATAACCCAGTTGAAAAATGGCCAGAGAATATCTGCAGACATTTCTCCAGAAAAGATGGCCAATAGGCACATGAAAAGATGCTCAGTGTCATGAGCTATTAGGAAAATGCAAACCAAAACCACAATGAGATAACCACTTCACATTCCCTGGGATGGTTGTAATAAAGACAGACAACAACAAGTGTTAAAGACATGGAGAAATTGGAACCTTCAGACATTGCTGATAGGGATGTAAAATGTTGCAGCCACATCGAAAGATGGTTTGGCAGTTCTTCAAAATGTTAAACATGGATTGAGCATCTGACACAGCAATTCCAGTCCTAGGTGGGAACACAGGAAACCATATGTCCACACGAAAAAATGTACGCAAATGTTCATGGCAGCATTATTCATCATAATCAAAAAGGAGCAGTGATAAATTTGTAGGCACAAACTGCTTTGCTCTGGTCATCATGAAAGCTACCTGGGGGGAGAAGTTCTCTGAGTGTGTATCCCCCTGTCACCTGCTGGCTGGATACAGGCTGGTGCTCTTTGGAGAGGGGAGAGCTTTGTGCATCAGCCTGCCTGTCCTTGGAGGCTTAGGAAGGGAGTGTCGACTCTGCATTTCATTTTATTTTAATTTAATTTTGTTTTGTTTATTCTATTCTATTTTACTTTATATTACTTTACTTATTTACTGTACTATTTTATTTTAATTAAAAAATTTAGTGTAGTGACTTACTTTATGTTATATCATTTTATTTGAGCTATGATTGACATGCAACATTGTATTAGTTTTAGGTGTACAACATAATGATTTGATATATGTATACATATTGTGAAATGATCACAATAATGAGTCTAGTTAACTTCCATCACTGCACGTCATTATCGTTTTTTTTCTTGTGACGAGAACATTTAGGATCTACTGTCTTAGCAGCAGTTCTGCATTTTACCTGATGGATGTGCTCCTCTCCTGGCTGGTGGAGGGCAGGGTGCAGGTCCGGTGACTGGGCAGTGATGCCTGGGAGCCCCATCATTGGCTTTCTGATGAGTGAAGGAGCCTCATCAGGGCGGCGACAAGGGGACAATAAATTAAAGCTCTTACTGAGGGCAAAAGTCAGAGCATAGAAAGGGAGAATCAGAGCAAATAAGGTGGTGAAGAAATGTGCTCTGCTTTCAGCAGGAAGTTACCAACTTTATTACTTTAGGAAAACAGTGTAAAAGGAGTGGCATTGGAATCCTGTATGATGTAATTCAGATGATCTGCCATTGAAGAATTTAAGAAAAATTCATCTCAGGAGCTCTCACTTCACCCTCTGTTAAAGCATGATTCTTTGTGTAAAAATGCATTTGCATTGTTGCCCACACCTAAGTTGAGACTATTTCTAAAATAAAGATAGTAAACTTTATCAAATTTGTCTGCAATATTTTACAAAGTTTGCATGGGAACACCAACTGTTTTTGTTGTCAAACTTAATTTTCAGGAATTTACATAATATTTACACTGAATTCACATTCAGCTTTTTGGGCATCTGTCCTGCTGGAAGGGTGATGATGGAATTTCCAGGATGCCTTGTACTTTTCTTGTTTGTTGTTTTCACCTCACTCCCTTCCCTATCAAAGGCTGTCTCCTGGGACACCGCGAAACCTGCTTTTCGGTTTGCAGGTCCCACGTCTCCCGATGGACAGGTGTTTCTGTCACCACCTCCCTGCCTCGTCACCTGTCAGAAGTAGACTGAACATCGTCCTGTATCTGGATCTGATACGGGACATCCATTAGAGATAAGCGATAAATGGTTGGAAAGTTGCATCATTTCAATGTATTAGATAGGTACAAAAGCAGACTTGGGTAAATAAATACTATTTTAGAAAAGGACCCATTCAGAATGAGTCTGAACCAACTCAGTTTATCCCAGTACATCTTGCAAATCTTAGACCACTGAGGGTATTACTGAAATCAGCTTGGAAAAGTGAGCTGTTTTCAAGGAGGTAAAGGTTGTAAAATTTCTCTTAATTAAATTTTTATTTAAGATACTTCTGTAGCCTTTGGCATGAATCGAATGATTTTCTCCTTAAAAGCGAACCTACTCACTAGGCAGCATTTTTGCGTCTGTGGCCATTATTCTGTCTGAGGCTTATTTTATTTGTATGTAAAAACCTTCCTGCAGTTAAAACTATTTTTCTAATTCTTCTAAATTTAAACTCTTACTTAGATATGTGTAGAGACTTGGCTAAGTTGAGGAGTCTTAAAATGGGTATAAACTGAAGGGGAGATATTCCCTATTGGTAAAACAGAGGACAGTTTACCATGGGCGTTACACGCTTTCAAAATACGCATTTCTAGACTCCCCTCTCCATCTTGTGTCATCGGCTGAATGTGAGGTGAGTAAAAAGAGTGGACAGCTGGCCTACAGCCCTTCTGAGCGAACCTTGCCAGGCCAGGCCTCCCGCAAGGCCTGGGTGTGTTTGTGGAGGACTCATCCCTGGGTCTGGGGCACACTGCTGTTCTCACCTCCTTATGCATATGGATGCTAATTGAGCAGAATTTTCCCGTAAAAGGAGGGGCCCTGTTTCTATTACAAATCAAGGGGATAGAGCAATATTTCTTGATGTGTTCCACATCAAGAACACCAACTGTTTTTGTTGGTGTCACTTCAGACACTTCAGATCCACATCGTCACTTCAGATCCACTCTGAACACGTCAAGGAGGAAGACATACGTAGTCCCAGAAATGCCCTCATCCTTTAGAAGACGGAGGAGAACAAGCCTCGTCCATGGCATGATTCACGGATGCTCCCCAAGACCACCGACCCCTAACTGTCCAGCTGTGCAATTTCATACACTTTCCTCAAAAAAAAAAAAAAAAAAAATCTACCATCTCTTCCATCCAGCCAACTCATTCTGTCTCAAGGTTTAGAATTTAAAAACTGAATTCCTATTTCCTTTCCACTTTGCAGCCCTCCCAAGGGAGGTATAATCATATCTTGTCATTTATACCTTGCTAGAAAGAACCAGGGAGGTCTCAAACCAAAGGCAGGTTTTGATAGTTGAGAAGGCGGGGAGAACCTGATCCCACCGGGTCTGGATAAGAGGAAGACGTGCACCACGGTGAAGGCAGAGGCCCTGAAACGACAGGGACATCCTGCAGGAGCCAAGTTCACCCTGCAGGAGCTGAGGCCCAGGTGTTCTGAAGCCTCGCCTGCATCGGTGGCCTCTGTCTTTCAGGTGTGAGGTTTGTGGGTTAGCGTGGCTGGTTAGAAGGAGGGGATGCTTCAGCCTCAGGAGGGGGGGCACCCCTACCACGAAACTCAGAAGGTGTTCAAAGTTTCAGCTGGTCACAGGTGCTGAGTCCAGAGGCGTGAAGCGCTTGGTGTTGGCAGAGATGCTGGCCCAGGCTTGAGGGAGATGAATTGTCTGGGCCCTAAAGCCTGGGACTCAGCGGGTGTCTCCTCTGGGCCTTGAACAGAAGACTAGACCACCGCATTGATTAAAGCACTCAGCTTTCCCCACGTGAATTGAAGCTAATCGTAAAGTCTGACTTCTACACACCATTTCAGTTTAATAAGTTGCCACTTTGTCCTCAAGCAGCAGCCACTGATGAACTATCGTTGCCTATTGATAGCGCCAGGTCCAGGGTTAAGAGAAAAACATTTATCCCCTGCAACTAACTGGCCAAGAGCTTGTCCTGCCAGCTAAGTCTCCAGTTGTTTCTATTTTGTCCCTGCTTTCTGGAAAAGTACTTACTTTCTTTTGCCAGGTTATCCACTGGTCAGTATGAGGAGTCAGTGCTTGAAAAGGCTCTCAAGCTCCCATAAGAACCTACCTTATCATAGAAACTATGTACTCAAGAGTGCCGTTCCCTGAGAGCCAGCAAGTTCGATCTCTGAGTCAGGGGTGTGTGATCCATTGTGTCCCCCACACCCACCCCTCCCCGGACGCCTTTGTCCACCTCCTCAAGGCCCAGTGAGTAGAGGTAGCTGGCCATTGGGGTGTTGGTCTGCCGCCCGGCCCTGGTCCTAGCGCTCCTCCCCCTCCCGCTGGGGGCTCCGCTGGATCTGAAAGGCCAACTGTGCTGATCCTGGGGAGACGGCCGCACCTTCCCAGGGTAGAGGTGAGGTGAGCATCCTGCTTAGCTCCAGGGACACCTGAGCCTGCGCTGGAGTGGCCTATCTCCTCCTGTTCCTGAGGCCTCCCTGCACTTTGCTACCAGCATCGTCACTTGCAGCTCGTGGCCCTGAGTGCTTTCAGATCACCTTCCTCTCGGCTCCCGGGTGTGACCGCCCGGGGTTGGGTTTGTATCGTCTCGGGGGGTCTGGTTTGGGGGACTGGACTCTGCCTGTTCCTGCGGTTACGTGCCTGCCCCAGATATCCGGGCCTTCAGAGAGCTCCCCACTTCTGTCGTGTTAAAAACCAACCTTTAACTCACACCAGCCGAGAGGTGGAACGACACAGGTGTCCATCAGGGATGAATGGGTGAATAAAATGTAGCCCGTGCCTGCAGTGGAGTGTTATTCAACCTTAAAAAGGAAGGGAATTCTGGCCTCGGCTACGACATGGGTGAACCTTGAAGACATGATGGTAGCCAGTCACAAAAGGACAAATGCTGTACGAGTCCACTTATAGGAGGTCCCCAGAGGAGTCAGATTCACAGAGATGGAAAGGAGAATGCAGTGGGCCCGGGGCTGGGGGTCGGGGTGGGGAATGGGGTGTTTGTTAGTGTTTAGTGGGGACAGAGTTTCAGTTGGGAAAGATGACAGAGTTCTGAAGGTCGGTTGCCCAATAACATGAATAGACTTGACACTACTGATTGTACCCTTAAAAATGGTTAACATGGTAAATTTCATGTTATGTGTATTTTACCACAATTTAGAAAAACAACCTTTAACAAACCTTGATTATCTTATCCTTATTAACTAACAGTGATAGCTGGTACCTATGGGGGGTGTTATGTGCTGTGTGGAGCAGGGTCCCTTCCATGTGTCATTACCTCTGAACCTCTGCTTAATGAGGACACCAGAGGAAGAGCCTGGAGTATCTTAGGCACAGAGTCAGTGTGGGAGGGGAGCCTGCGTCACAGCCCAGCCCTGCCAGCCTCCCTGGTCATGGGCACAGTGACCTCCTGTGCCCTTTGGTTCAAGTTTTATGACACGAAAACCTTGACAATCCCAAAGCCACCTTCTCCGCCTGCCAGCTATTTGGGGAGTATACTCCAATTTGTGTTTTAACAATTTCCCAGTGTAGTCATCTATGTCTCATGTCATTTCAAAAGGATCATTGTAAGTGGAAACGAGCCATCTGCAGAAATAAGCCCATTGGCTTGTTCCAAGCTTTGGAAGAAATCTACAAGTAAGGAGATCTGTTTCTGAGTGATCGCAATGGTATTCAAATCAAGGATGTCTTAGAATAACAGCCATAGAAGATGGTCTTTTCCTTCTTAAACATTTGATGGCTCCATCGGTCAGCATTTAATGCATTTTATGAGGGTGATTGAGGTGTTCTATGACCGTGATCTAAAGCCACGCCCCCGTGCCAGGCTGGGGGGCTCACAGTTGCTGACAGCCGGCAGCCGGGGCTGAGCTGCGTGCCAGGGGCCAGGTTCATCCGTGGAGCTTAGGGAGTGATGCACACAGCAGGGTGGAAGGAGGGGTCTGGCAGGAAGCTCGGGGACAGACAGAAATGCTAGCAGGCTGGGAGTTGTTCGGTACACGTGTCCTGCTGCCAGTGGGTGACATTTACAATGGCTGCCCAGGACACTCAGTCTGGGCAGGGCTTCCTGACTCCCGAGCTGCTGGGGACAGAGGAGGGTGGCCCAGCAGGTGCTGCTTCTCCCTGGAGAGGCGGGCTGTGGCCATGTGTCTTCCTGGTCCAAGCATATAGTCAACTGCTGTCTTCTTAATATGTTCTTTTTATTTGAAGTAGAACATTTAGATGCTTAACTTGCTTGTCTTCATTAAGACTAAGATGTTCAGTTTTTTGTGTTTTTAGTTTTAAATTCATGGAGTGATAAAAAGAAGTGTGCAGTATTTTCTAAATGCTACTAGATAGTCTTAGTCCTTTTTGCTTAAAAATAAATGACACACACATGCCACGTGGTATGATTCGTAGATGTCTTATTTGGCATTGGCAGAGGTGTTTGTCAGATTGCAAATTAAGTCTTTGAATAATGTGCTACTTATACTATAATAACTCCTTTACAAACTTGTAATCTGCAGGCGGGACTTGTCTCCTATCTAACTCTGTTTTCCTAATCTAATAATGTCAACAATAATAGTTTAAAAATACCGACATTGTGCTTTATGGTTTACTTGTTTATGAAATATAGTCTTGCATATTTCACATCACTTAATCCCATGTTTTCCTTTATTGTACGATAGTTAAGCGTCTATCTTATCACCTCTAATAGACTATAAGCTTCTTGAGATCTGGGACCATGAATTATAGGATGATTTATGTCACAGATTGCCTAGAAAATGCCTTGTATATGGCAAGGTCCTAATACCTGTTGATGGAATGCCTGATGCTTTATTTAGAATCTCATATGCTTTATAGGTCATATTCCTTCTATGGATGTAATTCATTCACTCGACAGGGGTTTCACTGAGCTCGCATTTTCAGCAAAGTGCTAGAAGCTCCTGGAGGTTCCAGAGCTTAGTAAGAGGACAAAGCTTCCGCTCCAGAGGGGAACGCAGTTGGCACGAATAGCTGCAGAGCTACGGAGGAAGTGTTAGCACCCTAAAATTGGATTCATAATTCAGAGTGGCAGCAATTCTCAGTTTGGCAAGCGTGGGGGGCGGTGATGAGGAGGGCTCGAGGGGGCTTCTAGGAGGAGCTAAGTTTTCTGTTGGGGGAACAGAAGAACCTGGTCCACAAGAGGGGGCAGGTGTGAAGCAGGGCATTGTGGAGGCATGGGGCGGGGGAGGGGGAGCAGGGAGGGAGGGGCCCCAGGGAAGGGGGCTGGAAACCTGGCTTTGCAGGCGTGGGTCCTGAGGACGCTGGGGCAGTGAGTGTCGGCCGCTCTTTAGGAAGTTCCCCCTTTGGAATGGCAACAGGTGTGGAGAGAAGGAAAGGACAGTCCCAGCCAGTGAGCCAGGGCCGGGCAGGGTGGGCGAGATGAGGGTAGGAGGGGGAAGGGCGCAAAGCCCTGAGGAGATGGAGCTAGACCTTTTGGGGTTGGGCTCCCCAGGGTGACCTGACTTGACAGGGACCTGGGGAGAGGCCAGGTGTGGGAGGAGGCCTCATCCCAGGCTTGCCCTGCACCTGGGTGAAGGCAGCGGGACGGGAAGTGGCCGCAGGCCGGCGTGGGCCCAAGGAAGATGCTGGGGTGCCTCGCGTCTGGTCCCCTAGAAGCACACACAAGACTCTGTTGGCAGGAAATGGAATTGCCAAGTTCGAGCACGTGTGAGTGGCTACCTTCCATAGCTCTTAACGTTTCAGCATTGTATGTTAAGCATTCTGCGTCACCTTCCTGGACGGCCCTGACGCTGGGCCGTGGGCCACGTCAAAACCCAAGCTCCTTTGGTTTCAGCCCAATTTACTCAGCAAATGGATTCACGCAGTGCAAGCTTCTTCAACATCTGTATCCATCTCATATAGAACACGGGTTGCAGTTCGCTCTGTTCGGAGGTGGTATTCTTGGTGTCATCAATTAAAGACAGCATCCGGAACCATGGTGGTGTTTTTGGTGGTGTTTCGCTTGGTGTTGAGGACCCCGTCTGGGAGGTGGATGGTATTTGAGGCAAGCCCAGCTTCCTGTGACTTTGGTGGTGCCTGCATGCATCCTGCTCGCCCACCTGGGTCAGGCAGGCCCAGCTCTCTCGGGACGGTTAGCTGTCCACTTGGGGAAGAGGAACCAAGGAAGATGCCCGGCCAGGAAGGGACCAGGCCTGCGGCAGCCTCACCGGGTGCCGGGTGCAGGAGTGGGGAACACGAGGTCCCCTGGGCCAGTGAACTGGCTGTCGGAGGAGGGAGGAGAACCTTTCCTTTACCAGTAGGAGTGTCAGTGTTTGGTTGCTGTGCTGGGATTAAAATGATTCCCAAAGAAACTGGTGCGTCTGCCGGGAAATAAGCAAAAGCTGTGCGTGAAACGTGCGCTGAGCTTTGAACAAGCCCGTGAATCACTCACACAAAGGATGGAGTGTCTTTAGGCTTGTGCTGTGGCCCTGCTTCCAATGGGTCAGCTCCCCCAAGAAGGGAGCCTGTGGGGCTGGGCGTCCAGCAGAGGCTGCCCTGTGCCCAGCCCTGGGAGAATTTGGTCCAGCAGCCCTTTCCGGGGGTGTGTCCTCTCACACTCTGTGGAAACACTCCCGCGTGCGTGCGCGCGCACACTCACACGGGTAGAGTCCTCGGGAAAAGCCTAGAAGGAGGGCAAACATCTGGTTCTTTCTGAGGAAGTGGATGGGGGACAGTGAGAATAGGACATTTTTGGTTTGTGTGTGCTGTGTTCTCTTTCATACGATTTACATTTGTATGACGAGCATATAGTTAAACTTCCAAGAGATCCGATGATTGCAGCCCCTACGTATTTTGGGTGGTTTGCAGTTCACGTGTGTAATGCTCCCGACCCTGGGAGAGGGGTGACTCCTGCCACCCCCGTCACCCCTACATAGCCTCTGGGAACCTGAGGCCCAGGGTGGTGGAGGTGGAGTGACTCACAGGCCACCGAGCCAGTGGGCGGGAGGGGGAGGGGCAAAGCCAGAGCCGTTATCTCCAGGGCCCCCATCACCCTGCTGCTTCTCGGGGTTTGTACCACAAAGGGTCAGAACCATTCACCTTGGGGACGGCTTCCCGCTGGCTCCTCTGCACTCTGCTGGCCTTGCGCTGACATCAGTTTCAGCCATGCTTTGCCCATCTGTCCTCAGTGGGACCAAGCGAACTGTCCGTGCATCCTGGCAGCGTCTCCCCGGGCACAGCCGTCCACACTTGACCTGGGCAGCCCTGGTCCCGTGCTTTCCTGTCGCTTACTCCTGGTGCCTGGTGAACTTGGGCCGCTTCCTGGGCTCCGGACTCCCCTTTGTAGCCGTCGCCAGGGCATCCTCTGTGCTGGGCGTCCTGTTGGATGAATCGGTCCACGCAGGGGTGTGAATGTTGGCCTCAGACGAGGCCTCCTGGAGAGGAGGTGCCTCGGAAAGACCCCGGGTGCAGGGTCAGGGCCCGGGGTCGGGGCACAGCCCTCTCCCTGCCGTCAAGGGTGTCAACTGCGGGTGTCACCTCTGTGCACCTGCACCGTGAAATCCAGTCACCAGTATCTACAAAACGCACTGGCTTAGGTCCTGGCAGGGTTTCAGCCATGTTCAAACCCCAAGTTGATGTTTTTTGTTTGTTTCTGGATCTCAGGAACCTTAAGATCATAAAATTAAACAGCAGCAAGGGGGTGGCTCTGAAACATCACTGTGTGATTTCACAGGAGGTGCAGAGGGGGCGTGGCCAGCCTGCACCAGGCTGCACGTGAACACAGCTGCCCAGTTCACGGCCACTCTAGAACTTTCTGGCACCTTCTCTATACTGTTCATCGTGGAGGGGAATTCAGCCAGGGCAGCCTGCGGTATCCCATGAGAGGGAGTCAGGCCCTGAAGGACTACAGGACATGACAGGGAAACCTCATGAGAACCAGCAAATGAGGGCAGCGAGGCTTCAGGGCCTCATTGTTATCTTTCCGAAATGTGTGGAGTGAGGAAATATTTATTTTATACATGACGGTGTGACTGCCAGACTATTGAACCTGTTTCTTTCTCTCCTTGTCATAATCTTAGTTTGTCAGGTGTCCAGACTTCCATTTCAGAAGACGTCTAATTTCATACTTATTTTTATGCAACATTATTATTTTTTAAATAGGAAATTAGCTTATTTCTCTGCATCCTTGAGCAGGAACCAATTACTTAAAACGCCAATCAGAAGTTATGGAAATATAGCCAAGAAGCTGTGCACATAAAGTCACTCGGTGATCGCAGATGCTTTTGTTATTTTGTTAATTTGTGGAACCCTTGAACCCACACGGGCACTCCGTGGTTGCGTTGATGGACAAGTGTAGTTCTGAGTGAATGTTGATGGACATTTTCGTTTCCAACAAGAAAGACAAAGACGAAACAATGAATGCTGGAATTTCACACTTTCCTCAGTGGTGTGAGACTTCCTTGCTGAATTGGATGGAGTGTATGAATTCTACCAGAAACTTTCCTTGACCTGTTATACTATCCACAGTGTAAAGGCTACACACAGAACAACCTTTTGTCTAATAGGCATCATGAAGATTTTCTCCATCATTTTCTTAATAAGTTTAGACTAGAGGTTGGCAAACTATGGCCAAGAGGCTGGATCCTATTTTGGTACAGCCTGCAATCTAAGGATGTCTTTTAAATTTTTTAATGAGTTTTGAAAAAACAAAAGGAGAGTAATATTTTGTGACACACGAAAGCTATATGAAATTCAAAGTTCAGTGTCCATAAAGGAAGTTTTATGGGAACACAAATTATTCATTTCCGTGTGGTTCTCAAGCCGTGAGAGCTGTGGAGTAAAGCAATTGCAGCAGAGACCAAACGGCCCACAGAGACCCAAATATTTACTATGTGGCTATTTATGGAGAATGTTTGCTGACCCCGGGTCTGGACCGTCAACAAAGCAGCAAAGGGCACCCTTATCTGTAGCATTTGCCCATTTCCGTGGTGAAGACAAGATAGCACGGCTGTTTCAGAACGCACAGCTGGAGGAGAGGCAGCAGCCACCATCCGCAGTGGCTGCAATTCTGTAAACAACCTCAAGGGCAGAGATGACAGTAAAACAGTTAGGGGGCCATAAGTGCTGAGTGTTTCTTGCCCTTGTTTCTAATATAGTTCATTTAATCATAAGCGATAAAATTTAATGTTTAATAATGAGTAACTGCTGGAGGCAGCCCCCGGGCACCCTGGGGAGGGGCGCCCCCTGGATGGAGGGAGGCTGGGTGGAAGTGTGGCTCCCTCTGCCTGGGATCCTTCGTGGGAGAAGGATTTCCCAGACCGAGGTGGATCTTTAGGGACAAGGCAGAGATGCCGGGGGATGAGAGGAGAGAGTTCTCTGCAGAGGAAAGCGTGGTGGTAAGTGATGGTCCACGGATTCAGGGTCCTGGACTGGAGCCTGGCGGCTGGGGGGCTGGGGGCTGCTGGATGCTCCCCAAACTGGAGCCCTGAGTAGGAAACACAAAAAAGACTGGCTGGTGTGTATTTAAAGCCGACATATTCTTTTCCTTTGCTTTAACTTAACAAGATAGAGCATTTCAGTTTGTGGAGAGATATGGCGTGAGTGTGACCCCGAGTGGGTGCCCTGGTCCTCTCTCTCTGTCTCTGCAGCTGAGGGGCAGGGCTGATGGATTCTCATCCTCTGGCCATGTCGGCCTGCCAGCCTCCAGCATTTGCTGGTGTCCTGCTCTTAGGAAAATTGGAAGAAACCGAGCGTTTTTTCCCCCCCAAGGATAAGAAAGCTCCTGGAAAGCTGAGTTGGATGCTGTGCTTTTTTCAGAGCTGGAGGGCAAAGAATGACCCCTGTGTAGGTCACAGCTCATCTGCCCTGGGATGCTGCTTTGAGACTGAAAAGGGGCTTTGACATGGAAAGTGAGAAATCTGCCCCCTCTTGTTAGAGGGGCTTTCCCGGGAAGGTGCATGTGCTGAGGGCCTCTTAGAGAAAACCCAGCAAGGGCAGGGTCTTGCCCTGATGGGGCCGGGCTTGGGAGGGGGCTGAAGGGAAAGGCCCACGGAGAGGTCCAGCTGTCCCTGCTCCAGAGGAAGGACCCTCACTGCCCGAAACTTGCCAACCGTGAACGTTAGTCACAGGGCTTTCATGTGGGTAAATGTTAGGTGACCTACCTGGGGAGCCAGGGAGGCCCTCATAGCCGGCTGGTCATGGCTATGTGGACTCTGCCCTCACGGGGCAGTCTGACCCCCAAGCTGGGCAGGGAACAGGGCCTGGAGTCCGTCCACTGTCAGCTTCGTGACCACCTGGGTGGGTGGAGTTTCTTCCTCCTGCCTCACTCCCATGTGTCTGTGGTCCTGGAGGGGAGTCCCGCAGGAGTCCTGGCAGCCTGAGGTGTCAACAAAGGCACCTGTGACATCAGCCATCCCTCCCTGGGCTGCGTGTTGGGGTCTCAGCAGACTACCCACAGCTTTGAAACAGAAGATGACCCTCAAGCTTCTAGGACTTAAATCCTCCTTGGGGACCTGGTCATTACCTAAAGCACCATGTAAATATTGCCCTATTCTAATACATCTTTTGTTTTCTTTGCTAACATGTTAATGTTTCTGAAAGAACGGCAGCTCTTGAAAGTTAATTTTTTTTCCCTAGGTGTCCCAGAATGGACAAAATACAATGATAATTCTATATGTTTTGGTAATACCACATTCAGATTTCAGAAGCTAGTGACAGAATTGCGCGGATATACGGCATAATTTGTTACTATAGCCTTTTCTATTTTATAAGTGAAAAAAAATGATAAAGGGACTTAATTGATCTCCATATAGTTTACGTGTATTGACATCAGCAAAGCTTAACTGTGAATTCAGCTGAAACATCTTAGCTGAGTTCATTTTTCAACGTTATTGCTAGCTGCATTTTAAGTGGTTTTTGTAAATTTTCAGTGCAACTTTCTGTTGAACATAGTGGGGAAACACTGTGGACAAATCGTTGTGAGGATGTAGAGAAGGGTGTAGCTTTGTTTAAAATCTTTATTTTTCCTATTAACAGGTTAGAATCAAGCTGAAAAGCATATTAAGTTTTAACTTTTAAGAGTCATTAACAAGCGCCAAGCGGCTTCGCTGAGATCTGGGTAAACGCTGACCAGGCTGTGGGGATTGGATGGGGGATTCTGGACCCCAGGGAAGGAGAGTTCCGCCGAGCTTTAGGTTACAAAAGACTTCAGGCTCCAGGCACCCAGCTGGACCTTTTGCTTCTTCATTTCGGTTTTGATTTGAAAGGAGCAAAGGGCAAGGAACTGGGGGAAGGGGATCCTCCCTGGACCAGCTCAGAGGCCAGGTGGGCAGCCAGGTAAAGCGTGGGTGCCGACCCAGTGTGCGGGACAGAATGAGGTGGTCCCCAGCGCAGCACATCCCTGGCGGGCTCAGACTTCAAGAGGGAGCCGCTGCCACCCTGAGTCAGGAAGTGCGTCCAGGCTGGGGAGGGGCTTGGGGTTGGGGGGCGGGGCTGGTTGTCATGGGGCTGGAGGATGAGACAGGTGCGAGGTGGGCTTGTATCCCGAGTGCATCTGAGTGCCAGATGCCTCGGTCACTTTATTTTACGTGCTGTGCCCCTCACTGCGGGGGTGGGGGAGCTGCCCCTGGTCCTCTTCCCAGGAGAGGCATCTGAGCTGCAGGGGGACAGCTGGTGTGGAGCCGACCCGGGACCCCAGCGGCGCCCACCCCAGTGCCCACACTCCTTTGTGTGGCGCTGAACTGAGGCTCATCCGAGGGGCTGCGAGCTTGCATCTGCTACACGACACGGTGTCAGCTGTCAGTCCCGAGCTGCTTTGTTCGGAAGGGGACAGGTGTCTAGGTTCTTTCAAATCCCGCCCGCCGGGAGGGCAGGCCTCACCCAGCACCACAGCTCCCCTCCCTGGAGGGGGCCCCTCCGCTCCTCCCCATCAGCCTGCGGACTGCAGCCAGCGGCTGAGGCTCTCTGTGCTGGAAGAATTCATCGTCTCTTCCTCTGCACATCTCATAAGATCCTGCTTTCTCCGTCTGTAATCCCCCCACGTCTGAATCCCCTGTTGTATTTTGAGTCCTTTGCAAACAGGAACCGGGTTTTCTCATTTGTAAAGACCTTCCCACACTCCCCGTGGGGCCTCTGCACCCCACTGGGCAGGAGGGTGAGTCCCGACTGGTCTCTGTGGACGGCCTGGCAGGTTGGAAGTTTGGATTTCAGGAAGCACCCCTTTTCTTCTGTCGGAAGACAGACCGAGCAGACTAGGCCCTGCTTACTTGAAAGGGGTCCTCGCCTGCTGGAGAGGGCGGTTCCTAGTTTGGGGAGACACCCGGGTTTCTGCTAAGTTTCTCCTGTGATGCTTAGAAAGTCAAAGGCTTTTTGTTCAGCCAGACTGACGTGTTCTGGCTTTGGGGTGGGCCTGGGTGGGGATGGTGGCCGGAAGAGCCCAGAGCAGGGATAGTTGGGCCAGGAAGGCTGGCCGGCCCCCTACCCTGGCAGGCCCCAGGGGCCGGACCGTCAGGGCTGCCCGTGTTTGGCCATGACCGACTTTAGTAGTGTGCTCTCCGGTCTCTCTCTTAAAGAGGGGCTCCCAGACTGTGGCCCCTCCAACCAGGCTCTGCTCCAGGCTCGTGGTTTGAGAGGCTGGGAGCTGTCCTAGGTGGTGGGCAGAGGGACAGCTTTTCGAGGTCAGGCATCAAAGACTCCCTCTCAGGTGCTTGGCTTTGACTTGAGGGGATGTGATTGCTCCCTGGAAATCACAGACTTGCAGTAAAAATTCTGGTGTCCACCCCAGCTTTCTGATCTGGTGTTTGAGGTGGATGGAGGCTGAAGGCGGGACCAAGACAGATACCCTCAGAGGCGGGAGGAGCAGGAGGCCGGTGGGCTAGTTCAGCGACATAAAGGAGGACACTGCCTCCCCACTTCCTTTCCACAAGGGGACGAGACCCCAGAGGCCCCCGTCCAGTGCTGGGTGGATGGGCCATTAGCCCTGGGTTTAACAAGCATGGCGTTTTCCCGCCGTCTCTGCTTTGGACCCTGGGTGTCAGGGAGCAGGCCTGGCCCCTCAGCTCTGCACCTGCCAGCGGATGGTGCAGCTCTGAAGGTGCCACTTGTGCGGGCTGGGAGGGGCTGATCCAGCCGAGCATGGAGGCTCCCAGCTCAGGTTTCCCAGCACAGAGATCGGCCGCGGGGCCCAGGCCCTATTTTGAGAAACAGTTCACAAGGAGGTTATCAAGTGTCATACTTTCAAAGGAGAATTAAAGGCACCCAGCACTTAGCTCTGAACCCAGGAAAGGTCCCTATAGGAAACAAACTGACCCCTGGCCTCTATTTCTTTTTAAACTTTATCAAAAGTATTTTATTTTTTTACTGTAAGTTAACAGTTTTTGTGGTAGCATTTACCCCCTAAATTTCCAAATTTAATACCAGTCTTAATTGATATGAGCATGATGCCCTTACGTCACTGACATGGATAATGCCCAGTGGACCTTCTTGGTTTTGTACTGCTCTGTCTCTCACAGTTAAAAATCAAGAAGCTGGCCTCTATGTCTGCCTGTGCTTTCCTGTCTTCATTCTCTGCTATCTTTACTGAAGGTGTCTTTGAAAATAAAATAATGTCAATCTAAAGAAAGTGCCATTTCCTTGTATTGTGGGCAGTGAAAATTCTATTTATAACAGAGGCAGACATAAGATCGCGAGGTGATTACACTTGAGGTAGTAGGTACACACTTCAGGGGTTTTTATAGCAAATCTGCAGTTTGTCTGCAGGAACCTCCCCAATGATAATGAAGGAGTGAAGACTCAGGTCCAGAGATCAGAGGTTCTCTGGGAGACAGACATCAGGCGAGGGGCATCGGGGACCATGGTTGGGTGAGTTAGTGGACTCCAGTGAAGGGAGTCGGGTTCGTTTTCCTGAGAAATTCTCAGGGCTCTATTCCGTCCCAATCAGTTAGTAGCTGTGCTGAAAGCTGGCTCATCGGATTTCACTGCTTTTCAGTTATTTACAAAAGTAAGTAGAAACGGAGCAGACGTATCAGCAAGCCAAGGGATGCATTTCAGAGCGTGTGGCGTCCCAGCTAGCTTCTTGCTCTGCCTTTTTTATCTCGGGATTCCTACTCAGTTTCGCTCTTTTTTTTTCACACTTTGCTGGGAGGAACTTAATACCGTCCTGCTCCTTTTTTTCCCACTGAAGGAAAAAAACATACCGTATGGCTTGTTGAAAGCCAATCACTGTCTACTTGTGACGGGTGGCGTATTGGTATTTCTTGCCCCTTGCCAGCTCTGTCAGTGAATCGGGAGGAAAACTATAGGTTTTGCCATAGGTCTTTTGAGCTAAAATCAGTGCTAATTTGGCCAGCGTGTGCTTTTGGAGGCTGGTGTGAAACCAAGGGGTTTTCTGTCACTACAGATAATTCGATGTCTGTTGTAACCCCCCAAATGTGCTTAAACCATAAAGAGTTTTGTTTTAATTAATGTTTGTCATCGTTTATTCTGCATATTCAGTAACGGAATTGCTGTTTGTATTTATATTCTCTGATAGCTTTTGTGTCATAGACTATTTGCCGTTTCCATAGTGACGTGTTGTATAATTTATCCTGGTCATCTCTGTAATTACCTGTTACGTATCACCTTGATCACTGAACTTGCACACAGCCTACCTGGTAGTTTCACGGGATATGGCTACTAATGGCCAGACAGCCCAGGAAGAAATTTAATAAACATGTAGGAGAAAGTCATAAAAATCTCTTCTGGTTTTATCCTTCGGGAAATAAGAAGAGCCGTGCTACCAGACCTTGGGGACGCGCTGGGCGGTGCCGGGTTGCTGCTGGGCTCAGCTGTCCAGACCCTCAGTATGGCTCCTCCCCGATCCTTCCAGAACCACATTCAGGTGGGTGTTGGCGAATTCCAAATTCTGCTCTCCAGGAAGAAACTAGGTCTTCATGATGGTCCTTTACTTTCTTTTTTTTTTTTTTTTTTTTTTTACTGCTCTCCTGCCTTCTCATTTTTGGCCCATTCCCATTTTTTACGAAGAAAACGATGATGAAGATGAGGATGTGCAGCCCGTTTGTGGGACAGGTTGGCACCGCGGGCTTGCTTGGGAGGAAGCCCTGCACTGGGTGGCACCTTTATGAATGAGTCACAGGCTGGTTGGATCAGAGGCCTCTGCATGTCCAGCTCTGCCTCTCCTCTGCGCTCGCCTCCAGGGAAGCTCCAGGGACGGGCTCTTGCCTTGAGCTGTTGGGACTGCGCTGGCTGTGAGATGAGGTGCCCCCTGCTCCTTGTAAAGGGGCAAAGCAAAGCCTCCAGGAGGGGCCAGCACAGCTTGGGATGTGTGCACGCATCGCCAGGTGGTTTGGGAACCAGTAAGTTTTCTCCTCGGATCTGTTTCCTTTCATTTGATAAGAATGTTCAAACCTCAGTAAACTAGTGCAGCCTATTTTTGGAAGGAGAGACCCTTTTTCTGTAACACTTGGCAATGCAGTAACTCTTGGTTTTATCTGATTCTTGGGGCGTGAGTTGCTCTGCTTCATCGTGGAGTCCTGGCCGCCGGCTGAGTGACCCACTCCCACGGGCTCTTTCTTAACTTACTGGGGGTTGGGTAACCGCTGTGGGATTCAGCTCTCAAATGCTCCTCTTTGAATATGTACTTGATGTGTACCGAGATAGCCGCGTTCCCAGGTACACGGCCCGCGTTTCACGTTTGCTGAGTGTTATGGATAGCTTTTGCTATTGTGTCTTTGAGAACCCCGTCAAGAAAGCTAATCATTTCATTTTGAATTACTGAAAGCTTCTCCAGCCCTAGGTCACAACGGTGAAAGTCTCTTGTGAGTAGGGTTTCTTGGTTGGTTTTGAATGCGTTTGCTGCACAAATGAGCTTTCATTGGGCACCTAGAGGAGTCAGCTTCTCCTCTGCCCTTGTTAGAGGCAGGAGGCTTGTTTCTTTGTCCCAAAGAGTAAACCTGCTAATAACAGTAAAAGCCGTTTTAACAGCTCTAGTCCCTGAGTGCCCTGCAAGAAACTTCATGAGTCATCTTGTTTAATCCTCACGTGAACCCCGTAATAAACACTGAAATCATTCTCCGTTTGGCTCCTGGGGAAACTGAGGCTGACAAGTGGCAGTACTGGCCCAGACAGAGTCGTCTGCTGTAGGACACACAGCTGGCAATGTCTTCGCCAGATCCGAATACACCAGAGTGTATCACGGGGCTGGCAGACGGTTTGCAGCTATGAAAGGGTGTCCTGGGGCAGAATTCCAAAGGACGGTGTCTCTCCGTTGCCCTGAAAAGCAGTGTTTTTATGGGAAGCGCATTTCCCCCTGGTTTACTGGGACTCCGGTGTTCCTCTCTTGATGCAGTGTTTCTCCTTCAGGCTGCCGCTTGAAGATGGCCTCTTAATTTGAGAATTCCATGGGTGCATGTATCTGGATCTTTCGTTGACTGTTTCTCTTGTCCTAAGTTTCGTTTTTAAAGGCAAACATGGTAGGGAAAGCATCAGAGGGACTGGCCTCATTCCTCCTTTATTAGAAGGGATTCTTGTCTAGGAAGGAATAGCACCCTGATGATGCGAGGTACTTACTGAACCCTGAGAGAAGGCATCACCGGGGTTCGAACCCGGGGTCCCCATGACTCACAGTGGTCTGCAGGAATCGCGTGCACATACGTGAAGGTGTCTCGGTGCATCGTGCCCTCATCAGATCCTCAGAGGAGTCCTGACCCTAAAGACTCGGAGAGCCCTGAGGACTGACCTGGAACCTTCCCGCCGTCAGCCAGGGTCCAGTCTGCCCATCTCTCCGGGACTCTGCCTCTTCCTCTGTTCCCTGAGGATGTTGAACACAGCCTGTGATTCGTGTGTCCTCAGTACTGAAGGACGTCCTCGGGGGCTCTATTAGACAAGGCTTGTCCGGACCCCACATCACAGCAGACTGTGCCAGAAACCTTTCCCAGCGGGGGCCTGCCGACCCACCCCCTCAACTCAGTGGCCCCTGCAGGATGCCCACCCTCTAGCACGTGGCACAGAGCCTGGACGGTTCAGCATTGGCTGCTGGATACCCTGGGGTTCTTTGTTTTCAGGAAGTAACTAGGGAGAGGGCCGGGGGCGCATAGTGGCTCAGGAGGACCCCTGGCAGTGTGAACCTGAGAGAGTCCCTTGCCTGTCGGATCCTCAGTCTTCCCGTCTGTACAGTGGGGAGAGCAACCCTGCATGTGCCCTTGTGGTGAGGACTGAACATATGTATGCCAAGTGCTTGGGACTTGGCTGGCTTGTACGTCCAGAAACTGAGAGCTAAAAACCCCGGCTACTGCTGGGCTCAGAGCCGTGGGAGCTGTTGCTGGAGGGTGGGGAGGGCTCGCCACCCCCTGGCACCCATCCTGCCCGCCCTCCGCAGTGCCGTGCTGTCCCCGGGTGTTGGCCTGGGTTTTGGGACGGCCACCTTCTCTTAGATGCTCGCACAACTGGGCAGTGGCACGCAGCTGAATCACAGCAGAGGGGAGCTGACTCACTTGTACAGCAAGTAGTCTCCGAGTTACCGTCTCTGCTGGGACCAAGAGAGTCGTGGGGTTAGAGTCTAGAGCCGTGGCTGGTCCTACAGGGTCTGGCCGACTGGGAGAAGCGCTGTGAGGGACACTGGCCAGATGCTCCGCTGGAGAACATTCTACGGGGTCGCAGTAGGGATGGGGGAGAGAACTTTCTGAGGAGCGCGCCTTCCAGGGTGAGTCAGGAGGAGAGGCAACAGCATTTCCGGCGGGGAACAGCGTGTGTGAAGCCCTCGACGAGGGAGAGCTTGCTGATTCAAGGTAGCAAAGGAGGAGGCGTGGAGGGACCGAGGAGACTGGGACAGTCAAGGTGGGTGTGCTGGCGCCGCAGTGCTGGGGGGATGTAGGTGAGGATTTGGTAGCTACTACGATCTGTGATTTAAACGATGGCTTGAGTGCAGAATCTAGCAGAGGGAGAAGGGGTGAGGGGTGGGAAGGGGCCCATGGGAATCACGTGGAGGGGGATTTTGTCCAATTGGGATTCCATCCAGACCACCCCAAGATTTCTGGAACTGCTCTCTTTGTGTCCCAGCCAGAAGGCGGGTCTTGTTAGCAGTGGTGTCTCTGTCCCTTGCCCCTGGCCGGGGTGGCAGGGGGGACACGCCCTTGCTCTGTGCCCTGTTGCTTCAGGTATTGAGGACTGTTGTGAAGACCACGCTTTCCTGCCCTTGTGGCCTCCACGGTATTTTTTCCCCTCATTTCTAACAACCCTATTAGCCTATATTTGGCGTCATCTTTGGGGTCTGATGTCTGGGTTCCACTTTCTCCTGGCGTCTCCTGACCCATGAAAGAATAAACAGAAGGATGTTGTTGGTAGCAGCGGAAGGCCCTACTTCTTACTGATGGATGCCCAGAGCTCACCTGGGCTCCGCAAACGCAGGCACTTGACGTGTTTAAACTTTCACTGAATTTCCTGAGAAAACTGTAGAATATATCTTGCAGAAGGGAAACTCCACCCACTGGGTGAAGACGTTTACAAAAGGGAACCAGTCCATCGCTTGGCTCATGCTGACCCCCTTCAAGGCTCTTTCCTGGGTGTGACCCAGGCCCCTCTCTTACATCCGGTTCCTGAGTGGGTGAGGCTGACAGGGGTCACACAGAGGAAGGAACAGCGCCAGGGACACCCCCGGGACAGGGACATGGTGTGCTGGGGAGCCAGGCTTGGAACAAGGCTGCTTGCCCTGTAGCCCTCACTCTGAATCACGGCTCTCACTCCCATTTTGCGGCTGAAATCCAGCTGAAATCGCCAATCGCCATTTAAATGTGAAAAGTTAAACCTTTGTATTTCGGTTTCTTACAGTGCACATCAATCTTCAGACTTTAAGAGGATGACCATCCTTTACATTGACACCATCTTCATGAGTGCTTTCATTTATTTATTTATTTAAAATGTTTATTGGAGTAGAGTTGATTCACAATATTGTGTTACTTTCTGCTGTACAGCAAAGTGAATCAGTTATACGTATACATATATCCAGTCTTTTTTCAGATTCTTTTCCCATATAGGCCATTACAGAGTATTGAGTAGAGTTCCCTGTGCTGTACAGTAGGTCCTTGCTGTTTATCTACTTTATATATAGTCATGTGTATATGTCAATCCCAATCTCCCAATTTATCCCTTCCCCCTCCTGCACCCTGGTAACCATAAGTTTATTTTCTATCTCTGTAACTCTGTTTCTATTTTGTAGATAAGTTCATTTGTAGCCTTTTTTTAGATTCCAGGTATAAATGATATCACGTGATATTTGCCTTTGTCCGTCTGACTCATTGCTTTTATTTTTAATGCAAATAACTTAACCAGATGCCGTTAATTTGATGGATAAATTTCATAATGCATCCAAACATGAAACTAAAAAGCAGTTAAATGAAATAGTCCTCATTGCCTGTTTAACAGTGCACACAGCTAATTAAAAGGCCAAGGTCTTCATGTCATTCTCAGACAACAAAGAAAAAGCTAGTTTGTACTGAAGCGATGCAGGGCTTGGTCCCTTACCCCTCATGGTACAGGGGACAGAAGTCCTTCATTCTCTGTTGCTGGCATGTCCCCAACCCCACCCGGCCCTGGTGGGGAGCAGTGTGGCAGTGAGTAGAATGCAGATGACCTCATGTAGGCTACTACTAATTTTAAAAAAATTGAAATGATTGCACGTGTCAAAAAAAAATATTTTGCACTTTGGGCTGCCAATGAATCCCTTTGTAGATCTTTAGGGATTGGTAAACTTTAGTTTTTAAAAAAAAAGTGTTATAGAGACAAATTTTCTTGCACAAAAGTTTTACTTAAAAATTCGATAATTACCTCAAAAATCTGTAAAGTGTCTATTTAAGAAGAAATAAACAGGCATCCTCAAGCACATTCTGCCCTCATCTCGCTTTTGTGCAGCCATTGTGTGCCTTCCGGCTGGAAATGAACTTAGCACAGTACTAAGTCCGTTGCAGATTTCTTCATCAGTCAAATACCCTCTTTGGGGCGTGAGAGCCTATACAGACACGTGACCTCTTGGGGGCACCTGCCGCTCACCGGGTCCTGGGCCAGTCATCTTACGTATGTTACCTAGTTCAAGCCTCGCAACAGCGAGACCACAAAATCTGCGACTAGTTCCGGCCTCCCGGGCAGATCCCGGAGTGTTTGCTAGGCCCACCCCTTGTGAGTGTTTAGTGCCTTCCTTGGAAAAGCCTTGGCTTATGCGTTCACACTTCCTAGCCTGCTGTGTACACGAGCGGGCAGCTCTGAAACCAGCACCGTCAGCGTCACGAAATCAGGTTTTTTCTGCCGGAGAGCAGGGCAGAAGCCCTTGACTTGGTTCCCTTTCATGCTAAGTACGTGCTGACTCAGAGTCCTTGCTGTGTGGGTAGCTAGCTGCAGGTGTAGACCCTGAGGTCCTGGCAGTCACAAATGCACATCCTGCCCCTGCCCACACCTGCCCGCATGCCCTCACCTTCACCCCCGCCAGCCCGGCTCACAGACACATGGGCGCAAAGGGAAATAAAGTGTCCGCCCTCAGACCCCACTGGAGACTGCTGGGGACGGGTCGGCCTTCCCTTTAGGGTGGGATGTAGGGGAGTGTATGTCCTCTGGGGCTGTCTGCACACCTCACCCTCTAGGTGTGTTTCTGCCAGGGAGGCCAGCACCCTAGTCCTCATCTGGGTCAGGCTGCTGCCGCCAGGCACATGGAATCCTCACCCAGGTGGAGCTGCTCTCAGAACGACTCTGATCTTCCCGCAGTCCTGCTTTCGTAGATCGTTCTGCCCCTGATTCCGTCGAACCCCTGCCCCTCTCGTGTTTCTCATGATGGTGGGATTTCTCCTTTGGGTCTGATGGTCAGCCGCCTTAAATTTGCACCTGTTTGTGAGCTTGCCTTCCAGAGCTGTGTATGTGTGTGTGTACCTGTGTGCACGTGTGAATCACGTACCTTGCGAGAAGAGCCTATTTTGTTCCTCATCGTTCATAGGAAATTCCCGAAGTCCCCCCGACTCCGCACGCCCAGGGTCCCTCCCTAACCCAGTCTGTGCGCATCCCCCTGCCTCACCACATGCCAGCCTTCCTGAAATGTCCCCACCTCCCAAGCCCCTCCCCACCTCGGTGCCGTCAGAATGACCGTCCTTGCTGGGGACAGCCTCAGGCCCACGCTTGTCCTTACCACCTCCGTCTGACCTTTCATGTCACCACTCACAAGTCATCTCCTGAAACTTGGTGAACTCAGCCTAAATCAAGAGCCCTTACCAATCCCTGTGGAGCCCTCTTGCCTTCCTTGCCCTCGTGGTTGTACCATCCTTCTTCCTGTGTCACGTGAGCTGTTGTCCGCCCTTGGGGACCACGACCCTGTGGAGGGTGACTTACAGCTGTGATCATCGATCTTAGGATGGTCCTGGGATGTGATGGGGCCACCACATATTTGTTTAGCGGATGACTGTCTTCCCAGACACGCACGGCATTGCTCATAGGAGAAGTTAAGTCTTTAAGTGTGAAGGATAATGTTTGATGGTATGATTAAAATCCTGTTATTCCTGCCTGCCTTTCTCTGAGGCTTCCTCCAAACCAGTGATTCCCAGATCACTGACTTCTTTGCTGCACCCACGACTCACAAGGAGGTCACTCAATTCAGAGTCAGATTCAGGAGGCCGGCCGGACGGGGCCGTTTGCCCAGAACCCCAGGCCTCCTGCCCTGACTCTCACTGGAAGTGCCTGGCAGCCTCCGGGCTGCTCCCTCCCTGGGGATGAGCAGAGGCCTTGAGTCCAATAGCTGGAGGAGGATCCAGGTGACCCTGGAAGTGACCTGACCCTGAGAACCAGGGCAGCTCGTGTCCAGTTTTCTGACTCTTCGGAGAGGAAGCAAACTTGTGCTTGGGAAGACTCTTAGGAGAGAATGGTGACCCCTTCTGCCTGCAGCGCAAACAGACCCACTGAGCCAGAGGTTGCTTCACGGGCGGATCGGGACCAGGAGTAGCCTGGTCTGGTTTTTCTTTGAAATTTGGGCGGGGTTCAAATTTCTTTGAACTTTGAAATTCCCTTTCAGGAGATGCTGTTCACCCTGCTTCCTGCCCGGGCCGCCAGCTTGCTAAATGGGCGGGGATCCTGCGGGCTTGTCATTCGGCGCAGCTGGCATCAGCCTCAGCATCCATGGATGGTGACACGCAGAGAGCAGAGCGCCCTTTGGACTCTGCTCTGGGAAGTAGAGAGCTGTGTGGACTTTCTCTTCTCAGGCTGCAGCCCTGCCTGCCCGGGCTCCTCCAGCTTGGCTGGGTGCCCGCCATGGCCTGGAGTGAGGTTTTAATTCAGCTGCCTGGACCCGGCCCTGGGATTTGCACTCACTGAGCCCAGACGGTGTCAGACGCACAGCCCACACCGTCTTGGATCGGCTGGCTTTCGTTGGGGCAGCATCTCCGCCTCCTGCTTCACACTGAAGGGCTCTGGGCGAAAAAGTCGTCTGGCAGTGCCCCCGCTGATGTGGGAACTAGCAGACATGGTCCTGACATTTAGGTCATAACTATGTGATGGTTTTAAGATAAAACCGTTTGGAGCTCTGATTGATGATGTTTGAGATGCCAGGAATGTTTTTACATGATGGTTTTAAGATGGATTACCTTTGAGATGCCAGGAATGTTTTTGTTTATTTAAAAAAATTTTTTTTTACATGGATCATCATAGCATCTTTATTTTATTTTTATTTTTTTTGTTGATTAAAAATCATTCTCTTTAATTTTTTTTAACATCTTTATTGTAGTATAATTGCTTTACAATGGTGTGTTAATTTCTGCTGTATAACAAAGTGAATCAGCTGTATGTATACATATATCCCCATATCTCCTTCCTCTTGCGTCTCCCTCCCACCCTCCCTATCCCACCCCTCTAGATGGTCACAAAGCACCGAGCTGATCTCCCTGTGCTATGCGGCTGCTTCCCACTAGCTATCTGTTTTACGTTTGGTAGTGTATATATGTCCATGCCACTCTCTCACTTTGTCCCAGCTTACCCTTTTTTTCCTCTGCTAAGTCCTTCCTGCCGGGGCACTCCCAGCTGCTTTCCTGGAGGGAGCAGAGGGCAGGTGAGTTGCTTGCTCAGCAACTCATGCCCTGAAGAGCCTCCCAGGGTGTGCCCAGGAGGGGCCAGGCCCTGGGTCCCTGCCTGGTGGGTCCTCAGACTGGGGCAGAAACCTGGCCCTTTGACGGCCATGCGCTCCCAGACTCAGGTGACCCCAAATGCCCCACACCCGCGCAGACCTTCCAAGGTCAGCACCTCAGCTTCCCTGGACCTAGTGAAGGTGGTCCGAAGTGGTCCCTCCCGGGCAGAGGAGGCCAGTGGTGCTGTGACCATGTTGTGTGGAGATGCTGCTCATAATCGGAGGGGCCTAGGGGGTCCGTGCACCTGGGCAGCTTCTGCTCGTGAACCGGCCCACGGTTACACCCTTGAACACACAGCCTGAGGTGTTGTGATGCTCCTGGGGTGGAGGAGGATGGGGGGGATGGTGCAGCAGAGATGTCTCGCTGCCCTCGGGCCCTGCTTCCTTCAGGGCTCCCTCCCCTGGGCGGATGCAGCCTCACCCCTTCCTTCCCTTTCCTCTAAGGGGCCCGTGAGCCTCCACCCCCGTCAGGTCCTGCATCTTCTGCCTTGTCCCCCAGCCAGAGAAGCTTCTCGTGGGTGGTGGGACAGAGGCGGAGGGGCCCCACAGAAGGAGAGAGCCCTGGCAGTAAGACTCACAGTACCAGCTGATCACATTACTAGGATGACACGATTTTATTAGGATGAAGTCTAATTTTATTAGGATGAAAACTTAATTTTATTAGGAGGCAATGATTAAATTGCGATAAAATCACATGACGTAAAATTTACCATATTTGAACCACGTTTAAGCGTACAGTTCGGTGATGTTAAGCACATTCACATTGCTGTTCAACCATCTCCAGAACTGTTTTTGCATCTGGAACCATTCAGCAAACTGGAACCCTGTTAAACCCATCAAACAAAACTACCCGTCTCCCCCCTCCCCCAGCCGCCGGTAACCACCCTTCTATTTCCTGCCTCCGTATGAACTTGGCTGCCCTCCGAACCTCCTGTAAGTGGAATCAGGCAATAGGGGTCCTTCTGTGACTGGCTTGTTCACTTGGCTTAATGTCCTCAGGGTTCATCCACCTTAGAGCAGGTGTCAGAATTTGCTTCCTTTCTAAGGCTGAATAATATTCCACAGTGTGTATTGGGCCATATTTTGTTTATCCTTTCATCTGTTGACAGACTCGGGTTGTTTCCACCTTTTGGCTATTGTGAATAGTGCTGCTCTGAACATGGGTGTACAGGTATCTTTTTGAGTCTTTACTTTCAATTCTTTGGGTTATATGCCCAGGAGTGGAATTGCTGGGTCGTATGGTAGTTCTATTTTTAATTTTTTGAGGCCCCTCCGTACTGTTTTCCGTAGTGGCTGCACCCATTCACATTCCCACCAGCAGTGCTCAAGGGTGCTAATTTCTCCATGTCTTCGCCATCATTTGTTATTTTCTGATTTTCTTGATAGAGGCCACCCCAGTCCTGACTACAGCTTAATTTAATGTAATATAATGGTGGTAGTTTGGGTTTATATTTTTCTGTGATTTAGTCTATTAGAACTGGAAGCCCCCAGTTTCACCGACCTGGAAACTGAGGTCCAGGAAGGAAACTCCCCTGAGATAACACGGGTGGACACACAGGACCACCTAAGAGATGCTCTTTTCTGCTGCGGCCAGGTGTGGCCTCAGAGCCAGGTCAGCCCCTGTCCAGGTGTGAGGGCCCGTCACACTGGACTGAGGGGAAACGGAGGATGGGGATTGGCCTGCCCACCTGAGACCAGGAGGCACCCAGGTTCAGGCCACAACCGCGTTCTTGGTGCCCTTGTCCCTCCTGGGAGCCCCATCCTAAATCTACAGACCCGTCACCCCGCAGATTGCACGTACTAACACCGCTTCCAGGGCTTTTCAGTGGCTGGCACCACAGACGTGCCTGGTCTGAGAGCGAGGACCCCAGAGTGTCCTGAGAGATGTCTTCAGTCGCTCCTTTCCCTCTGCCCGTACTCACTCCACTTACACTGGGAGTGTCACTGTCATCTCGAACTCCATCCATGGAAAGCCGATTGCTGGCCGTCCCCCAGGATGCATCCTCTGTGGGGCTTTGTGGAGCCTCGTGCAGGAGTCTGGGTGATGTGCTGTGTCCTCCCCACGCCCCCAGCCCATCCTCTCCCTCACGGTGTCTGTGTCCGGGCACCCTCTCTCCACCCCACCTGTCCTCCACTTCAGCCCTCGTGCTGTGGACCTGGGGCTGTACCTGCTGCCTCTCCAGCCTTGCTTCTCCAACTGTTTCCCCGGACGCCGCCTCCCTCAGCTAACTCCTGACTTCCCCTCCCAAGGCCTCAGGGACCCGGCTGGCTACAGGATCCTCCAGGCCCTCAGCGGTGTCCCACCTGGGTACTTCTTGCCGCAGCAGCTGGGCCCCTCCTCCAGACAAAACAGACACAAAACCACCCTCTGGTCTGACCTCTTTCTTGGTGACCTTGAAAAAAGTAATTTAGGCACTCCCCAAGTATCTGTGGGGTACCTGTTTATTTAGAACCCACCTGCGCACAGTTCCCCCAACTGTAAAATGAGAGCTGGAGATCTTATCCTTTAGACTATGAGGACCAGATGAGACAAAGTATGCATTTATTTATTTATTTATTGCTGTTGAAGTGTAGTTGATATACAATATCATGTTAGTTTCGGGTGTACAGTATAGTGATTCAGTTTCATATATATATATATATATATATACACAAACACATATATATATATTCTATTTCAGAATCTTTTCCCTTATAGATAGGTTGTTACAAAATATTAAGTTTAGTTCTCTGTCCTATACAGTAGGTCCTTTTCGGTTATCTATTTTATATATAGCAGTGTGTGTATGTTAGTCCCAAACTCCTAATTTATCCCTCCCACCCTTTCTTCATTGGTAACCATAAGTTTGTTTTCTATGTCTGTGAGTCTCTTTCTGTTTTGGAAATAAATTCATGTGTATCTTTTTTTTTTTTTTCTTTTTAGATTCCGCATGTAAGTGATATGATGTTTGTCTTTCTCTGTCTGACTTACTTCAATTAGTATGATCATCTTTAGGTCCATCCATGTAGCTGCAAATGGCTATTTCATTCTTTTTTATGGTTGAGTAAGAGACAAAGCATATTTGGAAAAACCACAGCCCTCTGGTACACTGTCTGGCAGTATAGTCAGCCCATCGGTGCTGTTTGACATCTCCTTCTATGATGTGCATTACAGTATTTTTTCCTCCCCCCCCCCATACACGTTTTTCCCTCCCTCATCTCCAAAGTCTACACATCCTCAGCGCTGCTCACAGCCTCCTCTATAGGTGGGCACCCCACCACTGCGGTCCATGCAGAGTTCTTCAATTTCATTGTTGTCTCAAGATTTTATAAGTCTGCTGAGTTCCTTGTAGGCTGAAACTGATATAATTTCACTGTGGCCAACATGAATATCGATGAGTGTTTTTAAGAACCTACAAATATGAAGAGCAGTGTGCTAAATATTGAGCGTACAGACAGCCTTAGTACAGCATCTGCTGCCTTCTGGAGATGTTAAATAATAGTGGAAGAAATGAGGTTCTCGTTCGCCTCATAAGGAGATTAATCACAGTGGGGGTGGGACCTCTGCGTCTGCGATCCTAGGCTGGCAACAAGCATCTTTCCCAGCCTGGGGTCTGTACATTCGCGGACACACACAAAGCTTCTGAAGTGGGTCTGATGCTGAAAACTCAGCCTCTATGCACTGGTGCCGAATCAAATCTTAGAGACAGTGTTTTGGGTGAAGTAGAAAAGAATAGATTTATTGCTTTGCCAGGCACAGGGGGACACAGCAGGCTGGTACCCCTCAAAACTGTGTGTCCCAACCCGAGGGGATTTGGTGAGGAGTTTTATAGTGATGGGTCAAGGGCAGGGTTTCTGATAAAGATCAGGGTGTGTGTGTGGTGGGGGCGGCCTTCATTCCTTTAACCTGGCCTCAGGTTGGCTCCTCCTAATGTGCTTCTCTGGTTACTTTAATCTGGTCTCAGGTGGTCTCTTGATGAGATCTTCTCTGGAATGAAGAATGCTAATATCTTCCATTTGTTGGGGGTTTTAGTTCTATAGAGAGCTTAAAGATATTGTTATGTGTATCCCTTGAGGGGGAACCAGGGTCTTGCCCTAAGGCTGCACTGTTGTTTCTTGACTGCTCCTCCCTTGTCTCTGCATTCCCTCCCTTCCCTGATTAGCAACTGTTTGAACCTGCCCTTTGGAACTCAGGGAAGGGCATGGAGGCTGGAGTCTGCCCCCTAAAAACAAGGCTTCCCTGCCCAGGAGCCCCACAGGGTCCTGCTTGGTTTCAGGTCCACAAATCCATCCGCACCCCAGGCATCACTTTTGGTGTGAAATTTTCCATGTGCACTTCTGAAAATCTGCAAATGTTACTCTGTGAAATAAAAACAGATTCATGAAGTTATGAACATATATATTAACTGTATATTTTTCTATTAGTTGCTTTTATCAAATGATTCAAAATCACAGCTAAAACCATATGCCATTTCCATGTTAAGACAGGAGCCTCTGTTCTAAAGAGATGTGATCGTTAACATAAACCAGCTCTCAGAGACTCAGATTTGATTGGTTCGTGGTGGCAGGTAAACACTTTTTAAGCTTCCCAGGTGCTTCTGCATGCAGGTAGAGACCCCTGAGCTCAGCCGTGTGTGTCTGGAGGCCAGAAGCCCCTGGAGGATTCTCAGGAGACATGGTTTCGAGCTGTGTCTTCAAGGGATCAAAACCTCCAAGGCAGTTGGTGAGGCAAAGGCAAGGGGGGACTTTCGTGCTTCCAGGATCAGGGACCAGTGTCCTGTTACCAGCCAAGTGGGGGAGATACAAGAGGGGCCAGAACTGAGGGTCTGTGGAGAGCCCTGATTTTCAAGCACCACTGTGGTTTGGATGTTGTGACAGCTCCACAGAGGACAGGTGTGTGACGGCCCGGAGTCTACGGGTCCAGATGGACACACACAGCTAGGTTTTGCTGTGAAGGTGTTCAGAGCCCAATCAGATCTTTGATTTTTACTTTTTTCACAAAAAGCCAGAAATTCATTGTGTTCTTGTGAAACATTCTAGTTTTTTCAATGTTGGCCAACTTACACATGCACACATGTGCACTCACACATGTGCACATGACACAGCACTGGACCCACAGAAGCCTCCCTGGGCATCCGTGCTGCCCGCAGGGAGCATCTTGGTTTCTGTGTGGCTGGGGGTGCTGTGTGCAGAGCAAAGCATGAGAAGATGAAGGGCATCCATGGTCGCACTGAGTGCGTGTTTGTGGAATGAGGGGGTCACAGTAGGATTGGGTGGCAGGAGGCTGGGGTGTAGGAAGAGACTGCATTTGTGCAGACGTTAGTGATGAGGGCTTGGGGGTGCAGCAGGAGGCGTGGGGAGGAGGTGGGGCTGGAAACAGTATCCCAAAGCTGACTCTGGGTGGTGGGGACAGCATTTATTTGGAAAAATCTGGGGCAGTAGACATTTCTTCTGCCTCCTTTGCCCCCATTGCAGTGCTGGCTGAATGAACAAATGCCTCCTTTTCTAGTCAGCCTGTTCTGAAGGAGTTCAAGCCTTCAAGCCAGCTTTTTTTCTTTTTTTATTGGGGTATAGTTGATTTACACTCTTGTGTTAGTTTCAGGTGTACAGCAAAGTGATTCAGTTATACATATACATATATCTATTCTTTTTCAGATTCTTTTCTCATTTAGGTTCTTACAGAGTACTGAGTATAGTTCCCTGTGCTATACAGTAAATCCTTGTTGTTTATCTATTTATATATATTAGCATGTATGTGTTAATCCCAACCTCCTAATTTACCCCTCCCCCTCACCTTTCCCCTTTGGTAACCACAAGTCTGTTCTCTGTCTGTCAGTCTGTTTCTGTTTCGTAGATAAGTTCATTTACATCATATTTTAGATTCCACATAGAAGTGATATCATATGATATTTGTCTTTCTCTGTCTGACTTACTTCACTTAGTATGATAATTTCTAGGTTCATCCATGTTGCTGCAAATGGCATTATTTCATTCTTTTTTATGGCTGACTAATATTCCATTGTAAAGCCAGCTTTATTAGTACCCAGAAATAAAAATGTAGTTTACTTGGAAAGTATATTTATTTCCTAAAAATGATAAAAATGATTTTTTCCTGAAAGTACTTCTGGGAGGTAATGCTAATCGCAGGTGGACTGCTCAGAGACTGGGCTTCTAGCCGAGACCTATGGTTGATTAATGAAGGACCCCATAACCAGTCTCTCTGCCTTGACTTTTCCATCTGTATAATGGGCCGATATCTGGTCTTCCTAATAGAGGTTGAAGGATGCACTGGTTAAAACTTCAGGCTCTGGAAACCAATTGTCTGTAATCTGAGAAAGGTGTGCCCAGACTCCTTATCTATAAAACAGGAATGGCAGTACCTCCTCACAGTGTTATTGTGAGGAATAAATGAATTAATACTACACAGTCCTTAGACCAGTGCAATATATGTTTCGTACTTCATCTTTATTTCTATAAGTTTAAAGGAAAAAATATGTAATGAATAAGAATAAAGCATAAAAATTATAAAAAATATGATGTAGGTATAAGGTTTTTAACAAGAAAAAAAGAGAATTAATTTATATCTACTTATCAGGGTAGAGGATGAAACCCAGGTGTCATTCCTAAGTCTTGTGTTGGCCAGTGAAGTGAACAGTGATGGTTTGAGGCCTCATCTGAACCCTATTTGCTGTTTTTCCCCACTTTAAATGACCTCTTTCATTTTACAACTAATGCATAGAGAGGTGATATTATAGAAAAAATTAGGAAATGCATAGAAGTGAAAATAGCAAAACAAATGTCATGGTACCCTTCACCCAGAGATCATTGTTACTAATTCTTTGCCTTGTCTTTCTAGACTGTTTTGTGATCTATTACTATAATGCATACTTCTCTTATAAACGGTATTTCTCAAAACAAAGAATATTTCAAAGTTTGTTTTCTTAAAATGTCTGTATTGAGCATTTCGGAACATCAACTTATATACATTTAAAATATATTTATTCTTTTACATGTAGCTGTCCAGTTTTTCCAGCACCATTTATTGAAGAGACTATCTTTTCTCCATTGTATAGTCTTGCCTCCTTTGTTGTAGATTAATTGACCATAGGTTTGTGGGTTTATTTCTGGGCTTTCTATCCTGTTCCATTGGTCTATATTTCTGTTTTTTGTGCCAGTACCATACTGTTTTGATTACTGAGCTTTGTAGTATAGTCTGCGGTCAGAGAACCTGATTCCTCCAGCTCTGTTTTTCTTTCTCAAGATTGCTTTGGCTATTTGGGGTCTTTTGTGTCTCCATACAAATTTTAAAATTATTTGTTCTAGTTCTGTGAAAAATGCCATTGGTATAATTTGATAGGGATTGCATTGAATCTGTAGGTTGCCTTGGGTAGTATAATCATTTTGACAATATTGATTCTTCTTAATAACCTAAATGGGAAAAGAATTTGTAAAAGAATATATATATATATATATATATATATATATATATATATATATATATATATATATATATGTATAACTGAAACACTTTGCTGTATACCTGAAACCGATACAGCATTGTAAATCAATTATAGTCAAATATAAAATAAAAATTGCTTTTAAAAAGTATATTTAACCCAGTGCTGGTATAACATTGTTTTAGTACCATCATTTATTGAAATTCTCTCTTTTTGACCTGTGGTTAGAATATCTTACGTACGTTTGTCATTATAAATTGCATTGTACTGAGTATCTTTGAACCTCCCACAATGCATTCCTGTGGGATTGTTTCTTTAGGATAAATTCCTAGAAATGGAATTCTGATGTCTGATGCTTTGGGCCAGAGTGCCCCAGCACATTGCTCTGCAGGAGAAGTTAAACGTTGAGGGCTCACGTGGCCTCTCTGTGGCTCCTCGCTCTGGAAGAGGGCAGGCGGGAGCAGAGCGAGGTGGGGAGGGGCAAGGCCCTGGGAGCCAGACACACCTGCTCCGCATCCCTGCTCCTGGCTTCGGGGGAGCTAGGATCTTCCTGACACTCAGTGTTCTCAACTGCAAAATATTTTGAATGAAGTGAGCTTCCTCAGAGTATTATTAGCATAGGTCCTGATGCTGAGTAAATGCCAGTTCTTATTATATAATGCCCAGGGCCTCTGTAAAATAAGATTCTTGTATATAAGTAAGGAACATATAAATAAATGTGTGCATGTATATACATACACATAAACATACACATGCATACGCACATGCACATACATATACATATATGTACTTGTACATAAAACACCTATGTACCTAAATATAAAATAAAACACCTACACAAAGTAAGGTCAGTTGCCTCCCCTGAGTAATGTGGAGGAGACAAGAATTTCTAAAAATGTTTGTCAGAGTGGGTGGTTTATTGACAGGTGTTTAGAAATCTACAAGGTGAATTGCGAATTCAAAGCACAGTCAGAAATAAGGTGAAAACAGAGGGGGAGCAGGTGGCATGTTAAAATACCATCACTCGTAGCCCCTGCCACTAAACTGCCACCTCCGTCCACAGTGCCCGTGTCTGTGGGTGTTGGTCTGGTGGATTTTCTGGCTAATTTAGTACCTCCTGATGTAGTCCTATCACATCCTCAATACCGTGGACCCATGGACTCCAGATCCTTAGCTGGTTGTGGATCCAGAGCTGGGGCAGCAATTTCACCTAGAGCAATGCAGACCCTTTAATTAGCTGGGATTTGTAACCCAGTCAATGGTTCAGAAAGGACTGGTCCAAGCAAACTCTGCCACCCCTGCCCACTCCCAGGAGGGGAACACATTTTAGGCTGTTTCTTTCCAGGAACACTTACTTTCAAAAATGCGTCCTCCATAGACCATAGACTGGCGGTTGCCGAGGGGGAGGGGGGTGGGGGAGGGATGGAGCAGGAATTTGGGATTAGCAGATGTAAGCTTTTATATATAGAATGGATCAACAACAAGGTCCTACTGTACAGCACAGGGAACGATATTCAATATCCTGTGATAAACCATAATGGAAAGAATATAAAAGAATGTATATGTATATATATCACTGAATCACTTTGCTGTACAGCAGAAATTAACACAACATTGTAAATCAACTCTACTTCAATTAAAAAAAATGATGCATCCTCTACTTTTCTTAGTTGTCCATTTTCTCTATGTTGAAGAGTGCTAATATATTGATTTTTTCAAATTGAAGTAGAGTTGATTTAAAATGTTTCAGGTGTACAGCAAAATGATTCAGTTATACACACACATACACGTATATGTGTGTATATATATATATATATATATATATATATTCTTTTTCAGATTCTTTTCCATTTTAGGTTATTACAAGATACTGAATATAGTTCCCAGTGCTATACAGTAGGTCCTTGTTGTAATATATTGATTTTTAAAAGTTTGTGCAACTCAGAAGGCCTTAAGGACTTAGAAGACTGGACAATTAGGAGGAAAGGTCCTTAGGAGCTGCTGGCCATTGACAGGTGATTTGTTAACTTTGGGCTGGAAGCTGCCACCTCATGCAGTCCTTCCTGTTCTCGCCTTTCCAGGAGGAAGATGAAGGCTCGTGCTCCCCCCCCTCCCGGGAGGCCCACCACCCCCAACGTGCACAGAGGACAGAGACCTCCCCGCGATGCGTCCCCCAGCCCCCCGCAGAACCTGCTCAGCAGGAAGGAGACGCTGGACGGCAGGGTGGTGGCCATGACCGTGGTGCTGCCTAGCGGGCTGGAGAAGACGAGTGTGGTCAACGGGAGGTAAGGGCCCGGGCGCGGCGAGGAGGGCTCTGCCGTCCAGTTTGCAAATCCACCGAGTCCTGAGGAGTGGGCGCATCCTCCCGCATTGGGCTGGACCAGGGCCTCGGGGTGTAAATCTGGGCCTGGTGACAACCTGCAGTGTCGCAGGCGGCCCGGCTGTGTGCCAGCTGGGCCACCACGTGCACCCTCATCCTTAGGACTGCAGCTCACTCCTGTTAGAGGTGGGCTCAGAAGGAAGGGGGCTCTCAGGCCCATAAGCACCTCCAAGTAGGTGACCACCACCACAGGTGGGGCCGGCATCCTTGGCCCTGAAGTTGCACAGCCAGGGGGCAGCCCCCCCGAGTGACCATCCTCAGGTCCACTTACGGACTGACTCTTGGAAGTATGAGTACCGTCAGTTATCAATTTTCCAAATGGAAACAATGCAGGTTTAGATGAAGGAATAAAATCCGACCCGTGGAGTTGACACTGACGGGAATCAATTTCCAGACCCTCGATTCCCACCCGCACCCTCATTGGGAGCTGATCTGCCTGCGAAGGTGCCTGTGGCCGAGCTCACACGCTGGTTCTTCTTTCCGTCCCTTCCCAGTCGTAAGAGGCAGGACGGAAGCATTGGTAATACCCCACTAAGAGTATGAAGGGTGTTATTACCGATCGAATTTCTAACTTGATGTTTGATATTTATCAAAATAGATCGTAATTATTCTGTTTGAGCAATTCTGCACTACAGTTATTAACTCAATCCATAATAAAAAATTTTAACAAAATCACAGGAAACAATTCCATTTACATGTTTAGACATTTTATTGTGCAGAATATGATAGAGTGATCAATTATAAAAGCATTCAAGCATAAAAATAGTTTTGTATAATTCTGAGGCAGGAGTGAATGGGAGTCGTATTTCTAGGAAGCCGAGGAAGGTAGGAAATGATATGAAATATTTAAATCTTAAAAAAGCGTTTGCTCGAGTATTTTAAAAATGGATGATGGTGGAAATCACATCACTCTGGGTGTTTTTAATCTTGTGGGTACATTGAAAATAGTGATACAACAGTTTTATGTTAAAATCTTAGTATTCTGATTCTAACTGATATTACATCCTTTGCAACTATTAAATTTTATAAGGAAAATTCCAGGTGACAATTTACTGGCAAAGGGGTACATAGGTTTTTAAAATTATTTTGTGGGCTCTGTGTACAAAAATTTAAGGAATGTTTCTCCAGGCATTGATATGTACCTAGGATACAACATCTTGAACTCTAAAAGGGGATGCAAAGCAGCTTTCCAGAGTGTTACCAGCAGGGAGCACCGGGGTGTGGGGCTCTGGTGGGGCTCCTCCCTGTGGCCACCACCCCACCAGCAGAAGGCTCTGGAACCAAAGTTAGGACTTACCTTGATCCCTGTGGCCTAGCACCCGCAGAAGGCAGTAGCTTCTGTGGGCAGGGTTCACGCAAGAGATATTCAGGTTTCTAAAGTGTCTGTGTTTCTTGTTTTACAGAGGGATCTTTGTTCTAAATACGCTTTTCCCACTTAACTTTAACTTGAGAAGCAGGCCATATTATCATAGGTTTACAAGCTACTTTAATAGACGAGTGTAATTTTATTAGTGACTGTATTACAGTTGACTCACCATTCTTATATTTTTGGCCCAATTTCTAGTTACAGTTATAAAAAAACACTTTAGTGAAGTGTGATTAACATATAAAAACTGTCCATATTTCATGTGTACATCTTGCGTTTGTGGCTAAGTATGCACCTGTGAAACCATGACTTCTTTTTCTAGTTACATATCTTTTAAGAAAATGGACTCACGGGTCATGTCTTAAATAATACACAGGTCCGATCTTACAAGTGCATGAGGAGAGATAGAATGCCCACTTGTAAATTAAAAATATTATTTTGAAAAATGTTTTCAAACTGAACATATTCTTCCGATTTTATCTTTAATTTTCTTTTTCTTTCAAAGTAGAAGTTATCACTGTGCCATTTTGCAATGCGGCTGTGAGAATAGGTTCAGCTGTAGAGATTAAGTATTAAAATACTTTTCTCCTTTCTAAGTAGTAAATACTCATCCCTTCCCCAAGGGTTTCCTGCAGCAGCCTGTGGACTCCCTTAGCGGCTTGTAACTTGCTGACGCTGCAGCTTCTTGCTTTGGGAATTGGTTTTATGTGTCCTACTCTTCAATAATACAAGAGTGGGCCGAAGTCACATTCCTGACCCTTGCTGAAACCAGATCTACTAATCGTTTATCAGTGTGGTTTCTCTCTTCCATTTTATCAGAGAACATGTCCACCTTTTCGCAGGATAAGCAAGTCATTTATAATTTACAGTCAGCACCTTAGCCACCTTTCCAAACATGAAAGATTCTCACAAGGAAAACACATTAGTACTTGGAGTCTGATGATTCCATTCTGCATATGACAGTGATTTTTCTTTCTCTCTTTTTTTTAAAGTTTCCTTTGGATTTAGAAACATAAGTAAAAGTGTCAATATGTTCTTAGATGAGACATGGGAACGGGTGTTTGGGAACTTTCTTAAGGAAGATGCTCTGGTGCCCTTTTAGGAAGGGTGCTACCAGCACTGCTCAGGGCCACTGCAAGGAGACCGCTGGTCCCATCACTCTAACTCGGGGACAAGTCAAGAGAAGGTCTTTGAAGAGAAAATGCCCTTTGCCAAAAGGGAGCTTCATAAATGGTGTCAAGCAATCGAGATTTGGGTCCGTGTCATTCTGATGTGGTAAATTAACTCATGTCCAGTTGGCATGCAAGCCCAAGGGGCCCAGGACAGGAGAAGGCAAGCATATCCTTCGCAGGATAGAGGAAATCTCTCTCAATGTTCAGTCCTGCGATTCTGCCTCTGTGGGCTGTCAGACCCCATTTCTAATAACCAAGTTTACAACCGTGCATGGATTTGCAGGTTCCCGGCCTTGTAAAACAGCACAGGACTTCCATGGCACAGGTATCGTCCTCCGAATCCCTTCTTGAGAGAGTTCACCCGTTCCGAGATGAAGGGGAGGGGAGGGGAGGGGTGAGCGAGCCCAACCCTGGTCTCTCCTCCATCACCTGCCCATCAAGGTGCTGGCCACGCTCCCTACAGAGAAAGCAGGTGTGTGGTTGGCTTGCAGCTTCAGCAAGGCCCCGTGGCCTGAACCCTGCTCCCTGTGAGCTTGTAGCTCCAGGGCCTGAAGGAAGCTGGCTCTTCTCCAGCACCAGTGTGTGAAGGGGGTGAAGCTGGAAAGGGCAGTTTTGATGCTGGGGATGCTGCCAGAAGAGGACCATTCTCCAAATAACAGGCTTGGTTTAACTTGATTTACATTTTCACTTAAAGGATACCGTTTTTTAAAAGACTTTATTTTTCAGAGCAGTTTTAAGTTCACAGCAAAATTGAGAGGAAAGCAGCAATATTTCCCATATACCCCCTGCCCCTATATACACCCAACCTGCCCCATTATCCACATCCCCCGCCAGAGTGGTACCTCTGTTCTAACTGATGAACCTACACTGACACGTCATCATCACCCAAAGTCCATGGCTTACATCAGGGTTCAGTCTCAGTGTTGTACATTCTCTGGGTCTGGACAGATGTATCATGACATGTATCCACCATTATAGTATCATGCAGAGTATTTTCACTGCCTTAAAAATCCTCCCAGAGAAAATTCCTGGGACACAAGCCCTTATTGGTGACGTTAACTAGAGGTGAATCTCATTGAACATCATTCACTGGTCCTAATTCACCATTTCTAGTGACTACCTCCCAAATGTTTCTGCCTTATTTAGGCTTTGTTTGTTTGGGCTAAATCTAAGAGAAGCTAAAAAAATTACTGTCACATGCAGAATGTCATCAACAGCCTCCAGTTACTAAGTTTCTTTATGAGAATCTTTCCTGTGAGGAAATAGCCTGGTTAAGGGGCAGACCACAGATTTTCAACTCCTTGCTTATCCTGTGAAAAGGTGCTGTTATGGTTTTGGATTTGGTGCTAAACCAATCGTCCTGAGAGGCAGTCTCATTTTGTGAGATCCCGATAGACTAAAAAAATGGAAATGATCATTTATTCATTGAGCAAAATACATATTGAACACTTAGCTTTCATGAGACACCGGGAGGAGGACACCCCAGCAAATACAAGGAAATAAATAGCATTTGCAAAAGGACCAGTTTGTGCAAGAAGGCGGAAGTGTAGTGCTGCTGGAACCCGGATTGAGAAGGGGAGATGCGCGGCCTGGACACGAGGGCTGGCCGGGTCCCAGCGTGTGTCCTGGAAGCCATCCTACGGCTCCACTTGCCGCTAACAAGACTGCTCGTGCCGCTGGGGATGCAAGGTTCCACCCCAGCGCTAGGCAAGTCAGGAGAAAGCTGGTGCGTCTGAACGTTAATTTAACTTACACATAGTGAACGATAGTTCTGCATTAAAGGTAGCATGCAAATTTCACGTGCATTTTTAAAATAAGCACTGACAGGGAACTTTAAAGATATCCGGGCTGTGTCCCAGGTCCCCCAGGGGGCTGGTTGACTCACCTGCCAAATGAGAAGCACATAGAAAAACCTGCTCCCGTATGACCTGGATACAGGAGGCTCTAGATTCTCAAGTCAGATGATCTCCAAGATAGAGGTCAAAGATGCTGAGGTTGGAGTTAAGAAAAACACAAGCTTCTGTGGTCAGAACCTAACCAGAAGGCACCGCTTTTTGAGATGGCCCGTCCACACCTGTCCAGATAACCGCTCACGGCATCCCATGCAGCCAGGATAACGGTCAGGCTGCAGCCTCTGAAATCCCTCTCTCCAGGTTAAGGTGTTCCAACTAGCAGTGTGTTTTAAACAGTTTTACAAGTTGAACGCCTTTGGAGAAGGCATGTCCCTCCAATCGGCGTAACTCCCTCTCTCCCTCTGGTCATATACTCAGACCCCCTGCAGGCTGGGGCAGCTGCCTGGCCCCCAGTGACATTTAGGTTTTGTGAGGATGTGACCAACTCTCTGATTTGGTGCCATCGTCCTGATGACCGGGCTTCTGATGTGTGCCTGAGATGCAGGTACCCCTGGTCTGCTGCGGCTTGTTCCCTCATGCCTCATTGATGGGCTCAGGACCTAAGCGGCCATAAGACTGGATTTTTGCCAGTGACCCTGGCCTCGAACCCAGAGCCCGGCCTCTGGGCGATAGACCCACTCTGGGCAGGCCCTGCTAGCAGCTTGCCGTGTCCCGCTTCTGTGTTGCCAGGTGAAGCTGCAGACTGGACTTGCTCTGACTCTGTAACACCAGAGTCTGCCTTACCCAGGGCTCGGGCCACCTGCTGGCCTTGATCCCACACAAGAAACTAGGCCCGTTCAACCAGTCTGTGATTTGACAGTGCACACAGATTGTTTGTTTTAACGTTATATCTGGAAGTAGCGACCTTAACGTGATTTGTACACTTGACACTGTGGCACCTTTTAATCCAGTCATTGCTAGGTACTCAAGGCTCATTTCATGAGTACCGAGGGTGCAGTACTTTTTCATTGTGGCCCCAGACCAAGAGCCGCTGCATCACCTGGGAACTTGTGAGAAATGCAAATTTCCTGCCCAGACCTAGTGAATCAGAAACCCCCGGGGTGGGACCAGCGATCTGGGCTTTAACACGCTTGAACTTTCGGAACACATGTTAGACTCTGAGAACCCCTGCTGCCGTGTGTGCCATGGCTCTGCCAGATGTCAGCGAATCTGGATGAGCCCGGGATCCCCGAGAGTGAGCCCAGGGTCTCGCCAGCATGATGGCAGCAAGAGGGAGTTGTAGGTTAGTGTAAACATCTCAATGAGCCCCAGCAGCCTGGCCAAGGCAAGCTTTGTGATTTAGATGGAAGCGCCCTCCCTCAGAGAAGGAAGAGGTCCATCCATCCGCCCAGCCGGATGGAAATGGGACTTGGCCTCTCTGACTCCCATGTGGTTCCTAAACAGCCTGGTCCCCACGTGCCCTCTGCATTTAGGGAGCACAGGATTGGCATGGGCTGTTCCTTGCCCTGTCCAGCTGTCTGCCAGGATTTCAGAAAGAACCACACCTGAAAGAAGACCGGGTTTTTCTTATTGAAACCACCGACTCACACAAACCATTTTTTGGAAATCTCTACATATTTGTAAAGTAATATTTTTTAAAGAAAGAATTAGAAAAATTCTACTCACTTTCTAAATTTAAAAATAAATTTAATAACTTAAAAATAACTTAATAGAGGAGGGAAATCCCCTTTTCTGCTGTAAGAATAGTGTTTTGTGTAGATTTAAACCCAAGTTATCTTTCTCTTTAAGTTTGAAGTATCAATATAACATAATTGATAAATATCCAAAGTAAAGGATAAAATTGGAAATTATTCCCAGCTGTTTTCTTTGTGCTATTGATGTCAAGTACTGCAGAAATAATACCGAAGATGCTCAGGATGGGCAGAAATTACCTGTAGATATGTTCAGTATTGAATTTTTGAATGTGTAATGCTCAAGGAAGGCTGCAATCTGCATGTTCTTTTAATCACCCTTAAAAATGTGAAATCTTTCTGATAGACCAAATGAGAATTAGAGCTATATTTTATTTCCTTTGAATCCCCACATCTGGGCACACAGTAGGACCTAATGTCTAAGTGAATGGGTGAATGAATGAGCAAAAGAAGCTTATATACTGTATAAAAGACTTTTTTGCGCCTAAAAAAAAAAATGCCAAAAAATAAATTTCATCCTTACATTGGGAGCACTTAGGATTCATTCGGGGAACAAAGATTAAAAAGTTGGAAGGAAAAGGATATTTGAGGAGCAATGGAGAGAAACCCCAAAGATCTGTGTCATTACCCACCCACCACCCCTGTTACTGTGCTTTGGGGTAACCAGTCCTCTTTGTTACTACCTTTTACTCTTCCCTTGAACTTGGGACTTGGGATTACAGAGAGGGAGGCAGAGACCCTGATAATGGTGTCTGTCTTTATCTTAGTTCAGGCGGTCTTACAAATGCCACAGACGGGGCAGCCTGAACACAGACATTTGCTCCCCACAATTTGGAGGCTGGAAGCCCAAGGTCAAGGTGACGGCAGGCGATTTCATGCTGAGACCTCTTCCTGGTCATAGGCGGCCACTGTCCTGCTCTGTGCTCACACAACCTCCTCTCGGTGGGGTTGTAGGGAGAGCGAGCTCTCAGTGTCCCTTCTTCTGAGGACACAAATCCGATCAGATTAGCGCCCACCATTATGACCTCATTTAACCCTAATTGCGTCCTTAGAGGTCCCATGTCCAGACACAGTCACACTGGGAGTTGGGGGATCAATGTGAATGTGGGGGGAGATGATTTTGTCCATAGCATCATTCATACAGGGGGACCACTGAGGCCAGAGGGCGTGCTTGGGGTCCTTAGCAATGATGGTGTAGTCAGTTTCTTTAATTCACCTGAGTCTTCCTCGACACTCTGAGAGTGTCTGACTGCCTAGTGTTCTTCTTTGTAAGACTGCAGAAACTTTCTGGGGCAATCCCCTGAGGGTACTGCTTTAAACGAGTATATCTTGGTACTTGCTGGGAGCCGGATGGAGTCCAGCCACATCCAGGCAGAGATGCTCTGCCCTGAGCCAGGGAAAACGTCTCACCACATACAACCGCAAACAGCAAAGACAGGATCCAATTCACTCATTTATTCAGTAAACACTTCTCACTCACCATGTGCCTGGCGCTGTGCTCAGTGACTTAGGGGTGACTTAAGACTCACTGGTGGATGGACAATCCTTTTGCCCTCACCGAGGAGGAAACCGGGGCAGAGAGGCAGGTCTGAGCAGTGGTGAGGGTGGTCCTAGGATGCCTCTGGAGTCCCTTCATCAAACCAGCTTCCGGGGGGAAAGATGCCCGACCCCTCACCAAAGGGCCAACGCATCAGAGGCGGTGCTGGTCGTCCTGGGGGCAGGTGGGAGTCACGGAGGGGAGTCCGGCTCAGGAGGTGATGAGGGGGTGCAGGAATAACCAGGCAGCCACCTCCCGTCTCCGGAAAGTCCTCTCCTGTGGCCCAGTGGCCCCAGGACCTGCTGAGGCCCTGTGGAGGGCACGCAGGGATGCCTGGCTAGAAGTTCTCATCCTCTGCAGGCTGAGGTCCGGTGAATCCAAACCCCCGGGCACCAGACAACAGCTCAGATCCTCCATGACTGCCATCGGGTGCTGCCACTGTACTGTGGTTTCCTCTTCCTTCTGGGTGGCTTTCTCCAGTAGCATCAAAGACAGAACTGGCTGGCTGATTTGGAGTTTGGTGGCTTAAAATGCCAGCCAATAGCCACTTCCATGGTGCGATGGAAGTGGCAGAAAGGCCGGCCAACTCTCACCCCATTTTCTGAGGACACCATCCAGAAAAGCTTGTGCTGGAAAGTAGGTCCTCAGATCATGCTTTAAATGGGCCTGGGGAGGAATCACTCGAGTGGGAGGCCCTGCAGGAAATGCGAAATGAGCTCATGCTTTGGGACCCAGGTCCTCACGTTTGGCCTTGTGCTGTGTATCCAGCTTCTTCAATGCGGCCCGGGTCAGTCTGCATTAGGATATGGTGTCTGTCACTCTCTGTAGCCACAGAGAGAGGCCTGCAGAACAGACAGCTTTCAAAGCCTGTGTTCTCCTCATGTCCTAAACCTCCTTGCTTTCCTGCAGAAACCCTCTGTCGTGGCTTGGGTTCCAGCCCCGGGAAGAGATGCTGTCCCCTTGGCTGAAGTGGTAATGGCCTCTGTGCCCTTTGAACAATTTAAGCACATACCGTGACGGGTATGGTGTTGAGTTTTATTATCATGGTCTTACAGTGGTTTTGTTTTGTTTGTGCTTCCCCCTTCCCCAAATAGCAAATTTGAGGAAATAGGCCTCCAGCATCATAGAATTTTCTGCTTGGGAATTCCTTCCCTCCCCTACTCTCACCAAACATTTTGTTGAGAAACGCTTCCAACCTCAGGTGTTGAAAACGTCACTGCAGCTTCATCATTAAAGAGCTTTCGCTGGGCAGAGCCGAGTCCTACGTTAGGGTCACAGAAGAGTGAGGGCAGCAGGGTGGGTACCGATTGGCCAGTTGTGGAGGAGATCCACTCGATACACAGGGTAGAGGTTTGGGCGCCCAATTCTTTATCCGGACAGGAACCAAATACTACATCACTCCTCGGCTAGTCCGTGCGAGAATAAGTCCCAGCTTCTGTTAATGGCAAGGAGAGTTTATTCTCTGTGATGCAGGAAAACCCCTCCAGCCCCAGAGCTGGCCTGCTCGCTTTCAGAAGGTCAAATTTGATGTTTCAAACATGTTACCAATTATTGAATTAGAAGAACAGAAGTTTACGTCAGTAGCTTTGGTGTTCTTCCTGGTTTAACATTCTAAGATTAATTCAAATCTTTGTTTGAGAATTTATCCTTATTGGTTTACTTGGTGGCAATAGACTGTGGGTGGAGGTAAGAGAGGGGAAGTGACAGTCAACATCGTATGGGACCAGGGTCCCAACCCCAGCTCCACCCCCTCATGGGAACTGAGGGATAGCGGTCCCCACCCCCCAGGCTTGGTGAGGGTAAGTGGGAACAGTGTGACCTGCACAGAATGGCACTGGGCCGTGGAGGAAACATAGCACGTGGTAACAAGGAATAGGTCGTTATTTTAGCATCGTTAGAAGTCTGTTTTCTGTGCTGAGGCTTTTCCATGGAGTTTCATGTCTTGGAGTCTTTGGTGATGTCGCTGCCTGTTCTGATGCATTATGCTTGTCGTTGAGAGAAAGATGATTTTTATCCCGGAGCCGTGGGAATCAGAGCTGACAGCATCATTAGCCAGCACGCCCACCCGCATGGCCCATGTGAGGGTTAGCGCTGCCCTGTCCCCATCACGTGTCCTTTCAGAGTCCCCGGGAGCCAGGGAGGTGATGAGCCTCCTAAACGTCCCAGGTGATTCCAGGGTCCCCTGGTTAAGACATAGGCTGTTACCTAATTACTTCCTGGATATCGGGTGGGAGGAAGTATTGTCATGGAGATGGCTGGGAAATGTTTTGTATCCACTAGTTCATTATTGATATTTTTAGCAAGTGAATGGGGAAATAGGGTACTTTGCACCTTTGCCTGTGGTTTCACAGTTCAGTGTCAGGGCCCCCTGCAGCTCACAGCCCTCAAGGTGAGTGATGACTAAATGGTGGGCGGAAGCTGGCACCTGTGCCTTTACAGGTGCACCATGAGTCCCAGGTCTACACACCCCTGAGCGCCAGACACCTGGAAAGCATCACTATGACCTGAAATTATTGCCGTGCCAGTTCCTGATTAAGAAATAGATCACAGGAAAGGACGTACGCTTTCATGAGGTGTTTATGCACCACTGCTCAGGAAATGTGTAGGAAAAGCGAGGTCAGCTTGAAATATACAGACATTCTGCCAGGTGAATATAAATGATGGAAATGAGATTATTTCATTCTTTGGGACAATCTGAATTGTTATTTGGCTCCCTTAGTAAATAATGATCTGTGATGGGAGACATTATAAAAATTATTAAAAATTTTAAAATTTAGAAATTATAAAAATTCAAATAAGGTAATTTTCTTCATTTTTTTGTCTTGAAAAAGCATACTTTTTAGCTAAAAAGAAAGCTATTGTCTTCTTCAACTTAAAATTTCAGTGTTTAAGATACACTATATTTGTGAATAACTGAAAATTTAATGCCTTATGCCCGTATGTTAATATCATTTGTGCTGACCTTATAGGATTCAGGTCAACGTATCCATGGGTTTAACTAGAAATGTAAATATTTTCCCAGCTATTCTGATTTTGATGGTGCTTTCAGTAGCGTTTATTAGTATTGAAAGTGTTAAGATATCACTGTGCAGTCATGCTTGAGGAATTAATGAGAAGCTGTTTTCTTTCTTCGTAGGGATGGCCAATTTGCTTATTCACCGACTGGTTCATTTGTCTTAACCCACTCAGCTAGCAGAAGGGAGAGTGCAAACATTCCCCATGACCGTGATTTGTTTCTCTCTTTCAGCCACGCGATGATGGACCTACTGGTTGAACTTTGCCTTCAGAATCACCTGAATCCGTCCAACCATGCCTTGGAGATCTGGTCTTCAGAAACTCAACAGCCTTTGAATTTTAAGCCAAATACTTTGGTTGGGACCCTGAATGCGCATACCGTATTTCTGAAAGAAAAAGTTCCTGAAGCGAAGGTTAAGGCTGGCCCCGCTAAGGTGCCTGAGGTCAGTAGCACGAGGGACCCTTTGTCATAGAAGGCCATACGCAGTTGCCTGTGACCCAGGCTGCTGGAGGTGCTGAGGAGGGGCCGGCGGAGGCCCTGCTGTATAAGTAACGCACGCTGCGGTTGAGGTTTCCACTTGCGTGGTGGGCTAAGTTAGACCCTAAACGGAGTTTACTTTAGGAGACCGAAGTTCACCGCATTGAATAATGTTTGTTGTGTAGCATTGCTCCTTTAGATACCAAAGAAGAGGAACCAGTCTAGAGCAGAGCCATCCACCAGAACTTTTCTGCAAAGATGGAAATGGTCTATAATTCTGCCCTCGGCAAGGTGACAGCCACTGATTACGTGTAGCTGCTGAGCATGTGAAATGCAGCTAGTGTGGTCGAAAAACAACTTTTCATTTCTTAATTTTCATTGAAATAACCACAGGTAGCCAATGTCTACCCTCTTGGACTAGTCCTGAAGGTTCTAGCTGAGTTCTGGAGGCCTTCCTATCCACGGCAGAGGTTGGAATATGTAGACGATGTAAACGTCTTCCTAGAGAGAGGAAGCAGAAAGGGGTTCCCTTTTGAAATACTAATGTCAGAAATACTCATTGCAATTTGGATACTATTTTATGCATAGATTCCAGGCTTTTGAGTATTGATTAAAGGTAACTCCAGCAGCTTATTGTACTTTTTAATAAGGCTTTGTTGTGGATCTTTCCTCTCCAGTTGAAAGCAATGCTATTTCATTCTTTTAGATTATTGTAATACCTACTAAATTTCCCTATTTTTAAACATGGTAGTTTGGCCAACGGGTCATGTCCTCTAGGTGTGGGTGGTTAGTAACTTTTAATGGGTGCTATCTACACTTTGAGTTTTCCCTAATTCTTCAATTAAAATCACTGTTTAAGGAAATAAACCCTTTTTATATTCTGTGGCTTTTCTTGCCGTCTTGAACCCCAGCTGCAAATCCCAGGGGCAGGTGAGGTTTATATATGACTCCAGTTTAAGAAGCATGGAAAAGAGCCATGGTTCCATTTTTCCTCCTAAAATTCATCAAACCCTGGCACTCAGACTGGAAAGGGGTGAGATAAATCTCAGTCAGTTTTTTTTAATTCAATACACATTTACTGTGTCCACTCCCCAGGATCTTAGAACAATGTGGGTGATCAGTAAAGACCAAACAGAAGTTGACTGCATGAAACTTCAGCCTATTACATTTTTGATGGGTCACTTTATCTGTAGACATGTATAATCAGCTTTAGTCAAATTGATTGGTTTTTTTTTTTCTGATTATGATGTCTATTATTATATGCCTATTATATTTGCATGTCTAGTGTATGTTATATTTTTCTAGCTTAAAATGCATATGTGTGTAGTGTATATATGTCAATATTCATATAAATATATGATACTAGATATTAATATATTTATGTGGGTATTCTGGCTTCTTAAACAAAAATTTGATGTCTTGTTTTGTGAGGTTTTTCTTTTTCCTTTAAATTGGATTGTTCACAAGAGTTCCAAACCACTTCCCTTTAAAAAATGTATTAGTGCCTTGTGTTCAGGTCTGTTTAGAATCCTCGAAAGACCGTGTGTATATTAGATTCCAAATTGAGACCCTCACTGCTGTCCATTTCCCCATGTTGGTGGCAGTTTGTTCATTAGCAAAAGAGTTTGGAAGGTAAATTTATTTTTCCAGGCATTTGCTGTTCCTGTTCAGTGTGCCTTTTCCCCCACGACCCACTGAATTTTGGAAGAAAGACCCGGTCCACACAAACTCGTGCCCTGCTCCATTGTAGTATAAACCCAGCCGTGGGAAGATGCGCTCACGGAATTCTGCCCGCCGTGTCTTCCAGAAGACGGTGCGCCTGGTGGTGAACTACCTGCGCACGCAGAAGGCGGTGGTGCGCGTGAGCCCCGAGGTGCCCCTGCACAGCGTCCTCCCCGTCATCTGCGCCAAGTGCGACGTCAGCCCGGAGCACGTGGTGCTCCTCAGGGACAACGTGGCCGGCGAGGAGCTGGAGCTCTCCAAGTCCCTGAACGAGCTGGGGATAAAGGAGCTCTACGCCTGGGACAACAAGAGAGGTGAGGCCGCCCGGGGTCTCCGACGCGGCGCCGCTGGCTCTCCGCGCGTGCGTCGTAGCGCAGAGCGCTGGGGATGGGCGTTTGCAGGCCTCTCCGATTCTGTCCAAACCAGAACGGGAGTGGGCGGGAAATAAAATACATGGACTGTAGTTGTACCTCTTTCCCCCAGTCGTGCGCATGCTCGTTACCCCTTGTCTCCTGTGAGCTTCCATGAGATACGTAAAAAGGGGAAAGGGGAGAATACTGGAGCTTCCATGAGATACGTAAAAAGGGGAAAGGGGAGAATACTGGAGCTTCCCTGAGATACGTAAAAAGGGGAAAGGGGAGAATACTGGAGCTTCTGCTCTAAAAGAACTTCTCAGAAGCCACGTGTGAACCGTATTCTCCTGGATTTCCTTTTCAGTTGCCATTAAATACTCCCAAGTCTCAAATGTTGCTCGTAATCGAAACCAGTGGCAAAATGCAGTTAGCTATTCCCTAAACCTGCCCAAATGCAGTTCAGTCCCTGGAGACAAGACATGATGCTTCCTCTCCATCCTTCTCCTCCCGTGAATGTGGTACCAGCCTGAGATCACAGTTAGTAAGAGGCTCTGGCTTGAGTGACAGCTTGAGGCCAATGTTGGTACAAAGACTGTTGTGTACGCAGATTTCCCTGATTGACACAGGGGCTGACTGTATTTGAACAACTGTGAGACCAAAAAAAAAAAAAAAAAAAAATTATTGTTAATATTCCTTGACTTTAGAATTATTAAAATGGACTTCACAAAAGTGTCTATTTTAATGAGCTCACTTGATATCCATTGGCTTTTATTTCACAAATATTGACCAGGTTGGGCTTTTAAAATACACACATATTCAAGTTTTCATGTTTTTCTACAGTTTTTAAAAATTTTTCCCAATTAAAAAAATCTATATTTTCTTATTACCAAACTGTAATGGTCATAGTGGAACCTCCCCTTCCCCCAGATCTCCTCCTGAAAGTTCTGGACCCTGGGTCTCATTTGACATTCAAGAAAGGGATTTAGCTCAATCATGTATAAGATCATAGACTATTTATTCCTTCAGAAAAAAGTGTTCTGGCATTTGAGAGTAATGCATCTTGTATTTTATCCAGTATCTTTTTAAAACACAGAGAAGATGATTCTCAGCACCTGCTGCATGGGCCTGGATGTTGCCGGTGTGTCTGTCTCGTTATATCAGCCCTATTTAAATTTGGTTTCTGGGAATCTTTGGAAACAGAGCTTTCATTTGGCAAGACAGAAAAAGAGAAGGAAGGACAAGAAAAGAAAAATTGCCCCACATCTAAGCATATGAAAGGAAAAGTCTTCTGCAAACAAGTATTTCTGTTATGTGCTAATCACTCAGAATATCTTGAAAGGTAGCTGTAGAATCTAATACCTGGGAAAAGCATAGGTAACCAGTCTCTGCATTAAGGAGTGGGCCCAGCAAGCCCATGTGTGGTCTTCTGGGGACACGGGTGAGGCGGAGAGAGCGGAAACTGCCCTAAGTCTGGAGCTCCCTCCTCTGATCCCCGCGCAGGGCAGGACATGCTGTTGCACGCGGAGAAATAGCTGTCCCCCAGCCCCTGAGTCCTCCTCTGCACTGCCTCGGGCACCCTCCTGGGGACCCTCGCCCTGGGACCCCGGCAGCCTCCCCAGACAAATAAAGGAGCATCACCTGGCATGGCGAGGATGTGCTCTGCCTGTGGCCGACATCCTTTTCATCTGGACCATAATGTGCCATGTGGGCTGTGAAATATTTGATTATCATCCTTGCCAAACGCCTCCATCCCATCCTACTGACAGTCAGACATTTGAGTAGAGAAGAGAACATTTCTGTCCGTGAGGAGCTCTCTTCTTTGCCCCTCTTGGGTTGCGCCCCCTCCCAGCTGGCAGCTGCCTGGGGAAGGGTAAAGGCCACTGGCAGGAGATGTGTTGTAGGCAGAGGCCCGCCCTGTTCTGGAATTCCTGGCGGCGGCAGCTGGAGAAAGCAGAAGGCTTTGCTGCCACCTGCTTCCAGGATGGCGCTTAGCAGCCAGACAGCTGCGGGATTCTAGGGGATCCAGGCCAGGGATGCAGGCCTTCTTTGCACTTGGCCTTCTCCTGCGGGACGCAGCAGCCTCAGCCCAGGCTGACACGGGGCCAGGGCCTTGTCAGGTGCTGCCGTGGGTCAAGAAGCCTGTCTTCACTCTCTGTTGCCTGCCTTTTCCAGTTCTTCTGACCAAAACACAGTCGGAGCCTTCCCTGAGCTGCCGAGGTACCGTGAGCCCAGCGCTGCCCCGCCAGCTGCACCTTGCATGGCTCTGGGCTAGGACAATGCACGGGGTGACCTGAGGGGATGCAGGGCAGCACCTCTGGGGGCGTCTGGCCAGGCTGAACTGAGGTTGTGGCTTGGTTTCTTGACTCCCTGGTTGACTAAGAGAAGAACGTCCCTTGGGCGAGGGTTCGTTCTGTGGTTCTGATTGGTGAGCAGTGAGGGAGCTGATTGTAGAAAACGGCCCTTTCTGAACACAGAACTTCAGGGCAGAGCAGAAGTGGTCCATGCAGGAGAGGCCCCGTGCCCTTCTCACCTGTGCTTACCTGCCCTCAGGGTCCATCCTGCCTGCTGCAGAATCTGGGGCAGTGTGGATTGTGAAATCTGACCTTTTCTGTCATAGACAAGTATGTAAATGACTGGTCCAAATTTTGCATTCATTTCTTATAAATTTTGTATATATGTATGTATTATGTATAATACATACATACATATGCATGCACATATGTACATAGGCATGTATGCACACACATATGTATTGGGACTTATATAAATCTTTTGGACTACACACACACACATAACACACACACACACTCCAAGAGGGTGATTAAAATCCCAGTGAGTGTTTGGATTTTATAGAAATTTCTGTCCATGTTTGGTAAAGTGTTTAACATTAGACTCTGTTTCTAGAAAGAAAAATAATGCAGAAAACCTGGGCTTTGTTCTGGAGCCACGGTCCACGTGTCGTGTCTGACAGTGGCCTCCCTTCATATTCCTCACCTGTTACCTCCTCCGTCATACAGGGCAGATGGATGCTACAAAGAGAGGAACTCTCTTTTAAGAAGCACCATAGACACTTCTCCAAAGAAGACATACAGATGGCCAACAGGCACATGAAAAGATGCTCAATATCACTAATTAGTAGAGAAATGCCTATGAAATGCCTATCAAAACTATGATGAGGTACCACCCCACACCAGTCAGAATGGTCATCATTAAAAAGTCTGCAAATAACAACAAATGCTGGAGAGAATGTAGAGAAAAAGGAACCCTCTTACACTATCGGTGGGATTGGTGCAGCCACTATAGAGAACAGTATGGGGGGTCCCTTAAAAAGCTAAAAATAGAATTACCATATGATCCAGCAATCCCACTCCTAGGCATATATCTGGAGAAAACTCTAATTTGAGAAGATACATCCACCCCTATGTTTATAGCAGCACTATTTGGAACAGCTAAGACACAGAAGCAACCTAAGTGTCCATTGACAGACGAATGGGTAAAGATGAGGTACATATATACAAAGGAATATTACTCAGCCATAAAAAGGAATGAAATAATGCCATTTGTAGCAACATGGATGGACCTAGAGATTATCATACTAAGTGAAGTAAGTCAAAGACAAATACCATGTGATATATCATTTTTTGTGGAATTTAAAAAAAAAATGATACAATTGAACTTATTTACAAAACAGAAACAGACTCACAGACATAGAAAACAAACTCAAGGTTACCAAAGGGGAAGGGGGGAGGGATAAATTAGGAGTTTGGGACTAACAGATACACATACTACTATATATAAAATAGATGACCTGCTGTATAGCACAGGGAACTATACTCAATATCTTGTAATAACCTATAATGGAAAAGAATCTGAGAAAGAATATATCACTCTATCTATATATCTATCAATCTAGCTAGCTAACTGAAACTAACACAACGTTATAAATCAGCTATACTTCAATTAGAAAAAGAAGCACCATGAATAGATAGTTGGTTTGAGCAGAAAACTCATATATATGAAGGCTTGATCAGTTCTGAGTGATCTGATTTGGGGATATTATAAGGCTGAGGGCAGCGGGGAAGGTGAATCAGAGCTATTTTGACTATTCTTTTACGACCCCCATGATGGGGACGGTCACTTACAAATGTGCACATTTCCCTGCGATGCAGACCCAGTTCCTCTCTTGCATTTACAAGCTTGGTGACCCTGATCTGGCCCCCGACGGCTTGCTCCATTTCTGCATCCGGAAAAGTGGACGTTTTCAATGAGCCAGTCCTCAAGGGCCCCTGCGGCATCCTCCATCCGTCCACACCCCTCAGCTCATCCGCATCACCTTCCAAATCACTTTGAAACTTCCAAACGGATGAGACACAACCTCCCCTACGTTTTTATTCATATCTAAGTCTTAGTAAATGAGAGTAAATTGAAACAAAATAAACTCCACACTCAAATTGCCATCCATTTAGAACCATGGCTTCTAGGTCTTAACTTGCGTATTTTCTCCAGGCCTGGCTGCGAACCAGGCGGGGCACCTTGGGGGTCTTGGCTGATGGGAACACTGTCAGGAAAACCAAGAGCTCTTGCTCTGCCCTCCAGCCCATCCTTCCGCAGTGCCTGCCAGTCGCAAACCTCACAGGAGGCCCCATCAGTCCAGAATCTCCAAGCCTCACCTTTGAGATTAGACTGTCTGGTTGGGGCCCAGCTCAGAGCCGGGCAGCTGTGGGCTGTGGCCTCTCGGTCCCCGTGGGGCGGCTCTGTGCCCCGAGCCCGAGCCTCAGTCCTGGGGCTGGTGACCAGCCACTCCCCCTGTCCAGGAAGAGAAATGAGAGGCTGAATTTCTGATCCAGTCTCACCGTTGTGTGGCTGGCATAACAGCCTGTGTGCCAGTGACGTGTTCTCTCTCCCTCATCTCTCAGGCACTGTCATATCCTGCACTTTCTACATCTGTGTCCCATAGCAGTCAATTCTAGAAACATCAGAGGTACAAACATACATGTTGGTGCATACTGCTCTCCACATATAGCTTTACTCTGCAGCACAGAATATTTTGCTACAGGCTGTGGGCCTAACAGAGGGTTTTGGTGTAATTAACTGTGAATCCTACGTGCACGTGTGTTTCCGGGGGGATGCATGCCTCACCTCTGAAGCCCGTCCCCTCGCTGGTTTGGATGTCGTGTGATATGGGGACCGCTGATTGGCCCGGCTGGAGCCACCTGCATGAAGCTGAGAGGCCTGGTTCCTGGGACTAAAACCGGAGCCTTTGCCACTGACAGAATGCAGGGATTCAGGGGCTTGGTTTTTGCTTCACTGGGAGGACAGTATTATGTTAATGCATGTCACAAAGGCTCTGACTTCCACGTCTGCCTTCTCGAGTTGGAATATGAAATTCTTGGTTAGCAGATGAGAAGTTCACCGATATTTACCTGGTTTGGGTTGGTATCTTGGTGGCAGAGTTTGTAAAATCCAGTCCACATTTTTCCACCAGTGGTTTGGCGGTCCAGCAGTTGGCAGCGGTGTGGGGAAATTAATTTTTCAGTCCTTCAGCAACACCTAAACATCTTTTCCTCTGGCCGTATCTGTGTGCCTTGGAAGAGAAGAACAGGATGAGTGGATGACAAAGGCCAGGAGTGGCCTCCGGAGTGTCATCGATCAATGAATAATGGTCACAATGGTTGTGGCACTGAGGGTGCCAGGCTTGGTCATCTGAGTCATCCTCAATCTGCAGATGGGGAAACTGAGGCCCAGTACGCCCGCACAACGGCGTCCTTAAGCTCTGCTCCGCTGGCTCTCAAGTGTGGTCCCACAGCTTAAGCATCCCAGGGTGGGGGGGTGCTTGTTGAGTGGGGAGTGCTGGGCCCCATCCCCAGAGTCTCCCATGTGGGCATCTGGTGTGGCCCAAGGTCCCAGGGATGCTGCTGCCGCCCGTTCTGCCTTGCCCTGGACACCATGGCCCTTGGCTGTGTCGCCAGCAGCCTGACTGGTCTGGGCTTTGGTGCGCCATCTGGAACTCCAGAGCATCCATTCTAGCTCGAAAATCCCGCTGAAGAAAAAACTCCAGGAAATGGAGAAGATTGAGGATTTAGAAGTCAAGAGTAAAAAAAACAATAGAAGAAAAAACAGGTCCCCTAGAGAATGTAATGAAAAAGGAAAACATCCTGTTTGAGGTAGAGGAAGAAAAATCTGGGGACATGGGTCATGGAGCAGCCGACTTGGTTATTTCAGATGTCCCTGGGTAAACCATCGCTGTTACTCCACACTCTGGAAATGAGTGGGCTCCTCAAGCCAGGAAGCCGTTGATGTAGTTTATGTTTTTACCGCCACCCTCATAATTCTTAAAGCAGATGTTTAGCACAGATGTCGCAGTCCTGAGAGCTGTGCTGTCCGGTCTGATGGTCACAAACCAGGCATGGCCGTCAGGCACGAGGCATGTGGCCAGTGCAAGCTGAGTTGTGCTGTGATGTGCACACTGCATTTTGAAGGCTTAGTACCAAAACGAATGGAAAACACCTCATTAATCATTTCATGTGGATTATGTGATGGAATACTAATATTTTAGATCTATTGGGTTAAATAAAACATTATTAAAATTAATTTCACCTGGTTCTTTTTGGTGCAGCTGTTGGAAAATGCAAAATTAGGTATATAGTCCCTTTATTTTTTGTTGCACAATACTGCCCTAGAACTTCTGGATTTATTCGGGGTTTTTTTGTTTTGTTTTGTTTTGTTTTTACAATACTAAAGATTATAAGAACTTTTAGAGATTTCATAAACCCAGCTGGAGGCTTTGAGGTGACTCAAATGCTTTGAGAGAAATAGTTGATGGTTTTGCTCTCTTCTAAGAACTAAAGTTTAAGACTAGAGTAAAAAAAGCATTTGCTGATATTTTTAAAGTGTTTAATCTAATGTTTCATATGCTGAAAAATAACTTAGTACTTTTTTTTTTTTCCCCAGAAACCTTTAGAAAATCATCACTTGGCTACGGTGAGACAGATAAAGAGAAGAAGAAAATTCTGGGATTTTTCAAAGTTAATAAAAGAAGCGATAGTAAGGTAATTGATTCAGTATCAAATATCAATCAAATTGACATATGATTCTGCATTCTGTACAAATAGTTTCTTGAGATGTTTGTCCTCAGCCTATCTTGGAATTTGTCTAAATACACGTGGGAGTCCTCACTCCTTCAGGGAGTAGGGTGTGTGTCATGTCAGTATGCACAAATGCCTCTCATATCCCACACTTGGTTCCTAAAACAGTGGTCTTGGGTGATGGTGTTTAATTCACCAGCAGAACGTGAAGCCATGCACCCTCTCTGCTGGTACCTGCACAGTCCTGGAAGGAGGCTGAAGCTCAGTAAACAACCTCTGGATGGATGGATAAGTGAATGCATGGTACGGTTAAGTTTATATGAATACCCAATATCCTGACAAATGAACCAGATCTTCAGAACTTGTACGACCTGGTGCAGCCTCAAGGAGCTGCCCAGGGGCCGCTTTGTGGAGAAGAACATCAGTTGTTGAGTGGGTCCATTTGCCAGTAAATTTTAGACGTTGCCTGCTCCTCCCCATACGAAATGGGGACATGCTGAATAAGTTAATTTTATCGATCTGGTTGGTCTTAGTTAATAAGTTCTGAAACCGTAATTTGGGTACAGTGTTATAAAGTCATAGTACAGCGAGTAAAAATGAACACATTTAAAATCATCTTTGAAATTCTCAAGCTATACATGCCTTCTAGCTACCAAGAAAGGAAAATGCTTGTGAGCCCTATTGTGTTGGTTTAAAAAGGTTTATTTTGCTGGGTCAAGTATTTTCTCTTAACTAGTAGATGGCACTAAAAAACACAGAACCATTGTGGGGAACGTTAGTCTTTAATCCGCCAGCTGGGTTTGGAAGTGTCCGCCATCCACGGAGCGTTAGAGGAGGCGTGAGTAGGGTGGACGCATGTTGGTCCAGAGCCCTCTCTGCCCATCGCATGGCCCTTGCATCTGTGCACCAGCCTGCACGTGTCCTGACCTTCCGGAGCCCATGGGGTCAGAATTACCATCCACCCCATGTTCCTGATGAGGATGCTGGGGCCCAAAGAAATAAACTTGCTCAGGGTCCTGGGGTTAGATCCCAGGTCAGCTTGCGGTTCAGAGGTGAGAGGTCAGTGTGCAGGCTGGGTGGAAGCTGGCAGCCCAGAGAGAAGCCATCACCTGAACTAGTGAGTGGTCCCTGTCCTCAGGAGTTTCTGCCAGACTCCGGTGCATTGCTCTTGACTGCCTGATGCTTTGATTGTGGATTCTTGATTCTCTGTCTTATTACTGATTGTGTGTGTTTCCCCCTGTTTCCATGTGTCCTTTGAAAATCTCTGCTCCGTGTGTGTCTCTGCTTAAGATCTTCTGTGCCCTCACCCCACTATCCTGTCCCCCTCCTCTTCCCTCCTCCCCCATCCTTTCCTTTCCTGCCAGAATTACTTGAAATTACAGATTCAGTTTCACATTTGAATTTCCCTTCACTCTATTAATGTTGGGTTTCTGGTTCCTGTCATCTTTTAAAAAAAATTTTATTGAAGTATAGTTGATTTACAGTGTTGTGTTAATTTCTGCTGTACACCAAAGTGACTCAGTTATATATACATATATTCTGTTTCATATTCTTTTCCATTATGGTTTATCACAGGATATTGAATAGAGTTCTCTGTGCTATACAGTAGGACCTTGTTATTTACCCATCCTATATATAATAGTTTGCATCTGCTAATCCCAAACTCCCACTGCATCCTTCCCCCACCCCTTGGCAACCACAAGTCTGTTCTCTATGTCTGAGTCTGTTTCTGTTTCGTAGATTAGTTCATTTGTATCATACTTTAGATGCCACATATAAGTGATATCATATGATATTTGTCTTTGTCTGACTTACTTCACTTAGTATGATAATCTCTAGGTCCATCCATGTTGCTGCAAATGGCATGATTTCATTCTTTTTGTTGGCTGAGTAATATGGCTCCTGACACTTTGAGGTCAGTTTGCTGGGACTGCAGGCACCGCTGGCCTCTTTGGTTCTCACAATTCTAATTCACAGAAAATCTACCCTTTCCTCACACCAAGATCTCAAGAGCCCTTCTTCTTGTATCTTCCTGATTTTGAGACATGAAACTGCCAGCGAAGTCAGTAGAAAATCTAGAAATGCCTTTGTTTTAAGCAGAATAAGAGCCTAATGTGTGTGATGGTTTGGCAGCATTCTCCGTGAGAGTCTGAAACACCTGTGAAAATGCCACAGATGGTGAGGAAGCCTGGTCTGTGGGTCCCAGGGGCTTTCCCTCTGCCGTACCCCATCTTTCTTCGGTCTTAGACTGGCTAGAACTGTTTTTCCTTTCTCGTACACCTCATCTTTCCCTCTCATTTATTTTATTTTATTTTATTTTGCGCTCAACTGCCCTTATACAGTCGTAACCTTACTGGTTTATTTGTTGTTTTGGGCATTAACCTTTTCCTTCCTTGTTTCTCTCTGTTTTTATTGTTTGAGATGCTGTGCTAAATGCACCCTCCTTTAATCATCTATAAAGCTGGTGAGAGAGGCATTATCAACCCCATTTTACAGGTGAAGAAGCCCAGGCTGCACCCTCTGAGCAAATCCCAGGGCTTGTGTTGCCAGAATTCGGACCCGCCTGTCTTTCAGAGCCGTGGCTCTCACCGTCCACACGCTGTACACTGCCTGGCAAGCCTGGGTCTCAGGTTTTCTTCATTAATAGCAGGAGGGTTTGGAGTAAATTATTTTTTATTTTTAAAATTTTTATAAATTTATTTATTTATTTATTTGTTTTTGGCTGCGTTGGGTCTTCGTTGCTGCGTGCGGGCTTTCTCCAATTGCGGTGAGCGGGGGCTGCTCTCTGTTGCGGCGCGCGGGCTTCTCACTGCGGTGGCTTCTCTTGTTGCGGAGCACGGGCTCTAGGCGCGCGGGCTTCAGTAGTTGTGACACGCAGACTCAGTAGTTGTGGCTCGCGGGCTTAGTTGCTCCATGGCATGTGGGATCATCCCAGACCAGGGCTCGAACCCATGTCCCCTGCATTGGCAGGTGGATTCCTTCCCTGGCAGACCACCAGGGAAGTCCTGAGTAAATCATTTTTTAAATGATTTCTAAAATCTTATGATGCCAGATAGTCTACACATGTCTGAGAACAAAATACTAAGAATGGAGACATTTAAAGTTAAAGTGAGTCTTTATTATCTACTTAAAGGAAAAAACGTGCATATGTGTGTGTAAAATCTCAATAGAGAATATGCTTAAAAAGATATTTTGGCTGAAGTCAATGAGGGCAAATATCCTTCCTTGTTTTAAAACTTTGGTATTTTATTGTTCTTTCAACGTGATAACTTTGTTTCATTTTGACATTATTTATCCTCCTAACCAAGTAGTTCTGAAAATACCTTAGAATCACCTTAAGATCTAGTGTAACAATTGGATTCTTGGGTCACATCCCCAAAGATCCTCATTTGGGAGGGCAGGGTGGGCCCCAGAGCCGTATTTTCCAGGGCACCTGGTGGTTCTCTGTCTGGAGGTCACCACACCATCAAGGGAAACCTTCTTTTAAACAATGAAGTGAGATGTCATTATTGTTCACCTTTTATGGGTAGGGAGTGAGGTATTTGGTGAGTTACTTTGATGTGTATCCAATCAATCAGCAATGCAGTGGTAAACTGAATTTAAAACCTAGAAATCCTCATAACCTACTGAATGAATTGGTTTTCAGAGCTAATTGATCAGCTCAGACCCACTGCTGTTTTCATATTGCATCTCTTCTAAGCAAAAGAGATGCTCTGGGGAAAAAGACAAAATGAAAACTCATACTCCGTGAGTCATGAATTTCAAAATTGTGGTTGTCAGATCTGTGAGCACTGCTTAGGGGCTCTTTTAGAACAGCTTTCAGGTTCCTAAGCTGAGGAATCGAGGCCGTGGATTACAGCTGTTTATGCAGACGCTGCTGCCCTGAGGGACGGCCAGGCTGGCGTGGTTTGCTTTAATAATTGCTAAGGACAACTGTTCTGTGTGACCCTGCTCTCACCTGGAGATGACGGGGGTCCTGCTTCTGTTCCAGGCAGAGCAACTCAGGCAGCCGGGGGCGGAGAGCGATGAGGATGCCTCCAAGTCCACACTGGGAAGGGGCTCGAACGTGAGTACTAACACCGCAGGGGCTTCGCGCTAACCTCGTGGGGCTTCCGGCGGCTTTGCACCACCTTCCGGGAAATGAAATTATAGATTAGTTTAGTTTTTTTGTCTTGTGGGTTTTAAAAAACTAGATAGATGCACAAAGCGTCATGTGGCTTCTTTTTTAGTTGCCCATGGTACATTCAGAGGATGAGCAAATATGTCACTTTCCGAATGTGTTAGTTTCCAGTTCTCCAGCCCCAGCCGGCGTGATCGGGAGGGCCCTTCATTAGAGTAACTGAGTTACACCGTCTGAAACCACTTCCCTGAATTCTCAGGAGCAGCTGATGGTTTTGGAGCCACACAGCCTGTTTCCTAAATTCTGCAGCCATACGTTGAAAGAAATTTTTTAAACTTTCTGTGCCCTCGCATTTCAAAGTTGGCATACAAGAAGCTTCTTCATAATTTTAAATACTTGAAAGAAAATATTTCATAGCGTCTTATAAATATTGACATTTTAAATGTATCTAATAAAGTTTGATACCATCACTTTAAAAATCACATAGATACATAGACAAATCACATAGACAAACTCTTCTATAACAGTAAAACATTTTGCATTATTATTCCTTTTCTTCATTTCACATTTCCATACTGGTCCCACGTAAAATTGTATTCTATTCAATATATATTTTGTTTTTAAAAGTCTGTTTTACATAGTTGAAATGAAATGTGATACAAAACAAGAATGTCTATCTAAATTAGATTTTTAAATTTCATGTGATCATAAAACTGTGGGTAGGAAAATATTCTTCTAGACTGAGTTCTTACTACAATTGCAAATAAATAAAAACAATATAAATATATTACAACTGCTGATATATAATTGTTAAGCATGAAAAGGAAATCTTTCTTGAAAAGACATCTTTTAATAAGATGAAAGGTAATTTTTAAATTTATTCCATATACCCATTAATGAACATGATTTCTGGATAAAACCAGAAAAGCTTCAACATTAATCGTGTGACTCTCTCCGTTTTTATTGGTTTAAACCCTGAGGAAATATTTTACATAAATAAGTACAAGAGGATGAAAAAGGTTACTGCTATAACAGTGCCTTTCAATTCTTTGAAGTCCTTCTGGTCAGTCACATAGTGATCTATTATCAAATATTATTTTGATTGATCTTTTATCTGTACCTGACTAGGTTCTCGTTTAATTGGTCAATAGCCAAGATTTGGAAGCCATTTGACTTGCCAGGGGGGTTGTTACTCAATCACACTAAAGTTATTGACTTCTGGGAGGTATAAGAAAAACACTTTATCAAGATTTCTCAGATAATAATTACACTCATTACTCAGAGGCACTTTCTCTTTTTTTAAAATAATGTTTGAAGACATCTCTCCCAAAGGAACAAATACAGTAGAAATCAAATAATATATGTTGTGAAAAAAATTTTTTATTCATAAAGTATTATATACATATAAAGGAGTATTATCATTAAGTGTGATATAGTTTCTGAAATTGTATAAGTTGTTTCTAGATAATTGAAGTAAATCATAATGAGCAATTTGACATCATACTCTTCTTTTCATTCATGTTATATTTTTCAGAAGTCTCAAGTTAGAATTACATGTGTCCCAGCTACTGATTTTACTAACATGTTTATCTGAGCTAAGGGATAGCAAAGCTGACCATTTTTAAAAATTGAGATATAATCAACATACAACATTGTATTAGTTTTAGGCATACAACATAATGATTTGATGTATGTATATATTGCAAAAGGATTACCACAATTAAGTTTAGTTAACATCCATCCACCTAAAAAAAAAAATTGTGACTGTGTGTGCTGTTGGATGTCACAGGCACTTTCTAAACCTAATATATCATCAGTAAGTTTCGAGGAAAATGACATATTGTCAGTTTTCACTCAGGAAATTGACATATTGTCAGTTTTTACTCACTTTTGCCAAAATAGTGTTTTTTAGTGAATGTTAAAGATCTCATCCCAAACTTTAAGTCTGTTTTTGTCAGGATCTTAGGTTTATAGATTTAGCCCATTCAATTTATGGAGAATGTCTGCCATATAAATTAATTAGCAAAATGTGCCCTTATTGTCCAATCAAAAAGCCAAATCACATTTACTTTTGGTTAAAAAAAAAAAAAGTCAAGTCATATTTTTAATTTGAATAAGTGTGTTAATATGTATCCTCCTGACAATTATCGATCTCAGTTCTGAATCTAAAGGTAGCTAACTATAGAGTCTCAGTTTCTCATCCATCACTTTAAAAACATAGGAGTTTAATGCCCTGGACTTGATGCTGTTTTCCCTTTTGATTCCTATATTTTAATGCTCTTTGAAAATCAGCTCTCAACTTTTCTGACAACCAAATCTTGCTGGTTTCCAATAGGAAGGATTTAACTCGTGGTGGGAACTCAGGCCGGGCTGGAGCCTGGGGTGGCCACAGCTCGTCCGTAGAAACGCATGTGACCAGTATTCTCATCCGACCCCAAATTAACCTGAGTACAATTACATAATGAGAAGGTCTCTTCTTCAGCTGTATAATCTTAAGCAAGTCTTTCCTTACCATAACCACATCAGCAGTGCTGCTTCTTTGCTATAAAAGAGACTTCAATCCACTGAGAATGGTTTAAAATGTCCGTGCACTCAATTAGTCTGTAAGGCTTATCTTTTGTCAGCCTCAATTTTGGCCACAGATTGTTGGAAAATGTCTTCTAATATTTCGCACACTCTGCCAGCAAACTTTGTGTTTGAGTAGAGGATCTGTTAAACTACCCTGAAGGGCTTGACTGCTCACACCTCTTTGGTTATTACAACATGCCAGGAGTTATTACTTTTTCTACAGCAATGGATGGTAGCATAAGTTTTGCAGTGGGCATTGCTAATTTGTGTGAGATTTTTTTTCTAACTAATGCAGCCTAAGAACACATTCATGACATGATAGATAGATAGATAGATAGATGGATAAACCTAGGCAAAAAGTTCATAGGAAATATCCAAAGCATTTATGAGGAAAATCATAAAATTCTACAATTTTGTGCAAATGGAAAGATGGGCCATATTAGATATGAAGACTCAACATCATTATATCATCAGGTTTGTTGTAGAGCTAAGTGAACTGATTACACAGAGCAGTTTAAGGGAAGCAGGAAGAACATTCAATACAGATATGGAGTGGTCTCTAGGATGGTTTTTTTTTTTTCATTTTTTAAAATCATGTGTGACTTTTACTAGAAATCAAAGTCAATAAAGGAATTGGCAATGTGGTAGATTAACTCTTCACCTGGAAATAAGAGTTTACTGGGTTTGAAGTCCTAGGGCAGGATAGCACTTAATAAAATAATGCTGGCCAAAGAGGACGATGCCCACAGCTGCCACTACCTGCCTGCCTGTGCCAGGCCCGTGCTTAGTTAAATAATCTCGTTTCATCCTCCCCACATCACTGTAAAGTAGGTGCAGCCTTCCTTACGCAGACGCAGAAATTCCCAGCTTCCGGAGGCCAAGTGGCTGGTCAAATCCGTTGATGTCTGCTTTTGTTTCTCAATGTTTTATGTTCATGTTTATATTTCTTCATGTCTGTGATGTCTTATCTGTGTTTGAGATTATGCTTTCTTTTATCAAGCAAGTTGGTGATGTAACATTTCTTAAGAGCGCTGCTCCTGTTTTTATAAATTTCCCCAAGCCCTTGACTCCTAGCTGAGTGCAGGCATCTGCCCTTGGGGTGTAGAGCTGAGCTTTTATTCCCAGGCAGCAGAGGGGGCCTCTCTGTCTCCCCTTTCTTCATCTGTATGATGGGCACAACGCCATCCACCCTGCAGCATCCTTGTAAGGATTAGCAATTATAGAGCAGGGCTAAAAACTTTAGGAAGCATTCTGAAATGGTGAGTAAACTGGATCAGAGCTTCATTAGAAACTTTCCAGATAGTATTGTTATTTTTCCTTGAGAAAATGCAGCTAGTTTCTTATATTTGTAACCGGAAGAGTCGGAAGAGAATAGATCTGCATTTAAAAAAAATTATCCTAAGGTTTGTAGATAGCCAAAGTAGTCAGATCTTTCCTGGAAAGATTAATTTTATGTAAACTAACGTTTAGTCTATGCCAAGATACATGTTCATTTTCTTAATCAAAGGACCCTTGAATCAGAGTGAATATAATCACCTCACGAATAATTTCAAGCAGTTTTCCTAGAATTTGGCATTTTCCGGGAAACTGTCCCTTCTCTGTGCATGTGTGGTATCCCACAGATCTGGGCCCTGAGACACATGGAGGGACCGTGGTCAGGGTCCACTGGATGTGATTAGCGGCGAGGTGGGAACGGTCCTCAGGCCTCGGTCTCCATCCTCTGCTGTTTTCCTAAGTCACATGGACAGCAGTATGAACTCTGCACCTTGATGGAACAAGACAGCTGAGCTCGTTTGTAATCCAGCGCACAGAAATGCCACACGCGCAGGATACCGCAGCATCTGGGAAGGTGGTAAATAATGCTCTGGTGTAGGACGAGAAGGACCCGAGTTCTTAATCCTGTATTAACTCTGGGATTTTGGGCAAATTGTAAAATGAACTGTAGTGACTGACCTTTTATAGGCCCCTGGCCTTCATTTAAATGCTATAAATTTGACCAACCTAAAAATTTATCAATGTGAGCCATACCAGACACCATTGTGTTGCTTATTACCATTGTTATAAAATCTTTTGGTGAATGATTTTTAAAAAGCATTGCCTCAATTTTAAAAAATCATCTGGGGCCATGTTTCCCCTGTTCAGGCGATTATGGAAGGTTTCCATCATCCTAGGAGTTGCTCACCATGTTCTGAAGTGATTCTCGATCCAAAGCCTGAATAAGCTTTTGGGGTCCAGGTTGAAATGTCCCCGCAGAGTCATCTGGCCCGGATGGAGGTGGCTGCTGTATTGAAGTCCTGCCCTTTGGAGCCCAAGAAGTTGAGAGGGATGCCCATCAATAATATGACACTTTCAGAAAAAGTTATTAAAAACTAAGTTGTAAAGCAAGTTCCATAATTGAGTGCCCTGAGTCCCATGCTCATCAGAGATCCTGTATTTCTCCCCGGCTTGCACGGGTCTGTTAAGAATCCCGTCCCAAGCGGATGATAAAGAGCTGGCCCCCCAAAATGCGTGTTGAGTCAGATCCGCCACAAGGGGGCAGTGTTTTTCCAGACACAGCAAGTCCTGCTGAAACTCCTGGCCTGAAAAAGCTAAAATTTGCTGTTTTTTGAGCATTCACAAAATCGAGGGCTGAGCCACGTTTGGGCTGTAGAACTAATTTTTGTTATACATCCATTTTTAAGAGATATTTTAAAAATCTAGTGTATACCTTTCAAAAATGTTTTATATTCAAGATTATAAAATAAGTACCATATGGAAAGTTTTAAATGGGGAGTGAGGGAGTCACGTGGAATGCCAACAGCCCAACACAATTTCTCGTCACTTTGTATGTTCTCTTGAGCCTTTCTGGTGCCTAAGGCCAACTGTGATGTACACAGAGTTGTGCTTTTTTCCTTTAGCGTCATGTCATTTACAATTCGCTCTGGTACAACAATGGTCTCTTAATTTTTTAAAGGTTGTGTGATCATCCAGGAAGAGGGAAAAGTGTGGCTTTTGTTTCTGTTTGCTTGAATCTGGATTCTGACTTTAGCACGTACAACTCTGTGACCTTTACAGCCTCCCCTCCCCCGTGTGTGCAGTGGGTTTGTCATCATCACTCCCAGGGCTCCTGGCACTGGGAGGGGCTTGTAGCTGGCACTTGCTAAGCTGCATCACTCTGCCCCGTTACTTGTTGCTTTTTTTCTCTGGAACTATAAATAATGAGAGGGCCATCTTCGTCCCCAAAGCCCATATTCATTTGGGGAATTTTCCTTATAATAGAGACTTGCAAAGGTATTAGGGAATCAGAGGGTGAGACAATTTTATGGCTTTCAAGACAACACATGTTTCCACGTTGCTTCCCCAAAGCGTGATGCCACCAGCAACAAATAACAGTACTTATAGCCACTCAGTTTTTCATTTCAGATCCAGTGTCTTGGTTATGAAACTTCTATCAAAGAGTGGAAAGGACGCAGACCCAAAAATGTAATTTAGAAAAATGATCCTAAACTTATTTGCATACCTATTTGCCCATTCACAGTAGTTTTTAAAGTTTTCATGTCACATGCTCTCCAACGCAAATCTGGAAACTGTCAGAGGAAGGTTTTGTTTTTAAAGCCTCAAGGAATTTTTTTCCAAAACACTGGATTCTTAGAATGGGAATAATATTTTCTAACTAGAGCCTAAAAGGTTGATTGAAGGGCCTCATGCCAATACTGAGTTCTCAAAGTGAAAACAAGAAATGTAGACGTTTAACCTCTTGGCTGAGGATTCAATGTTTGTAGGGAATGAGAGGTAAAAAACGTCCATTTCAAAACACTGATTTTCCTCATTTTCCTTATTTCCCTTAAAACATGAGTATCTATTTTTTCCTAATGTCTGTATTTCTTTTGTGACCTTCTCCTGCCCTTGGATGGACAAGCAGAGATCCGTAGAATTGCAGTTGCCTGCACACGGCCTGGTTGAGTGAATGGCATTCAAGTTGCTTCTCAAACTAGGTGGCAGAGAGAAGCAGACCCCTGGTCCCTCCATGCCCTCTCCACTTGGGGAAAGGCAGCTTGTCATCCCGGTGGCTTAGCCCCAAACCTTGGAGGCCCCCTTTGCTTCCTCCATTCTCCACGCTCCATCTGCCATCCAGCTCAAAGCCCACCTGCTGCCTTCAGAATACATCCCGAATCCCACTGCCTCGCTCTTCCCCGTGGTCACCTCTCCTGCTGGCCTCCCCGTGGCCTCTCTCCCAGCCTCGTCCACGGCCTCCTTTCTGGCCTCACTGCTTTGGGTGCAGCCTTGTGCACTTAGCAGGCAGAGCAAGGCTTTGTGAAGGGGGATCCTGGCCAGACACCTGATGACCACTGTGGTGGTGGCCTCGCCTCACTCAGCCTAAGACCGTCCTCCACAACTTGCCACCCCCAGACACTCTCCCCACCTCCTCTCATCCGGGGAGCATCCCCCCGGGATTCCAGACAGGCTGTTCTGGAGTCTCAGTCCAGACTGACAAGTGGTGAGCCTGGAGCCTCTCCGGGTGTGTGCATTCAGCTTCTCTCAAATCCTTGCCCACCTGCTTCATTGCATCCGCCCCAGCGCTGTGCTTCGTTTTCTTCCTGAGCATCTCTTGGCCCCTGAGCTCCATGCTTTTCTTTTCCAGCTTCTCCCAGTTCTTACAGGCGGGATGGCAGTGCAGCTGGGGCTGCCACCTGCCACGCCCCCTCTGTTCCAAACACAGGAGGCCGCTTGCCTCTCCCCATCTGTTCGCCGAGCATCCTCCAACGACTGCACATGTGTTCGAGGCCCTGCCCCCAAGGTGACCTGTATTGGATGCCCCCTGGCCTGGTTCGCCCACCCTGGAGCCTGGGGTCCTCCTGAAGCACCCCCCCACCGGCCTCCTCCTCCTCTCCTGGTGTGGTTTGGGCTGGATTTCTCCCTTCACTGTGGCCTTTGCTGCCTCTTCCCATCTTTTCATATTTTCTTGATTTCTCCATCTTAAATGTGCCCCAGGTTGACCTCGATTCCTTCCTTTACTTCCTGCGGAGCTGATTACAGGTCTGCACTCCTAGTGGTAGTGGGGAGGCCCTAACTTCCCTCTGCTTTACAGGTCAAGGCTCCCCCCTTAGACACAGACCCTGCTGTCAGGGCCTCTCCCCTTTGTAAAATGTTGATATAGTTCCAATTTATAGAAAGTTGCAAAATAAAATAAATAGTCATGAGTCATCCACCCACGATTAACAGATGTTCACGTTTAGCCCAATTTGTCTCATGTCTTTTTGAAAATTTCTAAGAAATACGGCAAATGGAGACACAACTGCCTCTAGAACCATAGCAGACCCCTTTCCCTTTTCCTTCCCCAGGGATAACAGCCCTTTCGAAGCTTTTATATTTTAAAAATACAGTAAATGGTTATATGTTCATAAACAGTGCACAGTATGTCTGTCTGTTTTAGCGATGTATGTAATGATTTTCCAAAGTCTGAATCTTTTTTAAAATTGTATTGAAGTATAGTTGATTCTCAATATGTTGTGTTTAATCTCTGCTGTACAGCAAAGTGACTCAGTTACACATGTTATCTATTCTTTTTCATATTCTTTTCCATTGTGGTTTATCACAGGATATTGAATAGAGTTCCCTGTGCTCTACAGTAGGACCTTGTTGTTTATCCATCCTGTATATACTAGTTTGTCTCTGCTAATCCAAATTCCCAGTCCGTCCCTCCCCACTCCTCCCCCTTGGCAACCACAAGTCTGTTCTCTATGTCTGTGAATCTATTTCTGTTCTGTAAATAAGTTCATTTGTGTCATATTTTAGATTCCACATGTGATATCATATGGTATTTGTCTTTCTCCTTCTGACTGACTTCACTTAGTATGATCATCTCTAGGTCCATCCATGTTGCTGCAAATGGCATTATTTCATTCTGTTTATGGCTGAGTAGTATTCCATTGTCTATATGTACGACACCTTCGCAAAGTCTGAATCTTCACTCATAGAATAAGAAAAGTTAATGTTGAGAAAAAAACAGACAAGGAAGGACAGAAGGGAGGTGGGGGGAAAGCAAAGGAAGAAGATGCAGGGTGCCTCACACAGTGATCCCTCTCCCCTCCGCCCCTGCCCGAGCCCCTCTCTGGGCAGATTTCACCAAGGCTCTGCTGTAGGAGACCAGGGGGCCACCGGACACTTGGGCTACAGCGAGGATCCAGGCTACGCCTTGCGTTCAGGAGAGACACACACAGGGGTGCCCCCCACCCCACGCTGCTCAGACTCCAAGCACAAGGGCATCGCGGGGTCTTGTGAGAATTCTGATTTAGGGGGTCCAGGGATGGGGCCTGTGATTTGGCATTTCTAATGAGCTCCCAGGTGAAGCTCTGCGCTGAGAGCCAAGGCCCCGAGCCCTGGCTCCTGGGTGGAGAGGTGGAGTCGGGCTTAGAGAGAAGCACACGGAGCGGAGGGGCAAGTGCGTCTGCGCTGGGACCAAGTCTGTGAGCTGGTCCACAGGGGACGTGGGGAGGTTGTGCCTGCAGAGGGGACGGGCCGGGTGCTCCCGGGCGTGTGCGTGTGCAGGTGTGCGCGTGTCAAGGGCAGTTTGCAATGGCTCTGGATTGGAAACACACTGAATATATGACTTCCTGCTTCTCAGTGTCCGACCCTCAGTCTGGGGTGAGAAGGACCAGAGCTTTCTTCTCATCTTGCGGTCGGAATGATGCCCATATTTACCTGGTGAAGAACGTTTGCTGCCCCAGATGACACAGTGTGTATCTATAATTACATCGTAAGCATAACTCTTGAAGGACAGCCTTCAATGAAGCCTAAGGCTTGCTCGTGACGTTTCCTGCTGGGTGACCCTAGTGAGCCTGGCGTCTCCTTTTGGAGGAGACGCTGAGATCAGCTTTCAGGAGGCACCTGAAAGGAATTTCGGCACCGAGCTTCAGACTGAGATAATTTGATAAACTTGGACAGTACCCACTGATTGGATATGGGAGATAAAAAAGGGAGAAAAACTAAGAAAAATAAAAAGGTGAGAAAGGAATGTTTTGCCTCTCTGGCTCGCATAAAATATATGACATAGATATTGATAGATATTTGATCAGAGTATTTGGTTAAACTATAAAAATACATATTTAGTGATATTTCCTAAGTGGTTTGTCTTTGCTATTTGTTTCCTTTAGCATGATGGATTTCTGTCATATATTGTCTGGATGATTTTCTAGCTTTATAACAAAAATACAAGCAAATCATAAATGCAGATGGTTATGCAGGTTGTTTCTTTGAAAATACCATGATTTACAGAAAAAAAAATGTGATTTTCACCTGCATCTGAATTTCCTTGCCATCTCTGTCTTGGTGTGAGGTGAATGCCATGTGGTTGAGTGGAGGCTGGCAGAGTGGATGCTAGCATCTTCATTACAGGTGACACGGGCTCTCCTCCATATAAGTCACCATAATGGGACCTAGAACAGATTCTAAACAATTCATGGAGTAAAACTTAAATAGTACCAAGCAGATGTAATGTTCCTCCATTCAGGATCCCTTAAGTCAGGCGTTTACTGGTTTTAGTTGCCAGTCTGTTTAACACACACTACGTCTTAGGTATCTGGCTCTGAGTATTAATTTATGGGGAAAGAGGTTGAAATCTGTACAAATGAAGCTGAGAGTACATATGAACCGTGCAGTCTTTTCATTACCAAGGAGAGCTGTCTTTAAGCTCTGTGAGGGCAAGAGCCATTTATTATTATTATTATTATCATTATTATTATTATATTTTCATGACTCTATCCCTAGCAACGAGGGTGGTGCCTGGAACCAAGAGGAGGGACCTCATATGTGCCCACTGAGCGTGTGCATGACATGTTCAGAGTACAGCCAAAGAAAACTGATTTCTGGTTCATTTTGTTACTAGAGACAAACATTTAGTATAAGCAGAGTCAGGTTACACACAGAAAAAAGAAAGTTATTAATGCTGAAGTTTATATCCCAAGTTACCCAGCACTATAAGTTTTATGCAAAGATTTTGAATGATTCCCTCCCTGGAGAGAGGAGAGTAGAAAGAATTTCAGAGTAAGAGGTGATGTTCCACACTTCTCTTGACAGTTTTGGAAAATTGTTGCTGCCCCCTTCTCTCCTTGACCTGCACGTGTAGGTCAGGCATTGGGAGGACCTGGCAGGCATGCCCATGGCCACCTTTCCAAACACCTGCCAGACACCAATGCTACCCCCTGGCCCAGCCTGTTCTATGACACACACTGTCAGAGAGGAGGGCCAGTGCTCCGCAGCCCATGTGAGTCCCTAAGGCAGAGGTGAGAGAGAAGCTTCACGTTAGTGTTGCTGATGGGTCACAGCAATATGGATTGTTTGGTTAAACAATGTTGTGCTGAGGTCTTGCTTCCTCCTGTGGAATAGCGCCTGCTCCACGGGAACTGTGAATGACGTTAGCTGTATGGTACCTGTCACCTGACGCTCTCAAAGCCCCTTCCTATCTTGGCCCCCGTGATGCTACCCACGGAGCAGCAGTGGCCCCTGCAGGTCCCCAGAGGTGAGAACTTTGCTCTGCTGTCAGGTGCTGTGCCGAGACCGGCATCCCCTGCCGTCTTGAGGATGTCATGCTCTACCCAGGCTGACGTCTGAGGAGCGAGGTAGAAATAGTATTGGGGGGATTTACTTTACTCTTGAGAAACTGAGACTAGAAGTTAGGGTGCTGTGGTTACAGAAGAGAAGATGCGGACCATATGCATATCTATTTGCTGTCAGATAATTCTTGGAAATCATACTCTGGATGATGCAAAGTCAGCAGGACCCATGAGTCAGGTGAGCTGAGGGACGCTGAGTCTAGAGCCTTGTTCCAGAGTAGAATAAAGCTATAGAGCCATTTCTGAGCTGGATGTGGAGGCAGATTATGACCAGGGGTCAAGGGTTAGGAGGTCTGAAAGGCTAGCTGTGGCCACTCCCATTAAGGGGAAGGGTCTGTTGCAATGTGGGGCATAACACATTGGTCTGTACTTGTTCTACATTGTTAGATCCAAACAGTCACCTTCTCAGATTTTCTACTTAAGACTACTGTTTAAAACGGTAGGGGGTCCAACAAACAAAAGTCCAGGACCAATCGGCTTCACTGGGGAATTCTATCAAACATTCAAAGAAGAATTACACCAATCCTTCTCAAATTGTTCCAAAAAATAAAAGACGAGGAAACACTTCCAAACTCATTTTACAAGACCAGCATTACCCTGATTCAGACAAAGACACCAACAAGAAAAGAAAATTACAGGCCAATATCCGTGATGAACATAGATGCAAAAATCCTCGACAAAATATTAGCAACAATATATTAAAAGGATCATGTACCATGATCAAGTGGGATTTATTCCAGGGATGCAAGGAGGGTTCAGCATCAGCAAGTCAATCAATGTGATGCACCAGATTAACAAAATGAAGGATACAAATCATATGGTCATCATAATAGATGCAGAAAAGGCATTTGACAAAATTCAACATCCATTTACGATTAAAAACTCTCAACAAAGTGGGTATAGAGGGAACGTACCTCAATATAAAAAAGGCCATATATGACAAGCCCACAGCTAACATCAAACTCAAGGGTAAAACTGAAAGCTTTTCTTCTAAGATCAGGAATAAGACAAGGATGTCCCCCTCACTACTTTTATTCAACATATTATTGGAAGTCCTTGTCAGAGCAGTTTGGCAAGAAAAAGAAATGAAAGGCATCCAAATAAGGAAGGAAGAAGTAAAACTGTCATTATTTGCAGATGACATGATACGATATATAGAAAACTGTAGAGACTCCACCAAAGAACTGTGAGAATAAATGAATTCAGTAAATTTGCAGGATACAAAGTCAACATACAGAAATCTGTTGTATTTCTATATAGTACTAATAGCAAACTATCTGGAAGAGAAATTAAGAAAACCCATTTACTAATTGCGTGTTAAAGAATAAAATACCTAGGAATAAATTTAAACAAGGATGTGAAAGTCCTGTACACTGAAAACTGTCAGACATTGAAGAGAGAAATTGAAGAAGACAAAATAAATGGAAAGATGTCCCATGCTTGTGGACTAGAAGAATTAATATGGTTAAAATATCCATACTGCCCAAAGCAATAGGCGGATTTATTGCAATCCTTATCAAAATTCCAATTGGCATTTCCCATAGAAATGGAAAAAGCAATCCTAAAATTTGTATGTGACCACAAAAGACCCCGAATAGCCAAAGCAATCCTGAGAAAGAAGAACAAAGCTGAAAGCATCATGCTCCGTGATTTCAAACCATATCACAAAGCTATAGTAATCAAAATATTATAGCATTGGCATGAAAACAGACAAACAGAGCAATGGAATAGAACAGAGAGCCTAAAAATAAACCCACACGTATGTGGTCAATTAATTTATGACTAAAGAGTCAAAAATATACAGAAAGAATAGTCTCTTCAATAAATGGTGTTGGGAAAACTGCAGAGCCACATGCAAAAGAATGAAACTGGACCCACTATCTTACACCATATATAAAAATGAACTCAAAATGGATTAAAGACTTGAATGTAAGACCTGAAACCATGAAACTCCTAGAAGAAAAATGGGTGGTAAGCTCCTTGACATCAGTCTTGGTGATGACTTTTTGGATTTGACACCAAAAACATAGGTGACAAAAGCAAAAATAAATCAGTGGGACTACATCAAGCTAAAAAGCTTCTGCACAGCAAAGGAAACCATCAACAAAATGAAAAGGCAACCTACTGAATGAGAGAAAATTTTTGCAAATCATATGTTCAATAATGGGTTAATATCCAAAATACATAAAGAACTCATACAACTTGATAGCAAAAAAACCCCAAACAATTCCATTAAAAAGTGGGAACAGGATCTGAATAGACATTTCTTCAAAGAAGACATAGAAATCACCAACAGACACATGAAAAGATGCTCTACATCACTAATCATCAGGGAAATGAAAATCAAAACCACAATGAGATATCATGTCACACCTGATAGGATGGCTTTTATCAAGAAAATAAGAGATAACAAGTGTGATGAGGATATGGAGAAAAGGGAACCCTCATGTACTGTCGGTGGGAATGTAAATTGGTGCAGCCACTATGGAAAACAGCATGGAGGTTTCTCAAAAAATTAAAAGTAGAACTACCATATGACCCAAAAATACCACTTCTTGGTATTTATCCAAAGAAAACAAAAATACTAACTTGAAAAGATATATGTGCTTCCATGTTCATTGCAGTATTGCTTATAATATCCAAAATACGGAAACAACCTAAGTGTCCATCAGTGGATAAATGGATAAAGAAAATGTGGTACATATATTCAGTGGAACATTATTCAGCCATGAAAAAGAATGAAATCTTGCCATTTGCAAGAACATGGATGATGGACTTTGAGGGCATTATGCTAAGTGACATAAGTCAGACAAAAAAGACAAATACCATATGATCTCACTTATATGTGGAATCTAAGTAAATAAGTAAATGTACAAATTAGCTCATAGATTCAGGGAATGGACTGATGGTTACCAGAGCATGGGGTGGGGAGTGGATGAAATGGGTAAAGGGAGTCAAAAGGTACAAACCAACAGTTATAAAAGTTATAAAGTTAATGTCATGGGGATGTCACATACAGCATGGGAACTATAGTTAATAATGCTGTAATGTATATTTGAAATTTGCTAAGAGAGCAGATCTTAAATGTTCTCATCACAAGAAAAACATTCTGTAACTGTGTGTGGTGACAGATGTTAATTAGATTTACTGTGATCATTTTACAATATATACAAATGTTGGATCAATTTAAAAAAATAAATAAAACAGTAGCATATTTCCCCATCTGTTTGCACGAATTCAGGGCTTTTACTCTCTAGGATCAATGGCATGCAAATCTTTTGAGGACAGCCACCAAATTATAAGGGTAGGCTGAGATGCTGTAATAAGTGAGTTCCCCAGATTCAGAGGCTTGGATCGCAAGTTCTCGATTCTGCCCATAGTCCTTCCAGGATTGGAGTTGTCCAGGGATGGAGACCCTAACCTGTCAAGGACACAGGAGTCCAGATGCCCACCATCATCTCCCTGTCCATCCATTTGAAGGAATGATGGTGAAAAGAGGTTTCCAGTGGCCAGTCTGGAGGTTGCTTGGACATCACGTCCACTCATTTTTTTTTTTAATTTTTATTTATTTATTTATTTATTTATGGCTGTGTTGGGTCTTCGTTTCTGTGCGAGGGCTTTCTCTAGTTGTGGCAAGCGGGGGCCACTCTTCATCGCGGTGCACGGGCCTCTCACTATCGCTGCCTCTCTTGTTGCGGAGCACGGGCTCCAGACACGCAGGCTCAGTAATTGTGGCTCACGGGCCCAGCTGCTCCGTGGCATGTGGGATCTTCCCAGACCAGGGCTCGAACCCGTGTCCCCTGCATTGGCAGGCAGACTCAACCACTGCGCCACCAGGGAAGCCCCCACTCACGTTTTATTGGTGAAAATGTAATGACGAGGCCACGGACAGCGGCAAGGAGCCTGGGAAGTAGGTCTTGGCTGGCTACCATGTGACAGCACTTGGCTTGAAATCAAAGAAGGGAGACTGGGTTTTGCTGGAAGCTGGTTGTCCCTGATGTTACCCCTGAAGTGGGACCAAGAATTTGGCCTTCCTCCCAAGGCTGCCTCGCTCTCTGCTTTTTCCCTTGACAGGACGAAGGGGGGAAGCTCTCAGCAAATGGTCTGAGTTCAAATTAACTTGCTGTTTGCAGCACTTTACTCATTTACTTTGTAAGAGAATGTAAGCGTCTATATGAGATTTTAGGTAATTGAAAATGCTGTAAACCAAAAACAGAAGCAACAGCAAAACCTTTATCAATTTAAATTTGGTGACACATATTAAGTGTGTTCATTTTTAATTAATAAAATTTCAGTAATGAAGTTACTGAAGTTAATTATATTTCAGTAATAAGATATTAATATTACTTAATATATTAATTTTCAATTCAATTTCTGATTTTCATTTAATAAGTGGAAATAATACTTAATATTAATTAAATAAAATTCATTCAGTGGTGAAATAATACTGTACAAGTAAGTTTGGGTGGGGGGATTATGTTTACATTTGTTTTAGCATAAGTTTATGGATGATTCCTTCTTTCTTGTTATTCTAGTTATTTGAAAATGATTTGCTACATATCTTGTGACTGTATATATTTAAATATCAGCTGTAATAATTGGCAGCAATAAAGCAAAATTAACAGTGAAATATTATCAAGGAGCAAGAATGGCAACATTTGAAAGCCTAATCCACTTACGTTTAGCCTAAGTGATGTGCTCATAAAAGGGCATCCTGCCTCTGTGGGCTTCTCACCGGAGACAGCGTGTGTTTGAGAAGAACTTGGCAGTCCCCTGTGGCAGCCAGGACCCACCCAAGAGGACAGAACTGGGACCTAGGGTCAACTGTAGCAATGCTGGAGTTTAATCTTATAAAACAAAATAGCAGTAGCTCCCTGGCAGGCAGGTAGTGGTCCTCAACCAATTGTGTGCCTAAGAGTCTTGGTACCTGAAAGCAGGCCTACGGCTCTGGTTCCATTCGATCCATCACTGTGGATCCCTGAGCCTGGTCTGAGTTAGAGGATGCCCACACTGGAGCATTCAGAGCGTCCCCGTCTCAGGCCTGAGAAATAGAAATGCCGCAGAGACCTTTGCAAATCACCCGACAAGGATGAGAGGAGATGCTGTTTCCAAGCAGACTTGTACTGCCGATGACCTTGTGTAGGAAACTGCTTTTGATTTTGGAATGATGTCTGCCTTGCCAACTCCTCCTTAGCGATAGAAAGTGTAGGTAGGGCCCTGTGAAAACACTCACGGTGATGGATTTCCAAAAAGGGAGGGGCTACCTGGGAACCTTAGACAGTATTAATTAGTAGTTTATTCCAAGTTCTTTCCCTTGCGTTTGGTCTGATAAATGTGCTAACAAGAGATGCTGGGCCAAGACGGTGTCTATAAACATGCAGACAGCCCTGCAAACGTGAATGCTGGAGCGGCTGGTGTGCGGGCTTCCTGCGGCCCTGGAGGTGGGGAGAAGAGTGAGGTGTGGTCCCAGCTCCACAGGACGGGCACTGGAGTGGGAGTCCGTGCTTGGCAACAAGCTACAGGTACAAGGACTTTCCCGGCAAGGCCAAGTGATTGCTCTTATTTGACTTACACGTAACTCGGTCCCGTGTTCTTCAATTCTTTCTCAAATCAGCATTAAACAGGGATCACTTATGTCTGCTTGGGGTTTGTCTGGGGCTCTGACAGCCCTTCCTGGCATGTTTCTCTTGTAGCCTTTGAGAGCTGTGATATTTCAGCATCCCCTTTAATCCTACTCACATCTTTATGATGTCATATAGTGTGTGCATTAAAAATGACTTGAATTTTTTAAATTGAAGTACCGTTGATTTACAATATTGTGTACGTTTCAGGTGTACAGCACAGTGATTCAGTTATATATATATATACTTTTTCAGATTCTTTTCCCTTATAGATTATTACATCATATTGAGTAGAGTTCCCAGTGCTGTACAGTAGGTCCTTGTTGGTTATCTATTTTATATACAGTAGTGTGTATACGTTAATCCCAATCTCCTAATTTATCCCGTCCCCCCCCTTTCCCCTCTGGTAATCATAGATTGTTTTCTATGTCTGTGAGCCTATTTCTGTTATATAAATAAGTTCATTTCTATCATTTTTTTTAGATTCCTCATCTAAGTGATATCATATGTCTTTCCCTGTCTGACTTGCTTCACTTAGTATGACAATCTCTAGGTCCATCCATGTTTCTGCAAATGGCATTTTTTCATTCTTTTTTATGGCTGAGCAATATTCCATGGTATACATCTTTTAAATAAGAATGTATTTTGTCCTGAGATCATGCAATATATGAGTTACAGGTGGCTGTTAAACAGTCAGACCATTAAGGCCCTTCCACACCTGAGGTAAGGAATGGCCACAGGCTGATGGGGAGCAAGTGGTGAAGTTACATTAGGGTGTCTGCTGGGGGCCTCCCAGGGTGCTGCTAGGCTGAGCCCTTGGACCCCTTTCCACTCTTGAAGCCACATTTCAGAGCGCTGTGCTGTGCTGATGAGTGAGCTGGGAAATCACCCCACCATATTTTGCTGGTCTGATTGCCTTTCAGCTTGTTTCCAGGCTTGTGACTCCTCTTGGCTGAGAGAAATTACCCGTTGCTGCAATACAGGTATTGGCCTTTTTCTCCTGTATCATTTCATAAGCATATCCTAGCGTCAACAAGATACTCTGAGCTCTTAAGGCGTAAGTCTCTGTTAAAAAATCAGCACATTTATTTCTCACTTGTTTCTCCTTCCTCAGCCACATCAGTCATTGGTCAGCATCCTATGGAGACTCTGAGAAGGGCAGGCAGGGCCCAGTAGGTGACAGCTGTCCCTATTAGGCATTAGGTTTCTGCCCTCTGGTGTCTGTAGGAGAGGTGTCCATGGCATCCCAGGCACAGGAACTTACGTACTTACCTGCCACTCAGAAGAAGACTTTTCAGACTGTAGGTAACACAGAACTGGGTGGCATAACGGCTGACAAGTGAAATTCGTACAGAGCTTGGTTATCCGTCATGCAGGGCTGCAGAACTTAGACATAGATGAATGAATTTAGGTTGAAAAATTTTGCATGCGTATCGCAGCCTAGGTGAGACCAGAGTCTATTGTAGTTCGTGTGAGAAGGAGCTGAATATTTTAGTTGGTTGCAAGGTCAACGTTCTGAGAGGTCTGCATTGCTTTTGTCTACTTCTCTGAGCACTGGTCCTTCCTAGACTCATTCGGTTTTGCTGTGATATAATCAGGTCAATCCTGGGAGGAGTTGTTGGTGGCCACGGTTCAGAGCTGGGGGTGGGTGACTCCCACCCCTAAGGTGGGGGCTTTGTTTCCCACCCAAAAGCTGACTGAGCATCTCTAAGTTTACAGATGGACTCACATCTGGGTGAGAGGTTGCCATCCCAACCCTAAGACCCTGTAATTTTGCATTGGAAAAAATAGAGCACTTTCTCCAAAAAGCCAGAAGGAGACACTTAACCCTTTGAGTTGTGGAGCTTGCTGTCTCTGTCCAGCCTTGAGTAGCCACAGGTGGCCTTCATCTGGATAATGACATCAACCAGAATCATCTTCTGCAAGTGGCCACATGTTCTGTCACCCTGATCTCATCATCCAGGCTGAAAGGAGGCCTGCTTTCTCCTGGAGGATTGGAGAATTACCTGTCCTCTGCAGTTTCTCCAGGAAATGTGAACATTTATGCTGAGGACAATCAAAATACAAAAAGAAGGATGTGACCATTTAAAAAGAATTTTAATAATCTATGTCAGCTCTGTGTATTGGGGGTGTTCCCTGGAATGCTGACTCAAGGTTTCTGTGGTTGACCACTGAGGCTGGGCTTCGTGTGAGCTGAGCAGGAGAGACTCACCATGTGCCTTGCCTGTTCCTGGTTGACCAGAAGGCTGGGTTTCACTGCTGTAGCATCACTGGGCACATGGGCCGCTTGGCTGATGCCTGGGCCAAAGCATGACCCTTCTGCACTGTGGCAGGGCTTGGCTCCCCCTCTGTACTTCCAAGCTTGTGGCTTCTGTGGAAGCGATAAGTACTTTATTCCATGGTTGTGTGTGTGTGTGTGTGTGTGTGCGCACAGCCGTGCACGGCATGCACACACATGCATAGAAGTGCCTCTCTAGAGAAATGCCAAATGCCAGCTTTTTAAATGGAAAGAAAAGAATGTGAGAAGGTCTAAAGTAAATGATGACTTCTGTATCCGTATCCCAGACGTTCCAAGGAAAACAGTGAAACACATTTGTCAGAGACTCACATCTGTGAACCAGCAAATCCACCAACACCCTAGAAACAAGAAAAATCGGTTGATTCACTCATTTCAGAAAATGGACCAGCCAGTTTAAAAATTACTCATAGGGGAGACCTTCAAGATGGCAGAGGAGTAAGACGAGGACATCACCTTCCTTCCCACAAATATATCAGAAATACATCTACATGTGGAACAACTCCTACAGAACACCTACTGAACGCTGGCAGAAGACCTCAGACTTCCCAAAAGCCACGTGGCTGACAGGGTCTTGGTGCTCTGGCCGGGTATCAGGCCTGTGCCTCTGAGGTGGGAGAGCCGAGTTCAGTACATTGGTCCACCAGAGACCTCCTGGCTCCGTGTAATATCAAACAGCGAAAGCTCTCCCAGAGATCTCCATCTCAATGCTAAGATGCAGCTCGACTCAACGACCAGCAAGCTACAGTGCTGGACACCCTATGCCAAACAACTAGCAAGACAGGACCACAACCCCACCCATTAGCAGAGAGGCTGCCTAAAATAATAATAAGGTCACAGGCACCCCAAAACACACCACCAGACATGGTCCTGCCCACCAGAAAGACAAGATCCAGTCTCATCCACCAGAACACAGGCACTAGTCCCCTCCACAAGGAAGCCTACACAACCCACTGAACCAACCTTAGCCACTGGGGGCAAACACCAAAAAACAATGGGAACTACGAACCTGCAGCCTGCGAAAAGGAGACCCCAAACACAGTAAGTTAAGCAAAATGAGAAGACAGAGAAACACACAGCAGATGAAGGAGCAAGGTAAAAACCCACCAGACCTAACAAATGAAGAGGAAATAGGCAGTCTACCTGAAAAAGAATTCAGAGTAATGATAGTAAAGATGATCCAAAATCTTGGAAATAGAATGGAGAAAATACAAGACACGTTTAACAAGGACCTAGAAGAACTAAAGAGCAAATAAACAATGATGAACAACACGATAAATGAAATTAAAAATTCTCTAGAAGGAATCAATAGCAGAATAACTGAGGCAGAAGAATGGATAAGTGATTTTGGAGATAAAATAGTGGAAATAACTACCACAGAGCAGAATAAAGAAAAAAGAATGAAAAGAATTGAGGACAGTCTCAGAGACCTCTGGGACACCATTAAACACACCAACATTCGAATTATAGGGGTCCCAGAGAAGAAAAGAAAAAGAAAGGGACAGAGAAAATATTTGAAGAGATTATAGTTGAAAATTTCCCTAATATGGGAAAGGAAATAGTCAATCAAGTCCAGGAAGCACAGAGCGTCCCATACAGGATAAGTCCAAGAAGAAACATGCCAAGATACATATTAATCAAACTATCAAAAATAAAATACAAAGAAAAAATATTAAAAGTAGCAAGGGAAAAACAACAAATAACACACAAGGGAATCCCCATAAGGTTAACAGCCGATCTTTCAGCAGAAACTCTGCAAGCCAGAAGGGAGTGGCAAGACATATTTAAAGTGATGAAAGGGAAAAACCTACAACCAAGATTACTCTACCCAGCAAGGATCTCATTCAGATTCGATGGAGAAATCAAAACCTTTACAGACAAGCAAAAGCTAAGAGAATGCTTTTACATTTTACAACAAATATTAAAGGAACTTCTCTAAGCAGGAAAAAAAGAGAGAAGGAAAAGACCTACAATAACAAACCCAAAACAATTAAGAAAATGGTAATAAGAGCATACATATCGATAGTTTCCTTAAGTGTAAATGGATTGAATGCTCCCACCAAAAGACATAGACTGGCTGAATGGATACAAAAACAAGACCCATATATATGCTGTCTACAAGAGACCCACTTCTGACCTAGAGACACATACAGACTGAAAGTGAGGGGATGAAAAAAGATATTCCATGCAAATGGAAATCAAAAGAAAGCTGGAGTAGCAATTCTCATATCAGACAAAATAGACTTTAAAATAAAGGCTACTACAAGAGACAAAGAAGGACACTACATAATGATAAAGGGATCGATCCAAGAAGAAGATATAACAATTGTCAATATTTATGCACCCAACATAGGAGCACCTCAATACATAAGGCAAATGCTAACAGCCATAAAAGGGGAAATCGACAGTAACACAATCACAGTAGGGGACTTTAACACCCCACTTTAACCAATGGACAGATCATCCAAAATGAAAATAAATAAGGAAACACAAGCTTTAAATGATACATTAAGCAAGATGGACTTAATTGATATTTATAGGACATTCCATCCAAAAATAATAGACTACACTTTCTTCTCAAGTGCTCATGGAACATTCTCCAGGATAGATCAAATCTTGGGTCACAGATCAAGCCTTGGTAAATTTAAGAAAATTGAAATCGTATCAAGTATCTTTTCCGACCACAGTGCTATGAGACTAGATATCAATTACAGGAAAAAATCTGTAAAAAATACAAACACATGGAGGCTAAACAATACACTATTAAATAACCAAGAGATCACTGAAGAAATCAAAGAGGAAATAAAAAATATCTAGAAACAAATGACAATGAAATCACGACGACCCAAAACCTATGGGATTCAGCAAAAGCAGTTCTAAGAGGGAAGTTTATAGCAATACAATCCTACCTCAAGAAACAAGAAACATCTCAAAGAAACAACGTAACCTTACACCTAAAGCAATTAGAGAAAGAAGAACAAAAAAACCCCAAAGCTAGCAGAAGGAAAGAAATCATAAAGTACAGATCAGAAATAAATGAAAAAGAAATGAAGGAAACGGTAGCAAAGATCAATAAAACTAAAAGCTGGTTCTTTGAGAAGATAAACAAAATTCATAAACCATTAGCCAGACTCATCAAGAAAAAAGGGAGAACACTCAAATCAATAGAATTAGAAATGAAAAAGGAGAAGTGACAACTGACACTGCAGAAATACAAAGGATCATGAGAGATTACTAAAAGTAACTATATGCCAATAAAATGGACAACCTGGAAGAAATGGACAAATTCTTAGGAAAGCACAACCTTCTGAGACTGAACCAGGAAGAAATAGAAAATATAAACAAACCAATCACAAGCACTGAAATTGAGACTTTGATTAAAAATCTTCCAACAAAAAAAAGCCCGGAACTAGATGGCTTCACAGACGAGTTCTATCAAACATTTAGAGAAGAGTTAACACCTATCCTTCTCAAACTCTTCCAACATATAGCAGAAGGAGGAACGCTCCCAAACTCATTCTACGAAGCCACCATCACCCTGAGACCAAAACCAGACAAAGATGTCACAAAGAAAGAAAACTGCAGGCCAGTATCACTGATGAACATAGATGCAAAAGTCCTCAACAAAATACTAGCAAACAGAATCCAACAGCACATTAAAAGGGTTATACACCATGATCAAGTGGGGTTCATCCCAGGAATGCAAGGATTCTTCAATATACGCAAATCAATCAATGTGATACACCATATTAACAAACTGAAGGAGAAAAAGCATATGATCATCTGAATAGATGCAGAAAAAGCTTTTGACAAAATTCAACACGGAGTTATGATAAAAACCCTCCAGAAAGTAGGCATAGAGGGAACTTACCTCAACATAATAAAGGCCATATATGACAGACCCACAGCCAACTTCGTTCTCAATGGTGAAAAACTGAAACCATTTCCACTGAGATCAGGAACAAGACAAGGTTGCCCACTCTCACCACTATTATTCAACGTAGTTTTGGAAGTTGTAGCCACAGCAATCGGAGAAGAAAAAGAAAAGGAATCCAAATCAGAAAAGAAAAAGTAAAGCTGTCACTGTTTCCAGATGACATGATACTATACATAGAGAATCCTAAAGACACTACCAGAAAACTGCTAGAGCTAATCAATGAATTTGGTAAAGTAGCAGGATACAAAATTAATGCACAGAAATCTCTTGCGTTCCTATACACTAATGATGAAAAATCTGAAAGAGAAATTAAGGAAACACTCCCATTTACCATTGCAACAAAAAGAATAAAATACCTAGGAATCAACCTACCTAAGGACAGAAAAGACCTGTATGCGAAAAGCTATAAGACACTGATGAAAGAAATTAAAGATGATACAAACAGATGGGGAGATATACCATGTTCTTGGACTGGAAGAATCAACATTGTGAAAATGACTGTACTACCCAAAGTAATCTACAGATTCAATGCAAACCCTATCACACTACCAATGGCATTTTTCACAGAACTATAAGAAAAATTTCACAATTTGTATGGAAACACAAAAGATCCCAAATAGCCAAAGCAACCTTGAGAAAGAAAAACGGAGCTGGAGGAATCAGGCTCCCTGACTTCAGACTATACTACAGAGCTACAGTAATCAAGACAGTATGGTACTGGCACAAAAACAGAAATACAGATCAATGGAATAGGATAGAAACCCCAGAGATAAATCTATGCACATATGGTCACCTTATTTTTGATAAAGGAGGCAAGAATATACAATGGAGAAAAGACAGCCTCTTCAATAAGTGGTGCTGGGAAAACAACAGGTACATGTAAAAGTATGAAATTAGAACACTCCCTGACACCATACACAGAAATAAATTCAAAATGGATTAAAGACCTAAATGTAAGGCTAGACACTAGAAAACTCTTAGAGGAAAACATAGGCAGAACACTCTATGACATAAATCACAGCAAGATCCTTTTTGACCCAGCTCCTAGAGAAATGGAAATAAAAACAAAAATAAACAAATGGGACCTAATGAAACTTAAAAGCTTTTGCACAGCAAAGGAAACCATAAACAAGATGAAAAGACAACCCTCAGAATGGGAGAAAATATTTGCAAATGAAGCAACTGACAAAGGATTAATCTCCAAAATTTACAAGCATCTCATGCAGCTCAATATCAAAAAACACAAACAACCCAATCCAAAACTGGGCAGAAGACCTAAATAGACATTTCTCCAAAGAAGATATACAGATTGCCAACAAACACATGAAAGGATGCTCAACATCACTTATCATTAGAGAAATGCAAATCAAAACTACAGTGAAGTTATCACCTCACACCAGTCAGAATGGCCATCATCAAAAAATCTACAAACAATAGATGCTGGAGAAGGTGTGGAGAAAAGGGAACCCTCTTGCACTGTTGGTGGGAATGTAAACTGATACAGCCACTATGGAGAACAGTATGGAGGTTCCTTAAAAAATTAACAGTAGAACTACCATATGACCCAGCAATCCCACTACTGGGCATGTACCTTGAGAAAACCATAATTCAAAAAGAGTCATGTACCACAATGTTCATTGCAGCTCTATTTACAATAGCCAGGATATGGAAGCAACCTAAGTGTCCATTGACAGATGAATGGATACAGAAGATATGGCACATATATACAATGGAATATTACTCACCCATAAAAAGAAATGAAATTGAGTTATTTGTAGTGAGGTGGATGGACCTAGAGTCTGTCATACAGAGTGAAGTAAGTCAGAAAGAGAAAAAGAAATACCGTATGCTAACACATATATATGGAATCAAAAAAAAAATGGTTCTGAAAAACCTAGGGGCAGGACAGGAGTAAAGACGCAGACATAGAAAATGGACTTGAGGACACGGGGAGGGGGAAGGGTAAGCTGGGACGAAGTGAGAGAGTGGCATGGACATATATACACTACCAAATGTAAGATAGATAGCTAGTGGGAAGCAGTCGCATAGCACAGGGAGATCAGCTCGGTGCTTTCTGACCACCTAGAGGGGTGGGATAAGGAGGGTGGGAGGGAGGCTCAAGAGGGAGGAGATATGGGGATATAAGTATATGTATAGCTGGTTCACTTCATTATACAGCAGAAACTAACACACCATTGTAAAGCAATTATACTCCAATAATGATGTTAAAAACAAAAATATTTACTCATAAAGTGAGAGCTAAAACGTAGCCAGAGTGTGGGAGGGGATTGCCTGTGAGGTGAGATCCTTACTGGAACATGGGACTTTTGAAGGAAGTGGGATTCGGGAAGGAGCCGGCAGCCTGGACACACCAGCTTGTGACCCTGAGGAGGGGAAGGTGCCAGGGGAGCTGCCTGTGACTGACATTAGTGGGGGGAATTGTCCCCCCCCCATGGTGGTGTTCAGAACCCGGGCACTTGTGACCTTGCCGAAAATCTTCCAGAGAGGTGTAGACCCTGGCGTTTCACACTGACTCACAGAGGATGAAGGAAACAGTGCGCCCCAGGCAGGGAGCCCTCTGGACGACGCCCAGCCCTCAGGCTCGGATACAGGGCACGGGATGTGGGGGCTTGCAGGTGCCTGTTCGATAAAGCGGGATGGCCAGCCCTGTGCAGCCCTGGCCAGGGGACCTGGCACGGGGAAAGTAAGGCTTGTCTCAGGGAGTTGGAAAATAATCCAGAAACAGAGGCTGAGGTTTCTGTGTTAAAATCAGAAATGAGGGCTTGAGTGTTTACGTGATAATAAATAGATTTTTGATTATATTATTATATAATATACATTATATAATACATTGTTATATATTAGTGTATTATATTAGTATATATTATGTTATATATGTTGATATATATTATATATTATAGTATATTATATGATATATAATATGCTACAATATATATAAGTATTATAATATAATAATACATTATATATTATATATGTGTGTGAGTGTGTGTACATATTCACACACACACGCACTCACGCCCTGAAATGGCGATGGGGTGCCGTTGGTTAGAGACCCACTGGAGCTATGGTTCCCTGCAGGACGGGGCGCCGCGGGCGGTCCTGGCGGGAGTACCAGTCACCCAGGGTGTCCTCTGCTGGGCTCTGGAAAGCCCACTCTCCGCACTCACCCCTTGGCCTCCTGTGGGCCTGTTCCTGAGGCATTGGTAGGGGAGCAGATCCCAGGCAGCTGTGGGCCAGAACCAAAGAGGGCATTTGGGGAGGAGGGCAGGGCTCCCGGGGAGGATGCTCTTCAGAGCTGGGGTGCTGATGGGGGCCTGAGAGGAGAGAGGCCGAACACAGCCTCACAGGTGACAGAGTCTCCGGCCTCAGGAGCAGCTGCATCTGAGAGAGAAGGTGAAGGGCAGTGGGGCCCCGGCAGGCAGGTCAGGAGGGTACGTCCGCTTGGGAAGAGCACCCAGACTTTTGCTTAAAGCCGGTGGCGTTGCCCCTTCGAATCCAGCCGGGGAGACGGATGCTAACAGGGGCCCAAGGCGGGCTCTGAGTCCTGAGAGAAGAAAAGAGAAGGGAAGGAGACTCTCTCCCTTCCCTTCTGGGCCCCCCATCACTCCTGCTGCCCTCCCCCCTGCCCTGCCCCACACGACCCAGGATAGAGAGAGGCAGCCGTGCCCACTGGCCTGTAAGCCCCTAGGTGAGGTGGCCCCAGAGGCGGGGCTGCCCCAGGCTGCGGTTGGGACTCTGCTGTGAGTGGGACAGCCTTTCTCCTCCCCTTCCGAGTACCTCCCGCTGTCAGGCCTGGACAGAAGTCCTGCCCTGCTGGTTTATTGAACAGGCATCCCGCTAGCTCCCCACATGCCACCAGAAAGAGGAGAACGTTGCACCTCTCCCAGGATTGCAAACATAGCAACAGGGAGATCCGCTTCCCAGTTTCCTGATGGGTTGTAGCAACCATGTTCAGTAACTGTTGTGGTGGTCCGGTGTTCCTCCTGGCTTGTTCGCCTGGGACTGGAGAGATTGGACGGAATCCCTCGGATGTCCCTTGGTGTCCCCTCTCTGTTACCTGCTTTCGGGTGGGAAAACTTGCATCTCCCTCCCATGGCCCCTCTTCTAACCCTCCTCTTCGCCGGGCCTCTGGGCTGGCTCCACCCCTGCAGCTCCCCTGCAGTCACTATTTTCCTTCCCCTCATTTTATTTCCAACAAGCGTTAATGTCTTAAAGGGAGAATGCAGAGCGGGCACAGGTCAGAAGAACTGCAGAATCTTGTCCCTAAAAATCAGGCTCACAGGCAAGCATGGGGCTCCATGAGCAGGTGACAGGAAAACCTGAAGAAACCTGCAAGGCTTTACATGTGAACATCACAGGTGACCTGGGCCGTGTGTGCCCTGAGGTCCCCTCTCTGTGGCCAGGCTGGCATGCACTGGATCAGCTGTGTGTCTTGTGGGGCGGTGGAGCCTCAGAGAGGGGTCAGGGGTGGGGTGCTTTGTTAGTTAATAGTAAAGTTGCAAAATTTATGAATGATTTACTTAAAACAGAAGGAAGCTGTTCAAGGGTGCCCTGGAAAAACATTGTCCTTCACTTCCTAATACGCTTTTCTGAGGGAAAGTGTGAGGGGCAGAGATCTTGTACAGATGCTCCCTGTGGAGGTTTGTCATGCGTGGTAACCCCTGCCACCATGGGGCTGCGGACCAGAAAAAAATGTCGGAGGCTGATGCTGTAAGGTCTGTCCTGAGAGAGAAGGAAAAATGAGCCACCTCTGCCCCGGGCAGCGTGAGTGGTGTGGTGCTTTCGGGGAGGAATCTGCAGCAGTGGCTCTTCACCTTGACTTTCAAAGCAGACGCCTAACAGCCAGCGAGCCCATGAAAGGACGCCCAGGTCACGATGAGCTAGAAATATGCAAACCCAAACCTCAGTGAGGTGCCCCTTCGCACCCGCTAAGATGGCTATCATTTTTTATGACAGGAAAATAAAAAATAAGTGTTGGCAAGGACGTGGAGAAATCGGAACCTTCTTTCATTGCTAGTGGAAAGGTACAATGGTGCAGCTGCCGGGGAGAGTGAAGCGTAGACCTGGCAAGTCTGCTCCTAGGTGCCCACAAAACTTGAGGGCAGAGTTTCAAGCCAACACCTGTAGGCAGATGTTCACAGCAGCTCTAGTCACAAAAGCCAAAAGGCGAAAACAACCCGCATGTCCGTCCCCAGATGAATGGGCAAACAGAATGTGGACTCTCCATGGGAGGAAGGACTATTCAGCCATGAGGGGAAAGGATGCTCTGACACAGGCCGAGCACGGAGGAACCTTGAAATCTTCACGCCGAGTGAAAGAAGCCAGGCCTGGAAACCACGTGTTGTTTGACTCCGTTCATGCGAAGGAACCAGGACAGTCCATCCAGAGTCAGAAAGCAGATGGGTGGTTGCCAGGGGAGATGGGATGAGCAGTGGCTACTGAATGGACCCAGGGTTTCCTTTTAGGGGGATAAGAAGTTCTGGAACTAGATGGTGGTGGCTGGACTACACGGGGAAGGTGCTTCATGCCTCTGAACTGTACACTTTAAAATGGTTAAAATGGTAAATCTTATGTTACACGTATTTTGACACAATAATTTTTCTTTTTAAAGAAAAACAGCAGATGCCTGGTCCCATCCCAGAGTTTCTGCTGAAGTTGGTCTGGGGTGTGGCTGGTCTTTCCCATCTTTAAAAGCTCCGGGGTGCGGGGGAGTCCTGATGTGCGACTAAGTTCTAGAACCTCTGTTCCAGTGCCAGCCTGCCTGGCTCTTCTACTGTCTGGATGTGGCCCCAGGCATCCGCTCTCTCTGCCTCAGTTTCCTTCCCTGTGAAAGGGGGTCCTGCGATTACCTACCTCAGAGAGCTGTCACATGATCAGATGGGTTGATGTGTGGAAGCTCAAGGCCCCCTCATGTATCTGTTGTTCTGCCTGAGTCTGGGGACGAGACCCCCTTCTTCACCCGCAGCTCCGGTTCTCTGCTCTCGGCCAGTGTCCAGTCAGACTCCCTTCTGGAAGGGGGACCACCCTTCTCTGTTTGTCCAGGACAATCTTCAAAATGCTTTTGCCCTGGGCTTCCCTGGTGATCCAGTGGTTAAAACTTCGCCTTCCAATGCAGGGGGTGCGGGTTCAATCCCTGGTCAGGGAGCTAATATCCCACATGCCTCGTGGCCAAAAAACCAAAACTTAAAAACAGAAGCAATATTGTAACAAATTCAATAAAGACTTTAAAACTGGTCCACATCAAAAAAATCTTTGAAAACAGAATGCTGTTGCCCCATGTTCTTTCCAATTGGGCCTTTTTCCTGGGCCACTTGGATAAGGGTCCCATTTTGGATACTGGAATTTGTGATTGCTGTCCTACAGCACGATGCCTGTAGATAGCAAAGGTTGATGGATGTCTTTGCAGGTGAGAGTGGGGTGCTTGGACAGGTGAGAGCTGGTCTCCTCAGCTGAGAGACGATTGAATCACACCTACACTTCCTGCTTCTTAAAAAACCCTCCTATTTTACTTGAAGATGAATTTGCTGGAAGAGAAATCTAATCAGTTTAGTTTCCTCCACCTAATGACTCGGTTACCTAGAGTTAGGGAGAAGCCTTCCTGATCTGATCCAAGAGTTAGAAATCATCTGGTTTCTGGCAGAGAGATTTGTTCTCATTTTAGTTTTGTTTCTCTATGGGGATGAGGCATCTTTTCCGTCAGCCCTGAAACCCAGCCAGTACCAACCGACAGACAGGCCCCCATTTCCTTCCCTCATCTAGCCCAGGTATCGATGAAATGCACAGGAGCCGCTTGACATGCGAGGCCTGATGTCCTTTGGAGGAATCCATTGATCTCAACTGTGGCTATGTAGGAAATCTTACTCCTGATGAATTTTAGTAAACAACTTACAGATCAATATTCAAAACCTGCTACGGTACAAATTTTGGGAAATTTTGCACATTTTAAAGGGAAACCTTTGTTATGAAGGTTTTATTGTTCGTGTGAATTAGCACCATCTCCCCCCCACCCCCGCCGCCAAAATTGTGCTTAATTGAGTTTGCCTCCGTTGAAATCTCACATAGAACCACAGCAAGCCAGCACAGACGCGCGCACACACACACACACACACACACACACGTGCGTGGAGCCCTGGCCCCCCTCATTCTCCTGCTCCCCATGCGTTATGCTCACCACCCCCCCACTCACCATCACACCACCTCCCTCAGTGTTCTTCCTCTCCTCTCCTCCTCCACACCCCCTGCGGAGCCTGCACACTGACCCCTGGGGCCCCTGCGCCCTCCCCGTCAGGACCATGGCCTTCCTGGGGCCGGGCATCGCGTGTTCTACATCTTTGAATTACACCAAGACTTGTTTCCTTTTCATTCACAAGCTTTTCAGAAATTTCTGGCTTTCTAAAATGGTCCTGGTGAAAGTGGCCAATTATGAATAATCAGTATATCCCAAGCATTCCCATCTTCGCTAACAGGTTTTGGTTTTCAGAAGGTCCTACAGGAGAAGGTTCGGACTAATCCAGCTCACCTTCAGTTTCTTCCCTGAGTTTTGTTACAAGAAAGATACTACCAGTTGGATGCTCTGGCACACTTATATTTTCCTGTAAGTTCAGGGAAAATCCTGCCAGTGGAGAAATGATCTGAAATTGTTGTGATGCTTGTAACCGTCAGAGAGCTTCTATGACACAGTATTTTGTTGGCCAGATAGCTTCTGCAACTTATCTTCTATAGAAATGCCTTTCCTCAGGCATCCCCTCGAGGCACTTGGCGCAGAGAATGGCCGTTTCCCGCTCACATCGCAGAGTAGAAACTAGATTCATAAGTTCCGTTTCTCTGCCCATCACGGGGATTCGTTCTCACGAAGCTGGTGGGCTTCAGCCTCTTGGTTTGCCCTTTACTCTGAATTGATGCCAGATTTCCAGGGCGTGGGAAAACTTGGTGTCCTCTGGCCGAGGGATGCAGCCATGGGTGTGTCCATCAGGAAGGCTGTTCTCCTAGGATAAGAAAAAGCAGGCAGAGCACACCCTTGAGGAAGGGAACTTTGCCTGGCCCAGTGTCCAGGATGGTGCCAGCAGCCACAGGATGGGAAGCGATGTTCTCTGCTTTCACATCAGAGGAGTTTTGATAGATCTGGGCTGCTGTGCCCAGAGGATCCCTGTGAGTGTGGGCAGGACAGCGGTGTCCATCCATGCCACCTGGTTTCTGTCGTGTGGTCCTGCCTTAGATCCCTGCCAAAGCCTGGGTCCGAAGAAAAGGCGATGTGGGTAACGGGTCTGACTGCAACTTCTCTCCCACTTGATTCTTTGACCAAGAAGGAAGGAAGGAAGGAAAGAGGGAGGGAGGGAGGAAGGAAGGGAGAAAAGGAAGAAAGGGAGGAGGGAAGGGAGGGAGGGAGAGAGGGAAGAAGAAAGGAAGGAAGGAAGGAAAGAAAGAAAGGAAAAAACAAAGCTGTATGAAATCCTTTGAGAAGGGGGCAGTGTGGTGGAAGGGGAGGAGGGATGCAGGGCAGCTTGGGAACTGACTAGTTGAATCCCATCCCCAGGGGCTCAGGCATCCTGAGGAGCTCAGCTCATTTCCTTGGGCCTCAGTTTTTCTCACTGTTAAAACTCTGAAACCATGCCATCCTAAAAGCATCTGGTCTAATTTAGAAGCATCTGATGCTGAAAGGATGGTTGATGGCTATTTTAGACTGTACTTACTGTAACCAAAATATTTTCCTCAGTATTTAGACCAAAACCTCTACCTGAATTCCTCACCAACCATGTCAAAAGGTCCACTTGATCACGTGATTGGTTCTCACAAGATAAATAGTCTTTTTTTTGCCAGAATGAACATTTTTGAGAAATGGGAACAAAATAACTCTTCATCCTTACTCTTTTTTGGAATCAATGTAAACAGAAAGGTTTCAAGTACAGCATTGACCCATTTGTCTCCAGAAGCATATTCTAGCCAGTGTTCACAGCTGCCTTACTGTTTATAGGGACAGATGGCTCCCCTTCGGCTGTGACGTGGATGCTGGTAGAGCCGCCTGGTGCAGACAGCATCAGGAGCTCCAGCAGAGGACACACACGGGGCAGTTGGGCTCATGTGGAAAGAGTGATACCCACCTTGGGCGCACTCGGTGTCCTGCCTGGTACTGATCTCTGATCGATGACAAGCAAATGAGTCAAGGAGAGAAGCTGCTCTTTGCAGCGCCTGTGCACCCCAGAATCATTCTAGGGAGACCCAGGGCTCCCAGAGCTTTCCCTGGGGTTATACGGAGCTGTAACAACTGTGCCCTCTGCCTGTAGTGCTGGCCCCGCAGAGACCACTGTGCCTGCGGTGACGTTCCCAATGGGTTAGAGTCAGAGCTAATCCAAAGGCCAAGCCCACGGTCACCCACCCAGCCCACTTCCCAGCTCAGCTCCTTGGGAAGCCCCCGGGGTCTGTGCATCTCCCCACAGAGAAGCTCAGGTCGTTTGTGTCAATGAAAAAGTTGTTGCTGCCGTAACAAAGGGTGTTGCAGCCATCAAGCCATCACATTACAGCTGCCCTGACAGTGAGCCCTGAGGGAACTCAGGATGGAAACAGGGTGCCTGCCATCACACCATCAGACACTGCAGCCGCCAACCCCCCGCCCCCTGCACTGAAGGTGCACCCTGAGGGGATTCAGGACGAGAAAGCATAGGACACTGGCCCCAGATAGGTGAGGTGCACATCAAAGGGATGGTTTCAGTGAGCCCAGATTCTTGCATCTTCCCATACATTGATAAGAGCTAAATTCCTTAACTTGAGATGTCTGGTTTTCTTTCATTAACAGTAATCTTTTGATGTTCCGACGACCTGGTCTTTCTTGCAAAAACTCCTATACATCCTGGTTCCCCCCTTACATCTTTGGAGTGGTCCCTCAGAGCAATCCGAGAGGCTGCGTCCCGGGTTTAAGTCCTCGGTTTTGTCCGCTGAATATAACATAATTCTCAACTTTTACGTTGTGCATTTTTTTTCAGTCGACATTTGCAAAGTGGCTGCGGTGACATCCAGATAGAAGGAGATCAGGTCTTGCTGAGATAACGAGTGCATTTCAAATGGAAACAATCAATTATACATTTTTTCATTTAAAATTTGAGATCTCTGGCAAAATCAACCGTCGCAGGAGATGTTGGTCTCCTCTCAGGCTGACACCCAGATCCTGAAATTGTTTCCTAGCTCTCCACTCCCAGCTGTGTGTGTGAGATGGGATCAAGTTATCATTTTATACTGAATGTATTAAATTCCTGGGCTGTCAGCAGCGATACAGATACACCGAGTTTAGTACTGTTTCCCATCTCACTAGCCCTCCAGGGACAGCAGGGGAGGTGTACACCCCGCCGTCTGAAGTCCCACGAGCTCTGGGTGGAAAAGGTTGGGTTTGCTTTTTCCCCTTTTCATTATCCATTGCTTTTTCTTAATGATTTATTGGGCTTCACTCGCAGGAGAAAAACTCCTGAGAAAATCTGGTGCGACTGTAAGAGCCAGAATCTGTGGATCTTGTTGCCAACCTTTGTAGAAAGGCATGACTCACTCCCCTACCAGAAAAGGGCTTGATATTAAAAAAAAAGTTATTGACCAGTTTGGACAGGAGCAGGAAATGAGATCCCTCCCGCAGATAAGCCGTGGTCTGTCCCCCAGGGAGCCTGGCCGCTCTGTAGCAGGAGAGAACCCTGAAACTGGAGTAGGAGGGCGTGGACTAGCCTGTCTAGACCCCAGGCTACATGGACCGCACTCTTGGTTTACCATTTTGTTTTATGTTGTTGTGAATGAGCATCTTAAAGGACATCCGATACTTAACAGTGTTTTCATCCAAATTACTCTGTGGGTTTCTTTTCTACATTCTGTGTACAAATTCCAGGAGTGGGAAAAGAAGGAAACAGGAGTTAAACCACAAATATTCTCTGGGCAGCCGAAATGTTTTGGCTTCCCATGGGTTGAAGGTTGAGAAACACTCTTGTGTTTCAGAGTCGAGAGGGGCTGGTGGACCAAGATCTAGGGGACCCTGACATTGGGGGGGTCGGGGGCGGGGTTAGGGGTGGGGAGAGATGTTTGTGTGTTCTCTAGAGCAGATTTGGCTAAAAAACCTGTTGTGTCAAAATTCACTTCTGTTCCAGAGACACAGATAATGGATCGAGTACAGCCCATCGCCTGGGATAACAGGTGCCAGGACTTGCAGGGGGACCTGGATGGGTGGCTCTGGGGTCCAACTTTCTGCTGCCCAAGGCCATCTCACTGTTGCCCTGATGAGGTCATTCTTACCAAAAATACTTATCAGAGGAGAAGGAAACCACATAGGTGGGACATCCCTAATGTGACAGAAACATGCTAGGTGCTGACCACAACTTTGAAGTAAATGGAATGCCCCCAATTTTAAAGATGGAGACATTCCTGCCTGTGTGTGCGTGGTGGGTGCTGGGTCAGCCCCTCACCTCAAGAAGGAGTTGACAATCTCAGATGTCACAGTGCTCTAAGGGCTACAGGATGACAGAGGTAGAACCTGAAATAGATACAAAATGGGTGAGCTGTGAAGTGCTTTTAAGGGAGTGTCCGCACAGAGCTGGGAAAATGCTCAGGGCACTTAAAGGACTGAGGTGAGTTCAGAGTGGTGCAGAGGGGCCCTCCTGGCTCGCATCGTTGTGGTGAGGACTGAAGCAAGTGGGATTGGAAGTTCCCAGTCTAGACAGGGTGGAGGGAGGAAAAGCAGTTAGTGTCAGGGGTGTAAAATGCATTGTCGCAAACATCTTGTTTATGGGATGCCAAATGGGTCCAGGCACACTCCAGAGATGTGGGCAGTGGGTGGAGTTCTCCGTTGTATTTCACAAGTTTTAACAAACCTCCATGGCATGAGTTTGTACCCCCTTGAATGTGGGGGGGCATTTGAGCGATCCAGCTACCCAGTGCAACACTTCCCCAGCTCCAGACTTGGACCAGTCAAGCCCTTGCTCTGGTTTGCTTCATTTGCTTAATTTTATCATCTGGACCCTGTATCTCTGAGTGAATTTAAGTTCTCGTGTCTCCTTGTGTGTTCATGGTTGCTATGGAGGTAGATGTAAGGCAGAGAAAAGTATTTAAGAGTTCATTTTGCATTGGCTTATTTGCTTAGTAACGAGTCTAATGTCTGCAGAACTCAAGGATTGGGAGAAACATGGACATTTTTTCTTTACATTTTTTTCTATGGGAGCCTCGGTAGGGGTCGATGGGTTTTCTGGGTGTTGGGCTATTTCCTGTGGATCCCTCACCTATTCCTTATGGGGATTCTGCATTTGATGAGCAGTGCATTTGATGGTCAGTGTCTCACAAGGAAGCATGAATTGGCATAAAAAGCAACCTTCAGGGATTGGGTTTTCCTTTGATGTTAATATTTAAGTACAAGAAAATCTGAGTCTCATGGATAAAGAAGATGTGGCACATATATACAATGGAATATTACTCAGCCATAAAAAGAAACGAAATTGAGTTATTTGTTGTGAGGTGGATGGACCTAGAGTCTGTCATACAGAGTGAAGTAAGTCAGAAAGAGAAAAACAAATACCATATGCTAACACATATATATGGAATCTAAAAAAAAAAATGGTTATGAAGAACTTAGGGGCAGGACAGGAATAAAGATGCAGATGTAGAGAATGGACTTGAGGACATGGGGAAGGGGAAGGGTAAGCTGGGACGAAGGGAGAGAGTGGCATGGACATATATACACTACTAAATGTAACATAGATAGCTAGTGGGAAGCAACCGCATAGCACAGGGAGATCAACTCAGTGCTTTGTGACCCCCTAGAGGGGTGGGATAGGGAGGGTGGGAGGGAGACGCAAGAGGGAGGAGATATGGGGAGATATATATATGTATAGCTGATTCACTGTGTTATAAAGCAGAAACTAAGACACCATTGTAAAGCAATTATATTCCAATAATGATGTTAAAAAAAAAAACCACCTAAAAAAAAGAAGAAAATCTGAGTATCAAAAATCTTCTCAGGAAACTGAATGATAGTATAATTGGCAGAACAGAATAGAATTTGAGGCTGAGGGCAGGTAATGCGGGGCTGTTGCTGAATGCGATGAGTTTCCTGTCTGTATTTGTTTCAAATATGGTGAACCAATGGTTCAGATGAAAGCTAACCCACAAATTCATTGTGTGAAACGTGAGAGTAGAGTTGCCCACCCACTCATTTCTGCAAATGTGGACTCAAGGGCCCTCCGGGTACCAGGAGATGCTAGGAGCCAGGGACACGGCCATGGGTGCAAACAGGGAATAATCGTTGTCCTCATGGGGCTCACATTTACATGATAATTATAATAGCACATATCAGATGTTTACTTTGTGCCTAGAACTCTCAAAGGCTCTTTCATCTGTTGTAACCCATTCAGTTCTCACGATTTCTTTGTGATGGAGGTGCTGTTATTGACCTCAATTTTACAGGAGATAAACTGAGGCAGAGAGAAGTTAAGAAACCTGTCCAAGGTCACACAGCTTATCAGCGGCAAAGCCAGGAATTGAGTCCAGGCAGTGTGTCCCCCTCATCTGTGGGCTGACCACTACACTGCACTGGCCTCGGTGTGGACTACACCGGGCGGGGACACCAGTGCTGGGGAGGGACGGGGCAGGGCGGAGGGCACAGCGCACAGCAGGGCAGGGGGTGGGCTCCATTTCAGTTTTAATTTGGAATTAGACTGCTAGTTCTCTAAATGCCCTTCCTGCACTAACACTCATATGATTCTATTAAGCAGGACCTAGGAGGAAAAACTGGAAAAATATATATGTGCCTTTAGTCTGTTCCCTGGATATAGACCTTGCTCCTTGGGAACAATTAATTAGTGTGTTAGGTTGAATTTATTTTCAGTTGATTAGGGATCTGTCATGAAGTACTGCATTTGGTGGTCACGTAAAGTCTTCACAGCAGGCTGTTTATACTACCCGGCCACTTGTTTGAAACTTCTCAAAGTTAGAAGAAACCTAAGCCCCTTTCTGGCAGCGGGTGAAGTACTTCTCGAGATGGCAAAGACGGGCTTCTTCTCCAGCAGAAATATACTTCTTGATCTGTTCCCTCCTCTTTTCAGCATCTAAGTGCTCACTCTGATGACAGGTTAAAAATTTAAGGAGGTTAATTCACCACTGCAGGTGGGTTGAGAATCTTCCATGATTCTATCTGGTAAGAATTCCTCTTAGAGCTTTAAAAAGTCTGCTGTTTCCTTCATGATTAGGAAAATAAACCTCACACCAGGAGGTTTGTCCTGCCATGGGGTCTGTGATCATTTTCCCAGCAGAGTGAAAATAAGAGTTTTGTTCCAGCCGTTCAAGCTGTCCATGGAAATGATGCTGGGAGAAGTTCAGGTGGGTGGTGGGCACTCGGCTTTCGTGTCTGAGCCTTCGTACGCCGAGAAGCATCTCGGAGTGATCAGGTTTTATGTTTGCCTCTTCCCCCGACAGGGCTGCTTGACGACCCCGAACTCCCCGTCCGTGAATCCCCGTTCCACTACACTGGGTCCATCGCTCTCCCTTGGCAGCATCTCAGGGGTGTCGGTCAAGTCAGACCTGAAGAAGCGCCGAGCGCCTCCCCCTCCGTCCCTGCCCCGCGCGGGACCACCCGTGCAAGACAAGACGTCGGAAAAGGTAGGGAGAGGGCGCTGCTCAGGACCAGGGCCCCCGCTAAATGAACCCATGAATTTTCTGGAAGGAGCCTATGCTCCCTGTCATCCTTCAAGCTTGTGGCTTTAGCAATGAGATGGTTCAGGGTGAAAAGTTAAGCTTTATTCAGAAGTCAAAGTGAGATGCCGCGTCGCTTCATTTAGGGAAGATCGGAAACTATTTTTGTGCCTTCAGCCCTTAAAGGCTTAGGCTTGTTGATTAACATTTATTTTATCTTTAGCTTTGAAATTTGGGGCACCATTGCTTAATGAGAAAATTGCAGGCACTGTAAGAAATCTGGAGTGTGTATAAGATGGGGATGACACGTAATATAGTATAGGTGCCCAAATAAACCGCGTTCGCAGGACAGCTGAGAAGGTGTTTGCACGTGAAGTTGGTTTCTATGTGACATAACATCTATTTAGGGAGGCCTTGTATCTGTGGAGCCTTCGGAGCAGAGGAATGGCTTTGCACGTGACTGTCCCGTGGTGACCGGGCAGAGCCAGCGTCCCTAGCGGCTGGCCTCTTACTCTGGGCTTCTTCCTTCATCCACCTGATGATTGGCCTTGAAACACTATTTGACATACCAGACCCTCATTTTCCAGAGGCCAGGACACTCTTTGACAGTTTTTCTGGCTTAAAACGTGACACTGAAAAAAATTATTTGGGTGGAATGTGGCAGGGATGACACCCAAGGGTGGCCAGGACGGACGATGTGCTCTGGGTGCTTTTAGAAGCCAAGCTCTCCTGGGCAGCAACAGGAGTGGTCCGCAGAGACCCTGAGATGCGGATCAGCCTGCAGTGTAAGGAGAAAGACCCACTATTCCTCACTGAGCTGAGATGGTTCCCGACGACTTGTCTGGCAGCTTCCTGGGCAGATACCGCCCCACAAATAGCAACATCTATGTGGAGCCCCTTTAAGCCCAGCTCTCCTCCAGCAGGAGCTGACTCTCCTGACACTTTTCTCCTGCTGTGGTGTTGCTTGGCTGGCCCGGGTCTGCTTCATGGGGTCCATAGCATCACACCCTGCTGGTCTTGAGGTCCTGCCCTTTTGTGCTTATTCATAAACTGACTTTCCTTAAAATAAATTAGAAACCACGTCTGTACCTTTCAGACGGGAGGCTTGGCCCCTGTATCGTGGTTAGCAGTCACGTTAGTGGCTCCGTGGCAGTGTCATGACACCTCACTTCCTTTCCTTTCCGGCCTGGTCATCTGTCTGTCCGTGTATCATTCTGTCTGTTCATCGGTCACCTTTCTCAATCCCTCCAGGGGTGTTCTTTATCCCTGGTCTAGAGACACCCCCGTTTCCATCTAACGGTCTTTCCATCCACAGTCCTCGCAGTCTGTCTGAAAAGCCTGTAATGCAACACATTTTACAAGAAAACTTTTGATTTTTATGTTTTTTAAACAGTTTCTACTACTACTAATTTATTTTGAGTTTTCCATCATATTTGCACTGTCTTTTGATAAAAGAAATGTAGGCACAAACCAAGCTGGCATTGTTCTGCTGTACGCATGCCCAACTAGACAGCTCAGACTCATGAACACAGAGCTACTTCCCGTGGGGGTCTGCAGTGCGTTTCACCCCTTATTTTGTGGGGAGTTAGATTTTGAACTTTCTCATGACACAGAGCATTCTTACAGCATTGAGCAATTTTCAGCCACCTACCTCGGGGGTGTCTTGTTGCTTTTGATGGGGAGGGGTATTTCTTTAGTGGTGAAAAGTGTGAGTTCCAATATCAGAATAATTTAAGCTTTATTTCAATAAGAGTTGCATTTGCCTAATGTTATAGAATGTAGATGCTACACTGCATCAGTATTTTTAAAAATTTTATTGAAGTATAGTTGATTTACAATGTTGTGTTTAATTTCTGCTGTATAGCAGTGACTCAGTTTTATATATATATTATATATATATATTCTTTTTCATATTCATTTCCATTATGGTTTATCACAGGATATTGACTATAGTTCTCTGTGCTCTACAGTAGGACCTTGTCATATGTCCATTCTATGTATACTAGTTTGCGTCGGCTGATCCCAAACTCCCCATCCATCCCTTCCTGACCCCTCACCCCCTTGGCAACCACAAGTCTGTTCTCTATGTCTGTGAGTCTGTTTTTATTTTGTAGATAAGTTCATTTGTGTCCTATTTTAGATTCCACATGTAAGTGATATCATATGGTATTTGTCTTTCTCTTTCTGACTTACTTTGCTTAGTATGATCATCTCTAGGTCCATCCATGTTCCTGCAAATGGCATTATTTCATTCTTTTTTATGCTGAGTAGTATTCCATTGTCTATATATACCACATCCTTATCTATTCATCTGTCGATGGACATTTAGGTTGCTTCCATGTCTTGGCTATTGTAAACAGTGCTGCAATGAACATTGGGGTGCCTGTATCCTTTCGAACCTTGTTTTTCTCCGGACATATGCCCCAAAGTGGGATTGCTGGATCATATGGTAGCTGCACCAATTTACATTCCCACCAACAGTGCAGGAGGCTTCCCCCCTTTTCTCTACACCTTCTCCAGCATTTATTGTTTGTAGACTTTTTAATGATGGCCATTCTGACCGGTGTGAGGTGATACCTCATTGTAGTTTTGATTTGCATTTCTCTAATAATTAGAGATATTGAGCATCTTTTCATGTGCCCATTGGCCATCTGTATGTCTTCTTTGGAGAAATGTCGATTTAGGTCTTCTGCCCATTTTTCGATTGGGTTGTTTGTTTTTTTGTATGGAATTGTAGGAGCTGTTTGTATATTTTAGAAATTAAGCCCTTGTCAGTCGCACCATTTGCAAATATTTTCTCCCAGTTCATAGGTTGTCTTTTCGTGTCGTTTATGGTGTCCTTTGCTGTGCTGCATCAGCACTTTAAAAATTCCTTCTATCCAGAGAAGTTATCTTTTTCAGATTTTTATGTGCTTATCCAGAGTGGATAAAGTCGGCTTGAGTGGGAAAATGTATATTAAGTAGAGACTCGGGAATTCTGAGTGAAAAATAAATAGTACTGTATACACTGCAGAATGAATAGGGTTCCCTCTGAGGCAGTAAAAGCTTCTTTACTGAAATCCGTTTTATTTGGCACAGAATGAGTGGAGAAATTGACTCACAGCAGCCATCTCCTTTTTTTAAGAATATGAATGGCATATGGATTAGATTTAAGCATTTGCTATGACCGTGCTTTTTTTTTTTTTTTTTTCTTTCTAAATGAAAGGTATTTTGTTATTTACTAATTTCTGGGAAAGGAACCCAAAAATGTATTGTCGTTGGGGAAGAACGTCAATTCCTTCTTCCTGAACTTCCTCCCATATAAAGATAAGATGTTTGTTTGGAAAGCCTTATTTATATGCAACTGTTACTAACACGAATATCCTGAATCAGGAGGAAGGGATTATTTTCAAGGCCATGACTAGTTTATAGGAAAATGGGAATGCTTAGATTTTCTTCTTTTAAAAGACTTTTTTCTTATCAACTAGTATTAAAAATTCAGTACAGTAGCCCCTTCCTGTCTGTGGGTTTCCCCATCCTCGGATTCAACCAATCATGGATCAAAAAGAGTCAGAAAAAAAAATTCCAGAAAATTTCAGAAAGCAAAACTTGAATTTGCTGTTTGCTGGCAACTCTCTACACAGCATTTACATTGTATTAAGTATTATAAGTCACCTAGAGATGATTTAAAGTACACAGGAGAACATGGGTAGATTATGTGCAAATACTGCCCTATTTTATAGAAGGGCCTCAGAGTCTGAGGATTTTGGTATCTGAAGGGGTCCTGGAAACATCTCCCCACTGAGACTGAGGGGCGACTCTATTTACTTTTTCAGGTCTTAAAGGCAAAATAATTTCAGCTATCTTCCAGGTCATCTGAAACTTTTAAAAACTGTAATCTTTGTCTCAGAATTTGCAACCTGCTTATATACTCATGATTTGAGTATTTGTTATTTCTAGAAGTACTTTTCGAGAAGATTTTTCCAGAGGCGTTTGAGCCAGTGAGAGAGATGGGTAGCATCCTTGTACCAGCCCTTCGACAGAGGGGTCAGTGAGACGAGGGAAGCCACGTGCCATTTTCAGAAAAAGGTGGAACTGCTCTCTGCCTCAGACCTTCACCTCTCGTCCCAGTGCCTTGAATGAAGTTTTAATTACGTGGAACGTTCAGACAGGAATGATCTATACATTAGGGCACCATGTGCTAAGTCAGTATTTTTCAAGCTTGAGTGAGCATCAGAATCCCCCCAAAGGGCTTGTGAAAACACATTTTCCTTGGCTCCATACTGAGGGTTTCTGATTCAGTAGGTCTGGGGCCAGGCCTGAGAACTCGGGGTTCAGCAAGTTCCCAGACAAACCCCACTTTGAGAACCACCACCCCACAGACCTCTACCTGCCCCATCTGCCCGCCCAGAATTTGGACTAATCAGATGTGAGAGCAGCAGGTCTACTCAGTATAAATATTTTTAACAGATCTGGAGAGATTCTTCGGCACAAAAGTTACCACCATCATGCACCGTTAGCTGAGGCCTAAAGCTATATATTAAGATAAATGAGTAGGTCCCGCTTCTTCTCACTGGGACCTGGGAAAAAGGACAGAGGAATTGCCTGTTCCAGACGGGATCTTTCTCCCTCTTTCATCTTGGAGGGGCCACACTGTCCTCTCCACCCCTTGCTCCATGCTGAGATGACCCCTTGCCTTGTCCTTAGCCCTGCACAAGGGCTTGCTGCATCTGTGTTTGTGTCAGAGCCCCCTTTATACAACAAGTCTTAGCAACGGACCCCAAGGAGACTTGCCTTCCTGTCATTTGCACACATTTCTCCCCCTGGGACTGCTCTTGGATCAGCATGGGTCAGCATTCAGATCATGAATAGGGGCTGAGGACACAGGTGCCCGGGTGGACAGCCCTCCACTCACTCGCTGGTCGTCAGTTTCCTCCTCTACAAAATGGGAACGATCAAAGCAGCCTCCCCAGGTACACAGGGTAGAGGTCAGAGCAAGGCCCCTGGAGCCGCTTCCTGGATTCAGATGCCAGCAGCTCTGTCATTCCTGGGAATATGATCTTGGCAAGTTGCTCCACTTCTGAGACTTGCTTTCTTAGGTGTGCAGACTGTACTGTGGAGTGGAGGTGAGAGCTGGCCCCAGGGCCCTGGGGAGTGGAGGAGCCAGGGTGCAGGGGGCCCGGCCAGGGTCCTGCATTCACCAAGTGGAAGATTGTATTTAAAGATCAAACTCTTTATTGATAGAAATACCAAATGTATAATGAAAAGTTGCCAAGCCCCTGGAGCAGGCTTATTCTGTTAAAGGATGCCTCCTTATCTTGGTGGCATTTTCCCCTCTGGGCACAAAGCTCAAACAGCCTACTCACTAGTCCACACCTTCGGAGGATTGTGGAGGAGAAAGCAGTTGGTCATCCCTTTGGAGCCCCTGTTTGAGATGAAGAGACTAGAATACTGTCAAGTCATCCTTCCTCAGGGGACTCAATTTACCCATTAAAGACAGAAAATCCCGAGAACCGCATTGGCCGACATCGCATTTGTACGACCCCTGTCAGGTTAATGAGCAGCTTATTTCACTTTTTATCTCTGTCCATTGATTAAAAGTAACTTGTGGAAGTCTGCTAGACAATGCTGTGTCTAATTTTAGCTGTCATCATCCACAAATATGGAATAAACAGCTAGCCATTAATTTATTCAGTCAATATCCAGTTGTTATACACCTGCTTTTGTGGCAGTTACAGCTGTGCATCTTTTTTTATTGTAAGTAGAAGTAATTCAAAAAATATTTTAGTGAGGCGTTCTTTTGTCCTATTTTATTTGAATTATTGTGTTCGTTACGTTCAGCTCCATATAATTCCAACATGACAGTGCATTTGTACATTATCTCCAGTTTATTGCATTGAGACGAAAATAGCTCGTGATGTCGGCTATTATAATGAGAGATGACGGAGGCGTGTTATGATCAGTTATTAGTATAAGCCAAAATGGAACTTTCTATGAAATATATGCTTGTGTAGTCAACAGATATTTTTGAACAGCTGCTATATGCAAGGCCCTGCACTTGAAAACACGAATTGACATTCATTACTGTAATATCTCAGTACAACGTACACATAAGAACACAGTATCTCCTTCTGTGTAAATAAGTAGGATAATTTGGGAATGTTGGGAATTTAGCGGAAAGCGCTACTACTTGCAAGTTCCATTTTCTGCATCATCACGAGAGTTGGGTAATTAGAATATGACAGGAAATCATAAAACTCTGCTGTCCGGACTCCCAAAGACACGTTTCATCAAGAACGGGGGTGTGCACGTGGCCCTGGTCAAGGTGGACTTCTGTGGCCGTGTCTCTGGTCCTGCTGGCCTGTTCCTGACCCGCTCTGCTTCCCGGGCCAGCGCAGAGGGAAGGCAGTGCGGCAGCCCTGGTGGCCCTGGTTCCAGGGAATCCTGCAGGGAGCAGGACCGTGGACCGGGGGTGATCAGGCCACGCGGCCAGCGGGACCAGATACTGTCTCCTCTCCCGTTAGGACTGATATTTTTTGCTTTTTGGAACGAACATCCAGAAGATGCTGAGGTCGAAGTGATTCTGACTTTGTCGTCATTGCTTGTCACCCCTGGGCCTCCTGGGGTGAGGTCCACTCTGTTTCCTATCACACGCCTCTTGGTGGTGGTTCTTTTGTTTCTGGAAAGGTGGTTGATGCTTGGAGACTTTTTAGAATTTAGTTTGCATAATAATGAAAGACTTCTGGCTACGGCTGGCATGTTGGCTTCCTGCAGTGCTGGGCTGAGCAGGGAGGAGCCACGGTGGACCGGGCTCAGCAGAGAGGAGTGGTCCTTCAACTCGCCTTGTGCATCAGACGAGGCTGGGTGGGGGGAGGCCCCCCCGGACCCCACCCCATGTGAGGGATGAAGGGGACAGGGTCTGGGATCCACAGGGCGCTCTCTCTCTCACACTTTACATCCCACCTGTTGGGGAATCCTGATCCGAATCCAGGTCCTCCCACCGTGCCCCCCCCCCCCCCCCAGTGCCCTGGTGCAGTCCCAGGACATAACTCCTCACGGGTCCCTGCATCTGCTCCTGTCCCTCCCCCTCGGCCTCCTCTTTATGCCGTACTCCGCACAACAGAAGGAGCATCCTGTCTTAAAGCCTCGGGGGCGTCACCTCCCCCCGGCCCCCGCGCTCTGGGCCGGCCGCCGCCTGTGCTCTCAGCCCTCCCCCCGGGCCCCCGCGCTCTGGGCCGGCCGCCGCCTGTGCTCTCAGCCCTCCCCCCGGGCCCCCGCGCTCTGGGCCGGCCGCCGCCTGTGCTCTCAGCCCTCCCCACAGGCCCTCCCGTGCTCCCTGCCCCGACCCTGCTCCGTGTTCCTTCTGAGACCCTCTGCCCTCTGTCACTCTCTGCGTCCTTCCCCTGTTCCGTATTTCTTGTAGCCGCTAACCCGTCCGCCCGGGGAAGGAGGTTTTGTTTCTTTATTCACTAACCTCTCCCCAGTGTCTCCCACCAAGCCGTTCCATCAGTAAACGTTTATATTAAATTAGTTCATATGTGCATCATTCATGTATCAAGCACCTATTTATTGATGGATCCTGTCGAAGTGAAAACACCGGTTTCAGAATGTATGTGGAAATAGCTAAAGAATTGCTTTGCTCCAGAGCCAGTGTAGAAAGGGTGGCCCCTCTGGACCATGCCTGCAGGATTTGCTTATCGCTGAGGGACAGGAGCTAAGAGCAGATGCAGAGCTGGAAATGACCCCGTGCTGCGGACGGGACCAGGTGCAGGGACCGTGAGGGGCGGGCGGCAGGTGGGCGGGGTGAGACCAGAGCAGCTGCTGCGAGGGGTCCTTGAGGAACGGGCGGCCCTCTGAGATGCGAAGGGTCCATCGGAGTTAGAGCAGAACGCGGCACGTGGCACAGACATCACGGCCCAAAGGAGCCTCGAGAGCAGCAGCGGGCTGACGGGGGAGGGGTGGGCGGGGCCGGCAGGGGTGTGGCCGACGCTGGGCCCGCCCCCCGGTGCATCCCCTGCCCGTCTGTTCTGTGGGTGCAGAGACACACCGAGAGGATGCGGGTGGATCGCCAGCACAGCAGAGCTCTAGGTTTCTTCTCTCCCTTCCCCCCACCCTCCATCTCTTCCACCTTCTCTCTCCTCTTCTTCTGTTCAGTCTTTTTCTGCAACCCAGGTTTTTCTCCCTTTTGATCCGTATATCCTGTTAAATTCCCTTCAGTCCGTTTGGTCTTCCAAAGCCTCTCAACCATGCTTCTTCAGAATGATAACGTATATGTGTGTGTGACACTGTTTTCAACATTTGGAAAGTACGCTTCCCCATAAATGGTCGGATTTCACCCTCACAGCGGTCCCGGCAGGTTTGCCGACTCTGAAGGCCCTTCTTCAGGTGAATGGAGGAAACTTGGCGGCCACGCAGCCCAGAACGGTGGCGCTGACTCAGCCCCGCTCCGCCTCCTGCGGCACCGCTGGGCGTCCCCCCTGCAGGTTGCCCTCTTAACCAGAGGAGGACCTGGCCCTCCTTCACCTGCAGACGCTTTCCCTCTGCCGGTGAGTTTGTAAGAGATGAACCGGAGCTGGGAGAGGAAGAGGGTGTGAGCGTGAAGGAGGGGTCCTCTGTCTCCAGGGGCTGGTCCTGGAACTGGAATAGACCCCCTACCGCACGCCGGGGCCAGCGGCGGGGACTTCCTCTGAGATGTGGCAGAAGTCCTCCCATCCCCCAGCGAACCTGACCGCACCCTTGAGCGGCCATCTGCACATCCCCGGGAGGGCTGTTTCCTTCGTTTCGCAGTGCCCATCCCTCTCGGGAAGGTCAAGAGCAGGGCAGGTAGTACATTTTGTGTCCGGCTGGAGGTCAGCACCTAACAGCACGGCTTCCCCAGAGGAGCTGAGCGGACCCGGGTCCCTCCCCTGGCCCCCCAGGGCCCAGCCCGTAAGTCCCCTCGCGCCGCGTGCTCCAGCCCCCGCCCACCCTTGCTCCCTGCGTGGATGGGCAGGAAGGGAGGCCTCCATCCCAGCGTCTCACGCCGGCAGACCTTTTGGCTGTTTCTGTGTGTTGTCTCTGGGCCTTTGGGGAACGTTTCTTGCTTTTGAAAAGCCTTACCCCAACCAAGATGTGCCTGGCACTCTCTTCCCACAGCAGGGCCTCGCTCTGGATTTTTGGTCCCAAGCAGGATGCAGCAAGTGACTTCCTGCCAGAAGTCATCGCGCTTTTCCCCACTGCATCCACGCCATGAGCAGAGTGCAAAATCTCCCTGATTTGTTGGGTGCAGTGCGTCGCGCTCTGTGTGGCTCTGTCCCTGTCCCTTGGAGGAGGAGTTGGTCCAAGACACTGTGACACGGAATGCGTTTTGCAGCGTGCCTGATTTTCCGGTTCGGTGTCTTTGTAGGACAACCCTTGCTGTCAGCTCTTCTCCGAGAAATCCTCAACAGAGGTCGGTTATGGGCCACTAGGTAGAGGGACCACTGGTGACAGAGTCCAGACAGGCCCATAGCACCGTCTCGGTCCCACCGTCTCAGCACACAGCTTGGAACTGCTGTGCCCTGGACTGCTCCCCGGCCTGGGACAGTGCCGTGTTCCTCATTAGGTCCCAGGCTCCACGCACAGTACCTGGCAGGGAGCAGACACCCTGCAAGCGTTACTGAAGAGAGAGGTGTGGGCTAAGGAGACTCGGGGGAGACTACATAACCTTGTCTCCCATCGGGGTGGATGAGTCGTCTGTCTGGGCGGAGCTCTCGGGCGACAAGTCCAGGGAGGGCGGGCCTTGTTTTAATCATTGACTCAAATGAGCGATTCCGCTGGAGGTTCAGGTGGATGAAGGCAGGTGGGCAGGAGGGTCTGTCGGGACCCCGAGCGACCGGGAGGCTGAGCAGGTCTTCAGTGGGGTGGCATTCGGGGTGGGGGCATTCGGGCTGAGCTGGGGCTCTAGTGGCCCCGAGATGAGTCACTCCTGTGATCCCTACGTGCACTGTAGATCCTGGACAAGAGGGTCCCCAGGTCCCATTCAGCCCCTCCTTTTTCCCCAATCCAAGGCTGACCCGGGGCCCCTAGGCTTCCAGGGCCAGAACGCCCGAGGGAAGGGTGCTGGTGTTTGGGTGGTATGGGCAGCCAGGTGAGGCTGTGCGGAGTTTCCAGCATCCTGAGCTCCACCGACCCCGGTGTGATGGAGGGAGGGGCTGGTGCCGATCGCGCCTGCACCTGCGCCTGGGTGGCCGTGTGTCCGGGCCACATCGTAAGAGACGAAAACTGAAGATTCCCAGAGGAGAACCTTCTGGGAACTGATGAGTCTGGAAATTGCCATCCCTTATTTTTAAAACAGCAGAAGTGAGAATATTTTAAACTATTAGAATATTGAGAGAAGGAAAAGCCGACTGGGACATGACAGCTCCATTCAGATATTTGAGTCCCTATCCTGAGGCCCCCGAGGGCAGATGGGGAAGCAGCAAGTGGACCCTCTAGAAACGCTTCGTTCAGTGGAATAGAGGAAAGAATTTTTCTGTGGGGCAGAGTCAGGGGACAGAGCGGTGAGTATGTGGGCAAAATACCTCGTGGCAGTTAGATTTAGTGTCTGCTGACATTATCTTGTAACACGATGCTGCTGCATGATCTTACATTGCCTCACCCGCTCTTGTGGGGACAGGGTCTCCTCTTACGGCTCTCGGGGCCCACGAAGCGTAAGTGACTCGCTCAAGGTCACGGCAGTGAGAACAGTTAAAGAGTAAGGCTGAAGCACTGTCTGAGCACAGCCTCGTGGGCTCCAAAGTCTGAATTTTTACCTCAAATAGTGCCTGCCGACCAGCTAAGTTTAAAAGGTGACCAGTCTGCTCAGGCTGCCCTGACAAAACGCCACCATGGGGCTTAAACACCAGACCTTGGTTTCCCACAGTCCCAGAGGCTCAAGTCTGAGATCAAGGTGTCTGCAGGGTCGGTTCTCCTGAGGCCTCTCTCGTGGCCTGTAGATGGCCGTCTTCCTGCTGTGTCCTCACGTGGCCTTCCCTCCGTGTGTGTGTGTGTGTGTGTGTTCTCACTGTCTCTTCCTCTTCTATAAGGACACCAGTCATATTGGGTTAGGAGCCACCCCGATGGCCTCATTTTAACTTGATCTCCTCTTTAAAGGCCCCATCTCCAAATACAGTCACATTCCGAGACCCTAAGGTTAGGACTTAAACATACGGATTTTGTGGAGACAGAATTCAGTCCATAACAAAGGGATACTGAGTTTCTGTTTATGTGCAAAGCAGTTTTCTTGGCCATAAGGAGTTCGAGGACAAATAACACACAGTCTTTTCAAAGCTCTTAATATTTAATTGGTGCAGAAATTTTGTGCCCCCGAAATAGCAGAGAACAGCCCTTGTCTGCGGAGATTGTGGCATGGGTCCAATATAACGACAGCAGCCGATCCCACGGGAAGCTCCCACGTGCACTGCGGCTTTTCACGATTCCATCTGATCCCCACCCCCGGAAAATGGTCAGCATTGATCCGATCGGGGGCCAGCGGCTAGACTGGGTGAAGGCGTCACTTCTAACATCCTTCCTGGTGGGTGGTACGTTGGATCACGGGTCAAGTCCTAGTGGAAAAACATTGTCCAGCCCGGCTAGGAGCGTTTAATGTTAAACCAACTGAGGGCGAAAGGCTGTGGTGCCGTACCAACCACATGCAGCGGTCCGCTCACCGGCACAAAGCCTTTCCGTGCCTCCTGGGCAGAGAGGGCGCCTCATCCCGTCCTCAGCCAACTGGTCCCAAGGTCAGCGTGAAACAATTATAATGACCAACGCCGGTTCAGTGCTTGTTGTGTTTCAGCTGCAATGCTCCGACCTTACGTACATCACCTCATTTAACTTCATCTTTACAACATCTCGTGAAGTCGGCGCTGTTCTTATCTTCGTTGGACAGTGAGGACACCAAGGTTCACCGAGGGGAAGTGAGGTCAGAGTGTATCCCAGGGCCCTCGGGCATCTCTCCTGCAGGGAGCTCTCCTGCATGGGCGCTGAGTGGGGTCAGAGGGAACCGTGCGGCCGTCAGGGGGCGCTGTGCTGCAGTGGGATGTGCAGACTGGAATCCCGCTCTGCAGGCTCTGCAGTGCGGAGTAGCGGGGGCGGGGGAGGGGGGCAGCAGGTGCTGGCGTATCTTCCTCCTGTGCTACGTGGTCACCTCTGATGCAGAGATTCTCAAATGGATGGAGCATTTGAAACGCAAGAGCTCACTTATTTACTCATCATTGGCGGGGAAGTCACGTGTTTGCTGTTGGAGAACCAAACCTCAAAGATGAAAACCATTCTAAAGATCGTCTTGAAGGGAGCAGGTACCATGCTCCACTGCGTACTGCACTCTCTGGGTGCTTCAGCGAAGCGGTTTCCGAGTGCTTGGAGTTCCCGGGACCCTTTCTCAGCGGCCCACTCTGCTTGTCATGGAAGTGATGCTGCAGTTGAAATATCTGGCAGAATCAGGATAGAATCAGTTCACCTCCATACGTGCCCTTTGGCAGGGAAATTAAGCCAAACTGGCAAGCGACTGATGGGAAAGTCTGGGCTCCTGTCCTTGTGTAATCTTGGTCTCTGGGTAGAAACTGCTGGATAAACGGGGTTAATTTCACCTGACCCACCAGGGCCAGAAGTATATAAACCTGACCCATATATAAGTCTGAAACCCATATTAAACTCATAGTAAAAGAGATGATGTGTGAAGCCTTTACTGAAGCCATGGCCAAACCCTGAAAATAGATCAACCAATACGGCTCAAAGGTGGCTATCTGCTGATTTTTTGAGATGCCTCCTCTATTTGTTGGTTCCCCACAATTAACAAAAGCCTGTTTATCTGCTTATACAATATGTTATGGGACTTCAAAGGTCTTGACAGGAATGAAGAATAAAACGAATGGGGCTGTGTAAAGTTCTTTTGGACCTAGCCAAACTGCCTTTGAGTTTATATTTTTAAAAATAATTCACTTAGCCTTCAAATGTTCCGAATATAAAGTATATCTGCCTGTTTAGTGCATAAACAGAACTACGGCAAAACTAAATAATGGATTTACACTAATTGTTTTTGTAATAAACAGCCAAGTATAGGTTTTGTTTATATCCTAAAATATGGGAAAGCAAACACAAAATGTATTACGGTACAGAATGATCTTTTTAAAAATGTTGGGGGTAATATTCCATCACGTATGGGGACAGAGTTTCAGTTTAGGAAGGTGAAAAATTCAGGAGAGGGATGATGGTGAGAGTTGCACAACAATATGAATGTACTTAGTGCCACTGAACTGTACAGTTAAATCGGGTTAAAATAGTATGCTTTATATTCTGTGACTTTTACCACAATAAAAAACATTAAAAAGTGTTGGGGGAAGTGGAAAGGCTGAGGATGTCTCCTCTGGTGTCGGGATGTTTCCTTTTCCCCTGGAAGCAGCGAAGAAGATGAGGGCTGCAGTGTGTTTAGAGGACGTCCAGCTCCTTCGCCAAAACAAACATCCCTGTGAGACTGTGGGGTGCATTGCAGAGGCTGTGAAAACAGTCGTGCGGCCAAGGAACTTCCTTGGGTGGATATGGCAGGTCCTCCATGACGAGAGTTTGCAAAGAAAGGAACCAGGAGCTATTTTTGCTGTTTCGTGCCTACCTTTTGTTCTGGATCGTTTCCTCCCTGACACTTCCAGCTAAAGAAACCAGTGTTTGTTGGAAGAAGATTCGATTCTTGCGTATTTTTAGCTGTCGTTAGAGTGTGACGTTTTAGGGAGGCGTCTTTGATAAAAATCAAAATGAGAAGTGAGCTGGCTATTCTACACGTTGACATTTTAGTGACACAGGAAATTAAAAGCTAGGCTTTGTGTTACAGAGTCACACGGTTTAAATATCCACTGTTTAAATATGCCGTTCTTACCTCATTCTTTGTCCTTTCGTCACTTTGGTTTTGCCTTATCAATCATGTCAACAGTTCATATGTTTCTCATTATAAAGGGGATTTGCTAAAATTGTGACTTCATTATTTTTCCTACCTTTACATTTTGCTTCTTTCTATCCAAGCATTTTCATGATTCTTTCCAATCACTTTGGTAGTCAACAATCAGAAAAGTGGGTTTTAGAATAGAAATCAATATTTCAAATTTAAAATGGAAAAGACCCTAATTCCTTTCTTTGAGGCATCATTCAGCCTTCAGAACCCTGGACCAGTTTAGAACCTTCTACCCAAGCCCCATCTTGTCTTGAACCTCCATCCCCACCTCAGCCTCGCCTGATCTGGGTTCACTGGGGTTAATTGACCTTCATGTTTAGAAACATTTGACTTACTGCCCAGCCACGTTCACGGTTTTAGTCTCCATGAAGCTTTTACTTCTGTGCCTCAAAAGAGACAACCAACGGAGTAAAAGACAACATATAAAATGGGAGAAAATACTTGCAAACCATATATCTGATAAAGGGTTAATATCCAGTATATATAAAGAACTCCTATAACTCAACAGCAAAAAATAAACAACCTGATTAAAAAAGGGCAAAGGACTTGAATAGTGATTTCTCTAAAGAAAATACACAAAGAGCCAGTTAGCACATGAAAAGATGTTCAACATCACTTAACATTAGGGAAATGCAAGTCAAAACCAAAATGAGATACCACCTCACACCCGTTAGGGTGAGTCCTTCTCAAAACAACAATAACAACAAAACCCAGAAAATAACAAATGTGGTCAAGGATGTGAGAAATTGGAACTTTTGTGCACTGTTGGTGGGAATGTAAAATGGTACAGCCACTATGGAGAACAGTATGGCAGTTTTTCCAAAAGTTAAAAATAGAATTACCACATGATCTAGCAGTTCCACTTCTGGGTGTATAACAAACAGAATTGACAGCAGAGTCTCAAGATATTTACATATCCATGTTAGTGGCAGCATTATTTACAAAGGCTGAAGCAAACCAAGTGTCTGTCAGTTGATAAATGGACAACAAAATGTGGTATATACATACCCTGGAATATTAACAGCCTTAAAAAGGAAGGAAATTCTGACACATGCTATAACATGGATGAACCTTATGCTTGTAACGGAAGGACATTATGCCCATAACGAAAAGACAAACACTGTCTGATTCCACCTCTGTGAGTACATTGAGTAGTCAGATTCACAGAGACAGAGAGCAGAATGGTGGTTGCAGAAGCCCTGTTGGTAATTTCGCCACAAACATCTTTGTACCAAGCTCGCTTGCACAATAAATCGGCCATAAGGCAGTTTTGCCATAAAAATTAAAACGCCTGTAATTCACAACAGTCTTCAAGAGCATTAATGATTGGTCGATCCTTTGGCTAATTTAGGCACAACATCTTGTTCCCTTTTGCCATCTTTATCAGATTTATCACACAGTATTAGAAGTTGGAGGCAAAAGAAGAATCAAGCTCGTGCTGTCCCCCCAAAAAGAAATGGTTACATGATTCCTGATGAGTATAAGTTTCTTGAAAATGGTGAAAATTTTTTGCTATTTGTTAGTGGAGAACATGATGCAGACAGAATTTTGGTATTTGGCACAGAATCTGGCTTAGATGATTTGGTGAAATATAAGGACTGAGCTTGTGATGGAACATTTTAAATGTAGCCTGGATATGGGCTACCAGGTATGTACATTACATATATTGACAAGAAATAGCAGCCTCCCTCGTCTGTTCATTTTATTTCCAGGGAAATAAGAAGAGATTTAGAGCACATTTTTTTATATTGTGAATAGCTTATGTCCAATATTAAATCCTGAATCCTTAATGATCAACTTTGAGAAAGGAAGTATCATTGCTTTGTCTAAGCCATGCCTGAATACAACTATAACCATGAATCTACACATATTTTAAATGTATTCCAATATTTTTTTATTTTCATTTTCACAATAAACTCTTTTAAAAATTTTGCTGTTCATGTTGCATTATGTCTTTGTTAATTTTATTTTTTTAATCTAGATTTTTATTTTATTTTGTTATTTTATCTTTCATGGCAAAATTGTCTTATGGTCAATGAGTTGTGCAGCAAAACTGCTTGTGGCAAAGATTCCTAGGGCAAAAATCCCTAGAACCGTCGGCAACTGGGGGGAGGGGGGAGGGGAGTTGTTTAAGGGGTGTAGAGGTTCAGTTTTGCAAGATAAACAGATTTCTGGAGATTGTCAAACTATTCGAATGCGCTTACTACTGAACTGTAGACTTAAAAATGGTGAAGATGGTAAGTTTTATGTTGTGTGTATTTTATTGCAAATAAAAATAATGATTCGCCACTTATTAATGAATGATGAATAAGTGATTCACCATTTCCTTCAAAAGGTAAAATCTTAAGTGAAATATTTTTACTTAAATACGGAAAATATACTTTCCCCAAATGCCTTACTTGTAGCATATTTTTGGGTAAAATATTTTTCATGACCCTAAGAAAGTTCCCTGATGCCGTAAACATTTTTAGTGGGTAGATTTATTTGACAGCGAAACAACTTGGGTTTTAGCCCTTCATTTTCCCCTCATGCACTTTCTCTCTCCTACATGTCACACCATTTTTTTTTTTTTTTTTTGTCACACCATTTTGACAACACTATCTTGTCCCTCTGAGCTGCTCAGGCTGGCGTTATAAAAGGCTCTGTGGTTTTCTCTTTCTTTTTTATATGACTGTACTTATTTACAGTATTTACTTCCTCTCATATCTTAACGCCACCAAAACAGGACTCCAGCAGGAAATCTGAAAGCATGTAGCATGTCTTTGCAGAGACAGCAAGCAGTGAAACAGCAACAACTTGTACTTAAGTGAGATCCAGACATTTAGAGATCATGTGGCCTTTCTCATCCGCTTACTGTCTGTACAGCTTTGGACCAGTATCTCAGAAGGAGTTGCCAATCAACCTTTCTGATTTATGTTTCCTGAGAAATAAGAATAACTCCTGTGCCTGTCTGCATAACCAAGGCTATTTTGAAAGGCTAATATATTCATAGGACTTGTAAGAGTGCTTACAAGATCAGCAAGGATTTTCAAGTATTTAAAGCCCTATATGGATGAATATTCATTTCAAGTGAACAATCTTTAGGAAACATCTAAATAAAACCTGACTGTTGCCATTACCCCTGTTTATGTGGGGGTCACATGGGGTTTACTGCAAAGACTTTAGTTCAACAGACAGTTGACCTCTATTGGTGCTACAAAATCTTAATTTTTCCCTTAGAAACTTTTCTTAATTCCCAGTTTCCATATTAACATAGAGAGGCTTAAGGTACAGTTTCTAATTTTAGAGGTGAAAGGACCTTTCAGATCAAGAACACAGCTTAGCTCTCTCCCTCTTTTACTTTATAAACAAAGGCCCATGGTTAATAGACTTGCCCATGCCAGCCAGCCGGTGAGTTTCAGTTTCTCCAAAAGACCTTGGTTCTCATGGTTCTCAGATTGATGCTTTTACAACTGCTATTTATGAAACTAATATTTCCATTGGTATTGAGCTACTTCTTGATATAAACTATTAGAAATGTGTTACCATACGTATCATTAGGATTACAACAGATCCAAGACTTCAGAGCCTGAATACCATGGTAATTTAAGAGAGGTAGTAAAATCACCAGAGAAACTTAATGGATAACAAAACTACAAGAATCAGTCTTTGCCAGATAATGTTCCTATAACTCTGATAGGTGTATTTTAACATTTTGTTTTCTCTGAATCAAATTGTGTCATCTGTTAGACTTTCTGGTAATGTAATCTCTGGTGACTTTAATTATAGAAGAGGAAATAAAACACTTTCAGCAACTCTGGGACTTAGGAAACTAATTTTGTATTTGAGAGTTCTGAGTTGCAGATATAGCTGAGATTTCACATGACTCCAGAAAGACTGGATAGCATCGATTTGCAGATGGCATATTTCTTTTATTGATGCCTCTCTGAGCTGAATCCAGACTGCTCCCACAATGTAGAGCATAGTTTTGCTTGTTTGATGTATGCAACATGCCAGGAGGATGTAGGCTTTGCCTGGATTTGAATGTGAGGCTCTACCAGCACTGATCTTTGCAACTTTGGAGAAGTTATGTTACCTTCAAGGGCCCAGATTATAAGACTGTAAAATATACTTTTGGCCCTGGTGGCCAACATATCCTAACATGTTTCCCAGAGATTCACATCCTTGAATGAACCCCTCTCCTTGGGTTCACTGGAACCTACAACATGCTTCTGACCTATAGAGTATATGGCAAAGGTGATGGGCTATCACTTCCTTGACTAGGTTACATTATATGGTAAAGATGATGGAATGTCTCTCCCTTGGATAAATTTTGTTATATAAGATTCCGTCTTAGCAGAATGGGGAGATTGCTGACCTCAAAGAAGCAAACACGGATGATGTGAACTGCCTTTGAAGGGAACCACATAACAGGGAAGTGTAGGTGGCCTCTAGGACCTAAAGATGGCCCCCAGTCCATAGTAAGTGGCCAGGTCCTTCAGGCGTACAGCTGCAAGGGAAGGAACTTGTCCAACAACCTCAATGAGCTTGAAAGTAGATATTCCAGGTGGGAATACAGCCTGATGACACCTTGTGAAACCCTGAACAGAGGACCCAGCGTAGCTGTGCTTAGACTGCTGACCAAAAGAAACTGTGAGATAACAAACAAGTGTGTCTAAACTCCTAAGTCTAGGTTAATTTCTTATGCAGCAATAGAAAATTAGATGTAGACTCAAGAAAGTAATCCATGATCCCCAGTCTTCCTGGCCTGAAAAACCAGGACCGAAATTCAGGACAGCCATCAGCCACTGGAAATTGAGGGAAGAACACCAGAAAGGAGAAAGCCAGAGAGCCATAAATTCTGTGCACAAATTCTGCTCAAGTCTCTGGCTGATGGAAGCATGAATACAAGAGATAAGGACCAAGCAGCCTAGCTATGGGTAAAAGAACTTGAATGGCGAGTTTTCAGAATTTTCATTGTGAGTCCATTCAGCTTATTATCTCTTAAAACAGAAGAATTAACACTCTGTGTAGGAATATAAGAGAATCCAGCATCTTGTAAGCAAAACATTCACAGTGTCCAAGAAACAAGCCAAAATTATTCAACATATGATGAACCAGGGAAATGTGACCTGTTCCCAAGAAAAAAAGGCAATCAACAGAAACCAACCAGGAGATGACCTGGATGTTGGAATTAGTGGACAAAAAATTTACTGCAGCTTTTTAATATGCTTAATGACAGAGTGAAAAAGGTGCTTATACTGAATGAAAAAATGGAAAAAATCTCAGAAGATTAATAAGAAATATAAAAAAAGAACCAAATGGAAATTCTAAAATAGAAAAACACAATATCTTAAATAAAAATTTCACTGGATGGGCTTAACAACATAATGAAGGTAACAAAAGAAAAAGACAGTGAAGTTGAAGACAGATCAATAGAAACTATCCAATTTCAAGAAAAGAGAGAAAAAACTTTGAAATAAAAATAGAACTTCAAAGACAGGTGTAATACTACCAAAATGTCAGTGTCAATAGAATCCCAAAAGAAAAGAGAAAAAAATTGTTTAAGTAACAAGGGCCAAATGTTTCCCAAATTTTGTAAAAGACACACATTTTCAGATTTTAAAAGTTCAGTGAATCCAAACCAAAATAAATAAAAACAAAACTATGCCTAGGTACATTATAATGAAAATGCTTGAAAACAGACTTCATGAGAAAAATCTTAAAAACAACTAGGGAAAAATAACATATGTTTTGAAACAGTGTTTGGGTAACAGTGTTTTGAACAGGGTAACAGTGTTTTGAAAACTGCTCAGTTTATCGTCAAAAGCAATAGAAGCCCGGTAAGAGTGTAGCAACATTTTAAAGTGCTGAGATACATAACCATGTCAATTCAGAATTCTATATCCTTTAAGAATGAAGGCAAAAGAAAGGTATTTTCAGATAAAAAATAAAAAATGTATTGTCATCAGACTTACACAGAGGAAACATTTCAGCCTGAAGGGAAGTAATACCAGATGAAAGCCTGGAATATTGGAAGGGAAATGGTAAATATCTGAGTAAATATAAAAGACTGGTTTTGCTCTTAATTTCTTCTAAATATATACGATTATTTAAAGCAACAATTACAATGTTGTCTCTGAGATTTATAACATAGGTAAATCTTGTACATATGACAAGTAAAGCATAAAATGGACCTGTTTGATTGCAAGGTATCTACATTTTATGTAACGTATTATAATACTTAATCTAAGTGTACTGAAAAAGTTAGGGATATGTATTTTAATCCTCAGGACAGCCATTAAAAACAAATAATGCAAAGAGTACAGCTAAAAACCCAATGGACAAATTTTCCCCCCACCTGAGTTGTGCTTTTTCCAATAAGATTGTGGATTTGTTTGTTTCTCCCTCTAATTCTGTCAATTTTTGCTTTGTGCATTTTGAAGCTCTGTTGTTAGGCACGTACATAGACATATATGATTATTAGACTTTCCTGATCCATTGACTCCTTTTTCATTATGAGACATACATCTTTAACTCTGGAAATACTCTTTCTTAAAGTCTATTTTATCTGCTCTTCATGTAGCCATGCCAGCTTTCTTATGCTCACTGTTTACATGATATCTTTTTTATACATTCTCTTTTAATAAACCTATAGTTGGTTAAAAACATACTTAAAACAGACAGCATTTTATCTATTCTGACAATCTAGAGATTGTCCTTTAACTGTAATGTTCAGTCTGTTAACATTTAATATAATTATTGATATGGCCAGGTTTCATTATACAATTTATTACTTATTTTATGGTTGTTCCTTCTATTTTTTGTTCCGACTTTACTTTGGATTTTAAAATGTGTTCACTCCAATAATAAATAGGGAGATTAAACCAGTAATCAAAAAAACCTCCCAACAAACCACCCAGGACCAGAAGAATACCAATACTTCTTAAACTCTTACAAAAAAATAGACTAGAGAACGCTTTCAGACTTATTTTCTGAGGCTAGCATCATCCTGATACCAAAGCCAGACAAAGACACTACAGAAGAGAAAACTACAGGCCCATATCCTTGATGAATGTAGATGCAAAATTCCTCAATAAAATACTAGCAAATAGAATTCAAAAGCACATTAAAAAGTTTATAAATCATATCTAAGTGGAATTTATCCCTGGGGTACAAGGGTAGTTCAACATATGCAAATCAATCAATATGATACATTACATTAACAAAATGAAAGGAAAAAAGCACATGATTCTCCCTATAGATGTAGAAAACCCATTTGACAAGGTTTAACACCCATTCATGATTGAAACTCTCAGCAAAATAGGTGAAGAAGGAACTTAGGTCAACATAATAAAGGCCATGTATGAAAAGCCCACAACTAACATCAGAGTCAGCATAGGAAATCTGAAAACTTTCCCTCTAAGATCCAGTTCAAGGCAAGGATGCTTGATGTTACCACTTCTATTCAACAAAGAAGTTCTAGCCAAAGAAATCAGACAAGAAAAAGAAATGAAAGGCATCCAGATCAAAAAGGAAGAAGCAAAATTTTCTTTTTGCAAATGATGTGATCATATATGTATGAAACTCAAGACTCAACAAAAAACTGTTAGAACTAATAAATGAATTTAGTAAAGCTGCAGGATACAAAGTCAACATACAAAGTCAGTCATGTTTCTATACACAATGAACTATCCAAAGTGGAAATTAAGGAAACAATCCCATTCATAATAGCACCAAAAATAATAACATACTTAGGGATAAACTTCGTCAAAGAAATGAAAGACTTGCACACTGAAAATTATCATACTGATGAAAGAAAGAAGACACAGGTATATGGAAAGACACCCTGTGTTCATGGATTGGAAAAATTAATATTGTTAAATGTCCATACTACCCAAATGAGCTAGAGGTAAATGTATTGCAAACCTGATGAAAATCCCAGTGTCATTCTTTGTAGAAATAGGAAAAAACGTACTAAAATTCATATGGAATCACAAAACACTGAAGAGCCAAAGCAATCTTGAGAAAAAAAGGAAAAATCTGGAGGTGTCACACTTCCTGATTTCAAGATATATTACAAAGCAACAGTAATCAAAACAGTATAGTAATGGCATAAAAACAGACATGTAGACCAGTGGAACAGAATGGAGAGCCCTGAGGTAAATCCCATATCTGCTGTCAACTGACCTTCAACAAAGGTGCCAAGAACACACAGTGGGGAAAAGATAGTCTCTTCAATAAATGGTGTTGGGGAAACAGGGTGTCCACATACAGAAGAATGAAATTGGACCTTTATCTAATACCATACACAAGAATGAACTAAAAATGTATTAAAGACTTATGTTGATAAGACCTGGAACCATAAAACTACTAAAAGAAAACAGGCTCCTTGGCATTGGTCTGGGCAAAGATTTTGTTCGTTATGACACCAAAAGCACAGGTGACAAAAGCAAACATAAATAAGTGGGATTTCATCAAACTAAAAAGCTTCCGCACAGCAAAGGAAACAATCAACAGAGTGAAAAGGCAACATACAGAATGGGAGTAAATATTTGCAAATAACATATCTAATGGGGGTTAATATCTAAAATACATAAGGAATTCATACAACTCAATAGCAAAATAATAATAATAATAATCCAACTAAAAAATGGGCAAAGGACTTGCATAGACATTAATCCTAAGAAGATATACGAATGGCCAACAGGTTTATTAAAAGTGCTCAACATCACTAATTATCAGTGAAGTAAAAATGAAAACAGCAATGAGATACTACCTCACATCTGCTAGAAAAAGCTGTTATCAAAAAGACAAGAGATTAAAAGTGCTGCCAGGCATGTGAAGACGGAACACTCCTACATTCTTGGTGGGAATGTAAATTGGTGCAGCTACTATGGAAAACAGTATGCAGTTTCTTCAAATAATTAAAAAGAGAACTGCCATATGATCCAGCAATCCCACTTCTGGGTACATATCTGAAAAAAAATGAAATCAAGATTTCAAAAAAATATCTGCACCCCCATGATCATCGCAACATTAGTTACAATGACCAAGACATAGAAACAAGCTAAGTGTCCATCGATGGAATGGATGAAGAAAATGTGGTATATGTATATACAATGAAATATTTTTCAGCCATAAAAAAAGAAGGAAATCCTGCCATTTGGGCCAACATGATGAAACTGGAGGGCATTGTGTTAGGTAAAATACCAGACAGAGAAAGACAGATACTGTAGGATCTCACTTACATGTGGAATCTAAAAAAAACCCCACCAAACTCACAAAAACAGTAGATTGGTTTTTGCCAGGGGTGAGGGTGTGAGGGTATGGGAAATGGGTGAAGTTGGACAAATGATAAAAAATTCCAGTTATAAGATGAATAAGTTCTGGATTCTAAAGTACAGCAAGGTGACTATAGTTAACAATACTGTATTATATACTTGAAAGTCACTGAGAGTAGAACTTAAATGTTCTTGCCACAAAAGAAAAAAAATGGAAACTGTGAAGTGAAGGATGCGTTACCAAACCTTATTGTGGCAATCATTTCACAATATATATGCATATCCAATCATCATATTGTATACCTTAACTTATACAATGTTATATATCAATTATATCTCAATAATATAGAAAAAATAATGATCTAAGTCAACGAAGAAGCAACAAAGGAAATTTTGAACTGAGTAAAATCAAAAATACAGCATATTAAAATTTGTGGCATGCAGCTAAGCAATCCTTATAGGGAACTTTATAACTTTGAATGTTTATATTAGAAAAGAAGAAAGGTTAAAAATCAAAGATTTAAGGTTCTCTCTTAAGCTGCTAGAAAAAGTAGAACAAAACAAATCCAAAGAAAAAAGAGAGATATAAAAAAGAGCAGAAGTCAAAGAAACCAAAAGCAGAAAAATAATAGAAAGAAATCAATGAAACCAAAGCTTTCCTTGAAATAATCAGTGGAGTGATCAACTCATATCTAGATTGATCTAAGAAAAAAAGAAAACATAAATCACTGGTACCAAGAATGAAAGATGATGACACTTTGCTGTACAGCAGAAACTAACACAACATTGTAAATCAACTATACTCCAATAAAAATTAATTTAAAAAATAATGAAAGATGTATCACTCTTACCAACATTAAAAAGGTAGTAAGAAAATGGTGTCAACTTTATCCCAACAATTTCGAAAACTGAAATAGGCACATTTGTTGAAAACTACAACTTACCAAAATTGACACATGCTAAAACAGCACAGAGTATTCTAGTAATGGCAACTGCAGTAAATATTGATCATTATAGGGTACGCCTTCTTCATCCAGCCTCATATTCTGAGAGCCTGCTGTGTGCTTACAGAGACAGCAAAATACTCCAATGGAGCTCGTGTTGGGAGATAAAAAAGTTGGTAAACAAATACACAAAAAGGTATAAGTGAGTACAATGAGGACATTAGCGACATGATAAAGATTGATGTGGCAGGGTGGCTAATCAGATTCAGAAGTTGGGGAACTGCTCTCTGTACCAAATGCTTAAAAGGAACCAGCCATGTGACAGTCTAGGAGACGCAAATTCCAGGCACAGGGATGTCTATTGCAAAGGCTCTGAGTCAGCACACACTGTACTGACACTTTTTTCTCCCCCATCTCTAATAAAAATGAACTTCACACACACTTAATGCTGTAGCAAGAGGAAGGCTACCTGGAAAGCTCATTCTGGTGATCTTTAGTGACTGTCGATGTCACTAATACAGACTTGGGTCCAGGAATTGTTCTTTAGGGAGATGGGACAAGTTAAGCCCTGGTCCATTGCGCTCTTTTTTTTTTTTTTTTTAAGATGCATTAGTAGTATTTTTTTATTGAAATATAGCTGATTTACAATGTTGTGTTAATTTCTGTCTTTTTTGAATATTCTCTTCTATTATGGTTTATCATAGGATATTGAATATAGTTCCCTGTGCTCTATAGTAGGACCTTGCTGTTTATGCATCCTATTAACAAAAGCTGACATCTGCTAACCCCAACCTCCCACTCCATCCCTCCCCCAACTCCCTCCCTCTTGGCAACCACAAGTCTGTTCTCTATGTCTGTGAGTCTGTTTCTGTTTTGTAGATAAGTTTACTAACACTGCAGAAATACAAAGATCATGAGCGATTACTATAAGCAACAATGTGTCACATTTTAGATTTCACACGTAAGTGATATCATATAGTATTTGTCTTTCCCTTTCTGACTTACTTCGTTTAGTATGATCATCTCTGGGTCCATCCATGTTGCTGCAAATGGCATTATTTCCTTCTTTTTTATGGCTGAGTAATATTCCATTGTAGATGTGTAACACTTCTTTATCCATTCATCTATCGATGGACATTTAGTTTGCTTGCACGTCTTGGCTGTTGTAAATAGTGCTGCTATGGATATTGGGGTGCACATAGCTTTTTTTTCGTTAATTAATTTATTTATTTTTGGCTGCCTTGGGTCTTCATTGCTGCGCACGGGCTTTCTCTAGTTGCAGCAAGTGGGGGCTGCCCTTTGTTGTGGTGTGTGGGCTTCTCATTGTGGTGGCTTCTCTTTGTTGTGGAGCACAGGCTCTAGGCATGTGGGCTTCAGTAGTTGTGGCTCGCGGGCTTAGTTGCTCTGCGGCATGTGGGATCTTCCCAGACCAGGGCTTGAACCCGTGTCCCTTGCATTGGCAGGTGGATTCTTGAACCACTGCTCCACCAGGGAAGTCCCACGTATCCTTTTTTTTTTTTTTTTTTCAAGCTTCTTCTGCTTTATTTCACCACACGAAGTTCAGCAATCAGGCAAAACAGTAACCTGTCATTCATAAAGACCAAGGAGTGCCTCTCATTCCCAAAAGGGACCAAAAAGGCTGTTTCTTTACAAATATGCATGACATTTAGCTCATTAAACAGTTTGAACAAAAGAAAACTCTGGTGGGCTAATCAAATCACAAATTCAAATTAACTTAGCTTTAAGTTTCCAAAATTGTAGTTTCTAGTGCTAATGACATCTAATTTGCCTGCAGTGGTGCACACTGACTATACTTTAAAAATCTTGCACCTAATCGAATATAAAAAAGGAACAAATAAAATTCCAAATTCACCAGCTGCAGGTATTGAACCATTTCTACTAACACACGGAAGTACCAGCTTGCACTGAAAACTATCTTGAGGAACCATTAAATCAATGGCTCTGTTATTCTGCAAGTTAATTTGGCTTCTGAGGAAAAAATTCTATGATCAAAAGTGTTTTTGTGTTTCTGTGTCACATGGGGGTGATGAGACCCATTACTTCAACATTATTATTTCTGGGAACAAACACCAGCTATATGCCATAAACACGTAACTGTGTGTAGTCTATGCAAATGTGTAAACATAGGAAGCTATCCTCTACCTTGAGGCTCATCTCCTCCACTGGCAAATATGGAGCACTCACCACGTATCCTTTTAATTATAGGTTTGTCCAGATATATGCCCAGGAGTGGGATTGCTGGATCACATGGCAACTTCACTCATGACTGTATTGATTTCCTTCAAGTAGGAAAATTTATTAAAACTAAACAGTCTTGCTGCGTGTGTGCTCAGGGTCCCTGCAGAAGAACTTCTGGGCAGGTGATGGTACCACAGGGGTGCAGACAGCATACAGATCCTCATGGTACTTCAGTGAATGCCATGTGCATCATTGCCCACATTCACCAGCTTTGTAGAAGCAGTATTCCACATATAAGTGGTATCACTTCTCTCTCTGACTTACTTCGCTTAGCATGATGATCTCTAGGTCCATCCATGTTGGTGCAAATGGCATCATTTCATTCTTTTTTATGGCTGAGTAATATTCCATTGTATGTATGTGCCACATCTTCTTTATCCATTCATCTGTTGATGGACACTTAGGTTGCTTCCATGTCTTGGCTACTGTGAGTAGTGATGCTATGATTTTTTTTTTTTTAATGTTGAATGCCCAATTCAAAATACTTCTTCTTTCTACATTTGGAACACACAGGAACCGTGGTTGGGCCTTAATTCTATGCACCAGTGAGAAGAGGACAGCTACGTGGAGATGGGGACCAGCTCACTCTGGGGAAAGCTGGCCCCATGGGGGTTGCTGTTTTGTGACAGGTCACCCCCTGCGACTGTGACTGCCCTGAGCATGTCCCTTGCAACATGTGGTCAACCCAGACCCTCTATTTCCTTCTTGCCAACTAGCTCCCTGTGAATGGCGAACTGGAGGTGTCCCATGGGGACCCATAGTCTTGGTCTGGACAACAGTTTCACAGCCGTTTGGAGTGTGGCCACACTCTGAATCCATCTAATTGGCAGGGGTGGGAGGATTGGACAGAATAACCCAGAAGATGTGCACAGTGGCCAGGAGGGTAAAGAGTGATGTGTGTGTGGGGATTTAGGTCGTGTGGAAGTCAACGGCCCTTGATTATTTTTAGACAATATAAAATAAGCAATCTTAGGTTATATGAAGAGAGCCACGCTTAATTTCATCAAGTTCAAGTTTGTTTCATATTTCCAGCAAACTAATATGATTAAGTGCTGAGAGCAGCAAATAACACATTTCTGGTAGGGGAGAGAAATTACTTTGAATAGTATTGAAAAAGGACTGATTTCTGTATAAAGGACTCATTCAACCATAGCAAGTGGTTTTTTTTTTTTTTTCCAAAATCTATTGTTTCAGTAGATAATTACCACAAAACAAGCACACTATCTTTTGTGTTGTTCTTTGTGTCTTTCTATTTAGCTTTCCATGTTTGCCAAGGGACAGAACATTAAAGAAGCATGTTAGCCATTTTAGACCCAGGAGGTGGTGACAATCAAATCTTCCAGTCACTAAAAACCTTTTAACAAAGAGTGTTTTGTAAGGGGAGATACAGTTATTGGAGGGAGAAGAGACCAAAGTAGGACCATGGTTTCTTAATGGAAACTTTAGACACAATAGCAATGGTAGTTCATAAAAGCCTGACTTTTCATTGCGTAGTTCTAATAGCCGATAGAATAATCAAGCCTGATTAAGTCTTCATTATTTATGTGCTTTATATTTTATTTTTGTTACATATTCTGAGTATTGGTTTGCACTTGGTGCATTTGCTTGTAGCTTCAGAATACTGCTGGAATCCTAGCCCTAAAATCAACAAAACTAGTGGTGAAGCACAGACACTATGGTGTCTGTGGTATCTCATTAATACCAATTACTATGGTGTTGTGGTATTTCATTATTTTAATTTGCATTTCCCTAATGACATATGATATGGGGCACCTTTCCGTATGCTTATTTGCCCTCTGGATATTTTCTTTGAGGAGGTGTCTGTTAAAGTCTGTGGCCCATTTTTAATCGGGTTGTTTTCTATTGTTGAGTTTTAAGAGTTTTTGTATGTTTTGGATGACAGAACTTTATCAGATGTATCTTTTGCAGATATTTTCTCCCAGTCCATGGCTTGTCTTCTCATTTTTTGACAGCGTCTTTTGCAGAGCAGGTTTTTAACTTTAATAGGGTTCAGCTTATCAATTATTTCTTTTATGGATCATGTCTTTGGTGTTGTATCTCAGAAGTCATCACCAAACCCAAGGTCATTTAGATTTTCTCCAGTATTATCTTCCAGGAGTTGTATAGCTTTACATTTTATATTTTTGGTCTGTGATCCACTTTGAGTTACTCTTTGAAAAGGGTGTAGGGACTGTGTCTAGATTCATTTTTTTTGCAGGTGGATGTCCAGTTGTTCCAGAGCCATTTGCTGAAAGACTATTTTCTCCATTGCTCCTTTGTCCTTTGCTCCTCTGTCAAAGATCAGTTGACTATATTTGTGGAATCTATTTCAGAATATACTTTTTAAACCCACCCTATAGCATTTCTGTCTTTCTCTCTAATGCTTTTGCAAGCTTTACTTAAGTTGTATCCAAGCCTATGCATGTGTATGTGTGTGTGTGTGTGTGTGAGAGAGTATTTGGCGAAAATGGCAATGGATGCCCACCTGGAAATCTCTGTGGGATGCTGGCTGATCCACCTGAGCCTGTTCAGAATGGTCCCAGTGCAAGTGAACAGGATATGGCCATGACCTCACATCTTCCTGGGACGTGCTTGCTCTGTGTCCCTGTGGATAAGTGGGAAGAGAGTGGTATAAATACACGGCGTTACATAGGCAGGGTCTTTACCATTCAGACATGCACCTGCTTAGTTTCCCACCTGCCAAAACGTGTTGGGGGCTGTTGCCTGTCCTGCCTGGAGCCAGACTCAGGTGCTGAGCAACACAGGTGGACAAGCTTTACCCCTGGTTTTGAGGAGGCCACAGTCCAGGGGGAAGTCAGGCATGCGTGACGGGGCAGCCACAGCAGGTGCAAATGTCCTGAGGTGTGCGAGAGGTGGATGTTTATGTTTGGTGGGGATGGGACATTGCACTGGGGTCTTGAAGGGTGGATAGGATTCTGCTAGATGCAGGACAGGATGACGCAGGTAGAGGGGACCCCGTGGTGGTGTTGGAGGCTGAGGTGTGTGAGGCCAGCAGGGGGGGGTGAGATGAGATAGGAAGAATTGCCCCCCGCCCCCCGAGGAGCCGGGTGGCTGCTGCAGGCATCATTTGGGTTTGATCCTACATACAGTTTTAAGGAGGGAGTGACACCGAATAAAGCCAAGCTGCTTTCCGAGGCCAGGAGCGCCATGCAGGGCCTCTGGCCGCAGGGGCCTCCCTGTCCTCTTGTAGTGGCGACAAAGCCAGGCAGCTCCCACCCTCTCCTGTCCTCTGCTTGGAATATTCTCCTACTCCTTGTCATCATTCAAGGCAAATGTCCACCTCCTCAGAGAGGTCTTTCTTGACCCTCCTGTTTAACTGCTCACGTGAGCCCTCCATCCTCCGCCCACAAAAGCATGTATCTGTCTTAAATAAGATGGGTCACCACCTAAAATTACCCAGGTGTTTCTTCCTGTTGTCCCCTCACCAGGAGGTGAGCTTGTGAGTCGAGGGAAGGAATTTGTTTTCTTTGAGGCTCTCTCCACTCATGGGGGACAGTGCCTGGCGCTTAGTCGGTATTTAGGGAAGTTTTGAGTAAATAAGTGGTCCCAGTGCACCTGGGAGCGCTGTGGAAACTGACTCAGGGAAGGGAGAAAGGGAGGCCAGACCGTGAGGTGAGAGACCTTTAAAGTAATCCAGGCAGGGATGCTCTGGGCCTGAGACTCGGCAGCAGTAGAAGAGAGGGAGACACCGTTCTGAGAGACTCAGGAAAAGACCCGAAGTCCTTCAGGAGCAGTGCGGTGAAGGAAGTGTGCCAGCGGGAGGGGTCCCAGCACCTGGGACGCACCCAGCATCCAAAGATATGGGGAAGGGACAGTTCGGAGGGGACTGTAGGTTCAGGTGATGATTTGGGACGTGTGTCTTCAGGAGACGCGCAGGGGAAGTCACTTGGTGATTGTCCCTGGAGCTCCGAGGTGGGGAGAGGGTGTGGTCACAGTGGGCAGTCTGAGAACTATCCACATGTAGGGAATGGCTGGGAAGAGAGGAGTGGGTAAGACGCAAAAGGGGAAGAGGACAGAGGAACCCAGAAGAACATCAGCAGAGGAAGGAGAGCCGCTGGGGTAGAAAGCGGAGCTTCCTTCCAGGACTGTGGGGCTGTGGGAAGGTGGGGAGGAGGCAGGTGCTGCCTGGATTCAGGGGAAGCCGGGGAGGGAGCCGAGGTTTTAGAGACTCAGAGAGGCCGTGGTCAAAGGAGGCTCTTAATTTTGCTCTGAAGACACGATCTCGGTTTTGGCCGAGGGACCAGTTGGCCAAAGTGGGGTGGTGGACCATGGAACTAATGCTGGCAGAGGAAGAAGAAATGATGTGATGTTTGTTGGCGGGGGTGCATCCCGAGGACAGGGGCGTCATCTGCTCCAGGGTTGAGGCTGTCACCTGCTTAGCCTGCCTGTCGTCACCTCTGCTTGTTAGGGGAGCCCCTGCTGGGCCTGCATCCTGTATTACCTACCGGTGCCTCTTTCTAATTCTTACACCCCCCATCTCCTGTCCTATCTGTGGGTCGTGGGTGGGATGGACCCCTGTTCTGTTCCTCTGCCAGAGTCCCAGGCTCTGCTGAGAACACAGGAAGCATTGGCAGAGGTGAGGGGTTGCCCGTGGCGTGCCGATGCCAGTGAGTGGCAACTTTCCTGCATGCCTGAGTGTGAAATTTTAAAGGAAGAAGTTTTTCTGCCAGTACTTTAAACATAAAAAAGATTATATTTGAAAAGATACATGTGCTATTCACAACAGCCAAGACATGAAAGCAACCTAAGTGTCCACTGAAAGATTAATGGATAAAGAAGATGTGGTACATACATACAATGGATTATTACTCAGCCATGAAAAAAGAATGAAATAATGCCATTTCCAACAACATGGATGGACCTAGAGATTGTCATGCTGAGTGAAGTAAACCAGACAGAGAAAGACAAATATCATATGATATCACTTATATGTGGAATCTAAAAAAAAATGATAGGAATTAACTTTTTTACAAAACAGAATTAGACCCACAGACATAGAAAACAAACTTGTGGTTACCATAGGGGAAAGGGGGAGAGAGATAAATTAGGAGTTTGGGACTAACAGATACACATGGCTATATATCTGGTCGGCCAAAAGGTTCATTTGGGTTTTTACGAAAGATGTTACAGAAAACCCGAACGAACTTTTTGGCCAACCCAATATAAAATAGATAATCAACAAGGACCTATTGTATAGCACAGAGAACTATACTCAATATTTTGTAATAACCTATAAGGGAAAAGAATGAAAAATAATATATATATGTACATATGTATAACTGAATCACTGTGCTGTACAACTGAAACTAACATGACATTGTAAATCAAGTATACTCTAATAAAATTAAAAATTACAAAAAGAAAAGCAAGCCAGAAAAAAATAAAATTAAAATAAAAACAAAAAGACTGTAAACCTACAGAGAACTATCTCTGCACAGATTTCTGGCTAATGCAATTTTAGAAGAAAAATTAACCCTTCATAAACGTCTGTTGAAGTCGTATAAGCATCTTTGGTACACATTGGGAAATAGGAAGGAAAATCAGACTTGAGGATTCCATGTTAAAAATCTCTATTTAAAAACCAAAAGCACATAATCAGTATTCTGTTTTAGGGCATTTTGTTCTAACTGAGGTAGAAAGAAAGTGCTGGAATAGCAACTTTTGTTTTTTCTCATAACTTTCCATGAAGCATGCCCAGTGTTTTTCTTTCTGGAATTACCAAAGATGGTGATGATAGAAATTGTTTTCCCTGGCAGCTTGCCCGCTCCCACCTGTGAAGAGGGCTTTAATTTTAGCTGATGGAATATAAACAACCAAAGGGAGTCATTTAGTTGATCTGAGGCATCAGAGTTTGGGTGGAGTCTTTTCAGCCTTTCTTTCTTTTTTTTTTTTTTCTTAAGGTTTTGTTTAAATTTATTTTTTGAACTGGTAATACTTTTACATGTTTCAAAATTCCAAAAATATCAAAAGATATAGAGTGAAAATTATTCCTCATCCTTTTCCCCCTCACTTCTCCTCCCCAAGAGCAAGTAGTATAGTAATATGTATGGTCACTCTGTACCCTTCAGATATAGTGTGTGTGTGTGTGTGTGTGTGTGTGTGTGTGTGTGTGTGTGTCTGTGCGTAAGCAATGGCTTCTTCTTTATACACAAATGGAAACATACCATGCAAACTGTTTTATACCTTTTCACTTAACAATGTATCTTGGTGCTCTTTTCCACAGGAGTTCATAAGTACAGTCCCCATTTTAAGGGCTGTGTAAAAGCCAACCAGTCTACCATAAATCACTTAGCCAGTTCCATGTGGTGGACCCTGAGGCAGGCTGTTTCCAAATGTTCGCTTTTGAGATCTCAGCCTTTCTTAGTAGCCTAAGAATAAAGCAGAATCCCAAAACATTGGATGGATACCGGAATTTCCATGGCCAAAAATACGGTGACCTTAGTCATCTCATGGTAGCAAATAACTGATAAAAATTCCCCACACCTTGGGCATAGGTCTATAATGTATGGCTTGTATAGTTCCTAGAAGGACTCATTTTTTTTTAATTTTAGGGGTGAAAGGGTTACATATCAGTTCAATTAGAATTTGTGCCAACCGTCTGCCCAGATAACACCCAGCCAGGATACTGCTTTCATCAAGTATGATGTTCGCTCACACAGAATCAATGCTACTTTATTTAGAGTGACCAAAATTAAATGGTGGCATATCCTCTGACAGCAAGATAAACTTTTGAAATTAAGACTGTACAGGGAAATCTAAGATTCAGAGTCCCCACATTTTATGTCATTGGTGACAGGGTGGATGTACTCTTTATGGTGGGATTTAGGGGCCCCTGTAAAATCGGGATATGATGTCACCATCTCCTTGAACCCCCTTCCCAAATTCCCAGAAGGAAAGTCACACGTTAGTACTAATACCTGAGCCCTGGTTCCCCAAGGGCTCTCTCACCTGGGGAGGGGTCTAGAGGGCAGGTGTTTAGACACCCCTGGAGGACAGATCAGCTGAAGAGACTGGAGCTGAGGGCTGTGTCTCCGGGTGCATTGGAAGGGAAGCATCCTTGAGAAAAGCACGGCTAAATAAATGAGTAAACAAGCAGAAACAAGCAAATCCCAACGGAAACATGTCCTTGGGGTGTCGACTGAAAAGTAGCACACAACCTAAAATTTGAGAATTATGTTATATTTGGCAGACAAAACTAAGGACTTAAACCCAGGGCGCAGCCTCTCAGATTGCTCTGAGGGACTGCTCCAAAGAGGTAAGGGGGGAGCCAGGATATATAGGAATTTTTGCAACAAAGACCAGGTAGTGGGAACATCAAAAGATTACTGTTAATTAAAGAAAACCAGACATCTCAGGTTAAGGAATTTAACGCTTTTCTATGTATGGGAAGATGCAAGAGTCTGGGCTCCCTGAAATCATCCCTTTGTTCTGCACCTCAGCCATCTGGGGCCAGTGTCCTGTGCTTTCTCATCCTGAGGCTCCTCAGGGTGCACCATTGGTGGGGGGGGCTGCAGTGGCTGACGGCTGGATTGAGGGCATCCTGTTTCCATCCTGAGTTCCCTCAGGGCTCACCGTCAGGGCAGCTGTAACGTGATAGCTTGATGGCTGCAACATCCTTTGTGTACTGATATGGCATCGACATGTCTTCACTCTCAGGGGCCAGCCACGGCCAGCTCTGGGACTCGCTCATTCCTCGAGTGACGCTCTTTGACCTAAAGCCCCAGACTTGGAACTCTGCTTCCTCCTTGGATGCTACCTCCCCTTCCTCCCCTTAAAGGCACTGGCCGTGGCCAGCATCATTGCTATCTGTCTGGGTTCTTGCACAGTCTCTGTAGGTGCCCAGAACAGAGCTGGGCTCCCCATCACCTGGCCAGCAGGTTGGAGCCACCCCAGGTGCCAGCCTGGTCCACACCGACCCGCAGGTCTGCTCCACGGAAGATTTCACAGCAGAGGTTCCCTCTCCCCAGAGCTCACTCTCCACTCCCATCCAGTTACCTCGGCTGCTTCTGCCAGAGGATTTTACTTTTATTTTCATCGAAATCTATTTGACATATAATATTGTGCACATTTAAGGTGCCCCACGTGCCAATTTGATACATTTATACACTGTAATCTGATTGTAGCCCCAGTCAGCACTTCCGTCCCATCACATAATTATCATTTCTCTTTTTCTTGTGGGAATAAGCAAGATCTAGTGTCTTAACAAGTTTGATGATTATCGTACAACATTGTTGTCTATGATCGCTGCACTGGGTACTAGGTCTCCAGGGCTTATTCATCTACGCTCTGCAAGTTTGTTCCCTGAAACTACCTCTTTCCTGTCTCCTCACCTCTCAGCCCCTGGTAACTACCATTTTACTGTTTTCACAAGTCTGGCTTTTTTAGATTCCTTATATTCTCTGTCTGATTTATGTCACCTAGCATAATGCCCTCAAGGTCCACCCGTGTTGTCACAAGTGGCATCCAGACGGCCAACAGACACATGAAAAGATGCTCCACGTCAGTCATCATCAGGGAAATGCAAATCAAAACCGCAATGAGTTATCACCTCACACCTGTCAGAATGGCTTTTATCAAAAAGACAGGAAATAACAAATGTTGGCCAGGATGTGGAGAAAAGGGAACCCTCCTGCACTGTTGGTGGGAATGTAAATTGGTGCAGCCACTATGGAAAACAATATGGAGATTACTCAAAATATTAAAAATAGAGCTACCATATGACCCAGCAGTTCCACTTCTGGGTATATTCCCAAAGGAAATGAAATCAGTATCTTTTTTTTTTTTTAACATCTTTATTGGAGTATAACTGCTTTACAATGGTGTGTTAGTTTCTGCTTTATAACAAAGTGAATCAATTATACATATACATATGTTCCCATATCTCTTTCCTGTTGCATCTCCCTCCCTCCCACCCTCCCTATCCCACCCCTCTAGGTGGTCACAAAGCACCGAGCTGATCTCCGTGTGCTATGCGGTTGCTTCCCACTAGCTATCTATTTTACGTTTGGTAGTGTATATATGTCCATGCCACTCTCTCACTTCATCCCAGCTTACCCTTCCCCCTCCCCATATCCTCAAGTCCATTCTCTAGTAGGTCTGTGTCTTTATTCCCGTCTTATCACTAGGTTCTTCATGACCTTTTTTTTTTTTTTTCCTTAGATTCCATATATATGTTAGCATACTGTATTTGTGTTTCTCTTTCTGACTTACTTCACTCTGTATGACAGACTCTAACTCCATCCACCTCACTACAAATATATTTGGCCTCGCATGTTAATTGCAGGCAGGACATGGGACTGGAGGCATTTGCAAATTTTGAACAGAGCGTGGCCGGCTTTCCGTGTGGAAGGGTCTGGGGTGGGCGCAGAGAGGCCAGGGAGGGACTGTCACACTTGTCCAGGTGAGAGATGAGCGTGGCTTCAAGCGAGTGGTGACAGGGACCCGGAGAAAGAGCCGCCTGTTGAAGGGGTGTGGGCTCCTCCAGAACGCCTGGGGCATCCGGCCCTGAACCGCTAGAAACAGGGAGTGACCGTTACCCTGAGGTGGAGGAGCCTGGGGGAGGAGCGGGTCTGGGGAGAGAAGCAAGGGGTTGGTTTGGGACATGCGGAGATGCCCATGTCCAGGTGCTGTTGTCCACAAGCATTTAGGTGTGTGGCCCTGGAGCTCAGGGGAGAAATTCAGGCCGAGCTGTGAATCTGGGAGTCTCTGCACAAAGGTGGCATTAAAGGCATTGAATCTGGAAGGAATCACCTTGAAAATTCTCTGGGATAAAAGGAAGTGGCCCAATGACTGCCCCTGGGGCTGGCTCAGGTCCCAGGAGCCCGAGGAAGAATGTGCAGGCAAAAGGCCCCCTAAGTGAGCCCCCAGCCCCTCGCCTGTCCCCCTGCTGCTCCATCTCACCCTTGTCACACCCCCTGCCGCTGCACACCACCCCGGGCTGCCCGCCCAGCCCATCTGGCTCTCCCATGCTGCGCTGCTCTGGGTGCCCCGTTCTCCCCAGGTCCGGCGCCCCCCTGCAGGATGGCGTTCTACACCCTTACCCTGCCCGAGCTCGGCAGCCTCTGACCCTCCCGCTCACTTCCGGCGCCACGTCGCTGCGCCCCTCAGCTTGCCCCCAACTCTCCAGCGGCCTTCCAGAATCTTCCATTCTAAAGCAGCCCCATGAAAGTGAGACCGTCTTAGGGTTGTATTTTCCTTTCTTCCCCGACGTTCTTCTTGGGCAGTCCCATTCGTGCTTAGCTTCGGTGCCACTGCCATGCGAGTGTCTCGGTGGGATACCTCCAGCCTGCTCACCAGAAAGCTCCACAGGCGTGGCCAAAACCAGAAGCCTTGTCTTCCCCCTAAACTGGTTCTCCAGGGGTGTCCCATGTGGCAAGGAGCAGCACACTGTCCACGAGACGTCTGGTCATCACCCACGTCCCTTCCACTAAAACCAGCCCCGAGGTCCTGTCTGTCTCGCTCACCTCTTATTCTCAGTGCCAAGTCAGTATCTGCCACATAATAGGCACTTAGAAAGTCACCCAATGAGTGTACCTGTCCTAAGGGAGAAACAGATACTGGTTTCATCATATGGATGCTTTTGGTAACAGCATTGACTCAGTTAATGGATATTTAGTGAGCACCCAAAATATGCCAAGGACATTTCCCAGTGCAGATGAGACAGCAGCAAATCAAGCAAACAGTCCACCTTCAAGGCAGAGTGTTATGCGGGAGACCATGGGCCAGTATGTGTCCCCCACTCTCCCCTTGTGTAAGCAGGTGGCACAGAGAAGTGTCAGACAGCAGTCAGCTCTGCGGCCTTCAGCAGGTGGCTCAGCCCCTCCGAGCTCACTTCCCTTTTCTGGACAGTGAGAGGTGGTTTTGATCATTAAACAAGACAATGGGGTTGCGTAGGAAACCCTCGGCACGGCATCTTCCTCTCAGCACGTAAGCTGGGAATCATCATCGTTCTCTCTTTCACTTATCAAGGTGAGTCAGGTGGAGTTGGTCTTGAAAACATCATGAAACTTCTGGTCCTCTGCTTTCCCATGTGTAAAATAAAAGAGTTGGAATTCCAGCTCTAAGATTTTGTGTTCTTTGATGTTATTCAACTTGATTCCTGTTTCTTTAGCGAACAGATATATATCACTTTCTAGCAGCATTTCTAGCAGCTGGGGATATTTCTGAGCACATATTTAATGCTTACGTGATGCCTTATGGTGCCCTGTGGGGTGGGCGCTACTGTTGTTCCATTTAAAAGCGGAAAGGGAGGCACAGAGACGTTGGTATCTGAGTAGGCGTGTGCAGCTGGCTTAGATTTTGTGCTGCTCACAGCTCCCAGGGCGGCCACATTTTTCTGCAGGGTGGTATTGTCAGCGCATGTGACCTCCGGAAACCTAACTAGGAAGGCAGAGCTTGACTACGTTCTCCGAGGACCCCGCCATTCCCTGTAAGAGCTGAAACCAAGACTTGGGTCCAGCCAGGTCTGGTTCTGGGGGTGACCTCCAGCTGTCCAGGGACCCACTGCCTAGTCTGCCATTGACTCGGAGGGTGATGAGGAGGATAAGAAGGTGAAAGATCTTAGTAGAAGCTGCCCACCAGTGAGGACAGCATCCTCTGTACTTTTCATGATATGACTCACTTAATCTTCCCAGTCACCAAGAGAGACAGTAACTATTTTCATCCCTGTTTCACCAGTGGAGAAATTGAGGCACAGAGAGGTCAAGCAACTTATCCAATATTGCACAGCTCATAGTGGAAGCGAAACTCTAACCTGGCTTTCTGCCTCCAGGGTCCAAGCACGACCACCGTGCTACGCTCTCATCTTGCTGATGTATTTTTCTAGGCTGTTCTTGTTCATAATCCTTGTGGTCCTCCTCTTAAAAGTACAAGTGTATTTAAAGGAAAATTATATGGAATAATCACCATGTAAAAGGAATAGTTGAAAATGTAGGTTTACATTTTAATCCAGAGCAACCTCATTATACTCTAAAGTTGGCATCCTGGTGTCCCTGGAGAATGAGAACATGATAAAGAAATAACTGCCTTAGATGACTAAGGATTTATCCCTTAAAGTACAAGTCTCTTTTTTTGTAGAAGTTATTTAAGCAGTACAGAGGGAAATCTTTCTAGACCGCATCACCAATTTTTCTGAATTCTCAGATCTGACACTGACTCTTCCCAGGAAACTCTGGGTTTATTGTTTTGTGGAGGTAAAATCAGATGACTTCAGGGACAGAGCTTAGGCAGGAGCCTGGCAGGGGCGGCAGGGCAGGAGCCTCCTGCAGCTGACCATAGACGTGAGCTGGCAGCCCAGTTCTTCATGGTTCTGGTCTGGGTTCTGAAGAGGTGAGATTCCCAGCAGGCCAGATACTTGCCGTGTGAGATGCTTCGGGGACGAAAGGACACATCAGTCACAGTTTTTCACACCTCATTCTGTGTGTGATATTATTGAATTTTGTTTTACGATAATATAGGTGGCTGCAGATTTGTAAAATAGTTGTCATTTGTGCTGTAAGCTCGTTTAATCACTTTGGGGGAAATGAAGAGCATATAAAAAATTAAGCCCAGGTTGATTTAAAATAAAAGTGTGAAAAAGTAAGCCAGGAAACTACATTAAAATAATAGGGACTTTTAGATTTTGAAATCAAGAAGCCCTTTCTTAGTATGACACAGGGTTAGAAACAAAAAAAAAAAAAAGAAGGGGGCACCTGACAGATTGAATTAGATAAACTTTCACATTCCAAAAAAAGTAAAAAAAGCAGAAAATTTAAAGGCCATAAGAAACTAGGGAAAATATTCACAACATGTTTGTAATTCACGTACATATTGATATTATTCAGAAAAGGCTAACACCACAGTAGACAGAAAAAGCTTAATGGATAGAGCTACAAATTCTTTCTCTCACACAGACACAAGTAAACATTAAAAAATCATTTTAATCATTAAGAAATGCTAATCCTAGCATTTAAAGAATGTCAATTTAAAAAGTTATTAGGCATTAGAGAAATGCAAATCAAAACTACAATGAGGTATCACCTCACACCTGTCAGAATGGCCATCATCAAAAAATCTACAAACAGTAAATGCTGGAGAGGGTGTGAAGAAAAGGGAACCCTCTTGCACTGTTGGTGGGAATGTAAATTGATACAGCCACTATGGAGAACAGTATGGAGGTTCCTTAAAAAACTAAAAATAGAACTACCATATGACCCAGCAATCCCACTACCGGGCATATACCCTGAGAAAACCATAATTCAGAAAGAGTCATGTACCAAAATATTCATTGCAGCTCTGTTTACAATAGCCAGGACATGGAAGCAACCTAGGTGTCCATCATCGGATGAATGGATAAAGAAGATGTGGCACATATATACAATGGAATATTACTCAGCCATAAAAAGAAATGAAATTGAGTTATTTGTAGTGAGGTGGATGGACCTAGAGTCTGTCATACAGAGTGAAGTAAGTCAGAAAGAGAAAAACAAATACCGTATGCTAACACATATATATGGAATCTAAAAAAAAAAAAGGTTCTGATGAACCTAGGGGCATGACAGGAATAAAGATGCAGACGTAGAGAATGGACTTGAGGACACGGGGAGGGGGAAGGGTAAGCTGGGACGAAGTGAGAGAGTGGCATGGACATATATACACTACCAAATGTAAAATAGATAGCTAGTGGGAAGCAGCCGCATAGCACAGGGAGATCAGCTCGGTGCTTTGTGACCACCTAGAGGGGTGGGATAGGGAGAGTGGGAGGGAGACGCAAGAGGGAGGAGATATGGGGATATATGTATACATATAGCTGATTCACTTTGTTATACAGCAGAAACTACCACAACATTGTAAAGCAATTATACTCCTATAAAGATGTTTAAAAAAATAATAAAAATAAATAAATAAATAATAAATAAATAAATAAATAAATAATAAAAAGTTATTAGGACACTTTTCATTGACTCTGATAAAAAAACCGGAACGGTTGTCTCTGCTCTGTTGTTGAATGCAGTTAGGAGGGTGTTGATGAGGGTTTAAACTAATACAGCCTCTCTGAAGGTCTGTTGGGCAACATGTCTCATGTTTTTGGTTTAAATTTTATTTTATTGTCGTAAGAACACTTAGCATGAGGCCCACCCTCTTAAATCTTTAAGTGTACGATACACTGTTGTTGACCCTGGGTGCAAGGTTGTATGGCAGACCCCCGAGCTCACCCACCTTGCTTGACTGGAACGCCTATTGGTTAGTGGCTCCCCAACCCCCACTCCCAGCCCCTGGCAACCACCATTCTACTCTTTGTTTCGATAAATGCAAATCAAAACTACAATGAGGTATCACCTCACACCAGCCAGAATGGGCATCATCAAAAAATCTACAGGTTGGTAGATTTTTGTTTCGATAAATTCACCTATTTTATTAGATCCCTATGTAAATAGAATCACACAGTGTTTGTCTTTCTGTGTCTGACTTATTTCACTTAGCACCACGTCTTCAAGTTTCATCCGCCTTGTGGTATATTGAAGAATGTCCTTCTTTTTTCATGGCTGAATGGTCTTCCGTTGTGGGAATGTACCACACTTTCTTTACCTGTTCTTCTGTCGATGGACATTTAGGTTATTTCCACATGCTGGCTATTGTGAATAATGCTGCAGTGAACATGGGAGCACGGATATCACTTCGAGATCCTGATTTCAATTCGTTTAAAAATGCTTTGCTTGTGAGTCAGTGATCTTATGGAGCTGTATCAGAAGGGAACAAAGTGGAAACAGATAAATATGTAAGGATCCTCTTTGCAAATGTATTTGAAAGAGCAATGAATTGGAAATAACAGAAATGCCAAACCTTGAGGACAGGTAAATATGGGTGGTCCATGCAGGGGTGGGCCCTCCCTGGGTGGTCCATGCAGGGGTGGGCCCTCCCCATCCTCAGGACTTTGGAGAGATCCACACCCAACAATGGACAGCATCACAGGAGAAAAAAGCAGTTGTCATCAAGAGAGCATGTCCTCATTTTTGTAAATATTCACATATATAGATACACAGAAAACAGACTGAGGGGACACACATCAAGCTGAACAGAGGTTATCTTTTGGGGCTAGAGGTGAGGTAGGAGTTTCACTTAGTACTTTATATGCCCCTTTATTATTTGAACTATTTTTAGTGTGCATATATGACTTTCATTTGTCAGAGTAAAAGCAATAGAGTATTTTCATTTTGCACAAAACAGAAATGAGAATACAGGGCCAGGGCTGTGTTGTGCTTACAGGCTCTCATATTTGTAAATTCCTTCCATAACATGCTCCATTTATATAAAATGCCTGCTTCATTCTTTCTTGTATTCGACAAACATTTGATTCCTAAAGCGCAAAAGCACCAGGCTAGGAATTGTGGAAATTCAGAGACTAATAAATCATGCCCTTTACTGTGCAGAACTCAGAGGCAAACAGGGTAGCTGGGCATGGCAGCAGTGAGCGAAAACCAAGGGAGGGGGAGCTAAGGATTGTCCTCTGAGTAATGTTCCCCTCCTGCATCTGGGCAGGAAGAGGGGCTGACTGACTGCCACCCAGGGGACTTCTGGGGTCTTCTCTGAGAAGTAGCAGTAAAGAGTGAGGGAGATTTCAGCAGGGGCAGAAGATTGGTAGAAGCGTTGGGAAAGGAAGGGCATTCCAGGCTGAAAGAACAGCTTGAGAAAAGGCAAGGAAGCAGGGACCCAGTAGAGCACAGTCAAGCCCACATGAGCCATCCCTTCAATGGGGCTGAAAGAAATGCCCCTGGTTTTCCTTCTTTCACTTTTGTGTGCCTGGTGCCTAGCATGGAGCTTGGTACCAAGTACCCATGTGCTTGGAAGGATGGATGGATGGATGGATGGATGAATGGACAAATGGATGGATGGAGGAATGCATGGAAGAAAGAATGAACTAAAGAACAAATGAACACATAGGTCGATGCAAAGTGCTGAAAACCATACTAATTTTATTTCATAACATAGACCCTCAAATCTAGTGATGTGTCTCCTGTAGCTAAACACTTGAAACCTAGAGGAATATGTCCACTTCCTCCAAGAATAATGTGAAAATGTGTATGCATGTAGATGAGAACTATAAAGGAGTGTGGAAAATAAACACACATACACACACACACACACACCGTCATTCAGTCACTTTTGATTATGTTCCTACCAAGTGCTTCGCCCTGAGCAAGGTGCAGAAGCCAAGGTGGGGACAGGGGCCCTGGGTTTCATGGTGAGAGTCCTACTCAATCTCTTTACATCAGAACTTCCCTTCCCTCTTAAACAATTTTCTGAGTCTAGTCACATTACACGTGACCAACACAATGAGATTCAGAGACCAAAGCAGCCACAGTGGAACGGATGCTTTCTAAAAAAACCAAGAAATCCAGGGCTCTGATTCTGCCATCGGGGAACACTTCCTGGCTACTGGTCACCAGAGGGGATGCAGGGTAAAATTAGCCCTGCCCAACTAAAAGTGGCCACGGCATGTCCTGGATCTAAGAAGGAAAACAGTGGTAGGTACAAGTTCTAGAAAGTGAGCAGGACTAGATTTCAAGTGCTTCTCAAAGAATGTGCTAAAGATAGGCCTTGGGCCTTAACACTGTTTTCTAAAGCAAAGCATAAGTTGGTTTCTGATGTATCCAGCAGGTGGATACTGTACCACATGGAACAATGAGGACTCCTTGGGCTTTCATTGCTTATGGGATCATAGGAATGGACATTTCTACTCAAAACTGAAGGAGTTATTTCTTCCAGACCTGAGGAAAATGGTTTAAACCAATGTCAAATCTCCACTCCGCCCACTTGTTAGCTGTCTGACGTGGGGCAAGTAATCTTCTACAAACTTTAATTTCTTCCTTTGTAAAACGGAGGTAGTGAAATTACCTCTCTGAGGTAGTCGTATGAGATACTGTTGGCACCCCTAGTAAATGTTTAATAAATCTCCGTTGCTGCCAATGTTAACAATATTTTCTAGAAGTCTGTACATACATCTACCAGAACACTTTTGTTTAAACACCTTAAACTAACAAAAGCTGCAGAAAAAAACTTTTGCCCATTAGATCTTGTCTTGATTGGAGTCTCAGACTTTGCCAAAACACTTTGCAAAGACGTTACCTTAATTGATCAGGAGTAGCCGTGTGCCGGGAAAACACATCGTCTCCAGCCATTGTTTGTCGAGTGGCTGTGATTATCTCTGGGAAAAGGACAGCCAGGGGCAAAGCTGGGCCATCTTGGCAAAGGCTTGAGGGTCTTGATGCTTCTCCAAATCTTGTAACAAGGAGTGAGCCAGAACTTTCTTTCAACGGGTAAAATTGCTTTTCCAAGCTGGTGAGCCAGAATTGCTTTCCTGATCCATTTGTTTTTTTAATTCTCTCCCACTTGATGTTGGCACTCGGCAGAATCCGGAGGACGTCATTATTATACAGACGTCAGTGGGAGCTTAGCGGGCGCTGATCAACCAGCGTGAACTCACAGAGGAAACCACGTCCCCAAGTCAGCCCCAAATTACAGCTCTTGGCAGTGTTTCCAGCCAAAAGAAGATCACGTAATGTTATAGAATTCTCTCTCCTTCATTCGATGGTGGACATCAGTGTGAGGTCAGGAACTTTATCTGTCTTTGAATCCACTGTCATTCCTGTCACAGCATAAGGAATCAACAGTGGCTTGTTGGTTAATGGAAAGAGCAAGTGAACAAATGATGAAGTCTCTCACCATCTTTTAAGACGAGATTGAGAAACGTGTACAAGAAAATAACACAGGCAGGCAGATCCATAGCATTTGAGCATCATGACGAATGAATGGATGGATGTCACCCCTGAACGAAGAAACCCGGGTACCAGAGCCAAGGCTCTCTGCCTTTCAACTTCATCATCCGCAGCTGGACAAAAGGAGAAGATGGGATTATGACAGGTGGAGATAAGAGCAGGCGGCCCACCCCTGACCAGGGTCCCCCCCGAGCAGGGTATCCCAAGAGCCCAGCCACACCCGCCCCGGGCACCCAGGCCCCAGTGAGAACCAAGGACCAGAGTAGTGCGCAGATACTAACAGAAAAGTGGAAAGCTTTGACAACCATTTATTTCAAAAAGTCCTGGTGGCTTTAATCCCGAACTCAGTGCGAGGTAACCACGTGACAAGGATTCTTAACATTGGGAAACAGTGTTTGAATCTGATTTTCCTCCAGTCTTACATGTTCCTTACCTCAGAGGTTGCAGTCAAGAAATGTATTGGAAACTCAAAAAAGGAAAAGAACAGAAAGAAAAAGACATATGGGAAAGATAAAGGAGGTCTACAAAGTTTAATGTGTCATAGCCAAAACCACAGTCTTAATATTCCACCAAAGAAAGAGGGGGTGAATTGAATGAACTGTGGCTGCAGGAACTGGGCAGCCTTTAAAAGATATGGGAAAACGTGGCTGATGGAACGAGCTAGTCTAGCTCTCTCTTCTCAAAACCCCATTAAAATGAATAAAAAGCATTAGTCCACGACGGCAAAGAGATGGGGAGAAGGAACAAGGACAGTTGTCAGTAGACACTTGGAACTAGAATGAGTTGATGGTGCTAAATTCCTGGCAAAGCAGAAGAAGTTGAGAGGTGCAGGCCGGGTGGAGAGGCCATCAGAAGGGGCCCGGCCTCCGTGAGACTCAGGACGCTGGGATGCGAGTCCTCTGCACAGCAGTGGGCAGGAGAGCTGCTGACCAAGGACAGGCTGTCTGGCTGTGAAACAGCAAGGCCTCCAGGCGCCACCCTGCCATGGACAGCCACAGGTCTGCCCATGAACTCCAGACAAGAAAGAAGGAGAGAGGCTGACTCTAGGACGTCAGGGAGCGGTGAAGCCCAGTGCTACGTGAGAGCCCAGCCCTTCCCACTGGACCCTACTCTGCAAGGCCAGCTGCCACCTGCAGGCAGGAGGTCGGAAGAGAGGATCCTACCAATATGGATATTTGGGGATCCCCCAGTGAGCTCACCAGATTTCTTCCCAGGTACCCACACGGAATCCCATGAGTGTCCACAGACCCTGTCCACAGAAACACACTTAATTAGGATCAGTTAGCCAAGTATCACCAGAAATTGAGGCAAGGTCAGGATGTGACAGACAAGAGGCCAAGACAAAGAGAGAAAAAAGGAACTTCGAGAAAAAGTGTGTATAACAAAAGAAAATGAAAATAAAGACACTTTCTATTGAATTATAGTTGATTTACAATGTTGTGTTAGTTTCAGGTATACAGCAAAGTGATTCAGTTATATATATATATTTTCCAGATTCTTTTCCCATATAAGTTATTACAAAATATTGAATATAGTTCCCTTGTTGTTTATCTATTTTATGTATAATAGTGTGTGTATGTTACTCCCAGATTCCTAATTTATCCCTCCCCACCACCTTTCCCCTTTGGTAATGGTAAGTTTCTTTTCTATGTCTGTGAGTCTATTTCTGTTTCATAAATAAGTTCATTTGTATCATTTTCTTAGATTCCACATATAAGCAATATCATATGATATTTGTCTTTTTCTAACTTACTTCACTTAGTATGACAATCTCTAGGTCCATCCATGCTGCTGCAAATGGCATTATTTCATTCTTTTTTATGGCTGAGTAGAAAGACATATTTTTAAAGATATAAATTAACAGCCTCAGAGAGAAAAGAGAAGAGATTGTATCCAGGAAACATACATGAAACTATTTCAAAAAGATATAACAAGAAAGAGCACTTGGAAATTAAAAATATAGTAACCGAAAATTTAAAAGCCAGAAGAGTTGGATAATGAAATAAAGGGCATTTCTAAGAGAGGTGGGGGGAAATGTTAATTAGTCAAGAATATTCAAATATGACACAAATGAACCTATCTATGAAACAGAAACAGACTCAAAGACATAGAGAACAGACTTGTGGTAGCCAAGGGGATAGGCAGGAAGAGGGATGGTCTGGGAGTTTGGGATTAGCAGATGCAAACTATTATATATAGGATGGATAAACAACAAGGTCCTACTGTATAGCACGGGGAAATATATTCAATATCCTCTGATAAACCATAATGGAAAAAGAATATAAAAAAGAATGTATCTATAACTGAATCACTTTGCTGTCCAGCAGAAATTAACACAACATTGTAAATCAACTGTATTTCAATTAAAAAAAAGAATATTCAAGAAAAATTAGAAAATTGATTTAGAACTTGCAGCGTTCAACTAATTGGGATCCAGAAAGAAAGGAGAAAAGAGAAGGAAGAAAAAAATCTTTGAGGAAGAGCACTAGAACATTCTACAGAATCGCAAGATTCTGCAGAATGTAGAGATGGCTGGGGTCCGTGGCTGACCCAGCAGAGGGTGCAAGCAGCTTCACCCAGGGCATGCCAGGATGGTCCAGGGCTCAAGGAGTGAGAAGACGCTCAAGCCTGTGGAAGGAAGGAAGACAGCCAGCCAGCCTGGGGTTGGGATGGGGGTGGGCTGTCCCCACTGCAGGGTTGCAGGCTGGAAGACAGTGGCGTGAGAGCTGAGCATCCTGAGAGAGCTTTCCGGTGTAGACCTCACAGGTACCGCGCTGACTGCTCAGTGTAAGAGAACACAAACATTTTTAGCTTTTCAAGATCTCAGAATTTTACCCCATACCCATCTTGTCTCAGAAAGCTGATAGAAAGTGCCCCCCTAAAATGAAGAAGTGAATTTTAAAAAGGCATAGGATCCAGGAAGCAAAGGATAAAAAATCTGTATAAAGGAATTTCCAGGAAACAACTCAGTGAGAAGAAAAAGTAAGAAAACAAATCAGTTATCAAGTTCAGAGAAAACGAAAGTTCATCTAGAAAGAAAATGTAGTCAACATACACATTATATGTCTCGGCCGCAGAAAGTTGCTCTTGAAGAAAATTTCTGTTTTCATAATTATAATATCTATTATAACTCTATATGGATAACTAAATAGTGAATGTTAATTTGAATATTGTGCTCTAACTTTTTGCAAAGACTGGGGAGGAAAAGTATGTGTGGGGTTGTGTGTCTGTGTGTGTGCCTGTGTCTCAAAGAACTTCTGGAGTAGGAAGCCAAAATCTAACATGGGAAAAGTCAAGAAACAGCAGAATAAGCTCATTATGTAGAAAAACGGAGTAAATGCTAGACGAAAAGTAGTTTGAAGTGGCTGCTGCTGGAGTGGGCTAGGAGCTGCGGGTTTGACTCTAAGCCTTGTGGAATTGTTTGCCTTTTCATGTCCATGTTTTTCATAAAACATGGAATTTTAAAGGTATAGGAGGTGGTTATAATGTATTGTGGTAGAAGGATAGAAAAAATATGACTTTTAAAAGAAAACAGAAAGACCAGAAAAATGTATGCCAATTGTTAGTAGTTAATCCGAGTGTCAATTAAGGGATTTTTTTTTCTTCCTTTTATAATTAAAAAAAAATTGCAATAGATATGTATTACTGATGAAGTTGTAAAAGACCTTTTACACACACACACACACACACATACACACACATACATACACACATACACACATACACACACATACATACACATACACACATACACACACATACACACACATACATATACACACACACATACACACACATACACATACACACACACATACACACATACACATACACACACACGCACACACACACACACCGCCAGGTCCGGCCTGGAAGAGGAGGTCGCCCTCCTGGGGAGGAGGAGACACGCACTCCACCCACTGGGAACCTGAGCTGGTAAACCAAGGAGCTCCGAGAGCAGGACTCGAGGCCCGGCAGGGGGTGCTGGCAGCACCCCTCCCAGGACGAGCACTTGGAGGACCAGGGCCTCCTTGGACTTGGAGGCCTGGGGCTGCTGTGAGCCCCCCAGGGCAGGAACCAGGCACAGGCATCTTGTCGTGCCTTGCACATCCTCTGCGGGTGGCGCAGTGCTCTTTACATGCGGTTTCATCAGTGACGGTGGATGCAGGAAAGCTTTGTCTGTAGTGCAGAGGAGAGGAACCGTTTGCACCCTTTCAGGAACAGAGACCTGGAATCAGTGAATCCAGCCTTGCAGACAAAACGGATTTCCCCTTCAACAATGAGACCTGCTCCATCCTAGCAAGCCGCCTTCAGAAGCTGTGCATTTGTCATTGTTGAGTCTCCCAGAGGAGCTGGGTTTCCGTGCTGGCTGGGAGCGTGGTGTCCCATATGCCCGTGTCCCATGGGCTGACAAATCCATTGCGGTTCTGGGTGCGGGGCGGTCGGCCTGTGGACAGTTGCTACCCTGGCTGCAGGGGCAGGAGAGCGAGAGAAAGGCCAAGGGTAAGGCCAGAGATGCCCTCTGTCCTTCCTCTGCAGGGGCACATCATGGGGCCCTTGGTAAAGCTTCCAGAAGGAATAGTTCTTCTTTGCATTTAAGTGAGAGCTCAGGATCCCCTTTCTCATATTTATGCTGAGGAGAGATTTCCAAGTCTTCTGATTTGCCTGGAGCCCCTAGGAAATACGGGGCAGAGCCCCCGCCCCCTGCCACCTAGGGGTCTTGGGGGACATCTCTGGGCATCCCTGGACGCCCTCAGGGCCACTCCCGGGCAACCAGCAAGCCCTCACACCCATGCCTCCACCGCCTGCCCAGGAGCCCCAGAAAGGGGACCGGCAACCTGCCAGCCCTCCTCAGGGTACCCGTCAGGCCGGCCAGCTCCCTCACGTGCCCAGCCGCCCTCACACTGACTGTCCTCCCTTGTGCTTCACAGGTGTCTCTGGGGTCACAGATGGACTTACAGAAGAAGAAGAGGCGTGCACCAGCTCCTCCTCCACCCCAGCCCCCGCCGTCCAGCCCGCTGGTGCCCCCCCGCACGGAGGACAGGGAGGAGGACAGGAAGGGCAGGACGGGTGAGTGATGGCGCCCCCGCGCCTCTGGGTGCTTGGCCTGCCTCTCAGCGCTGCTACTCACCCCTGCTGTGGCTTCCCCCGTGATGGCATTAACTCGGAAAATATTTAGGCGGAAGAAAGAAAGTCTGGAAATAAACGGTTGTGAGCCAAGGATATCCTACAGGCATAGTTTCTGGGGGTGATGCGGGCGTTTAGAAGGTGGGAAAGGCGTGGTGGTCGAGGAGGCTCGGAGAGTGCGAGTGATGGAGAGCTGGTGGGTGTGGCTGGGGGACTGCGTCTCCCGGACGGAAGGCGACGAGTCCTAGGATGGCGCCTGTGGATGCTGGTGTGAAAGACATCTCGACCCCAGGGCGTTTATACAATAGATCATGTGACAACAGTTCAGTCATTTTTTGAGTACCCTGTTTGAAATTGATCTCCACTTACAGAGCTTTCCTATATGGTATTCTTTGAGAAAAAGAGAAGCCAGAGTAAAGAGGGTGCAATCCTGGTAGCTGTGAGCAGAGACGTATTCGACCACGATATCCTAGCCCCTCATGTTACAAGGGAGAGAAGAGATGGGGGTCTCTAGGTCCACCAGCCAGGGATGGCCAATTTTATTCTAAAATCATTCAGTGTTTGTTGTTTCATTTATGTAGGGACCGAGATAAGCCCCTGACACAAGTGCTTCAGCCATTACAGGAGTGCCATTCAGTCTCCCGGGCAGCGTCACATTTTGCCGTTGATCTCATGGCTGCAGCCCCCAAAGGGAAAAGACGCCCAAGGATAAGAGGTCACATTGTTGGTCCCTAAACCTTTCATAAGAGCTACTTGGCTGTTGGTCAGCATTTTCCCCCTGGCCAATACCTCGATTTTAATGTCTTAGCATTTCACAGACTGGGAATCGATTTTGCTAAGGAGATACAGCCAATATTTCATGTCAGCCCATCGTCTTTCCCAAAGGAAAAACTATCTGATTTGAAGGAAATGTGATCAGAAGCTCCTTCAAATAAACCTGGTTTTCTTTTTTTTTTTTTTCATAATGAGACTCCCATTCTGCCTTCCAAGCTTTCTCCCCACTCTTTTCATAAATGGATGATGAACTCAGATTGAGAGTCCTTGTTGAAATTCTAAGAAGCATCCATGGTTAGGGTAGTGTAGATGTGGTGAATCCTGCCAACCTCCAGGCCAGCCCATTTTAACCCCTGGAAGGACCTCCCAATTCAGCCTTGAAGGACCAAGGTCTGTGTCCAAAGAGTTTGGAGAGCCTGCCCTGGGGGTGGGCAGCTGGTACTCACAGGGGTCTCAGAAAAAGGGAGATGGGCATTTAAAAGTGAAAATGATAGGGACAGTTCCCTCTCTAAGGAACATGTACAAAGAGGAGGTATGGATGGTAGTAACTGCTATGAGTCTCTCTCTGGTCCATAGACTTTTGCTTTGTGGATTGAGGAGGAGGCCAGAAGCTCCCTTCCTCCTGTCAATAACTTTGAATATTTTTTGAGGTCAGCGGTCTTGATGGCTGTTTCAAAGCAGACTTCCATCCCCATCAGAAATCCCCATGAATTAAAAGTACAATAATGGCACCAGAGCAGAACTTCTAACCAAAGTCTTGGCTTTAGGTTAAAAGATAATAATTTTGAAAAAGTAGCCCAAACCACAACAAAATATGCTGAGCTTCTTTTTGTATTCAGATGGCTGGAGATAGAAATTTAAAAATTTTTTGGAACTTGCACTAAAGTAGTATTGCAGCTGGCTGGATTTGGGTCTCGACCCAAATTTCTTGGTAAACAAAAAGAAGCCTTCCAGTAGAGAGGATATTCTTCTACCTGCCTTGCCCTTGGGGTTGCCTTGTCATGTCAGGTGCTTACCTGGGCCAAGCAAACCACACTCATTCAGACGCCTTAGCTTATTTGCACTTTGAGGGAGGAAATGATATGTATATATGAGGAAATTAATATTTTTCCAAGTCTAGAGAACTATAAGCAAGAGAAAGAATAATGGATATATTTCTTGATGAAGAAATGATGTCTTAATATTTTTATTAATAGTCTGATGAAGGGCATGAAGTGTAGACTGTATTAATTACTAGAAGATTCTAAACTTTAGAGCTTGAAGACAGTATTTTTTAAAGAAATAATCATGAGCACAATTTATGATACTAGTAACTCCTATCATTTGTTATATTGTCATTAACTTTCAAAAACTTTATTAGCAGAAGATAACCATTTCTATAGAAAATTGTAAATAGATTCCCAATGTGAACAGATCAAAGAGGGCTGCTCGATTGGTCTGAGAGGTAGACTGGCCTGGGGGACATCCCCACCCTTTCTCCAGCCCAGGATCCTTTTCAAAACAAAGTTTAAAAACTGTTACCACAGACAATGGAAGAGGTTGATAGTATAAATGGGCTTAAAGAGGTAAATCAAATTAGGGGTTATTGGATCTGTAATAGGTAATAGATGTAAGCAACAAGAATAAGCTAAAAAACAAACCTGTGAACCTGAAAAAGACTAATGTGAAGAAAAAGGGTTCGTTTTAACTTGACAGAGCTGTTTAGGGACCTTTTAATAATAATTGCAGCCTTTAAAAATACTTGTGCCTTTCAGAAACAAATGGCAACTGCACAGTATATTCAAATTAACCCAAGGATAGGACCCTACGTATATAAAATGTTAAAACTTTAGAGAGGTTGGATTTGGTGTGCTGAGTGAGGTTGGATTCGGTACTGGGTGTGTTTGGATTTGGTTCCCGGTGTGGCTGCATTTGGTGACGGATGAGGTTGGATTTGATGTCCGGTGAGGTTGAGCTTAGTGCTGAGTGTGGCTGCCCTTGGTTCCAGGTGTGTCTGCATCTGGAGCTCTCGGTGTGGCTGAGTGATGGTGACGTACCTTCCGCTGGAGGCAGAGGGCCTCTGGGCTTAACCTTCTGAAGTAATCCCTGTTGATTCCACGTAGGTGTCGGACGGCAGGTGCCACAGAAGCCTCCCAGAGGCACTGCTCGGGGCCCCCCCCAGTTAGTGCTCCCCCCACCCCCGCCCTACCCTCCTCCTGACACAGACGTGGCAGAGCCTCTCGGCTTTCCTGGGGAAGGCGCTGTTTCCGAGGCCTCCGACCTGAGACCCACACGTACGTGCCTCTCGTTTCATCTGTGTCGACGCCTCACCTCTCTGGTCTCTGGTGTCGGCGCTGGGTTTCCAGACTTTCCATTCTTGCCTGGGGATGTGTGTGCCTCTTCCCTCCAGCTTTTCTCTCTCAACGCTCAACGCAGTGTGTCCAGTTAACAGTGAATGCACCCCGAATGCCAAGCAGGTACCCGTGAAGAATGATTTAACCCATTAATCATTCATGTTGTGGTTAGACTTCAGCCAGAATTGCATCGTGTGGGTGGAGACAGCCAGCTAGGAGCAAATAAATGTCCCTCAAATTAGAACTGTCCTCGCAGTGCCCGCAGGTGGCCCACTCAGCACAGCACAGCACAGCAATGATGCGATCGTGTAGGCTGTATTGCTAAGCTCGCTCAGGCCAGCTGTGAATGCCAAGGGGGCTGTGCTCCAGAGCTGGGGGGACTTAACGGATTAGAATCTTTGAACCCTACAGCCCGTGGGCAAGCGTTAGTCCCGCAGAAGGGGAGACTGAGGCACCAGAAGGGGAAACAACTTAATTTGAGTCTAGCAACAGCCAGAATGAAAGGCTCATTTTGTGTCTATGTCTTGTCACATCCCGTCTGAGATCAGGCTTTCTTCGTTGTTTCCTGGGATTTCTTTTGGACTTTAATAAGCACCATGTATAGCATTCCCACCTCCAGTTGGATATTAGCTCTATATATTTCACTGTACACACACACACACACACACACACACACACACACACACACACACACACACACAGGACATCGAGCCTGGGTGCATCCCTCCGTCGGGATGCCTGAGCTGTGCAGGGACATTGCCTTATAAAGCAGGTACCGTCCAGGGCTGCATTTTCCCAGTGGTGAAATGTCTCTATGCATTCAGCCCAGGGAGCGGCTGCCGCCCACATGAGATATGCAGCCCTCTGGTTAGGAAGTTCATCCTTTTCCACCATCGAACCACTTGATCTTTTTCTGTCTTCTTTGGAAATGACAGCTAGCTCCCCGCCAGCTTCTGCGGAAAGAAGATAATCGTTGGATTACTTACCAACTTTCTCTAGGCAAAATAATCCTGATTCATTTTATCTCTTTTCACAAAGACTTCTTTTCCATCCTCAAAATCTGTTTGATCATCTTGACGTTGGACATGCTTCCAAATGCAAATGAAATTTGTAGGGGATTCAGAAACAGAGGATTAGACAGATTAGTCGGAAAGATGACACCGAGGCTTAGGCAGCTCTGGAGCTGTGTCATCTCTGAAGAGAGTGGGTTTGAAGCCCCACAGGCCAAGGCCGTGAGCTTTCAGTGGCCGCTCCTGTGGTCCTCACCATGGATTGTCCCCCCTGGGGAGCCCGTGAGGGAGGAAGGGCTTAGGGGAGAGGGTGGCCCTTGGCAGTGAGGAGTGGCCACAGCCCAGGAGCTCGGGGGGCCTAACAGGATGGGACCGCCAGGCCCACGGACTGCGCTATACTTGACCTTATGTAAACCCTCAGACCCCAGCTTCCCCCGGGCCCCTGCCTGGGTTTGGGGGGACAGTGTCAGCGTGTGGTGTCTGCTGGGGAGACCGAGGACAAGATTTAGCAGCTGCTTTTTTTTTTTTTTTGGCCGCGCTGCGCGCCATGCGGGATCTTAGCTCCCCAACCAGGGATGGAACCCGCACCCCCTGCAGTGGAAGCTCAGAGTCTTAACCACTGGACCACCAGGAAAGTCCTCAGCTTTTAAAGGCCCGCATCAGCCTGGAGAAGAAGAGCTTCCCCCTGGGTCTCTCCAGCGCTGAGGAAATACATCCCATCCCCGCCCTTGGGAGCCTTTCCAACAAAGGTCTGCGTAGAGAATGAACAAGCCTCGGACACAGCAGGAGGCTCCCTGTCTTCTTGCCTGGAGGCTCCGTCTCCTTCTCCTGCCCCGGGACACTTCTCTCCATGTCTTCCTCTCCCCGCGTGCATGTCCAAGGACCTTCCCCTGCCCTGGACATAGCTCACCTGCCCTCCTTCCCTTCTCATCCCCTCTCACACACCCACAGAAACGCCAGGAAGAGAGCACAGAAGCACGGGGGGAACAGAGCGGGGCCCCGTGAGTGTTAGGACCACGCAGAGCCTGGCCCAGGCATAGCAGGACCCCTCCTGTCCCCTAGCCCTGTCCTCCTGACCACGTGTGCACCAGGGGTTAATGCATCCAGCTTGGAGCTTTTATTTAGCAGGACTGTCCCGAACACTGTTTACAGCATGAAAAACTAGGATCGCCTGCCCAGCCAGGCAGAAAGCAATTCACCTGCTTTGATTCAGGTCTTTAAAAAAGCGAGGGAAAACGACTCCTTTGTTGTCATTTGTTTTATTTTTTTACACCACGTTGAAATCTGGGTACTGCTCTCCCTCATCTCTGGGGAGCTATGGATTGTTGGCATGTAAAGTGTCGGGTGTGAGTTCCGCCCCTTGTGGGCATGTGCATCTCACCTGCATGCCCATCGAACTTGCATCTATTTGTAGCCATGGGAGCTCAGTAGGCACTTTTATATGCCAGCCGTAAGCTCTTGTGTGTCTCCTCGTGAGTTCAGCAGGAGTTAGACCTGTGTTCTCTGTCTAAGAAACGATGTGTTAGTGGTGGAAATCAGACCTGAGTACCCGGAGGCCGGGCGAGTTCTCACTCCACCCTCTCTGGGGAGACTCTGTAAGGAGGAAGCTGAGCCAGAAGCAGCTACATCACTGGCCCCTGGTCTCACTGCAGAATGGGTCCAGCAGGAATCGACATTATGGCGTCTTTGACCTTCAGCCTCTGCCTGCCCCCACCCCGAACGTTCCTCCCACTGTGCCAGAGACTCCCACTGGACACCTTTGGCTGCACACCTTCTTTGTGATTTGTACCACAGGTGGCATATCCCACTTAGGTCATTACAAAGAGGTAAGATACATTTTCTTGAAAACCAGTCAGCACAGCCAAAGATAAGATGGAAAGACTTAAGTAGCAATGAATTAATAGTAACTGGATTTGTACACAGATGTGAGAAAGTGGCAAGGAAGACGTGAAACAGGTCCTCATACCACACCTTCTATTTTGATCTCTCCCATTCCAGAACCTTCTGTTCCAGCCATCCCCCTGTCCCTGCGCCTTGCCTCTGCAGAATCTTGGTTCCCGTCCTGGTGGCTTTGCTGGGGTTCCCGTTACGGCTGCCAACCCTCCTTTCTGTCCCCGGCCTTCTGCCAGCTGACCTGGGCACCAGGTGGGCCCCAGGCCCTGACCCAAGGACAAATCCTCTTTCCTATTTTTATGCTTTAAGTGTTAGCAGCACTTGACTCGTGGTCATTAAGACCATGTTGACCTGAAACAGAAGCAAACAGGAGGAGACATGTGTTCCAGGTCAGTGCCACATCTCTCTGCATCTCCTGAGCTCTTTTTGAACCAATGTACAGTTTGTAGTCGGAAGAGGTAGGATGACCATCCCCTCGTGCATCTGTTCGGCTCCAAGAGGCCACCTTCCGCGGCCGGCCCCTCCGCCAGCTCTGGGGGGACCCAGCCTGGATGTCAGATTGATGTGAGCTCTGCGTACTCTCGCACAGTCAGGGGTGGGGGTCTCCTCTGTGCTCGTCCTGCTCCAGCCCAGGAGCGCTTTGGTCTTTGGCACGCCCACCCCTCCCTCCTGTTGTCCTCTAGGTGTTCATCCATTTCTCACCGTACTTGTTACACAGGCCTGTATGGGGTACCCCACTAGTTGAAGCTACTCGGAGGCTGTAACGGTCTTAAAGGGCATCCAGCGCCAGCACTGAGGTCTGTCTATAAGATGTTCTCCATAGCGTCAGCACTGCATCGGAGACCTTGGCAGTCACGCCTTCAGCATCCCAGCGCGGGCTTCTTTTCCTCAGTTGTCTCCTGGTCAGGTCCGTCTCTCAAGACGCCCTGTGGTACCCTGGCTCCCGATGACCCCCACCTCCTGTGTTCACCCTCTTGTGTAGCCCTCCCCTTGAACATGGACTCGTGTCTAATGAGTAAAATGTGGCAGCAGTAGTGGAAGTCACTTGTCACCTCTGAGACTAGGTGGAAACAGTCTGTGGGTTCCATCTGGAGCCTCTCACCTGCTCACCCCGAGGAAAGCCAGCTGCCGTGCTGAGATCTGCTCTACGGAGAGTCCACAGGGCAAGGACCGAGGGAGTCTCCAGCCAGCGGCCCTCAGTCCACTGACCATGAGAGCTGAGTCCTGCCATGGCCACTGAGTGACACTGGAAGCAAAGCTTCCCCAGTAGAGCCTGCAGGTGAGACCACAGCTCTGGTCCACACCTTGATTGCACACAGCTGAGCAATCCCGGATTCCAGACCCACACAAACTATGAGATAAATCCTTATGCTTTGAAGCCTCTAAGTTTTGAGGTCATTTGATCTGTGGCAATAGATAATCAATACAGGTTGCAAAACTCCCATCTCAAACCTACTCAAACAGTTAGGGAATCTCTTATCTCATTAGGAATCCTGGTGGGACAGACTTCAGTGCTGAATCTGAGGCCTAGAGTTGCCATCAAGGCTTTCCCTAGATCATCTTTGGGGTTGGCTTCCTCCTCAGGCTGGTACCCAGGGCGCCATGGCTGTTCCCTGCATCCCATCCAGACACCAGAAGTCTCAGAGGTGGAAGAGAGACTATCTTTTCTAATAGTTTCATAGGAAAAGGGAACCTTTCCCAGAAACGCCCAGCTGCAGAGTTCCTCTCGTGTCTCATGGACCAGGGTTGGATCTGGTGCTGACCCAGTCCCTGGGTGAGGATGGAATCCCCGGAGGTGAGTCAGGTGCATCCTGACAGCTGGGGTGGGGTCAGCTTTCCCTGCGTGTGTGGGAGTAGCTGGTCAGTACAGGAATTTTGCTCGCTGGGAAATGTGGAGGTTGCACACTGCATCAATAGCCAGCAGTGTTCACCACGCACGGGTTGTAGCCTGAGGTTTCCTTCCTGTGTCTGGAGAACATAAGATGTGTCGTGAGCAAGTGCAGAGGGAGGATTGTGTGCCAGCAGTGAAGGCCAGGCGCGTGGCTCAAAGCGGTGTGACCACACACCTGAAAGGCAGAAATCACCAGGGCACCGTCCTCCTTCGGAGGCAGTTTCAGTTCAGGCCTGGCCCCCACCTACATTTCCCATTTCCTGCTTTGACAAACCAAAGGAACTACTAGAAATGCTCCTGACATTAGAAGATGCTCACTTAGAGCCCAGAGACTAAAGGGTTTGGTTTCTTGATCATCTTAGTAGCCAAGAGGATAACAGAATAGGGTTAGTGAAGTTGGGTGTTCAACCAATCAATCTTTGGAATCCTGTATCTCATTTAAAATCACTTTCTGCTCTAAGAAGCATCATTTTCTCTCTTCCAAGGTGAGCTTAGCTTAGGATAGACAAAATGCAGCCTCTTCAGAGTTGGTTAGGGCAAGTGTGAAGCTGGGTGAACTTGGCCTCTGCATCGCCCGGTGCGGGACTGAGGTCCCTTGGCCTGGTCCAGGTTGTCACTCTCTCCCTGGCAGCCACGGCCAGCCCAGCCTGTGGAATCTGAGGTGGTGAATGCTTGGTGCACACGTGGGAGAAGAACGGTTAAGCTGGGTGATGTCTCAGCCTCATGGCACAAAGGTCACCGTGAATGGGGCTTTGGTGATGTGTTTGAGCTTTTGTTGCATAATTGTAACAACAGTAAATAGTAGTTCCTTGGCCTATGCTCTTCAATCTTTTTGTTTCTTATTAATAAGCTTTCATATTAACCTTTAGATATCTAATCAAGTACATAGGTGCATGTCTAAACCAGTATAATTGTGCATATGGATTTCCCCCCATAACTTTCTAACCAGCTCGCTCTCTGATTTCAGTTTTAGTTGAACCTTCATTGTGGACCATGATGGTAGAGTCTATCCCATTAGTTGCACTGAATTGCTTGTTTACAAGATTTGCAGTACTAGTTATGATTAAGTTATTAACAAGTTATTAGCTACTTATTTTAATGGCAAGACCCTGGGGATTTTAAAAATCCATGCACAGAGAGCTCAAATTACTGATCCTCAATTTGTCTTATATTTTTTAAATTAAACTGTCCAATGACTGTCGTTTTCTTATACATTTTCCTACACCAGGCTTGAGGAAATCAGCCTTTCCTTGGGTATACTTTTCTAAGGTAATTGACAAAGGATTTTAAAGGCAGAGAGGGAAACAGGGCCATTGTCTCCTGTTCTAAATGACATGTAAGGTTAAAGCACCACTGTGACAACCATTGTGATGTTTCTAGCTGATTGGTTTTCAATTTGTGAACAAGTGTCCCATTCTAAAGAACTTTAAGGAAATTCTAAATTAGGGGAATAAAATGAGAGAAATAAACTATCCATTCTCAATTAGAAGATAGTAATTTGCTCAATGTAAAATTAATAATAACAATAATTCACATTTTAGGCAGTGTGACTCAGCAGAAGATCTGAAAATCTAGAAACATTTTGGGCCCAGCTCTGTGGTTTACTGGCAAAATGGCTATAATCAGATCCCCACACTCCCAGACTAGAGCCTCACTAATGGCTGTGCCACATGGCATGCGGGATCTCAGTTCCCCGACCATGAGCTGGCCTGAGCAGAGAGCTTACAGAGGACAGTACAGGAGCTTCGCTGATGCTCCTTATATCAGGACCAATAGTCTTCAAAGTCACCTAACGTCTTACTTTACAACTGGAACCAACACTTGGCCCCTTTCCAAACAGAGTAGTTAATCCTGAAGCTTGTGACACAAATACAGTTCTGGGAGTCTCGTTTGTCATGGAAGCACCCTTGAAACCCTACAGGTGTGTGGACTTCAGAGCAAGCCCAGGGAAGCACTCTTGCCCTTGTCTTGGGTTTACTTGCCGCTTTCCTTCTGTGGCAAGAGAACCAGCCACGCAGCTGCTTCTGCTGCCATGGGAAAGGGCACGGCATCCAGGAAAACAGGAACTGCGTGGTGAGCAAATGGCCCGTCTCATAAAAGGAAGGAAGTCAGTGACTATGGGAGCAGAGTCTGTCCCTGCTCAGAATACATTTTGAAAATGGACTGAATTTTTAGCCTGTTATTATGGTTGAAAACCATTGAAACCATTCAATCTACCCAATATGAACTAAAGATTGAATACTACTTAGAAGCAAAGCAATGAGAATCATGATAGAGTTATGTACAGTATTTTAAAAAAACCCTATGAACATATTTCCTTTTGCTAATTATCTTTTAGCCCTTTATTTACAAGCTACCATGTCCCTGACTCGAGAGATAATTGAAGAACTTAGTGACAACTCAGGGAGCAGGTATGCACTGGACCTGGCTCACGCCAGCTGGTGAGAGCAGGTTGTTGAAATTTTAGGAATTTTGCAAGCCAATTGCTAAGTAGAACCATTATTAAAAAGTAAAGTATGTAAGCTTAAAATTAAATAATATTAAAAACAAAGGTAACAGATATTAAAAACTCACCACTTTCTAATTATTTTACTACATTTTACTATTTCTGTGTTCTTGAGGTTATGTACGTTGAATCAATATGATTCAATAATATGTAACAGTGAAAATGCTATATAACAGCACACCACTGCACACCTCTTCCCAGCACCACATTCAGTGACTGATGAGACCTGGAAATCAACCAAGGAAGGAGCATTTACACCATGGACATTGGCAAAGGCTATACAAATCAGGGCTGGATTTATTGTGTGCTAATTGTCCAGGTGTAGGATGTAACATTGGGAAATGTTAATAATGCAGATTAATTATAAAAGCATATTATCAATAGCTAGTGCATTGTGAAAAGCACCACCCCACCCCATCCCGCCAAAGTTGAAGAATAGTTCTTCCATTTTCCAAAAACCACTATTCAATTCAGCAAGGTCATTCATGTGATTGACAAAGAGGCCAAATTCCAACATCTGTCTCATGGTTTCATGTTCATCTTACTCCTTAACATAAAACGATCAATCCACATTTGTGTCAAAAAGACACGTGTTTGTCAATGGTAATAATAGGCTGACTACAGATAAAATAATTTGACAAAAATTAATAAAAGAATTCTGTGAGAATCAATTGGTCATATAGAATTTACAACAAAGACTATTGTATATTTTATTATGACTTGTAAATTTTGTGCTACCCATCCTTTGTATCAGTAAAACTTTATCTGTCTGTTTATCCCTTTTACTTTTTCCAGAGAGCTGGTGAGTAACCATTTACCAGCCTCCCACTGCAAAGGAATAACATATAAATAGGAATGCTGAAAGGGAGTAAAATTATTTAGTTAAGAAAACAGATGGCGATATTATTTTTTATTTTCCTAATTCACTGCTCAAGCTGTGAGTTGACACAAATAATCAAACAGGTTTCTGTGTCTCTCAGAATTTTAATTTGCAGGCTAAGTTCAGCTTTGGCGTAAAAACCAACTTTTTTACATCAAGAGTTATAAGAACTTCTTTCTGGGTTCACATAAATTTAAGTTCTTCCTGGAAGTAAGGAATGGACAGCTTGATTTTTCAAGAATGGTTCGAGATTCTTAATAAATATCATTATTTTATTTTATTAGTTAAAAAGTGAATAGGGATTATAAACCCATCATTTCTTTACTGACAATAGTCTTCTAACCTGTTGTCTTAAGGATTTTTATGAGATAAATAAATTTCTGTGAATTTAGGCATGGCTGTCCTTTGTTTTAATCCCTAACCCTCGAGGCCTTCAGGGCTTTAAGCCACTCCATGCAATCAATGGCCCTTCATCAGATGGTCAGTCTCTCACTGCGGAAAAGAGCAAGGCCCAGGTCAACATGCATATGCAGTTGATGCCTGTCTCCAGCTCAGTAAGTCGATCGGTATTTTCTGAGTTTATGCTTGAGCCTGCTTGGTATCCACATTGTCGGGGCTGGATTGATTGATCTGCAGCTGAGGGCATTGGGGAGCAATGTTATCTATTTTTCCCTAGAGCTCTGAAAGCAACTTAGACTTCTTTCCAGGAGCTTTCCTACCAGCTGGTCACTGTCTCTGCCTGCAAGGACTTTAAGGTTTTGTATCAAATCCATATCATTTTATTAGAAAACCTCCAAGACAGCAGTGAGTGCAGTGATGCTGATGATGTAACTCTTCCAAGGACAGAATCATGTATGTTGGACCAACAGGCCCTTTGAATAACTGACATAGTCAAAGACTGAAAGGAAGTGGGAGATACAAATGAACTTATATACAAAACAGAAACAGACCCACAGACAGAGAAAACAAAGGGGAAGGGGGGGAGGGATAAATTAGGAGTTTGAGATTAACATATACACACTACTATATATAAAATAGGTAAACAACAGGAACCTACTGTATAGTACAGGGAACTCCACTCAGTATTTTGTAATAACCTATAAGAGAAAAGAATCTGAAAAAGAACATATATATATATATGTATATATACATACATACACACATATATATATCTAAACCACTTTGCTGTACACCTGAAACTGACACAGCATTGTAAATCAACTATACTTCAGTTAAAAACAATAAATTAAAGTTTTAAAAAAAGAAAGGAAGTAGAGGAAACATTAGTAATATGATGATTTGGCCGACACCTCACTCTCTATGCAGTGCTGAATCCCCAGGGCCTTGATGATGATGAGAAGGGTGACATTTATTTTGCCAGAGTTTGCGTTCATATTTTACTGTTTATTTTCCCCCCCGCAGTTTATTGCTGTGCATCATTCCCTACCCATGCCAAGCGCTTCTGACGGACGGCCCCTTCCTGGAGCTCCGTACCTCTGACTTTTCCCTGTGCCTCTGCTGTCCTGACTCTGATTCTCCTGTTGATCTTCCATCTGTCAGCATAAAAGAGCTCATTTGTACACCCGCAACTTACTTTCTTTAGAATTTACATATAAATGCATAAACAACAGAGATTTGTCTGACCGAGGTTCATATTTCCTTGTAGGAGGTAAAGACTTCTATATGTAAATTCTAGGTTGATTATATTGACCTGTCTGAAATTCCCCTTTCATTGATACGTGGATATGTTTTTATTAAGAACCTTGCTTTATTTGAATTCATTATTAATTCATATTTTTCTTGTTTGATATTCAGATACAGAATTTCTTCTCCATTTTCCTTTCAACTAGATGGTGTCCATAAATTGACCAGCAAGGGCAATGTGGATAGAACTGAAATAGTCTATCTTCCTGGTAAAACTAACTGCCTAAGCCCAGGAACTATAAATATAACCTGTAGGGACCCACAACTCATGGTCTATAGGTATCCATTCGGGATAGGTAGGATATAACATTTTTGTAGATGTTTTCCAGGTTTTCCTATTACTGTGTCCCCTGCCATTTAGAGAGTTTATGAGAAGAAAACAGAAGAAGAGAAGCATGTGTCTCACTTTGTTGATTCACCAAACACGGGGTACTTGCTTGATGCTAGGGGGCTTTGGGGGCTGTTAGAGTGAGTAGCACATGACCTCTGCCCATGGCTTCTACTTACCATGACTCGCTTGAGAAAAGAAGTAGCGATGGGTCCATTTGATAAATGCTAGTCCGGAGGTTTGTACGAGTGGAGCATATGCCCGAGGGTGTAGCTACCATGTCCACGTAGGGGTGTTGGCTGCTCTTCCTAGAGACTAAGGTCCTTCTCCCACCTTGAGAAAACCCACGCATTCACTGAGAACTGGTCACCGCAGCAGTCCTAAGACAGAGCAGGTGAAAATACTCATGTGAAGATTCAGGGCTTAGGAAAAAAGACTTGCTTGCTTTTATAAATTTTTATTATTGTGCAAAGATACATTTGAATTGGAGAGGCTTATCATGTTTCTCTCCAAAGGGTTTTTTAAATGTTAATTGCTCAAAGTGAGAAAAAAAATGAGTGTTTTTTACTTGTATGACTGTTGTCTGCTTGATCACAATGAGAATGGTAGCAATAACTGATGTAGGAAATATCGCAGCTGATATTGGTATTACTAGTAAATATAAGCTAGAACTTCTAGAAATATATGGCTAGAGCTGTGTATAACCAATCTAGTGCCATGTGTTGGTGAAAAAAACAGAAATTACTCAGGAGGAAACATAGAACAAGTTAGAAAGTGCTTTTCTTTTGCATTGAAATAAAGAACTTTTGTCTGATAAGTAGCAGTCATTTGACCTTAAATCATTAAGTGGGGAAAGTCTAAACAAGAAAAGGTAATGTTTACCTAAATGTTGGGGAAAGCGTCAGGATTTATGGCCCAGACATTAAAGATTGTAGAAGATTGTATATAATTACAGCAAGAAGCATTTGTGTAAGAAGTAGCTATTACGCTGAAGAAAGATGGCGGTAGGAAGTCTTAAGGCAAAAAGTTAGGAGAAGAACAGGAGAAAGTGATATTGTTCATTGAATTATTGGTTGGGGGACAGAAAATGTAATACAAAAAATGTATCAAACTCTATGAAAAACACAGGACACAGATGTTGGGGGTGGGAAGGAACAAACTCAACGGAGGTCGATCGAATTATGTGACAAATGGAATGCGACCAGGGCACCCCTGACGTCCTGGATCACGAAGTTAGCCAAAGACACAGATTTTTGACAACACCTCAGGGTTCTCTATCACCAAGGTGGTCTCTCACACAGCTGGGTAAAATTCAGGGCAATTCGATGAACAAGTTTTAGAGATCCACGTGTGTCATGACACTGTGCTTACCAATCATCAGAATCTTCTAGGAACCAGACAAAATAATTTGGTTAAATATTTTTTTCTCGAGGCACTTGCATTTCTGAGAGGTTTCCATTTCTGGCTCAGCCCAGAATCCATCCCTCTTTGTGGGTCATCTCTTCTCCTTATAAGCCAATAGGAGAACCGTCTGCTTCTTGTCTCCATCATGTTACACATACTATCAAGAGTCGAACTAAAAGAAAAACAGATTTGTGAGGGTTCACGTTTTCTAGCCAGAGAGACACAAATCAAGCAGCCCTAGTGACTGACGAGCCTTGACTAGCCATGCAGGTTCCCAGGGACGCCCTCGGGAGCACCAGCCCTATAACAAGTGCCAAGGCACACAGAAATTATATTATTTTTCAACAGCAATTGGCTTAAACTCTTGCATTTTCACTGTAGAGACAGTGTCAGCAGTGGGCAGTGGAACACGCTGTAATTTCTAAACTGCATTAGTTGAGAATGTTTGCCATCTCACTTCACCGGTACTTTTGACCTTTTCCTATGAAAATTCAGAGATTATTTTGTGGTGAATAAATACTCCTAGTACTACAGATGAAAGAATTTGGAGAATGTTACTCCAGTTTCCTCACTGGTATTGTATTTTCTCACCCATTATAATCAACCACGCATTACATCTGTGTTTGCAATGCTTATCAACTGCTAATTTTCAGTTTCCATGTTAATTTGGGTCCATCATATGATACTGTTTGTTCACAGCTCTCATAATTCATGTAGTCTGATCCAAAACATGCCCATATGCAGACTGACATTTTCCACAGCAAAACAAACTTTTCTGTAACAGAGATAGGATTACATCTTCCAAATATTATGCGGGGAGTAAGAGCCCCTCCACACAAGTATTGAAGGCACGACCGATTGTCTAGGAATTAATCCACTCACAGAGTACTTACTTCTTCTCTCCCCTCTGAATTGTGTGTGTGCATGCAAGCACACGTGTGTGTTTTTAACAATTTCATCCTTCAAACCCAAGGAATGTAGAGCAGGAGAAAAACTCAAAATAGTTTTGCTCCTTATTAGTTGCCATGGTAAAGCAACACGAAGCAAACTTCAAACACTGGTGAAAATGAAAGTCCAAGTGTGAAATGAAATGAGACTTGGAGTTATCCGCGGGCTGAGTTCCCATGCTTTACTTGTCACCGATAGCAACACAGAACACTTCTGTCAAAAACTCTTCACAGGAAACTGTGAGATTAAATTTATCATCACTTTCTGTGTTTATTCTGCCCTTAAATGCTTTATATAATCCTTCTTTTTCCTTCTTCTTAAGAAAATAATAAACTTTTTATTACTATGAGCAGAGCTGTGTAAACCTCAGAAGGCTATATCTGCCTCCAGCAAAGAAAAAATATTCTTCAGTAAAGAAAAAAAATGCTATTTAAAAAAAAAAACCGAAGAGGTGAGAACTATTGAGACTATTTAGGCTGGCTACATTGTTTCCAGGGTGATAAATCTACCCTCCGGTTTTCAGGGAGGAAAATGAGGGGGAAAGTGACTAAACGTGTGACCTGAATCAGAACGCAACAGCCAGTGTATCTCAAAGGTTTTTCTTTGGTGTGTAAGGAACTAGGGTTAAAGAGAAAATAGATCCTCATATCTTTCGTATGAATAAGACATGGTAATGAGGGATATAAAGACTTCCTAATAGCACAGATCCTAAGCCAGATGGCAGATGGCCATGTCTGGCCCACAGATGTGTCCTCTTTGCCAGGTAAAGTTGCCAGTATTAAGTCATATTGGCCTTGAAATTCTGTCTCCTCTGGAATGTGTAAGAACGCTCATGCCTTTGGGGCCCAGAACTCAATGGGCACCATGCCCCCCACCATCACCACGGCCCAGCCGGGAATTCCTTTGCTATGGTTATTCTTGAGCTATGGTTTTTCCAGTCAGAGAATGGAGGGGAAAGTGATGAAGTCTTGCCATCAGGCTCCTGACTGTAGTGGACAAAAGTGGGGAAATGAAACATAAACCTATAGGGCTGCAGTTTCAAAGAAAGGGGGATAAAGCTCAGGTTGGAAGTAGGGAGTATTCGCACCTCTGGCTGGTTTCTCTCATGGACGTTTCTGCCTAATCCTTGGAGCCTTTGATGTACGACCTCTCTCTCAATCTTTTCTTCCCACCCCCCAGTGGCAGGCACACCCCAAATCTGCACCCACAGAGGGGTTACTGACAGAGCCAGGAAGGGGATGCCCGGGGTAGGGGGGATCTGCCTTGTTCATCTGCCTTTCCACCCCCGTCCCATCACAGCTGTCACACAAATAAGGTAGAGTGTGACCCTGCTGAGGGCAGCGCGGGCCAGGCCTGAACAGCCACTCCCTGGACAAATGGCCTGCATTAAGGCCCTGGGGCTTGAGGACAGAAATAGTGTACGTGAAGACGGAGTTCGTGAAGTCCCATGAATATCAAATAATAGCGAATGGTTTTAAATTGAGATTTTTCGTATCTAGTAGTGGATTGTAAGTTTCCTTTTACTATTGCAAGTTGAAATATAGGAATCAACTTGATGGGAATTAGCAGTTTTTATCTTTTAAGAGTATTACTGTTGTATAATTGGCACACAAAAGCCCTACATGTGTGTAAAGAAAGTATATCCTTCAGTAAGTGTTGACACTTGTACACACCCATGAAACCATCACCACACCATCAAGATAGTAAACATATATAGCACCTTCAAAGGTTTCCTCATCTCTCTGTAATCATTTTTAACGTGTGTGTGTGTGTGTGTGTGTGTGTATGAACACATGAAACATTATACATGTAGCTATGTAAGTTACCTTATGACAGTACTGTAAATCGAATGGGGAAAGCTAGAAAAACAATTTTTAATAACCAAAATTCTAAATTAATTGAGAAGTAAAGCTCTGTTGCAACCAGTTGGGAAAGTGTTAGACATGATGACTGTAATGATAAAGTTGAACGTTGATCTGCGGGGAGGGAAGACCAGTCACAACATTTTCAGCCAGAGCGGTACCTTGGACGTGGTATCGGTGAAACGCCGCCACGCATGTGCTTCTGCACGCACGGGCCATGGACCCATCTCTCCTCTATCCAGGTTTTCAAGAGGAAAGGAAAGATTGTTCTCCATGGCATCATTTTCTCCTGCCAAAGAGGCGTGAGTGGGTGCAGGAAGCTGAGTTTGCTAAAAAGTTCACTGAAAGGAGGTCAGCCGCATCCTCCGCTGTCACCAACTCCAGACCCGCTGGTCCAGGCAGGATCCTGGCTGCCACCTGGAGGGCGGGGTCGGGGCGCCAGGGCAGCACTGGGCTCATCTGCAGGAGCAGCGCCCTCTCCCCTCCCCTCCCTGCTGGATCATCTAGCAGCTGAAAAGGAGGCTTATTCACAGGGCTGGAGGTGCCAGGATAAACAGTGTCTCCTCCCACTCCCCACTCCTTCCAACCACCAGGAAACCCTGATTATCCCACTGGTGGACCATCTCAAGGAGAATTTTTCTGTACAAAAGTACAGAAAATAAACATCAGGGCTTTGAGTTTATGCCAATATTATGTTGCAGCCGGTCACACAAACAGCTGGCTCGAGCGACTGAATTCCTAGGGTCGAGCCCCCTCTGTTTACAAAGGAGGGAAAGTGAGGCCAGAAAAGTAGAGTGCCTTTTGTCTAAGGCCACACAGCTAGAGAGGCCTGTGCTCAGATGGGCAGACTCTCCATCCACTGTTGCTGGTGTAACCAGAGATCTAAAAAGGAAAGCAGGTGCAGTACGGGTGTGTGTGTGTGTGTGTGTGTGTGACTCTATCTATATATCAGTGCATCTCCATATCAGCGTATCTGTATCTCTATCTCTGTCAGTCTGTCTGGCGTCTGTAGGTCTGAGGTCAGACAGTTTGCAGTGACGGTCACTACCCTGCGGGTCAGTCCACACTCACACAACATGTTCCTGACCCTGGTGCCTGGCCCCTTGGCACACTCTGGCGGGGCTGTGAACCTGACCCCTAGCCCTCCCAGAAATGACTGTCAGGCCCCCTCCTCAGTGCCTAACTGAGCACACAGTTAAGGGGAACCTGCTCGATCGGTCGTTAAAATTTGCAGTCATCCCATGTGGGTGACACAGCTCGAGTGAGCGGCAGCCCCCTGCCTCTCCTGCTCTCACACTGGTGCCCGTCTGGCTGCAGAGCAGGCTGGCTCCACCCAGGGGTGCTGATGCAGGAAGGGTCGCCCATGCAGGGGGCTCAGTCTTCGCTGATCCCCCACCAAGGAAGGGACAGCCTGAACAACCCCTGCACGGTCTGTGGATGAACGCTTTTGCCTTTACTGCCACTCGGTGAGGTCAGTGCTGTTGCTACCACCCTCATTTTATGACGAGAAAACCAAGGCACAGAAAGAAGATGTTTTTCTGATGCCAAAGGCAGGAGCGAGTCAAAATTAAGGCAGGACTTGAAGCCTGGTGGTCAGGGCTGCACATCCACAAAGGCCAGCAGGACCTGCTGTTTGCCCTTGGGTGGGCTTCTCTCTTTCTAGAAGCCCACCCCAAAGGGCCAACGGCTATGAGCTGAGCCATCTGATAAAACCTCAGCTGTGAGCCTGGGTGAGGCTGCACAAAACCCAGGAGATTGGAGGGCAGAGTGCATGGTAGGCTCGTGTTAACGGCTCTTGGGCCCAGAGACAGCCCTGGAGGTGCCATTGCTTCAGTGCTTTCTTCCCCAGGAAGGTGCTCTGGCCTATCATTCCACTCAGGCTGCATCACCAACCCCTGTAGCCCTCGGGGCCTAAATGCATACGAGGCATTTATTTCTCACGGTCCTGGAGGCTGGATGTCTGAGATCAAGGTGGCGGCAGGGCTGGCTCCCTGTGAGGCCTCGCTCCTCGGCTTGCAGAAGGCCGCCTGCCCTCTCAGTCCTCACGTGGTCTCCTCTGTGTGCATCCATCCTGGTGTCTCTTCCTCGTCCTAGAGGGACTCCCGTCACATTGGGTTGAGACCCATCCTGACGGCCTCATTTTAACTTAATCACTTCTTTAAAGACTTTATCCAAATTCAGTCACATTCTGAGGTATGGGGGGAGTCAGGACTTCAACATATGAATTTGGGGGTCACCACTCAGCCCACAACAGCTGGTGTTTATTACCCCCATTTTCTGATGGGATGACAGGGGCGTCAGAGCCCACGCTGGGCCGGCAGCAGGAGCTCGGGGAGCACCCAGCCTCCGACTCCAGGCTGGACCCTGCTGCCTCCCTGTCCAGCTGTGGTTAATTTTGCCCACACTGTCCTGATGCTGCCTTTGCATGTGTGTCCTGTCACTGCCCTGACTTTGATTTCCATCCCCCCGCAGTTGACAGAGTATCTGCAGCTCTGATCAGACTCCTGCACTTGACTCCGAGCATCTGCACAGAGGCAGGGCCAGGCCCAGAGTCCTGGTGAGACCTTCCAACACGTAAGGGCTGGCCTGCAGTTTTCCCCGCTATCCCAGTGTCAAACGTCCCTGTTCCCTTTCCTCTTCCTCCTGCCCTGCACTCCTCTCAGCCTTCACCTAGCTCTTCAGAGCATTTGTCAAGTGCGCGTGTGCACGCACACTACCCGTCTTGTCCCTTAGCCACCTCGGAAACATCAGGGCTTTGCAGAGAATTCATAATAAACTCAACGCATCCCTCTTGTTTTCTGTGTGTGCGTTAGCCTGCTGTGAAGACATTGTATGTGTTCCGCCTTCTAAAGGTTGCTCCTGAAATGAGTGTCATTCACGTGGTTCTAATGTGGTGAATTCTGTCAATCCCAAAATTTACCATGTTGTCAATGGCTTCTATAGGGCCCACATGTTAACCAGGGAGGTTATAGAGTGGGCTGCAGGCTTTCCTGGCAGAAGGACCAGGCTCTGCTCTAAGGCCTGGCAGCCTCTGTGCTTTGCTTTGACAGGTTTTGATCAGTCTATGCAGGGCTTCTTCAACTGTTTGAATCAGCTGCTGAATCAGTAAGTAGGCTTTTTCTTTTTTAACTCTGATTAAAAAAAAAAAAACTACAACAACATTTAACATGATCGTAACCATCTTTAATGGTTTTAACTGAACTGTACAGTTCAGTGACATTAAGTATGTTTGTATTGCTGTGAAATAGATCTCCAGAATTTCATCGTCATGTGAATCCAAAACTACACCCATTCCGCATCAGCTCCCCCTGCCCCCTCCCCCAGCTTCTGGCACCCACCATTCTACTTTCCATCTCTATGAATTTGACTACTCTAGGAATGCATAGAAGCAGAATCATACACTATTTGTCTTTTTGTGACTGACTTATTTCATTTAGCAAAATGTCCTCAAGGTTCATCCACTTTGTAGCATGCAACAGGATTCCCTTCCCCTTTTTTAAGGCTGAATAATATTCCATTATACATATATACCATATTTTGTTTATCCATTCATCTGTCGATAGGCGTTTGTGTTGCTTCTACCTCTTGGCTACTGTGAGTGCTGCTGCAGTGCACAGGTCACTTTGAGGTCCTGCTTTCTGTTCTTTTGGATGTAATCCCAGAAGGGCATTGTTGGTGACTCATTTAGTATGCTTTGCCTTGCAGACAAAGCGACTCAAACTGGTGTAATCCACAAGGAAATGTATAGGTTCCTGCAAGTCTAGAGGTTGGGCAGGCTCTTAACCCACACTCAGTCACGTGACAGTTCTGAACCAATCACTGTGGCCCAGGGAGAGCCACGCACCCATTGGCTGCAGCTAGAAGGCACAGACCAATGACCAGCAAGGAGGATGGGGTCACCAAGTTTGACTGGACGGTCAGGGGCCATCTCCCAGGAAACCTGGATGCAGAGGAAATCCGACCTGGTCCCCTAAAGTCAAGCACTGGGGTTAGGAGCACAGAACAGAGCTGGTGACCTCGGGCCACTTATCCATTTCTCTTTGCCTGAGTTTCTCTATTTTGATAGCAAAGTTGGCTTTGACAATTATACATGTAAGTACCTATAAAGCACTTAGAACAATGACCAGCTCTCCACAAATTTTAATTATTATGGAAGAAGTGGCCAGCATTTAAATGCGGGAGATTGTGCCTTAAAATCTTGATTTCTGCTTTTTCAAAAAAATTAGAGGCAGCAGCACCAGTGTTCATCATGAAAGAAACTGTCAGACTCAGCAGTAGATGCCCATTTTAGAGGGACATAGACTGTCCCCTGTGCCCTGCGCCCCACACCTGGCCTCACTCCATCTCTCACAGATGTCCCTTGGCCCTTGTAGACACGTCAGTTTGGGTCAAACTGGAGAGATGAAGTAACTTAAGCCCTCGGTTTTAAAAATTAGAAAAATGTAAAGATTCTGTTGTCACATAAACCTCAAATTAAGTGTTTAATTTTCTTCTTCATATGCTCACACAAATGAGGCAGGGCTCTTTCCGTCTTCCTCCTTTGTCTTAGGCTATTAAATGACTATACAAACTGTCTTTGAAGAGACTTATTTTTTTCACTTTTTACTTTTTAATTTTTGTACAATTTTTAAAGGTTACTTTCCATTTACAGTTATTACAAAATATTGGCTATATTCCCCGTGTTGTACAACACATCCTTGTAGCCTTACACCCAGTAGTTTGTACTTCCCACTCCCCACCCCTATCCTGCCCCTCCCCTCTCCCCACTGGTAACCCCTAGTTTGTTCTCTATATCTGTGAGTCTGCTTCTCTTATGTTATATTCACTAGTTTGTTGTATTTTTTAGATTTCACTTATAAATGATATCATACAGTATTTGTCTTTCTCTATCTGACTTATTTCACTAAGCATAATGCCCTCCAAATCCATCCATGTTGCTGCAAATGGCAAAATTTCATTCTTTTTTATGGCTGTGTGGTATTCCATTGTATATATGTACCACATCTCTTTTTATCCATTCATCTGTTGATGGACACTTAGGTTGTTTCCATGTCTTGGCTATTGTGAATAGTGCTGCAATGAATATTGGAGTGCATGTATCTTTTCAAATTAGTGTTTCTGTTTCTTTCAGATATATACCCAGTAGTGAAATTGCTGGGTCATAAGGTAACTCTATTTTTAGTTTTTTGAGAAACCTCCATACTGTTTTCCACAGTGGCTGCACCAATTTACATTCCCACCAACAGTGTATGAGGGTTTCCTTTTCCCCACATCCTTGCCAACGTTTGTTATTTGTGTTCTTTTTGATGATGGCCATTCTGACAGGTGTGAGGTGATGTCTCATTGTGGTTTTAATTTGCATTTCTCTGATGATTAACGATGTTGAACATCTTTTCATGTGCCTATTGGCCAGCTACATTTCCTCTTTGGAAAAATGTCTATTCGGTTTTTCTGCCCATTTTTTAATTGGGTTGTTTGGTTTTTCCGACATTGAGTCGTATGAGCTGTTTATATATGGTGGATATTAATCCCTTATTGGTCACATCATTCGCAAATACCTTCTCCCATTCAGTAGATTGTCTTTTCATTTTGTCAGTGGTTTCCTTTGCTGTGCAAAAGCTTTGACGTTTAATGAAGAGGCTTCTTACAGTGTGCCCTTTCACAGCGCATGAGTGAAGTGCCCTGCCCTGTCAGGGGGCTCTGCAGGTGGGCACGTCCTCTCCACTTGTCTTTAAACAGCTGCTGGGTGACTCACAGCCTGGGCAGACGGGGGTGGGTGAGAACAGCACTGGAGTTACTTCCGCGTGTGCCCACAGCTCTCCACTGGCATGCAGGGCTCCCTAGGAGGTAAGGCTGGGCCTGGGCCCCTCAGGATGGCCAAGCCGGGACACCACAGCCCCACCTCCCCAGGACGGAGGCCCCGGTGCCGGCCAGGCTCAGGGCTGCCTCCCAGGACATACTGAGCTGTGCCTGAAGCTGACAGGCAAAAGATCATGTTTCCATGTGGTGATGAAACCCAGAAGTAAACAGGCTGTGGTGTCATCTGGGTTCACTTGAGCCGGTCTCACACCAGCCTAGTTGAGTGGAGGCTCTTGGAATGGCGGCCCAAGTGCTGTGACGGTGGTAACCACCGTGTGGTGTAGTAACCACTGGGCTAACCGGAAGCCTCCCTCTGAGTCTCGGCAGGCAGCCCTGGGGCCTGGACACCAGGACTCTGACTTAAGCCTTTGCCCCTCGGTTTCTCTGTGACTCAGGATTCCAAAGCGAGGGCTCAAGGAGGCATCAGAGAGGCAGCGGTGCCTTCACACCAGTGTCCCTGCATTCATCTGCCCACCCCTTCTCACGGGCACAGGGGCACTCAGGCAGAAAGACAGCCGGGTGAGCGGCTCCAGACATCTACACTGGCTGGCTGGTGCAGTTGTATCCATCCAGCAGAGCTGCTCACTGGGAAAGCTACTCGTACAGACTTAAAGTAATGGATTAGGCAGTTGCTAAATGTGTGTTTTACTCTTCAGAACAATTTCAAAGCATGAGAAAAGTAATGAAGCTTTTTCTAAAATCAGGACTATTTCAGTCCTCTTTACTGTTTAGCCCTGATGGAACATAGATCCTTCAAGCTATAATGTAAACGTGTCTGTCTTAGCCTAGTGGAAAACAGCAGTTCAGAATGAAAACGCACGTACTGATCACCTAATATGTGCCCAGCACCAGCAGAACAGAGTCACCCGGTCTGGAGGGATTAAAAAGCTGGAAGAACTCGTGCCTTACAGGGAAAAGAATTAGCTCTCCACTTTTCACCAACCCCAGAGAGGGTCAGCCCGGAAAATGCGCTGAGGGGGATCTGTTTGACACCTTAGGGAATCCTGTCGTCGGGAAACCAGTGAACCAATGAGGAGGGAAATAGGCCAAAGGGGATGTTAGATTGTGGGCTCAGACATGCTAAAATTTCCTGCTAGAATCTCAGGAACGCCTTCACCCGTCAGCTGGAAGGGCCGATGTCCTGCCCTCCACTTAGGGGCCGAGACACCAAGGGCGGGCTGTCCCCACGGTCACATCACTCAGAGAAGAGAGAAGTTCCAAACGGGGACCCCAGGCAGCTGGTGCCACTGAGCCTGATGCAGGGGCACCTGGGGACCATTTGGCTGGATCAGTGACCCCCCCCCAGTCCTCCCACCCCTCCACCCCCAGCAGCTCTTTTGATCAGCAAATAACTTCCACATCCTCTGCTTCCTGGGTGTCCCCTCTGGGAGCCCCCTTGTCAGGGACCCCCTCACTCCTCCTGCACATCTGGGCCTGGGGCTGGGAGACATGCCATCCTTGGGGAAAGTCTTCCGGCTGCACTTGCTGAAACCCCCATGCAATGGAGGCTGTACTTAGACCTGCCACCTTTGGTGAGACCACGCCCGTGAATGATTACATCTGCCTGGAGACTGACGACGGGTCAAAATAACACAACCTCGTCATCAGAGCTACACCTGCTGAGGGTTGAGTGTGTGCCAGGCCTGTCCTCAGACGTGACCTGCATGCAGGCTCCTGGTGGCTCCTTGCATAAGGGATGATGGTTCTCAGCCCCATTTACAGGTGAGAAAGTCAAGGCCTGTAGGGACTAATTTTCTCAAGGCCACGGTTGAATCAGCCCCCTAATTGTTTAAACTGGTACAAAGATATAGGAGAAAAATTGTGCAAGGGCAAGATGAGGACACAAACGTGATAGCGGAGTGTGCGTCTGATTCTCTTCCCATATTTAAGAAGTTTTGTTATACATTTATCCTAAAAGCTTCTAAAAAATAAAGACGAGGAATCCTGGGGATGAGTGATTACTTCCTAACCATTGCCTGTGTTTTCCGGACTTGCTATACTAAAGAAAAAGAAAATAAACTTTATTTAAAAAAAAAAAAAAGGTCATGAAGAACCTAGTGGCAAGATGGGAATAAAGACACAGACCTACTAGAGAACGGATTTGAGGATATGGGGAGGGGGAAGGGTAAGATGTGACAAAGTGAGAGAGTGGCATGGACATATATACACCACCAAACGTAAAATAGATAGCTAGTGGGAAGCAGCCGCATAGCACAGGGAGATCAGCTTGGTGCTTTGTGACCACCTAGAGGGCTGGGATAGGGAGGGTGGGAGGGAGGGAGATGCAAGAGGGAAGAGATATGAGAACATATGTATAACTGATTCACTTTGTTATAAAGCAGAAACTAACACACCATTGTAAAGCAATTATACTCCAATAAAGATGTTAAAAAAAAAAACAAACTCAAAAGAATCCTAATAGAAAAACTCTGGTAAAGTGCAGCTGTTGGGGGACGTCTCCAAGACCAAGTGGGGTGGAAGAGAAGGGTGAGGAGGTGCTTCTAGGAGTGGAGATGAGGAGGTGCTTTACTTCCCAGGGGGCAGCCCCCCGCTTGGACTCTGGGGCAGGTGAGGAAAACTGAGGCTGGAGCCCAGCATCTCCTAGGAGGTTATTCAGGGTACTGGCAGGTTTTGCTGAGGCGAATGCTTTCTGGCCCATAAAGCCAAATTCTTTGGGGGCCACTGTAATTGTGAGTTAGACAGGTGGTCTGCGTGTGAAAGGTTTCATTTACTGGCTGTAGTCTGTTGGCTGTGGACAAGGCTGGAAACAATTCTGTACAAGTTTCCTAAAATGATGGGCTCTGACACTGATCTCACTTTTGTTACGAGAAGATGCCATTTCCAAGGCAGGCGGGACTCTGGCGAGGAGGCTCGGGGGGAAATCACAGTGTCACTTGTCATTACCTGTATGCTCACTGCTCTGTACTGTGTCTGAGTGGCTTTGAGGTAGCAATTTTGCTACATGTGTGTATAAGTGTCCAGAGGAGCACAGTACACAAGCATTGTTATTAGACACTTAGCTTTTCCTTACTCACTTTTGCTGGCATTTTAGCATTTTATGATTTCTAAAATTTTTATACAGAATGTATCTTGAAACCAGCACCTATTAGAGTCTCTTCAATATTTAAAAATGTTGGTACAGCCACTATGGAGAACAGTATGGAGGTTCCTTAGTAAACTAAAAATAGAGGTGCCATATGATCCAGCAATCCCACTCCTGGGCATATATCTGGAAAAAACCACAATTCAAAAAGATACGTGCACCACAACGTTTATTGCAGCACTATTTACAATAGCCAGGACATGCAAGCAACCTAAATGTCCATCGACAGACGAATGGATAAAGAAGATGTGGTACTTACATACAATGGAATATTACTCAGCCATTAAAAAGAATGAAATAATACCATTTGCAGCAACATGGATGGACCTAGAGACTATCATGCTAAGTGAAGAAAGAGAAAAACAAATATCATATGATATCACTTATAGGTGGAATCTGAAAAAAATGATACAAATGAACATATTTACAAGACAGAAACAGACTCACAGACATGGAAAACAAACTTATGGTTACCAAAAAGGAAGGGTGAGGGTAAGGGATAAGTTAGGCATATGAGATTAACAGATACACCCTACTGTGTCTAAAACAGATAACCAACAGGGGCCTGCTGTATAGCACAGGGACCTATACTCAGTACCCTACATTAAGCCATAATGGAAAATAATATGAAAAAGAATATATATATACATATATATGTGTACACATATGTATAACTGAATGACTTCGCTGTACACCTGAAACTAACACAACATTGTAAATCAACTATACTTCAATAATAAGTAAATAAAACTAAAAATAAATAAATAAATATATGTTTGCTACATTAGTCCAGACCCAGGTGACATTTTGAAGACACCATCTTCACATCTATGCTAATCAATCGGTCCCAAACATCAGGCAACTTATACAAATAATTAATGAGGCAAAAATAACCACATCGTCTGGCTAAGCTCGCAGGGCTGAGGTGTGGGGAAGATGTGCAGATGCAGGGACCACAGCCCTGTAGACTCAGACTTTTGCTCCATCATTGAGAGGACCTCTGCTCCCCAGGTGACTTTTGGAGGTGCCTCCCACTAGCTCTGCGACAGCCTTTGGACACAGTGACCTGTGGGTCTCGTTGCTGCCTTGCGTCTGTGTTCCCCAGCATCTCCAGACCCCATCTCCTTGTGCTCTGCGTGCGAGATGCCTCCTGCCTCAAAGCAGGACACCGGGAGTCCTGCCCACTCCCCTGCCCCCAAAGTTAGCCCTTTCCTTCTCGCCTTGGGCGTATTTTACAACCATTTGGGATGTTTTGTGTCACTTCCTCACTCTGCCTTTCTGAAACTGTTCTAATACAGTTTCCACAAGTAGTTATGTTTGCTCTGCTGTCTTGAGGAAAATGTCACGTTTAACTCTGCTGAGGGCATCCTGTGGTGCCTTCCCATGAAACGGGAGACACAGGAAGGGCATTGAGACAGAAAGTAGAGTCTAACAGTTTAGAAAGAGAAGAACACTCAAAATGCAGGCACTGAATGTCTGTTTTGAAAAGTGGTCTGTTCAGTAACTCCAGGGCCCTTGTTGGAGAAGTCACTGTCTTTGGAGCAAAGCAATGAAGGGGCTTTGGTCTGAAGAGGATGGGGTGATACACAGCCTTGAGTGCAGATTGTCCTCAGCTGGCCGGGCAGCCCTGGTGAGGTGTTCAGGGAAGGGCTTCCCCCAGTGTAGACCTATACCGCTGGCTTCAGCATCACCTGGGAACATGTGAGAAATGCCCTTCTCAGCCCCAAGCCCGAACCACTGAATCAGAAACTGCTTGGGGAGAGGGGTCACTGGGCAAGCCATCTTAACAGAGCCAGACATTCTGGTGGTTGTCTGGGTGCAGGACCCCTGGGCTGGGGAGCCCAGTGTGGGGCTCAGACCCCGCCATCTTTGAGCTGTGATATTCTTCCCATTTGTGAGTCGCCAACCCAGGGGTGTGGGTTCTGACTTACTACATCTCCACCCCTTCTGCCCATCTCATTGTGGTGCCTTCTTTGTATCTTCGGTTGTGGAAAATTTTTTCTGCTAGTCTTCAGGTTGTTCTCACAAATACTTGCTCTATAGGTAATTGCAGTTTTGGGGTGCCTGTGGAGAGAGGTGAACTCAGAGTCTTCGTAGTCCGGCATCTTGGCCACCTCCCCAATGCTTCTTATTTTAAATAACTCAAAATAATAAAAATATATTGTCTATTTTATATTATATAATTATATGTGCGTATAACATATATATACATATGTACGTGTGTGTGTGTGTATATATATGCTATTTTAAAAATCCTTATTTCCTATAGTGGTTAAGAATAAATACCAAGAGAGCTTAGAGATATATGTGATGGGAAGAGCAGGATGTGGGGGGGTGGGTAGAATCCATGCGAAAGTCCTAATAAAGACTAACTTTGTTTCTGACCTTCCTGGGCACCAAGGCAAAAAAGCGAGGTGGGCAGACACTCAGCCAAATAACAGGCATCCATTTCATCAAAAGTGGGGGAAAGGAAGATCTAAATTTTAGGACAAATTAAAGTGGATGCTTTTATAAAAGACACTGAGTACTATGATAGATAATATCTCCAACAGCAGTTCTACATAAGATACAAAAATGTTCTTCATTTGGTCATTTTCATGTCAGTTTTAGGTCAGTAGCAGTGGCTGAACAGTGCATTACAGAAAACTAAGCAAAAGTGGACCACATACTTTGTTCTCTAGAGTTCTAATGATAAAGGGATAGAACTTGAGAGAATCTAGCAGAGAAACAGACAATATTTTTCCTGGATTGCCTGTCTCAGAAGGCAGGTGGCTCACCTGTACTTCATGCCAGACCTGAATCGTAGTTCATTCAATGTAGTAACTTGGCAAGTCCCTGAATGTCACCTTTTCTGAGCTGTTGATTAAATACAGTTCCCATGCTTTAATATACTAGACAACCTGGAGCCAGGGTTTCTATTTTGATGAAGCAAACTGAAGCATCAGCTTTGTTCCTGACAACAGAAACTACCATCCTGATCCCCAGAGGTGAGGCCCCAGAAATACATATGTAAGAGAAGGCTGGATCTTTTTCTCAAAAATATTTTAGAATATATTGAAATCTCTGGACAAATGGAACCAAGATTTGTTCCATAGGACATGGAAGAAAATCTTTTGGTGTAGAAAAATTTAAATGTAGGTATTCTCAGCAAGGTTCATTTCACATTTTCTTGGCGCAAGAACCTCGATTCGACTTCTGCTTAGTACATGTTTTTGTGTGATTTTGAATAGACGTGTCCTGTTTATGGGCCTGGCAAAGTATGTTTCTGTAACCCATACTCTCAGGGATAGATGAAATCATTTGTAGGCTGGGACTCCTTTTATAATTTGCAAAATAGGAATAATTATTTTCATACTGCAGAGGACATTGGAGAAATAAGGAGTTATTTGGACATTGCAGAATATCAGAAACCCAACTACCATTATATGGTTTCAAATATTGATGTTGAACTGTATATCTGATCGTTGTTAGCCAGTGGTCTAATACCTTAGGCTACTCTTAAAGCCATGACATCAGCGTGGAGGAGGAATTCTTTTAGCTATTTGCTAAATAAAATAGGCACATGAAAATAATATGAAACTTCAGTTTCAATATGGCGGAACTGAGTCTAAGAACCGTCAACCAAAGTCAGCATTGTGGCTGCTGAGAGAAACTGGCCACCCCATCCAGGTGCAGTCTTCCCCAGGAAGCAGCTTTCCTCTCTGCCCTGTGGGAACCTGCTCAGCCCAATCTGCTGTACGGCTTTCTGCTCTCTCCTAAGGTAACAGTGATGGTCACGTGTACAAAAGAAATCTAGTTCCTGACATTACTGACACCATCATTTAGCACAGGAAAACAGTCAAGAATCACTTAACAAAATTTTTTTTCAGTGTGTGGAGGAAGGACCACAAACTGATCAGAGGAGCTAACTCCAAAGGAAGTAGGGCTAATTTAGGCAATAGAGCAGAACTTTAAATATTTGTTGTTATTGCTTCAGAAAATTTTAACAGATTACTACATACATAAAACAAGAGCAAGCTAGTATTGAAAAACACATGAAAAGAAGAACTTCCAAAATTTCTTGGAAATTAATACACATCCTTAGAGACATACACAATTAGACACATTTTGGTGAAATTTTTTTATATCCATGGATAAAGAGGAAAATCTTACTAGCTTCTAGAGATAAGGTTATATATAGTTGGAAAGAATCATGCTAGCATTTGGGTTCTCATCTGTGAGGCGGGATGCCAGACAACAGTGGTGCTGAGAATTCAATCTTGAAGAAGAAGGATTTTGATCTGAATCTGACTTCATTTTAGCCATACTGATAGTGAAGGATTAAATGCAGACAACCTTGTGAAGACACAAGAGGGCTTAGAGGGTAAACTAGATCCTAAACTAGATTATTCCCAAAATAGAATTACTCAAATGTGTAATCTGAATAATGGAAGATAAATCCAGGAAAGGGAAACATGATATGCAGCTGTCACATTTAGTATATTTTTTAAAATAAAAGTTCCTATAATGGAAACACCATCATATGAAACTCTGTGTGTGTGTGTACTTCATGCAAAAATCAGGGCAATTTAGACATTTGTTAGACAAGACTATCTAATTCCAAGAAACATGTATTGAACTAGTTACAAAAAAATGGGTTTTGTGGGATTTTTTTTTTTTGCTCACATACCTGGGAATTTTAAGAGATGAATCCTTATTACGGACATGGTGGGGTCCCCAAGCCCAAGTGCTGTCTTAGGTCTGTGCTCCTCTCTGTCTGTGGATAAGCCCTCTCCACGTGCTGGTCCAGATGACTGTCATTTATCCAGGACCCCTCCCACTCCATGGATTCCAGCCCAAGGAGACCACCTGCCCAGTATCTCTGGCCGGAAGGCCCCGAGAAAGGCCTTGATTGGTCCAGCTTCGGACATGTGCCCATCTTTGGACCACGGTTCCAACTGACCAGGTTTGGGTTCATCTCACATCCATGCCCTGCGGCCAGGAGTAGTGAGGGGGCAGTTAGACTCGCCCAGCTGTTGAGAACTAGGTTAGCTACCGGAAGGAGGAACTCATGTAGCACAAACAGGGAGGGGGCAGTGCAGACAGATAGAAGCAGCAGCTGTTTTCTATATATGTTTTCAAAGAACAGCAAGCGGAGAGCAGGCTTGTCTTCACATGGGTGAAACTGGGATTTCCTCTGTGTCTCTAACAATTAGGGTTATGGTTCAGGCTTTGGAGAAGTATAGATTGATTGAGGCCAAGAGTACATTACTTGGCTCTTAAAAGAATTCAGGTCTATTTTAGATCCATAAATGCTTTCAAGGTCTTTATTATCCTGCCTTCTTGAAAAAAATAAAATATGTATTCAGGTATGTGGTACTTCTCTCTAGTGAACTGGCTACATTGCTATCTTCATCATGCAGTATCTTTGAGGATCCCAGGTCTGTGGGGCTTTTGGACAAGAACATTAATGTCAAATGTGGATTTTTTATATAATAGGTTTTTTTTCATTGAAGTATAGTTGATTTATAATGTTGTGTTCATTTCTGCTCTACAGCAAAGTGATTCAGTTATACATACATATATATATACATATTTTTTAATATTCTTTTCCAAATATAAAATGTTAAATGGTGCCCTTCCAGCTAAAGAGACTGTCATTTTGAAGAGGAATAAATATATAAACTTCACTTTGAGGAAACTGCAACTAAAGAATCAATAACAGGAAAAGAAGGTGGCCAGGACTGGAGCCACCAGTCAGGGCAGAAGCCTACAATGCTGGTGACAGAGGTTCTCCTGAAGAGTAGTTCTGAACCCAGCCTCCCACCCCTCTTCCTCTTGACATGTGCACATGTGTGCACACGCTGACACAGTCATATACAGCACATGAGACATCGTACAGCCCAGCCACTCGGCAGCACGTGCCGTTTCCCATTCAGCCTGTGTATCTGTGCTTTTGCCCATCTTTTGATCCAACCGCGCTTGTTTCAGGACCCAGGTCAGTGGCCACTTTCTGTCTCCTCTAGGTAGGAGGATGCCCCCATGTCTGTCTCCCTGTGGCAGGCTCCCTGTGTTCCCCTCCCACCCATAAACTGACTCACCTGTACTGTGTGCGTTGGTGGGTTTAACCCGGGGATGTGTTCCCCTGGGAGACCCCAAGACTTTCCAAGGGGATCTACATCCAGATGCTATGTGTCCACATGTATTCTTTCCTAGAACCAAGGTGCCTGAGAGCTCACAGGTGGGCAGCATCCATGCAGGGGTCCCCCCAGCTCGCCTTTGCTGAATGCCTGTCTCCCCTCCTCGAAAAAGACAGACATAGCCCCCAGCCATCAGGAATTTCACTTGCATGTGGTTCCCTGAGGCGAGCAGACCTTATCCTGATGCCTGACAAACACACACACAGCATTTCTGGTAGTGGGCTGAGCTGGCAGATAAGTCCTTTTGAACATCAGGTGGTTTCCAAGTTTTCTTTCCAACTAAATGGACAATGGATCTAATCCAGTTGTCAGTTAATACATCATTAAGCATAAACTTTATGACCGATCAGTCAAGTGATGTGTAACAGAGGAAGAGTTTTAAAAACTGAGTGGAGTGATGTCACTATAGCCAAACTCTTAATTCACCTCCACTTACTCATGCGAACAAGGCTTCCCAGTTGCTTAATAGTGATAAGAATGAAAAATGTGAACTGCATTAATGCCAAACCCTGCCCTGCTCTAGTGATCAGTAATCCAGTCATTTTTAAGAATTCTTTGAAAAAAGCCTTATCTGAGTCATTATGAGATGCATGTCTAATGACATTTTACCTTTTTGTTTAAGAAATGTCAACATTTCTAAAATATTTATGCACTTTTTATTGGCTCTTTCCTATTCATTATCACGATGATAACTTCTTGTATAGAAAAAAAATTAACACTATCTAGTTATGGTGAGAGAAAATAAAAATTAAATTTTAATTTATATATATTTTTTATACCAAGAGATTTAATCAGTAGAAAAGCTCTCAAGCACAAAGTACGTTCGGTTAGGATGAGATGAGAGTCTGCGGCGGCTTCGGGGGGTGGGTAATAATTTCAAGAAAGAAGAGCCGTGTTCTAGAACGCCACCTGTTCAAAGGAGAACTTTCTCATTCCTTTCGTCATGCAGGGTTCTGGACATCAATACCTTGAATACTATCATGTTCAGATTCCTTTATTACATTTTGTAAAATGATGGAACAGATTTATTTTAAATATTAATAATTACAATGAAATTGCATCTGTGGTAACTAATTGAACTCGTGATGGAAAGGTTCAGATGTCAGTTAAGAGGTAGGAGGGGATACTTGGTTCAAAACTATTTGGGGTGTATACGACAAAATTTACTGACATACATCTTGTCAGTTCAGAAGCGCCTTACCTGTGGCTACCTTACTTTCCCCTTTATTCCCAGTGCATAGACCAAAGGAAACTAAACCAAGGTGGGTTGAGATGGGGGACATGAGCATGGCTCGTTGGCTTGTGAACCGGCATCAGGACGAGAGGAGGAAGAGGTTAGTCTTTCGATGAGACATTTTCTCGGGGCGGATAAGCCTGGGGAAACTGACTCTTGACAAATCTCCCTTCATAATGACCAGCAAATAAACAATATCATATCATACAAGATCTTTCATTTGCATCTAATAAAAATGAATCCATTACCAGAATACCCAGAAGATATTTACATTTGGTGTTAGAAATTTTCTTTGGTGACTTTGTAAAAGAAAAACTCAATGGAACTCATGCCAAACTGAAATGATCGTGTGCAGCCTGAGGAATTAGTAGCCTTGAGTTAGCACTTTCTTCTTCTTTCTGCTTTATGCCTGAGCTCGAGAATTTTTGCTCTCATTTAGCTGTAATGGCATTTGAGCCATGGGATTATGTAATTCAGGTGGAGAACAATAGAAGTGTTAATATTCTGGGCTCGGGCTCTGTGGCTATTTATTTGGAGGAGAATTTAATCGTGAATTTATATTTGGCATCTGCTAAAGACAAATTGTGTTTTTCCACATTTGCAAAAATCCCGCAATAATAACTCTTTAGTTCAAAAAGGTTGTTCACGCCTTAAGAGAAGAGCAAACTTGCCAACGCATTAATCAACTCAAAAAGAGCGACTTACTCTTAGGGGTGACGGAAAATAACAGAGAGGAAAAAAGGCCATGCTTTTTTTCTTTTAAGATTCCTAATTAGTCACCAGTCAACTGTCAAAAATGTTTACATCCTCTCTTTGGATTTGGAATTTCAAAGAAGGATAGAATTGTAGATCTAGAAGGGATGTCATGCTTATTTTACAGAAAGGGGAAAGGGTTGTTCAAAGTTCTGAGTAGAAATTGGACCGGGCTGTGGGATTCAGGCTGGGTCCCTGGACCACTGGCTTGGTGGAAACCCTCAGGGGCTGAGTGAGGCTAGAAAGTGGGCTGCACAGAAGCATCTGCAGGACAGAACCTGAGGCCAAGCAGCTCCAAGTTTTCCTTTTGTGTCTTAGGCTTCTGTTTAGAATCAATAAAGAAAAAGCAATCTCCTGCTCCATCACCTCAAACAGAAATTGTCAAAACATGTTATAGTTCATGAGGTTAATAATAGGAACCAGTGGAAAAGAGAAAAGATAATAAGGGAGCAGATGGGGATGTCTGATTCCAAGCAGAAGAGTCTCAGGCTGACAGCGCAGACTGCGGAGAGAATCAGAAGCGGCCTGAAAACTAACACACTAACACTGACCCAGGTACAGAGCTCACGGGGATGTCCATTCCCGTCTTCAAATCCGTGCCGGATTTGACAGCACTCTCGGAAGTGGTTCGCAGGAGGCTTCAGCCTTTGCACAAGCTCACCCCTCGTACTAGCTGGCAGACCTGCCCGGTGCTCCGAGCAGCCTTCCATCCTCCCTCCCTCCTGCCCTCTCTGGTACTTAAAACGCCCTCGGGATGCTGATGGCATTGCGCCCCTGTTCCTTCTCCCTCGGACGTTTATGCGGCTGCCCTTCCGATCCTGTGTGAAGCATCTCACTGCACACCAGCAGGCTCCCTGAGAGCAGGGACCCCCTCGCCTGCTGCCCAGCACCGGCTCCGGGCCCTGAAGCAGGCACGCGGGTGGACCCTCACTGGACATCTGTCCATCGGGTTTGAGGATGGAGCACCCTGGGCCCTGGGGAAGGTCCTGGGGAAGGCGATCCTCCTGGGCAAGAGGGGAGCTCTGGCATTCATACTCCTCACTGTGCATTTTTAAGTGGTTTAACACATCCACAATGGACAGAGACTTCTCATCCCTTGCTGACTAAGTATTTGCCGTTGGCTGGATTTAGAGCAGTGACTCACAACTTTTTTTGCCTCAAAACTTCTGAGGGATGTAGAACAAGCCCAGACAAGCATCCTCGATCTTATAACATGATTGAAAAGGGTGGGCTTGGAGTGCCCCCTCTAGCACGGATGCCTTGTCAGTTTGCAGGGCACGTGAGTGCCAGGAAGCCTGTTCACAGATGATGGTCCTAGTGTCACCCTGAGGGGTCAGCTGAGAGTCTTCCTTCAGGGAGTGGTGCCCACTGCAGTGGCGAGGGGGCAGGGCTGGACCGAGCACTTATTCAGTACCTGCTCTGTGCTAAGACCTCCCTCTGACCAGCCTACCCCCCTACCTGTGCAAACACACCTGGTGTTGGCATCACCACATGGCATTGTCGGTCTTTGTGTACCTGTCTGTCCCCTCTGAACTGTGAGTCACCAGAGAGCTGGGTGACTCTTGGATTGGAGACCTGTGTCCCCAGGTCCAGTCACGGGGCCCTTCCCATCCTGGCATACACCCTGCAGTGGAGACACGCCGGGGGCATCACACTGTGGGCTGGCATCACATTTAGTCCTCACCGCAGTCCCGCAGGCTGTGTATCACCTCACGTCCCAGAGGAAACTGAGACAGAGGGTCCAGGGACCTGCCCCAGGCTGCTCTGCTGGGATTTGAACTCAGGTCTCTGTAACCTAAATCCTATATGCTCTTTCAATGTTCATGCTGTTTACACTACAGAGAAGAAAAAGTGTTAGTTTAATTAACCTACTTGCTCAGTGAAGGTGACAAAAAAGAAGGCAGGAAACCAGAGTCTGCTGGGCCATCAGGGCTGCCCTTGAAGGCTGGGCAGGGGAGCAGCTCTGAGTGGAGTTGGCAGGAGGGTCCAGGAGTGACATCTCCGGCAGAGTCGCTGGCTGTGTGGACAGAGTAGCCAGCACACAACATCCGAGGTGTGACAGCTTCTCAGCAGACCCATGGCAGAAAAGGCTTGGGTGGTATTAATCCATAGGCAGTGTTTCTTCTCCGGATTTGCCCTCTAATTAAGAGTCTTGGAACAAAAGCCAGGAAGAAAGCTAGAAGAAAGAGGTCATTGTTCAGAAGCATTCACTGCATTCAGGCACATTGCCTTGTGCCTTTGCTTCTCTAAACAATTCCTCCCTTGTTTCTGATCTTTATTTGTGAGCTCTTTTGTGAAATGTCTGGTTTTTTTGGTTTTTTGGTTTTTGTTTTTTTGTTTTTTTTATCTTGTTCTTTTATTTTACTGTTTGGGATCTCCAAGAAACCAACACCTCCAGGAATTTTCTCCTTGGTGCTCTTTTGGTTTTGTTAATTCTGTGTCTCTAGTCTGCTGTCTAGTTAAAATATTGATGGTGTTGAGTGTGTATTGACGGTGTTATGATGTCACTTGTCTATCAAGGCATGAGTCTGTGGAGTTTGCACTCAGCATGTGTGTAGCCTTTATTCATTGTAGGCATCCAGCAATTTACTTATTGAAGGAACGCTTTTCAAACAAAACACACTGAAACTACAGCACAACACAGTCCTTATTTCCTGGATGACCATAAGCAGTGCTTAGATCATATGCCTTGAGGTTTAAAATCTATATCTACATTCAATTTAAAAACACACCTCTGGTCTGAGGCTGGTCCAGAGTTCTATACTCCTGTCCTACCACCTCAATATTAGGGGGATTCTTGTCCAAGCATGGAGCGTTCAACCTCAAAACTCAGTAAGGGGAAAATTGGTACCCACACTCTCCTAACACTTACCGTCCCTCGGAATAGCTGGACAGATGTGACGCGTGGCTGCAGTGCCCCATCATCACGATTAGAGTCTGATGGAATGAACTCGGGCCTCCGCAGTAAGTTACAACTCGGTGCACCTTATTCCCTCTGCTGCCCTAAACCACGTTCAGTGCTCAGGAGACAGTGACCTCAACCAAGAACACTTTTATTCTCATTCTTTTACATTTTACTTGCGGGTTCTCTTCTACGAGCATCTCTTACTTAAACCAGATCTTACTCTCACATGTAAAAATAAAGAGAAAGCCAGAGGCTGACAATGACTGTCATTAATATTTAAAGCCAAATTATACATGTTCCTGGGAAGTTAGAAGTTCCCGAACAAGATGAGTTTTTTCAAAGTTTGTTTCTATTTTGAAAACCCCTAGTTTCTCCAAAGAACTCAATTTCAAACAACTTCTGTTAAACCAAGGGTCAGACTAGAAACAATTGCATTCATCATGTCGTTAGTTTGAATTTTTTAATGTTGTTTGCTCGTAGTCACATACAGGATAACAATTCCAAAGATTAATTCAAAATAGGCTGATTTTTTTAGGGAAAATGTTGCTCTCAATCACATATGCACGTAACGCCTTCCAAGTTAAAGCGTGTCCAGAGGGAAGTGGTGTGTTTGAGGGGTCCTCCCTCACACCCCAAATTCCAGATTTCAAATGAGTCAGGCAGTGGGGAACTCACTGGAGCGTTGCCTGACCTGCCCTTGTGTGTCTCATCCAGTGAGCCTGCCCCTGGGGCCTGGCGGTCCCTGCAGTGTGGACGGGGTCCCGCCACTGCCGTCGGAGGCCGAGGAGACTGTGTCTGTGGGCAGCTGCTTTGCCTCAGAGGACACAACAGAGGACTCGGGAGTGATGAGTTCCCCCTCGGACATCGTGTCCCTGGATTCCCAACATGACAGCACGAAATCCAAAGACAAGTGGGCCACAGACCAGGAAGACTGCAGCGACCAGGACCTGGCTGGGACCCCAGAACCGGGCCCCCAGAAGAGCCCCTCGTGGGAGAGGAGTGGCTCTGAGAACTGGCATCCGAGGTGAGTCATGGACGGAGGGAGGTCTTTCGTCCTGGTGACCCAACCAGTACTTGTTAGGTCACCGCACCCTGATTGGGGACTTGTTATCCATAGTTCTGTCTTCATGCTCTTTCTAGCTATGCAGGTATTTACCAATAATACATAGTATTGGCTTGTTTGTTTATACCTTTGATATAGATGGTACCATACTCTGAGTGTAGTTTTCCACTCAACATCATGTGTTTAAGATTTATCCCTGATAACGTATGTGTTGTTAGTTCACTTATGTATCCATTTCTTAATGAATAGACACTTAGGTTATTCTGGGTTTTCACCACTGGAATCAATGAGCAAGTCATACATAGGTCTCCATTTATACATAGAGTTTTTCTAGAAGAGAAATTATTAGACCTTCAGAGAAAACTCACCTGCAACTTTTTGGAATATTGGCAGATTGCTCTCCAAAATGATGATCTGGTGTCCACGTCCTCCAGCCGTCTATAGTGGCCTGCCACTCCACATCCACACCGATACAGGGATTAATGGGCGTCTTAAGTGTTGTAGTCATATAGGTGCCAAATGGCACTTTGTGTGGCTTTAAGATACAATACTCTGATTAGTAAGGATGAGCATCTTGTCATGTGTGTATTACCAATTCAGTTTCCTCTTCTATGAATTGTCTTTTCATAGCCTTCTCTTTTTTTTAAATTGGGACATTACTTTTTTTTAAATCGTTAATTTCTCTTTAGACAGTTATTTACACACAAAGAATCTCTAAGACGGTGACTTGAATTTAACTGTTTTATTTTGTTGTATGAAAATTGCTTTTTGATTTGAATATTGTTGAATTTGTCCTTTTTCTCCTGAATGTATATGATATTTGAATATTTGAGAGATCCTTTTCATACCACAAAGGACTAAAGATTATCTGAATTTCTTGTAAAAGTTTTAGCGTTGCTTTCTCACATTTGGGCTTCTTGTCTACCTGGAGTTTATTTTTGGGTGTGGTGTGAAGAAGGGATCTATTTTTCCCACTGGTTCCTAGTTCCACGTTGGTCCTCTATCAAGTTTCTGTATACACATCAGTCTGTTTCTTGCACTCATTCCATAGACTGGTTAATCTGTCTCTGCACCAGAACCAGTCTGTCATAATTCCTTTCTTCATTCTTAGTTAGAAAGGCAGGTTAATTCTTGGCAACTCATCCTTCTTTTTTTTGTTACTGTGGAAGTATAGTTGATTTACAATATCATGTTAGTTTCAGGTGTATAGCACAGTGATTCATTTATACATATATCTGTTCTTTTTCAGATTCTTTTCCCTTATAGGTTATTACAAAATATTGAGTAGAGTTCCCTGTACTATACAGTAAGTCCTTGTTTATCTCTTTTATACACAGTAGTCTGTATATGTTAATCCCAACCTCCTAATGTATCCCTCTCCCCACCTCCCTTTCCCCTTTGGTAAACATAAGTTTGTCTTCTATGTCTGTAAGTCTCTTTCTGTTTTGGAAATAAGTTTATTCGTATCTTTTTTCTTCTTTTAGATTCCACATATAAGCGATATCATGTGATATTTGTCTTTCTTTGTCTGGCTTACTTCACTTAGTATGATAATCTCCTTTTTTTTACCTTTTAGATAATTTTAAGAACCAGTCACACAATGTTTTAGAAACGTTAATAGAAATAAAGTAGATTTTTTTTTTAAAAAAAAGCATAAGTTGATCACCAAAATGAATGAATGCCTTTGTATTTTTCATGTTTTTTTCAGCTTTGTCTAAATGAACACACAAGTCTCTGGTTAATGTAATTGTAGTGTCAGTACTATTTTATTTTGGTTTATTTTTAGCTAACAGTTTATCACGAGCATTCCCCCAGGTGGTTGTATACACCCTCTAATAATGTTCAAGTATAGCTCTTCAATCTTAAGGACAATTCCAAGACCAAGTTCGTATTTTATTAGACAGGAAATTAGAAGGTGACAATTGGCCCATTTCACCTCTGCCCCAAACAGGGTGCATTGAGCTGAGGTTGGCCTGTTTGCAGAGAAAAAATACGGCATTTCCTTCACAGGCCACCTAAACATAAAGGAAAGGAGCTTCACAGCAATCCTCAGATCTGTTCAGTTGGTTTGCATTGGGATTGCACACCCTGAGCTCTACATCTGAAACTAACCAGACATGTTACCTCGGTGCCCCAGGGATGCTCCTACAAAAGTCCCAGTGGATTTTGCTGGTGTTGACCAGATGTAGAATCTTGCTGATTTCTGTTCAAGTATGGTACTGTTGTCTGCAGCCACAGCCAGGATAATCACGGGGTCGTGGAACCTGACGCTTTATCCAAACAGGGAGCAGGTCATGTTTTTCTGCCCTCGTCTCTGGGGTGCCGCTGAATTTGAGAGTAATGTGGAGGGGAGGGAGGGGACTCTGGACCCTGACTGACCCATGTGGAACCCCACCACCACTAACTAGTTGCTTGGCCTTCGAGGGTCCTCCTAACTTTGCTGAGCCTCGAGTTTTGCTTATATCTGTGCAGATAATGCCTCCTACCTGTCACAGGTGTGGGAGCCACTGGGCACCTGTGCACATGCTCAGTGCCTCTTGAATAGCCACTGGGTGGGACCCATTGACTAAATCACACGGTTAGTTTAGAGACCAGAGCACCATGAATTTTCATGGCACATCCACTTGCCTTTTTTGGGCTTTGGAGTCAAATGAAGATGAAGATGATCGCTGGGCCCCTCAGTCCTGTCTGTGCTGTTCCATTATTTGCCTCAGAATTGCGATCAACTCTCTGCCCATGATTTTTCATGGAATATCTGTAAGTTTTTCTTTTTAAACAAGAGTTGTCTCCATTGACAAATTAGACATACTCAGAGGCTTCAGCATGGTGTATCACATCTTTATGTCCAAATGCATAACTTTCAATAAATTTCAGGATTACTTAAAATCCGTGCCTACTGTGGAAAGCTGGGGTTACAAACTCAGAGGCCACGGAGCATGGGGGAAAGCACAAGTTTTCTCTAAAGAGGGCAGCCCCACAGCTTCCTTACAGTTGTCGCCCCTGAGGGATTACAGACCCAGTGTGGCCGGCGTTGGAAGAGAAGACAGACATCTAGATTTTTATGTGAGGTCTCCCCAATTTTTTTTTAAGGGCTTTAAATGTTAATTGCTTTCATTTCTTTTTCTCTGATTCCCATGGAAACTGAGCTTTCCCCATATGTTTGTCAACCAGGTACATTTCCACTTTTGTAAAGACTCTGTTTATGGGAGGAATAGTCTTAAAGTTAGAATTTGGAAAATATTCAGATGCAAGAAATGAAGATGGGGACTAGAAAGCAGGTGGCAGACCCGGAGATTGTCCCCCGGAGGCTGATTTCACTTCCCTCCTTGGATACAAACGGTACTGATGCACAGCTGTGGGCACGGGGTCTAGGATGGGACAGGAGCTGGAAAGACGAAAAGACGGACAAGGTCCCCACGTGGAGACGGCCCTTGTGTTGTAGCCGGGAGGACAGGTGGTTCCTCAAGGGCTGTGACCCACCTGCCATCCAGAATCCAGTCCCCTCCCCATCTGAGAGATTTAGGCCTCCCAGATTTTAAATCTTGGCAACCAATTCAGACTTTCAGGGCCAAACAAAACACATCTGCATGCTGGGCAGGCCGGTCCCAGATGCGCGCTCCACTGACCGCTGGAGGCCTTGGTCCGTCCTCCTCTGCCCACTCATTTGCCAACTTTGGAATCGCTACAATTACTCGGGTATTTCCTGGGATATATCTCTTGAAAAATATCGCTTCACAATATATTTGGGAAGTTCCACATTCTTCTCTTGGAAGAGGAGAGGATAAAGTCTCTTACAAATTCTGCAGCAAAGCAACCTGTGTAAAATTTTCTCCTCTGCCTGCCTCTTAATATCCTTTAGAATGAGTGTTCCGTTGAGCACCATTTGGGAGATGCTGTCCTAGGTCATCCCCCTTGTGCACTGTCACACTTTCGGCATTTACAAATACGCACCTCAGATACGTGGATAGAGAGACAGAGAATACACTGCTTCTGGTGAACATGGTGCATTCCAGTGATGTGCTCTGAGGTCCTGTCTGAGAATAGGGCCTTGAGACTTGGGACAGCAAAAAGGCACTGAAGCCTGAAGGGGGAGGGGAGGGTTGGGTCAGACTTCAGGGGCCGACCGGTCCTGGCCCAGAGAGCAAGTCTGCAAAATTTGTGTGATCCACAATGGAGCAGATGATGGCAGGTGTCCAGACTGGCCCGGGGTCAAGTTCAATGAGATGACAACCCGTGCTTGGGGGTTGGTAGCCCAGAATCAAGCTGAAATGTCCTGAGAACAGAGCCCACCACTGTTCATGGAGGTGTGGTCTTGACCTCGGCCACCTGGAAAGGGCCCTGTAGCGGAACACTGCCCGGGGGCACACGTGTTCAGTGATTGAGAGAAACAGTCACAAAGAACGTGGTTTCTGACCCCCTGCTCTCCCAGGAGAGGACAGGCCTGGCGACAAGGGCAGATGTGTACTCAGTCAGCCTTCCAGCTCTTCCCTTCCTGCGCCCTGAGATGGATGCCCCTGGACCACATTTAGAAAGGGAGGCCACTTGAAGGGGCTGGTACCCTGATCTTGGTGCCTACTGCTGGGCCCTGAATCCACCTCCTGGCTCTGCCCAGCATTGATTCTGACACCTGGATTCTGCAGCTCATCCTAAGGTGGCATTTGTGTTCCCAGGAAGGGTGTTCTTCCTGTGATGATCCAAGACCTGGCTGTGACAGTGAAGCCTCTCCATCCTTGGAATGCCAGACGCCAGAGGCTCAGGAGCAGAAGTTACCCTTTGCCATGATGGGCATGGCTAGGTCTCTCCAAATGAGACATGGGTTCTGATGGATGGTGAAGCTGTCCCCAACAGTCTCAGACACCCTCAGCTCGCAGAATCTCCACTGTGGCGCCAGTTCCCAGGGGAAATAAGGAGTGTTTGTGGTTTTCAACTTTGCCAGGGTGCCCTATACTATCGCCACCCCTCTGATACTCGGAGATTCATTAAGTATTGGAGGGAACAGTGGAAGAACCTTTGTGACCTGCAAAGACCCCAGTTTGTAAGGTCTGTAAAGTTCTAGTTTGCTGGGCTGTTTCTCCTCTGTCTGCCATCTGCTATTTTGCAGCTAGCAAATTCATCCAGACTTCTTTGGCTGGGATTGCCTGGGGTCCCACTTTGACAAATTGGAGGCAAGGACTGTTTGCTCCGGAGCTCCTGCAGCCTGTCCAAAGAGCGTCTGTGGGGTTGGCTTCAGCTGAAAGCATTTTTCTTAAACTATTCGGTCTAGTGGCAAAGCGCACGGCTTCTGCTCATGCACTTAATTTGGAGGCTCTGCTCCTTGCTGCCACGGCTCCAGCTTCCTCAAGGGCAGCGCTGGCTGGGCTCCATCGAATGCCCTGACAGCCAAGATCTTGAATTGAAAAGTCTCAAGGATAAATACCAGTCCTCTAAAGAGAGCAAGGGTGAAGGCTTGGGAATGATTAGAGTGCGCTTTGGGTGCTGTCATCTGAAAATGGTATGTTTTCCGTCAAGTCATTCGATTAGATCCAATTATAGTTTGCATTGAAAAATAAATCTATGCCCTCAGTTCAAACTTGACCCTGTAAGTGGGACATCAAATTCCAAGAGTCTTCCTCTAAATTTAGCACAGCCAGTAAATACTCTCCTTCAGGAAGAATTCAGCCCATGTGGTGATTGCCCCTCATGGTGGGGACACCTAGGAGTGGCTTCCGCACAGTCCTGCCCTGGGTGGGAGTTGTGTCACCCATGAACGATCTCCTTCCAGCTGCATCTTTCCTTCGTGTATGACCCAGGCCAGCTCTCCTAATACTTAAAGAGCAACACGATGTGAAGACTGCCTGGCATCATGTCTGCCCTGCCTATTGCTGGTGACGGTGCCCTGGGCCAATGACTTGACCTCTCACTTCTTTTTTTTAAATTGCAGTAGAGTTGATTTACAATGTTGTGTTAGTTTCAGGTGCACAGCACAGTGATTCATATATATATATATATTCTTTTTTTTTTAATTTATTTATTTTATTTTTGGCTGCGTTGGGTCTTCGTTGCTGCGCGCGGGCTTTCTCTAGTTGCAGCGAGCAGGGGCTACTCTTCGTGGCGGTGCACGCGCTTCTCCTTGTCGTGGCTTCTCTTGTTGCGGAGCACGGGCTCTAGACACGTGGGCTTCAGTAGCTGTGGCACGTGGGCTCAGTAGTTGTGGCTCGTGGGCTCTAGAGCACAGGCTCAGTAGTTGTGGCACTCAGGCTTAGCTGCTCCACAGCATGTGGGATCTTCCCAGACCAGGGATCGAACCCATGTCCCCTGCATTGGCAGGGGGATTCTTAACCGCTGCACCACAAGGGAAGTCCCTATATACATATATATATATATATTCTTTTTCATAGTCTTTTCCCTTATAGGTTATTACAAAATATTGAGGTAGTTCCCTGTTCTATATAGTAGGTCCTTGTTGGTTATCTGTTTTAAATATAGTAGTGTATCTGTTAATCTCAAACTCCTAATTTATCCCTCCCCCCTTTACCATCTTGGTAACCACAAGTTTGTTTTCTATATATTTGGGTCTATTTCTGTTTTGCATATAAGTTCATTTATATCATTTTTTCCCTTAGATTCCACATATAAGCGATATCATGAGATATTTGTCTTTGTCTGGCTAACTTCACTTAGCATTATAATCCCTAGGTCCATCCATGTTGCTGCAAATGGCATTATTTCATTTTCTTTTTGTGGCTGAGTAATAGTCCATGGTATATATGTACCACATCTTCTTTATCCATTCATCTATCAACAGACATTTAGGCTGCTTCCAAGTCTTAGCTATTGCAAATAGTGCTGCTATGAACATTGGGGTGCATGTATCTTTTCAAATTACGTTTTTCTCTGGATACATGCCCAGGAGTGGGATTGCAGGATTATATGGTAATTCTATTTTTAGTTTTTTAAGGAACCTCCGTACTGTTTTCCACAATGGCTGCACCAATTTTCATTCTCACTAACAGGGTAGGAAGGTTCCCTTTTCTCCACACCCTCTCCAGCACTTGTTATTTGTAGAATTTTTGATGATGTCCATTCTGACTAGTGTGAGGTGATACCTCATTGTAGTTTGGGGGATTGACCTCTCACTTCTATTTTCTTGTCAGTACAATCGAGGTCTGCAATACCACCCCTTAGAATAGTGCCTAACATATTGCCAGCCTTCAGAAATTGATGGCTGGTGTTATTATTGTTGTTGTTGATGTTGTTTATTTAAAACTGCCTGAGGAAGGATAGAAACTTGATTTGTTGGAAATCCTTATAACCTGTGTCTACCTCTGACCATCTGCCTCATTAAACTATTTATAACATCTTTGTTTGAAAAGAACATATGCTCATATTTGTGTACCGATAGATAGATGGGGGAGAGACTAGCACTATTTCTAAACTCTCAAATCCTGAAGGCAATCTTGCTGTAATCAGGCAACTTATCCATCTGTGCGTGATCAATACTGTGAAGCTCTCAGTCCTGGGATCCCTTTGGGGGACACTAGTTCCGCAGAAACGCTGTAAGGAGTCAATGAGACAGAATGGGTAAGTGGGTTACAGGCTCTTTTTTTTTTTAACAGTAGAATCACACTGAAATCATGTGTAGAGCCTCAAAAGACAGAAACTGTAGCTTCCCCAGGGGAAGGGCGTCTCCCTGTATTGTCCGCTGCCTGCCCACCTTCCGCCTGGCAATCCGTAAGCTCGTTCTCAGCCCCCACCTGTCCGTGAGTGGTGGATGTGAGGGCTGTGGAAGTGAGAAGCTGTGCCGCTGTTATCTGCAGGGCTGATGATTTCAAGACGCTTACGGAACTGAGAATGTGCAGGTCATGGGTGGAGGAGCTGGGCTCCGGTCCTGGCTTTTCAGCCCTGGAACTTTGTAACTAGAGGAGCTCTGTGACCTAGGAGCGTTTAGAGATGTTTTATACCTTCTAGACCTCTGCAGCTTTGTAGTTATAGGAAGGAACTTTGTGACTCTAGCATCATTTAGAAACATTTTATATATTCTAGATCCTGAAACTTTGTAGCTATGAGAACTTTGTGACCACAGAAACATTTAGAAATAGTTTATGCCTTCTAGAACCCTGCAATTTTGTAACTACAGGAACTTGGTGCCCACAAGAGCATTTAAAAACATTTAATACCTCTCAGAGCCCTGAAACTTTGTAACTACGCTAACAAAGGAGTATTTACAAACATTTAAGATCTTGGAGAACTATGCTGTAGGTACAGTAGCCACCAGCTAACTTTGGCTACTGAGCCCGCCAGATGGGTAGCCCAAATTGAGATGTGCTGTGAGAGTGCAATTGCACCAAACATATGAAAAAATAAACTTTTTTATATTAATTATATGGAAATGATGATAATAATTTGGGTTAAATGTTGAGTTAAAGTATACTAATTAAAGTTAAGGAAAATTAACATTAAAGTACTTAATGAAAAATAATCTTGCTTACTTTTTACCTTTTTAATGTGACTACAAGAAGATTTTAAATTACATGTGTAGCTCATATTACATTTCTATTGGACCCTGTTGTTCTAGAACTCTGAAGCTTTATAAATACAGGACCATTTGTACATGGAATGGGGAAGTTAAGCACATATTACTGTCATCAGCCATCTATTTTCCCAGGCTTCTTACCTTTAGTTTATCAAGTAACTGTTTTGAAATCGCATGGGTTGGTTTGCTTGTCATCAGCAGTTGAACTGCTACCTGAAAAGGACATCTTTTTCCTCTCAGACTTTGCCTGTTTTCTGCGATTGGGTAAATTACCTAAAGAAACTTTCCTAGCCACATCAAAAAGAAAAATGACTTGATGTGCTGGAATGGGGCAGAATCAGCCCGTGCTTTTTTCTTTCTCATATAAAATTTTTTTAAAAATGAAAAAGCACCTATTTGCCTGGGGACTGATTTCTCGTGACTGCTGTTAGTTCTCCCATGGGAGTGGGTGAGGCCATCGCCAGCCCCCGCCCCCGAGGCTGCTCCACTTCCTGGGAAGACTCCCGCTTGAGGCTGGCAGAGCCTCAGACGTTAGGCAGCAGTGGCTTGTCCGTGGCTGTGTCCTTGGCAGAGTGACCTTCCGTGGGAGGGAAGGCTCCCGGTGATGTTTATCCAACACGTGCAGCTGGTATTGGAATGCCTGTGCTGCTTGTTTGCCCTTCATTTCCTTGGTCTTAAACCAAAACAAACTGTCCATAAGAAACTGTCTGTCTTAGACTGGGGTGTGTGTGGGGTGTGAGGAATGATGCCTGGGAAAGGAACATCTGCGCAGTTGACTTTCAGCTAAAAAGAGGTGCTAGCGCTTCTGGCCAACTGTGATGCTTCAGGGGCACGCACGAGGGCCCTCCTGCTGCGCCCACAGAATCTGCCCTCCAAGCCCGGGGACCAAGTGCTTCCAACTGGCTGTTACAGGGAGAGAGGAATAGCTGTAATCCATCGGCAACCCTTTGAGGAGAAGTGGATGGGGTGGGTGAGGAAGGAAAAGCAAATTCTGCTAAATCTCCCCCTCCTGAAGCTGTACATTGGAAAGCATAATAGATACATCACACCGGTTTGGGCTTTTGCCAGATGACCCATTCACCCAGAAGCCCAGAATCCAGAGTGTGGCGGGTCCTACCCCGCATCAGGAGAGGCACCGGCTGCAGAAGCCAAGTGGTCCACAGGCCTGGCCTTGCCCCGCCCCAAAGGTTCTCGGCAGCCTTGGGAGAAGCACCGGCCAAGGACCTGGGCTCCCTCCCTCCACAGCGCTCCCAAGGCCGGTGGCTTCTGTCATGTGTCCACTCTCTCCTCCTGGACAAGCAAGGCCCCGGGGAACCAGGTCCACACTGGGGCGTCAAGAGCAAGGTCAGGTGAGAGGTGGGTGGGGTGTGTCAGCAGTGTGTGGAGCTGAGCATCTGGGGCAAACCTGGGACGTGTGCAAGAGGCAGACGGAGGAAAGGGGCGGACGTGTGCAAGAGGCAGACGGAGGAAAGGGGCGGACGTGTGCAAGAGGCAGACGGAGGAAAGGGGCGGACGTGTGCAAGAGGCAGACGGAGGAAAGGGGCGGACGTGTGCAAGAGGCAGACGGAGGAAAGGGGCGGACGTGTGCAAGAGGCAGACGGAGGAAAGGGGCGGACGTGTGCAAGAGGCAGACGGAGGAAAGGGGCGGGCAGGAGGGCTGAGCCAGGTGGAGGGCAGAGGACTCGGTATAGGGACCCCAGACTTCCCAAGAGGGCCTGGACGGGAGGTGAGATGGGCAGGCAGAGAACAGGTCTGAAGCCCTGAGCTTGGGGCTTGGCCACTGATGGTTAGACCAGGCGGCTCAGGCCGGAGCCTGGGTGGGAGGAGCGTGGGGAAGGGCTGGCTCAGGCCTTGCTGCAGTGCCTCCTTGAGGATTTAGGATTGTCACACACTGGTTTAGGATCATCACAGGGATTGCTAGGTACTCAGTAACAAAATGAAGTTATAAACACAGCATGCCATGTGTATTGGGCATGGTATCACAGACATGTAAACTGCTTTTCATAAAAGAATTAGTACTCATTAGAGGACCAAAGGATCATTTTAAATGTTGCCCATTTTACAAATTGCCTTATCAATCAAGCTGCTTTGTACCAAAATGAGCATACTTCAAAAAAAAAAAAGTATAAAATATTTGCCGTAATCCATCCATTTCAACAAATCACACTGGTTGGCGATGGTGCCTAGATTTCTGCCTCACCCTTGTCCACAGACACAGGTTACTTTTCGATCATCCTGACCATCCTGTATGGAGTTGTATGTCTTGATTTCTTCACGTGACATGCCGGCTTAAGCAGTGATCTGTGTTTCCACCTACATGTCATGGTCATCATATGGATGCAGTGACGGAGGGGACTCCCTGCTGCCGGAAGCTGTAGAGACCTCCCCATGAATATGATGAACATGGTGGCGTTTATGTTTTTCCTTCCATAGCATTATTTTCTTAAGGCAACTTATCAAAAGAGAGGCTAATGAACCAAAGTTCCTACAGAGTTACAGCTATGCTTTTGCTTCTTGATGTACACATTCCCATTGCTTTCCGGTTAACACCAGGAGCAACAAGTGTGAGAGTCTCAGATTCACTGAGTTGTCATCAGTTTGGCGTGATCTTCTTTCTCCAGTTTAAGCTTTATGAAATAATATCATCAGTGGAACTTCTAAATTACTTTTTGATTCTTTTTCTTCAAAGGGTGCATTATTTTAGTTTAGTTTAGTTTTTATTGAAGTATAGTTGATTTACCATGTTGTATTAGTTTCAGGTATACAACTAAGTGAATATATATATATATGCATATACATATATATATGTGTATATATATATATTCTTTTTCAGATTCTTTTCCCTTATTGGTTGTTACAAAATACTGAGTATAGTTCCCTGTGCTATAGTTTTTAATTCTTATAAATATCATTCTGTTCCCATGGAACAGTGTGATTTTGCATACTTTGAAGGAAAGGCAAATACTTTGAAGGAAAAGTATAGATATAATTTTGTTTGGCTGGACTTTAAACAACTTAAAGTAGGAGCCAGCATTTGAAAAGTGCTCTGTTTTCCATTTCAAACACTGTTTTATAGAGCCCTTTCCATTTTTTTCTCTGCCATATACTTTATTGAATACTTAAATGAGATTTATTTAAACCACCACATTCCATGAAAGAGAAAAACACAAGTTTAGTAAATGCATTCAATTAAGTCTTGGGGCAAAAGCAACAAGAAAGGCAGCCTTGAGCCTCCCGTGGTCGTTGTTAGTTGGTCCACAGCCACACAGATCTCGGCCAACGCTCTTTGTTTGCCGTGTCAGAGGACATTAGCTGAGATGGGTCTGGAAGCCACTTCCTGGCTCCAAAGGGACACGATCACCAAGTAAGAAAGACTCATTTATCAGAACACAAACCTTGCTACATAAGTGAGGATGGTACAAAGCATATTTCAAGCATCATTATCTCGGCCTGATTAGTAATGATGGAAATCGGTCCTCGATTTTAACGGTCAGCGGGAAAGACCTTCAGCTTTCACTGAAGAGGGACAATCACGCCATATGTGTCTCTGTTCTTGGCACAGCAAGAAAACAGAGAAAAGAGCCTTTGCAAAGGCTGCTTTCAAATTGCTTTGGCAGCCGTTGTCTTGTGGATGCCGCTGTCCAAGGACTCAGATAAGGAAGGTCCAGCTCTCCTTGGCAGGGGGCGTGGGGGTGGGAGGACATCTCCCTGGATGCCCGGGTGGCAGCACCGCGCGGCACCTCTGGATACAGACGTGGCCAGCCCTCCCCAGTTGTGGAACCCCTGTGAGCTTGGGCTGCTCCATCCTTAGCTCACGCAGTTGCCTCTCTGTGAAGCAGCAATAAGCACCTTACCTGCCTTACATCTGCTTGTGAGGTTTATCATAGGATGATCCGGGCAAAAAAGCCCCAAATAGGTCCCCGCGTGGGAAGGCTGCATGAGGCACAGAGGGCACTGTGCAGCCCCCCGCTGTGGGCATTTCCCCCATCCAGTTAAAACCCCGGGGGGCCTGGGGAGGGGGATGGGCTGGGGAGGCTGTCACCAGTGTCACTGCTGCCCTGAGGTTTGCTGTGGTGGTGGTGATCACTGTGTACCACACACACACACACACACACACACACACCATCTGCGCCCCAGTAGGTCCAAGGGCAGCAGTGGTCCAATGCCTTTGGAACTGCATGAATTTGACTATGAGTTGTACCTTTTTCAGATATTTCCAGAAAAGAGTGAATTACGTAAATAATGAGATAAACGAATGCCCTCCCCTTCTCCTTGGTCTTCCCTAGAAATGGAAAAGTTGCTCCAGCCTCACGTGAGGATGAAGACCTATTCATGACTGGCCAGTTCCAGAAAACCCTTGCAGAACTGGACGAAGAGCTGGAAGGTAAGCACCGCCTGCTCCTGCTTGGACCTTACCCCATGTGGCCGGCGCTCTGAGGGTTATCTTCTCTGACTGAACTTGATGTCACCACATGGGGAAGATGTCTGCGGAGGGGGACGCAGCTCCGTGTGAGGAAGGCCCGGACTGGGGGCTGAGCACACAGGTGAGCACGGCTCCCTGGAGGGGACCTTGCGTCTGGGCTGCTGAACAGTCACGAGGAAACGTCTGAGCAGCTGTTTAAAACCTCCTCTGAGTAATACTGATTTTGCACATTAAAAAGTCTTCCATACACATGAACAGAAAAAAAGTTCTCCAGTCCTCAGATGAGTTCGGGAAACACTGGGTGCCACACAGGCAAACAGGGCTGTTTATTAAACCTCCAACCCTGTTACTTGCTAATATGTGGCTTGACTTTCAAAGGGAAACGCAGAGCACAGTGTGTTGACGGGGACCCCTCTTAGAGTGGGGCATCTCACAGCACTGCGATTCTGTGCATATATCAGAGAAATAATAGTGTAAGGCCAAAGCAGATGCAAATCGGCTCAGTAAAAACTGGAAATCTTTCAAACGAAGGCACAGAGTGAAAATCAACTAGAAAGTAGATATTGGCTGTGCCTTCAAAGAAAACAAAACAAGAAGAAGCAGACAGACTCCAGAGCTGACCCGGAGTTTTGTCTGACTTGCTTTTCAGTGTTCCGTCCTCAGATGGGGCTGATAGAGCTGAGAAACCTTAATCAGGCTTAGTGTGTCCTCTGGCACTGCCCACAGGGCTCACTGCATCCTTTAGGGCTCATTCTGACGGGCTCGAGGCTTAGTCATCAATAAGCAAAGCAAGAACAAGTTGTCCCATAGATTTTATGGTGCTCCTGGTCAACAAGAGCAAGATGAAAGTAAAAAATCCCAAATCCACCTTCCCACCCCGCCCTGAGGTGGTCTATATTGAGGGCTTGGACTTAGAGATCAATTTGTAAGTGAAGATACCGGCAAAATGTTGTATGATACCTCAAGGCGTCACAGATCGGCAGACAGGTCCTCTGTTGAGTCATGCAAGCTGAGACTGGTTCCAGGCATGTGTAGATGACAACCCAAAATGACACTTTAAATAACTTACACCAAAGGCACCCCAGAGAAATCAAAGTCGGGGTGCAATTTCACTGAATAAGGGGCGTAGGAGTCGTCCGAGCGGTGCCCACCTGTGACCTGTGTTGTGCTTCTTTGCAGAAATCGAAGAAAGCTATGAAACCGACTCGAGCTTCCTCACCAACTGCGTACACAGCATGTCCGGTCGCTGCCCGCAAGGCACCGTCATTCCCGACGGCGATACCGAGGCAATCCCGGTGACATTCATAGGGGAGGTTCTCGATGATCCCGTGGACTCGGGGGCATTTTCCAACAGAAACAACAACGCTGGCTCTTTCGACGCTGGGAGCACAGCCAGCAAGAAGGCCCAGCTGCCGCCGTGCCAGGCCGAGCACAGCCAGCAGCACGGGCAGAGGAGGGCGGCGGGGCCTGGCTCACCCGCTCCTTCCCAGGACCCTGGGAGAGAAATCAGAGTGGCCTCGACCAACACCTGGAAGGATGTGACTCCCAGTAAAATGGCGCCCAAGGCAACTTCTGCTTCAACGCTTCACACGCACGACCTGAACGCGAAGGAGGAAGGCAAGGCGCCCGGCTCTGCTCATGGCGGGAGGACCCTGGGCACCAGGAGGGTGAGCACACAGCCAGGGAAGGAAAAGGAAGGAGATGATAAAAATGACGTCTGGACCCCACCGCCGTGGTATCAAGGCCAACACCCAGGGGGGAGCTACGGGCTTAAATATGGCCTCACAACGTATAAAATCGTCCCTCCAAAGTCAGAGATGAAATGTTACGACCGGGGAGCATCCCTCTCCATGGGTGCCATCAAGATCGACGAGCTAGGGAACCTGGTGAGTCCCCACACGAATGCCGGCAGGACCATGGTCCCGGCGTCGCCCACTCTGGAAGCAGAAGCCCCGCCCATTGGAAAAGTCAAAGAATTCTGGAGGACCAACTCTATAGAAAAACACTCTGGCCGGCCCACAGAGGGGGCCAAGAGGACCTCTACCCCCACCACGCCCATGAATCCGCAACCTCAAGAAAGCAGACTCAGAGCAGAGCCCACTTCCCCAGACCCCAAAGCGACATTGCCCCGGCCCCTGTCCCCCCACCCAGAAGATGGGAGACCTCTGGAGGAGGGCAGAAGCTGGCCACTCCCAGCAGCTGCTTGTCCCCTGAAAGTGCCAGCAGCTAACACCGCAGAAGTCCCGTTTCTCAAACCTCAGAGAAGAACATCCAGCCAGTACGTGGCCTCTGCCATTGCCAAGCGGATAGGGACCCCGAAAGTCCACACTGACGTGGGGAGGAAGCCTGATAATGCCCAGAAGACATGTGAAGGCAGAGCGCCAGAGCCAACTGGACGACCTCCCATGATGAAGGATGGTACCACCCCCAGCCTGTACCCAGAGACAGGCGTGCGTCACCATGGGGACGAATCGGCAGCAGGAGCCCATCCCGGAGGGCAAATCAGCAGCCCTTATGGGAAGCTATGTACTCAAGACGGTCCCACTGGCATCCACAGAACTTCCCATGGACCACTAATCACAGCTGCCCAGAGGGGTCAGGCTTCTGTGGGACAGAGCTGTGGTCTCAGCGGAAAGCAAAGCCCAAGGAACCACAGGACCAGCTCGGCATCTGATCCCAAGTGCCAGCCGGCCGGCACGAGTCCCCCTCCCCCTCGCTCAGGAGGTGATCAGACTCTAGGCAGTGCCCTGGTGAATGGCTCCAGGTGGGTCTCCGTCCACACAGAGCCTCCTCACTCTCCGAGAGTGTCTGATACAAGTAGCCACGCTGGACGGGAGCCCCCAGAATGGGAGGAAAAGCCGGGTTTGTTAAGCACGGATGTACCTGAAGCCGATGGTACCCTGCCAGCCAGTATCTTTGGGCCAAAGAAGAAATTCAGACCTGTGGTCCAGAGGCCAGCCCCGAAAGACACATCCCTGCACAGCGCCCTGATGGAGGCCATCCACTCGGCGGGAGGGAAGGACAGGCTTCGCAAGGTGAAGTCATCAGCGGGCTCCTGCCTCAGGGACGGGCCCTTCCCCACACCCACCCAGACGCAGACTTTAAGGCGGCATCGGAGGAAGGAGGGCCGGGCTAGGGATGCGGGTGAATATGCACAGGTTTAATTTTACCTGGGTTCTGTCTCCTTGCCTACAGAGCTGTTTGAATAGAACCACTAAGGGGCCAAAACTGATGGGTTTGGGCTTGTCCACACTGCCTTTATGGCTCTTGACTGCCCTGGGGAAAGATGTCGCCAATACGTAGCCCTTACCTGGTCGCAGGGGAGTGGAGAGGAGGGGGGGTGGGGCAGGGGGCATCATCCATAACTGGTCCTTGAGCCTGGAGAGGTAGATGGAGGGTCAGGCTGGGCCCTTGCTCCCGATCGCCCTGCATTTTCAGCAGTGGTGGGCTGTCACTCTCCAGTAACCTTCGGGACAGTTTTACCACACCTGCCCCCATATAGGCATTTATCATCTTGCAAATGTTATTTAATAGCTACACCAACACTGATGATTGGGAACTGTGTCCTCCATTTTGCCATTGAGAAAACTGGGGTCACCCTGCCAGCTAGTGGGGACTCAGGCCTCTCATCCAGGTCTGCAGGACTTAAAGGCACATATCTCCTCAGGAAAGCTAGGACCAGTAACAGGAGGGATACGACATTCAGGGGCGATCATCCTGTGCTACCCCAAATATATAACCTTTGATTTTTGTACAGTGTAAGGTCAATCCAGAATCTCAACCTGATAATTTTACCTTTTAACAGACAGAGACTGTGAAACTGACCCTGTAGGTCTGAACTGATAACTATGGGTTTTCTCTTGCACTGCCTTATAGTCAGCATTCCCCCATCTCCTGAGTGACATGTGTTGACATCGTTAATAAATATTCTAGACTCCAGAACCCGGCTCAGAGGGAGGCCCGAAGAAGCCATCCTACACAGAGGCAGACAGGGAGCGCTCAGCCCTGCTGGCAGCCATCCGTGGGCACAGTGGCACCTGCAGCCTGAGGAGGGTAAGAGGGGCCTCCACAGCTGCCCCCCCAGTGATCCCGGGGTTGCTGCAACAGCCAGGGGAACCCCCGATTTTGTAAGGATGCTAAGTCATCATCGGAATGGCCAAACCAACCGCAGGAGAGGCATTGAGGGGCAGCCCCTGCACAGAAACTCTCCCTCCCTCTCCCAAACGTGCAAGTCCTCCCTGCATATCTAGCTCTGTGCACTTCCCCAAATTCCAGGGACCCTGAGCCTGGCTTCAGGGCTTAGAGCACCCAGCAGTGGGAGGCGGCAGCGTCTCAGCTCAGGGATGGAGTTGCTGGTCTGGCACAGCTGCAGGACCACCTGTGCTGGAGCTCGGGGACAGAGGGTCATCCAGCTTCCAGAGCCAGAATACAAGGAAAAGCGGAACGGACACCTTCCCTTCCGTGTTTGGAGGCGGGGTCATCCCCATCGGTTGGTCGTTGGTGTGTGGCCTTGGGGTCTGTCCAGACACGCCACGATGAGGCAGGAGGGCAGGGGTCTCAGTAGGGCCAGACTGACAGCCCTGCTCCCTGCCATCAGTCACTGCCACCCCCTTAGCCCCCAGGAAAGCCCAGGGATGGGGAGCAGACACGCCCCCTGGGCTGGCTGCACGGTCAGATACCTTGTGCCACCTCTTGGAAAGGACCTTTGGGACACTGTCATTTAACCGTCTCGTTGCTAGGTGACGTCCTCCGCCTCTGAGGAGCTCCAGAGCCTCCGCGATGCCGTGCTGTCTGCACATGGGGCAGAACCCCCGGGGCTAGAAGACCTTGGGATCCAGTCGGCACCCGCCCTGCCGTCGCCGCCGCCCCCGCCCCCTCCAGTCACCCAGGCTCCCACCGCATCCCGGACGGCGTCCAGGTCCAGCTCGGGCCCCCTCAGCAACCCAGTGGACGCCAGGCAGGCCTTGATGGACGCCATCCGCTCAGGCACAGGGGCTGCGAAGTTGAGAAAGGTGAGGATGCGTGACTGCGCGTGCGCGCTGCTGTGGGCGAGAGGAGGGGAGAAGAATGCCCCTGGGCAGATGCGCACTCAGCGTGGTGGGAAGTCACTGCCAAGCTCGCTCCCGGGATGCAGGGAGGGCTCCAGTGCACTCCTAACCCCTGAGCGCGTTTCCACCACCCGCGGCTGCCTCTGATCCAGGACGGCCACCTGTGATGCATCCTGAAGGGCCTGCACCACCCTCATGGCCTTCGGCCGGGGTCCAGGCGACAGCATAATTGGTTAATTAATTCATCTTTCTCTCTTTCCTTCTTTCTTTAGTAATTTTTTTTTCTTTTGCCAGCATACGTTTTGAAAATTATTGCATTTCACGTCCCTTGGGCAGAGCACACGTTTCTGGTTTTTCTAAAGCTTCTCCTCTATCTGGTCGTACGCTGGTCTGTACATTTATGCCCACCTAGTCCCTGAAAGCAGTGGAATTTGTGGCGTCCAAAGTAGGATTCCCAAGTTGAAAGGGCCTTTGGGCCAGATGGATTTTGAGATCTCCTTTAACTCCAAAATGATTCTGTGCATGGACTGACCCTCTCTCCCTGCCTGTTTCTAGTGGGTGGAGGAGTTAGGCTAATAACAGGGAGGTGGTGACAGGTATTATTTTCTGAGAGATTATGTCCAGATCCTAAGCTTAAATTCTCACACGTACCTGAAGAGGTCAGTACTAAGATTATCCTCATTTTACACAGAAAGTGAATGAGGCTCAGAACACCTGAGTAACTTGCCCTTGTTCACATAGGGCTGGACCCAGACAGGGGTCAGTCTGGGCACAGAATGCCCACTCTGCACTGCTCTGAAAGAGAGCAGGTGGCCCACGAGACCGGTGAGCCACTTCCACAGAGGGCGGCAGGCTTTGCTGAAAAGGTTTCCCACCCAGGAGCCTAGGGCCTGAAGGTAGTCCTCACTGAAGCCGGGACGCCCAGCGGTGCCACCCTGGGCAGGAGTGGTCTGAACACCACTGACTTGGAGCGTTCCTGGGGCCACGGCCACGGCCCCCGGGTCAGCCCCAGAGCGTGTCCGTGTGATGGAGAGGCATCCATGCTGTGTGCTGTGGCCCTGACAGGGACCCAAGACATCACGTAAGGAGGATGCTGAGGGCAATTCATCACTGAAGGCACAGCCCAGCCTCAGGATGCTGGGAAAAGAAAATGTGCTTAACCACATGGCACTGGATGGCAGCCAGTTTCACACTCTCTCCTCTGGATGGGGGGAAAGGGCAGTTAAAAATTATTGAGGGCTTTTGGGTTTTCTTTACTTTTTTTTCATTTCTATAGAATTTATATATTTATGAACTTAGAACTTCTATTACATAGAATGAGGGAAAGGTGAAGAAATTGGGTGAATGGCTAAATAAGTGTCCTAATAAATGGACCATGTGGATTCTGATGAAGACAGCTCTGGAATTCAACCCTGAGACAACCTCTCTCCTCCAAGCACATTGCAATATCAATTGAAAGTAAGTGCCTGTCCACCGGTCAGAATGGCCATCATCCAAAAGTCTACAAATAATAAAAGCTGGAGAAGGTGTGAAGAAAAGGGAAGCCTCCTACACTGTTGGCGGGAATGTAAATTGGTGCAGCCACTATGGGGAACAGTATGGAGTTTCCTTAAAAAACTAAAAATAGAGTTACCATGTAATCCTGCAATCCCTCTCCTGGGCATATATCTGGAGAAAACTCTAATTCGAGATGATACATGCACCCCAATGTTCATTGCAGCACTATTTACAATAGCCAGGACATGGAAACAACCTAAATGTCCACTGACAGATGAATGGATAAAGAAGATGTGGTACATATATACAATGGAATATTACTCAGCCATAAAAAAGAACAAAATAATGCCATTTGCAGCAACATGGATGGACCTAGAGATGATCATACTAAGTGAAGTAAGTCAGACAGAGAAAGACAAATATCATATGATATCATCTATATGTGGAATCTGAAAAAATGATACAAATGAACTTATTTGTGAAACAGAAACAGACTCTTGACATAGAAAACAAACTTATGGTTACCAAAGGAGAAAGGTGGGGGGGGGGAGGATAAATTAGGAATTTGAGATTAACAGATACACACTACTATATATAAAATAGATAATCAACAAGGACCTACTGTATAGCCCAGGGAACTCTACTCAATATCTTGTAATAACCTATAGTGGAAAAGAATCTGAAAAAGAATACCTGTATAGATATACATACATCCATATATAACTGAATCACTTTGCCGTACTCCTGAAACTAACACAATATTGTAAATCAACTACAGTTCAGTTAAAAAAAAAAAAAGAAAAAGAAAGGAAGTGCCTGTCGTTCTCAGAGAATCCAAAGCAACACAGCTGGTTATCAACCGTGATGGTCTGGCTGGTCTGAGGGAACGATTTTGAGTCTCTAAAACACTGTTTCAAAGTGAGATCCACAGGACATCTACATCCTGGGTCAGATCTTTCAGGGGTTTGAGCCTACTAATCTGCAATTTTCTAGTATTTATCAAGTCACTTTACATTTAGGTTTGAGATAATTATCCATGTCATTTGAGCTTTTGATACAGTTTGAGTAATGCTGACTGTAATTATATGAAGGCTGTACTCATTTCTCATATACATCATCTCACTGACTGGTTTTGGATCATTTCAAATAGCTGTTACTCTCTCCACCTCCCAGGTGTCATGTGGAGCAGGGGCCCAGAGAGAAAAGCTTGCCTGGGCTTGCACAGCGGGGAAGAGGCCACCACTGCAACCTTGAACCTCAGGCTTTCTCTCTCTTAGAACATGTGCCCATGCCTTCCAGAAAAGAATTTTAAAAAACAAGTCTGGGAACTGTCCAAAAGAGCAGAGGAAGCTGTGCCACGAGAAAGAAAGTGGGGAGAAGCACAAGGGCAGTGGTAGGAAGGGCCGGGACCAGGCGGGGCCTGCTGGCCAGTGGGTGGGGACACAGACGGGGGTGTGTGTGTGTGTGTGTGTATCCACCCAGCGGGCAGCGCGGCCCTGGCAGTGCCCGCAGGAAAGGTCCAGGGGGGCTGAGGCCAGGCCGTTGCTCATCCTGATCTCAGCTTTGTGGCAGCAGCTTCACATGGCCGTCAAAAGCCCACGTTTGGATTGTTTCTTGGATTAATCTAAGTGTTGGGACCTGCGTTGCCCATCCTGGGAAGGGTGAGGCAGTGAGTCTGGCGCGTCTGAGGTTTTGGTGCCCTTGGGCTGCGAGCCGGGCCTGAGTGAGCACGATGAGGGTGACCTGGGAGACCCTGTCCCTTTGTCTCCCCAATGCACCACATCTTACCTAGAGGCCTAAGGGCTGAGTGACAGGGCTGTGTCACTGCTTTACACAGCGACCCAGACCCCCTCCCCTCTCCCCCTGCTTACACTCTGCATCTCAGGGCCACGTAAAACCTGCCGAAGGACATGTGACTTCGGAGGCCAGGACCTGGACAGTCCATCCACCCAGAAGCCTCAGCTCAGCCCCCATCAGGGACACCCAGGTGCGCTGGGCCAGCCTCACCTGGAACCAGTGGTTGTCCTCCTGGAGGTGTGTACCTGACCTCGTTTTCGACTGCCTTGCCCTCCCTATTGGTGTGGAACAGCAGACCTGTGACACCAGGGGACACACGTGCGATCCAGGTGACCAGGGCCAACTGTACCTTCTCTGAGGAGTCTAGTTAGGCGGCACTTGTCTGCGGGACGCTGGCCGTGGAGGTCTCTGTGGCTTCGCAGCAGATGCAATTTGGGGTGTGTTACGGCATTTACACCTCGAGTCATTTGAGCTCTGCCTCTTTAGCTTTCTTTCACCTTTTGGGCTTTTAAAGTTGCATAACCTCAAGGAAAGTGAGCGAAGTGTGGGACTCCTGGATCCGAGCAGTGTGGGCTGCACTGTCTGTGGATTCTCAGTACGACCAGCGGCTCCTTCATCCTTGGTGTTCAGTGATGCTTCAGGATGTGTGTAGCCAGGATAGCATCCTGGACTGAGGGGTGTTCCCGGCTCTCCTGGGTGGTGTGAGGGGCTGCAGAGCCTGAGTCCTCCAGGCATCCTCCTCCTGGAGAAGTAGGGCGTCCGGCTGTCCCGGGAGGGCTGGCAGAGGTGAGGGACTCTCACTGCTAAAGTGGGCACAGTTACTCACCCTTCCCTGAACACACGTTTTGCGTCGGTGACGATGCTGCTTATGATAAAAGACAAAAGAGTCGATTTGATGTAGGTGGAATCATCACCTTAAAAGTGAGTTGGCCATTTTTCAAGGCGATTGGAAGTCTGTTTGCCTCCCTGCACAGTGTGAATTGAACGCCCCGCCTCTGTGTTTGCGGTTGTCAGAGACGTTGCCCGCTCTGTGTCTTCCCTCCAACCCCAGATGACAGCATCCTCAGCTCTACTTTGTCTGCTGTTCCTTCCGCAGTGGGCACTGCCCTCCCTTCCTGGGGGCAGGGCTCAAATGGACCCCAAAATCCACTTCTGCCTTCCACTCCATCCTGCATTCTTTTTTTTTTTTTAACATATTTAACGTCTTTATTGGAGTATAATTGCTTTACGATGGTGTGTTAGTTTCTGCTTTATAACAAAGTAAATCAGTTATACAGATGCAAGAGGGAAGAGATATGGGAACATCTTGCATTCTTATTTATGGTGAAACTGTGTGCGTTGGACAGCCATTGTCGGTCTGTTTTAAATGCATTGTTTCAGAGGGCCTGGAATGGACACCAAGTGCCCTTTTAATCCGTGTTTATATTTAACACATTCACACGTCCAGCCATTCATTTCGCAAGCATTTCCTGAGAACCCACCAGGGTCCAGGGACTGTAGTAGCTGCTTGAGGTGGAGAGGTGAATGAAGCATTGTCTGTGCCCCCGGCGGACTCTCAGCCAGGAGAGAAAGAAGGGGTTGGGGGTTTGTCCTTGGCCTTAGGGACATCTCACAGAGTTAGAGACCTGGTGAAAGCCCCCAGACCTTTTCCTCGTGTGTCCTAGCTTTCCTCCAAGGAGGGCAGAGAGCAAGCATCTCCTCTGTCCAGACCTTCCTGGCCTGAGAGTCAGCAGCTTCCATTGCACAGACGGGAAAGTGGGGCACAGATGTCCTGAGGGCCTGGTCCCGGCCTTAACTAGGTCAGTGCCGCTGCCCAGCCAGACTCCGCGTCAGCCCGGCACGGGCGGACGCCTCTGGGAAATGCCTCATTAAGCCCCATGGTGGGCACGCCGCGGCTGGGCCCTCCCAGGTGTGCGTTTTCCCACCCCAGGAATGAACTGATTCAGATCACACGTGTGTCCTGGCGCTTGGCCTTGGCAGGAGACCCTGTGAGAAGTGATCAGACGTGTGACACCATCACCGTCAAAGCCCAGGGAGCCCCTGAGCCAGGACAGAAAAGCAGCAGCGGCAGTGAGTGTCGGTCCCGCGCCTGAGCATCCTCCCTTGTGGGCGAGAGAAGCCCGAGTTCTGTGACTGGGGGTTAGCTCGTCAGAACTGTCAGCCAGCAGCAGCGACTCTAGGCCATGCTGGGCTCGGCAGCGCACAGTGTAGACCTCTGATGTGTTTCAGTGAAGTTGGGAGAGTTCAGAGGCACAGACAGGTTAGTTCTGTCTTTGCTGCCCTGTGACCATCCTGCCTATATAGACCTTCCAGGTGACCTGTTTTTGCTGCAGGTGGAACCCAGGGATGCCTGTCACCGCTGCAGTGACCCCCTCAGGGCCCTCATGGGTGCGGTTCCCTATTCCTGGAAGGAAAACGTTTCACCTCCTAGTTTTCCCAGCTAATTCCCAGTCGTCCTGCATGTTCCTGGATTAACCTCAAGCCCCCAGAAAGTCTCCCCCAGCCCCCAGGCTGGAGGAGGTTCCCCATCAGAGCATCACCTCATTTCCCCTCATAACCACATCGCAGCCTAATTTCAGTAGTGATCTGTGTAACTCCTGTGTGACGCTTGCCCTCCTGCCACACCGTGAGCTCCAGCAGGTCCCAGCACCTTGCACAGCCCCAGACACAGAGTGGGTGCTCAGTAACTATCTTTTGGGGGAAGGGAGAGAGGGCGCCCATTCTTTGCCACCCTATTGCCTGGCTCTCCAGACCAGTGGCCGAGTGCAACTCGGGGTCCCCGTGCCCAGAACTCGTCTATTTCATAATCGTGATAAACGTGCCAAGAATCTACTTCACACTGGAAGAAACCACCTTCTTTTCCTTTGGAGAATAAGTTCCGGACATCTCTAGTCTTCTGCCAACGGTCCCACTCCCGTTCTCCAAAGCTGGCTGACAGCCGCATGGCTGGGCCCCTTGGGAGTCCATTAGCACCCCAGGAACTCACCTGTCTGGGTGGAAAGAAGGGACCTGAAACAGAGAACCTTGCTGCTCCCTGACAGCTTCTTTCCTTCCCCTGGACACCAGCCCTCTGTCACCACTGTTCATTTTGCCTTTTTCCATATAAACATCATTTTCCTTGGCAGGTGAGGAAGAAAATTAAACTTGGATATTTTTACAGCTTTCTGACTTGGCCTCAAACTGCAAGCTTTGTCCCTTCATTGATTTTCTTCTTGTCCAACCAAAATAAGAAAGAATCTTTCAGGAAGCTTGAAACCTTTGGGATGCCAGGAACCCTTCCAGTGTTTTTCTTCCAAGCTGTGCCTTGCAGCACGCCCTCCTCCCCTGGGGGGTGCCCTCTGTCCTCCTTGCCCACCTGAATTTGGTCACACCCATCCCGAGGCGGGTCCACTGGTCATGTGGGTGGGCGCTGGGCAGCAGAACGCTCCCCTGCCCCAACCTAAGTAGCGATCACTTACCAGTGTGGCTTTAAGCTTGGGTTGACACTAATGGCCATCAGTGTGGTTTATGCTACCTTGTGGCCAATTCCATCACCAAGCTGTCTTTGCTGAATTGTCCAAGTCAGAGCTTTTTAAGGCTGTCCTTCTTCAATTTCCTTCTTGACACCAAAGTTTAGGATTTCTCCTTTTCCTTCCTAGATATTTTCTTAGTTTACTGAGAACTTTTACAATCTGCATGCAGCCATCATGTTGCTATGAGTGGTGATGAGAGCACCTTCTAGGTCTCAACCAGCCAGGGATTCAAATACCCCCCAGCCCGGGTCTTCTGCACCAGCGACACTCAGGTTGCCAGGCTGGTGTGAAGCAGGCTCGCTGCCAGGAGAGCAGGTGATGTCCAGCCCCTGCTTTCTTCACTCGCCTGCCCTGTAGCTCCCCTCGCTGGGCCACAGTCCCACCCACTACCCCTCTGTGTCCTGGGAAGTTTACCTTAGCAACTTGGGACCGCCTCCTGAAAGTGGCTTCTCCCAGTCGGGCTAGGCTTTAGGTGACCGAGGTGTGCAGGATGTCTCCTGCCTCGCCCCCAAACCTCCGTTTAGTTGTCATCTCATCCCGGCCACCAGGACGCTGGTGCTGGGATGAGATGAAGTGATGGTGGTGCTGGTGACAACGCGATGACGTGTACCTCGAGCCTCACCAGGCGGGTCTGTAGTTCAAATGCCATCATCCCCATTTACCGGGGAAGGAGGGGGCACCCCCTCCCTGAGACTCGCCCAGCCCAGATGCAAAGTCAGTCTATCCATACAATGAATTACTACCCACGCAACAACATCGATGAATCGCAAAATAATTAGGCTGAGTGAAAGAAGCCAGGCCAAAAATAAAGCCAGACCAAAAAATAAATAAATATTTATCTAAAAATAAATATATGTCAAAACATATCAAGTTTTACACTTTAAATGCGTGCAGTTCATCATATATCAATTAATTTGTTAAAACAATAACAGCAAAGATACATTTTGAAAACCCCTCCCCCTGCCATGGACCCGCCCCCACCCCTGCCGAGCTCCTTGCTTCCCTTCACTGTAGCTTCTAGACGTCCTGCGCACTCGTGCTGCTCCGTTTCCCCGGCATCCACTCCCCACCGGCCTCCTCCTGGCCACTCTCAGAACCGCCCTCGTCAAGGGCACAATGCTGCTACTGCCCTTGGATGCAAGAATAGCGCCCTTCATTCTCCTGACCCTTTTCAAAGGGCAGGAAATGGGATAAACATACTGTTAACAGGAGGCTGGCTGCATTTTCCAATAACAGGCTCAATCTGTTTTTCTCTGCCCAACACACACACTCTTTTCCCTGTTTCTTGGACATTCTGTGGCAAACTGACTGTGCTTTTCCAAACTGACAATTAAAATCTTTGTTTTGAAGTTAGAGGTGTCTCACTTCTAAAGGTGTCTAGAGTTTGAAGAAAAACCCATTGAAAACGCAACTAACATAACGTTTAAAAATAAGCTCATCTGTGTTTCCCACCCTTGGGGCCCCCTGGTTCCCGTTGCACTGTTTGCTGTCACCGTGTGCATCCTCGTGGACGCACTCTCCCTGCGGCTCGGCAAGCGCGCTGCACATTTCCCCTGCCCCTCTGGCCACGTTCTGAGTCTCCTCTGCCCAAGGCTGCATGCGGCCCTGGAGAGAGTCTTGTCTTGGCAAGACAAGACCTCTTGTCTTCCAAATCTACTCACTCTCCCAGGCAGACCCTTCACCGTCCAGACCACTGGCCCCCAATCCCACCTCCATCCTAAGCTGCCCTGTGCGTCGGACACGAATCTTCAGTGCCCCCCTTGACGTCCACCGTGTGTGTCCCATGGGCTCCATCCAAATCAGCAGGTCCAGTCTCCTCCCTCCACGCCCCCAAACTCCACATCTCGTCCCGTTTCATCCCTCAGCTGGTGCGGACACCCCTGCAGCCAAGGAGACACTGATGGGCCGGTGTGCTCGTGAGAGATGGGCCGGTGTGCTCGTAAGAAACGAGCGGGTGGAGCCCTGCCGTCGTGGTCATGGCCTGGGGCCATGTTCTCTTCTCACGTGAGCCCGCTGGGGATTGCTACTTACTAGTATTTGGCCCAGGCCAGACAGCCCTCTACACCCCGGTTCTCCCATCTTTATATTGGAGGCAGTACCCGCAGTGATAACAATGGCAATAATGCGTCAGTGATTGGGTTGAGCTGAAGTTTTAATGAGATGAGACTCATGGAGGGCTTGAAATGGTGCCTGACACACTGTAAGTGCACAGGAAATATTCCAGGTGGTGTGTGTTGTTGGCATTACAAGAAATCCGTTGGGTCCTTGCATGTTCGCTCTGATAACACACTGAAAAGTGGGACTAGATGCCCAGCTCCCAGCGCTGTTCCATCTAGAATGTGCTGAACTCGGGGGAACCACGGTGAGAAATCCAGTGCTCCTTTCACATGGTTTCACGTGAATCTGCCGCTTTTCTTAAAAATGCTGTTCACCTTAGCCTTCAGAGGCACGGAACTGTTTCCTTCAAGATTCTGCAGTCACATTTTCTTTTTTTTCTTTTTTTTTTTTTTAAAGAATTGCAGATAAATTTATTTATTTATTTATTTAATTTTATTTTTGGCTGTGTTGGGTCTTTGTTGCTGTGCGCGGGCTTTCTCTAGTTGCGGCGAGCGGAGGCTACTCTTCGTTGCGGTGCACGGGCTTCTCATTGCGGTGGTTTCTCTTGTTGTGGAGCACGGGCTCTAGGTGCGCGGGCTCCAGTAGTTATGGCACACAGGCTCAGTAGGTGTGGCTCGCGGGCTGAGTTGCTCCGCGGCATGTGGGATCTTCCCGGGCCAGGGCTTGAACCCGTGTCCCCCGCATTGGCAGGCGGATTCTTAACCACCTGCAGTCACACTTTCTGCAGTTGGGCATCCCAGGAGCGTGCAGGGCTGGACTCAGAGTGGCAGGGTGAGCTCGTGCATCGAGTGGGCTGGGCACGTGTGGGTTTGCAGTCGCCCCTGGGAGCCACCCACGCTCACTGGCACCCAGCAAGTCCTGCTCCCGGGGACGGGACGGGGATTGATGCCGTGGTTCCAGCCCCAGAGTCCCCACACCAGCAGTGAGAGACATAGCTGCTGGGAGACCACGGCAGGCCAGGTAACCCACAACGCGAGGGGGCGATTGGATCTGCCCACCCAGGACTGAGCAGGTATGCTTTTTGCCGAGAGATGGTCTGAATGCTTCTTGAAGAAGGAGTCCTCGTTTTCCAGCAGGAAAGGGGCATCCCCAGAGGAGAAACCCCACATGCAGAGACCAGCCCAGAAGAGGGACCCCTAACCGACTCAGAGACTGGGAGGGAGCTCCGAGAGGGCCGGGGCTGGGGCCAGCTGACGGCTCTGGGAGAAGCACAGGGACCTGCAGACACATCTTAGACCCTCCAACAGTTCCCGATGTTCTTTCCTGAAGGCAGTAGCCGGTCACTGAAAGCATTCAGGCATGTTGTTTGTGTTTCTGAGAGTTTTCTCCTTGGGGCTAAAAGTTTGATGGGTACAGTGTAAACACTCATTGTGTTGGGAAAGGAACATTGCAAGGAGGGATTGGCACACAGGTCCTCAGCACCCGGATACCCGCGCCCTGGGCTCCGCCGCATGCCCTGAGTAACTAACTGTGGTTCTTTCTTCACTACAGGTGCCCTTGCTCGTGTGAATCAGCAACAAGATGCGATCGTGGCAGAAACCCCCCTGCAGGATGCTCACCACTCACGAGCACCACCCGGCAAGGGACATAGGGATCTGGCGGCTTCCTGGTCTCCAGGCCAAAACTCGCCTCGTCGACTTTCAGTCTGTATCACGGTTCAAAGGGACGGGGCTGCCACTCTGCCATGCGGCTTGTGCCAAGGAAATGTATTTGCCTCTGAATATTTAAAGTTGCCAATAAACTGTTCTTGTTGGCAGGTTAATGGGACTATAAACGCTGGAGCCCAACACACTTAATTATATTGATAGACAAAGCGGAAAGAATCATGCCTTAGACCGATTTTGGACCTTGGAGACTTTACCACATGTAGATGGTTAAAACCATTTAGTTGTTGAAAATCTTTCTGAATTCTAGGGAAAATATATAAATCAATTGAAACAATCTGAATGTCATATGCTACTTGATGTAAGAAAAAAGAGTTGGGAGGCTTTTTCAAAGGTGACTTCACTGATTCATGAAAGTATTGGATCCTTATTCCTCAAACATTTGGGGTGAAAACCTCATGAAGGGTGGCAGACCATGATCTGACCAACTAAAGCTATTAAAAATCAACCATGATCACCCAGAATAACAATCAAACGTGATGTATGGACATGGCAGGTCTGAGTTCTCCTGAGGTGTGGCTGAGATCAGCAGGACATTGGAGTGGATGGCAGTGCCCACTTGGATTGCTGTCCCGCAGCGGGCTGTGATGTAGCGCAGCCCTCCGCAACTGCGGGCTGCGCACGGAGCCCGGAGGCTGCCCTGGGAGCCTTCGAAATCCTCTGCGGGGCAGAAGCGTGGATGCTGGGTGTCTGCATGTTGCCCGGATCACATCAAAATTGTGCTGATAATTTCACAATGTGGGTTTGGTCTCCATGCTTTTGCCCAGCAGGTGAGTGGCTGCTGTGGATCACGTGGCAGCCTTTTCATAGCACACAGCACCCAGTCTCTGGTATTTATCTTAGAGGTCAACTACGGCTGTAGAAAAAGCTCTTTAAGAGATTACTAGAAATCAAGAGGAATTCCTGAAATAAAATTTCTGTCTTAATGAAGCAACAAATATGGCGGGATCCTTCGAATGTTTCACGATTCCAGAGCCGGGCGTCACGTAGGACGGAAACTGCTCTGCGTTGTCTGATGAATGCCACTCACCTTCCCCAGGGCGGCCAGGGCATCCAGCCAATCACTGTCACACCACACTGTCTCTACTGTTGGTCTTTTAGTGCCACAAATAAAAGAAAATGAAAGTGTAGCCTTCGTGTGGATTTCATGACTTCATACCGCAGTTTGTTTGGATACCCTATGCCCAAAATAGAAAGGAGACATTCGTTTATTCAATCTGTACTTAGGACTGCTTGCTACCCTCTCCTGGGCACCCGTTACAGCAGATACCAAAACAGACAGGAATCCCTGCCTTCGTGGCATTTAAATCATAGTGGAGGAGACAGACCATAAGCGAGATAAGTGAACAATATACTGACTATACTTAGGTGCTGGTAAGTGATTAGGAGAAAAACATGAAAAGGGATGAAGCATACATAGGGGGATGAAGAAAGGCCTCTTGCTACAGTGACATTTTAGTAAAAACCTGGAGGAAAGGAGAGGGCCAAGCATGGGTGGACGCCTAGCTGGCAGGGAAAAGAGCAGGTACAAAGGTCCTGAGGCAGGATTTTGCCTGGAGTGTTGGAATGAGAGGAGGATAGTGTAGAAGTGTGTGTGGGCGAGTGGGGTCCATACGGTTTCCCTGGCCTCTGGCCCCTGGTCCTCACACACGACTTGGTACCCCATTTCCCAGAGCAGCCTTGTTCCCGAGCAGACGTGAGGGGAGCAGAAGCAGGCCCTGAGGCCGAGAAAGGCGGTCCCCTGAGTGCACACCCACCTCATATTGCTCACAAGGGGAGGGACCAACCTGATACTCAACTTATACCTTGTTGCATTATGTTATGTTCTGCACCCCACACTGGGTTTGGGCTGTGCGTGAGGGATGGGACAGCCTTCTGCGCTGTGCTTTTGCCTTTTTGCAGAGGGTTTCCCAGTTGCGCTTGGTGGTTCTCAGGTTCAATGGGGGTGAGGCACCATTTTCCAGACAAGGGTACTGAGTCCAGGAAGATTAAGCAACTGATGAAGCAGCTTCATTGCGTTATCCTCGTTCTTAAATCAGTGGTTGTATGATCCCTGTTCCTACAGAATTAAATCTGAACTCCTAAGCCCGTAAGCCCCCCTCACCAAGCCGAGGCCTCAACCTCAGCTCTCATCCACATGGAACCACCACCACGGCACTGATGCATCCCGAGGGCGCATGGCACGCCCCTCACCCCTCGCGCACTTCCCCTGCCAGAAGTGTGCAGCTCCCCTCACCGACCACCCCACCAACTGGGAAACCCAACCCTGTGCTCACGAAGCTGCTTCCCCCCCCGCCCGCCGTGTGCTCCGGCGGCCAGGCCTCCTCGCTGCCCCTGTCAGCTCACTTCTGCTGTCAAAGCCACCCTTCCCCACACATCACTCCTCAAGCCAGCCCCTCACCTGCCTTTCTGCCCACAGTGCGTCAGCCTTAGGGCAGGAAGCAGGTCTGAATGAGCTTTCCGGGCCCAGAACACATGGTCCTGTGCGCCAGGAAAAGGCCTGGTTTACACAGCGTAATTACTAATCATGTCTCTTCTTTCTCCCCAAAGGTCCCAGTGTAGACACTACACTCGATGGTCTCCCTCGTTGTCAGGTCCAGATGAGGAAAGGTCCCAGTGTAGACACTACACTCGATGGTCTCCCTCGTTGTCAGGTCCAGATGAGGTACTAATCGTGTCTCTTCTTTCTCCCCAAAGGTCCCAGTATAGACACTACACTCGATGGTCTCCCTCGTTGTCAGGTCCAGATGAGGTACTAATCGTGTCTCTTCTTTCTCCCCAAAGGTCGCAGTGTAGACACTACACGCGATGGTCTCCCTCGTTGTCAGGTCCAGATGAGGAAAGGTCCCAGTGTAGACACTACACTCAGTGGTCTCCCTCGTTGTCAGGTCCAGATGAGGAAAGGTCCCAGTGTAGACACTACACTCAGTGGTCTCCCTCGTTGTCAGGTCCAGATGAGGTACTAATCGTGTCTCTTCTTTCTCCCCAAAGGTCCCAGTGTAGACACTACACTCGATGGTCTCCCTCGTTGTCAGGTCCAGATGAGGTACTAATCGTGTCTCTTCTTTCTCCCCAAAGGTCCCAGTGTAGACACTACACTCGATGGTCTCCCTCGTTGTCAGGTCCAGATGAGGTACTAATCGTGTCTCTTCTTTCTCCCCAAAGGTCGCAGTGTAGACACTACACTCGATGGTCTCCCTCGTTGTCAGGTCCAGATGAGGTACTAATCGTGTCTCTTCTTTCTCCCCAAAGGTCGCAGTGTAGACACTACACTCGATGGTCTCCCTCGTTGTCAGGTCCAGATGAGGTACTAATCGTGTCTCTTCTTTCTCCCCAAAGGTCCCAGTGTAGACACTACACGCGATGGTCTCCCTCGTTGTCAGGTCCCGATGAGGAAAGGTCCCAGTGTAGACACTACCCTCGGTGGTCTCCCTCGTTGTCAGGTCCAGATGAGGAAAGGTCCCAGTGTAGACACTACACTCGGTGGTCTCCCTCGTTGTCAGGTCCAGATGAGGAAAGGTCCCAGTGTAGACACTACACTCGGTGGTCTCCCTCGTTGTCAGGTCCCGATGAGGAAAGGTCCCAGTGTAGACACTACACTCGGTGGTCTCCCTCGTTGCCAGGTCCAGATGAGGAAAGGTCCCAGTGTAGACACTACACTCGGTGGTCTCCCTCGTTGTCAGGTCCCGATGAGGTATTCAGTAAGTGCTCGATGAGAGAATGAGCATCCTGGGAAGTGAGACCGGAGCCCAGGTGTCCTGTGTCCAGGGTTTTCCCCATTTCCTCTGCCTTCTGTCGGAAGGAACTCAGAGGAAGGACCGGAGAGACCAGGAGGACGACCCCCAGGGTTCCGGGAGGCTGCGAGGCTCTCAGAAGGAGCTGAGAGAAGGGCCTTCAGGGAAGCCTTCCCGCCCCTGGCTCTGGCCTCAACCTCGGGTCGGGCCCTGGAATCACCTGACTTCTTCGGTGCTGAGAGCCCAGGGCCACTTTCCCCATCTTCCTGGGCCACGTCATTTCCTCATCCCTGCAGCAGGCCTCGGGGCAGAGAAGTGGCAGCTCTGCCTCTTGTGCATCTTTAGAGCAGCAACCTACTTACTAAGAAGTCCATCCGTAAAAGGGGTTCAGGCCAGGCTGGGTGATCATGCGGCTGCCCCACTGCCTCCAGGGGGACCCCATGATGGATGGTGAGGGCTGTGGGCTCGACCTAGTGACCAAACCTGGGTGGAGCCTGCGTTTCTGGATCTGGTCTGCTGCTCGTGGCCCTCCCTCTGCCCTGCTCAGCCTTGAGGCAGTGAAACAGGTCACCCCAGGGAGAAAATTCCAGAAGGACCTGCCTAGTCAATGCCTGATGGGCAAATGCCCAACTGTGGGGTGGAAGGGAGATTTCCTAGGAGACAGGTGGCTGTGAGCATCTGGAAAGCCTCTGAATTGCAGTGAAGGGGAGGGCAGGGAGGGAGAGTGGAATTTCCTCAGGGACCGGTCTGCAGCCAGAGGGCACGGCTGGCCGAGCCCAGGCCTGAGGGCAGGAGACGAGCAAGGTGGTGGCATTTGGGAGATCAGGAGTCGCTGAAAAGGGACTCAGAACGTGGCGTGATGAGCAGCTCAGAAGCAAGGCAGTGTGAGCTGAGAGCCCCTGGCCGCCCTATAGAGAACACGCCTGGTTTTCACGTGCCAGTGGAACTTAAAAACCGACGATATTTTAGGACACACAAAAACATCTGCACAGGCCTGCGGCCGACCTGTGTTTTGCGGCAGGTCTGAGCAGGGGAGCCAGCCCCTGTCCTGTGACCTGGTGTCACACCAGCGTCTACCAAGGGCAGCTCGGGGCCTGTGGGTGATGTCATCCTTCTTGCTTCTTTGGGCAGCCTGTGAGCAGTAAGCAGGACTCAGAGAACCAGGAATGACAGGTGTAATTTCCTGGTGAGCAATCGCATGACCTCATCAAAACATTTCCTGGCACCAAGGATTAGCCCACGAGGGCTCCCACAGAAATCGAGCCACAGAAAAACTCATGGGAAGTCAGGGCGGGAACCTGGCTCCAGAAGGTAACCCTTGGGGGTTCCCGGGTGCCACTGGGCCTGTCTGAGCTGGGGCTTCCCACGTGGGGGGATGCTTTCTCTGCAGCCCTGGAGATTGTGGCTCTGAGTCACCTGTCACCAGAGCATTCTCTGATGAGAGACTCTGCAGGGTGAAGATGAGTAGAGAGAGGAGCCCAGGTTCCTGGCTTGTGCCCAGGAGAAATCCAGCTGTAGTGAAACCGGGCACTGTGAAATGCTTAGACCCATCGGGCAAATTTATTATGCCCCTCGTCCAGAGGAGGAAACTGGAGCATAGGAAAAAAAAAGGCATTTGCCGAGATGACACAGCAGGCGAGGGTCTGAGCAAGAGCCGGGTGCGTGTGCCGGAGGCCTGTGCCCTCTCCTGCAAGAGCCGGGTGCGTGTGCCAGAGGCCTGTGCCCTCTCCTGCAAGAGCCGGGTGCGTGTGCCGGAGGCCTGTGCCCTCTCCTGCAAGAGCCGGGTGCGTGTGCTGGAGGCCTGTGCCCTCCCCTGCTGCTCTCGGCGTGCCCAGTGGCCCACAGTCAGCAGGACCCAGTGTGGCCCCAAGGGGACGCAGCAGTGGACGCCGGGTGGGTGCCATCTGGAACATCTACCCCGACGCAGGTTTCCCGGACCACAGGCTCCTGGGGCGAACGTGGCACCCAGTCCTGAGCTGAGAGGATTTATTTTCTCCTCTCCACTTGCTCACTTTTACCAGATTTTCTTTCTTAAGCAAGTACTCATTTGATTGTTCCAAAATTAAGCATGGACAGTCGCTGTATGCGACATTGAGGCTGCCTGGGAGACGGATAAGGCTGTTGGCTGAGTCATGTCTAAGTGCTCCTGGTTTCCCCGCTCCCTGGTTCCCATGATCTTAAAGTTCCCCAATTCTGACTCTGGACTCCAGCCTGGCTCCCAACCCTAGGGGCCACCCTCTGAGCATCTCCCAGTGACTTCCCCATAGCAGTTGTGGCTGTCAGCCCACAGCCCCTGTTTTCTGTGGGCTCCTGCCAGAGAAGGGCAACCTTTCTGGGATGATCTATCCCATCAGAACACTGTTTCAACTTTGGTGAACCACTGAGTGGTGCTATCGGTGGGAACTGCACACCTGCCTGCAGAAAGAATGATTCACGCCCTTGCTGCCCCCACAGCAGCTCTCTGGATTAAGCAGCCTTGGCATTTGGCCTGGCCTTTTAGACATTGCTCTGGTTTCAGATCCAACCCACATAGGTACTGGTAAGCAGGTACTGGTAAGAGGCATGTTACAGGGTGGTTAGGATGTGACTCTGGAATCAGAAAGCCCCAGATGTGAACCTCAGCTCTGTCACACACCTGCCCAGGCCACATGATGGGGACAAGTGATTTAACCTCTGAGTTTCCTCACCTACAGCATCAGCAAAAGTCGTTTTGATAGCTAACGATGATAAATGTGTGTGCTGAGCACGGAGCCCAGCACACAGGAAACCCTCAGTAAAAGCTAATTAATATGGTAGTGGAGGTACTCTTTATTAATAAACAAGTTCATTTATTAGTTCTAACAATTTTTTGATGGAGTCTTTAGGATTTTCTACATATAGTATCATGTCATCTGCAAACAGTGACAGTTTACTTTTCTGTTCCAATTTGGATTTCGTTTATTTCTTTTTCTTGTCTGATTGCTGTGGCTAGGACTTTTTATAAAACTATGTTGAATGAAAGTGATGAGAGTGGACATCCTTGTCTTGTTCATGCTCTTAGAGAAAAAGCTTTCAGCTTTTCACTGCTGAGTATGATGTTAGCTGTGCGTTGGTCATATATGGGCTTTATTATTACAATGTATGTTCCCTCTATACCCATTTTGTTGAGAGTTTTTATCATAAATGGATTTTTAAAAATTTATTTATTTTTTTATATAGCAGGTTCTTATTAGTTATCCATTTTATACATATTAGTGTATAAATGGATGTTGAAGTTTGTCAAAAGCTTTTTCTGCATCTATTGAGATGATCATAATATTTTTATCCTTCCTTTGTTAATGTGATATATCACATTTACTAATTTGCAGATATTGAACCATCCTTGCATCCCTGGAATAAATCGCACTTGATCATGGTGTATTATCCTTTTAATATATTGTTGAATTAATTTTGCTAATATTTTGTTCAGGGCTTTTGCATCTATGTTCGTCAGGGGTGTTGGCCTATAATTTTTTTTCTTGCAGCATCCCTGTTTAATCCATGCTGAGGAGGTCTGAAGAGAGTATTGGTCTGAAAAGACAAGATCCATGGATTCTAGTTTCAGGCTATGTCATGCATGGCTGTGTGGCATCAAGCAAGTCACCCTTTCTCTCTGATCTGCAGACTCTTGTAAAGCAAAGGACTTGGAGTAAATGATTTCTGGGCACCTGGTGTCCTGGAATTATGCTTCTCAGCCAAAAAATTTCTGTTGCTCGTGTCAGCCAGTGTCTCGGGAAACAAAGTCTTACTCGAATGATTTAAGGAAATTTTAAAGCAAAGGTTATTAACCAAAGTGAGGGCAGTGTTTAAGGAAAGTAATAAACCCAGGGCAAGCAACAGGGAGGGTCCTTACCATTCCTCAGTCTGTAAAGGCAAGGGAAGGGGCAGTTACTGCAAGCTGGCAGGAGTTCTAGGTGTAGCTGAAGGTGGCTGGACAGGAGATGTGACCTTAGAGAGAGAAACACAGCTACTGCCAAACCGTGGCCGGGCAGAAATAATAAATACCCCGGACTCTCTCTTCTGCCCTCCTGCCTCTTCCGGTGCGTCCCACTGTCCAAATCCAACCAAAACTCACAAGCAAGAGAACTTGTTGATGCAATCCATGTCTACTCAGCCTCCAGGAGTAGACAGTAAGGTGGGGAAGAATAGAAAGAAGTTCTGGAAAGGCAAATGGAATATCCATCCCAATTCCTAATGAGGAAAATTCAAAACAAAATCTCAGTACATCACCAGAACAGTGATGTTTTAAAGAAAATGTAGAATATGGCTTTGAGCTAACAACACCAATAAATATCTGAATTCAGTTGGAATTTGTACTTCTTCCAAGGGAAACAGGGTTTAATTTTTCTCTATACCAATTGGAAGTCTGCCACCTCCTTTTTCCTCTTACGTTATTATTAAAGAGGAAATGTGTCTTCATTTCTCTCATTTACCAAAAGTAACCATTCATTCATTTCCCTTCCTAAATAATGCAGGTGGCCAAAAAGTCCAAAGCTGCTCCAAGTTTACCTTGCAATTAATAAGCTTTTCTGAATGTGAAGATAAAAAGATAGGGTCTCCTATTTTGATTAGCAATCCACGCCAGCGAGGAGAGAGGGGGAGTTAACGGGCTTTTCCTGACTACCCACAAGATCAAGCAGAGAGTTCCAGAAAGTGTCAGAAGCTGAAAACAGGCAAATGCTTGCCAAGACACCCCATACCTGACTCAGAAATTAAACATGTCAGTAACCGTAGGTGTGGTGAATAAAATGTGATAAACTGAAGACCCACAAGATTTCCCATCATTCATATGAAATCAACACAATTAGCACAATGATAAGTTCATTGTGCTTTCTGTTATTGCAGGGTGTTTTTCAATGGTAATCATGATAAGAGAGCTTTTTCTGCATTCCCAGTATTCCATAGGTAACTAGTAATGAACACTATGCTCTATAACTACCTGTGTTACTTTTTGCCACCCACCCATCACACAGACCAGAAACCCAAGAGGCATCCTCTCCCCCATCCCCAGAGCCAACCCATCAGGACACTGGTCCACGTTGCTTCATTGAAACCAAGAATAACTTTGTTCTGTCCATCTTTTTCCCCTCTACTGCCAGCTCCCTAAATATCCATATGCGATTGGCTCTGTTTCTGAATTTCTTCTTCTGTTTTCTTGTCGGTCTACCCATGCATGAATAGCACAGTTTTCATCATGGAGTCTTACTAATGATCATTATGTTTTAATGTATAAAAAGGCTAGCCCTTCCTAGAGAAATGGAAATAAAAACAAAAATAAACAAATGGGACCTAATGAAACTTAAAAGCTTTTGCACAGCAAAGGAAACCATAAACAAGACCAAAAGACAACCCTCAGAATGGGAGAAAATATTTGCAAATGAAGCAACTGACAAAGGATTAATCTCCAAGATTTACAAGCAGCTCATGCAGCTTAATAACGAAAAAACGAACAACCCAATCCAAAACTGGGCAGAAGACCTAAATAGACATTTCTCCAAAGAAGATATACAGATTGCCAACAGACACATGAAAGAATGATCAACATCATTAATCATTAGAGAAATGCAAATCAAAACTACAATGAGGTATCATCTCACACCGGTCAGAATGGCCATCATCAAAAAATCTAGAAACAATAAATGCTGGAGAGGGTGTGGAGAAAAGGGAACACTCTTGCACTGTTGGTGGGAATGTAAATTGATACAGCCACTATGGAGAACAGTATGGAGGTTCCTTAAAAAACTAAAAATAGAACTACCATACGACCCAGCAATCCCACTACTGGGCATATACCCTGAGAAAACCATAATTCAGAAAGAGTCATGTACCAAAATATTCATTGCAGCTCTGTTTACAATAGCCAGGACATGGAAGCAGCCTAGGTGTCCATCATCGGATGAATGGATAAAGAAGATGTGGCACATATATACAATGGAATATTACTCAGCCATAAAAAGAAATGAAATGGAGGTGTTTGTAATGAGGTGGATGGAGTTAGAGTCTGTCATACAGAGTGAAGTAAGTCAGAAAGAGAAAAAGAAATACAGTATGCTAACACATATATATGGAATCTAAGGGAAAAAAAAAAAAAAAGGTCATGAAGAACCTAGTGGCAAGATGGGAATAAAGACACAGACCTACTAGAGAATGGACTTGAGGGTATGGGGAGGGGGAGGGGTGAGATGTGACAGGGTGAGAGAGTGTCATGGACATATATACATTACCAAATGTAAAATAGATAGCTAGTGGGAAGCAGCCGCATAGCACAGGGAGATCAGCTCGGTGCTTTGTGACCACCTAGAGGGGTGGGATAGGGAAGGTGGGAGGGAGGGAGATGCAAGAGGGAAGAGATATGGGAACATATGTATATGTATAACTGATTCACTTTGTTATAAAGCAGAAGCTAACACACCATTGTAAAGCAATTATACTTCAATAAAGACGTTTAAATAAATAAATAAATAAATAAATAAATAAAATAAAAAATAAAAAAAAAGGCTAGCCCTCCAAAATTGCTCTTCATTTAATGTCATTTATTTAGGTCTTCATTCTAGATTGTTTATTCTTCCAAATCAAATTTAAAATCAACTTGCTTAACCTCAGAAAAAAATGGTATTTTTATTGTGATATCAATGAATTATAAATTATATATATATATATATATATATAAATTAAATCTGAGAAAGTCAACATAATACATATACATGTATATATATATATGTGGATATTTATTTGTCCAGCTTTGTTTTATGGCTTTCCTCATGTGGGTTTTGCACTTTTTGGGTAGGTTTATTCCCAACTATTTTATTAAAATTTTGATGTTGTAATTACATATATTTGCTATTTCATCATGTCTGCTAAAAGACTAGTTTGTATATATGAAGATTATTGATCCTACTGTATAAATCGTTCTATGGTTTGTAGTAGTATTTTCCAACAATTGCTTTTGTTTTGTAGACATACATGATGTCACTCGTAAACCCCTTTCCAATTTTTTGTGCTTCTAATTACATTGTTTTAGTGCCTCCAATGCAATGTTAAACAGTAGTGGAGATAGTAGGCATCCTTGGTGGAAATGGCTCTAAAGTTTCCCTATGAAATAAGAAGTGGCTTTTTTTTTAAATTGAAGTATAGTTGATTTACAATGTTGTGTTAATTTCTGCTGTACAGCAAAGTGACTCAGTTATACACATATATACATCCTTTTTTATATTCTTTTCCATTATGGTTTATCACAGGATATTGAATAGAGTTCCCTGTGCTCTACAGTAGAAGCTTGTTGTTTTTCCATCCTATATATACTAGTTTGCACCTGCTAATCCCAAACTCCCAGTCCCTCCCCCGCCGACCCTTGGCAACCACAAGTCTGTTCTCTATGTCTGTGAGTCTGTTTCTGTTTTGTAGATAAGTTCATTTGTGCCATATTTTAGATTCCACGTATAAGCGATATCATATGGTATTTGTCTTTCTCTGTCTGACTTATTCACTTAGTATGATAATCTCTAGGTACATTCATGTTGCTGCAAATGGCATTATTTCATTCTATTTTATGGTTGAGTAGTATTCCATTGTATATATGTATCACATCTTCTTCTTCTTTTTTTTTTTTGTTAAGTAAAGCCCATAATTTATTCAGATTCCCTTAGTTTTTACTTAATGTCCTTTGTTCCTTTCCAGGATATATTGCATTTATACAATGTGTCTCCTCTTTTTTTTTTTTAACATCTTTATTGGAGTATAATTGCTTTACAATGGTGTGTTAGTTTCTGCTTTATAACAAAGTGAATCAGTTATACATATACATATGTTCCCATATCTCTTCCCTCTTGCGTCTCCCTCCCTCCCACCCTCCCCATCCCACCCCTCTAGGTGGTCACAAAGCACCGAGCTGATCTCCCTGTGCTATGCGGTTGCTTCCCACTAGCTATCTATTTTACGTTTGGTAGTGTATATGTGTCCATGCCACTGTCTCACTTTGTCACATCTTACCCTTCCTCCTCCCCATATCCTCAAGTCCATTCTCTAGTAGGTCTGTGTCTTTATTCCCATCTTGCCACTAGGTTCTTCATGACCTTTTTTTTTTTTTCCCTTAGATTCCATATATATGTGTTAGCATACTGTATTTGTTTTTCTCTTTCTGACTTACTTCACTCTGTATGACAGACTCTAACTCCATCCACCTCACCACAAATAACTCCATTTCGTTTCTTTTTATGGCTAAGTAATATTCCATTGTATATATGTGCCACATCTTCTTTATCCATTCATCAGATGATGGACATTTAGGTTGCTTCCATGTCCTGGCTATGGTAAATAGAGCTGCAATGAACATTTTGGTACATGACTCTTTTTGAATTATGGTTTTCTCGGGGTATATGCCCAGTAGTGGGATTGCTGGGTCGTATGGTAGTTCTATTTTTAGTTTTTTAAGGAACCTCCATACTGTTCTCCATAGTGGCTGTATCAATTTACATTCCCACCAACAGTGCAAGAGTGTTCCCTTTTCTCCACACCCTCTCCAGCATTTATTGTTTCTAGATTTTTTGATGATGGCCATTCTGACCGGTGTGAGATGATATCTCATTGTAGTTTTGATTTGCATTTCTCTAATGATTAATGATGTTGAGCATTCTTTCATGTGTTTGTTGGCAATCTGTATATCTTCTTTGGAGAAATGTCTATTTAGGTCTTCTGCCCGTTTTTGGATTGGGTTGTTTGTTTTTTCGTTATTAAGCTGCATGAGCTGCTTGTAAATCTTGGAGATTAATCCTTTGTCAGTTGCTTCATTTGCAAATATTTTCTTCAATTCTGAGGGTTGTCTTTTGGTCTTGTTTATGGTTTCCTTTGCTGTGCAAAAGCTTTTAAGTTTCATTAGGTCCCATTTGTTTATTTTTGTTTTTATTTCCATTTCTCTAGGAGCTGGGTCAAAAAGGATCTTGCTGTGATTTATGTCATACAGTGTTCTGCCTATGTTTTCCTCTAAGAGTTTGATAGTGTCTGGCCTTACACTTAGGTCTTTAATCCATTTTGAGTTTATTTTTATGTATGGTTTTAGGGAGTGTTCTAATTTCATACTTTTACATGTACCTGTCCAGTTTTCCCAGCACCACTTATTGAAGAGGCTGTCTTTTCTCCACTGTATATGCTTGCCTCCTTTATCAAAGATAAGTTGACCATATGTATCACATCTTCTTGATCCATTCATCTGTTGGTGGACATTTAGGTTGTTTCCATGTCTTGGCTATTGTGAATGGTGCTGCTATGAACATAGGGGTGCATGTATCTTTTTGAATTATTGTTTTGTCTGGGTATATGCCCAGGCGTGGGATTGCTGGGTCAAATGGTAATTCTATTTTTAGTTTTCTGAGGAACCTTCATACTGTTCTCCATGGTGGCTGCACCAATTTACATTTCACCAACAGTGTAGGAGGGTCCCCTTTTCTCCACACCCTCTCCAGCACTTGTTATTTGCAGACTTTTTGATGATAGCCATTCTGACTGGTGTGAGGTGGTACCTCATTGTAGTTTTGATTTGCATTTCTCTAATAATTAGTGATCTTGAGCATCTTTTCATGTGCCTACTGGCCATCTTTCTGTAAGAAGCTGCCTTTTGATATGGGTTATTAATCCATCTTAAGTTTTTTTAATCACAAATGGGTACTGAATTGTGTTAACACCTTTTTGGCATCTATCAAGGGAATAGAATTTTTCTGCTTGGATCTATTAACGTACTGAGTTATATTAATAGATTCCCTCGTATTGAATCACTTTTGCATTTCTGAAATACGCACCATTCGGTCACAGTGAATCCATATTTACATGAGCTATTGGATTCTATTTACCATTATTTTATTTAATATTTTTGCATTGAAATTCATGTGTGAGATTGGGCTGTAATTACTTTTTCATATTGTATTTGTCCAGGTTTGGTATCCATATCATACTTGCTTCATGTCCTTCTGTTTCAAAGCTCTGGAATCTTTTAAGTAACACTGCAATTATCTGATTTTTAATGATTTTGCAGGATTTTCCTAAGAAACCATCTAGTCATGGTGCTTATTTGTAAGGAAGAATTTTCACTGCTTTTTCTGTTTCTTCTATGGGAATTGGTCTGATTATCCTTTCTATGCCTATGGGAGTCAGCTTTGGTAAATTATATTTCCTAAAAAGTTATCCATCTAAGTTGTCAAACTTATTTGCAGAACATTCTGCTAAATGTATGATTTCTTTTTATTTCCTCTTTTGATGACTGTTTTCCTGTAATCATCTTTTATTTTGTGTACTTGTGCTTTCTCTCATTCTTCATTTATTTTATTAAGCTGGCTAATGGCTTGTCAATTTTGTTGCTATTCTTTTCAAAGAGCAAGCTTTATATTTTCTTATTAAATTCTGCTGTGGATTTTATTTCCAAATCTTTAATTTCTGCTTTAATTTCTGTCATCGATTGCTTCTTTCTTTCCACTTACTTTGTTGCCCTCTCCAGTTTTTTGACTTGTCAAATCATTTATACAGATTCATTTCTTGCAGAGTATTCACTGTTATGAATTTTAGACTCTGATGTATTGTGTTTCTATTATTGTGATTTTCTAGACGTTCTGAAACTTAGTTTTGTATTTCCCCTTTGAGCCAAGAGTTGCTTAATAGCCAATGGCTGCTTAGTGAAATGATCCCCGACAGAAAGAAAACAAGTACAGGAGTCCTGCAGTTGCCCTGCCTTACTGCCTTAAGCTGGTTTCCAAATTGTTGGAGGGCTCTTTAAAATGTGTTGTTAATTTTTATATTATTGCATTACAGTCATAAATCCTGTTCATATTATTTTATTTTGGGGACCTACTGAAGATGTTTTCACATACCTTAAAATATGGTCAGTTTTTAAGTTCCACTCACACTTGAAAAGCAGGTGTATTCTCTATAGCCGGGTTTTACAACCCTATGTGTCTCTATTAAACTTAACCTACTGATTTTGCTGCCTAGACATTTTGTGTTCTTATTAATTGTTTTGTCTGCTTGACCTGTCTTCAGCTGAGAAGAACTTTCCTGTTATGAATGTGTCGTGGTCTCTTTCTCCTCTGGTTTCTGCTTCATAAAAGTTATTGCTCTGATGTTGAATGCATGGGCATCCATAATTCTTCCATTTTCTTTACAAATTTTTTATCGTCATATTATTGATGTTTGGATTTGTTGTGGTTTAATTTGTTTGGAGGGCTTGGATTCTGCCTTTTCTGATCACCTCTTCATTTGGGTTGCCTTATGTAAATCCTGAGATGAGGGTTCAGATGCAAGTGGTTTATTTGGGAAGTGAAGAAAACACTGGTGAGGGTGGGAAGGGTGTCAGGGGTGGGTGAACAGCCCATGAGTGGTGGTTATAAAGCCATTTACTGCCCTGCCTCCAGAGCTTTATTCCCCTTGGCAATCCTAGCTGTCAGTGCCTCAGGGTTATCCTGTCCAAGGGGAGAGGGTGCTGGTAAATATACATGTGTACCAACCTCCATTATTGATTCATTGAGGACCGATCCCAGAGGGTATTAATCCTCCAGCACTCTGGCCTGCCACACAGGTAACAAAAACCCGGAATCCAGAGAAAGCCTCCATGAAAAGAAATGATGCACTGGAACTGTGGCTGGTGAGCAGTGAAGTAGAAAGAATGAGAGATGGGTACAGGACCCGCCATGTCTGTTCCCACCATCAAGACCTTAAATCCTGCTTTCTTGCTATTTGTACTGACCTGGCATATCTTTGTCTATAACCTCGATTCTGAATTTTCTGAATCTCTTTATTCCAGCTTATGTCTTATAAACAGCAGAGAGTTGGATTTTGCTCTGTTAGTCCACCCAATAATCTTATTGTGTGAGTTAAGCCAAGGTACCTTTATTAATTTAGCCAAAATGTCTGGCCCATGATATCGCTTATGCTATATTTCAATATGTAAGTGTTTTACATGTTGTCAAAATGAAGCTATAGGAAATAGATTTACCCTCATACCTGAAATAACCAAAAAAAAGAACATCTGGCAATTAGGTGACCCATCTCAGAAAGAAAACAAAGACGTGAACCCTACAACAGCTGGGCTTCTGGCTTTGGGAGAGTTTCCAGGGGGAGGTGCAGGAGTGGGAGCCCAGGCAGAGCCTGTGGTCTCCTTTGAGCAGAACAGATGCAGCCAGGAGTCAAGGAGAACATGGCAGAGAGAGTCAACAGAAAGGGAACTTGGGAAGAAGTGCTGCACAGGGAAGTGCCAGTCTGCAGAGGGTCCCCCTTGAATATTCAGCTGAGCGCTGATCAGTGAATGTATGTAGGAAATTAGCAGAGGCAGGAGCACAAACCATCCCAAAGGGCCGGAAGGAGCTATAGCTGACACTCATACAAGGCTGGGAACAGTACCCGTCCCATTGTAGACTGGACCACCTGTCTCGTGGGGCATTGGGTCAAGTATGCAGAAGGGTCTCGCTTCAGCTGTGTGGAATCACTAGCCTAGGAATTTCAAACAAATTCACTTGAAATGGATCATCAACCTAAATGTAAGATCCTGATGGAAACTTTCATGCAGCAAACAACTTTGATGCTGTTAAAAAACAAAATTCAACTGAGTAAATTTTAAAGGTCTTATTGGCTTTATTCAATGATTCATGAGTCAGGCAGCATCCCTTCAAGCAGATGAAAGGAGCTCCAAGGAGCTGTACAGAATGAAAGACTTTGATAGGCAGAAGGGGGCAGGACAAGGAAGTGACTAGCAAAGAGTGACTCCTTTGTGGCAAGGTCACCTTCCTCTAGGGGACCTCAGGGGTCTGGCAGGTGGATGACCTCACCAGTGCTGACCAGGTGATTCCAGATGGACTGGTTTAAGATTCCACTCCTGGGGGAGGCTGAAACTGTAATTAAATATAGGTATTAAGTCTCAGTTTGTTGATGTGGGCTTAGCACAAATGACTCCATTTGGGGCCTGTTGTCTCTTTTTTAATAATTCCCCCTTTTGATGAGACTCTCAGCTTAACTGAGAGATGTGATCAAAATTTAAGACCTTAGTGTCACTCCCATATACTGTTCTGAAGTTCTCACAACTTTTGCTGATCCTTGTGTGGTAGTCACAGGTCATGATTTTTTTGCTGAATCATTGTTGTTTTGATAAATCCCAACTACAGGTTTACATTTTTTTTAAATTGGTCATTCTGTTCATTCATTTTCTGATGTTCCAGACTTAGGAGATTATTTCTTTGGTGGCTAGTGGCTGCAAACTAGTTTTGAAGCCCTTGAGAGAATACAGTGCACCAGAGAGACTATTATGATTATTATTAGCAGGATAATTCCCAATGTCTGGAGTGCACTTTGGAGCCATGGCCCCAGGACCCAAACCAATCAAAGCATATAAGTCAAAAAAGACCCATTGAAGGAGTCACTTTCTTAAGCCAAATGACCTGTTCAGTGGTCTTACGTAGCTGAGTCTCAACTTCCCCAGAAATGTCAGTCCAAATGCAGCAGGTGGTGATGGCCACAGCACAGACACCTCCTTCTTCAGCTAAAATCTAACAAGGGTTGGCCTAGTGTCAGAACAACCTTGCCCAGGGAGTCTAAGAATCTTCGTTGGCAGATTCTGAAATATCTTCAAGAGTTAAGGAGAGATTCCGGATCACAGCCTCATTCGCACTTACTCACAGCCAGGGAAGGGGGACCTGCCAGAGGAAGCAAATTCTGAATCATGAAGGCCTCCAGGTAAGTCCTTTCTAACTGGACAATGTAGATACAAGGGAGTTGACCAATGAGGGGTCTCACTTTGATGTTCGACAGTTACGGGCATGGTTAGATCACCTAAGAGTCATGGCCTGATCATGTGCCAGCACTTAGGCATTCATAGGTCCAAGGGGAATGATAACCACACAGATAAGGATAAATCCTCTCTGGGCACAAATCACTCCCACTAAGGTGGCTCTGGATTCATTTGCAGGATTGTTGCATTTGCCCGTTCAAGCCAGGGATCAGTTAGGTCTTCAGTGCATCCGGAAGGTAAATCTCCTAACCTGAATTAAAGAGCTGTTCTAAGTTCCTTGAAAAGTTGGGAGCTGCTGGTGAGATCTTTTCATAATTGGGGGAAGATTTGATTTAGAGAATCATGAGGACATGGGAGTGTAAATGTACTAAGATTACGTAGGTGTGTGTAGGTATTTACGTGGGTATTTGGGCAAGTGCTGTTAAAATAAAACAGAGGTAGAAACAAGGCACTAGATGTTCTGGCCATAAAAGTCGGACTCTGTGAGTGACTTTGAAGGGGTGGGTGTTGATTATAGTTTACAGCGACATTGTGAATAGAAGAGAAATTGATCACAGGAAGGACCAGGACGTCCTTAGCATTATGGACAGATCAGACTCTTTGATGACAAATCCAGCAGTCTGAAAGGTTTCCCGCCTTAGCGATGGCCAGGGAGATATAGATGAGGGTGTTATTTTTCCAGGCTAATGACAGAGTAAAGGAAAGAAAGAGAAGAAGAAAGGGTTTCATGGTTAGTTAAGGTATGAAACCCTGATTTGGCATTTGGGTCAAAGCAGTCTACCTCGATATTGGCTGCTTCTCTTCCAGTAGATATGACTCAGAAATCTCTAGCATCTGCACAGGTGTCAAGTGGAGCCTTATTTAGCTGTGAGATATGTACCAAGGCTCAATGCCCTCTAGTTTCACAGCAACGTCAGGGGTCAGGACCACTTGGTAAGGTCCTTTCCAATGAGGTTTGAGGGCTGTCTTCCTCTGATGATGTTTCCAGGATACATTGTCACCAGACTCCAGATTGTGACTAACAAGATACTTTGAATTGGGATCTGGAAAAGTGTCTTTAACTTGTTGATGATAAGCTTTAGCATAAAACATTAGAGATTTACAGTGGCTGGTCATCCTAGCATGAGACAGCAAGAAATCAGCAGAAGGTTGTACACCAACAGACACAGTCTGCTGGTGCCAACCTCGTGTGGAGCGAGTTGATGTTTCCTAAAGAGGGTACTGTGAACAGTCAGCAAGACCACAGGCAGTACTTAGGCCAAGGGAGTCTGGTAGTTTTAGCAAGTTTAGAGAGATTGTTTGAGGATCCCATTAGTTCTTGCGACCTTGCCTGATGACTGTGGGTGACAGGGACAGTGGTAGTTCAAAGAAGTGTGCAAAGAATTTGCTCAGACTTGTATGATTTTCCCAGTGAAGTTGGTGTCTTCATCACTGGAGATTGTGGAAGGGACACCCCAAGCGGAAAGCATGTTTTCTAACAATTTCTTTGCCACTGTGAGAGCATCAGCCTTGCAGCAGGGGAAGGCTTCAACCCATCCAGGAGACTTACACACAATAACAAGAACGTATTGATAACCTGTCCTGAGTGACATTCGAATGAATCCAGCTGCAGATGCTCTGAGGGTCCAGAGGGAGGAGATCTGAGGCCTCTGGGGACAAAAATAGGTTTTCCAGGATTATGGACCAGACAGGTCAGATATTGGTCATAAATTACTTTTGCAATTTTATAGAAGTCTCCCCACCAATGTTTATTCATAATTTGAGTCGTCTCAATTGTACCATGGTGGGTGAAGGAAGGCAAAAACAGAAACAAAAAAAATGGGGTTTGCCAGGGAGCCAAGAAGAATCAAGTGGCCCCGACTGTTCATTGAATTTACAACCGTTGTTTGCCTAGCTTGGCTTCCCCGATTTGAGAGTAGACTGTTGCCATGTTACAAGGACATAAAGATGGCAAAAGTCTGGCAAAAAGGGGTCAGTTTTTGCAGAAGCAGAATGGACTTCATCCACATGGGCCACCACATTTATAGATTATGTTGCTACTGCCTTTGCATGAAGGTCAGCCAGGGCGATGCCCTCATAGTCAAGTTCAAGTCTTCTTAATGTGAGCCTCAATTTTGATGACAGCAATTTCAGAAAACAAAAGAACAGTAGTAAGAAGGTGTTTTGCCTGCTGCCTATTTTTGATTGGGGTCCCAGAGGATGAAAGAAAAGTCCTTTATTTCCATAACATCCCCAAATCATGGCTGATCCCAAAGGCATACAGGCTGTCAGTATAAACATTGACAGCGTGTCCTTCTGCAAACAGGTGGGCTCAGTGAAGGGCGTGCAGCTCTGCTCGTTGGGCTAATTGAGCTTGTGGGAGATTTCCCCTCTCATACAGTTCATATTGGGTAATAACAGCCTAACCAGCTTGGAAATTCCCTTGTTCATTTTTACAGTATGACCCATCAACAGACAAAATTAGATCAGGGTTAGTCTCATAAATCAGGACACGGTGTCACGAAATGGGACATTATTGCTTCACAGTCCAAGGGCTTGCCTTTGTCAGGAAGACGTAGTAACATAGCAGGATTAAGAATGCTGCAACGTTTCAGATGCAGATTTTAGGTGGTGAAAGCAGAAGGATCTCAGAGGAGGTTAATCTGCTGGCAGAAAAATGTTGATTCAGTTCATTATTAAGAAGACTTTGGGCAGCGTGTGGAGTTTGTAAATCAATGTCATTTCCTAGGGTCCAATCCACTGAGGCTGCCACTAACTCTGCTCTGGCACCATAACAGAGCGCAGGTGGACAGGCACGAGGAACTGAATCCAGTTGTGTGCTATAATAGGCAAAGGGTTTGTGTTTATTGCCACGTTCCTGTGTGAGCATCCTCAGGGCTTGGTTATCTCTTTTATGCCCTAAAAAGGTGAACAGTTGTGAATAGCTGGGTAGCCCTAGGGCAGGCAGTTCTTGTTGTGCCTCTTGGTCTTATAAAGACCAGCTTGTGTTTATCTTCCCAAGGAAAGTTCATAGGGAAAATTAGGAACCCACAGTCTTCAAGAGCCAGACAGGCCTAAGAAGCCATGAAGCTGTCACTGAGTTGTGGGCATACAGACTTCTTGGATTAGCTTAATTCTTTTTGGAGACGGCTGGATTCCTTCAGCACTTAGATGATGACCTAGCTAATGAACACTGTCTAGAGATCTTTGTAATTTTTCCTTAGGGACTTTATATCCTTTTTCAACTGTCTCAGCAAATAAGTGAAATCCATAAATGGGCATCTCTTTGGTAACTGAGCATACCAGAGAGCATCCACGTTCTGTAGGAGGGTTGATTCCCCAGGGTCTGGAGGGTGCTTACATCTTGGTGGAGCTCTTGGGAGAAATGAGAAGGGGCCTCGGTGAACCTTTGAGGCGTGATTGGCCATGTACATTGTTGATTGTTCCAAGTAAAGGCAAACAGATCTTGGCTGTTGGGAACCACAGGGCTGCTCAGCAAGACTGAACAAAGGCCTAAAACTGGGAACCGCTCTGATGCTGGTGGAAATGGTGACAAAGGGTGGTTTGGTTTGGAACAACTGGAAAATGGGGAACAACTATCTTGTTAATTGCTCTCAAATCCCCACCCATTAGGTGTCCAGACTGGCAAGGTCAGCGTGTTACAGGGACTAATACAGGGAAAGATGAGCCCCTGGGTGACTAGGGCTCCTACTATTGGTGTGAGGCCATGGGTTTTAATGGATATTGAGGCAGTTTGAAAAAGGTTAACTTATGTCTGTCAGGATTTTAATAGGTTCTGCACTTTTTATTCTCTCAATGTCAGTAGCCCACAAAGTTTCAGGCCCTGTGGTTAAATTAGGGATCTTTTCCTGGAGTTCCTCCTCTCCTGTATGAAGAACAGATTGTAAGGAACATAAAAGATCAAGTTCAGGTTGGTCAGGATATTCTAAGGTGAGGTCTCCATTGGAGGTAAAGCATATTCACCCTCTTAGTTTAGAAAGGACATCTCTGCTTCATAGATTGACTGGTGCTGTGTTACACAGCAAAAGAGAATGCTTTTCAGTGGAAGGTCCCTGGGCCATTTGTACTAGTTGAGATAGAAACTCCCTCTGAGTTTCTATCTCTATTACCCCACTATGGAAACTTCTTTTTCACTCCGAGGGATTTGTTCTAAGACAGTGAGTTTTAAAATAAAGAGTGTAGCTCTGGTATCTACCAGAATTTGGCAAGATTTTCCATTGACTTTAATTTTAGTTTCCCCTTGACTGGTTAAGGGCATCTCTGGTAGCTGTTTACAGGACAAGCCCTCAGAGTCTCGACAGTTCTGATAGTGACCCATATGGGGCCTCTTTCAGGGGCAGATATAGGGTATTCGAGTTGGTGTTGAGAGATCTGCATAAGATCTTTGAGGACAATCGTTTTTCCAGTGTCCCAATGGATTACAAATGAGATATCAACCCCTGGACCAGCACTTTGATGATGGACCCCTTGGACGGTATAATGCTCCCAAGCGTCATTTTAGGTTCCTGGCCTCCAAGCTGTTGCAGCTGTAAAGTTAATAACTTGGCAGGCTTTTGTTTATGGTCTCATTCCAAAGTCCTTTCAAAGTGCTCAGTCAGACTGGTGGCTTCCCATCCTATTTTCTGCCTTTTCATCAATCCATGAATCTCAGGTGATAATCCATTTACAAATAGGGTCACTGGAGTAAGTTAGGTGACATCATTTATTGTATGGAACCCAGAAAGCCATAGGAAGAGCCCTTCCAGGTGGACCTTTAAGTCTAGCACAGATTCACGTTTATTTTTTTTTTATTTTTTATTTTTTTTTTTGCGAGGGCTTTCTCTAGTTGTGGCAAGTGGGGGCCACTCTTCATCTTTATTTTGTTGGCATGTTTGAGTCATAGACCAATCATGGCAGGCAGGGAAAATGAAGAATGTCTTTGAAAAGATTGGTTGCCATTTTGTGAGCTTTTTCTGGTCCATAAAGGGGATCGTGTTGAAGATTGAGGTTCTCCAATATCAGCCTCAGGATTATGCCATTCTGCTTCTTGCATTCATTTTTGGGTTTCCTCAGGGCTTAGCAGCTTTGGCACAAGCTGATACAGGCAGCCTGGGACCATAGGCCCTGATAAGAATTCTACATCCTTCAGAAAACTTCTGTAGATCCTCCTTGGGCTTAGAAAATTCTTTGACTATGGCCTGTCTTTGACCAAGGAGTGAAAGATACTTGAGGAGGAACTCCTGCAGCCTCAGGTGGCTTTATTAAACGGTGTTTAATAGTCCCTTCAGAGTGGAAAGGCAGTTCGGATAGAGAATTAGTAGGACGTGAGTACTCAGGTAGAGGAGGATAGTCGGGGGCAGTAGAAGTCATGTCAGTCTTACCATCTTTTGTTTCAGGTACCTCTTGTGTCTTTCACTTTTCATTAACCTTCTGCAATGAATTTTTCAGTGAAGATATTTTGAAATCATGAAGACTTTTGCAGGCTTCTGCATACCAATGAAAACTGGTGTCCCATTCTGTGTGTTTGATTGCAGAACCCTTGCTTTCAAGTGCACTTCTTCACTGACTGATCTTGTCTCATTAGAACAGTCCCCATAATGGTCATTGTCATCCTTGGTTGATGTTAGTAAAACTTTGCCATTTTTGTAGATATCTATGGCTTTGGGAGTTAGAGTTCTTAGACATAAAATTAGCAGGTGAGCTGGAATGTGACATGCTGAGTTCTTTAGAACTTAAGGATTCCATTTCTTTAGCTAAGCCTTGGGTCCCTTGGAATCAAATTAATATCTAAGAAAGATGTGCTGTTGGGTTGGGGATTGTGTGGTGATTTACAATGTACCTCATTGCACTGAAATTTTCTTGAAGTTGGTGTGTGCCCTAGTGTCAACATCACTCTTTCTGTGACTAACTTATGGTAACATGGGAGTCTTATAGTTAGGTGGAGAGTATGGTAATAGTTTTTAATGTGCCCAACCTTGGCTCACCAACTTTGTGGTTTTGGGGACTTCCAAGAGTCCCATTAGCAGTTGCCTTACCTCATGTGCACATTAACAGAAACCAACAGTAACCAAAGAAACAGGGCTGTGGACACCCGCATAACCAAAGAGATGATACTGCAGCCTGCCCCCCTCCCCCAGAAAAAGAGGTCTTGACATGGAACTATGGACTGAGCCAGCAGACACCAACAAACGGGAGCTGTGGATTAACCACGGGCTAAGGACTGGGGTTCCAGGTGGAACTGTCCACTGGCTCAAGCTGACCTGCCCTGGACTGGAAAACCGATTAGGTCCAGAGCTCAGTGCAAAGAGAGTAGAGCCCAGATCCAAGAGGAACTTGCCTGCAGCCCTTGTAAACGGCGAGAAAGACAGAGAACTCAAAGTGGTCGCAGGTGCCACACCTGTGTTTCTCACTGTCCCCAAAGTTGTCAGAAATCTCCTTCAGATCCTGCTGCTGTCACCAGTACATTAAACAACAAAATTCAACTGAGCACATTTTAAAGATCTTATTGACTTTAATGATTCATGAATTGAGCAACATCCCATCTAGCAAATAGAAAGGAGCTCCAAGGAGATGTACAAAATAAAGGACTTTTATAAGGCAGAAAGGGACAGGACAAGGAAGCTATACTAGCAAAGAATGAAGTTTGTGGCCTTCCTTTAGGGGACGACAGGGTTATATCAGGGAGGTTACCTCACTAGTGTCGACCACATGATTCTAAATTGACTGGTTTAAGACTCCACTCCTGGGAGAGGTTGAAACGTAATTCTTGGTTTCTGAATGTAGGGCTTAGCACAAGTGACTCCATTTTGAGCCTGTTGTCTCTTTTTTAACAATACTCATCTATGATGTAGCATGTATAAATAGTTTGTTGTTTTTTATTGTTTTTCCTCTCAGCATCTAATTGAACATGCAAACCTTTCTTTCCCAGTTTATCACTATGCACCAATCAACAATCATTCTACTTTTCATAAATTCTCTGCCCTTTTTGGCCCATCTTTGTAGCTGTAATACATTCATTGAGTCAGAATACAAACTGTATCTAAATACTATTCTGTCCTATTTTTCACTATTATTTTATCTTATCCTGTAGTTAAATAAATGCTTGCCACCAGGACTTTGTTGATGTTTCAATGATTTCTTGATTATCTCAACCTCATTCTCAACTTAATTCCTCAGGATTTTGTGACACCAACTGGATGTCCTACAATTTAATTTTGACAGTATAGTGTCAGATCCCACAAGACTGCCCCCCCTTCAGATGCCAGTCACAAATCCAGGTTGTCACCTGTGCTTCTGACCAAATGGCCATGAATCTGAGGTTCCCATGACCCCCTGCTCAGGTTCAATTAATTTGCTAGAGTAGATCATGGAACTCAAAGAAACATTTTATTTACTAGATCACCAGTTTATTATAAAAATATATATAACTCAGGAACAGCCAGACGGAAGAGATGCACTGGCAAAGTATGGGGAAAGAACACAGAGCTTCCGTGCCCTCCAGATGTGCCACTCTCCCAGCACTTCCACATGTTCACCAAACCCAGAAGCTGTCTGATCCCCATCCTTCTGGGGTTTTTATAAGGCTTCACTACACAGGCATGGTTGATTAAATTATTAGCCAATGGTGACGGGACTCAATCTCCAGCAGCTCTCCCCTCCCTGGAGGTGGGGGTGGGGTTGAAAGCTCCAACCCTCTAATCACTTGGTTGGTTGCCTGGCAACAAGTCCCCCCATCCTTAGGGGCTTTCCCAAAGTTATCTCATTAACATAAACTGAGGTGTGGTTGAAAGGAGCTTCTTCTGTCAAAGATAAAAGACACCCATTTCACCCTTATCACTCTGAAGCTATCTCAGGAACTGGGAACAAAACTAAATATTACAACAAAAGATCCCCCTCTGCTCTTGTAGAGGAAATTACAAGGGTTTTAGGAGCTCTGTGCAGGAACAGTGGATGAAGACCAACTATGTATTTCTCATTTTATCAATAAATTACAGCACCACATCTACAAAACTCTATAATTTGATTAGAAGAAGAAAAAATGAGAGCATATGTCTGAATTCTCATGGAAGACTGTTCAGTATCATATTCTTTACCAAAATGAGGCCTTTCTCTTTGCTCACAAATGTCAGAAATGTTCATTTTTACCCAGAATCTTTCCCTCTGGATCTCCTGTGAGCAATTGTTATGTCATATGAAATATTTCATTTGAAACCTCTAATTACATCTGTGGATTCCAAATTAAGTAATATAAGAAAAAATCCTGTTTTTTAAATACAGTTATGGATGTCTGACTCAGCTAAAAATAATTGAACAGAAAGGCTAACACTGGTAGACAATTTTTCCTGGACATGAAAATTAAGGGAGTGATACTTAATGGAAATCAATAAAGTGATTAGTTTTTTTATGTTGCTGTTATTCTGAGCACATACAGCAGGCTATATTTATTACCTAAATGTTACCTACATTTAAAATGTCATTTCCATTGACTGCCACCAAGAATCCACTCATGGATGAAATATATTTTCAACCTGAGAAACTACATCAAGAAGAGGATTAAAATGGAAATATAATTGTTTATTAAGTAAGATCTGCTTCAAATGTTGCCATAGCATATTCCATTTTTGCCCTTAGAGGGAAACGATTAGATTTTTTTCTTTTTTTTTCTTTTTAGCAAATTTTTTTCCCTCTGTCATGCAGCATTTTAAAGTAAAGTAAAAACCATGGGATGTTGGCTATGGAAAACCAAGCAGAGGCTTTTAAATACATGAGACCAGTGCTCTGGCTTTAGTAATGAGCACGCCATCTTTGCTGTGCTGCAAAGTTGTAGCAAAGCTCATTCTCTGCCCAACAGTAATGATAAAAATACACATCACATAATATTCAGATTAAAAAGGAACAAGTGTGCAAAAGGCCCCCATCACAAACCTATGAAATAGTGGTAAATCCTGAAGGGCTGCCAAACCCAAACTGTGGGCATTTTCCCCAGCTGATCTTTCACATCGTCCATTTAGTCAGCAAACAGAGTGAGCACGTGCTTTGCTTCACTGGAGCAAAGAACCAAGGCCAGTCGTGGGCTCTGGAGTTCAGGCACCAGGCGAGGCTCTGTTCCCCTCAGTGGGATCCCGGAGTTCTGATCGTCCGCTGACCCAGAGCAAGCTGCCCCCGGAAGCACCTGGCAGAGAGTCTGAGGGACAAAGTCATCATTTTACATCTTCTGGATGGGGCTCACTTCCCACCCCCAGTTAAATACTGGCTACGCGGATAAACAGCTGTAACCAAGGGGATGCCAGTGGTTCTGGGGGGAAAAAGTGTCCTCAACTGATATAAAGAGAAGCTGGACTCTGAGAAAGGATGTGAGAGGCAGTTACGGGCCCCGCTGAAGGGAGGGAGGGGCTGCAGAAGGCCAGCTGGCAGAGGGGTCATGTGGCAGAGGGCAGGTGGTCTTAGGAGGGCGGATATAGGGGAGCCTCCATGGGGGCAGTAGCAGATGGCAGGACAGAGGCTGAGGTCTCTATTTCAGGATGTGTCTCTTCCCTTCCCCTCTTAGACCACAAACGTTTTGTGGACAGGATTGCCATTTCTGTGCCCCCAAGCATCCCAAAGTGGTGAGCGACAGGTGCATTATAAAGGTGTGCTGATTTGGGTGTCCATATCTATTCCCCAAATGGATTCTTTGCTCCTGGAGAGAATGAATTTGTAGAAATGGTTTGTTGAGAGAGGTCCCAGAGCAAATAAAATTTTCATTCATTCATTCACTTGGGTGTTAATCTCACCCCAAAACACTCTCACAGAAACATCCAGAATAATGTTTGACTATATATCTGAGAAAGATGGCCCAGCCAAGTTGACACATAAAATTAACCATCTCAGTCTTTTATATTTTAACCATTAAATAAGTATGTAGTGGTATTTCATTGTGGTTTTAATTTACATTTTCATAATAACTAATAATATTGAATAGTTTTAATATTTGCCACCTGTACATCTTCTTCGGTGAAATATGTTTTTTTTTTTTTTTGCCCAATTTTAACTGAATTTTCTTATTAGTGAGTTTGAGAATTATTTATATATTCTGGATATAAATCCTTTATCACATAGAGGATTTGCAGATATTTTTCCCAATCTGTGTCTTGTCTTTTCATTCTCGTCTCTTTGGAAGAGCAGAAGTTTTAAATTTTGATGAAATCCAATTTATCAATTTTTCATTTTTTAGATTATGCTTTGGTGTTATTATATCTAAGAGATCTTTGCCTGATCCAAATCACAAAAATTTTCTCCTGCTTTTCATCTAGAAGTTTTACAGCGTTAGGTTGTACATTTAAGTCTATGACCCATTTCATGTTAATTGCTGCATTTGAGTAAAGATTTGGCTTGATGTTCTTTTTTTCTTTCTTTTTTTTTAACAGAGTGATATCCAATTATTCCAGCACCACTTATTGACAAGACTATTCTTTCTCCACTGCATTGCCTTTGCACCTTCATCAAAAATTAGTCTCCAAACATGTGTGTATCTATTTCTGGATACTCCATTCTGTTCCATTGATCTATTTGTCTATCAGACTGTATTGATTATAGTAGGTTTATAATGAATAGAGTTCAGATAGTGTTATTCCTCCAACTTTTTTTTCTTTCAAAAAACTGTTTTTTGTTTCGGGTATTTTAAGTCCTTTGATGTGCTGTATAAATTTTAGAGTGAGCTTGTCAATTTCTACAAAAAAGTCTGCTGAGATTATTATTAGTATTATTTTGAAACTATTGATCAATCTTTGCAATATCGAGTGCCCCAAACTATGAACACAGTGTATTTCTCAATTTGGGTAATCTTTATTTCTGTGAGTTTCAGCAATTTTTTTGTGGGTTTCAACGTATGGGTCATTAGGTCTTTCAAAAATATTTCATATTTTTGATACTATTATAAATAATATTTAAAAATTTCTATTTCTGATTATTCATTGCTAGTGCACAGAAATACAGTTGGTTGTTGTATATCACTCTTGTTTCCTGCAAGATTGCTAACTCACTTATCAGGTCTGGTGGCTCTTTTTGTAGATTCTCCTGTTTTTTACATAGGTGATCATGATATCCATGAATAAAGACAGTTTTATTTCTCTCATTCCAATCTGGATGTTTTTTTATTTCTATATCTTGCTTATTTTACTGACTATTCCTTCAGTTCAAAGTTGAGTCAAAGGACTGTGAATGGATATACTTGTTCCTTATCTTAGGGACAAGCATTCAAGCATTCAGTCTTAAAATAATAAGTGTGATGTTAGCAGTAGGTTTGTCATAGATGCCCTTCATCAAGTTGAGGGTATTCGCCTCTAGTCCCACATTAATGATAGAATTTATCAGGTTGCATGTCTATATCTATTGCAATGAACACATGGTGTTTCTTTCTTAGCTTGTTAATAAGATGCATTATATTCATTACTTTGCAAATGTTAAAGCAGTCTTACATTCCTGGGATAAAGCATGCTTGGTTATGGTGTATTAGCCTTTTTATATATTGCTGAATTTGATTTGTTAAAACTGGCTTTAGAATTGTTATGTCTGTGTTCGTGACTGATACTGGTCTGTCTTCTTGTAATGTCTTTGGTTTTGGTATCAAGGAAACACTCATGGCGTGGGTTGGAAATTTTCCCTCTTTTTGAATTTTCTGTAAGAGTTATGGTAGTATTGGTATTATTTCTTCCTTAAATGATTGGAAGTGAAGTCATCTGTCTCCATAGTTTCTTTTGGGGAAGTGTTTTATCTGTAAATTTGATATTTAATACATATAGGGCTACTTAGATTAGATATTTTCTATAAACTTTGATAACTTTATATGTTTCAAAGATTGGTGAATTTTACTTAAGTTGTCAAATTTATCAGCATAAAGTTGTTCACAACATTCCCTTAGTATTCTTTTAATATCTATAGAATCTATAGTGATGACACTACACTCATTTCTGAGATTTGTAATTTGTGTTCTCTCTTTCTGTATCTGTCTAAAAGCAGCCATTTTGGGGTTCATTAATTTCCTCTATTGTTTTTCTATTTCATTTTTTCACTCAAATGTTTATTATTTTTTGTTTTCTTTTTATGTTTGGTTTATTTTACTAGTTCCACCTTAGATGGAAGCTGAGGTCATTGATTTTAATTTTTAATATAGTTCTTTAGTGCTATGAAATTTCCTCTAGAAGCATCCAAAATTTTTATGTTGTGTTTTTATTTTCATTTAGTTCAAAATACTTTTTAATTTCACTTTTGATTTCTTTGTCCTAGGTTTTATTTAGAAGTGTGTTACATCATTTTCAAATATTTGGTAATTTTCCTTTCATAAATTTCTAAGTTAATTCCATTATGGACAGAGAACATAAGTTGTATGATTTGAATCCTTTTAAACTTATTGAGGCTTGTCTTCTGACCCAGAATATTGCCTATCTTGGTAAATGTTCCATGTGCACTTGAAAAGAATGTGTATTCTGCTGTCATTATGTGGAATGTTTTATAAACATCAATTAGGTCATTAAATATTCTAGGTCCTTTCTCATTTTTTTTCCATTTGTTCTATCAATTTTTGAGAGAGAAACTCAATTGCAATTTCTTTCCTTGGAATTCCCTCTTTCTCTCTCTGAAGCTTTCTAATCTATGGCACCCAGCAATTAGTAAATCTAGATTCCTAAAAGGAAGTTCTTTAAGCTACTTCCATCTTTTCCCTCCCATCCTTTTTCTTATTCTTGTCATATAGTTCAGTCTTGCACATGCTATCAACCCCACACTGCATTGTTATCATTTTTTAAACAGTTAATTATCTTTTCAAGAGACTTGAATCGTAAGGGAAAAAATATTTTTTAGGTATAATTGACAAATAAAATTGTAAAATATTTAAAATGTACATCAAGGTGACAATATATACATATACAAAAAATTGTGTTTATTTAGTTGCCACTTCCAGAACTTTTCATTCAATTATATAGATCTGCTTTTCCTTCTGGTATTAACTTCCTTTTGCCTAATGAACTTCCTTTAAAATTTCTCATAATGCATGTCTTCTGGTGGTGAATTCTTTCAGTTTTCTTATGTTTGAGAAAGATTTCATTTTGCTTTAGTCTTTGAAAGATATTTTCACTGGGAATAAAAGTTCATAGTTTGGGGTTTTTTTTCTCTCAATACTTCCATACACTATCTTCTTGTTCCCATAGTTTCTGATGAGAAATCAGCTGTTATCTGTATATTTGTTTCTCTATACAAATGTCTTTTTCCCCTGGTTGCTTTTAGGCTTTCTTTTGTCACTGGTTTTGATCTGTCTTGATATAGTTTTCTTCATGGAAACTATTGTGAAGTTGGTGTTCCCAGAGCTTTTTGAATCTGTGGATTAACAGGTGGGTGGGTAGCAAAAGGTAACACAGGTAGCTGCATTGCCTAGTGTCCATTCCTAGTCACCTTTGGAATGTGGGGAATGCAGAAAAATCTCCCTTATCATAGTTACAATAAAAAAAGCCTGCAATAATGGGAAAAATCCAGGCATTATTTCTTCAAAGATTTTTTCTGTCCCCACTCTCTCCTCTTTCTCAGGACTCCAATTGCACATATATTATGCTTCTTGAAGTTGTCTCACAATTCACTATGTTCATTGTATTCATTCACTTTTCTATGTGTATTTCTTTCTGTATTTCATTGTGGGTAGTTTCTATCACTCTAACTTCAACTTCACTAAAATTTCCTTCTGCAATGTCCAGTTTTTCACCCTACCCATAAAGTTCTCATCTTACACACTCTAATTTTTATCTCTAGAATTTTTATTTGAATATTTTCTCTATTTTCCATGTTTCTACTTAACTTTCCAACATATAAAGTACAGTTTTAGTTACTATTTAAGATGCCTGTCTGCTCATTCTAGCATCTGTGCCAGTCTGGGTTAGTTTTGATCCACCGACTTATATCATTTTTGTGAGATAAAGTTTAGTTACTTGGACACTGTTGGATGGATCCTTTCAGGTCTTTCTTTTAAAATTGGTTAGATGGGACTGGAGCAGTACTCAGTCTAGCATTAATGATTTTCTCCTACCTGGGCAAGACCCTTCTGCTTATTTACCTAATTGCCCATGGATATTGGGGTTTCTAGTCTACAGGTGGGAACAGGTACTAGTCCCTGACCTGTGTGAGTGGTGGGAGCTGCTCCCTTTAACCCTTTTGGGTGGTTCTTTCCCTAGCCTCAGATAATTTCCTCATACATGGTACTCAGCTGAATACTCGAATTGGACCCTCTGCAGATCTTGGATCTCTCTCTCTCTCTCTCTCTCTCTCTCTCTCTCTCTCTCTCTCTCTCTTCAGCTTTCTAACCTATGGCACCCAGCAATTAGTAACTCTAGCTTCTGGGTCCACCCTCACTCTGTTCTCAACTTCCTCATGTCAGGGTGTCTTCTGAGATCTCCCTGAACTCCCCTCCATGCACTGGGGCTTGGAAATACTCTCAAGGCAGTAAGTTGGGGACATTGTAAGTCTCACGTTGTTTGTTTCCAACTTTCAGGGGCTACTACCCTTCATTGCCAGGTTTCCAGTGTCTTAAAAACCAATGTTTCATCTATTTTGCCTTGTTTTGGTAGTTTCAGGGAGGAGGTCAAATCCAGTCTCTTTTTGTTTATCCTGGAAAGAAATGCAAGTCCCAGATACTATTTTAACAAACAACAACAGGGTAACCAAGGATTTCAGGGGAAGAAATTGTAAAGGTTGAAACCTTTAAATAATCCAATAATCCAATAACCCAGGAGTAAGAGGGTCTCAAACTTGGTGATTCTCACCATCATAATGACCCCAAGGTTGTTCAGCCTCGGGAAGGAGAACGCGAGGTATCAGCAACAGTGGAGGCAGCTGTCAGAGAATCATTAGATGTAGAGCCCGTGTTTCCAACTTTCCTGTGCTTCCTTTCCGGCCCCTTTCTGTACCACTTACCCCAGCACGAGCCTACAAACAGCACACACTCACACGTCAAAAGGCTCAGGGTCTTTCTCTCTCTTTCCAACTCTCATCGAAATGAACCAGCTCTGTCCCACTCTTTAAAAGGCTCACATGTGGTTTATTTATTCAACAAAAAGATGAACTGAAATGTGCAAAGCAAGTAGTGGGACAGAAGAGCCTATGGTGTTCTGCCTCCCAGGAAACTCAGCAGGCTTCTCAAGGTCCACAGCTCCCAGCTCACGACGGGATGATGGCAGTGGGATGGTGGAGTGGGGAGTGGCTGGAGCTGGTAAGTCTGCAGAAATAACTAGTTATTTCACTTAAAGACCAGATCTCTGTATCTGTACATTTTTACAGCAGGATCCAAGGAACCCAGTTTTCTGCCCTTTTTCTGCCTTTCTTGACGAACCAGGCTTCAAAGACTAAAGACTTAAGTGAATCTGAACAGATATTTGAGATTAAAAGAGATTAAGGAGGAACAGATAGAGCCTCGTTGGCTCTGCAGTCACAGTCAAAAGCTGGACTTCAGGCTTGACCCTATTCCACTGTCAGTTCAATTTTCCATAACACTGGCCTTACTCATGGGTTGGGGCATTTCCTACACACATAGCAGACAGGCTAACTAGGTGTAGCAGTGTTAGAGGATAACCATAGGACTGAGTGACATCTGCAGATGCCCAAGGACACCAGCTCATGGACAAATTTCCTCTTTCACTCAGGATTTTACCTGCTCACCATGTCACTGGAGGCTTGGAGGTCTGCAGAATCATCAGCGTGACCCCATTCACCAACCAGATGGCACCACGGAGTTGGGGGGAGCTGTCCTCAAAGGCACCACATTCTCACACTGAAGCCCCAGTTGGTTACACCAGGAGATGGCTACTGCATCATTTTCTATAAAAACCAAACTCTCTCATGCCATTTTATTGTCAATCAGTGTTTGCAGATGATTAAGACTGTTAATTCTTGCACAAAGTGTAATTCAGAGGCTTAATTATGTCTGTGTGGAGTCAGGGGCCTCAGCAGGACCTGGGGCAGAGAATCACCTAGGGAGCTGGTTCAAAATGCAAATTCCCTGCTTCTTGTCCAGATCAGTGGGTCTGGGTGGGGTTCAAGAATCTGCATGTTTGTCTACAGGTCAACCTACAGGTAATTCTAGTGCATTTGTCTGTGATGCCATGTTGAGAAACACTTGTCTAATAGAAACCGAATTTGAAGGCAGAAGAGACCTGCGTGGTAGAGACATCTCCACAGCTGCCCATCAGTGTGGCCTAGGCAAGCCTGCCAAGGGGGATGTGAAAGATTCCCTGTAGTAAATACCCAGTGAAGTGGTGCCTTTGAAAACACAGTGCTTTGTAAACCTACCAAAGCCTTGGTCTGTTGATCCTTAGCATGAGTCCAATGCCAAGTGCTAAGTGTTCCCTAATCCTTCCAACATTTTTACATATGAGGTCAATATTATGACCCCCACTGTACAGAAAAGGAAATCAAGGCTCAGGGAGGATAAATAATTCTGTCAGAATCACATAGATGTTCCATTGCTACAGAGAGAAGTCACTGTAGTAGTCAAGGGTTCTCCAGAGAAACAGAATCAACATGGTGTGTGTGTGTGTGTGTGTGTACTAATTTATTTTAAGAAACTGAGGACTTCCCTGGTGGTCCAGTGGATAAGACTCTGCACTTCCAAGGCAGGGTGCATGGGTTTGATCCCTGGTCAGGGAACTAAGATCCTGCATGCCACACGGCGTGGCCAAAATATAAAAAAAGAAAAGAAAAAAAAAAAAGAAAAGAAAAAAAGAAAAGAAAAGAAACTGACTCACATGATTATGGAGAAGTACAGAACCAGCAGAATAGAGTGTAATTTCATGCCAAGTCCAAAGACCTGGGAACAGGAGAGCTGATGGTGTAAGTTCCAGTCTGAATCCGAGTCCAAAAGCAGGAGAAGACGGATGTCCCAGCTTTAAAGACAGTGAGGCAGAAAGAAGGGATTCTCTCTTACTCAGTCTTCCATTCTATTCAGGCTTTCAGTGGATTGGATGAGGCCTACTCACACTGGGGAGGACCATCAGCTTTACTCAATTCAAATGTTAATTTCATCCAGAAATACCCAAACAGACACACCCAGAACAAAGTGTAACCAAATATCTGGGTGCCCCGTGACCCAGGCAAGTTGACACATAAACTGTCACAGTCACCAAATGGGATCTTTGTTACTCAGCATCCCACTCTGGGGGCTCCTTCCGCTCTTGTCTCCCTATGTTTATGTATCACCCACTGCTTGTGGATTTGGGGGTAGGGACAGAGGCAGAGGGAGCTGCAGTGGATGGGATTGGAGCCTATGAGTGGACACCCCCAGTCTCACCACAGTCTGCATCCTTTGAGCAGGGCCTGAGGGGCTCGCCCTTCTTGCCATCTCCTCAGGCCCTGTAAGGCACATGTGTCCACACCTGCCGTTCTGGAAACTGCAGAGGCCATGAGCACTGGAGGGGTTCTGGTCCAGGTAAAGCTTTGGGGGAGGGGGAGGGGAGCAGGAACCATACATTCAGACCTTCAGTCCACACGCCTCACTCCTGGGGAAGGAAATGGACCCAGCCCTGTGCATAGGATAGTTTGCTCTAAGAACAGGAGAAAAAGAAGCAGCAGATGGTCACCGTGATTCTTTGCTACTATTGTTGATAATATTATAACCGTATACAGGGTGTCTTCATGCAGTTTCCACCTTTGATGCTCAGAAAAATCCAGAGCAGTAAGCACTGGTACCTGTCTTTTACAGATAAGGAAACTGGGGCACAGGGAAGCTAAGTGACACTGTGACACAGCCATTAAATAGTAAAGACAGAGCACAAGTTTGGATTGTCTACACTCCAAATCTCATCCTTTCCTGTGGGAACCCGAGACTCACAGAGGTACAGGCCCTGTTCAGATGCCTGGAATGTCGTCTTTAGAATTCAACAAAGTTAGAATTTAATTGCATAGAAAATCTGCAGAATAATGGGAACTATTTGTTAGAACTTAAAGGAACACTGCTCAAAGGTCAAAAGATGAGGCCCGTTTCTGGCAAGTGCTGGAAATGAGGTCGATTCTGGGGATGACATAGCTGTGTTGACAGATGTGACGGTGGGGAGCTCGGTGGAGTGACAGCGGGCAGAGATGCGTGGTGGGGGGCCTGGGGAGTCAGCTCAGGCGTGCATCCTTCACCCAGACGTGGAGCTCCATCAAGATGTCAACACTAAGTGGTGACAGCCATCAGGAGGGAAGCCAGGTCCCGGGATGGGTCAGGGATCTGGGATGACCAAAGGTGTGCAAGCATTACAGTACCACCCGGACAGGAAGCAGGACAGCTGAGAAGAGCGGGTGACAGCTGCTGGAACTCAAGAGCTGTTTGAGGGAATTCTAGGTGGCCAAAGACTACAGGTTGTAACAATTGGTTCTCTGGAGCCTGAAGAAAATGCAAAGCAAAACAACAGTGAGTGTCATAGCAGCACTATCTACAGCAGCCAGGACAGGGACACAACCTAAATGTCCATCAACATTGAATGGATGAATGGGTAAAGAAGATGTGGTACATATATACCATGGAATACCACTAAGCCATAAAAAAGAATGAAATGATGCCATTTGCAGCAACATGGATGGACCTAGAGATTATCATATTAAGTGAAGTAAGTCAGACAGAGAAAGACAAATATCATATGTCATTTATATGTGGAATCTAAACTATGACACAAATGAACTTATCTGTGAAATAGAAACAGAATCACAGACATAGAAAACAAACTTGTGGTTGCCAAAGGGAAAGATGGGGGAGGGATAAATTAGGAGTTTGGGATTAATAGATACACACTACTATTTTAATAGATAAAATGGATAATCAACAAGGACCTACTGTATAGCACAGGAAACTCTACTCAATATCTTGTAATAACCTATAATGGAAAAGAATCTGAGAGAGAATGAAAACATGTATATGTATTACTGAATCAGTTTGCTGCACACCTGAAACTAACACAACATTTTAAATCAACTATACTTCAATAAAAATAAATTTGAAAAAACAACAGTGAGCAAATATTGTCATCTTTAAAATTATCAAAGGCAAAAATATATATCCTGAAGAAGGTGTTGGACAATGAACTCTCTCATGCAGCTACTGGTGAAAATAAAATTATTACAGTGCTTTCAGAAAAGATGTGGAGATACAGACATACATATATAGTCTTAATTAAGAAAACATTCATATCTGTTGAGTCAGTTTTTACTTCTGGAATCCATCTTAGGAATCAAGCATGTCATGTCATGCAGCTGGGTAATTCTGTGACTAAGGGTTCAGCATCTGGAGTTGTAAAGGCCTGCGGTAGCTTCCTGGCTGCACCACTTGTGGGCTGTGGAGGGTACAGAATTTAACCTCTCCAAGCCGTTAGTTCTTCATCTGTAAGACGAGAACAATAACAGTACCTGACTCGGAGGGTGTTTGGAATTAAATAAGACATGAAACATAAATGAGCTAAACTACATGATAAGTGCTCCATAAATTGTATTTCCTTTCCAAGACATCCCTCATAGTATTACTTATAACCTCAAAATATCAGAATGATCTCAGGGTCATGCAACAAAAATCAGTTAACTAAAGCTGTGGTAAAGCCTAAATAGACAATTTTACACCGCTTAAAAGAAATGTTTTCACTGTGATGGGAAAGTAAGTTAAGAAAAATAATTACAGGTGTAGAGAGATGGACACCGTCTCATGTAGCTACAGGTGAGAATAGAAATTATTACAATGCTCCCATGGGATGATTTGAAAATCTACTGCAACCTTAACATGGGCGTACTTTTAATTCAGAATCCCTTATTCTCAGAATTCAGTGTAAGTGAAGAGATGGACAAGAAAATCTTCAATAACAGAGTTAGTAAAATAAATTATGGTTTCGCTCTACAAAAGAAAAATCTGTAGCCACTGAAAATGGTGTTGTTTAAATATGTTATTTAAATGGATGCTATTAAAAATAAGTGAAAAAGGAAATTAGAAAACGTTGTATGTTATGTTATATCTATCTGAGCAAAATATTTCCCTCAGTAAATTTATTCAAACCAATTAGCAATAGCTAAGTATGACATTCATGTCTGCTATAGACTGAGGTCTTCAGCAGGGTAGCAAAGATGGTGACAACACTCAGAATCTTGCAGAATCCGCAAGTGACACCACAAGGCCCTTCAGTGTCGTTCGAAGGATGAGGAGATGACAGTGCTGGCGGCTGTGCCCCTCCGGGTTCCAGGAGATGATTTAGGATGTGGTGCTGCACACAGATCCCCACACCCCCGTGTCTGTTCTGACCTTTCCTTTTCCTTTACTTTGTTTTCACTCTGCTTTCAGTTGACAATGAGTGGGTTGAACACGGGGCATTGCTGACGTCAAGTCTATGCAGCCAATGGCCCACATTGGAACTCCCAGCCCATGGGGTCCCTTGTGAACGGAAAGTTCCAGTAGTGTTGACCACGGCCTGTAACCCAGTGGAAGCAATCCACTTCCAAAGAAATTCCAGCTGCCTGGATTTTCTTTAAAACCTGGAGACAGCGTCAGCAAACTGAATGTCATATTTTATTACGACATTGGGCCACCTTCACAATACTGTAGGTAAAATCCCATAAATATTTGAACATGCACATGCTGGGAAGAACAAATAGTTCATGCTGTCACTGGGTGACATTGACGTCCCTCCTCCTAATTCTTACTTGGCTAACAAATTGCAACTGCTAATTACACAGTACTGGAGAAAATATGAACACAGTTGAGGAGGGCATTCGCAACAGATTCCTTTTCAAATTTCTCTTTGTCTCCAAAAAACATAACTCTGTGGGACCCTGGAATAAAGTATAGAGGGCCTAGATTATTAGACCATGCAAAGAGCAAGGGTGAGCACACGTGGCAGTGTCACCAGCGTGTCTGGGTTCCTTCGACAGTATCTCGATCTCAGCAGGCTTCTGAGGCCGAAGCTTCAGAAAGCCTCGTCAGCCTCAGAAAACACCACGAGTGGTCATGGACTGGGAGAGTTGATATTTCTCTTACCGGAAGGGTGCAGAACACTTAGTCAAACTGTATTAATCAAATACTTGTCAGTGTCATTGACTTTAAGATGAGGCGGAGATGCAGCTCAGATTTCTAATAATATCATATCTTTAAATTTTGGCCTCGTCTGCTATGGCTTGTTGAATTGCTAGGAAGAAGCAGAAAGACCCTCTGACTTTCCAGCTGCTCTCGGTGGACTCAGGAGTGCTGTGGGACCCTGGGGTTTCTCACAGGTTCAACTATGATGTCTGAAAGAGCAGGCAGCCGCGATCGAGAGCTGTGTGTTTGCCAGCGTCTAGGCCAGGACCATCCTGCTTCCTCCTGATTCCATTTAAAGACTGGGTCAAGTTGATAATACACTTTCTGTTAAGAAAATATTTGTGCCCTATGCTTAAAGACTCGTTTTTTGTAAATCAACTATACGTCAGTAAAAAAAACTTTAAAAAAAGGACTTGTTTGATTATTCATTTATTTAGTTTTCCACTGCTGTTTTAAATACATACATGGCAATGTCCCTATTTTGCTCTTCTTGGCCTGTATCCTTTCCTCTTTCTGCTAACAGCGCCCTTTTTCCTTTAAGAAACCACCAGTCTCCTACCTGAGGTGTGGGCTGTGACACCCCGTGCCCCCCTCCCACAGAAGGCCACACATGCCCCAGCTGGTCAGTCTGAGAGTCCTGTCCAAGGACAGGCTGTGGCCTGAGCACAGGAATTCCTCAGTCTCTCTGTCAGTTGAGCTAAACTTTAGAAAGGAGCTTGGCAAACTTTTTCTCTAAAGGGCCAAATTGTAAATATTTTAGGCTTTGTGGACAAAGTGGTCTCTGTTGTGATGACTCAGAGCTGCCATTGTACCAAGAAAGCCATAGACGATGTCAACCTCTAGGCATGGCTATGTTCCAATAAAACTTTATTTACAAAAGCAGGCAGTGGGCCAAGTTTGGCTGTGGGCCATACTTTGCCAACCCTGGGTTTAGAGTATTCGTTTTCAACTTACATTCTGAAAAAATTCCTCAGGGAGGACAAAGAATGGGGGGGGGGATGTCTCCCACCCTCCTCACTGCACCTCCTAGGGAGTCAGGGCAGCCCCTGTTTCCTCTGTTTATACATTGAGGATCCATTTACAATATTATGTGAAAATGACATTCATCAATTCATAAAAGTTTTGAAAATCAGTGACAGGGTAATAAAGGATGTGAGTTATTAATTATTTAACTTTGTTTCCAGGCTCCGAGAGGGAGGCACCATGTTGGGTCACGTATAACATATCAGGTCCCTCAGAGAATCCCGTATGGGAGTGAGCCAGACCCTCTGGCTTGTATACACATCACTTCATGACTTGTGTCTACCGTCAGCTTTGTTGAAACTTTTATCAACATGGTCTAACCGCATCATTTGAAATTTTTATTTAGTCTTCACTGAATATTCTAAGAAAACTGATACGCCAGGATGGCAAGGCAAAACAAATATTAATATATGTGCTTTTAATATGCCTATTGTTGAAAAAGAGAGAAGGAGAAAATTATCTTACGGATGTAGACATAATTTTGTATTTTAAAAAGTCTTTCATGTGGAGAGTTTGGAATCCTTGTGCACTGCTGGTGGGAATGTGATATGGTGTGGCCGCTATGGGATAGCAGAATAAATACGTGAAAGGATGGGTGGTGGACTGAGCTTCACACCTTCCTGTTAGAAAAATCAGCTGGAGCATTTCCTGTTCAAAAGCCTCCTGTGCGTTTGATGTAGAATTCCATGCTTGTGGTCAGTATGTGATGACAAGATATCACCTCTCAACTGAAATCAGGGCCGCAAATTGGAAAATAGGCTCGTTGGAGACAAATCAGGTTTATGAATATGTGCAAAGCAAGCTCTGTTCTATGCCATGACAGCTTATTTGACAAATCTGAGTGATTCTAGAAGAACTCTGATCGTGTTGTTATGACTGGACCTGACAACCTTCTAGAATGTTTGATAGACTCGGGGTAGGCAGGTGATATCGGGCACACCGAGAGAACAGCAAACATAAGGTCACCTCCTAACTCTGAGAACTGTGCACTGGTGGTGCCAGCAAGGAAACAGACCCGTGTGACAGCATCGATCTCAACGGGAAACAGATCCAACGGCCATGCCCACATGACTGTAATATTTCAGGACAAAGCCAGCGACAGTAGTTCATTCTGAGCACCAGGTTTTCTATCGGATAACAAAGTGCTTTGTCCACAAAGAACCTCTCTGTGGGTCTATGACCGCCAGGGGAGCAGGGCCATCGTCACACCACACCTGCACTTCCCTGTGGTTCTCCAACTTGGTTGCTTCAATTCTTTGCGAATTAGTATCAAACTAGTAATAATTTTGGAACAATGTTCATATTTCAGTTGTATCATATTTCTTTTTTTTTAAATTGTCCAAAGGAAAAGATAAGATTTATTGGGCATGAGGACATTAACAGAAAAATGCTCCTCTACCCTCCCCCTGACAATTTGTTAATATTTTACATTAATTTCAAAATAAGGACATACACCATATTTTCCACATCCTGAAAAATAATCAACATAGTAATAATATCTGATTTCAGCGGCCAGTGGCTATTGTACTTTCCACTGCGTAATTCCATTCTATTCATTTTTTTTTACCCTCTGCTCTCTAAGTTGTCACATTGATTTGAAACTCAATGAAAATCTCATTAAAAATATGATTGGAGGCAACCCAGAGAGGGAGAAGGGGAGAATGCCTGGTGGTCTAGGAGACACTGGATGTGATGCTGATGTGGACTCACTTTTCTGAACACAACTGCCCCTGATCTGTAATTTATGCACCATATTTCATACTGTAACTATTTAATTTGTTGTTTAATTTCTCCCTGTCTATGTGGGGTGTGTAGCAGTGGCAGGGGGAGAATTGCAAAGGGATCCTGACTCTTGTTGGCTTTTGTTGTGCAGGTGAACCATCCTGAAATTACGTTTGATGTATAATAGGACTGAGCAAGCGGGTGACTGAGCGTTGATAGAGCTAGGGTCCCGTTGTGGAGGACAGGTCGCACACCTACGAAATGGGGACGGGGAGAAAGATGGTGGACTGGACTTGGAGGGCCCAGCTCTGTCCACAAGGCGATCAAGAAGAACCTCCCCCCCCCCCCCCCGCCCCAGCAGTATTGACACACTTAGGGCCCAATCTTGGTCTCTAAGGGAACTGGGGCTCCTGGAGAAATGGTAGATTCGAGGTTGGAGCAAAGTAGGATGAGCCTAGAGCAGCTTATTCAGCTCCAGCAAAGGACGGGGAGTGTCACAAGGACATGGGGTCCGCTCGAAGGGTGCCTGCCAGCCAGGCCTGAGTCCCTGATGGGAGCGCCACAGCAACCAGGGGCAGCAATGAACTACAAATCTGGGGGAAGATGGGACCCAGAGGAGTCCATACCAACAATCAATACATTGATTAATCACTTCATCCTCGGGGGAGGAGGCCTAGGACCAGCAGTAAGTGCTGAGAGACGCCTGATGTCAGTGTCATCACAAGGAAACAGGTGGAGCCCAAATGAGGGGCGTCCTAAGAAAAGAGGAGACGGGGGTGGAGGCGGGGGGACACTGGAAATGTTCCAGATGACACCAGGCTAAAGAGACAAGACAAGAAAATGTGATGCCTGACCCAAATGCTGTTGGAGGGGAAATGCTGAAACAGATGTGCTGGGTGAGATGACGAAATGGACCACAAGCCACAGATGTGCTGTGTCCATTTACCTGTATTGAGGTGGACCCTGGGCTGTGGTTTAGGATGGGAGCACCCCTCATCCTGGGAAACGCACAGGTGGTGTTTAGGGCCGTGATATGCATGTGACCAACTCTCCAGAGGCTCAGAATGTAGAAGGAGGGGGACCAGGCCAGCGGTAGGTGACCTCGGGTGAAGCCACACATGTGTTCTTCATGCTGTTTTACTTTCCCAACTTTCCTTTAAGTTTGAAATTAATGATTTCCCCATTTCTCTTCCTAAGTCCTTCTGCTTCGCCTACTGAATTGGCTTCTGGTACACGGGTGTTACACACACTGCGGAGGGCTGTCACGGTGAGTGGAGAGGCCTTTGCTCACGCACGAGAAAGGCCTGTGCTCCCAGCTTGTTCAAAAGACCTGGATTCAGGATCCTTCAACCCCTGACAAAATTCACATTGGTGGAATCTTATTCAAGGAAAAAGAATCTGATAGTTTCATGGACACTAAGACATCTATAACTGAAGAGCACTCATTGTATCCTCCATTCTTTGGGGACCCCCTGAAGCAAAAATGCTTTATCCTGAAGGATGTCACCTCCAGTGGGGGATTTCCAAGTCCTGGGGCCGCATGGGGGCCTGGGACCCTTCCTGGGCTGTTTGAATCCTACTGTGGGGGTGACAAGCGCCCTTCGGTTGTGTTTGTCCTTGTTTTATGGGCTGCTTGCTCCCGCCGGGAACATTCCAGCAACTTCTCTTCAAAAGTTGTGTTTTTACTGCCAACAATGTTCCTTAACTCAATTGTGCTATTAGGAGACACAGCATCTCCAACTTCAGGGCCTTTGTACAGAATAACCTTGCTTTTAGTGTGATTGAAAACATTATACAGACTCATTGGGGAAAATGTGGGAAATACAAAAATGTATAGGGAAAAATAACGACTCATCATCCTGTGATCCTGATCTCAGGTGACCTCAGCCTGCAGCGCTTTGAAGCAGGGTTTCGGTTCCTGGCCAGAGATTGAAGTCAGTCCGAGACAGTGACAGCACTGAATCCAAGCCACTAAACCACCAGGGACAGAGACAAGTGACCAGGCCCTGGCCCTGTAGAAATGAATTCCCACAAAGACAGAAAGTAGTGAAATAAATAAAGTATTTATTAGGAAGAAAAAGAGTACGTGAGGATAGACACACAGGAGGGCTCAGAGAGAGAGTCATGCCCTTGTGGTAGTTTGAATCACTTACATGGGGCATTTCTTCCAGGTTTCCTCTGGCCGATCATCTTGCTTTGCCTGGTTCTGAGTCCATATTTGGTTTATCTCAGGATCTTCCCCAGTGGGCGTGCATCTCTTAGCCAAGGTGGATTCCAGAGAAGAGGCCGGTGGGTAGATTGGCATCACTCCCCTTTTGACCTCCAAGGAGCCTCTCTGTGCATGAGCAGTCGGGAAGGTCTCCTTGACCTGGAGAATGAGGAATATGTGGTCTCTTTATCTCTTATCTGGGCAGGCTCAGCCTCTCCTATTATCCTCCTGCTACTGCCTTTGTCTTGGAGTATCTGTCCACAGGGGACAAACTCCAGCTACTCAGCCTGGGGCCCATCTATCTCCTGCCTCAATCCGGGAATAATTGTAACAAGGAAGAGCTAAATCGCATATTCGATCTGTGTCTTTGATTTTAACCTTTGCTTTTCATTGCTTTTGTTATTATAAACATACAGAATGGCCTGCCTCTGGGAACCCTGCCCCTCTGCCTGAATGTTAAACTCAAGTGCCTCTGTTCAGCTCACAGGGAGAGACAATCTGACCCTGTCCACCTGTGGATGGCTGCAGAAGAGAAGAAATTAACACATCCCCTCCCGGAGGCTGGTCCTTCCAGGGGATAGTTGCAAAACTTACGGCCTTTTTACTTTACTTCCTCATCTCCTCCCCCTCTGCGCTATCAAAGAAACTGGCATCCAAACCCCGTAAGATGGTTTTTCAGAGACACTAGTCTGCCATCTCCTCGGTCTGCCGGCTTTCCGAATAAAGTCGTATTCCCTGTCTCAACACCTCGTCTCCGATTCAATGGCCTGTCGTGCAGCAAGCAGAGGGAGCCTGGACTCGGTAATATAATCTGTGATAAATCTGGTGCTTTTTCCTTTAAGCCTGCTATCCTTTCCCTTCCGGGCCTGTGTGCGACTTAGAGCCCAGTGCGGTCTTGGATTCCCAAGGACAGGCCTGAACCCAGTTTTCAGGAAGGTGATGGGGAGCCAGGGGGGTTTGCAGGAGCAGATGTGGGAATCTGCATTTTGTTGGGAGGGAGAAGGTTGAGGGGCAGGAGGAGAGGAGGGGTCTGCAGGTGCCAGCTGCTCTGTGGGGAGGGAGGGACAGAAAAACACTCCTCCGGACAGACACTCTCAGAGATGGTGGGCGTGGGTGGTGCAGGGGCAACCCCCAGTTAGGATTTCATCCGCTGCAGGGCCCCAGGCTCTGAGCCCCCCCTGACACCCCACCTGCAGCCTATCTAGGAAGCAGACCACCATGGGGACCCAGCCTCCTGGGGGAAGAAGCCCTTTCCCCCATCCTTCCCCAAACTTCCCTCACCTGTCCATGGTCTGGGAGGCACCTTCCCCAGGGGTGGCTAAGGCATCGTCGGGGAGGGGGAACCCCCAAGGGGAAGGCTAGAGTAAAGGAGGAGATGGAAAGTGAGTTAAGGGCCCACACAACACACATTTCCATGTGTGACTGCAGGGACCTCTGAGCAGGCCCAGCGGCCCTGGGGCATCACCACGGGTGCTCAGGGGTGCCAGCCCCTTCAGGAGGTGACGTTCAGGCAGGAAAGGGCCGGGAGGTGGGAAGAAATGTGATGTGTTCTAGAATCAACCCAAACCCAGCCTCGCTGGGGCCTGTGAGCCACGGGGCGGGCGGCTGACCATAAAAGACCACAGTCCAGGCAGCTGAAACGGTAGAAATTTCCCTCTCAGGGTTCTGGAGGCTGGAGCCCCAGATCAGAGATGTTGCCAGCCTCTCCCCAGAGCCTTCACGCTGTGTCCCTGGGTGGTGGACAGACAGTGGTCTCTCTCCTCCTTTGTCTGATAAAGTCACTGACCCCCATCCTGGGCCCTCGCCCTCTGACCTCCCTGGGCTCTCATCACCCCCCAAAAGCCCCACCTCCTAGCACCGTCATCTCGGAGCTTCGGGCTTCAACCTATGACTTCCGGGGGGACACAGCTGAGTCCACGGGAGGTTAAGTTTTGTTCCTCAGTTGGTGGGTGTGAGTCTATAGCTCAGGTTCTGAGCAGAAATGCTGGTTTGCCTGGAATCCAGGCTTGCCGCCTTCCCTGCGGGCTCCTCCCCTGACCTTTGCTCTCGGGGTTTTGGAACCTTCCCTCAGGCTGACGTCCACAGGGTAGGAAAGCCACGGCCGCGGCCAGTGTTGGTCCAACTGTGACACCAGGCGTTTTGCACCCTTCCTGCTCAGTCTGTCAGTGTGGAAACTAACTCTATTCCCACCTCACAGAGGTGGAGAGAGAGGCTTGGAGCCATGCCCAGACTCACAGTTTTCTGCAATATAATAACGTAAACATTTTCAAATCTCCATTTTAAAAGGTTACTTTTTCTGTTAACAATGGGGGAATCTGGATAAAGAAGGCGTGACCCTTGCAGTGTTCTTAGTTCTGTAACTTCTCTAGCTTGGACATTATTTCCAAACAAAACTTGCTTAAAAGAGTGTGATCAGGTCAGCCTGTGTGCTCCAGGCTTCCCACCCATCACCCACGGTCCTCCCACGTGCCTGGCCCAGGACTGGTCCCCTCCATGCGTGGAGATGCGTCACCGTGGACCCAAGCCTGGGGCTGTGACTCTCCTGCCCCCTTGAGCTGCCTCTGTGGCCTGTCCTCTAAGATCGGTCATGAGGTTTTAGGAGAGCGTCCACAGTCTGGGTCTCAGCCCCCCTTGTCTGCAGAGACACAACGCCTACCCTGACCCCAGTGTCAGCTGCAGTGGGAAGGAGGCACCCGGAGGGGCTGTGGTGACAAAGAGGCAGCTGGGGGCTCCCTGCAGAGAGCAGAGCCCCGGGGGCAAAGAGTGGACACCGGCCAGAGGCAGCGAGACCCCAGAGCTGAGAAGCAATTAAAACTCAGCTGGACCTGGGCCCCGGGGGTGGGCATCTCGGTAGGTCCGGGAGATGACTCAGCACAGCCCGGGACGGGCACGTCTCTCTGCTGGCCCCTGCCGGGGAGGGGGTGGGGGGGAGGGCATCGGGATGAGGGCAGACTGGAGGGGCTGCAGAGATGGGGGAAAGACCCATGTAACACGATTGAAAGCTCTCCTCCATAGAAGCCAGTTTTTTGTTTTTTTTTTTTAATTAATTAATTAATTTATTTATGGCTGTGTTGGGTCCTCGTTTCTGTGCGAGGGCTTTCTCTAGCTGCGGCAAGCAGGGGCTACTCTTCATCGCGGTGCGCGTGCCTCTCACTATCAGCGGCCTCTCTTGTTGCGGATCACAGGCTCCAGACGCGCAGGCTCAGTAATTGTGGCTCACGGGCCCAGTTGCTCCGCGGCATGTGGGATCTTCCCAGACCAGGGCTCGAACCCGTGTCCCCTGCATTGGCAGGCAGACTCTCAACCACTGCGCCACCAGGGAAGCCCCGAAGCCAGTTTTTAAATCTCCCCTTAGTGGATCATCTCTGCTCCTGCTAATAAATGCTGACACTCTTTACCAGCTTTACATTCTGCCCGTAGCCTTGCATGGACGATGGGGACGTGATGTTCCCGTGTTGAAATGAGACTCAGGTCCTTTAATAATTTCCCAAGGCTGTGGAGCGAAGAGAAGATGAAGCTGGGGTTCGCACACGTCTACCTGATACCTGGCTCCGTGTCTTCGACCTCTGCTGGCCCTGTGGCTGGCATCTGTCCCTCTGCCGGGCACAGGCCAGGTGACCACGTAGCAGCCCTTCCCCTCCTGCTGGTGGCCTCTCAGTCCTTTCCCAGCCCACTCTGGGGCTGTCTCAGTGACCCTGCCTGTCACTCGCAAACGCTTCTCAAAGCGGGTACCCAGACCAGCAGCACCTACATCACCTGGGGTGGGCGGGGGGTCTCACAGGAGATCCCCACAATAAGATGGGACCCCGGACGGCTACCTCCTGTGAGCCACAGTGAGCCAGGGGGGCAGAACCTGGGGGAACCAGAGTACAGGTTTGGGTCAGTGTGTGGACCTGGTTTCTTTAAAGATTGGACTTTGGTGCAATGTGGTCTTAGGTTAGCAGGCTCCCCAAACACCCTTAAACACCAGTCCTTTCTGAGGGAGCTGCTTTACCTTTTCCTCCTATTAATTCAGCAAATACTTTTGCAAACAGAGTTAGCAACACACAAAGCGAACCCTGCAGATGTGGAGACTGGACTCCATGAGGGAGAACAAGCCACAACAGGTGTAACAGAAACACGTGCAAAGATGGGTGGGATTGGATTATTGGACAGAGATTATAAAAGCTTATGCTGACTGTGCTAAAGCTGTAAGACAGATTGAAGGATGTGAGCAGGGAAAAGGAAACAGTAAGGAAGTGCCAGGGCAGATTTGGCAAAAACAAGCCCAGAACTCTCAAAATAAAAAATACAATAACCAAAATGGAAAACGCCATGGATAGTTTTCACAGCAGATTAGACACAGCTAAAGATAGAATTGACAACCTGGTAAGAGGGAAATCATCCTGAGCAGCACAGGAGACAAAAGATGAACAACACAAGAGAGAGGAAGAGCCCCTGGGGTAGGTGAGAAGGACCAGGTGTAATTAGAGGTCCCGCAGGAAGGGAGAGGCAGTGAGGCTGGATTCATTTTTAAAGAGATAACCGCTGAACATTTTCCTGAATCACCAAGAGACACTGTATTTGTTTCCTGGGGCTGCACACAAAACACCACAAACTTGGTGGCTTCAAACAACAGAAAAGTATCCTCTCACAGTCTGGAGGCTGGAAGCCTGAAATGCAGGTGTCGGCAGGGCTCACTCCCTCTGGAGCCTCGAGGGAGGGTCCTTCCTGCCTCTTCCAGCTCCTCGTGGCTCCTGGGGGGTCCATGACATTCCATTTACCTAACCTTCTTCCTCAGTTTATCTCCTTCCTCTCACATTTTACTCTAAAGATATGCCTACAACACACGGCTTGGAAATCTCCTCAGCTAAATATTCAAGTTGATCACCAAGTTCTACTTTCTACGGAAGGTATAGGCTCAACATAAGATGAGCTCTTCCTAACTAATGATACTAGGGAAAACCCCCTATTTTCAAATAAAGTCATATTCTGAAGTTCCAGGAGAACATGAATTTGATGGGGGGGATACAATTGTACCCAGTATAAGCATTAATCCACCCACTCCAGAGCCCAGTGAATCCCCAGCAGGAAAATCAAGGAGGTCCACGTTTAGACAAATCATAGAGAAAGCCAAAGGTAAAGTGTCTTAGAAGCATGAGAAAGAGGTCAGAAGTGATCAAATCAAGTGCAAAGTTTTTGCAGATGCATACAGCATGATTGGAAACATACAGCTAAAATGTGTTCCAAGTTTTTCACTGCTCTGAGGTGAAAAAACTGCCTGGAATGTGGTGACGGGGGAGGGTGGTCCCCACCCTGTGATCCCGTACACTTTTGGAGTCTGTCTCCTCATCCGCAGAACACAGGGCCGGGCAAACTCACTATAACGTCACTTCTAACAAAATGGTTCTAACATCACTTCCAGAACAAAGACCCCCCCACCCCCACCCTCAGACCCGGCGGTGTGATGATAACACAGTAGAAGTGTCCCACCTCCTGCCCCTTCTGTTTCCTCGCACTGCTCAGATGTGAAAGCTCAAGTTTGGGGGCTCAGGGTTTAAAAGTACTGAGAAAGGCAGATGCACAGGTTGCACTGGGGTCCTGGCGCAGCAGCAATGACCTGTGGCTTGTACTCTTCGCTTGTTCTGGATTCACTGAATCAGTGATTCTGTGTTGATGTTTTCCTCTCTCTCTAGCTTCTGATCTCCTCTGATCTTCCTCTTTGGGGAAGTTTCCATCTCCTGTGGTGTTGGGCACACCCTGAAATCCAAGGCAGAGCTCTCCTTCCCTCCTCCTCCATCTGCTGCTTCGGGACGGACGCCTGGCCCACGCTCAGGCCAAAGGACCCATCCCACCCCACCCACGCAGGCCTGCGGACTTGCAGCCTGGAGCCAGGAGAGGAGTGCCTTCCTGGACTGCAGCTGCTGCTGCCACGACCCAGCACCCCCGCAGCCACCACCCAGCACCCTGCAGCCACCACCCAGCACCCCCGCAGCCACCACCCATCCATCCTTCCCCACCCCCTGCTTTCTGCCCCTTGGTAGAAGACAGTGGTCTTGCTCTCAGGCCCCAAGACCATCTCAATTCCTACCCACACTCTGAGCCTCGTTCCCCCACTGGTGTCCCCATGCCATGCACTGTCTGCCTTGTCACTCTGGCTTGCAACCAGGGCACCTTCCAGAGATAACACGCTCCCTGCACACTCGTGCCCGGTGCCCAACGCTGAGGGACCATCACAACACAAAGGGACCCTGCTGGGAGCAAACTCCCCTTAGCCACCTTTCCCTGAAATCCCATCCTGTCGTAGACATTCAGGTCCTCACCTGCAGCTCTCCACCTAGAGGTGCGCGGTCACTCAAACATGTGAGCAAAAGAAATCTGGATGGACGTGAACCTCAGAATAAAAACCCAGATGCATCCACATTCATGCGGGGATACCTGGTGAAAGTCTTACCGGACCCCAATACCCAGAACTCACACTATTCTTTACTAAGAAACATTTCCTTCTCTCGTCCCGCCTGGTTATTATTTACTATACCTTCATTTTTTCGTCAGAATTTTGTTGCCTCTTCAGAGTCTCCCAAACTCATGGGGGATGGAAAGGCCCAGAATTTGTGCTAGGATTCTGAAAGAGCATGTGATTAAAAGCTCCATTTCATTTCTTTTTATGGCTGAGTAATATTCCATTGTATATATGTGCCACGCACACATATATATGGAATCTAAAAAAAAGGTTCAGAAGAACCTAGGGGCAGGACAGGAATAACGACACAGACATAGAGAATGGACTTGAGGACACGGGGAGGGGGAAGGGTAAGCTGGGACGAAGTGAGAGAGTGGCATGGACATATATACACTACCAAATGTAAAATAGATAGCTAGTGGGAAGCAGCCGCATAGCACAGGGAGATCAGCTCGGTGCTTTGTGACCACCTAGAGGGGTGGGATAGGGAGGGTGGGAGGGAGACGCAAGAGGGAGGGGATATGGGGATATATGTATACGTATTGCTGATTCACTCTGCTATAAAGCAGAAACTAACACACCATTGTAAAGCAATTATACTCCAATAAAGATCTATTAAAAAAAAACATTAAAAATCCGTGTATAATCCAAACCACTTGGACATACGGAAAGAATAACTTTCAACAATGTGCTGAAAGAATTTTAAATTCTCATTTATTTTTCACAGAAAAAGAGTGCGCTTTGTCTGCCAAACTTCTAGTGCATGTGAATTGAATCCCCTTCGTCACTCTGAGATCAGGGTGGATTGCTTTTTGCCGTTTCAGACTGTGCAGGGCTCAATCTTTCCTTTAGTCCTAAGTGTAAATGGTGACCCAGGTCCTCTGCACCACGTGTGTGCAACCACCAGCTTGATCTTCCCATCACCGCCTCCTTACTGAGAACTCTTCGGCTCACCCTGCACCAGCGCGAGCCCTGCCCTCCTGTTCAGAGCACAGCCCACAGGCCAGAGTGACCCGTTCTTGGCTCACCCTGGACTCCTTTGGGGTTTGCGCATTGGTTGGGTTTGCCTACCATCCTGGCCGTCTTGGTCGGTCTTACAGGCACACATGGCATCAGTCGGAGAGCAGACTCAGAGAACTTCCTGCTGCCCTGGTGCTGGCGTGGACAAAAGTGGGCATTTGGTCTTTCTTGTTACATCTCTGTCCTGCCCCTGGACCAGACCTTCATCCTCCTGTCGCCATTAGATGGATCCCCACAGAAGATTCCTGGCTGGCCTTCTTCTCAGAATTGGGGGTTTAGTGTCGTAGAATACGTCGGCAGTGCAAATAAGATTACCAGCTCGACACTGGCTGAGGACTGAGAACCACTGAACCTCGGAACAACTCACATTTTACAGAGGAGACTTAGAGAGACCAGGCCCCATCCCCCAGTCTGCGCAGCCTGAGGGGAGCTGGCACGCAGACGTGGAACGCGTGGCCCCAGGGCTGGCATCTAAACGCCCCTGCCACTTGGTTGTCCTACAGGCCGCCTGTGACACTCACCTAATGGGCGTGTGGTGACCACCAGGACTCCCCAAAGGGGTTCTGAGATTTTTAGGTTTAAGTGTTCTTTCCTTATTCACCTGTTTCTTTCCAAGAAGAAAGCAAGAAATCATTTTCTACCTAATGTCAAAGTAAAACTCATGGACTAAGGTCTTCTTCAGAGGGATGGCTCAAATACGCTCCTTTAAGCCCAACACAACATTTGCCAGGAAAGGGTCAAGGAAGACCTTCCTTTCGCATCAGGGGTTGCTGTCCACGCTGCAGGGACGGGAAAGCAGGCGAGGGTGAAGCGGCTGGCCTGAGGTTCAGGGCCACGTCAGGCCTGCGGGTGGAAGGGCAAGGATCCGGGGTCCAGCCCAACTTGGTCTCCATCCCTCACCAAACAGGGCCTGGGACAAGCCACGGAAGCCACGGGACCAGTTTCCTGACCTGCAAGAGCCACTCCTCGCTTGCTGAGTGCTAATTCGGTCTAACTGTGTGACCCATGGGGACTCAGAGGAACCCTCAGAGCGCCTCCTGCCAAGCACACCCTCCCACCCCCTGTGCCATTGCTTAGGACCAAAGGGCAGGATTTTAAGTTTGCTCCTGAAGTTTACAAAACCATCTTTCCCAGTACCCAGGCGGCTCCTCCAGGCCTTAGAGGACCCACTGCCACCTGCCCATGGAGTGGCCTCTGCCACCCTACAGCCATCATGTGACCATGACCAGCTTCCGTCCTGTCACTGGGGGGCGTCACAGGCAGGACTGGGGTCCCCCCGACGGGCCTCCATGCAGGCTCACCACGCCCCCCGCCATCGTCGTTCTTGAGCGAGGCCACCCTGCCCTTTGTTAACCTGCCAAGGTCATGGCCGCATATGTGGTCATCATGTTCTTGCTGGTACCCTGCCGCCTTCTTCCCACTGAGGCAACAATGCACTGGAGCATCATGGGCTTAATGTTCCCAAAGAATTGCCCAAGTGCCCACCGCTTTGGACAACTTTTTATTTATGTCATCTGTGCAAGGCAAGCGGCAAGGCCCTCACACACTCTGGGGGTCCGTACCGTCCTGGTGGTGCAAGGAGGCTGAGGCTGGACACTTGGGCTGGGCCGCGGGCGGAGGACAGGAGGGGACCATCCCTTCTGCCAGCCAGTGAGCCTGGTAGAGGGCATTGGTGGAAACCAGGGTCTCCTCAGGGGCTTCCTTCGTGGGTCTATCCCCAAATGACTCCCTCTCTGTAAAGGTTTCCTAATTGTGCCTGAGGAAACCCTGTGTCCTCACCAAACGCCCTGGGCAGTGTGGGGAGATGCCTGTCCTCTGGGCCGTACCGTGCATCGCGGGAAGCCTGCAGCACCCCCTTCCCGCTGGCATCACAGAGATGATTTTTACAAGAAAAATTAAACTACCAGTCTGCCTTCCAACTTGCAAGAATGTTTTTTTTCCCATGCTGCCAGGAAAGGATGCGTTGCCAAATGAGCTTGGCAGTAATTAACATAGGATGACACCTCTCACCAAGGACTCCTTGACCGTGTTGTGAAGAGCTGCACAGAGTTTCCCAGCTGGGAGCAGGTGACAGCCTTGCCTCCACCAGGAAGGCCCCCATGCCTGCCTCAGCACCCTGGATGCCAGCTCTCCAAAGAGCCCGTGACTGCTCACTATGTAAAGAGGCCCTTTTTAATAGCAAAAGTCTGCCCTGGGCTTTCGGGATTATCAAAGTACAAACAATAGGGAACAGCGAAGGGAGTGGTGAGACTTTATTCAGCTGGAAACTTCTCAGGAGGGCTTGGCTGTGGGCACATGGGGAGTCCTTGGCAGACAGGTGAAGGAGGAAGCAAAGAGACAAACAACAGTGCTGGCCTGAATTCCTGCCACACCGAAGCCTCCAACAGGTAGTTATGCCCAAGGCATCCCAAAGTTCAATCCCCTGCAGGCCAGGCTTACTACCTGCACTGAAAATATCTTGGTGCAAGAGGTGCTTTCCCGCCACTTGGCTCTCTACGAGATAAGCAGTGGTAGACACTGTCCCCATTTCACAGATGCGGAAACATGGAGAAAGTAAATACTGCCCACAACTGCCCTCCAGGTTAGAGGCAAAGCTGGAGGCGACCCCCGCCCACCCAGCTCCAAAGCCTGTATTTTCTTTGTAAGGACGCTGTTCAGATGTCACACTGCTGCCCACGAGGCTGAGCTTTTTCTTCCAGAAAAGGACTGTTTGCCCTCAGAACTGATTTCCTAACTGGGGAAAATCATTTGCTGCCATAGAGGTGCTAAATAGTCGCACCAAGGAATACATTCATTATGGGGATGAGAATTTCACAGGCTCTCTTTTTGGTAGATAATTCTGGAAAATTAGACAAGAGAGCCTTTGAAGAGGTTGCTCTTCTTCCGTCTCTTTACCTCTGTCTGCACTCACCGGGCGGAACTTGGGAAAAGACAGAGAAGCTGCAGAAACAGCTCAGAAGATGTGGCAGGGCGTGTGTTTCTTGTTAGCACAGACGTCATAGCAAGGACCACATTTTGCACTTAGACAAGAGATCATACGAGTTCTTTTTTTTGCATATGCTGTTTTTAAAATTATTTCTACCTGGTTTGATGTATAGTTTGGATTCTTATGGCTATTATAGCTATATTTATAACTCTAAGCAATAGCAACTCATTTTAACGTTTTTATCAGACTATTCTATTATTGTAACTCCCTCTACACTCATTTTGCCTAGAAAAGCATGGGGATATGATGAACACAGAACAAAGATGATTGGCGAAATAAATAATAACAGATCACATTTATTTGGATAGAAAAAGAAAAGAGGTAATGACTTTATTGTAGTATGGAGAATATATGAAGACAAACTCAGATGGCCAAAGTGAAAAGGACAGGAAATATCACGATATCCTCACAAAGGAGGCGGGCCTTTTATAAGGGCAGCGTCAAAACCATCCTCCACGTGATGACGGGCCACAGCACAGGAATGAAGTTCTGCGGAGTCCGTGGCCAGTCTCAGCACGTGTTGAGTGGCACACACAGACTGTCTTAGAGACCACAGGTTTCCACAGGTGAAAGCAAACAGAGAACGGACTTTGTAAAGTACACCATGGAGAGGTTCTCTTGCTGGTCTTGAATTGCTTAGCAGTCAAGTGCCGAGGCCACGAGGAGACAAGGTTGAGAGCCTCACAAGGTTGAGAACAGCCCCTGCCTACAAGCCAGCAAGAAAACCTCAGCCCTATGACAGCAGGAGACTGGATTTGAAGTTTGCCAACAACCGAGTGAGCCGGGGAGAGGACCAGAAAGAAAGGCTCCAGAAAGTCAGGCAACCTTGCCGACACCTGGAGGGCTACCCGAAGAGGCTCAGCAGAAGACCCAGCCACGCCGGGCTTGGCTCCGTGACCCACAGAAACTGGGAGGTAACGAGGATGCCTTTTAAGCCAGTTTAAACAACAAAAACAAAAACAGAATTCGCAATAGTCTTGATCCACTTGAGATTCTCCTTCCATAACAATCATCGTCAACACTGACGGACATCTTGCACAGTACTCTGTAAAAACTTTTCGGAATTAACATATTCTAAAGTACCATTGATTTAGGAGACAGTCCTAATGTCCTTCGGGACATTCAAAGCAGGCCACTTCTGCGTTGTGCGGGAGAGAATTGAGAGTGGCAGGAGGCCTAATATCTCTACCCTCTCTGCTGAAAGGCCAGAATTCTCCCCAGTCATAGTGGCAACTGAAAGAGCCCCATTCTTCCAGAAGGCCCACTGGGGTGTGGCAGTCTCTGAGAAGCGACGGCAGTCTGCGTGCAGCTGATTTTTCACGCTCCTTTAATGCGAAAGGAACTCCCTTCAGACCACCATCTGGTCGCTCCTGTCGGGTGCAGCAACCCCCAGTCCCCGCGGGAGCGGACGCCCCCCGCCAAGTTGGGCAGACCTTTGCAAACGCAGAGAGCAGTACCAGCCCCTCCACCCCGCTCCACTCTGCACTGCTTTGCGTCGCTGGTTTTGTTCTCTTTTCTGGTTCATGAGGATGTTTATCCTGGTTTTGAATTTGGGTACCTTAGTTTCCCATTTCTTTTTGTTTTCTAAATTAATTAATTAATTTTTATTTTTGACCACACCACGTGGCTTGCGGGATCTTAGTTCCCTGACCAGGGATTGAACCCAGGGCCCCAGCAGTGAAAGTGCCGAGTCCTAACCACTGGACCACCAGGGAATTCCCAGTTTCTTCTTTCTATATTTCATTGATCATTTTTACGTGTTTGGAACATAATGGGTTGGGTCATGGGATGTACTTACTGGGTCAGCATGAATGAATGTCCTGCATCCTTCCCCCCCCCAAGAAAAAAAACCATCAGCAAAGTGTGGCCCATGCAAGAAACCCAGCAGATTGTCTGTTTTTACAGATAAAGGTTTATTGGAGCTAAAACTCCCTTCTTACACCCAACACTTATCATTTGTGGTTCTCTCTCTCTCTCTCTCTCTCTCTCCCCCTCCCTCCATCCCTCTGTCTTTCCCTCCTTTCTTCAGTTTTATTATCAGACTTGCCAGGGGGTTTCCTATTTTATTGATCTTTTCAAAGAATCCACTTACAACTTTCTTGAGATCTTTTCAAAGAATCCACTTACAACTTTCTTGATCAAGTCTTATGTATATTTACTCTTTTCTTTCATTACGTGTGTACTTGTGACTTTGTTTTACCTTTTTGTTCATTTCATTGCCCCTTAAGTCATTTGCTAACTTGCCTTCAGTCTTTTACAGCTATCGGATAAATAAGGCTCTAGTACTCTCTCCCATCCCCCCTTGGCCCCATCCTTTTATGTATGACTTTTTCACTTACATGTAGTGCTTCATTGTCACTTCCGTGCTTCTAAATGGTCTTGATACCACTTTATTCCCTCTTTATTCCAAGAAATTTTCAGAACTCTGCTCTCAAAAACTCTAAGTGGACAGATTTTGTTTATTTGTTTTCCTTTTGTTCCTTAATTTCCAGTTTCATTGCAATGTCGTTGGAGAATGTAACTGTTTTGATTTCTGCTTTCTGGAGTTTATTGAGCTTTTCTTAGTGACTTAAGTTTTTATAAATAGTCCAAAGGCATATTCTTTCTCTGTTGTATTGTGTTCTGGAAATATGTGTGATGTAAATATAATATTTTATATTCTGCATCCACTTATTTTTTGAACTCACAGTTTTGGAGTTATATAGACTTCAGTGCCATTGTATTAAGTGATTAAAGTTTTATTCATGTGGTGGAGTGTTGATTTCATCAATAGAAAAGGTCTCTCATTGTCCCATGTAATGTTTTTGGCTGAATCCTACTTTTCATAGTCATATAACTCTTAAAGCTTTATTTGTTTGACATTTGCTCTTATCTCTTTGCCCACCCCCATTTTCAACCCTTCTGTGTAACTTAATTTGAGTATTTATTTTATATGAGAACATCATTAGAGTGTTTTCAAACCAAATTTGTGAGTTTTGTGTCTTGTTTTATGCTTACTTCCAACATTTTTAACAAACCTATTTAAGACCATACTTTATGTTCAACATTGAGAATCAATCATAACCGATCACTTCCTTCACCCTCCAAGCAACATAAGAACCTCAGTAAGCTTTCCCTTTTCCTCCACCCTGGGCTCCACTGTCTTGTTGAAATTTTCTACAATTTCAGTGTTCATATTTTTCTGCATTATACCTCTTTTTCCTTAAGAACACTTTCTAAATAATTTTGTATGATGTTGTGAGTTGCCAAAATAAAAAACCAGCCACAACAACTCTGGCTAATCCAAGCCAAAGTCACGGGGCAGCTTCTGTGGTGTCTAGAAGGATGGAGAGCTGGCTGGGGCTCCTGCCGCTTTGAAACCCAGTTTCCTGACTGCTTCTGGGTCTTTGCATCCCTCTCTTGATGGTCAAATTCCCATCAGGAGTACAAGACCCTTGGTCAAAAGACCACACCCCAGCTGGCAGTCTAGAATCTTGGCATTTTGTCCTGGATTATGTCCTCAAAAATTTCTTCCAGCAGGCGATGATAGCAGTCAGCTCTCCTGAAATTCCTCTTAGCTGCCCTCACATCCTAGCTGGGTGCAGACTTCACCACGTGGACAGTCAAGGTGAGCGAATGTACATGTAGAGGAATAAGCAGGGATGATAGAGGAGGTGAGGGGAGACGAGTAGGCAGGTCCCCGAGGCCCCGGGAAGGGGCTGGAAGGTCCGCTGGACTCAGCTCTGCAGGGCTGGGCTCAGCACTCTGCCCGAGAGAAGACCCTTCAGAACTTGTACTCCCTCTGTGAGTCGGATGCGGGTGCAAATGGGACGCACCCCAGGGCCTCTCCCTGCCCCCCAGGATCGCACACCCCAGCCCGGCGCTCTCCGTGTATCCACCTGCCTTGTGTACGACTCACTATCTGAAATGTCTCACTGGCCTGTTTGTTCATTGTCTGCCCTCCTCCACGAGGGTCAGGGATTTGTCTTGCTTGCTGCGGCACTCCTGGTGCCAGACACAGGACAAGCGCTCTATCTTTGCTGAATGAACAAGTGCATATGAGCCCACAGCCAGCTCACTCCTCCACTTGCCAGTCACTTGCCAAGACTTTGCATCCCCGCTATCTCATTTAACCCTCATACCATCCTGCCAGTCTCCAGAGGAGCTGTGTCTTGCAAAGCCGGGGCTCAGCATCCCCACCACCACCACCGCCTTTGCGTTTTGCTATGTCTGTCACTGCAGAGCAAAGGCCGTAGCATCCGTCTCTCTCCTTCACTGGCAAAGAAGCCTCTTGTTCTCCAATCTGGGCCCCCGCGGTTGAGAAAAGAGGGAGGAAAAGAGCCATGAGACAGAGGTCCCCTCCCATGGTACCCAGTGCACTTTCCTGTGATCCGAGACCATCCTGGCCCCATGTTGGGTCCGGGAAGAGGGCTGGGGAGGGCCCATGACTACAGTAGATATTTGTAAGAACTCAAGCCTACACACAACAGAGCTGGAAGGTTCAGGCCTGTGTCCACCCCCCCTGCAGCCTCTTATTGAAGACAGCGAGCTGGGATCGCCCTGATCCAAGTCTCCTCCCCAGAAGCCTGTGCTGGGGTTCATAGCTGCCCAACACGTGGCCACATTCTCGACTCTGAAGACAAAACAACAGGCGAGGATTTTGTGCCTTTGCTATTTCGAAGGCTGCAAATGCCCTGAAGGCTCCTCTCTGTTAAGAGCGGAGCAGGGATCCCCTGAAATCATTACTGATCTGAAAGTGTGATGGCCATAAAATAACAAGGGGAAAGGGACCAGAGGATCCGGAAATAAAGTGGCCTGGGGGTCGTAAGAATCAGCAGGTTTTCTGAGAACAAGATTCCATAACATGCAGCCCAGAGGAAGCCACGGGAAGCAGAGGGCTCCATGCACCCTTCCACCTCCCTCACCCCCTAAGAAAGGACCCTTCAGCACCAGAGGTCCAAAGCTCCCTCATCCCCCAGCTGCTCCCCCCACCCATGTGCCTCAGGCTCCTCTGTGCACCCCCCTGCTCCTGACCCAATTTACTCTCTAGGTGGGAAGAGAGAAAAGGGTCTCCGAGAGGCTGGAAAAGTGACCACTCCCTGTGCAAACAGCACCTGCAGGAACAGAAATCACACAGGAGAGTGGAGGGACAGGAGACTTTGAACTTCCACTCCCACTCAGCTGCCCTGTGCCCTGGGATCACATCCTGAAGCAGATTCGAATACACCGAGGGCGAATTCAGGGCGATTTTGCGAAACGTTTTCTTTAAAAATGGCAGGTTCATCAAGAATTATTAGGCTTCTTTCCTCTATAACAGTGTGATTTACATGCAACTGTTTGGAAACATTTTGGATGAAACGAGCGCATTTATGACACGTCTTTAAGTATCCCTGGGGACTCTCCTAGGCATCCGCCCCTCCTCCGCCTGACCCCCACTCTCCAGGGGTCTCCATCTACAGCAGCAGTCCCTGCGGACACCCGCCTCCAGGACAGAGCCCTGCCCCCCCACCCCCGCAAGCTCCCGGGCCAGACCGTCTCCTCCAAGGCTTCTAAACAAGGCTCCCCTTGGCCTTCACCACCTCCAGGGTCAAGGCGCACCCATGATGCTCCACAGCTGTTACGACCGGCTGACACGCCTCCACGCAGAGTCAGATTTCACGTCTGTGGTCTGGAAAGCAGCTGGGCGGCGGGACTCAGGGTCAGGCAGCCGCGGAAACTTGGAAATAGTTGCACATGAGCACTGATGCCTTAAAACACCAGATATTGTGACACAAACGAAGGTTCCTTTCAAGTGATGAGATTCAACCTCTGCGCCTCCTGGGGAGAACCCAGCCAACCCCAACCCAGCGGGGCGCTTCCAAAGCCATGGGCCTCCGGCAGACCCAGGAAGAGTGGAGTTTCAAATCCTGGGGCCCTTGGTACACGCGGGCTCGTTTTTGTAAATGTGGAGGTTCAATGGAGTGGTGTTTCCTTTCTAAATTAAATCTTACCTTATCCTCTAAAACAACAGTTTTGGGTTTTAAAAAATACAAGCTGAGGGTAAACTTTCTTTCTCCTTCTGGTTCCCAGCGACAGATACCACCTGTGGGAAGACAAACTCATTTCTCAGTCCCTCATACTCACTTTTTCCCTTGTATAACTTCTGAAATGGGGTGGTTAATCATTTCTTTAAAAATGAGAGGGAAAAATTCAAGGTAACATGCCTTAGAAGGGGAAGTTCAATTAAATTCCAACATTTAGAACAAAACCGCTTCTGGAGACTCGTTCCTTGATGCATGTCTTGCTTTTTGTTTTTTTGATTGTTTGTTTTGTTTTGTATTTTTGTTTTTAAATAAATAAATAAATTTATTTATTTATTTATTTATGGCTGCGTTGGGTCTTTGTCACTGTGCGCGGGCTTTCTCTAGTTGCGGTGAGCGGGAGCCACTCTTTCATTGCGGTGAGCAGGCTTCTCATTGAGGTGGCTTCTCTTGTTGTGGAGCACGGGCTCTAGGCACACGAGCTTCAGTAGTTGTGGCTCACAGGCTCAGTTGCTCCGCAGCATGTGGGATCTTCCCGGACCAGGGCTCTAACCCCTGTCCCCTGCATTGGCAGGCAGATTCTTAACCACTGCACCACCACGGAAGCCCTGTTTTGTTTTTAAATCAAGTTATTGGGAATTCCCTGGTGGTCCAGTGGTTAGGACTCTGAGATTTCACTGCCGAGGGCCCGGGTTCAACCTCTGATTGGGGAACTAAGATCCTGTAAGCCATGCTGCGTGAAAAAAAAAAAAAGATCAAGTTATCTCCCCAATAAGAAAAAAACAAAAAGGTGTTAGTGAAATTGTTGATGCTACCTGTAATCAATAATCACTTGCAATGTGTTATTAGAAACAAAGAACGATGTAAAGCAAAGTGATAAAAGCGTAGAATAACAACTGTCTGAAACCAGGGCTTAGTCTGGGCCTCCTTCAGACAGGAGTTAACTGCGCTCCCTCTCCAGGGATGAACTATCCCTCATCATCTCTCAGGACCACAGGCTCTCCCTACATTTCAAATAGACCCCAACCTAGGGCCATAAACCTCGCCCTCCTCAACCCACTAAACATCACTTTGATGCCAGTTGTTCTAGACTTGGGAGTTCATCAAATCAACTTAACTGCCTGCAGACCTCTGGGGTCCACTGATATCTGTGCAGTGGACTTGGGGCCTTGGCACGTTTATGTTCTCCTGGAGCCTCTTTCCCCTGTCCAGAAAGACTCTCCGAACCTTTGGTCCAGCACTCACATAAGGAGACTTGCTTTTATCTGCCTTAAGGATTCTATGCACCTGTAAAAATACCCTACGAGTGACTGATTCTTACCAGTCATTTACACATGAGTAAGAATTAGTTGGCTTGAGCTATTCCTAATACCTGGTCCTGAATAGGGGACCAGGAAAAGAGTAAGTGGATGTTTGCAGTGTGAAGAGAAAAAAGCAGAGTGACACCTAAGGGGGAAAGAGAATATTGAGGGCATTGCTGGAATCACAGGACAAACTTTATTTCTTTGCAAATTAGAGAGAGAGAGAGAGACACTGAATGATGCTTAGTTTCCATTATCCTTGGTTTTATCTAAATCATATGAGCCCCAGCACGTCTATTGCCAATCTGCAAATCTTTTGAGGTCCTGGAATGATAGTATGAGTGGGCAAAGTGTCCCATTGAAACCAAGCAGGACCCTGTGGGGCTCCTGGCACAAAAGCCTTTCTGTGTCCCCCATTTCTTGATTACAGGAAATAGGCTTATTCAGCCTCCATGCCCTTCCCTGAGTTCCAACAGGCAGGTTCAAACAGTTGCTAATCAGGGAAGGGAGGGGATGCAGCGAAAAGGGAGGAGCAGTCAATAAACAACAGTGCAGCCTTGGGGCAGGGTCCTGGTTCCACCTCAAGGGATATCCATAACAGTATCTATGAGCTCTTTTGCAGATACTGAAACCCCCACCAGGTGGGAGAAGTTAACTCTGTGCTGATCACAAGCATGTAGACCCCAGACCGATTGGAACCAGAAGGTTGATGATGCCGACTGCCACTTACCTCACCACCAACCAATCAGAAGAATGTCCATGAGCTGACCACGCCCCCTTTGCACCATTCCTATAAAACTCCTCACTACCCCCTCCAGGTCGGGACACACAGTTTTGAGGGCATTAACCTGGTGGCTCCCTTTGCCTGGCAAAGCAATAAAGCTATTCTTTTCCATTTCACCCAAAACTCTGTCTCTGAGATTTAATTCGGTGTCAGGGTACAGAGGCTAGTTTTGGCATCAACATCTGGACATGCAGACTTGACCCTCCCCTGTGGCTCAGGTGAACCCTCAGAAAGCCTTCCTGACCCCCACCCCCTGCAGGGTTAGGTGCCCTCTGCATGTGACAGCCTTTTATCATATTTGATTCTGTCAATTCTCTCATGGGTCCCTTCTCCCCAGCACCCAGGACTGTGTTTGATATCAGAGTTTAAGGGTTGAGGAATTGATTGCGAGGTGGGCAGGATGAAGGTGGTGGGAAGGAGGGCAGAAATAGGAAAGAGAGAAAACAGAATAAAGCACATCGTCTAAGTATTCCAGTCACCTCAAAATCTCAGCAGACAACAGGCAGATGCAGCTTTTAAAAACCACAACCTTGGGAATTTTAATTACATCCAATCAAATATGCATCTTCAGCATCCTTCATTATTTATAACAGCTAAAAAAAATCCTTCAAAAACCAAATTGCACCCTGACATTCTGTAATTTGTACTTGGATCTCTCTCCAAAGTGGATTTATATTAACAATCACTCCCAAATCACAGCCCAAGCCATGCCGTGAATCTTAAGGCGAATGTAATTGAATGATTGTATTATCGAAATTCATCTTTGACGCATGTGGTTGAATGTGAACTAGAAACTTTTGGCAGCTGTTACAGACAAGATGCATAAAATCAGATATTCCTGTCAAATCATGATAATCCTCCCCAATAATTAGGAGGGAGATGAGAAAGCCTGAATCTTTCAGGTTACTGAGTGTGTGTGAAAGGATGAACACACCATCAAATTAGAGAAGCCACACGTAGCTGGGAAATAACTAATTATACCCGTGCTATTTAACACATTTGGAAAGGCTATACATTCAAATATTTTTAATATTTAAAGAATGGTTTGAGAGGGCTCTTTGCCCAGGCTAAAATGCAGTGGCCCCTGGGGCATGTCCCAGGCCTTCCTGAGAACACATATTCACCTGCTCAGTTCAGGTACAAGTGATGGAGAGGAAAAGGCTCACTTACCCATCTGGCCCCCACCTCACCCTGGAGGGTGAGACCATCCCATTCCAGGCTGTTGGCCCAGCTCAGGGATGAGCATCGGGGTAAGAGGAAAGTCAGAGGTCTGAGGTTCTAGACCCACTTGGGCCACCCCTGCACCTGTCACGGGTCATCATTAACATGCAGAGTCCCTGATTTATGAAATGTAAAGCTAGAGCCATGAGACACTAGAGACCATCAGGGTTTTATCCAGCTGTCATTGTCCACGTTCAGTGACGCTTTTCAGTGGCCTGAACCACCTGACGACTGTTCACAGCAGACAGGTGTGTTCTCAGCCCCTAGACACTGACTTAACACCCACAGCAACCCTATGGGTAGGTTCTCTTATTATACCAGATGAGGAAACAAAGGCACAGGGGAGCTAAGTAATTCATCCAAGTCACACAGCTATTAAATAATGCTGAAATTTGAACCAGCTGTGCATACACTTTGTCACTGCTTCAGGAATCCATTCAGGAGTTAAATATCTATGGAACATCCAGCGTATACAATGCACTCTGCTAGGTCCTGGTTACACCATGGTGAACAAAACACACAGATCCCTTCTGTCATGGAGATTAAGGTCTATCAAATGTGCCAACATTCAACCTGACAGCTACAGAAATTATTAAATACAGTAGGAGCCCACTGTAGCTCCTTACAAGAATCCCATAACCGGGACTGGCTTTCAGGGAAGAGCTCCTGAACAAATGACACTTCACCTGAAACCTGACCTTAGTGAAACAGGTAAAGAGGTAAAGGAAGGGTGTCTGGACATAGGGGCGTATGCACAAGAACCTGGAGTGCAAGGCTGTTATGCCTCTTAGGGCCCGAAAGATGGCCATGATGATTGGAAAACAGTGACCAGGGAGAAAGTGGTCCTGTTTTTGTTTTTGTTTTTTATGGTTGAAAGGGCTTTTGATAGAAGTAGGAAGGCCCAGCACAAGAGCTGCTGATGTGCCTTCACCACTGACAGTGGATATTTTTTGTTTGGTTCCTTAGCACATATGCCCTGTGCTCTAGAAAAAGCTCTGAGTCCGCACGAGGAGTGGAGCATGGAACTAACCCCAAGTCAAGCAAAGCATTGCAGTGCTGTAGCCACAGTGATTCTTTTAGAGATAAGTGTACCATCTACGCCAACAGTCAGAGTGAACCTCAGAAATATTTCCTGAAAATCTTGGGTCAAAGATTCATTGCAACTCACAGCAAATTTTAACCTAGAAGGATATGACCCTTGAATAGTCAGTTGAGAATACATTGATGGTAGATTTTTTTAAAAAAACAGGTCTGAATCATGTTAACCAATAATATCCATTTATTAACACTGGCAAAAACATAGTATGGTTTCTACTTCATCACCTGAAGAAGTACCTGACTACCCTTTTATTATAAACAATTAGAAAACTGGACAAAATATATGAAGCAATTTTTTGGACGTTGGGCAACAAGTGGCACAGAATTATGGTCCCTGAGAGAAGGGGAGAAATAAGACAGATTCTATGATTACCCTGTTTTTCTCTGTGGAGGGAATGATTAGATTGTAGCAAACAGAGGCAGAACTTAAACAGTGCCTGGGTGTCTCACTGAGCAGATGAAACAAATTAAAGTTCAATGAGGCTAAAGCAGCTACAATCTGTAGGGCACAGTTCAAGAAAGAGGTGAGTTAAACAGAGAAAGAATCCAGTAATGTAGAGTTAAGGAGTTAAGTCTTTGTCATAATACAAATTCAGGTATGCATAAACTTCAGAAGACTGGCAAAGAACCACCACTGGGGAAAGAAGTGGGTAGCTATACACCAAACAACTCTCAGAATCCACACTGTGCTTAATTCCCATCAGCCAGAGCAGAAACCTTGATGAATACATGGAACATTCAGTAGTGACTCTGAAAGATTCATGATGTAGAAGTAGAACAAAGTTTCACATGTCCAGAATCTAATAAAAACTGACTAGACACACAGAGAAGCAGAAAGCCATGAACTATAACCTGCCTATAGAAACAGAACCAGAAATGACCAAAAAGTCATGGAATTAGCAGACAAGAACCCTAAAATAGCTATTGAAAAATTTTCAAATATGCTCAAAGATGTAAAGAAAAACATGAACACAATTAAGAAAAATAGATGACATACAAAAGAATTAAATGGAACATCTATAGAAAAAAATATAATAAAAAATCACTAGCTGAGATTAAAAGTAAATTAAACACTGAAGAAATAAAGATCAATAAACTTGAAATAGCAACATAAACTACTGAAACTAAAACAAAGGAAAAAAGATGACAGAAAAGGATAAGAGAAAGAAAGAGAAAAAAGCTTATGTGACCTTTGGAACAACAGCAAATGGTGTAAAATATGTGTCACTGGAGTTCCAGAAAGAAAGAAGAGAAAGAAAGGAACAAAAAATATTTGAAAACTTTTCCAACTTTGATGAAAACTATATTCCATAGATCCAAGAAGCTCAATCAACCCCAAATTAGATAAACACACACACACACACACACACACACCAAGTGCACCATAATTAAACTGATAAAATTATTGACATAAAAATCTTAACACATACAGGAAAAAAATATATGTAGAAAAAAATAAGAATTATTACAAATTTCCTACCAGAATCTATTCAAGTCAGAAGATGATGTAATGGCATCTTTAAAATGCTTAAAAGAAAAACAATCCATCATTCTAGAATACCATACTCAGTGAAAATACATTTCTAAATTAAAAGTGAAATACTTTTGCAGGTAAATAAAATCTGAGAGAATTTAAAGGACATTCTTCAGACAAAATGAAAATGACACTAGATGGAAATATAGATCTACACAAAGAAAGAAACTGTTAGGAATTTTATTTTTTCATTTCAATGTTTTTCTTATTTAAAATTTTTTAAAAGTAAATTGACCATTTAAAGGAAAAATTATAGCAATATCTCTTGGGATTTATAATATATGTAGAATAAAATATCTAATAATTTAGCATAAAAAACAGGAAGAGAGTAAAAGATTATACTGCTATAAGACTCTTACATTATATAATATTATTTAAAAGTTGACTGTGATAAGATATACATGTATATTGTTAAACCTAGAGATGTGGTTCTCAATCTTTAGCATAAACCAGAATTATATGAAGTTTTTAGTTTAGTAGTTCTAGGGTATGCCTCAATAATTTCTGTTTCCAACAAATTAAGGATGTCAGACTGCATTAAAAAATCAATATCTAACTATGTTATTCACAAGAAAACAAATTTAAATACAAAGACACAGATACATTAAAAGTGAAAAGGATGTAAAATGATATGCCATGCATACACTGATCATGAGGAAGCTGAAGTAACTATATTTATATTCAACAAGGTAGATTTTAGAACCAGGAATAATATGAGAAGCCAAGCAATGACATTACAGAGTAATAAGGGATAAATTTATCAAGAAGGCATAGAAATCTTAAATATATATGCACCCAATAACAGAATTTCAAAATACATAAAGCAAACTAAAGGTAAAAATAGAAAAATCCACAATCACAGTTGGAGATTTCATCAATCTTCTCTCAAAAATTTATAGAACAAGTAGCCATAAATCATTAAAATATAGAAAACATGAAAGACACTATAAACTAAACATGCTTTTTACAAAAAATAATCAAAATGACATTGACTCCTAAACAGCAACCTCAGAGACTAAAAGATCAAATTCTGTAAAATTCACTAGAATTCACTTCTATCTATGATGAAATAACTGGATTAGAACAAACTATCCCACCAAAACGAACAAACAAAAAACCACCTTTTGAAAGTACTGGAGAATAACAAAAGGAGTCAGCATTTGAGATCATGAGATCTTTACAAAAGGAAGAAAAGATTGAGGTGAGACCTTATTTGCCACAGCATTCTTTCACAGATGGGGAACAGCAACAAAAAGTTTAACCAAATACAATGTCCTAGAACTTACCGCAGACCATTGGGCAGGGGGACACAAGAACTGCCAAGGAGACAAAGTTTTAGTGAGGTGAGTTCCTAGACAAAAGGGAATCAAAAAGAAATGAGTTTGATATTCCACATGTGAGTTCCTCTAAAGGCATTTGCCAACTCCTAAGCTGTGCATTCTAGGGCAAAGCAGGTAAAACCAGAACAGTGGCTTCAAAATCAAAGAATTTGGAGGTCTCATGGTGCTAGGGAGACAAAAATTAGATTTTAGGGCTTGCCAAGGAGAAAGAACACTGGTAAGCACTCTAGAATTTCAAATAAGACTCAAGAAGAGTTACACCCTAGCAGTTAGGGCAATAGGGAAACAGGCCAGTCTATTTCAAGGTGACATGTTCATATATTAGGGGACTAATATGTGAACTTCTCTAAGTGGGAAAAACAAGAGAAAAAAGGATCTACAAAAACAAACCCAAAACAATTAAGAAAATAGTAATAGGAACATACATGATGATAATTACCTTAAATGTAAATGGATTAAATGTCCCAACCAAAAGACACAGACTTGCTGAATGGATACAAAATCAAGACCCATATATATGCTGTCTTCAAGAGACACACTTCAGGGACTTCCCTGGTGGTGCAGTGGTTAAGAATCCGCCTGCCAATGCTGGGGACATGGGTTCGAGCCCTGGTCCAGGAAGATCCCACATGCTGAGGAGCAACTAAGCCCGTGTGCCACAACTACTGAGTCCGTGTGCCACAACTACTGCAGCCCGCATGCCTAGAGCCTGTACTCCATAACAAAGAGAAGCCACCACAATGAGAAGCCCGCACACAGCAACAAAGAGTAGCACTCCTCGCCACAACTAGAGGAAGCCCGCGCACAGCGGCGAAGAACCAACGCAGCCAAAAATAAATAAATAAATAAATAAAGTGTTTTTTAAAAAGAGAGACCCACTTCAGACCTAGGGACACATACAGACTGAAAGTGAGGGGATGGAAAAAGATATTCCATGCAAATGGAAATCAAAAGAAAGCTGGAGTAGCAATACTCATATCAGATGAAATAAACTTTAAAGCAAAGAATGTTACAAGAGACTAGGAAGGACCCTACAAAATGATAAAGGGATCAATCTTAGAAGATATAACAATTATAAATATATATGCACCCAACATAGGAACACCTCAATACATAAGGCAAATGCTAACAGCTATAAAAGAGGAAATCAACAGTAACACAATAATAGTGGGGGACTTTAACACCTCACTTACAGCAATGGACAGATCATCCAGACAGAAAATTAATAAGGAAAAACAAGCTTTAAATGACACAATAGACCAGATAGATTTAATTGATGTTTATAGGACGTTCCATCTGAAAACAGCAGATTACACTTTCTTCTCAAGTGCACATGGAACATTCTCCAGGATAGATCACATCTTGGGTCACAAAACAAGCCTCGGTAAATTTAAGAAAAATTGAAATCATATCAAGCATCTTTTCCTACCACAATGCTATGAGATTAGAAATCAATTACAGAGAAAAAAACATAAAAAACACAAACATATGGAGGCTAAACAATGTGTTACTAAATAACCAAGAGATCACTGAAGAAATCAAAGAGGAAATCAAAAAATACTTACAGACAAATGACAATGAAAACACGACAATCCAAAATCTATGGAATGCAGCAAAAGAAGTTCTAAGAGGGAAGTTTATAGCAATAAAATTCTACCTCAAGAAACAAGAAAAATCTCAAATAAACAATCGAACCTTACACCTAAAGGAACTAGAGAAAGAAGAACTAACAACACCCGAAGTTAGTAGAAGGAAAGAAATCATAAAGATCAGAGCAGAAGTAAGTGAAATAGAAACAAAGAAAACAATAGCAAAGATCAATAAAACTAAAAGCTGGTTCTTTGAGAAGATAAACAAAATTGATACCCTTTAGCCAAGCTCATCAAGAAAAAGAGGGAGAGGACTCAAATCAATAAAGTTAGAAACGAAAAAGGAGAAGTTACAATGGACATCACAGAAATACAAAGCATCATAAGAGACTACTAAAAACAACTCTATGCCAATAAAATAGACAACCTGGAAGAAATGGACAAATTCTTAGAAAGGTATAACCTTCCAAGGCTGAACCATGAAGAAATAGAAAATATGAACAGACTAATCAAAAGTAATGAAATTGAAACTGCAATTTAAAATCTTCCAACAAACAAAAGTCCAGGACCAGGTGGCTTCACAGGTGAATTCTATCAAACGTTTAGAGAAGAGTTAACGACCATCCTTCTCAAACTCTTCCAAAAAATTGCAGAGGAAAGAACACTTCCAAACTCATACTAGGAGGCCCCATAACCCAGACACCAAAACCAGACAAAGATACTACAAAAAAAGAAAACTGCAGGCCAATATCACTAATGAATATAGATGCAAAAATCCTCAACAAAATACTAGCAAACAGAATCCAACAACATGTTAAAAGGATCATACACCATGATCAAGCGGGATTTATCCCAGGTATGCAAGGATTCTTCAATATCCACAAATCAATCAATGCAATACACCATATTAACAAATTGAAGAATAAAAACCATATGATCACCTCAACAGAATCAGAAAAAGATTTTGACAAAATTCAACACCCATTTATGATAAAAAAAAACTCTCCAGAAAGTGAGAATAGAGGGAACTTCCCTCAACATAATAAAGGCCATATACAAAAAACCCACAGCAAACACCATTCTCAAGGGTGAAAAACTGAAATCATTTCCTCTAAGACCAGGAACAAGACAAGGATGTCCACTCTCACCATTATTATTCACATAGTTTGGAAGTCCTAGCCACGGCAATCAGAGAAGAAAAAGAAGTAAAAGGAATACAAATGGGAAAAGAAGAAGTAAAACTGTCGCTGCTTGCAGATGACATGATACTATACATAGATAATCCTAAAGATGCTACCAGAAAACTACTAGAGCTATCAATGAATTTGGTAAAGTTGCAGGATACAAAATTAATGCGCAGAAATCTCTTGCATGCCGATACACTAACAATGAAAGAGAAGAAAGAGAAATTAAGGAAACATCCCAATAGCTTCAAGATGGTGAGGAGTAAGACGTGGAGATCACCTTCCTGCCCACAAATACATCAAAAATACATCTACATGTGGAACAGCTCTTACAGAGCACCTACTGAACGCTGGCAGAAGACCTCAGACTTCCCAAAAGGCAACAAACTCCCCATGTACCTGGGAAGGGCAAAAGAAAAAAGAAAAAACAGAGATAAAAGAATAGGGACAGGACCCTCACCTCTGGGAGGGAGTTATCAAGGAGGAAAAGTTTCCACAAACTAGGAGGCCCCCTCACTGGCAGAGATGGGGTGTGGACGGGGGGAAACTTTGGAGCCACGGAGGACAGCGCAGCAACAGGGGTGCAGAGGGCAAAGTGGAGAGATTTCTGCACAGAAGATGGGTGCCGACCAGCACTCACCAGCCTGAGAGGATTGTCTGCTCACCCGCTGGGGCGGGTGGGGGCTGGGAGCTGAGGTTCGGGCTTCAGAGTTCAGATCCCAGGTAGAGGACTGGGGTTGGCTGTGTGAACACAGCCTGAAGGGGGTTAGTGTGCCACAGCTAGCTGGTAGGGAGTCCAGGAAAAAGTCTGGAACTGCCTAAGAGGCAAGACACAATTGTTTCAGGGTGCATGAGAGGAAGGGATTCAGAGCACTGCTTAAATGGTCTCCAGAGATGGGTGCAAGCCGTGACTATCAGTGAGGACATCAGAGACTGGCATGATATGCTAGGGCTGCTCCTGCAGCCATCAAGAAACCTGTGTGCAAGCGCAGGTCACTATCCACACGTCCCCTCCCAGGAGCCTGTGCAGCCCACCACTGCCAGGGTCCTGTGATCCAGGGACAACTTCCTGGGGAGAACACACGTTGTGCCTCAGGGTGTTGCAACGTCACCGCAGGTTCGCCCCACATTCCGTACCCCTCCCTCTCCCCGGTCTGAGTGAGCCAGAGTCCCCTAATCAGCTGCTCCTTTAACCCCGTCCTGTCTGGGAGGGGAACAGATGCCCTCAGGAGACCTGCATGCAGAGGCGGGGCCAAATCCAAAGCTGAACCCCAGGAGCTGTGAGAACAAAGAAGAGAAAGGGAAATCTCTCCTAGCATCCTCAGCAGCAGCGGATTAAATCTCCACAATCAACTTGATGTACCTGCATCTGTGGAATACCTGAATAGACAACGAATCAACCCAAAATTGAGGCAGTGGACTTCGGGAGCAACTGTAAACTTGGGGTTTGCTTTCTGCATCTAATTTGTTTCTGGTTTTATGTTTATCTTAGTTTAGTACGTAGAGCTTATTATCACTGGTAGATTTGTTTATTGATTTGGTTGTTCTCTTGCTTTATTTTTATTATATATACATATATATATATATATTCCTTTTTCTCCTTTTCTGAGTGTGTGTGTATGCTTCTTTGTGTGATTTTGTCTGTATGGTTTTGTTTTTACCATTTGTCTTAGGGTTCTGTCTGCCCGTTTCTTTTTGTTTGTTTTTGTTAGGATAGTTTTTAGTACTTGTTATCATTGGTGGATTTGCTTTTTGGTTTGTTTGCTCTCTTCTTTCTTTTTTTTAATTATGTTTTTATTGTTAATAATATTTTTTTATTTTTTATTTTAATAACTTTTTATTTTATTTTATTTAGTTTTTTTCTTCCTTTCTTTCTTTCTTTTTCTCCCTTTTCTTCTGAGCCGTGTGTCTGAAAGGGTCTTGTTGCTCCAGCCGGGTGTCAGGCCCGAGCCTCTGAGGTGGGAGAGCCGAGTTCAGGACATCGGTCCACCAGAGACCTCCCGGGCCAGTGTAATATCAAACTGCGAATGCTCTCTCAGAGAGCTCCATCTCAATGCAAAGACCCAGGTCCACTCAACGACCAGCAAGCTACAGTGCTGGACACCCTATGCCAAACAAGTAGCAAGAAAGGAACACAACACCACCCATTAGCAGAAAGACTGCCTAAAATCATAATAAATTCACAGACACCCCAAAACACACCACCAGACAGCGTCCTGCCCACCAGAAAGACAAGAAACAGCCTCATCCACCAGAACACAGGCACCAGTCCCCTCCACCAGGAAGCCTACACAACCCACTGAACCAACCTTACCCACTGGGGGCAGACACCAAAAACAGCAGGAACCACAAACCTGCAGCCTGCGAAAAGGAGACCCTAAACACAGTAAGTTAAGCAAAATCAGAAGACAGAGAAATACACAGCAGGTGAAGGAGAAAGGTAAACATCCACCAGGCCTAACAAATGAAGAGGAAATAGGCAGTCTACCTGAAAAAGAACTCAGAGTAATAATAGTAAAGATGATCCAAAATCTTGGAAATAGTATGGCGAAAACAGAAGAAATGTTTAACAAGGACCTAGAAGAACTAAAGACCAAACAAACAATTATGAACAACACAATAAATGAAATTAAAAATTCTCTAGAAGGAATCAATAGCAGAATAACTGAGGCAGAAGAACGGATAAATGACCTGAAAGATAGAATAGTGGAAAAAACGACTACAGAGAAGAAAAAAGAATGAAAAGAAATGAGCACAGTCTCAGAGACCTCAGGGACAAGATTAAACGCACCAACATTAGAATTACAGGGGTCCCAGAAGAAGAAAATTAGAAATGAAAGAGAAGTAACAACTGACAGTGCAGAAACACAAAGGATCATGAGAGATTACTACAAGCAACTATATGCGAAGAAAATGGACAACCTGGATGAAATGGATAAATTCTTAGAAAAGCACAACTTCCCGAAACTGAAGCAGGAAGAAATAGAAAATATAAACAGACCAATCACAAGCACTGAAATTGAAACTGTGATTAAAAATCTTCCAACAAACAAAAGCCCAGGACCAGATGGATTCACAGGCGAATTCTATAAAACATTTAGAGAAGAGCTAACACTTGTCCTTCTCAAACTCTTCCAAAATATAGCAGAGGATGGAACACTCCCAAACTCATTCTTCGAGGCCACCATCACCCTGATACCAAAACCAGACAAAGATGTCACAAAAAAAAGAAAACTACAGACCAATATCACTGATGAACATTGATGCAAAAATCCTCAACAAAATACTAGCAAACAGAATCCAACAGCACATTAAAAGGATCATACACCATGATTAAGTGGGGTTTATCTCAGGAATGCAAGGATTCTTCAATATATGCAAATCAATCAATATGATACACCATATTAATTAATTGAAGGAGAAAAACCATATGATGATCTCAATAGATGCAGAACAAGCTTTTGACAAATTCAACACCCATTTATGAAAAAACCTCTCCAGAAAGTAGGCATAGAGGGAACTTACCTCAACATAATAAAGGCCATATATGACAAACCCACAGCCAACATTGTTCTCAATGGTGAAAAAGTGAAACCATTTCCACTAAGATCAGGAACAAGACAAGTTTGTCCACTCTCACCACTATTATTCAACATAGTTTTGGAATTTTAGCCACAGCAATCAGAGGCGAAAAAGAAATAAAAGGAATCCATATCAGAAAAGAAGAAAAAAAACTGTCACTGTTTGCAGATGACATGATACTATACATAGAGATACCTAAAGATGCTACCAGAAAACTACTGGAGCTAATCAATGGATTTGGTAAAGTAGCAGAATATAAAATTAATGCATAGAAATCAATTGCATTCCTATACACTAATGATGAAAAATCTGAAAGAGAAATTAAGGAAACACTCCCATTTACCATTGCAACAAAAAGAATAAAATACCTAGGAATAAACCTACCTACGGAGACAAAACACCTGTATGCAGAAAACTATAAGACATTTATGAAAGAAATTAAACATGATACAAACAGATGGGTGGATATACCATGTTCTTGGATTGGAAGAATTAACATTGTGAAAATGACTATACTACCTAAAGCAATCTACAGATTCATTGCCATCCCTATCAAACTACCAATGGCATTTTTCACAGAAATAGAACTAAAAATTTCACAATTTGTATGGAAACACAATAGACCCCAAATAGCCAAAGCAATCTTGAGAAAGAAAAACGGAGCTGGAGGAATCAGGCTCCCTGACTTCAGACTATACTACAAAGCTACAGTAATCAAGACAGTATGGTACTGGCACAAAAACAGAAATATAGATCAATGGAATGGGATAGAAAGCCCAGAGTTAAACCCATGAACCTATGGTCACCTTATGTTTGATAAAGGATGCAAGAATATGCAATGGAGAAAAGACAGCCTCTTCAATACGTGGTGCTAGGAAACTGGACAGCTACATGTAAAAGAATGAAATTAGAACACTCCCTAACACCATGCACAGCAATAAACTCAAAATGGATTAGAGACGTAAATGTAAGGCCAGACACTATAAAGCTCGTAGAGGAAAACATAGGCAGAACACTCTATGACATACATAACAGCAAGGTCCTTTTTGACCCTCCTCCTAGGGAAATGGAAATAAAAACAAAAATAAACAAATGGGCCCTAATGAAACTTAAAAGCTTTTGCACAGCAAAGAAAACCATAAACAAGATGAAAAGAGAACCCTCAGAGTGGGAGAAAATATTTGCAACCAAAGAAACTGACAAAGGATTAATCTCCAAAATATACAGGCAGCTCATCCAGCTCAATATGAAAAAAACAAAACAACTCAATCCAAAAATGGGCAGAAGACCTAAATAGACATTTCCCCAAAGGAGATATACAGATTGCCAACAAACACATGAAAGAATTCTCAACGTCATTAATCATTAGAGAAATGCAAATCAAAACTACAATGAGATATCATCTCAAACAGGTCAGAATGGCCATCATCAAAAAATCTACAAACAATAAATGCTGGAGAAGGTGTGGAGAAAAGGGAACCCTCTTGCACTGTTGATGGGAATGTAAATTGATACAGCCACTATGGAGAACAGTATGGAGGTTCCTTAAAAAACTAAAAATAGAACTACCATACGACCCAGCAATCCCACCCTGAGAAAACCATAATTCAAAAAGAGTCATGTACCACAATGTTCATTGCAGCTCTATTTACAATAGCCAGGACATGGAAGCAACCTAAGTGTCCATCGACAGATGAATGGATAAAGAAGATGTGGCATATGTGTACAATGGAATGTTACTCAGCCATAAAAAGAAAAGAAATTAAGTTATTTGTAGTGAGGTGGACGGACACAGAGAGTGTCATACAGAGTGAAGTAAGTCAGAAAGAGAAAAACAAATACCATATGCTAACACATATATATGGAATCTAAACAAACAAACAAACAAAAAAAATGGTTCTGAAGAACCTAGGGGCAGGACAGGAATAAAGACGCAGATGTAGAGAATGGACTTGAGGACACAGGGAAGGGGAAGGGTAAGCTGGGACAAAGTGAGAGAGTAGCATGGACATACATACACTACCAAATGTAAAATAGCTAGTGTGAAGCAGCCACATAGCACAGGAAGATCAGTTCGGTGCTTTGTGACCACCTAGAGGGGTGGGATATGGAGGGTGGGAGGGAGACTCAAGAGGGAGGAGATATGGGGATATTTGGTTATGTATAGCTGATTCACTTTGTTATTAAGCAGAAACTGACACACCATTGTAAAACAATTATACTCCAATAAAGATGTTAAAAAAAAAAAGAAATTAAGGAAACAATCTCATTCACCATTGCAAGAAAAAGAATAAAATACCTAGGAATAAACCTACTTAAGGAGGTAAAAGACCTATACTCAGAAAACTGACACTGATGAAGGAAATCAAAGGTGATACAAATAGATGGAGAGATATACCATGTTCTTGGATTGGAAGAATCAACATTGTGAAAATGACTCTACTACCCAAAGCAATCTACAGATGCAATGCAAGCCCTATCAAACTACCACTGGCATTTTTCACAGAACCAGAACAAAAAATTTCACAATTTGTATGGAAACACAAAAGACTCCGTATAGCCAAAACAATCCTGAGAAAGATAAAAGGAGCTGGAGGAATCAGGCTCCTGGACTTCAGACTATACTACAAAGCTACAGTAATCAGGACAGTATGGTACTGACACAAAAGCAGAAACATAGATCAATGGAACGGGATAGAAAGCCCAGAGATAAACCCACGCACATAAGGTCACCTTATTTTTGTTAAAGGAGGCAAGAATATACAATGGAGAAAAGACAGCCTCTTCAATAAGTGGTGCTGGGAAAACTGGACAGCTACATGTAAAAGAATGAAATTAGAACACTCCCTAACACCATACACAAAAATAAACTCAAATGGATTAAAGACCTAAATGTAAGACTGGACACTATAAAACTCTTAGAGGAAAACATAGGAAGAATGCACTTTGACATATATTACAGCAAGATCTTTTTTGACCCACCTCCTAGAGCAATGGAAATCAAAACAAAAATAAATACATGGGACCTAATGAAACTTAAAAGATTTTGCAAAGCAAAGGGAACTACAAATAAGATGAAAAGACAACTCTCAGAATGGGAGAAAATATTTGCAAATGAATCAATGGACAAAGGATTAATCTCCAAAATATATAAACAGCTCATTCAGCTCAATATTAAAAAAACAAACAACCCATTCCAAAAATGGGCAGAAGACCTAAATAGACATTTCTCCAAAGAAGACCTACAGATGGCCAAGAGGCACATGAAAAGCTGCTCAGCATCACTAATTATTAGAGAAATGCAAATCAAATGTACAATGAGGTATCACCTCACACCGGTTAGAACAGGCATCATCAGAAAATCTACAAACAACAAATGCTGGAGAGGGTGTGGAGAAAAGGGACTCCTCTTGCACTGTTGGTGGGAATGTAAATTGATACAGCCACTATGGAGAACAGTATGGAGGTTCCTTAAAAAGCTAAAAATAGAATTACCATATGACCCAGCAATCCCACTACTGGGCATATACCCAGAGAAAATCATAATTCTAAAAGACACATGCTCCCCAATGTTCATTGCATCACTATTTACAATACCTAGGTCATGAAAGCAAACTAAATGCCCATCGACAGACGAATGGATAAAGAAGTTGTGGTACATATATACAATGCAATATTACTCAGCCTGAAAAAGGAACAAAATTGGATCATTTGCAGAGACGTGGATGGACCCCGAGACTGTCATACAGAGTGAAGTAAGTCAGAAAGGGAAAAACAAATATCGTGTATTATTGCACATATATGGAATCTAGAAACATGGTACAGATCAACTGGTTTGCAAGGCAGAAATAGAGACACAAATGTAGAGAACAAACGTATGGACACCAAGGGGGAAAGCGGGGGGTGGGGGTGGTGGTGGTGGGATGAATTGGGAGATTGGGATTGACATATATACACTAATATGTATAAAATAGATAACTAATAAGAACCAGCTGTATAAAAAAAATAAAATTCAAAAAAGGGATTAGAGAAAAATAAACAAAATATATAAGAATTCAAAAGATGGCAAGAGAGAAGAATAGAAGAGGTTGTACGATAAAACAGAAAAAATTAATAAAATGTTAGATTAAAACCCAAATATATTAGGAATTACATTAAATATAAGTGGAACAATTGCTACAAATAAAATAATAAGATTGTCAGACTGGATTTTTAAAAAACCTATGATAGTATCAGAAGACATACCTTAAATTATAAGAAAGGTTAAAAGTAAAAGAAAGAAAAAAGTATGTTGTACAAATGCTAGGTAAAGCAAGATGGTATATCTATGCTAACTTTAGACATTGCAGGCTTATATACCTAAGTATTAAAGAAATTTTTAAAAGCTTAAAAATGTAGAATAATTCTAAATGTGTATGTACCTAATAGCATCAAAATATATAAACCAAAAAATAATAGTACTAAAAGAAGAAATCACAATCACAGTTGGAGATTTTAAACACATCTTCTCAGTAAATGTTAGAAAAAACAAACACAAAAATCAATAGGGCAGAGTAGCTCTTAATACTTGATCTATTTGACAGTCTTGATCTATTTGACATACATGAAGCACTCTAGCCTCAAACTGCAAAATACACATTCTTTTCAAGTGCACACAGACCATTAACTAATATAAATGATACACCAAGCCTTAGAAGACTACAGTATAGATTGACCACAGTAGAATTAAGCTAGATATTAAAAATTTTAAAAAGAACCAGAAAAATCCCCAAAGATTTCACAATTAAGCCATACACTTCTTTATATCCCATGGATTAAAGAAGAAATCAAAATGAAAATTAGAAAATGCATTGAACTAGATAGTAATAAAAATATAATGTATCAAAACTTGTGGGATATTGCTAATGCACTTTTAAAGGGAAATCGATAATCTTAAAAGGCTAAAAAAAAGGAGGGGGCTAAAAAGAAGTCAGACTGAAAATCAGTAATCTAACATCTCTCTTCCCTCAAGATGTTAGAAAAAAAGAACAAATTAAACTCAGAGATCTTGCTTACCCCTTACACCAGGTGAGGGCACAGTGAAAAGACAGACGTGTGAACAAGGAAACTACCAGACACCGACTCTGCTGGCACCTTGATCTTGGACTTCCCAGCATCAACAACTGTGAGAAATGTTTCTCCTGTTTCTAAGTCACCCAGTCTGTGGTATTGTATTATAGCAGACTGAATGATCTAAGACAAGACTAATGTAATTGATATCCTTCAGCAAGACTTGTCAAGAAAAAATTAAATACAAGTTATCAACATTCCTATTTAAAAGAGACACTGAAATAAAGATTCTACAGGCATTAAAATAATAGGAAGTAATATGTACAACTATCTTCACAAACTCTTCCAGAGAATAGAAAAGGAGTGAATAATTAGCAACTCATTTTCTGAGTCTATAATCTCGATAACAAATCCAGACAAGGACATTACAAAAAATGGCCAATCCTTTTCATGAACAGAGATGCAAAATATCAAAACTGCCAATACATTTAAAAGATCATGAATAAGTTTCCAGGACTGCAAACTTGGTTTCACATTTGAAAATCAGTATTGTAATTTACCACATTAACAGGACAGAGGGAAAAAATCATACAGGCATCACAACTGATAGTAAACAAAAGGTTTTGCTAATATTTAATACCTATTAATAATTTTTTTAAAATCAGTAAACTAGGAATAGAATGAACTTCCTAAATCTGATTAATGGCACCTACTAAAAACTTAATATTTTTGGTAGAGAGAGAGATGAATTTTAAGGAATTGGCCCACAAGACTGTGGGGTTGCAAGTCTGAAATCTGCAGAGCATCTCCTCAGGATGGAGACGCAGGGGAGAACTGATGTTATCTCTGAAGGAAGGCTGCAGGCATATCTCTGCTTCTTAGGGGACCTCATTGTTTTTCTCTTATGACCTTCACCTGTTAACTGATTGGATGAGGCCCACCCACATTGTGGAGGGTCATCTGCTTTACTCAGAGTCTGCTGATTTAAATGGTAATCACATCTAAAAACTACCTTCACGGCAACATCTAGACTGGTATTTGACCGAAAACTGGGTATCATGGCCTAGCCAAGTTGACATATAAAATTAACCACCACATCCACTGTCCCCACTTAGATTTGATACTTTATAGGCAGTCATAGCCAGAGTGATAAAGGCCAGAAAAATAAAAAGATGAGAATTGGGGAAAAAAAAGAGAAGTAAAACTGCAATTATTCACCAATGATATAATGGTATATGGGGAAAAATTGAAAATAATCTACAAACTATTAGAATTAGTTAGCAAATTTAGTAAGGTCACTGTATACACTATCATTATACAAAAGTTAATTATTTTCTATATACTAGTAACAAACAAATAGAAAGTTATATTTCACGTAGCATCCAAAAAACTCAAACATTAACAAAACATGTGCAAACCTCTACACAGAAACAGACTCAAGTTTGCCAAGAAAAACTAAAGATCCAGATTTACAGGGGGAAATAATACAGGACATGGAAGCAACCTAAGTGTCCATCAACAGATGAATGGATAAAGAAGATGTGGTAATACATACAATGGAATATTACCCAGCTATAAAAAAGAAAGAAATTCTGCCATTTTCAGCAACATGGATGGACCTAGAGGTCCAGGTCTTATGCTTAGAAATAAGTCAGACAGAGAAAGACAAATACTCTATGATATCACTTACATGTGGAATCTAAAAAATAAAGCAAATGAATGTATATAACAAAACAGAGACAGACCCACAGATACATAGAACAAACCAGTGGTTACCAGTAGGGACAGGAAAGGGAGGAGGGGAAAGATGAGGTTAGAGGATGAAGAGGTATAAACTACTATGTATAAAATAGGTAAGCAAAAAGGATGTATTGCACAGCACAGGGAATTATACCCATTATTTTCTAATAACTTTAAATGGAGTATAATCTATAAAAATATTGAATCACTATGTTGTACACCTGAAACTAATATAATATGGTAAATCAACTATACTTCAGTTTTTTTTTTTTAAATCAAAAAGTCGAATTTACAGCGGGAAATACAGCCGATTCTTGTTGTTCACAGTACTTATGTTCTATGATGTCTGCAAACACTGGATTAGTGAATACTGACCATTGCTTCTCGGGGAAACCTGAGGTTAGATTCCTGCAAACCTCTGGTCACAACATTTTGTCAAGCACCTTATTTAATGTATGTTATTGATTCATTAACATCGAACTCCCGACCAACACCATTATAATCCATGACTAAACACAGCTTCTCTAACACGTGTATTTTATCCACAAGGCACATCACAGCCTTCTTGTGCTGAGCATCCCTAGGCATCACCTCATTTTAAACAGAAAAATCACCAACAAAAGGCACAAAACTTCGAAAACTGTGGCACTAAATTAATGGGGAAAAGGACGCTTGTTTACTACTAGTGTGAGAGCTGAAAAGAGAAAGTGTGGCTCGCCTTGCTCTATCTCAGCTGGGAACGTGTCCACCAGGCAACCTGAAATCATTACCACGCTGATCATACCCACAATGACCCCAAATGCCACAGGTATCGATTTGGGGATGACAAATTTTAACAAGCAGGCTAATTTGGAAATACAGATTTCACAAATCATAAGAATCTACTGTTCCACCTTCAAGGACTGGGAGACTAAAACAAAAATCAATTCTCCTCAAAGTGATCTATATATTCAGTGAAATCTCAACTGGTATCCCAGTGGACTTTTGGTGGAAATCGATAAGCCTATTCTAAAATTCAAAGGATTGGAAATAACAAAGATAGTCCTGAAGACGATGACGTTGGAGCACTTACACCACCAGCTAGAAAGACTTGTCTAAAGCTATATTGGTTAAAATATTGTGATACTGATGCAAAGATAGAAAACCAAACCCGTGGAACAGACCCACACATAAATACGGCCACCTAATTTCCAACAAATACGTCATTTCAATGCACCACCCCAAATCAACAAAAAAAGATAAATAACTCAGTTAAAAATGGGCAAATATTGTCTAGATCCTTCACAAAAAAGGATATCCAAATGATCAATAGCATATGCTAAGGAACTCAACATTACTGACCAGCAGAAAAATGCAAAATAAAACCAACAACATACAAAACACACCCATTAGAATGAATAAAATCTTTTAAAGACCATACGTAGTGTTGGGAGGATGTAGATAAACTGGAAGGCTCATAAATTGCTGATGGACATACAAATTTGAACTATCACTTTGGAAGACAATTTAGCAACATCCACTAAGCTGTGTAAGTGTGACCCTGTCACTCAGAAATTCCTGTTATGTACCTAATAAAAATGCCTGAAAATTCACTCAGACACATTCAAGAATGCTTATAACAGCTCTATTCATTATAGCCCCAAACAGGAAACAACACAGATGTCCATCAAAAATAGAATGGAAACATAAGAGTCTGATTTATTCATACAATGAAATGCTGTACAGCATAGAGCAAACACAGCACAACCACGAGGATGAATATAACAAATGTTTTATTCAGAAAATGAAGACAGACACAAAATACTGTGTGATTCCGTTAATACAAGTTTCTGTAAGAGGCAAAACAACATTACAGTGACAAAGTCAGAAGAAAGGTAACCTTTGAGGGGAGGGTAATGACATCATGGGGACTGTAGGATGGCTCCTGGGTACTGGGAATATTCTAGATCTTGATTTGGATGATGGCTACCTAAGTGTGAATGTTTTATAAATATTTGTTATATTTTACTGTATAATTATTTCAATAAAATGTTTATTAAAAGTTCCTGAGATAAATTATTTTTTTAACCTAGAATTCTCTATCCAGCCAACCCAGCAATTATACAGTTGTCCCTTGAACAATGCAGGGGTTAGGGGTGCCCACCTACCCCCAAACAGTCAAGAAATCTGGCAACTGCTATCTCTGCCTCTAAAACCGAGAAATTGATAAATGACTCATCCAAAGGCAGGAAGCTGATACAGTCTGGATGGAATCAGGACTCAAACCCTAGTTCTTTTGATTCCACATATTGTGATCTCTAATGGAACACAAACTATTCCCCACGCTTAGTTCGTTTAAAGATCTGTACAATGAAAATACAGGTACTATATATATTGAAAAAAAAATTTGCATATAAGTTGGCCTGGGCAGCTCAAATCCATGTTGTTCAAGGGTCAACTGTCGTTGAAAATAGAAAATAAGATATTTCAGGCCTGCAAAGTCTCAAACATCTTTATATTCTTCCCTGTAACCTTTTGGAAATAGTTGAGGTACGTTGACACAAGGATAGAGTAAATGAAGGTCTGGCAAACTTTTTTGTTAAGGACCAGATAGTAAATATCTTAGGCTTTGAGGCTGTATTGTCTGTCTCCACACTCGGCTATCATTGTAGCCTGAAAGCAGCCATGGACAGCACACAGGTAAATGGGCATGGTCGTGCCCCAGTCAAACTTGATTTACAAAAAAAAAACAAAAAAAAAACCAATACCAAAAAACTATGTCTGGGGGCCATAGTTTTCTGACCTTTGGACTCAACCAAGAAAGAGGAGGGCATGAGGGACAGGAGAGAAAAACATGGGAATCCTCAGAATATGGGAAAGGGAAATCCCAAGATAGAGTCTGTGTAATAAATGCAGCCATTGACCAATGCACATTGGAGCAGTCCAGGGGCAAACTAGACAAGAAAAGCAGTAACTCCAGGAAACAAGAATAAGGAAAGGAAAAGTGATTAGTGTGTACTACATAGCTCAGCTGTCCATAACAGTAATAAAGTCGTAATAGTGGGACCACTAAATACTTATCCAACTAAAGCGACGATGTAGATGTTGGGTGGATAGAGGCATAGGAACTTATACGTATGGGGCTCTAGGCTGAGAAGTAAGCTAAGTCCTCATCTTCTGTGGAGGGAAACTAGTAGATAACATCTAAGGCTGAAGTCAGCAAGCAGCAATGTGTGCCGTTATTTACAGACATGAATGCATATATTTAAAAAATTGGTGGAGAATTTAAAGGTCATTTCCTGCAGGGAGGAAGAAACGATGGCAGCAGAGACAGTGAATATACTCATATTTTGCATAGGGAGTCTTGTAGAAGGATCATAGTGTTTAAACCATATGCATACACAGTCTTGATAAAAACAAAAAAACCAAACTTAGAAAGCAGAAAATGAATGGGTACCCAAGACTCTGAACTAAACTGAAATCAAACCCCACATGGGTTGACAAAACTTGAAATGGTTTTGAACTTTTATCTTAAAAATTCAATGCTATGTTGCATTCTACTTCATGATATTTGCCTTTTCATAGATTTAACCTTTATGTCCCAGACCTCACACACCTGTCATTACAAAATATTATACCTTTCAGTTTTCGTTTTTGTTATTTTCCATGTATTTTTTCCAAAATTTTTGTTGTGCTAAAAAACACACGTGAAATATACCATCTTAATCATTTTTCAGTGTACAGTTCAGTGGCATTAAATACATTCACATTGCTGTGCCACCATCACCGCCACTGAATCTCATCAGTTCCGACATATCTTAAAGTATGTGTCGTCGGACTCTGACACCGCCCTGCACAGACCGCCATCTCCCAGCTCAGCTGTCGTGGCATCGTTCGGTCGGTCGGAGTTTGATGTCATTTGTCGGTAAGACCTTTACGCTGCTGTTTACTTGCGATCGGAAGCTTTCAGGAACCGACCTGTTGCTTTGTTTTGACCCCTGAAAACTCAGAGTTCTCTTTATAACACGAATAGCACCTGATTAAACCTGGCACCTTGTTATGTGAAGTGAACCCCATATCCAAGACTGGGTTGGAATTACTGTTTAAACCTCCAGGTGGGTTTCTCGTGGATCAATCCACATGACTTTTCAGAGATTATTTTCAGGCCTTTCCACCTTTTTACCACAAAAATTGTCTTCTTATTCTCCCCTGGTTTTCACTGTTCTGTTTCACATGCTCTCTGATAGGGAAACTTCAGGATTTTTCAACTCCTTTCTTCTATGGAGGGAAAATCACCCTGCGTTGACAGAAATATGATCGCTAGTTTCCAATAGTCAGCATCAGCCCACATCTTCCATTTTGTAACCAGTTAGAGGCTGCAAAGATGCATTTTCATACATCCTAATAATAGCACCTTGTCTAAAAATCTGGACTCAGATCTATTTATCTATGCTCTGGGTAAACATATAGGGAAATCATGAGATGAAATCACGGCAGCAGGTAATTTTCTTGTGATGCTAAAGCCTGGGCAGTGAACCTTTTATAATTCATATTACTGACATCACAAATGAACTGAAATGGGATTTAATGATCAAAAGTGAGATGATTAAAAACTCTTATGGCTCAGGTCTATTATACTGATATTAATATTTAATGGAAAATGAGACATGGTTTGTTTCATGAAACAGTACGCCGAGTCTTGAATAGATAAACTCTGAAGGTAGAATGAAGGGCGAAGCGCCGATGGGTTGGAGAAAAGATCAACAACCTTGGAAAAAATGAGAAGATGAAAGGACATTTCTGAAGAAAGCAGAAAAGCATTTGCAATGGTTGTGAAAAATGATTTAGAAAGACAGTGATTGCCTTTCTTCCTGCCTGATGCTTGCAATTGCCTAGAAAAGACTCTTCTAACTGAAGAAAAATGCAGCCAAGGGTGCTGACCCTGCCCTGTGGCTTTGACATTGACCGCTGTGAGAGCCAGCCCGGAAGGGGCCCGGACACCAGGCAGGCAGGGCTGCGCCAGGCTGCATGGCAGAGCTAGGGCACCTCCCACCCAGGTCAAGGTTTGTGGAGCCAGAGGGGGACCAGGCGAAGGACTTACACACTCTCCTTGGGTGATCCGAGGGGGCAACCAGGGTTAAAGCTACGGAAGGGGACAGACTGGCTTCGCTGGTTTGACCATCTGTGGGAACTCGGGCCATTGGCTGACCTCCTGCAACCTCAACTTTCTCAACTGCAAAATGGGGTAATAGCAGCACTTATCTGACTGCGAGATGGTGACAAGAGCTTAGACACTGTGTCCAGCAGCTGTAAAAGCCAGGGAATCACCACCTGCGATTGTTACCATTGACACCACCCCTGGCTTTGGGAATCGGAGGTGGGGAAGGTCACCACACCCCAGGCGGTGACAGCATCTCCTTAGTGACCAAAGCCACTGCAAGAGACCGCAGGCTCGTGCAGGTGTGGGTAGCGGGGCGAGGCCCCAGCAGGGCCCATTCAGCCATGTGCAGGTTCTCTGTGGGTCCCCAAGTTCCCAGGAGAGCAACCCAATGTCATTGGGGCCTCAGGGGACAGGCCTGGCTCCTCAGCCATACCTCAGTGTTGCTTTCAACTCCAAATAAAGTCGGATGAAGAGACCGTTGGAAAACTCCAGCCCACACTTCACTAAGGACAAAAGGACACAGGCTTTCCCTCCCACGCTGACCGGTCAGACAGGCCTGGCTCCAGCCCTGCCATTCAAGTGTCACCCGTGTCCTACCTGGTCCCCATATCGATGTCTGAGACCCACCTGCTGCCCTCCCGTGTTGGTGCCGGGCTCAGCCAGCCTCTGACCACCCCAGGCCCCACTGAACGCACAGCACCAGAGGCCACGTAGGTCTCCTGTTACCCCCATCACCCTGGATGGTCTTTTCCACCCCACATGGTGCAAACATGCCTTGGATTTGTGACTTGGCCAAAGGGACCCCCTCTGTGAATGCATCCTGCAAAAATGCTCTATGAATGGCTCTTCTCTGTGGGAAAGGGCCTGAGGCCCCTGCAGCCGCAGAGGAGGAGGGTCCTTTCTGCTCGATTGTCCTGCAAAGCTTTCCCTCATTGCTCAGCGACCTTGACCTTTCTCCCACTGTCATCATTCTCCCATAGACACAAACCAGGATGGAAACTGAGGGGTTTGTTGCCGAGGAAGTTTTCGGTGGTTTATTCCCCTCATTCTCACCTTCCACGTGAATTACACAAACTCGTACCAGATTTGTGAATTCTAAGGGTCAAAGCAGGGATCAAGGCTTATGGGTTTGAGAGAAGTAAGTGTGGCCTAAGTAAAAGGTAGCTCTCCTTTCACTGTTAGGAAGCAGGAGACCGAGGTTCGCAGAGAGCACATGGGGTTCCAGCACGGCAGCCCCGTGACCGCAGACCCAACCTCAGCGTGGCCGCTCTCGGGACAGAGGAGGAACCTGAGACTCAGAGAGATGACATGACTTGCCAGTTTCTCACGCAAGATGGGATTTCCCATCACACATGCCCGACTTCACGCTCCGTGGTCCTTCCGCCCTACCCCTTGCTCCCACAGGAGAAAGGATGGAAATGCGTACAGTCACAGACAACGTTATACGATAAGTATTGAGGAAATCGGGCTCCTTGTCCCGGTGGGACTGTACTCCCAGGGGCCGCTGGTGTCCACAGCCCCTCCAAGGACAATCTTGGGGCCACATCTTCTGCTGAGGAGCCGCACGAGGGGACCATGTTCCTTCCACCTCCCAACACCCAGCCTAGGCTTAGGGGTCTGGGCCTCGGCACAGGGGTCATTCCGGGGCAGGGTTCAGGGAGTCCTGTAGTCCGTCCAGGCTGCTAGAACAGAGTACCTTGGACCGGGGCTTACAAACAACAGACATTTTCGTCTCAGAGCTCTGGAGGCTGGAAGTCCAAGATCAAGACTCCAGCAGACCCGGTGTCTGCTGAGGCCCCCTTCCTGGTTCACAGATGGCCGTCTTCTCACTGTGTTGTCACATGGTGGGAGGGGGAAGGGCTTCTAGAGTTTCTTGTATGAAGACACTAATGCCAGCAGGACGGCTCCACCCTCATGACTTAAGCTGCTCCTTAAAGCCCCGTCTCCAAAGACCATCGCCTTGGGGGCCAGGTTTCACCTCACGAATTTGGGGGGGACACGGCCATTCAGTCTGTATCTCGGAGTGAGGTCCTAAACCAGAGGCAGAGGGTCTCTTGTGTAGCTGTTTCCAGCTTGCACAGGGCCCTGAATCATGTTAACGTCTCAAAGGGACCAGTTGCTCAATCCCAAATACTAAACAGAAGTTCTGTCACCTGCCTTCCTCCCTTGCTTCCCTTGAGAAAGGATTTATGGGGCAATCAGTCTGCGCTTTGTGTTTTGCAGGGGACTTGTGATTTTACATCTGAATGGGACACGGATTATGACCTCATAAGGATCTCCACTGAACCAGCAAGATAAACAATTGAATAATCCAAATACATAGCTCTAGATGGATCGACTGGGGTCCGAGGAACGACACGTGGAAATAAAACTCCCCAGGGGATGGAATCAGAGCTGGCTTAAAAGCCCAGAGGGTCATTTACCTGGGGAAGAGTGGCATTGTATCAAGGTTCTTTGATGAAGTTATTAAGCCCCTGAATTAGTCAACCCTGAGGCCCTCCTGCCCCCTCCTCTCTTGTCAGATAAAATAATAAATCCCCTTTGTTTAAGCAAGTTCAGTTGAGGTTTTCTGTTACACAGAGCTGAAAGAATCTTACCTTATTTAGGACAGAAAAAATAAACACAAACATGAAATTCTCCAAGAAATGCCAGTGCCCAGGGACCTATTTCTGTAACACTTTTTCGTAAGCACAAGAATTTCAGCCCCAATATACACAGTGTGACTCACTGCTACCAGGAACAGTTAGGAAGGGAACTGGGGTTGGGAGGCAAAATCAACGGAGCCCCAGGCAAGAGGCGTTAGAAATGAGCTTAGAAGAGATCAATGAAAATGCAGGCAAGAAGGCACAGCTCTTGGATTATGATTTTTTTTTCTAGCAAAGGAAAATAGCTGAGATGATTACATGAGATGCTTTCCCACAGAACTGAGGCTACACCAGGCTGCTCATTAAGAACAATGATTAATCATTACCAGAGTCTGGCTGGAGCCCTGGAAGCACACCATGCTCATCATCCAAAAGGAACCTATCATTTCCTCCACTGTACTGGTTCGAAAACTAAGGCTGAGTTACCTCGCTTCGTGTGATAAGCTCTAGGTCCATCCATGTTGCTGCAAGTGGCATTATTTCATTCATTTATATGGCTGAGTAATATTCCATTGTATATATGTACCACATCTTCTTTATCCATTCATCTGTCGATAGACATTTAGCTTCCATGTCTTGGCTATTGTGAATAATACTGTTATGAACATAAGAGTGGGTGTATCTTTTTGAACTGTGGTTTTTTACCAGATATATCCCCAGGAGTGGGATTGCTGGATCATATGGTAGCTCTAATTTTAGTTTTTTGAAGAACCTCCATTCTGTTTTGCATAGGAATGGGAGTTTAGGATTAGCAGAGGCAAACTATTATACATAGGATGGAAAAACAACAAGGTCCTACTGTATAGCTCAGGGAACTATATTCAATATTCTGTAACAAACCATAATGGAAAAGAATATGAAAAAGAATATATATATATATAACTGAGTCATTTTGCTGTACAGAAGACATTAATACAACATTGTAAAGCAACTATTCTTCAATAAAATTAAAAAAAAGAAAACTAAGGCTGTTAAGCCCTTGGCTAAGGAAGTGCCGCGGTGGGTGCAGCTGTCAGGACACCATGTTGTCACCTCTAGGACAAGGAGATTGAGAAGCACCCACAAAGCAAGGCTGAGAGCATTGGAAAACACTCAAGGCCATTCCCACATCAAACATACAAGCACCAGGCCTCCAGAAGGGCCCCAGGACCAGGATTCAATAATTCTGACTCACAACACCAGAAAGATATTAGACGTTTTGATGCTGGACCATACACATAAACAAGAATGTCTCTAACCATGCATTATCACCTGCATCAGCAAAAATAGAGACAAACATCTCATTGAAATCCCTGGGATAGGGTTTGCAGCATTGCTGGCAAGTAAGGATTGGTGAGAAGGTAATTTTATGAAACTGCTTGTTACTCATTTAAAATGGGAACTATCGTTTGTCATCCTTTTCCGCATTCTGTCTTTTTAGTGAACATAGTTAATATTTATGGACTCTATTTTTTCTCTGGCTTTTAAGAATGTCAGTTGCAAATTCTCTCCCCATCAAGTTTTCACTAACTTGCCTTTACCGTGAGGGACAGATTATTGTACAACAAAAGAGAAGCAAAATAAACAGAAGCCATATCTTTAGAAATGTGATAGAGTGACACTTACATAGGAATTATTAGATAGATTAAGCCAGTAGGAGACCTGTGGAATTATTTCTATAAGGATGCCTGTTGCAGGTGAAATGGAGATAACAAACCAAAGGAATTGTCTGAATCAGCTGAGAATTTAACTCACAACAGAATTAAGCACAGAAACATCAGCATCGTTATTTAGGTCTTGGTTCAGGTCAGGGGGTTGGGGATGCGACCGCTCTTGTCTGGAAGTGCCCTCTTCCTGATGAAGAGGTGATGCTTGGCTCCTGTTTCTGAGGATGAAAAGATAGATGCTTTTACATGTCATGGATATGGGACCTGTGATGTTCTTCAGGATAGTGTTCTTTTAAAATAAATCACATGGGCTGAAAATGAACTTTATATTTACTAATCTCTGACTCATTTGTCAAAGGGGCAAAAATGAAGCAAATAAAACTGGGAAAATGTCCTTGCCTATTTTTCCTAACATGGCATTTTCCAGGGATTCACTTCAATTCCCGTGGTATTGTCTTCGAGATGGCCCCTGACGAAGCACGGTATAAACAAGCTCTCAAAGTCGAGTCAAGGATGCCAGTGGAGAGGCCTGAAGAGACCGTTGGAAAACCTGCCTTCCTGTTTTTAAAGAGGAATCAAAATAGCGGAACATTACCTTTTAATTAGATTCAAACTCATTTATTTACCAGACATGCTGCTGTGAATGCCAACTTTGAGTTATAAAACTTAAATGATGGTATTTTACTAAAACAACATGCAACAGTTTTGTACTTCTTTGTGGTTTTCAAAGGATGTTTTCACATTTGTTTGACTCTCAAGCTGACACCACCAGGTAGCCAGCATAATTATTATGATCCTCACGTTACAGAGGAGAAACCAGAGGTTCAAAAAGATTGATGAAATTTTCACATTCACACAACAAATAAATGGCATAGCCAAGAACAGAATCCACATCTCTATTCTGGTGTGCTTTCTCTTCTAAAGGGCAAAGGCATGGGGAAAATGTGAATAGAAATTCTAAAGCCAAAGATGGACTGATGCTCATAAATACACTTAGGATAGTTGGGTGGGGGTGTTTTCAGTTAAATTTAAGACAAAGAAAATGAAAGGGATGGACAAGTTGATGGACTGAGCATAGAGATGTTAATAAACGATAGAGAAAATTGTTCTACTTCTCTCTGCATCTAACTTCTCCATCTAGGACTCAGATCTTCAGACAGGGTGGAAATAAAATGGGCAGGAGGAAATCCAGATCAAGTGAGGAGATGGTAAAGGGAGAGTGGGCAAGTCGTCTGGCCCAGGGCACTGAGAGGGCAGAACCAAATATCCTTGAGCCTCTTGGCCTGGTCTACGGGATGTAAGGTGATGTGCTATATGTGGACAGTTTGGGAACCGCAAATTTTCAACCACATACACACACAAAAATGAAAGTAGAAGAAAGTCCCAAACATTAGTTGGTGACATTAAAGTGCATCTTACCAAGATTACAAAATTAATCACATAAGTATAGTTTATGTGCTCAATACACACACTACAAACCCCTTGAAGGCAGGGATTATTTTGTCTTCCTGGCAATCACTGCAATGACCTACACATCAGAGACACTTAGTAAAAGTGTGCTGACCAAAACTGAGCACAGAAAATGGAACGAGAATCATTAGGTTCAATAATAGTGATGACTTTTTGGATACCGTCCCCTGGATGGTCAACGGGTCTGTGTACCAGGATTTCAGGAAGACCTTGGAACAAGTACATCATACCTCTATAGACACAACTGGAATGAATGGCTTGGAGATGGCCCTGTTATGTGGATTAGTAACTGCTTGAAAATACACACTCAGAGGGTGAAAACTGATGACTGTAAACATGTGTGAGGTCTCCAGAGACCTGTGTTCAGTTGTTTTTTTTTGACATTTTATCCTTCACACTGATGAGAAAAATGTAGATTATTTCTGCTCTAGATCATGCAGTAAATAGGTTTCAGGTTTACTAACATTTTTAATAGGAATGTATTACCTTACTTAATTAAACTCCATAACTTTTTAAAATGTGTTCAGTTTTCAATACAACATTGTTAACCATTTTAGGGTCATGTCATAATTAAATTCAACTCTTTTCATTTTTTTTGTCGTGGTAAAATATGCATGACATGTCATTTACCATTTTAACCATTTTTAATTGTAGAGTTCTGTGGCATAAAATACACTCGCGTTGTTGTGTGTCCATCACCGCCATCCATCTCCAGTACATTTTCCACTTTCCCAACCTGAAGCTCCATCTCCATTAAACAATAAATTCCCATTCCCTCCCTCTACCAAACCCCTGGCAACCACCATAATGCAAGAGATTTAAACAGTCAATGTACCACTCCTAAATGATGAATAGCATATAGAAAGAGACAATTTAAAAAAACATAGCTGGGCTCAAAAATGTGATAAACCTTCCTATGGAACAGAAATGAAACAGTAGTAATGCAGGAAAGAGTATGCAGCCCATTAGTCTGATGGGTTGTGAGCCTACGGACAGGCCATGCTCACCAAAAGTTTGGTGCTTGTTGAATAATAAAGAAGAAAATTCCTCCCTGAGGACAGAGAAGAGAGTCAGGCTCAGTACTGGAACTCACTGCCCAGGACAGCACGCACACTGCACATCAGAACCCAAACACGCTGGCTGGTGTGTGTTACCCACAATATCGTGGAGATGCAGCTCCAAACCTACATATGACCTGGTGTCTTCTAGGGACATGTGGGTGACAGATAAAATCAACAACAAAATCTTTGAGACGAAAGTAAGCATGAAAAAGGAAGGAACAAATATCTCCCACTCAAATGAGGCTCCAAACCAAAATAAAGAAATGTAATACTAAAAAAAAAAAAAAAGAGGAAAACATTTTAATTTTTAAATGGTTTAATAAAGAGTATATTGTGAATATGCATATGATGCTCCAAGAGTTAAGTGAAGGAAGAGCAAACATCAAATATCAAGTGAACAATAAATTGTGAAATAAAGACAGAGAGCACTTCCAAGACCAATTATAACTGAGGATAATCCCAGGGACCGACTTTCTCCCAGAAAACAATTGTCTACTCTGGACCTGGAGGCCCTGGAGATGGAACAGAAACTGGCGGATTCCAGTGGGGAGCCCGCCCTCTTGTGTGTCTCCTGCGTTCACAGGCAGGATGGCATAAGGTGGCAGAGGTGCAGGGGGAAAACCAGAGTCTGAGTAGCCCAGTGAACCAGAGAGCTGAGTGTGGACATCCATGGCTGATGGAAGAGGGAGGTGGACCGTGGAAGCCTGGAAGGAAAATTGTCAGAAAGGAGATCTGTCCTTTCTTCCTGCCCACATCTCTCTCTGACCCCTGACATACACAGGGAGCAGAATGAAAATACCGCACAAGAAAGAGAATGCGACCAAGTTAATTCCTGGCTACAGCAAAAGGAACTACACTTATCAGAGAAATATAACATATTTCCACCTCTCCACAGCTTAACATTCATGATATTTAAGATAAAAACCAAAATTACCCAACAAAGAATCAGGAATATAGGATGAATTATTTTTTAAAAAGGAAAAGAAGACAATCAACAGATATCAGATGAGTGAGATTCAACTAGGCTGATATTCCCACAGAGAACAATTCTGTACTCTGCATGTCATAAAAAAGGATCTCCTGAATGCACTGCCCAAGACTGTCAGCACTTTAGCCTTCCTAATATTTGTAGAATACCACATCTAACAGCAAAATGCACATTTTTCAATGTGCATGGTTAAGTTCAACAGAGTGGGCCATAAAAGAAGTCTAAATAAATTCATAAAGATTGAAATCTTACAGGGTATATTCTCTTTCCACAACAGAATTAAAAACCAATAACTATAAGATATAGAAAATCCCAACTATTTGGAAGTTAAGCAACATACTTCTAAATAATCCATTGATCAAGATAGAAAACATAAAGGGAATTACACAATATTTTTAACTAAATAATAATGAAATACATCACACAAAGTTTATGTAATACATCTTTTTAAAAAAGCTTAGAAGAAAATTGTGCTTATATTGGAAGATCTAAAATCAATGATTTAAACTTCCATCTTAAGAAGTTGGAAAAAGAAGAGAAATTAAAGTCAAAGTAAGTAGAAATAAAGAAATTTAAGAAAAATAAGAGCATGGATCAACTAATAACAAAAACAAGAGAAGATAATGAAAAATAGCAATAGAGGGGGAAAAGTTCATTCTTTAGGAAAATTTTAAAAGTCCTGAATAAATGGAGGGAGATACCATGTTCATGAATTGGAAGACTTAATATGGTTGCAATATCAATTCTTTTCAAATTGACACATAGATTTAATGCAATCCCAATCAAAATTCTATCAAGTTTTCCTGAAGAAATTGACAAGTTGATTTAAAAATTTATATAGAAATTCAAAGTACCTAGAATAACCAAAACAATTTTTTATATTTTTCCCTTTTTATTTATTTCTTAAAAAGAAGTTTTAAGTTCACACTAAAATTGAACAGAAAGTACAGAGTTCCTATACAGCCTCCCCGCCACACACATACACAGTCCCCCCACTATCAACATCCCCCACCAGAGGGTACATTTGTTACAATCAGTGAACCTACATTGACACTTCAATTTCACCCAAAGTCCATACTTTTAAGTTTCACTCTTGGTGTTGTACTTTCTACAAGTTTAGATAAATGTATGATGACTGGTATTCATCCTTATATATAGTATCATACAGAATAGTTTCACTGCCTTAAAAATCCTCTCTGCTCTGCCTATTTATCCCTCCCCACCAACCCCTGATTCTTGTACTGTCTCCATAGTTTTGCCTCTTCCAGAATGTCATACAGTTGGTATCACAGAGTATGAAGCCTTTTCTAATAGGCTTCTTTCACTTGGTAATATGCACTTAAGATTCCTACTTGTCTGTTCATGAATGATAGCTCATTTCTTTTCAGCACTGAATAATATTCCATTTATTATCCATCTGTTGCCGGGATGGACCACAGTTTAATTATTTACCTATTAAAAGACATCTTGGTGGCTTTCAAGTTTGGGCAATTATGAATAAATCTGCTGTAAACATCCATGTGTAGGTTTTTGTGTGGACATATGTTTTCAACTCCTTTGGGTAAATACCAAGGAGCACAATTGCTGGATCATATGGTATGAATATGTTTAGTTTTGTAAGAAACTGCCAAGTTTTTTCCAAGGTGGCTGTACTATTCTGTATTCCTGTCAGCAATGAATGAGAGTTCCTGTCACTCCACATCCTCACCAGCATTTTGTGTTGTCAGTGCTCCAGATTTTGGCCAATATAAATAGGTCTATAGTGGTATCTCATTGGTGTTTTAATTTGTAATCCCCTAATGACATATGATTTTGAGCCCTTTTCATATGCTTATTAATTTTTAAAAAGAAGAAAAAAGTGGAGGACTTGTACTATGTAATTTCAAAACTTAAGTACAGAATTCAAGGCAATGTGGAACTGATATATTGACATACATCTGGACCAATGGAACAAAATGGAAAATGTCTGGAAATAGAGCTTTGCTTATATGGCCAAGTGATTCATGACCAAAAAGTATAATCTTTACCCATATTGCTCCTGGTACAACTGGATATTTGTATGAAAATAAATGAACCTCAATCTTTACTTCATACAACACTAAAAATAAACTTAATTTTATCATAGACCTAAATGTAACAGATAAATTATAAAACTTCCAAAAGAATACACTGGAGAAAATCATTGTGACTTTGTGTTAGGCAGTGATGATTACAGGATACAAAAAGTCAAACCACAGAGCAAAATATTGGTAAAATGAACTTCATCAAAATTACATATTTTGCTCTTTAAAAGAACATTAAGAAAATGAAAAGACAAGCCACAGGGTGGAGAAAAACATTTGAAAAGCATATACCTGACAAAAATTTATATCCAGAACATATATTACCAATAAATATGTTAATACATGTACAACATTTTTAGTTGTCAGGAAAATATATATTAGAGCCACAATGAGATACACAGGCACTGGAGTGGCTAAAATTTGAAAGACTGACAATATCAAATATTGACAAGGATGTGGAGCAAATGGAAATCTCATATCTTGTTTAGAATGTAAAATGATACAGCAACTTTGGAAAACAGTTTAGCAGTGTTTTATAAGGCTAAACATATATTTACTGCATAATTCAACTATTCCATTCCTAGATATTCACCCAAGAAAAACAAAAACATGTCTGCACCAAATATAAATGAATGTAGCAGTACTACTATTTATAACAGCCAAAAGTTGGGAACATCCCATGATTGCATCAACGAATGAATGAATAAACAAATTATATCTATACCATAGAATACCACTCAGCAACTAAAAGAAATAAACCATCAATACATGCAACAACATGGATAAATCATTAAAATGTTATACTAAGTGAAGGAAGTTAAAAGCAAAAGACTACATAATGTAGGATTCTTTCTATCTGAAGTTCTAGAAAAGGCAAAAGCAGAAGAGCTATTGCCCAAGGCTAGGAGCCTAGGGAGGATTAACTGCAAAGGTACACGAGGGAGCTTTTGGGGGTAATAGAAATGCTTGGTATCTTGCTTGTGAGGGTGGTTACAAGACTTCACAATCACCAAAAACTCAAAACAAAATGAGAGGTAAACTGGAAAAAAAAGAGTGTAAAAAAAAAAAAACAGTGAATATAAAAAATTTTTTTCTTAGAAATAAAAATATAGGCTTTAAAATTAAAATTTGATAAATAAAACTGAATGAATTCTAAAATAGATGCAAAAACTGAATTCGTGAGCTGAAACAGAATTTACTCAAAACTCAAACTAGAGAAACAAAGATTTTTTTAATGAAAGAACAGTTAAGATATATAAAGAATAAATTTAGAGGCCACAATATATTTTTAAGGAATTTAATAAAAAGAGCAGAAAGGAAATAACAGAAAATAAATATTTCTTGGGATAATCACTGAGAATTTTCTGGAAATGTAGAAAGACATGATCTTTCAGGCAATTCACTCTCAGTTCTAACCAGAGCAAAGAATAAAATAAAATCTCACCCACACACACAGCTGTGAAATGGCAGAACATCAAGAATGAAGAGAGCATCTTCAAGCTAACACATAAAAAAGACAGATTACCACAAAGCTAGAACACCCTGCCAGCCGACTCCTAATTAGCAATAATGAAGCTTTATCTTCAAAGTAACAGGGAAAAAAAATTGTCAACTCTGAACCCTGAACATGCTCATTCTTCTAATGAGAGTGAGAAATAAAGGCATTTTCTGATTTTCAGATACTAAAAGAGTTTACCAACTACAGGTCACTAAAAATACAAATTAAGAATGTTTTCTGTAGCAGAAAAGGAAACTCAGAGGAAAAGACTGGGATAAGGAAACATAAGCATAGAAATAGGTCATTCAATTTAATTAGACATTGACTGTGAAAAATGACTGTTGTATGTTTTAAAATAAAAGTTTTCGGAATGAACAGGGGTGGGTGTCTCTCCTGGTCTGGAGGTCAAACACAGAATGATGTTAGACTCTGGAAACATTTATACTGATGCATGTCACAAAAGGCAAAAATAACCCCCGCCCACTGCAAATTTCGATATGTGAGAAATCAAATATGGCCAAGCCTATGAATTCTATGAAATTTTGGCTCACCTCTAGCTTTTTTTCATCTAGATGAGGGGTCTCTGTGTAATCCACCCACCCGAGTCAGAGGTCCTTATTAACGTGATACTTTTCTTTGATGCCTAAATTGTCTCCTAAACTAATTGAAGCCTTTGGATATTAGATATAAAACTGGATGGTGGAATTCCTGTTTAGTATATAGTGGGAGTTTAGGTATTGATGCTGTATTAGAAATATGAGTGTGACTGCCTTTTACCTACACAATCTGCACTCTCCCACCTCTGTGGCAGAATCACTTTTTAAAAACTATTTTTGCTGATTTTGTTGTTGTTGTGTCTTATTGGTTTCCCTGTTTCTTAATTTTTTACTGAATATCACGCATAAAAATGAGAGGTCAGAACATAAATATTTCAGCTCAACTAATTACCACGTAGTGAGCATAATCGTGTAACCACCTCCCCATTCTAGAAATAGATCATCCCCACCCAAGAAGCCACTGTGTGGCTCCTCCATCCTCTCAAAGTGTTGCAAACCCTTACTTCCGTCGCTGTAGTTTAAATTTGCCTCTTTTTGCATTTTCCATATGTGCAATCTTATACCATATGTTCCTCTACATCTGGCTTTTTTTCCACTTAAAAATACGTTTGTGAGATTCATCCATATTGCTGTGTGTTTGTTTATTTTTGTTTCTACATAGTACTATATTGTATGAATATCCCATAGACTACCCAGTCTTCTGCTGGAGAATTGCACACATTTTTGGTGAAAGTCAATTGCACTTCTATAGGGTTTGTAACTAAAAGTAGAATTTCTGGGTCATCAGGTACACATATAATCAGATTTAGGAGATAATGTCAGTTTTCCAAAAGTGGTTTTTGTCAATACTTCCACCCACAAGCAATATCTGAGAGGTCCTCTCACTCTACATTTACACCGAGATTGGTTCCGCCCACCATTTTAGAGGTTGTGCAGAGTTATCTAATGTTTTCATCTCATTTCTCTCATTACTAGTAAGGTTGAGTTCTTTTTCATATTTTTAATGGCCATTTGAGTATCCTCTTCTTTGAAATGCCTCAAAGTTTCTTGCCCTTCTATTATGTTGTTTTTCTTTTTTTTTTTATTTGAAAGAGTTCTTTATACATTCTGGAAACAAGCCCTTTGTCAATTATATGCACTGTAAATATCTTTTCCCTCTGTTGTTTTAAGACCTTTCCATCATTTCTGGTCATTTTTCAAAACTTTTAAATTCAAAATAATATCAGATTTACAGAAAAGGAGCAATGATCCAAAGAATTCTCTTATGCCCTTTACTGATTACATAAATGTTGATATATAACTATTTTTTTCTTTCATTTTTTTCTCTTTTTCCAAATCATTTGAGAGTAAACATTTATTTTATCCCTAAATACTTCATGTGTATTTCCTAAAAATCAAAGGCATTCTCTTATGTAACCATAGTACAATTATGAAGATCAGAAAGTTTACATGAATTCTGTACTGTTATCTACAGATCTTATTCAAATGTCACCAGTTGTTGTAATAATGTTCTTTATAGCAAGAGAAAATACGTTTCTGGTTGTAGTTCTGACCCAGGATTATCATGCCTTATATTTAATTACCATGTCTTTAGTCTCCTTTAATCTTAATTCCTCATGCTTTATATTTCATGACATTAAAAATTTTTTAAGCACTTAAAACTGGCTTTTTTGATAGACTGTCACTTGAGTGGATATAACTGATGTTCCTTTATAATTTGATTCAAATCATCCATTTGGGGCAGTAGTAACACAGAAGTGATAGTGTATTATTTTCATGGCATCATATCACGAGGCACATGATAAATTGTCCCCAAACTAGTGATGTTAACTTTGATCACACTGACTAAGGAGTGTACTGACAGTTTTCTCTACCGTAAAGTTGCAGTTTTTCTTTGTAATTAATAACTATTTGATGGGGAGACAGTTTGAAACCATGTAAATATCCTGTTTCTCAAAAAGCTTTTACTCACTAGTTTTAGCCACTGATGATTCTTGGCTAAATCAATTTTACTACAATTGTTGCCCAATGACAGTTTTCAAAAGAATAACAGAATTATTCCTTTGAAATGGAATTGTTTCTTCTACATTTATTGATTGGTATTCTGTTGTAAGAAATATTTTTCCATTCTCCCATTCATTTATTCATTTCTATTGGTATGAACTTATGGATTCTGATTTTCTTCAATAGGTTAAAATCCATTACTAACATTGACTTTGAGTCTCAAATTGTTCTAGACCTTGCCAATGGAGTCCCTTAACCTGGCTCTGTATCCTTTTGAAATATCTCCATCATTCTTTTAGCAGTTCCTTACTTTCTTAAATAGTAAGATGTTCTGGATTTGCCTTGTGTTTTCCCAGTACCAGATCTGGAATGAACTTACTTATCCAAGGAGTCTTCTTTCTTTTTAACGGAAAATATATTTAGAAATCAAGATCTTGGCGATATGTGTGTTCATAGCTGCTCAGTGTAATTGCTTTCGGCTCTTGGACAGAGCTAGGAAAAATAGAGAAAATAGATAGATAGATAGATAGATAGGTAGATAGATATCATGAGTTCTTACTGATTCCTCCAATTACATGCCAATACCCAATTATGCTCCAAAAACACAAAGTTTATTCCAACTTTCCCTATATTCACACTTGCAATTACCTTCTCCAACAGTGAGTAACCGTTTTCCCATTTTCCAACATATATTTACATATTACTTAATCCTATAATATACTAGAATGTACAAAAAGTACTTTCAGAATTGCTAAGTCACACCAAACCTCCCACCTAAAATTTAATAAATTGTAAATAAATACAAGTTTTTGTGTTCAGCCTGAGTATACACAGTCAAAAAATTGTATTTAAAAATTACTTGAGTTTATTTTTTCCATTTGATGTGGTTCTATTATTCCTTTGAAATATAGATACGTTTATTTGTTTTGTATACATTTTAAGGCTTTCTTTCAACATCTTTGTTGATTTTTTAAATGTATTGTATATGTGAAACATTAACATAGTTCCAGAAGTCCAAATTACAGGAAAAATAGCACTCAGAAAAGGGTCACTACCCTATTACAGTTTCTAGTTTTTGCTTTCCATGTTTCTTTATGCAAAATAAGTTGCTTTATGTATATCTCTTATTTGCCTTCATTTTTACAGAGCAGGAAACATACTATAGCTATTTTTCTCCCTTTGCTTTTTAAATTTAACAAACTGTCTAGGAACTTACTCCAAATCATTCACAGACCTCTTCTGCATTCTTTTTTTTTAATGGCTGCATATTACTCCATTGTGTAAATGGCCACAGATTACTCAACAGCTCTCCTATGTATGTGGTTTCATATATTTTGCCACTGCAAACAATGCTTCATAAATAACCTTGTGCATGTTTATTTTTTGCATTGTTGGAGATGTATCTTCCAGGTAAATTCTTACAGTTGGGATTGCTGGTTTAAAAGGGAAGCGTCATATAATTTTTTTAGATATTGCCAGAGTTCCCTCAAGAATAATTGCACCAATTACATCCCCACTAGCAACGTATGAAAGTACCCCACAGCTTCATGCTCAGAAAGTGTTGTCCTCAATTTTAACTCCTGTCAGCCTGATAAGTGAGAAATGATATATCCGTGTTGTTTTACTCTACAGTTCTCTTATTCTGAGTAAGATGGTACATGGTCCCTATATTTGGTAGAACTCGGATGAAAAACATCTGAAAAAGCCTGCTGCTTTTTTATTGGGTAGTTCCTTTAAAACTGATGTGTGAATCTTTCTATTTCCAATGGGTACAATTTTGATAAACTAGTTTTTTCCTAGAGAATTATCAATATCATCCAGGTTTCAAACTTTCTTTTCATGGAGGTCTGTAAAATAATATTTTGAGTTTTAAAAATTTCTCCTTTTTCAATGTTATTTTCCCTCCTGAAATTTCATATTTTGTACATTTATCCTCTCTCCCTCTTTCCTTGATTAAGCTAGCTAATGCTTTGTCTATTTGTTCATTTTTTACATAAAGATTCTGATGTTTTAGTTGAATTTACTGTTTTTCTATTTTCTGCCTCATTAATTCATGCTTTTATCTTTATTTTTCCCTTCTTTTGTCCCCTCATTTAGTTGACTTTATTATTGTTTTTCTATCTTTTGGAGTTGAAAGTTTAGTCCATTTTCATTCTTTCTTTTTTATTCATGTGTTTAAGGAATTTTCCTTGGATAACTGTCTTAAATATATCTTATAGATTCTAATATATAGTGTTTCCATTATCATTAACTTTTAGAAATTATGTAGTTTCTGTTTGTGTTTCCTCTTTTGGCCAATAATTGTTTAACAGGAGTTTTTATTTTTTAAATTTCCAGGTGAATGGGAGAAGGGTCTTTATTTTGTGATATATTTCTAATTTTATTACCTTGTGATCAGAGAGTGTTGTAATAATTCTACTTTATAGAAATCTATGATGTTTTCTTTCTAATATATTAATATGATCATTTTTGGTCAATATTGCATGTGTGGTTAATAAAAGATGTATTCTATATTATAAGGTTGTAAATGATGACATGTAAACCATAAGATCCACCTTACTGATTGAGTTATTCAGATCTTCTATTTTCTTACTTATTGTTTCTACTTGGGTCTGCCTTTTATTAAGAATGGGTATTAAATTTTGCCATTATTAAGGTGTTTCTATGTCTCCTTGCATTTCATGCAGTTTCTATTTTATAAAGGTGTTTGCTATGTTACTTGGTGCATAGAGTTTATAACTGCTGTGTCTTCTTTGTGAGTGGTGGTGTCCTTTCTAGTCAATTGTCTTTAGTACTAAAAAGTGTCCTTCCTAGTCAAGTTTAATGTTTTTTGACTTGAATTATACTTTGCTGATACCATGATTACAACCTCTGCACATTTTTTAAATTGTGGTATAGTTGATTCACAATATTATATTAGTTTCAGATGTACAACTTAGTGGTTGAAAATCTTTATAGATTATACTTATTTAAAGTTACTATAAAATATTGACTATATTCCCTGTGCTGTACAATAGCAATCTCTGTACTCTTTTTTCTGTTTTTCCTGGTAGAAAAATCCCTTTATTTTTCTTGAAGAACTTTTGGTCCTTGAAATTTGGTCAACTCCAAAATGTCCATGAGTATATTTGATCCATGCCAAATGACTTTGGACAGGACCAAATATCAAGGACCTTTTGGCATGGACCAAATGTCTCCATAGATGTTTGGACAGGACCAAATACGACCAAATATCAAAGACGTTTTGGCATGGACCAAATGTCCTATGGATGTTTTGGACAGGACCAAATGTCTGATAACCCTTTATTTTTAGCCTTTCTGACTTACTCACTATTTTGGTGGTAAGGGAGGGGTTCTTGTAGACCAGAATTGTATCTTGTTTTGTGAGCCATGTTTAAAATATTTTTTAATGATTCAATTAAACCCACTCACATTTATTAATATGACAATTATGTTTGGTCACAACTCTGTCAAATTATTTTTGTTATAATTACACTGTGTTTTATATTTGCTGTTCTTTTACATGATATATTTTTCTTCATAGCTTTACTTTTAAATGGTTTTATTTAAGAAGATTTGTACTTTTGTGCTTAAACTTTTATTAACTGCTTGATTCAGTTTTTAACCATCCCATTTGACTCCCATCAATTTAATAATTAATGAGCCGATTGTACTTTCCTCTTTCACTCCCCTTTCTTCAATGCCTTCGATTCAGGCTTAGGTTTACAGTTAAAAATGTATTAAATGCCCTCACCTGACAGTTTGCTAAAGTCTCTCTTGGTTGTTACCTTCTGGTTGGATGAAGCTTATCTTGTCATAGATTGGTCAAGAAGGCCTCATGGGTATAGTATTCCCTGATTCCTGCATGCAAAAAGCTTTTTCTACAACTTTTCTACTTGAGAAATAACTTGGTTTAATATAAAATACTTGGTTTGCATTTTCCTTCCTTGATTTCTTAAAAATGCTGCTCCACCATTGCTTTGCTTTAATTTTTTTTTTTTTTTTTTCTGAGCAGCATGGTACCACTGCAATTTTGTTGTCTTTGAAGTTATTTAATCTTCTTGCCTGAAGGCCTTGGGATTTTTAATTTTTTTTTAAGTCTAATAATTTTATTAGAGTATGTCTCAGAGTTGATGGTTTTGGATCAACTTTCACAACTACCTGTTGGGTCTTTTCAGTATGTAGATCCAGGTCTAACTTCTAGAAAGTTTTATTGGATTATAGTTTAACTATTAATCCTTTTCCATTGTTTTGGGATTCAAATTGTGTATAAGTTGCATCTTCTTTGCTGTCTGCCATTTCAATGACTTTCTCTCTGACCTTTTTTTCTATTTTATCTCATTTTCATTATCTTTGTTTTTGTCCTGCTTTTCTTCTTTGTCCTTATTTAGTTTTTGCTTGAATCTCTTCTTCCTTGGGAACTTTAATTGCATCTTCATCTCTGATATGTTGTGTGTCATATTTTTCTTTTATTCTTTTTCTGAAACTCTCATTTCATTTCTTCCAATTTTCTGTCCATTTGTGTTCTTAGCACTTAAATTTTTGATTCAAGGTGGATTTTTTTCACGCCCCAAATACTTCTTTAGGGATATTTAATTCAGTTTGGAGTGTTAAAATATACTTTCTTCTTCTTCAGGGTTAATGTAGGCAGAGGAGTACATTTTCATCAGCTTAAGTATTTAATTTTCCTGCTCCATTTTCTTCTTAGAGTGACATTGTAGAGATGAAGACTCTTACACCTCTACACTCACTGAACAGGGCTGGTGGTTTGGGGTGCTTGGAACATTCCTAGTTCAAGACATTTTCTTTTCTTGGTGTATCAATGCGTGATTTCTTTTCTGGGTGACTATTCTTAGGAAGCAATGATGGGAGTGGTTACGTGACCCTGGCGTTTTTTTTGGTTTTGCTTTTTGTTTGTTTTGTCCTGTAGGATCCAAACTTTCTGCTTATTGCTTATTCTGTCCTTCAAAACTCAGCTTCCAGAGTTTTCCAGAGTTTTTAGTCTCTCATCACTAGAAGTGTTGCCTTTCCAAGATGTCTCTTTAGGTCTCCCAGGCCCCTCTGGTCCCTTCCCTGAGCACACTGCTCTGAAATACCAGTACTCCTTTTCAGGTTTGGGTGGTTTTTTGTTGTTTGGTTTTTTTGTTGTTTGGTTTTTTTGTTTTTTTACTTATTGTTGACTCTTTGGAGATGGCTTTAGGTCAGGCATGGTTTCCCTCTTCTTGCCTCTGTGCAGCCTTTTGAGACCCTTGTTCTCCGCAAAGTCTTGGGATGAAAGCTCAAGAAAATAGCTCCACTGGAAATCAGTGCTTCTGTTTATGAATTTGTAGTATTTTCTGTTGATAAAAGTGTAGAAGGTGTGGAAGTTATGTGGTTTTGGTTCCTGTTGATCTGTATTGTTTAGGGAGGATTGTGGAGAGATTACATTTAGGCAGGTGTTCCGGCCGTGTAATGGTCACATCCCTTCCCTGCGTGCTCTAGACAAGAGATGGAGTCTTTATCCCATTTTCTGTGATTTCCTGAGATAACAGGACCTACATTCTGAGGCCACCAGTGCACCAGTGGCTGTTCTTCAGATGAGACAAGGAACAAACCCAATTTTTTAGGGACCTAGAGGCTGTCTGAACTCTACCACCACCTTTATTTCTCCTCTATTGTTAGAGATACGTGTCCTCGGAAAGATGAGAGGAGGTCAGGTAACATCCTTACTTTTATTTCACCCATCCCTGCGATTCTGTGTTCTTTGTAAAAGCCATCACCCTCAGAAGTTCTACCTTTGGACGAATAAGTCAGTTTTTAACTAAAACAACACAACCGCTGACCCTTTCTAGTTAAGAAAATGTCTTATTTCAATAACTGAAGCAAGCACTCCCCTGACTTTCAAAATGATAAGACTTTTGCCACCATGGGTTCCAGAATATAAGCAGGTGGTCCCCGAGGCTTTGCATACTCTATTCTTGCCTAATATCACACACTAAATCCATTCTTTCTTTAGAGAGAAATGTTGAAATTGGATGATTTTATGCAAATATTTTTATAATTTGGTAAAAGATTCACTCAGGTTCCTTCAACTCTACTCATCTTTATCTGCAGTTTGCAGTGTCAATATTCTGTGTTTGTAACTTTGGATCAACAGGCAGAGTATTCTTTTTGAAAGTTAGAATTCACATAACCAAATCCTTAGAGGGGGAAAAAATTGCTTAAAGTAAATTGTGCTCAATTGTGTCTCTTGTACATTTGCTTTCACATCTGGGCCATTACAGACGCATTTGATATAATTTTTTTTTTTTTGGCCATGCCCCAAGGTATGTGGGATCTTAATTATCTGACCAGAGATCTAACCCATGCCCCCTGCATTGGAACCTCAGAGTCTTAACCACTGGACTGTCAGGGAAGTCCTGATATACTTTAAAAGCCAGTGCCAGTGGATAGAATTCATGGGATGGTGAATATTCATCCTGGCAAAACAAACCAGGAATCTAGGTAGCAAGGATACAATTCTACAAGCACCACCTCTACATGGCCCAGCACATTGATTTGATTTTCTGTGTCTTTTCTTATGATCTCTGTCTGTCTGTTTTTCTGTCTCTGTCTCTCTGTCTCAGTGTGTATATATCTCTCTCTTTCTTTCTTTGTCTATCTCTCTCATTTTCTTACCCTCTGTGTATTTTAATATGTACCATTTTAACATCAGCTAAATGATATGATAAAATTGTGTAAAGTAGAGGATTTTTATAAGGATCGTTAAGTATTTTCAGACATTAGCTGGTGACTCTTAACTTCCTGATAAGCTTTCTCCACAATAAAAACAAAAATGCAAAGAGATGGGAGAAATACCTAGAACTTGACAAGTCACCTCGTATCAAATTAAATATGAATTCAAGCTCAGGGTACATATGGCAGAAATCTTATTTTCTTAATCTAGTCAATTTGAAGCTCAAAAAAATATAAAGATGAAACTGTATTCTACATTAAATAAATTGTCTTTATCATAAAAAATATTAATAGAATTACAAAGGAAATGCAGATGTTCAAAATAAATGTTTAGCAATATTAGTGATTAAAAAGTCATTTAAAAAGTAATAAACTTTGAATATAGGAAACATATTCAATCTCCTGTGATAAACCATAATGGAAAAGAATATGAAAAATAATACATATATGTATAACTGAGTCACTTTGATGTACAGCAGAAATTAACACAACATTGTAAATCAACTATACTTCAATAAAATTATTTTTAAAGTAATAAGCTATTATTTGCTTAACACACTGACAAAATGCTAATACTGTTGTCAACAGGTGGAAAAACAGGCCCCCTCACAAGTGGGTGGTGGGAGAGCTGATGGCCCAGGCCACTCTGGTGGACGGTTGACAATGCACAGCAAACAGCTGTGCCATGTCTCATGTAGCTGCACCAAGTAATTCCATTCTAGGCTTTCACCTTAAAGAAATAATCATGAACGTGAACAAAGACTTAGCGAACAGCATGTTCATTACACATTGCTACTGATAGCAGTAAGCAAGTAAGTAAGCAAGTAGTAAAAACAATCCAAAACCCCCTGCCTCCAAAAAGGGAAAATAATTCAGTATCCATGCACACTGTGCTTGTAGGTTTTGGGTTTTTTTTGGGGGGCACATTGCCAGCTGAGTTCCTCCAAGGACCTGGGTGGTACTTTTCTGTCCCTGCATCAGCACCACAGCTTAGAGATGCCCACCTGCCAACTTGCCAGCAAGTCTACCCCTCACGTCCCCACATTCACGCCCACCATTTCAGGGGAGGCGACCTCTGTCCCAGTCCTGGGAAAGTGAACCCATGGGAACTGCCCTTCCGCTTGCTCCCTCCCCTCCACTCACACCCCACTGTGGGTGGACCTCTGCTAAACTCAGCTGTGTTGCATGAAATTGCCAATATTCAACTGTTTTTTTATCCAGAAAAACAGCAATTTCGTGAAGTTGAACCTGACAGAAAATTTTCCGTTATTCCTGCCCCAATTCCATCAGACACTCCGTGTTGGGTTGTCAGTCAATCTGATTGACACTAACGTTTGTCCTTTGCTGTGAGGTGTTTGCTTTGCTGATAACTCCTCAGCACACAGCACAGCACAGAAAAAAGTGCTGAACCAAGACCAGATCAGGGAGTCACAGGAAGCAGGTGCAAGAACGGCCAGGAGTGTAGACACAGGGCTGAAAGCGAGGGTGCTGTGCCCACATAGGACAGAAGGATGTGCTGCCTGTGAGATGAGTCTGTGCTGGACCACAGGTGAGGAGTGGTCAGGTGAGGAATGACAGAGGAATTAAGATGCTGGGATGAGGAATTTAGATGTGACAGATTTTTCAACACAGACGAGAAATAAGGGGGAGGGTGTTTCATTACATTTTGGTGTAAAGTTAATGAGACCAGAACAGACTCCAGTTAAGAGAACATGACAAAATTGGGGTATACAGGTTTGAGGGTCTGTGTGAGCCTGGAGAGTGTGGGATCGGAGAAAGGTCGAATGAGTGATAAATCTCAGGAAAATCCACAGGAATTGTTGACTACCTGAAAATTACAGTGGAGGAACAAGGAAGAGAAAAACTAATCCAAGAAAGTGTAATTCTGGTGGAGCCACTGATATAAATGGGAAGTTTGGGGTGGGAACGTTATTTTACAGGAGCTGATAAGCATTCTTGCTAAACCAGATGTGATGTCTGTACGTCAACCTGGCTACCTGCGGATCCCAGTTATTCCATCAAGCCTTCATCTAGGCATCTCAGTGAAGGTAGTTAGTAAATGTGATTAGTATCTATAATCAGCTGACTCTGTCTAAAGATTATCCTAGATAACCTGGGGGGAGACGGGGGCTTATCTAATCAGTTGAAAGGCTTTAAGTGAAGAATTAAAGTTTCCTTATAGAAGAAGAAGAAATCCCACCTGTGGACTTTCCAGTCTGACTTTCCTGAAGGTCCGTCATACAGACTTCAGACCTGCCTAGCCAGCGCCAGCCCTCAAGTAAGACTTCCAATATATCTATGTATCTATGTATCTATATCTGTCTCTCTATATCTATCTATCATCTATATCTGTCTATCTATATCTATCATCTATCTATCTATATCTATATCTCTCTATCATCTATATCTGTCTCTCTATGTCTATCTCTGTCTCTCTATATCTATCTCTCAACCTATAATCTATCTGTATCCATCTATCTATCTGTCTATCTATCTAGTTAGCTAGCTAGCTAGCTATCCTAGTTCTCTCTCTCTGATGGGACCCTGACTGACACACCAGGTTCAATTATTTGGGACAAATTCAGGTCCTTTTCTCTTTCACAGAGAAAACACCACGTTGCTCCCCCTCCCGGCTTCCCTGGTGGTTCTCTGTGTGACTGTCCATGGATCCCCTTCCTATGCCCAAGGCTTCTGACAATCCCCACAGCTGTGAGCTCCTAGTGGAATTCCCTCCATTCCAATCCATGAAAATCATGCTGACGAGGTTGCTCTCGACCTTCATTTGTCACACGTATCATCAGGCAATCGGGGCTCTGATCTCAGGAAACTCGTGATCAGCTTCACAGTGTGTGCTACCAAGGAGGGTTCCGTTCATTTTAGGCAAAGGCTGAATGACATTGCGTTTTGTCTCCATCCCCCATTAGAACACGGGAAGATGGGAAGAGTAACATTTTAATGGCTTGGAAACCATTCCCAACAGAATGATCTGAGAGAAATTTTTCGAGGGTTACATCACTAAATGACCAAACAAAGACACAGTGTCTGGCTGCTGCCCACATGACTCCACCGTGAGCCGTACTTTCATACCCCTGTGGCAGCATCAGACACACCTCTTTTCTAAGTGGTAGAAGGAATATTAGCACAGAAATGAAAACCTCAACCTCAGAGCTCGGAAGCCAGCAAAGAAGCTTAAAAATGGAGTAAACCCTATTTCTGTGGTTTGTTCTTAATAATAATAATAGCTGAAACAGTTTGGGCGTTATGCACGTAACACACATTACCTCATATGACCCTCCTAAGAGCCCAGCAGGACGAGCCTTATTATTATATGTCCTGGTTTTACACAGGGGGACACTGGAGGCTGAAAGAGACTTTGAGCAGCTATGGAAGGGAGATGTGGGGACGTGTCCCAGGTGCATGTCACTCTAAATTCCCTTCTCTCAGCTGTCTATCCTGATTAAGCAAAACTGCATTAATTAAAGGCTGAAGTACAGAAAGTAGCCCATCAGCCAAGTACTGTCACATTTCTCCACGAATGATATGTATATCTTGGATTTTTAAATTGTAACCTTAAAGTTTTTTAAAAGCCCTTTTAGGTAAAGAGAAGTGATTTGAATGAAATATAATTTGGTTGTCTTTAAAGGTATTTACAAGGGTTTTGTTTCTTTAATGGGTTACGTATTCTGCAGAGCTGTCTCCGGCTGACCGGACTTAGCAATGAAGTCCCCATTTCCACTGAAGGAACCGGAGCTGACTGAGAGAAAGCTCATCTTTGGAGCCAGATTTGAGATTTGTTCTCCTGTCTTCTCCTTGGCTACCTTGTGAATAAGCCCTGTCTTTTCTGTAAACCTCGGATACCTCAGCATTTTGACTTGCTGTGTTCCTGACAAAGGGAACCTGGCTCAGATAAATCACCCAGCAAAGAAAAATCCAAGATAGCAGTCAGATTGTTACCACAGTTGTCTACGCTATGTGGCTGACAGGGTCTTGGTGCCCCGGCCGGGTGTCAGGTCTGAGCCTCTGAGGTGGGAGAGCCGAGTTCAGGACATTGGACCACCAGAGAGCTCATGGCCCCACGTAATATCAATCAGCGAGAGCTCTCCCAGAGGTCTCCATCTCAACGCTAAGACCCAGCTTCACTCAATGACCAGCAAGCTCCAGTGCTGGACACCCCAGGCTAAACAACTAGCAAGACAGAAACACAACCCCACCCATTAGCAGAGAGGCTGCCTAAAATCATACTAAGTTCACACACAACCCAAAACACACCACCGGATGCAGTTCTGCCCACCAGAAACACAAGATCCAGTCTCATCCACCAGAACACAGGCAGCAGTCCTCTCCACCAGGAAGCCTACGCAACCCACTGAACCAACCTCACCCACTGGGAGCAGACACCAAAAACAATGGGAATTATGTACCTGCAGCCTGCAAAAAGAAGACCCCAAACACAGTAAGTTAAGCAAAATCAGAAGACAGAGAAATATGCAGCAGATGAAGGACCAAAGTAAAAACCCACCAGACCAAACAAATGAAGAGGAAATAGGCAGTCTACCTGAAAAAGAATTCAGAGTAATGATAGTAAAGATGATCCAAAATGTTGGACATAAAATAGAGAAAACACAAGAAAGTTTTAACAAGGACCTAGAAGAACTAAAGACCAAACAAACAATGATGAACAACACAATAAATGAAATTTTAAAATATCTAGAAGGAATCAATAGCAGAATAACTGAGGCAGGAAAATGGATAAGTGACTTGGAAGATAAAAGAGTGGAAATAACTACCACAGAGCAGAATAAAGAAAAAAGAATGAAAAGAATTGAGAATAGTCTCAGAGACCTCTGGGACAACATTAAATGCACCAACATTTGAATTATAGGGGTCCCAGAAGAAGAAGAGAAAAATAAAAAGCGGACTAAGAAAATATTTGAAAAGATTATAGTTGAAAACTTTCCTAATATGGAAAAGGAGTCAGTCAAGTCCAGGAAGCACAGAGAGTCCCATGCAGGATAAATCCAAGGAGAAAAATGCCAAGACACATATCAATCAAACTACCAAAACTAAATACAAAGAAAAGATATTAAAAGCAGCAAGGGAAAAGCAACAAAGGAATCCCCATAAGTTTAACAGCTGATCTTTCAGCAGAAACTCTGCAAGACAGAAGGGAGTGGCAGGACACATTTAAAGTGATGAAAGGGAAAAACCTACAACCAAGATTACTCTACCCAACAAGGATCTCATTCAGATTTGACAGAGAAATTAAAACCTTTACAGACAAACAAAAGCTAAGAGAATTCAGCATGACCAAACCAGCTTTACAACAAATGCTAAAGGAACTTCTCTAGGCAGGAAACACAAGAGAAGGAAAAGACCTACAATAACAAACCCAAACAATTAAGAAAATGATAATAGGAACATATATATCAATAATTACTTTAAATGTAAATGGATTAAATGCTCCAACTAAAAGACATAGACTGGCTGAATGGACACAAAAACAAGACCTATATATATGCTGTCTACAAGAGACCCACTTCTGACCTAGGGACACATACAGACGGAAAGTGATGGGATGGAAAAAGATATTCCATGCAAATGGAAATCAAAAGAAAGCTGGAGTAGCAATTCTCATACCAAACAAAATAGACTAAAATAAAGACTATTACAAGAGACAAAGAAGGACACTACATAATGATCAAGGGATCAATACAAGAAGAAGATATAACAACTGTAAATATTTATGCACCCACCATAGGAGCACCTCAATACATAAGGCAAATGCTAACAGCTATAAAAGAGGAAATCGACAGTAACACAATCATAGTAGGGGACTTAACACCCCACTTTCACCACTGGACAGATCATCTAAAATGAAAATAAATAAGGAAACACAAGCTTTAAATGATACATTAAACAAGATGGACTTAATTGATGTTTTAGGACATTCCATCCAAAAACAATAGAATACACTTTCTTCTCAAGTGCTCATGGAACATTCTCCAGGATAGACCAAATCGTGGGTCACAAATTAAGCCTTGGTAAATTTAAGAAAATTGAAATTGTATCAAGTATCTTTTCCGACCACAATACTATGAGACTAGATATCAATTACAGGAAAAAATCTGTAAAAAATACAAACACATGGAGGCTGAACAATACACTATTAAATAACCAAGAGATCACTGAAGAAATCAAAGAGGAAATTTAAAATATCTAGAAACAAATGACAATGAAATCATGACGACCCAAAACTGATGGGATTCAGCAAAAGCAATTCTAAGAGGGAGGTTTATAGCAATACAATCCTGCCTCAAGAAACAAGAAACATCTCAAATAAACAACCTAACCTTACACCTAAAGCAATTAGAGAAAGAGGAACAAAAAAAACCCAGGGTTAGCAGAAGGAAAGAAATCATAAATATCAGATCAGAAATAAATGAAAAAGAAATGAAAGAAACAAGAGCAATGATCAATAAAACTAAAAGCTGGTTCTTTGAGAAGATAAAAAAAATGATAAACCACTTGCCAGACTCATCAAGAAAAAAAGACAGAAGACTCAAATCAACAGAATTAGAAATGAAAGAGGAGAAGTAACAACTGACACTGCACAAATACAAAGGATCATGAGAGATTACTACAAGCAACTATATGTGAATAAAACGGACAACCTGGAAGAAATGAATAAATTCTTAGAAAGCACAACCTTCTGAGACTGAACCAGGAAGAAATAGAAAATATAAACAGACAAACCGTAAGCACTGTAATTGAAACTGTGATTAAAAATCTTCCAACAAACAAAACCCCAGGACCAGATGGCTTCACAGGCGAATTCTATCAAACATTTAGAGAAGAGCTAACACCTATCCTTCTCAAACTCTTCCAAAATATAGCAGAGGGAGGAACACTCACAAACACATTCTATGAGGCCACCATCACCCTGATACCAAAACCAGACAAAGATGTCACAAAGAAAGAAAACTACAGGCCAGTATCACTGATGAACATAGATGCAAAAATCCTCAACAAAATACTAACAAACAGAATCCAGCAGCACATTAAAAGGATCATACACCATGATCAAGTGGGGTTTATCTCAGGAATGCAAGGATTCTTCAATATACGCAAATCAATCAATGTGATACACCACATTAACAAATTGAAGGAGAAAAACCATATGATCATCTCAGTAGATGCAGAAAAAGCTTCCAACAAAATTCAACACCCATTTGTGATAAAAACTCTCCAGAAAGTAGGCATAGAGGGAACTTACCTCAACATAATAACGGCCGTATATGACAAACTCACAGCCAACATCGTTCTCAATGGTGAAAAACTGAAACCATTTCCACTAAGATCGGGAACAAGATAAGGTTGCCTGCTCTCACCACTATTATTCAACATAGTTTTGGAAGTTTTAGCCACAGCAATCAGAGATGAAAAAGAAATAAAAGGAATCCACATCAGAAAAGATGTAAAACTGTCACTGTTTGCAGATGACCTGATACTATACATAGAGATACCTAAAGATGCTACCAGAAAACTACTAGAGCTAATCAGTGAATTTGGTAAAGTAGCAGGATATAAAATTAATGTGCAGAAATCTCTTGCATTCCTATACACTAATGATGAAAAATCTGAAAGAGAAATTAAGGAAACACTCCCATTTACCACTGCAACAAAAAAAATAAAATACCTAGGAATAAACCTACCTAAGGAGAAAAAAGACCTGTATGCAGAAAACTATAAGACACTGAAGAAAGAAATTAAAGATGATACAAACAGATGGAGAGATATACCATGTTCTTAGATTGGAAGAATCAACATTATGAAAATGACTATACTACCCAAAGCAATCTGCAGATTCAATTCAATCCCTATTAAACTACCAATGGCATTTTTCACAGAACTAGAACAAAAATTTCACAATTTGTATGGAAACACAAAAGACCCCAAATAGCCAAAGCAATCTTGAGAAAGAAAAATGGAGCTGGAGGAATCAGGCTCCCTGACTTCAGACTATACTACAAAGCTACAGTAATCAAGACAGTATGGTACTGGCACAAAAACAGAAATATAGATCAATGGAACAGGGTAGAAAGCCCAGAGTTAAACCCATGAAACTATGGTCACCTTATCTTTGATAAAGGAGGCAAGAATATGCAATGGAGAAAAGACAGCCTCTTCAATATGTGGTGCTAGTAAACTGGACTGCTACATGTAAAAGAATGAAATTAGAACACTCCCTAACACCATACACAGCAATAAACTCAAAATGGATTAGAGATGTAAATGTAAGGCCAGACACTATAAAGCTCATAGAGGAAAACATAGGCAGAACACTCTATAACATAAACCACAGCGAGATCCTTTTTGACCCATCTCCTAGAGAAATGGAAATAAAAACAAAAATAAACAAATGGGCCCTAATGAAACTTAAAAGCTTTTGCACAGCAAAGGAAACCATAAACAAGATGAAAAGACAACCCTCTGAATGGGAGAAAATATTTGCAAACAAAGAAACTGACAAAGGATTAATCTCCAAAATATACAAGCAGCTCATGCAGCTCAACATGAAAAAAACAAACAACCCAATCCAAAAATGGGCAAAGACCTAAATAGACATTTCTCCAAAGAACATATACGGATGGCCAACAAACACATGAAAGGATGCTCTACATCACTAATCATTAGAGAAATGCAAATCAAAACTACAGTGAGGTATCACCTCACACCTGTCAGAATGGCCATCATCAAAAAATCTACAAGCAATAAGTGCTGAAGAGGGTGTGGAGAAAAGGAACCCTCTTGCACTGTTGGTGGGAAAGTAAATTGGTCCTGCCACTATGGAGAACAGTATGGAGGTTCCTTAAAAAACTAAAAATAGAACTACCATATGACCCAGCAATCCCAGTATTGGGCATATACCCTGAGAAATCCATAGTTCAAAAAGAGTCATGTACCACAATGTACACTGCAGCTCTTATTTACAATAGCCAGGACATGGAAGCAACCTAAGTGTCCATCGACAGATGAATGGATAAAGAAGATGTGGCACATGTATACAATGGAATATTACTCTGCCATAAAAAGAAATGAAATTGAGTTATTTCTAGTGAGGTGGATGGACCTAGAGACTGTCATACAGAGTGAAGTAAGTCAGAAAGAGAAAAACAAATACCGTATGCTAACACATATATATGGAATCTAAAAAAAAAAAAAGGTTCTGAAGAACCTAGGGGCAGGACAGGAATAAAGATGCAGTCATAGATAATTGACTTGAGGACATGGGGAGGAGGAAGGGTAAGCTGAGACGAAGTGAGAGAGTGCCATGAACATATATCCACTACCAAATGTAAAATCGATAGCTAGTGGGAAGCAGCCGCATAGCACAGGGAGATCAGCTAGGTGCTTTGTGACCACCTTGAGGGGTGGGATAGGGAGGGTGGGAGGGAGGGAGATGCAAGAGGGAGGAGGTATGGGGATATATGTATATGCATAGCTGATTCTCTTTGTTATACATCAGCAACTAACACAACAATGTAAAGCAATTATACCTTAATAAAGATTTAAAAGAAAAAGAAAGAAAGAAAGAAAGCTTGTCTTTGGCCCCATCTGCTTCCACCCCTTCCTCCTGGCCTGCCACCTGGAGTGTCCCTCCTGCCCATCCTCAGGGTGTGGGGAGGGTGAAACAATTAACAACAAGGTGGCTGATGGGGGCTCCTAATGGACCCCACCCTCTGGGTGCAGGAGTGCTGGACCACAGACACCTGGCAAATGTCCCTAACCCTCCAGGGACCTGGCAGTGAAGTCACTGCTTGAGACACACAAATACACAAGCCCCTTCTGGAATAATCTGTGGCTTCAGCCAATTTCACATCTTTCACTCATGTCTTTTACAACACAATTTTGCATCTCGTTCTGGATGGCTCCGTTAGATTCACTTCTCCTCACATACTCTACACCCAGTTACACCAAATGTATTGCTGTTCCCTGACACTGCAATGCTGCTTCACGCCCACGTGCCTTTGCTGTCCCCTCTGCCAAGACTAGCTGTCCCTCTTCACCTCTTGCTCCTCCCTCAGGTCTCTGGGAAATGGCCGACCCAGTCGATTCTGGCAAGAACGTATTGTCCACTAGTAGGGAGTGGGAGAAAGGTTCAAAGTACCCACGGTGACTTCATAACATATTTATTATTAATTTCCAAATTATGTGGGTCTGACGGGCAATGTGGGATATTTTGTCCCATGCTGGAGGAGAAAGTGGATTTAGACCCATGCATCATGGAACCCAGGGTCTTCGAGGTCAGGCACCAACACTAGAGAGATGGAGGTCTGGCCCCAGGGGGCCCGGGATGCATGAGCTTCTGCACTGCGAACTCAAGCTCACACAACCTGCCACCTGCACCTGCACTTGCCCCTCTGCCTCAGTCCCCATCGCATCTGGGGTACCTGGGAACCACTGCCACGCACACATGCTCAAATTGCACGGAGCCTCAGCCTCAATCTCACGTTTAGACACAAACAGTCGTCCTAGAAACTCTTCATCCCAACAGCCACACCTTGCCAACGGGGTTGGAGAAACCAGGCCAGCCGGGACTTGGAACCCACGTCACCACGCTCACTGTCACTGGTGCTGAACTCCGTGCTGTGCTTTGTTGGTCCATTTTAAATGAGGAAGCAAGAGGGAAAAGAGAAGAACCCACGGGCTGGAGTTTATAGTGTCTCTGAGAGCATGGCAACCGAGGTGATATTTGTCTTTTCTTGTTATACGATGCAACTGATGGGGGCATATGTGATATAATTTAAGAGGGAACCCAAAAATTGGTGGTGGGGGAGGTTTAAGGCAGAATCTGCTCCCCCCCCTCATACCTGCTGAGTCTGAACACACCAAGGACAATGGCTGGACCATAAATAAAAATAGAACTCGGACCCACGACGTGTGAGATGAATATTCAAAGTGTTCGGAAACTTTCAGAGCAATGATGTTATATCTCTTCTAATTATAGCCATTGAAACCTAACTTTATGTCTATTGAATCTAATAATAAAGATTTGGGGTTTATTGTTTGTATGTCTTTTTTATTTCTTTTTTCATAAATTCATTTCTATTGTATTTATGAAAATGTTGGCCTGCAATGGACCAAAAAAATGAAAAGAAAATTAAAACTGATCTTCACAACAGAGAAATTGAGACTCACTGTTTTATCCTGCTCTATTCCCCTTCAGCAGTGAATAAATAAACAAATGTTAATTGAATGTGAGAATAAATCATTATTTATTCAATCCACATGAGGTCAGTGTGATTTTGAGAGGTGAAGATTCCTATTCCAAGTTTCCCAAGAGAACCCAAGCCCTCTGTGCTATAGGTTTTTGTGCCATAAGAACGATGCTCTTAAGAGCTAGAAAGTGTGTCACATTAAAACCTAAACCAAAAGCAAATTGGCCTGCACACGATAGCAGTAAATAGCAGTAAATTACTTACTGAACAAGTGAGATTTGAATGATATTTCTGGGAATAAAATAGTAACAGGAATACAGAGAAATCAAAGGTATTAGTATTTTGTTAGGTATTAGGCCATTTGTAATTCAAAACAACTGTTTTAAAGGACAGCATCTAGTTTTCATATACTAGAATCTACCGGGGCCACTCTCCATGGATCTGGGAAACATTTCCTCAGGATCCATCTTATTCAAAGGGTTGGTTTGGCAAGTAAATACGTCTAGAAACAGCCTTGGAAAGTCCTATTCCTGCACCTGCCAAAGTGCACACTTTTATCAATCTCGGGTCAAATTTCAGAAGTTGCTTCATTGTTATTCCCATAGCCAACAAAACATTGACAAAAATAATCATGATAATTAGCATTATTGTGAGAAATACTCTGCCCCAAACCAACACTGTCCAAGTATCCTACTGGATAAAAGTACAATAGACCCTTGTTCGTGTGCCCTGATACACCTGTTCAGTCACGAAGAAAACAACACTCGTGACCCTAAACCAATGGTTCTTGACCATTCATCCACTTTGGCACATGTGACTGATGGGGCTTCCTTATGGGACACAGTCCCTTGGGCAATATGACATTAACCACATTCCAAAGATGGCAGCCGTAACTCAAGAACATGTAACAGGATGCAGGTCCATGATGGGATGCTGTGAAAGGGCTAAATATTAGTACATCACCTGCAGACTTTGTTACATCACCAGTAACAAACTTTGACACCCCTCACAGATGGGGTACAGCCCACCAGCATGTCACAACTCTGGGGTGGAAACCTTATCTACAATCACGGTGGCATATTTCATCAGGCCTTGGGAGTGACCAGAGCAATGGAGCCATAGTCACCCAAGCATTCATTTCGTAAACACATATTCCATTGAATGTTGGGCTCTGAGCAAGCTATTAGAACAACAGAAGTTGGATAAACCTAGGAACTCTGTCCTCGAGAAGCTCATAGCCAGTGGGAAAGCCTGCTAAGGATTCCATTGATACCTGTCAGTGTAGAAGTGATGAAGGATGAAGATGCAGGATGCAGAGGTCTTTGGAGACAAGCATCTCGGCTGTGATGTTTGGCACTTGGAAGCAGAATGTGATTGGAAAGTCTGGCCATGCCACACATGATCATTTTCTTAGTTTCATTTTAATTATATATGTACCCTTCAACCCCTAAAGCACAGAGAATCTAATTAAGGTATTTAAAGGATATCTGGGATTTGTTTAATCCAGCATGATAAGACACGCAGATATGGAAATGACTGCCACGAGGGAAGGAGTTTGTACTCACAGTTCCCTAGAAGCAGGAAGAGCATCCGGAGAAGCACCAGGGTTAGGCAGGAGGTGGGGGGGGCGGTGGGGAAAGACGGGCGAGAGCCTTGATGGTGGCTGCTCCTTGATGGTGAAGGAGCAGACAAAACAGGGCCAGCAGGTTTAGAGCTAGCTAGTTTGAATCATTTCATTGTCCGGCCCGTGGGCCTGGGATGAATAGGGCAGGTGCGTAGAGGCCCAGCCCAGCGTGTGAGAGCCCAGCAAAGAAGGTGTTCTGGATGGGTTGGCTGGCATATGGGAAATGCGTTGGGAGACAAGTCCTTTGCTACCTCTAGGAACTGGCCGCCCTGAGAGAGGCAGGGCCTCCAGGTTCAGCAAGGCCCCAGGTGTCAAAGCATCAGAAATACAGGAAACAAAAAGACATCACGAACATCAGAGGCAGGTGCTCCTCAGCACCGTGTCACTCTTACTCCCCCGCCCGCCTGAATCACAGGAACCTGCAAGTTGGAAAACTCACAAAAGCCTTTTGCCACCTTGGAGCACACACATGTGCACAGTGTCCTAAATATCGGATCCCATCAGACACTGTGAGGCCCTAGATATGAGACCAGAGAATGTATTCTTTCAGCTAAGCTCGGTAGGAACTAAAGGGTAAACTTGGAAAGCTAACGCCCCCAAGCATCAACCTTGAAAATGTTGAGGGTATTTGGGAAGGAGCTTCATTTCCCGGCAGTAGATTCCCAAACCTCATTCCCGACTAACTCCCCCTCTTCGTTGACAGATCAGCACCACCCATCTGCCTTGTCAAAGGCCACATGGGCCCTCCACTCTGCTAGAAACTTTCTGTATACTCTGGCATCCAATCCTCACAACCCCTCAGGAGGGAGGAATTATTATGCTTACTTACAGAGGAGGAAGATGAGAGTAAAAGGCTTCAATAACATACCCGAAGTCACACCGCTGGCAGTTAGTGCAGCCAGCTTGTCCCGACCGTCTGACTTCAAATGTCCTCCTGCCCAGCCTCTCACCACCATCCCAGGAGGACACCTCTGAGCAAGCCGGGGCGATTTTCCCCGGGCGCCTTCCCGGTCCCTTGTGATGCCTCGTGGTCTCCGAAATGGACAGGAGGACTGAAATCTGTCCCATTGGGGGCTCAGCCGGCTCAGCCCACAGGGCACCCCTGTTCTGTCTGAGCCATTTTCCTGCAGGGTCATTGAGAGAGTTCATCTCGGGCTGACAGTAAAGGAGCATTTACTTGGCATGTCCCAGGCAATGGGCTCTAAGCAATTATAATGAGCTCGTCTTTACAAGAATGCTGGAAGATCTAACCTCTGAGCAGCCACCCTTCTTCCGCTCACACCCTCTACCTACAATCAAGCCTTGCTCCTTGACAATTTCAGCCCCACTCCTATTTGAGGAAGGATGTTAATAGTTATTTAAGTTATTTATGTGCGCACATACCCGTGGGGGAGGAAAAAGAATTTCCCCTCTACCCTTCTAGGTTCTCGGCTGAGAGCCTCCTGTAATAAAAGACAGAGTGACTGGAGAAAACGAACAGAAGTTTACCAATACGTATACCTCCTTTGTACACAGAAGATACCTAGGAAAACTGAATAACTCCCAGAAATGTCCCAAACCATCACCTTAAATGCCATCTGTCGCTAAAGACAAAAGAAGATATTGGGGGTGGGGTGTGGCCAGTTACAAGTGACCAAGAAAGCATAGTGAACAAGGGTGAGGATATCATGCAGGTTTAAGACTTGCCTTCTCTACTGATAAGAGTTTCTAGAGATTTTGTCATCCTTTTCTTCCTGGTCCAGAGGGGAGATACCCTTACAGGAGGAGATTTCCTTTACAAAGGTAAAAGTCTCCTTTAGAAGGGTAACTTCTACTCGGTTTTCATACATAGTCCTATGTCCACTGTTTCCTAAAAATAATCTTCTTAAGATAATCCATACACCAAAAAGGCGTAGTATTTTGGGGTGCATCTTCAGCTCTCCTTCCCACACCGTCTCCTTAGTGCTCACCTCGGCTCCATGGAGATGGCCCAGATGAGAGTGGCTAAGATGCCTGCCTGGGGTCACGTGGCCCATAAGGGTTGCATGCTGGATTCTCACCCAGAAGGATCGGGTTAGAAAAACCCAATCTCTCTGTGCACAATATCCTAGGCTTTGGCAGAAGGCAAACTCAGCTGCCTGGAGCCCCACCACCGGTCCTTCTCGACTTCTGCTTCCAGTTGCCCCATGGGTCCCAGACAGGCTGTGGAGAGACCCCAGCCGGCTTTCTCACCCACGCTTCTGGAGCAAGCCAACAGCCCTTCGCAGAGTCCCAGAGGTAGAGCCTCTTCCCTCAGCATTCCTGCCTTCACACCTGCTTAAGGGAGGATTCTATCAACTTCCAGACGAGGAAGGTACCGGTGTCACCAGTGTTTGTGCTGGAAACAGTGTCCTGGAAGCCTGGGTGGGGACCAGGGAGAAGGGAGCGGCCGAGGTCGATGGGGAGAGAGGTGAACGAGCCAGTAACGTGATGCCCCCTCAAAATGTTCCTCCTGAAATAGCAGTTTAGTATGGAGGGGAAGAAAACGTGACTTGATGTAGATAAAATTTCTGACTTGCTCACCCTGCAGAGCGTGGAGCCCCTCTCCTGTGCAGCCTCTCGCCCGAAGCTGGCATGTGCCTTCCACCCTCTTACATGCTCCTGCCTACGTCCCAGAGGAAGCAGATGCTTGTGTGGGTTTGGGATCGTGATTAGGGGAGGCCCGCCCCGGAGGGCAGACGGGAGACGCTTTCCCAGGCTGGCCACGACCTGGCATCAAGGGCGATGGCCCACTCGGTGCCCAGAGTTTGAGATCGTGATTAGGGGAGGCCCGCCCCGGAGGGCAGACGGGAGACGCTTTCCCAGACTGGCCACGACCTGGCATCAAGGGCGATGGCCCACTCGGTGCCCAGACGGCCCTCAGAGCGGCAGCGGGGAACGCCGGGTCTCAGGAGCATCCATCTGGGGGGGGGGTGGGGAGGGTAGAACTGGCTGCAGCTCCCGTCTCCAGTGGGTCAAACATTCTCCTGATGGGATTCAGTATCCCAGTCACCATCCCCCGCGGAGCTGGGGTTTGGCGGCCGCCCGAGTTGGTAACCGTCACCCTGGGGAGCGACTCCGCAGAGATGGTCAGTTCGTGTTTCCTGGTGAGTCCACTGAAGCCAAAAATGGCCCTTTTCCAATTGCCATGGGCTCCTTCCTGTGTCCTTGTCCCCAGGCACGTCCACACTCGAACCAGGATCTCCAAGCCGGCAGACGTCTAGAGGGGCAGGAAGCACAGACTCCCAGGGGTGCCTGGAAGATACCATGAAAGGGTTAATCCTGCCTCCCCCTCACTTCCTTCCCAGACGTGCACGTTCTCACCCTATAGACCAGCCATCGATGAGCACATGCATCGGTCTTGTGTGAAAGCACCCCGTTCAGTCAGGGCCCTGTCCCTCAGCTGAACTTGTCACAGGCCATTCCACGGTCCCATCAGGCTGGACGCTTCTGGGTGGAGGGTCCAAGGTAAGATCATGGATCGTGGCTATTGCAAACTGTGGCCTTTCTTTTGCTGTGAAACGGGTGCGTTGGTGTATTCGTTCCGCAGAGATGCCCTAACAAAGTAAACGGGATGGTTTCAAACAACAGAATTTTATTCACTCCCCGTTCTGGAGGTGAAAAGTCCGAAACACAGATACCAACAAGGCTGATTCTTTCGGGAGGTTCTGGGGGAGAATCTGCTTCTAGCTGCTCTCCCAGCTCCTGGCGGCTGCCAGCAATCTTGGGGCTCCCAGGCGTGGGTACATATCCCCGCGGTCTCTGTCATCGTCCTCATGTGGCATCTCCCCACACTCCGCGACTGTGTCTGAGCCTCTTCTCTTCTTACAAAGACACTTGTCATATTGGACTAAGGCCCACCCTGCTCTAGAATGACCTTTTCGCTTGATTATGTCTGCAAAGATCCTTTTCCAAATAAGGTCACATTCAGATGCTGGGGTTAGACCTTCAACGTATGTTTCAGGGGGACACAATTCCACCTGCGGCGCTGGGCACAGGATGTCCTGTCAAACTGTAGACAGAGATGCTCTGTAGGTCTTGTATTGGGGGTGCTGGTGGAGACACGGGGACGGGGGTCAGACTCACATTCACTGTAGCGACACATTGATTATCCCTCCCGGGTAGGAGGTGTCCATGTCTTCGACCCTTTATACTTAATACCTCCTGATCAATATTTGAAATATATGTTGACTTGATCAACTGTGTACTAATAATCATTATAAGGCTTATTTCTTCAAACCAGAAGAAATTTTCTTTCTAAACATTTATGTTTATCAAAAATGTTTAAATTTCGATTATAGACATTCCAAATGTTAAAGAAGAGCTTGCAATGTCTGTTGGTTTTTTCATAGGTAATGTTGAGTATCAGATCATTTGTGTATTTATAGTCCATGGTTACATTTTTAAAGTGATGAAACAATTTTAATCTAAAATGTCTATGTTCGCGTATTGATATGAGCAACATCCTGGGCAACTGTTGAAACTTTTATGAAAACCTGCAGATGTCAGCTTAACAGTGCATGAGGGAGAGACACAGTTTTTCAAGTTCATCTTGGGGGTAAATAGCTGTGAGGCCCCCTGTCCTGGGGGGGCCAGGAGACGGCGGGGGAGGGGAGGCAGAGTCTAGCTGCCTTCCCCCCCCGCTCCTTCCGGGTCTCCTGGTGGGGCTGGGGACTCAGAGAGGGTGGGGCGATGGGGTGATGGTGCCTGTCTCTCAGGCTGGGTGCGGAGGTGGCTGTGAGGAACGGACCTCCACCCTTTGATCCCCCAAAGGCGCACGGGCAGAGAAGAGACTTCTGGAGTTTCTGAAAGCAGCAGGCAGGCCAACAGGAAGCTGCCTCCTTCCAACAGGCACTTGCAACCTACCCATCCCCCTTTCACACCCTCCCACCACCCCCCAGGCTCAGCTCATCCTTCCTCTCAGGTGCCCCAAGGGTTTCAGTGACCCGCACACCCGCAAAAGGACGCCTACACCCCTTTGTTGAAATTCAAGGTCACTGCAGGCAGGCTGCTCACCTCCCATCAGTCACACTGTTGGCCGGCCAGCCTCCCCAGCCCCAGCCCCCCCGCATCTCCTGCCCCCCAACCCACCCCGCCCCCTGCAGCGGGGAACACCCTCCCTGGGCCACGTGCTCCCCACGGGGCCCAATTCAAGCACCCTCTATTCCCGGAAGTTGTCTGGACCCCTGGAGAACTAGAGTTCAGAGTCAGGACACACAGACTCTTAAAAGTGCCAGCCCTGAAGGCGCGGGGAAGGTGGCGACTGTCACTCGAGGGGAGGCCAGGGGGAGGGGGGAGGCGCCCAAGAGGCACCTGGCACTCGGTGCGGAGAGGGGGGTTAGGTCTTCTCCTTTAAACCTTAAAAACCCCATTGCTCCAACCAGCATCAGCTTTCACATCTTCCCCGACGTCCGGCAAACGTTTCCTGAGAGCACATAGAGCTGCAGAACCGCAGAGATGGATACGGCGCAGCCTCTGTCCTAAAGAGCCCGTGCAGAATAAGGGAGATAGATCACCAGACACGGTCTCTCCTGTCTGTACCCACTGCTCTTGGGGCAAAGGTGAGTGACAGAGAGCCCCGTGGCCACCTCTTCCCCTGCCAAAGTGACTTCTGGGCGGAGGTGACAGAAGTCAGGGAGTGACTCTGCATTTGAACTTCAGGGCAGCCTGGATCCCCGTGCCCCCGGCCATCATCAGGACAGGAGCCGTGTCCTGTCCAGCATTTTGATGTTTATTGACAGCCGACTGGTGAAACACACCCAGGAAGGTACGTGGATGGGGTGAAGGAGCAGAGAGCATGGCTGGGGGCTTCTCTGTAACCAAAACACAAAGAATGTCCATCGGTTCCTCGGATGGGGAAACTGAAACTATCCTTCTTAAGTGACCCAATATTAAGTTGAATGGGATGAAGCTTTGATTTTAAATAAACAACTTGAGAGTAAATACACCAAATCAGTCAAGACTGTGGGATTATTTTATGGTTGCTTCCTTACTTTTCTTTCAAATTTAAACATAGTGTTTAATGGAATATTTTTTAAGAGAAATAATGGAGGCTACATAGGAACAGGAGGACTATTTCTACTACAAAGGAAGTGATGAAGGTGATCACTAGGTGACCCACGCTCCGGTCCATCCCCACATGCTGCGGCTCCTGACACCCCCAACCCCTGCCCCTCCATCACCAGACGGGACCCCTGGAACCCTCCTGGGCTCTCAGCCCCCATCAGCCAGGTGGCACCCCAGAGGGCTTGTCCCCGTGCATGACTCAGAGTCTCTGCCAGGCCAGTCCAGCCCCTGGGGAAACCTGCCTCTTCAAGAATGATTCTCCAGTACCCCATGAGGTGCTGGTAACTCTCCTCATCCCTCCCAGACCCTCCCGGTCCTCCTGCAGCCTGCAAGCTCTCTCCCTCCCTCCTTCTCACCTGAAGGCAGCATCCCCTTTCCCTTAACCTCTGGAGTTACCTGCACTCAGGCTGGGGGGCTCACCCTGCTCAGTGGAGAGTCACCCACCCAGACACAGCTCTGTGTCCTTCTAGCCCACTTCCTGCCCGAACCTGGGTGTGCAGGTCACAGCTGTGCCATCCCCAAGACTAAGGTCCACAGAGGGAGCTGGGAGGCACCCCTGCTTTCTCCCAGCCTGCGGACAGGTCATAAAGGTAACGCCCCACCTGCTCCCTGTTAATAGTTCTCTAATTTATTAATCCCTGTAGGGAGAGAGGGAGGGCTGGCTTCCCCAGAGCTTGGCCGCGTCCACCCACAGGCCTGCATCTCCGCCCGCTGAATAACACACACCCGTCTCAGCCCTTGGACCCTGCTGTGACCTCTGTTCCTCCACCTTGGAAACCCAGTCCCAAAACTGCCCACCTCTCACTACTTCCTGCCTAGCTCAGAGGATCTGCCTTCCCCGCATCTCTCCGCCGCGTCTCCATCCTCCCGGGCTCTGCTTCTCCCATCGTTTGCTGTCTTGACCTGCATCCTCTCCAGAATCTTGGACTCCCTCAAACACACACCCAAGCCCCACCCTTCCGGATGTGTGGACAAGGGTGCCACCCCTGCCCTCAGCCGCGTCCCCGCCCATGTGAGCACGTCCCCCGCACTGGACTCTGGTTGATTCTCAGCCCTCCCTGTGCTGGACCGCAGTCTCTTACTGTCGGGGGGCGGGGGGGGGGGGGTGGTCAGCCCCCTCTCAGTTCCCACGACAGCATCTACCAGACTTGGCCACAGTTTTCAAACGTGCCCTTCCTCCACCTTCTTCCCTCCCTGCTGAGGACTCCGCTCCAACTTAACAAGACAGTAGAGGCCACTTCTGCAAAGCCCTGGACCCTCTCCCTCTCCCTCCACCCTCCCCTCCTTCCATTTCAGAGACACAGGATGCCTCCCCCTGTTCAGTTGGGACCCACAACCCTGCTTCCCAGACCCTGGCTCCCTTCCCCTTTTCTTTGCTTTTCACCTTCATCCTTACCCTCCTCCTGCCTACTGTCTGTTCCATTCTCTTTAACAAACAACCAAAACAATCCTCTGGCTCCAATTTCCCCATCTGCCCTGTATGCCCCCTTCCCTTCCCACCAAGCATCCAGAAAGAACTGGATTTGGGACTGTCTTCACTCCCGCCCACATTCAGAAGCCCCCTGGGCTCAGGGTCGTGGCCTCCTGCAGCTCTGAGACCGCTGTCAGAAATCACCTGGGCCACCACACCCAAACCCACCACAGCTCAGAACTTGTCCTGCTCAAACCCCCACACTGGGCTTTAATCGACAGTTTGCCCCTTCTACAACAGAGACAGTCTGCTTTATTCACCATCCTATTGGGGGGCCACTCACAGTGCCTGAAATATCTGTCAAATGAATGCAGGAATCAATGGACATGTGCCACGGCCTTGTTCTTGAAACCCTTTCCTCCCTCAGTTTCTCTAATACTATTCCCTTCTGGATTTTCTCTGTTGTTTCTCCCCAGGTCCCTTCAGGGGATCCTCTCATGTCTGCTCAGAGTCCTGTCCACAGCCTCCTGTCCCACCTCTCTGCTGGCAGATGTCGGCACAGTGGCCACGAACAGACCTTTCAGAGCCAGACAGAGCTGGGCTCAGATCTCCTCTCCCAAATGGACTGGCAGGGATGACTCAGCCAGTTACTAAGCAACGCTGAGACTGTCTCTTTCTCGGAAAAATGGAGATATGGCTGCCCATCACGTAAGACGGTGGTAAGAAAATGAAGTAATGATAAAAAGTACAGTGCCAAGCTACTGTGGTGTCTAAATAAATGGTGATGAAGAAGATGATGGTGATGGCAGAGCAGTGTCCCCGGATGAGCTCAAGCCCTCCCAACATTTAGCCACTCCTGTGGCTTGATAGCTCCCAAATATTTGTCTTTAGCACAGACCTCACCTCTGAGCTCCAGACCTGTATCCAAAGTTTACACTACTATACATAAAAGAGATAAACAACAAGGACCTACTGTATAGCACAGGGAACTACATTCAATATCTTGTAATGACCTATAATGGAACAGAATCTGAAAAAGAATATATATATGTATAACTGAATCACTTTGCTGTACATGTGAATCATTCTAAATCAACTATACTTCAATAAAAATTTTTTTCATTACAAAAATAGAACCCCTCACTTTCCTCCTCAAAATTTGCTCTTCCTCCTATGTTGCCATTCTTAGTGAATTATGCTATGGTCTACCCAGTTCATTGCCAGAGTGGATAGTAAGAAAAAAATAAATAAAAACAGAAAGCAGCTTTAGTTCACTTATTGAAGAACGATCAAAAGAGCTATAAAGGACATTTTAGAGACAGTTGGGGAAATTTTCCTATGAACTAGATGTTAAATTATATTGAAGACTTATTGTCAATTTTCTTGTGTGTGTTGGTAGCACAGTGGTCATATAGGAGATTGTCCTGGTTCTTAGCAGATGCTGGCTGAGGTGTGTAGGAATGAAATGCGTTGATGTCTGCAAAATCTACTCTCAAGTGGTTTGGAAAAAATTTGTATACAATATACATACATACTCACACATATATATACATATATATAGTCTCACATACACATACATGAATGGATAAAGCAAATGTGGGAAATGTTTAAACATTGTTGAATATACGAGTTCATTATAGTATACTTCCAACTTCTCTGTCTGTTTGAAGTTTTTCTAATAAAAAGTTGGAATGAAAAGCAGAATGAAAATGTTTGAAAGGAGTGGCTGGGTGGTGGTTGCCCTATGTCCCCAGTGGACTGAGACTTTTCCTCAGTCTAGATTTTACTAAAGAGCAGATTTGCATTCTTGGCAGCTGAGTCATTACTTCTTACTTCTTGCTCTGATCTAAACCCTAGCGTTCTCCTTTCCCATGTACCGCTCCATTGCCCCGGCTACCCCAGCCCACAGGGGACAGCGAGGTTAGGACTCCAGTCCCTGGAGGATTCCACTTTGAATGGCTTGACTCTCCACCCCAGCATTGTGCTTTATGCATTTAAAAAAAATTTTTATCGAAGTATAGTTGATTTACAACACTGTGTTAATTTCTGCTGTATAGCAAAGTGGTTCAGTTATACATATATATATTCTTTTCTTTTTTTAATTTTATTTATTTATTTATTTATTTATGGCTGTGTTGGGTCTTCGTTTCTGTGTGAGGGCTTTCTCTAGTTGCGGCGAGCGGGGGCCACTCCTCATCGCGGTGCGCGGGCCTCTCACTATCACGGCCTCTCTTGTTGCGGAGCACAGGCTCCAGATGCGCAGGCTCAGTAGTTGTGGCTCATGGGCCTAGTCGCTCCGCGGCATGTGGGATCTTCCCAGACCAGGGCTCGAACCCGTGTCCCCTGCAGTGGCAGGCAGATTCTCAACCACTGCACCACCAGGGAAGCCCTACATATATATATTCTTTTTCATATTCTTTTCCATTATGTTTTATCACAGGAATTGAGTAGAGTTCCCTGTGCTATACAGTAGGACCTTGATGCTCATCCATTTTATATATAATAGTTTGCATCTGCTAATCCCAAACTCCCAGTCTTTCCCTCCCCCACCCCCCCCACCCTTGGCAACCACAAGTCTGTTCTCTATGTCTGTGTGTCTGTTTCTGTTTCGTAGATACGTTCATTTGTGTCATATTTTAGATTGCATATATAAGTGATATTATATGGTATTTGTCTTTCTCTTTCTGACTTAGTATGATAATCTCTAGGTCCATCCATGTTGCTGCAAATGGCGTTATTTCATTCTTTCTTATGGCTGAGTAGTATTCCATTGTATATATGTACCACATCTTCTTTATCCATTCATCTGACAATGGACATTTAGGTTGTTTCCGTGACTTGGCTATTGTAAATCATGCTGCTATGAACATAGAGGTGTTTTATGCACTTTTTGATCATTTTAACTTACTTATCTTTACCCAAATAATGGAGAAAAAAGGTAAGAAGAAGGTCAGGTTCGAGGATAACGTCCTTGCCATGGTCCTAGAAACTATACTCCGGGCATCCTTTGAAGCTTGTTACAAACACTCATTGTATTACCTCCCAGTGCATCTCTCTAGAGAGATGTCCATAGAATTTCTTTTTTTCAGTATTGCAATAATACTGCTCATTTCCAGTCTCATAGCATCAATGAGGTGTTCTAGGATTCCTCCCAGCTCCCCCACAGAAGTTCAGTGTTGTCATTAGGAGGTCCTCAGCCCCTGGATCCAGGAGGCATGAGCTGAACTTGAGCCACTCTGTCAGGGGTCACAGAGTCAAGTGTCTGAAAGAGCCAGGTGGGGTGGCGAGAGCAAAGGACAGAGGGATGGGGTACCCATCTGAGGTCAGCAGCCTGCTCAGAATTCACCATCCCGGAACAAGGGTCCACTGGCCAAATTTTCAAATGTTGCAATAGACACCAGAATTGCAAGGAGTTTTAAGGAGAAATATGCAGATTTAAAGATTTTTGATTCCCACTTTTAATCAGAGATTCCATGCAGGACAAAAAAGAACCCCATCAATGGAACATCTGACAGCAGCTCCTGGGAGGCAGGCGTCTGGACCCTCCCACACGCCCACGTGGCTTCATGCTGGCGCTGGTACCTGCTGCTTGACGCAGGGCCAAAGAGCCATTTTACTGTGATTGTTGTCATCATTTGGTTTCTGTCTGTCTGTCTGTGTCTGCCATCCATCATAATGCCACAAGCCGCAGGCCTGCTTCAGCCCGGTTCTTCTGTCTGAGCTCTTTTGTTGCTTTAGGGATTCCTGTGACCACCGCCCCACCCCAGCACACATTAAGTCCTTTCCTCCCTGATGCTATTCTTATAAACGCAGGCTTCTCTCATAGCCCCTGTGGGACGTGATGCCATTTTTCTATCTTCTATTGCTGTGCTGTTTAAATCTGAGCTCGCTAGAGTTCCTTAGGGAGCTTTGCCATTTTCTCTACATGCGAACCCTGCCCCTGATCTTTTAAGTGATTCTTTTTTTTTTCTTTTATTGTGCTGAGAACATTTAACATGAGATCTACCCTTCTAACACATTTTTAAGTGCACAACACAGTACTGTTGACCACAGTCACACTGTTGTCCAGCCGGGCTCCAGAACTTCCCCCCTTGAATAACTGATACTCAGAACAGCCCTGCCCCATTTTCCCAACCCCCAGTCTCTGGCAATCACCCCTCTGTCCCTGTGCATCTGATTATTTTAGATTCCTCATATAACTGGGCTCTTGCAGGATTTGTCCTTCTGCGTCTGGCTTATGTGACTCAGCACAAGGTCCTCCAGGTTCATCCGTGTCTTTAAGAGATTCTGACTTGTGCCCAGGAGCCAATAGGAGATGGCATTCCAGGGAAAACCTCAGGACAAGCTCCACCCCCCACCACCCCATCTCCTTTTTGTTCCTAAACTCTGTTTTCTTTGTCCTTATTTCTATCTGACTCTGAGCTCCCTCATCCAGCCCTTACATGTGTGTCTGGCCCCTTGGGATTTAGCATTAACCTGGTCCTGCCGGCCTGTTTTGAACTTGGCTCTCTCTGATGGCTTCTGTCTTGATTCATTGCTTTAGTGCCCAGTCACTTTGGAAGGAACGTCATATCCTCTTCCCACTTCCCGAGGAAGTCAAGCCCTGATTGACTCCCAACTTCCACCTGGCAAGACAAGTCTCGTCTCTTTCTTCCCTGTTTGGCTTGAAAGGAGGAGATGAAGGATTCATATTATATCCCCCTCCTTTACCCTCTTTAAAGGGCAGAGTAAGAATAGACACCTCATTGAGAAAAGTCCATAGTTTACATTAGGGTTCACTCGTGGTGGTGTACATTCTATGGGTTTGGACAAATGTATAATGACATGTATCCATCATTTTCACAACCCTAAAAATTCTCTGTATTTCCCCTATTCATCCCTCCTCCCAACACCCAACCTCTGGCAACATCTGATCTTTTTTTACTCTCTCCATAGTTTTGTCTTTTCCAGAATATAGATGGAATCATAGAGCCTTTTCAGATTGGTTTCTTTCACTTATTAATATGCATTTAAAGTTCCTCCAAGTCTTTTCAGGCCTTGGTAGCTTATTTTTTCAGAGCTGAATAATATTTCATTGTCTGGCTATACCAGACAATGTTTGTTTATCAATTTACCTACAAAAGGGCATCTTGGTTGCTTCCAAATTTTGGTAATTCTGAATAAAGCTGCTATACACATCCATATACAGGTTTTTGTGTGGATGTAAGTTTTCACCTCATTTGGGTAAATACCAAGAAGCACAAATGTTGGATCATATGGTGAGAGTATGTTTAACTTTGTAAGAAACTGTCAAACTGTCTTCCAAAGTGGCTGCACCACTTTTTCATCCCCATCAGCAATGAATTCCTGTTGCTCCACATCCTCACCAGCATTTGGTGTTGGTGTTGTCAGTGTTCCGGATTTTGGCCATTCTAGTAGGTGCGTACTGGGATATCACTGTTGTTTTAATTTTACTTTCCCTAATGACATATGATATGGAACATCTTTTCATATACTTTCTTGCCACCTGTATATCTTCTTTGATTACATCATCTTTTTTGATAAGTTTAAGGTCTTTGACCAATTTTTAATTGGGTTTTTTGTTTCCTTACTGTTGAGTTTTAAGAGTTCTTTGTATATTTTGGATTAACAGTTCTTTATCAGATGACAGTGCCATTTGCAAATACTTTTTTCCCAGTGTGTGGGTTGTCTTCTCTTTCTCTTGACCTTATCTTTCACAGGACAGAAATTTTTTACCTTAATGAAGTCTAGTTTATCAATTATTTCTCTCATGAATTGTGCCTCTGGCATTCTGTCTAAACGTCCTTGCCATACCCAGGTTTTCTCCTATGTTATATTCTAGGAGTTTTACGGTTTTTCATTTTACATTTAGGTCTGTGATCCATTTTGAGTTAGTTTTTGTGGAAGGGTGTCTAGATTTTTTTTTTCTTACATGGAGATGCCCAGTTGTTTCAGCGTCATTTGTTGAAGAAACTATCTTTGTTCCATTGTGTACTGTTTGCTCCTTTTCACAGATCAGTTGACCATATTTCTTTGGTTTTATTTCCAGGCTCTCTACTCTCTTCTATTGATCTCTTTGCTCTCTCACCGACACAACATTGTTGGAGTACTGTAGCTTTATGATAAGTCCTGATGTCAGGGAGTGTGAGTCTTCAACTTTGTTCTTCTTCAACATTGTGTTGGCAGTTCTGGGTCTTTTACTTCTCCACACAAACCCTACTATATAAGATACACCATATGGTACAGCTCTCCATATCAACTTTAGGATCAGTTTGTTGATATCCACAAAATAACTTTCTGGTATCTTGATTTGGGCTGCATTGTATCTATAGACTAAGTTGGGAAGAACTGACATCTTAACAATATTGAGTCTTCCTATCCTTGAACATGAATATCTCTTCATTTATTTAGTTCTTTGACTTTGTTCATCAGAATTTTATTCTTTTCCTCATATAGATCTTATACAAATTTTGTTAGATTTATACCTAAGTATTTCATTTTTAGGGTGCTAATCTAAATGGTATTACATTTTAAATTTCAAATTCCACTTGTTCATTGCTGATATATAGAAAACCAGTTGGCTTTTGCATATTAACTTTGTATCCTGCAACCTCACTATAACCACTATTAGTGGTTATAACCACTTATTAGTTCCAGGAGTTTTTTTGTTGTTGTTGATTCTTTCAGATTTTTACATAGACTATCATGTCATCTGTGAACAAAGTTTTATATCTTCCTTCCCAATCCATATACATTTTATTTCCTTTTCTTATCTTATTGCATTAGCTAGGGCTTCCAGTACAACACTGAAAAGGAATGGTGAGAGGGGGAAACCTTTGTTTTGTACCTCATCTTAATGACAAAGCTTCAAGTTTCTCATCATTAAGTATGAAGTTAACTTTAGGTTTTTTGTAGATATTCTTTACCAAGTTGAGGAGGTTCCTCTTTATTCCCAGTTTACTGAGAGTTTTTCAGCTGAATGGTAAAGTCTGATTTTTAACATGTACCTATAAATATTAATTATATATGACATGTCAGGATTTGTGCTGATAATGAGAACAGACCCAGGCTTCTTTCCCATGCACTGGTTAAGTCATTGTGAAATTTCCTTCATACACACTCACACACATGTGCTGCACATGCTACACTCAGAGGGACTGCCTGCTTCCATTCTGGTTCCGATGGATTCATACCAAGTAGTTTCATTTTCATGGTTCTTTTAAATGATGTCCAAGAATTTCTTGTCCAACAGTAAAGTTATGGTTTTTCTTTTGGGGTCTTGCTTCTGTGACATCACCATTTTTAATTTTGCAAGTTTTCTTTTCCATAAATGTGTACTCAGGGATCTCTTGACAGATCTTGCACCCCTTTCATTTATTCCTAACCCTGGCCCATGAGTACACATTGAATGGTTAGTTTCCTGACACATTATTAATATGATGATTACCACTATAGTTTCCCAATAAATAGCTCCAGTTACTTTTGCTTGGGGACAACTTCTTGCTATAATAGAGACAATTTAACACAAGTATGGGGCTCAGATAAACATCACAGGCTTGACTACAGTTGGACGGACTAGGGCAGGTTGGGACTGCCATCCTCTTCCCTCCCAAAACATTGATTTATTCATTTCATTCTAATATTTTTGGTTGCTCTATGTGCCAGGAATACTGGGGATACAGCAACAAAAGATGGATAAGAAAGTAAAACATCTCTACCTTTAAAGAGTTTATTTTCAAGGCAGAAGAAGTTACAAAAAACAAGGTGAAAAAGGTACAGAAATAAAATACTGGATATGTTAGCTGGTGATAAGTGCTGTGGTTAAATATAAATGAGGAAATGGGGACAGGGCTGGGGACTTACAGAGAAGGTGACATTTGAGTAAAGACCCAGAGGCAGTAAGGGAGTGAGTTTGTCATCATTTACGGGGGATAATCAGAAGATGAGGGAAGAGCAAGGGTAGAAGTAAGTGATGGAGCTTGCCTGGCACACCCCATGCATAGTAGTGGGGAGAGATATGGTCAGAGAGGTCAAGGGGATGAGATGGGGAGGGACTCACAGGCCACCATAAAGACTTTGGCATCAATTCAATATGAAGGGATGCCATCAGAGTTCTAATGGAGAGGAGACAGGCTGTAACTCACATTTCAACAGGACCACTCTGGGGCCATGTAGAGAGTGGATGAAGGGCGAGCAGGCGTGGAAGTAGGTGAGCACTCATTCTCCCTAACCCGCTGGCTCCTCTTCCATGTTTTCTGCTACACACAACTTGGGAATGAAGCCCAGGCTGGGGTCCCACCACCAGGTGGTGTCTCCTGTCAAACATAGGTCATGGGATTTCAAAGTCAAGTCCTTTTTCTTCCTCTAAGTTTGCACCTCCAGATGCTAGGCAGACCTGTCCCAACACAAGACTGTGGGCAGGGTCTATAGAACACCAAAGAGAAATCCTCCTGGATGGACAGAGGGAAGGTGCTCACGGTGTAGCGTCTACCATATGGCAGCTTAGGCAATTTCTAGGCACTTGACATATGTGATTTAATTAAACATCACGACAACCTGTAAGATTCAGAATTGCTGGGGGTTCAAGGTGGACTTTGGTGGGCAATTTCCACCCTTTACCTCTTTCTCCCTCCTGGAGTCTCACTGATCTGAAAAAAAGTGTGGCAAATAATTAACTTGATTATGAAAAGTAGGTAGCTCCCTGGAGAGGTAGATTAGAGGGAACAGCAGACTTCACAATTCAGTCTCCAGCCGAGACCTCAGGAGCTCACAAACCCAAGATTACACATTTGGTCCCAGGCTAAATGAAGCCCTACCTCAGGGAGCTAACCACAAGATAAAGGTGGAGCACACATAAGCTGAAACTTGAAGCCATTAAAAGTGTGCTCTGAAGGCTGTCAGGCTCTCACCATTCTCCTCCTACTTAGGAAGAATGAGTAAATGTTAAGGAGGAAGAGCTAGACCTTCCTGTTGCTGGATTACCTGGGGCAGGTGGGAGTGACAGAGGCAAATGAGTGAGGTTGGGTTGGAGGGACATACTTGCATTGCCTTAAATGCCCATCCTATCTGGGACACCACACCCCTTCTCTTTGAGGTGCTCAAACTTTCATGTGAACGTGTGAGGAAGAAGAGGGGTTCTATCATTCCCACTGTCCCCCACAGGAAGCATTAACTGAAGGTCAGGACAAGATGTGCTTCAGCTGTTGACTGATCCCAGAGGCTGTGAGGGCCAATGACAGGCAGACACATTCTTCCAGCAACAGAGAGATTTGACCAGAGACCTAGGGTCTATGGTCTGAACTCCCAGACAGGGGAGAATAACTCGGGACCATGATGACTCATGCACCTTGAATGAGCTCTGGGAGATGGAACATCAGGCCACCCACAGGGGTGTTGAGATCACTATTAGGAGCTAAATTGTGTCTCCAAAATTCATTTGTTGAAATGCTAACCCTCAGTAACTCAGAGTGTGACTGTATTTGGAAATAGAGTCTCTAAAGAGGTAGTTAAATTAAAATGAGTTTATTAGGGTGGGTCCTAACTGAATAGGATGGGTGTCCTTATAAGAAGAGGACACTAGGACACTGACAGGCACAGAGGAAAGACCATGTGAGGACACGGGGAGAGGACAGCCATTCCAGCCAAGGAGGGAGGGCTCAGGAGGAACCAGCCCTGCAGACACCTTAATCTTGGACTTCCAGTCTCCAGAACTGTGAGAGAATAAATGTTGCTTAAGCCACCCCATCTGAGATATTTTGTTATGGCAGCCCTAGCCGACTAGTACAGCTGCCTTGACAATGATACTGGCTCCTTTGGGTTTCTAAGCAGCATTATGGCTCTAATGCCCCAAAAGAGATGAAGTCTTGCATCAACGTGACTCAGAAATAGAGTTGTGTTTGTGAACAGGATTGCGAACACCCTCGCTGCAGTTCTGGTCCTGTGACCTCCACATCTGTTGCCTCCTTCCATCAGCCTCTTCCCCCTCTGCCAGGTCACACCCGTCTCCTCCATTATCAGGACTCTAGTTGGGTTCCCCTCCACCCCCTCATCACTGCACATCAAACATGCCATGGCATGTCTTCTCTGCAACATGCTGACCCAGCCAACACGGTGAAAAGCCTGTCCTTATTCCAAGATTTTGTCAGAATCTCTTTCTCTGGGGCGTGTTCCTTCACTCTTACCTGGCACTCACGTTTGGATACTCTTCAATCTGTTAGAACCTGCACTCCCACGTTTTCTGTTTGTGTTCACACAGTCAGAATGGCACATGAGCAGAAGCCATGCCACTCCTGTATTCTGTACCCACAGCAGACATTACTAGGTGATCTGTCACTCCCAGCCATTCAGTTCATTCTGGCATGAAAACTGTTCTCCATATGTCTTTAGGTGGCGACGCTGATGGATAGAGCAGTGAAGAAGAGAGAAGATGATCAGCCTGTGAGAAGAGAGTTGCTGCTCATGGGTCTCATCTTCTCCTTTAGCAGGAATGCAGATTGCAGACACGTACACGCACACACACACAGATGAGCCTTGCCTCCAGTGGGAAGACAGGCATATTTACTCCCTGCTGGTCCCTGGACTTGTTGACTGACCTTACATACGTCTCCCTTACGTCTGGATTGCCAAGTGAAATTCTACCCTTCGATCGCTCCCTTTGGAAATTCCCTAATTGCCACAGTAAAAACTTCCCTTCCCTCCTCAGCTCTGCTGGCCCTCAGCCTTGAGATTTCCTAATGGAAACCGCTCACTTCTCCTGGACTCCCAGGGGGTAATTAGGAGTCTGGGACTGCAGCTCCCTTGCTCTCCAAAGTATGATGGCAAAGCCATTGCCAAAACTGCTGTCGATGTCAACGCATCCCTTCCTTGAAGAGAGCATACGAAGGGGTTGTTTCATGTTGACTGTCTCTGTATATTTATTGACTGAAACATTTGTGCTGTTGATTTTCACATTTGTAATTTTAGACCACAGATGCCGGGCATGTTTAATCATAGAGCAAAGCTCACATTTAATGAGAAAAATGTCAAGTATATTGTTATCCCCCATAAAAGCTGTGAAAAATATCTCTGCCATCTGCAATGTGCCTTCTGCTGCTGGATCTAAGAATTTTACTAGTAACAATGTGAAATTAACAGTAGGGCAAACATTTAAAAATGGAAACTTGCTGAACTTCCTCCTACGAAACCAGAAAGAAGTATAGACCATCCCTCAAAGTCATGTCCGTATCCCTTGCCCAGATTCCTGCAACAACCTGTGACTGGATCTCTAGGCATCCTGTTCCTCCAAATGCATCTTCAACATTGCTGCCAGAATGATTTTCTAAATTCTAGACCTGGCTGTCTACTCCAAAACTTTATGTGGTATTTCCTTTCCCCAGCATTGCCAGCTCTGTGACCCAGCTCCTGGCTGTCCTTCCAGCCTCCATAACCACACCCTCATGTTAACCAGGCCAAGTCACTGATCACTAACTGACCTCACCATACCATGCTGTCTCTGATGGGACACGTTTGACCTCAAATGTCAACTCCTCTGTGACCCCTGCAGCAGAATCAATTGGTTTTCTCTTTGTGTGCAGGGAGCAACATATGTCCACCTCTGTAGGAGGACTTGTCATGTGCCATCCTAACCCTAAGATCAGCGTCTTCCCAGTTCAACTCTGAGCTCCTCTGTTGCAGGGACAGTATTTCACCCACCGTCACTGTCCAGCCCAGCCCCGCCCAGCCCCTGCCACCATGATGCAGCTTCTATGTTTTGAATTGACTTGGATGATAACAAAGTCACTGTAAAAGGGGCAGAAGGCGTGGATGAGGTTTCTTACCCAGGAACTTGCTCTTTTGACTCTGGCAATACAACACCTTGCCATTATGCCGCCCGTGTTTATTTCTAGGGTTTCTCTCTGTATTTTAGCTCTTTCTCGTACTGAAAGAAATGACAGACCTGTCAGTCAGAGAGCAACTGATCGTGATAAAAATTCTCCTTTTAGACAGTGAGTTCACTTGTTCTTAGGTCATTCTTCGCCACAAACTGCAGGCTCATTATACGAGGGGACTGTGGTATCTCTGTGAAGCCACACGCTTAGAAGTTTATAATTTGCCTCGACAGATGACTCAGGTCTGGAGATTTCACTGCTTATTTGAGCGTGGCTTGGGTGGGGACGTGAGGGTAAACATGGTCTCATCTTGCTCACTGGCACGGATCTGTGGATTCCAGGGAGCAATACCTGTTCTCAGGAAAGATGCCTGCTTCTTGTTTGGGTGCTGGCGGGAGAAGGAGCAGCTCTCTCCGCTGGGACAGACCCCTGCCCACTCAGCATGTCTCAGCCAGCTCTGTTTCTGACATCCCACCCTCCCTCCCTCTGAGTCCCATCAAGACTTCATTTGCAAGAGATAAACTCACCTTACGTGATTTTCAGCAAGAAAAATGGAACTTTGGTAGGATATTGGGTTATCTCAGGAAACCCAGAGAAAGGACGCATTGGCAGGCTTCACGTGGAAGTGGAACAAAGAAATAGCAGGAAATGAAATCCAGGCAGGCTTTCCCTCTCCACCCTCACCCCAGTTCCCACTCTGGCCAAACAAGACCAGCTCTGAGGTCATAGGTTCACAGACCTCCGTTCAGAGACCGACCAGATCCTCCCCATCCTCTGATCTCCCAGCATGAACATAGTTTCTGCCAGGAATCACCTTTGGCCCAGGAGATAGATGCATGTGATATACAGAGAGCTTGTCCATGCAGGGGAAAGGACACCCCTGGACCGCATGGACACCCAAGACGATGGTGGCTATCCATCCCCTCCTATCCTTGCCTTGTACCAAACCTTCTGGAGCGAATAATGGGCAGGTTGACAGGGGAGAACATCTATTCCCACCTGCTCTCCATATCAGTCATGTGGTCTGGCTTGGGGTGAACTGTATCCCCTCAAAAGATGTTGGAGTCCCAACTCCCAGTATCTCATTTGGAAATGAGGTCTTTCCAGATGAGGTCAAGTTAAGATAAGGTCTTCCAGTTGGGAATTAATATGACTGGTGTCCTTATAAAAAGAGGAAATGTGGGCACAGAGTGACATGCACTTGCAGAAACCACGTGAGCGTGAAGGCAGATGTCAGCCAAGGGACGCCAGAGATCACCAGCAAACAACCAGCAGCTAAGGGACAGGCATGGGACAGGTCCTCATCACAGAAGGAAGGAAGCAACTCTGCCAGCACCTTGATCCCAGACTTCTGGCCTCCAGAACTGAGACAGCACATTTCTGTCGCCTAAGCCACTCAGTCTGTGGAGCTTTGTTATGGCAGCCCCTGCAAACCAACACACAGCCCTTCACAAAAAAAGAGCCAGGCGAGCTGGGCAGGGTTAAGGTGATCTTTCTGATGCCCTCAACTTGGAAGGGGTGAGAATGACTTGGGCACTACCACTGAGGTCATAACTTATCCTCAACACGGATGGTCCCTGAATTGGAGATTTTTCCCTCCTGGCAGGTCAAGAGGGTTGAGTTTAAGTGTTCAATTACCATATATATATTATATATAATATATATGTAATATAATATATATATACACATAAAAGTATAGACTGAATGATTCCCCTTAAAATTCATACATAGAAATTCTAACTCTAAGGTGATGGTATTTGGAGATGGGGCCTTTGACAGTTGATTAGGTCATGAGGATGAAGCCCTCGTGATGGGTTTAATGCCCTCATAAAAGAGACCCCAGAGAGCTAGACACAGCGAGAAGACGGCCATCTGTGAACCAGGAAGCAGATTCTCACCAGACACTGAATCTGCAAGAGTCATGATCTTGGACTTCCATCCTCCAGAACCGTGATAAATAAGTGGTGTATTTATATATAATATATTTATGTATATTTACCAGAGAAGTCACATAGAAATGGAGAACTTCAAAATCAAAGAAAGCTTTTTGTTCTGAGGAAATACTTTTCTTTTGATCATTTGTATTATTCCTTTTACCCACTGTTCTCTTAGGCTCAGTAGTGGATTTTTATTTGAGACATTTTTCTTTTTGGCAAAATTATCGGGTGGAACCATTTGTGGAATTCCCTCTTTTTCTGGAAATCAACTAAAAACCCAGGTTGAGAACTGCTCATCTATTAAGCATAATTCAGGCTGAAAGAGGAAAGGGCTGGGTCTGTCCACCATGCCTGGAACCGTGCTGTTCAAGGTGGCAGCCAACGGCCACGTGTGGCTATTTCAGTTACAGTTAGTTAAAATTGAATGGACTTCCTCAGTCACACCGGTCAGGTGCTCCTCAGCCACATGTGGCTGCCTCATCGCAGAGCTTAGCTGTAGAACGTTTTTGTCCTTGAGGACAGCTCTGTCATGCAGTACTTACTGCTCAGGAGAAGCAAATGCCGGAGTACAAAGACATGACCCTCCAATTCCAGCTCTGCAATTTCCTGATCATTTGCCTCACCTGAGGCAAAATGTTCTCTGTTTTTGAGCTTTTTATTCCCTTCCTACTAAAAGAGAAAGAAAAACAGCTTTTTCCCCTAATGGACTTGACTTGGGATTGAAAGGAAATGGATGAAATCGGTTTAGTGCAACAGATATGAACCAGACATTGTAAACCTGTAGACAAAGACATAACACACCCTCCTAGCCTCATGGGGTTTGCAGCCACATAGAGAGAGACAAGGTTTTAAAAGAATTCTAATACAGGCAATAACAAATATGTGTGAGATATTAATATAGCATGAAATGATGACACAAAGATGGAAGGATTCCTTGGAGGGCTGTGCAGTCATTTGCAGAAGACTCCATGTAGGAAGTGTTTCTAAAAGAGAAAGTGTTGAGGATTAATAGGAATTTGACAGGCAGATAAGGTGCCCCCTAGTTTTCTGGTGTGGAATGTATACAGTAAAATCTAGGTCTCTCCTTTCCTACACTATTCCTTTCCTGTGTTTATGCATCTAATTAAGGAAGCATTCAAAGTTTGTTTTCCAGAACACACTATTCAAACAACATCTTAAATGAAAATGTGATATGTAAAAACAATGCTGGGGATTCTACTTCTGGCCAACACGGGGTAACAGATGTCGTATTTATCCTCCTGACTGGAAAAAAAATAACAAAATTTAAGAAATAATAATTTTCAAGATACCTGACAACACTTAACAAAAGACAGTGATCACCAAGAAACAGGAAACAGACTAGATGAGACCTAAAATTGTAGCAGCACACAGGGAGTGACCCAGGTGCCAGAAGACTCCATAATTTGAGGAGACAGAACCGAGAGGCCAGTTTGTTAGACAGTCAGAGTTCACAGGACAGAGTGCAGGAGGGAGAGAGAGAGAGATCTGCAAAATTCCCCTAGGAGTATTCACAAGTACTGATCTCTGAATTAATGTGAAGACATTACCTGAGGCCAGGGTAAGAACCCTGTAATGATCATGGGGAACACTACTGGAATTCACACACCAGCCAGATCGGAAACCTCAAATATCACGGGGGTAGAGTACTCAGAAGGATGTGCCAGGGTCCAGCCCATGGTGGGCTCTGCTCTGGTCCACGGCCTGGCTTGGGGGGGCCAGCCTGGGGTCACATGCACAGGCCCTGGTGGTCAGCAGCATGCCGTCCTTCCTTGGTCCTGCCTAAAAAAAATTTAAATAATTTTAGTTTTCAAGCAGCTTAACTTTTTCCTAGAAGCAAGTTGCAGAATATTTATGAGAATACAAAAATATCCAGTCCTCAACAAGGTAAAATTCACAATGTCTGCATTCTGAACAAGATTCCCAGGCATTCAGAGATGTCAGAAAATACCTAATAAGGAGGAAACACCACCAGTGAGAACGGACCCAGAAAGGACACACATGTAAGAATTATCAGACAAAGATATTAAAAGCTATTATAATTGTGTTCTGTATGTTCAAAAACTTAGAGCAAAACATGACAGGTATTTCCAAAGACACAAACTGAATTACTGGAGGTGGAAACTGTAACATCTGAGACTGATGATGCACCACATGGAATTAATGGCATATTAGGCACTGTAGAAGAAAAGATGAGTGAACTCAAAGATGCAGAAATAGAAATTTTCCAAAATAAAACACATAGAGAAAAAAGAAGAATAATAAAGAGATGAAGGGAGGCTCAGTGCACTGTGACACAAGTCCAAGCAGCCTAATAGAGATGTCCTTGGATTCCTCAAACAAGAGAGGAGAAAGTAGCTGAAAGTTTTCCTAATTCGTTGTCTTTATAAAGCCACAGATCTAAGAAGCTCGATGAACTTCAAGTACCAGAAAACGTGAAAAATAATTAAGCCAAGGTACATCATACTCAAAATACTCAAAACCAATGATATAGAAAAAAATCTTAAAAGCAGTCAGTGGGGGAGAAAAACTATTGCACAAAGAGCAACAAAGTTAAGGAAGACAGCAGAATTCTTGTTAGAAAAGAGTAAGCGACTAGAGAGTGGAGTAACATTTTTAAAGTATATGTTAAAAAAAAAAACCTGTCAATCTAGAATTCTATACCTAACAAAGATAATTACTGAAAAGCAAACAAAATAAATAACTTTTCAGTTATAAAGACCTGCAAAAGAAAAATGATACCAGATGGAAATCTATATCTACACATAATAATGAACCTCACCAGAAATCATAAATATGCGTGTAAATTAAAAATGACTTTTGGGCTTCCCCAGTGGTGCAGTGGTTAAGAGTCCACCTGCCAGTGCAGGGGACATGGATTCGACCCCTGGTTCGGGAGGATGCCACATGCCGCGGAGCAACTAAACCCATGTGCCACAACTACTGAGTCTGTGCTCTAGAGCCTGTGAGACAAAACTACTGTGCCCGCACACCACAACTACTGAAGCCCTCGTGCCTACAGCTTGTGCTCCACAACAAGAGAAGCCCCAGCAATGAGAAGCCCACGCACCACAACAAAGAGTAGCCCCCACTCGCCGCAACTAGAGAAAACCCCCACACAGCAACAAAGACCCAACGCAGCCAAAAATAAATAAATTAATTAATTTTTAAAAATGACTTAAAAAAATTTTTTTAAACACCTCTAAAAGATAACTGACCACTTAAGCTAAAATAATAACAATGTAGTGAGGGGTTTATAACATATGTAGAAGTAAAACATATGACAAGAATAGCATGAAGAGCTAATAACAATAATATTAGTATCAGAAAAATAGAATTTAAGACCAAAATTGCTACTAAACACAAAAGGGATATTTTATAATAACAAAAGGATCAATCCACCAAAAATATGTAACAGATAAATATAAACACATATAAACCTAACAAAAGAACCCTATAATACATAAAGAAAAGACTGAAAGAATTGAAGGGAGAAATAGACAATTCAACAATAATAATTGGGGACTTTAATACCCTACTTTCAATAATGTATTAAACAACTTGACAAGATAAACAATAAAAAAGAAGATTAAACTACACTCTAAAGCAACCAGACCTCACAGACACCTCATGAACCCTCCACCCAACAACCACCACAGACATGTTCTTCTCAAGTGCCCGTGAACATTCTCCAGGGCAGACCACAAGTTAGGCTATAAAATAAATCTAAATAGAATTTAAAGGGTTGAAGTCATGCGAAGTGCACTCTCTGACCAAAATAGAATGCAATTAGAAATGAGAAACAGATGGGAATTTGAGAAATTCACAAATATGTGGAAAAGTGTTTTAATTTTAGATTTACAGAAAAGTTGCCAAGATAATACAGGGACTTCCTATATACCCTTCACTGAGTTTCTCCAAGTTGTTAAACTCTTTCACAATTATGGGATTTTAGTCACAACCAGGAAGTTAGCATTGGGACAAACCTAATAATGACACTGTAGACATCATTTGGATTTCATCAATTTTTCCACCAGTGTCCTTTTTCTGTCCCAGAATCCCATCTAGGATTCCACCTGGTTTTCAGTCTCTTTAGTTCCTCCCATCTGTGAGAGTTTCTCATCCTTTCCTTGTTTTTTAAGACCATCAATCACACTTTTGAAGAGTGCTGGTCAGGAATTTTGGATGATGGCCATCAAGTTGAGTTGTCTAATGTTTTCCATGATTAGGCCAGGGCTGTGTTTTTGGAATGAATCCCACAGAAGTGAAGTGTCCTTCTCACTCATCCTGTCAGGGGTCCCTGACATCAACATGACGTGTCACTGCTGAGGTTGACCCTGACCTGGGTTAGGGTGGGGCCTGCCAGGTTTGTCCACTGGAAAGTCATCGTGTTTCCCTTTCCATACTCTCTCAGAGGAGGTGAGTCCCTAAGTCCACCCATACTTAAGGGAAGGGGCATTAGGCTCCACCTACATCTTGGAGGGGGAAGTATCTACATAGACCCCCCCCCCCTACTGTTTGTAGTTCTTCAGTAAGGAGGGCTCATCTCTTCTCCCTTATTTATTTACTTTTTCACTCCTTTTTTGCATCAGTGCAGACTCATGGATTGTTCTGGCTTTGGCCATGGGGCACTCTTTCAGGACGGCTCCCATGTCCTTTTGACATGTTCCCATCCTTCCTTTATTTTCCAAGTGTGTCTTTACTTTGGGTACCATAAGATGCTCCAGGGACCCAGATAAGGGAGGAGATGGCAATTTCTGGCCCTGACATAACTGAGGTCCTGCCCACTCCCAGGGATCCCTGGAGAAGAGTCCACAGAGGGCAGATATCATGGTTTCCACTTCTCTGCAGCTCCACCAATTTCTGCAGAGGGTTGAGTGTGTGCTGTAGTTACTGCTTACTCTGGTTCACACTCTACTATGTGCGCGTTCCCTAGTCAGTGACCGATGAAAGCTCACTGATGGATTGAAAACAAAAAGGCAGAAGAGGGAGCAGATCCCTTGCTGCTCCTCTGCCACATGCCACCAGGGCCCTGTGTTTGTTTTCCTTCAACTTTGATAGAATTTCTTCATTGCAAATACAAGAAAGTAACTATCTTTTGTCCCAATATAGAGCAGTTGTCAGGAATATATCGGCTTATTCTGCCTCTTGTTTAGGGTGAGAAGATCTTGATTCTTCATGCTTAGAATCAGAAACAATAGAGGACACGTACCCGTCCTTTGGGCTTTGTTTCCAATGAACAAATCAGGGATTCCATCACAGTGAAATTGGGCTGCCTGGTGAGTTTCATGGTGGTGAACAGGATGTGTTCCTACTGAGCCCAGATCTCCATCTTTTGTCAATAGTAATTTTTAAAAAGCTACTCTCGTGGTCATGGTGGAGAGATTTACAGATGTTCCATGAAAGCTCTTCGTCTGGAATTTACGCAGCAAAGCACATATTGACTTTGTGTCCCTGAGAGCACCAGGGTTTATTATTCCTGAAGATGTAGTAGCCCTGACTTCGGCTTGGTCAATATTTATCTCACGAGTCGATAAATCTGCCATAAATTTCAACAAAAGCCAACAGTTTCTGATCCTGTACTGTGCTCTGCAGAGACCCACACACACATCCTGGCTCTTTTTCGTAGCAAACCACTGGTGAAACCTGTGAAGTATTCCCAGGGATGCTTTATTTTTAGTGAATTCGGTCTGGTTATGACAGCAGAGTCTTATCCAAATAACTCAATGTGGGTGGAAATTATAGACTCTGAATCTTTTTGTCTTTTTTTCAGTCGTTTTGACCAAAGGATCTTCTGCTTAGCACAGTTTTTTCGAAAGCTGATCTAAATGCCAACCTCAGCCCAGCCAGGGCAGGTGACATGTGACCTCTCATTCCTGTGCCCATCACTCAAGGCTTAATCTTAGTTGCCCTTTTTTAATTTTACCAGGGCGTGATCTCCTACTAGCCTTCCATGAGCTGAAAATCCTCGTTTGGTGTTTGTTGGTTGAGTAGTTTGTCGCCGTTTAAAACTACAGTGTGCCCCGGGGGCAGCCAAAGAGCCTGTCTCCTCTACCTGGAAGTGACCTGGTGGTCGTGTCCCCAGATGACTCCGCCTCTAGAGCTTGAAAGGACCTCTCCCCACGATGAAGCCCCGGGCAGCTCCCCTCGGGTGGAATATGTAGTACAGTGTGTACGTCTGTAGACACCAGCACTCCTGGTGGTGTGCTGTGCTCTGCCTGCCCTTCACAGAGCACCGACATGGGGATGCCCGCTTGCCACACAATTGCCGGACTTTACCATGCGGTTACTGGGGCCCAAAGGAGCCTGACTCACAGAGAAAACAGTTTAAATTTTTAAAAAATTGTAACTATTTCTTTGAATTTTAAAATTGCTTTCCAGGTTTACTGAGATATAATTAACATATAACATTGTGTAACTTAAGGTGTACAACATGATGATTTGATATACATATATATTGTGAAATGAAGACCACGATAAGGTTAGTTGACAGGCATCTGCTCACATAGTTACCATTTATGTGTGTGTATCTTTCGCTGTTGTTTTTGTTTGTTCTGTTAGCCTAGATTTCTGGAAACGTTAAGATGGCATTCCCTCTTCTGTCTTTCACAGTAAGTCATCAAAATGTGAAACAGTCCCTAAGGAAGGCTATCTCTCGCCTTCATGTGTCAGAGTAAGCATACAACAGAAAGCCTCTCAATCTAGGGCAGCACGACTGTGACTGCTAGTTGAAAAAGGCAGGTGTTTCCAATCTTTCTTTGAAAACAAAGTATTGGATTTCGAGAAGAGAAAGCAGCTCTGCTTTGCCTCACAGAAGATGCTTTAAAGTCCACTCGGTGTTCTCCTGCCCTGAAGAGAGCTGTTTTGATGTGTCAACAGGTGAATCTCTACAGAAAGGTTTGCTTTCCACATTCCACCATAAATCTCCACCTCATGGAGATTTTAGGAAAAGATTTTTCAGCTGCCCAGGGTCACATTTTCATTCATCAAGAAGACCTTGTTGTGGTGGTGGTGGTCGTCTTTTGGAGGGGGTTTTGAAGGGAAGGGTGGGTTTATTTATTTTATTTTGCTTTGTTGCCTGAACTGCTAGAGAAGTTAGGTTATTGATGGAATACTGTACTCTATAAAACCTAAGACATAGGCTTGTCAAAATGACCTCAAACAATTACTCAAGCATTCAGTGTAGCAAAAATACTTCCCAGATAGTAGGGTATGTCTTTTCTAATATTTATGTTGGGAGGCCGTAGTAGATAAAAGCAAGGATTCTGGAGCCAGGCCACCTGGATTTGGATCCAGTTTCTCCCACTTACCAGCTGGCTGATTTTGGGGAAAGTAATTTTCTCTTTGTGCCTGTTTCCTCATAAGTAAAACTGAGATTGTTGTAGTACTCTGACTAGCATTGTTATGAGAATTAATTGAGTTCATATTTGAAAAGCACTTACAATAGTGTAAGGCATACTGTAAATACTACATTGTGTTTTATAAATACGCTGGAATCTTAAAACGATAATGACTTTTGTTTAATAAACACCTGCAGTCAGCCAGTGTCTTCATGCACTTTGTCGCATTTAACCCTTACAACAAGGGTTGTTTTACTTTACAGATGTAGAACCAGACCCAAAAGAGAGCAGGTGCTTTGCATCAGGTGCCTGGGCAAGTGGAAAGATGTAGGATTTGAATTCAGGTCTTTTGAGTCAAAAACCCTGATAGTACTTTCATTATAACATTGCCTTTCATAAGACTCAAAAGCTACATTAGTTGAGCAATTATTATGTACCTGCCACCTTCACATATGTTATCTCAATGACTGCAACAAACCCGCTGAGTATCTTGCTCCCATTTCAAGGCAAGACGGGGGGGATCATAGAAATGAAGCTGTGTGTGTGTGTAGTAGACCCAGGGTTCAAATCCAGGTCTTCTGTGACAGGGCACCAGCCACCACACCCCCAAAACCACAAGGACTCACCTGTGTTGAACAGGCATTCTGAGCAGCTCTCACAATGCTATCCTCCCATACCCTGGCTTTTTGATTTGAAATTTTTCAGGCCTACAGAGATGTTGAAAGAATTAAACAGTGAATATCTGATTATCCTTCAACTAGGTTCAAAAATTATTGTTATTGGAAGAGTTTTGTAACATATAGAAAAGTTGCAAAGAAATATTAAGTGGGCCAAGGAAGGCCACTTTTCAATAAATAATAAGTATATAAAGGGTAAAATACACAACAAGATATAGCTGTGATGAATATGTATGCACCAGATAACATACCATCAAAATTCATAAAGCAACTACCATAGATGCTACTATGAGAACAAACAGAAACACACCCAGAGGACGACTTTAATCCATTTCTCTCCACCCATAAAACATTAAATAAGGACACCAAACATACATAAACCCTAAATAATAAGCGGTGCTCAAAGAAGCAGTGGGATCCCGGAGGGAGGAACCTGCTCCAGGGTGGCAGGATGGCAGAGGCATGACTAGTAAGCTTGGGAAGAAGAGCAGGTATAGGCCAGCCAGGGCAGGTGGAGGGCACACCAGTCAGAGATATCTCTTTGTGACCATACCTACAGCTGGGGGGAGGCCTCAAACCCCAAACTGCTAAGTGGCAACATAAAAACCACAGCCCTTGAAGAAAAATGGGGACAGGAGTCCTTCCTCCCTCTGCCTAACTACAAAAACAAACAGACTCCCTTTGCGTGAAGCTCTTCCTTTGGGGACTCACTCATCAAAGCAGCCTCTGCTTAGGTGGCCAGGGTCAGAGGTCCTCAGAAGCCAGGTGGTAGCTGTGTAGAAGGCAAGGGAGCAGTTGAGTTGCCTGCGTCGAAGAGTGCAAGCTCTTCAGGGGCATTTTTTTTAAAGCACTGTGCCGATCACACAGCATCCCTCTCCAAGGGCACCAGTTTTTCTCTCTTGATTTGTACCTAAGGTTATCTTACTTCCCTTCCCTGGCCCAAAGTCTGAGACTGGGATTGTTTGAGATGGTTTACTGCATCTGTCAAGAAGGAGCTGTTTAAGGATGCGTCTTGTGTAAGCGCAGGGGTGCCAAGGCCTGAACTGACTGCAGGTCTGTTGGCAAAAACTCTAGGCATCTCTAGCTCCTCCTAATTCTCATCCAGAGTTTTCTTCATATTCAAGTGATAAATAAATATTTTATTTATATTAAACATTATATTAAAGTGTAACAAAGATATTAGACACACCCAAATCAGACATAAGTACAAAATAGTATCTTCCGTTTTGGTGGGTTTTATGATTTTCACATGCTTTGGTGTAGATTGCTCTCTCTAAGCGTCTCACATTCATGCTGTGAATTACCTGCCTCATGGGACCTTCAGCCAACTGTGTCCAGGTGACACAGGTAGGATGAGGGTATGGGGGAAACCAAATCCTCAGTGTTTCAGAACCAGGCTGGAACTGTGAAAGAAGGGGAATCATGACAGGTAAGCCACTATTACATTTGTTTTATGACCGTGTACAAATCATAACAATTTCCACCAACAGTGGAGTTAGATAAGTCTTGAAATATTAATCTCTGTGCTTTTCTCTTCCCACTTCCCTGTAGGCGACCTACTTCCAGTCAGTTGGGAACATCCACAGGGCTTCCAGGAGGAACAGAATTGTTCCAGAGAAGAAGAAGGGGAGAGAGGGATGGAGGGGGGAGAGAGGAAGGGAAGAAGGAAGGGTGAAAAGAGAGAGAGAGCTAATATTCATTTATCTGCGTGTGTGTGTTGACTATTAACAAGGATCTGAGACGCAAAGGGAAGGCTTCAGGGGAGTAAGGCAGAAGGTGTAAACAACCAGCAGAGGCCACTCTGGCCGGCTTGGGCATTAGGCGGCTCATGGCTTCTCTGGGAAGCAGAAGAGCTAGGTCTGGAACGGCCACAAAAGCATCAGCCATTCCTGCTCTTCTGCGGGCACGGCCCCCTCCTGCCACATCAGCCTCAAAAGGCAGGACCCCTGCTTGCTGCTCTGGGAAGCAACCCGATCATGGGGTCTGCAGAGGACTTGATATTGTTCCTTCTTCACATTACGGTCTCCTGCAAGTGTATGGGATTGGCAGAGCCCAGGCCTGCCTGAACCTGCGGGTCTACACCCCAGCTGTACGTTGGGGAAGTGAGTCCTGGCTTCTGTCCTGGGGGCGGGACTCATAACATGGAAAGTTACCCCCACACGGGACAGGTGTTCCGGGGGTTGTCCACCACCCCAAAGAGGAAAAGTGGAACCAGAATGGAGAGAGAATTCGACAGCCTCCCCTGCTCAGGCACAGCCTCTACCCTGGGGAAAAGGTAAGAAGGAGGAGAGTGGGGGCAGGGAAGGAGAGCCACCGGTCCTGTAGGACTGCGGAGGGGGACTCGGGTCCTCAAAAGGAAATGGCCACGCATCGATAGTGCCTGGCATTTGGTGCCCACGTGGCAGAGTGACGTGGACAAGTCACTCACTGCAGGTCAATAGAGCATCCAGGGCCGCCTCCGCACAGCGGCAGGGCTGCAGGGCCTGGGCTCTGCTCTGAGACCCCTCGGTGACACACACTCCCCGTCTTCCAGCGAGGGATGCCTGCCTGGGCCTTTCGGCATGTCCAGCCCCATCCCGACAACCTCATGTGGGCCCTCTCCCCTTGAGTAGCCCAGGAGCAAACAGAGCACCGGGGCCTCGGCATCCCGAGGGGTGGGCGTGTGGTGGGAAAAGAAGCTGTCCCGAAACTAGGGGGGGAACTCACATGTGATGAAACCCACTCCCACTGCATCCTAAGGAGATAAAACTATTTTTGCAAATAGGTTATCGTTTGGAAGCCAGGCTCTGCTGAGACAAGGAAAACACAAGAGCCCAGGAGAGAGCACAGGCACGAGCAAGCACGAAAATATCAGTAGAATATTTATATATCCTCCAAGGTTCCTCCCACAGGACACTTGTTGATTACAGAGGGAAAATGACAACTTTACAGTGGGAAGCATGGTTGAAGTCATCTGAATCAAGTGGTCCGACATCACGGGCCTCCTGACAGGATGCTCTGAGAAGAATAAACATTTCTGGGGTATTCTTGCCAAAAATGCACAACCTAACCCTAGTCGGGAGGAGACATCAGACAAACCCCAAAGGAAGGACATTCTAGGAAATAACTGACCGGCACTCTGCAAAAGGATCAAGGTCGCGAGAGACAAAGCAAGACTCAGGCACTGACAAAACACGGCAAATAACTGTAACGTGCGACCGTGGGTTGTTTCCTGGACCAGAAAAAAGATATTAGTGGGAGGGGTTTTGAAATGTAAATAAGGCTGTAGATTATTAGTCGTGTTGCATCGGTGTTAATTTCATGACTTTGATAAGTGGTCTGTGGTTACATAAGGTTTAGGGAAGCTCAGTGAAAAGCGTATGGGAATTCTTGGTATGATTTTTGGCAACTTTATTGTAAGTCTGGGTTTATTTCAAAATGCTAAGTTGAAATTAATGAAATTGTATGAATTGGTATAGAGAAGGAGGAGGGGGAGGAGGAGTAAGAAAGAACATTTTGCAAATGTCTTTACAGAGCAGCAACCAAGTCTGGATGACTCGGTTCATAGTTCCTGATGGTGGGTGGAGAAGACCGCCCTCTGCCTACGACAACTTACCCACTGAGGAGAGAAGGACGGGATTGAGAAACAGGTACCTCAGAAGTACTTAGTCTGGTACAGGACTGTAAGTTCTCTGGTTAAGTCAACACCAAGTCTTCTTCCTTATTTCTCTCTAGACTGAACCTCCAGGGTGACACGGTGGGTATGACAGTCACCCAAATAGGCATGTTTGAACCCAAAAACACTGGTGCTATTGGCAGGCTTGAGCAAATGCACTAGTTGGGGAGTTTGTCCAGGGAAGGCTATACATTCCTGCCCGGAGGAAAGCCTGCCTGTGGGCACCACAACCACAACAGCAGCAGGTATGTGGACAGGTGAGCTCGTGGCACTTCTCCCAGCTGCCTGTGGCTTATTTGGTGCACACAGTGTCCAAGTACCCAACTGAGAGAGGGAAATGCTGAAAGTATCAATAGCTTGGCAGGGGCATGGGGTCATGTACAAGGTCACTGCTGATGGACATTTGAAACTGAGGAAAGGATTTCAGCTTCAGGCTAAGATGGAATAGCAGGGGCCAGATTTGCCCTCCCACCTGAAACAAGTAAGAAAATGGACAAGACACATGAAACATTGGTTTTCCAACACTGGACATCAGGCAGCACAAGACAGGAATCCCAAACGGGGGAAGGAAGGAGGTGAGCTCCATGGTGGCTGCAGGACCCTCCCTGGAGAGCTTCCAGGGGTCAGCGCAGGGAGGGACTCCTCAGGCCAAGCCCAAGAATCCCCCGGAGAGGAGGAGCAGGGACACCATGGCAGCTACAGTGCACAGAATGCAGAACCAGAGAGGAGAGTCTGCAGAGAGGGAGGGCAGCTCTGAAAATCAGTCCCTATACACCAATCAGAACACATGGATAGAAACTGAACCAAAGCTGGAACCACCCAAAGCTGCAGAGGAAACAACACCTCCCGTTGACACAGAAGCAGGGATAGTTCCTGCTCCCACAAGTCAGAGGGGGACACATCTTGGGTAGAGTACCCAGAAGATGTCTTAAAAATAAAGCAGCATGAGCTCTAGATAAAAGGTTGCTTTGGACCTAACCAAGCTTTCAAGCAAGTCTCAAAAGTATCAAACTGGTTCCAAGTAATTTAATGGTGTCACAGAACACAGACCGAAAACATTTACAGGAATAAAAAAAATATTGAGAACACAAAACCAATATGTAATTCACAATATCTGCATCCAATCAAAAATTATCACTCACACAAAGAATCCTAAAGATACATCCCATGATGATGATAAAAATCAATTAGTAGAAACAGACCTGTAATGACACAGACAATGTAATTAGCATACAAAACCATTAAAAGAGTTAACAGTTACTAAAACTCATTCTATATGTTCAAGAAAGTAGAACGAGATTGAGCATGTTAAGGAGAGACAGAGAAGATATTTTAAAGAATCAAATCAAATTCTGGAGATGAGAAAACTCTGGAGAGGATTAGACACTGCAGAAGAGAAGGCTCGTGAATCTGAAAACACAGCAAGAGGACCTATCCAAAATGAAACACAGAGGTGGAGAAAACAGGGAAAGAGCACCCATGAGCTGTAGGACAACTCCACAAGTCTAATGTGTGCATAACTGAAGTCAGTGAAAGGGTGGAGAGGGGGCCGAGGGGAGAAAAAATATTTGAAGAACAAAGGGCTGAACATTTTTCCAAATCTGGTGGAAACTATTGATATAAAACCATAGACCCAAGAGCCTCAAAGAACCCCAAACAAGAAACATGAAGAAAATTATGCTAAGGCATATGTACAAATTAATAAACAGAAACATTAATTGAAATGGAGTCGGGGGGTGAGAAGGGAAAGCTCTCATGCCCCACGATGACAGCAGAGCCCAGCAGGAAGAAGAGAGACTCCTCTTATTGCCTGGCAAGAGCATGGCCAACAAGAGACGGTCACAACCCAGCCAATGAGAAGCCTCTCTACTTGGAACTCTCACTTCCTCCAGTGGACTCTAATGACAACAGCCCTCCCACCTCCCTTTTCCCCTCTTTAAAAGAGCTCTCCTCTCCTTGCTATGGGGGGACTTGAATGTGCCTCACCACGGTTGTAGATTCCAAATTGCAATTCTTTGTTGATCCCCCAAAAAACCATTTTTCTGGAGAAATAACTGGCAGTCTATCAGTTGTAGATCAACATTTTGTGGCTCCTACAGGGATCCAGAGAAGACTGCTGACCGTTCTGAGGCTGGTGAGGGAACAGGTGCATTACCCACATTGAACCCATTGGTGTTCCCTGCTTTTCTCACTAACCCGGGGGTTTAAAGGTAAGTGTTTCTCCTGAATCTGAGCTTCTGCCCTGTTTGCATTTTGAAGCTCTCAAGGTTTTATTTGGAATCTATTTTTAAAGGTTTTTCCTTTCTAGATCAAGGCCTTGTTCCGTATAAGAGTACTCATTGGCACTTGGCCCTGACTCCTCTGAAAACGGGCCGTTCCAAGTGGAACTGGCTAGCCTCACCCCATTCCTTTGGGAAGAGGGTCTGATTCATTGGAACTGCACAGATAAGCCTTTGGCCTGACTCCTTCAGGATTGGGCTACCTCGTTAGAGCTGAGCTGAGCATCCTTCAACCTGGCTCTTTTGGGAGCAGACCCTTCCCTTAGAACTCACTGGTATTAGGTCTAGGGTTGTTTGAGCTGTTTACGCTGTTTCATCTGGTTAGACTGTTTTGGAAATTGTTCTTTTACTCTAGAGAAAAACCCTGAGAAATGGGACCCCAGTTATCTAAATATTTTAAGGGCACCCACACACACACAGGAACCCCAGCTGATTTTCCGTTTAAAAACTGTGGTCCTTCCTCATATGCATTTTTAACTAAACATATTGACTTAACCAAACACAGTTCAGAACATCAACAGCCATTATGGGGAACTTTTGAAATGCCTAAACATTTCTTAAAACTGGATAATCATAGCTCTAAAATTTCCAAAATTGAATGGAATATCTATTTTGATTGGTATTTTGAGGTTTCCAAATGTTATCAGGAGCCTAAAATTGCCTCTCTGCAAAATAAGATTTAAAGATTAACTGAGGCATTTAGGTTGCTTCCATGTCTTAGCTATTGTAAACAGTGCTGCTATGAACATTGGGGTGCATGTGTCTTTTAGAATTAGAGTTTTCTCTAGATATATGCCCAGGAGTGGGATTGCTGGATCATATGGTAACTCTATGTTTAGTTTTCTGAGGAACCTCCATACTGTTCTCCATAGTGGCTGCACCAATTTACACTCCTGCCAACAGTGTAGGAGGGTTCCCTTTTCTCCACACCCTCTCCAGTATTTATTGTTTGTTGACCTTTTAATGATGGCCATTCTGACTGGTGTGAGGTGATACCTCATTATAGTTTCAATGTGCATTTCTCTAATAATTAGTGATATAGAGCATCTTTTCATGACCTATTGACCATCTGTAATTCTTCTTTGGAGAAATGTCTATTTAGGTCTTCTGCCCATTTTTTTGACTGGGTTGTTTGGTTTTTTTTGATATTAAGCTGTATGAGCTGTTTGTATATTTTGGAAATTAATCCCTTGTCAGTAGCATTATTTGCAAATATTTTCTCCCAGTCCATAGTTTGTCTTTTCATTTCGTTTATGGTTTCTTTTGCTGTGCAAAAGCTTTTAAGACATGGAAGCAACCTAAATGTCCATCAACAGATGAATGGATGAAGAAGATGTGGTGTGTATACACACACACACACACACACACACACACACACACACACAATGGAATACTACTCAGCCATAAAAAAGGATGAAATAATGCCATTTGAAGCAACATGCATGGACCTAGAGATTATCATACTAAGTGAAGTAAGTCAGTTAGAGAAAGACAAATACATATGATATCACTTATATGTGAAATCTAAAAAATGATACAAATGAACTTATTTACAAAACAGAAATAGACTCACAGACATATAAAACAAATTTATGGTTACCAAAGGGGAAAGGGGGGTAAGGAATAAATTAGGGATTTGGGATTAACAGATACACACTACCATATATAAAATAGATAAACAACAAGGACCTACTGTATAGCACAGGGAACTATATTCAATGTAATAACCTGTAATGAAAAAGAATCTGAACATGTATATATATATATATATATATATATATATATATATATATATATATATATATATATATACACGGATTAACTGAGGCAAGCAAATGATTAAAGAAAGATAAGGTGGCATCTGAAGCCTCAGGATCCTCTTGCCTGGCTCCTTTGTCTCAGACTCCATCTCCAGTACCATCTTCCTCCTTCCCTTCTATACCGCTTACACCTACACTATACTCTCAATTGCCCGACACTAATTCTTTTGCCGAACTTCCTTTCTTCTCTGAAACTCTCCCCACCCCCTTTTCTTCTGAACTTGTCAGAACCTGTCCCTTTAAAATTAAGCCTTCTGAGGACCCAGAGGCTAAACCCTTAATTTCTTACATTCCCTGGACTAAAACAGAACTGTGAGCCATAGTCAAAGTTTTTCCCAAAGTAACCAGAAATCCTCACTGATTTGCTGAAGAATTTAATATAGTCATTCAAACTTACCAACTTGATTTCTATAACTTATATCAGCTGGTTTACATGCTTGTCAGTGAAGGCCAGGCCCAGCATTGGGTAAAAACCACTAACTGGAAAAGTCCTGAAAGGTCTCTAGGATTACAACTGGGAGACCAGCCCACTAACTTACTATACGATCAGGCTCAGGCAATTGCTAGCTGACTTCACTCAGCAATCCCTGGGGCTTTTCTAAAACCTCTTGATGGGAACAAAATTCAGTCTTGTGCACACAAATCTGATGAACCTGTTCATGACTATTATAATCAACTTCAGATTGTTTTTAAAGAAAATTCTAGGGACTTCCCTGGGGGTCCAGCAGTTAAGATTCCGCACTTCCACTGCAGGGGGCATGGGTTCGATCCCTGGTCAGGGAACTAAGATCCCGTGTGCCATGCAGTGTGGCCAAAAAAAAAAAAAAAAAAGAAAGAAAGAAAAAGAAAAAGAAAATTCTGGTCTTCCTTCAGATGTTGATCTCACCTGCGTAGCTATTAACTCTGTGTTTATTAATGGGTTGAACCAAGACCTTTTCACTCTAATAAAAATGACCAGGATGGAAAGGGAAACCATGTCCTCTCCAGGTTTGGTTAATCTGGCAAACCAGCTCTCTCACTCCAGATGAGTCATCTCGAAGGAAGACCACCAAAGTTCTTAATCTTCAACTCCCTCAAATGAAGGTTCCTAAACAAAACTAAAACCCTCCTAGTTTCTGCTATTATTGTAAAGAGCCAGGACATTGGAAAAGAGATTGTTACAAATCGAAACTCTTCAGGTGCCTTCAGCCCTCTAGCCAGCCTTTCCAAGTCCTCCCAGTTTTCAAAGATGGGGCTCTGAAGAGCTATGGGAGCTCTTTCTAATCATGCCTCTTTTTTGAGAAACATTTCTCCAGATGAGGGATGAATCTCTTCCAGTCCTAACTGACACCAGAGCCACATTCTCAGTGCTCAGCCCCACTACTGTAAAGCAGCCCCTGCATCAGAGGACTAAAACAGCTCAAGTAGTGGGGAATCTCCATTGAACCTCAAGAGGTTCCTGTCTCTGAATCTATTCCTTTTTGTTTAGATGCTTTGAGAGATACACATCCTTTTCTCCTTAGTTCCTCCACCCCTACCCATTTATTAGGCCAAGACTTCTTAGAGAAATATCATGCTAGAATTTATTTCTCCCCAAAGGGGTAAATGATTCTAGAATTTGACAGTAGTCATCAAAGTAACCCACCACATGAATTAAATGACCCTTTGACATCTTTTATTTCCTCTGTCTCTCATAGTACTAGAGCTGATTCTGGAAGCACTTTATCATTGGTCCTTGTTGAGTCAGCTACCACCCTCCTTATGGACAAATATCAAACTGATGTTGGCAAAATTTAATTTTAATGCCTTAAAGAGTTTGATGAACCCACCTGCCTTGGGTATCCCAATTATCATATTCCTTTTTTCCTTTTTGTATATGAAAAGGAAGGGAATGTCCTTCGGTCCTCACCCAAAACAGGGGGGCCGGCCACCATCGACCCATAGGGTATAATAGCCAGCAAATGGACCCTGTGGCATGGGGATACCCCCTTGCCTTAGAGCCATTATGACCATTGCCTTTTTGGTTAAGGCCACCAAGAAAACCACTGTGGGACACCCTTAACGATCTTTGTACCTCATGCAATAGAAGCCCTCCTGAATTCTCATTACACTCAGCATCTCTGTCATCAGCCTCAATTCCTATGAAATCTTTCTGTCAATTGCTCCTCACATAACTCTTTTACATTATAACATAATAACATTGTGTTCTGATAACATTAACCCAGCTGCTCTTCTCCCCTCCATCACTTACGAAGTCCCTCACGGCTTAGCACTGACGGACTACCTCCTGACTCCTCACAGTGATCTGCAGGAAATTCCTCTGGGTAATGCTGACTTCTCCTGGTTCACTGATGGCTCTTATTTAAAAGGTGACAATGGCAAATACTGTGCTGGGTATGCTATTGCAATTCCTTTTGATGTTGTGGAGGCAGCACTTTTACCTATGGCTACTTCAGCCATCAGGCTGAATTTTACACTCTTACATGGGCTTGTACTTTAGCCAGCAACAAAACTGCTAATATTTACACGGACAGTAGACACAGTTTCAGAGTATCTCATGATTTTGGAACGTTGTGTAAGCAACGTGGCTTCCTTACTTCCAGTGGAAATAAAATTTAAAATGGCCCCTATGTTCAGAAATTGGATGTAATACTCTTACCTGCCACTTTTGCTGTTATTAACATTCCAGGGCATTCTAAACTTGACTCTCTGAGAGCTAAGGGAAATTACTTTGCTAATATTTCTGCAAGGAATGTTGCCCTTAAAGGGACCAATAGCAGCCAAACCTCTATCATGGTCCAAAGGGATATTTCCCCAAATGATAACTTAGAAACACTGGTTAGAGAAGCCCAAAAACTGGCCTCAGGAAAGAGAAAACAAGATTGGAAATTCAGCAATTGTTGGTACAATAAAAAGAGAAAGCTCTGGTTCAGACCAAATAACAACACACTTCTACAGGAGTATCTATCTAAAATTCCCATTCCTCACCACTGTATTTTGCATTAAATCATTAGTCTACTGACAAAATGATAGCCATCACGAATCAATACTGGCGAGAAACATTAACAAGGCTACAAAATATGTCTACCTCACTGGTCTCACTTGTCCACAATACAAGCCAGGGAAGCCTGTACTGTTCCTGGACATTTTAAACTGCCTAATGGACCAGTTGAGGTCTGGCAAATGGATTTCACCAGCTTCCTCCATCTCATGGATATAAATATGTTTAGTCATGGTCTGTATGTCTTCACACTGGACTGAAGTTTTCCCTTGCGGACAGGCTACTGCCTTTTCTGTGGCTAAAGTCCTTTTGGGTGGCTCGCTGTGGTTGCAGACCCCAAATTGCAACTCTTTGTTCATCTCAAGTAAACCCATTTATGTTGTAGAAATAACTGTAGTCTATTTGTTTTAGGTCAACGCACATCATAATCAAATTGCTTAAAACCAATAATAAAGAAATCTTAAACGCAGCAAGAGAAGAAAGAACACATCACATACAGAGAAGCAAAGCAGACTGTAGACTGCTTGCCAGAAACACGCAGAAGTAAATCAGACAGAGAAAGACAAACACAGGCAGACTTCGTTTTGTTGTGCTTCACTTTACTGTGTTTCACAAATATTGCGTTTTTTACAAATTAAAGCTTTGTGGCAACCCTGCATTGAGCAAGTCTATGGGCACCATTTTTCCAATAGCAGATTCACAGTACAAAAATAGTCCTTCCTTCAGGAAGAAGGAAAATGACACCAAATGAAAATCTGTGTCTACACATAGGTATAAAGGATATCAGATGCAAATATGTGGGTAAACAAAAGATCTCTTTTTCTGGTTTTTAAAAAGCCTTTAAAATATAATTGACTGTTTAAATCACTCCAAATACAGATGTCTTGTGGGGTTTATAACACATGTAGATGTAAAAGGCACGACAACGATGCCCAGAGGCCAGGAGAGGAACTGGAGTGCCCTGGGGGCAGGTTCGTGGAGTGACATGAGAGGTACCCTACCACCTCATACCCACATCTTCCTGCACTTGGACTTGGGGAGCTAGTTGGAAATCCTGGTTTCCTTCTGAGCTTTGAGAGACTATGGGAAGGTCTACTAATGTTTCTGAACCTCGTTTTTTTCTTCTATCAAAAAGGGATAGAGATTTTTGTCATTGCTACTCATGTGGTTCACAAGAATTTTAGAAATTCAGAATCTCGGGTCCTACCCCAAACCTACTGAACCAGAATTTTCATTTTAACAAGCTTCTCATATGACTCATACACAACAAAGACTCAACGCGGGAGGACCCAGTTGGTGGAGAACAGAATCTTTACATGAACACACTGCTTCCCTGGATAGTGATACTGCTGCCAGAACACAGGCCCCCAGGCATGCATCCTGCACTAATGGCCAGCATGATTTCAAGACCAACCGATGACGTCAGAGCCATTTTTAGACTTTGCTAACAGGCCCTGTAGGTGAGAGGGAAGTGCCGGGTGTGTGTACCACAACTGCAGCAGAGAAAAGTGCTGCTGGTGACCAGTGGTGAGGGGTGCCAGGCAGGGCTTGCCCCCTGGCCCACCTGTGTCCTGCCAGGTCCCCCTGTCACACCGGAATGCCAGTCAAGGCTTTGATGGATGCTTGGCATCATGCGTGTCAAAAGCTCTTTGGTGGACAGTTTTTTGCCTATCTTCTTGTAAACCTGTGGACAGCAACTTCTGTAAATGTATATGAATGTTTGTCTCCTCATTAGCGGGAGAGTGGATTTCCTGACAGGGGATCAGGGCAGGGCCTTCCTCTGTGTGGGGGGAGCAAAAGGGGAGGCACCAGCTTCTCTTCTCAGGAGGTACCAGGTCCTTCTCTTTTTTGGGGCCACTGAGTTCAGCCCCATAGGGTCTGGAACTTGTCAGTGAGGTGCTGCAAGGCTGCAGGTGGATATTTAAGCATCTCTGTTTCTTTCTGTGGCACAAGACAGAGGGCAGTCCTGTTTTCCAGGTGGTGCTGCTGTCTTTCCCATCTTGAGAGAAGGACAAGTGGCCCCTGGTCACTTGAGGGCTTAGGCTCAGGGCCAAGGGTTGTGAGTTTTTTAGTATGTGTGTGTGGGGTGGGGGGACCTGGTCTGGGGTTCCCACTGCCTTATCCTCCTTGAGGTGTGGATGGGCAATCCGGCTCTGGTAGCCAGTTGGAAGTGAGCTCTTTGTAGTTGGATATTTATTCGTGTTGTCATCTTCTCAGCCACTGGCTATGGTTCCCTTGCCTCTACAATGAGGGGTCCAATTCCACAGTTTGGGGTGGGGTTCAAGAATCTATTTTTAGGGGAGGGATCAAGATGGCAGAGTAAGAGGACATGGAGCTCACCTCCCCTCACAAACACATCCAAAATACATCTACACATGGAATAATTCTCACTGAAAACTAACTGGAAACTGGCAGAATGACTCCTGTACAAACAAGACTGTAAGAAAGGTACACATGTAATCTGGTAGGAAGGGAAGGAAAACATCAAGTCAAGACCTGTGTCCCTGGGAGGGGACCCAGACAAAAAGGGAGATTACATGGGTGGAGATCCTCCCTGGGGAGTGAATGGCTCAAGCCACAGACTGGACGCTCAAGTCCTGTGGTCCTACCTGGGGGAGACAAGCCCCCTTGGCTGGTTGGAGGACCACGGGGACAGATAGAAGGGCTGTGGGGAGCCTGGACTCCACTTGCGAGGAGCGAGCGCTCTGGCTGACCCCAGAGGCAGGGTGGAGAGAGGTCTGCTCTAGTGGCTGCTTCTGTGGCCACCTCGCTGTGTGCCTCAGCCCAAGCCAAGCGAATGCTCTGGCCTCCCTCATTCCCCGTCGCAGCATGGCACTGGACCTGGGGCAGCCAGGACTGGGGAAAAGACTCAACAGTGGGACGCAAGGTGACCCAGTCCCAGGATGGAGCCTGGGTGTTGGTGGCCATTGTTGGTGCTCAGTCAGGCGCTGCCCCAGAAGCTGCCCAGACCTCTGACAGCGGCCCCTGCAACAGAGATACGCGCAGAGAGTCCAGGCAGGTCCCACCTGCCCGGGAGTGTGGCGCCACAACAGGGGGAGAGTGGCAGAGGCTGGGGGCACTGATCAGCTGTGAGGGACAAAGGGGACTTGCACCTGAGGCTGCATTTGAGCGTTGCCTTGGGCTCCTACACAGGGAGTGCATCAGACCTCCTGTGCACGGGCCACACTTGCTTCAACACTCCTCTTCTCTGTGGCAAAGGTCCTGGTGCAGGAAGAGAGGGAACACGCACACTTAAAAGGAACAGAGCCAGACTGTGCCTGACCCTCAGGGTTTCTGCTCCAGTAACTTGGGATCAGACCCTGCCCCTGAAAGGGCAGTGACACCCACTGAGCAGAGAGGAAGTTCCACCTCACACCTGGCTCTAGCTCTAGCCCCTTCATCCCCAGCCCCATCCCCTATCAAGGTGAGAGCTGCCAGCACACCCTGAGGAAGAACATGACTGATGTCCAGGTCAAATCCAGCCCTCCCACCAAAGGCACTGGGCACATGCAATCTGTATAGGAACGCTCCCCCATGAAAACACCCCTTCAAGACCGCGATAGGTAACCGTTTCACCTAAATTCACAAAGGCAGAGAGAGTTAAACAAAATGAGGAGACAGAGGAAATAGTCTCACGGGAAAGAGAAAGAGAAAAGATAACCCCTGAAAAAATAAATAATGAAGCAGAAATAAACAATTTACAAGATAAAGAATTTAAAACTTTGCTAATAAAAATGTTAACTGAATTAGGGACAAGAATTGATGCAAACAGTGAACACTTTAGGAAGGACCTAGAAAATATAAAAAAGACCCAATTAGAAATATAAAAAAGACTCCATAAGAAATGAAGAATTCAATAGCTGAAGCAAAAGACACACTGGAAGGAATGAAGAGCAGAATAAATGATACAGAAGGATGCATGAGTGATCTGGAAGCTAGAATAATGGAAATCACCCAATCAGAACAGCAGACAGAAAGATAAATTTTAAAAATTGAAAGCAATTTAAGAGATCTCTGAGAAAACATTAAGCATACCAATATTCGCATGCTAGGGGTACAAGAAGAAGGGAGAAACCAGCACAAAGATTAAAGACAAAAAATTATAAAAGCAATTATAACTACAATAAACAGTTAAGGGATAAACATGAAGATGGGAAAAATAATTTCTTTGTATCATCTTCAGGACACTTCCAAATTCATTCTACAAGGCTACCATTACCCTGATACCAAAACCAGACAAAGACAGTACCAAAAATGTGAAATTACAGGCCAATATTTTTGATGAATACAGATACAAAAATCCTCAACAAAATATTAGCAAACCAAATCCAATAATATTTAAAAGCATCATAAACCATGATCAAGTTGGATTTATTCCAACTGATCTGAACTGATGGTTCAATATTTGCATATCAATCATTGTGATACACCACCTTAACAAAAGGAAAGATTAAAAATCACATAATCATCTCAACAGAAGCAGAAAAAGCATTTGACAAAATTCAACATCTCCTTCATGATAAAAACTCTCATCAAAGTGGGTACAGAGGGAACATATCTCAACATAACAAAGGCCATTTATGACAAACCCACAGTTAACATCATACTCAATGGTGAAGAGCTGAAAGCCTTCCCTCAGGAAAATTCAGAAACAAGACAAGGGTGCCCACTTCACCACTTCTATTTAACATTGTATTGGAAGTCCTACCCACAGCCATCAGACAAGAAAAATAAATAAAAGGCATCCAAAATGGAGGGAAGAAGTAAAACTGTCACTATTTACAGACAATGTGATACTATATATAGAAAACCCTAAAGCCTACACCAAAATACTACTAGAACTGATAAATGAATCAGCAAGTTTGCAGGATACAAGATTAACATAGAGAAACCTGTTGCATTTCTATACACCAGTAATGAATTATCAGAAAGAGTAATTTTAAAAATCCCATTTAAAATTGCATCAAAAAGAATAAAATACCTAGGAATAAACTTGACCAAGGAGGTGCAAGACCCATACTCTGAAAACTATAAAACATTGATGAAGGAAACCGAAGGTGATACAAAGAAATTGAAAGATGTCCCATGCTCTTGGACTGGAACAATTAATATTGTTAAAATGGCCATACTGCCCAAAGGAACCTACAGATTTAATGCAATCCCTATCAAAATACTCATGACATTTTTCACAGGACTAGAACATATAATCCTAAAATTCATATGGAACCATAAAAGACCCCGACTTGCCAAAGCAATCTTGAGAAAAAAGAACAAAGCTGGATGTATCACCCTCCAAAATTCACACTTTACCTACAAAGCCACAGTAATCAAAACAGCATGGTAGGCACACAAACAGACACATAGATCAATGGAACAGGATAGAGAGCCTAGAAATAAACCCACGCACCAATGGTCAATTAATCTACAACAAAGGAGGCAAGAATATACAATGGAGAAAAGACGGTCTTCTCAATAAGTGGTGCTGGGAAAACTGTACAGCTACATGTAAAGGAATGAAATTAGAACAATTTCCTCACACCATACACAAAAATAAACTCAAAATGGATTAAAGACCTGAAACCATAAAACTCCTAGAAGAGAACATAGGTAGGACATTCTTTGACATAAATTGTAGCAATAAGTTTTTCGATCTGTCTCCTAACGCCAAAGAAATAAAAGCAAAAATAAACAAATGGGACCTAATTAAACTTAAAAGCTCTTGCACAGCATAGGAAACCACTGACAAAATGTAAAGACAACCTACAGAATGAGAGAAAATATTTGCAAATGATATGACAAACAAAGAGTTAATATCCAAAATATATAAACAGTTCATACAGCTCAATATCAAAAAAACAAACAACCCAATCAAAAAATGGGCAGAAGACCTGATTAGACACTTTTTCAAAGATGATATACAGATGGCCAACAGGCACATGGAAAGATGCTCAGCATCTATAATTATTAGAGAAATGCAAACAAAACAACAAGGAAATATCACCTCACACCTGTCAGAATGGCTGTCATCAAAAAGTTGATAAATAACAAATGTTGGCGAGGATGTGGAGAAATTGAAACCTTCCTATAGGACTTCCCTGGTGGTGCAGTGGTTAAGAATCTGCCTGCCAATGCAGGGGACACGGGTTCGAGCCTTGGTCCGGGAAGATCCCACATGCCGCAGAGCAACTAAGCCTGTGCGCCACAACTACTGAGCCTGCACGCCACAACTGCTGAAGCCCGCGCACCTAGAGCCCGTGCTCTGCAACAAGAGAAGCCACCACAATGAGAAGCCTGCGCACCACAACAAAGAGTAGCCCCCACTCGCTGCAACAAAGACCCAATGCAGCCAAAAATAAAATGTAAATATATAAATTAATTTAAAGAAAAAAAGAAACCCTTCTACACTGTTGGTGGGAATGTAAATTGGTGTAGCCACTATGGAAAACAATATGGAGTTTCCTCAAAAAAAATAAAACTAGAACTACCATATGATCTAGGAATTCCATTCCTGGGTATATATCCAGAAAAAAATGAAAATACTAATTTGAAAAGATATATGCCCCCCAATGTTCATAGCAACACTATTCACAATAGCCAAGACACAGAAGCAACCCAAGTGCCCATCCACAGATGAATGGATAAAGAAGGAGTGGTACATATATACAATGGAATACTACTCAGCCATAAAAAAGAATGAAATAATGCCATTTGCAGCAACATGGATGGACCTAGGGAATATTATACTTAGTGAAGTAAGTCAGACAGAGAAAGGCAAATACTGTATGATAGCACTTAGATGTAGAATCTAAAAAATAATACAAACAGATGTGTATAGCAAAACAGAAACAGACTCACAGACATAGAAAACAAGCCAGTGGTTACCAGTGGGGAGAAGGAAAGGAGGAGGGGAAGTTAGGGGTATGGGATTAAGAGATACAAACTACTATGTATAAAATAGATAAGCAACAAGGATCTATTGTATAACACAGGGAATTATAGCCATTCTCTTATAATAACTTTAATGGAGTATAATCTGTAAAAATACTGAATCACTAAGCCATACACCTGAACCTAACATAATATCGTCAATAATATATGCTTCATTAAAAAAGAACCTATTTTTCACTATTGCCCCAGGTCATATTTACTATCAAGGAAACTGGTGAAATATTTTGTGGAACATTTGATTCCCACAAAACAAAACCTACAGCTCCTTTTGAAGTCTGGGGAGAGCCCCCATGAGACTCCTGGAGGGCTCCTTAGAGACAGATCACTGCCATGTTCCCAGTCAGGAGGTTCGGGCAGGGCCCAGGCTCCCAAGCAATGCTGATCTTGCTGATCAGAAATCTCACTTTGAAAACACCGACTTAGGCAGTACTTTGCAGTTTACAAAGCCCTTTCATGCATTCTATCACACCGAACCCAATCTACTAAAGAATTGCTAAGTCAAAGCTGCTTGGATTCCAGGAGTCCTGTGAGTAACATTGGGGAATTGGGACACAGCTGACAGGGCCAGGACCTCGAAGAGATTTTTAAATGAGCACATCTTTGCTCCAGGCACTGGTCACCATTGGTTCAGAGAAGTTAAGTCACTTGTCCAAGGTTGACCAGCTCGAAAGGAGAAGTCAGATTTGAACCCAGGCAGTGGCACTGCCTTTCCTACACATGACAAGAAAGTACTTGGTGTTCAGAAATACTTGTGATATGAAGCCTAGGTACTGGATCCTGGGTTAGCCCACTTCCTCTGGTTTTATAGAACGGAGGCTCAGTCAGTGCACTGACCCACACTGGGAAGCTGCAGAGCAAAGAGCCTCCCTGCCTCACGTCCCCCCTCCGTCTGTCAGAAAGGACTCCTTTCCCTGGGGTACCTTGGCCTCCCACCAAATCTCCATTTTCCTCTGTCCATCACTTGGTTTCTACTGCTGATTCACATATGATCTCATGGCCTTGTCTTGCTGCTACCTCAGTGTGAACTGGGTCAGTGTATCCTTATTTCCCAAACAGATGCCCTCGGGCGGGAACTGGAGGTGGGCGCTCAGTCGTGCCAGGCTACCTCATCAGTCACCACTAGCCTCCGATTGGCTACTGGGGGTCAGGTGACCATCTGGGGCCACCCAGCTGGGCAGGGGAGAGAGGCGTGGCCTCATCGCAGGAATCAGAGCCCACGGCGTGAGCAGTGTCTGTCCACTAAATGAGTTAGCATGACGTTGACCTAAGAAAAATGTCGAGAGATGATGCCAAGAGTATCTAGTTACAGCTAAATCACACAGATTTCCGCTAAGCCATCTTCTGCTTGCCACAGCACCTTGGGCCGTTTCCGCAGAGTTGGGCATGGGAGAGGCTCCCAGGGACTCTGCCCAGGTAGGGGGGCTGAGGGGCCAACATCCCAGGCTGAGTGCTGCTGCCCGGAGTCATGTCCTCTGGGGCCGAGACAGACTGCACAGCACACCTAACTTTTTAAATGGGTGTAAATGTGGTTTAAATAAATGTCAGAGACGGTTTTACTCAACAGAATCTGTAGCAGGAAATGCACTGAGCACCAAGGAGGTGGGGGGCTGCAGGGAGCCAGCTGACATCTCCTTCTTTCAGCAGTAGCTCCATCAACTGGGGGCCTGGAGAGTGGTCCCATTCTTCTCATCCATCAGGACATCTCGGACACTGAGCTGCTCATGGAATCAATGCCACGACAGCAGCTCGTTTCAGCAAAACGTACGTGAGCCCCACTCCACCCTGGACACAGAAAGCACAGGTGTAAACGGTGAGAGGAACCAAGGGGCCCCTGTGGTCTGATGGACAGAAAGCAAGGACCCACTGGTAAGAGTACAAACAAGGGGGCACAGAGCTTTGGAGTCAAGATCCGGAGTGTCTGTATGGAGGCTTCCCGCCTCTAAGCCAGTGGTTCCCTAAGGCTAGCATGCCAGGCTTGCCCACCCCCAAGGTCTGATCCAGTCGGCCCGGGTGAGGCCCAGAATCTGCATTTCTAACAGGCTTGTGGGAGGTGTAGACACTGCTGGCCCGGGGACCACACTCAGAGCTCTGCTTGGCGTAGCTGGGGCGGATCCCTCTGCGTCCTGCCAGGCAACTGAGCAGGCAGTGACGGTGCTCCAGGCCGTGAGAAGAAAGTGGGGAGCAGGTCGGGTCCCCCCACTCGTAATTGCAAGTTCCATACTGGACCTGCCAAGACAGGTCTGTGGGTTGAGAATGTGAGTCAGCTGAGGACATGCTGCCCTGCAGTCATCGGCCAGTCGGTGAAAAAGGGAAGTCGTGGAGGCAGACGGGAGACTCTGAGAAAAGGAGGATGGAGGTGGCCAACAAACACAAGAGAAGATGCTCAACATCGCTAATGATTAGAGAAATGCAAACCAAAACTACAATGAGGTATCACCTCACTCTAGTCAGAATGGCCATCATCAAAAAATCTACAAACAATAAATGCTGGAGAGGGTGTGGAGAAAAGGGCACCCTCCTACACTGTTGGTGGGAATGTAAGTTGGTGTAGCCACTATGGAGAACTGTATGGAAGTTCCTTAAAAAACTAAACATGGAGTTACCATATGATCCTGCAGTCCCACTCCTGGGCATATAACCAGAGAAAACTCTAATTCAAAAAAATACATGCACCCCAGGGTTCATAGCAGTACTATTTACAACAGTCAAGACATGGAAGCAACCTAAATGTCCATCAACAGATGAATGGCTAAAGAAGATGTGGTACCTATATACAGTAGAATATTACTCAGCCATAAAAAGGAACAAAATAGTGCCATTTGCAGAGACATGGATGGCCCTAGAGACTGTCATACAGAGTGAAGTAAGTCAGACAAAGACAAATATCATATAATATCACTTATATGTGGAATCTAGAAAAATGGTACAGATGAACTTATTCACAAAGCAGAAATACAGACACAGATGTAGAGAGCAAACTTATGACTATCAAGGGGGGAAGGAGGGTGGGATGAATTGGGAGACTGGGATTGACATATATATACTATTGATACTATGTATAAAATAGACAACTAATGAGAACCTACTGTAGAGCACAGGGAACTCAGTGCTCTGTGGTGACCTAAATGGGAAGGAAATCCAAAAAAGGGCAGATATATGTATACGTATAACTGATTCGCTTTGCTGTACAGCAGAAAGTAACACAACATTGTAAAGCAACTATACTCCAATAAAAATTAATTTAAAGAAAAGAAGAAAAGAAAAGGAGGACGGACGCCCGGAGAGCCAGACCACCTCATCCTCCTGTTCTCCCCTCCCTCCTTCCTCCTCTCCCCCCTACCGGGTACTCCCCTTCCCTTTCCCTCCCTCCCTCCCTCCTTTCTCTCTCCCTCCCTCTCTGTCTATCCCTCCCAGACACACACCTTGACAGTCTGTCCTCCCTAGTTTGCATTTACCATGTTCACATGAGCCTTGACAGCACTTAGACTGTGGATGTGTCAGGCACCCATGTACTTTCTCAAGTTCTCTTTACAAGGCCCACCCTAAGCTCACACCTAGTCTGGCCTGTGGGTGACCCTCCTGGAGGCTCTTAGTCCCGGGCCAGCCCAGTACCCTCCCTTGAGGTCCTCAGCCTTGGTTTCTGGGGGAGGGGGCAGTGCTAGAACCTAGAAGAACAAGGGAGGAGAAGGTGGCAGCAAGGATGCAGGCCAAAAAGAAGCCAAGTCCTACCCCCCAGAGGGCTGAGGCTGGCCTTAATTAAGAACGTGTCCTAAAGGCCTCTGGTCGGGAGGAGTGTTCTGAGGGTCAGCACACATGGGACCAAGGGGCTTTGTTTAGGTGGAGGGGAAAGTAAAAAAATCTCCTTATTCCATAATCACACCTTATATTCCAGCTGGGAGCCAACCTGCCCTCTGACCACAGCTGCAGGAGTGACCCCAGGCGAGGCCACGGGAAAACCTCTCTCCCAGTCCAAGTCAGCGCCCAGAAAATCGTGAGCCAAGAAGATGGTGATGGTTTCTGGATGCTAAGTTTCGTGAATGGCCTGTGAAATTCCTTTGGAGAAAAAAATCAAACTAAATGTGGTGCCCACTACGGTCAGCCTGCCCCATCACACCCCCTCCCAGGATCTGCAGCCTCGTGTGAATTTCGAGTTGGACCAAAGAGATGGTCCAACTCCCCTCCTGTGAGTATGAACCATGGAATCTCAGAAGGGGCTGCTGGCAATGGAAGAGGGGCTGTAGGGTGATTTACCGGCCGGCGCTGATGGACCTGTGACGACCTGAAGGATGCCCAGTCAGGAGAAGCAGACACTGCGGGGCAGGTGCTGGCCGGCAGGCGGGAGGGCAGGGAGAAGCCAGGGCATCCAGAGCTGCCCCTTCCTCCCGCTCCCGGCCCATCCCCAGAGCAGCCTCTCCTGGGTGACCCAAGTGACTCTCCTGATGAGCGAAAGGAAGGCAGACTGCAATATTCTAAGAGATATGTAAAAGAATTAAAAAAAAAAAAAAAAAAGCAGCTTGCCCAAAGGTGTTTATTGCAGTGTTGTTCAGAGCAGCAAAAAAATCGGAAAGGGCTGAAATGCCCCATCCCCCCGCCCCAAGACGAGCCTGGGGAGGGGCGACGTGTAGAGAAGGATGCCTGCAAGCAGCTTGGAAGAAAACTGCAAACTCCCTCCCAGCACGTGGAGATGGAAACATGCACACCGTGATGCTTGGGAAAAGGCAAAAGGTTATATAAATAGTTGACATTTTCAGTATTTTTAACTGTTCCTGTAAACTTGTGAATATCAGGGAAATTCACATGAAACGAAAGCTCTTCTTTCACAGGAGGCTATAAAAAGAGAAGCTCTGTGCTGACCAGCATCACTTTCTCTTTTCCTCTCCTCAGTGCATCTCCACCAGCCACTCCCTCCCCTGTCTGCCCGGAGTGGTGTCTCCAGGGCTGTGTGAGCACCCCTCAGGGGAGGAGGAATCAGAGGGCCCAGCTCAAAGCTCAGCTCACAGGCGGCCCTGCCGGCCCTTCAGAGCACCTGTGAACACAAGAGGGCAGGGATGCGACAGGCCGTCTTGTCCCAGGCAGGAGGCAGAGAAGTGCTTTCTGTGGACACTGTCACCTGACTCATGAGTGTTGTTCGACGTCTCTTCCCCCCCGCCCCCAGAAGGAAGGCAGCAAGGCTTGTACCAGGTCGGGCCATCCTTCTGGCAGGAGAAGCACAAAGAGTAATGTTCTTGGGGGCTGTGTGGATCCCCAGCGTTTACTGATGGTTCCCCACCTGTGTGCTATTACCTCCCCCGGGTTCCAGGTGGGGAAAGAGGGCCGAGGAAGTGCCACAGCAAGCACCAGAGCAGGACGGCACCTGCTTCAGGTGTGGCTGGTCTGAGCATCACCGAGGTGCCTCGCAGGTAACAGTTCTAATAAACGCACTGACTCAGCACACGCCCTGGGTCGGGACCTAGCTGGGGACTCTAGGTGCTTTATCTAATCAATTTCATCCCACTGTAAGTGATCCTGCCTTATGTCTGAGGACACCGAGACTCACTGTGATTGGGTGAGCTGCCCAAGGCCCCAATTAAGTGAAATCTGTGCTCTTCACCATAACAGTTCTCGGCCGTTTTTCTGGAAGAAGCAGCTGTCCTCTGTGTTGTTGGAATGGGCACATCGTCCTCGAAAGACCCTAACGTGGGTTCAGCGACAGCGTTGGGTGGGGGCCCGGTGTAGGTGTCTTTTGCAGTTAGTGAGGGCATCTGGCATGCTCTGGGACATGTGATTCGGATGCCAGCAACAGATGTGGGTGACCTTATTCCCTAGAAAGTTCCCCAAAGCAAAGTGTTATTGTGCGTCCTCTATATCTTTTCCAAAGACGATACAAATAGAGCATAGCAGAATGCCAAGGGCATCTTCTGGAAACACCCAGGCTCTGTTGTAGCCAGAGTTTTCCCACGGGATCTGGGGGGTAAGGTGACGGCCCTGAGTCTCAGGAAAGTGCTGGACCTTTTCCAGCCTGGCCGACGGGTGCAGCTTCCCGCGCCATCCCTGGGCAGGGAGTACGCTCCGTAGATGGTGTGATCCTGGAGCCCGGCCTTATGCATGAAGGTCTGGAGTAGCCTTGCTGCCAGGACAGAAGAGCAGAGGCTTCTGGGCAGAAAGCTGCCTCTGTGATGCTGCTTCTCTTTAGTGGGTGTCTTCTCTGCGCCCTTTGAGTGGACATCTCTAACCGTCATGGTGCTTTAAGCTGCGAAGAGAAACAGCAGTCGGAAATCTCCACGGTGAGAACGTGCACTGGCTCTTGGGACCAGAAGCCCAGGGCTGGGTGGTCTAAGAGGGCTTCACGGGCTGCGTTCCCTCCGCTGCTCCACTGGGAGGTCCATGGGCCGGCTTCCTCCTCGGCCGGCCTCCGGGAGCCAGGAGGGCTGCCAGAGCAATGGGGGCTCCCTGCTTTCCTGTTCACAACCCGTGGCCCACAGAGAAAGGACCCCAAGTGGTTTTGTCCAAAGGGACACCTGAAGGGGCCCCATGGAGGAGCTCAGGACACAGGTCCCGCGTAGATGTGTATCCAGGTTTTCTGGCCTTGGGGCATCTGCATTTTGCCGCCCACAGCTCTTGACCTCCCAACTCACCCCCTGCTGGACCGAAGCCCTGTCTTGTCCTTGGCCGGGCACTGAGGACCTGCCATGGACTTCTGCCCGTGACTGCACCTGGCAGCCACCTCCATCCCCTTGCCCTACGATGGATGCTCAAATGCCACCTGGAGTCTCATCATCAGGAGGGTCACCCACTTGCAAGAGTCCTACCTCCTGTGGACTTTCGGGTTTGCTGCCTGGCAGCATTTGCTCCAGCCGGCTTCTGTCTTCTCTAGGGATGGCTCCTCCCACTGCCTATTTCTGGGTCTGCCCACCTATGGGTGCCTCTGGTCTCAGATGGTCAGAATTCTCAAGCTAGCACCCAAGCCAAGTCCTCAAACTCCCTAAAAGCTGGGGGGGGTGGGGTGCTTTGCAGGTCAAAATCCCGAACTTGAATAAAAAAAGATGTCATACCTTCCTCCACACTGAACTCAGGGCCACAAAGAAATGAGATCACGTTTTATGATCCCCAACACAGATGAGAGCCCCTTTCCTGTAGGGGGAGAAGTTCACTATATTGAAATCTAATTGCAGAATTTTGCCCAAAGAAATCTCACTAGGTCACACATTTAAATAACCCATTATGTGGAAAATAATAAAATGATGAGAAATGACACTGGACACAGCTGGGGAAGGTGGATGGGGGTGGGACTTGGGTGAGACAAGTGTGGCTTTAAACCCTAGCGCTGTCATTTACTAGCTAGGTGACCTTGAGAAGTCAGCTAGCTTCCCTGAGTCAGCTCTCTGGACTATAAAATTGGGAGGATAGTTGGTGGGAATGTATATTGGTGCGGCCACTATGGAAAACAGTATGGAAGTCCCTTAAAAAGCTAGAAATAGAGGTATCTTATGATCCAGCAATCCCATTCCTGGGCATATATCCAGAGAAACTCTAATTCTAAAAGATACATGCACCCTAATGTTCATAGCAGCACTATCTACAATAGCCAAGACATGGAAGCAACCTAAATGTCCATCAACAGGTGAATGGATAAAGAAGATGTGGTACATATATACCGTGGAATATTACTCAGCCATAAAAAAGAATGAAATAATGCCACTTGCAGCAACATGGATGGACGCAGAGATTATTATACTAAGTGAAGTAGGTCAGAAAGAGAAAAACAAATACTGTATGATATCACTTATATGTGGAATCTAAAAACATGATACAAATGAACTTATTTACAAAACAGAAACAGACTCACAGACATAGAAAACAAACTTATGGTTACCAAAGGGGAAAGGTTGGCGGGGGAGGGATAAATTAGGAGTTTGGGTTTAACAGATACAAGCTACTATATAAAATAGATAAACAACAAGGACCTACTGTATAGCACAGGGAACTATATTCAATATCTTATAATAAACCATAATGGAAAAGAATATGAAAAAGAATATATATATATATATGTTTAACTAAATTACTTTGCTGTACACCTGAAACATTGTAAATCAACTACACTTCAATAGAAAAAAAATAGCACCGTAAAGCACTAAATAAACACTTATTAAATGTGAAAAAAAAAGATTGGAAGGATAATATTTACCTCAAAATGTATTGCTAGGATTAACTGAAATAGGTATATATATATAAAGTATGGTGTATGGTGTGAGGTATGCCTCACAGCTCTTGCCTGCCTGGGGTGAGGCAGCTGCTTAAGAAAGGGGGCTTGTTTTTTTTTGTTTTTTTAAAATTTTACACTTTATTTATTTATTTTTGGCTGTGTTGGGTCTTCGTTTCCGTGCGTGGGCCCTCTCTAGTTGTGGCGAGTGGGGGCCACTCTTCATCGCGGTGCGCGGGCCTCTCACTATCGCGGCCTCTCTTGTTGCGGAGCACAGGCTCCAGATGCGCAGGCTCAGTAGCTGTGGCTCACGGGCCCAGCCGCTCCGCGGCATGTGGGATCCTCCCAGACCAGGGCTCGAACCGGTGTCCCCTGCATTGGCAGGCAGACTCTCAACCACTGCGCCACCAGGGAAGCCTGGGGGCTTGTTCTGAGGACAACGAAAAAGGAGGAGAAGATGAAATAAAAGTTAAGGGGAAGAAGAAGAGGAAATACTGAGTTTCTCCGGGAAAAAATCTATCAGAGTCCCTCAATCTTTTATTTATTTATTTATTTATTTATTTTTGGCTGTGTTGGGTCTTCGTTTCGTGCGAGGGCTTTCTCTAGTTGCGGCAAGCGGGGGCCACTCTTCATCGCGGTGCGCGGGCCTTTCACTATCGCGGCCTCTCCCGTTGCGGAGCACAGGCTCCAGATGCGCAGGCTCAGTAGTTGTGGCTCACGGGCCCAGTTGCTCCGCGGCACGTGGGATCTTCCCAGACCAGGGCTCGAACTCGTGCCCCATGCATTAGCAGGCAGATTCTCAACCACTGAGCCACCAGGGAAGCCCGTCCCTCAATCTTTAAATCTTATGAGTTCTAAACAATAATGGTCCTGGGTGACACTTACCTCTGCACAAAGAAGAAAGACTTTGCACGTTATCATAAAACACGATTCTCCTCTGTGCAGGTGACACCTTCATACGTGCCCAACAGAAGCACCGGCCCCAGGATGGACGCCCACACTCCCCTGATCCCTGTTCACCTGGACAGGGTTTCTTCTTCAACAGTGAGGGCTGGTTGCGGGATGCTTATCAGCTACATCTCCAGGATTAGCTGTTCTATTTTCTGTGAGTCTCACACCACTTGCAGGCAGATTAATCCTCTTAAAGAATGTACACTGACTAACTGAAGGGGTTTCTGGTTTTAGCAATTTAAACATTAAGATGCTGCCTTAGGGCTTCCCTGGTGGCGCAGTGGTTAAGAATCCGCCTGCCAATGCAGGGGACACGGACTCGAGCCCTGGTCTGGGAAGATTCCACATGCCACGGAGTAACTAAGCCCATGTGCCACAACTACTGAGCCTGCGCTCTAGAACCCGCAAGCCACAACTACTGAAGCCTGTGCACCTAGAGCCCGTGCTCCGCAGCAAGAGAAGCCACCGCAATGAGAAGCCCGCGCACTGCAACGAAGAGTAGCCCCCACTCACCTCAACTAGATAAAGCCCGCCTGAAGCAACGAAGACCCAACGCAGCCAAAAATAAAATAAATTTATTTAAAAAAAAAAAAGATGCTGCCTTAAAATCACAGTCACTAACCTTCTCACACACCACACCAGCTACGCTTGCGAATACAAAATCTTCTGTCGCTCTAGATCAATTTCACCAATTAAATAGTTCTGTTCTTATTTTAGATTCTCCTATTAGCTCTTGAACGTTGGTTATTAAAACCATAAAGTGTACTGGGCTGAAAATATATTTCATTAAGGAAAGTTTGTACAATATTAGTGGTTAATTAACTTCTAATTGAGTGAAGGGGCTGACTTGACTTTTGTTTTAAGTAGTTGAAAAGGAGCTCCTGATTTAGAGGCATGAGCGAGCATACTTAGGGATTCAGAATTGTATGTCATCCCCCAGATCCTAATTCCCAGGACGCTTCTTCTACAGGAGGTGGGGTCTTGGCTTTCCACTGCCACAAGGGCCATGTCCTTTTGTCTAGAGGTAGCTGGCTGTCCATTTACCAGCCACCCTTCTGAACCTTCTTTCTTGTTAGGTTAAAAGTGCCCAGTGCTCACCCCACCCCAATCCAGAGGTTGAAAGTGCCCGATGCTGGGGCTTCCCTGGTGGCGCAGTGGTTGAGAGTCTGCCTGCCAATGCAGGGGACACGGGTTCGAGCCCTGGTCTGGGAGGATCCCACATGCCGCAGAGCAACTGGGCCCGTGAGCCACAACTACTGAGCCTGCACGTCTGGAGCCTGTGCTCCGCAACGGGAGAGGCCGCGATAGTGAGAGGCCCGCGCACCGCGATGAAGAGTGGCCCCCGCTCGCCGCAACTGGAGAGGGCCCTCGCTTCTGTGCGAGGGCCCAACACAGCCAAAAATAAATAAATAAATTTATTAAAAAAAAAAAAAAGTGCCCGATGCTCAACGTTTTACCTTTTGCAGCTAGGGCATGGGCCTGAGACCATATTCTGGCCACATGAGAAGAAATCTCCTGGAGCCTTCTGGAAGGAGGCAAGGGAGGAGAAGTGTCCCCGTTCTGCTTGTGAACACAGCTATAAGGGGCACCAATGTCTGGAGCTAGACCTCTACACCAGAGGCACCGTGACCTCTACATCAAGGGTGACCAGGGCCTGGGTCATGGATGACGGTGGCGGGCCCTGCTCTGTTCCCGGCAGCCCAAAGCATCCCGAGGGGCACGGCATTCTTTCAACTAAGACGGCGATGACGCAGAGTGAGCACGGGAGGTGGGGCGCGAAGGCCCCCCGCCCACGCCAGCCACGGGCCACGCTGAAGGAGGAGCAGAGCTGCCCTCCCTGCGAGCCGGGCACCGTGCTCACTGCTGCCCACGGTCTCCACAGCCTCATCCAAGCCTAGAGCCACCAGAGGGGCTGCCTGAGAAACTCAGCCTGGGAGAAACGTGTGGCTCACGGGAGGGCATCTACGGCTTTCTCAAAGTCCACAGCCACAAGACACCGATGGAAGCAGGATTCCCAGGCAGCTCGGCGGACCCGCGGCTTTCCGCTCTCCCCTCTGGCAGGGCCATGGCCCTGGCAAAGCAGCAAAGCAGGCTGGGGTGAACCTGCATGCCCTGCAGCCAGGCTAGGTGGCCCCAGAAATGGCTGCCATGTGGGAATGGGGACCGCTTTTGCTGGCTGTGCTGATTTTTCAAGGGAAGCTAAGACTGTGATTTTATTTCATTTTATTTTTTATTTTTTATTTATTTTTTAAATTGAAGGCAAGCTTTTTTTTTTTTTTTTTTTTAATTTATTTAATTTATTTATTTATGGCTGTGTTGGGTCCTCGTTTCTGTGCCAGGGCTTTCTCTAGTTGTGGCAAGCGGGGGCCACTCTTCATCGCGGTGCGCGGGCCTCTCACTATTGCGGCTTCACTTGTTGCAGAGCACAGGCTCCAGACGCGCAGGCTCAGTAACTGTGGCTCACAGGCCCAGCTGCTCTGTGGCATGTGGGATCTTCCCGGACCAGGGCTCGAACCCGCGTACCCTGCATTGGCAGGCAGACTCTCAACCACTGCACCACCAGGGAAGCCCTAAGACTGTGATTTTAGGCAAAAGATTCAGGCTTTTAACCCTATTCTAAATATTTTAAGCACAGTAGAGACCACCCCCTTTCTCTCCCCTACCAAGCCCACCAAAAACGTGTGGACCACGGTCAGCTCGTGCTCGGCTGCCCGCGGGAGTTTCCTGCGCTTCCTCTCCCTCCCCAGCTCCTCTTCCGCTCTGCCAGGAACCTCCAGTCCCACCCACGGCCTTCAAATGCCTGCCTCCAAGAGAACCTCGTGTCCTCTCTGTCACAGGCCACCAGCAGAAGCCCCCCAGCTGGTCTCCTGGCACCACAGTGAAGCCAGGTCGAGCCATGACACAGCTGGGATCCTCCAAGTCCTGCAAGTCACCCAGTGGAGCAGGCAGACATCTGTATGCAAAACAAAACCAAATCTTGACCCTCACCTCACGTCATCATGCAAGAGGGAAGAGATACGGGAACATATGTATATGTATAACTGATTCACTTTGTTATAAAGCAGAAACTAACACACCATTGTAAAGCAATTATAGTCCAATAAAGATGTTAAAAAAAAAATCAACAACAAAAAAAAACCTAACTCATATTGGATTACAGAGCTAAATGTAGAGCTGAAAAACTGTAAAACTTCTAGGCAAAAACATAGGAGAAACTTGTTGCAATCCTGGGTTAGGGAAGAATTTCTTAGATGGGATACAAAAAAAAAAGCAAAAGGATAAATTGATAAATTTTAACCCACAAAATGAAAAACTTCTGTTCTTTGAAAGATACTGTTAAAAAATGAAAAAGTCTGGGAGAATATATTTGCAAAACACATATCTGCTAAAGTACAGGTATGCAGAATATATAAAGAATGCTCAGAACTCAATGATAAGAAAACAAACAGTGTAAAAAAAAAAACAGGCCAGGGATCTATACTTCAGAAAAGAATGTATATGTACAGCAAGTAAGCACGTGAAAAAGTGCTCCATGTTATTTGCCGTGAGGAAAACGTGAATTAAAATCAGAATGAGACATCATTACATACCAGTCAGGATGGCTAAAATTAAAAAGGCTGACAACACCAAGTGCTGATCAAGACACAGAACAACTGAAACACAGGTTTTTTGGTGCACATGCAAATGGCACAGTCACTTTGAAAACAGCTTGGCAATTTCTTACTAAGTTAAACACATTTCATTTGACCCTGAGATCTCGCTCCTACTTACGTTCCCAGAAAAACCCGCATAGCCTTTTTATTCATAATTGTCCCAAACTGGGACTAGCCCAAATGACCATCAGCTAGTGGATGGATGAACAAATTGAGGAACATCCATACACGGAATAGTAATCAGCATTGAAAAGGAACAAGCTGTTGATTCACGGATTGACACGGATGAATCCAAAGGCTGCATACTGTGTGATTCCATTCATGCGACAATCTTGAAAAGGCAAATCATTAGGACAGAAAGCAGCTCAGTGGCTTCTGGGTGTGGGGAACGGGCACGAGGGAACCTTTGGGGGAGATGAAATTGTTCTACATCTTCACCGATGTCATGGTAACACAACCGTATACCTTTACAAAACGCTGCAAAATACGAAGTTTTCTGAAGGCAAATTAAATCTCAATAAAAACCAGACTTAAGAAACATCCTTCAGGTGACTATCTGGTTGTAAAGTCATCTGATTCAAGCTTCTTCAGGAAAAGGAGAGTTTTATATATTAAGACATCATAAGGAAAATGGGTTTCATGGAAATCTGACACAAGGGGTACAGGAGCCCAGGCTCAGGGAGACAGGAGAAAGAGGGCGTCTGTCTGGGGCTGACTTTCAGCCTCTCCCTTCACAGACTGAGCCTGGAGCAGTCAGTTGTTCCTCACCTGGTCTCCGGGGCCAGACCCCCTGCAGACATCTGGCTGGCCCATCCTTCCACCCACCAGCAAACACACACCTTGGGCCAAGTGTCATCAATTGCTGTGTAGGGACCAAAGAAGGGTGTGGGTATTGGGGGACTATGGACAGTTCCACATGGGGGGAAACTGTGCCGGTGGACCCCAAACAGACAGATTGGACCCTCCCACCACCTTTGGGATAAAGTAGAAATGCCAGAGCATGATGGAGAAGTCCCTCCTTACCTTTGCATCCTGGTGTCTCGTCAAGCCTCCTGATGCTCTCGTTTGCTCTGGCCCGGTATTTTATGATGAAATGCAACTACTTGGTAAGTTCTTTCTTGGCTCTGGTAGGGCCCGGAAGTCTCCCTCCATCTGGGAGGCCTTTTCTTTGGTTCCCTCTTTGTGGAACTGACCATCTTGGATACTCCGGGACTCGCTGGGGCACTGCTGCCTCTAGGAAGCCCTCCTGGAATGCCGCCAGGCTCCCCACCTCTGTATGCCAGGGGCAGCCTGTATTTCTTATCCTGACTGCAGATGGGTCCCACCCCCAGCAGTCCTTACCGCTGACCACCGGTTTCCAGCACTGCCTTCCTGGTGCACCCGCCTGTGTCCAGTGGGGCCGCAGGCCTGGCCTCCCCCCACAGGAGCGGGAGTGAGGCCAGGCCGCTCTGGCCAGAGCATTTCACTGTCAGGGTGCCATTCACCTCATACTTTTTTCCTCCGTCAAGGCTGTTGGCAACGTTTGAGCCGGAGCCCGGGCCCCAGGGCGCAGCATTCGCGTCCTCCATTCATTTGCTCTGCTGATGCATTCACTTGCAGGATATGGCTTCCCAGCGATGGATGACATTTCCCCAGAGTGCCCACTGGGCGCCAGGCACTCCCCCTGCTGGGATGGCCCTAGTGAGCAGCACCTGGTTATCCCTGTCCCATGCCCACAGTCAACAGGGGAGAAGGTATTAATCAATTCATTCCTAATTATAATTAGTCTATCAAATTCTCTACTTTCAGCTGAAGGAGCCTCTAGCACATCCTTGGATAACTGAATTCCTCACGATCACGAAATCCCGTTTTCTGTCCTGACACCTAACTGCTGCCAATGCATCTCCCTCAGTGAAGCTCTTGAGCCCAAAGCCACACCGCCTGGCTGGTTCTCCAGGGTAATTTGCATCCCGCGTGGCTGTACTGCACGGTGGCGGCTTCCATCCTACTGAACAGGAGCACGCGGCCCAGGGGCATTTAGAATTTGCAGCAGGGGAAGGCACTAAGCTGCAGTCTGCCCACAGGATCGGCTGGCCCGGATCACCACACAGGGGACAGCTGCAGCTTCTACCGCCACAACCAGAGTGACAAGTTCATGAACTTGGATCATGTAGTGGTGCTGAGTGGGCCCTGCCCAGAAGGATCATGCAAGGTCTACGCAGAGCTGGGAAATGTGGGGAATGAGGGCCTGTCCTAGGAAATCTGGGGATTGCTGTCACCATGAAAACACTTGAGGACATTTATTTTCATCCCTTCTCAGTGAAGAGTAATGTTTGAAAACCCATACGTTTTCAGACAGCTAAATACGATACCTGACCCTACAGTGCAGGATCTTGGGATGGAGGGGAAAGACATACTATAAAAGACATGGTCAGACCAACTGGCAAAGCTGGAATATGGACCAAGAATAGATACACATATTTTATCAATATAAAGCTATGGATTTGGTAACTGTACTGTAATTATGTAAGATAACATACCTACTCATAGGAAAGACATATCAAAATATACAGGGGTAAGGGGTTATATTAGGGTATGGAACTTACCTACAAATGATTCAGGAAAAAATGTCTATGTATAAAGTGCTTTTCAGATATCTATAAAAGCCCGCTGAGTATCAGGCTTTCCGGCTGGTGCAGGCTCTCCTTGCTGATTGGAGCCTTTGGCAAGGCTGTAAGAGTCAAAGCGCATACAACTTTCGAGAAGTGGCCCAACTCTTTTTTACTCTTCTTTAATTTGCTCTGGATCCTTTGTCTACAACAGGAGTCTTTGTGCTCAATTTGGTTCTTCCAGGAACTAAGCTCCTTCACATTATTCTGTCTAGATTTTCATCCTTGGGGTTTTCTGAACTTGGACCAATGGGGAGAGATTTTCTGGAGGCTTATTTCAGTTACAAGAAAGGATGAACTTTCATGGATAAATCAGGCCAAAGGTGGGAAAAACAAGAGCTATTAAAAGTGCCCTAAAGGGTTTTGGCAGAATCCTTATTCTGCACTTACCAGCTACTTGACCTTCGGCAAGTTATCTAACCTCTGGGAGCTTTGGTTTCCTAGTCTGTGCAGTGGGCATCTCCTAGTAACAAGTTCAGAGGGTTAAATAAGAGGATTAATGAAAGTTGGGCACAAAACGCATGCTCAGTAAAGGTAAGCTATTATTGCAGCTGCTTTTATAACATCAAATCCCAGAAAGACATAATTATTATTATCCTATTTGTATTATAATTTTGATTCGGTAGAGAGATTAATAATCATATTAATGACAATGGTTTCCACGAATTCAGTGGTTCCTTCTTACCAGTCGCTTTAAACACCACATTTAACCCCCAGGACATCACTCGGAGGCGGGCTTATTAGCCCATTTCAAAGATAAGGACTTTGAGGCCCGGTGGCATTAAGAAAATATGCAGGGCCTCCCACTCCACCCGCGCTCCGGTGCTGGCACTCAGATGGGGAAACCGTGGCTACGAGAGAGTCTAGGCTCCAGACCCGGCTGGAGGCGAGCGGACACTCGAGCCCAGGTTTCCCGGTCCCGGGAGGGACCGCAGCCCACGGCACAGCCCGTGCAGCCACCTCTCCTCCGTCCTGTCCTCTCGCCGCGCCCGGGACAGAGGATCGAGGCCGCACAGTTCCTTCTTGAGTTTCAAAGAATTCGCTTGCAAATTGCCTTCCAGGACAGGTCCGATGTGTGTTTTGCGGACGCCCCAGCCTGGGTGGTCGGGGTCCCGCGTCCGGGGGTCCCGGGGGCGGGACGAGGCGTCCCGGCGCCCCCGCCCGGCTGCGGGTCCCCAGCTCCCCGCGCCGGCCCCCGGCAGCAGCAGCGGCCTCCGGGAGCTCCGGCCCCGCGCCCCCCGCGCCCCGCCCTGCGCCCAGGCCGCGGCCCCGCCCGCGCTGGCGCCCCCGAGCGGTCCGGGCGGCGGCGGCGGCGGGAGGAGGAGCAGGAAAAGCGACCGGGGGAGGAGGCGGAGGCGGCGGAGGCGGAGGCGGAGGCGGAGGCGGCGGCGGCGGCGGCGGAGGCGGCGGCGGCGGCGGCGGCGGCGGGCGGGGCCGGGCGGGTTTAAAGCCCATCGAGGGGGTGGGGAGGCCGGGAGGAGGCAGGGAGGGACGCGAGCGGCGCGCCGCGGTGGGCTGGGCGCTCGGAGGCCGCGGAGCCCCGCGCGGAGCCCAAAGTTTGCGCGCGGTCCCCGGGCGGCGGCGCGCGGGGGCCGGGACCGCCCTGCGCGCCGCCCTCGCCCCGCGGGACCCGCGCCGCCCCGGCCGCGCCGAGGGTCGCGGGCGGCCAGGCGGAGGCGGCCGGGAGCGGCGCCGCGGCAGGTACGGAGTTGGGCGGCGAGCGCGGCGCCAAGTTACTTTGTGGCCGGCCGGCGGGCGGGCGGCAGTCCCGGCGTCATTGTCTGCGCGCGGGCCGCCCGGGCCGGGGACGCCGGGCGCCGCGGGGGCGCGGCGGGCGGAAGGGCGTCGCCTCGGGCCGGGGGCTGCGGCGCGCGAGGGCGGGGACCCGGCGCGGCGCGCGGCGTCGGCGACCCCGGGGAGCCGGGGAGCCCGGGCGGCGCCCGCTGGAGCCCTCCTGTCCGACGCCGGCGGCTCGCGGGCCGGGCCGGACCGGGGCGGGGGTGGGGGCCGCGTCGCCCGGCGGTCAGGGCCAAGGCCGCGCTCCCGGGCCGCCCGGAGAGTGGGCGCCGCGCGCCCCTGCAGCCCCCGGTGCGCCCGCGCCCGGGCGGTGGGGCCAGACCCTCCCGAGCCGGAGTGCGCCCGGGCCTGGGATCTTTCCCTCTGGTTCTGCCGGTGACCCCGCTGCCCGGGCCTAACCCCAAGTCGAGGGCGCGCGGGTTAGCGGCCCGCCAGCCGGGGAAATGTGATAAGAGCCGTGCCGTTCACAGAAGGCAGTTTCTGATGCAACTCTCGGCCTCTGCGATCTCCTCTCCCCACGCCTGCCTGGCGACGGCCCTCGAGCATGTGCGTTATGGAAATGAGGGTATTCTCCACTTCTTATTGTGTTCGTCTTGTCTTGGGGTTGGAAAAAACGCCAACTTTCTGTCGTTTGCATTGACGAGGCGGTGGGTCACGTAGGGGAGCCACAGGTGACTTGGCTCGGGCCCGGACCTTTTCGGCTGCTTTCTTGCAAACGTTGTCCCCAGCTTCATTCAAGAGATGCGAAGAAAAGACCCAAACAAGTAGCGCTCGTGAGTAAACACGCGTTATTGCACAACTTTCTCTTTGCTGCTGTTTACGAGGCCAGGCCCAGGACACTTTGTTTCTGAAAATGCTGATTCAGCCGTTTGGAGCCCCCGAGTTTCAGAAATGGTGCTCTCTCTAACGTTTCGCTGAGTTTTACTAAGAACACATGTTGTTAGCACGGCAACAGGCGTTGACTGGGGTTTACAGCACCAAGCTGGACGGTTTTCACAAGAGTTGACCTAGAGTTCCCTTCGTTCTTTCCAGGAGGAAAAATGGATAGGATCTAGGTTTCTGTAGCAAAAGAAATTCTGACTTCTGGCGATGGTGGTGTCTTTTACGGTAGTATTTTATTAGGGAAAAAGCTCTGAAACCAAAGTGTTTCCAGGAATGATGGTAGATGACTGCGTTTTTCGGTTAAAAATCAGAACTCTAGGATTACTGCATATAATATTTGAGTTTTATTGAGGACCCTTGAAAGAGAAGGACCACACAGGCCAATCCCAGGATTACAGGGAGAGAATTTGAGGACAGAGAGAGTCACACACCCAGCAAGCTGCTTGCGTAATTGAGAACTGTAGCGGGGGATACTTCTGTAGCATTTCACGGTTTACGAGACACGTTCAAAGCCTAATTGCTTTTAATCCTCTACAGCCTCCTGCTACCCATTTTACAGGCATGGAAACTGAGGCTCATGAGATTAATTGGCATGCCCAGGGTCACGGGGCCAGCAAGTGCCAGAGTTATCACCAGAGCCTAAGCTTTGGGGTTTTTTTTTTTTTTTTTTTAAGCTCCGTTAGGTTCATCCTTCTGTACAGGTGCATCTGCCTCTAAAAGAGAAACGGCCCTTCCCTGTGCCGGTCACACACCCGGAGAACCAGGAGGCTCTGTTACCATTCCTGGGGCTCCCAGCCTTCCAGATTTTTGCCCTATCACCAGGCTATTATCAGTGCCTTCTTTTGTCCACTCACTTTTTGTGCTTAAATCCACATTTAGTTTGGGAGGAAACTTTGATACCCACGAACTAATGAGTCTGAAACAGTAGTTTTGTTTATTGTAATTAAAATCATGTTTTAATAAAAGCTGTGTCCCCCTAAAGTCATGTATTGCGTATTGCCCATGGTCTGCACTGCTTTGGGGGCAGCATTGGACTGGGCAAAATGCCTTTCATTGTGGTCCAGGAACGCGGAGCTGGGCATGTTCATGCCAGCTACTCGTCCAGGGCTTGTAGGGTGGTAGCTGCCAGGATCGGAACCTGGGGCAGCTCTGGCCCAGTTACAGTGACCATCTCTGTGGCCACTGACCCTCAAACGGGAGAGGGGAGCAAAGCCAGACTATAAGAGCTGTTCCCGAACTTTTGATTTGGATGATGAGGCTGGTCTAAGACTTTACAACGTATAGAAACCAGACTCCTGCTTGAACAGAGATATCTACCGTGCCTTCACTTTCATCTGACAGCTTTAGAAACTCTAGGTTGGTATATTTGATAAAACCTAATGCTTTCAAGGCGACATAATTTAAGAAACTTATTTCCTTGGAGTTCTGTCCAACTCTTAACCACAGGGGAAGAGGACCATGCACAGCGGTTGGCTGGTCTGCCTCTCAGAACTGTGAGACTGACCTCAGGGAATTCTGTCCTGCTTCATGGGGAGAAGCGTGTGCGTTTGCAGCTCGGGGGGTGATCCCTGTGTCTGTTTCTCAGGCCGTTAAACCAAGGTGGAATCGTGTGGGCCCATAAGGAGAAAACATTTGCTATGCCTTTCTTTTAAGTAATCAGTCATATGTTCAGAATTTAACTAAAACTTTTCCTGCCAGTTGAGAATTTATTTCACCTGTCTTACTTTTTGCTTAACTGTGGATGTATGGGAGATTATGGAAGACGTTAGGGCAGTCAAGCGACTTGGTTGGCAAGGCTTGGCAAACTGGTGCTTTGGGGATCTGGGAACCTCCTACAAGGCTTGTGTGCTAACTTTAGTGTTTATAATTGATCACACCCATTCAGGCGCTGGCTGGTGTTTACTTTGTGTTAGCGTTTTATGGCACATTTCTGGGGAGCTGTTCCCCCACCTTCTCCGTCCAGCGTCCGTGCTCCTGGCGATCATGGGTCTTCTTAACTGTAAGGAGATGAAAGCAGGTGAAGCTTAAAATCGCCAGGCTGCTGGATTTTCTTTAATAATGTAAGGCATGGTATGACTGTTTTTTGAGATGGCAACAAGGAAAGCCACGTCCCAGAGTTATCAAAAATCCTCCCAGAGGTAGAAGTGAGTGCTTGTGACTTTCCCCTTTGGGGATATACCAACGCCAAAAAGCTATCCCTTTCTGCTCGTGTAGTGGGAGAGGTGGGCTTGAGAATGAGAGAAGCCTTGCTTGCCCAAGTGCTCTTTTGTCCATGTGTGAAAGGGATGGGTGTTGAGGTGGAAATAACTTCTCTGCCCCTTAAGTCATAGTCTTGCTTTAGAATCCCTGCCCGGAATGCATGGGATGAAGTTGGTGGGTAATGACCACCAATGGGTGCCACTGGGAAAACTAGGATATTGTTCCTGTTTTTCCACCATTGAATGTACATATGGATTGGGGGGAGATTAGAAGACTGTTTTGATTGTCACAAATTGCGGTGCCTGAAAACATTCTTGAAGCTGATTGTCTTTTAAAAAAAAAAAAAAAAAGACATCTTGCTCCCTTTTGCTTTGCCTGGGTAGAGCCCTGGTTCTTCCATTTAGTAGCTGGGTGAGCGGGTTAACTAAGCTTATTGGTAAAATGAGAGTCACGGGGGTGCTGGCCTGTGGGGAGGGTGGGGTGCCTTGGCATGCGGCACGCGTGAGGGCTCGGAGACACTGCCTCTGCGACACCGAGCCTGTCTTAGAACAGCTCGTTGGCTTGGCTATGCTGCTTCCTGTGAATTTGCAAGGTCGGGAGACTCTGCTTTTTTTGTATTTTTGTCTCTGCACCCGTTAGCTGTACAAAACCTTGTGGCACCGACTGAAACTGGCTTTGAGCACCAGTCACTGTGAGCGAGGAGCCTCTCGTGGCCTCTGAGTAGCCGACGGTTTGAACTGCCCACGGGTAGGATGCTATGAGCAGAGGTGGACAGTGGGATGGAGACCTCGCCTGGCCGCAGACCACGGGGAAGAGCAGGCGTCAAACACTGGTTCTTTGTGACCAGGAGCAAGAGATGGGCAGCGGCTGAGATGCACGGGCTCGGACCGCCTGTGGCGCTGGGCGTCTGCATGGAGACCGCTGGGTGCAGGCACGTGGGGACACACGGTGTCTGTCTTCAGGACCCCGGGGTCTGGAGTCTGCAGAGATGCTTAGCCCAGCTGGGACTGAAATGCACGTGGACTGCCGGTCCCGACGGGCTGACTTTGCCCCAGGGAGCAGCTCCTGCACCCTGTCCGAGGGCTGTGTGCTGGGCAGCCCTGCCTCTCCCTGAAGTCGGTCTGGGTTTTCGGGCCAGGTCAATGGGCCCGGGCCCCAGCAGCTGCAATCTCGCCTAGTAATGTGGGCTCAAAAAGCACTTGGCACAGAAAGAGGTTGCTGTGTTTTGTCCGTCTTCACTGTGTTACTGTCACCACAACTAAAAGCAAGGTGGGCAGCTGGGACCCTCCATTGTCCTTGCACTGCCCCTGGAACTGCCCGGTGGCCCCCTGTCCAGCCCTGTCTGTGAGCTCTCCGGTGTCTCACTCTGCAAGAGAGAACCCAGGGGGCACCTAAAGACCCCTGTCAGGTGGGCGCCAACAGGGAGGGGCCTTCAGCTAGCCTGGGTCACACTTGAGATGCTTCTCAGAGGAGAGAGACACTGCGTACTCACTTCTCCAGCCAGTTGGGCCTTTGGTTTCCTTATTGGTTTTTTTTGGAAACTTTCATCCCTGGGAGTGTCTTCTTCCAACCTTTTATGAGTTGCAAACATCCTTTAATCTAAAGACTTTTATTATGCCCCATATCTGATAGTAATCTTAGAGTTCCTTGCTCCAAGAAACTCATTGTGACCAAAAAGCTACTATGAACTGAGGGACGTTTAAATTCAGGAGTTTGTACGGTAGCATCATGCATGTGGGAGGTCTCCCCTGGCCTAAGGGTGATGCCTGCACTAGATCCGGGACACCGCTTAGGAATCTTCCCGTGGGCTGGGAGGTTGAGCTGGGTGATGTCCTGGTTGGACCAGCACAGTCTGTGAGTGTGCTACCCAAGAGCCTCCAAGTTGCCTTTTCTGGAATGCCGCTGTGCTCCTCTGAAGAACTGTGTAGATCTCATGGCGACCCCTCCAGGATGTTTCTAGATAAAGGAGTGCATGAGACCTTCATGGCATCTCCCTAGTGGAGGAAGGGGGGTAAGGCAGGACAGCTCCTTGCTCCCTAGTTGGGCCATTCCTTAACTGCAGGCATGTCCTGGCCCTTCTCCCCAGCGCGGGGCCTGCAGGGCCACGGTGGACACAGCCAGCCTCTGTCGTGTCCTGCTGTCCCCAGGTAGGGCCCCGTCTTCTGCTTTCCTGGCCTTCCCAAACAAGTTCTGTCCATTTGAAGGGTCACTGGCTTTCTAATCCCTCAACACCCAGGGCATACTTGAAATTTAGTTTTTTTAATCAGTGATAAAGGTACATAGTTTAAAGACTCAATTCCCCAGAAGTAAGCAGGCTTATCAGCCGACCTTTTCTGTATTCACCTCCATGTTTCTAAGCAGATGTCTGTGTAATGTATTGTAGTTCCTTGCTGCCTTCCTTGCTCCCTCTGCACCCTCCCAGACCCCGGCTTCCCGTAGGATTCTTTGACTTCCCTGCTTAGAAGGTGAGGAGGCCGACCTCTGTCCCATCATCCTGACCTGTACTTCCTGTCTCCCATTGTCTCTATGGTGAGATTGGCTGGACCCGGCACGCAGTGCTGACGCCATGGCAACAGCCCTAAACACTGCTGGTGGAGCCAGGTAGTGTGCTGTGATCACTTTCTCTGTCTTGCAGGGCGTCTTGCTTTCTTCTGGAGTTGTATTTGCATTTGCTTAGTAGTTTAGGTACTTATCACTCTTGACCCCCACTTCCACTCCAAGCTGACACAGGTGTGCAAATATTCTCTCAGACACCGTAGGTATCCAGCCAGTTGTGTCTTTGGGAAGCAGCCTCTTGTGTGCCTTTCGTCCCCAGGTGCCTGGCTGCCCTCCAGGCTCCCTGCTCAGCTTTATCCTGGCCTCTTCCTTCTCCATCATCCTGAGCAGGCCCTTTGTTCTTTTCTTGGCTCTCATGATTCCTCTTTCCTGGTTTCTTCCCACAATTTGATGGAGACCATTCCATAATAGCTTCCAAAAGAGAGGTGCATGCAAATTTTTTGAGACCTTGCGTGTCTGAAAATGTCCTTATTGTACTCTTCACTCTTCAGTGTTTTTTCTTTTTCCTTCTTTTTTTTTCATGTCTGGAAGCTTGTAGGATTTTCTCTTTGTGCCTTTATTCAGAAATCCCTTGTAGATGTGCCTGGTTGGGTGTCTATGTCTATCGTGCAGGGTACATCAAGAGCCCCTTCAAGCTGGAAACTCAGATCCTTGGGGCTGGGACCTGTTTTTGAATTAATTCTTTCATTTCTTTTTTTTCCATCTTCCTCTTCTTTCTTTCTAGAATTGCTTTTATATGGGTGTTAGCTGCCCGGACTGGTTCTCTGATTACCTTTTGTCTCCTATCTGAATCTGTTGAGTTCTGCTAGGTTGTGGAGTATATCATCTAGACTTTTTAACCTTTTTACTGGATTTTAAATTTCTGTTTTCATTTTTAATTTCTAAGGACCTCTTTATTTCTTTTTTGATTATTATTTTTATGTAGACTTTATTTTTTGGAGCCGTTTTAGATCTACTGCAAAACTGAGCAGAAAATAGAGAGATTTTGACCCCCCACTGTCAACATCCTCCAGCACAGTGGGACGTCTGGTGCAGTCAGTGAGCCTGCAGCACAGCATCGTTACCCTGAATGATTATTCTTCTTTTAATGGCACAATATTCTGATTTCATAGATGCGTTATTTTTTTAAACCTCTTTCTGGATATATTAGTTACCTTTTTTTTTTTTCTTTTTCTTTTTCTTACATAGTTTCTTCTCTCCAATTTTTACATTATTTATTTTCCTGCACATTTGGGTCTGGCGTACCCAGAAAGCAGAGCCTATGGCAGGCAAGAACTTGCGGGTGTGTTTTATGTTTTATTTGGACGTGCAGGGCTAGGGAGGCAGCGGTGAGGGAAGGGGGGGCCCTGGGGCTGGTCTCCAGGCGGCTGCCTGGGCAACTGAGAGGAGCCCATGGTCCATATTGTGATTCCCCAGACGGTCCTGGGGGCGGCAGGGGGGAGGGGAAGAGCTTCCAGTTGGTGCCCATTCCCTCCATGGAGGCCTGGGCGCGAGCCTGCAGGTGCTGGGTGCAGGCCACGTGGGCAGGCCGTCCCAGGCCTTGGGGCTTGTCGCGCCTGAGCCCCGGTGGTCGCCCCAGCAGTGGCCAGACAGAGACCCAGACAGGTGAGGCTGATGGGGTGGTGTCTGACCCATTGCGCTTGTCCCTCATCTTTTGGGCTCAAGGCTTTGCTTAGATGTCGGGGCCCTGCTGTGCCGTCCACGTTCAAAGGCGTCCCTGGGAGGCTGATGGTGGGCCTCGGGGTACGGCTGTCTGGTTTGCCCCATTGTGTGGGGAGTCCTCGGTGCTCCAGTCTTGAGTCTTTTCTCCTCAGAAGGGGCCAGACTGTCTGAAGAAGCCTTTTTTCATCCCCACGATCTGGGCCTGGGAGCCCTGGAGCCGTCAGCCATCCCATCAGAATCCGCAGCACTGACCCCCTGTGCTCAGTGTGGTACCGGAGGCCACAGCCCTGTCGCTGCTTCAGGAGAGAAACCCACCTGCTGGTGGTGAGAGCGGGGCACTCGAGGGGTCCAGCCGAGCCTTGGACTTTCTGTGAATCCTCTTGCTTCCTTGCTCCTGACACTTGGGCCTTGTCGTGAGTGGGGCTCCATCTCCTCTTCTGGCTTGGCGTTCAGCGCACGCCATCCAGCCTTTATACCTTTTAAAAGATTCCCTTTGGAGGCCCTCTGTTCCCAGCCCAGAGGCTGCAGGGTGCGTGGGATCATGCCAAGGAGCTCACGTCCAGGTTGAGAGCAGCGGGGTGGGGGAGGCCGGCACACCTAAGCCACCTCCTCGAGGAGCAGCAGACAGGCCTTAGGTCTGGATCCCGAAGGAAAGCTGCGTCTCCCCTGCCAGTGACTGGCTCTGGGACCGTGGGAGAGTTAATCTCTGAGCACCGTGATTTCCTCTGGATTCTCAGGGTTGCATCCTGTGCCTCGGTTCCCTCTGCAGCATCTCCACCTCCCGGAGAGGCCAGGCCGGGCTTGTGGCCTTGCACTTGGGGTTGGATGCCCTGCTCTCAGCTGCTCTCAGAACTGGCCTCCACAGCTTTCATTTGATTGACTTTAAAATATGAAAATAATGTGGGCCTGCTCACCGTGGAGCCCCTCCTCTGGCCACTTTGTCCTGGGAGCTGCACATTGGTGGCTTCTCTGTGCGTCTGAACACGGCACCTCGATGCCACTGCCCGCTCCCCAGTCCCCATACCTGTGAACGTGGTTCAGCATCCAAGTTTACTGTTCTAAGTGCCGTCCCAGCCCTTCCCGCCACACACTTCAGGAGGGAGGACTGTGGTATCCTTGCTAGCTCGGTCGCCTTGGGCAAGTCACTTACTCCAAGCCTTCTGTTTTCCTTCGTTTGTTTCAGGGTTGTGTCCACATTTGTATATCTATAGTTGTATGTGTGTAATGAATTTAAAGTGACTAGCACAGCGCCTGCTGCACGTGCAGTGCTGGTATTTCCTTTGCATTGTTGTAAATGGAGCCCCGCTTTCTGCATGACATCCAATAGCTTTGCACTTGTGGCTTTAAGAAATAGCCTTTCCCTTCCTTGCTGTTCTTGCTCTGACATTTTGGGGAGGGCTATGAGAGGATCCTGACCCTGGAAAACCAGAACTGGCTGGCCTTGGTGGTCACGCAACCCCCCTCCCCCAGGTGAGGGGAGCGAGTGGAGGTGCCCAGTCACATGTCGGACTGATGTTGGGTCTGAGATTCCCCCCACCTGGGGCTCTGCATCGTTTCACGGGTGGGTCAGGAGGATTTTGGCATCTGACAGTGGCCAGTGTGTCCTTCTCCATCAGGGTGGAGGTAGCCCGAGGGGGTGTGCGTGGGATAACGGAGGGAGGAAGGGGTTCTTTGGGATTGCCTTGAGAACCAGACATCCAGGGGATGCGGGGCCTTGGGGCATGACCTTGTCACATGGAGTTTGGTCCTGGGATTCCTGTAGTGCACCTCGCCCAGGCTGTGCTCTGCCCCTTCCTTAAAAGTGCCGTCCCCTTGAAGTGGAGGAGTGTGGTCCTGGGACGGGGTCCGGGGTTCCGCCACAGGGTCCTGTGTGCACATGATGGGGTGAGTCCTATCGGGCACATTTGGGAGGCAGGGTGGCACCCACTCTTGCGGGATTGTCTTCCACCCTTCTCCGCGTTAGAGCACATTAGGCTGTGTCTAGGGGTGCTCGGGACCCCAGGATCCGTGTTTCTATTCTGAAGCCTCCTGATTGGGGCGGAGCCGCGCGGACCCTGGTCGCTCTCCTGCCCTGCGCACTGCGCCCTACTCCTTGGTACCCGAGCCCTGGCTGCGGGAGCGCAGCGACCCCGTGCGGCGGCTCCGGCACAACCTGTAGCGGGCAGGCAGCAGGATGCGCCGGAGTCCAGCCCACGGTGGGCTCTGTTCTGGTCCACGCCCCGGCCGGGAGGGGCCAGCCCGGGGTCACCTGCACAGGCCCTGGCGGTCAGCGGCGCACCGTCCTCGCTGCGCCTTTTGGTGGCGGAGGGTCTCCTAGGGGCGCGCGTTCTCGGAAGCGCGACTCCTGGACCGGTCGAAGGCCGTGCCACCGCCGGAATCCAGGATCCCACGGCCTCTGTGGACGTTAGCCAGGGGACGGTGTTATGTAACCATTTGTAATCTTCATTGTTTAATGTGTAACAAGTAGTAACTGCACCCAGATAAGCCCGTCCACTATCTCTTAGCCGAGTGGAGGGCAGTGGGTGTGGGAACCAGCTGGGGAAACGAACAGATGGGGCTTCTGGGAGAACGCGACTTTTTTCTCTGCTGAAAATGGAATGCCAAGGCCTGGCTGGACTTTTTTTTTTTAAACATCTTTGTTGAAGTATAATTGCTTTACAATCGTGTGTTAGTTTCTGCTTTATAACAGTGAATCAGCTATACATATACATATCTTTTCCCTCTTGCGCCTCCCTCCCACCCTCCCTATCCCACCCCTCTAGGTGGACACAAAACACGGAGCTGATCTCCCTGTGCTATGCGGCTGCTTCTCACTAGCTATCTGTTTTACATTTGGTAGTGTATATATGTCCATGCCTGGCTGGACTTCTGTTTAACCTCGATGGCATGTGTAATCTGGCATCAAAGCCTCGGATAAACACATCTGGTCATGTTGCATCTTTGCTCGTGAGCCTATGCTCTCATTGGGGGACACCTCTTGGACCATTAAGGTCAAGTGAGGCAGATGTTGGGGAGATCCCACCCTCTTGATGGGGTCCAACTAATTGCTCCAAACACAGGTGGGACTTCCTTGCCCGCCCACTTCAGAAAACAATCAGATCACCTGTTAACACGTGGATTGTCCCTTTGATCAGCTGCCATTTGTCGGTTGGTGGCAGGAGTCCCTGCCAGGGTGTTGATAGAGGTCTCAATGGAGGCACCGCGCACAGCGCACAGGTAGCTATTGTCCTGCTGTCTGTACTGCCAAAGGTCTCCCTCCCAGTGAGTGAGCAGGAAGTGGGCACCTTCGCTCTTTGGTCTCTGTAAGGATGAAAGGCCACCAGCGACTGATCAGGGATTTTGATGATGCCCCAAAGTGCTGAGCTTCAGGTCCAGTTAGAAGTGGCCCCGGGGACCAGGCACTGCCTTGACCTGGTGCATATCTCTGCTCCTGGGCCTTCAGTGGCATTTGCGAGGCTGTCCCTGTGTGCAGTGGAAGCAGGTCACGACCCCTCTTTAGCTGGGACCCGCGAGTTCCGTGTGTTGGGTAGGGATGGTGGCTCATGGGGATTTTGCTCTCCTCTGGTACTCCAGAGCATCGGGTGGCGAAGACCCACAGAAGAACACTTACTTAAAATTTGGGGTACTCGGCAACCGTACGCTGAGGTGCGGTCTCCTTGTGGGGTGGGGCGGGCGTCAGGGTGAAGCAGGGACCACGGGTACTGCCCTGGAGGGTTGAGCAGGATGTGTACTCGCTGCTGAAAAATGCACTCCATAGAATTAATGGTCCTTCCACTGTCTGTTCATTTTCATTGGGGGTTCGAGGAATTCCTGAATGGAATCTCCTTGGCTGCGTCTGCGAGCTGGCTTCTGAGTGCGGTGCTGGTGGCACCTTGGCTGTTGGTCTGTTTGTTAATCACATGTGGCCCCTGTGGCCATGCAGGACCCAGTGGTGGGTCCGTGCTCAGGTTGGGGAAGGGTTTTGAAGACTGCTGCAGATGGCTGAGGACCTGCTCCATCCGTCCTTGGACAGGTGCTGGAGGAGCCTGTCTGCCTCCTTCGTCTGGGCCCGCCCCACTTAGCCTGAAAGCAGGGCCTCCTCTGGAGGAAGGGGGACCGCAGCAGAGGGATGGCGTGGGTTCACCCAGCAACAAAGAAGTGATATAAATAAGCTTCAAGGATATATTGTACAGCGCAGGGAATATAGCCAATATTCTATAGTAAGTATAAGTGGAGAATAATCTATAAAAATTTTGAATCACTGTGTTGTACACCTGAAACTAATAAAATATGGTAAATCAAGTATACCTCAATTTAAAAAAAAAAAGTGATGTGTGTTTTGCACTTATTTTCCTGGAGGGCACTGGCAAATTTCTGTATGGACACAGGTTAAATATTAACAGTGTCTGAAAACAGCGCTTCTTAAACTTCAATATACCCATGAATCTCCTAGGGATGCTGTTAAATGCAGGTTCCAGCTCAGTGAGATGGGTGGGGCCTGACCTCCCACATCTCTGGCTCCCAGGCCATACACCTGCTGCTGGTCAGGGCGTTGTTCTGTGTACTAAAGTCGATGCATTTCCTCTCCCTTTATTATCTTCAGTGTCTTTTTCTCTAGAAATTCTCTGAAAAGGACACTTTACCTTCCTTGTAAGAGCTGTTATTACTGATGCTATTACTTTAGTCTGAGAATTTTGCTGAGAATTTTTAGTGATTAGCCGTACGTTGTTATATGTGGCATTCTGTTTTGTTTTATTTTGTTCCCTTTTTAAAATTAATTTAAAAAATTTTAATATAATTTATAAAGGTTACACTCCATTTACAATTATTACAAAGTATTGGCTATGTTCCCCATGTTGTACAATACATCCTTAAGCCTATCTTACACCCAGTAGGTTGTACCTCCCCCTCTCCCCACCCCTGTATTGCCCCTCTTTCCCCCACAGGTAGCCACTAGTTTGTTCTCTGTATCTGTGAGTCTTCTTCTTTTGTTATATTCCCTAGTTTGTTGTATTTGTTAGATTCCACAGATAAGTGATATCAAACAGTGTTTGTCTTTCTCTGTCTGACTCATTTCACTTAGCATAATACCCTCCAAGTCCACCTATGTTGCTGCAAATGCCATTATATCCTTTTTTATGGCTGAGTAGTATTCCACTTATATGTGGCATTTGTAAATGTGTCCATACTTTATTCCATTTATAGATATGGGCACCGAGTCCTGCTTTGACATTTACTTGGGTTGCCGTGGGTTTTATTCAGTGGTTTCTCTTCTGTTTATGATGAGAGAGAACTTTGAGAAAGGTTTGCAGCCTTTTGGATCTTAAATGGTCTAGAAGCCCTGCCTGCTTTCATTTTAAGAATGTAGCATTTGTGGCCCCATTGTGGCCTCACTGCTGTTGAGGCCCTGCTTAGCCCCTTTACATCTCAGCATCAGGTGAAAACCCCGGGTGACCTCAAGTGGTGGAGAGAGACAAGTCCTGTGTCCCTAGGAGGCTCCCTCCCTATCCGTCTTCTGTCAGCCTGAGCTTTGCCCTCTGCTGGATCCTGGGGCCAGGTGGTCTTTCCCATTAGGGGAGGTGGCCTTACAGCAGCTTTGGTCTTAACTTGCATCTGTGAGCCTGTGTTCTCTGTGTCAGGCTCCACTCTGCAGTGTCACCTCTTCTTCTACCTTTTGAAAAATTCTGCCACCAACATCCTTCCTTCGATAATGGGCCCTTGGGAAATTTTGTGTTCTTGCCCCCTAGTTGGTCAACACGTGCATTGAAGGACCCCGTGGGGGCTTTGGACCTCGCTGCTTTGTCATCTTTTATCAAGCATCGTGGTGATGTTGAACAGCTTAGTGTTTCTTGAAGGTTAATACGTGCCACAAGAGCTAATATTCATGGCCAAACAGCCAGACTCTTTTCCGCAGGGGCTGCACCATTCTGCATTCTCATCAGCTGTGCACAAGTGTTTCAATTTCTCCCAAATCCACACTAATACTTGGTAATTTCCAATTTTTCTTTGTCTTTTTCCTTTCTTCCTTCCTTCCTCCCTCCCTCCCTCCCTCCCTCCCCTCTCTCTTTTTCTTCCTTCCTTCCTTCCTTCCTTCTTTTCTTCTTTCTTCCCTCCCTCTCTCCCTCCCTCCCTCCCTCCCTCCCTTTCTTCCTTCCTTCCTTCCTTCCTTCCTTCCTTCCTTCCTTCCTTCCTTCCCTCCTTCCTTCTAATAGCTGTCCTAATAGGTATGGAGCGGTATCTCACTGTGGTCTTGATTTTCTTCTTCAGTTGTAGGCACTCTTCATCTATCCTGGATATTAATCCCCTATCAGATATATGACTTGTAACTATTTTGTCCCTTTCTGTGGGTTATCTTTTCACTCTCTTGTCTTATAGTACATAAAAGTTTGTAATTTTGATGAGGTTCAATTTGTCTATTTTTTTAATTAATTATTTTTGGAGTATAGTTGATTTACAATGTTGTGTTAGTTTCTGCTGTACAGCAAAGTGAATCAGTTATACATATACATATATCCACTCTTTTTTAGACTCTGTTCTCATATAGGTTATTACAGAGTATTGAGTAGAGTTCCCTGTGCTATACAGTAGCTTCTTAATTAGTTATCTATTTTATATATGTGTGTATATGTCAATCCCAACCTCCCAATTTATTCCTCCCCCCTCCCCCCTTGGTAACTATAGATTTGTTTTCTACATCTGTGACTCTATTTCTGTTTTGTAAATAGGTTCATTTGTACCATTTTTTAAGATTCCACGTATAAGTGATAACTTAAGAGATTTATCTTTGTCTGACTTACTTCACTCAGTATGACAATCTTTAGGTCCATCCATGTCACTGCAAATGGCATTATTTCATTCTTTTTTATGGCTGAGTAATATTCCATTGTATATATGTACCACACCTTCTTTATCCATTCATCTGCTGATGGACATTTAGGTTGCTTCCATGTCCTGGCTATTGTAAATAGTGCTGCAATGAATGTTGGAGTACACGTATCTTTTTGAATTATGATTTTCTCTGGATATATGCCCAGGAGTGGGATCATATGGTAGCTCTATTTTTTTAGTTTTTTAAGGAACCTCCGTACTGTTCTCCATAGTGGCTGTACCAGTTTACATTCCCACCATCAGTGTAGGAGGGTTCCCTTTTTTCCACACCCTCTCCAGCATTTATTGTTTGTAGATTTTTTTGATGATGGCCATTCTGACTGGTGTGAGGTGATACCTCATTGTAGTTTTTTTATTTTTTAATTCATTTATTTTTTATTATTTTTGGCTGTGTCTTCATTGCTGCGCGCCGGCTTTCTCTAGTTGTGGCGAGCAGGGGCTACTCTTCTTGTGGTGCGCGGGCTTCTCATTGCTGTGGCTTCTCTTGTTGTGGAGCACGGGCCCTAGGCACTCAGGCTTCAGTAATTGTGGCTTACAGGCTCTAGAGTGCAGGCTCAGTACTTGTGGCGCACGGGCTTAGTTGCTCCACGGCATGTGGGATTTTCCCAGACCAGGGCTCGAACCCATGTCCCCTGCATTGGCAGGCAGATTCTTAACCACTGCGCCACCAGGGAAGTCCCTCATTGTAGTTCTGATTTGCATTTCTCTAATAATTAGTGACGGGCATCTCTTCCTGTGCTTTTTAGCCATCTGTATGTCATTTTTGGAGAAATGTCTATCTAGATCGTCTGCCCATTTTTTGACTGGGTTGTTTGTTTCTTTGATGTTGAGCTGCATGAGCTGCTTGTATATTATGGAGATTAATCCCTTGTTGGTTGATTCTTTGGCAAATATTTTCTCCCATTCTGTGGGTTGTCTTTTCATTTTGTTTATGGTTTCCTTTGCTTTGCAAAAGCTTTTAAATTTAATTAGGTCTCATTTGTTTATTTTTGTTTCTATTTCCATTACTCTAGGAGGTGGATCAAAAAAGATCTTGCTGCGATTTCTGTCAGAGAGTGTTCTTCCTGTTGTGTCCTTTACTTTTGGTGTCGTATCCATGAAGTCATTTCTAAATCCAGTGTCATGAAAATATTCCCCTCTGTGTTCTAAGAGTTCTAGTTTTAGCTCTTATGTTAAGGTCTTTGATCCATTTTGAGTTAGTTTTTGTTTATGGGTAATGTAAGGGTTCACTTCATTTTCTTGCATGTGGATATCCAGTTTCCCCAGAATCATTTGTTGAAAATACTGTCCTTTCCCCATTGAATGGTTTTGGCATCTTGTTGAAAATTTACCCGCCATATGTGTGAGGGTTTATTTCTGGGCTCTCTGTTCTATTCCATTAGTCTATGTTTGTTCTCATGCCAATACTACACTGTCTTGATTACTTTGTAGTAAGTTCTGAAATCAGGAAATGTGAGTTTTCCAACTTTGTTTTTCTTTTTCAAGATTGTTTTGGCTATTCAGGGTCCCTTGAGAACCCATATAAATTTTAGGATGGCTTTTTCTATTTCTGTAAAAATGCCAGTGGGATTTTGATAGGGATTGCATTGAGCCTGTAGATTGTTTTAACATTTGATATTTGATATTAAGTTTTCCAGTCCATGATTTAGAGATGTCTCTTCTTATTTATGTCTTCTTTATATTCATATAGAAATGTTTTATAGTTTTTCAGTATACACGTCTTTTGCCTCTTGGTTTAAATTTACTCCTAATTATTTTATTATTCTTGATGCTATTGTAAATGAAATTGTTTTCTTAATTTCCTTTTCAGATTGCTCATTGTTGGGACATAGAAACACAACTGATTTTTGCGTGTTGATTTTCTATTCTGTAACTTTGATACATTTATTAACTCTAATACTTTCTTGTGAGTGTGTGTAATTTTTAAGGTTTTCGACATATAAGATTATGTCATCTGCAAACAAATAATTTTAGTTCTTCCTTTCCATTTTGGATACCTTTTACTTCTTTTTCTTGCCTGTTCTAGCTAGAACTTCTAATACAATGTAAATAGAAGTGTTGAACGTGGACATCCTTGTCTTGTTCCCGATCTTAGAAGAAAACTTTCACTCTTTCACCACTGAGCATGATGTTGGCTATGGGTTTTCATATATGAAAAGCTTCTTCTGTGGCTGAACATATGGTCTGTCCTTGAGGAGGGTCCATGTACACTTAGGAAAAATGTGTATTCTCCTGTCGTTTGGGGGAGTGTTCCATGTGCGTCTGTGATGTTCAGTTGGTTTACAGTTTTTCAGGTTCTCTGTTTCTTACTGACCTTCTGTCTGGTTGTTCCCTCCATTTCTGAGAGTGGAGTGTCAGTGTCTCCACCTAGTAATATTGTACATCGGTCTGTTTCTCCCTTCAGTTGTGTCAGTGTTTACTTCATATATTTTGAGGCTCTTTTCTCAATATATAATGTCCTTCTTTGTCTTCTGTAATAGTTTTGACTTACAGTATATTTTGTCTGATGTTGGTATAGTGACCCCATGTTTCTCTCTCTCTCTTTTTTTTTAATATTAACATGCAATATCTTTTCCCATCTTTTTAGTTTCAACCTGATTGTGTCTTTGGATCTAAAGTGAGTCTCAGCATGTGGTTGGATTATGTGGGTTTTTTTTTTTTTTTTTCTTTCTCCATTCTGTCAATATCTGCCTTTTGACTGGAGGGTTTAATCTATTTACATTTAAAGTACTGATAAGGAAGAACATCTGCCGTTTTTCTGTTTTTTGGTTTGTGCATCTCATAGCTTTCTGTCTTTATTTCTGTAGAATCCTTTCTTCTTAGAATGATCCTTATGTTTTAAGAAAGACTGCTAAGGTGTGAACAGTCACAGAGTAAATTATATTTAGGAGAATGTTTTACAAAACACCGAAACTTGAGTTGGTTTTTATGGGGCCCTTGCTATCTAGTCCCACTGCCGCTGGGCTGGGGTGATGGAGAGGTGTCTGCAGAACTCCAGAACTGCTGGAAAGAGATCCCGTGCTGCTGTTTGGGAAGGAACAGAACGAGAACTTGACTGGGTGGGGGTGGATTCCTTCTTCTGCATAGCTCTGAGTTTACAGAGCTGCATGTGATGATCCGCAGGACAACCGTGCAAGAGAGAGAGAGAGAGTCTTCCTTCTGTAGATGGGGAAATGGGAGCCCCTCACAGTCAGATGCCTTGTTCAGGGTCAAGTGGGCATTAGTGGGAGAGTTAGAATTGCCCTCTCAGGTCTTTGGACACCAACTCCATCATTCTCTGTATCCCTGGATGCCACCACGGAAGGAGGAAGGGAGAAGGAGGAGGTGGTGTGTTTCCACCAACGAATGCATAGGGATGTGTGTGGCAGTGTAACCTAGCAGAACCCCATGGGGCCTTCCTGGGACAGGCCTCCCCCATATCCTCTGCTTTAGCTCCTCTCTGAAGTACCTAGATAATAGTATTTGATGCACATTTCCTGAGTTTTGCAGATGTGAAAACTATCCCCACCAAATGGAAGAACTACTTGATGACCTTCAGCACATAGCCCCAGGCCTCCTGGAGCCTCAGGACTGATAATGTTAACCCCTGTGACACCGTCCTGTAGCCTCACCATCAGCCAATCAGAGAATTAGGCACAGGCTGATCCCATACCCTACGACCCGCCCTCTCGCTTTGCCGAAACCCTTTGGGGAGCTCGAGGCTTTTCAGGGCGTGAGCCACCACGTCTCCTTGCAGGGCCCTGCAGTAAACCTTACTCTGCTCCAAACTCCGACGCTTCAGTTGTTTGGCCTCACTGTGCGTCGGGCACACAAACTTGCATTAACAGTAAGAGGAAGGACCTTGTCCAAGATGTGGATTCTTTGCTCTCAGGATGTGTAAACATTAAAGGAAAATGTAAGTAAATTCATTGCACGGTGCCTCACACATGGTAGGTCTTCATTCATTTCCCTTTCCCTGGGGGAATTTTTCAGGAAAGATTCTGTGTTCTTGACAGTCCTGGGACTCTTGGGTTCAGGATGGTCTAGGAGCTATTAAATCTAGAGGCAAGGGTGCGTTTTGCCCTGTATTGTGATGTAACATCATTTCACCTTTGTTTCCAGGCCAGGTGGCCACGTTGTAGCTTTGCGTGTTGCAGCAAAGGCCTTGGGTTTTGAGACCTTATGGAGGCTGGAACCCCTCTTGCCCCACTACGCTCACAGTTCTGTCCTTTCTTTATTTCTCACAACACTGGAGGTCGTTGGGGGTGATTCCGAGGGTGAAGGAGGCCTCCTGCATGGATCTCCATCCCCGAGCCAATCTCACTTAGGCTCCAGTACGTTAGTGCCGGCTTTCAGGGCACACGGATGCCATTTGAGTTCACTGGACTTTTTAAAGCCTGGCAGGGTCACTTGGGGCCTTCCCGAGGTGAGGACGTGCACGCAGGCACTGGTCCTCTTGGCTCTGTGCGGGGTAGGACTCCTGAGGCTGGAGATAACAGGTATTACAGAGGCTCTTGCCCTATTTAGAAGAGTCAATCTCACGTTCTCAGGTCAGCAATAGATCCTCTTTCCCCTTCTTAAGCGGGGTGCAGCCCCGGGAGTGGTAATCCTCCCACAGGAGCCCGAGGAGGTGGGAGACACCGTGGTCCCAGGGCTGTGGGCTCCCTGGTCGGGGGAAGGAAGTGCCCCCGGGATCAGCGCTGTTGGAGACAGGGGTACATTGTCGCTGTTGCCTTCGGGGCTGCCCTGCACTCTGGGTCTGCACCTGGCTCCCCGGGGGAGGGGGGGGGCCCGCCCAGCCTGCGGCTGTTCTAGAACTCTGCTTGAAAACTGGAAATACTGGACGTGTGACATTTCCCTCTGCTGCAGCCCATTTGGTGGCTTATTTGGGGGGGGGCGAGGGGGGAGGGAAGAAGGTGCTGAGTGACTCAGAGCCTTGCATCTTGCCAGAATCAGCAAGGGACCAGCCACAGTCAGAGGGGACGAGCCGGGTCCCCCTGTGCACCTGGAGTAGAGTGCCCTCCGCATGGGCTCTGGCTGGGGACTCTTTACAGGGCCACGTCTGGGGTGCGGAGTTCTGAAGTTCAATCTCATTTCAAAGAAAATGAGAAGGGAAGAAGAAGTCTCTGTGGGTCTTGTCCCATGAGAGACAGGCTCTCTCTGCAGAGCTGGGGGCCTCAGCATTGGGGCTGGGACTGTCCCCCTGTGGGCAGGGCCTGGCCTGGGCGTGGTGGCTGCTTTCAGGAACGCTTGACGCTCTTACAGGTGACAGAAGACCCCGAAGAGCTTCTGTTCACGTGGCCCAGTGTATTGCTATTTATCATTTTAGAAATGAAGATAGAAATTTAAAAAATATTGTTCTGTAAAAAGAATAATAATAAACTCATTATATGTAAACCTAAGCAACGTCTTTTAAGAAAAAATAACTATGTTTTTCAAACAACAGAAGTTTAATGAGACTGACAGCATTTTACATTTTGTAAATCCCTTTCCCGTCTGGCAGGGGGTCCTGGGATCAGCTCTGCATCAGTCACATGTCATGTGGCCTCCAGGAAGCTCTAGGATGCAGTCGGGGGAGACCAAGAGGGAAGGGACAGGTCACATCGTGGTGTCTTGCAGGAGGTTTTGGAACAGGGGCTCGAGACGCTGGGGTCCCCGCCCCCTGGGGAAGGTGGAGGAGTGCCCGGCAGGGGCACCAGCAGTCCCTTTGATTGCTTGCTTGTTTCTGTTGTGTCACCTGTAGCTCAGAGAGGCCTGAAGCCTCCAGGTCCAGAGTTATTGAGGCCCCATAAAGGGGAGCCTGGGTCTTCAGTCTCCTGGCATTCTCAGGCTCTTTGGGGGGTTAAATTAAGTATGGATGCCAAGTGGAAATGATGGTGCCAGGAGCCACGTGTCAGCTGAGGTGACCTGTGCTGCTCAGAAGGGTCTGGGGAGCGGGTGCGGACGTCAGCCTCCAGGGGGTGACAGGAGGCTTTGCACGACAGTCCAGGCTGCAATGTGCAGGCAGTTCCGACGTCTGGTCCAGCTGCGTTTGCTGAGTGCATCCTGCCCGCGTGTCACCTGGTGTGGGCTGCCCTGTCCTAGGCCATGGTTACAGGCATGGAGTCTAAAGAGTCTCAGTTGCCTCCAGGAGCACGTTGGAGCCAAGGAAAGTTCACCAGCAGAGACCAGGAAGGCGGAGGAGGTGGCGCTTTTTATCGCATGCGGAAGGCGCGAGCTGTGATGAGGCAGCATGGGGACTGGCGTTCTCTTCCTTCTGCCCCCCTTCCTGCCGGGGATCGGAGGCCCGGGATGCCCGCAGCCTGGGGGGCGGGAAGGGCCCCAGTGTGCTGCTTGGAGACCTCAGAACCTGCGGGGTGAGGGCGGGAGCCGCAGGCCAGGGCCTGAGCGCCTCCAGGGTGGGGGGCAGGGCAGTCTTGGCCACGGGGCCTGTTTTTCCTCTGTTGGGTTGAGCTGGTTTTACTCAAAACGCTTCTGACACCAAATGTCAGGTTTTGTCCTCCTGACGTCAGTTCTCCGACTGTCCGGGCACCAGCCGGGTGTCCTACAACTCAGCTCAGCTCTGACACCGTCTGCCTGGAGGGAGAATCGGATCTCATAGGTTAAAGGGCCTGAAACTACCCCGAGGGACTGTAAGGGACACAGCTCGGGAACTGCCAAACGGGAGCAATGCACATGAGGTGAGGTATGGGGGTGGGGTGCACCCCTCCCAGCCCCCCAAAGTGTTCATCAACTGGGAATCTCCCTGAACCCTGTCCTTGAGGGGTTTTTGTGGAGGTTCCAGTCGGCAGGTACGATTGATTAACTCATTGGCCGTTGAATTAATTGAGTTAATTGAGACTGAGATTAATTCAGTCTCCAGCCCATCTCCCCCACTGGAGGTCATAGGGGGAGGCTGCAAGTTCCAACCCTGTAACTGTGCCTCCGCCTTTTGGTGACCAGCCCCGCCCCCAGCTGCCTGTCACCTCATCAGCATACAAAAGACAGTCACCACTCTGGAGATCCCAGGAGTTTTAGGGGCTGTGCCCCAGGAACTGGGATGAGACCAGATACTCATTCATTCCTTTACCATCCAGGTAATGTGAGAGAGCCTCAGAGCACATCTTTGGGGTGTCGACACCCAGTGAGCTTGGGAAGCTTGAAGGGGAGGGCAAGGGCCGGGAGAGACATGGGATCTATATTTGCAAAGAAGCCTGTTCCAGTAGCTAACGCAAGTGGTTTTGGTCACAATGAAAGATTCCTTCTTGAGTCTTGATACTGTCTTTCCTCCCATGAAGCCCCCTGTGTGGAGTGATGGCTGGCCTTTTCTGAGCATTTGGCATCACAGCCATGGCAGACAATAGAATTCTAACAAGATTTAGTAATCTTTATAGGAGACCATTTGAAGTTAGTCTGTTGTGACTATTTTAATAGTTCACATCACCGGGAGAAGGAGAATGAGATGCGAAGTGTGAATTTTGATGCTGGAACTGAAGTCTGAATTAGCTTTGCAGTGGGAGAGCCGGCCTCGCCCCTCAGACTCTGTCCACGTGAGGAACAGTAAATATTCAGAGGTGCACTCACCTGAATGCAGAGGTGGGCTTCAGAGTGATGTGCTTGGGACGCCAGGCCCCTAGTCGCCATCTCACTGGTGAATAAGCTCCCCCTTTTCCCTTTCCTTTGCCTCTGTTCCGAGGGGCAAACTTTCCCAGACAGGAGCGGGGGGACCTGATCTTTGGTCAGTGATGTGTGAATGGCTAGGATTCCTAAAGAAGTTAGCGCTTGTTTAGGGCTGGTCCCCGTGGGGATGATCAACAGCTGAGGGTCCCCTTCTGGATACCTGAGAACAAGTTCATTTAGAAGGTGTTTCAGCGTGTGAGTGCTGTTTTTGCAGAATTGATAAAGGCAACGATTGGGCATGCGTGCCGCAAGCTGTTTCTCTTCCCACGTTATCGTTCCAGGGTCTTGACGGTGATTTGGCCACACACCTGAATCTTGCATGGATCGCCCTAAAAACAAGGTTAGGGACCATATTCTGATGGTTTTGTAACTCTCAGTGCTAAGGTTGAGAACACAGTGAGCACTCCATACATGTTGGTGGAGTTGGATTCAGGAGAAAAATCACGAATTTCAGGGCCCGGGTCAGCGTGTGAAAAGGTGGTTAAGGAAGGTGGCACCAAGCATTCGGCGGTCGGCTGTGAACTCCTGGGTTGATGAGAGACTTGGGGCGGTGTGCCGTCTTCAGCGACAGAACTGGCATAGAAGGAACACGCTCTGCCTTCAGGGGAATCGATTCTAAACTGAGATTTATTTGGGGGTCGAGGTAGCAGTGTGAGTCTTCACCCTTTCTACACAAATGGCTGCAGCCGGGTAAAAACAGAATTAACTGCCCAAGCTAGGATTTCCAGCCCCCCACATTGGCTTTTCGTACTACAGGCCGTTCATACTATTGCAGGTTGTCTCCTTCACTTACGTGAAGGAGAAGGGCCCCAGCTTCACTCCGTGCCTGCGTTGTCCTGGCACAACCATTCCTAAGTCGCTGGGAGCAAGTGCCGGGCGAGGAGAGGATGCAAGCTGGGCGTGTGTGGTGTGGCTGCTGTGTCTGCAGTTTGGAAAACCCAACACTTTTTTACCGAGATAAACCCTCACTCCACAGGTGTGTGTCTGAGGCCCTCCTCACGCAGAGCAGGAGCCTGAGGTTGGGAATGCCCCAGGGGTTCTGCGGCTCACGGGCCAGTCCCCCCAGTCCCAGGCACACGGAACGGGGTCACTGGTACATGACAAGGGCGCAGAGGGTGGATGGGCAAGGATGGAAAGGTGCAGTGAGTGGCAGGAGGGTCTGCTCTGCCCGGCCCCCCCGTTGGCCGAGGCTTCAGCCCCGCCGCAGGCTGCATTGTGAACAGGTTGATGACTTGGCCTGATGACCGGGCTGGAGCAGGGTGGTCGGGCCCCATCCGGGTGGGCTCACTGGTAGGTAGGATCTGGGAGGTGACTCTGATAGAACCATGCACTAGCCGTTCCTGGGGGCCTGAGCCGTGCCTGCGGCGTGGCCGAGGGCTGCGGGGTCAGCGGGAGGGGCTGCTCGTGGTGGCTGCCACGCCGTGACATCCATGGGACCGGTGGACGTGGACCCAGAAGACCGGAGGCCGGCTCACGTGCCGGACCAGAACCTCCTGCTTGCCGGGGAGCAGCCCGCGTGTCCCGAGTGAGGGGCCCCATGGGAGAGGAGAGCCTGTCGCCCATGGGCGGTGCCTGAGGGAGTCTGGGCCGGGCTGTGGGGTCGGGGAGCAGCAGATGAGCCTTTCCTGTCCCCCCTGAGCAGCTGTGCTGGGGGACGTGGGCGGGGTGTCTAGTCTGGGGGGCTGCTGTCGCACAACTGGGGCTGAAGCAACACACACTCCCCTCCCACAGCGTTGGAGGCTGCACAGCCAAGATCAAGGCACCGGCAGATTCAGTGTCTGGCGAGGGCCTCTTTCTGGTTTGCGGACGCCGTCTTCTCCGTCTCCTCCCATGGTGGACGTACAGTACACGCTGGCTCTCTGGTCTCTTCTTTGCTTCCTTCCAGCTTTACTGACGTGTAATTGACATGTGGCACCATAGACGCGTAAGGTGTACAGCATCATGATCTGGCCGACAGCCATCGTGAAATGACCACAGTATGTTTAGTGAACATCCAGTCGTCTCATATAGAGACAACGTAAAAGGGAAAAAAAAAAGTACTTTTCCCTTATCATGAGAACTCTTAGGGTTTACTCTGTCAACTTTGTACATAACATGAGCAATGCTGATTATATTAACCATGTTGTACGTTACATCTGGGCTCTTCCTCCAGGGGTCCTAATCCCATTATGGAGACCCCACCCTCATGACCTCATCTCACCCAGTGAACTCCCAAAGGCCCCACCTCCTAACACCATCACATTGGAGGTTTGGGGTTCAGCATGTGGATTTGGGGGCACACAGCAGTGCAACCAATAACAGCCTTTCGGGGGTCCCATTCCTGCCTGTACCATCCCTTCAGGATTCAGGTGTCCTTGTGGATGGAGCATTGGGAGCTGGCTGGGCTGCGCTGTGTTCTGGCCACTGGGAGGGCTGACTGGCCAGCAGGAAGCTGCTGACAGGGCTGAGCAGGGACGAAGAGGACTCATCACACAGAGACAATGAAAAGTCATTAAAGACTCATACTGTTAGATTTTATAAAAGTAATAACAGTAGATGAAATTGTTAAATATGGTAGTTTCAAATATGCCTACACACTGGCTCAGTGTTCAGCCCCACCAGATCTGCCCACCATGCGTAATAGTGCATTTCAGAGCCGCTGGTCATCGTTTTCCGAGCATTTCTGCTTTGGGTAAATCCTAGGTGTCTGTGATCCTTCCTCATATCTCGACTTCTGAGCTGAGGGACCAGCTTGTAATACCTTATCCTGGAAACCTAGAACCCACAGTCATGACTTATTGCATGTACTGAATGATCCAGAGGAAGAAAAGATGTTTCTCTTTAAAAATAGAAAGTCTCAAGCTGGGGGGATAGTGGACTCCGGGGTGCACCCTGTGACTTGGCGAATGTTGATAACGGGCTGTTTGCAGAGTGGCGATAAAGCTTCCGAACCAGATTGACTCTGTTTCCTGTCAATTTATTCAGTGAGGAGGGGAGAAATCCTAACCAGCTGTTGGCCGAGCCTTCTTCATGTAAAACGGTTGCTGCCTGAACAATAAATCGTGTGCTTTCTCCACGAGCTATAGCGTCTTCACTTACTTTCTTTGTTACCCTGTTTTTTTTTTAACCTCTTGAGGGAAGAAAGAAAGTGCAAAAGAAAAAAGAAAATAGAGGCAAATACTTTGCATTTCTAGAAACAGCATGTACAAAGGACCCGTGAGATCGTATTCATGTGACCTCCCGGAAGCAGTTAATGGCCTCATTGTTGGAGGGAGAGGGCAGGAATTCTCTGGAATTCCTAGAATGGGCGGGAGAAGCGGCTGCCAGAGCAGAGGGAGGGAGACCGCTGGGAGAGCCAGGGTGTGGGGCAGGGAGCGAGGAGAAGCAGGCAGGACCCCTGGTCTGAACCTTGACTACAGTTCTTCCTAGAAAGATACATGTTAATTCTACATAAGGAATTCGCATTCCTTATTGTGAAAACTCCAACCCAGAAGTCTGCAGAGTAGAGTTTCTCTCGCTCTCTGTTCATCCTGGCGGCCTCCCGCCGGTCAGAGCTGTTCAGGGTTCTTCTGGGTCTTTTTCTGTCAAATTCCTGGACAGGCCCATGCATGTTCGTTACTCTCCTCCTTTTTACATGAGCATTGCCTTAGCCCTTAGCCCTTTCCCTCCTCCATCTACTAGTCACCCTTTGTCAAGTGCTGCCTCTGCCTTGTGAGGAGCACTTGTAGGAGTTGCATCGTTCAGTCCTCGAGTGAGCTTGGGACTGTTTCATTCTCATCACAGGGTTGAGAAGTTGAGGCCTTGGAGGAGGCAGGCTGCTCCCCGGGGCTGAGCCAGGCCCTCGCTTCGTGAGGTTCGCCTACCGGCCCAGAGAATCCCTGCCCTGGAAGACTGTCACCAGGCTCCCACTGGGATGTGTTTTCATGTGCTCAACAAAGCTTTGAACCCTTGGCCTTTGCCGAGAGCTGAGGATGTTACAGTGTCCAGGCAGATGTGGTCCCCGGCTGCAGAGTGGCTCCTTGGTGGGGACACAGACACAGTGTCAGTAGCAGGAAAGCAGCCCCAGCACCCCTGGATGTGTTTGCAGGACCAGCGGGGTCCCAGGGCCGGGACGGGGTGGAGGGGATATGGGGAGGGTGTTACCAAACTGAACTCAGGCCCGCTCGCCTGAGTGCAGCAAAGCCCATCGACAGACAGTGGGTTGTGGTGAAGGAAAGGACAGCGTTTATATTGCGGGTGTCAAGTAAGGAGAATGGGCAGCTCGCACTCAAAAGACCAAAATCCCGGATGGCTTTCAGGGAAGGGGTTTTCAAGGGCAGCATTTGGAGTGAGGGTTGCAGCTTCTGATTGGTTGGTGGTGAGGTGACAGGAATCTTCAGCACCAGCCTTCTGGTTCCAGCCAGTCTGGGGTCTACGCTTTTGCTCAGCATGTAGTCAACATCCTCCACCTGGGGGGTGAGGGGGGGTCTTAGTTTCTGCAGAACAACTCAAAGATATGCATCAGATTGTTACGTTTATCCCTTGAGAAGGAGCTAGGACTCTGTTTTATTGATAAACTATTGTCATAACTTTTCTCGCTGGCCGGCTTTTCCTTTGTTTCTTTATCTCCTCCCTTCCCTAATTAGTAACTGCTTGAGTCTGCTCTTTGGAACTCAGGGAAGCCCTAGGAGACTAAAGCCTTTTTCTACAAACAAGGAACGGGGACATAGAGGGGCTTTTGTACCCGGGAGGTCCCCGAAGGGTCCTGCTCGGTTTCAGTCCCCCCTTTTCTTTGTAACTCCTCATTCTTGAGGGGAACAGGTGCACACCAAGAAAGGGAATAACGTTTTGGATAGAGAGGTTAATCAGAAACTTGGCGGGGGAATTTGGTTTTATTGGGACTCAGTTTCAAGGGGAGGAGGAAGAAAGGTGGGGTCACCCCTGACAGAGGACACAGAACATGCAAGGGCCACAAGGAGGGGAGCGGCAGGACTTGGGGGAGGCCGGTGGGCAGGGTGGATCTTGGGTCAGCGCTCCCTGGGAGCCTGAAGGGGACGCAGGGCCCCTGGGTCTGGGCTGGCGGCTGTCGGTGGGCGTTGGGGTGTGTCCGAAGCCCACTGCTGGCTTGAGAGGGGGTGAAGATGCAGCGGGTGCTGGGAGCCGGGTCCAGGTGAGATGGGAGTGGTGGCCTGGTGTTGGAAGGCAGTGGATGGATTTCAGATGCTTCTCCTGCCAAAATTAAGTGGCCTGGTGGGCTGCACGGGCGGGAGGTGTGAGAGGAAGGAAGGCTGGAGGCACCCCGGGTTCTGCGTGCATGCCTGGTGGGAGCCGTTGCTGGGAGCTGCAGGGGGTGGTATTGAGCAGGTGTGTCTGGGTTGTTTCCAGCTCTCCCGTCGCACACGTGCGGGTGAGGATCAGTTACGAGAAGTGGGATTCCCGCTCCTAAGACTGAAGTTTAGGGGATGCTGCCCCGTTGTCCCCCCAGAGCCTGTTCAGGGAACCCCACCTACGACTCAGGAGAGCCTCCCTGCTCCCAGGCCATCCCCAGCTCTCGGGGATCATCCCAGTTTTTAAATTTTTCAGCAATCAGATGCATCAAAATTTGTGGCTCATTTGTGGCTATTATAATTTATGTTTCCATGGTTACTTGTGAAGTTGAGTGTTTCACGTGTGTATTTGGCGAATTGTTTGCTTCTGTTCTCTCCCTGTTCTTATGTTGGGCTGCTCATCCTATGTTATTTTAATAAACGAGAGATTTACTGAGTGCAGGTTGCTGCCTGCGTTGATGGTAGTTTCTCCTGAGGCTTTTTGCGCGTCTTTGGACTTTGCACAGGGGGTCTTCTGCTGTAAAGGAGCTGATTTCTCCTTCCTGGCCTCCCGGTGAAGAATCTGGCTTAAAAGCTCTTCCTCACCCAGGTTTTGTAACATTATTCTTCCAGATTTCCTCTTGGGCTGTTTTATCATGTTTGCCATTAATCCATCAGGATTGGTGGCAGGTGAGGGCTCCACTGTGTCTTGTTGAGTGTGAATGGTCGTAGTTCTTGATCTTATGTTGTCATTCGCCTTGTCCAGACTCCTTCCTGGGCTCTGGACCTGTGTCTGCTGCTGCCTGTGGGTCAGTGGGCAGGGCCCCCGGCCAACTGGGGTGTTCATTAGGTTGGGGGAGGCGGTCCTGGTCTGCTGTTCACTGGCAGGGGAGTGGGCTTCCCTCCCCAGAAAGTGGTGCATTTCTACCTTCATGTCCTCCTGCAGGTGTCTCTCAGGTTCCTCACTCAACCTTTTGCTTTCTTCCAAGGGTCTGGTATGTATTTCTTTTCTTTTCTTTTTTTTTTTAATTTTTATTTTGTATTGGAGTCTAGTTGATTAACAGTGTTGTGTTAGTTTCAGGTGTACAGCAAAGTGACTCAGTTATACATATACATGTATCTATTCTTTTTCAAGTTGTTCTCCCATTTAGGTTGTTACAGAGTATTGAGCAGAGTTCCCTGTGCTCTACAGTAGGGCTTTGTTGGTTATCCATTTTAAATGTAGCAGCGTGCACACGTCAGTCCTAAACTCCCAGTATATCCCCCCCATCCTTCCCCCACCCCTGACTCCATAACCATGAGTTCGTTCTCTGTTTCTGTTTTTTTTTTTAATTTTTTTTGTTTTAATTTATTTATTTTATTTATTTACTTTTGGCTGCGTTGGGTCTTTGTTGCTGCACGCAGGCTTTCTCTAGTTTCAGTGAGCTCGGGCTCTAGAGCGCAGGTTCAGTAGTTGTGGAGCACCGGCTTAGCTGCTCTGCGGCATGTGGGATCTTCCCAGACCAGGGCTCCAACCCGTGTCCCCTGCATTGGCAGGCGGATTCTTAACCACTGAGCCATCAGGGAAGCCCCTCTGTTTCTGTTTTGTAAGTTCATTTGTATCATTTTTTTTAAGATTCCGCATGTAAGTGATATCATATGATATTTGTCTTTCTCTGTCTGACTTACTTAGTAGGTTCATCTCTGGGTCCATCCATGTTGCTGCAAATGGCATTATTTCATTATTTTTTATGACTCGTATTCCATTGTGTATATATGTGTACTACATCTTCTTTATCCATTTCTCTGTCGATGGACATTTAGGTGGCTTCCATGTCTTGGCTATTGTAAACAGCACTGCAGTGAGTGTCAGGGTGCATGTATCCTTTCGGACCGTGGCTTTCTCCGGATGGTACATATTTCTTAAGTAGGTGGCTTCTGTTGCGTCTGTGGATGACACTCTTCTCCCGTTAGAAGTTCTCATCGTCTTGGAGCCTCGTCCAGAAGAGCCATGGACGTGTGGGCTCTGGCATCGCCACCTTATTAGGTGCTCATGGGAGCGCTAACATTTTCCAGCCAGTTGTCCAACATTTTGTCTGTAAATAATGCCAGGCTTATTATCTTTTTCTAGTCAACATTTACACCACACTTCTGTTCCTTATCTCACTGTATTGTCTAGAACCTCAAAACAGTTGTGGCTAATACTGTAACCGTGGGCTTCCTGCCCTAATTTAATGGGGAGGGTGTTGGTGCCTCTTCCTCGTGTTGGCCACCTGCCCGCAGGAGGTGCCTGGTAGGTGCCTGTTATCAGGTTAAAAGGGCTCCTTATTTTACGCCTGATCACTGAAATCTTAGTTACCTGCAAGCAGGGTATCCCCTCCACCCCCTATGCCCACCCGCTCCAGTTATCCTCTGTGCTTTGAATTTCAGGCTCTTCCTTTTGGCTGTTTTCTTCTCTAAAGGAAAAAAAAAACCAACTATGCTCCAAACAATGGAATTGAAAGACACAAAAATGAGGAGCAGCCTTGCAAATAAGTGCAAACGGTGTCTATTCTCTTTTCTTATCACACAGATGATATTTTATCAACAAGATAATAAAGCAGGTGGGGTGGATTCAAACATCTGTGGATAGAAATCTCGGCTCTTCCGTGTGACCTAGGCGGGTACTGTGTTGTCTCCCGGGCTTGGTTTCTCCATCCGTCAAATGGGATGATAATTCTGCCTTAAAGAATTGACAATATTTACTTATTCCTAGTTAAGAACCACTCATTTATGGGTGTCTCATTATGTGTCTCACATGCATTTACTCCTAATCTTTGGGAACCTCTGACGTGGGAGGTCGTAGAGCATTTGGTGAGGTATCTGATGTATACGAGGTGGTTGGTCAAGGGTCATGGCCATCTCTGCAGTCATCACGGTGTTACCTTCATCTTGGGTGACCTCGTCAGAGGAGTCAGGGAGCAGGGGGAGCCCAGGGATTCCAGTCCCACGGGTCCTGTGTGTGCCAGTTGTGGAAGCCTGGTGATTCGGACTCAGTCTCCGCTCAGGATAGCATGTGCTGCTATAATGACATTGTAACACTCATATTCATAAGCCCAGCCCTTTGTGATGGATGCTAGCATGGATTTCTATGCCAGCACTGCGCTGTTTTAATTACTTGTGCTTTACAGTGTCTTTCTCTGGGATGGGAGTAATAGTCTCCCTTAATGCTCTGTAATGGGCAGTCTTACCATTTATTATTTTATGTTGTCAGTTTTCATGACTTCAGATGGATACTGCCTTTCATTGACAAAATTAGTTTTAATTTTTAAATTAATTACTTTGAAGGGAGTCAAAATCTTTGTGATGCTTTTTATCTTCCCATTTAGGAACTTAGTGTGTTTCCATTCACCCAGGCCTTTTATTTCTTTCACGGAGGGGTGGTGATATTCTTTAGTTTGTGTTATAGGGCTGGTCGAAGGACTGAACTAATGCATGCATGTATACATGTCAGCTATGGAGAGTGGGTATTTTCCGTCTGTCATCTGGTCAGTTACCGTGTGTGTGTGTGTGTGTGTGTGGGGGGGGGTGGGTGTCCTGCTCCTCACTGCCCTGCAACTCTGGGCTAGTTTTGGGGAGAAGTGTCCTGCCTTTTCCAGGGCGGCAGTCCCTTCATCCAGCTGCATTTCTGTCCTGTGTGGCCTTGGACAGGCTTCCCCTGGATAACCCATCTTCGGGCTTGCTTGGCGTCCCCTGGAAGCCCCATGGTGAGGACTGGTAGGCCCCTTCGTTCTGCTTGACCCTGGACTTGAGCACCAGGTAGGGTCTGGGCCCATTCATATGTTTTGGATAAGTGTTGTCGGTTTTCGTGGTGGCGTCCAGTTGGGAAGCTCTTTCTGAGACCTGAGTGCCCCGTCCTGGGCCACGCTCTCCATCCTGTGGAGCCCCGAGGGTCTGCTGATGGACAGGCTACCGCGGGAGATGCCTTCCTGGCTGGGGCCAGGGTGTCACTGCTGAGTTGTTGCCGGACCTTTCCTGTGTGTCTGTGGTTTGAAAGCATGATGTCGGCACTTGGGTGGGAACGTCCCTGTGTTTTAACTTCCTTGTGTTGCCAGCATCCTTCATCCTCAACGTTCTATCATCTCTGCCCGGGAAGCAGCTGTGGCATCGCTGGGATGCAGGTCCCGTCTCGGTGCACCTGACAGCAGTGAGCAATAGTGAAGATCCTCAGCTTTAACTGTGATTCTCCTCTAAGCTGACCACAGGGTCTGGCAACAGCATTCTGAAACTTTATAGTTACTTATAAAACTTTGCCTTTTCTTCGATTCCCTTTCATTCATGTATTTCTCAGTTTGTCTTCATAAGCGCCTTCTTACTCTGTGAAAACAGAGTGGCCCGTGAGATCAGTAAAATACTGAATTTAAGTTTTTTGATGAAAGGTATTCTGTCCCCTTTTGAGAGGCCCCAGACTTCGTTCCAAACAGGCCAAATAGCCTCATCATGAAACTTGGGATTTGTTGAGTGTCTAAATAGTCACTGTTATGACTCTAAATATTTAGTGTGAGAAAGCTAGACAGAAGGAAAACTTTATATTAACTCAGGAATTTCTGGAAGATATCAGAGCCACTCAACAGACATCAAGAGGTCCTTTGTTCCTGAAATATTTTCAAAGTAAGTTAAGACATTTCTTTTTTGCCCAAGTTCCTATATTCTTTAAGATTTCAAGTTTATGTCGTGTCTGCCTGTGAAACTGTGTGAGAAGCACTGTTTTGCCTGATCAGCGATCAGTGGCCAGAGAGTTCCATCACTTCTGTGGGTGTCGGTGCAGCCGGCCAGGTCCCCGCAGCACGCCTTTGGGGCTGTGCTTGGCGGGGGGTGTGGGAGGTGGAGGTCCCGGCTGTGGGTGCCGGATGGGGCCATGGAAACAGCCCCTAGAGGTTTGTTCCTGAGGAGGTGCTGTATCTTAGTAACTCTTTTCAGTTCATCAGGTTCAAGAATCATGTTGTCTTTTTTTTGTCTGCTGTAAAGTGCAACATCCACTTTCTTAAAAATAGACAAAAATGGTTGAAGTGGTGAGCAGCTTGACAGGCAACTATATGTCATTTTTCTTTAATTGTAGATTAACTTATTTTGCCCATTATAAAAAGTAAATCTCCCAAACGTATGTTGTCAGTTGGAAGGTGTAGGCATGAAAGATGCATTTGGAGGTGGTCCCGGGGTATTTGGATGGGCCTCCAGGGAAAGGTTAGTTCTCTGGAGATGAGGGAGACCTCTCCAAATGAGTTGGTTAGAGGTGATGACAGGCATATGATACACTGTCGTTATGTGACCTGGTAACCTTGCCGACACGCCAGCCCGTTGTCGTTCAAAGACCCTCACGCCTGTGTGACCATGCGCCTTTTTTTTTTTTTTCTGTAAAACTTGTGGTCAACTTAGCTACTCGAATTTAGAGGTGTTCCACCCGACATAAACATTATAACACTTTCCAGACTTACAAATTCTTGGAGGACCTTTCATTCAATGCCTTTGCTTGTACAGGTGATATTCAGCTTTGAGCAGTCAAATAATCTTGTGTCAGGTGTCTCCCCTTTTGATCCTAAAAGGTCAGCATCACCTGTAAACATCAGCAGCCTTTACAGCTTGCAGGTAGCTGACGTGTTTAGCACCTGACAGTGGGAGCCTTGTTTGACATGTCCTAGTCATGGTAACTAGCAGTTGTCTCACATTTACTGTGTTGGATCCTAAGTCTTTTACATGCATGCCCTCACTTCATCCTCATAAAAGCCCTGGAGGGAGATACTATCTTGGTGTCGATTTTGTAGCTGGGGACCCTGAGGCTTAGGGAGTTGGGTGATCCACCCACAGGTCACCTGCTGAGACGGGATGAGGTCAGGAGGCGGCCCAGGCTCTCTGGCTCCCACGCCTGATTCTTAGCCGGTGTGCCCAGCAGGACCTTCTGCAGTGGTTTTCTACGTTCTGGACCCGTGACGTCTTCCATGTCAGGTCGGAGACAGGGCAGGTTTTGCTTCCACTTGTTGAATGATCAGGGTAAGTTAGTTTAACTTCCCTGAGTGATGTGTTCTCCACCCAAGGACACCATGTCACAAGCAGTGACCATCTCAGATGCACAGGCACAACGGTGCTCAGGACTCCCGTCCACGGAGCCTCTGCTCTGTGCCGATCTCCCTGCTAAGTCCTCGAGTGAGTGCATTTCATTTGGACTTAGGGAGGTTCAGCGGTGTTCCGGGGCCGTGCGCTAAAATCCTCCGGGTGGCGGGCTGTCTCCCCTCTGCCCTGTGGCGGTGCCTAGGTGAGCAGACGCTCCCCTGCAGCAGGGCGAGCTTTCGTCTCGGTCCCCACCGTCTCCTCCACCCCTAGAACAGTGCCTCGGCCCCCAGAAATAGCAGTTGGATCCTTGGATCGAAGGAAATAGACAGGACTCGAACTCCCTCCCTTGGAACATGCAGGGGCCACGTGCAGAGCCTTCCAGAACCGTGGGCTGGAACCTGGTCTGAGATGAGGACGGTCCCTGTGGGGTGGTGTGAGGGCTGCAGCCTGGGAGGACCTGGGAAGGACATGGGCTGTGATCTGGGCCCCAAGCATGCCTGACAGGTAAACTTGGCCTTGCAAGAGGGTGGAGGCCTGCCCGTTCCTTACCCGCCTGCTTCGGGGGGTCAGGGGAGAGTGGGAGGGGAAGCTCGAGGGCAGTGACCTGGGACCAGTGGCTTCGCGTGGCTCTTCTGGCGTCTGTGGGCATTTGTCCCTGCAGTCAGTTGACGGGGCATCTAGAAACCTGCTTCTTGTGGACTTCTTTCAAAGAGTCTGTCTTTTAGACGGTCTCCTTGAAAAAAACAACTTCTGGAGGTCTTTTTTAAAACTTGTATTCCTGGGCATACAATTCACATTTGTGCAAGTTCAGCGCGTTCAGTGACGGCCTCTTTGCCTTTTCAGCTTTGGAGTTGGGCACCATGCTGAGCCCGAGGAGGGGCCTGCGGGGGGCGACGGCCCCGTGACCGTGACCGGCCGCTGCTTCTCACCTGGGTCCTCTCGGTCCAACCAGGCGGCCACCAGACATCCAGAGCCCCAGAAAACCCCCGACAGGTAAGCTCTGTTTGGTTTCTTTGCAGGGGACAGGTCTGTTCACTATTGATTAAGGGGAGATTGGTAAATGCATCTCACTGCATCAGTAAATGCATCTTATTTCATTAGTAAGTGCGTCTTATTGCATCAGTAAATGCAGGCAGAGGCACCTCACTAGGCGCTTCCTTTCAGGGTTTCTGCAGGGAGCCTCCACCTGCTCTGTGGCTTCCCCCCTTTCCCATCTTTGAGCTGAGGTGGGTGTGGGTGGGAGATCTCGAGGGGGTTGGTCCAAGCCCTGCAGACCCCCCTCCGTGCCGCCTGCCCTGCTGCTCACCCACTCCAGCCCCTTGCTTTCGGGGTGGAGGGCCATACTCAGCTGTTTTCCAACCCTGTGTTTGGGGGTCTGCCTACTTTTAGCACTGCAACTGGGGGCACATACATCATGAAGGTCTAGGGCAGGTGCTGGCCCCTCCTGCCTCACTGCTTCCTGAGGTAGCCGCTCTGGGGGTGGACCTTCTCTCTCATCCCAGCCGGCCGGGGGCTGGATTCTTATGTTGCTATTGGTGGGTCTGAGATGGTAGTTAGAGAACTGAGGCTGGACTGGTCTTCCAGCAAAGACGCCTGCGGGAGCCTTTGCTCCAGGGAGCATGGCAGGTACTGGAGAGTGTATGAGTCAGCTCGGCCGCCGTAACAAATACCACATTCTGGCTCACAATCCTGGAGGCCAGAAGTCCAAACTCCAGGTGTGGGCAGGGCTGGTTTCTTCTGAGTTCTCTATTCTGGGTGTGTGGATGGCCGTCTTCTCCCTGTGTCCTCACATGATGTGTTTCTGTGTCCTCTTCTTATAAGGACACCAGTCATATATGGGATCAGGGCCCCTGTGAAGACCTCATTTTACCTTAATTACATCTTTAAAGATCCTGTCTTCAAGCATAGTCACATTCTGAGGTCCTGGATGTTAGGGCTTTAACATGGTGCTGTTTGAATTTACCCTCTAACAGAGGGGAACCGCAGACCAAGTGGCTGACGGGGCTGGGGAATTGGGGCCCGCGGTGCTGGTGTGAAGGCTGTGGCTCTGTCCATCTCACCTCCCTCTCCCTTTCGCATCTCATTTCTCCACCTCTTCCTTTCTGTTGCCTACTTGCTGACCTTTTACTCCCCTCGGGGTTTCCTTTACTGTCCACAGAGCAGAAAAGAAGGGTTTTTAATCCTTTGTGTTAACTGGGTTCATTCAGCCTATGCTTCCTGAGAGCCAGCCTTATCTTAGAGGCTGAGTAACGTGGTGCGTAACCTGTTCCAAGTTCAGAAAGTGCACATGTGAACTTTTCGTGTTTCTCTCCAGATGGTGGTCAGGACAGTTGATTTTTTTCCTGGGGTGTGACATTCTTCGTCAGTGAGGCTTCTCGAACTTTCCCGAACTTTCACGGCCCTTGTGGTGACCAGCTTGTGCCTTCAGACAGGCTGCTTTTTGTGAAGCAGGGGGCTTTACCCTCTTCTCCCAGCAGAGGTGAACAAAGGTCACAGAAGCGCCCAGTCTCCCAGGAGAAAGAATTGTAGTGAACACACGCGCTTCGTGGCTGATTACAGCGCCGCCTCTTTGGTGTCCGAGGCCCAGGGCGCAGGTGCTGGCCACCGGGGGCTTTGTCTTGTCTCTGCGTGTGCTGCGTGGTGCACAGGGGAGATCCCGGCGGCGTGGGGTCTGGGTGATGCTCTCGCGCCGGCTCTCTGCTCCTTTGTGCTGCTTCCCCTTCATCTGTGACCCTGAGCCCCTCTGAGTGGTCCTGAGATGCCTGGAGGGTGGGGACTGGGTTTGTTTCTGCCGAGCCTTCACAGTGTCAGAGAGACACGTCTGAAAAAGGCAAGAAACACCCCTGAGCAGCCTGAGACCCCACTTCTTGGAGCATCTGACCAGCCGACACCTCCTGTCCTTCTTCTGGTCAGATCAGTCACATGCAAAGACGTGAGCCTGTGGGTTCTGACGGCCTGGCCAGGCACCTCTCGGCATGGACGCAACATTGAGGTGAAGCCTCGTTTCACAGTTAATCCTGTTTGGGGCTTGAAATCTAATTATCCACGCAGGTTAAGCAGTGGGGTCTGCTGGTGTGGAAGGCATTGCGCGGGGCGCCTCTCGCTGACCCCCGAGGGTGGGGAGCTGCGTCTGTGGCCGCCCCGGTCCCCAGAGGGATCAACAGGTGTAGTGACTAAAGGGTGGCCCCAAAGATTGCCCTGGGGTGAGGAGTGGATTTCCAAAACCTTTTCAGCCCCAGAGCCCTTCCTTGACCTGGACTCTCTCCCCGCATGACTGTGCCCCTGTTTCTTCCCTGTGTCCCTGTGACAGCTCTCGTGATGGGCTTCCCCAGGGATGAGAAAGTCTTCAGCTTTTTAAAGCCAGTTTGTATTATTCTGTGGCTGCACACTGCACCCTTAGACCTGGCCAGACAGAGAGCTGGGGGGCGGGGTGGGCCCCACGCTCAGGCCGTTGCCATTGGCCGTCTGAAATGTGCATCTCCTCCAAGGCAGTGCCAGCCTCTAGGGGGCAGGGTGGAGCCCCTTTGCATCCTTGATGAGCCCCTGCAGTAAAGAGAACGCATTGGACCAAAGTTAGACTCTGCTTACCTGAGCACATTAAATAATGTGTTTGATTGAAACCATTAGTAGATTTGTTCTCACTTCCATGACTTTTTTCTACTCATTCTGTAAGTTCCTCGTGAGCACCCATGTGGTTGGTACCAGGTCAGTCTAGGCGCTGGGGACACCTTGGTCTGCAGACACGGAGCACACCTTAGTAGCAAGACTCCATTAAGAACTCATGTTCTGGGGGCTTCCCTGGTGGCGCAGTGGTTAAGAATCCGCCTGCCAATACAGGGGACACAGGTTCGAACCCTGGTCTTGGAAGATCCCACATGCCACGGAGCAACTAAGCCTGCGTGCCACAACTACTGAAGCCCGCGTGCCTCAACTACTGAAGCCCGCGCGCCTAGAGCCCATGCTCCGCAACAAGAGAAGCCACCGCAATGAGAAGCCTGCGCACCGCAACAAAACGTAGCCCCTGCTCTCCGCAACTAGAGAAAGCCGTGCGCAGCAACGAAGACCCAACGCAGCCAAAAATAAAATAAATAAAAATAAATAAATTTGTTAAAACAAAACAAAACAAAACTCATGTTCTGTTGGATCTGTGAGTTGGGTGGAACCTGGTCCCCTGGAGTGTCAGAAAGATGCTGCATCACAAAATAAGAGGGTCCAAGAGGGACCGTTTGGAGGCTAATTAGAGAAGTGGTTATTGTCACCACAGGCTTGTTACACAGTGTCCGGCCAGGGCACCCAGCGCCTGGACGTAGGTGAGCCCACCATGGGAATCACGGATCCGGGGGTGGTGAAGTGGGGAGGGGGATTGGATGGCAGCAGGGTTCACAGCATGTCAAGAGGCCTGCTTGATTTGGGGTCATGGTGGGGAGAGAGATAAAGGTAGAAATGACCTCTGTAGTCCGATTTCCGTTTTCCCACCCCTGGTCCCAAAGAGGCTTCTGAGTGTTTCCCTCAGGGCTGCGGCCCCCTGGGACCCCAGCTTCGCCGTCCTCTGGCCCATGTTTTGGTTGCTTGTTTTGTTCTCACTGGAGAACTTTTAGGGTTTGACTTGGGTCAGAGCATTGCATCTCCAAGCTTGGCGTCCCTGCAGCGGCCCCCCCACCAAGGGTCCAGCCTCTGGTGAGCGCCCTCCCGCCATGGCCAGCAGAGGCGCCCTCCAGCCGTGTGGACAACAGGAGGGCGCCACTCTCGGTGGCCCTATTGCTCTTGAGATGCAGTCAGAGGAGGGCTAGTTATCGTTGCAGTTATTTTAACTGATTTAGCAAGACAGGGTTTGGCCAAAGGTAGAAACCATTTCTCTGCCCAGTTGCATTGATCAGTCATTCCTTCCCATTTACAGTATCGTTTAAACCAAAGCATTCTCAGAATCTAACTAAAAATGGAATGGCCTCTGCTGTCCTCTTTTCAAGGACAGAAGATCACAGTGTGCCATCCCGCTGTTCCGGTCGTTGCGTCAACTCACCACGAACAGATCTTTAAGAGGCTCTCGTGCACTTTGGCGTTGTGCTGTCTTTCCTTCCTTTCTCGGCATCCTCTCGTATTTCGGCCTCTGGATCAACACGCTCCCCTGACACTTGTATTTCTGCTTCTCTGTTTCCCCTCCCTCGTTTCCCCCCGTTCACTGTGTGTCTGCTATCTACACCGTGCTGAGGGCACCCTCGCATTCTTTGGAGCCCCATATTGTTTTATTTCTGTCTCATTTTGGGTATTTAACCCCTCTTGGCCTGGGCTGGTGATGTTGCCTGTGCCTCTCCCCATCGCTGGGTTGAACAAGAGAGCAAGGCTCGTGGGGCGTTTCCGTGACCCTGCTCAGCCAGTGCGACCTCGCACGTGGCAGGATCTCAATAAGTGTCTGATTTGCTCTGTTGGGTCCAGATACGTTGGGGTCTTATCTTAGCACATGATTCTCTGATGGAAAGAATCTAAAAGTCACTAAGGTTGAAGGAAGAGAAATAATCAGTTTCTCCCTGCTTTGGAGTCACGTGGCGATGTAGCTCTTCAGCTTGCTTTTTCTTCGAGTGTTTGTGATTCTCGTGGAAGCACGTTTATGACAGCTGCTCTGAGGTCCTCCCAGGGCTGCGTCTCTCGACTGTCTTTTCTCATGTGAGTTGCAGCTATCCTTGTTCTTGGTACGACAGGTGGGTTTCACTCGTGTCCCGGGCATCCTGGGTTTACGCCGGGTGACTGGATCCTGTGTACTCTTCTTGGCGGGGAGTGTCCCTGTTGATGGGCAGACACGGGCCTTGCAGGGTGGACGTCTGCTGCCTCAGGGCCCTGGATGCCCCCTGGTGACCCCACCCCTCACCACTCATGGGTGTGAGTCTAGCTCCCCCTTAGCCCCACTGACACCTTCCCAGAGCCCCGCGCCCCTGGGCCCCTGAGAGCAGGTGCAGGTGTTCAGCCTCCTCACTGTGGAGGGGAACGCAGTTCCCACCGGACGGACCCTGCTGGCCCGGAAGATGGGGGAGGGGGAAGAGATGCCAGTTGACCCCTCCTCTCACCTCCTGTTCCCCTCCTGACGCGGGCGGGGCTGGAGGCAAAGCTGGCACTGCCCCTGCAGGGGAGCTGGGTGTCTGTTTCCTCCAGGTGGGAGGTAGAAGATCAGCCCCTACCCGGCTGGCTGGCATCACGCAGAGGATCTGAGTGTGGCCGCCTGCTTCCTCCAAGCCAGGGCGGGGAGGGGGGGGCAGTTGCCTCCTGCCTGTCCTACTGAAACGGGGGTGGGTGGGAGCCCTTCTCCTTTGGCCTGTGGTTGGAGTAGCGTGGGTATCATTGAAAAGGTTCTGCTTCTGTTGGGCATCCTTTTCTAGGTTCTTTAGTGGTGGGAACAGGCTTTCTTGGAGCTTTTCTTTTTTAAAAAAATATACATATAAATATATTCTTTTTCATATTCTTTTCCATTATGGTTTTTTTAAAATAAATAAATTTATTTATTTATTCGTTTATTTTTGGCTGCATTGGGTCTTCGTTGCTGTGCGTGGGCTTTCTCTAGTTGCAGCGAGCGGGGGTTACTCTTCGTGGCGGTGCACGGCCTTCTCATTGCGGTGGCTTCTCTTGTTGCGGAGCACAGGCTCTAGGCGCGCGGGCTCAGTAGTTGTGGCTTGCGGGCTCTAGAGTGCAGGCTCAGTAGTTGTGGCACATGGGCTTAGTTGCTCCGCGGCCTGTGGGATCTTCCCGGACCAGGACTTGAACCCGTGTCCCCTGCATTGGCAGGTGGATTCTTAACCACTGTGCCACCAGGGAAGCCCTCCATTATGGTTTATTCCAGGATATTGAATAGAGTTCCCTGTGCTATACAGTAGGACCTTGTTGTTTATCCATCCTATATGTAATAGTTTGCATCTGCTAATCCCAAACTTCCAGTCCTTCCTTACCCCACCCCCTCTCCCTCTTGGCAACCACAATTCTGTTCTCTATGTCTGTGGGTCTGTTTCTGTTTCGTGGATAAGTTCACTTGTGTCATATTTTAGATTCCACATATAAGTGATATCATATGATATTTGTCTTTTTCTGACTTACTTCACTTAGTATGATAATCCCTAGGTCCATCCACGTTGCTGCAAATGGCATTATTTCATTCTTTTTTATGGCTGAGTAATATTCCATTGTATATATGTACCACATCTTCTTTATCCATTCACCTGTCGATGGACATTTAGGTTGTTTCCATGTCTTGGCTATTGTAAATAGTGCTGCTATGAACATAGGGGTGGATGTATCTTTTTGAATTAGAGTTTTGTCTTGGCGCTTTTGTTGACTGAGCCTGTGGGTGGTTCCTGGCTGGAGACTCCTGCCATGTGCTGTCCTGGGGGTGAGAAAGAAGCCCAGGCCCTTACCGCTGGGCTCTTCCTCGTGTCCTGAGGCCCCCAGGCTGCCGTTCTCTCCCCCCCTTGCAGACTTCCTCTGCTGGTAGAAGTGCTGTGTCCATGCTTTCTGGGACTGGATTTCCCCACTTTGGCTTTCAAGGTTTCCTCTTCAGAATCTCTTATCCCCACACAGTGGCTGAGTTTCAGGAGGAGGGTCAGAGATGAATCGTTGGCTCCTTGGGAGGTTCAGCTGAAAGATGAAGCTAAATGTCAGAATTCTGCCAATACCTGTTGGAAGCCCAGTGTTTGTAAAGTGGGCAGTTTTTAATCTTCAGGCCTCAAACTAGAAAGATTATGACTCAACAATCATTTAACGGCTGATAACTAATCATGCTCCCATTTCTTTTCGAGTTGCAAGTTCATCTCTGCCATCGTCCCCCGACTCAAAACCAGAAGCTGTTTCTTGCCATTGTTTCCGTTCATTAGAGTTGGGAGAAGATCTGATTGCCACTCAGGAAATCTTGGTGCCCTGATTTTGGTGACAACCAGTATATCTACAAGGCAAGAGTTTCTCAAGACCTCAACTTGTCCTCTAAAATATTAAGTATTGATAAATTGCTGAGAATGCTGGCTCTTTGAGTATTTAAGTGTAAGGGAACAGGCATTATTTGTATTTGAAGCTTCGTGCTTTTAAGCAGTGACAATCAGTGTCAAAGTTAAATTTGGACAAAGTGCGCTACAGGCAAAAAGCAGTTGGTGTGTTATTTGGGATAAGTAATAGGGATCTAAACCCAGTGTTCTCAGCTCAGGTTCAGCCTCTCTGGGACGCCCCTGATGTCACAGGACGTGGTGGAGTCATGCCTGGCCTGGTCCTTGCACTGTCCACAGATAGTGGGAGCTGCAGGCAGTAGATCGCCATGCAGAGCATGTGCTCTATGGAGAGAGGAGGGGCAGAGACCAGATAACGGTGACACAAAGGACAGCGGCAGTAATAAAGTGCATTGTGCACATGTGTGTCAGGGGCTCTTGCTAGTGGTTCTGTGGATTAACTCGTGGGATCTTCACAACAGCCTTTGCAGTGGGTATAAACTCCACCCATTTTATAGAGGAGGACACCAAGGAACCAATAAACTAGATACAGCCCATCCCCACTATTCACTGATCTCATATTGCTAAAATTTGTTTGTAACCCAAAACTGATACAGTAGATGAGTTTGCATTTTCTAGAATGTTACATAAAGGCGACTGATGTATTTCGTCTGGCCTCTCTCTCTCAGCATCATTATTTTGAGATGCGTCTGTGTTGAAGCATCTGTGTTTGTTGTAGCATCTGTGTTGTAGCATCTGTGTTGTAGCATCTGTGTTGAAGCATCTGTGTTGAAGCATCTGTGTTGTAGCGTCTGTGTTGAAGCGTCTGTGTTGAAGCGTCTGTGTTGTAGCGTCTGTGTTGTAGCTTCTGTGTTGAAGCGTCTGTGTTGTAGCGTGTGTGTTGAAGCGTCTGTGTTGTAGCGTCTGTGTTGTAGCGTCTGTGTTGACGCGTCTGTGTTGTAGCGTCCGTGTTGAAGCGTCCGTGTTGTAGCGTCCGTGTTGTAGCGTCCGTGTTGAAGCGTCCGTGTTGTAGCGTCCGTGTTGAAGCGTCCGTGTTGTAGCGTCCGTGTTGTAGCGTCCGTGTTGAAGCGTCCGTGTTGTAGCGTCCGTGTTGAAGCGTCCGTGTTGTAGCGTCCGTGTTGAAGCGTCCGTGTTGTAGCGTCCGTGTTGTAGCGTCCGTGTTGAAGCGTCCGTGTTGTAGCGTCCGTGTTGAAGCGTCCGTGTTGTAGCGTCCGTGTTGTAGCGTCTGTGTTGTAGCGTCCGTGTTGAAGCGTCTGTGTTGTAGCGTCTGTGTTGTAGCGTCTGTGTTGAAGCGTCTGTGTTGTAGCGTCTGTGTTGAAGCGTCTGTGTTGTAGCGTCTGTGTTGTAGCGTCTGTGTTGAAGCGTCTGTGTTGTAGCGTCTGTGTTGTAGCGTCTGTGTTGAAGCATCTGTGTTGAAGCATCAAGAACTCGTTCCTTTTCATTGCTGAGTAGCGTTCCTCTGTGTGACTCCATCACAATGGGTTTATCCATCCACCTGTCAGTAGACATTTGCACTGTTTCCAGGTTTTTGCGGTTTCGATACAGCTTCATTCTTTACTGCGTGGGTCCTTCTTTCTAAGCTCGTAGGAATGCCCCGCCCTCCTTCCATCCTCCTTTCTGGACCGCATCTCCTCCTGCCGAAGTCTGGGGTGTCTGGTTTGGGGCATGGCTGTGGGTCTGCCGGCTAGGTCATCTGCGTTCTGGTCTGGGAGAGAGCAGGGGTGGGACTGGTCAGGAAGACGATGTCCAAGGCCAGCTGAGGCAGTGACGAGGCACCAGGACAGAGAGGTCCCCCACCTTACAGCTCTAGACGTGTGTGGACCCCTACCTCTCCAATTCTCTCTGAGTCTGACTATAGTGTTAGGGGCCAAAGCACTGTGGATGCCCTGAATCTACCCTTATTTTGTTGACTTTACTCATGTTTCAGATGGTTAAAGCTGATTCCTGGGAGCATAGAGAACTTATTTTAGCTTTCTTCTCAGATAGCCCAGACTGTGGTCTGGGAGGGCCCGTCCCCATCAGCAACAAGTTATCACGGGACAGGACGCGGAGGCCCGTGCAGGCAGAATCTGCGGCCTGGAGAGATCCATCATCTCAGGTGTCTGCTGTCTTTGTCCTCCTAGGAAAGCGGCCAGCAACATTAGACTGGGGACTCATGGGTCTTTGTGATATAAAAACTTAGCCCTTCTGGCCTTGACAGTGGGTTTGACTTGGCTTCACATGTTGGGGAGTGGGCAGACCCTAAGCCTGAGGACTACCTGTGTATTTCTGCCTGCGGTTGGTTATTTGGAATTAAGGCTAGCATACCCTAGCACTGCTCGATGTCTCAATGTCTCGACCTGTTTGTAACCATGGAAGCTTCTGCTGAACAGGGCTGCCCGGCAATGGAGGCTTGAAGAAGAATGACAATGGGAACCTTCATGTGTGCACCTGCTCAGGTAGAAACGAGAAGAGATGCAGTAAGGAAACCTCCTGTTTTTGATCTTTGGTCCTTATCCAACGATGGTAGTGCATTCAACTTTCCAAATAGGTTTGACATATGAATGGTCAGAGCCACATTTCCCAAGATGTTGCTCAAGGTCATCTTTGAAGTTTTGCAATGGGCTTTCTGCTCTGGTACCTCCTGGGGGAGCTTGGCTCCCGGGGTAGCAGAGGGGGCTCCTTCTAGGGAGCTTCCCCATGGAGAGCTGCCACCGGGCTCCCGGGTAGTCTGCAGGCCAGGCAGTCCAGCTGTTTTCCAGAAACAGATTTTCCTTTTTTCCTTCCTGCGAGTGGGGGCAGCCGGGTGGCAATATTAGTCACAAGTCCCGGGATCCACAGGCGTTTACGGTCCATGCTTAGTTGAAAGGAGGATTGGTTTATTTCAAGTTAGAGTCTCAATTAAAGGAAGATGGAGGAATGTAATAACATGCAATGAGGTCTGTGACAAGTACAAACGGATAAAAGAGCTCCATTTAAAGGCGTTTCATGCTTTCAGAAATAACAGCACTGTGGCCCGAAGACGGGATGGAGGAGGGAAGAGGGAACATTTCAAAGGTGCCGTTTCATTGTACCGTTGAGGGTTATTTTGACGAATTATTCCCTAGACACACGAGTTGGTGTGTGAGGTCCAGAGGGTACATGATGGATTTGGGTGACTTCATCAGGAGAGTATTACTTTCTTAGTTATTGCAGTTCTTAGAACCAATGGAGGAAAATACTGCCTTGAAAATGACAGATCCTGCGAATTATGCAAACTCCAGAAGAAAAACTCCTTGTGCCTATTTTTAGTGACTCTGATAATGTGGGCGTGGCGTGGCCAGAGTAGATACAAATCTTTTTTTTGTTTTGAAACAAAACAATTTAAAATTCCATTTCATAATTGTACAATAAAGGATTTTGTAATCCAAAGCCAAATTTCATATAAAATAGATTAATATGTTTGTAAATATCTAGAACTTTGGAGTTTGAAGAATTTTTAGCTTCATCTAGATTGTAGAGTGTGAACCCATTCAACCTATTTTGAGGGAGAAAACAAGAGGTTTTTCAAATATGTATTTTAATTTAGCACTACTTCCTAAAGCAGAAGTTGTGATTTTGCAGGATGTTTTTGAAAGAAATGCCCCAGCAGCTGTTCCCCTTTTGCCTTGTCCATGAAAGCAGAATTGTTCGACCTCAGCGCCTGTGGCTGGAATGGATGCCGGTGTGTTTTCCCTGGACCGGCCTGGGCCGTCGGTGCTTCGTCCGCAGCCTGTGTCTGCCTCTCCCTAATTTCCTCCCCTTTCCCAAGCTCAACCCTCACACCCACCAGGCAGCCTTCCCTGCACACTGCAGTCCTTATTCGTGTCCATCGCGCCCTCGTGGGATGATGTACAGGTTGGTGTGTACCGTCCAGTGTCGCACTGCTGCCTGGGGCGCGCAGGGCTCAGGTGCCGGGAAGCGTGTGATGTCAGGTGTGTCCCCATCTCCCTGTGAGGACACGCCTGTGCCCGGGTGTCCGTCCTGCCGAGCGAGCCTGGGCAGGGGTCTGGGCAGGCTTCCTGGACCCCTCAGGTGTCCCGTCCTGGTTGTGCACCCCCCCGTCCCCCAGACTCTGTGCTGCTCCAGGCAGCCCCACCTGCCACCCGCCCACCTGCCTGCCCGGGACTTTGTTAATTACCCAGCTCCCCGGGACCTCCGAGGATGGGGAGGGCAATGTGTTTGTTATTAATGGGGGTCTGCTTCTGCCCTGCCCCCCTCCCCCCGCCCCCCCAGGTAGCAGGTTATTCACATCTGCACACAGAGGCCAGAGGACCTCTCTCGGGTCCTGTTTTCTGTAAGTTGGGTACATACATTTAGCTCATCTCTTGCAGATTAAACCCTTTTGATAAATTTTCCTCTAACATTTGGGGCTAGTTTGTATCTAAACTGGGAAGACTTTACCTGGGGTAAATATAGGCTGCGTTTTAAAATAGCTGGAAATGGTTTAAGGAAGCAGTGAGTGATCCGGTCTGTCACATGGATTTGAAGCGCAGGGCAGTGGTGGTGACAGCGCCACCCCGTGTCAGCGGTCAGTCACTCGGGGTGGCACCACGGTGAGCGGGACCGGAATCTCCTCCGGGTCACGGGCAGTGGGCACGAGTCTGCACCGGCCTTGACTCTGCCCAGTCGTCCTTGCTCTTAACAAGGGAGCATGCCCGCCGCCCATGTCCCTTTACTGTGAAAAGACCTCACAGTGGGATCAGTGGGTTTTATGTGAAGCCAAGTGGTTTTCTTTTCCTCCTGTACTTCTTTGATCCGGCAGAGCTGCTCTCTTGAGTAGAAGTGGGATGGCATACTTTTCAGACCTGGTCTGACCTCCTCTGTGGTCCTCTGGTCAGTCCTCCTCCTCCCCTCCCACTTCATCCCAGCAGAGGCTGGTGGGGACGCAGAGCCTATTTTAGGACGTTGCTCTAACTCTGAGAGGGATGCGGGTCCCTGGAAGCGTGCCGAGAAGCCCGGCAGCAGAATGGCGTGCTTGGACCAGACGCAGTCGCGGGGAAGCGGTTGCGGTCTGGATCCGCTGGAGGGGTTTGTGGAAGAAGTCCACCTTTGGTCCACAGTCTGGCCGAGCAAGCAGGCGGAGGCGTTTCTGCTGGGATGCGGAAGTGGTGACTGCAGGAGGGCCAGGACTTTGACTTTGGACACTTGGGATTGAGAGGCCGGGGCACAGCTGAGTGGTGGGGGGCAGGGCAGTTGTGTGTGTGGCCATAGCATTCAGGGCGAGTTGGCAGTGAAGGCCTGGCGAGAGCGCCCGTGGCTTCCGATGGATTTATGGTGATGAAGATGGGTGAGCCCAGGGAGGGAGGGAGGAGGTCTGAGCAGTGGGTGCTGGGACCCCCGCTATTTAGAGGACTTGGAGTTGGAAAGTCACCCGCTAAGGAGACTGGGGTGGGGGGCCGGTGGGGGAGGAGGGCAGCAGTGGATGTGGCCTCCTGGGGTCCCAGGAGGCAGGAGATGCGGTGATGTGGGTGGGACTGGGAGCTGACCTGTTTCCCTGGCCCGGGCAGAGCGCATTCAGGAGCAGAGGCCTGGCAGGTGGATATGGGAGAACGAGGAGGAGGACTGGTTTGCAGGAGAGAAAGGATAACCTTGGGAGTTAGAGAAAGGATAACCACCGAGTAGAAACTTCCAAGCAGCATCCTGTTCGTGGCCACCACCCTGTGTACATCAACTCCCACAGGTACCCCGATAACATGTGCACACGTATGTGGGGTCCGTGTACTTACACGCACACATACTGACCTGCACCCATGTCCCTAGAGCCAGGCATTTAGGTTGTTTCCAGCCGTATTGGAATAAAAAAGTACCTGTGTTCCCAGTTAAGGTCGTTGGATTAAGAACACTCCGATGCAGCTCGAGGGCAGGTACCCGGAGATCTCCGGGCTGTGGGGAGTTTGCAGCTGAATCCACCACCTTTCACTCTGACCACACCTTACAGGTCACCTGGACAGTTCTTTAAGTAAGATACCTGTGCCCAGGTCTGACTGCAGGCAAGTTAGAGGGACTGGGGTGTGGGGCTTGGAGCAGGATTTGGAAAGGTCTCCCGGGATTCTAGTGTGAGACCAGAGTTAAGAATCAGGGTCCTGCGGGGTGATCCCGGGGTACTGAGAATGGCCAGCGGGGCAGAAGGAGGGAGGGACCAGACTCTGCAGAGGTCCGTTGAGTGGAGGAGGGGGAGGGGGGCACTTAATGACCCATTAACCAGGGTGGGAACCTGCAGGAGGAGTAGGTGTACTGGGGCGTCACTCAGCTGTTGACGGGTCGGGACCCGTATGGGGACGGTTCTGGGCCGTGGGAGCTGCGGCAGGTGCTCCCCAGAGGGCAGGGCGGGGAGAGGACACTCATGTAGGATGGTGTCAGGGACTGGAGAGCCCACAGAAGCACCTCTGATCGGCAGGAAGAGTTTCTTTTTATTTTTAAGATTTTTTTGATGTGGACCTTTTTTTAAAAAATAAATTTATTTATTTATTTATTTGTTTATTTTTGGCTGCGTTGGGTCTTCATTGCTGCATGCGGGCTTTCTGTAGTTGTGGCGAGCAGGGGCTACTCTTGGTTGCCGTGCGCGGGCTTCTCACTGCGGTGGCTTCTCTTGTTGCGGAGCACGGGCTTTAGGTGCGCGAGTTTCAGTAGTTGTGGCTCGTGGGCTCAGGAGTTGTGGCTCGCGGGCTCTAGAGCGCAGGCTCAGTAGCTGTGGCGCACGGGCTTCGTTGCTCCGCGGCATGTGGGATCTTCCCGGACCAGGGCTCGAACCCGTGTCCCCTGCATTGACAGGCGTATTCTTAACCACTGTGCCACCAGGAAAGCCCCTGAAGACTTTATTTTTTAATTAAAACTGATGTATTTAAAGTGAATTTATTTGGGTTATTTTGAAGCTATGGACACTTCCTGTAACTAAACTAGATATAATAAACCCAATCTTATCCCCTGCCCCAGGACCCTTAAGACAACAAAAAGGAGCACATCTTCAAGAAACTTAAAATTCCAAGGCTGCTGTTACTAAATCCAGGCTTAGGCAGTCAGAGCCCTGGAATTATAGGGTCTCCTAGCAGCGTGACATTAAGTTAACCTAGACGGCGGTCACTGTGCAGTTGTGTGGTCCTGTAACCTGGTCACCTTTCACCTTGTGCTACTGGCCAAGAATAACATGAGAAGGTTTGCAGCCCTGACTATGTATTCATCACGGGCACTGTGGGCAGAAGATGACTTGAAGCTCCAGCCCTGATCCCAGGGGAGGGATGCACAGTGGCCTCCTGGAGCATCTCCTCTTTTCCAGCCCCCCTGGCCTGATGGTCACTGTTAGATGAACCCGTGTCATCTCCCACGGAAACGAGAGTGGACACCTAATAACTCCACCCTGGAGAGTGACTTAGGATGTGTGAATCCTGGGTTTGGTGGATCGGCGTGTGGGGGACTCTGGAAGGGGGGAATACAGCTCAGAAATAGATATTCCACGGGAGGACCACTTAGGGTCTCCAGGCTGAGTTGTGACCGAGAGCTCCCCCGAGACATTTCTAGGCCAAGACGACATCTCCCCGGCAAGAGCTTAGAAGGGCTTCACGTGTCAGGGCTTTTTGCTAAGTGTGAATTGATGAAACATTGAATTAATAGACTTAAAAATAAGATTATTTGTTTGCCCCCAAATAGTCAAGGTGGTGGACAAGGCAGGGCTTGGGGGTAGGGTTAGATTGATGTATTGAAAGGGCCATGAAATCTAAGAGTAAGTCCAGCATCTGTGCTGGTCAGAACTGGCGGAAACATCCCAACACAGGACACGCTGCCAGTTGGCAGCGTTACAGCTGGTGTCCCCAGTGTCACTCGGGGTGGCCTTGTGTTCTGTGACCGGATTCCAGGCCCCTCTCTGAAATGCACTTCAGATCCTGAACTCCGCTCCTTTCTGCTCTGTAGACCAAGCAGAAGCAAGGCTTGCTCTTCTGACCCATAGTTGATATGAATCTGATGCTATGACAGTCAAAAAAAAAAAATGATATACTTTGCTGGATTCACTAACAATCATGGCAAAGTTTCAGAAGCTCGAGCTGCATCAATTCTTTTAAGAATTAAAATACAGCGATCGAGCTCACTTATTTTGGGGGGTAGGTGATTCAGGGACTTAGTGCAACATTTTACGGGTCCAAAGGGTCTTGCGGGGGAAAGTAAGCCCCTGCCCCCAAGGGCAGCCCTGCTGCTGGCTGTCAGTACTCTCCTGAGGGGTCTCTGCTACCCCAGTGGCAGGAGTGCTGACCCTCTGTTTTCTCTTCTGTGCTCCCTGTCACCCCCGATACCTTGGGGCACCTGCCTAGGGAACCATCTTGTTTATTTGTTTGTTTATTTATTTTTAATTGCAGTATAGTTGATTTACAATGTTGTGTTAGTTTCAGGTGTACAGCAGAGTAATTCAGTTATTTATATATATATATATATATATATATTCTTTTTCAGATTCTTTTTCATTATAGTTAATTATAAGATATTGAATATAGTTCCCTGTGCTATACAATAGGTCCTTGTTGTTTATCTATTTTATATACAGTAGTATGTATCTGTTAATCCCAAACTCCTAATTTATCCCTCCCCGCCTCTCTTCCCCATTGATGACCATAAGTTTGTTTTCTATATCTGTGAGTCTGTTCCTGTTTTGTAAATAAGTTCATTTGTACCTTTTTTCATGTTCCACATATAAGCGATATCATGATGTTTGTCTTTCTCTGTCTGACTCACTTTACTCAGTATGACAATCTCTAGATCCATCCATGTTGCTGCAAATGGCATTATTTCGTTCTTTTTAATGGCTGAGTAATATTCCATTGTATATATGTACCACATCTTCTTTATCCATGCATCTGTCGATGGACATTTAGGTTGCTTCCATGTTTCGGCTATTGTGAATAGTGCTGCAGTGAACATTGGGGTGCATGTATCTTTCTGAAGTATGGTTTTCTCCAGATAAATGCCCAGAAGTAGTATTGCTGGATCATATGGTAGCTCTATTTTTAGTTTTTTGAGGAACCTGCAATTCTGTTCTCCATAGTGGCTGTATCAGTTCACATTCCCACCAAAAGTGCAGGAGGGTTCCCTTTTCTCCACACCCTCTCCAGAATTTATCGTTTGTAGATTTTTTGATAATGGCCATTCTGACCTGTATGAGGTGATATCTCATTGTAGTTCTGATTTGCATTTCTCTAATAACGAGTGATGTTGAACATCTTTTCATGAGCCTTTGGCCACCTGTATGTCTTCTTTGGAAAAATGCCTCTTTAGATCTTCTGCCCATTTTTTGATTGGGTTGTTTTTTTGGATACTGAACTGTATGACTTGTTTGTATATTTTGGAGATTAATCCCTTGTAAGTCTCATCTTTGACAAATGTTTTCTCCCAGTCCGTAGGTTGTCTTTTCGTTTTGTTTATAGTTTCCTTTGCTGTGCAAAAGCTTTTAAGTGCAGAGCATTTTACTGCACCTTGTTTTTTCTTGCCACATCAGTATTTGTAATCCAAGCAGCTTGGTGTTTTTAGGCTACGAGGTTGTTTCCAGCATTTTGCTGTCATGGGCAGCTCTGCGGTGCAGCCGCTCGTTCGCTCCCATGGGGCGTATGGGTGCAGGTGCCCACGTCCGTCCTCAAGGCACCTGACACTCTCCCAGCTCCAGCACTGGGCTCGGGGCTGGCTGGGAAGAGAGGGAAGCTCAGGCCTTTTATGAGATTCACTGAAAGAATGAAATTAAGAAGATCTGATGCCACCATCTTCAGTATTTTGTAATTTAACGAGAGACCTCAGTCCAGAATCTGGGAAGTGTGGTTTAGATATAACCTCTTGGGGCTTTTTTTCAAGTCTCTAGTCAGTGGTCTGTGTTTTATTATAGTGACAGTGCTTTCCTCTTAGGTGTTGATTGGAAGGATTTTGGAGTGTATATATTTTATAAAGTATTTAAAACCAAGGGCTGTTTTATAGAGCATCCTGGGTTTTTCTGATGAAGTTTGAACCACTTTCTCAAAAATTACGGAATCCGATTTGCAGGCAGCAATGACACATCTGAGCGTTCTGTTTCCCACTGGCGTTAACGTCACTTATTCCCACGTGAAGATTGTGCTTCTGGGGCGGTGGGTGGTGTGGCTGGCAATGTGGGTGGCATCTTGGTCATCCCCCCTCCTTTTTTTTTTCTGGCTGCGCTGCGAGGCTTGCAGGATCTTAGTTCCCCGACCAGGGATTGAACCTGGGGCCACGGCAGTGAAAAGCGCTGAGTCCTAACCACTGGACTGCCGGGGAAGTCCTTCCCCTTTTTGACTTAATTGATTTAGTCTCTTAATCTCTGTTTCTTGTTTTATAATTTTAATATGCAAAGATCTGTCCCTTGGAAGTTACCCAGAGGCAGTCAGTAATTTATAGTGATTCATGAACCTCAAGAATCAAGGATTATAAGTGATGATGTCAATAGTGAAAACAAAACTTTAATGAATTAAAAAATATATATATATAAGAGAAGATAAGTTCTTTTCAAAGGACTCCAATTTTAGATCTGTATGTAAGTTATCTACATTTTTAAAAATTGAAAAAAATTTTTTTTAACTTTTTATTTTATATTGGAGTATAGTTGATTAACAATGTTGTGGTAGTTTCAGGTGTACAGCAAAGTGATTCAGTTATACACATACGTGTATCTATTCTTTTTCAAATTATTTTCCCATTTAGGTTGTTACATAATACTGAGTAGAGTTCCCTGTGCTATACAGTAGGTCCTTGTTGGTTATTCATTTTAAATATAGCAGTGTGTACATGTCAATCCCAAACTTATCCGGAGAAAAACATGGTCTGAAAGGATACATGCACCCCAGTGTTCATTGCAGCACTATTTACAATAGCCAGGACATGGAAGCAACCTGAATGTCCATCGACAGAGGAATGGATAAAGAAGATGTGGTACATATGTATATATTGTATACAATGGAATATTACTCAGCCATTAAAAAGAATGAAATAATGCCATTTGCAGCAACATGGATGGACCTAGAGATTGTCATACTGAGTGAAGTAAGTCAGACAGAGATAGTTGGGAGTAATCCACATTTTAAATTATAATGGCTTTTCTTCTTGCCCCATCCTCCCTCCTCCAAGGTCCCCAGGTCGTGCACGGGCAGGATCCCATAATGTTGGGGGGCACCCCATCCGTCCTTTGCTCTGACTCTCAGGCCCACAGTGGTTCCCCGTCCGTGAGGTCCTGTGTCACTGTGTGGCCCTGGGCAGGTCACCCAGCATCTCAGAGCCTGTGTCCTCATCTGCGACACTGGGATGGCCACGCTCACAGGTGTCAGAGTCGTCTAGGTTTCACTGTGCCCATGTGGGTTTCACCTTGTCCAGGGCACACATTTACCCAAGGCAGGCGGGTGTCCTCCTCGTCTCTGCAGATGTGGGCGTGAGCAGGACAGTGTGGTGTCCGTGCTGGTCCCCTGTGATTCTGTGTCCAGTGCTGTGCCCAGGTCTTCTGCCTTGTGCTGCCTGCCCATCCTCTGTGGCTGTCCTCCCTCCCTTGTCTCCTGACTTCGTCCAGTGATGCCACCTCGTCTGAGCGTCGGCTTGGCAATCCCGTCTTGTGCCCGACGCACAACCTCCATGCCCGCACGCTCCTGCTGCAGAGGTGGGGACGTGTCTCAAAAGTCCAGTGCCCTGGTTGAGGGTATGTATTGGCTGTATTCCCCGTGTGGTACAATACATCCTTGTCCCTTATTTATTGTATACTCAGTAGTTTGTGTCTCTTAATCCCCTACCCCTACCTTGCCCCCTGACCCCACTGGTAACCAACTAGTTTGTTCCCTGAATCTGTGAGTCTGCTCTGTTTTGTTATAGTCACTAGCTTGTTGTGTTTTTTAGAGTCTAGATATAAGTGGGATCATACAGTTCAAATAGCATATTTCCAACAAGTCTCTCAAAGTACTGAGACGTGAAACCCTAGGTCCTACTCACACACGTGGTCAGATTTAGACCCTGGTCCCTAAGGACACACAGTTTGCAATGATGGGGTCATTCTTTGCTGCAGGTAGTTCTCATGGCTGTTTAACCTGCGCCCTCCCCCTGCCCTTCCAATGCCTGATGGAAAAAGGCAAAAACTGGAATTCTAAAAGGGATTCTTTATATTTGCATAGGAAAAAATAATAGATTTTTCAAAGGCAAAAACATACGGGGCACAAGCTTCCGGTTGGGAATCTAGCCCTTAGCGTTCAGTTATGGCCATTTTGAAAGCTGAGTGTATATTTTTCACTTCAAACAGCTTCGTAGTTGTAGGGTCCCCCCACACCCAGCCCCCAGAAAGAGAGGCGTGATTCTTCAAAGCTTTGTTGCAGTTTTCTCCCATTTTTTCCCCTTGCCAACATCATAAAAAAAAGGAATAATAATTGTAAAAGAAAAAGATGAGAGCGGTGGTTCTCAACATCAGAAACGCCCGAGGAGCTTAAAACAATGCCCCTTCCCCCAATTCGAGATCTTGTTTTCCCTGGTCTGGGGTCCAGCCCAGGCAATTGGAGTTTTAAAAACTCCCGGAATGGATTTGCTGTGCAGCCCAGCGGTGGGCGCCGGGTCGGCCCGAGTGTACCGCCTGACAGTCCTGAAAAACGTGTTGCTTTGCAGGCCTCGCCCCCAAAGTCTCTGATTTAGTAGGCCCAGGTCTGGGCTGAAATTTGTATTTTAACAAGTTCTCAGGTGATGCCTGTGCTGTCTGTTCATAATCTGAAAACCCCAGGACTGTTGGGTTCTGGTTAAGGGAGTGGACTTCTGGACTGAGCTCTCTTACCTTCCTCAGGCCTTCCCATCACTAGTCCTGGGACCTTGACCATCCTGCCTCATTTCCTCTTGTAAACAGTGGGAATCATACACACACAAATCCATAGACACAGTTAGCCCAGGGCCTGGTCTAAACAAGTACATGGTTTTCTTTATGTTGGAAATATATAGGTGGAAGGAGGGTGGGTTTTACTCAGTTTGATCATAAGATTTATTTTTTAGTTTATTCTGATTTCGGTATATATTTCTCATGAAAGTTATAATTTCATTGAAATTACCAGATTTCTTTCTTTACTAATGCCCATGAAATTACCATATGATGAAAAAAATCATTATATTCCTTTTTTTAATTAAAATTTTGTGTATTGGTGGGTTTTTAAATTGTATTTTTAAGAATTTTGTCTTTTATTATCTTTCTTGGATTTTCATAAATTTTGTTATGTTTTGCTCTCTGGTTTGTTTTTGACCAGATTTCCTTCCTTCTGGTTCAAGGCTGGATTCACATTGTTTATATAATTTCTTTTTTCCTTTGTAGACGGTGCAAGAGTCATGGCCTTATTAGTTCTCCTGTCATTTCTCTTGCTTTGTGCTACGTCTCTCCACGAGGGATGGTGGTCATTGACCTAACTGCCCAGAGACGGTTATTGTATTAATTTTCTCCTCGGGCCAGCTATTTAGGCCAGTGCTTGTTTTTAATTTTCAAGTGGCTGACTTGTTGCTTTTTACACATACGTTTTTAATTTCTAGCTGTGTTGTGTTTGGCTCTCGCTCAGGGCGGGTTGGCACGGTGGCCGGCTGTCCCTGTGTCCACCCTGGTACCCGTGGAATCGGGTCTGTGCCTTCATGTCACAGGGGGGAGGGGGCTCAGCACAGATGTTTCTTAGCTCAGAGATCTTTATGTGTTAGCAAGATGCACTGATATTCTTTGTGGCTTAGTATTTTTTAAAATCATTTCACAGGTGTTTGTAAATATTTGCACATGTGCACTTTTCATGCATATTCATTAATTCTGTCTCATCATGGCAGGGTGTTGTGCATTCTTTTTATCCCGGTTTGATTCCTTCCTTTGCCCTCAGTGATCAGCACAAGTGTCCAACAACAAACGCTTTTTCTCAGTTTCTCCTTGGAGGTCTTAGGGGTTTTGGTTGGTTTGTTTGCTTTTAGTGTAAACTTTTTACTGAAGCATAGCATCCATTTTTATAATTCAAGATTCATTTATAGTGTTGATTTGTTAGTTGGAGGGTGAAGACCTAATACTGCTTTTGCTCGTTACTAATTACACTTTTATCTGTGTGGATTAGTGTTTCTTTGTTTTAATGATACTTTTTTATCATTGCCGCCACTGTTATTGTTGTGTTTGAGTGTGTGTCCTTGTATCTTTGCCTGTTCTGTCTCTGTCTCTCCCTTTTCTAGCTCTCTTTTTAAAGCTTTTCTGTTTCACTTTGCTTTGGGTATTTTGTTTTACATCGGAATGTTTCTGAATATTATTTTCAGAAGAAGGGAATTGGACAGTTGACATTTATTGCTCCACGTCATCCATCTTCTGAACCAGTTTTTTCTGCTTTGAACGCTTCCTCATCTGCCTGTTTTCTATTTTCCCTTTGATGTTTCAAGTATTACTAGTTTATTTTTATCCTCTTATTATGATTGAAAAGGCAAGTATTCTGCTTTCAATTCTGCAAGTGATTATCTTAAAATATCGTGAACATTGCTCAGTTATATTTTCCCGAGTAAGGAGCAGGATCTCTGCCTTTTATGAAAGGTACAGATTTCTTTTTAACAAATCCTACAGGGATTCATTTTAAGATTTGAAACTTCTCTTTTCGATTTTAATTTTTTTGTTTTTTCTTTTAAAAATTTTTTGTTAGTTTTTTCCAGTTTTATTGAGATATAATTGACAGACAAAACTGTATAAGTTTAAATTGTACAGTGTAATTATTTAAGTTTATTATGAAATGACCACAATATTTAATTTTTAAACTAAATTTTATTATTTAACCTGTCTACCAACAATTATACTATTTAGTTTTATGCTATTATACATTATATGTTATACATTATTTATTATACATTGTATATTATACTGTGATACCGTTTAGCCTTATTAGTTGACAGATGCTCCTTGAGGCCCTACTACGTGCTGTCTGGGTGTGGCAGGCATCCAGGCTGAGTTTTTGAACGAGGAGGGGTTTAGTAACTACCCACAGTGAGCTTGGATTGATGTCCAGTGCTGGCGGTGGCCATAAGCTCACAGCGTGTGCTGCAGGGTCGGCAGAGGCAGGCGTGTGGGTGCTGAGCACCTGAGGGGCAGCGTTTGCAGGGAGAGAAGAGAAAGAATGAAACAGACGCTCTGGGGAGCACGAAGAACATTTCCTGAGGAAATGGAGCGGAGTTTCTCAGCGTATTAAAGGCACATTCTGGATGTGTGGTCACCTGAAAACAGAAAGGGCCCATTCACACAGTCTGGGATTCAGGGGATCCTGGGCGCGGCTGATTGCCTTAAGCAGAGGCGTCGTGTTTTTCTAGGAGTGGGTCGGAGATGGAGGTGGGCACAGGGGCCAGTCTGGAGCAGGTGCCTGGAAAGCAGGGGGCAGTGTGGGGAGGGAGCGGCCAGTGGGCAGCAGCCTCCAGGCTGCAGGAGGACAGCCCATGAACCTGGAGGTGGGCGCGGACTGCAGGCCCCAGCCTGACCCTGTTTTCACACTGTGGGTTGCAACCCATCGTTGTGCCCGGAAGTCAAGTCCGTAGGTCACGAAAAGCACCTTTAACGAGGAGAACAGAGCAGAAGGGGAAGGGTTGGGGCGGGCTGCGTGCAGTGTTCGCACTCGCTGAGCCGGGGTCGCGGGAAGGCTGCGGGATCCCCCCGGGCGCCCGCTGCGCCCACCACAGTCAGCCTTCTCGGCGGGCGGAGTGCTGAATGGCTTAAATCCACCCTGAGTGTCATCTGTAGTTGGTCGTGATGTGAAAGGCATGATGAATAAGCACGTCATCTGCGTCAGCCTGAGTCTGCAGAGCTCCAGGGAGGAACGCCCCACGTACTTTTCAGAAAAAGGGTTGTTGAGTGCAGCACTTTTCAAGTTTATGACAATTGTACCGTTTTAATTTAGTACACATTGCCCTTAAAGTGAAAAAAAAAACACATAAACATGAAAAGAACAAAGGCATGTTCAAGTTCAGCTGCTGTGTCCAGAAGTGTAAATATTGACAGTGTTAAGAAAAATGTTGACTCTAGAATCAGCAAACTTTTGACTTTGCCTGAACTGTGTTTCTGAACTACAGTCCGATAAGGAAAACAGGGCAAACTTTATGAAGATTATTTAAATTTTTATCACAAGTTCAAAACTCAGTTGAAATGGGACATACATTATTTAGAGTGGAATTCACGCACAGGAGGACTGAACTTTCAGAATTAAAGGGACGTATGGAAACAAGACAGCAAGCGGAACTTAGCAATGAGCCCCTTGAATCAAAGGAATGAAAGAGACAGTAGTGATTGGTACAATTTCTTCGTCATTCTACGCATGTTAATGGGAATGCCTTTATCATCATAGATAGAAAGTTGCAATATTGACCTGCTTTGGAAACTGTTCCTCAGTATCTGTATGGAGCACACCATTTTTGTTAAATCCACTGATGATTTAAAATTTAACCTCTTTAAAGTAGCGCAGTGTATCATTACCTCTGTACTGTTGTAGGGCATTTTAGAAGTAAGGTTTCCTCAGACTCACAGACATAGAGAACAGACTGGTGGTTGCTACAGGGGAGGGGGCTGGGAGAGGGAATGGGTTGGGAGTTTGGGGTTAGCAGATGCCAACTGTTACATAGATAAACAACAAGGTCCTACTGTACAGCACAGGGAAGTATATTCAATATCCTGTGATAAACCCTAATGGAAAAGAATATGAAAAAGAATGTATATATGTGTATAACTGAGTCACTTTGCTGTACAGCAGAAATTAACACAATATTGTAAATCAACTATATTTCAATTAAAAAAAAGAAGTGAGGTTTTCTGTCCAGAGTTTGTGCAGGTTTTTTAGTCTCCATGAGAACAGGAAAATGATAGAGCTTTTAGTCTGTCAGGTATGGGTGACAAATTATGAGAGAATTTTTATGCAGGACTTGATGGATGGGTTCAATTTCACCTCCTAGACAAGTGGGTTACACAGAGTCACAGAACTGAGAAAGGGTCAAGATACATCAAAATGGAAAAGCTTGAATAAACAAGAGCTATATTTGGAATCACTGCTTTATACGTCTCTGAGCTTTAGCATCCTAAGAAATTCTGCCGACTCTCATGGTTGTATTATAAAAATTAGTGAAAGTTGTTAATTTCTTAAAGGAAGCTCACTGAATAGCCAACTTATCAATAATTTTTTTAAACATGGGGATAAAATATGTAAAACATAAAATTTGCCATTTTAACCATTTTAAGTGTGCAGCTCAGTGGAATTAAGTACGTTCCTAAAGCTGTGTAAACATCACTGCTGTCTATTTCCAGAACTGTTTCATCATCCCAAACGGAAATTCTGTGCCCATTAAACAAACCCGCCACCTCCCAGACCCTGGTAACCTTTATTCTACTTTTTGTCTCTAAACTAGGCACCTCATACAAGTAAGATCATACAGTATTTGTCCTTTTGTGATTGGTTTATTTCACTTAGCATAATGTCTTTAAGGGTCCATCCATGTTGTAGCGTGTATCAAAATTCCATTCCTTTTCAAGGCTGAATAATAGTCTATTGTTTGATTATAGTACATGTTGCTTATCCATTCATCCGTCAATGGACACTTGGTTTAGTTCCACCTTTTGGCTATTGTAAACAGTGCTACTATGAACATGCATATACAGGTACTTGTTTGAGTTCTTGCTTCCGATTCTTTTGGGTGTATACCTAGAAATAGAATTGCTGGAACTTGTGTTAATTCTGTGTTTAATTCTTTGAGCAATTGTCATGCCATTTTTTATAGAGGCTGCACCATTTTACATTCTCACCAGCAATGCAGAAGGGTTCCAATTTCTCTACATCCTCACCATACTTATTATTTTCCTGGTATCTCATTGTGATTTGATCTGCATTTCCCTAATGACTAGTGATATTGAGCATCTTCTCATGCTTGTTGATCATCTGTGTATCTTCTTTGGAGAAGTGTCAAGTCCTTTGCCCATTTTTGAATTTGGTTCTTTGCTTTTTTGTTGTTAAGTTGCAGGAGTTCTTTATTTATTCTGGCTATTAATCCCTTATCAGATATATGATTTGTAACTATTTTGTCCCTTTCTGTGGGTCTTTTTCACTCTCTTGAGAGTGTCCCTTGATGCACAAATTTTTTTTAAGTTTGATGAAGTTCAGTTTATATGTTTTTCTCTTTTGTTGCCTGTGTTTTTGGTGTCATATCCTGGAAATCATTGTCAAATCCAATATCATGAAAAATTTTCCATATGTTTTACAGTTTTAACTCTACATTTAGGTCTTTAATCCATTTTTAATTAATTTTTGTTTGTAGGGTAAAGTAAGAGTCCAGCTTTATTCTTTTGCATGTGGATATCCAGTTTCCCAGAGCCACTTGTCGAAAAGACTGTCCTGTTGTTCAGTGAATGGTCTCGGGACCTTTGTTAAAAATCAGTCCACCATGTGTGAGGGTTTATTTCTGGGCTCTCTGTTCTATTCCATTAGTCTATGTCTGTCCTTATGCCAATATCACACTGTCTTGATTACCATAGTCTTGTAGTAAGTTCTGAAATCAAGAAATGTCAGTCCTCCAACTTTGCTTTTCTTTTTCAAGATTTTTTGGCTATTTGGGGTCCCATGACAACCCTTATGAATTTTAGAAACATTATATCGATTTCTGTAAAAAATGCCAGTGGGTCTTTGATAGGGATTACATGGAATCTATAAATTGCTTTAGATAGTATTATCATCTTAACAATATTAAATATTTCAACCCATGAATACATAATGTTTGCCTTATAGCTTATTTATGTTCTTATAGCAACATTTTGTAATTGGTGCACAAGTCTTTTGCTGCCTTGGTTAAATTTATTCTTAATTATTATTTTTGATGCTATTTTGAATGGAGTTGTTTTCTTAATTTCTTTTTCAGATTTTTCATTGTTAATGTTTGGAAACACACCTGATTTTTGCATGTTGACTTTTGTATCCTATAGATTTGATGAAGTTATTTATTAAGCTCTAGGGGGTGTGTGTGTGTGTTTGTAAATTTTAGGGTTTTCTACAGATAAGATCATGTCATCTGTGAACAGAGATAACTTTAGTTCTTCTTTTCCCATTTGGATGTTGTTTATTTCTTTTTCTTGCTTGATTCCTCTGGCTAGAACTTCCTATACTTTGTTCAGTAGAAGTGGTGAAAGGATCATCCTTACCTTCCTTGTTTGTGATCTTAGAGGGAACTTTCCATCTTTCATCATTGAATGGGATGTTAGCTTTGGGTTTGATATATCTTATTAGAGACCAATTAATCCAAACCTTTTGCTGTGTCTAACTATAGTTTTCTTTTCCCAAAGAACCTACTCAGCAGGGCTTATGGGATATGTATTTTTCTGGCTGGGAAGCAATCACATCTGGCAAATATTGGGTCAGCCGAAAAGTTCGTTCGGGTTTTTCTGTAACATCAGAAAAACCCGAACGAACTTTTCGGCTGACCCAGTACTTTCATAGGTGATATTTAGGTGATAAAACTGGCACATTTAAATATTTTGGGCACTCTTAACCCCCATTAAGTTTGCAGCTTCCAGGGGAAAATAACAGTACGTCTCCATATGTCGACTACGTCCAGGAGTTCCTGAGGGCGTGCGAGATAGGGCAAGCAGGATGCATGGGTGAGGTGGGGAGAGGGCAGTGACAGCAGGGGAGGTGGGGACGTGGGACAGCCTGATGGGAGGGGCACAGAGAGGGTCCTTAGGGGCCAGGAGGGCTGTCCTCTGTGCAGAAAGGAGGGGCCCGGAGGACACCGACCCCTCCCCCAGGCCATTGGGAGTGAGGTGAAGGGGAGAAAAACAGCGCCCCCAGGAAAGCACGGCTGCAGTGAGGGTGGAAGGCAGGAGGAGTGTTTGTTGAAAGGGCTGGGGGGTGGGGAGGACCTGGTGGGTGTCAGGCAGTGGCCCATAGAGTCGTCAGACCCACGCGGCCGTGTGTTTGCGGTGGGGAGGCCTACGGGGGCATCGTTGTGGCGTGATCCTGGGATCTTACAGCAAGTGGTTGGGGTGTTACGTGTGTGTATTCGGAGATTTATTTTAAGGAATTGGCTCCAGTGAGGGTGAGGCCGGCAAGTCTGGGATCCGTGGGGCAGGAGGCCAGCCTCCTTTGCTACAGCCTCGAGGCCAGATTCCTTCTTCTCCAGGAAACCTCCATCTTTGCTCTTAAGGCCTCCAGCTGATGGCACGAGGCCCACCCCCAATGTGGAGGGGACTTGCTTCAAGTCCAGTGTCTGCAGATGTTTCCACTTCTGCAGAATGCCTTCGGAGCAACCCCCCATTGGTGTCTGGTTAAAGGGCTGGGTGGTAGAGTCTGGACAGACGGACACAGGAGACTAAACTGCCACGGGGGCGAATGGCCTCAAGGCTGGAGGAGTCTGAAGGCCTGGGGGCCGTTGGTCCTGCGGAGGCTGCAGGGAGGCCACCAGCCTCACCCGTCCTGCCGTGGGGACAAAGCACCTCCGCCATCTTGTTACCATTGCCAGGTCTCTCCAGCCCAGCGGCCTCTCGTGGGCCGTCCTTGTGTTTCTGTGCTGGTGATTTAAAGAGTCCCAGAGACCTTGCAGAAGACATAACTGGGTGACAGTAAATGCTTCTGTTCCTTTTAGCTGTGAGGACAGTTTGGTAGTGTTTTAATAATTTTGGGTCTGTATTAGTTTTCTAGGACCCCCATAATAAAGTATCATAGACTGGGCGGCTTAAACAACAGAAATTTATTTTCTCATAGCTCTGGAGGCCAGAAGTCTGAGGTCAAGGTGTGGGCAGGGCTGGTCCCTCCTGAGGCCTCTCTCCTGGGCGTGTAGATGGCCGTCTTCTCCCCGGGTCCTCACGTGGTCGTCCCTCTGTGTGTGTCTGTGTCCTCATCTCTTATGTTGGATCAGGACCTACGGTAATGTCTCATTTTGCCTTAATTACCACTTTAAAGACCCTACCTTCAAATATGGCCACATTCTGAGGTCCTGGAGGTTAGGGCTTCAGCATATGAGTTTGGGGCGGGGTGAGGGGGACACAGTTCAGCCCATAACTGGATCTGACCTTGATTTTTTTTGCTATCATGTTTGGTGGAATTAGTATCCCTAATTTTATGCCCTACCTAAGTCTTCCAGTTTTCCTCTGGGAAGCTTCTGTGAGTCTTTTATTTCTGAGTTCTAGAAAACTGAGCCTGTGAGTTGAGGGAGAAATCCCGTGACGATTTCTGGTCTTTCCCGGTCTGTCCTCTGCGTCCTGCGCATCACATTGTGCCATTGTGCTTTAGCTCATCGTCTCTGGGGGCTGTTTGCGGTGCTTCTGGAATTTCTCTCCCGTGGGTTTAGTTCCCTGCAGCGTTGGTTCTGCTGGAACCAACATCGGTTCGTCTTGTCCTGAGCAGGTCCTTGTCTGCAGTGTTTCTTTCAGTCCCTTTTTTTCCTGGGTTTTCTATTCTTTCATTGAGAGAAGCGAGCCATTTTCTCAATTTTTCTTATTTTTCTCATAGTAAAGCTACTTCAGGGAAATAAGCCTTTACAGGCCCCAGAGGGTAAGATTGGGAAACAACTTCTCAGCTCTGTTTCCCGGTTCACGCATCATCGAGGCCCTGGTTACTGTTCACTGAAACGCAGCCTCGGGGGTGAGCCGTCCCCTTGGAGGGGACACTGGACGCCTGCCTGTCCCCGTGGGGGCGGAGGGTGTCCCTCCAGGTAGCCCTGGACGTGGCAGGTGGCCCTTGTTGCTGTCTGGTTTTCTCCCCTCTGACAGGGTGATGCTGATGGCCCCCTGAGCCCCCTTTGTGAACCCTGCCTGCGTGGACACAGGCCCTGAAGAGCCAGGCAGTGTCTCTCTGCCGGTGCTTCCTGAGAGTGAGGCTGGGGGCTGCCACGGAGAGAGTTCTGTTACCAGGGAGCAGCTGGAAGGATGGGTGTGAGCCCAGCATGTGGGCCAGGAGCCCAGAGTGGACACTGACTGAGCTGTCGTGGGTGGTGGTGATTGGTGAGGGGCAATTCTGGGGGGCTTCCTGGAGGAGGTGATCCCTGAGCTCAGTCCTACAGGGTAGCAGGACTTAGCTGCTGATGGAGTTGAGAACAAAGCCTGTGGGTGCAGAGGCTGGAGAAAGCCTCGCATGGTCAGGAGTTATGAATTGTTCAGGGCCGAGGGTCCAGGATGCCTTTGGGGTGGATTCTGACAGAGAATGTTAATGGCGGTTGCCACTGTTCCTGAAAATGTTCTTCATTCCGGTGATTTCTGAGAGAGAGGAATGGTGTGTGTGTGTGTGTGGAGCAGGCGAGGGGACTCTTCACGACCCCAGCACTGGTTCCTTTCTCTGCCTGGAATCCCCCTGCTGCGGTCCACAGTGTGACTCGTAACAGTCTCCTGTCCTCGTGGAAAGAGATCTCTTGGAGAAGGTCACATCATAGGTGGTCTCTTGTCTGTGAGTGTCAGGCGTGGCGTTTCTTGTGTCCAGAAACAAAGGGGGGCTGGGTCCCCGGTCCGGACCAGGATGCTGTGCGCCCCACCCCTGCCCCAGTCCTCTGCATTTTGCAGGGGGTGGGGTGTGTTGGGGTCGGTTCCGAAACGCTCACTGACTGTCTTGCACAGATCAGGTGTGTGGTTGTACCCCAGGAGATTAAGGAGGAAGGCAGGACCTCCCTGCCCTGCCTGTCGGGGGCTCCTTGCAGGAGCCGAGTGTGCATCTTCACGGAGCTGGTGTCGCCCCGGCTCTCCTGGGAGTCGGCGGGTCTTAACGTCCATTCCAGAGGCCCTGCCCTTGAGTGTTGTTCCCAGCCTGGTGCCTGCAGGGAGCGCCTGGACCCGGTAGGTGGTGGTGCGACGTCCCCTGACAGTGGCTCCTTCTCGGCTGCGGCTGGTGGAGGCAGCGTTTACACGGGTGGTGCTCAGAGGACGCCGGCAGCGCCCCACCACCCTGCAGTGCTTCTCTGGACTCAGGCGGTCTGTGTCGCCCAAAGTCTCGGAAAGTCTTCAGGATGTTAATAATTGTGGATGGCCGTCCCTCTCACCCGTCTGCGTGCCTCTGCCCCACGGGCCCTGTGACCGCAGGTGGCTGCTCGTGGTCCTGGAGTTGGTGCCAGCCCCCTGGCGCCCCCAGAATCTGAGTGGTGTCCGCCGTCGCCTGTGCAGGCGCGCTGCCTGTGAGCCGCCGGTGAGCGGCGGGCTCTCCCTCTGGCCGGGCTCTCCCTCTGGCCGGGCTCCTCACAGTCTGTCTTCGTTCCAGGTGCCACGGCCCAGTCCGCGCGATCTGAAGACGGCAGGAGGGAACCGATGGCTTTAGCGGGCGGCCCAGATTCCTTTCTGCACCATCCATACTACCAGGTATGAGTGAGTGTGGCAGCGGATTCTGGCAGTGTGCTGGCCAAGGGCCGGGGCACAAATGTAGCTCATAACCTGACCATCTGTCACTAGCAGGTCAAGGAGGAAGTGCTGAGCGGGGCTGTGGACGCGCCCTTCAGCGCAAAGACCAGGCACTTTCGCATGGCCTTCCTTGCTTTGCTTGGAAGAGCTCATCACTGTGACCGCAGCCTCCTTTTCTACAAGATTTGCATCGTGGTGCACACTTCCCTGCAGTGAAGCGGGCCCTGTGTTGTCCCCCGCTGGGCCCTGAAACTCCAGGTGGTGAGTGGCAAGGGTGGCGAATGTTGGGATTTCAAGCAGAGGCGTGAGCTTCTGGGGCGAGGAAGTAGGAAGGAGAAGGTCCTCAGCCCAGCGGTGACCTGCCTGTCACAGGTGGAGCCCTTCCCACCCCGATAGCATCAGGCAGGCTTTGTGGGACCGCAGGTTCACCTGCAGCCCTTCTGCATGGGCTGTTGGACGAGTTTCATCTGTAAGTGTCCTTTATCTCCTGTGGCAGGTTTTTGTTTGAACTTTGGCTTTATGGTGTAGACAGATACGTTTGATCCTTAGAGCTTTGGATTTGACAAGTGAATCTTGGTTTCTCCTTCTCAGCCCTTCAGCATGTGAAGCACTTGTGCCACCTCTCTCTCAGTGCCACCTCTCTCTTGGCCTCTGTTTTTCCAGCAGGAGTCTTACGTTTTGAAGTCCCTTGATCTGATATTTGCACTTCTGTGAGCTTGCTTTTCTCTCCCTTCATCTGTGAAGTCTGTGCTTAGCTGCAGTGATGATAATTTGCCCATAGCATAGGGGCTGCAGAGAGGTGTCTTTTTAATTTTTTTGGTGTCAAAGAGAAAGAGGTCTTGGAAGAAAGACTGGAGATTAGGAGTAGCATTCACTGTGATTACTGGATTTGGGACAAAGCCACAGTCAGTTTCAAGCGAGACAAGGGGGCTAAAACCTTCGCAGAGCCATGAAGTTTGCTGGTGGCCCCCAGCCTGTTCAGTGGGTGAGCGTTCTCCAGGTCCTGCCCTCTGCCTCCTGTGTGATCGTTCTCTGGGTCTTAAAGAGGCCGGGGTTGCCTCACCCTGTCGATTGAAGCTCCGTGATGCCACTATGGGTCATGGGTTCAGCTCTCACTTGACCGCTCAGCTTCGGCTGGTTGTCACCCCAGCCTGCCAGCCTTACACTTGGCACCGGTGCTCCCAGGGAAATGGGATCAGTGAACTGCAGGGAAAACCTTCCCCAGGGAAGTGTGTCTGCAAGTTAGCTGAACAACGTCCTCTTTGCTGGTCACACAGTGAACCGTAAGGGCCAGATAGGACGTAGGGAAGGTTCCACCCCAAGGCCCTCTTAGCTCAACCCACTGGCATCTCAGATTTCCTCTGGTCCAGGCAGGGATGGCAGGAGTGCCAGCTGTAGCCAGTGCCTGGCTTCGCGGACGTGTTAGGTGTAGTCGCCGTCCCAGTTGCCCAAGGCTCTTCCCAGGAGCCAGGAGGCCGCGGACCCACGGTGGGCCCTGCCAGCGGAGCCTGTCACCCCGAGAGGAAGGGCTCCGTCATGCCGGGCCGCGGCTTTTGCAGGCACTGTTGCACTCCTGCGAGAGTCCAGCAGGCGGGCTTGGCAGCTCTTACCCTCTGTTCCTGGAAAAATCGGCCGACAGTTCCAGAATTTCTCAGAACATGGGATGATTTACAATGCGTTCGGTCTTGAGTAATCTGCAGTTACAGCAAATAGATACATCTCCAAGTTTTTAGAGAGAAGAATTTCTTTGTAAGATCGTCAGCGTACAAATAATGTTCTCATTCCAGCTGCTCACTCATCGCTGCGGCTTGGATTAGGGTTCAGTCAATGAGTCGCTGCTCAGTCGAGTTTGTTCTGGACATAGAAGCACCAGAAGGATTTTGTGCATTTAATCACCCTGCTTCCTGCTTCAGGGACAGAGGCAGCAGGTTGGTGGGGGGCATGGGATAGGGGTGCTGGTGGAGCGGGGGGTGAACTACTTCACTGTTTGACTTAGGCTGTTCCTTTAAACTGTGATATTGTCATGGTTCTGTGGCCTCGGGGGAAACCATGGGATGCCTCAGTGTCCCTGCTGGTGAACAAGGGTGCATGGTGTTGTCAGGGTGACGCGGGGATTGGGAGAAGGGTGTGGAAGTTACCCGGCACCGGGCCAGCCTGGTCTTAATCGCCCACCCAGCGTCGTTCCCTGTAATTCCTTGTTTTTTTTGTTATTTGTTTGTTTGTTTGTTTTGGTTTTTTTTTTTTTTTTTCTTTTTGGCTGTGCGGTGCAGCTTGTGGGATCTTAGTTCTCCGACCAGGGATCGAACCCGGGCCCTCAGCAGTGAAAGTGCGGAGTCCTAACCGCTGGACCACCAAGGAGTTCCTCCTTAATTCCTTGGATGTTGATTGAATGCCAGCCAGGTGCTACCTGCAGTGTGAGTGCTGGGTGGCAGCTCTTCTCCAGCAGCTGCTTTCCTGGGGCTCCTGACTCCTAGTAGGGGAGAGGGTCATGGGGAAACTGGCAAATGAGATAATCGTGAGTAATGATCATGATTCTCAAGCAAAGAAAATCCGACAGCGGGAGAGAGAGAGGCCAGGAAGTCAGGGAGACCCCCCTGGAGGGAGTGCCCAGAGCTGGGGGGCAGCACCCAGGCTGGGCTGGGGCAGAGCCTTTTCAGGGGCCAGAGGCCAGCACACCTGGCCTGAAGAGCCAGGGGAGGGGTCTGGATTTCAGTCACTTAGGAACGAGAGGTCTTTGGGGATTAGTGAATAGAGGCCTACAGCCCACTGTCTGCAGTTCTAAAATCCCCAAAGCTCTGAACCAAGAAGTTTCTTCATGGCTCACATCTTGTAGAATCTGACTCGACCTGTCGGAACTGGGTCCCTCAGGTACACCGGGAGCTCGGTGACCGGGCTGCCCTGGACCCTGGGTCATCTTTCTCAAGTCCAGAAAATTCTTATTTCCTAGCCATATCCTCCAGGGTTCTGATTATGCACCTATTATGAGGTACATTTTGTTTCTTTATTATACATAAAATAACATTCGCTATCCTTCAGAAACACACAGACACACACACACACACACACACCCAGAAAATAAAAATGAGTTCAGGTACAGACATTTGAGTGAAGTGTTGAACTGTGATTTAGAAACGAGATGCTTGAATGTAGGTTTGAAATTTGAGATAGGTTGTTAAGGTTCCTGTCAGTCCTTAAAGATCTTGGGGAAGAAGGTGTCCGAGATCCCACTGACAAGAGACAGTGGGTCTGAGATCCTGCGTGGCCCCTCATGGCGTATGGAGAGGAGACGGCCCTCGGTGACAGCCTGCACACCCAGCCTTTTGAAGCCTAGCCACCCCAAGAGAAGGCTGCTGTCCTGGCCTTCCTTGTGCATGCGTGCAGTGGCTCCACCCTAGGCATCGGTGAGATTGACAAGAGTCTGGAGAGTATGTCCCGCTACAGGAAAAACAAGTGGATTGTTGAAGGCCGGCTCCGGAGACTGAAAACTGCTCTGGCCAAGCGAACTGGTCGACCTGAGGTAGAGCTCAGGGGCCAGAGGAAGGCCTGGGGCGGAGGCGTGGCCTTCCGCGGATCATGGAGGAGACCAGTGGCGTGGAAGAGGAGGAAAAGGAGGAGACTGCAGCTGCCGTCCATGGCCGTAGGGGTCGAAGTGATGGAGAGGTTGATATCACAGCTTCTAGCACCCCAGAGCTAGAGCGCCAGAAAGGAAAACTCAGCAAGCGTCAACTCTTCTCTCACACAAAGCGGCTTCACTCATCCCAGGTGCTTCGGGCAGTCTCATTGGGTTAGGACCGCTGCAGACGCTGCTCCTGGGTGTTGCGCTATTTGACTGGTATCTTTGTGGAAGGAACCAAGGGGAGCTTAGTTCCTGAGGATGTGATAACGCAGGAAACTGATTCCTTGAAAGTGGCAACACCCAGCCCAGCCTCCTTCCCTCTGAAGGGTGAGTTAGCAGGCTTCAGCACCTTTGCCACTTCTCTTACCCAGGCCCGAGGCCAACCTCGGAAAACTAAGCCTGGGTCTGTGCAGTCTAGGCACCTGGAATCTCCTATCAAGGGTCAAGGTTCAGAACAGCCTCAGGCCCAGCTTCAGCCGGAGGCTCAGCCCCATCCTCAGCTTCAGGCTCATGAATGCAGTTTTTTGTGAATTTAAATTTATTTCTACCTATATTTTTAGGACCAGTCTCATTTTTAATAAGGTAAAAAAAGGGAAAAAAAAGTCTACAGAAAAAAACTCCTGTTTTTGCCATGTGATGTTCCACAAGTGCAGCTATAGAAAAGTGCTTGTCAGTTGAATAAAAACCACGTTTGATAGAGGGAAAAAAAAAAGATTACTGGCGAATCTTCAGATATTTAATCCAAATATTTATTTCTACTTTTATAATTTTTTTTTTCCTGATTTCTGATTTGAAAATGCATCCTCTTGTATTAGAAGTCAAACGTCGTAGAAACTGTCCTTGTGATCCTGCCCTTCTGCAACTCCATTTGCCAGTACAGGGTGAAACAACAGCCTTCCCGCGATAGCCCCTCTTCCCCTACATCCCCATCTGTAATTTCATAAATTCTGTCTCAGCCCCACGTCTCTGCAGGTTGCTTCCTTTGGCCCCATTTCAGTTGTCCATTCCTGAGCCTTCAAGCCAGGAGCCTCCCCTTGCAGGGCAGGGGTTGGCAAACCACAGCCTGTGGGCCAAATCCGACCCCTGCCTGCTTTTGTAAATAAAGTTTTATTGGAACACGGCCATGTTCCTTCACTTAACATCTCGTCTGTGGCTGCTTTTGGGCCTCACTAGCAGAGCTGAGCAGCGTCTGGCCCTCTGCAGACCACCTCCTGCTTTAGGACATCTGACATTAGTGCAGTGAGTCTTCTGGGTGGACAGAGGCCCAAGTGGGCCTCCTTGTGTCTGCTCCTCTCCTCCCTCATCGTGGGGACAGCAGCGACAAGACTCAGCCCACCCGTGAGACCTCGATTGCCAATCACACACAGCTGTGGGTCTTCGGTTGGGTTCACATCTGGTTCCTGCATCTCTCAGCAGCGTCTGAAGGAGCTGGATGCTCTCATCCCTTATGGTCTGGACTTGGGATCATTCTCTGGAATCGAATTCCATTCCCAAAGTTGGTCACTGTCATTTATTTTTTAGCCAAAGAGTCGTCCTATGGCTTCTCCGTTTCTCATCTTATTCACCCATGCTTTGGCAGAGAGACATTTTCATTGGACTTCGTTTTCTTCAAGAAATTTGTGGACAGTTCCTCCCACTCGTCATGGTAGGGGGAGACGGATGCCAAGATCAACTGAGACATCACTTATTTATTTTTATCTTTTTATTGAAGTGTACTTGACTTACAATGTTGAGTCAATTTCTGCTGTACAGCAAAGTGACTCAGTTATACATATATGTGCAATTCTTTTTTTAAAATATTCTTTCCCATTGTGGTATATCACAGGATATTGAATGTAGTTCCCTGTGCTGTACGGTAGGACCTTGTTGTTTATCCGTTCTATATGTAATAGTTTGCATCTGCCAACCCCAAACTCCCAGTCCATCCCTCCTCCACCCCCCTCCCCCTTGGCGGCCACAAGTCTGTGCACGATGAGACGTCACGTACTTTTATGAGACTCTTCCAGTGGGTAGGACCTTCACCTAAAGCAGTTCTGCAAATCGTTCCGGATTATTTCTGAAGTTAGTAACAACCACTATTTAATAGAGACGTTTTGCACAGTGAAGCTGGCAACTGATGAATGCATTGACAGCACGCTCTTCGTGGCTGGACGCCTTTTAGGTTTTCTGTGCGTGCCTTGCTTACAATGTCGCTGTGAGAATGAAAGTCACTTATGTAGAGCCCCTGGCCTTGTCTTGGCACATAAACAAGCCTCATTAAATGGGAGGTGTTATTTTAATACACGACGTGAGCTGCTGATTTGTTAGAGTGTAGATTCTTTTTTAGCAGTAGAATTTGTAAATGATTTTTTTGTGATGCCTCTGTCACTTCAAGATTATAATCTTTTCAAGTCTTTGAAATCACTGTAGAAAATTCACTTCAAAAGGAGGGCTTCCCTGGTGGCGCAGGGGTTAAGAATCCGCCTGCCAATGCAGGGGACACGGGTTCGAGCCCTGGCCCGGGAGGATCCCACATGCCGCGGAGTAACTAAGCCCGTGTGCCACAACTACTGAGCTGCACTCTAGAGCCCGCAAGCCACAACTACTGAGCCCGTGTGCCACAACTACTGAAGCCTGCACGCCTAGAGCCCGTGCTCCGCAACAAGAGAAGCCACCACAATGAGAAGCCCGCGCACCGCAACGAAGAGTAGCCCCCGCTCACCGCAACTAGAGAAAGCCCGTGTAGCAGCAACGAAGACCCAATGCAGCCAAAAATAAATACATTAATTAAAATTAAAAAAAAAAAAAGTAGATGATACTTGGTTTGGATAAACATTTTCTCCCTGATGTGACAAACTGTAGTCGATTGGTTTTATTTATTGGAATCCTGGATGGTCAGTGACGTGTTAGGAAACAGCACATGAGTTTACATTTCTGTCACTTGTGGAATCAGTTGAACGCCCTTTTCTTTAAACACTGGGAGTCACGTGGCTGATTTGTTCATTCCCTTCGTGTTCTGGGAATGATGGGGCGACCGTGGCTGGATGCTGGGATCAAGATGCAGGAGGAGGGAGCCCTGCCTTGGGAGACTCCCAGCCCTGGTGGGACAGACAAGCAGAGGAAACACAAACCATCAGCCTCAGCCATGAGCTTGGTTGGGGGGGGGGGACCAGCGGGGACGCTGCATCATTTCCTGATGGAACCCGTCGCTCACCACTCAGTGGAGACCGGCTAGTGGGGAGAAGATTCAGCACTTCTGGATCCTCGACTTGGGTTCTCTGATTTTACCCTTCACCAACCCTCAGAGGTGGGACCTTCATACCTTTGTGATACCCATTTTACAGGTGAGAAAACCAAGCCGCTAACTATGTGCTGGTTGGCATAACAAGGACTTCACTTGGATTTTCCTAAGTAGGACTCTTCCCACAACCCTTCATGTTCTTCTCTTTTCAGATGAGAATAGCAAGGCAGACAAGGCCGTTTCCCCTACCGGGTGACAGGTGTGTTTTTCTTAACGTTTGTATCTGTGGAGGGTGTGAGGGTTCACATTGTCGGGACCGCATGGGTCCCACTCTCCTCAGAGCCTTGCGATGAAGCGTTGTTTGTGTCCTGGGATTCACACTCACTGAATTTCCTTGATCCTAAAGTGCCATGGGATAAAGGGTCAATTTTAATGACAACTTTTCATTCAAAATAAAGATTATCACGTATAATCCTTAAATGTGGATCGGTTGGAAAGTGTTTAAATTTCAAAATTGTTAAAATGGGGGAGTGTCTTAGATGAAATACTACAAGTAAGTACATATAAATGAAAATTTTAAAAGTATACATTTATTAGAGAGGGACAGACTTGCTCTATCCTGAATGCTTTTGTTTGTATAGACTAGATACTTCTGGAAGAGTGTGGGCTTGAGGTCTTGGATTTCTACTGAAGTATCACAGAGCTATATTTATTGAGTACCTTCTATGTGTTCTGTCCTGCATCTGATACCATGGCAAGCACCGTGCGTAGGTTAGGCATCTGTTTCTTTTAGGGGGACCAAGGCTTGCAGGTGCTGGTAACTCCCAGGTCACGTGGCTGGTACCCGGTAGCTCGGGCTGGGGCCTGTGGGCCGGGTCTCCCCATCCTGTCTCTTGGCTTCTCCTGGGCGCCCTGTGCTTGGCTGGGCAGGTATGTGATGCCGGCTGGCAGGCCGATCAGTCGATTGAGGGGCCGGACTTGATTAATGCTCTGTCTGGTAAGGTTTCATTGCTGCAGCGGGGGCAGGGCTTGGGGCCAGCAGAGTGAAAGCGGGGGCAGGGAGAGGGCAGCATCCGCTTGGGGAATGGTGACTCAGGCCCTGGGTTCCTGGTAGGCTGCTCAGCGTCGTCGGGGCGGCCTGGCTTCTGTTGACAGCCACTCACCCATCCATTCTGACTGTCATCTGCGTCATCCCTTGGGGCCTGGGCGGTCCTGCTTGGTCCGCCCGCTGGCCGTCGGGGCCCCTGTGCACCCTACCTTCTGCACACGTCCAGGCGGGCCCCTGGGTCTCAGGTTAATGCTCCCTCTTTGCAGGAAAGGTGGCTGGACCTTCTAAGGGAGGTGGACGGGGGTCATGGTTTGCCCGTCACAGACCTGAACGCCACCTGCTGTGCTGTCCTCATTCACACTGCCGCCTTCTGCCCACGCGACCTCCACGCTCAGCCCTGAGTTGTGTCTCACCTGTGCCCGGCCCGCGTGGAGGCTGTGCCCCGTTTCCCAGAAGCAGGATGGCCCTGTTGGAAGCTGGGGTACCCAGGTCTTGCCCGTGCCCTCGGCTCTGGGTTTGAAAGTGCGCTCTGGCCGTTGTGAGGAGACCCCGCTCCCCCTGTCTCCCCAGGGGTGTCCTTCCCGGGGCCGCAGATCAGAGGCCGTGCTTGTCTCCTGTTTGTGGGCCTGTTTGGTGGACGGCGGCTTGGGCGGGTCCAAGGCTGCAGGCGCACAGCCTCTGGAGTGATTTCTGTGCTCTCTGAAGATGGGGTCACGGGCGCGGCCTTGTCACTGTATTGTAATATCTGATTATGGCCCGTCGTGCACGCGCTGGTCCTCTTAACGACTGGTTAGATTTGGAGATGAAGCAGGATGTGTCTTGGAGGTGATGGGGTGACGTGGCACTTTCTTGGCTGGTCTGGGCGCTGGAGAACTTCCTGTTCACTCGGCTGCAAAGGGATGAATAAGCTGGATCCTTTCTGCAGGTGCCTTGGACGGGCAGCTGGAGGACAGGGGCAGGTCGTGATCACGCAGAAAATGTTTCGATGGATGGAAACTTCGGCAGTTGCAACTGTTTTTCAAAAATGGTACCACATGGAGAGTATGGGTGGACGTGGGGTTAGGAGGCTGGTCGCCGGGCTGGGGGCTGGTTAGAGTGTGGATTAGGAAGGGTTTGAGGCTTCCTCTTGTGTCTGGCTTAGGCACCGAGCTGAAGGGTGACTGAGTGGCCTTCACTGAAGTATTTCTGGGTTTCCATTGCTGTATCTTCACGGGGGCTCTGCTACCCCAGACCACCCCAGCCCTGGTGGGAGGGAGTTTCCCAGTGTGTCCTTGGAGATCAGACATGGGGATGGAGGGAGAGCGGGGAAGGGGGGCAGCGTCTGATCTGCTGTTGATCCCATTGGCGTATTTTTCCTCTCCAGAGACTGGGTTTGGTCATTGTATATCTTTCATTTTTTTTTAACTTATCAGGTCATGCTTTCCTTTACCTTCCTGAACACGTGGAATATATATATATATATATATTTTTAAATAAATTTTTTAAATAAATTTATTTTTTAATAAATTTTTTAAATAAATTTATTTATTTTATTTATTTATTTATTTTATTTATTTATTTTTGGCTGCGCACAGGCTTTCTCTAGTTGCGGCGAGCGGGGGTGACTCTTCGTTGCAGTGCACGGGCTTCTCATTGCGGTGGTTTCTCTTGTTGTGGAGCACAGGCTCTAGGTGCACTGGCTTCAGTAGTTGTGGCGCGTGGGTTCAGTAGTTGTGGCTCGTGGGCTCTAGAGCGCAGGCTCAGTAGTTGTGGCGCGCGGGCTTAGTTGCTCCGCGACATGTGGGATCTTCCTGGGCCAGGGCTCGAACCCATGTCGCCTGCATTGGCAGGTGGATTCTTAACCACTGTGCCACTGGGGAAGCCCACATGGAATATATTTATCCCAGTTGTTTTAACACACCTGTCTTCTCGTTTTATTGTCTTTGACGTTTCTAGGTCTGTTTCTCTTGGTTGATTTCTCTTATCATTATGGGTCTGATTTTCGTTTCATGCCTGGCAGTTTTTTTTTTTTTTAATTAATTAATTTATTTATTTATTTTTGGCTGTGTTGGGTCTTTGTTTCTGTGTGAGGGCTTTCTCCAGTTGCGGCAAGCGGGGGCCACTCTTCATCGCGGTGCGCGGGCCTCTCACTGTCGCGGCCTCTCTTGTTGCGGAGCACAGGCTCCAGACGCGCAGGCTCAGTAGTTGTGGCTCACGGGCCCAGTCGCTCCACGGCATGTGGGATCGTCCCAGACCAGGGCTCGAACCCGTGTCCCCTGCATTGGCAGGCAGACTCTCAACCACTGCACCACCTGGGAAGCCCTGCCTGGCAGTTTTTGATTGGATGCCAGACGTGAATTTTACATGCTTGAGTGCTGGCTTTTTTTTTTTTTTCTTTTTCTTTTTGTGGGTATTCCTTTAAATATTTGGGAGATTGTTACAGGAACAGTTAGGCTTCTAGGAAACGGTTTGCTCCTTTTGAAGCCTGCTTTTAAACTTTGTTAGCTGGGCCTAGAATAACTTTAGGTCTAGGCCTAATTTGCTCTCACTATTAAGGCAAGACCCTTCTGAGGACTCAATTCAGCGTCTCGTGTGTAAGGAGGTTTCCCATGTGGCTGCTATGAATGCAGACTTCGTCCTGCCCTGTGCGAGCTCTGGGGCTTGTTCTGCCTGCTTCTTTCTGGTGGTTCTTTCCTGGCCTTGGTAGCTTCCTTGTGTGCCTGCACTAGGGCACCCCCTGCATGTCTCTAAGGCCCTCCTCCGTGCCAAATCCTTCTCTCTGCCCCGGCCTCCCTGAACTTTGAATTCCATCTCCTTAGAAGGACCCCCAGACACCGCCTGAGACCCCTTCCTTGCACTGCAGATTGGAAACTCTCTGGAGCCCTCGATGGGGGGCCCTGGGATGTCTCCCCGCATCTGTTTCCCCTCTCTCGGGAGTGCTGTCCTGTGCTGCCTGGTGTCCGGTGTATGAAAACCACTTCAATTTTTGGTTATTTAAGAAGAGAGGGTACGTGCAATCCCTGGTATTCTATCTTGGCTGGAAGCACAGAAGTCCCCAAAATATTGTTTCAGCCATGGTTCTAGGAATAAATTAGCCTCAGAACATTTGTATGTAATATATAGAATCAGCTCTGGAGCTGAAAAGAAGTACAGAGGCCATGTGGTACAAAGACCTCACATCATAGATGAGGAAACAGGCACAGTGAAGGCAGTTATTTGCCCAGGATCAGAGGGTTTGTCACAGTGGCGATTTATGTGTTTGGCTCATGTCACAATAAGGTTTTTCATACACGAAGGACGCGATGGCATGGCTTCTCGTAGCCCGTGCTGAGGTTGGGACCCCGAAGTCCCCACAGGGGCAAGCAGACCTTGGACGGAGAACCGAGCGTGCTGTGCCCCGGGATCTGAGCTGCTCCCCCTCTTCCCCCACCCCCCTTTTTTTTTTAACTAAAGTGTAGTTGATTTACGATATTGTGTTTGTTTCTGTTGTACAGCAAAGTGGTTTAGTTATACATGCTTTTATATATATATATGTATATATATATATTCTTTTTCAGATTCTTTTCCATTATAGATTATTACAAGATATTGAGTATAGTTCCCTGTGCTGTACAGTAGGTCCTTTTTGCTTTGTCTTGGCCACTTGCTTTGCACAAAGCTCCGAGGAAGATGGCCTCAAGGGAACATCACCTGACCTGTCAGCGGGGGTGGGGGGTGGAGGGGGTGGGGGTGGAGGTGGGGCCTTCACCATGCTTCTGGAAGCTCTGCCCTGCCCCGCCTCATCCCTGCCCTCTGTGGAGCTATCACACCTGGTCCAGGTGCTGTGTGGGAACCCAGGTGGGATGCGCTGGGGACCAGCTCCCCTCATTCTGACCCCAGATTCTCGGCCGGGGGCTGCCGGTCACCCCTGGCCTCATGCCCTCTGCTCGCCAGAGGGACGTGGAAACAAGGAAGAGCCACCCCGGGGTTACATCATATTAAACCCTGGGGCCTTTTCCTAGTCCACCAGGGCAGTGAGAACCCTTTCCAAGTTCTGAGATTGTTGTTGAGAAAGTTCAGGGAAGCAACGCCTGTCCTCACCCTGCTGACGGGGGGCAGGGAGTACGGGCCCGGCGCTCTGCTGGGAGGGTAGCCCCGCCGCGGCTGATCCCTGAAGCCCCCGGTGCCCGGTGCGTGCGTGCGGGGCTGGTAGACGCGGGGGTAGGGGTGGGGTGCCGCGGGAGCAAGCGGGGAGCTTTGTGCGGAAGGACCCGGGCTCTCCTAACCGCAGTGCCCTGTGTGCCCCACCGGGGGCGGTGTCTCAGGACTGGCTCCCCACTTTAGATGAGGAAGCTGAGGCTCGGGGTGTAAGGGATTGTCGCCTGGCCAGTGCGCCTGGATGTTGAACCCATCTCCCCGACTTCCACACTGGGTTTCATCAGCTTGTGCCTCTGCCTTGTCAGCCAGCTTCATTACTCGGCCCTTTTCATTTGAGGTCCTTGTGTAGCTGGGTGACCGGACTTCCTTCGCCTCCTGGAGGGATTCAGCCCGTGGCTGGCGTTTGGCCTGGTCCTTGAGGCTCCCTGAGACTCAGTGCGGGCAGTCACCTTCTGTGATGGGGGAGGGTCCAGGGAGGAGGACCAAGATTTGCTTCCAGAAGGTGGAGTCCTGGTTGGCCAGAGTGCCCCGGGGACAGAGTCAGAACACATTTGATTCCATTTGGAAGTGTGCTGTTTGTTTCTCAAATTGCTCTGACACCCTGTGTTGCATTTTGTCCAGGCTGGTTTAGAGGGCGGACATCCTCTCGTTTCCCGGACAAGTCCCTCTAGAGCCTAAAGCTGACCCAGGCGCTGTGTGCTGGCCCAGCTGACAAGTGGACGTTGTATTAGCCCCTTAGTTGTATTGGTGGATGTTTGGTCTGTATTCATTTTCCTTTTCTCAAGGGAGGAGGGTCCCAGGGAACAAACAGAGCGGGTGGTAGGACAGGACCCCTCCTGTCCTGTCCTACCTCTGCCGCTCACGCGTTTGTCACGCTACCAGCATCCCCTCCCCCGGCCGTCTTGTAGAGGGGCCGTGATGCAATGTCATGCCTACCCCGGCGGGATCGGCTGCAGTACATGCCCAGCCGGGGGCGGGGCCTTCAGTACTTGCTGGGTCAGGTCACGTCCACAGCCGTGCTCCGTGCTTCGTCCGGAGTGAACCCCTGCTCTCCTGTCACGTGGGCTGAGTGACCAGGTCATCAGGAAAGTGCTGCCTCGCTCTGACTTATTGGTCCCTCCCGAGCGGGGAGAGAGGAGGACTGAGTGCGGACGGCCCGGTGTTGCTGAGAACCAGTGACCCAGCCAAGGGTTCTCTTCCAGGAGAGCCTGAGGTATCTCACATGGCCTCTGGCTTCCCATCTGCATCGAGAGAGTTCTGTGGGCCCCCAAGGGCAGCCAGGACACCCGTGGCAGGGTTTATGACAGGACCCACCAGTTGTGCTTAAAATCGGTAAGTTAGTAACTTGGGAAAACCCTCAACCTCATAGGAAAGCAAGAATGGAAGTAGAGCAAGTGGCACAGGGACCCCGGTGCTGTCATTACTAAGCGGGCTGTTTGTGACGTCACGTTTCTGGTTAGTTACTATTTCACTGGCTTGAGATGTTTGGCTGCTTCTCTGAGCCACAATAATTGTTTTGGCAGGAATTCCCCACCTTTCCCTAGCTCCTAAGACACAGACCCCTTGTAAAAGTGTACGGTTGTGAGACTCTTGGTGTTTGCCAACCACCGACCTCCCTGTCCCATCTCTGAGTGACAGCTGCCCCTTCTGTCTTTGCTGTTAGTCACCCAGCCCTCGTTCTGAGTTTTACGCAGTGTGTTACCTCCCCTTGTGTTATTTACAGGTTAACTTATATCCATACTTAAGGACTAAGGTATAGTTAGAAGCCCTCAAATACTGTAAGAGTTGCTTTGTCCTTTGAGGGCTGGAGAGGAGATGGGCGGGGTCCTGGATCAGGGTGTAGTCAGGTGGGCAGACCCACTGTGAGTGATGTGAGGAAGGGGTTCATGGGGGGCATCTTCCTCTTTTGGAGAAAAGTTTTTGGTACTTAGAGATGGTCCAGGTATTTGCAAGTCAGAGTCAGTAGCCTGTATTCATACAACATAACTAGCATGTATTCTTACCCTCACTCCCTGATTTGGGAAGGCTGGCGTGGTAAGTTTTCCTTTCTCTTGATGAAGTAAAATTCATATCTTATGGCAAGGGAAGAAAAATTTAAACATAAGACTTTCTTTGCCCGTTTGGTCCTCGTCCCCCACATTTAGTGTGAGTTGTGCATCTGCAGTAACCAGACCTCCTTAGGAGAAAACACTCCTTCTTCATCTCATTAAGGGTCACTACTCCTTAGGAGATAACCTTCTTTCTTCATCTTGTGAGGCGCCACGAAGACCCATGACCCACTACTCACTTTGTACGTGTAGATCTGGGTTGTGTACACTGTCAGTAACATGCCATTTGACGGGTAACCCTTTGTCCAAAAACTTACGTAACCTTGCTTTGACCTCTAACAGGTGGAACAGTCCTCAGGGCTTTCTGAAGGACCGTCTCCCGGGTTATAATCCTCAGGTTGGCTCAAATAAAATTTTCCATTTCTTTCTTAGATCGACTGTTGATTAATTTTTTTTGTGGATACTCTCATCACAGGTTCTTGGACCCAGGTGAAGCCAAGTGTGTGATTTGGTTTTAGGGTTAGTTTGATGAATACCTCTTGTTGTCTGTGCTCTTACATAGAATAAACAGGCAGAATGTCAGCTGGGGCAAAAACTGGCTCTAGGTCATTTATTATGAGTGTTATTTCCATTGGGGGCAGGGGCTAATTTTGCAGACCTTGCACCTGGCAAAATGTGGCGTGCAGATACTGCAGATTTGGTCAAGTTCTCTGATGTTTTAAGACTTTGCGTGGTTGGTTAGTAGCGTAACAGCTTGTGTAGCACCCATAGCTCAGTACTGGTGAGAATGCATTCTCCTACGTGGTCACACAGTATCTAGCCATGGTGCTGGGGGCCAGTCCCCTTCCTCCTTGTCTGTAAGAATGGGGGTAAAACAGTACCCTATGAAAGAAAGGATGGAAATGAGAATGCATGTAATTGTCTAGCACCACGCCTGGTCCCCAGGATTGTAATAGAAACCTTCTATTTCTGCATTTTTTTAACCCTTTGTTGACCCCCTTCACCCATTTCTCCCAGCCCTCACCCCCGTCTCTGGCAACCAGCAATCTGTTCTTTGTATTTATGAGCTTTATTTTTTTATTCTTTTTATTTTATTGAAGTATAGTTGATTTACAGTGTTGTGTTAATTTCTGCTGTACAGCAAAGTGATTCAGTTATACATATACATACTCCTTTTTATATTCTTTTCCATTATGGTTTATCACAGGATGTTGAACGTAGTTCCCTGTGCTATACAGTATGTTTATCCATTCTATGTATAATAGTTTACATCTGCTAATCCCAAACTCCCAATCTTTCTTTTTTAAATTTTTTTAGATTTCATTTACATGAGAGACCAAGAGATCATATAGTATTTATCTTTCTCTGTCTGAGCTATTTCACTTAGCATAATGCCCTCAAGGTCTACCCTTGTTGTCACAAATGGCAAGATTTTATTCCTTTTTATGTCTGGATAATATTCTGTTTATATGCCATATCTTCTTTATCCATTCATCCATCAATGGACATGTAGGTTGCTTCTGTATCTTGGTTATTGTAAATAATGCTGCAGTGAACATGGGGGTGCATGTATCATTTCAAATTAGTGTTTTCGTTTTCTTTCGATACCCAGAAATAGAATTGCTGGATCATACGGTGGCTCTGTTTTTCATATTCTGAGGAACCTCCATCCTGTTTTCCATAGTAGCTACACCATTTTACATTTCTGTCAATGCATAGTTTCCTTTCACCACATCCTCTCCAACCCTTCTCATTTCTTGTCTTTTTGATAATACATTCCGACAGGTGTACAGTGATATCTCATTGTTTTGATTTTCATTTCCCTGATGATTAGTGATGTTGAGCATCTTTTCATGTGCCTGTTGGCCATCTGTGTATCTTCTTTGGGAAAATGTCTATTCAGGTTTTCTGCCCATTTTTTAATAGGATTGTTTGGTTTGTTTTTTGTGGGGTTTTTTTGGTGTTGAGTTACATAAATTCTTTATATATTTTGGGTGTTAGCCCCTTATCAAATATACAATTTGCAAATATTTTCTCCCATTCACTAGGGTGCCTTCTTATTTTGTTGATGGTTTCCTTTGCTGTGCAAAAGCTTTTTAATATGATATAGTCCTACTTTTTACTTTTGCTTTTGTTTCTTTTGCTTTGGTGTCAGATTGAAAAAATCACCAAGACATCCTTAACATAAGTCAAGGGGCTTACCACCTATGTTTTCTTCTAGGAGTTTTATGATTTCAAGTCTTATGTTTAAGTCTTTAATCCATTTTGAGTTAATTTTTTGGTATGGTATAAGATAGTGGTTGAGTTTCATTCTTTTGCATGTAGCTGTCCAGTTTTCCCAACATCATTTACTGAAGAGACTGTCTTTCCCCATTGTATATTCTTGGCTCCTTTGTCATAAATAATTGACCATATATGTATGGGTTTACTTCTGGGCTCTCTATTCTGTTCCTTTGGTCTATGTGTCTGTTTCTGTGCCATTATCATATTGTTTTTATTACTATAGTTTTGTAATATACAGTTGTCCCTTGGTATCCATGGAGAATTGGTTCCAGGACCCCTCTCAGATACCAAAATCTGCAGATGCTTAAGTCCCTTATATAAAATGGTGTAGTATTTGTGTATAACCTATGCACATCCTTCCATAGACTTTAAATGATCTCTAAATCACTTATAATACCCAGTATAATGTAAACACTATCTAAACCATTGGAAGTACAACATAAATGTATTGCATTGCTGGTGTGCAGCAATTCAAGTTTGCTGTTTGGAATTTCCTGGAATTTTTTTTCAAATATTTTCAATCGGCAGTTGGTTGAATCCTCGCATGTAGGACCCACGGATATGGAGAGCCAACTGTGGTTTGAAATCAGGGAACATGATGCCTCCAGCTTTGCTGTTCTTTCTCAAGACTGCTTTGGATATTCGGGGTTTTCGTGGTTCTATACAAATTTTAAGACTATTTGTACTATTTCTTTGAAAAATGACATTGGAATTTGATAGGGATTGCATTGAATCTGTAGATTTGCTTTGGATAAAATGGACATTTTAACAATATTGGTTCCTCTGATCCATGAGAATGGAATATCTTCCATTTATTTGCATCTTCAGTTTCTTCCATTAATGTCTTACTGTTTTCAGTGTACAGGCCTTTCATCTCCTTGGTTAGATTTTTCTTAGGTACTTTATTCTTTTTGATGTAATTGTAAATGAGATTATTTTCTTTATTTCTCATTGTTAGTATATATAAATGCAATTGATTTTGTATCCTGCAACTTTACTGAGTTCATTTATTATTAGCTCTAACAGTTTTTTGATGGAGACTGTAGGGTTTTCTATATACAATTTCATGGCATCTCCAAACAGTGAGTTTCACTTTTTGCTTTCCAATTTGGATAACTTTTACTTCTTTTTCTTGCCTAATTGCTCTGGCTACTGCTTCCAATACTATGTTGACTAAGAGTGGCAGGAGTAGGCATCCTTGTCTTGTTCCTGATCTTAGAGGAAATGCTTTCAGCTTTTCACCACTGAGTATGATGTTAGCTGTGGGCATATCATATATGACCTTTATTATGTTGAGGTATATTCCCTCTATACCCACTTTGTTGAAAGTTTTTATCAAAAATGATATTGAATTTTGTCAAATGCTTTTTCTGCATCTGTTGAGATCATGATTTTTTTAGCTTTCATTTTGTTAATTTGGTGTATCATATTGACTGATCTGCATACGTTGAATCATCCTTGCATCCCTGGAATAAATCCCACTTGATCATGGTATATGATCATTTTAATGTATTGTTGAATTTGGTTTGCTAATATTTTGTTGAGGATTTTTACATCTATGTTCATTAGGGATATTAGCTTATAATTTTCTTTTCTTGTGGCATCTTTGTTTGATATTACGGTAATGCTGTCTTTATAAAATGAGTTTGGAAGCGTTCCCTCCTCTTCTGTGTTTTGGAAGAATTTGAGAAGGATTGGTATTGATTCTTCTTGGAAAGTTTGGTAGAATCCACCAGTGAAGCCATCTGGTCCTGGACTTTCATTTGTTGGGAGGATTTTTATTACTGATTAAATCTCCTTACTAGTAATAAGTTTGTTCAGGTTTTCTATTTCATCATGATTCAGTCTTAGTAGGTTGTATGTTTCTAGATATTTATCTATTTCTTCTAGGTTGTCCAGTTTGTTGGTGTGTAATTGTTCATGGTAGATTCTGATGTTTCTTTGTATTTCTGTGATATCAGTTATAAAGTCTCCTCTTTCATTTCTCATTTTATTTATTTGTGTCCTCTTATTGTCCTGCTGAGTCTAGCTAACGGTTTGTCAATGTTGTTTATTTTTTTCAAAGAACGGGATCTTAGTTTCATTGATCTTCCCTATCGCCTTTTTAGTCTCCATTTCATTTATTTCTGTTCTAAATTTTATTTCCTCCCTTCTACTATCTTTGGGCTTTGTTTGTTCTTCTTTATCTAGTTCCTTGAGGTGTAAAGTTAGGTTGTTTATTTGAGACCTTTCTTGTTTCTTGAAGTAGGCCTGTGTCACTGTGAGCTTTCCTCTTAGAAGTGCTTTTGCTGTATCACACAAATTTTGGTTTGCTATATTTCCATTTTCATTTGTCTCAAGGTATTTTTTATTTTTTTGTTTCTTCTTTGAACCATTGGCTGTTCAGTAGCATATTGTTTAATCTCCACTTATTTGCCAGTTTTACAGTTTTCTTCATGTAATTAATTTCTAGTTTCATACTATCGTGATCAGAAAATAGCACTTGATGTGATTTCTGTTGTAAATTTATTAAGACTTGTGTTATGGACTAACATAAGCTCTAGCTTGGAAATGTTCCATGGATACTTGAGAAGATTGTGTATTCTGCTGCCTTCAGGTGGAATGTTCTGTATATATCTGTACAGGCCATGTATTCTAATGTATCTTTTAAGGCTAATGTTTCCTTATTGATTTTCTGTCTGGATGATCTAGCCATTGATGTAAGTGGGGGTATTAAAGTCCCTACTATTACTGTATTGCTATCTATTTCTCCTTTTAGGTCTGGTAATATTTGCTTTATATAGTTAGGCACTCCTGTGTTGAGTGCATAGATATTTACAAATGTTATATCCTCTTGTTGGGTTGACCTCTTTATCATTATGTGATGCCTTTCTTTGTCTCTTATTGCAGTCTTTGTTTCCAGGTCTTTTGTCTGATACAAGTATAGTTATTCCAGCTTTCTTTTGGTTTCCATTTGTATGAAATGTCTTTTTCCATCCCTTCACTTTCAGTCAGTGTGTGTTCTTATATGTGAATTAAGTCTCTTGTAGGCAGACTATAGGTTGGTCTTATATTTTTATCCATTCAGCCACCTTATGTCTTCTGATAGGAGGGTTTAGTCCATTTATCTTTAAATTAATTATTGATAGGTATGAATTTACCGCCATTTTTTTTTTCCGGGCTGTTTCTGTAGTTCCTCTCTGTTCTTTTCTTCTCTTCCTTTATGATTTATGACTTTCTTTAGTGCTTATATAATGCTTATATTCCTTTCTCTTTTTCTTTTGTATGTTTTCTATGTAGGTTTTTGCTTTGTGGTTACTGTGAGGCTTACATAAGCTACATCTGAAACAGTCCGTTTTAAGTTGATAAGAACTTAAGTTTGATCCCATTCTAAATAAAGCTCAGCATTTTTACTCTCCCCCTCCACCACGTTTTATGTTTTTGGTGTCATATTTTACATCTTTTTATCTTGTTATCCCTTAATTAATTATTTATAAGTGCCTAATTTATATCTATACTATATAATTACCTTTCAGTGAGATTTATTATTATTTCATATGTTTTCTTGTCAACCCTACCCAGCTCTTGGTCATCACTCAAACCTGTGTGCTTCTCTCGGGAGCCCATTGTATTTTTGATGTCTCCCAGTCATTGATGATGTACCACAACCTGTCAGTGTGTTTAAGGGGAGGATCTCAGCACCTCAGTACAGGCTGCTTGGAAGCCAGACCCTCAGGCATTAGCTTTTAAAAGTGTATATATATATATATATACACACAGTCGTGTGGGGCCCCGAAAGTAAGCCTATCTTACCTATCTTGGACAGGCTGTCTGGCGGTGTCCCCTGGGTGGCCGTCACGCCTATCTTACCTATCTTGGACAGGCTGTCTGGCGGTGTCCCCTGGGTGGCCGTCACGCCTATCTTACCTATCTTGGACAGGCTGTCTGGCGGTGTCCCCTGGGTGGCCGTCACGCCTATCTTACCTATCTTGGACAGGCTGTCTGGCGGTGTCCCCTGGGTGGCCGTCACGCCTATCTTACCTATCTTGGACAGGCTGTCTGGCGGTGTCCCCTGGGTGCCCGTCACAAATATTGGGGCTCCATCTTCTCTCTGTGCAGTGCCCTAGGGTGCATCTTTGCACGCACCGTCTCTCCGATTGCCAGAGTCTTGTGAATCCCAGGAATGCAGACCCTCTGGCCGCCAGAGCCAGGTGATCAGGTGGCATCCCCTGGGCAGCAACTGCTGAAACCAGGGCACCAGACCTGGAAACAGGGTACCTGTAGTATGTAAAGCTCCCCTCCAGGAGATGCTGGTGCTCTGGAGTGCAGCAGAGAGAGGTTGTGAAGATGGCACCGACCTCTGAGCTGGGCTCTTGGACGGATGAGTCCAAGCACGTGGGCCCTTCCAGATCACTGTAGTCCTGTGCATCTTGGGACATGAGCCCCTTTGGTTTTCAAAATTAGATGTTTTTTCAGGCTTGCCTCTCAGGTGCAGACCCTAAACTTTGAGGTACTGCTGTGGGGTTTGAACCTTTGCTCCTTGGGAGAAGCTCCAGATTTCGAGTTTTCTCCCAGTTGTGGGTCACTGGGCCAGGGGTGGGGTTTATGGCCAGATCGTGTCCCAGCCCCTCCCTCCTGCCTTGATATGGTTTCCTTCTTGTTTGCCTGATGTGCGGGCATCACTCAGCCAGCCGTAGGCTTTTTAGGAACAGATTGTTCCCTGTGTAACCGTAGGGTCAGTGTGTCCATAGGAACAGGTGAGTTCAGGATCTTCCTATGTCACCATCTTGAACTGGAATCTTCACATCCATTTTTAATAAAAATTAGTAATTGTCTGTGGCTCAGGGGAGGGTAAATATGAAATCTGGATCACACCTCCCCGCCTATATATGTTTGAAAGTTCTACAGTAAGACATACATGCCGTTGAGAGAAGCGGGCTTTGGGCCATTTAGTTGCCTATTCTTCACTAGGACAGCAGTCTCATAGCTTAGTGGATTTCCATTTTGATTTGTTTTACAGCTTTAACTGCACCTTGTGTGAAGTGATAGAAGCCATGGCACTTGTATTTCCCATGTTGATTTTCAGAAGCGTTGGCCTGTTGTGCCTTAGCTGGGGGTCAGCAGTTTCTCCAGGCAGCAAGGTCAGGGGGCAGGAGGGCTACCTGGTGGGAAAGGCCTGGGGGAGGCCCAAGAGCTGCCGGGAGCTGGAGCGGGGATCCCTTGTCATTATGTCTCTTCCCTGCTCAGCAGAGGGGCAGCTGTCGGTAGGCTGTGGGTGGCTGGGAGCCACTCTGGCTTTGTCTCAGCTGCCGCCTCGGGCTGTCCTGGGACTGCCCGTTCCCCTACACCATTCTCATGCACTATTGGCTGGTTGGCTGGTTGGTTTTGGGTCCTGTAGTGTTTAAGTTTATTCACGTTAGATTTCTGCTTGTAGATTCTGATTGAGCATTCTCGCAGGCCGAGGACGTTTCGGTTCCTCTCATTCTGTTTTCTCTGGTGTTGATCTTTGTTCAACTTAGCAGGGTAACTAAGGGCACCTACTGTGTCTTTATTCAGGTCCCTGAGAGATTGTATACAGGCAGGTATGAGAACAAATCCCTGGGACGCCCACTAGAGAGAGATCTTGTTTATGGACTTCTTGTCCCCATTGCTTACTGACCATCACTGAACATCTGGTAGCTTTAGTCACTGGACAGATGCTTTGTTTACATCATTTCAATTTAATCATCCCAACCGACCCATGAGGTCACCATTCTGCCCCAAGGAAGCACAGAGATGCAGGAAGTTGCCCAATGTCACAGGACTAACCAGCAGGTGGGAAACTGGGATTTGATCCCAGAGTCTGGCCTTACCTGTTCATTCTCATTTGTTACCTGGCAGATGCTGTGCTGTTACACTCCAGTCTCATCAAATTCTCCTAGCTGCTCTCCGAGGCATAGGTGACCCCAGAACTGCTCACCTGCCCAGTGAACGTTTTCTGGTCCCTGGAGCAGTGTTTTTCTTGAGCATCTTGTACTGTTCCACAGCAGCTTAGGCCAGGGTTTATTAGACGTGAGTGCCAGCTGACAGTTGGCCTCTTGTCTTTTCTGTGCCCAGGATGCATTGTCAAGGTTTTTGCTGAAACACAGCTCGTTCTCCTGGCCTCCAGCAGGGGGTGGTGTGTCCCAGGACAGCGTTCCGAGGCCTTGCGTCCATCCTGGGGCCTCCACCTTCACCGCCTCCCTGAGAAGCAGTCGGTGGTGAGGCTGGGGTCGGGCTGGGGGTGGGAGGAGGGGACAGTGTGGATGGTGCTCTAGGGGAAGAGGGGTGCACCCTCCTAACTTCTCACTTTAATTGAAGCAAGGCAGCGGGGTGAGGGGTAAGTGACCACGGTCCTCTGGGCTGTCACAGAAAGCTCCAGAAGGGGGTGCTTTTTGGGCTGGACCTGGAGGATGAGCAGATGGTGTGTATGGAGGGCAGAGAATATTCCAGACAGTGAGTGAGGACTCCACAAAGAGCACGAGGGGGAGGCACACGAGTGTGGCCCCTGGAATGTTCCCGTGAGTGAATCACCTAAGGTGAGGAGCTCAGACTCCAGCCCCATCCCCCAGTCAGGACTGAGCAGGGCCCTTGGGCCTGGGAGTCTGCATTTCTCACCTGTTTCTCCAGGTGAGACTAGCGTGATGCTCCGGGGATGACAGGGAGGGTCCCAAGCCCTGTCGCCAGGCCCCGTGGAGTCCTGACCCCGGCTTGAGGCACTTTTTAGGTGTAATCTTTAAACCTGCAGGTTCCCCCCCCCGCAGCCCCTCCATGGGCAGAGGCCTCAGCGGTGGGCAGCGGGTGCTCCCGGGGGGCGAGGAGGACAGGTCCAGGGTGGGACTGGCGGGTTCAGAGGAGCTGGCCAGGTTGCTGCCCCAGCCTGGAGCCAGCAAGAGGCCCGGAGGAGCAAGCCTGGGGGCATTCATGTGACCCCAGGAGTGGGGCTCACTAAGGAACTTTCTAGAGGAATCGCACAGCCGTGCTGGAGAATCAGTCCATGTCTGGCCTCTCCTGCCTGCCCCTTCGCGTCCTGTGGCTCTCCCCGCACCAGCTCCCAGGGCTCAGCGAGGCTTGAACGAGATCACTTAGCACGAGGTCACCCTGCAGGAGGAAGGTGTCTAGGCCTTGCTTGCTTCCGACTTTGGAAATGTTTCTAAAGCACAGGGGTTTGGGGATCCAGCACTAAATGGTGAAGTGACCCATGCAGCTTTAATGAAGGGGCTCCCAGCCTCCCACCTCTCCGAGGGGTAAACAGCATTATGACCAAGGATTGTGCTTTAGAGAAGCATCGTCGGCTAGTGGCCACCTTCAGAGAAGAACCCTCGCCTTCCTCTGCCGGCCCTGGGCCTCCTGCAGACAAGGAGGCTGTGTAGTGCTGGCCCTGGGCCCCGGCCTGGCCGCTCTGACCTCCTCACCCAAGAGGGAGGTCCACCAACCTGGGACGGGAGAACCGCCCCCCCCAGACAGACCAAACTAGCCCTGGAGGAGACCAGGCCAGCCCAGCGAGAAGACTTTACCCTCGTCCCAGTTTGTATTACTGTGCGCTTCCTCTGCACTTGACCTTCCAGCACTGTGGGGGAGTTTCTGTTCTATGCCACGGCGGTTAACTTCTCTGCCCAGCTGCCTTCATGCTCTGGCTTTAGTTTACAAACACCATCATTTTCCATACTATTTTGTTTCTCTTGGCTTTGCAAGATAATAGAATTCTTGTCTGAAGCTTCTATATGCTGACTTCTGCTCTTTGGATCTGGGAGTTTTATATATGAACAAATGAGGCAGTTGTCGAGATTTTGTTCTTACTGCTGTAATTTGTCAGGCAAGCCTGTCAGATTTCGAACGGTACTTTAGGTGTAGAGTTGCCAGATAAACTAGAACGTGCCCAGTTAGATTCAGATAAACCACAACATTTTTTTAGGATAAGCCCCATGCAATATTTGGGACATACACCAGAAAATCTATTACTTGTTTGTCTGAAATTCAAGTTTCACTGAACGTTCTGTATTTTTAGTTGCTAAATCTGGTCACATTATTTAGACAAAGTTGCCTTAAATTAGGTTAGAAGATTACTTGTCTTCTGAACAGAGGTCTTGGTGGGGTCTGCTGTGCACATCACTGAAAAGAGGTGTTCTCAGGAGGGCAGCGTGTTGCTGGGTCACTGGCTCTTAGAATGGCATGTGCACAGGAAACACCGAGGTGTTTGTTTACCTGTCGGGCCACGCCCAGCCCCAGAAATGCCTTGAGCAGGGCCTCGGGGCAGCTGGACCCCCAAACCCTTTGAAATATGTGGGGTATCACAGCTTCTTGGTTTATACTCTCGATGCTTGTGTGGTCTGATTTCAGTCAGATGGTCCACTACCAACATTCGTGTTAGTAATGGGTAGTAATTACTTAAATATAAGGAAATATTCCAGATGAGAAGTTTAAATAATCTAAGCCAACTTTTGTTGTCAAACGCAAGTCCATGTGCCTGATGCACAGTGAGGCCAAACTATACTGAAATATTGGAGTTCGGAGCAGAGAAAGGTTTATTGCAGGGCCATGCAAGGAGGTGGGTGGCTTATGCCCCCAAAAAACCCCCAAACTACCCCGAAGGGTTTCAGCAAAGCATTTGTAAAGGCCAGGTGAGGGAGGGGCATGGTTGGTTGCTGCAGGCTTCTCGGTGTGGGAATCCTTTGTTCTTGCAGCTGTCCACATATGTCAGTTCACGATGTTCCTGTAAACCTTCAGCAAGATGAATGTTACTCTCTGTTCTGCAACTTTTTATTTCTATATGAATGGAAAAGTGCTATACCCTTAAGGGTCAGAGCCTTGAGAATGGGCTATCCTGTATATTTCAGGCTCTAGGCAACATTCTTAACTGGAAGCAAAAGCAATAGAGGACAAAGGTTAAAGTAAAAGAAACAGATCCAATAGGGAGTCAGATTTGTTCTTCCCTATGACACTTTGACGCTGCTTGTTTAGAAGAAAGTGGCTGAGGAACTCATGTAAAAGCAGCAAAGGGGGAAACATATGCTGATGATAAACGTGTCCAGCAGCCATGAGCATGGGAACCTGGGAGCTAGCCCAGGAAGGAGCAGGTCTGTGGCACCAACGAGGACCACAGACCCCTGTATGCGTGGATTGTAACGTGTGATGTGAAAGTGACCTTCCAGACCAGGCACAAGGGAAGATTGGGTGATAAATGGGCCTGCGTGGACTGGGCAGTTTTTGGCCTCACCTCTTCCTGCCCTCCAAGGTAGATAGCAGAGGGATGAAAGAGAATGCACCCAGTCGGGGAAGAAACCAGGACAACACGTAAATGGATGCTTCAAGCGTAAAATAATGAGCCCAAAAGAAAAGTTCAATAAACTTGACTGCATTGACTTAAACTCTGAGAATCAAAAAATGTAATTAAATCTCAAACAAGGTGGGAAAAGTATTTGCTACAAAGAGGACCAAACTTTGTTTCTTAGCACATAAAGAGCTCATCCTGGAAGATTAAGAAACAGACCGACGTTTCTGGGGAGTCCAGGACCTCAGGGCTGGTGCCCTCCCAGCCGTCCTGCAGGGGTCCAGACAGTGAGTGAGGACTCCACAAATGCAGTCCTGCACAAATGCAGCCCATTTGACAGATTTGCCAACTGACTCAGTGAGTCCAGACGCTGGTCCCAAACCCTCAGCTGGGTGATGGGGGCTGAGGTTCCTTCACAGAGGCTCGATTGGGAGCCCTTGCACCGGTCCAGCTGGCCTGTCAAAAAAAGGATAGTCCAAAAGGAGAAACACAAAGGCCTGATAAGCATATGAAAAAAATGTCCAACTTCAGGATTTAAGACCTGCTTGTGAAAACCCACAGGATTAGGCCACTGCCTGCCTCTGGGACTGGCAAGATAAAAATTTCAAAACAGTCACCGTCATAGTGTTGGCTGCCTGGGATGTTGGGAAGTGGGCAGGTCTCTATTTCAGGTGGAAGGGTAAGCTGGGTGAACGAGAGCTTGACAGTGTGTGTCTAGACTCAAAAAAAAAAAAAAAAGCACATAACTTTTGACCTAGTCCTTCTACCTCTGGGGATCCTAAGCAAATAATCAGAAATGTGTACAAGGTTTTATGCACAAAGGTATTTGTTTGATTGTATTTATGTTATCTGAAATTTGCAAATGACTGAAAGTGTTCCTGAGAGTAGTTTAGAATCTGAAAAAATGATATTTACCGAGGTTTTAAAATAACCTCTTGTGATGTAAATTGGGGAAAAAACACAAAATTGTTTACACCATGTGATTTCCGCAGTGTCCAGCTATGCATAGTAAAGGTGCAAAGTCCAGGAGAATGCTACCTTACCCTGCTGTCATGGGATTTAGGCTAATTTTTGTATCTGCTTTGTATTTCCAAAAATTTATATGGGCGGTTTTAAGATTTGGAACAGAAGGAAAAAATATTTCTCTCAGGTGGTAAAGAGCCAATTGGATGGAGAAACACTGGGCTGTGGAGGTGCTGAAAATAGGTGGGGTGACCCCGGACGGGGAGACTGCTGAATCTCTTAGGCTGGGGGGACCACCCTGTTCTCTGACCTTGACAGCCCAGCTCCACCTTCAGCACCTTGTGGGCGGGGGAGGGGGGCAGTCTTAGTGGCATCACTCTTGCCTCCCAGACACCATGTTCTCCAAACTAATCCCTCTCCTCTCTCCTAATCAAAACCTTACTTTCTTAACAAACTGTACGTTTGCCAGTACGGTATTAATGAAAGAAATCGTGTTACACAGCTACTTAATGGGGTATGCTAGAATTATGAAGGGGCTGATGGGGAATGTTTGTTGCCATGGAAAATTTCAGAAAGCTACGTTAAAATATAACAGGAGGTGTCATGATTGTGATTCCATTTTTTATCAGAATCATTTGTAACCCCCATGTGATTCAAATATAACATATACGCTATCCATAAATAATTCAAACATTGCATCTGTACACACTCTCTGTGTGTGCATTTTTTTTTTTCTCTGAAAGAACAGCCCAAAAACTGCTGGTAGGATAACATCCTTGAGTGAGAGAAGAGAGGTTCATTTTCATTTTTGTCTTTATACTTTTCTTTAGCATCTAGATTTTCCTGACTAGCAAGCATTACGTCTGTGATTAAAAAAGCCAAAAGAGAGCTATTCCTTTTGAAGGGGGAGAGCAGAGAGAGAGAAGCATGTGAAAATCTCTCCCCTACCAGAGGTCTTTGTTCAGTTTTCCTAGGTTTTCTGGAGGAAGGTGTGAAGGCGGCTGTGCTTCCCGGGTAGCAAGCATCTTCTCTCCCTTCTGGACTCTCTCCGGGCTGCTCCCCACTCTGCCCTCCCTCTCTTGGGAGTGACCCTAGCGGAGTGTGGACCAGACCCACACCTGTGGACACACAGTGGGGTTATCACCCTCTCCCACACCTGGGCAGGCCAAGGCTCTGGATGCAGAAGCCACTGGCCAGGGGGTGGGGGGAGCATTCAGGCCATAAAGTGTCCTGTCAGAATAATGTGCTTTTTTGGAGTTTCTTGTGTGAGCAGCTTGGGCTGGAAGGCACTTGGGTTCTGGAGCCCAGCTGCCTGGGGTCCAGTCCCAGGGCTGCCCCTAGCCACGGGGTGATAGTGGGTGGACGCTCCTTCCATGCCTCAGCTTCCTCATCTATGAAATGGGAGTTCGGCTGGCAGCATAAGCTCCACGCCATGCCGGCACCCACGGTGGGGTGGGGGGGACTTTCCGTGTGCGGAGCTTTGTGGTACCAGGATGCTGAAGGTAGCTACTTGTACTGTGTCAATTTTTATTAATATTAATAGATTTTCCACGCAGATCTTATACTTTATGACACAGTTCTAAAACCTTTCCAATTACAGAGGCAATACATGTGCATTTATAAATATTACAAAAGCTTCTTAAATCTGCCAGAGAAATCTGTCATCTCTCCACCCCAAGTTAATCACTGCTAATACTTTATTTTAAGCATGTAAATATTTTACAGGCCCATTTTCTTTGTCCATGTTTTAATGTATCTTTCATTGGCTTGATTATAATCCCATGAAGATGTTTTTCTGGAGTTGTGGGCTTGGTTTTAATGTTGCTGTTTTAACTTCTGCCGAAAATTTTTCTCCTCACCTGAGGTCTAAAAAATGCCACTGAATATACACACTACTATGTATAAAATAGATAACCAACAAAGACCTACTGTATAGCACAGGAAACTCTACTCAGTATTCTGTAATAACCTACAAGGGGAAAGAATCTGAAAAATAATGAATGTATGTATATATATAACTGAATCACTGTGCTGTATACCTGAAACTAACACAACATTGTAAATCAACTAGACTCCAATAAAATTAGGAAAAAAAAGAGAAAAAATACTGAAATAGAAACAAAATACAATAGAGAGGGTCAAAAAAGCTAAAAGATTATTCTTTGAAAATATCAATAAAATGTATTTCCCACTAATCAGTGAAACAAATCAAGAAAGATCCCACCAACAACCAGTAACAGGAAAATTATAGTGACATCTCTTCAGATAGTAGAATAAAATCAGAGGATGTTATGAATAATATGCCAATAAATTTGGAATTTTAGATTCGACAAACGCCTGTAAAAATACAACTTATTAAAACTGATGTAGGAAAAAATTTTAATCTGAATAAATCTATACTATTAGGAAAATTTCTTTTTGCAGTGCCACTGAGCTCTGGATGCTCTTTGGAGGGTCCAATTATAAAACAGTCGCTGGGCATTTCCTTCCCAGGTAACAGACCGCCTAGGGCTTGATCACCAGTAGTTGTTACAGGAGATGCCTGTGCTCCATGGAATGCTAATTCTTTACATTCATGGCTTAAACCCTGCAGTTGACAGTAGTTCTTTTTGAATTGCTATTCAGGGAAAGCAATTTAAGCCAAAAACAAGGAGTAACTTTTTCTTCCAACTCCCTAGCCAGCAGGCTGTCCCTTTTTGTGATTAACTTTCCTTTTACAGCGTATTTTAAACAGCTGTCGTTCAAAACTAAAAAAGTAAATAAATTGAAAAAGTAAGAAATGGGGGGAGAAAGAAAAGAAATGCTGGGGGTGGTGGATGTGACCCGGGTGAAGTGCTTCTTTTGACCAGAGCCTTTCCGCACCTGTCTCTCCAGGGCCAGGTGGAGCGGACATCTCCTCGCCGTCCTGGAGATCTGGCAGGACCCGGCTTCCCAGCGCCGCCCGACCGGCTGGCGAATCACCAAGGTAAGGACGGAGTCACAGAAGCGCCCGGACACAGATGCCCTGACTCTCACTACAGCTTTGCAGCGATGCTAGGCTTTGTATTCTAAGAAACTGTTCTTGGCTCTGATACAAGAAGATGCTGACCTTAGCTCTTCTTTTCCCCTTTAAGGAAAATAAATTCTATAAAAGAGAAATACTTGGTTATGACATCTTCATATAGTTTCTTTCAATGAACCAACTTCAGTGAGTAAAACTTCCAAATAGATTTCATGTGAATTTTCCCAGGATTCAAGTTCAAGGCAACCTTAGAGGCCCCTCCATGGTGAGACCGTCTTGATTTTGGCATTTTTATTTGCACTTAAGCTAGTTTTGCGTGTATGTACTCTTGGCAGTTCTCTACTTTCCTAGGCTTCCTTCTGTTCCTTCTGGTGAGTTTCTGATGGGATCACCATGGGGAAGAAGGGAATGTTTTAAATGGTTACGAGGTCTGGTAACTTAGGTCTGATAAACCCAAGCTTTGATGTAGGACAGGACTTAGGAAGAGAGTTGGTCTGATCATGAGATGGGACAGGAAAAGCACACATGGCTGGTGGTTGAGATTATTAGAGAGTTTAAGTATCAGAAATTGTAGGGTTTAGAGCTGGTAGGAATTAGAATAATCAGATTTTCTTAATTGCCTAAGGAGAAAGAGGATGACATTTAGCAAAAATGAAGTCTGGGAGCTGGCCATGAAGTCAAAAGGATGTTTTCTCAAGCATTAGAAGATTTATAAAAGCTGTCGGGATTTCCTGTGTCAAGCATAATTTTAGGGTGCCCTTTTAGAAAACTCTCACACAAGGTGATGCGAGAGGAGTACCATTTTGATCACGTCGGCTTTGAAACTCAGGGAAATCTTAACTTATTACATCTCACTGGTTACAGTGAGTGACCTGGGGTCTGCGTGTCTCAGCAGCTGCGGCTGGGCCTGGGGGAGTGAGCGGACATGACTCCAGGCTGAACTCAGCTCCCCAGACAGTTCAGGCTTTTAAGCCATCATGACATTGACCACCTTTCCCCCCAGTCTTCAGTAATTCTGCACACATGGCATATAAAACAGGAAAATCAAAAGGACTCAGCCTGGCTCAGACACAGGACGGACACACCCCCAGAGCAGTGAACAGTGCTGACACCCGTGCCCACCAGGCTGCAGGTCCCAAAGCCACCACTGACGGCAGCGGTTCAGGTCCCAGGGAATAGTAGGGGCCAAGCTCCTGCAGCTCGCTGGGAGCTGGGGTGGGGCACGCCCCCTCCTGAAAGACCCTGGAAAACAGTGCATGTGGACCTATGACCAGGCAGCTGGCATGGCCCCGCAGCACTGCAGCCTCCCCTGAGGAGGTCCCTGAGCGTCCCAATACCCCAGCACACGGGAGGGTGGGCAGGGGACGCACAAGCACAGCCCAGCCCAGGTGCCACCGCAAGCCGGTGTTCCCAGCACGGGAAGCAGTCTGCTACTAGGCAGCGCAGCTCCCAGGATCGAGAGATTGCCACTTTACACGTGCAGATAAGTGTGCTTGTAATGCCCTGGAGATGAAAGCAAGAATAACGTCCACCAGAGAGGACAAGAAACTGTGAAACACAATGGGAAGAAATGAAGCAAGAGCGGGGTGTGTGAGAGAGTCCCTGAGAAGTTTTGGAAATGAGATGAATAGCCATTGGCATTTCCAAAATGCTGGATTTGGTCTAAAGAGAATGGATGAGCTGGAGTCACCTCCCTCTAGCCCAGAGAGTCACGGGAAAACTTGGACGGGCCATTGGACACGGTCATGTAGACACGCGTGAGGACAGGAGAGTGGAGGGAATGGGGGTGGGGTTTGAAGAGATGCTGGCCAAGAACGGGCCAGAAATGAGGAGACAGAGCCCCCCCCCAACCGCACTCAGAGAACTAAGAGGAAAAATGAAGGTTCATCCACATTTAAAAGCATTTAGCATTATTCCAGAAAATGGAAGACAAGAGAAAATCCAAAGGAAAACAGCAGATTTCACAACCCAGGAATGGCCATTGGATGGATGGCCGACTTGGGCCCAGGAGGAGCCAGAAGACAATGCAGGAGATTTTTAAGGTGTTGAGGGAAAAAGAACTGTCCGTCTAAAATTTTATACCAACATCTTGTGAAAGCAAAACAAAGCTTTCAGATGAAGGTTGAGGCAATTTATTACTGGCAGTCCTCACTAAAAGAATGATTGAACGTTGTACTTCCAGAAGAAGAAATGTGGGTGGTGAGGAAGGCCTGGAGCATGAAAAGAGTAACGGGCGAGAAGGAAATGCTGTGTCATAAGTTGAATTCTATGTGAATTGTTAAAACTAGGTTAAACTAAAACTTTGGTTAATTAGCCATTGGGAATGAGTGTTAAATGTGTGATGGAATCATAATAAGACCCTAGTTAGGATAAAAGGAATGTAAAATGACTTGAGACTACATTAGAAAATAAAGTTACGTATTTTAAAATATTAGGTGCAAGTAAAATATTGACTGTAATTACTCAAAGAATATGTGTATAATCTGTAGTTTCTAACCTAGCAGAAAAAAATATAAGGGAATCTACAGTTTATAAAAACAACCCACATCAAGCAGAAAAGGACGAAAAACCAGATGTGAACAAAAAAGGATGTCAAACAGAAAATATAAAATACGAGGAGTATTATTTATGTATAATTATAGTATTATAATTATAGTATTATTTATATATAATTATAGTAGTGTTATAGTATTATTTATATATAATACTGTTAGGATATCTCTAACAGTATTAACAGGTTCAAATTAGTAGAAATACGTAGAACCCTGCACCCAACAGACAGACACTTGATTCTTCTCTAAAATCTATATAACTTTTAAAAAAGTTGACCATATATGGAAAGTTGAACTGAATTGTAAGCAATCTGTTTCATGCATGCCACGGTCTTTGACCCAGTGTGATTAAATCAGAAGTCAGCAGAAAAAGTTCAAAACAAAACATGTAAACATATTCTGGAAACATTACAATACCTTCTTATTTCACGCATGGTTAGAGAGGAGATCACAATGAAAATATCAGTCGTTTAGAACTGAATGAAAAAGGCATGTACTACAGCTTGGAAATTATAAAATGCTGCAAAATGGTATTCAAGACTAAATTTCTAATCTTTAAAAGGAGGAAAAATTGAAATTAGAAGAATGAAAATTGAATAACTCTAAGGAATGTAGAAGGAAGTCATTATAAAAGTTAAGATCAGAAATCATTGAAATGATGAAGAAAATATCAATAGACAGAAACAGAACTAAAGCCAGTGTTTCCTAAAATCTACCAAAATCACAGACGCTCTTGAGGAAGAAGGAAGTGCAAGAAAATCATATGAAGAGCATGTCAGAGATAAAAAAGTATCGTAAAATGAGAAAACCGTGAACAACTTTATGCCAATAAATGTGAACGTATGAGGGAAATGGATAATTAATGTATTGCAGAAATATACAGACAAAATTGCAACACCAAATGCTGGAGAGACTATGGAGCAAGAGGAACTCTCATCATTGCTGGTGGGGATACAAAATGGTGCAGCCACTTTGGAAGACGGTTTGATAGTTTCTTACAAAACTAACCATCCTCTTACCATATGAGACAGCCATTCATGTTCCTTGGTATTTGCTCGAATGAGTTGAAAATTTATGTCCACCTGAAAACTTGCACACAGATATTTATAGCAGCTTCAATCATAATTGCCAAAAGGTGGAAGCGACCAAGATGTCCTTCAGTAGGTGATGGGTAAATAAACTGTGGTGCAATATTATTCAGTGTTAAAGAGAAATGAGCTATCAAGCCATGACAAGACACAGAAAATCTTAAATGCATATTACTAAGTAAAAGAACCAGTTTGAAAAGGCTACATACTGTATGATTCCAACTATGTGACATTCTGGAAAAGGGAAAACTATGGAGACAGAGGCAACAGTGGGGAAAGATGAATAGGCAGAACAGAGAGGATTTTAGGGCAGTGAAAACACTATGTGTGATGTTAGAATGCTCGACATCACTATGGATACATTTGTCCAAACCCATGGAATGTACCAAGGTTCACCAAAGGTGAACCCTGAAGTCCGCTGTGGACTTTGTGTGATTATGATGTGTCAGTGTTGGTTCATCCTTGGTAAAAAAAAAATGTACCATTCTAGTGAGTGATGGTGCTCATGGGCGGCTATGCATATGTAGGGAGTACGGGATAAATGGGAAACTCTGCATCCCCCTCTCAATTTTGTTGTATACCTAAAACTGCTCTAAAAAAATAAAGTCTTAAAAAAAAACAAAAACAAAAACCTGAGTGCATCTGAAAGGAGAAATAGCCTAGAGATTACCTAAGAAAACCGAGAATTTGGTTTCTTCTGTGCTGTGTGAATTAAACATTATGTGACCTGATGGAAAATATAGCTCTGTGAGTACAGACAGCACTCAGAAGTTTTAGGTGGAGAATCCTGAAGGAATAAAGAAGAATAGTTGAAAGAGAGAAACAAAACATAGTTGACGCTTGGAGAAATATAAAATTTTAATAAAGACCTCTGGCAGAATGGAGTCAGAAAATAATACCTCCTCAGAGATGCTCAGGGAATTCTGCAAATGAGTGTCATGGAGCCTTCAAAAAACAAATAATTTCTCTTTTTATGCCAGTGGCTAGAGAGAGAGAGGAGAAGAGCTCTCCCACTCATTTTATAACGTTCTGTAGTTTTGTAAGAGACAGTCCAAGAAATCCAAGTACGGGCCTATTTCACATTTTAACATACAACCAAAAAGTCTGTGGAAAGCATTGAGCAATCACGTTTAACAGTTTATCTTAAATAAAACACAGAACAAACAAATGTTATGACCAAATTGGATTTATTATAATAATGCAAGGATGCTTTCCCATCATTAGACTATGAACACATTTAACACATGAAAAGATTAAAGGAAAGAAAATGGTCATTGTACCGGAGACAGAGTTATTTAATACAGTTCTCCACTCATATAATACAAAACAAACAGTAACAACCAAACTCTTACTAAACCAGTACTGATCTTCCTTGACTTACATCCCTATAAACTGATTGCAATTTGATAATGTCGTTAAGTCAAAAATGCATTTAATACACCTAACTCACTATAGCTTAGCCTTGCCCACCTTAAATGTTTTCAGAACAGTTTCATTAGCCTACAGTTGGGCGAAATCTAACACAAACCTATTTTACAATAAAGTGTCGACTCTCTCACATAATTCATTGAATGCTGTACTGAAGTGACAGGCAGAATGGTTGTCTGGGTCCAGACTGGTTGTAAGTGTATCAGTGGTTTGCCCTCGTGAGCTGGGCGCTGAGGCTCCGTGCCCAGCGTCACGAGAAAGGGTCGGACAGCATGTCACTAACCCGGGAAATGATCAAAATGCAAAATTCGAAGTACGATTTCTACTGAATGCGAATCACGTTCTCACCATGTTAAAGTCGAAAAATCGTAAGTGGAAGTACCATTAAGTCAGGGACTGTCTGTAGTAAAAAGAAACCTCTGTAACCTGTTTAAAGTCTGTTTGTCGAAGATATAGAGCACCCAGCATCCATGGTGGAGAAATATTAGAGTCATGTCCGTGAAAGTCAGGAATGGCACAGAAAGGCCTGCTGTCACAAGAGGTCTTCACCAGTGTCATAAAACAAACACAGAACCAGAAGTGCAAACACCAAAAGGAAGAAATGGAATTGGTGCCTCTTTGCAAATGATATTATCTTACAGAAAAACCCGAACGAACTTTTTGGCCAGCCCAATATTATCCAAATAGAAAATCCATTTAAAATAAATGCGTTCTTCAAGCTGGTAGATAGGTGAGCTCAACAGATAAAATGTAAAAATACCTTGTGCAATGGTAGAAAACAATCAGGAAGTGTAATGCAAATAGAAATCCCACTTACATAATTACAAAAATGATAAGGTATCTAGAAATAAATTCAACTAGATTGCTTGACGTTCTAAGATGTTTTTAAAGGACACAAAAAAGACCTATATACGTGGAGAGTTATCCCACGATCACAAATGAGAAGACTTAAATAGTGAAGATGTTACGTCTTCCCAAGTTTATCTTTAAATTGAATGCAGTTGCAAGCAAGTTTTGAAGCGTTTGGTGTGACCTGATAGATGGTTCCTACCTCTAATGCGGACATGTGAAAACTCCATAACAGCAAAGACAAATTTGAAGATGAGCAAAGCACATGTAGGCAGGAAGGGGTGATTTGCACCATCAGGTAGCAAGGCTGCTTATGAGGCATCACAGTTAGGAAAGCATGTTATTGATTCAAGGATAGACAAATAGACATCCCATAGAGACCCAGACAGTTACGGAAACTCAGTACAGCACAGAGAAGTTGTGGTAGAGCCCTGAGGACAGGGGGCCCGTGACTCCTCCAGGGGTGGTGGACATGGGGGATGGGGGGCAAACTGGATCCCTACCATGTATGACCCACAGCCATCGATTCCAGGGGGCAAACTGGATCCCTACCATATATGATCCACAGCCATCGATTCCAGTGGGCAAACTGGATCCCTACCATGTATGATCCACAGCCATCGATTCCAGCAAGCAAACTGGATCCCTGCCATGTATGATCCACAGCCATCGATTCCAGCAAGCAAACTGGATCGCTACCATGTATGATCCACAGCCATCGATTTCAGGGGGCAAACTGGATCCCTACCATATGTGATCCACAACCATCAATTTCAGGAGTGACTGACTAAAAGTGGAAAACAAAATGTTTTTTATTTTGTCTAATAATAAGAGTTAGTGATTTCAAGATCTGTGAGTCTGTTTCTATTTTGTGAATAAGCTCATTTGTATCATTTTTTATTAGATTCCACATATAAGTAATATCATATGACATTTGTCTTTCTCTGTCTGACTTGCTTCACTTAGTATGATCATCTCTAGGTCCATCCATGTTGCTGCAAATGGCATGATTTCATCCTTTTTCATGGCTGAGTAATATTCCATTGTATATACGTACCACATCTTCTTTATGCATTCATCTATCGATGGACATTTACACAGATCTTGAAATCAAACTTATGGTTACCAAAGGGGAAACGTGGGGGGAAGTGATAAATTAGGAGGTTGGGATTGACATATACACACTACTATATATAAAATAGATAACTAATAAGGAGCTACTGTATAGCACAGGGAACTCTACTCAATATTCTCTAATAACCTGTATGGGAAAAGAATCTGAAAAAGAATGGAAATATGTATGTGTATAACCGAATCACTGTACTGTACACCAGAAACTAACACAACATTGTAAATCAACTATACTCCAATAAAAATTAAAAAAAAAAAAGAATTAATGAGTAGTGAGAATCTTCATACACTCAGGCCGAGAAAAGACTTCCTAAGTAAGACTTAGCACAACCATAAAGGAAAGATGTTTGAGTCCATAACACACAGATTGCTGTACAAACCTAACAGACAGCAATCTAAAACACTGAAAGGCACACTTTGGCCCGGGAAAAATATTTGCAGTGCGTATAACGTGCAAAGTATTAGTATCCTCAGTTTACTGTAAAAAATTCCTATACCTGAGAGAAACAATCGAATAGAAAAACTGGCAAAAAGCAGGAGCAGGCAGTTTGCAAAAGAGGCCAGCATGCTGTGTTTGTATGTGATGCTGCACGGTCATTTCACATGGAAATGTGGAAGCGGCTGGTCCGGGGCTGGAGGAAGCCTGTGCTCCCAGGTCTGTGACGTGGGGCAAAAAAGCGCAGGTCTCTCGCTCTCTTTCAAGTGCATCCAGGTGCCGCATGCTCAGCCTTCCTTTGGCACCGCTGCGGCCCCGCGTGTCCCTGTGCCTGTTTGTGTGCGCGGGCTGGGCTTTGCAGCGTCCAGCTGTGCAGCACAGAGGCCAGTGCCCTCCCGGTGTGGTGGCTCTGCCCCCTCCCAGGCCGGGGTCTGCACAGCCTGCAGGAGCCTGCAGCCTGTCCTGCCTGGGGTGGAGGGGGCCCTCCTGCATCCCTGAGCCATCCCTCCTCTCCTTACCACCTCCGTGCCGGAAGTTCTTCCTAACGAGACAGCTTGGGATACGGCACAGCACTTGACAAGGACAGAGCGCTGTTCTTTCTTGCTTCCTTAATCTTCAAGGCATCCAGGTGCTCCAACCCTAGGCCTTAGGTGTCTGTGAGGTGTTTGATCTGGTCCTTTGCAAGGGACCTGATGTTTAGAATAAAAGATCTGCCATGACTTTCCTTGACCTGTTCCTTCTCTCTGGCAAAGAGGATTTAATGCCCTGGTTTCTGTTAGCTCATTCCTAACCTAAGCAGCTTATTTTTGTGTGACGGTTGTTCAAAATGCTTCAGACATTTCCTAGCAGCAAGCTGCAAAAGGGATGTGTCTTCTTTGGAAAGTGGGAGGTTTTGCAATAGCTGGAATTAATTACTCCTGACAGTATTTAAAAAATATATTCTTTTATGAGGGTAAAATATATATAACATAAAATTTACCATTTTCACCATTTTTAAGTGTGTTTCAGTAGCATTCAGTACATTCACAGTGTTGTGCGATTCTCACCGCTATCTGTTTGAAAAATGTTTTATCATCCCAAACAGAAACTCTGTACCCGTTAAGCAAGAATTCCCCCAGCCCCTGGTAACCTCTCTTCTACTCTCTTCTTTCTCTGTGAGTTTGCCTTTTCTAGGTACCTCGTGTGCGTGGACTCATACAATATTTGTCCTTTTGTGCCTGGCTTGGTTTACTTAGTATAGTGTTTTGAAGGTTCATCTTGGTTGTAGCATGTATGAGAGTTTCATTCTTTTGCTAGCCGAATTATATTTTGTTGTCTGTAAACTACATTTGTTTATCACTTTATCTGTCAATCTACCCTAGGTCTGCCTTCACCTTTTGGCTGTTGTGACTAATGCTGCAAGGAACATGGGTCTGCAAATATCTGTTTGAGTCTCTGCTCTCAGTTCCTCTGGGCATATACTTAGGAGTAGAATTGCTTAATAGTATGGGAATTCTATGTTCAGCTTTTTCTTGATAATATTTTTTGAGATGTGAGGTTTCAGAGAATTGTGGTTTTTGGAAGTTCGGCCTTTTCTCATTTTAAACAACTTGCATCTGATTGTTATTCTTGCTCCGCACTGAAGCTGAGTGGTCCAGCCCTGTCCTGCTCCACCCAGCAGACCACAGCTGAGCAGAGATGCCCCGAGGAGGGGAGAGGTTTGAAATCCACGCAGGAAAGTCACTGCACATGAGCTGGGACTGTGTTCTCTGGAGACGGGGCCATGTGTGCACACAGCCAAGCCTCCTGAGATGTGATCAAAGCATCGCCCACGACCCCTGGGGTTGTGAACCCCAGAAACGGAGTCAGTCCCCAGTTCAGAAGGAGACTCGGAAATCCAGCAACTCGGCTCCCTGAATCGAGGGATGCCTTCCGGTCTCCGGCCTCCCGTGGTCCTGTCACCCCGTCACAGATCTTTTCTGCTTTGGTTGCTTCTCTTGGTTTTCTTTAGACCAAAAGTTTTGCTTATTAGGGTGCAGTTTTAATGTGCACAACTGTATTTGGTGGAGTGCTTTTTTTCCCCCTAGGAACAGTGTAAGCGTAGAAGAAAGATGTGGAGCCAAGACCATTTCAGAAACCCCGGTATTGCATGGAAGACTCTGCCGAGTACAGAAGACCAAAATTAGAAAAGAATGTCATTTGCTAGAGATGGTAAAATAGATGCAAAAAGATGGTCTTGTTTTGGATGTTCCCCTTCAGGGAGTTGATCCGATGTCCCCAGATGCTGGGGGCGGCCGGGCTTGGGGCTGCTGTTTTACCTCTTGATTCATCTTGCCCTGTGACAGCAGGCAAGTTAGTAACCACCGTGCAGTATAGATTATTCGTTTGTATACACGGATCTTGCATGATTATTGTGAAGATCAATAGTAGTGATGATGATGATGATACCTTGGAGTCCTGTGCTAGGAATCCTCCTGCATGTCTCATTTTTTCATCTAGTCATCAAAGCTACAGATAGGGAAACCGGGGCAGGAGAGGGTCAGTGCTTGCCTGGAAATCACAGAGAGGTCATACGGTGGTGAAATTGGAATCAAAGCCAAGTCTCTCCACCTTCACATTTTGAGATAGTTGAGGGGAAACACCTAGCACACACCTGTACATAAAAGCTGCCTTCTAAGTGTTCCTTTATGTATTGTATTTTTCCCCTTTCTCCTGAGATGATACATGTCTCGAGGGCAGGAACCATGTCTTCCCCACCTCGAAGGTTCTGCTATAGGGCCTTGTCCATAGTTGGATTTTATAGATATTTGTTTAACGGATTTCTGAGCTCACATGCCATATATATACCTGTGGGTTCCAGAAAGGGCCTGAGATCCTGCCTCTACCTTCCATGGGTTCGGATGATTCCAGGCGAGCAAAGACAAGACCAGTTAGCGGAGCCCTTCCCTTCTCATGGTGCCGCTGATTAGGTGTCAGGAACATTTGGATGAGGGGGTGATACATGAGAGAGTGTAAGTCAGCCGAGGAGATGAGGTTGCTTTCTTTAAAATTATTAAAAAAAATTTTTTTTAATAGAGTAAAATAAAATATATTCTTTAATGGAGGTATAGTTGGTTTACAATGTTGTGTTCATGTAACATGAGGTTGCTTTTGAACCGAGCTTGCGTCCTGGTTCATGGATACCCTGTCATCCAGTTCACCCTTTGCTGTATGATGGAGAACATCTCCAGTGCATTACTCACCACACACACACACACACACACACACGTAACTTTTATTTTCTTACTATCATTTCCTTATAGTGAAACTAGCCTGTCTTCCAAAGATAATGTTCAGAAAGAAATGCTCGACAAAATCCTGAATCGTAATGAATACCAGCCTCTGGTTGGATGTTGATGCCAGAGCTGATGTAGTTTTGATTTCTTTTACCCCTTCCTTGTGCCTAAACACCTTCGATTGGGTTAAGATGCAAAAAAGCCCTTAAGGATGCTTCTACAGCATCCTTTCAAGTGATGATATTATAGCCCATCAGAAAGGTATCGTGTCCTCTGTTTCTTCCATGTTTACCTGACTTCCCTGTTATAAAAATAGGTTCTTCACCTGTTAAGAACTTGTGTGTCATATTTTAACTCACCGAATGCACTTAATTGTCCTGAGGTGGGCACTGTTATTATCCCATATTTACAGGGAAGGAGATTGAGGCACAGGCATTAGCAAAGTCGCCCAGATCACACCCCAGAGGAGTGGCGGAGCTGGGCCCGAACCCAGCTGGGCCGGGGGCTCTGGCATCTGCGCTTCCCACCACCTTGCTGCTCTGCCTCAGGGCTCCTCCTCCATCCTTAACAGAGTCCATGCATATTTTCCTTTCTTTTTGACTCCTCACGTTTTTCAGGTCCTCAAACTGAGATTTTGTTGACTGTAGGGACTGGATTTTCCTTGTTCTTGAAAGCAGCCAAGTGGGTAGGATCCCACGGTCACCACCCCCCATCCTGGGTGGTGGTCTCCTTCCTGTTACCCTTCTTCCATCCTTCCACTGGGACAATCATTCGTCTCCATAACGAAGAGGTAACAGAAAGGCATCAAGTTGCCGGCTCTCACTCTGTCTTTCCCAGGGTCAGGCAAGCGGCGGACCTCGCCCTTCCTGGTTCTCACTTGGAGCAGAATTGAAACACCCACTGTCACCCTGTGTAATTTCTCAAGTCTCGGCTGTTCTGGGCCTTCGCTTCCCTGATGCTCTGACAGCTCACGTCACTCTTGCCTGTTTCCTTTGAGCGGATAATTGGGCTCCATTCATGTTTCTTGTTTTCTCTGGCTGTCAGGACGCCCGCCCTCCGCTAGAGGCTTTATCCCCACAATGCCTTCTGTTCTTCTGGGGCCTTTGCTTTTCATGCTCTTCTCTGTAGTTGTGCTGTTCCTTTCATTCATTTCATTCATTCAACAAATATCTGCTGTTTGTCCAGGCCACGCCAGGCATGGGGCCCAGGCCCTAGGGATGCAGCAGGAAGCAGTGGGTCCTTTTTAATGTATTGGTCACATAACACATGGACCTTTTCGTCCAAGGAAGTATAAATCCCTTTTAGAAGTGACGGGGCACAACTTAGATATAATTCCTTCATTATTAAGATTCGTGATGAATGAATATCTTTAGATTGCTCTTAGGTAGGAAACGAGAATATCCTAGCTCCTGAAATCTAACAATATACGTCTTCCTTTGTATTACACTTTATCTAAATTACTTTATTTTTTTAACTGCAATTAACCAGCCATTTCAGGTAAAAAAAAATTTTTTTTTGGAATGAGTTATTTTTCTTTTATCATTTTAAGGTCTATCCCCAAAGGGAGATCTCAAGCTAGAGATTTTCCATAAGGAAAAGTAACCCTCTGATCTTCAGGACACAATGTACTGCTGCCTTCAGAAGTACTTCAGCAAGGTTACAGCATCACTTGTTCACGGGTCTAATATTTGCTAATATTCTATACCCCACTGTGCGTTAATCTGTCTCCAGGAAGGCCCTCAAAGATCTCAGCTCCTTACCTGGGGGCAGGCCCTGCAGGTACATGACTAGTTGACCCTTTCGGAGATCCTGGGAGGAGCAGGTGCTTCCGCAGGATGAAGTAACCGGGCGCGGGCCGCGGAGCCGGGAGCCTGCCTGGTGGTTCCCACCACCCTTTGCTGCTCCCTTAGAACTGGGCCCCTGCCAGGGGCGGGTAGCCAACACTTGCTCAACCCTGGGCCTCGTTCTGACTGAGAGAGACGTTAATAACAGTCCTGACCTTTTCAGGAGCGGGGGGCAGGGACTAGAGGAGATGGGGGCACAGGTTGTTAATCCTTCCACCTCCAAGGGTACATTTGAGATACATTTTGAAAAATAATCCCAGTGGACTGCATCTGCTTGTGTGTCAGATGGCTAAAAGCACCTTTGCGTCACGAACGCTTCCTGTTTGGGGGGCTCAGTGTAGTGAACCCCAGGGGCTGCCAACACAAGGCCAGCTAGAGGTCTGCATCGTAGGGAGATGGTTTCTACCTTCCTTGCAGCTAATGGACTAACTCTCGGTGACACCAGTTGCTGTGTTTTCTCACTGATCGTCCCCTCTGGCTCTGTACTGTGTGGCTGCCGGTGCCTGCACATCCTGAATGGAGGCAGAATCCTTCTGTGGTCCCTGCGACCTTGGGGATGGCCAGGTGGGCCTGACGTGGTCAGGGAGGCTCACAGGGACGGGCAGAGCCTAGCCTGCCAGGTGATGCTTCCTGCAGGAGACCCCTGGGCCTCAGACAGTCCTCCATCCCTGCTGAAATTAGAACCTCTGGCATGTATGCATCTGGTGGCCCGGGTGTGACTTACCCGGTGGGCCTTTTTCCAGGGAACTAACAGACGGGGGACTCAGCAGCCCCAAGAGAGTTTGGGAACTCTGCCTGGCTGTCTGACCTTCTGGAAAATTCTACAGCTTGATTTATGGAGGCTGGTGACTCCATTTTCCACATACTCAGCTGACATTTACTGACCACCTACTGTGTGCCAGCTGTGAAGTTAGGTAGGGAGGAAAAGGCACAAGAACGTGCCAGGTCCAGCCTCTGGAAACTCAAGGTTAGTGACAAAGAATGATGTGTACATAGGAAATTAAACTAAAACTAAAGTTTAGTGAGAAAAACTGAGGAAAGTTAAAATTATAATGTACCAGGGAAGCAGGATGTCCACCCTTGGAGTTGGCTTTGACCTCCATCTTCATCTTGGGAGAGCTGAGTCACCCTATGTCTTGGCTTTTTTATCTGAAATCTTAAAAATGCCTACTTGGCTGGTTTGGTAGGAAGATTAGAAACTGCTTGACCTACAAGATATGCCTGGCATAAGCCCTGGTGCCAGAAATGGTAGCTACTGTGTGTCTTCATCATTAATAAATGCAATGTTACGTATGTAGAGAGAGAGTGAAAATCAAAGCCCTCTCTCATGGATCCAGCATGTGCAACCTCTCCCTCTGGGCTTGCTCCTTCAGAGTTCGTGTCCATCAAGGCCCAAATTCTGAGAAAGACTGTCCTGAGTTTTCCTTCTGCTGGGGTGTTATTCGGAAGGTTCTGCTTATATGTGTACTGTTATTTCTCTTGGTTGACAAACCATTTTCATAAGAATCATAAGCCCTTGTTTAGGAACTCTGTTCATTCCTTGACCCGACTCCAGAGATTTGGATTCAGAATGAATCCAAGTGAGTCCCAGGAACCTGTTTTCACAAGCAAGCCTCCCAGGGGGTCCTGCTCATCAGACAGATTCCAGAGGGATGGATCTCCATCATCCCAGCCCCACCGGCCCCCTCCTGAACGTTGCATCTTTCCACTTAAGCCCTATTTCCATCACATCCTGCAAAGACAGCGCCTCTCTCCTGGGCATTGCAGTTCCGGGAGACGTGCCATTTCTTGGAATTGCCTGGTACGTTCTCCTGGAAGGAGTTTCCCCATCCTGATGCCTGAGAAATTGGGCTCTTCGTAGAGCTGAGTGCCCTCTGCTTGACCGTCTTGCCTTACATAACAGAGATCTTGTTGTAAAGTCCTCGTCTTCTGACAGGTAGTGAGCACAGCTGTCCTGGGAGAGTGTCTGTCCTCTAGGATACTTTTCTGGTTTGGGCAGTTCATTAACTCTACCAAGGCTGTTTCCATCTGAGGACACAAAGTGTCCTCTGTGCCACTTCTGCTGCCTGCATGCCCCTAACCTCTCTTGTAAGACGCTCAGTTGGGGTTGAGGTCCCCCATTTCCGTGAGGAGCCCAGTCTCTGTTTGGAATATCTCCATCTCCTCCTCTCGTACACCGGAGTGGGTTTTAGCTTCTTCACCGAGGGAATTATTTTTCCAGAGGTGGTGGGAGAAGTTTCACCTCCTTCCTTGCAACTTTGCATTTAGTACCATAATCCTTTTCCAGAGTGTGATGCCTAGGACTTCATTACGTTTAGGTGGTGGGATTCTTTTCTCTTTTGTTAATGTCTGTATTTCCAGTAGCTGGACCAATGTCAGAGATGTAGTTGGTGCTCAGTCAATATCTGTTGAAGGAAGAAAAACATGGGTTACATGAAGGAATTTTACATTTATGGAGGTAAATGCACAGAATCATAGAGAGTTAATGTTGAATGGGGTAGTGAAGATAATTTACCTTTAAAAAAATTGACTGTTTGCAATCACGGTGCCAGTGAGTGACAGGCTTTTGGCCTGTGCCCTGGATTTTCCCTGTTCAATTCCAGTGTTCTTGGATTAATATTTTTAAGATTAATGGAAAATGGGAACCTTCCAGAATAAGTTATTTGCATAGTTTCTTGCACCCAGGTTTCTGCCCTGATTTATGATGTAATAGAAGAATTGGGAATCAAAATCAGAAGGTTGAGAAGAAAAAGATTAAATTGCTAAGGATGACTTGAGAAAGATGCAATTAATCTTTTGCCCCTTTTGAGCGATATTTTGTATGTTTCGTTCTCCCCGCTCCCCCAAATTGTCCTCTAATAGTACAAATAGAGATTGCACAACAGAGTCTGTAGTTTTTTCTGCAATTTGTAGCCCGGGTCCTTGGTCCTTGCTTGGCAGTTGTAACTTTTCGGTCGTGGAAAATTGTGCTCCAAGGTGCAGAAAACAGTCTTAAAAGACCTGAAAGAAACTTATGTGATGTCCAGGTCTTTCCTGGCAACAGTGTGACAGGATAAAAATCCAAGAAAGGGGGAAACTTATGCTCTTTTCTCTTATGCCAGTTCTTGAATTTCAGTGAATGGGATCACTGAGTGGAATGCGTAGCTTTCCTCGTTTTCTTTGTTTGTTTTTTCGGTAGAATTATTCTGCAGCTCTCTTGTAAGACATAGACTGAACAAGTACATCTCACGGGAATCAGAGTCCAGAGTGATTCATCATTAATCACTTTTCTGCTTGTCTGCTATGGTGGTGGAGCTGGCTTGTCAGGCTGCTAGGATGTCTGCATTTGACTCTGATCTGCCCCAGAGGGAGTGCCGCATCCTGCCCTCCGTGTGTTGCAGCCTCCTGGGCTGTCACAGACCCGGTGGTGAGACGTAGCCCAGCTTCCTCCCTGAGGGTCACTGCAGTGAGCATCTGGGCCCTTCCAGCCGCTCCGGGAGACGGATGAAGAGCGGTTGGCAGGGCTGTGAAGGATGCCGGCTGGCTGTGTTTCTGCGGGTCTGTTCGTTCAGCCTCCGTTGACGGCCAGGCCCTGCACAAGCCATCGAAACATGAACCCCTTATGGGAGGATGCACAGAGGTATGGTTGAGTACCTACCTTTTGCAGTCCACGGCGTTGGTGGAGAAGCATACACGTGTGTACTAAAAGTTAATGTTCGCTGGGAAGAGGAATTCATGTTTCGTGTAACTCGGGAAACGAGTGTGGTGGTCCTGGGCCTTCAGGAGCCAGTCTGCCTGGGCGTCCTTGGCCGGTCACCCAAGAAGCCAGCCCCAGGGACCCCCCCCCCCCCCGTGGCCCTCAGCCTCCATGGCCTAGGCACCTCCTGAATCTTGTTTTACCTCTTGCCTAGGTTCTTGCATCCATCGCTTCGATGAAATATTTCTTTTCTGGGAAGGACCCTTGACTCTTTTCCACACTAAACTCCTGTCCCCACTTGTCACCCTGGGCCACCTGCACTGACCCCAGGAGCCCACCCCTGTGATGACTGACAGGAGTGACGTCCATACCGTTTCTTTCTGCTGGTGGAGGAAGCCACACGTGTGCAGGCAGAGAGCAGTGGCGGGGGCTGGTGCTCATGCTGGGGACGAGTGAGGACCACAGGTGTGCAGAATCGGGGAGGGGGCACCTGTCCGCCAGAGGGATGGGGCTTGAGGCCAACGGGTGGGCAGCGCGTCCCCTGGAGTGGGCTCTGGGGAGGGTGGGGCAGCCCAGGACGACGCCCTGCCCATGAGGTCCAAGCACGTGGCATTGGTTCCAGGCAGGCAGGTTTAGGGTTGAGGGCTTCTTAAAGGCACCCAAGTAGATCAGCCAGGAGAAGACCTTAAGTGAATGTATTTGAGAATATTAAGCATTCCAATTTAAAAAATGCTTTCACTATTATTTTTTTTTTAATTGTGGTAAAACATACCTAACGTAAAATGCACAAACCTCTAAGCAGTGCCCACAGCCTTTCTCACCTGTGTGGTTGTAGACGAGGGTTTGCGTCTAAATCCCGTCTTGATTGTGCTGAGTCACAGCTGTGGACCCTTAAGCAATCATGAGGGGTGGTGCTTCTTTAGACAGACCGTGTAGACCTAAATGTGGCTTTGAGGAAAACAGGTTACAGGTGTCGTGAAGGCAGAGCGTCAACGGTCTACGTGCTCTGTATTATCGACAGGGCTGCCTGGTAGGATGCTGGCTTTGTCACTTGCTGTGGGATGCTCTAGGGAGGGCTTCTGGATGCAGTTCCTCAAGAACAGAAGAAAGTGCCAGAGCTCTCCAGGAACCGGACTCACGACTAACTAAATACGCACGTTCCCTTTCTGAGTGCACAGTCCTGCATCTGGATTAGCAGAAGGAAAGGCATTCCAAGAAAAATAATCAGGCTACCAGCTATTGATACAAAGCAAGGCACAGACTGCCCAGCATCAGCAGATTGGGAGGGTTGTTTTAATGTTCACTTTGTCTAACTGGATTGGTCCCAGGGTGTGTGTGTGTGTATTTGTCCAGTTTCATGTCACCAGCTGACCCTGACTATGCTCTGGGCGGTGGTTCCACCCACATGGCCTGTGAGTCCTGGGAGAGGGGGTCCTCTGAGCCCCACAGCCGCCCAAAAAGTGTAGGCTTTTTCGAATGTATATATGGTCCTAATGGAAAAAAAAAAAAACACGCAAATTCTTACAGGTTGTTTAATTAATCATTTTGTTGACCTGTATTTCTCAATTAATAGACATTGAACTTGGCAATTACTGTTGTCTGTGGTGGTAGACAGGAAAGGACGCCAGTTTTCCCGCATGTTGGGAAAACGTTTCTCTTGTAAACATGGAAAACATAAGGAGTTGTGAATCTCTCCAATGCTGTGTATGTATTTCTGTGCATATGCCAGACAGACTAATTCTGAGGGTTTTTATGTCCTGCCTGCCCAAGTAACCACTGAAATAAAACATTGGTTTTGTTTGTTTGTTTGTTTAATGACAGGATTTGGGAGTTGCATTTGTATTTTTATTTGGAGTTGGGGTTAGGTGATTTGCTTTTATATTGGCTGACTGTCTTTAAATATCATGAATCAGAACAGAAAAGACTACTCTAATGGTGTAATACTTCATTTTCTTATTCTGCTTACTTATGTCCAAGCACCTCTACATACTAAAAATTAAATACACGTGACTAGAATACATGAGGATTGAAGATGAATTGGTGTGCAAAAAGGTATTTCAGTAGCGTGTTGAGTTATATTTGTACAAGGTTTTAACTGCTTAGAGGTCAACAAAAAAGCTTGCCCGGGGAACATGGTTTAGGTTGCAAGTGCTTTTTCAGGCTGGGCCTTTAGTTCCTGTCCGGGTAGAAATGTGTGAGAACTTTGGCCTTTGCACATGTGCTGGGGAGTTTTCAGGTCTTGTGCTGTCAAGAAAACTCCCTAAATACTTTTGTTCTTAGAATTACTCCAAGTAATTCTCCCACCCCAGCTGGCTGTCCTACAATTTAGTTCAATTCTGATGCTACGTACCTGGTTTGATCATTTATTGGAGCAGCCCACAGAACTCAGCAAGACGGTTTACTCACTAGATAACCAGTTTGTTGTCAAGGGTACAACTCAGGAACAGCCAGATGAAGAGATGCAGAGGGCAAGGTACCCGGGGAGGCGGGGCGGAGCTTCCTGCCCTCTGGGTCACCCTCCCAGCACCCGCACCTGCTCACCGTCCTGGAAGCTCTCAAGGCCCAGTCTTTTAGGGTTTTTATAGAGGCTTCATCATACAGGCATGATTGATGAAATCATTGGCCATTTGCAGTTGGCCTCCCTGGAGCTCGGGGGTGGGGCTAAAAGTCCCAGCCTCTAATCACACAGCTGGTTCCCCTGGCAGCCAGTCTCTATCAAGTTCTTATCTGGGGGCTTTCCAGAAATCACCTCATTCCCATAAATTCAGACCTAGTCGAAAGGGGCTTGTTATGATTAACAAAACACACTTCTTTCACCTTTACTAGTAGCTCGGGAGCTATTTCAGGAACAACAACAGAAAAGGGCCAGATATTATAACGAAGATGCTCCCCTTAACTCCTATCAGTTAGGAAATTACAAGGATTTTAGGAGCTGTGTGCCAGGAACCATGGAGGAAGATGAAAATATATACTTCTTCTCTTACCCCAGCCTTACAAATGCCATCTATTTTTTTATATTTTCTTTATCAACTTCTAGGGTTTGAACCTTGTAAGGAAGTTGGTGCCCTGCCCTGCCAGCTCTCTGTTACTTCAGCGTGCACCTCATATGTGACAATGGGGGGAGACGGGGGAGAGGCTCCTGTGGGTCCGTAAAGAAAGGACAGGAAGAATGCATCTGGTGCACACGTGGTGCAAGTAGCATTTCTTTAAGGTGCCAAAATAATTTCATAAAGCGGATCCAGTGTCATCTTTACTATCTAATTAAAGAAGCCACTAGAGGGCGCTGTGAACCAAGCAGGGGGCAGGGGAGCGAGTGGGGTCCGGGGGGGTGGGTGGCAGGAGGCAGTGGTGCCAGTCAGGTCCTCCTGTGACTCACTCTCTCCTCTCTGCCTGCAGCCTGCCCTCTTGCTGGCTTGGCTTCTGGAAGACATTCTCCCGGAATAATCCAAACATGAATGTGTTTCACCGAATTTGTACTCATTTTAGACCTCAGCGAGCCTCCTTTGCTAAAGATGACAGTGAGACCAGATACACCTGTGATTTGGGGATCCGATGATCGACTCAGACGTTTGGGACAAAAGTCTCTGGCCAGCTTAGGACTGGGTTATTTAAGGAAGGAAAATAACTATTAATAACTTGATTTATAACCATGTTGTTTGACCTACATTTGTCCAGTAAATATACCCTCCCAAATCCGTATGGAGTGCAACGTCACGTATAGAATTGTGTCCCTTCCCCCTTGCAGGACTCCTTTCAGAGGTACCGGCTCATGGCAGATACTTTGGCCTCAAGGTAGCAGCTATAGACACTTCATCTTAACAGTCCTTTCCAGAAGCCTCTGCTTTGTTAATGCCCTGGTGTTTGATTCTGCTATTTGCACGATGCTGCGGGAAGGCTTCCTCACATGGGTGAGCACCGATCCACGTGGATTCGTGCAGACGGCCCCACGTGTAGGAGAGACGCAGGGCAGCCTTGCTCCACGGTGGACTGGCTCGTGGAACATTCGAAAGAACTGAATGTCATTCCAGCAAAATCTCAGTGTAGTAATTTTTTTTAAAGTGCCGTGGCATGTGGAGAAGCGTCCTCCTTAGAAACAACCCTTTAAAACCCTTGTTAGGAAGATTTAATTATCAGTCTTTATTAGAATTTAACAAAGTTTAAGTAAAATCAGACAACGCTAAGTGATGTTATTATCTAAACAGACAAAATGCTGACTGACCCCACAGGAAATTTTTAAAGTTTGTCCTAGATTAGGATGTTTTAGTCTCTATTCTTGCTCTAAGGGCTGTGGAAAATAGGCAAGTTTGAAACATGCCAATATAGTGGTTGGAGTTGATTTATGAAAATTCTAACCTACCAAGTGAATGTTAAATGACTAACCTGGCTCTAACAGATTCACCATTAAATGTATTAGCGTAGAAAGTGGTTTTATCAATAACCCACCTCAGAGGAGAGTTAAAAGCACTTTAGGGCGTGCATTGCACCTACACCTTTTACCTTTATATTTACCAGCTTACGTGCAATTTGCCTTTATATTTACTTTGAATGACGTCAGAATCACTCCGTGTTCCTGAAAGCACAGTGACCTGAGTGCAGCGCAGGGTGGCCCAGGAAGGACCTGGCTGGCGGGAGAAGGAACAGAAAGAAAAGGACAGGAGACACAGAGGCCTGCCGCCGTGGGCACAGCCAAGGGCTTTCAGAAATGCGTAGGGAAGAAGTGACTCGAAGGAAAATCCACCTGAGGGGATAGGACCTTTTATTTTCTTGGCTGAAATCTGTCAGAGAGCGAGAACGCTATTCCTGTTTGATTTCTAAAGCCGGGCGAAAGCCAGGAAGACAGTGGCCTTTGCGTTCTGCTGGGTTTCCTCCGCATGTTAATCAAGTAGGAGACGCCGCTGGTGAAGCACCGTCGGACCCCCGTTGTGCTCCCTTGGCCGCCCGACCACGCCAAGGCCACTGTCCACGGCAAGGCCGCTGTCCACGCCAAGGCCACTTGTCTACAGCCGAGGCCAACTGCATAATTCCGGTGGAGTTGGTGTTTCATGCTGTTGATTCTTAGATGGTCCATTTAGATGGAAATACTGAGTTGTTACTAGGGTGAGGGAGGGTGGCACGTGGACTTATTGTTTTACAGAGTTTTACTTAAGCAGCAATTACAGATCAGCCACATGTGAGTAAAGGAGGCGAGTGGCCTTCATGATGGACATATGCTAGAACTTTCCTGAAGCTCCGACCTGGGAACTCTGGTACAACTCATACTTTTCCTCGTCAGATGACTAGGTGAGCTCTCTCCTGTTCAGCGACGGCTCTCTTTGGGTGGCCGTTGTCCACGGTTTTTGTCCTTGCCGATGTTGCTTCCTAGTTTGCGGACGAGGACCTGCACCCAGCGGCCCCGCAGGGACCAGGGGCCCGCGGGCATGTGGGGACCCCCTGCAGGGGTCTGGCTCTTCTTCCCCACCTGCCCCCGGGACTCTGAGAAAGAGCCCTGCCCGCTGACTCCCACATTCTCCCTTGTGATGGATTAATGATCGAGTTCACCGTAATTAATTATGAAGTATCGATTCAGCACTTGGTCCTTTTAATATCCGGCCCCGGGATTAATAGCAGACAACTCATAACCTGAGCTGTAGCAGCATCTTTCGGCTCCTTCTCCCCCCAAGGCCTGGAGGTGCGGAGCTCTGCCCTCTCCCCCATCAGCCCTCCCCCGGGTGCCGGGGTCTCTGCACAATCCCCCCCCCAGACACCCCCCTTCTTCCCGGGATCTGCCCCACCCACCCCGCCTGGGCCTCTGTCCTTGCCTCCAGCGGGACTGCACTCTCATCGCTGCGATTTCAGCAGCCTCCCGTCCTTCTCCACCCCCCCTCACCCGCCCCCGCCCCGGGCCATCCGTGTGTCTGTCTGTCTGTCTGTCCTCCTCAGGACCTGCCTGCAGACTGTAACGTCTCTCGTCTGGTCCAGACGCTCCCCAGACCTCTCTTCTGGGCACCACTGCCTGGAGGGTAAAGGGGCCTTGGGAGAGGGATGTTCTGTGGTCTTCCTGCCTCGTCCTGGATCTCTCCGTACCTGCACTCCACCCCCCCCGCACCTGACCAGAGACTCCCTGATCCTAAACACCCCCGCCGACCCGACCCCTGCACCCTGCGGCTTCCGTGCCTTCTAGGCTGGCTTTTGTTGTTGTTCTGTTTTGTTTCCTTCTGTCTCCTCCTGCCCTTCTGCCTCGTGAGACAGGGAGGCTGAACAAAGCAGAGGCAACGGAGACATTTGTGGGGGGAGCGGGAGGGGCAGGGAGGTCAGTGTTCCAGAAAGTTCTGTGAGCTCACTGATGGAGTGCGCACCTGGTGAGCTCATGTTGGCAGCTGCAAAACTTGTTTTCAGATTCCAGGTTCCCTGCTGACTTCTGGTGTGACCTGGGGCGAGTTACTTGACTACCCTGGACCAACTTCCTTGGCTGTTAAACCAGGTTAATAGGCACCCCTCTGCATTGTTTTGTGAGGAATAAATGAAACAGAGCAAATAAATAACATCGACCAAGTGTTTACCCTGCGCCAGGCTCCATTACAGAGCAGGTGAGGACTCACTGATTCCTCACGCCCACCTGCTGGCCTGGCACCACTGTGAGCTCCAGTGAGAGCTGCAGACCCGGAGGGGTGGAGACCCGGGACTGGGGCTTGGACCCCAAACCGGCCGGCGCAGGACAGGGGCAGGGGTGGGGCAGCAGGGGCTCTCCTGCCCCTCGGGGGCTGCTCACCTCGGGTGGGGCGAGGCCTGGCTGTCTTGGGCCCTAAGCTCTGGTTTGTTCCCTGGGTGTCCCCTGGGCTCCGGGGGAGCACATGGGCTGTGAATTGGGTGACCTGTGACCTACTCGTGAGAGGCAGCCTCAGTCGCGTCAGCCACGTTGTTAGAAAAGGACGGATCTCCAGAGCTGAGCCCGCGGGATGTGCGTGTGCGTGTGTTTGGGGCGGTTATTGTGAGGAGTCGACTCGCACAGTCGTGCGTCCACGTGCACGTCTGCGGGGCCGCAGGTTGCAGACCCGGGAAGAGCCGCCACCCCTCTTCCCGGAGCCCTCGTTGTCCTCGTCTCTCTTAGACTCTCGTCTCAGAATAGCTTCACGGAAGCATCTAGAATGATGGTTGACCGGCTTCAGCCACACCGACACATAAAGCTACCCATCTCTCTTTCTGGCGTTTCCTGTCGTCCTCTCTCTGCGTCGGCCTCAGGCCTTCTTGTGTGAAGGCAGCCTCTCTCTGGCTCTCGGGCACCCCGAGGCCCGCAGGTGCGGGTCTCACCAGCAGCCACCCTCGGGGCCCGTCTGCCGCGGTTGCAGCCCTTCTGGTGGCCTTCGCAGATGAGGCTGGGATCAGGGTCGAATGCTGATCCCTTCCTGTCTCTCTGCTTCTCTTCTGGAATTTTGGGGAAGGGAGAAGCCCTGACTGGCCCCATTAGGGCTCCTTGCGCCCCTGCGATTGGCCAGCTGAGGTCGGGGCTCAGGCTGTGCATGGCCCCCTGCACCCCAGCAGATGCCCCGAGAGGTTCTCCCGTGCAGATGGGAAAGGCAGATGGGCTGTCATTACTGGATTGCTTCTGGAGTATCGACAGATATCCATACATATGATGACACAGTTGGTTCCTCATAGAAATGTGTGCTTGTTTCAGTTACCGCCCTCCACCCTCACGTCGTACTTTAAGACGGTGTGAGTCTTGGAACCTGGCCGGGGCCCCTCGCTGCTGCTGACGTTTGTCTTTCTCTCCCTTTCGACGCACAGAGGACGACGTGGACCTGGAGACGCTGGTGAACGACATGGATGCGTCCCTGGAGAGCCTGTGCGCGGCCGCGGAGACGGCGCCCCTCCTGCACAATGGCCAGCATGCCCGCGGCCGGCCCCCCGGAGCAAGGCCCCTGCAGGGGCAGGTGGCCCCGCGGCAGAGGCTGCAACGGTCCCAGCCCATGCACATCCTCGCCGTCAGGTGGGCCCTGGCCTCCCCGCCAGGAGCGAGGGGTGGGTCTCGGGGCCACAGCGCCGGGCTCAGCTTGGAGGGCCCCTTCCTTCCCTCTGTCTAGCAGGGCCGCCGGGGTACCTGCTGGTACCTGGTTCAGTTCAGGTCACTTATATGATATGAGCACCTGCTCTGTGCCAGGTCGGTGGGATGTGCAGAAACCCCGTCAGAGGAGACCGCCCTGGAATAAATGAACGAATGGCCAGGCAGTCCACAGAGGGCTCCCAGGCCTCACTGCCCAGAGTGGGGCTGGGGACCAGGGGCTGGTCAGAAACGTGCGGCCTCAGACACCTGATCCCGTTCCCCCGGGGGCCGGGTGGAGGAGGCTCAGCCTCCGTGGAAAGGCCGGGACCGGAGGGAGGGGCTCTGGGGAGTGGAGGAGGGCTCGCTGGAGGAAGCAGACCTCTGAACTGGGTGTTGAAGGGTGAGCAGGAGAGATGAGCCCTGGTGTCGAAAGTGGCCGGATCCCCTTCCTTTTTTATGGCTGAGTGTATGTGTGTACGTGCCACGTGTATGTATCACGTTTTCTCCGTCCGTTCGTCCATTGCTGGGCAGCATGGACAGCGTGCTGAGTAAATGGGACCCACAGAGAAGGACAGTTACTGCGTGATTCCACTTCCACGAGGAGCCTGAAAGCGTCAGGAGCGTGGAGGCGGGGAGTGGAGAGGGTTTCCCGGGGCGGGGGGCCGGATGGGAGGTGCCGGTCGGAGGGTCCAGAGGGTCAGATTGACCCGGTGGACGAGGCCTGCCTGCGTGCCGTGCAGCGTGGCCTGAGTTAGCAGCGCTGCACTGCGTGTTGAGGAGCTTCCTACGGGGCCAGGTCTCGTGTGACGTGTTCTTATCACACACACGCACACAAAGTAATAACAATAAATAAGTGAGGAGGGTGGGTGTGAACATTGGAGGATGTTTACGGCCAGACTGCGGTGACAGGTCACGGCGTGTTCTTCTCTCCAAGCTCGTCCAGTTGTGGACATTGGATACGCACGGCTTTGTGTGTCTATCAGACCTCCACAGAGAGGGTTAGAAGAGAGATCCCAACAGGTAGGGCCAGATCCAGAGGCCTTTGGGAGCCCCTCCAAGGGGGGAGACGGGGGAAGGGTTTGAGCAGGTGAGTGAGGCTTGGATTTGGGTTTCGGTGGGTAGTTCTGGCAGCCTGGGGTCGGGTGGGGGGGATTTGGAAGCTGTTTCAGGGACCAGCCTAGAGTGGCACTGCCCTACCGGGGATGGGGGGCGTGGATGAGATTTGTCAGCTCGTGGATTTGGGGGGGGACGACAGAGTGTTGGGGGCACCTCGGCTCTCTCTCTCTGCCTGGGAGTGGGGGAAGTCGGGGCAGTGGTTGTGAATGGGGGCGATGGGATACCTTCTGGGTGGAGGCCTTTGTGAAATCCAGCAGACGAGCTCTCTGCGGTCCCCACCCCGGGCCCGCGTTGGGTCTGGCAGGTTTTCAGGTGAGGGAGGTTGAGGGGGTGACTGACACCTGCTGCCTCCCTGGGCTTTCTTGGGGGAGGGTGTGCGGTGTGCTGTGGCTTGGACGTCTGTCGGGCTGGAGCGTCTTCTTGGGAATCTCCTTTCCTTGTGGGGATGGAGTGTTCGCTGTGCTTCTGGAAACTTCTGTGAGCCTTCTTTCCAGCCCAACATCCTATGTCTTCTGCAGCCAGATGACCCTCTTGCCCAAGGTTGCCAGGTCTGTCTCGGGGGGTGGGGACCGAGTGTCTGCAGGTGGGGTGCAGTGGCCGGGGTGGCCTGGGGTCACTGCTTCTCGGCATCCTGCCCTTTGTCACATCCATCCTCCAGTGTATGTACCACTTTGCTCCCTAGAGCGTCACCCCTGTGTTCTGAGCTCCTGGTGAATTCAGGCTGGGGGGAGACATTCTTTTCTCCTGCAAGCTTCTCTGGGTCTGGAGTGTGTTGGCCACCCATCCATGGTGGCCTCGGGGAGGCCCCGGGAGGATGGAGTGGCAGCCGTAGTGACGGTGCATGAGGCTGGACCAGGCAGAGAACGGGGGTGCGGGAAGGCCTGGTTCCCTGCCAGTTAGTTGTCCAGGACCCTTGAGTCTGGAGTCCTGGCCATACTTGTCCCTCTGCCCAGGGGCTGCAGGTACTGAATCCCAGGGTTCGATGGGCACAGCGCAGGAGGCTCACTCCCTCCAGAGAGCGGGCACCGGTCCCGGGCCCAGCCTCTTCTCAGCGACATTCTCTCACGTTGTCATATCGTTTCTCATCTTCAGGTGCATTTTAAAAAATGGGACAACCAATATAGGATCCCCAAAGACTCATTTTGTAAATGGGTCTGCTGAGGATTTCCTGTGTTTGCTGAGCACCTCCTGTGTATAAGTCTGTTGGGTCCTCATATAGTAGCTGATGGAACGGTCACTGCAGCCTTACTAGGTGCGGGCGTGGTGACCCTCAGTTCCCAGGTAAGGAAACAGGCACCGGGGGAGGTGACTTGGCCCATACCTGGTGAGTGGGGACCCCAGATGCAGACCCAGGTGAGGGGCCCAAGGAGCAGGTCTGCCCTGCCGAGGACTTCCCAGAGATTGTCACACGTCTGAAGAGAGCAGGTACAGAGCAGAAACTGGAGAGTAGAGGGGTGACAGGTGGAGGAGGAGGAGGGACTGCAGTGAAGGGGGCGTGTTCGCACCTGGACGGGTGGAGGAGTGCGGTCCCACCCTTTCTCCTGGTCCCTGACCCCGCCTCCTGTGTCTCTTGTGGAGCGAAGTACCCTTTGGCCACGGGCCTCTTCAGTGGGACTCTTCGGCTTTGATATACCTTGGTTTGGCTTTGGGTGATACTTGTGAACCGCTATAAACACTTTGTTTTGCAATGTTTAAAATAACGTACTGAAATGAAATTTGCACAGCGTAGACTGAATCACTTCGTAGTGTGTGTTCGGTGGCGGTTAGGACACTCCCAGGGCTGTGCAGCACCCCCTGACCCTGTCTAGTTCCCGAGTATCCCCGTCTGCGGATGAACCTCCCACCCACTGAGCAGGGCCCCCCTGCTTTCCCCTCCCCCCAGCCCTTGGCAACCATCCATCTGTGTTCTGTGCTGTGCATTGATCTGGTCTGAATATTTCTGACAAATGGAATCATATAATATGTGACCTTCTGTGTCTGGCCTCTTTCAATTAGCACCTTTTTTTTTTAAAAAGATTTTATTTTTAAGAGCCGTTTTGGGTTCATAGCAAAATCGAGAGGCAGCTGCAGAGGTTTCCCACATGCTCTCCCCATCCCCCTCAGCATACACTCAGCCCCCTCCATCATCATCCCCACCGGGGCGGCACCCTTGTTGTCACCGATGACCCTCAGCACCATCGTTACCACCCAGAGCCCCTGCTTCACACTGGGGCTGGCTCGTGATGGTGTGCATTCTGTGGTTTGGACAAATGTGTGATGACGTGGATCCAGCCTTATAGTATTGTATGGAGTCATTTCCCTGCCCTAAGAAACAGGACTTTTAAAATGCTCAAAACTGCCTCCTAAAGAGAGAAGCTTTGTGAACTTCTGTGAAGCTAGGATATCAGAAAGTCAGCCTCTTGTGCGGTAATTCAAAACAAAGTAAAACATTCGCCGGTGAGTCACTGGTTAGCAGTACTTCCGGGCTGGGAGGTCCTGAAGGTGAGCATGGCTGCACGTCCTCCCCTCTTGCTCTGTGTGACAAAGGACTCATGCGTCCCCTGGGTTTTCTGTCACCAGGAGGCTGTTACGGAGGAGTGGGGTTTGTTAACAGTCCAAGTAAGCTCCTGGGCAGGTGGCCCAGCGGTTATAGGAAGGGCCCTCCTCTCTCTCCTCTATGTCTTATATCTGCAAGACTTGCACATCTTGCACATCTGAAACCCTGTCCCCGACCCCTGGCCCTCCACTCTGTTTCTGTCTCTGGATGTGACTGCTCCAGGTGCCTCGTTGCAGTGCCGTCCTCACGGTTCATCCGTGCTGTAGCTCGTGTCAGAATCCCCTTCCCCTTGCAGGCTGAGTGATGCCCCGCTGCACGTTTACACCACATTGTGTCACTGTTCCTGGGACAGTGGGCCATTGGTTGCTCCCTCCTTTTGACGGTTGTGAGCAGTGCGGTGTGGGCACAGGTGTCCAAACATGCATCCAAGTCCCTCCCTCGGGTTTCCAGGCAGATTCCCAGACGTGGGACCCCTGGGTCCTGAGCGGACGGCAGCTTTTGACGGGCGTTGTCTCTCCTGCAGGCGCCTGCAGCAGGAGGACCAGCAGTTGAGGACGTCATCTCTGCCGGCCATCCCCAACCCCTTCCCCGAGCTCTGCGGCCCCGGGAGCCCCCCTGCACTCACGCCGGGCTCCTTACCTCCTGGCCCGGCTGCTGCGAAGCAGGTGAGCCACCCCTGGTTGGAACGCCAGGCTGCTCGCGGGCGGAGTTAGGACAGACGAGCTGGCTCTTGGCTCTGGGAAGAAAGGAGGGACATTGTGGGATCTTTGCTCGTCTCCTGTTGCTACCAGGCTTGTTGCCTGGCAAAGCTTTTTCCTTTACTGGCCAAAATGCCACTTTGGAATGATTTAGGAACAACGTTTAGGATGTCTTAGATGTTTATATGTTATAGAAAGAGTCTTATAAAAATGGTAAAAAAATAATAGTACTGATCATTTGATGCTGAAAGATGAATTTTAGTTCTCTGAAAACAATGTCACCACCGTCATCGTCATCTGGATCAATGAGGCATTACCCCTGGGCTTCCCTGGGCACCGGGACTGGAGGGTAATTGAACGGTTGGTAACATTCCTGACTTTGAATAGGATGTGCTCAGGGCGGAAGGATTTTGACTTGACCCAGAAGGTGACAGCCAACTTTTAAACCAGCAGTTTCGAGGTGCCTGTGAGACACACATTGTCCCCAGGGGAGGAGACAGGCAGAGCTTCAGTAAGTCATCCACGGTCAAATCGCCAGTCATCACCTTGTCAGAAGGGTGGGCTGGCAGTTCCGTCCCTCCTGGCTGGCAGGGCCTGGTCCAGGGTGAGCTGCAGGCTTGGGAGGGGGACCCGGTGATGTTCCACAGTGGGGTATGGCACTAACAATAACAATAATAATAATAACAACAACAAAGATGGCGAAAACAACATTCTATGTGGTTTATGTGTTTATTTATATAAATAACATTTACTTCTCAAAGCAAACCTGAGAGGTACAAATGGTACATCTAGTCTGCATTTGGGAAACTGAGGCCCAGCTGTGAGTGGTGGAGCTGGTGGGGGGCCGGTGTGGGTGGTGGAGCTGGTGGGGGTCCCGGTGTGGGTGGTGGAGCTGGTGGGGGTCCCGGTGCGGGTGGTGGAGCTGGTGGGGGTCCCGGTGCGGGTGGTGGAGCTGGTGGGGGCCCCGGTGCGGGTGGTGGAGCTGGTGGGGGCCCCGGTGCGGGTGGTGGAGCTGGTGGGGGTCCCGGTGCGGGTGGTGGAGCTGGTGGGGGGCCGGTGCGGGTGGTGGAGCTGGTGGGGGTCCCGGTGCGGGTGGTGGAGCTGGTGGGGGTCCCGGTGCGGGTGGTGGAGCTGGTGGGGGTCCCGGTGTGGGTGGTGGAGCTGGTGGGGACCGGTGCGAGTGGTGGAGCTGGGCAGCACCTGACACCAGGATCTGGCACCTCTGATCTTAGCCACTAAACTAGGTCTTCCTGGGCCCTTGATGTTCTTTCTTTTCAGTGAGTGTATTTCAGAAGCCTCTTTGCCTTTTCTGGTGGAGCCACTCTCCTCTGCACTTTTCCACCCTTGTTGTCCTCAAGCATGATATGTCGCACATCCTCTTTCTCTGCATATCCATGCCCTGCACCATGCGGGGTCTGCACTCTTATGAGGGAGACGTTTCTCCTGACGCTCGCCCGCTCCCGAGAGCTGCTGCCTTCTGACCTCATGCCTTGCAAGCGGGCTGCGCCGTCCCTGTATCAGCACTCAGAGGTGAGGTCAGGGTCCCTTTCTGCGGCCAGCGCTGGCCGGGCTACAGCCCTCATCACATGCCTGAAGTCCATCTGGGATGTCTGCCTGCCTGGTGACCTTCTGCTTCAAATAAGGGTCTAGACAAGCTGTCTGTGGGTTGGGCACTGAGGTTGTTTACAACATTACCCGTCCTAAAATAAGACCATGAAAATATTATCTGGCTCTCGCAGCGGCTGGCAAGAAAACCGGCCTCCACCCCGTGGACTGTACAACTCTGTAAGCAGAATCAGGAAACCCAGGGATTTTGCCTGCTGTTTTACTTGGGATCAGAGTTAGTTCCCCCACAAGAACGTTGCATTGGTGCCTGAGTTTCTGTCACCAAGATTCCTCCGCCCTCTGGGACTGGCGACCAGGAAGGATGTTCCACACTTAGCCCTACGTGTAGAAACTTGGTGTTCTTCGTTGTTTGCTAGCTGGCTCAAAGGGATGTTTCTTGACCACACTGGGTTCTGAGCTCCTGAATGCGTGTTTTGTTGGTGCTGCTAGTAGCGATGCCTGGCAGCCTCAAGCTGCCCGCCCAGTCTCAGTGGCCGTGATGGGAGCGGGGGCCCCTCCTTTGCCACTTACCCGAGGGCAAGAGAAACGTGCTCTTCCTTCTCTTCCTGCAAAGTCAGAGGAAGCAATGGGGTCAGCGTCCAGTCAGGAGCTCTGACAGGGAATAAAAATGGACACAGTGTGCTGGACACACGGGGCCCACCTAACGCCACCTCGTTCACTGGAAGGACGAGGTCAAGTGGGAAAGAGGAAAGTGTAAGCCGTCTGGAAGGAGCTGGGCACAGGGGGGCTTCGGAAGCCTCTGTATTCACTAGTCAGGGCGGTGGAAGGAGTGAAAGATTCAAGCAGCCACTCGAAAGGAAGAACCCTTGTTGCCCAAAGTGGTCTAGATCCCCCTCAGATGAGTCAAGGCCTCCTCCACTGTGCTCTGGCTTTCTTTCTCTGTGACCAGTTGACAGCTGCTCAGTGGGCAGGTGTGGTCAGGGGTGGGCAGGTGTGAGCCGGAGTGGTCAGGTGTGAGCGGGAGTGGGCAGGTGTGCGTGGGTGTGTGTAGGTGGAGTCAGGAGTGAGCAGGTGTGAGTGGGAGTGAGCAGGAGTGGGCAGGTGTATGTGGGGGTGCTTAGGTGTGAGGGAGAGTGAGCAGGTGTGGATGAGAGTGTGCAGGTGTTCGGGAGTGGGCAGGTGTGGGCGGGAGAGAGCAGGAGTGGTCAAGTGTGGGCGGGAGTGAACGGGTGTGAGTGAGATTGGGCAGGTGTGAGCGGGAGTGCGCAGTTGTGGGTGGGAGTGAGCATATGTGAGTGGGAGTGGGCAAGTGTGCGTGGGAGTGTGTAGATGTGGTCAGGAGTGAGCAGGTGTGGGCGGGAGTGAGCGGGAGTGGGCAGGTGTGGGCGGGAGTGGGCAGGTGGGAGTGGGTGTGTGGGAGTGTGCAAGTGTGGGTGAGAGTGTGCAGGTGTGGTCAGGAGTGTGCAGGTGTGGTCAGGAGTGTGCAGGTGTGAGCAGGAGTGGTCAGGTGTGGGCGGGAGTGAGCAGGTATGAGCGGGAGTGGGCAAGTGTGGGTGGGAGTGTGCAGTTGTGGTCGGTAGTGGGCTGGTGTGGGTTGGAGTGAGCAGGTGTGGGTGGTAGTAAGCAGGAGTGGGCAGGAGTGTGTAGGTGTGAGGGTAGTGAGCAGGTGTGGGTGAGTGCAGGTGTGTTCAGGAGTGCACAGGTGTGGGCAGGAGTGAGCAGTAGTGGTCAGGTGTGGGTGGGAGTGAGCAGGTGTGAGCGGGAGTGTGCAGGTGTGAGAGGGAGTGCGCAGGTGTGGGTGGGAGTGGGTAGGTGTGGGCGGCAGTGAGCAGGAGTGGTCATGTGTGAGCGGCAGTGGGCAGATGTGAGCCCGAGTGGGCAGGTGTTAGAGGGAGTGGGCGGTGTGGGCGGGACTGGGCAGGTGTGAGCGGCAGTGGGCAGGTGTTGGTGGGAGTGTGTAGGTGTGGTCAGGAGTGGGTAGGTGGGGGTGGGAGTGAGCAGGAGTGGTCATGTGTGAGCGGCAGTGGGCAGGTGTGAGCGGAAGTGGGCAGGTGTGGGAGTGTGCAGGTGTTGGTGGGAGTGTGCAGGTGTGGTCAGGAGTGGGCAGGTGTGGGAGGGAGTGAGCAGGAGTGGTCAAGTGTGAGCGGGAGTGAGCAGGTGTGAGTGGTGGTGGGCAGGTGTGAGTGGGAGTGGGCAGATGTGAGCGGTAGTGGTCAGGTGTGAGCGGGAGGGCGCAGGTGTGGTTGGAAATGAGCAGGTGTGAGCGGGAGTGGGCAAGTGTGCGTGGTAGTGTGCAGGTGTGGTCAGGAGTGAGCAGGTGTGGGCGGGAGTGAGCAGTAGTGGTCAGGTGTGGGCGGGAATGGGCAGGAGTGGTCATCTGTGAGCGGCAGTGGGCAGGTGCGAGCCGGAGTGGGCAGGTGTGAGTGGGAGTGGGCAGGTGTGGGCGGGACTGGGCAGGTGTGAGCGGTAGTGGGCAGGTGTCGGTGGAAGTGTGCAGGTGTGAGCGGGAGAGGGCAGGTGTGAGCGGGAGTGCGCAGGTCTGTGTGGGAGTGTGCAGGTGTGGGTGGGAGTGTGCAGGTGTGAGCGGGAGGGGGCAGGTGTGAGCGGGAGTGCACAGGTGTGGGTGGGAATGAACAGGTGTGAGCGGGAGTGGGCAAGTGTGCATGGGAGTATACAGGTGTGGACAGGAGTGAGCAGGTGTGGGTGGGAATGAGCGGAAGTGGGCAGGTGTGGACGGGAATGGGCAGGTGTGAGCGGGAGTGGGCAAGTGTGGGTGGGAGTGTGCAGGTGTGAGCAAGACTGGGCAGGTGCCAGCGGGAGTGGGCAGGTGTGGGTGGGAGTGTGCAGGTGTGGTCAGAGTGGGTAGGTGTGGGCGGAAGTGAGCAGGAGTGGTCAGGTGTGGGCAGGAATGGGCAGGAGTGGTCATCTGTGAGCGGCAGTGGGCAGGTGCGAGCCGGAGTGGGCAGGTGTGAGTGGGAATGGGCAGGTGTGGGCGGGACTGGACAGGTGTGAGCGGGAGTGGGCAGGTGGGGGTGGAAGTGTGCAGGTGTGGTCAGGAGTGGGTAGGTGTGGGTGGGAGTGAGCAGGAGTGGTCAGGTGTGAGCAGGAGTGGGCAGGTGTGGTCATGTGTGAGCAGGAATGGGCAGGTGTGAGCAGGAGTGGGCAGGTGTGTGGGAGTGAGCAGGTGTGAGCAGGAGTGCACAGGTATGGGTGGGAGTGAGCAGGTGTGAGCGGGAGTGGGCAAGTGTGTGTGGGAGTGTGCAGGTGTGGTTAGGAGTGAGCAGGTGTGGGTGGGAGTGAGCAGTAGTGGTCAGCTGTGGGTAGGAGTGAACGGGAGAGCTCAGGTGTGAGCAGGAGTGGGCAGGTGTAAGTGAGAGTGGGCAGGTGTGAGCGGGAGTGGGCAGGTATGAGCGGGAGTGGGCAAGTGTGGGTGGGAGTGTGCAGGTGTGAGCGAGAGTGGGCAGGTGTGGGTGGGAGTGTGGAGTGTGCAGCTGTGGTTGGGAGTGGGCAGGTGAGCCGGAGTGGGCAGGTGTGGCCGGGAGTGTGCAGGTGTGAGCGGGAGTGGGCAGGTGTGAGCAGGATTGCGCAGGTGTGGGTGGGAGTGAGCAGGTGTGAGCAGGAGTGGGCAACTTTGGGTGGGAGTGTGCAGGTGTGGTTACGAGTGAGCAGGTGTGGGTGGGAATTAGGAGTGGTCAGTTGTGGGTGGGGGTGAGCAGGAGTGCTCAGGTGTGAGCGGGAATGCGCACGTGTGGGTGGGAGTGAGCAGGTGTGAGCGGGAGTGGGCAGGTGTGCGTGGGTGTGTGTAGGTGGAGTCAGGAGTGAGCAGGTGTGAGTGGGAGTGAGCAGGAGTGGGCAGGTGTATGTGGGGGTGGTTAGGTGTGAGGGAGAGTGAGCAGGTGTGGATGAGAGTGTGCAGGTGTTCGGGAGTGGGCAGGTGTGGGCGGGAGAGAGCAGGAGTGGTCAAGTGTGGGCGGGAGTGAGCAGGTGTGAGCGGGAGTGGGCTGGTGGGAGTGGGAGTGGCCAGGTGTGAGAAGGAGTGCGCAGGTGTGGGTGGGAGTGAGCAGGTGTGAGCAGGAGTGGGCAACTGGGTGGGAGTGAGCAGGTGTGGGTGGGAGTGTGCAGATGTGGTCAGGAGTGGGTAGGTGTGGGCGGGAGTGAGCAGGAGTGGTCAGGTGTGGGCAGGAGTGAGCAGGAGTGGTCATGTGTGAGCGGCAGTGGGCAGGTGTGAGCCCGAGTGAGCAGGTGTGAGTGGCAGTGGGGGGTGTGGGCAGGACTGGGCAGGTGTGAGCGGCAGTGGGCAGGTGTGAGCCCGAGTGAGGTGTGAGTGGCAGTGGGTGGTGTGGGCAGGACTGGGCAGGTGTGAGCGGCAGTGGGCAGGTGTTGGTGTGAGTGTGCAGGTGTGGGCGGGAGTGTGTAGGTGTGGGTGGGAGTGAGCAGGAATGGTCAGGTGGGGGAGAGAGTGAGCAGTAGTGGTCATGTGTGAGCGGCAGTGGGCAGGTGTGAGCAGTAGTGGGCAGGTGTGAGTGGCAGTGGACAGGTGTGGGTGAGAGTGTATGTGTGTTTGGGAGTGGGCAGGAGTGAGCAGGTGTGAGCGGGAGTGAGCAGGTGTGGGTGAGAGTGTACATGTGTGTTTGCCAGTGGGCAGGTGTGGGTGGGAGTGAGCAGTAGTGGTCAGGTGTGAATGGGAGTGAGCAGGTGTGAGCAGGAGTGGGCAGGTGTGGGCGGGAGTGTGCAGGTGTGGGCGGGAGTGGCCAGGTGTTAGCGGGAGTGCACAGGTGTGAGTGGGAGTGGGCAAGTGTGTTTTGCAGTGTGCAGGTGTGGTCAGGAGTGAGCAGGTGTGGGTGGTAGTGAGCAGAAGTGGGCAGGTGTGAGCAGGAGTGTGTAGGTGTGAGGGGAGTGAGCAGGTGTGGGTGATAGTGTGCAGGTGTGTTCGGGAGTGCACAGGTGTGTGTAAGAGTGAGCAGTAGTGGTCAGATGTGGGTGATAGTGTGCAGGTGTGTTCGGGAGTGCACAGGTGGGGGTAGGAGTGAGCAGTAGTGGTCAGGTGTGGGTGGGAGTGAGCCGGTGTCGGGAGTGGGCAGGTGTGGGCAGGAGTGAGCAGTAGTGGTCAGGTGTGAGTGGGAGTGAGCAAGTGTGAGCAGGAGTGGGCAGGTGTGAGTAGGAGTGGCCAGGTGTGTGTGCCAGTGTGCAGGTGTGGTCAGGAGTGAGCAGGTGTTGGCGGGAGTGAGCAGGAGTGGTCAGGTGTGAGCAAGAGTGGGCAGGTGTGGTTGGGAGTAGGCAGCTGCGGGTGGGAGTGCAGGTATCCTTGGAAGTGGCAGGTGTGTGCGGGAGTGAGCAGTAGTGGTCAGGTGTGAGCAGTAGTGGGCAGATGTGGGTGGAAGTGTGCAGGAGTGGGAGGGAGTGGGCAGGTGTGGGAGGGAGTGGGCAGGTGTGGGTGGGAGTGAGCAGGAGTAGTCAGGTGTGAGCAGGAGTGGGCATGTGTGAGCGGGAGTGGGCAGGTGTGCACGGGTGTGTGCAGGTGGGGTCAGGAGTGAGCAGGTGTGAGTGGGAGTGAGCAGGAGTGGGCAGGTGTATGCAGGGGTGGTTAGGTGTAAGGGAGAGTGAGCAGGTGTGGGTGAGAGTGTGCAGGTGTGTTTGGGAGTGCACAGGTGGGGGCAGGAGTGAGCAGTAGTGGTCAGGTGTGGGTGGGAGTGAGCAGGTGTGGTCGGGAGTGGGCAGGTGTGGGAGGGAGTGGGCAGGAGTGGGCAGGTGTGGTCGGGAGGGAGCAGGTGTGTGCGGCAGTGGGCAGGTGTGAGCCAGAGTGGGCAGGTGTGGCCAGGAGTGTGCAGGTGTGAGCGGTAGTGGGCACTTGTGAGCGGGATTGCACAGGTGTGGGTGGGAGTGAGCAGGTGGGAGTGGGAGTGGGCAAGTGTGCGTGGGTGTGTGCAGGTGTGGTCAAGAGTGAGCAGATGGGGGTGGGAGTGAGCAGTAGTGGTCAGGTGTGAGCGTGAGTGAGCAGGTGTGAGCGGGAGTGGGCAGGGGTGAGCAGGAGTGCGCAGGTCTGTGTGGGAGTGAGCAGGTGTGAGCGGGAGTGGGCAAGTGTGCATGGGAGTGTGCAGGTGTGGTCAGGAGTGGGTAGGTGTGGGTGGGAGTGAGCAGGAGTGCTTAGGTGTGTGTGGGAGTGATTAGGAGTGGTCACGTGTGAGCGGCAGTGGGCAGGTGTGAGCTGGAGTGTGCAGGTGTGGGTGGGAATGTGCAGGTGTGAGAAGGAGTGCGCAGGTGTGAGAAGGAGTGCGCAGGTGTGGGTGGGAGTAGGTGTGAGCGGGAGTGGGCAACTGTGGGTGGGAGTGTGCAGGTGTGGTTAGGAGTGAGCAGGTGTGGGTGGGAGTTAGCAGGAGTGGTCAGTTGTGGGTGGGGATGAGCAGGAGTGCTCAGGTGTGAGCAGGAGGGGGCAGGTGTGTGAGAGTGAGCAGGTGTGGGTTGAAGTGTGCAGGTGTGGTCAGGAGTGGTTACATGTGGGTGGGAGTGAGCAGGAGTGAGCAGGTGTAGGCAGGGGTGAGTAGATGTGAGACAGAGTGAGTAGGTGTGGATGAGAGTGTGCAGTTGTTGGGGAGTGGGCAAGTGTGGGAGAGCGTAGGCAGGTGTGTTCTGGAGTGGGCAGGTGTGGGCGGGAGTGAGCAAGAGTGTTCAGGTGTGGGTGGCAGTGGGCAGGTGTGGTTAGGAATATGCAGGTGTGGTCGGGAGTGGGCAAGTGTGCTTGGCAGTGTGCAGGTGTGGTCAGGAGTGAGCAGGTGTGGGTGGTAGTGAGCAGTAGTGGTCAGGTGTGTGTGCCAGTGTGCAGGTGTGGTCAGGAGTGAGCAGGTGTGGGCGGGAGGGAGCAGGAGTGGTCAGGTGTGAGCGCGAGTGGGCAGGTGTGAGCAGGAATGGGCAGGTGTGGTTGGGAGTAGGCAGCTGTGGGTGGGAGTGCAGGTATCCTTGGAAGTGGGCAAGTGTGTGCGGGACTGAGCAGTGGTCAGGTGTGAGCAGTAGTGGTCAGATGTGGGTGGAAGTGTGCAGGAGTGGGAGGGAGTGGGCAGGTGTGGTCAGGTGTGAGCGGGAGTGGGCAGGTGTGAGTGGGAGTGGGCAGGTGTGTGTGCCAGTGTGCAGGTGTGGTCAGGATTGGGCAGGTGGGGGCGGGAGTGAGCAGGAGTGGTCAGGTGTGAGCGCGAGTGGGTAGGTGTGAGCAAGAGTGGGCAGCTTTGGTTGGGAGTAGGCAGGTGTGGGTGGGAGTGCAGGTATCCTCGGGAGTGGGCAGGTGTGGGTGGGAGTGAGCAGTAGTGGTCAGGTGTGACCAGTAGTGGTCAGGTGTGAGCAGTAGTGGGCAGGTGTAGGTGGAAGTGTGCAGGAGTGGGAGGGAATGGGCAGGTGTGCGAGGGAGTGGGCAGGTGTGGGCGGGAGTGAGCTGGAATGGTCAGGTGTGAGCAGGAGTGGGCAGGTGTGGGCGGGAGTGCGCAGGTCTGTGTGGGAGTGTGCAGGTGTGGGTGGGAGTGTGCAGGTGTGAGCGGGAGGGGGCAGCTGTGAGCATGAGTGCGCTGGTGTGGGTGGGAGTGAGCAGGTGTGAGTGGGAGTGGGCAAGTGTGTGTGGAAGTGTGCAGGTGAGGTCAGGAGTGAGCAGGTGTGGGTGGGAGTGAGCAGGTGTGAGCGAGAGTGGGCAGGTGCCAGCGGGAGTGGGCAGGTGTTGGAGTGTGTAGGTGTGGGCGGGAGTGTGCAGGTGTGCTCAGGAGTGTGTAGGTGTGGGCGGAAGTGAGCAGGAGTGGTCATGTGTGAGCGGCAGTGAGCAGGTGTGAGCCTGAGTGGGCAGGTGTGAGCGGGAGTGGGCAGGAGTGGGTGGGAGTGTGCAGGAGTGTGCAGGTGGGGTCGGCAGTGAGTAGGTGTGAGCGGCAGTGGGCAGGTGTGAGTGGGAGTGGGCAGGTGTGAGCGGGAGTGCGCAGGTGTGGGTGGGAGTGAGCAGGTGTGAGCGGGAGTGGGCAAGTGTGCATGGGAGTGTGCAGGTGTGGTCAGGAGTGAGCAGGTGTGGGTGGGAGTGAGAAGTGTGTGGGTGTGGTTGGGAGTGGTTAAGTGTGAGGAGGAGTGAGCAGCTGTGAGTGGGAGTGAGCAGGTGTGAGCGGGAGTGGGCAGGTGTGGGAGGGAGTGGGCAGGAGTGGGTAGGTGTGGTCGGGAGGGAGCAGGTGTGTGCAGCAGTGGGCAGGTGTGAGCCAGAGTGGGCAGGTGTGGCCAGGAGTGTGCAGGTGTGAGCTGAGTGGGCACTTGTGAGCGGGATTGCACAGGTGTGGGTGGGAGTGAGCAGGTGGGAGCGGGAGTGGGCAAGTGTGCGTGGGTGTGTGCAGGTGTGGTCAGGAGTGAGCAGGTGGAGTTGGGAGTGAGCAGTAGTGGTCAGGTGTGAGCGTGAGTGAGCAGGTGTGAGCGGGAGTGGGCAGGGGTGAGCGGGAGTGGGCAGGGGTGAGCGGGAGTGCGCAGGTCTGTGTGGGAGTGAGCAGTTGTGAGCGGGAGTGGGCAAGTGTGCGTGGGAGTGTGCAGGTGTGGTCAGGAGTGAGCAGGGGTGGGTGGGAGTGAGCAGAAGTGGGCAGGTGTGGTTGGGAGTGTGCAGGTGTGGTCAGGAGTGGGTAAGTGTGGGCAGAAGTGAGCAGGAGTAGTCAGGTGTGGGCGGGAGTGGGCAGGAGTGGCCATGTGTGAGCGGCAGTGTGGAGGTGTGAGCCGGAGTTGGCAGGTGTGAGTGGGAGTGGGCAGGTGTGGGCGGGACTGGGCAGGTGTGAGCGGGAGTGGGCAGGTGTGGGTGGGAGTGTGCAGGTGTGAGTGGGAGTGGGCAGGGGTGAGCGGGAGTGCACAGGTGTGGGTGGGAGTGAGCAGATGTGAGCGGGAGTGGGCAAGTGTGCATGGGAGTGTGCAGGTGTGGTCAGGAGTGGGTAGGTGTGGGTGGGAGTGAGCAGGAGTGGTCAGGTGTGTGGGAGTGATTAGGAGTGGTCATGTGCAAGCGGCAGTGGGCAGGTGTGAGCTGGAGTGTGCAGGTGTGGGTGGGAGTGTGCAGGTGTGAGCAGGAGTGTGCAGGTATGAGAGGGAGTGGGCAGATGTGGGTGGAAGTGAGCAGGTGTGGGTGGGAGTGTGCAGGTGTGGTCAGGAGTGGTTACATGTGGATGGCAGTGAGCAGGAGTGGGCAGGTGTAGGCTGGGGTGAGTAGGTGTGAAGGAGAGTGAGTAAGTGTGGATTAGAGTGTGCAGGTGTTTGGGAATGGGCAGGTGTGGGAGAGTGTAGGCAGGTCTGTTCTGGAGTGGGCAGGTGTCAGCAGGAGTGAGCAGGTGTGGGCGGGAGTGAGCAGGTGTGAGTGGGAGTGGGCAGGTGTGAGAGGTAGTGGGCAGGTGTGGGTGGGAGTATGCAGGTGTGGTCAGGAGTGGGTAGGTGTGAGTGGGAGTGAGCAGGAGTGGTCATGTATGAGTGGCAGTGAGCAGGAGTGGTCAGGTGTGTGCGGGAGTGAGCAGGAGTGGTCATGTGTGAGCGGCAGTGGGCAGGTGTGAGCCAGAGTGTGCAGGTGTGGGTGGGAGTGTGCAGGCGTGGTTAGGAGTGAGCAGGTGTGGGTGGGAGTGAGCAGGAGTGCTCAGGTGTGAGTGGGAGTGGTCGTGTGTGAGCGGGAGTGGGCAGGTGTGAGCCAGAGTAGGCAGGTGTGAGTGGGAGTGGGCAGGTGTGGGCAGGACTGGGCCGGTGTGAGTGGGAGTGGGCAGGTGTGGGTGGTAGTGTGCAGGTGTGGTCTGGAGTGGGTAGGTGTGGGTGGGAGTGAGCAGGGGTCAGGTGTGAGCGGGAGTGGGCAGGTGTTTGTGGGAGTGTGCAGGTGTGGTCGGGAGTGGGCAGGTGTGGGCAGGAGGGAACAGGAGTTGTTAGGTGTGAGCGGGAGTGGGCAGGTGTGAGCGGGGGTGAGCAGGTGTGAGCGGCAGTGGGCAGATGTGAGCAGTAGTGGTCAGGTGTGAGCAGTAGTGAGCAGATGTGGGTGGAAGTGTGCAGGTGTGAGCGAGAGTGTGCAGGTGTGGGTGGGGGTGTGCAGGTGTGAGCAAGAGTGGGCAGGTGCCAGCGGGAGTGGGCAGGTGTGGGTGGGAGTGAGCAGGAGTGGTCAGGTGTGGGCGGGAGTGGGCAGGTGTGGTCGGGAGTGGGCAGGTGTGAGCGGTAGTGAGCAGGAGTGGTCAGGTATGAGCGGGAGTGGGTGAGAGTGAGCAGGAGTGGTTAGGTGTGAGCGGGCGTGGGTAGGTGTTGGTGGGAGTGTGCAGATGTGAGCGGGAGTGGGCAGGTGTCGGTGGGAGTGTGCAGGTGTGGTCAGGAGTGGGCAGGTGTGGGCGGGAGTGAGCAGGAGTGGTCAGTTGAGGGTGGGAGTGAGGAATGGTTAGGTGTGAGCAGGAGTGTGCAGGTGTGAGCGGGAGTGTGCAGGTGTGGGTAGGGGTGTGCAGGTGTGGTCAGGAGTTGGCAGGTTTGGGCGGGAGTGAGCCAGAGTGGTCAGGTGTGGGCGGTAGTGGCCAGGTGTGGGTGGGAGTGTGCAGGTGTGTTCAGGAGTAGGCAGGTGTGGGCGGGAGTGAGCAGGAGTGGTCAGGTGTGAGCGGGAATGGGTAGGTGTGATCAGGTGTGGGCAGGTGTGAGTCTGCAGCCGCTGTGATGTGATGTAACGGTGCCATCTGACTTCCCGCGTCCTCCACATGAGGCATCCATAGGGTGCGGATGTCTCTGGGCAGGCCATGCCAAGTCTGCCCTGGGTTTATGTCCACCCTGTGGCCATGTCCTTGCCAGATGCTATGGGAGAGGCATCCTGGGCTTGTCTGAGCCTACCAAGTCTGCGTGGTCTGGGTGACCTGTGGGCTGCATGCCTGTGTCCCCGGAGAATTCCTCTGTTAAAGCCCTGACCCCACTGTGATGGCTTTAGGTTCAGGCCTAGGGAGGTGGGTGGGTTTAAATGAGGTGATGGGGTGGGGCCCCCGTGGTGGGATTAGTGCTCTCAGAAGAAGCGCAGAAGAGACCAAAGCTGCTCCACACCCGTGAGGACACAGCAAGAACACGGCTGCAGACAAGCCAGCAAGGGTCCTCTCTAGAACCCGACCCTGTGGGACTTTGACCCTGGACTCCTGGCCTCCAGAACCATGAGAAGTAAGCGTCTGTTTGAGCCACGAGCCTGAATTCTTATATTATGGGAGCCCGGGCCATGGGGGTGGGAATAGCTGAGTTTCGTACAAGCATCCTGGTTCTCCAGCTTAAACCCAGCGTGGGGGAATGGAATGGTGGGGGACATTGTGCTGACCTTTGCCCACCTTGCCCTTGAGTTTCTCAGGCCTCCCGCACTCTGCATCCCCCCACCCCTGGAGCTGGGGTCCTGCCTCTGCCCCCGTGTGGGCCCTGGCTGTCACCTGTGGCACCCGCCCTGCCCCTGCCCACATGTCCGACCCCCGCGAGCCCGTCAGTCATAGCCGGGCAGGTCTGACCCTCCTCGGAAGTTGCTGGGGCCCCGAGCCCAGTGACACCTTCTCCTGCATGGGTCCCCCTGGAGGGGTGGGTGGTCACTGGCCTTGTGTGAGGTCCGAGGGTTTCTCTCTTAGACATGGGCTTCTTGGGTTTCCTGTTTTTTTTATTGTATTATATGAATTTTAAAACAACCACATTTGGTTCATTTGATAATATTTTTAAACCAGAGTCTGTCGATCACATTTAGCTTGGGTTGCACTGGGGCTTTGCCAGTAAAGTGCGAGAGCACGGAACTGTTCATTCGTGGCGGGAATGATGTATGGGGTGTGTCGGAAGAAACCGCCCGCTTTGCCCATGATAGTATGGGAACAGTGGCCGGACAATTTTATATAGTGTCTGCAGGCGCCTACCGGTCTTCCTGGGTTATCACAAACAGACGAGTAGGTCTTACCTGCAGGTCCAGATCTTTGACAAGCATCATTCCATCATTTATGCGATGACGTATCATTTATCTAGTGATTTAGTTTAATAACATCGCATCACTGATTTACCAGAAATGCAGGCACCTAACTACTTCTTTCTGAGTGATAACTTTCTTATCTCTAGAGGGGAGTGAAATTAAATTAGCATCAGGAAAGTGAGTGTTGGTGGGAGAAGTCACCGAGGCATTTTTAAGTCCTTTGTGACTCATTTGGAAGAGACCAGCTGTCAGGTGTACAGCAATGACGGTTCCAGCAAAGATTTCTGAGCCGTGGGACGGAGCGTCTTCCCCGAGCCTCATCCCACAGTCCCCTTGGTGCCGGTGGCTTCTGTGGTGAGGGTCCCTTGGCTCTCGGTGCCTTGGTGGACCCAGAGGACCTTAGTCCTTCTTCGTGCGTTGCTAAGTGTGCGTCAGATCTGCTGGGATCTTTAATGCCCACCTGGCACATTGCCCAGACTCAGGTGGACCCACAGGCTGTGGTCCCCCAGGCCTGGCACGTGGGGGGCACTCAGGGATGGCTTACAGGAGCTGATGTGCAGGAGGGGCTCCACAAGCTGGAATGTCAGCCCAGGTCTAGAAAGGATTATGTTAAATAGGGTTTAAAAAACGATGCTGTGCGTATGCAACTGGGAAAGACGGTGCCGGGGCCGCTGGTGGAGAGAGAAGGGCTGCTTTGATTAAAAATGGGTCTTGAGTCAAAAGTTCAAGGTGATCTTTGCAGAAAAGCAGGTCCGGCCTCTGCTGCAGCAGAAGGTTTCTGGAGTTAGCTGCCTTGTTATGCTCTGTCTCGGAGGCCGCTGTCCTCTGAGAAGGAGGACCCACAACACAGGAGCCGCCCCACCCCAAGTGGAGGGACCAGATGTGGAGGAAGATGGAGGAGGATGGGGAAGGGGCGGAGATCACAGGCTCTCCGTCAGCCACAGGCGCAGCCTCGTCTAGGCCCCTGTGGGGCGTGGGCTGCCCCAGGTGGCCCTGTACGAGTCCCAGCAGCCTTGGACCTGAGCGTCCCCCGGCAGCCCCGCCCCTCCGGGCTGTGTGGGTGCAGCCTCTCCCGTCGGCCTTGGAGACAGACCCCAACCCTTGTCTTTCACCCTCACCCTCGGAGTGGGGACAGCAGGTGACCTTTCAGAGAAGCACTTTCTGTAAACACACACGTGCAAAAGTGATGAATCAGGATGAATGTGGACCGTGGAGGGAACCTGTGAAGTGGCAGAGGCTGGATTAGATCCTCTGAGGGGCAACTCGTGTGTCTGGAAGGGGGTCACCAGAAAGCATGAGGAATCCCTTCCCTCCCTTCCAGCGCGGACAAGCAGAGGCTGCCTGTGAACCGGCTGATGTTGACTGGGGTCACGTGCAGGTCCTGAGCCCATTGGGAAGGTCCCGGGGTTTTTAGCATCGGTCTCACGGTGGTTAGTGTCACAGCACTTCTGCACACGGCAAGGAGGAGACTTTCCATGGGGGAAACCATGGCCCAGCAGCTGCAATACTTTGGCCAGACGCAGAGGCAGGACATGAACTTGGCCTGGATGAGTCCACAGCCCCCGGCGTCCTCTCTGTCCCTTGCAGGGCCCCAGCGCTGCACCCACTGGGCTTGGAGGAGACCCCAGACTCCTGGGCCTCCTGCGAGGGCTGAAGCTGCCCGCCAAACACAGTGCAGGCTGGCGCAGTGCAGACTGGCGTTGGCTGTGGGGAAGGATGCTTTTGTACGCGAAGTGGCGGGAGCTCGACACGTGGTTCTGAGTAGCCCTTTATCCTATGGAGGGCGGACGGTCCGGAAGCTCTTCATCCACCAAGCAGGAGCCCCTTGTTGGCTCCCAGTTCCGAGGTGACAGCCTCTCAGAGAGGCCCTGGTGTCCCGTGGGAGGCTGCCGCTCCTCCTCGGTGTGCCGGCCTGGGGGCAGCACTGTGCCCGGGACTGGGTGGGCTAAGGAGGGCTGGCTCTGTGGCCTCTGGAAACGCCAGCCAGTGATGGGGAAGGAGCAGGATGGCCACACCCCGCAGCTCTGACACCTCGGAAACAGCACCACCAGCCGCCAGGATTTGTGGGGTAGCCCAGGGCAAATGGGGAGCCAGGATTAGTGGGGTAGCCCAGGGCAAATGGGGAGCCAGGATTAGTGGGGCACCCCAGGGCAAATGGGGAGCCAGGATTTGTGGGGCACCCCAGGGCAAATGGGGAGCCAGGATTTGTGGGGCACCCCAGGGCAAATGGGGAGCCAGGATTTGTGGGGTACCCCAGGGCGAATGGGGAGCCAGGATTAGTGGGGTACCCCAGGGCGAATGGGGAGCCAGGATTAGTGGGGTACCCCAGGGCGAATGGGGGAGCCAGGATTAGTGGGGTACCCCAGGGCAAATGGGGAGCCAGGATTGGTGGGGTACCCCAGGGTAAATGGGGGAGCCAGGATTAGTGGGGTACCCCAGGGCAAATGGGGAGCCAGGATTAGTGGGGTACCCCAGGGCAAATGGGGGAGCCAGGATTAGTGGGGTACCCCAGGGCAAATGGGGGGCCAGGATTAGTGGGGTCCCCCAGAGCAAATCAGGGACTTCTGCTTCACTGGCTCTTTCAGGATGCGTTTGGCTGCGAGAAATAAGAGGCCCAGCTGGCTTTAATTGTAAGGAAATGAATTTTGCCTAAGGACAGTCCAGGGACAGAGACCCCGGGGAGGGCAGCCTCCCTCTGTGTCCTGGTACCTGATCCTCTTTCCACAGCCACAGCTGGCCAGGCCCGACCTGTGCGCTCACCCACAGGCAGCCATCCCATAGGCTGGTCCCTGAGCCAGCCCCTCCCCGCCCCCCCGCCCCCACCCCCCCCACAGATGCACACCTGGAGGAAGCAGAGAAAGCAAAGGTGCGGAGATGTAGAGAGGGAGGAGAGGGCTGGTTAAAAAAAGAAGGAGCAGCACCGTTAATGGAAACATGTTTATTTCCGAATTTAAGGCGATCTTTAAACACTCAGCGTGTATGTACTTTGGAATGGTTTTGCCAGGCTGCTCTGTCTTTCAGCCAATAAGGATGTTCACGTAGCTGTGTAATGAGTTGTTACAGCAAGTTTTTCCTTTTGTTATTCAAACATAGTCACATTTTTAAACCCCATTATTAATAGGGCATAAATGTTGTCCTAGCTCTGATCAGCTCTTCTCCCTTTGTTTAATTTTAAAAATTAATTTTCTGGAACTGAGTTAGCTGCCTTGCATGTGGTTTGCACATGCATTTACCAGTGATCCAGCTTGGGTCTCCAGAGCCTTCACCTGTGACGTAGCACGTGTGCCCCAGCATCAGGCTGCCTTTGGTCTTTGCGGGAGAAGCTCGCCGAGCCCTGGTACAGCCGTGTCCCCCAGCCGGTGCCGGCGTGGAGATGGTGCTGCCTCCTGCGTGGTCCAGCCTGGGCTAGGCGTCCACAGCATCCATCCTCGGGCCTCGGTGACTTCTGATGGCTGCGTCCACCTGGAGGCCTGACTGCACACTTTCACGGGCCCTCTTCTTAGCGCCTGCAAGATGTGCACAGGTCACTTCTCTGAAGCCTTCGGGGCTCAGAGCTCATGAGAACCTGTGCCTCACTGACACTTAACCCCAGTGCTGGGGGCCCTTAAGGGGCACCACGTGGGGTGAACCGTGGCTGACCCGCCTGCACTTGGACTCTCAGGGCAGTTGTAGAGCCGTGTCAGGACAGGAGCCTGGAGAGCGGTACCTGGCCTCCCGGGGGGACAGAGGAGAAGCCACCATCCAGTGAAGGTCACTGTGGCTTTGCCTGGGCACATGCCAGCTCATCCCTGCCGTCCTTGTGGAAGGTAAACCCTCTGTACTCAGCGTCCCCCAGGCTGGCATCCTTTCCTTCCCTCCGCTGCCTGTGTTCTCATGAGTGGCGGGCGGACAGCTGCCACCACCCCAGGCTCCCCGCTGTCCCCACTGGAGTCCTGCCCTCCCCCGTCCCTCCTCCTCTCCAGTCTGGTGGGGGGACACGCTTCCTCTCTGCCTCTTTCCTTTGTCCACCCACAGCCCATCAGTCGTGGGGCCTCCCTGGAAACGTTCCTACAGAAGGAATGTAAACCACCTTTCTTGGTTTTTAAAGTGAGAGTGCAGGTATCCCCCCTTTCCAAAAGTTTACACCACCCCACTTGTATAAAAGACCTACATTAGTGTTCGCCAACTAAAAGAGATCCAGAGGATTTTGCCTTTACGAAAGAAGGTGAAGAGTGAAAATAACATCAGCCTGTGTCTTGTAGCCGCTCTTACGGAGGCTGTGCACCCCGGGCAGGTAGGGGGCACCTCCAAGCTCCTTTCCTGGGGACCACACTCAGCACCTCAGCATCAGGCGGCCTTAGCTCTGACCTGTGTCTGTGAGCATCTGCGCTTTATCTCCATTTATTTTGTGCACCTGTTAGCAAGCCGTGTCCTAAGGTGATTGCTTCTTCGCTTTACATCTTCTGGCTCAGGAAAGGTCTGGTCGGAACACTGCTTTCAGGTCGCAGGGAACCTGCTCTCTGCAGAGGGGACGCTGAGTTACCATCTGTTTCTCTGGCAAACGTCATTCAACCAAGATAGACCTGTGATATTCCTTGGCCGTGTCCCTGGGGGGCACTGCCAGGGAGCCCTGCCTCTCCCTTGCCTCTGAGGCCCCAGAATCCCAGCTCCACCCCATGCTTCTCGGGAAGCCTCGGTCTCCTTCTCCGTCGGGGAGGCGGGCGGTACTGATGACCTTCTCATGGAGCAGTGGTGATGGGTCCCATCCAGACACTGGAGGTGTAGGCCCAGGACCTGAGCCTCAAGCCCTTCATCTCCCTGAGACGCCTTTGCAGCACCGTGGACGAACAGGACCCCGTCTCATAAACTGAAACAACCGCCTGCGTAACATGCGAGGAGACACGTGGACTCAACCAGACCAAACCCGCGAGACCCACGAAGCACGTATGTCCCGTGGCTGCCCATCCTCTCCGCCGGGGTTGCTGCCCTCACGGAGGGCCTGTGCCCCAGGCGGTGCTGCGTGGGCAGGCTCTGAGGGGGGCCCCCTCGGGGGTCACAGTGTCGCCGACACCTGATTCCACGGTGGGTTCGCTTGGCCTTGGAGATGGAACCAGAGACCCTCTGAGGAGCCCGAGCGCGGCCCAGCTCCGTGGCCACCGTGGCCGTGTCCTTGAGCATCAGCCTAGGTCTGAATGGCATGTGCCGGGTCCCTTCCGGTCAGCTAGGCTCCCTCCTGGTTCTTCTGCCTCTGAGCGGTGGCCGGCCTTCCCTGCTTCCCGCCTCGTTGCCCAGCTGACAGCTCTGCGCCTGCGCTTCTCACCCTGCACTTTCTAGAATCCCGGTCACCTGAGTTGTCGTGAGAAGAAACATGCAGGAAGTTAGGGGACTTTTGCATCCCTTGTCACCTCCTTGGAAATTCACATTTCATATTGGGTTTTGGAGGATTCGAGGAATGCTACAGGGAAGAAAAACTATGTCATAGGCCACCTCGAGTCAGCCTAGAGCTTATCAGATGTTTATGATCACAGAGCCACTTTGAACATGGCAAGCGTCCCACGGAACCCACTTTGGGGAAGGATGCTGAATCGTCCTAGATCATTTTTAAATGGTGAAGACCATCCCCTCAGATTTCTCTGGGAATACTGCTGAAACTGAGGTGTTTAAGAGCCCTCTGCGAATTGCAAAGCTCCAAGGAAACTGTCTTCCTACGTCTGTTTTATCCGAACAAGGGATGCAGTCCAGGTAGGTAGCTGTGACCTGCAGGCTGCATGTTTAGCTAAAAATGAAACAGGAGATTCTGTCAGGAACCTGCTGTGAAATCCCAGCCACTAGTGTTTCTCTGGACTGTTCATATCTTTTTAAATATAAATTCTTTAAACTTGGGATCCTTTATGATAGCATTGAGTATCTCTTGGTATCTATAGCTGTCAGGAGTACTGGAAAAGTGGGCACTTATATTATCTATATATTTCACGGGAAGAATCCCCATACTTTTGCCAAAAATCTAAGTGTGTGTCTTGACCAGCGTGGGCGTCTGTGATCAGGTCCTGCTGCAGAATCAGGGGCCGGGGCAGAGCAAACAGCCATCGAGGTCTGTGCGCAGTCTCAGAAAGGACTGCCTAGTTTGCTGGATCAAGAAAAATGAGTTCCCTTGGCAAACGAATCTGCTGTTGCTTTGACTTGAAATGTCTTTAGGAAAAGGTAAAGAACCGGAAAATGGACTTTTGGCCCGATTACCCTCCCTGACGGTTCTGACATAAATGCACATGATTAAACACCCTCATTTCCGACGGACCACAGTTCATCCCGTGCGGAAGGTGTCATGTGTGTAGAGCGTGGACACCTGTGCTTTAGGAAAAGCCTGTGGACGGTCACAGAGGGACTTTGCTTCCATTCTGTGGTCTCTAAATATGTCATTTTTTTTCAGTTTAAGATAAAGTGTTTCATGAAATCACAAGGTTGAAAAGCATCTGTCAGACCTTTGGGTCTTGGTTGAAGGGGTTCCATGCTTTGGTGAAATCCCCGCCACCTGCTGGGTCCAAGCTGAGTCCGTGCCTTTCCAGGATCACGAAGGACGCTAACTAGAACCTTCCACACATGTGTCCCCGCAGCCGGCTGTGGCCTTTCTGTGTCTCTGCACTGCTCCCGGCTGGCCTGCCTGTGCCCTGGCCCGACGGGGCAGCCCCGTTGTACCCCTTCCTGTGTGGCCCGGTGCCTGCATGGAGTCTGGTCTTCTCTTTCTCTCCATAGCTTTTCTATCTATCTTTTCTTGGGCTCTCACCTCGCTGTCTTAGCAAGCATGATGGAAAAGCAATTTGAGTAATAAAAAATGTTTAAAGAAAAATTGGAAGAAACACTGGAGGAAACCAAGTGAAGGCGTTTTGAGTGTCTTAGAGAGAGAGAATTCAGTTAACATTGACCCATACCCCCTCCTTTCACTGCTGTGCAGCCAAGTCTTGGCATTTCTAGGAAAAGAGAACACAGATGTGACCCCGTTTAGAAAGGTTCTGAGTGAACAACCTCTGCTGGTAAACTTATTTTAGAACCCAATGCTAATGACGAGCACAGTTTATTTTTTCCTCACCCCAGAATAGCTTCCTCGTTGTAATCCCACAGCAGAGATGCTCGTGAATCAAAGCAACAGTATTTCTTGCTGCCCTCTTTCTGGAATCCTGGATTCTTGGGGTTCATTTGTATCAGGAAACCCTGCACAGACACAGATGGAAGTGTCACGTGCAGCAGCTCCACGGGAAGGGCAGGGGGTGACAGCCGCCCCGCGGTGGGGATGTCACCCCCTCGAGGCGGCGGCAGTGCTGTTGTGATGGGACCTTGGGTGTTAGGGCCACTGGCTTCATGCAGACCACGGTCAGTGACAGGGGCAGAGACAGCGCCATCTCCATTCCAGTCCCTGCCTCTCTCTTTTTTTTTTTTCATATTCTTTTCCATTAGGGTTTATCACAGGATATTGAATATAGTTCCCTGTGCTCTACAGTAGGACCTTCTTGTTTATCCATTCTATATATAAAAGCTTACATCAAAGCAGATATAACTATATAAATGTTTTTATTTGTTGAATATCCTGCAAGTGTTTTCTGTGTCTCTTCTCCATGGTCTTCGCAAAGAGCATTCGTAATTGCTGAAAACACTATTAACGAGTGTGTGTTTGGGCCACACTGGGACCCTTGGCCGTGGCTGGCTCTTTGCGTGGGTTCCAGTTGGCCGTGCTGTAGGTGTCGCTTCCCGGAGCCATGGTGAGGTAGGTTTTGTCACGTTTCCAGTGCTCTCCTGGAAGCCAGGTTTCTAGCCAGAGCCCGTGCGTGCCGCTATGTGTGTGCGAAGGCCTCTCTGTTCTGATCACCACGTTCAGGGGCGCGCGAGTTTCAGAACTTCTGAGCGCTGATCCCTCACCGGCGGCCTCTCACATGCTCTCTGTGAGAGTGGCCTGGGGGTCCCCGTGGCGGCACACGCTGGCTTTGGAAACCTGCTGTCCCCCAGCTGGGGTGGCCCTCCCTACGCAGGTGGGCAGCTGCGGGCTGCAGGGACCGCCGGGGCCGGGGTTGTGGTAGGGGCAAGAAGGAACCGCCTCTCCTCTCCTGTCCTGTCCTGTTCTGTCCCAGTGGTTGGACACGCTGCGTCTCGGGCCTTCAGACCCGACGGCAGCCTTAGCACGTCTCTGGCTGTTCCGCGGCTCTTTCCAGGAGGATAGCAGTGTGTGGCCTTGCAGCGCCCGCAGAACCGAGGAGGAGGAGCTTCTGGTCCATGTGATGTGAGGAAGGTTCCCTGTGCTGGTCCCTGTGCAGTGCTGTGGGGATGGATCACCGCGTGGACCTGGGTGTGGAGAGCGCGGCCAGGTGTTCCCGTCCTGACTCAGGCCCCTGGGCTCGGGTGTACCCCGCTTCCTCAGCTCTGCAGCACAGCCCCCCTTACCTCCCCCACGTGGTCTCCAGTCTGGGAGGATGGCCCCAGGAGGGAGCATCTGAGTGATAATGACTGGCAGGGCCCCGAGAACCCGCCTCCAAACCCCACACCTGGAGGCTGCCTGCCGCCCGCCCTGTACCCGGCACGGGGCCAGCAAAGAAATCAAGCCTCCGCTGCCCTTGTCCATCTCACGGGCCCGCTCCCCGGTGTGATTTGAGCGGCTTCCACATGTGGGCACTGCCCTCGGGGGCCCAGGAACTGGGGGGAGAGACAAGTGCTGGCCAGTCCGCAGGGGCATGGAATCGCCGGCAGGTCAGACGTGGGACATTCCTGCGGCGGGAAAGGCACCAGCCAGCCAACCAGCAGGGACTGGAGGAGGAGCCTTTAGTTGGGTTGGAAGCAGAGAGTGTTCCAGAAGAGGGAGGGAAGCCCGTCGGGAAGGACACGGGGTGGAGTGGGGACCCCGGGGTCAGGGCCTGGAGGTCTGGTGAGGACCTGTCTCTCTGCAAAGCTAACTGTGCCAAGCGTCGCTACAGGAAGGCAAGGCACGTTTGCTCTCTTTATTTTTTTTATTGAAGTACAGTTGATTTAGAATTTTGTGTTCGTTACTGGTGTACAGCAAAGTGATTCAGCTATATACATATATACATTCTTTTTCATATTCTTTTCCATTAGGGTTTATCATAGGATATTGAATAGAGTTCCCTGTGCTGTACAGTAGGACCTTGTTGTTATCCATGCTGTATGTAATCGTTTGCATCTGCTAATCCCAAACTCCCAATCCATCCCTCCCTCAACCACCACCCCCCCCACCCCCCGCGCCCTGGCGTCCTTAAAAAGTCTACAGGTTGCATTTTTATGGGCTGGACAGGCAGGCATGGGGACAGCCAGGTAGGATGCGAGCACAGCAGGAGCTGAGATGGGTGGGGTGTGGGTGCTGGATGGATTTGAGCAGATCAGCAGCGCTTGGTGATTTCTTGCCCTCCTGTAGCTTCTGTGTCCCTATGATAACTTGAAGCTCTGCGTCCCTCCTTTAAAAATATGTTCAACCCTGTCCTCGGGTCTTAGTGCCTGAATTCCATTCTCTACTCAGAGGAGGCAGGGCCGCCTACGAGGTGCTTGAAGCGTGGAGGGGGCCTGTCACCAGGACCCAGGAGCCGCTCAAAGAGCAAAAGCAAGGGAGTAACTCAGGGTCGTGGAGAGACTGGCAGGGGTCACCTTACCAGTCAAGGGTCCCCAGATGACATCACCAGCATGGGCATCCCGAGAAGGACACGACCCACTTCTGTGGCGCCAGCAAGACCGAGGGCCTTCCGCCAAATGTCAGGACTCCTCAAAGGTGTTGAGGTCATAGAAGACCCCAGAAAACAAAACCACAGGGACAACCAAATCTGAGGACCTGTCCAGCTGACGGAGACCAAGGAGACCCAGCAGCTGAGGGCGGCCTGTGGGCCCAGCTGGGATCCTGAATCAGCTAATGGTAGGGTATGGATGTCATTTCCTGATTTCCATCCTTGAACTGTGTTCCCCTAATAGTGGCAAACGGCTTCTATAGACACTGAACTTGTTACCGTAGGTGGACTGTTTCTGTCAGAGACCAGAACAGCTACATACCTGCTGTGACCAAGGCCCTGGTGGCATCCTGGGGACCCGCTGCCCAGCGGGCCAGGTCTCAGGTACCTAAAAGAGGTCTACAGAACTAGCCAGCTGTGTGCTCTTGTTTTCTCTGTCATAGATAGTAGTCCACTTTCATAGGTGGAGCGTTGGTTTTAATTTAGTTTTATATTGTCTTAGCCACCAAATCAGCCAGAACCCCGATTTGCAACTAGGAGTGCACGTAAGATTCACAAAATTTGAAATCCAAACTCCTGCCTAAGAATTCCAGAGGAGGCAGGGGCCCTCTAAGGGGTGACTCACTCAGAGCCGTGAGGTAAAGCAGTCAGAGCAAGGGCAGCCTCAGAGGGCCTGGGGTCTCGGCAGCGAGGGGCCGTCCGTGGGTCCCAGGCTGCTGAGAGGTTGAGTTTTATGTGAACCTAGAAGAGGCCCTCTGGATTTGGTCTCTGGGTGTGACTGGTTTCCTCCTGCAAAAGGGTGGTTTTGACCTTATAAAGCTGCTGTCGTGAAACCCACGTGGTTCTGGTTTAAGAGCGGAGACTTCTATGCTCTGGAGCAGGTACCCAGAGAGAGACCCCAACACCTACAAGCATCAGAGTATCATAAACAAGGCAGCATGATTTAATTCATTGTGCTGCAAGTTATCAACTATTTGGAGGAAGAGCTGACTTAGGGTCTTACACTTTATTGCATGTTGTTATGGATTGAATTGTACCCCCTTCCCCAATTCAGATGTTGAAGTCCCGAAGCCCCCAGGACCTCAGACTGTGACTCTGTTAGGAAATGGAGTAGTTGCAGGTGTCATTTGTTAAGTTTAGATGCAGTCATGCTGGAGTAGGTGGGCCAACCTGGTGTTATAAGGACTGGTGTCCTTATAAAGAGGGGACATTTGGACCCACACAGGGAGAAAGCCCTGAAGGTGTGGGCAGCGATCGGGGTGATGCTTATACGCCAGAGACAGCCAGCAGACCCCCAGGAGCTGGGAGAGAGGCGTAGAATGGAGTCCCCCTCACAGCTCTCAAAAGGGACCAGGCTTGGGATCACGGACACCTTGTCTCTGACGTCCGGTGTCCAGAACTGGACACGTCCACAACCGCGGGACATTACACTTCTGTTGGTTAAGCCACCCCGTTTGTGTACGCGTAGACTGAAATGAATTCTAGGTGGCGTAAACTGTTAACAAAAATTCAACTGCCGGTGGCAGCTCCCTGTGCTTGAGGCCCAGGATTGGACTTCGGGTCTTTATTCTGGTTCATCCCAGAGCCCTCCGCCTCCATGGGAGACAAGGCCTGCCCTGAAGTGAGCACTGGAGGCTGGCTTCCCTCCCCCACAGGTCTTCACGCAGGTGCGGTCCCTCCCCCTCATCCCCATCCTTCCGGAGGAGCTGGTCCGTTCAGGCAGACCAGACAGTTGGCAAAGTGTGGGCACTGAAAGCGGAAATAAGAGTAGGGATTGCAGTAGCCATGACTTGTTACCACATCATCTGTGCTCAACCAGGGACCAAACAAACAAAAAGTAAATAGTTTTACATTATAAAAGTAATAAATGAAAAAAAAGTAATACATGCTCGTAGTAAAAGCAAAAAGTGAAACTTAAATAGGACAACGAGGTTTATGGTAAAAAGTAAGGTTCCCTTTCTCTCAGCTCCCAACGCTTGTCTCATTGTGCAGACGTGAGCGGTGTGGACGGACGTTGTCTAGCTTGTCCAGAATTTACCTGCGTTATCGCATTTTCCCCAAAAGCTTCATGGTGCTGCATCCCATGGGGACCATAGTTGGTTTAACCAAATCCTCTTTTGACACACACTGTTATTGTTTGCAGTTCTTTCTTATTGTAAACAAAGCTGAAATGGACGTTCTTGTACATAGGTCTCTGGTCACTTAATGGTGGAGAGCTGGGTGCATAGATAGATACATAGATGATAGATAGATAGATAGATAGGTGGATGATAGACAAGTGATAGGTAGATAGAGACAGACTAGATAGATACATAGATAGATAAATGATAGGTAGAGAGAGACAGACTAGATAGATAGATAATAGATAGATGATAGATAGATAGATAGGTGATAGGTAGATAGAGACAGACTAGATAGATGGATAAATAGATAGGTGATAGGTAGATAGAGACAGATTAGATAGATAGATAGATAGATAATAGATGATAGATAAGCGATAGGTAGATAGAGACAGACTAGATAGATAGATAATAGATAGATGATAGATAGATAGATAGGTGATAGGTAGATAGAGTGAGACAGACTAGATAGATAGATAGATAGGTGATAGGTAGATAGAGACAGACTAGATAGATGGATAGATAGATAGGTTATAGGTAGATAGAGACAGATTAGATAGATAGATAGATAGATAGATAGATAGATAGATAGATAGATAGATAGATAGATAGATAGATTCTCAGCATTGTAATTGCTGGTTAAAGGCTTTGTGTGTTTATGGCTATGTATGTGTGTGTGTATGAAGTTCATTTTTATAACTGTCATCAAAGGGCCGTGTACCCCATATAGTACAGTGTAGAGGCACTGGAGCCTGGCTGACCCCCCGTTTGGGGAGCAGAGTAACCCGGGATGGGTGTCTTGTGCCTCGTTCCCCTGGCCCCCGGGTGGCAGCAAAGTCACTCCCCCAGTGATGAAGCAGACTCATTTTCATTGGCTGTATCTGCAGCTTCTAGAAACTCTGTAAGGTATTTACTGAGCCCATCTGGGAGCAAAGGGTCAGACCCGAAGGGAGGTTTGCAGAGGGCATTTGCTCACGAGTCGCCCTGGAAACCTCTGAGTTGGAGACTCCAGCGGCCGGAAGGCGGGGTAAGGTGCGCGCTGTCACATTCAGGTACTTACTCTTTTTGATGTTGGACTTTCTGAGCTCGCATTTAGTAGAACCTTGTGCTTTCCTAGTTTTTGAGGAATTGTGCCTGACTGTGATGTTTGGCCTACATTTTTCCCCTCCGGATCCGTGGTCTAATGTGAGCAGAACTGAGAAGCCCTGCTTATCCGACAGACAGACATACAGACGGCGCTGCAGGCTCGGGGTCCGGCTGTCTCCCTCAGCAAGGGGTTTCGCTTCCGTTGCTGGATTTTAGTTCTGAAAATGCACCAGATGGAGATGCTCACTGATACCAGTGAACGTGTTCTGCTTTTTATGAGAATTCTCAATAATTACCGTCACCAACTCTTGATCGTGATCAGTATTTTTGTAATTATAGTGAATGTCTCACCATAATGGTAGATAAGCTTACTTGCCCAAAACGAAGGTGTTATGGGTAGTACAAAGGTTATTAGTATAAACTGCATTCCTAGCAGATGTATCTTGGAGGATTGGGATTTTGAGAGTGAAAGACTCTATCTACAGATACCTGTTCTTGACTCTTGTAATTGAATAGAAAGGTAACCCTATGTGGCAGCCCCGTCTGAGATTTGTACGATGGCACTCACTGTCTGTGTTGTCCGGACCCAAAGGAAGTTCTGGAGGTTGTTGTCCTTTTGTAATCTAGCCACTCAGGACTATCTCAGCTCCTCGAATTTCACTTTTTTCTAAACTTCCAGTAAATCTGCCAGTCTTCCCAGGTTTCCTGTGTTCTTTGCATCCAGCTCTGTGCGCCCCCCCCCACCACCGCCCCTCCCAACAGCATCAGCACAATGGTGGGGCTTTAGCAGGTGGGGCACCTGTGTTGGCTGGGTGGGCACTGGCATGTCCTGCCCTTGCGGATGGGGTGCTGATGCTTTGGGGCACAGCTGGAGGCCCCTCTGCCCCCAAAGAACCGTAAGACCTTCCCTGCCCCTGTCTCTCAAGCCAGACATTCGCTGAAACTGGATGCCGGTAAATACATCACGCAGTTTGAGATAAAGATAGAACATTGGCCTCAGGGCAGACCCATGATACTCGATGAGGTTCAGATGGTCTGGGGGAAGTGCTTTGACGGGTGGCCTGTCCTGCCATTACACGACAGAGGGGCAGGCAGTGGCGGGGGCGTGCCGTGTCACTGCCCTGTCTGGTGGTCCCGTCATGCAGCCACCTCGCAGAGCACAGGCATGCCCGTGGGCCCTCCCCGGGCAGGGGCAGCTGCACACCTGTGTGGGCCTGACCTCCCAAAGCGCCGTCTTTGCATTTCGGACATTTTACTGACCCCAGCCGTGATTGAACTGCCTGGTGCCTGCGGATTTGGGATCTTAACAGTCCTGCACAGTGAAGACAGAGGCTTAGTGGAGAAGGAGGAGGGGCCTCCTGATGAAGAGAGCAACCAAGCAAGAGTCCCCTCATGTCATCTTTGTGACCTCGCCTCTGTGGGTGATAGGACAACCGGTGAGATGCTGAGTGACAGAGGGGAACCCACATGTCATTATTTTCACACAATGTGTTCTTTAAACTTTTACGTTGAAATAACTTCAGACCTATAAAGCAGTTGCAGTAATAATACAAAGACCTGTCATAGATCCTTTATGCGGATTCCCTAGTGGCTAACATGCTGTCCCATTTTAAATCGTTTTCCCTGGTCCTATATGCATGTATGTAGACACATCTGTATGCACATGTGTATAACTAGTGTGTTACAGGGAGCGTAGCACACAGCAGTTTCCAAAATCAGGGTATGCAGGGATCCAGACCTTATTCACGGTTCATTAGTTGTCCTGCTAATGTGTTTTATGGCTTCTTTTTTTCTGGTTCATGAACCAACAAAGGACCACCCTCTGCACTGGTTTTAACGTCTCTAATTCCCTTTCGCCTGGGGGCACTTCCTGGCCGCTCCACGTCCTTCGTCATGTAAGCGGTTACCGGAGCCCCCCCTTTGGTTTGTGGGGAGTTTCCTTGGGGCCCCATCAGGGTGTACGTGGTGGAGAGGCCACAGACAGCTGCGTCCCTCTTGGGGCAGGAGTTCGGGACGCTGTGATGTTGGTTTCTCCATTATCACCGATGATGTTTCTTACCCATGTCTGCTACGTTTCTCCATTGTGAAGTTGCCATTATTCCCTTGGTAATTAAAAAGTGCTTTAAAGGAAGATGACTTGAAAGCAGGTTCACATGCTTCCTCCCTCCGACGTCCACTGACCGGTTTTGTCGCGTATGGATGATCCCGTCTGGCGATTCTGACTCTCCATTCTGCGTTTGTGAGTTGGCCTTGGGCAGTGAGGAAGAGCAGCCCTTGTCTCCCAGCCATTTACCTGTGTGTTTCTTTATTTGTCAGTAAGGACACATTATTATTTGATTACAGCCATCGCTTTGACGCTCTCATTGTCCCAGTGGGGCTGGTTCCTATTTCCTTGTGACACATCCTCGTCAAAGTACTACCTTGCTTCCTAGCACGAGATTCCCCTTCCTCTGCACTCAGCACGTTTGACGTCTGGGCCTGGGGAGTCCTTTGATGTGAGGCCGTCTTGTGCCCTGGAGGGTGCTGAGCAGCATCCGTGGCCTCTGCCCACAGAGGACAGTAGTCACCCGCCACACACACACACACACACACACACACACACGTACACACACGTACACACACACATACACACACACCCCAGTTGTGACAAGCAGAAATGTCTCAGATGTTGCCAAATGTCCCTCGGGGGGCAAAATCCACCCCTACCCTAACCCCCCATCAGGAACCACCGAGGGAGTGAAGGGGTGCTGCCTTCTCTACCCAGGGGTACTGGGTTCAATTCTTCAAACGGATTAGGCAGGAAAAGGCTTCACATGTGCTTTATTTCCTCTGGCAGCACAAGGCTAAAGGGTCCGAAGGCATGTTTAGGTTTTGTTGATGAAGAATTTAGAGCCTGCACAAAAGTAGAATAGTGGGGTGAACACCGCGTGCCCCCCAGCCAGACCCCACAACTGTGAAGCCACGCCTCCCATATACTGTGTTGACGCAGATTCCAGCCATCACATCATTTACCCATAAATTTTTTAGCATGTTTCTGTAAAAGATTGACACTTTTTTTTTTAAGCAGGACCATTAATACCGTTGAGACACCCAATTCCTTAATCTCATTTAAAAAATCCCATATTCAAACAGGAATTGCATTTACACTGCACGTTTGCAGCCCTAGTGCCGTGAGTTTCCTTGAAAGACATTGCCCAAAAGACAAAGCCTAACCCAGGAAGGGCTTAGCTTTGGGAGTTCGCTCCCACTGAGGGCTCTATCTGGATGGAAAGACCCAGCCCAGGCTGCCCTGTAGGCTTCAGCCCGAGTTCACGTTGCAGGGGTACCTGCCCACCAGAAGCTGCCACCTGCCACCGGCAGAGCCGTAGATGGACCCAGGTTATCAGGCCTCTTAGGGATCATCTGGTCAACCCCTGCTGTAGGCGGACAGCCCTCCACGGCCCCCACCCCACCAGAATGGACAGGCCATGATGGGGGCCTCCTTTCCTGAGGACCATCACTGCCTCTCGTTGGGGGCTTCAGCTGCTTGAAATACAAAGCAGACTCCTAATACCTGGATTTCCAACTACATACTAAGACCAGAAACAGCTAAAAGCCCCATAGAAGTCTTGGAGCAGAAGCCCAGGGTGAGCTTCCTGCCAATCGCTCCCTCTTCCTGGGTTGACGCCGCAGGGGTCTTGGTCCTGCAGTGCATGGGGAGGGGGATCTTTTAGGCACGTGATGCCCGCAGGAGGAGGAGACAAGCGGAGTGTGTCTGGAATGATCATCTGTGGAGCGTTTGCTGTGGGACGGGACTTGCATGCATTTCTCTGAGTGACACCGTCAGCCTATGTGACAGTCCCTCACTGTCATATAGGCTGGGGATTGAGGGTTGTCGAAGGACAGAGGGGGTAACTCGTGCAGCGAGTGGCGAGCAGGACCTTGAACCCAGGGCTGGCAGGTTCACAGGCTCCGTAATTGATGCACTTAGACAGTGGTGGGGGGACCCTTGGACATCCGGGAGATTGGGGCCAGCACAGACTGTGCTTGGTGAGTTCTTGCTAAGTGGGAGGCTGGAGGTTTGGGGATGCTCAGAGGATGCCCGCAGGTCCACCGTGCTCCGTAAATCCTGTTTTAAGGAATAGCACACATTCTGCCAAACACCCGGCATCCCCATTCTTGGAAACATTTCCCTTATTAGAGGTGGCACTTTAGGAAAGTTGACATCCGGCCATTTATCCTGAGAAAATAATTCAACCCACACACCGAGGCTCACGTATAAAGGTGTGCCAGGGAGCACTTGAGGAGAATGAAAGTCTAGAAGCCGCCGGACGGGCAGCATGACGTTCATGTTGATACAACATGACATGTGAAGAAATCCCTCGCAGGCACTAAAGCTCCAAAGAGACATAAAGACCCGGTGGACGTTTATGGTGTAACGTGAAGCTCCACAGCCCGATTGCAAAACCGCGTCTGCTGTCTGAGCCCAGTCATGTCAGTGTGCCTATTTATAAACACCTGTGCAAGAGAATACTGGAAGGGCACACTCCAGAACTGTAACAGCAAATTTGGGAGTTGTTAGTGATTGTCAAGTTCTTTCCTCTGTCCCTTAGGCATTTTCCAAATGTGTTACAATGAAAACCCGTAAGAAAAAACGAATATATCTGTGTACCCTTGAACCGCTCCGGTTTGATTTGGGCTGTGTGCCCTGAATCTTGCCCGTGAGTGCCAGGCAGTGAGGGTGTCCACAGAGGGGCTCTGGATCCGCGGTTGACTTTCAAGAACTACTTTGTGAGTTCTTTCTAGAACTTTAACTCCTTTGGAAAGTATTGTGAGGACTTAAAATATTTTTGTCAATAATTCTTTCTGAAACATGAAATCAATCGTTTATAACTCAGATGCTCATTTTTTTTAAGTCGGTTTGGGTCCCTGTAATGGAACAGGATGATCGTGATATTCTTAACTTTGGTGAATAGAACCACATGCTTATGTGTAGCAACTTCAGTTATCATTCCCTGTGGCTCAAAACAGCATCATTGACTTAGACCAGAACTGAAAAAAAATTGGTAGAATTACATTCTTTTCACTTCAATGAACCCATCCCGGCCCTGGTTCTGCCCTAGTCTGAAGTACATCTAATTTCATCCATACTTGCTCGGCCTGCCCCATTTGGGGGCTTCAGGGCCCCCCAGAACCAACAGCCTCGTGTAGCTCCTGAGAAGCGTCTTGCTGACAGAGAGGAAGGCGAACAGCAGATGCCCTGGTTCAGACCCGGCCCCCGTGGGCCCATCTCCTCCATCTGGGCGAGCTGTCCCGAGGCTTCCACCCTGCGCCTGGTCAGGAGATGGTTCTGTCAGCCTTGGAGGGCGTGAACTCGGGGCCCTGGTGTGGCCACTGGGCTCTCAGAGTTGGACCCGCCACGTGCCTGGGCTTAGCTGGCTTTCCTGCTTTCCCTCCCCATGACCCCAGCGGTACCGGGAGCCCCTCAGCCCTTCCCACCTCCTGTCTTCCACAGCCTTGCCTCCCTTTCGATATATATATATATATATATATATGTATATATATATTTTTTAACATCTTTATTGGAGTATAATTGCTTTACAATAGTGTGTTAGTTTCTGCTGTATAACAAAGTGAATCAGCTATACATATACATATATCCCCATATCGCCTCCCTCTTGTGTCTCCCTCCCACCGTCCCTATCCCACCCCTCTAGGTGGTCACAAAGCACCGAGCTGATCTCCCTGTGCTATGCGGCTGCTTCCCACTAGCTATCTGTTTTACATTTGGTAGTGTATATATGTCCATGCCACTCTCTCACTTCGTCCCAGCTTACCCTTCCCCCTCCCTGTGTCCTCAAGTCCCTTTTGATATTTTTTTTTATTGAAGTATAGTTAATTCACCGTGTTGTGTTGTGTCAGGTATACACCGAACTGATTCACTTCTACCTATGTGTGTGTGTGTGTGTGTATATATATATGTATATTTGTGTGTGTGTATATATATCCTTTTTCAGATTCTTTTCCATTATGGTTTATTACAACATATTGAATATAGTTCCCTGTGCTATATAATAGGACCTTGTTGCTTACTTTATATGTAGTACTTTGTATCTGCTAATCCCAAACTCCTAATTAATCCACCCCTCCCTTTCCCCTTTGAGAACCATAAGTTCTCTGTATCTGTGAGTCTGTTTCTGGTTTGTAGATAAGTTCACTTGTGTCATATTTTAGATTCCACATATACATAAGTGATGTCATATGGTGTTTGTCTTTCTCTGTCTGGCTTACTTCACTTAGTATGGTAATCTCTAGGCCCATCCATGTTGCTGCAAATGGCATTATTTCATTCTTTTTCATGGCTGAGTAATATTCCATTGTATATATGTACCACATCTTCTTTATCCGTTCATCTGTCGTTGGACATCTAGGTTGCTTCCATGACTTGGCTATTGTAAATAGTGCTGTTATGAACATTGGGGTGCATGTATCCTTTCGGACCATGTTTTTCTCCAGATATATGCCTGGGAATGGGATTGCAGGTTCATATGGTAGTTCTGTTTTTAGTTTCTTAAGGAACCTTCATACTGTTCTCCATAATGGCTGTACCAACTTACATTCCCACCAACAGTGTAGGAGGGTTTCCTTTTCTCCACATCCTTTCTAGCATTTATGATTTGTAGACTTTTTGATGATGGCCATTCTGACTGGTATAAGGTGGTACCTCATTGTAGTTTTGATTTGTGTTTCTCTAATAATTAGCCGTGTGGAACATCTTTCCATGTACCTCCCGTTCGATATTGACCCTCCCACTGTGGACGCCCCCTCGTGGCCCTTGGATACAGCCTGGCTTCTTCCTAAGTGTTTACCCCCAGCATTTACAGGAGGCTTCGGGAGTTACTGCAAAGCCCAGCTTACATCCTCACTTAGAAAAATGCATTTAAACAGGACCCAGGGAGCTTTTCAACTAAGAAGTAAGTTGGATGACAAAGAACTGAGACAAAGCCGCCCGGATGCCCCGGCTCAGACCCTGCAGACTCTCTGGGTTTCTGTGCAGGGGTGGAGGCCCTCTGCTCTGCTCAGCCCAGGCACCTGGAGGCTGCTGTCCCCGCCGGGACGTCCTGCACCTGGGACAGGTCTGGGGCAAAGGGCTGAGAGTCCTCCATTTGCTGTTTTCACGGGTTGATCTCAGCCAGTCAAGAGTCTGTGGAATTCAGACAAGATCCCGAGCCTGCACGTGCCCAGCAGGGAGTGTCCGGTGCCCGAAGCAGGAGTGCGGGTGACAGCAGGGTGGAGGCCCCAACGTCTGCCTGCCTGCTGGGGACCACGACCGTGGATACGACGTACCTTCAACCCTAACTGTTCTTAAACTCCTTCCTGCAAGTTTGCAAAGATTTAGGCTCTTACTTCCCTTTCCATACGATGAATGCATAAAAGGCGTCAACAGAGCTCCAGGACGGACAGAACCTTCTATTACCACTTTGGGGCTTTTAGGACAGGCCCTGGTGCCAAGCCAGTCAGAGGGCTAGGTAGCCTGGCAAAGCCTCCTTCCTCCCCCTGCTAACCCTGAAACGAAAGAATCTCAGGCTGGTGGCATAATTATGCCCTCTTTAATATTACTTTTTTTTTTAATTCAAAGTTTCTTTATTTTTATCATTTATACAACAAAAGCAGCATGGTCAAGGAATTTATTACAAGTTTCAGAATCAGAATTATGCCATGCAGATGGCATATGTTCTCATGTTTTATAAGTATTTAAGTGGCTGTTGCCTTGAACTTGATTTGCTCTTTTCTTTGTTTTTTTTTAACTTTTATTTTATATTATAGTTGATTTACAATGTTGTGTTAGTTTCAGGTGTACTAACAAAGTGATTCAGTTATACATATACATACACAATAAGTCCCCTACATACAAACCTTCAGGTTGTGAGCTTTCAAAGATGCGAACGTGCATTTGCATGTCCAATCATGTAAGTTAGTTCATGTGTCTGGTATACGTTGTCACATGTGTGCATCCTCTACAGGGGGTTGTGCTTTCATGTACTTTACAGTACAGTATAACAGAGTACAGTAGTACAGTGTCTTTATTGCAAGCTAGATCTGCAAGAGGACAACTTCATTGAACTCCTTGCTGTGCAACACAAGGAGCTTACTAATGAACACCTGCTGGAATTGGAGGCCCAGAGAAAGGACGAAGAGAGACAAGAGGAAGAAGAAGTAACTGAAGAACAGAAGAGATTCACGATGCAGGAAATGGCAAGGGGATTTTCTTTGTCGGAGGAGGCACTGTTAGTTTTTGAGGCACAGGACCCGAACGTGGAATGGTACGCAAAGGTTGCAGCCGTTCAGAATGCAATCCAGTGCTACCGTGTCATCTATGATGAGAAAAAAAAGAGCTACTACCCAGATACCACTGGATCGTTCTTTCGAGAGGGTAGATAGAATTGAATCCAGCAAGGAACCGGAACCTCAGGCGTGAGTGAAGTTGTAGCTTGCCCTCCGTTTCCTGTTGCTGACCATCCTTCAGCTCTACCATCTCCCACCCCCTCTCCCTCCTCCAGTCAGTAACCTTTCTTGCCTGTTCACTCGATGCCAGCCCCTGTGTGCCAGCTGTTGTACTGTACTACTGTACTTTTCAAGGTGCTGTCTGTAAGATTAAAAATGTTTTCTTTATTTTTTTTGTGGTTTTTTATGTATTATTTGTGTGAAAAGTATTATAAACCTATCACAGTACAGTACTATACAGCCGACTGTGTTAGTTGGGTACCTAGGCTAATCTGTTGGACTTACGAACAAATTGGACTTACGAACGTGCTCTCGGAACGGAACTCTCGTATGTAGGGGACTCACCGTATCTATTCTTTTTCAGATTCTTTTCCCATATAGGTTATTCTTAATAAATTGTTGTTTTATTTTTAAAAGCAGTTAGCTACTTAATTTCCTTTGCGGTGCAGAAACAGAAGTTGAAGATTCAGTGGTTGGTTTTTCCAATTGAATTGTTCCCGCTGCCTCTTACCCGTCCTGAGGTTTGCTTTCTCAGAACTGCAAACCTGAGTGGGTCGTGGCTGTCAGGATCCCGCCATCCCCACCCGCCGCTGCCGTGTCTCAGGCCTTCAGTGGGAACCTGCCTTGTCCCCAGGTCCTTGGCCCATCCGAGGGCACCCCCAGGGGCAGGCACAGGTGGCTGGGAGCTTTTCAGGAGCGCCTCCCATTAGCCCAAGGCAGGCTGACCCTGTAAGGCTGGTGCTGCCGACAGATCCCCATTTTACAGGCGAGGAGGGTGAGGCACAGGGAGGCTGGGCCACTCAGCCAAGTTCCCACGGCTAGTTGGTGACGAGGCCGGATTGCAGCGGGTCTGATTCTAGAACATCTCCCCTGAAGCCCCACCTGGGCCAAGGGGGTCATGAGTGATGCTTCACCTTCCATCACTGGGGTCACAGAGCCAGGGAGGGGCTGGGCCAGGCTGGCACTGCGGATCTGCGCTCTGAGTTCTCCCCCATCCTGGCAGGGCCCAGATCCATCCGTGTGTTCCCTGGAAGTTTTGCCCCGGATACATATGTGCCCTTTGGTATTGGTCTCCTGGCTGAACTCTGAGTCGGTGGAGCGGAGGCCTTGGCCAGCTCGCAGGGGAGACGCTTCTGCATCCCGCCCTCACGGGATGGTCGAGCGTCCAACCTGCGAGCCTCAGCCTGCTCCCTGGCGTCCTTCGGCCCAGGCCTGTCGCGCTGAAGGTTGAGATGGAAACCCTCGTTTGCTTCCAGAATGAGCCCCAGCACCGCCCAGGAGCTGACTGCAGAGGCAGTGGGCACGGTGCAAAATGCTCCTTCCGGAGCTGCCGGCTTTCGAGGCACAGTGGGGACAGCTTCCTTTGTGCGTGTGTGTTCGTTACAGATACTGTCACCTGGAGCTCCAGACGTGCTCCCAGCGTGAGATTGCAGGGGTGTGTGGTGGCTTTTTTGTCTGTCTGTCTCGGGGCCTGTGTCACCTGTGGTCGGCAGGCCCTGGTGAGTTGGGGGAGGTAGCTGGACAGTGCTATCGGGAGCAGAGAGGGCAGCGCAGGATTCGAGGTCCTGTCCTGGAGCCTGTGTCCCTTTGTGTCTGTCCCTGTCACAGGCCTGCAGCCCAGACCCAGCTTCCCCTCCTGGCCCTCCCCCAGCCGGCTCTGGGGATCTGAAAGCCGGGGACGTGGCCATATGACAAAGCACATCTTAGTTTCTAATACTCGGACTATATATAGACCTTTGGGGGCATGGCCTTGGAGCAACAGAGAAGTGAGGGAGAGAGTTTAAAGAAAAGTGCAGTAGGGCTGAAAAGAAGATTTAAAAGCTGGTGCTATGGATGATTTGGGCAGGAAAAGACTTGGAGAGAGAGATGGGAAACACACTTCAACCTAATTTAAGTTTCCTAGGGAAAATAATGTTCATTGTAGTCACAGATAAGCTCACTTAGAAACTTAGGAAAGAAGGAAAATTAGGGTAGTTGATTTGGGTGGTTGTATGCACGCACTGCTGTAGCATACATTATATATGTATGTAATTATATATAATTAGCATATATATAAGGAATTGTATGAATTCATTGCTTTTTTAAAATTTGTTTTTCTTTTATGTTAATGCATTTGTTCTTACAAAGTGTTTACCTATAGACCAGAGACATTTTCTCTGTTGAAATTAAATTTTATTTTTATATACTTAGTCATGACAGCTGTATTTGCATATTTAATTGGTTTTGGAGAAGTAGAGCTGTCATTGAGTGAAACATCAATTCCAGAAAAGACAGGGGGTGGATTTCTTTAAAGACAAATGTGAGCTGTAAGCAGGCCCCTCAGTCCTGATCCAGCCCGGGTTGGGGGGCTGGCGGAGAGGTGGCAGGAACAGCGGGGGCAGTGACCCTGCCCTGCTGAAGGGCTCTGTCCCCCGGGCTGGTCCTGCCTCCCCTCCGGCTGGGTGAGCCCTAAGTCAGCTGGGACGGTCCTTGTGGCAACGTGCCATCCCCGTGGGACTTCATCCCAGCAGCTCGCTGCCCTGCCAGGCTCCGCGCTGTGGAAATAAACGTTCAAAGTCTGCACTTGATCAAAAACACGAGAAAAAGGACGGAGACAGAGAGAGACAGACAGAGAGCTGCGGCCAGTTCTTTAAGACCAGCTGACTCTCAGGCCACAGAAAGCTCCAGCTCCAAACTCGCAAGTGACAGCATGGGTTGCAGGGATCAGGGTTGCTGAGCGGTTTGGCAGACAGGCCTGCGTTCAGAGAACACACGTGTGCAGGCTGAGTGCCCTGCCTGTTAGTTCACTGCCATGGGAAGGAATGAGCAGGGATTTTTCTGGAGTGTTGGTCTGAGCCTTGTGTTGTCGTCGTGTTGTCATCACCTCCACCTCGGGCGGGGGCACTGGAGTGGGAGTGGGGGGCGATTGCATCAGGCCCGGCCTGGGACCTGATTGGTCTGCCCCTCTTGGCTTGATTCACGAGCTAGAGGACCGAGCCCGAGGCAGCCTCACAGTCGCTTCCCTGCTGCCCAGAGACAGCCTGCCCGCCGGGGCTCCGTCCCCACCATCGGTGCCCGGAGAGGGGTCCCTGCCTGCCAGGGACAGTGGGAAAAGGCTGGGACACACTCCCCTTCAAGGGACAGTCTTGATTTAAAATGCCATCTTGTTCCTCTGACTGCTTTTTCCATGCTGTTGAGGTAAGGTTTTTTGAAGCATCTCATGTTTCCCCTAAAGGCGGCACCCCTATCAGTCTTGCAGCTGGGGCCGGCTAGGTTTTTGATCCTCTGGATTTCTGCTTGGCCACCCCCCTGCCTGGGAGCTGTTCGTAGGTCATGGCTTTGAACAACACTGGGAAAACTAAACTGGCTTGTAATTTCGTAGGGGGCGGGGCCAGAGGGTTTTGTGACTGCTCTTACTGTGCCCTTCTTTTTAGTATTTTCAATTTCAGCATATTCACATTACTTCTTCTCATCTTCTCCCTACACCTCAATGAACACAAGGTGAGTGGCGGTGACAGGAGGAGGCATTGGGTGCTGTCTGCTGCACTGAGGACCCTAGAAACGGAGACCAGCTGGAGTCACGGAAAGTTAGGATTTCTGCGGGCCTTCTGTTGCTTTGTTTGTTCTCACAATTGGTTCAGCTGTAAAATGTCCAATCCCAAGACCACCAGCAGTATTTTAAAGGAATTCTGTCGCTTCCCGAGACAGGTGGTAGAGAAGTAGCTCACACGCTCTGGTTTGGCCATGTGTCCCCAAGGTGTCCTGGGCGTTGTAAGAGCCTGTGTTGTGATCCCATGTGCCCTGCGCATCCGCGGGGGGAGGCAGAAGGGAAGGGGAGTGTCGACGGGCGTGGGCTGCAGACCCGCAGCCTCTGGTCACCCGCTGCCTGGAAAACAATTACACATGTGTTGGAGCACTGCTGTCTATACATTTCCTGTTTGTGTTGTTTCAGTGTTTATTTCTGAAAACCCGAGGTTGTTCACCTGTAAGTGTCACCGCCTTGTGTTGCAGGATGTTAAAGTCTTTAGCGAAGACGGGACGAGCAAAGTGGTGGAGATTCTGGCGGACACGACAGCCAGGGACCTGTGCCAGTTGCTGGTTTACAGAAGTCACTGTGTGGACGACAACAGCTGGACGCTGGTGGAGCACCACCCGCACCTGGGATTAGGTAGGGAGCAGCTCTGGGTGGGGAGCAGCTCCGGGTGGGGGGCAGCTCTGGGTGGGGAGCAGCTCCGGGTGGGGGGCAGCTCCGGGTGGGGGGCAGCTCCGGGTGGGGGGCAGCTCCGGGTGGGGAGCAGCTCCGGGTGGGGAGCAGCACCGGGTGGGGAGCAGCTCCGGGTGGGGGGCAGCAGCACCGGGTGGGGAGCAGCTCCGGGTGGGGGGCAGCACTGGGTGGGGGGCAGCTCCGGGTGGGGGGCAGCTCCGGGTGGGGAGGAGCACCGGGTGGGGGGGAGCAGCTCCAGGTGGGGGACAGCAGTGGGGTGCTCGGTGGGCCTTCAGGTGAAGACCTCTGCCGCCAGATGCCAGACTGTCACTGCAGTGTTCCCTGCCAGCCAGCGCAGCAGGCGGTCTGTGTGTTGTCCTCCACGCTCCTGCCTCTTCTCTTTTTCCTAAAATCTCACCTTCCTCCCTCCCAGGCCTCTCTCCCCTGGTGCTTTCAGAATCTCGCTCTTGCACAGTTTGAAGCAGTAACTCCCAAGAGCTCAGCCACAGTAGGAGGGAAGGGTCCCTGTGACTTGGCAGGAGGAGGCGCTGTGAGGGGCTCAGGGGCTCGCTGCACACCTGTGGTCTGGGTGTGCAGCCGGAGGCACCCTGGGGAGATTCTGGCATCACTGCAGAGAGCAGCTCTCCACCTGACGGGGTCGGGGAGCCATGGTGACAGCCTGCAGGAGGGCACGGGGAGGCCCCCGGGAGTCGAGGGGGTGCCATAAAGCAATGTCACCTAAGCTTGAGTCTCACACAGTGTCTCTGAGTGATTCGAGAGAGCAAGAGATTATTTTGAAATAGGTACTATTTACAGAACTTATTGAGGTCTTTGGTTTGTTTGTTTGGCTTAGGTGGCTTATTTCAGGTAAAGAAGCTTTTCAGACTTTCGTTTAAGTTCATTTTGGATAACGTACGGTGCTTCCAAGTCATAGGCACATATTTAAAACTAGAATTTTTTCTAAATCAGCAGCTCTATTTTCTTCTGTGTCTTGAAGGAGAGAAAAACTACACAGCTTGCAAACTTCTTCCCACAGTTTAACATTTTTCTCATGACCTTTAAGAATGAGAAAGAAATTGAAGTTAAGCCTCTAGGTCTGGAATATTCTTTCACTAAATGGCACTTGGGCAACTCATATTGTACAGTCTAAGCTTACATGACACGAGGTACGTTTGAGTTGGCGTTGCTGGAAGTCACGTGTTCTGGCTCCCCTGTGCTGTCAGACAGTGTGCGTTTCAAAGTAAACGCTAAGAACTCCACCTGGTTTCTTTCCCGTCACTATGGATCTGCAGTGCACTTGTGTGTCATCAGATGCTTTGTCCTTTGTCCCCAGCAGCTTTCTCCTGACAGGTACATTCAGTGGTGCCACAGCACAGCGACCGGCTGGCAAGCTCCGGTTTGGGACATCCATGAATAGACCCGACTGGTCTGATAGGGTTACCAAAAGCATCTGTTGGCACACAAGTAATTTGGAAATTAAACAGTAGTCGGAACCCTGCAGTTTTTATGTACACACATGTATATGCAGACATATATACACATGCATGCATACACGTGTATATATACCCATATACATGCATACACACACACATAGAGAATTACAGTAAGTCCCCTACATACAAACCTTCAAGTTTCGAACTTTCAAAGATGCAAACGTGTGTTCCATCAATGTCAGGCGTGAGTGAAATTGCAGCTTGCCCTCCGTCTCCTACTGCTGATAATCCTTCAGCTCTACCATCTCCCACCTCCTCTCCCTCCTCCAGTCAGTAACTCTTCTCGCCTGTTCACTCGATGCCAGCCCCTATGTGCCAGCTGTTGTACTGTACTACTGTACTTTTCAAGGTACTGTGCTATAAGATTAAAAATGGTTTCTTTATTTTTTGTGTTTGTTTGTTTTTATGTATTATTTGTGTGAAAAGTATTATAAACCTGTTACAGTACAGTACTATATAGCCGACTCAGTTGGGTACCTAGGCTAATTTTTTGGACTTACGAACAAACTGGACTTACGAACGCACTCTCAGAACGGAACTCGTTTGTATGTAGGGGACTTACTGTAATTTTAAAAATGCATCTGCATAGTTGGACCCAAATATAATGAATATTGTTGAAAGACCATTCAAAAGTCTGACTGCTTTTTAATTTGAAAAGAACTATGAAAAAACTTCTGCAGACATTATAATACATGAATTTCACTGTACACACCTAGAGAACATATGGAATGGATGCAGATACACAGAACATTGTCACATAGGGACTACTTGAGAAATTCTGATTCCAGTGTTTCTTGTGGTAGCACTTGATTTCTACAACATCGCACAGTAGATGATAAACTTGGGAAATGATCAATCACATGAAGAAAATTTATTCTGAGGGAGTAAAAAACGAAATGCACATGCACACGCTGTGTTCTCAGGGATGCGACATCCATATGTTTTATTCTGTATTCTTCCTCTTACTCACAGATGGATTGACATACTCCCCTTTAGGGGACAATAGTTTATTATAAAACCAAGTAAAAAGGGAAAAAAAGGGAAAAAGCAGAGGAGCAAGTAAAATGATGAAAAAAATAAAAAAAGAACATTTGGATCAAATTTTCGATCCTGTTTGACAAAAAGAAATCAGTGAGCTGAATTGCAGATGCGTGAAATCCCCTTAGAAGATGCTTCCTCACTTTCTCCCGTCAGCTCCTTTCTCAGGAGCAGCGAGTGGACACATTGTCCTGATGCCTGGGTTCTGTAGAGGATTTTGCAGCTGTTGTTCCACCAAGCTAGTCATGCCCTCCTGCAAGGGCAGGGCCCAGGGAAACCTCCCGCTGTTCACAGAGAGCTCACTGCATCCCCGGCCCTGTGTCTTCCCTGCCTGTTCTTTTGCTTGTCATCCAAGCCTATTATTTAATATTGTTTTTGATCCGTTAAGCTGTTATTTAGGTGAAAATCCTCTTCCTTCCATTCTCCACCAGCATTTGATGGTCAGATGCCCAGTAGTGGGAAGAGGAAGGTCCGGTTCCCTGTTTCAAGCCTCCCGTGGGGCAGGGCTGTGGGAGTGCCTTTCACAGCTCCCCGTGGTGCTTCAGCATAAACCCCCTTGGGTGGGGTGTGCAGCGTTCTCTGTGATTGACAGTGTCCTGGGCGTGTTCCTGGGTCCCCTGGCACACAAGTCCGCCGCCCCCATTCTCAGGGCGGAGCCACCAGCCCTACCTCCCCAGTCACTGATTCTCCCTTTAGAAGGTCACTTTCTCATGGGGTGTACGTCGGGGATGCTCCTGGGACCTGCACATACACGAGGCTGGCGGCTCAGGCCAAAGGGAGACGATGCTTGCAGATCCCTAAGGCCGGTGGGTCCACCAGTCTGCAGTAATGGAGGGGAGAGCAGGCCACTCTGACAGCACTGAGTTGATGTATAGCCTTAGAAACTGAGGATTTCCAAGCACAATTACTATGCCGATCTTTGCAGCTAAGATATCATATCCTTAACAGTATTAAACCTTCTCGCGCTCAGAAACGAGCGATGATTTAGGAGGCACGGGGCAGTTTCCAGGGCAGCCATTCGAGATGGCTTCCTTTCCACGAGCAGGAGACCACGTGCGTGTGTGAGGTCTGCAGCCCCCGAGGGTACCCGCGGGGCCAGAGCATCAGGCTCATGGAGGGGCAGGAACCGTGGCAGCTGCCGGCGTGGGCAGCATCTCTTGCTGGTGGGAGCCTCTCTGCCCTCTCTCTGAACTGGGCTTGTTGCCAGAGCCAGGTCCAAGGGCCCTTCCTGGTCCCCACTGTGGGCTCCTGCACCACTTGCTGGTTTGAAAGGTTGGGGCAGAGCCCTGAGTGCTCAGTGGTCTTAGGTGACCGTGTCCTGTGTTTCCTGATTTCCCGGGAACTCATACCTTTCCTGATCTCTCCAACCATTAGTGGCCCCAGAAGTCCAGGCTGGACGGGATGTTTCGGCTCCAGTATTGTGGGTAGAGCTCAGACGTGGAAACACTGTCCCCAGCCAGTGCCACCGGGCAGCCCCCGAGCCCAGCCAGCAGGGGCTGGGATGGGGCCGTTGCCTGCCTGGGGAAGCGTTGCCCTCCTGTCTGCCTGGGGCAGGTGAGCAGTCAGGCTCACTTCAGCCAGGACACCTTAATAGGTAGAGGACGTAGGGATGTTACCGGCCTGCAGCTGTATCCAGTACACAAACTGTATTTTAAAGGAATATCGAAAAACAGGAACTTTAGCATGAAAAATAGCATCTTGGTGCCCCCCGTGAACTTGAAAATGGGCCCACCTGTAAACTCCATCCCCCTGGGAGTGCAGGGGCGCCCACGGGTGGGCCCTGAGTGACCACGGGCGTCAGAGTGCCATCAGCGGGAGAGGCTGGGACTTAATGAAGCCTGGAGCACCGTCCACCGAGGAGGGTCACAGCCAGGTCCTGTGCATCTCAAGGATTTGGGGGGTTCTGTTGTCATGTGAATCAGGACGAAACACCTCAGGAAGAAGCAGGAACCCTTCCTCGGGCAGTTCGCTGCTCTGGGTCTGTTCCTGGTCAGATGAGAAGGGCGTGACGGCCGCCCTGTGGCGTGACCGGCGCATCCAGATGCTGACATCTGCACAGACAGGGGCCGGGGAGAAGCAGCTGCCTTGCCTTCAGCCTTGGGGCTCAGGGCGGCCTTTGCAGGCTGATCCTCGTCCATCTCTGTCTCTGTGTCTGTTACCTCTGAAAGGCACCAAATGACACCCTTTCCCCACTAAAATACACAACTAGCAGGAAGGCTGCTTATGGGGCAGATCCGGACATCACGGTGTTTGCTGTGGGCGTGATATGCTGCTCACAGCCCGGGAAGCCCTGGGCAGCTGTTCAGCGCTCCCGTCTCGGTGACGTGGGCTGCGCCGGGTGGTGAGGGGCTGCAGGGGGCAGTGAGGTGGGATGCTGACGCCTCGCGGTGCCCTCGGCCGGGCGCTGGGTCTGCCAGCCCCACCCCACCCCTCAGGACCCCCAGGTTTCTGCTGAGGACTCCTGTGTCTGCTGCACGGCCCCAGAAGTAAGATACGCTGCTTTTTTTAATTGAAGGGTAGTTGATTTACAGTGTTGTGTTAATTTCTGCTGTACAGCAAAGCGACTCAGTTATACACATACATACATCATTTTTTATATTCTTTTTCATTATGGTTTATCATAGGCTACTGAATAGAGTTCCCTGTGCTCTACAGTAGGACCTTGTTGTTTATCCATCCTATATATAGTAGTTTGCACCTGCTAATCCCAAACTCCCAATCCTTCCCTCTCTCTCCCCCACTCCCCCTTTGGCACCACAAGTCTGATCTCTGTGTCTGAGTCTGTTTCTGTTTCATAGATAGGTTCATTTGTGCCATATTTTAGATTCCACATATAAGCAATATTATATGGTATTTGTTTTTCTCTTTCTGACTTCACTCAGTATGATAATCTCTGGTTGCATCCATGTTCATTATTTCATTCTTTTTTATGGCTGAGTAGTATTCCATTGTATATATATTTGTGTACCACATCTTCTTTATCCATTCCTCTGTTGATGGACATTTAGGTTGCTTCCATGCCTTGGCTGTTGTGAATAGTGCTGCTATGAACATAAGGGTGCGTGTATCTTTTTGAATTAGAGTTTTGTACAGGTATATGCCCAGGATTGGGATGGCCATCATTGAAAAGTCTACAAAATATGCTTTTTTTTTTGAGTTGTCTGAGTTTTAAGTATCTTTCATGTGGAGTATGGTGGCGGCATGGATGTTGGCCTTAGTTCCGGAAACCAGAAAACTACAAATACCCTTTGAGGAACGTCTTCCTCGTCCATTTGTACGAAAAGTCCTTTTGGATGAAAAGTCACATGGCAGTTTTACTTAAGGCCATTGTGATCATATGACATTTGTAGCTGGTGATGTGATCGTTGAATACTATTGCCTGAGGTCATTTGAAAATATGTGTCTTTAGAATCATAGAGAAAATCAGAGCTGGACAAAAAGAGCTTTGAACTGAGGTTGTCCCGGTGGCCTTTCAAAAGCTGTGAGCACAGGTCCCGGGCCTTCAGTGGGAGGCCAGGCCGACAGCTCTGGCATCTCTGAGGAGCTCGGTCCTGATCCTACCGCTGGCCGCAGAGGGTGCAGCGGCCTTGGTTCCCACCTGTAGGTCTCCCAGGCCTCGTGGGGTCAGCAGAGTGACCTGGGGCAGAGAAGCACCTCCTGTCGGCACCGCTGACAGCCCATTCACGCTGCTGTATGCGGCTCTACCAGGGTAGCTAGGCCTGGGAAGAGAGGAGCCTGCCTGGGGTGCAGCATCCGGGGGCCCCATCGAGCCAGTGGCTCCCGCTGGGAGGGCCCTGTGCTCCTGAAACTCGACATCTGCCTTGTCCTCACTTAGGTCCACCCAGCTCTTTTCTGTCTCCTTATTTTACCTAGTAAAGAATTTTAATTCTATAAACCAACCATCAGCAGGTTATTGGGTCATAGTTGTTTTTTTCCCCATAACTACAGAAATGTTTTCTCAATAAAAATCTCAAGGAAAGTCATGGGTTTGTTTTCAGTGAACGACATTGTGCTAACCCCTATCTTGGCAGCAGACGTAGCCATTGTAACCGTGCTCGGGCTGCCCCTGGTTCTTCTCCTCTGTCCTGGGGGGGTCATCAGGCAGGGAGTGCGGTTCCTGAATTGCTTGCCAGGTCCCCCCTCATCCGGGGACCAGTGGGCCTGTCTGCGGGTCACTGGTGGTGCCAGGTCTGGCCCTTCCTGAGGCGCCTGAGCTTTCTGTTCATCGTGGGGAGGAAATTCAGGCTTTAACTATGTCTCTACCGAGGACAACCTGTCCTCGTGTGCTCTGTGTGCCAGCGGGGCCCGGCTCAGACCAGTGCCCCGGTGGCCATGCCCGTCGTGGACAGGAGTTCTCCCACGTTCTGAGATGGCTTTGACTCAGGGACGCTTCCACCCTACACCTCATCCTTCCTGGAAGACAAGACTCTCTGGGGATTCCGCGCTGGCTGTGTGAGAGGAAGTGGGAGCTGGGAAGGGCCGACGGAGCCGCTTCTGTCAATTTCGTGGCATCTCCTCCTCCGCCGTTTGGGCCTCAGTTCACACGTCGAAGCTGCCCTGGGCTCGTTTGCTCCTGTCGTTTGTCCCGTTATTGAGCGTGGTTGGTTCCCTGCCGCCCGGTCAGCAGGCTGTGCAGAGACGCGTGAGGGCGTCCGGCCACGTGCCTCTCATGCTCCGCGTGGAACCAGGGTGCTCAGACTGGCGGGAAGCGCCGCCCCAGGGTGATGCCGCCGCTGAGTCAGGCACCGAAGTGTGTGTGTTTGTGCACACTCCCCCGCGTGCTGTGCGATGTGTGTGTCCTTCCCAGCGGCACCGTCCCGCCGTGAGAGCAGCTCCGGGGTGTGCGTAATTAGCGTGGGCTCCAGCGTACAACCGGGCGTGGGGACGGGCTGCCTGCTGGTAGCCCGCTCCCGCCCGTGTTACGCCCTAACACCCTCTCAGGCAGCTGAGTTTCACGAAATCAGAGCCGTCCTGCTTCTGCCCCCCACTACCCACCCGCCCGTGCGTCCTCCTTGCTCAGAGCCTTCCCACTGTTCTGTGTCTTGGGACATTTTCCCAGTCATTAGAGCCCCTGTTCTTTACAAGAGTTGACATTTCTTAAAGGCAGAATCATCTGCGCAGAGTCTTTTGTGGATGTCAAATTGAGAAGAAGTATATGAAAGTGAGGACTGACCTGAGTTCCTCATACTATGTGTCCTAAGACCTCCTATGCATTTGCGATAACACGTTAAAGAGAGGTTTCGATTTACTTTTGGTTCTTGACCTCGTCTCTGCTCGCGATGTTTGAAGAGAAACAGAAAAGTCAAGCAGATTTTGTAATTGGTTGTGAGGCTGCCTTGAAGGTTCTGCCTGTTTATCTCACACAATACTTTTCCTCTGCAGAAAGGTGCTTGGAAGACCATGAACTGGTGGTCCAGGTGGAGAGCACCATGGCAAGTGAAAGTAAATTTTTATTCAGGAAGAATTATGCAAAATACGAGTTTTTCAAAAATCCCACGGTGAGTCTTGTCTCTTTGAGTCTGGGGTTTGGAACTCTTGAAATCTTGCAGTTTATCCTTGAGTTTCATAGTAGCGGGTCACAAAATAACTGAGATGTAGCGGGTGGCAGTTGGGTTTGAGAATCTGAGTTGCTAGTTAACTAAGCAGTCCTGGCTTGAAACGCTCTCTCTGATGCTTAACTAAATGCCTCTGTTCTGGCTGGAGGTAACCATCACCTTCGCCCAATAGTTAGAGTGGGAGAGGGGCTTAGTCTCTAAATGGAGAGAGAGAGGTGGGGTGGGCTTCTTCAGTTATTTTGAAAGTTCTTTGTTCAGTTGGAGTAACTTAGTCAAATACTCAGCAAAATAAAAACTCATTATTCTCTGCAAATAGCAAGTATTACTTTGGGATTATTGGGGGAAGAATCAGTAGAGAAATCAAAATCCAGGTGGGCTGAGCTACTCTCCTTGATTTTTCTTTTCTTTTCTATTTTTTGCGGGGTGGGGCCCTTGCCTTGTGGGATGTCAGGATGGGGAGCCTCGTACCTGCCGTGGTATGAGCGCCAATCCTAATTCTGAAGCACAGCAGCAGCAACTGGGGGAGAAGTCCCAGCATCAACTTCTGGTTCCGATAGTTTAGCTGCTTTTTTATTGAAAGGAAGAAATTTGGTAACTACTTTTGGGTAATGCACCAGAAAAGGCCTCTTCACATCCCTGTGCGCATCTCCTAGTTTCAGGGGTTCTTTATCTTGTGCCATGCATCTGTGTCCCTGAGTTAGGACACACGGCAGCCCTCTGCCTTGGTGCACTGCCAGACGTGGGTCATAGTGGCCGTCACAGACACTCCAAACTTGGTGCAGCATTGAAGGGAAAATGTAGCCTTTTGAAGTCAGTGTTTCCATTGTGTGATAAAGGAACAAAAAGGACTGTCATTTTATATACAAATTGTACCTAATTTTACCTGGAGGAAAGTTTTCAGTACTGGCATACCTGGAAGTATGCTTTTCCCCACTCTTAAGCTAACCTCTGACATCTTTGTTTTTCCATGGCCTAGAACTTCTTCCCAGAACAGATGGTTACCTGGTGCCAGCAGTCAAACGGCAGTCAGACCCAGCTTTTGCAGGTACTGGGCAAAGAAGAGGCTTCTGCTGGAGTCTCTGCGTAGAAGCTCTCAGGCTGTCCTGGGGGCCTGGTAGAAACTTGGAGCAGTTGCGTTCTCACTCATGTACGAGCCTTGGCTCCTTGTGGAATTTAGAGTAACCAGAAATAAGTGTTTACCTGGGAGAGCTGCATGTAGCCAGGCTCCTTCAAAGCAAAACAAGCACTTAGAAACAAGATACACTGACTTAGAGGCTATCGGAGCGGGAGGGCGGGGTGGAGGAGCCTCAGGTCCTGGGTTCTCTGCAAACCGCGCCCCCTGTCTCCAAGCACAGCTCCCTGGAAATCTCTGCGAAAATACTGGGTCCACCTGGTAGTAAAAAATGATTGGGTTGCCATAAAAATCTTGTAAAAGGAACTTCGTATACTCTAAAAACAAGCACACCTGTCTTCACTGTCTCCTTGCTTCCTGAAGTCTGTTCCAAGTAAACCTGGCCTGCCCCTCCCCTCCCCGCCGCGGAGGGGGCCATCAGGTGCCTCTCCACGCTTACTGCTGCCTCATGCTCTCCCAGGAAGTCGGGATATTCCTCTGCACCCCTAAAGACGTGTCTCTTAACAGCACGTTAAGTAGTAAGGGAATAAACCATTCACTAAGGCAACCAGCACTCTCCAGGTAGCACTGAATATAAGAGAAAGTACTAGAATGTAGTTCCTACAGAATTCTGCCCTGAGTCCTCCTTTTCCTGCTTTGTTTCTGCCTCTGGAAGCTGAAAGCCTCTGTGCTGTGTCCTGGGCCCTCCAACCAGAGCATCTGTCTGCCCTGGGTGAGAGTTGTCATACTAAGTTATCGTGGCCCGTGCACAAGGAGGGTCAAGTGGCTTCCTGCTTTTTTAGTTGCCTGATCCGAGACGGCTTGGTGCTTGGTGAGCATGCACGGTGAGGTCTTGAGGTGCCAGAAGCACTGCCTGGGGGCACCAGGACCTGCCCAGTTGGCCCTTACCGTCTGCAGGAGGAGCTGTGTCCCTCTCAGTCAGTGTAGGGGACCCACCAGGGTCGCCCCAGATCTGGTTCCTGACCTCTCTTCCCTGAAGAAGGAGGTGCGGCTGGTGGGAGGACTTAGCGGGAGAGCAGCTGTCACCAGGGTGTTCATTCCAGGAGTTGGACAGACACTGGATACGCGGCTTTCGCTGGAGGGCACGCGGCCCAAGTGCCGGCCAGATGCTCGCTCCCAGCCCGCCTGCTCCTAATCAGCGCTCCTGGCCCTTCTGTGGCCCCAGCTCTGAGGACCAGACTGGGATTTTTATGGGAAACCAGAATAGAGGGCAGGATGCTTAAACACACTCCGTTAGGAGATTTATGACGTTGTGTTTTGGTCAGAGTTAGAAAAGTCCATCTGCTTGTGTGTGTTTAAACACTTAATTATGTTTTAGGCAACCCCAATTTAGATGGGAATTTTAAGACTTTTGAAAGGAAAAAATATTACTTGAAAACACTCAGTTTAACCCAAAAAGAGTATTTTAGTAATTCGTAAAATGTTCCAGTGTCAGCGATGCTGCTTTCATATGTCTGCTTTCATACTTTCATGTCAGCATCATCTGACTTTTAAAATTCGCTCTTCCACAGAACTTTTTAAACTCCAGTAGTTGTCCTGAGATTCAAGGGTTTTTGCACGTGAAGGAGCTGGGAAGGAAGTCGTGGAAGAAGCTGTACGTGTGTTTGCGGCGATCCGGCCTCTATTGCTCCACAAAGGGAGCTTCAAAGGTGAGTTTTAAAGCCGTGACCGCCGGTCACACCAGGCTGGGAGGGTTCCGAGTAAACGTGGGCTTCATTTTAAAATGCACCCTGGGCTCCTCCCAGCTCGTGACTGATTAAGCTGATTGTGTAGCAGCTAAACTCAGAGTTCCTGGTGCACAGCCCTACCTGGGAAACCAGGTGATGACACAGACCTAGGGATCCCGGGGCTGTGCCACTCCCCCACCCGCAAGCTGGCCAGCCCGGGCCCCTTCTGTGGGCTGGGAGCAGAGCCTCCTGCCTGCCTGAGTCCCTTGAAAGATGCTAACTTAGTTTCTATAATTTGGAAGTTGGCATCCAAGCTAGCCGCAGGATATTTGATAGATTATTGCCACCCTAATGGCAATCTAATACATGTTATTGTAGGTATTTCGTGGAATAAATTGCGGCTTTGTGTGTATCCCCAGTGGGAAGAGGAGGTGAGGGATGGAAGACGGCTGCCCGACTCCAAGGACAGTTGGGGTGTTGTGGGCTGGCCTTGCCAGGGTCTCCTTTGGTGTCTTTGCACCTCTGACCTACTCTTTCCCGTAACGTCCAAGGACATCTGCCGTGGGAACGTACCCAGCTGACCTTGGCCTTGCTTTTACACCCGAGAGCTGCGGTCTCTTCTGTTCTCGCAGGAAAGAGGAGGGAGGAGCTGGGGACCCCAGGGGAAAGTGCTGGCCCAGCATCAGGCCACACCCCTGCTGCTCTGGGAAGTCAGGAGGGAAGCGGGGTGGCCTTCGGAGAGGGGGCGCGGCCTCTGGGGAGAAGGGGCGTGGTCACCAGGGAGGGGCGTGGCTGCAGGAGAGAAGGGGCGCGGCCGGCCGCCCTTCGCTCTGCAGATGGGGTCTTCATCAGATGCAGTGGGGAGGGTAACTTCCTGATTTCCCAGCTCTGATGTGTGGCTTACGCATCATCCTCATCAATGCGGAGCCCAGGGACGTGTGTAGCCTAGAGCAGGAGACAGACGCGGGATGGGGAGTTCAGGAGGAGGACGGGACGACTGCGGACGCAGCTGGTCTCTGATCACGCAGCATAGCAAAGGTGGTGTGGGTCCTGCATCTGAGTGTGTGCTCCTAACCTTGACCTTAGCTTCCAGATCTTCTGGTTTTCACTTTATGGGGCTTTGATTTGGCAGAGTGTCAAGTAACATTGTAACCGTTTTCTGTCTGAGAACTGGGAGGGTGGGTTTTTTTGGCGGGGGCTGCGGGATGTGGTTTTAATTTAGCACTTATTCTACATGATGGGTATAGTCTGTAGACTGTCAGAGGGGAGAGGTGTTGAGAGCGCGCACAGACTGCCCTCTGTTGACGGGGGCGTGAAACGCTGGCTCTTGGCTGTGCTGAGAAGTTCTCCCCGGTGAGTCTGACCACCTTCCTGCAGGAGCCCAGACACTTGCAGCTGCTGGCCGACCTGGAGGACAGCCGCATCTTCTCCCTGATGGCCGGCAGGAAGCAGTACAGTGCCCCCACGGACTACGGCTTCTGCATAAAGGTACCCCATCCGCAGGCCTTCCGAGACGCCCAGGCAGCATCCCACTGGGCACCTGGGAATTAAACCAGGGACCTCCTTTCTTGGGCGCTGGGTTTTTTTGTTTGTTTTTAACAGAAATGAAGTTTCACACTAGATTTATTCATTCATATAAAAATATTTCTTGTGTGCTTATGACGTGTCCGTCCTTGAGTAGCTCCGATGCTCAGAGAAAAGCAGAGTCCGTGATGGACAATGCCGGTCGGCGGGCCCAGTGGCTTAGGGACCGCCAGCCTGTCACTGGGTGGCCTCCAGGGTCCTGAGTGAGCGGACACCTTCTGTGGGGGCTTGTCGTCCCCAGGACATTAGACTAGGGGTGACCACAGCTCTGCCCTCTCTCTGTGCACGTGCATGAGGACACAAGCTCACACATACGCTCCCATGTGCACTCGTGCATGTGCATGTACACACCTGCACACACCTATGTGAACAAACACATGCACACATGTAGACATACGTGTGCATGCCTGTGTGTGCGCGCATACACACACACACACACACTTTGGGGGGGCCCGCTCCTCCCCCCTCGGCGAAGCTGTGGTGATGCTGGTCATCGCACTAGTAGATATTTACTGAATACCCACTGTGCACGAGACCCTCTCCTGAGGCTTCTACCTCCATCGTCTTCCTGGGTCTTCGCAGGTGCTCACAGGGTGGGAACTGACCCGGCCCCATTGCCCACATCGGGTAGCCAGTGAGCGAGCCCGAGTCCCCCAGCCAGGCTACCTTCTGAGCCTGAGGAGGAGACAGGGCACAAGGAGCCCATTCCATCCGAAAATGCCATCTTCTGCTTCACTTGGTGAAGCTTCTTTGGTTACAAATAATACGAACTGACTTCAAACCAGCTAAAGGCCCAGGTGCATGGGAGGCTGGTGGGAAGTGGCCTCGGGAGGGGCTGGAGCCGTCGGGGCGCAGGCGGCCAGTGCTCCCTTCCCCCAGCCCACGTGCCGGGTATCGCGGCCTCTGCTTCGCCCGCAGCGTCATCTGGACTCGGGCTGTCATTCAGGCCCCCCTCCCCCTCCAGATTCCCGAGGCAGAGAGCTGGGCCAGTGTCCACCCCAGCACTGCCCCGTGGGCCTGGGGTCAGAGGGTTCCTGTGGACATCCCGCCAAGCTTATGCCTGCAGGCTTTCCTCCGTCACAGCCCAGACCTGCCTCTGGCTGGGACCACCTGCCTCCGCTGCTTGCCCTGCTTCGGTCCCCTGCTCTGGGGCAACATTGGTCTCACCCCCTGGGCCTTTCCACGGGTCCGTCCTTGGGGCCACTCAGATGCCCCAGAAGCCCTGAGCCCCGGGGGCTTCTCCCCACGCCGGCTCACCCAGCAGGCCCTTCCCACGGCTGCGTCCTCGGTCTTACTGGGAGGCAACTGAAGACGCCTCTTTCTGAGACCCCGGAGCAGGTCCCCCTCCCAGGCATCAGCATTCTCTGCACGGAGCTAGATGCCTCGTCAGCCACCCCCGCCTTGAGGTTTCTTTCCTGTTTGTCTCCCCCAGGACCTCCCGTGGGAGGGCGGCTGACCACTCAGCTAAGTACTAAGTGGCCACAACCGCCCGGGGCAGGTCCGTGCCCGGCAGTGCACGAGTGATGCTCTGCAGGTCCTGCCGTGTGCAGGCTCGGCCCTGCCTAACGGGAGGTGTGTTCCCGATTCCCTGTGACGCTCACGGGGTCTTCCTTCGTCTCCTTTAGCCAAACAGAGTCAGGAACGAGGCCAAGGAGCTGCGGTTGCTCTGTGCCGAGGACGAGCAGAGCCGGACGTGCTGGATGACGGCCTTCAGGCTCCTCAAGGTGGGTCCCCCGCGGTCACAGTGTGCGTGTGCGTGTGTGTCAGCCACTCGTCACAGTGTGTGTACGTCAGCCCTGCGGTCACAGCGTGCGTCAGCGCACCCCTCTCCATGGGCAGTGCCTGTCACCCTCCCACGTGCCGTCACCAGCTCTAGGAATCAAGGGTCCTCACACATTTTTTCAGAGTCTCAGAAGCTCCCCACAGAGCCTTAACGTTAGAGGAACCAGAGCCAGTTCCCAACCTCGGCGCTGTTGGCATTTGGGGCCAGGCAATGGGCCGTCCTGTGCTTTGCAGGACATTTAGCAGCCCCCTGGTCTCTCCCCGAGATGCCAGTAGCACCGCCCAAGCAGCTGAGACAACCCCAAATGTCTCCAGATGTTACCAAGTGTACCCTGGGTGTGGGGCGGGGGTTGAGAACCAATAGGAAGAAAAAGGTCAAGACCAGAGAGTCCGGTCGGGGAGGGTGCACGCAGGTCATCAGGAGGTTAATGGTTTTCCTGATGGAGCATCAGACTCTCAAATTCTCAAAAAGCCAGGGCCATGAGGGAAACATAACGAATCATATGGCTCACCATAGAGTCTCAAGGGAAATGGTGTCTCCTGACAATAATGCTAAAAGAAATGTCTTGCAAGGACCCTCACGTGGGATCGCACCCGGCAGTGATTTCACAGAAATTGCCAAGATGACTTCACACGCCCTTTAGTACAAGCTCAGTGCACAGCAGGCGCATCTCACTTGGATGTCCCACAAAATGTTCCTTTGCACATACACACACCGTGTGTCTGGAGTTCCTTAGGTACATAAAGTCCTCGTGAGTTACAGGTTAGTTGACAAGACGAACTTGGCCAAAGTCAAGGGGCCTGTGAGGGAAGTGTGTTTGCTCAGCTGTGGCCACCACATGCAGTGGTCTGGGTGTCTCTTTACAAAAGTCCCCAACCCTCACTGAGGGTCCAGCTGGTGCAAGATTCTCGGCAGAGTCACTTAGATCAAGAGACAGTGGGAGGCTGAGCTCGGAATACTCCTTGGAGATGCCACGGGCTCCCTGGAGAGGCAACCCGTGTTCCTCTCTCTCAGAACCTTCCTTTGTTTTTTTAATCTTGTCACTGGTAAAACAAAAAAAGGTGTACACGGGACTTTCCTGGTGGTGCAGTGGTTAATAATCCGCCTGCCCGTGCAGGGGACACGGGTTCGAGCCCTGGTCTGGGAAGATCCCACATGCCGCGGAGCAACTAAGCCCATGCGCCACAACTACCAAGCCTACGCTCTAGAGCTCGCGAGCCACAACTACTGAGCCCACAAGCCACAACTACTGAAGCCCGTGTGCATAGAGCCTGTGCTCCACAACAAGAGAAGCCACCGCAATGAGAAGCACACACACCGCAACGACACCCGCCGCAACTAGAGAAAAGCCCGCGCGAATCAACAAAGACCCAACACAGCCTAATTAATTAATTAATTAATTAATTTTTTTTAAATGGTGTACATTTAAATGTTACTGCTCTGTAGTAGAAGAAGAAATGCCCTGTTGCTGTAAGATACCGTATGTCGTCGGCTGCGCCCTGACAAGCTGGTGTTAAATCCAAGTGCCCCTCAACAGGGGGCTGGTTGCCTGGCTTATGGGACGTGCACACAGAGGAGCCCCCTGCAGCTGGAAAGGGACAACTCCTCTCCGGGTCCCGTTGTGGGAAATTTTCCAGGATGTCTTATTAACAATTAACAAACAAAGTGCAGAATGTTGTATAAAGAGGTCACTGCGTTGGTGGGGAGAGAATGGAAATGCGTGTTTAGATTCACTGGCGTGTATGTAAACACGATACTGCAGGGGAGCCTGGAGGCTGCGGTGCAGATGGGGCAGACGTGGAGGGAGACCTGCAAGGTTTTATATATTTGTGTGCTTTCTTTTCGTTTTTTCTTTTGCTCTGCACAAATATTATCTATTTTGGAAAAAACAAAAAGGAGATGAAAAAGGAACTGGTACTAACGCGTCGTGTTCCGTGGGTGACACATGGCAATGTGGCAGCACCTCTGATGCCGTCTCACAAGGGCGGAGGGTGGGGGCCTCTTTGGCGCCATCGTAATGTGACTTAGGTGACCGGGCGCTGGAAGGAAGCGGGCCGAGCTCACAGTGGCAGCGACGCCTGGCTATTATTAGTGCTAACGATGCGTGCCCTGTATACGCTGACACAATGTGATGGACGTTTTGGAGCATCTGCTGTGGGCCAGGCAGCGCCTCACATCTCTGACCTCATTTGCTGCTCATGGCAGCTCTGTACATACACGTACGACCGGTACAGGTGACAGTCCTGAAGCCCATGGCGCTGTGCTCCACGTGGCCACTGGCGTGTGGCAGAGTCAGCCGTAGGACCCCGATGTTTTGGCCCCAGAACTCCATCGCTAACCAGCACGCTTGCTGCCCCCCCGAGAGCCTCCGGGAAGCTGAAGATCCATCCAGTTCCAGCCATGGCCCCGTTGTCCCGGCCACCTTGCCCTGAGTGAGCAGCTGACTGCACATCCCCCAGCGCCATCCTGTATGAGGGCGGGGCCTGGCTGGTCACGCCCTGGGGCCTCCTGCCTCTAGCAAGTGGCCAGCACCAGCATCTGAAATGAGGGACCCTTACAGACATCTGGGTCTCCTCCCTCCCTGCCCCCCAGCCGCCCCTGGCTCCAGTCACCTTGCTCTGGGGGGAAGCGTAATTAGAAGACCAGGTTCTGTGTGATGGCCCCTGCCCTGCACCCACACGTTGCCTCCAGAACGGGATGTACTTTGCTCTGGGCACTTAACGCCCTTGAAGCAGTGGGGAACCTTCTCAAAAGCCTCCTGTTTCCCTGGCTCTGCTGCGTCACGAGCTTCTTGGATTGTGAGCACTGGCTCAGTCCGTGGTCTGCCTCTTCTCCTTCACAGGGAAACCGGTCTGCAGGCTGCAGGGACCTGACCGGGAGAGGCTCCCCCTCTCCACCTCCCAGTGCTCTCCCTCTACATGTTCTCATGCCTGGGCGTCATCCTACTTGGCTCCCCCCAGATCCCCAGAGCTGGGACGGCCTAGCGCTCGGAACAGAAGAGATGCTCAGAAAATTTGAATTGAGTGAAAGTGGCAACCAACCCAAACTCCCGTATCTGCATTGGCTCCCCCCCCTCTTTTGAAACCGTTTCTCCCCCTCGCCTGCCGGATGTCATGGGCAGCGCTGGAGTCAGCCCGAGACGGCGCCCCTGCCAGGTTGGCAGAGTCGGCAGAGGGGGCTTTGGACTAGGGACCTGCACCATCTCCAGAGGCCGGTTCTTGGGCCTCCGAGGGGGGTCTTGCTGCCACAGACCAAGGAAACGTTGGGTTGCCTCTTTTCGTGGTTGATGTGAAGATCTTGTCTGTAGTGAGTGATGAGAGGTCCCTCCCCCAGCTTTAACCCTCCGACACCCTTGCCCCCTAATAGTGGGTCGGATGTGCCATGTCCCCGTGTGGAGGACGCACATCGGAGACCTCGCTGCCTGAAGCTGAAGTGTAAAGCTCTGCCCTCCCACTGTCTCCAACTCTGGCCAGGAAGCACGTCTGTGGTGGCTGATATTGGGCAATTTGGACGGTATTGAAATCTCAGGGCTTTTTTGAGAGGAAAGCCTTCTTTTGAATTAACCTAGACCTTCCTGTGCCTTTAAGTACCAACACTGGTACACTTTCTTTAAAAAAAATTATAGCTCGAGCCTCCAGAGGAGAAAACTGGCTAATACCTGCTTTTGTTCCTCTACGTGCTATTCCACTGTTTCCTAAATGATTTCGTAGACACTACAGGGACAGCACAAGGAGTACGAAAACGGTGTTAGTTACCTGCCGTCTCCTTCCCACCCCCTCCACCTTCTAGATGTTTCTTAAGCTGCCCTAGAGATTATTCCCCAAGAGCGAGGTCTTGCTTCATCAATACAGGTTTCTGTAGGGAACTCCCTGGTGGTCCAGTGGTTAGGACTCAGCGCTTTCACTGCCGGGGCCCTGGTTCAATTCCTGGTCGAGGAACTAAGATCCCGCAAGCCGCCCAAGCGCAGCCCAAAAAAATAAATAAAATTTTTTAAAAAGTCTAAGCCTCTTAAAGAGGCTTCAAAAAAAACAAAAAAGCACACAGGATTCCGTAATGAATTGCTTGACATGGAGAAGACAGTTACAGTGGATGTTGGGCACAACAGCAGCCGAGGAGCCTCAGCCCTGGCACACAGGCATTGTGGGGTCTGGAGCCAAGAGGAGGCTTCCAACGCCCAGAAGCAGCGCATACACAGGGAACAGTTCTCTGGGGGGCGGGGGGGGCGTGCTGACCAGGTGTACAGAGCAGAGGCAAAGCATCCCGGCTCTGGTGATAACACCGTGATGTTCACTGCCTGCTCGCACCTGCCCGGGGGGGAGCTTCACGTCACCCCATTTAATCATCATGAGAACCTAGGGGAAGGCGCGGCCCTCGCAGTACAGGTGAGGAGAGAGCGCCTGGAGATGGGCCAGCTGAGACTCCATGCCCCCCCGCCCTGGGGGGGCTTCTTAGGAGGCCCAGGTAGAACTTGGGAGATGGCTCAGGTGTGTTCCGCCCTCCCGTCTGATGGTGCCACCTGCCTTCACGCTCACAGCCAAACTCATGGCCTCTCTGGATCCCAGAGTCCAGACCCGTGGTCCCTAAAAGCCAGTCCTCTGACTACTGAGAAGTTGGGGAGACATCTTCTCTAGTGCGTAGCAAAACAAAACAAATACGGACGGTGCGGTCAGCTTCCCATGAAGCTAATTGTGCTTATGGTAACAGGTTTATTCTTTAATCTGAGACTGTGTCCTTTTTACTTAGTTAACCTTAAAATAAACTTTACCAAAGTCTGATGGTCTGATCTACCATTCTGTCAACAATATTTTATAAAGTATTGTTGATAAAAAAAATTGTTGATACAGTGGTAGATCAGTGGTTAATTTTTGGTGTGTGTGTGTGCTGTCTTATTTGGCAAATTAGTTGCCAAGCCTTAAGACAGTCACAGATTTTCTTCTCCAAATTTAATTGCTTTGTGAAATCTGAAAGAATGAAAGTCCCTGATATAGACCTTCCCTCTCACCCTCTTCCCTGCAAGATGATCTCCCAAGTCTAGTGGTTCCCAAATTTTATTTTTATGTAGCAGAACCCTTTCCCCCCTCAGGCAAAATGTTGGATAATTCCTCAATATGTGAAATAGACAAAAAGACTGAATTACATGGCATCTCAGGTTATTGGTAAATGGCAAAAAAAATCCAATCTCAGCGGCTCTAACAGCAAAGACGGATCCAGCTCAGACATGGCAGGTGGCGTGGCCCCATCACGACCTCAGCCGGGGAAGGGAAGGCAGAGCCAGGGGGTCTCCCATCCACAGAAGTGACACATGTCACTCCCACTCACAGGCTCAGGTCCAGACTGCTCGCCTGGTCTGCCCCAGCCCCAGGGCCCAGGGAGAGCAAGCCCACCGCTTGACTCAAAAGCAGAGTCAGAAACTCCTGGCAGGCAGGCCAGTTACTAGCACACGGGTGCAGTTTCAATGTTTGTTCAGAAACAGCGGCCGTTCTCAGCATCCCCAAAGCGCATCTCACCCTGAATGCATTTGGAGACCCACCTGCCCCATCCCTTTCTGTCTCCCACCCACCCGCTGTGCCGCGTGGTGTGTGAGCGACCCCCGGCCACCCTGTGTGAACTGCAAGCACAGACACCTGTCTTTTCTACACAGAGAGACAGACAGAAACAAGGGGGAATTAAAGTACGTGGAGAGTAGAAATGAAGGAAGGCACGTAAAACCCAGTCATTTTTAAAATGGGAAAAGTGAAGACATGCTATGCATATCCACCTACTATTGTATTTTAAATCAAGATGAAATGGACATTCTTTGCAAAAACAGAAAAACCTTAAAATTGACTGAAAAACCCAGAAGGAGAAATTGAACTACATTTTTTTAAAAAATGAGTTTCTCTAAGCTTTGAGGAGTATTCAAGCTCAGTGCTGTGTAAACTGTAACAGAACCAGGACTAACACCATATGCTGAGGTTTTGGTCACCTTCACACTTCAGGGGCTGTGCTGTCCTTTCGAATCCTGGTCGGACGTGGCATCTTAAGTAGAGACTGCAATTTGTTCTTTTTTTTTTTAACATCTTAATTGGAGTATAATGGCTTTACAATGGTGTGTTAGTTTCTGCTTTATAACAAACTGAATCAGCTATACATATACATATATCCACGTATCTCCTCCCTCTTGCGTCTCCCTCCCACCCTCCCTATCCCACCCCTCTAGATGGTCACAAAGTACCGAGCTGATCTCCCTGTGCTATGCGGCTGCTTCCCACTAGCTATCTATTTTACATTTGGTAGTGTATATATGTCCATGCCACTCTCTCACTTCGTCCCAGCTTACCTTTCCCCCTCCCCGTATCCTCAAGTCCATTCTCTACGTCTGCGTCTTTATTCCGTCCTGCCCCTAGGTTCTTCATAACCATTTTTTTTTTTTTAGATTCTATATATATGTGTTAGCATACGGTATTTGTTTTTTCTCTTTCTGACTTACTTCACTCTGTATGACAGACTCTAGGTCCATCCACCTCACTACAAATAACTCAATTTTTTTTCTTTTTATGGCTGAGTAATATTCTATTGTATATATGTGCCACATCTTCTTTATCCATTCATCTGTCGATGGACACTTAGGTTGCTTCCATGTCTTGGCTACTGTCAGTAGAGCTGAAATGAACATTGTAGTACATGACTTTTTTTTTTTTAATTAATTAATTTATTTATTTATTTTTGGCTGTGTTGTGTCTTCGTTTCTGTGCGAGGGCTTTCTCTAGTTGCGGCGAGCGGGGGCCACTATTCATCGCGGTGCGCGGGCCACTCAGTGTCGCAGCCTCTCTTGTTGCGGAGCACAGACTCCAGACGCGCAGGCTCAGTAGTTGTGGCTCATGGGCCCAGTTGCTCCGCGGCATGTGGGATCTTCCCAGACCAGGGCTCGAACCCGTGTCCCCTGCACCGGCAAGCAGATTCTCAACCAATGCGCCACCAGGGAAGCCCACATGACTCTTTTTGAATTATGGTTTCCTCAGGGTATATGCCCAGTAGTGGGATTGCTGGGTCGTATGGTAGTTCTGTTTTTAGTTTTATAAGGAACCTCCATGCAGTTCTCGATAGTGGCTGTATCAATTTACATTCCCACCAACAGTGCAAGAGGGTTCCCTTTTCTCCACACCCTCTCCAGCCTTTATTGTTTGTACATTTTTTGATGATGGCCATTCTCACTGGTGTGAGGTGATACCTCATTGTAGTTTTGATTTGCATTTCTCTAATGATTAGTGATGTTGAGCATTCTTTCATGTGTTTGCTGGCTATCTGTATATCTTCTTTTGAAAAATGTCTATTTAGGTCTTCTGCCTATTTTTGGATTGGGTTGGTTGTTTTTTTGATATTGAGCTTCATGAGCTGCTTGTAAATTTTGGAGATTAATCCTTTGTCAGTTGCTTCATTTGCAAATATTTTCTCCCATTCTGAGGGTTGTCTTTTCGTCTTGTTTATGGTTTCCTTTGCTGTGCAAAAGCTTTTAAGTTTCATTAGGTGCCATTTGTTTATTTTTGTTTTTATTGCCATTTCTCTAGGAGGTGAGTCAAAAAGGATCTTGCTGTGACTTATGTCATAGAGTGTTCTGCCTATGTTTTCCTCTAAGAGTTTTATAGTGTCTGGCCTTACATTTAGGTCTTTAATCCATTTTGAGTTTATTTTTGTGTATGGTGTTAGGGAGTGTTCTAATTTCATTCTCTTACATGTAGCGTCCAATTTTCCCAACACCACTTATTGAAGAGGCTGTCTTTTCTCCATGGTATATTCTTGCCTCCTTTATCAAAAATAAGGTGACCATATGTGCATGGGTTTATCTCTGGGCTTTCTATCCTGTTCCATTGATCTATATTTCTGTTTTTTGCCAGTACCAAACTGTCTTGATTACTGTAGCTTTGTAGCATAGTCTGAAGTCAGGGAGCCTGATTCCTCCAGCTCCATTTTTCTTTCTCAAGATTGCTTTGGCTCTTCGGTGTCTTTTGTGTTTCCATGCAAATTGTGAAATTTTTTGTTCTAGTTCTATGAAAAATGCCATTGGTAGTTTGATAGGGATTGCATTGAATCTGTAGATTGCTTTGGGTAGTATAGGCATTTTCACAATGTTGATTCTTCTAATCCAAGACCATGGTATATCTCTCCATCTGTTTGTATCATCTTTAATTTCTTTAATCAGTGTCTTATAGTTTTCTGCCTACAGGTCTTTTGTCTCCTTAGGTAGCTTTATTCCTAGGTATTTTATTATTTTTGTTGCAATGGTAAATGGGAATGTTTCCTTAATTCCTCTTTCAGATTTTTCATCATTAGTTTATAGGAATGCAAGAGATTTCTGTGCATTAATTTTGTATCCTGCTACTTTACCAAATTCATTGATTAGCTCTAGTAGTTTTCTGGTAGCATCTTTAGGATTCTCTGTGTATAGTATCATGTCATCTGCAAACAGTGACAGCTTTGCTTCTTCTTTTCCGATTTGGATTCCTTTTATTTCTTTTTCTTCTCTGATGGCTGTGGCTAGAACTTCCAAAACTATGTTGAATAATAGTGGTGAGAGTGGGCAACCTTGTCTTGTTCCTGATCTTAGTGGAAATGGTTTCAGTTTTTCACCATTGAGAATGAAGTTGGCTGTGGGTCTGTCATATATGGCCTTTATTATGTTGAGGTAAGTTCCCTCTATGCCTACTTTCTGGAGGGTTTTTATCATAAATCGGTGTTGAATTTTGTTGAAAGCTTTTTCTGCATCTATTGAGATGATCATATGCTTTTTCTCCTTATTTGTTAATATGGTGTATCACATTGATTGATTTGCGTATATTGAAGAATCCTTGCATTCCTGGGATAAACCCCACTTGATCATGGTGTATGACCCTTTTAATGTGCTGTTGGATTCTGTTTGCTAGTATTTTGTTGAGGACTTTTGTATCTATGTTCATCAGTGATGTTGGCCTGTAGTTTTCTTTCTTTGTGACATCTTTGTCTGGTTTTGGTATCAGGGTGATGGTGGCCTCGTAGAATGAGTTTGGGAGGGTTCCTCCTTCTGCTATATGTTGGAAGAGTTTGAGAACGATAGGTGTTAACTGTTCTCTAAATGTTTGATAGAATTCGTCTGTGAAGCCATCTCTTTCTGGGCTTTTGTTTGTTGGAAGATTTTAATCACAGTCTCAATTTCAGTGCTTGTGATTGGTTTGTTTATATTTTCTATTTCTTCCTGGTTCAGTCTCGGAAGTTTGTGCTTTTCTAAGAATTTGTCCATTTCTTCCAGGTTGTCCATTTTATTGGCATATAGTTGCGTGTCTCTCTTGATCCTTTGTATTTCTGCAGTGTCAGTTGTTCCTTCTCCTTTTTCATTTATAATTCTATTGATTTGAGTCTTCTCCCTTTTTTTCTTGATGAGTCTGGCTAATGGTTTATCAATTTTGTTTGTCTTCTCAAAGAACCAGCTTTTAGTTTTATTGATCTTTGCTATTGTTTCATTTCTTTTTCATTTATTTATGATCTGATCTTTATGATTTCTTTCCTTCTGCTAACTTTGGGGATTTTTGGTTCTTTTTTCTCTAATTGCTTTAGGTATAAGGTTAGGTTGTTTATTTGAGATTTTTCTTGTTTCTTGAGGTAGGATTGTATTGCTATAAACTTCCCTCTTAGAACTGCTTTTACTGCATCCCATAGTTTTTGGGTCATCATATTTTTGTTGTCATGTGTTTCTAGGTATTTTTTGGTTTCCTCTTTGATTTCTTCAGTGATCTCTTGGTTATTAAGTAGTGTATTGTTTAGCCTCCATGTATTTGTATTTTTTACAGATTTTTTTCTGTAATTGATATCTAGTTTCACAGCGTTGTGGTCAGAAAAGATACTTGATACAATTTCAATTTTCTTAAATTTACCAAAGCTTGATTTGTGACCCAAGATATGATCTCTCCTGGAGAATGTTCCATGAGCACTTGAGAAGAAAGTGTATTCTGCTGTTTTTGGATGGAATGTCCTATAAATATCAGTTAAGTCCATCTTATTTAATGTATCATTTAAAGCTTGTGTTTCCTTATTTATTTTCTGTTTGGATGATCTGTCCATTGGTGAAAGTGGGGTGTTAAAGTCCCCTACTATGATTGTGTTACTGTCAATTTCCCCTTTTATGGCTGTTAGCATTTGCCTTATGTATTGAGGTGCTCCTATGTTTGGTGAATAAATATTTACAATTGTCATATCTTCTTCTTTGATTGGTCCCTTGATCATTATGTAGTGTCATTCTTTGTCTCTTGTAATAGTCTTTGTTTTAAAGTCTATTTTGTCTGATATGAGAATTGCTACTCCAGGTTTCTTTTGATTTCCATTTGCGTGGAATATCTTTTTCCATCCTCTCACTTTCAGTCTGTATGTGTCCGTAGGTCTGAAGTGGGTCTCTTGTAGGCAGCATATATAGGGGTCTTGTTTTTGTATCCATTCAGCCAGTCTATGTCTTTTGGTTGGAGCATTTAATCCATTTACATTTAAGGTGATTATCGATACATATGTCCTATTACCATTTCCTTAATTGTTTTGGGTTAGTCATTCTAGGTCTTTTCCTTCTCTGTGTTTCCTGCCTAGAGAAGTTCCTTTAGCATTTACTGTAAAGCCAGTTTGGTGGTGCTGAATTCTCTTAGCTTTTGCTTGTCTGTAAAGGTTTTGATTTCTCCATCGAATCTGAATGAGATCCTTGCTGGGTAGAGTAATCTTGGTTGTAGGTTTTTTCCTTTTATCACTTTAAATATGTTCTGCCACTCCCTTCTGGCTTGCAGAGTTTCTGCTGCAAGATCAGCTGTTAACCTTATGGGGATTCCCTTGTATGTTATTTGTTGTTTTTCCCTTGCTGCTTTTAATATTTTTTCTGTGTATTTAATTTTTGATAGTTTGATTAATATGTTGTTTGGCGTGTTTCTCCTTGGATTTATCCTGTGTGGGACTCTCTGCACTTCCTGGACTTGATTAACTATCTCCTTTCCCATATTAGGGAAGTTTTCAACTATAATCTCTTCAAATATTTTCTCAGTCCTCTTTTTTTTCTCTTCTACTTCTGGGACCCCTATAATTCAAATGTTGCTGCATTTAATGTTGTCCCAGAAGTCTCTGAGACTGTCCTCAATTCTTTTCATTCTTTTCTCTTTATTCTGCTCTGCAGTAGTTATTTCCACTATTTTATCTTCCAGGTCACTTATCCGTTCTTCTGCCTCAGTTATTCTGCTATTGATTCCTTCTAGAGAATTTTTAATTTTATTTATTGTGTTGTTCATCATTGTTTGTTTGCTCTTTAGTTCTTCTAGGTGCTTGTTAAACGTTTCTTGTATTTTCTCCATTCTATTTCCAAGATTTTGGATCATCTTTACTATCACCACTCTGAATTCTTTTTCAGGTAGACTGCCTATTTCCTCTTCATTTGTTTGGTCTGGTGGGTTTTTACCTTGCTCCTTCATCTGCTGTGTGTTTCTCTGTCTTCTCATTTTGCTTAACTTACTGTGTTTGGGGTCTCCTTTTCGCAGGCTGCAGGTTCGTAGTTCCTGTTGTTTTTAGTGTCTGCCCCCAGTGGCTAAGGTTGGTTCAGTGGGTTGTGTAGGCTTCCTGGTGGAGGGGACCAGTGCCTATCTTCTGGAGGATGAGGCTGGATCTTGTCTTTCTGGTGGGCAGGACCGTGTCCGGTGGTGTGTTTTGGGGTGTCTGTGACCTTATTATGATTTTAGGCAGCCTCTCTGCTAATGGGTGGGGTTGTGTTCCTGTCTTGCTAGTTGTTTGGCATAGGGTGTCCAGCACTGTAGCTTGCTGGTCATTGAGTGGATCTGGGTCGTAGCACTGAGATGGAGATCTCTGGGAGAGCTTTCACTGTTTGATATTACGTGGAGCCAGGAGGTCTCTGGTGGACCAATACCCTGAACTCAGCTCTCCCACCTCAGAGGCACAGGCCTGATACCTGGCCAGAGCACCAAGACCCTGTCAGCCACACGGCTCAGAAGAAAAGGGAGAAAAAACGAATGAAAGAAAAGAGAAGAAAATAAAGTTATTAAAATAAAAAATAATTATTAAAAATTAAAAAAAGTTAAAAAGTAATTAAAAAAAGAAAGGAAGAAAGAAGAGAGCAACCAAACCAAAAAAACAAATCCACCAATGATAACGAGCACTAAAAACTATACTAAGAAAAAAAAAAACCAGACAGAACCCTAAGACAAATGGTAAAGGGAAAGCTATACAGACAAAATCACACAAAGAAGCATACACATACACACTCACAAAAAGAGAAAAAGGAAAAACATATATATATTGTTGCTCCCAAAGTCCACCGCCTCAATTCTGGGATAATTCGTTGTCTGTTCAGGTATTCTGCAGATGCAGGCACATCAAGTTGATTGTGGAGATTTAATCCGCTGCTCCTGAGGGTGCTGGGAGAGATTTCCCTTTCTCTTCTTTGTTCGCACAGCTTCTGTTCAGCTTTGGATTTGACCCCGCCTCTGCGTGTAGGTCGCCTGAGGGCGTCTGTTCTTCACTCAGACAGGATGGGGTTAAAGTAGCAGCTGATTAGGGGGCTCTCACTCAGGCCGGGGGGAGGGAGTGTATGGAATGCGGAGCGAGCCTGCAGCAGCAGAGGCCAGCATGACGTTGGCACAGCCTGAGATGCGCCGTGTGTTCTGGGGAAGTTGTCCCTGGATCACGGGACTGGCAGTGGCGGGCTGCACAGGCTCCCGGGAGGGGAGGTGTGGATAGTGACGTCTTCTTGCACACAGGCTTCTTCGTGGCTGCAGCAGCAGCCTTAGCATTTCATGACCGTCTCTGGTGTCCACGCTGATAGCCGTGACTCGTGTCCATCTCTGGAGCTCGTTTAGGCAGTGCTCTGAATCCCTTCTCCTCACGCACCCTGAAAAAATGGTCTCTTGCCTCTTAGGCAGTTCCAGACATTTTCCCGGACTCCCTCCTGGCTAGCTGTGGCACACTAGCCCCCTTCAGGCTGTGTTTACGCAGCCAACCCCAGTCCTCTCCCTGCAATCTGACCTCTGAAGCCGGAGCCTCAGCTCCCAGACCCCACCCGCCCCGGCGGGTGAGCAGACAAGCCTTTCGGGCTGGTGAGTGCTGGTCGGCACCGATCCTCTGTGCGGGAATCTCTCCGCTTTGCCCTCTGCACCCCTGCTGCTGTGCTCTCCTCCGTGGCTCTGAAGCTTCCCCCCTCTGCCAGCTACAGTCTCCGCCCGCGAAGGGCCTTCCTAGTGTGTGTACACCTTTCCTCCTTCACAGCTCCCTCCCACTGGTGCAGGTCCCATCCCTATTCTTTTGTCTCTGTTTTTTTTTTCTTTTGCCCTCCCCAGCTACATGGGTAGTTCCTTGCCTTTTGGGTAGTCTGAGGTCTTCTGCCAGCGTTCAGTAGGTGTTCTGTAGGAGTTGTTCCACATGTGGATGTGTTTCTGATGTATTTGTGGGGAGGAAGGCGATCTCCACATCTCACTCCTCCGCCATCTTGAAGGTCTCCCCTGCAATTTGTTGTTCCCTGAATCTACATTCTTCTCTCTGGGACCAGAATTCCACTCAGCAGCTGTTTGAGTATGGGTCTGTTGGCAACAAAAATCTCTCTGTTTTTGTTTGGTATATTTTTATCTTATTTTCATCATTGAAGAAACTTTTCACTGATGGTCGAATCCCCGGTTAGAGGTTATTTTCTCCTGCATTTCACCCATCCCATTGTCTTCTAACTCCCATCATTCAGGTTAAAAAGTCAGCTGTTCCTCCTCTCATAGCTTCTGTGAAAGTAAAGTGTGTCTTCCTCTGGTTTCTTTTAACGTTTTCTCTTTGTCTCTGTTTTCCATGATGTTCCTGGGTGGTTTTGTTTATTTGTTTGTTCGTTTTTGTTTTGTTTTTATCCCACTCCTAGATTCTGTAGCTTGGTTTTTTTTTTTTTAGTTTTGGAAAATTCTTGGCCCTTATCTCAAACATTTCTTCTAACCCCTTCTCTCTCTTCCCCTCTCACGGGAGTGCAGTTGTACCTATGTTAGACCTTTTCATCGTGTTCCAAATATGTTAACTTTAGAAATGAGTACTGCAGGGCCTCAAGCTGGAAATGAGCTTACATCCATAAAGGACAGTGAAGAGGAAGATGCAGCCCACTTGATATCTGAGTTTTCTCTTCCTGACCATTTTTCTTTTCTGTGTGGTTTGAGTGGGCAATTGGGGAGCGTAGGTTGGGATGTTGGGAGTGTTTGAGACTTTGCAGGACCCATAGTGCTTATTTCCTGGGGAAATAAAGCATGAGCCGCTGAGCCGGTTGGGCAGGGAGCCTGGTGGTTAGGAAGAGCGCTGGTTTGGGAGCAGGCTTGTACATTCAGATCCTGAATCCCTACTTTACCATGACCTTGAGCAACTTGCTTCACTTCTTTGTGTTCTGTTATTTGTAAAATGGGGATAAAGTACATATTTCGTAAAATGGAGAAGATTAAATAAAAGAGCAGCACAAAGCACTTAGAAGAGAACTTTGCCTGTAGCAACATTCAGTAAGGTTAGTTGTTTTTCTTGTCTCATCATTATTACATTGTTATTGCCCTGCTTACTTCCTGCCCACCCAGCATCCCGAGGCAGTCGGCGGTAACTGTCTATGCAGTGTTGGTGGTGGCAGGCCCCAGAGACAGTGCTCTGTCGGGTGTTTGCCCTTGAGTTCACCAGGCTGTTGGCAGGGATTGCTCATTGTTCTGTATGACTGTTGCCCCTCACGGCCGTGGGTTTGCCACATTTGGGGCTTTGGGGGCTCCCGAGGCCCCCCCAGTGGCTGACTCTGGCCTTCCTTTCCCCTTCAGTATGGAATGCTCCTTTACCAGAACTACAGAATCCCTCAGCAGAGGAAGGCCGTGCTGTCTCCCTTCTCCACTCCAGTGGTAAGTAAAGCTGCTGGCCCCGAAACCAAGTTCCTTCTCAGCTGCTGCGTCAGCGTGTGCCGTGGACATCTCGTTTCAGACGAGGCTGACCAGGGAAGCTGCAGAACGGGCTTGTGTGTTTCAGAGAAGCCAGAGTATCTCACCACCTTGCGTTTCCCAGAAGGTGGACTTGGTCGTCCCAACAGTGTGACAGACGAATCTGCCGGGAGCAGATTCGTCTGCCACCCTCACCCTGTCCCCACGTCTCCCTGCAGGGTTGCCTCAGTAGATGGCTCCATTTAAGGGCTCTCTATTCACGTGCTCAGAAATGTCGACAGCAACTCTCAGCTCCACTGAGGAGCTGCCTTCCCACCTTGGCTTTTGTCCATTTCAGCTGTGGGACCCACGGTGCTGTTGACCGTGACGCTTAAGTCTTTCTCTGTGAGAACTGAGATTGTAGTGAGTCATCTTGTGTTCTCAGGATGGACTTTACTTCCCAAAGGTGCAGAAATGCTTCATCCTCTCAAACTACCATCTTAACAATCCCTTGATGTCCGTTCCTAGATGTCAAACTATCCCACAGAAAGAGTCCCTGTGTTTCCCTGAACTAACTTACCCGAGGAAGGACTCGGCTGATGGTGAGGGCTGGCTCGCACTTGACGTTTCCATTTCTTTGATGAGTTTTAGTGCACGTTCGGGACCCTGTGAAAGACCACACAGTCCAAATCCTGTGGGTACCAGCAGCCTCACCAGTGGCCTGCGAATACCTCGAGAGGATTGGAACGTTTCTTTCTCTTGTTGAGAAAAGCCCAGGCCATTTTTATTACAGGGGCACTTCAGGCACTGAATGTTCCATCTGACCCTTAGAGAGTTGGGATGTGGAGGGACTCACCTGTCCTCTCCTGCCCCTCCCCAGGCACGGCTCTTCTGTGCCAAGGTTCCCACCTGCTGCCCTGGCTGTTTCCCTGTGTCTTAAGAACTCACGGCCTCTCGTTTCCAGCGCAGTGTCTCTGAGAACTCGCTTGTGGCCATGGATTTTTCTGGGCAAACGGGAAGAGTGATCGAGAACCCGGCTGAGGCTCAGAGTGCAGCCCTGGAAGAAGGCCACGCCTGGAGGGTAAGGCCATGGCCCTGTCCCGCCAGGACGGGCTCCCTCACGGTGGCCACTCCACCCCTGGTCTGCCCCAGAGGAATGGCTCTGTGCTGGCGTCAGGGGGTGAGAGGCTGGGAGGATAGGTGGCTATGAGTTCTCAGCTGCAGGAAGCCTTGGCCCTTCTGGGCTCTTGCATGTGCTCAGCACCCTGCCACCCCACCACCCTCGTCCCTGGGCTCTCGTTGGGGGGAGGGGCAAGGAGCAGAGCCCTGGGTTCCCTTGGCTCGCAGCCCTATTCCTGCTGATGAGTCTTCCGGGCAGAGCGTGAGGCCAGGTATTCCCAGTGTGGCTCGACCTCTAACTAGCTTTACAGCCTTGAACAGTCTTTTTACTCTGAGGCCCAAGTTCCTAATCTCCAGATGGACGAATATCTGCCAACTTCCAGGCTTTTCTGAGCTTTAAAGACAGTGTACAAAACACAAGCCCACAGCTCTGGCTCCGAAAGCCTCCCCCTCCTTCAGCCGCAGAGGGCGCAGAAAAGGAGAACGCACCCAAAGCCACGAGCAGTGTTCAGACCTGCCCGAGTTCCCTGGAAAATCCCGTGCTTTTCTCTTAAGATGTACTGGGAATTTCACTGTGTCTTCTGTGTGACAAACACGTCTCTGCTTCCATACTGGAATCCTTAGGAATACACCAGATGGGGATGCTTCTGGTTTTGTTTTTAACCACTGCGACCCTTGTGGTCACATGGGACTGAGGTGTCTGTCATTCCACGGTCGAGGGCCCTGTCACCTGGCCAGCTTCCCGCCCCCGCTGTGTCCCAGGTGGCGTGGTGTTTGTGTCACTCGGCTGTCCTAGCGCTAACGCGGGGATTTCTTTTGCAGAAGCGAAGCACGCGGATGAATATCCTCGGGAGCCAAAGCCCCCTCCACCCTTCCACCCTAAGTACAGGTAAACACGGCATCTTGGCCTGATATTTTTTGTACGTAAATAAAATAAAAGAGCTCCCAGCCCTCCCCGAGCTTCCCAACGTTGTCCAGGCCCAGAGCGCAGCACGAAAGCCGCGGCCGCGGACATCCGGGCCCGTGTGGACCTGAGTGAGCTCGCAGGGCAGCCGCTGTGCGCGGGCCCCAGGCTACCCACCTTTCTCTGTTTCCCGCAGTGATTCACAGGACGCAGCACTGGTTTCACGGCAGGATCTCCAGGGAGGAGTCGCACCGGATCATTAAGCAGCAGGGGCTCGTGGATGGGTAAGGGACACGACGCACAGGGTGGGCGTCTGCTGAGGGTCTGCCGGACTCGGCGCCTCAGAGCATCCTGCCATGGGGTGCGGAGCTGGGCAGCGGTTGCAGCCTCGTTCTGAAGAGGAGCGGGGCGCTGAGGGGAACGAGGATGCTGCAGGGTTTGCACGGCTCCGAAGTGGAGAGAGGGATTGCAGTCCATTTCTGTCCAGACGCTAACATCGTTCTCTACCTCCTTGATGAAATTCGAACAGATGAAGAACGCATGTTGCTTACTTTTGATTAATAAGGCAGTGGGCCAATGGAAAACCATATCTTCTTGCCTACACCCTTTGCTTTATGCCTTATATCATTGGCCTTTGCCCCAGCCACCCCAGATCTTAGTGACGCAAAGCAGCAAAGCTGTATCATTTCTCACAATTAGGGCTGGTTGGGTGGCTTTTCCCACCGGGGCCAGCAGAGCTCACGTGCCTGGTGGCCAGTGCTGGCCGTGGCTGTGTGCCGAGGTGCCTGGGCACAGGTCTCTGGCAGGCTAGCCTGGGTTCATCGTGGCCATCACGGGGATCCCAAGGGTAAGAGGTCAACCCCGGTGCACAAGCACTTCTCAAGCTGACGCCCCCATGGTCAAGGCAAACCCGGCGGCCAGGCTCAGCATCACAGTGAATGAGAGGAACCTGCCCCGGGTGTGGCTGCAGACGTGTGAGTGACCGTGACCGGGGCATGGTCCCTGCGGAGCTCAGCCCGAGTCCTGACTCCGCCCCCCACCCCCCCAAAAAGAGACCCAGACGAGTTAGTTGGATGCCCTGGTCCATCCTTGTCATAGCTGCCTCTCACTGGGTCTACTCAAAAGACAGGTTCTCGGAAGCTGCTCAACTCACAACAGTCCTTTTCTTTAAATCCTTCATCGTCAAAAAGTTTTATTGTGGAACTCTAAAAATTCACGTGAGAGAGGAGACGGTAAGGAACCCCATCTGCCTCTTGCTCAGCTTCAGAATTTGCTCACCTGAGCTGGTCTCTTCCCCTTCCTACATTTTTATTATTTTTTTTCTCCTCTTCTCCTCTTTGCCTTCCTCTTCTTCCTTCTAACTTCCCCCACTTTTCTTCCTCTACTTTTTCCTTCTTCTTCTGGGATATTTTAAAGGAAATCCCCGACGTTCGGAATTTTTTACCAGTAACTGTATTTCAGTGAGTGTCTGAAAAATAAGGACCCTTTACTTCTGAGACAACCGCACTATCGTCGTTGCATCTAAAATAAACAAGAATTTCTTAGTGTCCTCAGAAGTCCCATCATGTTCACACACACGAAAGTTCTTTAAATGTAGTTGGTCTAAATCAGGATCCACCCGTGGCGTCTGGTTGAAGTGTCTCTGTCTCCCTAAATATAGTAATAGTCTCCCCACCACTCCATTTTCTTTCCTTTTTTTTTTTTTTTTCATATCTTTCCTTTGCTGAAGAAGTAGGTCATTTGCTAATTGTGTACTTGTGGTTTCTTTGACTGTGTTCCTCTGTCTCCCTCGTTTCCTGTAAAGTGTGGGCAGAGGCTTGGTTAGACTCAGAGCCTTCTTCCGGGACGGAGCTTCGGGGCTGCATGTCTGTACTGCTCACCCCAAGTTGTCCTGCTTCCTGATCCCGGGCTGGGCGGGGGGTCTGGCGTTGCCAGCCCGGGCCCCCAGTCCAGCTCCCAGCCCCCTACACCGAATGGTCTGAGCAACTGAACCCGCCCAGGTTTATTGTTTCATTAGAAATCACAGAGTCATTGTTTTCTAATTCTATTATTCCTTCATCATTCCTTAGCTAAAATCCTTTTCCTTATCACATATTTGTTTTTCTGGGAAAGGTAGCTAAGTGCTTGATTTTTCTCTTTCCTTTGTCAGTTTTCAGGATCATGATTAGGGGTTCTGCCATGTTCCAGTGCTTACAAATGAGGTGTTCTGTTTTGTTTTTTAACTCTCATGATGAACTTAGATACTATGTGTTTGATTTGTTTCAATCCAAGCTTAATGTTCTTGATGTTCCCTATGCCCTCTTTTTGTCCCATGGGGCAGGCCTCTTTCAAGTTGGTTCCTGAGTTCTTTTGACCCAACACTAATAAGGTTTGCTTGCTGGTGTGACACATTCTCTTAGGGGCCCTAATTCTTTGTAGTGGGAAATGGTGTCTGGAAACCAAATCGGTAGGTCTTTTCCGTGGGCAGAACTAGGACATAGGCTTTTTACACTGAAAAATAGATTACAGGTTCACACTGATATTGCCAATTCAAATGGAAAATTACAGGGTGTGTACGCCTTTGATTTTATTGTCTCTCTCTTCTCTTCCTCTGAAAAATCTTACTAATGACAGTCGCTTACTTATTTGTTTTACCTCACTCTGTACTTGTCTGCTGTATCCCATATCACATCATGAAAATATTGATAATATTACTTCAGTACTACTGAATTCACACTTCTTTGCAGCCCTTTTAATCCTTAAGGAATGAATATTCCAGGCAGGTCACGTTAAAGTACCAACCTTAAGGTAATTCTTCTCCGTGGTTCCACCACCAAACTGCCATGTCTTCAGGTTCATTCCTCTGTTTGTTTCTGATTTTTGTTAAGTGGATCTGATTTATTTCCTCTTCAGTTTAATGCTGCTTTTAAAACTATGTAAAACATTGCCTTGGTTCCAAAGTCAAAAGTTGTAAAACAAGGTATTTTGCCTGGTGACTCTACTCTGCCCCCAACTCCACAATTGGTAAACATTTTCATCAGTGTTTGTTTGTTTATCCTTCTGTTGTTTCCTTTTAAAAATATAAGCAAAACACATTTGTTTTCGTAGTCTGCCTCACCTTAACAGGGGCGTGTACTGGCCACAGAGGTCCGACCCTGAGCTTAGCTGCGGCCTGAGGATGCTGGGGTGGGATGGCCAGGAGGGTTGCCCCCTTCCTTGTCCCCTGCTGGGTTCTCTTTCACACGATAGAGCTTCATTGTTTCCAGGATTCTATTATGACACACTGTGCCCCATCTTCATGTTTTTGCTAGTGTCTCTTTGCCGGTGAGTTCGTAGAAGTGGGAGTGTTGAACGGATGGGTAATATTGTAAACTATGGCCTGATTCCCCTCCCCAGGGATGTCTGAGCGCCACCTGCCTTTCCCTCATCTAGGAGGCTGGGTCTCTAGCATATGATTAAGGGCCAGTTTCATTTCCAATCCTTTTTGTGTTGCTGAACTGTCGGTACATATTTGCCCAGTTTTCTGCATCCATTTTTTTTGTATATACTTTTTTTTTTATTGGTTTTATTTATTTTAAATTTTGGCTGCTTTGGGTCTTAGTTGCTGCATGCAGGCTTTCTCTAGTTGCAGCGAGCGGGGGCTACTCTTCATTGCGGTGTGTGGGCTTCAGTAGTTGTGGCTCGTGGGCTCTAGCGCGCAGGCTCAGTAGTTGTGGCACACGGGCTTAGTTGCTCCGCGGCATGTGGGATCTTCCCGGACCAGGGATCGAACCCGTGTCCCCTGCATTGGCAGATGGATTCTAAACCACTGCACCACCAGGGAAGCCCCTACATCCATTTTTTACAAACATTTTTTTCCCAAGTTGTCATTTGTCTTTTTGACTTAGCTGATGGGGGTTTGGGTTTGGGTTTGGTTTTGTTTGGGTTTTGGTTATACAGTTTTTCTAAATATGGTCAAGTTTATCTTTTCTGTCCTTTAGCCTGTATCTTTCTGGATTTTTGAGTCATAGTGATATAAGTTTTTCCTGCTTCTCAATCACAAAGGAGTTTGTTCATGTTTTCCTCTAGAACTTGTATTGTTTCTCTCCTCCCTTCCTTCCTTCCTTTTTTTTCATGATTATTTCTTCCGTTTTTGTGTGTTCATTTTTGTTTGTGTGTTTAGATCCCAGGTACATTTCAGAATTTATTTATCCCGGTACACGGTTTAAAGATGGATCTGATTTTTTTCCCATGTGGCTGTACAGTTGTTCCAAACGACTTATTTGAAATGTCACTTGATCATAGAACAGTCCCTTTTAGAGCCTTAGAGATGACCCCTCCTGACTACAAACAAGATGCTTCTCCTCTGAACTTTCTGCCTAAGAGAGAAAAGCCTGCCCTCCGAAATTCCTCTCTTAGTGATGTTCTTTGCCTGTAGGTTTGTGTGTGTCCCCAGGGCTTCAAGGACAAGATGCTTACCCATTACAGCCCTAAATCCCATCCAAAGTGAGCCCCCAAATGTTCTCGTGGTGTCCCATTTACCGTATCATCTGTGAGATTCGTTCCAAGGAAGCCAAGTGGGTTTGCTCACCAGGTGACGTAAGTCATAAGCCAATAATTCAAGAGGCAAGTGTGAGTAGCAAGGAAAGGTGCTTTAATCAGAAAAGCTGGCCATCTGGGGAGAAGGTGAACTCATGTCCTGAGACCATCTCTGAAGATTCTGCTCAGCCAGGACAGTTTTTAAAGGGAAAAACGGTGGCAGGTGGAGGGGAAGAATCCCAGTGAATCATCGAGGCAGGAGGTGGGGTTCTGAACCATTGTCTATTGCATGCAGACTGGATGATTCTTCAGATGTTATCTTGCCCAAGTGATCTGCCTGCAGGATTGCTAAGGGGGCTGTTGAGGGTAGAGAGCCAGTCATTTTTTAATTGCTTAATTCTTCATTCTTACTTCTTTTTATCCAGGAAAAGAATCAGCAGGTTAGACAAGGCACGGTGTGCATTCAGGAGAGCATAGGTCAGGAGTTAGTTTCAATTGCCTAGTGATTCATTCCTATAATGAGGTTCTTTTAACGTTAGAGGGGGACAGAAATGGGCCAACAGGAAAGGGGCAAAAGAGCTGCTTTCGACAATGCCAGAGAAGTGAAGGTTCCACAGAACGTGTCACTTGGTGCTGTGGCCACAGCATCCCTCCTGGGGCCCAGGGCGGTGGCACCTGCATCCCTGAGGGGCTGACACATCCAGGCTCAGGAAGGGGGCGCGGGGGATCAGTGTGTTTTGAAGAAGCTTCCCCAGTGATTGTGAGCTCAGGCCCAGCCGGCCCACTTGGCGTTAAAAGGAGCGGTCCTGGGGCAGGGGGGTGCCTGGGGCTGGGAGGGTTAGCACGCTGGGTCCACTGCGCTGTGTGTTAGCTTTTTTTTTTAAACCCTGTTTGTCTTTCAACTTTTCCTGGAGTCTAGCGCCAATGGGTGAGTTTGCCCAGCCTTGGTGAGAAGTGTGGGCATCCCTCTGCCCACTTTCCTCCCCCCGCCTGCCTTGTTTCTCTCTGTCCTTCCTGGGGTCTGAGTTGCCTCTAAGGTTATAATTTTCAATCCCAACATCCGGCTGCTGGCGCTCTAGCAAAATCAAAAGGCAGGGTGATGGGACATCGCCTGAGGCGTCATTGCAGTGATGCCACGTCGTCCGTTCGTCCCCTTGTTCAGGGCGGAAATGTGCTGGGAAAACAAGGTAAATTAAATAATCAATTCCTAGGCATTACCCCTCCCTGCAGAGATAATGGAGGGAAGCCAATGTAGAGAGTCAGACAGCAAGCAGAAGACAGCGCTGGAAGGCAGGCCAGATCGACGGCCGTTACAATACACCGCTTCCTAGACCTTTAGCCCCAAATCACTGATGGAGTGGGGGTGAGGGGGGCTGGAAGGAGACAGCAGAGCCTGCAGTCAACCTGGGAGGCGGCTCTGAAGTCCGCTGGGTCCAGGCGGCCCCCCGCAGGTGACCTGTGCACGCGTGCAAGCATGGGTCTGTGCACACGTGTACATGTGTGCGTGTTGCGCCCACACCCCCGGGCCTGCAGGGCCTGCCGCGGGGCCGGCACTCGCTGGCTGCTCCCTTCCTTCCCCACTTGCCACCGACAGCCCGTCCCAGACCCTGGGATGGAAGGAGCTTTTCAAGGGGCCAGTCCTGCGCTGTGGGCCCCCCTGCGGATCTTCCCCCAGGGCTCCTGTCGGGACCTGCGGCGTTTAAGGCTCTGTGCCCCCCGTCCCGCCCCTGCCTCGTTCACACTCAGGGTCAAGCCCGCCGCCCCCTTGCTGTCCCCAGTCCCCATCCCTGTGCCTGTCTGTCGTGAGCTGGTCCCTCTGTCCGCGCCCCAGGCCCCTCCGCTGGGCGGAAGGCAATGTCTTTGTCAGGACTTGAGTCCTTTGCGGCTCTCCCTCCCCGGGGCAGAGCGGGGTGCCGTCCCAGGGCTAACGCAGCCGCCTCGGAAAAGCGTAGGATGCTCACCGGCCACGGAGGAACCACCTGCGCACTTGCTCCTGCTGTGCCGGGGCTCCTGCCTGGTTTCTGCTGGCTGTGTGACCTTGGAGGGTTTGCCTGACTTCTCTGGGCCCCGCTTCCCTCACTGTAAGATGGGGACGGGGACAGGGCCGCTGTGAGTCCTGAGCGAGGCAGTGTGTGCAGCGCCAGGGCCGCAGGCCTGAGCTGTGCTATCACTCTGAGCTCCCTCAGCCCCTTTGTGCTTTCCTGACTGGACGCGGGAGCCTTGACTTCAGTCCTAACAGAGGCGACGCCTCCCCTGGTCCTCAGCACCTTGCTCCATTGCATTCCATGCTCCATTCCGATGCCCTAAGCAGAGGCGTCCGTGGCACGTTAGCTCCCAGCCTGGTCTCTGCAGTAGCCACCCCCCGGCCCGCCCCGAAATCCCTGCGCCCGTGGTTTGCTGGTGGCGATCACCAATGCCTCCAGTGTCCACACTGACTACACAACAGCCCTGAGCGTGTAGACGGTCCTGCAGGAGAGGCTGGCAAGGCAGCGGCCCGTGATCTGAAGCTCCCGAGTGTCAGATCCAGGAATCTCGCTGACTCCTAGGCCCTACCCCCTTTCCTCCGCGTAGACGACCGTTAGGCACGACCTGTAAACCCAAGCCGGCGGGGCAGCCTCAGGATCTCCCGGGTCACACCCCAAACTGGGAGGCAGGCCGGCAGCGTCCTCCTTGGGGCTCAGAAGGAAGCATCAGGGGATTCATTGAGGGCTCGGGTGAGGAAGCACAGCCCCAGCTTCTCCTCCAGGAAGATTGAGCGCTGCCAACCCCCAGGTTTCTGCTAGTGAAACACTCGGAGAAAAGAGCACAGACTGGGAGAAGCAGACACGCAGCCCTGCCCGGGGGAGGAGCTGGCCCTCTCGTCTTCCTGCCCTCGGGCTCCGCCGGCACCGAGCGTATCACACATCGGTCCGGCTCCAGCTCCGAGGCCCTGTCTCTCCCGCCCGCCCGGCCCCGCAGTGCAGTTCCATCCCGGTTCACATCTCCAAGGTGTATCCTGCAGAACACGTGTCCTGCAAAATGCTATCAAAGAGGGGCTGGTATGTAATAAAAGATGCTGTAAAGAGTCAGGTAAGATAGGAAAACTCATGCTGGGGCCCTAAGGGAGTCGGGATGAGTATCTACATTCCAAAGGCTCCAAGACGTCCTGTAGTAAAATAAACCGTTTTTACCTTTTATAACATGGGATTTCCCAGGGTTACGTAACTGCCTTCCCTCTGACATTACAATCTAGAAACTGATGTTTAGCTGATTACCGCAATTTGGTGTCTAATACCTTTAAAGTATGTTTCCTCTCAGGCCATTTCTACTTTGTCACTGGGATTAGGGCCTCTTCCCTTCTAAAGAATAACTTGGTCTTCCTGTCTGATTCCAGATTTGTTCTGGAGTCACTGTAAAAGCAATGACTTATGCTTCTTGGTGCTATCCTAATTTTTAAAGTATTTTTTTAGTTAAAGTATAATTGATTTACAATATTGTGTTGGGTTCAGGTGTACAGCATAGTGATTCAGTATTTTTGCAGATTATACTCCATTGTAGGCTATTACAAGATAATGGGTATAATTCCCTGTGTTACACAGTGTCATCCCTGTCACTTATCTATTTTATACATAGTAGTTTGTATCTGCTAATCCCATACCCCTAATTTGTCCCTCCTCCTTCCCTCTCCCCTTTTGGTAACCACGAGTTTGTTCTCTGTATCTGTGAGTCTGTTTCTGCTTTGCATATATATTCATTTGTATTATTTTTTAGATTCCACATACAAGTGATATCATACAGCACTTGTCTTTCTCTGTCTGATGTATTTCACTGAGCATAATACTCTGTAGGTCCATCCATGTTTCTGCAAATGGCAGAATTTCATCCTTTATTATGGCTGAGTAACACTGCATTGTATATGTGTGTATATTACCACATCTTATTAATCCAGTCATCTGTTGATGGGCACTTGGGCTGCTTCCATATCTTGGCTATTGTAGATACTGCTGCAGTGAACATTGGGGTGCATGTATCTTTTCAAATTAGTGTTTTCATTTTTTTCCATTTATATGTGTCCAGGAGTAGAATTGCTAGAGCACATGGTAATTCTATTTTTAGTATTTAAGGAACCTCCATCCTGTTCTGCACAGTGGCTGCACCAATTTACATTCCCACCAACAGTGCAGGAGGGGTCCCTTCTCTCCACATCCTGGCCATTGCTTGTTATTTGTAGACTTTTCGATGTAATTTCGAACTGTAGAAAATTTGCAAGAATCATATAATGGATTCTCCTGTATACGTGTTACCCAGGCACCTGAGTCGTGAACATTGTAGCACCTTTGCTTTGTCACGTTCTCTCTCTCATTTTTTAATCAGAACCATTTAGGAGTGAGTTGTAATTATTTCAATACAAAATTTCTAAAAACAAGGACTTCTCTTAGGCAGCCACAGTATCATTATAAAACTTGGGAAATTAATGAGAACGTGGTTCGGTCACCTGACATGCCACTTAGATTTTACCAGGGGTCCTTGCTGCATCCTTCATCACCAAGGAAAAGAACTTCTTGGCCTCAGCACTGCCCTGGACCAGCACGTGCTTTGTCTTCCTTTGTGTCTTGACACTTGGAAGAGCCAGTGAGAGCAGAACGTGCCGGGTTTGGCTGTCTGCTCACTCCCTGGAGGTGATGCTGGGTCACCTTTAGTGCATCCCGTCAGGAGGTGCTGGGGTGGATTGTCTCATTCCTGGTGGTGGTAACTCGAATACCTGAAGGTGGTATCCACTGGGTTTCTCTATTGGAAGGTTACTGTGTGTCCCTCTGTCATAAACGTTAGGGGGTAGATGCTGAGACTATGAAAATATTCTGTTTCTCATCAAACTTTGATGCTGGTTTCAGCATCCACTAAAGATCTTCTTAATCAAATGGCCAAATAGTGGTTTTCTAATTCATCATCCTTCTCTATTTATTTAGCTGGCTTTCTGCTCTTAGGAAGAGCTTTTTTTCCTCGCCTATGATTTATTTATCACACCAGTGCGGACTCATGGATTATTGTTTTAGTCTATGGGTTATAATCCATCCCTTCTGTTATGTACTTGGGTGTCCAGATTGGACCACACTGCCTCTTGGGCCAGCTTTCTTAGTTTCTGGCACAAAGTATACCAGCGTCACCTTGTGCCTTCCCTGCCTCAGCCCTAGAGGTGCCATGTCCCCAAGGAGCCCTGGTTCCTTTCAGTGGAGAGTGACAGCCAGAAAGCACAGTCTGGGTGTGGAGGGTGGTCTTGCTCTACAGCTCACTCAGCTCCCAAAACCTCCTGAAGCATCATATATATATATATATATATATATATATATATATATTCATATATACATTCAGTCTGGACTTTCTAAATTAACAATCAATTGACTCTTTCCATTCCCAGGCTTTTTCTCCTCCGTGACAGCCAGAGTAATCCAAAGGCATTTGTCCTCACATTGTGTCATCATCAGAAAATTAAAAATTTCCAGATCTTACCTGTAAGTATTGATGTTTTTCACACTAATTCTTATTCTTCTGTGTGCCGGTTTTGTTCTTAATGCAATTTTCAAGGTCTCAACTAAGCAGACTATGAAACAGTAAACATCAGACAGTTTCAAGCTCACCGGTGAGATCTTTTCAGGAGTTTCTTGAGAGGTTGGTTCTTTGAACTTGGGAACAGTGTTTCCCTAGAAGAACACTGAAAATGGTGGCATTGTACTGTGGCCCCGACACGCCTGTGTAGCTCATAGGTGCCCCTGAGACAGCACCTGATGGGAAGAGCAAGGTCAGATGATGGGCAGACACAGAGCAGAGCTGTTAGCCCAGGACCTGGTGCAGGAAGGAGCACGTGTGGTTGTGCAGACGGGCGCTGTTGGCCACTTAATCTCAGGATTTGTCTGATTTGTGCGGGTGTGGACCAGGGGGACTCAGGAAGCCTGTAGAAAACTGACCCGTGGACCCCAAAGAGAAGTGTTACTCCTTCCACTGGGTCCTTGGATCAGAAAACAGATTCTCCCTTTGAACAATTTCAAAAACCTCATTATTGAATATGATGTATTAGTCAACACCACTCTCTTTAAGGATGATGGTTAGGTTTGCCGAATGTAACTGACCTCTTCCATGTGCCCAAGTTCAGATTCTAGTTCACGACTTGGGTGTTGTGTGGGAGACAGTTGTCAGCACCTCCGAGAATGCGTAGTCCCATTGGGGCTGAGATACACAAAATGAATACCAAATGTGTTATGTACATTGTACATATAGGTGTAGTTGTATAGAAGTGGTCAATTCTGCAGGTAATAACAACTCTTGTGAAATGTTTCCTCTGGAACCCAGACCTGGGAAATATGCTGCTGAAAGAGGGTGGCCAGATATAACTCTGTGCTTTACAAAGTGAAGCCCTGAGAAGGCTTGAAGTAACCAAATGCATCCGTTTCATATAGTGGGACCTGGCGTTTTTCAAGGGTGCTTGAGCCCAGGACTTTATACCGACTGTCTGGAGAGTCATGCAGGCACAGGAGGCATGAACGGGAGGGGGAAGGGCAGGCAGGGTTGTCTTTTGTGACCTGGGGGGAAGCAGCCTGCCTGGCACTGTCTGTTGAAGTCGCTTCCTGCTGTGCCCGATGCCCTCACTGTATAAACGAGGAAAATGAGGCCCTCACAGCTCTCAGTGTCCTGTCCTGGACCATCAGGGAGGGACAGACTGTGGGTTACAGCCCAGGCTTCACAGATTCCACAAAACATGGTAATAAGCAAACCTGGAGACTGTTATTCACGGGAAAGTGCCTCATCCACAGTCCTTTTTGTTTTCCTGCTGCATTATATTATTAACCAGATGTTATTCTCTTAGCCTCAAATATGAAATAAAATAAAAAAGTACTGGCCAGCGGAATATGTAATACCATTGTCCCAAATAACCCCAAATCCTAGAATTATCAGACAGACAGGAACTTGAGAAGTGTAGCAACGAGATTGTAACCTCAGGGCTTAAACACAGGCTGTGGATGTGCTTGGGGCTCCAACAGAGTTTGTGGATTAAGAAGTGGTTCTTAGTTTATGCATCGACACAGGTTTAAGGCTACCTTCCTCTGTGTGAACAGTGCAGGGCAACTTTCCTGACCGCACTGTATTGCAGTCAGTGATCTCAAAATTCGTTCAATTAAAATTGATGTGAGGAATATAGTTATTTCTGGGAGATATTGTAGATGTCCTCCATTTTAAGAAAAATAGCTACCAAATATTCCATGACCTGGGCAGGGTTCTTCTCCTACATGATCTCATTAATCCCTTAAGAGTGTTCCAACATTTGCTTCGTAATGGAGCACAGTGAACGTCAGAGGGGTGAAGGAGGTTGCCTGGGGTCCTACTGTCAGAGCCCAGGGCTGTGTACTCTTACACAAGCATGCTGTATGCGTGGATACTCACAGGTCAACTGGCCAACCTCACCCTCCTCCATGGAGTGTGCTGAGTGCAGGGACACTCACAGGTCAACTGGCCAACCTCACCCTCCTCCATGGAGTGTGCTGAGTGCAGGGACACTCACAGGTTAACTGGTCAACCTCACCCTCCTCCGTGGGGTGTGCTGAGTGCATGGACACTCACAGGTTAACTGGTCAACCTCACTCTCCTCCATGGGGTGTGCTGAGTGCAGGGACACTCACAGGTTAACTGGTCAACCTCACTGTCCCCCGTGGGGTGTGCTGAGTGCATGGACACTCACAGGTTAACTGGTCAACCTCACTCTCCCCCGTGGGGTGTGCTGAGTGCATGGACACTCACAGGTTAACTGGTCAACCTCACTCTCCCCCGTGGGGTGTGCTGAGTGCATGGACACTCACAGGTTAACTGGTCAACCTCACTCTCCTCCGTGGGGTGTGCTGAGTGCAGGGACACTCATAGGTTAACTGGTCAACCTCACTCTCCCCCGTGGGGTGTGCTGAGTGCATGGACACTCACAGGTTAACTGGTCAACCTCACTGTCCCCCGTGGGGTGTGCTGAGTGCATGGACACTCACAGGTTAACTGGTCAGCCTCACCCTCATGAGCAGGTGAGCCAGGAGGAGCTTGGGGCTGTTGCCCACGACCAGCTCAGGAGCAGGGGACCTTCTCTGCCCAGCAGCTTAGGGACCTGGCAGCACCCAGCACAAACCCCTCGCCCCCTGACCTCCTGCCCTGACGTTTTCTAGCTCACCTCGCCAGCTCCACATGTGTCCCTTAGAGCCTCACTACGGGTGGACAGCACGAATCCTGACTTTGGGGCCTGTTTTGTCCCCGAGCTGTGGCCTCTGACTTGGCAGGTCTTCTTCTGTCTCTCTAGTGCGAGGATGACGGGCAGACCTTCTTCAGCCTTGACGACGGGAACACCAAATTCTCTGACCTGATCCAGCTTGTTGACTTTTACCAGCTGAACAAAGGGGTCCTGCCTTGCAGACTGAAGCACCACTGCATCCGCGTGGCCTTATGACCTCAGGTCTACCCTGGCTGCAGGCTGGAGGACGCTGACACTGGAGTGAAGAGGTCTGTGCATCGTTCAGAACACACGTCTGTCTGCACCTTGGGGCTCGGAGCAAGATGGGTGCGTTCGGCGCTGACCGACCACGATCGACTGGTTTCTTGGACTTGACGATGATTTGCTGCTGCAGATCCAGCAGGGCCGCGCCCCTCTCGCTGGCCTCACCGGGGAGGTCAGAAGACAGCAGACTCGAGAATAAACTGGAATGATGGTCTTGGCTGGGCCATGGAGGAACACAAGCTGGAGAGAAGTGATTGGAAATGAACTCTCGCCCTGGAATAATCTTGACAATTAAAACTGATATGTTTACTTTTTTGTATTGATCCCTTTTTTGCACTCCTTGTTTTCAATATTGTATTCAGCTTATGGCAAGAGGGGCCGTGGCTTTTCAGTCTGTGCAAGATGCAAAGACAGTTGCGAAGGGGCAGCCCCCAGAGGCTGACTGTTTGCAGAGGGTGGTGCCCACCTTCTGCAGGTCACTCCCAGGCAACTGGCACCCCAGCCTTCCCCAGTTTCCTTGGAAGCTTTTTTGATATAAAAGGTGTTCCTGTGGTAGGCACGTGGCATGCTCTGTGGCCAGGCGGGCGGCGTGGTCTGCCAGCCCCTGCTCTGAGCACGTGCCCGCACTCATGCTGTCACCCGACTCCACGTGCTGTGCCCTCCACACTGCGGGTGGCTTGTTCCTTGGAAAACACCACGCAGGGCTGAGTGGCTGCCCGTAGTTGGCCGCAGGCCCGCCTACCTGAGACACAGTGGGTACCCACCGCCCACCCATGGTGGACACCAGACCGCCTGGCCCAGCTGCAGCCCTTCCAGCCTGTTCTAGGACCATCACTGCCTTGCCCCCTCTGCAGTGGTGCCGGCCTGGCAGGGCCACTCTCCCTCCTGCAGTGGATCAGAGGACCTAAGAGCAAGTGGCACCTGCTTGGTCTGCTTCCGTGTCCAGTGGGTTTCCATGGTGACAGAGATGGAGGCATTGGAGAGGGCAGCCCCGCAGCCCAGTAGGGGAAGGTCTTGCTTGGTGGCCTCCATCCTGCCGACGGCCCCGAGCCAGACCGTGTAAGGCGGTGGGTGGCTCGTCGGCTGGCCCAGGTCAGGAATCCCTCACAGCAGTATTGGCTGAGGACAGGTTACCAAGACAACTCTGCATCCCACTCCAGGAGCTGAGTCAGACGGTGGCTTGCATTGTCCCCTCCTCCGCCCTGTCCCCTTAGCCGAGTCTTCCGATGTGAGGGTAGCCTTGTCTCTGCAGAGCAGGAAAGGCTCCCCTGACAGGCAGGCAGACTACTTGGTGAAGGACGGTTTCCTTTCCCCAGATCACGGTTGCCACGCTTCCCTGGCCCCTCTGGCCTGCTGGCCACTGGATCCCCCGGACCCCGCCCGCTGCAGCGCTTCCCAAGGGACACACATGGCTTAGGGCACAGTGACACATACCCGCTGTACCTCAGTCTGTGGTATAGACACTGTATGTTAGCTGACTAGCCACGCTCTACTTGTCTTCCATGAAGCGTCTACTTAGACAAATGAAGCATTTGTAGTAAAACATGTTTTTAACCATGAATGCTCAATTGCATTGTTTTTTTGGTTTTTTGCTTTTTTTGGTTTTTCTGTAGCCTGTTAATCTTTCTGTTGACAATTAGGTCATTCTCCAAGTCTTACCTGGCAGCCTGCTTCCATTGGAGGGACTGATGCTCCAGTTACACCGTTAGACATTTTTCTCTTCACCGGTTGGAGGTAAAACCTTTAAAAAACAAAAATCAAGCACAAAAAAAAAAAAAAAACCTCCAATTTCATTTTTCTGTTTACATAGACCAGTCTCCAGCAGTGAGATGACTCACTCCCCCCTCCAATAGACAGCTAGTATCGGCAGTATTGCATATTTATAAATATACGTTTTATTTAAAAGCAGAACTGAAGCTTGACTCTGACGCACAGTTCTGTGTGTACTTCCTGGCCGCAGTGAACTGTCACAGAGAGTGACCCTCCCAGGGCCCCAGCCACTCCCTTGTACCAGGCAGCTGGGGATCCACCTGCAAACAGGCAGCCCCTGCAAGAAGCAGGCGTCCAGCCGGGCCAGCCAGGGGCTGAAGGACATTCGACTTTTATTTTTGTATTTAAATGACATGAATGTAAACGGGACAGCTCAGGGTCGTTTTGGAGCCTGTTGACTTTTTATCTCTGCCTGTGATTTTCTGTTCTAAATGGAAACTCCGTGTAGCAACCTGGTCTGAATTGAGAAGGAAAACGCCAAATGCTCTGGGGATTCGCGCTAAGTAGGAGAGCTCTGTGACCTTATGCGTTAGAGTTCCAGAACGTTCTTCCGTCTGCTAAACCTTGAAGAAGTATGTGCCTCCGTCTAGATGTTTTGTCTTCTCTTTTCTGCACTTAATACCTGAGGGTTTGACCCATTGGCACACCTTGGAGGGAGTGGGGCTGGCTCGCCTGGGGCCGTGATGTCGCAGTGCCACCTGCAGTGACCGTAGGATGGCCTGATGTGTAGGCGTTTTCGGGGATTGCGGAAGGGATTAACCGAAGAGACAAAACCTTTATTCCACGTGCTTTGTTCCTTTCTGTACATAGCTCTTCGGCTCATGAACCTAATTGTAAACGTTCAGGTATTTTTGTACAAATAAGGGACTGATGTTCTGTTTCTTGTCATTAGAAATAAACATTAATACAGTGTTCTTCATTTTCTATTGCCTGGAATGTCTGTTTCTCTACTTCAAAGCCCTCGGGCCGGTCAGCCAACGAAAATCTTGGGAAATGATTTAGGATATGTTAACAACATGCTTCTTACCTGGCTGGAAACCAGTTACAGAGAACGGATGGGATGTGCAAGCTGGCACGGCCCTGCTGGGCGGGCCCCTCCTCGCAAGAGCCCTCGGAATGCTCCAGGAGGAGTCAGCTCCCCATGCAGGGGAAGCGAACACCTCAGGAAACTCGTAAAAGCTCACATCTGTTCCCTCCAATGGCATGCGTCCCACCGCAGTGAGACAGTGACGGTTCAGGAACCTGGATTTTGCAGTCACACAAGAAATGGGCAGAAAGAGTAAGAGAATGGATGCCCTGCATCTCTGCTCCCACAGGGCCTCACCTGGGGGTCCGAGGGCATCGTCACGTGAGCCGTCCTTGGGCCTGACTCGCCTCCTCGCACCCCACCGCAGGCGGAGAGTCGCTTGTCACGAGCCAGCCTATGGCTTTTGAACTCTCCCATCACTTGTGTTCAGAATGTGGGTCCTCGGTTTCAGGGAGTTCATCCCCCTAAGGCAGGCTGCCCTTAGAGCGAGAGCAATCCTTGTGAGAGGTGTGGGGGGGGGGCTGGTGTGTGAATGTGTGCAGGGTGTGTGGCAAGGGCTGTGTGTGTCCGCGGCGTGGGAGAGGAGAAGCAAGCATGCCATGTGGGGCGCAGGTGGAGGGGCATGAGGAAGGCTGGACGTGGGCAGGGCAGGTGCAGAGGCCTGTGAGAGTCTGTGTGGCGAGAGAGTGCACGGTGGCGGGATGTGCAGTGTACAGAGATGCGTGACAAGGAAGAACCCGCCGTTTCCGTCCTCCCCAGGGAGGAAACGCTGGGCCAGGGTCCAACACGTAGCAAAGGCACGACTTTAAACTTGATCTCGCTGCCTTGATCACATTTTTTATTGGTTTTTTTAGAACCCATTTTGAGGGATTCGTAAAATTATAAGAAGAATTTTTTTATGATAAAAGCATTCACTTGTGAAATGTAAACAGGAAAATATCCTACCACCTTGGGTTTTAGAACAGTACACTCATAGCAACCCTTCTCATCTTGGGAAGTATACAGCATTAACAAGGACAGGAAACAAGTGGGAAATCCATCCTTGGCAGAACTGGGAACATGGAGGAGGGGCTGCTCACCAAGGCGGGTTGAGACCAACCCAGGGCAGGAGATGCTGGTGGAAAATCTGTGAGTTCAGAACTCAGCCAGGCCCGCAGGGGGCACTCCAGGATGAAGGACACACCTGGAAGGGGCACTGCAGACCCTTTTGGGAAACAGCGAGACAGGCATGGGGTCCATGTTGAGTTACTGGTGACATTCCCCCCTCCACCACCCCACGGATGCTGTGTGTACTTTCAGTCTATAAATAGATCCAAATCTTGTTTGATCTCTGAAAGGTTTCTTGAATTACATCTAAATATATTTGTGTTACATCACTGCAGGTCTTTTTTTTAAAGACAGCAATTATATGTGTGTTAGGTCTCTCTCATCTGCCTTTCATAAGCTTTCCCTTTTCTCACAACTTCTAATTCTCATTTCCATTTGGTGTGCATGTCCATCTGTCCCGTTGTCCAAGTCACTCACAGTGTCCAGGCAGGAGTGTTCCTCCCTGAGCTGCTTCCAGCATGGACCCACTACCAGGGTGTTTCTTTCTCACTCCCATTTCTCTTCGGAGCCATGCTGGCTTTCCTTGCATATATCCCTTCATCTCCTGTATCACCGCTTTGAGCTTTGGTGAACTGATTGTTGTTTTTTGTTTTTTATTTAATTCATGATACTAGATTTGGTTCATTTTAATCTATTCCATGGCAATATATTTCTACTGAATGCTCTTTACCATTTTTTTTTCTACTCTTTTCTCCTTTTGTCTTGGGAAGCTTCACAGAAGATCAGTGCTGGTTCCTTGAGGAAGGTGAGTTCTTCTTAGCCGAGTCATTTATAGGAAGTTTGTGTGGGAAAGAAGACAGGGGTCGTGTCTGATGCTAGCAGGACAGAAATAAATAAATGCTATTTATTTATAAATAAACACAAAGGGTCACGGATGTGAACTCCAAGACCTTGACAACATAAGCCATCAAGATTGATCTTCCAGCCAGCTCCCTGCCTTCACATTCAGCCTCCCACACCTTCCAGACAAATCTCGCCAAACAATTGCGTATTAATTTGCAATAGAACAACTTTTTTCCCTCAGTTGTTCTATGGCAAATTATGCAATGTCATTTTTATAACTATGGAGTTTTGTTATTTGAAATAAAAATTATGACAAAGTCTCTTAGAACATAAAAAATTCCATTGTAATTCTACACTCTCTCACACACACACACGTGCACAGGCATGCACGCACGCATAGATGTCTACGAGGGCTGTAGCATAAGATTTCCAGGGAAGCACTGAGCCCAGCTGGGGGATTCGTCTGGAAGGTGTGAGAAGGATGAAGGTGAAGGCGGGTCTGAGCACAGGTGGACAGAGTGTGCCCTTATCCAGGTGTGTGGTGTCCAATATGATACCACTAGGCACACGTGACTCTTATTTAAGTTGTAATAAAAAATAAAATGAAAACTTCAGCTCCTTGGTTGCACTATCCACGTTTGAAGTCCTCGATAGCCACGTGTGGTAGTGGCTACCGTATCGGACAGTGCAGTGATAGGACGTCCCCACCATCACAGGAAGTCTTACTGGACAGGGTTGGGCTAGGTGACCCATAATGAGAGGCTGAGTTACAGAAGTGGGAACCATACAGCTGGAAGGAGGAGGGTTGCCTTGAGAGTCAGCCTCCCTGTGTCTGGGTGATGTTCTGAATTAGCAAAGCGCGCCTCCAGATCCAAGGCTAAGGGTACCTTCCCGTAAGGGACGCCTCTGCCCCACCCCACAGGTAAGACACACTAACGTCACGTTTGCTACAACAAGGCGACACCATCCGCTGTCTCCAGTTTGCTTGGGTCCGCTTTGCTTTCCGATTATAACTGAATGGCAGTGGTTTCACATCATATGCATACACTGTATACAAAACTCAAGGATGGCCGCTTAGCCCTCCCCCACACAGCTCCCCTGGGAAAAAACGCACTTCCCAATTTGATATCAACCTATTCCATGAGCAGATTTCCTGGAGTGAGCCAGAGGTAGGAAATGCACCTCTTCTATTTCCCAGATTAGTCACCATAACTGTGAGCATCTCCCAGACTGAGTGTAGTTTTAGTGTCTAAAGCGCGTGTGTTCGCACACGGACCCTAAATGTAAGCAGGACTGTATTGCTGTGCATTGAAGAAACAGCCACCTGTGTCTCTGCAAGAGCAAGAACAAGCTGTGTGGGACCTCTTGGGAGATGCTTTTGTCCAGATGCAGTTACACGGGAGACAGGGCTGGGTCTTGACGCTTTGACTGAATTCACAACCAACCTGGACAAAGGATGCTGGAGTTCCTGTGGATGAACCAAGGCACAGTGCAGGGTTCATCCAGCCAACCAGCTCCAAAAATACACAATTCTTGGCATATTTTTTAATTGGAGGGAGGAGACTTACATTATTTTTTATGTTGTACAAAAAGTGAAATGATATTAATATTTTATTATTGCACTATTTCTATTGGACATAAAATATGACTGCACTGCACTTTCTGGGAAGATCGAGGTATTTTCTAGGGTCATTTGGAATATTGACAGTTTTCTGCTGCAGTGCTGAGTTGACAGCTGAGCCCTGCTGTAAGGGTGGACCGCACGGGCTGTACCAAACCTGTGTTTCTGACACTTCCTCTCCAGAATGGACACCTTCAAGATGATGCAGGGCAGGGGTACTCTTGGCCTTACTCCCAGGGGTCCTGACTCGGAAGGTTGGGTAGGAGACAGAAACGTGCCTCTGTACCAGGCCCAGTATGACTCGGTGCAGCTCCCACCAGGAAGGAGAATTCCAGAAGCTGCCCAGAGAACCAGGTGTGCCTTCTGCCTGCTCTTAGCAACGTGTCCTGGGGAATCACTTAACACACCTGTGGAAGGACGCTGCTGGCTCAGAGCAATGGATTTCACCCCATCCTTTCATCAGAGTCCTCTGTGGGGCTTTGAACCTGCATATCTTCAGGCCCCTCATAACCCTACAGAATTAAAATCTCTGACTTGGCAATAAAAACATTTGCCCGTAGACCAGCACAGGTGGGTGAGACAGTCCCCAACTTACCATGAGCCCCGGGAATTTAGGGTCCATGCACCTGCTGCGTTTTCATCCCTCCCAAGCCACCAGGGACTTTTTAGCTTCTAAGGTAGTGGTCTTGGTAGAACGTGGTGGGAAAGGCTGGGGAGTGCATTCAAAAAGGCCTGAGCCGTCCCGTGGAGCACCCAGTGAGCACATGGCCAGCGTGCCCGGGAAGGCTGTGGCGGACTCTGGCCCTGGGGGGCTCGGGTGCCTCTGGCACGTGGTGGAGGTGGTGCAGCCCCCCGTGCCCTTTCCCTGCACCCCACATGCCAGCCCGATCGCCACCCAGGTGTACACGGCCGGTCCCGGCATGGCCAGGCCTGGCCCCCCATCTCTCGATTCTCTGACTGGGGTTCCTCCAGCGCCCTCCGGCCACTCTCTTTGTACTGAGTCACTCCAGAGCCCGGCAATGGACTTCATCACATTGCACGGAATCCACGGCTGGGTCTGTGGTCAGGTAACTGGGCAAAGACAGGGCTTCTCGAAAGACTGAACTGTGCTCTCTCCCACCTGCCCACCTGTGCACCCAGCAGGAACCTCTTCTGGCCTCTAACCACCCCTCTCCTCCTTTGCCAAACCAGGCCACTAACACCACATCCGTCCCCCTCCTAGGTGAGGCTCAAAAAGACAATGCAAGTGGTTAAGAATCCGCCTGCCAATGCAGGGGACACGGGTTCGAGCCCTGGTCCGAGAAGATCCCACATGCCGCAGAGCAGCTAAGCCTGTGCGCCACAACTACTGAGCCTGCGCTCTAGAGCCCACATGCCACAACTACTGAAGCCCGCGCGCCTAGAGCCCGTGCTCCGCAACAAGAGAAGCCACCGCAACAAGAAGCCTGTGCACCGCAACGAAGAGTAGCCCCTGCTCGCCGCAACTAGAGAAAGCCCGTGCGCAGCAACGAAGACCCAACACAGCCAAAAATGACAAATTTGAAAAAAAAAGACAACGCTATAGGGAATTCCCTGGCAGTCTAGTGGTTAGGACTCAGCGCTCTCACTGCCGGGCCCAGGCTCGATCCCTGATCCAGGAACTAAGATTCTGCAAGATCCTGCAAGCCGCACAGCTCAGCCAAAAAAAAAAAAAAAAAAAAGACAACGCGATGAAACCCACTGGTAAGCATTAGCTTAATTATAATTAGAGCAGCTGAACTGGTGGCTTTGGCTCCGATCAGCCGAGCTGACTGGCCCCCACAGAGGGCTCCGCCACGGCCCTCGGGTCCCGCCGGCACGCCAGCCCTGGCCCCCTCCCAGGCCCAGTCCTGGTCACTCCCGAGCTACAAATAATACAGTAAACGGAATCCCAGAATTCACAGAAGAAGACTGCAAATAGCTAAGGAACATATGAGCATCAATTTTTAAGTGAAATGAGCAACAGATACAGGAATAGCTGCTTCCTCCAGCTTGTGTGGTCACTGTTGAATCCTCACCTGCACATATTTCACAAATCTCGATCTCCTTTATTTCTCTAGAGAGAGCGTATGATCCTTAGTGGCATCTGCCATCTTTGATCGTAACCTACGGTAAGAAACGCTGTCATCTTGCGGCCCAGCGCACATACGCCCAACATCATCGAAACAAATTTCAGGAAACACGATTTCTCTTGTTAGGTGCAATGGCCCCTCTTTCCTAGTCTATTCTGTTCTGTTCTGTTTGCTTTCCTTTTTAAAACTGCTGGTCACGAGATCTCTAAACTGGTTTCATGACCCAGCGACAGGTTGATCCCAGTGATTTGAAAAACATATGAATTGGAGAAGAACTGGGTTGGAGGTATGACACCCCCGATTTCAGACCTCCTCTGAAGCTGCAGTAACTAAGGCCGAGTGGAATTGATGAAAGCAGAAATGGATCAGCGAACAGAGTGGAGAGGCCAGAAACAGACCCACACAAATAGAGTCAACTCTCTCTGACAAAGGAGCAAAGGCAACACAACGGAGCAGAGACAGTCTTTCCGACAAACGGTGCTGAAACAACTGACATCCACATGCAAAAGACAGATCTAGACACAGACCTCACACCTGCACAAAAACTAACTCAAAATGGATCACAGACCTGAACGTAAATGCAAAACTATAAAACCCCCAGAATATGACACAGGAGACAATCTAGATGAATAGAGGCTTTGGTGATGACTTCTTAGCTACAACACCAAAGGCATGATCCACAGAAGAAAAAATAAGCTGGACTTCATTAAAATTTCAAAACACTGCTCTGCAAATAGTATGGAATTGACATTCTCATCTGCTCCTAAGCAAAGTGGCTTTTCCAAGAAAATTGGATTCCGAGGACATTTCTCCTCTGCAGATTCGGTCACAGGGCAGGCCTAAGCAGGTGTGTGCCTCATGGCTTTTTACCCCCGACGTCACCGGAGTCTCCAGGGCCCCGCTTTGCTCCAGTCTCCACAAAGTGGGAATACTGAAGTCCCTACACCTGTCTCCAGACCAGATGTTGTGGCTTTGACACTGTAGAGAGCTGCTCAGTGTAACCGAGACGTACAACTCACTGGGAGAGGAAGAGGCTTCCTAAGACCCATGGGGTGGAGGCAGCTTCACTGGCTCTGCCCACCAGACAGACCCAGCTCCTCCTCCCCAGGGAGGCCTGGGAGGCCACATGTGACATCGCCAGAAGGGGTTCTTTAACTCCAAGCTGCATTCAGTTGAAAATGTGTTCTGTTGAAAAGCTCGAGTCCACATGGTATAGTGAAAAGTACCTAGAACTTCCACTCTTACATCAACAAGCCTCCAATGCAGACCTGCAGACGCAGGACTTGGTTAAGTGGCCTCGGCCGACGCCATCCACGATCCGTCGCTTCTGTGCACACAGCCGCGGGGTCTGGTGACTTTGCCCGCAGCCGTCCCCGGGCACCAGAGCTTGCTGTGTCAGAGTGAGGGGTGTGAGGGGGAATTACCAGCCCTCTCAGGTGGACCCCCCCATCCCAGCTCCCAAAGTCCTGCCACAGGGTCCCTGCCCACCAGGCCACCAGGGGGGTAACTGGCTTGGAAACAAGCCTGGCACTGCCTAACAAAATAACAACTAACAAAATAACTGGCACATGAGTTTTTGTCTCAGGGGCAGCTCTGGGGGAACCCAAACTAAGACGAGGACATGACCAGAGTTAGACGGTGGGGTTGTAGACAGGAAAACTCACTTCCTAAGAGGTCAGCTCCCCACAGCTTAACTCCGCATCAGTGTGCTTGCAACCCAGACCTCAGTAGAATTTTTGAACGTAGGAACAAATGATTTTAAAGTTCCTCTTGAAAGAGAAACATGTGAAAGCAGCAAGGATTTTTATTAAAAGAAAACTGATAAGGGAACCCTTGCCCTTCCAAGTACCCCAATGCATTAGAAAGTGATCAAAGTTTACAGTTTGCTGTACACCTGAAACTAACCCAACATTGTAAATCAATTTTACTTCAATAAGAAAATAAAAAATAACAAAAATATTTAAAAAAAAAAAGAAAGAGATAAAGTTTAAATGCTGTAGCCCTGGCACAGAAATGAAAGAACAATTCCACAGGGCCACAACAAGCTCAAGAAACAGAAATATATTTCAAAGATAATGTTGGAAGAGCTAGCTTACTCTATGGGGAAAAAATTAGAACTTTACCCTAAAATAAATTTCAGATGGAGGAAAGCTCTAAAGGTAAATATCTCAAAGTATAAAATGCTAAAAGGAAATAGAAGTAAATGTGTATACATTTTGAGTAGAGGATAGTTTCCTAAATTCCCCAGAGATGATCTGTTCTCTGTAGGTTTCTCAAGATTTCCTCGACCTTTATCACCATTAGAAATTAATATTTAACCAGCATATGTGGCTGAAAAAGCTAGGCCTCGTGGATCTGAAGTGGCAAGGAGAGTGCAGGGCTACAGCCCGACTCCTCAGCTGCCCTCCCACGTTCTCCTCAATCCGCAGAGCTGGCAAATCTCAGAAAGGAGCCGAGACCCAGCGGGGCCCGAGTTCCCAGCAAGTAAGTCCTGGCTTTCTACTTAATCGATTACGATTGTTGGAAATGGCACCCCCTGGACCTTGACTCTGCTGCCCCAGTGCCGGCTGTTGGCGTAAAGGTCAACTCGCTTGGAGACTGGAGAAAACAGGGTCTATCTACATGGCGTCTGTGGGGCTACAGGCGCCACGCTGTGGGGAGGGATGCTGGTGCTCACAGGTGTTCACACTCACCCATGTGTGATAAAGCGGGGGCGGGGGACCATCTCAGGGCCACCGCCAACACAGCAAACACAGGACACGCGTGCGGATTCCTCTGCTCTCTACCACTTGCCGCCCACGTGGTGGGGGCCTCTGAGCCTCTGTTTCTTCCTCTCTAAAATGGGGATTTTAAGAGTACCCACCTTGTCAGGTTCTGGTGAGCCCCGACTCTCATAATATATGGAAAATACCCGGCACATGGGAGATGCTGAATAAATATTAACTCTTCCCTTACCTTCTTAACATCTGTGACTCTGCCAAGGCTCTCCCTTCATGACATGTGGTGTAGTCTCCCCACAGGTAAATTCAGAGTCTACCTGTGCAGTGGGATTTGAGAGAATGAAAGGATCTTCCCTGCCAATTTAGCAGGCTCATTACAATCCCATCAGAAGGTACAATTCTTGAGAAGGAACCTTTGCTTCTCCATCAGGCTGGAGTTAAAACAATAACTTTTGGTTGTTTGTTGTGTGTTGGGATTCACATGCTTGGTCTCTATTGTATCCTCATCTCACAAGGGAGAAAACTGAGACAAAGGAGGTGAGGAGGTGAGGAAGGTGGTCCAAGACCTCACAGCTCGTGACCACGGAGTTAGAACTCGGATCGTTCTTACTGTACCACCTGGCGCTTTCTGCCCTGCCATTCTGGGAAAGTGGTGCCTATTTAAAGCACTTACCATGTCCCCGGCCCTGTAGTGAGCACCACGGGAAGGGTTAATCAGAGCCCCTTGGAGATCAGGGAGCAGGATCTGGGGGGACCGGACAGGAGATGCAGGGCAGTTGATGGGGTCGAGGTGGGGATGGAGAAGGTGGGAGGTGGGAAATGTCACGGCACAGCTGGGAGGTGGAAAGTGCAGGGCTGCACACAGGGTGGGGGGCTCTGGGCTCCCGAGGTGGGTGAGGGCACAGAGGGCGTGGTCTTCTAGGGAAGCCTCCCCACGCTCCACCTGGGGGGTCCGGTGGTCAGTTCTGAGGGCCTCTCAGCAGAGCAGGCAAGCCCCTGATGGCCTCCTGCCCTGAGGACCTCGGGTGGCTCTTGGTCAGCCGAGCGACCCAGTGTGATGCGGCCAGATGACAGGTCTGGAAGAGTTCATCCCTGGATGAAGGTGTGGGACAGAGATGCCCCAGAGAACTGTCACTCTGCATGTCCTCAGAGTGGATTTATGACATTTGAAACCAGGAAAATGTTGGTGCTACTGAAAATTTAAATCATGACTTCCAGACTTTTAAAAATTCCTAAATAATGTGCAAAGAAATAGAGCCCTGAGCTTCACTGCACCCCCAGCCTCCGACAGCTGAGGGAGAACAGGGGTGATTCACACTGTAACAAGGGCACTAACAAGTAATCTGTTACGTAACATTACTTTATAAAATGATAAAAGGTTCAGTCCACCAAGAAGCAATACAGTTCTAAACACGTACAGACCTAACAGAAAAGCCTTAAATGTATAAAGCAAACCTTGGTATGGCTATGGGGAGAAATTGGCAAATTCATCACCATAATAAAAGATTTCAACACATCTTCAGCGATGGCAGTAAGCTGGGCGATAGAGCAAGCTAACAGAAACATTAGTGAAGATTTAAAGCATTTCAACAAGTGACAATCTCGGTTTATTGGATGTATATGGAACCCTCCACCTAGTAATTAGAAAATACACTTTCTTCTCAAGAGCACATGAAATGTTTATAAAAATTCAGGATGTAGCAGGCTGTAATGCAAGTCTCAATGTCAGTCAGAGAACTGCTATAATACTAGCTGCTCTCTGACCAGAATTCAATTCAATTAATTAAATTATAATTCAAGAAAAAGATAAGTAAAAATTGCTATATGTGTCTGGAAATTTTTGGAAAGGTACTACACAACTCATGAATCAAATTAAAAATGTAATAGAAGTTAAATAATACTTAGAAAAAAATGATAATGAAATATGCTAATTTAAAAACTTGAGCTATGTATTGAAAGAAGTACATGGAAGAAAGCAAATAGTTTTAAATGCTTATACTAGAAAGTAAAAATGGCCAAAAAGTAATGAGACAATCACTCAACTAAAGATGTTGGAAAAAGAACAACAGGATAAAGATCACTGAATGCAGGCAATAATAAAGACAAAGAGGATAAATTAGTGAAAAAGAAAATAAAGGTAGATGAGGGAAGATCAACAAAGTCCAAGGGCTTTTTTTTTTTTTTTAAAGACTAATAAAATAGACACAGTTCTGGCAATATTACCTAAAGACAAAAAGAGAGAGGAATAGGTAAAAAAATTTGGTAATAAAAGAGGATATAATTATAGATCTAACAAACTAAAAAGGTAATGAGTATATCATAAAAAAACATTCTTGTCATTAAATCTAAAAAAATTGATGAAATAATATCAAATTGGGTTCCAGGAGAAATAGAAATCTTAAATAGTCCTATTGTAATAAAAAATTGATTTGTTAACAGTATTCCTTCAAAAATGAAAGGAAGGGACAAATGATTTTATGTATGATTTCTTATACTCTTTTAGTGACTGGACAATTCCAAATTTCAAAATTATATGACTGTTTCAGAGAATCAAAAAAGAAGAAATTACCCTCAGAGCAGTCTATGATACCATAGAATCTGACACTAAAACCAGAGAAAAAATTCTATGCAAAATGTTAATACACCATAGTTTTATCCCAAGAATAAAAGGATACTTGAAAATTAGAAAATTTAATGTGATTCATCACATTAACAGTTCAGAGGAGGAAAACCATAAGATTTTCTCTTTTGATGAAGAAAATCTTTTGACAAAATTGAACATCTATTTATTATACAAATAGGAATAGAAGAAACTTTTTAATAAAGAATACCCAATAAAACCCTGTTGTGAATAGTGAGTGTTGGAAGATCCCTTCTACAGTCAATGAGATGAGACTTTCACTACCTCCATCACCACTGTCCCAGAGGCCCTAGAACAGTGCCGGGCACGTACAGAATTTTAAATGCTAAGTTTTCTAGCAGCCACGTTAACAAAATCAAAAATACATGTGCACTACAATAGCCTATGTTATGTAATACAACAAAGTAAAATGTAGTCCTGCACTCAAATTGTGTAATGGAGAAAATTTCCACACTGCTTCAGTTTTTAGATTTAAATTTAAATTATTAAATAACATTAACTGACGTATTCATTTCCTCAGTAGCACTGGCTGCATTTCAAGGGCTCAATAGTCAGATGTGGTTCATGGCTCTGATGCTAGACAGCACAGTCCTAGACAGTGCAATAAGGCAAGAAAAATAAATAAGTAAAGGGACTAGAAAGAACAACATTTTCACAATTCACTAAGGATACTACTGTTTACATTGAAATCCACCTGAATTAACAGACAAGTTATTAAAAGTTCTAAGAGAATGTAGCTAGGTGGCCAGAAAAAAAGATCAAACCTACAAAATCCATTGCAATTTCATATGTTGGCAATAAATAGTTATCTTCTTTGATTACTAACAAGAAAAATCACTTTTTCACGTATTTATGAGACTCCTTTCCATTTCTGATAAATGCTTGTATTTCTACTGAATTATCTTTTTCTTATTGAAAAGGTCTTTTTATATTATAGAGCCTAACTCATAATTAGCAATATGCATTTCAAATCCCTTCCTCTACCCTGGAAGTTGTCTTTCTAGTTTCCACAGTTGGAAGAACAGATATTCTTGACAATAATGTAGTCAAATTTGTCAGTCTTTTATGGTTAGCTGATTAAGTGAATCATTTAAGAAATCCTTCCTCTCCACAGTAATAAAAATATACTTCTCTGTTGTCCTAAGAAGTTTGCCTTTCACAGTTAAGGATTTAATCTATCAGGAATTTATTTTTGTATATGGGGTGAGAAACAGATTCAAGATCATGTTTTTTCCAAGTAGCCAACCAGTTGTTCTAGCACCATTTAGTAGTTTATTCTTTCTCACTCGTTCTGTGATTCCACATATGTCCATTTTCCAAATCTTTTGTGGGATTTTTTTCTGGGCTATTCTGTTGGATCGGCCAGATGTCTATCCTTGCATCAAAACTGTTACACTTTTACAGCTTCATCTGTCTCGATAAGTATAGAGCAAGACTGCCATATTCTTTCTCAAGCATATGCTGGTCATTCTCAGACTTTTGCTTCTCCGTTCATATTTTAGAGTCAAATATCTATGTGGGATTTTGATTAAAATACTACTGAATCTGTTCATCAGTTTGAGGAAAATGGAAATGTTTATGATACTGGGTGTTCTTTATCCATGACTGGGCATTTATTCAGGTCTTCTTTAATGTCCTCCCATGAGCTTTTATAAGTCTCTTCATACAAGTCTTGCAGACCTTTTGTAAGATTTTCTTAGGTCCATTCCTGGTGTCCTGTTCCCAAGTCAGAGCTTGTCACTGTCTCTGGGATGGGGAAGCAGCTGCCCACAGTCACACAGCAGGTCCGGGAGGCAGGTCCAAGCCGGAATCTGCAGGCTGATGTCTCAGCCCTGTGCTGCATCTTCAGACCACTTCACATCTCCCTGTTTCTGCCTCCGGATAAATCTCAAATCTATCCATTCTCTCCCCTGCAATTTGCTCTCCAAGCAACAGCTGGCGTGACTTTTAAGCCCTCAGGCACATCAGTGCTCTGCCCCAGACCCTTCAAGGACTGGATGTCCCCCCAAGGGCAGTCGGGCCCTGAGCTGCGGGCTCCCCTCTGAGCTGCTCCCTCTTCACAGGCTTGGCTTGGCAGCCCTGGTCACAACTGGCCACTGTGGCTTTCTCTCTGCTTATTCTTTCACCGTCTGCCTCCGACCCTGGATGCCACACAGCAAGCTCACCCGGCAGTGCCGGCATGGGGCCCCGCTGGCCTGGTGAGGGACTCCCTGCCCAGCCATGTGCTAGCTGTGTGACCTTGGGCAAATTTCCTAGCCTCTCTGGGCCTGCGTTTCCTCATCTGTAAACTGCGGATGATGATAATCTACCTTGTGATGAGAGTTGTGAGGGTCTGAGTGACCCTGTGGTAAAAATGCCTGAAAAAGAACCTTTATAAATGCTAATTATTATTACAGTCACTCTTTACGAACGGAAAGTTCCATTGTTTTCTCACAGCCCCCTCTCGCAGAGTTCCATCATCACACCTCTACACCCTCTGCACAGCCTCCACGAAAGATGCAGGGTTCACCTAGGGTCTGCGCTGGGCCGGGCGCTGGGCCGGGCGCTGTGCTGGGTCAGGGGCCCCGCGCCGAGGGCACCGCGTCCAGAGCCCGCTGGAGCCCTGCGCAGGCACAGCGCCCGGCCCAGCTCCGGCCATCCCCGCAACCTCGCCCCCTCCCTCCCCGGCCTCTCGTCCAGCAGAGCGGTGCTGGGGGGTGAGCCGTCCTCTGCGGCTCCCGGCGACGTGGTTCGGAGCTCGGTCCGGCCCCGCACGGAAGGGCCTGATCCCCGCGCCAGCTTGTGGTCGTCGCTGGGTGGAGGGAGGGAGGAGCGGCGCGGGGCGCGCCCGGGTCCCCGCAGACCCCGCCCACCCGCCCCACCGGCCCCGCCCACCTGTCGCGGCGTCCTCGGCCCCTGCCAGCTCCGCAGATGCTTCAAAGGGCAGATGCGCCTTTGAAGAGAGGCTGCTTCGTTAAAGCCAGGGGGGAATGGCTTTCCGTGGGAAGTTCCCAGCTCGTGGCTGTGCCACAGGCCCCGAAACTGTGTTGTGTGTCTGTGTGTGCCTTGTGTGTACGTGTACGTTGACGATGGTGTGTGCACCTGTGCATGTGCACGTGGCTGTGTGCGTGGGTGTGTGCATGTGCGTATGGCATGTGTGTGTGTGCCCTGTGTGGTGTGTGTGTGTGTGTGTGTCCAGGGTGAGTGTGGGTGTGGGGAGCGGGGGAACCTGCGTGCCCTGCTGGCCTGGGGGGGCTCCCTGCAGGTCCCCTTTCCAGGCTCTGAGACACCTTAACTGAGGAAGGAGCACTGCCGCAGAAGGCCCGGGTCAGCCTGCCCAGCGAGGTGGGTGAGAAGGGAAGCCCAAGTCCAGGTTTGAGGAAATCTGTGTTTTGAATGCTGGTCGGCTTCAGGGCTAAAAGAACAGGACTCTGAATCCGGTGAACCTCGTTTCAAATCCTTGCCCGCCTCTGCTTCTCTCTCTGCCTGGGCTCGTGGGCTTGGCACTCGGAGCCTCCTGCGGTCAGGTCAGCCTCCCGCACGGCAGGTCCCAGTGGCCCCGAGCAGGTACGGGTACAACGCTCGTGGCCCAGCGCTGGCACAGAGCGAGTCTCCTCGCTTGCCTTGCCCAGGCCAGCCCTTCTTCACCCCGTGGAAGAGCCTGGAGCCTTCCACTGCTCCGAGGTTACCTGGAGAGACCCCGGGAGAACTGGCCCCAGCCTGGGTGCCGCACAGGGCACTGGGACACAGAGCCCCTTTCCCTTGTCTTCTAGGCCCGCAGCCCCTGCAGGCTCCACCGTCTCTGGGCCCTGCTCTGCCCGGCCCGACCCTCACGTCCTGTGGAGGATGGGGAGCAGGAGGGCGGGGGTGGGACGTGCTGCCGGGTAAATAAGCAGAGCAAGCCGCTCTGATTGGCTTTGGGGAGGCGGACACTCTGTCTACATAAATGGCAATCGCAGCCTCTGTGCCTTTTAACTGTCACCGAGGAGGAGAGAGAGAGACAGACAGAGAAGGAGCACCTCGGGCTGCCTGTGAGTACCGTTCTTTGTCCTCAGAGCCTGGGGGACCAGACTCATGGGGGAAGCCAGCTCCTGGTGGCAGCGCCCCTCCGGTGTGGGGACTTTGGGGACAGGAGGTTCACCTGTTGATTGCAGCTGGGTGGGTCTCCTCAGGCCAGCTGGTGGGGGTGAGCATCCAGCGGTGTGCAGGTATGGCACACTGGAGGAACTTTCTGAGAAAAGAGGTGTCAACCTAAATCACCTGCTTTTGTGTGTGTCGTGTCTAAGTAACAAGTCAGGTAAAGACTCAGAAACTTCTGAGGGTTTTTTAGTCCATGATCTCTGAGCCATAATAGCAACATAACAGAGCGAGTGGAAATTCTTTTCCAGGCTGGTTCATGGTGCATCTGGAGCCCACAGAGGCCGGGAGATGGCGGGGGTGGGCGAAGAAGATGGACCCCTCTGGTCCTCTGCCGTGAAGGACATCCTCCCGCACGATGCTTGTAAAAATCAATTGGGTCTGATGTTTATGAAGGCTGAGCACACAGTAGGTGGTCACTAATGGGACCTATATTATTAATAAGCAAGTAAACTGCAGGTGGGAAAGTGGGAGAGGGGTCCATCTGCCCCGAGTATGTTGTTTTCTCCAGTTTCCAAGGGAAATTCAAGCAGGTGGCTTGGGTTTTCCCCTTCATCCTATTTCTCTGAAAGGCTCCAAGACTTGGGTCTTTACAGTTGGTTTCTCATTTAAATCAGCAGTATTTTCCTTCTGAGACAGAACCAAAACAAAGGGGAAAATTGCGGCATAAAAACTGGCCAGGGCAGTGGTCACCCTGGAACAGTTAACACGTAGGCAAGATGAGGAGCACCTGGGTGTATCTGAAAGAGAAAAAAATCATGACGTTCACAGCAGGCTTTTCTGCCTCTCCTGGGCCCATGGCAGATGGGCTGCTGCACAACGCCCGTTTGCTTAAAATAACGAAAATAAGAGAAAACCCATTTAAACCTCCACAGATTCAACTAAATAGCTGGGGGGTTTATTTACATATTTCACCCTCTTCAAGCTGTTGTTTATTCTGAAGGTTTTACCCTATTAACTCTCCATCCGAGTCCGGTGGTAAGTTTGGGGAGAGACCCCAGGAAAATTAGAGTCCCTCGATATTTTAAAAGAGTGGTCCCGAGGTTTCTCTGGGTCTCTTCGGCATTTCTGGAGGAGGATGCTTGGGGCGTACAGGGGCAGCGAATTGGCACACGGCCTCCGCGGAAAAGCTCAAATCCCCCTGCATTCTCCGAGTGGCTAGGCTCCCTGTAAGCGAGGGGCGTGGGGGATGCCAGGCCAAAGGCAAGTGGTCCGGTCTTCTGAGTGCACAGACCCACGTGTGAAACCGTTCATGGGCTGTGTGGCTTAGGCCAGCCCCTGCTTCCCTGAGCCTGTCTCCTCATCTCTAGAGTGGGGATAATTTCACTTCTTTGCAGAGCGGCTGTGAAGACAGAGAGAACAGAGATGACGGGTTACCCCAGGCTCTGTGGACGGTCACCATCCAGCATTCGTCAGGGTTTGGAGGAACTGGGGGAGCAGCACAGCTCCTGGGTTGTTCAGCTTCTGCCTGTTTCCGTTTGCGTGGGGACCAGCCTGGGGGGGGCCTGGCGCCCACACCTGGAGCATCCTCTTCTGGGTGTGGTGATCAGGTGGGACCCCGACCACGCTCTGGGTGCCAGGCACTGCCTCCCCAGCCCAGACGGGGGCCCTGGGGTCTGTGGGCTCTGACCCCTTGGGCCATGTGAGGGCACAGGTGGCAGGCAGCCCGGGTGTGCATGGATGCCTGGGGTTAGGGAGAGGCTGGCTTCAGAGTCAGAAATGCTGGCACCGCTGTTCGCATTACTGGTTCTCTGGCCTCCGTCGGGGCTCCAGCCCCTCAGAGCCTTGGTGAAACAGCAGTAATAATACTGGCAGGGGTGGCGAGAGTGTTAAGGGCATAAGGCATACGGCAAGCTTAGCAGGAGGTCAGGCGACACTGATTCATTTGGTTTCTTGGACCGGATGTGGCCACCAAGGTCCAAGTGTCCTCAGGATTTGGCTTGGGGGGAGCCTCAGATGCAGGCTTCTTAGCCATGCGGGTGACAGGCCTGCAGCCATGCCCAAGGGGTAAGTGTTCACTGTGAATCCAGAAGTCGGTATTTACTGCTGACCTGACTGGTGAAGAAAAGCGGAGACTCCCCAAAGCATGTGCTAGAGATGTTGCCTAGATGCACAGCGGCAGGTGTCCTGTGTTTACTCTCGCTGTGTCATATGTGTCGTAGTCACGGGGCATCCCAGCTGTCGTGGAAAGAAGCAACCAACTAGGACATCATTTAATAGTCTCAAGTCTATAGAAAAGGCAGATGGTTGTGACCTTTTATCAACGATTAATGTGACTTCAATGAGAGAAAGGGGGGAAAGGATTGAGGAAAAGAAAGAGGAAAAAAAGTAAGGGGGAGGAGGTCTAGTCTGACACCAAATTAAAATGGAAACAGAGGAGGAAAGTTCAAATTAAAATTACTGATCATCCTTATGTAAATGATTTAGGAGAGCAAACATGAGTGAAAATGATAAAAGTGATAAAATTTTAAGCTTAAATTGAAACTGTGAGTGAATGATAAAAGCTAACAGAGAGGGGGTTTTTGTCATGCCTACCCAGCCTGACAGTAGGTGACATTTTTGTATCATTCTGGTTTTTCTGGAAAGAAATTTGGCAACATGCAAAAGAACTGTGAAACTCACACCTCTGGATTCCACTGGGGACTTAGTATATTTGAGGGACAAGGTCAATATGGGGATAAAGTGACAAGCTCCGTGATGGGTAGCACACGGCCACTTTCCCCTCGGCAACGCTGTTCGCAACAGCCAATGGCCCTCAATCCACGCGGGAGGTGACACTGCGAAATTGGCAGGTATTGATAAGGGTACATATGTGCACGATATTAACGTAATTATGCACAGTGTAATCAGGCTTATGGGGAAAATAAGTGAAAAGAGGCTACCGAATGATACACATAGCCTGATGCCAGCTGTTGGAATGGTCTGAGCTCAGGGGTAAATTGGAATAATATCAACTAGTTTAATGTCACTGACATTTATCAACTTTTGAAATTGCTTAAGTTGTGAATTTTTCAGCCAGCTTTATAATCCATCACAATCCGTTTGCAGGGATGTGAGTGGAAATAGTAGTATCTTCCCATGAGAGTAAAATTGAAAATCATGGTATAAATTTCTTCATGGCTCCATCCCATAGAGAACTGTTGGCCAGGAAAATACTGAGATGGCGATTGTTTATTAATCAGGGACCGGATCGGAAACAGACGCAAAGTTCCTCTCACATCAGAGGAGCAAGGCTTTCCCCTTGAAGTTTGATCTGGATCCAGGGTGGGCCTCCACCCTCCCCATCCCCCGCTTCTCTCCTGCTGCCCTGGTGCTCTGTCTGACCTCATGATGATCCGACCTACTTCTTTCCTAACATCAGGATCCACAAATGCCAGACACAGACGGCTTTACAGTCCTGAGTGGCTCCTGCCTGCAGCATCTCGCTGCCCCGTTACAAGGGGCTAAACCGAGACTCCAGAGGCCACGGAGTCAGCCGACAGCAGCCCAGCCTCTTGCAGCAGAGCCAGGGCTCGAGCCTGTTAGCTCTGACCTTAACCCCTGTTCTTTCCAGGCTGCTGGGAGGAAGGGCACTGGCTGAGGATTGCAGTGTGGAAGAATCTCATTTTGAAAGCGTAGCAGGGAACCTCTGTAATCCAGACCCAGTTGGCCGGAGAGGAGGTGCCTCCTGGGTGTCCAACCCTGACCAGGGAAAACCCAGTGCCTGTCTGCTCTGGCTTCTGTGGGGTTTCCCCTCCGACAGCAAACTCCCTGGAGATGCTGCCATGGAATGGACCACCAACCATATAAGTGATTTTGTACCCTGTTTAGAATTCTCTGTAGTACTTAGTGTTATGGTCATTTTACCAATAGAAGATGGAGGCTTGGAAGTCAACTGGCCTGGCCACGGGCACACCTCACAAAATGTTGCGAGCTCCTTGTCTACCTAGTTACCATTTGTCAGGAGTGCGGTCAGGAGCAAGGGAGGCGCCCATGGAGGTTGCCTTGCCCCTCATGGCCTCTAGGGAGCATCTGGGAAATCATTCCTGGAAGCTCAGGGAGAAACTTGTTTTTCAAGTTTCTAATCTGGAGGGTGAGTCATACTTTTTTTTCAGGAAACCCCAAAGCTGTTGGAGATGCACTGCACCTGTGTTTGAGTCCAGTGCATTCAGGACGTGGCAGGTCAGAGGTCAGAGCGCTGGGTCCTGCTTCTCTGAGCCTCAGCCTTTTTCATTTGTTCAGGGGGTGATAATAGTCCTGATAAGGTTGTTATGAAGATTAATTAGAGCATATGCAAAGAGTTGACATAGCACTTGGTGTGCGTAAGTTAATATAAATGTTGACCATTTAAAGAAAAATTGTATTGAGCTATAGTTGATTTACAATGTTGTATTAATTTCTGCTGTACAGCAAAGTGACTCAGTTATACACATATATACATTCTTTTTAAAAAATATTCTTTTCCAGTATGGTTTATTACAGGATATTGAATATAGTTCCCTATGCCGTACAGTAGGCCCTGGTGTTTATCCATTCTGTATATAATAGTTTGTACCTGCTAATCCCAAACTCCCAATCCATCCCTCCCACACCTCCCTCCCCCTTGGCAACCACAAGTCTGTTCTCTATGTCTGTGAGTCTGTTTCTGTTTCATAGATGAGTTTATTTGTATCATTTTTTAAGATTCCACATACAAGTGATACTGAAATGGAACAGGACCCTAGGGTCCTTGCCCCATGTCCTCAGCCTGACTTCCGTCTGGGGAAAAACTTTAGCCAAAGAATAAGTTTAATCAGAAAAGTGAGAAAATGCAGAAACAGAGGAGAACAAAGGAGACCAAATCATAATAGTTTAGTCATTAAGCGTAGTCAAGGACTTTTAGTTCCTCCTTAAGGGCTAAAAGGGCTATATACAATTCTGAGCCATGTCCTGTGAGCTGTCTTATAGATACTGAAACCTCCACCAGGTGGAAGAAGTTAACTACGTGATGACCAGGCTGTAGCCATGACATAAGCTGCCACAATTCCGAGAATTGGCCTCAAAGAAATGAAAACAAACCGACCCTGGAACTGAAGATTAACTGTACCTAAAACAGTCAAGATGCTGCTGGTCAGACCACTGATGACCAATTTCAAGACACTGTCAGAGCTGACTGTGCTGTTTCTGCACGTAGCCCGCTCCCTCAACCTATAAAAGCTCTTGCCCACTGGTTGTAGGAGGGAGGGAGTCAGCCTTTGGATAGGTGTCCACCGTTCCCCCTGCCAGCCCACCGGTTGCTGGCATCCAAAATAAAGCAAACTTTGCTTTCCACCAACCTGGCCTCTTTATTGGCTTTTGAGTGGTGAGCAGCTGGGCCCCACTTTCAGTTACAAAATATCATGATGTTTGTCTTTCTCTGTGTGACTTACTTCACTTAGTATGATAATATCTAGGTCCATCCACGATGCTGCAAATGACATTATTTCTCTCTTTTTCATGGCTGAGTAGTATTCCATTGTGTCTATGTACCACATCTTCTTTATCCTTTCATCTGTCGATGGACACTTAGGTTATTTCCATGTCTTGGATATTGTAGATAGTGCTGCTATGAACATAGGGGTGCATGTATCTTTTTTAATTAGAGTTTTGTCTGGATATATGCCCAGGAGCGGGATTGCTGGATCATATGGTAGCTCTATTTTTAGTTTTCTGAGGAACCTCCATATTGTTCTCCATAGTGGCTGCAGCAATTTACACTCCCACCAACAGTATAGGAGGGCTCCCTTTTCTCCACACCCTCTCCAGCATTTATTATTCGTAATGCTGACCATTTTTTAAACCAGTGAGAGAGCCTGTATTTCAACGAGAACACCCCAGTTTAGGTAAAGCAATTGTATGAGTGGAAGAAAGTGGTGAGGGTGCATGCACGTGTGTTCTACGAGGTACCAGGCTAACGATTGCAGTGACAAGTGAGAGCACCTTGGCTTAAGGAACAGACTGCTTGGCAGGACACATGGGCTCTGCCTCAGCTCTGCCACCACTGGCTTCACACCTGGGAAGAGCCTAAACCCCTCTTCCTCCTGTAAAATGAGGGTAGCAATAGCGCAGACGTAATAACGCACGCGGTGAGTTAGGGTAGCCCGTTTGGGTCTCTATTCCTATCTCTCCCTGCCCCACCCTCAGACCCCCACAGGCTGTGTTTCCCCGGCTCCCAGGACACCTGGATCCCGGTAGCCTTTTGCCAACGGGAGGCTCTGGGGAGGTTGAAGGGCAGAGGTATCCAGGTGTCCACCTCCTCTGTGGCGCTGGCTGTCTCCTCTGCGGTGCCAGCTCCTTCTGGGCAAGCCTGACCAAGCTGCAGCTTTGCACAAATGACCCGGGTGCCCCTGTCCCTGAGGCTCCTAAATACCTCGCTGTTAACTAGAGTCTTAAGAGGGACAAAAGATCTTAGAGGGGTGGGGGGTTTTTTGTTTTGTTTTGTTTTGAGGCAAGTTAACAGACTGCCATCCTTATTGTTAGAAAGCTCTCATTGTTAGAAACTTCCTGACCATCCCGGTTAGAAATATTTCTCCTGTTGGGTTTATTTACCCACTTTGTGCCCACAGAGAAGATGTTCATCAAGAAACCAGTCGATTCGGGGGAAAATCAGCCAATTTAGTTTTGCACCTAAATTGATACTTATGTGCTTGAGGTTAAAAAAAGAGACAAGGCCTCACAGTCCCAGAGGGAGAAGTGTTTTCTGAAACATAAATTATGGTTTACTTTTCCTGGAATAGTGTAAAAGGAAAATGTAAACACTTTTCTTTTTATCCAGATAGGGAAGGAAAACCAGGAAATGTTGAGTAAAGGGCCCAATGTCCCAGGGTTTGAAACAAGACCAGCGCTTGTCTGTACCGATAGGCAGGACCATGGACAGACACAAAGCATCTTGATCCTGGTCCTCTGTCCCCCCAGAGGGGTGGCCTCACTCAGACCCTCATACATTGGGCGTGGCTGGCCCCGTGCTGGTGTGCAGTCACCACACAAGCTCCGCACCAAGGCCGTGGGCACCAGTCCCACCCACCTCCACTGCCAGGGAAGCATCAGCTAGAGCCTGGGCTGGATTCTTGCCAAACACCTGTGGCAAAGGTAGGGTTCCAGGGGTCCAGAGAGGGGGATATTTCCAGCCAGGACCACAGGGACTGCTGGGGCCAGGGCAGAGGGAAGCCCTAATCCAAGATGAACTTCCGGGGCCAAGACTGGGGAAACCGAGTCAGTTCTGAGCCCGCAGGGTTAGAGGCTCGGCATGAACTGAACACCAGAGGCCTGGGGCGGGGCGGGGCGGGGTGGGGGGGCGGGTCAGGATTCCCTGGGGAAGGGGCCCATTGTTTTTGAGCCGTGATTGTCCCCTGTGGCCTTTTTGTGGCATGTGATGGGCTGTTGGCTTAAAGGTAGAGAGTAGGATCTGATATACCATATGTCAGAAACAAAATGTTCCAAGGACAAAAAGATTTTCCGTTCATTCGCTGGTTCATGCGCTCATTCATTTATTCACTCCTCATTCAGCAAACATTCATAGTGCTAACTGTGGCCCAGGGTCCGATTGGTCCTGAGAAAGCAAAATAAAGAGTTGAAGACTCTGCTTGGAGAAGCCAACAGTTAGCAAAGGATGTCAGTGGAATGATAAAGTACAAAAATGAAGGACCCCCCAGGTCAGCCAGGAGGTCCAAGGGCCTGCAGTGGGGTTCATACCTCCCCGAGCAGGTGGGGTTCACCAGGCACTTGCGTGTCCCACAGGGGCTGCACGTAAAGTACCGGGGCTGCAGCTGCTGGCGGGCGCTACGATCAGATTATGTCAACAGGCGCCGTTTCAAGGCCTGGAAAGACATCAGTCATAACCTTTATCAGCATCTACATCTTTCAGCCAATATTTGCCCAGCCTGGGGGCATGAAATATCAAACAGCTCCAAAATGAACACAAGATTCTCTGTGGCTTTGCACCAAAAGCCTTCTGGAAAGGTCTTTGTGGGAAAGAATTGGCAAATAAATGACAGAATGATTCGAAAATAATAATTAGGTCTTATCTTACAATTTGGTAGTATGTCTTTGGTGGGGGCACGTTGGTGTGTCTGTCTGTTTATTTTTTTCACAAGGCATCCCATTTTGGCCATTGTACTCTTGCATTCCCATTAGAAGAAAGCAGCTGATACTCCAGGAACCCAAGCATCTTTCTTAATTTTTGCATAGCTCCTCCCCTGAGGCTTCAGCTTGTGCAGTGCAGGTGCCGCGAATATTTACTCTAAAAGGCATTTTAAATAGTCATACACAAGGAACAAATCACAAAGAAACAGATCCTGAGATGTGACTGCATAAAAATTAAAATTCTTACAGGTCGGAATAAAATTAAAAGCAGAACTAGGTCAAATAAAAATGAGGAAAATGTCTGCAAAATATATCACACACTTAGGGTGCAAGTATTTATTATATTAGAGCTCTTGCAGTTCAATAAGAAAACATCTAACACCCTAGCAGAAAAGAAGGCAATGAACAAGCAATTCATAAAAAAAGAAATACAAAGAAGTGTGAGAAAACTATTTGTCTTCATTAATCAAAGTAAAATGAAATCATGAATGCCTGCCAGACTGGCAAATCTTAAAATGTATCTCAAACCCTAGTATAAAACTAGGGTTCTCTCACACTCCCTGTGGAAGAGTAATTTGGTAAAAATATGTTCTGGGGACAAGTTTGGCCATATAATCTTAACACGCTAAAATATATATCTCTATAATAATTTGTTCTAAAGAAATTATAAGTTAAATGCTTTTTAAAGAAAATTTTAACACAAAATAAAGTGTGCAAAAATAAAAGTATGAGGTTGTATATTTCAGTGTTTTATAGAAAATCTAACAACTAACATGTGTTAAACGCTTATTTTGTGCCTCTACTCCTTAGCTGTTCCCACGTACTTACCTAATTATCACAAAAAAAATTATTTGAGGTAGAACTTTATTATGGTGTTTATTTTCAGTTGAGGAAAATGAGGTTTTTACTGCAGTGGCATCCATGTCAGGCTGTGCAGAGTCTTTCAGTTCTTGATCATGAAGGGTTGGCCATTGGGCTACACCAACTCTTCCCACTAACATAGGTGAGAACTGGAAATGATGTAAATGTTCAACAGTAGTGATGCACATCCTGAATATAGCACATTCGCACTGTGAAACACCAAGCAATCGGGAAAAACCATGCAATAGAAAAGTATTTATCAACGTGGGAAATGTACTCGTAATTGCTTTGTGAAAAAAACAAGCTAGCAAAAAGATCTGCCATTTGATGCAGTTTTGGTTGAATTTGAATCAAGTCAACTAAAAATACTTCAATTTGAGGTAAGACCCAGTTTCACTCTATGTGCGACATTTGACATAATCAGAGTCATTCCAAATGAAAAATTAATTTAGAAGCCTGCAGACCCAGGGAATTATAAACCTGAAGCTATATGTATAAAGCTTCATGGCTTTGCACTAAGAGCCTTTGGAAAATCTGGGCATGATATTTTGAATGATAAGCTTCCTTGGCCTGCAGCTTATGAAATATAAAGGTGCAATGGAAACTCAGAGACTCACTTTGGTTTTTCTCATGCTGTTATTTTAGCATTCGCTGTTGCTATGATTTAGAAGTGTATCCTATATTGTATCCAGTCCCTGTCACCGTGCATTCACTACCCCCAAACAATAGTATGGAAATGGGGGTTTGGTCTAGTCACTGACCTTGAAGAAACCTGGAAGCTTCCATGGGATGACTTCCATGCTGTTCATGGAGAACATCTGAACAAAGAACATCAGAGAGAATTCTGAGAGAGGAAACATATTGTCAAGCTGATTCCCTTTGACGAAGACTCCCTCCTTGGTCAAACCCAGTCAGGCTCCAATGAACCCTCTTCCTGAGTAGGTCCCCACTTCAGTGAGTTGAGCCCAGCTGTAACAGAGAATCATGCTAAGTCGGTTTCTCGAGGAAGCCTCTACACTTGGGATACAGTCCAGCTCATCTTCCTCCACCTGGACACCCAGCCAAGCTACTCTTAGTAATGTCCCATCTGTTCCCTAACCCTACCTGTCGGCTATACATCCCCACTGGCCCTTGTGATATTGGGAGACAGTCTCCCTCCCCTATTGCAATAGTTTTGAATAAAACCTGTCCTGGTGTGTTTAACATTAAAATTGTCAAAAAGCAAAGCAAAGCAAAGCAAAGCAAAGCAAAGAAAAGAAGAGAAGGAAAAGAAAAGAAAAGAAAAGAAAAGAAAAAAAAGAAAAAAGAAAGCAAAGCAAAGCAAAGTAGTACAGACAGTGGGAAGCAATGGAAGAAATATTGGGAACATGATAGCAAGAGCAGGGTCTATGCTAATTACAGTGGAGGTAGAATCACCCCCCAGCACTTACTCCCATAGGAAAATTACTCTTGACTTATGAAGTTTTGAACTATGGGAGGAATTCAGAAATGCATTCCTGGCTTAGCACACAATTGTCTCATAAATATAAGAAACAATCTGGAAGGACGTGTGCCAGAATTTTGAGTGGTGGGATTCTTGATGAATATTTTTCTGTGTGTTGTCCAAGTTTCCTGTTTTGAAAATACAGTCTATGCTTATTATTCACAGATTTTCTGTATGCAGGTGTGGCTCTTTGCTACAATTCATTCGTAATCCCCACATCAGTACTCGTGGTGCTTTCGTGATCACTCATGGATGAAAAATTTGAGTTGCCCAAATGCACTTGTTCCCAGCAGAATCTAACAAGGCAATGCTCTGCCTAGTTGTTTCAACAAGAGGGTCTATTTAGTGCCACATTTTCGTGTTATTCTTAGTTATTTGACTATTTAAAATGGCCCCCAAATATAGTGCTAATATAGGGCTGAAGTGCCTTCTAGGGGTCCTACATGCAAGAAGGCTGTGATGTGCCTTAGGGAGAAATCACGTGTGTCTGATAAGCTTCATTCATGAGTCAGAGAGCTGTTGACCAGGAGTCCGAAGTTCATGAGTCAGTGCATATTAAATAAAGTGTCTTTAACAAGAAACACATAAAAAAGATTATGTATTGATTGGTTGACAAAAATGTGACCAGAAATGCAAAGGAATGTAACTTTGCATTTCCCCTGGGAAAGGTCCAGTGTTAGCTAATTCATGGAGACTTTATGGAATGTTACTACTGCAGAGGACCAGGATCACCTGTACATTGTTATGTGATGAGGAAAGAAAGCACGATTTTTGAAAAGCAGGTTGTATGCAGGGGTGCAGTTCCATCTGGTGATGGAGTCAAGATAACAGAAGAAGACTCACTGATGGGGGTTATGCTGCCGGGGCTCTGGTCTGAGTGCTGTACTCACGCCGCGTGACTGCCTTCATAGCTTCTGGAGAGATCAGCACTGTCATATGCTTTTCTCAGATAAAGAGAGAGGCTCAGAGAGTCTCTATCCCACAGCTAGTAAAGAGCAAGGCAGGACTTGGACCAAGGCTTGTTATTAAAGTTGGGATGGACCATAGAAATTAATGTGTGCCCTGGTCCATTTCACGGACACAGGTAGAAAAAAACGGGACACGGCATCGTCTTCAGCTGAGTAGCCGGTGAATAGCAGAATAAGCACTTTGCAGCAGTCTCCAAATCCAGGGTCGGTTCTGCCCCATCCGGACAAGGAAGGAAAGTGCAAATCCAGGGTCAGTTCTGCCCCATCCAGACAAGGAAGGAAAGTGCTGCTGATTTGCGGTCTGGTGGACTCCAGGGTGTTTGGGTCTCCACCCAGGCAGCCCCAGCTGTCAGCTTGCTTGGAACTGCCCCGCTCCAAGTGAGACCTCATCATGTTTGCACACCGGTTTCTTTTCTCTTTGTGCAGGTTTTGCCTCTGAGGAAGCCCGGTCACCATGAATGCACATGAGTTCCGCCGGAGAGGGAAGGAGATGGTGGATTACGTGGCTGACTACTTGGAAGGCGTCGAGGGGCGCCAGGTGTACCCCGATGTGGAGCCTGGCTACCTGCGCCCCCTGCTCCCCACCGCTGCCCCCCAGGAGCCAGAAACATTTGAGGACATCATTAAGGACGTCGAGAAGATCATCATGCCAGGGGTAAGCCTGTACCCAAGGCTAGTGCTAATTTAATGTTGATACTTACTGGGCGTCAGGCAATTCATATGAGTTATTTCACCTAATCCTCACAACCATTTCCTTGGATAGAAACTTTTTTATTTCTATTTTATAACTGAGGCAACTGAAGCCCAGAGAGGTTGGGTGATCAGCCTAAGGTCGCACAGCTAGTAAGTGATGGAGCCAGGATTACAACCCAGATCATGTGGGCTCCAAAGGCAGTGACTGTGCTTTCCCCCCAGCCCCGCAGTTTGCCACCGAACCAACTTGGGTCCGCTCACCCACACGCAGTGAAGCCGATCTACTGACACCAGGTTGTGGTGAAGGAAAGTGCAGCGTTTATTGCAGGTGCCAAGCAAGGAGTCCTGGACAGCTAATGCTCAGAAACCCCGAGCTCCCCGATGGGTTTCAGCAGAGCATTTTTAAGGCCAGGTGAGGGAGGGGAGTCCCGGGTTAAGTCATCAGCTAGTGCACAGTTCTCTGATTGGTTGATGGTGAGGTAATGGGGCAGGGTTACAGGGGTTAACAGTATCAATCCTCAGGCGCCAGTAGGTCTGGGGGCTATGTGCTCACGGTCATCAGGTAGTTAATTTTTTCCATTTGGTGAGGGTTTTAGCATCGGTAAAACAACTCAGGAAATATTGCATCAGATACTGTTATCTGGGTACTTCAGAGAGGAGCCACAGCAGAGGACGTGGGGGAGGGGTCTGTCCCGGGAAGGCCCCATGGAGTCCTGCTCTCTTACAAGGTTAGTCCCCTGCCCTGAGACCCTGGTAGGTGAGAGAGTCGTCACATGACTGTTGAGGAGATGAACCCCTGGAGGCTGGTTTCAAGTTAAGTTAATTGCTCCAAATAAAGCACACTCTTACTATTTTGTGCTCAGCAGAGGGGACATCACACGTGTGGAAGAAATGTTTCCTTTATTTTATTTGAGAGTGGGCTGCGTGGTGCTGCGTCCTCTTTGAGGCCAGTGCGCCTCGGTGTGGGGTGTGCCAGGGGCCGCAGACAGGAGTGGGGAGGACCCAGGACAGTTGTCCCCCCGAGAGTCACTTGGAAGGGAGCAGACAGCTCCAGTTCAAAGGAATCTCCACTGCGGCTTCATGCTTGCGCGGTGAGATGTTCCCTGCCCAGGACTCGCCTAAAAGCACGTTCACTGCTGTGGCAGGAGGGGTCCCAGACCCTCAGCCTCACCTCTCATCTGCAGTCAGGACCTGCAGGGTGCAGAGCCCCTGCCCACGGGGCGCTGGGCCTCCGGCCTCAGCTCCCTGATAGGTCCCTCAAGCCCAGGGCGCCTCCCCTCCCTCGTCCTCCCTGGAGTTCCCGTGACATTTGTGCTTTGAGCGGAGCACAGGATTCCGGTTCTCGCCTGCCGGGAGGTTGTCTGTGCAAACACGAGAAGCCGCGCAGCATCAAATCCCTCCCAGGAGGGTGGTTAAATGTCAGGCCCCGGGCTGTCCTGGCTCTTCTGCAGCTGCAAACACCACCGCTAGCGTCTCGGACAGCACATCCACTTCTTCTCACGGGGCTGAGCCTGGGCGTCCGAGGTCAGGGTTCCTGCAGATTCCCCTTCTGGGGGCTTCTCATCCTGGCCTCTCCTCCCTGCGGGGGTGAGGTTAGGGGGGCCCACCCTCACCATCTCATCCTGCCCATCACCTCCCAAAGGCCCCAGCCCCGGGGACATCGCACAGGGTTAGGGCTTCAACACAGGAATTTGGAGACACACACTACAGACCATGACGGGGGGGCGCAGGGAGACTGTGGAATCCGGAAGCTTTGCTCCATTATCAGGGAAGGGATTGTATGGGAGAGTGAGGGGGCAGCAGTAAGGCGGCTAAAGAAACCTCAAAAATCAGACCTCTTTTTTTTTTTTGATATAGACTGTTTTTTGGAGTACTTTCAGGAAAAACAATCTCATAACAGGAAGAGATGGGGCCTCGGGGCAGCCCCCTCACTGACACGTGCTCCTGGTCAGGATTTAAAGCAGGGTTGTTCTGAGAGACTTGGTTGACCATGGCAAACCCAGCGCCCTGGGTCCCCTGCCCACGGGGCCGGCCTCCCTGGCCCCGAGTGACCACCATGTCCCTTACAGGTGACCCACTGGCACAGCCCATACTTCTTCGCCTACTTCCCCACGGCCAGCTCGTACCCGGCCATGCTCGCAGACATGCTGTGTGGGGCTATCGGCTGCATCGGCTTCTCCTGGGTGAGTGTCGGCAGGGGCGTCCTGGGGGTCCTGCACGGGGACGTGGAGCCAGGACTCAGCCGGCGAGCAGGTGGCGGTGCCCCCGCAGGAGGGAGGTGGACTCAGCCCTGGAGGGGGGGCCTCATGAGGGCATTCGGGGAAACAGAGGGGGAGTGATGCCCACATGCAAAAGCCGGTTCTGCACAGCGGTGTGTTTAGAGGTACTTGGCTTGCATTCAAACCGCAGTCACGGCCCTGGAGCTTCTGCAGCCCCAGCACGTCTCCCAAGCAGAACAGGGATCTCTGTACAATCTGCAATGTGAGAAGCACTTCTGTGCTCGTCCCACCCCCTCTGTTCCCGGCCACGCCTGCCGTCCCGAGAGAGACCCCAGCCCAGCATCACGGGAAAGAATCCTGCCTTCCCAAATGCAGAGCGCTCGGAAGGAGGGCTGCTTGCTGACTGCGCCCGGGACCCCAGGGCTGCCCACACCCTGGGACTTCTCCCCAGGCCAGGGTCTGCTCTTGGTCTTTTGGGTCCAGAGTGCCTGCCTACTTGCTTGTGCCTTGGGGCCAAGCGGACTCATGACTCCTGCCTGAGGCCTGCAGGAGATGTGGGTTCCTGAATGCACGAGCAGAGTTGCCCGCTGCCCCTGCCCCCAGCTCCCAACCTCCACCCCTCACTGCTCCTCTTTAGCCTGGGGTCCGCAGTTGCTGGGGCAGTGGGCCTTGGGCCCCAAGGAGCAGGGTTGGAGGGTCACCCCAGGGTTCTGCTGCAGTTCTCAGTGGAGAGCAGCCTGGGGCCGCCCTGTGTGGCCTCGGGGACCTTCCTTTGTCTGGGCTGAGCGCACCCTCCCCTAAAGGACATTCCTTACATTAGACACCACAGCAGATTCCACTCAGCTCTGCCCCTCCAGAGCCATCCAGGGTGATGATAGCATCTTTCCAACTATGTCTGTTCTTCCCGAGGACAGTCTGATGGTCTGGGGCCTTGGAGGGCTCCCTTGCTGTCTCTAAGGTGTGCTGGCCGAGCCCTGGGTTCTGGACAGCAAGGAAGGCCCCCGTGCCTGGAGCCGGGCTCGGCCAGGAGGGAGTGGGACCCTCCGGGTGGGGCTGACCAGCAGTGCATGGGGAGCTGGAGAGCACTCGGCCCACCACAGTGAGACCCACATGGACGGGGAGGTCCGTCCACCCTCAGGCGGAGTCTGGGGCCAACCCGCCCCCTCCCGAGCGCAAGGAGAGCTGTCCCCAGAGCGTGGGAGGCAGGATCAGAGACCTGCGGGGGCTCCCGGGGCTGCACCTCCTCGACGCAGCCCATCTCACTCCTCCCACTGGGACTGCAGACCAGGGTCCACCAGTGAGCCTTTCTGGCTCCTTCTGTAACAGATGGCTGAATGAGCTCCCTGTGGGCGCCCAGTGCGGCTGGGGAGCGGGTCATCACGATGGTCAGTGCCCTCCTGCCCAACCATCCTCCCCGAGTCACCGTCAAAGAGCATGTGTGACACTTTCTGGGGGCATTTGAACAGCATCTTGGATTGGGAGATTTTAGTCTGGGTGGGATTCAGCGGAAGATTTTCAGCAAGACCTGGGCCCTTGCTATGGCCCCAGCCCCTAGAGGTTTCTGTTGGAGAAGTGTGGGGTGACGTCAGAGTCAGAGGTGACGTCACCAGGGACACGTGCCTACGGGTGAGGCATGTAGAGACATGCAAACCCCTGCAGGCAGTGACCTTGTACTTCCAGCGGCCGACCTGGGCCCCGGGGATTGTGGCTCCTTCCATGCTTCTCCAGGTGCCGGGGTCGGGGGGCGGAGCAGAAGGTCATGTGTGCTGCTCTCAGCACTAGGTCCCCTCCAGTGGCCCTCGGTGATGCCTTGGGGTTGCTGGGGGGAGGAGCCAGCCTCTGCCGCTGCTTCTCCGGGAAATCTGTGATGGGAGAGCCTACCTTCAAAGGGGTTCCCACCCAGGGATAGGCCTTTTGAAAATGTTGAGAGCTTTTTGCTAAATCGATCCATCAAAGGGAGGGGAGTAAGGAAGCCTCCCTATTTGTCACTCCGCTGGACCCCAAGCTGGCGGGAAGCTGAGGGCGGCCAGCCTACGGCTCACCCTCACCTCCCGCCCACAGGCCGCCAGCCCGGCGTGCACAGAGCTGGAAACAGTGATGATGGATTGGCTGGGGAAGATGCTGCAGCTGCCCGGGGTGTTCTTGGCTGGAGAAGCTGGAGAAGGGGGCGGGGTGATCCAGGTAAGGCACAGAGGGCGGGGGTCCCACCTCTGGGGTGCGCGGGCTCCCAGAAGGCGGACAGCAGCAGGTGGGCAAGAGGCCCTTGAGCTTCCTGTGTCCTCATGTTTCTTCTGGAGAATAAGCAGAGCTGAGCCTTAGGAAAGCTCTGGATCTGGATTTGGATCCCCGAGCCAGGCCCCTCTTTAGGGTGGGCAGAATAGTGGCCATCGCTTGACTGGTGCATAGCAATAAAAACAACAATGGAGATTTGCGTGGTTCCCCATTGCCCGCCAATGTGCTGGAGCACTTCCCAGGCCTGAACTCACTTAATTCTCACAACGCTATGATTAGGGGCCATTTTAAGATTCCCATTTTACAGGTGAGGAAACTAAGGCTCAGAGCAGTCAGGAAACTTGCCCATCGGTTCCCAGCTCGTAAGTTCTAGAGCCAGTGTCTGAGCCTACACCCGTGTGACCACCACTCAGGGCCATCCTCAGTGGCAGCTGTGACCACCTGCTGCAGAGGCTACTAGAAATGGCTGCACCTATGGGAACCCACCATTCACCTAAAGATGCTGCCTTTTCTATGCGCTGATTTAATTCATTCTTCACCTGACATGTACCTTTGAGCGTGACTATGTGCCAGAGGGCCCATCAGGGGACAGGACACGCACAATGACAGTCACAGTGGAACATCTGTGGCACAATGCCACTAAGAAAACTTGGACTTCTTGGCTTTCTTCTTTTCCAGCAGGGAAGAGGGATGCTGCTAAACCCACCGCCCTCCTGGGGAAAGCAACCTTTACTTTGGAGAAAAAGGAATTTCCTTTTTCAGACACCGTCTTCTCTCTAAGAATCTGTCACGGCAGTTGTGATTCTGTCCACTCAATGATGAGAACTGAGGCCCGGATGCCTCAGTGTGAGGTCACCTGCTGGAGTGGCCAAATGCGACAGGATGCGAGCCCCAGCCTCCAGGCCCGAGGCTGCTCAACCGACCAGGGTTTTTAAACTCCCATGTGTTAATTTTGTGACAAACCTATTATCTTACAGTTCTGTAGGTCGGGAGTCTGATGTGGATCTTACTGGGCTACAATCAGGGTTGACAGCTTGGAGGTTCTGTCCTTGCCTTTTCTAGTTTCTAGACGTTTCCCGCATTCCTGGGCCATGGCACCTCCTCCGTCTTCAAGGTGGCTGTGTTCCATCTCTCTGACCATTCTTTCATGGCCACCTCTCCCTCTGACCACAGATGAGAAAGGTTCTTCATGTTTCAGGATGCATGAGATTAGATCAGGTCCATGTAGATAATCCAAGATAATCCCCCCTCTCCTCCTGTCAAGGTTCTTAAGTTAATTACATTGGCAAGGTCCCTCTTCCTTGTAAGGTAGAGAGTCACAGCTTCCAGGATGAAAGCATGACATCTTTGGGAGGCCTTATTCTCCCAAACACAGCCAGTACGGCTCAGGGTCAGGGAGGGAGTCTTCCTCTACCCCAACAGATTCAGATTCAACAAGTCTTAGGTGGGCCAAGGAATTAGCATTCTAGCCTGCATGTCAGGTGATTCTGATGCAGAGATGCTGACATGCACTTTGATAAATAAGCCTTGTGCTGTGACCCATGGCTGAGTTCTCTGTGACCCACGGCTTATTTACTCTCTCAAAGTAAATCTTTCGTCAGACCTCTTTCTTATGTTTACGGTGGGATGCCCGAGGTGATGATGGTAGTGACACGTCAGCATAGGGCAGGTGTTAGTGGTAGACAGGTTTTTCGTAAGGGGTATGATATAGCTTGGTTCAGCTGGAGTCCTGGCTAGCATGCTCGGATTCATAAAAGCGATGGTCAGGAGAAGGGTTTTGATAATGAAGTTGGCTGTGTATCATTCTGGCACGTAGGGATTATGGAATGCTCCCAGGATTAGGATGGTTGTGAAGATGTTTATGATGATGATATTGGCAGATTCTCTAGGAAAAACAGGGCAAATGGGCCTGCTGCATGGTCCCTGCTGAAGCCGGAGAAGAATTCTCCTTCTGTCAGATCGATTGTGGCCCGGTGGTTTCTGCCAGCGTGGAGATAAATCACATCATGGCGCCAGGTCGGGCTGGGGAGATCAGTCACAGATGCTCTTGTATAATGATTATGCCTGAGAGCGTCACCTATCCATTTATTAGTAGGACTGATAAGAGGATAACTTCTGTGTCACTTCATATGAATCAGCCCCACTCCCTCTGTCCCCTCCTACCTCACCTCTTTGGTTACAGCACTTTCCCTCCTCCATCAGCGATTCTGAGTGGGGCTGATGAAAATGAAGCATTAGCCATGGGTAAGCAAAGTTTCCATACGATGCTGTGAACGGGACCTAGACGTAGTGGCAACAATGATTTTTCTCACAACTGCAAACATTTCAGCCACCCTGGACAGTTTTCTGCTGGTCAGAGGCGATGCAGCCTGGGCAACCTTGGAAAAACCACACACAAAGATTTGAGTTCTCCGCTGCTTCCAGCTTTAGGGAGGGGACTGCTGTACGTGGCCCCCATCCACCCCCCCGGCACCCATCCCCCGTCAGTCGGCTGCATCTCACCTTGCAGTGGGGAGGGGATCCAGCCCCCAGCACATGGGTCCTGATGCTCTGGGGCTCCACTGCCAATGGAGAGCAGAGCCCGAACAGAAAGTGGCCATAGTAAGAGCAAGAGAGGGGCTGCGATGGGGGCCTTGGTGTTGAATTCTATTTGACTCAGTTCCGGGCCCCGGGGTGATCTGATAGTTCACGACAACCTGGACCCTTGCAGTAAACTTACTTTTTCTTTGTAATTCCACACATTTTGCCAAGATCTGCTTATTCCATTTGTGCTGTTCATCTTGACCCCAGCCCCCAGCACCTGGGAAGCCCTGTTAATCCGAGATTCAGCTTTTCTCTCACCTGGGGATATTTTAGTCATTGCCTCTGGGCCACTTCACTCTGTTTTTCAGGAGCTTCCATTTTCCACGGATTGGGTACCTCTTCCATAATTTCTAGCTTTCTTTTGTCATTTTCTTTTTTTTTTTTTTTTGTCATTTTCTCTTATGTATTTTTTGGGGACTTTCTCATGGTTTTTTCTACATCATCCTCTCCATTTTCCACACTGCCAATTGATTGCCTTCGATGTCAATTTTGGTTCCGTTATTCCACTTAAAAGTATCATCCCCTTTCTACCTATGAAAACTAGACATCCATTAGAAAAATGGAAGAGATGCAGAAACATTTAGGGGCAGCTTCCTCCCAGTGTTATTTTAATACCTATGTGTTTGTGTGTGTGTGTGTGTGTGTGTGTGTACATATATGTGTACATAATATAAACAAAACTGGGATAATGCAACACATCATACAGATTTTCTGTGTGGTGTTTTACTTACTATTTTATTGTGAGCATTTCCCATTGTTTAAATAGTCTTTGAGAATATTATTAGTGCATGATTTTCTATGATGTGTCACAATTTATATAAATAGGAGATACAGTATATATATTGTGTCACATCTTTCATTCTCATAAATCATATTTCAAAGGACACCCTTTAGGATGAAGGTTAACAATCTCCTAAGAAGTTCCTCAGCTTTCTGCTGGGGCTCCCCTGGCTGAGTCCATATTCACCACACATGCTCCACCAAAAATCAAAACCAAACAAAAATAAAAAGTTTTTCTGGGTCACTGGAGATTATAACTAAAATAATTTCACATTCTTTTCAGCAGCCCAAGCTGATTCTTCTAGTTTGATACTTCTCAAAAATCTTAACAACTACCCTGTCAATCAAGGTGTGTGTATTCTAATAATAGCTACTTTGTATTGCACACCCACTCTGAGTTAGGCTGTGTTTTAGCTTTATTTCTTGTGTTTAATGTGCTCATTTTTCAACCTCCAAATATTTATCAGGCTTGATTGGATTATCAACAACCTTTTTCATAGATGAGGAAACCGAGGCCCAGGAACGTCACGCATGGGACCCAAGGGCACGAGCTATTTAGAGGCAAGGCTGGTGCACATGTGAGCTGGACCCACGAGTATTCCACCAGCCTGTCCCTGACCCTTTGCTTGGGTGAGTGTGCAGAGGTGGGCATGCTGCCATGGGCTCCATCTTTAAATTATCTCTTCTTTGAAAGACAATCCCATTTTCCAGAAACAGCAGAAGCCCCGGCATTTGGTTATAGGAATAATTCTGACATCACTCAGCCCAGGATTCAGTTCAATCCCCCTTGGAGCCCACCCACCCAGTATGAGGCAGGAATCCCGCCCTTCCCACTGACAAGGCTGATTGTCTATAATTTGCGAGGTCCTGGAGCGCCTGAGCCTGCTGACAGCCGGGGGGCCCGGATGAGGGGATGCGGAGGGTGGGGGGGGGGCCCTCAGAGGCATAATCACAGCTGCTGGGCGTCGGCACCGTGACGGGCGTCTGCATCAAACGGCAAATCATCCTTTGATCTGGACAAACGGGGCCATGAAAATGGTCTCTTAATTGGGTTTGAAAGCTCTCTTGGATGAAAAGCCCATTTCCCGCCGTGTATGGGGTGACACTTGAAAACCCAGAAGATGAAAGGACATTTCTGCTCCCAGCATTCACAGCCGAGCGGCCGCGCTCACCGCATTTCTTTCTGCCTCTTAGCGGCTTTGCCATGGCAACCTTTGTCTGAGGCAGGAAAGCAAAGGTATCATTACTGCTCTGCTCCTACCTCGGCCCAGATCTGCTTCCAGCAGAGGCCTGGAGACCCACTCATTCTCCTGTCCCGGTCACCAAGCCACACTGGCCGCCCCGAGCCATGACATTTATGGATGCCTGGCTGACAATTATTTCACTGGGCAATTTTTTGTTTGTTTCGAGTTTTATTTTCAATTCTTCTTGTCAACACATCTTAATGCTGACTATATTTAGTGAAACTTCCTTTAGAAGTGTGTAATGACCCTTTCAGCTATAACTATCCCTATTAATATTTTTTTTTAATATTTTAAAATTCCACATATATGTGATACCATGCGGTATTTGTTTTGCTCTGTCTAGCTTATTTCACTTAGCATAATGCCCTCTAGGTTTATCCATGTTCCAGGTTTATCCATGACAAGGTTTCCTCTTTTTTTGTTAAGGCTGAAAAATATATATGAATATATATATATCACATTTTCTTTACCCTTTTTTTTTATTTTTAAATTTTTATTGGAGTATAGTTGATTTACACTGTTGTGTTAGTTTCTGCTGTACAGCAAAGTGAATCAGTTATACGTATACCTATATCCACTCTTTTTTAGATTCTTTTCCCATATAGGTTATCACAGAGTACTGAATAGAGTTTATTTACAGTAGGTCCTTATTAGTTATCTATTTTATATATACTAGTGTGTATGTGTCAATCGCAATCTCCCAATTTATCCCTCCCTCCCTTCTCCCCCCCTCTTGTAACCATAAGTTTGTTTTCTACCTCTGTGACTCTATTTCTGTTTTGTAAGTAAGTTCATTTGTACCCTCTTTTTTTGGATTCCACATATAAGTGATCATTGGGCATTTTTTTGAAAAAGTACTTTTTGTTGCCTGGAGAAGGGGAGTTTTCTTTCAAGACATGGACAGAGCCCAGAGGAAAACCCACAATGAACTGCCTTGGTGATCCAAGCCTTTCCTTAGAGTGTGGTTCAAAGGAGCGCGGACACTGGGGGGGTGATGAGAGATCCAAGCCTTCAGACAGAGGGTGGCATTGGGGGGGAGCTGCACTCACACAGGAGTCAGGGAGGGGGGTTGTCGGGGATTCCCCTCCCTGGAGCCATGCCTTTCAATGAGCTTTGCACGTCCCACGTCCAGGGAGAATGAAGGAGACAGTGGATAGGCCCTGACACACAAGATGGGGACACAGGAGGAAAGCAGCCACGTGGGGGGATGTGTGAGGTCCAGTGCCTGCCCTCGGGGAGCTCGGATCTCCTGCCATAGCTGCTTTAGCTTTGCCAGCTGTTTCTTTAACTGGATCTAAAACTGCACGGTCTAAATCCGTATCTAAAATCATTACCAGTGAAAATGCGACCTGAAGAAAATGTAAAACCTATTTTAGAGGCTGAATTGAGAAGATTACATATGTGTATATATGAGCCCATGCATTAGAGCTACACAGCTATACAGAACTGTGAGTGAATGTCTTTATCTTCCTGAAGGATATAAGTTGGCTTAAAAGAAAAAGTAAAATCATTGAAACAGTAAAAATAAATAAATAAATAAATAATAGGAAATCAGGATCAATGAAAGGGGGAGAAAATATTAACAAGAGAGGTTAACCTCTTAATTTTATTGTATATTTCTCTGTAAAACTCTAAAATCTTTTTTTTTAATAGATCTTTATTGGAGTATAATTGCTTCACAATACTGTGTTAGTTTCTGTTGTACAACAAAGTGAATCAGCCATATGCATACACATGTCCCCATATCTCCTCCCTCTTGCATCTCCTTCCCACCCTCCCTATCCCACCCCTCTAGGTCATCGCAAAGCACCGAGCTGATCTCTCTGTGCTATGCGGTTGCTTCCCACTAGCTATTTTACATTCGGTAGTGTGTATATGTCGATGCTACTCTCACTTCACCTCAGCTTCCGCTTCTCCCCGCACCCGTGTCCTCAAGTCCATTCTCTATGTCTACATCTTTACTCCTGCCCTGCCACTAGGTTCATCAGTACTATTTTTTTTTTTTAGATTCCATATATATGTGTTAGCATACGGTATTTGTTCTTCTCTTTCTGACTTACTTCACTCTGTATGACAGACTCTAACTCCATCCACCTCACTACAAATAACTCAATTTCGTTTCTTTTTGTGGCTAATATTCCATTGTATATATGTGCCACATCTTCTTTATCCATTCATATGTCGATGGACACTTAGGTTGCTTCCATGACCTGGCTACTGTAAATAGTGCTGCAATGAACATTGTGGTACATGTCTCTTTTTGAATTATGGTTTCCTCAGGGTGTATGCCCAGTAGTGGTATTGCTGGGTCATATGGTAGTTCTATTTTTAGTTTTTTAAGGAACCTCCATACTGTTCTCCATAGTGGTTGTATCAATTTACATTCCCACCAACAATGCAAGAGGGTTCCCTTTTCTCCACACCCTCTCCAGCATTTATTGTTTGGAGATTTTTTGATAATGGCCATTCTGACCTGTGTGAGGTGATACCTCATTGTACTTTTGACTTGCATTTCTCTAATAATTAGTGATGTTGAGCAGCTTTTCATGTGCCTCTTGGCCATCTGTCTGTCTTCTTTGGAGAAATGTCTATTTAGGTCTTCTGCCCATTTTTGGATTGGGTTGTTAGCTTTTTTTAATATTGAGCTGCATGAACTGTTTATATATTTTGGAGATTAATCCTCTCTCCATTTTTTCATTTGAAGATATTTTCTCCCATTCTGAGGGTTGTCTTTTCGTCTTGTTTATGGTTTCCTTTGCTGTGCAAAAGCTTTTAAGTTTCATTAGGTGCCATTTGTTTATTTTTGTTTTTATTGCCATTTCTCTAGGAGGTGAGTCAAAAAGGATCTTGCTGTGATTTATGGCATAGAGTGTTCTGCCTATGTTTTCCTCTAAGAGTTTTGAGGTGTCCGGTCTTACATTTAGGTCTCTAATCCATTTTGAGTTTATTTTTGTATATGGTGTTAGGGAGTGTTCTAATTTCATTCTCTTACATGTAGCTGTCCAGTTTTCCCAGCACCACTTATTGAAGAGACTGTCTTTTCTCCATTGTATATCGTTGCCTCCTTTGTCCTAGATTAGTTGACCATAGGTGCATGGGTTTATCTCTGGGCTTTCTATCTTGTTCCATTGATCTATATTTCTGTTTTTGTGCCAGTACCATACTGTCTTGATTATTGTACCTTTGTAGTATAGTTTGGAGTCGGGGAGCCTGATTCCTCCAGCTCCGTCTTTCTTTCTCAATATTGCTTTGGCTATTTGGGGTCCATTGTGTTTCCATACAAATTGTAAAATTTTTGTTCTAATTCTGTGAAGAATGCCACTGGTAGTTTGACAGGGATTGCTTTGGGTAGTATAGTCATTTTCACAATACTGATTCTTCCAATCCAAGAGCATGGTATATTTCTCCATCTGTTTATGTCATCTTTGATTTCTTTCATCGATGTTTTATAGTTTTCTGAGTACAAGTCTTTTGCCTCCTTAGGTAGGTTTATTCCTGGGTATTTTATTCCTTTTGTTGCAATGGTAAATGGGATTGTTTCCTTAATTTCTCTTTCAGATTTTTCATTGTTAGTTGTTATAGGAATGCCAGAGATTTCTGTGCATTAATTTTGTATCCTGCAACCTTACCAAATTCATTGGTTAGTTCTAGGTGTTTTCTGGTGGCATCTTTAGGATTGTCTATGTATAGTATCATGTCATCTGCAAACAGTGACAGTTTTACTTCTTCTTTTCCAATTTGTATTCCTTTTATTTCTTTTTGTTCTCTGATTGCTGTGGTTAGGACTTGCAAAATTATGTTGAATAAGAGTGGTTAGAATGGACATCCTTGTCTTGTTCCTGATCTTAGTGGAAATACTTTCAACTTTTCACCATGAGTATGATGTTGGCTGTGGGTTTGTCATATATGGCCTTTATTATGTTGAGCTATGTTCCCTCTATGCCCATTTTCTGGAGAGTTTTTTTCATAAATGGGTGTTGAATTTTGTCGAAAGCTTTTTCTGCATCTATTGAGATGATCATATGGTTTTTATTCCTTACTTTGTTAATATGGTGTATCACACTGATTGATTTGCATATACTGAAGAATCTTTGCATCTCTGCGATAAATCCCACTTGATCATGGTGTGTGATCCTTTTAATACGTTGTTGGATTCTGTTTGCTGATATTTTGTTCAGTGTTTTCACATCTTTCTTCATCAGTGATATTGGTCTATAATTTTCTTTTTTTGTGATATCTTTTTCTGGTTTTGGTATCAGGGTGATTGTGGCTTCGTAGAATGAGTTTGGGAGTGTTCCCCCCTCTGCAATTTTTTGGAAGAGTTTGAGAAGGATCTGTGTTAGCTCCTCTCTAAATATTTGATAGAATTTGCCTGTGAAGCCATCTGGTCCTGGACTTTTGTTTGTTGGAATATTTTTAATTACAGTTTTAATTTCATTACTTGTGATAGATTTGTTTATATTTTCTAATTCTTCCTGGTTCAGTCTTGGAAAATTGTACCTTTCCAAGAATTTGTGCATTTCTTTGTGGTTGTCCATTTTATTGACATATAGTTGTTTGTAGTAGTCTCTTATAATCCTTTGTATTTCTGCAGTGTCAGTTGTGATTTCTCCTTTTTCATTTCTACTTTTATTGATTTGTGTCATCCCCCTTTTTTTCTTGATGAGTTTATCAATTTTGTTTATCTTCCCAAAGAACCAGCTTTTAGTTTTATTGATCTTTGCTATTGTTTTCTTCGTTTCTATTTCATTTACTTCTGCTCTGATCTTTATGATTTCTTTCCTTCTACTGACTTTGGGTTTTCTTTGTGCTTCTTTCTCTAGTTGCTTTAGGTGTAGACCCTACACCTAAAGCAACTAGAGATTGTTTATTTGCGAGTTTTCTTGTTTCTAGAGGTGAGATTGAATTGATATAAACTTGTCTCTTAGAACTGCTTTTGCTGCGTCCCATAGGTTTTGGGTCGTTGTGTTTTCATTGTCATTTGTTTCTAAGTATTTTTAAATTTCTTCTTTGATTTCTTCAGTGATCTCTCAGTTACTTAGTAGCGCACTGTTTGGCTTCCATGTATCTGTGGTTTTTACAATTTTTTTCTTGTGATTGATTTCCAATCTCATAGCATTGTGGTCAGAAAAGATGCTTGATATGATTTCAATTTTCTTAAATTTTCCGAGGCTTGATTTGTGACCCAAGATGTGATCTATTCTGGAGAATGTTCCCTGTGAACTTGAGAAGAAAGTGTATTCTGCCACTTTAGGTGCAATGTTCTATAAATATCAATTGAATCTATCTGGTCTATTGTGTCATTTAAAGCTTGTGTTTCCTTATTTATTTTCTGTTTGGATGATCTGTCCATTGGTGTAAGTGGGGTGTTAAAGTCCCCTACTATTATTGTGTTACTGTTGATTTCCCCTTTCATGGTTGTTAGCATTTGCCTTATGTATTGAGGTGCTCCTATGTTGGGTGCATAAACATTTATAATTGTTATAGCATCTTCTTGGATTGATCCCTTGATCATTATGTAGTGTCCTTCCTTATCTCTTGTAACTGTCTTCATTTTAAAGTCTATTTTATCTGATACGAGTATTGCTACTCCAGTTTTCTTTTGATTTCCATTTGCATGGAACATCTTGTTCCATCCCCTCAGTCTGTATTCAGTCCCTTTCAGTCTGTATGTGTCCCTAGGTCTGAAGTGGGTCTATTGTAGACAGCATATATATAGGTCTTATTTTTGTATCCATTCAGCCAGTCTGTGTCTTTTGGTTGGGGCATTTAATCCATTTACATTCAAGGTTACTATTGATATGTGTGTTCCTATTACGACTTTCTTAATTGTTTTGGGTTTGTTTTTGTGGGTCTTTTTCTTCTCTTGTGTTTTCTGCCCAGAGAAGTTTCTTTAGCATTTGCTGTAAAGTTGGTTTGGTGGTGCTGAATTCTCTTAGCTTTTGCTTGTCTGTAAAGCTTTTGATTTCTCTGTCGAATCTGAATGAGATACTTGCTCGGTACAGTAATCTTGGTTGTAGGTTTTTCTCTTTCATCACTTTAAGTATATCCTGCCACTCCCTTCTGGCCTGCAGACTTTCTGCTGAAAAATCAGCTGATAACCTTATAGGGATTCCTTTGTGTGTTATTTTTTGTTTTTCCCTTCCTGCTTTTACTATTTTTTCTTTGAATTTAATTTTTGTTAGTTTGATTAATATGTGTCTTTGTGTGTTTCTCCAAGGGTTTATCCTGTATGGGACCCTCTGTGCTTCCAGGACTTGGGTGACTATTTCCTTTCCCATGTTAGGGAAGTTTTCCACTATAATACTTCAAATATTTTCTCAGACCCTTTTTTTTTCTCTTCTTCTTCTGGGACCTCTATAATTTGAATGTTGGTGCATTTAGTATTGTCCAAGAGGTCTCTGAGATTGTCTGCAATTTTTTTCATTCTTTTTTCTTTATTCTGCTCCTTGGAAGTTATTTCTGCCATTTTGTCTTCCAGCTCACTTATTCGTTCTTCTGCCTCAGTTATTCTGTTATTGATTCCTTCTAGTGTATTTTTTCATTTCAGTTATTGTGTTGTTCATCTCTGTTTGTTTGTTCTTTAGTTCTTCTAGATCTTTGTTAAACATTTCTTGTATTTTCTTAATCCATGCCTCCATTCTATTTCTGAGATTCTGGGTCATCTTTACTATCATTACTCTGAATTCTTTTTCAAGTAGATTGCCTATTTCATCTTCATTTTTTTGGTCGCTCCTTTATCTGTGACATATTTTTTTCTGTCTCATTTTTTTCCCCCTTTTTTTTATGAGTGGGGTTGTGTTCCTGTCTTACTGGTTGTTTGGCCTGAGGCTTCCAACACTGAATTTTGTAGGCTGTTGGGTAGAGCTGGGTCTTGGTGCTGAGATGAGGACCTCTTGGAGACCGCACTCTGATGGGGTCTGAGGTTCTCTTTTAGTTCAGTGGTTTGGACTCAGAGCTCCCACCACAGGAGCTTCAGCCCAACCCCTGGCTTGTGAACCAAGATCCCACAAGCTGTGCAAGGGTGGCCAAAAAAAAAAAAAGAGAGAGGAGAATGATAACAAAGTAAAACATAAAATTCGACTAGGAAACTAACAGGTATGTTAGAAAAAAATAAAAATAAAAATATAGATGAAACAACAACTGAAGGTAAAACAGAACCACAGTAGTAAAAAAAGAGGAGAATAAAAGGTGGAAAAGGCCTTGGCTGTGGAGGGTGGGGCCTAAGTAGGGGAGAGGTTTGGGCAGTGGGCAGGGCCTATGCTTAGGACCCACAGGGCTGGAAAAGGCCCGGGGGATGGGGGCTTAGGCTCAACAGAACAGAAGGGGCCCAGGCCTGCCTCCAGCCTCTGGTCTCAGAGGGCGGGGGACCCCACCTGGGAGCCCAGCAGGCTTCCTGGGTTCGAGTGGACATGGCAATCACCCTCCGCTCCTGCTCCTCTGGTCCTGGAGGGCCCCTCCCACCTGCCTCTCCTGATCTCCCTGGCCTCCCTCCTATGCCCCCAGGACCCACATGACCTGGAGGGGGCTTTGGAGGGCGGGGGACCAGCCTGGGAGCTCAGCAGGCTCCCTGAGCCCGAGTGGGTGGGGCAAATGCCCTAGGCTCCTCTCCCCCTCCTCCCGGTGGCCCCTCCCACCTGCCTCTCCTGTTCTCTCCTGGCCTCCCTCCTACGTCCCCAGGACCAACCCAGCCCAGAGGGGACCTCTGAGGGCGTAGGACCTGGTCCGAGAGCCAGGCAGACTTCCCCAGCCGATTGGGCAAGGAAGAAGCTGGGTGCACTCCCCCCTGATCTGAGCCCCCCGAGGGTCTCTCCAGGCATGGGAACCCCTCCCCCCTCTCAGCCACCCCTCAGGGGCACTGGTCCTGTCCAGCCTCCACTTCTCATCCCCCCTCAGTCCCCCCACGTCCTACTGGTTCCCTTGGGGGTTCTGCCCGTCTCCTTGGGCGTCAGGGTCCCCCACCAGCGTCCAGCAGCCACCCTAGTTGTGGGGAGATGTGAACTCTGCGTCTTCCCACACCGCCATCTTGACTCCGCCCCCCCTGAAATCTTATAAATCTTCTCATCATTAACAAAACTCTACCTTTAAAATTTTTTCTTTCTAATGGTAATACTGCTCAGCTCCTGGCTTCTTCCAGGATTTACTAAGATTCCGTGATCATAAGCAGGGGGAACAAGAAAGTTGATTATAAATGTGGGGAGGTTCCCGCCGGGCAGATGTGGGCTCACTCCTAACCATGCCACTGCCTAGCTGCTGATTTGGGGCAAGTTACCCTCTCTGAGCATAGGTTTCCCACCCTAAGATGATAAAATTTAAAAATGGGATTATTTTGCAAATTAGATGGGCTAACACAATGGGTGCTGAATCCATATTCTCTTTCATCTCCTCCCACCCTCAGAAGAGTCAATTTTGCATCCTTCTTGACTACTTTGCCAAAATAAGTTGTCGACATTCATTGTGTTAGCTTGCTAAGGCTACCACAAGAAACAACCACAGACGGGGCGGCTTAAACAACAGACATTGATTGTCTCACAGTCCGGAGGCTGGACGTCTGAGGTCAAGGTGGCAACAGGGCTGGTTTCCCGGAGGCCTCTGCCCTTGGCTGGCAGGCGGGCAGCTCCTCCCTGTGTCCTCCTGCGGCCTCTCCTGTGTGCGTGTGTGTGTGTGTGTGTGTGTGTGCGGCCTCAGCTCCTCTTCTTACAAGGACATCAGCCAGGCTGGATCAGGGGCCCTCTAAAGAGCTCATTTTAACTTAGTGATCCCTTTACAGGTCTTGTCTCCAAATATGGTCATGTCCTGAGGTACTAGGAGTTAGGGCTTCAACGTATGAAATCTGGGGGGGACACACTTCAGCCCGTACCATTAGTGACTGAGGAAAATCCTGTAAGGCAATTTTTGAGTCTCAAAGAAGAGGAATCCCATTTATAGAAACATACAGATTTATCTGTCCAAGTTGCTGTGCACACAGAGCTGGGCTGAGAGCTGTGCCCTGGGCCCCATCTCCTCCTCCTCTGGGGGAAATGGACCAGCACCTCCTGGCTAGACCAGGAGGTGTCCGTGGGAAAGTGCCTGTGAAGTGGGCTCGGTGATGCCTGGCACGCGCTGAGCGCTCAGACATGCTGGAGGTTATCTTATGAAAAACAGACAAAGCAACGTTGAATTGATAATAAGAGCTGCAGTGGCAGTCCCAGGTGTGCAGCCTTTTCCCGTTGAAAGGAGAGTGAACTTGGCACTTTCAGATGCATCTTTTAAGAAAATATGGGGACCCAAAATTGCATCTCCCAAGTTTAGAGATGATTCCCTGGCTGCACTTGGAAGCTCATTTCGACCTTTTCTTTGATTTAGGGAAGTGCCAGTGAAGCCACCCTGGTGGCCCTGCTGGCCGCTCGGACCAAAGTGACACGATGCCTGCAGGCTGCCTCCCCAGGGCTGACACAGGCCACCATCATGGAGAAGCTGGTGGCCTACGCATCTGACCAGGTGGGTGTGGTTGCCCGGAGCCCCATCGAGCCTCACAGAGCAGAATGGTTAGTGTGGTATCAAGTCAAAACCCAACCAAGCCGTGCAGCATCATTTCCAATCCAAGAACAGTTCCCCAGGGAGACCTATGCTAAAGACAAGGTGTGGGCTGCAGGTGGGAACTTAGTAGATCAAGTTGAAAAGAAGATAAATGTACCATGAGGTCACCGTGACCCCACTTGCACCTGCTCGTGTTGAGGTCATCTGGCTGCCTTCAGAGCAGGGCTGTGGAGACACATGTGGGACGTGGGCTCAGAGACCTGGGCTCACATCCCAGCTCTGCTATTTTAAATTCTGTGATCTCAGGCTCATCACGTCAGTTCTCTGAGCCATTATTTTTAACCATCAAACAGGGACAAAAGCTCCTGTTCCCTGATACTGCTGCTCTGCCAGCTGGTGGCTAAACTGAGGTGAAGGATACAGCGGTGCTTTGTAAGGTTTAGAGAACTCTGCAAATAGGGGCATCTAGCATATGGTCAATTCCAGTGACCGGCCCACTTAAAAACGGTTAAAAACAAAAACAAAACTGAATTGTGTGAGAAGGAACAGGAGGAAAGAGCATTGAGCAGTAGCTCCATGCGTGAAAATGTAGTCAAGAGGGCACCGAAAAACGGTACCACTGAAGGATTCCGTTCCACAAGGAATAGCTGATTTAGCTCTGCTGACATGATATTTGTAATGAATTTCTTAAGCCAGGCATTTCAACTGTGACAACTTTGTTCTAGTTAATAAATACATGTAGCCTGAAATCAACACAACACCCATATTTTGATGCTTAATCAGGAGTACTGTCTCTCCCTGTGTGTATTCTAACTCTAGGCACTAGAGCTCCCTGCACGTGAAGAAAACTATTCACTTCTATTTCTATCTCCCTGGTTTCCCAGAAAGACACGAGGAGACTTGAAAAAAATGCACGTGTAGGTGCTCAGTGCATCTAGGCTGAGATAAGTTGCTATGAGTGTTAGGGTGTAGCCTTTCCCAATAGGGTTTCCATGAGGGAATTTCGCCCTACAGAAGTGATTTGTGATGCTTCTGGATTCTCCCAAGGATGGTGCATGGCTAGTACCATCCTAGGTGATGGCAGTCAGGTGGGTTCCTTACATCCACTGGACGGCCATGGGCTCTAGGATGCAATTCTTCTGCAGCTCTCAGGCAGGTTCCCTGGGAGCAGGGCCTGATGCGGGGCTTTAGGGGTTCACCGTTTATTGAGCGGCGCTCTCCGGGGAATCCTGTAGGAGTTAGGGAAGCAGAATGGGCAGCGAGGGAGCAAGCAAGGATGTGGCCTCTGAGACGGTCGCCGCCTGTCACCTCCTCGTGAATGGAATCTACACTTCAGGAGAGCCTTAGCCCCCGGGAGCACGGGGTCAAGGTGCTGTTTGCAAATTAATAACCTGACCACCTCACTCCTCACCTGAGGTTAAAGAGGACACACAAACCACGAGGAGAACTACTTCCGAGAATTGTCGTACGTTTCACAGACGATTTTAGAGCCTCAGAGGAGAAGAGTAGGAACCGGAGCTTATTAAGTGCCCTTATTAAGGACACATCATTACGTGTCATTATCCCAACTATGCTTTCAAATGGGCATTCACTGCTTCACTGGAATTCAAACCAATGGATGCAAACGCCCCCCGGTACTGCCGAGCACTTCTCGCTCTCAGAGTCTGAGTCATTAAACTGGGAAGCGGATTCCTCAGGACCTGAAACAGCTCCAGGCCGGAAGGCGGGGGGCAGGAGGGCTGTGAACTGCTGCAGACTCTACCCCCGTGCTCTCTTGCAGGCACATTCCTCCGTGGAAAGAGCCAGCTTGATTGGTGGAGTGAAATTAAAAGCGATCCCTTCCGATGGCAAGTTTGCCATGCGAGCTTCTGCCCTGCAGGAGGCCCTGGAGAGAGACAAGGCCGCCGGCCTGATTCCATTCTTCGTAAGTTCGTGTGGCTGCACGGGGGTGTCTGGGCCCTGCAGGGGTGGGCCCGCGGTGGCAGGGCCACTTTCCAGGCTGCTGCGGTGGTCACAGGCCAGGTGGTACTCTGGTCAGCCCGCGTCTCCTTGAGGGTGGCTGAAGCAAAACTCCATTTATTTTTCCTTCCACTTGTGTGAATCTCAGAAACGAGTAACACCAGAGAGCCCAGCCTGGAGGATGCTGCTAAGCCGAGAAGTCTTGCTTCTGCTTCCTGTTAAAAATGACACCATAGGGTGGCCCCTTGACATGGTAGATGCATGGCGGACATCCGAGTGAGCCGAATTAAAAATAAAACACACTTTCCACCTAGATTGGTGTCCTCAGTAGATACTAAGAGGCGTCATTTGTGAGAGGTGTGCTGCAAGCAAGCAGTGACTAATTAAAATACAAATAAATAGGATATAATTAAAATATCTAACTAGCCAAATAGCAGCTAGTTTTCTCGTGCACGGGTGGGCTTTTCCCAGTGGGGAATAAACAGTTGCTGTTACAACTGGAGCCTGGGAGCTGTCATGCCTGGTGTGATCATGGCGTCAGCCGGTGTCTGGACTGGGACGTCAGGTGTGATGGCAGCTGAAAGGCTGTGATTGTGGCACTAGCCCCGTGAGGTCATCTGGCTGCACTTTGGGGTCATCTGGGGAGCTATAAAGAATGCTGATGCCCAGACCCCGCTCCAGCCTCTCTGGTGATGGGACCAGGCATTGGAGATGCTTCATAGCAACTTCCAGATTCTCCTGTGTACCCAGGATTCCATGCTCTGAGGCACACCTGCCAGTATCTGGGTATTTCCTAGTTGTAGAGCAGTCTAGGTTCAACAGACTCTAGGGGCCATGTAATAATAACTTCCACTACTTTTTAAGAGTTAATCTTTGAGACAAGCTTTTTTATCCAAAAAATTGTTTTGATCAATTCAAATTTAGCGCCATTTATTGAATATCTAACATGTAGGCTGGGAGAGGCACAGAGGGTATGATTTTATATACAATTTGATCCTGATTCAAGGAATTCCCAGAGGAATCAGGAGCAGAAACAAATAATTGTAGAGACATCAACAAGATTCAGACTTGTTGAGTTTTAAGATTTCTTTGTATATTTTGGATGCCAGTGCTTTATCAAGAGGTATGATTTGCAAATGTTTTTTCCAAGTCAGTGACCTGTCCTTTCATTCTCTGACGTATCTGTCACAAAGAATAAGTTTTTATTTTTAATGAAGTCCATCTCATCAATTTTTTTTTCATGGAATATGTCATTGGTACCTAAAAACTCATCACAAAACCCAAGATGTTCTAGATCTTCTCCAATGTTATCTTCTAGGAGTTTTATAGTTTTACATTTTACATTTAGGTCTCTGATCCATTTTGCTCTGGTTTCTGTAAAAGGTGTAATGTATGTGTCCAAATCCATTTTTTTTTTCATGTGGATGTCCAGTTGTTCTAGCACGATTTGTTGAAAAGACTATCCTCTCCCCATTAAATTGCCTTTGCTCCTTTGTCAAAGATCAGGTGGCCATATTTGTGTGTGTCTATTTCTGGGCTCTCTATTCTGTTCCATTGATCTGTTTGTCTATTCTTTCCCCAATTTTACACTGCCTTGAATTGCGGTAGCTTTATAGTAAGACTTGCAGTTGGGTAGTGTCAGTCCTCTGACTTTGTTCTTCTCCCTCAGTGTTGCGTTGGGTAGGGAATTCCCTGGTGGTCCAGTGGTTAGAACTCAGCACTTTCGCTGCCAGGGCCCAGGACCCGGTTCAATCCCTGGTTGGGGAACTAAGATCCCGCAAGCCGCGTGGCAAAAAATATACATATATATTGTGTTGGATATTCTGGGTCTTTTGCTTCTCTTTATAAACTTTAGACTTGATTTGTTAATAGCCATAACATGATTGGCTGGAATTTTGAATGGAAATTTATAGATCAAGTTAGGAAGTACCGAAATCTTGACAATACTGAATCTTCCTATCCATGTACATGGAATATCTGTCCATTTATTTAGATTTTTTTTTTTACTTCTTTCCTCAGAATTTTATAGTTTTCCTCATATAGATCTTACACATATTTTGTTAGATTTTTACCTAAGCATTTCTCTCTCTCTCTCTACCTATCTCTAGTTTGGTGTTAATGTACATGGTATTGTGTTTTTAATTTCAAACACAAATTTTTCATTGCTGGAATATAAGAAAGCAATTGACTTTTGTATATTATCCTTTATTCTGTATCTTCTTATAATTGCTTATTAGTTTCAGGAGGTTTTGGGTTTGATTTTGATTTTGGGTTTTTTTGGGGGGAGGGGGGAGGATATCTATATAGACAATCATGTCATCTTCAAACCAAGGTAGTTTCATTTTTCCCTCCCAAGCTGTATATCTTTTAGTCCCTTTTCTTGTCTTATTGTAATAGCTAGAATTCCCAGCATCGTGTTGAATAGGAGTGGTGAAAGCAAATATCCTTGCCTTGTTTCTGATCTTATCAGGAAATCCTGTAGTTTCTCACTGTTAAGTATGCTGTCAGGTTTTTAATAGATGTTCTTTATCAGGTTGAGAAAATTCCACTCTAATCCTAAATTCGCTAAGAATTTTTTATTATAAATGGATGCTGGATTTTGTTAAATACTTTTTCTGTATCTATTGATATGATTGTGTGATTTTTTTTCTTGTTTAGCCTTTTGATATGATAGGTTATATTAATTGATTTTCAATGCTGAATCAGCTATGCATACCTGGAACAAATCCCACCTGGTTGTTATTTTTTATATATTATTGAATTCAATTTGCTAATATTTTGTTGAGAATTTTCACATCTATATCCATGAGATATTTGTCTACAGTTCTTTCTTGTAATGTCTTTATCTGATTTTGGAACTAGGGTAAGGCTGGCCTCACAGAATGAGTTAGGGAACATTCCCCTTTCTTCAATTTTCTGGAAGAGATTGTAGAGAATTTGTTTAATTTCTGAATTTCTGAAATATAGCTGATTTACAGTATTATATTAGTTTCAGTTGTACAACATAGTGATTCAGCATTTTTACGGGTTATATTCCATTAAAATTTATTACCATATAATGGGTATAATTCCCTGTGTACAATATATCCTTGTTGCTTATCTATTTTATACATAGTAGTTTTTACCTCTTAATCCCCTACCCCTATCCTGCCCCTCCCCTCTTCCCTCTCCCTACTGGTAACCACTAGTTTGTTTTCTTTTTTCTTTTTTTAAAAAAATTAATTAATTTATTTATTTTTGGCTGCATTGGATCTTCGTTGCTGCACGCGGGCTTTCTCTAGTTGCCGCTAGTGGGAGCTACTCTTTGTTGCGGTGCCACGGGCTTCTCACTGCGGTCGCTTCTCTTGTTGCAGAGCACGGGCTCTAGGCGTGCGGGCCTCGGTAGTTGTGGCATGCAGGCTCAGTAGTTGTGGCTCACAGGATCTAGAGCGCAGGCTCAGTAGCTGTGGCACACGGGCTTAGTTGCTCCGCGGCATGTGGGATCTTCCCGGACCAGGGCTCAAACCCAGGTCTCCTGCATTGGCAAACGGATTCTTAACCACTGCGCCACCAGGGAAGCCCTAGTTTGTTTTCTATATCTAGTTTAATTCCTTTCTTAAATATTTGGTAGATTTTACCAGTGAACAAAACTGGGCCTGCTGCTTTCTGTTATGGAAGGCTATTAATTTACTGACTTTATTTCTTTAAGAGATATAGGCCATCTTAGTCTGTGCAGGCTGCTATAATAAAATACCACAGACTAGGTGCCTTATGAACAACAGAAATTTATTTCCCACAGTTCTGGAGGAAAGAAGTCTGAGATCAGGTGCCAGGGTGGGCTCTGGTGAGGACCCTCTCCTGGGTGCAGACGGCTGACTTCTTGCCATGTCCTTATATGGAAGAAGGGGCAAGGGAGCTCTGTGTGGTGTCTCTAACAGAAGCACCAGTCCTGTTCTCAAGGGCCCCACCATCATGAGCTAAGCACCTGCCAAAGGCCCAGCCTCCTAATACAAACAACTCTGGTTTCAAGGGTTTTGCGGAAGTGAGGGGGGGGACAGAAATGTTCAAGCCATGGTATAGGCCTATTGGGAGGATCTATTTTTCTTTATGTGAGTTTTTGTAGATTACATCTTTCAAGGAATTGATCCATTTCATTCAGGTTTCCAAATTTGTGGTCATAAAGTTACTCATAATATTCTTTTACTATCCTTTTACCATCCATGGGATCAGTAGTGATGGTCTTTCTTTAATTTCTAATATTAGTAATTTGTGTCCTCTCTTTTTTCTTAGTTAACCTAGTTAGATGTTTATCAATTTTATCGATCTTTTCAAAGTACCAGCATTTGGTTTTGTTGATTCTCTCTATTGATTTCCTGTTCCTAATTTCATTGATGTCTACTCTAATTCTTATTATTTCTTTTCTTTTAGTTCCTTTAGATGTAATTTGCTCTTTGTTTTCTAGTTTCCTAAGGTGGAAGCTTACATTATAGATTTAAAATTTCCTTTCTTCACTAGTATATGTATGCCTTTAATGCTATAAATTTCCCTCTAAGCATTATTTTCACTGCATTCCACACATTTTGATAAGTTGTATTTTCATTTTCATTGAGTTAAAAATATTTTTAAAATTTCTCTTGAGACTTTCCCTTTGCCCTATATGGTAATTAAAATCTTTACTATGTTGTCTTTCAAGCCATGAACATGATATGTCTCTCTGTTTATTTAAATCTTCTTTAATTTCTTTCATCATATAAGACTGTACATGTTTTGCTAGATTTATACCTACAGAATTATTATTTTTGAACAACTGTAAATGGTATTGAATGTTTAATTTTGATGTCCATGTGTTTATTGTAGCTTATAGAAATAGAATTAATTTTTGTATGTTGATCTTGTATCCTGTAACCCTGCTAAACTAGGAGGGGTTTTTTTTAATGGATTTCTTGGGGGTTTTCTATCTAGATAATCATGCTATATGCAAATAGGTACAGTTTTACTTCTTCCTTTCTGACCTGTATGCCTTTTATTTCTTCTTCTTGCCTTTTTGCACTGGATAGAATTTCCAGTACTATTTGTATAGCAGTGATGAGAGTGGGCATTCTTACCTTGTTCCCAATGTTAAGTGAAATGTATTTAGTTTTTCACCATTAAGTAAGATGTTATCTTTAGGTTTTTGTAGGTGTTCATTGCCAGGTTAAGAAAGTTTTTCTCTATTCCTAGAGTTCTGAGAATTTTTATCATGAATTAGTGTTGAATTTTGTCAGATGATTTTTCTACATTGATTGACATGGTCATGTGGTTTTCTTCTTTAGTCTGTTAGCAAGGTGGGTTACATTGAATGTCAAATATTAAACCAGCCTTGCATTCTTGGAATAAATCTCACTTGTTCATAGCGTGTAATTCCTTTTATATATTGCTGTATTCTAGTTACTAATATTTTTAGGATTTTTGCTTCTCTGTTCATGAGTAATATTGGTTTGTAGTTTTCCTTTTTTATAGTCTTGTTCTGGTTTTGATGTTAGGGTAATACTGGCTTCATAAAAAGACTGGAGAAGTGGTTCCTTCCTCTTCTACTTTTCTAGAAGAGATTGTATAGACTGTACTTTAAACATCTGGTTTTGAATTTATCACTTTTCTATGTATGGGAAGATGCAAGAGTCTGGGCTTATTGAAACCATTCCTTTGATACGCACCTTAACTATCTAGGCTTTTCTCCATCCTGAATTCCTTCAGGGTGCACAGCTGGGGGAGGCTGCAGTGCTGATGGTTTGATGGCCACAACATCCCTTGTTTACTGATGTGACAGGTGACATTCTTGTCCACACTCTCATAATCTTGTGGTGGGACTTCAGAGGTAGTGCCATGTTTCACTTTGGCTGCTACTCTGTGCCTTTGTGTTTATGAGGACTTTGAAATAAGCATCATTTGTGAGCTCTTCATGGTGTCCAAGACCTCTGTTGGAACATTTTGTGTGTGTCCTTTAAGAGGCATCTACACTTCCATCGACTACATTTTACGATCCTCATGGTGGGCTCTCAAGCAAAAGGTGACAAGTTCACGGCCTTAGGAGCAGGTGCCAGATACTTCCACTGATTGCATTTCAAAGCTTCTCATGATGGAATAGGCAACAATTCCATGTTAATTCACTAAGTCATTCACTTGTTTGACAAATGAACACCCTCGACGTATTGGGCCTGTGGGTGCTGAGATTAAGGGGGGAGCCTCAAGGATCTTATTTGCTAAAGTGGAGACATTAAGGGAACAGTCGTTTGCACCAAGGTGCAGTGTAAGCTGTGTTCGAAGTCCTGTGATTCAGAGCAGAGGGTTTCACAGCTCATCAGAACTCATAGCCTGACCTGCATAATGTGCCTGTTTCCTTAGAGCACTTCCTGTACCAGCCCTGGGCATCTGTGGAGAGGCATGGTCCCTTTCCTCCTGAAATGTTCCTGGAGGGAGACAGATGTATCCCTGATCTTTGTGCCATTTGATGAGGACTGTGCATGTGGACAAGGGGTAGAGGGTACGATGAGTTTAGTAGGGGGCGTCAGTGAAGCCTTTGCTAAGAGGTAACACATAAGCCCACTGTCCTGGAGGACGTGCGGGCACGTGCCTGTCTTGTGAAAGAAAACAGTATTGTAAGGCACAGAGATGTGAAAGATCATAGGATACAGGAGGAGATGCAGCTGGTTGTTATCTTAAAGGGGCAGTCAAGGGCCTGTGAAGCTGCAGAGAGAAGCCCCCCCGGATCGGGCAGGAGGGTAGCTTGAGCTTTGACGTGTTGCTTGCTTATTCCCATTGAAACGAACGCCTGGTGGTTATCATTCTGCACATGCGTAACTCTGTGCCCGATCCTGAGTTGCAGACCCTGATGCCTCGATGTCTTAGGGAGCTTGCTGACCCTGGAGGTCTAGCCAGTTTCCGGAGGTCTGAAAGGCAAGTGAGGCTTTCCTAAGCAAACCAGCCACTCGGAGCCCACAAGCCCTGCCCACCTCCTTCATGATTTCGCGAAGAGGCTGCAGCCCCTTCAAAGTCAAGACCCGCTGCTCAGAGCAGGGGTACGTTGGGCAGATTTGAACTGGGAAATCAGAATGACTGTCCCTCCACAAACTCGTTGTGGCTTGTAATAAATTTCCCTTTCTCATCTCGATGGTTTGCCTTCCTGACTTGACAAGGTCAGGACCGAGGGAGAGGGCGGAGCCTGCAGGGCTTGTATTAGAGCAGATCGGGCCCACGGTGAGGACGGCAGAGGAGGAGGAGGGGAACAGCAGGACCGCCCCGGGCTCTCGGAGATGGGGCGCCCACCCAGGCCCCGCCCGTCTCCCCCGGCACAAATGTGATTAGGCCCCTGCAGAGCGCCTGAAATCAGGTTAGCATCACTGAGCTGAGCTGGGGTAATCAGAGCCCGGAGCGGAGCAGGTGCTGGGCTTTAAAGCGGTGTCTGAGAATGAGGACAAGCTGACTCACAGACACTAGAACACCAAGCACTCAGGGCCCGCCCCCCCACCCCACCCCAGCCTGGAACAGCCTCCTGAGAGCATGGATCCCCGTGCCACCCACGTGCCGCCCCGGGGAGCCGCAAAGGGCTGGGATCGGTTGGAAGGGCCTCGGGCACGGTCCAGCGTGCTGCGTTCTCTAGGCGGCAGGACCAGAGTTCACACACCTGGGCTCACCTTGTGGTCTGCTCCTGCCTGCGTGTCCCTGGACCACCCTCCGACCCCGCCGCAGGAGACTCACTTAAACCAACTGTAAAGTAGGGGTCCCTGAAGGCATCCAGCCCAGGAGGGTCGTGATGACTGAATATAATCTCTGCAAAGCTCCCAGGCCTGGCTGAGACGTGTTCTCTCCTGAGGCTACTCCTAGGACTGGGCAGCATTTTCTTGTTGTTTTTACAAAATGCTCCATGCTCAGAACAAAAACATCAATAACTACATAAAAAGCTAAGAATATAGGGTTTATATTAACCAGATCTCATCATAAGAGACAAGCAGTACTAATATTTGGTGGAATTGTTCTAGATACACTCTTGTGTACACATTAATAGAAAATAATTTTAACAACAATTTAATAATTTTTAATGTTTAGTGTAATTTTAAAAGCAGAAGGTATGGCATTTATTTCCATTAGAATTTAGCTGAGGAAAATGAGATGAAACTGAAGGAATTGCTGAACTATAGAAACGTCATTCCTAAGAGACTCTTAAAATTGAGAAAATAAATTACAAGTGATATTAAGAAGGTTTAATCATCCTTTGGTTTTTTGAAGCTACATGGTTTATGACATAGACAAAGCATTTTAAGAGTTCCATGCTCTACCTACCAAACTAGGCCCCTTAGACAAAGCATTTTCGCATTCAGTTATATATTGCAAACACCAGAGAAAAATGGCTCACTGACTTGGATTCCCACTAAGTCATTTATCTTGTAAAGATGAAGCAGACGTGGAGAATGCTTGGCACTTGGACCAGGGAGGGGATGGGCACAGAGGCAGGGAGGAAAGGGGCTGAGAAGCCACAGGAAACATTGAGGCTGGAAGGTCTACACCTGCAGACATTAGGGTCTGGGCAGGTTCTGGTCTAGTGCATTTGTGTTGTAAGTGAGAAAACAAAAACCCAGCAGGTGCCAATGTGATGCAGAACTGGGCCTCCAACCCCAGCCTTTTTGCCCCAGATGCTCAGCTTCAATGTCTGTGTATTCATCTTGCCTTTTTATTTTCTGTGTTGCTGATGCCTGGATGTCTTAAGGACCTTGCTGACCCTGGAGGTCTAGCCAGTTTCTGGAGAGCTGAAAGGCAAGTGAGCCTTTCCTAAGCAAACCAGGCACTCGGAGCCCACAAACCCTGCCCACCTCCCCTTTATGAGTCTCTCACACTCCAGGCCACACTTCTCCTTCCCTGATCCCCCCAGAGCCAAGGACCAGACAACCAGGGCAGTCCCTGTGCCTCACAGCCTGCTGAAATAATCTGAAATAATTCACACTTGTCAATCCTAAGCCTGCCTGCTCTGCCTCACCTGTTCCTTTCTGCAGGGAACCCATAGTTCCCGCCCACCTTTTCCCTTCCCTCTGCCTCCTGACCGACCCTGTTGCTTCCCTGTGTGGCTCTGCATGGCATGGCATCCCCTCTCCCCATGGGTATAACGAGCTATCTTTTTAGTGGCAATATCCTCCCAACCTGTTGGCCTCGCCACACCTGAAAAGCAAAGCAACACTCTCTGGCCCAGGTGACTGTGTCAGCTGAGCCATCACAGAGCAGAACGCATGCCTCCCTGGCCAGAGCACTTTGACTCTCTCTGAAAGACACATTTGGTTTTCAGGTCACACCCAGGTGGTTGCAGGCGAAATGCACCAGAGAGGCCTCCAACTGGGTTCTCAGTTTTCCCAGCTTGCGTGTTTCCGACCCCTGTGTCTCTCTTCTCAGGGCACAGAGCATTGCTGGGGGCTCCATAAAGGCCACACAGATTGAATGAAATTTCACAGCCTTATCACATCGAAAGAGAAATTTCATTATCCAGACTGCACCCGCCATTGTAAATCAATTAGGCTCTTTGGTTTTGGAAACATAAGATGCTTTTTGATCATTTGGAGAGTGTTTGCATGCAGCAAATGTTTCGGCACCTATTCTGTGCCAGCAAAGTGTGAGTTCCTAGCAACACAAAGAAATAAGAGGTAGACCCTGATTTCAAGAGTTTCATGGGTCAGGAGGGAGAGACAGCTTCATGAGTGGGAATTTACAAGTCAGGTGCGCAGGTGTGATCACAGAGCTGCAGGGCGCTCAGGGAGCAGAAGTGAGAGGGCAGAGAATTCCCAGCCACATCTCGCAGCTGGGTGACCAACTGTTCTCAAAGCTTTCTCGGGACACCCTTTAAGAATTATTTTCAGGGTCGGTAGGGCTTTCTCGTGAATTTCCTTAGGAGAGCAAAGCTTCATCTTTTGAGGGTTGAAGTTAATCTTTGGGAAGAGTATCATTCAGAGAGAAGGGCAGCAGATGAAAGCCAGTGAGTGATGCTGTTGGTCAAACTCTGAGCTGACCTGGAGGCTGATCCAGAAGAAGCATCCCACGAGGTCTGGAGCAGCCCCAGCCAGGCCGATGACGTGTGCATCATTCTGTGTGCTTGCTCTGCACACACACACACACACACACACACACACACTCAGCTAAGAAAATCCAGACTCCCTACTTCATGGAAGGAATGATATCCTTATAGTCAATATATACACTTCTATCAATAAAGCAGAACACAGGGAATGCTTTTCACGTGGTCCAGGCCTTCATGCCCCTCCCTCGGCATCCCGGGAAATCTGTGCCAGTGCCCTTTGTAATCTCACAGCCTAGTTTTCTGTTACCAGCTCTGTTTCTCTCAACCTGTTGTGAGGCTTCCATGCAAATATTAAATACATACCCACAGACTCACCTCTCCATCCAGCACACGTTCAGCCAGCATGTGGATTCAGGCTCTGGGCCCCATCTGGGTAGGGGTGGTAGCTGTGTGTGTGTGTAGGGTACGGCAGTGACTATGAGGCAGGGCTGAAAGGACCTCTGCTTCCTGCTCTCCAGGTGGTGGCCACGCTGGGGACCACGTCTTGCTGCTCCTTTGACAACCTCTTAGAAGTGGGTCCCATCTGTGAGTATCTGATTACAATTTTCTTTTGGAAAATGTTCTCAATATCCGGGGACTTCAGTAGACTGCCTCTTTGGTCTCTCCTTCATAATATTAACTTCATATCGTAATGTAGTATATAAAATGTAATATAATTATATAGTAATAAAATATATTAATATAATATTAACATCGTTAAACTTATTGCAGGATAGTTTGCCAAACTCTTCTCATGTTTACAGTGACACAAACCACCTTAGCCTGAACCCCATAAACTCAGAATTCGGGCTAATTGGACAAAAGCTAAGCTTAGCTGTACCAACACGCTATTGGTAAGAAAACTATAACAGTGATGTCAGATTACAAAGGCTGTGTCGCCCCCGGTGGAGGAGAATCAGCTCTTCAGACTCTCAGAGGGTCGCGTGTATGATGGCAGGAGAATTTTCTGTCCTTGGAGTAGGTCTTCCAGCATCTTTTTTTGCCTTTTTGGAATTCCTGAATATAATTGAGCAAATTAAAGTGATTAAGCAAATCAATATGAAAAAACTGGATTTCTCCCAAGAAGAGTGTGTGCCTCGTGTGTTTGCCGGGCCACCTTACCTCTGCCCTCACTGGAGCACTGAGGTTTTCTCCAAGAGACAAGAATTCAGAGAATTCAAAGGTGAGCCGTGAATAAGCGGCTTCTTTAAGCTGAGGCCCTGGGAACTCAGCAGGCCCAGGAGGTTTTCTGTGGCCAGAAAGCCTTTCCTCAGGCAGGGGTCCTGGCTTGTGACCCACCCCTCCTCTGTCCTCGGGGCAGGAGGGCCAGTGCCACCGCTGCAGGCGGAGCTGCTGCCCCGGGAAGGGGAGGGCCGGGTGGCAGGAGTCATCGGAAGGGTCTGGGTGTCTCGTGGCCGAGCTGTGGTTTGTGCCACTGGGACCTGGCTCCCTGCCCGTCTGTGGAACCCCAGCGGTCTCTCGCCTCTCCTCACCTGGGTCTGCCTGTGGACCACACTCACGGGGTGCGGGAGTGGACCTTTCTCCCCCGGTGTGAGTGAAGGCTGATGGAGTGGGCTGGGCAGGCCTCCGTCACAGGCAGCCGTGGTGCAGCCCGGGCCACCCTTGAGGCCGTGTGCCTCAATTCTGAGCTGCGTCCCCATCTGCGAAGTAGAGATGAAAACAACGCTTATTGTAAAGCGATGGGATTCTGAGTGGACGAGTTAATGCACGGAGAGGGCGCGAGACAAGAGCGAGAGAGGAGCCTTCGTGCTCTGGGGGACGTGGAGCCGGTGGCCGGTTGGTCAGGTGGCCGCTGGTGTGGCCTGGCCCGTTCCCATGGGCTCCCCCACTGTGACCGTGGCAGATGTCTGTCCGAGCAGCTGGCCGGAGGCGGGGCTGCAGGGCGGGTGGGCTGGGAGCCGGGGAGGAGGGACAAGCCAGTCGTGGCTGCAGCGGTGGCCTCACAAGCTGCAAACCCTGGTCCCAGGCCAGGGCGCTGAGCCCTGATGTCAGGCCGGGAACTGGACGTCCTGGCCCGCGGCCGGCTGATGTCACTCCAGGGCCGACGGACTAGAGGCCCGGGTCCCCTGCCGGGCACAGCCCACATGGTCCTGCTGCCCCAGCGCTGGCTGTCCTGATGTCCTGGGGCCCCCCTGCTCCCGGGTCTGGGGTGATGCGTATGGTGCCGGATGCCGAGGCTGTTCTGCGCAGGCGTGGCGAGTGCCACAACGCTCCGCTCGCTGCCGAGGTTTATCCACGACGTCGATTTGGACAGTTCTGTTCATTACCAGCCATGCTCTTACTAATCATCGGTGGTGACTTCACGGTGAATGAGCGCCTTTCACCTGCTTCCCCTCCTCTGACGTCATTTACTTGAGTCGCCAAATGTTTAGCATCCTTTAACTTCAGACAGGACCAGGCCCACCTTGTTCTTCCGTGTGATTGGACTAAACCATTAAAATAATTCAGATTATTTATTTGCGCACCACTGCGTGACCAAGAGGGCACATCAAAACTCGGTTTTCTCCCAACTACTGCTTTAGGAAAGACACTTTCTGTTTAGCTCCTTTCCAAACAATTTGCCAGAGAGACTGTTTCAGTTGGTCCTCTTGGACCGGTCAGTGGCATTCCCCGGCAGATTTTATTGAGGACAGGGTGAGAAACAGAAAGCAGAGAGTTGCAGGTAGACAGGCAGGCGGTGTGAAAGTGAGAGGCGGGGGTCCCAGGGGTGTGGCAGGGGGAGGGGTGCCTGGCAGGGATGTAGCTGATGGTGCAGGAGGCCTGACTGCTTCTGTCCACGGGGGCCTCGGAAGGAAACAGGCAAGGCAGTGGGGGCCCGAGAGGGACAGGGGCTTCCCCTTCCCTCTTGGACGCATCAGAAACCTCCCTGTCGAGGCGGCCTTGCCTGCGTGCCGGGTGGGCCTCGTCCTGGGGCATGCAACACCTGTGCTCTGGCCTTGGGGTCTCAGTGACCCCTGACCCCTACAGAAACCCACCGTATTCGGTGGGCACGGAAGGCAGGCTGTGCTGTTGGCCGATCACACGTAAGACTTAGGATGCAGCGGTGGTGCTGGAGGCTCTTCCCCTCCCCGTGGAGAGAAGAGAAGCCCATTGGGAATCCACTCCCCACGGGCGTCTGGAAGTTCCTCCTGCAGGGGTTTTAGGCCAACTACACGGTTAGAGGGAATCCAGTCCCTCAAAGGCTGTCCTTGGTCCTGACACCAACTCCAAGGCCAGGGCTTCCAAAACTTCCCTCAGGCTTGATGCTCCACACCTGAGAGCATACTTGTGGTTACGGTTTATGGCAGGAAGAGGTGCCTGGGGCAGAGTGGGGAAGGGTCCAAAATTGGGGCTTTGGGTCGTCCTCTCCTGTGAGGTCACCCTGGGTCTCCCCCACCAGCCCTGATGTGTGACAGTAGGCCCAGAGAGCGGGCCCTCCCTGTCAGGGAAGCTTGCCGAGCCTTCGGTGTCAGGGTTTGTATTGGGCTGTGTCACACACTGGCCGGGAGGCTGCCCTCCTTCCCCAGCCCCTCCTGGACGTCCAGCTCATACCTTTAGTTCCCAGTCCTCCAAGACTCAGAACTGACATGGAATGGCCGTCTGGGGGCTGCAACTCCTCTCAGGCCGGGCCTTCCAGGGGCTAGAGGTCCCCTCCCTGGAGCCGAGGGCAAAGGCCAGAGCTCTTCTGGGGTAAGGCTAGTTCTCTCTGCCACCTTCTTTCTGGTGCCCCGCTTTCGAAACCCTGAGCGGCCCCCCCATCATTCCCCACCCACTGCCCCTCCTGGATCTCCCGTACCCTCTGGAGTGACAGAGCCTTGGGGGCTGGCATCGTTACAGCCCCGTCCTGGGGGCTCAGGGTCAGATCTCCTCTCCTCCGTCTGTCCCGGGGTAGGCCCGGCTAAGGTAAGGGGTTGTGGGTTTTACTGTGTTACAAGTATCCGTCTCTCAGGGTGAGGGCCGAGGGGGAAGGAGAGCCCATCTGCAGCTCCCAGACTCTGTCCCCTCCTCCAGCCCTCACGGCTGTGTCCCTCCTGCTTTGTCTGCCTGACCCTTCGCTGCTCAGTCCTGAGCCGGACGCAGTCAAACTCCACCCAAGTGCCTCCATCAGAAAATGCAGCTCCCCTTAGCAGCTCCCACGGCCCCGAGGAGAGCACAGACCTGCCTTGAGATTTTGTGTCTATCCTGCACGTGAGTCTGAAGCGTCTCCCTCCCCTCAGCGGGTCTGAGCTGTAGCAGCAACAGATGACAGCATTGCTGCAGCGGTGACGGCCGTCCTGTCCTTTCCTGATCCCCTTTCTCCCTTCCTGGCTCACGGCCACATCCATGGGGGGCTCCACGGGCGCCTGGGGAGGCTGGTCTGAAGTGCAGTGATGAACCCGTAAAACGTGCTTTAGGCTCTCACTCACCGTGATCCTCTGTGGCAATATCACCACCCCCCGGACACATTTGATCTTGATCCAACCAAAGGCTTCATCCCTTCCATCCTGAAGATCAAACTGAATCGAGGCTTTAAATGGCCTCTTCTGTCCTTTATCAGCAGAGCTCAGAGCCACTCCTCACTCCTCACAGCGTCGTGTGTGATGAATCAGCCTCACGCACGCAAAAGTGAATCGTGAATCCATCCACCAGCACAAATGCAGGTGCTGACGGACTCCTGCCAGGGCGCCCTGACCTGGCGCTCCCGGGGCAGCTCCGCCCCCGTAAGGGAAGGACGCCCACCCCTTGCTGCAGACCCACAACATCTCCTGCTTGCGTATTTCACGGCCGTGGGAAGTCTACAGCACGGAGGCAGGAAATAATCACGGGGATCCCGTCGCTCCTCACTGAGTCTGTCCTAGTGTCGTGACGGGCACGTACTAGTGTTACCTAGTTTGTCCCTCAAGGTCTGGGTGCTGTTTCATCTCCATGTGCTGAGAGGGGAACGAGCTTGCAGGAGGGCAGTAAGACCACACGGCGGCTGGGTGGCTGGAGATGGGAGTTGAGCCCAGATACGCTCGAATTGAGGGAGCACATTTATTTTTTATTTTACTTTTTTTTGGCTGCACCACGCAGCATGTGGGATCTTAGATCCCCGACCAGGGATCGAACCCGTGTCCCCTGCGGTGGAAGCTCGGAGCCCTAACCACTGGACTGCCAGGGAAGTCCCGAGGGACCACATTTAGACAGGACTCTATCCCAGCTCAAAGTCAGGCAGGTGCCCTTCCCGCGAGACTTTTCCAGTACAGCTGGAACACAGAAATCACATTCATGAAGGGAACCGAGAATGATTTCAGGAAGCATAAAGTAGGTGACTGAACTTCCTGGGGGGGTGGAGAGATCAGTGTGGACTGCGTGGTCCCAGCCTTAAGAGATGCTTGTGGGAAGGACTTCAGAGCCAAGAGAATCGAGGAGAAAGTTCCCCGAGGGCGAGGTGGGGGGGGGGCAGAGCACGGCACCTACCTGGAATAGATGTGGGTGGACGGGCTGGTGGTGTGGGGTAGGCTGGTCCCTTGGAGCTCTGCTGGGCGTGAGGGTCAACGCCGAGAGTCAGGGGTTCCCCTCACCTCCACGCGTTCTCTGAGTTCTGGCCCCCGTGCCAGGCACCGTCGGGGCCAGTAGCACACGGCCTCTGCCTCAGCATCACTGCTTGTCAGGGATGCAGACATCAGGCCAACAAACGCCATTGACAGACTGTATTTGAGAAGATGCTGGGCTGGGGCAGGTGCTCTGACGCCGGGATGAGGGCGGCCCTCCGAGTGCTCACAGGTCACTTCTGGGCTTCAGGTCACGAGGAGGACGTGTGGCTGCACGTGGACGCTGCCTACGCGGGCAGCGCCTTCATCTGCCCTGAGTTCCGGCATCTTCTGAATGGAGTGGAGGTGAGTGTACTTTTCCACAAGAGCGTTTTTAGAAGGTATCCTGTGACCAGTGACTTCTCCTTACAAGGGTGTGACATTGATATTTTTTACTACTGTGGTTCGTTGCAGCAAATGACTTCCAAACCAGTTTCTGTGATGGGTGGAGGTTACACTTCCCTGTGACGAGGGGTGAGAACCTTCCCGATCACACAGCCTTGTCTTCTCAAAATACACCTGATGTTTACACTATTTCTCTGTCTGCAAATCCTGGGCAGAGCTGTCATGATAGGATAGAGTTTAGCTTACAAACGGTGGGAAACTGTTTAGGAAGAAAATAAAATCTGAATGCGTTTCAGATCAAGGGATAAGTTTTTAAAAACAACCTGCAGTTCCATTTGATCTGGATCAGTGGTCATGTTCTGATCATGCAGCTGAGTGTGAGGTTCACTTTCATTGAGATGGAAAAACACAGCCACCAGTGCATTTAAATGTCTTGAGCACTTTCAGAATTTGGAAAACATGGCCCGTAATGCCAGCTAAAGCATCTGCTTCTTTTGAGAAACAGCAACCAAAACGATCGACTGATGCTCTGCTTCTCCAGGGTGCAGACCTGACACTAAGTGATGATCTTAGGGGTGGGCCCTGATCGGTTGTTTCAGGCTGGAGCCGGGTTTCGCTGTTGGCAGCTCACGGGGCAGGAAGTTCCTCCTTGCCAGGGGCTCAGATGTACATGCAATGAAGGGTCCAGGGTGGCAGACTTTGTCAGTGAGCGGGGGAAGAGGGTAGTAAATCAAAGGAGGCCAGTAATGGCTTCGTGCTCAGAGGCGACGGTTTCTCGAGACCTTGACCTCACGAAGTGCAGGGATCAAGGGCGTGGTCTTGGGCCTTGGACAGCCTGCTTGCATCCTGGCTGTGCCCTAGGACCAGCCATGTCCCCTCGGGCAGGCTAGTATCCTCTCCCCACCTCACAAGATGGATTTCGTAATCGTGCCTCCTTTGAGGGGTTGTTTTAAGGATCAAAGGAGTTAACCATATTTAAAGGGCTAAGAAGCAGCGTCTGCATACAGCAAGCTATGCACACATTCCACACCATTATCATTTTTCACCACGACCTGGAGAGACCATCCCTCCAAACCTCCCTCTGCCCTCTTGTCTGCCGCCGATCAATTTTCTAGTGACTCATTTCGATTCTCATAACACCATAATACCAGCAAAGTGGGTGTCAGAGGTATAGAATACAAAATTCCCATCTTTGGGTTGAATAATGCCTTTATCACTAATGAATGAAGGTGCAGTCTGGTTTATATCTCCCTCACATCCATCCATTTATTCACTCATTCATTCAATAATTACTTATTGAGCACTGAATGCGTGCGAGGGCTTAGATCAATCCTCGGCGGGTAAATAGAGCTTCCAGAGACCTCTGGAAATATTGGGAAGGGGTGTAGTACATGAGAAGTTCTGGTAATGGGAAGCTCACACTGGCCCCTATAGTTCATGGCTGGTAGCTAGTTAGGTGGGTGTTTGGTGCTAGGAAGTGAAGAATAAATCTCTGTAAATACCTTTTGTTGTGGTCCTGTGGTCTTGTGTGTGATGATACGCATCACTGGGGATGTCTGTCCCTATGGTCTCCAGGGACCAAGGGCAAAGTATTCATCTGGGATGTACGTGCCCCTCCCAAGGCCTGGTCTTTTCTAACTCTGAGTATCAGGTGTAGAATTTCACGATCTGTCCCCCTTACACTCTTCTCTTCCTCATGAACCCACAACTCGAGGTTTCACTTTCATGGGGGTGTCCAATTGTCAGACCACCCCAGTGGTGGGGCTGCAGTGAGATCCTATCAGCAGCAGACAGGATTTCATACCCAACAATGAGTCATTGCCATCCGTCCTCCTGTGGCCACTGGTCCCTGGGCTGGGAGGGCCTGCAGCTCAGCTGGCAGATAAGGGGTGCAATATCCTGTCTGGCCTGGCCCTTCCCTGCAGATAAGAACCTTCCTCTCCATCAGCAGGAAGAAAATGTCGCAGTGGGTAATGAAAGACGTTTACACAGATCAGCCCCCAGGAGGGAACTAATAAAATGCCTAGCAAACAAAGCCCCTTCTTTCACCTTCTGTTTCCCGTTATCAACAAACGAAACTTGTCATTTCCTGTCTCTTTCTCAATATTGCTTTTATTGGAACCTCGAGGGAAATGAATCTGCTCTCCCAGAGCAGGCGGACAGGTGAGGTTGCCGTTGGTGACCACGCATCTCCCTGTCGGCCCCTCCTGGCTACCTCCTCCCCCTTCCCTCGTTGGGATGGAGAAGAGGTGTCCCACAGCCTTGGGGAGACTTCGAAGCTTCCCCACTACGAGGTTCCTCCCAGCTGGGGCCTTGCCATGGCCGCTGCCATCATTCTGCTTCAATTATAGATGCAGCCATGTAGCCTCCAGGGGGACCCAGGTCCTGTTCATCAGCCAGAGGATAAGCCAAGAGCCGGCGCTCTGAGAATCGTAAGAGCTCGCCACTTGTGATGGCTCAGTGAAAACGCAGACTGCCCTCCTTGGCCAGTCTTGGTGGTTGAAATCTCTCATTTTTCTACTTGAAAATGGGATGACACTTGAACTTGAACCTAGAGCCAGCTGTTGGCAGTTGTTACCACTGGCATCCAGGGAGGGACCCTGTTACTATTATGAGTACGATGAATGTGGATGGTGTCTCTAGAAATAAAGAAGAAAACATTTAGATAGACGGGAACAGTTGTTGATCTATTACATCAATGTTGGTAAAAGAACCAACCATTAAATGAAAAAAATGGGCTGATCCTGATTACTGTAGATTAGCTATGAAATTTTCACTTTCCCATTGCTGATCATGATACATATACTCTGAGAACTTTGCTAGTGCATAAAGTTGAGGAAACTTATGCATAAAGTATTTCCCAGGCCAAGTCGGTCCAATTGTCTGACATAGCACCTGTGAATTAAAATTTTGATTATTCCGAATTGTCTAGTAGTTTGAAATATGGATAAATTTTATGTGACTTCAGACTATGCAAATTTGAAAGCATGCAAGATAAGCCATGAATAGCATCTCATTTTATGTGGAAAAGTAGAGCTGTGAATCTCCCCAATTAAAAATGAATTGGGACTCACAGTTTCAAAGCAGGCAAGCCCCCCCAGATATGAGCTGTGTCTGTGTTGCTGCCACGGTGGGTCTCCTCACGACGATAGAAACTTCCCATGACCTTTGTCAGGGTCGGGCTCCAATTATGCTTTGAAATTCTGCATATTTTAAATTATCCAAGGTCCTCGAAATGCATCCCTTGATCCAAATGTGATAGCCCTACACCAAATTAGGATTAACACATACATGATAGGAAGGCTCTAGATATTATCTCATTCCAATCCCTCACTTATAAGTTCCTGTAGAAAAATGCTGCTGCCATATCAGTAAACAAAGGATGTTGCAGCCATCAAGCCATCACATTACAGCCGCCCTGAAAGTGAGCCCTGAGGGAACTCAGGATGAGAAAGCACAGGACACTGGTCCCAGGTAGCTGGGGTGCCCAGCAAAGGGATGAGTTCAGTGAGCCCAGACTCTTGCATCTTCCCATAGATGCATAGAAAAGAGCTAAATTCCTTAACCTGAGATGTCTGGTTTTCTTTAATTAACAGTAACCTTTTGATGTTCCGACTACCTGATCTTTGTTGCAAAAACCCCTCTCTATCCTGGCTCCCCCCTTGCCTCTTCAGAGCAGTCCCTCGGAGCTACCTGAGATGCTGTCTTCCGGGCTTGAAGTTCTCGGAAAGTCCGCCAAACAAAGCATAACTCCACTTTTAGATTGTGCATTTTTTTCGGTCGGCAGCCTGGTACCCTTCACGTCCAGCGGACCTCAGCGTCGCTCCGGTTCTGTGGGTGTCTCTCTGCAGGGCGCCTCCTCCCCCGAGGCACATCCCAGCCCGGCTCAGTCAGTCCCTTCCCTCCGCCTCTGAGCGGGGATCCAGCTTGAGGGCTACCTGGCGGTCGTTTTCATACGGCCCAGGGACTGTTCTCTTGCCAGGTCTCCCCGCTTAACCAGAGCTGCAGGAGGTCAGTAGCCATTTTCTCATCACGTGGTTCCCTGGGCCACCACCTGGCTGGCTTTACAACCACGGAGCAGCGACAGTCTCAGAGCTTGCACTGGACGGTTTCTGCGTCACCCTCGGGAGCTGCCCTTAGGAGTTTGTGGCTGTGATTGCACGCCTTCCCCACGAAGCAGAACTCCCATCCAGGCCACACGAACAGGCGGTTGTGCCCGGAAGCCAACCCCGATTCTCTGGCTCCAAAGCTCTCTTCCTCCCCTTGCGCTTCAGCCCAGAATCAGATCTATATTAGCTTCATGTTTCACAAGATAGGATTTGAAAATGAAAGAAAAGAGGCTCAGGTAGGAGCGGTGGCTGCCCAGACCCTCCCAAGTGCCCTCGAGCCCCAAACCCCACAGCTGCTTCCCTTCTCCTGTCTGGTCATGTTGGTTTTCATTTGAGACTGCAAACTGTTAATTACTATGTATGAGGTCTTGTTTTATAGCTAAACATTAATAACTGAAGTGTTTTCTTTTTGTTGTTATTATTCCTTGGCAGTATGCAGATTCATTTAACTTTAATCCCCACAAATGGCTCTTGGTGAATTTTGACTGCTCTGCCATGTGGTAAGTTGCCCTGTTCATTAGATGTCAATTACCCTGCAATTACACTACTCCTTAGAATAGTTTATGTGAAAGAAACCTGGCAGGTGAGGTGCCATTGCTGGCGAAGCACATACATCACTTACTGCTTGCCTGCATTTCTGAGCCATGGGTGGAATTCTTGCTAAATCTTACCCTGTTGTATGCTGTTATCTAGAACATATTGGCACAAGAAAAGAGGATAACAGAGAAAATCTCTGGTCTAATCTATCTAGCATTAACAAAAAACAGTGCTTAGTAACCTTAGCACGTATTTCTAAATCATTTGCTTCTGTGTTTTTATTCTTAAACGTTTAGTAAATCTAAGTCTATATGCTTAAAAGCATTTGCTAAGGAAAAATAAAAGTAATTCTATTTTCTAAGCAGTTCCCTGAAAATTCTTTCCAGCAGCACCGGGATCACATTGGTTATCTCTAGAGCAAGAAAAAAGAATTCCAAACTTCCAAAATGGAAGTGGTTGGTATTTCACTACATGGATAATATTTAAAGAAATGATGATGACTGGGAGTGGAATGGGATTACTAGAAACTAGTTCTTCTGAGTTTCTTAGAGTAAGAAGGTGGTTAATGAATCTTGAGATCAGGAGGCTTTGCATGAATTTTGTGCAGAATTGTTCACTGTGTAATTAAGTGAATGGTTTTCCACCTTAGAAAGGTGAGGAAAGCAGCTCTCACATAATCCGGCTAAAGTCAGTTCACCAAATAATCAGTTTCCCTTGAACTCTATCTGAAGATAAACTACATGTTCAGTGCTTCACTTCTGTTTAAATCAAATTCTCTTTTTTGTCAGTCTTTGACCTGAACTCTGATACATGATTTTAAAACCCATTCATATTTGGACTACAGTTTTTCTGAAATGTTAATAAGAACTGATAAAAGCTGCAGCTTTTATGAATGTTAGTATTCTTGTGGTTGCGTTTGTCTATTTTACCTGGATTGGAACACTTTAAGGATAGTTTATGCAGTGTGTCAAAACTCCCTTTTTTCAAACTTTAATTCGGGTTGAGATGTCATTCTGTTTTGCTGGGGTATTGGGTCAGGTGCAAACACCGTCCAAGGGAGCTGACGGGTGGGTTGTGGGTCCAGAGCACCCAGCTGGCGTGGGGCCGGCAGGGGTCCCCAAGGCCTCTGTTCTGTGAGGAGGGGGCTGGCCTCAGAGCAAGTTAACTGGCAGCTAAGGGGTCCTTAGCTAAGGGATCTGGCAGAGAAAAGCCACAGAGCCAGCCTGGACAGACCAGCTGACGGCTGATGGGGGATGGAGCGAGGTGACCCCAGAGGGGCTTGTGGTAAGCAGTGATGTTCCACTCATTTCCTGGGTAAAATAATAGCAAAAACGGATGTGCAAGGAGCCCCCGTAAGTGCAGGCTGCCGTCATCACGCGCGATTTAACCAAAGTCACTGCCCCCCCCAGGCAGCCTGGCAAGGAGGGCACTGACATTGCTGCCCCCTCTTCCTGATGGGGAGACTGCAACTGTCAGGGCCCACTAACGTGTGCCCCCAAAGCTGAGATGTGATAAGGATGAATACAATAAATGTAGCATCTGCCTTTGCATCCAGAAAGCCAGGGAGCAAGTTAAGGGTGAGAGAAAACGTGCTTTACCCGTGGCCTTTCCCAGAGCATGGTGTGACGGCCGAGGCTGCTGGAAGATGCAGCCAGAGCTGGGGGGCTGTGTGTTAATCTGTCTCAGACGGGTCCGTTCTGGCATCTTCTGTTCAGGACCAGCCCGTAGAGGGGGATTTGGCAAAGGGGAGGTGATGTATGGGAGGAGACGGGAAATGTAAGGATGAGGCCACGTCGTTTGGAGATGGAAGATGGACCTGAGCATTATGAGCCTGTAGGAGAAACTTACACATGAGCCACGAGACACAAGAGCAGCCTCCAGTATTTGAAATTTTGCCACAGAGAAGGGTGATTAGTTGTCCCCTCGGAATGGGGAATTGAGGGGTGGGAGTCAATACTTAAGGAGCCTCCCACCTGCCTGTGGGTTTGAAAGGCTAAATAAATAGAGTAAAAATTTAAATTATAATAGAGGATGTGCCTTCTCTCTCCTGAGCTATTGAGGTCCTGGCCAGAGCGATTGTCAAGGGTTTTGAGGTTTCAAACATCTGGGAGATGTTTCACACATCTGGGAGAATCAGGTCTCTCCCAAACCCAGGGGTTCGTCCCATGATATGGTAATGATGATATGAATATTGATTGATGGAATTTGATCTTGAAGGATTCGTGTTTTAACATCAAAATTACCCATGTCTACTATTTTGGGCGCTGTGCTTATATTACCTTGCTAGGGCTGCTGTAACAGAGTACCACATACTGGGCGGCTTAAAAAACAGAAATCTAATTCTGGAGGCTAGAAGCCTGAGACCAAGGTGTCTGCAGGGCTGGTTCCTCCTGAGGCCTCTCTCCTCAGTGTGTAGATGGCCTTCTTCTCCCTGGGTTTTCGTATGGTTGTCCCTCTGTGCATGTCTGTGTCCAAATTTCCTCTTCTTAGAAGGACACCAGTCCTATGGGATCAGGGCCCAGACATATGACCACATTTTAATTTAATTACCTCTTTGAAGACCCTGTCTCCAAATACAGTCACTTTCTAAGGTACCAGGGGTTAGAACTTCAATGTATAAATTTGGGGGGTGCTGCCACACTTCAGCCCAGAATAGTGCTCGTAAGAAATTACTAGTTAAAGCCAGAAGGCTAATATTTAGGGAATTAACCCAGGTCAGCTTACTTTAAACCCTATAATCTTAATTATGCCACCTACTTCTTTCTGATTTTTTGATTCTTATCAAACGTAGGTTTTCCTTTGACCCCACTGCACCAAGCACCCCTTCCCTGCAAAGAAGTTCTCTCTCCTTGCCCACAGGGGCATGTTGAGCCCTGCCCAGCTTGCGGGGTGCTCGGCACAAGGTCCTTCACACACCCGCCCAGACCCCAACCCCAGGGGTTGCCCTGGGTGATGCTAGTGAAGCAGCATCTGCAACTGCGGGCAGCCCCGTCCAAACCGAGACCTACAAGGAGGAGGGAAGGTCAGGATTTAGTTGGAAAGCATTTTGTTTTGAGCGCTGTTGACTGAAACCAGAGCGCTATCATTCCTGGACTCGAGGAGTCTCAGCCATGGGATAGAGTTTTCAGTAAATAAAATAAAACCGAAGGAAACTGAGAACCTAAGTGAAATCAAGTCTAGTCCAGTGCAAACCAAGATCCATGGGGTGAGGAGGTGCGGGGCGGGAAAGGGTTTGGGAAGACAGAGGGGAGAGGTTCAGGGGAGAAGCGTGGGGAGCTGGGGGTAGAGAGGGGTGTGTGAGCGAGACCCCTTGATCGGCCCCTTTGTTCATTGCCCAGAAGCCTGTCTGGTGAAGTGGCGTCTGACAGAGGGCACGTGAGGAGGGTCCAGGCAATGCGGACCTGCGGGGGTGTGGGGCAGCGGCCAGTGCAAAGGCCCTGAGACGCACGTGTGCACAACAGCAAACTCAGAACAGGTGACATCTACTGAAGATGGTTTCCTGTGGTCCATGTAGGTTTAAATTTCTTTTAAATAAGCTGCCCACATTTAGAAGTTGGTGTTTTTACATAAACATGCAATTTTCCAATGTCTCATCCATTACCGATCGCCTTTAAAGGATCATTTCTGCCGGCCTGGGATGCTGGGGCATCCTTCCCACCTGGCACAGCCCCGTGGCCAGCCTGGCCCTGTGCACCCGTGAGCACCAGGCCCCTCGAGCACGCACACGTGAAGGATTACAGTTGCTCTCCAGATACTTCTGGTTTGAGGAAATGATGTACCAAGTTAAATCACAGCACCAGATTCTATGAAGAAGTGAGATGTAAACCTAAGGTCTTGGGCTGTGTGGAGAGAATTCCCCCTGCCCTTGCTGGAATGGGCAAAGCGAATGCACCTAAACCCTCATCCATGGGTGCCTGATTCTTCCATTTACAGCAGTAATGATGCTTCGAGTACAAATTTTACATTCAAGATATTACCTGCTAGTAGGTGGCCTTTTACTTTCTCATACACCACCTCACCTAATCCTACTGCAGCCTTACTGGTATAGGAATTATCATCCCTCATCCAGATGAGGCAACTGGAGTTCTGAGATGTGCATGGGTTTGCTAATGGCACACAGCCATCCATGCTAGAGCCATGTGTCTGATGCAGTAGGGGTGAAGGTTCAAAAACTATAACTGAGTAAAAAGAGTCAGATACAGAATTATGTATCTCCCAGGATGCAAATGAAGACATGCACACAAAGCAATATCCATTTTACAAACGCACAGGTAAACAAAAGGATGCACAGAGAACACGTTGGAATTGTCCCGGATGGATACAGAAGAAATCGGAGAATGAGACCTGTTTTTAGTGTGAATGAGGCAAAATTGGGCCCTGATTCTATGTCCACTTTTATTCAAATCTGACTCTGATTCCACTTTCTCTCTGAATACTGAAAACAGTCCTGGATTTTAGCCCTGGCACATACAGCCTAAAGTACAAAGGAGAGTGAATGGACCACAGCATTCCTCTCCTGTTTCAAGGCAGCTACCCCTTCGCCTACCTGAGCTGCGGGTCCACTGAACAAGCTGGGCCCAAGTTGGGGACCCCTGTGTGTTTGCAGAGGATGTAAGCGAGGCTTGCGGCCTGGTGACAGGGAGCAGGGAGAGAAAGATGGCTAAGAGTCGACTCAGAGGTTTTTTTGCCCTGTTCTGAAAATCCAGGGAATCACATACATATATTTTGCTATTCTAAGAGGTTATTGCAGTAAAAAATGAGGTGTCCCAACACAGTAGAACACAGATAATAAGGGTGCTCATAAGAACTGGATTTCAGAAAAGGCCAGGCATCCTTCAACTCTGCAGAGTTGAAAACAAGCAAACAAACAGTCCTAAGTTGTGACTTTTTTATAGATGTGTTTAAAGGTTTTGCTAATACAACAAACAAGATGTAAATGGATTTTTTTTTTCTCTCACTGGCTTTTTTGTATTCCTCAAAATCAGAAGGGTCTCTCTTTTGTTTAATGAAATTTTATCAATGGTTAGTCCATAATTTAAACTCAATTCTTTGGTTATATTCTCTACGTATTAAAACGGACAAGATAATTGAAGTTTTAAAAACTTGACCTCATTACAAGCCCAGTAAATATGTTTTATAATGATTTCATTATTCTGTTCATAAGCTCTTTATTGTTCATTTGGGTATTTTGAATCTTTTATATGTAAATATGAACCATTCTGCTCTGACCTCAATGTCCCTTAATATCAGATTTTCTCCAAAGAGAACCTCAAATTCCACCAAGGGCATGTTTTACTCTGCCTTTAAAAAGAGGATTAATTTTTTTCCAAATAAAATTAAATTTTTTAGTTTTATAGCTTTTGTACACCCCTGTTACATTGGATTTTTTGAAAAATTCAGTTAGTTGGGAAGATTTTAAATCACTCTGGTTATGGTAAGACATGATTCTAGAACCTGTGCATGACAGCACAGTTTTCTATGAATCTCCTTTGTTTCTTTGTACTTTGGTCCTGGTGCTTTTGGCATCTTGACTTCTTTATACTGTTTCTGGCACCAAGAGGTAACAGGAGCCCTCATTCAGGGAGCCCTTCACACACAGTGTTGTAGATTTCTTAAAAAGACAACTTAAGAAGCCATGCTTTCTGCACAGGACAGGCGTCCCCTGCCCCCTCCTCCCTCAAGACCATCCCTCAGGAATGTGTCCGGTGACAGGGAGAGGCTTTCCTCACCGTGAGGCCCATCAGGGGTGAGATGACGCTGATCCCTAGAGAGGGTGTTTCTGTGCATGTGTGTGTGTGTGTGTGCAAGCGTGTGTGTCTGCGTATGTGCATGCACACGTCCATTTGCTTGTTTAAATAAAGTTTTCTTCTTTGTAGTCTCATTAAACTTCACAAGGAAAAGCAAAGCTGGTACCTAAATTTTGGAGAGCAAACCACCACAGACCCACTGGAGCCACGGATCAATCAACAAAGGGAAACTGGAAATCCTAGGACCTGAATGAATATGAAGATGTGACAGAATTCATGGGCATGCAGTAAAGCAGGACTTGGAGAACAGACTTAAACAGAAAACATGAAAGCCAGAAAGTAATTAGCTAAGGGCCCAAAGGAAGCCAGAAAACAGCGACAGAATAAACCCTCAAAACTCGAAGGAGGGAAATAATGAAGATGAAGAGACAGACATGAAATAGGAAATAAGGAAACAGGAGCACAGATCGAGAGAGCCACATGCTGGTCCTTTACCTGCCTAATAAAATAGATGATCTCCAGAAAGAAGGACCAGAAATAGAGGAGAAGGCACAGTAAACTGTACTGGAAATATAAGAAAGACAAAACCACAGACACAGTAGGCATTTAAAAAAGTAGTCAGAGAGCCCTATGAATTACATCATTCCAGAATTGCCTACAAATGTACATATTCAATAACTACAAAAAATATGTCATCAAAACTGACTCAAGAATAAATAGAAAACCTGAAACGTCTCATAGCTCTAAAGACTATGTGCCAATAGTCACATTTCACACAACAGAAACATCCAAATTCTTCTAACAGCAAGTTCTACCAACTGTCAAGGCATCTATAGGTCTAATTATAAATGTAATTCAGAGACCAGCAAGGGGGACATATATCATGAGGTCAGTGTCACTTTGATGCCAAAACCAGATGAGAAGCTGAGAAAGAAAAGCTACAGGACAAGCTCACAAAATTACATGTGGAAATTCCAAGTAAATTTTAGCAAATAAAATTCAATAATGTTTAAGGGGAAAATAAAGATGGTATATCGTGACTAAAATGTGTTCATTCCAGACATCCCAGGGTGGTTTAAAAATATTAAAAGATTTTAAAATGTCATGACCATGTTTAACAGTAAAGGAGAAAAAAAAGTTATCATCTCATTAGATACGGAAAAAGCATTAGATAAAATTCTAACCCAAGCAAAACAAAAGCTCTTAGTAAAAGAGGAACAGAAGAGAACTTTCCAAATCTGATAAAAAAATATCATCCAAAAAACTACAGCAAACCTATTCTTAGTGGTGAAATATTAGAAAAACTGCCTTTAACATCGGGAAAAAAAATTACAATTCCCTTAATACACACCCTATTCAGCGTTGTGCTTTCCTAACCTGTGCAGTAAGACATGACAGAGAAGTAAAAGTAAGGATTACAGTGGAAGCCACAAAACTCATGATTCTCAGATGGTGTGAGTGTCTTCAATGAGAACAGAATCTTCTGAGAAAGTATTAGTAAGAGAACACAGCAAGATTTCTAGACACACAGCACTTTTAAGGTTGCATTTATTTGCATATACGATAAGTAGCACGTGTAAAATTTTTAAAAGAAATATTCTTTTATAATAGCAAGAAAAGATGTAAGGTTACTATGAATAAATATATCAAAACCTGTGTAGATTTTTATGAAGAAAAGGGTACAATTTTTTGGAAGCCATTCCAGAAGTCCTAACTAAATGAAAATGGAGACTCAGTGTCAGGTCAGCGCAATTCTAGTTGGACCAGGAATAAAGACAAAAGACTTATTTTTATTATACCACGTACCCGCAACCTCAGGGGCCCAGAGCTCTGGAGGTTAATGCTGTGCTACAGCCGAGCCAGGGGACGGGGGGGTGCAGATGAGGGGCATGCGTGCCGAGTGGGGTGTCAGGGAGGGGACCGGGGAGCAGGGGAGCCTGAACCCGGCGGGAGAAGGAACAGGAGGCGAGGGCCGTGCAGGCCCACCTGAGACGCCTTCTCGTTAAGCCCTTGGTTTGTTCTCTAAAACAGGGTGAAAAAGAGAACTGACCTGACCGGAGCCTTTAAATTGGACCCCGTGTACCTAAAGCACAGCCACCAGGACTCAGGTAAGCCGCCGGCCTTGTTTTCTCCAGTCTGTTCCCATCAGAGTTGCGTCCATGGTGCCCAGGAGCCAAGGTGAAGAGTCATGTCCACAGAGTGGTCCTAGGGGGCCGGGTGCAGAGCCAGGAAGAGCTGCTTCCTGAGGCGGGGTGGTGATGGAGACGCGGTCCTGTCTCTTCTCACTGTTTGGGGCAGGGTTGGGGGAGGCACCCATAGGGCCGGAGGGGCCACACGGCCCTCAACACGGGCGTGGGCACCTCCTGCGCTGAGCCTTTGAAATGATGACTGCCCTAAAGAGAGTTTGCATCGCTTAGACCAATAGCACCACGGGAAGAAACAGCTGGGCCAGGGGCCTGGGGAGGGAAGAGAAAACTGGGCAAGGCTGAGGCAGGAACCACACACAAATGCGGATCTCTAAAAATTAAGTCTCCTAGTAAAAAAAACAAACCTTACGGATTACTTGAGATCCTGATCAGATAAAATGCATGAGGCGACCTGCACAGACACCCCCGTCCCTCTGTGCCCACTCACTGTAATCCACGCGCTGGGGACGGTGATTTATATGCTTGTCTGTCCCTATAGGACTCAGCCTCCGGGTGGGAGAGGGTTCTCTCATTCTCCGAAGCCCTCATGACCACCAGCAGGTGCCACGCCGGCCCCCATGGGGTCCAGGGACCCCGGGGAGGGAAGGACAGGCCAAGTCTTTGGGAACTTCTGCCACTGTCTCGTTGAGTTTCCTTAGACAACAGTGGATGTTAGTGATGTGAGGGACGCCGGAGATCACGTGACCCCCACCCTCCACGTACTGAGCAGGAATTGGGCTGGATGGAAGATGAGGCACTTTTGATGACTGTGGCAGGAGCGCTGAACAGTAGTGACACAAGTCAAGGCACAGCCCCTTCCCTCCCATGCGGACCCCAGCCCGCGCGGTCTCCACGGAAAGATCAGACCTGGGTTTTGCCTTCTTAAACTTGCCCACCGTCCCATGGGGCGCATCGGATACAAGCACCCACCCCCTGCTCAGTTGTGCTCAGAACCTAAAACTGCTCTAAAAAAATAAAGTCTAGTTTTTAAAAATGGCGTTGGCATAAAGCCATGAGAAATTAGGAGCCAGCTGCCAAAGCTCTTCTATTTAAAAATGCATTTCATGTTTGAATAATGAAAACCACAGTCATCATGACAGTTAGCAAAATGCTACTCTTAAACAGTGAAGGAATTCTCGGGACTTCCCTGGCAGTCCAGGGGTTAGGACCCAGCGCTTTCACTACCAGGACCTGGATTCAATCCTTGATGACCGGGGAACTAGGATCCCGCAAGCCGTATGGCATGGCCAAAAAAAAAAAAAAAAAAAAACAAGGAATTCTTAGAATGAGTTTAAGCCATCTCAGTAAAGTTCATTGCTCCAGGAATTTTTAAAAAGTGTAATTTTATTCCACTTTTATAGAAAGGCAGTTTCTGATTGAAATATTGGCTGTGGCTGTTAAAGATGAACAATCTTAGTTACTTGTACTTTTTCCCTAAAAAATCTATGAATCAACAAAAGCAATGACCCATTTTGTGTTTACCAAGTAAATCACCCAAAATCAACTTTAAACTTCTATGGCCACTGGATATAAGGGTATATTTTATCTGGATGGATCTCACTTTCCTGCTAAGCCTGCTGTAATTTGAAATGAAATATGTTTAGAGTGTTTTTTTAAAAGATCCTTTCTATTCAATAAAGAGATCTCTTCATTATTTAACTATTAAAAAGCCCACTCAGGACTGCCCACATGGACTGCCCCTCCCCCGACACCCTGCAACTCCCCAGGCTGCAGCCCAGTTCCTCCTGTGGGTCACTGGGACGCCTCCCTCTCATCACTGGGATCCAGGACCAAAGTCTCCCACTCAGGGGTCCTCCCAGGCCTCTCGATGTGAGCAGGTGCCCTCTGCCTGCTGTCTGCCCCTAACCCACATCTCCCCACGACTCCTTCACTGCACGTGAAGCCATCACGCTCACTGGTCATGTGTGTCCTGCTAGAACCTGAGACCCCTGGAGTTGGGGGGGCTCTCCCTGCTGTTCCCCTGACGGGTCAGCACTGTGGCAGCAACATTAGGGCGGCAAGAGTGGGAGTGATTACGGCTCCCGTACACCCCTAATGTTTGCTTTGCACTTTTACATATGTTGTCTCATTGGACGTGTGCCAAAGAGTGACCCAAAAAAGTGGGATTTTTTTTTTCTATGACAGAAATTTCTGTCACAATGCAGATGATAGGAAAAGAGTGGCCACACCTGGTATATAGACTTTTCAGATGAATTCTTTCATTATAAAAACTGTACATTTGGAAGATAGGAAAGAGGTGAGCCAGAACCCTAACCCTAACCCTAAACTTAACCCCTAACCCTAACCCCTAACCCTAACCCTAACCCTAACGCTGTGCCCAGTGGACCCAATGCAGTCTACCAGAGTGGGTGGCGGATTGCGGTAGGTGGACGGCTCATGCCAGCTGACCTCGGTGAGGGCCCGCTAGGCCATGCCATAGCTGATCTGACCTGGGAAGCCGGGGATGCTCACCAGCCACAGCGAACCTCCTCTGGACGACATTGGAGGATCAGGTGTCCAAAACACATCTTTCTAATCCCCACCTGATTCTGTGTCCAAGATTATGACGTAGAAACTTCTGTCTACGAAATTCTTTGTCCAGCGTTCTTTCCTCCATACCATCCTTGGCTTTACAGCTTTTGGCACAAGGGGAGACTAAAATGCAAACTAGTTCATAACCCCTGTGAAGCCATTTGAATCCCAGATAATGAAACTGACTCGAAGAATACCCACTGGGTATTTGCTCAGCGCCAGAACCCAGACTAAGATCTGAGAATACAGAGATGAACACCCATCAAAAGTTTGATTCTTTTTTACATTCTAATTGCTCTTTATACCACAAATTCACCTTCCCACGCATGAATGAATGCGTGATGAAGGCTGTATATGATCTGAATGCCAATTTACCACCGGGCACAAGGAGAAAGCTCAGATTTTCATGCTTATGTAAGTGCAGAAAGTGAAATGAATGGGAATCCATTCATAATTTGGCACTTCCATTTATGCTCTGCTCTCTGGAATCCCCCCCGCCCTTGAATCTGTTACCTTGGGAAGTGGCTCAAGGAACACCCAGCCCTGCCCTCGGTGATTTTATGTCTGGTTCAGGAGATGATGGAAAAGACTTGGACATGTAACCAACTAATGTGTCTAATGGTTCCTTTCTGTTTCCTTTTTCAGGGCTTATCACTGACTACAGGGTAAGTGGAGATTTGTCTCCCTGAGTCCAGGTCCGTGTTAATCCAAAATGTGAATGCAGTGCGGGGTGCTGTCATGGGCTGTAGCTCCTGCAGCCTCCTGGTCCTCTCAGGATCAGGGTCCCACAAGAGGACACCCTCTAACTGGGTCCTAACTATCGATCGGGCCTGGCAGAGGGCAGCTCTGCTGAGCCCACGGATGGCAGGTCTCAGGTTAGGAGGAAATGACGCTGCCCGTGCTCCTCGGAAGATTCCTCTGTAAGGCGGGGCGGTCCCTCCATTGTGTGCTCAGGCTGTGTGCCAGGAGCTGGCATCCCCAGGACAGTGGGAGAGCAAAGGGTCAGAGGGCATAAGAAGTGCTCAGACGACAGCCTCTTAACTGGCTGCTCTGGTGACAAACCTCCTTCCCCAGGCAGGAGCCATGCACTGCTCTGGCAGCTGCGGTGAGCCGGGAGATGGGCTGGGAATCAAATGGCAAACAAGCCTGGGCCCCCTCCTCTCCGAACTTACGTCTGGTCGGGGGTGAGGGGAAAAGGCTGGGTACACAGGGCACCTCTGCCCCCCGGGGAATCTACCCCACTCCAGAGAGGTAGTGACAGCATTTTAGGGTGACAGTGGAATGAACACTCAAACTGTGTGCCTTTTTACTCCGGTAAACAACGATGGAGGAAATTTCCCCCCGGCACCTCCTTTATAAGTTCCAGTAGGACGTGCCTATGTGTAAAATCGCAATGAAGTGCCACTATTTTATCTTCCCAAATGTCCCCTCACTTCTCTCCCCTCTGTGTCCTCTCTTGCTTGCTTTGGTACATTTACAACCATTGGAGAGTGTCACAGCCGGGCAGCTGACAAATTCAGGAAAAACTAGGGAAGGCTCACGAGACGTCCCGCATGTTGACGGATGTGTTTTCTGGTGACAGCGTCTGGCAGGTCATTCCACGGCGGCCTGCGGGGCAGGAAGAGGATGCATGTTGCTCTAGAGAATGGTGCTGAGACGTCGCGGGGAGCGCGCTGCAGAGGGTGTGGGCTTTTGCTGCCCCCGTCCTCTTTCCTGTAGGCAGAGAAACCAGTGAACAGCCCCCTTCCCAACCCCCACTGGGTCGTAAGCCCCGTGGGGCAGGCCCATACTTCCCCGCATCTGCTCACGATGGCTCCCGAGCCTAGCACCGGCCTGGCCCCCGTGTGCCCTGCACGAGCATCACGGAGCTTTGCAAAGAGAGCCTCCGGCTGCCGGACCGCTTACTCCACTGCTGTCAGCTTTGCCATCCAGGATGGGGCATGGCAGCCAGAGGGGGTGGCCTCCAGGGCCTTCAAGAGAAACAGACAAGGCCATGAGTCAAAAAGGAAACCAGCCCTTAGCATAGCCCTCACGGATGTACCGTGTTGTGTCTTCTTTCAGCACTGGCAGCTGCCGCTGGGCCGGAGGTTCCGCTCTTTGAAGATGTGGTTTGTTTTTAGGATGTACGGAGTCAAGGGACTGCAGGCCTATATCCGCAAGGTGAGTTTGTTTTCATTATTTATCCGGGTGACATTAGGGAGGTCTTAGACTTTAGAAAGGAAGTAAGATGTCTTCATAAACCGCTCTAAGGGATACTTTGGGCTGTTGAGAGTAGGGCATTTATAAGATGCTCAATGCACGATTCTGGGTCTTTTAGACACTTTCACGGGGACTGAAGGTTATCACTCCAGGAGACTGTCGAAGTGACAGACACTCTTAGCTGCCACTGGAGCCACCGCTGGCCCACAGTGTGGTCCAGTCCACAATGGCGGTAATGAGGATGCTGTAGGTTTTTCTCCAGAAAACTGCCAGAATGGGAGAGATTGGGCTGGGTGGGCTGGATGACCTCCAGCCCGGCAGTTCTCAAACACACCCCCGGCCAGAAGCACATGCACGGCCTTGGTCTCTCGGAGTGAGTTTCAGCAACCTCTATTTAACAGGCAAACAGGTGGCTGTGATGTACGCTAAAATGTGAGAACCATGGATCGACTCTAAGCCCCACGACCCTGCTTTGTTTTTTTAAATTTTATTGAAGTAAAGTTCGTTTACAATGTTGTGTTAGTCTCAAAGTGATTCAGTTATACACATATATCTATTCTTTTTTCAGATTCTCTTCCATTATAGGTTATTACAAGATACTGAGTAGAGTTCCCTGTGCTGTACAGTAGGACCTTCTGGTTTATTTTATATAGAGTAGTGTGTATACCCTGCTTTTTTGTTTTTTAACAATCGAGGACACTGAGTCCAGAGGAGGTCTGCTCCCTTAACTGGCTGCAGAAGGCCTGCCGATTTCCAGCCGGGCACTCCCATCCTGCCGTCCTTCCTCACCTGTGGGCCCACCTTGGTGGACAGAGGTCCTCAGACATCACGGGGACGGGACACCCTGCAGGGTCTCATTCTGGCGACAGTGCAGCTTTGGGCGGGGGGGGCGGCCCCAGGCCCCTCCCCTGTGACAGGGCATGTGGCAGCGGGCAGGGGCCCCTGTGGTGCCGCACACACGAGCATCCATCTGTCTTATGAGGCTGCTCTGGGGGCCATAAAGCGCCTGGAGGCTCTCCGTGCGGAAGAGAACTAGGAGGGGCGTGTGCATGAGTTCACGAGTTCTCCCCCACTGCAGGACCTGTGCTCAAAAGTAATGACGATGCAGCTGCTCTGGGGAGAGAAGGCAAAACACAGGTGGTTTATCTCGCCACGATGATTCCAGCTGGAAGCTCAGGGGAAGCTGGGTGTGATCACATCGCTGCTTCCTGAAAAGCCCTGCAAGCCTCCCTGAGAGGCACCGGAGCCCCATACACCCCGGCAGATGGGAGGCTCCTCAGGACCCAGCTCGAGGGGACCCTTGCCAGCACAGTCTCTGGAGCCCTCTAGGTCGTCCCGGGCCCGGGGGCCACTCATTCAAACGGCGTGTCTGTCCCAACACTTGGAGCAGCACGATCTCTGCTCAGATGCCCGTGCCAGTGACCCCGTGCTGGATACCGGGGTTTAGGACGTGCTCCATGTGTGCCGAGACCTGGGCGAGCTGGCTCTCAGATCACATACTGTGTGAATCAGCATTTGGTTTCTGTGAACATCGAGACGTTTAGTAAGGGGGTGGGTTCAGGGGGAGCAGGCAGCCCTGGACGGGTGAGGTTCTCACCTCCGGTGGCAGATACTGTGGAGTGACAAACAGCGGCAGACCTGGAGCTCTGGTATCAGCGTCAGCTTCGGCCTCCTGGTCTGCAGAATGGGCGTGACTGTGGTGTCATTCCCTGTGTCGCGGGTCAGCACGACAGCAGGATGGTGAAGTGCTCGGCGCCCCAGCCAACGTCGGCCACTGTTTCTCCTCTGGAATGTTTAAACCCCTCTTGACAGCATTTATCCTAAAATTATAAAAGATTATTTGGTGGGATGAAAATGGTCCCCTGCGCAGAAGATGACAAGGGGTGTTTTTCTGAAGACTTCAGCCCTTTTCTCCTGGTAGCCAGTTTCTCAACCTGCACGGGGACAGCTGGGGAGTGGGTGACATCAGTGCTGAAGAAAATGGCTAAAGCTTATCAATGAATTATATTAGACATGCGGTCTAATATGGTTTTCTAGGTGGCTAAGCTCTGAACCAAGTGGTGATGAGAAACTCAGACAGATGTCCCTTCCCTTTGCAGCACGTCCAGCTGTCCCACGAATTCGAGGCCTTGGTGCACCAGGACCCCCGCTTTGAAATCTGTGCAGAAGTCACTCTGGGGCTGGTCTGTTTCCGGCTAAAGGTACGTCTAAGTCGACTTAGTCGTCTGCATTTTCTTTGAGTATGACAGAGAGGAAACTCTCATTCATTATGTCCATGCTCCAAAACTCACCTGAGCTCCCCAGAGACCGTGGATTCCCCCCGAATTTTCCAGCCTGCTATTCCCACCTCCCTGCCTTGACTTCCCTGGACACCTACTCTTCTCACTGGTGCTCAGACTTCTTGCCTGTGTAGACCCGGCCCGAGGATGCTTGCCACCTTCTCTATCCATCCATCCCTGCCACTGGAACCCTCCAAGGACTGACCCACCTACGGGCTCAATGGTCTGAGCATGGTCCCCAGACAAGCATGGGCATCACCTGGGAGCCTGTGAGAAGCCAGTCTTGGGCCCACCTGGGACCCGCTGACCCCTACATGACCCTCAGGCTGCTGGTGCGCACACAGGAGCTGGAGGAGCGCTGGTCCCTGGGGCTCGGTTATTCCGCTGCCTGAGGGCCTCAGCCACCTTTGCTGGGAATCATGACCACATTGCTCCAAAGACCCCAAGAGGAGCTGCACGCACAGGCCCCTTAGTAACCTGCCCTGTGTGAGGGAAGCCGGGTTGGGGCCTAGCGCCCTGCCTGCTCTCCGGCTAGCTTTCTGTTTGCAGAGTTGACGCCACCCACAGGCCTTCTTGTCCGAGTCCACAAAGGGCAGCAGGAGAAGGGGCCATGGGCTCAGTCGCCTTGGCAAGGTGCTGCCCATCCAGACATGGCCCTTGGCTCCCCCTTCCCTTCCCCTCAGTGATTCTTGGGGCTTTGAAGGCTGGCAGGAACCAGCCATGGGAAAGCCTGGAAGCAGGAGAGAGAGAGCAGAGTCCTGACACAAGAGCTGGCAGGGAGACGTGAGGTCCCTGCAGTGCGTCACTCAGAGACACCTGAGCACAGGTGTGCAGAGGCCGGCACCGGGCACCTGGCTGCAAGGTCCCGGGGTGACCGGATGGGGCAGTTCAGTCCGCGCTGGCGTTGGTGGCAAGTGTGCTTTGACTTTCTCGCCATCAATCAGTTGTTTTTGCTTCTACTGCCAGTGTTCTTGTAGGATTTAAATTCTTTAATTTTTAGCTGTTTTACTGAGATATAATCCACGTGCCATACACTTTGTCCCTATAAAGTATACATTTCAATCTTTTTCAGCCTATCCACGGGGTTGCACAGCCTTCACAACAATCTAACTTCAGAACATCTTCATTTTTCCCCAAAGAGAGCCCACACCCATCAGCAGTCACCCCAGCCCACATCCTTCGGGCCACGGACCCGTTTTCTGTCCCTGTGGATCTGTCTGCTCTGGACAGTCATAGCCATGGGATCGTCAATATGCTGCCTTTTGTGACTGGTTTCTTTCACTGAGCGTAATGTTGTCAAAGTCAAGACTTTTATTTTCTCCTGCTCATTTATGAGGGCACCAAAGCCACCTGTGTGTGCCCTGCCCACTCTTCTCCTGGGCAGCATGGTGTGCCCTCCCGCCCAGGAAGCCCAGGGGCTTTTCAGAAAGCAAAACATATCTTTTGTGAAGCTTGTTACTTCCATTCCACGAATCCAGTTTCTTCTCAGGGAGGAAGTTATCCAGGCGTCGTGGCTCACTTTTCTGCCCCCCACATCTGCTATCTTGTTATTTTATTCTTCGCCCCATGGCTGCCCATTCTGGATGTCAAGTCCTCTCCATCATCCATGGCTCAACGTGTGCGTGGTCTTTATTCGACCTGAAGCGGATAAGCTGTTGCCATGGCACCAATTTCCTTCCCCCCTCATCTCAGCCAGCCTCCCTGATCCCACTCTGCACCTGCTCAGTCTGTCTTTGCTGTTGCTTCTGTGGTTACATCTCAGACGGACTTCTCTGTTTGGCTCTTTGCCTCTATCTCGTAGAAAATATATCTTGTCCAATCCATTTGAAAATGGCAAGCAAAGTTTTCCTAAGCGACTTGCTTTTACTTCCTACATACGTAATTTTCAGGTGTTTGCTCTTCTGTGACGCCTTCCTGGTGAAATTCCATCCTTTCATACCATCGTTTCCTCCTTCTCATCCTCATCCTCGAGCAGGTCCAGCTCTGTCTGGACCTGGTGCACGTCAGCAGTTTCTGAGTGGCCTTTGGCCCATGCACTGTCCATGGGGCATCAGCTGGAGCCCCGTGCAGGCCATCAGCCAGCGGCCGGGAGGCCCCGTGCAGGCCATCAGCCAGCGGCCGGGAGGCCCCGTGCAGGCCATCAGCCAGCGGCCGGGAGGCCCCGTGCAGACACAAGGCCGGTGTCCGGCATCCGGCCGACCAGGACACTCCCCTTCCCGCCATCCTCCCTGCCCTTGAGACGGAGCAAGAACAGGAACGCTGTAATCCACTGCGGGTCACATGACCCAGGACCCTGGGCCCCACTTCCAGGCCCTTCTGCAACAACTAGAAGGCGCGTGGGGGTGGAGTCACTGCCTGGAAACAGAATGAAGACCGAGAGGGCTGGGGGCAACTACCAGGAGCAACGGGACTGACCAGGCAGGAGAGGGACGGCTCCCAGGTCTGTGTGACACGCGCCTCCCCTCTGGTCCGGTTAGTGTGAGGCGAGGGCCCCCAGTCTCCCTGCCCAAGGCTGCTGGGCTGCTCCTTTCCAGAGGGGGGTCCACCAGTGGTCCCTTGGTCCATAGTTCATGGGCAGTTTTCCCAGATCCTAGCAAGAAGTTGACTATTACGCTTCATTTTCTGTACAGTTAAGTCCCCTACCTAGGAACAAGTTCTGTTCAGAGAGCACATTCGTAAGTCCAATTTGATCGTAAGTCCGACGAAGTTAGCCTAGGTACCCAACTAACACAACTGGCTGTATACCACTGCTCTTAGGCTTGCTTGCAGACATCCTGGGCTTGAAATAAAGATACTGTACTACTGTACACTGTACAGTACTGTACAGTAAAGTACACAGAAGCACAACCACTTGTAGAGGATGCATGCACTTGACGATGTATGCGAGACACATGAACTAACGTGACTGGACATGCACGTTTGCATCCTTGAAAGTTAGTATGCAGGGGACTTACTGTATTGTTGAGAATTCTTCTGAATGTTTCTCTTCACTGGTGCCATTAAACAGTTCTTCTCTTTAAGCTCATCAATTTGTAGATAACATGTCTAGGAATCTTCATTTTTTCTTTAAAAACCTGGATCATGGAAGGCTCGTCTTTTGACAGCACACTAGAACATGAAGAAGTTGTCTTGTGGGAGGTCTGCCGTCTTTCAGGGCCACGTAATGATTACTTAGTTGAATTTTCTACCATTGCAGATGAAAGGCCAGTGGTGAGGTGGCTCCCTCACTGATCTGGGGCTGTGTCACCCAACGCTGGCCTCACTTGGTGGTGAGTGTTTGGGTCCCCACAGATCTGAGCACCGCCCCTCTCTCTCAATCCCTGCAGGGCTCCAACAAACTGAACGAAGCTCTTCTGGAAAGAATAAACAGTGCCAGGAAAATCCACTTGGTTCCCTGTCACCTGAGAGACCAGTTCGTGCTGCGTTTTGCCATCTGCTCACGCACGGTGGAGTCGGCCCACGTGCAGCTGGCCTGGGAGCACATCCGAGGGCTGGCGACCGAGCTGCTGGGAGCACAGAAGGAGGAAAAGGCGGGTAAGCCGTGCTGCGGGGGCCAGATTTCCTCCACCATATAAAGAGGGGGATAAACCCAGGCCCTATTGGGACTTCCCTGGTGGTCCAGCGGTTAGGACTCCACACTTCCAATTCAGTGGGCACGGGTTCGATACCTGTTAGTTGGGGAACTAACAGGGCCGCCGTGCAGTGCGGCCAAAAACTAAATAAAATAAAATAAAATACTCTCCATTAAAAACAACAACAACAACAACCAGGCCCTGTCTGGTCCGGAGAAGTGGAGGGAACATAGCCTGTAGTGAATCTTTAGTAACTTTGATAGATTTCTGCTTTGTATTCTTTTATTTGAGACCGTCAATCACATATGCCTATGATTTCCCCTCAGCTTTCTTCAGTTTGCACTGAGGCAACTTACGATCACAACACGCTTATACATTAAACTGGCAAATGGTAGATAACTGAAAATGAATGAAAACATTCAAAAAGGAATTTGACATGACTGCTGGTTTGCTGTCAGGAAAGACTAAATTCATGACGGTTCAGAGAAAGGAAATGTCTAGAATACTGGGCATCAGTTACAGGAACCCTGAAGACAGCGGGCAGGCAACTTCTAAGGAAAATATCTGCACAAACGCAGTGCTGGCAACAGGTCGGAATGATGTCTATTGAACCATAAGAGTCTTCAGAGCCTCAGCATTAAGCTATTTTAGGAATCATTCCACTAGAGTTTGTCCACCGTCTTGCTTTCTGTCTTTTTGCCTTTCACCCCACTTGGAGGAGGCAGGTGGTGGGAGCTTCTGCTTCTCTTTCTCTCTCTTTCTGCTCACTGCCCATCTGTCGTCACCCAGGGGGGACGCAGAACCTAAGTGTGCAATGGAATTAGTCTACTGACTGCATGCAACTTGATCTTCTGGGCCCTTAATTTTAACTGTGAATATCTGAGATACTACAGTGCTCAAAAAAATCAAAAGTTAAATACTGTTACATTTACGTGAGAGGTCCATCCAGGCTTCTGACCTGTGAGGCCAGAGACCCACCTCCTCTGTCAGGACATGTCCTGAAACACCAGGTCCTTCTCCTGGCTCGGCAAAGCCCTTTCCTAAAGGCCAGATGCTTGTAAGCTGAGGGGCCACCCTTCCCAGAGCAATGCCACAGTTACAGCTTGAGCATCTCTGAAAGGTGTTGGGGAGAGGCCCATAGTTCGAGATTATTCCACTCCTCCGCAATAAGCATGGGTGTGTGTGGTGGGGGTGTGTATGGGGGGAGGGGAATAAGATATATTCAAAACAAAATCACATCAGGCAAACACTCCAGAGGAAAATTTCTGAAGCCCTATGTTTGTGTATCTCATCATATCTTATTCCCATATGCCCCAAACAACACAGAAAGAGACTGTAGCTCAGAAAAATGATCAGAAACAGAGGCACGTTTCCAGTAGAAGTCACAATTACTGTGGAGTCGCTATACTTGCTATCAATTCCAAAGCTAAAAACAAAAGGATTTAATTTTTTTAAAATGTAGGATACAATAGTAAATCACAATGCATGTATGTTGTTTTGGTCCGATTAATTAGAGTGATGAAAATCTTAATACCTTGGTTTTACTTGTGCTTATGTAAGGTTATATCAAATCCAGTGGTCATAGTTCTGAGAGAAAGAAGGAACTATTTCTATTTGACAAAAGGTAGAAACTGGACCAAGATTCTAGTTGACATGAATAAAATGTATCATAGCGAAGCCAGGTTGGCAATAAAAACTCATTTCTTCCAGTTCAAACTCTTTTCCATTGTACAGTTGGAGAAAGGGTATACTCCTTCTCTGTGTTCAAATGAGGAATATACAAAGTTCTGATTTTTACATTTTGTGTGTGTGTGTGTGCAATTATACTATTTTATTTAGTATTTTAAAATTAGGTGTTATTTGCTTCATTGTTAAAGGTACATGCTTGGAGAAAACGAAAAAGATGATAATGAGTATTTTGGCCAAGTTTACCCACAGTAGCCTGACTCAATCAACCAGTTAGTTGAATCCTTTAAAAATCACTTTTTTAATGTGATATATAACCTATTATATATATATATTACTTTATTACAGCATGATCAAACTAATCTATTCAATCATTTAGCCAGTAAACATCCATTCTGCCAGGAATTGTGCAAAATTTGGGGGAAATAAAGATGAATAAGAGTCTGATGGAGATGGAGATGGTCGCAGTAACCACTGCTACAGCTTTGATGAATGCAGTGACAAACGCTTTCTCTCCACGTCCTCTGGACACAGTCTAAGCTGTTCTCTCGTTTAGCAGCCTGTCCTCTTCTAGCAGTACATTATACAGTGCCTAAAAGAGACATAAGCACATATTAAGAGCTCAGTAAACAATTAAAAATATTTAACTTAATTTTCGTTTTATTTTGTGTTATGTACAGTGCTAAGTCTTCCAAATGTTTATTGCATGTAATCAGTGTTGTTCTGGTAAAAGACTCTCCCGGGGGAAGAGAGCCTGATTTGTAGCGTTTGCTGATCTCAGTGGCAGAAATGAGTTTTACATTTTTTTGAATACAGCCATATATTCATGTTCTTTTCTTTCCCTGTAGAGATCAAAAGTTGAAGTGATCTGAATCCTGGAATGAGAGGAAAAGATGTATCATCCCAGCTCCATGGTACCAAGTCTGAATGTGGCCCATGCTTCTTTCTCCAAAGTTATCCAGAAAGAACTTCGTGATTACATCTGTTCAGCCTCTCATCAATGAAGAAATATTTGCTATAAGTTAACCCCAGTGGGTATAGCTTTTATTCATTATTTGGCTGTGACTTTTGTTGATTAAAATTCATCAGTTTCTGTGCCCCTGAAGTTGTCAGTGGTGGTAAAGGCTTATTGAAATATTTTCTGGGGCGATCTATAATTATGGGACTTGAGATTATATCCATGGTCTTTAAATTGTTCTGTCATGTGACTTAATGCTTAATAAACAATGTGAAGTGTAACAGTAATTGTGTCTGGTAAGCATCCTGCTCTACATTGTAGCAAATTGATTGTTTCAAAACAGCCAACTGTTTCAAAACTGTTTCAAAACAGCCAACTATGTGGCATTCTTGGATATTTTTAAACGGTATTCATTTAGTCAACAAATGTTTATGGAGTGCCTAGTATATGTCAGGCACTCTTCTTGTTGCAATAACAACACACAAGTTTTATTTGGAGATGACTCCAACTTCTAAAGAAATGAATTCAGAACCAAGACATAGCCAGAGACCAAGTTCTGCTGGCGTGATGGGAAAGACTTGTGGAGCCTTGGTTTCTTCATCTGATCAGTCCACCTGCCCTGTGGTGTCATGACTAATAAACACCTGAAGATGCTCTTTACACATAAATACCAAGAAGATGCATTTTTTATCCAAATAACCAATTTTTATTTGAAATCATTTTTGTTCTTAGAAAAGTGTATTTTAATCCCAAGACTAGTTCTTGTCATTTGGAGACTGCAGAATTATCAAAAGCACTCTCAGAATGGGTCCTTGGATTAGTAATATGGATATTTGAATTTCAAAGACCTCTGTTATCTATGTGATGTAATGATCTGTTTTTCGGAAATCTGGAAATATGGCAGATGCCATGTGGTCCCCATCTCATTTGGTCAGGTGGTTTGTTCTCTACCCATCAGTGGAGCAGACCTGACCTCCAGCACGGTGCGGGGATGTGGGACGGGCCACTGGGACCCACTGGGGCCACCGCATTAGGAGCTGTAGAAGGCCGAGCGATCAGGCCACTGCGTCGGGGCTGAGGTGCCTGCATTTTACAGTGAGGTTGTCTGCACCTGAGCGTGCTCTTGAGTTGAGATTGCAGCAGGGCCCCCAGATGGGGCCACAGAGTCACCAGCGCAGCCCTCAGCCTTTTGGGAGCAGCTCCACCCAGCCCATCCACAAATGCACTTTGGAAAGATGACCGAGATTTAGTTCGAGGCAGGAGACCAGGCGGCAGATGACAGTAGGTTTGCTGCTGGGAGATGTGCACAGACAGGAGGCAGGAAGTTAGCTGAATGATGAAGAGCCCCCCTCTGAACGGGCTGGATTACTTCGTCGGGGATTCTCAGACATCAGCTCCGGTGTAGACCCAGCAGGGATAGAAGCTTGCCCGACTTCTGGCTCATTTCTAGGTAACTCATGACAATTCACCCCACCTCCAGACCTCTCTAGGCATCTCCATAACATAGCAATCAGACCCCAAACCACCCAGCCTAGAAACAGGAGGACATACTTCCCCCCAGTTTATTTAACACACATCCTCATGCCATGTGCTCTATGCCAGGTACCGTTGTAAATATTTGTAATATTAACTTATTTAATACTTATTTTAAGGTCCTCAACTATTATTCCCACTTTACAGATGAGGAAGCTGAGACATCAAGAGGCCTAGTGACTTGCCCGCATGAGGAGTGGAACGCAGCACCCTTCCCCACCCCCCTCTGCTGTCAAGTGTGCTGTCTGCTCCCTGGGATGAGCCTTTTCTCAGGATGACTGGCAGTGAGGACATTCACTCCCTTCTGGGAGAAGCCCGCCTTCGCCTCCCAGGGTAGAGTCCTGGACGCTGACCCTAACCAGACAATCCCCAAATAGCCCAATGGGGGGAAGTTTTTGAAGGTCTGGATTACGCAGCCTAATCCATCTGTACAGCATCTTCATCTAAACCTATATTCAATCTAGTGTCACGATGTAGCACACAGACCACCGCTTGTACTGGAACCAGACAGCATCTTCCGATAACGGGCACCTCCAGTTAGTGCTGGGAAAATCCCAGATCAATCTGGACACAACTAACCTCTTGATACCAAGAAAACAGTTTTTACTTATGACACTTCTGACACCAAATGAAAGGGTTTTCCCTCCTGGCACCAAAAACATGGAGTCTTTTCTAACATCACTTCTCCATCTGTCTGACAGCACCCGCCTGGAGTGAGTGTCCTACTGCACAGGTTAAAGGATTGGTCCCACAAGACACTCTCACCTCACCACAAGCCCGGGACCTCCTGTACTCTGACTGACCCGCTATAGACTGGGGGTTCCCATCATGCCCTCATCAGGGTCTACAATTGGCCAGAACAGATCACAGAACCCAGGAAGTCACTTTGCTTACGTTTACCAGTTTATTATGAAGGATACAACTCAGGAACAGCCAGAGAGAAGAGAGGCATAGGGCAGGGCAGGGGGAGGGGGTGCGGAGCTCCCATGCCTTCCTAGAGGGCACCACTCTCCAAGCAGCCTGATGTGCTCACCAACCTGTGCGCCAAACCCTGTCGATTAGGGATGTTTATGGGGGTTCCAGTAAATCACTGGTTGATTAAATCATTGGCCATTGTGATTCACTCAGTCTCTGGCCCCTCTCCCCTGCTCCGAGGTTGGGGGTGGGATGGGGCTAAATGTTCCAACCCTCTCACCGTGGTGACCGCCTCCATCCTTACCCTCTCTAGGGACCTGCCAAGAGTAGCCTCCTTAGAACAAAAGAGGTTCCTGTTACCCACAGATCCCAAGGGATTTAGGAGCTCTGTGTCAGGAACCAGGACACAGACCAAATACATAGTTCTTATAGTATCAGGCCTAAGGGATCTCCTGGAATCATATGCCTCCTCCCTAACATGCAGCAAACAGCCAAACTTCCTGAAACCAGAGACTCTCATTCGGCTGACTCCATGCCAGTCACAAGAGGAACCTGTAGAACAGCCCAGATAAAACGGAGAAGCAGGAATATTACTCAGCCATAAAAAAGAATGAAATAATGCCATTTGCAGCAACATGGATGGACCTAGAGATCATCATACCGAGTGAAGTAAGTCAGACCGAAAAAGACAAATATCGTATGATATCACTTATATGTGGAATCTAGAAAGATGATACAAATGAACTTATTTACAAAACAGAAACAGACTCACAGACTTCCAAACCAAACTTGTGGTTAACAAAGTGTAAAAGTGGGGGGAGGGATAAATCACGAGTTTGGGATTAACATACACATGCTACTATAGATAAAGTAGATAACCAACAAGCACCAACGGTATAGCACAGCGAACTCTATTCAATACTCTGTAATAACCTTTAAGGGAAAAGAATCTGAAAAAGAATATAACTTAATATAACTGAATCACTGTGCTGTACACCTGAAAGTAACACAACATTGTACATCAACTATACCCCAATATAAAATAAAAATTAAATTAAAAAATAATAAATTTTAAAAAGGAGAGGCAGTTTGTCACTGGGTGGCCCCTTGATCATCACAGGGGAAACAGAGGAAGACCCCAGAGGAAGCGGGTATCAATCATCCATCGACTTCACACCTGTGCCCCTTAACCTGGGAGTCCAACAGACTCAGCAAATTAGCAACAAATATTGCTGATCTTTTATTCAGAAAGCCTGTTTTTGAGGAAAGGAATGGAAATTGCCCGATGGCTTTTTGAGCTAAGGATTGTTTTATTGCTTCTCTGAATCACGTAAATCCCCAAATATCAAATCTATTTTTGCTTTTTTTTTTTTACTGCATTTGATATTGAAATCTATTTCTTCAGTATCTCTGTGTTATTTGCCATCACTTATACTTGTAATAAGTAATAGAAAAAATTAATAAGAAAGCAGTGAGAGTAATTTGCTTGCATAAACTGGATAAATTTGGAACTACCACTTTATAGAAAGTTGAGTGTGTTACAGGCAGAGATGCAAATTGGATGGATCCAAAAACGTCCAGAATGTTGAAGTCAAATCCAGACCCCACCACAGGTAAGAGATGGCAATATCCCCAGGTGTCACAGAGGAACCAAGTCACATGAGGAGGGTTAAAACGAAGGATGTCTACTGGGAAAGACACAGAGAGGCCTTACTTGGTAGCTGTCTTCAAATTTTACACTCACTCTGACATGAGGGTCTTTGTGCCTCCAAAGAGCAAGTGACACAGAGGGAGACAGATTTTTCCAACGTGAAAATCAGCCAGTCGTCAAATAGAATGTGTTTTCTTACAGGGCAGTAAATTCTCCACCACTGTGGGTGTTCATTGGTGACAGGAAAGTCAACGGTTGAGAAATGGTGCAGGAAACATCTCCAAGGGACTGAAAACTACAGTACATGACCATTAAGCTCTCTTCTGTATCTGAGATTCCAACAGTCTATGAAAATAAGAGAATCTGGCTAAATTACAAAGTAGAAACACCACCATCAGCATGGGTTATTTTTCAGTGACAAGCTCTAATCTGGGCAACCTGTGTTGAGCAAAGGGCTCACCCGGTGATAACAACGCCTGACACTTGGGCGGTGCTTCCGGGGGCCAGGCTCTGGTCTGAATGCCCTTCAGATGTCAAGTCCGTTTATCCTCCCAACGGCCCTTGGAAGTAGATCATGAGTAGTGGAGCCAGGATTTGAACGCTGGAAAGCTGACTCCGTCACCTCTCTGCCATAGCAATACATTGTGTTAGTTTCCTAGGGCTGCTTAAAGGAACAGAAATTTACTCTCTCAGAGTTCTGGAAGCCAGGATCCGGAAGTGAAGGTGTCAGCCCGGCCATGCTCCCTCCAAAGCCTCCAGGGAGGATCCCTCTTTACCTATTCCAGCCTCTGGCACCCCAGATGTTGCTTGGCTTGTGGCTGCATAATTTCCACCTCTGCCTCTGTTTTCACTTGGTTGTCTTCTCTCTGTGTCTCTCCTCTTCTTCTTTATAAAAACATCAGTCACACTGGATTAGAGTTCATGTCAATCCCGTATAACCTTGTGTTAACTCGATTACATCTGCACAGACCCTGTTTCCAAGTAAGGTGACATTCACAGGTACTGGAGGTTAGGACGTGGACGTGTCTTTTGGGGGGACACGGGGATACGATTCAACTCACAGCATATGGTATCAAACCGGAAGCACCGGAAGTACGGACTCAGGTTGGCAGTGATGCTCTGGAGGAAAACAACCGAAGCAGATGGTTCCTTCCCCGCTCTGCCCGCCCCATTTCAGGGGAGGCCCATCTCCCCACTCACCAGCTCTGTTTATGATGGTGATGCCAGGGAACCCATCAGAGCCCTTATGGGTCATTCAGTGCAGTCAGGGAAAACCTTTTGCTGGCATTGCACATCTCAGTCACTCCCGGTCCACACACCCCTTACTCCTCCGATGGAGGCAGGAACCCATCCCCTCGGTCCTCAATCCTCATTCTGCCTTCTTCCTTAACGCTGGACATCAGTCAGAGTCTAGACACACTCAGGAGTCCCACCAAGAAGGAATTTACTCTTGTCCTGTCTGCTTCCACATCCCCTCTACCCCATCCACCTCCTTGGACCTACAAACACACCTCTTTTAAAATTAAAGTGACTCTCCTTGTACACTGGGACGCACATTATTTGGGGCCATAGTCTCCCTCTGCTCAAAAACAAATGAGATCACTGAGGTGTGCATTGGCATTTGTTGGAGACCATGTTTATAATATTCATGAATATGGAAATGAGCAGCCAGCTCCCAGAATCCCTTGCGCCAAGAACTGCCACTCTGTTTGCTGTAAGTGAAAACTTCTTCCCTTGCAGGTTCAAAAATTTCTCCCCAGGAGAAAACAAAACAAAACAACCTATGGTCTCAGAAGGAAAGTTTAAGACCTGCATAGCTCAAGTGCTAAACTCCTACAAATTATGCTGAAGTATTATAACATTATTCTAAAATATCCCGTTTGTAAAAGAAGAAAAAGCCTTGCTATGGCTTAAGGGTTTGACAATAGCAAATAGCATTAATAGTAGCAATAAATATAGCATCACAGCTTCTGTTGAATGTCTGCCATGTGCCAGCTCCTGCTTTGATAATTTAATCATTAGATCTCATATTAATCATAACTCTTACGATAGCATCCTGAGTTAGAGATGCTTATTCCTGTTTTATAGATGAGGAGGAAGTTGAAGCTTAGAGAGGGTACGGAATTGAGTTAGATTTTGCCAGCTGCACAGGAAGAAAAAACTGCCGGATTGGGAAATGCTTTTCTATCAAACACACAAAAGTAAAGTGGCAACGCTAGTGTCACTTGTTGGAAAAATTTTAATACTGGCAACAATAAATTTACTTCAGTAATGTGAACAATACTCTTAGGAGGATAAGACGGTGGTCTACGTGAATTCTCCAAAATGTTATCACTAAAATTTTGGTGACAAAAAAACCAAAAATTGTTAATTACCCAAAGAGTATTTATATGGTGATTTCTAAACATACAAGTTAAAAAATAGCTAGCAAGCATACATACGACTGAGCTGGTCTTGAGATAATGGTTTTCATTTTCATTTTCTTTTATTTTTATTCTGGGTAATTATAATTAGCAAATTAGTTAATAAATTATGAAGAATTAGAATAAAAAAGTCTTTTATTACTATCTAAGCCAAGAAATGAATTGTAAGCTGTCATTTTCCCTTGTCTATTTTTAAAAAGGTATTGTCCAATCATTCCCTTTTGTTTAGTTTGTGCCCATTTTTAAAAATCTTAAAAGAAAGGTCTTAAGAAATGTTTTGCCTCACACTTCTTAGGTCTTGCATTTCAATGTCATGTGCTGTTAATTGCTCCTGGACAGTCATTTTCTCCATGCCCGGTGCCACTCACTTTCCGGGGAAGGGGTACCCACAGGACCCGGGAGCCAAGGAGAGGAGAAGGCACTGGGGCTTTCCGAGGAGTGGCTCCTCCTTTTCCCAGACAGAAGTACTCTGGGGAAAGGTTCTTCCCCAGTCCGGCCCTTCCTTCTCGCTTTAAACAGGGTTGTGTGAGCTGGTTCCCTGGGTTGCTGGGGGGGCCCTTGGGACACGGAGACGACCAGCCGGGGAGGAAGACGGCAGGGTGACAAGGTGGGAAGACTGTCCTTCGGGACCCCCTCAGGTCACGCCATCAGACCTCCAGAATTCCCAGGTGACACGGTGACACGAACGACCCGTAGGCCGCTGTGAGGGCTATTCCGTTCCTCGTCCTGCCCCAGGACACAGTCCGCTGGAAGAAGGGCGCGCTTCCCGGTCTTCCAGGACCGTGTCCCCAGGGCAGCATGGAGGAAAGGGACGCGCCGGCCGGGCGATGGCACGTACCGAGATGCAGATTCCAATTCCCCGATTCGGTCTAAAAATGTGTGGGGGAGGAGCCCCTCCCGAGGGGCAACCGCGCACCTACGTACGCGCCAGTAGGGGCGCTCGGCCGCGGAGCCTCGGGGGCGTGACTGGGGCGTGACTGGGGCGTGACTGGGGCGTGACTGGGGCGTGACTGGGGCGTGGCTGGTGCTCGGACCCCTCCCGGGGGAGCAGTGCTGCCCCGCCCCTGTGCCCCGCCCACCGTGCGCTCACGCCCCGCCGCGCTCCCCCGCCCCGCCGCACGCTCACGCTCGCACAGACGTATGAATGCGCGCACGCACGCACAGCGGTGCCGAGCTGGCAGCAGCGCGCAGGCGCGCGTGATTCGCGCGCTTTTCGGAAGCCTGTAGGTAGGCGGGCAGGGGGGCGGCGGGCGGCGGGCAGTGGGGGGGCAGTGGGGCGACGAGGGGAGCTGAGGCCCGGGAGGGGCGCGGGGCCGGAGGGCTGAGGAGCTTCGCTGGCGGGCGAACGGGCAGACCGGGCCGGGAATGTGTTCTCGCAGCGGGCGCGCTCCCGGCGGCCTGGGGTTCGGAGGCGGCCTGTGGGGAGGGGCGTCCCGGCGGGCGGGCGCCGAGCTCGCGGAGGCTCCGCGGGGGGCGACTGGGCGAGCCCTGGGCCGGGAGCCAGGCCGGAGGGGAGGGGCTGCACCCGCGGTCCCGGCCGGCGGGCGGTGGGCCGTCCCGCCCCTGGAGCGCCGCAGGGTCCCCAGCCCCGTCAGCGCGTTGACAGCTGTCCCCGGGGACGCCCCGCTCCGGGTGCAGGGGGACAGTCGGTGTGGCGGGGAACATGTACTGTCTGGACGAACGCCACGTCCTACAGCAGGCAGGGAAACCCCCAGGAGATGGGAATGCAGCTCGTGCATCGCTGCCGCCGAGTAACCTTAGTGATACAGACCTAGGAAGTGGTACTCGGGACCAGGCTGTGCCGCTGACGGGCGTGGCCAAGCCGTCCTTGGTTACCTGTGTCCATAGTTCTTGGGGGAATGATTGCGCTGAAAGGACGAAGTAAGACTTGGGAGGTGAATGTTGAGCAAATAGGAGAGGGTGGAAAGGAAAGAGCAGGGTATTTGGGGAACAGTGACAAGAACTCTGTCTGAGCCTTTGTAGGAATCCCAGTTTTGCGGATGATAAAATGGGATGAAGCCGTGTAGAGGAACAGGATTTTCATAGTAACGGGAAAGTTGGTGATAAATGGTTTCCAAGTTACCTCATTTGCAATTTCTCATTTCTACTGTTACGTAAAAGATTAAAATAGGGTAAAATGGAATAGTGGAAAGAGGGATGAATTGTCAGGAGATGTCAGTTCTAGTTTTGACTTCATGGCTTTAAGCAAATTAGAATCTCACTAGGCCTTAAGTTTATTGTTTTCAAAAATAATTACAAAGATTTATGAACACCTACCTACAATGTGACAGATTCTTTGTAGGGTTTATGGGAGAAACAAAGCTGTATTAAGCATGGGTCTTGCACCAAAAGAACTGCTGATTATTAAGCTATATTTATAGGTAATTTGGAAGGTAAATTTTAGCATACACGAGTTCTTGGTTTTTACTTTACTTCAATACCCTTAGGAAGCTTCAAAGTTTTCTTACAAATTTTTCTTCTGGATTGGCAGGTAAATTCTACACATCTGTCAACATGATACATCCATCTACAGTCCTGTTAGAATCATTTTAACTTAATATAAGGAGGCTTATAAAACTAACATGAGGAAAAAAAATCTAAAATAAACCACTTTAATAACACACTTGTTCTCCTATTTCATTTATCACGACAGCTTCACTTTTTAATGCTTCCTGTGAAATTGGGAAATTGTGAGAGATTCTGAGGCATCCTGTTTTAAGTGCTCATTTACAAATCCTTGAAAACATTTAGTATATGACTGAATACTACTGTTCGTATTTGTGAGCCATGCTGCAGTGACCTTTGGTGGCAGTATGAAGGGGCATTTACGTGGTGAGGTGCACACTACATGCAGTGAAACTGCTCGTTTGCGAACTCTGGCACCATTGCTCACTGGCTGTGTGACCTCAACCAAGCTTCTGAACTCTGTCTGCCTCAGTTTCTACATTTGTGCAGTCGAGATGATAATAGTAATTTTTAGGTATTTTCATGTTCATTATTTGACTTGATTCTCATAATGATTTCTCTCATTTTACAGATAGAACTGAAGGCCCAGCGATGTGAAGAGGCTTGCATGAGATCATTCATCTAATTTTCCTAGGGACGAGGCTTGGCTTGGTTTGTTTTGCTTTGCTTGTCTCTAGATCCCTTGTTCTTCCATGTTGCCTTTCGTTTGCTGATTAATTTTAAATCCTCTCCATCTAAACCTTTCCCTAATCACAGGGAAAATTATTATATAACTAAAACAGTTTAACCCATCATAGAGCATTATTATTTTTTTTTTTTTTTTGGCTGCGTTGGGTCTTCGTTGCTGCGCACAGGCTTTCTCTAGTTGCGGCGAGCAGGGGCTACTCTTTGTTGCGGTGCACGGGCTTCTCATTGTGGTGGCTTCTCTTATTGCGGAGCACGGGCTTCAGTAGTTGCAGCACCCAGGCTCAGTAGTTGTGGCTCGCGGGCTCTAGAGCACAGGCTCGGTAGTTGTGGCACACAGGCTTAGTTGCTCCGTGGCATGTGGGATCTTCCCGGACCAGGGATTGAACCCGTGTCCCCTGCATTGGCAGGCAGATTCTTAACCACTGCGCCACCAGGGAAGTCCCTAGAGCATTATTAAGTCAAGTCTTTAATCTTTTATATCTTGAATGCCTGAAAGCTATGGTTAACTAGATGCTCCCCTATAAATGGTCTTTCCTTATAAATTTACCTTATAAATGAAAAGTTCAGTGTACCTTCCTTCAGATAGGCAGAGATTTTAAAAGTATGTTTAAAGTATTATGTCTTTGTTTCCTTCTGGATACTGAATCTTTTTCATCTTTGTCGTTTGTTATAGAACCTCTAAAATGCAGGTCTCTAGCTCCAGGTCTGTACACTTGAGTGAATGGCAGAAGAATTACTTTGCCGTTACGTCTGGCACGTGTACGTCAGGAGAGAAGGCAGACGCGTACCGAGCACAGATTCTCCGCGTTCAGTACGCGTGGGCAAACTCTGAGGTCTCCCAGGTGTGTGCTGGCAGACTGTTCAGGATATATGCGGAGAAGTACTCTGCAGTTACTGACTCCGACAGTGCGGAAACCGGCTTGAATAACTATGCAGAAAACATTTTAACTCTAGCAAGGTCTCGGCAAACTGACAGTGACAAGTGGAAGTCTGGATTGTCAATAAATAATGTGTTCAAAATGAGTAATGTTCAGGAGATGATGCACGCTGGCAGAAAATCCAGAGACTCTCTTTTGGCACCCGTTGATGAGTCAGTAGTCATCCATAAAGTGGGCGCTGTCTCTGATCTTCCTAAATTGAGTGTTTGTGGTGGTTCTGGGGAGAGTGACCCATTAACTAACTCAGCCCATGGTGCCGATAGGACCAAAGACTTCCCAGAGGGCAGTCCTTCTTTGAAGTGCCCGCAGAATGCCCAGCCACCTCTGGTCACTGACACCACTAAGCCGTGTCCTACAGTCTCAGGACCTTTCGGTGAGTCAGCCACTGCAAAATTCCATGCCACACCATTATTTGGAAATGTCAAAAAGGAAAATTACAACTTCCCGAAAGCCAACATAGGACTAAATGTGTTCTCATCTAATCAGTCTTGTTTTCCTTCTGGCTTTGAAAATCCACGGGAAATGAAAGCTTTTTATGGTTCTGGCACCATTGATGCACTTTCCACTCCAGTAATGAATAAGGCTTTTAGTAAAACAGAAGATAATGGCCAAAGAGAGGAGAGCAGCCTGCCTACTTTTAAAACTGCAAAAGAACAGCTATGGGTAGATCAGCAGAAAAAGTACCACCAGCCCCAGCGTGCATCAGGGTCTTCACATGGTGGTGTCAAAAAGTCTCTGGGAGCTAGTAGATCCCGAGGGATATTTGGAAAGTTTGTTCCCCCCGTACCTAAGCAAGATGGGGGAGGTCAGGGCGGGGGGACACAGTATAAGCCTCATGGCGCAGGAGCTGCAGACCCAGCACATCCTGTGGATGAGCGTCTGAAGAACTTGGAGCCCAAAATGATTGAACTTATTATGCATGAGATTATGGATCAGGGACCGCCAGTGAATTGGGAAGATATCGCAGGAGTGGAATTTGCCAAAACCACAATAAAGGAGATAGTTGTGTGGCCCATGATGCGGCCAGACATCTTCACTGGCTTACGAGGACCCCCTAAAGGAATTCTGCTCTTTGGTCCTCCTGGGACTGGTAAAACTCTGATTGGCAAGTGCATCGCTAGTCAGTCTGGGGCAACATTCTTTAGTATCTCTGCTTCCTCCTTGACTTCTAAGTGGGTGGGCGAGGGGGAGAAAATGGTCCGTGCACTGTTTGCTGTTGCACGATGTCAGCAACCGGCTGTGATATTTATTGATGAAATTGATTCCCTGTTATCTCAGCGGGGAGATGGTGAGCATGAATCTTCTAGAAGGATGAAAACCGAGTTCCTAGTTCAGTTGGATGGAGCAGCCACATCTTCTGAAGATCGTATTCTAGTGGTAGGAGCAACCAATCGGCCACAGGAGATTGACGAGGCTGCCCGGAGAAGGTTGGTGAAAAGGCTGTATATTCCCCTCCCAGAGGCTTCAGCCAGGAAACAGATAGTCGTTAATCTGATGTCCGAGGAGCACTGCTGCCTCAGTGAGGAGGAGGTCGACCTGGTGGTGCAGCACTCTGGTGGGTTCTCGGGGGCTGACATGACGCAGCTCTGCAGGGAGGCGTCTCTGGGTCCTATTCGCAGTTTACAGGCTGCCGACATTGCCACGGTAACGCCGGATCAAGTTCGACCAATAGCTTACAGTGACTTTGAAGATGCCTTCAGAACTGTGCGACCTAGTGTGTCTCCAGAAGATTTAGAGCTTTATGAAAACTGGAACAGGACTTTTGGTTGTGGAAAGTAAATGGGACGCTTGAAATTAAAAGATGGCATCTTTGTAGCCCAGTCTTCCCATTTTTTTAGCATAGGAGATTGATTAAGTGTACATCAAATGTATATTCTGAATTCTGTACCTCAAATAAAATAGAATAACAATAGCTCAACTTTTACAATGGATTGACTTAGACTATGTTAATATAAGCTCAATTTTCCTTCCAGTTTCCACCTGATACGTAAGCCTATTCATGCAAAATGGGAATGCACTTTTTTTGTTTTGTTCCTAAGAGGTCTTTTCAAGATGTATATGATGAACAGTGAACTCAAATTGAAACTTAAAATCTGATTTGTATATGAGGATGTATCTGACTTACATGCATCTTTTATTGAAAGTTTCTTCTGAGGATCACATAATTCTTAGTATTGGCTAGTATAGTGGTTTACATTTGAAACCGAGTGTTGCTTACTGTTGTTTAATAGATTTAAAATCTCAACCAAAGCTAAAGTGAAAGTGCCAGTTTTTACTTTGTTCTGGCTTGTAACTGCTTATGGTTTTCTTCCCTTCCCAAGACTAATTAATCAAAACATGTTCAGAAATAGCAAAGTGTAATCTAACATCAGAGACAGGTCCACAGAACTGACAGGGGAAGAATGTTGTGTTTCTCCAGGGGGTAGGTGATGTTTGAAAGTAGTATTTTGTTTGGCACTACTTTACAACCTGTAGGGTTGGTCTCTTTCAAAAATAAATGTTTTCAGATTTTTAAAACGGACTGTTTTGTTCTCTAAATAGTGCATGTTCTATGTAGAAACATTGGAAAATAGAGGTGAACAAAAAGAAAATAAAAGTCAGTTACCCTACCACTTTGAGGAACACAGTGTTAACATTTCAGCGTCACTTCTTCCAGATGTTTTATACAGGAGTGGGGTTGCGCTACGCCTTCTCGTTTGCAGCTGTTTGAAGTCCCTCATCATCATCTTCCACATTGACGTACTTCTGCATCTTCCCGTGCGTGAGTGCCTGGGACTCCATGATATGAGGGGGCCTATAATTTAGTCAGCCCTGTGTTACAGGGCATTCAGGGCAGTTCCTTAGGTTCACCTTTTGTATATTCTAAATAAAATATGTTAAATGCCTTAGTTATCTTTTTAAAAAACATACATTTCTTGAGTAAAATTCTTGGATTAACAATTTTTAATGCTTTTGGCACGTGTTCTAAATTGTCTTCTGGAACAGTGGTACTTGTGTAGAATTCCTATCTGCACTGAGTCAAAGTGCCTGTTTACCTGAACCTGGTGGTCATGGACACTGTCCAGCTGCCAATTGGACAGTACGCAGGTTTTGCACCCATCCATCCATTCAAAAAATATTTATTAGACGCCAGGCAGTGTTCCAGGCGCTGAAAGTAGACCAGTGAACAACAGACAAAAGTCCTTGGTCTCATGGAGATTACGTTCAAGTTCTAATGTTTTGAGAACAATTCAACTTAAGAAACGGAATTTGAAACTTTTAGTAGATGAATTTAGGCAATTTATATATTGTTTTAATTTTTATTCTTGATCTGCTATTTTTATGCTCTTTTAAAAGCTTTATTTCTCCAACTTTTAGTTTTTCCCTTTGAAATATGTAATTGTCTTTTATCAGAATTTGGATGTTAAATCTCTTGTCTTAATCTTTTGTTGTATCTTTTAAAATCTTAAGGCATTTCACCATATTCATTGCTATCTTCTTTACAGATCACTTCCACCCACTTGGATCTTGCAATTACTGTAGTTATTTAGATTTATGATCAATTGCCCAGGAGGTGTTAGTGTTTTATTTAACTTTGTAACTTGGTCTTAATGTTTATTATCAGTTTTTTCTCGACAGCAACTTCTACCAGTTCTGACTTTCAACTCCATTGATCACCAACCACGGGGCCACGTCCCTCTGTAGAACTTCTTTTTTTCTTTTTTTTAAAAAATTTTTATTGGAGTATAGTTGCTTTACAATATTGTGTTAGTTTATACTGTACAGCAAAGTGAATCAGCTGTACTTCTTTTAGATTTTGTCCAAGAGAAAAAAAATCTCATTGGCCCAGCTTATCTTGGACAGAGCCATGTCCCTGTTAGATTGTGAAATGGCCCCTCCTGAATTAAGGTCTTCTCTGTTCAGGTGAGATTCTAAACCTGAAAGGAATAAGCAAGTAGGATATTTTAAAGCTGGAGAGAAAATAGGAGATAGGGAGCCACTTGGCAGTTTTTTCTATGTTATACCACATTAGAAGCATCCTTTCTCTCAGCATTTTGTGATTTACAGTATGTTTCTGAGGCATTTGGGTAGGAAATTTCCTGAAACTTAGACTTGAGATTTCTTTCTATTTCTACATTATGAATATTCTCTTGATTGAATATGATAATTTTGGGTTGAATTCTTTCCTCCCAAGTGTTTTGTGCTGCACTGTCTTTAGCCATTGTTTTTGAGAAGAGAACATTTACCTGTTTTTTGTTTGTTTGTTTTGTTTTTTTATGTCATTGAAAGATACACTTCCTTTGTAGAAATACACACACACATTTTACCAACACATGTAACGTTTATATATTAATGCTTAAAAATGTTGGTAGGAATACAGAAATTTATCTGAGTTTTTAACGTCAGGACTTTTTAAATGTTTTTGTTATACATCCAATTATAGTTTCTGGTTCTTTTGATGTGCATTCTTTGGGAAATTCTATTCCAATTTACGGTATTTGCCATTCTTTTGAAATTCTAAGTCATTTTCTCAATTCCAAAATATCAGGTCTGCCTCTACGTCGACAAGTTGTTAGGGTGGAATCCGGGTGAAGGGCATGGACTTTGGCACTAAATGGACATGTTAGACTCTGACTCTGTCATTTACTAGTTGGGACTGTAGCTTACCTCTTTGTTCGGTCTCAATTATGAAATTAGAGTAGTCTCTACCTATCTTGTTGGAGAATGAGAATGACACAGTAAAATACAGGTTTGAAAAGCCTGACTGCTCAACAACTGTGCACCCTCCTCTGTCCATCCAGCTCGATTCTGCTTTCGTTGCTTTGAAGAATCATTTTCTTTTCAACTGTTTCATGTGATTGTCTATTCCAGTTTATTATTCTTAATTCTACCTTAATCCAGCGTGGTACTGGCACAAAAACAGACACATAGATCAATGGAACAGGATAGAGAGCCCAGAAAGAAACCCACACATCTATGGTCAATTAATCTTTGACAAAGGAGGCAAAGATATACAATGGAAAAAAGATAGTTTCTTCAGCAGGTGGTGCTGGGAAAACTGAACAGCTACATGTAAAAGAATGAAATTAGAACATTTCCTCACACCATATACAAAAGTAAACTCAAAATTAATGATTAAAGACTTAAACATTAAGACATGACACCGAGCTTCCCTGGTGGTGCAGTGGTTAAGAGTCCGCCTGCCAATGCAGGGGACACGGGTTTGAGCCCTGGTCTGGGAAGATCCCACATGCCGCGGAGCAGCTGGGCCCGTGAGCCACAATTACTGAGCCTGCGCGTCTGGAGCCTGTGCTCCGCAACAAGAGAGGCCGCGGTGGTGAGAGGCCCGCGCATCAGCGATGAAGTTTGGCCCCCACTTGCCACAACTAGAGAAAGCCCTCGCACAGAAACGAGGACCCAACACAGCCATAAATAAATAAATAAGTAAATAAATAAATAAATAAAAAAGCAAAAAAAGGATCACACCACACACCCTGTTTAAAAAAAAAAAAAGACATGACACCATAAAACTCCTAGAAGAGAATATAGGCAAAACATTCTCTGACATAAGTCGTGCAAAGGTTTTCTTAGGTCAGTCTCCCAAGGCAATAGAAATAAAAATAAAAATAAACAAATGGGACCAAATCAAACTTACAAGCTTCTGCACAGCAAAGGAAACCATAAACAAAAAGAAAAGACAACCTACAGACTGGGAGAAAATACTTGCAAATGATGCGACCGACAAGGGCTTAACTTCCGAAATACACAAACAGCTCAGGCAGCTCAATATCAAAAAACCCCACAAAAACCCAAACAAACCAATCAAAAAATAGAAGATCTAAATAGACATTTCTCCAAAGAAGACTTGCAGATGGCTGACAGGCACATGAAAAAATGCTCAACATCACTAATTATTAGAGAAATGCAAATGAAAACTGCAATGCAGTATCACACCAGTTAGAATGGCCATCATCCCAAAGTCTACAAATAATAAATGCTGGCGAGGGTGTGGAGAAAAAGGAACCCTCCTACACTGTTGGTGGGAATATAAATTGGTGCAGCCACTATGGAGGACAGTATGGAGGTATCTTTAAAAATAGAGCTACCATATGATCCAGGAATCCCACTCCAGGGTGTATATCCAGAAAAGACAAAAACTCTAATTTGAAAAGATACATGCACTCCTATGTTCATAGCAGCACTATTTACAATAGCCAAGACATGGAAGCAACCTAATGTCCATCAACAGAGGAATGGATAAAGAAGATGTGCTACATGTATACAATGGAATATTACTCAGCTATAAAAAGAGAATGAAGTAATGCCATTTGCTTCAACATGGATGGACTAGAGATTATCATACTAAGTGAAGTAAGTCAGAAAAAGACATATCATATGATATCACTTATATGTGGAATCTAAAATAAGTGGTACAAATGAACTTATTTACAAAAGAGAAGCAGACTCACAGACATAGAAAACAAACTTATGGTACCAAAGGGGAAGAGGGAGGAGGGATACATTAGGAGTATGGGATTAACAGATACATACTACTGTATATAAAACAGATAAACAACAAGGACCTACTGTATAGCAGAGGGAACTATACTCAATATTTTGTAATAACCTATAAGGGAAAAGACTCATATATTCATATATATATGAATCACTGTGCTATATACAACATTGTAAATCAACTATACTTCAATTAAAAAAAAATATATAGGATTAACATAGTGCAAAACCAAAATGAATCCAGAGTCAGAAGCTCAGCCACTGGTCCCATTCCTGGGCCACATGATGAATTTGGGACCCAAGCTAATAGACCGAATAAAGGCAGCTCCAGCTTTGCTAGGAAAATCATGTCAGTAGACATTTGTCTCATTAAAGAGAGGAAACTGTTTCCTGTGTTTTCAGAGAATCCCTGCTGAAATCCTTGGGATGGAAGTAAATTAAACTGGCCTGAAATAATCACAGATGTTGCCAAAGCAGAATTATTGGTGTTCTAAGAAACTGATAACCAACCCACCAATTCCAGACAGAGCAGACACGATTCAGTAAAGCAACACGTGGGATTGTAAAGCGCCTACTGTAAATGAGCCAGGAGCCCTACCAAGAATTGATGCTCTTCCTGCAATCCCTATGTCAGCAGCTCATGGGAACAGTTTTTCCTTTGTAATCACACTTTTCCCAGCCTTTCATCTGTTGCATGGGTGCAGGACATCTAGAACAGGGCTGCTCAATATATATATATAATGAGAACCACATATGTAATTTAAAATTTTCCAGTAACAACGGTTAAAAAAAAAGAAAAAGAACCAGGTGAAATTAATATCTAATTATTGTCATTCCAACATGCAATCAATGTAAGAATTATTCGTGATATATTTTACTTTCTTTTTCTCGTACTGAGTCTTTGAAATCAGTGAGTATTTTTCATTCACATCATGTCTCAATCTAGGTGACCACATCCAAATACTAGACGGTCACATGTGACCGGTGGCCACCACACTGGACAGGGCAGGTCCAGAGATGGTATATTCAGCCCCATATTTGTAATTAAGGTAAGTAGTTCTCTTAAACTCTGTGTTGTATATATGCAGTCAGCCATTTTTTTTTTAACATCTTTATTGGAGTATAATTGCTTTACATTGTTGTGTTAGTCAGCCTTGTAGGAAATAATTCCTATACCATTAAAGCTAACGTTAAGAATCTGGCTTCAGGAATTGGTGAACTTCATACAATGTCGGCTTCTGGGCAAATAGCTCCTCATCACGTTACCTCAGTGCTGTAGCACATGTGACAATGATCTTTAAACTCTCCCAGGCGTCACTGTCAGGCATTTTGTTGCAGCCCGGGCTCATTCTGTCATCCAAAATCACTGTCAGAGGAAAAATTAAGTGATTTTATCTATAAGTAATTTAGAAGTACTTACTATAAAAAAGAGAAGGTGTATAAAAATAGAAATGCTTAAAAACAATAATGCTTTTATTGACATAAATTTTCATTTAAAAATGTCTCTAAAATTGTTGATATTGAAGTTCGGAACTCACAGAGTAGTGTGTATTTAATATTGCATTTAACTTGTTGTATCATGTTCTTATGTTCTCTTTAATACTTGGAGTAGATGACTGAATATTGATGAATGTTTCATATTAAATCACTTCTTTAGAATAAATGGCAAATTATTATTCAATCAGCACTGATTAAACATCTAACTAAATATGTAATATATGAATATATATGCATATTTAAATATATATCCCATTTAAATTAAGGTAAAAACAAAAAATATATATATATATGATATATGTGTGTATGTTTGTATATATATTTTAAATACATCTGTCTAAAATGTAAGTGAAAATGATAGTAAGAAATAGGACAAAGGTAAGAAATGAGATGTAAAACCTCCAAATCACCAGAGAAAAATAAAAGCAAGGAAAACCTGATCAATCCAATGAAAGAGAAAAAAAGACTTTTTAAAAAAGGATGAAGAAAAAAAAGAATAAAAGCTTAATAACAGAACATTTTAAGTAAGATGTCAGAAGAAAGATTAAACACTTGAGGTTCAGAATAAATGGGAAGAACTTGATTAATAAACAAAGCCTCATAGATTAGGTGAAAAAGGCAAAGTTCAATGATATTATCTTTATAAACAGGAACGGTGACAATAAAGGGATGGGGAGAGATGCAAGCAGGAAAGTGCTGAGACCAGCAGGAGCGGCACCCTTAATCCCAAGGAGAGAGGAATCGGGGTCAAAAGCAGTAAACTTGGTGAGGAAAAATATTTTATGTTGATAAAAGTTTCCTACCTTTCACACCATTCGTGAACCTTTATACGTGGAGCCAAAAGCATCAAAACAAACAATTAACGACTACAAATGATTAAAGCACCAGCAACAATGTGAAATATCCATGGTGCTCCGCGCTGGTAAAGCTTTGGAGAGCAGGCATTGCGCACACTGCTGGGGGAGAGTAGAGGTGAGTCCAGCCTTGCAGGAAGGCAGTCTGATCACAGCTGCCAAGAAATGCCTCCACTGCTAGGTACGTATTACATAAATACGTTCATGGAAACATTTTAATATGTGAAAACTAGTGCAGACATCTATCAATGGAGAATCATTAATCTGGTCCACGGGGTTTTAGTAGTGGTTTTTAAGTATCAAGTAGATGTCTGCACATACACTGATGGGGAGAGAACGCCAGGCTCCATTGTTCATTGAAACGAGCAAGTTGCATGGTAATTCATGTGTCTCTGAGTAAGCAAGGGAATGCAAAAATGCTCCAGAAGGGTATGCAGTGACCATGAAGACTGCTTACCTCTTGGAGTGAGGGTTGGAGGAGGTGGCCAATTTCCATATCTGACAACAATAATGTATTCTTTTTGTAATTTTTAAAAACCCAGTGAAATAGTATCTTTAAGGTATTGAACATGGCTTTGTTGAATAATTAAAGTTTTTTTTTTTTTTAATTAGAGGAGCCATTAAGTTTGCTAGTAAGGAAGAGGCAAGGGGTGAGAACTGAAAACCCTATTATAAATTCCTTTAGAAAATATTATGCATTTCATATGGAAAATGAGGCTGAAAAGATGATGACCAAACAGAAAATAAATCTTTAAAAACCAGGGTGAGGGCTTCCCTGGTGGCGCAGTGGTTGAGAATCTGCCTGCCAATGCAGGCAACATGGGTTCGAGCCCTGGTCTGGGAAGATCCCACATGCCGCAGAGCAACTAGGGCCATGAGCCACAGTTACTGAGCCTGTGTGTCTGGAGCCTGTGCTCCGCAACAAGAGAGGCCGCGATAATGAGAGGCCCGCGCACCGCAATGAAGAGTGGCCCCCACTTGCAGCAACTAGAAAAAGCCCTCGCACAGAAACGAAGACCCAACACAGCCATAAATAAATAAATAAACCCAAAGTTTAAAAACAAAAAAAACAAAAAAAAAAACCAAGGTGGAAGTCTCCCCGTTTTGCACATACATATGATTGTATTTAGAAGTAAACCTCTCAGAATCAGAATTTGTAGCAAATAGTCATTCATCCAACTCCAAATTGAGCAAAACCATCAAAATTACTTTAAAAAGTAGCTGTGAGACAAATACAGATTTCATCTGCATTTTAAGAAACTGAATGCTCAGAAACCCATTATACAAAGGAATCTTTGAGCAAGCAACATACATGCATAACATCACAACAATGACCACAGAAGTGCATAAATTCTATTTTATCAAAGTTTGAGGTGCAGATAATGTTGGGTCCTCACATCTGGAAGAAACGGCATGGCCATAAATATGCTTCTGACCCCGTGGGACGTGGCAACCTGAATGTATGAAATTTTGAGACATAATTTCACAAAATATAGAAAATTGCTGTAAAACTAGGGCATGATTGCAATTTAAGGGAAATGGTGCAGATAAATCTATTTTAGTGGATAAGCTTAGTAGATGCAAAATAAATATGTCAGTACTTCGTTATTTATTCCTCTCAACTGGCCTAGATTAGAGTGGAAAATGCACACAATATCCAGCCTGCAATTGTACACGGAACTGAAAAAAATTTGTTTTCCCTAAGCCATTTTAGTATTTTGGGGAAACTTAATCCTACTGTATAACTAATTTCAAAGGCTCTTTCTGACTCAACTCCACTACATGATCTATTATGTATCTTTTTGTGTCACACATTACCTAGGCTCACCACTGAACGAAGTTCACAAATGCCCTTCGGATCAAGTGAGTCTCTCTGGATTCTAAGGTATTTTCATTCAGCAAAATTTAGGTTAGTGAATTGGACAGAAAGAGCTACCTGTCATCACTACCAGACAAAAGGGCAAATGGGGATGAGCCCAACACAAAAGGCTGTGATACCTTCCAGTTCGGTAACTCTTGGTTTATTGAGCAATGTGATTAAGTCATGAGCAAGGCTTGTCTTTCTTGCAGCCAACACAACAGATAGATTAAGAAGGGGGCCTAAAAGTCTAAGTAAACTTTTACGATTCCAGACTCTCCTAAAATTCTACCTAAGTTGAGAAATCAATTCATAGATATTTATCCTAAGAAATGGGGAATTCAGTATAGTATTTCCTTTATTATATTAAATCTGCTAATTTATGTAAAAAATAGTACACATTATATCATGTCCTAGAGAAAATTAGACTTTTTTTTAAAGGCAAAGAAACAAATTCCCTGATAAAATTCTGTAAGTAGTGTTATCCACTTAAGATAAATGAACTCCTCTAAGTTTAGTTATCAGCTTGAAACAGGAGAAAGTATATTAAAAAGACAAAGCTGAATTTTGCCTGAGAAAAAAGCCCAACACATTTTCTAAGGAAACCATAAAAGTATGTACAGGTCCAGGGTCAAAAAGTGAAACAACTGAAATTGGGTCTTTCAAGCATAAAACTCAAGAATATAAAATTCTAGGTACTGAGATTTAAGAATATTTGCTTTCCTTGTCTCTTCTTGATGTTTTATGTTTTATTTTTCCTAAGGATAATCAGAGACATGCTCAATAGACATTAAAACATTTTTTTCTTTTCTTTCTTCCATTTTCCCCCATTCTTTATTTTTTCTTCAAGTATTAATTTAAGCTTTCTGATTAGTATTTGGATACATAAGGAGCTTTTTTTTTTGAATTTTATTTATTTTTATACAGCAGGCTCTTATTAGTTATCTATTTTATACATATTAGTGTATATATGGCAATCCCAATCTCCCAATTCATCACACCACCACCACCCCCCGCCGCTTTCCCCCCTTGGTGTCCATACGTTTGTTCTCTACATCTGTGTCTCTATTTCTGCCTTGCAAACTGGTTCATCTGTACCATTTCTCTAGATTCCACATATATGCATTAATATACGATATTTGTTTTTCTCTTTCTAACTTAACTTCACTCTGTATGACAGTCTCTAGGTCCATCCACATCTCTACAAATGACCCAATTTCGTTCCTTTTTATGGCTGAGTAATATTCCATTGTATATATGTACCACATCTTCTTTATCCATTCATCTGTCGATGGGCATTTAGGTTGTTTCCATGACCTGGCTATTGTAAATAGTGCTGCAATGAACATTGGGGTGCATGTGTCTTTTGGAATTATGGTTTTCTCTGGGTATATGCCCAGTAATGGGATTGCTGGGTCATATGGTAGTTCTATTTTTAGTTTTTTAAGGAACCTCCATACTGTTCTTCATAGTGGCTGTATCAATTTACATTCCCACCAACAGTGCAAGAGGCTTCCCTTTTCTCCACACCCTCTCCAGCATTTGTTGTTTGTAGATTTTCTGATGATGCCCATTCTAACTGGTGTGAGGTGATACCTCATTGTAGTTTTGATTTGCATTTCTCTAATGATTAGTGATGTTGAGCATTCTTTCATGTGTTTGCTGGCTATCTGTATATCTTCTTTGGAAAAATGTCTATTTAGGTCTTCTGCCTATTTTTGGATTGGGTTGGTTGTTTTTTTGATATTGAGCTTCATGAGCTGCTTGTAAATTTTGGAGATTAATCCTTTGTCAGTTGCTTCATTTGCAAATATTTTCTCCCGTTCTGAGGGTTGTCTTTTCGTCTTGTTTATGGTTTCCTTTGCTGTGCAAAAGCTTTTAAGTTTCATTAGGTCCCATTTGTTTATTTTTGTTTTTATTGCCATTTCTCTAGGAGATGAGTCAAAAAGGATCTTGCTGTGATTTATGTCATAGAGTGTTCTGCCTATGTTTTCCTCTAAGAGTTTTATAGCGTCTGGCCTTACATTTAGGTCTTTAATCCATTTTGAGTTTATTTTTGTGTATGGTGTCAGGGAGTGTTCTAATTTCATACTTTTACATGTACCTGTCCAATTTTCCCAGCACCACTTATTGAAGAGGCTGTCTTTTCTCCACTGTATATGCTTGCCTCCTTTATCAAAGATAAGGTGACCATATTTGCGTGGGCTTATCTCTGGGCTTTCTATCCTGTTCCATTGATCTATATTTCTGTTTTTGTGCCAGTACCATATTGCCTTGATTACTGTAGCTTTGTAGTATAGTCTGAAGTCAGGGAGTCTGATTCCTCCAGCTCTGTTTTTTTCCCTCAAGATTGCTTTGGCTGTTGGGGATCTTTTCTGTCTCCATACAGATTTTAAGATTTTTTTGTTCTAGTTCTGTAAAAAATGCCATTAGTAATTTGATAGGGATTGCATTGAATCTGTAGATTGCTTTGGGTAGTATAGTCATTTTCACAATATTGATTCTTCCAATCCACGAACATGGTATATCTCTCCATTTGTTTGTGTCATCTTTGATTTCTTTCATCAGTGTCTTATAGTTTTTTGAGTACAGGTCTTTTACCTCCTTTGGTAGGTTTATTCCTAGGTATTTATTCTTTTTGTTGCAATGGTGAATGGGATTGTTTCCTTAATTTCTCTCTCTGATCTTTTGTTTTTAGTTTATAGGAATGCAAGAGATTTCTGTGCATTAATTTTGTATCCTGCAACTTTACCAGATTCATTGATTAGTTCTAGTAGTTTTCTGGTGGCATCTTTAGGATTATCTATGTATAGTATCATGTCATCTGCAAACAGTGACAGTTTTACTACTTTTCCAATTTGGATTCCTTTTATTTCTTTTTCTTTTCTGATTGCTGTGGCTAGGATGTCTAAAACTATGTTGCATAAGAGTGGTGAGAGTGGACATCCTTGTCTTGTGCCTGATCTTAGAGGAAACACTTTCAGTTTTTCACCATTGAGAATGATGTTTGCTGTGGGTTTGTTGTATATGGCCTTTATTATGTTGAGGTAGTTTCCCTCTATGCTCACTTTCTGGAGAGTTTTTATCATAATTGGGTGTTGAATTTTGTAAAAGCTTTTTCTGCATCTATTGAGATGGTCACATGGTTTTTATTCAATTTGTTAATATGGTGCATCACATTGATTGATTTGCATATATTGAAGAATCCTTGCATCCCTGGGATAAATCCCACTTGATCATGGTGTATGATCCTATTAATATGTTGTTGGATTCTGTTTGCTAGTATTTTGTTGAGGATTTTTGCATCTATATTCATCAGTAATATTGGTCTGTAATATCCTTTTTTTGTAGTATCTTTGTCTGGTTTTGGTATCAGGGTGATGGTGGCCTCATAGATTGAGTTTGGGAGTGTTCCATCCACTGCAATTTTTTGGAAGAGTTTGAGAGGGATGGGTGCTAGCTCTTCTCCAAATGTTTGATAGAATTCACCTGTGAAGCCATCTGGTCCTGGACTTTTTTTGTTGGAAGATTTTTTTTAATAGAAATCCATTTTTAATTTATTTAATTTATTTTATTTTTGCTGTGTTGTGTCTTCATTGCTGCACACAGGCTTTCTCTAGTTGTGTGGAGTGGGGGCTACTCTTCTCTGCAGTGCACGGGCTTCTCATTGCGGTGGCTTCTCTTGTTGAGGAGCACGGGCTCTAGGCACATGGGCTCAGTAGTTGTGGCTCACGGGCTTAGTTGCTCCATGGCATGTGGGATCTTCCGGGACCAGGGCTCCAACCCACGTCCCCTGCATTGGCAGGTGGATTCTTAACCACTGTGCCACCAGGGAAGCCCTTGTTGGAAGATTTTTAATCACAGTTTCAATTTCATTACTTGTGATTAGTCTGTTCATATTTTCTATTTCTTCCTTGTTCAGTCTTGGAAGGTTATACCTTTCTAAGAATTTGTCCATTTCTTCCAGGTTGTCCATTTTATTGGCATAGGGTTGCTTGTAGTAGTCTCTTAGGATGCTTTGTATTTCTGCAGTGTCTGTTGTTAACTTCTCCTTTTTCATTTCTGATTTTATTGATTTGAGTCCTCTCCCTCTTTTTCTTGATGAGTCTGGCTAATGGTTTATCAATTATGTTTATCTTCTCAAAGAACCAGCTTTTAGTTTTATTGATCTTTGCTCTTGTTTTCTTTGTTTCTATTTCATTTATTTCTGCTCTGATCTTTATGATTTCTTTCCTTCTACTAACTTTGAGTTTTGTTTGTTCTTCTTTCTCTAGTTCCTTTAGGTGTAAGGTTAGATTTTTTATTTGAGATTTTTCTTGTTTCTTGAGGTAGGATTGTATTGCTATAAACTTCCCTCTTAGAACTGCTTTTGCTGTATCCCATAAGTTTTGGATTATCGTGTTTTCATTGTCATTTGTCTCTAGGTATTTTTTGATTCCCTCTTTGATTTCTTCAGTGACTTCTTAGTTATTTAGTAATGTATTGTTTAGCCTCCATGTGTTTGTGTTTTTTACGTTTTATTCACTGTAATTTATTTCTAATCTCATAACGTTGTGGTCAGGAAAGATGCTTGATATGATTTCAGTTTTCTTAAATATACCGAGGCTTGACTTGTGACCCAAGATGTGATCTATCCTGAAGAATGTTCCATGTGCATTTGAGAAGAAAGTGTAATCTGTTGTTTTCATATGGAATGTCCTGTAAATACCAATTAAATGTATCTGGTCTATTGTGTCATTTAAAGCTTTTGTTTCCTTATTAATTTTCTGTCTGGATGATCTGTCCATTGGTGTTAGTGAGGTGTTAAAGTCCCCCACTATGATTGTGTTACTGTCGATTTCCCTTTTATAGCTGTTAGCATTTGCCTTATGTATTGAAGTGCTTCCTATGTTAGATGCATATATATTTATAATTGTTATATCTTCTTCTTGGATTGATCCCTTGATCATTATGTAGCGTCCTTCCTTGTCTCTTGTAACATTCTGTATTTTAAAGTATACTTTATCTGATACAAGTATTGTTACTCCAGCTTTCTTTTGATTTCCATTTGCATGGAGTACCTTTTTTTATCCCCTAACTTTCAGTCTGTATGTGTCCCTAGGTCTGAAGTGGGTCTCTTGTAGACAGTGTACATATCCATTCAGCGAGCCTGTGTGTTTTGGTTGGAGCATTTAATCCATTCACATTTAAGGTAATTGTCGATACGTATGTTCCTGTTACCATTTTCTTAATTGTTTTGGGTTTGTTTTTGTAGGTCCTTTTCTTCTCTTGTGTTTCCCACTTAGAGAAGTTCCTCTAGCATTTGTTGTAGAGCTGGTTTGGTGGTGCTGAATTCTCTTAGCTTTTGCTTGTCTGTAAAGCTTTTGATTTCTCCATCGAATCTGAATGAGATCCTTGCCGGGTAGAGTAATCTTGGTTGTAGGTTCTTGCCATTCATTACTTTAAATATATCATGCCACTCCCTTCTGGCTTGTAGAGTTTCTGCTGAGAAATCAGCTGTTAATCTTATGGGAGTTCCCTTGTATGTTATTTGTCATTTTTCCTTTTGCTTTTAATAATTTTTGTTGCTTTTAATAATTTTTCGTTGTCTTTAATTTTTGTCAGTTTGATTACTATGTGTCTCGGCATGTTTCTCCTTGGGTGTATCCTGCCTGGGACTCTGCGCTTCCTGGACTTGGGTGGCTATTTCCTTTCCCATGTTAGGGAAGTTTTTGACTATAATCTCTTCAAATATTTTCTCAGGTCCTTTCTCTCTCTCTTCTCCTTCTGGGACCCCATAATGTGAATGTTGGTGCGTTTAATGTTGTCCCAGTGGTCTCTTAGTCTGTCTTCATTTCTTTTCATTCTTTTTTCTTTATTCTGTTCCATGTCAGTGATTTCCACCATTCTGTCTTCCAGGTCACTTATCCGTTCTTCTGCCTCAGTTATTCTGCTATTGATTCCTTCTAGTGTATTTTTCATTTCGGTTATTGTATTGTTCATCTCTGTTTGTTTGTTCTTTAATTCGTCTAGGTCTTTCTTAAACATTTCTTCCATCTTCTCAATCTTTGCCTCCATTCTTTTTCCAAGGTCCTGGATCATCTTCACTATCATTATTCTGAATTCTTTTTCTGCAAGGTTGCCTATCTCCACTTCATTTAGTTGTTTTTCTGGTGTTTTATCTTGTTCCTTCGTCTGGTACGTAGTCCTCTGCCTTTTCATTTTGTCTGTCTTTCTGTGAATGTGGTTTTCGTTCCACAGGCTGCAGGATTGTAGTTTTTCTTGCTTCTGCTGTCTGCCCTCTGATGGATGAGGCTGTCTCACATAAGGAGCTTTTAATGTCTTTTTAAAACAAACAACTGCAACTCAGAAAATTTACCTTTGCAAATATCTCATCTTGAGACTAGAGTTAAAGTTTTCTGTATGGATCCCAGTGATAAATTCCCAGCTGGAATTCCTACCACAGATTCTGCCACTTCAGACCATTAGAGCAATCTTAATTTTTAGAACCATTTTAATGCATATAACAAATTATTATAATATACGCTCACTGAAGAAAATTTGAAAAGTACAGAATGTAAAGGGAAACAAAACATACACAATTCCACAACCCCAAATGTTTTTGTCATTCTCTCCATGATGCACACAGTATAATTAATTTTTATATAGCTAGAATTGTACTGCAGACACAATTAGCATAAACCTTAACAGTACACTGTAAGTGGACCTCTCTATTCCTACAAGTTCTTCAGGGCTGCATAGTATTCCACCAAATGGATGAACCAAGCTTTACTCAACTCAGCCCTTGATGTTGGCCTGTTGTCTAGGACAAGATTGTTAAATGTTGAGAAAATTCTTATAAGAACAGCAGAAAACTATATGGGCTTAGGAGAAATAGGAGAAATAGGAGGTGACAACCTTAACAATGCAACTGCAGAACCAGCCCCAAACTGGTCCTATCCTGTTTCTAACACGATATTGAGTTGTTTTTTAGAGACAACAGAACAAAAACCACAAGTCATGCAGCCAAAACATGAACAGAGAGGAAATTTTGACCTCAAATAACACCCAGAGCCAAAGTTTCTCCCCGCAGGGACCAAAGAACCAGGACATGACCAGAACCTGGACACCAGAGCCCTTTCAGAAGTGAAGGGTCTGCTGTCCAGGAGATCTGGTACTGAAGCCCCTTCACACACCTTACCATAAACGGCCACTTCCAAAGCCCTCCCACTGAAACCTGCCCCACCCCTCACATTGCTTCTGCACACCAACCCTCCTTTCCTAACGCATACAGGTGTGACCCAGATCAAGGACACACATTTGAGCTTTGTCTTCTTGCCAGTTGACCCTGAAGTAAAGCTCTTTCTCTCCTCAAGAGCTGGTGCCATAGTTCTGGCTTCTGTGTGCATCGGGCAGTGACCCCCTTGGCTCAGTAACAACAAGAGACCCCCAGATTTCATTTCTCCAGCCCCTGAGTCAGTGGAGAATGGGATATGTTTCCATGGACCACAGCCGAGCATCCCCCGGGCCCCACCCCAGACCCATTCATAGTTTAAGAAGCTTTGCTTCGTGCAACAGAGGAAATTATGTAATTGGTGATGCTGAGTGCTATTTTCAAACAGTATAAACAGCTGCCTTTGGATAGGATTCTTGAAATCATTCCCAGTGGTGATGCTGTTTCCCAGTATTTCAGGCTAGACATAGGAAATGGGAGTTGAGGTTTGGACTATCTCAGAGAAAAGTTGGATTGAGATAGACGGTAACTGTAATGGAAATGGATTTTTTTTTTTTTTTTTGGAATTCTAATAAATTTTATTTTTTCTTAGTTTTTAAAAATTTTTATACAATTTTTAAAGGTTACTTTCCATTTACAGTTGGAAATAGATTTTTTATTAGCCAAATCTTCAAATCTGTATTCTGTGATTTCTACTCTAGCTTTCAGTTCAGAAAGCCTCTTTCCAGACAGAGATGAGAGACTGCAGAGATCTTATAGTTACATTTACATTTTCGGTCAGAGGACCCAGCTGCCCTGTGTCTACACTCTGTACCCACAGACACTGTGTCATTTAGAGCCAAGTTTGTGGTAGTTTGTTATGCAACAGTAGATAGTAAGACAGACGTCATGATGGTTTTGGAAGCAGGCCATGGGGAGGCTGAGAGAATTTGGGGGAGTATAAGAGAGAAAGCCTGAGCTACCTTGAGCAACAGTTATTAGAGACATGGCCTTGGACCCTGTTGTTGAGGACCTAACAGAAGTGAGGAGTGTTTTATTGTGAACTAGAAGAAGGGGCATCCTTGTATGCAGGGACAGAAAGCTTAGCAGAACTGTCTCCTGTCATTGCAGGGGAAGCAGGACTTGTAAGTGAATAACTCGTCATTGTGGCCAGACACGGGGCTTCCAAGCAAAGTGTGGAAGGTGCTAACTGGTTCCTGCTCATAGTGAAACACAGGAGGAGAGATGGGTACCGAGAGAAGAACCATCAGACAAAACAGAACCAGGACTTGATGATTCTGAAAATCCTCAGCCTCTCCAGATGGCAAAGGTGCTAAAATTAAGAGATTTATTGTCAGGAAAATGTCTCGAGGAAAAGCAGAGGGTGTGACTTCAGAAGGATGAAAAGTTCAGAGTACTCACTCACACAAAAGACACTTTGGTGCCCCACAGACCCTCCCCGTTCAGCTGGCTGGCCTCTGTCCTTTGGCCATGCTCAGGGGCCACGGAACAGGAGAGATGATCTGAGGGCGTGAACATCCCTCAGATGTCTGATGGGGTGAACCCACCAAAATCCACAGAAGGCTCATACAGTATCTGAGAAAAACTGTTTTAGTGGAAACACTGTCAGCTTAGACTAACAGGGACAAAGAATAAAAATGAAGGCGGATGGCAGACTTTCGAACACTTCTGGCAGAAAACAGGCTGATGAAACCGTTCACCTGCCAGTACCTTCCATGAGAAAGGAAGGATGGCTCAGATGGCAGAACCCGAGACTCCGAAGGCAGAGCCAGGGCCACAGGATCTTCTACTCAGGCCTTGAAACTAAAGCCCCTCCCAACGTTAGCCTGGTGGAATTTCAGAACCTCTTGGGGTCAGTGCCACCCACCTGTGTGCCTCTCCCATGTCCCCATTTGGAGTGAGGGTGTGTGTAGCTGCTGTCCTACCATTGTACTTAGGGTGTGATGGGGTAGACAGCTTGTCTCTTTTTTTTTTTTTTTAAACATCTTTATTGAAGTATAATTGCTTTACAATGGTGTGTTAGCTTCTGCTTTATAACAAAGTGAATCAGTTATACATATACATATGTTCCCATATCTCATCCCTCTTGCATCTCCCTCCCTCCCACCCTCCCTATCCCACCCCTCTAGGTGGTCACAAAGCACCGAGCTGATCTCCCTGTGCTATGCGGCTGCTTCCCACTAGCTATCTATTTCACATTTGGTAGTGTATATATGTCCATGACACTCTCTCACCCTGTCACATCTCACCCCTCCCCCTCCCCATATCCTCAAGTCCATTCTCTAGTAGGTCTGTGTCTTTATTCCCATCTTGCCACTAGGTTCTTCATGACCTTTTTTTTTAATTTTTTTTTTCCCCTTAGATTCCATATATATGTGTTAGCATACTGTATTTCTTTTTCTCTTTCTGACTTACTTCACTCTGTATGACAGACTCTAACTCCATCCACCTCATTACAAATACCTCCATTTCATTTCTTTTTATGGCTGAGTAATATTCCATTGTATATATGTGCCACATCTTCTTTATCCATTCATCCGATGATGGACACCTAGGTTGCTTCCATGTCCTGGCTATTGTAAACAGAGCTGCAATGAATATTTTGGTACATGACTCTTTCTGAATTATGGTTTTCTCAGGGTATATGCCCAGTAGTGGGATTGCTGGGTCATATGGTAGTTCTATTTTTAGTTTTTTAAGGAACCTCCATACTGTTCTCCATAGTGGCTGTATCAATTTACATTCCCACCAACAGTGCAAGAGTGTTCCCTTTTCTCCACACCCTCTCCAGCATTTATTGTTTCTAGATTTTTTGATGATGGCCATTCTGACCGGTGTGAGATGATACCTCATTGTAGTTTTGATTTGCATTTCTCTAATGATTAATGATGTTGAGCATTCTTTCATGTGTCTGTTGGCAATCTGTATATCTTCTTTGGAGAAATGTCTATTTAGGTCTTCTGCCCATTTTTGGATTGGGTTGTTCGTTTTTTTGTTATTGAGCTGCATGAGCTGCTTGTAAATCTTGGAGATTAATCCTTTGTCAGTTGCTTCATTTGCAAATATTTTCTCCCATTCTGAGGGTTGTCTTTTGGTCTTGTTTATGGTTTCCTTTGCTGTGCAAAAGCTTTTAAGTTTCATTAGGTCCCATTTGTTTATTTGTGTTTTTATTTCCATTTCTCTAGGACCTGGGTCAAAAAGGATCTTGCTGTGATTTATGTCATAGAGTGTTCTGCCTATGTTTTCCTCTAAGAGTTTGATAGTGTCTGGCCTTACACTTAGGTCTTTAATCCATTTTGAGTTTATTTTTGTGTATGGTGTCAGGGAGTGTTCTAATTTCATACTTTTACATGTACCTGTCCAATTTTCCCAGCACCACTTATTGAAGAGGCTGTCTTTTCTCCACTGTATATGCTTGCCTCCTTTATCAAAGATAAGGTGACCATATTTGCGTGGGCTTATCTCTGGGCTTTCTATCCTGTTCCATTGATCTATATTTCTGTTTTTGTGCCAGTACCAAACTGTCTTGATTACTGTAGCTTTGTAATATAGTCTGAAGTCAGGGAGCCTGATTCCTCCGGCTCCATTTTTCGTTCTCAAGATTGCTTTGGCTATTCGGGGTCTTTTGTGTTTCCATACAAATTGTGAAATTTTTCGTTCTAGTTCTGTGAAAAATGCCAGTGGTAGTTTGATAGGGATTGCATTGAATCTGTAGATTGCTTTGGGTAGCAGAGTCATTTTCACAATGTTGATTCTTCCAATCCAAGAACATGGTATATCTCTCCATCTATTTGTATCATCTTTAATTTCTTTCATCAGTGTCCTATAATTTTCTGCATACAGGTCTTTTGTCTCCTTAGGTAGGTTTATTCCTAGATATTTTATTCTTTTTGTTGCAATGGTAAACGGGAGTGTTTTCTTAATTTCACTTTCAGGTTTTTCATCATTAGTATACAGGAATGCAAGAGATTTCTGTGCATTAATTTTGTATCCTGCTACTTTACCAAATTCATTGATTAGCTCTAGTAGTTTTCTGGTAGCATCTTTTGGATTCTCTATGTATAGTATCATGTCATCTGCAAACAGTGACAGTTTTACTTCTTCTTTTCCGATTTGGATTCCTTTAATTTCTTTTTCTTCTCTGATTGCTGTGGCTAACACTTCCAAAACTATGTTGAATAATAGTGGTGAGAGTGGGCAACCTTGTCTTGTTCCTGATCTTAGTGGAAATGGTTTCAGTTTTTCACCATTGAGGACAATGTTGGCTGTGGGTTTGTCATATACGGCCTTTATTATGTTGAGGAAAGTTCCCTCTATGCCTACTTTCTGCAGGACTTTTATCATAAATGGGTGTTAAATTTTGTCGAAAGCTTTCTCTGCATCTATTGAGATGATCATATGGTTTTTCTCCTTCAATTTGTTAATATGATGTATCACGTTGATTGATTTGCGTATATTGAAGAATCCTTGCATTCCTGGAATAAACCCCACTCGATCATGGTGTATAATCCTTTTAATGTGCTGTTGGATTCTGTTTGCTAGTATTTTGTTGAGGATTTTTGCATCTATGTTCATCAGTGATATTGGCCTGTAGTTTTCTTTCTTTGTGACATCTTTGTCTGGTTTTGGTATCAGGGTGATGGTGGCCTCGTAGAATGAGTTGGGGAGTGTTCCTCCCTCTGCAATATTTTGGAAGAGTTTGAGAAGGATAGGTGTTAGCTCTTCTCTAAATGTTTGATAGAATTCGCCTGTGAAGCCATCTGGTCCTGGGCTTTTGTGTGTTGGAAGATTTTTAATCACAGTTTCAATTTCAGTGCTTGTGATTGGTCTGTTCATATTTTCTATTTCTTCCCGGTTCAGTCTTGGCAGGTTGTGCATTTCTAAGAATCTGTCCATTTCTTCCAGGTTGTCCATTTTATTGGCATAGAGTTGCTTGTAGTAATCTCTCATGATCGTTTGTATTTCTGCAGTGTCAGTGGTTACTTCTCCTTTTTCATTTCTAATTCTATTAATTTGAGTCTTCTCCCTTTTTCTCTTGATGAGTCTGGCTAATGGTTTATCAATTTTGTTTATCTTCTCAAAGAACCAGCTTTTAGTTTCATTGATTTTTGCTATTGTTTCCTTCATTTCTTTTTCATTTATTTCTGATCTGATCTTTATGATTTCTTTCCTTCTGCTAGCTTTGGGGTTTTTTTGTTCTTCTTTCTCTAATTGCTTTAGGTGCAAGGTTAGGTTGTTTATTCGAGATGTTTCCTGTTTCTTGATGTAGGCTTGTATTGCTATAAACTTCCCTCTTAGAACTGCTTTTGCTGCATCCTGTAGGTTTTGGATCGTCGTGTCTCCATTGTCATTTGTTTCTAGGTATTTTTTGATTTCCCCTTTGATTTCTTCAGTGATCACTTCGTTATTAAGTAGTGTATTGTGTAGCCTCCATGTGTTTGTATTTTTTACAGATCTTTTCCTGTAATTGATATCTAGTCTCATAGCGTTGTGGTCGGAAACGATACTTGATACGATTTCAATTTTCTTAAATTTACCAAGGCTTGATTTGTGACCCAAGATATGATCTATCCTGGAGAATGTTCCATGAGCACTTGAGAAAAATGTGTATTCTGTTGTTTTTGGGTGGAATGTCCTATAAATATCAATTAAGTCCATCTTGTTTAATGTATCATTTAAAGCTTGTGTTTCCTTATTTATTTTCATTTTGGATGATCTGTCCATTGGTGAAAGTGGGGTGTTAAAGTCCCCTACTATGATTGTGTTACTGTCGATTTCCCCTTTTATGGCTGTTAGTATTTGCCTTATGTATTGAGGTGCTCCTATGTTGGGTGCATAAATATTTACAATTGTTATACCTTCCTCTTGGATCGATCCCTTGATCATTATATAGTGTCCTTCTTTGTCTCTTGTAATAGTCTTTATTTTAAAGTCTATTTTGTCTGATATGAGAATTGCTACTCCAGCTTTCTTTTGATTTCCATTTGCATGGAATATCTTTTTCCATCCCCTCACTTTCAGTCTGTATGTGTCTCTAGGTCTGAAGTGGGTCTCTTGTAGACAACATATATATGGGTCTTGTTTTTGTATCCATTCAGCCAGTCTGTGTCTTTTGGTGGGAGCATTTAATCCATTTACATTTAAGGTAATTACCGATATGTATGTTCCTATTCCCATTTTCTTAAATGTTTTGGGTTTGTATTGTAGGTGTTTTCCTTCTCTTGTGTTTCTTGCCTAGAGAAGTTCCTTTAGCATTTGTTGTAAAGCTGGTTTGGTGGTGCTGAACTCTCTCAGCTTTTGCTTGTCTGTAAAGGTTTTAATTTCTCCATCAAATCTGAATGAGATCCTTGCTGGGTAGAGTAATCTTGGTTGTAGGTTTTTCTCCTTCATCACTTTAAGTATATCCTGCCACTCCCTTCTGGCTTGCAGCGTTTCTGCTGAAAGATCAGCTGTTAACCTTATGGAGATGCCCTTGTGTGTTATTTGTTGTTTTTCCCTTGCTGCTTTTAATATGTTTTCTTTATATTTAATTTTTGATAGTTTGATTAATATGTGTCTTGGTGTGTTTCTCCTTGGATTTATCCTGTATGGGACTCTCTGTGCTTCCAGGACTTGATAAACTATTTCCTTTCCCATATTAGGGAAGTTTTCAACTACGATCTCTTCAAATATTTTCTCAGTCCCTTTCTTTTTCTCTTCTTCTTCTGGGACCCCTATAATTCGAATGTTGGTGCGTTTAATGTTGTCCCAGAGGTCTCTGAGACTGTCCTCAGTTCTTTTCATTCTTTTTTCTTTATTCTGCTCTGCAGTAGTTATTTCCACCATTTTATCTTCCAGGTCACTTATCCGTTCTTCTGCCTCAGTTATTCTGCTATTGATCCCATCTAGAGTATTTTTAATTTCATTTATTGTGTTTTTCATCGTTGCTTGGTTCCTCTTTAGTTCTTCTACGTCCTTGTGAAATGCTTCTTGCATTTTGTCTATTCTATTTCCAAGATTTTGGATCATCCTTACTATCATTATTCTGAATTCTTTTTCAGGTAGACTACCTATTTCCTCTTCATTTGTTAGGTCTGGTGTGTTTTGACCCTGCTCCTTCATCTGCTGTGTGTTTTTCTGTCTTCTCATTTTCCTTATCTTACTGTGTTTGGGGTCTCCTTTTCACAGGCTGCAGGTTCGTGGTTCCCGTTGTTTTTGGTATCTGTCCCCAGTGGCTAAGGTTGGTTCAGTGGGTTGTGTAGGTTTCCTGGTGGAGGGAACTAGTGCCTGTGTTCTGGTGGATGAGGCTGGATGTTGTCTTTCTGGTGGGCTCGTCCACGTCTGGAGGTGTGTTTTGGGGTGTCTGTGGCCTTATTATGATTTTAGGCAGTCTCTCTGTTAATGGATGGGGCTGTGTTCCTGTCTTGCTAGTTGTTTGGCATAGGGTGTCCCACACTGTAGCTTGCTGGTCGTTGAGTGAAGCTGGGTCTTGATGTTGAGAAGGAGATCTCTGAGAGATTTTTGCCGTTTGGTATTACATGGAGCTGGGAGGTCTCTTGTGGACCAGTGTCCTGAAGTTGGCTCTCCCACCTCAGAGGCACAGCCCTGATGCCTGGCTGGAGCACCAAGAGCCTTTCATCCACACGGCTCAGAATAAAAGGGAGAAAAAATGTAAAGAAAGAAAGAAAAAGGATAAAATAAAATAAAATAAAGCAATTATAATTAAAAAATAAGAAAAAAATTATTAAGAATAAATTTATTAAGAAAAAAATTTTTTTTAATTTTTAAAAATAGATTTATTAATTTTTTATACTAAAAATAAGAAAAAATTTATTAAGAAAAAATTTATTAAGAAAAACAATTTTTTAATTTTTTTAAAATAACAAATATGAAAAAACTTATTAAAAAATTTTTTATTTTAATTTTTTAAAAATAGAAAATAAGGAAAAAATTATTAAGAAAACATTTATTAGGGAAAAAAAAAATTTTTAAGTAAAAAAAAAAAAAAAAACAAAAAAACGGACGGACCTAACCCTAGGACTAACGGTGAGAGCAAAGCTATACAGACAAAATCTCACCCAGAAGCATACACATATACACTCACAAAAAAAGGAAAAGGGGAAAAGTTAATATATCCTGCTCCCAAAGTCCACCTCCTAAATTTGGGATAATTCGTTGTCTATTCAGGTATTCAACAGATGCAGGCACATCAAGTTGTTTGTGGAGCTTTAATCCGCTGCTTCTGAGGCTGCTGGGAGAGATTTCCCTTTCTCTTCTTTGTTCATACAGCTCCCGGGGTTCAGCTTTGGATTTGGACCCGCCTCTGCATGTAGGTCGCCTGAGGGCGTCTGTTCCCCGCCCAGACAGGACGGGGTTAAAGGAGCAGCTGATTCGGGGGCTCTGGCTCAGTCAGGCCGGGGGGAGGGAGCGGTACGGAGGAGGCGGGGCGAGCCTGCGGCGGCAGAAGCCGGCGTGACGTTGCAGCAGCCTGAGGCGCGCCGTGCGTTCTCCCGGGGAAGTTGTCCCTGGATCACAGAACCCTGGCAGTGGCGGGCTGCACAGGCTCCCGGGAGGGGCGGTGTGGAGAGTGACCTGTGCTCGCCCACAGGCTTTTTGGTGGCGGCAGCAGCAGCCTCAGCGTCTCATGCCCGTCTCTGGGGTCCGCGCTGATAGCCGCGGCTCGCACCCGCCTCTGGGGTCCCCGCTGATAGCCGCGGCTCGCGCCCGTCTCTGGAGCTCGTTTAGGCGGCGCTCTGAATCCCCTCTCCTTGCGCGCCGCGAAACAAAGAGGCAAGAAAAAGTCTCTTGCCTCTTCGGCAGCCGCAGTCCTTTTCCCGGACTCCCTCTCGCTAGCACCGAAGCCCGAGCCTCAGCTCCCAGCCCCCGCCCGCCCCAGCGGCTGAGCAGACAAGCCTCTCGGGCTGGTGAGTGCTGGTCGGCACCGCTCCTCTGTGCGGGAATCTCCGCTTTGCCCTCCGCACCCCTGTGGCTGCGCTCTCCTCCGTGGCTCTGAAGCTTCCCCCCTCTGCTACCCGCAGTCTCTGCCCACGAAGGGGCTTCCTAGTGTGTGGAAACCTTTCCTCCTTCACAGCTCCCTCCCACTGGTGCAGGTCTCGTCCCTATTCTTTTGTCTCTGTTATTTCTTTTTTCTTTTGCCCTACCCAAGTACGTGGGGATTTTCTTGCCTTTTGGGAGGTCTGACGTCTTCTGCCAGCGTTCAGTGGGTGTTCTGTAGGAGCAGTTCCACGTGTAGATGTATTTCTCATGTATCTGTGGGGAGGAAGGTGATCTCCGCGTCTTACTCTTCCGCCATCTTGCCCCTCCTCCGACAGCTTGTCTCTTTCATTTGCAGGCTCTCAGATCAAGAGATTTTGAACCCCAGGAACTTGCTCAGGGGCCACATCTGGACCTGGACTTGACTTAGGTGATAAGAGTTTGGGTTTTGAGTTGAATGAGATGAGACTTTTCAAGGGGTGACTGTACCTTACAGGTGTCAGGATAGAATCACTGGGGCCAGTGGGAGGACTCTGGTGGATGGCCTACAAGGCGGTTCCCACGATCCTGACTTCTTCTGTTCATGGTTTCCTGTAATCCCCTCTCCTTGAGGGGATTACAGGAAACCATGAATACAATACAGTAAGTCCAGTACATACAAACCTTCAAGTTGCGAACTTTCAAAGATGCGAACGGGCGTTCCATCAACGTCAGGCGTGAGTGAAATTGCAGCTTGCCCTCCATCTCCTATTGCTGATAATCCTTCAGCTCTACCATCTCCCACCTCCTCTCCCTCCTCCAGTCAGTAACTCTTCTTGCCTTTTCACTCAATGCCAGCCCCTGTGTGCCAGCTGTTGTACTGTATTACTGTACTTTTCAAGGTACTGTGCTGTAAGATTAAAAGTGTTTATTTTTTGTGTTTGTTTTTTTATGTACATATTATTTGTGTGAAAAGTGTTATAAACCTATTACAGTACAGTACTATATAACACTGTTAGTGTGTACTTAGGCTAACTGTGTTAGTTGGGTACCTAGGCTAACTTTGTTGGACTTAGGAACAAATTGGACTTATGAATGCACTCTCAGAATGGAACTCGTTCATATGTAGGGGACTTACTGTATAGCAAAAGTGGTCAGATGTCACCTCCATGATTAGTTCTCAAAGGCCGGTTTCCAGCTCACTCAGCCTCTCTTGCTGCCTCACTCTGTGGGTGGACGGCTGCCATGTGTGAGCTGCCCTGTGGAGGCCCACACAACAAGGACAGAGGCCTTTAACCCATGGTCAGCAAGGAGCTGGGGTTCTCCATCCAATATCCCGAGAGGAATTGCATCTTGATGATCCCATAAATGAACTTGAGTGAATCTCCCCCATTTGAGCCTTCAGACAAGACCTCAGCCCAGGCAAACCTTGTTTGCAGTCTCGTTGGATGCCTTGAACCAGAAAACCCAGCTAAGCTGCACCTGCATTCTTGACCTCCAGAAACTGTTAGAGAACAAATGTTTCCCGTTTGAAGCTGCTAAGTTTTGGGATAAGGTGTGTGCAGCAATAGATAACCAATAAGTCCTATAAAATGATATTTCTTGCACACTTGAGTTTGTGGCCTGAAATTCAAACATATTATAGTATGCATAATTTCACTGCTAACCATATATGTTTACCCCTAAAACGCTTGCAGTAAAAGGAAGACTTATGATTTGCTTTCATAGATTCCGTGGTGTCTTTCCCATAGCTACTATTTATTTAAAAACTCAGGGATCCCACTGCTTATTTGAAACTTGCTAGCTCACCCACTTTTTTTTGTTCTGATTAAAACATCTCCTATTTTATTCATTTAAAAATACTTCCTATTTAAAAATTTCAGACTTACAAGAAGTTGCAAAAATAGTACAGGTTTTGTACCCTCTCCCAGTTTCCCCTGTGATAATATCATACATAACTGTAATTCATCATAAACATCATCTGCTCTATTTTTTGAATAGAAGAATAAGTCTATCTGGCAGGTTTATAAGTAGGAGTTCACCCTCCATGGAAAGTCTCTCTGTCACTGGAGCCTTCCCCCAAATGTGGCTTCATTTTTCTCTTGTTTAACAGAAATTATTCCAAAGATTGATGGGAACCAATACCTCTGTGCAGGCCTTACACTAGGCTGAATCCCACAAAATTGCCCACATTGGACCACTTTTTACCTAAACCGTGGAACTTCACAGGGTACAAGCTGATAGGAAGATGATTCTACTACCCAGGCCTCGGGTCATCACTGGTCAGTGGTGCTAGATATGCCCATCCTCAGCCTCCAACCTGCTCTCGGGTCTCCCCCACCCCCATGACCCTCACAACCAGGATGCTTCTTGGAGGAAACCGGGCATGGATGGTGTTTCCAGCAGGTTCTCCATCTTGGGGTCTCTGGTTTATGCGCCCAGTGAAAGGAGCACTTCCTGGCACTGTGTCCTTCCAGGCTGAAGGGAGAACGACTTTGCTGCTCCAGGTCAGTGTTTATGCTGAGGCTCTAGAGCAGAGTTCCCGGGTTCTTCACAATTTTACTGACTTTCAGTCCTCTGTCAGCCTTGGCTTTCCAGCCGTAGATCCAGGCTCAGTGTGTCTCTTATTCGGCATCCTGATTGCTTTGGGTGCTTTTGTACAGGGAGCAGAGTTGTGTGAAGATTTTACATAGTTAAATGAGAGTGACAGAGACAGAGACAGCAGAGAGAGCTGGGGAGGGGGTGAGGGACAGAGAGACAGAGACCGGAGAGACAGGAGAGAGAGCTGGGGAGGGGGTGAGAGACAAGAGAGAGACAGGAGAGAGCTGGGGAGGGGGTGAGAGACAGAGACAGAGAGACAGAGACAGAGGGAGACACAGAGGGAGACTCCTACGTGTCCACCTTACAAGGAAAAGCCTGTTCCCAGATGCCCAGCAAATGGGTCTCCTTGCCCTCTTCCTCTCCAGTCTTGGTTCCTATCTGTTTATTTACCAGACCGTGCAAACTTCGGTGTTTTAATGGACTTTTCTCTTGTTTCGCTATATAACAACTCTTTCCTGTAAACTTAGGGTTAGACCTGGGGCTAACTTAGGGTTAGACTCTGGGGCTCATGCACATGGAGGGAAATGACCTAGGAGTGAGTCTTTGCACCGGATTGCAAGTTCTGAAATTGCACAACCGAATTTCACCACCACATTTTGTGCGGCAAAATGTTGCCCTTTGTTTGGGGAAGATCTGCATCTTAATGAACTAAAAATTTGCCTTTTTAAAGATAAAGTTTTAAAGTGGCAACTTGCATCTCAGTGGGGCTTTGGAATGAGTCTTGGGCTTTAACCCCGACTCAGTCCCAATGATGACTTTGGATGTGACCTAACTGCTCTGAACCAAGTCTCCTTATCTGTAAAATGGGTCTGATTGTACCTACTGTGTGTGCCTCACTCGCAGCACTGTGATAAAAACAACTGAAATGACATATTTAAAAGTACATAGCACCAGTTACATGTGAAACATTAGAAAAACTTCTATAACTGAATTTCACTTATTAATATAAATTATAATGTAGTATATGAAATAGTATATTGTTGTTTAAACTTGATGAAGTAATATTTGTAATGGGCTGGTGAAAGGGAACGATTGTAAAGGTTTATAAAGTATTTTGCTGTGGTGAAATGAAACGCTTTGCCATCAAGACAGATGATGGAGTAGAAGTATATTCACTGATGTGGGGAGGGTCTCAGGATGGGCAGGGGTGGAGTGAGGGGGTCCTCAGGCTTCCTGGTTCCACCCAGAGGGACATCACAGGGCAGGAGCAGGAAGAAATGCTCTCTGTCCTCAGAGAGCAGGATGGAAAAGTGAAGACCATCTCATGCTTTTTATTTTATCTTGCTTTATCTTATCTTATTTTATCTTTATTCTATTCTATTCTGTTCTATTCTTGCTATACAGAGAGTGCTTCTTGTGAAGTTAAGGACCCAAGCTCGCAGGGCCATGCTTTCCTAGGGCAGCTTTCCAAGTCCATCTTTTCTTCAAAGAAGAAAGGCGTTCCCATGGTGAATGGCCAAGAGTCCACTTGCCCAAAGTCTCCTGAGACTGGAAAAGGAGGAATTAGAAATATCAGTGGGGAAGAAATATTACTCAAAAATTTTGCAGAGATACTTGGTGAGTTATTTGGAAACATCCATCTAAATACCCTATGACATTTAACAGCATCAAAGGACCATGCTGCAGTTCACGTGCCACGTCACATCTGGTCTCACATCCCATGTTCTCTTTCCTTCCAGATCCTTGCATTGTCTAGACCAGCTGTCCCAAAGAACTTTCTGTGATGCTGGAAATGTTCTGTGTCCACACTGTCCCAGACAAAATCCATTGGCCACATGTGCTACTGAGCACTTGAAATGTGGCCAGTGTAACTAAGGACCTGAATGTTTCATTTCATTTCACTTTAATTAATTTAAAGTTAAAGCCACATGTGGATGGTGGCTACTGTTTGAGACAGCACAGGTCTACATGCCGCCGGAAAAACTGTTTATTATCCTGTGTCTCCTGAGCAGAGCATTTCCTAAATGGTCTCTACTTATTTAATGGCTTTGCCACATTAATGTTCTGAGTTTTTGCTGGGGATTGCACTGTGAGGTTGATTCCACACTTCCTCTTAAATGAAACACCTACAGCGTTGTTTTGTTTTGTTTTGTTTTTTTTGGCACATATTTGACCCTTTATTTTATTTTTTATTTTTTTTTTAACATTATTGCGGTATAATTGCTTTACAACGGTGTGTTAGTTTCTGCTTTATAACAAAGTGAATCAGTTATACATACACATATGTTCCCATATCTCTTCCCTCTTGCATCTCCTCCCTCCCACCCTCCCTATCCCACCCCTCTAGGTGGTCACAAACCACCGAGCTGATCTCCCTGTGCTATGCGGCTGCTTCCCACTAGCTATCTATTTTACGTTTGGTAGTGTATATATATCCATGCCACTCTCTCACTTTGTCACATCAAAAAATCTAGAAACAATAAATGCTGGAGAGGGTGTGGAGAAAAGGGAACCCTCTTGCACTGTTGGTGGGAATGTAAATTGATACAGCCACTATGGAGAACAGTATGGAGGTTCCTTAAAAAACTAAAAATAGAACTACCATACGACCCAGCAATCCCACTACTGGGCATATACCCTGAGAAAACCATAATTCAAAAAGAGTCATGTACCAAAATGTTCACTGCAGCTCTATTTACAATAGCCAAGACATGGAAGCAACCTAAGTGTCCATCAACAGATGAATGGATAAAGAAGATGTGGCACATATATACAATGGAATATTACTCAGCCATAAAAAGAAACGAAATTGAGTTATTTGTACTGAGGTGGATGGACCTAGAGTCTGTCCTACAGGGTTGTAAACTTGGAAATTGTTGACAAGAGCCCTTGCCTATCCTGAGAGGTGTGAATCAAGAACAAGTCTGTCATTTAGCTGAAAGGATCTTGTGAAGTCTCACGCTTAGGTGCCCAGAGCCACGACTGAAGTGATGCTTGCTCTTGCCTGAATCCAAATAGCAGTGCCCCCTTCCTCCTGGAATCTGTTGTGTATATCACCATGCTGCCGCTGCTGTTATTTTGGTGGTGTGGCTGTCCCCTGAAGCCTAGGGCTGCTGGGCCCCTCTCAGGAGCTCTCCTGAGAGCCCAGCGCCTTCGGTGGGGCGGGTTCATCAGGGCTGCAATGGGTAGGCCAGGTTGATGCTGCTCTACCTTTGCTGACGAGCACAGATCCCCACAGAGATGCTGTGGGGCTTGGGCTCTGCCTCCTGTACAAAGGTACCAAACGCAATCGGAGGCTGGACAAGATGCACAAGTGGACAAACAACTTCCCAGAACCTGGGCGGAATCCACAGCAACAGCATAAATAGTAAGTTAAACACAAGTAGTCTCTCCTAGAGAACTAAGTGATCCTTGGTGGATCTGTGCGCCTGGGCCCCGGTGTGATCCTCGAAAGGCACACCATCCTTTGCTTTTCCCCACGTTTTGGATCATTTTCCTGAATAGTCATTGTCACTGTCTTACACACGAGGGAGTACACTTAGCGAGATCAGGTCGCCTCACTGCCGTGATCACACCAGCGACTCAGCCAGTGAATCCAAGCCCATTTCAAGGTGAGTCTGAATTTAGAGCCAACATCTTGGCTAAATATCTTCCTTCAATTCTTCAGTTTTCAGACTTCTCACAATAGCGATTTATTATTTATTGTTGCCTGTGCCATTAACAGAGTGAGGCAGTATGAATTAAATAAGTTGAAGGGCTATCATTTCCCTTTTACCTTTAGAATGACTACTAAATACAAGGAATGCGACCCTGTTTCCAGAAAATCCTACATATGGGGTTAAATATTTGTGATTTTGACAATTTGCAAGGGTCCCAGATGCCAGGATGGGCGGTGATGTTATCTGCACTGGATCCTAACGGATGCGTTGTATACGGAGGCCTGTCTCCCGGCCCCAAGGTGAGCCTGGGGTGAAGGACACCACGGGCTTGTCAGTCTTCCCTCCTCATGCCTCACACATGTTGGGAGGACCCTTGTGAAGCTGGGGACCCACGAGTCTCCTGAGGCAAAGTTGCTTGTGAATGTCAAGGGTCCGATCTGCTCTAGGACACGGCTGCCCGCCAGGCATCAGAGGTCACTGGTTTGCTCTGACGTTCACACTTTCCCAAATAGACCATCCTAGCATAGACCAAGAATCCGTGAACGTCAGGGAGGCTCCCGGTTTCCAGGGCTCTGGGGAGCCCCGATAGTCTCCAAGGACCAGAATGCAGTCAGTCCCCAGGCAATCCGGCACAACCCTCGGCGATCAGTCTCCCGCTGTGGCAGGTTTTCTCCCACCCCCGGGTTCCCGTGCATTGTTGCAGCCTCCTGTCTGGCCTCAGCCCTTCTTCACAGACATCGATTCAATAAACAAACATTGATTCAATAAACAAACAATAGGGACAATTGCTGGTGACAGTGGGGTTACAAGGATGAACGGGACGTGAGGCCTGACCTAAAGGAGCCCTCCGTCTGGAGGCCAACAGACCTCACGTATGAGGGCTAGAGCTCCAGGGCCAGGATCTCCCGAGCACTTTCTCCCATCCCTCCTCACATGGTGGGATTGCCCTTTCTTAAGCACGTGGGCGCCTCCATAAAGACCCTGGACCCAACTCCAACGTGTGTGGGGCAGGGGAATTCCCACAGCACCAGGCACTTCTCGGACACCAGCTGGGGGATCCTACAGTTTAACTCAGTTCTGACACTGTCTACCTGGAGGCAGGATCAGATACCACAGGTGAAGGGCTCAGTCCCACAAGACCACCCTCCACTTCAGGGGCCAGTCCCAAACCCAGACTATTACCTGCGCTTCTAACCAACTGGCTATATAAATCAGAGGTTCCCACAACCCCTCCTTGGGTTCGATTCATTGGTTAGAAGAGCTCACAAAACTCACAGAGACATTTTACTGACTGAGTTACTGACTTATTATAAAAGGATATAAGGGATACAGATGGACATCCAGATGGAGGAGATGCATAGGACAAGGTTGGGGAAAGGTTGTGAGGCTCCCATGCTTTTTCTGGTGCTGCCATCCCCTCAACCTCCACGTGGTCACCAACTCAGAAGCTCTCTGAACCCCGTTTTCTTGGGATTTTATGGAGGCTTCATGGCACAGGCAGGATGGAGTCAATCATTGGCTATTGTGATAGATTCAACCTCCAGCCCCTCTTTCCTCCTGGGAAATCGGGGGGAAAAGGGGTGGGACTGAAAGTTCCAACTGTCTAATCACATGGTTGGTTCTCCTGGCAACCAGCCCCATCCTTAGGTGGGACCCCAAAAGTCACCTTCCCTGAAGGGTTTTCTGGAGCTGATCCCATTGCTTTTATCACTCAGGACAGCCCAAGGGTTTCGGGATCTGTGAGCCAGGGATGGTGCGTGAAGACCAATCATATATGAGAAACGTGCATGGTCCTTCAGGTGAATGAGCAAAAGTATATATGTGTTTCTTATGAATCACAATATCACAGTACCCGCACCAGCCTTACTAGCCAACCCTTATGTACCGTTGCCTTCCCACAGACTGCCAGCCCCGGACATTGAGTCCCTTTCCTCGGTCTTGGCCCTTCTCATTAAATTGATCTTTCTTTGTCTGGATGGTTCAACAGCCCCCAAGCCTCACTGTTTCTTGGGAGGGGGGGAGTTCTCTCCTTTCTATGAAGTCCCTTGTGCCACGTAAAACTTTTAACACCAAATAAAATTGTGTGCCTTTTCTCCTGTTGACCTATTAGCTTATTTCAGACTCAGCCACTGAACTTACGTGGGTAGAGGCCAATTTTTCCTTCCCTACAGACATCAGGCATCTTGGTTCCAGGGACCCGGAGGCCCCGGGTGAAGGGCCAGTGGAAAGAAGAATCACTCCTGAGCAGGTGAGCGCCTGAGACCCCTTGCTCAGGCCAGGGGGAAGCTCGACAGAGGTCGAGGTGGGATCCCAGGTAGGGGTCGGATAGGAGCACCCATCAAGTTAGAAGAGTTCTGGGCTAGAGTGAGGACCCCCCTCTGGGTGGGGGAGGTTTCTGCACTTGGTGTTGACAGAGTTTATGCCAGAAGTGATTTCAGGGGGCATAACAGCTGAATAGCAGATTTTAAGGGTATTGAACATCAAACTATAAGCTAATGATACTTAGAGAACACATTTCCAGCCTTAACATGCTAAGTGACCAGTTCAGTTTTCACTGCCTCAGGGCTCCGTTTGTCCTTGTCGCAGTGGCGAGCTGGGCTCAGGGGGCAGAAACGCTCTCCCCTGGCAGGTGCTGTGAGACCTGGTCCTGCAAGCAGGGGGTTGGCGGCTGCACTCTCTGCCTTCACCACTAGGGGGCGCGCGTCTCCCGCTTTCCCTGGGGCTCTGGGTGGGCTCTGGAGTTGGCTGTATCCAGCCCTTCGCCTTTTTTTTTTTGTTTGTTTTAAATTTCATTTGTGAGCTCCTTTTTGTTTTATTTTATTTTTAAATTTTTATTGGAGTATAGTTGATTTACAATGTTGTGTTAGTTTCAGGTGTACAGCATAGTACTTCAGTTATAGGTATACAATGTATCTATTCTTTTTCAGATTGTTTTCCCATATAAGTTGTTACAGAGTATTGAGCAGAGCTCCCTGCGCTCTACAGCAGGTCCTTATTAGGTATCTATTTTATACATAACAGTGTGTGTATGTGTCAACCCCAATCTCCTAATTTATCACTTCCCCCCACCTCCTACGTTTCCCTTTTGGTAACCATCAATTTGATTTTGAGATCTGTGAGTCCATTTCTGTTTTGTAAATAAGTTCATTGGTATCATTTTTTAAATTAGATTCCACATATAAGTGATATCATATGGTATTTGTCTTTCCATTTGAAGTTTGATACTATTTTAAGGAATTCCAACTCAGATGTTAGAGAATGTTCAGCTAGTTTGCCACAAAACTCAAATATTGAGTTTCTTCACTTTTGTATTTAAATTAAAAACAAACTATGCTTACTGAATTGGCTTTTAAAAATGCTCTGGCCTATAGTGTTACTGGGAGATTTCCAGCTGGATTGCTTTACTGATGCTGGCTTCTGTGTACACAGAAAGGGCCTCGAGTCCCTTCCAAGGGACCTGTTCTTTCCTGGGCCAAGCAGACGTGTGAACCGGTGGAGATGGGGGAAGGCGGGCAGTCGGTTCCTTCCACCCTTCTAGCCTCTGTGCTTTCCCAGCTCTGTCGCCTGCCAGAGTGTCCCCAGGTCCTCAGCCCAGACCCTGAACACACACACACACACACACACACACGGAATGGCTCCCTGGGAGGGCAGTGCACACGTCCTCTCTTGACACCTAGCGTCTCCCCGAACCCCTCCCTCTGCTCTCAGGACGAGTATTTTCAATCTTGATTGTTACAGAGGAGGCAGGTTAGAGTGGGTTGCTAACCAAGGCGTCCCCCCAGCCCCCCAGCACACACAGAGGCCTTGACTTCGTCCATTTGCAGCAGGGCCACAGAGAGGCCTGGGCCTTCGGGAGGCTGCTGCTGGCTGACGTGGTCGTGGTCCACCCTGGGAGGCCCCCAGTTCTCGGGTGAAACCTTCCAGAGCTCCCAGAGCTGCATCCCGTCCCACCCTGGAGTCCAGTGGAGATGAGCACGCACCATCAGAGGAAGAGCTGGATGGTTCGAGCTGGCGTTTGTCTTCCAACAGAGATGCAAGGACTTTAGCCAAAGTCCAGGGATGGGGGAGCCAGGCCCGGGGAGGACACTGCCATGCAAATCCCTCCTGGAGGCCTGGGTGGCACAGTGTGTGGATGTGTGGAAATCGCTTTCACGAGGAACGTTTCTCTAACTGCAAAGGAAATGAGACAAGCAGTTTATTGAGGAGAAGCAGAAGCAAGAGGAAAGTGATTTGCCTTTTTTCCCCTTTTTCTCCTGAGAGGAGAATTGTCCTGCGAGAAGCTACCAGCAGGGCGTCAGAGTCCTTCCCTATTTGCTGGAAATCCCACCCTCCTGCGGCTGCCAGGAGGGGACCGGAGGTCACCGGAGGACCCGCCGCGGCACAGACCCAGGGGAAGCAGGGCGAAAGCCTGGGAGATACCGTGGGGCCTCGGGGAAGAGCAGCCCTACCCCAGAGACACCTTGAAGGGCCTGGGAGCCTGCTTTATTAAAGGCACATGGTCTCGGGCAAATGCGGTGTCCCTGCTGGCAGAGTGGAAGGCCTGGTTCCCCAAGGGGAAGTGAAAGTTGCTGCATAATTTGAATATTGACAGCAGCCTTCAGGATTCGGTACCCCAGGGCAGGCTTCCTCAGGAACAAGCTGGGAGCCCATGGTTTTTTGGGGGGAGGGAGTTAAGGTGTCCCCCTCCAGGCGCTGGACGCTGAGGGGCTGCTCGGCACCCTGGGACAGAGCTGCCCCTGTGATGGAAAGCTTTCCTATCTGCTCTGTCCGGCATGGCAGCCACAGGCCCCACGTGGCTTATGGAGCACTTAGAATGAGGCTATTGCAACGGACAGGCTGAATATCCTAATTTATATAGTTCTGATGATTTTAAGTTTAAATTGCCGGGGGTGGCTGGTGGCTAACGTGTGGAACAGCATCGTTCTGCGTAGAACCTCTCTTTGGGGAAGGATATCAATATTCTGTTCTGGCATTTCCATGCTGCAGGTGTGGAAGAGGTTGCCCTGTTTCTCGAAGCAAACAGGCGAGAAGCAGAATAGTTCTTTGTTTCTGCGCGCCTTTGTTTCCGTGCGCCTTTTCGGCTGCTCTGTGTTTAATCTCTCGGTACAGCCTGCATGGGGCTGGGCGTGCACCCAGAGTGTGTGGCAGTGACCAAGTAATCCTCAGGGTAAGACACTGTTACCTGTGTTCCTTTCTGGTGGTTTAACATGATCCTGTTGTACACGAGTTCCAGCCCAGGTCACCAGGAGTCTGAGCTGCCCCACGGCCTCGTAGTGGGGTGATAGCTCCCCCCAGCTGGGGGACCCCAGACCAGGTGGGGACCCTCTAAGCCTCTTTCACATTGTCTCTAGGGCACGGGGATAGCAACACCTTTGTTTCAGGATTGCTATCCGCAGTGCCCTGCAGTATTATTCTTTTTCCTATGTGTCTGACCCAGAGAAATAGTCATTCAGGGACTGTGTATTTGGGCATAAGGGGCGTCAGGAAGTGTGGTTCAGGGGTGACTCTCTGTCACCTTGAAGAAGTCTCTCTGCTCCCCTGGCCTTAGTTTCACTACCTGAAGCTGCTGCTCACCCCCACCCTCGCCCTTCCTCCAAAGTCCCTTGACAGCTGGGCAGTTCCAGGACCAGGACGGGGGCTCGTTTCCTGCTTCTTTCCCCAAGCCTCTGCTTAGCATTGAGAAGGCCCTTCTCAGGCTCAGTGTGGATGCCCCACTTCCTGCTGGACCCCCCAGTGGGCTGGCCCCTCAGCACCACGGAGGCTGCAGACCCCAAAAGCCCTTCCGGGTCCCTCTGGCCAAACTCAATGGCATGGCCGTCCCCAAACACATGGCCATGTTCTGGCCTCTGGAGCTGTGCTCACCTGTCCCTCTGCCCCAAGTTCCTTCACACCTTTCTTCACCCAAACACCTTCTGTCTTTCCGATCAGCCCCGGCCTTCCTGGTTTTCTGTCTGCTGGATCTGTCTGTTTCCGATGGAGGGTGTTCACGTCTCCAACCGTGAGTGGATTTGTCTATTTCTCCTTGTGGTTCTATGGCATATTTGGATGCTCTGTTTTTAGGTGCGTACATGTTAAGAATTGTTATGTCCTCCCAGAGAACTGACCCCTTTATCATGACACAAGGCCCCTCTTTACCCCTGGTAATTTCCCTGGCTCTGAAGTCCACTGTGTCTGAACATAATATAGGCTGCTCCGGCTTTCTTCCGACCGGTGTTAGCAGGGTGTATCCTTCTTCATCCCTTTACTTCAATCTATGTGTCTTATATTTAAAGTGAATTTCTCATGGACGACGTGTAGTTGGGTCTTGTCTGTGGATCCACACTGACAGTCGCTGTGTTTTCATTGGTGCATTTAGATCAATGACATTTAAAATGAGGATTGATACAGTTGGATTAGTATCCACCAGATTTGTTACTGTGCTCTGTTTGTTACCCTTGTTCCTCTTCTTTTTTAAAACTTTAACTGTCTTCCACTCCTTCTGCCGTCTCTGGTTTTTATTGAGTGTTTCTCTTTCTTCTCTTTCTGCCTCTGTCTCTCCTGACTCAGCTGAGACGCACGTGGTCAGTGGAAACTGGCTGCCCTGCCTCCAGTCCTTCCTGCTCCCTGACAGCAGCATCCCCCCAGGGCTGCTCAGCCTGCCCCCTGGACGAGACCCCCCTGCCAGGGCCTGAACACCAGCACCCACGAGAGAGGACCCTCCTGGAGACCCCAGGAGCTTGGGCCCTGTGTCCCATTGCCTCCTGCCTTTCTCTGGGGAGATGACGCTGGCCCTGAAGCAAGTGGAAAGATGGGAGGGGGCTTCAGAAGGAAGAGCCGTGGCCTGGGGTCCAGGCCATCATCTTGGGTGAGATAAGACTTCACAGACTTCCAGGAGCAGGGGAGGAGAGTCCATCCTACATGCCACGCGCCATTCCTGGGGCCACAGGGGCATGACCCCAGCTTGGATTGGAGGTTTGGGGGTGATGAGGTAAGACCCCTGACTCATAGTCCGACGGGGGAGGTTGGCACTTAACACAGCACCGTGAGGGCCCTGACACAGATTTAAACATGCTGCTCCAGGAGCCCAGAGAACTGGCCTTGAGAAAACTCCAAAAATTAGCCAGGGACAAGGGTTCAGCCTTGTCACACGCCTCGTTCAGCAGCCAGCAAGGCTTGGGGGGGCATCCCAGGGCCAGCGGGCCTGTGGTGAGAGGGAGCCTGGGTACCAGGCTGCCTTGAAGGTTGGAAGGAGCCTGGAGAGATGCCGGGGGTCAGGTCTTGATCAGGTTGGATGCCATTCTGGAGGGGGTGGACTTGAACCCCAGACCTGTCTCGCTGACCCCCAGGCCCTCGGTGATGGCAGCAGGCCGCTGAGCCTGTTTTATTTCTGCAGCAGTGGATACACACGTACGATTGCTTTCCTCTAAGATGGTACAAAGGCAACTTAGAAAAGGAATTGTGATGCCTTAAGGGGTGGGGTCCGGGTGTGGGCAGGGGGAGCCACGGCGGGTTTTGTGGAGGGCAATGCCCAGAAGGGAGGAGGGCCCTGAAAGGGGAATCGAACTGAGGGCCTGAAACCGCACGCCCGCCTTGCTGTGGGGCCTCGCCTGCCCTTGCCCACAGGAAGCGGGAGGGATGATGCAGCCGCAGGTGTGGGGATAGGGTGAGGTGTCCGGGAGGAGCTGCTGCCAGGAGCCTGGGGCCCTGCCACGGGGTCCCTCTGAGAGGGAGCGAGGTTCTGGGTGGGCAGGGGGCACTGCTGGGTTGCCCGCAGGGGCCGTGGGCCAGCCAGGGAGGGGACCCTGGGAGAGTAAGTGGGGGAGAGGGAGGAGGGCTGACTCACGCAGGGAGACAGAAGACATCTTTGGACAATTCACACACTCAATGTCGTATCTAGTTGGCTTGACAAAACATGGGAAAGAAGAAGTGAAATTTGTTAACTGTACCGAGATCCAGGCAGTTCACTTCAGGGGACAGCTTTGGTACCAAATTATCCTTATGCAAATGTCCTCCTCAGGCGGCTGGGTCCCAGTTGTGCACAGGGGACCACGGTGGCCGCATCTGCTTCCGGTCCTGCGATCCCCCGGGCAGCCACAGCCCATCTGCTCTGCCGGGGCGCCACCCCGCTGCCAGGGAAGGGGGGGCACGGGCTGCTTGAGTTGGGGAGGGATGTGGGGCTGGCTCCCCAGGGGTGCCCAGGGCCCCAGAAAAGGGTGGCCACAGGAGACATCGCACAGGGATGGTGCCTTGTTCCTGTCCTTGGCTTTGCCAAAAAGCAGAAAAAGTGAGGGGACTTCACACTGAGGTTTTCGCCTTCCTCCTTAGGAAAGTTCAGCCCAGTACTTGGCATTTTTGAAGCATCAGGTCCCAGCTGAGGCCTGAGGCCCGTGCTGCAGGGAGTCCCCATTTCCCTTCTGCCAGCATCTTGGGTCCCAGCCGTCCTCCGCCCATCCTTGCCTCTTGAACCCACCTGCCCGACCTGCCACACGTCACTGCAAGAGTCCTGGACACGCAGCCTCCTCCTCATCTCAGCTGCTTTATTGCACCTGCTTTTTGGCCTCTTCTTTGTAGAGGAGACCCAGGTGCTGGACTCAGCGGGCTTTCCTTCTGTCTGGAACAATCACCCCCTTCCCTCTGCAGTTCCAAAGCATCTCCCACCCTCCCACCTGGCTCTCCCCTTGGGCACCTTCCTGTGTCCGTCCCGCTTTCCTCGCTGTTGTCCACATGACTCTCAAACTCTGACCTGTCTTCACAGCTGACCTACTCTTGTCATCCAATGGCTTCAATTAAACAAAACCGAGCTTCCTTCCCCAATCCCTCTGCCCAGCCCCCCTACGAACTGTTCATATAGGACCAGAGACTTGGGGTCAACGCCTCATGATTCCTTCATGTGCAATCTCTTTAATCATCTTCAGTAGATGATTATGCACACATGTTTATTGACCTCCGTCTCAGTCTATGAGCTGCTATAACAAAATGCCAAAGACTGAATGGTTTATAAACAAGAGCGATTTATTTCCCCCAGTTCTGGAAGCTGGACGTCTGAGATCAGGGTCAGGTGAGGACCCCCTCCCGGGTGGCAGACTTCTCACTGTGTCCTCACATTCGAAAGGGTGAGGGAGCTCCTTGAAGCCTCTTTATAAGGGCGCTAATCCCATCACAAGGGCATCACCCATATGACCTCATCACCCGCCAAAGGTCCACATTCAAATACCATCACCTTCGGGGGCATAGGATTTCTGCATCTGAATTCTGGGGGGACACAAACATTCAGACAATAGCAAGCACCTACTATGTGCCAGGTACTCTTCTTGACACTGAGGATACGACAGTAAATTACAAAAAACTGTCCCTGTTCCTGGAGATTGCATTCCAGTGGCAGAGATTCATGTCCTCCCCTCTCTGCTCTGTTCCAGCCCCGCTGCTGTACAGGTTACAGCCGTGTCTCTCCTGCCAGGACTGCTGCCTGGCCCTCCCATCGCTCTCCCTGGTTCCCACTACATCACTCTCTTCTCTGTCTCCAGTGGCTCGCCTGCGCCTGCTTCTCTACCTTTCCACACTTGTCTGGCTGCAGGAACTGAGCTTGCTTTCTGCTGCTTTCCTGGGGTCTGCTGCCTGCAGGATGTGGGCTCTGGTCCCCCTTCCCTTTCTTGCAGGGTAGGGGCTGAGCCTCTTCAGGGGGTGCCCGAGTTTAAATCCTGCCTGCATCCAGAAGAGCAAGTCGGCCTGAGGTTTGCAAGCCCGCTGTGGTCCATGCACTGAAGCCGTGTCCTCTAATCTAGGTTTTTATGGGTAGCACGGATAGGATTTTGACTTCCTACTCTCTGACTCTCTTGTCTATATCTGAGTTGTTTCAAACTTAAGAGGGGGAAGAGAGAGACATTATTAATTTTTAATAATTATTAATTTTTATTAATAATTATTAATTTTCTTCCTCTGTCAAAAAAGAGGGGGGTAGTTGAGCTGGAAGAGAGGGTTAAGGCTGTACCTGCTTTGAGGGGGAGAGGGCTGGGGGAAGTCAGCTTATCCGGACTTGGGGAGCTGGTCCCACACCTGGTGGGTGGGCTCCACGCAGACCTCCAGCTCCAGAACGGTCAGGAGTGGGTCTCTGGAAACTGCATTTTAAAGAACCAGCCAGGTGATTCTGAGCTGCCTTTGAGAACCAGGGTCATGGGGGATTTTTGGAAGCCCTGGGGCCTGGGGAAGGTGGCGTGGTTTAGGGAGTCCAGAGGCAGCCTTGAGCCAGGAACTGGGAATTTGGGTTAATGATGGGAGAGGCCAGTGGGAGGACGGCAGCCTGGCTGTGAGGCAGAATTGTTTTTCCAGGAGCCAAGGGAATCCATTTCCCCCTCGTTCCTGGGTTCTCTGGGGAAAGGCAGAGAAGATCAATGCTACATAGGCAGCACTCGGGCTCCACCCCTGCTCAACAGCTGTGCCAGGGTTGCTGCTCTGGGTTCTGGTGGCAGAGAAAGGCCAGTGGGGTTCAGAGCGATGCCCTGGGCTTTGGAGGAATATTGAACTCCTGTGTCAGTGGTCTGAGAACTTCTTCCGAATGTTCAACAGATTGCCCAGCTCCTAGATGTCTGTTTGGAGCTCTGCTCTGTGTTTGGAGTTGAGAGGTGGCCATATGAAAAAAACAAGACTTTTGGCAATGTCCAAGGGATCCTGTTCCTTGAGAATGCACGTGCTTTTAATGAGAATGCACAACCTCACCAAGGAGTCACAGAACCACCAAGACGTTTTATTCTGATAGCAAATAGGACCAATTAATTGGAAATGGGATCAGAAATCTTTGGCATCTGAACCCCGAATTCTGATGTTTAGCTCCCCAGATTTCACACTAATATTTAAAATATAGCACAGCACTCATCAGGGATAGAACTGAACTGCAGATGAGCAGCTGTTTCCAGGGGGTGGGGGGATGATAAACCGCGTGCAGGAAACCTCCAGGGCGGCCCCAGGGGGATCATCAGAGAGAGAGCTGTCCAGCACGCGCCGGGCTGTTCCAGGTGCGCTGGGAACAGTGTCAGGTGTGACAGCTGCGTCCATACCTCGCTTCCTCCACTCAGCTTCTTCCGGGCCCTCCGTGCCGGCCACCGGCTCTTCGAACCTTGCTGCATCCACCTGGAATCAGGTGCAGTCCTCCTGGGGCCAACCAGGCAGACCGATGCTGACTCCGCTCCCTCCCAGGTGTGGAGGTGAAATGCTCTGGTCCTCACCTTCACCCCAAGAAGGGGACACCCTCCAGGTCAGGCTCCCCAGAGTGGGGCCCACCGGGTTGGGTGCATGGAGTGGATTACCACTGACTCACTACAAGTTCGCAGGGGCCTGGAGGAAGGTTAATGGGAATGATGGTTTAGAGCATCAGAAAGACATGCTGAGAATAATCATTCTTAGGAGGACTCAAATAGAATAAAAGGTAGTGAAAACCAAGAAATGAAGTCTCGTCTTGCTAGTGGCTCTTGAAGTGGGTGTTTGAAAGCTCACCCTCACTCGTCACCACGTCCCGGGATCCAGGACGATGCCCCCCCCCAACCCCCCCATGCTCAGTCGACGGGCACCAGGGAGGCTGGAGAGAGGAGGGCAGGCAGCTGCTCTCCTCAGATTCCTTCCACACACACTCATTAAGCTTTGTAAGATGTACACAAACTCGCCCATGGTCCTCACGCTCACGGTCAAACTCCACACTTTTGAGTCACTTTTTCTCCTGAGGTTGAGCCTAGGTCATTTCTGAGTTAATGCAGGCATTCTTTATTTTTTGGACCTGTGATCACTGAGAAATGACAGGACATAGCTGTGAAACGGTGGGATGGATTTGGCAATGGGTGTGTCATCACGTCTCTCTAAGCCACACGCTCTTTCAGGACTCACGCGCTCTTTCAGTGCTGTAACCTAAGGAGGCATTCACCATGGGAACTTCCTTTAAAGGATGCTGCCTCAGCCAACACCACTTATGAAAAGCCGCTGATGCCAGAGCCTGATGTGAAACAGTACAGTCTATGGATTTCACTAAAGTTTCACCCAATTTGGGTGAAATGTTGGACCATGGAAACTTGGTCACTTCACCTTGGTTAGTAGATCTGAACCCATAGGATGTCTGGCTAGTTGTCCAAAAGGGCCAGAGGGTTTTCACCACCGAGAGTGTCTGCAGCAGTGCGGGTCTGCGGCAGAGCTGAAGCGCCCCTGCCCTAAGTGTGCAGCTCTGCAGGGAGAGTGCCACCGGGTGGTCACTGCGGTCGGTCACTGCCTCTGGGCTCCCCGGGCCACAGGCCTGCTGCTCGCGGCATTAAGCACTGCACTACGAAGAGCCAGGGATGTATGTCTTGTTGCTCACGACTTCTACCTACCCTCAAACCCACAAGTACCCTAAGTCCAGCACAGCTGGGCCCGGGGGGCAGGGGGTGTCAGTCTGCTGAAGTGAACTGATGCACTGGCAGCAACGTCGTATGCAGACGATCACATATGATCCCAACTTGTATTGAACCCGCCCCCAAGCCCACCTCTGTCTCCTCCGACCCGGAGCGGGTCTGCAGCAGGCGGCAGCTCTGCAGGACCTTCTCTCAGACTAGCGTGGGCTTCACAGGATAGGGCAGACAGTGTATTTGTTGCATTTATTTGTTCTATCACTACAGAGGAAGCATTTCAAAATGTGTACAAAAGGATACTCTATTCCTCCAGGGGTACACCCCTTGTTCACAGCAAAACAGAAATAATTTAACATCGTCATAGAGGCAGATTGGAAATACAACTGCATTTTCCCATTTACAATCCTGTACATGTAACTGCCAGAATGGCAGCCGAACACCTAAAGCTGCGTTAGATACAAACAAATTGAACCCTGAACAGTCATCACACACAACATTGTAAAAAAGTGTATTAGAAAGTATTGGAAACAAGATTGCATATTCATATCTGGTTACATGGGTTCACAGTGAATGCTATGGCACCAACAGCCTATGTGCTTTTTTTTTTTTTCTGATGTCTGTATATCTTAAATAACTCTAATTTTGTTTCATTTTAAAGTAACACACACACACACACACACACACTGAACTGAAGGAGTGGGATCTGGGTTTTGAGTAGTGGTGACCCTTCATTATTGCTGGAACTTAAGAAGTGCAAGAGAGAGAAATACATTTGCTTCATGACTTGTCTACAGCAGTTCATTCCATCTCGCTTTTGTTTCGGCAAGAAGGTGACACTCTAAGAGTCACAATCAAAACAAAACAAGAAAAAAGCACAAAAATAGAAAAGAAAGAAAAAGAACTCACATCTCCATAACAGGTAGCTGTCTTTCTCAGTGAAGATTCTGAGATTTCATTCTGCGGTTGATTCTGAATTGGAAGTGAAACGTGCGGGTATCTGAAGCGCTGGGTGCTGGGACACGCCCTTGGGCGATAAAGCAATGGTAACGCAATTCTTTTTAGTGACTCTTCTACTAGGACAAGCCCATGCTTTAAGGTACGTGATGCAGGAGGACCTGGGTACGGAGCAGGCATCCAGGTGTTCCGCGTGGAGGGAAGCTGGGTGACAGGGAGGGGCAGGAACGCCAAACAGGGATTTCTCCTTGTGATCAACGAACGCACCTGCTACTGGTGCCCCTCCTTTGGTTGATATTTATTTGCAACGCAACCAGAGTGCACGAAACCTAGTGCATCCATGACGGTCCCCGAGACACACACTCACACCATCAAACAGCAGAACAAACCACAGAACAAAAGGGAGAGCGAGATCATGCAAAATCCTACTTTTACCAGCTTAGGAGGAGAACGTGAACAGCTCTCGGTACAGAACGCGGCCGCCTTTCAAACATAATTTAATTACTTGTTGACATTCTATGAAACCTTACTTTAAATACAATAGTTTGAAAGAAAAATGGTGTTACAATAGAAAACCACAACAAAAGGTGTGTAAATAAACAGTTACATTGGCTATAAAAGGCAGAGAGAGGGAGGGGAAAGCCCTGGAGAAAAGAACTCCTGTAGCCACTATTTACAGTGGTGGGTCCAGCTCTGTTTGAAGTCACAGGGAAAAATAACTCCGTTCAGCCAATGGACCCTGTGGGGCTGGATGGGAAAGAACAGGGCAGGTGAACTTGGCCTACAAACTGGAAATCTAAGCAGTCTCTCACCTTGAATAGATATGTTCTTGGGGATGAGGTGGATCTTTCTCTGTATCTGCATATGGAACTAACACTGTCCACAGCCCAGAGCCTCCCTCTGCCCCTTCACCCAGTGCATCAGTGTGTCACTGCCCAAATTATTACAACTTTGTCTACTTTCAGGTTCAAAATGTCATACGGTTCTGTAAGCAAAGAACCCCACGCCTCAAGGATGCTGGGACGCCATCCTTTCCAGAAAACTCAAATGCACCTGAGAGGGTATGTTTCTGAAGACTGAAGAGGGATAATTCATTGATAGAATTTATCATGAATCCAAAGGAACAGGAGTCAGGCTCCAGACTGCTGACGGGGAACATTCTTGCAGGGCTTCCAGACCCTTGAAGGCCCTTCCAGACCCTTCCAGACCCTTTGGAAGGCCTCCAGACCCTTGACTGGTTTAGAATTCATTTAGAGCAGTGTTCTTCACTAGGGGCAACTCTTGTTCCCCAGGGAACATTTTTGGTAGTCAACTCGGGGTCTTACTGGCATCTATCAAGTAGTGACCAGGGATGCTGTTAGACTATGATGCCCAGGGGAATCCCCTGCAACAGAGTATCCAGCCCCAAATGTCAAGAGAGCTGAGCCCAAGAACTCAGGATTTAGATGAAATGCAGCGGTGCTTGTGCACAATTTTTCCTGTTTCTTCATGGTCACCTTGGACATTTTTGGTGATGACAAATACTGGAAACATTTGAAACTGTATGCCCTTCCTGCTAGATGGTTGAGATGGATGTCCTTAATGATAGCATTACCTTCCTGGTTGGGATTAGAACCCACGGACACCTTCGTGGAGCTTCAGAGAGCACCTCTGGGGCCACCTGCCTCTGTCCTGTTGGACCTCGAGTTCTGGTCACGAGATGGTCCCCCAGTCAGACGGGTGCGTCCTGCCTACGTGGATGCAGGGTGCAGCTCTGTCCTTACAGGAGAGAGTTTCAGATGGTTGGAGAGTTTAGTTTCAAACAAATAGGTGTTGTATGTAAGCAGCATCTCCTGGACTTCACCTGTCAAACTTCCTTGAACTAAAAATGAAGGGTCATTCTGAATCCTTCTTTTACAGATTTTAAAATGAGAATAATATACACGGCGAGCAGGGTAAGAAATGTACTGACGGTAAGAAATCCAGGCCTGGGGCTGCAAACAAAACATTAAATGAGGTCTAGGACGGGCCTTCTGCAGGGAAAATAGCCTTCTGGTCATAGGTAGAACCCAGCGGGGAAGGAGTACAGAACCAAAGAAATGAGTGTGGAATTTAGAATAAAATTTTGGTTTCTGGGGGATTTTATTATCTGAACGTTTCAAAAGGAATTAAGGTTCAAATTTCAGGACTGGTGTTAAAAATGTAGTGATAGATTTTGGGGGGGGGCCCTTAAAAGTACCGGTATGAGGGAGCAGAGGACAGTAGTCCCAGGTGCCCCAGGGGAATAGGAGTTCATCCCACGTGACAACAGGCCTCGAAAGGCTTAGCTGGGGGCTGAGCAACCTCACGGTCTGGAAATCGAGAATGAATCCAAAGGCTCTCCCATCCCTCCCTCCCTCTGCCCAATCCCTCCCTCCCTCTGCCCAATGGTCACTTTTCCCCAACAATGTGCAGAATTTGACTTAGAATCATATCTTTGTTTAGAACCTGTGGCCTGTCTGCCCTGGATGCACGCAGCTTCCGGCCCTGCTGTAGCGGCACCTCACCCCCAGGGTCAGCTCACGACCACAGCTCAGGGGCTGCACCCACGGCTCCTGGCACCTCAGAAACCCCATCTGGGGCATGAATCCCGTGCTTAGCACGGAACCAGCTCATTCCTTCTGGGGCTTCTGCCTGTTTTTATAAAATTCTCTCCGAAAATGACCCATCATTTGGAGGACAGCAATTTCTAGGAAGCAACAGGGGAGGGGACTTCAGCCAGCGGTCTACAGAATTGTCTAGTAAGAGAGCATTTCGGGGGCTCCGAATGGAACCCAGCATCTAACAAGAAAAACTTCTTGTTTGCAAAAGCCAACCAACTCAGAACAAAACGAAACACGACCTAGAGGTCAAAGCACAGCAGTCGGTCCATCCCGGCTGCCCGCGCAGGGGCTGGCGCGGGTCCTGGAGGCTCTTCCTGGGGGCGGGGCGCAGTCCGCGGACGGGGGTGGGGGTGGGGGGGGTGCTTTAGCTCATGTGGAAGCGGTGCTCCCCCCGTGTGATGTGGGACGAGAACTCGTAGCGGTCCTGGCTGTGGTAGCCGCACATGTTACACTCGAAGGGATCTCGGAAGCCGTGGCAGCCCATGTGGATGGTGTACATGACGTGGTCCAGGAAGAGCACGCGACAGTGTTCGCACCTGTACACCTTGAGGGGCTCCCCGCTCGTGCCGATCACGCGCAGCGCGTCCGCGGGGCCCTCGGAGGCCGCACGCAGCACGTCGTAGGCCGCGTGCTCCTCCTTGATGGACAGGCCGTTGCGCGCGTGAGGGTTGAAGTGGTTGGTCAGGTAGATGAGGCCGCCCCGCTGCTCCTCCGTGTTGCTTTCGGTGTCCGTGGAGTCTTGGCAGCTGTTGCTCGGTGACGCCTCGCGCTCGGAGGACGCGGACTTGGCCTTGGAGAGGAGCAGCAGGTTCTCCACGGCGCCGTCCTGGGCCGAGTGGTTGGAGCGCGCGGGGCCCTCGGCGTGGGGCTTGTGGAGGTGGTACATGGGGCTGAGCGCCGGGACCACATCGGAGCTGCCCGGGGGCGTCTGCACCAGGGGGCGCAGGGACTCGGCCCCCAGGTAGCTGATGGCGTTGTTGATGGCCTGGTCCATCACGTGCGTCTGCATCATCTCGTTCTCCTTCTCGTAGCTGGTGCTGCCGTCGTAGGGCAGGTCCGACAGGCACTTGTCCCCTGTGGGAAGCGGGGGACAGTCAGAGAGGCCCAGGTTCCCTCTGTGCCCAGTGGCAAGAGCTGACATCTACACCTGCGGGGGCACCGACCTCGGGAGCACCTCCTACATGGGGGAGAGCTGACATATCTCTGCCTGCGGGGCACCTGGCACGGGGCTCTGCCCGGGGTCGGCGTTTAAACCAATTTGTCTGGACAGATCAGTAAATGAGTAGGGCAACCAAGGATGGTGTGCCAATTTAAACAGCATATATTCAAATGGATGAAACCAACACTTGTGTCTTTTACTCCGGATGTTATAAACGTTTTTATATTTAACATTAATATTTAAATGATGTATTTTCAATATACTGTTCTAAGAAATTTACCATGGCTGCTTAATTTATCAAATTTATTTAATTAAAACATAATTATATGATTACAACAATATGCAATGTACTTATTTAAAATAATATTATCTCGTATGTTTTAAATTCCTATCTTTAATACTCTAGAATAAGGCTTAATCAAAAATACGAAAACTGTATATTCTTTACAGTGAAATGGTATCAGTCTTGTCAGTAGCACAAAGCTGGCTCTGACTTGCGTGAGAGTGAAAAGCATCATCATACGGCCGGCCTCCACATACTGCCTGGCCTCCAATTCCACTCTCGCCTCCCAGCTCTTAGCAGCACCGAGCCTGTGCTGCAGAGTCAGTGGTGGAGAGCCGGGAGCAGAGCGAAGAGGCCCTAGGGGTGACATGTACTTGTCCTTTCAAACCATTACTGAGCGTGAACGATGCCCGAGGAATTGTCGTCAAGGACTTGTCAGCAAGCTTAGCCTCAAGAAACTTAAGATCTAATATCACGGTTTGTAGAAGGCGGCGAGCTCGCTTCCCCTGGAAAGGGGAAATTTGAGAAAAGATCTGACTTCTTGTAATTAACTTTCGAGTATAAATTTTCACAATGAAATAAAATGAATATACTTGAAGATACACCTTCTCTATATACTGGTTCTAAGCTCAGTAGGAAACCATGGCTTCATTAGCAAATTCATGAATGAACTGTCTGCCCTCATTGTCAGGGCTATTGATTCACTTGACTTTCAGTGGTGGTTAATTAGTTAATAAGTCACAGGACGAGAGGCCATCCACAGGCAGGTCTGAATTGTTTACGTTTCGCCCCTCGCTCTGTTTCTTTCCTTCTCGCAACACATCTCCACCAAGCGTCCACCCTGGAGCAGACAGGAGGGACGGAATGGCGAACGAGTAACAGTGGTCCCCATCCTCAGCAGCCCACGGGGGAGACAGACATTAACACATGATCACATGCAGTGCATCCCTGTCCGAGAAGTTGCATGAAAGAAAAGGAAGGCTTGCTATGGGGACCTCATGATGCTTTCTAGTATGATGAGGCATATTCCTGACAGTTATCAATGGTCACAGATTTTTTTAAGGATTATTAATAAGTCTAGGAAGTATGGAGCGGTTTATCCTTCTGTTGCTAAGAGCTAGCTGCAGACCGTGAAGTGTGTCCCACAGGGGAGCAGCGAGAGGACAGCGAGAGGAGAGGGAGACTGGAGCCTTGGAGGGATGGGTGAAGGTGGCCAGAGCCCTGGGAGGATCAGTAGGCTGGGTAAACCCTGCAGAGACCGTGTCTGAAGGAAGACAGAAAGGTCTGAAGGAAGGAAGCACCCTTCTCGGTCACTGGCAGGAGGCAAAGGTGAGGAATGCCTTCCGGCTGCCCAAGGGTCCAGGTTACGGCTGATGGTGGCTGGTAAGGCTGGTGACAGCAAGGATCCCCACACCTCCCACATGGATATCTGACATCACGGTCTGCAGCTAGTTCTTAGCAACGAAAGGATAAACTGCTCCACAGTTCGTAGACTTATTAGTAATCCTTAAAAATGTCTGTAACCTTCAATAACTGTCCAGTCGTATGTCCCATCATACTAGAAAGCATCATTAGGTCCCACTTCTTGCGTTGTTAGGAATGTGTATCATACAGCGGCCTGGCTCTCATTCATTCAAATCTGCTGGTGGTCAGGAGTGACACATGCCCTGACAACAGTACAATGTGACCCTTGGATGACACAAAGAAACTTGTCAGTGGACTGCCACGCCCTCTGCAGAACTGGAACAGAATGGAGTTTCTACATAAGTTGGGTGGCAGGGATCACAGAAGTGGTGTTTCTCCCCATTTAAGGTTAGAAGTAATTGAGTAGCATTACAGAAACCACGTGATTTTTTTTTCCTGTTTTTGTGTCGAGGTGCCAAGTGTCTGGTTACTTTAACCTCAGAGGAGAAGGAGTCCCTTCTGGCTGGTATCTCAGTCTATCCCTCCACCAAACCCCAGCAGGGAGGGGAGGGGAGTAGACTTCACGGACAATTCTGATACATATAAAAGTGCTTACAGCTCCACCAAAAATGGTGCTTTCCCACCTAATCATCCTGTTTCTCCCAAAGTCATGGTTCTGTGGTTTCCTAAGCAACCATTGAAATCTGTTGTTTTTAAAACTGGGAATCAACAACAAAAGGATGTAGGAAAACAACAACAACAACATATATTTCAGACTCACGTGGCATATTGAAACCACCCGCAGAATTTCTCTTCCCTAATATTACACAAAGTGAGAAAATCCCACAACATTCACTTTGGCAATACACTAAATAAAGATACATAGTCTAATGAAATACATGTTTATAAAAAATCAAGGACCAAGGAAAGAAAATTCTGGTATGAGATACATGGCAAAGCCTGGCTGTTTATCTCACTTACAAAAACCTTAAGTATGAATCAACAAAATCTTCAGCATTTTCCCTAATATCCTCATATCCATAGAGAATCAATTCAAATAGGTGTCTTTTCCCACTTCTGATCAAAAAGCAGTTAAAACTTCTGCTAATGAGACCAGGTGACCCTGGCCAAGTGAGCAGTGAGGCTGGTTCTCTGGATGGGAGACAGGAGTTAAGTCCTCAATGCTGTACACTGGGAGGAAACAAACAGCCCAAAGGACCAGAGCAGCCCCCTGTGGGAAATACTCCCCAACCAGGTACAGTACAGCGATAACTGGTTTAGGGCATTTAACCAGGTCTCAGAAGGAGGGAGAGAGGGCAGAGAGGAGCTCTTTTAACAAAGACTGCACTTTGCCTCACCTGAACTCCCCCAACCCCATCCTTGGCATTCTTTCAGGATTGAGAAAAGTCAATAGCTCTCACAGGAAAAAAAAAAAAATCTCAGATACAATAGGAAGAATGTAGACATGTCAATCAAACTCTATCAGCCCAAGCTGAATAAGCAAGATGAAAAGAAAAGGTCATGGTTACTGTGAAGATATTTTCTAGTAAGACAAGGGAAGAAAGGAAGTAAAACACAGACCACTAAGCCCATCCTAGGGAAAAGCTTAATTCAAGGAAGAGAAGTAATGTCTCATAATTGCTTTGTGACACGAATTCAATTAAAAAAGATATTGAAACATGGCAGCCTAAAACAACAGAATAAGATGAAAACAGAGATTTTAGAGCTCAGGAAACAAAATGAGGTCCAAACAGTATTATTACAGAATTAATACATGGATTAGAAACATCAAGTAATAGAACATAAACCACTAAAAATGGAATTACTTACATAGAGGAAAAACACAAGATAATAACAGTGAATAAATGTGAAAAAGCCAAAAAAATAAACTTAGAGAAATGCTAACAGATATGGAAGACAAACTCTCCAACATAAGGACACCTGGTATCTCTGAATAGAGATCACAGCAGATGAAACAAAATGTATATTTATAAAAAAGAGAATTTCCAAGAAATAAAAGAGAAAAGAAGGGAATCCCCAGATTAAAATGTCAGGAAATTTTTATTCAGAATGCAAAAACACCAAGACACATCCCAGTTAGGGTATTTAACTTTTAGGTTAAAGAAAAAACTCTTCAGGCATTCAGAGAGAAAATGGAAATCTTGCCTTCAGTCATGATGGCAAGATCTAAAAAGTTCTCAGGGAAGAAAAAAGAGTGACCAACATCACATACTCGTCAGCATGCTCTTCAAGTAGAAAGGCAGCAGGCAGACCTCCTCAAACACAAAACAATTATGAAAACAGAACACCTACAGAAGCTTCTTGAAAAGAGTGGCATGTAAAGTCCAATCAATTAAGAGATCACTCTAAATAAATAGAAATAGTAGTAGAAGGGCTGGGTCTGAGCCTCTCTTGAGTGCAAACTCGGAGCTCTTTCAACCCCACCAATACCCTGCCAGTTTGTATGGTAACAGCTGCATTCCTACACACTCTTTCTGAATTTATGTACAAGATAGACCACTTCTAGAGGTTAGAGGTCCATCTCCTTTTTAATTTTAGAGATGGAGAAACCACAAGTTAGGAGTGGTTGATGAAAACCCCATCAAGTTGACATGAGGGTAAGGTAGTCACCTGGGGGCCAGAAGAGGCATTATTTTAGAAATAAATTGTCAATCACCAAACTCTTGGGGAAACACCTAACAGACGACACAGCCAATTCTGAGCCCTTTTTTCCAATCTCCACTCTGCCATCCTTGTCCTACTGTCTACTGTCGTTCCCCCCTGGACGCTGCCACTTCTCCTGTGCTGTCCACCTCTCCCCAGGGACTTCTTTTTACCTTAGCTTTGCTTGATCAGACAGAGGGGTTCTGGTTTTTTTTGTTTGTTTATTTATTTATTTTAATGCGAAAGCATCTAAATCTCAATATAACACCTAAATTGTGGTCTCACCCGCGGTGGCTACTGCGGAGTTTCACAGATAGTTATTTGAAGTCTCCGTAAGCTGCAGGGGCTGAAACGCCCATTTATAAAGCCCTTGGCATCCCTCACTTTCCTCACCTGAAGGAGGAAGTGGTACCCAGCTCCCCAGGGCCCGTGACTGTCAACAATCCTCGGGCACACTTGCTGCTCCATCTCTCCTGGTCACCGGCCCCCAAGCCCCCTCCACACGAGGCCTCCAGGGAGGAGTCGAGGGGCCCCAGGCTCACCTCCACCCGGTGCTACCTGAAATCCCACCCCCAGCAGTCGGCCCTCCGCGTCACGTCACTCCCCCTCTGCTCAGGAAACATGAGGCCTCCCCCGCACAACAGTCTAAAGGTTCGGGTTTGTGTGGGCGACTCCCCAGACCGCGTCTCCAGCGGCTGGTTTGCAAAAGTGTTTTTTAACTGAATCCTTCCTCCCCCCACCCCTCCCAACCCCCAGCCTATGACAAGCCTCTACTTAAAACCCGATCAAAATGGAGCCTGTTTTAAGTGTCAGAGAGAGGATGGAGCCCAAGAACTTGGCCTCCTGTTGGTCCTGCCCTCCTCCTGCAGGACAGCAGCTGCCCCAGGCCTCACTGACCACTAACCCCGTGCTGGACCCACGCCCTCTCCCAACACACGTTTCCCAGGCTCCCACGGGGCGTCACTCAGAAAGTCCTTGAAAACGAGCAGATCAAACCCAGACTCTATCTTTTCGCAGAACCTGTCAATGGCACATGTGTCCCCATGACTCATGATTTCCATCCCCCAGTCCCGGCATAGCCCCCATACCTCCCTCCTTCCACCACAGCCCCACCGTCCTCGCATTTCCAGTCAATCTTTGGCACTCGAGCTCTCTATTTTCCAAGATGTGGCTCCAATCAAAAACACGCCAATGCTTTCTTCTGCCTACTGCATTGAGGCTACATTTCTCACCTTGGCATTCCAAGGCCATTCACCTGTGGCCAGAGCTGACTCGGGCTTTACTGTTAAGGCTTCCCTGAGGGTCCGTGAGTCACCCCGGGACGCGCCCTGCTTGTCGGACGTGTCCACACGTCACCCTCCAGCCCCCAAACAGCATCACCATTTCTCTGTATTTGTATCCATCTGCCTAGAACCCTCCTCCATTCTTCCACTGTCAAAGATGTGTTGAAATCCTCTTCCTCCCTCTCAGTGACAGGTCACTGTCAGCTTCACAAGCTTTTACTGATCCTCTTCCCTGGACATGACCCTCCCCCTGGTACTCCTCCCTGGACATGACCCTCCCCCCTGGTCCTCCTCCCTGGACATGACCCTCCCCCCCATGATCCTCCTCCCTGGATGTGACCCTCCCCCCCAGTCCTCTTCCCTGGACATGACTCTCTCCTCTATGTTCCTCTTTCTACATTATCTTCATGATATCATCTTCACATTGAGGGCTTCTAAATGTTCTCACTTCCTTGGTGTTAATCTATGTTCATAAAACCCTGTGAGATACATACAGAGTGGAACCAAGGCTGGAGAGTTTGACTAATTTTGCCAAGGTGACAGTGTGGCTGTGAACTCACACCCTCAGGCTGGGTCTCCAGCCCAGAGCCCTTCCTCCCTCCCGCCTGCCCAGGTGTCATCCTTCTTGAACTTCCAGTGTCTGGGCTGGATGATGGCTACACTGGACAACAACCCCCTAGAGAGAGAGCTGCCCCACCCTGAAAGCACCTGGCACAGGTAGAGTCAGGGGTATCTTCTTGCTGGGCACCTCGCAGGCCAGTTGCCCTGCAATTCTGCCCTTTTAGCCTTCAAAGTAGCCCATGTGGGGAGTATTATGAGCTTCCTCTGAAAAATGAGCACCTGAGTCTCAGAGAGGCTGCTCTCCGGGCCATGCGCCCCCTGCCCTGTCTTCACTGACAGGCCACCCCCAATGGACACAGAGCGTCCACAGGCAGATCTCACCGAGCGCCCCAGACGCTGCAGAACCACCTCTAAGGACAACTCCTGGGAGAATATCTGTTATTTTTAAGAAGACTATTGGAAAACCATTCTGAGATATCTGAGAAATGTTAAGCTTGCCAATGTTTGCTTTTTAAAAAATGAGATATGTTTTCCTTTCTTCTACCCTCAACTAATCACCATCTAAAGCACCCGCGTGGTTGTTCTTTTAAGAGACAGGAAACATTTAACTCTTACCAACAAATTTCTGAGGCATAGAGCTCTTACGTTTGGCGACGTTACTTGCTAGTCTGTCCAGCACAAGTGAGCGCTCCGATCCCATCTTGCACAGGTCTTCTGCCATTTCACTGTGATTAGTTTCTTCTTTAATGACTAAAGTCAAAGACAGTTAGAAAGACCAGTTTAGAAATACTTACAGTGAAAGGATTCAGTCTCATCATCCAGTGTTAAATATGACATGTGTTAAGCGCCTACAAGAGCCAGGATCTTCACGGAGATTATTTCTAATCTTCCTAGCAACCCTGCCAGCCAGATGGAGGCTGACCAGAGCCGCCTGCTAATGACACCTGCCTTATCCCCCAAGACCAGGGAATAAGCGCCACTACTGTCCCTAGAAGCTGAACTGTGATTAAGTAATTGTGTCGCTTTGACAAGTCCTCTTAACTTTTCAAATACACCCCAATCCACTAACTCAGTCAATCCTGACAGCAGCCCTCCTGAGAGTCAAAGAACTCTCAGCTAGAAATGATCTAAGGGTCGGACTCTGCCACAGTGAACAGAGGTGCAGGAGAAACCTGGCCACAAAGATGCTGCAGCCAATCCTGGCAACATGGGAATGAACTCAGAGCTCCTGGACCCTGAACGCAGAAAACCGGAAAATCAAAAAACATGCACTGTAGGAAATCTAGAAATTGTGGAGGTGAATGTTGATCTAGGAAGTGTTTCTAGCCAACCTGTGCTTTTCTATGTCATCCCTTTCTTTCCATAATTGAAGACACAGCTTTGTATCCTGCATAACCATCCGTGTTCTAGTTTTTATGGTTGGATTTTTGGAAATATCGCTCTTTCATCCTCCTGCAATTTCTCCTAAGCTATAAGAAGCTAAAAATGCAAACTGATTATCTTCCAAATGGCTAATCAATTCTTCCCACACCGATTCTGAAAAGTCCATTGACATCCCACTGTTCTGTGCTTCTTCCTTTTTCAGATGGGACAGGCTGATTGGTCACAGGGTCTCTGGAAGGTTTATCCATTTCTATTATTGATTTGTCTGTCTATTCTTCAAAGACGTCCAGATGACAGCTACATTTGAATACAGCATTAGACATTACTCTTCTTTTTAAAAAATGCCATTTCCCTCATTTACTTTTCCAGATACACTTTATGACATTCCAATAAGATTGACACACCAATTTCATGCTAAAACCATGCCGTGATCCCAGAGGACACACCTGCAGTGTCCAGGCCTCTCTCCCTGTGACTCCTCCATGTTTTCTGGCCCCAGTATTGTTTGCTAGCTTTCTTCATCATGGACTGCACATGACCTGCTAAGATTATTTCTAAGCATTTTATGTCTTCATTGCTTCATGATGAACGCCACTTTGAAAAAATATATTTCAAATTGGTTATTATCACTGGTAAATGTAATTTTTTAGCCTTGGAAATGTGGGTTTCTTATTAAATGGGCAAACATAACGGTCCACACCCTGATTTATCGGAGGGGTACCCATAAAATCCGTAGAATTCAATTGCACTGGTAGTATTTTTGATCTGTCAAGCTAATATGCTTCCCAGTGTGTCCATCCTTCTCTGCAAAGCCGGGCCCGTGGCCTGTCCAGGGCGCCTACAGCACCTCAAGCTGGGTTTCCTTTCTGCCAGGCCATGGGGCCCCCTGAGACCCTCAGAGACAGCACAGTGAGGGGCCACGAGCCCAGAGCTCCCAGACCACTGACTCTTCTGCCATTTGATGCATTTCTCTCTAAGCTTGTAACACAATCTGTGCACCTAAGGCTCAAGGGAACCTCATGTTTTCCACAAAGACATTAGGAAATTATGACAGATGACCAAAAAGCCTTTTCCTAAATAAAATCATATTCAGAAAAATTAAATCTTTGCTACATCTCATAAGCTAGGCTTTGTCTGTACCTAAGCCCAAAGAATGGCTCCAACCTAAGGGGATGGAGAGGGGTGAGCCTGCTTAAGGGTCCATCTGAGTGCTCATGGGGGCTGGTCCTGGGGGGCCCAGGAGGGACGGGTAATGAGAAATGCACAGAGGGCACAGGTCAACGAGCCCAGCACAGCGAGACCCCCATCCACTGCCTGCCCAAGACCCGGTGTAGCCTTGCAGGACTTCCACTGGCTTTTATGGACCCTCAACCAGCACTAACTCCACACGAGAAGCCGTCTCATCTGAGTACAGGACAGAAAGCCATCATGAAGAATCCCAAACCACCTGATCACCAAAGGGAATCAATTTGCATCTTAGGACTAAATGGATCCACACTCTCTCTGTTTACATCTTTCACTTCACATTATCTCAGATCGGAGCCAAATGTTATCTCAAGATGCAATACACAGCGAAGCATCAGAGCACATGAGGAAAAAAAGCAAGCTTCCTTTGAAACCTATGACAGCTGCAAGACTACAGACAGTCAGGGTCTTCCAATCATCCCATGTTCCAGGCAGGTGCCGACACTGATGAATGAAAACACGGCCTGAAAGCTCTTATTTGATCCACTTCACGAAAAAATCATTTTTAAAACCAGATTTCACATCTTATTTTGATGACTAAGCACAAAGAAGCAATCGATACTCCAGGTTAAAAAAAAAACCAAAACACCAAAAATGGGGGCTTCCCTGGTGGCGCAGTGGTTGAGAATTTGCCTGCCAATGCAGGGGACACGGGTTCGAGCCCTGGTCTGGGAAGATCCCACATGCCGCGGAGCAACTAGGCCCGTGAGCCACAACTACTGAGCCTGCGCGTCTGGAGCCTGTGCTCTGCAACAAGAGAGGCCGCGATAGTGAGAGGCCCGCGCACCATGATGAAGAGTGGCCCCCACTTGCCGCAACTAGAGAAAGTCCTCGCACAGAAACGAAGACCCAACACAGCCATAAAAAAAAAAAAAAAAAAAAAGACTTTCTCTCTATTTCATTGTCTTTATTTTAAAAAAAACAAAAAAACACACCAAAAACCAGAAAGAAAAGAAAAAACCCCAGACTTTCAAGGGTCACTACGATCTTAGAAGCTTTCCCAGATTTCGAGAGGAAGGGGTTTCAAGGTCACGTGCTCCCTGGTAAGAGGAGGTCTTGGAAAGCTGGGAAGCACAGGGCACACCTAGTGAGAGTTCAGCGGCCAAAAACGTCCCTCCATCCCAGCCATGGTGGCTCCCGGGCCTGTGCTCTGGTCCAGCTGCATCCCAGCAGGCAGGGGGCCCTCCTTCCCCCCAGCTGGGGAGGGAGGGGGAGCCAAGGCCAGGCAGCCTGTGCCCTCGGTGCTTACCTGGGTACAGTGTGCCTGGAAGGCCCATGCTTTGCAAGTAGTTGTGGCAGCGCTCTTTGTGTTCCTCTAAAGAGCTTCGCTGTTTATAGCTTCGGCCACAATATCCACATTTGTGAGGCTTACCAACTGCAGGAGACACAATGGAGTTCAAGACCCCGATTAAATAGCGGCCGTACGTGTCATGGGAAGGCATGCAATACACTTTTTACCAAAAAAGGCAAAAAAAAACCTCTGCTCTTGAGAGCTAAAAGCATTATGGGCTCCGTCGAGTTGACTGAATTTAAAGATGTGAATGCCTAAGGGTTTCCTGATTGTACCAAGAACTCCTGTTACCTTTTTTTCACTTTAACTTGTTCACTGCCTAACAAATTCTCTTCTACTTAAATCACAAAGTCTGAACTTTAACTGGAGGAAACCAACCACTGCAGTGTTATAACAGGGATGCCCGACAACAGGGCAGAGATGTGAGGAAGGCCCGAGCTGGCTGGGTAATATACAGACTCAGCTCCAAAGTTGGCCTCTTCTCCATGGCCATACCGTGGGCCAGGTCTGGAGTGACACTGGCGCCAAGTCTAATGCAACCAAAGTGAATTCAACTCCTAAACTAGTGCAAAACAAATACCTTGAGGTCTCTAAGACACCACAGTGGATAAATAGACTTTAATGAAATGAGCATTTTGTTTCCAAAATGTATTTTCTTGTTCTAGCCTGGAAAAGCTCTGTTTTCTCCCCAAAGACCTTTAGTGATGGCATGGCTTCTAGATCAGCCCTGTCCAACAGAATTTACTATGAAGAAGGAAATGTTCTCCACCTGTTCTGTCCAATATGGCAGCCACCAGCCACGCATGTCCACTGAGCATTCAAAGTATGGCTCACGCCACTAAGAACAGAAGTTTGAATTTTGTTTAACTAATTAAAATTAAAATTTATATACCACATATGGCTCGTGGCTACTGTATTGAGCAGTGCACTTCTATACAGAGTTTAGTTCTTCCTGAATTTTATTGAGTGGTATTTTAGGAAAAGAAGACTAGCACAAGTTCATATCATGCCTAAGTTTAAAGATTTTTAATAGCATTTTAGGAGATAAAATGGATAAAGGATCTTCTATTATTTATACAATACAAATTTCCATCCTAAAGCCAGAACCTTTTAGTTCCTTCTCATATTGTTAGATTTCACATATTTGAGAGTATTATGTCAAAATCAATGCCATCCAAATAGGAATGTTTGCTGAAACGGCTTAACCAAATCTTGTATTGGTTAAATCTCTTCCTTAGGTGAACAGAAGCTGTGGTTTAAGAAGACTAAGATGAAAACCAAAATTTGACTTCTGGAACATGTACTAGAGGGAAAAGGGATCTTTTTTTACCTGGAGAAAGTGTTGTATCCCTAACATCAGAGAAACAACATTGATATATACAATGTTGCCTAAAACCACACGTTTTATTGCGTATGGCCTTTAGAAACTAATAGAATATAGATAACCCACTCAATGTCTTTTCCTGGAAAAGCCACAGCTTTAGCAAATTTCCATACATATAGCCTGGTGTCTGAATACCCATTTCTGTCTGAATATATGATTGATTTTAACTCTGGAACATAAGAAGTTCATGAAAGCAACTGAACGAAAGTATATCTTGAAGTGTAGTCCACTATTCTGCAGGAAAGAAGGTCTCTAGCCAAGCTTGCAATTTCCAATGAAAGCAGAGAAGAAGGGAGGGGGACCCTTCCTCACCCTTCCAGACTACCCAAGCCCCTCTTATCAGTATGGGACAGATCCTATAGCTGGAATCTCAGGCCACCACTGGTTGCCAGGGAAAGCTACCAGGTTGATGGTGGTTTTTAGCGGAATGGGGGTGTGGCCATTTCACAATGGGCTAGAACGTGACCATATTTGGATTTGCAGACAAAGGCTGAAGTCCTCATTGCATTCTAGTGAAATCATCTTGTAGAACCTAAGTCACTGTCTTTTTTTTTTTTTTTTTTTTTGCAGGAGTTGTGTGTCTGTGGCACTTTCCGATGGCAGAATCACCAGCAGCCCTGGATCAATGATGGTTTTCTCACTACAGTTTTGTCTACTCGCTCATCAGTGGATCCCTAATGGAAACAAACTGTGCAGTGAATCCCTAATAGAAATAAACTGTCCAAAGTCTACCACTGTTATATATAATCAGCCATACTTGGAGCAGGATACCATCATGCCTCAAATGAAATAAGCAGGCATGGAGCCAGAATAAGCTAAAATACTGCACTCGATATTTCTAACTTCACCACAGAACTGACACGCAGGAGAGATTTCTGTTGCCAGTCAGAGTGACCCAGGCACGACAACAGTATGGTTGGTGTCAAGCTAAGGCTGAGCCTTTGTGTTTTCTACCAAAGGGGATATTGTGCATCCTACAACTCTAATGCAGCGTTACTGCTAACTGTGATGATGTCAACTTGACTCCACATGAAGGCCACCTGTGAAGTGTCTCTGCCCTAGACACCCTGGTAGGCTCTGTACACAGACGGTGTCACTGTCACATCTGAAGCCTGCAGAGACGCTGCAAACCTCCACCGCTGGGGGGACGACACATGTGCTCCTTATTATCCACACGTGTAAGCATCTGCGAATGCTCAATGTCATGGTGTCATCATCCCGCTTTGGGGGAGCCGCCTGTCTTCCTGGCCCCTGCAGCAAAGTCCTCCCCAGCCCTCAGCAGGGCCCAGGTCCCACAGTCACCCCCGCTGACCTCTCCTTGTGGAGAAGCCACTCCTCGGCTTCGTGTGGCTCCTCTCGGAAGATTTTGAGAAGCTTTCCCACACCATCCCAGTTTTCTAAGAGCATTTGGGAGCCTCCTCCACGCTGACGGTCAGGAAGGAGGTTGGAACGAGGGGAGATGGGCGGGCCGAGCATCTGAGAACCAGAGCTGCCGGGACCCGCCCCCCACTGTCCCTGTGGCCTTCCGCTGACTCCCTGCAGGCACCACCCACCAGAGGGGGACCACCTCCCCACAACACTTGTAAATGTCCAGCACCTCCCTTTCCAGGACCACACGCTCACTGGGAACTTTTCCGAAGGTGAGCCTAGAAACTCACCCTGTGGCTGGACCCAAGCCCTGCCTCCTCCTGGATGGACACCTCTCGCCTGAGACTGACTGTCCCCTCCCTGCGCTCCCGCTGTCCCCTCTGAGGCTCGCACCACGGTACCCGGCACACACTGGGGCTCCGCCATCTCCTCCCCGGGGTGCTCGGTAAATGTGTGGCGAGGAAGCGGCCCCAACCCTGGCATCAACTACACCCGTCACGTCTGGGGGAGAGTGGCCTGAGCGCAAGCCAACCTTCCCCAAGGACACACATCCCCTCCTCTGGTGGAGGCGCCTCGTGCTGCTGTCCTGGGGGCGTCGGGGGGAGCTGGTCTACAGCCTCTTCCTCTCCCACCGCAGGTCTGGACAGTCCAGACAGTGGGCTCCCTGAGGGCAGGGGTGAGGGCCCATCACCTCCTGCTCTCGGGGCTGGGAAGGGCGTGATGTCAAATGCCCCTGCGGGCTGGCGTGCTGGCACAGGACACAGGCCCCACCCTGTCTTCCTCTGACCTGGAAGATTACGGGGCCACTGGATCATGAAACACCAAGGAAGCTTCTCCGGGGACAGAAGATCCAGTCTACTCAGAGGTGGATCTGTGCTCTCAGGCTGGAGCGCTTCGAATATTGTGGGACATTGTCGCTTACCATGACCTTGCTGAGACCCTGATTACTCAGGATGCATTTACTAAAATCTCGTAACAGCCCCAAACTGGCCTCTCCCACGGAGGCCTCGGCTGGCCTCTGGCGTGACCGTTGCACTTGGGCCCAGTCGGGAGCGCACCCTCAGGGAACAGGCCACACCAGTCATGACAGAATCACCTTATCTACCACCTTTGCAAAGAAAACTAGCCCCATGATGACTCCCGAAACGCTCGGCAGGAAACAGTAGCGAGGGTGACTTAACAGTCAACATTGAGAGACGTATTTGGAAACTTTGGGGCGTTAGCAGCACACTCAGGACGAATACGAGCTGGCGAAATCCTGTAAAAGGGAAACGCGCTTACCTGACACCAGGGGGCGAGGAGGCCTCTTCTGAAATACTCTACCTAAGATGACACGCGTGCATGCGTGTGTGTGCGCGCGCGCACGCGTGTGTGCGTTGTTTCCCCACCCATTTCCTCCGGTCCGTTGGCAAATCAGAGCACATGGGGGAGGGCACTGCTGTCTCCGTCAGGTGCAGCCGATGCCCGAGGGAGCGGTGTCCTGGGAGCAGGGCATCCCTGAGAGGATGCCAGGCAGTCCCCAAGCCAAGCCCCGCCTGCGCCCAGAGGACCTACCAGAGTGCGTCCTCAGGTGGCCGGTGAGGGCGTCCCGCCGGCGACATGCGTAGTTGCAGAGGTGGCACTTGAAGGGCTTCTCGCCCGAGTGAAGCTTGATGTGCCGCAGCAGGTTGCCCTTCTGCGTGAAGGAGGCCCCACACTGGTTGCACTGGAAAGGCCGCTCTCCTGCGGGGACGAGAAGGGAGCCGGTGAGAGCGGGACTCAGCGCTGGGACGAGGGGAGGACGCGGCGAGAAAGTTGTTTGCCGCGGGCCCGGTGACTCCCACCGGCTGCAGGTTTGATAGAACATGAGGCTTTCAGACTCAACCTGCCAGTTCCTTAACGCTTCACTGCTTGGGTCAATTTGATCTGAAAATCTAATTTTTTTCCCCTAAATCAGAATGGCACATCACAATGCAAATTCAAACTCATTTAAATAAAGTGACTGCAACATTTTGTGATGAAGAGCCACTCTTCCTGATCAGCAGTTTTGGAATAAACCAATATCCAATTTTGCGTGTTGTGGCATTTGGTGGGGCTTTTAATGTGGCTTTTTTCAAAGGGTCTTTAAAATATGCCACTGAAGCAGCAAAATAAAAAGGAAACTCATTAAAAATGCATTTCAGGATCACAAGTTCATTTCAGCGTTACATTCTTATATTTAAATGAAAGGCACTTCATTATAACAGTTATAATAACTTCTTTTCATTTACATTTTCCCTGTATTTTCCCTTTCAATTTCTTCTCCATTACCTGTCTGTCCCTATGCAGGCAAATCAGGAAAGAGACAGACAGAGTGTGAGGGTGGGAGAGAGAGAGAGAGAAAGAGAAAGATTGAATAAAATGAGAAGTTGAGAAACTGGAGGGAAGGTCTGCACCGTCCAAAGAAAAGTCCCGAATCTCCCCGTGGTGCTGTCTCAAAATCTGACCTGCACTGAGGTTTCTGGCTTTTTGCTTTCCTCACAATCCTACAACCTTGAAGCTAGTATTGATCTATCCATATTCATAGAAGACAATTATATTTTCAGTACAAATATTCTAAGAGCTGCAATTTAGTTGTCATTAGGGATTCTTTCAGGGGTGGCACTACTGGAGTGGTGACAAAAACAAAAACAACAAAAAAAACACTGGACCCTCTGCTGTGTGTCAGCTCATGTCCCCAAACTCTGAATCCGACAAAGGAATAAACAGGCATCTGTACTCAAGAAATATGCTATTGAGTAGTCATAGGTCTCAGAATCTAAAATCGGTGAACATTTTTATTTAACTCTCAATTAAAAGAGGGATATATTTGTCATGTTTAAGTAAGCATTAAAGCTCTTTTAAAAACAAATGCTTTTTTTTTTCTTTTTTTTAAGAAGAGCTCTGTATGACCGCAATATCTGGTGTTGAGAGATACCATGAAAATGCACTTCCTATTAACAATTTTTTCTTCAGAAAGAAGAATGTGTTAAAATGTACAGTCAATTTTCCCAATAGGCTCACATGATTTTGGTGAACAAGACAGCACTTAGCAAAAGCGATTAAGTAGAAGCATACCTGGTACTCTTAAAATCTACACCAGATTAAATTTAAAAGTCTATATTGGCCTCTGAATTTCATGATTACCATCATTCTTAATTTTAACTGGGCAGGACAGATGTGCTACTGGAAACATTGAAACTAATTTACAGTGATATTCAATTATAGACCATTTAGAATCTTGATACTAACCAGAATATATTCAGAATTTTCCCAAATCTAGATCTAGATTGGACTTGGCTGAGCAGAGGAAGCCCAGCAGGTGGGAAGGTGATTATAAAAGTAAAACTACCTAAATCTCTGAGTTAGGAGGCCACACTGGATGAGATTAAAATAGCTGATAGCCAGGGAGCCCCCAGGAGCATCCAATAGAGATTGTTAATTACCTACTAGAAACACTTCTGAGCCTTCACACACACACACACACACACACACACACACACACACGTGTGTGGCTGCCGTGCTTAACTCTAAGCAGACAAAAGAAGGAAGAAGAGTCCAGGGCGACCTCGCAGGGGAAAAGCTTCCACCCACTAGCTCTGGCAGGGGGACCCTCAGGCTGGCTGTTCTGGAAAGCTGGGTGGTCTCATGCCACGAAAATGCTCGTGACAAGGATGTGGGCCACTCTTGGTGACCAGCGTGCCTCAGTGTGACCCCACACATTGTGAAGCGTCCCCTCCGTGCTGACGAGGTGCTTGCTGGGCTCCTCCTGAGGTCAGACGGGCCGGAGGGAACACCGGCTTGGACCCCGCCGTCCAGCCAGCATCTGTGCAGGGCAGCCAATCAGCAGAGCGAGGAAGGACAGATCCGTACAGCCATGCGTCCCGTCTGCAGAACAGGGCAGGCAGGAAAGACAGGGGCCGTGTCTTTGAGAGTGCAATCTGTCTTCTGATTTGAGTCATCGGCTCTCGTGTATCCTGCTGCGCCTGGTGTCTTAATCCTGCTGGCAAGCTTTCCTGGAAATCTATTTGTTTCTGATTGCTGTGCTGGCATGAATATGTATCACAGGGCTTGGGGCCTGGAAGACAGCGTTCCCTGAAGTGACAACACGGAGTTCAACTCAAGGTGGTTTCCCTTTGGAGGTGTTAGCAGGAAGGGGATCAGGGCCCCAGAGCTAGCCGACAGAAGACAGCCCACGATATCTGTATACTTCTGCTGGTGAGCGCTTGCCCCCCATACGTATACGGCTGATGATAGCCAACTTAGACCAAGTTCCTCCAAGGCTGTATTCCCTTTTATTTAATTGGGATGAAGGCTTTCATATCATTAATTCAAAATTTAGTTTTTAATCCCAGTACCTCTATAATCTGTCATTTCAGAGACTCCCTGTACGAAATGTCTGAGCTCCTTTTCATAACTCAATTGGGCAAAAAAGAAAGTCTCCACGGATGCCCACATCATGAAATTTCTGACCCTATATCAGAAGAAAGTGAATTTAAAAATACACTGAACTACAAGGTTTCGCTTGGGCTTATTGCAGCTGTGCCTTGGAGCAGCACCCAGTGCGATACCGTGTTTATAAAGCATGGTGACTCTGCCTTTTCGCCTTATAGCTGGGAACAGAGTGGGCACAGGGCCGGACAGAATAACCATAATTCAGACACTCTTCTTGATGCTTCCTGTTAAAAATCCCATCATTTAGAATCACATTACTGCACGTTCCTCTACCACTACCCTCCCTCTGACTCCCCCGTGAGCCCTCAGAGGTTGGTGGGAAAGTGTTACTATGACGCTTGAGTTTAAAAAAATGAAACTGAGCAGCAAAACTGGGGAAGTGAAATGGTGTCATCAATGGACCACTCATGCCAGGGCAGCCCTGGCCCCTCTCGGAGGTGGTGATGTGGGAGATTGCCCCGGACAGCTGCAGTCCTCCAGAAGGAAACCCCAGTGCGCCCATCCCACTTGGTGACGGCAGGTGCAAGTCCTGGCTTCTGGGGGGACATTAGGTGGAGCCCAGGCTCCCCGACGAAGGGCCCCCTGAAATGGCACTGTTTCTGGTCCGCTATCAACTGCACGTCCCACCACCTACGGATGCTCTGGGTCCCTGCTCCAGCTCCCAGTGTCCTCTGCTCTGGACCAGAGTCTGCATTTTCACAGGACACCCCAGTGATTTATGGGGACTTGATGTGTTAGAGAATTCAGGACAGGGTCGGTGATTAGCAAAGCATGTCTTTCTGATACATTCCACTCCGATTCCAGGAAAGTGGAAACCTTCTAGCATGTCTATTTATTCAAACCTAGTTTGGCCAAACTATTTCTATATCGACCTATGACTATATGTATGCAAAGTGGAAAAGCATTATGAAAGCAAATCAGGAGTTCCTTGTTTTGTTTTGTTTTTTTTTTAAAATAAAAGTCAAGGCAGGAACCATAAAACTGATGGTCTCTATGTCCCTCTTTCTGGAATGAACTTGTTCTGTAAGCGAAAGACTCTGCGTGTTGGCACCTACTTGGCCCGTAGCCACTAGTTGTGGGAAGAAGTGGGCAGCAAACAGCCGGTCTACTCTGCATATCTATACTTGGTGGGTTTATTCATTAAATGCAAGTATTCTTTTTATCAGGGCAGGCAGTCATTATATTTTGGCCATTTAGTATGCCAGCATTTCATTCAGTTATCAAATATTTATTGAAGAGAACTTTCACCGTATAGTCAGGTTTTACATGAATTAGCAGGAAAGTAATTCATTTGCGAGGTCTATTCCTCCATCAGGAATGAATTCATATGGGTCCCGGTGTATCCTGTGAAGGGTCTCTCACCACGTAACCTACCTTCACGTTAATTTCCACCTCATTACAAAGCGGGGAGCCTGACTATTCTCCTGCGAGCTTCCCTTGGGGCTGGATGTGGCGGGGACATTTCACTGGATAATTGGAGGATTAAGAGGCACATTAGGAAACGCAAAGTTTGCTAAATTGTAGAAGTTAAGTTTTTACCGAAAATGAATGTTGATTGAAAATAAACATATTTTACGGTTTTCCAGATGTATGACAAACAGAACTTATTTTGGGAACTGCCTGATTCAAATACAAAAATGACAACTCCACAAAGGTCCGCATTTCCTGACAACCCAGCTGTTTTGCTCCATGAATTTTCTGAGTTCCTGCTTCAGTTTTGATAATCAGATAAGCGTTGGGCCCCTGGGGAGAATCACAGGAGGCTGCGATCTTCTTCCTGACGTCCCTGAGCCAGCTTACAAAACCCACTCTACCTCCTCAGTCTGCTTTTATCGGCTCGTTTTTCTCCTCTTGTGGAGAACAGGGGCAGACGCTGGCTTTATGATGACCTAAGATGCCACCCACCGGGGCAGCAACGGCTCAGGGCATGTTTTATGTCCAAACTTTCAGTGACCACTGGAGTTGGCACATTTATTGTGTTGTTTCCACCTTTCGGGCAGAAGAGTAAAGTTTCTGTTTAATTCAAAAGACACCTTACGCATGCAGTTTAGGTAAGATGTGACCTGTTAACCTTTTATTTTGAAGACTGTCTAGTGCCATTTGTGGTGACAGCCCTGGTGGGGACACCCGTGACTGGTCACCCACCAGGACTGTGCACCCCGGGGGATGTGGACGGGGCAGAACAGAGACCCTACTCCTCCAGCCCCCAATGTGAGAACATGTCAGAAGCCTGGGTGCAGCCGTCAGACACAAGATTGCCTGCATCCCTTCATTTCTGGACACAGAATACTGTTTTCTACTGCCAAAGCCTCCATTGCCCCGTCCACTAAGACAGGGGTTTGGGTATTAAATTCTTTACCAGTTTGAGATAGAAACTAGTGGCAACCAAACCGTCTTGGTGGGAGTGTCACCTGCTGGAGGATAAGCCATCTGCAAACAGAACTCTTTCTGAAAGACTAAATTTTGCTGCTATTCCATCATTCAACGAATGTTTCTAAAAATCAAGCCTTGTCAGTTTGGATACCCCCAACCCTGCACATTTGACTCATGGTTTCTCAGTGGAAAATTGGAGGAGTAGATTTCAGTGTATCAGTCTCCTCTTATCTTGCTTTGTCTCGTTTTTTTAAGGGTGAACTACCTGACAGCCCCACCGCCAATATTTAGAGAGTATGCTCTCGGGCCCTCGTCAGAACTTGCATACCTGTTTCCTTTCCCTTTTTGTTTATGGCTTTAATATGTAGGATCGAATTGGTGCATGTTCGGAAGCACTTTTCTGAATATTGTTCCCGAATAGGGAGGCTACGCCTCGCTCAGGACCCTCAGCCGGGAAGGGCCCTGTCCTCTGCGACACCCCGTGGGCCCCTCCGGGCCGCCGAAGGAGGAACTCCGCCAGGCCTTACCAGTGTGGCTTCTTTTGTGGACCATGAGCACATTGGGGCCGATGCAAATTATCCCACAGACATCACACTTTAGTTTGCCGTTAGGAAGTCGAATGCCCCCAGCTCCTGACAAAGCTTTGCTGCCTTGGACACCGTGGGAGCCATTCATTTTCTCTCCGGAGGCATCGAGCATCCGTAAGTCCTCCGCACACTCTTCCCCATTCACTTCACAGGCACGCCCATTCTCTTCATCACTCTGAGTCTCTACTTTAACATTACCAGCTGAAAGAGACAATACAACACAGGGGGCCGCTCAGTGTCATCGCAAAAACAGAACAGAAGAGCACAGCAGCAGAGACAACCCAGCGGGAGCGGCACCTTCTAAACACAGGTTCCTGGCAGCTGACACCAGGGGACAGTGGCCTGGGCTCTGGACCCACCGGCCCACAGGGGGCTGTGATACATGCCGTCAAACATCACGGGTTTGGGACCCTTGTCTGTCCTCTCTGTAGGTCCGAAGGGCGGATGGCGAAAATGCATGGAATTTATAAATTCTCGCTTTAGACTGGGTGTGTGTGGGGGGACCTCTATGCAGGGTAAGGTCACCGGGTCCACTGTGACAGCCTGGGCCCCTATGGAGTGACCTGAGGCCAAGCCCGACACCCTGTGAGCCAGCAGACCTCTCACGCCAGAAGGTGAGTACTGATCACGTAGCCCCCCCCAGGTGTGGGACCATGTTTGGCAAAACCCCCTAAGAAGCGCTTATCTAGCCTGGAAAAGTCCCCTTGAGCATAAGGATAAGCATAAGCTACCTTTCCTTCGTTCATGTATTAATAAACGTGCGACAAAACTCAGCAAACACGCGCTCAGATTGCTGACCAAAGATTCCCGAAAGAGTTTTGTTTGTTTGTTTCTTCAGCACGTGATCACTCTAAACCCTTTTTATTCCATGATGAAAATAAAACCTGTGTCCTAAAGTAGTGCCATGATTTCTCAGGTTTCTTCCCGTTGCTGAAGGGTTGACCAGCATGGATGGTGAACGTAACAGATCTGCACTAGCTTTTCAGAAAGCAAGACTCGTGTGTGCATGGGGGTGAAGGGCTCCTGGTAATAGTACAATAACAACTGTCCACTCTGCATTTAGAGTCATTATTTCTGCCATTCATGTATTTTTCTTGGTAAAGAAAATAGTCATTTGGTTTGCATTCTTCCGAAACACCAACTGATGATGGATGGCTGAATCCAATATTGTAATGACCGGGAGAAACTGCAGTTACACTGAAAGCCCTCACGTTCATCACAGTCTCTAGAGATGAATAAGAGGAAGTAGGTAAATTCTGCCAAGTAAAACAATCAATGAGATCGACAGTAACCACGGCTACAAAATCTTTGATCGACGTTGTAAATCAGTGGTTCTCCAAGTGTGGTCCCTGGGCCAGCAGCACCGGCATCTCCTGAGAACTTGCTGGAAGAGCAGACTCTTGGGTCTACCCGAACCCACTGAACTAGAAACTCTGGGGGGTGGGCCCTGCCCTGGGCATTCTTCACATGAGCCTCCAAGGGATTCCCGCGTACACTCGAGTCTGAGAAAAACTGTGCTAGTAACACTCCAAGTTTGTTTGACTCAACACATTTCTCGTGATTTGGAAGCCCAGAGCCCAGACTCTGGAATCAAAATTCCTGGTTTGGAATCTCAGCTCCACTCCTTATAAACTCTGAGATCTTGGGCAATCCTCATCTGTAAAAACGGGAACTATCCACACTAGCGCAGCAGGGGCTTTGGGAGGATTTAGTGGGTAAAGAGATGTAAAGTGAACTTAGGCCAGTGACTGGCCTGGCAAATGAAAGCACGTTCCCATAAAGCCGTCCCCTTGAGGGGGCTCCCCAGGAATGTTCACGGCACGGACCGTGTGCCAGGCACTTTAACTGCCCTGTAATGGGTAACCCTCACAACGGCCCTATAAGTGAGGTGCTGTTATCCTATTTTACAGTTGAAGACGCCCAGGCACAGAGAAGTTGAGCAACTTGCCTGAGGTCACACAGCTGGGAGATACTGCAAGCAGCCTGGCCCCAGCGCCCACGCTCCTAACCGCCACACCGCCCAGGTTGCCCATCAGATCTTTGGAGAGAAGACTTGCAGACAAATAAGCAGACGGAACGAATGAGCTGGGATGCAGGCCACACCCCCACTGTGGACTTGGAGACCCCAGAAGTGAGGGGATATCTCTTCCCATCGCATCCTTGCATCACAGAAGACTGTCCCGAGAGCAGGGACTCGGGAGCATCCTGCATCGCAGTGGCCTCCTGCTGACCTCTCCCAGCTGCTGGAGACAGGGAACCAAGTCCTACCGACATGGCGAGCTCAGGAGATGAGACAGGTAAGGAGGGTAGCTGTGCCATCCTGTGAAGGTGCTTCACCCCTGAGCCCTCTGGAATCACGTTCTCAAAGCTAACTCACTAGGGCCTCCCTGCCCACTGGGTTCTGCTCCGGAATGCTCAAAGCCCTCTGCACTCCTTCACCAGGGTTATTTTTAATCATCTGTCTCATGGCTTTTGAAAATGAGATGGGGGCAGTTCAGAGCGCAGAGGGGCAAATGACTGTAGGTGTGGCAGGTTCTCCAGCGCCCGGAGCTGGGACCCAGGGCGCAGGCCAAGGACCCTGTGGACGGAGGAAGGGAACCATGCAGATGAACAAGCGTCGGCATAATTCCCTTCGCCGATCTTCCTGCACTCAGCTCCAGGTCATAAGTTTAGAGGCAACCCGCTCGATGGAACTGACTCTTGCTTTCTCCAAAACACACCTCAGTATAGGACTTATTAACACTTGCCCCAGACTCCCACCTGTTCTGCATTAAGAAGACAGGTGTTTGTGTGACCGTCTGGTGGCCCTGTGGCTTGTGCCGATGATGAAGTGCGGGCCCTTCCTGGTGAGGAGCAGGACAGCAGGGGAGCTTCGGGCGACCTGAGGTTTCCGCCATCAGGACACACGTCCCGGCCCCGCGGGCAGGCTGCTGGCAGAGCAGGTAAAGCGCGTCAGGAGTGAACGGGATGAGGACAGCGGGAGTGAAAACTGAGGGACGGATGTCACCTTAAATGTCACAGACACCCTCAAGCCAGAAGCCTTGACACCAGTCACTCAGCTGACAGCAGTTCATGAAGGCGGGACAGCTGCCATGTGACAGCTTCTCTGAGCATGCTGTTCACAGAACCGAAAACCAGAGGCTGAAGAGAGCTTATTTTAAATCACCCTCCGATCACTGTGGGTCCCCTTGTACGATTTTAGGTAGATGTGTTTGGTGCCAGAAGAGACCAAAATTGAAGAAGAAAATTCAGTATCCTGTGATGTTCTGGTTTTCAGAAAAAAGGTGGGCAGACCCCCAGACTGGAGGTCCCTGGATCACAGTGGCAAGGTCAAGGCAGCGTAAATAATGGGAACTGGACAGAGCGCTCCAGGTAAGCAAATGGTAGACGCACTGAGTCACAAGAGACGGAGGCCAGATGCCGGGGATGCAGAGCTGGAAGCGTGCTAGAGCTCTGGGGGTGAATTTGAGGCCAGACTCTGACAGGAAAGATCTGTGGCAAGTAAGAGGGGAGAAAGGGGGCCTGAGGGGGCTGAGAGTGGAGGTGAGACCCAGAGGGCAACACGTCAGCATGGGCTCAGCAGATTCAAGCACGTGTGCATTTTCTCTCAGTGTTGGGGGAAGGTTCCCATCTCTTTGTGGACAAATGCAGGCTGGGTGCCGGTTGCGTGGAAGAGGGGCAGAGATGCCCCCCACCCCTGCGTCTGTGAAAACGGGGCCTCTCGTCTGACGGGGAGGCGAATACAGGCGACATGTGTATTATTGTCGTAGATGATGTAAATCAGGCCACGGAACTGTCTTAAAACATGGCAAACACAGACCAGATCTCAAAGGTCAAAATCTAACAGACATCCATCACTTAAGGTAGAATACACATTTTAGAAACACAAGCTCGGAAAGGGGTGTCTTGGTTTCACCACTTTGGTAAATGTGAAAATGGCTTCGGGGGTTTTAGGTGATGATGAGCTTGATTAGTGATGTGGCCTGAGCAAAGGACAGCAGAGGCTGCGGTCTTGGGGGTCTCTGTTATTGACATGTAGAATCCCCTGAGCCAGCCAGGCCGGACGCCTCCTTTAAATGAGGGAGTGCAGCCCAGAGAGGGTCAGAAGGAAGGAAGTCGGGGGACACTGAAGCCCATTCCTAGGGGACATCGAGGGGCCTGGACATGCTCGGCTCAGAGACACAAGCCTCCAGCTGAGAGCAGAGATGCCGCCACCCACCCTGAGCTCCTGAACGAGGGGAAGCAGGAGGAGCGGCAAAGGGGGGATCGGAGGTCCCTCCACGGGGGGCACCCGCCCTGGGAGGCCTCTGAGCAGCCCGAGGGCAGAGGGCAATAGCCAGGCTCTGGCTGCCAGGCTCCCAGTCAAGGCGCCAGAGGGGCGGGCGCTGGTGCGGGAAGGCCCTCGGGTCTGAGTGCTGGTGGGCCCGTGATTTTGAACTCCACCCGCCGAGAGTCAGCGGCACCAGCCTTTGCCCAGCTAGTGAAGGAAGAGACTGGGAACAGGTGCTGGGAGTGTATTCAAGCTGTCCACCTCCTGCAGGTTCACATGCAAACACCCCGGAGCCCACCCAAAGGGACAAGCGGGGCTCCTGCATCCGTCTCTTGAGAACGCCACGGGACCAGCCCTGTCGTTTTCTTTCTTCAGACCCGCCCGTCACCAATTCCAGGAAATGGTCAGTCCTCCCTAACCCGCGTTTAGTGTACTGGGGTCCACCTCACGGAGGCTGTCTCTGTGTCCCTCCCCTCCTCTGAATCCCTAAACCGCTTCATCGGCTCCGTTTCCTTGGACCCCAAACTGCTTAGCTGCAGTATTGCTTCTGTGAAATGTTATACTCTCCTTGAGTACAGGGATTCTACTTACAAATATCTTCTAACTCCGTCCTCCCACCACTTAGAAAAATGTCAAACTCAGTAAGGTGCTGAATGGAAGTGATTAAATATAGAACATGAAATGGAGACTTCTGTGTTTCTTGACCCCAGAACACTCTGGCTCAGGCCTAACCTTGCAGCCTTTCCACTGACCCCCGGGAGCTAATGGACGGGACCCCAATGTCATTATTTAATAAATGTGGCTGCATAAAGAGTGGGTGCCTTCAAATCCTGAGCCAAAAGGCACTTTCCTTCCCAGACGCAATTGAAAATTCAGGAAAATGAAAGTGTCGTTGTTATATATTTCAGAGGCCTTCTATGTGTTTAGTAACAGGGCAGATCCAGTTGACCCTGGACCCCTGAACCTTAGCACTTAGACAAGTTTAGCAATGAGAGAATCCAGGGAACTCGGGGTCATCGGGGCCTGGGTCTCCTGCCAAGCATCGTACGGCCTCATGAATGATCAAATCCTTTTAATGCACAGGAATAATGCACACTGGCAGCCCCGCCTCACAAAGGGGTTCTGTTTCCCCTTCATCTTCTTCTTCCTTTCGAATGTGTCTTTATATTTCCTGGTGAGGTAAATGGTACTCAGACAGCATTTTTCCATTGAAAAGATATCCCCAAGCTGTCACTATGAGTTTAAGCCAGGTAAGCTCAAAATGCTCAATATTTTAAATGAAGAAACAGGAGACAGAAATATTCCTGCAACTGACGACTAGTAAAAATCAAATGGAATAAAAATATTTAAGAGATATCTTGAATGAGGGTAATTAAACGAAAATTTTAGATGCAGAGAAGATGTGTAGAAGTTTTTGCACTGCCTCTAAAGGATTTATGGAAACTCTCAAGCATTTTTAAGGTTACTGAAACCATTTATTATAACTTATATCATTTAAAATGCAGGGGGTTTTTTTCCCTTGCAAGGATGCATGATTAGGAATACGTTTATCCTTATTTGATGTTTAAGGTTTTAAATGGAATGAAATCAGGGAGAGACAAAAGAGGAAGATTAAGAAAAAAAGAATGAGTTACAAGCATATTTACATTTTCCTCAGGTAACAAGGGACACAAACTGAGATAGAGGGTGTCAAACAGTTCATGTTTTTAATTTTCAAGAAGGAAAAAAAGAGATGAGTGAGGAGGACAATTTTCCACTATGACCACTAGGTGGTGATGTTGTCCCAGAACAGTTGGGTTGCTCTTTGGGTGGAGACTTCATCAAGGTCAACAGCCATTTAGTTACAACTTGGGTATGTGGGAGGGGGTGGGGAAGGAGGAGAGAAAGAGATACTAATACCTTGTGAACCCAACTGTATAAATATATAGACAGGCAGTGTATTGAAACATGTATCATCTATCTTACAGTATCTCCAAGTATTGTATAGGCAGCAATTTTTTACATACTGGAGTCTTCACCAAAGGATCTGCTCCAATATTACAATATGCTCGAGCCTAAACCTTCCTCAGATTTAATGAAAACACATCTTAGAATGCATTATCTTACTCTTAAGTGCTTTTAACTTCTTAATATTTCAACAATGTGATTGTTCATCTCGAAATTATATTAGTTATCTGTCCTAGTATAACAGTTTATATAATCATACCAGCACACATACACATATATACGCACATATACACATTTATACATATATGCATATAGATCTCACAGAAATAAATGTCAAGCTGTTAAAGTTAATTCAAAGGAACATTAGTAAGAGAAAGATCTCTATTACTTTTTTTAACATCTTTATAGGAGTATAATTGCTTTACAATGGTGTGTTAGTTTCTGCTGTATAACAAAGTGAATCAGCTATATGTATACATACATCCCCATATCTCTTCCCTCTTGCGTCTCCCTCCCACCCTCCTTATCCCACCCCCTAGGTGGTCACAAAGCACGGAGCTGATCTCCCTGTGCTATGTGGCTGCTTCCCACTAGCTATCTATTTTACATTTGGTACTGTATATATGTCCATGCCACTCTCTCACTTCATCCCAGCTTACCCTTCCCCCTCCCCGCGTCCTCAAGTCCGTTCTCTATACTGGAAAAGCAGTCAATGTAGGTTATGAGAAAAGGGATATCCTTAGGTTGATACTGCTAAACCCTTTAGGTACCGAAGAGTTTTTGATAGCCAGGATGTCAGAAACCTATCTTTAACGGCTACTGACACCTTTTAGATTACAGCCTGTATTAATAATTGTTACAGTATTAACAAGCATGGCCTGTCTTCTGATGTTGCTTTAATATTAGATAATTTACTAATACAGGCTCTGAAGACTTAAGTCCTAAGGGGGCAACCAACTTGTACCACTTTGAATATTCAGCTCTCTGGACATTTTTAAAAAGCACTTTCCACTCCTTAAAATACTCCTTCAGGGATGTTGCCCAAATATATTTATCATTCATCATCTCTCAATTCATAAAAAAGAAAAATGAAATTAACATCTGTGTTTGGTTTGACAGCTCAGATCAGGAGCGTTCCGCACGCAAAAGCACTCAGTGTGTCTGCTCAGGAAGCGAGGACCACGGACTAACGGCCTTGAAGCCCTGCGATTTTTCTCCTCTCGGTTCTGAAATTAATACTTCAGAGCAACAGAAAGACAGTATGTATCCTTCTCCATCCTACAAAACTGTAAAAAGTATCTTGAAAGTATGTTGGGTTATTTAACGGTGACAGAAAGTCTGACCTTTATCATCACACTCAACAAAGAGGGGATAGTCGTAACATTCGTAACAAAGCTGTTTAACAGCATTAGTAGGGTAACAATTCTGTTGATACTATTGTTACTTCTACCCTTACTATTACTGCATTGCCACCACAAAAAGCATGCTCCATAGTATATCCAGCAGTCTAAAACCAGGCATACATACCTCAGTGTGTAAGAGATGTTCTCAATGATAGATGTTTAATAAACAGCGTGATTGATATTTAGTTCATCTCATTTTTTCAAGTATGAAGGAAGGTGATGAAAAAAGATGCATTCACAACATTTACACTATGGAAACTGAGTATGAAATGAATACACGTTACCATTTTCTAGAAGCAAAGTGTATACTTACGAGAGAAAGATTTGGGAATTATTGCATGAAAATCCCTAAAGCCGTCAGCCCCATAAGTAACTGCAATAGAGAAGGCAAAAAGAAAGCTGGGCTGTAACACCATCTGAGAGAAAGAGTAAGAGTTTAAAAGAAAGCATTATTTTTTAAAAGGAAAGTAATATTACTCAAAACCATTATTTAGTTACTAATCTGGTACTGTTAGCCCTCAGACAGAGGGCTGACACCGTAACACAGTGCTTACTCAGAAAGAGGACCCCACTTCCCAGAGGTCTGAGCTCATGGCACTATATCACACAGGCACTGCAGAGCAACGTCTGGTGTGTTGAACATCTTAGGGGCCGCAACCTAGAACATTCTAGAACTTTCTCTGCTGAGAAACCCTTTTGGGGAGTTGGTATAAACAGGTCCAAGATCTCAGCTTCACAGCCAAGCGTCTCCTGGGAAAGTGCTTATCTTCACAAAAGCAGTGTGACTCTTAATGGGCTGACTGCATTGCAAATGTTCTTCCTTCAGCTTTTTCTTAGAAAGTGTTCACAGAAAATTAGAAAATGTTCATGCAACACACTGAGTGGGGAGAAATTCGTGTTTTCTACCTCAAAACGAGCTACCAATTTCTGTGGGTATTCCTTATCAGCTGCCCTCATGAATACTATCACCACCTCAAATCGCCAAGTTTGTTTGGTTTTATAGGTCATAGCTTTTCAGTGTGTGCCTGTATCTTGAAACTTAATAGATACCACACATCTCTCTCTCTCTCTCTCTCTCACACACACACACACACACAACACACATACAGTTTTCTCTGCTGGAGTGACCCCCAGTAACTGTCTGAGTTATGCATACAGAGTAGCTGCTAAATTAAACGTGTTGCTGAACTACTGAATTAGCAGAGTTTCCTGCAGGAAACAGACCTACTGAAGTTTGCTTAGATCAGTGTTTTCCAAACTTATCTGACCACAGACCCTCCCTTTTTTTCCACATGAAAAATTTAGTAAAATACTGGGATAATGGGGAAACAGTTTGGTAGACACTTCCAAAGCTATTCCTTGAAGTCGCTACCTTAATTATTTCCTAACAAACCCTTAGTCTTCCTCTATTCCTTTTGTTCCTTGAGCATCCGAATCTAACAGTCACCACCTGTGTCCCACCCAGCAGAGCTGTCATCAGGTGGTCCACTTGGGTGCACCTGTGCTCCATGGTCTGCAGACAGTCAACCACGGGATGCTGACTTCACAGTGACCTTTGCAATTCTATCGTCTTCACTGAGTTCTAACCCTTTGTATCGACTTTTGGCACCTCAGTAGCTCTGTGTCATGGGGGTGCTACCATCTCAGATAAGGGAGAAAAGGTCAAGATGTTTTGAAAGGTAAGCATTACCTTTTAAAATCAGGAACATCACAACACATGACATAATATAAAGTTCTCTGATTAAATGATGTCACTGCCCCAATTCCCTGAGATATGGCTGAGATTGATGATAGGGGGCTTGGGCGTGACGTGATTTGAAAGTGAACTTCCTGGTGCCCCTTCAGCTACAGGCCATGCGTGATGATGAATAGCATTCATCTAAAAGCTGCCTCGCCAGGAGAAGATGTACACTTGCACAGATCCTGGGTGATCAGAGCATAAGCCTTAAAGTATGGAATTCTGTCAGAATGCTTTCCATTTCACCCATTACTTTTGAATATAAATAATATTACAGCACATCGTTGGACACTGAATGTTAATCATTTCTCAAGAGCATCAGTTCTTTGCTTAGTATAATTCAAATGAAGTTGAAAGTTGTTGTCCTAAAGATTTGATTCCCTTCAAATTACAAAAAGTTTAAAAAACAAAACAGCTGTAGCTATAAAGTTGTTGTGCTTTCCCCGAGGAAAGCTGAACTGATAAGAATTCACTCTTGCTCGGGTACCATACACGTTCCTGCAGGTACCTACTTCTGAGTTCAGGAAAAGGAGAGCTCCTCACTCCCTGTGGGGAAATGATGCACAGCAGGGAACCGTGAAAACTCACCCTATCCTGCCCCGTCCCGTCTCGTCCCATCTCGTCCCATTTTACTCTGGTCGGTCCAGTGCCTCGGGGAAGGCATTCACCAGGAGCTCTGTAAACACCAGGGACTTACAAGCTCTTTCCACAAGCTGCCTTTTGTCCCCACGAGATCCTTCAAGGCAGGAACTATCATTAGGTCACCAGGGAGGAGGCTGGGGCTTCCAGGAAGCTCTGGAGTTTATCCTCTTGGTGGTTAGCAGGGAAACAGGTGAATCTGAGACCATATGTAATTGACGCATAGAGTCAGTACTCCAGACACACACTCTCCCTGCCGGAAGGGCCTCTGGGAGCTGTGCTCTCTCCCTTACGATGCTGGAGAGGCACTGGACCGCGCGAACGTTACCGCAGCTGCACACACGCTCACCACGCATGAGAGCTACAGCGCATTTACCTACAGAATCCCCTGCACGATTAGCAGACACACACCACTGTGTATAAAATAGATAACCAACAAGGACCTACTGTAGAGCACAGGGAACTCTGCTCCATACTCTGTAATGACCCGTGTGGGGAAAGAATCTGAAAAAGAATAGATGTATGTATCTGTAGAGCTGATTCACTTCGCTGCACACCTGAAACTACCACAACATTGTAAACCACCTCTACTCCAATATAAAAATAAAAATAAAACAAAATAGATGAGCAACAAGGATATATTGTGTAGCGCAGGGAATTATAGCCATTATTTTGTCATAACTTTTAATGGAGTATAATCTGTAAAAAATACCGAATCTCTGTGCTGTACACCTGAAACAAATACAATATTGTAAATCAACTGTACTTCACTTAAAAATGATAAAATAAAGAATAAATATCTTTACTAAAAAAAAAAAAAGAATTCCCCACACAACAAAATGACGACCAGTGAGTGGTCTGGAAAGTGTGCCCCCCTCCCCTTGCTGCCCTCTGCACGGCCACCCGGCCCCCTTGCCCACGGGCAGTGAGCATGCACGGTGGGCATGGTGGTCCAGAGTCTCTTGCTCTCTCTGGACTGCTGACCCGAGGGCCCTGCACTCTGATGGTGTCCACGTGTCTGGTGAGTGTGAAAATCAGCCACACCACCTTTCTCCCCAGGCACCTGGGGGGCTGTGTTACAGGTGCAGACCTGACGTGTCTCTGATCACAATCCTGGCTGGTCCTAGAAGCTTCGCCATGGGGGCAGAAGTGATGCCTCCTGGACGCTCAGCCTTGTCTTCATTTCCCTAGTAAATTTCACCCCACATTTCAGGCTCTTGTTTCATAAAAAGGTGCAGATACAAACAGATTTAATGAACCTTGTTAAGTTTCCTAAATTTCATGAAATACATTCTTGTAACCAACAGCAAATTGAGCTCATTTGCTAGGAATTTTTATTCCCCAAGTTGTCACGAACATTTTTGTATAAAATGCTGGGAGTGCCTCAGATTCGGAACCCTATTCAGATTGCCAATTGATGACCATTCTGGGAAAAAGGTGAAAGGCCCCAAAACCACACTCTTCAGTTTGCCTTTAGTTGTGCAAATTATAAAGAATATAATTATATACTTCTCACACTGCTGGAACCTTCAGGAGAGATGAAAACATACTTGGGATTTTCAAACTGGGAGAGAGGAAGGCTGTCCACTTCCAAGTCAAAAAAAGACTCTGACGATTTCAGTGTAAACACATTCAGATTCGTATTTAGGAGAATTTAGAAATGTGTGGTCATGTGACTTTTTAATAGATTCTTTAAATCATATTAGCCTGTCGGTCACAGCCAGATCATCAGTCTCTTACTAACTTGTGTAAGTATGGTTTGCAGTGACCTTTGCGATACCTGCAGATCTAGCATTTCAGGGAAGGGCATCCTCACCCTGTCCCCGCCCTAGCGACAGGGTCCACGAGTGGGCCAGTGGGCAAAGGAGAGGAGCAGGGACGCCCCCCCCCAGAGCCAAAACCCCAAGGCCATGCTCCTGCTAGAGAGCTGGTTACATCCTGCATAGGTACCAGATCCAGATTCTCTAGCGATTCTGCCACACCCAGACGTTTCCGGGGTGCGTATTTGTCCTCAGACCATCCTCTATGTTAGGGGGCTCTGTGTCTTGCTGGGAAAGAGAATGCTGACATTTCCTGACCACTCACGCCAGGAAGGGGGTGTCCTTCCAGACTGACAGAAGAGGAAGCTAGTCTGACCCCGCACACCGAGCCCACGAGCATTGGCTGAGGCCTCACACCTAAGCTGAGCGACTCCCAAGCGGCTCCTCTTGCTACACCCCGCTTCCCGCTCCAGATCCTTCCTCTAGCTTTCCGGGCCCCGGTGTCTATTCAGCCCTGTGTCCTGCATGGACTCAGGAAGCAGCGATGTGCCAGCGCCCCCTGACTGCAGGATTCTCCTGGGCTCCGTCCCTAATCCAGACTCAAGGTCTTTCTCCAGACCCAGCTCTCCTCCTCCCGTCCCACGTGCCAGTGGTCCTCTCATCTGGCCGCATGGCCTCACTCCCACCCCTGGCCTTCCACGGCCAATTTCTCTCTGAGTTCTGTCTTTCCGACTCTTTTCCAGTCACATGGCAGCCAGCACACGCGTGAAGCCGCTGCCTTGCCCCGCAGGGCGCCCCCCCCCCCGCCCCACATCCTGCCAGGGCTTCCTGCCCACTGCCCGGCACAGGGATGGGGATGACCTGCACCCCGGGGACCCTGCCTTCAGGCTCCGCTTCCAATCCACGCTGCCCATCGCCCTGAGACCCTCATCCACAGGCTGCCTTTATCAGGGCACCTACGTCCAGAGCTTCCACTGGTCTGCACTGTTGTGATGAGACAAAACCCCCAAATCCTGGGCCAAATCCCTCTAGGACTGGTCAGCAATGACCATGACCCTCCCAGCTGGGAATGCTACTCAGACAACCAAACGGATGAACCTGCAGGAAAAATGCAAGAAAAACCAAACCACCGGCTGCACTCATTTGTAAACGCCTTGCAGCCGGTATGGAGACGTCCTCCTCGTCCGAGCAGATCTGTGTCCTGTGCAGATGTCAGGGCCACCCGCCTCAGGTCTCGTCCCCCCGACCTACTCAGCTAGCAGTGCCTCTCTGCCCCCCGAGGGGTCCCTCTGCTCTCCCACCCTTTCGACAACCGGTCAGAACCCACCCTCTCTCTCGGTACAACAGCCTGCGCCATCTCCACTCCAGAGCCCTTGGGATTCGCGCCCAGTTCTGGAAGCTGGTGTGTCTGGAGCCCAATTCCGTGATCAGATAAAAGGCTACGGGCACTTTGCTCCCTTCTCTCATTTCCTCTCCTCCTGCACAAGACCTAGAACACGAGGGGTTCATCACAGGGTCATTGAATCGACAAACTCCTTATTTTTGGAGACAACCATCTGACCTGGACATTTTCAGAAATCCATACACATTCCAGGAGGAACTGCAAAGTATGAGGCAGAAGGCACTGTACTTCTTAGGTCTGAGTGTGGCTCCCAAGGAAGTGGGTGCATTTAGGTCGAGTGAGTCTCGGGGAATGTGCTGGACTTGACTTCAGTTTAGAGAACCGAGCACATGGGCCCAGCCTTTCTGTTCAAACGGGTCCTCTGGCTACTCCTGCCTGTGTCACATCACGTCCCAGATGTCCCCGAACCTGCAGCTGTGTCAACTTCTGGGAAGGAGGGGCGCTGTTGGAGAGTGGGGTGCAGGGGCTGCAGGGCTGGACGCTTGGCTTTGTCCCCCCAGGTGATGCGGACTCGGTCAGGCACCAGCTGCCCTGAGCCCCGGCTTCCTCACCCACAGAACGGGAATCATCGTGTCTGTTCTGTCGGGTCCATGTGCAGATGCACGGTAACGCTTATAAGGCCCTGCTCCTCAGCCGGCCCTCCTCTCAGTGGAAAACCATGGGCAGATAACCAGGACCAATGATAACACCTATCTTCTCGTCAACAAAGACTCCAGGCTGAAGGGCTTGGCTACAGCCGACTAGCGCTGACCAAGTTTTTAATACACGGGAAAAACAACAGGGCTGGTGCTTTGCAAGACCATGACGGTGTCTAGGAAAGACAGACACCCTTGGGGACCATGTCCTTGGCACCTGGAAACCCAAGTCTAGGCAGGCTCCCCTCCCACCCCAAACACCCTGGCAGGTCCTCACCTCCACTTGGGAATGGGGCTGGGGTGACCTTTTAAAGCCTTCACTCACCCTTACAGGGTTTCCAGCTGATGGCCAGGTCGTGGGACAGTTTTGGTTGTTTCAAGTGGAAAGCGACAAAATGGTCAAAGTCAACTAGACGTTCCTTCCCATGACAACTGTTGGGTCTGCCATCCAGAGCAGACAACACACGGAACTAACCAACAGCCTGATGAGTTGCCGGGGACAAACCAACTTCTGATCCTCTCCGTGGAGGAGACCAGCTGGGGACCAGCCCTATTTCTGTTTATATTCCATTAGTACAATTTTAAGTGTTCACAGTGAACTAAATAGCATGGGAAAGCTCTGATTGATAAACCTATAATTTAGAAAGGGAAACGTGGATAAGCAAAGACTCTTCTTCTGAAGAGCACACCTGAGCAAACAGGTTCAAAAGTGATGATTCTGTTCATGGGACTGTCTTTGAAGTCATTGCTTTGGTGTCCTTTGGAATCGCCCCCTACCCACCCTCTTAGATAGAGTTTACTGCAATTTAGGGTGAAACATTCAACAGGTTAAAGAATAGATTTAGGGATATTTTCAGAATGTTATGTCCTTCTTGCTTTTTCTTTTTTTTTTTTAAAGAAAAAATACCTTTTTATTGGTAAAAATAGTATTTGCCTATTCAAAGATAGCAAGTATACAGAAATACCAAGATGAAATTTCTAAAATTCGCCTCCAACGCCTATAATCTAAGGAAACCCATGAAAAGGAGACCATGGAAACATAATAAAAACAGAGTGAGAGAGCTTAGCTCAAGCTTTAAAATGAGAGGAGGAAAGGGACATTTTCAGGCAATAAATAAGGGCTGAAGGAAATTCAGATGGCTGGAGAAGCAATGAGAAGCCATAAACGTCTCACCGTGGACCTGGGGAGGTTGAAATAGTGTGAGGGCGTGGACGTAGGTGAAACCTTGAATTTTATTTTGTTTTTCTTTTCCATTACAAATCTTGCTCCAGTGAGGGGAATGTACACCGGATCAGACAGGCCGAAACACTAAGGGAGGGAGAGTTTGCTCAGGCCGCACGCAGGCGTGTGGGCGGGGCCAGCGGGCGGGGCCAGCACAGGTGCAGGGGGCCACCTCTCAGCGTCAAGGCCGCGTGAGGATGGGAGGAGACCAGGCGATGGGTGACTGGATCCCTGGCCACATGGCCAGGAGGGGCGGGGATGGACAGCTCTTGGCCGTTGGGGCGTCTGCAGGGGGGACCCGCAGGTGCTTTAGCTGATGTGACTGTAAACACTGTGCGTGTTTCAGTTGTGGTTTTCCCGGGGCACATTCTTACTGCAGCAGCGGGCTGGATGTCGCTGCCAGCGCGAAATGAAGCAGTGAAGGCTGAAGGCGATGTTTCGACGGTTAGATGTGCCTGGCCCCTGAAGCACGGTTGCTGTGTGCACCTCTGCCACACGGAGGACAGGACGGGCTGCTCTGTCGGCAGAGGGGTGAAGGGAGGGCCCCCTCCGGCTCTGCAGACCCTCCAGGCCATTCCCTCCCATCCCCGCAGTTGGCACCGTGTCAAGCCCCACAGATCCCAGGAGCCCAGGCCGTGCTTCGGGGAGGCCGGAGATAAAGTAATCTCCCCCGGGACACACGGAGGGCGGGTCCCCTGCCGTCCCTCCCTTCCAGAAGCTCAGAGGGGTCCCTGCCAGAATTCCAAGCAAGAGGTGACTCAGCAGGGGGAGGTGGGTCCGGAAGAACAGCTCTGCCCGCTGCCCCGCTGCCCTGAGCCCGGGGGAGCGGCAGCGCTGTCTGTCTTCAAGGGCGCTGGTCTGTAAGGAGAGGCTGCCCAGGATGCTCGTGCCCTACGGCCCAGGGCGGAGACAAGCCCTCACCCTGCCTTTCCCATCTCTTCCTGTGCTCCGCCCAAAAGCACGCTGTCGGGCAGCATCTGGGGGTGAGGTGAGGCCAGGCGAGGGGCCAGGATGGAGGAGGGAAAGGCAGAAAGTAGGAGGCACCTCGGGTCTGCAAGCACGTGGGCATCTGCAGGGGAACAGGGCCGAGGCTGGGCAAGTGGCCGGGACTGACACGCGGTGGGGTGGGCGCCCCTGGCCTGTGCACCAGGCTCACACGTGTGTGTGCGTGTGTGCACGTGCGTGTCTATGCACGTGTGTGTGCGCGTCAGTGGCAAAGACCGCTCTTCCTGCCCAGGTATTTACAAAGGCAGCTCAGAGAAACAGCCTCGAAGGTAGACAGCCAGTCTGTCATGCTGACCCTCACACTCGAAGGACAGTGCCCCCAGGGCACAGACAGGCCCCGCTCCCTCCCACTCCCGCCCAGCCCCGTGGTCAGAGGCATCTCCACCGTACCCAGAAGTCACGGTGAGGTTCCTTCTCCCTCCGTTTCTTAGCTGGGAAACATCCTGGAGAGATTCCTGGGTGAGGAACCCTACATCTTGACAGTAAACTCACACGGGGGAGACACGGGCCAGAGATGCGGCCGCCACGAGCTCTTCAGCGTCTAGTGTGGACTTACTGCGAACCTGGATAAAATAAGCCTGCACCCTCTGCATTGTATAGTTCTTCTCTCACGGAACTCTAAAGCTTTCCCGCTCTTCCTCTCTCTTCTCTCACCCCTCTCATTATTTACGTGCCTAACAAATGCCATGTCAGTCTATCCACCCTCCCTGTAAAGCTCTGGGATGTAGTCCAGGGAGGGCGCTGGAGATGGATTTGGGGAAAGAAGTCCTGCTGTGCTCCCTCCACCTTCGAGAAGCTCTGGGACCCAGAGCGTCACCTGGCCTCAGGCTGGGTCCCCTCAGATGTGACACCAGCACACAAGGCTGGCTCAGGGGTGCAGACCCTCGGAGGGCGAGGGCCCAGCAGTCACAGGGCACAGACACCCCACACCCTGTGAAGGGACTCACTCATTACTCAGCAGCCCCGCATCCCGGCACTTCAGCCAACATCTCACATCTCTCGGCAAGAACCTGAAACATCACACTTTTCCCAGTAGGTTTCAGCCGTTTCTTAGGACTAGGGTCTCTCAAAAAGTCCTGTCCTTCCCTCGGGCAACATTTCTTTGAAATGAGGAAGGTTCCTCCTCCCTTTCCCCCCGCCCCCCCCCCACCCCGCCAGCTCTATGATTCAAAACCATTTACTGAGAAACGTGTGAAAAGGACCAGTTTAGGTCATGTGTTCTTCCCGTTTAAAATCCAAGCTGCACCAAGCGTGCACCATCTAGGGCAGGGCTGCCGGCCTGAACTGTCCCCTCCCGTCTGGGTGTGCTACCAGCTACTGTGCAAAACACTTTCTGGGCACCCGTTTCTTTCCTTTTTGAAGCTGCCCCATGAGGAAACCACGACCCCACTTTACAAATGGAGAAATAGGCTCAGACAGGCCGCCTGACCTACCCAGGGCTGCCGGTGGGGACTGGGACCCAGTTCCCCCCCACCATCCCCCAGGGATGTCTGCTACCTGCAGCTCACCTGATCAGCCCACGCCCGTCTGACGGGAAAGCAGACTGAACCCTGGTGCCTGAGTTCAGGGGGGTTATCACTCGGGAAACAATTCACCGTCTTCCTCTGGGTCCCACCAGGGCTGCTCTGGCCTCTGAAGGCCCCCGGGGCCGGCAATGAAGGAGTTTGTGAAGAAGGCCCTGAATGCGCCTGGGCACCTAGCATTCGGGGGCGGTTTACACTGAGGTCTTGCAGGGTGTGGTGCGAAGCCCCGAGGGAGGGCAGTAGGGTCTCTGACGGCAGGAAGGAGAAGTCTAAGAGGGGCAGCGGGAGAGAGGCCCCCCCGCCTCAGGGGGCCCAGCACCAGGGATCCCCCTGCTTGGAGCCGGCCGAGTGACACGGGGCCTGGTCTCCCAGAAGGATCACGTTCAGAACGAAAAGCAGGAACAAGGCATCCCCAGCAGACGCACAGGGCAGCCGCACGTGTGGCGGAGGCCCTCCAGACAACGGGGTGCAGCGGGGAAGGGCTGGGCTCTGGAGGCTCCCGGAAGCTGAGGTGAGGCCCCCAGGCCTCAGGGAGCATCGAGGTCCCTGCTCAGGGGGCCGCGCTGGGGGGCCTGGGTTAGGCGTCGGGATGGAGGGGCTGCGGTGGGGGGCTGGGCAGAGGGGACGCGGAGGAGACAGCCCACAGACAGACAGACAGACAGTCAGACAGGCAAGCTGGGAGCCGGCGGTGGCCGGGGGCAAGGAGGCTCTGACTTGGGAAGGGGCTCCTGGGTGCCCCAGGCTCCCTGAGCAGAAATGGCAGCCGCAGGCTTCCGCAGCCTTGGCGAATGGGAAACTCCAGGCTTTAGAGGAAAAGCATGCTGGCGCCGCCAGCACTTCTGCATTCTGTCTTCTCCCCTCTCCATGCCTCCTCCTCCCGCCTCATCCCGAAGCCTCCAGGAGGCAGGCCCAGGAGCTCGATTGTGACACCGCAGCCCGCGTGTCATATTGTAACTGCGTTTCCACATCCTCCTGGCTGTGTTGTACAAGCCCTAGAAGAGGAACAAGGGCGAGTAATGAAATACAGGAATGCGGGGAAAGAGGAAGCCCGGGACAGCAGCCCAACCGAAACGCAGAGAATTATGGAGAAGTGACAGAAAGGGAAGCAGCGCAGGAATTGCATTTGGGGCGGCTGAGCAGAGTGTGTGTGCACACACATTCACACTGTCATACGCAGACACCCCTACCTGCGCACACACCCCTATACACACACAGACACACACACTCACACACCTACAGACAGGCACATGCATACACACACTGTCACATACACACACAGAGATACACACAGACACACACACACACACACGCACCCATACACACACAGACACACACACTCACATACCTACAGACAGGCACACGCATACACACACTGTCACATACACACACAGAGATACACACAGACACACAGACTCACACACACACACACACGCACCCATACACACACACTCACATACCTACAGACAGGCACGCGCATACACACACTGTCACATACACACACAGAGATACACACAGACACAGACTCACACACACACACACGCACCCATACACACACAGACACACACACTCACATACCTACAGACAGGCACACGCATACACACACTGTCACATACACACACAGATACACAGACACACACACTCACACACACTCACATACCCACAGACACAGACACACATATACACACACTCACACACACAGACTCACATACAGACATGTACACACACACGTACACACACATACATACATACACACCCCCATACACACACACAGACACACAGATACACACAGACACACACACATACCTACAGAAAGGCACACGCATACACACACTCTCACATACACACACAGATACACACAGTCACACAGACACAGACACACACACACACCCATACACACAGTCACACACACTCACATACCCAGAGACACACATATACACACACTCTCATGTACACACACAGATACACACAGACACACGGACTCACACACACACACACACACCCATACATACACACACATACATACACACAAACACACATATACACACACACACAGACACACAGACTCACATACAGACACGTACACACACACACACACACATACATACATACACACCCCCATACACACACACAGACACACAGATACACAGACACACACTCACATACCCACATACACAAAGACACACACAGACACACCCATACCCCCATACACATAGACACACATATACACACACTTACATACACACACACTCTCACACACATACAGATACACTCCCATACACACAAAGACACACACTCACATACACACAGACACATATACACTCATACTTACATACACACACATACACAGACACACACACTCACATACACACAGACACACCCCCATACACACCCCCATATGCACACAGACACACATATACTCAAACACACACATTTTCATATACACAGAGACACACATACACACCCACATACCCAGACACTCATATACACACAAACATACACACAGTCACACACACATACACACCCCCAGACAGACACTGACACTCACACACCCTGTCTTGCATCTCAGTCAAACTTCTACAAGAGGATGATCTCCTAGTTCATAGCCCGGGAGGGAGAGGGACACGTCTGCCCTGTGGTCCAGTGGGCTGGGGGATATGGTCCAAGGGTCACCTGCATGTCTGCACTAAACCACACTAGATCCAGAAATTCCCAATGATTCTTGGAGGCCAATCTGTTATTTTTCTCTTGTATTTAAAAAGCCAGAGTTAAAAACATGGTAACATTGCCTTGTGTCATCAAACACACAATTTGAGAGCCGAGACCAAAACAATGGACTAAAGGTACAGAAAGCATAAGTATATGCAGGTAGCTCCTCTTTGGGATCTCCAAATATCATTTTTAAAAATGAGAACAGGCCACGAGAGTAAAGCATGGAATCAAGGGAAAAATGAGAAAGAAACTGAATTAACTCATTTGCGGCGTTTTCTGTGTGTGGAGATAACCAGCAGCAGTTCTCTGTGTTAGGCATTCCCACTGGAGGAGCCTGGAGGGGGGTCAGAAAAACGCCTTATCTAGCATTTCCATGGCGTGTGTCTGAGGGGCGGGGGCCCACCAGCCTGCCTTTGAGGTCTCTGAATTCAGATGGAAAGTTCCCTCCCAGGCGCGGGTTTTTAAATGAATGCACTATCTTCCCCCTTCCTTATTTTCCAAGAACTACTATTGTTCTTATAGAAAACTACTGATTATCTCTTGAGACTACATTTCAGGAGCACCTTCCCAGGAGTGGTCCTTTCCGGTTATTCTTCGCAGGCTCACATGTTGAATCGCATGAATATAAACCGAGAGAGGCCGTGTCCCGAGGAGACGGTGGCCAACCTTCAGCCTGTGGGTATCACCTCACCCCTGTGCACGCCACCTGGGGTGCAGGGGGGTCGGGAGGGGCTGCGGGCCCGGAGAGGGCTGTCCTGGGTCGAGGCCTTTGTCTCCATATCCACCCAAGACCCCAGGACTCCACCTCCGGGCCTCCTGGGTGAACGTTCTAGATGACGGTGCATCACCCATCATTCCTACCCCTCACGTGATGCTTTGATCCTGACGTGGTCCAAGCGTCCACGTCAAACCGAGACTCTGAGCGTTTTCCTTCCTGGGAAAACTTCAGTTTACTCAACCAGCCCATGCTGAACACCTGTGGTGCCAACTCTCTGCACCACCGAGGATGCCACATCCACCCCCGGGGCCACAGCCCGTCACCAAGGCCACTGTTCACCTTTTTTACTTTTTACGTTGTCCCTTCCGATTCTGGGACAAAGAGTGGAAATGCAAGAGGGTCACCAAAGGCCGGTGACTCCTAATTGTCTGAGTCCTTTTTCTCCCTTGGGCTTTGGTAAGTTGGTGTCTCATCTCAGAAAGCGGATGCTCACCCTCCGTGGGGCAGCCCTCGGCCAGTGGGGGCGGGGCACGCATGCCCCTCCTGCACCCAGCCTGGCACTCAGAGCGCCCTGGAGAGATGGTGGTCACCTGCGCCCTGGTTTTCCCTTTTGCTTTCCGCCCAGTGCCTTCCTCTGCTCCCCCTTCCACAAGCTCATCTTTTAAATGAAATAAACCGTCTGCTCACAGCACTCAGGTCCAGTTGCCCTGGAGGGAACCCAGGCTGGGAGAACCACTGAGCTCTTCCAAGTGAGGGGACATTGCTCAAGAAGAAGCTCATCTGCACAGAAGGCAGCCCTGGGGTTTTAAGGCCTGAGTTACAGATAAACGCGGGTAGAACCCGCCAACCAGCGCCATCCGCTGCAGATGCTCCGGAGGGAATCCCGCCTCCCCTGGACCCTTTGTCATTCAGAGTTTTAATACACTTCCTGCACCCTGGCTCTGGGACGGGCTGGGTCCCTGGCGTGAACGGGTCTCCCTCCTTGTAACAGAGGTCCCAGGAGAAACAGGCAAAAGGCTTGTGGACACTTTTCAATAAATGCAGCAGATTTAGAGACTCACTAATGGATCTCGTAGAGCAGAGGTGCAGCCCCTGGGCCCTTGGCAATGAGGCTTCCAAAGCCTCTGGGGCCAGAGAGACCCCATGTCCCCACCAGAGGACTGGCTTCGACGGTAAGTCACTGCATCTGGTGACATCAGAGAGTCCCCAGCGTTGTGGCTGGAGGCGGATGGGAGGGAGGATGGCAAACTTCTTTTCTCCCTCATAAGCATCAGTGCAAACGCTGCAGGGTTCACAGGGTTCACAGGCCGAGGGAAAAGGAAAGAGCAGCAGACTTATGCACCGTGGGTGTGTGGCGGACATCAGGAGCCCCGCCCACCCCGGGGTGGGGCGGTGGTGGTCAAGGGCCTGAAGACTAAGACAGCACGTTCTGGCCAGAGCTGTGGCCGGCACGGCTGAGGGTACAGAAGAGCAGGCTCCTCTCTCTGTCAAGTGCCCTGGAAGTCTGGGAAAAGTGGAGCTGCAACTTCCATGGGACGGCGGGGAAGAGGATGGCCCCAGGCATGTCCCACGGGGAAGCATCGCTGCCAACCAGTCCTGCAGCCCCTCCAGACCCCGGCTCTCCAGCTTGACTTCTATGATGAGATTCTGCCATCGAAGCAAGGAAGGGAGATTTGGGAAGCCATAACCTTGCTGAGAAGCAATTTTATTTTATTTTCAGAAAACCAAGTATTTAAAAAGTCTAACAGTATGTAAGATGGAAAGATACACACCACACGTGGAATTCACAGAAAGTTTTACCCCCTGCAATGACAAAATATTCCTATTTAGGTTGCCAATTATTCCAAGATATGTCATGGTTGAGAGCCAAGTAAAATAACATTTCTAATAAAGAAATAAGGAGATCTATTTGCCCACTAGATAAAGCCTTTCATTTGCCCACTATGAGCCTTTTTCATTCTGATTTGGAGGCTCCCGGTTTAAGTGACAGAGAGAAGCACAACAAAACTTAAATTGGAAGGATCTGAATAAAGATCAAAGAGATTGAAAAACTTAGAAATATAAACTTGGGGAACTCTAGCTGACCTCATGCCCATGACATTTCCCTTACTCAGCAGCCATGCGGCCACCTAAAACGACCCACAGCAACAGGTCAGGAAGGAGAAAAAAAGTAAAACTGACCTCTGAGACTACCAATAAAAGAGAAGTAGGAAAACTTTCAGCCAAAATGCACTTGTTTACTCATGGGTGAGTCCCTCCACACTCGGCGGGGGCATCTGTCTTCCACATCGTGGACAGCCGTGGAAACGATTAAGTGGTTCTTTCTTAACACTCAGCAGATTAAAAGTTGCAAATTAGAAAGTCAAGGAAGAGACTGAAAATACTATCCAAACAGATAAGAGAATTCAAGGCCAGGGTCATTTAGGCAACAGTGAGTGATAAGCTCCATACACACAATGACTATTTCTGAAGCCACTTCCAGGACCTGAGGGTTGGACACATGCAAGTAAGTATTCTGGCCACAAGAAGACTGCACAGTTGTCATCTGTACGTTACGTTGCAGGGTGTGAGAAATGTCTGCTGAAGGAATGAATAAATGAATGAGCAAGTGAACGCCCTGATCATACAAACCTCCCTGCTGGCAGGGCTCACAGTTTGCCAAGCGTGTACATGCAATGCTCTCTCCAACATGCTGGGTCTAAGTGTTTACAACAGTAAGCAGGACTTCAGAAGAAAAGGTTAGAGCATATTCAAGATATTCTTAAAAGGATCTCGGGGGGTCTAGCAGGTTCTAGCAAAGATTCCTTATCCAGAAAGGTTAAAACACAATGAAAGTAAAATGGAGTAGGCTTGAGTAATTTAGAACATTTAGTTGTGAAGAAATGCTCCCTCCCCTGCAAATGCTACGTGACCGAGATGTTGGATGAGGTGGCCTGTGGATGAGAACCGTGACCATGAGGTCAGACCTGGTACCAGATCTGGCACCAGGCCCAGCATCACAGGGGCTCACGGACCAGCTGGCTGAACGATTTTGCGCACAGTAGGGACAGCGAATTTGCCTCACGCCTCCATTTCTGTGCAGAGATCTTGTAGATCTGATGGCAACCACGTGCCAAGTGCAAACATCTGAGGTAAAAGAGTTTGCTGTCAATTGCTTCCAGGGTCCTGCTGCCAGGAAAGCAGATATATGGAGGAAATACAGAACATTCTGAGATTAAAAACAGGAAATGGGTTAATTCAGTGCCCCTTCTGGGAAATGATGAAATGAAATGTGTTTCAACCTTAAGGTGTAATCATGAAAAACTTAGTTTATCAAGGTTATTAAGGCATACGATTTCTCTTCATGAGAAATGACTTTTTAAACTTTGAAAAAACTAGTATAATGGTTAAATCCACCCCTTCCCAGATCATAAAACTACAAGGCGCTAGATGCTTGGGTATTTTCTATCAATAGACAATAAAAAAGGAGAGTATCTAATGGACTATGGTGATATGGTGAGTATTTCAATGACCTCGAATCAGAACTTATAGCGGTTATAATCGGTTGGTTTTGCTCAGAGGTGTCATCCACAAGTTGAATTAAACAACTAGAGTCATTGTGTGAAGACAACAGAGCTTTCTGCTAAAAAGCACAGCTAGGATGTTGAAAAGCAGCTCTTCAACAGCAAGTGAGTGAACCAGAAGCCCACTGTTCTCTGTTTGCTGGTGGTCAGCAGCCCAGGCCGGGCCCACTGTGATCCCACTTCAAGCTGACCACTGGCACCCGGCACGTGGGGACCAAGTGACCCCGGCAGCTCGGCTGGCACCAAGATTTCTTTTCACAGACTGACACACAGAGCGGTTGTACAAATCGCACTGAAGATCTACGTTTATGAGTAACCAATGCAAATGAGAGGAAATGAAAGAACAGAAAATGATGGGAAATCTAACAGCATAAATATTTTTACACTTCAGCGACACACTTCCAATGGCTCAGACCGAGGTGGTTATCTGTGCGTGATGTAGGGCCGTGGGCAGAGTCTACCGGGGGACACGCTCTCAGAATTATCCTCCCATCTACCTGTCTCCAAGTCCTGGAGGGGTCTCTCTCCAGCTGCAGAATCACCTACATGCTGTCTCAAGGTCGCGGGAAGCACCGCAGCCTGGGCTACAATGGGTTCAGAGACTTTACCTGTCTCACCTGCTCAATTCACTCCATTCCCAGATGGGCCCTGAGAGTTGAACTGGCCTCTGCACCAGGAAAACCCATGGAGGTGGCAACAGAGGGGAGGAGGGGAGGTCTGTACTGCCTTCTTGAGAAACAGAGCATGGCAGTGACCCCTGGGACCCCTGAAGGGGCTTCCGTGTCCCAGGATTTCCCACCACGGCCTCTGGAGCTGAGGGCAGCAGCACTGGGTGCTCGGGAAGGGGTGGGGGGAGGTGCCTCAAAGCCACGTGGTCACGAAGGTGATGTCGAGTGACACCCAGGCCTGCATGTCCGCAGGGCCCACCCAGGGCCACCCCCCTCACTGCCACTGCATCCGCGTAAGATCTGCTCCGACACCTCCGTCTGACTTGGGGATCATTTCAATTGTTTCTCACATGGGTTCTCATCCCTACTTTTGGAATTTTCAAACCGACAGCTTTCTGGATGAATTTGTAAAATAAATAAGACAAGCGGTCTGGTTTCCAAAGCTTGGACTCAAACTTTGCACAGAGGGTTCCCATGTGCCCCAAACTCCTTTCTCACAGCTCCTAGAACACTTCACCTAGAAGAATGAATGCCCTGAATGTGATAGGGTTTCAATTAGGGTGATCCAGGTAACGAGATTTCTTGTTGAAAGGCAACGGAATAAAGGGTTCAACTTGCAATCATTTGGGGGGAAAGCTAAGCCAGCGACTCCCCACCCCATCTCCATCACCCATGGCTGTGACTGCCCAGGGAATACGTTTCCGGAGCACCTCCTCTGAGGTCAGACCAGGGTCCGCCTCGGCCCACGCAGACACCGAAGCTGCAGTGATGCTTCCTCGGCCCACGGATATGTCCCCCACCTGATCCCTCTCCCATCAAGCTCTTACAATCCTACCCATTCTTGAGGGAACAGACTATATGTTATGTCTTCTAAAAAGCCTACACTCTTCTCATCAAAGCTGACTGTGCTCCTGGCCTGTTTTGTGGGGTTTTCTAGCTCCGGCAGCATTTCGTGTACTCTGTCCCCTCGGGAAGGCTGGTCTTGCCTTCCTCATCCTCTTCACCCTTCCCTCTGTGCTCTGCGCACGCCGCACGATGACGCCAGCTGGACTGCAGCGATCGAGACCACATTCTCCCACCGCTTTCCCAATCCCATTGAGAATACAAGACAGTACTGTCCAACGTCACTCAGCTAATACTTGTGTTTTGAACGGTGACAAAGATCATAAACACACACACTTAAAATAAAAATGGTAAAACTAACAGTCAGAAGAATGAAAGATTTAAGATCAGAAAAGTTGGGTTCACACAGGTTGTGTGATTTGAAGATCAGTTAATTAACCTCATTAACTGTATAACCACCACCTGCCCAAGGAGGCCGGGCGACTCTAAGCACCAACTGCCCTTCTAGGCCTTGTTAGGGTCTGGGCAGATGCTGGGGATGCTCTCATCTGTAAAACAGAGAGAGTGATGCCCACCTATCCACCTGTCCACACTCTGTCTCCCTCCAACTGACCGTGCATCATTTAAGGGCAGGGTGTTGGCATCTGTAGGGCATGATTCTGGTGCATTTTATTAAACGAGTGGGTACTATTATGCATAAAATAATAATTGTTTTGTACTATCTCAAGTTGTGTTTTCTTTATTTTTTCCCTTGTCTACCTTCAGAAGAGCTGCCGGCTTTGATCACACCTGCCATGGGGTCCATCTGTTTATTCCTGAATCAACACAGCGGCCGGCCTCCTTCCACAAGTGGGCGGAGCTTCCGTAGCTGCTGATTGACGCCCATGGTTTCAGAACCACCGCACTCTTGTTCTGACCTTGGTGCCATAGTAATGAGGAAGCAGCATCTCACAGAGGTATCTGACCTCAAAGAATGTGCCAAAAATAACTGTTTCTCAAGGTACATACCCTACTCTTATTTTTTTTGAGGTAAGAATGTTTGCTAACAGCCAGTTTGTAGGGCATCTCCTGAAATCACTCATCAGTCATGCTGCCTCTTCGTTTTCTGTTTCCTGTGGGAATCACATGCTCTTTCCATGGACTCCGAAAAGTCGGGCCTGTCACTCTCAGTGGCAGCAGCTGAAGATTTCAAATAATTAAAATTTTCCGACAAACTTAAAAATTGAATTCCTTTCCCTGTTTGACTATTTGGAAGGTACAGCTGACTAATGGGCATCTACAGATGTGTCTCTCTGAAAGGGGAATTCTCCTGGAAATGCCTCTGGCATCTCATAGGGAAATCTTGGCATTTTCTTTATTCTTCCTAAATGAAGAAAAGGACATACTTCATCCTTCGATGACAGTAAAGCATCCCTCCCTCCAGGCTCCCCCTGTTTCTCTGTGCATCTTGGAATGTGAGCCTTCCTGACCCAAAGAGTTGGGAATCCAGTCACAGCAGCAAAACTGTGATGACTACACAAAGCATCACAAAGAAGACCATCCACATACCTAATATTTTAAAGCACACTTTCTACCTGATTTCCCTTTCACTTAAAACTTTCTAAGAAATCTTTCCGTCTCTATGGTGTACCACCTGCATGTGAATGGTTCACAAAATTACACGACACGACACCTGACGTTTCAACTGAGCTGTGGAAATTCTGGATTGAAGGAGTGGACCAATGTGTTTAAAGATAACGTTTCTATTTACAAAAGTAAAACTTAAACTCAATGAAAGATCTCATAGACACAGCTGTTTGCAAGACTAGCTTTACCTAGAATAAAATAGGATGGAGGAAGAGTTCCAGTGGGAACAATGGCATATTTTTCTGCTTTTTGCTTTGATGCACGGTATGAGCTTTGCTCCTTTTAAGAAACTTTTAAAAACTTAGGTTTAAGAGCAAGACTTTGACCTTAGGCCTGGTTTGCTGACAAACTACCATGAACTGCTTCCTTTTTATATCTGCTTGTCCTGATAGCAGGGCAAAGATCCTAAGGGAATCAGGGATCAGACAGAGTGGAGTCATTAGCAGCACAGGTATGCTAATTTCATCTTTTTTAAAAACTAGATTATCTGAATGTTTTTTAAAAAGGCTACATTTTCATCAGGCAAAGTTGCTGAGGTACCAACATGTCAAGGGAGGCCCCCTCTTATTCACCACTGTACCTGCACGAGGAACCCACAGGCCTTCCAGAAGGACCCTAACAGGCTGAAGGGAAACACACTGTACCCAACAGCACGTGAGACTCCAAACACCAAAGGCACAGGTGCAAGAGGAGGGAGACAGTCTTCAGAGCTGTTCTGAGAAATGGACGCTGAGTTCTTATTTGGCAGTGAACCCAAATCTCGGCTGCACACGTCTGACCCGACTGTGCATCTAGGAGAAACCTGCACCCAAGCAAGGCAGGCTCTATTCCTACGTGGCCCCTGCTCTTCAGAACTAGAACACTAAAGTTCAAAAGGACAGAAGATGTGTTCTATACCCACGTGTTTATAAATTGACAGCAGAGAGTCCTGCACGGTAACAAAATTGGCTTTGACATGCGGTCTTCCCTCGCACCCTGGGGACAGAGGTAGATCTGGACCCAGGGGAGCTCATCTTCGGGGCAGAGACTGGGCTTTCTCTCTCACCTGCGTCCCCAGCCAAGGCCAGCGAGGCCCTTTGGTGCCGGGTTTCAGGAGACTTGGGCACACCGTGCAATGCCCAGGGACCGTGAGAACAGTGAGGAGAGGCGGAGCAAATATACGATCCTGTTCATTTCATCACACTCGGAGGGAACCAGAACACATTGGCTGGGAGAAGGAGGTGCCTCGAGGGCCTGGTCTACTGTCTCCAATGATTGGTGGGGCTCCCACACTTCGGAGAAAGTGTTGCTATAGCAGGGATGGCTCTGGACAGAAGCAGATTCCTTCAAGGCTTTTCTAACATTCAGTGTCTCTCGAAACCTCAAGCAGGCTGTCTCATGAGGTGCCCACACAGACCGGCCATCCCCTATCAAGGATGCTGAGCCCTGGGCTCAGGACCACTCAGGGACCTTGGTCTGGAATGCTTTATGGGACTGGGAATCCATCCCTACCGCAGACACAGAGCAGAGAGCAAGCAAGCTGTGTGCACGGCTGGTTCCGTGAGTGCTGGGGAGGCGGAAGCAGTCAGCCTCAGAAGCTTTCCTAAATTGGCCTGGTTTCAAGCACATGCAGACAGATGCTCCGATTCACCTTTTCCCTAGGGGAACGGTCATATCGCAGTCAGTGCAGTCATGAACTTCAAAGCATCAAGCTAAACGTTTTCATTACTATGAAGCAGACGTTTATAACCAGGCAGAACTGTCTGCCGGACGAGAAGAAATATTTTATTTCTATATTTTCCCTTTTTACTATTTCTCTCTCTCTGCTCAGCTGCATCCTTCCTCTCTCCCACCAGCAGGTAAACTCTTTGAGCCCCGGAATCTTGCCTTTCTTCGTTGCCCCTGTGCCTAGCAGGGTGCTTGGGATAGAGCAGGTAATTAACAAGCATTTCTCTCACTAATCAATCCTCCAAGGCTGGCTCAATCCCCACCTCCAGCTTGCTCCCCTGCAATCTGGAACGCTGACACTGCTTAGAACCTGGGCTAGCCATTTAGCCACAAACCTACCAGGGACCCTTTAGGTCCCTCTGTCCATTTAACCCCTGTGGATGCCGCTTCTCACACGGCTTTGACTCCCCATGACAGCTGGTCTAGCAGCTTGGGATGGATTCAGTGACAGCACTTTGAAGACAATACAGTTTTCAACACCATGTCCATGAGCAATCGGATTTCTTTTCAATTTTCAAGACTGAAGAGGATCAAACAAACCCATAGTCTAGGCCTATAAACATTGAAAAAGATGGCACTTCCGTGTAGGGCATGCTAATAATTTCTGGGATCCCAGGATGCTGTTAATTCGGATTATTTGTCCCCTTAGGGTTGGGAGAAGCCCAGAGGGGGGGCCCTTCACAGACTCTGGACCGCAAAGCAAATCCTAATTATACAGCAAAACTGAAAATATTCATTTCCCTTTTACTTCCCATATAGATTGATTTAAAGTTTTAGATGACATTTTATTTTCCCCTCAACTGTGTTAAGTACTGCTTCCTTCCCATTTGTGTTAACTATTTTCCTTCGATGGTTAAAATATTGTTTCCAGACTTTCAACTGAAATGATTTTCTATTTCTACAGCCAGTCTCATGAACAGACACGATAAAGAGGATTTTCACCATACACTGGATTTGGTATTTCTGAGTGTCAGGATGTTCATTACGTTCTGCTTTCCCCCTCGTTGTGTTACGAGCTGGAGAAGCAGCAGGAGAAGTGCTGCTTGCAGGGACCCTGACATCTAGCTGGACGCGACACGCGGGCACTGGACATCCGGTGCCCTCAGGGCGGGTCACATCCAAAGGCGGCGCATGTGCCTCACGGCATCTTTAGCCTGGTTTTGCATTTTCAGCACTGATGGAGTGCAGGAAGGCCAGGTGTGCTCAGGTGAATTTAGGTACACAGCTTGGAAGTTGTGAAATATATTTTCCAGAGTACAATGGATACAGAGGTGAGATGAGGATGACAGGTCCTTATGGTACCAACCTGTAAAGAGAACGGGGGAGACAGGCGCCGAAGGGCTTCATCAAGGACTCCCTGGGAGGGACAAAGAAATGAATCTGGAGTCGCAAAGGATGTGGCCTGTCCATCCCCCACGCACGAGGAGACGCGCACGGCAAATACACAGCAAGATGGTCATCCTTTCCAAGCCAGTTTTAAATACTACCTTACACAGAATGCACTTAGGGAAAATGTCTGATTCATTCAATGTACCTGCAGATGCAGGCAGTGCACGCAGGGAGCTCTGCTTCCAATCCTACAACGAGCTGGACTCATCATCTTCCGGGGGTGATTTTTTAGGGTGAACTTATGTCAACCCAGAAAACAATTCTCACTACTTTACAATTAAACTGTGTTTTTGAACCAAACAATAGCATTCCCCAGACTAAGTCAACACTTTCGTGCAAAGGTCTAAGGTTCCAAATGGACTTTTAACTAGTCCTAAAAGAAAAAGAAAGCCTTGCCTCAAATATTCAAAAGTAGGTGCTTGGGGCTCAGCAGGGAATGACAGTGCGGAAGCTACAAAGTGAGTGTGAGCGATGGAAAAATCTGGGCCCCTGAGGACAAGTGCTGGGCATATGCACTCAGGTGCACCAGCCTGCAACCCAGCCTGGCTGCACAGCATTCCTCCACGTGCGCTCAGCTGGGGAAGGTGTGCTCTTCAGCTCCAGAAGGCAACCCTTCCCCACGATGGTTTTTCCTGGTACAGCCCTTTTGTACAAAGACGTAGTTCTTGTCAACAAATCATGAACCAGGTCGTCCCTGTCTACTCCATTTAACAAGCAGCAAAAGGCAGGAGCCAGTGACCTTGAACTTGGGAGGCTGTGAGTCTTCCCGTCACTGCCGACTGTACTGCTACATTAGGTTACTTATCGCACAGGTATGCGGTACCTGAGGGCACTGGAGCAGCCTCTCCTCGAGGCCTCCTAAGATAGTTTGTTCCTGAGCTAAAGGTTTCCATTATTGGTCCTTGGACCCAAGTTAGAGAACCTTGATGAAACTGTTTCCAAGATCAATATTAAAAAAAAAAAGGGAAGGAAACACTGGCAGGAAAGGAAAGAAGAAAGAAAGAAGGGGAGAGGGAGAAAAGGAAGGAAGGGAGGGAGGGAAAAAAGGAAAGAAAGAAAAGATGGAAGGAAGGAAGGAAAGAAAGAAAGAGAGAGAGAGAAGGAAGGAAGGAAAGAAAGAAAGAAAGGAAAGAAAGAAAGGAAGAAAGAAAGAAAGGAAGAAAGGAAGGAAGGAAGGAAGGAAGAAAGGGAGAGAGAAGGAAGGAAGAAAGGGAGAGAGAAGGAAAGAAAGAAAGAGAGAGAGAAGGAAAGAAAGAAAGAGAGAGAGAAGGAAAGAAAGACAGGAGGAAAGAAAGAAAAAAAGCCTCAGAGAGTGACAGCACAATCAAAGCCACAGTGCTGCCTCTGTGGCTCTTTGGATCTGCTGTGCTCAGGAAACCTAGCAGCCACACAAGCACACACTGTCCCCTGAGATGCAAGAAGCGAGCCAGTAAGTAAGCATGAGGCGTCCTTGCACAGGAAGGCTGGGGTCTGGCTTGCACAAGGCTCAGCCTGGCTGGGTGCCAGGGTGCCCCATGCACGGGCATCAGGACCTGGTGGCGAGATGAAACCCCAGGCTTGTTTTCTCAGGGTGCAGTACAGGCACCGGCTGCTTCCCTTTCCCACATTACAATAAAAGAAAAAAGCCTCTCCTTTACCACCTCTGCCCCATTGCTTCATCAGGTTGCAGCAGCATCTTTTAGGAAGTTATCAAGAAGCTTCATTCTCCACAATTTTTGCAAACAAGTTCACCAATATGATGGTGCCCGGTTTTGGAGCTCAGTTCACGTGGTGACTGTCCTAATGGCACTCTTATGGAAATGTGCATTACGTCTATAAAACAGTTGCCTTGCTTCAAAACATTCAAAAGGATTTCCCACCACCCAAAATGACCATAGAGAGTGCATGAGAATAAAACGAAAGGATGAAAACTAAAACAAGAAAAAAATAGTAGATTTCTGTATTTCATTCAGCTACTATGCTTTGGAAAACTGTTTTATTTTGCATGTTTACATGTTGCTTTATTCTTGTTACTTTGTACTTAATCAAATGCCTACAAAACCTATGGCTGAAACAGAGCTACGTTAAGTAAATCCAAATGATGTAAAAAATAATTGAACTGGACCTAGGTTTTCTCTAAATCAAATGTGGCCAAAACCAGAAGAACTAAAATGAAAAATTTCCAATTCCTTTGTGATGACAATTGAGAAAATGTTTTGAAGATAAAACTGATTTAAACACTACTTTAGAGAGTGGATGACTAACTAGTTTGGGGCTTAATTTCAGCAAGAATTAATTGTAAAAGGTTTTCTATGATATAATGACACGTACTTCCATAGAATCCCAGATCTGCTCCATCCCGTAGGTAGCCCCTGGACACAGGAGGCTTCTGAGCCTTGAAACGTGGGCAATCCAAACCGAGATGTGCTGTAAGCCTCAAATACACACTGGGTTTCAAAGACTCAGTAGGAAAAAGGGGTAAAATGGTCATTAATGATTGTCTATACTGAGAGCACGTTTAAATAATAAAATTTGGGGCATACGGAGTTAAATAAAATATATGTAAAAATTCGTCCCACCTGTGCCATTTTTCTTTTTTAAAGTGACTCCTAGAAAACTGAGAATCACCTATGTGAGTCTCCTTATAGTCCATGCACAGTGCTACCCTGGAACAGGTGATTCCCAGATTTCACAAATATGTTCCAGAAATGCTGGCTGTCCTTCATCCATGAAACCTTTCCCCAAACAAGGGCTGTTCAAGGTCACCGTGTCTCAGAAGGCTTGGAGTCCAGCTGTCTGCGAGGACCTGGCTGGAAGGACCCCACACCTACCCCGCAGAGAGTGTGCATGTGTGTGCACGCACAGGGCAGGCTGATTTTAAGGATGCCTTGTTAGGAGATACTCCATCAGTAATAAAAAAGAAAAAAAGCTATTGAAATGGGAAAGACAAACAAATGAACCCTTAACTGTTAACACCTATAGCTCCGGCTCCAAGCATAAAAATCAGCAGTGAGTCCACATATTTGTAATAACAGCACTTCTTTAAAATTGTAAGTGTTGATCATGACAAAATAATTCCTCTTCTCTTCTCTTTTCTCTTCTCACTTAAAACCACAGCATTGTCTACTGAACATGAATTTCGCCAAAGGCCACTTGAACCGTAATGCTAAGATTACCTAAGTGCTCTCTATACCGGATAATAGTTAATCGTCATCATTTAACATTACTTGAGGGGGGGGGGACAGAGGCCATCAGAAGTGCTGGGGGGAGTACAGGCGAAGTCATATTTTTATTGTTACCGTGTTTAACTGGAGAGAGTAGAGATATTGTGACAGGAGCAAAATTCTGCCGGATTCCAAGAATAACAATAAAAATAATCACAGAGCTGCCTGCAGGGCTGTCATAAAAGTCCTTTTCTCATTTCAGCAGGATTTCACCTCTAGTGTGGCAGTCCTTCATTCTGAAAAGGAAAGTGGCCGCCTTTGCCACGCGCTCTGTCAGCACAGCGAGGCCCTGGGGTTGCAGGCCTTCCGTCCATCACACCCCGCCCTGCGGGGAAGACACCGGATGTTCAGGGCTTCACCGGAATCAGGCCCGGGTGATTTCAGTGGAAATCAACAGCCTGCAGCCACATCCCCTGCAGGGGAAGTGCTCTCCTGGCAGGCAGCCTCGCAAGACACGCCCTAGACCTGCTGAAAGATCCTTTCAGCTAAACTCACTCCTCAAAGTAGGGCACCAAGACTCTTCCGTTAATCCAGCTGCTGCCAGGGTCAGGCGCTTCGAGCGGGAATGTTGGAAAGAGCCTCTCTGGTCCTCCAATGGCGATTAGCTTTCCAATCGCTCCCCAGGCCGCTCACACATTGCTGAGCCCTTGCTGAGAAAATGTCCCAGTGAAGCCACCACCTACTTAGGGACCACCACAGAGGTCACCTCCCAGATCTGCACCCACATCTCAGGGCTGTGTTTCATCCAAGGAACTCAATACCAAAACATCTTTGAGAAGACCAAGTTCAATCCCATGTGTTTTGAAGAACAGCGTGAAGCCAATGTTTTCCTGGAGAAATCACTGTAATTTAGCAACATATTGATGGAATGCAGACAAGTCTTGCTTTGCATTTAAAGTTCTTCAAACCGGAATAACAGCAATAATAATAATAATACTATCTCATAAATAAGACACAGAATCCTTTCTAATCACACTCCCCCAGCAGCAAAACTAAACTGCTGAAGCAGCATTCTACTTATTAATACAGAGAATCTAGTTGCTGTGACATTTCCAGTTTGTGACATCAACAGCAAAGCGTCACTTGGAATCAACTCGTGTTGGACAAGCTGCATTTACCCCTCACCGCCCCCAGTCTCCCCAGCAGACTGAGTCTTCCCTAACACCCCCTCCAAAAAACCCCCACCTCACACAGCCATCAGCAAGATAATTCCTGCTTTCCACTGGAGCTGTCAAGACGTTACAACCATAGTTAAGCCACTGTATGCAGGTACACCAGCTCTCAAAAAAAAAAAAAAAAAAAGAAAAAATTCCTAATTTGTAGCATTTGCCCATTTCTTTGGTATAAACCCTTCCAATCATGGTAGTACTCCGGCTACCAATAGATAACGAGAGCCTGGAAGCTTTGACTCCAGCCCGAGAACCTGAAGACAGTCTCCTAGTTGCCTGTAAGCTCCTGTCCCCCGCCAAGTCCTAACAGGCGAAGGGTTTACAATTTTGAGCGGCTCTGCGGTAACGTGTGAACTGCAGTTCCTACTAAGACCTTGCAGGGTGCGGGGCTTATCTGGCGGCTACAGTGGGCTCGGCTTCAACCCCGCCCCACGGCTGTGGGACCAGGAAGGCGGCTTCCTGGGGCCTGGCTCAACCGAGCAAGTGTTTTCGTCTCATCGAACTGGGACTGTGGAAACTTTACAGGGCAATGGTTAGGGCTCGGCTCTGCTTAGGCTTCTACTTTTGCATAAAAGGAGGGGAAGCTTTTTTTTTTCTGGGTTATATTTACACTTCCCAAATCAGAAATGTCCTAACCAGATAGGACAGGTGGCAACTGGCAACCACAGCTCAAAAGCTTTTTTTTTTTTTTTTTTCCATTTCTTTCTGAAACCCCATGTAGAAGGAAAGTTAACGAAATGTCGGTTGGTTGTTTTATCCCCAGAGCTAAGTATGCTTTCAACACAGATGGAACAAAGCAGAGAATAAAATGGGGACCAAAACCCTAGAACAGAACATACTGTTTATCTCTCTACTCTGATAAGTAAGAATCTAGCCTTATTTCCCTCAGGAAACCAACTAGATACAATGTGATCCTGAATTTAGGTTGTCAGAAGAAGATGGACAGAAGCCGATCACTGGTTTCTCTTTGTAAAAATAACCAGCGTTTCCGAGTTCACACACTCCTTTGGAGACACGAAATGAAACTATTGTATATTAATGCATATATGTGGAATCTAGAAAAATGGTACAGATGAACCAGTTTGCAACGCAGACATAAAAGACACAGATGTAGAGAACAAACGTATGGACACCAAGGAGGGAAAGCAGGGGCGGGGGCGGGGTGGTGGTAGTGGGATGAACTGGGAGATTGGGATTGCCATATGTACACTAATATGTATAAAATAGAGAACTAATAAGAACTTGCTGTATAAAAAATAAATAAATAAAATAAAACCAAAAAACAAATAAAAAAAGAAAACTGGAAGCGTGGTTGGAAATGCCAGGCTCGGGGTATTCCAACCTCTCCGGGCCCCATTTTTCTATAGATTATTCCCTTTTTAAAAAAGTCATACTTCCGGTTCTGGGACACTACTGACTGTAGTAAAAAATCTTAAACAGTCAACAAAACGCCTGTCTGCAGTGTGAAGCTCGCGTGAGTGGACACTTGGAACCACGTGAGGATGACGGTGATCTGGTTAGATGGTTCTCAGCTGGGAAACGTGGTGACACTGGGCATCACGATGAGCGGGCGGAGGTGGGACACAGGTGGCTAAACAGCCCCTGGGGGGGAGGGACAGTCAGCCCAGGAAGGCCTCTCCGCCCCAAATACCGATGGCGCCCGTTGAGAAAAGGGGCCTAAAAAATCCATGTGATGAACCTTAAATTCGGGTGCAGCCTTAAATTCCTCCCCCTCAACTTAAAAGCTCTCTCTGCTGTCCTGCCAGCTCTCTGCCTGAGAAGGCCGGGCCACCATCCCGTGCATTCGGTGCACGCATCCGGGGCGCCCACCGGATGCTGGGATGCAGTGAGCAAAGCCCAGGGGCACACTCTCCCTGCAAGTGGGGACAGGTGAACAGCGAGAGGTTGGCGCTGCCACTTTAGGTCAGGGAGGGCCCCTCTGACGTGTCATTTCCGAATGGAGACTGAATGCAGGAGGGGAGAGGGTCACAGGGGCCTGGTGGGGGGCAGCACAAGGCAGAGACCCCAGCCCAGCCCCTGGATGGCTGGTCCTGCCTGCGCTGGGGCTCCACTGGGCTGTCATGTATTTGTCCTTTCTCTCCAGTCACTCCTTCCTCTCTGCCTTCTAACAGGTTTAACTGTCCTCCTCTGACACAGGCCACCCTGAGCATCCTCCCCGGCTGCATCCTCAGCCTGCTCCTGGCTCCCCCCTGCATCCCTACTGTCTGCCAGCTGCCTGAGCTCCGCGGCCCCTCCTGCTCCCCTACATTTTGATCTGGGCCTCCACCCCTGCCGAGCCCTCTGGGAAGCTACCGCCCATCTCCCGAAGGCCCCTTCCCAGCCCCTCCGTCCACCCTTTCATGCTTCGCATCTTCCCTAAAATCTCTACCCCGGTAACTTCTACACCATGTTTCTTTCCAGAAAATTGTACCCGAATCAAGCAACTCGTTCTCTGCTTCCTCCCTTGCTTTCTCTTCCAGACAATCACACACATGTATTCCCAAGGCCCTGGCGCTCAGCATCCCTCCTGGCATAGCCGGACCAGCTCTGTCCACCCCTCCCGTGTCCTGCCTTCCAGACAGTTCCTTGGCTACAAACTGTCAACGGACTTCCAGTCAACCCCAACTCTGTGTCCATCTCCCGTTCTGTTAAGAGAACTGCTGCAGTCCCTTCGCTCGCGTGCCCACACCGCGGGGTCACACACGCCGTGGCCACTGCTGGGAATCACCTCCCCACCCGGCCCCTCCCGGCTCAGGCACAGGACATGTCTCCCTGTTTGCTGTCACCAGATGATCTTGCCAGCACTCAGGTCTGGAGGAAACACTTTGCGGGGTCCCCTCCAAACCCCACAGCTCGCTCCCAGAGCCGGCCTCGGGGGCCCTTGCTGTGACTTTGCCCCCCCGCTTCTGCTCTCCCACCCACCACCCGTCTCCTAAGGTCAAACATGACTCACCTTCTCGCCTCTGTGAGAACTTCAGCTCCCTGAGTCTCCCCATCGCCCCACTCCCCAGCCCAGCTGGGAACAAGCCCTTCTGTCCTCTTTCTTTAGAGAAAACTTGATGTCCCTGTGAGCGCTCTGCCGTGCCTTACGGCGCTGCGCTATTAGTCTGCAAGGTGTAACTGCTAAGGTCTGCAAGGCAGCGGCTGCATCAGCCAGCCAGGGAGAAGGGCTCAGTCAATATTACTGTTATTGAATGGAAGGTCCTCATGTCCTAAGAGTCACAGAAACACACGTTCACACAAAGCACAAAGCCAACCTAAACGGTGCGGTCCCAAATCCTAAAGTGAACCCAGTGGGGAGGTGACAGGAGGGCGGGGCCCAGAGCAGCCTGGCCTCCAGCAGGGGCCCTGCTTTCGGTCGCACACACCTTGACAGCTTCCAACCGTGTGGTCGCTGACCTCCGAGTACAAGCAGGACACACTGGCCCTCAGATGACCTGACAGCTCAGCGCCACAAGCCCCTCGTCCCCACGCACATCCTCCTGGTGGGCCGGCCCTCACCACGGCGGGGTTGGTGGGGGGACCTTCACGAGCCCTCCACCCTCCAGCCAGGCCTTTCTTCGTATCCCGCTCTCTCCAGCCGCTGGGAAGGACCCGGAGTTTGCTGAGACCCTCGGGTCTTGCCACACCGATCACGTGCTGCTTCCTGTGTGCCTTCTTTCTTGGGAATTTTCAGCGTCTTGTGAGGGCACCGCCTTGGTGCTTCTCCCCGAAGTCACCTGCCAGGAGGTGACCTGAGCATGTGCTCATCTGGCGTCCAGATCCCGCAGAGATCTCACAGCAAGCACGCCTGACGGATGATGACGGCCCCAGGGCTGCCGCTGCACGGATGCCCCTAGCTCGCGGCCCCGCCGCCCCCCGGCGCTCGCCCTAGGTTACAGTGATGGGCAAGGTGATGCCCTCACCCCACAGGGAGGTGACCTGCCAGGGCCAGCAGGACAGAATCCCTGCAGCAGGGTCCCAGGAGCAGAGATGCTCCTCCAAGCGACCCACTGTGGTGTCTTGTTGACTACCACTCAGGACACACACACACACACACACACACCCCCACACACACCCCTGACACACACACCCCACAGACACTGCACACACTACACACAGAAGCCTCTGCTGCCTGGTCCCACCTTATATACCAAAACCCAGTACAGGACGGTACCCCATGCAGCACACAATCACTTATTTTAATTTCGTGTACCAACGTGTCATGATGTTCCACAAAGATCATGATTTCCAAGTGTTTTGCACTGACCCACAAAACAGAGGTCAGAAAAAACTTAACATTTACTTTTAAATGGGAAGCAATGAACCTGCTACATAATAGTCCCTCTTCAAAACTTGAAAGACTTAGATAGTAGGCAAAATATATATATATTTTTGATGCTTTGTCTCACATTTTGGGAAATTCAGGAAAATGAGAATCTTTCCAACTGGCCTCCTCTTGGTTTGGTGATGTATGGTCACCTCTGTGGTCTTCACCAGGCACCCCGGGCAGAGACAGCAAATCGGAAGATGAAGAGGACAGAATCTTTAAAAGGTGCTCCATCAAAAGCACTGCACAATGCGTCAACTACGAAAAGGAGTAAGGAACTAAATAAAACAGAGACGTGAACACGAATCTAAATGACATGCTTTGAGCTGCTCCTCAGAAGAAAACTGGAAACCAAGATACCCGAGCCCTGGATGGAGTTCAGCCCTGGACGGTTTTCTCTGTGCGACTGCTTCACAGCGCACATCCCATCCTGACAAGCTCGAGCCCAGCTGCAGCTAATGCTCAGATGCTGTGAGATAATAGTTCTCCCGAGCTCAAATGGGGTTTCTCGGTTCAGAGGAGATGCATGGCACAGATAAAAACGACTTCCTCTAACTGCTGATTAGATAAGCGGGCGCAGCATCCGTACTCAAACGCCAGCGCCCCAGCTCCAATTAGACCAAAGCCCACTGTTTTCCACTGTGAAAAATGCTCTCCAGTATCTCCCATCCACCCAGGCTGTGGAGAGGTGTTACAGCCCTCACCCACCGTCCTGCCACCGTCTTGGTGCCCTGCCTAGAACTTTAAAACAAAAGTGAGATCTGGTACCAGAATCACCAGTGAAAAATATATGAATCCTCTTACAATTCACACTCCAGGTCTGGAACTCATGATGGAATAAAGCAATGTTTATTTCAAGTGAATGGACCAAAAAAGAGAATGTATGTGTAGACACAATCATTTTCCTGGATTCCAGGGGGAAGAACGCCAGATTTTTTTCCTACTTTTTTTTTTTCTTTCCATTTTCGCCAGGGTGAATCAAACCCTGGTCAAAGTCTTCCAAGGGAAGGACCCAAGGACCCAAGCTGACACAAGAATTCAGCTTCAAGAATGCTCCAAACACCACTCTGGGGTGTGTGACCTGCAGGAATTAGGTCCTACAATAAAGCACCCAGGAAACAATGGCTGTCGCCGCCCTACTCTGGGCATAGGTCCTGTAAGTGAGCAAGGGAAGAACATTCTAGAATGTGGCAGGGTACGCACAAATACACGTCATCGCCCCGTATTCAAAGGCACCCAACCTCACACCTCCCTCTGCATTCGAGTGACTACTACACAAGGTCATCCTGATTGTCTGTCCATGGAGCCGAGCCGTTTGGAAAGCCTCCTTCAACCTCAAACCAGCCTCGAGTCTTCGGCCGTCGGCTAATTCAACCACCCCCTGGGCATTACTGGGCTTCTGCCCCTGGGTCTTCCCTTTGATTCTACTCTAAATCCTAACCTTGCCAGGCATCTCTCTTAGGGTACCATCTGGTTTTCTGGCCTCAAATCTCTCTTCTCCATCTCTGGCCTCTCCCTGTCTCCTCTGCTCCAGCTCAGCAAGCCTCCTTCCCTGCCAGCCATCTACACTCAAAGGGGAAGGGGCTTCCGACTTTATTCACAGTCTCTCTTGGGGCTGGAACCAGCCAGCCTGCAGTTCTCACTCTTCCTCTCCAGTCCTGTGCACTCACTGATAGCATTCAGGAGCTGGAGGACCCCTGCCCAATTTTAGGACAGGGAAATCCCCACGAGCAAAGGGAGAGCAAGGCAGTAATGGGTAAAAATCCACGCCCGAAGGAAGAAAGCAACGTACGGGTTATTGAATAAAGGAGGAAAAGAACTAAGCTTTTCGTTCCTTTACTCACAATGCTTATCTGTCCTGTTAGACGCCTGTCCTGACATCATTTCTACACGAGACACTTTTAATCACCCCTGGTCAACAGCTGTCAGAAGAACTCTCGACCCATTTTCCACTCCTCTAGGGCACCTGCCATGGGTGATTGAGTAAATTTGGGGGATGCCTTAGGAGGTCACTGAGTGCATCCTCCGTTTTAGCAGTTTCATACACAACCACTTCAGAGAGGCGAGATTTCTCTCATTTTTAAGGAGACCACTTCAGAAGAACGAGCTAGCATCTCACTAAGTAGACTGTCCTGATGACTAAATCCCTCATGGCCAGAAAGTTCTCTCCTGTGTCTATCTTACATTCTTCACGCTGCACTTCAGACCCTTGCTTCCTCTTATTCAGACCCAGAAGAAAATGGAGCCAGATGAGAGCAACAGCCTTCGCCTGGCCTTATTCCTCTGACCACCTTTCCACACAGTCCTACAGGACTTCCCTCAAGACTGGGGGAAGGCTTGCGGTGCAAAATCATTACTTTTCTCATGCTGGGAATGACCTGCCACCAGTGAGATGCCACCTCTCCATCTTAGGGGGCTGGTTTCTACCTTTCCCAACAACTTGTTCATTACACAGGTCTGTTCTCCTGGTTGGGATTAGATTTGTCTAAAACTGGTAACAAGGGCTCAGAGCTTTTCAAAAGCATCCCTTGGCTCTTTCTAAAACAGACACCCAGCGATCTATTATCACCTAAGACTTTCCCATCTTTTGGCCTCTCGCCATTTCTCCTTGACATTTCCACCGGAGGAGGCAGCACCCTTGACTGGACCTTGGGTCTGGGGGTAGCCAGCACCTCAGTCTCTCTCTTGGTCTTGCCCTCTCCTAACTGATCCCTCCCCCGTCTTCTTGGCTGTGTTTTCAATTTGCTTGTTCTCTGGTTCACATTTTTTTAATTAATAAATTCCTCTTCTATTCCTGGGGCTGCAAATCTTATCCATTCTCTTTCCCTTCTCCCAGGGGAAGCTACAACAGGCTCCTTTACTCTGCCCATAAACTTTTAAAAGATCTTTTTCTGCCTTTTACGGTCTGTTTTACTTTTTGACTTTGTTATTCTGTCTTCAGCAAAGCGTGTTTGCATGTTTTCAGTTAACCCTGGAGACCATTCTGTGAGCTGAGTTCTGATGCTGCCGCCAGTTTGAAATGAGGGCACCAAGGCTCAGAGGTCTGCCTGGGAGGGGCCCAGGCTCCACCCTTCCCCTCCCAGGTGCACCTTCTCCTGGGCCAGCCTCCGCCCTCCCCACCATCCTCCCCACTCTTTACAGCCCCAGTGCCTTCTCCCTGGCGCTTCCTTTTTGTGCTGTGCTGCTCCTGCTTCTGTGAAGGGAGGGGCCCCCCGAGCAGGGAGGGGCCCCCAAGCAGGGAGGGGCTCTTGCTTCCTGTTGTCTGTCCCCTGACCCTCCTTCCTTTGCTTTCTTCCCAGGGAGCTGACGCAACATGCCTTTGAGTGCCTTTCCTTCTCCTTCCAGCTTCTAATTCCCCATCTTTTAAAGTGGTCTCCTAATGCTATTGACATACTTCATTTGTTCAGTGCTACCTAGGATGCATTACTTTAATAAAAAACCTACCACCGCCTACTCAAGCCAGCTGATTTCCTTCAAAAACCATAAAGGATGGTTTCTAAAGCTCACTGGCCGAGCATGAACAGTAGTCGATTTCCTTGATGCTTCTCTCTACTCCTTGGTCTTCTGGGATTCTCTCCCACTCACCTGTCTCCTTAAACCTGCCCGTTGTCTGCTCCTGTAGTCTGTGCTTCTGTCCTTTCTAGCCTCCTGGCAGTGACCCATCACTCCTCTGTCCCTGGCCCCCACTTCCAACCACTTTCCCTGCCTGTCCACACGGCAGCCGCTATTTACAAACCAAGGAAAGAGGATTCTTGGGTGTTGTTTGAAGTTTTACAACTCTGAAATTCAGTTTTTAGAAACCTTATGCTGAAAGGAGAAGTGGGTGAGCATCGTGTCGCATGGCGAGGAAGCACAGGGAAGAGCCTGCGGGAGATCACACCCCCCAGCTGTACCAGCCACACCTGCACGGGCTCTGTCAGGACCCAGCCCGAATCTCACCACCAGAACGCAGTCTTGGAACCAGGGCCTTGATGACCTCTTACCAAGGCAGATCACCCACAACCTGAAGTTCTTAAGGGGTGGTATATTTAGAACGCGAAGGCATTTATAACGAAGGCTTGTTTACCTACACCAAGTGGACTCTTCTTCACTCTCCAGGAACCGGCCCGACTTTCAGTTCTCTACAGGTTGCCCAAGGTGCCTATGGCTGTCAGCCTGCCCAGCAGCTGCAGGGATTTCAGTGCGGCGAGGGGGCTCCCCAGTTTCTCCATAATGACCCCGGAGTCCTAACTCTGATGTCTGCGTTCTCGGGTCATTTAAATGGTTAGTGGGTACGTATCCACATAATTTCCTCTGGCTTTTGGTCCCTGAGCCTTTGCAAATTTTTATCATGTATACACACCCTCATTGTCCTAATGTTTTTATTGAAATTTGATCTTTTAATTTATGTAAATGTGTCTTGAAAGGAAACTTTGCAGCAGTACAGGGTGTATGACAAACCAGTATCTCTTGTAATAAACAGAAGACAATCTTAAACATAAATGCATCAATTACAACAAAGCATGCCCTTTTGTGTCTCAGCTTTGGGAAACCCTGAAAGGATGTGTGTGGAACAAAGGGCAAGATCCACAAACCTTCTCCTCTCCCCCTACTCGCCCACATATACATTTTCTAACAGGGAAAAGGAATTCAGAAATGTACTTGTTTTCTTGGTTCATCTATGTCAAAGGGCTTTAGCCACTATCTTTGTCTGTTTGTACACCTAATTGTATAGCTAAATTAAAACAGAAGAACCATAATACCCAGAGTCTATTTGGTTTCCAAGACACATGAAAACATACAAAATATGTTTCTTAGTTATCACATTAGGATGTCCTACAGGAAAATAACTGGCGATTTTCAGAACCCCGCGAACTTTACACACGTGCCCTCCTTGGCTGTGGCTCTTATGAGCTGACCCACATGAGATCTGTCCTACCTGTCTTACCTCATTTCCACCTGTGTACCCTTCCTGATACACTTTTGTGCAGATGAGTGGCTCTCAACATCACAGTTTTTTCTTTATAAAAAGAAAAAAGATAGGTATTCCAAGGAACTGTTGACTCTTTAGCTGATGAGAATAGGGTATAATGGAGTGAAAACCAATCTTTGAGTCAGAAATTGAGTCTCCTTCTGACTCTGCTATGTGACCTTGGCTAATTCACTGAATTTCTCTGGGCCTCTGTTTTCTTAAAGAGGGTGGATTAAGATTTCTCACCATGAACTGTAGCCTGGGTAGGTTAACCAGGGGAGAGATTGCAGATACTTCCATACACATTCTTTTATGGAGAAGGCATGTAAATGTCTGCTAGTCAAGATTATCTAGATTTATTTTTAACATTAAAAATTTTCTATTTGTCAAATTTTCTACTTTCAGTTAAACTGGACATTCAAGAAATAGAGATGAGAAGGATAACTTAAAATGGCCAGATTCGGCACCTTCTAAACCAAAGCTATGAAAATGAACAGCCCTATTGCCATTACGCATAAAATGGATAATTTTCCCTATCTACAATCCATAAAATTGGATATTGCTGCAGTGTGCTGAGGACAGAAGGCGAGTGACATGGCTGCTTTGGGGGATGCTCTACAGCTTGGCCACATTGCTTCCCACATAGGGCTCAATGCCACACTGAGCTGGGTCTCCCATCCTTCATACAATAGGGCCCCGTCCTGCATCTTGTGTTTCCTTGACATGGGGGTTGAGGGGAAACCACAGGTGAAATTATTATAAAGAGACAAAGGTTCAGGAGGATTAGAGCACGTGACAGTCTGTGGACAGGAGGCCACTTACCCAGTCCTCTGTCACCCTTGGAGCTCTGCTGGCCTCCAGACGTGGTGGAAAGGTCTTCAGGGACAGGCATGGGTTCGTCGCCATCGTCGGGGGTGTCACTCACCGGGGGGCTTTCCTTCCCTGAGGAGACAATTAGGAGCTTGAGCTTCTGGGGACATGGTCACCCCGGGGGTGGTGGTCACTGCGATGGGCCAGCAGGGACAGCCTGGGCCTCACCGTGGCTTGGCTTCATTCGAGTTACTGGATTGAGTTCACGTTTCTCTCTGGGGATTAGAACCTGCTTTCCTTTTTATAAAATAATATCATTGCCACACTCAAAACTGAGAGGACACAGATGTGAAAAAATACATGTCACCTAGAGATCACCACTATTAAAACTGTGGTGTGTGTGCGTGTGTGTACACATACATGGATACTTATATATTATGGATAATGCGTGGTGACATATTTTCTTGATCAAAATAAACTGTACTTTTTAGACATTCTCATAACCAGTGGCCCTACTTCCATAACTTTGTGGTGTCTGTGTAATACTTCATTGCATGGGCACACTAGGATTTATTTAAATCCTTTTTCTACTTTTGAACTTAGATTGTGTTCAATCTTTTTTTTTTTTTATGAAACAACACTGTGGTAAACCTCCAGACAGACAGCTTCTGCCCACGTTTTTAAGAACCACCATAGTATAAACCCCGGGAGTTTTATGCCTGGGTCAAAAGGCATCCACATTTTTAAGCCTCTTCACGTGTTAGGGCCAAATTTTCCTCTGTAAGTTTGTTCCACTTTACCCTCCGACAAGCCTGCTCACCACACCCTCATATTATTTCGTATTTAAGGTCACCAGATTGAGCATCCTGCCCAGAGCTACACATTCTGGGTCTGTTCACTCTCTTTTCAAGAGCCAGGGGGTAGGTATTTTGCCAGCCACCCGATTTGATTAACTTGATGGAGCCGGGAAGCCTGGAAGGAGGATGAACAGGGAATCAACACGACTCTGCCCCACCTGCACAGAGAGTCTGCCATGAGGAATTTTTATCCTCAAAATATGAAAACAAAACAGAATCCACACAACTCCAAAAGTTGCTTCACAAAGTAGGATTTACCAAATGAGATAGGGTTTTACAGGATGCCCGAATCTATTTTTGACGATATTATAATGTTTCATCGGAAGCTCCAGAAATGGGGAAATCACTCCCACTCCCAGGAACTCAATACTGGGAAGCCTAGATGTGTAGAAAATGCTCCTTCTCCTTTGAAATGGAAACCCCTGTACCTTCTAACATAGATGTTACCTAAAATTGAGTTAGGAGACAATAGACCCAGGCAAGGAAAGAGCTGGTGAGGCCCCCAGTGGATGCAGAATAGCCCATGAGCACTGCTGTGGAAGACAAGCAGGCATGAGGAGCCTCAAGGAAGGTTCGTGGAAAAGGGATGGGCTGGGATTGCGGGTTGCTGGCTGGGCTGGCAACCTGGCGTCCCAGACAAAGGATATTCCTGCACAGAAGCCCAGACCTGCAGGAGAGTGCACAGATGATGATGAGGGCGAGCCTGGAAGACAGGGCGAGGCAGAGTGTGAAACTGTCTTGTTTGTTTGAATAAACCACCTGCAAAAGCGACACAAGCCTTCAGGGGATGGGCAGGACCAGTGCAAGCATCCCCAGCATAGGAGACGACCCTTCCAGGAATAATTTAAAATAGAAGCTGCAAGGCACCAAGGCGATGCTTTGGGGAACAGTATCGCATTCTCTAGCAAACAGACATCACAGTTTAATATTCCAGCTTAGCTGTAATTATCTCAATTGGCATATCTTCAGAAAGAGCATTATTGGGTATATTTGGATAGCCAGTACAAGATGGATAGTTAAAGGTGGGGCAGGATGATAAGAATTTCCCAAGGAAAAGCCAAAGGCCAGAGAGAAATTGATTGAAGTGCTCGTGTTACACTAAATGTGCATTACATCAGTAATATTTTCATCGCCCTAAAAGGAAGACTTTAAAAGTAGCAACAGCTAAAGACGCAGTGTTACTACTGTTCACCTACTTCATAAATGGGCCAAAGCTCTGAACAGGAGCCTGCAGGAAGCATATGACCAACTGACAACTCTTTTTTCCTTCTGATTTCCTAGAGTTATGGTCTTCAAACCTCGAGGACTTCAGGGAGGTGGTCAGAGGACTCTTTTTCAATTTTTTTTTGGTAAGAATAATATTTTTTTTTAATTATTGAAGTAAAGTTGATTTACAATATTGTGTTAGTTTCAGGTATACAGCAAAGTGATTCAGTTATACATACATACACACACACACACACACACACACACATATTCTTTTACAGATACTTTTCCATTATAGGTTATTAGAAGATATTGAATATAGTTCCCTGTGCTATATAGTAGGACCCTGTTGTTCGTCTATTTTTCGTATAGTAGTGTGTATCTGTTAATTCCAAACTTCTAATTTATCTCTCCCCCCCTTTCCCCTTTGATAACCATAAGTTTGTTTTCTACGTCTGTGAGTTAGTTTCTGTTTTGTAGGTATGTTGATTCATATCATATTTTAGATTCCGCATATGAGCGATATCATATGATATTTGTCTTTCTCTGTCTGACTTACTTCACTTCAGGTGAAAATCTCTAGTTCTTACACAGAACTTCAATATACGAAACCCGTCTTCTGTGTAAAGTGGGGACACTGCAGGGCAGGGAGGCTGAAAGACCAGAGGCCCAGGCCACTTGCTTCTGTGAAGACCCCCAAGGAGCCTCCACAGAACTGACCATGGGAACTCTGGCCCAACAAACTGACCGGATCATTAAAGGTGCAGAGTGTGGGGTGTGCATGTTCGCCTTTCTGATTAACCAGCTGTCATGGTTACGGGCTGGGAGCGGGACACTGAGAAACTAGACTGTATTCATGTTTTGTTTTGTTTTTTATTCTGAGCTTCCTGATGATAACATTGGAGAACTCTGGGATCAATTTAGATACCCGGGCACGAGGAAACCAAGGGAGCATCATAAAGAATCGGGATTTATCCAGTGAAGGGATGTGGTCTCTCTCCTCCATTCATGTGAAAAATGCATCCACATAATCTTTTTTCAAATTTAGCTGATTCGTTTCTTGGGAACAAGACCAACTAGAACTTGGTGAGATCCTAGGCGTGCTTCCGTCTGGCTGGGCTCCTGTGCTGAGCTACAGCCCAGCAGTCCTGCAGCATCTCAGCACTTTCATTGTTTCCTACACGGGGGAGAAAAAGGAATAATGGAAACAGTAGGGACCATGATTCTAAATACCCTGGGTCGGGTCGATCAATAGGAGCTCCCCATGCAGAAGAAGCGAGAATAAAACATCAGTCTCGGCGTGTGCAGGGGCATCTGGTAAAAAGTCAGTACTGGAAGAGAGCGAGGTGAGACAGCCACGTGCCTGTCACGAGCCCTGCTGGAATTCAGCCTCACCTCGCCTGCACTCTGTGATGGTTTTTAAGAGCTCATCTGATTTGCCTAAAAGCCCCCAAGTTTGAGCAGCGGCTACTGAGGCATTAATCACTGGCTTGAGCCTTGGTACTCAGCGACCCTGGGATCCTTTCCCTGCTGGAGATTTCCACGATGAACCTCCACCACTTCATCAAAACCTTCATGGGGAGCAAACATATTTTTATGTGTTGATTTTAAACCAATTTACCCAGTTAACCACTTAAAATACAACACCAGGTATAAAATACACCACCATGATAAAAGATAAGAAAATGAAGTTATTAAATCAAGTCAACACATAGCAGATAGTAACACACTGTGACCAGAAGTTAGTTGACATGGAGTACAGCTCAGATTTGACCAATTATAAGACAGATTCCATAATAAGTCACCTCTTTAAGACTCTTTCCTCAAGAGTAAAATGAGGCTAAAAAACATGATTTTGGCTTAGCTCACAAGGTTGTTGTGAGGATAAAATAACAAAGTGTATGGATGCTAATATGCTAAATAAGCTTATGGTGTTATTTTGTAAATGTAACATCCTATAGAAAGAGGTATGCACAGCACCAAGTGCCCATATGTCCCCCAAGTGCATGTACAATGTCACACAGACAGGCAGAACTGTAGACAGTGAGAAATCAAGTACTGAAATGGAAGAATTTAGGAGGTGAGAGGTCATTTTACTTATTTAGAAAAATGAAAGAAACGTCTTACCAATTTCTATGTAAGTTACCTACTACCCATGTTTCAAATAAAGCTTTACCTATGAGAAGCATTTTGGGCAAATTAGATGAGAAAATTGTATAATTAGCTTATCAACAGCAAGCAAATATTCCTCAAGTAGATTATAATTCACCAAGCAAAGTTCTGTGATTCCCTTTCTCCCTAGTGGATGAGTTTTTACTATGCAAAATTACCCAGGAGAACATAATTCCTGGGGGTAAATAAAAACTCAGAAAATAGACTCTACAGAATAGTGGGGAAGCTCCTACTCAGCGCCATGTCTGGCTCCCGTAGGACTTCTGGTCAGTTATTGAAACTGTGAGTCTCAGCTCCCTGTGAATTGAAGATGGTCCCTGTATCTTCTTCACAGGGGTCTTGTAAAGTTGAAAGGAGAAAATGCTGAGGGCGGTGTTTGGTAAATCTCAAGCACTCAATCAATGTGATTTACTCTGATTAACATTTGCACTGACACTTCAACATAGATGAGCCTCATTTCCCAGGCAGGCGATGGATGTCTACAGAGCCTAGTTCTTGTTTCCTTGTTCCAACGAACATTACAAACCACCACTAAGAAAACATCCCATAGGGCCCCAGGAGCCTGAGCATCCTCTAAGCTCAACTGGCTCCAGTCCCCCATTTTGCAGAGGATACACAGTGGTCCAGGAGGCATGGAGAACGGTGTCAGGTCTCAGAGCTGGAGGTACAGATGAGGTGCTGATATGGGCCTCACAATTCCTGTCCTCCCACAGGCTGCCTCTTCCCTTAGAACCCAAAGCAAACCATAAACCACATGCATAACCAATAATTTGGAAAGTGTGCCAAAGAAAAAAGAGACAGAGAAAGGAATAGAAAACTTACCCAAAGAATGAAGGAGATGTGCCTTAAAGGAAAGGATGGCTTTGCTTTAGACACACTCTCCTTCAAGCCTATTCAACAGCATTTCCCGACTCTGGTGGATGCAAGTGGGTAAATATTTATTGAGTGTCTACTATAGGCAAGGCCCTGTAACCAGGGCTCAGTCCACGTTTAGGATAAATCCCAGGGAAGAAAGAAACAGGTAGTTTGAAAAAAAAGTTGGGTATTAAGTACTTCTCTATTTTTCAAGGGAGTAGTGCACATAGATTAGGTGGACTCCTATGAAATTGCTGATGTGGGAACTTTTTTTACCCATGATAGTGGCAATTTCATAGGGTTCAACTTAGAAAAAAATCTATTTTTCTTTTTTGGGAGCAGTACATAACAAGGAACAATTTTGTGGGAAAAGGGGATGATTCAGAACATATTCCTCATATAAATCAAGAATTCAACTTCTGTTTGGCTAAATGTACATCCTTATTCTACAACTAACTGCCACCTTCCTCCATTTTAGAAATCCAAAAGGAAAAGTGATCATTATAAGGATTGTATTGGAGAAGCAGTAACAAGTAGAAAAAGTATGCTTCAAATCTTTAGTAAAAATGGCACAATTTGGGCTTCCCTGGTGGCGCAGTGCTTAAGAATCCGCCTGCCAACGCAGGGGACACGGGTTCGAGTCCTGGTCTGGGAAGATCCCACATGCCGCAGAGCAACTAAGCCCGTGCGCCACAACTACTGAGCCTGCGCTCTAGAGCCCGCAAGCCACAACTACTGAAGCCCGTGCGCCTAGAGCCCGTGCTCCGCAACAAGAGAAGCCACCGCAATGAGAAGCCCGCACACCGCAATGAAGAGTAGCCCCCGCTCGCCGCAACTAGATAAAGCCCACATGCAGCAATGAAGACCCAAGGCAGCCAAAAACAAAATGAATAAATGAAATAAATAAATTTTTAAAAAGGGCACAACTCTTTAAATGCTCTAATCTCTGTTTAGAATGCTCCAAGCTTAACACAATCCAAAGGACTATTTGTGTAAAGTACTAGAAGTAGCATTTCCTTTCCTAGGAGTATACAAAACTAAATTTCAGACCAAATCTTGAATCTTTTTTAAACCAAAGAAGAGTTGGCTTTTTCAGGCCAACCTCATTCTTGACTCCACCCCCTGCCAACCTTCTCTTTAGCCACTTCCAAACAAATTGAGTGTTTAGCATAACGTTAAGGGCAAGAAAAATAGGAGAAGAAAATGAGGGTTTTGTTATGTTTGTTACCAATCGAGGGGATCAGAATATTGACTGGCCATTCTCCTACAAAACTTTCTAGAGATGCCAGCCCAGGCTCGGGCTTTCGGCTTTGCCTTTGGGACAGCAGAGTCTGCATGGATCCAAGGGGTCTCCTCCTCAATGCATCATGTAAGATGCCAATCTGGAAGCCACCCAAGAAGAAGGTGACAAGGGAACACAGAGGATCAGAAACCACGAAGGGGTCTCTTTGCACCTTTGGGATGTTTAACATCCCGTGTTTCTGACCCTCTCGTCACCTCTAGCCGTGGTCTGCAATTCCAGGGAATGGGACTTACCTCTCCTTCATCTCAGACTGCATCTACCAGCAGCTATCAGATCCTGGCCAAGCCGAAGGAGAGGCTCCAAAGAGCAAAAATTGCTGTTTTTTTTAAATAGTTTTATTGTTGTTGCTGTTCTACTTACATTTAAGAAACAAAGTATGTGTCTAAGGGAAATAAATCCAAATAATGCTGAAAGGCAGAAGATGAAAAACCAAAGTCTCCGTCCCCTTCTGCTCTAACCCATCCCTTCCTTCCATCCTCAGTCTTCCAAGAGGAAGTGCATGTTTAATAAGTATCACTCCAGAATTTTCCTAAACGTATATACAGGCATGTGGAAAGTGTGTGTGTGTGTGTGTGTGTGTGTGTGTGAGATATGTTTTCATTTCAGAGGATGGGATCATACTCTGCATATCATCCTGAAACACGCTTTTCTCACCTTCACATACATCTTGGATGTCTTTTCCACATGATTATGTTCAGATGGCCCTCACTGTTCAGAGCTGAACGGACAAGGGCATGGAGGGACCAAAGTTTTCCAGTATCAGCACCAACGCTGCAGCGAGCATCGGCAGAAACGCCCCGTGCCTGTGTGCGAGCACGTCTCCTGGGCTGATTCCTCCAACACAACTTTCGTTTCTACAGATAAGGCCAAACGTGTTGACCAGTGTTCACGTCCACCAACTGTCCATCAACTGCCTACGTGCCACAGCTGAAAAGCCAGGCGTCTGCTGGTACTTCACAGTCTGGAGAGTTCAATCCAGACTTTCTAAATGACAGGAGTGGCAGGAACAGAGCAGGGGGGACCGTGGGCTGCAGCAGGCCGTCTCCAGGTTGAGGGAACTTGAGTCTCCCCTCCTGCCCATCTCCCGGGAGCAGCGGGCAGGCAGAGTGGCAGCCAGCCCTGATCTCCATCACCAGGATGGACCGAGGCCCTGACGCAGAATTCAGTCACAACTTGGAAACCAGTGGGGGCAGGTTGGCCATGCCCAGAGGACCACATGGGCCATTCTAGCAGAGAGGCTTATCTGGGATTGACCATGGGCCTGAGACTGGAAAATATAAAATACTGAAAACCCGACTGCTGCTGACACATCCATGTTCAGGGCTAGCCAGACAGTGGGCTTCCTGGGCCCATGAACACGGAGCTGGGCAGGCTTGGCTAGACCGGCTGGGGGTCCACCGCACGGGCATCGCCCAGCAGGACAGCGTGATCCAACCTTGGGCCTCATCTCCCAGGACTGCCCCAGGCCCTGGGTCTCCCAGGATGGGAGGAGCTATGTCCAATAGGGCTTGAAATAAACCTATGGTGACTGGGGCAATGTTGTTGCCACGTTTAACAAATATCCTGAATTTTGCCCCAAACTCTGTTTTCCAATCCACTTTCTCCTTGTCTCCCTTCCCCCTCCTCCCTCCATCTTTCTCTCTCTCTTTCAAGCACCTTCACTGGCCTGTGTTTGGACTCTAGGGCAGATCATCCGTCCTTTTTCCTCCCCAAGAGTATCAACATAGATTGAATCCTTTCCAAGTTGCTCGCAGATGTAACAGGAAAACCAGTTTTATGTGGGAGGGAGATTTTTCTGTCCAGGTTGCCACATTGGGATAATCTCTAAGAGCTGAGGTGAAACATGGATACCAATTCCATCTTGGCCTTTCCTCTGGCAGGACAGCCCTCTTCCTCCCCCACCCCCCAGCAAGCACCTTGGCTTTGAGTGCCCACTGGAGCAGTCTTCCTGGACTCCCCATATGGGCATCTCACCAGCTCTCACCTGAAACTTGGGACATGTCTTGACCCTCATCAGCATCCATGGTCCTCGGGTTATCTGAGAAAGAGAGGAAGGGATTTTAGTTGAAAGCAAATTACTCCTAAGATACGAGAGAGAGAAAGAGAGATAAGGGCTGAGCTCTTTAACAACGAGGCTATCTACCAAGAATAATGCATTTTCCTCCTCACACACTCGCTGGAGTATCAGACTGGCACAGACCTTGATCCTTTTAAAAACAGCATTACAAAGATTTATAAAAATATCATTACAAGGACAGGAGGACCAAATTTGTTATTTATTGTTAATTTCCTACTGCATAATAACCCAAAATGCAAACTGACTGCAACAAAATTAAGCAGAAAATTAAATGGCCCTGGGTCATTGTAGGCACAGAATTCATTCTCTTGGCTGATCCATAGTTATGTTCTTTCTAATTTACTGAGCATGCATCGATGAACCTTGAGTCAGCTTGGTGACACGCGTACAATCAGCAATCAAAAAACGAAGCAATTTGCTGAAGAATGTCTCATTTACCCAGGCAGGGCTGCATATCTGAGCAGCCACCGTGCTCCGTCCATCAATAATAAATACACCTCCAGCCTGGCAGATGGGCCTCGCGCCGCTGGCTTTGTCCCCCGCTTTTTCAGGGCCCCTGCCTGAGACTCTGCCAGGCTCTGACACGGGGAGAAGGAAAGCCCACGACGGCTGGCAAACCAGGCCCGGAGAGCGCCCAGACCTTCCTGTTCTGCTGACACGTGGCTGGCTCCTCGGGCGGGTGGAAAGAGAGAAAGCGAGCCTGGAGGAGCTGCCCTTGGGTGGCGATGGGGACCATTCTGCTCGCGGCCACCACAAACACCGGGGAGAGGCCACGTCAGCCGAGCAGGAGGGAGGGGGGCTGCATTCTGCACTCAGGGTCCTGGCCTGCACCTCACAGGTCTCAGGTACCCCTGGTAGATGACATCTGGAGGCTCCGTGGATAGGAAAGCTGGGGCCCAGCAGCAGATGACCTCCACAAAGTCTGCTTGTTTATGCTCTGCTGGACAACCTACAGAAGAGCGCCTTCTCCAACCAGCCAACGGAGCCTGTTTTGACTCGAAATCAGGTCACTTCTTTCTGGGGGACCACCTCTGTCTCTCCCGTTCAGATGTGTGTGTCTGCGCTTTCAGGCCTGTTCTCAGCAGATGCCTGCACAGCGATGGAAGGTTCAGGGGGCCTGACCCTCTCAGGGGAGGCTACAGCTCTGAGCAGACAGAGGCCATGTGTGTGTGTATGTAACAGCCGTCATGGTGCATTCGGAATACAGATTTTCAGTTTCAGTCCTGGCGGTACTAGTCACGAAGAGGACACGGATGACCAGCACTGGTTCTGGATGGGGAAGGGTTTGCCTCTATTCCTGCAAGCCATTGCATTAGTCTGAGCAGTGACTCGAATTTCCAAGGCAAGTGTGGGCCTTAGGGGTACAGCCCGTGACCCCAGAAGGGAAAAAGGCCCCATGGCCCACTTGTGTTTCAGCCCCAAGACTGAGGGTCCACCAAAAGCAAAGCCAGACAAACTAGCCCCAGAAGCAAACAGGAAACCTGTCCAGGCTCACCAAAAAGCAATGTGTCCAAAGTCTCACATCTTTTTAACAGTAAAAAAGGTAAAAAACCTATGATTCTTCTGCAACGTGTTGAAACAATTCTAAAGAAACAAGACAGACTCAAATGAGAAAAACCTCTGTGTTCACTGTGTAGCATTAATACAAGATTCAGCTTTCTGAAGACAAGTATAGTATTTTACAGTGAAATATCACAAACCAGTTCTAAAGTGTCCCCGTATTGACGGGGCGACGTATAGTAGATAGAACTCAAATCTTGCAGCAACAAATGATACTCTAACTCCCAATTTTTATTTTGTTGACTTTGAACTTTTTTTCTGCTATGCGAGTGATACATATTTTACAACTGTTTTAAAACAGAGGCAAGTAAATGCCCATAATTTCCACTACTTAGGACAACTACATTTTTTCTGTGTGTGTATGTGTGTGTGTGTACACACAGAACTTTTTAGAAGAACAGGACACTAAACATATTCCAAATAAACTGTTGTAAAACAATTTTTTCATTTAATGCTACACGTATCTTTTTTTTTTTTTTAATTTGTTTATTTTATTTATTTATTTTTGGCTGCATTGGATCTTTGGTGCGGTGCACGGGCTTCTCATCGCAGTGGCCTCTTGTGCTGCGGAGCACGGGCTCCAGGCACGCGGGCCCAGCAGTCGTGGCGCACGGGCCCAGCTGCTCCACAGCACGTGGGATCCTCCCAAACCAAGGCCCGAACCCGAGCCCCCCGCACCGGCAGGCAGATTCCCAACCACTGGGCCACAAGGGAAGCCCTACACGTATCTTTTTAATTGACAAATATGCATCGACATTCTTGTTTTAATGACTATGCACTGCTCAGTGGCAGGGACTGATTTCCTCAATACCCTACCGTATATTCAAGTAATTTCCGAGTAAAAAGAGAAAATGTTTCGTAAGGCCCAGCTGATGGCCCGCCACCCCAGTCCTGCCGGAGAAGGTGCCTTCCAGCCCACCGGACCCTATGGACCCTCTGGGTTCACTGTCGGGGCAAAATCTACCCACTCGCAGCTCCCCTTTGTTCATTGGTCTCTTCAGGTGGGGAGACGTGAGAACATGTCACAAAGCAGCAAAAGGATGCTCTGGGCCCGTGGCTAAGGCCCAGGCCCGGCTCTGCTGGGCGGGCACGTGCGCCTGCGTGTTCCGAGGGGGCAGGGCGAGGGCACCTTCCTGGATCCAGCCCCGCCTCAGTGTCCACTGGTGCTCTGGACATTGGAGGTGTTAGGGAGCCGACCCCAGCAATCAGGGGATGCAGGGTCCCTGTCACAGGCCGGTTTCCATTTTCACTGAATGTCTGCAACCCCCATGTGGAACTGTTAGGTCCTCAGCCTTGCTTAGACTTTCAGATGCACTCTCTACCAACCCTACACGGACCCACTATGTGTGGGCCTGCAGCCACTGCAGCCCTGGGGCTGTGCTTACGGGCCGCCCCCCTTGATTGGACGAATGTTTTGTTGGCACCATCGTTTTGAGATTCGTAAGAATTAGGGCACAGCCCACGCCGGCCCTGTGATTCCGCGACCTGTCTTGTCTGACATCACACGGTGGTTCGGTGGGTAGCTTGACAAGCTCCCTCAAACTTCCCCAAAGTCGAAATTTGCATCTCTTGGGACTAAAAAGGAGTGAGTTTTTTGTAAAAGTGACTTTGCTTTTAGGCAAAGACCAAGGAATAATCCGACAATGGAAAACTGCCTGAGGGAGAGGAAACACCACCCCCTCCAAGACCAAGAAGCTGCCAAGGGGCAGCCTGGAAGGGTCTCGAAGGGGACAGTGAAATAACCCCCTCCCCGGGAACACAGGCACGGCCCAGGCTCTGTGTTCCTTTTTAGACTCGTGGAAGCAGGGCCCAGTGTCAAATGGAAAATGGGACTCAGGCTTGATCTGATCTCAGTACAAAAGAGCTTGCAGTCAGGAAGAGGAGTTTATCGCAAAAGTGACTTAACACCTTATTTTCACAAACCTTCACCTAAACCGAAACCAAGACCAGCAGGCCTGTAAAGGGAGATGCCAGAGGGAACACTTATTTCACGGGAACATTGCCATATTCTGCTCTGCACAGGGAGCCCCAATGATTTGAGGCCAGAGCCAACATATTGATGGGAGAAAACACAGCAATCTCAGGAAATAACCGTCACCGGGCAGCTCTTACAGACGTGAATGCTTTTATTGTCTCTTGGGAGTGAGCAGCCCTGAATCCTGCACACGGGGAAACAGATGCAGAGATAAGGGACAGCCAGCGGGGACTGTCCTTTCAGGAGGCACAGCCTGCGGTCAGGCCCGTCACTCCCCTGCTGCTGCGCGGGACTTGCCCATCTCTCCCTCCCCACCGGCTCTCTGGAGCCTAGAGAAGAGGGGGACAGTGAAGACCCAGCACAAGATGGAGGCAGGCCCACAGCATCCTGCTTCCACGGTGGCCGGGCCAGGGGGACAGCAAGACCTTCTGGAAGCCCCTCCCTGACCTCGCCTTCTTTTCCTCCTCCCACACCCACGGGGGCTGGAACCTGGATGCCTCCCCGGGGACAAGCATCCAACAGCCCTGGGCAGTCGTGGCTTCCGAGTGAGGAGCCCGGGCACATCTCCAGGACGAGTGGCCCCATTTCTACCCGCCGGAGAGCAAGCAGCTTGAAGAGCGGCTCGGCGAGAGCCTGCGAGGACCACCCAGGTGGGAAGGGCCGGGGAGAGTGGGGGTCCCCAGACCCTCCTCAGCCGCCTCCCCTCACAGCACTTTCCCTGAGGTGCCAGGGCTTTTCCATAATCCAAAAAGGTGAGTCTGGATTAATGAAGTCAAAACTAAAAGCCAGATGCTTGTCACGAACCACAATTTGATGACTCTCCAAGCCACCCTGATTAATGGTGATTAAAGAATTAAGTACACAGCACAACAAATGTGCTATGATGAACCACATGGGTGAGTTTCTGCCCAGAAATATTTCATAGTCTTTCTTGAGTGCCTTATATATGCCAGAAAAAGAGGGAAAGGAAACGATACTGGGGTTAGTTCGCTTTCTTGAAGCAACTACCATGTGCCTGGCATTTCACTGCTAATCCCCACAGGCATGGACACCACCCACCTTGTCCTCTGTCTTATCTGAGTGCCCGGCAGAGTGTCCACGGTAGATCTAGTATTCAATCCCCATTTCCTAAGTGTGCATCTTTAACCCTTACAATTAAACTGTATTCTTATTATTATACATAATCCATATTATTCTTTCCATTTTGTAGATGAGAAAACCGAGGCTAAGAAAGAAGTATTCTGCCCAAGGCCACACATCTAAACAGACAACAGAGCTGAGATCTGAACCCAGGACCACTTGGGCAGCGTTCCCAAATTTTAAATGTATAAATGGACAAGGAATGGGTGTTACCTGTATCTTCACAGAAAATAAGCATGTTCTTTGTAATACTCTGCAATTAAGGCAAACTTCATCACAAAACTTCTACAATTTAGTTAAATTCTGGTTATTTGGTCAAATGGACGCTATTGGTTATTTTCCTCCCTGATGAGTGAGGCTGCACTAGAGTTACGTTTGGGGTTATTTCCTTATAATCTCAATGACGCTTATTTTGAAGGGGGAACACGGGCCAAGCCTATAATCTATTTAAAATGTTTTAGGTCACAGACCTCTTTAATAAAACCCATTATTCCTGCTGAGAGAAAGTCTTTTGATCTTCAGACTGGTAGATTTTATTTTTGCAAATCTACCCTATCACTGTGAATTACACTGTATCTTAAAAAAGGAAACTTTCCAAGAAAAAGCAAAGGCAATATGCAGGGTCTTTGTGTCTGGTTCTGGGGACCATAGAGGTTTTCCTAACAACTTGACAAAACAGGTCGGGAGAACGTAACAACTTCGGAGCCCAGTTATTCCATTTCTGAGTCTTTTCATTTTTCAAAAATTAGCTGCCAATCTACACATTTTCATGATTATTCCACAGAGATTAGGGCTGGTGCAAATAACAATGAAAAACAAGATTTAAACAGGATGGCAGGGAATCCAATTTGGCTTTCACCCCCCCCCCATATTTAACTGAGCCATTCACACACACACACACACAAACACACACACACACACCCTTTTTTTAAACTGAGCTACAGAGAACTCTTCCTCCAGTGGTTTGTTCTGCTGTGAACCTGCTTTTTGAGGGCAAATTAGCTCCCATGTGCAATTCTGTCCTCACATTTTTTTTTCTAGGGGCAGGAACTGATATGCAAAAGAGGAAGGGTCAGGGGGAACTCGGGAAGTCTCTTCAAAAAACAGCTGAAAACCCTGCTGTCTGAAAACATTCTTAGTGAGGAGGGATTTAATACAGAATGAAAAGAACCATGAGACTATTTGTTAAAGCCATCATGGAGCTACCTGTCTCGAAGTGAGGCAGGAAACAAAATGCGAAATATTAGAAATCAGAAAATAATACAGAAAACGGAGCTGGAGACAGTTTGTGCTTTCAAAACAGGTCCAGAGCTGGGTTTCAAGTGCCCCAGGAAGGTCCAGCACTGCACAACTATTGTGTGTCTGGACCCGCTCATGTGTGCACCCCTGTACACTGGCTCTCAAACTACTAACAGTAACTGCTGTTTATTCAGCAACCCTGGGAGAGGCAGACACACTCAGAATTTACATACTCTTTTAGAGGACTTTTCCTGATTCCTAGCCGTCATCAGAGGCCATTTCCTAAGTCGCTTCCTCAAATATAAATGGCCTTTTACACTTCATCACTTAAGTAAAAAGTCTAAGTTTAGATCATTTTCTTCTACCTTCTTCCCGATTTTAGAAGACTTCATGCTTGGCCAGCAACTGTGCAACAAAAGTGACATCTCCATCTTTAAAGAAAAATGTAGGAACTGGACCAAAATAATGATTTACACGGATATTCTCATAAGTGTTGATCTCTTGTCATTATAAAGTGAAGAGACAGAGGAACCCAGGAATAGTTTTTGTGTTCCTATTATTTTTCAAAGATTTTTTTTCATTTTTCATAAAATAGATAAATACAAAGTTACAATATGAACTCAGTTTTTTACTCAGCAAGGCAAGATGCTGTCATGAAGAATACAGTATCTCCTCTTGCCTTCTTAGCAGTGAAGTTTTATGTGGACATGAAAAATTCAAAATTAAAACTGTATATGGTAGGAAAATCCACGTGTATACCCATAACACTCTGAAAAACATACCTGTCATACTGAGGTTTCTACAAAGGCCATTGGACTTCTTTTTAAAGCTATATTTATGTTATTTAGACCCAAGGGAGTAAAATTATGCTAATCCCCACAGGAATACCCAGTGTTTGCAATCCATACATATCTATTTATCAACAACAACTGAAAAGCTATTGTTGATTTTCCCACTGAGGACACCATCCAGTTTACCATATAACCTTTTTTTTTTTTTTTTTTTTTTTAATTTAGAAAAGTCTCTCCTGTCTAGCTGGTGGGGAAACAAGAGCTACAAATCTAGATGCAGACAGAGAGAGAAAATGTGTTCCAGAGCATCATAGGATGCTGGCTCCAGAGAGAAATGGGTGCCGACATCCTGATGGCTGACTCTCCATGTTAAGGCCATGCGGTTTCCAGGTTAATGGGAAATTCTCCCTAAAGGACTTACATTCTGAGATCAGTTCTGTTTACAACACCCCAAAATTATCAGCTGTAATGAATTAAATTATCAGCTGTAATGAATTAAATTATCAGCTGTAATGAATTAAAATGAAGTAACTTCTTATAAAAATTCTTAAAAAATCATCTCTATTCACTTTTCAAAACCAAGTTCATAGTACACAGAATGTAAATTCAAAAATCAGGCTCCTTAAATCGTAGCTTAATCTCTTAGCAGCTTCAGTACTTTGGGAATTTACTTTGGTCACCCCAGCTTCAAATGGGTCAGCTGAAGTCAAGTTCAGTTGTGTCTGAGAAGGGTAAAGGAAGTACAAATGTATCAATGATTTGGTAACAGTGATTGCTACTGACAGTAACTAAAATAATCACAGAGAAGAATACCACTTGATATTCTGAATGGGTTCTTTAGTTGGACCAAATTAGCAAGAAAAGTTCTAGATTTCCATTGTATTCGGTGACGGACAGAGAGCTGAGCTATCCTGTAACCCGAACCTTGTAGGATCCCGAGGACAAAATGCCCAACATAATAGAACACGTAACAGGGTCCATATGGATATGCTCTCCTAGTGGGTATCAGGCCCAACGAGGACTGCTTGGAGCCCGGTCTGTCATCCACAACCTTTAGCCCACAATGTCCTCATGCAAACCCGGGGGGAGGTGGGGGGTGTCGTCAGTAGAACCTCACAGAGGCTTACAACTTCCTCGTTTTCAGGCCTACAGAATCAGCACATCTTTATGTATAATCAGGCAGAAAATGCTCACATCCATCAGGGAGCAAAATATAGGAAAACTCATTTTAAACACTACAGTCAGATTTTTCTGCAGCCCTTAAATAAGTTTAAATTATTTATTTTCAATGTTCTACTTTTTTTTTTTCCCAGCAAATTACATTTCTTTTACAAAAGGCTATCTGCTCTAAATTAAACTGAAAATTCTTGAAATTCAGGTTAAACAAACACAACTCCAGACAGAAGCAAGAAAACGCAGGTAGAAATGCACTAGAAATTTCTAAACCATTTTTAAATGGTAATTAATTGCCTTATCTCTAACAACCTGAGATAATTAGCAGTATGATTTTTAATTTAATGAAGTAGGATACACAATTTATCAATATGTTTTCACTGTGGATCTCTTTGAATATCACTGCCCTACACAAAACCCAGCACAAAGGAGGAAGAAAAGGTCACTTTTTCAGGCTCAAAGTGGGGCTCACACCAGGGGGTCGCCGGCTCTTTCTAGTTTCCATTAAAAGCACTGGAGTTCATTTCAGAGTGCCTCCAAAGTCAGCTTATAAGAGATCAATCCCTCATTTTCATTTCTCCTAAAGATTCTAAATTAAACATTTTTCCCATTTGGTCTAAGGAGGTGTCTTATGTGCTATTTCATTTGCTGCAAGTGTGCCAGTGAAAGTCTGATGTAACAACAAAAATTTACCAAAAACTGATGAATCAATATTCACCGTGGAACCCCTAGCTTTAGAAAAGGACTCTAATCCAAACCATCTTGTTCAATTTTAGACAGTTTCAAACTGCCCGAAAAAGCTTTAGAGTGTCAATTTTAGCACGTGAACTCAACAATGGAGCCCAAAAGTCTATTTCAGTATGTGTAAGGTCATTTACAAATTCTTTATGTAGTTCTTAGTTGTCTCTGCAAAAACCCCACACATGAGAGACAGAAGGAAGATGGAGAGACAGAGGCAGAGACAGAGAGGAAGGAGGGAGGGAAGGGATTAAATAACAAAGCTGGGACCCTCGCACACTGCACCTGCCCTCAACACACCCCAGAAGCCCTGCACCAACTGCACGTCCGTGAGAGCTCACTTTTGGCGCGAACATGGCAGGAAGAGAGTCAGATTTCTTTTAGCAGTGAGCTGACTGCTGAAGAAAAACGAATCATTGCACACTTGAATGAGAAAAGATGAAGGAGGAGCTTTCCCACTCATTAGGGCCCATCTTCAGCAATTCGTTAAGCCGTGGCCCTGCGCCGTAAGCCATCAGGAGGTGGAGCGGGGACCCCCGAAAGCAGAGAGAGCACATGGAAGGTAATGAGGCTCTCCATCACCCAGGACAGACAACGGGAGGGGTGCCCGGCAGGGGCTGGGTCGTAGGCTGCCCTGGGAAGGAGGAGAGTGCACGCTGGGAACATCCCATCTGTGGAAAAGCAGCAAAGAAATGGGCGATCTCACCCAGGAGCCTGTGGCCCCTGGAGACCCAGGGGGGCTGCACCCCAGTCCTACCTTGGAGGCCTGGGGCCTTCGGACCCTGAGCTGCGCAGAAGCCCCTGGACTCAGCCACCTGGAAGGGACCCTGCTGTCTCCTTCGCCTCGTCACTGCCCTTCTCGCCTTCCACTGGGGCGGAGAGGAAGGTGGGCCCATTTGCCAAATATGCAAAAAAGGAGGGAAGGTAGTTTTCTCTCAGGAAAACACGGGCAGGAAGGGAGCCCGTGCTTCCTGTCCTGACCAAAACGGGTTCACAGATTAGGACGTCTGACTTGGCGGGCTTGTGGCGGGTGGGAGAGGGATCTCTTTTAGTCAACAGGCATTCTGAGTGCCCCAAAGGCAGAAACAAACGGCCCTGGGAGAAGGAAGACAGAGCCAGGCCTGTGGCGGGGAAGGCAGGTGGCCCCCAGGCCTGGAACTCGGGGTTTTCACCATTTTTCACAGTTCATCCCCAGGTGGATCATGGGAGGCACCCAAGGCATCCACCTACCTGTTCATTGCAGCAAAACAGGAGAAGGCAAAAAAGACGGACTTGAGGGATGAGGCCATTTCCTGCAGAGGATGCCTGGGCTGCCTCCCCACCAGGCCCTTCTCAGGAGTGGCTCCCGGCCTCCAACCAGACACACACCAAAGCAGGGTGGGCCCTGCCCACCTCTCCACCCTGCGGCTCTCTGCAAAGCTTCTTTTGTTTGCTCTGTTTCACTTGTAATAATGCAGCATTTCACTTTTAATGTTTCATAACATCTTACAAATATTTGTTAGAATATCATCAAATGTTTCAAAGTGATGTCAAACACAAGCTATTAAAGCAACGACACTGAAAATGGAAGGACATGAACATATATAACAGGAGATGCAGAAAGATAACCTGCAGTGCAGAGTCATTTATTACACTGCAAAGAACAACAACATGCCAGGTCTCCGTGGAGAAACCAGGGTGGGCATCTGGTCGACCCCATAACACCAGTTTTGTTGGTGTGGCTCAAGTCTGCTTTGGGAGGCCCACGTCCCTGATGAACCCCATCCCTGTCTCCCTCCTCATCTGGATTTTAAATGTGTGTGTGTGTGCGTGTGTGTGTGTAATGCCTACACAACCTGTCCAAGGTCTGGATCACACGTGTACATGTGCCTGTTCTGAGCAAAACCAGAATGATCCGTCTCAAGGTGTCAACTGGATCAACGGTTCTCCCCTTGTCAGCCTCAAAGGATGGGTCACTTGTCGCTTTTACATCTTGTGTTTTCTCCAGTGACATGGAATGATGCTACACGCACACCTGAGGGCTCTGCAGGTAAACGGACCGACACCAGACAGGGACTAACGGTAACCATCAGGGCAGGAGGGGCAGCGTCTTATGGCCACAAGTGGTTGTCACAGCACCCAAAAATGTGTGTAGAAATAGCAGAAATTAACACAACACTGTAAATCCACTATGCTTCAATGAATTTTTAAAAATAATAATTAAAAAAAAGAGAAATAGCAAGGGCTGCCAGTCAACCTTAAAGGGTTGCTCTCTGTGAGCTGGATCCACTGATATAAATCTCCATTCAAATAAGGCAACAAAACCAAGAGTTATTTCGTAGTGAAATTATTTCATAATGACAAATATTAGAGGAGGGAAAAAGAAACAAAAATGCCTCTGAACGCTGCTACCCTTGATGAATTCTGGGTTAACTGCAAATGCGTGAGGCAGACACCCAGAGTACTAACGTCACTTATGCTTAAATTCACCATTCCAAGCAGGAAAATCTGTCTTGTTTTAGTAAAAGGTAAAAATCAAACAAACCAACCAACAAACCCAAAAAGGAGGGGCCTTAGTACTCAGGTCAGGTGTGTTTGATGTTATAACCCTTTCCCACTCTGCCCCCTGCGTCTCTCCCCACGCTGCATGTACTCCCTGTGTGGGTCTGTGTGCATATGGTCACATAATGTCTTTATTTCCTGTATTTATTAATACCCATGTAACCGTGAAGGATACACATGACACGTGGACAGGTGGGGTGGAGGTGTTTCACAGCATGGCATGTAGTAGACTGTATATATACACCGGGTCCTCTCAAACTTCAAGAGTTTGACGTTTATATTGACAATATGCTCCTACACATGACCCAACATGAGACACACAAATCCAAGCCAAGGGGAAAAGATCCCCAAACCAAAGAACCACGATCCTCAGACTCTAGGCCTCCAGTGAGGAAGACACAGTGGTCCATCCCAGCACTACTGGCTGCAGCCTCTTGGCCAGGAAATTGGCTGTGATCTTAATTTTCAACAAGGGAAATGGCTGCAAGGAAACCACTGGTTACCTTCTCTCAGGAGACTTCAGACACACTTCTCAAAAGACCCAAATGCAACATACTTTGATTCATGGACCTGTGGGCTCATCCCATGAGGCCGTGATGATGGGCTTTTATTGTTACGATGGTCCTGAATTTCTGAGGATATGTAGTTTCCCAAGATGTAGCACTTTGATTAAAATATTGATGAATTAAAGAGGCACGGAGGAGTTTCTGAAACTCCTGCCTTCAACTATCACCAAGAAACAGGATGGGAAGAAAACCTGACCATTTAACTCAGTGACATGTTTTGGTCTTCAGCTCTGGTGGACTTTGAGGCCAGGAAACACATTTTTTTCCCCATGTAAAAAAGGTATAAACATGTATGACCATGGGAAGTTTTGAAATCGGATACACTATATCAAACCCAAGTTGTATAGGATTTTTAAATGCGACATCATTATTTATATCTGTGCACACAAATTATTTTTTAACACGTTCTGTATAATCTGGAATGTAAGCAAGTAATCTTCCGGTTAGAGATATCTGTGACTGCTTAAATTTTAAGCCACATATCAAATAATCTAATTTGTCACTGAAACAATTGCAACACATATAATATACATAATACTTGAATTATTACTTTAAAAATCCCACATAAAAGATGAATCCAAATAACCTCATCAAATAAACATCTTCAAACAAAGCAGTGAATTCAAGAGGCTCAGACAGTTTCCTGCAGGTTCCACTCTCCCCTCAACTCATAACCAAAGTGAACCAATCCTTAAAATCACTGAAATTTCCATGAAAGTTTAAATATTATGCATAATAAATATTTTCAGCTTCCTTTTTTTTTTTTTAACTTTTAACAGAAGGTTAAGGAGATATTTCTTCAATACCAGTTTGTCTTTCCAAGTTTAAAATAAGGTACCTCAAAGCTGAAATACCCCGTGGGGAGCCGGGTGGGGAATTTTGAGTGTTGAAATTGAGGGAAGCACAGGGCCTTGACATTCACTCCGGGGGCTGCAGTCCAGAGAGAATGGAAACTGCATTTTGAAAGCTGCATTTGGAAGTGCCGGATCAGACCCTGCGAATCGAATCGTAACCCTTTTTGCTTCTCCAGATGCTACACTCCGTGCCTCCAACTTAGAAGAAAAAACAATCACACCTTCAGGAGATTCCTTAGGAATCACCAAGGATCCTTGACGAATTTTTCAAACACGTTTCAAATACAGTCGCAAGTAACCCGACGCCTTTTGACCGAGGGGTTTCGTAACCTGACAGCCAAAACGGCACTCGGCAAAAGTACTACCAACTTTTCAAACCGGGATAATTCCAATTTTGCGGAAAGCAAGCTCAGACTCGATCTATTTATTTTACAGTATAAACAAAAAGCTCTCACGTCAAAAATAAGAAAAGAAAGCGCGTTATGAATGACTTTATAAAGGCTGACTTCCGTGATCTCACTATATAAGCGTAGATCGATTTAAACATGACCGGGACCACGGCGTCCTCCCCACGGGGACAGCGGGGCGGCTCACAGGTGTCCCACGGCCGGCCTGCCCTGCACCTGCAGTCACAGCACCAAGTGGCCCAGGCTTTGACAAAAGTCAGCGCTGCCACTGTCCCCAGAGAGGAGAGGCGGACCCGAGCGAAACCAGGACGTACACATCCAACCGCCTCGTCTTTTCTTTCTTTCTCTCTCTTTTTTTAATCCAAGTTTTCCTACGGAAATTCTACCTGGAAACACTCACGTGGATGTGTGCGTCGCACTCTGGGGGTCCAAGACCGATCCTCGGGCGCCAAGAGCAACCTCGGAGCCGGGCTCGCCGGCTCGGCCCCCTCGCCGCGGCCAAGCGTCCCGCCCGGGCTCGGCTGCGCTCCGCGGGGACCCAGGACCGTCGCCGCAGACGCCGCCCCGGGCGCGGGCCGCGCAGGCACTTGTCAGAGCGCCCGGCTCGCTCGGCCGCCCAGCTCTTCCCAGCTTTCTTTCACAATGACTTCCTGAAGTTGCTCACTCGCATTGTTCCCCATTTCTCCTCTGCGCTCCCCACCCCCCGCCGGCCGCCACCCGGCTTTCGCGCTCCCGGCCGGTCGGCCCGTCCCGCGCGCACAGCGCCGCCCACGGGCCGCGCACCTGGGCTCCGCGCCGCGCCCCCGCGGGCCAGCGCTCCGCCACCTGCGGCCGCCCGGCCCGAGCGCGCGCCCGCAGCCCGCGCTCCACAAACTTTGGGGCTACGCGCCAAGCCGGTCCCGGCGCGCCCTGCCCCGCCGCCGCCTCGGCCCCCGCGCACGCTCCGGCACCGAGCGGGACAGGAGCGGGGAGCGGGGCGGGACGCGGAGCGGGGCTCGGTGAGGGACGGGGACGGGACGCGGAGCGGGGCTCGGAGAGGGACGCGGAGAGGGACGCGGAGATTGGCACGCCGCCCCTGCCGCCGGTCGCCCGCTCGCGCTGCGCCGTCCCGACCGCAACTCCGGGGCCGCGCGCGCAAACTTTGCCGCCGCGCTGGGCTGGACCCCGGGCCCCCCAGGCCAGGCTCTCGGGGCGGCGGCGGGCACGGGCCGTACCTGCTGGCGCCGCCGCCGGCTGCAGCCCGCTCGCCCGCGCCGGGCCCGCTGGGCGCGCCGCCGCCACCCCCGCGCGCCGCGCGCCCCAGCCCTCCCCGCGCCGCCGCGCTTCCTCATTCCAGCGCCGCATCCCGCCGCGGCCCCGCGCGGCCGGCGGTGACCGCCTTTCCGCGTCCCGGGCTGGCTGGCGTGTCTGCCACCGCGCCGCGGGGCCCGCGCTTAACCCTTGGGGGCCCGGCGCGGACGACGCGTGCGGGGCCGCTGGAGCCGGGGCGCCCTCCCGGGGACCCGCAACCCTGCGCCCCGGGCCGCTCGTCGGGGCACCCGCGTGCTCGCCCGCCCGGGGCACTCGGGGTCCCGTGAAGCACTTTCCCCGACGTCTAGGGCAGCCCACTGCCCGCCCGGCTTCGCTTGCCTCCAGCTCGGGCCACTTGGCTCCCCGGTTCTGGCTGCGACCCCAGGTTATGAGTGCCCACCCGAGGGGGTGGGAAAAGTTGATCCTCCGCAAGTGAGGGGAAGGTGCAATTCATTTTCCCAGACAACCAATGGAATACCTCTAGTCTCTCTTCCCTCCCACCCGCTCGAGGCACAAGTTAGGATCGCGCCTTCCGGCTCGGCCGGTGTGCACACGCGAGTGTGAAAGGGCGGCGGCGGCGGCGGGGGCGCGGGCGGCTCGGAAGGCAAACCTGTAACCCCTCCTCGGCTCTCTGCGCCTCAGCCTCTCCCTCCGCGAGCCCCGAAGCGCGAGTGTAAGGCGCGTAGTATCGATTCAAACGGGAATGCCGGCTCTGATGGCGCACCTCTTCGTCCTCCGCGAGGAATCCGTCATTCTGATCAGGCAGGCCCCACCCGACGGGAGCCCGGCGAGAGTGCTCAATTTGAGCAGACGAGCAGGAGTCATGAATTCAACAGATTTGTGCTGGGCATCGCGCCCAGCCCCCGCCCAGGCGCCAGGGGAGGGTCTGTTACACGAGCCAAGACCCCGGCCCTTCAAGACTTGCAGGGGCGCATCAGTAAGGCTCAGATAAACGCCGGCGCATCCCCGTGAGCGGGACAAACAAACGGGACCGCGTCTTTCCATGGGAAAAGCGAGGAAGGGCTCTGTGGCCTCGAAGCGGGAGGCTGGGCAGGCCTTCCAAGTGGAGAGAAGTGCCTCCGGGCAAAGGGAACGGGCAGCTGAGTGAGGCCAGGGAAGGCTGTGGCCCGTCTAAGGAGGCTGGTCGTGGTGGGGCCGGGGGCCCTGTTGACCACCTTCACCTCTGCCATCCCTGGGAGAAGCCTCTCCTACCATCCTTGAGCTACAAACAGCATGTGCCAAGTTCTTGCTGGACCACTTCAGCGACACTACTACTCGGTTCGTCCTGAAATTCTGCTGTGCTGAGCCCGAGCCACTTAACTCCATGCTTAAAAGCCCAGAGGAGGCGGGACTTGTAAAAGGTTCATTGACTTAATTCCTCGTCCTTCCCTTACCTGTGTGACCTTGGGAAAGTTATTGAACCTCTCTGGGCCTCGTCTTCTTTATCTGCAAAAGAAATAAACGCTACTTCATCCTAAAGAGTCCTTGTCAAGATTCAATGAGGCAATAAACCTAGGGTGCAGGGCCCCAAGGGAGGCAGATGACGTGGTGGAGGGGTCATGACCTTGGAAGAGTGCGGCACTCTTAGCTCCGCCCCCCAGGCTCCTCTCTTTAAATGTGTGCCATGGTCCCCAGGAGTGCGTGTCAAGGACTCAGATGTGTTCATCCCACCAAGGCAAAGCCTCCTGAGGCAGAAGAGCATGAGGCTAGGAGCCCAGACTGTTTGGCTGTGTGACCTTGACCGAGGTCATTAACCTCTCTGAGCTTCAGTTTCCCCATCTATACACTGATGGTAACAATATAAGCTACCTCCCGGGATTGTTGGTGAATAAAGTAGATCACATACAAAACTCCTTGCCATATGCTTCTTGCCATAGCAGAGGAGGACTCTGTGAGCAGTAATTATTATTTATTATGAACTCTACTATTATTAGCCAGTCTCATGTACCACTGCAAAGACGTGAAGCAGAAGGAACTCAGCTTGTAACCTGGGTCTGTGGATAAGACTCCGTGGGGCCAGAGATGACCCTTCCATCAGAAGTTAAAGCTGCTGAAGACAACAGTCAAAGCATATTGGAGGATCTATATAGGGGTAGGGGATTAAAAAAAGGGTTACTATGGGATTATGTGAAACCACGTGTGTGAAACTTTTTAAACTGTAAAGCACTATATAATTTAAAGAATCTTTCATTCGATTAAAAATAAATTAAAAACGATAAACATTAAAAAACACACTGGAGGAGAAAACGTATGAGTGGAAATTGAAACAGGTGTGATCCTCTAAAACTTTATAGGTGTCATTTTGTTTCTTTAGAAATATATATATATGTGTGTGCATAGATAGATAGATATAGATAGATAGCTGTTTCCATAATGTTAGTGTTAAAAACAGCTTAGTTCATTCAGACAATAATTGCTAAATTACCATTTTTTTCTTTCGAGATAATCTTCTCAAAAGAATAAAAACACCTATAGAATTAATCAAAGTCTACTTATTCAGAACTTACTGTAATAATGGAGTTAGTTACTGGCGCTTTTGTTCTGGCGGAGCCTGGATTGCATTTTAAAGGAGAGTGAATTTTGTAGAGGAAAAGGATAGTTGAGGTGATAAGTGTGGTTATTAGTTTTGTTTCTTACTAGCTGTGTGCGTCTTGGTAAGTTACTTAACCTCTCTGAGTTTCAGTTTGTCATCTGCAGAGCAAACCTACTTTCCAATGGTGTTGCTAGAATTCAGTGAAATTAAATGAGATAATGTATGTAAGTAATTACGATGATGATGGTGTTTTTTTCTTTAAGAAAATCTATTAAACAGCAATAAAATGAGCATCCCTTTGCCTCCAGCAGTTGAGAAATAGTAAGTATCTTGTTAAATAATAGGTAAAGTTTTCTGTAAAAAATGAAATTCTATTATCTTTCTGTAGTATGAAACTCATACAGAACGCTTGTGGTTCTGTATAGTGTAAAGGATGATGAACTTGAGGAAAAAGACCGAGGACTGGGATGAAACTTCTGCAACAAGGGCTCTGCTGCTCTGCTTTCTTTTTCCCAGTTTTTATGATCTCCAGCTGCTGCTTCTTCTGTTTTTGAAAACCAAAGCTTTCCAGCCTGGGGCAAGGCCTCGACCCTTTTTCTTGGGGCTCACTCCTTGGGTTTGGAAGTGAAGAACCAGGACTCAGGGGTGGGGAAGTGTGGGGGGCGGCTCATGTAGAGCCAAGACTGTCCAGCTGGCAGATCCTGGGTGGGAAATGCCTGGGGACCCAGATGGAGACCCCTCAGGGTGCACCATGTCCTCTCCAGAGGCTCTGTGGCTCCTGGTTTTGAAACTCAGAGAAATGCAGCAGTGCAGCTGGGTTTTGAATCAAGGATGTGATGCAGCTGACAGCCAAATCCTTCCCACTTTATGATAATTCTTTCATTTTATTCCCTTTGGTATTTGTAAGAAGAATACACTTAGACTCTCAAAAACAGTGACTTTTTATCAATATCGTTTGGTTAGAAGCAACTGAAAAACAAACTGAGTCAGATATAGTGATTTGGAGAAGATAGATTCACCCAAAAGCTTTCCAATGAAAAGGTTTAAAGATGTTTTGTGTGAGTAAAAGAAGAGCAGATATTGAAGTGATCTGAACAGATCAGAACAAGGAAAACCGAGAGCTGAGTGTCACCCTCCCCCCACTGATTGGGGTAAGATCGGGATTGGAACACTATTTCTGGTGGTGTCACACCTTCCGGTGGGATGCATTTATTGGTTTATGCAAAGAGCAAGTATCCATTGAACGTCTACCTTTGCGGGTGGTATTTGAGAGGCAGGTAGTCCCGATAAAGCATCAGATGTGGTCTTGTCCCTGAAGGGCCTCCAACTGCTAATCCAGAAAAGCGGAAACAACTGCATTTTGACGTGCAACGTGCTGTGGTAAATTTAGACACAAAGCCTGCGGACACACAGAGGGTGAAGCTGCTCAGTGGTACTCGAGCTGGTGTAGGAAGTGCTGGTCTTCTCTACCTGCGGGGGCTTTAGAAGAGTTTCCTCAAAAGAGACAATTAACCAAAGGCGAACAGTCATATTCAGGTAACAGCCCTATTGAACCCAGCTCTGTGGAGGACATTGCCAGACTATTATTGCCAGATTATTTTCCATCTAACAACGCAACGAGGATACTCAAGTTCAGAGAGCGTGGCTTGCCTGGGGTTGAAGGTTAAGGGCCAGACTCTGCAGCCAAACTGTTTGTGTTTGGGAGCTTGGCAAGCTCCTAGGCTTCCCCAGGCCTCAGTTTCCTCTTCCGTAAAATGGGAATATAACACCACCACCAACAGTCAAATCTTCATCAGTAACGTCCACAGTCCACAGTCTGAGTTAATGTGCGCTAAGCAACCTTGAATGGATACTTAGCACTGAATCAGTGTTCGATACTTTTGAAGTATTCAGTTTCTAAGTGGTTGGGCTGGAATACAAATCTCGGTCACTTCGTTCGGCTACGCCCCCTGCCTATGCCCTGTTTCCCAGCAGAGAGCTGAGATCCGTCCAAGGACTCATTAAGGACCTTTAAGACATCCTCCTTCCACTGGTGGAAAGTCTTTCTTTCCAGGTCACTTTCAGTGTTTTATTTCCCCTGAGGCCAAGTTGCCAATCTTGGCAGCACCAGTCTTGGTAAAGGGATCAGATCGACACGTCCAGGAAAGATGAAGGTTTGTGACTGGGCTTTCCAATCTGTAAAGTACATAGACATTGAGTCTAGCTATTTTTGTATTGTTAGAGCAACTTTCTCTTTTCAGTGTTAATACATCATAAATCTTTCCTGTCCCATCTGTAGAGGAATTGGGATGGTTTTGGAGAAGGGGTTGAGCTTTGGGGCTCTATAGTGGAAACTGTCCTGAAGATCTTGGTGTCTCTCCCAGCTCCAGGTAAGGCCACGGTAGGAACTTAGCTGAATTCCATCACCTCTCTGAGCATCACGTTCTTATCTGTATCTACAACAGGAGAAGTCAATCCTGCTTCACGGAGTTGGCTTAAAGATTGATTGAGAGCCTGGAGGTAAATCTTCAATCCTGATGCCCGGTAATCCGTGTTAGTTCCCTCTCTTTCCTTTCCCCTGATTAGGGAGGTCCTTGAGGATGCTTTGGAGGTGACATCCAGCAGAAAGCAGGTGAGGAAGAAGGCCAAGTGCCTGAAAGGGGTTTGCAGGCTCGCAGTTGGGACTCACCTTGACCAAGTTGCAAATTGATTGTTCCTTTATCTGAGAAGGGCTGGGAAGAATTAATTCAAAGTGGTTGGTGCAAAGTCCAGCTGGTTCCAGGAGTAGTAAGTGAGCATTGATCTAGGGCTTTAAAGTTTACCTAAAACACCCATAAACATTTCTTCTGAACCTGATGACATCAGGGAGGTAGATGTTCATGAGGCCACATTTGCCAGGTTTTTCCCTGTGTCATGGGCTACTCAGTCTCCTTCCTGAAATGCTGGAGCTCTCCAGACAAGGCCCCAGACATAGTTTTCAATGTCACATGTATCCTGACATCTGCAGTTCAGACCTCCCTCTGAAATCAGGATTCGTACACCTTACCTGGAGATCTAATTGGCATCTCATATTTACCATGGCCTCAAACCAAATCCCTGATATTTCCCCTCAAACCTGCTTCATCTTACCTAATAGCAACTGGAAATGGCTAAGGCCAAAAAACCTTGAAGGTATCCTGGATGCCTCCTTCTCTTCCCATCCCATCTGCCAAGACCTCGTGCCAGCTCTTCTTCCAACAGGTATCCAGAGCCCAACCTCCTCTCATCTCCATGGCAACCATATTGGTCCAAACTACGGTCGCCTTCCATCTGCAAACTGTGGGCCCTCCTAGTCACTCTCTGCTTCTGTCTTCGCCCCTCACAGCACCCAGGGAGAGCCTGAGAAAAATGAAGTCAGATTGTGTGCTTCTTTGCTGGACAGTGTGCCAGCGCTCTCTGACTAAAGCCGAAGTCCTGAGGATGTGTGATTTTTCTCTCCTTCCTCATGTCTCTCCCATTTCTCATGTCCAGCTTTTGTGCCCCTTGCTCACTTGTCTCCAGCCGCTTTGCTCTGCTTTGCTACTTTTCAAGCATCTGGACCAGCTCACTGTCTTTCGGGTACCTGCCTGCCTGCCCTCCTGCTGGCTTCAAATCTTTGCTCCGATGTCATCTTGGCTCAGAGACTGTCACTTCTACCCTCTGTAAGGCACGACAACCCTCCCCCCACCCCTACCCAAACGTCTCCCGTTCTCCTTCTTTCTTTACTTTTTTTCCCTACAGCCCTTATCATCTGTACCATGTTGTAGAGTTAACACTTACTTTGTTTACTCTCTAGGAAGATAGAATATTTTTCCTTTGTTTCCTCAGTGCCTGGAACAGTGACCGGAACAGTTAACTGATATTTCCATTTATGGGTACTGATTTTGAAGGGTTAATCTGACTTTTCTAACTCAGGAAAAACAATTTTGTTTAAGTCAAACAACAAAGAGTTGTCATCTTTGTTTTCAAATTTGCATAGGAACTGCTTTTTCCTGGCCTTAGAGCTGGAAGGACCTACCTCCTCTTTGTTCCTCCGTCCATCTGGGACACCAAGTTCATGCACATCGTAGGGTTTCGCCTTCACCTATTTAGTGCTTCCTTAGCAACAGCAACTTCAGCACAGCAAGGTCCACATTTCTTTCCCCCTTAGGTCTATAGAGAATTTGACAATTTAGTTCATACTATCCTTATACATACATTATTCTGTTCATTTTCAAGCTATTTTTCAAAAAGGAGACAAAGACTAATTTAAAAATGCAACACTTCAGATTGATAATAAAGTTTTCCTGTTCTGGTTGTGTGGGGCGATGATCCTTTTCATTTCTATAGGATAAGAACACAGATTATAATTTACCAAGGCCAGGACTCAGTATTTCTCTAAGTCGGTGATTTAGAAATTATTCAAAGATATAATGTATTCTGTAGCTACTCACAGCCCAATGGCTATGTATTCTTTTAGTATTTACTCATAATATTCTTATTACTTGCAGATATGTTTTTTCTAATGAAGAAAAAGAACTCATTTTCTATGATATGCATTTCAGAAACTGGCAACTTTATTTCCACTTCAGAGCTCAAATACACTATTTCCTTTAGCTTAAACAGTCTTTTGCAATTAAACTGAAGGGTTGACTTCTCATTATAATATCCCTTTATTTTCTATGATTATATCTCATAAACATTCTCTGCCAAGCAGCACGTTTCCAATAGGTTGTAGTAAATGACCCTGCATTTGGGGAGAAGGGATAATGTATTGATTGATAGATGATAGCAAAGGCTATTGCTAGTACTTGGTGCAAGTTGAGATGGGGGATTTATATATGTTTGTAAGATGATTAACTGTAGTTGTGGACATATTCCACGATCACCAAAAGGTGACAAGCCAAGTAACTCACCTGAGGATACAACTGAGAGATTTGGCTCCATTTACTAAGTTGTCGAGTGCAGATGTGCATTTATTTGTTTATTTATTTAAATTTATTTATTTGTTTATTTTTGGCTGTGTTGGGTCTTCGTTTCTGTGCGAGGGCTTTCTCTAGTTGTGGCAAGCAGGGGCTACTCTTCATCGCGATGCGCGGGCCTCTCACTATCGCGGCCTCTCTTGTTGCAGAGCACAGGCTCCAGACGCGCAGGCTCAGTAGTTGTGGCTCACGGGCCTAGTTGCTCCGCGGCATGTGGGATCTTCCCAGACCAGGGCTCGAACCCGTGTCCCCTGCATTAGCAGGCAGACTCTCAACCACTGTGCCACCAGGGAAGCCCCAGATGTGCATTTATTGATCGTTCAATCATTATTATAGATCAATAGAACTTGCGCGTTGGTTTAATTCCTTTATTATTAGATTATTTGTGAAGCAAATGTCAGGTCCATCTTCCTCTCACTCCTCCAGCCTGTGAGCAGCCCTTTGTTCACTTCCAGGGCAGCTTCTGGCCCTTCGGATTCCAATACCATTAAGCCCATAAGACACAGTGTTGCACCAAATGATTGATGCCCTTTGAGCTGGACGGCCTGATGGAGCCAGCAGGCTTCTCAGAGCAAGTCCAAGTTCAGAGGTCGATAACCATAAACTTAGCAGCTGCCCCTCCACTACAACAGCGTTTCAGTCATCACCACCAAAAGACGCTGGACGTGGCTCTCCCAGCACATATTTCTTGTAGGTTCCTGGAGCTCTCGCAGGCTTCAGTGACAGCTCCAGGCACCTACAGCAGCAGCAAGGCAGCGTGTGCAGTACTCAGTGATTTATATTTGCGTGGCTTTTGAGCTAGTCAGCAAAAAGCACTTATCTATCTTCTCCTCCCCAGGAGGTTGGACCACGCTATTATTCATATTTTGTGGATGAGGAAACTGAGGTGATGGACCCTCCCAAAGTGAGGAGATTGCAAAAAAAGAGACAAAGCTCTTTCTTGATGATCCAAAAGTAATATTTGACATCTGATCTTCTAACAGGTGGTATTGCGCATTTTGATGACTTAGCAGAGATGGTATTTGATGGAGACGTTCACACCAGTGGAAAACACTGCTGCTCCACTGTGATGATTCCATTTTACTTTCTGAATATATTGTTTAGCTAGGGCTTGTCAAGCTGGTAGATGAAGAAAGGCCAATGGGACCTCTTTCTTGCTCTGCCTCCCCTTGATCAAGTTTAGACCGAGAAGCGCCCAAGGTCCCTGCCCATGGAGTTGCCAAGACTCAGCCCACAGCCTTGTAGTAATAACAGACAATACATTTGGAAGAGCGGGCTGCATGCCTTGCTTCTTTGCTTCCTCCAGGATAGGCTTGCACCAGAATTATTTCCTAGATATAATAAATTTAGGAGCCTCCCACAGTGGAACTGACAGCAAAGGCAAAAACTGTCAACCCACCTCCCCCCGTGATGGAAAACTTCACAAGGTTTTCCCAGCAGTGCATTAGGGCAGCTCCGTAAGAACCCACGGTTGTGCGCGCTTTGAGACTTCACGTCTTCCATTAACCAATTCTAAGACAGAAGACCAGTGTCTTTATTTCCCATGTTGTTGAAGTACTTTACATAGGTTTTAACCCAGTTGCTAAATTGCTTGAATTTGTTAAATGTACAAAAGGGCCTCCTCCCCGTTGATGGAGTAAAAGTAGATGTTTGATTAAGTAGATAGCTAGATGTGCTTTTTTTCTCCCCATCTGGATGTGCTAAGGGGGTATGTTTGAAACTTAGCACTCAGTTCATGCCTTTCATAAGGGGAGGGAAGAGGGTATTTAACAAGGTTCATAATGACAGATAGAGGAATTGACACCACAAAAGAAAAAGAATCATTCTAGCATTTCGTGACAGTTCACAGACAGATGTCGTTGGCTAAGTGAGAATCTCGTAGACGTGGGGGTAATATACACCTTATATGCATATGGATTAGCGAAAGCAGACTGTCAAGTCGGTGAGTGTGAGATTGTCAAATATGAGACGTAGCTGCAGAAAACCTGGAGAACTACTTACTATTTATTTCTTCTCTTAAAGACCCAATCCTGTTGTCTTTTCACAGACAAAAGACCGAGTTCTTTAAGGACGGAGGCAGGCCAAGGGTAGGAGGGAATTGATGCGTTGGATTGGGGCCTCCGGAGGACAGCAGGGTTAGTAGTCTATTCCCTTTGAAGTGTATTTTTCATCTTATCCTAGGCCAACCATTCTCTTTTGTTTCAGTAGACCTTACCTCATCCAACAGGCCAATATCTAATCCCATCTTCCTGATGTCCGTGATGAGGGATTCCAGAATTGCAATTGATGGGACCCCAGAGGGAGCAGGTTGTCTTTGTAGTCCCTTGGAAGTAGTTTGAACACGGTGGTCAACCCCATTGAGGTGATTTTAGGCTCTGGACAAGATGAGATGCTTTAGAGAAGCATCACTGGCCTTCTGAGCTTTGGTAGAGGTTGGGTAGGTGGAGAGTGTCACCAGCCAGAGACAGTTTGGTTTGGTTGGGTAGATGGACAGTGTCCGTCGTTAGAGTCAGGTGACCTGGTTTTGGTCATGCTTCTCTCTCCAGCCTTGGGCAAGTCCTTCAGGTCACCTTCCTGAGCATCAGTTCCTTTGTTCATAAGATTGGAATGGTTGACAAGATGGTCTCTGTGGTCTCCCCAGAATGATCCTCCATGACTTGATTTTGGCTTTGGCAGTGTTTTTCTGTGGGCTTGCATAGACCTGAGAACAGCCTTGGCAAAAAGCTCTGCAGGCTCTTGGCCCATTATCTGTAAGTTCACCCTCCCTCTGTCCTTTAGTGCCGTGCTTCCCAGAAGTCCCCAAACACTGAGGGCTAACTCTTCCAAAAGCAGTCAGAACTTATCACACCCTGAAACATGCACCAACACAACCAGTAAATCCATCACCTACTAACCTATACTGACTAAACCTCTTTGGCCAAACCTGGATGGTTTGACTTCAGGACTGTGTGAGAAGGAGTGAAGAAGTGGACAATTCTCCTACCTGAAACGTAAGTAAAATAGATACGTGCTAGAGAGAAAGATCCACCTGCCTTTGATCTGTGCAGTGCCCTCACAGAGAAGCTTGATGTTTCTTGCTTGCAGCAGGATTTTCCTGGGAAAGTCCTCCTGAGTAAAAGGAGAGAGACAGCTGGTGAAGATCAGAACTCTTGGAAAAGGCTGCCTCCTGCATCAGCAAGGGGAGATTTAAGGAAGATGAGTTAATATCAGACTAAAGTAAGTGTATCGATCTGAGGGAAATTCTGAACTCTGCTGTGAGCTAGGCTGTTGGTAAGTAGGAAATGCTTTGGGGAAAACCCATGACTTCCCCAAATGCCTATGTAAATGCCTACAACATGGAAAATTGGCAGGGAGACCCTGAGATCTCAGCAAACACTGTCACTTCAACTGGAAATGTTGAGCTGAAACTGAAGAGAGGCCGTGAAGATCAGAATTACAACAGTGTGTAGGTTCAAAGGCCTACAATCATCTGATGCTCAGAAAAGAGAATGTGATGAAAGTGTAGAGAACATCTGAGTGGAGCAAAAATTCTTTGTAGGGAATGAGTATATGATAAGAATTATAGAAATGTGTATAACAAATTATGCAAAGTAAATAGATGAAATTGCCTCTGGTTAAAAAGGCAAAACAGCCTAAGCAAAATGACCTGGGGAGGGGGGGTGGTATTTTGAAATGGATATATATCATCCAAAAAAGTTTCACATGGTAGGTGAAATTTTCTTAGTATTAAAGATGGATAGGTTGGGAAAATGTCTTGTAGTTATATGTCAAAATGTCCTTATCAATTAGAGATGCCTACTGATCTATTTATGGGTAAAGTGAGCTGTGCTTTAAAATACTCCAGCAAAACAACAACAACAACAACAATTATAAATAAAAAAAGCAGTTGAGGGATGGACCCAGGTTTGTAATATCTTTGATAATTGTTGATGAGGGTGATGGCTATATGGGGATTCATTATATGATTATCTGTTTTTGTATATATTTGAAAATTTCTGTGATAGCATTTTTTAAGAAAGAAAAAGAAGGCAAGAAGACCACTATTTAAATACAAATGATAGCTTGAGATAATATTTGCAATGCATATGAAAGAAAGTCCATATATACATATATTTGCTCATATACAAAGAGCTCTTACAAATTATTAAAAAAAAAGAAAAAGAAGTAACTCAATAAGCAATGGGCAAATCACTTCATTATACAACTTACAAAAGAAACAAAAAGGCCACTGAATACAAGAAAAAGATTCAGTTTTAGTAGCAGTTAAAAAATGAAAATTAAAATATATTGCAAGATATGACTTTTTATTTATCACACCTCAAAGATTGCTGTTAAGGGAGTGGAGAAAGTGGGGCTCCTTGGTGGCATTCATAGGGGGGATTAGTGCACCACTGAGCATTGCATGTCAACATGAATCAAAATGTAAAATGTACAAGTGTACTTTGTAACTTCAAGGAATGCATGCTCAAGAACTAAGGGGTGTGTGTGTGTGTGTGTGTGTGTGTATGATTTGTTGGTTCTTTTTTTCTTCTTTCCATTGTACTCTGAGTCTTCTTTTTTTTTTTAATTAATTTTTATTGGAGTATAGTTGCTTTACAAAGTTGTATTAGTTTCTGCTCTACAGCAAAGTGAATCAGCTATACGTATACATATATCTGCTTTTTTTTGGATTTCCTTCCCATTTAGGTCACCACAGAGCACTGAGTAGAGTTCCCTGTGCTATACAGTAGGTTCTCATTAGTTATCTATTTTATACATAGTAGTTGGTTCTTTAGAATGAGGTTTTTAGAAACAGAAATTGAAAACAAACTGAATGTTCATCACAAGATAAGATAAAATTTGATATGCTCCTATAAGTATATGTTCCTATAAATGAGTGGTTTTTATAGTAGTTCCTGTAAAAGTAGATGATGTAGATGATTTTTTGAGATGAAAAGATACCCACTATGAGTAGTTGAGTGAAAATTCAAGTTACAAAATGATTTTAAGCATTTCACAGGTTTTTCATATATATATCTACAAGGCTCTCACTAAAATGTTAACGTTACCTGTGGGTGAGAGGTTCTTGAGTGACATACTTTCTTCTTAATAACTTTCTATATTCTTTGTCTGTATTACAGTATTATTACTAATATCTAATATTATCGGTAAAGCTATGTAATGTAAAAAATTGTAGTTGAGATACCTCATTTGATTTGCTTCATAGAATTAAAAAAGTGTTAACAAGAACCTAAGTTGGGTCAAAATTATGTTGGAAACCATCATGATAACTGATTAATTCATAAGGAAAAAGAAAAATATATAATAAGCAAAGACTGCTTTGAAAATGAATTTAATTCTAAGATATCCATGAGTTCAAGAGTGTTAGATGCAAATATTTTGATAGCTTAATTATCAACTTTATTGGAAAAGTGAAAGACAGTTTATTGCACACTGGTAAATAAAACCCAGACATACAAAATTTAGAAAGACCCATAAATATGTCTCCAACATCATTTATTTATTTTTTCTTTTCTTTTTTTAAAAATTGAAGTATAGTTGATTTACAATGTTGTGTTAATTTCTGCTGTACAGCAAAGTGATTCAGTTATACATATATACATATTTTTAAATATTCTTTTCCATTATGGTTTACCACAGGATATTGAATATAGTTCCCTGTGCTGTATAGGAGGACACTGTTGTTTATCCATCCTATATATAATAGCTCACGTCTGCTAACCCCAACCTCCCATTCCATCCTCCCCCAACCCCCTCCCCCATTGGCAACCACAAGGCTGTTCTCTAAGTCTGTGAGTCTGTTTCTGTTTCATTGATAAGTTCATTTGTGCCATATTTTAGATTCCACATATAAGTGATATCATATGATATTTGTCTTTATCTTTCTGACTTACTTCACTTAGTATGACAATCTCTAGATCCATCCATGTTGCTGCAAATGGCATTATTTCATTCTTTTTTATGGCTGAGTAGTATTCCATTGTCTATATGTACCACATCTTCTTCATCCATTCAGCTGTCGATGGACATTTAAGTTGCTTCCATGTCTTGGCTGTTGTGAATAGTGCTGCTATGAACATAGGGGTGCATGTATCTTTTTGAATTATAGTTTTGTCTGGATATATGCCCAGGAGTGGGATTGCAGGATCATATGATAGTTCTATTTTTAGTTTTTAAAGGAACCTCCATATTGTTTTCCATAGTGGCTGCACCAACTTACATTCCCACCAACAGTGTAGGAGGGTTCCCTTTTCTCCACACTCTCTCTAGCATTTATTGTTTGTATCCAACAGCATTTATGATGAATCTATCACACATCTTGAACCCCAAGATTTAACACACACCTGTGGAAGCCATATTAACTAAAAAAAGTAGACATACTTTTCAAACCAGTATAACAAACAAAATGCTCTTTTAGAACATGAGATGAAGGTGGGAAACGTTACAACTGTCCCATAGAAAATAAGCTTTAAACACAGAGAATTTCTATTTTTACATAGTGGAAGCACTAGTTTCTGAAATAAAATTGGCTAATGAAACAAATTTAGATGATGCTTTTGAAGCATTTGACTGTTTTTACTGTGGTAAAATACACATCAAATAACATTTACATCATAACCTATTTAAAGTGTACAGTTCAGGGGTGTTAAGTACATCCACAGTGTTGTAAACCATCACCACCATCATCTCTAGAATTTTCTCATCACCCCAAGGAAACCCCATACCCATTAAACAGTTGCTGTCATTCACCCCTCCCCAGCCCCTGACAACTATTAATCTGCTTTTATCTCCATTAATTTGTCTATCATGGATATTTTTTATAAATGGAATCATACGACATGTGGCCTTTTGTGTCTGGTTTCTTTCACTTAGAAAGTTGTTGAGAATAATGTTCATCCATGTTGTAGCATGTGTTTGTTTTTCACTCCTTTTTATGGCTGAACAACATCCCACTGTGTGATATTTTGTTTATCCATTCATCTGTTGATGAACATTCGGGTTGTTTGTACCTTTTGGCTAATGTGAACAGAGCTGCTATGAACATTTGTGTACAAGATTCTGTTTGAATACTGTACCTGTTTTGAATTCTTTTGGGTATAGACTTAGGAGTGGAATTGCTGGGTTATGTGGTAGTTCTATGTGTAACTTATTGAGGAATTACTAAATTTTTTTCCACAGCAGCTGCACCATTTTAAATTCCTACCAGCAATGTATAAGTGTTCCAGTTTCTCCACATCCTCACTGATACCCATGAGTTTCCATTTTTTAGATTATATCTATTTTAATGGTTGTGAAGTGGTATCTCATTGTGGTTTTAATTTGCAATTACCTGATGACTAATGACATTGAGCACCTTTTCATATATTTGGTGGCCATTTGTATATCTTCTTTGGAGGAAGGTCTATCCAAGTCCTTTACTCATTTTTAAATTGGATTGTGTGTGTTTTTGTTGTTGAATTGTAAGTGTTCTTTATATATTCTGAACACTTTAGATATTCTGGCTATATACTAGACTTTATATATTCCAGTATCTAGAATCATATTGGATGCATGATTTGCAAATATTTTGGTCCATTCTATGGGTTGTCTTTTCACTCTCTGGATAGTGTTCTTGATTTACTGATGCACAAATTTTTTAAATTTTGATGAAGTCCAACTTATCTGTTTTTTCTTTCATTGACTGCATTAAGGACAATCTTAATGTCATATCTTAATGTCAATTTTCATTGCATTTTGGGATATTCGAATTTATCCGTAAGAGGAACTCTGGTGTGTTTTTATCACCCATGATTATTTACTTAAATGTATTTTCTTTCCCTGAAATAATTTTGTATTAAAATGTCTGTTTCCTTTGTTGTTGTTGTTGTTCTTTAAAAAGTGCATGGTCTTCATCTAGTTGGTGAAAATAAAACTTTAGTGTAAAATTAAGAAGTTGGAAGCTTTTCATGGGTTTTACTTGCTTTCGTAAAAAAAACTGTGACCTAAAAGCTAAAGCTTTCTATGTTAGAGAGATGAGATGTATGCTATAATTGGAAAGAAAGCAACTAAATAGTACTTTTGAAAGTAAAAAGTGATTTTAGTCAGTACAATTGGATCCAACGGTTTGTATTTTCTGATACTTAAGAAATTACAAGTCATTATGTACGGAACCATTACTTATTCATTGAGGAAAAAATATAGTTGCCAACTTTAAAAAAAGATTCAGGATGATTGTAAAAATGATAATGTGGTTAACAATATCAATTCATGGGCTATAAGAGTAGTGACCAGCTATATTACTAGTGACAAATCAAATACTTGAGCTCATTTTGTTGTTAGTTTTATAAAATGGGGATGCAACTTTAGTTTTGGAGAAAATTGATCCAAAATAAAAAGTTGCAAGGCAGCATTACAATAATTCCATGCAGAAACATCCTTATAGAGTTTGCTGTCAGACATCTCATTAGAATAAAAAGCATGGAAGTACAGACACGGCACCAAAAAAAGAGATACAGATGGCAAAAAAACATATGAAAAGATACCCAACATCATGTCATTAGGGATTTGCAAATTAAAACAACAAGATACACCTACACACCTATTTAAATGACCAAAATCTCTAGCACTGATAACACCTAGTGCTGACGAGAATGTGTAGCAACAGGAACTCTCATCCATTGATTGTGGGAATGAAAAATGGTGCAGCCACTTTGTAAAACAGTTTGGAAGTTTCTTACAAAACTAAACATTCTCTTACCATATGATCCAGCAGTGTGTTCCTTTGTATTTACCCAAGTGAGTTGAAGACTTAGGTCCACACAAAAACCTGCATGTGGGTATGTATAGCAGTTTTATTCATATTTGGCAAAACTTGTAAGTAACCAAAATGTCCTTCAATAGGTGAGTGTTTAAATAAACTGTGTAACATCCAGACATGGAGGTTACTCAGCACTAGAAATAAACAAGTTATCAAGCCATATAAAGACACTGAGGAATCTTAAGTATATGTTACAAAGTAAAAGAAGCCAATCTGAAAAGTTTACATACTGTATGCTTCCAACTAAATGACATTCTGGAAAAGGCAAAAATATGGAGAGAGTAAAAAAAACAACGGTTACCAAGGGTTAGGGGGCAGGGAGAGATGAATAGGCAGAGTTACAGGGGATTTTAGGGCAGTGAAACTACTCTGTATGACACTATAATAGTGGATACATGTCATAATACATTTGTCAAAATCCATAGAATATACAACACTGAGTGAACCCTAATATAACTATGGACTTTGGGTGATATTGACGTGTCAGTATAGGTTCATGGATTATAAAAAATGTACCATCTGTTGGGGGTGTTGATAGTGGGGAGGGTATGAATGTGTGGAGACAGGAGGTATAAAGGGCATCTCTGTACTTTCTGCTCAATTTTTCTTTAAAAAATAAGGTCCAGGCTGGGGTGGGGAGAGGGATAAATTAGCAGTTTGGGACTAACAGATACACACTTCTATAAATAAAGTAGATAAGCAACAAGGACCTACTGTATAGCACAGGAACTATATTCAACATCCTGTAATAACCTATAATGGAAAAGAATCTGAGAAAGAATATATATATATGACTGAATCATTTTGCTGTATACCTGAAACTAACAAAACATTGTAAATCAACTATACTTCAATAAAAAAAAATAAGGGCTATTTAAAAGAAGCCTGTAAGTGATTGGTCTATTTAGAATGCCACGGGTAGATTGCTCTAGAAAATTATGTCTAGAGACTTATAGGGTTAGAATTCTCAGGGTAGGTGACAAAATGGTGTATCAACAGTTTTGGCTCCCTACCCTCAAATTAAACCTGATAAAACCACAGGAATTAAGGGGGAATTAACAAAAATATTTTAAAAGTAAGCATGAGAATCCCTTCAGGAACTGAGGGCCATCCCAGACTTGTGTGGAAGCGGGAGATGGTGGTTGGGGAAGAGAAGGGTCAGAAGTTGCACAGAGATGACAGATTGGCAGAAAGATTTTTGGCTTCTCCTCTTGCCTTTTGCTCACAAGTCTTGGGACACTTTCTGCTTCTTTTCTTGACTTCATAAATCTTCAACAAGGGTCTAGACCACTGATGCCAGCACCTGTTGGGTGATATCAGGGTTGAGGAAAACCTGTCTGGTGTGAGATGTTGAAAAAAAAAACTGGTGGTAGGCGTTCAACTCCCCACTCCTCTGGTTCTAAACCCCCAAAGCTAGAAAATTATACCTACAAGGACAACCCCTCTAGGACTGCCACCCCCTCGGGGAGTGACTCTCCAGTTTGAGCCCATGTCCTCACCCTGAGAGCTTGTTGGAACAGATTGCTGGTGCCCACTCAGAATTCATGCTGCAGTGGGTCTAGGATGAAGCCCCTCATTTGCATGTCTCACAAGTTCCCAGGTAATACTGATGCTGATGGTTTTTGAGAGCCACTCCCTAAGGGCTTAAAGGTGGCATCCTGACTGGAAGAGTCTCCTAGGGTGTCTGCAAAGAGGCGTTTGGCGGTGTTGTTCTGGGCTCCCTCCCTCCCCTTAAATTCCTGGGCTCCTGCAGTCTAGGACCCACCTCCCCTAAATACACATGGCTAGAGTGGCTGCTGCCCCCTGGAAAATGAGCTACACAGATCAGACATCTGATGATGTAGTACAGCTACTTCAAACAACAGAAACAAGCTGGCTAGCAAATGCCATCTGAGAAACATGGTTAAGTGCTAACTGAAACAATGTATAGTTTTCAACTGAAACAATTATACAGTTTGATATGGACTGAATATCCGTAGCCTCCACAAATTCCTTTGTTGAAGCCCTAACCTCCCACTGTGATGGTATTTAGTGGTGGAACCTTTGGGAAGTAGTAAGGCTTAAAGGAGGTCACACGGATGGGACCCTCAGGATGAGATTAGTGCCCTTAGGAGAAAAAGAGGAGTGACCCCTGTCTGTTTCCCCTCTATGTGAGCACACAGTAAGGAGGGCTATCGACAAGCCAGGAAGAGGGTTCTCACCAAGGACAGAATCTATGAGCACTTTGATCTCGGATGTTCAGCCTGCAGAACTGTGAGAAGTAGGGTCTGCTGTGTAAGCCCCCCACCCTGGGGCATTCCGTCAGGGTGGCCTGAGTGACAGACCCACCTCGTTTCCTGTCAGGGCCACACCCTCAGGTGCCTGGAGGTGAGCTTTCCACACCCTCTGTTCCTCTACTTCCCAGGCACAGCCGCACCCTCACCTGCTTCCCGCTCCTCTCTTCCAGGAGGCCAGATACTGAACCTGATGGTGAAATCTGTTGACCATCTTATAAAGCCCTCTCAGAATCGTATCTGAGTGTTCAAAGTTCTGGCCACTACCATTGTCAGGTTGTGTTCATTCAGACTCTGAAACAAGGGTTGACATGCAGGTAGTTTCTCGGGAGATGATCCCAGGAGGCCCTGGTGGCGGAGCTGGAAGGTGAGTTGGGGAGGGAAGGAGGCCAACACGGGTGCATGACTGCACAGGTGACACTGTGGGCAGCTGCACCTGCACCCCATGGGGCCTCTGGGAGACAAGGGAGCATGCCCAGGTGTTCCACCTGAAGGAAGCTGAGCGGCTGATCCATTGACTCATATCAATCGTCCATGGGGGCTGCTCCCCAGAGGTGATAGTCTTCTGGCACTTTTGTCCAATGGCCAGTGTTTGTGTGTGTGTGTGTGTGTGTGTGTGCAGGACAGGTGGGAGCTGAGGGGTTGGGAGAAGGGCATTTCCATCCTTGGTACCTTATCTTCTCCCAATTACCAGGAAGACCAACAAGGCTTTCCTTCCTGCACCTTGAGGTCTGACTCAGATCAACGAAGCATCTTTCTCCCCATCCGGTTATTGGTGCCTGAATGTCCTCTAAGTTGGGTACTTTACCAATGAGAGAGCAGAAGTTTAACATTAAAAAATATCCTGAGCCAAATAACACGGAGTCCAGTAGCCCTGGACCACAGAGCTCAAGGCTGTGAGCCCCAGAAGCTTCCTGGAATGGTGTCGGAGTTTCTGCATTTGAGGGGCAGTAAGGGTGTGTTTTCCTAGAAGGCGAGTGGTAGCTTTTATTGGGACATCGATAGGCCTGTGAGGCATCCACCCAGGAAGGTTAAGTACCACTGGACTAAAACTGCTGGAGCACGTTTACACTGAAACGTAGTCCCTCGCAAAAGCAAATGGCCATAGCAGTGTCCTCTCTGTCTGATGTGGGGAAGACACTGTTGGAGTAGAGGAAAGGGGTACACAGGAGGGGCAGAGAAGTCCCCAAAGCAGTGTGCCTGAGTAGAGGAAAGGGGTACACAGGAGGGGCAGAGAAATCCCCAAAGCAACGTGACACTTGGAACTTTTAGCCTGGGGGTCAAGCTTGTTAGCTTCTTGGGTGAAGCCAAGTAGCAGCACTGTGTTGATGTGTTGTTTGGTCCAGGAGGTTGCTCACACCTGCTTGCCAAGCTGAACCACAGGATAGATGACACCAAGGCTTACTCTGGTGTCATGTTTGCTATGGAACTCCCTCCCTCCCTCCTTCTCTCCTTCCTTCCTTCCTTTCCTTTCAGTCCATTCCTTCCTTTCTTTCAGCCTTCAACTCCTAAATCTTTTCCTCCATACATCATTTATCTATCCATCTACTGTCAACTGTTTATTGCTACATACCAGGTCTTGGGCCAGGCTCTAAGCCTATGACATGGTAAGTTATGGTGCCTTCACTCAAGAGCCCCAGTGTTTAGTGAGGAAGGCAAACATGAAATCTAATGCCGTTCTGGATGATCAATGCTATGAAGAGGAGATAAATAGACTGAAAGCCCCAAGGACATCAGGGGCTTCTTTATAAGTGTTTGTGTCCCCCCAAAATTCATATGTGAATTCCTAATGCCCAATGTGATAGTATTAGGAGGCGGGGCTTTTGGGAGGTGCTTAAGCCATGAGGGTGGATCCCACACATATGGGATTAGTGTCCTCATAAAAGAAGCTCCAGAGAGATCCTCAGCCCCTTTCACCATGTGAGGACACACCGAGAAGCCTGCAACCAGGAGGAAAGCCCTCACCTAACCGTGCTGGCACCCTGATCTCGAACTTCCAGCCCCCAGAAGCATAAACAGTAAATTTCTATTGTTTATTAGCTACCCGGTCACTGGCATTTTGTTGTAGCAGTTCCAAAAGACTGAAACAATGCACTGGGTGATTTGAGATGTTATTGAAACTTGGACGTAATTATGGTTTGATATTCTGTTGGTCATCCACCTTCTAAGTCTTAATGCACGTTTTAATTTCCCCTTTACAAACAAAGATGATCCAGAGTACTGGGGCTTTGTTGATTTTCTTCCAAGCAATGGCGGGGGTGCTGTCCTACTGTCCTGCATACACATTTTTGGGGTCAGCAGCACACGCTGGGTATGGGCTTGATATTGGGACTAAACCTGCGCCCAGGGACTGTGCGACTAATAACTGATCCGTCGGTGACCTAACCCATGGTCTATTACCACTGCATCTGCCCAGCTGATGGATGTGGGCTCCCGTTGGTCATACCCAGAGAGGGCTCAGGCCCACTCGAAATTTTCTCTCCCCTGAGGTGTAGTCCTAACAAAGTAAAGAATGTATGGGAAGAATGCAAGTGCATCTCTCCTCCAAGGTTCCAGAGAGGCCATTTTCTTAGACACAGTGGCCTGGACAAAGCTTATTAATTACTTTAAGCCTATGAAAGTCATTTGCTAGTCTCATAGCAGATGGATAGTGGGAGCCCACATGGGTCTCACCCATACAAGGTGGGAATATGTCTTTATTTCAACCATAAGTCCCTCCTCTTTCTGGGCACAATTTATTGGGCTAAGGTTTGTCTCCTAACCTAAAACAGGCCAGTTAGATTTTCTTCCCCAGGAATTTGGAATTGTTACTTGACATGCTGATTGATATCCAAGGAAGGTCGTGAGCCTGAGGTTGAGGTAGTTCTATTTGGTTGTGCACGTAGATGCCTCAACAAGGAAATGCATTTTGCAGACTCATAGGAATAAGAGGCACTCAGGGAGGAAGAGGGAAGACACGGTGAGACCTGCTGCTGTGGAGGGAGCAGCCGAGGTTCCTGGCTGGGCTCAATTGGGGCTTCCCTGCTCCTGGTTCTAACTTCTGATAAGCCCCGGGGGACCTCTCTGACTTTGGGTACCACAGACACCCCTTATTCCTTATGAGGAAAGAAACAAAGAAAGAAAAGAACATGAGAACACACTTTTTACTTAAGGCAGATTGAGTAGGTCTCTGTTACTTGCAACCTAAAGAACTTGACTTCTTGTCCTGAAAGAGAATCTCAGAGTGTGGGTTATTCTCATGCTTGCTGACCTTGGGCAGTTGAATTTCTTTAGATAGTCCTTTAAAAGCAGATTATTATGACCAGAATGACAGGTACATGGAATCTTTAAGTTATGACCCTAGAATATAATAAGAGCATCAGGAGAGAAGGAGGAACTGGGTGAGAACAGGTTGGATCGCCCTGAGGGAAATGAACGTAAGTGTCGGACAGAGAGGAGGTAGCCATTGGGGAGAGCAGGGATGTCTCCATCCTGGAGGTTTCCAGAAATAAGAGAGCAGTTGCTCATCAGGGACAGTTGGGAGCATCCGGTGATGAAGTGACCCTCGGTTGTTCCTTCTCTTTGGCCTCTTGAGTCTCCCTCAAGGCTTGTTTGTGGCCATATTTTGTGCTGAGGGGTGAGGTCCTGCATCATAGGAATTGGTCTGGCCAGCTCTGTGGCACAGGGTCCACATCCAGCCAGGATCCATCTTTACCACAGATTTGATGAGCAGACCTGTGAAAATTCCCGACTCTGCAATCCCCTGGATTCTGGTATCCTAGTTGGCTCATCAGAAATGCCATGAAGGCGGTGGGAGAAATGACTGATTCAGAGAAAAACAGTGAAACCAAACAGGAAGTTGGAAAAAAGTGAAATTTTACTATGTATTTTCTTGCCCTTCACTTGTCTCTATTTTCCTGGCCAGGATTCATCCTGAGAGACTATTTTTACTCTGTTCCTGACCCAGCGAAACCTCGAGGTTCTGCAAATCTTGCCAGATTTAGATTCCATTTGTGTTTTCTCTGTAACCTCTTATTTCTGGGAAAGAGAGAAAATCTGAAGGTGCAACTTCACCTTGCTGCGTGGCCTTGGTCTCTTTTAAGAGGAGGGCGTGTAGGGCCTCAAGCTGCCCCACCGTGGAGGAAAACAAGGGAAGACTAATCTCTTCTCCAGAGTTTCTCTGCTCTTTGAAGCCCTGCCTTTGGGATTTCAGAGCTGGGTGAGAGGCAAGTCAGAAGTGTGCATTCTCCCTGTGGTTTCCTAAAGTTGTCTTGACGCCATTTCAGAGCCGTCCCTCATGCCAGTGTACTCAGGAGTGAAAGGCCGGCGGTGGCACACGCCCCAAGGGTTCAAGACAAAGTCTCCCACACAGAATTTTCTCACACTCAGCACGCAGGGCAAGGAGAAACCAAGAGGCACAGGCTGAGCGCTGCGGAAATCACAAGACGAAGACGTGGTCGCAGCTGTGGGGGACGGCAGCTGCCACGCTTACCATTCAGGACTTCTTGTAGCTGGAATATTCCTAATAGTGACACCAGTCAGCAGAGGAGTTTCAGATGGGCTTGAGTAGAAGGGGAGAAGAAAGAACTGTTCTTAAGTGGATAATTCTCTTGTATCAACTTCACAAATATGGTGTCTGTTGGTCTCTCTCTCTCTCTCCCTCTCTGGTAGCATCAAAGCGAACATGCTGTCTTGTCTGAACTGAGTGAGACCTGAAGTCTATTTCTGGTCCTACCAACTGACTCCCGGGTGACCTCAGTCACTTCCTCTAAGAGCTTCAGAGTTCCCCTCTTTTCAAAGGACTTTAGAATATTCTTACAACTACATAGAGCCCCCAAACCTAGAAGATGCTAACAGACACAGCCTTTTACTGAGGCACTCTGAGCCCAGGTGGATTGGATTTAGCCAGGGGCAGGTAAGGTATGAGGAGAATATTCCCTGGTCATTTTCATCCTGGTAAAGATGCATCCAAGTGCAGTGTGTTCCTCCTGTCACTTTCTCTGGTTTCACAAAAACCTGTGGATGAGCTCTCTGATTCCATCCAAAGCTGGTGATGGAAGATTCTGGGATAACAGAAAATCTTGGAAATGAACTTCAGCTTCAGGAAAAAATCGCCCAGACAAACTCTAAGGCATTGGCCCCAGGCTCTGTTGGGCTCCAGCTACAACAATAGTGTGTAAACCAGAAGGAAGAGGACTGGAGTTGAGGAGCCTCAGGTCCTAACATTTTCTGAATCGAGGTAAAAATATTTATTAACTTTATGTGTTAAGTGTGCATATTAAAACTTCTATGGTGACCACTAAAAACAAAAAAACAGGAATAAGGTATGTAACTGTCAAACTATTAGTAAAGAAAAAACACAATTCAAAAGGAAACAAGAAAATAGTAAAAAAAAAAAAAAAAAAAAAAAGGCAGAATACACAGAAAATACAAAATGATAGAAATAAATCAGAATATTTCATTACTTAAAATAAATTTGAATAGGCCAAATTCTCTAGTTGAGATTAAACTAGATTTTGAGGGTGGATTTTAAAAATAAACAAAGCTATAGGCTTTTAATAATAGATATAAGATAGAGATTTCAGAAGGATTGAAAATGAAACTATCAGAAAAGATACAGTAGCCAAATAGAGATCAAAACAAACAAACAAAGAAGTGTAGCTATATTCCCATCACACAAAAGAGACTCTAAGGTAAAGGGAATTATGAGAGAATAAGAGTTATTACATCATTGTCAGAAAAATATAATAATTCTTGTAATAAACTTATAAACTGAGAAATAGCCTCATAATATAGAAATACAATTGCACACACAGGACTAAAATAGATAAATAGATAAATTTACCATCATAGTTTTAAATAAATAGAGAGATGTACCATGTACATGGATTGAATAACTCAATATTTTAAAAAATGTCGATTTTCCAGATTGAGGAGTTCAATTCAATCTCAGTTAAATCTCTACCTTTTTAAGGAATTCAAAAAGATAATTCTAGGATTTATGTGGAAGGGATCCACAAGTTAAGAGTAGCTAAGAAAATACTGATTCAAAATGTGGGACCATTTTTCTGATCAGCTAACAAGAATTATTATGAATAACATAGTGACTATTATGGTCTGGTCTTAGTACAGAAATAGACAAGTGGATCAATGGAACAGAACAGAGAGCCTAGAAATAAACTCATACATACATGGAAACAATTTATAATGGAGCTAAAATTGCAAATGATGGAGAAGGAAAGTTTTTTGAGTAAGTCATAATTAGAGGATAATTCGTTATCTACAGAAGGAAAAAAATGAAAACCCTTTTCTCAATCCATTCCTTTAAAATGAAGACATTAAACACCAAATTGTGAAGTAATAAACTTTTATTTCAGAAGAAAATATAGAAAAAACTCTTCATGATCTTGAGGTAAGGAAAGTTTTGACACAAAAAGCACATTTTAAAAAAGAAAATATTAAAAACTTCTATAAAGAAAATGAAAAGACAAGCTCCAAACTGAGGAATTCTCTCACAAATACATACATATCATAGTCATTTCCAGAATCTATAAAGAACGTATACTACTCATTTTCAGAATATGTAAATAACTCCTACAAATTAGATTTAAAAAGTTGATTACAAAGCAATAGCAAAATGACAAAAGGCTTGAACAGGCACTTACAAAAGAGAACATAAATGACTGAACACATGAAAGGATGTTCAACCTCACTAGTAATTAGGTAAATGCAAGTTAAAATCATATTATCATATCACCAGATTGGAAAAACTAAAATATTCAAAAATATAAAGTAGCACTCTTTGTAAAAACAAAACTGTAAGAAACAAGAAGGTCCACTGGCAAGTGAATATTTTTAAAAACTGGGGGTACTACATAGCAGTTAAAATGAACTAACTGTTCATCACACATCAATATGAATGAATGTCATGAACTTCTTCTTGAATGGGAAAAGCAAGTCACAAAGAATATAAAAGGTAAATTTCTATTCCTGTAGAGTCCAAAGACATAAAAACCAAATATATTATTTATAGATGGTGAGAAATAAGAATAATTTTCTAAAGAACATAGGACAGAAGGAGATGAGATTAGGAAGGGGGACCTCAAAGTAACGATATAGTTGGTTTTCTTAATGCACCAAGTGGGTTCATGGCTGTTAGTTGGCTATTCATTGTACTTTATGTATATTAATAATTTTGTGTCTACTCAATACTTAAGAAAAATTGAACATGTCGTGAATAATTTTCCAACTTCTAACATTCAGTTGTACTTCATTCTTTTTTAAAATGCGTATTAGTCTGTAATGCAGACTCGTCATTTTTGATCTATTCGTTTCCCTGCTTATGTACATTTAAGGATTTTGTTTCCCAAGTTTTGACGTTTCTCATATAACAGAATCTAAAAAGGGCTTTTTAAAATTGGTATTTTTTTTTTCAGAAAAGGATGTGTCTTTGTTTAACAAAACAAACACACCCATGCTTTCTAGATCCCCCGCGTTGAAGACTTGATGCCTTGGACCTTGGAGAATAAGGAAGAGAGATTCCAGAGGGGTGGAGGGTGAAGGGATTGAGTTATCCCTGAGGCTGGGGTGACCCTAGCTGTGAGCCTGAATCACGCTCTGTAATCCTGGTCTATTATCAAGACACCAGAGAATTTCTGTCTCCTTTTGTTCCGCAGGAGTGAGCTAGACCCTTAATTTTACTGAAACGTCTTCAACCCCTTTGCTACCTCAATGCAAGTTTTTCTTACGTGGAATTCTCTTATCTGTAAATTTAGTAGGTTTTCTTTTTCTCCGAAAGCTTCAGGAATGGCATTTTCAGTATGAGTGTCGGGGATAATTAGAAAATGCAGGAACCAGGAGTTGGATCTATAAAGAAATGAACAGGAGAAGGCACAGGAGGTGTAAATTCTCTTTCCATCAGTGTTTGCAAGGAAGCCCAGGGCCAGCCAATGCGAGGCACACAATGGTCCTCCTGCCTCTACAATGATACAGGAACATTTGTTGATTATTTAATTTGTTGACCATCTAAAAGGGAAAGAAGAATTTATTCAGTTTAGAACTGTTAGTAATAAATGAGTTCCTTTATTATAGATAACTCAGTTATTTTTTTAATAGGTTGTTGAAAATATGACCTGAGATGCCATTTAAATAAAGATGTTATAGTATGTAATGGGTCACAGAAACCAAAAACACAATATCCAAGTAATTAAATAACAGTTAGGAATCAGATTTCCATTAGCCATGCCTGGAATTGGAGCATACTACTTTACTGCTTTCTATCAAGAAGACCTCTAAATTCCCAATTTAAAACGGATACATTTCAAGCTTGTGAATTAGCGTGGGTATCTGTGTAAGAGAATAAATTGGGCCAGAGACTTAGCCATTGTGCTCCTGTGCAAACCCGATTGCTCCTGAGAGGTTATTAGAAATTCTGGGCTAATGTTCTGGAAAGAATGAATTTGCTATTATAGCAATCTTCCCGCATCATGGTACCTCTGTTATTAAAGCACAATCTCTAGATTTAGCGTGTCCTCTAGGAAAGAGATTAATTGAATTAAGAAGTATTTATTAGAAAAGAAATAAATAGCTCTTGCCAATTAATGAGATCGATCTGCCCAGCCATTAAAGAGGATGAAGGAGGTCTGCCCCGTGGTGCTGGGTTTTAAGGTATAGAGGTTGATAGGCGATATTCCAGGGGGTGTGGATCACATTCATGAGCCGTATACATTTAGAGGCACAGAGGAAATGAAGTGTAAAAGAGAGTAATTGAGCCATTGTAAAATGAGATTAGAAAAATGTATCACCTTTGCCTCACCTTTCTTTTTTCCCCTTTCCCAAACATCTCACTTATATAATCCACTGTATTGACTGCTACAGCATCTATCGACAATATTAAGGAGCTGCTTGCTATTGTCATTTAATGCCATTTGTTGCTATTTGGACGTCAGCAACGTATGGATAGTTATTTTCTAATTTTCTGTCTAAAAAAGAAAAACGATTCCATTTGGAAAATCTGAAGATCTGTCAAATCTTCTTCTTAATTTTATGAAAATTTCAATTAAACAAAGAGAATTCCCCTTTCCTCTAATGTCACTATAACTTTTTTCCAAAAGTGTTATTTCCAAACTTATTAGAATTGAGGAATAGGGGCTTCCCTGGTGGCACAGTGGCTAAGAATCCGCCTGCCAATGCAGGGGACACGGGTTTGAGCCCTGGTCCGGGAAGATCCCACATGCCATGGAGGAACTAAGCCAATGTGCCACAACTACTCAGCCTGCGCCCTAGAGCCCATGAGCCACAACTACTGAACCCACGTGCCACAACTACTGAAGCCCGGGTGCCTAGAGCCCGTGCTCCACAACAAGACAAGCCCCAGCAATGAGAAGCCCGCTCACCGTAAAGAAGAGTAGCCCCCGGCTCGCCACAACTAAGAAAAGCCCGCACGCAGCAATGAAGACCCCATGCAGCCAAAAATAAATAAATAAAATAAATAAATTTTAAAAAGAAGAATTGAGGAATAATTGATTTCTACTTGTATTTAAATATCTATGTATTACATGCAATATATTCATTTCCTGCTAATGGGGTGTATGTAAGGCAAAGAAAGTTTGCCCAAGGATAGTCTTCATTTAATTTCCTAACGTAAATGTGATTTTTCTTCCACAAGTATTGATCCGTGTGTTGGCAACGACCATGCAACGACCATAATTATGGTAATCTCGACTCCCAGCACATCAAGTGTTTGAACCAGAAGGGACTTTGAGGGTTACCTGGTTACATCACTGTATGAATGGCCTGTATGTTTGTGTCTTGTTAGAACCCATTAGCAGCATCTCTGCAGGCACCGCAGATGCTCTGGGAGCAGTTTAAAGTCCTGTCTGGCTCCACAGTAAATCTTCATTCATGAGGGAGGGACCTGGGTTATGAGAAGTGACTAACATTTTTTGCTCACTACCTCTGTGTGAACAGGTTTTATGCATCACTGAATTCCCATCACACCTCTGGGAGGCAGACATTATTATCCCCATTTTGCAGATGAGTAAAACTGAAGTTCAGAGCAGCTGGTCAGTTGGTGAAGTTCGACTTGAACTCACATATGTTTTGTATGAACTTATTTTTCCTTTTCTCACTCTCTTCTCTCCCGTCGTCCACACAGCCCAGCTGAAGGTGTTACCATGGTCTCCCTGCTTATATACCGGGTAACGGGGACAGGCTCTCACTGAAGCAGACACCCCACTTCTGCCTCCTCCTGCTTCTGTGCCTGACACTTGCTCCCCCACCTGGGATGAGGCACCATAGTTAAGAGCATGGAGTCCACAGCGAGTCTGCCTGAATTCCAGTCCTGGCTCCTCCTCTTCTTTTCCGTGTGCCCCTGAGCAAATTACTTCACCTCTCTGGGTCTCAGTGTCCTCTGTAAAATGGGGATAATAATAGTACCTCTCCATAGGGTGGCTTTGAGGGGTAAACGAATTAGTGTTTCTAAAGCACGTAAAAGCATGCCTGGCACACAATCTGGCCTCAATCAGTGTGGTCGTGTTGATTAAATAGGCACATAAAGGGATTAGAAGGGTACCTGGCACATGGCATGGGCTTAATTAAGCATGTTATTCTTTAAGAACATAATGTGTTGACTTCTGCACAGCTGTTCTTGTGTTTTCTCCATCTTCAGAGACAACTGTTTAAACTCTGCTCTTCATGATGGGAAGGGTACATTTCAGAAAGCCCCCTTTGTGACACCCTGGGTTCTTCCAGGATGGAGCCATTTGGATACGCACCCTCCCACCCCCGACCTTGGTTTAATCAAGTCAGTTTTGATCACTGCTATGCTACCAGTGTTCAAGGACAGGATCCCGAAGCTTTTCTCTTTTATATGCACGCAGGTGCTCAATAAATGTTTATTGGATGAATAAATCAAGGTTGGGTCCTTCATTCAAGATGGAGGCTAGGGCTTCCCTGGTGGCGCAGTGGTTGAGAATTTGCCTGCCAATGCAGGGGACACGGGTTCGAGCCCTGGTCTGGGAAGATCCCACATGCCGCGGAGCTACTAGGCCCGTGTGCCACAAGTTACTGAGCCTGCGCGTCTGGAGCCTGTGCTCCGCAACAAGAGAGGCCGCGATAGTCAGAGGCCCGCGCACCGCGATGAAGAGTGGCCCCCACTTGCCGCAACTAGAGAAAGCCCTCTCACGGAAACAAAGACCCAACACAGCCATAAATAAATAAATAAATAAAAATTATAAAAAAAAAAAAAAAGAATTTGGTCAACAACCTTTAAAAAAAAAAAAAAAAAAAAGATGGAGGCCAATTCCAGTTCTTGGGCTCCTCTGTGTGTATGTGGGCAGGAGGACCCAGCCGTCTGGAGGGCTGCCATCCCAAATGTCCACAGGGTTTGTGCTGGAAGAGAACTCATGCTCTGCTCGAGAGAAAATGGCTGAAGAGTGATGGACTAACCCCTCCCACTTCCTCCTGAGCACATAACATGGCCCACCCTTGAAAATGACCCGTCTCTGCCCTAACCAACAGGGTTAGCCTCTTGGGAGAGAGGTAGGCCTAATGGCCCCTTGGTTCTTACCTAAGGGAGAAGGGCTGGGTTGGATACAATGAAGTGACCTAAGTATACTGAAATAGCAGAAAACAACACAGCAGTAATTCTTTGGCTTTACCTTTTTTAAAATTTGGAAATCCTGGACGCTATAGGAAATAGCACAGACAGTGCTGGTCAAGTAAAGTTCTGTGAAGAATGCTGTGTTCCTGGTCTCCCTACTATTGTTAAAGTAAGTTTTCTCTATGATTTCTGTGGCTTGAAAGTTATCATTAAGTATTGCAATGTGGCGTTTGCATACGGAGTGAATGCTGGTTGGGGGTCTACCCAGTGGGGATCGCTATAGATGCCAATCACGTGTATAAAATACTGTAGCTAGTTTGTAGAGTGTCTGATACTACCCACTGCTCCCACTTTGTTAGGGGATGGGGGGAGGCTCTCAGCTGGGAGCAATGGAATATTTGGGTCCTGTTTTTGGCCAGTGTCTTGAATCATCAGGCCCACTTCCTTCATGGATGTTCCTCAGGGTGCCCCTTGCTCCCAACTCATTCTTGACCCGCATGAGGCCATCTTTCTGGTGTAGCGTCTTTTACCCTGACTAAAAAAGATGCTCAGTTTCTCTCTCTGCAAGTGATGGATACTCACATTTTAAGTGCAGTTACCCACTCCAAATGGCTTTGGTTGTTGCTAAATCTTTGGGAGAGACTTTCCTCCAATTCTGGAATGTTCTGGCAGCTTTTCTGTTACTTGGGCATGAGTAGAGTGAACTGTGAACAGCTGTGACTCCTCTGGATTGAGTGTGAGGAGAACAAATCCTTCCCCACTGTGAATGTGGCCCAGTGGGCAGACCCCTCACCCCCATCGCCCACAGCTGCAGACCTGTGAGCTTTTACTGTTTAACCATTTCACATCCACAAGCGGCCCTGGAATGGCTTAGTCCAGGCCCAGCGAAATGCGTGAGATCAGAAAATGTGGAGGAGCACAGAGTCCTGTCACATGGCGCGCGATCCGGAACGCGGCTAAGGACCTCTCCTGATGAAAATAACGGATGGAGAAGCAGAGTTTCTGACACAACACAGGATTTGCAGGCGCTGGGGCTGGCTGTGGACACACACCCCTCACTCCTTCTGAGAACTGGGGTCTGAGCAGCCCCACGGCCAGGGAGGTTCCCAGAGAGCAGAGGCAGGACAATGGAAACGCCTCTCTTACTTAACTCAGAGTTCATTTTTAGCGCACACAAGGCGGCCCGGCTCGTTATACATTTATTACCCTGCGATGCACTTGGCAACTCACACCAGATGCCCTTAGCTGTCCATACAGGGCGCTCACACCATCTGGACCTCCTTCATCCCCTTGACAGCACCATTAAGTCCAAGAGTAAATTATTAATGGTGCTGACTGAAACCAAAGCCCCAAATGATGCAAATAAAGTTAACTAACATGCAGTGGGAAAACAGAAGTTTTCACCAAGTTGAGAAAAGCTTGCTCTTCCAAAAAATGTGGCTTAAAATTTGTCATTATGTATCGCGATGTGGCACCCTATGATGCTGGGGCCAACTTGTTCAGGAAGAACGGAGCCTAGGGAAATTGTGTGGTAAATAGTATAAACAGACAGCAATATTCAGGCAAAGTTGTGTAAAGAATGCTGTTTTGGTCTCCCTACTCTTGATCATAATAATAGAGAAAAGCTTGACCCAAAACATTTGGATTTGGTCAAATGAAACCTGTACTCTAGCCCACTTACCAGGGAGTTCAGATTTAAGGATCCAGATCTCTTTCTGAGAATAAATGGCAGATGTGGGAATTCTCAAGAAGCAGTGGTCAGGGGAATCCCCTCTCTCCACCTGTGGCAGGTGACCGTGGTCATTTGTGGAGAACGTGGGATATGGCCGGGGGTTGTCACGAAGCCCCCAGGGCTGCTCAGGGATGGAACCTCTGCTTTCAGCTTTGAGGTCAGTCTGAGGCCTGATTCATGTTCAGGAGGCTTGGATCATGGAGGGCTCAGCTTTACAATGGTGAATTTAAAGTCTCAATATCGACAGTCAAGAAATTTCTTCATGCAGAAAGACTCACCGACTGTAATTTGATTCTGTAAGGCTGTGCCAGTAGGGCCTTCCCTGGACTTTCCTGCATGCTGCTGTGCACACAGACTTTCCACGCCCTGGGTGATGGGCTGGAAGGTGTCTGGTCATGGTCCTGTGTCCTCGTCAGCACAGAGAAATGTCAGCCACTGGGAAAAAACAGGTACCAAGATCCGGGAGTTAAGAGAAAAAGAGACAGAGGGTGGCAGAGAGCATCCCCTGCCCAAGCCTTCTTCACCCGCAGTCACCCTGCTCCACAGTCCAGCTTCTCCTTCAGAGTTGTAGACCACTCAGGCATCTTTATTTTTTCCCTTCGGCTGCACCGAGCAGCTTGCAGGATCTTAGTTCCCCGACCAGGGATTGAACCTAGACCCTCAGCAGTGAGAGCACAGAGTCCTAACCGCTGGACTGCCAGGGAATTCCCTCACTCAAGCATCTTTTAATTTCTTTACTTATTTATTTATTTTTCAAGCATCTTTTTAATGAGAATCTAGGGTGGTTCATGCCAGTTCAAATTGGGTTTCTGTCACAGGCAACTGAGAGGCTCCTGAGAAATAGGATAAAAGGAGAAAAAATGCACAAAAGCAAAATGAATAAATAAATCTAAGTTATTTTTGAAAAACTAATAACAGAGAAAAGTCCCAGAAATGCATACAGAGGTAAAGTATGTATCAGAAAGTTGGCATAATTCCAAAAATTTGATATTCAATATAAGAAATTATAAAGAAAGCAAATAACAGTATAGAACAAAAAAATAGGAAATTTCTATCAAGCAAGTACACAATAGAAATAAAATGAAAAGGAAAACAAATTGGGCAATATTTTCAATAAGTATGATAAGAGATTTAATATGGATTCTCATAAAAATTGATAAGAAAAAAATTAGGACTCCAATAGAAAGTTGGGCAAACTTAATGAACAGACAATTCACAGAAGTTGATTATACATTATCCAATTTGAAAGTTGAAAAAAAACCCCAGAGACACAAATTAATATCCTATGGTCACCATATAACATCATGTGACATAAAAGGGTCAATAATGATAAACATTATGCTGACACTGGCATATTTATGGCTTTTTGATGACAGGATATATTGACACACTCTTTTAGGAAACAATTAAAAATTCTCAACAAGGTTTCCAAAACTGTCAATACTCCTTGTCCAGGTCATCTTATTCCTTGAAACGTATCATAAGATAATAAATTAAATGAACTTAAGGGCTATAGTAGGGCTTTGGTCACCAACAATGAAAATCCAGCTTCAATAAACTTAAATAAATAAAAGACTCTATTTTCCCTGGTAACTGTAAAGTTCAGTTACAAACAGCTTTGTAGGCCCCTGGAAGGAAGCTTAGAAAGAAGGGCCTTGGGTCTGGCTACTTGTATCACTTTTCTATTGCTGTATAACAAAGTACCATACAACTTGAGTCTTAAAACTATTCCCTTTTTTTTTTTTTTTGGCACACAGTTTAATGGGTCAGAAGCCCGGTCACAGCGGGCCTGGTTTCTCTGCTCAGCATCTTCTGAGGCTGAAATCAAGGTGTCGGCTGGACTGAGTTCTTATCTGGGGGGTCTGGGGAAGGACGTGCTTCAGCTCTTCCAGGTTATTGGCAGGTTCACTGCTTATGGTTGGAAGACTGAGGTCCCCCTTTCCTCCCTGCTGTCAGCAGGTGACAGCTGCCAGCATCTTTCAGCTGCCCATGGTCCTTGCAACCTGGTCCCCACCCTTCTCAAAGCCAACAGTGGAGAATGTCCCTAATGTCAAATCTCTCTCACACTCTGAGTTGCTCACTTCCTGTCTCTGGCCTCTAGAGCCAAATCGAAAGGGACCGTGTCCAACCAGACAATGTCTCTTGATTAACTCAAAGCCAACTGATGGTTAATCTTAATAACATCTGCAAAAACTATCTTGCCATATAACATGACATAATTATGATAATGGGTATCTCATCATATTCACAAATTCCACCCACACTCAAGGGAAGGAAGTTAGATAAGGGAAAGGGCCTTTGGGGATCATCTTAGAATTCCCCCTACTACATACATCCTCCATCTCCTACTTGGTCTCATAGTTTAGATTGACTGTCTATCCAGGGGATGGGTATGATGCAGGCGCCAGGCTCATATCATCCCAGGTGTGCAACCACACTCAAGACAGGGTCTTCTCTTCCCAGAGAGGTTGGGTCCATTCCATGGTCCATAGACTTATCCATCTAAGGACTTCGAGATGCTTTCCTTCATCATGGGGTCAAGAAGAGATGAAACTAATAGCTAACTCATGACTTAATCGAAATATAAGTTGAACAACCCTGAGATACAACTGAATACCTATCAAGTCAATAACATTTTTTAAAAAATATTTATTTATTTATTTATTTGGTGTACCAGGTCTTAGTTGTGGCAGGCGGGCTCCTTAGTTGTGGCATGCAAACTCTTAGTTGCGGCATGCATGTGGGATCTAGTTCCCTGACCAGGGATTGAACCTGGGGCGCCTGCATTGAGAGCGTGAAGTCTTAACCACTGTGCCACCAGGGAAGTCCCTCAATAACTTTAAAAAAAAAAAAAAAAACAACCTGAAACTTATATCTAAACAATATAGGAAATGTATCAGCTCAAATAAGAAGTCAACAGGTGACACAAAAGAAGAAGACCCAGCAGATCCGCAAGAGCATCAAATATCCTCCCTGCCCATGGTCAGCCTTCTACGGCATCATCCTTGGAATCCACAGGGTGGCTCCTGCTCAGGTGAGCTCTGCCCTCACATCCAGACCCAGGGGCTCCGTCATACCATTCAGAGGAAGGGAGGATGTTGGCCCTTGAAGCTCTTGCAGATGACAAAGTTCTTCTGTCCAGAGGCCCCAGGAAGCATCCTTGGCTCTGATTGGACCACATCCCTGTCCTGTAACTGATGACTGTGGTCGGTGGTGTCAGCCATTCAGGGCCCCTTCCTGCAGTGACCATGGAATCCAGGTCATTCACAGGTCAGTGCAGAAGAGGCTGCTCCCTGCGGGGAACTGAAGCAGCCCACGAGGCAGGCCCTGTACAGGAAACCAGCATGGGCATGAAGGACAGAAAGGCGTTCCCCAAAGTGACTTTGAGCCTAACAGAGCCCAGGACACCTCAAGAAGGTCCCGTACAGGCAGGATTGCCAGTGACAGGTTGCCTTGGAGGGCACGAGCCTTGGGTGACAGTCCCTGCGTGGGCGCAGGCCTCCTGCAGACCCGCATCATCTCCTCCAGCCCTCACCACTTCCCCGAGAAGTCCATGCCCCTTCCACATCTCAGAGGAGGAAACGCAGGCTGGTCCCTATCTTGCTGGACACCAGCACGATGGCAGCTGCCTGTCATGGCTCCCGAGCCTCCCCACACGTGTGAGGCACTGTTTGCACAGCCCGAAGCCACACTTGCCCCAGAGAGTGGCCCTTGTCACTGTCTTTCCAGTAGGTGGGAATTTCACTTCCTTATTTCCAGGCATAAATAATTGCAGATGCAAAATCGCAGCCTGATTTTAGCCACAAGCATTGAGAATGCAGCTCTTAAATCTTCTGCAGTACCTTGCATCTTTGAGTAGGAGGTGGCCTGACCCTAACTTGCTGGCCGCTGAGGCCCTGGCTCGTATAGAAACCAAGCTGCCAGAGAGGAAGCCGGTGGGTCTGTCTCCTCCGAACCCACCCTATCCCTTAAGGAGAACATCAGCCAAAGTCCCGGACAGTGTGGGCCCCAGGAGCCAGCACTCCGTCCATAACCTTGTGTCCCGGGTGACCAGTTGCCCTGGCACCCGCCGGGTGGGCAAGGCAGGCTACGTAATGGGTGGGTCCTGTGCAAACTGAAGACATGGGCTCCTTGTGCAAAAAAGAGGAAAGACGTGTTTTCTTTCTTTTGTGGTCTCTCTTAACTTGCCACGAGGGTTTTTATTTGTTATTTGAGGTCATCTCCCTTGGCCTCGGGGATACTCAGGGGGTAACTGCAGACCTCCCAGCATCCAGGGCACCGCCCACAGCTGTGTGTGCCTAACCTTTCCCATGTCCCCAGGTCCCTGTGTCCCACACCCAGGCCGGGTCCCAGCGCAGGGTGGAGGGCGGCCATGAGGGTGGGGCGGGGTGCCGGAGCAGGCGGCAGGGCGCCCGTGGGTGGGTGGGGAGACAGCTGGGAGCACGGCTCCCCTGGCACACTCTCCACTGCCCCCTCCACCCCACACACCAAACACAAAGTCAAGGTGAAACAACCAACAGTTCAAGGCCACAACCGTGGAGCAGTAATGGCGGGGCCTCCTGCACCCGGGCCCCGAGCGACCGCACTGTGGGCAGGCCCTGGGAGGTGGCCCAGCTGCCAGGCTTCGTGGGCGGCCAGGGAAACAGAAAACCATCGAGTGTACTGGATTTCTCAACGTTGATGGCGTCGTCTGTCTGGTCTTTACGGGTCACGTGATCTTGAGAGAGTAGCCTGACCTTTCTGGGCCTCAGTTGCCTCTTCTGCACGCGGCAGCCGATCCCAGGGCACCGGGAGGATGGAGGGGTTGTCAAGGGCAGAGGCCCCGTACCTCGGGGGGTGACTGCCTTCGGGATTGACTGGCTCTGGGAGTTGCAGCTGGCCCGGGGTTGGGGGCTGGCCTCGTGGTCGGGAAGGCTGGCTGTGACCATGGAGGGACTCCCCCCCCCTCCCCGAGGCCTCGGGCAGCCCTCAGGAGGCAGCTGTGGAGTCCCTCTGGCCCCGGCCTGGTGTGGAGTACTCCAGCTGCGACTGCTTGGCGACCCGACGGCTGAGGCCGACAGGGCCCCCGTACCTCCCACGGATGGCCAGACCCTTCGCTGGGCTTCAGAGGCAGAGGACCGAGGAGCTCAGAGCCACGGTCCCGGGCAGCCCAGGGGGGCCCTGGTAGCATCTGGTCGAGAAGGCGTGCAATGCAGGCCCTGGGCTGAGTCCTAAGTGACAAGCAGCTGAAGCAGGCAGGTGGAAGTGGGAAGGGGGTGCCCTGGGCAGAAGCGGGGGGCGGCAGCTCTCAGCCACGGACCCAACCCCGAGACCCCTGCTTCCTCATACCACTGAGACACATCCCTGCTTCCAGAGTGACAGTGGCAGCTAAACACACGTCCTGGTTTGCTTAGCGCCCTTGCCGTGCGGTTAGGGGTGCGATTCCATCACAGGAAACAGCGCCGTCAGTGCTGCAGTCTAGGAGACGGAATAGTCCAGCACGAGGCAGGGGGGCGGTTCCCTTGGCGCCCAGGGGCATGGGGAGGCTGGAGTGCCAACCCCCCAAGGCTCAGGGCACGCTGTGCTTTCCCAGTCCCAGCTCCTCCAAAAACTGTGAAAGGAGGCGACTCCCAAGAGAGCAGGTGGTGCGCGTGTTTTGCAGAGCACAGAAAACGGGGGATCTCGGCGCCCGCAGGAGGCTGTGGTTTCTGAAACGGGGGGGCCGGCTTCCTGCAGCTGCAAGGCATGCCGGGGAGGAGGTGCGCAATCTGGGCCTCACCTCCCGCGTGTTCTCAGGCGGTTTGGCTCCCGCGGGCCTGGCCTGTTGCTCCCTCCCTGCCCAGAGCACAGGGGAATCCAGCCACTGCCAGGGAAAGCCAAGGATGCACAGATCCTATACATCAGCGGGGCTCCGAAAGTGGAAGCCAGGCAGAAGTCTGTCGCAGGCAAGGCCCCCTGGGAGAGATGGGAAGAGATTCATTTTATTTTGTGCGTGGAGACAGTGATTTTAATGTTATGTAAATGTAGCCGGCGATTCCTAATCTCTCCTGAAACGTACGTGTCAGGGCTCTGGTGTAACTCAGGTTGCTGATGATAGAAAACAAGCTGTGTTTTTACAGGGGAGGCTTGTGATGACCCGCTTCTGAATTTTTTTTTTTTTTCCATTACAAATTTAAATAGAACAAGCTGAGGCAGCGGTGCCTCTTCGGAGCTGCAGGTGGAACACCTGTCTGCGGAGCATTGACCCGCACCTTCAGAGGCAGCATTGCCCGGGAGACCAGCGACCGCGGTGCCCGATGCTTCAAGGTTAACCGATAATGATTCCAGTGCTCAGCCAGATCGCCAGAAGTGGCCCGGTTCTCTGCCTCTCACACACCCCAAAAAGCAACTGATTTGGCAGGATGATTTCTTCTTCTCCCCCCAGGGATTGGTGAAGGAAACAGCCACTTGGAACAATTGTTTTTTGGCATTTTTTTTTTTTTGGCTGTACCGCATGGCTTGTAGCATCTCAGTTCCCCGACAAGGGATTGAACCCGCACACCCCCGGCAGTGAAAGCGTTGAGTCCTAACCACTAGACTGCCAGGGAATTCCCTACTGGCAAATTTTTAATCAGGGATGTTAGTAATAACTTTTCTCCTTATGCAAGTACCCCCCTTTGAAGTTCCGGGCCAAGGAAGTTTATTTTCCCGGATAAGCAGCAAGAATCATTGTGACCAGACAGTGGGATCCCACAGTTTGTCTTCTCTGTCCTGACTCTGACCAGACGAGGATGCTTGGAGCAAAACGTTTTACTTCATCCATTTCTATGTTCCTGTGCGTTTTATCTCTCATCCAAGAATTCTCAACAGAGGTTTTGTCCCCATGCCTTCCACCATCCTCATTCCTTTCTATTTCATGGTCATTGATTTCATTCTTCATGTATCTGCTAGCTTTGTCTCTTTGTTTAACTCTGAGTCAACTTTAAAGCAATTTTGAAACGAGGTGAGCTCTCTCTATGTAACTAAACTTGAAAATTCGTCAAGTGTGTTCTGATGGGAAAATGCTAGAATCCTGTCCATTTGGCATCTTCGTCAATTTCACACTGACACGTGGTGGGTCAAGGTAGGTGTGACCATCTTTCCCAAGGCACCTGGCTCAGCAAATCAGTTCTGTGGCATCAGCAATTCCAACCTCGGAAATTCCACAGGGTATGAAAGAAAAGAGTTTTACCCTTAAAAGAAAGAGGCCTCAAGCCACAGATGAGTCACAGGCTACCTCCGCCTCCTCCTAGGCTTCTTCATAAAACCTAAGACTTCCTCTTTCCTTCAGCTGGAAGCACTCACCTCTTCTTCCGCCACCTTCCTGTCCTGGAGAGTCCTGACTCTGAAATCGGCCTGGAACCCCTTTCTCGGGCCCCACGTGCACGGACAGCGCAGGACCTGCACAGCTTCCTCCACCATATCCCTCATTCCTGTTTCTCTCCCCGCATCCGACCCCGTCCTGCTGGCTCCGACCTCAGTCCTCCTTCCAGACTCCCTCCCCTCTGCCCTCCTCACCCTGGCCCTCCTGACCCACCCCCACTGCCCTCTCCCTGCTCACCTGACGCTGCTTGTCATCCACTCAGAGGTCACGTCTCTTAGAGAGGCCTTCCCTGTCCCCCAGGCTCACACTTGTCACCAGCCCCTCCACCTGCCCCATCGTCCTGTTTATTCTTCACGATGGTTTCCACCTGCTGAATTTCTTTCTTTCCCTCTCCCTCCCTCCTTTCTTTCCTTCCTCCCTCCTTTCTTTCTTTCTTCCCTCCTTTCTTTCTTTCTTCCTTCCTTTCTTTTTTCTTGTTCATTGTCTTATCTCTCCCACTAGAATGCAGGTGCCATTAGAAAAAGAATCACGTCTGTCTTGTTCCTTTGCTGTATTTTTAACACCTAGAAGACCATCTTGAGAGATACTTAAGAGAATGGATGAATGAATGTATAACTCACTCAGCAAAGTTCTTAGCACCATTTATCCGGGCCCTTACAACCATCCCCATTCTGTGACTTGGGATTCACCTCTTTTTATTTATCTTATGTAAGAGCCTTCCTAATATTCCTAGAATACTGATTCCCCTTTTAACATCCCTTAAAAGTTCCCTAGTCTAAGACAGAACAAGATCCAATCTGTAGACCTTGCTGTTGAAGGTGCCTTTCATCTGGCGTTTATCTGATTCCAGCGTTTGTCTCCCTGGAAGCAAACTCTACCCCATCTTACCATTTCAGCTTCTATTTCCCTAGCCGTGCAGTCTAGTTCAAGGCCCTTCTCCCACCATTCTCCCTTCCCTTAATTCCTTCTTCCTTCTGCCAGTGTAAGGCATCCCCATGTGGAAAAAGGCATAGTCTTTGAAGAGTCAGATAGATTTGGATTAAAACCATGCCCTCGCTATTTACTATATTTGGCCTTATGTTTTTCTTTGTAATAGAAAGAACATGGCAACATGTTAGTCTTCTCACTACACTTTGCATTTCCTACAGCCCTTCCTGTGAGGGCTGTTCCAGTCTTAGCATCCCCCAAAGGCGTCCCCAACCCCCTGACATCATTCCTTTGGTGAGTTTTCTCCAGGATTTGCTATCTGTACCCTTTGCATGGAGTGCAAACTCACCTGACACTGTTATCTAACCCTCTGTATCTGCATCAGCCCTTCTCAACTATCCTCATGAAGGGCAGGAAACTTGTCTTATATTTATTTTCTCTCCAGAAGGTACTCAGTAAATGTTTACTGCTTCTGTCCATTCATTCCCTTATTGGGTATGTATTGAACGCTTGCTATGTGGAAGGCCAGATGCCAAGCCCTAGAGTGGTGGATGCACAGGCGGAAAAAGGTGGAGATTTGTTCTTAGGGCACTTACGTCCATGGGGCTTTAATCCACAGTAAAAACAGCATTACCGAATTATTCTGTGCCTCCTCTGTGCTGAGATATTGCCAGTGTTAATGATGCTATGATGAACAAAACATACATGGCTTAGGTCTTACATACTCACACACTGATTGTAAGAGAGAAATGGCACCAAATGGACATCAATTCTAATTTCAGGGGCATTTAAGAATAAGGAGAAATGAGGAGGATGAAGGTGATAATACATGATGATAGAGTAAGATAACATTGCCTACTAAATGTTCAGATTAAAAAAACCTGATTTATCATTCTGAAAAATTCCAAATTGGCAATTATGTGGTGATTTTTGCAGTTTAACATACACCATCTGTGCTGAGAGCCCTCTGTAGTCCTCCCTAAATTCCCTTCCTGTTTGCCCAACTTTGGTCAGGTTTGCAGCTATTAAATGAGAATCAGATCCACTGATGTCTCTTTGGCTCACTCACCTAATCCAGGAAAGGTGGGAGACAGAAGAAGAAACCTCTTTCCTCCCTCCTCTTGTTCTGCTTTTCAATCATTGCATTGCAGCCAGAGATGATCACAATTATTCTTAGAAATGTCCAGATGAAAACATTGATGGAGAAGCAAAGTTGATCAGGCAGGTTCTAGAGGCGTCTTTGAAGCCCGGAGATTTATCCCACGGAGGAGTGGCATGAGGTACCCTCCCCTCTCCTCCACACGCACCCCTCCACTCCCACCCCATTCTGGGATGCAGACTCCCAGCAGAATTCCCTGATGCACAGGGGTTGCTAATGCACGTGGCAGATTACATAACCCATCTTATTTTGGACAATTGCCTTATCAGAACAAGTCCCCCAGTGGGAAAGTGGTGGAAAAAGAGGAAAGAGACGGACATTTCAGTACAGGAGAGGTTGCAAGAGCTGTGCCTTGGTTTATTAATAATCACCATGGCAATCTCGTGAAGTGGGCATCGCTGTTCATGTTTTTCAGATGAGGAATTTGAGACTCAGAGAGTGGATGTTCTGGGCTGCCTGCTGCACTACCCCCCTTCCAAAGGAAGATATCACCACCAAGTATAATAAAAATTGGAAAGCCATATTACCAACAACAGGTTATCCAACTACTGTTGTTCAGAATCTGGCCAGTGCCAAGGTAGCTATGAGGGAGGTTTGTCAGGGTGGTCACTGAACACTTCCTTCTGGTTCTCTCCACTCTACTCCTGGGCAGAAGCAGCCGGGCACCACAGTGGCTTCTCTTTTTCCTTTTTTCAAAGAATTTCTGGCATGTTCAAAACCAGGAAGTTCTGGAAATCGGGCAACAAAACTTAATCTCATGAGATTTCTTACCCAAATAGGTACTGAAAGTTCAAAGTTTCCAGATAAGCATGCAGCTTCTTGTTGCTTATCTAGCCTAAAGGTTTAAGTATTCTGAGTTTCATCAGATTCCAAACCAGAGAGAGTCACAATGTCTTCTTCTTGTGGGAATTTTTAACCTCCTATGATGCTATGATTTAGGAGGAGGTGATGAGTACTCTCATTTTATACTCAGTTTTCCAGGAAAAAAAAATATTGTCCAGAAGAAGCTACTAGAGGGGAAAAAAGTTAAAATCCAATCAGTAAAATTTTGACTTAGCAACAGAACAGGGCGTCCTAGATATCTGAACACCCACAGATAGAGATCTCTCACACACTGAGGCCTGCTCAGAAACAAGGGCCACATACAGTCACGCAACAGATGGAGAAAGAGCTTGCACACGCCTGTAAAGCACAGTGATTGATTCACAAAGGTGTGTCCATATCTGGAAAAAAAATAATAAGGCCAAAGCCAATTAAAGATGATTAAAAGTTCTGCCATCATTTGGATAATGTTTTATCCTTTTCAGAGCATTTTTGCTTGCATTATCTTCCTTGATCTTCTTCCTAGTCACCCACTAAGATAGGCAGAAGCGTTATGACCATTACACAGCTGGGAAAATTGGAGGCTCAATCATGTTGAGTGACAGCTAAGAAGACCTGCTGGAAGTGAGCCATTGCTAGAATCCGGGCTTATGGTTCCCTAAGACGAGGTTGTGATCTCCCTGTATTAATACTGAAAGAGAAGTCCTAAGAACAGCAGTGGTGGAAACAGCAAACTATGGCACCATGGCCAGCAAGGCAAGTAAGGCTGGTTTTGATACCAACCAGGGTTCTTGGCCTTCCCCAATCAATAGAAATTGGTACGTGGCCAGACAAGAAATTCAGACAAAGCGTTATTGGGGCCCCTGCTTCAGTAGTGGGGAGCGAGAACAAGTAGGTTCCCTTGTTCCATCCCCGAGGAGGGGCAAGCTGGTTCCTTTTATGGGGTGAGGGTAGGGGTGTGTCCAGGGGTCGGGCCAGAGGGGTGGCTTAGGTGTTTTGCCCACCCCTTTGGTGGTGTTGGAGTGCTGGGGGCATGTGCAGTGCCCTGCTTTGGCTCCCAACACCCTGTTTTTGCTCCCGGTTCTTCAGAAGTAGCAGCTGGGTTTTGGTCTTTTGTACCTTGTTCTCCATAATTTGCCCCAACTGCACATGCACAATTATTTTTAGTCCCTTATAGTTTCTTTGTATTTTCTTGCTTGAGGAGACACTGTCCAGGTGCAAGCACTGCAACAAAGGATCCCAGGTCCCAGGTCCCAGCCTTTCTCAGTTTCATGAAAAAAAGTTGAGCTTTGGAGCTACAAAGCTCTTCCATTCCTGTTTTGGACTCTTTCTATTTATGGCATCTTGAGCAGGTAACTGAACTTCTCTGGACCTCAGCTTTAGTAAATATTTATGAAATGAAGGGTCTTGTGAAGATGAAATGAAATAATGTATGTATAATAGGCAGTTACTACCTGTTCGATTGCATCTTTTGTTCTTTCCCTCTAGGATTTACCAAAACTAAGTAATCACATTTCTAGAAACTGTTACTACTGATAAGCCAGCTGCTTCTCCTTTTTCATCCTAGGGACTCTACAAGATGCCCCACTTCTCCCAAACTCTGCTATCTCATGTTTTCACTGATTGGGGGTACAGAACTGAGAAGATATAATCCATTCCTCAATGGGGCTCAGTGCTTACAGTGACTTCATTTCCTTCCTTCCTTCCTTCCTTCCTTCCTTCCTTCCTTCCTTCCTTCCTTTCTTTCTTTCTTTCTTTTTCTTTCTTTCTTTCTCTTTCTTTCTTTCTTTCCTTCTTTCTTTCTCTTTCTTTCTTTCTTTCTTTTTCTTCCTTTCTTCCTTCCTTCCTTCCTTTCTTTCTTTCTTCCTTTCTTTCTTTTCTTTCTTTCTTTCTCTCTCTCTCCTTCCGTCCTTCTCTCTTCCTTTCTTTTCCTTTCTTCCTTTCTCTTTCTTTCTTTCTCCCCCCCTTTCTTTCTTTCTCTCTCTCCCCAACTCTCTTTCCCTCCCTCCCTCCTTCACTCTCTCTCTCTTTCTTTCTTTTCTTTCTCTTTCTTTCTTTTCTTTCTCTTTCTTTCTTTTTTCTTTCTTTCTTTCTTTCTTTCTTTCTTTCTTTCTTTCTTTCTTTCTTTCTTTCTTTCTTTCTTTCTTTCTTTCTTTCTTTCTTTCTTTCTTTCTTTCTTCTTCCTTCCTTCCTTCCTTCCTTCCTTCCTTCCTTCCTTCCTTCCTTCCTTCCTTCCTTCCTTCCTTCCTTCCTTCCTCCCTCTCTTCTTTCTTTCTCTCTCTCTCTCTGTTTCTTTCTTTCTTCTTCCTCCCTTCCTCCCTCATCTCTCTCTCTCTCTCTCTCTCTCTCTCCTTCTTTCTTTCTGACTCTTCTATCATCTATATAGAGATGTGTAAACTGTGGCCATGGACAAAATTTGGTCCAATGCCTAAGTTATATTCTATTCTAAGCCAAAAATGGTTTTTGCATTTTTAAAATAGCTGTCTATGGCTGCTTTCATGTTACAACTACAGAGTTGAGTAGTTGATCCACAGATCCTAAAGCTTAAAAAGCCTAAGCTATTTATGCTCTAGCCCTTTGAAGAAAAAGGGTCCTGATCTCTGATCTGTATTCCATCCTATATTGCATGACAGTGCCCAATGCCCAGTGTAGCTTGTGCATGTGCTCTGCCTTCTGCTTGCTTGAAGTTTAGTTTGTTTTTCTTTTTCTAGTTTCTTAAGCTGGAAGCTTGGGGTATTGATCTGAGACATTTTTCTCTCATATAGATGCTGAAGATGTAAATTTCCCTGTGAGCACTGCTTGAGCTACATTCATAAATTTTGATATCTGTGTTTTCATTTTCATTCAATTTAGAATATTTTAAAATTTCCCTTGTAAGTTGTTTTCTTTAACCCACCTGTTATTTAAAAGTGTGTTGTTTAAGTTCCAAATATTTGAGTTTTTCCCAGATTTCTTTGTGCTGTGGATTCCTTACTAAAATCAACTGTGGTCAGAGAACATATTTTATATAATTTCAATCTTTTAAATGTATTAAGGTTGTTTTGTGGCCCAGGATATGATTTATCCTGGAGAATATTTCTTGTGTATTTGAAAAAAAATATGTACTTTGTAGCCCATGAGTGGAGTGTTCTACAAATCTCTGTTAGGTAGACTTGGTGGAGAGCTTTGTCCAAATCTTTTATTCTTGCTAATTTTCTGACTATCTTTATCAATTATTGAACGGGATTTATTGAAATTTCCAGCTATTGTTGATGAATTTCTCCTGTCAATTCTGTCAGTTTTGCTTCATGTATTTTTTGACTCTGTTATTAAGTGCATATACATTTATAATTGTTATATCTTCCTGATGTACTGACCCTTTTATCATTATGAAATATCTCTCCGTATCTCTAACAATATACTTTTCTCTTACAGTCTATTTTATCTGCTAATAGTGTTCTACTCCATCTCTCTTATGGTTATTGTTATAAATCTTTTCTTATCCTTTTGCTTTCAACCTATTTGTGTCTTTGAATCTAAAGTGTATTTTCTGTAGATAGCGTGTAATTGAGTTTGCTTTTATATTGCCTGACAATCTGTACTGTTTGAATGGGATTTTTTTTCATTTACATTTAATGTAATTGCTGATATGGATGGATATATGGCTGTCAGTTTTTAAAATTTGCTTTCTAATTGTCTCAGGTCTTTTTGTTCTTCTATTCCTCTTTTGCTGCTTTTTTTCATGTTAGATAAATATTTTTAGTGCACTATTTTAATTTCTCTAATTTTTTGCCATATTTTAAAATTTTATTTTCTTACTAGTTACACTAGGGATTACATTATACATCTTATCACAATTCACTTCAGATAAAAACTTTGCTCCAATACATCTCCTTTCCCTCACCCCTCCTTTGAGCTATTATTGATATATAGATCATGTCTATATAGGTTATTAATTTAAGAATGCAGTATTATAAATTTTTGCTTTACACTACCTTATGTCTTTTAAAGAAGTTAAGAAAAGTAATAAGAAAAAATATAAAGTGTTTTATATTTATCCACATATTTACTATTTCCAGTGCTCAGTATTTCATCCTGTGGACCTGAGTTACCTTTTGGTGCTACTTCCTTTCAGCTGGAAAGATTTCTTTTCTTTTTTAATTAATTTATTTTATTTTATTTATTTTTGGCTGCATTGGGTCTTTGTTGCTGTGGGAGTGCTTTCTCTAGTTGCAGTGAGCGGGGGCTACTCATTGTTGCGGTCCGCGGGCTTCTCATTGCGGTGGCTTCTCCTGCTTTGGAGCATGGGCTATAGACGTGTGGGCTTCAGTAGTTGTGGCTTGTGGGCTTTAGAGCACAGGCTCAAGTAGTTGTGGTGCACGGGCTTAGTTGCTCTGCAGCATGTGGGATCTTCCTGGACAAACGCTGGAACCTGTGTCCCCTGCATTGGCAGGCGGATTCTTAACCACTGTGCCACCAGGGAAGCCCAGAAAGACTTCTTTTAGTAGTTCTTGAAAGGCAGATCTGCTGCCAACACATTTTCTCAGTCTTTTTTAGCTGGGAATATTTTTATTTCTCTTTCATTTTTGAGGAGTAGTTTTACTAAATGTATAATTCTTAGTTGACAGTTTTCCTTTTAGCATTCTGAATATGTCCTTCCAGCCTTCCTTGTTTCTGATGAGAAGACAGCATTAATTGTATTGTCTGTCTCTTGCCCATGAGTCCTTTTTCTTGTGATGCTTTCAAGATTTTCCCTTCATCTTTGTCTTTAAAAAAAATTAACTAAGTTGTGTCTAAGTGTGCATCTCTTAGTGTTTATCCAACTTGGGTTTATTAAACTTCTTGGATTTGTAGATAAATAGTTTTTCATCAAATTTTGGAAGTTTTTAGCCATTAATTTTTTCAATTTTTTTTTATGCTCCCCTCTCTGATTCTTCTAGGACTCTCATTACCCATAAATTGATACACTTGATATTGTACCATAGGTCTCTGAGTCGTTGTTCATTTTTGTTCAAACTTTTATCTTTGTTATTCATATTGAATAATTTCTATTACTCTATCTTGAAGGTTACTGCATCTTTTCTCTGCCATCTCAAATCTTCTGTTGCAGAAAGGAAAAATTTTTATTTACGTTATTATTAACTTCTGATAATAATTCAGACCAAAATTTCTATTTGGTCCTTTAAAAAATAATTTATATCTCTTTACATATATTTCTATCACTATCTTTAAAGCTGGATTTAAGCCTTACTGAATTTTATACCCAATTAAACTTGCACATTTAAAAACTGGTTATATGTGTAAAGAGAAAGTCTCACACAGTTGAAATTAAATCAATACGTGAAGTGAAAACTGAGAGAAATTCTACTAGCTTTCTGAGGACAGAGGGAAAAAGATGAAGAAGATGGAAGAGAAGATGGGGATTATGAAGGACAGAGACAGAAAGCTGACCAAGTGGTGCTGGTGTTTTAGAGAGAGGAAATAAAGCAGTTAGAGTAGAAGGAACAAATAAAGCCAGAGCAGATTAAAATTCTACTGAACTAATAAAGGAGTGAACTGATATACAAGCAAAATTAATAAAATTAAATCTATCAGAATTACCCTGGAAATATTTTTGAACTACAAAGATAACAGCAAAAACACACATTCTTATAAATATCCAGAAAAAAAAAAGAAAAAAAGGAAGAGATGGAGCACCCACAAATGTTTAATAAATATACTTAATCTCTTGGCTTTCCTCTGTAACAGTATTATGAGGGAAAAAAGGCAGAAGCAGTGTCTACAGAATTTTTAGTGCAAATGATATGACTCAAGAATGTGATGTGCCACCAAATTTTTATTAAGCTGTAAAGGCTATAAAAAGACCTTTCCAAATAGTCAAAGAAAATATACCATTTGTAAACCTTCTTTAAATAATAACATAAAAATTTGTTTCAGCCAACCAAAAAAATAAACTGAAAGAAATCAATCAAGAATGAGAAAGCAAAAATATCAAAGGACTAAAGATGAAAATTAAATTTAATTATTATAAAATTAGTTTAAAATTAAATCCAAGTGTTAATGCTATTTATGAAACATAAAATAAAATAATTCAATATGTCATCTAAGTGACAAACATTATTGCTGGGACAGCACAAATTTTATCCTGTATATCATTTCTGTCCTGTTTCTATAACTGCCTAGAAAACAATATTGTAAAAGATTCTAAAGCCACATCTTGACTCAAAGGGAAAGAATTCTGTGATGAATTAGAGGTATTTTCTATAATCAATCTGTGATGTCTGCCTTGGGTGCACAAGTGGGTGTAAAGGCTCATGTGCTATATTCATGGCACCTTGCATTTCCATAGCCTGGAAACAAAGTCAACATAATTCATAATCTTGACTAAACCTAATATCAAAAGTTTATAAAGAGTTAAAATGTAAGGCAATGGAATAAACATGTCATATGTGTGTGTGTGTATATATATATATATATAAAACATATTATAAATTTGCAAGGTGGGGATTTCATTTGCTAATGGTTTAAACCAGGAATATAAGTCACTTTAAGGATCTGTTGAAACATTTTCTGAATAGTGTTTACAGACTACAAGTTCAATGAGATATTAATCTTAATTGGTATGTTAAAAATAAATCTTTTCCAGAACAAATAACCTTGGGAAAGCTACACATTAAGTCAACATCATAGATATTGATTAAGATTAGAATATTAATGTCTTTAGGAAATTCTACATTGAAAACAATTCATAACAAGTAACTATAACCCTTAGCCCAACTTACCAAATATAAAGCAGGCTTGGTTGCCAGCAATAACTAGTTAATATAATTAGGAATAAAGTTCTATTCATAAGAGCACAATACAAATAAATAATCTGTTAATAATACTAATAAATATGTGCAGAACATATAAGAGAAACATTATTGAGAGATCTAACAGAAAAATTTAATAGTAAGTTATGCCATATTTCTGAGTGGAAAAACTGAAAATAGTAAACATATTAGTTTTTGACAAATCTCAGCCCAAAGTGCTATAAAATTATTCTAGGAAGCTGAAATAATTATACTAAAGTTTATGTGATAGCACTAATAGATAAAGCACTAATAGGTAAAATTTTAAAAAAAAGAGCCAAGATTGTGTAAAGTAATACTATTAATTCTGGAAAAAATAGAATGAACTTTTTGACCAACCCAATACAATCAGGTATTAAAATGTATGGTAAAGAGATAAATTTCTTCAGATAATGGTCAATAGTTTATTATGAACAAACTTCCACCTATTAAAACTAGAAGTGCTGGATTAAAAAAAAAAAAAAGAAGAAGAAGGCATTGGAGACCTATCAGGAGAGCAGAGAGAGACTTAAAGCTTCAAATTTTTTAAAATAAGGGAATTGCAGATAGGTGGACTCTATATTTAAGAGGCGGAGGAGAGCTTCCTCTAGTCTTATGGGGCAGAAGAGACCAAAATTACAGTTCAGGAACCATGAAAGAAGTCAGACCCTGCTAAGTCAAGGATTTTATTTGGGACTCTCAGGGGCAAAACCAGAAACAGATCAGCATCACAAAGATTGAAACAACTCTGTCTTTGGTGGGATTAAGTTGACCTGCTGCTACATTAAGTGCCTGCCAGTAACAAAAATAAATCCTATCTAAAGGGATATAAAAGTATTTAGAGCCTTAAATGGCCTGTAAGATTTTTCATACATGATGTCCAGCAGACAACACAAAATTACTAGGAATATCCAGTAATTGGAGTCAAGACCAAATGACCAAAAATCAGTAGGGATAACATATAGTGAAATCAAAATCACAGGAAATCCAGGAATTGGAGTTATCAGACACTGATTTTAATTTAATTGTAATTAACATGCTCAAGGAATTAAATAACAAGAAGGAGAATAACAGAGAACTAGGAAATGAGGAATCAAGGAAAATCTTTAAAATGTAAAATATAATAATTGAAACTATTGAGATGCAAATAGGCATAGATGGAGTGATGATGAGCTGGAATAAGGTAGCCAGGTGGAAAAGGGGTAGAAAATATAGACAAGAACCTCAGAGACATTTGGGACATGATGAAAATGTCACACATATATGTAATTAGATTTCCAGGAGAGAAGAAATAGTGGAGCAAAATCATTATTTAAAGAGATAATGAAAAAAAAAAGAGATAATGGCCAAGAATATTCAAATGTGATAAAAGGCATCAGCCCCCAGATTCAAGGAGCCGAAAGAAGCCAAAATAGTATAAATAAAAAAAAAACCTGAGACCCAAATCTTAAGAAAAATTCTAGGAGTAGTTAGAGGGAAAACAAAACAACCTAATGTCAAAGCTGCCTGAAACTTCTGGGTGGGGAGAAGATCAGTGGGAACAAAGAAGCTTCTGGGGCTGGTCAAGGGTTACTTGTGGCTGAATTGGAGGGGGGCAATAAGGAGGATCCCATGGACTGGAGAATCCTTTCCCCCACCTCGAGGCATCAGGTAGCCTGGCTGGAGGGAACTCTGGTAGCATTGGCAGGGATCAAAGGAATTCCCAACAGAACCAGATAAACCAGAGGAAATAACACTTCAAAGGCTTTGAAAATGACATTGTCATTGGAACTGTCGTCCACAAATATAGGCCAGGACTTGTGTGCTAAACTATAAGTGAACAGAGCTGCAGAGGCTTGAGGAACAATAACAAATGATTCATCCCTCACTGGAGTCCAAGAAGGAAAGGAGAAAGAGAGCAAATCTGAAAAAAGAAGTGCTGCTGAAAACTTGGGATCTAAAGAAATTGGGAGCTGAAAACATCCAAATTTGGAGGGAGACATAAGCCTATAGATTCAAGAGCTCAAATGAATCACAAATAGGATAAACTCGAAGAAATCCGTACTAAGGCACATCATAGTTAAACTTGGGAAAACTAAAGACAAAATAAAAATCTTGAAAGCAGCAGAGAGAAACAACACATTCGCTAGAGGGGACATCAATAGGGATGATAGTAGGTTTCTCACCTGGAGCCCTGGAGGGCAGATGGGAGACCACTTTCTCAGATGCTGAAAGAAATAACTGTTAACTATAAGTTTTATATTTAGGGAAATGATCTTTCAGGAAGGAAGGAGAAATAAAGACATTCCCAAGTGAAGGAAAACTAAAAAGAACTACTCACATAAAGACCTACCCTTAACAAATGGCTAAAGGAAGTTCTTCAAACAGAAAGGAAATGGGAAAAGAAGAAATTTTGGAGCATTAGGAATGAAGGAGGAACAAGAAAAAACAGAAATACCAGTACATACAAGAGACCATTCTCATTGAGTTTTATAATGATATTTGATAATGGAAACAAAACTATAACAACACCTGACACTCAAGACGATGGTACTTAAAAGTGGGGACAGTAAAGGGACACAAGTGGGAGTGGGGTTTCCACACTTCAGTCAACAAGGTAAAATGTGACGGTGAGCAGACGGTATGTCCCACGTGTGTCTTGTCACACCCAGAGCCACCGCCAGTAAGAACACCATACAAAGAAATGCACTCAAAAACAGAATAAATAAATCAGGATAACAAAATTATAAAAATGGAGAACAGATTAGTGTCACCAGGGGTTAGGAGTGGGTGGGGTGGGCAGCAGTATGGGGTGGGAGGTGTTACAAAAATACAGCATAAGGGATGCTTGTAGGGATGCTTGTGGCAATGGAAGTCTTCTGTGTCCTGACTGTTGCCAGTAGACCCACATATGTGATAAAATTGATAGAACTACACACACACACACACACACACACACACACAGAGACAAACACAAAGTATAAGTAAACCAGGGACTTTGAATAAGATCAGTGCACTGTATCAATGTCTGTACTGTGGTTGTTATACATAGTTTTGCAAGATGTTGCCATAAGGGAAAGGAGGGTCAGGGTACACAGATCTCTCTGTATTATTTCTTGCACCTGCATATGAATCTATAATTACCTCAAAATTTAAAAGTTTAGTTACGCCCCTCCCCCCAGCATGAAAACAATATGCCAAAAGGCAGGAAGGGAACTCTAACATTGCTTAGGAAGTGGTAAAATGCTTATAAATAAGCCAAGGAAGCGTGTTGTAATATCTAGGGTAACTGCTGAAAGAACAATAAAAGCCTGTAAGACTATCAAATAAATAGAGAAAGAAGAGAAAGCATTTTTAAAAACAGTTGAATCAAGCCCACATGAAGAATGGAAGGAGAAAAATGAAGCAGAGAACAGGTGCAACAAGTAGAAAATAAATTGTAAAATGTTTGATTCAAACCTACATATAAAAGTAGTTAGGAAAAAAAAACGGAAAATGTTCCAAATAAAAAGACCATGATTGTCAGACTGAATATAAAAATGAAATATATAAGATTTACACTTTGGATATAAGGAAACAGAGAGCTTGACAGTTACTTCTTTGAAAAAGCCAATCAAATTGGTAAATCCCTGACAGACAGAGCATATCTTACCAATATTAAGGATTCAAAGGGGGACATTACTACAGAAACTATGTACAGAAAAGCTAATATAAAAATTTTATTAAAAGCTTTATGTTAATATATTTGTGAATTCAGACAAAAGGGTGAAATCCCTAGAAAAATACAGTTTTTCAAAACTGGCACAGTAGGAAATAAAATGTTTGAATAATCCTACATCTACCGAAGAATTTGAATCTGTTATGAAATCCTTCCAACAAAGAAAACTCATCCAATTGTCTTCATTGGTGAATTCTTCCAGACAGTTGAAAACTAAAAACCTTTCAACTCATTTTTACAGTGCTAGCATAATCTTGATACAAAACCTAGAAAGAATATCACAATAAAGGAAAATGAGCAGCCAAACCTTTCTCATGAACACAGATGCAAAACTCCCATCAAAATATTAACTGAATTCAGCAATATAATAAAGAACAATTTATCACAACTAAATTGGCTTTAATTCAGAAAGTCAAATTTTGTTTCACGTTTGAACATAAACCAGTATCATTTACCACATTTACAGATTAAGGAGAAACATCTTATGATTACCTCCACAAATGAAGGAAAAGCATGTGATAAAATTCAAAACTCATTCAGGATAAAAATTCTTAGGAAACTGGGAATAGAAGGATCCTTTCTTAATCTCATAAAGAAAACCCACAAATACAAAACAAAGCACAACAAGGCAAATCAACCTATGGCAGCTTCCACTATGGCTGAGTAAGCTCTGTACCAAACCTCCCAGAGGCCAACTAAAAACTCCAGACAAAACACAAAATACAAAGGATTAATCTCCAAAATTTACAAGCAGCTCATGCAGCTCAATATCAAAAAAACAAACAACCCAATCCAAAAATGGGCAGAAGACCTAAATAGACATTTCTCCAAAGAAGATATACAGTTTGCCAACAAACATGAAAGGATGCTCAACATCACTAATCATTAGAGAAATGCAAATCAAAACTACAATGAGATATCATCTCACACCAGTCAGAATGGCTATCATCAAAAAATCTACAAACAATAAATGCTGGAGAGGGTGTGGAGAAAAGGGAACCCTCTTGCACTGTTGGTGGGAATGTAAATTGATACAGCCACTATGGAGAACAGTATGGAGGTTCCTTAAAAACTAAAAATAGAACTCCCATACGACCCAGCAATCCCACTACTGGGCATATACCCTGAGAAGACCATAATTCAAAAAGAGTCATGTACCAAAATGTTCATTGCAGCTCTATTTACAATAGCCAAGACATGGAAGCAACCTAAGTGTCCATCATCGGATGAATGGATAAAGAAGATGTGGCACATATATACAATGGAATATTACTCAGCCATAAAAAGAAATGAAATTGAGTTATTTGTAGTGAGGTGGATGGAGTTCGAGTCTGTCATACAGAGTGAAGTAAATCAGAAAGAGAAAAACAAATACAGTATGCTAACACATATATGTGGAATCTAAGGGAAAAAAAAAAAAGGTCATGAAGAACCTAGTGGCAAGACGGGAATAAAGACACAGACCTACTAGAGAATGGACTTGAGGATACGGGGAAGGGGAAGGGTAAGCTGTGACAGTGAGAGAGTGGCACGGACATATATACACTACCAAATGTAAAATAGATAGCTGGTGGGAAGCAACCGCATAGCACAGGGAGATCAGCTCTGTGCTTTGTGACCACCTAGAGGGGTGGGATAGGGAGGGTGGGAGAGAGGGAGATGCAAGAGGGAAGAGATATGGGAACATATGTATATGTATAACTGATTCACTTTGTTATAAAGCAGAAACTAACACACCATTGTAAAGCAATTATACTCCAATAAAGATGTTAAAAAAAAACAAAACAAAACACAAAATACAAGCTGCAGGTTCTCTAGTGGAGTTGATACTTGGAAGAAGAAAACAATATGGGGCAACCTTACTTTTTTGGCTTTTAGCTTGTAGTAAGGCCCCAGTTTGCACCATGTAGCGCAGCTAGGGGGTGTCTGAGCCCAGTTGGGATTAGAGAGGCATCAACACAGGGAAAGGCAATGATTGGAGATGGGTTACTTCCAGGGAGATGAATCACATAAAAAATAACAAGCGTGGGGTTCTTAATGTTGGAGAAGGGTGTTACCTGTATGGAGGCTGCAGACTATCCTTCTGCCTTGAATTTGGAATTATCCGTGTGAATTCATGGTTGTATAGGTAGATGTCAGTCTACGCATATATTATCTGTGATGTAGACAGATACTCCACAGCTTGATCCACCGAGAAGGGTTGAAGCAGTGAGCACACGTAGGCCCCGTTCTTGATTTCCAACACCATTTTCCACCAAATGGAGCTGGGGCTCCTTGAAGGAATGGTTGATTCCAGGGCTGGAGCAGAGAAAATATGACACGAGCCTACAACATTTTGTTGTGTCAGACCATGATGACATAGTTACTTTGAAGGGGAACCTATCAAAAGGACACAGATGCTAACGTGAAGAGGTTCCCACTGTCCAAGTCTGGAAGAACTTGAGTCTCAAAATAAATAAGGATAGTAATGGATTACAGTTCATTGAACGAAATAGGAAACCATGAGTTTATATAGATATACATAATAAATGCATTAATAAACTATAACTTTGTTGAGGCATGGGATATTTACATCATTTCAAAGTAGGCACCGTAAAATGTTTGTTCATTTGAACGGGGAAAACAATGATTTTGCAGTGGAGAAACTGGCAGATACCAACTTAATCAAACAAAGTTAACATCGTCAGTTATGGAACAAATAAAAATATGTTCCACATGATAGAATGTCCACAGCACATGAGTCATGAGGAGATTCCGGGCAAACACATACTGGCAGAAATTCCTGAAACAGTGGACCTATGCTCTTCAAACACGTTAAGAACATGAAAGTCAAGGAAACACTGAGTAACTCTTCCAGGTTGAAAGAGACTAAAATGAAATTAGAACTAAAAATAACACCCTTTAGAACCAACAGATCAAGTTCAGAATCATGTATTTGGGGACCAGTTCATAAAATTTGCATAGCGTTTGTAGATTGAATGATAGTTTATCAATGTTAATTTCCCATTTTGACGGTGTTATAGATGATTTATAGGATAATTTCTTTATCTGTGGAAAATATACTCTAAAACATTTGAAGGTTGATTAAACATCATGTCAGCAACCTAGTATCAAATGACGTTGCAGGGGAGAAGCTTTTTATTAGTGTACTTGAGACTTGTCTCTAAATCTGAGATTGTTTCCCAAAAACCATGATTTTCAAAAAGAAAGGACACGGCCAATTTGGAAAACTGCATATAGGTCAATATGTTTGGAATGTAAGATACATTTGAAGAATGGGAGCTGAAGCTAGAGCTGTATCACAAAGGACCCAATGATTGTATTTTTGCCGTTTTAGGATTTTAGGGAAAGAAGTGTCATGGTTTAGATTGCATTTTAGGAAACATCATTCCTGCAGCTTAGCAGAGGATTAAATGAAGAGGATGCAGACACATAGTTAACAAAGCAAGTTCAAGGCTGTCAGATCAGAACTCAGGGAGCTGTGCTCGATGAATAAGGCAGCTGGAGAGTGGCAAGAGCAGCTGGGGGGATGGTCGCCCGGAAACTGGAGGGTAGCAGAATGAGGAGCACACGGCAGATAAGGAGGTGGAAGCTTAGACAACCGGATATAATGACAAAAATCTTGGATCTCTCATATTTTTATATTGCCTGGGCCATGTTCATTCCTAAATCATTCAGAGAAGAAAATTCTGATGCATGAAGGTCCAGAGCCCTTGTACTGCCTCAGGCAAGCTTGTCCTGGGCAGGCAGAGTGATGAAGAGAGCCTGGGGTCGTGAGGCCATGAGCAGGAGAAGGTTGGGAAGGGCCTGCTTGGTGTCTGGCTGTGCTCGTGACATTTGTGGGAGGTTTTGGGACCACGCCAGCAAGGGTGAGGGTGACAGGTGTCTAATGGCATTCCACGGAGGTTGGTGCCCAGGGGCAGAGATGTACATCCAAGTCCGGGGAGCAGCGGTGAGGTTGGTGACAAGTCAACAAGCTGGAGGGCCCAGAGGACAGGAAGGGAGAGGGAGTGAGGGCCAAATGCAGAGCCGCCAGCGGTGGGATGATGTGCTCCCTGCTCAGATGGGATGCTCCTCGCCCTGTTCTCTGGATGATGCCCCTTTGTTCTCTGTGCTTATCAGGGCAGCAAGGGACACACTGAGGGCTTCTCCATTCCAAGAACTGGCTGGACATTTGAGAGACGTTATGTGCTTAATCCCTGCAACAAGCCTGCTGGAAGGATATTATCTACACTTTCTAGATAATAGATAGAAAATAAATCTGAGGCTAAGAGAATTATTGTAACTAGCTTGAGAGGGAGACCCAGTGCTGTCTGACTCCAAAGCCCTAGAACTTGCACGACTAGTGCTTGACTCAGAGTTGCTTAAGCAAGAATGAACGTAGAACTGATGCCAGAGGGAAAATGGCAGAATATATCCCTTCTCTAATGTAGTTAGAATTGTAAAGTTCAGCAGGTAGCCATGAAAACTTGCCATCTTACCACTAATCAATGGTGCTTTCTAGAATTGTATTTATTTTATTTACTTATTATTTATTTAGTTAGTTTATTGAAGTATAGTTGATTTGCAATATCGTGTTAGTTTCAGGTGTACAGCACAGCAATTCAGTTATACATATCCTAGAATTTTAGAATTTCAGCACTGGCAGGTCCAGTTTATCACTCTTTTCTTTAACCAGTTGAGAAATTGTCACCCAGAGAAGTGAGGCAGATTTGCCAAGAGGACACTGGATCTTAAAACTCAGAAGGGCCCATGGAATTTTGTTGAACAAAACCACAAAGCCTTGATTATCTTTATCAATGGTGCTTTCTTTTTATCTTGAACCCATTGCTTCATGGAGAATGTGAAAAAAAACAAAACAAAACAAAATAAAACAAACAAAAAACCTAAAAAAACCTAGCATACATTTTTACATAGTACCCAAAATAATATTTTATAAACTTGTTTGTGATGTGCAGATCATAATAAAGCATTTGATAAGTACTGGCTTCTCTCTTATAATCATTAGTTTAGTGATTTTTCAAACAATTATATTAGGGGCAATGTGGTAATACTGCAAATAAATAAATATGGTAATACCATAAAATAAATTCTCCCCCTATGTCAGCAAAAAGGAGTGGCAGCTGGTTTGTGCATTTCTGTGATTTCGTGGTACTGTTAGTTGGTTTATTTTGGTCGTTACGATTTCATGTACTGAATAAACTTCAGGTCCACTGAATGAAGATATTGAAATTATAGTCAGTGTGACTGGTTTTGCTTGGAACCACTGGTCCCTTCACTCCATTGCTGGCCTTGCCTCCACACACCCAGGTTCACCCCCTCTAACACGGTGTAGGTACACAGCTGCCCTCCTGCTTTTCAGTCGTGGAAAATGCTGGAAATGCCTCATTCCACAATGCTTGTTGACTCTTGATACTGTCAGGCTTCAAACTCTTTATCTAGTGATAAAACTAACATTACTGTAGTTTTGATCGGAATTCCCTTGCTTATTAATGAGACTGAACATGTTTTCATATATTTTTCTCTCATACAAAGTGCCCATCGAAATAATTTGCCCACTTCTCTACTAGATCACTTGTCATTTTTGTTATTTTTGTATTGGGAGTATACTCACATGTTTTAGGAAAAAAATATTTGTGATGTGTGCAAATACCTTATCTCAATATGTATCGTCTTTTCACATCTTAATTGTACCTTAATTTTAAGATGAATTGGCCAATCATTTCCTTAATGGAATGTGCTTTTAACATCTTTATGAAGTCTTCCTTTTTCTAGGTAATGGTTAGCTGCATTGTTTTCTTAAAGTTTAATAGTTTTTCTTTTAAGGTATATGTCATAAGTTTACCTTAAAATGACTTTAGTATATTATGTGAGATAGTGATATTAGTTCATTTTCCTCCGCATATAAAAGCGGTTGTTTTCTGCACCATTTTCCCTCCGTCTCCACCACCAGCCCCATCATAATCAGGTTTCTAAGTTTGTGTAAGTCTGTCTCTGAGTCTCTTCTTCTGTACCATAAGTCTATCTGTTTATCTCTGCATCAATGAAATGTGTCTTAATCATATTGTTTAAAATATGTCTTGATATGTGGTCAGGCACATCCCTCCACCTTGTTCTCTTCAACAATGCTCTCTTTAACTGTTGGCAATATGTAAATTTTAGAGCCAGCTAAATGCAGAAAATAACCTGTTGGAAATTTGTGTGCATTAGTGTTGAACAGAAAAATCAAGCCAAGGAGAATTAACATCTTTCTTATATTGTCTTCCTAGTCAAGTATCTCATTTTCTTTGTTCAGGTCTGCTAAATTTGTATGTCTGCTATTGTATTTATTCCTACAATTTTTGTTTCTATTTTAGATAGAACTTAACCTGTGGTATTATTTCATTTACATTTATTTTCATTTCAACGTAGTTGGATGTATTTCTACCATTCTATTTTGTGCTTTTAATATCTCCCCTTTCTTTTCCTTCTTTTCTTGTCTTCCTTCAGATTGATTAAATTTTTAAACTTCTCATTCCTTTTCTTTCTCCTCCAGTTCTTTCAGAACTTACATACAGTTGCCTCTCGGTATCCATGGAGGATTGGTGCCGGAATCCGTGGAGGGTACCACAGTCTGGGGATGCTCATGCACCATGGTTGGCCCTCTGTATCTGCAGGTTCTGCATCCAGGAAGTCAACCAACCACAGGTTGTGTGTTAAGTCTGTGATCCCCAGTTGTTTGAATCCATGGATGTGGAACCAGGAATAAAGAGGGCTGTTTATTAGGAAAAAATATCCACGTATAAGTGGACCCACACAGTTCAAACCCCTGTTGTTCAAGTGTCACTATTTGTTAGCGATTATCTTAGAAATTTTAAAAGGGATAATGAATAAAGTATGCAGTTCACCAATATATCTCTCTTCCTTGTAAATGTCGCAAAGATCTAAGATAAATATGTTTTTGTTTTTTCGGTTCAATTATTTTAGATTAATTCTACTTTTACCTAAGCACTAATGTTAAATGTTGTTGTTGTTTTGCCATATAGTTAATGGTTATTTAGATTTACCTGTCACAGTAACAAATATATTTGCTTGTTATTCCTTCTTGCAGGTCAAATTATCCGAGTTTATATTCCTTCTTTTTAAAGAACATCCTTTAGAATTTTCTTTAACGAGTATTTATAGATCAGTTTTTGTTTATCTGAGAAAAATTTCTATTTTCCTCTTGTTCTTTAAAGGGAGTTTCATTATATGTACAATTCTAGATTGGCAGTTCTCTCTTGCCAACACTCCAATGGTATCTTTTGGCTTCCATTGTTGCCAAGGCAGCTGTCAGTGTAATTGCCATTTATTTTTTAGGTTTTTGTATTTTTCTGCCTAATTTTTAGGCCTTTATCATTGGTGTTCTGAAACATCAACATTTTGAACCTAGGTATGAATTTTTTTTTTTTTTTTTAGATTCCCTGGGCTACCTGAATCTCAAGAGAGAGTCTTATAATCAATTCTAGAATATTGTCAGCAATTGCTAATAAAGACATTGCTCCATCTCTCTCTTATTAGACTCTAAATAAATCTGTGTAAAACCATCACAATCTACACTTCATGTCAATCCATTTCATATTTAACATCTCATTTTCTTTCTGTGTGGCAGTCTCGATAATTTCTTCAGATTTAATTTTCAGATAAATAATTCTGTCTTCAGCTGTATCTAATCTGCTGACTATTGTATTTCAATTTTCAGTACTATAAAAAATTTCAGAAATTTGATATGTTTCCTTCTTTTCCCAATATGCCTGGTCATATTTTATTGTCAACTAGTTTTTACTCATCGTACCCTATTTCCTTTTATATTTTATGATGTTCCTTTGAAATTTATTTGTAGGAATTCTTTGAGAACTGAATAAAAATTGGGTTTCCTGGAAAGGATTTGTCTTTCCTTCCAGGAAATTTTGAATATTACTAACCTGGGAACACTTGAATTTCTGGCTTTAGATTTTTCAAACCATAGAGACAGCTGGAATTTGAGTTGAAAATGCACGTGAAAGTCAGTAGAGATGATGAAATCTCAAAGGACAATTGGTTCCCTTTTATATGGCGCCAAAGCCAAGGTAGGCGACTTTCCCCTTTGTCTCTTTGTAGGTTTGTTTCTAAATTACCCTATCCTTTTGGCTTTTGACTTTAAGTAGGCATCTCTTTGTTTCCCCAGCTTGGGAGAGTACTTACTTATCTCTTGTCCTTGTGCTTCGTGAGTGGAAATCAAATCAGAAAGCCGATTTCAATAGTATTCCACTGATGCTTCTGGGAAAAAGAGCTTGAGTGCTTGCTTGCATCTGTGGATTCTTTTCTCAACTTCATTGTCTGCGTCTGAGCAATGCAAAAAATATATACTTAAAAATGTTTTATACTAAATTTTGTGTGTGTGAAAAGATATCTCAGGTCATCCTGTCATACTGTGTACTTTGGAACAATTTTCTTGGACCTCGAAAATAGAAAATTAAATTAATCGTACTCCCAACTTTATGACACATTGTAATCATTTGTCCACCTCATTGCCATTGTTCTTATCCTACAGACAATAATTCTGATGTGTTTAGTATATACTTTGGGAGTGTTCTTTCAAAATGTGTATTGGTATCTTGTATGCATGTATTTTTAATTGATCCCCATGGTATCAAAATATAATCTCATGCTGTTTATTACTCTTTTTTTTTCACTAAGCACTATTTTTTTTAAAGGTTTCTCTATGTCTTATTGTATACGTCTAATTTGTTTCTTCTAACTATTAAATAATTCTCCATGGAAGACGTCTACCATACTTTTCCTACCCACTATTCTAGGACAGATTCCCTGTGGCTCCCAACTCCCCACAACACAGGGATGCTGCAAGAAGCATCCTCATATGTGAGCCCTTGAGGACTGCTGCGTTGTCACTGAGGAACCGTTGTATGTCCTTTGACTAATAGTACTAGATTGCTCTCTGTAGCAATTAAAATCAATCTATATTTCTACCAGTATTATAGGAAGGGATTTATACCTCACACTTCTACTAATGCTTGACTCTATCTTGCTTTCAAATTTTGTTATCTATGAACTTTGTCTGTGGTTTTTGTCATTAAAAAGAAATAATTTTAATATGATCTAATAACAGGTTGTTGGTTTTCATTTTACTTAAGTTCTATGCTTCTGTCACTCTTCAGGATCACTAAGGTATGGTCTTACATTTTTCATAATTAACTTTAAAGTTTTGTCTTTCACACTGGAATCTTTGTTTCATGTAGAACTCTGCTAGATTTGTTATTGTACACTTGAAAGGTGACCAGTGCATTGAGGAACTGAATTTTAATTTTATTTGATTTTAATTAATTTAAATGTAAAATCTGAAACAGTGTTATTTTCCATCACACATAACTAATTGTTCTGATAGGCATGCATTTAACTATTACATTATATAAGATATTATTGTTTTATTGTGGTGTGTTTGTCAGACACATGCATCATTTCTATTATTACACATAAACATATTACCAATCTAACTGGTGTCACCCAATTGGTTTAGTTAAAATGATTTTATTCTATACACTGATGTAACATCATAGTGTATTTATTGAACATATTATGAAAACAGGAAGAGTTAGAGTGAAACTTGTGTAAATTGTAATTATTAAATACATTTTAAAATTATTATTTAGTCAATGTATTTAATATCTTTCTAGTCTAAAAATAAGTATTACCAAATTTTTGGGATTAAAATGAAACCATACTACTGATGCAGAAACAAGTGGAGATGTAGATGTATATAACAAAAATCAATATAACATGGAGAGATGTACATAACAAAGTTTATGATAAATGGCATTTACAAATTGCTCTAACACAGCAAAAAAAGAGTAAAATTTAAACATAAGAAAGAGGATAATATTGAGAGACATTTACAGCAAATACAAAATTGCCAACAAAAAATAATTGATAAAACTTAATCACTTGAAATCAGAATTAAATGACCAACAGAAAAATTTTATATGATTCTTAATAGAAACTGGGCTTATAACTTTTGCCATCTATAGAATGCTTAAATTCTTACACAGAAAAAAAAGAATTTTTAGATAGGAAGGTTGTAAAAGAAATTATTAAGTTATAGAAATTTTGTTAGAAAGTTACAAAGGAAAGACTAAAAAAGATATTTTACTATAAGTGAAAACCTGCCATTAAGCCATCAAATAATTGCCCACAAAATACAATACTTTTCTAAGAATATCAAAGACCAATTGATTCAACATTTGCAAAGCTGTAAACACATTTTTTAGCTTTAGATGTGTCATCTGTTATGAAATGCCACTCAACTAATACTTTTGGTATGCTTTATCCCAAAGAACTTCCAAATATATTTAGAAATACTGTCAATTCACAATCTAAAAAAATTGAATTTGTGGCATAGATATTGTTGAATCTTTTACATTTTTTCAAAGAATAATTTCTGATAGATGTGGAGAAATTAGCTCCAATTACAACAGACAGCGTTCCAGCTATATTAAAAATCTGGATTCCTTACAATTTTAAAACAAGAGACTGGTGTTTCTCTTATGGCTTCATTCTACAGTTTGATAGATATTGAAAATATCTTTTGCTCAGTTTTCTGAAGCTTTTAATGAAAGGATCATGAATATATTTGTTAATATCTTTCAGTATATAAGTGCAAAGGATATGGATCATCAATGGTTTATTAAAGTGTTGAAAGAAAATGAATTTAAGGATCTTGTGTTATTTGTCAGTGCTAGTTGTTTGAGTGGTGGGAGTGGCTTACAAAAATTTTCTTTACTATTAACCTCAATGTAAGATTTCTTGAAATAAAAGTAATGCTTACCCTAAATTCAATAACTAAAGAAAGAACTTGCCTTATGGAGAAAATGTGTGTGTTTATTCGATCAGCACTGTTCAGGCATAAGTTGGCCATGTGTTCAGTGTTAATGAATCAACAATGTATATATTAAGTAAGGTGTCTTTAAAGAGAAGGGCACAAAAAATCAGGTATGTATTGATCAGTTGATAAAATTGTTGTAACCAGAGGTTCATAGGGACTTAAAACTGTATTTCCTCTAGAAAGGATGGTTCTGCATTTGCCACCTCAGTCCTCATGCTGAATTTGTAGAAAACAACTGCTGTGAACAATGATAACTGACAATAGAGGTCATCGATTTTTGCTAGTGTTTGGAAATGCTATTGAATTTTGTAGATCAAGCTTGTGTACAGCAAAGTTGCTGAAAACTCTTATTAGTTTTAACAGTTTACCTGATGCTTTTTCTTCATTGGTAATCATGTCACATGCAAATAAGCATAGTTTCATGTTTTCCTTCCCAATTCTACACCAACACTAGGTCAAATGGTAATGGTGATTATTACCTTTGGTTGCTGGTTTAAATAGAATGCATCGACATTTTTTTCATCAAGTAAATATTTATTATAAATTGTTGGCATATATGATGAAGTTCTGTCATGTATCTCAAGGTAACTATTTCTCCATTTATTTATAAATTCATATTCTATACCAGAATAGCACAGAATTCTCAATGTGTGCCATCTCAGTTCAAAAGAACCATGAAAAAAAATGATTTATGCCATGAGTTTTGTCTTATAAATGTTTTTCAAAGGGAATTACTAATGAATAAAGGTTACTATTTCTCCATTTATTTAAATAGTCATAATGTATTTATCCTTAACATATTAACATGGCAGATTACATTATAGATTTTCTTATATTGAACTATACTTATGTTCCTAGCATTTTATGACAATATTTTAAACATACTATTGGATTTAGTTACCCATATTTTATTTAAGATTTTTGCATCTAGATTCATAAGTGAAATGGACCTATAAATTTTTCTTTGCTTGTTTGCATGGACCTTATTTCGTTTAGGAACCAAGAATACACTAACCTCACAAAATGAATGGGGCCATTTGTTTTTTAAAGTCTGGAACAACTATTTCTTCAGGTTTGGTAGCTGTGACCCAAAATCAAATTTGTAAGCTACCCATATGAAATGATATTCAGAGACAGTGTAGGACAAAGTCATCTTAGTGTTTTACTAATATCAGTGCTGTTGGTATTTATTTAGCTTGTTTCTAAACATTCTAAAATATTCCTCTTAGATTATAACAACTTGCCTTCTTGCAAAACACTTATAAAATATTCTTACTGGCTTTAAAAAATAAAATTGTTTAAAATATTTTTCATAGATGCATTTTATGGTTAATATACTTTAAACTGTTGACACTTTTCATGGATTTTTCTCTTTAGAACTTACTTTTAATTGAGAAAAATTTCTCCAGAGGTGCTGAGATTTCTGGTAGTTCAGAGTAAAAGCTGCTAAATGGGGAATATTCTAATATGTTTGTGTTAAAATGTGTGTAAGTCTAAATATTTTCATAGGCATCATCTTTTTGCCTTTAGTCATTAGTACCTCCCTTTGACAAACATTTATAAGACAAAGCTCATGACATAAATCATCTTTTTTTCATGATTCTTTTGAGCAGAGATGGCACACATTGAGACTTCTGTGCTATTCTGGTATAGAATATGAATTTATCCAAAATAAAGAAATAAAAGCTCTATTGAAATAGTGTTTCTACACATCTAGATAATCCAAAACGCAATTGTAGATATTCACCATTAAATCTAGTATATCGCTTGAGTTCTCATTTAATTTGTTCAGTCCCTTTTTTGCAACTTTGAGCTGGATACAGTAACTGGATAGGTCCTTAGGTGGTTTCAGTTTAATTTCCAAGAATTCCTTTTGTTAAAACAGAAATGCTGAAGATTTTTAGCCCTCCACTTGTTGAATACTTTTATTAGAGATCTACAGCTGATTTCAAACAAAATATACCCCAAATTTACAGAACTTGATTACAAACTGGTTTTTAACATGAAATATATATATAACATGGCAGCAGCCAATATCATACTTAAGAGGGATCCATTAGAAATGACCTAATTAACAAAGTAAGATAAATGTACCCATTATTTAACGTTATACTAGAATTTGTAGCCAATAAAGCAAGGAATAAAACAGAAATAATGGATTCAAATATTGGAGAGTAGACAAAATTTTCATTATTTGCAGATGATATAATGTATATCTAGAAAATATGAGAATATTAAGTGCAAAAACTATTACAACCAATGAGAAAGTTTGGTAAATGGGGCAGACACAAAGGAATTTCCTTAATTAATACTAGCAATAAATAACTGGAAAAATATCTGTAGAAGATCCCATTGACAGGGACAACATCAGCCAAAATTGTAAACTATGTTATAATAAATACACAGAACAGAACAAGAAGATCCTAGAACTTTCTTACTGGACGTAAGAGAAATGCTTATGTAAGTGGTCATATCTGATTAGGGCAGCACAGGTGGCAGAGGCAGTATAACGGAGAAAAGAAATGGGGTGTGTCTTCCCCACCATCTGGTTTCTCTCTGAGGAGAGGTTTATTGTCTCTTCCTTGACCGTCCAGCCCCTCCTACACAGAAAATTACAGTCTGACCTCTGGAAGTTTTGACCTCAAGGCTGATCTCCAATTACCAAGATGCTTTGTCAACCACTCACCTTCAGAGTTCATGCAAGAGGAACTAAGCAGCCCAGTTTAGGACTCATGCCCTGAGTCACATTCTCTATCACTCAGGTGATATTACCTGAGTGTAGTGCTCTTGCCCTTCTGTTTAGTAAAGTCAGCATTTACTTCCCATGTAGAGAAGATGTGTCATTAATTTGTAGGTTCAAAAACCGATGACCACCCTCCCAAACCCATAACTGCACATTTTTTTCCCCTTGAGTTCATCTCTCTTTAAGAGGCACAATGAAGGTAAAGACCTATAGGAAAATAGCTTACGTCTGATGTCACAAGGGGCAAAAAAGAATCTGTTGTTTATGTTTCACCCTTGAGCAGATTCTTTCTCTCTTTGTTTTTTTCTTTGCTGTGTTTTAAATCTACCAAAGTATTCAATGATTAATTATTCTAACTGATATTTATATTAACCTACTATGTGCCAAGGACTGTGCTAAGCACTGGGTGTAAAATAATGAATGTACATATAATGTGTGTACGTGTATATGTAGAGATACACATATGCATATATATGTTGACATGTATGAATGCACACACACATATGTCTTATTTATGAAAATACATGCACAAAGGAAAAGGACTGCAAGGGAATACAAAATATGGCAATGTCTGAGAAGTGATATTACAGGTGATTTTTAAGATTTTTTTTTTCAAATGCTTAAAAAGAGCATGGGTTATAATTTTTCATCTAGGAAAAATATCCTGAGGAGCTTTTTAAAAATAAAGACTTGAGGGACTTCCCTGGTGGCACAGTGGTTAAGAATCCGCCTGCCAATGCAGGGGACACGGGTTCGAGCGCTGGTCCGGGAAGATCCCACATGCTGAGGAGCAACTAAGCCCGTGTGCCACAACTACTGAGCCTGCGCTATACAGCTCATGAGCCACAACTACTGAGCCTGCGTGCCACAACTGCTGAAGCCCAGGAGCCTAGAGCCTGTGCTCCGCAACAAGAGAAGCCACTGCAATGAGAAGCCTGTGCACTGCAACGAAGTGTAGCACCCACTCTCCGCAACTAGAGAAAGCCTGTGTGCAGCAACGAAGACACAATGCAGCCAAAAATAAATAAATAAATAAATAAATAAATTTAAAAATAAAGAGATTTGAATTATTGAATCATGTTGCCTGTTGCTATGCCCTAGGCATGTGCTCCACACTGATGGGGTAGAGATTTCTGCTTAAGAACCACTGCCAGGTTGGTGGTGGGTCACTATAATTGCAGGCTTAGCTCTTTTCTGAGATGGCTATCTTCAAGGTAAATTTGGTTCCTGAATGTTTCCGTTCTTATTTGTAATCGCTATCTTATTTCTTTAACAGAGGAGTGCTGTGTTTGGGATTGATGAGCAGCCTGACCTCTAAAATATCCAGTCATCCACTTGCAATGAAGTTTCCCTAAAAGGATGCATTAAATAGAGTTTGGAGGCAAGGAAGCATATTGGAAAATGATCAGAACAATCCTGGCATATCTTAAGTATCTTATGGTCGCAGTAGATTATTTATACATACACAAATAATTCATTGAATAGAGACTTGCCCAAATAAACCCAATAATTTTTCTTTTAGTTGCCTCTGATATCTCTCCAAAGCAAGGTGATTTGTTTCCTTCCATCCTGGGTCCTTTATTGCTGGGGTCCAAGTAAAGACCTCTCAGCTTTCAGTACAAATTACCTTTGCAACCAGGTGACTTCAGGATAACTAGATTTTTTCCCACAGTCACTTTATCAGTCCTCTTTTACGTTGAAAAGTTTTTCAACTTTTCTGAGGTGACTTCTGACTCTTAAGCTTCTGACTCTTAAGCTTTAAAAACAAACAAACATACAAACAAACAAAAACTACTCAGACTACTCTCACAGTGGACCCTGGATAGAACTGACATTCTTCCCAAATAGTCTTCTTAAATAAGTCACTCTTTTTCATCATCCTTACTTATCCTCAGGCTTCTCCCATTTACCAACTCCTGGGATGCCTGGTCGGTATTTCAGAAGTCTAATTTATATTTGAAATTTTCACCAACTGGAAAGCATAGAATTTTTGCTATTTAATCTATAACACAGACTGGGATGAGATAAGGAGCAACACCAAATAAACAAGAGAAGAAAACGTGAAAACACTAAGATGTGTGTTTTCTCATATGTTCACATTCCTCATGTTGGGATACATTTTGTGATCTATATGTGATTAATGTGTATATTTTGATCATACAATGCATTCTAAATCAGAAACATTAACATGTAGGAAATTAATATTTCCTCACCTTGAATGCTTACAGATGTGATTAAATCTATGGTAGGTTTAATCAATGGCATCCTGGAATGAAGAAAATAGAAAGTAGAGTACATTTCCCTCACGGTAAGCCCTGTCTTGACTATGAATATGAATGATTGAACATTTAACAGAGTAATTTGAGAACTTGAGTAATGCAGAATGGCCATTCTGTTCCTGTCCGTTTGCAAAATTCAGCCACAAGGCAAAGCCATGTCTGGAGCCAATGGGAGATCTATATTTACATTTTAGGACGAGACTTGCTTCCTTTAAACCCTAAAATACTGCTGAAGATCTAGAGAAAAGAGGAACACTTAACTGGAAAGGGTTTGTATTGCTTTTCTCATTTTAACAAGAAGAGCAATTTTAGTGGAAATTTAAAATGAACTATATTTAACAAGATAAGGACGAAATTCTCTTTAACTACAAATGCAGATTAAAGTACAATATTGGGTCCTCGCTGGAGATGAGGTTGGATGAGGAGGAGGTAACACCTTAAAGGCGGCATTTGCGTGTGGCATTTTGTTATTTTCTTCTTTGATGTGAATAAATTGAAGAAGTTTCCAACAATTAGCCCTCACTAAAGAGAACGGTGAAATGCGTGCTGTCCTGTCTCTCATTCACTGAAGCAGGCAAGTGATGGAGAGCAGAGCTCCAGGCCCTCCAGGGAAGTTCGAGGTGTTTGGAAAGTGATCCCAGGACACCAGCGACATTCAAACAGCCTCACTCATTGTGGGGCAGGGGGGCAGGGACACAACGGGCTGTGCACCAAGATGTTTACTCTTCTGTATGTGAATTGTAATGAGATTATTTCAGACAAGCAGCAAGACAAGAAAGATATCTTGATTTTGATGCTAACTGTAATTACTCCACACTTACCCTCACTGCTCAGTTTACATACTCAAACATGTGAATTTGGGAATTCCCTGGTGGTCCTGTGATTAGGTTCACTGCCGAGGGTGAGGGTTCAATCCCTGGTCGGGGACCTAAGATCCTGCAAGCTGAGTGGCCAAATAAATAAATACTTGAACTTTTCCTCCTCTCTCCCAATTTTTAAACCTAGTCAGTCAGGAAGTGTTACAATCTATAGTAGAACGAACAAAATGGGGAAGGTGACTTTTAGTTGAAAATAGAAAATTTAATTCTAAGAACTCTCAGCTTGAAACCCAAATCCTGGTTCCCTCCACTAGATAACGACGCAAAGGGTTCCTCTGTATTAATAGTAGCTCAGATGGGTTAGCTGTCTTGAAAGAATGGCCCCCAGATTGGAAACCTTAGTTCCAAACAGAAAATGTTTGGTACTTACCACTCACTTAAGAGAGGAAAGAGAATCCCTGCTTCACCCACCCGGTTACCAAGTAACCAGACCTCCCTCTTCCAAGGACATCGGGATGGAGAAGGGCAAGGGATCACTTTGCTTTAGAGCTGAAGAGCCATTTCTGGGAGTTTTTGCTTGCAAATACAGAAGTGGGTACGGTGTAGTGAAAGGAGCCCTGAATTTGAAATTAAAGCCTCTGCTGTGAGTCTTGTCTCTATCATGTATGGACTGTCTTTAGACCAATCACTCACTTTCTGGAGGTGTGGTGAGGGGACCGATATTAACCATACAGCTCAAAAGATTATCAAAAGAATCAAAATAAGACAGTGGTTAAAAAAAATGTGCCCTGAGCATTATGACATTATTGTTATTAGGAAATTTAAGTGATTTATTTAGCATATTCAAATTTTTAAAGTATGAATATTCTAGTTGTGTAAAATCAGGATGTTTTCTGGTACTTTCCCACGTCCAGCTGTCTGGCACATCTTCCATTATAGGTGAACCAGAGCTAACCTGTACTGTGAACCAACCCTAGTGAAATTATATGTTATCTAATCTCATCATTGTTAACACATAGGCAAATCAGGTATTAGATTGAATTGTATTAAATTGTCAATTTCGGAGGTAAAAAAGGTCCAGTATTGACTTTTTTGTATGTTTCAACCTAATACTACCATTCTCATCATGTAGATGAAGAGATGGAGCTGACAGAGAGAAAAAGATGAGCCCAAAGTGAAACAGGCAGAACAGGAATTTGATCCCGGGTCTGTCTGCATTATTATTGAGTCAGCTTACTTGAAGTTTGCACCGTTGCCTGGGATGTAATTTTCTTGGCCTTGAACTGATTCAGCACAGCCTGTGGCTCTCATTTCCCCATTCATCTTGGGCTTCATTTTCCTTTTGTCAGGAATTCCCCACACTTTCCACCACCAGCCCTGCCCACTTCTCCCTCACATCTCTTCCTCTGAACAGAGCCTAGAGTGATCTTTGCTGTAGTCACTTTTCCAGAAGTCTCACTGCGTTCTGATGACCGAGCATCAGCTCATATTTTGGGCCTGGATTGTGTTTTCTTTCCACCTTGCGCATATTCTTTGAAAATTCCAACCCGAGCTGGATCCCTGAGTGTTTCTGAGCATCGCTCGAGTCTCCTTGAGCACACATCCTTTTGAGAGTCTTGGACCATGGAATGCAGCTTCTTTCTAATTCTTTTTTTTTCATGCTGATGACACTGTGCCTAGAAATCTGTTTTAGGGAGAAATTCTGTGTTTGTAAGTTCATTGCATCAGAGGCTCAAACCATTATTTTTATCATGGTTTTCAACTCTTTTCTTAAAGCCATTTATTGACTAACATACACCAACACATGCATGGATTTTTGTAACAACATATATTTTCGAGTGATCTTTACCTGCCATTTACTGTGCTAAGTGTTTTACATGTGCTGTGTATTTTAATTCTCATACTAATACTCTGGGTTAGGTATTGTCATTAACCCATCGAACAGATAAAGAAAAGGGAGCCCAGTTTCAGGCAGAGGTTTAGGGCCTAAGGAAGACCCTGCCCTTGTGTCTTTTTTCTTCTATAAAATGACAATGATACTACTTCCTTGAGTTCCAAAATATTTGTCATGTGCAAACATCTTGTGAAGTTGAAAGCATGACACAATGTTGGTTATAACACTTTTAAAAAATAGTAGCATATAAAAAATATTTTGCAACCATCACTACCCTTTAGTTCAGAAATTTTTGGTCACCCCAAATGGAAACCTGTACCCATTAAGAAATCACTCCTATTCCCTGCTGTGTGGAGAGGCCACATTTTATTTATCTACTCAACAGTTGGTGGACATTTGGGTTATTTCCACTGTTTGGCTATCATAAATAGTACTGCTATGAATATTCACGTGTAGGCTTTGTTTTCCCACATGTTTTGAATTTTTGGGGGTATATACTTAGGAGTGGAATTACTGGGTCATATGATAATTCTATGTTTAAGTTATTGAGGAGCAGTCAAACTGTTTTCCACAGCAATTATACCATTTTACATTCCCACCAGCAGTGTATGAGTTTCCAATTTTTCCGTATCCTCACTGACACTTGTTATTTTCCACTTTTTCAATTACGGCCATCCCAGTGAGTGTGAAGTACTACCTCCTTGCGGCTTAGAATTCAGTTTCCATGATGACTAATGATATTGAGCATCTTTTCATGTGCTTGTTGGCCCTTTGTATATCATCTTTGGAGAAATGTCTATTCAAATCCTTTGTGCATTTTTAAATTGGGGTGTTTGCCTTTTTGTTGTTACGTTGTAAGAGTTCTTTATGTAATTTAGGTAACAGACCCTCATCAGATATAAGATGTAAATATTTTCTCCCATTCTGTGAGTGTTTTTTCCCTCTTTTTTTTCCTTCCATAATTCCCATTTAATTCTCTAAACTCACACATTTCCAAGAAAATAAATATTTCTCACCATGAAGTAGTTCCAATGACGTAGCATGTTCCAAATTCTTAGAAAAATAGCTTAACGCTGCAGCAAGAGTAAACAGCCATTACAAAGTGAAATAATTTATTTCTTTAACTTACCTAGCATAAAAGTTGAAATCCCTGGTTAGACTTAATCAGAATATCTAAATATCTTTAGATATTTAAAAAGTAGAGAAGTTGGAAATGATAAGCAAACACTTCCGTCTTTTGATAGTATCCTTTGATTCACGAAAGTTTTTAACTTTTAGATGAAATCCAATGTGTCTGTTTGTTGCTTGTGCTTTTGGTGTCATATCTAAGAAATCGGCCAAATCCTTGGCCATGAATATTTACTCCTATGTTTTCTTCAAATAGCTGTAATATTTTAGTCCTTATATTTAGATCATTGATAAATTTTGAGTTAATATTTGTATATTTTGTGAGGTAAGGCTACAATTTCATTCTTTTGCATATTGGATATCCAATTGTACCAATACCACTTGTGAAAGACAGTTCTTTATTGATTGAATGGTTTTGGCACCCTAATCAAAACTCAGTTAACCATAGATATATAGCTTGATTTCTGGACTCCCAATTCTATCCATTGATCTACATGTCTACCCTTATGCCAATACCACTGAAGTGGTAGATTTGCAGTAAGCTTTGAAAGTTAGAAGTATGAATGCTCCAAATGTTAGCAAGATTGTTTTGGCATTCAAGGTCTCTTGCAATTGTATATGGAATTTAGGAATGACTTTTCCATTTCTGTAAAAAAGACTGTTGGGATTTTGATAGGGATTACACTTAATCTGTAGATCGCTTTGGGAAGTGTTACCATGTCAATAATATTAAACTCTCCAATCCATTAACATGGTATGTCTTTCCTTTTATGTATGTCTCCTTAATTTCTTTCAGCAGTGTTTTATAGTTTTCCGTGTACAAGTGTTGCCTCTCCTTGGTTAAATTTACTCTTAAGTATGTTATTCTTTTGGATGCTGTCGTAAATGAAATTGTTCTTCTAATTTCATTTTTGCATTGTTCGTTGATAGCTTATGACTGATTTTTACATATTGATATTGTTTCCTGCAAACTTGTTGGACTCATTTCTTAACTCAAATACTTTTTTGTGGCTTCTTTAGGATATGCTATATACAAAATCATAACACCTGCAAATAAAGATAGTCTTACTTCTTCCTTTAGAATATGAATGTGTTTTATTTCTTTTTCTTACATGATTGCTGTAGCTAGAACCTCCAGTACGATGAGGAATAAAAGCAGTAAAAGTGGAAACCCTTGTCCTGTTCCTGATATCAGGGAAAAAGCATTCAGTCTTTTCCTACTAATATGTTAGTTGTGGGTTTCTCATAGATACCTTTTATCAGGTTCAAGGCATTCCCATTTGTTATGGACTGAATTGTGTCCATCCTAAATTCATATGTTGAAGCCATAACAACCCTCAAGGAGACTACATTCAGAGATAGGGCCTTTAAGGAGATAACTAGGTTTAAATGAAGCCATAAGTGTGGGGTCCTAATTTTATAGGACTCATGTTCTTATAAGAAGAGGAGAGACACCATTATTCTCTCTCTCTCTCTCTCTCCATGCGCACACAGAGGAAATGTCATGTGAGGATGCAGCAAGAAAGCCACTATCTGCAAGCTAGAAAGAAAGGTCTCACCAGAAACCAACTCTGATGATAACTTTATCTTGGACTTCTCGTCTCAAGAACTGTGAAAAATACATTTCTATTGTTTGTCACCGAGTTCATGATATTTTGTTATGGCAGCCCTAGCAGATGATTGCACCATTTATTCTTAGTTTTTTTGAGTGCTTTTTAGGATCAGGAATGGGATTTTTCTATCAATGATTTTTCTGCATCAATTTAGCTGATCATACAGTTTTTTTCCTTTTTTTAATCGATATGTTGTGTTACATTAATTGATTTTCAGATATTAAACCAACCTTGAATTCTGGGGTAAATCTTACTTCGTGTTTATACACGTTTTATAATTCATTTAATATGTTGCTAGATTTTATTTGCTAGTATTTTGTTGACAGTTTTTGCATCTATATTTATTAAAAAAATTTTTTTTTGATGTGGACCATTTTTAAAGTCTTTATTGAATTTGTTACAATATTGCTTCTGTTTTATGTTTTTTGGCTTTTTGGCCACGAGACATGTGGGATCTTAGCTCCCCCACCAGGGATCGAACCGGCACTCCCTGCATTGGAAGGTGAAGTCTTAACCACTGGACCACAAGGGAAGTCCCAGCATCTATATTTATAGAAGATATTGGTCTGTTTTCTTTTTCTCGTGACAATAGGGATTTTAGAATTTATGGAAGGTAAGGAGCAGGGGCAGATTACAAGTGTTCCTAAGATCTAACCAACCAGGGAAATTTCTTCAAACGACAAGACAGTGCAGAATGTGCAAGAAAGGGTATATTGCATTTTATCTCTATCTTTGACACTTACATTAAGGCTTTCTTAATCCATTTTATCCCATTTACATAGTTAATTTTTGAATTGCCTAGAGAGAGTGGAACTAGGCTTTGTATCTGTGCAGGACCTGGTATCAAGCATATAATGTGCCTTTGAATGGACTTTTTCCAACTCCTTTGTTTCTTTATATTTGAGGGATTATCTATTAAAATCCTATTAAAAACAACATGAGCCTGTCTCATTGTGTTTGGCTGAAGTCAGATTCCAGTAATGTTAGGATTCGTTCTAATCACTACATTAACTGGAATTAGTGACTGGGAAGCAACATTCTAGTATCGCAAACATTTTCGAGGTTGTAACCACATGGCATTAGTCACTTAATTTCTCCCTAACAAATTGTGTCTGTATATACACATACACATGTGTATTATATATACTTGTGTATATGTATCTCTGTGTATATATGATTAAATGTAATTCTACTTTTGAACATTTAGTGAGAATTATGAGATGGTTCACAGAGATGATCTGGTTGGCTTAGGTCTGTAGTTGAAATTGTTGCACTGGGTTAAAAAGTGAAATAGTGCATGGAAATCAATTTCTCATCTTAGGTTGTTTTGCATTTTCATAATAGTTCTGACATAGATTTGAGGTCTGAAATCTTAACCTTGGCTGTTTAATTTTCTTCTTATAAGCTACAAATGAATGTTCATTGCTGGTACTTCAGCACAGAACTAGAAGTGTTCCTCCACTACTCCTCCCACTGAGGGAAGGGCCCCAAGCTCCCAGGGAGAGCCTCACCACTCCAGGCAGCCACACCCCTCCCTGCTTTCCATCCGGGGCCTCCCCACAAACTAGTCTCCTTTCCATTTCCTGCTGAGCTTGGTGATTGCCTAGTCCCTGCCAGTGTTACCCCACTTCCTCTATTTGGAGGTACTCTTCTACCCCTTTCCTAATTCATCTTCATGACGTGTGTTAAACTTTTCTATGTGAAATTGTCACTAATTCACTTCCTTCACTCTGGTGGCTACTTTGAGCACCTCTATCTTGAAATCAGGTGAATTTTATAGAAGGAACTCCATCTTAGCCATGTAGGGAGGTACAGAGGTGGGTCTAGGTAGTGCTTAGTCTGCCAGCCAGGGCAAGCAAACAAGAGTGAGAGGAACCCACGGGGCTGAGGGTACTGTCTGGGGTAAGGGAAGCTGGACAAGAGTATCCAAGGGACACATCTCAGTCAGGGGTCAAGAAACCCTGTCAGCTCTAAGAATGGGATTGGGATAGGTAGGAGGTGATAGGACCCCAGTGGAAAATGGAGTGTAGACTTTCAGCATTTCAGGTACATGATGCCAGCTGGGGGGGAAAGCATTTGGAAAATTGGTTTCCAAAGACTATGTCCTAGCCACCTTGTGAGGTGTTCAGAGACCAGGCTTCAAACTCCAAAGGCATGAGCTCTGCCATGAACAAGGGGCTCAGAGGGCTGGATGGGACTGCAAAAGGGATCAAAGTCATTGTTCACAGCCTGGGGTGCGCACAGGGCAGGGACCAGCAACTGCGGACCTGAGCAGAAGCTCCCCATTCAGCCCAGTGAGGACAGTGATGGTATTAAATTCTACCTGTTTGAGTGAGGAGAAGGAGATGGCTGCAGAGCTTTAAGTACTGAGCATCTTCATCAAAACTGACTCAGGACCTAAGGATGGGATAGAGAGGGGACATTTGGGTACAGGTGACTATTCAAATAAGTGTTTTTAAAGTTGTGGGACAGATATGGGGCAGTGAGGTTACAGCATCATGTCAGCAAAGGAGGCCTACTGACCAGGTCCAGGGTAAAGGCCTCAGATTTTTCAGGTTGGAGGGGATCAATTTTGTCAGCGCATCTTGAAGTGACCACAATCTCAGAAAAGAATTCATGATATTCGTGAATTCATGGCAGATCACAAGATGCCAAATTATAGTTATTTTGTTAACTTCCAACATGAAGTACAGTTGATCCTTGAACAACATGGGTTTGAACGGCATGGGTCCACTTACACATGAATGTTTCCTGATAAATACTACAGTGCCACGTGATCTGTGGTTGGCTGAATCCACAGGTGCAGAACTATGGGTACAGAGGGTCAACTGTAAAGTTATATGGGGATTTTTGACTACATGGAAAATGTAGTCGAACCCCCTAACCCCCGTGTTGTTCAAGGGTCAACTGTATTCCTTTCTAATCATGCTCATATGTACTGCCCATGGCACCACTTCCAAATCAATAACCATCAGGATATGATTAAGGGCACAGGATAATGGATGACATTTGAAGACCCTGGGAAAACCCCCAGGACAATTCCTGGTACTACTTCGGTCTCTTAAATGCTAATATCTGCCCAGTCCTTTTTCTTTGGGCACTGTTGGTAAGCACTCACTCACATCGTCCCCCTTTTCTAAACCATCTGCCTTGTACTGGTACCCTTTTCTCAGGCATGGTACTACCATTGGTTGGACCACTGCCTCTTCATTTGATTTCTGCATGGTCTTGCTCTCTCCTTGATTTAAGAGATACCCCATCTCCTAAAGACTACTGCAGTGTGGTCATCTACATTAGGTGAGAATTCTGATAATGTAAACTTGGAAGCGCCGCTTAAGCCTGAAGACATGCTACTTTAACTCCTCTGTATTGACCAAGCTGGCCAAAATAAGTTAACGTCATGACATAACCTGTATCCTTACAAGACGTTTTATCCTCAATAATTTGGATGAATGGTTGGATAGAGAGATGGACAAAGAGCTTGTAAACTCAAAATCAATGACAGAGGCAACATCTACTGATTTTTCTGTCTTTCATGAACTCTCACTTTATCATCACTTTCTGTCTGCATTTTATTATCACATTAGAACATTAATTTCTCAGGGTGACTTTGCTTATTCTGCCTCATAGGACTCCTTCTCCAGAGATTCCACAGCCCCTTCCTGACCTGGGAACACGCCACCACCTGGCTTGGATGCTGAGACTTGACCCTAGAGGACTAGAGGGCAAACCACAGGAAGGCAGATTCGTCATCTGAGAATCTTGATAGAATGCAGACTCTGATTCTAAGGTTTGAGGCAGGGCTCAAGGGTCTGCATTTCTAACAAGCATTCCAGTGATCCAGGTGCTGCTGGTCTGTGGACCTTGAGTGATGAGCCCTTAGTGGTAAAACCGTGGACCTTGAAGCCTCCCTCTCCTGAGTGGTTATCTCGGTTTCCTCCATTGTCAGCTTCATGACCTTGGGAAAATTCCTTCACCTTTCTGAGCCTAGTTTTATGTCTATAGAGTGGGAATTCTCCTTGCTTCCCAGGCTCTTGTGAGGATGGAGGGCATGAGTGCTCAGTGACTTGGATAGTATCTGTCACCTTCAATCCTCCTCTTCCAACCTAACCCTTTTCTTTCAGGCCCATCTAAGTCCAGCCAATCTCTGGCCTCTCTACCTGGATGATCCCACAAGCAGGACATGGGACAGCTGTTTTGAGGGCTTTTTCAAAAGCATTCAGTCTTCGCAGGCTCCAACTGTCCCCTTGGTTTGGTCACAGCTCCCTTTCTCAGCTGGTGCTCACCCTTCCTCTGGCCCCTGGATCACAGCTCCTGACACCTGGGCTCTTCCTGGGCCTGGGCGTTCTGAGCACACCTGGCTTAGACTCTCACCACCTATGGACACTGTGAAGAGATACCTCACCTTTGTGACATCATCCAGGGAGGGCAGGCAATACCTTCCTTTCACCCTAGCAAGGCTGCTGTTTGGATATAGTGAGAAAGTCTTGTTTCTAAACTGAATGAGGTTCCTGTTTATTTCAGGAGCACGTTCCCTCCTCCTGGTGGTCTGTCCCTCTGAGAAGTTGGTTGCTGGCCCGCATTTTCCCAAAGGCTGGGTGACCCGATGGCTCCCTCAGAATGGCTCCTTTCTAGCCTTTAAAGACGACTCCAATTTCATCGCCATGAGAGCTGTGCAATCTCAGATTGTTGATTAGAGCTTTGGTCACTGGTTTCCTGCCTGCAAAGAAGAGAAGAGAGTCTGGCATTTCTGCTCAAAAGAAGGGCAGGACACTCTTGTATAGAGAACAAGGGGAAATCATTAAGGTGTCCACGATTACCAAAGTATATGTAAGAAATGTGTTGTCTAAAGTGGAAATTGCTACCCTTGGGCAACAGGAAAAGGCTGGTCATTACATTATAAGTAGGAAATGGGAGATAATGAAATAGATGCCAAGCACACAATGCAACCTCGATAAGGGAGTTTGCATCATAGCCCTCCCAATTCATCTTCACAGATGGTTCTCCTCTCGGGCATTTAAACATTGTCTCTAATATCAATCGGTGAAACGAGCAAAGAGATTTGGCCAGTTGTTGTTATTGTTACCAATAAAGCGCTGGTCAGATATCCCCACAATGTCCTCTCAGATAGGAAAGCAACTTGACGGATCCAAGCTGGCTTGTGCGTTTCTGCGCTTCTGAAATGCCGTGTGTTCTGATGGCCCGAGGAAGTCGCAGGGGATTCATTGCATTCAAGTCTTAATGGACTCGGGCTTCAGACAGGCAACACGAATAGAGAGAACTTTGTAAAAAATGTTTTCGCTCAGTTCCCTGAAATGCTTGGGACCGTTTAACCATAATGTCTGGCTTGTTTTCCTGGATATCGCAGCCAGCTAACGGGTGGTAGGATTTCCGGTGAGAAATTTGGCACAATGAATGATTTCCCCAGCATATCAGAGAGGCAGCATTACTGTAAGGCCAGATTCCCACGAGATCTCCATCCTGAGTGACCATTATTACAGAATCCACTCCAGCTGGTGTCACAGGCCACCGGAGACCACTTCTGGCTTCTGCAGCTTCAGAACACGGGTCTCCAGGATGGAAAGTCCATGACTGTAAAGTCAGGAGATAAGTTGGGACAAGGGTCCTGACCCGCCCCATTAGGTGGGTGGTACCGTATGAAACCTGACCTTGCCCATCCAGCTAGCCCTTCCTCTGTTCTCATGGCTGTTTTCAAGTGAAGTGCACAGTGGGGACATGGAAGTGAGGCCACTAGGACACCCAGTGGAGCTACCATTCACAGAGGGGTCTATGAAATGGGTGACTTCTGGAATTATGCAATGCACAGCCCAGGGGGGCGGGTGCATTACCCATGCTTGGAAAAAGCTGTGATCTGGCTCAATTTACATACCCTAAAATCAAAGGGCCCCAAAGCATGGTAAATATGGATAGAGTGAAAACTCCAAGTGGCAACCAACCCCAAGAAATCAGAGCTCAGGCCTGGGCTCTTTAGTACAGAGCTGGGGGGATCTAAGGGCTGAATCGGGCCCGAGGTGTGATCCATGCCCAGCCCTCATGTCGGAGAAGGGGAAGCTTGGGCCAGAGTGGGAAGTGGTTTGTTTGCCCAGTGTCACTCAGAGCATCTTTGGCTGAGCCGGGGTGGGGACCTGCGGTTTCTGGATGCGAGGCCTGCACACTCTCCCATGATGCCTGAGATGGTAGTGAGAACACTGCTTGAGGAAGGGCTGTTGGGGGGATGTCAGGTGGGCGGGCTGATGGCCAGAACCAAAGGTCGCCTCTGGGGAGCGGAGGTGACGCAAGAGCGTGTATGGCAGGTACACAGACGCCGCTCTCTGAACCGATAGGAAGGCGTTTCCGTGCTCCCTCCTCTCTCTCCCTCTCACACACATGCACTCCCTGCTGCGCACCTGTGACTCCTCTTTCTCTGTGGACCCGCGTTCTTAGCTCCTCGCTGCAGGGGCAGAATATTCTTAAATCCCGCCACCCCAAGACTCTCTCGACTCCACCTCCAAACTGATGCTGCGTTCGGACACGTGGGTCCCTAACTCTCACCTGTGGTGGAAGGGGGGGTTGGCAGGGACACCTGGAAAGCGGGGCAGCAAGCAGCGGTCCCTGAGGACCCAGGACTCCTCACATGGGGCTTTGAAACGACCCCGAACTGCTCCCCCTCGGCTCCAGCTCCTTCTCCCGGATCCTTGCTCTGCCTTTGGGTCCACACTGAACTTCGTCTTCCCTAGTTTGAACCCTGCTGAGCGAGGCTTCCCCGGGCGGAGCCTGCAGGATCAGGATGGAGCCTGAATCCTGAAGCAGAGCCATGAGCCCCAGGACACCCAGCGGCGTGTCCCCCCTTCTGCTGGCACCCCCGACCCTGCAGAGCTGGCAGCAGGCACACCGTGCCGGTCCGGCCCTCCACCCCTGGACGCCGCAGCATCCAGACCCAGATGGACGTCTGACTTCGCCATCCTGCTCTGGGAACTGAGTCCGTTGCTGAGTGCTGAAGGGACATCCATCTATCCATACCGCCGGGCAGACCTCATCCAGATGAGTGAATTCTTGAGTTTTGGGTCACACAGAACTTGGTTGCAGTTTTGTAAATTACATGACGCACATTCACATCCCTTCATTTTGACTGTTGATCTGAAGGCCCCAAGAGGTCCCGGCCGATGTTGAGCCTCATGAGGCCATGGCGGGACAGAGGGGTGGGGCTCACGGGTGTTGCCTGACTGGCTGCTCTGCGCCTGGCGCTGTGCTACACCTTCTACAGATTATCTCAGAGGGGCAGGTGGGAACGCTGGGGAACCACAGGGAAAGATAAGGGGAATTTTGTGACTTCTGAATCCAGGAAAGGACAGGCTTTAAGGGAAAAAGATAAGGGGGAGAGAGACACATTCAGAAGAGCCGTGCTGGGCAAGGACAGCCTGCAGCCAGCAGACCCTGACCCTCTCTTGTCCCGTCTTTGCTGCAGATGTGACTCTGTTGTAGGACCTTCCCAGCTACAGCTACCAATCCACGCCCCGTGTGAGCTGAGTGCCTGGGAGATCTGGGGGACCTGCTCTGGGAACAGTGGGGTCCTCCTGCTTCCCAGGGGGCAGGCGAGGCCTGAGGAAGGAAGCCAGACACCCCCAGGCCAGGTCTGGGAGCAGGTCCACGGGCGATTCTCTGTTGCTCTGCCCCGTCACCAAGACTCTCCAGGAGAGCAGTGGCTGCTGCTTTGCAGACACTGGGCAGCTGGCCCACTAGCACAGGAGCCTGGACGGTCCTTGCAAAACCAGTGTGATGAGCCCTGTAGCCACCTGACCACTCAACAGCACGCTCCTTCCACACGTAAGAGTCTTCCCTCCTGGACTCCACTTCCGAGCTGCTGAGCCCGGCCTGCCTGTGCTGTGTGGGCCTCCTTCCCCCGGGTACCCTTCGGCCTCGCTGGGCTGGGCCTGACCTGCCTCCTGAAGAGCAAGGAGATGGGCCACTGTGTCCCCTCCGCCAGCGCAGGCAATGAAAGCGACTCGTGTGGATGGAAGGGCAGCTCTGAGCCAGGCAAACCGATCATTTCAGAATTTCACCTGCCAAGCCTTGTACTGCTCCCTGCTTTACAGATGGGGAAAGGGCGGCCACATCCCCCCAGACCCTGGGATCTGACCTCACGCTCCTGTCCTTTCTGGGCTCAATGCCAGCAAAGCAAAGGCAGCTCGTGTGAGGGATCCACGGAAGTGCGTGCTGGAAAGGAGGACAGACGGGAGCCAGATTCAGTGGGAGGGGCCTGGGGAGTTGCCCCCATCCCCCGCCCCGGCCCAGATGAAGCCAGCACCTCCCCGCCAACACCGGGGCTGGGGCCAAGGCCCGTTTTCAAGCATCGTCCAGCCCCGAGCGCCACCATACGCTGTGTGACGAAAGGGCCGGGACAGGACCGGCGCTGTTGTGTGTGTGTCTGCAGAGCGGGGCGCTGAGTGTGTGTGGGCTCTGAGTGCAGGGGAGCAGGGATGCGGAGGGCAGAGCATGCACATGTGGAAAAGCCAAGAATAGCAGCCCGCCGCGCGCTCCAGCGGGGAGGAGACCCCATCCCAGCGGGCAGAGCGGAGGCTGCCGGGAGGAAGCAGAGGCAGCTGGCGCAGCCCAGGGGCTCTCCAGCACGGGGCAGTTCCTCTCGTGTAGAAGCCAAGGTACGGATGTGGTTTCCAGCTCTCTGGAGGCCCCCTGAAGATACGCATCCTGGCCGCGTGCGTGCTTGATTTAGAGATAAGAGCTGGTCTGGAACCCAGGAGCGGGGGATGGGGGGAGGAAGGAGGGGGAGGGGCGAGGGGTGCCCAGTGCAGGACTCGTCCTCCCCATCCACCAGGTAGGTTCTCCCAGTGTCCCCTGCCTGCCCGGCGCCCCTCCCCCTCCCCTGCCTCCGCCCGCCACCCTGTGCATCACGCTGCTGGCTCCAGTCTGGCCCAGAGTCCCTGCCCGGCCGAGCCCTGGTGGCCTGAGTCTGTCCAATGGCCACACAGAGGCCCTCCTGCTCTCAGCGCCCAGGGAAGCAGCTGCACTGAGGCTGGAAGAACTTAGCAGGGGGTTCACCTGAGACACTTGCCTACCTCGGTCCTATTTGCCGGGGCTGGGGGGCCTGGCATCATCACCCTGCACCCTGGTCTGGCCCGTCTGCTCCCCTTGCTTCCAAGGCACAGGGATTCCCCCTGCCTCGACCTCCCTCTGAGTGGGGGGCCCCCACCAAAGTCTCCACCCCGACCTCACCGCCCAGCTCTTCAGCCCAGTACCCCAGACGCCGGACACCCCATCAGCGCACTTCCTTGTTTTACTGGTACCATCTCCTGGTGCATCTGCATTCCTCACCCAATATATTGTGGCCTCAGAGACGGAGCCGTGTCTCTCTGACCTGGTCACTTCTGCCCGCCTTTCCTCCCGCATCCCGAATGCACCCTAACCAGGACCAAGAATGTGAAAATGCGTCCAGTGTGAACTGTGGCCTAGAGTATCCTACGATGCAGGACCAAGGACAGGGCAGCAGGAGGGCAGGCCTGGGTGAGGAGGGGAAAAGGAGGGGACACAGGAAGGCGGGAACAGGCACTGTTGACTGCTGGGCCCTGGGCATCTACCCTAAGGGTGGCAAATGGCCTTGCTGGCCCGGCTCAACTTTCCACAGCCTGGGAGGCGACCCAGGCCCCGGGAGGGCAGGTGACGGGTCTCACAGTCTCTCGGAGCCCAGAACGTGTGCGTCAGTGGACGCCTCCTAGCGCCAGCCAGCTTCTGTGCTCAGCTGCCGGGACCTCTGAACGGGGTCAGAACACACCTGGCTGACCTCACGTCTCTCCTTTCGTGTAGCTGCCTTGGGCCGCGTCTGCCCCTGAGTGAAGGCTCCTGCCAGCGAGGACCCTGGAAGAGGAAAGCAGGACAAATGACCCGGCTCTGATCTCAGTGGCTCCCCTCCCTCCTAGGGGCTGCCATGTGCATCAGTGTGATTGCTGTGGCCGCGTAGAGACCCCACCTTCCACGTCAGACAGGCTGTTAGTGCAGGACCTGTGCTGAGTCATTTACGAAAACCTGCAGTATCAAGCACAGTGTTTGCCACTTGTCAGGTATTTAGTGATGGTTATCACATGAATGAATGAAAGAAAGGACGGAATGGTGTTTTTCAGCCCACAGGTACACATTTGACTGTACTAGCCAGGAGCGCTCACGACTACATGATGCAGGCAGACACGTGGGGTGTGGAGGGAATAAGCACATTCAAGTCCCCCCTGCAACCCGGCAGAGAGCTCTCTGCTTTTTCATCCCACATACCTGATGGGTACCCCTTATGTCACTCACAGAAGCTGCACAATCATAATTATTCATTGTATTAATTCTACTCATCCTTAATCAGACATCGCAGTTTATGTTTGCAATTTTCTTTGATAAACATTAAAACAAGTCATGTTTTAATAATATGAGATAGAGATTTAATACTATGAAATAGAGATTTTTTATATTAAAAACTGTTAAACTGTGTCCGTTCCCCAAAACATTACTAGTATCTAAAAAATAGCAAACAGATCAACTTTTAAAAACTTTTGTGGCTAAATACAATTCATACAATTCATAAATGTGTCCGCTCCTTTACAATCTGTTTTTTCTGATCCACAACGTTACTGGCTCTCCACCGCACCCTGTGATGTGGGTATTGTCATTTTCCTTTCACCAAAAAGATGCTACCAATACTCAAGACCTAAGTCACAAGAGGTATTTATTATAATATGTGCGCATCCTTTCTCAGGACACAAAATATGAGATTACAAGTGGCCTCAGGGGAAAAAAGGGATGGATGGCATGAAACAAGAAGATGAAGAGGTGGGAGGTGACCCTGATGCCTGTGGGCAGCGGGCACCTGGCTCTGGCCCCCCAGGGTTGTGATGTCCCACATCTTGTAGTTGTGACCCAGAGAGACAGACAGACACGCTGGTACGAGTAAAATTCCATCCTTTTGCATCTGTTGAGTAACTTCCGCTCATTTGCTACTGCCTTATGAAGGAGGATAGTCAGGCATTTATCATGACACGTTAAAGAGCAGAACCCGAGGCCCAGGGCTGACCATGCCCGGCCCACCCGTGAGAGCAACAGGAAGAGAGGGGGAACTTCTGTCTCCATCCAGTGCTTCCCGTGCCCAGGCTGAGGCCCCACGGCCTTCCAGCTCTCACACTCCGCCCTTGGCAGTGGTCTTGAGTAAGAGGGTTCTGGATGCAGCCGGTTGCACAAGGGCTGCTCAGTGAAGCCACCGATTGTCCTCCAGGCCTGGGCTGGGCACACGGTTATTGCACAGCAGAGACCGCCCAGATAAGGAGAGATTTGCGAAGTTCCCCGGTCAGTTTGCACACACTCCCATTTGACCCAATGAAATCACTCGCTGGTGGGCGAGGCCAGCGAAAGCCACGGACGCCACCTGCTAACTCAGTGACCTAGTGGCCGGTGCAATGCCTAGCAGGCGTTCAGGGAACGTTCCACGTGGATCGGCAGAAGGACAAGTTAGGGATATGTGGTCTGGGGGCCCAAAGCCCCTGACCCCAGCTCCAGCGTGTTCTGTGCGCCTTAGGGCAGATAACTTCTCTGGGTGTTGCTTTCCACCTGTGAAAGCATTACGCAGATGGTATTTATTTCACAGGGCACCGTGGAAGAGAAACAAGGTAACTGCCCAGAGCAAGAGCCCTGTAAGTACGGACTGCGATGATCCTCTCAGTAGATCTGCTGGAATGCAGACAAGGCCTCTGGACCAACCTCCTCCGGTCTCTCGAGAATCATTTCATTTACCTGCTACTTCGACGTCCAGAGTGACGGATGGAGGTATTTTTGGTAGTATCTCCCGTTAACAAGAGGGCAGCGCCCAGGCCGCAACTCAGTTCGCATCCCAGGCCTCACGTCCGAATCCGAAGAAGCACGAGTGGGCTGGCTGTGTTGGAGTCTCCTCCATCTCCAACCTCCTTCCAGAAAGGGAAAGAGTCTGTAGGGTCTGTAGGGGTGGCAGGGGGGCTAAGGTGCGGAATTGTATGAGTTACGCTCGAAGGAACCACGGAGGAGAAAGGCCAGTCAGCAGACTCCGGGCAGGGACAGGGCAGGGAGGGACAGGAGATTCTGTGGCATCCCTGGCGGGTCCAGTGACCAGCTAACCCCAGCCAGGCACACGGCGCTAGGGGTCCCACACGTGGCCATGACTTTCCCAGCAAAAAGATGCTTCTGTTTGAGTCCTGAGGCTGCTGGCCTGTCCTGTGGTCTCACTGAAAAGACATGAAGTTACAGCCATCAGACTTTGCAGTAAAGATTTTCAAAATCTATGTCTTCTGAAGCAAAACATTCTTTCCAGCAGGCGTTGTGAATGTGCCCATTGCCCTGTGGCTCCTCTGCCCTTAATTCGAGATTCCATGCTGGCTGTCACATGGGTCGGGTAGGAAATACCCCCTCCAGCCTGAAATCCACCCTTGGAAAGCCGTGTGCTCTTGGACAAACACTTAAGTTTTCTCATTTAAAAAATACCTGCCTATTAGTTTATAATACTCAAATTAGTGCTGACATCTAAAAAAGCAACAACCTAATATGCTTTTGAAAAAAAAAAAATTTTGTGACGAAAACAAAGATCTGGCTTTATGGATTTATTTTCTCCCCTTGGCAGGAAGCCACCTTAGTTTTCTGTTTTAAAGCCTTTCTAAGGTTCTGTGAAAATGTTTGAAAATATTTTATTCCTGAAAAATAGATCCTCACACTTGAGGAGGACAGTTTCTTCAGAGGAACATAAAATAAGTTCTGCCCATTGTCCGTTGAAGTGGGACACCTCAGCCATGGTTATGGTACCACGATGAAAGTCTGGGGTCTCTTAGCAGAAGTGGCTTCTGTCTTTCATGCTATGTCTCTCTTCTTGAAGAAAGAAGAGAGAACAATTTCTGATCAGACAAGACCGTTCTATGATTTCAATTATGGCCTCATTCCATCTGCTTTTGTAAGAAAGCACCCCGGACATGTGGATGAACTTTGCAGCTAATAAAGAGGCGGGAGGCCTCGCTCTAATCAGTGCTAAGAACATAAAGAAACAAAAGAACACAGGCAAGCTGGAGACAGGCGGCGGGCAATGGGGAAAGCAGGGCTTCTTATGGCAAATGAACTGGACCGAGAGGCCAGCCTGGGGAGGAGTGTGGGTCTGTGATGAGGACCAAGGGCAGGACCAACGGCCAGGCAGTGTGGGCCTGCCATGCACACCAGCAGGAGAGGTGCCAGGTAGCACCTAAGTGAGCATCCAAGTCCCCACCCATTATTCGGTACCCAAGTAAGCTTCCAACTTCCCACCCATTATTTGGTACTAAAGTGAGTATCCATTATTTGGTACCCAAGTGAGCATCCATCCTCCCACCCATTATTTGGTACCCAAGTGAGCATCCAACCTCCCACCCATTATTTGGTACCCAAGTGAGCATCCAACCTCCCACCCATTATTTGGTACCCAAGTGAGCATCCAACCTCCCACCATTATTTGGTACCCAAGTGAGCATCGATACTCCCACTCAATCCTCCATCAACTGAAAGGTGGCTTTCTCCAGAAACCTCATGATGTCACACCACCGTCTCCAGCCACGTGGCCTTAATGTCACACAGTTGATCTTTCAAGGGCATTTCATCCAGCTCCCTTTTCACGGTCCCACTTTCTCTGCCCTGACACACCTGCTCCATCAGCAGCTTTTCACAGCTTCACCTTCACTTCTGACCACATCCTGCACCTACACGCTTCTCCTCACCCTGTCTGCAAACTCCTGCCCCATCTCCCTGGACCAGGGCTCTGGCCTCACGTGCATGCTTGCCCTCTAATCTCTTTTCACACAGAGACCAGAGAGACAGTTGTACCCACCACTGGACTCTGTCAGCCCCACCTGCAAACCCCTTCCTCATTCTCAGAGGAAAACCCGCCTCCTTTCCTGGCCTGGACGTTGCCCTGGAGGTGTCTGCTGGCTGCACATCCTCCCCCCACTTCCTCCCCAGCCCCGCTGCTCCTCACAGGGGAGCTGGACCACCTCTCACCTCCTCAGTGCTCCCCTCGTGCCTGGAATGCAGGCTCCAGGGCTCAGGTCTTATTCAAGTCCCTTCCTCAAGGAGGCTACCCTGGCCACCGCTCCACCCCCAGCCTCTACCAGGGTCCACTGGAGGGGAAATAACTGCGTTGACTTTATCTCTCCCTGCTCCTCTGGCTGTAGGCTGAGCTCCCCATGGGAGACATGGTCCCTGGGCCCCTACCTGCCACCCCGCGTTTTATTAGACGTCCCCCCCCCGCCTCGTACACCCCACCTGCACAACCTCAGGCTGCAGGCCCCCGCCCCTTGGTTTTTGGAACAGGCCCCTCCTCCCCCTGGAATCACCTCCCCCCCAGCCTGGGGGAGGGCAGAGGGCAGCCCCTGCAGACCCCCGGCCTGGCCCACTGCAGGGCGGGTCCTGCTCCCCAAATGCGGGACTGGGAGCTGAGGTGGCAGAGTGACAGCCCCTGCCCGAGAGAGAGAAGATACTGAATTGTTGCCCAGCTGACTGGGGGACAGGGGCGTCACCCACAGAGTTGGCCTGTTTCTCACCCAGCGCTGGGAGACCGTTCTGATTGGTGGGTGCCAGGACCCATCACTACTGCCACCTGCTGGCCAGGTACCCCACCTGCAGGCTCGGCTACGCAGGGCATTTCTGATCTTTAGGTTGGTGCAATTCCCGATCCTTCCCCAGTCCTAGGGGAAGAAGGATTCCTCTAGGGTGAGAGAGAGAGAATTTCCTCCCTGTACTTTTTTGTCTCCCACTTCCCACCGTGACCCAGACATGCGCTTCTCACAAAGACAGCTCCCGGGGGAGGAGCAGCCTGGATTTCAAGGCACCAGCAGCACCTGTCGGGCTGTCTGTGCCTGGAGACCTCCAGGAGTGGCAGTGTGGTCTGCCCTGAGCTCAGCTCCAGACCTTCAGCAGCACTGACTGCGCTTAGGCCAAAACCGAGCCATTTTAAAATGTCCATTAAGATGTCAGGCCCGACCAGCCACACTCTGGCTGGTTTACGTTTCCTCGTGACTCTAATCGTTCATGAAACAAGGAAGAGCTGGCCACTGGCTGCTCCCCTCTGGGGCTCTGTCAGCATCTCCTCACCGGGACCAGTATCCCAGCAGATGGTAACTGTGTGTCCTGGTCCTCTGGTCTTTGCAGTGATGACCTGGCCCCTCGAACATGGGATCAAGTTCCCCTAAGAGCCAGGCCCTGCCGGCAGCCTGGGCAGGCTGTCCAGACGAGCAGCCAGTGGGAAGCTGTGCCTGTGCGTCTGCTGGGCGGGGAGGCCTCTTTACCAGGACACGCTCCTGCCTCTGACACAGCTTTCCTGATGCTCCTGTGTCCTCACCAACGCCTTGCGAACGGGCGGCCTTTGAAGATGCCCAAGAATCCCGACTTAGAATTGTGTGTTATGCTAAGCCTTATCTGTCTTCTCTGTCTCTGAATTGTAACAAGGCGTGGATGGGGCCTGGGTCTGGAGTTTGGGGTGTCTGAGTGGCCAGCAGAAGGCTCACAGGAGTATCTCCCAGCCTTTCTTGGAGAAATAACAGGAGGGACTCTCAGAACAGAGGCGAAGACACGAGGCTCCAGGTTGAGGACGTGAAAGAGGAGGAGATGAAAGTGGGCCCAGCCTCTTGGGAAGGACGCTGCTCCCAGGTGAGGGCTTGGCCTGGGACCCTGCTTGGTCACCTGCAGGCTCAGGGGTTATCTCTGAAGACCACCAAGGGAGGGTCAGTCATTCATTCACTTATTCATCAGATAATAATTGAGAGTCCACTGCCAAGGACCATGCCAGGGGCAGGGGTAAGACACTGAGACGAAACCTCCACAGTTTCTGTTCTCAAAGACAGAGATGAAGAGTAACCAAAATATCACATGATGAGTGTATGCTTACTCGGAGAACGCTACCTCACACATGACGAGACAGAGCAAAGGAACTCACCTGACCTGGGCTCTGCCAGGCTCCCCTGAGGAAGGGACCTCTGTCCAGAGAGCTGAAGGATGGAGGAGAGTCAGCTCGGTCACGAGGGGGAGAGGAACAGCCCCCGACAGAAAGCAAAGAGGCTCAAAGTTTCCAGGGCAGCAGGGAGTGGGGCCTCTTTGAGGATCTGAAATAAGCTGTGAGCTGGAGCAGGGGGGTGCTAGGCTGGGGTCCCCTGCCCGCTCCCTGGGGACACTGGGGGAGAAGGCACAGTGAGCCCTGGGTGGTCTCTGCCCTGGGGGAGGTGAGAAGACAACTACATGCACCGCAAGGCAGGCTGTCCGATGCTCCTTGAGAGGATGGTAAAAGCGGAGTTGGGGGCTCCTCCCGGACGGGGGTGTCTGTACATAAAGCAGCACCCGGGCTGCCATAGGTGCTCCGTGTTTGTTGAATGAATCAATGAATGAAAAGGTGCTCTGCCCCATCCTTGGGAGGTGGCCTCCAGCACAGGAATGCTCCCAGGTCCCCCTGAGTTTTCCATCCCCCGCCGTCATCCCCAGTGAGGAGAGGAGGATGGTTCTGGATTGCTCAAGTCCAGGGATGATGAATGGGTCTTTTTTTTCTGTTGAGCGTTAGGAAGCGAGATACAACAGAAACAGGCGATCAGACCCCTGCTCTCCTATTCTGTCGCGCTGGTTCTTGTATCCGGACTTGCTTCTCCTTGCTGGACATTTCCCCCTTACCATAAAAGCGGCAGGAATGATGCTACAGGTTGAGGCTGAGGAAACCAAAGATGGAAAGAAGTTCGTCAGCCTGCTCCCTTGGGTCTAGGCAGGTGGTGCCCCTGGAGCGATCCCGTGTGGTTCGCAGGGATCTGTGCACACGGGGCCCTGCTGAGGCTGCGGGGGGCGCTTGTGGGGACCTGGGCCCGAGGTTCAGGAAGCGTTTGTGGGCATCACCATTCCTGTCTCTTCTGTTTTACTTTTTGACAACTGACTGTGACAATAGCATTAAAGGTGAAAGTACAAGGATTGGAGAAAGTGGAGGCATAAAAAAAAAATGCAGATAAGAAAGTAAAACTTAGAGGGTCTGAGTAACTATCCTGAGGCCACACAGAGAACTCTTCCAAGTGGGGAAGCAAACTGAGGTCACCCAGGCTCCAGAACTTTATTCTAATGGCTGCTCTGGGAACCCCGGGGTCAATGAATCGTACAGATACAGATTCCTACACATTCGTGGTAGCTTGCAGAATACGGGCAGAGATTCCTTCCAAAGTGCATGTGTGTCCCATGACAATGTGATTTTGTGGCTCTTCCATCCAGAAGTGGTGTGGATTTCCCACCCTTGCCATCTGGAGCTGTGACTTGTATTGGTATAATTGATAATAAAATGAATGGAAATGGGATTGTGCAAGTTCAGGGTCTAAACCTTGGGAGATCCACTGGTTTTGCTTTTGATCTCTTGAAACTCTGCCCTGAGACCACCGAGTAGGGACACCTGTGTTGTCTTCTGGAGACTGAGCGGTCACACGAGAAGAACAGAGGCCAAGATCAACTGCCCAACATGTGACCTCAACCCCGCTGACCTTGAAGCTGAATGGAGCTACTTGGATGAGCTGAGGCCAGTCAGCCAGAGCTGCAGCCTATCCTCGCGGCCCTCAGGGATCTTACTCATAGAGGTTTGAAGCTACTGAGTTTTGGGGTAGTTGGTTATGCATCAGTAAATCACAACACCACGTCCTTCACACCGGAGACTCCCTGCATCATCTTGTTCCAGCCTCATGACGACCCCGCAAGATTCTTATTTGTCCATTTTACAGATAAGGAAACTGAGCCTCCCAGAGATGGTGCAAAGACATTAAGTGGCAGAACTAACGTTTGCATCATGTCTATGTGGCCCGCAGGCCACGCTAGCCCCGTTTTACTCACCTGTCAAAACCACAGAGATGGGGTCAGACAGCATGTCAAGTGCTGGAAACAGAGGCTCCCGTCTGGGTCTGTAGCACGATCTCAACTCATCTGGTCACAGGACAGAGGCCACTGGGGAGTCAAGGGAAGGCACAGGAACCTCTAGGACACCAGAGAAAAAGGAATGGGCTTGGGCTTCTATTGGCTTTACTGAACGGGAACTAAAAACTATTGTGAGTCAAAAACTCTCATGATTGAGACCCACACTGCTGCTCTTCTGCAAGAAGCTGCACAACCTGAGATGCGAGGGCAGAAAACGCCGATGGTGTTGGTATTACTCATCTGCTGCTGGGTAAAAAGTTGTCCCCAAATTTAGCAATTTAAAGAAATCTGAGGGAGGCTTAAAATTGCAGTGAATTTGTTGGCCAGGGATGCAGTCATTGGAAGAGGCTGAAGCATCCACGTCTAAGCACGAGGCTAGTGGCGGGAGGATTCGATCCATCACAGGGTCGGGGAGGAAGAGGGGCAGAAGGAGTGAGGAGGAAGGGAAATCAGAGCCTTTCATACCTTAATCTCAGAAGCCCCATACCTTTACTTTATGCTGTGGATCACACAAGCACCCCTGCCTGCTGCAAGGGGGGAAAAGACGACACAGGTGGGAATGCAGGAGGAGGTCACTGGAGTTCACGCCGACCCCAGGGTTCTTACAGCATCAGTGACACTGCCATGCCCACCCCTTCAGAGGAAGGAAATACTGGCAACCATGTTCCAAAGTACTCGCAGGAAGCTGGATCATCTCTGCCCCAGTAACAAATGGCGTATTGGCTTGTGACTCTGCAGAGTTACCATGCAAAGGCTTCCTAAGAAGGTAGAAAATGAAAAAGCTCAGGGAAAATGAACCAGAGTGGAGGAATTATCTGATAATTCAAAGAAAACATATGTCACTTGATTTCATCCCATTCCCCAAAGTGACATAATGAAACATGTCCACAATTTTCTAAACGTCTATTACTCTCTGCCAGTCTCAGAAGGATTTAATTAACATTTTCCAAAGAGAAACGGAGTCATTGACTTAGGATCAGTGCTCTGGCAATTCTATAATCTCAAGTCTTTACTCAAAAGGGTGTTTCCTCTCCCGGGACAGCCCTTTCCTCTGTTGGCACCATGGCTACCCAGTCGTTCTACTCCCTCCATCTTAACTAAATCTATTTGATAAAGATGGAGACATTCCCCACTTGGCTTGTTGATCTTTGATCAAAGAATTGCAGGAGGGAGAATCGTTCATGTAAAGCCAAGAAGAGCAGAAAAAGAAAGAGAGAGAGAATAGCACAATACAGGAAAATAGCTGAGGACAAGTGAGGAGGCCAGCCTATCCTGGCATCACCATCTGGGCTCCAGGCCTGAGTCTTCCTCACAGAGAAGCCAGAAAACTTCATGTCCAGGTGTCCAGAGGCTGGAAGGACCATCAGGCACTGGACCACTACAGCTGAACACCTGCCGGAGAAGGTCCTCGCCCTAAAGACAGAGCCAGAGCTTTCTATGCACTGAAATCTGCCACGTCAGCGGGCAGCACGTCCTGCGACCACCTGTACGGATGTGTGTGCTTTGCCTGGAATCTAAGCATGAATTGGGACAGGATTTCTGATAAAGAAGAACCGTAATGACTAAACACCGTTCATAGAAAAAGGAACTTCTCCATTTAAAAATGTTGTGTTAACATACATATAACATGACATTACTATTTAACATTTTTAAAACTTCTTTTATTTTTTTGAAGTATAGTTGATTTATAGTGTCATGTTTGTTTCAGGGGTATAGGAAAGTGATTCAGTTATACAGTTTTTTCAGATTCTTTTCCCTTATGGGTTATTACAAAATATTGAGTATAGTTCCCTGTGCTAGACAGTAGGACCTTGTAGTTTATCTATTTTATATATAGTAGTGTGTATCTGCTAATCCCAACTCCTAATTTATCCTTCCCCCCTTCCCCTTTGGTAACCATAAGTTTGTTTCCTATGTCTGTGAGTGTTTCTGTTTCATAAATAAGTTCATTTGTACTTTATTTTTAGATCCCACATATAATCGCTTCTCGGCCTTTTGGCTAAGATCAAGTGTAGATCCCACATATAAATGATATCATACGGTATTTGTCTTTCTCTTTCTGACTTACTTCACTTAGTATGATAATCTCCAGGTCCATCCATGTTGCTGTAAATGGCATTATTTTGTTCTTTTTTATGGCTGAGTAGTATTCCATTGTATATGTATACCACATCTTCTTTATCCATTCATCTGTCGATGGACATTTAGGTTGTTTCCATGTCTTGGCTATTGTAAATAGTGCTCCAATGAACATTGGGGTGCATGTGTCTTTTTGAATTATAGTTTTCTCTGGATATATGCCAAGGAATGGGGTTGCAGGATCATATGGTAGCTCTAGTTTTCGTTTTTTAAGGAACCTCCATACTATGTACATTTCCATGGCATTAAGTACATTCACATTGTTGTGCAACCATCACCAACATCATCTCCTGGACTTTCACCGAAACTGAAACTTTGTCCCCATTAAACACCGATGCTGCATCCCTTATCCCTCCCACAGCCCCTGGCACCCCCAATTCTCCTTTCTGTCTCTATGAATTTCACTAAGTGCTTCATATGATGTAACCTTACAGTATTTGTCTTTTTGCAACAGACACTTCACTGAGCATAATGTCCTCAAAGTCCATCCATGTTGTAGCATGTGTCAGAATTTCCTTCCTTTTTAAGGCTGAATATGTTGTGTTGTATATATATATATATATATATACATACCACATTTGTTTATCTATTCATCCATCACTTGGGTTGTTTCTACCTTTTGGCTATTGCAAATAATGCTGCTATGAACATGGTATACACATAATTTTTGAGACAGTCCTTCCAATTCTTTGGAGAACATATCCAGACGTGGTTAGTCCTGATTGTCCCTGATTGTCTGTTCAACTTTCTGAGGAACTGCTGTACTGTTTCCCACAGTGGCTGCACCATTTTACATCCCCACTAGCAATGAACAGTTTCCAATCTCTCCACATCCTCCACCTCCTCGCCAACACTTTCTTTTTTAATAGTAGCCGCCCTAATGGATGTGGAGCTTCTTTGTTTTATAGAATAGGAAGCCAAGACAGCAAATTTAAACAGTTAGCTTAAGGTCACCCAGAGAATAAGTAACGAGGCAGGGAGTGGCACTCAGGGGGTCTGAATCCAAGGGGCAGGGTTTCCTTTCATTCCCTTCCCAGGTTCATAGCACACGAGCTCCAGCTTAGAGGGGCTCCTGCCAGCTGCAGGGAACTGCTCATGGGGAGAGATCTGTGCTTAGCGTGTGTCGGTAAAGAGGAAGATGTAAAAATATTTCCAGTAGCTAGAAGTGAATCTGCAATTGGTTTGGTCAAAAACGAGTCGATAATCTGGAACAGATAAAATCAGAATACCTCCTGACCTTTGGTGTAAATACCCAGGGATCTGAACGTGGATAATTTTGGAAGCCAACTGAAGAGTTGAGTTATGACTTGTCTCAAGGCTTCCTGCTTTCGGTTGGGACTGGAAATGGCCGTGCGGGCCCTGCCAGGAGGTCTTCGCTCGTGGTTTTACTGGTTGGGGCTAATTTAGGAAGTGCTGGAAATCTTGTAGAAACCCCTTGGGAAATTTTTACCTTGTTTTCCTGCATCAAAAGCTCCACTCAGTTAAAAAACCTCAAAAGTGACATCTGGTCACCCTATACTGGCTTATCTGGGCTAAACCTCGCATTCTTTCTTCACTGCAATTCGGTATCAGGCAGCACAGCCTGGGGACATAGGCCAGGCTGGGCAGAGAGATTTACTGGGCATCCTGTTGGCACTAGTCTGTGTCGTCCCATTTCACGCACATGTCACCCCGTGAAATGCGTGTTCCTACCTCCATCTCACCCCAGAAGACCCGGAAGACCTGGGGGTGCAAATAAGGTGAGTGAATTTATCCAACATCCCCCAGCTAATAAACAGTCAACAAACCTGAACACATGTGGTTCCACAAATGACACTTTTCTCTTTACCCCTGGGTTTCAGAAGAAAGATTGGACCTCTTACTCTAGGAGGTGAACACTGAAATTCCCCCATCCAACAGAAAGCATCCGTGGGGCTTTAGGTTCAAACTCCGGCCCCCGTGGGCTTCCCTCCTCTCCTCCTGTGGCCACACCTGCTGCTCTCCACACCTGGACAGGCCGCCCCCCTACCTTGCCTCATGCTGTTCCCTCACAGGTCCGCAACCTTCCAACCTTTTGAGGCCCTGCCCAAAGGGTCCATCAGAGACCCACAGGCTCTCCCGCTCTCTCTCCAATTCCCCCAGCACATGCTCCACAGCTTCCGCACATACACCCCCATGAGCTGCCCACATGTCTCATTTCACCTGAAAGAAGTCACGTGCACAAAATGCCCAGCACGGTGATGACACGTTCGGGAGTTCAGTGGAGGATGACATGAGTTACAGCCCAAACAAGGAAAGGAAAATGTCTATGCAAATCTCAGGGGAAAGAAAATGTGAACTTGAAGCAGAAAATGAGTAACCTTTAGCGATTAAGGTTCGAATGGTTGAGATTCGGGGCTGGAGGAATAGGGGAGGCAAAGGATGGAAGACAGAAGTGGGCCATTCAGAGGGAGGAGGAGTTCCCTCCGGCTAAGGCGGGGGTTCCTGCAGCACACTCGCAGCGGACCAGACTGAAGACCTTACAGTCCTTGAGAAATCGAGCTTGACATTCCTTCACAAAACACAAGCAAAAAAGTGCACATCACCCAGTGTAAAATCAGCCACTACTCCTTCATTTGCATAATCAACCTTTGTGCATGTTTACCATGTTCAGCGAATCACAGGTGGGTTCCTGCCCGTTTAGAACAGACAGCTGACCAAGAAGCATCAGGACCCAGACTACTGTCTTTTCACTTGACGTCCATTGTGAAGAGATGCCTGGCAATTAACAGACTTGAACAAGGGCATTCATCATTTTATCCTGGAAAATGATATGTCCTACAGACATAGCTTTACCGGTGGCAAACTTATAATTACATTTGCTCACTGCTGCTCATTAAGAGTGGAAGATCAGGAGAGAAAATTCCAGCTCATCTTTTCCTCCTTAAAATCAATTTTAATAACTATGAACGGTGTTCCATGGCAGAGTCATCCAATTCTCTTCCTTTGAAAAAGGAAATAGGGAAAAGCTTTTTTTTTTTTAATTGGAATATATTTGATTTACAATGTTGTGTTAGTTTCGGGTGTACAGCAAAGTGAGTCAGTTATACATATGCATATATCTAATCTTTTTTAGATTCGTTTCCCGTATAGGTCAGTACAGAGTATTGAGTAGAGTTCCCTGTGCTACACAGTAAGTCCTTATTAGTTACCTGTTTTGTATACAGCAGTGTGTATATGCCAATCCTAATCTCCCAGTTTATCCGTCCCCCACCTCCCCCCAGTAACCATAGGTTTGTTTTCTGTGTCTGAGAGTCCAGATACTCGTTATTATAAAGACACAAGAGACGCTTGCCGTCTTGCTTTCTTAATCTGTGATTCAAATATGTTCTCAGCAACTTGGAAATTACGTGTAAGGTTTTCAAACTGCATTTACATATCCAGCAACATTTTGAGCTCTAAAAGAAATGAGAATCAGAACATCACTTATCTATCTCTGGAAAACTCGGCACCCAGGCTGTTGGCAGCCCCCCGTTAGTCATGGCCCATTTCCATACGCCCACCCAGCAGGGCAGGAGGAGCCCTGTGCCCACGGGGGGCGGCGGTGAGTCAGAGCGACTCAGCTGCGTCACCCACCTTGGTCTGGCTTGATGTGTGACTCACGGAGGTCAGGCCCCTGGGAGCCTCCCTACCTCTTGCCCCGGCTACGAGCCTCCTGCAGCCTGATTCCCAGGTCCCAGCTTCTCCTGTGTTCGCAGAGCACAGCCCACAGGCCTTGTCATCTGACTGGGTCAGAGATAAATAAGCTATTTTCACGTGGGGATCAGTCTCTGGGGTCTGAATCAGTCTTGGGGGGGAGGTTCGTCCTCCGTTCTTGGGTGCAGAGCAATTTGATGCTCTTTTCTGTTGTATAGTTGCTTCTGAAGAAGACAATCCACGTGCAGTGAGAGACATCTATTTTCCTGGAGGCAGAGGCCTTTTCTGCCCAGGTGACGGGGATGACGGTCAGAAGGCGTCTGTCCCCCCCACCTTGTTCTGTGACTGCGGATGGGGGCAAAGATGGAGCTGGAGTTTGGGGGGCGTCCCAAGGAAGAACGGGGTGACCCAGTGACATGGCAGCTGCACTGGGATCAGGAGGGACTGCAGGTTGATGAGGCTGAGTGATGCCAGAAGCGGGACCAGCTGACATGGCTTCAAGTTCTCCTTTCTACACCATAATCCCCTATGTTGGCCTCAAACCTGGGGAGAGTCATTAGAGATGACAGTCTCAAGTTTAGCTGTGATTTGAGGCTAAAAGGGATAAGCTCTGACAGTGATCTCATCGAAAGCAGGCTGGAGACTTCCAGAAACCTGGAGGGGTGACAGGAGCTGACAGCCCCCATCAGGATGGATCTGGGGAAGTGAGGGCTCCCCAGGGGGCTGCTTGAAGGGTGGGGTGGCGCTGGCTGGGAGGATGATGGGAAAGGCAGGGGTGGTCAAGTGACACTTACATTCTCCCATTTTGATGCAGTTCTAGAGGAAATTTATTGTAGATTGAATGTCAAGGTGTCCTAAGTCTAAGGTCTATTCACATGTAATGCTGGTGAATAAGCAAGCTTAAGAGCACGTCCTGTGAAGCTCAATGTGAACCAGAAACACAGAGACCTCCCTGAGGCCCAAGGGGAGCCCTGAGAGCAGAGAGGTAGAGGTTTGCAGCCGAAGACCCCAGGGGAAGGAGAAGGGCCAGCCAGGGCCCTGGAGATTGTCTGGGGTTGGAATCTACCTCGTATTAATATTAGCAACATGGCCTCAGCCAACTGACAGGTCCACCCATGTGAATCACTCAGACTGAGTGTCTACATCTTCACGTGGTGTGATGGTTAATTTTATGTGTCAACCTGGTTAGGCTCTTTAGGCAGCTTTTGACCAAACAACCACTGTGGATGTTGCTGTGAAGGGTATTTGTTTGTTTGTTTGTTTGTTTGTTTAGGTGAGATTAACATTTAAATCAGCAGACATTGAGTAAAGCAGATTGCACTCCATATGTGGGTGGGTCTTCTCTAATTAGTTGAAGGTCTTCAGAGCAAAGATCTAGATCCCCTGAGGAAGAAAGAAGAAATCCTGCCCCCAGACTGCCCTTCTGTTAAATCATGGACATGCACATACATGCATGTTTTAGGATCTCACATCTTAAAAGAAGAAGGAAAAAAAAGCCCCACTCTTGGTCTCCTATCCCCCTCCTGCTCCTGGACCCTTTTCCTCCCAGTTGTCCAACAATGCTCCCTGCAGGGTGGTTCCCGGTTGCCCAGCACTGCTGTGTTTTGCGCTCTCTGTTCCAGCCCTTCCAGCCAGCCCTCCACCCCCTACAGCTCTTGCCAGGCACCGAGGAACTCCAGGCCCAACCCAAAGGGCACATTTAGATCTTGGCTAATTCGACCTCTTGACAGTATTCAGCACCGTTTCCTTCTTACATCTGCTTCTCCTGCAGGCCTCTGGGGACCCTTAGCCCATGCTCTTCCTCTTATCTCAGCCTCCTTTCCAATCTCTCTGCTTGGTCTTGAAACATTGCTGGGCCCAATGGCTCTGATCCAGACCGCTCTCCTCTTCACCTGCCCTCACCTGAACCTCACCCAGCTCTGTGGATTCAAACACCAAGCTCATGCTCATCACCCCAATTCTGTTTCTGCTGGTCAGGCCTCTCCCTGAAAATCCAGACTCTCACCTCCAACCTCACACTTGGCACATCTGTGCAAGTGTGTTTCTCCATCTTACCAGGGTCATGGCCGAGCTCTTAGCTCTCACTGCCACTAAATGGGTCTTCCTGTCTCAATAAACAGATCTGCCCTGCTGCTCAGGCCATAAATAAGTATCATGCTTCTCTTTTTCTTTTCTTCTGTACTTCAATTTGTAGCAGTTCTATTGAGATACCATCCCATACCTGAGAATTCACCTGTTGAAATTGTACAAGTTGGTGTTTTTTTAGTATATTCACAGAAATGTGAAACTATCACCACGATCAAAGTTAAAAATATTTCATAACCCCCAAAAGAAACTTTGTACCTTAGTAATGACCATACCCTCCCACTCCAGCTCTCCTCTTTGAGCCCCTGGCAACCAATAATCTACTTTATGTCTCTATAGATTTGCCTATTCTGCACGTTTTATAAAAATAGAATCATATAATATGTGGACTTTCGTGTCTGGCTCTTTCACTTAGCATCACGTTTTTGAGGTTCCTCCATGTCGTGCCTGCATTGCCGCTTCATCTTTTATTGCCAAACAATATTCCATTGTATTGATTTCCCATAGTTTGTTTATCCAGTCCTCAGTTGATGGACGTGTGAGTGGTCTACACTTTTGGGCTATTGTGAATAGTGCTGCTATGAATGTCCATGTACCAGCTTTGGCGGGACACACATTTTCATTTCTCTTGGCTCAGTGCCTGGGAGTAGAGTTTCTGGGTCACATCATAGCTCTGTGCTGAACCATTTGAGGAGCTGCCAGACTGTTTTCCACAGTGGCTGCACCACTTTTCCTTCCCACCAGTGGTGAATGGTGGTTCCAACTTCCCTCCATCCTCGCCAACACTTGTCATTGTCTCTTTTGGCTCTAGCTGTGCTATCTGTGTGACTCATTTGGTGTGTGTTATGGGCTGGATGTTCATGCCCAGCCCCTTCCAGAATTCATGTATTGAAATCCTAACCTCATGATGTAGCAGTGTTAGGAGGTGGGGTCTTTGGGAGGTAATTAGGTCACGAGGGTGGAGCCCCCATAATGGGATTAGCGCCCTTACAAAGAGACCCCAGGGAGCTCTCTAGCTCTCGTCCTGCCACGTGAGGGCACAGCAAGAAGACAGCCATCCATGAACCAGGAAGCAGCTCCCCAACAGACATGAAATCTTCTGGCACCCTGACCTTGGACGTCCAGCATCCAGAACCAGGAGAAATGAGTGCTTGTTGTTTAGGCCCCAGTCTTCGATGTCTGTTACACATCCCAAGATGATGGAGTGCGAGATGCCTCACTGTTCCAATAACTACGGCCCAAGTTGTGGAAGTCGTTGGAAGCTTTTTCTGGGACGTGGCATTTGAACAGGTGTTAGAAGGATGGAGAGGATTTCGGTAGCTGTGGGGAAAAGGGGAGGGTGTTCCTGGGCAGTGTAAGAAATTGTTCCCCTTCACAGGATTTGTCTCTGACCCTTTGGTTAAAGCATGGGCTACCCTGTGATGTCCTGTTGCCTGAGGCTGGGGCTGCTCTCTGAGCGGTTCAGGCATTTTGACAGCCTAGACGCTGCGGAAGGACAGTCATGACCAGGCTGCGGTCCTATCCCCACCCCTGCCCCTGCTCTGCGTCTTTCCTCATTCCCTGATGAGCCCCATGCCGAAGCCTGGCTTACATGTGATGCACTGAACAAATGAAGAGTCATATTTAGGGTTTCTCCCCACAAGACCACAAGCAGTGAAGGGTGGTCAGGGAAACAGGGCAAGTGCCCCCCCACACAGGTGAAGTTCACGGGGCTCCATCTAGGGTGACGTCAGGAATATTACAGCAAGAGTGTGAGATGGCAACAGAGTTGGCTAGAGTTGGAGAGGCCTGGGGGAGCCAGTAAGAGACTCAACAAAGCTAATCTTTCTCTTACATATCAGAGGTACTAGTGTTTAAACAATGAATACCCGGTTTTTAAACTTTATTTATTCAACCACAGCTTTGTGTGGCAGAAGCAGAAATCCACCTTGGAAAGGATGTCTGTTAAATAGGAAACATTTGAGCAAAATCTCTCAGAAGGCAGAAGAGAGAGTGACTTTTTATTTGACTTGAGACACCATCCCCTCCATAGGGGTTCAGAGCCCCGGGGAAAGGGGGTGGACCAATTTAGGTAAAGAGCCCAAAGCCTTCGGAAGGGAAGGGATGAGGACCCCAGGCCCCTCCGACTGGGGTTTTAACTAAGCTCCTCCGCCAGCAAAAGACCCAGCTCGGCAGGAGGTCAGGGGCCGAGGTCGGACTGGGCACAGCCGGGCCGAGGTCGGACTGGGCACAGCCAGACCGGCTGCTTGGATGGCTGCCCTGTGACTGCGGGTGAAGGCGAGCCATCCTGGATGGGGCGGATGCACACGGGGGGTGACCCCAGGCTCCAGGCAGGGCAGCCCCATGGCCGGTGCCTGGGGTAGCCCAGGAACCAGCGCAGAGCGGACGGTGGCCGTCAGACCGGCAGAACGGGTATCCAGCAGGAAGTGGTGACAGGTGAGCAGACCTGACTGGGTGTCCCCTGCTCTGTCCCTCTGCCTGGAAGTGGACTCAGAGCTGGTTCCTTGGACCACGTCAGCCTCAGAAGGGAAATACAGACATTTTTGCTAATAAGGGCAGGTGAGGGCTCAAGCAACTAATATGAAAAAAATGTGATTTAATTTGTACCCCACGCTGACGAAGCAGGTCACCTACAGATAACAAGAAGGAAAACTGTTTTCTACTCCGGGAGGTAAACATAGCTTGGCTTCTTCAGACACAGCTAATGGATCATTGTCACTCACAACCTATAGAAAGAGTGATGGAAAGTCAATAGCCTTACATTTTCTATATATTATGTGAAGGAATTATCTGTGGGTATCCTAAAATTTTAAGCGAGGATTAAATACTCTCGTTACATAGATTCTACATATGTGGAGTCTTAAAAAAATGGTACAAATGAACTTATTTACAAAACAGAAATAGAATCACAGATGTAGAAAACAAACTTATGGTTACTAAGCGGGAGAGGGGCGAGGAATAACTTGGGAGATTGGGATTGATGCATACACACTACTATATATAAAATAGGTAACTAATAAGGACCTACTGTATAGCACAGGGAACTCTACTCAATACTCTGTAATGGCCTATATGGGAAAAGAATCTAAAAAAGAGTGGATATATGTACATGTATAACTGATTCACTTTGCTGTACACCTCAAACTAACACAACATTGTGAATCAACTCTACTCCAATTAAAATTATTTAAACTGTGTGCCTGCATCTCTTTCCCCTGATGACACCCCCTCCCCCATTCAACTCGGTGGTCTGATAATGAGAAATCAAGTCCCCATTCATCTCTGGGTGCAAACGACATTGTGTGCAGTCGTGGGTTGCCGGGTTCTTTGTCCTGGGCCTGCACCATCCTTCTCATAATGGCCGTGACTTTTCTAGCAGCAGAGAGAAGAGGCAGGTCTGAAAATCGGTGCCCAGGTTGAGGGTCAGTTTTTATTGTCTGAAGTCTAAGCAAAATCATATCATTTCCCTGGGGTCTGCCATGTGTGTTGAAAAGACGTGTGAGGCTCAATGAGACGAGAAGCGACTATGGCCTCCCTTCTCATGTTACCGACTGCTTGGAAATAGTTTGTCAAGTTGTATTTATGGTTAGACAGGTTCACGCGGTAGCTTTAGAGCTACCCGCCTGGAACTATATTGGAAATGGAAAACGAACGAGCAAGAGAGTACTAAAGGGTCAATTAAGCCTCGGGGGAAGAGAGGAGAAGAGACAAATTCAGAAAGAATGGTAAAAGGAGTCAGAATTTTTTATTACTGCCTTAAAATATCAAGGGAAAAGGAGTACATAGAGAGAGAGTCTCTCCTTCCTTATATGGAGAATGCAAACTCAGAAAGCACCAGGCAGCAAATTGATGTTCATCACCATCAGCATTGTCTTCACCATCAGAGTCACCAATCTTCAGGTGACAGCTCTGCCCCGTCATCTAGTGTAACTGTCACCGGGTGTGTGGTGAGGTGGGGTTATTTCCGCAGCTCCATAGGTGGGGACAGTGGGGCTTAGGGAGCTTTACGTGTCCTGCCCAGATTCACCCAGAAGTCACTGATGGAGCTGGTTTTCCAGCCTCACTTTCTCACTCCTAAGCTTTGCTCTTTCTGCCAGACCACAGCCTCCACCGTGGAGACAAGGATGGAAAAGCTTCGGCCAAATTCTGGTCCTTGCTGAGCCTGTGTACTCAGTGAGGCATTTGGAAGCTCCGTCAAACCCTGGCCCTATTAAGCTCATGGGGACCCAATGGTGCCATGAAAAGGGGGGAGGGCTGCCAGATCATCTTTGGGGGCAGCCCACTGGCTAAGAGGTGAAGCCTGGGTTCCTGGCAGAAAGGACAAGGAAGCAAGGGCTGGTGTGCAGGAAGTGGTCCCCAGGATTAAGGGTGGGGATAAGGAGAGGAGATAAAGTCCCTGTTGGGGCTCTGGACCCCACCCGGCCAGGGCCCTTCGGGGGCTGTGGGACGCACCCCAGAATTGTCCCTGGAGTCACAGAGGAGGGGCGTCTGTCCTCTGGCTCCACCCCCTGGGAGCAGTGGGTGCCTCTGGTGCCCTCACTCCTCACACCACTAGTTGGGCCCGATTGCAGCATCTGCATCCCAGGAGGACAGGGCTGGAAGACAGAGGTCCTCTGTACAGCTGAGGCAGAGCCGTCAGCAGCCCCAGGGGACAGCCGGCTTCAGGGCAGTGGCGGGAGGAAAAGGCAGGTGGCCGAGGGATGGGAGCCTGGGCCTACCACGTGTGGACACAGCCCTGCTTACAGGCGGGAGTCAGAGCCAGTGCGTATCTGTCAGGGGCGCGGGCACACAATCAGGAGCTTCTGTTCTACAGGAGGGTAGCTTCCGCAACATTGTTAATCAACTAGTTATAAAATTTAAAAAAGAGGGTAGCTGCCTCCTGGCTCTAGGACGGCTAGGGGCAACTAGCCCAGGAAATCTCCAAGAGTCTTTTCCTGGTTGGACCAGTAACACTGTGTCACATTTGCACAGGGCTTTACAGTTTACAAAGTACCTCCGCACACACCATCTCACCTGATCCTTCTGGAGTTCCATGAGCTTGTCCTTGCTGAGAGTGCCATTTACCAAGGAGGAAACGGAGGCCCTGAAGGGCTACACAGCTGTTAAGTGGGGGAGGACAATTCCAGAGTTCTTCTTTGCTTTTTTTTTTTTAACATCTTTATTGGAGTATAATTGCTTTACAATGGTGTGTTAGTTTCTGCTCTATAACAAAGTGAATCAGCTATACGTATACATATATCCCCATATCTCCTCCCTCTTGCGTCTCCCTCCCTCCCACCCTCCCTATCCCACCCCTCTAGGTGGTCACAAAGCACAGAGCTGATCTTCCTGTGCTATGTGGCTGCTTCCCACTAGCTATCTATTTTACATTTGGTAGTGTCTATATGTCCATGCTGCTTTTACTAACCGCTTCGGCTTTCTACAAGTTCACGTGATGATACAACGTGGATGCATATGCATGTGCTTTCCTGGACATTACTGAGCCTTCTCTGCAAATAAAATTCATCCGGGTTCCCCAGCATGAGGTCCATTAAGCCACCCTTGCGCTTTGCAATGGCAGGGGTGGGGACCTGGGAAGAGGGATAGTAGGGGCTTAGGTCTCTCCCGCCAAGAAGTGGCACTTATAGTTCTTCTTTCTTTCCATTTTGCTTCTGGACCAGAGGTCTTATATTTATGTCATCACAGAACAAATAGAGCCATGAAGATGTTTCACAGGTTTCACGACTGATTTTGTGGGCACTCCCAGTTGGTGTATCATGTCTCTTTCCTGAGCATCTGCTTCGTGCCAGACATGTGTGCCAGAGAGTGTGTTAGCTCCACAGCAGCCCTGACTGTGAGGGGATCACTGACCCTACTTTATAAACAAACCTGGACCCACGGAGGTGGAGTCTTACCCAGACGCATGCAGCTACCAGCCAACCTGATAAGACCCAATTCCACCTCGCCTTTGGAGAGAGAGGGGGATGGAAGACATTCGAGGGACATTACCCCTCATTTTGGGGAAGAAGTTATTTGTTCAGGTCGTATAACCGGTAACTGTGTGGGCACAGGGTTCTCCAGTTCTAACGCATCATCCAGGTATGGCTGCCTCTGGGCTATAGCTACCATGGCCATGGGACTGATGCAAACATCATTGTCATAAAATATTCACTTACATTTATTGAGGACTTCTATTTTCCTGGATCATCTTATTTTCCAGATGGGTATAATGACTGCACCCATTTTACAGACAAAGTAAACAAGCCTTTCAAAGATTAAAAACAGAAACAGAGTCACAGACATAGAAAACAAACATAGTTACCAAAGGGGAAGGGAGAGGGACACATTATGAATATGGGATTAAGAGGTACAAACTACTATGTATAAAATAGATAAGCAACAAGGATGTATTTTACATCACAGGGAAATGTAGCCATTGTTTTGTAATGACTTTAAATGGAGTATAGTCTATACAAATATTGAATCACTATGTTGTATAGTCTATACAATGGAGTATAGTCTATACAAATGGAGTATAGTCTATACAAATATTGAATCACCATGTTGTATACCTGAAACTACTATAATATTGTAAATCAGCTATACTTCAGTTTAAAAACATGCTCAAGGACAAACCCGGGCATGTTAGAGCTGAGAGTCCAGCCTGGCACCCAGGCTCCCGAGAGAGATGAGAGGTCCAGGGAGAAAGGCAGCAACTGTCTTAAAGCAAGACTCAGTCCCGTCCTGAAAAGCAAGTTGCTTAGGACTGTTTAATCTTCCATAACTCATTTGAGAAGCAAAGGACTTGTGGAGGTTCAAATGTCAGACAGTTATACAAAAGTGTAGAGAGTTTCACAACATGGAGACAAATTGTGTTCCAAGGCCACCTGCCAGCACCTTCCAGGGAAGAAAATGCGACAGCTTAGATGGGACGTCCTTCCCTAAGGGTGGCTTCAGAGGTCTGAGACTCCTGGGAGCCACATGCAAAAATGTGTGTATGGATAAAAAAGATGTGGTCCATATATGCAATGGAATATTACTCAGCCATAAAAAAGAATGAAATAGTGACATTTGCAGCAACATGGATGGACCTGGAGATTATCAGACTAAGTGAAGTAAGTCAGACAGAGAAAGACAAATATCACATGATATCACTTACGTGTGAAATCTAAAAATATGATATAAATGAGCTTATTTACAAAAGAGAAATAGGCTCACAGACATAGAAAACAAGCTTATGGTTACTAAAGGGGGAGGGAGAGATAAATTAGGAGTTTGGGATTAACAGATACATACTACTAAATATAGATAGATAACCAACAAGGACCTACTGTATAGCACAGGGAGCTCTACTCAATATTCTGTAATAACCTATAATGGAAAAGAATCTGAAAAAGAATATATATATATATATATATATATATATATATATATTCAAATAACTGAACCACTCTGCTGTACACCTGAAACATTGTAAAGCAACTATAATTTTAAAAAAATTTCAGGAAACAGAACCAGCTCCTGTCAGTCAAACGGGACATGGTCATTCTGTGCTTTATGCAGTAATACTTCAATCATGACACTCTGGCTGGTTAATCTCTAATAAAAAGTTTGTAGTCAACATTCTCAAAAGAAAAATGTGTGTGTGTGTGTGTGTGTGTGTGTGTAGAGGGGGGCAGGACACGTGGACCAAGGGAGCAGAATGGCACGTCTGTCCTCCAGCGCTGTTGGTCACCCAGGGCTCTGGGCCCACAGAGAGGAAATTAGTGTCACCCTCAGCAGGGTGGACGGGCTGGTGACTGAGGGCTGGAGGAGGGTGATGTGATGACGTCACCAGCAGGACACCCTGGGCGCAGCACGTGGCCAGGACACGTGGGCGCCTCTGCGTACGGCTGTGTTGGTCCCGCTGCCCAGCTGTGCTCTGGGTCAGGTGAGCTGTGCTGAGGGCAGCAACAGAGAAGACAAGGAAGGGGATTGTGCCTCTCCTCCAGCTCCAGGACCAGAAGGAGAAGCTGGGCTCCTGACCGCAGGAGCCCGTGGGCACCGCACCCTTACAGCACGCAGGGGGCAAGGGCTGGTGTTTCTTGAGCGTTTTCTCTTTGTGACCCTTTGACCCAGTGCCAGCCCCGCCCTACGCCTGGTCCCATGACGGTCGGGCAGCAGCCCTGGATGTTCGCTGCATCTTGCCCATGTCCACCTCTGGCCTTGAATGCAGAGCGGGAAGGTCTAGTCCGAACTTTGGCAGAGAAATAGTTTGGGAGTTTCATCAAGAGGCAAACAGCAAACGTGTGTACACATCAATGAGCTGGTCCACTGTCTGAAAGGATGGGTATTTGTTTACCTGGGCATGTGTTGTTAGCACGCGTCTACCAGGTAAAGGGAGATGGGGGGGCTGGAGAGATGAGCAGAGTCGGGCTGACGCCTTCAGTGGTGCCTACACTCAGATAGGAGGCAGGTGTGTGCGTCATCAAAGGGGAAGCTGCAGGAGAGCCAGATGGGAACTGAGAAGAGGAATATCCTTCTAGATTCTGGGCCACAGCCCTGCTATGTGATGGCTGGGATGGAGGACCCACTGGAGGTTGGAGCCAAGGCATCTTTGAGAGTCTGTGGCATCACAGGACCCATTAAATATCTGGACCCCCTTCTTCCCAGATTTTAAGACTTCTCTCCATCGGCAGCAGTGTGAAGGGACCTCATTCCTCTGTGTTTCTTTCCCCCTTTGGGAAATCACCGTTCTTATAATTGCTGCTCACCCCTCATCAGCTGGGATGATTTACCAGCTGCTGGTCCCTGTTCCTCTTCTCTCTTAAGAGATCATAGACACGGATATGATGATTATTAGTATGAATCTTTAGAAGAGAATAAAAATATTTTTAAAAACCTCTTATTCAAAATCATGGCATTTGAATCATTTTTGAGCTACCAAACGGAATTTATTTGGGCTAGTTTAAAGGCTAATTGATACAATTTCAATTTCAAATGGAAACACTACTTATAATGCGTTGTCATTCATCTTAATGGGTGTTAATGTTGAAACATAATTGAGACTCTTTGCCTAAGAGCATCATTAACCCCGTTATTGCTGATCAATGTACAGAGATGTTCAAATACAGATGCTCGTCTGCTCTGATTGGATGCACAGTCTGGGGTCTCCATCCTGAGAATTTCTGGAAGAAGAAGGAGCCTTGCAAATACTTTGGTGTGTTACCCTTGGATGTTGAGGAAATACGACAAAACATGAGGTGCCTAGCATCCCACCTGGAACAGAATAAGGACTCAGTAAATAGCTTCTGTTTCTCATGTAGATTATAATTTTTGCAGCTGTTCTCCAAAAAGTTATATTTATTTTCTTTTCCCAAGCTGCTTGGAGATCCCCATTGGATCTAGAATGTATATTAAGCTACAGAAAGTGTCTTAGGATGCATAATCATCACAATCATCATTTGCACTTTCCATATAGGACAGGAACGCCACAAAATCTTTCTCATGCAGTGGAGCATCAATCTCCCCAGCAGCCGCATGGCGTACGTACTACTGTTCCACTTTACGTACGAGGACGCGGAAGTTTGAAGATGTTAAAAAGTCCCCAAATTCACACGTAAGGTGCCTATTAAAGGATGGAGCTGAAATTTCATCTGACGCCTTGGCCCAAACTGCTAATGATTACACTGGCCCAAACTCTGATGTAGGACGCGCCACACATTTCCAGAAGAAAAAAAGTGATTTCAGCTGGCTCTGCTCTGTCCTAAACCTCTGCCCTTTTCAGTTCCCTTTGCCTCAGGCACCCTTCACCCCAGGGCCCAAAGCCCACCACCGTGACCATTTCCCTGAACGGATTCCCGGTGTTTCCTCAGTCATCGGGGATGTGGTGGGTCCCACCCCTGCCCTCAACTCTCAAGGGCAAATCTTCCAAAGCATTACTGAGAACTAAAATGTCTGGGCTTGTCTTCCGTGGACGGTGTTTTTGCAGGTCTGTACTGACAGCAAAGACCATGATGAGTGGGTGCCTCACACTCTCCCCACGGGGGTCTTCTTTTTCTGGTTTATCAAAGTGAGAAGTGCATTCAAAACCTCCCGGCATCAGCCGAGCCTTGCTGCAGCTGGGCATCGAACCAACACATTTACCCAGAGCATGTTACGTGCCAGGGCTCTGAACACTGTGTACACGTACAGGAAAGACCTTGCCTCTGATAGGAAGGAGTTGTCTACAGTTTAGTGCAGAAACGCAGGTGTAAACAATACAGTGGTACAAGGCGATGACTGTGATGACAATATTTAGCTTTCCTGAGCCTCTGTGCTAGGTGTCAACACGCTCAATCTGGATCAATCCTCACAGTGAACCCTAGGAAGGAGAGTTTTACATGTGGGGAAACTGAGGTCTAGAGAGGTAAAAATGACTTCCTCGAGGTGATGTGGCCATCAGGTGACAGGATCGAGATGTACGTCTCTTTAGCCTGGCTGCAGAGCATGAGCTTTTGACCACCCCACAAGGCTCCACCATGGAGGGAGGACAGACAGAATCTCCAAGCTTGAGCGAGAACTTGCCAAGTGAACAAGAAGAGAGGAGTATTCCCAACTGAAGAAATAGTACGCGCCGAAGCCCAGAGGTCAAGGTCATCTCATGTTTTGGGAAACCCATGCAGTGTTACTGAAGCAAACTTCCTGCTGACGGGTGGGGCAGGGACACAGGGAGAGAAGAGGAAGTGGCGAGCAGGAGGTAGGGGCAAGTCACAGAGGGCCTTGTGGCTCTGCAAAGCCAGGGGGTTGAGCCAGCTGTTGATGGGGAGCCCTTGAAGAAGGCAGGGGCCCCCGAGGTAGGGCCATCCAGCGCCCGGGTTAGGATGACCTCGTGGCTGTGTGTGGGATGAGGGGCGGGGGGCTGCAGGCCGTGCACCTGGACGTGGGGACCAGGGCTGTGCCCCGAGTGCGGGGCTGCTGTGGGGGTCCAGGTGGGGCAGGAGGATGGCCCTGAGGCTGTTTCATGGGTAGAAGCATCAGTACTTGGTCAGAAAGTGGGCGAGCGCCTGGGGGATTGGTAACGGGGTGTCATGGTCTGTGTGGCAAGCAGCAGAAAGGGACACGCTTAGGCAAGAAAGGGACTTTGTCTGAAGAAGGTTAGTTAGCATAGCTCAGAGTTAAGAAGAGTTGAAATCCCCGACTCGGGGCTGAAAGGCCACCGTTCCAGTCCTGCTAACAGGAGCAGGAGGTGTGAAGCTCCATTTCTTCTGGTCTCTTTGACTCCAAATGTGACCGTGTGCTACTAGATCAGAGTCCGCGGGAGGGGATGTGGGTCCCTCGTAAAATTGGGCTTGGTAGAGAATGCGGTGGAGTTTGGCCAAGTCCCCCCAAGATTGCAATCCAGGCTTCCCCTCTCGAAAAGGACAAAATGAGCCCAAAGGAAGACAAACCATTTATTTTTTAATGAGTGGAAAAGATTACGATTTATAGCGCATGGATAGTATCTCTGACTGTGAAATGCAAACCAATTTTAAGAATTAACAACCCCCCTCCCCCAACTGAAAAGGAAGTTCCTCTGTGACAGAAGTTTTCGGTTTGTTGAGGTGTGTGTCAACCTGGGGCCAGCTTGCCGTGGACAGTGCCCACTGACGGTCCTGCACCAGGAACTGTCGGAGTCTGAGGACTGAGGGGACGAATGGAGTCAGGTGTGTGAGGATGTACAGGCAGCAAACCGGCAGGCAACAAACCTGGGATAGCAGACCAGCCCTGGCAGTTACTAGCTGGGTGCTTGGGGTAAAAATCTGTGAGTATCAGTTTCTTCAGAAATTTCAGCAAATACATCTGTTCCAGACCACACCTTCTTAGCTTCTGATTCAGTAAGTTGACTCCTTAAAAAGTTCTACAGGTTCAAAACCACAATGAGGTGCCACCTCACACTGGTCAGAATGCCCATCATCAAAAAGTCTACAAATAACAAATGCTGGAGAGGGCGTGGAGAAAAGGGAACCCTCCTACACTGCTGGTGGGAATGTAAGTTGGTGCAGCCACTATGGAGAACAATATGGAGCTTCCTCAAAAAACTAAAAATAGAGTTGCCATATGATCCAATGATCCTATTCCCGGGCATATATTCAGACAAAACTCTAATTCGAAAAGATACTTGCACCCCTATGTTCATAGCAGCATTATTTACAATAGCCAGGACATGGAAGCAACCTAAATGTCCATCAACATATGAATGGATAAATATGATGTGATATTCATATACGATGGAATACTACTCAGCCGTTAAAAATGAAATAATGCCATTTGCAGAAACATGGATGGACCTAGAGATGATCATATTAAGTGAAGTAAGTCAGACAGAGAAAGACAACTACAATATGATATCGCTTACATGTGGAATCTAAAATATGACACAAATGAATTTATTTCCAAAACGAAAAGAGACTCACAGACATAGAGAACAGCCTTGTGGTTGCCAAAGGGGAAAGGTTGGGGGAGGGATAAATTCGGAGTATAGGATTAATAGATACACACTACTATGTATAAAATAGATAACCAAATAGGACCTACTGTATAGCAGAGGGAATTCTGCTCAATACTCTGTAATAACCTACGTGGGAAAATAATCTGAAACAGAATAGATATATGTATATGTATAACTGAATCGCTTTGCTGTACACCTGAAATTAACACAATATTGTGAATCAACTATAGTTCAATAAAAAGAAAAAGTTCCACGGGTCGTAGGATAAGCAACAAGGGTGGAAAACTGATCAACAGGAAAACCCCAAAACAATAATGTTTCCACAGTCACTCAACTCCACCACGTGCCAGGGTCTGTGCCGGGCGCTAGGACCAGAGTGATGCACGAGACAGGACCCTTCGCCTCCTGGAACTTAATGTCATGGAAGTGGTCATCCGTGAATGAGCCCGATGAGAGAAGGAAGTGTTGTCATGTCAGTCCGGGTGGGCCCTGGTTATCACCGGCTGGAAGCTTCCTGGAGCCTTGTTAGCTCCTAAATTCCTAAAAACTTTTCACTGGCGATTCTGGACTTAGAGATGGCTTCCATTTGCTGCTCACCATGTCCCACAATGGAACATTTCAGAAGCCACAGGTGATGGGGGGTGGAGTGGGGTGGGCAAGCTTGGGCCCTAAATGAAGCCCTTTCTCCAGCCCTCCCTTTCTCTGGATGTACCTGTTACATCACGGGGATGACTTTTGTGCTGCCCTGCGACATTTTTTTGAGCATGAGTGCAAGTCTCTTGTGTCTGGTCCCTGCCTGGTGCATCCCTGAGGCCCCCTCCACGGGCTCAGCCCCTCCTTCAGGGTGGATCCCAAGCAGAGGAGACGTGCATCAGCGGACATGCCTCCAACAGCTGGGGAGCCAGACCAGCTGCTGGAGATCCAGGTCAGGAACGGCAGCCTGCCCTCTCTGGATGCTATGGTGACTCAGAACACAGAACGGAGCTTTCCAGACAATTAGGGAATTCAAGGGTGGCAGACCAGCCTCCAGACTGAATCCAGCCACGAACTGGTTAACCTGCAGTGCCTGACGATGTGCATTTCCACGGGGCAGAAGTCAGGAGCCTGCACTCTGGGAAGAGCTGCCCCGGGGGAAAGAGGAAGCGTGTGTGGTCAGGGCGGGGGAGGGCGAGGCGGGGAGCTGGATGAGGAGCCGCCTGGCCTTGGGGGCCCCAGTCACATTCTCCACGACAAGTACAGTCGTCTGAGAGGCCAAACGTTTCATTGTGGGTTCATGTGATACACATGTCTCTGTGCAGATGCAGAGGGGTGAGGGTTTTTATCTGGCATCCTCCCTGCCTGGCCATCCGGCAGGGAGCAGGTGTCAGTGAACGTTTGGGAAGAAATGCTGGCTGATGGGGGGAGTGAAGAAATGGTAGAATTTTGATTATAATAGTGATGCCGACGGCTGACATGGCCTTCAGTGCCGTGGAGACGGATCTAGGCTTTCCCCTAAGCAGTGCCTCACAGTTAAAATCACGGACTCCCATTAGTCATCTTGGGTTCAAATCCCAGCTCGGCCGCTTGTTAACTGATGCCATGAGTGTGTTACTTAACTCTCTGCATGCAGGTTTCCCCAACTGTAAACGGGCGTAATGATAGTACCGTGTGTGTCTGTGTGTGTGTAAAGGCTGTCACTATAAGTGAGATGCTTAGAACCATGCTTGGCACAGAGTGAGGTGTCTGAAAATATTAGCTAGTATTATTAGTTGTAATGGCAGCTGTATATGTTTGGACACATGTAACCTAAGTCCCAATTTTCTCATATTTTCTAACTATATGTATAGGCTATATATATATATATATATACTTCTTGGAATGGCTGTCAAAGATGAATGTGATAATGTGGCTGATGGGATCTGACCCCAGACCTCCCTTACCACTTGACTATTTCAGACAGAGACCACCGTGTTACAATTTTGTATTGCTTGCATTTTTGCTTCCCTTTTTGCCCCTTATAGCTTAAAAATACAGACACAGAGTGCAAATATGTTCTTAAATAAAGTGATATTTAAGGTTTCAAATGATGGAGCAATTAGCAGGGAGAGGTAAGGACAGAACGCACCATTCTCGTATCTGATGAATATGGTTTTTAAACCTTGGCATTCATTTTCCTGGCTTATGGAGTGGCCCTCCATTTCGGGGGCCCTGATAGTCCTGGTGAAACATCACCATTTCCAGGAATCGATGCATCTGGAACCTACACATCCACCCGGAAACCCGGGAGGGATGCCGCCGAGACAGCTGGGGCCACAAGTGTGCATCCCAGAAGCCCCTACAGTAGGACCATTGCAGAGGCCACCCAGGTTCCTCAGCCCAGGGGCAGGGGGACTTTTCGGTTGGGACCCTTGGGCAATCCCCTGCTGTTACCCAAACGGTCACAGGGTCTGTCTGGGACACAGCGCAGGACAGGCTTCTCTGAAAGTTTCTCCTGAGAGGAAATGTGAGCGGGCAGAGGTGCTGGATAAAGGGAACTTCTGGGTTGGCTTTGTCCAGAAATTTCCTGTCAAGTGTTTCACTTCACGTTTAGGAAAGGATTGAGGAACTCTTGGGAATCTAGTTAAAAAAGGTTTAGACTCAGTGAAAAGAAATTCTCCACCCAGGCCTCTTCTCACCGGCATATGCCAAGGAGGTTATTTTACATCCTGTCTTTGTGTCTTGACTTTCTGGTGGTCCTGAGCTTGCACTTGGCATTGTTGTTGTTGTTTTCTTCAGGTCTCAAAAAAAAAAAAAAAAAAGGAAAAACAGGAAATACTGTAAGTGGGTCATGTCTGCAGTACACCCTTGCTCTGCAAAGTGTGTGAATAACCATGGTCACTCCATCCCCAAATGCTTTTCTGTTTCTTCCAACCCTTTACGCTAATAACCTTGCCCCAGGTCAGACCTGTTATTGTAATATTTCTTTTAAAGTATGCATTAAAACTTCATGCAGAAAAGAGTATATATTTTTCAAAGAGGGCATATTCTCAGCCCTCCTCCGTGGGTGTCAAAGAGCAGATTTTGGAAGACTGGAGAGAAAGAAAAGAGGATGGGATTTTCTTTTCATTTCATGGATCCTTAACCCGTATTTAATGCAGCCTCTGGATTTGAGACACAGCAAGTGAGCTCGTAATTATTTCAAACAGTTAAAAAAGCTAGTTAATGATGTTCAACATAAGTAATCATGTTAATAGTAAAATTTAATTTCTTAAAAACTTAAGTCCTCATATCTTGTGGAATGCATTGTGCTGTAGGGTGTCTGAGTGAATTAAATTCTCTCCCGCACACTAAAGCATCAATTTCCTTATGGTAATTATCTGCTAGATTGGATCTGTCAGAGGCAGGGAAGCAAGCCTGACACTATACCCTCTTTACAAAAAATGATTACAAAAAATTAAGACGAATGAGTAAAATTAAGGCTGCGGCTGGCAAGCCTCTCAAAAGCTCTCAGGGATCACTCTACATAAGATACCATTGTGCCAGGGACTAAGCCTTTAATGACTTAGCCGTATAATCAAGGCAAGTCCATTAAAGGACACCAGAAGTTACCGATCACAGAGATAACAGCGAGAAATGATTTTTCGCCAAGGAGAAGCAATTTATTATACACAAAAACGCATTTCTGATGGAAGTGTCTGGAGAGAGGAGGAACTTGGTAAAGTTGACAGGATTTCTTTCCTGGAAAGTCTGACAAATGCCGCACTGCTGGGCCCCGTGTGTGCTTTGCCTTTGACCCCGGCATCCCTGGGGTCCAAGTGGCTGTTCTGAGCTGGAACCCACAGGGTCTGCAGTGGCCGGCGGGTGCCTCTGGGGCTCACGCTGCCCCCAGACCTGAGCTCTCTGGTCTGGATCCCTCAGAAGCTGACTCGGACAGAGACAGCCTTTGGTTCAGGGCTGAACTCTCTGATGGCATCATAGCAGCCAGGTTGTTAACCTGCTGGTGCAAAGCCCAGCCATGTGTGAAGGCACTCAGGGTATATAACTGCACAGCTATCATGGCCAGCACATCGTTTAATGAACTCTAAGTCTAAAGCAAAAGCAGAATCCCCATGGAATCCCAAGGAAAGCTGCCTGATCTCTGGGCATAATGAAAAACACATGGCTTGGAGTTCAAGGCCCTGGACCAGTTACCTCCCATCTCCAAGGTACTGTCCCTGCCACCAGCCCCAGCCGTGTCTTGGTCTGGGCTTGTCCTTTTGCCCATTCATTTCAAAGGACACCCTGGCCCCTCTGCGATGACAGACTGCTGGTCCCACCGCCGCTCTGCTCTGGGCTTTGCACCATTTCCCCCGAATTACTGAACTTCTCCAGGTCTCGGTTTTCTGATCTGTAAAATGGGATTTCTCACGACAGCACAACCTCTCCGGTTTACGGGGGCATCCAGGCAGCGCTGGGCTGGCGTGTGCTGGGCACGTACCAACCCGAGTGGGGCTTCTGGCAACAACCATGCTTCTCCTGGCTTCATGGCAAACTGTGTGTCCATCTTCCTGTTCTCTCCCGCTCTCTGTGAGGGCAGGGAACGTGTTTTGGTTTTCATTGTATTCCCAGGACCTAATGCAAACGCTGACAGATAGTAGGTGCTTTAAAACGATGGCTGAATGACAGGTGTGGGGAACTGGAATTGTCCAGTCTTGAGTGAAAACTAGGGGCAATGAATTCTCACTGTGAAACCTCAGTTTTCCTCCATTTGAACGCCCTTGAGAATCTGGGTTATGCCCAAATGCATCGCATTTGTCAGGGATGCTCACGGCACCTCCCGAGGGGAACGCTGAGGACAGGGCAGCCTTTCTTGGGCGGCCGGTGGCAGGGGTGGTGTCAGGCAGGGAGGCCAGGCCTGTCCGGCTCAGACAGTCACTGCCGCCAGCCTTTCCTGTCCTGTAGCCTCTGTCCTCATCACCTGTCAAGGCTCCTGGGTTTCCAGAGCCTTCTCCAGCCACATGGAGTAGCCTGGACCCTGCACACGGTCAGCTCCTTCCTTAATCCGAAAGACCCCTGCTCGTCCTGAAGGCCACGTTTCCTCTGACGGCTTCTCTGATATGCTCAGGGAAAGGAGCTGCTTTCATGACACTTCCTTTACATTTCCCTAAGAGCACTGATGAAATTATAGCTCTGGCTAATTGGATACGAGTCTGTCTCCCCCTGTAGTCAGCTACCGAAAGGCACAGGGCATATGTTTATTCTCTGTTTATGCCCACGGTGGTCTGCAAACCTGTCCTGGTATAAACCAACACCCAAGAATATCACCTTACTCTCAGGTGACCAGGGATACACAAGGTATCCATGGGATGGTGCAAAATATTTATGCACCAGTTGGATTGAGTGAGCTGCTTTCCCTCCAAACAGGGCTTCTTGGGGCATCTGCTGAGTCCTCTCTATTAGTCTTTGCCTTTCTTTCTTCCTGTTGTCAATATTGGTCATTTGTCTATTCAAGTCCTTTGTTCATTTTCTAATTGAGTTATTTATTTATTTTTTTGTTCTTAAGCCGTAAGAGTCACTTTTATAATCTGGATATTAACCTCTCATCAGATTTATAATTTGCAAATATCTTTTCTTATTCTATAGGTTGTCTTTTCGCTCTGTTGATTATGTCTTTTGATGTACAGGAGTTTTTGGTGTTGTCATAGTTCAACTTACCCAATTTTATTTTTGTTGACTATGATTTTGGTGTTAAATCCAAGAAATCATTGCCAAATCCAACATCATGAAACATTTCCTCTGTGTTTTCTTCTAAAAGTTTTCTAGTTTTAGATCTTATATTTAGGTGTTTGATCCATTTTGAGGAAATTTTTGATATGATGTAAGGCAAGGATCCAGCTTCTCTCATAGCGTAAGCTTTATGCTAACAAGTTTTTTATTTTGTTAACAAGTTAACAAAAAGGGAAGGGAAGGTTAAAGCTGAGAAGGACATCCTGAAAGACAAAGACAATCTCATCCTGCCATATTTCAGTCCACCAACACCTAACTTAGCAAATGTTTCTCAGCTTAGTACAAATCTCTACAGGGATAATGCTCATTGAGTTTGTACCTCAGTCTAATTTCATGAATGCCTTGCACTTAGACCAGAATTTTGCTCCTTCATTGGCGTCTCTGCCGGTTGAACGCTCCCACCACCATTGACGAGTTTGGGGCACGAGGGGCAGTCGCCTCTCCCAGGAGGTCTGCAATGGGTGATGAGACCCAGTAAATCCAAGCCAAGGTTCTAGAAACTGGACAGAATTAATACATATTGCTCAAAGTGTTGGAGCGGGACCTAAACAGGAAGAAGACTGAGAGTTGGGAACTGAAAAGAAGTAGGAGCATGTCAGGACAGATGATGTGGTCATGTCATGACTGCTATGAACCCCATGGACCCCGCGCCATCCATGACAAGTCCTTGGACCAGCCTTGGTCCCCAGAAAAGATGACAGAGGCAGACTGGGATCAGAGGTCTGGTCTGCACCAAGGGCAGATGGGCCTGGAGTAACAGGAGCTCTGAAGTCCACCAAACACCACACTCTGACTGGACGGCCTTGACCAAGCTGGGCTCCAGGGCTGGTCAGGGATCTTGAGAACAACTTGAGTTACCCTAACAGAAGCTAATGGAATGCTTTTAGGTCACTCTTCTCTCTGCCATCCCAGCCCCCCAACTCCCCACCCAGAGATGGTATTGGGTGAGGCTTAGGTACCCAAGACCCTTAAGATTGTGACCTACACCCCAAGAACATGGGAACTGAAGTCCCAGGTTAGCAAAACTGCGTGCACCAGCTTTGTAATCAATGCACTTTGTGTGAACCCTGCTTCTGTGATTCTGTTTGGGAAGTAAATGAACAATCAAAAGAGGACCCAGAGATCTAAGTGGCCGTATAAACCCAACAAGCACCTGAAGTAGCCCATACAATCCCCATAGGTACTACATAGTTGGCCTATATGGTCAGAAGGTTCTAGCTACTCATGACATCCTGAAGAGCGAGGTGGGCAAGAACTTAGAAATCCTTGAAATCTACCCTTTAATTTACAGGGAACACCTGGGGCCCAAGGATGCCACATGACCTGCTTGATGACATCATGCAGCTGATCAAAAGCAGAGGCCACTGTCCCCAGCATCTTTTCTATGTCATTTCTGCTCCTGCAACTCCTTACCGACCAATTGACAAGATTTAAGAATTTCCAAGGCCATCATAAAAAAAAAAGTATGATTATTATATCAAATACTTTTGCCTAAATAATTATGGGCTATTTACCTAAGTTTTAATACTTTAATTGTCTGAAAAAAACATTTTGACAGGATGGCCATTCACACAAAGTACCCAACTGTTCTGTAAGTAAAATTAATGTCAGAAAAGCACAAACTGGGCTTCAGAATGAACTCAGGAACAATCGGGATGTTAGGAAGAGATCTTGCCCTGGACATGAAATCAAGGGAGTAGGTTTCCAGCTAATGAACAGATGGGAACATTTTATTTGAGTTAAAACAGCAGAAAATCAGCTTCATAGGGAAGGGATATGAGAAGGTTTGGTGGCAAATTCTCCCACCTGAACCAGCCAATGACCTGGATGTGAGAAAAGGACACTTGTGGTAGTAGAAATTGAGGAATACAGCTGGATCAAGTCATCCAGTCAAATTTCACCATCAGTGGACGGCATCAGAGCCAAATGCTTTATACCTTGATTGCTTCCTCTCCTACCTGACCAGCTCTCTCTGACAGACTCAGAAGTAAACTTCCTCTATTTTATTCTAAATAAGCTTCAGCAGAAACCCACTGCCTGAGGGATTTCACAACCACCCGGCAGGATGCCTCTCTACTAGCAGGCAGCCCGTCTCTACTGTTCACACCTTCCTGAGTTCTTTCAGGTACAAACTTCGCAGGTGAATCAGCCCACAGTTGTCTTCCACTCCAGGCAAAGTCTTCTCCACATGCCTGCACGTGTGGTCCTAGGGCAGAATTCTTTTTAGCCACAGTATATGCCAAGCCTCATGTGTATCTGCATGCAGAATACAGGGTACTTTTTTTTCCTGGGCTATGGTAGGCTTTTAGTAAGTGTTTCCTAAAATAGTGAGAAATCAAAGTGAATGAGTTTGCAATTTTCCCCTCTTATCCTCGACATCTTAGGAGTCATGTTAGATAAGATGGTGGAGGTGTAAATGGATACGTGGTCTTTCACAGACATGAACCTCAGTTTACTTCTTCCAACATCTGTTGACTTCTCAGTATACTCTAGGCTATGTTTCTACCCTTACAAGACATAGTTGCTGGCTTTATAGGACAAACAGGCATATAGATAAACAATTATGAAACAGTTTACAAGTAAATAGATATATGTACAAAGTGCAATAAAATGATGAAGGAGTAATTAATTTCCCCAGGGGGTTAGTAATTAACTCCCCCTGGAATATTACTATCTAGTGTTTACGTCTGGGGTGAGGAAGTTGGTGGGAAATGCAGAACTTCCAGGCAAAGGCAAGAGAGTTTGTAAGAAGATGTAAAACAAAACTGGCCACCTCGTGATGGCCACGTGGGATGGATGGAGGCAAGCAGAAGATGGTCTTGGAAAGAAAGGCAGGGTCCATGCTGTGTAAAACCTGGGAAGCCCTGTTAAGGGCTGAGGATTCTTTCTGGGGTTTGTTGGGATTTGTTCTGAAGGTAGAAAGACTCTTAGCAAAAAGTTGAAATAAACAGATGTGTGTTTTCGAGCTGTCCTAGAACAACACTGAGGAAGATGGATTTGAAAAGTATAGAATGCGGGAGGGAGGGTGAGAGAAAACACTGGAGGCTGTCACAGAAATATCAGACATGAGATGATGAAGGCCTTGTGAATGAAAAATGTTGCTGCCATATCAGTAAACAAATGATTCTGCAGCCATCAAGCCATCACATGACAGCTGCCCCAACAGTGACCCCTGAGGGGACTCAGGATGGAGACAAACAGGCTGCCCACTGCCAAGCTCTCAGCCACTGCAGCGGCCCCAAACTCTGTACCCTGAGGGGATCCAGGATGGAGAAAAGCAGCACGCTGGCCCCAGGTAGCTGAGGTGCACATCAAAGGGATGATTTCAGTGAGCCCAGACTCTGGTATTTTCCTGTACATAGAAAAGCACTAAATTCCTTAACTTGAGATGTCTGGTTTTCTTTAATTAACAGTAATCTTTTGATGTTCCTACTACCTGTTTTTTGTTGCAAATCTCCTGAATGTCCTGGCTTCCCCTTACCTGTTTGGAGCAGTCCGTCAGAGCCATCTGAGAGGCTGTGTCTTGGGCTTAAGTCCTCAGTTTTGTCTGCCAAATAAAACATAATTCTCAACTTTTAGGTTGTTTATTTTTTTTCAGTTCACAAACCAGAAAAGCAGAACCAGTGGCATGTAAGTATATGCGTGGGTGTATGCATTTGTATATATACTGATGTTGATATACAGATGTATATGTACACACGCACACACACACACACACACACACACACACACACACACACCATTTTCAGTGAACTCAGTACAGAAGGGGGCTGGCCGAGCAGCCTGCACCAGGCTGTCCTCCATCTGAGGCTGGAGCCCCAAGCCTTCCAGCAGGCCATCAGAAAGAATGATTGTGAGCAGGCTGGAACCCACAGGTGGGGCTGGAGCCTTACGAGGACACAAGGGGGTCTGTGTATGTTCTTGCTGCCTCTTCTCTTAGTGGTGGGGGGGTCCTGGGGAAGCCAGGGCCCTTCTTCAGTAACCACACACACACACACCTGGCCCAGAAGGCAGGGAGGCTGGTGGAGTAGGCCTCCACTCTTCGTATTTGATGGACCAGTCTTTGAACAGCTGGAAGACAGTGCTGCAGAACCCCATTGCCTCCCTTCCCACCCTAACTCTAGGGGGAAGCTCCCCATTGCCCGTCCTTACCGGAAACATACTAGAACAGAAATTCTGGGGAGTGGATCTCAGCCACGAACCACGAACATGGTTCAATTTCCACATTGCAACTAAACTTGAAGAAACTACCTCTTGTTGATTTTTAATATAGAATCAAAGAAGAATAGCCCCAATTGTCTAAAAAGTCTGTTAAGACATGCCTCTCCTTATCAACGATCTACGTGAGGCTTCACTTTTTTTTTATATACTTCAAAAACACCTGTTGCCACAGATTGTAACACAGAAGCAGACACAAGAATCCAGCTGTCTTCCAGTAAGCCAGACACCAAAGAGATTTACAAAAATTAAAATGATGAGGCTCATTTAATTTTTTGTTGTTTTGCAAAATATTGTTATTTTTCATAAAAAGTAGTTTGTGTTAACATGTAATGGCTTTGTTATTCTGGTTTTAAAATGAATTAATAAAAATTTTTAAATTGATAAATTTTAATTTCTAATACAGTAAATACGAATGACATAACCCAGATGAGCAAATGCCCTTGGTGACTTTCATCATTTTTAAGAGTGTCAAGGAGCCCTGAGATCAAATGTTAGAGACCCGCCAGCCCACACGATGGAGGAAGTCAGCTCAGATCTCTCCAGTGCGGCCATGTACTTTCCTCCTCTGCTCTGGCTCCCCTGTTGCCTGGAAAGGTCTCCCCTCCCCTCCCTTTAATGAGGTCCTAGGGTCATGGACCCCAGGAAGAATCGTCTGTTTTCCATTCCTCTCTAAGAGCTCCCTAGCTACACCTACTGCATCTGGGACCTTGCCTCACCTCACGCTGTTTATCCCTGCAGCTGGACCACATTCCATAACCCACAGAACCTAACGTGCTGGAGGGAGACCCCTACTCTGAAGTTCCTTAACTGAGGAACCAGAGCAGCTGGCACAGCACACTCAGATCCGTGCTAAAGGCTGAGATGTACATGGAGCTTGATACAAAAGAAAGATTGTGGATGTGTCTACATCCAGGCAGATGGATCTCATGCCCAGAGAAGCAGGCTGAGGACAGTCACTTTTTCAGGAATGGAACATACACGTAGAGTAAGATGTTGCTTTTTTGAAGGAATTCGGCAGTTCCATCTGGCAGGTAAAACCTGAATTACAGGTATTTTCAAAGAAATATTTTCTTCTCCTTCAATAGCAATTAGAATGAGTGGTACTTGATTAAATATAATTTGTGATAAGCTGCAATCAGAATATCAGTTGTCTGAGGGGGTTGGAAGGAGCAGATCTACAGAGGCCAAGGGTTTTGAGGAAGCCAGACACCAGCTAAATTCCTCATTCTGCCATGAAGCCGGGTATAGCCTTGGGTACGAGTCTGAATTCAGTTCCTCATCTGTAACATGCAAGAAATAATACCCACCCTGTAGCGTATTTGGAGTGATTAAATGAAATATTACTTTGACCCGGCCCATGGGGGCTAGCAGTGCTTTTGCTCTTTTGCTTCCCTTCTCTTCTGTCTGCTCCTCCCCTCTTACTTAAATTCAGATGAGGTCTCCAATCCACATTCAGCATTCCTTTTATAGTGTCATTTACATCTTCACTTGCCAAATTCAGAGAAAGCATAATAAAATTATTTAAGAATCCTGATGATTGGGTCCAAATTAATGAGATTGTACTGGATAAAAAAAATCTTTAAAAATTGACTTTCGAGATCCCTTTCAATTTTCATTCAAGTTTTAACTCCAGTTCCACATCTTAAAAGGTCAGTGCCAATTTCCCTGACCTGAAAGTTTCTTTCTTTTCTCTGAGGCTCTAACATGTGTATAGTCTGCACCATGTAATTTAGCCCTTAGTGATATATGGTCTTATTGTTAATGAAGATTCTTAAGCTAAAGTAGAAGAACTTAACATGTTCTGTGTCCCAGATGCTCTCCCAGTAAAAGTGTGCACAGATTTGCACACCCACACACACACACAAGTTAGCATGTGATTTCCAAAGCTCAGGTTCCCCCAGCTGGGAAGGGAGAAATGCAGATACTTCTTCTCAGCACTAAGCAGAGATTAGATGCTTCTCCGTGCGCTGGCCAATGGGAATGCAGACAGAGCTGCAGATTCAAACTGTGAGCAGTGAGGTGGGGACTGGGAGAGCAGAGGGAAGCAGAAGACAAGAATAGGAGGGATGTTGACCTTAGCACAAGATGAAGGAAAGTGGTCTGAGGGAGGAAACACAGGGAACAAAAGGAGGGCGTGAGTGGGGATACAGCTAGAGAAGAAAAAGTACAGGGAATTCCTGATATTCAGTTTTATGAGTTGTAGGTTCAAATTCATTTTCTGCTAAGGGGACTGCTCAGAGTCTGGGGTGAAGAATTATCCATCCATCCATCCGTGTGCCTGGCCATACATCCATGTGTCCATGCAGCCATGTATCCATCCACCCAACTATCCATCATTCATCCATCCATCCATCCATCCATCCATCCATCCATCTTGCATCCATCCATGCATCCATCCATCCATCCATCCATCCATCCATCCATCCATCCATCCTGCATCCATCCATCCATCCATCCTGCATCCATCCATCCATCCTGCATCCATCCATCCATCCATCCTGCATCCATCCATGCTTCCATCCATCCAGCCATCCATCCATCCATCCATCCTGCATCCATCCATCCATCCATCCTGCATCCATCCATGCTTCCATCCATCCATCCATCCATCCATCCATCCATCCTGCATCCATCCATCCATCCATCCTGCATCCATCCATCCATCCTGCATCCATCCATCCATCCATCCTGCATCCATCCATGCTTCCATCCATCCAGCCATCCATCCATCCATCCATCCTGCATCCATCCATCCATCCATCCTGCATCCATCCATGCTTCCATCCATCCATCCATCCATCCATCCATCCATCCATCCTGCATCCATCCATCCATCCATCCTGCATCCATCCATGCTCCCATCCATCCATCCATCCATCCATCCACCCATCCATCCATCCATCCTGCATCCATCCATCCATCCATCCATCCAACCTGCATCCATCCATCCATCCATCCATCCATCCATCCATCCTGCATCCATCCATCCATCCATCCTGCATCCATCCATCCATCCATCCTGCATCCATCCATGTATCCATCCACCCAACTATACATCATTCATCCACCCATCCATCCATCCATCCATCCATCCTGCATCCATCCATCCATCCATCCTGCATCCATCCATGCTTCCATCCATCCACCCATCCTGCATCCATCCATGTATCCATCCACCCAACTATCCATCATTCATCCACCCATCCATCCATCCATCCATCCATCCTGCATCCATCCATGCTTCCATCCATCCATCCATCCATGTATCCATCCACCCAACTATCCATCATTCATCCACCCATCCATCCATCCATCCATCCATCCTGCATCCATCCATGCTTCCATCCATCCATCCATCCATCCACCTATCCATCCATCCATCCATCCATCCATCCTGCATCCATCCATCCATCCATCCTGCATCCATCCATGCTTCCATCCATCCATCCATCCATCCATCCATCTATCCATCCACTATTACACAGATATTTTAAAGTATCTAATAAGCGCCTGGCTAGGTATAGGACCTGGTTGATACCTAGATAAATAAAACACAGTTCCAGACTTCAAGGAATGGAAAAGGAAAATACATAAACAGATCCTATCAAGACAATGAGATAATTGCTATAATATATTACAATACATACAAAACCTAAGTAAGGCAATATTAGCAGACGGAAATAAGAGAGCTTATTTGAGAGCTGTAGCAAAAGAGAGAGAAAGTAGAATCCAAACTGGATGTCAGGTGACTCTCAGCTTCCGGCTTCAGCATGTAGTGAGTCGTGGAATAACCACCTCGCTGGGATTGCAGAGGCCGAGCAGGGTCGGAGAACACAGGACACGGTTAGTGGTGGGAGAAGGGCTGGTTGTTACGTGAATAGTGCATCCACTCCAAGAAGGGAAGCCGAGGTCTGTTTCAGAGGAGCGTTATTTTTAATAATAATAATAATAGTTAATATTATTGAATGTCTCTAATGCACCAGTTACTTACGTATGTTCTCTCCTTTAACACCCTCAATCACCCAGCATTTTCCAAATGAGAACTGTGAGTACTGAGGACATAAATTTCTAACCACAAATCAAGGCAGGTGCTGTGCAGTCTTGCCGCTCCCCCCCCACCCGCCCTGCCTGCTCTGGGGAAATGCAGACTTTGACCTGGGCCGGTGAGTCAGCTGTGAGGGAGGGGCTCATGGAGCCCACTGTCCCTTTCCAAGGGGATAGGTCTTCATGGGATATCCATGTCAATTTAGAAAGTTAGAAAAATCAGCATTCAGATTTGGGAGAAAACTTTGACCTAGAGGAAGCAAATGCCCTGCTCTCACATTCAGGGACCCCAGGAGGAGCTGAGCTGGAAATCTGGGGTCTCCACCCCTGTACCCAGGATGGATTCTCTGCTCTGGACCCCAGGGAAGCTCTGTCCTCCTGCTTCTCCTGGGCCCCCTCCAGTTCAGACCCACTGCTTTCTTCTTAGGCAGGAAGTGAAAAGTCGCTCACAAGAGGTGCTTCTGATGCAAAGGGTTACCTCTTGGTGGGGCCTGTGGGGAAGGAAGGGGTGCGGTCACTGTGATTGAAGGGGGCTGAGGCTTTCTGAAGAAAAACACCTTCTCTCAGGTACCCACTCCAGGCGCCCAGAAGGGCAAACAATGAAGAATTCAAAGGAACGGTGAACAAACTGCAGCCAACACAAGCACTGTACCCCGCCTTCACTAATCTCACCTTTTAAGCAGAAGAGGGTACAGGTTCTGCAAAGGTCCCTGGGCTTTGCAGAAATATCAGGCGCTGTCACCTCCCCAGCATGGTGGCCTCCACCCCTGAGCCCCAGGGGCCCTCTCGAGGGGCAGCCTGGCACCCGGCTGTGCCACTCGCAGGCCAGGCAGAGCCTCCCTCATCGGCCTCTGCAGACCCCTGCCTCCAACTACAGAGGCCAGAGGGCACCTCCAATGTTCTGCACCCCAAACAGGCAGTGGCCAGACCTACTCGGGCGACCAGGAACCCCATCTGAGTCCGCTGAAAGGAATCACATGTAGGGGGGTGTTTTCCACCAGCAGGCCCCTCAGGAACATCCCAACAACCACCATCCCACCATGCACCCTGCAGGGCCTTCCTCTGCACACAGACACACAGACACAAAGACACACATGCCCCTCTGGGGACCTGGTTTGCTCTGTCCCCACAGTGACTTGGGTCAGGTCTCGATCATTCAGGGCATGTGGACCTACTTCCCTGTCCTCCTGCTGTTTTCAAAAGGTCTCTTTGAAAGCCCCTTGTGAATTTCCCTGCTGACTCCAGAGAGACCCTTGTATTTTTCAGCTGGTAAGTTCATCATTAAATAATTCTTAGACAGACACAGGCCACTGATTTTCTGCAATTTGCATCATCCCACTTTAACATGTGTTGAAAGCTGAGCCTTTTGGTCCCCTGGTTTTAGAAGTACATTAAGATTTCTGTGACCTTTACGAGATGGCAGTTGAGACATATTCTTTTAAATAGCAAAAGCAAGAACACCGATAACCTAAAGTGCATATTACTGACCTTAGTTTGATAAACAAATTAGGAGAGAGAACTCTTTTCCCAAAGGGAAAAGAAACTCAAGGGGACTTGAAAAGTTCAAATAGAATAATTATAGACAGATGTTATCAGACAGATAGATAGATAGATAGAGAGATAGATAGATATAGATAGATAGATGATAGATAGATAGATAGATATAGAAAGATGATAGATAGATATAGATAGATGATAGATAGATATAGATAGATGATAGATAGGTAGATAGATAGATGATAGATGATAGATAGATAGATATAGATAGATGATAGATAGATAGGTAGATAGATATAGATAGATGATAGATAGATGATAGATAGATAGATAGATAGATAGATAGATAGATAGATAGATAGATAGACAGATAGATTCCAATATTTTGCAGGCATGATTCAGATCCATCCATCTTTTGATGCACTGCAGGGCTTTATACACCAGTTCCCTGTTACATCTTAGGGAATTTACTTGAGTTTTTAAAGGATTACACATTTGGTCAGTACCTGGATGACAGCATAGGTGGGAGAGGAGACGTGGGTCAGAGTGCACTGGCAGCTGTGCCCCAGGGCGCAGCCACAAGCCCCTCCTTGTGCATCAGCACTGGTCACGGCCGTCAGCCCCTCCTGGGGCTGGACCTGTCCTTGAGACCTGGATTTAGTTCGCGTGACTCTCCTCATGGGGGGGTCCAGGCGGTTGAGCCACTGTGTCCATGCCACCAGCGGAGCTCAGCTGAGGGGGACGTGAATCCCTGTAAGTGGAACCCAGGTCACAGAAGTGGAGGGGACCCAACAGCCACAGTGTCTCTAGAATCCAGGGTCCTCCACTGCAGTGTCCAAAATGACGGTGACCTTGGGGTCTTGGTCTAGCGTCCACGTTGGACTAGGATCTGCAGTGGGCTTGCAGACATCTCAGTAAGGACCCCCAGGACACCCTGCTCAAAACACTGTGACTTTCAGTGACCCTCTCAGGGAAGACTTGCTATTGCATTTGTCCTCTTAGGAAACTAGTTGAGGATAGAGAGGGTGTCCCTAAGCCATTAAATGCTGCTGAGATGGGTTTGAAATATCAGATCTGCCAAAATTAGACCATGGGGTTGCTGTTCAGGTCTCCCCATCCAGCTATCTGAGTAGGTTTCTCCTAGACTCTGCTTCGATAGCGCAGGTCAACCCTGCCACCCGCCGCCCCCCAGACCTGCCCTGACACTCACAATCCTGCCTGGGAGTCCAGGGCTGTGCTTGGCACTGGGTGGGCCCCAACTGCCCCATCCTCTGCGCAGATCCCCAGGGGTCTCCCCACCAACACCCAACAGCCCCCGGGACCCGCACCTGCCTGCCCTCCTTCCCACCAACCCCCCCACCAGGGCACATTGCCAAGTCTGCTCTGTCTGCTACCTCCTGGCCCTGCCCACAGAAGACACATAAACGCGGTCAGCCAGCACTGGAAAAATCGATTTATGCAACACGTTAGCACTTTATTTCCAAAGTGGGAATGCAAGGACGTAAAGCTGTTTGCATTCCAGTTTACAAGCTTGCAGCAGTGGGGTTTGCCTGGAAACCCACGATGGGTGAGTGCCCTGTGAGGGCGGTGCTCTTCCTGTGCACCTGCCATCAGCGTGTATGCTGTGCGGGCCGGGAGTGGCCTTTCATGTCAGTTTGCACCGGGGTGTGAGGAACCTACATTGTAGGGGGGTGAGATGGGAACTGCCTTGATGACAGTAATTGTGAGTGTATTCAAAACCAACCATAATAAGAAAATACCAGCGCATCAGATAAAACCACAGTGCAGTGTGTGAACCATTTGGATAGAACACAGAAGGACTGATTGTGACTCAAATTCAGAAAAAAACACCAAAAATCAGGGCGCCCAGATATCGCCTTTTCACGAAATTTTATAAAAAAAATACTGTGCGCCTACTGGATGCCCAGTACTCTTACGGATTCGCAGTTGTTACCACCCTTCCCCAAAGCCAATATAATTTATTCCCATTTTCCAGAACAGCATTAATTTGGCTAAACCAAGGTCTTTTATGGCAAAGATATATAATTAGTTCCACTGGATGATCCGTTAAGTGTATTTGTGTGTATGCGTGTATACAAGTACACCTATCTTACGATAGGAAATATTTTTACTTTGAAAAATGCAGCGTAGTTTTTTGAAGAAAGATTGCTCAATTTACGACACTAAGGATTTATTTTTATTTTATTTTTTTAAACATCTTTATTGGAGTATAATTGCTTTATACTGTGTGTGTTAGTTTCTGCTGTATAACAAAGTGAATCAGCTGTACATATACATGTATCCCCATATAATCTGTGTACATGTGTGAGCTGAGAGATGGGCACATCGCTATTGCCTGTAGCCTCCTTGGCACAACCAACATGTTTTTACATTTTCTACGGCTCCTGTTTGTTCTCCAGCGTGAATGCTGGACGAGGACCCACAACTCCTGAACCCCAGGCATCTCACACATTGTTTCTTCTTGGGATATTTGCTGAACGACGAATGTGCACCGGACAAGGGTAGCCACCTTCCACGCTATCTCAGGGAATGAGGTTCTCAGCACTGCTGTGGCTACTGTCATACCCATGTTTGTGATTGCAATCATAGCACTATTTCTGTAATCCTATGAGTATAGAAATATATTATGTTCTTTCCCTCTCCGAAGTGTGGCTCAGAGCCGTGAAGCAGCTCACCAGGACAGTGAGGGATTTAGACCCCATTCAGGCTGATCCTGAAACCCACGCTTGTAGCCACAATGCCTCCTCGCCTCCCAGGCTTTAAATGAGAATAGTGATAGAAAACTCCGTCTTCAAAGCAGATGTTTAAAAAAATCAATCCTGAAAATGTATTTTGCAGAGAAACATACCTGCTCCTCAGTTAATTGTAGTTATTTTGCATTTTCTTCTTTGCCTTTTATATTTCAGCAGTTTATAGATCGCAAAGCAGAGCTCTTTGATTCCCGGAGATTAAAACAATCCAGTCTACCCTAGACGAAGGGGAGAAAATGGGCCTGCTGTAGAATATTCTCACTTATTAGAAAATAGTCCTGGGTCATCAGGTTATTTCTGCTGCTGGGTGATTTGACCCTCTCCCGCTGCCAACCTGATTCAGGCAGGACCAGCAGGGCTGGAGGTTGCCCCCAACAAAAGGCAATTGGGACGGTTTTTACCACTCAGTCCCGGCTTGGGTTTTTCCTTCCTTAGCCAGTGCTCCATTATTTTGCATGAAACACTAATGGGGAAACATTAAAAATTTAATGTAATCTGTATCTTATCAGTTTCCCCAAGGGTGAAGGCATCTCCTAAGAGTACAAGGCTCTTACAGTAGAAACAGAAAAATCTGAAACCATGTGAAAGGAGGGGAAAGCAGATACACTGCTCTGCAGAATCAGTGGTCCCCGACGTGGGCGTGTGCCAGAGGCCTCCAGAGGCCTGTGGAGCACCCACGTTGAACCGGGCACCTGGTTCAGGTCTGTTCGGGTTTCTAAGCTAATTTCTTTACTTAATACGCTTTGAGCTTCCTGGGAGGCATGGGGAAATGGAAGCACTTCCCATTTTAGCGTTTTCCATTTACAGGAACTGTAATTTCACTCCTGTATATATTACAAATCATCAAATTTTAGAAAAGATTGAGGCGGATGGCTTACGTAATCTGCATACTCAGACACCAGTTCTTCAAGAGGGACAAATGTTTTCCTGGTACTCAATTCATAAAAGAAGTTTGGGGGCTAGTTTCCTTTATAAGGGGTTTTGAGGTTTGAAGGATATTGTCTTTATATGACTTTTCAAATTTTCCAACTTTAAAGAAATACATGTCTACTCTAGTAACAGTATAAAATACAGAATTAAAACTATTAACTTTTTTTTTACATTTTCCCACATTATTCTATATGTTCATATATAAAATTAAGATAATTAAATATACTGTTGTAAATTCTGCTTTTTGCACTTACCAATAATTGCATGTATATCTTTCCGTGATAATAAATACAAAGAGACCCCCCATCATCTTTTAATGCGTGTATTGTATTTTGGTATATTCATGGACCGCAGTTTATTAAATTTTCTCTTGATGAGCATTGAGTTGTTTCTAATTTCTCAGTTATGAAATGCTGTACCTTCAACTCCTTTGTAAAACATGTTTGCTCACTGGTGAAATTATTTGCTTGACAAAATCCTAAAAGCGAAATTGCTAAGTCTGAACTTATGCCACCTGGCAAAAGCTCTTGAAACATTTTGCCAAATGCCCTCTGGAAAGGTGTTAGCAATGTCAAGACCGACTAGTGGAAGGTAAAGATACGGATCTCTTCCCACGAGCGCCGACCATGGGTGAAAAGAGAAATACTACTGTTATTTCTCTAATACTCCAACATTTATTTATTGGCCACTTATATTTCTTGTTTTGAATGTATTTGTTAATATCCCTTGTCTTATTTCTATTGGTATAATATTTTTTTTTTTTATCACTGGGTGTTTTTAGAATGAGGATATGAATCTTCTGTCTGACATATTTTCCCAACAGGTTTGTCTTAAAATTTTTTGGCAGTATTTTTTAATATTAAAAGTAGTTATTTTTTTCTTCATGATTTCTGGCTTCAGCGGCCTTTTTGGAAAAATTTTCCATTATCCACATGTTATAAACCAGTTCTCCTGTATTTCGAGGTCACCTGTTGAAGGCTGTAAATTATCCATTTAAAGCTGTATTCCAGGAGCAGTTTTCTTTTGTTCTATGGGTGAGACCTGAACCTTCCTTTCTGTTTTGTTTCCAAATAGCTGTCTCTATATCATCTATTGAAAAAAATCTGTCCTGGGCTCAGGGGTTTAAAATGATTTATTTATCTGTCCATTTCTAGATTCTCTCTTCTGCTCTCCCATGAGTGTCATATTTTTCATAGTGTTACACTTGTGTAATGTTTTTACGATATTACGTTGCAATATATTTATTTGCTAAAATAAGCTCATTCGTGTGCATTTTCTCTTCCAAGTGAACTCTTTAATAATTTCCGACACTCTCTTCCACCTGTGTTTTACAAAAGCTGCAGAGGTTCTCTGTGTCTGTGTCATCCCTGGTGATAAATGAAAGCTGAGGCAGTAACACTACAAGGAAGCCTGGGCTTGGGGACAAGAGTGGAGGGCAAGCATCAGAGTCATCCAAGACCAGAATTCAGAACTTGAAGAGCAGATGCAAATCCCTGAAGCTATCTTCCTTGATTTTTATGGTTTTCAGTTGCTGACCATGGAAACCCAAGTCATACAACTTGCACTTGGAGGTAAGGGCCAGGGACACTGGCGTTGCTATGTTGGCTTTGGACCCTGGATCTGTGGTGAGCAGGGTTTGCATTTGAGCTTCACGGGTGAAAAGTCTGAGCCAGGTGTTGTGAAGATGAAGAGCTGCCATCTCTCTTCTGGATGTGGTCCAGGGATGCTGCGGAAGAGGCCAGCATCCTTCTAGAAGCAGCTTTGGAGGTGCTCAGTGCTCTGATGGGTGCCCAGGGATCTGCACCGTGGAGGATGGAAACAGTTATCACAGGCTGCAGGGTGTTAGGATCGGGTGCTGCTGGTGCCCTGCCATAGAAAGGCCCAGAATGATAAACAGGTGCCTCGGATTTGGAGCAACAACGTCTCCTGACAAAGTGACCTGCCAGGGATGTTTACCGCAAAATGTGATCTCAGGTCCCTGAATTCATCTACCCCCTGGACAGGGCTCATCCTTCCCATCTGTGTTTGGGTGAGAATCTTGCAGAGATGAAGATTTTTGTTTTAGTCTGATTTTTTGATAGAATTGCTCTGTCTGAAAATAATTACACTGCACGATCGGGTTCAGGTGAAGCCATTCCTTTTCTGTGAAGGCAAGTCAGCTCCGCAGGATGGATGGAGGGTGGATGTCTGCCTTCCTGTGCGTCCTGGCAGAAAGGCAGGGTGCAGGGAGGGTCTGCAGTCAGCGTCTAGGTCTGTAGAGGTGTCAGCTCAGGCAACAGATGATTCCCAAGCCAAAACAGCTGATTTCGCCCTTCCGATGGGAAAGCAGGGCCAAACTACCCCCAGACGATTTACACATCTGTTTGGAGTTCTGTGGGATCCCTATCTCATTCTGAATCTCTTGGGAGAAGGAGAAGGCATTCTGTCTCTGTTTGTTTTTTAATAACTCAGGGAAGGTTATTCCATGTGCTGAGAAATGGAGTGGCCAAGGTTCTAAATCCGGAAAGCCTGGGTTCTAGTTCTAATTCTGCTAAGTATGAGTGTGTGACCTTCGATCAGTATTTCCCTTCTCCTAGTCTCAGTACGCTTATTCATAAAATAGCAAGAGATTTGAAAAATGCCTGCTGTGGGGTTGTAGATCAAATGTGCTAAGGTTTATGCAAGCTAACGGGATCTACAGAAGTGTGGATACAAATATAACCACGTGTGGGAGGACGGAGGGATCCCACACAGCCCACATCCATGCCTGAGAGATTCTGGAGCTGGAGCTTCACTTGGTCACGGCCCAGCCAGGCCACACGCTGACCCTAATGTGGTTATGTGTGGTCACTCCTGCCTCAGACCCTCACGGAGCCTGGGGTACGCTTGTCTCTCAGAAAGAGAAACACTGGAGCCAGGCAAAGGCCGGCTTTTGTCTTCTGTATCACAGGTGCTGTCCCCATGCGATACACTCTGTGTGAAAAGAATGCCCCTTTCTCTCTTCATATTCAGTTTTCTCATCAACAGCATACAGGCCTTGGACTGGATAATCTGTGATCATAGAATCTGTGATCTAGGCTCCACAGTTATAATCCCCACATGAACCCCAGACCTCTAGGTAGCCTGGCATTCCAACTCTAAAGAGGAATATTCTAAAATAACACCTCTGCTGCTGGGGGCTTCCAGAAGACCTTGGCTGCCATCCTGGAATGGTGGCACCACCAAACCTTGTCCAACTTGTATAGACACACTGGGAACATGCTTTATTTGATTTCTTTTATTTCCCCATTGTACTGTGCATGGTGCCTCCCCAAGGCTCAGATGTCACTCAGGGCAGGTCCCTTTCAGTAGCCTACAGTTTCCTTTTCCTTCTTATTGAAGGGGTTGTAGGGTTTCACAGTTGTGACCATTCTAGACAGTGGCCCCTGGTGACGGAAAAGGTCAACTGCCATTTCTCTCCGTAAGATGCTGTAACAGAATGGAGGGGAAAAAAGACACATAAAATAAAATAAAAGCATATAACCTCATTTATCCTCCAACTAATGATACACATGTCGGGGCAGGGGGGTGGGGCGGAGAGAGAGAGAATAAGCACAGAACAGAAAGAAAATGGTTAGTCCTTGTGTGTATTGTTTCCTTTATTTCATTTATTTGCATTCAGTGCATTGATTGCATTCTATGCATTATATTGCCATCAGTTTCATTGACTGAAAATCTACTTTGTGCCTAGAATTACAGTAGGTGCTAAGAATACAGAAAGTACAGACAAAAGGAGGTGAGGCTGCAGAGAGGCAGCTGAATAACCCAGGGCTACCACACAAAGCCTCCGTGGGGGTGGGCTCAGGGTGTGAGGGGCGCCCAGAGGTAGAGTCACCTTTCTGGGTTGGGGAAGGACATCCACCCAGCGTCTATGTCAGGGAGGAATCAGGAGGGTCACGGTAAAGTCCAGCTGGTGCAAAGGTCAGAGTTCAGGGAGACAGGAAGGTGGCAGGGTGTGGAGCATGCGGGCAGGGCTGGGAGGGGGAGAGGGAGACAAGGGCAGAGGCGGGAGGGGCCACGTGCAGGGCTGAGAACTGGCTTCACCCTGCAGGTGGGGTATCCTGGTGGTTCCCTCACGATGCTCTCAACACACACCTTAGTCTGCTCATCTCTCCAATAGAAATGATGCCCTACCAAGTTTCCGGTGAGAATTAATAGAAAGGAAATAACTGTGAAAATGTAGAATACTATGTATGCAAATGATGCTTTCCAAACACCTTTTGTGTCCAGAGGTGTCCACCTCAGCATGGACCTGGGTCATGCCATCTCTCTTGAACAGCTGCACACAGCCTGTGGCAATTCTTCCATGAATTTGCTGCTACTTGAATCACACACACACACACCACGATGCTTGTATGTGGCAGAAGTTATAGAGGACACGGCAAATGAATCTCAAGCACCCTGTTTTTACACCGTGATTATCATGAAGTAACAATATTTTTTTCTTATGTTGTGAAAACAGGCTGTTGAAATGAGAACTCCTGCGTCTGTGAAGGTTGAATTCCGGTGTGAGGGATGCACAGGAAACACTGAGCTGTGGTGGAAACAGGAGTGGACGCCCTTACCTTCAGACCTGGAGACTCGCAGCATCCCTCTGACCCATCTCCTGCACCCCCATCTCCCCACCTTGAACCCCTGTCCCATAATCCCTTCCTTGCTCCTCTGCATCTCCTCTCAGCAATACCCATCCTAGGGCACTGCTGGTGTCCTGCACACCACCCTCAGCACGTGTTATGGAGACCGCATGGCCCTCCCTCCCTTGGCATTGACATTCGAGGCCTAAGCCACTCAGCCCCAAACCACCACTGCGGCCCATCGGCCACAAACTCCACCGCAAGTGCGCCGTTCTTGCCCTGGGCGGGAAGAGGGGCCCTCAGTCCCTCCCCCGGTTGTCCTATGGGAGTTTTTCATGTGACTGCGAGAGGAGAGCCGAGAGCCGGAGGAGTGAGAGGGCTGGGAGGGCATGGAGCAGAGAGGGAGGGCAGGGTGGCTGCTCGCTTCTTAAAGAGGCTTAGAAGTGACCGGGAGGAGAGGGAGAAGCAGGATGGCTGCTCTAGGGGAAGGTCTGAGTCTCCAGTAGGGAGGCCCTGGGCCTGGCCAGCCAGCAGGGAGGGAACAGGGCTGAAGGGGAGCCGGAGCTCACAGGGAAGGAAGAACCTTTGAGGCACGTGAGAGCTTGTCTTTCTGGGAGGAAAGGAAACTGAAGTAGTGGTGGGAGTAGCGATTCTGAAGTGGGGGGAGGACACGGGGGTGGTGGTCCACCAGAGCAGGTAGGCCGGGGGCCTGGAGAGCAGCAGGGGGGCCCCTCTGCGGGGGAAGGAGAAGGGCTGCTGCCACCACGGGGTGGAGCCAGCTTTGCATGGAAGGAGAGCCGCGAGGGGGCGCATCGGCGGCTGGCACTCCGGAGCAGCCAGGGCAGGCCCTGGGCAGGCGGCTTCTCAGGAACAGCGGGAGAAACAAAGAGGATCAGGAGGCAGTCAGCTCACTAAGTTCTCATGATTCTCATCAGACAGAGACTCAGACTCTCACGGTCACTGGAAATTTTTAGCAAAGAGAAAAGCAAAACAACGACAACAACAAAAACACATTAAACGTAGTGTCACAAAAAATCAGAGGCACTACTTCACCACAGAGAACCTCAGAGACCTGACTTTCTCTGATCCCAGGGGCCAGGACAGGTGCAGACCACTGGCCACCCTGCTGCAGGCCGCTGGCCTGTGTCAGCAGAGTGCTTTTAAAAGTCTACGTACCCCCTGTGCGTTCTCACCGCAGAGCCCCGCTGCCACGTCAGGAGCCCTCGTTTGGGGCGACGCAGGGGCGATCTGGGCTCCCAGCCCAACACAAGTCCGTCATTTCATGTCACATAGTGGGTGACACGTGTTTCCCTGCCACTGTCTGTGTTTCCAGAGCCGCCGTGCACCCTGAGAATGAGAACCCCGGAGAAGACAGCTCCACGGGTCCTTGGTCCCCACTCTGGGACGGCAGGTGACAATTGTGTGTGCAGTATGTGTGGGGTGAGTGCGGGGCTGCCAGGGGTCAGCAACCAGCCTGAATCTGCTGCTGTGGCCATTACCACAAATGGCCTAAAGACTCGGGCTCTTTTCTCAAGTAGCAGCAGCGATCACAGTAGGAACAGGAGTAGTAGCGGTGGAGGCTAGTTTCCCACGTAGGAATAAAGATTCCTCTGAAATATATTAGGGACTTTGGACAGCTGGCTCACGTGGCTGCAGAAACATGCCAGACCACGAGGCTGTTGGGGACGAGGTCTGAGAGATTTGGGGTGAGAAGATGGGTTGTGGACAAAAACGGCGACGGGTGAGAACCGGCTGCATTTGCCAGAAAAAGTATCCTCGAGTTTGGTCTCTCCTCCATCGTGAATTGCCCAGACGCAGGGCGTTACCCTAGCTCTTCTGGGCAATAAGTCTAAACAACAGATATAAGGATGCATTTAATTTTGACGTTGTTTCTTTAGGTCCTTCAGAGGAAGTAAAATACTGTGTCTAAATTTCTACCAGCCCTTCCTTTGGAATTTGTGGGACATTTGACAATGTGTCTTGAGAGAAAACGGACTGAATGCAAAACACCAGCCTAGAAAGCCAATGACCGACCTTCTTTAAAATGTTTCCCACCGGGTGGCCCAGAGATGCCGGTCAGTTGTCAAACTGTCAGAGCTAAGCTCAGTTGACGACGCGCCACGTCGTCCTGCGGTCACTGCCCTTACCACGCGGCTCTCTACACTCAGTTCACACGGCGGCGGGCGGTGGTCTGAGAGCTGCCTCCCTAAGACCCCACGGCCGCGCGATGAGGGCTGCCTGGGGCAGGCAGATGCCTGCCCTCGGGTATCTGTGAGACGAAGCTCACTGCCCCGAGAATCACGGCGTGGACCACATCCTCCCTCCGTGAAGTCTTCGCTGCACCCACACCGATGCCCTGCTGGCCTGGAGCCTCAGTTTCCTTACCTGTCAAATGGGAAAACAAGAGACCTTCCTCACAGGGTCACAGGGTTGATGAGACCAGTCAGTCCTTACAGGGCAGCGTTCCAGAAGCCCTCAGCTGTTAAGTGACTGTCACTATGACAACACTGGGCATCCTCCAGGGTAAATGTTTATCCCTCGCTCACCGCTAGACTGGGAGCTCCTTGCAAACTGGGTCTAACTCTTGTGAATTCCTGGCACCGTAAACATTTGTTGACACAAAGAAAGAACATATGAACGAACCACACGCACACGAGTGTATGACTAGTGAACTGATGTATGAACCGCGGGCCAAGGTCCACGAGGCCCCGCCATATCCTGCCTCTCGGGATGATCAGGAAGCCCATCAAGGCAGGAGCTCGGACTCCGCCTGAAGGTCAGCACCCACCAGCCCCCTGACCACCCAGCTTCCTGGGTCCCTGCCCAGGCTCTCTCTCCGACATCACTCTGCCTTTTCTTCTGCACAGCATGTGTCTCTCTCCAAAATCGTTTTAATTCATTTCTTCAGATACCTGTGTGCCTCTTTGCTTCTGTCTTTCACGCCAGAACATAGTTTCCTGAGAGCCTGGAGCTTTCCTGCTCAACCCTGTGAGCACAGAGCCTTCAGCAGTGCCTGGCCCAGGGTGGGTGCTCAATGAATGTTTCAGGAATGAGTGGATTCTCCACCAAAAAGGAGAAGAGGCACCCATGGAGGCGGGGGGCCGCGTCGGTCCCCCTCCCAGACGCACACCCACCGACCCACCGCGAGAGCTTATTTACTGGCACGGGGCTGGCCTCTGGACCCCGCATTTGAATCTTCAGAGCTGTGTCATCTTATTTGCAAGACCAGGACGTCCATCAGATGCTTTCAAATTTGAGGTATAATGAGCAATAATGCGCCGCTTCTCACTGGCAGCTTCAAAACACGGGGTCTGTGCTAAACTCCCATCAGATGTCTCCTGTTTTCAATTTGCAAAACAGTGTTTAAAAATATATATGGCTTTCAACCGAATGCTGTCTTTTGTGAAAAGTAAGGTGGCTATTCACAAGAAGTGAATACGTGTCTCGTGCAGCGTGTTCCACGCGTGTTCTGAGGACAATGCAGAAGGGGGATGTGTATGCAGAGCTGAGCCCAAGAGGCGAAGATGCCGTCCACCTAAGATGCATTAAATACCTTCATAGGCTCCTTGGAGCAACAACAGTGGGGAATGAACTCTTCTGTCTTTTTGGACTCGACACCCTATTTTTTAAACAACGTAAATTTACTCTTAGTACTGAATCGCTCTTTGATGGGATAATCATCATTAGGACACCTCCCCACCGTGTATCTGAGCGCGCTGAGTAATAGGTCTCATACTTACTGGGGCACTCCTGAATCCGGCGAGGGGGTCGTTGATGGATGATCAGAATTTGCTGGATGGGTGGCTGTGAAATGAACCTTACCGGTGTATCCTGGAATATTTGCAGAGCTAAAGGAAAGAGGGCAAGGAAGGAAAGGAAAATAACAATCTGTGAAATAGTCACGGTCACCAGCACCCAACTATGAAAACATAAAGGAGGACGCAGTCTAAAGGTTTTGTCCCACGTCAGGTCTGGAAATCTGGCTGCCAGACAGGAAAGCGTGCAGGCAGGGGGCAGAGATGTGCAGATGACAGCCCTGCTCTAGGACTAAAGAAACTTACTTCAGGTCCATGTTTTTCTACTGTTTCAATTTGCATGTGTTTTACATACATGATTCACAGTTGAGCTCTGTTTTCGAATGAAGGCGGACAGGTTTTCCTTACCAAAGAGTGGACCTGGGTCCCACACGGAGCTCTGTGACACCAACTCCATTATCAGTCACAACTGTGATTTTTAAATAGTATTTATTTTTGCCACCGTTAAAGTACTGATTTCATATAATTTCCTGAAATTGCACAAATTTAACTCAATTCCGCTTACTCCTCTGCTTCCCTGGTCCTTTTCCCCTCCAGAGAGACAGAGAGTAAAAAAAACCACAAGAAGGTCTGGCAGGGTTTTTCAGGGTGGGTATAAAATCCCTCTCTATAAAGGCAAGCAAACGTCCAAAAGAAATATTTTAATGGGTAATTCAGAGAAGTGTGAATAATAAGTACTGTTTTTGCCATTCTTACAGCATATAAAACCCTTTCCATGGATTATTTCCTGAGGAAGAGGTGGGCCCAGTCCGAGTGCTGCTTAAGGCATGCAGCCTCGCCCTCAGGTGCAAGGAAAAATGTGAGGTTGAGACTATTTTCAAAGAGCAAGGACACGCTCTCTGCAAATCACAAGCCTCTCTCAGATGACACCCATCTTTGTGAAGTTCAGCTCTCAGGGTCCTCTTGGTGCCACGGCAAGAAGAGGGCCAGGGCTCAGTTTGCCCCGGCCGCTCCATGGCCCCTCCTCGGGAGCGCGACATCCCTCTGGCGAGGGTGTTTATCCTCGATGGAGGCCCAGATGCAAGGCAAGAGCAGCAAGGACCGAGCGCCCACGGAAGGCAGAGGGACGGCTCCTCTGAGGGTCTCCTGGTTTCGGCCCGTGCTTTCCACACATCCAGTAAGCCAAGGAAACCTCCAAGCACCACTGACCGCAGGAGGAATTTTCAAACTACGGAGCTTCAGGGAGGCTGCTCCGTACAGAGTCATGGACGGGCAGAGAGCGGAGGGCGGGGCAATGAACGGGGTGGGCTCGGGGGCCTGGGCGCAAATCTGGGCCTCAGCTACGAGAGGGGTGACAGTACCAAGCTCAAGGGCATGGGCAGGAGGGAGGCCAGATTCTACTTGTGTCTGCGGGCAGGCAGGTCCTCTCGTGTCCTTCTGGGCACGGATGATGTGCCCCTGGCATCAGCACGTTAGGGGAAATGACGTATCAGGTAGGAATTGCACCAATAAAGTCCTGTGTCTCTTCCAAGCGCATCAGTCTACGACTAGCTGGCTTGCAGGCAATAAAACAGGGGACCCCGATGCAGACAAAGTGAAGGGCAAGCACATCAAGGGCAACAGCAGAGTAAGCAGTGCAAGTTAATGGATCTTGTGAGGCCAGGAAAATCAGGGAGCCAGGCCTGCCTGGACCTCTTCGCCAGCTGTGAGATTGTCCTTGTCTCGGCCAGCTGCAGCCCGAGAGCGCACGTGGATTCCCAGGGCCCTGGGGGTCAAAGGGATTCAGTGAAGGTGAAAGCAACTGGCAAGTCTTTAGCACTTAGTAGGTGCTCAATTAATTGAGCATATAAGATTTTTAAAGAAATAAGAACTGTACAAAATAGGAGCCTGGCAGGCGAAGAATGCGGTTCGTCCAGGACAGGCAGCTTGAGAGAGGTGAAGACAGACAGTGGTTTCCAAACGCTGCTGCGCCCTGACAACTCATGGGGATTTTTAAAAGGTACTGATGCCTTACTCCTACCCCCAGACATTCTGATTTAATTGGAATTGGGGTTTTTAATCTCTCCAGATAACTCCCGTGGGCAGCCAGGTTTGGAAGTCTCTGTTTCAGGTTTGTTGCAGGGACCTGGGTGAGTAAACCACTGCTGTCCAATTCCAGGCAGGGCCCTTCAGGGTTTCTTGGAATTTTCTTAAAGAATTGCAGCTGTATGTCAGAGAGGTAACAAAAAATGGGGCAAAATCATTCATGTGTCGTGTCTCTCCCCAAACATTCATTAAAGCTTCCATGCATGTTACAAAGGAAATCCCCTTCCTCTGCGTGAGAGGTTTTTTCCACTGCCCCTAAAACACCTGCAGAATGAAAATGTCTCTGAAGTCATAACCTTCCATCAGAGCATTTAAGAAGTCAAAGGTGGAAACAAGTGATGTGTCAATCACAAGAAGGGCTTGATATAAAACGCCACCCCACTATATGTGCCTTGTGGCATACAGGTTATTGATGTTAAACAGTATTATACATTACGTTATAATAATGATATTATATTACATCATATCTAAAAATAGCACCCATGCACTAGTGGACTGAATTGAAGAGAAGCTGCTTAGGCCTGAGAAATGAATTCAGTTGCATAATAAACTGCCACATATTTGAAAATGAAAGTCCTCACCCACGCTGCTTCTAAAATCTATTCCATTTAACCCTTTGGCAGGGACATCACAGGGGGACTTTTTTCCATCTTAAGTGCAACATGTTGACCTTATATCAAGAGGAGAATAGTCTCTGGGGGACACTCTGCAGACCTGCGGCTGATGGGTGACACGGTTTTTCAGATGGAAGAAACAAAGATATTAAAGACACCGAAATGTACAGGCTCTAAGAGAATTTCCAGAGCAGTTGTACGTTCAAACCCACTCCCCCATTTAAGGAAAGCGAGAGAAACAGGAAACCATTTGAAAATAAGCGAAGTCTTCATGTTTGCCTTTGCTCCATAGCTGCTAGTCTTTTGAACACCTTCTCTGGTACCCAATTCCCAAAATAAGCCTAGAGTTGGTTCACTAATGGGTAAATTTGAATAAAGTGTTGTCTAAGTTTACTACTAATTGGTTTTGCTCAGCAAAGCATAATAAAATAGAAATTAAATAACTTGAGAAATATAAGGAACTTTAGTAAATCAGTTAGAAGGAGGGAGCCCAGATGGTGTGTAATGAAAAGCTAAATAGAAAATAAAGAAAACATGGAGAAAACCGTGTTATATGTAGACTGTAGGTCATGCATACGTGGATTAGAATTCCAGTGTGCACACGTTCTTTCTCTGTACCACAGGCCTGACGAATCCTCACTGAGTGTGCGCCCTTTATGACACTTACATGAGTTGACTGATTTAATCTCCCAACACTCTGGGTCGCTGGTCCTGGTATCATGCCCATTTCATACATGCAGGCACTGGGGCCTCAGAAAAAGTCTAAGTCATGTGCCCAGAGACAACCGAGCTGGCAGGTGGCGGAACTGACCCGACCCAGAAGGCCCTGACACCCAGACTGCCAGCCGAGCCGGGAGAGCTGTGCTGGGTCGGGGTGGTCGGCATTGTTCAGGGTGTGGGTGTAGTGCAAGTTCAAGTCACTTGGACCCTCGTTTATTGAGAGCTATTCTGTGTCAGGTACAGATCTAGTGGAACTCAAACAGGCCTGACTCCTGACAGCTTTCACATTAAGGAGTAAAGTTTTTAAATGCACAACTAGAGGTTTACAGAACCCAAGTGGGGCAAAGATCACTGATGCAAAGTAAGAGCCGGAGGGTGTGAGAGGGACACAGAGATAGGCGTGGGCTCAGAGTGTCCGAGGGCTGGCATCGGCCTTCAGGGCTGCCCCCGCCAGCCCTGTGACCCTGGACACAGGATGGGAGCTTTCTGAGCCACCTCTGCCCAAGTCAGGGGTGGGGGGATTTGCAGCTCCCTTGCAGGGGGCGGGGGGCCATGTTAGCCGGGCCAAGTGCTGGCCTAGTGCATGTGTGGACAGAGAAGGAGGCAGGCCTGGGAAGGCTGAGGGGGCACAGCTGAGGGGAAGGAGGGTCTGGGAGCTGTGACTGGTTTGCTGATCGTTCTGTGAGAAATCTAAATAAGACCAGAGTCACTTTGGCCACTGGGCTGTGCTTCCTTGAATGTGGTAAGATGTGGTAAGATCCCCAGGATCTGCTCAGGAATTAGTTTCACTCCTACCATCATCACGCTCTAGAGGATATGTTTTTCTCCCTCTGTTCTCAGGGAACCTTCACCTCTTGCGTCTGGGAGGGGACACAGAAAGGAGCCAACAGCCCCATCAGAGCAGGGCTGATGCCCAGGAAGCACTCACTGGCCAGAGGCTGCCCTGGGGACTGGGGCTGTTATCCTAACTGCTCATGGAATGAGTACCTGGGGCTCTTATATAATTTACTCTGCCTCAACCTCCTCATCTGTAAAGTGGGGAGAGAACCTATTCCCGCACCTCTGGCTTCATCACACTGCTTTGAAAAACAAATGAGAGAGTCGATGTGAAAGTTCTCAGAAAAGGCAGAAGTGTGGGCTAGTGTAAGGAACTGCTATTCATAGCCCGTCTTGAACCTGCCTTGTGGTCAGAGTTTGTTAAAGGTGCAGCGCACCCGGGGACGGGCAGGGCGGCCCCTTCTTCCATCTCAGGCCTTGGCCCAGGGGTGCCTGGAGGTCACTTTGGACAATTACTCATTATTTGCAAGTGCTTCATCAGAGATACGACAGAGGTAAAGGCACAGTGAATACGAAACTGGGTGAAGTCCTGAAATAAAAGATTATGATTTAGTGGAAGACAGCACGGTGGAGGCGCCAGGCTGGTTTGGGAAACCAAACGGCAAACAGTGTCTGGAAAGCACCGGGTATGGGGTCGGAGGGCGCAGCCTCTGCTCTGTCACCTGGACGTGCTTCTTTCCTGCTCAAGCCCCAGTGTCCTCGTTGGTAAAGGGAGGGGCTGGACCAGCTGAGACGCACATACGTGAGAGCCCACGTGGTCCGTGGCAAAAGAAAAACACTCTCCCTTTTCTTAAGAAAGGGCAAGGTTCCATGCTTTTGGATCCTGAGTCTGCACAGATCTGCTGTTACACATCATTCTATAGCCAGGCACTTTGCACTGATGACTCCTGAATGCCAGGCATTTTGAAACAATGTGGGCCACAAAATAATTACGAACAGAAAACAAACTTCTCTTCCATCTCATTTTATAATAAGCTCTTGCAAAGAATATGGCTCTAGTATTTAAGAGTAGGATGAAAAAACAGATTTGGAAAAAAATGGGGGGGAGGGAATTCCTACATTAGTCTTACCTTGTTTGCTTGACACAGATTATAAGTGAGGATTGACTTTTTATCTTTTTTTTTTTTTTTTTTTTGTAATTCCTGATCAGTGCCTGAGCTTCAAGAACTGTTGAAGCCAATGGATATTGTGGATTCTAGTTCCTAAACTAGGCCCAAGTTAGAAGTTAGGAACCTCAGTGGAAACTGAATTAATGTCTTGAGTTCCTTAACTCTAAATATCTTTTAATAACTGGGCATCACTACCAAATCAGAAAATATTTTATTAATTTTAATGAGAAAACTCATGCAACAATTCTGCTTTTAAGGATTTGTTCTACAGAAGTGGATGCATAAAACTGTGCAAAGATATATGTGGAGGATGTTTATTGCTGTATTTTTTTAACAATAGGAAAGATTTTAGTAACTACTTGGCCTATGTAAACTATGATATAGCTTGTAGTGGAATATCATGCAGCCATTAAAAAAGATTTCATAGCCCTGCATAGAGCCTGGGAAAATGTCCATGGCACCTGTCAACCCAACACCGCCCCACACACTCATGCACACACAGCGACATGCAGCTACCTACAAGCAGAAATTCATGCACGCTTGGCAGTAAAGTCTAAAACATATATCACTTTTCAATACTGGCCCTGAAAATGAAAGAGGTATTCTACTTTTGACAAACATATTTGAATTGTTTTTATAATAAACACATTTGGAAGGAAAAGAATATGGTATTTGGTGAGCTTTAAGGCTAGCATTGAAAGTGTGTGTGCATACACATTGGACATGAACTCTTGTTCCACTGTAAATTTTTATAATACTTCCAGGAAAGGATTTTGCAACATGCTTAAGAATGTTTATATATTTTGACCTCATAATCCATTTCAAGGAGTCTCCCTTAAGTAAATAACTCCAAATTAGAAGAAGATTCACTTAAAAAGTGTTTGACAGCATTATTTATCATAGCAAAAAATAGAAAGAGTTTACATACGTAACCTAAGTGAACTAGTCAATGACAGTACATCTACACAAATAAAAAATCCTGATGAGTTCATAATAACATGTACCCATGATGATGTTGCAATGTTAAGGTAGTAAAGATTATATATGTAGCATGATCATAGCTATATAAATATACACAAACAAGATTCAGGATGACAGATGGAAATATGTCAAAATATTAATAATGCCTATGTTTCTGTGTAAAAGTTTATATTTTTATTGTTATTAATTTTTTCTGTACTTTTTTCTATAATGATCAGATTCAGTTCTACAATTTTAAAAGTTATTTTTAAAACTATTAGTGTAATCACCACCAATACATTGGGCACGTCAAATGACATGGTGGCCAGAATACAAAGTCAATGAATGAGGAAAATTTGAAAACATTTACCCTTTGGGGAAATTGGTGATTCCAACCACCTGAACCCAAGAGGCAGTAGCCTTGACTCTGTCTGAAATGCGGCTTCCACTGAAGGAGTAGGGGCAGGTACAGTTCCTGTCCTAAGTGTCATGGGTTATGAGAACCTTAAAGATGATCTCATATAAACATATTTCCCTTTAAGAAAGTTTAAGATGAGGAAACAAAGGAAGAGTCATATTTGCTTTTGAATAGGATGGTACTCTACTCTACTGGGCACAGAGTAAGTTTACGTGTTTCTGGGTTTTGGACCTTGTGCAAATGACGTCATGTTGTATGCATTCTTCTATACTTTGCCCAGTGTGGTACTGTGGAAAGGACATAACATTTTGTTTAGAGATTCAAGTATATGTAGCCAAACTACCAAGCAAAGCAAGCAAAGGATAAGCACGAAGTCTGATGTGATGACTTCTGGGTTGGGGAAGGAGACCGAGGAGATGGGTTTGGGAGGAATATACAGGTGGCTTAAAAGATACAATACTATGTCCTTAGCTAGGCCCGGGATGCACAGGCATTTCCTTGTTATTTTGCTTTATATGTTACATATGACAGTATACATTTTGTATCAATATCTCATAATAAAAATGGAAAATCTTTCTTTGTGTTAAAAGGTTAAGATTCTGTTAAAAAATGAAACCGCATCCAAAGAAGAAACTTTGCAACCTTGGGTGCCCTCTAGTGGCCAATTTGGGGAAGTACAGTTAGTGTCCAATTCTTCTACATAATCCATTCAATTTCCTTTCCTTAAAAACACTAATTAACAGCAAGATGAGGTAGAATGGCATGCTCCCAAATTTACTCAAGTTAAATGGTATGTTCTACATCAAATTTTTAAAATGCTGCCAGACTTCTTTTTACTATCCTTGAAGAATGACCCAGAAGAATACATTTTATTCTTTAGCAAGAATGTTTCATAAAACATTCCAAAATTCAGATGTGCATTTCAAAGGAGAAATAAAATTTTATGCCAGTAGGATATTTTCAGTTGGGTTTATCCTCATATTCTTTCTTGAAAATTTTTTAGAATTGCCACGTTTAATAACAATAATTTCCTTGCAGAAATTATGGAAGAATCATAACCAACGAACCCTTCCTCAGGACTCAGCTAAAACATCACAGCCTTCAAGTCTTGTGGGTGAAAGTGACCTCTCTGTGCAACTGAGATCAAAAGCACTAAGCTCACTGCTCAGGAGACTCACTCCATGCTGCTCTATATTATCATTGTTGGTGTGCAGAGCTCACCGGCCCTGCAGGTTTGCAAGCTACGTGAGGGCTAAGTCTTTGTCACAGTACATGGAATATTTTATGTATTCTCTCCTCTTTTTTCTCTCTTTTTTGTTTTTGGTTGAAATAGATCAACTCATTGAATTCTTCAATGCAATAAGTTACAAAAATATATTTTAAAACCAAAGTTAGTTTTGAAACATATTTTAGTTTGGCCAAGTAGTCAAAAGAATTAGAGAGTCAGAATATATAACACAGGAAAATTCAAAATTATTATAGGGTGTAGAACAGGTCTGAAGGACAGCCAATGTGAAATTTAGCTATTTTGTCTCATGGGCACAACTGATGTTTAAAAAAAATAGAAAGCAGCTAACCTTTAAAATACTGTCGTGATTCACACTATAGGCTTGCAGGACACCTCCTGCAAGGTTTTCAGTCACCACAGAAACTGATGGGGTAACAGCCATGATGTGTAGCAGCTCCGTGGCGTAATGAAGAAGATGTGGTACGTATATACCATGGAATATTACTCAACCATAAAAAAGAATGAAATAATGCCCTTTGCAGCAACATGGATGGACCTAGAGATTATCATACTAAGTGAAGTAAGTCAGACAGAGAAAGACATATCATATGATAACACTTATATGTGGAATCTAAAAAAAGGGTAGAAATGAACTTATTTACAAAACAGAAATAGAGTCACAGATGTAGAAAACAGACTTATGGTTACCAGGGGGTAAGGGGGGGAGGGATAAATTGGGAGATTGGGATTGACATATACACACTACTCTACTATGTATAAAATAGATAACTAATAAGAACCTGCTGTATAGCACAGGGAACTCTACTCAAAACTCTGTAATGACTTATATGGGAAAAGAATCTAAAAAAGAGTGGATATATGTGTATGTATAACTGATTCACTTTGCTGTACACCTGAAACTAACAACATGGCAAATCAATTATACTCCAGTAAAAATTAAAAAAAAAAAAAAAGACACAGAATGTCAGCTTCCTGTAGTGTATCCTGTGAATCCTAGGGAAGTAATTTCTGAGGCTCAGTATTTCCACTGGTGAAAGTGAATATACACATACTTTTTGTATATATTATATATATAATATATTCATAAAACATAGCATGTAAAGATATATTGCATATATATGTAGGCGCCCAGGTTAGTCAGTGCTCAAAACTATCATCTCCTTTGTGAGAAACTACAGTCCTTTCAGGAAACAGGTATCTTTCTTCTTAAGCTGTGAACAGCACCAGGCTCCTTTTTTTTTTTTTAATTTTATTGAAGTATAGTTGATTTACAATGTTGTGTTCGTTTCTGCTGTACAGCAAAGTGACTCAGTTATACACATATACATTCTTTTTCAGATTCTTTTCCATTATGGTTTATCCCGGGAGACTGAATATAGTTCCCTGTGCTGTACAGTAGGACCTTGTTGTTTATCCAGGGCCGTTTTTTAATTGCTTCATTCATTGCAAAGCCCATGACCATGTTTCCTCCTGAATAATAAAGTGAGGGGGATAATCATAAGTGGAACTCACCAACGTGAGTGCGTATAAAGAATTTCAGAGCTGCGAGGCTTGGCGAGAGATGTGATGTCTCCATGGGGGTTGTCAACGTCATCAGCATTTGTAGACTGCACGCAACCACTGTTAGGATGAAAAGAAACATAGAAAAAATAGATGAACATATCCTAACTTGCAAAGGAAATCTTGCCAAAATAGATCAAAATTCAAAATGCAAAAAATTAACCACGGTGATGGAACAATTTGCCTTAAAAAAAAATAAAGTAAGGAGACTTTCTCTCTTTTAGAGTAAGAGCTGATCTTCCGTTTGGGCCAGAGTGAGAGCAACAGCTGGTTTGTGTTTTTGAGCAAAGACGCAGCTGCTTCTGCAGCCCTGAGCCAACTCCTCCCTGGAGCTTGGAGGCAGCTGGGGCAAGGCAGACACGGGTGTCGCCAGAGCTGAGGGGCCTTCTGTGGGGACGGAAACGGGGCAGGTGCCTGGGATTGTGGACAACTGGAGATGTGCCTTCAGGGCCTGCGAGAAGGTCCAATTAGTCCACAGCAGTGAGGGGGTGTCCCGCAGGCACTTCTGGGGCCACTCATAGGAAGGTGAGTCAACTCTACTGTGGAGCAGGAGAGGCTGGTGTAATGAGGGGGGAGGGCAAAGATGAAAGACCCAGATTCCTCTGTTTTCTTGGATTTACTTTGTTCCAAGGTACAGTGATCTGAAGGTTTATGTGCCCCCAAAATTCATACGTTGAATTCCTAACATCCAAAGGTGATGGTATCAGGAGGTGGGAGGTACTTGGGTCATTAGTGTTCTTATAAAAGGGACACCACGAGCTCCTCGCTCCCTGAACCATGCATGGACACAAGTCTGTGACCCCTTGGCCATCCCTAACTTCCAGCCTCCAGAACTGTGGGAAATAAACGTGTGTTGTTTACAAGCCACCCAGTCTGTGCTATGTTGTGACAGCAGCCCAAGCTGACTAAAGCACAAGTTTTTTCTCCAATACAAAGCAGAGAAGACCCCAAAGGGCGGATGACGCACATCTGTGCCACCCACGGAGAGCCAAATTTAGATAGAAAAGCAAGAGATCGCGTTTCCTGCCCTTCAGCTTTGGTGAGCACATTGCAGCTTCCACATCAAGTGTAAAAGTCTTTCTGGGTGACAACACCCAATATTAGTAGCATCCAAGGTATTTTATTTCATAAAATAACCAATTTGGGAAAACTGAAAATACTGCTCCCCCTTTCTTTCTTTTATTAAAATCTTTAACACATTTTTGATGAAACTCCTGACAGGCATCATGCTAGGAAAACATTAGAAATCTGTTAGAAAGCATAAGCTGGTTTAAAAAGTGGATTACAAACATGAGTGAGCTGAAAGCAACTACAATTTAGATGTAAATCTAGTAATTTTTAAAACATTAAGAAACATTACTTACGTATAGAGAGGAATGTATTTGCTTCTGGAACTTGGACTCACACTTAGAAAAAGAGAAAACATGGGCAACTGAGTTATTGACATTAATAAACATTAATGATTAGAGTATTTCTCTTATTAAAAAAAACCTTCAGAGATATCCCATAGGAAGGGGCTTCCAAAAGTTTCTAATTTTAAGCAGAAAAGATTTAAAGATGTAGTTCTTAAGTGATGAAAATCAAGCACCGAACAAATTGACTCCAAACAGCCAAGGACACATAAGTCCTTTTTGACTCCTATGATTTAGCTCCAAATCCTCTTCTCCTGGGTTTTTCTTTGCTGTTTTTGTCCTCGATGGTTAGACATGTCATATTTGGCAAAGCTGACCTCTCATTTTCTTAGACACACAGAAGGTCCACATTTGACTGGCTCTTACTGACCATCTAGTGTAACTATCCATGGTGGAGAGGAAGCGACTGTGGCCCAAAGGAGTTCAGTGATGTACACAAGATTGCAGTTATTTAGGGCACTTAGAGGAGCTTGGGGTTTATTGTGTACTTTCCCTGCTCCAACCCTAGAATCAGCCATTTCTCCAAGGATCTCACAATGTCTTTTATTGGAGAGTGGCATTTTAAACCAACATTTTGGAGGTAGACATGCTTCTGGCTGCTTGTGTGTCCCTGCTTCTAGGCCCTCCCAGCAGACAGAACTAGGAATATCTGGGTGTATTTGAACCCGTGTGTATCCATATATCTACATATATTTCTATATTTACTTTCTGCATATATATATATATATATATATATATATATATATATATATATATATATATATATATACACATATATAAATAAAGGGATACCTCAGAGATATTATGGGTTCGGTTCCAGATCATGGCAATAAAAGTGAATACCACAGTAAAGCGAGTAACACAAATTTTTTTATTTCCCAGTGCATATAAAAGTTATGTTTATACTAAACTGTAGTCTATTAAGTGTACAATGGCATTATGTCTAAAAATGTCCATACCTTAATTTAAAAATACTTCACTGCTAAAAAATGCTAACCATAATCTAAGTCTTCAGCAAGCTGAAATCTTGTTGCACTAGTAACATTAAAGATCACTGATCACAGACCACCATTACAAATATAATAATAATGAAAAAGTTTGAAATATTGTGAGAATTACCAAAATATGACACAGAGATGCAAAGTGAGCAAGTGCTGTTGGAAAAATGGCACCGATAAACTTGCTCGAGGCAGGGTTGCCACAGACCTTCCATTTGTAAAAAACACAGAATCTATGAAGCACAACAAAATGAAGTGTGCCTGTAAACATGAGTTCGTGGGATGTCCCCAAGTCTAATCAGCACCACAGGGCTCATTCTCAGCCTTTTCTCCCTTATTTACTGTTTCCTTCTCTGACAGTGTGAGACTTGCCTCCCACCATCTACCAAAGATTTACTTTTTGTCACATGTAACAAAATGTGACAAAAAGGCACAAGTCATACTACATGTTCTTATATGGAGTGTACATGTAAGAAGTTTAGAATTGCCAACCTGTTTCTTGGTGAGAAACACATTTACCAAGTAGAGTATAGATAGTACTTACATACAGTTATTTTTGTCATTAGCCTTACAGTTTTGTGTCTAAATACTGTTTCCAAATTTATGAAGGTCCAAATTTAGGATCACTCCTGTTTTCTCCCATCCACTTAAATGTAGTTATGTCATTTGTTTGTAATACAGATTCACTTGTTACCTTTTGAATTCTATCCTGGATTTTCCCACCATCCTGGTATATATTTCTCTCTCTTTCTCTATTTTTTTACTTTGCATTCGGTACAGTTTGCTGTCCATGGTACAGTTCTATGGGTTTGACAAATACAGTCATGTGGCCAGCACCACAGAACCATATAGAGCTGTTCCATCGCCCTAATGTTTGTTTACAGGCTCTTTGTCTTCAACTCTGTCCCCCTCCCCCAAATCCTGGTAGCCACTGATCTACTCCCACCCTTGTAGTTTTGCCTTTTCTACAATGTCATATAAATGGAATCATGCAATATGAGATCTTTTGGATCTGGCTGCTTTCATTGACCAAAATGCTTTTAAGATTCATCCGTATTGTTGTGTGTTGCATTTGTTCTATTCCATTGTGTAGCTCTACTCTAGTATCTTTATCCAATACATGTTTTTCCATTCACCTGTTGAAAGCAATCTTGGTTGTTTCTAGGTTTTGAAGATTATGAATAGAGCTGTTATGAGCATTCACATATAGGTTTTTCTTGCTAATGGGAGCAGCATTTACTAGAGGAAGGCTCCAGGGTGAGTGGATCCCTCAGGAGTTCTGAGATGTGGCAGAACTGACTAGGACTTATACCTTTTAGTTCAGTGGATGATTCATCATTAAAACAATAAATGCAATGGATGCATAGAAACTGGGTGAGCTATTTGCTATTTTACCACATGACATGTAAATAGAAAGATGCTAATAAAGTTTTCCTTTTCTTTTTCTTTTTTTGGCTGTGACACGTGGCTTGTGGAATCTTAGTTCCTCGACCAGGGATCGAACCTGGGCCCATGGCAGTGAAAGGGCCTATCCTAACCACCATGGCAGTGGTTAGGTCGAGTCCTAACCACTGGACTGCCAGGGAATTCTCGCTAATAAAGTTTTTTTATTAGCACTCACGTAATATTAAGAGTTAGCACCAGCAATTTACATCTTTATTCTTTTAAAAGATATTTGAATGGGATCATCAACTATTTCAGCTTGCTGTGTTTATAAGGAACTTATATTTTGAATGTTTTAATCTTTGGTTTAAATTATTACCATTCAATTTATACATTGGAATCTATTATTTTTATTGGGGTGTTTTATACCTTTGGTTAAACCATCTTTTAAATAATCTTTATCAAAACTTTACATACTGTTTTTAGAATATGGCTCAATAAAATCAGTTTGCTGACACGACTCAATATTTTTCTCAATACTGTCATTACTTGCAATTCCAGATTCAGCATTTAAACTTGATTATGACTTTGCATATTTCCACTTCACTATACTTTTTTATTCTAATAATTTAAAAAATCCTTTTTTTTAACATCTTTATTGGAGTATAATTGCTTTACAATGTTGTGTTACTTTCTGCTGTATAAAAAAGTGAATCAGCTATACGTATACATATATCCCCATATCCCCTCCCTCTTGCGTCTCCCTCACACCCTCCCTATGCCACCCCTCTAGAAGGTCACAAAGCACCGAGCTGATCTCCCTGTGCTATGCAGCTGCTTCCCACTAGCTATCTATTTTACATTTGGTAGTGTATATATGTCAATGCCACTGTCTCACTTCGTCCCAGCTTACCCTTCCCCCTCCCCGTATCCTCAAGTCCATTCTCTACGTCTGCTGCCCCTAGGTTCCTCAGAACCATTTTTTTTTCTTTTAAGATTCCATATATATGTGTTAGCATACGGTATTTGTTTTTCTGTTTCTGACTTACTTCACTCTGTATGACAGATTCTAGGTCCATCCACCTCACAACAAATAACTCAATTTTGTTTCTTTTTATGGCTGAGTAATATTCCATTGTATATATGATGCCACATCTTTATCCATTCATCTGTCGATGGACACTTAGGTTGCTTCCATGTCCTGGCTATTGTAAATAGTGCTGCAATGAACATTGTGGTACAGGTCTCTTTTTGAATTATGGTTTTCTCAGGGTATATGCCCAGTAGTGGGATTGCTGGGTAGTATGGTAGTTGTATTTTTAGTTTTTTAAGGAACCTCCATACTGTTCTCCATAGTGGCTGTATCAATTTACATTCCCACCAACAGTGCAAGAGGGTTCCCTTTTCTCCACACCCTCTCCAGCATTTATTGTTTGCAGATTTTTTGATGATGGCCATTCTGACCAATGTGAGATGATACCTCATTGAAGTTTTGATTTGCATTTCTCTAATGATTAGTGATGTTGAGCATCCTTTCATGTGTTTGTTGGCAATCTGTATATCTTCTTTGGAGAAATGTCTATTCACGTCTTCTGCCCATTTTTGGATTGGGTTGTTTGTTTTTTTGTTATTGAGCTGCATGAGCTGCTTGTATATTTTGGAGACTAATCCTTTGTCAGTTGCTTTGTTTGCAAATATTTTCTCCAATCCTGAGGGTTGTCATTTCGTCTTGTTTATGGTTTCTCTTGCTGTGCAAAAGCTTTTAAGTTTCATTAGGTCCCATTTGTTTGTTTTAATTTCCCGTACTCTAGGAGGTGAGTCAAAAATGATCTTTCTGTGATTTATGTCATAGAGTGTTCTGCCTATGTTTTCTTCTGAGAGTTTTATAGTGTCTGGCCTTACATTAAGGTCTTTAATCAATTTTGAGTTTAGTTTTGTGTATGGTGTTAGGGAGTGTTCTGATTTCATTCTTTTACATGTAGCTGTCCAGTATTGCCAGCACCACTTATGGAAGAGGCTGTCTTTTCTCCATTGTATATTCTTGCCTCCTTTATCAAAGATTAGGTGATCATATGTGCATGGATTTATCTCTGGGCTTTCTATCTTCTTCCATTGATCTATATTTCTGTTTTTGTGCCAGTATCATACTGTCTTGATTACTGTAGCTTTGTAGTATAGTCTGAAGTCAGGGACCCTGATTCCTCCAGCTCTGTTTTTCTTTCTCAAGATTGCTTTGGCTATTAGGGGTCTTTTGTGTTTCCATACAAATTGTGAGCTTTTTTGTTCTAGTTCTGTGAAAAATGCCATTGGTAGTTTGATAGGGATTGCACTGAATCTGTAGATTGTTTTGGGTAGTAGAGTCATTTTCACAATGTTGATTCTTCCAATCCAAGAACATGCTATATCTTTCCATCTGTTTGTATCATCTTTAGTTTCTTTCATTAGTGTCTTGTAGTTTTCTGCATAGAGGTCTTTTTTCTCCTTAGGTAGGTTTATTCCTAGGTATTTTATTCTTTTTGTTGCAATGGTAAATAAGGGTGTTTCCTTAATTTCTCTTTCAGATATTTCATCATTAGTGTATAGGAATGCAAGAGATTTCTGTGCATTAATTTTGTATCCTACTACTTTACCAAATTCATTGATTAGCTCTTGTAGTTTTCTGGTAGCATCTTTAGGATTGTCTATGTATAGTAACATGTCATCTGCAAAGAGTGACAGCTTTCTTCTTCTTTTCTAACTTGGATTCCTTTTATTTCTTTTTCTTCTCTGATTGCTGTGGCTAAAACTTCCAAAACTATGTTGAATAATAGCAGTGAGAATGGGCAACCTTGTCTTGTTCCTGATCTTAGTGGAAATGGTTTCAGTTGTTCACCACTGAGAACGCTGTTGGCTGTGGGTTTGTCATATATGGCCTTTATTATGTTGAGGAAAGTTCCCTCTATGCCTACTTTCTGTAGGGTTTTTATCATTAATGGGTGTTGAATTTTGTCAAAAGCTGTTTCTGCATCTGTTGAGATGATCATATGGTTTTTCTCCTTCAATTTGTTAATATGGTGTATCACATTGATTGATTTGCGTATATTGAAGAATCCTTGCATTACTGGGATAAACCCCACTTGATCATGGTGTATGATTCTTTTAATGTGCTGTTAGATTCTGTTTGCCAGTATTTTGTTGAGGACTTTTGCATTTATGTTCATCAGTATTACTGGCCTGTGGTTTTCTTTTTTTGTGTCATCTTTTTCTAGTTTTGGTATCAGGGTGATGGTGGCCTTGTAGAATGAGCTTGGGAGTGTTCCTCCCTCTGCTATATTTGGGAAGAGTTTGAGAGGGATTGGTGTTAGCTCTTCTCTAAATGTTTGATAGAATTCGCCTGTGAAGCCATCTGGTCCTGGGCTTTTGTTTGTTGGAAGATTTTTAATCACAGTCTCAATTACAGTGCTTGTGATTGGTCGGTTCATATTTTCTATTCCTTCCTGGTTCAGTCTTGGAAGGTTGTGTTTTTCTAAGAATTTGTTCATTCCTTCCAGGTTGTCCATTTTATTGGCATAGAGTTGCTTGTAGTAATCTCTCATGATCCCTGTACTTCTGCAGTGTCACTTGTTAATTCTCCTTTTTCATTTCTAATTCTGTTGATTTGAGTCTTCTCCCTTTTTTTCTTGATGAGTCTGGCTAATGGTTTATCAATTTTGTTTATCTTCTCAAAGAACCACTTTTTAGTTTTATTGATCTTTACTATTGTTTCCTTCATTTGTTTTTCATATCTTTCTGATCTGATCTTTATGATTTCTTTCCTACTGCTAACTTTGGGGGTTTTTTTGTTTTGTTTTTCTTTCTCTAATTGCTTTAGGTGTAAGGTTAGGTTGTTTATTTGAGATGTTTCTTGTTTCTTGAGGTAGGATTGTATTGCTATAAACTTCCCTCTTAGAGCTGCTTTTGCTGAATCCCATAGGTTTGGGGTTGCTGTGTTCTCATTGTCAGTTGTTTCTAGGTATTTTTTTAATTTCCTCTTTGATTTCCTCAGTGATCTCTTGATTATTTAGTAGCGTATTGTTTAGCTCCCCACGTGTTTGTATTTTTTACAGTTTTTTTTCCTGTAATTGATATCTAGTCTCATAGTGTTGTGGTCAGAAAAGATACTTGATAAATTTTCATTTTCTTAAATTTACCAAGGCTTGATTTGTGACCCAAGATATGATCTATCCTTCAGAATGTTCCATGAGCATTTGAGAAGAAAGTGTATTCTGTTGATTTTGGATGGAATGTCCTATAAATATCAATTAAGTCCATCTCGTTTAATGTGTCATTTAAAGCTTGTGTTTCCTTATTTATTTTCATTTTGGACGATCTGTCCACTGGTGAAAGTAGGGTGTTAAATTCCCCTACTATGATTGTGTTACTGTCGATTTCCCCTTTTATAGCTGTTAGCATTTGGCTTATGTATTGAGGTGCTCCTATGTTGGATGCATAAATATTTACAATTGTTATATCTTCTTCTTGGATTGATTGCTTGATCATTATGTAGTGTCCTTCTTTGTCTCTTGTAATAGTCTTTATTTTAAAGTCTATTTTTTTCTGATATGAGTATTGCTACTCCAGATTTCTTTTGATTTCCATTTGCATGGAATATCTTTTTCCATCCCCTCACTTTCAGTCTGTATGTGTCCCTAGGTCTGAAGTGGGTCTCTTGTAGACAGCATATATATGGGTCTTGTTTTTGTATCCTTTCAGCCAGTCTGTGTCTTTTGGTTGGAGCATTTAATCCATTTACACTTGACGTAATTATCGATATGTATGTTCCTTTTACCATTTTTTAAATTGTTTTGGGTTTGTTTTTGTAGGTGTTTTCCTTCTCTTGTGTTTCCTGCCTAGAGAAGTTCCCTTAGTATTTGTTAGAAATCTGGTTTGGTGATGCTGAATTCTCTTTACTTTTGCTTGTCTGTAAAGGTTTTAATTTCTCTGTCAAATCTGAATGAGATCCTTGCTGGTTAGAGTAATCTTGGTTGTAGGTTTTCCCCTTTCATCACTTTAAATATGTCCTGCCACTCCCTTCTGGCTTGCAGAGTTTCTGCTGAAAGATCAGCTGTTAATCTTAGGGTGATTCCCTTGTATGTTATTTGCTGTTTTTCCCTTGCTCCTTCTAATATTTTTTCTTTGTATTTAATTTTTGATAGTTTGATTAATATGTGTTTTGGCATGTTTCTCTTTGGATTTATCCTGTATGGGACTCTCTGTGCTTACTGGACTTGATAGACTATTTCCTTTCCCATATTAGGGAAGCTTTCAACTATAATTTCTTCAAATATTTTCTCAGTGTCTTTCTTTTTTTCTTGTTGTTCTGGGACCCTATAATTGGAATGTTGTTGTGTTTAATGTTGTCCCAGATGTATCTGAGACTGTCCTCAATTATTTTCATCCTTTTTTCTTCATTCTGCTCTGAGGTAGTTATTTCCGCTATTTTATCTTCCAGATCACTTATCGGTTCTTCTGCCTCAGTTATTCTGCTATTGATTCCTTCTAGAGAATTTTTAATTTCATTTAGTGTGTTTTTCATCATTATTTGTTTGCTCTTTGCTTCTTCTAGGTCCTTGTTAAACGTTTCTTGTATCTTCTCCACTCTATTTCCAGGATTTTGGAACATCTTTACTATCATTACTCTGAATTCTTTTTCAGGTAGACTGCCTATTTCCTCTTCATTTGTTTGGTCTGGTGGGTTTTTACCTTGCTCCTTCATCTGCTGTGTCTCTCTGTCTTCTCGTTTTGCTTAACTTACTGTGTTTGGGGTCTCCTTTTTGCAGGCTGCAGGTTCGTAGTTCCCGTTGTTTTTGGTGTCCACCCCCAGTGGGTGAGGTTGGTTCAATGGGTTGTGTAGGCTTCCTGGTGGAGGGGACTGGTGCCTGTTTTCTGGTGGATGAGGCTGGATCTTGTCTTTCTGGTGGGCAGAACTGTGTCTGGTCATGTGTTTTGGGGTGTCTGTGAATTTATTATGATTTTAGGCAGTCTCTCTGCTAATGGGTGTGGTTGTGTTCCTATCTTGCTACTTGTTTGGCATTGGGTGTTCAGTACTGGAGCTTGCTGGTGATTGAGTGGAGCTGGTTCTTAGCATTGAGATGGAGATCTCTGTGAGAGCTCTCACTGATTGATATTACATGGGGCTGGGAGGTCTCTGGTGGTCCAATGTCCTGAACTCGGCTCTCCCACCTCAGAGGCTCATGCCTCATAGCCAGCCAGATCACCAAGACCCTGTCAGCCACACGGCTCAGAAGAAATGGGAGAAAAAAAAGAGAGAAAGAAAAAATAATAAAATAAAATAAAGTAATTAAAATAAAATATTAAAAAATTATTTAAAAAATAATAAAAATTTAAGAAGTAATTAAAAAAACAAAGAAAGCAACCAAACCAATAAACAAATCCACCAATGATAACAAGCGCTAAGAACTATACTGAGATAAACATAAAAGTCAGAAACAAAAGAGTTGCAGACAGCAACCCCCAAGTCTACAGTTGCTCCCAAAGTCTACCACCTCAATTTTGGGATGATTCATTGTCTATTCAGGTATTCCACAGATGCAGGGTACCTCAAGTTGATTGTGGGGATTTAATCCACTGCTCCTGAGGCTGCTGGGAGAGATTTCTCTTTCTCTTCTTTGTTAGCACAGCTCCTGGGGTTCAGCTTTGGATTTGGCCCCTCCTCTGCATGTAGGTTGCCCTCTGGCATATTTTCTTTGCCCAGACAGGAGGGGGTTAAAGGAGTGGCTGATTAGGGGGCTCTGGCTCAGTCAGGCCAGGGGGAGGGATGGGTACATAATGCAGGGTGAGCCTGCAGTGGCAGAGGCCAGTGTGACATTGCAACAGCCTGAGGCATGCCATGTGTTCTCCCGGGGAAGTTGTCCCTGGATTACTGGACCCTGGCAGTGGTGGGCTGCACAGGCTCCCGGGAGGGGAGATGTGGATAGTGACCTGTGCTTGCACACAGGCTTCTTGGTGGCTGCAGCAGCAGCCTTAGCGTTTCATGCCTGTCTCTGGTGTCTGCACTGATAGCCGTGGCTTGTGCCTGTCTCTGGAGCTCATTTAGGCAGTGCTCTGAATCCCCTCTCCTCATGCACCCTGAAAAAATGGTCTCTTGACTCTTAGGCAGTTCCAGACTTTTCCCCAGACTCCCTCCTGGCTAGCTGTGGCGCACTAGCCCCCTTCAGGCTGTGTTCACACAGCCAACCCCAGTCCTCTCCCTGGGATCTGACCTCAGAAGCCTGAGCCTCAGCTCCCAGCCCCCACCCATCCCAGCGGGTGAGCAGACAAGCATCTCGGGCTGGTGAATGCTGGTTGGCACTGATCCTCTGTGCAGGAATCTCTCTGCTTTGCCCTCTGCACCCCTGTTGCTGCACTCTCCTCCATGGTTCTGAAGCTTCCCCCCACTGCCCACCCTCTGTCTCCACCAGTGAAGGGGCTTCCTAGTGTGTAGAAACCTTTCCTCCTTCACAGCTCCCTCCCACTGGTGCAGGTCCCGTCCCTATTCTTTTGTCTCTGTTTTTTCTTTTTTCTTTTGCTCTACCCAGGTACGTGGGTAGGGCAAAAGAAAAAAGGTACGTGAGGAGTTTCTTGCCTTTTGGGAAGTCTGAGGTCTTCTGCCAGTGTTCAGTAGGTGTTCTGTAGGAGTTGTTCCACATGTAGATATATTTTTGATGTATTTGTGGGGAGGAAGTCTTACTCCTCTGCCATCTTAAGGGTCCTCCAAAAAATCCTTCTTTAAAGGGCAATTTATGCTGGTTTTATTGAAGTGATACATACAATTGTTAAAGATTTGAAAAACGTCACCTTTGATATTATTTTTCCGTAACTTAAATTTATTAATAACTTATTAATTTTGCTGACTAAGGCCTAAAATCTCCCATACTTTGCTTTGCAATTAATGATGGATTAGGTAAATATAAAATTAAATGTACAAGATTAAAAACCCTCCCATTGAGGTGACGATCAAATTGACCATCATCAAACCAGAACATCATATGAAACTCCAGGGAACAAAAGATGGTGTTATCTCACTGTGGACGCATGCATTCTTTTTATGCATTATCTGTCTGTCTCGCACTATTCTTCATAACTGGCCACAGTATTTGTTGCAAAATACACATATCTGTTTAAAGTTTCATGTGATTCATTCTTATGTTTTCTATTCTATTTAATTTTCACAAAATGCTGGTTGTGACTCTCCGCGAATGGGCTGCAGGCTACAAGTCACTCACTAGTCTACTCAGCAGTCTACTCACTGAACCGGGACAGGACAACTGCCGAGTCATGCTGAGAAATGGGTCCCTGGCTCAGATCATAAGTGAGAATTGACTTCAAATGTTGTAAAGAGAGAAATATGAAAAGCAAAACTTTAATTATTTTTAGGAAAAAAAGTAAATAAAGGATAATATCCTTTTTACTTCTGGATAGGGAAAGATCTATTAAAAATTCCACAAATATCACAAGATATGGAGGTAAATATTGATGAATTCCATTATATTAAAATTCTGAACTTCAGTTCAGCAAAGGGCACTATAAAATAGAAAAGTCACAGCCTAGAAGGAGACATGCATATTACCAATAAAGGATTTTAATCCAGAATAATAGACTTAAAAATTTCTATAATCAATCAGTAAAAGACAAAATATATGAACAAGTAAGTTATACATGTGAACATGCAGTAAGTTACAACTTACAAAAAGATGGTTATTAGTAACCAGGTAAATGTTAAAATTATAATGAAGTACAATTTCATGCTTCTAAAATTAGAATTTTTCTAATTTGAAAATTCCAAATGCTGGCCACAAAGTGCAGCAGTGGGAATTCAATCATTGCTGATGGTTGGTCCATTGGTAAAACTCATTTGGAGAATAATGTAGCAATATTTAGAACATAAAGAAGTTTACACCTCTTGATGTAGCAATTGTAGATGTAAGGATGTATATATAAAACCCAGAAATGGCTTTATACTTTATAAAGATATGGGGACACTGTTTCCAACTCCAACAGAAATCAGACAAAAAATTAAGTTATGAGAATGGATGAATAAATTGTGGTATAATGATTCAATGGAAGACTATGCGTCAGAGAAAGTGAACACCTAGAGATGCCAGCATGAGTCTCACAAACACAATACTGAACAAAAATGTTAAGTTGTGTGAATATACGTTTGATACCACTTATAAACATGGAACACTTGTTTACCACTTGTAAACATGGAGCACAATTCCACATCTTGGTTAAGAATAACACATACGTTTTAAGAGTGCATGAAAATGTGAAACTTCACAGCCGGAATAATGGTGATCCCTTAGGAAGGCACATGTGCTTAGAGAGAAGTACGTGGGGGTTTCTGTGGTGTTAGTAACGGTTTGTTTTTATAGTTGGGAAGTAGACACGCAGATTATATCATATTTTTATTTTACATTTTTATATAGGAATTATTCAAAGATAAATTTAAAAAATAAAAACAGAGATGATGGCTGTATTGTGGGTTAAAAGAAGAAAAAAGAGACAAAATAGTGACATTTTCAAAGACAGAAACACCAAGTTTTTTAGACTAAATGCACAAAATTACCTATGTGGAAAGATTAGTAATAAATCATTGTTTCTAGCATTAATAGAACTCAAAATAACTATATGATACAAAAGTTGATAGAAAATAATTCATAATCCCTTGAAGTCCATGCATTTTACAACATTATAATTCTTCATATCAAATGACATATAAAACACTCCTTATTTTTAAATGGTTGTGGTATATTTGATAGTCTAAATTTTAAGAAGGGTTAAGAGAAAACAAGAGAAAGCTGGCAACTCTGAGTGACTGAACTGGGATTTGTGTTCTCTTTCCAGCCACAAGGACAAAGTCTGAGGGCCTCTGGGATGCTCTCTGGATGACATGTCCCTCACCCATGGGCTAGAGCCTCTGATTCTTATGATAAATATGTGACAGCAAAAGGTCTACTGATGAGAACATTAGGAGATAAAACTTACAAATTGACTGGTTTGACTGGTGCCAAGAAAGATCTTGTTTGAAATCTGTCCCATAGTCCACCAACCGTCTAAAATCACCATCAAAATGAATGACAAGTATTTAACCAAGTTACTGTAATTTCTAGTATTTAAGTTCCAATTACTGTAATCTCTAGTATATGTGTTCTAAGTTACTGTAATTTCTAGTATACAAGCTTCAGTCCTCTTATCAGTCCTCTCGTATCACAGGCAAGAGCCCCAGTCACCCAATGGAAAGCACTCCCCGAGCATCCTTATTCACTCAGGGGGTTGCTCCTGAGCCACTCCTGGTCTCTGCTCTGCTCGCAGACCCTCAGTGTCAGTTTGTTTTCTCATAGCTGGAATCTGCCTCTTTAGCCACCTCCTTTGGACTGAAGCCCTTGTGAAAGGTCTGGTTTGGATTTTCATCCCAAGACTGTGCTTTCTTGGCTCCCCCTTAGCCCATGCTCCACAGCCCCAGGCTAGTGTCCCCCACCTAGAGCCGTCATCTTAGACCATCATCTTGCCAGGAAGGACTTTGGATACAAGTATAATTCAACACTAAACAATATGTAATAAAAGACCAATTTTCACAAGGTATAAAAATATTTTAAATGAGTTGAGAGATCCTTAAAAATAGTTATAGGAATCCAGACACATTTTTGGTCCTTTAATTGGTTTTCATTTCTGTGCACAAATCCTGTGCTGAGATTTTATATTAAAACTATACTTTTCCTCTCTAATTATCATTTTTCTCTGTAAAAGCTGAAGTTTTTCAAGATACTGTGGGCTTCTTAACCTGTAGTTCACAAACCTCTTAGGAGTCCATGTTTAGAACTGTATTTCAATATAATTGATTTTCTTTTTAGTTTTGTGTACTTTTAGGTATTAAAAAACTTCATTATGAGAGGTGATCACTGACCTGAGTTACTGCTGGCAATCCTTCATATCTTTTCAGTGTAAAACACTGTGAAATAGGGTCAGCAGCTTTTTCCACTGTTGTTTCTTCTGGATCAAGTTTTGGTGGTAGCATCTTGTCCCAAGGAACCATTTCATAAGCCCTATGAAATTATTAAATAATGACATTTTGTGAAAAATACATATTCAGTTGGCATAGTTCTTAACAATATCATATTCTGTGGTAGGAAGAATTCTAAACTGCCCCCCAAGATTCCTGCCCCTGGTGTACATACTGTACATAGTCACCTCCCCTCAAGTGTGGGCAGAGCAAATGTATATGGTAGGGTATCACGCCTATGATAGTTTATATGGCAATTTTATACAGCAAAAAGGGATTGTGCACAGGTAATTAAGGTCCATAATCAGTTGAATTTGAGTTAATCAAAAAAAAAAAAAAAGGCAGATTATCCTAAGTGGTTCTGACCTAAACAGGTGACCCCTAAAAAGAAGCAAGAAAACAGCAGCAGACACACTTCAGTTATCCTTAAACAAATCCTGTGAGTCCTAGAGCTGCGCTGAGCTGAATTCTGCCAACAATCCGAATGATCCTGGGACATGGGGACTCAGCCACTGCTGACATCTTGATTCCAGCCTGAGAAACCCTGAGCATTGAACTCACCGGGGACTTGCTAGCACTTCTGTCTTATGCAAACGTGAGATACTAAATGGGCATGATGTAAAGCTGCCATATTGTGGTAATCTGTTACACAGAAATAGAAAACTAATACATACACTTATATACATCTTACACTTTACCAAAAAAAAATTCATTTGAGCTTTGCAGCAGGGCAAGAAGAACATTAATTTACAAATAAATAAGCTATGGCTTAGAAAACTGAATTTGTTTGCTTAAGGTCACTCAGCCACTGATGGTCGAAGTTAGACCTCTGATCTTGATTACCTGCCACTGAGGAGTCAGTAACAGTCACATGATGTTCACCCCCCTGCTCCCTAAAGCACTTTCTTAGTTTGCCACCCGAGCACTAGGTCTCTGCATTTCCTCCCCCCACCCCCCCCATTGGTTCCCTCCTCTCAGTCCCTTTTGCTGCCCCCCGCCCCTTTTTCTCCTCTTTCTTGATCTACAGATGCCAGGACTCAAGCTCTGTTCTTCTCCTCTGGCTCATGCAGTGCTGGGGCTTGACGTCCCTGCCCCTAAGCCATGACACCCAGACTTGTTCCGCCAGCACAGACCTCTCCCCCAGACTGCAGACCCACAGACCCCGTTGACTACTTGACACATCCACTTGGATGTCTAATGAGCATCTTTATATTCAGCACATCTAAAACTGACCTCTGATCTTTCCCTCCAAACCTGCTCTACCTGCCTTCATCTTGATAAGTGATGGCTTCAGTCCATCCAGCTGCAGAGCCCTAAACCTTGGAATCATTCTCCATGCCTCTTTCTTTCAGACTCACAATCTCCAGTCTGGAAACTGTGTTGACTCTGCTCTCAAAATGTATCCAGAGGCCAGCAGCTGTTACAACTTCCTACCACGCTCCTCCAAAACGCCATTATCTCTGACCTAGATGACAGCAGCAACCTTCTGCCTGGTCTCCCAGCTTCTCCCCTCACCCAATCCACTTTGAACCCAGAAGCCACCATGACTACTTTGATACACAAGTCTGATCTGGCCACTTCACTGCTAACACCCTACTGTTTACAATCTCTTCAAGTGCCCAGCAAGATCTGGTTCCTGGGCACTCCCTGACCTCTTCTTTTGCTACCCCTCTCTTACTGCACTGCAGACCCCTGGCCTTTGCTCTTCCTTAACACCTCAATCACACTTCTGACACAGGGCTTTTGCTCTACGTTCCCTTTGACTGGGAAGTAGTCAATCCAGATATCTGCACATCACTCACTTCCAAGTTCCTGCTCAAATCTCATCGCTCAAGGAGGCCTACCCAGACCTCCTAGTTATTACGGAAGCCTTTTACTCCACACAGGGCACTCTTGATGTTCTTATCCTGTTGTATTTTTTCTCTCCTATTTTTCCATTGACTCATCACCTTCTAAGATATGATCTATTTACTTATTACGTTTGTGGCTTATTGTCCGTCTCCCTTTAGAGTGAGTGCTCATTGGAGGAGTCTTCTATTCACTGGTGAATCTCACAGCCTAGGGCATGGACACATAACAGATACTCTATATGATTTTCGACTGGGTAAAAAAGTTCTCCTTCAAACTTCTCTGCTCTCATTTTCTATGATGCTGTACCCTTATCTCGTCCTCTCTCTCTGAGCCTTTCCTTTATGTTTCGGTTTTATTTTTCTATTAAATATAGGTTTTCTTCCTTTAACTGTTTATTTTAGCAATCAATGTAAGTAAGTAAAGAATTGTGTCTGATAGTCTTTGAATTCCTCACAGGATCCAGGATATTGTGGACACAAAGGAGATGTGTTATTAAAGAAAAAAGAAATACATTTTTAAATCAAATTCTATTGGGGAAAAATGCTTACTTTTGTGTAGAGGACTTGTAAAATGAGTCTTTTGCATTATATTTCTTGTTTGGTTGTAAAAGTGGTTCTCCATCATCCTAGAAGGGGTGAATAATAAGTTTAAAAAGATTAGATGTAAATGAAAATTGCTAATGTTTACTATTCACCATGCTTTTTTTTTTTTTTTAATAAATTTATTTATTTATTTATTTATTTTGGCTGTGTTGGGTCTTCGTTTCTGTGCAAGGGCTTTCTCCAGTTGCGGCGAGCGGGGGCCCTCTTCATCGCGGTGCGCGGGCCTCTCACTGTCGCAGCCTCTCCCGTTGCGGAGCACAGGCTCCAGACGCACAGGCTCAGTAGTTGTGGCTCACGGGCCTAGCCGCTCCGCGGCATGTGGGATCTTCCCAGACCAGGGGCTCGAACCCGTGTCCCCTGCATTGGCAGGCGGATTCTCAACCACTGCGCCACCAGGGAACCCCCCACCACGCTGTCTTTTCCTCTCTTTCTGCATTTTTCTTCTTTCAAAGCACGTCTTGGATCCACCGGATTTAATGCTTTCCTACTTTCCTCTATTGTCTTGGAAATTTACACTGTGTGTGTGTGTGTGTGTGTGTGTGTATACTCCTACTAATTAAATTAAAATTTACAAATATATGTTATTCTACTCATTTCTGATTTTTGGCTTAATTTTTTTAAGATTGAAATGTATGTAATTAATTTTAGACCTTTCTAGTTTTCTAATATAGACACAAAAGACTAATTTTTTCTTCTTAGCACAATTTTAACTCCTTTGTATAAAATTTGATATGTTTCATTTTCAAATTTATCATTCAGTTTAAAACATTTTCTAATTTCTCCTGTGATTTCTTCTTTGACCCATGGATTATTTAGAATTGTGGTGTTTAATTTAAAAATATTTGATTCTTTCCTAGACAGCTTATAGTTATTTATTTTTAATTTAACTCTGTGGTGGTTTGAGAACATATATAGTAAATTACAGTCACTGATTTTTGAATGCTAAAAAAATCTTGCAATCCTGGAATAATCCCCACTTAGTTGTGATGTATCATCCTTTTTATATATTACCAAATTCAATTTAGTAAAATTTTGCTAAGGATTTTTTTGTCTGTTCATATCAGACTAATTTTTGTTGTAATATCTTTTTCATATTTTGGTGACAGGCTTCTTTTGTCCTCAAATATATTATTTGGGTAAAATGATATTATTTCTTCCTTAAATATCTGATCTTACTCATCAGTAGAACTATCTAGCCCTGGAGTTTTTTCTGTAGAAAGTGTTTTGATAATCAATTAAACTATTTAATAGATATAGGGCTACTCAGACTTTCTTATTATGTCAGTTTTGTTGTGTTTTCAAGGAATTTGCTCATCTTAGCTAAGTTGTCAGATTGACTGGCATAAAGTTGTTTATCATATCCTTTATTAAAAAAATAAACTGTATTGAGGTATAATATACTGCAATGAACTAAATACGATAAATGCATACAATTTGATGGGATATTATAGCTGTGTATACCCATGAAAACACAACAAAAAAGATTCAGAGCATTTATATTTTGCAGAAGTATTTCTCATGCCCCTTTGCATCCATATCTCTCCCTGTTCCCAGGCCAGGGCAACAAATGATCTGCTTTTTGTCACTCTATATTGGTTTGCATTTTTAGAGCTTTATTTAAATAGAATCAGTTGGTATGTAATATTTTGTTTCTGGCTACTTTCATTCAGTATAATGATTTTGAGATTCATTCATGTTGTTGCATGTATCAGTAGATTTTTATTGCTGAATACTATTCCATTCTATGACTATGCTACAATTTGTTCATACTTTCACATGCACATGAACATTTGTTTCCACATTTTGGCAATTATGAATAAAGCTGCTTTGAATATTTATGTTCAAGTCATTGTGTGGACATACATTTTTATGTTTCTTTGATTTGGTTGGCTAGGAACTCCAATGTGTAGAGTTCAAATATTGTTTGATTTACTTTTTCATAGATATCTATTGTTAATTTGAGGATAATTTTCAGTTCTCTTCATCAAACTTTTTTCTTTTTTTGCCTATGTTTAGATGAGTATATGACTTTTCTACTCTGATACAGTTAGTTATGTTCACCGATTTCCTAAAGTTAAGCAAATCTTACATTGCTGGGGTAGACTTAACTTTATCATGATGTAGTAACCACGTGCTATATTGCTAGACCCTAAACATGTGTGTGCATCTTCAGTCTTTACCTGATACCTTTTATTACAGATTTCTACCTTAATTCATTTGCAATCAGAGCGTATTTTGTGTATAATTTCAATTATTTTGATTTATTGATTTGTTTTATGTCCCAGAATACAATTTACCTTGGTGAACTCTCTGTGTTAATTGAAAAGAATTCCTATTCTGCTGTTGTTGTGTGGACTATACCAAGTAGGTCAAGGCAGTCAATAATGTTTTTTTATATCTTCTTTTTATATCTTCTCTATCTTCACTTTTTTTTCTGTCTACCTTTTCTATCAGTTACTAAGAATGGAGTGTTTAAATCTCTGATAGTGATTGTGGATCTGCTTTTCAGTTCCATCAGTTTTTGCTTCATGTATCTGAGTTGCGTTATTAGGTCATTTTATAAATTGACCTTCTTTATCATCATGGAATATCTATCTGGTAAAATTTCTTGTTCTGAAATCTACTTCATTTGATATTATTACAGATATTTCTGTTTTCTTTAACTCTTTTTTGTGTAGTATATATTTTCCCATCTTAAACTTTTATCTATTTCTATTTAACACGTTTTTCTTGTAGCCAGAATATAGTTGGGTATTAATTTTTTTTATCCAACACAAAAATTGCTGACTTTAAATTTAATTATATATAGTTAGAGTCACTATAACAATTGACATAATTTGGTTTAAATCTAGCTTTATTTACTATTTGTTTCACCTGCTCCTTTTCCTTTTGCATTACTTTGTTTTGGATTAGTTAAGGTAACTTTTTTCCTCTTTACAATTTAATTTTATCTCTGCCTATTAACTTTCTTTCTTTCTCTCTTTCCTTCCTTCCTTCCTTTCTCTCTCTCTCTCTCTCTTTCTTTCTTTTATCATGGTCACTCTAAGATTTACAATACACGTCTTTAATTCTAGGGTTTACAGTATATTACACCATTTCACAAATGGTGTAAAAATTACAACATATCCCCATTTTCATCCTGACATTCCCTGGGTTACTGTTATACAGTTTACTCCTACATATGCTATAACCTCTAACTACTTGTAATGGTTGTTTCTTTAACAGCCAGTATACTTTAACTAACTTAAAAACAAAACATAGTATTTTATTTTTACCCACATATTTACCATTTCTGTTGATCTCAAATCCACTTCATTGTGGAAACTCAAATTTCCATATACTTTAGTTCTTTCTATCTAAAGAACTTCCTTTATGTCTGCTAGCAATGAATTTTCTCAGCTTGGTTTTTCTGAAAATGTCCTTGTGTGTTTTGACTTTATTTTTGAAACGTGTTATTTCTGGTTAAAGTATTCTTAGTTGATTTTTTTAAAATTTAAAATGTGTCTTCATTTTATTCTGGCTTGCACAGATTCTGACAAGAAACCTACTGTCATTCTTACATGTGTTCCTCTGTACATAATTTTTTTTTCTCTAACTATTTTAGGATTTTCTCTTTATCACTGTTTTTCCACAATGTGATTGATGTGCATGGTTTTATTTATCTTTACTCAGCTTGGCATTGGCTGAATTTTTGGGGTCTGAAGATTTATAATTTTCTTCAGTTAGGAACAATTTGGGCCATTATTTCCCCAAATATTTTTCTCCCACCTTCCTTGTTTCCCTGGAATTCCAATTACATGTATGTTAGACTGCTCCACACTGTCCCACAGCTGACTGATGCTTTATTTGTTAATTTTCTCTCTGTATTTCATGTTCAAGTTTCTACTGCTATGTCTTTAATTTCACTGACCTTTTATTCTGCAGTGTCTAATCTGCTCTTGAAGCTACCCATTTAACTTTCATTTTAGACATGGTGTTTTTCTCTAGAAGTCCTTTTGAGTCTTGTTTGTATGGCCCATTTTCCACATCATCATGGTTGTGGTCTCCTCTACATCCTGAATGTAGGGAACACATTTGTAATAGTTGCTTGACCATATCCCTGTCTGCTTGTTTCTTCATGTCTAGTCACTTCTGTGTCTGGCATTACTGACTTACTTTTTCTCCTGACTGTGGGTAATATTTTTCTTCTCCTTTGCATAAAAATTACTTTTTAATTGAGTTTTGCTTATTTTGGATGTTAGTTTATTGGTTGCTAGAACTTATTTTAATACTTAAATAGTGTTAGATTCTGTTCCAGCACAAAGTTCAGTACTTGAAATCAGTTGGGTGCTTTTGAGGGTTGCTTTTAAGCTTTGTTCATTAAAGTCCAGAGGAAGCTTTAGAGTAGGGCTAACTAAGCCCGACTACAGAGGTGACATCCTTCTGAAGCATCCACCTGACAGCCCATGAACTAAAAAGTTCCTTCCTTCTACTTTGTGGGGACATGGACAGCCTCTGCCTGTTTGAGCTTCAGAAAATGATCATGCCGGTTCTTTACGATAGCTGTTTCCTCAGCTTTGGTAGCTTCCCCTTAAGGAGGCACAGATCAGTGCTCCAAGATCTGCTCATTCTCTCTCCCAGATCTCCAGAGCCCCCTCTCTGTAGCTCCCTCCTCCCTGGTATCCTACTTTGCAAATTCTGCTTGACTTGCCCCTCACCCCCAGAACACCAATCTCTGCTTCCTCAACTGCATGAAAGTGTGAAGCTTTGTATGGATTTCCCTTCCCTGGACTGTGGTTTAGAAACTGTCTCCGGGTAGTAAGCCAGTACGATTGTGGAGTTTACACTGTTCTTATTCCTTCCTCAGAGAGCTCAGTACTTCACTGCCTCTTGTCTAGTGTCTGGAAGCCATTATTTCTCATAATTTGTTCAGTTTTCTACATTATTAAGGCAGGATAGTTGAGTGCATGTTACTCCATCTCCTGTACTTCATTAATTTCTTCTGTTATCTTTTTTCTCGCCTTGTACTATTGTTGGTTTCCTTTGCTGTCCATTTTCTAGCTTTTTGAGAAGGGATTTTCATTCATCAAGAAAGGTGCTACTGGCGTTTAGTGGGGAGAAGCCAGGAATGCTGCTAATCATCCTACACTGCACAAAATCTCCCCCACAACAAAGAATTATCCAGCCCAAAATGTCATTGCGCAAAGTTGAGAAACCCTGGTTTAACATATTATTTCCATTCTATCATTTAGTTTTTCTTCAGGGATTCCAATTATACATATATTCTTTCTTCTTTGCTTATGTTCCTTTTCAACAATTTTCACTCAGATATTTTAAACTAATTCTTCATTCTTCTTCTCTTGGATGGTTTCCTGCCTTTCTTCAATGTCCCCCATTAAATTTTTATTTTAATTAAATCTTATTTAATTTTAGTTTCCTTGGGCTTCATGTAATTAGAAATTAGGTCTTAATTTCTAAATGAATTTTCCTTCATTTATTTCACCTAAAATTTTATTTGTAAATCTTTGAATTTCTTTATGCAGGCAATTTTCATATTCTCAAATGCTTGCTTGAAAATATATAATAAACTTCAGAGTGTTATATTACAATTTTTTTTTATAGTTGATTTGGGGAGGAATTTTCTTCACTAAAGTATTTTGATTCTTGTTTTCTGTTTTATTACAGTTTTCTTTAATTCATTCTGTGAATTTTGTGTGGTTTAATATTTGTAGTTCAATGGTACCCTCTTCTGTCAGTGTAGCAAAGTACAGTTTCTTTAATAAAGTTTTTTCCTTATCTTAGTTGACTGTTACCAGAGGGGTTGTATAATCTCCAATTAAATAATTCTTTTTGCCTTTCAGGATCTTAAATTTTCTTCTTTTCCTTCTTTTTTTTTTTTAACCTTCTTCTCCTACACAATTGATTCCTTTCAGAAACTGCCATCTCAGATCACATGTTCTTTTAACTCCTTCTCTGTAGACTTAGACTTTAGACTTAGACATTATCTATATTTTTAGTCTTAGACTTTGTCTATTTATCCATGGTTTTGACCAATTTTAAGCTGGCTTCTGTCTACCATGTAATTTTTCCAAAGCTGTCCTCATTTACAAAAAAGGGTTTCTGTTGAGATGTTGAGACATGACTTGTTAGGATTTTCTGTTTTCTTTTCTTCTGAACTTGCAGTAATTTGAAATTTAGAATTTCTCTGTCTTCTAGTTATGGTGATGGTAAGGTTTTTGTATACTGTCATTTGTATTCTTCTGCACTGTTTTTGAGGCTATGTGGGGATGCACAGTTTTATGAGGTCTCCATTATATTTGGCTTCCCCAAAGTTATATTTTTTTGTTCTTCTTGATTGACATTGGCAGATATTTATCAATTGTTTTTCAATGAACCGACTTGTGGCATTGGTGTTCTTTTAAAATATATGTTTGTTTTCTCTTTTCTTATTTCTCATTTTAACTTTATTATATCCTCCATTCAACTTAAAAAACTGACTATTTTTTTTTCTCATTTTGAGATGGATGCTTGCTTAGTTCTTAAATTTTCAGGTTTTCTTCTGTTATATTCATTTAAGATGATATATTTTCCTCCAGGCACTGTTATAGTTGCATTCCCACACATGTTGCTACAATAATTCTATTTTATTTTATTATTTTTAGTGATAATTTTTGTTTTTATCCCTTAGAAGTGTGTATACAAGGAAACTAAAAGTAAATGAACACCAACATTTACAATTCCAGATCCCTTTCTTTTTTAGAATTACCAGTAGTCAAATTAATATGAAGAACCGGGAGGAGGCCAGGTAGCAGAAAAATATATAAACTATTGACCTAAATATCTTGACAAGCTATGTAACTATTAGAAAATCACTTATTTCTCTCTGGGTTTGTTTCTTCATCTGTTAAATGAAACTTCAGAATTGTATGATTCTTACTGAAGTAGTTACAGATGAAATTATATGATGCCTGGAATTTTCTTTAAAATAACTGAGTGAGTTTAGGATGGGAGTATAGATTATATAAAATTGGCCAAATAATAACTGCTGAAGGGTACATAGGAGGTCTTTACATTATTGCCTCTACCTTTGTATATGTTTGAAATTTCCCATAAGTTTTAAAATTAATAATATTTTAAGAAGAAACAGTTGATTCTTTGCCTCTCATTTTCACAAACTTTACTGCAAGAGGCAAGTACTATCTGGGAGCTACACACAAAACCAAGATCACAGGCAACATCTTCAAAATGTTAAAAAGAATAAACTATGTTTAATCTGAACAGAGTCGATAATCTTCATATTGGATGTGTACTATTTTTAAAAACTGATGGTCTTGATTTCTTTTTCACAGATCACGAGAACCAGTCCATCCTGACCATGTAAGTGATTTTTTTCTTCTTCTCTGGTTTGTGGTGATTGTCTTAGATATTGACAATGTAAGCTGTAGTTCTGATCTATTCTCTGGTTTCTGTTTGACAGTGGAGAATCTGGGGCAGGAAAGGCTGTGAACACAGAGAAGCGTGTCATCCAGTACTTTGCAACAATTGCAGTTACTGGAGAGAAGAAGGATGAAACTGGCAAAGTGCAGGTGGGTCTGATTGGTGTGTCAGAATCAAGACTGTCAGGGCGCTCAGGAAGCCCAGATGTGAGGACTGCTCTTGGCTTTGCAGGGGACTCTGGAAGATCTAATCGTCAATGCCAATTCCCTGCTGGAGGCCTTTGGCAATGCCAAGACCGTGAGGAATGACAACTCCTCTCGCTTTGTGAGTCTCTGGGTCACAGAGGGTTTTCTCAGGGCTTAAATGCCCAAAAAGGCATGTATGAGTTATTATTCAATCTCTTCTTACTCGTGCACTTCCAGTTTTGTATGTAACATCATCTTTTTCACTTGCAAGGGTAAATTCTTCAGGATCCACTTCAGTACCACAGGGAAACTGGCTTCTGACCTGATCCAAGTCCCTTCTGCCATGTCTGTATCTCCTGTAGTCTGGGGATGATTTGTAACTTGCCCTCTCTCCAGGTTTTCTTCAAAGCTGGCCTCCTGGGTCTTCAGTCAGGGGCCTTCACTGGCTCCAGGCTGGTCCCAACCATGGCGGAATCACTTCTGGCCTTTCCTTCCCTGGAGGCGCACTCCTCCCATGATCGATTTTATTTTTTAAATTGAAGTACAGTTGATGTACAACATTATATAATCTACAGGTGTACAATACAGTGATTCACAATTTTTAAAGGTTATACTCCATTTATAGTTATTGTAAGATTTTGGCTATATTCCTTGTGTTGTACAACATTTTATTATTCAGTTCAAGATATTTTCTAGTTTCCTTTATGATTTCTTCTTTGGCCCATCACTCACTCATAAATACATTTTTATATTTCCAAATGCATGATTTTCTAGGGTGTTTTGACCTGTCATAATAGTCTTGTGGGCAAAGAATATACTTTGTATGACTTAAAATATTTTTAAGTGTATGTGGTAATTTTTGTAAATGGTCCTTGCATAAAGATTTATTTATGTATGTCTATTAGGTTGAGTTGTTAATTGTGCTGTTTTATTCTACTATATCTAGTTCCAGTATATCTCTATGTACTATATTCCCCAGTATCCTGTTGTCCTGTTAATTGGCACACAGTTTATGATGATTCCTATCAGCTTGAGTCATTAGCAAATATTTCAGTGCCTTTGCAGATAAAAATCCATGTTTAGCATAGAGTTCACCCAAATAAACCTAACATTGTTAGTGTTATGTACTACTAACAAATATGAAATCTTTGACAAATCAATTGCTGCTACATCAATATAATTTCTACATCTTTTCTGAAGATTACACATAAACATGGGTAAGAATAAGAGCTGTGTGAGAGATGGAGCAAACAAGCAAATAAAACTAATGGATCTACTGTCAAAAATGAGGCGTGTAGAAATGCAAAATCACATCAATTTTTGATTTCTAAAAAGTATTCTAAATTACAATTGACTACAATTCATTTAAAATATTTTAGATTGTGAGCTTTTCAGCAATTTACAAGATCTTTCACAATTACCTGTTTCCTGTGGGTAATGTATTGATAAAGTTGGTGAGTGATGTGTGGATAAGATTGGTCCTCCTCTAGTTTTAGGGGCAAAGATTCTGAAATCTGTCATTTCCTATTGTTCTTCATCAAGAAGGTAACTAAATCTTTCCTAGCAGGGTCTGAATTTATGTCTCCCCATTTCTGGTGGTTCATATCATTGTTCATCATCATCTTGGTTTATCATGTCATTGGTATCATGGCACAGTCTTTCATTGGAATCTGGATTTTTCTCAAATACACAATCTCTTCCACTTCCTGATTAGTCTTGTAAGCTGCCAGTTCTATGTTATGTAGCTTCAATTTCTTCATGAAATGTTTCAGTTTCCAGGTCCTCAAATTTATCATCTACATCATTTCCTAATAAATATTCATTTTCTAGTAGCTATTCTTCTGCTGGTGCATCTTCTGTCTCTGTTCTCTGAATGTTTTGTGTGTACTATTTCATAAAGAAGTGATTAAATTTGATCTTTGACTTCATCTCTAGTGCTCTTGGAATCTGATTCAATGGGAACCTCTACTAATAAATCTAGATATTTCCTAGATTCTTCTGACAAGACTAATAACATTGAAGGAGATCTCTCTTTATGTCCTGATACTTTAGCATCATTCACATTAAGATCCACCATCACCAACAATATCATGTTTCAATTTCCTAGAATTTCTTCATGTTCAACAAGACCTAACAAAAGATAACAACTGATGCCCAGATTCTAAACAATGCAATTACCATAAACAATGTGAAGAAATAACTTTCAAAAATTTCCTTCTTTCCATTTTTGTGTCTTCTGTGCTTTGTCTGTCTTTTGAGACTCTTGCTGCCATTTTTGTTGGTGCTGGGGCTGACAACAACAGCTGCTACTGCTGCTGTCATGATTGGCTTACTAATAATTAATCCTTAATGTACAGCAGAATATGTGAGGGGATGCCACAGGGAACTCCATAAATAAACAGCAGTGGATATGATAATTGTGTCTTCACATGTTGCTTCTATCCTATTCTCTTACACATCTAGGATTCCAAATAAACATATGTTTTTCTTTTTCACTGTATCCTCTATGATTTTTACTCTCCCTTTGGTATTTTCTATCTTTTTGTAAATTTGTGCATCATCAAGAGTATTTTCCTCTCTTTTATCTACAGTTCTCCAATTCTCTCTTTAATTGTCCGATATGCTACAGCACCCATCTACCTTATTCTTTGCTTATTGTATTTTTCAGTTCTGGTACTACATTTTTCCCATTTTTCTAATTTTGCATTTTATAATTTCTAACTTATTTACAAAAATTTCGAGCTTATCTTTTTTTTCTTTTTGAACATTTTATGCATATTTCCAACGTCTAGAATCAATTTTTGTCTCTCTTTGTTTTCTCTCATTTCCGCTGATTCTCATTCACAGTGTCCTTTCTCTTTATGTGTTTGGTTACTGTTGATTGTGTGTTAAACATTATATTTTAAAAGTTATTGACAGAAATAATTAGAGGCTTAGTAATTAATATACTATCATCCTCCAAAGAAGTTTTATTTGTATGTGTCTGGATTCTGGGAATGATAGCAATAGGATCACCTTAATACCAGTTCAAGACTTGGTTTTCTCTTTTATTGTGAAGCAGCTGTGGTCTGTTCAAGGCTTTTTACTATTGATCTACCCTTACTTCTAAGGTGAAAGCCTTCAGGTGTAGTGGGTGGTTTTCAAAGATCAATTCTAATTTTTGATGTTTTATACCCACGAAGCTAGGAAATGTTCAGTTAAAGTTTAGTTTCCCTTTCCAGAACAGCAAATTCCTGTAAGGCCGAAGTGACCCTAAGTGATGGCTTAAATTTTAGAGTTTCTACCCTCTCATTGGCCCAGTAATTTCTCTCCACCTTATTAGCTTTTTGATATTAAAAAAAATGTTAATCCAGTTGTTTTTCCATTGGAAGGACTGTCCCATGTTACTTAGTTCCCACTACTGGTGGTAAAATATCAAGATTTTGTCATAAAAGTCTAAGCTTATTTTAAATTTAAATAAGTATGCTCTATAAGCTTTTGCAGGACAAGCACAAACTTCAGAATTCTAATTCTACAATAGATATCTAAGTAAAGCATGTAGCCTTGATATAAATTTGTAGCCTTAGATGGAAAAAAAAGGCATTAATGCCTTCAATTCCTTATAATGTTCCCTTTCATTTGCTTTCACAGGACTTACCAGAAGGAGCAATAGACCCTGAAGAGTCTGGAGGTGGAATAAGTGAGACTAACAGATACAAATTTTCTTTACCCTTGTAACCACATTCTGCCTTTTATCTGAATTTAGAATAGCTCAAAACAGGTCAAATCTCCCTCATTTCTAATGCTATAATTTTCTTATAGAGAAAAATGCATAGACAAGGAAAGACATGAAGCCCTGGCATGGGTGGATGGCATCTTGAGTCAAGGAGGCACTGGTGACATTTATTTTGAATGACCTTTTTATTCCATGGCCATATATCCTAGGACATGATTTGTGGGAGGTATGCTCCATTCCTCTTTGTGGTAAAATTAGAAAAGGCAAAGGGAGAGGTGGGGAAAGAGGGAAAAGAAGAAATCAGTCTGAATCTCTAACTACAGATAAATTATCAGGCAGATCAACTTTATGAAGGAGTACATACAAGAGTAACAGAAATGGAAATTGACTCCTTGAAAGCATCCGTATCTTTACTGCTAATAGGCATGGGTTTCTTTTTGGAGTGATGAAAGAGTTCTAAAATTAGATTGTGGCAATGGTTGTACAATTCAGTGAATATCCTAAAAAAAAGAAGAAAACCCCCCACTGAATTGAACACTTCAAATGGGCAAACTTTATGGTGTGTAAAACATACCTCAGTAGAGCTGTTTTTTTTTTTTTAATCCCTTGTCATATCTATGTATTCCTTGGGGAGTCTTCAAGTAATTTAAATGTCACGGGTTTAGAATCTATTAATCCACATAGATTAGACATATTCAGACATATATCTAGGTTTAGACATATATCTAGGTTCAGATATATATCTAGGTTCAGACATATATCTAGGTTTAAAGTTTGTGGTCAAAAGTCAGTTGCTTAACATCACAGGACTTCGGATTTCTCAAATAATATGGGGATAACAACACTGTCTTGTCCAGAAGCAGGGACTCAAGCACAATTTTTGTTCAATTAATACATGGTGGGAGTGCTCTAGGTGAAGTGTAGGATACGACAAGGAAAAGACACTAGTGGGAATGTGGTTTCAGCTGAAGTCTAGCTTTATTCTGTTTCTTCAAGGAAGTCAGTCATTAGCCAAAGCCTGAGTGGTCAGTGTGGGAGGGTGCAGTGTCCAGCTGGCAGCTGGCAGACATTTAGTGGCCATTGCCCACTGCCACTGGGGAGGGTGCACTTGCCAGCAGAGGGGCCTGTGTTGGGCACTACCATCATCTATTACTCATTCCTCTTCCATAGTACTGTTCTGTTGTAGGGATGCACAGACATGCATAATATACAATGACTGTGAACTTCTACACAGTGCCTGGCACATAAGGAGTACTTTATAAATGGTAGCTATTTTTTTTTTAAACTTTTTATTTTATATTTGGAGTATCGTTGATTAGCAATGTTGTGTTAGCTTCAGATGTACAGCAAAGTGATTCAGTTATACATATACATGTATCTATTCTTTATCAAATTCTTTTCCCATTTAGGTTGTAACATAATATTGAGCAGAGTTCCCTGTGCTGTACAGTAGGTCCTTATTGGTTACCTATTTTAAATATAGCAGTGTGTACACGTCAATCCCAAACTTCCTAACTATTCTTCCCACTCCCCACCCTTCCCCTCTGGTAACCATAAGTTTGTTCTCTAAGTCTGTGAGTCTGCTTCTGTTTTGTAAATAAGTTCATTTGTATCTTTTTTTTTTTTTTTTTTTTTAGATTCTGCATATAAGCAATATCATATGATATTTCTCTTTCTCTATCTGACTTACTTCACTCAGTATGCGTAGCTATTTTTTACAGGGCATAAAATATCAAATACACAGACAAGGAAATAAATTGATTACAAATACTACATAACGCTATGCAGTAAGAAAATCTTACGGTACATGTTGCTTCCTCATCAAATGTATATAGGTGATTTACTGAGTATTCTTCATGATGAGGTTGTAAGGCAGTAACTTTCAGTGGGCTTGTCCAACCTGAAAACAAAAATGTATGTGCTTTGGGTACATATGTACGAAATACAAACGTACACAATGCAATAGGAATTTCTTCTTCCACCAGATATACTTCCTACTAGAAAGCTAAACTGCGTGGTATTGATTTTTCCATGGATTATCTAACAATTTTTCTCAGCAGTGAGAACAGAAGCGCTCTGGAATTTATGTGTTAGATTAATTAGTGTACAATTATTTGTTATTTATTATTTATTATTGGAAGAGATCTCTTGGGCACTATTAATCTGTGCATGTGCACGCAGACAGGTTGGGGATGGTGGTGACACAAAGGAGTTTACTATGTAGATAATTCAGCCTAATGATAAGAGACGAGCAAATATAAAAGCTGCCTTCAACAGATATTTACCTCACCACAAATGGAAGCAGATGAATATATAAAGATGGAAAACAGGTTTCCCGGTTTTGAGGTGCTCATGAACAAATGGAAAAGACAGACATGTAAGTAGATAATTTCAATATAATGTGGTGACTGTGATAATTGTTGAGCTCTGAGTGCTGTGGGAGTGCAGAGGAGGGACATCTAATCCAGCCAGATTGTAGGGAATTAGGAACATCTTCCTGAAGATAAGACCTGACCTCATCTTGACAATTGAGTATGACTTGGATAACAAAGGGGGAGTGGAGGAAGAAGAGTCATTCCAGACGGGGGAACAGTATGTACAATGGTAGGCTTGCCCTGTGAGAGCAACATCACAACTCTTACTGAAGGTTGGGTATAGCTACATCTTGAAATGGCAGCCAGGGAATGGTGGAAGATGAACAAAAGAGGTAGGCCAATGTCAGGACATGAAAGCCTGGGACCTATCCGCCTTGGTAGGTCTTAATCAGAGAGACTGATAACTTTGGCAAATTACTCTGGTTTGGACAGGGGACTAGTGTAGGTGAAGATAATGGTTGTACCATAGAGATCCTTTTCTTACCCCATGGGGTCTTCTAACTTGGTCCTCTACTTTTTAGCTTTGCCCCACGAATTAATCTAACTCAGCAAAAGATGAACTTTAAAATGTTAAAATTGGGAGCTAACTGGACAGTACAGAGATATTTAAGCATAGGTGAGATGAATTGTGAGAGGGATTTGGGATAACACAGGAGCACCCTGGTCACCATGGATAGCAATCTGGTGAAGCTCCGTAACAGACTACAGCAATACTTGGGGCTTAATAATGTATATGCTTCCTGGCTAAGGTGCCACTGTGACCTCGTGAATTATTTGACCCCCCTGAGTCTTATTTTTCTTACCTTTAATGATTGCTGTCAGAGTTGTAAAAACTACCATTAACGTATTTAAAGGAATTGGCAAATTTCTGGCATGCAGTTTATAACATTTATTAATTATCAGTTAGTAGTTGTAACATTATTAGTACCTATAGTAGTAATGTAGTAATATCATCTTCATAATGATGATGTTGATTCAGTCAATATTTGACCAATCAGGACAGAACCTGCAAACTCAGAAGTGGCAATGAAGGGCTGGAGAACGGGGGACCCTCTGTGGATTCTGAAGGTAAGTGAGAGAGAGTAGTAAGTGAGAAGGCCTTGACCCAGCACTGCTGACTGTGAAGATGGAGCAGGCCATGTGAGAAGACTCCAGGAGCAGAGTGCATCCCCTGCTGCCCAAGAGCAAGGAAATGGGCGCCTCAGATGTCAGGGACTGTATTCTGCACAGTTGGAATGAGCCCCAAAGTAGATTTCTCCCCAGACCCTCCAGATATGAACAAAGAGCACACCTTGACTTTGGCAGTTGGATCTCAAATAGAGAACACAGTTAAGCCTGCTCAGGTTTTTGACCCACAAACTTGTCAGTAATAAATGGCCTTTGTTTAAAGGTGCTAAGTTTGTGGCAGTTTGTTATAGCAGCAGGAGAAAACTAATACAGAAGCAGAGGCAAGAGGCCAAGGCAGAGTGAGAGAGGCAGTGCTGAATTCCACCATCATTTCAGTTTTGAGAAGGAGGATAATTCTATCTGTGACTCAGCTGGCCAAAGAAAATCCTCCGGTAGATTCTCATGCCATCAGCAGCAATATGGCACTTTTTGGTATCCTCTGATTTGAAGCCATTCTAGCAGCTACTTAGAAAAAAAAAAAAAAAAAGGAAAGTAGAAAAACAAGAAAACTAAAATTTGGACTTTAAGCCAGAGTAGAAGTAAACAGGGCAATGAATTACAACTATATACCTCAGAGGCACTACGCTTACATCTAAGTATGATGACATCCTTTCTTCTACCTTGTTTCAGTATCTACTGCTGCAAAATAACCTCAAACCTAGTAGCTTAAAACAAGCATTCATCATCTACTGGGACTCTGAATTGTTCTGTCACAAGGCATAGCTCCAATAGCTGAAAATATCCAAAATGACCTCACTCACATGGCTGGCAAGTTGGTATTGACTGTTAGCTGGGAGCTCAGCTGGGCCTGATGACCAATGCCTTATTTTTCTTCCCCTCTGGATCTAGGTTGGGTCTCTCACAAAATAGTGACTGAAACTCCAGGGAAGAATCCCAAAAGGACCAATTTCAATGTACAAGTACTTCCCAGGCCTCCACTTGCATCATGCTTGCTAATATCTTATTGGCTAAAGCCACTCACATGTCCAAGCCCAGAGTCAACGTGAGAAGGAAACAGACCTCATGTTATGGTAGGAGAAGTGGCAGGCACACACAGGAAGGGGTGAGCTGCCAAAAGCCACTTTTGGGAACAGCTATTACCCACCTCTCCTTCATAACCCACAGTCTCACTTCATTGCTTTCATGCCACCAAACAAACATCAAGTCTTTTGTCAAGGAAAGCACTGTATTATTTCCTTGACACAAGTATTCCCTCATTTATTAGAGATTTAACATGTTTAAAACTGTGATCGTATTTTTACAGTGAATGGGTTTTGTGTGTAACCCATGAAACTGCATGAGTTTGGAGGAGTCTACCATGAACACTATTTTCCCATAGGCCTTATTATTTTTATTATAAAACATTTCCAGAACAAGGTGCTTTTAAGGAAGCCAAAACCTTAGAAGAAAGATTCAAGGACTATTCTATGTATTTTTTTTATTCATGTGTTATCTCTCCTCTAATGGTTACAGACAGGTTTTTTTTTTTTTTTTTGAACATCTAAAATACGCTTTGTGAGTGGTCTTCCCTGAGTTTTCTTTCTCAATATAGCAAAAGGTAGGTTAATTATGTTGATATTTTCAAAGAACCAACTTTAGGTTTAGGTTATTTTTTCTGCTGTTTTTCTATTCTCTATTTTATTTATATGAACCAAACATCCAACCTTCAAAATATATGATGCAAATATTGACAGAATTGAAGAGAGAAATAGCCCTACAATAACAGTTGAAGACTTTAGTTCCCTACTTTCAATAATGAATAGAACAACCAGACACAGATCAGCAAGGAAATAGAGGGCTTAAACAACAATTTGACCTAACAGATATTTACAGAACACTCAAACCAACAGAATACCCAAGCGGAATACACATTTTTCTCAGGTGCACATGGAACATTCTCTAGACTATATTGTAGGTGACAAAGCAAGTCTTGGTAAATTTAAAAGGACTGAATGCATGTAAAATATATTAATACTTTCTGAACACAATGGAATGAAACTAGATATCAACAGAATGGAATGAAATTAAAAACTGATATATGAAAATTAAACACCACACCCCTAAATAACCATTGGGTTAAAGAAGAAATAACATGGGAAATTAGAAATTATCTTGAGACAAATGAAAACAAAAACATAAGTCATGGGGTTCAGCAAAAGTAGTGCTAAGAGGAAAACTCATAGGTATAAATGCTTGTATTAAAGAAGAAATATCTCAAATCAACCACCTAAATTTACACCTTAAAAAACTAGAAGAAGAACAAACTAAACCCAAAGCTAGCAGAAAAAAGAAAATAATAAAGATTAGGTCAGAAATACACAAAATAGAGAATAGAAAAACAATAGGGAAAATCAATGAAAGCAAGAGTTGGTTCTTGAAAAGATCAACAAAATTGACAAACATTTAGCTAGATTGACTCAGAGAAAAAGAAAGAAGGCTCAAATAACTAAAATCACAAATGAAAGAAGGGACATTACAACTGACTTTTGCTGGAGGAGGTCATTGAGAGGACGTGACCACCCACTGACCCATGAGCTGAACTCAGGCAATCAGAGGCTCCTCACCCCCTCCTCTGTCCTTGAAATGAATGTTTGTTCTGCCCACTGTTCCCACCATAGGAGCTGTTTCAAGAACACAGCCTTGAGAGAGTAATGTTTCGTTGAGACCATCTGGACAGTATACGTGACTGAGCCCTGTTAAGTCCTCTACATAAACTTGAAGATTCTGGAGGGTGGGTGCGGAGATCTACTCATCTTGAGGCACCTAAGACAAGCATAAGTAAGTTTCCTCGGTAATTAAACCTGCCACCTACCCGTCTGGAGAGTCTGCCTCTTTCTCCTTGCCCTGTGAATACAGGGGCCAGTTTTGGATTTCACCTGGGGAACTCCTGAGGTTTTGAACCAACAATTTTACAGAAATAAAAAGGATTATAAGAAAGTACTATGAAAAGTTGTACACCAAATGATTATATAACCTACATGAAATGGACAAATTCCTAAAAACACATAACCTACCAAGACTGAATCATGAAGAAACAGAAAATATGAACAGACCTATAACTAATAAGGAGATTGAATCAGTAATCAAAACTCCCAACGAAGAAAAGCTCCAGATCAGATGGCTTCACTGGTAAATTCTACAAAATATTTAAAAAAGAATTAAGACTAATCCGCTTCAAGCTCTTCCAAAAAAATTGAAGAGAACACTTCCAAATTCATTCCATAAGGCCAACTGATACCAAAGCCAGACAAAGACACTACAAGAAGAAATGGACCAATATCCTGATGAATACTGATGCGAAAATCCTCAAATACTAGAAAACAGAATTTAACACACATTTGAAAGGATTATACACCATGACCAAGTGGGGTTTATTCCTTGAATGTAAGGAATTGTAATTGTGCATTAGTACATTGTGTGGCAATGTAAAATGGAGTAGCCACTATGGAAAACAATAGCTGGTTCCTTAAAACATTAAACACAGAATTACCATTGAGCAATTCCACCTTTCGGTATATACCCCAAAGAACAGAAAGTGGGATCTTGAAGAGATATCTGTACACTCACGTTCATAGCAGCATTATTCACAATAGTCAAAAGGCGAAGCAACCGAAGTGTCCATTGATGGATGAAAGGATAAACAAAATGTGGTATATACATAAAATGGAAAATTATTCAGCCTTAAAAAGGAAAGAATTCTGACATATGCTACAGCAAGAACGCTGTTGTCCATGAGGACACTATGCTAAGTGAAACGAGCCAGTCACAGAAAGACAAATACTGTATGATTTTGCTCATATGAGGTAGCTAAAGTAGTCAAATTCATAGAGAAAGAAAGTAAAATGATTGCTAGGGGTTGAGAGGAGGGAGGGAAAGGTAGTTAGTATTTGATGGATATAGAATTTCAGTTTGGTAAGATGAAAGGAGTTATGGAGATGGACAGTGGTGATGGCTGCACAATAATGTGCTTAATACCAATGAACTATACACTTAAAAATGGTTAAGATGGTTGTTACTGAGGGAACAAAATTCATATGTTGTAGCCCCTACCCCAATATGATGGTATTTGGAGGTGGGGCCTTTGGGTAATTAGGTTCAGATGAGGCCATGACGGTGTGGCTCCCATGACAGGATGGAACTAGGAACAAAAAACAACTGACCACAGTTAAATGTCTAGATAAGGTTGAAACAAGACAAAAAAAATCAGTGATATAATCTTTCAGGATCTTGTTTTGATATTTATGAAAGTCCACTGAAAAGCATAATGGTGTGTGATATAATTAACTCTGAGAAGATACCCTTCTTTATCAGAATGTATGAGAAATTATGTGTATTTAGGTTTGCTAAAAACTGGAAGTATTTATTATTTATAATTAATGATTATTTCCAGAATCACTGAAAGCATAGGCCAAATTATATTGAAATCAATCCCTGAACTGCAAGTATTGTTCTTTGAAACTGTTAATAGCTCATAACAGCTACTACTAATTAAATGCTTTACCAGGTTCCACGAATTTGCTAAGTATTTTACCCATCTTAATTCATTCAATTCCTACAATTTTATAAGAGAATTTATGTATGAAGGAACTGAAAATTCTGGACTTTAACTTTATAACATGACTTTGTTTAACTTTACAACATCTAACAAATGTTATTGGTTCATTCCTTTGTCCGATATTTTTACATGAATAACATTAATAGCCCTCGCTATTATAAAGTATAAATAGTATCTGAATTTTACAAATAAGGATACACAGGCATAGAGATTAGCAAGAGTACTGGGTCATGGTGCAAGTAAATTTCCTGCCAGGAATAGAGTACAGACAGTCTCACTCTAGAGCCTATCTTCTGCATTCTGCTGTACTGATCTAGGCAGTGAAATAGAGCCTAGATGAGCTCTATTTTTTGGTTCTGAACTGTTGGTGCAATGTCTGTTATCCTTATTTCAGTCATAAGTTAGCTTCTTCACCTCTAATTTGTTGGAATGCTTTGACAGTTCACTCTTAGGAAAACTTACAAAAACAAATCAATATTGTTCTTAAAAATTACACTAGGTTGGGATTTTCTGCTTACAAGCAAAGTGTCATACTTGTCTAAAATAGGACTACAATGAAAAATGATTTCGATTCCTTTAAAGAAGAGTTCTTGATAATGACTATCAGTGTACATTGAAATGTTAACAAAAGATTGAGCTCAAGCTCCTTTCTTGACAGATCAGAAAATTGGTCACTAGTTCAGAATCAGTGAAAACTGTACTATAGCTGTAAGACTGGCCTGAACTCATTAATGGTTCCTTCAATGTGAATTGCATTTGCTTCTCAGCAATATCTTATTTCCACAGATGGTATTTCAAATGGATTATAAATTAATTATTTCTTAAAATAGGTTATTGAACCTCATTTATATATTTACATGAACATTCCAAACTAAGGAATTTCCCTAAGCCTACCCGCTGAGGCCACAACTGGAGTGCACATTAAAAGCATAGTTCTTATCCCATGCTTCTCTCTCATCAAACTGCTCTTTTCTCGTTCAACAGCGGGTATCTGGAGCGTGTGGCTTGGGACCATTATTTTGTGGGGCTTTGCATTTCTACTACCTTTGCCCTGATTCTTACTCCCTTCCTGGTCCCGAGTGCCTACGGCCTCTCTTCATGGAGGAGCGGCAGGAACCGTGAGCTCTCCCACTGCTCCAAGAAACAATGATGTCACTCTTCCTCCACACAGCCTCCCTAGGCCTCTGGTCTGTGGCCGGGCACTGCAGAGGAGTGGTGAAGAGGGCACAGCCTCTTAAGGCTAGAGCAAGCTCAGCATCTCTTGCTACAGCACTTGGTCTTTGCCTTTCCCACATGCTCAAACATGTTAATCTCTTTTCACTCCCTGCCTACCAGGCACATTCCATATGGGAACACTGTCCGTGGCTTTCTTCTGGAAGTTTCTCACCACTTCTGGGCTGGGCTTGTGACACCCTCTGGGAGTTCTTACAGAGAAACCAAAAGGTGCAGCAGTGTTCATCAAATTCTGCCTCCAGGAATGTGGTGGAGTTATTTATGCAGGGGTTGCCTCTCTTCAGCTCCTGTTCTTACAAGACCCCCAAATTTACTTTCAACTACTTTCCCATTGCATTTCAGCTCCTGTAACCTAACTCTTTGATAATCATCAGTGAATTAATTTTTTCAAAGGAGAGAGACAGATAAGGAGGCATGATACACAATTATCAAAGTTAAATATAAATTCCTTTGTGGCAAAATTAGGTTATCTGTGTGTTTAGAATAAATTATCTGATATATACTTTGTGTTGGCCACATACTGACGAATGTATTTTTTGAAAACCAACTATCCTTTTACAAACAGGTTTATAAAAGGCTTATCATTCTTACTACTTTTTCCTTACAATCCATAATTTAAAAATAAGAATTCCTTATTTGGTCTTTTACAATTTTATGTCAAATGAACTGCTAAATACTGAATCTTAGATCCATGCTCTTCTCTCTCATTTGAGTGTTTAAAAATTACAAAGCTCATGTCACTTCATTTACCTCCAAGTCTTGCTCTGATGGAAATGTCTGGTACTGCCCTGGAATTCCATCTCCTGCCCTGTTTTAGTTCTTCTAATAACATTTTTTTCCTTTTTAATGTCGTCTGAAATCCTGCGTCTGGCCTGGGAACTCGATGTTGAGGTTTCACATCACTGAAATCTACCAAGCTTGGTATGGTTCTGCCAATGCCAGGCTTCAAGTCAGCATCACCACCAGGACTCACAAACCCTGAACAGGTGTCACCTAAGGGGATATCATCCCGAAGTGGAAATAATGGATAATCTGGCCCATACGGTGGGGGATAAGGATAGTGTAAATGATAGTCTGGCAGGACTGAAGGGGGATAAGGGTGAAATTTAAGAAAAGTAGGGTTGCATTTCTTTTCAATTCTGCCACAGTCATGTCTGTCCTCAACTCCTTTCACAAAAGGCATGTTCAGTTTTCGTAAGAGAGCACGATAGTGTGGGTAATCTATATTCTCAACAGTCTTTGTTCTTGAAAGGAAGGATCCTTCAGAGATACTTATCTTTCCAGGTGTGTGCTGTGAATCCATATCTATGGCCTTTCTCTTTAAAATTGTGGATGACTGTATATTAATTGCTTCTGAAGTCTCCTTTCTCTTTAACTATAAAACTCTTATATTTCTAACCACTGAGGATTGGTTAACCTAACACAGTTATTGATTTGGCTTTCTCAATGTCAATAGAGTAGAGTTTTTTCTTTTTTTAAATTTTTAAGATAAATATTTTTTCTCCATCAAAGGAAGTAAGGGACCAGAACAGAAAAGAACAAAACAAAACAGAGCCCATGTTGCTTGGCAACAGCTAGAACTCTAACACATTGGACCATTTATTATATACATCATAATTTAATTCTTAGGAAAAACAAAAACAGACTTGTTAGTAAAATCTCCATGACAGTTTCCTCAGCAATGCTCAGGAAAACTGTGCTCATTTGTTATTTTTTAATTTTTCCATAAGTTGATACTTTCTGGGTAAACGAGATTCAGTAAAGGGTATAAATAAAGCAGTTAATGAAGAGGCAATATATTTCTTAAAGCATATCTCTGATATACTTTAAGTATTTACCTGATAGATATAAAAAAGTACAAAACACGCTGCCTATATAAATTGTAAATTTAAATGCAGTGCAAAAAATGAACATATATTACATTACAGTTAAATCAATGTATCTAATTTTTAAGGAAAGTAACTTGCAATTTATAGTCAAAGTACAGGTTCATCTTTTACGTGTCCTACATTATCCTTACTTACCTTTTTGCTACCATGATGGCAGAGTAAGAGCAATGAAGTTCTTAAACTCATTTCAGGAAACTACAGTAAGTAGCAGCTATTAGCTCAATACAAAAACAGACGTCATCAATATACTGTTCATTTAAAAGCTCATTTCAACTAGGTAACTTGGTCTTGCATGAAAACTGCTATCAAAGGAATTCCAGACAGTAGAATTCGGGCACAAAAGCTAACACCATCCCTACTGGAGTAAAAAGTGCAAATACGAATGACAGACCCACTTTCTTTTTGATTTTCAGCAATCAGCTTTCCATCTTTAGAATCACACCATACATTAACTAAGATCTCCAATATTACTTCTTATTCTCAGGTTGAATATTAGGAATTTACACAGCAGACCAAGGCAGGAGGGACTGCTGAATTACAGAAAACAGAGATTTCAAGATTTAGCATGGTCTGAACAGTCCTCTCTGCCCTTTATTCTCTATAAGTCCACAGTCCAAAGTTCATTTGGTAAAAATCATGTTGTGCAGGTTGACTTGTTTATAAAAATTAAAAGGAATTTTAGCAGAATATGTACCCAGACAAATATAGTGATTTATTGGGCACTATTCAGTAAAATTTGTTTACTAGGTGTGCTCAAAGGAAGTGCAAGACCTTGACCAAAATGCTGGCTGGATCTCAATCATGCAGGTCTCTTTACTAAGACATGCCTGAACAGGCTGAACTCAATTCAGGACTTTATACAGATTAGAAAGGATTTCTAAAGAAGTAAATCTACTCAGTAGAATAAACTGTACTGGATACATTTTACCAATTAGCACGTGCATAAAGATAGCCAGAAAACTCAAGAAATAAGCAGAAATTTCAATTTCCTTTGTTAATAAGAACCAAGGACTTTGGATATTTACGTAATCCTTAATAAATGTCTTCATCCTGGTCCTGGTCCAAATGAACTCTCCTTCCTTTCTGCTAGATGTTTTCCGTTCTTTTCTTTTTTTAAAAAAAAAGTATGGTTATTTGAATGCTTACTTTATACCAGGAACTATCTCAGGAGTTGAGGTTAAAATGGTGGCAAAACAGACACGATTCTAGCTGTGAAGACATAGTTTGTAAAGCAGGCCAGCTGAAAGACAGCAAGGGGCGATGCTCTCTGTGGCACAAACAAGATACATCTGAAGGCATCGATGTTCGAGATACGCCACCGAACAAGCGGGGAGGTGGACTCAGGTGGGTGCTCAGGCTGTCAGTTCGAAAACCCTCGTCTGGAACGAAGGACACCCAGCGATGGCTTTCAGACCACCCTGGATCACTCATTTCTTCCGATTACACAGGGTTATTGGGCATTCTGTCTTCAGTTGCTTAAACTTCATTCTCCTATGTACTTGTACCAGCTGGGTAAGATTTACTTGTATCGTAGCTCCTTTCACATGAAGTGAATCCTTCCCGCCGCAGAAACGCAGAGGATTCTAACACGTTCTGGCTATAAACGCCCACGTAGGCGGACGGGTGGTTTTATGCATCTTCCCGAACTCAGGTGATAAAAGACCATCTTTCGGGCTGAGCGCTGCATGCGGTCCATTCCATCTAAGGCTGTTGCCTCGTTCTTCCCGCCCAGCCTCTTCCTGGGGCTCAGGGCCCACTTCCATTCCCGGTGGCTGGGCCTTGCATCCATCGCCCAGTTGCGTCCCATAAATCCGTAGGTAGTCAGCAGCCGACGTCGGGAGAGGCAGGCAGCCCTCTCGGGCTGGACCAGCCCTCACTCCCGTGACCCTCGCCCTGTGGTCCAGAGTCGGCCTCAACGCTCACACTCGGCCAGCCCGTCCCTCGGCCCGCGACTCTTCTGCGGCTCCACAACCTTCCACAGGTCGCCTATGCTTTCCGGGTTGCCTGAGCGACGGCGCGGTCCTCAAGGCGGGCGACTTCGCGCCCCCTAGGCCTCCACGACCAGCCCCGCCCCCGCCCTGCCGGAAGTGGTGGCCCTTTTTCCGGCCCCCCTTCCGGTCCGCTGGCGGGCGGGTGGGCGCGAGCCGCCTAACGACCTTCTGTGCTGAGTGTCGGCCGGCGGCGACGGCGGCGGGTGGATGGAGGCCTCGGCCCCCGGCCGGGCGCGGCGGGGCTGGCGGCGGTCCCGGGCCGCGGGCTCCCCGCTCTCCCGGGCCGCGGTGGTCCTGGTGTTCTCCGCGCTGGTGCTGCGGACAATCGCGTCAGGTGAGGCGGCGGAGGGCGGCTCCGGACCGCGGCTCCCGGAGGTTTTTGCGTGTCACGTGCGTCCGCTGATGGGAAAGCCTGTATCACTGGTCCCGCTCTTGAATTTAATAGGAGGACTGGGCACATTGATGTCGTGTAGGGGGGCGAGGTCATTCAAACACCCACAGCTCAAGGCTTGAGATTAAATTGGCTGTTAACAAGCCCCTTATCAGCCCCCGGGTCCTTTGCCAGCTTTCCACGACGTACGGGGCTCAGGATTTCAGTGTATTTCGAAATGAGTAGACATCCCGCCGCTTTGGCGTTTCCCGTGGTCCTGGGGCTCCATCTATTGGTTTTAGCTATAAAGTACCGGAAAGACTGGGAACTTCAAGTTTTGATATTCTGCTGCCGCCGTTTGTTTCCTCCCTTTGATTCAGAGATCCGAAATGCTTTCTCATGTTTTCAAAATAGAGTTAATATACCGAAGGGAGTGCTTAATTAAACGGTCGTCACTTAACTAGAAAGGTTTTGGCTGCGTTATTTTGCGTTCAAGTTTTAGACTTTTTAGAAATAAAGTGTCTCCCAGAATTGAATCATAGAAAGCACAAAAGAGGTTTGTTTAAAATACAATTTGTGCAGAAAAGGGGCAATGAGTAAAGAAGCCCTCCAAGAATATGAATGAGGAAGGGCTGCGGAGGTCGACAGGGGATAGGAGGAGAATGGAAAGAAATGGAGTGAAGAGACATTACAAAATATGCCAAAGTCCAGAGGTCATTCTAGTTTAAGTAGAGACTAGCCAATAGCCGTTCATTACCCCGTAGGAGAAGGATGCTTCTTGACCACGGCCCATGATCTTATGCTAGGTACGACTCTGTGTGTGTGTGTGTGTGTGTGTTGTCTTTTGATCCGAGAACAAGATCAGGCCTGAGGATATAAGAAGTAGACTAAGACCGCAGTATCTTAATATGTAAGGTATGAATTCATATGTAAGGTATGAATACCTTACATAATATGTAAGGTATGAATGTAAGGTATGAAGCAACATTTATGTAGCGTTTTATAGTTTATACAGTAGTCCGTTCAGTTCCTACAAAAACTCTAAATCTGGAATTTAGTCTCATTTTGTGGGTGAGAAAACTGAAGCTCCTGGAGTTTTAAGTGACTTTCCTAAGACTAGTTAGTGGAAGTTGGGATTTAAATCCAGGTCATCTGGCTTTGAATACCATACTCCTCTTTGCTCTGTTAACAAACAAAGAGGATTTGGGTCTAAGCTTTATTGCATTTTCTGTGCTGCTCCTCCCCCTGGCCTGTGCACACTCCTGTGTCCATCAGCATTTACTTGTTCAACGAGGACTGAACAACATCAGAATATATCATATTCAACAATTATTATTTAATATTTGCTATGTGCAAGGTATAGTGCTTGACGGATTATTTTTTTCTTGATTAAATCTTTTATTTGCTTGCTGGTTTTTGCAGAGTCAAAGCATGGCTTACAAAGACCTTCCCAGTCTGGCCCTACCTTTCTCTTCTGCTTCCCATCCCTGTGTCCTCCAGGTTTAAGGAACATACTTTTTTCTTCCAGTTTTATTGAAGTATAAGTGACATACAGCACTGTATAATTTTAAGGTATACAACATAAGGATTTGATTTACATACATCATGAAGTGATTATCACAATAAGTTGAGGGACTGTCCATCATCTTATATGGCTACAAAATTAAAGAAATAGAAAAAAATTTTTTTCTCCTGTGTTGAGAACTCTTAGGATCAACTCTCTTAACAATTCATATGTAACATACAGTAGTGTTAATTATATTAATCATATGTTTATCATCATAATTTATATTATCGTATGGTTTATTACATGCCAAGTATGTACTTATCTTATGACTGGAAATTTGTACGTCTTGACTGCCACCTACTGAATAGGAGAAGATATTTGCAAAGAATGTATCCTCTAAGGGGTTAATATCCAAAATATACAAACAACTCATACAACTCAACATCAAAAAACAGCAGTCTAGTTAAAAAATGGGCAGAGGATCTGAATAGACCTTTTTCCAAGGGAAGACATACAGATGGCCAATAGGCACGTGAAAAAGATGCTCAACATCACTAATCATCAGGGAAATGCAAGTCTGAACCACAATGAGATACCATTCTCACACCTGTTAGAATAGCTATTATCAAAAAGGCAACAAATAACAAGTGCTGGAGAGGGTGTGGAGAAAAGGGAACCCTCCTGCACTGTTGGTGGGAATGTAAATTGATGCAGCCACCATGGAGAAAAGTATGGAGGTCCTCAAAAAATTAAAAATAGAGCTACCATATGATCCAACAATATCACTCCTAGGATTTATCTGAAGAAAACAAAAACACTAATTAGAAAAGATATATGCATCCCTATGTTCATTGTAGCATTATTTACAGTAGCCAAGATATGGGAGCAACCTAAGTGCCCATCAATAAATGAATGGATAATGAAGATAATAGGTACATACAGTGGACTCTTACTCAGCCATAAAAAAATAATGAAATCTTGCCATTTGTGACAACATGGAAGGACCTAGAGGGTATTATTCTAAGTGAAATGAGAGAAGGACAAATGCCGCATGATTTCACTTATATGTGGAATCTAAAAAAACAAATGAACAAACATATCAAAACATAAACAGAGTTATAGATAGAGAACAAGCAGGCGTTTGCCAAAGGGGAGGGAAGAAGTAGGTGAGGGAGATTAAGCGGTACAAACTTCCAGTTGCAAAATAAATGAGTCACAAGTATGAAATGTACAGTGTGGGGAATATAGTCAATAGCAATGTAATGTCTTTGTATGATGACTTATCATAACTAGACTAACCGTGGTGATCATTTCGAAATGTATAGAAACATCAAAGCACTATGTTGTATAACAGGAACTAACAAAGTGTTGTGGGACAATTATATTTCAAAAACAAACTCATGGAAAAAGAGATCAGATTTGTGGTTACCAGAGGTGGGATTGAGGGGAATTGGATGAAGGCAGTCAAAAGATACCGATTCTTGATAAGTTGACATAAACACTGATCCTACTATTGAGCTTATAGTCAAATAAGGAAAATTATGTCTGTGCATGAAGAACTGTAATACAATGTAGAGTGAGTGTTGCTGATGATGTACTAAAGAGGTAAGAAAAGAGGAAAAACAGAAGGTTTGAGGGAGGAGGGACTTGTGATTTGGGTCTTGAAGAGTGGGGATTTGGACTTTTAAAAATGAGAGTATTCTAAGTGGTTGTAGAGAAAGCTGAAGGTGAGGCATAATAGGGAAAGCGGTGGGTGTGTTAATTTCATTGGAGCATATGAAGGGAGTAGAGCTGGAACAGAGATACCAGATATCAAAGGATATTGATTTATGGCTCCCCTTCAACAAACATCAAATATACTGTGATACTATCCTGTTCGAATGTCTTGAAATTTGTAATGAGCCAGACTGTTGATTAATTCTGTTCTTTTTGTTTTTGATAGATGGATATTTGGCTCGATTGCCAAGAGGTATTCACTTGACCCAAGATTCAATGAAAATAGTGGGATCACCAAATTTTCCAGGTATTAATAAATAGATTTTCAGTAATTGTAAGAAAGTAATTGGCATTTGTTTAAATCTTATCAGTCTTTTGCAAAAGGCTAGTGTTCCCCAGTTATCCTAGTTTCCTATGGCCCTTTTCCTCTATGGAAATGGATTAAAGTTGTTTCCACAGAGTTAGATTCATATAGTTTAATTCTGTTTGCTGTAACTGCTTAAGTGTGCAAAAAATAATTATTTCTAAAAGTTATCTAATTAAAGTTGTCTACAGTGTTTTTGCTTGTTATTGTATAATAATTAAACATAATACTAAATGTATGCAGTTTTTTTTAAAACACTTTAAAAAATTAATTAATTAATCAATTAATTAATTTTTGGCTTCGTTGAGTCTTCATTGCTGCACATGGGCTTTCTCTAGTTGTGGCGAGAAGGGGCTACTCTTTGTTGTGGTGCGTGGGCTTCTCATTGTGGTGGCTTTCCCTTGTGGAGCAGGGGCTCTAGGCACACGGGCTTCAGTAGTTGTGTCACGCAGGCTCAGCAGTTGTGGCTTGTGGGCTCTAGAGTGCAGGCTCAGTAGTTGTGGCGCACGGGCTTAGTTGCTCCGCGGCATGTGGGATCTTCCTGGACCAGGGATCAAACCCGTGTCTCCTGCATTGGCAAGCGGACTCCCAACCACTACGCCACCAAGGAAGTCCCCATATGCAGTTCTTATGCTAAAACTTTTTTTAAATGGGATCTGTATATCATAAAGATTTTGGGTTAATAAGATTTTGCAATAGTAACATGAGGCATAGCATCTACAACTTTTTTTGTATATATATTTTTTTAATTGAGGTAAATTCACATGCCCTAAAATTCCTCCTGTAAAGTATACAATCGAGTAGTTTTTAGTATATTGACCAGGTTCTGAATCCATCAGCACTATGTAATTCCATAACATTTTTATCACTCTAAAAAGAAACACTGTACCCATTAAGCAATCATACTCCAGCTCCTGGAAACCACTAATCTACTTTCTGTCTCCAAGAATTTGCCCATTCTGGACATTTCATATAAGTGGAATCATACACTATGTGGTGTTTTGTGTGTGGCTTCTTTCACTTTGTATGATGTTTTCAAGGTTCATTTATGTTACAGAATGTATCATTCATTTTTATGGCTGAATAATATTCCATTGAATGGATATACTACAATTGTGTATCCATCAATTGATGGATACTTAGGAAGTTTCCACTTTTTGGCTGTTTTGAATAGTGCTGTTATGAACATTTCTGGACAAGCTTCTGTGTGAACATACGTTTTCAGTATACCTAGGGGTAAAATTGCTGGGATATACGGTAACTCTATGTTTAACATTTTGAGGAACTGCCAAACAATTTTTCAAAGAACCTGAACTATTGTACTTTGACACCAGAAATTTATGAGGATTCAAATTTCCCAACATCCATATTAACATTTATTATTGTCCATCTTTTAAAATTTTAGCCATCCTAGTGTATGTGAAGTGGATTCTCATTGTGCTTTTTATTTGCATTTCCCTAATGACTAATGATGTGGAACCTCTTTTCATGTGTTTATTGATGATTTGGATGTCTTCTTTACAGAAATGCCTGTTCAAGTCCTTTACCCAATTTTTAATTTGGCTGTCTTTTATATTACTGAGATGGAAGAGTTCTGTTTTTTTTTTTTTAAATATGTTCTGGATACTAAACCCTTATCAGATGTTGGATTTGCAAATATTTTCTTCTGTTCTATGGATTGTGTTTTCATTTCTTGATAGTGTTCTTTAAAGCACACATTTTAAACTTTGATAAAGTCTGATTTCTATTTTTTCTTTTGTACTGGTGCTTTAGGAGTCATGTATCAGAAGTGATTGCTTAATCAGCAGCCACAAAGTGTTACTCCTACATTTTCTTAAAAGAATTTCATAGTTTTAGTGCTTACATTTACATCTTTGATCCATTTTGAATTAATTTTTGCATATGGTATGCAGTAGGGATCAAACTTCATTCTTTTGCACGTGGATATCCACTTTGTTGCAGCATCGTTTGTTTAAGAAACTTTTCCTTCTCTATCGAACGTCTTGGTGCTCTTGTTGAAGAGCAGTTTACCATAGATGTATGAGTTTTTTTTTATGGACTCTAAATTCTATTCCTTTGATATATATGTCTTTCCTTATGCTAGTACCACACTGTCTTGATTGCTGTTGCTTTATAATAAGTTTTGAAATTATCAAGTGTGAGTACTTCAAATTTGCTCTTTTTCAAGATTGTTTTGGCTATTCTGGGTCCTTTGAAATTTCGTGTTATTCTAGAATCAGCTTTGTCAATTTTTGGAATAAAAGCCCATTGGGATTTTTATAGGGATTGTATTGAATCTGTTGATCAATTTTGGGAGTATTACCACCTTAACACTCTACAGTCTTCCAATTCATAAACATGGAGTGTCTTTTCATTTATTTAGGTGTTCTTTATTTTCCCTCAATGATGTTTTACAGTTTTCAGTGTATGAGTCTTCTTGTACTACTTTTGTTAAATGTATCCCTAAATATTTTATTTTTTTTGATGCTACTGTAAATAGAATGTTTTTATCAATTTAGTGTTTGGATTTCTCATTGCTACTGTATAGAAATACACTTGAGATTTGCAAATGGATATTGTATCCTGTCATCTTGCCGAATCATTTATAGCTCTAATTTTTTAAATGGGGGGTAGGGGGAGTTATTCCTTAAAATTTCCTATAGATAATATCATGTCATCTGCAAATGGAGGTAGTTTTATTTCTTCTTTTACAGTCTGCCTATTTTTCCTTGCTAGTTGCTCCAGGTAGAACCTCCAGTTCAATATTGATGTTAACAGATATCTTTGTTTTGTTCCTGACCTTGGGGGCCTGGGAAAGGTTTCAGTTTTCACTATTAAGTATTATGTTAGCTGTGAATTTTTGTAGATGCCCTTTATCAGATTAAGAGAGTTCCCTTCTGTTCTTAGTTTGTTGAGTGCTTTTATTGTGAAAGGGTATTGGATTTTGTCAAATGATTTTTCTGCGTATATTGAGAGGATCAGTGGTTTTTGTCCATTATTCTATTGATATGATAAGGTATTACATTGATTGATTTTTGTATTTTGAACTAGCCTTGCATTTCTGGAATGAATCTGAGTTGATTATGATGTATAATCCTTTTTCATGTTGCTGGATTTGGTTGCTAGTATTTTGAAGAGTATCATGTACATATTCATAAGGAAAAGTGGTCTGTAGATTTCTCGTGTTGTCTTTGTCTGATTTTGGTTTTAGGGCACTAGTGGCTTCATAAAATGATTTGGAGTGTGTTCCCTCCATTTCTGTTTTTTGGAAGTTTGTGAAGTATTGTTAATTCTACTTGTTTGGTAGTATTCACAAGTGAATTCAACTGGTGCTGGGCTTTTCCTTGTGGGAAGTTTTTTTTTATTATTCAATCACTTTACTTGTTTTAGGTCTATTCAAACTTTCTATTTCATTATGGTTTCTGATGAGAGGTAAGCTAATTTTATTGAGGACCATATTATGTAATGAGTTGCTTCTCTCTTGCTGCTTTCAAGATTGTTTCTGGATTTTCACAGTTGATTATGATGTGCCTAAGGTGTGGATCTCTTTGAATGTATCCTAGTTTGAGTTCATTGGGCTTGTTTGATGTGTGGATTCATGTTTTTCATCAATTTTGGCAAGTTTTTGCTATTATTCTTTCAAATATTCTTTCTGGCTCTTTCTCTCCACTCTTCCATGGGACTTTTATGCATATACTGGCATGCTTGATGGTTTCCCAAAGGTCTCTGAGTACTGTTGATTTATCTTCACTTATCTTTCTATTTTTCTTTTTCTCAGATTGGATAAATCCCACATTGATGTAACATAAAGTTGGCTGATTCTTTCTTGTGTCTGTTGAGATCTGCTATTGATTCTTTACTGTGAATTTTCATTTGTTATTGTACTTTTTAATCCGGAATTTCTCTTTGGATCTTTTTTTATAATTTCTATCCCTTTATTGATAGTTTCTATTTGGAGAGACATCATTTTCATACTTTTTTAGTACTTTAGGCATGATGTTCTTTGCTCATATTTAAAATAAGTGATTTAAAGTCTTTGTCCAGTAGCTCCAAAATTTGGCTTTCCTCAGGGACAGTTTCTATTAGTTGCTTTTTTTGCTGCCTATGACTATACTTTCTTGGTTTTTTGCATGACTCATATTTTTGGTTGAAAACTGGACTTTGTAGGGAATATTATGTAGTACTCTGGAAATCAGATTCTTCCCCCTTTCTATGTATTTATGTAGTTGCTTTTTGTTTTACAGGCATGCTCAGAGATATTGCAGGTTCAGTTACAGGCCATCACAATAAAGCGAGTATCACAATACAGTAAGGCACATGAATATTTTTGGTTTCCCAGTGCCTATAAAAGTTATGTTTACATTGTACTGCAGTCTATTACGTGTGCAAAGGCATTTGATTTAAAACCAATATATGTACCTTAATTAGAAAATACTTTATTCCTAAAAAATGCTAACCATCATCTGAAACTCAGGATTGCTACAAACCATTGATGGTAAAAAATGCAAAATCTGTGAGGTACAGTAAAGTGAAGTACAGTAAAATGAGGTATTCCTGTAGCATTTGTTTAGTGACTTTTCTGAACTAATTCTCTTTAAATTCTGTATTTTTTGTCATGTGTGGCCACTGAAGTCTTTGCTTAGTTAGCTTAGTTAGGCTAATGGTTCAACAGAGATTTCATTAAACACCTGAACCAGTTAGTCTCCTAGTATTTTCTGAGAATCCTTGTGAGCTTGTCGTGGCTTGCCTTAAACATTTAGCCAGGCAGTTGACAACTCCACCATATCCTTCACTTTCTGCTGTACAGAGGCTCAATTTCAGCCAGAGGTGAGAACTTTAAGGCCTCTCATTCTTTACTGAGCATGCCCAGTCTCGGCCACGTGGCCTACTCTGTGCATGCACATGCCCTTCTGTTTTCCTAGGAATGTGTCAGAAGTTTTCAAAGCTACCACTGACATGCCATTACCCAGCTTTTCCTCTTAAGCTTTTGGTTAAGCTGATGTTTACTCCCACTGCTTCAGGCATTTACAAAGTTAAGTGGCAAGCTCTAGTTGTTTTTGACAAGGACTCTTGGGAGAAGGCTTTTTACAGTGGGTGTGCTCCAAGTTAGGTCATGTAAAGATAGCTTTGTGCATGTGTCTTCCAGGACACTGCCAGAAAGGTGAAATAATGACAGTTCTCTGGGAAGGAGGCACTGAAGTCCATCTAACCCCGTCTGCCCCTCTAGTGGCTGCCAGGCTGCTGGTTCTAATGGGAATGCAGCAACTTAAAGTGCTACAAGCTCACTGTTTTTACCAGGTGTATTTGCTAGGGCTACCATAACAAATTACCACAGACCTGGCAGGTTAAACAACAGAAATGTGTTGTCTCACAGTTTTGGAGAATAGAAGTCCAATCATGGAGGCTTGGGTGGGTCCTTCTGAGGGCAGTAGGGCAAGGACCTGTTCCAGTTCTCCTTCCTTGGCTTGGAGATGGCCATCTTCTCCCTGTATCTCTTCACATTGTTTTCCTCTGTGTTTGTCTGTGTGTCCAAATTTCCCCTTTTTATAAGGACACCAGTCATATTGGATTTGGGCCTAACCTGATGACCTCATTTTAACTTGGTTATTTCTATAAAAACTCTATCTCCAAATAAGTTCACTTTCTGGGGAACTGGGAATTAGGACTTAAACATATGACTTTAGGGAGAAGCATAATTCAGGCCATGACACCGAGATTCAGTTGTTTTTCCTGAGTACATTTTTCGTGGTTGCTGCAAGTCTTTGATTAATTTCCAGAGTTCTGAAAATGTTGATTCTAACAGTATGTGCCATTTTCTTATTACCTTTATGAAGGGGATGATTTTTGGAGTTCTTTATTCTGCCATTTTCACTGATATCACAACTTTTATCACAGCTTTTGTTTTAAAACTACAGCTTTTAAACCTAAATTATAAAACAGTCGTATATAACTAACTTCCCTTTTTATTAGATGTGCTTAAATTTATCCTTAAAATGAATTAACATTTCAGTTAAGAAAAACAACTGAATCTCAGTGTGATGGACTGAATCATGCTTCTCCCTAAAATCATATGTTTGAGTCCTAATCCTCAGTTCCCCAGAAAGTGAACTTATTTGGAGACAGCGTCTTTATAGAAGTAATCAAGTTAAAATGAGGTCATTAGGGTAGACCCAAATCCAATATGACTGGTGTCCTTATAAAAGGGCCAGTAAGTCGTGCTGAGGAATGACACGTTAATACAATAAGCATTTATTAAAAGTAGAAAAAAGAAGAAACATTTAAACTGAGGTGAGTAGGAAATAAAATAAGAGGAGAAATTAATGAAAGAGACCAGAGAAGAATAATAGATTGAATGGAACCAAAAGCTGCTTTTGGAGCAATTAGTAGACAGAGTTTTGGTAATTGTTTCACAAGAGAATAATGAAAGTACAAAAATATTATGAATAAATTAAGATATGGTGAGATTTAAAAATCAGAACTTAGTATTCTGAATAATTTTATATAATAAACTTACAGTGAATAACTCTACTAAAATATAAGTTTCTAAAACAGACTTGATTAAATTACTTAGTAAACTAATAATTAAATTCTCCAGATTGTTAATTAGAAATTTGTTTTGCTACATCCTCCCTTGCCAAAAAATAAGTACCAGGCTATATAGTTTCCGAGGACAAAAACACTTTACATATTCTTTCAGAGAAAATTTACAGAAGGAAATCTGCCTAATTCATTTTATGTGGCTATTATAATCTTAGATGCCTAAATTAATAGTGCTAAACACTAAATAACAAATTTGTACTGAAATTGGAAGAAGACAAAGGATAATGTAATAAAATTATATATAGTTACATTTATGAATATAGCTGCAAGTGTCCCACGAAAACAAATTACCAAGAATTGAGGGGAACTTTCTTAACCTAAGTAAGGGTAGCTATCTAAAAGCTACATTCAATAAACATGATGTTGTATGGTGAAAGTTTAGAGACAGTTTCTTTAAAGTTAAGGAGAATTTTGATTCTCATAGAAACAATTTTTATTTTACTGGAACACAAAAATCTTAGTATATGGTTGATTAGTGAAGTGTAGCCATGGGATTACTGAGGAGTTGCTAGAAGCTTTTCTAAAAGCTTCCTTATGAGTAAATGCAAAACAATTGAATCTTTACTGTGTTCCTTTTGTATCTCCTAGAGAATACTATTTTTGCTTGTTTAATGAGCAGTGCTCTAAATTTTAAAGCAAAGTGGGAAAAATGCTTAATAATTAAAATCAATCAAAGCACGTATTTGTCAATTTTTTAATCACATTACAATTTTAAAATTCAGTACCCTGTGTTACATCATTGTGAGTAATGTATTGTTCCCTAATCTAAACAAATTTATCTTGTCAGTTTCTTTCAGGTTTGGTGTCTTTGCAAAACAGATGAAGTATAGATATAGAATTATCTTAATACTTTGTAATTAAAATAATTTTGTGAGAACAAAGTAAGTTGGTATATGAACTCTGAATAAAAAGACCAATGCATAATGCTGAGATCAAGATACACTCGCATACGCAAATAAAATAAGTGTATGTTTTTGAAAGTTAGTTATATGGAATGCAATGAAATTTAGTTCTTACCAAGCAATAGCAATAATCCAAAGAAAACTTCTGAAAACATGTAACCCAGACTACAAAAATGTAAGCCATTATAGATCGTGAACGAACATAAAATATTATTGGAACATTTTAATATTTATTTTCAGTGAAAGTATATGTTATGCTCCATCAAAGGAGTCCACACATGTTATGTGTAACCCAACGACTGCGGAATTCCGAACTCGTAGACCCATCATTCCAGTGGCATGGGCCGAAAGGAAGAATCATTTCAGGTGGGCTTCTGTTTCAGTTGTTATAATTAAAAGTGATATGTATGAAATGTACTCAGAACAAAAAGAATATTTGTATCTCATATACATTTATGTATTAGCTCACTTCTTTTTCTTGCGATTTCTTTTTGGAGTTAGAATCTGACAATGTAGATGGCGTGACCATTTTTTACAGATCTTAATTTGAGATAGAGACACACTGGATGATTAAACTGGAGAATTCTCTAAGCATCCGTATTTCAAAAAATTTTCCTTTTTTATTGTAAAATTCATAAAATCATTTTGGTTACCTTAGTTAGACTTTTGTTAGCAAAGTATGTATAAAGAAGCAAATATGATTCTGGCTTTTGTTAAAAATACAAATGAGCACTTTGAGCTCTAGGTTTAAAACTATGGTTTTGTTTGTTTTATATAGCCCCACATAGGGGCAACTTGAGACTTTCTTAGTAGTTACGATTTTATGTTTTTTATCTTATATTTCACTCTGATTAAAATCCTGACCAGACAGTATGGATTATATTTTAACTTAACCTAAATATTAATATCCATTTTGAAAAAAATGACTAAATTTAACATTCAGTATTTTAGTATGAAAAACATGCTCTTAAATATACTGCATGGTTTGGCGGTAGCTGTGTAATAATATGTTACTGATGCTGTGCTTACAAAAGAGGAAGTTTAATCCTCGGGTACTCATCCAGAGGAGAAGATGGACTTGAGACACATCTGAGTAGTAGCCTTACAGTTGTCAGATTTTTGAGAAAACAAGGTCTTATTCTCATGAAGGTACATTTTTCCACATAGAGATTACTATTGCTATGATTAATTTGATCAACATTTTCTCCATTCAGCTCCTTATTTTGTTATTTTGAAATGCCCATCTTACTTGTATTCTGATATCTCATTTGCTAAAAGCTGATTTGTTTTTGCAGTGTAGTTTAAAAAATATCAATCAGCTTAGCTGTTTTTGTTTTCAGCCATGCTGAAAATTCAGATAATGAGTTTTCATCCTTAATATCTGTTCAAGGAAGTACCTTTTGCATACCTTCTGTGGAAGATTTTCTTTATTGCTCTATTCACCATGTTTTCTTTCTCTTTCTTTTCCTTCCCTCCCTCCCTTCCTCCTTCCTTCCCTCCTTTCCTTCCTTCCTTCTTCTCCTTTTTTTCCCTTATTGGTGTTTTGAGATAGTGCTTGTGGATGAAAACCTACAGGTTTATTTTGTAGACCTGGATGGAGGAAAGCAGTATATTCATACAAAGACTTGCTGAAGAAACATTTATAAGAAATATTTATTTTTTAATATGTTTTAATTCATATTTTATATAGTTGAACAATCTAAGTTGTACATTGCTATAATATTTATGTTGATTCTAAAATAGCTCAAGGCTTAAAGAGTCACTTCACTCTTTAGGTTAGGTGGTGTGTCTCCAAAGTGAGTTACTCGGCTCTAGGTGAGTGACTACCTGGTGGCTGCCATTGTGCCCAGCTTTTCAGGAGGTACACAGAGCAGCATGACCTCTGCCTGGCTGCAGTACTAGAGTGTAGGAGGGGGTCAGCAGAGGTCAGGGACAGAGGTCCTGAGAGGCTAGGCAGTTAATATAAATCAGCGAAGGGGGCCAGGAGTAAAGGTATCCAATATTGAAAATAAAATCAGTCTTTATTTTTATTGCTTTCTAATAACAAATAATATAATGCAAGCATGTATATTAAATATATTTTACATTTGTTATTAAAACTCTGTGAGTTCAAAAATAGAAGCATTTAAGTATTGATTTGTTGTGTTGTAATTTGTTACTCCTTTGATTTGAAAATTGAGATGTGAAATATGCTCTTCTCTGAGATGCCAGGCCAGGTCTTGCAGCTTGTATTGCAAAGTATAATATGTAAGTGAATTTTGAATCCTTTAACTAGAAGTGACATTTTATATTACTCACTTTCATAATGGAAAACAGATGTTCAAAAACGTAACTGTTTCCAGGTAAGGATAAAATCATATAGATGCAATGGTTTTGTATTTATAAAGACTATTCTCAGAAAATCCTGGTATTCTGACGTCATGATTACAGTTGTGTTTTCAGTGCAGTGTCACATCATAGTTCGCTGTCTGCCAGCTTTAAAGCTCCGTACTATCACTGTAATTGCAGAGAGACGTGGAAAATGTCTAATTTTATTAAAGCTTGAAAAACAGAGAAGCTTTTTGGACTCTAAGTTAAACTACACTGTACTTTTGTTATCTTTTTATGGATATTCCAAAGATAGTTCCCCTGCAGTTGAACCAAAGAAACATGTAGTTACGTACTTGCGCCTCCCTTTGGAGAGAAGCATCCAGGTTGTTTAGATGGTTGTACAGTGTGGGGACCGAGTCTTAGACTTGCTAGGCTCTCTTCCTCTCACCCCCACTACCGCCCTCCTCTGTCTGTCTCTCTTCCAACGTTTTTGGTTTACAAAGGTAAAGCATTTATTGCAGCAAGCCCTGTACCTCTTACTTCAACCCTAATACCATTCTGATGAATTAGCTCTTTTTGGTGTGTGGACTTTCCCACTTTTTTAAATGTTCACACAAACCTGTATAAGCACACACACACACACACAAACACACACGTTGAGCTTTACCCTGTAACTGTATCCTTATTATGTTTTTTAAAAAATGAGATCATAGATTATATCTTACTCTACCTTAATATTTTTATTATGAAACATCTGATAAATACAAATCTGTATAACAGATATGTAAGTTGTGAAGCATAATAAAACAGACATCCTTGAGCTTGCTATAGAAGCCAAGATATACCATTATCGTGACTGTTGAACCTTCTAACGTTGAAAAATCCCATTCTTCTGTCCCCAGCCCCTCTTAGGTAAACATTATCCTGAACTTTTACAATATTATTCCTTAGCTTTTTATGCATTTACTATGTGTATGAATACACACGCACAAATACATACATATATCTATGTACATGTGTATTCATACACGTAGTAAATGCACATATTTAAATATATATAAATATAGATATACATGTATGGATATATTCTGCAAGCATATTTTTACTTTAGTGTTTTTATTTTGAATTTTATAAAAATAATCAACACATATACTTTTATCATATAGCAGATTCTGTTCTAAGCAATTTACACATACTAATCATTTAAGTTTCACAACAGCTCTTTGCAGTAAGTACAGTCATTTTTCTCCCTTTTATATGTGGAAAACAGAGGCATTGAGAGAACAAGGTACTTTCCTGAAGTCAGGTGCCTTTGAAGTCTGGCTTCAGGGTTCACAGATAATAATCTAAATGAGGTAGGACTAGGATTTTCCCTTCTCACCATTTTGTGACTTTTTGTAGTTTGTGTCTTTCAAGGAATTTGTCCAACTTAGATATTTTTCAACTTGTCGAATTAATGTGCATAGTTTGTGATATTTTCTTGTTATCTTTTTGATATATCCAGGATCTCTGTGATGTGCTCTGGTTCACTCCTGGTATTGGATGTGTCTTTTCTCTTTCATTTTGGTCTCTCTGGCTACAGGGTTAACAATTTTATCAGTCATTTCAAGGGACCAGCTGTTGAGTTATTTTTCTCTGGTATTTTTCTGTTTTCAGTTTCATTGATTTCTGACTTTATTATTTCCTTTCTGTTTGCTTTGGGTAAAGTTTGCTTATCTTTTTCTTTTGCTGGTTGTAGAATTCTGGATTGGCAGTTTTTTTCTTTCAACATTCCAAAGATGGCATTCTGTATTCTTTTTGCTTGCATAGTTTCTCGTGAGAAGGCTGCTATAAAATAGTCCTTGTCCCTCTGTAGGCAGTGTGCCATATTTTTCTGATTAATTTCAAGATTTTTTCTTTCCCTTTCACTTTGTGATTTGAATACTAAATGCATTTTTTTTTTTTTTGGTTATTTGTATTATTCTGCTTGGTGTTCTATAAGCTTCTTGGATCTGTAGTTTTGGTTTGTCATTAATTTTTGAAAATTGTCAGCCATTATATCTTCCAATATTTCTTCTGCTTCATCCTGTCTCTCTGCTCCTTCTGAGATTTCTATCACCCTTATGTAACACTGTTTGAAATTGTTCCATAGCTCTTGGATTCATTCTTCTTGGTGTTGTTTTGCTTTTGTTGTTGTTGTTGCTTTTTCTCTTTGGGTAAATTTCTTTTGATCTATCTTCAAGTCATTGATTCTTTTCTTAGCTGTGTCAAGCCTCTTTATGAGCTCATTGAAGGAAGACTTCATCTGTGTTACTGTGTTCTTTTTTTATAGTTTTTGCTTTTTTGGTTTGGTTTTAGTTCTAAGATTTCCATTTGATTATTTCTTATGGTTTCAGACTCTGCTGAAATCACCTATCTGATCTTGCATGCTTTCTACATTTTCCATTAAATTATTTCATACATTATTCATAGTTATTTTAAACTAACTGATACTTCTGACATCTGTGTCGTTGCTTGGTATTTCGGAAATGTGCCATTTCTTACCTTTCTGTATGCTTCTTAATTTTATAAGAACATCTTGAATAAGATAGTAAATATTGAGATAATTATTTTTATATTTGAGATGAACACTTTTAAAAATATTATTAAGCCTTTAATATTGGGAGTTTGTGTTAAACTAGTCAGGAATTGTCTGGCTTTGATATTGGTTATTGCTGTGGTTACTGAAAACTTATTTTTCTCCAGTGTCTCATCTTTGGCTTTGGTTTCTCCTTTTTTGCTTTCTCTAGAGAGAATCTTTCTTGCAGCTCTCCTAGCTTGATTTCACTGCATTTTTCTAGACTCTTATTAGTGATGGGCAGTTGGGAGAGAGGGGCAGTCTCTAGTGTTCTGATTCAGCATTAGTCTTTGGCAGGTGTGGTGTCACTGGATCTTGTGGGTGTGGCCTTTAGAAGTGTTTCAGCGTGTCTGCTGGTTTTAGTGTTGGCCTAGTACTTCTTGCTGACTTCCTCAAGAATGAGTTTTTTTCTTCCTGTTTCCTTCCCTAGTGGTAACATGTTTCCACAGTGCCCTCAGTGACCATTTTTGTTTCTTCTCCCTTGTAGGTTAAAGCATTGCTCCTCACCAGGAGGTAGGGGAAATGGGCAAGGGTGGAGTTTTGGCAGGGCTGCCGGCCCCCTCCTCTAGCCAGTACCCTGTGCCGGCCCCCTCCTCTAGCCAGTACCCTGTGCCGGCCCCCTCCTCTAGCCAGTACCCTGTGCCGGCCCCCTCCTCTAGCCAGTACCCTGTGGGAATCTTGCTCAGGGTTCCCCTGATCTTCCTTTGAACACCCAGAGGTTTTCATGAAGGTAAAGCCTGTAAGAGGGTGCAGCTGCCTTTGCACTCCCCCCGCCCCCATCCGTGGTCCTCAGAGGCTTCACATGCTCACACTGGACAACACTAGGCTTTTAGCAATTTATTGAAAACTTTTAGCCAGATGTTCTTAGACCATTGAAGCAAATGCTTAGGTCTAGGTTCTACCTGCAGGCCCTGTTCATTCCTGGTTTTCAGGGTTACTGGTTGCCCTACCTGCCTCATTTGTTTGATGGGTTCAAGAAGATTTGTTGGTTGACAGTTTGTCTGTCTTTTTCCTTATTGTTGTATGATGTTGATGCTTTTATAGTCACTCTCCATATCTGAGCAGAAACCAAAAGTATAAACCTGTTTTTAAAAATAAGTTGTAATGAAATGGTGCTTAAATTTTGCCATATAATTTTAGAGCTCTAAGGCATGTGCTTCTAGAAATCTAATCCAACTCTGAATTTTTAGATGATCAAGCTGAGTTCTAGAGAAAGAAGTCCTGACTTCAGTTTAATTACTTATTGACTGTCTGCTGTTGTATGAGTTCTTACAGTGATATCTTATAGTGATATGCCGTGGCATCCCGAAATTCCCATTTAAACTTAGTTTTGTAAAAGTCTTTTTGTTAAGTGGTATTTGTTAAGTGGGTTCTTCTCTTGGCTATGAAATCATCTGGGTATCTTTTCCAAGTGTGCTACTTTTAAATTTTTTAAAATAAGAAGGTAGCCAGAGAGTGTTTTCTTACAAATTGTATGATACTAGATTTTCTGGCTGTCATAATATTTAACATTGTAGTAGGCATTCAAATATATATTAATACACTTATTAATGCTTCTGGTTTGGGAAATTTTATTTCAAATTATTGCCAGGGAATGCATAGCTTCATTGCTGACATGATATTCTAAAATTTCTTTACAATTTGTGGGCACCTTTTATCATATTACTATGATGTATCTGTTTGTGTCTGCTGAAATATATGTATAGTGAACACTTGAAAACCTCTTAACCTGTTCTAAAAAAGAGACAACATGTTATGATAAATATGTACTCTTTCATCAAAAGATATTCATGAAGAAATAGGCAGTACAATAGAAATGTATTCTAAATTTGTATCACATTTTTCAGCTTCATCCAGGATATAGAAATGGGAGTTCTCAAGGCATAATGCTCTATGTAAATCCCTTGAGGGTGGGTATATCCCTCTATTCATTTCTCCTTCAGTATCTGAAACAGGGCTTTGCATGTGCTAGAAACTCAACAAATTGTTAGTGAAAAAATTAATAACGAAAATTTCTTCACTAAGAACATTCATCTTTTGTCTTATTTTGAAGCAGTAAATTTCTTCAGAATAAATTTCAACTTGACAGTTATAGGCAATAAATTATTTTCTTAAAATAGAAAAAGATGAGTATTTATTAAGGTAATATTTTCAATTCTAATGAATAGTTTATTAAATTATTGAGTGAGTTTTAATATCTAATAATTTTTTCTAATGCAGACCCATGGTTATGAACTTTGAGAGTAACCATTTTTAATTGCTTAATGATTTATAGCTTTTTCAAGTACTTTAACATTCCTTGTATTTGTTATTCAAAAACAATTCTATGAGATATATTATCATATATTATGATTCTTTGTTGTGCAAATGAAGGAGCTAGACTTCAGAAAGACTAAGTGATTATCCCCGGTTACACAGTTTATGAGAAAGAACGGCACACCTCAAAACCAAGTCCTAACCCTCTAAATCAGGCTTCTTTCCCGTTACACAACATGGCTCTCTCCCAGTGTGGTACTTAAGGGATGCTGAAGTGACAAGGGACCTTACGTCCAAGTTCTGACTCCCAGCACTGCAGTTCTGATTGTGCGACTTCGGGTGTCAAGTGATCCAGTCTCCTGTTTTCTTTTTTCTGCAACCCTCATGATTGTAATCCAAATTTTGCCAAGTACCTTGTGTAATGACAACAAATCCCTAGGTGTTCGTGATTATATTGAGTTAGCCTTTGTTCTGGACACACTGTTTTATCCCTTTCATGTACATTTTTTATGCTTAATGGGAGCATAACTCATCAATAAAGTATTTATATGCATGTATACAAATATAATTACTTGATAGTATGTATAATTATATACTATATTATATGTATATGAGTACTGATCGTGCCATCTCAGTGCGACATGCAGATCAGGAGCACGTCATGTACGTGTGATTGTTAGTCTCTTACCACGTAGGCAGCCACACACTTGATGAACTCTGGTTAGTGAAATTCTGACACTAACAAGTTCATCCTGGCACCCACTGTCAAGAACCACCAGACACAATGACTATGTCCCCGACTTCTTCAATGATTCTGTAGGTAAATTTGGATGGTTTTTCTCTGTTTAGAAAATATTTTGTTATTTTATCTCGATCTCATGTAATTTAAGCTACTGATCACTGTATCTTGTTCCTCTATTAGAAAACAACACTGCACAAGTGACCTCCACAGGAAGCCTTGTATTACAGAACTTCGAGGAGAGCATGAGTGGGGTTTACACGTGTTTTCTGGAGTATAAACCTACTGTGGAAGAAGTCGTTAAAAATCTCGAACTGAAATATATTGTATATGGTAAGAATGGATTTTAGTTGTATTTTAACATTTCTTAATGTTTTCAAATATTTACATACTTTAACAAGTTTTTTTTAAAGGGATTTTGTTATTTTTACTCTCTCTTAATTAAAGAAAAATTTCTGCCTGCCTATATTTTGTGGAGTGCTTTGTAAGGGGTTAGTGGTAAGGGAAGATCTTTTTTCTTCAGGGGAATGTTGACATGTACAGATCAATTTAAGACAGTGCGTAGAAACAGGGTGGTATGGAAATCGTGTTTTCAGAGAATGAGCATGATATTGTACTCCATACTGCTTTTAAATTCCGAGTATCCTCTTGATGGTGCACTGCCGTCCTCGTGAACAGGAGCATGAATTGCCACTGTATTAAAACCCCTTTCCAAAAGCAGCTTGATCTGTTGAGGTCTGAGACTGGAGGGGTGAGTTGGTCGTGGAGTGGCCAGGAGAACAGCCTGAGTGAAAGTTCCATCTCACGGCTGGGACCCACGCATGGAGACAAAGTCAGGGTCCTCAAGGATGTCCGTGTCTCACCTCCAGAGCTTCTGAATATGTTACCCTACAGTAGCAGGTTTTGCAGGTGTAATTAAGATCTTGAGAAGGGGAGACTCTCCTGAATTACTAGCGTGGGCCCAGTGCAGTCACAGGGGTCCTTAAAGAGGAAGGCAGGACAGCCAAAGGCAGAAAAAGGAGATGTGGCAGTGAAAGGAGAGGGTGGGGTAGGGGCCACAAGCCAAGGACGTGGCAGGTCTCTGGAGCCTGGCACTTCCAGAGTGAATGTACCTTGATTCCAGCCTTGCAAGACTCACTTTGGACATCTGATCTCCACAACTGTGAGATAATACATTTGTGTTATTTTAAGCCACGAGGTTTGTGGCTTAAGAAGTTAATATACCATTGGAAGCAATAGGAAGCTCATGCAGCATTGTTTTCACAGCTGGGATGCAGAACAAATGGCAGAATTATTAATGGTTTCCTGATCATTTTTATACACTAAAAAACGGTGTTCCATATATCCAAAGAAAGACATAATTTTCATGAGAAATTATATTAACTTTGTTAGGCAGATAATTTGTTTAAACTTTGTAATCAGTCACACTTCATTTTTGTTACATAGTTTTTCCTGTAATATATGATATGTGTTATTTCGTATAGTTTATATAGTTTATAACAGATATACTTTGAAATCTCTCATAGGGGTATATTCACATAAGCTAACAAGTGTAACAGTGCCTAAAAAGAATGCTGGTTTATAGTAATGAAAATGATAGCTAATATTTACCAAGCATTTATGCTGTGTTTTTACGTGTAATTATAACAATAACAGCAAAACACATATATTGCTTATTTTTGCAAGGCTTGTTTTTGAAGTGCTTTATTTATATTCAACTTATTTAATCCTCACAACAAACCTGTACAGTAGGTACTGCAATTTTCTGTGTTGTCGAGATGAGGAGACTGCGGCACCGAGTGGGCTAGGTGACCTGCCCAAGGCCACACAGTTAGAATGTGGGACTCAGATTTGAATCTAGGGATTCTCATTCTAGAGTTAGTATTTTTATCTCTCTTGATATCCTACTGTGCCCCACTGTTATACCAGTGGCAGCAGGATGACACATCCTTTAATAAACTGATTTTGGAGACCTGCTGTTTTTGTGCTTAAAAAAATCATGTAAGTCATTCTGTTTCACTCTAAGGATCCACTTTAGTCTTTCCAATGCCACATGGTATTCTAGATTTTGCTTCCACATTCCTCAGCTGATGTTCGTTTCATGTGTTTCAGATTTTCCCTGCCTCAAACAGCAGTGCGTGGAACCTTGAAATAAGTCCTTCAGTCTCTTCCTCCCTGAGTCCCTCTGTGCGTGTCTCTCTGTGTATGAGTCCGTTGCTCATTGATCTGTGTGTAAACACACACACACACTAGTATTCTTGTATTATAGATGTTAAATTGTTAGTATTTCGCTGAGGTGATTCTGTAAGGTAATATCTTCTACAGGGTTTTCACAGTGTTATTTTGATAATTCTGCTAGTTGCCCTGCAAAGAGTGTACAGTTTGTATCCCCGCCACAGTACACGAGAACCTCATTACCTAAAATGCCCTTAGTATACTGTATCTTGAATTGTTGCCAGTGTAATAGGTTAATAATGGTATTTCATGGCTTTAATGTTTATTTTTTGGTCATTGATGAGGTTTTTTGAGTTTTGCTATTTGTGTGGGCTGTGAACAAAAGTTTTGCTTTTGTTGATTTTACTTTTGGTGTTCGATTAAAAAATTTATCTCTAAGACAGTAAGTCAAAGAGCCTACTGCCTGTGTTTTCTGCTAGAAGCTTTATGGTTTCGGGTCTTACATTCAAGTCTTTAATCAATTTTGAGTTGATTTTTGTGCCTGGTGTAAGACAGTGGTTACATTCTTTTGCATGTGGCTGGCCAGTTTTCCCAACACCATTTACTGAAGAGACTGTCTATTCCACATTGTATATTTTTGGCTCCTTTGTTGTAAACTAATTGACCATATATGTATGGGTTTATTTCTGGGCTCTCTGTCTGTTACATTGATCTGTGTGTCTGGTTGTATGCCAATACCACATTGTGTTAATTACTGTAGCTTTGTAATATAGCTTGAAATCAGGGAGCATGATGCCTCCAGCTTTGTTCTTTTTTCTCAAGATTGCTTTGGCTATTTGTGGTCTTTTGTGGTTCCATACAAATTTCTGATAGTTTTATTTCTGTGAAAAATGCCATTGGAATTTTGATAGTGATTGCATTGGAGCTGTAGATTGCTTTGTGTAGTATTTAACATTTTAACAATATTAATTCTTCCAATCCATGAGCACAGAATATCTTTCCATTTATTTGTTTCTTCTTCAATTTCTTTTCTTAATGTCTTGTAGTTTTCAGTATTTTTACAGAGCCAGAGTTTTCAATTCAATGAAGTCTGATTTATCAAATTTGCTTATTAGTCATGCTTTTGTTGTCAAGTCTAAGAATTCTTTGCCTAGCCATAGGCAAAGGTTTTCTCCTCTTTTGTGATAGTTTTGCTTAACATGATGCAGTTTCAGTTAATTTTTGTGTAAGGTGTGAGGTTTAATAATTTTCATTAGGATATCCAATTGCTCCAGCATGATTTCTTGAAGTGTTTTTGTACCTTTGTCAACAGTAAGCTGAGAATATTTGTGTGGGTCTATTTCTGGGTTTTCTAATTTCTTCCATTGATCTATGGGGTTTGTTCCTCTGCCAGTGCCACTGTGTGGATCACTGTAACTATGTAGAAACCCTCAGTACCAGGTAGAGTGATTCCTTCCACTATTCTTTATCAAAATGGCTTTCTTTTTTAGGGCCCACCCCTTTCCTTATATATTTTAGAATAATCCTATACGTATCTACAGTGTATGCTGCTGGAATTTTGATGGGAATTGCATTCAATCTATAGATAAATTTGGGGAATGTTTGCCATCTCTCTCTCTCTTTCTTTTTGGCCATGCCGTGAGGCATGTGAGATCTTAGTTCCCTGACCAGGGATCGAACCTGTGCCCCCTGCAGTGGAAGCGCTAACCACTGGACTGCCAGGGAATTCCCTCTTTCATCTCTATATACATGCTTTCTTAAGTGTATACCTAAGTATGTTATTTTGGGCTTTTTTTGCACAATTGTAGATGATGTTAGATTTCCAATTTTGGATTCCACATGTTTATTGCTAATATATAGAAAAAACGATTTATAAAAAATAAGAAAAAAAAACACTTTCTTTGCTCATCCATAAGAAGCAACTCCTCATTTATTCAAGTTTTATCATGAGATTGCAGCAATTCAGTCACATATTCAAGTTCTACTGTAAAAAAAAAAGTGGTTTATTATTTGTGTCTTGATCTAGAATTTTAAAAAAATGTTTGTAGATTCTTTGTGAGACTGTCATGTCATATGCACATAGGGACAGTTTTGTTTCTTTTCAATCATATGCCTCTTATTTTTCTTTTTTATTGGGGACACTAGGGCTTCTGGTACTGTGTTGAATAAGAATGGTGAGAGCAGATATCCTTGCCTTCTTTGTAATATTAGGGGGAATCATCCAGTCTTTTACTATTAAATGTGGTGTTAGATTGGTTTTTACATAGATGCCTTTTATTAGGTTGAGGAAGTTTCCTTCCTTTCCAAGTTTGTTGATTTTTAATTTTTTATTGTGAAAGGATGTTGGATTTTGTCAAGTGTTTCTTCTGCATTAATTGAGATAATCATGTGTTTTTTATTTTCTGTTTTATTGATATGGTATATTGCATTCATTGATTTTCAAGTGTTGAACCAAGCTTGGTTCCTGGGATAAAATCCCACTTGGTCATGATGTATAATGCTTTCAATATACTGATAGATTCATTTTGCTGGAATGTTGTTGAGAATTTTTGCATCTATATTCATATGAGATATTGGTCTGTAGTTCTGTTTTCTTGTGATATCATTTTTATCTGGTTTTGCTTTCATGATAATACTGAGTATGACTTGGGAATTTTTTCTTTCTCTTCTGACTTTGGAAGAGTTCATTAAGAATTGTTAATATTTCTTTAAATGTTTGGTAGAATTCATGAGTGAAAACATCTGGGCTTGGGTTTTCTTCCTGGATAGTTGTTTTTTCTGATTACTAATTTAATCTCTTTGCTTGGTATAGCTCTATTCATATAGTCTATTTTTTTCTTGAGTCAGTTTCAGTAGTGTGTGTCTTTTAGCGATTTTTCTATTTCATCTAAGTTATCTAATTTATTGGCATACAGGTTTTTATAGTATCCCTTTGTAATTCTTTTTATTTCTGTAAGGTCAGTAATACTGCCTCCTTTTTTATTGATGATTTTGTTAATTTGAGTCCTCTCTTTTTTTCTTGGTCACTCTAGCTAAAGATTTATAAATTTTGTTGATATCTTCAAATAACTATGTTTTTGTTTCATTGATTCTGTTGTTTTTCTATTTTCTATATCATTTATCTCTGCTCTAATTTTTATTATTTCTTTCCCTCTTCTTGATTTAAGGTTAGTTTTCTCTTTCTTTCCTAGTGTCATAAGGTAAAAGTTTCAATTATTGATTAGAGATCACATTATATTTTATATATATATAATTTCCCACAATGTACTCCTTTAGCTGCATTCCATAGGTTATTTTTTTTAAATTTATATCAAGTTTTTTTCTAACTTCTCTTTTGATTTCTTCTTTGACACATTGGTTACTTAGAATTATGTTGTTTAATTTCCACACATTTGTGAGTTTTTCAAATTTTTTCTGTTACTCTAATTTTATTACATTGTGGTCAGAGAATATACTTTGTATTATTTCAGTTCTTTAAAATTTATTGTGATTTGTGGCTTAAAATAGTCTCCATCCTTGAGAATGTGCCAGAGCACTTGAGAAGAATGTATATTCTGCTGCTGCCAGGTGGAGAGGTCTGTAGATGTCTTTTAGGTATATTTGGTTTCGGCATTGTTCAAGTCTTCTGTTTCCTTGTTGATCTTCTGCCTAGTTGTTTCATTCATTATTGGAAGTCTCCAGGCAATATTTTGAATTGTTTTTATCATTATTTAATGATATAATCATTATCATATAATCAAAATGATTATTTCTTTTATCATTTCTGTCAGTTTTTACTTCATTTTGGTGCTTTGTTCTTAGGTGTGTGTATGTTTCTAATTGTTCTCTCTTCCTGATAGGTTGTCTTTTTTATTATAAAAAAATGTTACCCTTTAGCTACAGTAGCATTTTTTGTTTTAAAGTTTACTTTGCCTGATAATTGAATAGCCATTCCTATTGTCTTGTGATTGCTGTATACAGGATGTATTATTTTGCACCCCATCACTTTCAGTCTATTTGTATCTTTGCATGTAAAGTGTGTCTCATGTAGACACTAAATAGTTTATTGCTTTTTAAATCCAGTTTCATAGTCTCTGCCTTTTGATTAGATAATCCATTCACATTTAATGTTATTATTTGTATAAGTGGATATACTCTATCATTTTATTTTATATTTCCCTATCTTTTGTGTTCCTCTATTTCTCATTGTCTTGTGAATTAAGTGAATATTTTCTAATGTAGTATTTTAATTACTTTAATGACTTTTTACTATATATTTTTGAGTCATTTCCTTATTGATTGCTCTAGAAGTTACCACATATATCTTAACCTATCAGAATCAGCTTGACATCTTTACAAACTTAATTCTAGTGAGATACAGAAACCTTAGTCTTATGTAGATCTATTCCTTTTCCATGCTTTTTGTGGTATTAATATTATACATATTACACCTGTAAATGTTACAAAACTAACAATACATTTTTATAATTATTACTTTGTGTAACTTTATGTATTTCAGAGAAGCTGAAATTAGGAGAGCAAGTGTATATTTATAGATTTTGTTACATTAGCCTTCTTGTTTATCATTTTTTATTTTCTTTAATTGTTTGCATTTTTTCAAGTTTCCATCTGTAGTCATTTCCTTAGTCTAGTACAGCTTTGCTCCCACCCACCTCCATTGTGCTCCTATTGGAAAATATATATTTATGTTTGGTCCCAGTGATACATCATATACAAATTCTTTTATACAATTGCTTTTTAAATCAGTAAAGAGGAAAGAAAGTAGAAGAAATATGCACTTATTCTGTCTATATAATTACATAATTTACTAGAGTGCTTTGTTTTTTTGTGTGGATTCAGATTATTGACTGAGGTCATGTTCTTTCAGTCTTGTTAGAAAACAAAATTCAAGAAAATTTGAAGATCTAATTAGCTTTATTAGGGAATTCATGAATCGGGGAGCATCCCATCTAGCAACTAGAAGGTGGCTCTCAGGGGTTGTATGAAATGGGAGTTTTTGTAGGCAGGAGGATGGAGCAAGGGAGCTATTAGCAAAAGAAAAGAAAGGATTATTTTCAGACTAGGCCCTCTTTTTTTGAGGGTGTGGGGAAGGGAGTGGCAGAGGTTTTGGTTTTATCATGCAGGTTGCTGCTTCTTCCTCTGGGGACTGGAGGAGGCCTGTGTGATAGATTACCTTACCGTTAGACTAGAAAATTCCAGACTGGTTGATTAGGATTACATTTCTGGGAGAGGTTGAAACTGCCATTAGATTAAATATTAAGTGTAGTTTTGGTATCTTGGGGTTTAGCACATGTGACATAATTTTGGGCCTGTGGTTTTCTTTTTAACAGTCTGAAAAACTTTTATCTGATTCGTTATTCTGTCAGATCAGATCTACTGTTGAGCTTCTTATTGTGTTTTTCCTTTCAGTGTTTTTACTTTTTACTTACAGAATTTCCACGTGATTCTTTTTTTTATAATTTTTTATAGATAGTTTCTATTTGATGTGACATTATTAAAATACCTCCCTTCATTAATCATGATTTTCTTTTGTTATTTTAACACATTTATAATGAATGCTTTGAAGTCTTTAGTTTTTAATATTTATCTTTAAAAGTGACCACATCTGGTCACTCTTAAACAGGCAATTTCTGCTTCCTAGTTTTTTCCAGTGTATGGGTCATACTTTCCTGTTTCGTTGCATGTCTCATAAATTTGTTTGGAAACTGGACTTTTTAGATAATGTATTGTAGCAACTCTGGGTAGTGGTCCATTTCCTTCCCCCACCCTCCAGATTTGTCATAATTTTATCCTGTTTATTTGTTTAGCAACTGGCTAGATTATTTCAGTGAGGTTCACTCCCCCTACCACCATAGTGTGAGGCCTCCAAAGTCTGTCCTAGGAAGGTGCACCTTGGGTGTACCCATAGAGGTTTCATGTATCTGTTGTTTTCAACAATGCCCTGAGGCATAAATTCCTCTAAAACCGATCCAGTTCAGTTTGGGTTCCCCAGGTCTGTTTGAGATTCGTTCTGACCTCAGGATTGCTCCTTCCAGCTGACTCCTCCTGTGTTGCTCTCTGACAACTAGGCTGCCTACAGTTTCACCTTCTCCCAGTTGTCTTTCCCCATATTGCCAGTGTTTCTGAAAGCACCCTGAGGTTTGAGCTTCCCTACGGTTTATCACAAGGACATCAGTTCCTTTGAGAAGAGATTCTGAGCTCTCTGTTCTACAGCCCACTGCTCATCCCCGGCAGATTCTCTGAGCCACCGCTCTGGAGCTGGGGCTGGGGACAGTGGTGTGCTTCTCTGTGAGTGACACACTGCTTTAGGAACTTAGCACCTGTTGCAGGGGGTAGCAGCAGCAGCCCCGGGTCTCCACAGCATGTTTCTCCTGGTGTGGACACTTCACATGACGAGCTGGACAGGGCTGATGGGCTCCCATTGTTTTCAGAATTGCTGCAGCCAGGTTAGAGCCTCCATCTCACAAAGTGGGGATGGTGGAAGGAGGGAGCCTTCACCTCTCAGCTGTACTCACCCACAACTTCCCTTTAGCACCAGGTAGCTCTGGTCTGCATGAGAAAGGCTGACCTCCTGTCCCTTCTTGGGGAGAGGGAGCCTTATGCCCTTGTCTGCCCCAGTCTGGAGTGGAGTTTCCATCTAGCTGGGATTTTGTTGACTCCTTCATGATCTCTAAAAACCTTTCCTCTTAACTGTTTATTTCTGGAATACCAATTAAACATATTTGTTAGGGCTCCTTAATTTATCGTCCATATTTTTTCACTTGTCTTTCATATATACACATCTTTAAATGTGTTTTAGGTACCATTGCCAATTTATCAAACCTCTCTTCAGCGGTGTGAAGTCTGCAAGTTTAGATAGTCTATTCACTTTCTGTTTTAACTTTGGTGCCGTTTTTCTATTTCAATGACTATACTTTCCATCCCCAGTATTTCCAATTGGATCTTTTTCTTTAAAATCTCCACTTGTTCTTTAGTCATATGTACCGGTTTTTGTTTTATAATTTCCTATTCTTAATTTATTACTTTCTTTAATATTTTGAGATATATATTTCTTTTATTTTTAAATTTTCATAATAATGTATGAAAACTTGTTCGTACCCATATCCCTCACAAAAATAGGTGTTATTGCTCTTTTATTTGTATAGGGGTATAAAATGTTATGCCACTGTTGTGATTGCATTTTCCTTAGTACTAGTATCTCTGAGCATCTTTTTCTGTGCTTATTATTCCTTTTGAGATTTTCTATTCATATTTTTTGCCTGTTTTACTAAGTTATTGTGTTCTTGCCAATTTCTGGTAAGTTCAAATACTCTAACCCTGAGTATAGATCAGTAGTTTTCCAGTAGTGATCTGTTTCCAGTAGTAATCTGTTTCCAATAGTAATCTGTTTCCAGTAGTAATCTGTTTCCAGTAGTAATCTGTGGACTCCTTGGAGTCCCTGAGTCCCTTTCAAGGGGTCAGTAAGGTGAAAACTGTTTTTGTAATTATACAATGATATTATTTACTGTTTTAACTGTGTTGAGATTTACAGTTGCAGTGGGTAAACTACTGTGGAACAGTCATCCACAATTACCTGAAAAAGCTGTTCAAATGTTTCTTTCTAACCAACTACATATCTCTATGAGGCAATAAACCAACACATCATATGTCATTGAATGAACAAGCAAGTATAAGAATCCAGCTGACTTCTATTAAGCAGACCTTAAAGAGCTTCTCAAAATATAAAACAGTACTACTGTTCTCACTGATTCTTTTTGAAAAGTGTTATTGTACCTAAAAGTGTTTTTTTTATGTTACTGCCTGATGAGTTTCTATCATTTTAAAATGAACTAATAAACATTTAAAAAGTTTTTCAGTTTGAATTTTTTGTATCATAAATATTGGTAGATATATCCTACATAAAAGTTCTTTGGTGGTCCTTAGTGATTTTTAAGAATGTAAAGAGATCCGGAGACCAAAACTTTTGAGAACAGCTCCTGTAGATGTTTATGCCATTTTTTTTATCATTCTCATTTTTCTAGAGCCGTATATGTCTTTTTTCTTTTAAAGCTTCTGATTTTCATATGAGGATTTTATTTTTTAAACTGTTGCAGGGATTCCCTGCAAGGACTTGGGGGACTCAGCAGAGTGGTACTCAAGGCTAAGGTGAGGGATGCACAGTAGGAATGGCAGGGGGAAAGTCATGGGCAGAGCCAGGTGAGATCCACGTACAGGACTGCTGTGCTATCCTTCCTGTGTGAGGTCGCATTGAGCCCCCTCCTTTCCTTAGTGGTGAAAATCCAGTAACCCCTGTGCCGGCTCAGCACCCAGGCGCTGATTGGGAGCTAGTCATGAAGGCTCCCTCTGCCTGACAACGACAGAAGTCCCAAACTCCCAGAGGTGCAGGGTTCAGTTCCTCAGGTGGGGAAACAGTTTTATCATATGGGGAGCAATGCCTGTCCATGTAGGGAAATACTTACCATCCAGGGGCCAATCCTGTAGGCAGCCTCAGCCTGCTGTGTTCTCTTTTATACAACTTGTTAATAACTCTTTTACAAGCGGATCCTGAGTCGCTGTGTGTGTAAATGTGTACTTCTCCCAGAGATAAGAAGCTGTCTTCAGAAGAGGACACTTTTGATACAATTTTTGAGGGCATTTTGAAGATATTGTGGCTTATATTCAGATTTCTTTCTATCAAAGGTAATAGCATGATACATGCCGGATTTCTGGAAGGAAAAAGGACTTCTTTTTTAGCCCGTGAACCAGAGGAGTGCTTGCTCTGTCTGCAGTCCTTGCTGTGAGCCTTGCTGCAGCTTCCAGGTCCATCTGATAAGGTTCACTCTTCTACGTGGTGCTTGTGTGTATCACATCACACGGCTTTGATGTGATCAATCATGATATAATCAATATAAATCAGTCATTTATCATATGGGAATATATGTATCAGTAAATGCATGATATTGATAGGTTTTTAAGATTTATGTCTCAATGTGACATTGTTTTTCAGTTTTCTTATTCACAGTTTCATGGACCTTTTTGGTGTGGTGACACAAATCTTTCTTCAGCTTACAGAGTGTTTTCCCTGTTTGTCTCCTGATTAACTTCTCCTTCGTCTGCTCTGTTCTCTCCTGGAACTCCTTCACTTTGACATAGGATATCTGGGATCTCTCTTCCTTTTCTCTTCCTTTGCTCTTGTCATTTTGTTTCTAATTTTGATCTATGCTATGTGAGAATTTCATTATTTCATCTCCAAACATATATTTTTAACCTTGTTTTCATTTATTACTTCAATTAGTTTTTAAATTTCAGTATTTGTATTTAAAATTTATTTCCAGGATGCTTTTCATATTTACCATCACTTCTCTTCTACAATAGCTTTATAATAGTTTTATGGATGTATTTTCTATCTTTACTAGTTAGAATTTTAAAAACGTATTTCTAAATGCTTCCTACATTAATTTTCTTTTATGTTATTTTCCCTTGCTTGTTCATTTTCATGCTTTTCTTTAGTGCTTTTGGATTTCCCCAGAATTAGTTAGGAGAATCTGTGGTTTTCATTCATGTTTGTAAATGAATTAGAAGCTGTCTGGTCTCAACCTTGAATACAAAGGCTTATAGTAGCTTGGTCTGTGCACTCAATTTTGGCTTAAATGAGCAGGTAGGAAAGTGAACAGTGGTGGCTGTCACTTGAGTGTGAGTGGAGAGTGTCTCCTCAGCAGGCCCCTTGATTAACAAAAGTAGCAACAGAGCTCCCTGTCTCAGAAGGTAAACTTTTCTGATTTCTAGTACCATGGATTTATCATTTTTATATTTCTTGTGTCATTTCAGTGAGATTTTGAAATGGATAGAAAAAAAAACCCTAATCTCAGTTTCAGGTGTTATAATTGAACTCAATAAAGCTTATAGATAAGTTAGAAACATACTTTTTTTTTTGGCCTATTGTTGGCAATTTTATGACTCTCTTTTCTTCTAAGATGAATATTTAAACTTAGGGAAGTCTCATACCTGAGTTTGAGGTAGCATGACATGGTGGTTAAGGGCACAGACTCTGGGCTAGGGTCCTCAGCTAGAGTCTCAGTTTTGATAGCACAAGCATTAGGCATGTGACATAGTATCCCTCAATACATGCTGGATGTGAAGATTATACCAATCTTTAATAATCTTAGGAGATTTAAATGAGTTTCTATTTTTAAAGTGCCTATAACAGCATTTGTCACTTAGTAGCTGCTAGATAAGTGCTTGTTAAATTAAAATTATGTATATATGGCTGTATATAAAAACATATACAGTTCACCTTTGAACAACATGGGTTTGAACTGTGTGGGTCCATTATACATGGATGTTTTCAGTAGCAAATACTGCAGTACCGCACGATCCACATCCACACATGCAGAACCCTGGATTCAGAGGAACATGGGTAAGGAGGGCTGACTATAAATTATACGTGGATTTTCAACTGGGGGTGTGGTTGGTGTTCCTAACCCTAACCCTGCGTTGTTCAAGGGTCCAATGTATTCCAAGTAATGATTTCTCTTGAACAGCTGAAATATATTTGAATTGCTTAAATAACCATTGCCATATTGTTCTCTGTTTAATTTTTTGCAGCTTATCGTGAGCCGCAGTATTATTACCAGTTCACAGCTCGATATCATGCAGCTCCCTGCAATAGTGTCTATAATGTTTCTTTTGAGAAGAAACTTCTTCAGATTTTAAGCAAATTGGTTCTTGACCTTTCATGTCAAATTTTCTTACTGAAGTCTGAATGCCATCGTGTTAAAATGCAAAGAGCTGGTTTGCAAAATGAATTGTTTTTTACATTTTCAGGTAAGTATATGCAGTTCTCTAAAGAAAACAAAGTTAGAATGCAAAACTAATCTTAGAGACGTGAGTTACTAGCGACATTTTTAGAATGTAAATGCTATAGATCTGAATGTTTCATATTCTTTACTTTCACTTCTTAGTTCTAATAGCCCCCAAATACATTTCTGCTGATTCATGTACTTAATGAAAAGTTTGGGTTCCCAAATAACTTAAACATTGCTATGATAATTTACTATAGAACGGAATTTAGTATGAGGAATATCTATCATGATATTTAGCTACAAAGATTTAATTTGTAAAACCGTGTAATTATATAATAAGCTAGGTTAACAGTTTAGACCAGAGGGAGTGTTCTAACAGCTTAGGTTGCTTTTCCTAACAATGCAGAGCAAAAGCCCAGTATATTCTGGAAAACCAAGAATTGGACTTAATATCTGAAGACTTTAGATTTATAAAGGGCCTGTTTATGAATGAGCATTTAGGAATACCCATGCATGTGTTCTTAATGGGTCCCAGTGGCAAGAGGACCCCCTCCACTTTTCATCTCAAATGATATGTTGCTGTTTCCTTTCTTTCTTCTTTACCCTCTGTCCTTGATTCCTCTACTGTCAGTGTTTGATTACACTTACTCATTTCTCTGATATTCCCTCTCTCTTTCTTGGCCATCTAGGATTGAATGTTTAGATACAAGTGAGAGGTGCGAAGCTTTCAGAGAAAAGAATAAGAGGTGTTCAACCCCATTTTCACTATCTTTTATCTTCCTTACTTCTTTTCTCTTCTCCAGAAAAACTTTTGAGAGTTTTTCTCCAGCCCCTGAGGCAAATTATGAAAGATAGGCTGAGTCTTTCTTTAGCTCATCAAAGACCCACTGTTAGCATTCACAAGAGTTATGGGGTCTTTGTACCTGGTGTATTGAATAGGTGCTATTAATAGGCATTTAATAGTCTTGAGAAAACCTGAAAGTGTACTTGAACCCATAAGAGAAAAGAGATGATTTTCAATAGAAATGAGTTCACTGTGGGCTTAATTTGCATTTCTCTAATGACTCATGAGGTTGAGCATCTTTTCATGTGCTTATTGACCATTCGTATTATTTTTTTTGGAGAAAAGTCCATTCAAGTCCTTTGCCCAATTTTGATTTTTTTCCCTAGCTTTATTGATATATAATTGACATATAACAATACGTTAGTTCAAAGTGAACAACATAAGGATTTGATGTATCTATATATTGCAAAATGTTTACCATAATAAGGTTAAACACATAGATCTTCTCACATAGTTACAATTTATTTATTTCTGCAGTAAGAACTTTTAAAATCTACTCTTCTAGCAACTTTCAAATATATACAATACAGTATTATTAACTATATTCACCAAGCTCTGCATTACATACCTGAATTTATTTGTACCCTTTGTCTTCCTTCATTCATTTCCCTCACCCCCGATCCATGCCCCTGGCAATCACCAATCTGTTCTCTTTTTCTGAGTTCAGTTTTTGTAGATTCCACATATAAGTAAGGTCATACAGTATTTGTCTTTCTCTGACTTGTTTCACTTAACAAAATGCCCTCAAGTTTTATCTGTGTTGTTATACATGGCAGAATCTCCTTCATTTTTATGGCTGAATAATATTCCTGTGTGTGTGTGTGTGTGTGTGTGTACCATATTTTCTTTATCCGTTCGTCTGTTGATGGATACTTAGGTTGTTTCTGTGTCTTAGCTATGGTGAATGATGCTGCATTGAACACGTGGGTACAGATATCTCTAAGAGATAGTGATTTCATTTCCTTCAGATGTATATCCAGAAGTGGAATTGCTGCATCATATGGTAGTTCTGTTTTTTTTGTTGTTGTTGTTTTTACCTTTTGAGGAACCTCCCTACTATTTTCCATAGTAGCTATACCAATTCATAGTCCCACTAAAGGTGCACAAGGGTTACCTTTTTTCCACATCCTTGCTAACACTCATCTCTTGTCTTTTGGATAATCATCATTCTAACAGATGTGGGTGATATCTCATGGTTTTGATTTTCATTTCCGTGATGAATTGTGATGTTGAGCACCTTTTCATTTACCTGTTGGCCATTTGAATACTTTCTAAGAAAAAATTGTCTATTCAGGTCCTTTTCAATTTTTAATTGGGTTATTTGTTTTTTGTTTTTGAATTGTATGAGTTCCTTATATATTTAGGATATTATTGTCTTATCAAATTTATGTGGTTATCAAATATTTTATGCCATTCTCTAGGTTGTCTTTTCAGTTTGTTGATTGTTTCTTTTGCTGTGAAGAAGCTTTTTTAGTTGTATGTAGTCCCATTTGTTTATTTTTGTTTTCATTGCTTGTGCTTTGGTGTCATATTCATAAAGTCATTGCCAGCACCAGCTTTTCCCTGTGTTTTCTCCTAGGAGTTTTATGGTTTAGGTTTTACATTTAAGTCTTTAATCCATTTTGAGTTAATTTTTGTGAGTGGTATGAGATAGGAGTCTAGTTTCATTCTTTTGCATGTGAATGTCCAGTTTTCCCAGTACCATTTATTGGGGAGACTGTCTGTTCTCAACTGAGTATTCTTGGCTTTCTTGTCAAATATTAGTTGACCTTACATGCATAGGTTTATTTCCTGGGTTTTCAGTTCTATTCCATAGGACTATGTGTTTGTTTTTATGCCAGTACCATATTGTTTTGACTACTATACCTTTGTAATATAATTTGAAATTAGAAGTGTGATACTTCCAGCTTCGTTCTTTCTTAGAACTGCATTGGTTATTCAGGGTCTTTTGTGATTCCATACAAATTTTAGGATTTTTTTTTTTCTATTTCTGTAAAAAATACATTGGAATCTTAGTAAAGATTACATTGAATCTGTAGGTTACTTTGGGTTGTATGGATATTTTAACAATATTTCATTCAATTCATGAACACGAGGCATCTCCATTCATTTGTGTCTTCTTCAGTTTCTTTCATCACTGTCTTGTAATTTTCAGTGTACAGACCTTTTACCTCCTTGTTTAAATTTACTCCTATGTATTTTTTTGTTTTTGATAGTATTGTAAATAGGATTGTTTCTTTATTTCTTTTCAGATAATTTGTTATTATATAGAAATTATACCAATTTTTGCGTGTTGTTTTGTATCCTGAAACTTAACTAAATTCATTTATTAAGTCTAACAGTTTTTTGCTGAAGTCTTTAGGATTTTCTCTATGTCAAATTACATCATATGCAGACAGAGATAGTTTCACTTCTCCTTGTTTGATTCAGGTGTCTTTTATTTCTTTGTCTTGCTGGACTACTCTGGCTAGGACTTCCAGTACTGTGTTATATAGGGGTGGTGAGAGTGGGCATCCTTTCCTTGTTCCTGATCCTAGAGGAAAATCTTTCAACCTTTCATGTTGAGTATGATGTTAGGTGTGGACTTGTCATACATGGCCATTATTATATTAAGGTAGATTGATTCTGTACCTAATTTGTTGAGAGTTTTATTTTGAAAGGAAGTTGAATTTTGTCAGATACATTTTTGCATACATTGAGATGACCCTGTGGTTTTTATTTTTCATTCTATTAATGTGATGAATCACATTTGTTGATTTGCATATGTTGAACCATCCTTGCATCTCAGAGATGAATCCCACTTGCTCATGTTGTTTGATGCTTTTAATGTGCTGTTCATTTTGGTTTGCCAGTATTTTGTTGAGGATTTTTCCATCTATATTCATCAGGAATATTGGCCTATAGTTTTCTTTTCGATTAGTGTCCTTATCTGGCTTTGGTATCAGGCCTTGTAAAATGGTTTGAGCATGTTACCTCCTCTTCAGTTTTTTGGAAGTTTGAGAAAGATTGACATTAGTTCTTTAAATATTTGGTAGAATTCATCAGTGAAGCCATCTGCTTCTGGGCTTTTTTGTGGGGCTGGGGGGAGATTTTCGGTTAATGATTCTATCTCCTTACTCACTATTGATCTGTTCAAATTTTCTACTTCTTTATGATTCCGGTCTTGGTAGGCTGCATGTTTCTAGGAATTTATCAGTTTCTTCTCAGTTGTCCAATTTTTGGTGTATAGTTATTCATAGTAGTCTCTTTGGCTCCTTTGTATTTCTGGGTATCAGAGTAATGTCTCTTCTTTAATTTATAATTTCATTTATTTGGGTCCTCTTTTTTTCTTATTATAGCTAAAGGTTGTCAGTTTTATCTTTTCAAAAAACCAAGTTTTGGTTTTGTTAACCATTTCTATTTTTTCCTATTTCATTTATTTCTGCTCTAATCTATTATTTCCTTTCTTCTGCTAATGTTGGGATTAGCATGATTTTCTTTTTCTTATTCCTTGAGGTATAATATTACGTTTTTTATTTGAGATCTCTTTGCTTGATGTGTACTCATTTTGCTATTTTCTAAGAATTTTGAAGTTTACCACCTACATTTAGATCTCAGATTCATTTTGAGTTAATTTTTGTATATGCTGTGAAATATGGATCCAACCTCATACTTTTGAATGTGGATGTACGATTATCCCAACACCAATTTTGAAGAGACTGTTCTTTTCTCATTGAATTGTCATGGTACTCTTGTTGAAACTTACTTAGCCACAGATATGTGAATTTATTTCTGGGCTGTTAATTCTATTTCATTGCTCTGTATGCCTGTTCTTTTGCTAGTCCACAACGTTTTGATCATAAGGTTTTGATAGTAGCTTTGTTTGTAGTAATATTTGAAATTGGGAAGTGGGAGTCCTTAAATTTTGTTCTCCCCTTTGCAACATTGTTTTGGCTATTTGAAGTCAGTTGCAATCCCATATGTTTTTTTGCACCTGCTTTTCCATTCCTGTTGAGCAAAGCCATTGGGGTTTGCATTGAATCTGTAGATGTCTCTAATGTTACCTCCTGAACAATATTGTCTTCCAACCCATGAACACAGGATAGCTCTCCCTTTATTTAGGACTTTGTCTTAGTCTGTTGGGCTGCTGTAACTAATACCATAGACTGGGTAGCTTATAAACAATGGAAATTTATTTCTCACATTTCTGGAAGCTGTAATTCTGAGGTTACAGTGCCACCATGTTTGGTGAGGGCCCTCTTAAGGGTTACAGACTTTTCATAATGTCCTCACATAGCAGAAGGAGCTAGGGGTTTCTCTGGAGCCTCTTTTGTAAGAGCACCAATCTCATTCATAAAGGCTCTATTCTCATGACCTAAGCACTTCCTGAAGACCCCATCTCCTAATACCATCACATTGGGCATTAGCATTTCAACATAAGAACTGGGGGGGGGACATAAAATATTTAGACCACAGCAGACTTCTTTGTCTATTAGCAGTGCTTTATACTTTTCAGTGTATAAGTCTTACACCTCTTGATAAAGTAATTACTACGTATGTTATTGTTTTTGATGCTATTGTAAGTACAATAATTTTCTTTTTCACATTGTTCATCGCTAGTGTGTAGAAATTCATTGATTTTTTTTGTGTATCTTACATCTTGGTTTAATTAATTAAGAGTTTTTTTTATGGTGCTTGGAATTTTTAGTATTTTCTACATGGAAGATTATGTCACCTAAGGATAACAATAGTTTTACTTATTTCTTTCCAATTTGGATAACTTTTATCTCTTCTCTGTCTATTTTGTGACAAATTGCTCTTGCTAGAATGTCAATATATTGTTTAGTAGAAATGGCAAAAGTGGACATCCTTGAATTGTTCTTGATCCTAGGGGAAAAGTTTAAGTGTTTCACTATTGAATTTGATATTGGCTGTGTGGGTTTTTCATAAAAGCTCTTTATCAGGGTGAAGCAGTTACTTTCAATTCCTAGTTTATTGAGTGTGGTTTTTTTTAGTCATGAAAGGGTGTTAGCTTTCGTCAAATGTTTCTTTTGTATCAAATGAGATGATTATGTACTTTTTTTTCCCTTCTATGAATGTTGTGCATTGTAATTTTTGATTTCCACATGGTGAACCACACTTGCACTCCTGCAATATATCCCACTTGGTCAGGGTATATATATTTTTTTAGTATGCTGCTGGAATAATTTTGTACTTCTATTATTGAGAGTATTTGCATTCAAATTGATATTAGCCCAGAGTTTTCTTTTCTTGTGATGTTATTGTCTGCCCTTGGTATCAGGGTACTACTGGCTTCATGAAATGAGTTTTAAGAAGTGTCCCTTCCTCTTCTATTCTTTTGAAAGTGATGGAAAAAGGTTTCTTTTAATAGTTAACGTTTGGTAGAGTTCACCACTGAAGCCATTGGGTCCAGGGTTTTCTTTATTGGAAGATCATTGATTACTGATTTGATCTCTTTGTTACATGCCTGTTCATATTTTGTGTTTCTTCTTGGGTCAGTTTAGATAATTTATATTTTCATCTACTTCATGTAGGTTATCTAATTTTTAGCATACTATTGTACATGATATTCTTATAATCCTTTTTATTTATGAAAGATAGATAGTAATGTCCTCTACTTTAATTTCTCTTTTTTTCTTTGTCTAGATGTTTGTCTTTTGTCTAAAGTTAATATTGCTTTTACAGCTTTCTTTTGATTCATGTTAGTATGGTATATTTTTCTCCACCCCTTTACTTTCAGTCTATAAGTGTCTTTATGTTTAAAGTGGGTCTCTTGTAGATGAGATATAATTAGATCTTTAAAAAATTCATTCTGACAGTCTCTGTCTTTTAATTGGTGAATTTAAACCATTGACTTTAAAAATGATTATTGGTGGAGTTGGATTAATATTTACCATATTTGTTACTGTTCTGTATTTGTTGCCCCTTTTCTTTGTTTCTTTTTCCTCTTCCACTTTTTTGCCTTCTCTGGTTTTAATCAAGCATTTATATGATTCCATTTGTTTCTCTTAGCATATCAATTATAATTTGTTTTTTACTTTAAATGTTTGCCCTATAGTTTGCAGTACACCTTTACGACTAATCCAAGTCTACTTTCAAATAATGCTGTACCATTTCATGGGTAGTACAAGTACTTTATAATAGAATTCCCAAATTTGTCCTCTCTTCCCTTATAAAAATGCAGTAATTTATTTTACTCATCCATAAGCTTTAATCAGTTAATACATTGTTCATATTATTATTTTGAACAAGCTATTGTCAGATCAGTTAAGAATAAGAAAAATAGATTTACTATTACCTTCTTTTATTCCTTCTCTAGTGCCCTTCCTTTATTTAGATCCAAGTTGCGGACACATATTGTTTTCCTTCTTTATGAAGAACTTCTTTTAATGTTTCTTATAAGTCTGGGTTTCTGGTGACAGATTCTCTCAATTTTTGTTTTTCTGAGAAAGTCTTTGTTTTTATTTCAGTTTTGAAGAATAATTTCACAGAATTCAGTATTTTAGTTTGGTTACATTTTTTTTCTTTCAATACTGTGTTTAAAATCATTCACACTATTCTGTTGCTTGCATGGCTTCTGAGGAGAAGTCTGATTTAATTCTTTTATTTTTAATTTTTTTCCATTTTCTTATTGTGGTAAAATACACATAACATAAAATTAATCTTAACCATTTCAAGTATACAGTTACGTCGTATTAAATACATTCATGTCTAACTGTTATCATCATTCACCTCCAAAACACTTTCACTGTGGGAAGCTGATATTCTGTTTCTACTAAACAATAAGTTGCTCTTTTCCCTGCAGCTCCTAGCATCTACCCTTCTACTTTCTACCTCTGTGATTTTAACTAAATATCTCATATAAGGGGACTCATACAGTAGTTTTCTGTTTGTTTCTGGCTTATTTCACTTAGCAAAATGTCCTCAAGGTTCATCCATGTTGTAACATATGGCAGGATTTTCTTCCTTTTTAAGAACTAATAATATTTCATTCTGTGTATATACAACATTTTGCTTCTCCGTGAATGCATTGATGGCCGCTTGTGTTGTTTTCAGTTCACTATTGTGAATAATGCTGCTTATAGGTGTACACATGTCTCTTTGAGACCCTGCATTCAGTTCTTTTGGGTATATACTCAAAGGTGGATTTGCTAGATCATAATAGTAATTCTGTTTTGATTTTTGTTTTTTTTTGAGGAACTGCTACTGTTTTTCCACAGTGGCTACAACATTTTACATTCCCACCAACAGTGTACAAGAGTTCCAATTCACCACATTCTCACCAACACTAGCTATTTTCTTTTGTTTTCATAGTAACCATCCTAATGGGTATTTGGTAGTATCTCATTATAGTTTTGATTTGCATTTCCCTAAATATTAGTTATGTTGAACATCTTTTCCTGAGCTTATTGGCCATTTGTACATCTTCTTTGGAGAAATTCCTATTCAAGTTCATTACCCATTTTTTTAAAAAAATATATTTATTTATTTATTTATTTATTTATTTGGCTGTGCCGGGTCTTAATTGCGGCATGCGGGTTCTTAGTTGCAGCATGTGGGATCTAGTTCCCTGACCAGGGATCGAACCCAGGCCCCCTGCACTGGGAGCATGGAGTCTTAACCACTGGACCACCAGGGAAGTCCCTCATGGCCCACTTTTTTTTTTTTTTTTTTTGTTCATTGCCCATTTTTTAACCTGGTTGTTAGTTTTTTTTTGGTATTGAATTTTAGGAGTTCTCTATATATTCTGTATATTTATCCCTTATCAGATATGTGACTTGTAGATATTTTCTCACATTCTGTAGGTTGCCTTTTAACTCTATTGCTATTGTGTTTTGATGCACACTTTAAAAAAGTTCTTTGATGAAGTCCACTTGTCTGTTTTTTTTCTTTTGTTTCTTGTACCTTTGGTGACATATCCAAGAAATCATTGCCAAATCCAATGAAGCTTTTGCCATAAGTTTTCCTCTAAGAATTTTGTAGTTTTATTTCTTACATTTAGGTTTTTGATCCATCTTGAGTTAATTTGCATGTATTGTGTTAGGTAAGAATCCAGATTCATCCTTTTGCATGTGGATATCCAGTTTTCCCAGCACCATTTATTGAAAAGGCTGTCCTTTCCCCATCGAATAGTGTTGACACCATTGTCAAAAATCATTTGGCCATATATGTGAGGGCTTATTTCTGGGCTGTCTGTTACATTGGTCAATATTTCTGTCTTTATGCCAGTAACACACTGTTTTGGTTACTGCAGCTTTGTAGTAAATTTTGAAATCAAGAATTGTGATTTTTAGCTTTATTCTTTTTTAAGACTTCTGGATATATAAAGTCCCTTGTGATTCCACATAGATTTTAACGTGGATTTTTCTGTTTTGCAGAAAATGTAGTTGGGATTTTAATATTGATTGCATTGAGTCTACAGATTGTTTTATGTAGTAATGACATTTTAACAATGTTACGTTTTCCAATCTATGAACATTGGATGCATTTCTATTTATTTATGTCTTCTTTAATTTCTTTCAACAATGGTTAAGTTAATTGTAAGTTAATTCCTGAGTATTGGTTAAGTTAATGGTTAATTAATTGGTTAATTCCTCAGTATTTTATCCTTTTTGATGCCTTTGTAAATGGAATTGTTCCCATAATTTTCTTTTCAGGCTTTTCATTGTAGTGTATAGAAATGCAGCTGATGTGTGCATTGACTTTGTATTGTGCAACTTTGCTGAATTTATTTATTAGTTCTTAACAGTTTTATTTGTGGAATCTTACTGTCTGCATGTGAGATCATAGCATCTCTGAACAGAAGTAATTTTCCTGCTTCTTTTCCAATTTGGACGCCTCTTATTTTGCTTTCCTGCCACAACGCACTGGCTACAACTTCCGTTACTGAGACGAAATGGCATAGTTGTATGTGGGCCCATCCCTGAATTCTGGCAATAAACCCCACTTGTGCATGGTGTATGATCCTGTTAGTAAGCCCCTGAGTTTGGTTTGTTAGTATTTTGTTGAGTTTTTCATCAGTGTTGATTAGGGATATGGGTCTGTAGTGTCTTATGGTGTCTTTGTCTGGCTTTTGTGTCTGGGTAACGCTGGCCTCAGAGGATGAGTTTAGAAGTGTTACCTCCTCTTCACCTTTTTGGAAGTGTTTGAGAGGATTGGTATTAATTCTTCTAACTGTTGTTAGAACTCACCACTGAAGTCATCCAGTCCTGGGTTATGACTGTGTTGTTTAAGACCTCTATTTCCTTACTTACCTTCTATCTGACTCTTCTATCCACTACTGTGAGATATTGAAATCTCCAAATGTTATTGTAGAAATGTATATTTCTCTTTTGAATGCTGTTAGTTTTTACTTCAAAAATTTTCATGGTCTGATATTAGGTATGTAAATGTTTATATTTACATTACATAGTCTTGCTGTGTTAAACCTTTTATTAGTATATATTATCCTTATTTGTCTCTTACACCCTTTCTTGATTTTAAGTCTATTTTATCTCTTATGAGTATAACAACTCTTGTTCTGTTTTGGTTACTATTTGCATGGAATATCTTTTTCCATCCTTTAATTTGCAATCTATTTTTGTTTTTGTATCTAAAGTGAGTCTCCTGTAGACAGTACATAGTAGGATTATGTTTTTTTATTCATTCTCAAATCTCTCTCTCTTTTGACTTGAGAATTTAATCCACTTATTTATTTATTTATTTGTTTATTTTTGGCTGTGTTGGGTCTTCATTGCTGCATGTGGGCTTTCTCTACTTGTGGTGAGCGGGGGCTACTCCTCATTGCGGTGCATGGGCTTCTCACTGTGGTGGCCTCTCTTGCTGTGGAGCATGGGCTCTAGGCGTGCGGGCTTCAGTAGTTGGAGCACGCGGGCTCTGGTGTTGCGGCGCGTGGGCTCTAGAGAGCACGGGCTTCAGTAGTTGTGGCTCATGGGCTCTAGAGCGCAGGCTCAGTAGTTGTGGCACATGGGTTTAGTTGCTCCGCAGCATGTGGGATCTTCCCGGTCCAGGGCTTGAACCCATGTCCCCTACGTTGGCAGGCGGATTCTTAACCACTGCACCACCAGGAAAGTCCCCAATCCATTTACTTTTAAAATGATTTTTGATAATGCAGAATTTACCTATGTCATTTTGCTATTTGTTTTCTTTATGCTTTATAGCAGTTTTGTTCCTCATTTCCTTCATTATAGTCTTTTTTGTGTAGACTTTTTTGTAGTTAAATGTTGAAATCTTTTTCATTTCCTTTTGTGTATATTGTATAGTTATTTTCTTTGTTGTTACCATGGGAATTACATTTCACATTCCTAAGTTTATAACACTCTAATCTGAATTTACACCAACCTAACTTCTACACCATATGAAAACTCTCCTTTAACAGCTGTATCCCCACCTTTTTCAGTTGTTGATGACATAAACTTGCTACTTTATAAATTGTGTGCCCCAAAATAAAAACTAATAATTATTTTGAATGAATTAGTCTCTTAATTTATATAGAAAACAAAGTGTGGAGTTACAAACCAAAGTTACAGTAATACTAGCCTTTAGACCAATTGTTTTTTCTTAAGTATATTAGACTCTTAAGTCATGTATAGAAAAATTGCTGTTACAATCCGATCTGACAGTAACAGCAGCTCCTGTCGTCCGTGTGCTTACCTTTGTTGAGGTCTTTATTTCTCTTCATGCAACTTCATGTTGCCTTCTAGTATCCTTTCACTTCACCTGCAGGACTCCCTGAGCAGTTCTTGCTGGGCAGGTCAGGTGGTCACAAACTCCCTCAGCTCTTGTTTAGTTAGGAAAGTCTTCATTTCTCTCTCACTCTTGAAGGGAAATTTTGCAGGTTATAGGATTCTTTCCTTGCTCTTTCTTTTCTAGTACTTATCACCTTATCACAAAATATGTTTCTGTAATGATGATTGTTTATTGTTTGTGTGTATTGTTGTTTATTCTCATTTTCTGCCTTAGAATATAATTTCCAAAGAGTCAGGGAGTTTGTAGATTTTGATCACTTATGTGTCTCAGACTCTTAGAATAACTCTTAGTATGTAATAGACTCTCGATAATTACTTATTGAATAAATAGGTACATGAATGCATGCATATATGACTATGTTCATCATTTTAGTTACCATGGCCACTACTGTAGTCCAATCTCATTCTCTTTTCAGTATTGTCTACTGTAGTCCAACCTCATTCTCTTTTCAGTATTGTTATAATCATTTATCTCTTTGTAGAGATTAAGAATTGAGTTAGTCAAATGACTAACACTATATTATATGGGTAGAGTTAAGTAGAATATTGAATGAGTAAACACATTTATACATACATATACATATATATGATATAAAAGGCAAAATAATTCCATTGTTAAAAATTGTATGATGTCAATTGCCACATACTCACTGCAATAGGTTTTCCTGATTTATGTAAGATAAATTTTTACATTAGGTTTTTGGCTGAAAAAAGTGATTTAACATTTGGAAAATTGCTTAATTTTTTAGTGGAATAGAAATATTAGACACATTGTCTATTTTATATTTCAAAAGCCAATTTAAATATTGTGATATAGTAGTTTAGACCCATGATAAAATATAAAATATTTTCTCAGTTTCATCTCTAGACACTGAAAAAGGACCCAAACCATGTGCAGACCATAGTTGTGAATCTTCCAAAAGACTATCTAAGGTATGTTATGTGAGGTGAGAAAAAAGAGGAAACGGTGAACATGCCCAGGGTGTGAGTAAGCATCTTAGCTATTTATAGAACACACCACCACCACCCCCAACACACACACTTAGGGAATTCAACAATAAAAATAAAACTTCATCAAATAACATCAAATAATAAATGACAAGAATTTAGTGGAGTTAATATTTTTATGAAATGCTTTGAAATTTAGCATTTTGTAACTGATTGTATTAGGAAATAGGATTTTCCCATTTATATGGCCTTGTTTGCTATTGCAAATTAATTTATGACTAATAATCCAGAAGAATTCTCTCCATGTTACTGTTATTAATCCTAAATAATAAATTTGATCTATACTGTTTATTAACTGTTTTCACATTGCTCTATACTCAGCATCTTGTACCTATGCTTAGGGTGAAAATTATACTGTAACTTCCAGCAGCAATTTAGTTTTCTCTTTTACATTATACTTAACATATTATTCATGCTCAGTAAATTTATGGCAGATTTTCCTACTTCAGATTACTCTTCAGTGACCCTGAACACTTTATTAAAAATAATATTTTAAAATATTTGGAATACAATATAATTTACATTTGATAATTGTGAAAATTTTCTGTTAAAATCATAAGTAATGCATATTTATAGGTCAGTATCCATTACTTTTGCCCAGTGAAATTGACAGGGGGATGATTTCTTAATTTGTACTCACTAAGCCTCCTGAAATGTAGCTTAAATCATCTATTTATATATAACCAGATATTTCCATTTAAAAAACTTCCTTAGGGGTTACCTCTCATCCCAGGGATATATTTTTTCCTTTACTTTTGAAATAGGAGTTAAATTTTAGGGCATTGAGAACAGAAAGCAATCTTATTTTTCTAATTCTGTTTCTTAATCCATGAGTACTATTTTAATTATTATTTCGTATACGCCACAAATTTTGTTAATATTTTGTTGAAATTTAAAATTTTCAAAATACTTTTTTAAATTTGTCTTGAGATATCTTCTTTGACCCATGTGTTAGAAGTGTGTTGTTTAATCTCCATTGATTTCTGTTTAATTACATTATGATCTGAGAGCAGACATTGTATGATTTCTGTTCTTGTTAATTTGTTAAAGTGTGTGCTGTGGTGGAGAATATTGTCTGTCACGGTGAATGTTCCATCTGAGCTTGAGGAGAATGTGTATTCTCCTGATGTTGTATGACTCAGTCTATAGAAGTCAGTTATAACAGGTGATTCATGGTGGTGTTGAGTTCAACTATGTCCTTAGAATTTCTTCTTTTTTGTGGCTGTGTAAGATTCCATTATATGTGTAGGCCACAGTTTTTTATATATCCTTTCAACCACAGATGGACTTTTAGGTTGCTTCTTTGTCTTGGCTACTGTGAATAGTGAACATGGGAGTGTAGATATCTCTTTGAGATCCTGATTTCAGTTACTTTGGATATATACCTAGAAATGGAATTGCTAGATCATATGGTAATTCTATTTTTAATTTTTGGGGGACCTTCCATACTGTTTTCCATAGTGGCTGCATCAATTTGCATTTATTCCAATAAAGTATAAGGATTCCCTTTTCTATATATCCTTACCAACACTTTCTGTCTTTTGTTTTTCTGATAATTGTCATTCTGACATGTGTGATGTGATAGTGCATTGCGGTTTTTATTGCATCTCCCTGATGGTTAGTTCTGTTAAGAATCTTCTCATATACCTGCTGATTGTTTGTATGTCTTCTTTGGAGAAATGTCTCTTCAGTTCCTTTGCCTATTTTAAAATTCAGATCATTTGATGATTATTATTATTTTGCTATTGAGTTTTATGTCTTCCTTATATATTTTGGAAATTAATCCTTTATCTGATACAAAGTTTACAAATACACTCCCATTTCATAGGTTGCCTTGTTGTTTTCTTGTTCATTTCCTTTTCTGTTCAGAAACTTTTTAGTTTGATGTAATCCCATTTGTCTGTTTTTGCCTTTGTTGCCTGTGTTTTTTGGTATCATATCCAAGTTTTCATTGCTAGGGCCAGTGTCAGGCTTTTTTTCTCGATATTTTCTTCCAGATATTTTACAGTTTCATGCCTTACATTTAAATCTTTGATATATTTTGAATTGATTTTTGTGTAAGGTAGAAGATAAGGGTACAATTTCATTCTTCTTCATCTGGAAAAATCGTTTGCCCAACACCATTTATTGAAGAGACTATCCTTTCCCCATTGTGTATTCTTGGCTCTCTTGTGTAAGACCAGTTGACAGTATATGTGTGGGTTTATTTCTGGATACTCCATTCTGTTTCACTGGACAATATATCTGTTTTTATGCCAATACCATATGGTTTTGATCAATATAGCTTTGTAATGTAATTTGAAATCAGGACATGTGATGACTTCAGCTTTGTTCATCTTGCTCAAAATTGCTTTGACTGGGATATTTTGTAGTTCCAGATGAATTCTAGGGTTTTTTTTTTTCTGTTTCTGGAAAAAATGCCATTGGGATTTGGAAGCAAATTGCAATGAATGTCTAAATCCCTCTAAGTATTCTGGACACTTTCACAATAGTCTTCCATCTGAATGTAGGGTATCTTTACATTCATTTATTTAAAAAAAAATTTCTCTCATCAATGTTTTTTAGTTTTTAGTGTACACATCTCTTATCTTCCTACTTAATTTTACTTCTAAATATTTTATTCTTCTTGTACTCATGTAAATGGGATTATTTTCTTGATATCCTTTTTAGGTAGTTTCTTGCTAGTGTGTAGAAATAAAACAATTTTTTTTAATGTTGATTTTGTATCATGCAGCTTTACTGAATTTGCTTATTCTATGAGTTTTTGTGGAGTCTTTAGGGTTTTCTGCATATATGAACATTTCATCTGAAAACAGATGATTTTACTTCTTCGTTTCAGATTTGGGTGATTTTTATTTGTTTTTCTTTTCTAATTGCTCTCTTTAGGACTTTCAGTACTATATTGAATAGAAGTAGCAAGACTGGGCATCCTTTCTTTGCCCAGGTCTTAGAGAAAAGGTTTTCAGGTTTTCACTTTTGAATGTGCTGCTAGCTGTGGAATTTTTCTATATGGACTTAATTATTATATTTTGGCAAGTTCCTAACCTTCCTACTTTATTGAGAAGTTTCATTATGAATGGATGTGAAATCATGCTTTTCTACATCTATTGTGATAATCATATGATTTTTATTTTTCATTCTGTTAATGATTGATCTGTGTATGTTGAAACATCCTTGCATCCCAAAGATGCATCCCACTTGGTCATGGTGTATAATCCTTTTAATAGGTTGTTGAATTTGGTTTGCTAGTGTTTAGTTGAGGATTCTTGTATGTATGTTAATCAGGTATATTATCTTATAAATTTCTTTTCTTTTGGTGTCTTTGTCTGGTTTTGGTATCAGAGTGGTACTGGCCTCACAAAATGAGTTTGGAAGTGTTCCCTATTCTATTTTTTTTTGAATGAAGTTTAAGAAGTTCTGGTATTAATTCTTCTTTAAATATATCGTAGAATTCATCTATGTTGACATCTGGTCCTGGAGCTTTCCTTGCTAGAAGGTTTTTGATAACTGATTCAGTCTTCTTATTTATTATTGGTCTGTTCATGTTTTCTGTCTTTTTCTTATTTCTGAATTCAGCCTCTATATTTTGTATGTTTATAGGAATTTGCCATATATTCTAACTTATTCAATTTGTTGGCATACAGTTTTTCATTATAGTCCTCTTTTATGATTTATGAAAGAAAATGTTTATGAAATAATATAATCATCTTTTTCTGTGGCATCAGTTGTAATTTCTCCTCTTTCATTTCTGATTTTATTTTTTCTGATTTTATTTAAGTCTTCTCTCTTTTTTTCTTTGTTAGTCTTGCTCATTGTTTGTCTTCTTAGTTTATCTTTAAAAAAAACCAGCTCTTAGTTTCATCATTGTTCAATTTTTGTGTTTTCTACTTCATTTATTTCTGCTGTAGTGTTTATTCCTTCTTTACTTCACCTAACTTTGGGTTTAATTTGTCTTTCTTTTTCTAGTTTCTTGAGGTGTAAAGTTGGGTGTTTATTTGGTATTTTTCTTTTTTTCTAACGTAGGCTTTTATTGCTATAAATTTACCTCATAGTACTGCTTTTTCTGCATCTCATAAATTTTAGTATTTTGTGTCTTTGTTTACATTTGTCTCATGATATTTTCTTGTCTTCTTTGACTCAGTGGTCCCAGGATGTGTTGTTTAAATTCCACATGTTTGTGAATCATTTCATTTTCCTTCTGTTATTGATTTCTAGGTCCACTTCATTGTGGTTGGAGGATATACTTGGTGTGAGCTTAATATTTTTATATTCGTAAAGACATGTTTTGTGACCCATCCTAGAGAATGTTTGTATGCACTTGAGAAGAATCAATTTTCTTCTACTGTTGCATGGAACATTCTGTGGATCTGTTAAGTTCATTTGGTCTATTGTGTTGTTCAAGTCTGGTAGTTCCTTATTGATTTGCTGTCTGAATATTCTATCCATTATTCAAATTGGAGTATTGAAATCTCCTACTATTATTGTATTGATGTCTGTTCTTCCTTTCAGCTCTGTCAGTGTTTGCTTTATATATTTATATACTCTGATGTTGGGTGTATATATATGTTATATCTTCCTGTTGAATTGATTCCTTAATCATTATATAAAGACCGTTTTTGTTTCTTATTACAGTTTTTTATTATTTCAAGGTGATTTTTTTGGATATATGTACATCCATCCTTGCTCTGTTTGGTTGTCATCTGCATGGGATCTTTTTCCATGTTTCACTTTAAGCTTATAAGTGTCCTTAAATCTACAGTTAATCTCTTGTAGACAGCATATAGTTGGATGATCTTGTTTTGTCCATTAAGCCATGTCATGTTTTTTACAGGGGAGTTTAATCTATTTACATTTAAAGTTATTATTGATAGGTAAGGGCCTACTATTGTCATTTTGTTAATTATTTTCTGGATGTTTGTAGTTCTTTTGTTCCTTTCTTCCAATGTTGCTGTCATCCTTTGTTGTTTGATTTTTTTGTGCATTGATACACTTTGATTCCTTTCTCTTTTTTAAAGATATTTTCTTTTTGATTATCATGAAGCTTACGTATAAATCTTTTAACAGTCTACTTTAAGCTGATAACTTAGTTCAATTGCATATGAAAGTCTATACTTATAGTCTCCCCTGCACAGTATGTTATTGATGTCACAAGTTACATCTTTTATATTGTACATCTAATTACAGATTTTTATACTTATACTTTTGTCTGTAAGTTTTATACTTGTTTAAAATCTGATTTATGTATCACCCTTACAGTATTACATTAGTTTGTATTTGCTGTGAGATTTATACTTTTTAATGTTGCTGTTAAGTGTTCTTTCATTTCATTTCATTTGATGAACTCTCTTTAGCAATTCTTGTAAGGCAGTTCACTCACTTGGGCAGAGCACTGAGATGCTGGGACTTCGAATGGTGTTGAACTCTTTCAGTTTTTGTTTTTCTGGGAAACGCTTCATCTTTCCTTCATTTTCAATGGAGAGTTTGACAGGTATAGTATTCTTGGTTCATAGTTTTGTTTGTTTGTTTCTGCACTTTGAATGTATCATTATGTATTCTCCTAGCCTGAAAGTTTTGTGCCAAGACATCCACTGACTTCTAATCACTGATAGTATTATTTGTGTGGGGGGTTACCCTTTATTTGATGAATTGCTTTTCTCTAGCCACTTTCATAGTTCTGTCTTTGTGATATTGTCAAATTAATAACAGTGTTTCTTGGTGTAGTTCCCTTTAGTACAACATATTTGGTATTCTTTAAGGTTTATGAATCTTTGAAAAGTTCTTTGGTATTATTTCTTTAAATAAGCTTTCTAGTCCTTTCTCTTTCTGTTCTTAAGGGAACTCCATAGTGCATGTATTGATTTAGGTAATGATATCAAATAAGTCTCATAGGATTTCTTCACTCTTTTTTTCTTTTTGTTTCTCGGACTGGATAATTTCAAATGATCTGTCTTTTAATTCATTGATTCTTTTCTATGCCTGATTGAGTCAACCTTTGAAGCTCTATTGAATTTTTAAGTCCAATCACTGTATTTTTCAAACTAGAATATCTGTTTGGTTCTTTTTTATGGTTTGTATCTCTTTGTTGTACTTTTTGGGTTTTGTGTGTATGTGTGTGTGTGTGCACACGCACGCACGTGTGCACATTGTTTTCTTGATTTTGTCTGTGTTTTCTTGTAGTTTACTGAGTTTCTTTAAGATTATATTGAATTCTTTTTAGGTGATTCATAGATCTTCATATCTTTGGCCTTTGTAGCTGGTTATTGGAGCTTTTTTTTGTTGTTGTTCTTTTATGATATCATGTTTTATTGATTCTTTGTGATCCTGGTATGCTGGAATTGGTGCCTGTGCTTTTAAAGAAAAGTTTCCTCTTCCAATCTTTATGGTCTGGCTTCAGGAGAGAATGACCTTTACCAGACTAGAGTTTCTAGGAGTCTCTCATACCTTTCTTATGGCTACACCTCCTCAAGTCTTGCTTTTTCCTGGGGTGGATGTTTTAGAATTATTTCTTCTCTCAATCCTACAGAGCCATGTCAGGTTATGAGAGTCACATCAGGTGCTAAGAGCAAACCACTCCTTTATCCTGAGGGCAGTGCCTGAAATGCCAAGGCTTTTTATGCATCTTTCATTTCTCTCCCTCCCTCCTAAAGGGGATGTCTTGGAGATTGCTCCTTCTGTAGTCTGCAGAGTCATGCCAAGTGCCCCAAGAGTCACCTTTCTCTTTTCCCCAGGGCAGTGCCCTTGATTCTGAGCCATGGGTTGCAAGCTCCATCTCTCTTCCTCTCTCCTGAAGGAACAGTCCCAGGGTTGTGGGCCTTCACCAAATTTTGCAGAGTTTAACTTGCTGCTGGCTTCCATACCGCCTGCTTAGATCTGTGTGCCAGCTGTCAGGGCACACATGCCAGGTGCCATGAGTTTCCACCCCTTTTCTTTGTTCTCAGCTTTCTCTAAATGATTTGGCCATGCTAATTTCCTCAGAGTTCTAGGTGCAGTAAGAGAGAAGCAGACCTCCAGAAGGAGTCCGCATGGGAAGTGACCCCAAGCTTGGGAAAGCCAAACCTTCACGTTGCATTTTCCTTCCCCTGAGGGAGAAGTTGTGGTCTAGAGGGATCTCTCTGGGTGCTGAGTTTTGGTGACCTGGGAAAGTGGTGATGCAGTCAAAGTGAAACAGTTTCTCCTACCATTTTCAGTGTGTCTGATCTTGGGTTTTGTGGTCCATGGGGGTGCTGGAACATTTCTACTATATTCAGGAGTTCCTAAAAAGTATTTTCATCCCTGAATCGTTGTCAAATCAGTGTTTTTGTGCAGTGAAGACTGGACTCTCCTATTCTGCCATGTGGCTGACAGCATTCCTTTTGGATATAGTTAACAATCCAGCTAACAAATCAAGTTAATAATCCCTGCCTCTTAATTAGAATATTTAGACCAATTACATTTAATTTAATTATCAATGATTTGGATTTAAATCCACCATTTTTCCATTTTTTTCTGTTTGTCCCATCTCTTGTAACTTTTTCCTTTTATTCTTTCTTTTGGATGATTGTGCCTTTTAAAGAATGATACTGTTTTATAGTCTTGCTCATTGCTTTATTGTTTTCAAATCATACTGCTGATTTATGTGGGTGGGTTTTTATCATTCTATTATTTATCATTTAACCTGGTTTTCTATTCTTCTGGTTTTGCTCCGTCCCTATCTTCTTTGGATTGATTAAACTTTTTTTTAACTGACTTTTTTCTTGTTATATTTTTTTTTCACTCTTTTTCTGGATTTGTTTCAAATTTTAATGTATTCTTCGTAGCAGAACCAAAACTTACTTAGTTTATAGTACCTTCCAAAAAAGTACAAAAGCCTTAAAGACCTTTAACTGTTATGACATGTTTTCATCTTTCAAGGTTTTGTTTTCTAGTACTCTAGTTTTTTTTTTTTAATTTTTCACTTATTATTAAGATTGTTTCAGAATGTCAGTGTTTGTTTAGATTTACCCACACTTTTATCCATTTCTTTGCTTACGATTTCTTCTTGCATCTCAGTCTTTCCGTATCATGTATTTTTCCTTCTTCCTATATTTATTGTTCCACTGAAATCTGAGGATTCATTACTTTGATCAGTTCTGGAAATTTTTTCTGCCAGAACATCTTTGAAAATTACCTGTTGCCCCATTTGCTTCTCTTGAACTCCCATTTAGTATGTTTCAGGTTATCTCATTGATTTCTCCACCTCTCTCTTACTTTTTTTTCTTTTTTAAAATATGTTCTTCATTCTCAGTAATTTCTTCAATTATTTATTGCATTTAATTGTTCTGGCTCCAGCAGGGCCTAATCTGATGTTCAGTCTGTCCACTGAGTTTTTAATTTCACTCCATTTTTTACTCCCTTCATTAATTGTAATTTAAGTAGGTAATTTTTCAAATATACTTTCTCTTTTATTGTGATATAAATCTCCTTTCCTGTGTTTTCATACCACTTTTATGTCTTCATGTGTTCTAAGGATACTTCATATCATTTTTTTCTATTTTAGGTCACTGGAGCTCCATTATCTGAATTTCTTGATGGTCTAATTTGGCAGTTTGTTGACCCCACTGTTGTTTCTTAGTTCATCCTCTGCTACATAATTCTGGCTGATAAGTCATGTTTGTCAGTCCTTTATCAGTAGATGTAGCCCCTTTGGCTTAGGTTGTGTGTGTTTTTCTGTAAAGTTACTATGTTTGCTTTTGCCTAATGTTCCATGGTTGTTCTCAATCAAAGCCAAATTTTTATGTTAATTTCTGACTTGGGGATCTTGTACCACACAGAAAGTACAACAAAATCCCACACCCACTTTGAAAGCAAACCATCGTGTAGGAATTCACAGAGGAGTTTTGCTTTCCCCCATCCCTCCACTCCATCACCCCCTCCTGCTGCCCCCTCCCTACCCTATTGAGAGGCTTTCTTGTTATTTCCCTTTTGTAATTGAATTTCTTTTCCTGCTCCACTGTTTTACTTAGAGTCTTTCTTGGTTGTTTATTTTGTTTGTTTTTAACAGCTTTAAGCCTTTTTTCCTTAGCTCTTTTGTTTGTTAAATTATAACACTCTGGAATACTCAGATTGACATGAAATGAAATAGGGACTCAGCTAATATTAGGTTTATAATTTTCATTTTTAGCACCTTTCTCTCTTTCTTTCTGTCTCTCCCTGTCTTCCTTTCTTCCTTTCTACTTTCTTCTTCCTCTCTTATTGTTGAAATATAAGTACACAATATCTTTGCTGTGTTATGTTCAGTTAGGTGATTTTTAGCAGGGTGATTTTTCAGACTATCTAGTGCACCATATGGTTGGAAATGTGAATTCTTTTTCTGTATTTTTAAATGTCATTTCTCTCCTCTCACTCCTGTCTTATCTGCTTGCTTTTTTTCAATTAGAAATATACTACTTTAAAAAACTTTAATATGACAGTTTAAATCTCTAATAATTTCAAAACTTAAATTATAATTTATCTTTAATCTTTCTTCTAAAAAATCTGGTTTTCTAATACAGGTTTCATTTCTTGTGGAGCAACTACCATTTCAGTGACAATGCTGAGTGAAGAGTCGATTCTTTTGTCTTTTGCTTCAGGACTGAAGTAGACTACATTGCAAAGTTAAATTTTTCTTTATTCTAAAGTTCTGGGATTCATTATGCTTCTTAGGAGTGGATTCCAACTTTCATAGAACTCAAACTATTATATAACCCTTTACTTTCTTCCTCTTCCCTTTGGCTCTGCTTTGAAACTGAGCTTTATCTCATAGTTCTCTGCCTGTTTTACTGATATGAGTGAGTGTACATCATCCATGTTGGTGTTCCTACCACGAGAGGGACAACTTAGTGTTTTTGTTTTAAACTTTTTCGACAGTTCTTCATTGGGACATTGTCCTGTAAGATCTGGACACCCTACCTCTCATTTGCTCACTGAGCACTGAGATCACCAGTCTTTTCTATGCAAATTCACAATTCTTTCCATTTCATCCAAGATACTGTAAGCCTCTCCTTTTTTGTTTTTTTGGGGTTTTTTTGGCTTTTTAATTCCAGCCCCATTTGATGACTATAGTCATTTTCCAAAGAGATTCCCCCAATATAGGTGTTAACCAAAGGTTTCCAATGGACTCCATCTTAAAAGTGTATTGTCCATAACACCTGGTACATAATGAATTCTCCCTTCATGGATACTGGAGCTCCAATTCAACTCTGGTCGTGTATAATGTATGACATTTTTTGCCTATCCTGGGACTCCCATCGCTTGCTGGACTAATGTAGAGCACATATTAAGCCTTTCTAGTCGCCTTTTTCAGTACCTAATGTGGCATGATCAGTTGAGCAAGATTATGGTATTTAAAGTAAGCTGTTCAACTTCTCCATGCAGAAGTTTATATAGTTTACAAACTGCTTATTGTTGAAGTGGTAATGATTTCTTGTTCTAGTCTTGTAATCAATAACCAATAATTATAGAACATATTCCTTCCATATATGCTTAATAATTCTATAAAATTTGGGGGTGGGTGGGTGAAGGGAGGAGTAGCTTGGGCCAGGCAATCTGATGTTTATTCAGTTGTATTAATTCTTTGTATCTTAAACCAGGTGATTAATCTATGAAGAATTTCTGTAATTATGATTTGTTCTTATGTCATCCAAATTTGTCCAAAAATTTTTACTTTAAAATCTTTAATCTTTACCCAACTCAGAGAATTCTTCAGTTTCACACTTTGTTTGGTACAAATAATTAACCCCATGTCAACCATCAACATACTCATTATTTTAAAAAAATTTGGTCAATGATTCAAATAATTTCTTGCCTTCTTTCCATTTTTATCAAATAAGAGATTTATCCTCATTCTGCTTCTTAGAAAGAAAACAGGAAACAGGAATCTGATTTACATGATAATTTTTGTTCTTGTCAGGTTTTGTGAGGTATAGTTTCATTGTTTTTTTTTTTTTTTCTTTTTTTTTTTCCTGCATAGGGTGTCAGGAAGCCAAGTGATTATGATGATGTCTCCTGATGCTTTTATTTGTAGTCTTGCATTTAAATATAGTTAATTGGATACCAGATTTGTAGCTAATTAATTCATAAGCACTTCCTTAACCAAAATTGTAAATGGCAGCAAATTTGACAGAATTTATTAGAAGTACAAGAAAACCATTTAGACTGTAAAAATATAGTAATTCAGTAATAGAATGAGTTGAATGCAGTATATTGAAAAACACTTTTACAATTATTTATAGAAATCTTCATCGGAGGGGTGTAATTTGTAAGGTATCTGGAGAAGTCAGTAGATGGAGATGCACCATTAGTGGTTCTAGATGAGCACGATTTCATTTACCCCTGCTCCTGACCACATGAGAGGTGCAGGTGAGCACAGGAGAACTGAGCAGAGCTAGCTGGCTTGTAGAGGGTGTGAACTCATGACCATACCTCACGCTTTACCAGGTAAGGCTTACCAGCCACTGAGAAGTATAAGCCTCTTGTTACTTTTAGGAGTCAAGCCGGAATAATTACTACAAGTAAAAAGGTAATTAATTATAGATCAGAATTATGCCTTAATTATTTTGTAAATTTGATTTTTGAAACAGAGCTAGAAGTTTTAACATGTGCTGTATTGCATCTTTAAAGCTAATTTTTCTTTATTTACAGAGTGGAGCAGATGTCTCAGGATATGCTTCTTAAAGATTCTTAAAGTACATTTCTTTAAGAACATTTAATTGTTAGAGTACCTTTCTGAAAGTACATTTAATTTCAAAGAGCTGTCTTGTTTTTGCTCTTAAGCCCATCCATATATTATTCAAAACCAAAGGGACCAAAAAGTTTGGTTATATATTGAAATATTTTCATTGTGTTGTATATGGAAGTACATTTAGAAATATTTGAGATTTATAGGTGATATCTTTTCAGTTTTACAGGTGTTATTTATATTCTATGAATTCAAGAAAAAATAAGGACCTTGAGAATTTGTTTCCCCTGCTTCTAAATACATAAGCATCCTTATTTGTTCTAAAATTACATTTATGTGATAATTTTTTCATACTGTATTTCTATTTCAGGCTAAAAATCTCATAGAGAGATTTTTTAATCAACAAGTGGAAGTTCTGGGCAGACGTGCAGAGCCGTTGCCTGAGATATACTACATTGAAGGTACTCTCCAAATGGTTTGGATTAATCGCTGCTTCCCAGGGTATGGAATGAATATCCTGAAACACCCAAAATGTCCTGAGTGCTGTGGTATGTAATGAACTATGATTTTATGGTTTATACGTATGAAAATTCACTTGTCTTCATTATGCCTAAGTGAATGTCTATCACTTATTTTTACTATCATTTAGGTTTGAAGTAGTGTGTTTGAAAAGACTGTGTCAATTTGAAGATTTAAAAGAAAAAGGCCAACTTAATTCTGGCCTTGTTTTAATACTAGAGTGACGAGGGGTTGGGGTGTTAGGCAGTTGTCTGGGAGGAAGCACAAATACTAGTTATGAGACACCTAGAGTTACTTATCTTAACAGCCAAAATATATTTCTTTTAGAATCAATTTTTGAAGAGTTTACATTTGTATAGTCTGGTTTAGGTAACTTTTTACTTTTTTTAAAAGTAAGTATATGAGTTGCTTTATTACCAGTTGTTCCTTCTGACCGCTGATCCTAGCACTAAAGGATCTGAGCAGCTATCTGGCTTCCCCATCTTTGTGCTCATTATAGGACCGTCTGTAGAGGCTGTTTAGGATGAGGATGTGAGTTCACAGTCTCTGAATTTCCATCTGCAGCTGTGGAGTGAGCCAATTAACCTTCAGTCTTGAAAGACTTTCTAACATAAATATCACTACATTAGTGCCATTGTTTGAGTCTTCTCTGTTCTTCCCTCTTTTCTACTATCTTATGTTAGATTAAAAACCTTTTCATATGGTAGAGCACTAAATATTATTTTTGCTTTGCTTTATTTAACTTGGTTAGATTTTGCTTTACTTTTTCATAATTTTGTTTTTGCTTAAGGATATGAAATTTGACAAAATGTACTGAAAATTTATCTCAGGAAATACAATACAAATTTAACAAATAAAGCACTTACAAATGCCAACTTTGTGACTGTTTTGATAATCTGTGATTACGCATTATCACGCTAGAGCACAGAAAATGATGAAGAAAAGCCTGGCAATGCCAAACAGTGAAACCAAAACTTAGTAGTTTAGCTGTCTGTTAAATACATTTATATTGTCTGTCAATAAAGCCTTAAGACAAACTAAAAATTTTAAATAGTTGCATCTCATTAATTCTAAGAATTTTGAAATAAACATAGCTCTTTCAGTTGAAATGATAGGTTTCATCATAATGATGAAATTATTATGAATAATAATTTCATCATTGGAGTTTTTTTGTGTTTATAAAAGTTCAGATAACACAATTTTCAGGTACTCTAATTTTACCATGTAATTATAACATTCAAGTTATTATATGCTGCTATTTGATCGAGTTCATTAAGCAACTCTTTTATTCCTGACAACAAACACCATGGGAAGTATATAATAAAACTGTTATATAAATCTCCAAAATATTTTCTGCATCTAAAATACTGCTTTGCTCTCCCAAATATATGTCTTGGCCCACAGAGCTTAGAGATACAGGAGATACATCCAGGAAACAATTAGAGAACAAGAGACCACCAAACTACAGGGAAGAGAACAGAAAGGAGATTATATAAAGCAAACTAAGTTAGAGATAGGATGAATCTCTATATAGGATTAATATAATTGAAAAAAAGGCTTTCTGAGTGATTTGAGACTTGAGGTAAGACTTTGAAGATACAAGCTTAGCAGGTACCACCCAAGCAAGGGCATGACTGAGTGTCAGATTTCTGGGGGAATTTTGCTTGACTGGGACTAGAGGATTAGTATCAGAAGAGCTGTGGGGAATGACAGGCTTTGAAAGCAAAGTGGGAGAGTTCAAATTTAATGTGGCAATTAAGAGTCATATCTTTGCATAGAGGAGAGAAATAACATTTATTTTTTGAATTTTATGGGATCATTATCATTGCTCAGTATACTTACCAAGTAATGATTTGCTGTATCTCAGTTTGTGTTGTTCTATGGTAAATAAATATTTTAATTTAGAATTACCTTTATGCTATTATCATCTCTGTTCGATTACTTAAGCGAGACTGAGCTCCTTTTTTGCACAGAACTCATTAAATATAATGTGACCTTCAGGTCCCCATCATATACAGTCATTTTTACAGAATTTTTACAGTGATTAATACAGTCTATATTACAGAAGGCTATCACTCTAAAAATTTTAAAGAGCACATACTACCCAAAAAACGTTTATATCATTCTCCAAATTGGTAGGCACTATAAAATATAACAGTAGTTACAAGACAAAATTAACATATTAAATGAACTTATCCATTCAAGTGTGAAATGGAATACTAGATAGAAGCACATAAAACATATGAGATACTTTGTAAAGTGACTTAACTTCCAAAATGAAGACACACCAAGTTTATGTTCAGCAAGGATTGAGATAAGCATGTCTATTATGTGAGGGAAGTTTATGTACTTCCTCAGCAGTTGGTAAAGTAAACAGTGACGTTTTCTTCTTTTTCGGATATCTTTACTCATTTAATCTTTATGTCTAGATCACAGATAAAGATTGTTTGCTTATAAACCTAGAGACTTAACATTTCTACCTGTATTATTTTTCTCATTTCTAGTTAATTTAGCATTTTAAATTGATTTTTACTGAAAGTACTTCTTTACACATTTATCATTGCTTACTATATGCATCATTTTGTCAATCATTTTGACACTGAATAATGAAAAAGTTCTAATTTGTGAATTATAGATGTCTCATAATTTCGTAAATTATATCATAAAGATACTACAACCAAAGACCAGCTAGAATATTATATTGTTTCTTATAGAATTTTTTAAAACACAGATTCTAAAATATGTTTTACTGTGTAATTTCTGTAGTTTCTATTATTTCTGTAAGACTGTGTATTTTGCTTTCCTTTTTATTTTATTCCTATTTAAGCTCATCAGATAACATTTTTTTTGACATAATATCCCACTCCTCCTTCTTCTTCGTCTTTAAACTATGGCACTGTCTCAAAGTTACCTGAAGACCTTCTCAAAAATGTATCCAAGGTGTGGGAGCCACACATTTACGTTTATAAGCATCCTAGGTGATTTGATGGACATGAAAGTTTGAGTCTCTTGAGTATTGGTGTTGATAAAGTGATACCTAGATAGGACGCCTTTCCTCCTAATGAGGCAGCAGACTGTTTTTTATTGAATGTTATGGATGAATGTATAGCTCACTAATAGTTTATGCAGCACTGTTGTTTTCTGTTGCTTTCTTTATAAATAAGGTTTTCTGTTGCACATCCAAAGCTTTGGGGAGTCCCAGGAAACTTAAGCAAGGAGCTCTTTCATGGTGATATAGTGTTTGTGTTAGTAGTTAGAAATAATTAGGTTACAGGTTAAACATCTTGAGATAATTTTATTAATAAAGTATACTTTTGTAATTTAATTATGCAGTGAAAGTGAATTGTTTAGTAGATACAATTGTTTTTAATAAGGTATTTTAGACTCTAAAAATTTATCCTGCTCAGACATGCAACCACGAACTCTTGTTTTAATTTTACATCTAAGGACCAAAAAAAATGATAACAAAAAAATATGCTGTCAACAAAGCAGACTTTAAGGCAAGAAGTCTTACTAGTTACACAGAGAGGCATTAAGTAATGATGAAAGGATAAGTCTAACAAGAAGAGGTGAAAATAAAATATTTCTAAATCTGTGAGGACTTAACGTAGGTCTGAAATACATAAAACAAAAATTGTCAGGTAATACTGGCATATAAAACCATATAGAAAAAATTAAGATTGGACCCAGCTAAAAATTCACTTCCAGATGTATTACAGACATATCTACATAAAGAACTGTAAATGTTTTAGAATATAATGAGAAAATATCATGTCTTCAGCATCAGAAAAAGATTTCCAGAAAAACACCCCAAAATCACTAACTTTAATAAAAAAAGATTTTGTCTACATAAAAGTTGAGTGCTTATGTTTATCAAAAGATACTGCAAAGAGAGAAAATATAATCTACAGAATGGGAAAATTGTTTATAATGGATGTAACCAACAAAAGACTAGGATATATAAAGAACCCATAGAAAACATTTTTTTTTAAAGTTATAATAGTTAACATTTATTGACCATTTATCAGTTTCTATATTTTTTTTTTTTAGAGTATTAGTCATTTTTTATTTTTTATTTATTTATTTATGGCTGTGTTGGGTCTCCTTTTCTGTGCGAGGGCTTTCTCTAGTTGTGGCAAGCGGGGGCCACTCTTCATTGCGGTGCACGGGCCTCTCACTATCACGGCCTCTCTTGCTGCGGAGCACAGGCTCCAGACGCGCAGGCTCAGCAGTTGTGGCTCACGGGCCCAGTTACTCCGAGCATGTGGGATCTTCCCAGACCAGGGCTCGAACCCGTGTCCCCTGCATCGGCAGGCAGATTCTCAACCACTGCGCCACCAGGGAAGCCCAGAAAGCATTTTTTTAAAAGACGAAACAATTTTGAAAAATGGGAAAAGATTTGAACAAGTAATTCACAAAAGAGTAATTCCAAATGGTCAATGGATCCATGAAAATATGTTCAACCTTTTTGTAATCAGGGAAATGTAAATTAAAAACAAAATGAGCTCCTACTACGCAACTATCAGGTGGGCAAAAAATAGTCTCAATACACTAGGTGTTCAAAGAAATGTGGAGTCTCAGAGCAGCATACACTGCCTGAGTGAGTATAAATCTTGCCCCTTGGGCAACAGTTTGGCATTATTGTAAACATGACGATGCACATCCTCTATGATCTAGCATTTGACTCTCAGGGAAATTTCCTCTCAGCATATTTTCTCATAGTCCCAAACTAGAGACAACCCAAATGTCTATTCATAGTAAAATGTACAAATAAACAGTGATGTATTCATACAATGGAATGGCTATAATTGGTGAATGGGAATTACAACCACATGAATACATTTTATAAACATAACTTGTGGAAAAGAAGCTAAGCACAACGGAATCCATGTAATTTAGGCATAGCTAAACTCTGTTTTATAGAGATTTATTTGTGAATGCTGAAAGCTAAAACCATAGTGCAATCCAAGGAAATTATCACCATGACACAGAAGAAGACTAGTGCTGACTTGTGAAGGGGAAGGAGTGTGAGTGGGTGGGACATAGGCAGAGTGTTAAGGGGTGGCAGATTTCTACGTTACGGCCTCAGTTGTTTCTAGACAGGTTTTCTATGCAAGCATTCATTATATTGTACATTTATGTCTTATTTTTTCTATGTGTTAGATTTCATAATAAAAGGTAAAAAATTAAAATTTTCCCTTAAAGCTTGAACACCATTGTTAACAACACTAAAGGCACGCTAAGGAAAAATAATAAGTGCTTTCTTTCTCTAATAATTCAAATCTATCATTTGTGTATAGTATCACCTGATTTTTGTCTTCATAAATTTATAATTTTAATAGAGCTATCAATAAATGGTTCAGTGGGAATAATGAAATTATAATGACTTTTTTTCTGTTAACCACTAAGTTGTAAATATCATTCCATATTACTCTACTGTCTTCTTATTACTTTTATTTGTTAAAAATGACCAACTAATCGTAGGAATTATGTTTAAACATTTTGTTTATGTTGGAATTTAGATTATTTCCTATTTTTATTATTATAGTAAATGTTATTTACAAGAATACTTAACCAGCTTTTATTTTTTGAGTATTTCCTTGTATAAATTTACAGAAATGTGAGTAATAATCTTAAATAATGGGCATTTTGAGTTTTCACATTTTTGGTGTGTTATTTTAACAGTTCACAATGTTCACACTATCTTAACCTCTCTCACAATGTATGTGTAACTACAGACATTTTCGAATGTCCTCTAACTGCTTCTGAGCATGACTTTTCAAAGATTAAAAAGCAAAATTTTATAGCCGTGTAGAGTAAAGACTGTGTATCTCTCACCCTGCTGCGTTCTGCTTAGACTGACATCCTTACCTGGGAGATTTCACAGGTCTGCCTGCCACTCAGGGCTTGTTAACTGGACAACCGTCCATAGCACTTTATAACTGCTCATTCATTCCCTTCTCTCTCCCCCACTGCCTTCCTACAGTTAAATTCTTGTTTAGATCTTTCACCCAAATTCATCTGCTTGTCTTCATTCCCACTGCAGTCATCTTAATTTGGATTCCATTTTCTTGTGCCTGGAATGATTAGTCTTTTCCTAACTGGTATCCCTTTACTTTTTCTCCTTTTCAGTCCATATCTCACATTGCTTCCGATTATACTTGTAAATTCCAAGTGTAATCATCTCATTACTTTAAAACCTACAATAATAAAACCCTGGCTTCATAGCATAACTTACTATACCCTTTGTAAGCCAAATCTTATCTTGAGCAACTAACCCTTTATTGTAACACTGATGTCATTTTTTATATTTTATTCCTCCAGGAAATGTGTTAGAATTCAGAAATACATAGCTTGCTTACTAAGTGTCTGGCACTGGGGATACATTGATGAGAGACATGAACAAGTTGCTTCTCTTGTGTTTGTATTTTGTCTGGTCAAGCAGCTTATAAACAAACAGGTGAATAAAGTCATTGCATATGATGATAGGCACAATAACAAGCATTAAACAAGGTGATATGATGCACCCTAGTGTACCTGGCAGGATTTAAACAGTAAACAGGAGGTCTGCGCACTAGTATTTTGAATAGGATTGAATGAAAGTGCCACTGTCAGAGGTCTAGGTAGGGATAAGGGATGTTGAGGCCCTGGGACTACAGCATCTTGAAGCAGCTACCATCCATAGGCTTGAAGAATGAAGATGAGGGAAGAATGAGACAGTGGCCTGTGAGAGCTGGGGAAACAGGGCTGCCTGACACCAGCTGAGCTGTAGGCGCACAGTGAGGCAGCCACTCCATAAAACTGGCAGGAGGCAAGAGGAAGATAAATGTCCTGTCCTGCCGTCCTCTCATGGAGCCTTCCTGTGGCCAGACCCAAAGGAAGGGAACCTGGGTGATGGAGTCTATAGAGCTTAGCTCCAAGAGAGGGAGCAGGGCAGAGAAGGGTGGGTGATGGACCGGGTTTGGGTTCAATTGGAGACTACCATGGAGAGTGTCTAGGGTGAAAATAGGGGATCCATTAATTGGATTGTCAAGCATGACTTCACTCAGAAAGTGACTCCTGGGACTTCCCTGTCGGTCCAGTGGCTAAGCCCCCGTGCTCCCAATGCAGGGGGCCCGGGTTTGATCCCTGGTCAGGGAACTAGATCCCTCATGCCACGACTAGGAGTTCGCATGCTGCAACTACAGATCCTGCATGCCACAACTAAAAGATCCCTCATGCCGCAGCTGTAGATCCTGCATGCTGCAACTAAAAGATCCCACATGCCGCAACTGGGACCCGGCTCAGCCAAATATAAATGAATAAATAAATAAATAAATTTGTTTAAAAAAGTGACTCTTGAGTTGAGCCCTGCATGATAAGTGGGAGAAGATTATACAGAGATTTGTGTACTGAGTTTTCCTGGCAGAGAGAAAACACATACAAAGGCATGACTAAGCATGACATGCTTCAGAGCTGATTACTGGCCACGGCAATAGAAAGTAGATTTAGTATATTTAAGACACAATCAAGAAAAAGTGTTTATGGAATGTAAAAGCAGGAGGAAAGGGAAGAATAAAGAGTGGTTCTTATGTTTAAGCATGAGTAGGTGGTATATACTGAAATCCCAGTTGAATTTTTTTATATTATGTGAAGTTGTCTGATTTTATTTCATGTAGAATGCCCAGTTTCTCAGTATGATTTATTGAAAAGTTCATCCTTTATCCAGTGCTACATTTAAGTATCTCTAAAGGTAGATATGTTTCTGAATACTCTTGTTCCACTGATACGTTAGTCTATCCCCAGCAGTCGCACTACTGGGCATATACCCTGAGAAGACCATAATTCAAAAAGTCACATGCACCCCAATGTTCATTGCAGCACTATTTACAACAGCCAGGGCATGGAAGCAACCTAAATGCCCATCGACAGATGAATGGATAAAGAAGTTGTGGTACATATATATAATGGAATATTACTCAGACATAAAAGGAAATTAAATTGGGTCATTTGTAGAGATGTGGATGGACCTAGAGTCTGTCATACAGAGTGAAGTAAGTCAGAAAGAGAAAAACAAATATCGTATATTAACGCATATATGTGGAATCTAGAAAAATGGTACAGATGAACCTATTTGCAGGGCAGGAATAGAAACACAGGTGTAGAGAACGGACGTGTGGACATGGGGGGAAGGAGAGGGTGGGATGAATTGGGAGATTAGGTTTGACATAAATACACTACCATGTATAAAATACATAGCTAGTGGGAACCAGCTGTATAGTACAAGGAGCGCAGCTCAGTGCTCTGTGATGACCTAGGTGGGTGGGATGGAGGGTGGTGGGAGGGAGGTCCAAGAGGGAGGGGATATATGTATACATATAGCTGATTCACTTCATTGTACAGTAGAAACTAACACAACAGTGTAAAACAGTTATACTCCAATTAAAAAAAAACAGTTATAACTTTTAATGAGTGTCAATCTCTGATAAGGCATGTCCTTTTGTATTGGTTTGGCCAGAAAGTTCGTTCGGGCTTGTCTGTAACATCTTACAGAAAAACCCAAGCGAACTTTTTGGGCAACCCAATGTTATGAGATCCATTGCCTCTCTATTCAGACTTTTGAATCAGCTTGTCAAGTTCTATAAAAATGGCTGTTGGATTTTGATCGCCACTTCACTGAATCTACAATGCTATTTGGGAGAATTGTCATCCTACCAGTATTGAGTCTTTCAATTCATGAACATGGTGTGTGTGTGGGTGTGCGCGTGCGCACGTGCACATGTGCTTCTTCATTAAAATATATCCCATTAAGTCTTCATTTAAATGTATCCCAATTATAATTGTTCTTATAGAGGTCTTACAAATATTTTACTTAGATTTATATCTAGGTAATTGATTGTTTTAAATGTCTTATTTTGATATAATGTTGGACTTCAGAAAAATAGTACAAAGTATTCCTCTTTAACTTTCACCAAACTTATTGGTATAGGCTGAATATTTGTACCCCCAGTAAGTTCATATGCCAAAACCTAATCCCCAGTGTGGTGGTATTTGGTGGTGGGGACTTTGGGAGTTGATTTTTGTGTATAATGTAAGATAAGGCTCCAACTTTATTCATTTGCATGTGGATATCCAGTTTTCTAGCACCATTTGTTGAGATGACTATCCTTTACCCATGGAATGGTCTTAGCCTCCATGTTGGACATCAGTTGACCGTGTACATGAGGGTTTGTTTCTGGGACCTCTCTTCTGTTCCATTGGTCTGTATGTCTGTGTTTATGCTAATATCACACGGTTTTGATTACTGTATCTTTGTAATCAGTTTTGAAATCAAAAAGTGTGATTGCTCCAAATCTTTCTTTTTCAAGATTTTTCTGGTTATTTCGTGGATCCTGGAGTTCCATGTGGATTTTAGGATGAGGTTTTCTATTTCTGAAAAGAAAAAAAAATACATTTGGGATCTTGATAAGGATTGCATTGAATTTGTAGATTGCTTTAGGTAGTATTTTTATCTTAATATTAAGTCTTCCATGAACACAGGATGTCTTTCCAAATTTACGTTTCCTTTAATTTCTGTCAACAATGTTTTGTAGTTTTCAGTGAACAGATCTTCTGCCTCCTTGGTTAAAGTTATTGCTAAACATTTTATTATTTGTTATGCTAAAGCAAATGAATTGTTTTATTCTTTTCCATGTTGGATTATTCATTGCTAATTTATAGAAATACAACTATTTTAGCATATTGGTTTCACATGGTGTGATTTTGCAGAATTTGTTTATTAGATTTAGTAGGGTTTTTAGAGTGTTGATGATTTTATACATATAAGATCGTGACATCTTTGAACAGAAATAATTTTATTCTTCTTTTTCAATTGTATTCATTTATTTTTCTTACCAAATTACCCTGTCAAGAACTTCTGATAATGTTGAATATAAGTGGCAAATGTAGACATTCGTATTGTTCTTAGGGGGAAAACTTTCAGTCTTTCATTGTTGAATATGATGTTAGCTGTGAGTTCTTTGTATATGGCCTTTAACATGTTTAGAGAGTTTTCTTCCATACGTAGTTGATTATTGTTATTATAAAAGGGTATTGACATTGAAAAAATGTTTTTTCTATGTAAATTGAGATTAGCATATGTTTTTTCCCCCCACATTTCATTCTGTTAATGTGGTATATTTTATTGATCAAGGTTTTGAATGTTGAATCATCCTTGCATTCTGGGAATAAAACCCACTCGGTCACAGTTTACAATCCTCTAAATATGTTGCTAAATTTGGTGTCCTTATATTTTGTTGAGGATTTTTGTATCAGTATTCATAAGGGATATTGGCCTAATTTTCTTGTAGTGTCTCATCTGGCTGGCTTTATAGGATGAGTTAGGAAGTGTCTACTCCTCTGAATTTTTGGATGAGTTTGAAAAAAGAATTTGTGTTACTTCTTTAAATTTTAGTAGAATTCACAAGTGAAGCCATCTGGTCCTGGGTTTTCTCTCTGAGTAGGTTTTTGATTACTGATTTAATGTCTTACTAGTTTTACATTTATTCAGATTTTCTGTTTCTTTATGTGTCATTTTGGTAGCTTATGTGTTTCTAGAAATGTGTACAGCAACTATACTCCAAAAAAAAAAAAAGAAAATCAAAGAAAAAATAAAAATAAAAATCCTAACCCCCCAAAAAAAGAAAGAAAGAAATGTGTCAATTTTATTTAGGTTATACAACTTACTGGTGTACAGTTATTCATAGTATAGTTTTATATTGCTGTTTGTGTAAAATCAGTAGTAATGTCCCCACTTTCACTAATATTGTTATTTTAGTATTTTAAGTCTTTTCTCTTTTATTCATTGCCAATCTAGCTAAAGTGGTTAATTTTGTTGTTCTTTTCAATGAACCAGCTTTTTGTTTTTGTTTTGTTGATATTCTCTATTACTTTCCTATATACATATATATATTTTTTTACCTCAATTTTAATCTTTATTATTTCCATCATTCTGTTGGCTTTGTGCTCAGTTTGTCCCACTTTTCCTACTTCCTTAAGTGAAGTCAGTTTACTAATTTGAGATCTCCCTTTTTTGATCTAAGTATTTAGAGTTAGCACTTCTTTTGCTGCATCCCATAAGCTTTAGCATATTGTGTTATCATTTTCATTTGTCTCAAGTATCTATTTCCCTTGTGTTTATCAATTGATTCATTAATTGTTTAATAGTATATTATTTGATTTCCAGATATTTGTGTACTTTCCAGTATTCCTTAATGTACTGGTTTCTAGCTTTATTATATTGTAATCATAAAAGACACTTTATATGATTTCAATTTTTTTAAATTTATTGAGACTTTTTTTGTTGCATAACATATGATCTATCCTGAAGAATGTTCCATGTGCACTTGATAAAAATGTGTATTTAGCTATTCTTGTGGAGGCTTCTCTGTATGTCTCTTAGGTCTAATAGGTTTATAGTGTTGTTTAAGCTCTCTATTTCCTTATTAATTTTTTTGTATGGTTATTATTAAAGGTGGGTTACTGAAGTCACTAATATTTTATAGCTCTCTGTTTCCCTTCAGTTCTTTCAATGTTTGCTTTATATATTTTGAGACTCTGTTTCTAGGTGAGGTGCATATATGTTTATAATTGTTGTCTCTTCTTGATGAACTGAATTGTCCATCATTAATATGTAATGTTCTTGTAACAATTTTTGTCCAAAAGTTAATTTTGTCTGACTTTAGTATGGCCACCCCAGCCTTCTTTTGATTAATCTTTGCATGTAAGATCTTTTTCTGTTCTTTCACTTTCAGCCTATTTGTGTTTTAGAACTAAATGGGTCTCTTGTAGTTAATATCAGTTGCATCATGTTTTTTTTTCTTTTAATCCATTCTGCCAATATCTGTCTTTTGATTGGAGATGTTAATCCATTAATATTTAAAGTTATTACTTATAAGGAAGGACTTCTGTCATTTTTCTATTTGTTTTCTATATTTCTCATAGCTTTTTTGTTCCTTATTTCCTCCATTCCTGCATTCTTTTCTGTTTAGTTGATTTCTTGTAGTGACACTTTTTGATTCACTTCTCATTTCCTTTGTATATATAGTAAAGTTCTTTTCTCTGTGGCTACAATGGGAATGAAATATAACATTCTATTATAACAATCTAATTATAACGGTTATCAACTTAACTGCATTCAGATATAAAAACTCTCCTCCTTTACAACTCTGCATCCCCCTTAAATTATTGATGTTCTAAATTATATCTTTAATATTGTGTGCCCAATAACATAATTTATAATTGTTTTTATGCATTTGTTTCTTAAATCCTGTAGAAAACAAAAATAGTGGTTACAGCCTGAAACTACCATAATACTGACATTTATACTCACTACATGTTACCTTTACTAGAGATCTTTATATCGTCATCTGACTTTGAGTTACTGTCTAGCATCCTTTCATTTGTACCTTGAAGGGACTCCCTTTAGCATTTCTTTTAGGACAGATCTAGTGGTAATGAACCCCCTCATCTTTTCTTTATCTTGGAATGGCTTAATTTCTCCAAAATTTTTGAAGGATATTATTGCTGGATATAAAATTCTCAGTTGACACTTTTTTTTTTCCCAGCACTTTAAATGTATCTTCCTACTCACTTCTGGCCTACAAGGTTTCTGTTGAGAAATTAGCTGATAGTCTTATGTAGGGCCTCATGTAAATGATGAATTAATTCTGTCTTGCTACTTTCAATATTTTTCTATACCTTTGTCTTCAACAGTTTGCTTATAATGTGTGTGCTGGTGTGGGTCTCTTTCAGTTTATCCTACTTGGAACTTGTGTTTTTGGATTTGTCGATACATGTATTTCATCAAGTTTTTGGACATTATTTATTTTTCTTTCTCTTCTTCTGGGATTCCCATAATGTACATACTGGTGTCCCACAAGTCCCTTTGACACTAGTTACATTTTTCTTTCTGCAACTTAGATTTGGTAATTTCAACTGTCCTGTTTTCAAATTCACTGATTTTTTTTCTTGTACAGCCTCAAATATGCAGTTCAACCCCTCCAGTTAGTTTTATTTACTGTTGTTTCAGCTCCAACATTTCTGTTTCCTTTTTTATGATTTCTGTCTTTTATTGTTATTTTCATTTTCTTTGTACACCATTTTCCTTATGTTCTTTGTTCTTTTTACATCTTTAGCTCTTTGAACATATTTAACGTAGTCATTTTAAAGTCTTTTTTTAAATAAGCCTGATGTCTGGGCTTCCTCAAGATTGGTTTCTGTCTTTCTCTTTCTGACTTACTTCACTCTGTATGACAGACTCTAGGTCCATCCACCTCACTACCAATAACTCACTTTCGTTTCTTTTTATGGCTGAGTAATATTCCATTGTATATGTCAATTTACTATGTTCCTGTAATGGGCCATGTTTTTCTGAGCTTTTTTTAATTATTATTATTTTTTTAAGTTGAGCATTGGAATAATATAATGTGGTTACTCTAGAAATCATATTCTGCCCCTTCCCCAGAGTTTGCTGCTTTTGTTTGGTTTTTACTGAAGGTTTTAGTAGTCCCTTTGTTTTGAGACTTTTCCAAACTATTTTTGCAAAGTGTAAAACTATTTTATACTCGGTTGTGTGTAGTCACCAAAATCTCTGTCTTTGGACAAACCCTACTTCATTATTGTATGCTGCTGGATTTAATTTGCTAATATTTTAAAGATTTGTATTATTATATTATGTATTTTATTGTAATTTCTTTCTCAGGTTTGGTATTATGAATGTGCCAGCCTTAAGAAAGCAAGTTGGGCAAGTGTTCTCTCTTCCTCTGTATTCTGGGGGAAAAAAAAAAACTGTAATTAGTTTTTTTTTAAAATTAGGATTTACTTAAAATGTCATAGAATTCATCAATGAAAACATCTGGGCTGGGGCTTTATTTTTTGGAAGGAAACTTTTCCACAGTTGATGTGAATTTGGTCTAATTTTCTCATTTTTTGAAATAGTTCTGTGCAGATATGTTTGTCTTTTTATATTCATTTTTAAGATATTTGGGATGTCTTACAAAATTTCTAGTCCTTTTCTGCTAGTAGATTTATTTATTAATTTGTTTCAGTAATTGGAGAGGGATTCTGTGCCCTCCAGATTTTAGTTATTTTTTTCTTGCAGGATCTTAATTTTTTCCCCTTTGCTAATTTTTCACTTCACCATGCAACTGCCAAAGGACACTTTTCCCTTTTTTCTTTTTTTCCTCCTCAAAAAAAATTGTGAATATTTGGAGATTTTCAGGTATCATTTTGTATTGAGTTCTGATTTAATATGTTACTTATTAATTTAATTCATATATATAGTTATTTTATTGGAAACAATGTATATTCTGTAGTTGTTGAGTGTATTAGTTTATAAATATCAATTATGTCCAGGTAGTTAATAATTTAATAATTTAATAATTGTAAAGGGAGAAATTGGAAGGAAGAAAGGGGTCACTGGTCCCAAGCAAGTTTGAAATTTAGAAGGGAAAATTCCAGTATATTTCTGGTCTTGAGAATAGTCCTCTACATCTCAGTCCTCTGCCCACTGGACCCACAGAGGCACTGCATTCTAGTCCACGGGAGTTCCATTATCCCCTGTTTCAGGCCTGTGGGTCTGACTTGGTCCACCACTGGACCCAGTACTTTTCCATGGGAGTCATTCCTTTTTTATTGAAGGGTAGTGCATGTTTGCAAATGATTAATTCTACCAGCCCATTTCCTGCTTGTAGAATTTTGGAAATCTAAAAACTCTCTTTAATTTGATCCTGTCTCTGTTCCCTTTAGTTCAAGTTAGCAGTGTTTCTGCTGTAAAACATTCTTAAAAACCTTGCAGTTCTCCTGTGTATGTCATGGGTATTCACATCATTAGTCAAGAGGGACAGCTCTTGTGGAGGCACAGAACTTTCCTGCAATTCCATATCTCAATTCCAGGTTTCTTCCAGGATGGTTGAGTGGACCTATGAATCACATACGTAGTCTTGGTAGCAAAAGTTTATCCAGCCATAGCATTACCCTCTAGGCCTTGCTTTTTAACAGTGGACTTCCTGATTTTAGCATTCTTTGAAATCTGGATAGGTTTCTCATTACCAGATGATGGTTCCTTTTTGCTTAGCAGTGCCATCATCAATTTATCTCTTTCCTCCTGCATTTTACTATAAGCAGCAAGGCAAAGACAGAGTACACCTTTTATTTTGTTTTCTTTGTTGGGAAGTGTTTTTTTGTCTTTTGGGTTTTTTTTTTTTTTTGCTAAAAATTCGATTTCTCTAATACATATGGCTATTCAGGTTTTTTTTTTTTTGGTGCGGGAGTGGGTAACGTTTTAATAATTTGTGGCCGTCAAGATATAAACTTCTCCCTAGCCTTAGTGGCACCTCACAAATTTCGACATGTTGTATTTTCATTTCCATTCACTTCATAATGTTCATTTCTCTTTGGGTTTCTTCTTCAAGCAATTGGTTATTTAGAATTGTGTTGTTTAATTTCCAGATGTTATGGGAATTTTCAGAGATCTTTCTTTTATTGAAACCTAATTTAATTCAGTTGTCAGAGAGAATATGTGTGATTTGAATACTTTTTAATTTACTGAAACATGTTTTATGCTGTATTCTTCTGGTTATGTTCATACCCCTATCATTATGAGATATTTTTTGTTCCTTGTAATAATCTTTTCTCTGACTTCTGTTTTGTCTAATATTAATACTGCCAACTACAGATTTCTTTTTATTAGTGTTATCGTGGTTTATCAGTCAGGGTTCCACCAGAGAAAAGAATCAGTAGGATATATGTATATTGAGAGATTTATTGCAAGGAATTGGCTTATGTAATTGTGATAGCTAACTAGATAATTCCAAAATTTATAGGGCAGGTCTTCAGGAAGGGCAGACAAAAAACTCTTGGCCACAGTCTGAAGCTGAAGTCCACGGGCAGAATTTCTTATTCAAGGGACCCTCAGTTCTGGTCTTAGGCCTTTCAACTGATTAAATCAGTCCCACCAGATTATCTCCTTAAAGTCAGCTGATCATAAACGTTAATCTTATCTACAAAGTACCTGCACAACAATGCCTAGATTAGTGTTTAATTGAATAACTAGTATTGCTTAGCCAAATTGACACATAAAACTGGCCAGTACAAATGCTATGCCTTTTGCTAGCCCCTTACTTTAAATTTATATCTTCATATTTAAGATGTATTTATTTAGGCAACATACAGTTTGATCTTGCTTTTTAAATCCAGTCTGACAATATCTGCCTTGTAATTGGCATCTTTAAACCCAATTTAATGTAACTACTCGCATTGTCAGCTTCAAGTGTATCATCTCACTGTTTTCTATTTCCCCAACTTATTTTTTGTTCCTTTTTTTCCATTTTTTCTACATTCAATTAAATTAATTGAATAGTGTTTGTGCTTCCATTTATCTGCCTGTTGACCTATTAGGTACAGCTCTGTGTTTTTATTCTAGTGGTAATTTTAGGCTTATGGTGTATATCATTAATTTATCCCAGTCTACCTTTAATTAATATTATACCACTTCATATGAAGTATAAGCATCTTAAAATATTATACTTCCATTTCTTCTCTCCTGACCTTTGTGCTATTGTTGACATCCACCCAGTTAAGCTTACCTGTGTCACAGATCCCACACTACATTGTTCTGTTTGTTAAACAGTTTATCTTTTATGGGGATGTAAATGATAAGAAAAAATCACATGTATTTACCCATCTAATTATCCTTTCCATTAGTCTTCATTCTTGGTGTAGACCCAATTCCACCTGCAGTTCTCTTCCTATCGCCTGAAGGATTTTATTTAACATTTCTTCGGTGTGAATTTGCTATTGAAGAATATTTCATTTTCTTGGATTTGTGGACACTCAGTGCTCTTCAAATTTGGAAAATCGTTTTACTTATTTATTCAAATAATTTTTCTATTAGTCTCTTCTCCTCCAGGGATTCCAATTAAAAGCATATTAACCTGACTGACATTTTGCCACAGCTCTTTGTTGATTTCTTCATTAAAAATTTTTTCTGTGTGTTTTATTCTCTGTAGTTTCTATTGCTGTATCTTCAAGATTGGTCATCTTTCCTTCTACAATATCAAATCAACCAGTAATCCTACCCAGAGTGTTTTTCATCACACACAACATGGTTTTGGCCTCTAGAAGATTGATTGAAATGCTTTTTTTTTAATATCTTCCATATGTTATCTTAAGTTTTGAACATAGGGAATATTGTTACAGTAATTGTTTTACTGTCCTCTTCCACATGTTCAGGGTAGTTTGCAATTAACTTTTTTTCTTATCATGAGTCATATTGTCTTGTTTCCCTCATGCCAAGTAATTTTTCACTGAATGCCAGATATTTGTGAATGTTCTGTTGTTTGGCATTGAATATTTTTGTATTTTTATATTTTTGCATTACTGAGTTTTTGGGGTTTTTTTTGGAATTTTATTTACTTTTTTATACAGCAGGTTCTTATTAGTCATCCATTTTATACACATCAGTGTATACATGTCAACCCCAATCTCCCAATTCATCCCACCACCACCCCCACCCACCGCCGCTTTCCCCCCTTGGTGTCCATACGTTTGTTTTCTACATCTGTGTCTCTATTTCTGCCCTGCAAACCTGTTCATCTGTACCATTTTTCTGGGTTCCACATATATGCGTTAATATATGATATTTGTTCTTCTCTTTCTGACTTACTTCGCTCTGTATGACAGTCTCTAGATCCATCCACGTCTCTACAAATGACTCAATTTTGTTCCTTTTTATGGCTGAGTAATATTCCATTGTATATATGTACCACATCTTCTTTATCCATTCGTCTGTCGATGGGCATTTGGGTTGCTTCCATGACCTGGCTACTGTAAACAGTGCTGCAATGAACATTGGTGTGCATGTGTCTTTTTGATTTATGGTTTTCTCTGGGTATATGCCCAGTAGTGGGATTACTGGGTCATATGGTAATTCTATTTTTAGTTTTTTGAGGAACCTCCATACTGTTCTCCATAGTGGCTGTATCAATTTACATTCCCAGCAACAGTGCAAGAGGGTTCCCTTTCCTCCACACCCTCTCCAGCATTTGTTGCTTGTAGATTTTCTGATGATGCCCATTATAACTGGTGTGAGGTGATACCTCATTGTAGTTTTGATTTGCATTTCTCTAATAATTAGCGATGTTGAGCAGCTTTTCATGTGCTTCTTGGCCATCTGTATGTCTTCTTTGGAGAAATGTCTATTTAGGTCTTCTGTCCTTTTTTGGATTGGGTTGTTTGTTTCTTTAATATTGAGCTGCATGAGCTGTTTATATATTTTGGAGATTAATCCTTTGCCCGTTGATTTGTTTGCAAATATTTTCTCCCATTTTGAGGGTTGTCTTTTCGTCTTGTTTATGGTTTCCTTTGCTGTGCAAAAGCTTGTAAGTTTCATTAGGTCCCATTTGTTTATTTTTGTTTTTATTTCCATTACTCTAGGAGGTGGATCAAAAAAGATCTTGCTGTGATTTATGTCACAGAGTGTTCTTCCTATGTTTTCCTCTAAGAGTTTTATAGTGTCTGGTCCTACATTTAGGTCTCTAATACATTTTGAGTTTATTTTTGTGTATGGTGTTAGGGAGTGTTCTAATTTCATTCTTTTACATGTAACTGTCCAGTTTTCTCAGCACCACTTATTGAAGAGACTGTCTTTTCTCCATTATATATCCTTGCCTCCTTTGTCATAGATTAGTTGACCATAGGTGCGTGGGTTTATCTCTGGGTTTCTAAGTTTTGAACATAGGGAATATTGTTACATTAATTTTTTTAATGTCCTTTTCCACATATTCAGGGTAGATTGCAATTAACTTTTTTTCTTATCGTGAGTCATACATATTGTCTTGTCTCCCTCATGCCAAGTAATTTTTCACTGAATGCCAGATATTTGTGAATGTTCTGTTGTTTGGCATTGAATATTTTTATATTTTTGCATTATTGAATTTTGTTCTTACACAGAAAAATTGTTTGGAAACAGTTTGGTTATTTCTGGTCTTACTTGTAATTTATTTGGCTGAACCAATGTTCAGTCTAGGCTAGTCATTCTCTGCTATAGAGGCGAGAATTTTCTGTTCACTCTGGCCATAAGCCTGTTATTCTTGAGTGTTTCCATACTAACTCATGGGATTATACACATTAACTGGCCCTGTGTGAGCACTGGGCACTGTTACATTACAGTATGGCAGTGGAATCTAAAAGCTTATGTCCTAAGACAACAATAGAAAGCCATGACCTAGCCTCAGAAGTCAGCTGGTGTCACTTCTGTCATACAAAGTTCCACTTAGGAACAGAGGAGGTGACCTGGATGGATTCTACTGCTCAACAAGGTCACAACTGTAAGAATGTGTAGAATGGGATGGATATATTGTTAGCCATCTCTGGGAAATACAGTCTGTCACAAGGTCCTTATATTCCCCTATTCATTTTAGAGTCAGCTGGTCAGTTTTCATTTTCAGTAAGCCTGATAGGATTATGTTTTGGGGAGAAGGTGGCTTTAAATTCATAAATGTGTTATATCTCTGTGTCTGTTTTTCATCTTAATTGTGGTATAATTGACAAAGTTTTATGTATCTAAGATATACAACTTGATGTTTTGATATATATATACATTGTGAAATAATCACCACAATTAAGCTAATTCACATATCCATCATGCTCCATACCTCACATAGTTACATATATATATATATATTTTGTGTGTGTGTGTGTGTGTGTGTGTGTGTGTGTGTGTATGGTGAGATCATTTAAGATCTACCCTTTTACCAGATTTCAACTATGCAATGTAATATTGTTAATTAGAGTCATATTGCTCTACTTGGTTCTCCAGAATTTATTCATCCTGCATAACTAAAACTTTGTAATATCTCCTCATTTCTCCCTCTCACCAGCCCCTGGGAACCACCATTCTACTTCCTGCCTCTGTGAATTTGACTATTTTAGATCATGCATTATTTGTGGGAAAATTTTTTTAATCAACTTTATTAAGGTGTCATAAATACACTCATTTTTAAATGTGCACATTTTAATTGTACAGTTCAGTGAGTTTCGACAAGTGTATTCATCCATTTAACCAATACCACTATGAAGATATAGAAATTTCCATTCCCCAAATTGTCCCCTTATGCTACTTCACAATCACAACTACTTATTAAATTTACCACTGTTTATTTATACATTCAGTTTTTTACAGGCATTTGGGTTGTTTCTAGTTTTTGGCTATTGTGAATAGAGCTTGTATGAACATTTCTGTGTAAGTTTTTTGTGGACCTATGTTTTCATTTCTCTTGGATAAATGCATAAGAGTTAAGTTTTAGGATAATATGGTAGAGTATTTTTAACTGTTAAGAAACTCCCAAACTTTTACAAAGTAGTTGTATGATTTTGCATGTCCACCAAGCAGTGTATGAGATTTCTGGTGGTTTCACATTCTTGCAGTCTTGATATTGTCCATCTTTTAAATTTTAATCAGTGTAGTGCTATTTTATTTGTGATATAATTTGTATTTACTTTATAGCTAACGATATCAAATATCTTCTCATGTTCTCTGTGAGCGTTCACATATGTTCTTTTGTGAACTGTCTGTTCACATCATTTCCTCTACCCTTTTTCAGGTTATTCTTCTTCTAAATATTGACTTACAAGGTTTATTTATGTATTCTGGAAACAGGTCCATATATATTCGTTTTACTTTCTTAGTGGTGTCTTTCAAATACAGAAGTTTTAATTTTGACAAAACTAAGTTTCTTAATTTTTTTCTTAAGGAACCAAAGATATTGTGTCCATCCAAGAAATTTCTGCTTACCCCAAATTCATGAAGAATTTTTTCTATTTTCTTCTAGAAACATTGACCTTGTATTGTGTGGCCTTGCTAAAACTTATAGTTCTAAGAATTTACTTTTTAGAACTATATGTTAGCATATTGTTAGTCTGGCTAGAATGTTCAGAAAAGTGCTCGCCAAAAGCGGCGAGAGTTGGCATTCTTTTCCTGTTGCAACTGTCAGGGCCCACGGGCTTTCCCCGTTAGCTGTGATGCTAGCTGGCAGCTTTTAAAATGCCATTAATTGGGTTGATGAAGGAAATTCCCTTCCATTCTCTATTTATTTTGAGTTTTCATCATGAAGGAGATTGAATTTTGTCATGTCTTGTATACACCATTGAGATGATCATATGTTTTGTATCTTTTATCATGTTTTATGATGCATTGATCGGTACATAGAAGTTAAACCAACTTTGTATAAACTGACCTCTATATAAACTATATGTGATCATCATTCATAATTTCTACATATCGCTGAGGTTTATATGCTAACATTTAGTTAAGGATTCTTGTGTCTATATCCATGAGGAACTTTGGTCTATAGTTTTCTTGTAAATATTTATAAAATTTTATTATTAGGGCACTTGCTGTTTTAAAAATGAATTGCAGTCATTCCCTCTTCTTGCGTTTTCTGAATGGTTTATGTAAAATTTATATAATTTTTCCCTCAATACCTCATTGAAGCTATCTGTACCTTGAAGCTTGTTTAGTTTTGGTTTTCAGGGAACGATGCATGTGTGTGTGTATGTGTGTGTGTGTCTTTGATTTATTATCGCTCTTTGGAAATAAAATTTTTCTTTGTAATGTTATATTTCAAACATCTAGAAATATAGAAAATGATGTTATAAGCAAGTATGTTCATATCACCCATTCCAAACAAATTTCATATTCTGTCACTTGCTTTGTATCCTGAGATTTAAAGTGATTTAAATAGGACACAGCTGAAGCTTCCTGTGAAGGCCTCAACAATTCATTGTCTTCCTCTTCTGCTCAGATATATTCATTATCAGAATTGGATATTTTTTACCCCAATCCAAGATTTTATACTTTTAATTCTTATTGAGGCAGTCAACAATGACAAATAGTATTGGTTTGCATGGTAATAAATGGCGTCTTGCCTTAAATAACCTCTACAACTTGCTTTGTTTGGGCTCAACAATGATATACAATTAAGTACGCATGTTGAAATTATACAGTTTAATGACCTGGCCACATATACATCCATGAAACTATCACAACAATCAAGAAGAGGATCTCTGCCGTAACCCTGAATTTTGCTTATGCCTTTTTGTAATCAATCCTCCCTCAATATCCATTCCCAAGCAAATGCAGATATCCTCTGCATCACTATATATCTGCATGTATTTTAATAATTTTTAATAAATGGAATCATGCAGTATATAATCTTTGTCTGAATTCTTTCGGCATAATTTTGAGGTTAGTCAGTATTATCGCATGTATTAATAGTTTGCTCCTCTTTATTGCTGAGTAGTAGTCCATTGTATGGATATACCACATTTCATTTATCCATTCACCTGATGATGGACATCTGGGTTGTTTCCAGTTTTAGGCCATTACAAATAAAGCTGCTATGAACATTCCTGTACAAGTCTTTGTGTGGACATGTGTTTTCAGTTCTTCTGGGAAAATACCTATGATTGCGATTGCTGGGTCATACGGTAAGTGTATGTTTAACTTTATAAAAAAAGAGCCAAATTATTTTTAAAGTGACTGTACAATTTTCATGTTTTACCAGCAAAGTTGTGGAGTTCCAGTTGTTCTAAATACTTTCCAAAGCATAGTATGGTCACTCTGTTTTAATTTTAACCATTCCAATGTGTGTATGTGTAGTGGTATCTCATTGTGGTTTTAATTAATTTTCCTTTTTAAAAGATATTTTCAAGTTTCTATTGGATATTGGTATTCTTTTGCACAGTATCTGTTCAAATATCTTTCCCATTTTTTAAGTGGGTTGTTTGTCTCACTGAGTTGTAAGAGTTCTTAATTTAGTATGGACAAAAAGTTTTTTTTCTGATATATGTGCTGTGAATATATTTTCCCAGATTGTGGCTTACATTTTTGTTTTCAAAGCAAAACGTTGAAGAAGTCCAATTTATTAATTTTTTTTATTCTGTGGTTCATGTGTTTTTGTGTTCTAATAAACATTTTCCTACCCTAAGGTCACAAAGATTTTCTACTGTGCTTTTTGTTTAGTACTTTTGGGTTGTGCATTTAAGTCTATGATAGATATTGAGTTAATATTTCTATTTGGTATGAGGTAAGGGTCAATAATCATTTGTTACAATACATATAACCTATCCTGGTGATACAGCACCATTTGTTGAAGACTTTTCTTTTGTCATTAAACTTTCCTTGGTACCTCTGTCAAAAATTCAACTGACTATATTCATGTGGGTTTAATTCTGCTCCATTCATCCTTATGTTTATCATTTCACCAATACCAAAGTGTCTTGATTAATGAAGCTTTATTACCATATTACATTAAAAAATTGCTTTGCTTGCTCTGTGTTTTTGAATTACTATAGCATATTGATTTTTAAATATTAACCTGGATCCCATATGTCTGTTTTATTCAGTGATTAGATATCATAATTATTTTGTAGACCCTGTATTTTTTTACAAGAATAAACATATCATCTGCAAATAACAGTTTTACTTCTTCATCTGATATCTGTGCCCTTTTTTCTTTTACTTTATCGCAGTGACTAGGTCCTCCAGTACGGTGTTGAATAGAAATAAAAACAGGCATTCTTCTTATTATTTTTGTCTTGTGTCTTATTTTTGTTTTACAAGCTCTAGCTGGAGGTTTATCAGTTTTATTAGTCTCTTCAAAGAGCCAGATTTTAGTTTATTGAATTTTTCATTTGATTTCTGTTTCATTAATATCTGCTCTTTTATTTATTTATTTTTTTTGCTCTCTTCCTCATCTGAAACTTAATGTGCTCTTCTTTCTTTAGTTTCTTAAGGGAGCAGCATACTATCAATACATTGATTTTATATCTTTTTCTTTTCTTACATAAGTATTTAAGGCTATACATTTTCCCCTACCATTGTTTTACCTTCATCCTACTAATTTTATTTATTTTTAAGTTTTCACTCAGTGCAAAATATTTTCTAATTTTCTTTGTAATTTTATTTGTCCCAGGGCTCATTTCATAGTATTCTGTTTAATTCCCATATAACTGATCACTTCCAGTGTATCTTTATATTGTTGATTCCCAACTAAATTTTTCTGTTTAGAAAGCATGCTCTATATTACTTTGAATCTTTTAGTTGTTTTGAGAAGTGTTTTAAGGTTCAAGATATGGCACATCTTGATGACTCTTCCATGTCTTCTTGAATAATAAGTTTATTCCGGCATTTAAGTAGAAGTTGTCTTCTGTATTTCTATTGTTCTAGTTTCCACTTGTTAAATCAATTTGTAAGAGTGAAATGTTGACGCTCCCAGCTGATATTGTGGATTGGACTATTTCTCCTTTATTTTCTTCCAAGTATCTTGAAACTCAGTAATTATGTAAATAGGCATTTAGGATTGGTACTTTTCTTGATGACTTGACTCTCCATCATTATGTAATGATACACCTTTTTATTCCTGATAATATTCCTTGCATTGAAGTCTACTTTGTTAGATATTAATATAATCACTCCAGCTTTCTTATGATTAGTGCTTATATCTTGTGTCAGGAAGAGATAGATCCTGTTAACATTTCTGCTTAGCCATTTAACAAAGTTGTTGATAATGTCTTTTGATGCATAAAATTTTAAATTTTGATGAAGTCCAGTTTATCCATTTTTTAGCTTTGTTGCCATATCTCATCATTTGTTGCCATACCAAAAGACATGAAGATTTAGCCCTATGTTTTCTTCTAGGAATTTTTAGCTCTTTATGTAAGTCATAGTTGATATTTGTATATAGCGTGAGGTAGAGATCCAACTTCATTTTTCTGCTTGTGGAAATACAGTTTTCCCAGCACCATTTGTTGAAGAGTCTACTGTTTTCACATTGAATGGACTTGGCACCCTTATCAAGAATCAGTTGGTAATAAATGAATAGGTTTATTTGTGTTCCATTGGTCTGTACGTCTATCTGTTTTGATTACTGGAGCTTTGTAGTATGTTTTGAAATTGGGAAGTATGAGTCCTCTGGCTTTGTTCTTCTTTTTCAAGATTGTGTTTTGGCTGTTCAGGGCCGCTTGCAATTTACTATGAATTGAGGAATGGCTTTTCAATTTCTTTAAAACAAAAGCTGTTGGAATTTTCATAGGGATTGCATTGAATATCTAGATTGCTTTGGGTAATGTTGAAATCTTAATATTAAGTCTTCCTACCATGACCACAGAATGACTTTCTATTTATTTAGGTCTCCTGTAGTTTCTTTCAGCAATGTTTTGTAGTTTTTAGTATACAAGTATTTCACCTCCTTTTTTCTAGTTTGGTTTTATTGTTTGATTATTCCCTTTATTATGTGTTTTCTTGCCTCTTTCTCATGCCTAGTAATCTTTGTGTAGATTCCAAACACTGTGATTTTACCTTATTTGGTACTGCATATTTTTGTATTCCTGTGAATTTTGTCTTCTTTTTTTCACATGCAATTAATACATTATTGAAAACAATTTGATCATTTCATGTCTTGCTTTTCTAATCTGATTGGTGTTTCTGGTTCAGTATTCAGTCTAAAGCTGATCATTTTCCACTAATTTCCTAAGTGCTCCACCCAATGCCTTTTGAATATGAATTTTCTATTCTGGTTATTGGGAACAGACACTGTTCCTTAGCCTGAGTGATTGCCAAGCACCCTTTCCTATAAAGTTATCAAAGTTGATGGTCCTTTCCCCAGATTCAGGTATGTTCCTCAGACACATATGCTGATTTCTGTTATATAATCAAGTGAGATGTTCTACTCATCTCCAGAGTTCTCTGTCTCCACAGTATCTCCTTTCTGGTTCACAGGAAGAACACTAGCTGCATTCGTCTTCTTGGACTTCAGCTTTGTCTCTTCAGTTCAGGGAAGAACTCAGCTCCACCTCAGTTCCCTTTGCCATAATTTAGAAACTCACTGAAAGCAATAATCTGCAACAGTTGTAGAGCTCATATATCAATATTTTGTTTCCTGTATGTCCCTTGGGATCACTGTCCCTTGTGGTTTGATGTCCAGTTTCTTGAAAACCATTTTCCATGTCTTTCTATGGTTATTATGTTTCAGTTGTTTCAGGCAAAATGGTAAATCATTTCCTTTATTCTATCTGGTCACTGTTCTCTTCAGGCTAAAGAACTTCTTTTAGCCTTACTTGTAGTGCAGGGTTATTGTCTACAGTGTCTCTAAATTGTATTACCAAATGTCTTTTTTTACCTTTCACGTTTTTTAAATAAACTTTATTTTTTAGGCAGTTTTGGGTTCAAAGCAAATTTGAATGTAAGGTACAGAGATTTTCCATATGTCCCCTGGCCCCACTCATGCTTAACCTCCACCGCTCAACATCCCTCAGCAGAGTGATACATTTGTTGTAATTGATGAATCTACAATGAATGAAATATCATCATCACCCAAAGTCCATGGTTTACATTAGGATTCACTCTTGGTGTTGTACATTCTGTGGTTTTTTGGACAAATGTGTAATGACATATGTTTACAATTATAGTATCATACAGTGTAGCTACACTACCCTAAAATTTCTCTGCTTTCCACCTATTCATTCTTCTTTATCCCCAAGCCACTGATCTTTTTACTGTCTCCATAGTTCTGCCTTTTCCTGAATGTTATATTGTTGGAATCATACAGTGTGTAGCCTTTTCAGATTGACTTCCTTCACTTAGTAGTATTTCTTTTTAGCACTGAATAATATTCCACTGCCTTCTAGCAGTTATTGCTTCTAGTGTGAAGTGAGCTGCTACTCATACTTCTTCCCTCTCGCACCCTGCATTTAATGTGTCATCTTTTTCACTCCATAGCATTTAGATTATCTTTACTCGGGGTTTATAGCAGTTTGACTATGTTGTGTGTAGGGGTGGAGGTTTTGTACATTTCATGTTGGTGTTTGCAGAGTTTTTTGGATTATTCATTCATGTCTTTTGTTAAATTCTAGGCTTTTGGGTCATATATGTCATTTATTTTCTGCATTATTCTCTCTGTCTTCCCTTTTTGGTTATCAATTACACATATGTTACACCAATTTATATTGGCCCAGGGGTCACATGAAGCTCTACTCATTTTTTAATTAAGTTGAAATTCATATAACATAAAGCCATTTTACAGTGGATAATTCAGTGGCATTTAGTACACGGTGCTGTGCAACCACCACCTCTACCTAGTTCCCAAACATTTTAGTCACCTCAAAAAGAAACTCTGTGCTTATTAAGTGGTTACTCCCTATTTTTCTCTACCTTCAGCCCCTGACAACTACCAGTCTGCCTTCTGTCTCTATTCTGGATATTTCATACAAATGAAAAGATACAATATGTGTCATTTTTTCTCTGGCTTCTTTCATTTAGCCTAATGTTTCAAGATTTAACCACATTGTAGCATGTATCAGTATGTCATTCCTTTTTATGGTTGAATAATATTGCATTGTTTTTTTATACTTTATACACAGGCAATCCTCTGTTTACCTTTTTGAGCAGTTTTCAAACTATTTAGCACAGTGCCTGCACAATTTTACAGTGCTACTAATAATATATAAGGGTAACTATTCTCAACAACACTTGTTATTTTCCTTTAAAAAAATTATTGCTATCCTTGTGTGTGAAGTAGTGTCTCAGTATTGACTTGCATTTCCCAAATGACTAATGATGTTGAGCATTTTTTCCTGTACCTGGTGGCCACTTGTATATCTTCAGAAAAATGTCTAGGCAAGTCTTCTGTTCATTTTTTAAATTGGCTTTTCTTTCTTTTTGTTGTTGAGTTCTAAGGGCTATTTACATATTCTTTATACTCAGACCTTAGCACGTGTATGATTTGCAAATGTTTATCTATTCTCAGAGAGTTTTTTCACTTTCTTTATAATGTCCATTTGTGCACAGAAGCTTTATATTTTTATGAAGTTCAGTTTATTTTCTTTTTTATTGCTGATGCTTTTGGTGTCATTTCTAAAAAACCATTACGGAATCTAAAATTGTGAAAAATTTACCCCTTTCATTTTTTTCAAAGAGGACATTGATGATTTGAGGTAAGTTCTAGAAAACGGTATGAGTTAGGAGTCCAAATGTATTCTTGGCATGTGGCTATCTGGTTGTCACAGGACTTTTCACTGAAGAGACTGTTCTTTCCCCCTTGCGTGATCTTGTCATCTTTGTTGAAAATCAGTTCGCCACTGATGTGTGTGGCTATTTCTGGACTCTCAGTTCTATTCCATTAGTGTACCTTCTCTCCTTTTCTAGTACTACACTGTTTTGATTACTGTAGCTTTGTAGGGAGTTTTGAAATTTAGAAGTGTGAGTACTCTAGGTTTGCTTTTTTCAAAACTATGTTCTATATTTTAGGCCCCTTGCAATTCCATGTGAATTTGAGGATCATCATTCCCTCTCTTCAAAACAGACCTGAGGGATTTTGATACAGGATACATTGATCTATAGGTTCCTTTGGATTGTATTGTCATCTTCACAATATTGTCTTCCACTTCTCCAACATAGGATGTCTTTCCATTTATGTAGGTCTTCTTTTATTTCTTACAGCAGTGTTTTATAATTTTAATTTTACAAGTCTTCAACCTTCTTGCTTCAATTTACATCTAGATTTTTTGTGGATTATCATGTAAATATAATTGCTTCTCTAATTTTCTTTTGGGATTTTTCACTGCTAGTGTATAGACATAACCACTTTTTGTGTGTTGATCTTGTATCCTGCAACTTTGCTGAATTCCTTTATTAGTTCTAGTACCATGTGTATATGTGTATTCACAGGTTTCTCTCTCTCTCTCCCTGTGTGTGTGTGTGTGTGTGTGTGTGTGTGTGTGTGTGTGTATACATACACACAATCATGTCATCTACAATTAGTTTACTTTTTCTTTTATAATTCAGATGCCTTTTATTTTTCTTGCCTAATTGCTCTCTCTAGAACTTTCTTTAGGACATCCTTACCTTGTTCTTGATCTTAGGGGGAAAGCTTTCAATATTTCACTATTGAAGATGATGTTAGCCTTGGGTTTTTCATAAAAACCCTTTATCAGATTGAATTTTTTTTCATTTTGTTCCTAGTTTATTGAGTGTTTTTATGATGAAAATTTTGGATTTTGTCAAATTCTTTTTCTGCATCAATTGAGATGACCATGTAGTTTTTTTTTTCCCCCTTCTATTTGTATAGTATATTACTTTGATTGGTTTTTATATGTTTAGCCACCTTTGCAGTTCCTGGGATATATCCCACTTGATTATGGTGAATAATACTTTAATATAGTGCTGGAAGTTGCTTGTTAGTATTTTGTTGAGGATGTTTGCATCTGCATTCTAGAGATATTGACATTTATTTCCTTGTCTTAGTAATAACTCTATCTGGCTTTGATGTCAGGGCAATGCTGATATCACAGATTGATTAGTAAGTGTTTCCTCCTCTTCTGTTTTTGAAAGAGTTTGAGAAGAATTGGTTTAATTCTTCTTTAACTGTTTGGTAGTATTCACCAGTGAAGCCATCTCACCCTGAGATTTTCACTATTGGAGGTTTTCAGTTACTAGCTCAATATCTTTACTTGTTATAGATTTCTTCAGATTTTCTATTTCTTCTTCAGTCAGTTTTTGTAACACGTGTGTTTCCAGGTATTTTTCATTTTTTTTCTAGCTTACCTAATTTGGTGGCATATAATTTTTCTTAAAATTGGTTTATTCTTTTTATTTCTGTAAGTTTGGTAGTGATGTTCCATCTTTCTTTCTGACTCTGGAAATTTCTCTCTTCTCTCTTTTTCTCAATCTACCTAAAGGTTTGTCAATCCTTTTAGTCTTTATAAAAATCGACTTCTATTTTCCTTGCTTTTCTCTATTTTTTAAATTCTGTCATTAATATTCACTTTAATCTTTAAAAAATTTTTCTTCCTTCTGCTATCTGTAGATTTAGTTTGTTGCTTTCTCATCCCTTCAGGTGTAAAGTTATGTTATTGATTTAAGATCTTTCTTTTTTTTCAATATAGGCATTTACTATTAATAAATGTTCCTCTGCTTTCACTTAATCTCATATGGTTTGGTGTGTTATACTTTCATTCTAATACATCTCAATATGTTTTCCAATTTCCCTTTTCATATCTTCTTTATCTTCTTGGCCTTTTAAGAATGTGTTGTTTAATTTCCACATATTTGTGAACATTCCACTTTTCCTTATGTTACTGATTTCTTCAGTAGCTTCGTTCTGTTGTGATTTGTATGATATCATTCTTTTTAAATTTATGAAGAATTGTCTTGTGTCCTAAAATATTATCTATCCTAGAAAATATTCCATGTGTACTTGATAAAAATGGGTATTCTGTTGCTATGAGTGAAGTGTTCTATATACGTCTGTTAATTTAGTTGGTTTATAGTGTTGTCAAGTCCTCTATTTCCTTATTGATCCTCTGTCTAGAAACTCTATTCATTATTGGAAGAGAGGTAATGAAATCTCCAAGTATTACTGTAGAGCTATGTCTCCCTCTGTTCTGCCAGTGTTTGCTTTATATATTTTCTGTACCTGTTGTTTGGTGTGTATATTTTTATAATTGTTATATCTTCTTGATGATTTGATCCTTTTAGGAATATGTAATTTCCTTTTTCTCTTATAACAGTTTTTGACTTAAAGTCTATTTAATCTGAATTAGTGCCAGCTCTTTTTTCATTACAGTTTCCATGGAATATCTTTTTCCACTTTTTCACTTTCAACCTAATTGTTTCATTTGGTCTAAAGTGAGTCTCTTCCAGATTGCATATAGTTGGATCATAAATATTCATTCTGCCACTTTCTGTCTTCTGATTGTAGAATTTAATCCATTTACATTAAAAGTAATTACTGATAAGAAAGGACTTATTTCTGCCATTTTACTATTTCCTGTATGTTGATTGTTTTTTAGAGTTCTTTCAAAGTTAATTCTGAGAGTTTTTGCTTGATTATTTTCATGTTTCTTTAGTTGGGACTGTCATTTGGAGCTGCCAGTATCTTTGCTGATGTTACTCTATTCAATTTTTTTAAACTCTTATTTCTCTTTCTTCTACACAATGGACAGTTTCTATAGGTATGTCTTTGTACTTACTGACATATTCTACTTCTGTCTTTATTCTGCTATTAAGCGCATCCAGTTTTGTTTTGTTTTGTTACTTACTTCAAATATTTTACTTTTGGGGTCTAGAATTTTCAGTTGTTGTGCTTTATAGTTTCCATCTCTCTGATAAGATTTTTCAATCAGTTTACTTATTATAATAATTCACTCCTTTATGTCTTTGAATACATTTATGCTAGCTGCTTTAAAGTCCTTATCTGCTAATTACCACGCCTCTGTTATTTTGAATGTTTTATTGATGTTTTTTCTCTTGACTCTGAGTTAGTTTTCTGTGTCTTTGAAAATCTAATAATTTTTATTATATGCTAAACTTTATTGGTAGTGCTATGTAGAGTCTTCTGGCTTATTTTTGCTCTGAAGAGTGTTTATTATTTAGTCTAATAATATGCTAGATTCAAAATCTAAACTGTCTCTTCCATTGTAGGCACCATCTTCTCAGTTTGTTCAGCTTTCCAACTCTTTCTGGTTTTGAACTTCCTGCAATATCATTGACTAATGTGAAGTTCTCACATCAGCCAGTGATCTGCATGGAGTTTATATGAGATTTTAGAGTTCTTGCTTCTGTTTCTACCTGTTTCCTTGAATTTCTCCCATTACTTTCTATATCTTCTGGTGGCCTAGAAGTCTGTCCTCTCATTTTTTGTAACCAAGTAGACATAATTTTTGCTTCAGTTTTAGCCACCCATGCACCACATAGCGTGGTGAGTACCCACTGCTGAAATATATAATAATACTTTTACCCATTTGCCTGTCTTTGCTACCTCTTCAAGGCTGTCAAATAGTGTATGTTTCCTCTTTCCAGATGTTATAAGTGTTTTCTGCAGATTGATTAATTCAATATAAGCTAGAATTAGAATTCTTGGCCACTTGATTTTTAGCATTGTGGACATTGTCTTTGGTACATTATTTTTTGTTTAATATTGTATAAGTCTTATTGCTTATTTTCTCTATTTGCTTTCTCTTATAAAAGTCTTACCTGCCTCACAACCAGGAAAAAATTCTCTAATAATTTATTTTATTAATTTCAAATTTTGTTTCTTTACTCTCAGGTCCATAAAATAAGGGTACATACCGTGTGTGTGTGTGTGTATGTGTGTGTGTGTATACATACACATATATATACTTATAATGTATGGTGCATATATACACACACCTACATTTGTATGTATATACACATATATGTACATACACACGAATATATATGTCTTTTAAAGGGTCCTCGTTTTTGTTTTACTGTTTGTGGTAATTAATGTCTTGATGTATAGAGAGGGTAAACCACCTTCTTTTTTCTTTTTAGAAGTTGTCCATTTTAAATTGATTTGTCAAGATATATAAAATAAAATTGTAGTTGAAGTTTTATTTATGAGTGCAGTGCAGGTGTAGATTAATTTGATTAAAATTTACATTTTTACATTAACAGCATAAAGTTGGATTTTTAAAAATCCAGTCTGAGAATCTGTCCAATGATAGGCTATTTTAACAGATTCACAGTATTGCAAATTGTATCTGTGAGATTCATGCACATTTTTGTGGTTATAACACAATTTTTTAAAATTTTCTTTTCTATATAATATTCTATTTCATGAATATATCAAGGAGTATATATCTGTTTTATTGTTGGTTGAAATTGCTTCCTACTTCTCAGTTTTTCTACTATGACAGACAATGGTGTTGTGAATATTTTTGTTTGTATATCCTAGGTCTTTAGCTAATATTGGATCATAAGATGAGCAATTCATTAAAATATGTCAGATTGGGTTAATACAAAAAATTTAGAAAACACTTTTACAACGCAATGTAGGACAGATCCTGTCTACATCTGTGCCAATTCTTGGCATAACCAAACTTTAAATATTTGCAATCTGATGATTATGTAATGCATCACATTTTTTATTATGGTAAAATATACATAAGATTTAACCTTTTAAGCATATTGAAAGGTACAAATTAGTGACATTAAGCACATGCACATTGTTGTGTAAGCATCAATACCATCCATCTCCAGAACTTTTTCATCTTCCCAAACTGAAATTCTATACCTATTAAACGCTAGCTCCCCATTCTGCCCTCCCTTCAGTCCCTGACAATCACCCTTCTTCTTTCTGTCCCTGTAAATTTGACAACTACTCTAGGTACCTCACGTAAATGAGATCATGTGGCATTTGTCCTTTTGTGATTGGCTTATTTCACTTGGCATCTATGTTGTAATATGTGTCAGAATTTCCTTCCTTTTGCAGGCTAAATACTATTCTGTTGTGTATGTGTGTGTATATGTGTCACATTCCCACCTCCAACATGTGTAGTATGTGACCATCACACATTTTCATACCATTTCACAGTACTTTTTATAATTTCTCATTCCCACATTAACATCACATTAGGTGGCCCAGCACTAATGTACCACATTTCCGTTGTCCACATGTGTATGCCATGTTTTCTTTATCCATTCGTCTGTCAATGGACATAGGGTTGCTTCCACCTCTTGGCTATTGTGGATAATGCTGCACTGAACATGGGTGCGCAGATATCTCTTCGAGATCCTACTTTTAGTTCTTTTGGATAAATACTGTATTAGGTTGGGCTGCCATAACAAAATTCCGTATACTGGATGGCTTAAACAAAATTTTTTTTCACAATTCTGGAGGCTGGAAGCCCAAGTTCAAGGTGCTGGTGATTCGTTTCTGGTGAGTTCTCTCTTGGCTTGATGATGGCATAATGGGCCACCTTCTCATTTTGTCCTCACGTGGCCTTTCCTTGGTTCAAGTGTGCAGAAAAAGTTTTGATTTTGATGTAGTCCAATTTAATTATTTGTCCTTTGTCCTCATGCTTTCAGTGTCATATAAAAAATCATTGTAAAATCTAATGTCATAAAGCTTTTTCCTATGTTTTCTTCCAAGAATTTCATGGTTTTAGCTCTTATGTTTAGGTCTTTGATCCATTTTGAGTTAATTTTTGTATATATGGTGTAAAGTGAGTCCAGCCTCATTCATTTTCAAGTGGATATCCAGTTTGCTCAACCATTTGTTGAAAAGACTGTCCTTTCCTCATCGAATGATCTTGGTATCCTTGTTAAAAATTATTTGGGAGTTTATTTCTATTTTTTTTTTGTCTGTAATTCTGTCTTTATGTCAGTACCAGACCACTGAAATTACTGTAGCTTTGTAGTACTTAAATCAGCAAGTGTGAGATGTCCAACTTTGTTATTCTTTTACAAAATTGTTTTGGCTATTCTGAGTCCCTTGAGATTTCAAATTAGTTTTATGATGAATTTTTTTTATCTCTGAAAACGCCACCACTGGGATTTTGATAGAGCTTTCATAGAATCTAGAGATTTCTTAGATAGAGATTTCATGGATAGTTAGTAGTACTGACATCTTAACAATATTAAATATTAAATGAACATGGGATGTCTTCCCATTTGTGTCTTTGATTTCTTTCAGCAATTTTTGGTAGTTTTCAGTACACAAGAATTTGCCTCCTTGGTTAAGTTTTTCCTATTATTTTCTGTCCTTTTCTCATTGATTTATATGAATTGTGTGTGTTTTCTGAATGGTAGTCCTCTGTTGGTTATATAGCTGCAACTATTTCCTAGTTTTCTTGCTTGACTATTGTTACTATTGTTACTTTAAGTTCTTAATTTTAATACCACATGTATCAATTATTTTCTATTATGGCTAGTCACTTCCCTTTTTAAGGAATTATTCCCTATCCAAAATTTATTAAGATATTTTCCTGTATTTACTTATTTCTTCATATGTCGATACCGATCAGTCACCAATGCTTCCTTCTCTTCTTATTGAAATAATCAAGTTTTAATCAGGCTGCTCTCATAACTGTAGCTGGGAGATGTTGTACTCACTGAGACTCAGACCTGGAAGAAAACTTCACTAATTTTGTACTTTAAATATAAATAACATTTTAGCATTTTTCCTCAATTCCACTTAAAAGAGAACAAAATATTTCAGGATATATCCTAGGAGAGAGTGCTACAGATAAGGGCTCTGTGGTATAACATGTACTATATTATTATGAAGGTTTTTTAAATTATAAGAATATTTATTAGAATATCATTATTTATTTAAACTTTGGTTTAGATGATTGTATGCCAGTATCAGTTCTGTTTGTAACAGTCATGTATAAAGTCTGTGTGTAAAGACTGCATGCAGGTTTCTCTTTTCCATATGTAATGATTTGACACTTTCAATACATTCGCTAAATCTTTCCATATTTGTGTATCAAGAAATATTAATATGTGTTTTGAGAGAAAGTGTACCATGATCACACACCTTTGAGAAATATTATATCATTAGAATTTTACCACATACATTTTCACTTTAAACACTCTTCTTATTACTGCAGCAAATAAATCTATTTAACTTTGTTTCCCAATTTTTTTCCATCTGGAACATTAATTCCCAAATAAAATGTCTATTAAAACTTGAGGAACTCTGTGGAACCTAGAATGGAAAATACTTTTTCTGAGTGACGGTTAAGATATTTCCCAATTTGAAAAAATATATTTTAAAAAGAATAAGAAATTAAATAATATAATATGACCCAGATCCAGTCAGTGACATGTGTTATTAAATCATGGTGCTAGAAAAAGAATCTTTTTTGATGGTCCATGATACCCATGCCTTAGATGTGCTGTTACTAACGTCTTTGTGATCCCTTGGCTGACCACATCTGCAATAGGTTAGTCAGAGACCCCAACCCAGTTAGGGGCTGATGGCATCCCATGACCTTGATGCCCGCCCCCCCCAGTGGAAGAGGTGAGTAGAGGCAGCACCCCCGCAATGCACAGAGTTAAGCATTTATTGAGTGCCCATCACATGCTGGGTGCCTTTTCATCTAAGTCATCTGGTTTCAGTCCTCACGATAATGCTGTGACTTGATTGTTACTGTACCTGTTTTACAAATAAGGAAACTAGAACTAAGAGAATTGACTACTTTGCCCAGGATCCCAAAGTTAATCAATGGCAGAGAATGTATTTGACTTTGGTTTCTTCCTGCCTTTCTTTCCTTTCCATCACGCAGAGGGAGCAGTGGTGACGTATTCATGGTATACATGTTAGGGATGACCACACTGAGTTATGTTTTAGGCTAAGTAATTTTTCCAGAATTACACCTTTAGCCCATGATAGAAATAGGATTTGAAATCAGAGGATTGTTAGAAATGATCTGCAAGTCCTTCCCATATTTGGGGCTATCTTTATACATCTAAATCGTGGTTACTATGGACCATCTGGTAGTCACATTTGGTTCTTGACCCCTTGTGGCTTCTTCTGTAACTTACAGGATGGCCCAGTCAGCCTTCTCATGTCAACATCGTGTGGTCAGTAAAATTATTTTAGGTCACAGTCTTGGTTTAAGCTGGATTAGAGTGAAAACTTAAAACTTTTCACTTACATGAGGCATTTAGAGGAGTCAAACTCATAGAAACAAATTGTGGAATGGTGGCTGCTAGGAGCTAGGGGAGGGGGAATGAGGAGATCTTTAGTGGGTATAGAGTTGCAGTTTTTCCCAGATGCAGAAGTTCTGGAGATTAGTTGTACAATGATTTGCATACATTTAACACTACTGAACTGTACACTTAAAAATGGTTAAAATGCCAAATTTTATGCTATGTGCATTTTACCACAATTAAAAACAAAAAGAAAAAAAAGAACCTTCTTTGAAAATTTATCCTCCATGTAAAGTTAATTTACGTGGCATTAGGAAACCGTTACTTATTAACTTATTTTTTATTCACAGTGATCTGCAGCCCTGGATCTTATAACTCCCGTGATGGAATTCACTGCCTTCAGTGCAATAGCAGCTTGGTGTTTGGAGCAAAAGCATGTTTATAGGCCATTATTTTGAGCTCTTCGGTGGTTTGTTAAACACAAAAGTATATTTTTGAAATATTACTACATAATAAATCACTATTATGCCAAAATTAAATACATTAGATATTACCAAAATATGGTGTCATCATTTTAATTGAAACACGGTATGTCCAAATGTCCTATATACAGAACATCCAGTAATCTTTATTCATTAGTGCCAGACTTACATATGACTCCAAAATATTTCTTGGATCACTGTTTTTAAAATCGTTTGAAATATACTATATTGGGTTAGCCCAAAAGATTTTTTCATGATTTTTCAAAAATAGCCCATTCTATCATTATTATATGTTGACTAATCTCAGGCCACCATATTTTTCCACAATCATTTTAATTTCAACTTGTTTCATTCCTTTGTTTTAATTTTATGGGATTCTATTCCTTCCAGTTTGACCTTTCATAGCTCAAAGTCACTGCAAGTCTTATTGTTGCAATTTTTAGCCACTTTAGTTTAAGACCTAGTCCCAAACACACTATGAGTTTTTAATATACTTCAATGTGGTGATCTTAAACTTTTCAGTTGAAAGTCCCTCAAATTACCTTTTTGACATTTTAGAATGGAGTAATCATTGTATGTGCCTGAATTAACATTTGAGCTTTCACAATGTGGAGAGAAAGAGAAACTAAGCAGTTTCTTTCCCCAGCAGCACCTGTAGGGGTGAGAATCAAGCAGTCGTTTCACTTCCTTCACTATTACAGTGTTCTGTGACAGATACCACTGCTGCGACCGCCTAATACTTACTCTCTCACCCTGGAATGTTGTGTTTGAATATGAAAAACTACCAAAAATTTAAATATTAAATATTTAAGTAAATCACAAAATTAGTAGCTTCTCAGTTTTCTAATTACTGTTTTAATTGTATTTGTATCCACTTTACACTCTCTTGGAACGTTCCCTGTTTTTCTCTTCATATTTCCTTTCTGGAGACGTGAACACATGTAAATGGCAAATGCACACAGATTGGATCTGGGCACAGCTGTGCAGCACACTGGACAGGAGAAGCATGTACTTACACGGAGGCTCTGCATGGCTTTTTGAAAGTGTCCAGTAAATACATTAGCTTCTCTGTCGTCCTGTAGACAAACATTACTCTGGAATTCTCACACAAATAAGAGAGGGAAGGGACATGACATTTCTTTGTTAGCCCTGTTGATCTTTCTTTAACAATCCCTTTGGACTTTCCTAATCATGACATAATCGTTTTCATATATTTTTGAGAGGTTTTTCAAGAGCCGTCTTTCCACTATTAAGTCACGTATTTTTGCCGTTTTGCTGTTTGGGTGAGTTACTGTTCCTCTAGCACGTGCTTTCTGTAACTAGTAAAAGACCTATTAAGTCTCCATCTGTAAAAGTAGTGCAAGCTTCTAAAGTTTTCCAAATTTCTTAATTTAATAGTAAGATGAATTGGAGTACATATTCTTTCCTTTGTACTCCCTAAGTTTGGATTACTTTCTTCCTATTATTTAAAAGCCCAGAGGAATTTAATTTCTGATACATCCTTCTGAGGCTTGATCAGTACTAGCCCCCTAGCTGGTCAGCTGGGAAGGCAGCGGCGGGGGTGACATGGTGATGACGGGCACTGGAGGTCAGAAGAGACGGGTAATCTGGAATGAGAAGAGACAAATGACAGGAGAGTGAGTGGAGCCAGTCACGGACTTTCAGCATATGAAGGCAGACCAGAAATGAGGCCACACAAATTTCAGGGGGCAGAACAGGTAAGATTTTAAAGTCCAGGTAAAAAAAACAGCTGGTAGAAATTTAAGCAGAGGATGAGCTAGGAGAAGAAAGAGAAGTGTTAATTCTTTTTCTTGGTTCTCAAAGTGAAATGTTCTTGGCTCTGTTTTACCACATATCACATTTATTTTAGTTGGTTGTGTGTCTGCCACATTCAATTATACTAGTGTATTCCTAGTTTCCTAGTCATCTTCAAAGCACATAGTTATGTGCTTAATAATTTTAAAACTAATTAATAGATTATTAAAGTCCTGTGGGTATAAATAATAACTAAGATAAAAGTTGCTTCTGTTATATTAATAGATAGGTTGTGGAATGTTGAAAGTTGTTTTAAGCAATTGACAATATGTATGATAAAAACTATAAACTAATCCCTAAGAGAGATTGTTGTCATAAGACAGTTACAGGTGTTCATTATTTTTGTTTATATCAAAATAATATCTTACATTTATATAGTGCCTTAATTTTAACAAAACATTTTTTTCTTAATTACACAATCTGACATTTACATTGACCTGTGAACTTATGGGAAATATGGTTCCCATTTTGTATTTTATCAATTAGATTTTTTTCTCACTATAGGTGTGTAATATGTATTCATTTGGCAATATGTAAAAAGAGTCTTAACAAGTTTGGTCCAGTAATTTCACTTAAAGGGCACTATCCAAAGGAAGCAAATTAGAGATCAGGTGAAATATTCCATCCAATGGAACTAATAATGAAAATGGAATTAACAGAAATTATCTGCAAGAATGAAATGGTTAAATAAATTATGCTGTTTCCATATGGTAGAATGTTATGTAGTATTGTTTAGAGTTTTAAAACAAATGAACCAAAATGTTAATAGTGGTCATGCTATGTGATAGGGTCCTGTGTGAGGATTTTTGATACCCTCTGTTTTCCAAGTCTTCTACAGTGAAATGAATTACTTTGGAAAATCTTGGAAGCAGTAAACATACTTTGACAAATGACAAGAGTAGCCATTTGGGGAAGACATTGTTGCTCACTCTCCAGTATCAATTCGCCCCCCTTCTTCCCAACAGAGCACCAAGTTTGTTTACCCCAGAGACCTATCCTTCTTAGCCAATCAGCACGTGACTTTTTTTTGGCCGCCACTTTGTTGAAACCATGAGGTGAACACCCTGAGGACGCAGCCCACGCTGAGGACCCCAAGTGGAGACATGGGAAGAGCTGGCACTTGATGCTGCTGCTGAATCACTACCCTTACTGTGTCTGAATCCCAGCCTGCCCTGGACTCCCCAGTCCTGTGAGATAGGAAAGTTCCTTTCGTTAAAGTAAGTTAGGTTTTCTGCAGCTAAAAGCATCCTAATTGGTAGAGAGTTCATTACAGGAAATAGGTAAAATAGAGGAAATTAGAAGTAGGGGGAAAATACCACTTACAGTTTCATAACCCAGATATCAGCAATGTTAACATTTTGGTAAATTTCCTACTTTTGTGTGATTTTTTATTCATGTTATATGTTTTATTCATGTATATGCAGTCAGTATTTCCCTTAATATATATTTTCCATACCATCTTATACACCTCACTAACATAATTTTAATGATTATTACATATGACACATTTCAGCAAAATTACTATAGTATGGTTAATCATTTCTAATTGTTGGACATTTCTACTGCTTCCAGACTTTTGCTGTTTTATGTAGCATTACAGGTAACATCTTCTTTCTTAATACTCTGTGGTATTTTTAAGTCTTCTCTCTGCCCAGAAGTAGAATTACTGGGTTTGGATATTTCTAATCCTTAGGACCATTTGCCAAATTTATTTCCTAAGAATTGTATCAATTTATAGTCCCACTAGTGATATATCAGAGTATACATTTCACTGCACCCTCTCTGAATTCTTTTTTTTTGGGGGGTGGGTGTTGGCACACCACACAGCTTGTGGGATCTTAGTTCCCCGACCATGGATTGAACCCAGGCCCAGCAGTGAAAGCACAGAGGCCTAACCACTGGACCACCACGGAATTCCCTGAATTCATTTTTTTAATTATTTATCTTGACAGATGGAAATAGTTTCCCATATTATACTTTCATTTTTCTGCGGTACTGGTGAGGTTGAGCTTTCCTCGTATAATTATGCTGCTGCTAGTGCTAACGAGTGTTATTTACCGAGTGCTTATTATGTGAAAAGATTTGTTTGAAATCCTTTGCGTATATTTTCGTGTTTTATTTACCCAATTCTATGATTTATTATTATATTACTCTCATTTCGTATATGAGAAAATTGAGTCACAGTAATTGTATAACTTCCCCAAGTTTACAAGCTGATTAGTGGTGAAGATGTGTGTCAGTTACAGAGAGCCCTGATGCAGTGGTTTTTGTTCTCTCTCGAGTCTAGCAAAGGTCGGGTTAGAGCTGGTGCCATGTCTCCATAGAGCTGTCCTTGCCTTGGGCCACCTGTCCTTTTTTGCTCCACCTTCCTTAGTGTAGCTTTTGTCTTCATGGTTGTAGGTGGCTGTTGTGCATCTAGGCATTGGATTGACCTTCCATTCAGAAAAAAGATGAAGATGAAAGCCCTCTACAAGACTTCTATATCACATTGAAGGGGACAATGTCCCAAGGATGCGTAAGTGGGAAATTGATATATTCATCTTTGATTCTCATTAATAGAGAAGAGGGCTTAAAAGTGGACATGGACTTGGAATGGTGTTGAGTGGGCCAGTGTCTTTATCTGACACAGAGCATCCCTTTAACGAGTCTGCATCAATACACACCCTTCACATTAACAAGCTCTGCATGTCACATGCTCATTGTCTCTCCCTCCCCCATAATACAGGTTCAAACTCTCACCCAGTGAGTGCATTCAGGTTGAAGTTCAAAATCATGGGTGATGTGTGGAAGGTTGCATCAGTTCCAGGGTCCCTATGGTCTAGAGTTGATGTGCCTCCAAACTACCAATATAAAATGGGTGAGAAGGAAGAGAGTGACTAGTTTAAAATGCCCATTCAGAAAAGGGAGTAAAGAGAAACACATCCCAGTCACCATCCAGGTGGGCAAGATACAGTGAGATCTTCCTCCTGTCAAATATGGGTGAGTTCTTTGATTGGTCCCTGGTTCTGACCTCAGTGGTTATCTTCCTTCTCTATTCTATTCTACTTTCTGGAAGTCAGGGGCCCAGAACACTCATAAGCTATTGCTGCCCAGATTTGGGTATCCAAGGGCAGGACAGTTCTCTTAGGTTGTGTTGTGTCCTCATGGTTAAGCTTGGTGACAAAAGATGCACAGGTGCCCTCAAAGGCCCCAGCTGGCCCTCACTTCTCCTCTGCTGTGCATCTGACTTGCTGCCAGCATTGACCAGCAGTGACCTCAGTTATGCCACCCACTGTCTGATGTCCAGAGGCTGAGCTTCCCCAGGGGTCTCGGTTTCCACAGATCTGTCCTTTTATAGATGTAAAGACAAGATGGACTCCACTGATGGTGGTAACTCCTGGCATTCATTGGGGGAACATCATTTAAATTATCACCTGTCATCACTCAGGGCCAAGTGCCTATGGAAGACAAGGCCGCAGATGAAATAGTACATTTTAATGAAAACAGTGAAGTATAAGGACTGAGATGAGTTGGTTGCTTCTAACTGCATTTGGTGAAAGAAAATGATGAGTTCAGGGCTTCAAAAAAACCCAGAAAGTTCCTGTGACTGCCATGGAAGTAGCTCTCTTTTCCTGTGGCCACACAGATTTTTGATAAACAAACTTAAATTCGAATCCAATGGTGGATTGAATGATAAATCTACTTGAACTCACCACCTAATATGTTTCTCATGATAGAGGCCAGGCACTGGTTGGGAAAGAATTGAGGTGAGGACATGTGAAAGTCCCAGTGAAGCCAAACACATTAAGCCCAACATTCTACTGGGATTTGTTTGTCAGTAAGAGCAGCCCTTCCTCCCCTGAGAAGTCTAAACGTCCCCTTGCCTGAAGAGCCTATAATGATCGTCCTAAAACAGTTGTCTTGTTTCCTCCCCAAAACTATCATTTTTCATTGCTTCTGAACCTAGACCTTAATTTGAATCCTGGCAGTCCCCAGGGTGTTTGGTTAGCAAGTGTTAACCTACCACATGTATCAGAAGAATTGTAGTAGCCAGTTTACAGCAGAAGCTTACTGGGGACATGCATAGGCGACGTTGGAGACACCTGATTGGGACCCCCCCCCCCGCCGGTGAGTTATGTCTGGTATAATCCTCTTCCCTCGAATGCGGGTAGAACCTGTGACTTGATTTTAGACAACAGAAGATGTCAAAGATGGGAGAGTCACTGAATTCCTTTTTGCTGGATCTGGAGCAAGAGATCCTTCCACTGGCACAGAAACAGCTGCCATGTCGTGAGAGGACCTGTAAGAGGACCAAGTGGCAAGGACCTGCAGTGGGCTCAGAGAGCTGAGGGCAGTCCCCGGCTGTCAGCTGGCAGGAAAGCAGTGCCTTAGTTCTAAGACTGCAAGGAATTGGATTCTGCCAACAACCATGTGAGCTGAGATGAGGACACCCTCCTCCAGAAAGGAGCCCAGCCCAGCCAGCACCTGCCTACAGCTCTGTCCCGGGCAGAGGACCTAGCTAAGCCATACCCCAGAAACTGGGATGAAAACGGGTGTTGTCCTCGGCCATGAAACGTATGGTGATGTGTTACACAGCAATAGAAAGTGTATAACCGATGCATAGGGAATAGGTCCTCAGTGTACTCAGCCAGAGTGGAAGGAATGCCGTGTTGGGTGGGGCTGAACGTATTGAGACGGGTGTCATTGCCAGAGAGCCTGGATTCAGTGTATTAGTTGGAGCAGCTGGGAATCACACTAACAGTTTGCTCATCTGATTGACTGGACTCTGAACCCAGCGGTGGGTAGCTTACACTGAATTAAGTTGACAGCCTGGAATTACTTGGCGTGCCGAGTAAGGCATCTGAAGGCTTAGAGAGGCTGGAATGCTGGCGTGGACATTTTATGTGAGATTTCCACGCAGACTCCCCTATTTCTGGCCCCTGATGGGTCTAGAGGCCTCTCCCTTCCAGGGCTCAGAGGAGTTCTTGGTGAAGAGCGTGCTGGCATCTTGAGGTCTCTGTACTGGCAGCGCTTTGTGGTCCAGCGATGGGAGTTGAGATGGACCTGGTGAATCACGTGGGCTGATGGCATCCAGGAGAAGTGCCATACAGAGGCCAGAGGTGGTGGGCGTCAGGGCTGAAGCAGCGATCAGAACGACCAGATCCACAGGGGTCTTGGCACATTGCTCATGGTGTCCCCAGACTGAAGGAGGTGGAGGGCAGTTCCGTCTGTGAGATTCAAATTCAGGTTGGTTTATCAGAGCTCCAGGCCTGTTTCAAAGAAGCCTGACTAAGCCATGGCAGTTGAGAATTGTGACTTCTTAGCTAATTCCCAGAACTGAATCAATTCACAGACTCAGAGGTATGTGTACCTTGGGGCAGAGGCAGCCCACGGGGGCTCTCTTGAGGAAGGACCCGCCACATGGCCCAAGATATATGCTGCACATCTTTCCAGCCTTTCCAGAAGGGACCCACAGCCGTTTGCTAGGGTGGCTGCATAATAGAGAATGAAACATACCAGCTATTTTGGAGATTACTCGACTCTGGCTCTCAACTGATGTTACTCCCGGGAACTCACGATACCACCGTGCTCAGGGTGGGGACTAGTAAAGGACTGTGGGATCAGGTCTGTCTCACGATGGGCTGGATGGGCTCCCTGGTCCACTGCCTGACTCTTCCGAGTTCTAGCACGCGTAGTCGGAATAGCAGCTGGATGAATTCCTCTTGTTGGTTCCATGAACTATGGAGTTATTGGAACTGGAAAGACCTAGTGGAGCCCCTAGAATTGTCTCCACCTATGAAAATAATAAACCAAAAGCAACATTGCATTTCTGGAGGGATTTAGGAGATTAATGCCATTTTCAAAGACTAGAAGGATGAAGGCTAGTGATTCCTCTCCCATCATCATGCACGCATCTCTCCGGCCTGGGCAGAAGACGGTGGACCTTGGAGAATGACCGTCCAACTCCATCAGGTGGGATTCCAGTTGCAACTTCCTTTACAGTTGTTGTTTATTTACTAGAATAAATTAAAACAGCCCCTGATACATGGTCCACAGCTGCTGATCTGGTGAATGCTCTCATCTTTGTACTTTTAGGTAAAGTCCACCAGAAGCAGTTTGTTTTCAGCTGGCCAGCCAATAATAACACTTTTACTGTCCTACTGCAAGGCTGTGTCAAATTCCAACTCTGTCATCATCTTGTCTGCCGATAACTTGACCTTTCCATTCCACAGTGCACCAGGCTGACCTACTGTGTTAAAGGCACTGTGCTGACTGCAGTGCTAAACAGGAATTACCAAATTCTTCACACAGCTTTGTGAGACACAGACGTGTCAGAAGGTTGGATGCAAGCCCCACAAGATTTCAGGATCCTGCCACCTTGGTGACATTTCTAGGGGTCTTGTGATCTGGCCCATGTTGATTTCTTTCCATGACTGTAGAAGAATTTCTTCATCTGGCTTCTTCCAGCAAGAAAGAGGTGCAAAGCCGAAGAGGGGAATTCTCTTGATTTTGGAGTCAGTATTTATTTCTACTGATGTGTTTCTCCTGCTAATTTACTAAGTACCCTGGCAAGCTGCCAGTTTTGAATGAGACTCAGAGCAGTAGATGGCCCTGCAGCTGCTGCAGGCCACTGCACGAGCTGCTCCCGCCACCAGCCGCGGGGGTGCTGGATGGGTGTGCGTGAGAAGGGCTTGGGCGGGTCCTGAAGGCCTGGGGAAGTTGACTGTACATGATATATTGGAAGCATCCAAAAGTGGACAGTTACAGCCACGCTCACAGGTAGTCCCGTAAGAGCGGTGAAGGGGAATCTTCTCAAGAGATGGAACTTTGAGCAGTGCCCTTGTTTTTCCACTTGGTCAGAAATGAGAGTTGACTAGAAGTATGGAGCTGCATGGATTTTTAAGCAATAAGCAAAAGCTTAGTGGGACAAGATTGGAAATTTGGCGACAAAGAGGAAATGTTTGTGACTGCATCTCTCAGAATAAGCACAGAGCGCGGAGGAATGCACACTAAAGGGAAACTCAGCTGAGAGCTCCTTGACCGTCCAGTACGCGGGGTGACCGTTCTGTGGACAGTGGTCCGCCTCTCCTTGCCATGAACCAAGTGGCCATGGTGACAAAGATGGAGGCTCTGCCTGATATCAAGACACAACCTGGCTGCAGCCTCTTCTGAGTGCCCGATCTTCCAACAGGAGGGTCCAACAAGGAGCGCCCATTACGGCAGCATTTACCAGGGAGACAGCCAACCACCTGGATGGCAGGTCCAGCAGCATGGGACCAAGGGCATCCTGAAAGGGGACATGCTTTGTTCGTACTGGAACTGGGTGCAGATTTGCTTTCCAGTATTTCTGCCAAAACCACCACCTGCGGATTTAGCAGATGCCGTTATTGCTGTGATTATAGTCCTCACAGCATTGCTACTGAACAGGGAACTTACTTTACAAGAGGTGAAGCATGACAATAGACTTGTGCTCTTACAATTTGCTAGTTTCACCCTGCTCCCCATTACCTTGAAACATCTATAGTGACAGGATGGTGGGTTGGTCTGGTGAAGACTCTTCTGGTGCCACCTGAAGGGATCACCTGGCGGCTCAGGTAATGTCCTCCTGGGTGTGACTTATGCTTTGAATCACCAACTAATAGCAATGGCCACACTCTCCTCATTGATTTTACTCCTATAGAATTACAGTGATTATCTGGAGAAGGGCATGGTGGGAGAACTGTCCCTACCTGTATGACAGTAGTATCTGGTAGTGTCACTTCTATAGTTAAGACCCGCGTGGATCTCCAAATTGTGCGTGTGTTGGGGGGTAGGTGACAAGAATGGCTTCTCACGATTACACCCCAGACCAGCTAGCAAACATTAGCTTCTGGTCTCTGCAATTGTGGACTCTGCTAGTTTAGAGGCAGTATTTACCAAGGGAGGAATGCATCTATTAAACTGTGAGCTGGAACTTGCATCTCACGCTCTCGAATCAATGCGTAAGAGGGAGCTGGCTGTAAGGTCAGAGTGATTGACTCTAGTGTTCCAGAGGAGACTGGGTTTCCCCAGCACTGTGGAGACAGGCAGGAAGGCTGGGGTCCTCCGTGGCGAGTCTGAGCACCCCGGTGTCCTGTGGCAGAGTGAATCGAAGACCACAGTGCCCAGGATAGACAGGCTGGTGATGGCACAGGATGCGGGTGTAACAGCTGTGACAACACGCCTTCCCCACCTTCTGCCATCAGAGGTGACTGACCGACGGACCCATGGCCGCGCTCTGGATACCCCACTGTTTGCCCTGGCCCCGCGCTTCCTGCAGGCTGTGTCCCCCAGTGACCGAGCTCCATGGAGCGCAGAGCTCGGGCCCGTTATCCTCATACATGGGGTTTCCTGATGGGCGACTGTGGCCTGAGGGCTGCCCATCACCCAGCCTGCTCTGTCTTGGACCCTTGCTGCAGCCTCCAGCTCCACCCAGGGCCTCCCCTCCTTCCTCCTTGCCTCCTAGGGGTCCAACCTGCATCTTACCCCAGGCTCTCTCAGCCTCTTCTCCCCTTTTTCTCTCACACACATTTTCCCAAATAAATCTCTTACACATCTAATCTTATTTTTGTGACTGTTTCTCAGGAGATCCTAACTAACCCAAGGAAGGCCAGGAGCCAGGAGTAGTCGGAGAACACAGGCAGTGAGGTGGGGCTCAGGGACTTATTCCCTGCGCAGCCAGCGGGCAGAGAGGGTGCTCACCGGTGTGCCGTGTGCTTGCAGGCGTGACGATCTGAAAGATGAGGGGACAGTGGTGCGAGCAGGGTCAGCTGTGTTGGCAGAGTGCTGTTGAGTCCGATGGACGCTTCGAGAAGGAATAACGAGACGCAGATGACTGAAGACCACGGCTCGAGCCGGGGGGCCCCTTTGTGGCCACAGAAAGACCCCATTCATTGCACTGGCTGCAACCAGGAGGTGGGAGTGTGAGGGTATTTGGTCAGAGGAACTGGAGTATGAAATGGACGGTGCAGGGGTTCACTGAGCAGGACACTTTTGGGGGGTTCCCCTGGCAAGGACCCTAGGTTATGCACAGACTCACTGCTGGGGGGGCGGTGCTCTTAGAGGCCTGGGGAAAGTGATGGGCCCCACTGAGCAGAGTGGAAGTGCTGGAGCCGCCCCGGGAAAGTGATGGAGCAAGGAATGCAGACGTAGGGATACAGGAACTGATAACGGACATGAGGCTGAGAATCCCAACAGAGCACTGTGTCCCACAAGGGGGCTCAAGGGCACGCCATTCACAGAGCCATCAGGGACGTGAGGGTCTGAGCAGTACCAGCATCACTAAGCACTTCATTGGTGGGTCTCCTCTGCAGGCCAGGACGAGAGGGAGGAGAGAGAGATAGAGTAATGCAGTAATAAAGCCTGAGGGAATGCCTAGCTCTAGGCACAAGTGATCACGGACCCAGAACCGCCCACTGGGCACTGAATCGGGGCTGACCCGGCAGCAGTCCATTGTTGCATGGAAGTGGTCCATTGAGGACTGAGTCCAGACAGGACCAGCGAGCCCAAGTACACTGCAAGAGCCGGCGTCCCAACCCCCATCTTATCCACAACCATTGCACCAGGGCCCTTCCCCACGCTCACATCAGTTCAACCAACGCAAGGATGAGGAAAATCCCAAGCTTGATTTATGGGTGCACTGGCTCCGTCAGTGAGCGCAAGCGAGAATTTATGAGTGGCTGCCCATTTCAGAGGTTGCAGAAAGACTGGAGAGGGGACACTCTATACCTGCTCCTGGTCAGTGGTCCACAGGCTGGCTGCAGCCAGGGGCCTAGAAGGAAAAAGCCTGGAAGATTGGATACAAAAATGTCTGGAGCAGGGATCTGTGGACGGACACAGGGGCATGGGCACAAGTATGAGGACATTGAATCTCACGTTAACATCCAGCAGGAAGCTTGTGCCCTGGAAGAGGCCCTGAACAAGCAAGTGGGTAAAATGTCCCAGCCAGGTGACACTTGCCAGCTTTCATCACATGGACACATGGACAGAATGGCCAGGGTAATGAGGTGGAGCTATGTGTGCTCCCGATGGCACAGACCCCCACTTTCCCGGACGCTTCCAGCTCACGCCACCTCTGAGTCCCTGGTATGGCCGCCCTCCTCAGGACACCAGCAACTGGGTAGCAACTTGATGACATTCATCTTCCAACGGTCCATCCTTTCAGGAATGTACACCCACCCACTGTGTAGTCAGCACCACTGCCCAGGGTGCCACTCCCAGCCTGGCCCCAGCCATGGAATCCTGCACAGAAGAGTAGCCAGCCAAGGATGGGACCACTCCATAGCATAGAAGGTGCAGGAGTGGACCCCCACCACCCAGCAGGGCAGCAGCAGTGCCACCTGCTTCTGCAGGTGGAGGGCAAGTGGGAGGCCAGCTCCCCCTCAGTCTGCTGAAACCAGGGGTGGGGTACACTTTTCTGCTGGTGTGTGCCCAGGGTAGGGTAGGAATGGGCAGAAAAGTCTTCTGTTGTTTGGTCACCCTTTTCCCATCCTTTGGCCTTGCTTGGAGCACTTTTGTCTGTGCTATTGGCGGGCGTGGTTTCTAGGGGAGACAGTAAGGAACCAGGGAACTCTCTGCAGTGGTCTTCCCCAAATCCCACGGAACTTAGGCAGCCCCCTGCTTCTTTGCAACTTCCAGAGTCTTCTTTTGTTTCTTTTGAGTGATGTCCAGGGTTTTTCGTAGAAAGAGGGAGAATCTTCGAGGAAGGGAACTACTGTATTTTGGCAGAACCAGACGTCTCCTGAAGTATAATTTGATTATCTTAATATCTTCCAAGTCTCAAGTGACTTTGCCTCTTCCATTCCTGACATTTGTTATTTGTACCTTTTCTTTCTTTTTGTTCTTGGTCAGTCCATCAGATTTATAATTTTCACTATGACATCTCATTTGTCCACTGGGATATTTGGAATTCTATTAATTTGCAACATATGGAGACTTTTTACTTAGCTCTTCTTACTGATTTATAGTTTAACTGAACTGTTGTCAGGAATTACAATCTGGATGATGTCAGTTCTTTATAATGTGTTGAGACTTTCTTTATGGCTCAGCATAAAGTCATTGTTTATAAATTTTCCACACGTGCTTATAAAAAAATATGTATTCTGTAAGTTTTTTAGGAAGAATTATGTACATGTCCACTGGGTCAACTTTGTTAATTAAGTTATTCAGGTTGGTAAAATGTCTCTGAGTATTTTGTCTCCTATTCATTTTACCAGTTATATATAAAAATATAAATTATAGTATATATTCTTAACAAGATCTAATGTTTATTTTTTACCATTTTATATCCTTATAGTTTTAAGAATGCAGTTGACATAAAGATATTTTCAATCAAACGAAAACTGAAAAAAATCACCACCAGTAGAAATTCACTAAAAGAGATACCAAAAAGTATTCTTCAGGCAGAAGAAATATGATTTGCAATGAAAATGAAAGAAGGAATAAAAACCAATAAAATAGCAGATACAGGGATATAGCTAAATGAATAATGACTATCAGAAAAATAATAGTCAAGACTTGTCAGATATAAAACACGTAGAATTAAAATACTTAAAAATAATGGATATACATAAGGAAGAGGTAAATGGAGTTAAATTGTACTATGGCTTTGCCTGTAAAGTGATAAAAGCATCAATAAATATTACGTCTTAATAAGACAACTACTTATGTATACTACAGTCTGTAGGGTACTGTTTCTGTATATGAAATTCTAAGTTGGCATTTATTTTTCTTCAGCACATTGATGATATTCAGCTGTCTTCAGAATTCCATGGTTTCTTTTGATACCAAAAGAAGAATTATACATTCTGTCCAGCTTCTTTTGTTGCTTTTGGCAGGAAGATTTTTCTAAATTATCCCATCTGCCAATTCAGGAATGTGAAGTTCTTAGCTTTAAAAAGAAGATTTTTGGGTTTTATTTATTTTTAAAGAAGTCTTCCTCCATGCTACAGTGGAGGAAACTCTAGTGAAAGTTTGCACTTAAGGTTTATTTACTTACTGTTAAACCCTATTTCTAGTTACATAGTTTAATGAGCATTGCATTTAATTATATATATATATATATATATATTCTGGCTGCACTGGGTCTTTGTTGCTGTGCGTGGGCTTTCTCTAGTTGCAGTGAGTGGGGGCTACTCTCCGTTGCAGTGTGGGCTTCTCATTGCGGTGGCTTCTCTTGTTGTGGAGCATGGGCTCTAGGGTTGCGGGCTTTGGTAGTTGTGACACGCGGGCTCAGTAGTTGTGGCTCGAGGGCCCTAGAGTGCAGGCTCAGTAGTTGTGGCACACGAGCTTAGTTGCTCCGCGGCATGTGGGATCTTCCTGGACCAGGGCTCGAACCCGTGTCCCCTGCATCGGCAGGTGGGTTCTTAACCACTGCGCCACCAGGGAAGTTCCACATTTAATTTTAGAACCAACAAAATGAAAATGTATTGTCATCACAGTCTGTACCATGAGGCAAGTTTATATTATAGATACTACTTCAGTGTAATGTCCATCCTTTATTTAAATAAGAAGTGAAAGTCATAGTATATATTGAAATAAGCCTCAAGGATTATATTTAAATAATTCAAAATATTTATAGCATTTTTAGTATTTTTTTAATGACACACATGTTATTATTCTTGTTTAATTTACTTTAAAAGACTGAACTATTTCAAAAGTATTCTTTTAAACGTAACTCTGTGTGGAAGTGCAAAACCCAGCTTAAAAAATAGTTTACTTTATAAATCAGCTTGACACACATACCCATGAAACAATACGTACACATTGGGCCTAATCATATAAATTCAACATCACATATAATTAAAGTATTATAAAACATTTTCCTGACAGCTATTTTATATAAATAGGATAAAAACTAAGATATGTTTTAAATTTAAACATTTGAGAGGCATAGAATAAGGGGAAAATGAGTCCTAAATTAAGACATTCACTTTAATTAGAATCTTCAAAAAAAGTTTTATTATAAAATATTGACTATATTCCCTGTGCTGTACATTAATTACATCCCTGTGACTGATTAGGTTCATAACTGGTAGTTTGTATCTCTGAATCCCCTTCACCTGTCCCGCCCCTCCCCCCAGCCCTCTCCCCCTGGTACCCACAAGGTTACTCTCTGTGAGTCTGTTTCTGTTTTGTTTGTTCATTTATTTTGGTTTTTAAATTCCAAATATAATTGAAAACATACTGTATTTGTCTTTCTCTCACTTATTATTTGTCTTTCTCTCACTTATTTCACTGCGCGTAATACCCTCTAGGTCCATCCATGCTGTTGCAAATGTCAAAATTTCATTCTTTCTTATGTCTGAGTAATATTTTTATATATATACATATATATATATATATTTATCATCTTCTTTATCTATTCATCTGTCCATATCTTGGCTATTGTAAATAATGCAATGAACATGAGGGTGCATATATTTTTTAAATTTAGTGTTTTCGTTTTCTTTGGATCAATACCCAGGAGTGGGATTGCTGAATCATATAGTAGTTCTATTTTTAGTTTTCTGAGGAAATGCCATACTGTTTTCCCTGGTGGCTGAACCAATTGACATTCCTACCAACAGCACACAAGGGTTCCCTTTTCTCCACATCATCACCAACACTTAATCGTTGTCTTTTTCATAATAGCCATTCTGACAGGTGTAAGGTGATATCTCACCACACTTTTGATTTGCATTTCCCTGACAGTTAGTGATGTTGAGCATCTTTTCATGTGACTGTTGGTCATCTGTATGTCTTCTTTGGAAAAATGTCTATTCAGGTCTTCTGCCCATTTTTTTAATCAGATTTTTTGTTTCTTTGTTTGATATGGAGTTGTATAAGTTCTTTATATATTTTGGATATTAACCCCTTACTGGAAATATTCTTTACAAGTATTTTCTCCAAAATGTTTTAATTTCAATAGTCTCATATTTCCAATGTATTAAGCAGTGAGCACTTTTATATGGACCTTGTGCTATATAAATATATAAATATGATCTCTTCTAGTCTGTGTGTTTTTTACAAATATTAACTCATTTAATTATCTTAAGGGTTGGTACTATAGTCTCTATTTTACTGATGAGCAGGGTGAGAGTTGGAGGTAGGTAGCTTGGACTTGATCAGCATTCAGTAAGTGGTGGGACTGGGATTAGAACCAGCCTCCAATGGCCAAAGTCTTAACTGCTAAGTTACGTAAAGCAAAGAGATTGCAAACATCTATTAAGGATAAATGTTCAAAGGCTGCTCTGGCCTTTGTTTCTGGTGATTTTGATTCTGTGGATGTGGAATAAGGCCTAGGCCAGGGATGGGACCCACTTGCCTATGCCTTTTCACTCCTACCATCCTCTGCTGGTCCCAGATCCATCCCTCCAACTAGCATGTTCTAGCCCTTGTTCCTAAAAGCGTCATGGGCATTCCCTTTAGATCAATTTCCTCGTCTCTTTTTCCCCAACAGGAATTCCGCAAGTATCTTCAACACTGAGCATGATATTCTCTATCTGTCAGATAAGCAGGAAAAATGGTGGTTGGAGAATTCTTCATTGTTACACTTGGTAGATAAAATCGACGTTGTCTGATAAACTTGCACAGGACACGAACACTTACAGGCAGACTCACTTTCACTAAAGGACTTTCAAAACACATCATCACTCTCAGTCTATAGGAAAACTGTGTGTAATTCATAAATGTAGTAAATACAATCCCTGCAACAGTCTGTTAAAAATGAGAACAGAAACCTATGGTTTTATATTCATCTGGTACCTTGTAAGTCATCACACTTATTTGTAAATGATGCCATTTAAAATAATTTGGTTTTGTTTTTGTTTTTTTTCATTTTCAAATACTGGGTCTGTGGAATCAGTATCTAAAATTATTTTTTAAAATTAATCAAATAATAAGTAGTAAATAACAATTAAATACATATGTGTATATATGCATGCTTATACTTATAGCTATGAGCAAACAGTAATAGACTTTATGAATTTACAGAGACAAATTAGAATGACAGAGTCCTGAGTAACATCTCTCTCAGTCTGCTCCACACACCTTTTACTACTTCCATCTGTCTTTCTTTGATGTCAGACATCAAATTTTGATTCTTACTTCAGTGTCACTATTTGTAAGATCTGTATTTTTTATGGTATTGATTCACCATAATTAATCCAAAAGAAATGCCTACCCAGTGACGCATTTCTTCTTTTGTCTTTTGCTTGTTTTGTTTTAATCTGATCCTACTTATATTTACATTTATACTTCAGATCTCAGTGAATTCAGAGCATAAATGTTTAACCATGTGTTTAGATGCGCGCATGTATGGGAAGAAGCTTCCAGCTGGAAAATACAGATAGTTCTGAGGAATATATTGAGGGAAATTATCTCACCCAAAGACTACTTTTTAAAATGTATTTTCTTTTTTTTTTTTTAAGAAAGGGATTCATTATATACTGTAATTTTTGAACTTTTAAATCATATTCCTCAATATTTTAAAGGTTTCTAACACACTTTTTAAAATCTGTATTAGTCTAAATTTCAACCTTTCCATTTTGGTTCCAGATCCAAATTAATCATTCCCTTTACATTCCCCCCTTATTAGTATATAACATTATCTGTCCTTTCAAGAGTAGGTATGTTGTTTATTGTACTAAAAAAGCCCATTATGTTTCTCTTAAAGACACATTTTTTTAAAATTGAAGTATAGTTGATTTACAATGTTGTGTTAATTACCGCTGTACAGCAAATTGATTCAGTTATACCTATATATACATTCTTTTTTACTATTATTTTCCATTATGGTTTATAAGATGATATTGAATAGAGTTCCCTGTGCTATACAGTAGGACCTTGTTGTTTATCTATCCTATATATAAAAGCTTACATCTGCTGACCCCAGCCTCCCACTCCGTGCCTCCCCTAACCCCCTCCCCCTTGGCCACCACCAGTCTGTTCTCTATATAAAGACATTTAGTTTTTACATAAATAGAGGACAAATTTTTATTCTTACTTCGGTGTCGCTATTTGTAAGATCTGCATTTTTTGTGGTATTGATTTACCATAATTAATCCAAACCTACAAAAAGATCGATAGGAAATCATATTTTGTATGAAGCTCCTTTATTGCACTGATGCCTATTTTTAAGTAGGAATGCTTTCTTCTAGAGAAAAAAAATTGAGGGAGGGTGGGAGCTGCTGGACTGACCTGGCCAGGGTCTGCCGACTGCTGCCCAGAGGGACCTTCTCACCCCCTCAACCACTCCCACCGCCACTGGAATTGTTTGCACTGGGGACAGTCTTTGGTTTTGTTTTGAGAAATAGCGTGTGCTTTGAAATCACATATTTAATATCATATTGGGTTGGCCAAAAAGTGCCTTCAGTTTTTAGGTAAAAATAAAAGACACATTTTTCATTTTCACCAAGAACTTTATTGAACAGCATATTTACCTTTTTGTTCCACTACCTTCTGCCATTTTTCAGGCAACTTCATAATTCCATCTTCCTAAAACTTTTTATCTTTTTGAGCAAAGCACTGTTCCAGGTGCCTTTTACAGTCTTCCAGGGAATTGAAATTTTTTCCATTAAGAGAATTTTGTAAAGACCAAAATCAATGGAAATCCGAAGGTGCGAAGTCTGATGAATTCGGTGGATGAATCAGAACTTCCCAGCCAAGCTGTAACAGTTTTTGCCTGGTCATCAAAGAAACATGCGGTCTTGCATTATCCTGATGGAAGAGTATGCGTTTTCTGTTGACTAATTCCGGACACTTTTCGTCGAGTGCCACTTTCAGTTGGTCTGATTGGGAGCAGTACTTGTTGGAATTAATCGTTTGGGTTTCCAGAAGGAGCTCATAATAGAGGACCCCTTTCCAGTCCCACCACATGCACAACATCACCTTCTTTGGATGAAGACACAGCCTTTGGTGTGGTTGGTGGTGGTTCATTTCGCTTGCCCCACAATCTCTTCCGTTCCACATTATTGTAGAGTATCCACTTTTCATCACCCATCACAATTTGTTTTAAAAACGGAGCATTTTCATTACATTTAAGTAGAGAATTATAAGCCGAAATACGGTCAAGATGGTTTTTTTCGCTTAACTTATGTGGAACCCAAACATCAAAGTGATTAACATAACCAAGCTGGTGCAAATGATTTTCAATGCTTGATTTGGATATTCTGAGTATGTCGGCTATCTCCCGCGTAGTATAACGTTGATTGTTCTCCATGTCTCGATTTGATCGCTGTCAACTTCAACTGGTCTGCCCCACCGTGGAACATCATCCAGCAAGAGATCTCTGGCACGAAACCTTGCAAACCACTTTGACACATTCGATCTGTCACAACACCTTCTCCATACACTGCACAAATCTTTCTTTGCGTTTCAGTTGCATTTTTACCTTTCTTGAAATAATAAAGCCTAATATGCTGAAAATGTTGCCTTTTTTCTTCCATCTTCAATATTAAAATGGCTACACAAAAATTCACCAATTTTGCTGTCTTTTTTAAAATGCACGCTGATATGACAGCTGTCACATACAGTCTAACAAAATTGTTTCGAATGAAGTTAAAGACAACTAAGCGCTAGTAGAGCCATCTTATGGAAAAAAAAGAATGAACCTTTTGGCCAACCCCATATAATGTGTGAAGATTACATTTATAATTAATTTATGTGAGTTAAATTAAACTGAAGTTTACGAGAATTAAATGAAAAAACGTGTGCAGAGTATAACTAACCCAAGAAGGCACTTAATACTTTTTTAAAGTCATTGGTTCCATACAATCTTAACCTCATAATTCAATCTCTACTGTATATCAGGAGGTAGCAAGATTTTTTATTTTAAATTATAAATGACAATACCGATACAAGTTAATAACTTTAAGCAAAAGTTCAAAGTGGAATTTAATGCCATCCCTGTTTTTACTGACTTAAGGACTCTGTAGGTGTCCTCTGTAGACCAAGAGTTCCATTGGCCCAAAGGCCATACATTTCTTGGTCATCAAGGCCTAAACCATACTTGACCTATAGGATACACTCAAGAAATATCTGTAACATGATATCACTGGTTGAAGGAGGTCAGCTGATGCTCCTCCGGAAGAATACTTGATGCAGGTGGTACCACCCATTCCAGCCCTGACTGTGCCCCATGCAGGGAAATGGGACCAGACACACGTGGCCTTGGTTCTATCACTGAAACTCAGACACGTCATCTACCATGTCTTAATTTCCACATTGAGACAGCAAAGTTGACAAAAGGAAGAAATCAGATGAGAGAATCTGAAATATCTATTGTAGTACATGTCATATAATTGGCACACAATAAATGGCAGTTTACTTCATTTAGTTTCAGGAAGGTGGGTCCTAATATTTGGTCATATTTTATAAATTTCAATGCAAGGACCATACCTAAACAAAGACATAAAAACCACTACTGATGCTTGAATACTCTTTTAACAAGTGATCTAGATATAGTTTGGTTAGGAGTAAAAGTATATGACAAACATTTAGACTAGGGAGTCATATTTTGTGAGGAATTACCTTTCAGTCTCACAACTGTCGAGATTGCCTTAGTAGAATTAGGGGAATCTGTGGCTGTTCGTTCCCTATATTTGGGTGGATTAGAGAGGAAGAGCAATTTGGAAATTGCTGTATAATTTCTAAAGGCTCTGCTTTAAAGGCAAATGATAAGACTTCCACGTCCCAGGCTCTTGTATAAAGCACAGTCTGTTTTTTTTTTTTTGACATCTCTATTGGAGTATAATTGCTTTACAATGTTGTGTTGTTAGTTTCTGCTGTATAACAAAGTGAATCAGCTATACCTATATATATATCCCCATATCCCCTCCCTCTTGCATCTTCCTCCCACCCTCCCTATCACACCCCTCTAGGTGGTCACAAAGCACTGAGCTGATCTCCCTGTGCTATGTGGCTGCTTCCCACTAGCTATGTATTTTACATTTGGTAGTGTATATATGTCAATGCCACTCTCTCACTTCGTCCCAGATTACCCTTCCCCCTCCCTGTGTCCTCAAGTCCTGTCCTGCCCCTAGGTTCTTCAGAACCTTTTTTTTTTTTTAGATTCCATATATATGTGTTAGCATACAGTATTTGTTTTTCTCTTTCTGACTGACTTCACTCTGTATGACAGACTCTAGGTCCATTCACCTCACTACAAATAACTCAATTTCGTTCCTTTTTGTGGCTGAGTAATATTCCATTGTATATATGTGCCACATCCATCTTCTTTATCCATTCACTTAGGTTGCTTCCATGTCCTGGCTATTGTAAATAGTGCTGCAATGAACATTGTGGTACATGACTCTTTGAGTTATGGTTTTTTCAGGGTATATGCCTAGTAGTGGGATTGCTGGGTCGTATGGTAGTTCTATTTTTAGATTTTTAAGGAACCTCCATAGTGTTCTCCATAGTGGCTATATCAATTTACATTCCCACCAACAGTGCAAGAGGGTTACCGTTTCTCCACACCCTCTCCAACGTTTATTGTTTGTAGATTTTTTGATGATGGCCATTCTGACCAGTGTGAGGTGATACATCATTGTAGTATTTTTTTTAATTAATTAATTAATTTACTTATTGGCTGTGTTGGGTCTTCATTGCTGCACGTGGGCTTTCTCTAGTTGTGGCAAGCGGGGGCTACTCTTTGTTGCAGTGCGCGGGCTTCTCATTGTAGTAACTTCTCTTGTTGCAGAGCGTGGGCTCTAGAAGTGCAGGCTTCAGTAGTTGCAGCACGCGGGCTCAGTAGTTGTGGCTCGCACGCTCTAGAGCACAGGCTTAGTAGTTGTGGTGCATGGGCTTAGTTGCTCTGTGGCATGTGGGATCTTCCTGGACCAGGGCTCGAACCCTTGTCCCCTGCATTGGAAGGCGGATTCTTAACCACTGAGCCACCAGGGAAGTCCCCCTCATTGTAGTTTTGATTTGCATTTCTCTAATGATTAGTGATGTTGAGCATCCTTTCATGTGTTTGTTGGCAATCTGTAGATCTTCTTTGAAGAAATGTCTATTTAGGTCTTCTGCCCATTTTTGGATTGTGTTGTTTGTTTTTTTTTGATATTGAGCTGCATGAGCTGCTTGTATATTTTGGAGATTAATCCTTTGTCAATTGCTTCATTTGCAAATATTTTCTCCCATTCTGAGGGTTGTCTTTTCGTCTTGTTTATGGTTTCTTTTGCTGTGCAAAAGCTTATAAGTTTCATTAGGTCCCATTTGTTCATTTTTGTTTTTATTTCCATTTCTCTAAGAGGTGGGTCAAAAAGAATCTTGCTGTGATTTATGTCATACAGTGTTCTGCCTACGTTTTCCTCTCAGAGTTTTATAGTGTCTGACCTTACATTTAGGTCTTTAATCCATTTTGAGTTTATTTTTGTGTATGGTGTTAGGGAGTGTTCTAATTTCATTCTTTTACATGTAGCTGTCCAGTTTTCCCAGCACCACTTATTGAAGAAGCTGTCTTTTCTCCTTTCTATATTCTTGCCTCCTTTATCAAGGATAAGGTGACCGTATGTGCATGAGTTTATCTCTGGATTTTCTATCCTGTTCCATTAATCTGTATTTCTGTTTTTGTGCCAGTACCATACTGTCTTGATTACTGTAGCTTTGTAGTATAGTCTGAAGCCAGGGAGCATGATTCCTCCAGCTCGGTTTTTCTTTCTCAAGATTGCTTTGGCTATTTAGGGTCTCTTGTGTTTCCATACAAATTGTGAAATTTTTTGTTCTAGTTCTGTGAAAAATGCCATTGGTAGTTTGATAGGGATTGCATTGAATCTATAGATTGCTTTGGGTAGTATAGTCATTTTCACAATGTTGATTCTTCCAATCCAAGAACATGGTATATCTCTCCATATGTTTGTATTATCTTTAATTTCTTTCATCACTGTCTTGTAGTTTTCTGCATACAGGTCTTTTGTCTCCTTAGGTGGGTTTATTCCTAGGTATTTTATTCTTTTTTTGCAATGGTAAATGGGAGTGTTTCCTTAATTTCTCTTTCAGGTTTTTCATCATTAGTGTATAGAAATGCAAGAAATTTCTGTGCATTAATCTTGTATCCTGCTACTTTACCAAATTCATTGATTAACTCTAGTAGTTTTCTGGTAGTCTCTTTAGGATTCTCTATGTATAGTATCATGTCATCTACAAACAGTGACAGTTTTACTTCTTTTCCGATTTGGATTCCTTTTATTTCTTTTTCTTCTCTAATTGCTGTGGCTAAAACTTCCAAAACTTTGTTAATAATAGTGTTGAGAGTGAGCAACCTTGTCTTGTTCCTGATCTTAGTGTAAATGGTTTCAGTTTTTCACCACTGAGAACGATGTTGGCTGTGGGTTTGTCATATATGACCTTTATTATGTTGAGGTAAGTTCCCTCTATGCCTACTTTCTGGAGAGTTTTTATCATAAATGGGTGTTGACTTTTGTTGAAAGCTTTTTCTGCATCTATTGAGATTATCATCACAGTCTGGTTCTTAACTCAAGCCCGTCATTCAATGGAATGAAACTTGAGCTGGTGTCTGAACTTTCTGAGCCTACATTTACTTTTCTGCAAAAAAGGAGATAATGTTAACTACTGCCTGGGGAAACTGCATAATTCTTGGCTTAAAATATGCATTTATTGATTGCCTAATAGCGGATTATTTCAAACTACAAAATAAGTAACTCTGTTATATATAGGATGCTAATAATTTCATAGAAAGACATTACTTATTGGATACTTTTCACTCGTTTTCATATTAATTGTAGGAAATACATGCTTGCAAAGGAAATAATCCCTGAAATCAAGTAGAAATAAACACAGAATTGTATTCATTTGATAATGTAAGTATAATAAATAAAGAAAATGGGAAAACAAATATTCCCATAAAGTATACTGAAAGGCAATAGGCCTGAAATTAATTCCAGGAATTTTTAAAAATAGGAAATTAATCATTAAATGTTATTGAATATTAAATAAAATTGGGAAATGTTTGTATTTCTTGAAACTTGAATTTAAAACTTAGGTGTCAATATTTACAATTGTTTTTATTCATCAGACTGTGTCAGTAACGTACTAAAATTACTGCGGGTATATTCTTTGATTTTTTTTTAAATTAATTAATTTATTTATTTATTGGCTGCGTTGGGTCTTTGTTGCTGCATGTGCGCTTTCTCTAGTTGCGGCGAGCAGGGGCTACTCTTCAGTGCAGTGCACAGCCTTCTCATTGCAGTGGCTTCTCTTGTTGCGGAGCATGAGCTCTAGGCGCATGGGCTTCAGTAGTTGTGGCATGCGGGCTCAGTAGTTGTTGCTCGCAGGCTCTAGAGTGCAGGCTCAGTAGTTGTGGTTGGTGCACGGGCTTAGTTGCTCCCTGGCATGTGGGATCCTCCTGGACCAGGGCTCGAACCTGTGTCCCCTGCATTGTCAGGCAGATTCTTAACCACTGTGCCACCAGGGAAGTCCCTCCTTTGATTATTTTTGATAATTCTGTGTCTCAATAATGTTGCAGCCACTGGCTTTATATACTTCTCTGAACTTAACGGGTAGGAGTTAAACAGAATATAGTTCTTAGACCATAAAACGCCCATGTGCCAAGCAGTTAGAGCACATTTTCACTTACATTTTCTGAATGTTATTGAAACTCTGGTTGCGCACTCTCGGCCAGCATGACTGTCCAGTGTCACTTAATGTTCGATGGAATTTATTACTTTTAAAATCAGGCATTTGTACTTAATTTCCACAATTCTGTGTTAGGTTAGAGCAACAGGTTCTTCACAGTTTGACACTGGTGAAATATAGACAACCATCACTTTTTAACACTTTTCCAACAGGCTATGGAAACTTGTATTTCTGCACTGATAACTCAGTTCATTGATTAATTAATTCATCAGATACCTATTGAGGTGTTTAATTATGTTATGTAAAAAAATTAAAATATTCAGAAATACTCAAAACTGTGAAAGAAAGTCAAAGATAAGAGATTTATATTCCAAAAGTTGGAAATAATCAGTAAAGAAATACCAAAACTGTGAACTTGACTTGTTTTATCATCAGTAAGTACCAGTGTCTCCTCAGTATAAAAAATTACATTCAGCATCAGAAATTTTACACCAAAAGCCATTTGTTTCCTGACTTGCATCATAAATGGCCAATGACTGTCTCATGGCTACTCACCCTAAACTCTGCAGCACTGGGGACTGGGTAGGCCACAGGTTCCTGCCCCTGGACCTTTGAGGTCTTCAAGTCAACTGAGACACCAAGAGACCACCGGGCAGGCAAACCGTAATGGGAGCTTTGAGTTGCTCTTCAAGAAACGTGTTGGCCTTAAACAAGGGCAGCAAATAACTGAATTTATATATTGACAACAACTCAATAAACCTTTAACATAAAGGTACTGGGTGATATTCTGGAGACGGAATGGTCCATAGCCTGAATTAAAGAGATTTTAGAGTAAAGAATAGAGCAAAAATAAAATGAACTATAATGCAAAGTACGATATGATTTCAAAATCATGCTAAAATACACTATTCACAGCAGCCAAGACATGGAAGGCATCTAAATGTCCATTGACAGAGGAATGGATGAAGAAGATGTGGTACATATATACAATGGAATACTATTCAGCCATAAAAAGGAATGAAATTGTGCCATTTGCAGCAACATGAATGGACCTAGAGATTATCATACTAAGTGAAGTAGGTCAGACAGACAAATATCATATGATATTGCTTATATGTGGAGTCTAGAATATGACACAAATGAACTTATCTATGAAACAGAATCAGACTCACGGACCTAGAGAAGAGATTTGTGCTTGCTTGCCATGGGGGAGGAGGGGTGGGGGAGGGATGGATTGGAGTTTGGGATTAGCAGATACAAACTATTATATATAGGACAGATAAACAACAAGGTCCTACTGTATAGCACAGGAACTGTATTCAGTATCCTGTGATAAACCATAATGGAAAAGAATATATTAGAAAAAGAACATATATATATATACATATATATATATATATATGTATATATATATATATATATATATGAATGACTGAATCACTTTGCTGTACAGCAGAAATTAATACAACATTGTAAATCAACTATACTTCAAAAACTAGAAAAAAAAATCATGCTAAAATAAGATACCAAATGAATAGTATGGCGGGGTATAAAATGACCGTCCAATTAGGACTAAAGAAGCTTCACAAGTAATGGCCTTTGAGTTTGATACTGAAAAGTGGCTCATCTCTCCCTGCGCTGAAAAGGCAGGGGTGGGAGGTAGAGGCAGGTTCAGAGCCCAGTCTGAGACACCCTGAACCTAAGGTGCTGAGAGCCAGCAGGGCCGGGTCAGGGCGTGGACCAGGACCCACATGTAAAGATGCCAGCCTGCCATGCCGAGGAGTCTGGCTGTTCTGTGTGCGATTGGGAGCATTCAGTAAAAATGGAAATCTATGTTTAGGAAACTAAAATCGTAGACTGGGGAGGTTGCTTTGGAGTGAGGAGCATGGAAGAGTTCTACTGTGGAACCGTAAGGAGTGGCAGCTGGAATGTGAAAAGTACGAACCGTAAAAATGCATTTAATCTAGAATAAGTGAGTTGCTCGCTCTAAACCAGATTATTCAGGAAAAATGACTGCATCAGCCATCGGAGTGCTAGTAAGTGGGCAGGTCTAGTAAGAACATTATGTTGCAAATTATGTTGGCTAGAGAAGCCATATGCTGTCACCAATGGTGCCCACTAATTGGGACACCTGGAACTGTCCCCTTGTGCCAATGGGATGACATCTAGGTCACCTTTGTTAATTTTTTATTAATTCTAAAAAGTCAGATGTGTCCTCCAGTGCAACACAATAACATCTGACTTTTTAAAATTAATAAAAAGCAGACTTGCTCTCTCGCTTATTAAAGCAAATAGAGTGAGTTGTTAATATTTGCTAATTTGGCCTGTGTCTATACTTTTGTTTTCTCTATGTTTCAGTAATCTATATTCAAAATAATCGATGCAGTTTTCAATAATGCTTGTTGGAAACTGTATTTTTCATGTTTCAACTAATGGACACATTAAAAAGTCCATTTCAATGCTTAAAATCAAAACAAAAAAATCGAAAACATCTGAATTCTCTGAAATTTTTTCGACATTTTTTAACATTGTACACATACAACACTTACATTGGGGGAGTGAAGAGAAGAGCTTATTAAACTTATTCATGATGCCACAAATTTTGAAATGTATAAGAATTTGTCTCTTTATGTTTTATTGCACACAGGAGATGAAGACATTGAAGGTATGAAAAGATTGAAAAGAAACTAATCAAATGTGAGTTTCAAGGCATATAAATTCCTTGAGGTCAAGCATACGCTCACACCTCCATCTGTACTGCAGACTCTGGCATGTGGCTAAGGGTGCAGCTAACGTTTGTTGTGTGCAGTAGTGAAATAGGAGCTTCTGTGAAATGTACAAGTACTGATGGATCCATCCACCAAGGAAAGAGCCTGTGACTGAAAGAATGAATCTAATTTGAAAATCTAAAACATCAGATTAGAAAATTCCAGAATCACTCTATTGCTTATACAAGTAGCTTCAGGTTTTCAGATATTGATATAGGTTGAATAATTTGAAATAAATTCATGTAATACATTGGTAAGCATGGTTTCCTTTTTTTTCACTTGAATAAACCATTCAACAACATTTATTAGGTACTCATGGAGCAGGCCTATTTGAATTTTAAGAATTATGGCTCTCCAATCACTTCTGCACTAGAATTTTGAGGCTCCCTTTTCAGTACTATGTCAAAACCGTATTTTGAAATCAATAACTTGGACCCATACTTTGCTCTGTTAGAGCAGTTTCATTATTAGGAATCTCAGCAAAATGTTCTATGGAAAGAGAGGAGGAAACCAAAATTTCCCCCGATATACTTTATGGATGTGAAAGTCTAATATCGACAGCATGAAATAAAGAACCTGAGAATCACATGTTTCTCTTGGACAACAATCAAATAGTATCATAGTATCATAATCCAGGTTCTGCCCTGTGTTTGGTTATGTATCGTCCTTATGTGGAAAGAGGAGGGGCGGGGGTTACTTTACTGTAATAACGGCCCTGGGGCTCCAGCCTGGAGCATGCCTGGGACAAGGGTGGGTCACACGAGTTTAGACAATTTCACAGGATGGTGTCAGGTTCACGCTCTCTGTGCAACAAAATACCAGGTTTCCTGGAATTCTCACCACGTTTGAGGAGCCATCACCGTGATTTACAAGCTCACTGCCCACCTGGGAGTGGTGATATCACCAAGAGGAGCAGGGAGACTCTGGGCCCCCTTGATGGGGTCTCTCTAGTTGCAGCATGTCTGCTGGGGTGAGAAGAGGCTGCTTGTGTGCTGAGACATCCCTGCTGACCCACCTCCCCAGGAGGCTGGGGCCATTTGTTGACAAAATCATACCTTGATATAACCTCAGCTCATAAAAATCTTCCCTTGGATGATGGAGAGATGGCTGATTTCTAGTAGCCTTTAATACCAAAAAGTAAGTTCTGGAAAGCTGATCACACCTGAGAGTGTCTAGATGGTACTTCCCCTGAGGATTTGCATGGAAAGCTGTGTGCAGAGCCCATTTGGCCCAAGGTGTTCTTGATAAACAAGATAAAAAATATAAGCATATGTAAATTTCTTGAGGATTCAGTTAGTGGTGGCTTTGCAGTTACTAAGGTCCACAATGGGTCAACATTTTATTGATGACAAAAGTATCCATTTTTCTTGGGTATTATTCAAACATTAATGACTAAATGATTTCTTCTGTATGGAATGAAGCCTCTCTGACCACCCTTTGCTGACCTCTAGTTCAGCTCCCACCACGATGCACAGTGATTTCTTATTTGTGTTGCACCAGAGGCCAAAAGTCCATGAAGGCAGGAAACCATGATTTATTCCTTTTTTTGTGGTCACAATAATTTGCACTTAGATGCTTAATTCAAAATTTTGGAATCAATAAATGTATGGGGGAAAAGCTTTAAAGGCATTAAATAGTGACCATAGTTCTGCCTTTTCTCCCTAAACCTATTAAAACTGACTACCTTTTTCATCAATGTGTCAGGTGTTGATGTGATTGATAAAGGCAGAAATATTCTATAACATGCACTGATCAGATCAGCGGGATTAGCAGTGCCTTCTTTCATCCAAATGAAGAGAAGTGGAGTTGGTTTGGAGTGACTTGTAACTCCAGGAACGTTGCCCGTGACCTTCGGCGCTGTTTTAATATATTCAACAGAACTGCTTTCTCACTGGGCTCTTGCACAGTGACTAATGCAGGGCTCTCGTTCAGGATTGGACTGTGCCTGCCATGTAGGAGAGAGGATCGTCCCCAGGAGAACCACAAGTCCATGGACTAGGGAGGTGGGATGTCCGTGCCACACGTAGGTTGCAGGTATAGACTTGTTCAGGGGTTCAGTTTCCCTCACCTCTCCTCCAGAGAAACAGGGGTTCCCCTATTTGACTGTGTGCTTCCGCATGAGGTCCCAATGATGCGAATAATCCAGCCTATCCTGTTCCTCAGTTTGGGGCATGATGTAAAGTCATGTTTAGAAGAGAAAGTCAAGTAAGTGAAAATGAAATATCTGCGTGCATGCATCAATGGCCCATGACGTGGGAGCTTTGAATGAACAGAAAAAGCATGTATTAGTTATCTTTGTACCTGCATCTCCCAAATGACTGAGAATGGAGATACTAAAAGCAGTAAGTTACAAGAAGGAAATATTATATTTGTATGAATTCGACTGGATCTTCTAAGGATTGACACCATATATCTCTCTGTAATGAAATAGAATTTGAAGAGGATCTCAGGGAAAATCAGTTCCCTTATCTTATGATCCATTAATGGGTGCACTATTCCAAGATTCGAAGGAGAATCAGCGACCACAAATAATACCATGTGATGGAATCAGAAATGCAGAAGAAATGCTGGTACGCAGCGAGGACAGTTGACAACACAGCATTTTTAATCTGTATCTATAGAAAACATTTATAGAAGCTCTCTAATAGAGGGATTATAGAAATACATTTCATATATAATAGTGTACTTTAGTGTACTTACTGTGAAAATAGCACATTTATTTAGAAGTGGACTTTTTTGCCCAAAGTTCTTGTCGATGTTTTGAAATATGTCCATTTCCTTCTCCTGCAGTTGTTGTGACCAAGAAAAGAAAAAGTACCAACAGTTTTCCACGATTCCTCATCAAAAGTCTGCTCCTTTCGGTCGATATTTCCCAGAGGCATCCAGAACGTTCAGATAGATCGGGAAAGGATCCTAGAAAACATCTGTGGTCCGTGCGGCCAGTCCTACATCTGCCGGCACTCGTGCCTGGTGCACATGGCCTGCCTCTCAATCCTCCAGGTGCCCTCCTCGTAGGTGCAGTGACAGACAGTGCACTCGTCCGTCTTCACTTCCCTCCCAGCGGGGATGACAGCGGTCTCGGCAAAGCAATTTGGGCCTGGAAAGAAGAAACAGGTTGGACTTAATTAGGGAGTTAGCTTTACCCTGCATGTTTTATCCACTCCCTTTCAGGAAGGACAGTGAAAAAGTTACCATTCAAGACTATGAAGTGTTCCCACTTTTTTCCTGAAATGAAAGCCATGTTATTTAAAATGACACAAATGAACTTATTTACAAGACAGAAACAGGCTCGCAGACTTAGAGAATGAACTTAGGTTACCAGAGGGGGAAGGGGATATTCAGGGGGTTTGGAATCAATGGACACGTACACGCTGCTATATTTAAAATGGATAACCAACGAGGACCTACTGTACAGCACAGGGAACTCTGCTCAGTGTTATGTGGCAGCCTGGATGGGAGGGGAGTTTGGAGAATGGTTACATGTATATGTATGGCTGAGTCACTTTGCTGTGCACCTGAAACTATCACAACATTGCTTTTTTTTTTTGCTTTTTTTTTTAAATCACAACATTGTTAACTGGCTATACTCAAATATAAAATAAAAAGTTTAAAGAAATTAAAAAAATAAAATTTTTATGAATGACAATCCTGTGTTTTTCACCGACTGTGATTTTCAATTCGGGGGCCTTCTACATGGGCCAGATCTGCAATCGTTTGATTCAATTAATTCCAAGTAATCATAGAAAAACTTGATTAATGGGGACTTTCAGAGAACCAGGCTTATTAGGAGAGAGAGCAGAAACAAGCAAATTGCTTGATGTGACATAAATCCAGTGTTACCACCACACCTCTTAGAGCAGGTTTCAAAGGTCAGCTTACAGAACAACCACCTGGACGGCTCTAGAAACACTGGTTAGTGGTCCCACCCCCTAGCACTTCTGACTCAGGTTTGGGCTGTGACCAGGGAATCTGCTTGGATAACAAGTCCCCAGGTGATGGTGATGCTGGCCTGGGGCCACACTTTGAGAGGCACTGTCTCAGCATGAGCCAGCGGTACATCGTCAACAGTCTTCCTTGAGAACTGAAGACCCCTCGATTCTTGATCAACATCACCTACCAGCTTCTCCACCAACAGAGGTGCCACATGTGCATCTTATTCCATGTAAAATCCAGGACACGAAGAAATGGGTATCAGGGAGATTTCCAGGGTGAGTTTTTTTGGTTGAAACAAATGGTTTCTGTGTTACAGTTCATACCCTCAGCCATATGGGAACAACCGCTCAGCCTCCAGACCTTTCTCTGAAACGGAGGCATCGGTCCTTACCGCAGCCTGGAACACAGGGCTCTCACGCTCTTCCTCCCTCTTTTGCTTCTACAGCCTTTGATAACGTGCTCACACCAAAGCACGTCCAACGACACTGTATCAAGTCATCAAAGAGATGAAAAATGTTCATCTACAAAATTTAAAAAAATAAATGAATCCACCAAAACTCTAGGATAAAAACTGGCTTTTGTGTAATTCTAGTCAGAATAATTCTAAGCAGAGTAAGTCATGCTTCAGTGGCTTTGTCTTCTGTGTCAGCCAAGTGGCAAGGATCAGGGGTCCTGAAGGTGGTCCTGGAGACCTCACCCCCGGGTACCGCCCCTTCTCCCGCCAGGAACTCCGCTTTCCTCGGGCCCCTCCACTCAGACCCGCCCTAGATTCCCCCCCCGACCCCCGCCTGTCTCCCCAAGACCTCGAAGCATTAACAGTCATCCAGCAGAGGAGGACCCCAAACACAGATCCAACCCGGCTTTCTCTCTTGAGCAATGCTCCTGGGTTTCCAGAGGGCAGCGGTCTATGCAGGTTGCTGACACTCCACGCTCACACGCCTGGAACCACTGCCTCTTCGGTCCCACGTGATGGCTGTGTTGGTGGTAAAGTCACTCCTGCATCAGCTTTGGTGAATCAGGATACTTGAACTCCAGACCCTCCCCACCTGTAGGCCAACAGGAGGTCCCTGATCTCCAAACCCCCCACCCAGCCCACCTCCTGTTCCTCGGCCTTGGACCGTGTCCTCAGCTCTGTGAGGTCAGAGGCCAAAGGGCCACAGCAGCAGCTCCAGGTGGGACCCACCCTGTGAGCACTTGTCCCACTCGGCCCCTGGGATGCCCTGACTTTGACATTTGACACCAGGTCTCTTTGGTGTGCTTTTTTCTTTGTTTCTTTTTGTCTCTTTTTCAGAGTTTAATTTGAGGGTCCAATCGCCTTCTAATTTGCCCTAATATCTATCAGTGTGCTTTGCACGTAGAGTGTACTCCATAATTGCCCAGAAAACCTGTACCTTTAGATACAGATATTCACGGAGACTTACCTGTCTCCTCTTCAGAAAAATCTGGATTCATAATCTGGTACCACTACTTACTAGTTATGAGATTTTGGACTAAGGGATTTCATTGTTCTGAGCCTTAATGGCCTCATCTGCAGAATGGGAATGCCATACCTCACCGGGGTCCTGAGGATTAAACTAGAATAGATAGTACACTTCTGCCCTTAAGTTATTCAACAATTCCTATCCCTCTTGCCTGAATTAATCTATGTCATTGTAGTAGTCACTTCTAATGAGTTTTTATTAGTATTAACTTATGTCTATTTTTTATATCACTGTAGGACTTTGGATCTTTCTTTTTCAATGATTTGCAACCACTGCAGTCTTTATTCTTTTTTACATTCAAATTGTCCCAATTTGGCTTTTGAGTGGCCCCAGCTTTAGGCCGCTCCCCTGTCCTTCAGACACACTCCCTCAGCTGCTACCAGCCTCCTCCACTTCTGTGCCAACAACGCAATTTCAGCTCACTTTGTCCACATCTGGAATCAGCCTTTTCTCCGAGGGGCCCAGATTCCTTTGGTGGAGAGGAATACTGAGGATCCAAGGCCAGATTATTGCAAGTGCCCATTATTACTGGGGTGTCACTGCATCCAGCCCCTCTCAGTGGGCACAGGTGGGGACACACACACACACACACACACACACACACACAGGTTTTTAAATTGTGAGTTGACGTTAGGATTCATAATTCTTTCTTCTTAGATTTTATATGTGTACATCTTTTCTCTTACAATGAAACACTTCAAATTGAACATATTTATTTATGTAATTGATCCTATTAACTCTTTGCTTAACTTTACTTAGATTTTAAATTATGTACCTCCTCTGAGACTCTTGTTTATTAAAATCACCAGCATATTCACCTATTTCCTCTCTCTCACAGTTACGTAAAAGAGTTTTAAAATGACACCGTAACTGCTATTCCTAACTAACAGTAAGATTTTCTTAGTTCTTACAGTCGGTGTCCTTTGTTCAAAAGTCACCCAGCTCTTCTCTCCGCGTGGCCGTATGAACCGTGGTGTACAGCGTGAGGCTTGTTTGTCTCACTGTGCTCTCCCTCCCACCCAGCCGCTATGATGACCAGCTTCACTAGCTCTAATGTATCCCCTAGTGTAACTTTCTTTAAAAGAATAAGCAAATTATTATTTATTCATCTTTCTTTCAAAAAAGGTAGCATACTCCTAACTCTACGTACTCGGCTTTTTTCACTTAAAAATATGTCCCAGAGGGTCACTCCACATCCGTACACAGGGCTCGTGTGAGGCAGCGCCCCTGTGTCCCCGTCACAAGCAAGGTCAGTGGGCATTTGGAAACGGGCCTCCCAAACCCCCCGCCATGTATAGGAAATGCTTAAGTGCTGAGTATTTATTATCATTTGCTTCAGGCAAGGAAGAGATACGGTAAAGTGAGGCTCACAAGAAAGTGCCGGTAGTGTACTAGTAAAATCTGTATTCACGAAGAAAAGCAAAATCCAACAAAAACACCAAGTGTTCAACAAAAACACCTAATCCTAGAGGTAGAAAGCAACAATTTACACTTTGTCTCACATAAGAAAGTGTTTGTTTCATAAGCTTTCAAAATACTTATATATAAAGTCATCTCCTTATTACTGCTTAATGAATAGTGAGAAGAAACCCTGATTCTGGGTCTTCACTGAGCCTCAGTTTTGGATTAAACTCAGGTCGAAGGTGCTACAAGCATCTGGACTGTCAGGTATTTGTCTCCCAGGCCTGTGATTAAAAAAGAGTAATTATTCCTGGTAAGAGATTTTACTATGACATAATTTGTAAAATTTTGACCATTGTTGCAACTGGATTATGTTATAACCCCTTTCCTAACCCCTCGTAGAACTGTCTGTGTAGGTTTGGACACCATGTGGGGACACTTTTGTCTGACGTGGCAAGACTGAAAGGAGGGGAGAGGGAACTGTGTTCCAAATTCGTGCATTTTGTTCAAAAGTCACTTAACTCTTTTCTCTGTGTGGTCGTATCAGTGGCACAGAGTTAGGCTGTACAAGTGTCGACCCTTGAAGAATTTATAAAATAAGCTTTCTTCATAGATATATAACTGAATCACTGTGCTGTACACCTGAAACTAACACAACACTGTAAATCAACTATACTGCAATTAAAAAAAAGAAGAAAAGTAAGCTTTCTTCATCTAAAATGATTTTAGTCTGAGTAGAGGGTTATTCACATGACTTTTAGAATTATATGCATTGTTGCTATTTTTTCCTGCTTCAAATATTTACTTATGATATAGTTCCACAAAGTTACTGCTCCTGTACTTTGTAAATTCTTTTTGAATCAAAACCACATAAAAGTGTTTGGTAAATTATGAACATTTCACTAAAATATAATTTCTACAACCTATTGATATTTCTATAACAGATTCCAATTACTGAAAATTTCTAAATCTTCCATCTTAAAAGCAATGTTCCTATAAATTAACCAAATTATGAGACTCTTGTACCCAACTCCCTCTGAATATGTCTGTGTACACACACACACACACACACACGCAATTATTTTCCTGTGAACCATATTACTTTAAAAATTTTTTATTTTGAAGTTATAGATTCCAGTCAAACCAGGAATTTGGTACTACAGGGAGAACCCATGTGCCTTTCACTCAGTTTTCCCAAGTTACATCTTACATAGTTATAGCACAAAACCAGTGGGAGGAGCTGACAGGTACAGTGGGTGTGTGCACACCTGTGTCATTTTATCATATGCGTAGTTTTGTGTGACCATCACCAGACCAAGATCCAGAACCGTTCCATCACCACTGAGATCACCCTCATGCCTCCTTTTAGGGTCACTATTATCACCCTTCCCACCCCCCAACCCTAACCCTGGAAATCACTATCCTTTTCATATCTACAGTTTTGTCATTAAAAGAATGTTATATATGTGGAATGGAACAGTAAGTGAGCTTCTGAGGTTGGCTTTTTAAACTCAGCATAATACCCTTGGGACCCTGCCAAGTTGTCGGAAGTACCAATGGCTCATTCCTTTTACAGAGAAGATGTTTCCATGCTGTGGATGGACCCCACTTTATCCGTGCACCTCCTGATGAACATTTTGGATTTTTTCCCAGTTTTTTGGCTATCAAGGATAAAGCTGCTATAAAAATTCACGTACGTGTTTTGTGTGAACATAATCTTCATTTCTCTGAGATGAGAGCCCAGGAGTGCAATTACTGGAGCCTACAGCAGTTGTAAGTTCAGTTTTATGAGAAACTGCCAAACTGTTTACCAGAGTAACTATGAAATTTACATTCCAATCAGCAGTCAGTTTATTTGCATTCTCAATCATAATTATTTTAAAATTCTGGTTTGATAATTCCAACATGTCCTATCTGACTCTGGTTCTGGTCTCTTCAAACTGTTTTTTTGTTTGTTTGTTTGTGTTTTGCCTCTTAGTGTACCTCGTTAATTTCGTTTTGAATGGTTACCCATGATGCACTGGGGAAGAGGAAGTACTCTAAATAGAACTTTAGTAACCCTGACAGCGAGGTGGCGGGACTGTTCTCAGTCCCATTATTAGGTCTTGATCTTTTCGTATTTGCTTCTGGACTGTGAGCTTCGCAAGTGGTTCTTAGCCCCCCACCTTCCCCCTTGGTTGTACGGATGGCTCCGGGGGCTGGAGTTGGGTATTTCCCTTCCCCCACTTCAACTGCGCTTAGATGAAACCTCAGCAGGTTAGGCTCTGGTCAAGTTTCTCCTGAGATCAGAATATTTTTAAAAGAATAGAAGGTTCTGAAATATTTCAAAAAGGATACGTACCCCCTTCTTCTGTCAAAAGATGTCAAAGTTCACGTAACTGTGAGGACCCTCCACGTCTGGGGCCCCCAGGGGTTTTGACTCTCAGCAATTCGTCGCGTACAGGTTAGGTTTTCCTGCCCCGGCGCTGATTCGCATGGAGGTCTCTGCTCTGGTGAGTTTGATTCTCTACATCTGTCTCTACGTCTCTCCAACTTTTAGGGAGATTCAGTCTGCTTTGTGACCTTACTTCTCTGATGGATCTAAGAAGTGTTACCGATTTTTCCATTTGTTGAGCTTTTTACTTGTTTTTAGGATGGAGAGGTGACTGGAAACCCTACTGATTGACTTTTGAGCCAACTTTGCATTCCCGGAAAAAAAAAAAAAATCCCTTGTGTCATAACATAAAATTCTTTTTATATATTGATGTATTTGATTTGCTAATAAGAAATGTTAAGAAATGCTGTTTATTTATTAAAGATATTGTTTTGTACTTTTTAAAATATTGTCTTTGTTTAGTTTTGGTATCAGGATGATACTGACTTCATAGAATGGGTTGGGAAGTATTTCCTCCTCTTCTCTTGTTGGAAGATTTTATAGAAGTGATATTAGTTCTTTAAATGTCTGGTATTTTTCTCCAATGAAAACATCAGGACCTGGAGTTTTGAGGGGACTTTAAAATTATGAATTCAATTTCCTTAGTAGCTTTCATACAGATTATCTGTCTCATATTGGGTAAGTTGAGGCAGCTCATATTTTTCAAGGAGTTAGTTCATATCCTCTAAATTGTTAAATTTATGTGTGTAGAACTGTTAGTATTCCTTTATTATCCTTTTAATTTCTGTGGCATCTGTAATGACATCTCCTGTTTTAGTCTTAATATTAGTAATTTGCATCTTCTCTATTTTTTTTCCTGTGTCATGTTAAGGGTTGATCAGTTTTGTTGATCTTTAAAAAAACCAGCTTTTTATTTCATTAATTTTCACAACTGAATTTCTGTTTGCAGTTTTATTGACTTGTTTTGTTTTTATCATTACTATTTTATTCTTTCTATTACTTTCAGTTTGTTTGCTTTTCTTTTTCTTTTTAAAATAAATTTATTTATTTATTTATTTATTTATTTAATTTTGGCTGCATTGGGTGTTCGTTGCTGCACGCGGGCTTTCTCTAGTTGCGGCGAGAGGGGGCTACTCTTTGTTGCAGTTCACGTGCTTCTCATTGTGGTGGCTTCTCATGTTGCGGAGCACAGGCTTTAGGTGCGTGGGCTTCAGTAGCTGCAGCGTGTGGGCTCAGTAGTTGCGGCATGCGTGCTCTAGAGAGCAGGCTCAGTAGCTGTGGCGCACAGGCTTAGTTGCTCCGCGGCATGTGGGATCTTCCCGGACCAGGGCTCGAACCCATGTCCCCTGCACTGGTAGGCAGATTCTTAACCACTGAGCCACCAGGGAAGTCCCTGATTTTCTTTTTCTAGTTTCTTGAGTTGGTGATTTACATTATCGATTCGAGAATTTTCCTCTTTTCTAATGTAAGCATTTAGTTCCATAAATTTCCCTTTCAGTTCTACTTTAGCTGTGGTCTCATAAGTTTTGATGTGTGGTAGTTGTATTTTCATTTTCATGAAACACTTACTTTAAATTTATAGACTTGAAGTCCAATAACCACTAAGAAACTTGGAAAAAAAAAAAACACATATGATAACTTGATGAGCTAAAATATAAATTACTGAAGAGAATCCTGATGTACAAAAGCAGACTCTGGTCACTATAATTATTCAGTGGCAAATAAATCCATATATATATATATATATATATGACTTCATTAGTAAGTAGGGGAATAGAAACAGTTTTTAATCTTAATCTAATTATAATATCTGATATTTATATGGTACTTGAAAAAATATGATGCATGCAGAAGAATTTTATAAATGGAAATGAGATTTAGAGGGAATAAACATTAGTCCAAGTCACATGGCTCATAACTAGTTATTGATACATTAAATTCTATTGCTGGCCTGGCTGTTACTCAAGGACGCTCAGGCTAAAAATGGCTAATTTCAAAATGAGCACAGCATATAATGCCTTTTTTGCCTGAGGAACAGTTGTTCAAGCAGGCAGTTGATGGGCGTTTGCTACCCTGAACTTTTCTGTGCTGCTCTGACTTCAGGGCAAGGAGTCCACACCTGTCGTTCACATCACCTGCAGAGTGACTGACTCGCAATGTCAGAATAGCTTGTATCAGGCCCAGCCCAGGACCAGAGGTGCTGGCGGGGGACTCAACACCAAGGAGGTCTCTCATCCCCTTAGGAGCCCCACATCCAGTCTCCCGAAATGCAGAGTCTGTGTCAAGCCCCCAGTTTTGCCCTAGTTACCAGTGTGAGTGCAAAAATGTCGCTGCCATATCAGTACACAAAGGATGTTGCAGCCATCAAGCCGTCACATTACAGCCTCCTGGATGGTGAGCCCTGAGGGAACTCAGGTTGGAAACAGGATGCCTGCCATCTAGCAGTCAGCCACTGCAGCCCACCCACCAATGGTGCGCCCTGAGGAGACTCAGGATGAGAAAGCACAGGACACTGGCCTCAGATGGCTGAGGTGCAGATCAAAGGGATGAGTTCAGTGAGCCCAGACTCTTGCACCTTCCCATGCATAGAAAAGTGCTAAATTCCTTAACTTGAGATGTCTGGTTTTCTTTAATTAGCAGTAATCTTTTGATGTTCCGACTACCTGGTCTTTTTTGCAAAAACCCCTATGTATCCTGGCTCCCCCTTACCTCTTTGGAGCAGTCCCTCAGGCTGCGTCCCGGGCTTCAGTCCTCAGTGTTGTCCTCCAAATAAAACATAACTCTCAACTTTTAGGTTGTGCATTTTTTTTTCCAGTTGACACCAGCACAATCCAGCCCATGATATCATGTGTCCACTGACCTGACAATAAACTGGGCTGAGGCTCACAAATTCCAAACCAAGCCTGAACCTGCGGGGACATCTGTAATTAAGCGTCCCTCCTGGGTGCTCCTGTGTCTCCGGCAGAGCTGCCTGTCACAGTGCCACCCTCAGGGGCCTCCAGGTTCTCCCCGCCAGGGAGGAGGGAGGGTCATCACAGCATCTAGTGCTGCACGCAGCACAGAGCTGGAACTCAGGGCATGTACAATTGAGTTACAGTTTTAGAATTAAATAATGAATTGACACAATGAAAATAAAACTGCCATGGCTACACAGAAGGGTAAATTGCCAACATGTTTTAGATTTTTACACGGAATGGTGAGCCACAAGAAGACAGGACGTTAATGAAGAAAGGCCTAAGTGGGTGCCTGGGGGCACCTCCTCCTCCCCCATCAGGGACTAAGCACTGAGGAAGAGCCCAGCACAGCAGGATGGCAGGGCAGCGAGGGAGACCCAGGCAGCCAGGAGCCCAGCATTCATCTTCTAGATCAGTGATACCCCCCTTCTGCTCTGCCTCATCTTTTTAGCAAACCGTCTACTGAATTCTTAATTTGTTATTGCATTTTTCAGTTTCAACTTTTTCAGTATAGCCCAATTCTCAGTGAGATTCTCCAACTTTTCTTCTGTCTTCTTGTGCATGTTAACCTGTTACTTTAAAAACCTGAAATAGTCACCATATCTTGATAACCTGTGAGTCTCTCATTTCCTATTTTGCTTTTCTCTTGGTTTGGGGTCATTTGGTATTTCTTGGCTTGCCTGGCAATTTTGAATTAAATAACAGACACTGTGAAAGCGACATTGTACGGGCCCTGGATAGAGCCTTTTGGCTGACAGAGTACAGGAGGGCTACAGTGATCTGGCCGCGAATGGATTTGAGGCTTTGTTCGGGTTGGTCTTTTCCGGTCCCCCCTCACTCCTAGGGCACAGCCTTTCTTGAAGTCTTGGTTGAAAAATCCTGCTGTTTGCTGGGGCCCCTCCACACGCTCTCCTGAGCACTGTAGACCTGGCGGGTCTCTGCAAGCTCCAGCCACCCAGCTGCTGCTTCCTGCTCGGGTTCTGCTTCTCTTGCCTGGCACGTTGCAGCTTTGCAGTCTGCAAATGCCTTGAAGGAAAATTACATGAAGAATTTTGGCCTCACTTCTTTGTGGTTCCCTCCTCTTCTCAAATGCAGCCTCCCTCTCAGTTCCCAGCCGCCCTGGTGGCCCCAACACCAACTTCCACCTCCCAGCTCAGCCGGAAGCTGCCACCCTGGGCTACGGCTTTCCGCAGGACATCTGTCCCTGCTCTAGATCCTGCAAATGCCCTGAGCAAACACTGGAGAGGTGAGTATGGAGCTTAGCTCAGTGAGCCTGCCTTTTCTCTGACAGCTAGACCTCCAAGTCCTTTGCACTCTGATATCTTCAAACCATTTTTTTAAAAAAAATGCATGTATATTTTATCCAAACCTTAGAGTTGATCTCAATGGGAGAGTTTTTCCACACACTCTATCATGGTGTGAATGAAAAATGTCACTGCCACATCAGTAAAAAAAGCATCATCAAACCATCAAACCATCACATTACAGCTTCCCTGATGGTGAGCCCTGAGGGAACTCAGGATGGAAACAGGATGCCCTCAATCCAGCTGTCAGCCACTGCAGCCCACCCCAGCGGTGCACCCTGAGGAGCCTCGGGATGAGAAAGCACAGGACACTGGCCCCAGGTAGCTGAGGTGCACATCAAAGTCATAATTTCAGTGAGCCCAGACTCTTGCATTTTCCCATATGTAGAAAAGTGCTAAATTCCTTAACTTGAGATATCTGGTTTTCTTTAATTAACAGTAATCCTTTGATGTTCCGACTACCTGGTCTTTGTTGCAAAAACTCCTGTATATCCCGGCTCCCCTCTTACCTCTTCAGAGCAGTCCCTCAGAGCTACCTGAGAGCCTGTCTGGGCTTAAGTCCTCAGTTTTGTCTGCCAAATAAAGCAGAATTCTCAATTTTTGGGTTGTGCATTTTTTTTTTCAATTGACACTAACAATTCCCAAGTGAGAAAGGAGAAGATGATAAGTAGCCCTGTAAGATAGGATGTTAACCTGTAAAAATCGGTCAGATGTTTTCACTGTTTAGGTGAGTGGGGATGGTGACTCAAAGGTGCTATGGATTTATTGATCTATAAAAGTCAGACAGCAGGTTATGGAGTTTAGCAATCTCCTATATGCATTCCTTTCCCGGATGATTCTATGCATCCCTGTATTTGAACAGGCTCTTTTGTCTTCCTGCTGGTTCTATCCTTAGCAAATTAAACACAATTTTGCATGTGTTGTGTATCCATTTATGTAAAGATATAATTTATATGAGGATTCAGTTTCACAGTTTATAGCAAGTACATCTGACCAACAATTATTAGGAAAATTATATGTACAGCGGAAATGTATGTGGTTCTTTATTGCTAGGAACTCTTGCTTTGCTTTGCTTACCCTCCCTTTGTTCCTACAGGAGATGCGGGGTGGGCAAATTGAGGTGGAGAATGTTTGCACCACAGATATTAGACCTGGGAGGTCTTTTATTCAGACTCCCTCAACCCAGAGATGGGAAAGCTGAAACCTAGAAACATCAAGAGACTAGAACTGAGATTGTACATTAGACTTTCTTTTGCAAAGCATGGATTTGTCTCTCAAGCGTTTCTGGTACAATCTAACATGCCAGCTGGCCTGCCTGTTTCAAAATTGCAAGTGTGAATGACGACCACAGGGCACCCATTTGCTGTTGCCAAAGGCCTACTAAGGCTTTTTGAATTCAAATGGAATATTTTTAAAACATGTAAATCAAGTTTTTCATTTATTTCCAATTTAGACCATTTCTCCCAATACAGTTTTAGTGGTCGCCGTGGAAAGCCGGTGTGGGAGCGTTGGAGCTCCTGGGACACACTGCTCACTCTCAGGGCGCAAGCAGTGTCCACACGGATGCCCGTGTGTGTCCCCAGATTCCATCCAGGCTACCACCCTGCAGCTGCCTCCTGGTTTCCTCCCCTTTGATGGCTCTAGGTCTCAGCTCCTGGGACCTCGTCCTTCAAGGGCCAGTCTAATGCCCGAGCTCCCAGATTCTGCCAGCATCTTCCGCCTTCTTCTGCAGTCTGTGTTTCCCTCTGATCCCTGCACACAGGGCACAAACATTCACCTATGTGGGGAAACACTGGCGCTGTTGCCAGACTGTTTAAATGATTCATCACCTTACTCTGGTAGTTAGACCTAGCTTTATTCAATACTACAGCACATCATCAAGTTTAACCTTCAAAATAGAAGCCTAAGGAGCATCCTGAAAAAATGGAAGAAATGGCAGCTCCAGGAAATAGCCTTTTTCCAAATGCCATTAATATATCTGTGGACCAAAAAATGTCACCTGCCCTTCCAGTAAACAATGAATGTTGGGGCCACCAAGCCATCAGCCACTATGGCCACCCCAGACCACAGTGGGCCCTGAGGGGAATTCAGGATGGAGAAAACCAGGATACTGGCCCTAGGTAGTCAAGGTGTGTATCAAAGGAATGATTTTAGTGAGCCCAGACTCTTGCATCTTCCCATACATAGAAGAACACTAAATTCCTTAACCTGAGATAGCTGGTTTTCTTTAAATAGTAATCTTCTGATGTTCCAGCTGCCTGGTCTTTGCTGCAAAGATCCCTATTTTTGGCTCCCCCCCTTACCTCTTCAGAGCCATCCTTCAGAGCTATCTGAGATGCTACTACCTTCCAGGCTTGAAGTCCTGGGAAAGTCTGCCAAATAAAGCATAATTCCAATAATTCCAACTTTCAGGTTGTGCATTTTTTTCAGTTGACATATCTAAAAAGTCACCTGAAACATACACAAGGTCAGCAGTGAATATGAAGTGAATGTTGTGAGATCAGAAATGAGGGAACAGCCCACCATGATGCACCAGCAGCAACAAAAGGTACACGGGCCATGGACATCTGGTCTCCCTTGCAGTTCCGTGTGTGGACAGCGACATAGCTGGCCTGTCCGCACATCCCAGCCATCCAGGCACTAGGATGAGCTTCTGAGTCACCCCCGAGGCGGTTCCTGGATTGGTCGGACCCCCCTCACATCAGGCTTGTACAAAGGCCGAGAGGGTCTCATCAATATTGAATGGTAAGCTTTGCAATCAGTAATAATGTTATGAATTAGAACAGAATCTATACTCATAATAGAATAAAATGTATTGAAACCACAGTTTTCCTAGCCTTCTTCAACACATAAATTGATATCTGAACAAGAACTGGATTTGGGAAATCAGTGAGTGTCTAAACCACAGCTGCAGAGCTGACAACATGGATCAACACTAAGTTATTGTGAACAAATAAGGAAAAGTAAACCAAGCATTGCCTATTATGCCACATGAGCCAGGATTCAACCTAAGGAGGAAAGAGAAGAAAGGAGATCTAGTGATGGTCTGGAAGGCATTTAACAACTGGCTCTCAGATAGAAAAAGGAAAAGGAAAGAAGACCCAGGAAGCAGAACTGCCAGTTATACTTTCATCAAGTCCACCCTGGAGCTGCCAACACGTGACTTTGGAAGAAGCCGCAGACTTGGGAACAGAAGTGACCTCCTGGGCATGAAACACAGGCTGCTCAAGCAAGAGAAACTTGCCCTTAGCAGGAAGGTTGTTCGATGATTTTATCTAATTCGATTCTATGGAAAGACAAAACCTACGGCACACAGGACAGAAAATTATGAGACATTTTCAGTAGACCCAGAAATAGTCTGCTTCATTGAGAGTTTCCTCTTTTATTAATAAAATTTCCAATTGCACAAAGTATTCTCCTATACCTTTAAATTCAACTCCACAGCTAGTATCTTCTCTTTATTTTCCCTAGTTTTATAAAATCAATGCTTTTCATCTTTTTCTTTATTTGACTTGTTAGCAGTCATAATTTTATTGATTTGGTTGAAGATAGTTTTTGGTTTTATCAATTCTATTTTTTAAAATTTTCTAACTCTATTTTTCTATTTGTTTTACTAGCTACTAACTTCTGTGTTATTTCTGGACTTTTTGTTTTTCTCTCCTTTGGAATCTTGGCTTGATTTATTTTTATCCTTGTTTAGAAATGGAAATATTTAAGACAATGATTTCCTTGAAGGATAGTACACATTAACAGCTGACTAGCTCGATGGTTTGTTGTGTAGAATCCCTTCCTTCATTCTGCTCTCTGTGTCCCTTTAGTTCGAACTGGCCATGTTCCTGCTGGTATAATCCCCTCTCCATTCCTGGCTTCTGCTGAGACGGCTGATTAAGTCCACAGCTCACCAGGATCACTTTATCAAATAGTTTTTCAGCCGCACCCCTAGTATTCTCTTTAGAACCAGCTTTCTAATTTTCTGAAACATGGATAGGCTGAGAATGTTCCAAACCTCCAAGTTCTGATTCCCTTTTGCTTAACAATTCTGTCTGCAGTTCACCTCTCTCCTGAGAGCTGGCTGTCCTAACCCCTACAGCATCAAAGTGCTTTTCTCACCATCAGCCTCCGGGGGATTGCTGGCCACTGCTCTCTCCTCTGCACAGGACAGATCCAAGGCCAGTAACACTTTCTCTTCTTTGTTGGACTCTTTCTTTCTTTACTCCAGAAATTCAAACATGAACTACTTTATGTCTGCATACTGGACTCTTTTCACTGATGCTTGGTGAGGCATTTCCATTAACAGACTCAAAAGTCTCTTTAACTAAGAACATTTTGTTTTTTGCTAATTTGTGTTCAATCTGTTCACTGTTCTGATTTCTCGTTTAGGAAGTGAGATTTCATGCTCTTCCCGACTTCTCTGTCAACGTTTTCCTTTCCATCTTTACACCGTTTGCCATGTCCACACCTCTAAGCTAACTCACTTCACTTCTCCACTGCAATATTTAAACACTGGAAAATAAAATTTTAGTTTTCTCATTAGCTTTCCTAATCTCCCTGAATTACTTTAAATCTAATTTCATAGATAGATCATTCTTTTCAACGTTTATTTTGAGAACCTAAATTACCTTTTATTCCAAATTTGTTTCCTCTTTCTTTTAGTACATTTCTTTCAGTACATTTATTTTTGCACATGAGTTTCTCTTTTTGGATCCCTAGGGCACCTGGTCACGCATCCGTCACCCTGAGCTGCTTCTCCATGGCAGGGCCTTGCTTTGATGTCTGGCCTCTGATCTGGGAGGAGTCTCCCTGGACCAGGTTTCTGCTTGAGGGTACGGATCACCTGACTTACCATTCTTCCCTCTCTCCTCAAGGTCAGACACCTCCCTGGCCTCCCTCTTCATTTCCTCAAAGATGTTTCTTTTTGAATATTTTTTGCCTGTCTAATCCTGTCTTGGCATCTCTGACTCAGAGGGCCCAGACTAGCACAATGAGGGAGACAAAGTCCAGGTTACAAGGTCGGGGGGGTGGGGCAGGGAGGGGGTTACATAAAACACTTGAAGGCGTGTTGAGAGGACTGAGCCTTGGGGTGGCTTGCTGCTTCTGAGCAGGTAAGGGGGAGGAAAATTCAGACAGGAAAGAGATGCAGATGAAGCTTATAAATTGCCTTAATTCCCTTTTAGGAATTAAAGTAGAGAATCAGATTCCTTTTAATAATTTTTTGCCTGTGCTTCTGGAATGAGACAATTCTGATCTCATGGCTTTAGGGTTCCACATTAATCTCTTCATCTGCAGTCTGGGGGTGTGGAAGCTACAAGCTTGCCAGGAATCGACACAACGCTGTGTTCCAACACCTGTCCCATCTCTCCCTCCCTCCCTCCCCTGTCCCTCTCCACTCCTTTCCCTACACAGCTTGCAGAGTTGTATCCAAGCTATTATAATGACACTCTAAATTACAGGATGTATGGGGAAAGAGACTAGAAGAGAACACAAAAATGAAGACAGTGGATGTTTTGTTGATAGGAAATAGTAGCATGTTGTTCTCCTGTTTTCTAATTTATTTCTTATTGCCATAATATACGTGTAAATGTTTTAAGGCAGGGTGGCAGGGGGATGGGGGTGGGGAATGAAGCCAGGCTCTACAGAACACATAGAACATTCCAGAAATCTATCCTACTTCTATTTGCCAACTTTGGACAACCTCCCTGTAAGCGTGGGTCACTTCCCTTAATTTTATTTTCTGTTCAATCAATAAAAGAATAGAACAAATATTGATTGTATCACCAGTTTGTTCTCCAGTTTTATGGCATATGTAAATCCACTCTTAAATATTTGTATACACTCATTCTCCATGTTAAATAATTTATAAAACAGAAAAATAATCTGTGAGTAGCAGTTAAGCAGGCATGTGGTGCTTGGATGCTTACCTAGGGGCTGTTTTCCTTTCCTCTCAGGCACATAAAATGATGCGAAAATAAAATTTATTTTTAAGACAAGTTTCAACAAAGAATAGAAAAACATAATCAGTTGCAGATTATACCAAATAATAAAAACTTTTATTTTAGTATTTGTTCATCCTTTCTAATATATCTGTAAATTCAACTCCAGATATATATCTCTTTAATAATACAAAAATAAATTACTAATTATTTCAGTTAACATTATTATTATATAAAAACAATTTCAATCATTATTAAAAAAAGAGAAATTTCCCTTCAAAAGCTTATTTATGGTTATGCTAATAGAAATCTAACCAAAGACATTTAGGGAAAATTGATACGTCCTAGAACAATATCATGGTGGTATGTGGTGGTGCAGACAATAAGAATGTCTCGAAGAAACTGTAGAGGAGAGCAGTTTGCACCGCCCCCCCCCCCAATATGTCTCTTTGGCATGAGGATTAATTTAAGCTGATTATTTTGAAGACACAGAATGTCTTACTTTTTTTTTAAAATTAATTAATTAATTTAACTTTGGCTGCGTTGATCTTCGTTGCTGCACATGGGCTTTCTCTAGTTGCAGCGAGCGGGGGCTACTCTTCGTTGCGGTGCATGGGCTTCTCACTGTCTTGGCTTCTCTTGTTGTGGAGCATGGGCTCTAGGCACGTGGGCTTCAGTTGTTGTGGCACGTGGGCTTCAGTGGTTGTGGCTCGTGGGCTCAGTAGTTGTGGCTCGCGGGCTGTAGAGCACAGGCTCAGTAGTTGTGGCACATGGGCTTAGTTGCTCTGCGGCATGTGGGATCTTCCTGGACCAGGGCTCGAACCCGTGTCCCCTGCATTGGCAGGCAGATTCTTAACCACTGCACCACCAGGGAAGCCCAGAAGGTCTTTCTTTTTACCTCCCCCTTAGCTGCCTAAAGATTTGAGATGAAGGGACTGTCCTTGGAACAGAGTTATCAGCAGGGAGGGATTTCTGCAAAAAATTGGGGTGAGGGGTGGGGGTGGGGGGGAACTGGCAGAGCCCAGAGGCCAGAGTCCACTCTGTGTCCCACTGTCCCGGCAAATATTTGTTTACCAACATTTGCTTTTCCATCTCCACGTGAATTGCCTTCACCCCCTTTGAATTTCCAAGCCACTACTCCCAACATCCTCTTTCGTCTTTAGCTGAAGACGGTATTTAAGGTGAGGGCCTTGACCATTTTAGCAAGTTACTCAGTTTTCCTGGGTCTCTCCCATGTATACATATTATTAAATTTTGTTTATTTTCTCCTGTTAGTCTGTCTTATGACCATTTTACTCTTAGACCAGCCAGAAGAACTTAGAGGACATTTTCTTCCTCCCCAATAAAACTATGGGACACATTTTGTGGGTCTCATCACACATATCTTGTAATTACATAACTAAGTAGTTTTCTAATTATTTCCCAGGATAACCCACACAACTAAAGCCATAACAGAAGACAAAGGGATATAGAGGTATGATAGGGGTGTGGACTAATGAGCTCTTTATTTTTTAAACATTCTAATAATTCACCGTTATTCCAGATTTCCTGTTACCCCAAATATAATTTCTGCCCTGGTCTTGTGAATGTCTCAAGTAGGACAAGCTGTATTGCCAGATGGGATGGAGTCGCTATGTAGGTGGGCAACACTCCAAAGATGTGAACTAGTAAAACCAAAAGAGAAAAAGACTTGGAGAGCTGGGGCCAAACTGGACTCTCCTCTCCTCAAGCTCATGTACCTTCACCTCCTGGGCCACTTGCTCCTAAGGCCCCAGGACAACTGCACACATGTGAAACACAAAACTGGGTCCCGGGGCCCAAAAGAACCAGGACCAGGAATGGGTACTTCCGAGCAAGGCCTCAGCCCCCAAGGAATGGAAAAGGAGCCAGGAAAGGGTGAAACATTTGAATGGATCAATTACCATAGGAGAGCTGGATAAAAAGTCTACTATTCAAAAAAGATGCCAATGCCAGGTAACCTGATGGTTGATTTTAATGTAACCTTTAACCCTAGAGCTATTTAAACTATTCTGTCATAGGATAAAATAAAGAGTCCCCCCAGTAATATCACGAAGCCAGGAAAACTTTAATTCCAAAGTCTAATAAAGATGGTAATGATGTACTGAGAAATGCAAGTATGGTTCAACATTAGAAAACTTATCAACATGTTTTATGCTAATACCTATAACAGCAAATCTTTTATCATATGAAGTCATTTGATAACATTTAGCAGATACTCTTAGTAAAACACTGCAAAGACAGAAAAGCTCTGAAATAAAAGGAAAGCTGTTTAACAAAATCTAATGAGAGTTGTCTTCTTAAATAATGAGACACTAAAATCATTTCAGTTAAAATCAAGGACTGGGGGGGGCGGAGTCAAGATTGTGTACGAGGAGGATGCGGAATTCGCGTCTCCACACAACTAGGGCACCTACCAGGCGCCCGTGGGGGACCATAGACCCCTAAGGGGAAGGAAGGAACCCCAAGCAACCAGGTAGGACGTGGGCCGTGGGGGGAGTGAAGGGGGAGGAGAAGTGGAGGTGGGACAAGACTGGCACCCCCTGAGGGGCAGCTGGGGGAGGGGAAGGGATCCCACACCCGAAGGGAGAAATTGGGGGACCATTGGGAGGGCAGAGGATCAAAAGGGAGTGTGGCCAGGTTTCTCCTGCCCAGGTGGACCCCCAGGAACCTGCTGAGATCCCAGGCCTGATCCTCTGCCCACCGAGGGCCCCTCCAGCCACGCAGGTCCTGAAGGAGAGGGAGGGAGGGAATGGGGAGCAAAATTAAAAGCCAGACCTCTGGGACCAGCACCCCTGAGGGGTGGCTGGGGGAGGGGATGAGTTCCTACACCCAGTGGGACCCACCCACATTTAGGGTCCAGTGGTGACGGGGGAGACCCTGGGGGAGACGGTGGGGGAGGGGCGCGAAGGAACGGAAGGGAACAGGGCCAGCGCTTTCCCTGTCCACTCAGGCACCGGGGAGCCTGTTGGGCTCACGGCCTAATCATGTGCCCTCAGAGCCTCCCTCCTGCCGTGCAGAGCCCAAGCCCCGCCCCTACACCCCACCAAAGGCCCCACCTCTACACTCGGAGGCCCCCTCAGACAAAGGGCCTAAACCCCACCCACACACCCTCACTCTGGGCCCTACCTCCAAACTCCGGAACTCCACACTCCAGAGGCCCTCCTTTCATGTGCTGCCGCTCCCCTTCTGCACAGGTCTTAAGCAGAGGCCCCGCCCCATGCTTGAACGATGCCCCACCTAGGCCCCGCCCCCAGGGCCTTTTCCGGCTGCCTGGGTCCTGAGCCTAGGCCCCGCCCCACGCTCAAATGTCACACCACCACCAGCCTAGGTCCTGCCCCACCCAAAACCCCACCCCTGCCTAAGTTCCACCCCTGCCTAAACTCTGCCCCCATAGCCAAGACTTTATTATTTTTTCTTTTTTCATCTTTTAGATTGGGGTTCTGTTTCACCTAGTGGATTCATTGTTGTTGATTCATTTATATTTTTATTTTCTCTAATAAATCTTTTACTTTTCTAATTTTATTTTATTCTTTACACTTTGTTATTGTTCTCTCCTTTTGTCTTGTTCCCCGCCCCCCCCCCCCATTTTTTTTCCTCTGTTGTGGTTTTATTTTACCATGTTGCAGTTGTTTCAATTGTATTTTTATTTTTCCTAATATATTTTTTATCTTTCTAATTTTATTTTGTTTTATTCTTTGTTATTGTACCACTCCTTTTTTTCTTTTTTTTTTCTCTTTTTTTCTTTTTTTTGCCACACCACACGGCTTGTGGGATCTTGGTTCCCAGGCTGGAGGTCTGGCCCGAGCTCCTGTGGTGGGAGCTCCGAGTCCAAACAGCTAGACTAACAGAGAACTTCAGACCCCAGGGAATATTAATTGGAGTGAGGCCTCCCGGAGGTCCTCATCTCAGCACCAAGACCCAGCTCTATCCAACTGCCTGCAAACTCCAGTGCTGGACACCTCAGGCCAAACAAACAGTAAGAGAGGAATAGAGCCCCACCCATCAAAGAAAAAAAAAAAAGAAACGACAAAAAAATACATTACAGATAAAGGAGCAAGGTAAAAACCTACAAGACCAAATAAACGAAGACACAATAGGCAACCTACCTGAAAAAGAATTCAGAGTAATGATAATAAAGATGATCCAAAATCTCGGAAACAGAATGGAGAAAATACAAGAAACATTTAACAAGGAACTAGAAGAACTAAAGAGCAAACAAACAGTGATGAACAATGCAATAACTGAAATTAAAAATACTCTGGAAGGAATCAATAGCAGAATGACTGAGGCAGAAGAATGGATAAGTGACCTGGAAGATAGAATGGTGGAAGTAACTGCTGGAGAGCAGAATAAAGAAAAAAGAATGAAAACAATTGAGGACAGTCTCAGAGACCTCTGGGACAACATTAAATGCACCAACATTTGAATTATAGGGGTCCCAGAAGAAGAAGAGCAAAAGAAAGGGACTGAGAAAGTATTTGAAGAGATTATAGTCAAAAACCTCCCTAACATGGGAAAGGAAATAGTCAATCAAGTCCACGAAGCCAGAGAGTCCCATACAGGATAAACCCAAAGAGAAACATGCTGAAGCACACATTAATCAAACTATCAAACATTAAATACAAAGAAAAAATATTAAAAGCAGCAAGGGAAAAGCAACAAATAACATACAAGGGAATCCCCATAAGGTGAACAGCTGATCTATCAGCAGAAACTCTGCAAGCCAGAAGGGAGTGGCAGGACATATTTAAAGTGATGAAAGGAAAAAACCTATAACGAAGAGTACTCTACCCAGCAAGGGTCTCATTCAGATTCGATGGAGAAATCAAAAGCTTTACAGACAAACAAAAGCTATGGGAATTCAGCACCACCAAACCAGCTTTACAACAAATGCTAAAGGAACTTCTCTAAGCAAGAAACACAAGAGAAGAAAAGGACCTACAAAAACAAACCCAAAACAATTAAGAAAATGGTAATAGGAACATACATATCGATAATCACCTTGAATGTAAGTAAATGGATTAAGTGCTCCAACAAAAAGACAGAGACTGGCTGAATGGATACAAAAGTAAGACCCTTATATATGCTGTCTACAAGAAACCCACTTCAGACCTAGGGACACATACAGACTGAAAGTGAGGGGATGGAAAAAGATATTCCATGCAAATGGAAATCACAAGAAAGCTGGAGTAGCAATACTCATACCAGAAAAAATAGACTTTAAAATAAAGACTGTTACAAGAGATAGGAAAGGACACTACATAAGATCAAGGGATCAATACAAGAAGAAAACATAACAATTATAAATATTTATGCACCCAATATAGGAGCACCTCAATACATAAGGCAAATGCTAACAGCCATAAAAGGAGAAATTGACAGTAACACAATAATAGTGGGGGACTTTAACACACCACCTACACCAATAGACAGATCATTCAGACAGAAAATAAATAAGGAAACACAAGCTTTAAATGACACAATAGACTAGACAGAGTTAATTGATACTTTTAGGACATTCCACCCAAAAGCAGAAGAATATACTTTCTTCTCAAGTGCACACTGAACGTTCTCCAGAGTAGATCACATTATGGGTCACAAATCAAACCTTGGAAATTTTAAGAAAATTGAAACCATATCAAACATCTTTCCCACCCACAATGCTATGAGATTAGAAATCACTTTACAGGAAAGAAACAGTAAAAAATACAAATACCTGGAGGCTAAACAGTGCACTGCTAAATAACCAAGAGATCACTGAAGAAATCAAAGAGGAAATCAAAAATTACCTAGAAACAAATGACAATGAAAACACGATGATCCAAAACCTATGGGACACAACAAAAGCAGTTCTAAGAGGGAAGTTCATAGCAATTCAAGCTCACCTCAAGAAACAAGAAAAATCTCAAATAAACAATCTAATCTTACATCTAAAGCAACTAGAAAAAGAAGAACAAAGAAAACCCAAAATTAGTAGAAGGAAAGAAATCATAAAGACCAGAGCAGAAATGAATGAAATAGAAACAAAGAAAACAATAGCAAAGATCAATAAAACTAAAAGCTGGTTCTTTGAGAAAATAAACAAAATTGATAAACCTTTATCCAGACTCATCAAGAAAAAAAGGGAGAGGACTCAAATCAATTATATTAGAAATGAAAAATGAGAGATTACAACTGACACCGCAGAAATACAAAAGATCATAAGAGATCATACAGGCAACGATATGCTAATAAAATGGACAACCTGGAAGAAATGGACAAATTCTTGGAAAAGTACAACCTTCCAAGATTGAACCAGGAAGAATTAGAAAATATAAACAGACCAACTACAGGTAGAAATTGAAAATGTAATTAAAAATCTTCCAACAAACGAAAGTCCAGGACCTGATGGCTTCATGGGCGAATTCTATCAAACATTTAGAGAAGAGTTAACACCTACCCTTCTCAAACCCTTCCAAAAAATTGTGGAGGGAGGAACACCCCCAAACTCGTTCTACAAGGCCACCATAACCCTGATACCAAAACCAGACCAAGATATCACAAAAAAAGAAAACTATACACCAATATCACTGATGAACATAGATACAAAAAGCCTTAACAAAATACTAGAAAAGAGCATCCAACAACACATTAAAATGATCAAGTGGGATTTATCCCAGGGATGCAAAGATTCTTCAATATATGCAAGACAAGTGATATGATACACCATATTGACAAATTAAAAAATAAAAACCAAATGATCATCTCAATAGATGCAGAAAAAGCTTTTGACAAAATTCAACACCGATTTATGATAAAAACTCTCCAGGAAGTGTGTGCAGAGGGAACCTACCTCAACATAATAAAAGCCGTGTATGACAAACCCACAGCAAACATCATTCGCAATGGTGAAAAACTGAAAGCGTTTCCTCTAAGATCAGGAACAAGACAAGGATGTGCACTCTTGCCACTATTATTCAACATAGTATTGGAAGTCCTAGCCACAGCAATCAGAGAAGAAAAAGAAATAAAAGCAATACAAATTGGAAAAGAAGTAAAACTGTCACTTTGCCAATGACATGATACTATACATAGAAAATCCTAAAGATGCCATCAGAAAACTACTAGAACTAATCAATGAATTTGGTAAGGTTGCAGGATACAAAATTAATGCACAGAAATCCCGTGCATTCCTATACACTAACAACGGAAGGACAGAAAGAGAAATTAAGGAAACAATCCCATTTACCACCACAACAAAAAGAATAAAATACCTAGGAATAAACCTACCTAAGGAGGCAAAAGACCTGTACTCAGATAACTATAAAACACTGATGTAAGCAATCAAAGATAACATAAACAGATGGAGAGATATACCAGGCTCCTGGATTGGAAGAATCAATATTGTGAAAATGACTATACTACCCAAAGCAATCTACAGGTTCAATGCAATCCTTATCAAATTTCCAATGGCATTTTTCACAGAACCAGAACAAGACATTTTACAATTTGTGTGGAAACACAAAGGACCCCGAATAGCCAAAGCAATCTTGAGAAAGAAAAACGGAACTGGAGGAATCAGGCTCCCTGACTTCAGACTATACTACAAAGCTACAGTAATCAAGACGGTATGGTACTGGCACAAAAACAGAAATACAGATCAATGGAACAGGATAGAAAGCCCAGAGAAATATCCATGAACATATGGTCACCTTATCTTTGACAAAGGAGGCAAGAATATACAATGGAGAAAAGACAGCCTCTTCAATAAGTGGTGCTGGGAAAAATGGAAAGCTACATGTAAAAGAATGAAATAAGAACACACCCTAACACTACACACAATAATAAACTCAAAATGGATTAAAGACCTAAATGTAAGGCCAGGCACTATAAAACTCTGAGAGGAAAACCCAGGCAGAACACTGTATGACATAAATCACAGCAAGATCCTTTTAGACCCACCTCCTAGAGAAATGGAAATAAAAACAAAAATAAACAAATGGGATCTAACGAAACTTAAAAGTTTGCATAGCAAAGGAATCCATAAACAAGACAAAAAAACAACCCTCAGAATGGGAGAAAATATTTGCAAATGAAGCAACTGACAAAGGATTAACCTCCAAAATTTACAAGCCGCTCATGCAGCTCAATATAAAAAAACAAACAACCCAATCCAAAAATGGGCCGAAGACCTCAATAGACATTTCTCCAAAGAAGACATACAGATTGCCAACAAACACATGAAAAGATGCTCAATATCACTAATCATTAGAGAAAGGAAAATCAAACCTACAATGAGGTATCACCTCACACCAGTCAGAATGGCCATCATCAAAAAGTCTACAAAAAGTAAATGCTGGAGAGGGTATGGAGAAAAGGGAACCCTCTTGCATTGTTGGTGGGAATGTAAATTGATACAGCCACTATGGAAACAGTGTGGAGGTTCCTTAAAAAACTAAAAATAGAACTACCATATGACCCAGCAATCCCACTACTTGGCATATACCCCAAGAAAACCATAATTCAAAAAGATACATGTACCACAATGTTCATTGCAGCACTATTTACAATAGCCAGGACATGGAAGCAACCTAAGTGTCTATCGACAGATGAATGGATAAAGAAGATGTGGCACATATATACAGTGGAATATTACTCAGCCATAAAAAGGAACAAAATTGAGGTGATTTCACTACTATTTGTAGTGAGGTGGATGTATCTCGAATCTTTCCTACAGAGTGAAGTAAGTCAGAAAGAGAAAAACAAATGCCGTATGCTAACGCATATATATGGAATTTTAAAAAGCAGTACTGATGAACCTAGTGGAAGGGCAGGAATAAAGACACAGACGTAGAGAATGGACTTGAGGGCACAGGGGGAAAGGGGAAGCTGGGATGAAGTGAGAGAGTAGCACTGACGTATATACACTACCAAATGTAAAATGGATGTCTAGTGGGAAGCTACTGCATAGCACAGGGAGATCAGCTCTGTGCTTTGTGACGACCTAGAGGGATGGGATAGGGAGGAAGGGAGGCTCAAGAGGGAGGAGATATGGGGATATATGTACACATATAGTTGATTCACTTTGTTGTACAGCAGAAACTAACACAACATTGTAAAGCATTTATACTCCAATAAAGATGTGATAAAAAGAAAGTCAAGGACTAGAAAAGGAAGACCCTCTCATCATTGTTTTATTTATACTTGGACACTGTAGAAAATGAAAAGGGACAAAGAATGAAATCACTCAACAAACACTGGGAAACTACTGAGGAGTCTATCCATCCTGCTGCTGGTTAAGAGGAGACACACAGAAAACCAAATAACTTTCCTTTCCGAAAAGGAAATGAGATAAGAATTCCATTTTCAATAGTGAACACACCTAAAAATTCTAAGAATAAAATTAACAAAGTTAGCAAAGGGCTAACTTAAAAAAAATAACTATGGAAAGAAATGACACAAGAACCAAAGAGAAGGACATACTGTATACCAGGAAGGGGACATTATACATCACAAATACTGTGTCTCAGGGCCTTCCCATTGGGATGGGGCAGAGCTGTTTGTGAAGGCCACCAGCTTTGGATCAGGACCCTGCATTGCTACCCCTGGAAGTCAGAGTGAAATAGGAGCAGACAGGCTCTCATGGGACAGAAGCTCTCCTTTGTCAGCTCCACTGCAGTATATGCAAGCTGGAATGTGCAAAGAGAAACCCTCTGTGGGTAAAAGAACATCATCTTTAGTCTCAAATCATTCCTACAAAGTTTTGCCAAGAGAGTATCCAGCAAATAATAAAAATGAATAAACACATTAGGAGACCAGTCAACAGGAATAAAATCTATAGATTTGAAACATAATTGCTCCAGATACTGGAATTATCTGACATGAAATTTTTTTTGAGCTTTTTTTATACTCTGTTACAAGATGATATCAAGTAAAAATAAGGTTATTACCATTGGGTTTTATACAAGACTGCAGTTTGGGTTTATATGGAGACAGCAAATTCCCCTCTACTTTTCTATCTCTAGTCCTAGACCGTGTTAGGGTGTTTGGAACATAATCGGCTATAGTTAGGTAACTGTACTTCCATCTCTCCATGTCCTGAGACAGAAATTCTCCAAGACCAGAAAGAAATGAATGTAAACTCAATACATTAGTATAGCCCAAGGGAAAAAAAATGTCACTCATATAGGGGACTGATCAGCCATATCAGCATAGAAACAAAACAGTCACAAAGATAAATATCCAAGGGTGTCACAGTAATTTGAATTTTATAGATAATTCCCCTGGTTCTAAGTCCATGCTCACCATGCAGACTTTTTTGCTTAATGATAAACTATTCAATTGTTTATGCATCATAAAAGTGTCACAGAATTTAAATGAAATTTGCTCACTATATTGAACAAGGTAAAAGACAAAAATTGAGAATTTTGGCAGAGAACTAGAAACTATAAAGAAAGAATCAAGTGGAAGTCCTAAAACTGGAGATAGTAATATTCAATATTAAGATGTCAATGGGGGAAGAAAAGAAGGCAATGGGAAGAAGTAACACAGAGTAGACACATCTGAAGATAGAGTGAATACTGGAAGACAGTTCAGAAGAAAATATGCAGAACGAATCACAAAGAGACAAAACATTAAAACTACGGAGAGTATGTGACAGACACAAAGGAGCCCTCAAGAAGATTAAACCAGGGGTCTGCAGACTCTTTCGGCAAAGGACCAAAGAGTGAACATTCTGGGCTTTCTGAACTAGACCATCTCCAGCAAACTCACCTCTGCCACTGTAGCATGAAAGCAGCCACGCACAAAACATGAATAAGTGTGGCTGTCTTCCAATACAACTTTATTTATAGAAACAGGCAGAGGGTCGAATTTGGCCAGTCATCCACATTGTTGAGTCCTGGTCTAACCTATGAGAAATTAAAATGCCATCAGTCAAGAAGAAAATAATTCATGGGCAGTTTTTAAAAAGGTTATGGCAGAGAACTTTCAAAACTTATGAAAGACATCATGCCACAGATAAAAGAAGCCCTTTAAAAATAAAAGAGGAAAGAAACTCTCCAGAAAGTAAGCATAGAGGGAACTTACCTCAACATAATAAAGGCTATATATGACAAACTCACAGCCAACATCGTTCTCAATGCTGAAGAACTGAAACCATTTTCACTAAGATCAGGAACAAGATAAAGTTGCCCACTCTCACCACTATTATTCAACATAGTTTTGGAAGTTTTAGCCACAGCAATCAGAGAAGAAAAAGAAATAAAAGGAATCCAAATCAGAAAGAAGAAGTAAAACTGTCACTGTTTGCAGATGACATGACACTATACAAAGAGCATCCTAAAGGTACTACCGGAAAACTACTAGAGCTAATCAAGGAATCTGGTAAAATAGCAGGATACAAAATTAATGCACAGAAATCTCTTGCATTCCAATACACTAATGATGAAAAATCTGAAAGAGAAATTAAGGAAACACTCCCCATTACCACTGCAACAAAAAGAATAAAATACTTAGGAATAAACCTACCTGAGGAGACAAAAGACCTGTATGCAGAAAACTATAAGACACTGATGAAAGAAATTAAAGATGATACAAACAGATGGAGAGATATACCATGTTCTTGGATTGGAAGAATCAACATTGTGAAAATGACTATAATACCCAAAGCAATCTACAGATTCAATGCAATCCCTATCAAACTACCACTGGAATTTTTCACAGAACTACAACAAAAGATTTCACAATTTGTATGGAAACACAGAAGACCCTGAATAGCCAAAGCAATCTTGAGAAAGAAAAACGGAGCTGGAGGAATCAGGCTCCCTGACTTCGGACTATACTACAAAGCTACAGTAATCAAAACAGTATGGTACTGGCACAAAAACAGAAATACATATTAATGGAACAGGATAGAAAGCCCAGAGATAAACCCATGCATGTATGGTCACCTTATCTTTGATAAAGGAGGCAAGAATATACAATGGAGAAAAGACAGCCTCTTCAATAAGTGGTGCTGGGAAAAATGGACAGCTACATGTAAAAGAATGAAATTAGAACACTCCCTAACATCATACACAAAAATAAACTCAAAATGGATAAAAGACCTAAATGTATGGCCAGGCACTATAAAACTCTTAGAGGAAAACATAGGCAGAACACTCTATGACATAAATCACAGCAAGATCCTTTTTGACCCACCTCCTAGAGAAATGGAAATAAAAACAAAAATAAACAAATGGGACCTAATAAAACTTAAAAGCTTTTGCACAGCAAAGGAAACCATAAACAACACGAAAAGACAACCCACAGAATGGGAGAAAATATTTGCAAACGAAGCAACTGACAAAGGATTAATCTCCAAAATATACAAGCAGCTCATGCAGCTCAATAGAAGAAAAACAAACAACCCAATTCAAAAATGGGCAGAAGACCTAAATAGGCATTTCTCCAAAGAAGACATACAGATTGCCAACAAACGCATGAAAGGATGCTCAATATCACTAATCATCAGAGAAAGGAAAATCAAACCTACAATGAGGTATCACCTCACACCAGTCAGAATGGCCATCATCAAAAAGTCTACAAAAAATAAATGCTGGAGAGGGTGTGGAGAAAAGGGAACCCTCTTGCACTGTTGGTGGGAATGTAAATTGATACAGCCACTGTGGAGAACAGTGTGGAGGTTCCTTAAAAAACTAAAAATAGAACTACCATCCGGCCCAGCAATCCCACTACTGGGCATATACCCTGAAAATAGCATAATTCAAAAAGAGTCATGTACCACAATTTTCATTGCAGCACTATTTACAACAGCCAGGACATGGAAGCAACCTAAGTGTCCATCAACAGAGGAATGGATAAAGAAGATATGGCACATATATACAATGGAATATTACTCAGCCTTAAAAAGAAATGAAACTGAGTTTTTTGTAGTGAGGTGGATGGACCTAGATTCTGTCATAAAGAGTGAAGTAAGTCAGAAAAAGAAAAACAAATACCATATGCTAACACATATATATGAAATCTAAAAAAAAGAAAAAGGTTCTGAAGAACCTAGGGGCAGGACAGGAATAAAGACACAGACGTAGAGAATGGACTTGGGGACACGGGGAGGGGGAAGGGTAAGCTGGGACGAAGGGAGAGAGTGGCATGGACATATATACACTACCAAATGTAAAATAGATAGCTAGTGGGAAGCAGCCGCATAGCACAGGGAGATCAGCTTGGTGCTTTGTGACCACCTAGAGGGGTGGGATAGGGAGGGTGGAAGGGAGACACAAGAGGGAGGGTATATGTTGATATATGTATATGTATAGCTGATTCACTTTGTTATACAGCAGAAACTAACACAACAATGTAAATCAATTATACACCAATAAAGATGTTAAAAAAAAATTAGTAAACAGCTTGGAATATCATTATAAAACTGCCGAGAAAAAAACAAACAAATGAAAAAAATCAAACACAAAATCTTAATATCAACCAGAGAAAAATAGAGCAAAAAGCAGCCTGAGTGTAAAGTTGAACACTGGGAATCAAAAACAATGAAAAAAAAACCTTCAGAGTTTTGAAAGAAAATGACAGTTAAAATAGAGGATACACTGAGGAAACATGATTTAAAAATTTTTTACATAAATTCAAGAAGACTTTTTGAGGTTTCACATATATGTGAGATCATGCAGTATTTGTGAAAGACCATTTCAAATGAACAAGTACTGTGGAAATTCATTACCACCAGGCCCTTACTTACAGGCAATCTTCAAGCAGAAAAATTAGTTTCCCAGAAGGAGGTCAGATTGGCAGACTCTCAAAAGAACAGCAAAATCATAAATATGTGAGTTAATATAAATGATCATTGTCTGAAGAAAATGACAATATTAATGTATTGCTGTACATGCAACAAAGTTGGCGGCATCATGTTTCCCGATTTCAAAGTGTCTTACAAAGTTATAGTAATCAAAACATACTGGTATTGGCATAAAGAGTGACATATGGACCAATGGAACAGATTGAAGAGCCCAGAAATAAACCCACACATATATGCTCAACTTATCTTCCACAAAGGCACAAGAATACGCAATGAAGAAAGGGTAATCTCTCCAATAAATGGTGTTGGAAAAACTGGAATTACACATGCAAATGGATAAAATTTGACCACTAACTTAAGGTAAAACCTGACTTAAAGGTAAAACCTGAAGCCATAAAACTTCTATAAGAAAACTTAGGTAAAAAGTTCCTTGACAGTGGTCTTGGCAATGATTTGTTGGATGTAACACCAAAAGCACTGGGGGAAAAAAAGCAAGAATAAACATTGAGACTATATCAAATTGAAAAACTTCTACACAATAAAGGAAACAACAAAATGAAAACACAACCTACAGGATGGGAGAAAATGCTTGCAAACCATATTTCCAATAGGGGCTTAATATCCAAAATATGTAAGGAACTTATACAACTCTGCAGCAAAAACAAACAGATGACCCAATTTTAAAAACTGGCAGAGGACCTGAACAGACACTTTTTTAAAGAAGGAATACAAATGACCAAGAAGTACATGAAAAGATGCTCAACATCACTAATCATCATCAAATCCATGATGAGATATCATGTCACATCTGATAGGATAGCTATTCTTAAAAAAAAAAAAAAAGTTAAGTGTTGGCAAAGGTGTGGAAAAAGAAAGGGAACCCTTGTGCACTGTTGGTGGGAATGTAAATTGATACAACTGCTAGGGAGAACAGTATACAGGTTCCTCAAAAAATTTAAAATAGTACTGTCATATAATCCAGTAATCCCACTTCTGGGTACATATCCAAAGGAAATAAAGTCATTGTCTCAAGAAATACCTGCACTCTCATGTTCACTGTATCATTATTCACAATATCCAACATAAGAATCAACCTAAGTGGTTATTGATGGATGAATGGATAAAGAAAATGTGGTATATATACAATGAAATACTACTTAGCCTTAAAATAAAAGGAAATCCTGCCATTTACAAGAGCATGGGTATAACTAGATGATACTATGCTAGGTCAAATAAGCCAGACATAGACAAATACAGCACGATCTCGTATGTGAAATTTCAAAAAGTAGAACTCATTGAAGCAAAGAGCAGAACTTTGGTTCTGCTGGAGGGGATGGGAAATGGGGACGTGTTGGTCAAAGCGTACAAACTCCCAGTTATAAGATAGAGAAGTTCTGGAGATCTAATGTAGAGCATGGTGACTATAGTTAATAATAAAGCATTGCATATTTGTGATGTATCTTAAGTGTACTAACACACACACAAAAAAACAACAAGGTGACCATGTGAGGTGATGGATAACTTGAGCTAATGGAATGGGAAGACAATAAAAGACCCCCAGACAGCCAAAAGAAATCAGGAAAGGAGAAGAAAATCTACTCCAAATGATATAGGATACAGGATGCTGACCCCCGTGACATAGGAATACACATTCTTTAACCACACTCACAAAACTCAGAGCACATTCCAGGGGAGGGGAAGCAGATGGGGCAGGCACAAGTGCCCACCAGCGGTGGCGGGAAATGTTGGAGGCGCCTTTGGAGACCAGCACCTGTTTCAAAATAATACTAATAAAGGCTTCCATAAAAGCAGCCGATGCCTGAAAGTGACGGTGACTCTCCAGGGTATAAGTTAGGACCAGATATGAGGTTCTCTCTGTTCTCCCTCCCTGATGGATAAATCACAGCAACTACAGACCAGAATTGGTCCATCCATGAGTCTGGATTTTGTTCATGGTAAGGCCTAACAGAGGAAGGCAAAGGATGAGTGGATGAACACGTGACTCGGGGAATATCTCTGAGCACCACCTGTGTGCCAGGAAAGCACCACGTCCTTCTTCCCAATGTATTTTCTCATTGGATATTCACACCCCAGTGATGGATGCTGGCAGCAACATCTTTCCTCCCGCTTCCTTCTGGCATCATCTCTCATTCTGGCAGAGTCTGACATTCAAATAGAAAGTTCTGCAACTCCAGGGTGTCCTAAGGAATAAACGTGGTTAAATGCATTTGAACCCGCCAAGCCTGTCAGAAGGAATTGGGCAAAACCACCGTGAAATGGGCACATCAAAAGCATCGCACTGATAAATTTAGACTTTGTGTTTTAAGTTGACTTGGCAGGTTGTGTCATATTCCTTAGATATGAAGGCTGAGCAAATAACGGAACTCTACCACTGTAATTAAGAGAATCGTTTTCAAGCTGATTAAGCCATATTTATGCATACCAAATGAAGCCGTGTTGACAGGTAATGATTGAATACAGAAACAGGCTGTCAGGAGAAAGGAAGGAAGAAGGGGGATCTGAAAATGGGATAAAATGTCAAGGCTTCTGAAAAGGAAATTCTTCCCCTGACCCCGCCCTGAAGCTGCTCTTTGTTAATGCTCATATACTTTCTCCAAATAGGTATTTAGCTGAAGTTCTAAATTAAATATGAATTAGGTAAAAAGCATATCCCTGAATACACCTTGAGAATTACCTTATATTTAGATATGAGTTTGTGGTCTTAGAAGAGCTTTTACACACGTTTGATTATTTTTAGAACTCTGTGAGGCAGGTGCCATGGTCCCACTTTACAGATGTGGAAACTGAGGCTCATGGCTATTAAGTGACTCGTCAGAGGTGTCAACCACAGGTGGCAAGGAGAAAAAACAAAATCTGGACTTTTAAGTGAAAATCATATGTATTTTCCATTGCATCAACCATAACTGCTCCCCATGTGGAAAAGTCCCTCTCCCCCCGTATTTTCTAATTTTCTTGGACAGTACATCTTAGTGTCCTTCCACATAGACATGACTTAGTCAACCACTGACCCTGGAGTCCAGGTCCTCACCGATTACTCACACCCCTGAGACAGCTTCCGTATAAACCGTGGATTATTTCCTTAGAATGAACTTCTAGAAGTAGAATCCAGATCACACCTTCTAAACGTTTCTAATACTTTACATACATTGTCAAGTGGTGTATGATTTCACATTCTCGGTGCAGAGGATGGCGCCTGAACACACACAACGCTGGTGCCTCTGCCCCTTCTTGCAGCTATTTGCTAGCTGTTGTAGAAAATGCCAAGCTGAAAACTCCGGGCGTGGTTCCTGTCCTGGTGGGTTAGGGTTAGGGTGACACATACTATGGACACCGACGACAGCAAGAGCTACTGTCGGGTGTTCTGACCTGGGCCGGGCAGGGGTCCAGGCACTAAATACATATAAGTGATGCCACCTTCATCCTGTCCCGTCAGATGCCCATGACTCCCTCACTGTACAGAAGAGGAAGGTGGGTACAGGGGTAACGTGGTGACCATGGGCCCCAGAGCTAAGAAGGAAAGGGCCGTGTTCCCTGCACTCGGAGTCTCCTTCCATTAATGGAATAATCGCTCAGATGGATGTCCCACCCCAGGGTGCTCCCCAGGGACACGGCATTCCTAGACTGTTGCTAGCTCAGCGCAGGGGCCCCACATGGTGAGTGGGTTGGATCCAAATGCTTGTACCTTTCCCTGTTATTTAAGTTCATCAAAAACTTTTCTTTTCATAGAAACAATATCATAAATAGTTTCTAGCCTTGTCTCCAAAACTTATTTTACCCATCTGAAACGACCTTAGAATGATAAAACTATTTCAACCACATCTTTGCACAATTTAAAGTTCATTTCCATAGGAAATGGGAATTCCAGGAATCTGGCTCCCTCCTACAAAGAGGGGCGGGTGGAGGGCAGGAATCTTCAGCAGAGGTCAGGCTGGAAAAGGACGGCTCACTCTCATCATCCCACGTCGCTTAGAAGGAAGGTGGCCTGGCCCAGGGCTGCCAGTGGGGTCGCTCCATGTGTACAGTGAATTTATAAATCCCAGAAAAGAGAACAGAATAACATAAATGCCCTAAATCCTCCCACCCAGACCTAGCAACTCTATCAGCTTCTAATTGTTTTACGTGTATGTGTGGGTGTGTGCAGTTATTTGAGTTTGCTCTTTCCAAACTTCGGCTACAACACCCAGGGTGAGGGTCTCTTCTGCCCACGAACTCCAATCCCATTCTTTGCCCTTCCCCAGAGAAAACCTGTATAAATCTATGCTGTGTGTGCTCTGGCTCCATCAACAAAACTATACACACACACACACACACACACACTCCAATCACAATAGTGCATTGATTTTAATCTGTTGGATTTTTACATTTAAACAAGCATATTGTAATATATAATACTATCAGAACTTGCTTTTTAAATTTTTACTTGGTTATATGTTTGACATTTCTCCATGTTGACATAAATTCAAATTCTGTAAAGTGGTACATTATATGAAAGAATGAACCATAATGAACTTGTCCATTCTTCTACTGATGGCCACTACGTAGACTGTTTCCATTTTCTGTGTTGTTAAAAACAATGATTTAACAAATATACTTGTTCAAGTCTCCTTGTACAAAATCCATGAGGGCCTCTCTCTAGGTACCCAGAATCAGAAACACATGATCATCGCACATTGCCTGGCTATACACATTTACAATTTTAAAATATTCTGCCAAACGTTTTCCCAAAGCAGCTCTTCCACTGCACGCTCACCCCAGCTGTCTGCAGCATCGTTCCCCCACCCCAAGCCAAGCTGTTACTCTCATTCTTCAAAATAATGGGTGAGAATTAGCTTCCTTCCGTATTGTTTTGCAGTTCCCAAAAAACTACTCAGGTTGAACACTTCCATATAATTCTGGTCATCAATATCTCCTTTCTGCTCCTGCCCTTTTCCCAAATATTTCTTCTTACTAATTTAGGGTTTAATTCATTTCGGGTACCAAATCCTTATTTTCATGGAATGTTTGTATTTTATTACAGAAAAATATTACATATATTTTTTATCTTGATTGAGAAAAATTTCACCACCCCTTATGCTACAGATTCTCATAGACTGAATGACTATTTTGCACGTGTGGAGTCCTAAACCACCTGGGATTGGTGTTTTCATACAGGATGAGACTCTCTGAGCTCCAGGAATCAGATCGCCGGCAGCTGCCCGTATGGGCCTTTCTCTCTCTGGGTTCCAGCGGGGACCCTGGGTTGGGATGGGCTGAACCAGGACGTCTCTATACTGCAATATCCCCACTCCTGGCTCTTAAAAATCATCATTTTGTAAATCTTTTTCTTTTGGGATGTTCCTGCGAATCTTTCCTTCCTGCAGATGCTTTTCTGGCTGAGGTACATCTTCTCTACATCTTTCAGCCGCAATCTGAGGGCATCACACGGTCTTGGTTCTTGTAAATGTAAAAATGCCTTCACTTCGGCCTTATTCTCAAAAGAGAGTTTTAATCACTAACGAATTTTAGTTTACAGTTCTTTCCTCACCGCACTTTCAAAAATTTAAAATGTGTGTTGCCTGTTCACGTCCATTATTGTTGAGGGCAAGATGATGTCACTTTCGATTGTTGGTGTTTTATAGGGACCTGCACTTTCTCTCTGGGGCTTTTCAGGAATTTCTCCTGCTGCAGCATCACCAGGATGCAGCTGGGTGTCCTAACCAGACACTTGGTGGACCCTGTGAAGTGAAGACCTCGCATCTGTAAGCACTTCTCAAAACTCCTTCATCAGTTGCCCCCTGCCTCAACCTACCCCTCGCCCTTCACTAAGGGAGGCACTTGTCACTAGGCAATTGGAGTTTTACTTTCAATGACCATATATTTCACCTGTAGCCTTTTTTTTTTTTTACTTCTTTCTATAGCTTAACTACCTTTTCTGTTTCATAGTCTGCTGTTCTTTAGACATGTGTTATTCTTCCATTAGTTTTAGTTTTGTTTAGTTTTATTAATTTCTCCTACACATTGTCTTATTCTTTCTTGTCTCCTTCTTTCATCCCTCCTTTTCCCCCTCTCTCTCTGTCTCTGTCTATGTATATATGCACATATATGTGTGTTTGGGGGTGTAATTTCCCTTAAGCCTGATTATAAAATGCATTCTACTTTCTGTGGTCTCTAGTTTTTTTGAAGAAACCATTGATTTGTTTCAATTTTTTTCCCCTTACCTAATCTAAATCCCCTGCCTCGTATTTGCATAAACCAAGGTATCATCCTAATTTGTTTCCTTCCATAACAGTCCATTCTCACATCATATAGGAACAAAATGAATAAAAACATATAGAGGTTTTGCTTTGTTTTGTTTTGTTTTTGGCCATGCCGCACGGCATGCAGGATCTTATTTCTCCGACCAGGGATCAAACCTGTGCCCCCTGCAGTGGAAGAACTAACCACTGGCACACCAGGGAAGTCCCCAGAGGTTTCTGTTTTGTTTTGTGCAATGCCTCTCTTAGGAAAAACAACTTTTCTCTCACTTATTTTTCTACCTAAAAACACATCATGGAAACTCCTCCAAGTAACTCATCTATCACTAAGTCATCTCTTTTAATCACTCTATAGTAGCTCATGAATGTATGCACCATATTTCTTTCAGTCTTTCCATTACAGGTGAGCATTCACCATAATTCCTTATTTTCTCTGATTATAAGCAATGTCATAATAATAATAATAATAATAAACCCATGGCACAGACCTCCACATGCTGGGGTTTTCACTGCATGGTGGTCCCAGGGGTTGAACTGTTGGGTTGAAAGGTACGAAATTTCAGTTTTAGGCAACCACACTCTCTTATTTACCCGGAAGGCAGTAAGAAGTCTCATTAAGATACCAGCAATAGATACCACCACTCACTTTTATTTTTACTACTCTTTTATTTATTTATTTGGTTGTGCCAGGTCTTAGTTGCAGCAGGCGGGCTCCTTAGTTGTGGCATGTGAACTCTTGGTTGCGACATGCATGCGGGATCTAGTTCCCTGACCAGGAATCGAACCTGGGCCCCCTGCATTGGGAGTGCAGAGTCTTACTTAACCAATGTGCCACCAGAGAAGTCCCTACTACTCAAATCTTGCTATAAATTGATATTGTATTTCTTGATTATTTTAAAAATACTTTTTTCATGTCCATTTTAGAATGTTCCATTCTCTCGACATCCTTAGGGGCAAATCTCCAATTTGTTGGTTCTGTAGTTTATTTTTCATGGCTTTGTATTTTTTTAGTATGTTTTGTCATTTTTGATAAAAACTCATATTCCAAAGGAGTTTTCTTCTAAAAAAGCCCAACTTATATCCTGGAGCAGTTTCATGGTCACTTTGCCCTCGCACTAGGGAGTTCACCTGTTATTAATCAGTTTTTTGATAGTTTCTTGAATTAAGGTTCCCCCATAAAGATCATTATGAAAAGAAGTGGTTCTAACTTCCTGCCTTGAGGGTGACTCTTACCCAATCATGACTTACTATGCATAAGGCATTTTCACCAGTCTACATTGATGGGGGGAAATTTTCTGTTACTTACTCATAGTACTGTCATGGTTTCCCAACTCTTGTTTTGAAAGGGGAAGCTACTCTGACCTTCTAGATGCACATGGGAGCTGCAGCCTCAGCTCACCTGTGCAGGTGTGAAAATCTCAACCCTTAAGACATGCCCTATCCTTTATTACTTAAGTAACTGTCACCACTATCATTTACTCATCTTTTAAAATTTTTAGTTTTCTATAGAGTAGAATATACAAATGTTACAGGTTCATGAATATTTACACATGTACATACTTGTGAAGCTACCACCCTGGTCATAATATACAAGGTTTTCTATGTCCCCAAAAAGTTCCCTAATGCCCCTCACTGCTGTGGCACTATTCTCTATTCTCTCACCATCCATTAGTTATCTTGTTCTTGAACTTCAAATAAATAGAATCATAGATTACGTACTTTTTTTAAGGCTTCTTTTATTCAGCATACTATTTTTGAGACTCAACCCCTGTCTTGCATATAAGAAGCAGTTGCTTCCTTTTGATAGCTGAGTGGTTCTCTGCTGTATGAATGTGCCATAGTTTATAATCCATTCTCCTCTTGATGGGTGCCGAGGCTATTTCCAGTTTGGGGCTATTCTGACTAAAGCAGACATGTGCACTGTTTCTCTTGGGTGTGTATCTAGGAGGGGAACTGTGTGCGTGGGGAGGCATGGGGTTAAGTTTGCCACATCAGGGTAGGAGAGCGCCAGCTGCTTTTCTACAGTAATCAAAACAGTACGGTATTGGCACAAAAACAGACACATGGATCAGTGGAACAGAACAGAGAGCCCAGATATAAACCCACACACCTACAGTCAACTAATCTTTGACAAAGGAGGCAAGAATATACAGTAGAGAAAAGACAGTCTCTACAGCAAGTGGTGGTGGGAAAGTTGGACAACTACGTGTAAATCAATGAAATTAGAACATTTCCTCACACCATACACAAAAATAAACTCAAAATGGATTAAAAACTTAAACAGGAGACATGACACCATAAAACTCCTAGAAAAGAACATAGGCCAAACATTCTCTGACATAAATCATACCAATGTTTTCTTAGTCAGTCTCCAAAGGCAATAGAAATAAAAGCAAAAATAAACAAATGGGACCTAGTCAAACTTACAAGCTTTTGCACAGCAAAGGAAACCATAAAATGAAAACACAACCTACGGACTGGGAGAAAATATTTGCAAATAATACAACTGACAAGGACTTAATCTCCAATAAATACAAACAGTTCATACAGCTTAACAACAGCAACAAAAAACAACCCAATCAAAAAATGTGCAGAAGACCTAAATAGACACTTCTCCAAAGAAGACATACAGATGGCCAACATGCACATGAAAAGATGCTCAAATCACTAATTACTAGAGAAATGCAACCCAAAACTACAATGAAGTACCACATCACACCAGTCAGAATGGCCATCATCAAAGAGTCTACAAATAAATGCTGGAGAGGGTGTGCAGAAAAGGCAACCCTCCTACACTCTTTGTGGGAATGTAAATTGGTGCAGCCACTACAGAAAACAGTATGGAGGTTCCTCAAAAAGCTAAAAATAAAGCTGCCATATGATCCAGCAATCCCACTTCTGGGCATATATCCAGATGAAACTCTAATCCAAAAAGATACATGCACCCCAATGTTCACTGCAGTACTATTTACAATAGCCGAGACATGGAAGCAACCTAAATGTCCATTGACAGATGAATGGATAAAGAAGAAGTGGTATATATATACAATGGAATATTACTCAGCCATTAAAAAGAATGAAATAATGCCATTTGCAGCAACATAGATGGACCTAGAGATTATCTTGCTAAGTGAAGTAAGTCAGACAGAAAGACAAATATCATATGATATCACTCATATGTGGAATCTAAAATATGACACAAATGAACCAGAAGCAGACTCACAGACACAGAGATCAAACTCATGGTTGTCAAAGGGGAGGGGACGGGAGGGAGGGAAGGATTGGGAGTTTGGGATTAGCAGATGAAAACTATTATATAGAGAATGGATAAAAATAAGGTCCTACTGTATAGCACATGGAACTATATTCAATATCCTGTGATAAACCATTATGGAAAAGAATATGAAAAAGAATAGATATACATATGTATAACTGAATCACTTTGCTATACAGTAGAAATTAATATAACAATGTAAATCAACTATATTTAAATTTTAAAAAAAATTTAAAAGGAGAGAGAGAGCACTCCAGCAGCTTTACATCTTTGCTATCACTTTCTATCAGCAGGCATCTTAATTTTAACCATTGTGGGGAAGAACGTATCCTTTTTAAAGACTATCTTTTATTTTAACTCCTTTGACCAAAAGATATCAAAATAAGGATTTAAAATTTTGCAAAAGGATCGATATAAAAATCTAAGCTATTTAAAACTTAGAAATAACCATGACACAGAGATTGTAACACCTATTTTATAGTATCTGAGACCATTCTTTTTTCCTATCTGGAATTTTCCTACCCTAGTGTAGGCCTTAATTTTCAAAATCTTTCATCTATCTGGAATACTTTCTCCCACCTTCTCCACCTGGACATGTGAACATAGCCTTTCAGACCCCTCGACCATGCCTCCCTGAGGCCCTTGGTGGCATGAGTCCTCCATCCACTGTGTTATTCACAAATACTTAATTTACAGCAATTATAACGTGGAATTATGGTCAATGTTGCCTCTTCTCCTAAACTTCCAGATTACACCCACAACTTACTGCAGCATTTAAGCACCTAGCATTCCATGAATATTCACAGAAAAAATATGAATGAAAGAGTAAATGATCCCTCACTTGTAGGGTTTTCAAAAATTCCTTGTCATTCAGAAAGATAAACAACTGCCATTTTCCTAAGTTGTAGCTTATTCTTCTGGAAATTATGTTCCTGAAAACCCTACATAAATTCAAGACAAGAAAACTTCCTTCCATATAACGCCTTTCTCTACCTCCCTACATGAGATTATTTAAATGATGCATGTGAATGCTTAGGAAAATTGGTCATAGGTGTATGATCATCCACGTACAGCAATATTTGTAGGCATTTTCTCTACTAGGTGATTCTGATGTTTTATAAAATATAAACATAATCCACTTATGAACACAAGTAGACATAGTGGCCCTGAATTAGAGGCACCTCATCTCACAAACACTAATAAAGTGTTGTCATCAGCTGATTTGTGATCAAGGAAATAAACCACCAATGGATATTTTGAAATGTGTACAAAATTAATTTGGCAAAAGAGGATCAAACCTGGTGTCCGCTTTAAAACAGAGAATACATGTCTCCTACTTATTAGAGCTAATCTTTCCCTAAGCTCTAGAGAATCCACGAACGTTACCTCAAAAGATAAGAACACAGTTATTGTAAGGGAAATGGATTATTACCTGAGTCCTTCTCCCCTTTGATGGAATTTTCCTGAAATAAAATCCATGCTGGTGTAGGCACTAGGCACCAGAATCCACTTGGGCAGGTCTTCTGATCTTCCTGCTTCTGTACACGGGGCTTGGGAGCATCCCCATGGCCTCAAGTTCATGGTTGATTGATAGGTGTACCTTAGGACCAGTCTCCTGTGTCCTCAGCCCAGAGCTCAGAAGAGCCAGAGCTCAGAGAAGCGAGTGCCTAGGGCTATCTGTCCCTCGGGCACAGTCCAGGCCTCTGTGAGCCTTTAGCTGTCCATCCATTCATTTATTTTTTTAAAAGTTATTTTATTGAAGTATAGTTGATTTTCAATGTTGTGTTACTTTCTACTGTACAGCAAAGTGATTCGGTTATACATATATGTATGTTCTTTTTCATATTCTTTTCCATGATGGTTTTTCACAGAATATTGAATAGAGTTCCCCGTGCTTTACATTCATTTATTTTTAACAAACGAGTAGTAAGTGTCAGTACGTGGGGCGTGTTTTATTTAGTGTGGTGCACCTTTTCCTGACACTTTTCTTAAACCAGGCTGTGCTCCCCCAACCCCTCCTGTCTGTGCCGAGCAGCAAATTTTGACACAAAAAAAAGTTAATGAGAACTCAGCCTGTCTCATTTTCTCCTAATTCTTCCCTCCCAGCGATCTCCAGGAGTGAAAATTCTTTAAATATGTATTTCAGTGATATCTTGGTCAATATCATTTTCCTGTGGAATTGTTAAAGGATGTGGGACAAATAAAGGCTCAATCTCTTCACAGGAAGTTGCTAAAATGAAAAAGCTTTCTTCCCACGCTCTTCTGTATCCATTGGACCCTAGAGAGATGGCTCCAGGATATTTGCGGGACCACTGGGTATTGCCATTTAAATTTCATGAGCCATCTGTCTCCCCTGTGTTATAAGGATAATGATGTCTTGGTTCTGGATGATCCTTGCTCTGGGCTAAAGGCTCACTTGGGGTCTCTTAGCAAGAGGAGGATACAGACAGACTTCTGGATTTCTCTGTCCTCAGAGGGAAGGGGCTATGCCTCCCTGGCCCCTGTCCACTGGAACCACCCCAGGCTTGTTCCTGCCTCAGGATGTCCAAGTTGAAAGGAAGCAAATGCAGATCCAATCCAGCAACAGAGGGGCCAGCAGGTCCTAAAGCAGAGCTGCACTTTGCACAGAGCCCCAGCTGCCAAGGTGGTATTTACGACCATCCTGTGAAGTAGCCACTCGTATTTTATCCCCTCCTTCTAACGAATGAGGAAATACTAGCACCCCTGACATTGGCAGTGACTCGGAGAAAAAATGCACCTCTGCCTCCTTGGTCCCCCTGACAGGAAAGAGGTGAGCCAAAGAAGGAACTATTTGGCTTACAAGCAGAATTTAGAGCAAAAATGGGAAAGCCAGAACCTTCTGGACTTGAAAAATAAAAGTTTCACGTATCTAATACCCATAACTGGCAGAAAAGTCTCAAAGGAAGAAATGGCCTTGGAAAAAAACATAAAATCAAGGCATGACTGTAAGGTCTTTTATGAATACCTAAGAAGGACTTCAGGTGGTGCCTCGTAGGGTCTCCGCTGGACAGAAGGCACTGAGGGTCACAAGGACATTGTGCCCCAGCACACAATGAGATGCTGCCCACACTAGAGGATTCCTGGGCGCTGAGACCAGTGTGGTCCTGGATGAGAATTGGGAGGAGCTGGGAGGAGCTTGTTGCTTGAGTGTTGGAGGAGGGTGAGTCACCGGTGCTGAGGCTGGACGGGGCTGGACCACTGCCGGGACTGCCTGCTCTGCCGATGTCTCTCCGGACCGCATCCCTGCAGGGTCTCCACCAATCTGCTTCTCAGCTCCCCCTGTGCCTTGCTTTGGACAATGAGACAGTAGGAAGCGACGCACAGGCAGGTTGAGGGCTGTCTTCTCCTTCTGCTTTGCAGAGCCCGGAGCCCCTCATGTGAGGAAGCCTGGGCTACCTGCCTCCCCGAAGGGGAGGGGCCCCCATTCTTTTGTTTTGGCCACACCACGGGGCTTGCGCGATGTGGGATCTTAGTTCCGAGACCAGGGATTGAACCCGGGCCCTCAGCAGTGAAAGCGCAGAGTCCTAACCACTGGACCACCCGGGAATTCCCGAGAGACCATCATTCTTAGAGGTCCTATTTTTTGTTGTAAACAGTTGTAAAAGGTACATGCTTTCGGTCATGTTTTCTAACTGAAACTTTTGTGTGTGTAGAAATATAATTGATGTTGTACATTGATTTTGTAAGAATATGAAGTTCAGGAAGAGGGGACTATTTTTACTGTGGACCATGAGGTAAGGAGAGACCTTTAAGAACACGCAGAGAGAAGCCCCACTGCCATCGCCCCCCGCAGAGTCATGAGCTACAGAGAAGAAGTCTTACCTGAGCCACTGAACTTGGTGGTGGTCGGTTACGCAGCAAAAGCCAATTGTTCAGTACTCATGTTATTCCCATTTTTCAGCTGAGAAAACTGTGGGCTGAAATTTTTAAGTAACTTATCAAAGATTACAAAATGGGTGGGAGAGAATCCATGATTTGATCCAAGGTAATCTGATTTCAGAGTCCAACTCATGAGTCACCACCCATGGTCCCCTCTTCCTGAACTTCATAGTCTTACAAAATCAATTACATTTCTACACACAAAAAAAATCCAGGTAGAAAACACCACGTAAAACATGTCCCACTTACAATAGTTTAAAACAAAAAATAAGACCTTTAAGAATAAATAGAGAGCGGTGTCAGCAAGATGGCAGAGCAGGCAGCTCCACAGTCCATTCCCCCACAGAAACATTGGAAAACAAGCAGGAACCGTCAAAACCAGTTTTGCTGGAACTGTGGACAACTTTCAAAGGTTTACAGCAACCAATGAATACTGAAGCCAGAAAGAGGCAATGTACAAATGGAAGAAAAGCCCTGTGGTGTCTTAACTTGCCCTCCCCACCTCAGCCGCACTGTGGAAGACTGCAGCTCACCTTCCCTGGGTGGGAACTCAGCCCCTGGTTCCCGGGGCAGCAGAGCTGACTGTATTTGCACGTTACTGTGTGTGTCTGTTTGAAGCTGCCTGGACCTACCTGAAGGAGACACACAAGGTCTCTGCTTCTGCTAGCTCAGAACCCACGAGGGCAGAAAAGCAGCAGACACTGTAAAGGACAATCAACCTGCAGCCACCGGGGTCAACAGATGACCCCTCTGCTGGATCAAAACATGACAGGCAACAGCCCACCTAGATCAAGGGAGTAGGAGCCTGGGAAGAGTTTACGTGGCATGTTAAGGCAATCCAAAGTGTGCATGTTCAAGGGGGTTCTAGAAAACCACACACATGCCCAGGGCAAGATACATGCTCAGAAAATTCCTGAAAGGACCCTAAGCTTTCATTGCAGGCTCATCCCTATGCTCAGCAGAAGCCCAGCTATGGACTGAAGTAGGGCCCCAGCACAGACTGAGCCAGTCTGCAGAGACTGGGTTTTCTTTTTTTCTATCTCTGTTCTCAGATAACATAGGAAATCCTGAAGAATCCACAAGAACGCTACTAGAGCTAATAATTGAACTCAGCAAAGTTGCAAGTTACAAGATCAACACACAAAAATCAGTTGTATTTCTAAACACCAGCAAACAATCCAAACAAGAAAAAAATGTAAGTTAGCAATTCCAATTACCTAAAAGGATAAAATATCTAGGAATAAATTTAACCAAAGATATGAAAAACTTGTTCACTGAAAACTATAAAACATTGCTGAAAGAAATTGAAGAGGATACAAATCAATAGAGAAAAATCCCATGTTCATGGCTTAGAAGACTTAATATTGCTAAGATGGCAACATTCTCCAAAAGAACCTACAGATTCAACACAATCTCTATGAAAATTCCAACAGCATTTTTTTTTTTAAATAGAAATAGAGAGACAAACCTTAAATTCCTATGAAATTGCAAGGGGCCCCAGCTAGCCTAAATAATCTTCAAAAAAAAAAAAAACGTCAGAAACGCACACTTCCCAATTTCAGAACTTAATACAAAGCTGTAGTAGTCAAAACAGGGTGGACTACAAAAAACAATGGAACAGAATTGAGAGTCCAAAAATAAACCCACGGACTTCCCCGGTGGCGCAGTGGTTAAGAATCCACCTGCCAATGCAGGGGACACGGGTTTGAGCCCTGGTCCAGGAAGATCCCACATGCCATGGAGCAACTAAGCCCGTGCACCACAACTACTGAGCCTGTGCTCTAGAGCCCGCAAGCCACAACTGCTGAGCCTGCGTGCCACAACTACTGAAGCCTGCACACCTAGAGCCCATGCTCCACAACAAGAGAAGCCACCGCAATGAGAAGCCAGCACACCGCAACAAAGAGTAGCACCCACTCGCCGCAACTAGCGAAAGCCTGTGTGCAGCAATGAAGATCCAATGCAGCCAAAAAAACAAAAACAAAAATAAACCCAGACATCTATGGCTAATTGATTTTTGACAAGGATGCCAAATCCATTCAATAGCAAAGAATAGTCTCTTCAACAAATGGCATTGGGACAAGTAGACAACCACATGCAAAAGAATGAAGTTGGACCCTTACCTCACACAGTATACAAAAATTAATTCTAAATGGACCTTTGGCTTAAATATAACAGCAAAACCCATAAAATTCTTAGAAGAGAGCAAAGGTGTACATCTTCATGACCCAAAATTTGGCAGTGGATTCTTAGATATAACACAAAAACATGAGCAACAAAAGCAAAAACTAGATAAGCTGGATTTCATCAAAATTAAAAACTTTTGTGCATCAAAGGACATTTTATCAAGACAGTGAAAAGACAACTCACAGAATGGGAGAAAATATTTGCACATCGTATATCTGATAATGGCTTAATATCCAGAATCTATATTACTCCTATAATTCAACTATAAAAGACAAACAACCTGATGTTTAAAAATGGGTAAAGAACTTGAATAACTTCATTGTTACTTATTTACTTGTTTATTTATTTTTTAACATCTTTATTGGAGTATAATTGCTTTACAATGGTGTGTTAGTTTCTGCTTTATAACAAAGTGAATCAGTTATACATATACATATGTCCCCATATCTCTTCCCTCTTGCATCTCCCTCCCTCCCACCAATTTACTTGTTTATTAATCTCCCATCTCCTTTCTGCCTTTCCCATCCTGGCAAACACCCTTCTCTGAATATAAAATCCAGGAGAGCAGGGAACTCATCTGCCTCATTTATCCATCTATCCCCTGTGTCTAGAGTGGGAGGCTTGCAATAAATATTTGTTGAATGAACTGTATGAATGAATGAATAAACTCTCCTTTTGTTCCTAAAAAGAACAACAACAACAACAACAAAAACTGCAAGTCAAAAAAACTGCAAGTCACAGTATTCGGGCCAGATAGCGTTACTGGTGGGCCGGGGCGGGCTGGTGGGTGGTGGGAGTTGTCTGTTCATAATCAGTTTTTCTCTCACCAAAGAAATCAAGACCATGGACAGCAGCCGTGCCAGGCGGGGACCGACCTGAGATGACAGGGGTGCTCCCCCCCACCCCAGCGACCTTGGGAGGAAGATCTAGAAGGTTCTGAGAAGGGGCATTTGTGGGCACAGAAGGGGCACCAGCCCCAAAAGTCAGCCCTATACAGCTGCACACATCAGAGGCCAGGTTAAACCGCAGGGCTTAGTTCCTCCACTGACTTGAGAAAACCATCAGCCTCCTCTTGCCGCAGCTCTGGCACTCTCACCAGATCCCTGGGCACCAGCCGGGAGCCGGCCTGCCCGGAGTGGGGAGGCCGCCCCTTGTGGGAGGCCAAGGACTGAGCTGGCCCCAGGGGACTAGTTTTGGCTGATTCACTGCTCACCATCTGCTACCACAAGGCCCCCAGAAATGGTTTGGGAGAACTGCCCTGTTCTCCTCCAGCTCCGAGCATGAATCTTGTCCTGATGTAAAGGAACAGGATCTCCCTAAAGCCCACAGGCCCCCTTCTCTCCCCTCACACCATCCTGACTGGCCTTCCATCCTCACCTGCTCCCTGAACTCCCAGCCTTTTTCACTCCTGGACCAGTCAAGCCGACATCCTCCCTCAGAACCCATCCTGGGAAAGGTGAACTCCCGTTCAGAAACACTGGCCGGGTCCCTGTCAAGTCAATGTACCCAACCACTAGCAATGCAGCATCTAATTAATCTAAGCTGTCAGGGATGATGAGAAGGATCCTGAAATATCACTAAGAAAGAAACTGGACTGTCAGTAAACTGTGACCCAAGGTCTTCTTCAACCACTGACTGTGAAACGTCCCAATTTCAAAGACAATAACATGCAAAAAAGGAAGCGGTGTCTTTTAGGAACCATGAGATATGCTCATTGCTCTAGTAAGAACTTGATGTGAGCAAGCTCTTCACAACACGATCTCACTGATTTCTATTTTCACAGCTTTACTGAGGTATATAGACATTTCTATTTTAAAATGCAGAAGCTGAGAATTCCTCCTCTCTCCCAGACATGACACAACACGGTACCTGGCCTTGCATCTCTTAGCACAATAACTAATACTTCCTCCCTCGACCCTGGGCCGGGCAGTCACTACTGCCACTCGCTGGACAAATAACTTAACCTTTCTGAGCTTCAGCTTTCTCATCTGCACGTAAGTGTGGACAACAGCTCTCTCACTCAGCGCTGTGACAAATGTGACCTACTTAGAGCATTTAGCACAATGCTTGTCGCATGCTAGAAATATAAGTTGTAAGTAGAAAAAAAAAATGTACATAAAAGCCTTGTATACGGACTTCCCTGGCAGTTCAGTGGTTAAGACTCCGCACTTCCACTGCAGGGGACGCGGGTTCGATCCCTGGTCAGGGAAGTAAGATCCTGCATGCTGCACACGCGGCAAACCACCCCCCCCAAGAAAACCACCCCCCAAAACCCTGTATATAAATTCTCTCATTTAGCCTCATCATAGGGTTCAGGTGCTACCGTGACCAGGAAATGTTAGCACCTAGTTTACCCACTGCATCCTTGCAACCGCGGACACCAGAGGGCTGACTGAGTTCTGGGGCCGCAATGTTCTCCCAACAGGCAGAGCGCAGACCAGCCCCGGGCATCCACCCAGGCCAAGGTCGGTTCAAGCGCATCCCCATGGGCCCTGGGGAGGACGAGGTGGGCGTCCCCACGCGGGTGCTGGCGACCAGCCGCCCACCCAGCCGTCACCTCCTGGCGGGAGGTGTGCTCCGCCGCGCCTGCGCCCCCCGACCCGCCTCGCCCCCCAGCAGAGGGTCTCGCCTCCCTGGGCTTGCTCCCTGATTCTGCAGGGATCCAGGGCACAAGCACGGCCATCCCGGTGACGGTCCCCACTCAGAGACGTGACGCCTGCCCCTCCGCCTTGTGACCCCGTGGAGGCTGCAGCGCTGTTTGGCCCACGCTGAGTTCCTGTGACTTTTGCTTCTGTCCTTTGTTACTGCTGTTGTTTTCAGTGTGGGGAGGAAGTGGGACAGGTGTTGGATCAGAAGAGATGTGCAGTAATACGGGATTTTATGGAAGCCGAATGACGCCCCCGCGCCCACCTTCTTCATCACTGTCATGGGAGTCACCGGCGGGTCACCCTCTGCAGGCTGTTGTCTGCGCTTGTAGTTCAAGGATGCCGCCACCAGATGGCGCCGCCGTCCAGGTCGCCCCCAAACACGCGTTCCATTTGGGGGTTTGCCGGACAAAGGAGGGTTCTTTAGGGCAAGTGGAGTACAAGCCCAGGTCCCCAAGGCCTGTGCCGGCCCAGGCTCTGGAGGAAGTTAATTAAGACAGAGACACCCCCCCCCCGCCCTAGACGTAGGTCTAGAGGAACGAGGCCCAAACCCGCAGTGACTTCAGGTGACCAGGCTCTTCGCCCTCAAACACCCCCATCATCTCCAAAATTAGATGAAAAGCAAAAAGCCGCGGAATCAGGAACAACCACTAAATACAGTTCTCTGTGGGGTTGGGCTTGAGCCCTTCCGCCCCCAAGTTTAAAACAAAAACAAAGGTTTGGTTTAACATGGAATGAAATCATCTCCCTGACGTGCTGGGCAGAGCCAAGCCCTTCAAGTCCATCAGCGGCACGTGACCCACAGCCACTGGGGACAGGAGGCCAACAGGGGGGGCGACCTGCGATGGCCAACCCGTCCCGGGTCCTACAGAGCACACCCAGGTGCGCGATGCCCTGGACCAGGGATGCAGGGGCGGTGTCGGGAGAGGGGAGCCTGCGGGGAGTGGGGAGGGCCCGAGGGGAGTGAGGCCTCCAGTGATTCTCCAGGGCGGGTCCCGGTCGTGGATGGGAGGCCAGGCCGTGCCAGCCGCTTCCCTACGACGCTCGCGCCGCAGGTCTGATGAGTACGTAAGATGCACAACTGCAGGCCCGGTCCCGCTTTCCAGCCCCTCCAGCCCCCACGTGTGAGGCAGGGCATCCAGCACACCAAACGGACGCCTGTGGGATTTCTCCCCAGAGGTTGGTCCAGGCTGGCACCCGGGTCCAAGAAGAGGCCCGTAGGAGGGACCGGCTCCATCCGCCTGTCTTTATCTCCTGTGTTCTGAGGTTTGACCCTGGAGGGACAGCCCCCCCCCCCCCAGGCTTGGCTAATTCCTAAACATAGTAAACAACTCCCCTGAGAGTGCGCTCCATATATAAACTAACCCATCCAGAGACCACCCCGCTACCCCCATCTCCTCTGTGGGGCCACTGTCCCCCTGCCCTAATCCCCCCGGCGCCAGGTTCCAGACAACTAGGGGCAGCCCCGTGCCCCCAGCCCTGAAATGATTCAAAGTGCCCGTCCCACGCCTGTTCCTCCCCGGGGAGCCGGAATCAAGCCTGTGGCCCACAGCTCCTCATCCCTCGGCCCCCTGACGGACCCTGGTGCCTCCGCCCGCGGCATGAGTGCCCCTCCTCCTGGGAATGGGATGCTTCAAGCTCTCTTGTGAACGGCAGTCGTCTGCTGATCTGTTGGTCTCATCATTACTAAAAATCGTGAAACCGGCATTGTGAAGCACGTGCTCTTCACGCAGGTCCCAGGGACAACTCAGGGCAGGGGTTCACGGACCACCGCCAGGGTCTGTGCTCAGACGTGCACTCACCGCGTGAGCCTCACAACGATTCTACAACACAGGTAACATCATGATGCCGAGTTCAGTAGGAAAAACCGAGGCAGACAGATAATACATAACCTGTCAGAGCTCAGGTAGCTGATAACTAATCAGAAATGGAACTTATAGCCTCATCAGTCATTATGTTAGAAAATGCTCTAACTTTTAGTTTCTTAATATTGTGTCCCACAGAAGATTCTTATCCCCTGGCAGTGACCCTTCTAAAATTCATCTATTCTTATAGCAAAGCCATATCTAAGGCTTGTTGTTCTTTTGAAACACTTTGCAAATAATAAGCCAACATTTCCAAAGACATCCAAGATTTGTAACACAGACCTTGTGCTCCCTGCAAGCTAGAGAGTTAAATTCTGCGTATAGGAAATTCACAGCCTCACGCTGAATAATTCACATGTGCAATCTGTCAAACTGCTAATTATTCCTTCAGAGAAAAACAATCAGATATTTGTTTCATAATATTTTTACCTCATCCAGGCAAAACTGCCAAGGTGTCAGCGTGATTAAGAAACCTACTTTTCTGCCTGTCAAATGCTGCTCGGGAAATTTACATATGCATCCATACACAAGACGGGGAAATGTGCGCCTTCCTATGTTGTGAAATTATGAGTTCATTCGACAGATATGCAGCGGGGGGGACTTCTGTGTCAGCGCCTCTGGGCACCTTGGATACAAGACAAAAGTCTGTCTGGAGCTCACAGCTCAGTGCAGGAAGTTAAGTCCGTAATAGTAACACAGCATGATTAGGATCCAAGGATCAAGTCGTCTGTCCCAGACTCCCAGGCTTTCTAGGAGACAGTGCTTGATCGGCGTTCTGCAGGGCCACGGCCACATGAGGAAGGCGGGGAGAGGCACTCCAAGCCCAGGGAAGGGCAGGTGCAAAGACAGAGGTGAGGGAGAACCCAGCTGCTCTGCAGGTGTCAGAATGCCCCCTGGGGAACAACAAGGTGGAGGCCAGAGCACAGAAGGGCTTTAGCGAGAAGCCCCCACATGAGACTGTCCATCCGAGATTTCCCGACATCAGAGCACTGGGCAGGGATGCAGTCATGTCTCATCTTAGGTGATGGCTCAGCAGTCCTGTGGCTGGTGAATGGGAAAAGGAGACGGAGGCCAAAGTAATAAGGGCCTGACAGGTGGAGAAGAAAGGAGAGAGCAGAGACATGGAGGAGACAGAAAAGGCGAGGCATGTGACTAACTGGATGAGGGGAAAAGTCCATGAAGATTTCTGGGTTTGGGCCAGAAGAAGAGATGCCTCCTGGCACTCAGAGTGGAGGGTGCAGGGCATCCTGGCACTCAGGCTGGGAGTGCAAGGTGTCTCTACATCACTGTGGATGATGAAGTAAGGGCCCTCTGAGGGTGGTCATTCTAACCTCTCCACCTTTCAAGCAATTTAGAACCCTGCAGTGTTACATCTGGGAAGTCTTGCTAAATTACTAGGGCCCCGTTCTCACCACTCCAGGTAAGAAGCCCATGGGCATGGTGGGCTTTGCTCCATTGGAGTCAGCTGACTCCAGATGTGCTTCTAAAACCTTCCTGTAAATTGTTCCCTGGGACACCTCTCTTCCACGTTACTCAATCAGTTGTACGCGCATTAATGAATATAAATCTATACTTGTTAATAGGCCATGAAATAGCAGCAAATACAAGTCCTTGAATGGAGAGAGAGGGTGGAAGAGGGGAGAGAAGTCTGGCCTTGCCAGTTTGGGGTCAAGGAACCTGGCGTCCAGAGGCCACCTCACCTGGCAAGTCCATCCTCTCCCATGTCTGCACCTTGGTTTCCTCCTTTACAAACGTTGGTGATGAAGAACGTGAATTCTAGCCCTCTACCCAGCTTTTAGAGTCTGTAATTTCTATGTAGACTTACATCTCCATATACCATCAATAACTTCCATAATACGACTTGTGATTATAACCATCAATACACTAATAAGATAACAAACCCCTGACATTTAATGGTCTACCTAGAAAAGAATGAGGTGTAGAATGGTGAGTGAATACATCTGAGAGAGAGGTGGCCACTGCATCTGTGTGAAACTGGTCAGATGCTAACACAACACAGGATCTTTGGGGCCAAGAGGAATTCCCACGAAACACAAGTCAGTCTTCAAAAACAGAAATTCCGAACCTCAAGACACCAACCTTCCAAGATACTTTAGAGCCAAATTATAATTCCTCATAAAAGGTCTTGACATTTAAACAAAACAAAACCCAAGAGCACCTCCCAGTACAAAAGTGACATCAGAATGACAGGGTCCATTTCCTCCTTGTCTATGGAAGAATTTTTGGGGCCACAGATGCAGAACCTTGTCACTAGGAGAGGTACAGGGCAGCATCCAGGCAGGAAGGAGAGGGAGATAGTGTGTGTGTGTGTGTGTGTGTGTACACATGTACACGATTTCTCTTGGGCATGGATCAATGAAGATATTTCACTCATGAGTCCCTGAAACCAGCCCAGGGTGTATTTGGATCTACAAGCATCCTTGACACAGTCCTGAAAGAGGGATGCACCCCAGGGAGTTTACCTGTCATTGCTCTTCCCCAAAATACTTGAGGTGTCTTCCAAAATAAGCACTCCTTTGTTTGCCAACACCATGTTGCTCCTTAGCGATACCTGTCCTGAGAATCTAGGCGAGCCCCAGAGCTCACCAGGAGACTGTCCCAGGGACACACCTGCCATGTTTCCAAGACCTTTCCTCCTCTGAGCATTGCACAAGCCTCACCCACCACTCAGGCTCAGGACCCACTGCTGCTTCTCTGGGGGTTGTGGAAAAAACAATGGCAACCAAAGTAGCTGAAGTGCAGGCATCATGGATAAAAACCTTTCCTGCATTTGTTGAAATAATTCATTGAAGGTTGATCCTTAGATTTTTGGGTTTTTGGTTGTTGGTGGTTTTTTTTTTTTAGTAAAATAGGAAAACTCTTCTGGGTTAGGGGTTTGTGCTGGGCCACTGCCGACTAAGCTCTTTCATCACAGGCCCCTTTACCTCCTGAATAAGAACTGGCTCAGGAATGGAATCTCCACAAATGTGTGCTTAATAATTGCAAGACCTGTGTCTCTCCTTCACTCAGTGGAGCCTGGGGTCTGATGTTTCTGATCTGCAGCCTGATGGCTTCCTGTGCCCGGAGTTATGAGGCCCTAAGAAATGCAGCTCATCCATAAGAGAAAGAAATTTAAGCCATAATTTGAATCTGGATTTATATGACTAGGCATGTTATTGCCACATATTTGCCACTTCTTATGGTTATAGTAAGAACATTTAAAGGAAAAGGCAGTGGATAGCCTTATGGGATATCTATTAGTAAGCTGTGGAAGAAGGGGAAATATGACTCTTTTCTGTGGGGTCACACTGGCCTTCATGTTAGCCAAGCTCTAGGGAAACGGTCTTAAGGCTACATGGACAAATTCACACTCCAACATTTTCCTTTATTTCAACATCTCTATGGGAATCACTGACAGTGGATTTGCACAACTTATTACATCATGCCCCACATTTATCCCCCATAACATTAATGACAATTAGATACAAGTGTACAGACTCTTCCTGACAAGAACCTTCTAACACCCACTATTGAAACAAGCAGGACCCTGTGGGGCTCCTGGGCATGGAAGCCTTTCTGTGTCCCCTGTTTCTCATTTGTAAGGAATAGACCACAGCCTCCATGACTTTCCCTGAGTTCCAACGGGCAGGTTCAGTTGCTAATCAGGGAAGGGAGGGGATGCAGAGACACGGAGGAGCAGTCAGGAAACAATAGTGCAGCCTTGGGGCAGGGTCCTGGTTCTGCCTCAAGGGACACACATACCAATATCTTTAAGCTCTTCTGCAGAACTAAAACCCCCGTAAATGGAAGATGTTAGCATTCTTCATTCCAGAGAAGATCACAGTTTGATAACCCCGAGAAGCTCAACAGGATATCTCCTGAGTCCAGACTAAAGGAATGCAGGCCCTGCATACACTCTGATCCTTATCAGCAGCCTTGCCCTTGAACCATTGCTATAAAACTCCTCACCAAGTCCCCTCGGGTTGGGTCACACAGTTTTTGAGGCATTAGACCACTGTGTCCCCTTTTGCCTGGCAAAGTAATAAAGGTATTCTTTTCTACTTCACCCAAAACTGTCTCTGAGATTTGATTCAGCACCAGTGTGCAGAGGCCGAGTTTTAGGTATCAGTACCATGTGATTATAGGGTGATCTATTTCAGGAAGGATCCTACAAATGAGATTCGCTGTCACTGGGTGACAGGATCACTGGGTGGCCCTCCCCAGAATTAATATCCTAATCCTTATTTTGTTCTCACATGATCTCTAAGTTTTTAGAGTTTTTAGGGTTTTCCCTATAGTGTTTATAGATAGTTTAAATGGTCACACCTAGCAGGCATGCACTTAAAAATACAGTTATAGCAAATTTGTTTTATTTTTTATTCTGAGTGAGTTAAAGTGGACAGGTCATATATTTTTAGATTTCTTTTTATTTTCTGAATGATCTATTCTCATATAAACTATGATGTTGCAACAGCCATTTTTTTTGCTCATGCCTGTACACTAAAATTTAGCATATATTTACTGAGTATGAATATAATGCTAACGACATCACTTAAAAGAGTTTAAAGGTTCTCCTCATGAGAGTTGCACACTTTCTATGAAGCATGTGAAATAAAAGTCATGTCTTATGGCAAGACAAGAAATATTTAAACATAAAAATTTTTTCTGTCCTTTGACCTCCTCCCTCCCCCTACCGTGCATTGTGTATCTGCATTATGCATGGACCAAATCTCCCCCATCAGCAGAAATACCTGCTCAACCATAAAGAGCAACATTCTCCCAGCATCACAGAGAAAACTCCTTCTTGATAAGATAACATTCTTTCCTGATAAGGGGTCACATGACCTTTAGATCTGGATTGTGTAAGCTGACAATAATACGTCATTTAACGAATAGCCCTCTGCCTTAAGGAAACTTATATAACTGTGCCTTGACTTCTAATGGGCAGAACAGTTCTCGGAGCTTTCTGAGATGCTGTTCCCAGGCTATAATCCTAAAATTTGGCTTGAATACAATTTTCCATGTCTTAGGTTGGCTGATTATCTTTTTTGTCAACAATCAGAATGTTTAATTTGTTTGGTCATCACTGAGGAATGGTGAGAAAAGAGCCCTCACAGACAGGCTCTCCACACTCAGAACCTTTGAGAGGTGAACACTGATTTCTCATAAAAACAGGCTATATGAAATATGTCTCCATAAACGGACACATTTTCAGACTTGTGGGCAAGGACATCAAATAGGAGGAAGGATTAGAAGAAAAGCAAGGCCTTTCTCAAACGGTCTCCACCACGGCCCCAGCTGCGTCCCACAACCCATCTCTCCTACTAGAAGGTCTGAGGGAAAAAGCTCCACATCCAAACCATTTCTGGAAGTTTGTGACCCGTTCTAAGATCTGCAGTCACACTGCCACACTAGAGCTTGGGTGTGAGCTTCCAAGGAAAAGACACCCTGCAGCTGTGTTCAAGTGAGGACTGTACACCCACATTTACACAGAGAATCCTTCCTGAAATTCGCCAGCATGTTTACTTTCTTCTCCCTCCTCCGAAATCTTTTACTGTTGCTCCTACAGTGCTTTGATCTCACGGTTCTGCTTATTACTTTTGGCTGATTCTCTTACTTAAAAAAAAAAAAAATAATGTAGGGAATTCCCTGGAGGTCCAGTGGTTACTACTCAGTGCTTTCACTGCTGGGGGCCAGGGTTTGATCCCTGGTTGTGGAACGAAGGTCCTGCAAGCCATGCGGCACGGCCAATTAAAAAAAAAAAAAAATGGTGTGTAAACATCTTAGGCTATTTCAGCAAATGCTAGTTTTCACAACAAGGCCACATTGCATTCTCAGTTGTGTTCATATGTGCCTGAAACAGGAGGGAAGGGGGCAGGGCACAACGTTTAAGAGAATGACATAGCCATTGAGGACACAACATAAACTCGTTAGAACCAACTAGGTCCAAGGTGGCAGAAGATTCGACTTCCACTAGACTTTAAGCCTCATTATATGCTCACTATAATACATCAGCATCTAAATGACAGACCCACAGGTGCCATGACAGTTCCAAGGCCAACCATAAAAGGTTAAAAAGGGGGCAAGGGCCCAATTCCTGGAAATCTCTGCCCCTTCTCCAAAATAGTTGGAATAATCCTCCCACTCATTGGCCTATGAAATTACCTAGCTCATAAAAACTAATCACTCCATATTTCGGGGCCTCTCACCTTCTGAGATGGCCTACACTCTGTCTGTGAAGTGTGTTTCTCTCTAAATAAATCTACTTCTTACCTATCCCTTTGCCTCTCACTAAATTCTTTTTGCAATGAGACATCAAGGACCTGAGCTTCATTAAGTCCTGAGACCAGGTGTGTGATCTCAGTTAAAAGATGGTGGGTTCAGGTCCCAGTCTGGACTGTGTGGTTTCCATCTCAGGATGTTTCCGGCTACTACAGGGGCTCCCAGCTGCACTGTTGGACTCCCAGGGTCCAACATACGGAGTCCTGGACCTTCCAGGCCTGGGCACCGCACAGGGACTTTGGCCTCAGGAATGGAAACCAGGCCGAGTTTCCACATCCCAGCCCTGCCCTTACTGAAGGCAGCCATCCTTCCCAGGTCTCCTCCGGGGTAAGTCTCAGGCTTCTCTCCACCCCAGTCACAAGAATGTGAAACACAACTCAGTACAAACAAGAATTTGGGTGGGACTCCAGACATTTCGGAACAAGAAAAGCCTGGATGCCCCTCAGTGCCAATGGCATGAGAGCATGTGGGACAGAGCCCTGCAGGTGACAGGATGTGGCCAATGGTAAGTTAGCACCATCACCCAGAGGGATCCTGGCAGGAATGAAAGACATCAGGGGACACACAGACCGAATCCACATTTGGCCTTTGCATCTTGTCTCACTCAGCTCAAGCTGCCATAACAATACATCACAGACTGGGTGGCTTAAACAACAGAAATTTATTCCTCAGAGTTCTGAGAGATAGGAAGTCAAGGTGCTGGTGATTCCATTACTGAGGGAACCCTGGGCTGCAGATGCCACCTCCTCCCCGTGTCCACACATGGTGCAAAGAGGATGCTGGTGTCTCTTCCTTTTCTGATAAGGACTCCTATTGGATTAGGGTCCCCATATGACCTATTTAAGCCTTATCTCCAAACGCAGTTATACCAAGGGTTAGGGCTTCAACATAAGCATTTCAAAGGGAAGTAATTCAGTCCATAGCAATCCGTACTAGTTGTGTGACACTGGGCACCTTATACACCACCTCTAAGCCTTGTTTTTTGATTTGTGAAATGTACATTATATTTATTTCATAGAGTCACTAAAAGGTTTAAAGGCTATAATATAGGTTAAAAGCTCACAGAAAATCCTGGAAACTTTTGGGTCTTGAAAAATACATGAGAGTTAATATCACGACCATCCTAATGTTACGAGGATGTTGATTATGTTGGCTAATCCCTCCCTCAGGACTCTGCTCACACACACCCTGCTGCCCCCTGCTCCAAGAGGGGCAATTTCCAGGAGGAAGGCCTGGAACCCATGCTCCCCACTCCAATGGTGAGGGTGTCTCCTCCCCCAGCCCCTGGAAGGATGCCAGCTGTGAACATCTGCTTCCCCACGGACAAGACCTGGAAAGACAGGAGTCTGCTCAAATCCTGACCTGGCTCACCCACCTCTGCCAAGGGCCAGACCCCCTGAAAAGTCCAACCAGTTCCTAGGAAGTGAAACCAAGGACTCATCTGCCAAAAAGACATTATTTAAAGAAGAGATTATAGGTAAATCTGATTATAAGTCTTTGACACAAGATCCTTCAGGAGTCCCGCGTGGAAGAGCGCCTTTGGGACATCCAGGCTCATCCCACAGATGCTGTAAAGTAATGCTTGGATTAACCCAACCATCTGAGACTTGCTTATCCACCCTGGGGAGCCAGCTTCTCTTGGAACTGCTTTCACTGAGCTGTGCCTGGCACCATCCCATCACGGACGTAGAAGGTGATAAGCAGATATTCAAACCTTTTGGTTGCATTTCCTGTAAGGATTTCAAAGATGTTTTTTATTATGATATATCATAAAAACTCATGGCAAAATTGCTCTCGGGCCTCAAAAAAAGAAATAAGTATGCTCCTCTTCCAGCAATATGTTTTATTTGTATTATTAACACCATGGATCATGGAAGGGGTTAGAGTTCTCCCCCTTGGCTACTAGAAAATGCAAAGCAAAATGTGTATTCCATCTCCAGTAAGTGTATATGACCTTCAGAAAGCATTTGGGGTGCTGACTTTGCTATTAGAGTTATGTTTTTTCTTCCTTTTCAAATTGCATCAGTTTAGATGATCAAGACAGAAAACAAAGGGCAAAATTCATTCCTGAGCATGTCTTTATTGTCCTTTTTCTCACCTTGAGAGAATCATCTGAATAATGATAATCACCTCCAGGATTTTTTTTTTTTTTTTGTATTGCTATTCCTGTGGAATTATTGGGGCTGCTGATACCATTTGGTGACAATGAATAATATCAAACATTCCCCATACATTTGTGTATAGGTAACAACTTACAATGTCAAGGTTAAATGAAAGGAGAAGTGCCAGTATCCATCTTAAGAGCTGCTCTTATAGTGTTTCACAGCTCCAGTCAACATGACACAAGTGCACTGTGAGGGCCTTTTCAGGGACTGCACAACAAGGGAAATAAGACCAAGTGATGTGGGAAAAAAAATTGCGTCAGTTTATAAATTTTAAATCTCTTCATATTCTGTATCTTGCATGAGCCTTGTCAAGTACCTTTTCAAATGAAGTGCAGTGTAGCAGATAAAACTCCTTTTTCACGTAAGCTTCCCAACTTTGACCAAAGAACACACACAAAGCCAATGATTCCCCCAAGGTTGGGCTAAGTCAGGTAGCTTATTCTGAGGGTGGCCTGGATCCACACCCAGAACTGTCTCCACTCCCACACCCAGCCTTCAGGATTCCAAGGCTACACTTCAAGTGAAGGATCACTCTTCATTTTTAGCCAGTAAGAGGGGACCCTAAAGGTCCTTCCTGTGTCCTGGGGACACCCATGCTCCCACCTGGCATGGCAAGCTCATATCTGAGGTTAGTTGTCGTTACTGGTGTCCTTGCATTTAATACCAGTTTTTTTGTAGCTATCTTTTTGATAGAGACAATTTTCAGCAATTATTCTAAGAATGTCGATATTTAATTGAGTTTGATTACACAAGGCAGTATGAGAAACATTTGCATGGTCCATTGAGTTTCACAGAGCTCTGGTTATTTAAATATTCCCTCACTGAATATCACAGTTGCAGTTCTTAATTTAAAGTCCTCACATCTCTATGGAATACGTTTAAAAAAATATTTGAAAAGAACTGGGTCACTTTTGTTAAGGTTCTCAACTCACTTCAATAGCTGTCACATATTTTCATCTGTAAAGCCAATTTTTAATGTCACAAACCAAATAACTGAGACTTCAAAGACTAAAGTTTCAAGTCATTAGTGACTATATTCTTTAGCAATTAATTGCCCACTCATTCTTACGTCTTTTGAAATTTTGTTCACAGGCAGAACAAAGGTAGTGTGAACTTCTGACCTGGCTTCTCTCTGAGAAGGGTATACAGTATAGGTATATCTGTAACTAAACAATGGTTTGGTTTCTTTTTCAGAATATATATATATATATATATATACATATATATATAATTTTTATTTTCTTGGCATACTGAAATTCTGAAACATTTTGCCTGACCCCAAGAAAAAATTTCATAAATTCTGTGCATGCCTAAGTATAGATTTTAAATATGGTTGGAAATAAAGCCATAGACAAAACATTACTTTAAGTGTAAAAATTTTCATGAATGTCATCAACCTACATGTTTATCTCTTATTTTAATTCAAAAATTTTTACCAGTTCGTTTTTCAGATATAAATATACTCCTTGAGTTACCTGGCTAAAATATTCTATCTAATTTAAATTTGATGACTTAATGCCATACTGGATTAATCTGGGAACAGCATCCCAGACTTTGGTTAAACCCGGAATGAAAACAAAATGCCTACCAAGTCACTTCCTCTGGCTTCTGTTCATGATTATATTCAAGTTATCCTTGAATGTCCGGGAATGGATAACCAAAGAGTTGCATTTTCTCCCAAAGCAATTTAATTTACCTTCGATTGTCTTGTATAAGGAACTTAGTCATGATGTTATTTTAGAGGCTTTGTTTTTTTTGTAAAAAATTAATAAACAGAAACCCTAATTAAATAGAGCTGGGAGGCCAGCAGGAGGAGCTCTTATACCCAGAGACCACAGCCCAGCCCGACAGGAAGAAGACAGACCCATCCTCTTTCCAGGCAGGGACTCAGCCAATGAGAGGCCAGGACTCTGTTTACTAAGCCCACCCACCTTCCTTTTCTTCTATAAAAGCATCCTTCTCCCCATGTGGGAACTTGCACTTGGCTCACAAGGGTTGCAGACCCTGACTTGCAATTCTCTACTGATCCCAAATAAACCCACGTCTATTTATTTCAGGTTAACAATTTCTTCTGATTCAAAAAATGGTCATTATAACAAACTGGAAGAAATACGTTAATAAAGAAACAAAAAGTATTAACAACTTTCTAAGACAGATAGCCAATACCATTAACTAATATCTTTCAGTGATAATCAACAAATCAATAGCCTATTTTAGTACATTTTCTGATTAGTTGTTCCAGGTGTATAGGAATACTAATGATTTTTTTTGTATCAACAATTTAGTGAGCTCCTTTATTATCTGTAATGGCTTATCGATAGATTCTTTGGATTTTCTACATTCTGTGTTCTGTGAATAAAACCTTCTTCCTTACCCTTGAAATTCTTATTCCCTCTATGATTACTACTTGTCTCATTATATTTATTAGAATCCTCAGTAAGGCGTTGAATTTTTAAAAAATGGTGAGAATGGTTATTCTCTTCTTTTTCTTGAAGAGAATACTTGTGTTTCATCATTAATTACAGGGTTTTTTCATACTACATTCAGGTCTTTAAACTTTGCTTTTGTTCTTATGTAAGATGATTTTTATTTTTTAATCATGAGTGGGGGCAGAATTTTGTCATATTTTTCTATTGAATCTTTAGGAACAATCACACATTTTCCCATTTAATGTGTTAATGTGATCGATACCTCATTGATTTTCATATTTTGACCATTTCTAAACCAGGGAATAAAATCTACCTGATCATAATATGGTTATTGTTTCATATTGATGGATTTGGTTGGATGGTATTTTATGTAGTATTTGTTTTATTTATGATTTTAAGTGAGATTGAGTTACAGATACTGTCTTTTTTCAAGGTTTTTTGGCCTCATAAAGAATTGGGAGAATTTCCTATCCTTTATTCAAAGAAACGCAAGGTCCACCTCTTTGTGGAAAGTTTGATGAAACCTACCTGTAAAACAAATGGGACCTGTTTTTTGTGAACAGATTTTTAAAAACTAAATCACTAATTCTATTTCTTTAAGGTTTACATTGTTAATTAGGGCTTTTATTATTCTTTTTCTTGGGTCAATTTTGGAAATATATATTTCTCAAAAAATGCTTATTTTACTTAAGTTTTCAATATTTTTGCATAAATTATTTACTGTATTCTTTCTTTTTTGTGCTCTACTTAGCTTTTTATTTATTTTTTTAATCAGTCATCAATTGTATACACATCACTTTATACATGTCAATCCCAATCGCCCAATTCAGCACACCACCATCCCCACCCCACCGCAGTTTTCCCCCCTTGGTGTCCATTCGTTTGTTCTCTACATCTGTGTCTCAACTTCTGCCCTGCAGCCCGGTTCTTCTGTACCATTTTTCTAGGTTCCACATACATGCGTTAATATACGATATTTGTTTTTCTCTTTCTGACTTACTTCACTCTGTATGACAGTCTCTAGATCCATCCACGTCTCAACAAATGACTCAATTTCGTTCCTTTTTATGGCTGAGTAATATTCCATTGTATATATGTACCACAACTTCTCTATCCATTTGTCTGTCGATGGGCATTTAGGTTGCTTCCATGACCTGGCTATTGTAAATAGTGCTGCAATGAACATTCGGGTGCATGTGTCTTTTTGAATTACGGTTTTCTCTGGGTATATGCCCAGTAGTGGGATTGCTGGGTCATATGGTAATTCTATTTTTAGTTTTTTAAGGAACCTCCATATTGTTCTCCATAGTGGCTGCATCAATTTACATTCCCACCAACAGTGCAAGAGGGTTCCCTTTTCTCCACACCCTCTCCAGCATTTGTTGTTTGTCGATTTTCTGATGATGCCCATTCTAACTGGTGTGAGGTGATACCTCATTGTAGTTTTGATTTGCATTTCTCTAATAATTAGTGATGTTGAGCACCTTTTCATGTGCTTCTTGGCCATCTGTATGTCTTCTTTGGAGAAACGTCTATTTAGGTCTTTTGCCCATTTTTGGATTGGGGTGTTTGTTTCTTTAATATTGAGCTGAATGAGCTGTTTATATATTTTGGAGATTAATCCTTTGTCCGTTGATTCGTTTGCAAATATTTTCTCCCATTCTGAGAGTTGTCTTTTCGTCTTGTTTATGGTTTCCTTTGCTGTGCAAAAACTTTGAAGTTTCATTAGGTCCCATTTGTTTATTTTTGTTTTTATTTCCATTACTCTAGGAGGTGGATCAAAAAAGATCTTGCTGTGATTTATGTCAAAGAGTGTTCTTCCTATGTTTTCCTCTAAGAGTTTTATAGTGTCCAGTCTTACATTTAGGTCTCTAATCCATTTTGAGTTTATTTTTGTGTATGGTGTTAAGGAGTATTCTAATTTCATTCTTTTACATGTAGCTGTCCATTTTTCCCAGCACCACTTATTGAAGAGACTGTCTTTTCTCCATTGTATATCTTTGCCTCCTTTGTCATAGATTAGTTGACCATAGGTGCATGGGTTTATCTCTGGGCTTTCTATCTTGTTCCATTGATCTATGTTTCTGTTTTTGTGCCAGTACCATATTGTCTTGATTACTGTAGCTTTGTAGTATAGTCTGAAGTCAGGGAGTCTGATTCCTCCAGCTCCGTTTTTTTCCCTCAAGACTGCTTTGGCTATTCGGGGTCTTTTGTGTCTCCATACAAATTTTAAGATGATTTGTTATAGTTCTGCAAAAATGCCATTGGTAATTTGATAGGGATTGCATTGAATCTGTAGATTGCTTTGGGTAGTATAGTCATTTTCACAATGTTGATTCTTCCAATCCAAGAACATGGTATATCTCTCCATCTGTTGGTATCATCTTTAATTTCTTTCATCAGTGTCTTATAGTTTCCTGCATACAGGTATTTTGTCTCCCTAGGTAGGTTTATTCCTAGGTATTTTATTCTTTTTGTCACAATGGTAAATGGGAGTGTTTCCATAATTTCTCTTTCAGATTTTTCATCATTAGTGTATAGGAATGCAAGAGATTTCTGTGCATTAATTTTGTATCCTGCAACTTTACCAAATTCATTAATTAGCTCTAGCGGTTTTCTGGTGGCATCTTTAGGATTGTCTATGTATAGTATCATGTCATCTGCAAACAGTGACAGTTTTACTTCTTCTTTTCCAATTTGTATTCCTTTTATTTCTTTTTCTTCTCTGACTGCTGTGGCTAGGAATTCCAGAACTATGTTGAATAATAGTGGTGAGAGTGGACATCCTTGTCTCGTTCCTGATCTTAGAGGAAATGCTTTCAGTTTTTCACCATTGAGAATGATGTTTGCTGTGGGTTTGTCATATATGGCCTTTATTTTGTTGAGGTAGGTTCCCTCTATGCCCACTTTCTGGAGAGATTTTATCATAAATCGGTGTTGAATTTTGTCAAAAGCTTTTTCTGCATCTATTGAGATGATCATATGTTTTTTATTCTTCAATTTGTTAATATGGTGTATCACATTGATTGATTTGCATATATTGAAGAATCCTTGCATCCCTGGGATAAATCCCACTTGATCATGGTGTATGATCCTTTTAATGTGTTGTTGGATTCCGTTTGCTAGTATTTTGTTGAGGATTTTTGCATCTATATTCATCAGTGATATTGGTCTGTAATTTTCTTTTTTTGCAGTGTCTTTGTCTGGTTTTGGTATCAGGGTGATGGTGGCCTCATAGAATGAGTTTGGGAGTGTTCCTTCCTCTGCAATTTTTTGGAAGAGTTTGAGAAGGATAGGTGTTAGTTCTTCTCTAAATGTTTAATAGAATTCACCTGTGAAGCCATCTGGTCCTGGACTTTTGTTTGTTGGAAGATTTTTAATCACAGTTTCAATTTCATTACTTGTGATTGGTCTGTTCATATTTTCTGTTTCTTCCTGGTTCAGTCTTGGAAGGTTATACCTTTCAAGAATTTGTCCATTTCTTCCAGGTTGTCCATTTTATTGGCATAGAGTTGCTTGTAGTAGTCTCTTAGGATGCTTTGTATTTCTGCGGTGTCTGTTGTAACTTCTCCTTTTTCATTTCTGATTTTATTGATTTGAGTCCTCTCCCTCTTTTTCTTGATGAGTCTGGCTAATGGCTTATCAATTTTGTTTATCTTCTCAAAGAACCAGCTTTTAGTTTTATTGATCTTTGCTATTGTTTTCTTTGTTTCTATTTCATTTATTTCTGCTCTGATCTTTATGATTTCTTTCCTTTTGCTAACTTTGGGTTTTGTTGTTCTTCTTTCTCTAGTTTCTTTAGGTGTAAGGTTAGATTGTTTCCTTGAGATTTTTCTTGTTTCTTTAGGTAGGCTTGTATAGCTATAAACTTCCCTCTTAGAACTGCTTTTGCTGCATCCCATAGGTTTCGGATTGTCGTGTTTTCATTGTGATTTGTCTCTAGGTATTTTTTGATTTCCTCTTTGATTTCTTCAGTGATCTCTTGGTTATTTAGTAATGTATTGTTTAGCCTCCATGTGTTTGTGTTTTTTACGTTTTTTTCCCTGTAATTCACTGCTAATCTCATAGCGTTGTGGTCAGAAAAGATGCTTGATATGATTTCAATTTTCTTAAATTGACTGAGGCTTGATTTGTGACCCACGATGTGATCTATCCTGTGGAATGTTCCATGCGCACTTGAGAAGAACATGTAATCTGCTGTTTCTGGATGGAATGTCCTATAAATATCAATTAAATCTATCTGGTCTATTGTGTCATTTAAAGCTTCTGTTTCCTTATTTATTTTCATTTTGGATGATCTGTCCATTGGTGTAAGTGAGGTGTTAACGTCCCCCACTATGATTGTGTTACTGTCAATTTCCTCTTTTTTAGCTGTTAGCAGTTGCCTTATGTATTGAGGTGCTCCTATGTTGGGTGCATATATATTTATAATTGTTATATCTTTTTCTTGGATTGATCCCTTGATCATTATGTAGTGTCCTTCCTTGTCTCTTGTAACATTCTTTATTTTAAAGTCTATTTTATCTGATATGAGTATAGCTACTCCAGCTTTCTTTTGATTTCCATTTGCATGGAATATCTTTTTCCATCCCCTCACTTTCAGTCTGTATGTGTCCCTAGGTCTAAAGTGGGTCTCTTGTAGACAGCATATATATGGGTCTTGTTTTTGTATCCATTCAGCAAGCCTGTGTCTTTTGGTTGGAGCATTTAATCCATTCACGTTTAAGGTAATTATCGATATGTATGTTCCTATGACCATTTTCTTAATTGTTTTGGGTTTGTTTTTGTAGGTCCTTTTCTTCTCTTGTGTTTCCCACTTAGAGAAGTTCCTTTAGCATTTGTTGTAGAGCTGGTTTGGTGGTGCTGAATTCTCTTAGCTTTTGCTTGTCTGTAAAGCTTTTGATTTCTCCATCAAATCTAAATGAGATCCTTGCCGGGTACAGTAATCTTGGTTGTAGGTTCTTCCCTTTCATCACTTTAAGTATATCATGCCACTCCCTTCTGGCTTGTAGAGTTTCTGCTGAGAAATCAGCTGTTAACCTTATAGGAGTTCCCTTGTATGTTATTTGTCATTTTTCCCTTGCTGCTTTCAATAATTTTTCTTTGTCTTTAATTTTTGCCACTTTGATTACTATGTGTCTCGGTGTGTTTCTCCTTGGGTTTATCCTGTATGGGACTCTCTGCGCTTCCTGGACTTGGGTGGCTATTTCCTTTCCCATGTTAGGCAAGTTTTTGACTATAATCTCTTCAAATATTTTCTCTGGTCCTTTCTCTCTCTCTTCTCCTTCTGGGACCCCTATAATGCGAATGTTGTTGTGTTTAATGTTGTCCCAGAGGTCTCTTAGACTGTCTTCATTTCTTTTCATTCTTTTTTCTTTAGTCTGTCCCGCAGCAGTGAATTCCACCATTCTGTCTTCCAGGTCACTTATCCGTTCTTCTGCCTCAGTTATTCTGCTATTGATTCCTTCTAGTGTAGTTTTCATTTCAGTTATTGTATTGGTCATCTCTGTTTGTTTGTTCTTTAATTCTTCTAGGTCTTTGTTAATCATTTCTTGCATCTTCTCAATCTTTGCCTCCATTCTTATTCCGAGGTCCTGGATCATCTTCACTATCATTATTCTGAATTCTTTTTCTGGAAGGTTGCCTATCTCCACTTCATTTAGTTGTTTTTCTGGGGTTTTATCTTGTTCCTTCATCTGGTATATAGCCCTCTGCCTTTTCATCTTGTCTATCTTTCTGTAAATGTGGTTTTTGTTCCACAGGCTGCAGGATTGTAGTTTTTCTTGCTTCTGCTGTCTGCCCTCTGGTGGTTGAGACTATCGAAGAGGCTCGATGGGAGGCTCTGGTGGTGGGTAGAGCTGACTGTTGCTGTGGCGGTCAGAGCTCCATAAAACTTTAATCCACTTGACTGTTGATGGGTGGGGCTGGGTTCCCTCCCTGTTGGTTGTTTTGCCTGAGGTAACCCAACACTGGAGCCTACCTGGGCTCTTTGGTGTGGCTAATGGCGGACTCTGGGAGGGCTCACGCCAAGGAGTACTTCCCAGAACTTCTTCCTCCAGTGTCCTTGTCCCCACGGTGAAACAGAGCCACCCCCTGCCTCTGCAGGAGACCTTCCAACACTAGCAGGTAGGTCTGGTTCAGTCTCCCCCAGGGTCACTGCTCCTTCCCCCAGGTCCTGATGCGCACACTATTCCATGTGCGCCCTCCAAGAGTGGGGTCTCTGTTTCCCCCAGTCCTGTCAAAGTCCTGCAATCAATTCCCACTAGGCTTCAAAGTCTGATTCTCTATGAATTCCTCCTCCCGTTGCTGGACCCCCAGATTGGGAAGCCTGACGTGGGGCTCAGAACCTTCACTGCAGTGGGTGGACTTCTGTGGTATAAGTGTTCGCCAGTCTGTGAGTCACCCACCCAGCAGTTATGGGATTTGATTTTACTCTGATTGCGCCCCTCCTACCGTCTCACTGTGGCTTCTCCTCTGTCCTTGGACGTGGGGTAACCTCCTTGGTGAAGTCCAGTGTCTTGCTGTCGATGATTGTCCAGCAGCCAGTTGTGATTCTGGTGCTCTCGCAAGAGGGAGTGAGAGCACGTCCTTCTACTCTGCCATCTTGGTTAATCTCCCTTACTGTATTCTTTTTCTAAATTTTTATAACTTCAATTATAGTTGTAACCAGGTCTCAGATCTTTTCTCCTTCTAAATATCGCTTGTCTTTTCTCTGTTTTATGCTCAATCTTGTAATTTTATTATTATTTTAAATCATGATCCTACCTTCAGTGTAGTTTTATAGTTTCTGGGATTCCTTTATTCTGACTTGTGAAAATGCCATCGCGTGGTCTGAGCTTCCTTCTGCCAGAATTCCACACATCTAAGTGTTCGTCTGTGATCTGGGAACCCACCAGGCAGCACACAGGACCACCCGCTGCAGTGCTGAGACCTGACCCTTGGTATCCGGGCTGCCACCTGCACTGCTGTCCCTAAGGCCACCCCAGGCCCTTAGTCTTTGCTGAGTCTTTTGCTCAAGAAAATGCAAAGCTGCTAAATGGCCCTGTCCAGCTCCAGAGCCGAGCCACAGGCAGTAACTCTCCCTCACCCCTTTTCTGTCAACTTCCATTTCTCCAGAACCCCCAGCCCCTTTCTGCTCTCTCTTCTGGTGCCTCACCTCATGTCAGTGGGAGCTGAGTTTGTCTACACTGGTCTCTCCCCTACTGCTGTGGTCTGAAAAGGATTGGTCTTGCTGCTTTTAATCAGTGCCTAGTATTCTGCTCCAGGACAGTCTCCAACCCTGTTTTATCCACTCCGCACCCCTTGCCCACAGAACATTTGCAGCCCTGGCCCACATGTGTGAAGGGGAGCAGAATAGGCCTCTTGGGAATAGGATTATTGGGGGCTGATTATTTTGAGTGGCTGCCAACACCGGAGAATCTCAGAAAAGAGAAGTTGCCCTTTTGTGAAGGAAATTTACATTTATAAGGTAAATCTCCATTTGTGAGGGTGTCTCCCTCTCCATACCAGGAAGAGAAGAAGGATGACTAATCACAAGAAACTCTCCTCCAAGGAGAAGGCTCCCAACTTAAACCTGCATGACAGCCTTACCCCTGTTCACTGTGCTTTTCCTTTCACCTCATAACCGGTCCCCCCTCCAACATCATCGGTCTTTTTAGTTAATAAACTTCTGTTTGTGTTTCTCTTGCTAATCTGTCTGTTGTTATAGGGGGTCTCAGGCAAGAACTACGAAAGGTAGAGGAAAAATTATTTTTCCTTCCTTACATGTGTCATCTGTTTAAATATCTCTGCCTTCACCCACCATCACGCACAGTCTAGTTAGAAAACTTTAATCAAAGGGTATGTTCTCGGCCTTCTGACTCACAATGTCTACAGCCAAATTTCCTGTTGGGATCACAAGTCAGTCCTTAGGGCTGCCAGCCAGTCCCAAACTCCCAGAGTCACTGTGGCACTGACTGTGATATTCCTCTGGTTTTTTACATCTCTCTTCATTTCTAGCACCTGATGATTTTACTTACTTTTTCTTCTTTCAAACAAAGCTATATTTTTCAAAAACAACAACAACAAAAATAAATATATATATATATTTACCCAGCATTTTGTATTTCCAGTAGGAGGGGTTTCATGAACCTCAGTTCCATCTGCCATGTTGTCAGAAATCTTTGTATTTTCTATCGATTCTTCAGGATATTTTACAGACACTTAGTAGGACTAACAAATCTGCTGAATAATCAACTTACTCATTAACTTGTTACAGGCGTATGTATTTACGTAATTGGAATCCGACTCTGATAAGCTTTGAATCTTGTTTCCAGCCTGGGCTTCTTAATGTGTGAAGAAAGCTCTGTGCCCAGATTCATCCTCCATATAATTGAACTATTTGTTTCCCACAGAGTCCCTCATGGAAATGAATTCGCCTCTGGGGATAATGAATAGAGGACAGAAGAACAGACAAATGAACTACATCAAGTCAACCCTGAAGTTTGTCCCAAGGCCTACATAAACCATAAAATGTTATTCAGCGGATCAGAACATCCCTGCTCAAGGAGGAGAGAAGATTGTTTGGGAAAATGCAAGCCGACCTCACTCCCAAATCCTACCCATCAACCTAGGACCACTGCTGGTCTCACCCCACCAATACACCAGCCCCCCATACAGGCCAACCTTCTAGACCCCTGGATGTGATGATCCAAAGGCCATGTCCACAGCCACCTCTCTGGCCTGAAGCCCTCCTCTGAGTTCCAGAATCTAACTCCCTACTTGATAAAACCACTTGGATTTTTAATAGGCTTATCAAACTTAACTCATCCCAAACTGAACTCCAAATCAACCCCACCCACCACCTTGCTGTGCCCACATCCCTCTTAGAATCAGCAAATATCAATCCCATCCATCTCGTTGCTCAGGGCGAACTGCCTGCAGTTCATCTCTCTGTTGACCCCTCTCTGTCTTGAATGCCCTAGTTCAACCCATCAGCAAATATTACTGGTCTTATCTTCTTTGATTTCCAGCCCTCTCTCTGCTTATCCTGGTTTCCTGGATTTTGCACATTTCCAACTCAAGATATACATGGTCTATAGTTGCAATTCTGGAAAAGTTTTTCTCCCTGGGACACTTGTAGAGTATGATCTCCTTGGTGTCTGCAATTTTAACCCTGGGCCCTGGTGGAGTGCCTGGCAGGAACGTTGCAAATCACGGAGAGAAGTGAAATGACCCCTGGGAACATCTCGTTGTCAAGAAGCAATGGAACTCGACAATGCCGAGTTTCATCTGAAGGTCAAGAAATCTCCCCACCCTCTTATGTTCTAGTAAACAGCAGGTTGCAAAGCATCTCTTCCCCATGTGACTTCCCCATGCGTTTCATCTGTGAGATGAAACACACAGATGCCTGCTTGTTTACCCAGGAAAAGGCCAGACCCAGACCCTCCCATTCATGCCTCATAAACGATTAGCTGAACTGTTTTATCCCCAGGGATCAAGCAGAACAAAATGCATGTTAACCTCTCTCCCAGCCCCTAACATCATATTACATCTTCTAATTTGATTTTCAGATGGTGAGAAAATGACCCAGAAATAAATAATATATAAAATGATAATTTTCATATTAACTAAAAATTCTAAGAATAGAGCCACAAAGAATCTAGGTGCATAAGCTGAACTAACCATTTATATTTTATTGTGAGGACACCATGATCAATTAAAAATCATGGTTATGTGATTTTTGGTCAAATTATTAAAACACACACATTCATACAAATGAAGGATAATAAAATCCAAAAAGAAGCCTTTCCATGAAATCTCTTGAAAATGTTTTCTTACTCCCAAACCATCTCTCAATTCCTGATGGAAGAGCTGAGCATCAACGATTGAAAATTCTTTACCTTTCAGTCTGAGCAGCAGACAGCCCACCCTGCTGCCCCTAGGAGAGGCTGGCCTCAGGTAGAATGTTCTCTCACCTTCTATCCATCATCCCCCTTTCATCTCCCCCCCGACCACACACACACACACCCAGTTCTCTCCACCTTGATCATTCCTCTCTATCACAGCAAACCTACTTGGCCAGGCTGGAGACACATGCAGGTGTTACAGGCACAGTGTTCTTGCCTGTGGCAATGGTTCCTTTCCCCCCTTGCAATAATCCTTCTGAGTAAATGTCTCTCCTTACTAAGTTGGGAATATTTTGATAGTCTGTTGCCTTGTTGAAGAACAGGACGGTATTTGTCCTTGCCTTACTCAGGACTTCCTCACTGTCACAAAGGCATGGCCACCCAGTTATCACCCACCCCCCTCCAGTGCGGGAGGTCACAGCCTCCGCAGCATCCACCTCAGTGGGGAGCAGCCCCCGTTATTAGAACTTCTCTTTACACTGAGACAAAATCTGCCACCTGTTTATTCTACACACGCAGGCCATCGGAAGCTAAGCAAAATAAATCTGGTCCCTTTCCCAGGAAATAAGTACTCCGTTATTACATTTCTCCCATGAAGCCTCAACATCTTCTTTTCTCCAGGTTAAATAATTACACTAAAGACATACAACGTTTGTCGTATTGTCCCTAAATCCTGCTGTCTACAGCATGGAATGATCTTCTTTATGACTGCCACTGAAAAAAAAATTTTAAATTAAGCTATCAACAATCTAAAGCACAGGATATGATTTCACAAAAAGAACATCCACATCAAAATAAAGTAGAATGACCCCAAAGACCGATAAGAAATTAAAAAATCAAAACCACCCGTGACAAACAAGTTTGATGGGACAACAGAAGAAGAGAGGGCAGCAGGGGACAGGGACCCTCCACTCAGGAGCCAGAGCAGCTTCTCAAAGCAAAAGAATGGTTAGTCCCTGGAAAAAGCAGACAAGCATATGCTATTGCACCGGGCATGCTAAAGCAGCGAATTCCAGGGGACTCAGGGATTAATAAACTTTCCATGAGGTGAAAAATACTGAAGAGGGAGAAATAATGAAAGAGTGATGTCAGATAAACACCAGCCCAGGAAAACCATCAACAGCCAAATAGACATGAATCACAGTAATAACGAGGTGAACTCACACTTTTGAAATTGCATCCAGGAAACCCCACCTGGGATGAAATCAAGAGACCAGAGAAATCAGAGCATCCTCACAGCACAGAGCTCCTGGCACCCCGTGGAGGAGCGACTCTGAAGGAAACTGCTTCTCTTCTGTTCCAAGACTCCTACTTGCAAAGATATATTTTAAAACTTTAAAGAAAAATTGAAGATCCTACAACGTGCCAGGACAAAAAGAAGGAGAAAGCCTCAGGTTTCTTCCTGGAGACTTTGAAAAAGGGGAAACCTTCAGGAATGTGCTGAGCACAGTCAGAAGAAAGGGGGGCCCCCCTGAAAATATGCGTCCCATGATGCTGACTGTTCCTTTGAAGGCAGGAGAAAAATGTCTCAGTCGCTGGAGGACACGAGAATAATCTGTAAACACACTCCCGAGGTTGTAAAAACATCATTACAAGCAGCAATAGAGGTCTGAGAGCAGCTTAACTAGAGAGAATAACACTAACCCAATGGACAGTGGGTGAGATTCACAGGAGCCACTATGACGCTCTGCTTTCAGGTCGGGTATACAAAGTCTCAAGACGTGAACATCCCCACCCTAGGGAGAAGCAGCCGGGGAAACTATGAAACCTAGTTTGCTGTGGTTGTCGTTTGTCTAACATGCTAATCCTTAGAGAGCTGAGGACCCAGAAGGACCCAAGTGGACTAAATCCAGAAAGGGGTGAACCTTCTCCGAGACAAGAGATGCCTTTATGGCAGCAGAACGACTGGCAAGGAGAAGGCAGTCAACATGGTCACCAACTTGAATGATCGTGAGTGGACCGGCTGATGCTTAGACCCCAGGAGAACACCAGCCTTGGAGGCCAGCAGAGCAGAGAAACTCCCAAAGCCAGGGAGCCAGGACCACAGCTGGGAGCAACCCCCAGAGCAACTCAACATTTCAGAAAGCTGGCCACTGAAGTTTAGGACTCAACAAAAAAATATCAAGTCAAAGTGTGTTCAAATCCCAAGCCCTGCTAGAGGGAAAGTCCGTATACCACTCTGATAACTTCTGAAGCCAGTGGGGAACGAACCCACCTGGGTGACAGGAGGGCCAGGACACACTAGGGGGGACCACCACCTGCCCACCAGAAGGGCTACATTTAGAAAGTCACAAGATCAAGTGCTGGTGTAGGGGTTAGCCCCCGAGGTTCTCTTAAATTGTTGAGGGAAGTGAAAAATGGCACAAACTCTTCTTGTAACTTTAAACACAAACCTAACCCATGGCCCACTTGTCATTTACCTAAGAGTCATGTTGGAGGTGCATGTCCATGACAAGACAGGCACAGAAATGTCCATGGCACTGTGCTCAGTACAGCCCAAATGGGAGGAACCCAGATGTCCATCAGACTGTAGGATATTTGTACAATAGATACTATTCTGCAAGAAAAGGGAGCCAGAATACAAATAAGCACAGCGCCATGAAGGAATCTAAAAATATTACGTTGAGTGGAAGAAACCAGACACAAAATTTCTCTTCACTTATGTGAAGTCTAGAAACACTCAGAAATCATCTATAGAGATAGAAACCAGAAAATATGTTTCTCTGGTGAGTGGAGGGGGGGAAGTAAATGGTAATATACATGAAGGAATTTTCCGGGCTGATGGTTAGGTGGATGGACATAATTATCAAAACTTAGACTGGATGATTAAGATCTGTGCATTGTATTGTACCTAAATTATGCCTCACTAAAAGACCATAGAAGCAAACAAAGTTCATTCTGCACACATATTCGCAGAACAGCCTGGGGAAAGTGTTGCATTTCATGATGGAAAACTGAAGGACTAAGATGTGAGGAGCTGTCCAGAGGGCCTGTCCCCACCACAGAAGTCTCCTGGGAGGATGTTGGGGCACCTGGGCTATTACGTGCAGAGACCACGGACAGTTCCTTGTACAAAGCGGACCTCCTAAATGTGGTTAGTCTTAAAAATAGGATGTGATGGTAAGAATGGCAGAAAATAATGAATGCAACTTCTTTGAACATCATAAATCCTAGCAAATACATTTAGTCACATACAATTACCTCTTGTCTCATACAAAGAAAAGAGGGTACTGTTCCAATGAGTAATAAATACAGAAACAAAAAGAGACTACAAAGGCCAGCAACAATATTGAACATATGGGAAAATGAGTTCAATATTAATAAAACACTCAAATGGGCTGGACTGTTCCACAAAAAAGAAGATACTGCTGCATTTAAGGTGAAAAAAACAAATTAAAGCTGGTCAAACAACTTTGCTGAGTATAAAAAAAAACAAAATCAAAATACATATTCTAAAGTTCTAGAATGGGCAAAGCTTCATTCTATTTGCATAAGTATAAAAGCTTCAAAATTGACTACCAAAACCCAAGAATATTAAAAGCTACATAAAATCTAAACAAACAAAAATGCAAGCCTTACTCAAAAATACAATTGCAAGCCGAGATATCTAGTTGTGTTATCAGAATATGAAAACACCAGGTTAAGCAAAAAATAATAAAAATATCTGAAAATTTAATAAACATATGAAAACCTGTGAAGGTAATAGGGAAAAGATGCCACTGATGTGTAAGTAAATACAAGACAAACACAAAATAATTGTGGATAAACTAGTTTTTTCTGAGTGGCTGAAGATGAAAATTTTACCTAAGAAAATATACTGAATTCACATAATAATAGATTTACCATATGGCCAATAATATATAGTACTTGCTGAAAAAAACACACATGTATATTTATATAATACACCTATTAAGTGCCAGACTCCGTTAAAGAACTTAAGCCAGCTTTTGTGATAATGTTTTTCAAACTTTCAATTAAATACTTCCGTCTGTTGATCCAGATGCCTAAGAAATCTACTAAAGGCCTTTTAAATGTAACTACTGAAAATTTCCTACCAGTCTCGTAGTGTATAAAAACATTAATAATAAAAAATATCACTGGTTTTGACATGTAATATTTATTTCCATTCATCTCTAAACAGTGTATAATTTCAGTATGATTTCTTCTTTAAGCTAAAAATAACTGAGAGGAGGATTTTTCTTTGTTTCATTGGAATTTTCTAGGCCACACATGCATGTACTCCCAGACACAGACTGCGGCTTGTTGATCTGTGTATCCTACCCTTAGAATCACACCTGGTTTAGTCCTCAACTGAAAATCACTGACTATAAATTTTACCTTTTTAAGTCCATCAATAATTCACTTGGGGCCTAGTATATGATCACTTGTTTAAATGTTCTAAGATGTTTAGTAATTTATTGTCATTTTTGACTATAAGATTTTGTGAGAATACAGAGTACAGCTTGTTAAAGAATCCTCATACCTTCATCCTGAAAACTAAAAGCAGAAAATTTTGGTAATGGTGGTGGTACAGTTGAAAAATCCTCTACAGATGAAAATGATGAAAACTAGATGAAAAGAATAACAATTAGAAGGCACTGGAAAGTCACCAAAAGCAGACAAAAGCCTGAGAGACTTTGCTCTGAACAGACACTGAGAACAAAGGGTAAGAATCATGAGTTTGTGTCTTTTTGCTGATGGTGATCCCAACACCCACTTGCTACTCCAGTCACAGAAAAATCAGTGTTACTGCCTCCAGGACAGAGTCAGGGAAAGCTGGAAATTGAGGGGGAAGTCCTTGCAGTGAAAGAGCCTCACAAAGGTGAGATGCAAAAACTGAGCACAAAGTCTACATGTCTGCTGGCCAACCAGTAAGCAAGCATCTGCAGCAGAGAGTCTGACAGGCTGGCCGGAAGGAGGTGTGTGAGAGGGGAGTGCATCCCAAAGGACAGAGCCCTGCGTAATGTCTGTGAATACGCTGCATGCATCTCCCAGAACGTGTGTGGCTCGTGCAGAAGTAGGCTGAAGCCTTCCTGGCTGGAGGTGTCCGAGGACACAGGTGTGATGGGCAGAGAAGTGGGAAGTGGGGAGAGAAACCTGAAGCAGGGAACAGACAGGCTGGGCCTGAGCACCAGCAGGGACAGCATAAGTGTGGGGCCTCCAGATGGCACAGGAAGACCCCAGGACATCAGGCTTGGGAAGGAGCAGCCGAGGCATGAAGGCCTGGGGCAGAGCCCCTGCCCCAGCAGGAGAGATGCACAAGTACAGTGTGAGTCTGGGAAAGCCAGTGCCCACTGGGGCAGGACGCCAGTGATCCTCAGACAAACAACAGATCCAAAGGAGCTGCAGTATCCTATCTACACCGTACAGTTTTTTTTTTTAATTGAAGTATAGTTGATTTACAACATGTTAATTTCTGCTGTACAGCAAAGTGACTCAGTTATACATATATATATATACACATTCTTTTTCATATTCTTTTCCATTATGGTTTATCACATGATATTGAATGTAGTTCTCCTTGCTCTACAGTGGGACCTTGTTGTTTATCCATTCTCTCTATATATAGTTTTTAAACAAAAATGAGAAGCCATAAAAAGAAACAACCACAAATACGTCTACCCCAAGTTGAAGGAAAAAGGCTGAAGAAATTGACTCTGACAGGGTCTAGATGTCAGGTTTGCAGACAAAGACATCAAAGCAGGTATTAAAATATGCAGAAAGAATTTTTTAAAATGTGGTCTTAATGAGTTAATGGGTAAACATATAAAGTCAAAACTGAGAAGTGAGAACTGTAAAAATACTTCTGCGACATTTCTGGAGCTGAAAGCACAATAACTGAAATGAAAAAAAAACTCGCTAGATGAACTCAACAGCAGATTGGAGAAGGCAGAAGAAAGAGTCGGTGAACTTGAAGGTATATCAATAGAAATTATCTAAGTGAAAAACAGAAAGGAAAAAGGTGAAGGAAAAATGAACAGACCCTCAAAGCCTGTGGGACAATTTAAGAAGTTTTCACTTGTGTACTTGGAGTCCAAGAAGGATGGAAGAGAGAAAAAGAAGCACAAAAAATAACTGAAGAAATAAAGGTTGAAAATCTCACAAAGTTGGTGAATTTAGCAAGGTGGTAAGACAATGATTAATAAACAAAAATAAAATGTATTTATATATGGAAGCAGCAAGCAACTGGAATATAAACTGTAATAATATTTCTATTTAATATTAGGAAAAATAATATGAAGAATTGAATTAACAAAAGTAGTACAAGACCTATACAATTAAAACTATAAAACATCACTGAGAGAAATTAAAGAAGACCTAAATACGTGGAGAGAGATGCTATGTTCATGGACTGGAAGACTTAATCTAGTTAAGATGTCTATTCTCCAATATTGATCTATATACTCAATGCAATCCCAATCAAAATCCAAACAGGCTTTTTGTAGAAACTGAAAGCTCATTTAAAATTTTTATGACAATGCAAAGTCCAAAGCAATCTATAAAACAAGATTTGAATAATTCTACAGTAATCCAGAGTCCGACACTGGCATAAGGATAAATGTGCAGATCAATGGAACAAAATAGATGGTCCAGAAATAGGCCAAACTTATATGGTGAACTGATTTTTGACAAAAATGTCACGATAATTCAATGGAGAAAAGATAATCTTTTCAACAAATGGTGCCGGGACAACTTGATATCAATTTGGGGAAAAACAAACATTACCCCTTACCTCTCACCATCTACACAACGTATGTACTACAGGCAATGAGGCTGAGACCTGAAATCACAAAACTTCTTAAAAGCAATACAAGAGAAACTTTTGTAACCTGAGTTAGTCAAATGTGCCATCGATAGGATACAAAAAATTATAACCCACAAAAAGAAAATTGATACAGTAGCTGCCACCAAAATGAAATACTTCTGTTGTTTGAAAGATGCCACATATTACATGTGAAAATGTAACCCACAGACTGAGAGAAAATATTCACTATATATATCGAAAAATTTGTATTAACCTCTTCAAGTCAATAATAAGGATCAAATAGCTCAACAAAAATTGAGCCAAAGATTTGAAAAGGCACTTCACAAAATAAGCTGTGCAAATGGTCAACGGCCACATGAAAAGATGTTCAGCAGTCATAAGGTAAAAGCAAATTTACGTCTACTAGAACTAGCAGAATTTCTGAAAGTAAACACTGTCAAATCAAGTGTTTTCAAGGATATGGAGTAACTGTGTATTATGATGTGTCACGAGTGTTGTGCTGACCCCATTTTGAAATCAGAGCTGAAATCTCTCAAGTCCCCTCCATGGGCAGCTACTAAGCTCCCATCCCAACTTCTTCCTTTCTCAGGCTCTGACACTCCTGAGTTAGAAAACACACACCCCACCTACAGTGGTCCCAACACCTCCCACCCAGGAATGGCCCCCTTTTACTAGAGACCATGGAATTATTAAAAATACCCAGAAAGCTCAAGTAGCCCCACCTGCCAACTGCAGGTCACCCCCACGTACAAGGTGCCCTGGAGGGTTCCAGGTTGCTGTCATCCTGACCCTGGAGGCATCCCCTTTGAAGCTGTAAGTAACAGAGTTCTGCCTTTCATCATCCAAAGGCCTTCTATTCAAAGAACCTAGTATCATTTAATTATGAGACAAACTGGAGCACCCATCCTAAAGGGAATGTAAAATGGAACAGCCACTTTGGGAAACTGCTGGGCAGTTTCTGGCAAAGTTAAACATACACACACACTCATATTTAGCAGTTTCCATTCCTAGGAATCTACCCAAGATATCTCATTTCTGCACAAGAGCTTACATGTGAATGCTCAGAGCAGCGCTACTGATATTTGTCAGAAACTGAAAACAACTCAAATGTCCATCAAGCAGTAAATGGATTACTTGTGGTATACTCATAAATGGAATGCAATAAAAATGTGGTTTATCCATACAATGGAATATAATAAGATGTGGTGTATCCCTACAAAGGAATATAATAAGATGTGGTGAACCCCTCCAATGGAATATAGTAAGATGTGGCATATCCATACAATGGAATATAATAGAATGTGGTGTGTCCACACAATGGAATGCTACCCAACAAGAAAAGGATGCGACTGATACATGCAACAACAGTGTCGATGAATCTCAAAAACACAGCAGATGAAAGAAGCCAGACGCAGGCCCATCTCTCTGATTCCAGGTGTATGAAATTCCATAAAAAGCAAGTTACAAACACTATCATGACAGAAAACATGTCAGCAGTTGCTTGGGAACAGAGTGTATGGGTTGGGGATTTGGGGAGGGATAACTGAGAATTGAACCACACAGTCAAAAGGGGGCTTTTTGTTATATGTAACTTAAAAATGCTAAAAAAACTAAAAACACTAAAACTAAAGTAAAAACACTACGTAATTTATACATGGTAAAACAAAACTGATTGAACCATGAAGAAAAATCTGTACAAACGAACTTGTTAAACTCGCCCTTATCTTCCTAGTTGCGCCATCATTTACCTACCCTTAGTCCCAAACTCCTTGTCAACTCTTCACAAATTTATGGTTTATTTGCCTAAAGGTAGAAAAGACTCCTGCTCTGATCGCTTCTTCGGATCTTCATTCTCTCGTGAAGGCTCCCACGTACATGTAAAATTTTAATAAAGTCTGTATGCTTTTCTCCTGTTAATCTGTCTTCGTCAGTTTTCTTTTCAGACCCAGCCACGGACCCTAAAAGGGTCAAGAAAACTTTTTCCTTTTGGTATATTTCATAAAATCCATTCCATTTCTTAACTATATAATCTCATTTTTGAGAGTTTTTTTTTTCCCCAATAGTCTTGTTATTTTAAATGTTTCATTAAATCATCTGCATTTTTTTCAGGTCACATTTTATGGTTTTATACATCTGGAATTACTGGTGCATTAAACTGACTCCTCTGAAGAGTGTATTTTTAATGGAGAAAACGCCTCTCTCTACAGATGCTGAGATGCTGGGTAAACTTAGAGAAAATCTGTGAAATGGAAAACATCCTCCTTTTTAATCACTTACTTTCATGGATATGCCAAATATTTTCACAAGTACTATCTTTATAGCACTGTATAAGAACTTTCCTTAATAAATAGGTTTGAAGACAAAAGCACCAAATAATTCATCTCTATGATTTTTTTGAGTGGTCACTGAATTCAAATGTTGGAAAAATCATGGGCCTTCTCAGTACAAAATATCTAGAGATCCAATTAAACATATAAGCTCAATCAAAACATTCTACCCACAAACTGATACAGCCCAAAACACAGTAAGAAAATTTGAAAATTAAACCTTAAACACACATGGAGGTCCCACTGTGTCATTCCCTCAGGTGTTCTGGAGACACCTCCACACTATGTGGTTCACAGGTTTTGTTGCAACAATGGTAACCTTCTCAAACTTCAAAAGCAGAAGACTTTTTTTCTATTTGTTGAATACTGATTAAGGATCTCCAGTTGATTTTGAAAGAAACATGCAGCCAAAATACAGAGAATTCATCTACAAAAATAAGTCAAAAAATGTTGCTAAGCACTTAGACTGACTTCACTGTAGTTCTTCCAAGGTTCAACCATTTCTAAAGAAAAAATCCAACTGGCAAAAGAGGCACTAGTCAAGCTGAGATTTTTTTTTTTTTTTTTACTCACAAAAAGACATGCTTAGAAAACTATTTAATACTTTTGACAATTATAGCTTCTACAGTTATTTCTAGGATATCAGTTTGTTTGGACACAATTATGAATAATATGTGTACCCCAGTCAACTTCAAATGCATTTCTACCCTACTGGTTCCTTAAGTTAGGTAGGTCATGTTTTTATAATGATGCTTTGCTCTGCTAAAAATGTATTCATAGTAGCAGTCAAAAATAATTTTACTTTCAACATCGAATTTTGAAAATGCACCTAAAACAAAATTAACAATAGCATTAGATGTTTTGCCTTTGATTTTAATTGATTTCAATTTCCGAAAGCTTTGCTTTCATTCCAGAAACTGAATTAAAAAAAAAGACAACTGACTTTGTTTTTGAAAGTAGCTGAATTGATTTTCTATCTAAAGCACACAAAAAACTGATGTAACACTGACATTAAGTTTTTACTATGTTTTTCTACTGCTATTGGAGCCAACATACTAACAGCTATGTTTTACTTTCCGTACAAATACACAAAACCCTGCAATTGAAAAGGAGCAAAGTTAATCTAGAGTAAGCGGCTCTCAGTGAGACTCCGTGGCTCAGATGGTGACAGGTAAGTCACGCTTTCTGCTGTCATGCCTGTTAAATCATTGTCTTTATTTTTTAAAAATTAAATTTATTTATTTATGGCTGCGTTGGGTCTTCGTTGCTGCGCGCAGGCTTTCTCTAGTTGTGGCGAGTGGGGGCTACTCTTCACTGCAGTGCGCAGGCTTCTCATTGCGGTGGCTTCTCTTGTTTCGGAGCACGGGCTCTAGGCATGTGGGCTTCAGTAGTTGTGACTCACGGGCTCTAGAGCGCAGACTCAGTAGTTGTGGTGCACGGGCTTAGTTGCTCTGTGGCATGTGGGATCTTCCAGAACCAGGGCTCAAACCTGTGTCCCCTGCATTGGCAGGCGGATTCTTAACCATTTAACCACTGTGCCACCAGGGAAGTCCCTAAATAATTCTCCTTAGACGGTCTTCTTAAAATGACCACCAACTTATGAACTACAAGCTGATACTTCTTAAACAGATGGATGTTTCCTAGTTTTTTCCTATCTGTTTAGTGAATTCACTACAGCTCTCAGAAATGACTAGACAAAGTTGTGCAAATTACGGACTCATCTTCAATAGCTCTGAGAAACAGAAAATCAATACTAAAGGTCTGTTAAATGTTCACTTTCTTCCTAATTTCATTCCTTTTTAAAAAAATTTTTTTTGAGCTCATTGCTAGGGAAATCATTATTTGCTAAACAGTAAAGCATTATTCAGACTTCCATGTGGGGTGGGGGAACGGGGGGCACACAGCTCAACTGCGCATCCCTGTACAATCACCTTTTCAGGGACTCCTGTCCTGCCAGAGTGCTGCTTCCTTGTGGAAGGATTGTCCATTTTCACCGTTTTTTGGTAATTTCAAAAAGGATTTTGACATTTTGGATTTTTGCCCATTGAGTGAGGTGCTGTAAATCCCTGTAAGTTTAATGACAGGGAAGAACAGCCAGTTTCAGCTTTCCTCTGCATTCCCGGTATAGGCACTTAAACATATTAACATGCCATCAGAACACAGAACAAAAATCAGATTCTTGTCTGTTTGATTAGAATTTGTGAACAAAATGTTACTAGTGAAGCATCTTACCGGCAGGTGAAAGACTTTTTGCAGGCACTGGCTTTCATTTTTATTGTTTTTTAAAAATAAATTTACATTCTCTCCAAATTTCCTCTAAAGTAAGACCAGACTGGATGAAAATAGCTTTCTTTAAAACAAATATCCTTTTATTCCCCCCCTGCTTATAAAATCTTAATGAATGAGCCCTTCCTGGAGGCTTTTCATTACTCACGGGGCCAGAGGGAAGAGTCTCACATCTTCATTATTCCGATGCTGTATTTTACATAATGAACAGCAGGCTGCCTTGGTGAGCATTGTTTCCTGGAGTCTGGGGTTTGAAGTGGTTGATGTGAGATGTTCCTGGCACTCAAAAATGGGTCAGAGCCCGAAGAGGCAGTGGGGTCAAGGGTCAGGAAGGTATTTACAAGAGCTGAAATGACAAAATTTGCTTCCAGGTTTTGGGGGAGCTTGGTATGGTCAGACTCTCAAAGTAAAGGCAGGAAGCTTGGTCTTATCTAGAAGGGATTAAGACGTTGGAAACATGTAAAGAAACAATATAGTTGACAGTTTATTCTAAACAGCCAAGAATGGAGGGTGAAACAAGCAAGTCCTGTGCCCTGGCCTTGGGGCCGTCCACGGCTGCACAGGAAAAAGCTGGCCGACACGGAATCACTCCTGGGGGTGGCGAACACAAAGGTCCGGGGGCCGCAGCGCTTCCTGTGATAGGAAGGTGAGGAGCACGTGTAATGCGGGACACAGACATCGGCACTGGCCCTTGGAAACAGGTAGAGTTGTTGGTTCCAGAGGCTTCTGATGCCTTCCAGGTGGAGGGAGCGACTGCAGAGAAGCAGGTGAGGTGTGGCCACAGCTCTGGGCAGGTTCAGCCCAGGAAGGCTCGTGGCGGGGAGGTGGGGACCCTGTGGGCAAGCTGGGCGGCCGTGTGTGTGTTGGGCCTGTCCAAGGGGCGGCAAGGGGGCTTCAAAAATCTAATTAATAGGAGATAAATGAATTTGGGGTTTTTAGGGGGAAATGTTTGAGGCTTTTCGTAAATATTAATCACATGTATTTTGTTTGCTAAGGCATATCCCTCCTTTAAATGATAGATATATAATAGGTTTTAATTTGCAAAGGCAAGTTCCTATATATTCTCCCCTATTTTATCTATTCCCTTTTACAGATAAGGAAAGTGAGGTCCAGATGTGGCAGCAGCAGAGGGTGGGTGGAACCAGAGCCGGCAACCCTGCCGCCAGCTCCAGGCCCCTTGGGGAGGCTCAGATCTCCCTGCCCGGTTTTTATGTTTCTCTCCACGCGCTTTAGAGGAAGGTGATACGGGGTCTTCTCTCTATTGTTCTTCAAAGAATAAGTGTTTATCTTGTCTTAACTGTTTATCTTGTTAATTTACAGAATGACTTAGTGACATAACGAAGATGAGAAAAAACAAGAAAATGTCTGAATTAACCAAAGAAAGGAACCTTGTTCTTTCTGTGCCCCCAAAGTGGATTGCTGAGTCAGGATGCCTGGGACATCCTGACTAATGTATGCATTAGTGTCAAAGAATAATCGATTTTAGCACTGAAGTGTTCTTTAAGTCATCTGGTCCAAGTTGGAAAGTACTTATCTCTGAATTGGGCTCCCCAGCCTCTGAACACTGCTGAGGAAGAGTTCTAATGGTCAGAAAAGTCTGCCTTATTTCAAAGTCCACCCATTTTTAGCCTGTCTCTTCAGAGGTGACCTGGATTCAGATGTACCAGCATCTGGTGCTCTCAGGAGGTGAAGTTTAAAGTGTACCTTGGTACCCACCGTGACCTCACCGCCTCAGGTGACCAAAGGTTGCCCAAACAACTGCATTTTTATCCAGGGTTATAAGAGTCAGGTTATAACACAGGTTAAAATACAGACACTCTATTCAGAGGCCTATCATTCTTATTATCTAATGTGAGCGCTCCTAAGTAAAGAGTGGTGATGTTTTTCTCTCCTATAATAATGCTTTACTCAGTGATGGCTGACGTGCTTTCCATAGACACTCAGGGAATGTGTGATTAAAGATAAATTCAGTTCACAGCTGTCAGGATTACCAAATTGTAACTACTCTTAAGCGAAGGCATTTGTTTGAGAAAAGATGAGATGCAATTTTCAAAACCGGTGGTTTAAGGGGACCTCCTGGGGTAATGGGCTCTTTTATACCTGGAGCTTATCTTCCTGAAAGATAAATAAGAGGTTTGGGTTTTGCTGTTAGTGTAAGAGCAGAATGCGTCTTCTGATCAACAAAGAGGGTATTTTACATCCCATGGACGCACCCACTGGAAGTCCTGGCTGAGAATATTCATCGCCTTGTTCTCCTGGAGATTGGGCGAGCTGTCCACGGGGCTATTTGTCTCACGCTGTCAGCCACTGACAGCTCATTTCTACCAGAACACATCCCATGGAAGGGTTCTGGATGCAATTCAAGTTACCTCTGGTAATGGCACCATTGATCAAGCTGTGGATGGGGTGCAGGTATCTGCCTGCCTTGGATGAATGGTTTTATTGTATCTTGTGAAAATTGATTTCCCTTTTGCTGAGGACACAGGCTGAAGGTATCTGAGACCACTGGATTAATGACCAAGTGGCTTTTAACAGATGAATGATGCCAAAGGAGTATGAATGGATAATCTTCTAGAGGACAAAGGGCCTTGCTTGTGAAATACAGCTGGAAATGTGACCTCTTCTGCAGCCACGATCCTCCCTCCTGGCTGAGGCTGGACCAGCTGCCACAGCATTTGTGGTACAGATTTAGGGCTTCCATGAAAGAAAATCTGGTGATGAGTAGTATTTTTTATTTTTTCTTTTTCTTTTTTTTTGCCACACCACACGGCTTGTGGGATCTTAGTTTCCCGATCAGACATTGAACCCAGGCTCTCAGCAATGAGAACACAGAGTCTTAACCACTGGACCGCCAGGGAATTCCCAGGGTATTTTTAAGAAGCACAACTTTTTTGTTGGTAAATATTTAAAAAACATTTTTAAAATTGAAGTATAGTTGATTTACAATGTTGTGTTAGTTTCCGGTGTACAGCAAAGTGACTCAGTTATACATACATACACATCTACTTTTTTCATTCTTTTCCCTTATAGGTTATTATGAAATATTGAGTATAGTTCCCTGTGCTATACAGTAGGTCCTTGTTCGTTATCTATTTTATAAGAAGCACACCTTTAAGTGGGGCCCCTAGGAGGCCAAGTGGGGAGAGAGAAGAAGGTCCTGAGAAGTGACTGGGCAGCAGGCACCTTGCATTTAATCCTCACAATAAGCCTGCCAGGCGCCCAGGGACCATCAGCCCATTTGCAGTTGAAGAAACTGAAGGGGATAAGCAAGTCCATCCAGGGCACACGGGTTCTGCTGGAGAGTCACGTCTGTCTAGCTCCAAAGCCGGGGTTTTCCAAGCTGCTTCTTCAAGGAATTTAGTCTAACTTGACAGCTCCACAGCCTGGACAAAGAGCATCTGTGAGCCGCGGTCTTTCCTCCAAGAGAGCCTAAGACCTGCCCATCTGCTGGCTCTGGGTCCCACCACTAGAAGAACTTCTTCCGTTCAAATACAAGTGTGCCTCTTCCATCCTAAAGACCCTTCTCTGGTGCCTCGTAGCCTCGAGTTTAAATCTGACCCCCTAACAAGGCATAATGATCATTCAAGAGCTAGTCTGTTCCATCCTTGTGCCCCTGCCTGGCAGGCCCCAGCTCTGCTTCCACCTCCAGGCCTGCAAGGCTATCCCAGCCCACAAACAGGGGGACCTTCACCCCTCCATCGCCCAGCCACCCCCGGGGCCACAATCCTCCCTGGCCCCTTCACAGCCTCCTCCCCCCTGGGGAAGTCACCCCTTCCCCTCCCATGCTCTTTCCCATTGCCATCTTATCTCCTGGCATACAGCAGAGGATCAATCAATATCTGCTGATTGAATGAATGAAACTCTTCTAAATCCATCATGTTACTTAACTGTCACAAAACATCCACAGATGTAGCTACATTTAATATGTCCATTTTCCAGAAAGGATACGGAGAAATCAGGTTACTTGATCAAATTCTTACTCTGAAGCCCTCATTGTATAACGGGGCAGTCCAATAACTGGTTTTCACATCAGTGATTTTCAGTAATCAAGAACCATGAAAGTTCTCTTTAAAGTTATTTTGTTAAGAAGGTAGAGAAGTAGAACACATTGTAGGAAAAATAGCATCGAAATACTGTAGAGTTTTCAGGCTTAATATTCAAACAATGGGCACAATTTTCTATAAATTAAATTAATGAAAGGTTAGCAATTTTATCATAGAACCAGAGATTTTACACTGTGCATGACCTCCTGTAAAACAACATGGCAATATGTATCAGGATGATAAAAATGTTCCAAGCCTTTGACCTAATCATCTCACTCCCGTGACGTTATCCTAATGAAATAATTCAAAAGCAAATAGAGGCCACACACATGGTGATGTTTTACTGCAGTATTACTCAGTTTTTTTCCTCTGCTTCCCTCACCACTTTCCTCATCATCCAACGAAAGCAGCAGACAGGTTATTTACAGACCACTTCCCCTCTAGATGGTGAGCTCATAAGGGCAGGAACCAGAACCTGACTCATCTTTGTATTTGATGTAAAATATATAATAAGTGCCTCTAACTTTTATAAAAGCAATATATAAGCACACACTCACACACATACATACACACAGACTCCTCTATAAAAATCTAAAAAAGAACCCAGCGTTCAACAAAAGAGCCAAAAGTTTAACAAAAGAACATGCTTAATTACATCAGAAGACATGTGATTCGGGTTCTGGGTTGTGAGAAGGACCCACAGGGGAATTAACCTCCTGTAGAAACAGGACAGAGAAGGTTTTCCAGGTGAGGACATTTGAGTGCCAGTCTTTATAAAAAGGGGGAGACTGGGAAGGGACTCCAGGTGGGTCCTCAGCAAGTTCAAAGGGCACGATGTAAACTGGAAGTGGTCAAGCCTCGTGGAGGCTGGTCTGTGACCTGAGCCCCAGATTGGTCTAAAATCCACGGCCAAATGCACCCAGACTCTAGGAAACATGCAAATAAAGCCACGGTCATACACTTTCTGCCTAGGTTCATGTGAGCACCTAACTCACGAAAGCACTTCATTGTGATAATTGGGTAGCAACGACTTCAGGGCAGTCTGTGTCTAACTTGATTTATTTATCTTAAAAATTAAGGTTTTGCCCCAATGTTTGCAAACAAAAGTGTCATTTTAAGCTATTCACAAATTTGCAAAGAGGAGCTGATAATTCAAAAATCTCCAGAGGAGATGAAAACAAATTAAGTTCCTGAAATCAAGAGATCAGCCCCGACCCAACCCTTCTCTGTGTCTAACTTGTCAGAAGTGAGCAGAGCTGAGAGCTGTCTGCACTCAGGACACCCAGCATCTTAGCCTGGCATGGACCTCAGCAAACCCAGAGCTGATTTTAGTTCACGAAGGAGGAGGAACACCATGGGGCATGCAAGTGCTTCTCTAAAGCATAAGTATCGATGCTCACTGGGCTCTGGGAGGATTCATGGAATACGATCTGAATCATTACTCCCACTAAACCAAAATGTAAGTAAACACACGGATAAGAAATCTGCTAGCACTTTGGAGTTAAGTTCTTGGTCTACATTGGGAAACACTAACAAGGAGGTGAATAAAGCTTTTACATTAAAAAAAATCTATTTAGAGTGCCATTTGCATCAACATGGATGGACCTAGAGATTATTATACTAAGTGAAGTAAGTCAGAAAGAGAAAGACATAGCATATGATATCACTTACATGTGGAATCTAAACTGTGATACAAATCAACGTATCTATGAAACACAAACAGACTCAGAGACATAAAGAACAGACATGTGGTTGCCAAGGGCGAGGGGGGAGGGAGAGGGAAGGAGTGAGAGCTTTGGATTAGCAGATGTAATCTAGTATATACAGGATGGATAAACCACAAGGTCCTACTGTACAGCACAGGGAACTATATTCAATATCCTGTAACAAACAATAATGGAAAAGAATATAAAAAAGAATATATATATAATACTGAGTTACTTTGGTGTACAGAAGAAATTAACACAACATTGTAAATCAACTGTACTTCAATAAAATTGAAAAAAAAAAAAGCACACTGAACCAGGAAAAAATATACCATATGGCTTATATCAGCAAGTTACAAAATCATTGTGATCAGATTTAAATTCTCTTCATTTTAGTTTTTTTTTAACATAAAAAAATAAGGCCAATAATAAACAATTCTACACCTCCAGAGACTATAAATTGGAATGAGAAAAAAAAAACTTTATTTAGGTATTATTTTTTAGGAAAATTGCTTATTAGGAAGTCATTTCCTCTGGGGCGTTTCTCTGGGTAGGTGATATTTATTAAGTTTCTCTTTTCTGCTTCGGCTGCTAGAAAACTTATTGTCAGCTCTGCAGACCGTCTTTAACAACGCGTTGTTATGAAACACAGGGTGATGGGGAGTGTGTGTCTGTACTAACCTTTTCTCACTTGCCATTCAACAGTCATTTTCTCTCTGCCTTGAGATTTCAATTTTTAAAATATTACATACAACATATTTCTATAAACTCTAAAATCTCTAGAAAAACAACAAAAATGCATCAAAATCTCAAAAAGATCTTATTCATGCCTAAAGCTGTACAGCTCCACTGTGTGCTTCTTATTAAACTTGACTGGGAGGAAAAATTTTTTAAAAAGTGAGAAAATGAGCACCTCAAAGCAGTGATTCTCCAAGGGTGGTCCCAAGACCAGCAGCACCAGAAACACCAAGGGAGGCACCTATCAAAAATGCAAATTCTCAGGCTCCACGCCAGACTAACTGGATCAGGAATTCAGGGGAGGGGGCACGTCAGTGAATCTGTGTTATAACAAGTCCTGGAGGTGATGCTTACCAGGGTTGAGCAGGGTGAACCCTGCCTCCTGGGCTCTGGGATCCCAGAAGAGCACGATACCTGCATGAGATCTGGATGTACCCAGCGACCTCCATTCTCCCTGCATCTGCAGCCCCGTGTCCTGGGAAGTTGGGTCATCGTGAGGGAGAGTCTAGAATGACACGGGGGAGTGCAGCACTGAAGGGGGCAGAGACGTGTCCACACCGCGAGGGAAGAATACAGAAGAGGGGTTTGTGTGGGCTGCATGTCTGTGTCATGCACGGGGCTCCAGAGCACAGGAAGTCTAGAAAACCCCATGGGCCTCTATGGGTTTGTGTGTCTGCAACCCTCTATGGCATCCTAGCTCTTCAAGGTACATAACGGTATATACTTAGAAGGACCTCAGCTTCTATAGGCTTAATGAAAAGATTTCATAGTTATCAAAGGCACCAGTACAGGGTTTGAAAAGGCACTCTCTCAGGGAATATGAAAAGATGTGTAATCAAGGCTGGCCTTAGAAGTCAATCAAAGGAAATTACAAAAATTTCACTTGTCTATCATTTAAAAAGACTATCCATATTTTTAGCAGCTTTATCGAGGTATATTTTAAACACCATAAAACTCACCCCTTCTAAGTGTACAATTGAATGATCTTAGTAATCAACCCAGTTAATAAACATTCTCTCACCTCAGTAAATTCCCTCCTGCCCATCTGTGATTAATTCCCCTCTCTGGTCCTAGCTCTAGGCCACCACTGAGGGGCTTTCTCCCTGTGTAAATTTGCCCTCTCTAGACATTCCAAATAAGTAGAATCATACAATATGTGGTGTTTGCAACTAGTTTCTTTCATTTAGGATGTTTTTGAGGTTCATGCATTTTGTAGCATATATTTATCATTTGCTGATCTCTTTTTATTGGTGGATCTCTATTGCGTGGATATAATCACGTTGTTTATCCATTCACCAGCTGATGGACATTTGGGTTATTTCTATTTTTTTTTGGCTATGAAGGATAATACTGCTATGAATATTTACCTACACACCTTTGCATAGACATGTGTTCAGTTTCCTGGGATTGAATTCCAGGATGGAATTGCTAGGACAGATAAAAGTTTTTGTTTCACTTTTTAAGAAAATGCCAAACTGTTTTCCAAAGCACATGAACCATTCCCACCAGCAATGCTTGAGGGTTCCAGTTTCTCCACATCTGTGCCAACACCTGATGTTGTCTATCTTTTTGATTAGAACCATTCTAGAGGGCGTATACTGGTATCTCACTGTGCCTTTAATTTTTATTTCCCTAAGGACCAAGGAGGTTGAGCATATTTTTATGTGCTTATTTACCATTTGTTTACCTTCTTCCCTGAATTGTCTGTTCAAATCCTCTGTCCATTTTTTATTGGGTTGTTCATCTTCTTATTGAGCTGTATGAGTTCTTTATATATACTGGATACAAGACTTTTATCAGGTATATAATTTGTAAACATTTTCTCACTGTCTGTAGCTTATATTTTCATTTTTGTAATGAGGTATTTTGAAATGTGAAAGCTTTTAATTTCTATGATATTCAATTTATCAGTTTTTTTCCCTTTCATGAGCTGTGATTTTGGTGTTGAATCTAAGAACTCTTTGCCCAACCTAAGGTCATGAAGATGTTCTATTTTTAATAATATAAAAATTATATAGTTTAAACTCTTACATTTAGGTCTGTGATTCATTTTGAGTTAATGTTTGTATATGGGGTGATCTAAGTAAGGATCTAAGTTAATTTTTTTCTTTTTTTCACAAGGGTGTCTAATAACCCCAGCACCATTTGTTGAAAAGGCTGTTCTTTCATTCTTTCCCTGTTGAAATGCCTCTTGGTGAAAAATAAATAGGTAAGGATTTACATTCTGGATTTATTTCTAAACTTTCAATTCTGTTCCATTATTGCATGTCTATCCTTACACCAATACCACCGTATATTGATTATTAAGACTTTATAATATGTTATGAAATTGGATAGTGCAAATTCTCCAGTTTTGTTCATTTTCAAATTGTTTTGTCTATCCTTTATGTTCCATAGGAATTTTAAGATCAGCTTGTCAATTTCTACCCAAAAAGTGTGTTGGGATTTGTATAGAATTTCATTGAATTTATAGATCAATTTGGTGACAACTGCAATCTTGATGATATTAAGACTTCTACTCATAAAATGTCTCTCCATTTATTTATATCTCTTTTCAGTAATAATGTGTAGCTTTCAGTGTATAAATCTTGCACATCTGTTGGTAATTTATTCCTTAGTATTCTATTCTTTTTGATGCTATTACAAGTGGAGCTATTTTCTCAATTTCTTTTTTATTGTCCATTGCTAGTGGTTCACTGCTTGCTACAAAAAAATGACTTTGTATATATTAATCTGGTGTTATTCTTCATTAGTTCTAATAGTTGTGTGTGTGTGTGTGTAATCCTTGGAATTTTTCAAATATTTTTCATGGCATCTCTGAGTAAAGGCAATTTTACCTCTTAATTTGCTTTATTGTATTTTTTTTCTTTCTTTCTTCTTCTTTTTTACCCCACCATGTAGAACCTCCACTACAGTACTGGATAAAAGTGGTAAAAGTGGATATTCTTGCCTTCTCCTAGATCTTATTGGTGAAACATCCAGTCTTTCACCATTAAGTAGGATGTTAGCTATAGCTATAGATTATTAATAGTTGCCCTTTATCAGGATAAGAAATTTCACTTTTGCTATTTTGTTGAGAGCTTTAATCATGAATGAGTGTTGAATACTGTCAAATACCTCTTCTCCATTTTTGAGGTCATTTTTCTTATTCTTTATCTTTTTGATAATATGCATATTACACTAATTGATTTTTCAGATAGTAAACCAACCTTGCATTCCCAGGATAAATTTCACTTGGTTATAGTGTATTATCCTTTTTATGGTGCTGGATTCAGATTGTTAATATTTTGTTAAGGAGTTTTCCATATATAATCATGAAAGAAATTGATCTGTAGTTGTATTTTTGTGTGTGATACCTTTGCTTTGCTTTAGTACCAAGACCATAAAAAACACACAGAATAAATTGAGAAATGTTCCTTCATCTTTAGTTCGTGAGTGAGTTTGTGAAGGATTGGTGTTACTTTTTCTTTAAATATTTGACAAAATATTTAAAATGAATCTATGTAGGTTTGGATTTTTATTTGTGGGAAGCTTTTGATTACAAATTTGAATTTTTATTTCTTTTAGGGCAATTCAGAAATGAACTGAGTTAGTTTTAGTAATTTGTGTTCTCTTAGAAATTTGTCCATTTCTTCCAACTTGTCCAATTTGTTGGTATAAAGTTGTTAATAATATCGCCTTATATTCCTTTTCATTTTCGTAGGGTCAGTAGTAAGGTCCCCTCTTTCCATCTTGATTTGTCTCTCCTCTGATTTTTTCTTAGTTTAGTGAAAGTTTTGTCAATTTTACTGATGTTTTCAAAGTCCCAAGTTTCAAAGAGCTAACTTAACTGATTTACTTTCTCCTAAGCTTTTCCTATTTTCTATCCTATTTATTTCTGCTCACGTTTTTGTTACTTTCTCTCTTTCACTGTGTGCTATGCTTTTAGAATACTTTGCTTTTCTTCCACTCATTCCTTAAGGTGGAAGCTTACATATTTATTGGAGAGCTTTCTTCTTTTCTGATATAGGTGCTTAAAGCTGTAAATTTCCCTCTAATCACTGCCTTAGCACCATCCCATACATTTTAGTATGGTCTGTTGCTATTTGTACTAGTTCAAAATATTTTCTAATTTCTCTGTGATTTCTTCATTGACACATGGGTTATTCAGAAGTGTGCTATATAATTTGTAAATATTTGCAAATTTCCCAGATTTCTTCTGTTATCGATTCTGCTGAGCTCTGTTATGTTCAAAGAATAAAGTTTGCATGAGTAAGTTCTTTACATTTATTAAGATTTGTTTTATGTCCTGACATATGGTCTACCCTGGAGAATGTCCACCAATTTGAAAAGCATTCTTCAGTGGCTGGGTGCCATGTTCCACATATACGTCAGTTAGGTCAAGTTAGTTGACAGTGTCATTCAAGTCTTCCATATCCTTGCTAATTTTCTGTCTAGATTTTCTGTGAATTATTGACTAGCTTGTTGAAATTTCCAACTATGATTAAGTTTCTATTTCTCCTTTGAATTCTGTCAATTTTTATTTTCTGTATTTTGAGGTTCTATTATTAAGTGCATATACATTTTTTATTTGTTTTCTACAAGTTTTCTGGCTTTATATTCCTCTGATCCTCCCTGACTGCCTTTTTTAAGTTAAATAAATATTTTTAGTGTGCTATGTTTACTTCCTTTGTTCATTTTCTTAGTGATTGTTCTAAGAATAAAAATATGCATCTTAATTTATCTCAATCTACTTCAGATTAATACTAGATTAATCTCACTAAAATAGGAAATCCAATTTATTGGTCTCTCGTGACTCTACACCAAGAGCAGGCCCTATCACAGAACTACAATGTTACAAAAGTAGTGGTGAGTGGCAGCATCCCAGTACATACAACTCAGTGAGAAAACTTGTGTGTATGATTAGTGGAACTAGAAGAAGGACACAGAGGTCCACAGAGAGTGGGAATCCCTTTATATTTTTCTTTCTACTTTTCATCTCTACTTTTTCATCTCTCTACTTTGTTTTGCTGTGTTAGAATGGTTTATTCATTTGTCAGATATATGCATTGCATATATTTTTCCCAACAGGTGAGCTGCTTTGCATTGGTTTAATAGTGTTGTTTGATGAACAGAGGTTTTTAATTTTAATAAAGTCCAATGTATCAATTCTTTCCATATGGTTAGTGCTTTTAGTATCTTTTTAAATTAACTTTTGCCTAATCAAAATCATAAAGATGTTCTATGTTTTCCTCTGAAAGCATTATTTTAACTTTCATATTTAAATCTGTAATCTATTTGGAACTGTTTTTTTTTGTACAGTGTGAGGAAGAAATCAACATTTATCTTCATATTGCTCCCAACTGACCTAGTAGCATTTATTGGAAAGATCACCCCCTCCCCACTATACTGCAGGATCAGCTTCATCATGTATCTAGAGGTCTTTTATGCCTAAGTCTTTTCTGACTCTATTCTGCTCCTGTTTGTCAGTCTTTTGATCTTTGAGACAGTACCACAGTGTGTTAATCACTTTTACAGTGTGCATTTTACAGCTTTGTTGTTCTTCTTCTGTATTTCACTGGCCAGTTTTTAACTTGTCTCTCCATGTGGATTTTAAAATCAATTTGGTAATATGCACAAAAAAAGTCAGTGTATGTTTTTTTTTACTGGAATTATGCTGAATACATAGATTTTATTTATTTAATAGAATAATTTGAGGCTGCTGACATCTTTACATTAGTGAGTTTTCCAATCATGAATATTGTCTATCCTTTCATTTACTGAGGATTTCTTTAATTTCTCTCAATAAAGCTTTAAGATTTTTAAGTGTGGCAATCTTGTCCAATTTTGTTAGATTTACTTCTAATTATTTGGTATGTATGGTGTCATTTGAAAGAGTAGTTTTTAATTCATTTCTATTTGTTTGTTGCTGGTATCTAGACATAGAGCTGATTTTTACAAATTGATTTTGTAAAACAAACTTGGTATAATCAAGTATTAATTCTGATATTTGTAGTTTCCTTTATTTTTTTTATGGACAAGATCATGTCATCTTAAATAATGATCAAGTGTTTCCACAAGATTGGTATTATCTCTTTGGTAAAAATTTTGGAAAAATGTAATGTTGAAGCCATATGAGGGGAGTAGGCTTTTCCTTGTGAGAAGGATCTTGATATGAATCACACACACACACACACACACACACACATCATTAAGTGCTGTCCAACTCACTACATGTGGTTTAATTATGATCTTATCCTACTGTCTGAAATATACAAGAGAAAAACAAAAACAACCATGTCTAATTCTTAGTGCTTCTCACGTTTTCCGTGAAAGTGCTTCTAATAATTTGAAGTCTCCATACTTATCTTAAAAATTTCATAGAAGTTTTCATTTTCCTCCAAAAATAGCCATATTCATTTTCTGGTGGAAATAAAGTTCTAAATAACTACCATCAAGGAGTGCTGAATACTTCAGGGAGATATACCTACACTCAGTGGCTTTGTGCTTTTGGTGTACATATTCCCCATTGGGTATAATATTCCACGTTGGAGAATCAGTGCTAATCCCAACAAGGCCCTCCTATTTCAACATCAATGTCTTATATTTGTCAGTTTCCTTCCTTTGAATGTTTAAAGTAAGGTAAGGTGCACACATGCAGGATGGAAGTCTTCTGATCTCCGGCTTGAAGGGAATGTGTGCTGTGAACGTGAGGCTCATCTGAGGTACACCAGCACCAGAGAAAACCTGAAATCCTGAAAGTCAATAGAACACTCACTGTTTGTATCAGTAGGAAAAATCCGAAACCAGTCCCAAAGAAAAGAAAATCCTTGGGAGATTGATCTATACAAATCAGCAAAGTGACTCTTTTAAGTTGTATGTGATTTGTGATCATTTATTTATATTCCAGGCATTCTTGATTTCAAACTTTTGTTCCTTTGATGCAAGTGACTTTGGCAGCTTGCAGCTGAATCGTGATTTTCCTTTCCATCCAAGCTAAGTCTATCCAAGCATTTAATTTTACAAGGCATCACTTTTGATGTCCTGTAATCTGTGATCTATCAGATGTATAACTTTTTCTTATTGAAAACATTGATTTTTGTGCACAGCAGTAGGATGATGGACTACTGTCAATTATTCACTAATCTCAACCAATTATTACAGGACGTTCATTTCTGATAGAAACTGTTCTCATTTTTCAAGCAAATTTTTCAGTAAGAATTCCAAACACCATTTGCCCTGTCAAGATCAGAATACCCTACAGCTAGAGACAGATGAAAGACAGATTATATCTAGTGAATACGTTACAACAAAACTTAAGAGTACTTACATGATTAGACATTTAAATTTATTTCTGGGTGTATTCCTGAAAATAAAAAGTTGTTGCTGTTTTGATATAATTGGATCAAACCTTTGAATACAAATCCTTTTGTATCCTGTAATCTTTCTTAATCTAGTTTTAAAAAACATATTTATCCTCCTTCTAAGAATCTTTAATACAATACCCCCAATCCTGCCTTATTTCATTCTATGCTGTCTCTCAAAGTGTAAAGGCAATGGCAGAGCATTTAGAAGTTTGCTATCAGGGCAACAACCATCTCTCTCCCCAGACCATCAGTGCAACATTAAAACATTCTGTGAATCTCTGACTATACCGTATTTATACAGGTTTTACTTTTGAACATTGTTTGCTTATTCAAACAATAAAATTATATCTTAATGTTAAAAACTGAATCAAACAGAAATAAGTGACTTTAAATCTTTATAAAATTTTAACATATCCACACATGATAAAGAATTAATTCAAATAATTTCTAAGTTCTCTAACTCTATACCCTAAGTGGGATATATCTTAAGGGCAAAAAGAACTGCAAAAAAATCTTGAACTTTAACCAGTAGGTTTCATGCTGGTTGTGGTATAAATAGAAGGTATCCTGTGTGTACTATGAAAAAGAACAAATAAGCAAATGTATTGACAGTGTTGGGTTATATACAGAGATAGGGAGAGAAGGGAACAGAGACAGAGCTCAAAAGAGATAAAGCAAATAAAACGGCAAAATGTGAATAATAGGTAAATACAGCGAAGGGTATACCTCTGTTCTTTGTGCTATTTATCAACTTTTCTGTAGGTTTGAAACTTTTCTAAAGTTTCGGGGATTGAAAAAATCCTCAAGGATGGAAATCTTATATTTCCATCTTTTGTAAACATCGAAACGAGGATTCCCTGACTGTCTAAGGCCAAAACTTTTTGGTTTTTTTTTTTTGTCCTAACTGACAAGAGCGACACAATATCCTGCATACTTAAGATGCCAACTATTTGAGCCACTTATATTCAAGCCATTCACTAAGTATCATTGACTCGGGAAGGCTCAGTCATGCCGCCTCGTGCAGTGTGCTGCAGCCTGGACCTCAGTCGTTGTGGTCTCCTCACCAACCCCAGGCACCAGCGCCCCCTCCCCATGCTTACTTCACTCCACACCGCCGGTGGAGATGCTACCACCATCCTGCTTCCACAGAAGCTTCACTTCCTCTTCTATTGATTCCTTTCAAGAGTTTTAAAATTTCCCGTGGTGAAATCTGGGTATCTGTGCACACTTGGTGAAAGGCATCCGTGGAACCTCAAAGGCCACACAGTGGGCATGACTGCAGAATCTCAGAATTGCCACAGACACTAATAGCGGCCCCGTGTAACCATCAGCCACTGACAAAGCCCACACCACATGGCCTGATGTCCAGCCACCCCACAGAAGACGAGCTGGTAACCTCAGAGGTGAGCCCCTCCCGTCTCTGAAATGCTCAGGCCATGGAGTTGCCTTCATCTTTTTGAGACACTCTGCCCTGGCTTCGTCCTAGCACCGTGGCCTTGGGGCCACACAGAGACAGCCCAACCCTCTCCCAAGGCAGGACCCTCATGTACTTGAAGATGTGGTCTTATGTCCAGAGTCTGCTCTCTTCTAAGCTGCGCTCAACTGCTTCATTCAACCACCATCCTGAGCCGCGGGTCTTCATCCCATCCTCCCTGGGAACCCACTCTTCTCAACACCCTCTTAAAGTGATGCCCAGATGCACGCAGCATCCCAGGTACAAAGTACTTATCCTTTAGGATGAGGAAACACTCTCCCTTGCTAACCAAGGCCATCCTGCCATTTTCTTTCATAAAGCAGACAAGGCTTTTGATCTCCCCCAGGCTCTCACTGGGAGTAAGAGGGGGTTCTCTTCCTGCCGAAGTTGTTTGTGAAAAATATTCAACGATGTTTCACATTTAATCCACTTAGTAATGAAAAGTAAATGAGTCCAACAGGCATGTTTGATTTGTCTCGGAAAGAGAGAAACTGCTTTGCAAGAACAAACAAAGTTAAATTAAAATAAGTGACTCTCCTCAAGAGTGGAAATTGAATTTTGCCCCAAAGAACTAAACGTGTGTAAAACACTGTGCTGACACCGATAAGAGAGAGCAGGCCCTCCTGGAGCCCAGTTCCCGCGGGTCCCCGGGGCCCAGAGGGCAGGAACCCGCGTGCAAGGGCGTGGATGCAAATACTGAAACTCACATGCATCCTGCAGTGCATCTCGCACTGCATCCCGTGCTTCATCGGCGGGAAGCACGCAGGGACCCCTGCGTGATCGCGGGCCCGACGCGCATCCACCTACCGTTTTTGCAGATTGGGCAGCACTGGTCGGGCTCGTACACGGGGTCCACGCACTCGGTCTGTGGACACGCGGACACCGCGCACAGCACTTCCCCGCTGGCCTCGCAGCGGCACCGCTCGCACGGCGACACCTGCAACACAGGCCACGGTCAGGGCGGTGTCTCCATCCTCGGCCCTGAAAGTCACACACTCACCAGCCCCGGGGTCCCAGAGCGTGAGGACGGGGCTGGGGCTGAGCAGGCTTCCCTGGGAGGAAGGGGGGGGGCACACCGATGGGGCCTGGGATACTCACTCCCTCCCAGCTCCACACCTGAGCCTCTGTATTTTTCTCAACCCACATAGTGAGCTTCTTTATAAGCTTTGTGTTGAAGAAAGGGTTTTGTTTCTTAAAAAAATAAATAACACGTCATACTGAATTCTTGCCCACCCAGGCATCCTGCAGGTGAACCCCTTTCCCACAGCTCTGCCCAGGGCCACTCACCCAGCCAGCCCAGCCCACCCCCAGCATCTCTGCTGTGAGAAGACAGCAGAACAGGGCAGGAAGGGCGGGGTAAGGGAAGGAGAAATGGGGGGCTTCTCAGGGCCGGGGACCCGGCCGGGAGCCGTCCCAACGTGATCTCATGTCAGTCTCATGGCAATACTAAACACCCCTACTAACATGATCGCCCCAGTTTCTGGCGAGGAAACTGAGACCCAGAGGCATCAGGCCACAGGCTGTGGGCAGACCTTTCATCAGAGACAGGGCTCCAGCTCGAGTCCAAGGCCTCTCAGGGGTCATCACCCAGTGTCACCATGGCCTTCATCTCCAGGCTCCAACTGGCCTCGCTGCACTTTCCAGCCACTGGCCCCAATTCTACCATTTTGGATAGCTCCAATCAAGCATAATGGCCATTCCTGGCAATGCTGGACACTGCCAACAAATCCTCCTGTCGTAACTCAGGCAGGCCGTGATGGGGATGATTTCTTTTTTCCTGGAAACCACCCACAGAGTGGTTTTTCATCTGGGTTGACCCATGACAAAGCAGAAACAGCACATGTGGACCCAGCAATTGGAAGCTGTGATGTGGAAATACGTGCTTTAAAGGACAGTGCGGATGGGACGGGGGGTGCCAAACAGTTTTCTGGGCAGGGAGGCCCCACTTGACTTTTGCGTACAACACGAGTGGCACGACCAGCGCTACACAAACAGCACTCTCAATGCTCCCTTGGTCTATACCGTGCAAAAACCCAAAACTGCAATCTCCACCAAGCGGCCTGGTTACTGCATGAAGAAAAAGCTCAATTTGTACTTAAAGGCACTAGACCACTGTCTGGCTGGGAGTCACGACTTAGGGGTGTGTGTGTGTGTGTGTTCACGCTTAGAAAGTAATAAAAGAAAGAAAATACTGAAAAAAAGACTTTAGAGTGGCCAGGGACAAAATCTTGACTTGGTCTGCATTATAGCCTTAGAAGTTAAAATCAATCTTACAACAATGTAAAGGCACGTTTGTGAGAAGCAGTGCTGGCACAAGAAGGTTCTCTCGCTACCAGAACAAGCATCTCTCTGCCCCCGCTCTCTTCCTGTCCTTGTCTCCTACCAGTTCTCTTTTCAGCCTGTAGCATCCTTGAGTCCAGGGTGGGTTTACTCAGCAAGCAGGATAAGAAAAGGATTCGGAATTTTAAAAGCAGAGACCCTGAGTTGCACAGGATGTAACTGAGCAGGACCCTATGGGTCCTTCCCAGAATAGACCCTCACCCATGTCCTCAGCCTGTCTTTTGTCTGTAGAAAAACTTTAGCCAAAGAGTAAATTTAATCAGAGAAGTGAGAAAATGCAGAAAGAAAGGAAAACAGTCAAGCAAGACAAAATAATACTTTAGCCCTTAAACAAAGTCAAGGACCTTTATTTTAGTTCCTCCTCAAGGCTTATAGACAATATTCTGAGCCGTGTCCTTTGAGCTGTTTTGCAGATACTGACATCCCCACTGGGTGGGAGAAGTTAGCTGCAAGCTGCCCACCAGCACGGAGACCCCAGACCAGCTGGAACCAGGAGGTTGATGAGGCCGACTCCCGATGACCTCACCAGCAGCCAATCAGAAGAATGTCCACGAGGTGACCACGCCCTGCTTCTGGAACACTGTAAGACTCCTCACTACCCCCTCCAGGGCGGGACACACAGTCTGGAGGGCACTCGCCCGCTGGGTCAGATGGTGGGAAGGCAGCCCCTGCCCTGGGTGAGATGAGGACAGTCCCATCTGGAGGGCTGGATAGTCAGGAAGGAGCAAGAGGGCCGGGGATGACTGAGGTCTGTCCTCAAGAAAGGGGCACAGCCCTTCCTGTTCTGGAAGGCTGTGGGCAGACCCTTCATCAGAGACAGGGCTCCGGCTCGAGTCCAAGGCCCTTCCCACCCCTTCCTGTTCTGCAGGAAGCAGGAAAAAGCCCCACTTCGGTTTGGAATTTGAAAGGAGAGAAGGGCCCTTCTGTCCTGTCCCCAGGACAGGGCTTCAGGAGAACAACAAAGGTGCAACTTCAAATCAGAAAGGCATCATCACAGGCCCCGAGGAGCCCCTCCTGGCCGCTTCCTGGGCAGGCCTGCCAACTAAACGCTCCTTCCTGCTCTGGGCCTGAAACATCGCCCTCTCCAACCACAAAGCCATGCTCAAACCACACACGCAGCCGGGACTGCTAAATTCTGAAAGGTCTGCAACGTGATCAAAAATTGAACTGTGGGTTTTACTATCACTACACATTTGGAAATCCTGCTTCAACTATGTGGAGATTTGTTTACTTCTCAAAAATCAGAGCTGAGGCTTAGAGTCGGGGTCACGAGTGTGTGTGTCCCTCCCCGGCCTCAGCTCCCGGCACTGCTCTGCCTGCCCCAGCCCACTCGTGTGGCTGGGATCCGCCCCACACCCCATGGTAGCAGATGGGGCAGCCGGCTCCGGCGTCTGGGACCCTGGTGGGAGGTCGGCCTGCCCAGGCCCTGATTGGATTCCACATGCTGCTCTGATTCCAGGCACCAGGTCTGAGCATCACCCAAGCCGAACAGCCCTCAGATACCAGCTCAAGCACCAGAAGGCCTCCTGTCAACCCATGTTCTTTGCCCTTCTGTGCAAACCGAAGGTAAGAATGCCCAGTGCATTGCTGGATCTGCGAGCAGGAACATGAGCTTCTAAGGTGTGTTTCTGCAATCCTGCCTGCTAGCAATAGCCACCTACACCTTGTATAACACGCCTAATGACAGAAATGCCGTCCTCTGCAATCTTCCAGTTACAAATCAAGTTCTGTACAGAACTTAGATGAAGCACCTAGAGGAACACCCAGGCATCTGAGGAAGAGGAGTCATTCTCAAGGTACCCACTATGGGCTGGAGCAGTCAACCGTTGTGCTGGAGAAAAAGAGCACAGTCTCGCAGAATTGGGAGTGAGAGTAAAGGGGAGCTCTGTGCTATTCATTCATTCATCCCAGTCCTGAGCCCAGACTGATGAGACCCACTTGTGCTAGTTCCAGGAAGGTGGGAACATGGGTGATGGCTGGGGGTCAGAGGGGGAGGGGTTAGGAAGGCTGGCGAAGGGCCAGCGCCTGGACCAGCCTCGGATCCAGGTACGGACGCTGAGGGCTCTCACTGGCCCCCTCTGCTTTCAGACTCACCCCAGCAACTGTGCCTTATGAACGACAGTGCTGCAAAGTGGATCTAACCTGAAGCAAAACCATGAAGAACAGACATGTCTGAGCATGTTTTCCACGAAGCAGCCGTGAATACAAAGTGCACAGCCGAGGCGAAAGAAAGATCTTAACTTGATGGTAGCTAAAGTATTTGCATAATTAGTTGGACCCTTAAAATGCTCAGTAATGATATACATGTCTGTATCACATGTACGTGGGCAGTAAGGACTGTAAAACACATATTGAGCCTGTTTCTAAACAACTAAGTAGGAACAAGCAATATAATTTACATGGGAAACAGTTCTCAGATGTAGAATGAGGCCTTCCTAATGGATACTGCTTACATTCAGGGCCTCATACATAAAGGATCTACATGAAGTAAGTGGTGGTTTGGGAGGATCTTCTATACGAGTTGTTTGTTAACAGTTGTATTTTATCTCATATATTTCACATTTATGGACTCAGGTGCAGTTAGGTATCTATCTATAAGGAGCTTTGCCTTGTGTCATTTCATAACCATGAGAAGGACCAGGCTCTGAAATACAGCAGAAGGCAGGTTGAATTTGAATCCCACTCTTGTCTGTGTCCCAAATGTCTTTCCACTCTGGAAGGCAGAAACTTATTTCATACATGTACTCTTTCTTGTCTGATTTCTTTCACTCAGCATAGTTATTTTGAGTTGTGTCTGTGCTGTATCCTGTCATTCCTTTTTGACAATATTCCATTGTATAGACACGCTACAGTTTGTTTATCCATTTACTTGTTTATGGACATTTGGGTTGTTTCTAGTTTGGGGCTGTTACCCATAAAGCTGCTATGAAAATTCATGCACAAAAAAAAGAAACTAATTTCCAGACACTTCCTCCTGCTCTATCCTGCCTACACAGCTGCACCTTCCACCACCCAGCAGAATGCCCACCTATTTGGGAAGGACAACATACTTTTCTTAAATCCAGCTTCAACACATCTTTCTGTCCTGTGCTGCCAGAAAAGGCCAGTGGCGTGGGTGAGAACTCAAAGATGCCTCGTGTCACCTGAATCCTGCTCTCTGACGAGCAACCACCATTATATTTCCAATCTGGAACTTCGTCCTGTGGCTGCTGGCGTGGGTGCCATGAAACCCCACTGATTCCAGGCTGAATGCAGATGCCTCCTCAGGGACAGACAAATGAGAGGCATGAAAATCCCAGCATAGCTTCCCAAGGAACTGTAATGTTTTCATAGATGCGATTAATTTGTGAGCTAAGAGGTGTCAGCCCAGACCTTTCTCAGTTAAAACCATTCCACCTAAAATAAAGTCTTCTCTCCATTTCTCTATTTTGTCTATCACCAGAGAGGTTCCGTTTATGTTTCTAACCCCCATAGTGTTGGATCCTACAATGACACAAACTAAGATTAACATGAAAACAAAGAGAAACCCTGAAATCCGGGCTTCCCTCTCCCTTCCTCTTTCCCAGTTCCTCGATCCCCCCCTTCCTTCGAATCTCCATAAGCCCTGTAACCCTTGAATTCCTCCGGGCGTGTTGGCCAAGAGCACCGTGTCCTGTCACTGAGAGCCCGACTCCCAGCCTGCAGTCAGCTGCCAACTAGATTCAGTGCAACTCAAAGGCCAGGGCGTGTCATGTCTCTGTCACATTCAGGATGATTATAGCAACTGAGCTGGTGCAAAAGCTGCACAGGCTCAATAAATATTGACTGAGTCAAGGAAGAAACCACTGAAAGACACAAGAGCTGAAATTAACTTGCACAGCACATGAGGAGAAACATAAAAAATGAAATCTACAGCTTTGCTTCAGGAAGGGCTGCTCACCACCTGGTAAGGAGCTGCTGGAGGATTAGATACCCACACAGGAGGCAAAGGAAGAAAGAAAAATCTTTCCATTATGAGGGATCAGGATGTGGATTACACATTTAATCCACAAATGGAAGAGAAGATACAGATGCTAGGATGATATAAACACAAAAGCAGAGGCTTTACAGAAGGGATCCGACAAGTGCATAAAGGGCATGGCTAGAAACAGGGTCCCTAAGGGCACAGCCTGAGATCAGGAAGCAAAACTTCGAGATTCTGGAGCAATCCAGTCCTGCACGTGGGGAGCAGGTGTCACTCCACCCTCTGCCTATTACGTCTTTCCTAACTATTCTACTCCGTGTGTCAGTGTTTCCCATATATCGCTAACATTTATAAGGAGTAGCTGAGGACTCATACTCTCTTACTTACCCAGTGGACAAACTTCAAATCCAAAAGTGGAAGATGTATGATGTGGACACACCCACCCTGCAGGCTGGGGATTATGCACACGTGGTTCCGGGGCAGTGATACAAGAGCAGGCTTCTCAGCCCCACCACCAAGCTCTCCACCCTCCACTGACCAATCCCATAGGCTCACAACCGAACAGAATCCTGTATTCTCACAGGGAGATACACCCAAGTCGCTCACCTCTGTGCCCAGCATGGCTGGGGAGCTGACACATAAAAAGAGAAACGAACAGAAAAGCAGGCAATGGCAGATGGCAGCTGAGCTGTGTGCATATTACGGCTTTGAAAGGCAAAGCTGTCTCTTGGAGTGGGAGGGAGAGGAAAGGGGTCAGACTGGAATGTGGATAAGTCAGCTGGGGAGGATAGAGCGGGTGGAGAGGGGCACCATCGAGACAAGGAGGGGCCTCGCCAGCTCCACGGTTCCCTCCTGGGGCTGAGAACCTACCCCAAAGAGACTCAGAAATCTAAACTGGAAAGCACAACGTTTCCCACCATCAGCAGAACGAAAAGAATTGTTCTAAAACTAAAGAACAAGATCTCAGTGTTTGTGCATTTGAGTTTTGTTTACACATTATGACCCTGTTGTATAATTATTCTGATAACTTCCAATTAAGAAACAAGTTTCCGTGTACAGAGATAAATACAAATTTTAACCTTTTTTTTTTCCAGGAGTAATTTTTCAATAGTTCTCAAAATAAAGATCTAAAGTAAGTGTTTTAGAGTTTGGATACTATATCGTTTTATCATTTCATTTTTTTCTTTACCTCCAAAACAACAATCTAAGTTAAAGTTTTGCAATCAGATAATCTTCTTAAAACAAAAAAAAAGAGAATTCCTCTGTTTAAGCATATCTTCTCTCCCCAAAAAGGATGGTAACTTCTTTAATAACCTCTCTTTATTTTTCTGACGTTACATTTTAATAGGATAATGTTCATTTTATTTTAACAAAAATTTAATGTGATAAAATCAAATGATATCTGAAACTAATAATAACAAAGAAAGGGAAAAAAAAAGAAAAAGAAGAAACAAGAGGCGGGAGCTAAAATCGCCCTTCGCTGAAAGCAGTCCTGGGCTTGGCCCTGGATGACAAGCATCCTCCCAAAGCCACTGTCACACTTTTGTCACCAGATGGCGAAAGTGTCCTTCCAGCTGCTTAGTGTCTTCCCAAAAGTGCCCAGAGTCACACTCGTGAGTGCGTTGCACTTAAGGGGAATCCCCTTCTACTTAAACCACAGGTCTCATTAGCTTCTGATAACCGGGAGCTGTGATATTTTGGAGCTGGAAGAAAATGCAGGAGCAATGCTTTTCAACTCTGCTTTTTTATGGGGTGAACACACACCCAGGGGTCGGGTGAATTGTCAAGAAACCCACACAGCAAGGCAAGGCAGCGGCCGGAACGCAGCGTCTGGTCAGGCCACTGGGTTCTGCTCATGTACCATCTTCATGAGTATGTCCTGGGCCACCCTGCCTGCTCTGACCACCCTCCCCTGACTCCCTGCAAGATGCCTGGAAGATGCTATGCAGGTCCCAGCTTTCTTTTCAACAGTCACCTCAAACTAAATCCTTTCCCAACCTTACTCAAGTTTCCTCAACCTGAAATATCTTAAACTAGAGCAAGGCTCTGTCTCCACCCTGGGAAGCAGCAGGGTCCTGCCCAGACACAGAGGCGCCCACCCAGCAGCCCATGTCTCCCAGGCTCCGCCCACTGTCTGAGCTCCCGTTGTCCATCAGGGCCAGCAGGGAGGGCTCCAGCCCCTCCGTCCCCACCCCCCATCTTCCCTCCCATGGGAATAGCAGCCCTGAAGTGACATGAACCTGATCCACGGCCACCCTCCAGCCTCCAGCACAAGCCAATGGCCACGGATCTACAGCAAGCTGCAGCTTCCTGAGCCTTCAGAGAAGATTCTGGGTTTGTTTTGTTCTTTTTGTCTTTCCACTGGCTGTCAGAGAACGGATTTGCACACAAAGGGACTTAATTAAGAACTGTCCCCAGGAGCTGTCAGCTTGCAGTCTCAGGAAGAACACGACTCTACCACACACACACACACACACACACACACACACACACAGCAGATGAACAGAACAACAGTCTGACAACCCGACAAGGCACTGCTTTCTTCTCAGGCACCAAAGACTGACTTTTACAGTTTAGCTTGAGGCAGGACCCCCTAATGTCTTGCAAATCCTCTTGTGAATAAATTCCCTCAGATAAATATGGATCATGCAGGAACTCACTTATGAGGGGAAAGATGCAGGCAGTGTTTACATGGTGTATTTCACTTGGTGGCAAATAGATGAAAATGAAGAAGGGTGCTTCTTCTGGGCTGAAGACCTGGGGAATGTCCTGGAAGGGTGCTGACCTAACAGATCACACAGTCCGATCACATGCAGCAAAAACCTGCTGGCCTCCTGTTACAAACTGAATGCCCCCCCTAAATTCATATGGTGAAGCCCTCACCCCCAATGCAATGGTCTCTGGAGGTGGAGCCTTTGGGAGGTCATATGGGTTAGATGAGGCCAAGGTCACAAGGGTGAGGCCTTTGGCGGGTGGGATTAGTGTCCTTGTAAGGAGAGGAGGAGGGCCCTCTCCCCACCAAGTGAGGACATGGTGAGAAGGCGGCCATGTACAAGCCATGTCAGCAGAACCAGACCCTGCAGACACCTTGATCTTGGACTTCAAGCCTCCAGAACGAGAAGTAAATTTCTGTTGTTTCAGGCACCCAGTCTCGTGCATTTTGCTCTGGCAGCCTGAGCTAAGACAGCACCTGCACCCCCATTTCTGGTGGAGGCAAGTGTGTGCCCACGGTGGACCCGCCCCTGGCGCCCAGCCCTGGCCAGCTGCAAACAGAGCCATGCAGAGAGGAGGAGGAAGGGCCAGCAAGGCTCGGAGTAACCCCAGGGCCACAGGCAGATAGGCTTGGAGTGCTACCCTGGACCCTGGGCCCAGTCTCTCCTCCCACTTGGGAGTATGGGTGATGGTGAGATTTTTTTTTTTTAATTAATTAATTTATTTATTGATTTTTGGCCGTGTTGGGTCTTCGTTGCTGTGCGCGGGCTTTCTCTAGTTGCGGCGAGCGGGGGCCACTCTTCGTTGCAGTGCGCAGGCTTCTCATTGTGGTGGCTTCTCCCGTTGCAGAGCATGGGCTCCAGGCGGGTGGGCTTCAGTAGCTGAGGCACGAGGGCACAGTAGTTGTGGCTTGTGGGCTCTAGAGCGCAGGCTCAGCACTTGCGGCACTCGGGCTCAGTTGCTCTGCGGCATGTGGGATCTTCCTGGACCAGGGCTCTAACCCACGTCCCCTGCATTGGCAGGCGGACTCTCAACCACTGCGCCACCAGGGAAGTCCAATGGTGAGATTTTGATGGAGTAGCTCTAATAGGTACTTTGCCTATTCACAGATTTCTAAATTAAGACCTTAACAGAATGGATGTGATGCCAACTGGGCGTGACCATCTACAGACTGGGGCTGAAGGGGGGGTGGGGGGAGGCCCTGGGGGCAGTTTTGTTAAAGCCAAACTCCTCTTAAAACATGGGAAGCTCTAAACCCTTTTTTTTTAGAATTAGTATAAAAGATTAAGGATAAGTCATCCTTAGCAGAAAGAAGCAATGAAAAGGAAATGGTTTTCCTTTAACATATAAATGACTAAAACTAACTGTCTTCCAAGAGTAGGCTTTTAAAAGATGGGTGTGAGGTGTGACGTGGGGATTGGTTCTCTCAGGGATCACAGATTCAGATTCTTTCAGGGATTCGTCATGTAAGAACACGAGGCAGTGAACTAGGTGCATAATAGGGAGTGGTGGGGACTGCAGCAAACGGGGAAAACACTTAATGTATTGAAACCCATGTGCATATCTCTTCCTAATATAGACACACACACACATTCACACACACACACATTCACACACACACACACACACACGCGCACACGAAGAAAACAAAACCATGCTGCTCCCTTTCGTCATTCTTCATTTGAGATGGCAGTAATAACGTTTAAACGCTAAGCAGGGAGCAATGAAGGTGACCAGAGTGTAACTGAGCAGGACCCAATGGGGACTCCCCAGGACAGACGCCTCCCCATGTCCTCTGCCTCTGGTGCCTCTCTGAAGTACCCAGATAACAGTATCTGATGCACATTTCCTGAGTTGTTTTCCAGATGCTAAAACCCTCACCAAATGGAAGATGTTAACTACTTGATGACCATAAGCCCATAGCCCCAGGCCTCCTGGAGCCTAAGGACTGATAATGTTAACCCCTGTGACCCTGCCCTGTTCCCTCACCATCAGCTAATCCGAGAATTGTGCACCTCACTCCCTCACCTGGCTTTTAAAAATGTTTGCTGAAACCCTTCGGGGAGCTCGGGGCTTTTTACGGCATGAGCCACCAGTCTCCTTGCATGGCCCTGCAGTAAACCTTTCTCTGCTCCAAACTCCGACGTTTCAGTTTGTTTGGTCTCACTGTGCGTCGGGCACACAGAATTGTGCTAACGAGAGGAGAGCTGACCCAGCTCCGGGAACAAGGCTCACCATCGCCAACTAGGACGTGGCCACCTGGACACATCTGAGGTCGGAACCTGGCTCCCATCAGCCTGCCTCGGCTGCCAATCACCCAGCAAGTGCTGGACCAGGGCGGGAGACCGGGGCACAGGCATCCTCGGCTCACACCTTTGGCCCCTGCACTTCCCCTTGAAGCTGAGCCTCTTCCAAAGCACCCTGACATTACAACAGGCCAGCCCAGCGGTTTCTCCAGTTAATGAGGTCCCTTTCCACAGTTAATGGGGTTTAAGAGACTGCGGGGCTCACTCACAAGAAAGGGATCCATCTCTGAGCTCAGATGCACCCCTGAGAGCTGACCACTCAATTGTGTCGGCCGCTGCGTGGTGGTGTCACCCTGGAGCAAGATGAGCTTATCTCTTTGACTCCCTGGAGGGCACAGGAGGCCAGAGGGGACTCTGCTGCAGGAGGTGACCTGAGCTGAGGGGTTGACATCACAGCACAGTTTATCCCTCAGGCCACCCGCGTCCCCTGTTCCTCACAGGCCCAGGGAAAGGCAGCAGCCTTGTCAGAATTCTTTCTTTTCCTACCCCACGCTCCCTGACATTTCTGCCAAGTGTGACATGGCTGGACTCCCAGCCTATTGAGGCAAAGGTGCTCCGGGGGGCCCTGCTCCACGTGGGAAGGGACTGCCAGCATCCTGGCCAGCTGGGGACTCCCTGCACTGCGGCCCCAGGGGAGAAAGGTGCCACGGTGACAGCCGTCCACTGGCCAAGGGCCCTGTGTCCCCAGAACATAACTGTCAACAATGAGAGAGCGTGACCGGGGACAGAGCTACGGCTCCTGACACCTTAACAGGAATGAATAAATATGAGTCCTGGCTTGCTTGAAACTAATTTCGTATTTTGTTTCAAGCCTTCTGAAACAAAAATATTGAGATACTTTTTCAAAAAATGCATGAAATTTAAAAATAAAATGTAAGTAAGAAATTGTTTTTAAAGTTGGACCAGGGAGATAGATATAAATGAGTGTAGCATGTCAACCTCTGACAAAAGCAAAGACATGATACAGAAGGGCCAACCTGTCTGGTACGGTGTATGTTAGTATTTATTTCTGAGCTGCTTCAGGAGCAGGGGGCATATCACTTAGAAGTGGTCTGAATTTTCTTCCAGGAAGGGCAGAACAGTTGGCCATGGCCTACTGGAGCTTGGTGCCACCTGTGACCTGTAGCCCTGGACGACAGAAGGAGCCTTTGAAAATGTTCACCTATTTCAGAATTTGGCCTAAAGCTGCACCAGCTCCCCAGCAATCATCTTTTTCCAAGAACATTTAAAAGTTGTATTTAATGGCATCTCCTGTTTAAGGATAAATTTCACAGCTCAAAATTCAGTGCAGGACACACCAACCCCTGCAAGGCACGGGAACATGAGCTCCACCACCAGCTCGGCTGTCACCACCCTGGAGACCCCCACTTTTGTAATCGGCAGTCGGGGTTCTCAGCCCCAGCACCCTTGATATTGGTTGTTGGGCTGTTCTGTACCCTGTAGGATTCCAGCAGCCTGTCTGGCCTCCGCCCACCAGATGTCAGTAACATCTGCCCACCCCAGTTATGACAACCACAAACGCCTCCACATGTGGCCAAAGCTCCCCCGTAGGGACAATGTGGACCCCAGTTGAGAACTACTGATCTGCAATTTAGTGAAGGATGGGTTTTGATCCCTTCTTTCTTAACTCTGTGCCTCTGCTTCTGGGATCCTGTTTTGCTTCCTGGATTTCAACCTTTAGATTGCATCTGGAACTTCTTTTAGTAAAGGTTTTTTGGTAGTATGCACTCTATTTTTGTTGAAAAATATTTTTGTTCAGGCTCATTCCTGAAAGATAGTTTTGCCAGGTACATACATTGAATTAATGCTTATTTTCTCTTTGTTCTTTAAAGATGTTCTTCTACAGCTTTGGGTTTTTTATTCCTTTTTTCTTGGCCACGCCATGTGGTTTGCAGGATCTTAATTCCCTGACCAGGGATTGAACCCATGGCCCTTGCAGTGGGAGCACGGACTCTTAACCACTGGACAGCCAGGAAAATCCTGGCGGAAATTTTCTATTCTTGACGAGATGTCATGGGTCAGCCTAGTTACTGTTATTTTGCAGGTAAAGTCTTTGCTCTGTGCTCCCTCTTAAAATGTTTCCTTTCTCTCTGGTGTTCTGCAGTCTCACTAGGTGTGGTTTTATACATATACATACTATATATATATATACACACATGTATGTGTATACATAAATATTTTATATATACTTAATATATGTGTGTGTGATATATATACACACACACATACATATATCTTTCTTTAGATTCTTTGGGATTCCTGAATCAGGAAATAGGGGTCTTTCAACTAGAAAGTCTCCGGCACTATCTCTTCATCTTCTCCACATTCTCTGCTACTTCTTTCAAAATTCTAATTGGATGTATGTTAGACCTTCTTTCTCTATCCTCCATGTACCAAAACATTTCCTTCCTATGTTCCATCCATGCACCTGTGTTTCATTCTGGGCAACTTCTTCAAATCTACCCCCAGATTCACTAAATTATCTCACAACCTGCACCTATCATCCTGTTAAATCCTCCCCTTGAAGATTAGTTCCAATTACTGTAGCATTCCTTTATACAGGCTCTATGTGATTCCTTTCCAAAGCTGGCAAGTACTTGGTATATACTGATGTGGTTTACCCATCCACTTGATTCCCGCATTTATTTCTCTGTGCATAAAAAAAATTCTCGTTTGTATCCCAACATCTGGGTCTGATCTGACTGTGTTTGTCTTGGCTGACTCTTGTTTCTGATGCTCTTTCTTCTTGTGTGTAATTGTTATTTTGACATCACATTCCTTGGAACCTTATTTGTGGGGATTCTCTGTGGCTGGAGAGTGTTTGCCTTTGTCAGATACCTGTGGGTCCTGCCAGCCTGGGACCACTTTAAATAAAAATATTCCACATGGATTATCCAGAGCACTCAGGGAAGCATGACTAGGGGCTCCACATCCACAGCAGGGCATGTGCAACTGCTGAGAGGGAAGCCTCCAGCTCTGCCCAGTGCTGAGGCCGTCCAGGGGGTGTGTCTACACTGCCCTCTTGCAGGACAGGCTCTTCCGGGGAGTCTGCTTTTATGAGAGGTACCCTGGTCTGACTCTCCCTACCTGGGGCCCTGGACTTGTGACATGGCCCAGCCTGGCCTCGAGTACCAAGAGTCCAGGCCCTGGGCATCAGTGGACACCCTAAGACAGCCTCCCCTGAAAGACTGGCTTTCCTCTCTGGTTTCATACATCTACCTCTACGGACTAATTTCTCTTATTTTTTTTGCCATTCCTGCTGTGCTTTTGAGAAGATGTGTTTTATTGTATGCGATCCAGGATTTCATGAGTTTTCTAAACAGTGGGTTTTCAGCCTATGAGTCTTCCATATTCCCAGGTAAAATCATTTCTGCCATGAGGGGAAATGCACAGAGCCACACGGCATCTTAATTTTCCATTGCTATGCATTTCCACGGGCCTAGGGCTTCCCAGAGAGCTCGCAGGGCCACGGGCAGATGCCTGACATCATCCTTTTCTGCATCCATTCGAAAGGCACCCTCTGTCCTGGACGCACCCCAGTGCCCGACAGAAATAGAAGGAGAAGTGAGATCCAGCTGGCAGGATCTCAGCCTTGGAACAGATAAGCAGCAAGAAGGATTTCCGGCTACATAATCAGAACCGTGCCTTGAAGGATGGCTACAGGGGATGCAGACTTGAGCGGAAAACCGTATCCTTTACTCAATCTCACAACTGCGCTATCTGAAACAGGCTCTGGTCTTTTCCCTAGAAAGCTGCCCCAGGATTCTTCTTCCTCTGTCATTTAAACACAAAGCATTAACAGCACTGGGATCTAGGTGAGGGGCCTCCACCTGCCTACCCTGCAGACCACGACCCCACCTGACCAACCTCTGGGCACATCACTCTCTATAGGGTCACTGCCCCTTGATTGGAGGGACCTGATGGTTTGTCACTGTATATCCAGGATGTAGCCCAATGCCTGCAAATATTTATTCAAAAAAGTATTTTTGAATAAATAAATGCAAGCATGAGCTTTCTGTTGGGACTTATCAGATCTGAGAAGGAAATACTTCTGGGAACACACAGTCCCCTAGAGTCACTCTCTAACGGTGAGGAAATTCACAGGCCATCTTGCTGGAGACCAAGCGCCGTGTGGGGCAGGACTGCCGCTGAGATGCACAACTCCCCAGGCCACAAGAGCAGCAGGCTTTTGTTCTGCTGTTTGTGTGGAGCTCTGCAGGTTCTCATCTCTCTCATTTCCTTCTCATAACGAGAGAGACAGCAGCACCCTCTCCACGTTTTCCCGCCCGCTAATAAGGAGGTTCTGAGTATTGCCCACGGGCACAGGGATGAACCAGAACACAAGCTCACGTCTTCAGAAGGTAAGGACTCTGTGCTCAAAGTTCTAGAAACTGTCCACCCCAACTGAAGGACAGGACTGGAGAGCATGGCCAGGGTCCTTCCCTCCTCTGATGCCGCCAGCTTGTCTGATCTTGAAGAAGGTAGCCATTTTCTAGGGTGAAATTTCTCCACTTGCGAACAGAGAGCATGACAAAGCCACATGGCTGCAGGACCCCGGCTAAGTCAGGCCAAGGGAGGAGGGGGTCAGCTAGGGAGCCAGTGCCCTTCTCAAGGAGCAGCTTGGCCCTGGCAGACGGCTGCTGCCTGGGGCTCACCCCGTTCTCACAACAAACCAGCAATTGGAGTATTTGTAAGAACCTCTCACTTGTTAAATGTCTGCTCTATCACACAAACATCTGATATGCCTTGAGCCAAGCAGAGCACCTTCCTGGGCCGGAGCCGGCTGTTGGGCCATCAGTCTGCCCCCGCGTGGGCCTGATGACCTCTGAGGTCCTACCCACAGTCGAGATCTGGTACCCGGTCCACTGCATGCTGGAACCTCCCTCCTTGCCCACAGGGAGCTCCTGGGATCAGTGCTCCTCTTCTCCTTACAACTCAAGATTTTATACTTTGAAGGCCACAGATACTCATTTTGTCCTCAATGGCTTGAGCAAAACACAACATAAGTCCACATAAACAAACACTTACCCAAATTGATTCAGCGTTTACCGGACACAAAGTGGGCCAGGCACTCCAGGCCTGTACAAGCCTTCCCTTTTCCATGTACCAGAAATTCTCCCAGCCACACCCAAAATGCCCCTCCATCCCCATGGGATCAGGAAGGTAAAGAGGCAGAGTTGGAAGGAAGTGTCCAACAGACGAGGATTCAAATCCTGACTCTCCCATCACTAGCTTGATGACTTCAGTCAAGTTACTTAACTGTTTTGAACCTTAGTTTTCTCTCCTTTAAAAAAAAAAAAAATACCACCAGCTCATCAGTCTACTGTGTAAACCCCGCCCCCCCAACATATAAAACATATAAGCAATGGATGAATGTTGGTTTCCTTCTTCCCAACATAAAAGACTAAACGTTTAGGTTAGCAGATATTGGTCCTGTCTAAAACTTCCATAAGACATTTGGTCCACACCCAAAGGTCCTTGAAATTCGGTCCTATCCAAAGAGTCCATGCCAAATGGCTTCGGACAAGACCAAATATCAAGGACCTTTCTTCTTTTTTTATTACGTATAGTTGACTTACAATGCTGTGCTAGTTTCTGGTGTACAGCAGAGTGATTCAGTATTATATTATATTAGTATATATACTTTTTCAGATTCTTTTCCATTGCAGGTTTTTACAAGATACTGAATACAGTTCCCTGTGCTATACGGTAGGTCGTTGTTGATTATATATTTTATATATAGTGGTATGTATGTGTTAATCCCAAACTCTTAATTTATCTCTCCCCCTGCTTTCCCCTTTGGTAAGCATGAATTTGTTTTCTATGCCTGTGAGTGTATTTCTCTTTTGTAAAAAGTTCATTTGTATCTTTTTCTTGGATTCCACATATAAGCAATATAATATGATATTTGTCTTTCTCTGCCTGGCTTACCTCACTTAGTATGATCATCTCTAGATCCATCCATGTTGCTACAAAGACCTTCTGCTATGGACCAAATATCTTATGTAAGTTTTGGACCGGACAAAATGGTCTTGCAAATATCAAGGACCTTTTGGCAGAGATGGAATATCTTATGGACCAGAGGTTTTATGGAAGTTTTGGATAGGACCAAATGTCCTGTGGGAACTTTTATAGCATTTGTCTCATACATGCAAATAAAGTACTGCATGGAACATGTAAAACAGCAGTCTTTCACGTTAGGTTTCCCCTACCTGAGTTAGGGACACATCTGAAAGGTCTAGGGAAACCACATGTACTCTCCTTTCTTTAAAAAAAAAAAAAAGTTAACATTTAAATGGCATTAAACAGAAAGGCAGAAACAAAGAAGTCCAGAATTTGCCAAATCTTCCTAGAAGCCAAAACAAACTCAGTCGTAGCAATAGCACACGCATGAAACTGACTTACAGGAAAGAACATAGACTTCACACAACTTCGTTCATTTTCGTCGGCAAAGGAAAATAATAATGGTATTGTTTTGGTTTAAGTAACATCAGCCAAAAGAATATAAATACTATTAGACTGAAAAATATGGAGAATTGTGTCTTTCTCTTTATTGGCACTTGCTCATAATTGCAGTAGAGATCTACTGAGATGGAGCTTTTGGTCCCAAATTTCATGTAAGTTGTTTTTCATTAATAAACTCCGAGAAAGGAGATTTTGCAACAAGTTGGCTGCTGAGGCCCCAGGAGAGGCTTGTGACTCAGTGGTCCCGGGTCATCTCACCTGTGACTACCTCGTTCACTGATCTTCTGTCCAACAGTCCCCATGCTCTGCAAGACAGCCCAGCAAGCAGCACGTATCAATAATTCATTTTCTCTTTTTCTTCTAAGACTTAATACAATTGCCAATCAGACCTCCTGATCGGCTACGGTAACCAACGTGGACACACAGAACTGATATCATCCCAACCGAAAGCAAAGTGAAATTTCAGTTCTCTTGTATCTCAGGGAGTCGCGTGCATTCTGTTAGGTTCTACAAAACATGGAAACAAGCTTGCAGACCCTGTTTCTGTCTTCACAGTTCCCCAGAAATCAGGATTCCCAGGAGGGGAACAAGTTCTTTTGTTGCTCAAAATGGAATCATGTTTTAATTAATGAATTTCAAATTTGACTTGCTGCTGGCCTGTATGGTAGCTCTCAGGGGCAAATTTAAAAGTGAGGGCCTCATACGTATGATACAAGGACCCATTGACATGAGTAAGTAGCACAGTAATTCCTGAAGTGGAGCTCAGAATGGAATAGACACTAAATCACCATGATCTGGGTGGGCGGCTTAATTATGTTTATCAGGCATTCCGTGTATTACCCATCACTCCGTGCCTTCTCTACAAATTCTTTCTTCCAGTCATATGTGCTGATGCATCCTTGCCCCACTGCATTCCCTACACCTCCTTGGACCCAGGCCTACGAGGTCAACTCTGGTCACTGACCCTATGTTACAGGCTGCATTGTGTCCCCTCTCAAACTCAGGTATTGCAGTCCTAAACCCAATACCTCAGAACGTGACTGTATTTAGAGACAAGGTCTTTACAGAGGTAGTTAAGGTAAAATAAGGTCATATGAGTTGGCCCTAATCCAATATGAGTGGTGTCCTTATAGGAAGAGGAGATCAGGACACAGACATGCACAGAGGGACGACCATGTGAGGACACAGGGAGAAGGCGGTCCTCTACACGCCAAGGAGAGAGGCCTCAGGAGGAACCAGCCCTGCCCACACCTTGATCTCAGACTTCCAGCCTCCAGGGCTGTGAAGCTATAAGTTTCTATTGTTTAAGCCACCGGGTCTGTGGTACTTTGTTATACGAATGGCATGCCCCAGGAAGCAAGAGGGCACATGAAATAGCATTCGTGTATGAAAAATATAAACGAAAAGACCAGCTGCCTTACTCAAAGTTGGAGGCCTGCTGGTGTAAGAACAGGACACTTGGTATAATTTCAGAGGCAGTGGAGGACATTCTACTAGAAACTATGTTTTTATTTGAATATACAAATTAAACTGCAAACATCCCTGGAGGGATGAGGGTATTACTCTAATTGTTATTAGCAGCTTAACAGTATTTCACTGAAGGTCTTCTGCTGACATCTGCCTGAGATCAACCAGGCTGTAAGGAATGGGAGCTTGAATGGAGTAAAGAGCCTTGGTGAGAAGGGGAAAGACAGGACTGAAGCACAGAGAAAACTGGGCAGAGAGTGAAACTCAGCAGGACCCTGTGGGGCCCTCCCAAGTACACAAGCCTTTCTGTGCATTCTATTTCTTGTTTGTAGGAAAAAGGTTTCTGCCTCCAAGACTTTCCCTGAGTTCCAAAGGGCAGATTCAAACAGTCACTAATTAGGGGAGTGAGGAAATGCAGAAAGAAACAGAAGGGCAGGATGTGGGAGGGTCCCAATTCCTCCTGAGGGATGGGCACAGATATCTGATACATATGCCTGAGCTCTTCTGCAGGAACTAAGGCCCCCGTCCCGGTGGAGGATGGTGACTTCAGGCTGAGCACAGATCCCCGGAGCACCGCCCTGTGACCTCACCACCAACCAATCAGAGGAGGGTTACACACCCTGAATCCCGCCCCCCAGGTTTTGCCTATAAAACCTTCTTCCCTGAAACCCACTGGGTCTTTGGAGCATGAGCCAGCCATTCTCCTGACACGGCCCTGTGATAAATAAACCTTTCTCGGCTCCGAACTCTGACGTTTCGGTTTGTTTGGCCTCACTGTGCACCGGGCACAGGGACTGCAGACACATACCCAGGACAGAGAAGCACGAGAGGGCAGGGAAGAGACATGCTCTGTCCAGAACACGTGCGCAATAGCATCACAGGCACAAGGATCCGGGGTTCCACCTTCTCAGGCACCCACCACGAGCTCCCAGCCTCCCTCAGTAACCTACTCTCTCTCGGAAAGCAGAGAACAGAAAGCGCCTGCGTGCCTCCCAAGGAAAGAGGACCAGAACCGGCCTGCCTTTCACCTCTCCTGACCTGGCCATGATCAGGAGCGTTCCAGACATGACCCTATGGCACCACAACCTCCACTGAATTACATTTTTTTCAGAGAAGCGCAAAGCGCTTCAGATGTAAAATACTTTCCTTTCCTGTCTTCCATGTACTGTGTGCTGTGCAAACTGCAGGCCTTGATGGGTCTCCTGGAAGCCTGGAGGACCCAGAGCAGCTACAGGTGCAGTTGTGCCCCACAAACCCCTGGACTCACAGCTGACCCTATACCCCTCTACGCTTATCCTCCCAACACTCCCTGAAAGCACCGCACCCTCTTTTGTTCATGGAATGAAACTTGCACAAAGCCACACTAAGTTAGGGAAATGCCTACGAGTGTTCCTGATACTAACAGAATGAACAAGCATGATATATACAACGCAATCGTTATGCAGTTGTACCTATCATAGGAGCAGGAATATAATGAAAATTTTATAGCAGCTGTGCACAGTGTCATCCTAGCAGCTGGTAATGATTGGATGAAAGTTAAGAACAAAGGATCACTTGAAGATGAAAGATGCGCTTAATACTCTAAAAATAGCTTTATTGGTATTTTAATTCTTACTGAGATTATAATCTTTCCAAGCTCCCTTTAGTTGCTATCATCTCCCATCTCAGAGTGGGAAACACATTCTACTTATGCACCAATTTTTGAAAACAGGAATCCAATACAAGGCATGTACGTATATACACTACCAAATGTAAAACCGATACTAGTGGGAAGCAGCCACATAGCACAGGGAGATCAGCTCTGTGCTTTGTGACCACCTAGAGGGGTGGGATAGGGAGGGTGGGAGGGAGGGAGACGCAAGAGGGAGGAGATATGGGGATATATGTATATGTATAGCTGATTCACTTTGTTATAAAGCAGAAACTAACACACCATTGTAAAGCAATTATACTCCAATAAAGATGTTAAAAAATAAAAAAATTAAAAAAAACGATCCCCCACCCCCATACACACAGGCAGCTTCATGGCATCCAGCACTTAGCAATGAATAACCAGAACAGAAGTTTGAATTCTTCCTTCTACCTGTGATGGCTGCTCTGGGATGCATTTGGGCTTTTGAGATCAAAATGCTAGTAATTCCTCAGCCTACTTCATGGGACACTTATAAGAAATGACTATGGAACTACACACAGTGCAAACAATAAATAGTATTAATTAAAAACGAGTTCCTCGTCTTTGATCTTGTAACACTTAGATTTTCCTATGAATCTAAAACTCCAGAGAATCGTTTGGCTACAGCCCCATCCCAGGCCAACATGGAAGGCCCCTCCCCTGGGCTCCACCAGCTCCCATGGCCAGCTTTACTTATGCACTTCCAGGCTGCACCCCAGAACATCTGGGGAGGCATCTGCCCAGCTCCCCAGTCCTCCAGGAGCATTTTGAGGGCAGGGTTCCAGACTTACTTCTGTAGTATGGCCAGGGCCTGGTTCCTAGTAGGTTTTCATCAAAGCTGTCTGTCTCTCCAAAGGGCTGAAGCCAAGAACTGTCTTAAACAGGTTTGCCTGGAGATAAACCCTGGGTGTCAGGTTGTTAGAACTCCAAGGAGCCTCAAGGAATGTTGGGCTCTTACCTTACAGATGAGGAAAAAGAAAGCCAGAGGGGAGATGTGCTTTGTTCCCATCATGCAGCCGATTAGTGGCAAAACCAGAATGGAAACTCATCTTTTCTGACCAAATCCCAGCATCTCCACACTTTCTACATTACCTATAGATCTGTCCTTCTCGGCTTTATATTAATATTTCTACAACACTCAGGAATTCATTCCTAAAACTCACTACACGCTGTCACATCCTGGGCACATTCTCAACTTGCAGATCTCAGAGGCTATGGTCTGGGCACCCTGAAGGATTCCTTCGCACCTGCCTCCTTGTTCAGCTTTGGGGGCTGGAGGTGCCAGGATGCCCTCTGCTGCCCGGGAAACCTCTGGCATGCCAAGTCAACTGGCCAAGTCCAGCTGGACTGAGCCGACCGTGGGGGACTGGAATGACGGAGCAGCTGTGCAGTTGTCTCCCAGGCTCGGTAGCGAAGAAGCAGGGCTTTTGGGGGGAGTTCGCCCCCGGCCAGCACAAGCGCTGGATGGCATCTCCATCCACGCCAGTGCCCCTGTGGGGCTGGGCTTTTGGTTCAAATGAGAGTGTAGGGGGTAAAAGCACGCTTGACACATGAATCTGCATCTTAACAGCTGTGTTGCCTTCCACACCTTTTAAAAATATTCTGTGTCTCAGTTTCCTCTTCTTTATCATCTGGAGATAGTAGATAATAATCTACTTTACTGAGTGGTTTGAGGTTTAGCTAAGTTAATACAGGTGAAAAATGCAGCCTGGAGCCTAACATACAGTAGGCATTCAGGAAATAGCGCTACTAATATTATTACCAGTACTCACCTAAAATAAAACCATTTTTAACCATAACCTGGACTTCTGGTTTTTGCTGTCGACTATGTTTTGGCATCCATTGAGCAAGCATTTTTTTCTTTTAATTTCTAGAACATCTGCCTGACACCCAGCACATAATCTAGGGAAACGGCTTATTTATGTGAATAGTCTCCCTTAATGAGCTATTAGCTCAAGAACACATCCCAAACAGCAGGGTAAATTACCCTGTGTTTGAAAACAGGGCGAGCATTTCGGCAGCAGCACTTTTAACTCAGGCGCAGCCAATTAAGGGTAAAAGTACAGCCAGTGAGTTTGCTCGGGCTGTTCGCCTTAGGGCCACGGGCTTCACTCTAAGGAAACCCTTTCATCGTGAAGACCGAGCGAATGCACGTGGACTGGGCGCACGGCTTTCAAAAATGACCTCTGCACTGAAAAGAGGGGTCGTGCTGAGGGGACGCGGCCACAGCGCCGCCCCCCTCTGAGAACCACAGAGCGCCTCTTCTCCACAGCGGGGACTCAGAGCCGGATCACCCTCTCCTGGGACGGGCGAAGTCGCCCTGGCACTCGCCGCTTACCACGAACTCCTCCAGGGTCTGGTAGGTCTTGCCCCGGAACTCGCAGTAGTTCTTCCTTTCCTTGCACTGCGGGCAGCACTGGCTCGTGTCGACGTGGATGCAGCGTGGGTGCAGCCGCGGGCACTCGGGCTGCGCGCACAGCGGCCCCTCCTCGGTGCACAGGCATGGGCAGGCCGAGGGGCCCGGCGCGAACTTCTCCCCGATCGCGTACACGAAGCCGCTCTCGTCCACGCAGCCCTTCCCCCGGTAGTCCGGGTACGCGTACTCCTCCGGCAGCTCGGGCGTGGGCTCTGGGTCTGGGCCCACCGCGTCCTGGGCGGCGGCGGCGGCGGCGGCGGCCGGGGGCTCTTGGTGCGGGGTGTCCCCGCGGGGCCGCCCCTGCAGGTCCCCGGCCCCGGCGCCCCCGCCCTGGGCGGCCCAGGCCTGTTTCTGCCTGCTCCACGCCTCCCGGCCGGCCAGCCCGCGGCCGCCCTTGCCCTTCCAGTCCCGGCCGCCGCCGCCCTCGTCCCTCGCCGGGCGCCCGAGCTCGCTCACCCGGCCCGGGCCGTCCCGAGACGCGTGCTCGCGCTTCTCCTGGCCCGGCCGTTCGGGCGCCTGGGCCAGCTTCTCCAGCGGGATGCTCGGGCTGCACAGAGCCACCATCAGGCAGCAGGTGAGCAGGAGGGAACTGGACAGCGCGCCAACTGCCATCGCAGTGGAGCTCGGCAACCCCTACCGCGTCCCGGCGGCCGGGCGCGCGGGGAGCGAGGTCGAGGGGCGAGTCGCATTCACAGCCCGGGGGCGCGCCGCCGCCAGTCTGGAGCCGCCGTCCCTGCGGAGAGAAAGCAGCACAGCTGAGCCCCGAGGCCCGCGCGCGCCCGGCCCGGCGGCTCCCGAAATGGACGCGCCGGACCCCGAGGGCAGGGGCGGCATGCCCGACCCCGGGGCACGGCCCGGGGTCCTACACATCCCAGACTGTGGACACGGACACGGAAGCGAGTCCCAGAAAAACACCGGCCCGCAGTGTTCCCCGTGTCTTCGTGATTAGCGGGTGGCGGAGCAGCGGCGATGCGGCTAGCGGGGCCCGCGCCCCCTGCAAGGCTCGGATGGAGCCACAGAACTCCGGAGCCCGGCGCCCTGTCCGGGTCCCGGCCACACTTCCCTAAAGGCTACTCAGTGGAGAATTCCGCAGTGGAGCGGTCGCTGACGGCCGTGCAGGAAAATAAGAGGGTAACCCTTCCTCGCTTGCCCGAGGGTGTTTGGGGAAGAAGGGCGCGAGGCGGGTAAGAAAGCTCCCAGGACCCGGTGACTCATCCTAACAACTTTGCAAACGCCACCAGTGCGGGGCGCAGACGCCCCTTCCCCGCCCTCCGCCCGAGGCCCGGTTGCCCAGAAGGTCCGTGACTGTCCCCCAGCCCAACCCCAGTTCCCGGTTGCGGGTCGGGGCTTTCGGAGGCTTTGGCTCCTCCACCAGCCACCCGGCAGCCGCTCAGCGACTCGGGGCGCAGACCAGAGACCCCTGCGTGGGCCGCAACGCGCAGTCGCCTAATTTCTTTGACCCAGGAGGGGTCGTGGCGGTGGAGCAGGGGGGCCCGGCAGCACTAGGGTGTGCGGTGGAGGAGGCCGGGGATGGCGGGCGCCGGGCGGGGCGAACCCCCCTCACTCTGCCTGTCTCCGAAAGCCTCTCTGGTTCCCAAACTTTATGCCGCCCAAAGGGGCCGATGGAACCCTAGACGCCGCAAGATGCTGGCCACCCAGCCTCTCTCCCCCAAGCCCTCCACCTCCCCTCGCTCTCCAATTCAGCGCGCCTCCGGGTGGCTTCCTCCCCCTCATCCCCACCCCCCTCAAGCAGGCTCGGGTCGTCCGTGCCCTCTGCCCACCCCCATCCCCGGCCCGGCGGACTTCAGCCCGGGCGATCACCCATATGTACAAACTTGGGCTTGGGTTAGGGGGGCTCCTCCCGAGCAGCAGGGAGGCCGGAAGGGCGCCCCGGGCGCGGACACCCAACATGGACCCTCACCCCCCGGGGGCGGGCGCCCCGCCTACGTACATGAGCACAGGGCGCCGGCCGGACGCGGGGCTAGCGGCGGGCGCTGGGGCAGCAGCGGCGGGCGCGGCCCCGGGGCGCCGGCGCCCATCCTCCGGCCGGCGGGGGCCCGGCGCGGGGCGCACCGCGGAGAGCGCAGCCCCACCTGCGCGCTTCGCCCGGCGCGTGCACCGGCTAGGGCGTCTCCGCTGGCAGGCTCATCGCACCGCCGGCGGCCGGGAGCCGTGGCCCCAACTCGCGTCAGCGCCCGGGCCGCCCTCCGCCGCTCATCCTCAGGTCTGGTCCCCGCGTCTCCGCGACGAATCGTGCCCCGGGGCCGCCCCGGCTCGGCCTCGCTCCTCTCCTCCGGCAGGCGCGGGGAGCTCCCCGGACCAGGCAGCCGGAGGCTGGGGTATCCGCGGCGCGTCGGAGTCAGAAGTGACGCCCGGAGCGCGGCGGGCGAGTGGCGCCGAGGCCGGAGTGGGAGCCCGCGCGCCCGCCTCCCGCCTCCCGCCTCCCGCCCCGCGCGCTCCCCGCCCCTCCTCTGCGGCCCGGGTGCGGGAGGCGTCGCCGCGGCGGCCGGCGCTGCCCAGGGGTTGGAGGGCCTCCCGCCCACCCGCCCCCTTCCAGGCCCGAGACCCACCTGTCAGTCTCCAGCGCAGCCGCCTCCCCACCTCCGCCGCCGGCTGCCATCCTCCGGCCTTGTCACTCACTCTCCGCTGGACATTTCATCTGAGCTTTTTCCTTTCCTTTATTCCTCCCTTTAATTTCTTCCTTCCTAATTGGCCCCCTCTGGCTTTCCTCCCCGTGGACGGCTTGGTCTTGCGACTGTTGAAAAACCAGAACCAAAGTGTGTTCAATTTGGAATTCGAAGGCCGTGTTAGCTTAGCAGCCTGTGGGAGGGTTTTTTTTCTCCTCTTTACATTCAGAAACCCGGAGGTATAGGCGTGTAAGAGACAGAAACTCATAAAAACCCGTTCAGCGTGCTTTCCGACTCTCTGCCCATCTCTCCCCGGTCGATCCCTATGTCCCCCATTTCCTGCCCGCACTCTCCTGTCACCAAATAGAAACATTTCGGGTTAACTTCGCTGGAACGCTAAACTGTCAAGCAGAGGCCTGTGTGATTCAGACTTGTTTTTACTCTTTGATCTTGCTCAGTGGACATGCTACTTTTCTTGGATAAAGGAGAAAAGGAAACTTCACATTAACCCCTAAAATGGGATTTTTATTCTAGAGATGTCCATTCCCAAGGCAATGGTTCCTACCCTGTCGTCTTAGAATCACTGAAAATGCTCAGATGTATAAACACACAACCTTTCCCCTACAAGGTCAGGCCCTGGGCTGGGGTGGGTGCTTTGAGACCAATTCCTCTTCTCTCCCACCTCTTGATAGTGGACAAACCAGATTTAAATGAACTGCAGAAAGGCCCTCTTCCAGCCACAGAAAGACTGGGCGAGAAGAAGCTTCTCCTTATCTACCAAAACAAAAACAAAAAAACAAAAAAAATGAAAAAAAGGGTTGGGTGGAGGGTTTCAATGTCCAGAAAGATTTAAGCCCTTCTGCCTTTGCAGTCCCTACCCCCCTTTTCTTCCTGTCACCTCGAGGCAAGAGACGGGTCGCACTTGCCTGTGGGACAGAGCAACCTGGCCCCCCAGTCATTACATATCATGTTTGTTTTTGTTTTGACAAGAAGGCCTCTCAGAAGGTTACACTGACATAGCCCCAAGTAGATGTGACGAATCAGAATAAAACTCTAATAGTATGTGCAGAAGATTCTACTTCTGGCTGACAAGTTGGTTGGGGGTCCGATGGAGGGAATCATGAAGTCTCTTCCGAGCCCACCTCAATCACGGGGCCCTTGAATCAGAAAACCTCTGTGCCAGCGCGCGTGGGCGCAGTGGAGAGCCCTGAAGATGAGACCGTAGGGCCCCCGGGGAAGGGGCCTGACGGAATGAGGGGCTAATCATGCTGCCCAGTGTCCCAAACTCTTCATTTGGGCAGCAACTCTCAGAGACAGCGTGATAGGTCAGACGAGATGAGGGGAGAAGTAATTTTAGAAGGATTTCTGTCCTTAGTGGCGAACAATGCCCAAGCCGCCTTGATTAGTTGAGAGATTCAAGGAAGTATCAGGGACTTTGCAGGTATCCAGGGAATCTGATCCACTCCCCCCTCCCCCCACAATCCCTCGCTCCCTCTCTCTCTCTCTTTCTTTCTCTTTCTTCTTTCCTTCCTTCCTTCCTTTCTTTCTTTTATCTACGTTCTTCTCAGGCTGCAGAGTAAGAGGTGGCAGCAGAAAGGTCTCTGGTCATGGAGTAAGGTGACATGGGTCTCACTGGGCTCCACTAGGGGACAGTTTTGTGACCTCGGACAAGTCAACTGCTGTCTCAGGGTCCCCATTTTCTCATCTTTAAAAGGAAGAAGAAAAAAATCTCCAAGTGGGTAGGAACCCCAAAGTGCTCTGGGACTATGGCATGTTTCTGCCCCCAGCCCTGTTTTAATCTGCTTTATTAGTCTTAAACCAACCAGCAGAAGCCCTGAGTCTTCGAGTCTGTGCTTAGCCCCCGGCCCATCCTGAGCAGCAGGCAGGGCAGGTGGGTTCCAGGCCAAGTTCAGAGTTGCCTCCTCCTCACCTTTTCGGTGCCCTGAGGCATAACTCATTTACCTTCCTCTTCACCAAGGCTTGTTTCTGTCTCTGTTTCAGGTCTTGTAGCCTCGGACTGTGTCTTAGCTCCATGGAGTCTGCACCCACCTCTGAAGCAGTGGCTTATTAGACAAGGGGCTGGAGCTGTGCTGGATTCATCTTCCTGTGTTTACAGCCCAGGAGGCAAATGAGGAGGGAGGGAGAGAAGAAAAAGGGAAGGAAGGGAGGATGGGACGGGGGAGGGAGGGAGGGAGGGAGGAAGGAAGAAGAGAAGGAAGGGAGGATCGGACAGAGGGAGGGAGGGAAAACTTGGAGAACAGTGCTTGTGCCTCACAGAGTCCTGGGCCCATTCATAGCATCTCACTTATTTCACACAGTACACCTGGTCTTGGGGACACCATTATTGTTTGCCATTTTGCCAGTGGGGAACCACACTTCAAGGAAGTTGTGAGTTGGCTGAGGTCCCAGCTCACAGAGCAGGAGCCAGGTGACCCTGGAACCTCAGACTCTAACTCCAGGGCTTCTGGTCCAGTACCACAGCTCCCTGCCTCGGTGACGCTCTGTCCCTGACTTACTGTACGTGACACGAGGTTCTCCCCAGCTTCCCAATCCAGCTGATCCCATGTGACTTCACATTCTGGGCCCTACTCTCCTGAGAGCACAGAGAGGCAGAGGGGATGCGAACGACCAGAGCTGTCAGTTCCGGGGACGTCCTTGTGGTCACATGTTTAGACCAGACCAACCGACCCTGGGGCTCAGTCTCTGTCCGCCGAGGAATTGGGGACGGAGTGACACCTGCAATACTGAGGGAAGGTAACTCCTTGGAGGAAAAAGTCAGACCAGGTGCCCTGGGAAGGGAGGCACATCAGAGGATAAAGTGGGAGGAGATGTCAGGAAACTTGGGTCTGCCCCCTGCCCCCGGGGGATGAGACAGGGTTGTCTGTGGGAATCAAAGGGGCAGAGGTGGTGTTTGTGGCTTGAGAGTAGAAAAGAGACTGTGGGATAAAATATGGCATGAGGTTAGGAGGATGAAAAAAAATAAAAAACAGCTGCGAAACAGAGGGCCTGGTGGAGACTGGAAAGCAGATGCTAGGGGCCAAGCGCCCTGTGCATTTTCTCCACGAGTAAAGAGCTGCTTGTGGCTGCAGGAAGAACTTCTCCAGGGCTGGCCATGGACGGGAAGGGCGCTGCCAGCACTGCCAGCCTTACAGGGAGGGGATGCAGAGTGGCTTCTGTGGGAAGGAGAGCCTTCTGGAAACTCCTGTTCCAGGTAAAGACGGGGCAGAAAATGCAAAGCCTCGAGCTTCTCATGAAATCCTGCTGTTCCCTGATTGCCTGGGCCCAATGCCTAAGGGTTGCTTTTATTTAGTTCACACCTTTGCAAAGCCGCATTTACCTTGAATTCTGGACTTGGGCCAGAGAAAAGGAAAAGCTGTAAAGTCTTCATCTTTCCGGGTTAGAGGGAATAAAAGCCACTCGCACCTGAAATCAGGGTCAGCAGGATTTTTGTGGTCAGGCAGAAGGCGGACCACTAACTCAACGTAATGAGTGAGAGAAGCCACCTGAGGCGCTCAGGTGGCTTTTTATGATGTACACAGAGCAAGCTGGCTACTAAAGCTCGGCTCTGGATTGGGCTACTGGTCAGCAGAGGCAACAGCTCCATCCCGATCAGCCTTTGATCCACGGCTGGGGTGGAGAGTTACTGCTCCCGTGCTGGCCCTCTGCACAGGCTGCCTGACTACACCGCACCTCGGGGACTCATCCCTCCTGCTGTTCTACCCAAAGTCAGCAGCATCTGTTCAGATGATCGAATGGATGACTCACAGACAACTCTTCTAAAATCAGTGGCAAAAGCATGTTTCTTGAAAGGAAGTGGCCAGGGATCCATTTCGAATATACTATAAAGGCCTGCACTGTATTAACATCCCAGACCCCCAGACCACATACACATGGACCAATACAGAAGTTTCCAAAACAATCCTAATGGAACCCGGGCCCCTCAGCATGGATTGGCCTAAGAAGGATAGCACAAGGCTGTGGGTTTCTGCTGGCACATGCCGTGCCCTCGGAGGAGAGGGTCTGTGTGCATCGAGCGAGGGAGAAAAGCCTTGGGTGACACCATTTAGGTCGTTTTCCTCCTCCTTTTGAACAGCTCCAAAGGAGGCAGCCTGGCAGGTGCTGGGCACCATGCTGACCCCGGGCAGGGTTTTCCTTGGTTGATAAAGGGAGCCTGGGGTCCACTCTGGAGCACTTCTGAGATGGGATGTGTTTTCTAAGGACTGCATCTCTGGCTCCTGGTCTTCCCAGGAGTCATGGACCAGACTGGGCAGTGGCAAAACCAGAGACCTAGCTTTGTTTGTACTCTGCTCCCAGGTCCCCAAAAGTGGGCCATGGCACCGCACAGCAGAAGGCAGAGTATGGGGCAGAGCATATTTCCAGGAGGACCCACAGCACACGTGGGTGGCACACATGTCTGCTGGAGAGTCAGGCAATGTATCTTCCTGGGATGGTTTCTCCCCCAGGCCCCAAACTGACTGGCCTCTTGACCCTTCCCTGGTATGCCGAGGACACTTTGAAGTTCTCTGGGGGATCTCAAGGCTCTCCAGATGTCACCAGCTCCTGGAGCAACGCCAGCACCAGAGGAAGGGGAACCTGGCCGGGGACACTGCTTGGGCTCAGGCCCTGGGCTTCTGACATGACCATGTGCCTCACAACGATCATAAAAAGTGCTTCCTTGCCACGAACTACTTCTGCATAGACCCCAAACCTGGGACCATCCAGACATCCAGAACTTAGGGAGACAGTGTCTGAGTCATAAATCTGAGATACAGCTGGAAGGAAATGGTCAGTGGTTTGCACATAAACCAGGAGGAATCAAGGACCAAGGGAGAGTGTGGGAAGTGTGTGATGGACAGGATGTCAGTCAATGTCATTCATCACGTATCTCATGTTAACCATTCCTCCCGTTCCTGCTGCACACAGAGTCTTCCGTGGAGTCCACGTCTATGGTCCTCCCTGGGTGGGGGTGGTGATTTGGACCTGAAAACCAGGACAAGGCTGACACCATCAAACTGCCCACACAGCCAACAGCCTTTTATTTTCAAATCCACACTACTGAGCATCTGTAAGACAGTGTTGCACATACTTGCTTAAGGAGCCCTCTCACCTTCCGTGCCCCAGCCCCCTTATCGTAAGTCACTCCTGTATCCCTAGCTCCTGTGGCCTGTGCAGTGTGTAGCTGGGCCGTGACAAACGTTTATCAGATGAATTAGGGAAGAATGCAGACAGCGTGATCTTTGAGGATCTCACCTTGCCTGCATCTCCAGCTCCTCCCCGACCTCCACACTGTGCTTGGTCACGCACTGAAGTCCTGCAGGTGCACTCGGGGGCCTCTCGACTTCCTTCTGCCCTCCACCAGGCTCTCTTCACTCTTACCCTTCTTCTCCTCACTCAAAAATATGCAAGTTAGGTTTTGTCTCTAGCTCTCGAGAGAAACTTCTTTCTTCCAGCACCAGGCATAAGGAAGCGTGAAGCTTCTCTGTAGTCTTGAGCCAAGAAGAAGTCTCGTCCACTGCTCTGTCCGTGCCCTCTTCATCCTGTTATCCCTCACTTTCTTGCAAGATTCAAGAAAGAAATCCTTTGAGGAATTGATTGAGGGTTGAGGGATTCAAAACCTGGTCACCACCACTGGTCAGTGAAGAGTTACTCGGGTCTCCACTGGCAAGGGTTCTCCATCATATACTTGTGGAGTTGGTCCTCTGTACACAGTCATCAGTCTTCATTTTATTCTTTACATCAAGTTATTCAATTTGGTCTATTATTCTCATGATCCTCATTCTATCTTCCCATAAATTAACTCACCAGCTGAAGTTTATTTCGTCCAGAGATGTGATGAGCACAGCTTCGTGTTTCTGTGGCCAAGGGTGGGTCTTCTCAGGGTACCACTGCTGTTTTGCTTCCAGGTGGAAACCAATTCACTAATTAGTATTCTTGGAATAAATTTTTTCAAACAATTCCAAACCGACCTTCTATGCTGCGTTCAAAACATATTTCTCCCTTGTGCCCCAAAGATAACTGTTATGATTTCATTCATTAGAGGTTTACTTATTTATGCTCACACTGATTTTACTGGATGTTTACCATCCAATATCCGTTCTCTTTCTTCTGATAACAAACATTGACCGTTTTCCTCTAGAGAACCAAGCCCTGTTCCATCCTCAACCACCTGCTTCTCAGGCAGAGCTGTCAGATGGGGCAAGGGACCAGGTCTGGCCGGGGTCACCGTCCCTCGGCCACGGTTGCATCAGGGATGGTTGTGTGGTCCTGCTGAGGCTGTGAGAGTCAGGCCTATCACTTTTGCTTGAATCATCTGAGAACTGAAGTTTTTTTCTCTTTCTCATTGACTTGAGTCTTGTAAAACTTAAGGCTGGACCTACCAGGGGCATCACTGGTTGTAGACTCTACCTGAAATGGAGACAGCACCAAAGAAAGTCGAAGCAATAAAAGATGACAAATTTAGTCCTGAAAATATATGTGAGATCCTCACAGCCTCAAAGGAGACTGGTGTCTTCAGTGGTCAAAGCCAAGGCATATCTTTTTTGCCCAAGTCTATTTGAATTGGAGTTTTCTATCCCTTGCAAACTCAAAAGCCCTGGCAAATATAATGGTTCGTTGATGGAATTCAACGATATCATAATTCAAATAGTGGTGCCCAATAAATCTGCAGACACCAAAATCCCACCATAATGCTTAGAATGTCAACGGTTTTAGTCCTTTTGTCAGCATTTGCAAAAGTGCCCTCTCACTTAGAAACGAAGCCACTGCTTTTTCTACACAAGAATTCCTTTCATGCCATCCCAGCAAATCCGCCTCTGTGTGCTCAGAGGCAGAGCTGTTTCTGAATTGTACAAAGAGTTACCATTGCCAGCGCTGCTACATTTTTTTTCTGGCAGCCCCAGCATTCAATCAAGATTTCTGGGTCTCTTCCAATTATAACACCATTTAGAAATACTCAGCAGCTCCCAGCCTTGAATAATGTATTGATCCCTTTAAAAGGAGAAATAGTCTCACAGACCCCCAATGTTTACTTCAATTCTTTTTATTGTAATTTTACTTAAACGTATGTGAATATTAAACACTACAAACTCTTAGGCCTTTAGCTTTTAAGCACCTATAAAAGTAAATTTACAGATCAGATAAAAAATAAACTACGAAACCAATAGAACTGCAATGAACCATATTCGTTTGAGGAGACAGAGGAGGACCACCCCTGAAGATCTGTGGGCAGTGTCGGCGGCTGTGTCCTCATCTACGTAGGTTCTGAGCTCAGCATGGTGAGTGGGTCTGTGCCTGGTGCGGTCTGGATCCTCCAGCATTTTCCCGTATTCAAATTACTTCAATGAGCATGGCTTCCTCTAAGGTCATTGGCCTCTACTTATCACAACTACAGCATTTATTTATGAAGTCCCACTGCTGATTCTTTTTTTTCAATAACCATTTTTTTAATTGAAGTATAGTTAATTTACAATGTTGTGTTAGCTTCAGGTGTACAACAAAGTGATTCAGTTTCATATATATATGTATATACACAGAATATTGAGTATAGTTCCCTGTGCTATTCAGTAGGTCCTTGTGCTTATCTATTTTATATATAGTAGAATGTGTACTTTAATCCCAATCTCCTAATTTATCCCTTCCTCCCCCCTTTCCCCTCTGGTAACCGTAAGTCTTTTTTTTCTATGTCTGTGAGTCTATTTCTGTTTTGATAATAAGTTCACGGCTATTTCTTACTGAGTCTGTGAGTATTAAAATTGTACCAAGTGTGGTGTCAGCGTACTCATGATCGTAACTGAGTTGTGAGAATTGAATCATGTCACCGTCTTCCGTGAGGCGGTCACCTGAGGGTCTAGATCAGGATTATTACATTTCTCACCAACTTTATTGAGGAACAACTTACAAACAGTAACTTGCATAAACTTTGTATACTGTGCTACACTTTGACCAATGTGTATACCTGAGTCACCACACACCAATCAAGATGCACATGGTTACACCTCAGAAAGTGCCCTATTAACACCTTCAGTCAATCCCTTATCTGACTACCAACTCCACCCCTCACTCCCCAGTCCCCAAAAACTTCTTTCGTTTTGCTGGTTAAGGACTTCCTCTCCCTGGAATCATGCAGCACCTTAGAGCCTTCTGTGCTTGGCTTCTTGCAGTGTGTCTGCGATTCCTATATATGTTATGGGGACCAGGAGGAGGCTCGTTCTCATTGCTGACTCATGTTCCTTTGTATGGCTCTGCCATAGCTTGTTTTTTCGCTTGCCTGCAAACGGACATTTAGACTGTTGCTGGCTTTTAGAATAAAAGCTGACATGAGCATTTTTATACAAGTCTTTTTGTGGATACACATTTCCATTTTTTTCCAAGTAGAATTGCTGTGTCTGTGATAAGTGTGTACATAACTTTATAAGTAATTACCAGGGGACTTCCCTTGCAGTCCAGTGGTTAAGACTCCACACTTCCATTGCAGGCGGCACAGCTTCGATCCCTGGTCGGGGAACTAAGATCCCGCATGCCACACAGTGCGGCCAAAAAACAAAAGAATAAAAAAGAAAAAGAGAAAGAAATTACCAAATTACTTTCCCAAATAGTTGTAAATATTGTACATTTCTACCAGCAATATGAGTGCTCCCACTGTCCCACATACTCACCAACAAATTTGATCAAAGTTTTAAAATTTTAGCCACTCTAGTGGGTGAGGTGGAATCTCAGTGTGGTTTTCATTTGCATTTGCAACTTTAACTATTAACTAAGTTGGATACTTTTTCATGTGCTTTTATGGGCTTTGGTGTATCTTACGTTTTGAAGACTCTGTCTGAAATTGTCCTTTTTAAAATTGGTTGTCTATCTTTTATTGAATTTCTGGAGTTTATACATTTTCAATAGAATTCCTGTAAGTATTATGAATGTTTTCTCCCATTTTCATTGTTTTAAAAAACTTATAAAAGGTTGCATTTTCAATTTTTAACAATGAAATGAAAATAAAGTTTTAAAAGTTCATAGTCTCATTTTTTGAATTCTCTCCTGAAGAGCAGTAATTTTTAATTTTCATAAATAGCCTATCAAAGTTGTGTTTTATTCATTAGTGCTCTTTTTTTGTGTGTGTATGTGCTTTGTAAGATATCTTTGCCTACTCCGAGGCTGAGCACAGTTTCTTCCCTGTTCTCTTCTGGATACTTTATAGCTTTAGCTTTTATGTTCAGGTCAAGATAATTTTGTGGTTTATCCAAGGTTAGAGGTCAAGATTTATTTCTTTACTTTTCACATAGATATCTAGTTTTTCCAGCACCACTGTTAAGACAACTTTTCTTTCAGAATTGTCAAAATTCTATCAACCACCATGTGTATTTTTTGGATCTCTTGTGTTACATGGATTTATACAAACATCATTATGGCAACAGCTATCCTGCCCTATTTAAATAGCTTTATAGTAAGCTTTGAAATCAATTAATGTAAGTCCTTCCAACCTTTTAAAAATTTTACTAGCTTTAATAAGTCTTTGGGTTTCCATGTGAGTAGCTGAACCAGTATGTCAATTTCTACAGAAATGCTTGCTGGGATGGCGTTGAGTCTTTAGATTCATTTGGGGAAAACTGACAACTTAGTAACATTGAGTCAGTCTTCTAATCCATAAACATAGTATATCTCTGTATATGTTTAGCTCTATTTTCTCTGTGGAATTTTTAATGTAAAAATCCTATGCATACTTTCTTAAATTTACTAGGAAGAATATTTTCTGTTTTTAGATGCTATTGTAAATGATACTTTGAAATTTTATTTTCCAATTGTTTATTGCTAGTATATAGTAATGCAATTGGTTTTTACATACTGACCTGGGTAAATTCACTTATTAATTCTAATAATTATTTTGTATATTCCTCAGAATTTTCTAAGCAAAAATTTATATGGGCTTCAAACAAAGACAGTTTTAATTATTTTTCAATCTTTATTATGTTTTTTTTAAATGCTCCACTGTATTCTTTAGGGACCACCAACAAAATGTGGAAAAAAAGATTCAGAGCCTTGTCTCCTATCCCACATGGAAAGCATTCAAATTACATGATTAAATATAATGTTGGCTGTAGGTTTATTTGTGTATTACCTTTATTAGATTGAAGAAATTTCTTCCTATTTTTTTCTTTGCTGATTGTTTTTATGGTGAACAAGTGTTGAATTTTGTCTATTTTCTGCATCTGTTAACCTGATCACATGATCTTCTTTTAATGTGTGAATTATACTGCTTGATTTTTGAATGTTGGACAAATATTGCATTTCTGGGAGAAACCCAACTAGATCACAATGCTGGATTCAATTTTCTAATATTTAATGATGACTTTTATGTTCATGTTCAACAGAAATATTGGTCTATATATATTTTTCTTGTAAGAGCTCTATCACATTTTGTTGTTAGTTAATGCTGGCTTCACAGAAGAAATTGGGAAGCATTTTCTCATCCTCTCTTTTCTGAAAGAGTTTAAGATTCATATTATTTCTTCATTAAATGTTTGCTAGAACTCACCAGTGAAGCCATCTGTACTTGGGGGCTTCCTTGTTTTTGGAGGTGGTCATCGAGAGGACGTGACTGCTGGTTGACCCTTGAGCTGGACCCAGGCAACTGGAGGCTCCTCACCCCTCACCGTCCTTGGAAGGTGCGACCTGCTTGCCTTCCCCAGGATAGAAGCTGCCTGAGGAATAGAGTGTTGTTGAGACCACTTGGATGGTACATGTGACTGAACCCAGGTAAGGCCTCCTGGGTTTGAAATCTTAAAGATTCTGGCAGGCAGGTGCCGAGATCTACTCATCTTGAGGTGCCCAAGACAAGCCTCAAGTAAGTTCCCTGCTTGTTAAACCTCCCACCTGCCCATCTGGAGACTCTGCCTTTTTCTTCATTCTCTCCCTGCCCCCTGAGTATGGGGACCAGTTTCAGATCTTACCTGGGAAGCTCCTGAGGTTGCAAACCCAACACTTGTGAGTAGAATTTCAATTATAAATTCAATTTTTAAAATAAATATATCACAATTCAGATTTTCTAGTTTGTGCCACTTTGGTAAGATATTTTCAAGAAATTTGGTCAGTTTATTTAAGTTGTCAGATTTTGGCATAATGTTGTTCATACTATGCCTTTGTTATCCTATTAATGCCTGAACAATTCAATCTGTAGTTGTCTCTCCAATCTCATCTTTACAGCTTGTGTTTTCTTTTTATTTTTCTTGAAATTTCATTAATCTTTTTTTAAAAAAAATGTTGGGCTCCATTGATGTGTTCTGTAGTTTATTTTCTGTTTCATTGGGTATTTCATGTTCCATTATTTTTCCTACTGTTTTATGTTGGAAGCTTAGATAATTAATTTTATATTATTCTATTAAAATATAACCATTTAAAGCTACTAATTTTACTTTAAGGAATACTATATCTACATCCTATATATGTTGATATGTTGTTGTTTCACCATTATTTCAAAATATTTTCTTATTTTTTTGGAGATTATTTTTCCTTTGATCTATTTCTTGTTTAAAATCTGCCACAAATTTGGCAAATATTTGGAAAATTTCTAGATATTTTATTATTACTGAAATTGAATTTTAATATAATTTAAATAGCAGAGAAAACATAATACTTAGGATTTCAGTCTTTTGAAATGTACTGGGACTTGTTTCATGACCTAATATGTGATCTATCTTGGTCAATATTCCTAGAGCTATGGAAGACATTGTGTATTCTGAAGTTATTAGGTATAGTGTTCTACGAATGTCACTTATGTCAAGTTGGTTGATAATATTATTCATATCTTCTATATTCTTAGTGATTTTTTGTTTACATTTTCTATCATTTGCTGAGAGAGAGGTATTAAGATCTTTATGGTGATGTGATGAATAGGGAGATTGACATTGACATGTATACACTGATGTGTATAAAATGGATGACTAATAAGAACCTGCTGTATAAAAAATAAATAAATAAATAAATAAAATAATAAATAAATAAATTAAATTTAAAAAAAAGAAAAAGATACACACACACACCCCTCTATATATGCTTGTTTCTATTCAGTTATTATGAACTTATATTTTCTGTCATTATGAACTTAACATTAAAGGAAAAATATACCCTAAAAAAAAAAATCTTTATGACTGTGGATTTGCTTTTAATACCTTTAGTTCTGTCCATTTTTGTTTGCTATATGTTAAAATTATTATATATTTTCATACACATATAGGATTGCTAAATTAAGAAATGATCCTCTTCCTATCTGGCTATGCTCCTGTCTAAAATTCTTTTTTGTTTGATATTAACATAGTCACATCATATTTTAAGCTCTTACCATTCGTATAGTGTGTCTTTTCCTGTTCTTTCAATCTTTCTACAGACGTTCATGTTTAACATTCATCTCTTGGGACCAGCATAAAGGTGAGCATCCCAAGACATGAGCATCTGTGTCCCTTCTTTATGGCCTTTTAAATGAAAATCTCTGCCTTTTATGTAAAGAGTTTAGTGCATTTTCATTTATTGCAGTTATTCACACAATGAGGTTTATGTCTACCGTCTATTTGTTTTCTATTTGTCCCTTATGTTTGTGACTCCTTTGTTCCTCCTTTGTTGTCTTCTTGTGGGCTCATTAGGTGCTTTTCATTATTTCATTATATCTCTTTTATTGGCTATTAGCTACATATTTTTGTGTTACTTTTGTCATCATTGCTATAAGGGTTACAATGGGTATCCTTAACTTGCCAGTCCACCTTGATTAATATTACAGTACTTTATGTGTAAGATAAGAACTTTACAACAATATAATTCCATTTACAGCCTATCCTATTCTTCGTGCTACCATTGCTAGACATTTTACTTCTCCATATGTTATAAACCCCAATATAATTAATTAATATATAAAAACATGTATATATATTGCTTTGAACAGTCACAAATTTTTTTTCAATGAGAAAAAAAGCAAAATAATATTTCTATTTGCTCACATGCTTATTCTTTTTAGTGCTCTTCATTTCTTTCTAAAGATAGAAGTTTCCATCTGGTATCCTTTTTTAGTTTCTTTCTAACTTGAAAAACTTCCTTTAGCTTGTCTTGTAGTACAGGTCTGCTGGCAATAAAATCTCTCAGCTTTCATTTATCTGAACATTTCATCTTCATTTTAGAAATTTCTTATCATTGGATATTGAATTCTAGGCTGATAGATTTTTATTTTCCCTGGAACTTTAAAGATGTTGTTTCATTGTTTTTGGTCTTCCATTGCTTTGAATACAAAGTCTAGTACTTTTTGAACATTGTTTCCATCTATCTAATATGGCATTTTTCTTTAGCTTCTTCCTTTTTTTAACCTTTTTATTTTATATTGGAGCATAGCTGATTAACAATGTTGTGTTAGTTTCAGGTGTACAACAAAGTGATTCAGTTATACATATACATATATCTATTCTTTTTCAAATTCTTTTCCGAATTAGGTTATTACAGAATATTGAGCAGTGTTCCCTGTGCTGTACAGTAGGTCCTTGTTAGTTATCCATTTTAAATATAGCAGTGTGTGCATGTCAATCCCAAACTCCCTAACTATCCCTCACCCCCACCCTTCCCCCCTAGTAACCACAAGTTCATTCTCTAGGTCTGTGAGTCTGTTTCTGTTTTGTAAATAAGTTCATTTGTATCTTTTTTTTTTTAGATTCCGCATATAAGCAATATCATACAATATTTCTCTTTCTCTGCCTGACTTACTTCACTCAGTATGACAATCTCTAGGTCCATCCATGTTGCTGCAAATAGCATTATTTCATTCTTTTTAATGGCTAAGAGAAGAGCTAACATCTATCTTTCTGAAACTGTTCCAAAAATTGCAGAGGGAGGAAAATTCCCACACTCATTCTATGAGGAAAATTACAGGCCAATATCACTGATGAACATAGACACAAACATTCTCAACCAGATACTAGCAATCCAAGTCCAACAATACATTAAAAGGATCATACACCATGATGCAGTGGGCTTTATCCCAGGGATGCAAGGATTTTTCAATATCCACAAATGAATCAATGTGATACACCACATCAACAAATTGAAGAATAAAAACCATATGATCATCTCAGTAGATGCAGAAAAAGCTTTTGACAAAGTTCAAAACCCATTTATGATAAAAACTCTCCAGAAAGTAGGCAGAGAGGGAACATATCTCAACATAGTAAAGTCCATATATGACAAACCTACAGCTAACATCATACTCAATGGTGAAAAGCTGAAAGCGTTTCCTCTAAGACCAGAACAAGACAAGGATGTCCACTCTCACCACTTTTATTCAACATAGTTTTGGAAGTCTTTAGCCTCTCTAAAGATTTTCTATATGTGGCTTTAAGCCATTTAACTATGCTGTTCCTTGGTGTCATTTCATTTATACTTACCCTGCTTAAAGATTGCAGAGCTTTCTGTATCTCTGGATTGCTGTTTTTGATCAAGTTTGAAAAAAAAATTTGGCCAACATTAAAAAACAAATTTCTTTCCTCTTTCTCTCCTCTTCTTTTCTCCTGCTGGGAAAGGATGCCCCAGCCCTTGATTGCTAGGACAGCCTAGAGCTTCTGGAGTCTTGTTGTTTTAGATTTCTTTGCATCCACAACTCCCCAATGCTTCATTAAAACACTTTCCTATGACTTTTTATTGGTATAATAGGAGTGATCTTTTCACATCCTTCTAAATATTAACTGAAGTGAAATTTGCTCATATGATTTTAAAAATTAGTTGATGAGTGAAACTTAACTGAAAATCATTGAAACAAATACAAAAACCTCAAAGGCTATGTGCAAAAGTTTTCAGGATCCTCAGGTCTCACTTTAGAAAAAAAATTATTTTAGTCAATCACAGCTCTCTGGGAGGCTAAGTTCATAAGGAACTTTTCCTTGTCCTGCAAGCTTTATATAGAATATTGGAACAGTCAGTGGTGAGTCCTCTTATTTAACCCAGAAAACTGAGAGCAAGATCCTCAGAGCCAGGGCAAGAGTCTGAGCTAAAAAATAAGGCTTCTTAGCCTGGATTCTTTCCACTTGGGATTGTAGATAAATGCGTAAAATACCGTATGAGACATACTTGTATCAAAAATATTGTATGCTGTTTATCAGAAACTCAAATTTAACTGAGAATCCTGCATTTTTATTTGCTGAAGCGGACAACGCTATTTCCATTGATTGCATAATGCTGACTTTTTGTGTTAAGGGTTTCTATAAGAAGACATGATAATGACAGCTTCTCCTTTTTTTCCAAGTCAAAAGGTAAAAATAAATGCCTATTTTAACATTCTACTCCTCTCTGTGACCAGAGCTTTGTAGGTAGAGATTTTTGACATTTAGTGAAGTCACTTTATGATCCTGACTTCTGGGGAAAGGATCCAAGCAAATGTTTTGTGGAACTAAAGTTTCTTTTATTATACTGTAACCTCCTTGCAGGCAAGGACACACTCTTCTTACTGATATTAGAAGGGCATTTAATAAAAAATAATGCATGCTCATTTAAGGACATCTGGGGAATTATAACAATGCCTAGGAAAGTAATAAACAATAATGTGACCGCTCAAGAAAAGCTTCTTCATGCTTTGACCCATTCCTTTCACTCTGTATAGACAGAAGAAGGGTGTGTATGTGTCATATTTTTAGAATTGCTATGTCTCATACTCTAGCAGTCAGCCTGTGACCATAGCTATACGCGTGTTTACAGAAACAGCTTTCTGTTAGCCTGCAAGATAACTTTTACACGCTGACTGCATACCTGTTTACACACACGTGCAATTCTGAAGGCCTAAGATGACTCTGCCTTTTGTGTCTTAGTAACTGTTTTTTAAATTTTCATTTGTTTTTAAATTTGGAGGTGGTTAGTTTTTGTGTATTTTTTATATTTATTTTTTATTGAAGTAGAGTTGATTTACAATGTTGTGTTAGTTTCAGGGGTACAGCAAAGTAATTCAGTTATATATATATATATATATACACATATATAAAATTTCAAATTATAGATATATATATAAAATTTCAAATTCTTTTCCCATATAGGTCATTACAAAATATTGAATATAGTCCCCTGTGCTCTACAGTAGGTCCTTGTTGGTTATCCATTTTATATACAGTAGTGTGTATCTGCTAATCCCAACCTCCTAATTTATCCCTCCCCCAGCCTTTTGATAACCATAAGCTTGTTTTCTATGTCTGTGAATCTGTTTCTGTTTTGCAAATAAGATCATTTGTATCATTTTTTTAGATTCCACATATACGTGATATCATATGATATTTGTCTTCCTCTGTTACTCTAGACCTCTTGCTTGCTTCTCCAAATGATACAGACAACCTCAGACCTCCCGGTTAGCATCTCTCTGATTTCCCCTTGCAGATACCCACCTGTTCCAGTCACAGCAGCTAATTGCTTGCGTTTTTGCAGTTTTGAGTCCGGCCAGCAGTTGGCTTTCCCATCCCCCTGAACTTGCTCTCGGTTGGAAGAGCTGTGTCCATCCTGTGCTAAAGTGGGCAAGATTCATCTAGAGTGGAAGCCATCCATCACTGAAGAAACCATACAACTGACCCAGAGGAGGCAGATGTTGGAATTCTTAGAGGTAGGACTAGGCCATCTCAATAGTTCAGAAACAGCCTTTGATGTCCCTTTATTGGAGGATGAATGTTGTCCACAAAAATTTTACTGCAGAGACAAATAGGAACTGGGGGGGCCATATGATAGTCTGCATAGTTAGTATCTGTGGCTTTATCCCTGGCCCATGCATGGAGCATTTCAATTGTAATAGGGTGCTTAAAATTAATAAATATCTTTATTTGACAGGTGGCCCTGGATATTCTTTGCTTTGGAAAATCCCATCCTGAAAAAAACTAGTCTCTCCACAGATCATGAACATTGGGGAACCATGGCACAGAAGTGAAAGGAAGCCCCTGCTTTCAAAAATTGGTGCTTCTATGGGCTGAAAATAGAGCTTAAATTTCAGGAGTCTTGATTACCAGGGAGTCCTGTTTGATATTCCCCCAATTTTTTCTTCAAATAAAATTTCAAGGAAGTTTCCAAGTCTCATAAATCCACCTGCTTCAGGGAACTGAGCAAAGTCATTTCCATATTTGGTCCCAAATTCACTGAATAAATATTTCTCCACCTGCCAAGTGTCTGGAACTGAGCCACTCTCCTCTCCTACTACAAATCTCTCCCAGCCTTCTAAAGTGACTTTCCCAGCTCTTTCAGAGAAGGGGGCTCACAGCAGAGCTCTTGGGGCTGTGGGTGACACAGGGATTTCAGCTTTGCCTTTTCCTTCCTAGAACAAAAAGATCCCATGGAAGGCAGCGAGGTCAGGCCAGGAATGGTCAGTACAGGCCTGTATGCTCCCTGCTCAAGTGCTTGGGGTTTGGCTGCAGATTTTCCCCAAGTCCAGCTTCCTCGGATCGGTCTGCACTTATGTAAGCTATGGATGTGAGCAGGGTTACCTTCTTTCCTGGGTACCCAGGCTTCCATGCACCCTGGAGACTCTGGGTCTCCCTCAGAAGTGTGGTCAACATACTGGGGAAAGAGGTTCTGCTGGTATTTTGTGGCTTATAAGAGCCCTCTTTTCCAGACAGTGTAGTTGAGAAGAAGCATAAATTAGTGGTGCAAGCCTGTCGGCCAGACTGAGTCTTCCTGCTTCTTTTTCTTCCTCTTTTCATCTTTTTCTTTAGATCCCCTCTGGACTCCTCCATCAACGCAGGCCTCACTTTCATTGAAAAGCTCATTCCAGGTGACTACCTGCATTTAAATCACTTTCAGGGTGGTAATGATGGGACTGAAATAGTCTCTGAAAGCTAATGAACATGAATTTCCATGGGCTTCCATCACTTATTATCTATATATTGGAGGACAAGTTTGATGCTTTTCAGTTTACAAAACTGAGTCAATGATATTCCCTCAAACAGGGTATACAGCTTTGTGATTTAAGGCACATCTTTTCCCAACACGAGGAAGTCATTCACAAAGGGCTTAAGTTCCTCCTCCTCTTCCTTTCTGCCCAGTGAATCTGTCTTAAGCAGTTGGGAGTTTTGTTTGTGGAACATCTGATGAATTCACTGCCAGCTCTTATCTGGTGACTGTCTGCCCTACATGTCCACCCTGGGCCCCCTCCTCCACACTCAGCCTGGAGCTGGTGTGGCCCCCGGACCCCCAGGCTCTGGTCTGTCTCTCCTGCCCTGCATTCTGCATAGGCTGTTCTTTCGTCACTGGGAACTTTCTAGTCGACTTGGACCTGAGAGTCATCATTTTCAAGCACTCAATCAAATGCCATCTTTTCCAGAAAACCTCCTTCCAGTCCCCCAATGGGACATAGCTAACGTCTCTGTATAATCATGACACATTTCTACACCCATCTTATGCACCCATAAAGGTCTCCTCACCTGTTATGTGGCTTGTCAAATAAAAGTTTCTTGGAGGAACTTGTCTCTTTCCCCATGACATAGTAAGCCCTGTGAGATCAGAATCCTGGTCTGTTTCACCTTTATTTCTTTTACAGAAGATTGCCACGTATTCAGAAGCCTCACTGCAAATGGTTTTTAGTAAATTGATTCATTTATTAAAATATAAAGTCCTCGCCCACACAGTCTCCCAAGATCTTTTGCCATTTTATGTCCTTAAAAGTCCATCTTTATTGATAAAACTTCTTCTCTAGCCTCGAGCTAGCCATTTAAAAATAAATTATGGGATCCTCAAAGCAGTAGTTATTTAAAATGATAAAGCTATTTTATTTATTACATGGAAAGCCTTGCATTCGAAGAGAGAAAGTAGATTAGTAAAGGCAGAGAATTATTATACATGTATAAGCATATACACCTGGAAGGATATAAACCAATACATGAATGTTGATTCTTTCTAGAAAATGGAATTCTATGTTACTTTTTTTTCCATGTCTGTTTACCTGCATTTCTTATTCTCTTACAATGACTATATTACTTTAATTTATTGAAAAAAATGAAAACAATGAAATGCCACAGCTAAAGTAAAAAAAAAAAAATTAGGAATGCCATAATTTGGGGGAATTATCTGTTTTTCAAGGTGTAAGGAGCTGCTGCCACGTGGTGCTTGGTGAGCCGCAGATACAGAAGTGGCTGGACTTCCCTAACAGAAACACTGCCAGACTTTTCTCACTTGAAAGAAAGCTCTGAAAGGAAGGGTAAAGTCTGCTTACATGCTGCACCAATATATAAAGAAAAATACCAATACCAATCAGAGCATATTTAACATTGTAAGCAAGGAAAACTCTGACCTTTGAAAATCTAGAGAAGTTGGCAATTTATGAGCCAATGTGTTTTCAATATAGAAAAAAGGTGGCGGAAGACATAAAGTAGGGTTACATTTTCCAAGCAGAAAATATCCAGGTAACTGCCGAAACGTTGTTCACCTGAAAGCTACTTTCAGGAATTCTCTTTCATTCTACTGCTGTCTCTGACTTTCCTTTTCTCCTTCTACGGGGACTTGGCAGATGGAACTACCTTTGCCACTTGTGCTCCACAGGTCAGAAACCAGAGACACTTTCACAGAGTTTTTCTCCCCTGTTATTTAGAGTCGTGGGAAATCACGGTTTAGCAGCCACATATAAATACTTGGTTTTAATTAAGAACTGTATTCAGGACTCTCTTAGTTCGTACTTCTCCAAATGTAAGTAGGCGCTTTGGAATCCTCACCAGAAGGACTGTTTGGGGAGGCCAGTGTTCCCATTTGTTGATTTCACTAGAAGAGGGTGAGTGTACAAACATCTTCCAGCCTTGGAATGTGTAAAATGCCTCACTGTTTGCTACGCCCTTTTAAGTTCTGAATTAGAAGATAAATGCTCATGTTTCTCTTGTCATCCTTTTTATTCCTATAATTCTTCTTCTTCAGCCTGATGATGGGGAACATTTGTGTAGCAGTGCCACTCTGTTCTAACGCCTGGCTCACAGATGAGGAAATTAGAGCAGGAGGTGGCAGTGTGGTACCCCATCACTCGGCCCTTTATCCATCAGGGAGATGCCAGTGGAGACTTTTCACCTCACCTGACCTTTCACCCCACACCCAGCAACCCTGGCAGTAGGTCTCCCCCCAAACTTCCCCAAATGACCTAAATTTCCAAATGACCTATTACTCTTGAAGAGTCACATTATTTAAAGAAAAATATTATTTCATTTTATGGTGGTAAAAACACTTAACATAAGATATATGATGAACGACACTGACTGACTTTTGAATGTTGAACCAGGTTGCATTCTAGGGATAAAACACACTTGGTCATGATATATGACAATTTTTACATATTGTGGGATTTTATTTGTGAGGGCTTATTAAAGATGTATGCATTCATGTTCGTAAGTGATATTATTCTGTGGTTTTTTTTATTTGTACCATCTTTGCCTGGTTTTGATATCAGAGTAAGGCTTGCATCACAAAATGTATTCTCCTTTTTGTATTCCGGATGAGTTTGTGTAGTTTCGGTATTATTTCTTTCTTAAGTGTTAAAATTGAACAGTGAAGACACCATCTCCTGACGTTTTTTGTGCTGGAAGATTATTAACTGTCAATTTAATTTCTGTAATAGATATAGGAGATTCGGATTATCATTTTTTAAGCACAACACCCTCTAGGCCCATCCATGTTGTTGCAAATAGCGAGATTTTATTTTTAAAATTAAAATCTAATTTAATATTTCATCATCTATATATATATCTCACAATTTCTTTATCCATTCATCTATCCGTCTAAGTGGATACCTATTTGCTTCCATGTCTTGACTATTGTAAATAGTGCTGCAATGAACATAGGGGTGCGTATATCTTTTTGATTTAGTGTTTTTGTTTTCTTCGGAAAAATACCCAGAAGTAGAATTGCTGGATCATATGGTTGTTCTATTTTTATTTTTTGAGGAATCTCCATACTGTTTTCCACAGTGGCTGAAGCAATCTACATTTCCATCAGCAGTGAATTAGTGTCCTTTTTCTCCACATCCTTGCCAACACTTGTTATTTCTTGTCTTTTTGATAATAGTCATTTTGACAGGTGTGAGGTGACATCTCATTGTAGTTTTGATTTGCATTTCCCTGATGATTAGTGATGTTGAGCGTCTTTTCATATGTCTGTTGGCCATCTGTATGTCTTCTTTGGAAAAATGTCTATTTAGGTCCCCTGCCCACTTTTTAAATCAACGTTGTTTGTCCTCATTTTGCCAATCTCTCTGTGTTGTTTCTTCATATTAGGTATTTCAGCTACATGTCCTGGTCTTGAAGGGGTGGCCTTAATGTAGAAGGTGTCCTGTTGGGTCCAGTGGCGCAGTCCCCCTGTCTCCAGAGCCGGGTGCCCCAGGGTTATCCCCCGGCTGGGCTCCTGTCGTGGTTGGGCTGTGGCTTCTGCGGGCATCCTGGGGGGCGAGTCTGGGCCCCCTGGTGGGAGGCACTTTAGTGGGGCACCTGCTCCAGTGGGGGGAGGGCAGTAGCTGCTTTGGAGGGGCAGGCTGGGGTGGGTGGGATGGGCAGGGCAAGTCCTCAGGGGAACAACAAGGCAGGGTGCACAGGGTGAGGTAGTTTGATGGAGAGCAACAGAAATGATACGCAACAGAGACAGGCCAGCAAGGTGGAAGGAGAGTGAAAAAAACAGCGGACCTGCCAGTGCTTGCTTCCATCCCCAAGAAAGTTCCAAATGTTCCAAGAGATCCCTGTCCCCCTGACACACTCCTTAAAATTAGTCAATGTAGCTCCTCCTCCTAAGACCCAGGTGCTTTTCAAGCTGCTGTCTCTGCTCTGGAACTAGGAAGGAGGGGGTTCATGTGGAAGCCCTCAAGAGCCAGGTAGGCTTCCTGAAGCCCTTAGGCTCGTCTGGATGTAAGTCTGGCTGGTTTCCAAAGTCAGACTTATGATGGGGCTCATTCTCCTGGTGTAGGTGCCCCAGCTAGGGAGCCTGAAGTGGGGCTTGGACCCCTGTTCCTCAGGGGGCCCTCTGTGGTGGTGATATTCCCCCCACTTGTGAATCACTGCCCTGAGGGTGCTGGTTCTGACTGGACCGTATCTCTGCTCCTCTTCCCCATCCCCATGTGGCCTTTTCTTTATATCCTTAGTTGTAGAAAACCTGTCCTGGGTCTTCAGGTCATTCTCAGAGATAGTTACTCTATATGTAGTCATAGTTTTGGTGTGTCTCTGGGAGGGGGTGATCTCAGGGTCTTCCTGCTCTGCAGTCTTGATCAGACCCTACCTGGAGATTCTTCTGTTCAGTTTTATATTCATGCTATCATGTCTCAATTTTTATGAACACTTTACTCTTTGCTGAATGTAATACATACAACAGAAATGTATGCCACATATATGTCAAATACATACATATATTGGATGTGCATACAGTTCTTATTTATTAACAATTAGCTATGATTATATGATTAATTATATATATTATGTATACAAGATAGATGTCATATATTTATCACATATATCTCTTAATCATATATAATTACTTACTTCATTTATGGGATAGTTCTTTTCTTCCTCTGAGCATGTTAACTTTTGTTGTGTTTTAGTTTTCTCCTCCCTGCATGGTCTTTATTGCCTCCAAGTTGTTTTTTTGTCTGTTCCTATTATTTCAGGAAGTCTCTCTTTTCCCTGATAGGAGCTTTCTTCAGATATGTGATAATACATGGCTGCTGTCTCATAATTAAGAGTCTGAGGGCTGAAAAGCTGATCAGAGACTCTGAAATGGGTGAGGCTTGCTAGTTTTGACCCCATCTGCAGGGGAGCTGTTGTGAGGTAACCACTAACATTTCACCTCTAGGTCCTTTCTGTTGGGTTCGCTGAATTAGCCAGAGAAGAGCCTTTCCACCATGGGGTGAGGGCCATCCTTCCATCATCACTGGGGAGCTTGGTGTGGGGAGTGGGGGGTGGATGCTCTGTCCCCAGCAGGACCCTGCCCTGTCCCTGAACTCTCCTTTAATGGTGAGTACGTACCTGTACTCTCAGGTGAGCTTTGAATCCCCTAAGGCATTTCCAGGCTTCTGGCCGCTGCCTAGCCATGTAGAGTGGAAGACATCTTAGGGCAGCATTGCTTCTCTTCTTGCTGTCACTCAATACTCTTTTTTAAAAGAATGTCCAAAGATTACTTTTTATTCTAAATAAAACATCTTTTATAAATTTTAAGGATACTCTCGAAGATGTAAATCTTTCCCTGGGTTCATTAAGAAAGGGAAGGGAGCTCTGGATGGGTCAATAACTACGTGCAGGAAACACATGGCCTCTGAACACACGCAGGCCTTATGCTTCCACTTCCGAGTGCAATGAACAAATACACAAACACAGCAAAGCTGCACGCAAGGCCGGAGACTCACAGGAACGGATTTTTTAAAAAAATTATTTTGTTTCAAGTATAGTTGATTTACAGTGTTGTGTTAATTTCTGCTGTACAGCAAAGTGACTTAGTAATACACATATATACATTCTTTTTTATATTCTTTTCCATTATGGTTTATCACAGGATATTGAATATAGTTCCCTGTGCTACACAGTAGGACCTTGTTGTTTATCCATACTATACATAATAGTTTGCACTTGCTAATCCCAAACTCCCATTCTTTCCCTCTTGTAACCCTCCTCCCCCTTGGCAATTGCAAGTCTGTTCTCTATGCCTGCAAGTGTGTTTCTGTTCCATAGGTACATTTGTGTCATATTTTGGATTCCACATATAAGTGATATCATATGGTATTTGTCTTTCTCTGTCTGACTTACTTCACTTAGTATGATAACCTCTAGTTCCATCCATGTTGCTGCAAATGGATTATTCCATTCTTTTTTATGGCTGAGTAATATTCTATTGTATATGTGTACTACATCTTCTTTATCCATTCCTCTGTTGATGGACATTTAGGTTGCTTCCATGTCTTGGCTAATGTAAATAGAGCTTCTATGAACATTGGGGTGCATGTATCTTTTTGGATTATAGATTTGTCTGGATATATGCCCAGGAGTGGGATTGCTGGATCATATGGTAGCTCTATTTTTAGTTTGTTGAGGAACCTCCATACTGTTCTCCATAGTGACTGCACCAAGTTACATTCCCACCAACAATGCAGGAGACTTCCTCACAGGAAGGGATTTTTGACGGAGGTCATTTTGTTCCTAGAGTTGTTTGTCGAAGCTACTCTCCCTATATATTCTCCCATTTGTTAATTCATTTGTACTTTACATGAATATTTCTGTGCTTTGCTTAGTGTATCCACCTTTAGGTCCATAAATGGAATGTTGTTTTGAATATTAAATTGATGAAAAATACTGAAGTTCTACATGACATTGCAGAGAGAAAAAAGGCTTAAAATGTGAAAAGAAAGAATTTGTATGTTACAGAACACTAGCCAGTAACCAGTGACTCACTGTGTTTCTATAAATGCCGAAATACTTTAAAATCTGAAATAAAATATTCATCTATGTTCAGTATTAGTAACCATTATAAATCCTCTGTAACTCTCCTTAATTGTATGTTGGCACCAATCTTGACCAGAATCTCATAAAACACATGAGTTCACAAGTTTCATACATATTACATTATCTAATAGATTTTTGGCAAATACTTTAAAAATGCAGGTTAACTTGATTTTTGCTTCATGTTTTATAAGTAAACTAATGAAGTGGACGTATGATATGAAAATTCTAAAAGCACTCCAAGAAATATATTTATCCTAGTTTTTCCTGAGAAATACTGAAATACATACTTAGAAGTAAAAGACTATCTGGTCTCAAAAAAAATCCCTTTAAAAAAGAGCTCTGAATTGCATCTGCCAATTTCTGAAGCATGCGAGCATGTGACTGCCAAACAGAAAGGTACTTTCTCCCCCGGAGCATCCCAGGCACTGGGTCCTGTACCTCCATCTGCACCCTGTTGTTGCCAAAGCACAGGTGCTGCAGATAGCCAGCAGCGTTGGTCCGACTTGATGACTCCAGGCAACTGGGGATCAAGGCAGACAGGCAACCTCCCTGGGATCTTTCTGAATGCTGCCCATTGCTGGGGATCGTGCGGTGCCATCAGCCGATGCTGTGCGCTGAAGCTTGTTACAGTTGCTCTCTTGCATTCTATTATATTGGTGGGTTGGACTCCATGTAGGTATATGTTGTTCACAAAGCATAACTGTTTCTTCCATGTGTAAGGGTACTTCATCCTTTGCACATTTCCAACACTTACTGTGCCTGTTTGCTGCAATGCTGCCTGTGATGCTTGGAACTCCACAGTTCGTGGTCTGGGCTGTGGTACCCTGGGCTGTACTAGGTCCTCCTTTCATCCCCAGGACTGATGAGCAAGTTGGGGAACACAGCTGAAGAAGGGCTTGAGCAAGCTGGTCTTGCTGCCCAGCATAGGGAGTCCACAGGCCTGTCAGTCTGTCTGGCCCAGGTGGACACATCATACCCCTGCTCCATGCTGTGACTAGTCCTTTGCAGTGAAGGTCCCTGATGCTGTGATATGCTGGTCATCCTTGAGCCTTTGGGGATCATGACCCCACCTGGCCTTGGGATGGGGGAGCTACTGGGGTCGGTGCATCTGTCGGCTCAACAGGGACCCCACTCTTGTTTGGTATTGAGGGGTTCTCCATTGGGACTGGAGGTCTGCCACGAGTGACAGACACAGTCCTATGTATAGCTGTTGGGAGGCAGGTCTCTGCGGATGACGGAGGGATGGACCACCTCACTCCTCTGTATTTAGCCCCATCCCAACAGCAGCTCTGGATACAGAGACTGGAGTCATCAGTCATGTGTGCACTCAGGAGTTTACCCTGTCAATCATTCGGCTTCCAGCTGCTTCCCTGCTCGGGATTCGCTTTGTTCAGGTCTTCTAGGTCAGCTCCCACCCCATCCATCTGTTTCGAAGCTTTGGAAATTTCCTCTTCTTATCTCCTTCCCTGTTCTCACCGTTTCTGTGGGTTTATGCCTCTTTTCAAATGAACATTTATTTTTAAAGTGTATCTGGAAGGAGCAAATTTGGACGTCTGTGTTTAGTCTTCCATTTAAATCCAGAAGCTGAATGCACTCTGCCTGATTTCCTCCTCAACTCCACGATTTGCAAAGTGTGTTTTGAAAATGAAGACAATGGGAGGTGACCTGTCTTACTCTTTAGTACAACATACATTGTGCAGCCTGCCTGTTGTATCTAGTGATAGACCATATGAAAGACCCCCAAAAGAAATAAAACAAACAAAAAACCCCAACAAAACATATACATGTATAGCAATGAAGAAATCCTAGATGATCAATGAAACAGAAGTTCTTCAGAATAGGTTTTAGTAGACATAAGACCTTAATATATTAACAAAGAATAATTATAAATCAATGAAGGAGAGAATAAAAAGTTGGAAATAAAATGTTAATAAATGAAATAGTTATATATATATTAAAAATCATTTTATTAAGACTTCATGTTTTCGAGCAGTTTTAGGTTTATAGCAAAATTGAGGGGAAGGGACAGAGAGTTCCCGTATAGCCTTTCCCATGTACACAGACACAGCGTCCCTCACTGTCAACATCTACCACCAGAGGGTACATTTGTTGAAAGGGATAAACCTACACTGACATGTCATTATCACCCAGAGTCCATAGTTTACATGACTGTTAACTCTAGATGTTGTAGATTCTATTGGTTTGAACAAATGAATAATCACATGAATATATCATTATGGTATCAAGCAGTATTTTCACTGCCCTAAAATTCCTCTGTGCTCCACCTATTCATCCTTCCCTCCCCTCAACCCTAGGCAATCACTGATCTTTTTACTGTTTCCATAGTTTTGCCTTTTCCAGAATGTGATAGAGTTGGAATCATACAGTGTGTAGCCTTCCCAGATTGAATTCTTTCACTTAGTAATATGCATTTAGGGTTCCTTCATGGCTTGATTGTTCCTTTATCACTGAATAATATTCCATTGTCTGGATGGACCATAGTTTATCCACTCACCTACTGAAGGACATGTTGGTTGCTTCTGAGTTTTGGCAATTATGAATAAAGCTGCTATAAACATCTGTGTGCAGGTTTTTGTGTGCAGTTTTCCACTGCTTTGGGCAAATACCAAGTAGTATGACTGCTGGATCATAGTAAGAGTGTGTTTAGCTTTGTAAGAAACCACCAAACTGTCTTCCAAATTGGCTGCTCCATTTTGCATCCCCACTATCCGTGAACAAGAGTTCCTGTTGCTCCACATTCTTACCAGCATTTGGTGTTGTCAGTGTTCCAGATTTTTTGGGGGGGTGTTATTCTAATAGGTATGCAGTGTGGTATCTCATTGTGTTTTTCATTTGTATTTCCCTGATGACATGATGTGGAGCATCTTTTTGTATGCTTATTTTCCACCTACATGTCTTTGGTAGGGTGTCTGTCAAGTCTTTGACCCATTTTTTAATTGATTTGTTTTCTTATTGTTGCATTTTATACATTCTTTGTATGTTTTGGATAACAGTCTTTTATCAGATGTGTCTTTTGCAAATATTTTCTCCCACTCTGTGATTTTTCTTCTCATTCTCTTGAATTGTCTTTCACAGAACAAAAGTGTTAAGTTTTAATGAAGTCCAGCTTATCAATCATTTCTTTCATAGACTGTGCTTTTGGTGTTGTATCTAAGAGTCATTAACATACCCCACGTCATGTAAGTTTTCTCCTGTGTTATCTTCTAGTATTTTATAGCTTTTGTTTGTTTGTTTGTTTTATATTTAGGTCTGTGGTCTATTTTGAGTTACTTTTGGTGAAGGGGGTAAAGTCTGTGTCTAGATTAATTTTTTTGCATGTGGATATCAGTTATTCCAGCACAATTTGTTGTAAAGACTGTCTTTGCTCCATTGTGCTGCCTTTGCTGATTCATCAAGGATCAGCTGACTATATTTCTGTGGGTCTATTTCTGGACGCCTATTCTCTTCCATTGATCTATTTGTTTTGCCAAAACCACACGGTCTTGATTACCGTAGCTTTATAGTAAGTCTGGAAGTCAGGTAGGGTCAGTTCTCCAACTTTGTTCTTCTCCTTCAATATTGTGTACACTCTTCTGTGTCTTTTGCCTCTCCATAGAAATGTTAGAATCATTTTTTTCAAGATCCACAAAATAACTTGTTAGGATTTTGATTGGGACTGCATTGAATCTATAGATCAAGTTGGGAAGAACTAACATCTTGATAATACAGAGTCTTCCCATCCATGAACATGGAAATAGTTATATTTTTAAAATAAATAATTATATATTAGAAGAAGTAAATGAACAATTAGCTGATGTTGTGATGAGAAAAATTTTTTTCAGAATAAAAATCTATAGGTGAAGTCAGGAAAAATATATAATTGTACATAAACATTTTACATCTTCTGTACTCCCAGATATTCTCATTATACATGATTTATTATTTTTATATGTTTTTATAATTTCAAAATATTCTACTTGGCATGAACTATATAATAATAAAAATTGTCTCAACAATTTTGATAACTTAGAGACTTTAATTGCCTGAACTTTTAAATCACAAAATGAATGAAAACTAGGGTTTTATGGTTTGAAACCTTAAGTTTCTTATTAAGTAATTCACACTTTTTTTTCCTTTATGAATGTCCTGATTTTTCCACAAAATATTATCTGACAAGCACCGTTTTATAGATGGACTGACATGACCTGTAAATTGTTTTCCTTCCAAAGCTAAGATGAGCAATGTCTACACAATTGCCACTTTAGCAGTGCTATAAAATGTCCCTTCTCTCTTAATTGTTTTCCTGTTAAGAAAATGATAAAAGGAAGACATCAAACACAGATCATCTTTAAATACTTTAAGTGCTTGTGGGGACTAAATACTTTATTCTCATTTTTAACAGTGAGACTCCAAAGTTTATTAGTAATTCACATTTATTCTAGTCACTATGATTGGTAGTAGGAATAAAGAGAAAACAACTGTCCTGGGGTGGTTTACATACCGAGGTGGGCTGAGGTGACAAAAAAGGTCACTAAGGCAGTAAATGCTGAATAATGTTATGATTTTTATGGTGGCAGATGTATGGTCTCAGACAGATGGAGTGGGGGTGAGAGCGGGTTAGGGTTAGGGTTTACTCCATGAAATCACTCAACTGCAACAGGTGAAAACACAATGGCCGGCAGGTCTGTTGTCAGGCTGGACTCATTTGCGAGCTAAGTGATTTGCTTCCAATTAACCTCAATTGGGCAAACCATTCATAATCATAACTCAGCAAAACTACGTGTTTACATGACACCCATACAGAGTGTACGTGGATGTCAATATTCTACATTGTTGAGTAGACCTGCTTTGCACTAAGGCTGAGATGCAGCTAGTTCAGTATAAGAGGCTATAACATTGCTTTATAACCATCGTTTAACATTCTGATTGATCTCCAAGTCTGTTCTAATTGATCAGTGTCTGTTCTACAGCAGCGTTGAATGTTTTGAATTTGCCCCTGTTTACACTGTGAGGAATTTGAATATCTACAGGTGGGCTTTGACATGAGTTTGCCATTGAGAACTGGGGAAAGCTGTTAACTACTTTGCATAATAAGGTAAAAGGAAGCTAAAGTGGGGAGACAGAAGGAGAAAGAGGTGGGGAGCCAGTGACATGGCCTGAGCTTCAGGTACATATGGGATGAAGCGTCCATCCCCTTGAGTGGGGAGATGGCCAAATGACCACTTAAGTTAACTTTGTTTCACTTAAATTCTTTTTTACCAATATTCAGTAGGTTCAAAGGAAATCCAAAGGCTGTAAACTATACAGTAATCCAAACACCCAAATTTTCATCACCTGCCTCAAGAGCAGGAAGAGAACCAGCTCCCTGGGAACCTCTGTGTTTCCTTCTTACTTTCATCTTCTACCTTCCCTCCAACCCCAGTGAGAAAACCACCATCCTGGACACTGTATCTCATCATTTTTCTTTAGGGTTTCATCTCAATCATCTAAATTTCACTTACTCTAGTATGTTGGAAACTTTCCATACATGTACTATTCAGTTTTTTTTTTTTCATTCAGTATTTTTCTCATGAGGATTATACACTGTGGCAAAATGTAACCATAGTTTTCTAGTTTTAGTCCTCCACACAATTCAATTATATAAAATAAAAATACGAACATTCCTCATCCTGATTCTCCTGTTTTTAGACATTTTGTTTCCACTTTTTTTTTCTTAGTATCATCATCTGTGAACAATGTCTTAGCTTCTGCTGCACACGTGCCAGAGGTTCTCTAAGGTATGTGATTTGGAAGGAACATGCTGGATCATTTGATATACAAATCTTCAACTTTACTCAAGTACATCAAATTGTTTTCGGAATTGATTGTACCAGATACCAGCGGTGGGTATCAGCTCTCTTTGTTCTGTTGCCCACCACCCCAAACATTACAGGTTATAAATGATTCAATCATGGTTTAATTGATATTTACTTCAAATGAAGACGAGTATATGTTTATATATTTGTCATTCATGTTTTTGCTTCCCAGAAATAACTATTTAAGTAGCTTACTTATTTTCTCTTAGATTGGTTTTCAAATTGTTACTGAATTGTAAGCATTCTTGGTATGCTTTTTACATTGTCCTTTGTTGATTACATGCATGGCAATATCTTTACCAAATTTCACTTTTCATTCTTTATGGCTGTTTGTTTAACAGAAGCTCTTAATTTTAATGTGGTCAGTATAGGAACAAATGTTTTTCTAACTTTTTATTTGAAATCATTTTAGATTCATAGGAAGCTATAAATATAGTGCAGATAGGTTCCATGTACCTTTCACACAGTTTTTCCGATGGTTGCATTTTACTTAACTATAGTCAAATATCAAAACCAGGAACTAACACAGGTGCAGTGTGTGTAGTTGTCTGCATTCTATCCCACGAGTAGATTTATGTAACACCACGGTCAAGATACAGAACTGATTCATAACCACATGGATAGTCCTCCTGCTACCTTGTTCGAGTTACCCAACAGCCAACTCCCCTGACACTAACCCTAACCTTGACAATGTAACTGCAGAACCAACCCAAACTGGCCCTATTCTGTTTCTAACAAGGTATTGAGTTGTTTTTTAGAGATAACACAGCAAAACTGCAAGTCATGCAGCTGAAGCATGAGCAAAGGAAAAATAATGTTGCGATGATTGTTTTTGAAATCATTATTTAGGGTATATATGTACATATTTCTGCTTGGATACATACTTAAGCATGGAATTTCTGCATGATATGATATATGTATAGTCAATTGTAGAAGAGTTTTATCTGTTTTAAAACATTTTCTAACATGGTGCTGTGTGGTTATGGTTAGTTAACACTTGTATGTTGATTGTATGTCTAGCATTCTTGCTATACTCTTTTATGAATTTTTTCATAAGTAAACATATTATCTGTACATAAAAGCTATTTTATTTTTATTGTTTCCAATCTTGATAGTTTTTCATCTCTTTTCTTGTCTTACTGCACTGAGTAGCAATACTCATTCACAGTATAAAATTTGTGATTAGTGTCCTTGCATTTTTTTCTTCACTTATAATGCAAGCATTTATGACTGTGGATTTTCCTTTAAAGCTCCTTGGGTATGTATTAATGTTCATTATTACGCAAATATAAATATTTTCAAATTGTATTTCTTCTTTGACCCTGAGTGTTTAATACGGTTTTTTAAATTTTCAAATGTATGGACTTTTTATTTGTTTGTTATTCATTTCTACATAATTGTATCTTCTTGAGAAAAAAATTGTCTCTGATTCAAAGCTTTGTAATGTGTTGAGGTGACTGAAAAAGAATGAGCATTCTTCTATGGTTTGATTTGTTCATTAGGTCAAGGTGATCTTTATTACTCAAATCTTCTATAGTATTATGTGTTTCATATATGTTGTTTATTTTTGTGCACTTGATCTATCAATTACAGAGAGGGTAGGTACACTAAAATATTTTATGAAGATCATCCTTATTGTTTTTTCTTATTAAAGTTCAGCCTACTTCTTACCCTATAGATTTAGTATAAATATTTTCAAATGTACAGATAGAAAGATAGAAAAGATAGAAAAGATAGAAAGCATTTTACAGTGGAGTCTTATAAGACCGCCACCTACATACTACAATTAACATTTCACTGTGCTTGGCTTTTCACATATCTGCCCATTTCTTTCTCCATTTGTCAATCCAACATTTTCTTTTGATGTATTTCAAAGTAAACTTTAGTATACTTTCCTACCTTTCTAATATTTCAGCATGCATAACACTGAGAAGAGTTCAATATTTGTTTACACCTAAAAAAAAAAAAACCATTGAGATAAAATTTACTTGTTTAAGTGTATCTTTGGTAAGTGCCAACGGCTGTACAAACCTGTGCAACCAAAATCTCTGTCGATATGTAGGACATGACTTTTGCCCTAATATCTCTTCCTAGTAAATCCTTGCTTAACCCAGGCAACTATTCCTCTGATTTTTTTCCTACCATAGGTTAGTTTTTCCTGTTTTTGAACTTTATATAAATGCAATTATACAGCATCCTTTTTTTTTTTTTTTATTCTTTATTGCAGTATAGTTGATTACAATGTTGGGTTAGTTTCTGGTGTACAGGAAAGGGACTCAGTTATATATATTCTTTTTCATATTCTTTTCCATTATGGTTTACAGGATATTGAGTAGAGTTCCCTGTGCTATACAGTAGGACCTTGTTGTTTATCTATTTAATATATAGTAGTTTGTATCTGCTAATCCCAACTCCTAATTTATCCTTTCTCCATACCCTTTCCCCTTTGGTAACTATAAATTTGTTTTCTATGTCTGTGAGTCTATTTCTGTCTCATAAATAATTTCATTTGTATCATATTTTAGATTCCACATATAAGTGGTATATTTGTCTCTTTCTGACTTACTTCACTTAGTATGATAATCTCTAGGTCCATCCATGTTGCTGCAAATGGAATTATTTCATTTCATTATTTCATTATTTCATTATTTCATTATTTCATTCTTTTTTATGGCTGAATAATATTCCACTGTATATATGCACCACAACTTCTTTATCCATTCCTCTGTTGATGGGCATTTAGGTTGCTTCCATGTCTTGGCTATTGTAAACAGTGCTGCAATGAATATTGGGATGCATGTATTCTTTCAGACCATGTTTTTCTCCAGATATATGCCCAGGAGCGGGATTGCAGGATCATATGGTAGTTCTATTTTTAGTTTTTTTAAATGGACCTCCATACTGTTCTCCAGAGTGGCTGTACCAATTTACATTCCCACCAATAGTGTAGGAGGGTTCCCTTCTCTCTACACCCTCTCCAGCACTTATTGTTTGTGGATTTTTTGATGATAGACATTCTGACTGGTGTGAGGTGATATCTCATTGTAGTTTTGATTTTCATTTCTCTAATAATTAACGATGTTGAACATCTTTTCATGTGCCTCTTGGCAATGTGTATGTCTTCTGGGATTTATCCCAGGGATGAAAGGATTTTTCAGTATCTGCAAATAAATCAGTGTGATATATCACATCAACAAATTGAAGAATAAAAACCATGTGATCATCTCAATAGATGCAGAAAAAGCTTTTGACAAAATTCAACACCCATGTATGATAAAAACTCTCCAGAAAGTAGGCATAGAGGGAACATACATCAACATAATAAAGGCCATATATGACAAACACACAGTAAACATCATTCTCAATGGTGAAAACTGAAAGTGTTTCCTCTAAGATCAGGAACAAGACAAGGATGTCCACTCTCACCACTTTTATTCAACATAGTTTTGGAAGCCCTAGCTACAGCAATAAGAGAAGAAAAAGAAATAAAAGGAATCCAAACTGGAAAAGAAGAGTAAAACTGTCACTGTTTGCAGATGACATGATACTATACATAGAACATCCTAAAGACGCTGCCAGAAAACTACTAGAGCTCATCAATAAATTTGGTAAAGTTACAGGATACAAAATTAATACACAGAAATCTGTTGCATTTCTATACACTAACAAGAAATGTCCAGTAAGAGAAATTCAAGAAACAATCCCATTCACCATCACACCAAAAAGAATAAAATACCTAGGAATAAAGCTACCTAAGGAGACAAAAGACCTGTATTCTGAAAGCTATAAGACACTGTTGAAAGAAATCAAAGATGACACAAACAGATGGAAAGATGCACCATGTTCTTGGATTGAAAGAATCAATATTGTCAAAATTACTATACTACCCAAGGCAATCTACAGATTCAGTGCAATCCCTATCAAATAACCAATGACATTTTTCACAGCACTAGAACAAAAAAATCTTAAAATTTGTATGGAGACACAAAAGACCCCGAATAGCCAAACAATCTTGAGAAAGAAAAACGGAGCTGGAGAAATCATGTTCCCTGACTTCAGACTATACTACAAAGGTATAGTCATCAAAACAGAATGGTACTGGCACAAAAACAGATATATAGATGAAGGGAACAGGATAGAAAGCCCAGAAATAAACCCACGCACCTATGGTCACCTAATCTATGATAAAGGAGGCAAGAATATACAATGGAGAGAAGACAGTCTCTTCAATAAATGGTGCTGGGAAAACTGGATAGCTACATGTAAAAAAATAAAATTAGAATATTCTTTAACACCATACACAAAAATAAAATCAAAATAGGTTAAAGACCTAAATGTGAGACCGGACACTATAAAACTCTTAGAGGAAAACATAGGCAGAATAGTCTATGACATAAATCGCAGCAATATCTTTTTCAATCTTTCTCCCAGAGTAATGGAAATAAAAACAAAAATAAACAAATGAGACCTAATTAAACTCAAAAGGTTTTGCACAGAAAAGGAAACCATAAACAAAATGAAAAGACAACCCACAGAATGGGAGAAAAAAATTTGCAAATGATGTGACTGACAAGGGATTTGTCTCCAAAATTTACAAACAGCTCATGTGGCTTAATAGCATCAAAACAAACAACCCAATCAAAAATTAGCCAGAAGACCTAAATAGACATTTCTCTACAACATCTTCTTCTTTTTTTTTTTTCCCTGTGTGCTACATCATATTTTATTTAGCCATTCTCATATCGCTGGACATTTAGTTTATTTCCATGTTTTCCTATTAGAAATAGCATCACCATAATGAACGTCTTTGTGCATAAAGTTTTTTTTCCATCTTTAGGATGATTATAATAGAGTATCTTCTCAGAAATGGAGTATAATTATTAATAACTTGATTTTCAAAAGAATTGTACATTCTCACCAGGAATATTTTTTTTGTTTTTTTATTCTACAGGTTCTTATTAGTCATCAGTTTTATACACATCAGTGTATACATGTCACTCCCAATCGCCCAAATCAGCACACCACCATCCACACCACACCGCAGTTTTCCCCCCTTGGTGTCCATATGTCTGTTCTCTACATCTGAGTCTCAACTTCTGCCCTGCAGCCCGGTTCTTCTGTACCATTTTTCTAGGTTCCACATACATGCGTTAATATACGATATTTGTTTTTCTCTTTCTGACTTACTTCACTCTGTATGACAGTCTCTAGATCCATCCACGTCTCAACAAATGACTCAGTTTCGTTCCCTTTTATGGCTGAGTAATATTCCATTGTATATACGTACCACAACTTCTTTATCCATTCGTCTGTTGATGGGCATTTAGGTTGCTTCCATGACCTGGCTATTGTAAATAGTGCTGCAATGAACATTGGGGTGCATGTGTCTTTTTGAATTATCGTTTTCTCTGGGTATACGCCCAGTAGTGGGATTGCTGGATCATATGGTAATTCTATTTTTAGTTTTTTAAGGAACCTCCATACTGTTCTCCATAGTGGCTGTATCAATTTACATTCCCACCAACAGTGCAAGAGGGTTCCCTTTTCTCCACACCCTCTCCAGCATTTGTTGTTTGTCGATTTTCTGATGATGCCCATTCTAACTGGTGTGAGGTGATACCTCCTTGTAGTTTTGATTTGCATTTCTCTAATAATTAGTGATGTTGAGCATCTTTTCATGTGATTCTTGGCCATCTGTATGTCTTCTTTGGAGAAATGTCTATTTAGGTCTTCTGCCCATTTTTGGATTGGGTTGTTTGTTTCTTTAATATTGAGCTGAATGAGCTGTTTATATATTTTGGAGATTAATCCTTTGTCCATTGTTTCATTTGCAAATATTTTCTCCCATTCTGAGGGTTGTCTTTTCCTCTTGTTTATTGTTTCCTTTGCTGTGCAAAAGCTTTGAAGTTTCATTAGGTCCCATTTGTTTATTTTTGTTTTTATTTCCATTACTCTAGGAGGTGGATCAATAAAGATCTAGCTGTGATTTATGTCAAAGAGTGTTCTTCCTACGTTTTCCTCTAAGAGTTTTATAGTGTCCGGTCTTACATTTAGGTCTTGAATCCACTTTGAGTTTATTTTTGTGTATGGTGTTACAGAGTGTTCTAATTTCATTCTTTTACATGTAGCTGTCCAGGTTTCCCAGCACCACTTATTGAAGAGACTGTCTTTTCTCCATTGTATATCTTTGCCTCCTTTGTCATAGATTAGTTGACCATAGGTGCATGGGTTTATCTCTGGGCTTTCTATCTTGTTCCATTGATCTATGTTTCTGTTTTTGTGCCAGTACCATATTGTCTTGATTACTGTAGCTTTGTAGTATAGTCTGAAGTCAGGGAGTCTGATTCCTCCAGCTCCGTTTTCTTCCCTCAAGACTGCTTTGGCTATTCGGGGTCTTTTGTGTCTCCATACAAATTTTAAGATGATTTGTTCTAGTTCCATAAAAAATGCCATTGGTAATTTGATAGAGATTGCATTGAATCTGTAGATTGCTTTGGGTAGTATATAGTCATTTTCACAATATTCATTCTTCCAATCCAAGAACATGGTATATCTCTCCATCTGTTGGTATCATCTTTAATTTCTTTCATCAGTGTCTTATAGTTTTCTGCATACAGGTCTTTTGTCTCCCTAGGTAGGTTTATTCCTAGGTATTTTATTCTTTTTGTCACAATGGTAAATGGGAGTGTTTCCATAATTTCTCTTTCAGATTTTTCATCATTAGTGTATAGGAATGCAAGAGATTTCTGTGTATTAATTTTGTGTCCTGCAACTTTACCAGATTCCTTGATTAGATCTAGTAGTTTTCTGGTGGCATTTTTAGGATTCTCTATGTATAGTATCATGTCATCTGCAAACAGTGACAGTTTTACTTCCTCTTTTCCAATTTGTGTTCCTTTTATTTCCTTTTCTTCTCTGATTGCTGTGGTTAGGACTTCCAAAACTATGTTGAATAATAGTGGTGAGAGTGGACATCCTTGTCTCGTTCCTGATCTTAGAGGAAATGCTTCCAGTTTTTTACCTTTGAGAATGATATTTGCTGTGGGTTTGTCGTATATGGCCTTTATTTTGTTGAGGTAGGTTCCCTCTATGCCCACGTTCTGGAGAATTTTTATCATAAATCGGTGTTGAATTTTGTCAAAAGCTTTTTCTGCATCTATTGAGATGATCATATGGTTTTTATTCTTCAATTTGTTAATATGGTGTATCACACTGATTGATTTGTGTATATTGAAGAATCCTTGCATCCCTGGGATAAATCCCACTTGATCGTGGTGTATGATCCTTTTAATGTGTTGTTGGATTCTGTTTGCTAGTATTTTGTTGAGGAATTTTGCATCTATGTTCATCAATGATATTGGTCTGTAATTTTCTTTTTTTGTAGTATCTTTGTCTGGTTTTGGTATCAGGGTGATGGTGGCCTCATAGAATGAGTTTGGGAGTGTTCTTTCCTCTGCAATTTTTTGGAAGAGTTTGAGAAGGATGGGTGTTAGCTCTTCTCTAAATGTTTGATAGAATTCACTTGTGAAGCCATCTGGTCCTGGACTTTTGTTTGTTGGAAGATTTTTAATCACAGTTTCAATTTCATTACTTTTGATTGGTCTGTTCATATTTTCTGTTTCTTCCTGGTTCAGTCTTGGAAGGTTATACCTTTCTAAGAATTTGCCCATTTCTTCCAGGTTGTCCATTTTATTGGCATAGAGTTCCTTATAGTAGTCTCTTAGGATGCTTTGTATTTCTGCGGTATCTGTTGTAACTTCTCCTTTTTCATTTCTGATTTTATTGATTTGAGTCCTCTCCCTCTTTTTCTTGATGAGTCTGGCTAATGGCTTATCAATTTTGTTTATCTTCTCAAAGAACCAGCTTTTAGTTTTATTGATCTTTGCTATTGTTTTCTTTGTTTCTATTTCATTTATTTCTGCTCTGATCTTTATGATTTCTTTCCTTCTGCTAACTTTGGGTTTTGTTTGTTCTTCTTTCTCTAGTTCCTTTAGGTGTAAGGTTAGATTGTTTACTTGAGATTTTTCTTGTTTCTTTAGGTAGGCTTGTATAGCTATAAACTTCCCTCTTAGAACTGCTTTTGCTGCATCCTGTAGGTTTTGGATTGTCGTGTTTTCATTGTCATTTGTCTCTAGGTATTTTTTGATTTCCTCTTTGATTTCTTCAGTGATCTCTTGGTTATTTAGTAACATATTGTTTAGCCTCCATGTGTTTGTGTTTTTTACGGTTTTTTTCCTGTAATTCATTTCTAATCTCATAGCGTTGTGGTCAGAAAAGATGCTTGATATGACTTTAATTTTCTTAAATTGACTGAGGCTTGATTTGTGACCCAAGGTGTGATCTATCCTGGAGAATGTTCCGTGCGCACTTGAGAAGAAAGTGTAATCTGCTGCTTTTGGATGGAATGTCCTATAAATATCAATTAAATCTATCTGGTCTATTGTGTCATTTAAAGCTTCTGTTTCCTTATTTATTTTCATTTTGGATGATCTGTCCATTGGTGTAAGTGAGGTGTTAAAGTCCCCCACTATTATTGTGTTACTGTTGATTTCCTCTTTTATAGCTGTTAGCAGTTGCCTTATGTATTGAGGTGCTCCTATGTTGGGTGAATATATATTTAGAATTGTTATATCTTCTTCTTGGATTGATCCCATGATCATTATGTAGTGTCCTTCCTTGTCTCTTGTAACATTGTTTATTTTAAAGTCTATTTTATCTGATATGAGTATAGCCACTCCAGCTTTCTTTTGATTTCCATTTGCATGGAATATCTTTTTCCATCCCCTCACTTTCAGTCTGTATGTGTTCCTAGGTCTAAACTGGATCTCTTGTAGACAGCATATATATGGGTCTTGTTTTTGTATCCATTCAGCAAGCCTGTGTCTTTTGGTTGGAGCATTTAATCCATTCACGTTTAAGGTAATTATCGATATGTATGTTCCTATGACCATTTTCTTAATTGTTTTGGGTTTGTTTTTGTAGGTCCTTTTCTTCTCTTGTGTTTCCCACTTAGAGAAGTTCCTTTAGCATTTGTTGTAAAGCTGGTTTGGTGGTGCTGAATTCTCTTAGCTTATGCTTGTCTGTAAAGCTTTTGATTTCTCCATCAAATCTGACTGAGATCCTTGCTGGGTACAGTAATCTTGGTTGTAGGTTCTTCCCTTTCATCACTTTAAGTATATCATGCCACTCCCTTCTGGCTTGTAGAGTTTCTGCTGAGAAATCAGCTGTTAACCTTATGGGAGTTCCCTTTTATGTTATTTGTCATTTTTCCTTTGCTGCTTTCAATAATTTTTCTTTGTCTTTAATTTTTGCCAATTTGATTACTATGTGTCTCGGCATGTTTCTCCTTGGGTTTATCCTGTATGGGACTCTCTGCGCTTCCTGGACTTGGGTGGTTATTTCCTTTCCCATGTTAGGGAAGTTTTTGATTATAATCTCTTCAAATATTTTCTCTGGTCCTTTCTCTCTCTCTTCTCCTTCTGGGACCCCTATAATGTGAATGATGTTGCGTTTAATGTTGTCTCAGAGGTCTCTTAAGCTGTCTTCATTTCTTTTCATTCTTTTTTCTTTATTCTGTTCTGCAGTAGTGAATTCCACCATTCTGTCTTCCAGGTCACTTATCCGTTCTTCTGCCTCAGTTATTCTGCTATTGATTCCTTCTAGTGTAGTTTTCATTTCAGTTATTGTATTGTTCATCTTTGTTTGTTTGTTCTTTAATTCTTCTAGGTCTTTGTTAAACATTTCTCGCATCTTCTCGATCTTTGCCTCCATTCTTATTCCGAGGTCCTGGATCATTTTCACTATCATTATTCTGAATTATTTTTCTGGAAGGTTGCCTATCTCCACTTCATTTAGTTGTGTTTCTGGGGTTTTATCTTGTTCTTTCATCTGGTATATAGCCCTCTGCTTTTTTATCTTGTCTATCTTTCTGTGAATGTGGTTTTTGTTCATAGGCTGCAGGATTATAGTTTTTCTTGCTTCTGCTGTCTGCCCTCTGGTGGTTGAGGCTAACTAAGAGGCTTGATGGCAGGCTCTGGTGGTGGGTAGAGCTGACTGTTGCTGTGGTGGTCAGAGCTCAGTAAAACTTTAATCCACTTGACTGTTGATGGGTGGGGCTGGGTTCCCTTCCTGTTGTTTGTTTTGCCTGAGGCAACCCAACACTGGAGCCTACCTCGGCTCTTTGGTGGGGCTAATGACAGACTCTGGGAGGGCTCACACCAAGGAATACTTCCCAGAACTTCTGCTGCCAGTGTCCTTGTCCCCATGGTGAAACAGAGCCACCTCCCGCCTCTGCAGGAGACCTTCCAACACTAGCAGGTAGGTCTGGTTCAGTCTCCCCCGGGGTCACTGCTTCTTTCCCTGGGTCCTGATGCACACACTATTTTGTGTGCACCCTCCAAGAGTGGGGTCTCTGTTTCCCCCAGTCCTGTCGAAGTCCTGCAATCAATTCCCACTAGGCTTCAAAGTCTGATTCTCTATGAATTCCTCCTCCCGTTGCCGGACTCCCAGGTTGGGAAGCCTGACGTGGGGCTCAGAACCTTCACTCCAGTGAGTGGACTTCTGTGGTATAAGTGTTCGCCAGTCTGTGAGTCACCCACCCACCAGTTATGGGATTTGATTTTAGTCTGATTGCGCCCCTCCTACCATCTCATTGTGGCTTCTCCTTTGTCTTTGGATATGGGGTATCTTTTTTGGTGAGTTCCAGTGTCTTCCTGTCGATGATTGTCCAGCAGCTAGTTGTGATTCTGGTGTTCTCACAAGAGGGAGTGAGAGCATGTCCTTCTACTCCGCCATCTTGGTTCCTCCCTCCTACAGCATCTTCTTTAAAGACTTTTTTTTCACACAGTATAGTGATTTTGAGATTTATCCATGTTGTTGTTTCCTCCTTTTTATTTCTGAACAGGAGTCCAGTATATCTATAGTTGTACCACCATTGTTTTATTCATTTTTCTATTGATGGACACCTGGGCTATTTCTAGTTTTGGGGTTATTATGAATGAAAGCTATTAAGTTCATACTAGTGTAATCCATTCTTGTGGACATACCTAGGAGTAGAATTGTTGGATCATATGGTAGATGTATATTTAGTTTTATAAAATATTTAGTATATTTTATAAAAACAGGGGTCAGTCTTGTTTTCAGAGGAGTTGCACCATTTTGCCTTCCAGTCAGCAGTAGAAGAGAATTCTAGTGTTCTACACCCTTGCCAACATTAGATGCTTTTCAGTTATTAAAATTTTAGCAATTGTGGTAGGGGTATAGTGATGAATAATTTTAGTTTTAATTATTGTTTCCCTGATGACCAATGATGGTGAGCAATGTTTCATGTGCATATTGGACATTCATGTATTTTTCTTCATGAAATGACTGTTCAAAACGTTTGCCCATTTTTTATTGGAAATTTCATTTTTATTATTAAGTTTTAAGATTACTTTATAAAGCAAATTCACTAGTCATTGACAAATATATATTTTGCTAATATTTTCTCCAGCTAATATTTTCTCTTAGGCTCTGACTCTGTCTATTCTTTTTTTAATTATATTTTTTGATGAGCAGAATTTTTAAATTTTGGTGAAGTTTATGTTTTCAATCTTTTTCTCTTATTGGTTAAGCCTACTTTTGATTTTATATAATTTGAGGCTATAATATTAGGCTAAAATATTTACAGTTGAGTATTTTATTATTCTTGATGAATTGTACTGTTAAGTTAGAATGTAGTAATCTCTGTCTCTAGAAATGTTCTTTGCCAAAAGACCATTTTCCCATTTACTAATATAATAGCATCACTTTTCCTTTGGTTATTATACCTAGCAATCATTGTCCACATTAGAATTTCAATCTTTCTGGGTTTTTTAATCTTGCATGAAAATCTGTCATTTCTCAATAAACTCTAATTCTTTTATGTTTATTTTAATTTTGATATATTTGAATTTGTTTCTCTTCATTTTATTTTGTGCCTACTATTTGGACTTGATCTTTGTCTTTTTATTTTTATGGATTGATTATGTAATACTAATCAGTCCTTTTATTTATTTTTTAAAAGTAATTAATTAATTAATTAATTAATTTATTTTTGGATGCATTGGGTCTTCATTGCCGCACACGGGCTTTCTCTAGTTGCAGTGAGCAGGGGCGACTCTTCGTTGCAGTGCACGGGCTTCTCATTGTGGTGGCTTCTCTTGTTGCGGAGCATGGGCTCTAGGCATGTGGGCTTCAGTAGTTGTGGCACATGGGCTCAGTAGTTGTGGCTCATGGACTCTAGAGCGCAGGCTCAGTAGTTGTGGTGCATGGGCCTAGTTGCTCCGAGGCATGTGGGATCTTCTGGGACCAGGGATCAAAGCCATGTCCCCTACATTGGCAGGAGGATTCTTAACCACTGTGCCACCAGGGAAGCCCTAATCAGTCCTTTTATGATCTTCATGAACAAGACAGGACCTCTGAGTGCTTTAACTTATATTATTTTCTTTCCAACTTTTATACTACTTTTGTTCAGTATCTTGGTTTCATCCTGTTTTGTTAACAGTAATATTAATGGTCTAAAGAGTAGATTATGTTACTAACTAATTATTAAGTTAGTTACTCAACCTATTTGTTTGTTTCTCTGACTTTTCAGTTTAGATTATTAATCTCTACTGAACATATAGTCTGTAGAACTTACTAAAGTATTTGTTGGTGGAAAAAACTCTCATTTCTTTTTCAGTAAAATATCATTATTTCTGTAGTTGATTTTAGGATTCACTGTGATTCTGGTTCAGAGGATTAGTTTTTTAACCAGTCTGAAAAATTCTCAACTGTATTCCTAACAAATATTGCCTCTTGCTTAACCCTTCTATAATCTCTTACTTGAATTCTTATTAATAATCTTCTATGTATGTTAACCTCTTCTTTATATTTTAAAAATACTTTGTTTTTCTTTTCTCTGTGTTGTATTCTGAATAATTTTTCATAATCTATATTCGTGTTTACTAATTTTATTTTTGTCTGTATCTAATCTTCTCTTTAATCTATCTAATGAATCCCCAATTTAATAATTTTTTCTCAGTTTTGAGAAGTTTATTTATTTATTTCCCATATCTTCCTGGTCCCTTGCTCATTGCTTATATTTCAAAGTACTGCTTTCATTTTGGGACAAATATTAATTTAATAGTCTGTCTCTACTCATTCTAATATCTGCATTGTGTATTTTTCTTTGTTTATTTGCCTTTGTTCAAAGTGCCTCATTTCCCTGCATGTTCTATGATTTTCTTTTCTCTTTCTTCTTATTTAGAAAAAGCTTTTGGAAATTTATCTGTGAGTTGAAATGATATTCCTTCAGAGACTTGCTTCTGTCAGTTGCCTCTAAACCACCAACCCAAGACTATATTAAGTTAAATTCTTCATCTGAGGTTTTTCAGGCAACTCTGGTAACACAGATTCTGTCTACAAGCTCTGGTTAGGTTTGGTGAGGGAGATAAAAAAAAAGTCTTCATCCACACTTTAGCTATAAACAACTATGTTTCCTGTTTTTTCCTTCTGCTTTTCAGATTTTTTTTTTACCCACACTTAACCTGCGAGTGTGATATTTATATCCCATCAGTAAACATAAGTCACTATTCAGACTCCTGACGCTGGGTCTGCCCAAGCTTTCAATACCTGTTCCTTACAGGAGTTCTTTTAAGAATAAGACCATGAATTTCTTCATGTTGATAAGATATAAACCCTTCTGCCCTTCCTAAGAAGTTTTCAGTAAAGTTGGTTTTGCAGCTACTTAAATTTGTTTTGCGCCCACGTGTAACCCGAGATTCTTTTTATCAATATAAGACAGTTGGAGAGGATATTTGTAGAATTTCTAGACAATTGATTGGTTAATCATTTCAGTGGAAACAGTAGTTCAGAGCCAGAGATAACCCTAATAGTATAAGATCTCAGAGAAATTGTCGAATACACTGTGAAGTTTTCATTGCTATAGGCTGTGTATTACATACTATAAAACTATTTTTTTTTTCAAGATATGGGGACCCCATCAGATTTTTACCAAAAACAAATCATTTCTCAATGTAGATTTTAATTTCTCTCTTTTATTTGAATTTGTGTCCCAGTCAAAAATCTATTGCAAATTTTATAGTCTTTTCTAGGCTATACAATTTCTGCCCTCTTCTCCTCTATTGATCTGTTGAAACCAACTGCAATACTTTGGAAGACAAATGTTTTTCTTTAGACCCTTATTTTCATTTATCTAATGGCTATTGCAGTTTATGATAATAATCAACACATGGAAAACCCAAGCAGTGATTGTTGGATTGATTGAAATGGAGTTGAATCATACAAGTTATCTTTTGGTTTTCTGTGAATTTGAACAAGGTGGTCTTCTTTACACAATTCAGCATAATCGTACTTCAAAATCATTTTTTGAATGTGAGTATGTAAAATGGACAGTGATTCTTATGGTAAAGAATAATTAGGAAACAACTACTTTTAAAGAATGAAAAAGTAATCTAGTGTTAAATAGTTCATGTTCTAACATTTATTTAGATCTTTGCAAATAGTAAAGTGTTATATAAATGTTCAATTTTATTTAATTAAGATACTAATTTGGCCTTTTTACCAAGCCTGCTTTTAATTGCTTTAGAAGTACCAAATGCCTGCCATCAAAAAGAAAATACAAGCAATCAGACCCTCTATGAGCATAGCAGGTGCAGGAAACAAAAAGTAGTGGATGATGCCTATCCACAAATTCCTCTCCTAGAAAGAGATTTCAGAGTTCAGTTTGTGATCCTGCAAATAGCATATGGATTTGCTTTGGCGCTTGAGTATCTAGTCTGGGAGCTGATTTGCTTAATGGAGATCATGCATCTATTGTCTTAAAATATCCATATGGAGAAAGTGCTAATTCTACAGGCAAATAATATAATGTATGTGAAAATGATTTTAAAACGAATAAATCATGATACAAATGTAGATTATCATTATAACTATTCCTTTGAATGCTTTTTGGTTCTTGAGCTCTATCTGCAGATGTTCTTTCTTAATATTCAAGTTTAAATCTCAACTATTGAAATTGAATGCTTTAACCTTGTTACAGTTTCTGAGCAATGGCCACACCCACAATTTTTTGGTTCAAATTTTTATGGTAGTAAAATGATCATGTATAATAATAATAGTTATTTTTTAATTGAGGTATAAATGACATTTAACAGTATATTAGTTTCTGGGTGTACAACGTAAGGATTCAATATTTGTATGTATTGTGAAATGACCACAATAAGTCTAGTTAACATCTATCACCATACATAGTCATAAAAATTTTTTTGGTTTAAATTTTCATGGTAGTAGAATTATCACATTTAGCAATAATAATTATTTTTAACTGGAGAAAAATTCTTTCATTATTCTCTGCTCTGTCTTAAAATCCAAGCTCCAGATAGTATTGAAAATCAGCCCTTCCTTTGGTTCCTTTCTGTGCTCCAAAGCACAGACTGGGTTCTGTACTCAGCTTCTATTTGAAGTAGTAGATTATGGGAAAATGATAAGACACATAGAGAAACGTTTGTCTCAAAGGTTTGTGGGTAAATAAATTCATGTGTAAAAATAAATTTGTGTATCACAAAACTGTTTATAACAGCGACATATTAAAAGCAACTTTTTATCCAGTTTATATGATTAAATAAAAGTTGATATATTCATACGGTAGAATATTATATCGTGGTCCAAATATTTATGAGGAATTTTTATGAGATTATACACATGATGTAATTTTCAGTGAAAAAGCAATAGTCAGGATCTTTCATACATTTGAAGTTAAGTTTTGTATAAAAGTTTGGCAAAAATACTGGATGGAATACATTAAATGACTTTTCTCTTTTGCCTACATTTTTTTTTTTTTTTTTGGCAGACGCACTCAGCATGTGGGATCTTAGTTCCCGATCAGGGATTGAACCCAGGGCCCCCGCAGTGTAAGCGCCGAGTCCTAGTCACTGGACATCCAGGGAATTCCCTATTTTCCCTAAATTTTGAACAATAAGCACATTTTTATTGTTGTCAGGACAAAGAAATAAAATGTTATTTAAAAAGGTAAAGGCTCTTTGCTAAGACACATATTGGCCAACTACAGGCAAATCGAGCTGGCAACCTGAATTTAAAAGTGAAATTTGATTGAAACACAGCTGCACCCATTTGTTTATGTGTTGTTTGATGTTTGTATTCAACAACTGCAAAGGTGAATAGCTGCAACAGAGACTATATGGCCCACAAAGCCTAAAGTATTTATTATCTAGACCTTTACAGGCAAAAGTTTGCTGATTGCAATTCTAGGCTATCATCCTGCTGCTAGTCTCTTCCCAGTGATACTTTTTTAAAAAAATTATTTCCTTTTTATTGAAGTATAGTTTTTGTTTGTTTGTTTTGATTTTGCTTGTTCTTTCTTCTTTTTTTTTTAGTGGTATTTTTTTTTAAAACATCTTTATTGGAGTATAATTGCTTTACAATGGTGTGTTAGTTTCTGCTTTATAACAAAGTGAATCAGCTATACATATACATATATCCCCATATCTCCTCCCTCTTGCGTCTCCCTCCCTCCCTCACTATCTCACCCCTCTAGGTGGTCACAAAGCACGGAGCTGATCTCCCTGTGCTATGCAGTTGCTTCCCCCTAGCTATCTATTTTACATTTGGTAGTGTATATATGTCCATGCCACTCTCACTTCGTCCCAGCTTACCCTTCCCCCTCCCTGTGTCCTCAAGTCCATTCTCTACATCTGTGTCTTTATTCCTGTACTGCCTCTAGGTTCTTCAGAACCTTTTTTTTTTTTTTTTTAGATTCCATATATATGTGTTAGCATACCGTATTTGTTTTTCATTTTCTGACTTACTTCACTCTGTATGACAGACTCTAGGTCCATCCACCTCGTTACAAATAACTCAATTTCGTTTCTTTTTATGACTGAGTAACATTCCATTGTATATATGTGCCACATCTTCTTTATCCATTCATCTCTTGATGGACACTTAGGTTGCTTGCATGTCCTGGCTATTGTAAATAGAGCTGCAATGAACATTGTGGTACATGATTCTCTTGGAGTTAAGTTTTCTCAGGGTATATGCCCAGTAGTGGGATTGCTGGGTCATATGGTAGTTCTATTTTTAGTTTTATAAGGAACGTCCGTACTGCACTCCACAGTGGCTGTAACAATTTATATTCCCAGCAACAGTGCAAGAGGGTTCCCTTTTCTCCACACACTCTCCAGCATTTATTGCTTGTAGATTTTTAGATGATGGCCATTCTGATCAGTGTGAGGTGATACATCATTGTGGGTTTTTTTAATATATATATATATATTTTTAACGTTTTTATTGGACTATAATTGCTTTACAATGGTGTGTTAGTTTCTGCTTTATAACGAAGTGAATCAGTTATACGTATACATATAACCCCATATCTCTTCCCTCTTGCGTCTCCCTCCCTCCCACCCTCCCTATCCCACCCTTCTAGCTGGTTACAAAGCACCGAGCTGATCTCCCTGTGCTATGCAGCTGCTTCTCACTAGCTATCTATTTTACATATGGTAGTGTATATATGGACATATATACACTACCACTCTATCACTTTTTCCCAGCTTACACTTCCCCCTCCCCATATCCTCAAGTCCATTTTCTAGTAGGTCTGCATCTTTATTCCTGTCTTACCCCTAGGTTCTTCATGACCTTTTTTTTTTTTTTTTAGATTCCATATATATGTGTTAGCATACGGCATTTGTTTTTCTCTTTCTAACTTACTTTACTCTGTGTGACAGACTCTAGGTCCATCCACCTCACTACAAATAACTCAATTTCCTTCCTTTTTATGTCTGAGTAATATTCCATTGTATATGTGTTCTACATCTTCTTTATCCATTCATCTGTTGATGGACACTTAGGTTGCTTCCATGTCCTGGCTATTGTAAATAGTGCTGCAATGAGCATTGTGGTACATGACTCTTTTTGAATTATGGTTGTCTCAGGGTACATGCCCAGTAGTGGGATTACTGGGTCGTACAGTAGTTCTAGTTTTAGTTTTTTGAGGAACCTCCATACTGTTCTCCATAGTCACTGTACCAATTTACATTGCCACCAACAGCATATGAGGGTTCTCTTTTCTCCACACCCTCTCCAGCATTTATTGTTTGCAGATTTTTTGTTGATGGCCATTCTGACTGGTGTAAGATGATATCACATTGTAGTTTTGATTTGCATTTCTCTACTGATTAATGATGTTGCACATCCTTTCATTTTTTTGTTGGCAATCTGTATATCTTCTTTGGAGAAATGTCTATTTAGGTCTTCTACCCATTTTTGGATTGGGTTTTTGTTTTTTTGATATTGAACTGCATGAGCTGCTTGTAAATTTTGGAGATTAATCCTTTGTCAGTTGCTTCATTTGCAAATATATTCTCCCATTCTGAGGCTTGTTTTTTCATTTTGTTTATGGTTTCCTTTGCTGTGCAAAAGCTTTTAAGTTTCATTAGATCCCATTTGTTTATTTTTGTTTTTATTTCCATTTATCTAGGAGATGGGTCAAAAAGGATCTTTCTGTGATTTATGTCATAGAGTGTTCTGCCTATGTTTTCCTCTAAGAGTTTGATAGTGTCTGGCCTTACATTTAGGTCTTTAATCCATTTTGAGTTTATTTTTGTGTGTGGTGTTAGGGAGTGTATTAATTTCATTATTTTACATGTAGCTGTCCAGTTTTCCCAGCACAACTAATTGAAGAGGCTGTCTTTTCTCCATTGTATATTCTTGCCTCCTTTATCAAAGATAAGGTGACCATACGTCAAGGGTTTATCTCTGGGCTTTCTATCCTGTTCCATTGATCTATATTTCTGTTTTTGTGCCAGTACCATACGGTCTTGATTACTGTAGCTTTGTAGTATAGTCTGAAGTCAGGGAGCCTGATTCCTCCAGCTCCATTTTTCGTTCTCAAGATTGCTTTGGCTGCTATTCAGGGTCTTTTGTGTTTCCATACAAATTGTGAAACTTTTTGTTCTAGTTCTGTGAAAAATGCCAGTGGTAGTTTGATACGGATTGCATTGAATCTGTAGATTGCTTTGGGTAGTAGAGTCATTTTCACAATGTTGATTCTTCCAATCCAAAAACATGGTATATCTCTCCATCTATTTGTATCATCTTTAACTTCTTTCATCAGTGTCTTATAATTTTCTGCATAGAGGTCTTTTGTCTCCTTAGGTAGGTTTATTCCTAGGTATTTTATTCTTTTTGTTGCAATGGTAAATGGGAGTGTTTTCTTAATTTCACATTCAGATTTTTCATCATTAGTGTATAGGATAGCAAGAGATTTCTGTGCATTAACTTTGTATCCTGCTACTTTACCAAATTCATGGATTAGCTCTAGTAGTTTTCTGGTAGCATCTTTAGGATTCTCTATGTATAGTGTCATGTCATCTGCAAACAGTGAGAGCTTTACTCCTTCTTTTCTGATTTGGATTCCTTTTATTTCTTTTTCTTCTCTGATTGCTGTGGCTAAAACTTCCAAAACTATGTTGAATAATAGTGGTGAGAGTGGGCAACCTTGCCTTTTTCCTGATCTTTGTGGAAATGGTTTCAGTTTTTCACCATTGAGGATGATGTTAGCTGTGGGTTTGTCATATATGACCTTTATTATGTTGAGGAAAGTTCCCTCTATGCCTACTTTCTGCATGGTTTTTATCATAAATGGTGTTGAATTTTGTTGAAAGCTTTCTTTGCATCTATTGAGATGATCATATGGTTTTTCCCCTTCAATTTGTTAATATGGTGTATCACATTGGTTGATTTGTGTATATTGAAGAATCCTTGCATTCCTGGGATAAACCCCACTTGATCATGGTGTATGATCCTTTTAATGTGCTGTTGGATTCTGTTTGCTAGTATTTTGTTGAGGATTTTTGCATCTATGTTCATCTGTGATATTGGCCTGTAGTTTTCTTTCTTTGTGACATCTTTGTCCAGTTTTGGTATCAGGGTGATGGTGGCCTCGTAGAATGAGTTTGGGAGTATTCCTCCCTCTGCTATATTTTAGAGGAGTTTGAGAAGGATAGGTGTTAGCTCTCCTCTAAATGTTTGATAGAATTCGTCTGTGAAGCCATCTGGTCCTGGACTTTTGTTTGTTGGAAGATTTTTAATCACAGTCTCAATTTCAGTGCTTGTGATTGGTCTCTTTATATTTTCTATTTCTTCCAGTTTCCGAAGGTTGTGCTTTTCTAAGAATTTGTCCATTTCCTCCAGGTTGTCCATTTTATTGGCTTAGAAGTGCTTGTAGTAATCTCTCATGATTTGTATTTGTGCAGTATCTCTTGTTACTTCTCCTTTCTCATTTCTAATTCTGTTGATTTGAGTCTTCTCCCTTTTTTTCTTGATGATTCTGGCTAATGGTTTATCAATTTTGTTTATCTTCTCAAAGAACCAGCTTTTAGTTTTATTGATCTTTGCTATTTTTTTTTCTTCTTTTAATTGGGGTAGAGTTGATTTACAATGCTGTGTTAGTTTCAGGTGTACAGAAAAGTGATTCAGTTTTTATGTATATATTAGTTTTCAGATTCTTTTCCTTTATAAGTTATTACAAAGCTTTGAATATAGTTCCCCGTGTTATGCAGTAGGTCCTTGTTGTTTGCCTATTTTATATTTAGTAGTGTGTGTATCTGTTAATCCCAAACTCCTAATTTATTCCCCCCCACCCCCAACTATCCCCTTTGGTAACCCTAAGTTTATTTTCTAAGTCCGTGAGTCTGGTTCTGTTTTGTAAATAAGTTCCTTTGCATCATTTTTTAGGTTCCACATATAAGTGATATCATATGATGTTTGTCTTTCTCTGTCTGACTTACTTCACTTAATATGAGAATCTCTAGGCCCATCTATGTTGCTGTAAATGGCATCATTTCACCATTTTTGATGGCCAAGCAGTATTCCATGGTCTAACTCTACCACATTCTGATGGCTGCATCTGAGCAGTTCTCAGCCACCTCTGTCTCCAGGGTGAAGGGAGCGACAACACATTCCAAGGAAAATGCAATCCCCTGGGTATTTCAGATGAATAACCTGAATATCTGCTGTATACAAATGTTTTCCTCAGGAATTTAGTGAACACTAGTCAACATCCCTCAAGCTCGGTCAGTTTTAGGATTCTGACAATATTGAGTGACCAGTGGGCAGGGCTTAAAGGCCAATCCCTGGGCTCAGTGAAGACTCCAAGTGTTATATCATATCTTGTACACAATATGCCATTTCAGCCAGCCTTCCTTGCTGGGGGTCAGCCACACCACCTTCCTTAAAATGTCAATAGTCCTACTGAACATTTCTCTTACAAAAAGCTTAAAATGATAAAGTAGAAAGTATCAAAGGTCACCCGATTCCACCTCCTCTTGGGGAAGGAGACTCCCCTCATGGAATTACCAGGTTTTTGCCAGGGGTTACGCTCCTACATCTTTTCCTTCTGAGGCTGAGTGGACCACTCAATCATCTCCTGACCTGGATCTCAGAACGGGACCCTTGGTTAGTACGCACTGCAGAAGAAGTGAGTGCAGACACAGCTCTGGATGGAGCAGCCAAAAGAGACCCTTGAGTTCCTTCTTAAAGAGGGCAATGCCCATAAGGGTGTGGCCAGAAAATGACTTAAATGAGTAGAGACTGATGTGACAAAAACATGACTTAAACTCAAGGCTAGAGGACATATGTTCTAGTCCCACCTATTGCAGGAACAGCAAACATCTGGGAATCATGTTCCCTGACTCCAGCTAAATGATGCCTACACTCTGCACATGAGCCAAGATGCTAGTCTCTGAACGTGACGTCTGTGTTCAGATTGATGAAGGCTATGAAGGCTGACTTCAAATGATGGATGCAGCCACCACATCCCTTCTTGCAAAAAAAAAAATCACATAAAGGTGATTAATGGGCTAGGAGTGTCGGTGAGTGAATTGTAGGAAATAAAATACGTATTCAGCAGTGTTTCTATTCTCCTTCCCAAGGGAGATCTGTGATCAAGTTGGGTGTGGTTTGGATGCTTAAAAAGTCTACTTGTTCTTGGAAAGAAAGTATCCCTGATATCTAAAAGGCTGTGTGGAAGGACCACCCACCACAAAGGGCCTCGAGGCTTGGTATCACATCTGGACAGAGACCTTAACTTGGGCAGGTGCATCTGTAACATTGCCTGATGGGGTGATATTGGACTTCTCTGAACATTTTCTATTTTCCTCTGCACTTTCTTCTGATAATATTGACAGAGTTCAAAATATTTGCTCAGCTCCATTTTATCTGTTGGGAAATAACTATAGTGTAATATCTTATAGAACCATGGGGACATGAACAAAATTCTAATTGAATTGTGTATTGGTGCGAGAAACTTCTTTTAAAAGATGAACCCTCAAGAACTGATGCACACGAGCGAAAATGAAGGCTAGAACAATAACCTCTGTCGCCGGGCAAATGAGAGAGAGAGGGCAGGCAAGACATTCCAATATCAAGTCGGAGAAAGAGTAGTGACCTCATCAGACACTAACCAGTGGGTCAATATCCAAAATATTCAACTGGAAGGAGATTATTCAAGTGTGATGTAGGAAAAACTGAATAATGAGGACTCCTGGCCACAACAGACCCAAGAAGGTCTATTCAAACGAAGTGAGAGCTACTCAAACAAAATATACGTTTGCATAACTTGAAGAACAAAGGTCAGAATTCCCAGGTGTTAAGGACTGAGCTAGCATCACACAGAAAACCTGGAGACAGAGGGCAGCTTGGGAAAGCTGTTGTTTTCAGAGTTCAGAACTGACTGAGCTGAGTTTATTGGCTGGAGGTTGAATCAATCACCAATGGACAATAATTTAATCTATTGTGCGTATATAATGAAGCTTCCATAAAAACCCAAAAAGGACAGGGTTCAGAGAGCTTCTGGGTTGATGAACAAGAACACATCCACATGCCACTGTGCAGGGCCCCAAACTCCACGAGGCATACTATGTGTCAAGTACTATACTAACCATAGATATCTCTAGTTATCCTCATACAAACATAATAAGGCAGGAAGATCAGTGTGCTCATTTCACTGTTGAGAAAACTGGGGCTTAGAACATAGAGAACAGACTTGTGGTTACCAAAGGGGAGGTGGGGTGGGGAGGGATGGACTGGGAGTTTGGGGTTGGCAGATGCAAACAAGGTCCTACTGTATAGCACAGGGAACTATACTCAATATCCTGTGATAAACCATAAAGTAAAAGAATATGAAAAAGAATATATATATATATATATATATAAACTGAGTCACTTTCCTGTACAGCAGAAATTAACAACAACATTGTAAATCAGCTATATGTCAATAAAATAAATTAAAAAAAAACTGGGGCTTAGAAAGTATAAATAATTTGTCAAAGGTTACATAGATAGTAAATGTTGGAGTTGAGATTCTCGCCTAGGCAATCTGCCTCAGAGAAGTCCCCTAACTTCCGTACTCAATGTGAAACATAATTCTGACCCCTCTAATGTGCTTATTTATATTGAATTAACCTAAGAAGGCTGATACTATTGCATTAATTGCTTGTCTAACAACAACTCTTTCTTTTAACCCCTGACCCAATACGTGGGGAACTCAGACACTCTCCCCTCTGTGTCCACATTGTTCTAGAAAATACCCCACTATTACAGTACTTAGGGCATGAGGTTTGATCATTGGCTAGCTGACCTGCCCTCTCCACCAGTCCTGGGTCTCTGGAAAAAATGATGCTCTGTGTCTGAAATCAGCATCTCGAATAGTGTCCAACATCTAAGATCTCCTAACCCATATCAACTGAAGGGGTAGACAAAGGGCTGTGGATAATTGCAGACCAGAGTTTAGGAGGTTTCAGGGGGAACACACTGTCACACTGCTCTCCTGAAGGTTGGCCTCTGCCCATCTCATCTTCCACACGCTCTCTGCTTCCTTAGTCACGATGAGCATCCTCTTCTTAAAACTCTCGCCTTTTCAAATGGTTGGCGATTTTGGTTTTTATGAACATGGCTAAAGGGAGATTCTTGTCTTCCTTTAGATTTTTTCTTCTTTGTTTTTCTCTTCTTGACAACTCTTCCAGAAATTGAGGACTCCACAGAGAGGATTTAGGGAATGTCCAAAGCCTTTCCAGCCAGCAGAGCCATCCCATACTTCTCAGACATTTTGACTTCTATCTTCAGCGGAGCCTGGGATTTGGAGCGTTGAGTAGAGATTCTTTGTTGGTTCTGCAGGAACCTAGAAGTTTGGTAATTCTTCTGTGTTCCCATCCCTGCTACAGAGGAAAGCTTTTGTTTTTCGTATTTCACCTCCCAACTCCTGCCAAGTTACCATTTTCCTGACTTCAGAATAGTCGGGAGCCATGAAGAGGCACCCATTTTACTTAGGGGGTGTAATATTTTATGGCTATCTCCAAAGTTGTTTTTATACAGCTTTTGCTTTTCTCATTCCCCTCCAGTCAAGCTACCAGGAGGAGATAATTCCATAGAAACTGCTGCCTTATTTGTTTTCCTTTCTGACTCATAGGGTAATGTGCTTAGTCACCAAAGAAAAAAGCCAAACTGAATCAAATTCATCTTCTGATTGCGCACAATCATTACTCATGTACAATGGTTATCAAGTAGTTTTGGGAGGTGAAGCAAAATAAAAGCGTGATTGCTCTTGTTAAATCCTAGCCCTGACATACTCTAGATACAGAATCTTGCAAAAGATCTGTTTTCTCTCTGAATTGCATTTCTCTTTTCTATAAAATAGAGTCACTATGGAGTTGTGTCAATATTTAATTTAAAAAGAAGCCTACGTAAAGCGTCCATAATAGTGTCTGGCAAGTAGTAGGTGTACAACGCATGTTAATGTCCTTTCCAAGTTTCTATGCTAGAAACTGGGTATCAAACATTCACGTACTATAAGCAGGTAGCAGGTATCCAAATCAATCAACTGTCCTGTTTCTGCTTGGAAACTCTGGTGGTAACTCACTACCCTCCATGGAGTGTATTTTTTGTTTAATTAATTAATCGATTTATTTATTTTTGGCTGCGTTGGGTCTTAGTTGCTACACGCGGACTTTCTCTTGTTGCGGTGAGCAGGGGCTACTCTTCATTGCAGTGCACGGGCTTCTCATTGCAGTTGCTTTTCTTGTGGTTGTGGAGCATGGGCTCTAGGCACGCAGGCTTCAGTAGTTGTGGCGCGTGGGCTCTAGAGCACAGGCTCAGTAGTTGTGGCACACGGGCTTAGTTGTTCCACAGCATGTGGGATCTTCCTGGACCAGAGCTTGAACTCGTGTCCCCTGCATTGGCAGGAGGATTCTTAACCACTGCGCCACCAGGGAAGTCCCCATGGAATGTATTCTAAGTCCTAATAGTAGAGATATCTCTCTTAGAATGAGTTGAAGAGACAGAGTAGAATTGGGCAGGGTGGCATGCGATTTTGGATTTTGCATGAGTGTCTGTGGTAGCACTTCCTTTTCTCATCCCCCATGTAAGGAGGCCAGGTGGCCAACAGACTCTGGGATAGCTCCCAATGAGCCCGCCTCCTGGGTCTCATGCCCATTGGTACTCTTCACACTTGAGTGTGGGGAGGGTCTGTGACTTACTTTTCTCCAAAAGGATATGGGTGGTGATGTCACATTCATGATTACATTTGACAAGATTGCAATGTGTGTCTTTCAAAAAGACTCTAGAGTACTCAAGTGAATGTTCATAGTCATTCAACAGCACAGAATGATCTTTACCATCTCCGCTCAGTGTTGTAGGAGCTTCTCAAACATGGGATGCTGAGTTCACAAGCTTGGCCCTCAACCAACCGTGGTTCCCTGCCACCTGCCCCAATCTCTGGATCAGAGATCCCTCTCCTCTCATTACTTTTGTCCCTGTCTCTAGCTTTGGCATCACAGTTTACTGATGCTCTTGAAGTTGACCTTGCTTTGCCAGATACTCCAGGTGTGCATCTTGACTTGTGGTTGAGCATTTCTTGGACGGACTCTCTGGAGAATAGACCTCTGTGGCTTGACCTCCTAAAGCCTGAGAGATTCATCTCATGGGCAGCCTCAGTGGACCTTGCCTGGCAATGTCCGTCCCCATTCCTCTTCTTGGTTTCTGTATTCAGGGATAGATGCGAGAAACATTATAGTTTTTTCAACTAGGTGCAAGGAAAAAACCAAAACAAAACAGTTCCTTCTCCCTTACCCAAACTAGCGCAGGGAATTTCATCCTTGTTAATTTTGATCACGTTGGCTTTGCCACAGCCTATTAAGTTCATTTGAAATGCTGGCATCCAATAAATGTTCTAATTATCCTGGCTTTTGTCCACTCCAAAAAATGATGAATGCACTGCCCAAATATTCAACTATATCCATAATACATTTGTAGGACAAATCTGGAGAAAATATAGAGTCTTATTCTCCAAAGTAAGTATTAAAAAACCCAGATATTTCCTTCCCATAGGGTAGGACACAGCCAGACACAACCAGAAGATTTGCTCAGACACTTAATGGAAATCTTGAGAGAAATTTAAGACTCTTGTGTTTAAGAGATTAAATCCAAATATTGAAATACATTGTTTCTTTTTCTTTATGTTTCATGGCGATTAGGTGTTTTATGCTTTTGTTTTTTGGAAGGAATGGAAAAGTAGACACGACCTGCAAATGTATGTGATAGAAACTTTGTCAAATGTGGGCCACATTACTACCATGGACTCGCTTTTAGCACCATATGAACCCAATGCCCAGAGTTTACCTAAACTGCTGGTGTTACGGAGGGAGATTCTTAGTTTGCTCTGTTAAAAGAAGGGAGTGAAACAGAGAAGTCCACGTGTCAGGCTCTCCTTGCTCCTCCTGTTGGAGATGCCATGGACCACACATCAATATGCTCAGTGGATCCTTCATCCATCTCAGTATTTCTGAGGAGTGCCCGAAATTAAAGACATTCATTTTACTGGACCAGACACTTGTCTTTGCAGCCCTTGATGGAGACTCCCATCTTTACTGCAGGCCATCGAGCCATAATAACTTTTAGTCTTCAAAGTGCAGACCTAGATTCAAACTGAGCAAGAAAAAGAAAATGCTGTAGCTTGTTTTTTCAAACCTATCCCTTGACTCATGGATTCTTAAGCAACAGAAGAATTTTCCTCCTGATTTTTGTATTTTCAAAAAGACTGGCCATGGCTCATCCTCATCTGGAGAAGCCTTTGATGGGTTGTGACCATGTGTCCACTTTTAAATGAGTGGTACCATCTAAGCATCATCATCATGTTCCCCATTTACTGAAGGCCTTGTGCTAGGCTTGATGCTGGCTACACATTTTCTTTAACTCTTGATTTCCTTATAATGTAGGTATTAGTATTTTTCTTTTGAAAACAAGGAAACTGAGGCTCAGAAAAGTTAAATGCTCAGATATGTGACTTCAAAATCCAAAAACACCAAGATAATGTCGGTTTCAAACAGGCATGTTCACGCATATTTTGGTAAAAGGAGGATGCTCAGGGACTTCCCTGACAGTCCAGTGGTTAAGACTCCATGCTTCCACTGCAGGGGGCATGGGTTCCATCCCTGGTCGGGGAACTAATATCCTGCATGACACCTGCCACAGCCCAAACAAAAAGGAGGGTGCTCAAATGGTGGGTAAAGCTGGGAAAGGGCTGTAAAAATATTCATGTCAATTTAAAGACACAATGACAGGACTACACACACTTATTGAATGGAAATGTACATATTGAATAAAAATTACGTGGTAACTTAAATAGTTGTCTATTCAACAAAGGTATAAAAATACATTTATAAAGATATAAGTATGTTGCTTAATTCTGAGTGGGTTTGAAATCTGATCTCAGTTCTTTTTGGGCTTCTTTGTCTTTGAACAAGTGTCTATGAAAACTACAGGAAAATGCATACACTCATGTGTTTACAGGAGTCCGATGGGACAAACCCTCAGTACCAGATCACAGAAGCCATCTGAGTGAATTAGGCACCTGTATTCCATCTATCCTTCTCACACAGAGTAGAATCTCTCTCTCCAGATCCACATATTTTTCAGGAAAGGGAAAATGTTATTCCCTTAACCAAGCATCCCCCAAACTGATTTCTTCTTCCAAAGTTTTTTTTTTTCTCTGTAAAACAAATCTGTTTCAAACTAGCGAGTAAAAGCTGGAATGGTTCCTCAGAAGCTTCTTGTGACGTCAAATTCCTTTAAATGCTGCAATCGATTGATTTATTGGCCCCAGTTCCTCACACCTCAGTGTATCCACACGCTGTGCGTTTTTACTCTGGTATCCCTCCCATAAAGACAAAGTCCACTTCCCTCCCCCTAGGCTTTGGGCTGTGCCTTGTGACTAGTTTTGGCCACTGGGGTCACAGCTGACTGGAATCAGGCAGGGGCTTGTTTTGTGGCTGCACAGCTGGGAGGGCTCTCAGAGCGTCTGTTGGTGCCCCAGAAAGAACATAGTCTGGTAGCCTGCTGGTCCTGCATGGAGGATGAAAGATACGTGGACAAGAGTTACCCCAGCTGATCCACTAACACGTTAGCAAGAAATAAACGCTTACATGTGTATGCCATTGAGAGTCTGAGCTTGTTTGTTATGCAGCGAGAGTTGACCATTACAGACGTTACTGCACTTTACAGGACCTGGTCCCTCCTAATTCTTTTGCTTCACCTCCCACCTTGTTCCCTGGAGATTTTTCCCCAATGACTTTGGTAGGCTGGTATCTCCTTGAGCACACCTTGTTAATTCACTTTGTTTTCCTGCTCGCCTGTGTGCTTGGAGTGATTTTCTTCAGACTTTTGTCTGCCTACTCCTCCAAGAGAAGGTGATAAGCATAGGGATTAACAGAATGGCTTTGGGAGTCAAATGGCCCTGCACGGTAGGCACAGACCAGGTCACTTAAGCTTGAGTGCACATACCTGCTCTGACCTCAGTATTCCCATCTGAAAAATGTGGACCACAATATCTCATAAGGTTTTTATGAATAGTACATGTGCATAAATCATTTGTTATGTAAGTTTAACCTGCTCAATGAGATTGGCTAATGGTATTTGTGATTACTGAATGTAATTAGCTAATCTGCTATTTTTCAAGTGTAAAATCTATATAAAGGTCATTTTTATTTTGGGAATTGTTTATTCCCATCCCCCCATTTTCTGTCCCCCTGTTTCCCCCAAATGAAACTCACTGTACTGAATTGGAATTAAGGAAACCTTAACCTCTCTGCTGGGGGCAGTGGGGAGATAGTTTTCATCCAATGCTGGTTGGTACGTAGTAGGGTCACGTTTTTCTTGTAATGAACTTAACCCTCCTCCTGGATTATTGCCTCTTAATGCTCCGCCTACAAACCCAGACTTCCTGGGGCAAACTCCATTATCTGTGTTCCATTTCAAACCCCTCCCTCCTTGTTCTGACTGTGCTTTCTGTTTACTTCTTAGAACAAGGGACATTGATCATTCTTGCGTGTTTCCTTCCCCTGGAACATGATGGGCATGATTATTCATATGTAGGAGTAAACAAATTCAGCTTGTTTTCTTCTGGGAACCAATTAACCTAGAAGCTATTAATTTAGACCAGAGAAGAGGATTTTAAAAAGCTTTTCCCTTTTTAGTGATGCATTCCTTGTAATTTTATTGTATTACATTTGGGAAATAACACGAGAGTCCTCTTGTGGTTAATTTAACACCTGTTCTAGAATGGAAAGGTCTTTTTTTTTTTTTCTTCTTTAACCATCAGTGCATTAATTATATTGCTTTTCTAAAGAAGAAAAAAAATATTAAATATATTTTGCAACAATTAACAAAAACCAAATTAAATGTTGGTTCTAGGTATACTGCACTATTCAAACATTTTCAGGAATATTAGATTCAGAAGACAACGAACATAATCATTCCTACACATTGTGTTTAATTCTGACAATTTTTGCAATCCTTTGGTGCCTATTTCTTTGTACAAGTTATGAGGACATCACAACTTTGCTTTCCGTAAGTTTTTGATAACTTTGAAACAAAAAATGAAGTGTTAAGGATTTGAACTACTAAAGAACAAAGCATAATGCATATAGTAGAAAAGAGTTGCCATTTTGAAGTCAGAGAAATGTGAATTTGGACAACATACTTATTCACTGTGTAAAATTTAAAAATATCCTTTCTGCATCTCAGTTTTCTTAACCATAAAATGGAAATAATAGAGACAGCACAAATTTATTGTGGGGTTAAATATACAGCATCCAAAATATATTGGGTCCTTTCATTTGAATAACATTTGTTTGGTTAAACACGTGATAGAACTTGTTTCTCTGTCATTGTAAGATGCTGCTGGGGTTACCCACTTCAGCTTGGATCCTTCCCTCATTCGTTGTGTTACCCTCAGAAGGTCACCTGCCCTCTATGCTGAAGCCTCAGCCTCCTCAGCCACAGAGAGGGGCAATCGTTAAACCAATTCTGTAAGTTTATTTGAGTAGGAAAATATGTCAGAGGATATGATTATCAATTGAAAATGGCATTTCCCTTTCTTTTTCTTTCTTTCTTTCTTCTTTTTCTTTCTTTCTTCCTTTCTTCCTTTCTTCCTTCCTTCCTTCCTTCCTTCCTTCCTTCCTTCCTTCCTTCCTTTCTTTCTTTCTTTCCTTCTTTCTTTCTTTCTTTCTTTCTTTCTTTCTTTCTTTCTTTCTTTCTTTCTTTCTTTCTTTCTTTCTTTCTTTCTTTCTTTCTTTCTTTCTTTCTTTCTTTCTTTCTTTCTTTCTTTCTTTCTTTCTCTTTGTTTCTTTCTTTCTTTCTGAAGATTCACGGAGATATAATTTACATATCACAGAGCTCACCACTTAAAGTGTATAATGCTTCTTAGTACACTTATTCAGAAATCAGCCACAATCTAATTTTAGAACATTGTCATTAACCCCCAAAGAAACTTTGACCTACCAGTGGAGAGGGGGGAGGGGCAGTATAGGGGTGGGGGAAGAGGAGGTACAAACTATTGAGTGTAAGACAGGCTCAAGGATGTACTGTACAACACAGGGAATATAGCCAATATTTTGTAATAACTGTAAATGGAAAATAACCTTTAAAATTATATAAAACAAAAAATTATAAAAAAATTAAAAAAAAAATTTTTAATGTGTAAGCCTTCCCAGAGTCCCATTATAATATAATAATAAATTTAAAATTAACCTGCAAATGTGAATAGAATAGAAAATACACATAATTTTTAGTGAGAATATTCCATTTCTGGCACACATCTATTCCAATATAATAGTTGCAATGTTAATTTCAGATTAAAAACTCTGAACACTGAAAATATGGGTTTGATATAATTTTTTTTAAATGTAAAAACTGCAGCTTTGGTTTTGTGTACGTCTAGGTTGCTGTTAAAGGCACTCCAATGGCAATTGAAACTGGGAACCTCATGTTATATTGTATATTATTAAAATGAAATAAAAGATGGAATGAAAAAACCCTTTGACCTATTATCAGTCACCCCCCATTTCTACCCCTGACTGCCCCCAGTTCCTTCACCCACAGCATTAGGCAACACTAATCTACTCTTAGATTCACCCATTATGGATGTTTCATATGATGGAATCATAAATATGTGTTTTTTTGGAGACTGGCTTCTTTCACCTGGCATAATGGTTTTCTTTTTCTTCTAGTAGAAGTATAGTTGATTTACAAAGTTATATTAGTTTCAGGTGTACAGCACAGTGATTCAGTTGTACGTCTATATATATTCTTTTTCAGCTTCTTTTCTTTTGCAGGTTATTACAAGATATTGCATATCGTTCCCTGTGCTATACAGTAGGTCTTTGTTGTTTATCTGTTTTATGTATAGTAGTGTTTATATGTTAATCCTAAACTCCTAATTTATATCCCCTTATGCCCTTTGGTTACCATAAGTTTGTCTTCTTTGTCTGTGAGTCTGTTTCTGTTTAGTAAATAAGTTCATTTGTATCATTTTTTTAGATTCAACATATAAGTGATATCATGTGATATTTGTCTTTCTCTGTCTCACGTTCTCTGGCATAATGTTTTTGAGACGCATCCATGCTACCACATGTATCTTACATTTCCATCAGTAAAGTATCAAAGTTCTAATTCCTCTGCATCTTTGCCAACATTTATTATTCTCTTGTCTTTTATACTTCATTCATTCTAGTGGATGTGGGGAGATATTTTATTGTGCTTTTGAGTTGAATTTCCCTAATGACTTATGGTGTTGAGCATCATTTTTTAAAATTTATTATTTTAACATCTTTATTGGAGTATAATTGCTTTACAATTGTGTATTAGTTTCTGCTTTATAACAAAGTGAATCAGCTATACATTTACATATATCTCCATGTCTCCTCCCTCTTACATCTCCCTCCCATCCTCCCTATCCCACCCCTCTAGGTGGTCACAAAGCACCGAGCTGATCTCCCTGTGCTATGCAGCTGCTTCCCACTAGCTATCTGTTTTACATTTGGTAGTGTATATATGTCCATGCCATTCTCTCACTTCATCCCAGCTTACCCTTCCCCTTCCCTGTGTCAAGTCCATTCTCTATGTCTTCATCTTTATTCCTGTCCTGCCCTAGGTTCTTCAGAACCTTTTTTTTTTTTAGATTCCATATATATGTGTTAACATACAGTATTTGTTTTTGTCTTTCTGACTTACTTCACTCTGTATGACAGACTCTAGGTCCATCCACCTCACTACAAATAACTCAATTTCATTTCATTTTATGGCTGAGTAATATTCCATTTTATATATGTGCCACATCTTCTTTATCCATTCATCTGTCGATAGACACTTAGGTTGCTTCCATGTCCTGGCTATTGTAAATAGAGCTGCAATGAACATTGTGGTACATGACTCTTTTTGAATGAGCCTCTTTTCATGTGCTTATTGCCCATGTGTATATCTTCACTGGAGAAATTTCTATTCAGATCTTTGTCCATCTTAAAATTGGGTTATTCATCTTTATTATAGAATTATAAGAATTATTTATGTATTCTGGATACATGTCCTTTATCAGATTATGATTTGTAAAGATTTTCTCCTATTTATTTATGTACTTATTTATGTATGTATTTATTATGTATGTGTGTATTTATTCATGAATGATACTGGAGGGGTAAAAGCAAGACAGCTTCCATTTCTGCAGGATAATAGGGGTCATTTACTAACATAGTAAAACCTAAAAATAAGCACCTGTTTCCTGAATTCTGCTCTGCTCTGCTGTCCCCCCTTTGCACAAGATGTGAAATGACATTTAGCACAGATAATCAGACCTACCTCTCTCAGGTGGACTGTAGTTTGGTGAGATAGAAAGAATGTGGATTGGGAGTGAAGAAAACATGTATTGTTTCTCTGTTGTTTTCAAATCACCTCCCTTTTCTGAGTTTCAGTTTCTACTTCTGTCAACATGGATAATACTGTCCTACATAGATACTCAGATTAGCTGAGATGGTCTGCGTAAAGCACAAGACAAACAGGGAGTGGATATAAATACACAGTTGCTCTTACCCTCTGTTACTTGGGTCGTGGGGTGTGGATAGAGACGAAACAGATTCGTTACTGGGCAGCTTCCAGCCCCCTCCTACTCTGCCCAATCTTGTGTGCCCACAGAGCGGGCACTGGGCAGAGCCTCAGGCAGTGCTGGACGGGGCAGGTGTCCCCATGCTCCTCCCGTATGAGGTGGGACTTGTTCAGTGCAGTCAACATTTTGGTTGTAAGTTCAAACAGGAAATAAATGCAAACGCATACGACACATATTGGGAGAAGCATGGTGGTCCTGACTGAGGCTGGAACACGGAGAGGTCAGGCAGGATCTGGCTGGGGCCCCACCATTGCCATGACCGTGACTATGCACGTGCTCTCTGGCTATGCTGGGCTCTGCACCCAGTCCCCACTACCCCACAGGACCACATTGTCGGAACCCAGATGGTGGCCCTGTTCCCCTCCCCCTCCCGGCTGCCTGCAGGTGGGAGAGGGGTTACCGGCTCTGGGGTGGTCTCTACAGAGAGAGGATCCTGCCTCCTCCAAGAGCGAGCAACAAAAGTGCCCCCAAATAGGAAGGGGGTTCAGTTCCCAGGAGGCCCACGTAGACCAATATCCAGCACAGACTCCTAGGGTTAGCGGGGTTGGGAGTGTGACAGGTGGGCAGGTGAGGACATGAGTAAAGAGATTGTGATCCCATAGAGATCATGGCAGAAAGAAATATCCGTTATGTAAAGGCCATTGTCTTCTGTAGGTTTGTACACTTAATAGCATAAACCTGGCATTTTATACACCTTCTGACTGTCATGGCATACCTTCTTGGGGTTCATTGTAAAGGGGAATTTTAGTGACTGAGGGAAGAGATCCTTTTGTAGACCTGAAACCTGTTCTTGGCACAGAATCTGGTTTTCTAGGTGATGATGAACTAGGGAGATGGCCTCAGATGCTCCCCTGGGCTACATTTGTCACCTATCCTGTCACCTACTATCCTGATCATCTCCTACCTGCTTTGGTCGTCCCTGGGCCTGTCTGTCCACTCTTGATATAGTGGCCAGAATGGCCTGCGTATCCCATTGCCCCCAGGACCCCTTTGTCATTTCTTCCTGGTAAATTCCTACTTAGCTATCCAGAACCCTGTTCAAATGTCACCTTCTCTCTGAAGCTTCTCCTGATTGCTATTATCCACATATCTATTGTAGCTCTTTATTCACCTGCATGTGTAGGTGATCTGCTCTTAGATCCTGAATGTTTCAAAGGTTGAAAGTAACTCATTAGTACTTGTCTTTCTCATGGTCACATTCTTCCTACCAATCACCCGCAGAGAGTGTGATTCGTAATCCACATTCAGTTCAAGTATATTGAATCTGATAATTAATTACTGCCAAGGGCAGCCTTCATAACTGCTGGGCACCTTGCCTTCTCCCAGGGCCAGCTGTTGAGATTTCCACCCGCCCTCTCCGAGGATTTGAGGCTGTCCCAGGCTCTCACTAGCCCTGCCAGTCACTCCGTCCCTTTTAGATTTTAGACTCCGCAAGCAACAGATTAATTTGGTGGCCCAAGGACAATTTGCCACCAAAGAGTCCTGTCATTCTTCCTTTCTTCTTTCGTGTAACTGAATCACTTTGCTGTACAGCTGAAGCTAAAAACATTGTAAATTAACTATACTTCAATAAAAAATCGTTATTAAAAAAAGCTAAAAAAAGTGGAACATTTTCACAAAGTGAAAACACTTAAGTATCCAACACTGGATAAAAATCACTCGTCAACAATTAGCGTGACCGTTTTCGGGCACTTGTATAAGATAGTCACTGTTCTGGAGACCATATCTTTTTTTTTTTTTTATTGAAGTGTAGTTAATTTACAATGTCGTGCCAATCTCTGCTGAACAACAATGTGACTCAGCTTTACACACACATATATATATATATATATATATATATATATATTTTCACATTCTTTTCCATTCCATTATGGTTTATCCCAGGAGATTGGATACAGTTCCCTGTGCTGTACAGTAGGACCTTGTTGTTTATCCATCCTACTGATACAAAACAGAAACAGACTCACAGACAGAGATTGGGCTTGTGGTTGCCAAGGGGCGGAAGGGGAGGGAGAGGGATGGATTGGGAATTTGGGGTTGGTGGATGCAAACTAGTATATATATTCAATACTAATGGCCTGCTGAGTATAGCTGGGCAGCTCCAAAAGTACAGAACAGTAGAAAGGAAAAGTGAGGTGCATCAGAAGACATGAGTGGTGACTCAGCCAGAGACACACGCTTATCTCTGCTCCTTTAAATAGGAGCTTTGTTCTCCTCTCTGCCTGCATGTCCTCATTATAAAATGATGATTAAGAGTATATGGTCTCAAATACCATATGATATCACTTATATGTGGAATCTAAAATATGGCACAAATGAACCTATTTATTTTGGTTTTGTTCTGGTCTTCTTAGATGCTCCAGAAGGTCAGCTACTTACTCCCCCATGATGGACACATCTAGGGAAAAAAATCACTCTATCTGTGGGCGATCTGGACGCTGTGAAGTCCTTGCTGGGGTGAGGTGCCTGTTGTCAAGACACAAGACTTGGAATGAGATGTAAGCTCACAAGTACATAGACGGATAGGGAGTTGGGGAACTGAGAGAGAAACTGAAGTTAAAATATAGACAGAAGTGTTCCATTGTGCTTCTTATGTCAGATGCAGGCTGGGGAAAGTGGGGTGTGGCCATCCAGTTAGCGTGATGCACCTCCACGATTCAGCTAGCTTTAAGTTTGGGAAAGCATCGTGGCGAATAAGGACATGTCCCAGTGCCTGGTCTTTTTAGTAGCCCTGCCTGGGTGCCAGTCTCCTCACCCCAAATAACTAGAGTTTTGATAAGATGATCTCTACCTTGACTTGCAGCCCTAAAGATGCTGTAATCTTGTCTTGTATTGAGAGGATGAGTGGTGAGCATGGCAGGGACCGTGGATGCAGTTGGGGGGTCAGGACACAGATTCCGGCCATTCCCACCTGTGCACATATCCTTCTCTGCAACTTGCTGGCCCTGTGTTTGGGGCCTAGTTATTTTGACTTTCTGTTTCTATGTTACTTCATCTGTAAAGATAGGGACAGTGGTAGTAACTTCCATACAGTATTTTTTTGTGTTAAAAGAATCAATACAATAAGTCCCCTACATACGAACCTTCAAGTTGCAAACTTTCAAAGATGTGAGTGTGCATTTGCATGTCCAGAACCTGTGCCATCAACATCAGGCGTGAGTGAATTTGCAGCTTACCCTCCGTCTCCTATTGCTGACGATCCTTCAGCTCTACCATCTCCCACCTCCTCTCCCTCCTCCAGTCAGTAACTATTCTTGCCTGTTCACTTGATGCCAGCTCCTATGTGCCAGCTGTTGTACTGTACTACTGTACTTTTCAAGGTACTGTACTGTAAGACTAAAAATGTTTTCTTTATTTTTTGTGTTTGTTTTTTATGTATTATTTATGAGAAAAGTATTATAAACCTATGACAGTACAGTACTATATAGCTGATTGTGTTATTTTGGTGTCTAAGCTAACTTTATTGGACTTACTAACGCACTCTCAGAATGGAACTCGTTCGTATGTAGGGGACTTACTGTATATGGGAAACATCTAGAGCAATGCCAGGCATCTAATGAAGTCTCTATAAGTCTGTGTTATCGTGTCTTCCAAGTGCCCTGGGGGGTAGGGCTGTGAAGTCCTGTTGCGGCCACCTTCCCACGGCCGGCATGTGGCTGGTACTTGCCATGCACTGGATGAAGGGCAGGAGGGTTGATGGAAAGAATGATACAGAGATGAGGCTTCATCTCAGGGCTCTGTTGATGCTTCTACCATGACCCCATCATCTCCTTTGTTTATTCCTTTGAGCTTAGTTTATAGAAGGACTTGTCTTTTTCTGCATCTTCCCTTAACCTGAGAGTAACAGCTGTTCTTCCATGCAGCACAGGCCGGACCTCTTGGTAAGTAGAGTCCTGAACAGAATTAGAATGGGATCTACTTTTTTAAGCTTCTGTGGATGTGTTCCCTTGTTCTACCCGGCATTTCCCGCATTGCCCTGTGGAATGGGAAGGGGGTTGGGGAAGGCGGTTGAGTGGATCAGAGGTTGCAGAGCTGTTAGGAAGGGATTGTACTGACCAGGCAGGATGGAGGTGTGTCTTATAGACCTGAGCATCCCTTTGCAATATTTGCTTTTGTTGTGGACATTACATCTGTCGTCCCAAAAAGGAATGCGGGGGCATTGGCCTAAAAGGGAAATTTAAGGGTCGCTTTTCAGCATTGCCGGTAGCAACTGCTCTGTCTCGATGACACCTGGAGTGAATATGTTGGGTGTCCTAGGAATGAGGATAAAGTCATAAAGTCTGGAGAGCAATCACACCGAAGTAAAACAACGGCTACCCAGGAAGAACTGTAACGACGCAAATGTTACTCTCGGTAAGAACATCAGACCACTTCCTCTGTCACCATGGACAACAAACCAGCTCCTTTGATATTTGCTTTTCAGATTAATTTTTTGTTATTAAGAAGAGTACACAATCAACAGTTCAATCTGGATGATGCTGAAAACAGCTGATTAAGTTAAAATGGAAGAACCACACTCAAATGAACTCACCCTGCAAGGAGAGGCCCATGTATCATGAAGAAAGAATCAGATTAAAATGGACAAGCTTTGTAATAAAACTAAAGCACCAGGCATCTGGGAATTCAGGCAGGGAGATGCTGGTGGCTCCAGGTTTTCCAGAGAAAAAAATAAAATGATAGGGTGTCCTGTAATAGGTGTTTCTGTTAGGTAGGGTTCTATTGGCTGATAAGAATGAAACATAAGAGCAAAGGGGTCAGGGCTGGGAAGCTTTGCAGAAAGTGGAGACTTGGTGGTGGTGAGGGAATGCGGAAGTTTTATTTGCTTTCTCCAAATCCACACCACCGCCCTCCTTGTGTGGCAATCATGTGCTCTTAGGTGGGTTGACCCCACCTCCGACTCAGGAGGGCCAATCAGGGTAACACAGTGATTGGTTGGAGGTGGGCTCATAGCTTGAGATGCTCCCCAAGTAGTGAAGCTGAAGACATTTTATAATCTCTATGGGAAGAGACACAGAGTCTCCCCAGATGTGAAGAACGAAGCCCCGGTAATAGTGACAGCCATCTTTCAGGGGGCAAAGGCAGCACATTCAGGAGCTTAGAGCTCAAGAAACCACAGAGAAATAGCTGTTGCACCAATAGTATCAAGAAGACTGAGCATGAAACCTAGGAACCTCCAAACTTTCCAATCACTGAGCTGATAAAACTCCTTCCTGACCTAGGATATGTGAGGGGGCTTTTTGTTCCTTCTCACTGAAAAGATCCTAATGAAACAGGAATGCTGGGTTAGGCTGGGATGAGGAAAAGGAGAGGTTATTTTAAGGTAAATAATGGTGAGGAGAGGTAGCCAAGAAAAAGGCCAAGAGTATAAGTCACACTAAAGCAGACAGGATCCATGCAAGATAGGAAAACAGAAGAAGTAAGAACATTCCATGGGGCTGGTCTTGCTAGCCCTTGTAAGAAACTGAAGCTCAAATAAATTAATTTTCAAATCTGATTTAGACCATTAAGATTAAGTAATGAAGCCAGGAATTGAGCTCGGATCTGGCTGATTCCCTGCTTTTTTGCTTTTTCTACTATATTTTCACCTCGTCACCTTTCACAGGATGCCTACATGTCTGGCTATAAGGGAAGGTGTAGAAGATGCCTCAGCAATGGGTGGGTTTACGATGAAATATTCTTTCAAGACTGTGTCTTCCATTGACAACACTGGGAAATTTGTAACCAGAAACAAACAAAAGTTGAACTTGACCTGTTCAGAGGTCTGATTCCACTAGACGTTCTGAACTTTGTACACGTGTGTAAACATGGGAGCTGGCATGTCCATTTGCATGGACCTGGGCTTGTCTTTTGAGTTATGATAATATAAGCAGCCTCCTAAGGATGAACACAGTGGACAAGTGTTACATCTAATGCAAAGCAAAGTTGGCAAATACTTTATGGGTAGAAAACTCATGATTTTATATTCTCCTTTCATTAAACGCACTGGAAACTCTAGGGTGAGCTCTGTCTGTCACACTGACATCAGTGGGATAGAAGATTTTGAATGTGGGCTTAATTCTGGAAATAAATGATATCTTGTCATCTGCATCCCGAGGATTCTGGTAGCAGGTGTTCTGTAAAATTCTTGGTGAGAGAGGAAACAAGGGAATTCTTAGGAGGAAAACTGTACTTGCTCTGCCAACTTCTACCTGTCTCAGCCTTCACTCTAGGGGCTAAAACTCAAATGCATTTTTCTGGGAGAAAAAAACTCTCATCACACCTTTCTGTTGTACTATTGTTCTTGTCCTATAATCATCGATTTGGATGGACTCATTGGGGAGAATTGAGATGTTTTTGCTGCTGTAAACTTCAACCTCTCCTTAAATGATCAGTTACACGAGAGTCAGGGGGACACAAAGACATATGGATGGTGACTCTCTGAATAGCAGGGGGGTTAGCTACATAAACTTGAAATATTTGTATGGATGATTAAGAGGCGAGAAAGGGAACCATGACCAATTTAGCATTTATGATGTGCCAGTCACAGTGCAATAGGATTTATAGGCATTGCATCATTTTGTCCTCACAGTAATCTCATGAAGAAAACAATATAACCGCCATTTTTCAGATGAGGAAAATGAGCTTCTGGGAAGACCAACCATACAGCTAAGGAGCGGCTGCCCTGCACTGAAACTACGATCTCTGAATACAAAGCCACCGCTCATTCTTCTTACGTCAGGCAGACCTAGGACATAAATCGAGTTCAGGAGATCCCAAAACTTGTACTCTTCAATTAACAAATAGAAATTTTAAAAAGTACAATAGAAGAGACTGATGTATTAATGCCATATAGTTTGGAAAAACAGAGTTTATATTAATATTAAAATATTTATGGTATTAAATGCATAACCCTTTAAAAATTGATTCCTGATTTAAACTAGATAAAAAAAGACAAAACATTCAGAATGAATGTGGGAATTTGGGCATGTGAGTACAAATATTTGAGTGTTTTTTTTTTTTAGTAATGTATCATTTTTAAATTTATTTATTTATTTATTTATTTATTTTTGGCTGTGTTGGTCTTCGTTTTCTGTACGAGGGCTTTCTCTAGTTGTGGCAAGCTGGGGCCACTCTTCATCGCAGTGTGCGGGCCTCTCACTATCGTGGCCTCTCTTGTTGCCAAGCACAGGCTCCAGATGCGCAGGCTCAGTAGTTGTGGCTCACGGGCCTAGTTGCTCTGCGGCATGTGGGATCTTCACAGACCAGGGCTCGAACCCGTGTCCCCTGCATTAGCAGGCAGATTCTCAACCACTGCGCCACCAGGGAAGCCCCAATATTTGAGTGTTTTAACTTGTCATTTGTAAAGTAGGAACCATTTACTTGCTTTTTAACAGATTTAACATAAAGACCTAGTACATTCCTGCTCCATAGTATGTTTTCAAAAATATTGAATGTTATAATATCTGAGCTGTGATGTGGGTTAATTAAGCAAGACGTTAAACTAAAATGAAAAGTTGGAGATAGTTCCCATGAAATAAACGTGCACAAACGTCAAAAGCTAACTACAAAACAATCATTTTATTTTAGTAATACATTTTAATTCTTGTTCTTTTTCAATAAGCAGTAGGTCTTCAGACTACAGTTTAGAAAATTCAGCTAAGGGAAATTCTAAAATAAAAATCACTAATAGGTAGAACTCAGAAATAAAATAATGAAAATGATTTTAGTGTTAATCTGAATATAAACCTACTTATTCTTGAATCCTACACCTAACTGGAGGCTACACCAAGACTCAAGGGCAGACCCAAGCCTCTGCACCTGCCTCACACTCTCCGTGGGAGCTTAGGCGGCCTCCTGGTGACCCCGGAGCGGTGGGTGTCGTGGGCTGCGCGAGGGATGCTTTGTTCCCTCCTGTCATCACTACTGAGGAGTTGCGCTGGGCTCCGGGCGGAAACGGAGCATCCTTCGTCCTCCACGTGGTGTTCGGCGTGGCGCCTGCGGATGCCTGGAGCAGGCACACTGCTTCCCCTCAGAGGCAGCATCTCTGCACCTCTGCGGAGATGGAGCTCCGTGGAGCTCAGCCACGGAGCAAGCCGTGTGGATTTATACTCACTCGTTCTCCCAGCCGCATAGATCCTGAACCATTTGCGAAAGGACTCAGGATGAAGACGGGAATTAAAATATCAGAGTGACTAGTCCAGCTGTGTTGTTGAAAATGGCAAGGTTTGGAGGTGCAAACGGGCTTTCCTCTGAGTCCCTTGAAATGACAGCCAGAGCCCTGCCGGGCAACCTCCACAGAATCAGTGCTCTCCCTCCTTGTTCACTGCAGAGACAGGGAAGTGAGGGGAAGGGCAGCTCCTGCCCGCAGGGAGCTTCCAAGTGCAGAGCCGGGCTCCGGGCCAGGTGCCCTGTCACAGGAGAACGCGATTAAAATGGTAGACGGAGGGCACTCAGATGTGAGTTTAGCACAGTATTGCTTAGAGAGAAAAGCAATGTAGTGCCGCTCAGAGGAAGGAGTAGAAAAGCCCTCAGGACACATTCAGACCACTTGTCTCCTAGAAGATACAAGGAGCCCCATCTTGCACCTGGCAGCTCTCAGGGCTTGGCCGCTGTTGGAATCACCTGAACAGAGCTGGAAACAACTGACACCTGGGCCCTGCCTCCAGACAGTCCGATTGAATTTACCTGAGGTGGACGATATTTTGGCATTTTCAAAATTCTCCCCAGGTGATTCTAATATGAAGCCAAGGTTAAAAAGTCCAACAGGACCCTCAAAATGATACCAATTCTATTTGATGTACTGAAATTCTACTTAATTAGATAAAATCATCTGGACCTCACAAAGGCACAAGGATACACAGAAAGGAAATGACCTGCTCTGCGGCTGGTGGTGATGGTCAAGTTCAACACTGATGGTCAAGTTCAACACTGAATAGGTCACCAGACCTGTAATTCAGCCCCCTGGGAAAGGCCGTCCTCAGTGGGAACTTGAGTCAGAAACCAAATGGTCGGCAATGAGAGTAAAACACACCTGTCAGGGGAGCTGTTCCAGAAGAATAACTGCTGATCGTGACATTTACTAAATAGTATCAAATGCTTATGTTATAAAATGTGACTCAGGTACTGAAGAAAAGGGAAGAGAACAACTTCACGGCATTGGATGTATTTAGTAGCAGATATTTAAGTTGCTTATTGGCAGAGGGAAGCCTCCCTCTCAAGGCTTTTGAGCAGGAAAGAACCAGATAGAGTATGAATGTGTCAATAAGTAGAGCTGAAGATCAGCGCTGTGATGTAAGTGTGGTTTGAACTGGCATACGGTTATATCATTGTGGACACAGAAAGGGATGGAATAAAAAAAGGAAAATTCAAAAAGAATTCAGGTCTGGCAATAACTGAAGCTATTTTAAAAACCACATAACCTAAACGGTATCAATAATTTTGGATAGAAATTGCATTACATCTGTAGATTGCTTTGGGTAGTATGGCCGTTTTAATGATGTTAATTCTTCCAGTCCAAGAGCACGAGAGTTTTAACTCTGCATCCATCCAGGAGGAAAGGCTATTTTATTCAATTTTCCCTGTCATGTGCCAGTGTTCTAGGGAGATCTTGGGTTTACTGGGAAGTAGTGGATACAGTGAGCTCTCCCCTCTTTAACCACAGCAGCTCTGGTTTGCATTTTGCACTATTCAATATTCTGGGGTTTTGAATCAGATTTTTCCTTTTTTAGGGAAAAAATGTTTGGTACTTAAAAAGAAGCTGTTAAGGAGACTCTATCTTAATGGTAAATGTATTGTACATTGTTATCATTTCAAAGAGTGAGCCCAAAGATTCTAAACAAATCCTTTACTTGTCACCATCTATTAAATAACAGGGACATGCACAGGGACTATTAACTCCCAGGGCTGTTGCTCTAGATGGAGAAGTGGGCTGGGTGAGCCCATCCTGGTTGCAGGGCTCCAAGGGCAAAACAAGTTACAGAGAGAGATTTTGGATGTAGTTTTTTTCTGGTCAAGTATGCTTCCTGCTCTCCATCAACGTTTTTTTACGACTCATATTGAATCCACATTCAACTGTTGTTTAGTACACTAAACATTTAGGCACCAAAATAAAAGAAAAAAGCATTAACATAAGCCTTTTCATTCCTGGGTGTGGACGAAATCAGATGCACACGCCCAGCCCTCCGCTCCCATACGAAAACATGCGAGTTAAATGAATGTGTTTATATATTCAATCAAAGACCGATGATTGTAGCTCTGTTTGAATAAAGAGTAAGATGATCGAATTTCTTCTTGTACTGCATCAACTTTTCTAAATTCATAGGTAGTCTGCACTTAGGCGAGAAAACAGGACTGGAAACTTCTTAGCAATGCTGATGGGTTTAATAGCGCCGAGCTTGTGAATGAGAACACGGGTAAAGGGGACAGAAATCGCATCTGAAGAAGCATGCACCTGTGTGTGCCTGGCTCACGTGTGTGCGTACACACACCCGGGTTCCCTGGTTTGACAACAGGAGATATTCGTCGTGAAAGTTGGATCATAAGCCCTTAGTGGACAAGCCTCGTAAATCCAGTTCATTCTCTTCCATGACTGGGATTTAATAGCTCATCTAATTTAATATCTCATGCCATGTTTCACCAAAGCCTGAGGCTGGGAGACCCACCCTGTATCTGGGATCTGACCTCCAGCAGAGCTACTATTCCAGGTGGGACCACCGACTTCACCTTCCTGCTATGCCCACTGTCTGTGCTGGACCCTGTCTGTTTTTTAAAAATTGTCTCTAAACAATAATGGTTTTATCCCTCATAGATGGTCCCCAGTTGGTTGAAAAAGGATCATTTTCATACCATGTCTGTGAATCTGGGTTAACTCATCTGAAGTGATCTCGAGGATCTGATTAACATTTTTGGTGTGTAAGCAGATTTGGAAGCATAGCTTTCTGATATTCATAGCTGGCTTGAAAATTTAGGAGGTTGTGGTATTTTATTCTAATTTTATTCTACATAATATGCTCCACAGAGGATTCCTCAAAGCCTAATGAGCCAGCACAAACAAGTCATTTCCTGTAGGTCAGGGCTGCAAAGGGTCCAGCATCGCTCCTCCTCCTAGCCCTTAATTTGAATCTCTGCTGTTATTTTATTAATTCAAATATTTTTGTTGCTTTTTATCATTGCTTTTTCACCAAATGTCTTCATGTTACCTTGTGTTAAAGCATATGTATATCTAATTATGGAATCACTGTTTCACAAAGAACAGGTTTAGTGAAACCAGGTTAAGCAAAAAAGGAAATCTGAAGTGATAATTGGCAAACTCGCTGATCCCAGCATCAAAAAAGCAGGCTTGGGCTCGTGGAGGTCTGACAGCTCAGACCATGCTGCTCTCACTCCATTACCCTGGGAGCCTGCGCTTTCTCTCCTGGCCTTCATCCTTCAGCCCGATCCCTCTCTCCCTTCTCCCTGCTTTCTCTCTTACCCTTTATTTCTTTCTCACTTTTTCTTGTCTTCATAAACCTGGATGCCCCAGACTTAGATTTAAGGCCTCCATTTAAATGGTTAATGAACTAACTTTAGGTTTCATGTCCTGATTCCAAACTGCAGAAGGAAGAAATGACTTTCCCAGCTTGCAAGCAAGGTCCATTCCTGTCACGGTCATTGGCACCCTGGCCCAGCCCGTCTGGAGGGTGGGGTGTGTGGGTCATTTGTAGCCATGGGAGTTGATTCTCTAACCTGAGATGTGAGCAGAACCATGGATGACAAGTTGTGCACACAGAAGAGGACAGAGGCCAGGTCAACACTGTAGGTAAGTTCTGCATAGAACTTTTCATAGGGTCTAGCTTTGAACAATATTTACTTGTAATAAAAGAGTAGTATAAGAAAAATGGTAAGAGAAGACAAAGCGTGAACCTTTGGGTAGGAAGGTAAAAATTATTGAGAAAAAAGAAGAAACAAGATGTAACAATGGAAAAAAAGACCAACATCTTTGTGACACCAGAGATACTTCACCAAGTAGATATTTTTCATCATGAAAATATTATATAGACACAGTGTGACTATCTATCTATCTATCTATCTATCTGGAGGATGGTACTGTTAAAGAAGACCTCTCCCACCCACACTGACTCAGGGTCCCATGGGGTTGAAAGGACCCGAGAAAAGGAGAAAATTTCCTTTGTCATCAACCATCTCAAGAGACTGAAACAGAAAATAGATGCACGTAAGAGATAGGAAAGGTAGTTTGGCAGGTTCTTTTATGAGTCTTGACGCTACTGTTACATTTTAGGAAAGTATAACTCCAGTGTTAGTGAAATGTATCTGTGGAGTACACTATTCCAGTTGACTTACATGCTGCAAATTAAGTTTAAAATAGTAAATATCAAAAAATGTTCTAACTATTCTTTACCTGGTATGCAAAATTTGGTTTACACAAATCTCTAAGGTCAGAGAGACTAGAAGAGACTAGGCCTTATATAAGATCTCTGCCCTTTTGTATATGCTTTGCATCCAAATGAAATATATTTTATGGTACATAGCTTAGTTTCAAGCTCATAACTATAATTTATTTTCTGATAAATATTTAATTGTGGAGAATTTGTGTATATTTTTATTCTGTTTAAAAAAAGCCAGTAAGTTTGCAATAAGTTACTCAAGAGGAGTTCTATTTTGAACACGGCAACAAAAGTCTGCATTTTTCTTCTTCTCCTAGAAATTATTTAAAAGTAAAAAAAAAGAAGCAAAACCCCTCAATTTTTAGTAAACCAGAAAATAGATATAATTGCTAGATTCCAAAAACATCCAAGAGACTAACCAGAAGTGGAGAAAAGAAAAAATAGGGTGGAATGAAGAAAGGGAGGCATCAGTGGCATCAGGTCTAAGAAATATGTATTAAAAACACCATTGTTGAAAGAGAAGATCACACTCCTGAGTGTAAAAATCTAGCAGCAGAAACAGCCTGGACCAGCTTCAGTCAAAGGAGCAGAGAAGGTAGCAGGAAGAGCCCTGGGTGCTGTGAAAACTAGAGCCTGGAAAAGCTCTCTGTCCTCCTCAGCTAATATGAACCTAATTCCAGGAAATTTGAGATATTACATGATGAGGTACAGAAGACATAGATAGAATATAATATTGGTGTAAGGAGAATGTAAGAAAAAAATGAAGAAAAGAATAGCAGAGATTACTAGTAGATAAAGAACATTCATTGGAGAAATATTGCCCTGGAGAAGATAAAAATTGTGATAAAAACTTTGGCTTAAATTAAAAACAAACTCCAAAACTTAGTGAATAGTTGCCTCTATGAGGAAAGACCACAAAACAAGAAAAAATTCAAAAAAATCAAGGAAGAGACAGCATGACACAGGAGGAAATTAGGCATGAGCTGAGAGAAATATAATAAAGCCATTATAGAAATAAAAACAAGTAAAGGGCAGGATGGACACCATGGAAAACATAGTAGGGGACATAGAGGAAAGAAATGAAAAAAGTAAACAAAATAAAAGAAAAATTAAACTGTGTTAAAAGTGAAAAAGAGAGAGAAAATAAAAACCATAAAACACAAGGAAAGGCGATTCAACATATGCATAATTGGCATCTGCCAATCAAAACAGTATGATGGAAAAAAAATTTAAAGATAAACTTGAAGAAGTAAAATTAAGATTCCAGTTTATATCTAGAAAGATTATACTATATGCCAAGCAAGACCTTTCCTAAAATGTTTAACACTGAGGCATAGAATGGTGAAGTTATTGGAACTCACACATAAATGCAGGCACACCTCCTTTTATAGTGTTTTGCTTTATTGTGCTTCACAGATATTGCATTTTTTACAACTTGAAGGTTTGTTGCATCCCTGTGTCCAGTAAATCTATGGGCATAATTTTTCCAACAGCATTTGCTCACTTCATGTCTCTGTGTTACATTTTGGTAATTCTTGCAATATTTTAAACTTTTTCATTATTATTATATTTGTTATGTTGATCTGTGGTCAGTGATCTCTGATGTTACTACTACAACTTGCTGAAGGCTCCTATGATGCTTACCATTTTTTAGCAGTAAAGTTTTTTTTTCCTTAGAGCATTTTTAAGCTTTATTGACTTCAGAACTATAAATGCTATAAGCTTACAAAAAATAATTAGAGTGCTTACTTATATTTTTATATACCCATTTACTGTTGTAAATTTTACTTATTTAGTATTTTTTAATTGATGTATAGTTGCTGTACAATATTATATAAGTTACAAGTATACAATATAGTGATTCACAATTTTTAAAGGTTATACTCCATTTATAGTTATTATAAAATATTGGCTATATTCCCCATGTTGTGCAATATATATTTGTAGCTTATTTTATACCTAATAATTTGTACCTCTTACTCCCCTACTTCCCTTCTGCCTTCCCTCTCCACACTGGTAACCACTAGTTTGTTCTCTATATCTGTGAGTTTGTTTCTTTTTTGTTATATTCACTAGTTTGTTGTATATTTTAGATTCCACATAGAAGTGATATCATACTGTATTTGTCTTTCTCTGTCTGACATATTTCACTTGGCATAATGGCCTCCAAGTCCGTCTATGTGGCTGAATAGTACTCCATTTTGTATATGTGTGTGTGTGTGTGTGTGTGTATACATATATACATGTGTATACATGTGTATGTATATATATATATATATATCTCCTTTATCCATTCATCTGTTGATGGAAACTTAGGTTGCTTCCTTTTCTTGGCAATTGTAAATTGTGCTGCTATGAACATTGAGGTGCATGTATCTCTTTGAATTAGTGTTTTTATTTTTGTTTTTTTTGGATATATACCCAGGAGTGGAATTGCTGTGTCATAAGGTAACTCTATTTTTATTTTTTTGAGAAACCTCCATACTGTTCTCCATAGTGGCTGCACCAGTTTGCATTCCCACCAACAGTGTAGGAGGGTTCCTTTTTCTCCACACCCTCTCCAGCATCTATTATTTGTAGATTCTTTTGTGATGGCCATTCTGACAGGTGTGAGGTGATATTGTGGTTTTGATTTGCATTTCCCTGATGATTAGTGATGTTGAACATCTTTTCATGTGCCTGTTGGCCATTTGCATTTCCTCCTTGAAAAAATGTCTATTCAGTTCTTCTGCCCATTTTTAAATTGGGTAATTTGTTTTTTGATGTTGAGGTATATGAGCTGTTTATATATGTTGGCTATTAACCTGTTATCAGTCAGGTCATATCATTTGCAAGTATTTTCTGCCATTCAGTAGGTTGTCTTTTCGTTTTGTTGATGGTTTCCTTTGTTGTGCAAAAGCTTTTAAGTTTAATTAGGTCCCATTTGTTTATTTTTGCTTTTATTTCCTTTGCTTTAGGAGACAGATCCAAAAAAATATTGCTACGATTTATGTCAAAGAGTGTTCTGCCTATGTTTTCCTCTAGGAGTTTTATGGTATCTGATCTTACATGAAATGTATAAGGTTATATCAAAAAAGGAACAATAACAAAAACACTAGAAGGAACAGATCAATGCAGGTAGATTGGTTCTAACAGATTTGAAACACTTTTATAGAACCTTTCTAATTAAAATAGCATGGTACTGTTCTTCTACTAGCATCATGTAGACTAATGGAAAGATAGTTAAAAAGACCTATACTTACAGATATTTAGTATAAACTAAAGTTGGTATCTCAAATAAGTGGAGGAAAATATGGACTATGCAATAAATATTATTGAGAAAATGAGGCTAGCCATCTGGAAAGAAATAATTTGGATCTCCACCTCCCAGTGAACAGCTGGAAAAACTCTATGTAGGTCAAAGATTTAAATGTAATTAATGAAAATTGGAATTTATTTATAACCTAACAGTGGAAAAGAAGTTTCTAACCATAACTTAAAATCCAAAACCCATAATAAACAGTCTGACAAGTTGACTACTTTAGGGACAGTCATCAAAACCACAAAACATATACTTGGTCAAAACAAACAAACATAAAATGAACATAGTCACAATTCAAATGATTGAAGAAATGTTCCAATTTGTATCACATAAGGGACTGATTTCTTACTAAATAAAGAGATACCTCAGATTATGTGATTGAGTTTCCTCAACTCTATCAGATGGGCAAATTGAAAATTTGTTAATATTCTCTATTAGTAAGGCTGTGGGGATCAGGGTATCACATATACTGGAAATGTGGAAATATAAACTACAGGAGAGCAATTTATGAATATTGATCAAAATTATCAATGCATACCCTTTGGCCTATCAATTCTACTTTTAGGGGTGTGTCCTATGAATTTATTCACATATTTAAAAATAGCATATGTACTGTATAATTCATTGCAATGTTATTTTTGACAGCAAAAAGTTTCTAAATTTTCACTACTTTGGGTTGGTGAATTCTGGTCCCTTTTTTGTCTATAAACTACTACTATGAAACAATTTTTAAAAATAAGGGAATCCACTATGTAGTATAATAGAAATATCTCTGGTGTATACAGTTAGTTGAATAAACCAAGATGCAGCCCACTTTGGGTCACATGCTACCACTTGTGTTAAAAAGTTGGAAAATGAGACAATATTATAATTTTTGCCTATGTGGTCATAAAGTATGTCTGAAGGATACACAAAAAAGTAATAAAAGTAGTTAACTGGTTGGAGGTGAGATGGATGGTAATTGGGCAGATGGGGAACAGAAGTGCCAGGGAGATTTCTCACTCTATTCTTTTACTTTTTATTTTGAATCACATGAATGTATTATCTTTTCAAAACTTCGGTAACTACTGTGAATATAAAAGTTATAATACTTCCTTGTATGTGTATGGGGGGAATAATTCTGAATGAACCAAAGTAAGAATCATTTACACCTTTGAAATATATTCTAGATCTTTTGACTCTTTTTTTTTTCTTTTTTTTGCTATGGAAATTTCCAGTTGCTTCATTCTAAATATATCTGTAAAGGATATTATTACTTTTTCCCACAAGCATTTTGACAGTTTTTGCCTGAAGTGTCCATTATTCCTGGGATATGCATTTTTTCCTTCATACATTAACTTATTAACTAATTATGTTTGAGACCTCGATATCAATGATTTTAATAGTTCTAATGGCAGTGGAAATTTCTCTTTTAAGTGATATGATAAGAAATGTGTTGTAACTGCATATTATTTATACTGTTTATAAGTGGAATAGAATATGTGGTCAACATAGTCGTGGGTTGAGTATAGACATATGAAATTTTAGAGACAAATTTATTTTTTGAGTCCACTGCTGGGTTGACATTATTTGGAGCAATGCCTAACCTAATAGAGAGTCTTCTTATGGCTGAGCTGAGGTTTTGTAGCAGCACCTGGAGTAATGAATTAGGAAATGGCAGACACACAGTCACACAGCTGGCCAACTTCTGGTCCAGGGGAGACACAGATGTGGCCGACCAATCACCATTTCATCAACCTGTGTGGAATTATCACTTCAGTCTAGGAAGTATTTTCTAATTTCCCTTTGTTCTTTGTTTTTTTTTTTTTTTTTTTGATCGGTTGGTTATTTAAGATGTGTTATTTAGTATGCACGTTTGAGAATTTCCCAAATTTCCTGTTATTGATTTCTGAGTTCCATTGCGGTTGGAGAACATATTTTGTATGATTTCTGTACTTTCAAATTTACTGAGGCTTGTTTTGTATACACTGTGACAACAAACAATCTAGCATTTCAAAGATATTTCTAAAATAAGTAGCTATGTATGACTGAATCTTATCAAATTGTAAATCATTTAAGGACCAAACTGAAAATATTGAGTCTGGAAATATGGTATAAAATGGAAATCACACCACCTAAATTTAGGAGCATCTGAAAACATGAATGTAAGCAAGCTCCCATCCTTGCTGGATGGGTGTCTTCATGGACTGTTTGTTTCCCTGTTAGGTAAAATAATGAGAAACACCATAGCTTCACATGTTCCATTGTTTTATCCCCACCCATGAGTCTTTTCTGTATGAAATAGCCCAGATCAGCTACTTTTGGTTGATTTATTCTCATGTCACAGATGATTGCTGTTATCTTTCCTCAGGTATTTGGGATTTTTATGACAGAGAATTCTACATGGAGAGATGGACTCTGTAGTGTTTGTAGCAGGGACATGATGTATTCACCAAATCCCCCTCTGTTTCTTCCTGGGCTGACTTCTAGACCAGTAGTTCTATAACTTTTGGTCTCAGGGTCACTTTACATGTTGAAAACTTGTTGGTGACCCTAAAAATGCTTTTATTGGTGTGTATTCTGTGTATTTATATTTACCGTATAAGAAATTAAACAGAGAAATTTAAAAATCTTTGTTAATTTATGTAAAAAAGAATAATAAATCTACCACATATTAATATAAATAATATTTCTCATGAAAAATAACTATATTTTCTATTACAAAAAATAGTTAGAAAAATGGTATTTTGTATGTATCTACAAAACAGAAATAGACTCACGGACATAGAGTACAGACCTGTGGTCGCCAAGGGGAATAGGGGATGGGGGATGGAGGGGGAGGGATTGGGCGTTTGGGGTTAGTAGATGCAAACTATTATATATAGAATGGATATACAATGTTTCTACTCTATAGCACAGGGAACTATATTCAATATCCTGTGATAAAGCATAATGGAAAATAATAGAAAAGAATGTATATATATGTATAACTGAGTCACTTTGCTGTTCAGCAGAAATTAACACAACATTGTAAATCAACTATACTTTAATAAAAAAAGAAATAAAATCTAAAAATCCAGAAAAAAAAAGAAAAATTATATTGTGTGTTTGCAAATCTCTTTGAGGTCTAACAGGACAATGCTGGATTCACACACCTGTTTTTAAATTCAATCTGTTGCAATATATTGTTTTGATTGAAGTATATAAGAAAGAAATATGACCTCACACAGACCTGTATGTAGTTGGAAAATGGACTAGCATTTTGAGTGTTCTCATTGTAGATATTAACTGCAGTTATAATTATGGACTTTCTTCTTTGATTCTCTACAAAAACTGGGTGAGAAGTAATTTCTTTTTGGGGAGGTCCACACCATGCAGCTTGCTGGGTCTCATTTCCCCAACCAGGGATTGAACCCGGGCCACGGCATTGAAAGCTCAGAATCTTAACCACTAGGCCACCAGGGAATTCCCAAGAATTCTTGAAGTTAGTTGCAAAGAACTTTACATACACTGTTGCATTTATCTAGCTTGGACTCTGAATGTATCTTTTACCCATGCATGATTTTTGTAACATGAAGTGTCAGTCATTTGGAAAATATGAGTTCACTGCCTTGTGCAAATCTGCCTTCAACTGTTAGAAATGTAAGAGCATGAGGCACTTACATTCTCACAAACTATGAGTCAACCATGGAAACTGGGCAGCCAGGAAAGAAAGCAAAGTCTATAATGACCAGTCAGATGTGGTCCTACAGGGTAAAAGAAAGGGGGAACCTCTAAATTGGTGGAGCCATGGGACGTGAAGAATAATGGACCATGGAGATCCTTCCCCAGAACAAAATCAGAGCTAATCAGGGAAATCCTCCTAACCCATCAGGACCAGGGAAAGCTCTGGACCTGTGAGAGTTCTTTGTCCAGGTTCCGAGGGAGGGTGGACAGAGGCTGTCCCTTCCCTGCCCTCCTGGTACAGCATGTGTGTGTGAAGATCACATGACCATCTTTGTTGACAGGTCACCAGCCCACGAAGAGCCCATCTGCACCTGAAGGTGAACACCATGTATCAAGCAGATGCTTTGAAATTTCAGCTGGTTTTGGTATTTAGGTAGGAACTGAAGTATTGGGTTGGCCAAAAAGTTCGTTTGGGTTTCTCCAAAGGAACTTTTCGGCCAACCCAACACTTTCCTTGGGGTAAGAGCAAGTGTCCCTTTGTTTGAGAGAAAGAATGAAATGGATGTTTGGGCACAAGAAGGGAGGACTAGAGCAGAGACCCCCAGGAGTTCCTCACCATCTCATTTCCCCTGAGTGCAGAGCTGGGCTCCACTTCTGAGCACTCCTGTGGTTAAGTGGGACTAAAGTGCTGACCACCTGGCAGTGTTGTCATGCAAACAGAGACATTAATACTGGCTTAACTGAGTGAAAATGGTATTGTCGTGTTAAATAACAGATTTATCTATTGTTACCATTGTTGTAACACTAGCCTTATTCAGCTACTGTTGTTAACACAATGGATTCCACTTTTAAAGCTTACAATCTACTTATTTCATACATGAAATAATTTCTGTGAGCCAGTCAGTGGCTGAGTTAAGAGCAGTTCAGTGAAAAATATCATGTGGAAGTGGCATTTTACATCAAATTTAATAATTAATGCCTAGTCAGTCATCTGAAATCACCAATTGAATAATATTTAGGGTTTGATGAAAATCTTTCATTTGAAAATATTTCAGAAGATAAAATAAGGTGATAGAGTGATTTTTATCTATTCTCAATTTGACTAGAGAGTATTTTATGTGTCAAACAAATAGGTAGAAACAAAGAGAATGTATTGAAAGGAAGGTCTTAATTAACTAAACAAATTGGATTTGGAAGCAATTAAAGAGTAGAATTTAGCTTGAAGAAAAGTTAATCAGTGATAATTAAGATAAAATTAAGAAACACAGTGGATCAAAACAATTTTAGAAAATATAATGAAATAGAAAATAGTTTAATGTAGCTTCATCTAAGAAAGAAAGGAATTCCTGATGAAAACAGAAAAACAAATGAAAATATTTTATGAAAGTTAAACTAGGAAAAAATTTTATTTATCCATAAGTAAAGAAATAAGCAAGCCTCTAGAACTACCTAATAAGAGAATGGATCAATTTTTGCAACAAATGCAAAAAATTATATATAATTAAGAAGCATGATGTTTAAACAGTAAAATGGATAAAGGAACTGTGATATGTCCATGGAATGGAAAATCATTAAGTGGTAAATAAAGTATGAATTGTTCTCCAAGTATCATTGAGGGAAAGAAGCCAGACATAAAGAAATATTTATAATTTTATTTACATGAAGACACCATATTTATGACCAGAGAATTTCTTTATTTTTCATTTTTTATATGTGAATACATTTTACCATTTCTAATACTAATGCCCTCAATCAATGGCCTGTGTTAATACTCTTGCCTATTATCAAAACATCATTACTAAAAAAAAAAAAAAAATCATTTCTGGTTTGATTTTTTTCTCCTTATGAACTTCTCAAAAGAGACATAGCACAATGAAAGCACTGGAGCTGTCAGGAGGATTTAAGTACTAGACCTCCCTCTGCTACCCTAGCAAGGTATAATCTTGGGGAAATCATGTAGTTTCTTTGGGGATCAATTTCCTCATTTGCACACAAGAGAGTGGTCTATGGACCAGAAGCAAGGGCATCTGACTCTTACATCAACATAACTGCTGTGATATAATTTTACATAAACAACAACTATGACACCGTTTTCTTCCCTAATTAGAAAGACAATACCCGGGCACTTCACTACATGAGTATAACTGCTTGAAAACTTTGGATACCTGGAAAATATTCTCCGGAGCACATTATGATGTAACCACATTCTACCAATAACAAGAGAATGTAAACATCAAGCAGGTAATTCCAATAGCACACATTTGTAAATAGAAACCAGAGTTAACTTTATGGGTGATTGTCTTTTCCATAATAAAATGTACATATTGCTAAAGCAAATAGGAACTGTAACAGCTGCAAACTCGGGGCTTGCCAATTTGGCAGTTGTTTGGAGACAATGCAAGTTATTAGCACTTGTACTGTGCTTGGAAGCCATTTCTGTAAGAAAAAAAAAAAATAGGAAACAATTTTATCCTAACATGGATTTTAAAGCAAGCACATTGTCTTGGAGGGCACAAAGGGCAGAGATTTACATCAAACTGACACTTTGGGCAAAGAGCATTTTGGAGTAATTGAGTGTCACTTGCCTCTTGTAACTGTGACCATGCTTTGACCTTGAAGAGGCAAAAGGAAATTTTCTCTCCTAACAAAATTGGGTATATAAGTGTGTGGGTTGGATAAGCGAAAACTAAAAACTCAAAAAGAGAGAATTCCTCTAGCATTGGATGAATTATGTGGTTCTTGTATACAATTTTGAAACTGTAGAAGTTACAAAGAAAAAAATGCCAACCAAATTCCCCTTTCTTAGAGATAAAGAGTTACGATTTATTTTTATAAGTTTGAAATCATTTAGCATATTTCTCCATCCTGCTTGCTTTTCACTTAACATTCTATCATATGAACTACTCTACATCATTACTTGCTTTTAAAAATAAAGTTAATTACATTTTGTGACTGTAATTTATGGGTCTACTATACTGTATTTAACCATTATTTTATATTGGAGATTCCCCCTTTTTGCTCTTATTTACAGAAGTGTGATGACTATATAAATCTCTGCCTGTACTTCTGATAATTTGCTGAACATTTTTGCTAGAAGCAGATGAAACTATTGGTCCACAGGGTGTCTTAATTTTAATGTCTTGAAACATAATTTGAAACGGCTTTCCAGAAAATATTTTACAAATTTTGTGTTCACAGCAGATGATGTGAATTTTTAACTTTATTCAATATTAAATCAGTATGGATTCATACCACTGATTGATTGTAAGGTTCTTTAACACTCTGACCTTAACACAGGCTGGTGGGAATTCTTTCTTGTCTTCAGATTTCCCTTGGCTACCCGAGGAGGAAGCACTCATGGGTGTGTCTGAGGATAAACAGGGTTTATTAGTCAAAGCAGCTTTGAGAACAGGGAGTTGCTGGAAGTAATGGAGACTGTTTCTTGGGAGAGCAGATAATTAGAATCTATTTGTCTACATGGTAAAATATTTATTTCTCCAGAGATATTTCAAAGAAAGCAACGGACATCTTTTTCTGGTGAGTTCATAATGCATGCTCCTTACGGTAGAGGGATATACCATATAATGCTTAAAATATTAATAACATGATTACATGACAGTAAGAGAGAAATACTTTCCTTCCTTCTGCAGGCCCTTCTCTGGGTCTGTCATATGACCTGGTTTCTGTTTCATATGGTAGTTATTTCTGTAAGGATTTTTGTCTTCTCTAATTGACTGTGTCCTCCTTTAAGTCTAGCATCTGGACCCATGTATGGAACATTGGAAACACTAACAGAAGGAATGAATACATCAGCTGAATGCTTATAAGAGTTTTACCAGTGAGGATGTAGCTACCAGATTTAGTTCCAGGACTGTTAAGCAGTTTATTAAGTCCTAGGTTCCCTTCTCTCAAGCTATTTGAAGAGTTGAGCACTATCTAATTCATATTCTATTTTTTTTCCAACCATATTTGGTGTCAAATTGATGAAGATATCAACCTATAAATCTATAAAGTGGTTTCAAGGCTTGGGATTCAAAGACTAATGTCAAAACAAATAAAGTAGAAACACAATCATAAGGCTGATAACTTTTAAATTTTATCAAAATATAATTAATTATAATAAATCAATATATGTTGTCACTTTTATTTCATAAAAATCATTTTAGCATCCCCAAATAGGAAGGGTTTATCTCTTCTTCCTCATATGTTTTCTTTCTACCTAAGAGTCATAACTCTGAACCCTTTGTTTCATATTCTTCTTGGAGATGATTCTATATCTGACAAGTATTTATTTGTTTATTGATTGATTTTTGTTCATTTGTTTGCTTTAAAAAATGTTTATTTTTTCAGTGGCAATAGCCAATTGGAAGCCTATTTATTCTTTAACTCCAATTTTGTTTTCTTTAAATTCAGAAGTAACTTACTAATTTACTATTTTAAGCAGCCCTCCTACCTTCTCCCTTAAATATTTTCCATCAACACCTGCTGTATCTTGCCAAGGAAATTGTTCCAGTGTGTATCTCCAGGACCTTGCTCTGCTCATTTTACCCAAAAATGCAAAACATAATTCCACTGTGCATCCTAAGGTCTCCAATTGTCAAAAATAGGGAAGAAAATCTTCAGGACAGCTAGTTACGTTGAATTTAAAAATTCATGCAAACACAGTTTGCTTGGGGCAGGAATCCACTCCTATGGTCCATGAATCCTTGTAATTCATCCTCCTTCTCATCTTCACATTATGATTTGAACAAAGAACATTCATTCTAACTGAAAAATAATTTCATGATATTGATAAAATAGCCTTTGTTCTCACTGGGCTGAGGACCATCCATGCGTTGGCGTGGGCTGGCTTCTGGGCACTGGAGACAGGAATAGATGCTCCCCAGGCTGAGATTCCTTACAGTCATCTGTGCTGTGTGTCCTCAGACAACGGGGGAATTACTGTCACATCGAACTGGTAGAGCTTGAGCCTGTGTCTTCTTGTTCTGCAACTGTTTAATGAGAAATTTCTGAAATATCTTTCTGTAATTCTGAAATTCCAAATAATCTTTCACAGGTTTATAAAATAAACAGATGCTACAGTTTATAATACAGAGTCATGGTCTGTTTCCCTCTTCCTTCCCAAATGCTTTCTTTCAACGAGAGGGTCATAATTTTGAACCCATTTTAACTTTGATTGACTGCTTGAGTGAGTTTGCACATACAGTGAAATAGAAAAGGCTCCCCTTCCTACCCAGCAAGCAGGCTGGTGCCAGAATACAGAGCTTAGTAAGGGAAGGTGGGCTGGCATTCAGCCCCAATCTGCCCCACTGGGTGACCCTCTTTGTTCAGATCACAATCACAGCAACTGCAGGTCAACCTCGCTTCAGACTGTGACGGATGAGGAATGGGCCTTCCTCTCACCAGCCCTCTGGTCCTCATCTGAGCTTATTTCTGACTGTCCCTCCCAGGCGTGGGTCTGCTGAGCCTTGGTGACCTTTGTCCACCCAGCTTCTGTATAAGTCTTCCTGCCAGGATGAGGAGAAACCAGTCCTTCGAGAGAATTTCAACATAATGCGTCCCGTATTTTTGATGTTGGAATATCCGAGCCCACACTGACAACTCAAAGAAACGCTAACACGTGCAAGAGGTGAGTCCAGAGCTCTCCTGACGTATGACTTCCAGGAGGTACTTTGTACTGAATCGAACTCTGCTCTATGTCAGGCTAGCCATCTGATTAACGGATCTTGTCAGGTTTATGGTCTGGGTGTCAGAATTAAACTCTTTTCTGTTGTTGCTCAAGCTTAATTTACAACCCATGACCTGAGGCTGCTGCACTGGGTGAGCATCTATTAGCAAGAGCTGAGCAGCCTTAAAAATAAGCCATCCTTGTGAAGTATGAAACTTTCTCTGATCTGGCCCCAAACTTAATTATGCAGAGTAATATGATTAGCAATTTAAGGGAGTGAAACACCGAAACTGGCATGTGGTTGGAGATCAATGGATCCTGAAAACAACCTTTACAAGTATGTGATTAGTTTAAATAGTAAGACACTTAACCATTCACAATTCTGTAAGTTTCAGGCAGTGAGGAAACACAATGTACTGTGTAATTTTCCATAGTCTTTGCTTGGGTGGCCTCAAAGTGTTTATTTTCCAAAGTTACAACAATCTCATGGATGCCCCAAATAATGGGGCCATTTACTGTGCACTGATTTGCCAGGTGCTCTTCTAAAGCTTTTATGTGTATTGGCTCATTGAAGAAATTCAGTTCAGCCAGGACACTGGAAAATCGAGATCTGAGGCCCTTTTTTCTTTCAGGATCTTCATGATGATATTTCTCATCTCTGCTTTTCCCTATTCCCAGAAAACTGGAAACTGAGAATCTGAAGCCCCCTCTTTTGTAACGTTCAGGGGCTGTGTGGTGTCTGTCACATCTGCCCCTCAGTAACCCTCCTCCTGCCCCCTTTCCTCTATTTGCATGTGGTCAGGATGACCTGCCCGGACTTAACGTCTAGGAGATTTCAGCTCATCTGACCTGAAGCAGCAGTCTGGCCGACTTAGCTCTCTCTAAGGATTGGCCTTTCTGAATCAGACGTTGGCCCTGAGTGCCGGTGGCTGTGGCGATATAGGATATAGACCTGGATCGTGAGTACAGACATTACCAGACATCATCCCAAAATGATTTCAGGCTTTGGGAATGGGCTGCCAGGTGCCCTAAACCACAACGTGACCTGCTGAAGAACTGGAACAGGGAGGTGGGCCTGACCAGGTGTCCCGGTTTGTCCAGGACTTTCTCAGTTTCAGCACTGATAGGACCTAGAAAACTCATCATTCCTGGGCAAACCCGGACTTCTGGTCATCCTCAGTTACTCTATAGGTTTTCCATGACAGGGACTCTGTCTCCTTCATCTTGAATGTTTGTAAGAAGCAAGGCACTAGGGCAGAGGACATGCTCAGTAAATGTTTTCTGAATGAAGGAATGAATGGATTATTTGCAAAAGGATGAACATCAGCCAGGAACAAACAAACACAAACAAGATTCAAGCTGCTGATTATAGTGGAGGTTTCCCTGCAGCCCTCCCGGAGCTGAAGCTTTAACCTAGAAGCTTGCATCCCAATGCTAATGACTAGATGGCCGTACCCGATTCCCAGGGAAGAGAGAAGTAATGCTGAGTAAGCTGCCCACTTTGTATCTATTGCATTTTAAGTAGGCAGCAGAGACCAGAGCAGCATGCTCCGAGGACACAGCTAAACCAGCTTCTAGCTCTGAGCTGGCTCTATTACTCACTTCTTGCCTTGCTATTGATTTCATTTATTTTACTTCCAGATTTGTGGCGGTATAATTTCCACAGAGAGTTTACTATTCAGCAATGGTCCTTGTAACCATAAAAATCTCATCGTCGGTCTTCCCAGCATTCCAGCTTGGGCTGTGGATCTGAACATGGAGTATTATTGGGGGGGGTGGGCATTGAGAGGGATTCTTTATGATGCTTGGACCCATCTGCACACCAGTTGTTTCATTTCAACCATTTGCCAGATGAACAAACATCTACTTGGCCCTGTTCTGCTAAAATGGAGAGATTTTTTCCAGCTTGGGAAGTTTTTACAGAACAGCCTTTTCCAGCTTGGGAAGTCTTTATAGAACAGTCCATGGAGAGGTAATAATTGGACCAGTAGTTTCCCACTTGGCTTTCATGGGTGGAACTTTTAGATATTAAAGATGCCTGTCTCCACCTCATAGCTACTGATCTGGGGGGGTAATGGGCCATGAACGAGGACTGGGGGGACTCAGATGTCCTTCAGGAGTGCAAACATGGGTTGGAACACAGGGAGAAGAGGGCAGGAGAGTCCAGGCAGAGGGCTCCAGTGGGAATTCAAGGACATCCATGGCCGATGGCTAGTGTTTGGTGTGGGTGCACACAAGGGGAAGTTATAGAGGAGAAGGTAGCGTACGTTGGGGCCACACTGTGGTCACTCAGAAGGCTGTGCAAAGGGGTGTGAGTGACTGTTCATGGGCTTTGATCAGGGAGCTAAGATGTTAGATCTCAACTTTGGAAAGTCTCAGCTGGAAGCAGAGAGCCCGTGTCTAGAGGCTACAGAAACGTTAGAGGTGAGGCATGAAGACAGCTTTAGTTAGGGCTCACTGTGGGATGGGAGCAGGGAAAAGGCATCTCTCTGCAAAGACAGTTTGTGGCTCTTACTTGGCCATTCCTGTGCGCTCAGCCCACAGCAGGCACTAGGCTGGAGGGTGAGGTGTGTACACAAATTACCATGTATGTGGTAGCTTAAAACACACAAATGTCTTTTCTTGTATTTGTGGAGGTTAGGAGTCTGAAATAGCTCTGACCTGGTTAAAATCAAGGCGTTGCAGGGCTGCTTTCCTTCTGGGGGTTCTAGGGAAGCATTTGTAGCCTTACTTCTCCAGCTTCGAGAGGCTGACTCTATCTTCAAGCCAGCGATGGCGGGGTGAGTCCTTCTCACTCTGCATCACTCTGACACTGACCCTTCTGTCTATCCCCTTCCCATTTCAAGGATCCTTGAGATTACATTGGCACTGCCAGGATAATACGGGATCATCTCCTCATCCTAAAGTCAGCTGATAGGCAACATTAATTCCATCTCTGACCTTACTTCATCCTTTGCCAGGTAACATCATATATTCACAGGTTCTGGGCATTAGGAAGTGGTCATCTTTGTGGGGCATGATTCTGCCTCCCAAGTACTGGACTGAATGGAGCCAGATAGACAGAGAAACAAATAAGTGACATGCGTGCATGTCTGTGTATGTGCATCTGTACACATGCATAGTTGCACATTGAGGAATGTGACCATTGACAGTAGCAGGGAAAATGCTGTGATGGAGGAAATAAATGGGAGACACAGAGACAGTGTAGTGGGAGAGGAGACATCCATGCCTAGTACTGGGGTGGAGCAGGACCTTCACCCTCACATCAACTCATGGAGCACAGCTTGGCAACCAGCCCTTTCTGGGTGAGACCTTTGGGGAAGCAACTTAAACTCTTTGCTCCTCCAGTTTCTCATCTCCTGGGAAAGAGAATAATGATTTATCTTTAATGACTGTTTTGAAGACTGAATGATGTAACAATTTTTACAAAACATCTAGTGACACTGTTAATTCCCCAAGCCTAGAACTTCTGAACAGAGAAGGTCCTCAATACATTCTTTTTGAAAGAAAGGATTCATAATGATTTTTGTACTGGTTCAACAGGGCTATTATTTTCGGAAGTATTTTCAGATGGATTTTCATATTCTGCCTTTTTTTTTTTTTTTTGGCCCTGGGGACGTCACACCCATTAAAACAATGTTTCAGAGAGATAGAAGACACACCTGTTCAATCAATACACTCGTTTCTCCAGTTGGACTGTCAAGTAGATATTTTTGTTTATTTGAGCCCATATCAAGATAATAAGGTTTGTAAGTCAGGCTTTGTGGGGACATACCCACAAAGAACTATGTTAAAAGCAGGAGGGAGAAAGAGGGAGAATTTCTTGGGGCTTTTTATCGTACCAAGAATCTGCTCAATACTCTGTAATAACCTAAATGGGAGAAGAGTTTGAAAAAGAATAGATACATGTATGTGTATAACTGAATCGCTTTGCTGTACACCTGAAACATTGTTAATTAACTATACTTAATTAACTATACTAAACATTGTTAATTAACTATATTAACTATAACTAACAATTAACATTGTTAATCAACTATACTCCAATATAAAATAAAAATTTAAAAAATATATAAAAACAAAACAAAACAAAAAAAGAATCAAAGCTGGAGGATGTGGGTTGCAGTGCCCTTTCCAGAAATGAAGAATGGATGCTTTGCACCCGTGCTTGCAGGAATGAGCCTTGTTGCCTTAGAGGAGGAAGAGGAGGATGCAGTACAGACAAGGAGACCCTCCAAGCCAACCCCTTCAAGCCTTGCAAAACGGTGGAGGGAAAGAAGATGGAAGTCACTTCTGAAAGCCTTGTTTCCTCCACTGTCTCATTAGGAGTTTAGCCAACTTTGGTTCAAGTGCACTTTGCACATTTAGGGCAGTGGTTCTCAAACTTTCATGTACATCAGAATCTCCCTGAACAGGCTCCAAAGTCTTTAAAACACAGATCGCTATGCCCCCCATAGAGTTTCTGACTTGATGGGTCTGGGTTGGGCACAGGAACTTGCTCTTCTGACAATATCTCAGGTGGCACTGGTGCTGGTGGTCTGGCGACCATACTTTGAGAACCATTGCTCTGGGGTCAACTGCCGCCCCTGTTAGTCAAGGTCCATTAGTAGTTGTGGCATCAGGTGACAAAGGATTCTGTGGCATCACTTCAGATACCCTTGGATTTCTGTGTCTGGCAAAGCACCTGGAAAGTCCCAGGTGTTCAATTAGAAATGATGAGAATACAGTGGACCAGCCAACCTTGGGGTTAGAATTCAGATGACCCTACAGGGAGAGAGTTTGAGGATGGATACTTCAGGCAGGCCCTCCAAGAATGAACACTGCTCCGTTGAAGGAGCAGGAATCTAAGCGATGGGATATTTTGATATTTTAACTAAAAAATCAAAGATTTAGCTAAGAAAAGTGTTTCCATTTTGTAAATTAGCCTAGGTTTCTTGGTAGGTAGTTAAATTTATTGTACTCTATATTTTACTTACACTTTTTTAGATAGGAAATTATGTGGACAATGGATTATAAATTAAATTTAAGAACTGAGATTTTTTTTCTCTGCACATAATTTGAGTAGAAGATGTATAAATTGGGGATCTTACTGCTTTTGTTCACTTGTTCATTATCTGTTTCTGCTCCTTTGATTGTAAGCTCTTTGAGGACAGGGGCCATGCTTGTCTTGCTCATCTTAGTGATTTGCCATGATTGGTGCTATGTGCTCAACAGATATTTGATAAATGAATAAATAAATCAAAGAAGGATCGAAGTGTGATAGCAATAGCCGACAATGATATGAAGGGTTATAAAGAAATAGTACACAGACATTAAATTATTTTCCAGTATATTCAAAGTTGTATAGACATGTTTATATTTTAATGTTAATGGTAAAACTAGGAATTTGATGTTTCCAATATGCAAAGGAACTAATCTGAGAAGGAGATCCATGGGTCATGTTTATTTTCTTCTTTATCCTTCTCTGCTTTTACTAAATTCACCGATTTAGTGTTGGCACAGGCTCTTGGATGAAAAAAAAAGCCCTATGCAAGTAAGCATACATAAATATTAGCCAACATGCCCATATTAAAGAAACAGTATTGTAAAATGAAAGTTATTTCTTTAAGGAAAGTGGCCATGAGAGTTGCAATGATCAGAGAACGGGGAAGTGGGGATGTAATTTAAAGGACCCAGCAAACTGTGGCTGCATAATACAAGCAAATGCCAGTGCTGGGAAATAAGAGTTCCAAGTGCTGCTCCTGTCACCCAAAGAGCCCTGCTTGCTGCAGCCCTGGCCTGGCAGGAGGTAGGAAGCTGATGACAAAGGTGGATGTCCAGGGTAATGGGAGAAGATTGCCTCATCGAAGGTCATGATGTTTCCATTTCGAACACAACAGGTGTTCTCTCTACAGGTGGTGCAGAGAACAATGGAAAATGGAAGCTCTTTAGGGACATGGTCTTGCTATTCTCTCTTTTATCACATAGGCCATGGGTATGTTGGGGATATAAATATGGATGTAGACATAGATATAGATGTACAAGGAGATGCTGCTGTAGAAATATAGATGGGGAAGTGGTGGGGATGGGGATGGGGATAGAGATGGAGATGGGGATGAGATGGGGATGGGGATGGAGATGGAGATGAGATGGGGATGGGGATGGGGATGGAGATGAGATGGGGATGGGGGTGGGGATGGAGATGGAGACGGGGATGAGATGGAGATGGGGATGGGGATGGAGATGAGATGAGGATGGGGATGGGGATGGGGATGGGGACGGAGATGGAGATGAGATGGGGATGGGGATGGGGATGGAGATGGAGATGGGGATGAGATGGAGATGGGGACATGGATGGGGATGGGGATTTGAATGGCAGTGGGGATGTCGATGGAGATAAGATGGAGGTGAAGATGTAGGTGTAGGTGTGGATGTGGATGTTGATGTAGATGAAGATGTGGATACAAATACAGATGTACTGTAGATGCATATAAAGATAGATAACTCAGAACCTATCTTGTACCCCTTTCTCCAGCCTACTGTTCCTCCTCTTATCCCTCATGCATTATATATATGTATGTATATATATATATATATATATACACACATATATATATATATATATATATGTATATATATGTATATATTCTGTTTTGTGCATACATGTATGCTGCTTCACGTCCCCTGGCCTTTTCTTATGTTGTTTCCTCCATCTGGAAAACTCTTCTCTTCCTCTACATACCAACTTCAAGAATTAGCCCAGGAGTCACACTTTAGGGAAACTTTTCTATACTCATAGGGCAGATGGTCTGTGCCCTGTACAAATCCCAGCCCCTGCATTTTTCTCTGCCTTGGCATTTATCACACAGCGGGAATTATTGCCTTTTTGGTTGGGACTGGGGTTGGTGGGAGGAGGGTGAGCATAATAAAACAGTTTTCAAATTGGGTCCAGATTTCTCCAGGAGATTGCTAGCTTACACCTGATCACAGCCGGGAGATTTTAGTGCCAACATATGGGTTTGTGCTCATAATTGCGTTGGTGGCAAGGAATGTTTCTTTCACTGTCACTGGCTAATGGGAAAGTACTAGGGTGAATTAACTCATGAGAGATGTGCTTTCATCTAGAGGAGGCCAGATGGCACCGTGGCACACGTGCTAATGAAGTTTCACAGTCGCTCAAATATAGAGGCAAATGGTGGGAGACATGAGTCATTACAGACGTGGGGCCCGCAGACTCAGGGATGCAATTCACTGCTGTGAAACCGTGTCCTCTACCTCGTTCACTTATTATTCTATTTAAATTATATTGGTTTTGTGGTTTGTATGTTATTTGTAGGTGTTTTCCATATTTGCATGAGAGCTAAAGGAATTTATACTTGACCTTACTGTCTTTAGATGGTTAATATTACAACAAAATGAGTTGTGAGGAGGCAGTCTGAGCCCTTCCCCTCCCCCATAAAAGAAGTTTTGGGGACACAGCACAAATTCCTCCTTCTCCACCTGCTGTACAGGTGACCTTGGAAAAATTTCTTAAACTTTTTAAACCTCAGTGTCTTCTTTGGAAAATGGGGATAATCCTGGTTCCCACTTTATATAGTTTTTAAAATAAGATTAAATGAGATAATCAATATAAAATGTTTAGTACAGTGAGTTACATGGTTACGAACTAAATCCATGTTAATGTTAATATTATTAGGCAATGTGAAAGCTAGTGCTAAGTCTTAGGCAACTCTGTCCCTGAAGAAAGTCATGTGCTTGGAATATACATAGTGTAAAAATGTTCATTAAAATAAATTCCTTTTCTCTTCTGTAGTTTTGCAAAACTAGGCTTCTTGCACAAAGGTTTAGTGGTTCTTAAGTCAGTCCTGAATGAATCAGAAAATTTGTTGATGGCTCTGTCTTTCAACAATTGGCCTTTTAATGAGGCTACCAGCCCCACCTGGAATAGGTAGCCTATGACTCCTGGAACCCCACATGGATTTCAGAATTCCTTTCACTGTCAAGCAAACCAGGGTCCTTTTGTTTTATAAAGTGATTCTTTCACTTTATTTTTTTTTTTTTTTACTTTTTGTTTTTGTTTTTCTTTAATTTTTTATTTTATATTACAGTTAATTAACAATGTTGTGTTAGTTTCAGGTGTACAGCTAAGTGATTCAGTTATACATATACATATATATATTCTTTTTCAGATTCTTTCCCATATAGGTTATTACAGAGTATTAAGTAGAGTTCCCCGTGCTATACAGTAGGTCTTTGTTGTTTATCTATTTTATGTATAGCAGTGTGTATATGTCAATCCCAGCCTCCTAATTTGTCCCTCTCCCTCTCTCCCTCCCCCTTGGCAACCATAAGTCTGTTCTCTATGTCTGTTTCTGTTTTGTAGATAAGTTTATTTGTGACATATTTTAGATTCCACATAAAAGTGATATCATATGATATTTGTCTTTCTCTGTCTGATTTACTTCATTCAGTATGATCACCTCTAGGTCCACCCTGTTGCTGCCAATGGCATAGAAATGGGAACCCAGTGCCTCTCTAAATCCTAGGTGGACTTACACCCATCCCCACCCCCCTTCTTTGTGTCGACTCAATGGTTTTCAATTGTACAGACATTTGTGTTACTCCTCATGTCCATCCACTGGGCCTGCAAGCTCCTACTCACAGAGGGCCCTCCTCCAGGGGAGCTTTCCTAACTTTATCCTCGTTCAGTGGACAGATATCCAGGAGAGGAACATATTCCCACAAGACCCTTTGTTATGTTCTGATGCTTGGATCCCCTCTACTGTGTCCCCTTTCGCTTGAATGACAGCTGGACTGGTTCAGACCTGTAGGTTCTACACCCCCTGGGGATTTCTGAGGTCGTCATTAGACCCTGATCAAACATCTAAAATATATCCTCATTCCAGAGCACCCCTTGGGTCAGACTTTCCCCTTCTCTTCAGCTGCCTGAAGTTGCCTTTAATGTGAAAATGACTTGCCCTAAAGTCGTAAAAGAGTAAAGCTCCTCACAGATCAGGGCAGTGTGGGCAATCACACAGGGTTAGGAGCCTGGAAGTGGCCCTATTCTTTCAGGGGGGGACGCAGAGGCAATGTCTCTGTGACAGGCTCATTACCAGTGCAGACGATCGATAGAAAGGAGGCACAGACCTGAACAGACATCTTAAAAAATGAAAACGTGATGCAGTAAACCCACACAGAGATGTTTAACAGCATGACTGAAGAGGGAGATGAAAATAAGGGCCCGGTGAGGCCGTTTTGCACCCCCATTCTCTAGGCACAGAAAAGCCGCAGATGCCAACTCTGGCGAAGATGCAGAACCACAAGGCTCTCATCCACTGCTGCTGGATGGAATCTTGGTGCAATGTCTCTGGGAAACTGGTGGACCTTACTTCCTAAAGTAAAATATTTGCACACTTTGTAACTATTGCAGTTTCACTTGTTGGAACATACTTGAGAGAAACATTTACTGAAGAAAGCCAAGAATGTTCATTGCATCCCTGCTCAGGATGGCAAACTTGGGAACAATCCAGGGCACCTTGACTGGAAAATGGGCTGGTCAGCTCTGTGTATTCCCACAATGGAGTATTTGCTGCCATTCAAACAAGCAAATGCCAGCAGCATGTGAAACTAAGGGTGAATCCTGTAACATCATATTAACTGAAAAATCCCCCCAGATTATATATGACCTGATACCAGGTATATAAAATTTAAATAATATAGATTAATATTGTTTGTGTATACATATATATGGGTGTATATATATCTATATATATACACAGATCTTCCTCGACTTACGATGCAGTTATGTCTGACAAACCCACCGTAAATTGAAAATATTGTAAGTTGAAAATGCCTTTAATATAGCTAACCTACCAAACATCCTAGCTCAGCCTAATCTACCTTAATCTAGCTTAAACGTGCTTAGAATACTTACATTAGCCTACAGTTGGGCAAAATCATCTAACACAAGCTTATTTTATAAGAAAGTGTTGAATATCTCATGTAGTTTATTAAATATTGGGCTGAAAGCGGAAAACAGCATGGTTGTCTGGGTCCAGCATGGTTGCAAGTGTCTGGTTTGTAAGTGGGATCTTGTTTCTGGAGAATGTCTTGAGGGTAACAGAATTCCAACCGGCAGACCAAGCACAGCCATAGGGGGCCGGGGACCAGCAGGGACGTCTGGCTTCAAGTAGAATGGCATGAGCTTCGGGACAGGACTCCTGTCATGGGACTGAAGGGGGCAGGTCTTCAGGGGGCAGCACAGGACCCAGCAGTGGAGTCTAGGCAATGGTCAAGAGGGGAGCCTAGGGCAGGAGCAGTGGTCATGTTTCACGTGAACTCATGAGAAACAAGGGAAGGTTGAAGGTCCAGTCTTTCAAAGGAGGGGAGGAGGGGGCCGGACTGGGTGTGAGAGGGTGTGAGCAGGGGACATAGAACTTGCTGGGAGCTGGATGCACTGCCTTCGAGTCCAGGACCTGAGGTCTAACCCCTGTTCTACTAGTTACACTGTGTGGCCTGCAGTGAATAAATTAAACTCTGTGTCCCACCATTTCCCTTCCTAGAATATATATAACATAAAATAGGATATATGTATAATATAATATATGACAGACAATATAATTTATATATTTTAAATAAAGTAACACAACACCATAGAAATTCCCTTTGGATTACCATGAACATTGCAAGAGTTACCACTTGCAAAGCACTTACACAGCACCTGCATTAGACACAGGAAGTGCTGAATAAATGTTAGAAATTCTTTTTAAACATTTTTAATTTTTTAATTTAAGTATAGTTTATGTACAATGTTGTTAGTTTCTGGTGTACAGCAAAGTGACTCACTTATATATACATATACATTCTTTTTCATATTCTTTTCCATTCTGGTTTATCACAGGATATTGAATATAGTTCCCTGTGCTATACATATATAGTAGGTCCTTGTTGTTTATCTATATTATATATAGTGGTGTGTCTATGTTAATGTTAGAATTACTATAAACTCTAAGTCATTCTTTGAAGTCATGCCCTTCCGGCAGGTCAGGTCATGTATTTACAGTCCCAGGAGAAGGTCAAGCCCCAGGGAAGACCATAGCCAAGGTTTCACAGGATGGTGGCGGGTGTCCCCCCTCCCTCTGCTGCCGTCCTGGGATGCTGCTGAGAGCCTGATGTTGGAGTTATCAAGACTTGTGTTCAAGCCCAAGCTCTACCACTTGGTTGCCCTGTGACCTCTGACAGGTTACTTCACTACCCCAAGCTTTAGTTTCCATCTTTGTACCAGAAATAAGCCAATCTTCTTTAAGACTTACCGTGAAGATTAGATTAGATAGTTGAGGCAGTGCTCCCTGAGCATGATGAGAACAGGAAAATAAAAATGATGGGGCAGCCCAGAACCAAGCACAGCAATTAATAATGCATGGGAAAATCACCATTGTTCATGGCATCTGAAAATTTTTGTTAAAACACTAAAAACTCTGTTGTTGGTTCTAAATGTATAGGACAATTAAAAAATAGTAAAATTGGGAAGAAGATGGCGGAAGAGTAAGACGCGGAGATCACCTTCCTTCCCGCAGATACATCAGAAATACATCTACACGTGGAACTGCTCCTACAGAACACCCACTGAACGCTGGCAGAAAACGTCAGACCTCCCAAAAGGCAAGAAACTCCCCACGTACTTGGGTAGGGCAAAAGAAAAAAGAAATAACAGAGACAAAAGAATAGGGACGGGACCTGCACCAGTGGGAGGGAGCTGTGAAGGAGGAAAGGTTTCCATGCACTAGGAAGCCCCTTCGTGGGCATAGACTGTGGGTGGCAGAGGGGGGAAGCTTCGGAGCCACGGAGGAAAGTGCAGCCACAAGGGTGCGGAGGGCAAAGCGGAGAGACTCCCGCACAGAGGCTTGGCGCCGAGCAGCACTCACCAGCCCGAGAGGCTTGTCTGCTCACCCGCCAGGGCGGGTGGGGGCTGGGAGCTGAGGCTCGGGCTTCGGTCGGATTGCAGGGAGAGGACTGGGGTTGGCAGCGTGAACACAGCCTGAAGGGGTTAGCGCACCACAGCTAGCCGGGAAGGAGTCCGGGAAAAAGTCTGCAGCTGCCGAAGAGGCAAGAGACTTTTTCTTCCCTCTTTGTTTCCTGGTGCGCGAGGAGAGGGGATTCAGAGCGCCGCCTAAACGAGCTCCAGAGACGGGCGCGAGCCACAGCTATCAGTGCGGACCCCAGAGACGGGCATGAGAAGCTAAGGCTGCTGCTGCCGCCACCAAGAAGCCTGTGTGCGAGCACAGGTCACCAACCACACCGCCCCTCCCGGGAGCCAGTGCAGCCCGCCACGGCCAGGCTCCCGTGATCTGGGGACAACTTCCCCAGGAGAACGCACGGCGCGCCTCGGGCTGGTGCAACGTCACGCTGGCTACTGCCGCCGCAGGCTCGCCCCGCATCCGTATCCCTCCCTCCCCCCGCCTGAGTGAGCCAGAGCCCCCGAAGCAGCTGCTCCTTTAACCCCGTTCTGTCTGGGCGGGGAACAGACGCACTCAGGCGACCTACAAGCAGAGGCGGCTCCAAATCCAAAGCTGAACCCTGGGAGCTGTGCGAACAAAGAAGAGAAAGTGAAATCTCTCCCAGCAGCCTCAGAAGCAGCGGATTAAAACTTCACAAACAACTTGATGTGCCTGCATCTGTTGAATACCTGAATAGACAACGAATCATCCCAAATTCAGGAGGTGGACTTTGGGAGCAGGATATATTAATTTTTCCCCTTTTCCTTTTTTTTTTTGAGTGTATATGTATATGCTTCTGGGTGAGATTTTGTCTGTATAGCTTTGCTTTACAATAGCTTTATTTTACTTCACTATATTTTATCCCCTTTCTTTCTTTCTATTTTTTCTCCCTTTTACTCTGAGCTGTGTGGATGAAAGGCTCTTGGTGCTCCAGCCAGGCATCAGGGCTGTGCCTCTGAGGTGGGAGAGCCAAGTTCAGGACACTGGTCCACAAGAGACCTCCCAGCTCCACGTAATACCAAACGGCGAAAATCTCTTAGAGATCTCCATCTCAACATCAAGACCCAGCTTCACTCAACGACCAGCAAGCTACAGTGCTGGACACCCTATGCCAAACAACTAGCAAAACAGGAACACAGCCCCATCCATTAGCAGAGAGGCTGCCTTAAATCATAATAAGGCCACAGACACCCCAAAATACACCACCAGACGTGGACGTGCCCACCAGAAAAACAAGATCCAGTCTTATCCACCAGAACACAGACACTAGTTCCCTCCACCACGAAGCCTACACAACCCACTGAACCAACCTTAGCCACTGGAGACAGATACCAAAAACAACGGGAACTATGAACCTGCAGCCTGTGAAAAGGAGACCCCAAACACAGTAAGATAAGCAAAATGAGAAGACAGAAAAACACACAGCAGATGAAGGAGCAGGGTCAAAACACACCAGACCTAACAAATGAAGAGGAAATAGGTAGTCTACCTGAAAAAGAATTCAGAATAATGATAGTAAGGATGATCCAAAATCTTGGAAATAGAATAGACAAAATGCAAGAAACATTTAATAAGGACGTAGAAGAACTAAAGAGGAACCAAGCAACGATGAAAAGCACAATAAATGAAATTAAAAATACTCTAGATGGGATCAATAGCAGAATAACTGAGGCAGAAGAACGGATAAGTGACGTGGAAGATAAAATGGTGGAAATAACTACTGCAGAGCAGGATAAAGAAAAAAGAATGAAAAGAACTGAGGACAGTCTCAGAGACCTCTGGGACAACATTAAACGCACCAACATTCGAATTATAGGGGTCCCAGAAGAAGAAGAGAAAAAGAAAGGGACTGAGAAAATATTTGAAGAGATTATAGTTGAAAACTTCCCTAATATGGGAAAGGAAATAGTTAATCAAGTCCTGGAAGCACAGAGAGTCCCATACAGGATAAATCCAAGGAGAAACACGCCAAGACACATATTAATCAAACTGTCAAAAATTAAATATAAAGAAAACATATTAAAAGCAGCAAGGGAAAAACAACAAATAACACACAAGGGAATCCCCATCAGGTTAACAGCTGATCTTTCAGCAGAAACTCTGCAAGCCAGAAGGGAGTGGCAGGATATACTTAAAGTGATGAAGGAGAAAAACCTACAACCAAGATTACTCTACCCAGCAAGGATCTCATTCAGATTTGATGGAGAAATTAAAACCTTTACAGACAAGCAAAAGCTGAGAGAGTTCAGCACCACCAAACCAGCTTTACAACAAATGCTAAAGGAACTTCTCTAGGCAAGAAACACAAGAGAAGGAAAACACCTACAATAACAAACCCAAAACATTTAAGAAAATGGGAATAGGAACATACATATCGATAATTACCTTAAATGTAAATGGATTAAATGCTCCCACCAAAAGACACAGACTGGCTGAATGGATACAAAAACAAGACCCATATATATGCTGTCTACAAGAGACCCACTTCAGACCTAGAGACACATACAGACTGAAAGTGAGGGGATGGAAAAAGATATTCCATGCAAATGGAAATCAAAAGAAAACTGGAGTAGCAATTCTCATATCAGACAAAATAGACTTTAAAATAAAGACTATTACAAGAGACAAAGAAGGACACTATATAATGATCAAGGGATCGATCCAAGAGGAAGGTATAACAATTGTAAATATTTATGCACCCAACATAGGAGCACCTCAACACATAAGGCAAATACTAACAGCCATAAAAGGGGAAATTGACAGCAACACAATCATAGTAGGGGACTTTAACACCCCACTTTCACCAATGGACAGATCATCCAAAATGAAAATAAATAAGGAAACACAAGCTTTAAATGATACATTAAACAAGATGGACTTAATTGATATTTATAGGACATTCCACCCAAAAACAACAGAATACACATTTTTCTCAAGTGCTCATGGAACATTCTCCAGGATAGATCATATCTTGGGTCACAAATCAAGCCTTGGTAAATTTAGGAAAATTGAAATCATATCAAGTATCTTTTCCGACCACAACGCTATGAGACTAGATATCAATTACAGGAAAAGATCTGTAAAAAATACAAACACATGGAGGCTACACAATACACTACTTAATAACGAAGTGATCACTGAAGAAATCAAAGGGGAAATCAAAAAATACCTAGAAATAAATGACAATGGAGACACGACGACCCAAAACCTATGGGACGCAGCAAAAGCAGTGCTAAGAGGGAAGTTTATAGCAATACAAGCCTACCTCAAGAAACAGGAAACATCTCGAATAAACAACCTAACCTTGCACCTGAAGCAATTAGAGAAAGAAGAACAAAAAAACCCCAAAGCTAGCAGAAGGAAAGAAATCATAAAGATCAGAGCAGAAATAAATGAAAAAGAAATGAAGGAAACAATAGCAAAAATCAATGAAACTAAAAGCTGGTTCTTTGAGAAGATAAACAAAATTGATAAACCATTAGCCAGACTCATCAAGAGAAAAAGGGAGAAGACTCAAATCAATAGAATTAGAAATGAAAAAGGAGAAGTAACCACTGACACCGCAGAAATACAAATGATCATGAGAGATTACTACAAGCAACTCTATGCCAATAAAAAGGACAACCTGGAAGAAATGGACAGATTCTTAGAAATGCACAACCTGCCGAGACTGAACCAGGAAGAAATAGAAAATATGAACAGACCAATCACAAGCACTGAAATTGAAACTGTGATTAAAAATCTTCCAACAAACAAAAGCCCAGGACCAGATGGCTTCACAGGCGAATTCTATCAAACATTTAGAGAAGAGCTAACACCTATCCTTCTCAAACTCTTCCAAAATATTGCAGAGGGAGGAACACTCCCAAACTCATTCTACGAGTCCACCATCACCCTGATACCAAAACCAGACAAAGATGTCACAAAGAAAGAAAACTACAGGCCAATATCACTGATGAACATAGATGCAAAAATCCTCAACAAAATACTAGCAAACAGAATCCAACAGCACATTAAAAGGAACATACACCATGATCAAGTGGGGTTTTTCCCAGGAATGCAAGGATTCTTCAATATACGCAAATCAATCAACGTGATACACCATATTAACAAATTGAAGGAGAAAAACCATATGATCATCTCAATAGATGCAGAGACAGCTTCGACAAAAGTCAACACCCACTTATGATAAAAACCCTCCAGAAAGTAGGCATAGGAGGAACTTTCCTCAACATAACAAAGGCCATATATGACAAACCCACAGCCAACATCATCCTTAATGGTGAAAAATTGAAACCATTTCCACTAAGATCAAGAACAAGACAAGGTTGCCCACTCTCACCACTATTATTCAACATAGTTTTGGAAGTGTTAGCCACAGCAATCAGAGAAGAAAAAGAAATAAAAGGAATCCAAATCGGAAAAGAAGAAGTAAAGTTGTCACTGTTTGCAGATGACATGATACTATACATAGAGAATCCTAAAGATGCTACCAGAAAACTACTAGAGGTAATCAATGAATTTGGTAAAGTAGCAGGATACAAAATTAATGCACAGAAATCTCTTGCATTTCTATACACTAATGATGAAAAATCTGAAAGTGAAATTAAGAAAACACTTCCGTTTACCATTGCAACAAAAAGAATAAAATATCTAGGAATAAACCTACCTAAGGAGATAAAAGACCTGTATGCAGAAAATTATAGGACACTGATGAAAGAAATTAAAGATGATACAAATAGATGGAGAGATATACCATGTTCTTGGATTGGAAGAATCAACATTTTGAAAATGACTCTACTACCCAAAGCAATCTACAGATTCAATGCAATCCCTATCAAACTACCACTGGCATTTTTCACAGAACTAGAACAAAAAATTTCACAATTTGTATGGAAACACAAAAGACCCCAAATAGCCAAAGCAATCTTGAGAACGAAAAATGGAGCTGGAGGAATCAGGCTCCCTGACTTCAGACTATATTACAAAGCTACAGTAATCAAGACAGTTTCGTACTGGCACAAAAACAGAAATATAAATCAATGGAACAGGATAGAAAGCCCAGAGATAAACCCATGCACATATGGTCACCTTATCTTTGATAAAGGAGCCAAGCATATACAGTGGAGAAAAGACAGCCTCTTCAATAAGTGGTGCTGGGAAAATTGGACAGATACGTGTAAAAGTATGAAATTAGAACACTCCCTGACACCATACACAAAAATAAACTCAAAATGGATTAAAGACCTAAGTGTAAGGCCAGACACTATCAAATTCTTAGAGGAAAACATAGGCAGAACACTCTATGACATAAATCACAGCAAGATTCTTTTTGACCCAGCTCCTAGAGAAATGCAAATAAAAACAAAAATAAACAAATGGGACCTAATGAAACTTAAAAGCTTTTGCATAGCAAAGGAAACCATAAACAAGACCAAAAGACAACCCTCAGAATGGGAGAAAATATTTGCAAATGAAGCAACTGACAAAGCATTAATCTCCAAGATTTACAAGCAGCTCATGCAGCTCAATAACAAAAAAACAAACAACCCAATCCAAAAATGGGCAGAAGACCTAAATAGACATTTCTCCAAAGAAGATATACAGATGGCCAACAGACACATGAAAGAATGCTCAACATCATTAATCATTAGAGAAATGCAAATCAAAACTACAATGAGATATCATCTCACACCGGTCAGATTGGCCATCATCAAAAAATCTAGAAACAATAAATGCTGGAGAGGGTGTGGAGAAAAGGGAACACTCTTGCACTGTTGGTGGGAATGTAAATTGATACAGCCACTATGGAGAACAGTATGGAGGGTCCTTAAAAAACTACAAATAGAACTACCATACGACCCAGCAATCCCACTACTGGGCATATACCCTGAGAAAACCGTAGTTCAAAAAGAGTCATGTACCAAAATATTCATTGCAGCTCTATATACAATAGCCAGGACCTGGAAGCAACCTAAGTGTCCATTATTGGATGAATGGATAAAGAAGATGTGGCACATATATACAATGGAATATTACTCAGCCATAAAAAGAAATGAAATGGAGGTATTTGTAATGAGGTGGATGGAGTTAGAGTCTGTCATACAGAGTGAAGTAAGTCAGAAAGAGAAAAACAAATATAGTATGCTAACACATATATATGGAATCTAAGGAAAAAAAAAAAAAAAAAAGGCCATGAAGAACCTAGTGTCAAGACGGGAATAAAGACACAGACCTACTAGAGAATGGACTTGAGGATATGGGGAGGGGGAAGGGTGAGATGTGACAGGGTGAGAGAGTGTCATGGACATATATACACTACCAGATGTACAATAGATAGCTAGTGGGAAGAAGCCGCATAGCACAGGGAGATCAGCTCGGTGCTTTGCGACCACCTGGAGGGGTGGGATGGGGAGGGTGGGAGGGAGGGAGATGCAAGAGGGAAGAGATATGGGAACATATGTATATGTATAACTGATTCACTTTGTTATAAAGCAGAAACTAACACACCATTGTAAAGCAATTATACTTCAATAAAGATGTTTTTAAAAAAAAATAGTAAAATTGATATTATTTAGTACACTGTAATTTAAAGCATTAGAAGCATTGAGAAGAAAAGTGTTCTATTTCTTTGTTAAAAACTTATTAAGAGGGGAGGTGCCCAACTTGGCAGAGTAGGAAGACCATATATATGTATACCCATATATATACACGTGTGGACTATTAGCCATACAAATGAAATTTCGCCATTTGTAACAATATGGATGGACTTAGAGTGTGTTAAGCTAAGTGAAATAAGTCAGAGAAAGACAAATATCGTATGATTTCCCTTATATGTGCAATCTAAGAAAAACAGATGAGCAAACATAATAAACATAAACCGACATAACAAAACATAAACAAACGTGACAAAACAAAATCCAAGTTACAGATACAGGGAACAAACAGGTGGATACCAGAGGGAAGGGAGGTGCAGAGAGGAGATAAATAGGTGAGGGAGAGTAAGAGGTGCAAACTTCCAGTTGCAAAGTAAATGAGTCACAGGGATGAAATGTCCAGTTGTGGGGAATACAGTCAATAACCGTGTAATAACTTTGTATGGTGACTTATCATAACTAAACCTATCCTGGAGATTGGTTTGAAATATGGAAGTATCGAATCACTGTGTTGTATAAGAGGAACTAACACACTGTTGTAGATCAATTATACTTCAAAAAACAAACTCCTAGAAAAAGAGATTAGATTTGTGGTTAGCAGAGGCAAGAGTGAAGGGAGAGGGAGAATTGGGTGAAAATAGTCAAAAGTACGAACTTCCAATTATAAGATAAATAAGTACTAGGGATATAATATACAACATGATAAATATAATTAATACTGCTATACGTTATATATGAACGTTGACGATAGTAAATCCTAAGACGTGTCATCACAAGGAAAATTTGTTTTCTCTTTGTTTAATTTTGTATCTATATGAGATGATGTTTCATTCATAAGTTTAGTTCACCAAACTTACTGTGATAATCATTTCATAATGTATGTATGTCAAATCATTATATTGTACTCAAACTTATACAGGGCTGTGTGTCAATTATATCTCAATAAAACTGGAAGAAAAAAAGTCATCAAGACAGGGTGGCACAGAGTTTGCCTCTTCTTCTCATTGTATAACTGAGGAAATGGAACAGCATCATTTCTGTCCTTAGCACATGGCCATACTCCTTTCTAAGTCTGGATCAGCTTCCAACATTCTGTCCTTTGTGTTTCCATGTTGTGAAATATCTCTGAGAGTTCCTGTAAAGGGACCTCTTTGCCAGCCTCACTTGCTCTAAGACACCGAGATCCTTTCCATCACAACCACGTTCTTCATTCACATCTGCAAGTCACCTTCTCTGAGTTCCTCTGGGTGCACACCTGGAGTGTTCAAACGACAGTGTCCTTGTTCCCTCCATGAGCTATACCTTCCATAACTTAATTTATATTTGATTCAAATTTCACTTCCAGCATTATCACTTTTCATTTCTTTGCTGCTCTTTCATCTTTACTGGCCAATTCTCTCTCTTGATTACCAATTTTGGTAAAATGGCATGCAAGTTTATCGTGGAAGACAATGAGGCCACACAGCTACATGCATTTCTGTCTGTGCATTGAGGACTTTGGCTCCACCAAACTTCCCAGTGATTTTCAGGCCCAGTCACAGACAGTTGCAAAAGCTCTATGTGGCAGATTTCACAGGAGAAGCTGCCCTCCCTGTGCCAGACTTGGGGTTCAGCCAGCACTGCAGTCTCTAAGCAGAGTTGCAGTCAAGGACTCCAGCTCCCTGGCAGCCATGCTCTTATGCACATTTGCATTCCTAGCCCAGGTATCTTCATTCCTAGGTCCCTCTGTCTGAGGCCTTGGGTAGAGGTCCTCTTCAGAGCCTCTGCTGAGGTTTCTTCATGGGGATGACAAGCAGGCGGAACCCTGAAGACACTTTCTGATAGAGTATTCGCTACCCTTTCACTTCTAGACCTTCCCCTTTTCTCCCTCAGCCCCTGGGTCCATAGAACTGTAGGAGCCTTTTGTTTGGGGTTTTCTCAGCAGTGAGATGACCTGTGTCTGTGCTGACCTACCTGACCCTCCTCGTGGGAAAGTGGAACAGGGGAAGTCAGCCTTTTGTGGGTTTGGTCTCTTCTTACACCATGGCTGTGACTGCAGGCTTGTTTACCAGTTCTGTCTGGGCTTGTTGCTTTGTGTGGCTGCCCTGACGTCGGGCAGCTCAGCTGTCTCTGCGGGAGACTGAGCTCCTGACCTTCATGGACCAAATGCAGAGTCACAGGGGCCGGTCACTGGCAGACTGTCCGGGAAGTTATGTGGAGGCCATGGATCATGCTGTGTGTCTCGTGTTTACGTGGTGATGTGTGGACTGTTGAGCTATAGCCACGTTTGGACTTCACGCAATTACTCATACTTAATATACTTTGATCCTTAATCTACTGTGAATAGAGCTGAAATGAAAATTGTGCTACTGAAGGGACAAGTATTTTTTAAATTACAGTGAGTGAATTTGTGTATGTCAGGACTACACAAGGCAAGAACTGCCTTTCACCATAATTTGTTTTATGTTAGCACCAAGCACATGGAAGATAATCAATGCAATCCTGCTCTCTCCCTTCCCCAATCACAGGGCACGCCCTGCCCTTTCCGCAGTGAGGTGCCACGTGGGCTGCCTGCCTGGGGGGCCATGTGACAGCCCTTGAGCAAGGCTGTCCCCAATTCAGGGCAGAGCCCTAAACAGGCCTTCACAGTCAGATCTGTTTACAATATCTCTCCACTCTCATGTCCAGGCATCAGTTTTAACTAGTTTGATCCAGCTCCAAACTGCTGACTCTCAGATCCAGGTCCCCTGAGGTGTGACACTGTCCCACGACGCCCAGCCAAACACCTGCGTGAGTCGAAACCTGGGGGAAGAGCTGTTCCCCCTCACCTGCCACTCTCGCCTTTCATCACCCGTCTCCGCACTGAGGTTCAAGTGTGGTTCTATTGATTGAGTGAGTGAGCTGAGTAATTGATTGATTTACTCATGCTTTCATTTTCAAATATTTATTAAGTACCTAATGTGTGTCTGCCATGTGCAAAGCAGACTTTGGGAAGTTTCTTTGTCTTCCCCAGACTGTTGTGAAGGGAAGCGCTGGGCACAGATCCTGGCACTGCAGACTCCCTGACCCACATCTGCCTATAGGGCCCTCCATTCTTACATTCCTCTGTGAGGTCCATTTAGGATCCCTAGGGCTTATTGTGTTTGAGGTGAGCAGAACTGACCACAAACCTTGAATCTGAAGGAGATATTTAAACATTGCAACTGAAATCATCACTGACGTCTCACCCTGAAAAGCATCTGAAGCATGTTCTTCCTGTGTTCTGAGCAGACAAGGACATCCTTCTCTTTCTCCTGGTCCTCCTGGGCCCCCTGCCCTCCATGTGGATCAGTCTCCGAGGCCAGGGAGGCACAGATCATTTGCTCCAATTAAGGCAAACAGAGTGTGGGCTGTGGGGGAAATCTGAGAGCCTTGAAAGGGATCCTTCTGAGAGCTGCTCAGGGCAGCCTGCCCAGAATCTGGGGGGCATCTTCGCAGGAGGCCTGGATGGATGCCACCCTCTAAGGCGGTGGCCACTCCAGCACTGCACCTCCTCTGCTCGTGACCATCACACAAATCCCTTCAGAAGCCAAAGCGAGTCTGCATGAGTCCCCTGGTGGTTTCCTGCAGGTGGACCACGAGGGCTGCGTGTGAACCCGCCCAGAACCCTGAATGGGAACATGTCTGACACACGGAGAGAACCCGGAGCCCCTTGTTTGGGAAAGAGACAAATTCCTCCCCTGGTGCCTTGGAATCTTCTCTCTAGACTTTCAAGTTGTTCAACAAGCAAGACAAACACTTTGTCCAGAAAAACCTTGGTGTCAGGAAAAGAGGGATGTCGGGGGAGATGGTACAGTCTCTTCAGAATGTCAGAACAGAAGGAAACAAAGAAAACATTTATCTTTGTGTCTCCATTTTAGAGATGAGCAAATTGTGGGCAGAGAAATTCTGTGCATCTAAGAACCTAGCACGGGGCCTGGAACAGCGTCACACGAGGTTAACCACAGACACTCTTTGTCACTGATGTTTGTTTGCTGACAGCGTCCTATAGAGGTGAATTATGTCGGAGGCAAAGTTAAATTCTGGTGCTTGAAACCAAGTGCGGGGACCCTGTGCTGCAAATGCATAGAGAGGTTTCTTTCCTGCAGGCAGATGCACAGTTTAACTCTTAGCGAAAGGATCAGAAAGGATGGATTATGTGTCATTTCATAAACTTACTTACCAGGGAATTTTTCTCCAAAGCCTCCCATTCTGGACAAACTCGAAGTGAAGTCTCAGGGCTCAGACATGGGCCTGCACCCTGACTCGATGTTTACTGGTTGACCATTGCTTTGCTTCCAAGACAAATGCCTTTAGTCTCTAGCTCTTGTTTTTCCTTTTCTTTCTTTTATATCTTTTTGGTAAAATGAACATAAAATAACTAATTCTGAGTTGTTTTTGATGAGAATTAATTTTTTTATTTTTTATGAAGCAGATTCTTATTAGTTATCCATTTTATACATATTAGTGTATACATGTCAATCCCAATCTCCCAATTCATCACACCACCACCCCCACCACCCCACCACTTTCACCCCTTCGTGTCCATACGTTTGTTCTCTACATCTTTGTCTCTATTTCTGCCCTGCAAACCAGTTCATCTGTACCATTTTTCTAGGTTCCACATATATGAATTAATATATGATATTTGATTTTCTCTTTCTGACTTACTTCACTCTGTATGACAGTCTCTAGATCCATCCACATCTCTACAAATAACCCAATTTCGTTCCTTTTCATGGCTGAGTAATATTCCATTGTATATATGTAACACATCTTTTTTTTTTAACATCTTTATTGGAGTATAATTGCTTTACAATGGTGTGTTAGTTTCTGCTTCAAAACAAAGTGAATCAGCTATACACATACATACGTCCCAATATCTCCTTCCTCCTGCATCTCCCTCCTTCCCACCCTCCCTATCCCACCCCTCTAGGTGGTCACAAAGCACTGAGCTGATCTCCCTGTGCTATGTGGCTGCTTCCCACTAGCTATCTATTTTAGGTTTGGTAGTGTATATATGTTCATGCCACTCTCTCACTTTGTCCCAACTTACCCTTCCCCATTGCTGTATCCTCAAGTCCATTCTCTAGTAGGTCTGCATCTTTATTCCCGTCTTGCCCCTAGGTTCTTCTGATCATTTTTTTTCTTTTTTTTTAGATTCCATATATATGTGTTAGCATACAGTATTTGTGTTTCTCTTTCTGACTTACTTCACTCTGTATGACGGTCTCTAGGTCCATCCACTTAACTACAAATAACTCAGTTTCATTCCTTTTTATGGCTGAGTAATATTCCATCGTATATATGTGCCACATCTTCTTTATCCATTCACCTGTTGATGGACAGTTAGGTTGCTTCCATGCCCTGACTATTGTAAATAGTACTGCAATGAACATTGTGGTACATGACTCTTTTTGAATTATGGTTTTCTCAGGGTATATGCACAGTAGTGGGATTGCTGGGTCATATGGTAGTTCTATGTTTAGCTCTTTAAGAAACCTCCATAGTGGCTGTATCAATTTACATTCCCACCAACAGTGCAAGAGGGTTCCCTTTTCTCCACACCCTCTCCAGCATTTATTGTTTGTAGATTTTTTTATGATAGCCATTCTGACTGGTGTGAGGTGATACCTCATTGTAGGTTTGATTTTACTTTCTCTAATGATTAGTGATATTGAGCATCCTTTCATGTGTTTGTTGGCAATCTGTATGTCTTCTTTGGAGAAATGTCTACTGAGGTCTTCGGCCCATTTTTGGATTGGGTTGTTTGTTTTTTTTATATTGAGCTTCATGAGTTGCTTGTATGCTTTAGGGATTAATCCTTTGTCATTTGCTTCATTTGCAAATATATTCTCCCATTCTGAGGGTTGCCTTTTCGTCTTGTTTATGGTTTCCTTTGCTGTGCAAAAGCTTTTAAGTTTCATTAGGTCCCATTTGTTTATTTTTGTTTTTATTTCCATTTCTCTAGGAGGTGGGTCAAAAAGGATCTTGCTGTGACTTATGTGATAGAGGGTTCTGCCTATGTTTTCCTCTAAGAGTTTGATGGTGCCTGGCCTTACATTTAGGTCTTTAATCCATTTTGAGTTTATTTTTGTGTATGGTGTTAGGAAGTGTTCTAATTTCATTCTTTTACATGTAGCTGTCTAGTTTTCCCAGAACCACTTATTGAAGAGGCTGTCTTTTCTCCACTGTATATTCTTGCCTCCTTTATCAAAGATAAGGTGACCATATGTGCATGGGTTTACCTCTGTGCTTTCTATCCTGTTCCATTGATCTATATTTCTGTTTTTGTGCCAGTACCATACCGTCTTGATTACTGCAGCTTTGTAGTATAGTCTGAAGTCAGGGAGCCTGATTCCTCCAGCTCCATTTATCGTTCTCAAGATTGCTTTGGCTATTAGGGGTCTTTTGTGTTTCCATACAAATTGTGAAATTTTTTGTTCTAGTTCTGTGAAAAATGCCAGTGGTAGTTTGATAGGGATTGCACTGAATCTGTAGATTGCTTTGGGTAGTAGAGTCATTTTCACAACGTTGATTCTTCCAATCCAAGAACATGGTATATCTCTCCATCTATTTGTATCATCTTTAATTTGTTTCATCAGTGTCTTATAATTTTCTGCATATAGGTCTTTTGTCTCCTTAGGTAGGTTTATTCCTAGATATTTTATTCTTTTTGTTGCAATGGTTAATGGGAGTCTTTCCTTAATTTCTCTTTCACATTTTTCGTCATTAGTGTATAGGAATGCAAGAGATTTCTGTGCATTAATTTCGTATCCTGCTATTTTACCAAATTCATTGATTAGCTCTAGTAGTTTTCTGGTAGCATCTTTAGGATTCTCTATGTATAGTATCATGTCATCTGCAAACAGTGACAGCTTTACTTCTTCTTTTCCGATTTGGATTCCTTTTATTTCTTTTTCTACTCTGATTGCTGTGGCTAACACTTCCAAAACTATGTTGAATAATAGTGGTGAGAGTGGGCAACCTTGTCTTGTTCTTGATCTTAGTGGAAATGGTTTCAATTTTTCACCATTAAGGACGATGTTGGCTGTGGGTTTGTCATATATGGCCTTTGTTATGTTGAGGAAAGTTCCTCCTATGCCTACTTTCTGGAGGGTTTTTATCATAAGTGGGTGTTGACTTTTGTCGAAGCTGTCTCTGCATCTATTGAGATGATCATATGGTTTTTCTCCTTCAATTTGTTAATATGGTGTATCACGTTGATTGATTTGCATATATCGAAGAACCCTTGGATTCCTGGGAAAAACCCCACTTGATCATAGTGTATGATCCTTTTAATATGCTGTTGGATTCTGTTTGCTAGTATTTTGTTGAGGATTTTTGCATCTATGTTTATCAGTGATATTGGCCTGTAGTTTTCTTTCTCTGTGACATCTTTGCCTGGTTTTGGTATCAGAGTGATGGTGGCCTTGTGGAATGAGTTTGGAGTGTTCCTCCCTCTGGTATATTTTGGAAGAGTTTGAGAAGGATAGGTGTTAGCTCTTCTCTAAATGTTTGACAGAATTCACCTGTGAAGCCATCTGGTGCTGGGCTTTTGTTTGTTGGAAGATTTTTAATCACATTTTCAATTTCAGTGCTTGTGATTTGTCTGTTCATATTTTCTATTTCTTCCTGGTTCAGTCTCCGAAGATTGTGCATTTCTAAGAATTTGTCCATTTCTTCCAGGTTGTCCATTTTATTGGCATAGAGTTGCTTGTAGTAATCTCTCATGATCCTTTGTATTTCTGCAGTGTCAGCTGTTACTCCTTCTTTTTCATTTATAATTCTATTGATTTGAGTCTTCTCCCTTTTTTTCTTGATAAGTCTGACTAATGGTTTATCAATTTTGTTTATCTTCTCAAAGAACCAACTTTTAGTTTTATTGATCTTTGCTATCGTTTCCTTCATTTCTTTTTTATTTATTTCTGATCTGATTTTTATGATTTCTTTCCTTCTGCTAACTTTGTCGTTTTTTTGTTCTTGTTTCTTTAATTGCTTTAGGTGTAAGGTTAGGTTGTTTATTTGAGATGTTTCTTGTTTCTTACAGTAGGCTTGTATAGCTCTAAACTTCCCTCTTAGAACTGCTTTTGCTGCATCCCATAGGTTTTGGGTCATTGTGTTTTCATTGTCATTTGTTTCTAGGTATTTTTTGATTTCCTCTTTGATTCCTTCAGTGATCTCTTGGTTATTAAGTAGTGTGTTGTTTAGCCCCCATGTGTTTGTATTTCTTACGGAATTTTTTCCTGTAATTGATATCTAGTCTCATAGCGTTCTGGTCTGAAAAGATACTTGATATGATTTCAATTTTCTTAAGTTTACCAAATCTTGAAATGTGACCCAAGATATGATCTATCCTGGAGAATGTTCCATGAGCACATTAGAAGAATGTGTATTCTGTTGTTTTTGGATGGAATGCCCTATAAATATCAATTAAAAGTCCACCTTGTTTAATGTATCATTTAAAGCTTGTGTTTTCTTATTTATTTTCATTTTGGATGATCTGTCCATTGGTGAAAGTGGGGTGTTAAAGTCCCCTACTATGATTGTGTTACTGTCAATTTCCCCTTTTATGGTTGTTAATATTTGCTTTATGTATTGAGGTGCTCCTATGTTGGGTGCATAAATATTTACAATTGTTATATCTTCTTCTTGGATTGATCCTTTGATCATTATGTAGTGTTCTTCTTTGTCTCTTTTAATGGTCTTTGTTTTAAAGTCTATTTTGTCTGATATGAGAATTGCTACTCCAGTTTTCTTTTGATTTCCATTTGCATGGAATATCTTTTTCTATCCCCTTACTTTCAGTCTGTATATGTCTCTAGGTCTGAAGTGAGTGTCTTGTAGACAGCATATATACGGTCTTGTTTTTTAATCCATTCAGCCAGTCTATGTCTTTAGGTTGGAGCATTTAATCCATTTATATTTAAGGTAATTATCGATATGTATGTTCCTATTACCATTTTCTTAATTGTTTTGGGTTTATTATTGTAGGTCATTTCCTTCTCTTGTGTTTCCTGCCTAGAGAAGTTCCTTTAGCATTTGTTATAAAGTTGTTTTGGTGGTGCTGAATTCTCTTAGCCTTTGCTTGTCTGTAAAGCTTTTACTTTCTCTGTCAAAACTGAATGAGATCCTTGCTGGGTAGAGTAATCTTGTTGGTAGGTTTTTCAATTTCATCACTGTAAATATGTCTTGCCACTCCCTTCTGGCTTGCAGAGTTTCTGCTGAAAGATCAGCTGTTAACCTTATGGGGATTCCCTTATGTGTTACTTGTTGTTTTTCCCTTGCTGCTTTTAATATTTGTTCTTTGTATTTAATTTTTGACAGTTTGATTAATATGTGTCTTGGCATGTTTCTCCTTGGATTTATCCTGTATGGGACTCTCTATGCTTCCAGGACTTGATTAACTATTTCCTTTCCCATATTAGGGAAGTTTTCAATTATAACCTCTTCAGATATTTTCTCAGTCTCTTTCTTTTTCTCTTCTTCTTCTGGGACCCCTATAATTTGAGTGTTGGTGCATTTAATGTTGTCCCAGACGTCTCTGAGACTGTCCACAATTCTTTTCATTCTTTTTCTTTATTCTGCTCTGCAGTAGTTATTTCCACTATTTTATCTTCCAGGTCACTTATCCGTTCTTCTGCCTCAGTTACTCTGCTATTGTTCCCTTCTAGAGAATTTTTAATTTCATTTATTGTGTTGTTCATCTCTGTTTGTTTGCTCTTTAGTTCTTCTAGGTCCTTGTTAAACGTTTCTTGTATTTTCTCCTTTCTATTTCCAAGGTTTTGGATCATCTTTACTATCATCATTCTGAATTCTTTTTCAGGTAGACTGCCAATTTCCTCTTCATTTGTTAGGTCTGGTTGGTTTTTCCCTTGTTCCTTCATCTGCTGTGTGTTTCTCTGTCTTCTCATTTTGCTTAACTTACTTTGTATGGGGTCTCCTTTTCACAGGCTGCATGTTCATAGTTTCCATTGTTTTTGGTGTCTGTCCCCAGTGGCTAAGGTTGGTTCAGTGGGTTGTGTAGGCTTCCTGGTGGAGGGGACTAGTGCCTGTGTTCTGGTGGATGAGGCTGGATCTTGTCTTTCTGGTGGGCAGGTCCACATCTGGTGGTGTGTTTTGGGGGTGTCTGTGGCCTTACTATGATTTTAGGCAGCCTCTGTGCTAATGGATGTGGTTGTGTTCCTGTCTTGTTAGATTTTTAGCAGAGGGTGTCCAGCACTGTAGCTTGCTGGTCGTTGAATTGAGCTGGGTCTTGGCGTTGAGATGGAGACCTCTGGGAGGTTTTCACCATTTGATATTACATGGAGCTGGGAGGCCTCTTGTGGACCAGTGTCCTGAACTTGGCTCTCCCACCTCAGTGGCACAGCCCTGACGCCTGGCTGGAGCACCAAGAGCCTGTCCTCTACATGGCTCAGAACAAAAGAGAGAAAAGAAAGAAAGAAAGAAAGAAGAAGATAAAATAAAATAAAATAAAATAAAATAAAGTAAAATAAAATAAAATAAAATAAAAAATAATTATTAAGGAAAAAAATTTTTTTAAGTAATTAAAAAAAAAAGAGAGAACTCTAGGACAAATGGTAAAAGCAAAGCTATACAAACAAAATCACACACAGGAGCATACACAAACACACTCACAAAAAGAGAAAAAGGGAAAAAAAATATATATATCGTTGCTCCTAAAGTCCACCTCTTCAATTTGGGATGATTGGTTGTCTATTCAGGTATTCCACAGATGCAGGGTACATCAAGTTGATTGTGGAGATTTAATCTGCTGCTCCTGAGGCTGCTGGGAGACACTTCCCTTTCTCTTCTTTGTTCCCACAGCTCCTGGGGTTTCAGCTTTGGATTTGGCCCCGCTTCTGCGTGTAGGTCGCCTGAGGGCGTCTGTTCTTTGCTCAGACAGGACGGAGTTAAAGGGGCAGCTGCTTCGGGGGCTCTGGCTCACTCAGGCCGGGGGGAGGGAGCAGTATGGATGCGGGGCAAGCCTGCGACGGCAGAGGCCGGCATGACGTTGCAGCAGCCTGAACCACTCCATGCGTTCTCCCAGGGAAGTTGTCCCTGGATCACGGGAGCCTGGCAGTGGCGGGCTGCACAGGCTCCCGGGAGGAAGGGTGTGGATAGTGACCTGTGCTTGCACACAGGCTTCTTGGTGGCGGCAGCAGCAGCCTTAGCTTCTCATGCCCGTCTCTGGGGTCCGCGCCGGTAGCCGCGGCTTGCGCCCGTCTCTGGAGCTCATTTAGGCGGCGCTCTGAATCCCCTCTCCTCGTGCACCAGGAAGCAAAGAGGCAAGAAAAAGTCTCTTGCCTCTTCGGCAGCTCCAGGCTTTTTCCTGGACTCCCTCCCGGCTAGCTGTGGCGCACTAGTCCCTTCAGGCTGTGTTCACGCCGCCAACCCCAGTCCTCTCCCTGTGATGCGACTGAAGCCCGAACCTCAGCTCCCAGCCCCCGCCCGCCCCGGCGCGTGAGCAGACAAGCCTCTCGGGCTGGTGAGTGCTGGTCAGCACCGATCCTCTGTGCGGGAATCTCTCCGCTTTGCCCTCTGCACCCCTGTTGCTGTGCTCTCCTCCGGGGCTCTGAAGCTTTCCCCCTCTGCCACCAGCAGTCTCGGCCCATGAAGGGGCTTTGTAGTGTGTGGAAACCTTTCCTCCTTCACGGCTCCCTCCCACTGGTGCAGGCCTTGTCCCTATTCTTTGTCTCTATTGTTTCTTTTTTCTTTTGCCCTGCCCAGGTACTTGGGGAGTTTCTTGCCTTTTGGGAGGTCTGAGGTCTTCTGCCAGCGTTTAGTAGGTGGTCTGTAGGAGATGTTCCACATGTAGATGTATTTCTGATGTATTTGTGGGGAGGAAGGTGATCTCTGCATCTTACTCTTCCGCCATCTTGAAGCTCCTCCTGTACCACATCTTCTTTAACCATTGGTCTGTTGATGGGCATTTAGGTTGCTTCCATGAACTGGCTATTGTAAATAGTGCTGCAATGAACACTGTGGTACATGACTCTTTTTGAATTATGGTTTTCTCAGGGTATATGCCCAGTAGTGGGATTGCTGGGTCATATGGTAATTCTATTATTAGTTTTTTAAGGAACCTCCATACTGTTCTCCATAGTGGCTGTAACAATTTACATTCCCAAAAACAGTGCAAGAGGGTTCCCTTTTCTCCACACCCTCTCCAGTATTTGTTGTTTGTAGATTTTCTGATGACGCCCATTTTACCTGGTGTGAGGTGATACCTCATTGTAGTTTTGATTTGCATTTCTCTAATAACTAGTGATGTTGAGCAGCTTTTCATGTGCTTCTTGTCCATCTGTATGTCTTCTTTGGGGAAATGTCTCTGTAGCTCTTCTGCCCATTTTTTAATTGGGTTGCTTGTTTTTTTAATATTGAGCTGCATGAGCTGTTTATATATTTTGGAGATTAATCCTTTGTCCGTTGATTCATTTGCAAATATTTTCTCCCATTCTGAGGGTTGTCTTTTCGTCTTGTTTATGGTTTCATTTGCTGTGCAAAAGCTTTTAAGTTTCATTAGGTCCCATTTGTTTATTTTTGTTTTTATTTCCATTATTCTAGGAGGTGCGTCAAAAAAGATCTTGTTGTGATTTATGTCAAAGAGTGTTCTACCTATGTTTTCCTCTAAGAGTTTTATACTGTCTGGTTTTACATTTAGGTCTCTAATCCATTTTGAGTTTATTTTTGTATATGGTGTTAGGAAGTGTAACAATTTCATTCTTTTATGTGTAGCTGTCCAGTTTTCCCAGCACCACTTATTGAAGAGACTGTCTTTTCTCCATTGTATATCCTTGCCTTATTTGCCATAGATTAGTTGACCATAGGTGTGTGAGTTTATCTCTGGGCTTTCTATCCTCTTCCATTCATCTATATTTCTGTTTTTGTGCCAGTACCATATTGTCTTGATTACTGTAGCTTTGTAGTATAGTCTAAAGTCAGGGCGTCTGATTCCTCCAGCTCAGTTTTTTTTTTTCTCTCAAGACAGCTTTGGCTATTCGGGGTCTTTTGTGTCTCTATACAGATTTTAAGATTTTTTGTTTTAGTTCTGTAAAAAATGCCATTGGTAATTTTATAGGGATTGCATTGAATCTGTACATTGCTTTGGATATTATATTCATTTTCACAATATTGATTCTTCCAATCCAAGAACATGGTATATCTCTCCATCTGTTTGTATCATCTTTAATATCTTTCATCAGTGTCTTATAGTTTTCTACATACAGGTCTTCTGTCTTCCTAGGTAGGTTTATTCCTAGGTATTTTATTCTTTTTGTTGCAGTGGTAAATGGGAGTGTTTCCCTAATTTCTCTTTCAGATTTTTCGTCATTAGTGTATAGGAATGCAAGAGATTTCTGTGCATTAATTTTGTATCCTGCAACTTTACCAAATTCATTGATTACCTCTAGTAGTTTTCTGGTGGCATCTTTAGGATTCTCTATATATAGTATCATGTCACCTGCAAACAGTGACAGTTTTACTTCTTCTTTTCCAATTTGTATTCCTTTTATTTCTTTTTCTTCTCTGATTGCTGCAGCTAGGACTTCCAAAACTATGTTGAATAATAGTAGCAAGAGTGGACATCCTTGTCTTGTTCCTGATCTTAGAGGAAACGCTTTCAGTTTTTCACCGTTGAGGGTGATGTTTGCTGTGGGTTTGTTGTATATGGCTTTTATTATATTCAGGTAGGTTCCCTCTATGCCCACTTTTTGGAGAGTTTTTATCATAAGTCGGTGTTGAATTTTGTCAGAAGATTTTTCTGCATCTATTGAGATGATCATATGGTTTTTATTCTTCAATTTGTTAATATGGTGTATCACATTAATTGATTTGCATGTATTGAAGAATCCTTGCATTGCTGAGATAAATCTCATTTGATCAGATGTATGATCTTTTTAATGTGTTTTTGGTTTCTGTTTGCTAGTATTTTGTTCAGGATTTTTGCATCTATAGTCATCAGTGATATTGGTCTGTAATTTCCTTTTTTTTTAGTATCTTTGTCTGCTTTTGATATCAGGGTGATGGTGCTCTCATGGAATGAGTTTGGGAGTTTTCTTTCCCCTGCAATTTTTTGGAAGATTTTGAGAAGGATGAGCTCTTCCCTAAATGTTTCATAGAATTCACTTGTGAAGCCATCTGGTCCTGGACTTTTGTTTGTTGGAAGATTTTTAATCACAGTTTCAATTTCATTACTTGTGATTGGTCTGTTCATATTTTCTATTTTTTCCTATTTCAGTCTTGGAAGGTTATACCTTTCTAAGAATTTGTCCATTTCTTCCAGGTTGCCCATTTTATTGGCATAGAGTTGCTTGTAGTAGTCTCTTAGGATGTTTTGTATTTCTGCAGTGTCTGTTGTAACTTCTCCTTTTTCATTTCTAATTTTATTGATTTGAGTCCTCTCCCTCTTTTTCTTGATGAGTCTGACTAATGGTTTATCAATTTGTTTATTTTCCCAAATTACCAGCTTTTAGCTTTATTGTTCTTTGCTCTTGTTTTCTTTGTTTCTATTTCATTTATTTCTGCTCTGATTTTTATGATTTCTTTCCTTCTACTAACTTTGGGTTTTCTTTGTTCTTCTTTCTCTAGTTCCTTTAGGTGTAAGGTTAGATTGTTTATTTGAGATTTTTCTTTTTTTCTTGAGGTAGCCTTGTATTGCTGTAAACTTCCCTCTTAGACCTGCTTTTGCTGCATCCCATATGTTTTTGATCATCGTATTTTTGTTGTCATTGTCTGTAGGTATTTTTTGATTTCCTCTTTGATTTCTTCAGTGATCTCTTGGTTATTTAGTAACGTATTGTTAAGCCTCCATGTGTTTGTGTTTTTTACGTTTTTTCCCCTATAATTGATTTGTAATCTCATAGCGTTGTGGTCAGCAAAGATGCTTGATATGATTTCAGTTTTGTTAAATTTACTGAGGCTTGATTTGTGACCCAAGATTTGATCTATCCTGGAGAATGTTCCATGTGCACTTGAGAAGAAAGTGTAATCTGCTGTTTTTGGATGGAATATCTTATAAATATCAGTTACATCTATCTGGTCTATTGTGTCATTTAAAGCTTGTGTTTCCTTATTAATTTTCTGTTTGGATGATCTGTCCATTGGTGTAAGTGAGGTGTTAAAGTCCCTGACTCTTATTGTGTTACTGTCGATTTCCTCTTTTATAGCTGTTAGCAGGTGCCTTATGTATTGAGGTGCTCCTATGTTCGGTGCGTATATGTTTATAATTGTTACATCTTCTTCATGGATTGTTACCTTGATCATTATTTTAGTGTCCTTCCTTGTCTCTTGTAACATTATTTATTTTAAAGTCTACTTTATCTGATAGGAGTTTCCTATTCCAACCTTCTTTTGATTTGTATTTGCATGGAATATCTTGTTCCATCCCCTCACTTTCAGTCTGTATGTGTCCCTAGGTCTGAAGTGGGTCTCTTGTAGACAGCATATATATGGGTCTTGTTTTTGTAACCATTAAGTGAGCCTGTGTCTTTTGGTTGGAGCATTTAATCCATTTATGTTTAAGGTAATTATCAATATGTATATTCCTGTTACCATTTTCTTAATTGTTTTGGGTTTGTTTTTGTAGGTCCTTTGCTTCTCTTGTGTTTCCCACTTAGAGAAGTTCCTTTAGCATTTGTTGTAGAGCTGGTTTGGTGGTGCTGAATTCTCTTAGCTTTTGCTTGTCTGTAAAGCTTTTGATTTCTCCCTCAAATCTGAATGAGATCCTTGTCGGGTAGAGTAATTTTGGTTGTAGGTTCTTCCCTTTCATCACTTTAACATGTCATGCCACTCCCTTCTGGGTTGTAGAGTTTCTGCTGAGAAATCAGCTGTTAACCTTATGGGAGTTTCCTTGTGTTATTTGTCATTTGTCCCTTGTTGCTTTCAATAATTTTTCTTTGTCTTTAATTTTTGCCAATTTGATTACTATGTGTCTCGGCGTGTTTCTCCTTGGGTTTATCCTGTATGGGACTCTCTGCACTTCCTGGACTTGGGTGGTTATTTCCTTTCCTATGTTAGGGAAATTTTTTACTATAATCTCTTCAAATATTTTCTTGGGTCCTTTCTCTCTCTGTTCTCTTTCTGGGACCCCTATAATGTGAATGTTGTTGAGTTTAATGTTGTCCCAGAGTTCTCTTAGGCTGTCTTCATTTCTTTTCATTCTTTTTTCTTTATTCTGTTCCGCAGCAGTGAATTCCACCATTCTGTCTTCCAGGTCACTTATCCGTTCTTCTGCCTCAGTTATTCTGCTATTGATTCCTTGTAGTGTATTTTTCATTTCAGTTACTGTATTGTTCATCTCTGTTTGTTTGTTCTTTAATTCTTCTAGATCTTTGTTAAACATTTCTTGCATCTTCTCGATCTTTGCCTCCATTCTTTTTCCGAGGTTCTGGATCATCTTCACTATCATTATTCTGAATTCTTTTCCTGGAAGGTTGCCTATCTCCCCTTCATTTGGTTGTTTTTCTGGGGTTTTATCTTGTTCCTTCATCTGGTACATAGCCCTCTGCCTTTTTATCTTGTCTATCTTTCTGTGAATGTGGTTTTTGTTCCACAGGCTGCAGGATTGTAGTTCTTCTTGTTTCTGCTGTCTGTCCTCTGGTGGATGAAGCTATCTTGAGAATTAATTTTTAAAAAGTGTTTAAAAAAGGGGCAAAAGCAATTCAATGGAGGAAGGATAGTTCTTCCAACAAATCGTGCCAAAAGTAAAACAAAACAGTGAATTTAGACAAAGAGCTTTCATTTCTCACAAAAACTAACTCAACATAGAGCATAGGTCTAAATGTAAAATGCAAAACTATAAAACTCCCAGAAGGTAACAGAGGAAAAATCCAGGAGATATTAGATTTGGAGATGACTTCTTACATATAACACCAAAAGCATGATCCATGAAATAAGAATTGGTAAGTTCAACTTCATTAATATTAAAACATCTGTTCTGTGAAAGACACTGTTAAAAAAATGAAAATACAAGCCACAAGATGGGAGGAAATATTTGCAAAACACCTATCTGATAGAAGACTGGTATCCAAAATATATTTTAAAAGTCTTAAACTCAACAATAAGAAAATAACAACAACAAAAATTAATAAAAGGGAAAAGTTTGAACAGACACCTCACAAAGAGGATACACAGATGGCAAATGCACACATGAAAAGATATTCCACATCATTTGTTATCAGGGAAATGCAAATTAGAACAACAGTGAGATTCCACTATACACCTGTCAGAATGGCTAAAATCCAGAACACTGACATCACCAAATGCTGCTGAGGATGTGGAGCAATGGGAACTCTCGTTCATTGCTGGTGGGGATGAAAAATGGTGCAGCTACTTTGGAAGACAGTTTGCAGTTTCTCACAAAACTAAACATACTCTTACCATAAGATCCAACAATTGCTCTCTATGGTATTTATCCAAAGGAATTGAAAACTATGCACACAAAAGAAACTGAACACAGATGTTTGTAGCAGTTTTATTCATAACTGCCCAAACTTGGAAGCAACCACGATGTCCTTCAGTGGGTGATGGATAAATAAACTATGGTTCATCCAGACAATGGAATATTATTCAGTGCTAAAAAGAAATGAGCTATCAAGCCACAGAAATACACAATGAGGAGCCTTAAATGCATATTATTAAGGGGAAGAAGCAATCTGAAAGGTTACATATTGTATGATTCCAGTAACATGACATCTGAAAAAAGCAAAACTATGAAGATAATAAAAATATTAGTTGTTGCCAGGGGTTGGGGGAGGGATAAACATGCAGATCACAGAGGAGTTTTTAGGGCAGTAAAACTATTCTGTAAGATACTGTAATGGTGGATACATGTTATTATCCATTTGTCAAAACTCATAGAAAGAGTGAGCTCTAATGTAAACTATGGGCTTTAGTTAATGTTATTGACTCACCACTTGTAGCAAATGTACCACAGAAATGTAAGATGTTACTGGGGGAAACTGTGTATGAGGGGTGAGTGTGAGGTATAGGCAAACTCTCTGGACTTTCTGTACTTTCCCCTAAATTTTTCTGCAAACCTAAACCTGCCTTAAAAAATAAATTTTATTCACTAAAACACAAAAGAAAACAAAACAGTGCATAATGCATCTCGTATGTTGGCAAGTGTCCAATAATGTGGTTCCTTTAGATGAATAAAGTGACGCCCTCACCAACGTCTGATGCTCTCACCTGGCACAGGTGAGTTCTCTATGTGCTGTCCCCCATCTGCTTGGCTGGGTGCAGCTCTGCCTCAGGGACTCTTAGGAGAGCATTACACCAAAAAGAGAGAGACAGAAAGGTGTCAGCCACCTGTAGGGAGTCCTGAAATGTGGAAGATGTCTGAGCTGTAGGCACCACACAGTTGCGTGTGAATCATCTAGTGACAATTGATCAGTTTGTTTTTTCTGATTTCTCGGGTGCACACATCCTGTCAACACTGGGAACTTCACTGTTCAGCTTTCCATTATGAAAAGTTGCTTTAAGCCCTGGCTCACAGGGCTCTATCATTTTGACTCGTATCACTGGTTTCTGTCTAATAAAAATGGTGCTGATAAAGGTGACAGATTCTGCTTTCATCTGAAATGTACTACTTTGTCACCCAGCAGGGGGAAAGATAAGGACATCATTAAAGGCAGCGAGGAGGATCCAGCTTCAGTGTGGTGCACTCAACCCACACTCCAACTGCTCTTCCCTCCAACAGCCTGGAGAAAAGACCCAAGAGAAAATGTGATGTTAAAGCACCCTTGGCAGTGCTATGGAACAGAAAACGGTACCATCCCTGGGCTATACGTTTTGCAAATTTCTGTCATTTTTGATTCTGTTGGGAGCTGGCATGAGATATGATTGCCAAATCAGGTTGCCACCAACCAGAATTTCAGGGTGTCAAGACCTGGGGATAATTTGAGAGACAAAGACAATCTCGAGGCTCAGAAAAAGCTAAGATCAGTCTGGGACATGGAGACGGGCTCGCCATGCCCCCCTTCCTTTTTCAGACATGCACCCCTGCATCAGAACAGTGGATGGGGTCTCGAGGCCAGAGACACAGAGGGAGGGAGAGTCCTGAAGCACCTCCGGGCAGTCCCTAGAATGTTGTGTGTCTACAAGACATTCTCCAGGAGTTAGGCCTCGAGATTCTGGGCTTATTTGTTTTGTGTCACACTTTAGCTGGGCAATAAGAGCTTCCTGCTATGGACACAGTTGCCAAGGAGACTGGTCTGGACAACCCACTCCCTTCTCTTCGTTTCTCAGGGGTCTTCATGCCCAAAGGGTTGAATGGATCACAGGCCAGCTGCTTTAACATATCACTCCCTGGTGGGATGTGTGGATGGAAAAACTGCTCAGGGCTGAGCTCTCAGAATAAGCCAACAAGGCTGCCTGCTAACCCACTCTGGAAACGTGAGGTTTGGACCAGCTTCTCTGATGGCGGCCAGAAAATCCCTCAAAATCAGGGCACTAAGAGTGGGCCTCACGTGGTCAGTTAAGAATACAGAGATGGATACTGTGATGGACTGAATTGGGCCCCCCCTAAATTCAATTAAATGTTGAATCCCTAACCCCCAATGAGGTCGTATTTGGAGATGAGGTCTTTGGGAGTTAATCAGGTTTAGATGAAGTCATGAGGGTGGGACCCTCATAATGGGTTTAGTGCCTTTATGTGAAGGGCACTAAAGACCCCAGAGAGCTTCCTCATTCTCTCTCTCTCTCTCTCTTTCACAAGGACACAGTAAGAAGGTGGCTCTCAGTATCCCAGGAGGAGAGCTCTCACCAGGGAACCAAACTGTATGGCATCTTGATCTTGGACTCTGGCCTCCAGAACTACATGCAATGAATTCCTACTGCTTCCTCCACCCAGTCTGTGGTGTTTTGTAGCCCACAGACTAACACAGGGATGAGTTGGCAGCCCGGAAGCAGCTCTCACACCCATAGTTCACTTTCTTGCTAAATGCTGTGAGGTTAGAGGCATGAGCTGGACAGCCATATACGGAGGATCCCCCTCCTGGTCAACTTCAGGCCAGTGGTTGGAAAATCAGCTCAGAGGCTGAATTATCTAAACAGCTCTACCTCCAAGGCAATGCCTTCCCTACATCCCAGGAGGAACAGCCCCTTCTCCCTTCCCCTATATTCCCGAGAGTCACCAACTGGGGCTGGACACCTGGGCTCAGAGATCAGTGACCAGGGAGCAGTGCTAGGTCTCTGAATGGCATTCACACCCTGCACACAGAGATGGTGCTGGCCTTCTGGGGCCACTTAATGTGCAGAAGGCTGCATGCACCGATGGGGACTCTGATGCCAGAGGATGTGCAAGGGGGACCCAATGGTGACCACCAGCAGGGGACTCTGACCAAGCCAGACCTCATCATGCATTCACCTAGAAAGGGAATCCGTCATCCCTGGAGGAGAATCAGCATCTCAACAGAAGCAGGCCAGGCTCACCAGGTGGAAAGATTTCACCCAGGAAATAGTAAAGAAGGTAGAAAATTGTTACCTTTGGTGAGATTCAGAGAAGATGACATCTAAATAACAATAGGCAGTTATAAAGAAAGAATAAACTAGAAAATTGGTAAATGTCATGTTGGTGGGGATGATGTATTGTGAAAATTTCCAACGGGCATGTCCCCTATCTGGGCAATGCATCACCAAATGCTGGCCAGTTAAACTCTTCAGTTAAAAGTAATTCGTTGTAAGAGTCACCCTGGCTCCCTATGTATAAATGGGGTGGTAAGATTGGGAATGGTTGCAGTCAACAAACATTTATCTGTGGAAGGCTTCGTCTGTGTCAGTAATTAGCTGTATACATTTACTTACATTGCCTTATTTACACTTTAAAACAACTCCATGATGTAAACATTACTACTTGAATTTTGTCAATCAGAACATAAAGGCATGACAAGTGAACTTATTTATAAAACAGAAACAGACTTACAGACATAGAAAACAAACTTATGGTTACCAAAGGGAAAAGGGGACGGAGGGATAAATTAAGAGTTTGGGATTAACAGATATACACCACTATATATAAAATAGATAAGCAACAAAGTCCTACTGTATAGCACAGGGAACTATATTCAATATTTTGTAATAACCTATAAAGGAAAAGAATCTGAAAAAGAACTGAATCACTTTGCTGTACACTTGAAACTAACACAACATTGTAAATCAACTATACTTCAATTAAAAACAAAAGAGCAGGGGCTTCCCTGGTGGCGCAGTGGTTGGGAGTCCGCCTGCCGGTGCAGGGGACACGGGTTCGAGCCCTGGTCTGGGAGGATCCCACGTGCCGCGGAGCGGCTGGGCCCGTGAGCCACAATTGCTGAGCCTGCGCGTCTGGAGCCTGTGCTCCGCAGCGAGAGAGACCGCGATGGTGAGAGGCCCGCGCACCGCGATGAGGAGTGGCCCCCGCTTGCCACGGCTAGAGAAAGCCCTCGCACAGCAACGAAGACCCAACACAGCCAAAAATAAATAAAAATAAATAAATTAATTAAAAAACAAACAAACAAAAAAAACAAAAAAACAAAAGAACAACAACAACAAAAGAACATAAAGGCACAAGACTTCTCCCTCTCTCTAACTTTCCCAAAGCCACAAACCTTCAAACATTGAGGAAGAAAAGTTTTGGCTACTGGCCTTGATTCTATTCCAACATGTGGATACAGCCTTGAGTGGAACATGGGATTTCTTTGCTCCAAATTCTTTCTAGGGAACATACTCTGAAACTCTCTGCCAGGTATTTCTTATCTCACAGGTGAGAGTAAGCGTCCATATTCACAGAGGATGGTCTAACGTTCCCTACACCTGTTCCTCCAGCTGCTCCAGGATGACGTTTGGTTTGTCAGAGAAGCAGAGGACTCATGAGATATATGACCCTCTGCCCAACTGCACCGTCTTACCTGCAGGTTTCCTTGTATCATACGATGGCCTTGCAGCTCATGTAAGTAAGGAACTGCCTGGAACTTGCTACTATTTTCACAGCTGTGGTATTGTTGAGGATGTTGTTTACTACCGCACATAGGTGCCGTGTAGGAGCTGCAAGCAGACAGGTGGAGGTCAGGGTCTAGAAGTCAGTGGTATTCAGAGAGATAGGGAAGCATGGAGACCTGGGGGAAGTGGCAGTGGGGGGAGGTGGGGCCATGACCCTGAAGAAAGGTGGTCATTGGAGAGAAATCCAGGGGTGCAATCAGTCATGGAGGGAACTAGAAAGGCTTGGGCCCTGCAATTGGTACAAGATTGAAGTGGTAAAAAATGCATGGGTTTTTAAGTCCAAAAGCCTGAGTTCAACCCGAGTGCCTTGAATTTTCTGAGCTTCAGCTTTCCTCTATCACAGGGGGATAAAATTCCAACACACAGGATTGTCTTGAGGATTAAATAAGATGATGCAGGGGAGACACCTCGAATGATGATTGGCACATAGCTAGAGCTCAAAAACAAGGTGAAAACTACAAGCACCACCACCTAGAAGTCTGGGTACTGGAGCAGAAACTCTCAAAGTACGCCTGCCTTCACAGATTCTCCTGACGTTATAGTCTCTTGGCATATGGGGATGTATAGAGCCTGACATGCATAGCAGGGTCAGAAGGTGGTTCCAGGTGGGGAGGAATAGGCTGTAGGACCAGCACTTCCACACCTTCCCCTAGTGCTTCATTCTCCCTGCCATCCCCTCACATGGGCTCAATTTGGAACAGCAGGTGTACAGCCCCATCTTTTAGATGGCAAAGCAGGCAAGTCCCCTGAGAAACATCTGTGCCTAATAAAATACTGCCATGGAAACAAACAAACAAAAAGAAAAAAGTATTTGGAGATATGAGGTATCTCCTGATGACAGTAACATTTCATTGGGGTTCTTCTATTTAGCAAATTTCTTCCTCTGCTTGGATTCTTGCTACCATTTATGCTTTACCTAAATCTTCTCCTGTCATAAGCCAGGATCTGGAAAGAGACATTCTTTTAAATAACTGAACTCCTCTGCTGTGGCACTGTTTCCATTTATTGCTTTGGAAATGTGGCTCTATTAATTCTCCTCTGAAATAAAAATAATTAGTTGGTCTGATTTTCTTTAATTATGAGAGCTCTGGTTCTAAAAAGAGATCATACACTAAAGAACATCGTGTTTGAGGAGTGAGAGTGAATTTTAATATTATTATTCCTTTGTATCCCCAAGGAAGGAAGGAAGGAGATTTTAGTTTAATATTTGCCTGCTCTGTAATAGGAAGTGTGTAGGTAATTTCACACACATGATCTCAATTTTGGGTCACCATCCCTCTGAAGCAGTTATTATTGTTTCCATTCTCTAGACGAGGAAGCAGGTTCACAAAAGCCAAAATATTAGGATGTGGAGGAACTAGGGTTTGAAGACCAATCCGTTTGATTTACAAACATGCTCATTTCTATTTAGAGCTATTTAGAGCCAAATGAAGACAAGGTCTTGTGATGTTATGAAAATTTTAATTCAAACACATCTCTGTGAAGCATGTGTTAATTGTGGGGCTCTATGGGGTTTGCAAAAAGTGAAAACTTGACTCTCTGCCTTCCGGATACTGTTTTTTATTGATTGTATTCATTTTCATGTGTTCAGCAGAATACTGGGCCCAATGATAGGTTTTATGAAACTCCATAATCACTTTGGAGATCTGAGATGCTGGGGTTTGAGTTCCCATCTTCCTAGATGCTGGGATGAGGGGGATGAGGGCCAGGGGCTGAGCAGAGTGGAGGAGGGACAGTCTCCGGTGGGAGAGCTTGCCCACCCTGACTACACTGTATGTAAGAAAGGAGATCTGCATATATGCATATACACGTGTATATACGTAAATGTATGTATATATATATATATGAAAGGTCCACTCTGTTGGTGAGATGCCCAGAGGCTTTCAAAAGCAAAGTAGGGGCCCCATCAAAATTTTGTGTGGGGAGGATCAAAATTCAACTTTGGGGAAAACTGGCTGAAAATAGACCATAACAATTATTCCTTCTCATTGCATATCAAGAGACAGATCCCCCAGATCCTTTGTTGCTAACTTGCCCCTTTTTGCACGGAGGGTCAGAGAGGATCTTTACCTTCAAACTCAAGGGTTTTAACTCAGAACTCTTGCTGGTGCCTTCCACTGTGCCAAGTGCTTCGTCCTTGGAGACCCGTCTGGTCTCAGACACAGAGCTGAGGGTGTTAAGACAGAAACCCAAGCCCGGCCCTCCTGAAGCCTCCTGCAGTGGTTGTTCATGGCAGCTTGGCTGCCGCTCTGGGTAACTTCTCTGTCCAGGGAGGGGTGGGCAAGGTTGGAGGGCAGGGGGTGTTTGAGTCACCCTTGCTGCCCGGGATCGTGATGTGAGGTCCTTCTCCCGCACGTCAAGTTGCTGACTGCTGGGAGTGCAAAGACGAGGCACTGAATGGATGCAAAGAAAACACACAAAGATCCAGCACCCTGGGAGCTGAAGGTGTGCCCGTGGAGGGCAGCCGGGCCTTGGGCCTGCCCCAGGGACCCAGAGCCCTTGTCATTGGAAGCGGGATTAACTCAAGAGCCATTTCTGACTCAGGCCCTGGGCAAGGGGACTTGCCAGTGGTGGGCACATCAGGCCCTTCACTGAGATGGCCTCAGACTGCTGGTAAGTTTTGGAAAAGTCTCATTAAGCCCAAGGAAGGGTTTGCTGTTGGAAAACCTGGAGGAGGTGAACTCTGGTGTCTCTTACTTCCCTCCTGGAGAAGGCTGGAGTTCTCTGGGATGGATTTCTCTGCCGCCAGCCCTCCATCTGTCTCACTGGTCCTCGGTCATCTTCCCAACTCCTATTCTCTCTCCCTGACTCTTTCCTCTGACTCTGGGTTTTCTGCATTTTTCCGGCTGTCCCATCTGTCTCCCGCCTGCTGCCAGCTGCTTCCTTGCCTCTGGATTGATTCCCATTTCCCCTCTCCCATGACCTCAGACAGGCCTGCAATTCAGCTTGGAAGAGTTTGAGTTTTTAGTTTTTTTTCTTTTAAATTCTGGTGAGGAAACAAGCATGCGCATATGCAGAACTGAGTTATTTCCTGCAAACTTGTGCGATTAGAAAACAGCTGCAAGGATGATACCAGGATTTGTAATAACCACACGCATTTGGAGGGACATAGAGACGTCATTCTGATGTGAGTCCTGAGTGCCAGGCTGGACGTCCAAGTGCTGATTATAGTCCTACCACCTCCTGGGGACAGCTGAGGGCATTTAACCACTCTCTCTTCTGGCGGCTCTTCTTGGGAGTGAGGGGAGGCTGTGGTTCCCCTCCAGTGGTGTGTTGGGTGAGGCACGATTTCACTCTTCTTTTTGGGGGGCCTGTATTTATTTCTGCCACCGTGTCTGATGTATTGCTTTCCCTGAAGTCTCTTAACTCTGCCCTCAGGTCATTGGACAAAGAGATGGTCAAAACACTGGTTCCTGCTGTGTTTATCTGTGTCTTTGTTGGAGATGCTGATCAAGTGCCTCTGAGTCTTTCCTCCTCTAACCCTACCAGGCATCAAAAACGGATGAACTCCAAGGTCACCATGTGACTTGGGAATATTACTTTGCGGGTCACTGATCTTCGTCTTTTCAGTTAAAGAGACTGAGACCTCAATCTGCAGGCCTCTAACAAGTTCTCAACCACAAAGCACAAAGGGTTTTCCTACAGTTAAGCTTGGATTCTGAGTCTCTTATCTTGACTCCTAATCTGGAAGCACATGGCTGCTTCTTCCTGTCTCTGTTGCCCGCAGCTCCAGGACACTTGGGCACCGCTGGGGCTGCCGGGCTCCCTACCCTTTTGTTTTAGCTTCAGTGTGTGTGATCCGAGGACATTCCATCCACACACACTCCCAGTCTTATACTCAGGACCAATGATACTCTTTCTTCCTCTAAAACTAATTTCATTCCTATTCCCCTACTCAAGGAAGCCGCAAGCTCTCACAACAACTAAAATCTCACTTAATTCAGGATGCAGGTGCTAAGGTGTAGAGTTCCTACTCTCTAATGTTAAAAGCAGTGGGGTCCATGGAGGTCAAGGAGCTCTATAACATAACAAGTTGAATCTTACTCAGTTTGTGTCAGGGGAGAAAACAAAACAGAATGAAAATAGAAACCCATTGTTATGGACTGAATTTCATCTCTTCATAATTCTTATGTTGAAGCCCTAACTTCTAATGGGGGTGTATTTGGAGACTGGGGCTTTAAAGAGGTAATTAAGGTTAAATTAAGTCATAAGGGTAGGGTTCTGATCCAATAGGACTGGTGTCCTTATAGGAAGAGGAAGTGACCAGAGATGTCCACACTGAGAAAAGGCCAGGTGAGGACACAGTGAGAAGGTGGCTGTCCAAGGGATTTCGGAGGGTAACTGGTACAGCGACAACACTGAGGATGGAGAGGACAGTGGCTGGATGAGCCCTCACACCTGGTCTAAAGGCTCCTCTTTCATCCTCAAGTTCTCAGCTGCAACCGCAGGACTCTCACCTCATCACTATGGGGCAAATGTAACTTCTGTCCCAGCACATCCTCTCACATCTGGGTGGGGGATGAACGGTGATACTTACTATCTCAAAATAGGGAAAGAAGGCTTTCCTCTGGGTAAATGAGACAAGGCAGGTAACCACTCAGCACCTTGGACAGTGGAGCAAAGGGCAACCCTGGTGCTTTAGTCAACGCCGCTGCATTTGGGACTTGGTCCCTTCTGTTTTTCCAGGACTGCTCTTTATCTCACCTCTCACATAAAGAAAACAAAATTAAATTGAAAGAGAAGGAGAAAAGAGAAGAGAATTAAAGAAAAGGGAGTACAGGACCCCTTGGTGTTTTCCAGAACAGCCGACACAGTTGGGGGCAGCAGGTCTGAGCAGGGCTTTGCTCTGAGGTCAGCCTCTGTGCAGGAGCCTCTGGGAGGATGCAGTTACTTCACAGGCAGTTTGTGGGTGGTGATGGGTGACGGTGCAGAGGAAAGGCAGCCACAGGGGCCCTGCTTCCACCAACTTCCCCGTCTCTTCTCTGAATTCCATTAAACAAGTCTCAAAAGTATCTCTGAAAGTCAGCAAATTCTTTGCCTGTTTCAGTTGAGTCCTAGATCCAATAACGTCTGAAACTGATTAAAACACCCCAAAGACGTGGAAGGGCCCTGCTCCCCTCTGGGGAAATGGGAAACGGCACAGGTGACTTCTCCAGAGTCCACTGCAAGCAGTGGGACCCTGCACTTTCTTTGAAAACACCCAGAGCAGGGTCATTTTCTGCAGGTGTAGGAGATCTTGCCCAAATCAAAGGCAGGAGGCCTGACATTTTACAAATGTGCTGAATCACTCTATAAGATTCTGTGAACTTCTTTTTTGCATTTTCTGATTGGCCAGTTACAGTTCCTAAATTAACCACCCAAGAGCTAGGCTCCTCATTCCTGAGTTGCTGAAGGCATTCAATCTCATTATGTCTAATTGTAACAACATAAAGTCTGTCTGTGAATGAGATTAATCATATAGAATGTATCAAAGTCATGTCCAAGGACTGCAGGGCATATTAATTTGCTTCCATGAGTTTTAACTTGGCAGTTCCTATTAACGTTAATGGGATTATTAGGTTAAATTCAGTGCCATGAAGAAAGAACAGTCATCAAACAGACACAAACAATTCATATAAGAAAAAAGTTTCCATAATAATACCCATTAAATGTATATATTAGACTAGAATTGCCATGAAGAGAAATCTTGTTATTCAGGAACTTGCTCATAAGTCTAAATATATGCAGGGCCATTGCTGGTCACATAAGCCATGTGATTGTGACAAAGTGAGCCTATAGCCTTTGCTTGTGATTATTACTGTGAGGAAGACACTTTCTGTTCCAAGGACAGATTATTAACAATAACATCTGTTATTCCTATATTATCAAAATGAAACCTTTGTTTTCAGAAGATGAAACTCCAAGCAAGATGATACTACAATAGGTGCAATTTGTGTGCAAGCTAAATTATTTCTAGACAAATCAGCCACTGACAAAAATTATCTTGGCAATCTATCAGTAAGAATTATTTGTGCAGTTAGGAGCAAATTGCAAAAATAACTTCTAAAAATATACTCTTCCCTGAGTGCCTACCTTATATTATTTTTCAAAACATAATTGGAACTGCAGAAAGAGGGTCCAGAGGAATTGAAACGTCTCTCTCATTTGCATGAGCTTTTTCTCTGTTAGGTTGCTAAGGTTGTCATCACCCAACACCACAGATTGGTTGGCTTAAATAACAGAAATTTATTTTCTCATGATTCTGAAAGCCAGAAGCCCAAGATAAAAGTGAGGGCCGATTTTATCTCTCCTGAGGCCTTTCTCCTCATCTTGCAGACAGTAGCCTTTTTGCTGTGTCCTTACCTGGTCTTTCCTCTATGCCTGCCCATCCTTGGCCCCTTTGTGTGTCCAGTCTCTTCTTATAAGGGCACCAATCAGATTGGATTAAGACCTCATTTCAACCTAATCACCTCTTTAAAGGGCCTGTCTTCAAATACAGACAATATTCTGAGGTAGTGGGAGTTAGGACTTCAACTTGTTAATTTGGGGAGCACACAACTCAGCCCAGAACATTATCATTCATCTGTATATCAATCCATTATTTATTTATCTATCAATCATCTATCTCTCTACCTATTCAGTTTTTAAACCTAACATTTAAAAAGTTGGGTTGCTATAAAATTGAGAAGATTTGAAAATATAAAATGAACATATATATGTATTTGTTTTGAGGTTCTTAGTTTTCACTGTGACCCTTCTTCCTTCTAGGAGTGGTCCCTTCCCATCTGTCATAGGGAGTCATCAGTTTATGCTTCAGGAGATTATTGTATTTACTAATTTAATGCATGTGAAAACACCTAGTCCTAATTAGGCATTCATCAATACTTTCTACGTCTTTTACTTTCATATCTGCTATTCCCCTAGATTAAAACAAATGGGAAAAAAATCCCTCAGTTTTCAAATACAAGTTTAAATGTACATTGTGTGGGCAAATTTTCCAGATGAATGCTAACACGAGACAAAGAATTTGAACTCTGCTAGATACTACTTGGCCTATTTCTCTTAAGTAAAACTTTAAATCATCTTGAACTAACAATTTTTTCCTTCTAAAACAAAAATAGATTTATAATATATAATATTAAAATGACATATATTCATTTCAAAAATTTAAAATTTTACCAAAATATAAGAAATAGAGAAATCTACCATAAATTCTATAACTCAAAATTAACAACTGTTAGCATTCTTGAGAATCTCTCTCTTGTTTTATTTATTTGTGCACATGTAAAAAACACACATTTCCAATAAATGGAATCATTCAGTCATATTAGATTATCTAACGATTTTAAATGTTTTAGGTTATTTTACCGGTAGAGTTGTTATAATGGATGCTCTTCATGAGTTCCGGGATTGATATTCTGCACTGATGTTACTTTTAAAGAGAAACACACACAAGTTTACTCAAATAATAAAACATTCAGTAATAAACATTTATTAAGCGTTACTATACTTTAGGAGCCGACGATAAAAGAAGCATGAACGGGACTTGGTGCCATGGGGTAAGAGGAGGTGATGGCTCTGAACTGGGAGCTGGCTTTCATAAACTGGATGGGAGCCCTGGCAAAGAACACAAGCCCCAGTGTTGCTGGAGCAAAAATGCCATGGCTGGGGTTGAGCCTGCAGACGTGGCCAGGATCTGGCCAGGATGGTAAAGGATGCCCACACCGCACAGTTAGGAGGTTGGCGTCATGTGAGGGGGCAGCTCAGACAGGTCAGAGAGAGTGAATCAATGCACATTTCCTTTGAGATGAAAGAAAGGAGAAATTCAGGGATGTCTCATAGGTTTCCAGTAGTGGGGCCTGAGAAAATCAGCAGGGCCATCATTGAGATGAAAACGCAGAGAACTTTTGGAACAAGCAGACATTTCTGCTGTCACTCAGAACGGAAGCTGAGAGAGAGATGCATGTTATCATAACAAAGACACAGGCCCACTGGAGAAAGAGGCTGGGGAAAAGATGTATCATTTATTGTTGGAAACTGAACATTTTAGATAAAATATCACAGCAAGTCTGGGTACTGCTTGCTATTATTTGTTTGATATTGACTGGCTGAGTTACTCTCGTGAAATTCATTTTCCCCATGGTGGGAACCCTCTATTGCTGCTTTCCAGAAGGCTTGCGCTTGGGCTTATACACAGTCACCTGGGATGGCAGTGGATTTAGCAGGTTCTCTCTGTCTTTTTCCATGACTCCCTGTCTTCTACGGTGGCATTTCCACCTTGTGCATGAGCCAGGGTGAGGGTGATTGGAACCCCAGGAGTCTCAGTGCTGCCTGCCCAGGGTAGATCGTCAGCCCACAAGTGGGAGTCAGGTGGGAGAATGCATTTCTGATTTCTCAGCTGCAGCTACCCAGAACACGGCCTTTGCAACAAGTAGCTGGGAGACAGGAATGTTGATGTCCTGCTCCTCCTGGGAAGATGTCTTAGCCCTTGACTTATAGCTGGAAACAGGAACCAGCAGTTCTCACCTGCACCCATCTACAGGGGGGCCCCTTTTGCTCTGAGCCCAGAGGGCAAGGAAGGCCATGGTTCAAATGCAAGACTCACTTATCGAGTTCTTATCGAGTTCTAGGAGATTTTCTCAAATACTTGTTTCATCAATCATTGTGTGTCCTCAGGGCCACTTCTAGAAACATTAAATGATTATACATTTTAAAATACTTTTCACAAGTTTTACTGGGGATTTGGTCTGCCAAGATCCTAATGTTATCATTCTGGAAGTGTAACTCACCTTCCCTCCTTTGAAAAAAAATTTGTCCCTATTTTCACTAACTTTGCCAAAGATTGCCTTAACTGTTTTTGTCTTCACTTCACCTGCATTTGGTGTGGTTGAGTCTGCCCTGGACATGAGGGCTTTTGGATTGAGATGGCCATCAGACCCTTTTATCACCAGGTGGATTTGGTTCATTTAGCTGCTGGGTTTGTTATCTATTTCTAGATACCAAAGTACCACAGACTTGGTGGCTGAAATCAACATACATATTTTTTTGTTTTTGTTGCTGTAAATAGAATTTTTTTTTATATCTTTCTTGGAATATAATTGCTTTACAACGTTGTGTTAGTTTCTGCTGTATAACAAAGTGAATCAGCTATACATATACATATATCCCCATATCCCCTCCCTCTTGCATCTCCCTCCCACCCACCTTATCTCACTCCTCTAGGTGGTCACAAAGCACCAAGGTGATCTCCCTGTGCTATGCAGCTGCTTCCCACTAGCTATCTATTTTACATTTGGTAGTGTATATATGTCCATGCCACTCTCTCACTTCATCCCAGCTTACCCTTTCCCCTCCCCGTTTCCTCAAGTCAATTTTCTACATCTGTGTCTTTATTCCTGTCCTGTCCCTAGGTACTTCAGAACCTTTTTTTTTTTTTTTTTTTTTAAGATTCCATATACATGTGTTAGCATACGGTATTTGTTTTTCTCTTTTTGACTTACTTCACTCTGTATGACAGACTATAGGTCCATCCACCTCACTACAAATAACTCAATTTCATTTCTTTTTATGGCTGGGTAATATTCCATTGTATATATGTGCCACATCTTCTTTATCCATTCATCTGTCGATGGACACTTAGGTTCCTTCCATGTCCTGCCTATTGTAAATAGAGCTGCAATGAACATTGTGGTACATGACTCTTTTTGAATTATGGTTTTCTCAGGGTATATGCCCAGTAGTGGGATTGCTGAGTCGTATGGTAGTTCTATTTTTAGCTTTTTAAGGAACCTCCATACTGTTCTCCATAGTGGCTGTATCAATTTACATTCCCACCAACAGTGCAAGAGGGTTCCCTTTTCTCCACACCCTCTCCAACATTTATTGTTTGTACATTTTTTGATGATGGCCATTCTGATCAGTGTGAGGTGATACCTCATAGTAGTTTTGATTTGCATTTCTCTAATGATTAGTGATGTTGAGCAGCCTTTCATGTGTTTGTTGGCAATCTGTATATCTTCTTTGGATAAATGTCTAGTTAGGTCTTCTGCCCATTTTTGGATTGGGTTGTTTGTTTTTTCGATATTGAGCTGCATGAGCTGCTTGTAAATTTTGAAGATTAATCCTTTGTCAGTTGCTTCATTTGCAAATATTTTCTCCCATTCTGAGGGTTGTCTTTTCGTCTTGTTTATGTTTTTGTTTGCTGTGCAAAAGCTTTTAAGTTTCATTAGGTCCCATTTGTTTATTTTTGTTTTTATTTCCATTTCTCTAGGAGGTGGGTCAAACAGGATCTTGCTGTGATTTATGTCATGGAGTGTTCCACCTATGTTTTCCTCTAAGAGTTTTACAGTGTCTGGCCTTACATTTAGGTCTTTAATCCATTTTGAGTTTATTTTTTTTGTATGGTGTTAGGAAGTGTTCTAATTTCATTCTTTTACGTGTAGCTATCCAGTTTTCCTAGCATCACTTACTGAAGGGCTGTCTTTTCTCCATTGTATATTCTTGCCTCCCTTGTCAAAGATAAGGTGACCATATGTGTGTGGGTTTATCTCTGAGCTTTCTATCCTGTTCTATTGATCTATATTTCTGTTTTTGTGTCAGTACCATATTGTCTTGATTACTGTAGCTTTGAAGTATAGTCTGAAGTCAGGGATCCTGATTCCTCCAACTCCATTTTTCTTTCTCAAGATTGCTTTAGCTATTCAGGGCCTTTTGTGTTTCCATACAAATTGTAAAATTTTTTGTTAGTTCCATGAAAAATGCCAGTGGTAGTTTGATAGGGATTGCATTGACTCTGTAGACTGCTTTGGGTAGTGCAGTCATTTTCACAATGTTGATTCTTCCAATCCAAGAACATGGTATATCTCTCCATCTGTTTGTATTGTCTTTCATTTCTTTCATCAGTGTCTTACAGTTTTCTGCATACAGGTCTTTTGTCTCCTTAGGTAGGTTTATTCTTAGGTATTTTATTCTTTTTGTTGCAGTGGTAAATGGGAGTGTTTCTTTAACTTCTCTTTCACATTTTTCATCATTAGTGTATAGGAATGCAAGAGATTTCTGTGCATTAATTTTGTATCCTGCTATTTTACTAAATTCATTGATTAGCTCTAGTAGTTTTCTGGTAGCATCTTTACAATTCTCTCTATATAATATCATGTCATCTGCAAACAGTGACAGTTTTACTTCTTCTTTTTCAATTTATAGTCCTTTTATTTCTTTTTCTTCTCTGATTGCCATGGCTAAAACTTCCAAATTTATGTTGAATAATAGTGGTGAGAGTGGGCACCCTTGTCTTATTCCTGATCTTAGAGGAAATGGTTTAAGTTTTTCACCTTTGAGAATGATGTTGGCTGTGTGTTTGTCATATATGGCCTTTATTATGTTGAGGTAGGTTCCCTCTATGCCCACCTTCTGGAGAGTTTTTATCATAATTGGGTGTTGAATTTTGTTGAACGTTTTTTCTGCATCTATTAAGATTATCATATGTTTTTTTTCCTTCAATTTGTTAATATGGTGTATCATATTGATTGATTTGCATATAGAGAAGAATCCTTGGATTCCTGGGGTAAACCCTGCTTGATCATGGCATGTGATTCTTTTAATGTGCTGTTGGATTCTGTTTGCTAGTATATTATGAATTTTTTTGCATCTATGTTCATCAGTGATATTGGCGTGTAGTTTTCTTTCTTTGTGACATCCTTGTCTGGTTTTGGTATCAGGGTGATCATGGCCTTGTAGAATGAGTTTGGGAGTGTTCCTCTCTCTGTTATATTTTGGAAGAGTTTGAGAAGGATGGGTGTTAGCTCTTCTCTAAATGTTTGATAGAATATTTGCTTGTTGGAAGATTTTTAACCACAGTTTCAATTTCAGTGCTTGTGATTGGCCTTTTCATATTTTCTGTTTCTCCTGGTTCAGTCTTGGGAGGTTGTACTTTTCTAAGGGTTTGTCCATTTCTTCCAGATTGTCCATTTTATTGGCATATAGTGGCTTGTAGTAGTCTCTCATGATCCTTTGTTTATCTGCAGTGTCAGTTGTTTCTTCTCCTTTTTCATTTCTAATTCTTCTGATTTGAGTCTTCTCCCTTTTTTTTCTGATGAGTCTGGCTAATGGTTTATCAATTTTGTTTATCTTCTTGATGAACCAGCCTTTAGTTTTATTGATCCTTGCAATTGCTTCCTTCATTTCTTTTTCATTTATTTCTGATCTGATCTTTATGATTTCTTTCCTTCTTCTAACTGTGGGGTTTTTTTTGTTCTTGTTTCTCTAATTGCTTTAAGTGTAAGGTTAGGTTGTTTATTTGAGATTGTTCTGGATTATATGCTATAAACTTCCCTCTTAGAACTGTTTTTGCTGTCCCATAGGTTTTGGTTTGTCGTGTTTTCATTGTCATTTGTTTCTAGGTATTTTTTTATTTTCTGTTTGATTTCTTCAGTGATCTCTTGGTTATTTAGTCGCATATTGTTTAGCCCCCATGTGTTTGTATTTTTTTACAGCTTTTTTTCCATAAGTGATATCTAGTCTTGTAGCATTGTGGTCAGAAAAGATACTTGGTACAATTTCAATTTTCTTAAATTTACTGAGGCTTGATTTGTGTCCCAAGACATGATCTATCCTGGAGAATGTCCCATGTGCACTTGAGAAGAAAGTGTATTCTGTTGTTTTTGGATGGAATGTCCTATATTTATCAATTAAGTCCATCCCTTTTAAAGTATCATTTAAAGCTTATGCTCTCTTATTTATTTTCATTTTGGATGATCTGTCCATTGGTGTAACTGGGGTGTTAACATCCTCTATTATTACTGTGTTACTGTCGATTTCCCCTTTTATGGGGAAATTGACAGCATTTGCCTTATGTATTGAGGTGCTCCTATGTTGGGTGCATAAATATTTACAATTGTTATATCTTCTTCTTGGATTGATCCCTTGATCATTATGTAGTGTCCTTCTTTGTCTCTTGTAATAGTCTTTATTTTAAAGTCTATTTTGCCTGATATGAGTATTGATACTCCAGCTTTCTTTTGATTTCCATTTGCATGGAAAATCTTGTAGACAGCATATATATGGGTCTTGTTTTTGTATCCATTCAGTCAGTCTGTGTCTTTTAGTTGGAGCATTTAATCCATTTACATTTAAGGTAATTATCGATATGTATGTTCCTGTTACCATTTTCTCATTGTTTTGGGTTTGTTTTTTGTAGGTCTTTCCCTTCTCTTGTGTTTCCTTCCTAGAGATGTTCCCTTAGCATTTGTTGTAAAGCTGGTTTGGTGGTGCTGAATTCTGTTAACTTTTGCTTGTCTGTAAAGGTTTTATTTTCTCCGTAGAACCTGAATGAGACCTTGCTGGGTAGAGTAACCTTGGTTGTAGGATTTTCCCTTTCATCATTTTAAATATGTCCCACCACTTCCTTCTGGCTTGAGAGTTTCTGCTGAAACGTCAGCTGTTAACCTTATGGGGATTCCCTTGTATGTTATTTGTTGCTTTTCCCTTGCTGCTTTTAATATTTTTTCCTTGTATTTAATTTTTGATAGTTTGATGAATATGTGTCCTGGCGTTTTTCTCCTTGGATTTATCCTGTATGGGACTCTCTGTGCTTCCTGGACTTGATTGACTGTTTCCTTTCCCATGTTAGGAAAGTTTTCAACTATAATCTCTTCAAATATTTTCTCAGACCCTTTCTTTTTCTCTTCTTCTTCTGAGACCCCTATAATTCGAATATTGGTGTGTTTAATGTTGTCCCAGAGGTCTCTGAGACTGTCCTCAATTCTTTTCATTCTTTTTTCTTTATTTTGCTCCATGGTAGTTATTTACACTATTTTATTTTCCAGGTCACTTATCCGTTCTTCTGCCTCAGTTATTCTGCTATTGATTCGTTCTAGAGAATTTTTAATTTCATTTATTGTGTTGTTCATCATTGTTTGTTTACTCTTTTTTCTTTTAGTTCCTTGTTAAACATTTCTTGCATTTTCTCCATTCTATTTCTGAGATTTTGGATACTATTTACTATAATTACTCTGAATTCTTTTTCAAGGAGACTGCTTATTTCCTCTTCATTTGTTTGGTCTCTTGGGTTTTTACCTTGCTCCTTCATCTGCTGTGTTTCTCTGTCTTCTCGTTTTGCTTAACTTACTGTGTTTGGGTTTTCTTTTTTGCAGGGATTGGTGCCTGTTTTCTTCTGGTGGATGAGGTTAGATCTTGTCTTTCTGGTGGTGTGTTTTGAGGTGTCTGTGAACTTAGTTTGATTTTAGGCATGCTGTCTGCTAATGCGTGGGGTTGTGTTCCTGTCTTGCTAGTTGTTTGGCATTGGGTGTCCAACACTGGAGCCTGCTGGTCCTTGGGTGGAGCTGGGTCTTAGTTTTGAGACAGAAATCTCTGGGAGAGCTCTCACTGATTAATATTCTATGAGGTCAGGAGGTCTCTGTTGGTCCAACATCCTGGACTTGGCTTTCCCACCTCAGAGGCTCAGGCCTGACACTTGGCTGGTTCAACAAGACATTGCCAGCCACACAACATGGAAGAAAAGGAAGAAAAATAAAAGAAAAACAAACAAACAAAAATAACAAGAAATTTAAAAAAAGAACATATAGAACCCCAAAACAAATGGTAGAAGCAAAACTAAACAGACAAAATCACATAAAGAAACATACACACACACTCACAAAGAGAGAAAAAAAGAAAAAAAAGGGAAGAGAGCAACCAAATCAATAAACAAACCCATAGATGAAAACAAACACTAAAAACTGAAGTAAGATAAAGAAAACCAAAAACAAATGAAAAGCCAAAAGCAAACCCCAAATCCACAGTTTCCCCCAAAGTCCACTGCCTCAATTTTGGAAACATTCATTGTCTATTCAGGTATTCCACAGAGGCAGGGTTTACCTAGCCAGTTGTGGCTATTTAATCCACTGCTCCTGAGGCTGCTGGGAGAGATTTCCCTTTCTCTTCTGTGTTCGCACAGCTCCTGGGCTCAAGTTTGGTTTTGGCTCCACCTCCGCATGTAGGTCACCTGAGGGTGTCATTTCCCCACCCAGACAGGAGGGGGTTAAAGCAGTGGCTGATTAGGGGGCTCTTGCTCACTCAGGCTAAGGAGAGTGAGGGGTACAGTAGTCATAATTGGGATGCCAGGAGTGCCTGCAGTGACAGAGGCTGGCATGTAAATGCAACAGCCTGAGGTGTGCTGTGTGTTCTCCCAGGGAATTTGGCCCTGGAAACGGGACCCTGGCAGTGGTGAGCTGCACAGGCTCCTGGGAGGGTGTGGGTGGTGACCTGCCTTTGCACACAAGAACCTTGGTGGCAGCAGCGGCAGTGGTAGTGGTCCATGTCCACCTCTGGGGTCCGAGATGATAGCCGTGGCTTGCGCCTGTCTCTGGAGCTTGCTTAGGCTGTGCTCTGCCTTCTGTGGGCATACAGGGAAGGAATCCCCTCTCCTCGTGCACCCTGAAGCAATGGTCTCTTGCCTTTTTGGCAGGTCCAGGCTTTTTCCCGGACTCCCTCCTGGCTAGCTGTGGTGCACTAGCCAACTAGCCAACTAGCCAACTAGCCAACTGTGTGGTTCACACAGCCAACTCCATCCCTCTCCCTGGGATTTGACCTCCAAAGCTGGAGCCTCAGCTCTCAGCCCTCACCTGCCCTGGCGGGTGAGCAGACAAGCCTCTCAGGCTGGTGAGTGCTGGTCGCCACTGATCCTCTGTGTGGGAATCTCTCCACTTTGCCCTCTGCACCCCTGTTGCTGCGCTCTCCTCCGTGGCTCTGAAGCTTCCCCCCCGCCACCCCTCGTCTCAACCAGCAAAGGGGCTTCCTAGTGTGTGGAAACTTTTCCTTTGTCACAGCTCCCTTTCAGAGGTGCAGGTCCTGTCCTTACTCTTTTGTCTCTGTTTTTCTTTTTCTTTTGCCCTACCCAGGTATGTGGGGAGTTTCTTGCCTTTTGGGAAGTCTGAGGTCTTCTGCCAGCGTTCAGTAGGTGTTCTGTAGGAGTTGTTCCACATGTAGCTGTAGTTTTGATGTATTTGTGGGGAGGAAGGTGATCTCCACGTCTGCCTCCTCTGCCATGTTGAAGGTCTCCTGAATTTTTGACTTCTTTATGATGGTGTGAAAGTGAGACAGGCTGGGACCTGGGATCTGGGATCCTTTGCTGCAGTGCTCACACTTGGACAAACGTCTCCTCCAGCAACAGAATATAAAGAAACTATAAAGGACTAAAAATAACTGCATGCATAGCCAGTTGGGACAAATTCTAAGCACCAAGACAGAGAAGACCAAAAATCCAGCTGCCACTTCTGAGGTGCCAGGGGAAAAAGCAGGGTACATACTGTGCATGATCCCTGCACATGGCACCACCCAACATACATTTATTATTGCATGGTTCCTGGGTGTCAGGTCCATGAATTACTTAGCTGGATCCGTTGCTTAATTAATTATCTCTCACAAAACTGAAAGCAACATGTTGGTCAGGGCTGTGGTTTCATCTCAAAGTTCAGCTGTGAAGGATCCACTTCTGAGCTCATGTAGAGTTGACCCTTAACAGTTCCTTGTCAGTTGTAAGCCTAAGGCTTGAGTTTCTGGTTGGCTGTTGGCTGGTCCATCCTCTGTTCCTTGCTATGTGGGCCCCTTCATTGGGAATCTTTACAAAATGCTTTTTTCAATTTATTGAGATGACCAAAAAAATAATCGAGACCTTACCTGGTTAGTGTTGATAATATTAGCTGATTTTTTAAAACATCAAATCCGTATTACATTTCTGGAACACATCTGATTTGATCATGATGCATCTTCGTTTTTATACATTGTTCTGTTTGGTTTAATATCAGGTAGAGAATTTTGCATCCATCAGTGATATTGACCTTTCTTGAGCTGTACTTCGTTTATCCTATTTACCTACCCTGATTTCCAACTTAGACTTCTAAAAATAAGTCCAGTGCAGATAAATGTAAATTACTAAAAAGTACTCATGACTTTTATTAATTTGAGCGATGTATAGACATGAGAGGAATATTTTAGTATTTTAATGCACTGCTTGCATTAAACAAGCAGTGAGGATGCTGGCATAAGTACAAGCATATTTCTTGAACTAGTGAATATAATTTGAATTCTGACTTTCTGGGTCTGGGAAAGGCCTGAACAAAATTGCTACCCTTTTATTAAAATCATCATTGATCTCTGCTGCTATAGGAGAAGCTTGGATGCCCTTTCTCACTAATAGTCAGGCTAAAGGAGTTAGCTAATTCACCCATCTCTATTTTAAGTGCACTGCAGAGAGATACACAAGACAGTTAAGCTATCAGCAGGATAAAATAGCCTCCTACTAGTGAGGAGGAAATTGGGTATTATCTTTCATCCCACGTTTGTTATACTGCTAATGTTTCCCCCCAATTAACAGTCAATCTTTCAGATTAATTTTTTTCTTTCTAGGAAAACACTAGGAAAAATTGTACAATCTCAAAACCACAAAGCTATAAGTATTCAGAAGTCAACTGGTTAAATCTTTCATTTATTCACTCATTCAGTTGTTTCTTCCTATGTCCACTGAGCACCTAAGATACCATGGGATGCAGACAACAGTTAAGTATGTACATGTGCATTCAACCCCCCTCTTTTCACTGTGGTACTTCATTCTTGCCTTCAGCTCTGACCATTGCCTGCTTCCTAAGTAGCTCTTGTTTAGTCTCTTCAGGGAGTCAAGCTTATTCTGTGTGTTTTTTTTTTAACTTTTTATTTTATATTAGACTATAGCTGATTAACATGTTGTAATAGTTTCAGGTGCACAGCAAAGCGACTCAGCCATACATATACATGTATCCATTCTCCCCCAAACTCCCTCCCGTCCAGGCTGCCACATAACATCGAGCAGAGTTCCCTGTGCTACACAGTAGGTCCTTGTTTGTTATCCATTTTAAATAGAGCAGTGTGTTTTTATTCTCTAGGTCAGGGTAGCTGTGTTTATGCTTATCTGAGTATCTAACTGTTCCTTAGATAGACTTTCCATCCATCCTCCTGTGTTCATCCCCATCATTGTCCATCAGAGGACCTGGGCCTCCCACTTCCCATGTCATCCCAGCATCCTGAGGAGTCATCAGTGCCCTTGTATTTGTTCACTCAGTACCACCACATCTCAAGGACCGGCCATCCCCAAAATCATCTTTCAACATCCTCTGCTTCTCTCATGCCTTGTCCTGCATCCGTCTGTTTTTCATCTTCTCTTTTATAACATCTCTAATTGTGACCCTCTCTCAAAATCTCTTTGTTCTTTTCACAGGATCTTATATTTCTTAGTGATTATTTCATCATCTTTTGTATGTGTAAAATCTAAAAAGTTTACAAAGAAGAGCCTTCCCTTCAATTTCCATTACCACCATTGATGATCTTTAAGCAGGAGAGAGAACTGATTTAATCTTCATTTTAAAATACTTCTCCAGGTGGTATGTAGAATGTATGGGAGCTGGAGTGAAAGTATAACAGTGTGGAATCAGTTGGGGGACAATTATAATATCTCAGGCAAGACAAGGAGCTGGCTTCTCCTTTTTTGGAAATGTTTGAGGTTTGAAAGGAAGTTTAGAGAATTTTTGGTTTCAGCTCCAACATGTAAAGATCTTGGAAATAGTCATTCTTGTCCTTATAAGAAGGAAAAGCTAATCAAATTGAAAGTCAAAGATTTTTCTAGGACCCATGGAAGAACATAAGTCGCAGGGCAAACTCCCATCCCCAAATCTCAGGAGACAGGTAAATCCAGAGACTAACAGTTGAAATGTGCTTACTGGGAGTCATAAACTCATAGAAATGCTAAATCATTATTTTTGACAAGATGATGGAGGCTGAATGTGGACTAACATAAGGGTGAGGAACTCCTGGGACCCTGATATCATGGGTTTAATCTCTAAGAACCCCACTGTGTTCTCACAGCTAAGACCCAGAAAGATCCACTGTGGTTCTGGCAGGGGGAGGGCAAGAGTACATTGTGAAATATCCCCAGAACATGCTTCTCAACAGAGACTCAGGCTTTAGGGAAAAAGACTGGAAGAAGGGCATTTCTCCTGCTTCAGCCCCTGACCCTTTCCTTCTCAATTAAGAGGGCAAACAAAAAAACTAGGAAACCCTTGTGATGGTCAGAGCCCAGGGCCACAGACACACCATGGTACTGAGATGTCACCCTAAGATGATAGAGCTTTTCCATCCCCCACCCCTTACTTCCATACTCTTTACTTCCAAGCCTCCAACATCAGGGCATGGGCTACATGGGAAAGGGCTGAAACAAGCACATTCTACCCAAGCAGGAATTCTTAGGGAAGGCCAAAGCCAGCAGAGGAGACACAGGCATGGATGCTAAATGAATTGGAAGTTTCTGACATCTACAGTGACAGCAAACATTAAACACAGCCCAGGTCCTCACCAGATTAACATACATCTAAACACTACAGGCACCCCAATTCCTCTTATGAGATGCAACATGTTCCACTTTCAACAAAAACTACAAGGCATGACAAAGGCAAAAAACACAATCTGCAGAGACAAAGCAAGCATCAGAAACAGACTCAGATATGACACAGATGTTGGAATAATTAGACAGAGAATTGGAAATAATTATTGTTAGTATGTAGAGGACTCTAGTGGAGAAAGCAGACAATGTGTAAGAACAGAAGGGGGATGGAAGCTGAGAGGAAAATTCTAAGAAAGAACTAAAAGGAAATGCTGAAAATCCAAAAATCTGTAACAGTAGTGAAGAATGCCTTTGATGAGGTTATCAGTAGATTATCCACTGAACTACAAATAGAAAATAGAGTGAAAAAAAGAACAGAACTTCTGAAAATTATAGGACGATTCCTAAAGATGTCTCATACATTTAATTGGGATATGAGAGAAGTAAGAGAAAACAGAGAGGAAGAGACTTGGCCAAGAATTTTCCAGAACTAAGGATAGACACTAAAACAAGGATCCAGGAAGCTCAGGGAACACCAAACAGGATAGATAACAAAATATCTACACCAACGCATGTCATATTTAAAGTTAAAAAAAACCACTAAAAATAAACAACAGACTAATGAAAATCTTGAAAGAAACCAGAATGTGTGTGTGTGGTGGGGGTGGGGGGACACATTGCTTATGGAGGAACAAAGGTAAGAATTATCATTAATTCTCATCAGAAACCATGCAAGCAAGAGACAAATGGGGTAAATATTAAATTGTTGAAAGAAAAAAAGTACTACCAACCCAGAATTGTATACCTAGTGAAAGCACCCTTCAAAGTGAAGGGAAAAAAAAGACTTTCTTGATAATCAAACTGACAGAATTCATCACCAGCAGACCTGTTTCATAAGGTATGTTATAAACTTCTTCAGCAAGAGGGAAAATTATATAGATCAGAAACTCAAACTACAGAAAGAAAGGAAGATCATAGGAGAAAGAATAAATAAAGATAAAATAAAATATTTATTTTTCATTTTCTTAATTAATCTAAAAGATAACTTTAAAGTAATAATAGTAACAATATATTGGGAGCTCATAGCATATGGATAATTGGGAATAGTTTGTTATAAGTTAACAGCACTATATGTGGTGTGATATAGTATTATTTAATAGATTTAGATTAGCTAAAAACGTATATTGCAAGCTCTAGGGCAACAACTAAAAAAGTCAGAATAAACATACTTGATAAGCTAACCAAGGAGATAAAATGGAGTCATATTAAAAACTGAATTACAACCACAGAAAGCAGAAAAAGAGGGTAGGGAAAAGAAATAATAATTGCAATGAATAGAAAAGAACTGGAAACATGGTAGATATTAATCCAACTGTATCAATAACCACTTTATATGTAGATGTTTTAAACACACAATTAAAAACTGTACAAATTAAAAGAGAACAAATAAGATGGAACTACATGTTGAATACAAAAAATGTTAAATATTTAACTCAGGTTAAAAGCAAAGTGATGGTGGAAAATATACCTTTATAATAGAAAAAAGAAAAACTGGAGTAGTTATATTAATTTCAAACCAAGCACCTTTCAAAAGAATGAAAATTATCAGGGATAAACATGGCATTTTATAATGATTAAGGAAACAAATTCTCTGAGAAATACCAATTCTAAATGTGTATGCACCTGACAATAGAGCATGAGGTAATATCTGGTAGAACTAGAAGGAAAAATAGACAAATCCAGAATTACCAGCACAGATGCCAATGCCCTTTCTTTAGGAATTGATAGATCAAATGGAGAGAAAATCAATTAAGGTTAGAGTTGACCTGATCAGTACATCAATCAATTAGATCGAATTCATATTTAAAGAATACTCCATCCAACCACAGCAGATACATGCTTTTTCAAGCTTGCATGAATTAGTGACAAAAATAGTCCAAACTCGGGGCCATAAAACACACCCTAACAACTTTAAAAGAATGGAAATCATAGAAACTATGTTCTCAGACCACAATGGAATGAAATTTGAAATCAATGACATAACAATAACTGAAATATCTCCAATTAATTGGAAATTAAACAACACTTCTAAATAACACATGGGTCAAAAAAGAAGTCTCAAGAGAAATTAAAAAATACTATGAACTAAATGAAATTGAATATACCACTTATCAGAACTTATGGTGCAATGAAAGCAGTGATTTGATTAGAGATAAAATTATAGCATTAAGTGCATATATCAGAAAAGAAGAAATACATAAAATCAATAATTTAACTTTCCATTTTAGGAAACTAGGGAACAAGAAGAACAATTTAAAGTAAAAAATGAAAAAGAAAATATAAATTAAAACAGAAATCAAAGACATTAAATACAGGAAAACGTTTGAGAAAATTGGTGAAACCAAAAGCTGTTTCTTTGAAAAGATCAATAAAATTGATAAACTTCTAGTCAATCTAACCAAGAAAAAGAGAGAGACTGCACAAATTTTTAATATCAGAACTGAAAGAGATATCATCACTACTGATCCCATGGACATTAAAAGGATAATAAAGGAATACTATAAACAACACCATGCCAACAAATTTGATTGCTTAGATGAAATGGGACTGCTCCTTGCAATATACAAATTTCCAAAACTCACAGACAGAGAAATAGATAGTCAGAATAGGGCTAAATCTATTAAAGAGTTTAGATCAGTAATTACTCACCTTCCAAAAGAGAAATGACCAGACCCAGATGGTTTCACTGGTGAATTCTACAAAACTTTAAAAAATTATGTGACATCAATTTTCCACAATTTATTCCAGAAAATAGAAGCAGGGGGTCACTTCTTAACTCATTATACAAGGCCAGCATTACACTAATACTAAAACCATAGAAAGACATTATGAAAAACCTATAGATGAATACATCTCATGAAAATCAATCCAAAATTCCTTAGTCATTCAAATCTAATAATGTGTAAAAAGAATCATACATTAATTATACCAAGTAGGATTTACTCCAGTTATATAAGCCTGGTTCAATATTTGAAATGCAGTCAATTTCACCAACCATATCAAAAGGTGAAAGAGAAAATATCATGATTATATCAACAGATGAAGAAAAAACATTTGACAAAATCCAGTATCTAATCATCATAAAAACTCTCAGCCAAACAGGAATTGAGGAGAAACTTTCTCACTTGATAAAGAATATCTACAAAAGTATACAGCGAACATCATAGTGAATGGAGGGAAATTCGATTCTTTGTCATTAAGATAAAGAACAAGGCAAGGATGGTCCCTCATCACTCCAATTTAAGATTGTACTGGAAGCCCTAGAATAGTGTAAAAAGACAAGAAAAAGAACTAAACTGCACACAAATTGGGAAGGAAGAAATAAAACTGCCTTTGTTTAGACGACATACTTGTCTATGCAGAAAATTCCAAACATTAGAGAGAAAACTTGCTGGAACTAATAATCAAGGATAAAAAAAAGTCATGGGATATAAGGTTATTACACAAATATCAGTTGCTTGCCTATATATCAACAAGGGACAATTGGAATTTGAAATTTAAAAATAACTTCATTTACAGTAACACCAAAACATGAAATAGTTATAAGTATCACAAATTATGCATGGGATCTATATGGGGAAAACTACAAAATTCTGACAAATTAAAGAAGATCTGCAGATTCAATGCAAGCCCTATCAAACTACCAATGGCATTTTTCACAGAACGAGAACAAAAAAAATCACAATTTGTATGGAAACACAAAAGACCCCAAATAGCCAAAGCAATCTCGAGAAAGAAAAGCAGAGCTAGAGGAGTCAGACTCCCAGACTTCAGACTATACTACAAAGCTACAGTAACCAAGACAGTATGGTACTGGCACAAAAACAGAAATATAGATCAATGGAACAGGATAGAAAGCCCAGAGATAAACCCATGCACATATGGTCATCTTATCTTTGACAAGGGAGACAAGAATATACAATGGAGAAAAGACAGCCTCTTCAGTAAGTGGTGCTGGGAAAACTGGACAGCTACAGGTAAAAGAATGAAATTAGAACACTCCCTAACACCATACACAAAAATAAACTCAAAATGGATTAAAGACCTAAATGTAAGGCCAGACACTGTAAAACTCTTAGAGGAAAACATAGGTGGAACACTCCATGACATAAATCACAGCAAGATCCTATTTGACTCACCTCCTAGAGAAATGGAAATAAAAACAAAAATAAACAAATGGGACCTAATGAAACTTAAAAGCTTTTGCACAGCAAAGGAAACCGTAAACAAGACGAAAAGACAGTCCTCAGACTAGGAGAAAGATTTGCAAATGAAGCAACTGACAAAGGATTAATCTCCAAAATATACAAGCAGCTCATGCAGCTCAATAGAAAAAAAAACAAACAACCCAATCCAAAAATGGATGGAAGACCTAAATAGACATTTCTCCAAAGAAGATACACAGATCGCCAACAAACACATGAAAGGATGCTCAGCAACACTAATCATTAGAGAAATGCAAATCAAAACCACAATGAGGTATCACCTCACACCGATCAGAATGGCCATCATCAAAAAATCTACAAACAATAAATGCTGTAGAGAGCGTGGAGAAAAGGGAACCCCCTTGCACTGTTGCTGGGAATGTAAATTGATACAGCCACTATGGAGAACAGTATGGAGGTTCCTTAAAAAACTAAAAATAGAACTACCATATGACCCAGCAATCCCAATACTGGGCATATACCCTGAGAAAACCATAATTCAAAAAGAGTCATGTACCACAATGTTCATTGCAGCACTATTTACAATAGCCAGGGCATGGAAGCAACCTAAGTGTCCATCGAAAGATGAATGGATAAAGAAGATGTGGCGCATATATACAATGGAATATTACTCAGCCATAAAAGCAAAGAAATTGAGTTATTTGTAGTGATGTGGTTGGAGCTAGAGTCTGTCATACAGAGTGAAGTAAGTCAGAAAGAGCAAAACAAATACTGTATGCTAACACATATATATGGAATCTAAGAAACAGAAATGGTTCTGAAGAACCTAGGGGCAGGACAGGAATAAAGACGCAGACGTAGAGAATGGACTTGAGGACACAGGGAGGGGGAAGCGTAAGCTGGGATGAAGTGAGAGAGTGGCATGGACATATATACACTACCAAATGTAAAATAGATAGCTAGTGTGAAGCAGCCACATAGCACAGGGAGATCAGCTCAGTGCTTTGTGACCACCTAGAGGGGTGGGATAGGGAGGGTGGGAGGGAGATGCAAGAGGGAAGGGATATGGGGATATATGTATATGTATAGCTGATTCACTTTGTTATACAGCAGAAACTAACACAACAATGTAAAGCAATTATACTCCAATAAAGATGTTAAAAAAAAAAAGAAGTTCTAAATAAATGGAAAATATCCTGTGTTCATAGATTAGAAGACTTAATATTAGTAACTTGTTAATTTTTCCTAATTTAAACTACAGATTCAATGCAATCAATCCCAAACAAAATCCCCAAAAGCTATTTTGAAGCTATTGACACACTGATTCTAAAGTTTATACGGAAAGACAAAAGACCTGGAAGAGCCAGCATAATACTGAAGAAGAACAAATTTGAAGGATTTACCCATTTTGAAGACTTACTTTAAAACTACAGTAATTAACCAGCATGATAATGGAGGAAGAATAGACTCGTAGATAAATGCAACAAAACTGAGAGCCCTGAAGTAGACCCACACGCATATTAACAACGGAAGAAGGACAGTTGAATGGAGAAAGGATATTCTTTTCCTCAAGTGGTGCTGACAAAATTGGGCATCTATATGCAAAAAAAAAAAAAAAAAAAAAAAAAAAATGAACCTACACACAGACCTTACCATGTTCACAAAAATTAACTCAAAATCAATCATAGACCTAAATGTAAAATGCAAAACTCTGAAAGTTCTGGAAGAAAAAATTATAGAGAATCTAAGTGACCTTGTGTTTGGCAATACGATTTTAGCTACAACACCAAAAGCACAATCCAATGAAGAAAAGTGATTGGTTGTATTTTATTAAAATTACAAACTTCTGCTCTCTGAAAGACCCTGTTAAGAGAATAAAAAGACAAGAAACAGGGAGAAAGTATTTCCTAAACACGTATCTAATAAATGACTTGTGTCCAAAATATATAAAACATCCTGAAAATTCAACAATAAGAAAGCGAACCAATTGAAAAGTGAATTAAAAAAATGGTGGAGCAGGAGCTCCCAGCCTCTGTCCCCCACCCCCTCTCTGCAGAAACAGCAACTGACTATCCACAAACAAAAAATAGCTCTGCAAGAGGGCTGGAGTCCATTTAAGAGGCTGTAGCAAAACTGTGGAGCAAAAAGCCTGAAAATACCCACATAAAAAGGTCGGAAGAATAGTTCCACTTTGCCTGCATCATCCCAGGCCCCAGAGCAGCACTGACAAGAGCCTAGAGCGAGCTCCCTAGTCCAGGAGTCCCCCGGAGGGAAAAGGAGAGCAGGGTGAGTGACCAGCCTCCCCAGCCTTTCAGGCCACACGGCTTTACCCACCCGGATGGCTGGGGAAATCAGTATAGCTGAGATGTCTGGATATAGCTAAGAACGAAGAGGGGCAGGGGTTACCAGCAACAGCCTCACAGCAGGGGTGCCTGTGGTCCCCAGGGGCCTGCCCTGCAGAGGAGCCCAGAAGTCTTCACTGCTGAGAACCTCATAGCCTTGGGGATGCCAGCAGTTTTCACCGTTGAGGACCCTGCAATGCTCACTACCATGGACCCCAGTGGCCTGCTACACAGAGGACTGTTGTAGCTAAAACCAATAGCCAGCAAACCATCGTGGACCCCCTGAGGTCCTGCAGGATTTTGCATTTGCAGATTCCAGCTGCCCGGGTCCATCCCCCGCTGCAGCCACAGCTGTGCACACCACCAACTCCTGCCCCTGCAGCTGCCTGTGTGTTCCCAGTTGACCCCAGCCCCTGCTGCTGATCCCAGCACTCACCACCTGCACATGTCTGCAGCCAAGTGTGTGCCCACCACTGGCTCTGGTCGCCACGGCTGCCTTCCCTGGTCCCCTGCTACTGGACCCAGAGGCATCACTGGGTCCCCCAATGGTTCTCCCTGCCACTGTGGACCCCACAGCTCTCACCGCCAAGGAGCACACAGCTGCCATGGTTTTGGACCCCCGTTTCCTGAGCCCACGAGACACTGTGCCCCCAACCCCACTCCTGGAGCCACTACATGCATGCACATCCAGGGTCCTGAGCCACTAGACCCAAGGCCACAGCTCACTCCCGGGTGCCCAAGCAACAGGGGCAGGTCTTTTTGACGCCAAATCCGTAAAGTCCAGGAGAGGTGACTGCTTCTTCAAATGGAAACAATCAACAAAATGAAAAGGCAACCTGTGGAATGAGAGAAAATATGTACAAACCACATATCTGATAATACCCAAAATACACATGGAACTCATACAACTCAATAGCAAAGAAACAAACTACACATTTAAAAAAATGGGCAAAAGACCTGAATAGACATTCTTCCAAGAAAGATACACAAATGGCCTACAGGTACGTGAAAAGGTGCTCAGCATCACTAATCATCAGGAAAATAGATATCAAAAGCATAATAAGATACGACCTCACACCCATTGGAATGACTATTATCAAAAAGACAAGAGTTGACAAGTGCTGACGAGGATGTGGAGAAAAGGGAACCTCTGTACGCTGTTGGCAAGAATGTAAAATGGTGCAACCAGTATGGAGAACAGTATGGAGGTTCATCAAAAAATGAAAAATGAAGCTCTTATATCATCTGGTAATCCCACTTCTGGGTATGTATCCAGAGGTCACATCCGAGCATTCAGCAGTTCACGTCCTGATTTACACAGAGAACCCGGCTTCAGGAACCTGGGTGTCAGAGCACATCTTCAGAAAACGGTACAGAGGGTTTCTGGAACATGTTTTGTGGGTCCATTATTGATCATGAAGGAAACGTTGAAACCTGCTGGAAAAATGGAAATTACCACCTTTGTCACTATGCTCTGAAAAGAGCAAAATGAGACTCTTGGTGACATGTTATTAAACACAGACTTCACCAGACTTAAGGTGCCAGGTGACTGACACTTTCCAAGACGGGATCCAAAATTCCTTTTGCCTTCAATTAAGATAAACCCAGTCTTGATGTCTACTTGTAATTATGTCTTGAAGGATTCTCTAAACTTGAACTTTTCAGTTTGAGATCTAACTGATAATTTCTGAAACTGTACTATAAATGAAGAACTACTTTTTTTTTTTGCTATATGGTCAAATTTTATTTATAAAGAGAAAATACGCTCAACATCGTACACCCTAAGCACCAAGGTCTCTTGATCTGCAGGCCCTGGATAGGAGGCTCTGTTTTCTTATCTGGGCTAGTCACTGCTCCATGCATTACTTGAAATTATTCTTCCTGACTCCCATCTTTACCTCTTCTGGTTCATTGTTCACCCTTCGGCCAGAGAGAATGTTTTAAAATGAACTTAATTATGTCACTTCCATTTGTAAAACCTTCCATGCCTTTCCAGTGCCCGCAGGCTAACGTCCAAACGTGTTATTGTGACCTGTGACTGTGACATAGACTTGCTCACCTTACCAGTTTCATCTCTGGCTGCTCTGTATGATGTGTATGTGTGTAAATGTACATGCCTATGTATAGGTTTATGTATACAGAGTCACATAAACAGTGTATTATGCCATTGAACCCTAAGAAATGTGTGTAACATCCCGACGTGCACTCTCTTGACACCCATACTTGCTTCTGTTTCCTCACATAAGAGTTCTGACCCATCCTTGGATGTTTCTTCCTCCAAGAAGCCTTCCTTGATAGCAAAGTCAATACTAGATATACCTGCAGTATTTTAGCATTTGATTTTTCTTGCCCAATATCTCATGCCCCTGGTATAAGCATTGTTTTTTTTTTTAAGGGCTGGTTACCTCCAATACTAATTATTGTGATTAGGTACATTCATTCATTCACTTATATTCAAATATTCAGAAAGTACCTACCAGGCACTATTCTTCAAGTGTTCAGAGACCAGCAATGAGGCACTTGGGATAAAAAACAACAATTCCTGCTCTCCTGAAGTTTATTCCCTTTTGTAGTAGGCAAGAAAAACTCAGCAAATGTAAGAAATAAGTGAATTAAATAGCATTTCAGAAGGTGATGTGTGCTTGGAGAATAGGGATATAGCTGGATAAGCGAGATTGACAGAGGAGTAGATAACACTTGAGATTTCCAAGCCAAGACTTGAAGACAAATAAAAAGAGAGTTAGCCATCGGGATTGTGGGGAAAGCACCTTCCCAGCCAAGGTCTTACAGTGGGGAAGTGTCTGGGATATCATAGGAAAAGCAGGAAGGCCCGTGCGCCTGGTGCAGAGTGGGGGATGGGTAGGAGGTCACAGAGGATAGAGGACAGAGGACACAGTGTAAGGATCTGCCTTGCTTGTTGTGGGGTCCTGCCTTCTCTCCCATGAGCTGGGGGGATGTGACCTCATCTGACCAATGCTTTTCCCTCCTTCTTCCCTTGGATAAAATGACCAGGGTGGGACCAATCAGAGCCTGTGGCGAGTTTAATATAAACACTGTCTAGTATGTAGGGGTTATAGAAGGGTTACTTTCTCTCTTTCTTTTTCTTTTTTTTTAAGGATAATTTTATGGTACATGAGTCATACCTTAGTAGATTTTTTATTTTTTTAATTTATTTTTATTTATTTATTTTGGCCATGCTGCACGGCTTGTGGGATCTTAGTTCCCCAACCAGGGATTGAACCCTGGCCCTCTGCAGTGAGAGCTCAGAGTTCTAACCGTTGGACCACCAGGGAATTCCCAAAGGGTTATTTTCTTTACTGTGAGATTCTTGTGAAAGAATTGTAAGGCCAGAGTAGCCTATGGCTGTATTCTCTTCCACATGTCAAGAACTTGTGTAAGAATACAGTCAGTGTAGAGGAAAACAGTTCCATGAGAGAGACAAGGAAAAATCCCCATTGCATCATTTGCGATCTTACATCCAGCAATGGCTGAAGCCAGCTCATACCTTGACGATTAGGGTAAAATTCATTTGTTAGAGTTAAATTTTCATCACGTGCAAACTAGCTTTCTCACTAGTGCACCCTTCAGTGATCTCAGGTCACCTTCTAATTTATTTTCAGGAAAATTCATTCTGGGGGCAGGCGGCATTGACAGACACGGCACCGGCTTCAGCAGTTACCGACTAGTGACCCATCTTATTAAATCCATAGCCTTGCTCACGTTACATTCTTTCCAACCATGGGAAGTAAATCACAGACATCATAGGATTTCATCTGTAAGGGTCTCAGTGTGTCTCCAAACAATTAGAACTCTTTTTAAAAACATAATCACAAAGTAGAATTCCTATGTCCAGAGTTTAGCTGAGTTACTCCATGGCATCGATGCCTCAGCATCCAGTTTGTTTGGCCACGTGGCCTTCGGGGGCCTTGAACTGACCTGAGCCCCTCTCTTCAGCACATGCCCTGGATAACAGCCCTTAGAGTCACAAGCAAATGTAAGTTCCTGATGCGACTGCTCCAATGGTCCTTATGATCAACCGTCTAACCTCCACCCAAGACCTAACCCTGTGAGCCCCTTAGATAAGACCCCCACAGAGCTTACCCCAAACCCAAAGGAACCCCAAAGCACTCGACTCACAGCCCCTAACAAAAGTGCATGCCCCAGGTTCTGCCAGGCTTTCCCTGCCTGCGCCCTTGACCTCTACCTTGACCTCCCTGCAGGGCCCCAGGAGGTCAGACACTGCCTCCAGGACTTGTGAATAATAAACTTCTGTCAATTTCTCTTGTGGTCTTTTGTTGAGCCATGCCTCCTCAGCCAGCACCCTGTGTTCCACTTAAATGTTAATTTAACCAAGTCATAACAACATAAAATAACAATACAAATTTTGATAGGATGCAGACATTGAACAGACTGTTTTAGGCAAGAAGGCTGGCTGCAACACGACGCCTTTCCGGCTTGAGCTCCTAAATCATGGATATTTCCCCTTTGTTCAGATTTCTTTCTGTGCTGAGATTATCTAGTGTTATTGATTTCTAGCTTCACTAAAAGTATAAAGTATAAAGAAAAGAAACTTCATGATATTGATCTAAAGAAAGGAGAGGACTACAAGGTAATTCTAACTAGGTGATTTAACACCCTCTGTATTGAATGTTAGCTACTCCCTTAGAGATGTCCTAGTGTTTGCACAAATCCAAGCCAAAGAGGTTGACCAGAATAATCATTTAGAAAGTATTCCTTGTAACATTTTCCTGTTGCTTCCTGTGGTTCCTCCTGCTTGAAGCCTCAGAGTATTTGTAATCAGCAATGCTTTACAAATTGCTCTGGGGAATTATTACCTTCAGATGAACAAAAAACAGAAAGTCAGTCATTAAAATCCACCAAAAGTTTCCCACTGACTACAGGGAATAACTCGATACATATGTAGGATGTGATAACAAGGCCAGTCCCCTGCCATGTTCTTCTGCTGAAGCCTCTGGTTCATTGATCTTTGTATCCCTAGACTTAGCACAGTGCATAGTAAATGCGCAATAAATTTGGAAGGAAAGGGAATAAGTTGGTTAGAAGCCTATCAGTTTCAAGTTCTCTCCTGAATTGCAATCATAAGGTCCAGGGGACAGTGTTTACTAAGATAGGTTTCCCAAGACAATTGTTATAAACAATTGGGCAATAACCTTTTTCTACAATCCTCAAGGGTATTTCAGCACAACAACTGGCATAGCTGGGACTTGATAAACAGGCCTGACAACATGTAAATCCCCTCCACGGCCTGTTTTTCCCTCCAGAGAGTGGGGCCAGCATCACAATGTTCTCAGAGATGCTCTGTCTGGTGGGGGCTGGTGGGGCACCTCCACCCAGGGTACCATGATGAATTCTTGCTGAGACATTTAAGGACTCTATGCTGAGGGTATTTATTGACAAATTTCTTCAGAAAATTCTTATCTTTATTCTTCTGCAGGTAGTGGTCTCAATCAACCTTCTTTTCATTCTCATCACTTCATTCTTTAAGGAGTAAAATTAATTAAATTTAAATTTGTTCCAGAGAAAGAAGTTAAATACCAAGAAATAACATTTTTTTTTTTTTCATTAAAGGGTATGCTTTAGAGGACCGCAGACCAGGATAATATATAAGATTTTTTTGCTCCCCAAGAACCAAGTTTCACCTCAACATCATTCCTATTCTAAATGCATGCTTTCTAAGTAATGTGTCTTTCTTTGTTTTCTTCAATATTTTCTTTGCCTTTGACTTTTTAAAAGAATATTTTTAATTTAAAAATTTTAATAGTGATAAAAAAACACGTAACATAAAGTTTACCATCTTAACCATATTTTAGTGTACAATTCAGTAGTGTTGAATTTTCATGTTATCCTTGGGCAGATGGATGCTAATCTTCTGCATCTTCCCAACTTTAGTGTATATGCTGCTGAAGTGTACATGTCACCTTTGCTGTTTGAATATTTGAATGTTATGCCTGAGTATGTGTGGGTGTGTGTGTATTTGATATCCTAAAAATTCTTGGACTCATAGTTTATGTCAGTCCATAATTTTGGAAAATTCTTGGCCATAATTTTTGAATTAGTTCGTCTGTCTTTTATCTCTCTTTCGTCACCTACTGATTTCAATTATACAAATGTTACTTCATTTGCTAAATTTCCTCAACTCTTAAATGTTCTGATCTTGGTGGGGGGAGAGGAAGGAGAGGTTTCTACTTTTTATTTCTTTTTGCATTTCAGATTGTCCTGTCTCCAATGTGACTGATTCTTTGCTTGGGTCTACTGATGAGCCCATGAAAGGTATTCTTCTTTTCTATTCCTGTGTTTTTGGTTTCTAGCATTTTCAATTGATCCTTTCTTGCAATTTTTATCTCTCTGGTGAAATTTCCAATCTGATCTTACATATTGTTTATTCTTTCCACTAGAGCCATATTTATCAACCTTGACACTAATGATATTTTGGACTGGTAACTTTGTATTCTCAGGGACTGTCCTGTGGGTTATAGGATATTTAGCAGCATCTCTGACCTCTACCCTCTAGATGCCAGTAGCACTCTTCAGACAAGACAAGCAAACCGTCTCCAGACATTGTCAGATGTCCCCTGGGGGCAGTACCTCCCTTCCCCAGCTGAGAATTTTTGCATTGGAAGCTTTACCATATCAATCATAGTTATTTTAAATCCCCTGCCCCTTAGTTTCTTCAGACTGTGGGTTTTTCTTGCCTTTTTGTATGCATAATAATTTTTCATTGAAAACCAGAATCGTAAAAACAGGAGATATTGAGATAAATGTTTTTATGCTTGAATATGAACACATTTCCCCTTCTGTTAGGCCTGAATATAGGTATGTATTAATGTTAATCTCATCAGGAATTGAGTAGGTTTTTAGGTTTGCTGTTGCACCATCTCATGATGGCTTCCTTGTTTACCTTCATTTGTTCTCCTTTTGCTGCTCCCTAGGGAGTCTGTCCCTGGCAGGACCCCATCTTTGTTCCACTGCTGCTTTTATTCAGGGCTGTTCAGCATCTCTGGGAGTGGGGGTGGGGCACACTGAAGCTCTCTCTGATGTTCTAGTTGAGTCTCAGTCTTCAGCCTTGCGAAGCATGTGTTCCTGCCCTTTCTCAAGGTGTGATGCTGGGTCTGACGTGCATGCCTTTCTGCACTGCCCTCGGGATCAGAGCTTGTTTTCTGTCCCTGTTTGTCTCCAGCTGTAGTTATTTCCACCAGTGTGTTCAGGATACAGTTTTGATGCCCTACCCCCTGCAGATTAATAATTGTCCCTGAAATGGGGTACAGGAGATGGTCTGGGGAGCTGACATTGGTGACCCCATTTCTCTCCAACGACTGCAATAGGGTTCCATCACCCCACTGATTTGGATGATCTTCTCCCTGCAGATTCAGTCTTTTCTCCCACAGAGGACACAAGTCAAGGAAAAGTTCTGGCCATGGCTATGGGTCCCTCCTGCGGCCTGCACCATGGGAGAGCTTTCTGACAAATCTCCCCATCTTCCCTGTGAGTTTTGGTGGAAGTCCTGGAGGAAGAACCTCCAGGAGGCTGCAAATCCCATACATCTGAGACACCCCTACCCTGGCTCACGTTCACTGAAAAATGGGGTTTTCAGTGACTTATCGAGGGTTTGGTGGCACTTACTCCAGTAAACAAATGCTTGGTGCTTGTTTTTCTCTGCAAATACATGTGCTTCCCTAGATTTCAGGTTAGTTGTTTGCCCTAAGACCTCAGTTATCTGATTGGTTCAAGAAAAGTCACTGATGTAAGGTTTTCCAGGAATTTTCTTGTTATGAACATAGGATTAACACACTTTCTAACTGTCTACATCTCCAAGGTGAAACTGGAGAGCTAATCATTACTTTTGAAGAATATTTTCAATAGCAATTGGACTCTGGGTTAACATTTTTTTCCTCCTTTAGCAGTTTAAATTTTTTTTTTTTTTTTCTATTGTCTTCTGGCTTGCACTGTTTTAGACAAAAAAAAAATCTGATCATGATTCTTACCTTTGTTCCTCTGTGTATAATGTGTCTCTTTTCTTTCTGGCTTCTTTTATATTTTTCTCTTTATCATCTGATCCCAGGAATTTGTCCATGATGTCCTTGTGGTTTTATTTTATGGTGCCTGAGGTTCACTGAGTTTCTTAGATCATCCAGTTTGGAAAATCTGTGGCCACTATTACTTCAAATAATTTTTCTGCCCCACTCTCCTATTCCCCCCTCATATTCTATTTATATGTATTATAGTTAATATTATCTCACAGTTCATTCATTGTCCTTCTTTTCCGTTTCTCCATGTTTCTATTTGGAGAGCGTGTCTTCAAGTATACGAATCTGTGAAGCATTCATTTTAGGTAGTGGATCGTTTCGCTCTAGAATTAACCTTTGACTCTTTTAAAATATCTTCCAACTGTCCTATTTATGTTCATGGTTCTCTTTCAATCTTTAAATGTAATTTTAATAGCTGTTAAACTCCCTTGTCTATTAATTCCATCATGTCTGCCATTTTTGTGCCCATTTCTGTTGAGTTATATTTCTCCTATTTATGGTTATGTTTTCCTGCTTCTTTGCAGAGCTAATAGTTTTCCACTATTGGTTGGTCATCTTACATCCTAGCATTCTAATTCTTCAGTGTTTGGATCTTTTTTGTTCAAGTGTTAATTTATTGTAAATCAGCTTTAGAGTTCCAAGGCTTTAAAAAAATTAATTGGTTCTGAGTAGCATTTAGTCCAGGGCTAAATTAAACTTATTCTGAGGGTACAGACTTTCTGGGATCTTTTCTGAATTACCAAGGTGTTCAACAAGGTGTCTCCATTCTGGCTCCTTGGAACTTGAACATCTTCTTGTGCAAATTTTGATAGCTTTTGATTTCCCAAGTCTTCCGTAGTTGTTCCTTCTCTGGTACTTTTTTCTTTCCTGACCTGTTCATACACAGCTGAATACTAAAGGGGACATGTGCAGAATTCTAAAGTCTGTGACAAATCCCAGCTACCTCAGGAGTTCCAAACTCTGATCTGGTGGCTCAGCTCAGAAAACTCTCTGAGTCCTGTCTGGGCTCTCCTCCTTGTGCTGCCATCTGGAAAGTTTCTACAGGCAGAGCTGAGGCAATCATTATGCCACACCCTCTATTCCCTTTCAGGGATTGCAGTCCTGCACTGTCTCTTAGTTAGTATCTGAAAACAGTTATTTCATACATTTTGTCTAGTTTTCTAGGGTCTTATGGTGAAAATACTTGCCTGTTAAAATTTATTCAACAGTGTCCATATAGAAAGTGTTTGTTTGCCTAAGGCAATGCATCTGTTTGCCTGATGCTCTGCTTCCTACTGACCTGCAAGCTTATTCAGATGGAAACTAATCTATTAGTTACTAAGGGTCAATTTAGTCTTCAGATCACAACTTCCATAAATTCAACATCAGCTACACTTTATCAGTTTTATGTCTACTTTTAGCATTCTTTTTTAATTGCTTTGGTTTTATCTATCTTTCTATCAGCAAGAATTTTAGGTAGCATTGCAGTTTTCTGTTATGAAAATAGAGGAGGAAATAATACTTGTGATAACTTTCTATCTTCCCCTACAGGTCTGTGTTGACCTTCCTGGGAGGATCTTTGTAGCTCCCTATTAAAGCACACAATTTCTCAGAACTTCTTGTTTTGTTTCTCTGATTCTTTTCCATGTTCGAAGCCAGACAAGATATCAGTTCACCTGATGAATTTTGTAGAGCAGAGGGCAGAGAAGTGGCTCTTCTGAACCAAATTCAGAATGCTTGGAGTTGAGGAGTAAATACAAAAATTATGCTGGTAGTTGAGAAAAATAAAGCATGAACAAAATAGTTTGATGAGCAAGGAAAAGCCACTGCACAGTGAGTATGGCACATAGATAATAATCAAGAATTATTTGTTAAGTGATGTAAGGAAGGAAGGAAATAATGAATCTGGTACAGGGAGGTAAATGTGGATGAGAAGCTCAGAGAAGACAATCTTAGGAAGTAGACACTTAGGTGGGTAAAGAGATGATGGTCTAATTCCAGAGATGTGGAGCCAATTTACCCATAGTAGTCGAACTGCAAACACTAGTCCACATGTAGTGCTTAAGCCATAAGTGGTATATAGTTCAGTGCTATAACATTTTTCAAACACTGGATGCTAAGTGCTTTACTTAGTGTAGTATATATTGTGTATTTAAGTCTTAGGAATTTTTATCATTATTATTTTCATTATTATTGTTATTCTCTTCATTCCTTTTTTGCCATTCCATTATACCCCATTGTGTGGATTTATCTGTTATTCACCTAGTACCCCATTAATGGGTATTTGGCATGTTTCCAGTCTTTTGCCCCTACATATAGTGTTTCATAGAAGAAAATTTATGCAAACAGTATCTTATATATTTACCAGTTTGCCTTTGAAGCACATATCCAGAAGGGGGAGACTTTCTCAATAAAAATGTGATTCAGATAAAGCTTTGCTAGGTAGTGCCACATTCTTTTCTGCTAGGTTAATATTTTGTATGAGGATACATGTATAATATAATACATAGTTTAAGAACATGACTTGCATCTCAGAAGCCCTATTCAGGAAACTCCTCCACCACAAAGTGACTATTATGTTGATGTCTGTAACTCTGATTTTGATTTATCTGTTTTTATACCACTACATGTATAAATAAAACAGAAAATACCCTTTTACTTACAGCTTTGTGTTGTTGTTAGCTTTTGTTTTGTGGAGATTTATTTTTGAATTCAAATGTAATAATAGTTTGTTAATTATCATTTCCATATAGCAGTCGATTGTGCAAAAGAATAATAATTTATTTATCCTATATTAGGTAATGTATCAAGTTTTTATATCGTTTTTGCCTGTTACAAAGATTGTTGCTATGATAATCTCGTGTCTTTTCCTGAACATATGTACACATCTGCACAATTTTTCATAAACATCTGGCATTAACTTAAAAATTACCAGACATTCTAAGATAGAGGACTATATGGTCAAAATGAAGAAAAAACAAGAACTGTGTAAAAACAAATACACAGGTGATTCAGGTATTATAATTATGAAAAAAATGATCTAAAAAGGCTATGGTTACAAAATAAGTAGAGTAAAAAAATTAATAAAACATCTGAAAAAATGGAGAATTTTATCATATACCTGGAAAAAATATATATATATATAATCATTGAACTGAAAAAATATTCTACCAATAATTAAGAACTCAAGATGGGTTTATCAGCAAACTAAACACAGTAAAAAAGAGGATTACTAAAGTGGAATACAGATCAATCAAAACTATCCAGGCAAAACACAGAGACAAAAAGTGAAAAGAATGCAGTATACTGAAATCAATATCAAAAAATATGACTTCCATTAACACTTGAATTCAACACTGTACTGGAAGTTCTAACATAAGTGATAAGACAGGAAAAGAAATAGGATGCCTAAGGATTAGGAAAGAAAGAAAAAAAACCCTGTCATATATGAGATGACATAATTAAATACATAGAAAATCTAAAATAATCAAGTAAACAATCAGGTTTATAAATAAATTTAGCAAAGTTGCTGGATACAATATCAACATAAAATTTTTACTATTTTACGTACTAACAACAAATAAAAATGAACTAAAAAAATCACAATAGTTTTGGGGAATAACAAAACTAGGAATGAATGTAATAAAAGATATATGAAACTCATACCCCCAAAACTTAAATGTAACTGAGAGAAATTTAATATCATAAGTAAATGAATGTGCATCACATTTCAATAACTAAAACCTTAAAAATGTAGATAACAAAAATTTTCCTAAAACTGATTTATAGAATGCAACTAATCCCAGACAAAATCCCAGCAAATTTTTTTCTGCAGAAACCTACAAGCTAATTTAAGAATGCATGGGAATTCACAGGGCTCAAAATAGCCAAGACAATCTTGAAGACACAGAAACTTACTGTATTACATATTTTTAAAATTTAAATGTGGTTAAAAAAAACCCCAACATATAATTTACCATCTTAATCATTTTAAGCATACAGTTCATTAGCCACTGTGTTACTGTTTCATACATCATTATGAAACAGATCTCCAGAACATTTTCATCTTGCAAATCTGAAGCTCTGTATCCATCAAACAACTTTCCTTTTCCCCCTCCGCCAGCCCCTGGTAGCCACCATACTATTATCTGTCTCCACGAATTTGACTACTTTAAATATCTCATATAAGTGGAATCACAGGATTTGTCTTGTTATGACTGGCTTATTTCACTTAACAAATGACCTCAAGTTGTAGCATGAGATAGGATTTCCTTCTTTTCTAAGAATGCAATATTCTATTGTAGATTGTATATATTAATATATCTCATTTATTGTTACGTGTTGAATGGGGATGTTACATAAGATGTGACTTCCCAGTGTAGCATTGAATGAAAGTCTTGTCTATTAAAAATTTCCTTTGACGTAGAGATTTCAATCATATAAACCAAGCCCAGTGGACCACCGACCCCACGTCTTTTCACTTCTGGATCCTTGACAAGCCTGGTGCCAGCACAGCCTTCTGACGGGAGGTGCATAGTAGCATCACTGGCTGACTTGAGGATATACTTCTGGTTCATCACAGACTTCTTTCCTTTGCAGTGTTCCACCAAAGACCAACAAAAAATGATAGTCAAGGTCACCTCAGCAAATGGGGAAAAGGGGCAGCTCCCCCTTTTGTGCTTATAAATGAAAGAGAAATGTTGTTTCTTTAACTGCAGTCTAAATGGTGCTGGGCATGGCCATATCCAGCTTCATGGTTCCTGATGCTTATATCATTTGAAGCTGTTTAAAGTCAATCAATGCAAGATTATGAATAATGTTTAGAAAAGGAAATAGATTTTCTCAAATGCCTTGTTTTTGTCAACATGAGAGAAATCTGGCCCATGTATACTTAGGAATCTAGTCTGTAGCTAAAGTATGATTATGATAATTATTATTATGATTCTTATTGATTTCCTCCTCTCCTTACTTCCTGCCTATGTCTTCCTTAGTATGATTAATTAATTAATTAATTGCTTTATTAATCAAAGACTCCTGACGTTCACTCAGGGCTAGGCACTGCACTGCATATACTCACAGAGAAAACATGGATTAAGGACTTTGTGTTTGTAGGTGGCATTTCTTGAAACCCTCAGCATGGCCCTGAAGGCTATTTTGTCATCTCCACTTTGCAAGAGAGGAAACTGAGACGGGGGTGGAAATACTCGGCCAGGGTTACGTGGGCAGTGACTAGCAAAGCTGGGTGTAGAGCGCAAACAGTCTTAGTCCAGAGCCCGAGTCTTGGTTCCAGGGCCCCTCTCTGGCCGGCTGGCACCGACGCTGACAGGCGGCAGTGTCCCTTCCCCTCTAGGCACTGCCAAGTCACTGAGGCCTCAAGGAGCGTGTGTTCTGGCTGAGTAAAGCACAGGACGCTATGGGAGGAGCTGGGCGTCCACCTGAATAATGAGAGATTCCCCCACTGGAAGTGAAGCCCCAGTTTTTCTGTGAACCAAGCCCCAAACGTCCTTTATTTCCTGCCCATGTGGTGTGCCCAGAGCATCTTCACTTCCCAGAACAGGGCAGAGGGAGCAGCGCCCTGTAGACCCGCAGCTGTGCCTCTCTTGGGACAAGAGACACACTGCTGGCTCCACATCCGCGGATGGGGTGGATGCTCCCTCTGCCTGGATGCGTGATGCCTCCGGGCCCCGGGTGAGCGCTTATCACTGAGAATAATAACCCACACGTCGGATTTGTACTTTGAACAGGAACTTTGAATAGAGGACACACCAGGCAGATTCATTAGCTACGATGGAAGCAAAATTCCAAATTAAACATCTTGAGTCTGCTAAAAAAAAAATTCTGTTTGCTATGAATACCTTTCCCAAAGGGTCTCCTTGTCTCAGGCTGGCCGGTGCATTAAAAGGACCAAAAAAGCCAGGACACAGGCCCCGAAAGCCCCTTCAACTCCAGATAGGACACTGGGGAATCAGCCCTCAGTCCTCAGTCCCCAATCCCCTGTAAGCTGGGCTCTTTGCTGTGGTGCTTAGTCCCTAGGAGGTGGCTTCTCTGAGTTGACCCGTCTGGGAGGGGTTGGCAGGAGTGGAGTGAAGGGCAGGCTGCCATCAGTCTCCTATTCTCCCCTTCCCAAGCTTCCCTGAGCCCTAGAAAGTTTCCGGGGTGCAGAACCCCGCCCCCTCCAGCTCCCACAGAAACCCACCCCTGATGCTGTGTCTCACATCTGGCTGCCGCCCCTAGAATCTGGGCCCAGCGGCTAAGCTGGGGAGCACTCGGGTTCAGAGTTACATAAGCCTGCTGGGGAAGGCTGGGGCCGGCCTGCCCCTGAGCTGTTTGCTCACCTGTGAAGCAGGCAGGTAACCTCGACTGTGTTGTGAGACCCTCGTGGAAGCACAGACACGAAGCCCAGTACTGGGTGGGGGGGGCGGGCAACCAGACCCTGGTGGGGCTCAGGAGTCTTGCCTCTTTTGGGACCAGTATCTTAGGAGGATGCTCACACTCACCTTGCACCTGCCTGTGCCCATGGCTTGGAGCAGGGGACGCAGCACATCTCATGGTAACTAAGCTCCACGGCATTTCTCCGGGTCCCTGCACTCACCCACCTCTCCCAGGTCAGGCTGCTCTGTCCCTGGAAAGTGTCAGAGGGACAGGTCTGTGTTGACTGCATTTTCTGCTGGTCTCCACCCATGCAATGGTGGAGATGCACATTTTATTCGTGACTGAAAATGGCTGTTTCTTTTGTACACCCGCGTCTCCTAACAGCTCCCCACAGAAGTGATTCATTTTTGGGGTGCCATCAGTTTGAGACCCACATCTTGAAGAGGAGAAGTTGTCTCCCAAACCAAAAATACTAGGTGGACTTAGTGAACAGAAAAAAGAATCGTCTGATCGCTGTGCATTATGGTTTACCAGAGGATGGTAAATGCCCAGGAGTGTGGAGTCTCTTTGAAAGGAGATGATTAAATCACAACATTCAATGCCATTATCATTCCTATCATTTAACTGAATAATTCCTGAGTAAACATGAGTAAATTCAGTAATTTAAGTTGACTTAATAGATTTCTGTGCTTTCTGGGGGAATATGAAAGCATGGCATTGGGAAGAGCCTATATTAATAGGCTCAAAGTACAACCAAATTACATGAGATGAACACTTAATAACGTAGATAATAAAAAATTTATAAAATTAGGAGAGATTTTTTGTTACTCGTATGTTGGATGTTTAAAATATATTTGTTGAGAAAATGCATAATGAACGCAGATACAGTTTCAAAATAAGAAATTCAGTTGCATATCTACAACACACAACCAACTGGCTTGACTCATTTTTGCTTTTTGTTGTTTGTTTATTTTGTTTCATCCACTGCCCCTCCCCACCAATAGTTATTTGAACATCAAAATATAGATTTAAGAGACAAAAATTTTTTTTTCTGAGACATCATATTATTCTTTGCTACTTACTTGATGAGTAATTATTTGTCAGCTGTATGACCTTCCCAGACTTCAGTTACTCACGTGTAAAGCCGCAATGCCATTGTTTACCATCTAAAACTTCACATGGTACTGTTGTCTGTTGCTGCTGCTGATACCGTATTACAACTCCTACCCACATCATTACTGTGACAATCACTGTATCGATAAGCATAAAAAGCTCCTGGCACATATGCAGTGCTGACATGAGCTGTATTGTTTTCATAAAGATGCTACCATAAAATTCTTTAAACTCAGAATTTGGGAACAGTATGTGCCCACATCAAATTTTATGATACAATTATGTGAATTGAGGAAAATGTATAAGCAGGCTACAACTATTATATTTCTAACAAATTTAGGCATCACATATTCCAAAATAATGAAATACGTGAAAGTATTAGTGCATGAGTCGTAGAGGACATGTCTCATCTTAAGTCAGAGGAAAGCTGGCTGGATTAAAGAGAGGAACAATGTCTGAAAAATAGACAACCACTTTCAATTTGCGTTATCTTTCTCCCTAGAGATCTAAATTATTCCTAGTCATTCCAAACACAAAACAATCTGTCCTCGCTACTCAGGAATATAATGCTGATAATCACATATTTTCAAATGTCATAGAAACCCTGAGAAGTATGGGGGCTTCGTGTCGCATAGTAATTTCCGCCTAGTCCTACACCTCGTCTGTTCCAGGTGGGATCCCCAAATTCCTTTATCATAGTCCTTTCCTTACACCAGCTTGGGGACACAGGAATGCCCTCCCCCACTTCTTCTCATTGGTCCCATGTGTACAGGATCGAGGAACCTCTAAACTTGCTGTCATTCATATCCTAGTACTAGTGAAGTCACAAAATTAAAACCTTAACCATAGATCTAGGGGGGAGAAATTTACACAGTTATGATTGCGTTTGAAATTTTAAACATTTGATTGATCTTGAGGAACACATAGTGTCCAACTGAGGTTGACTCTTTAAATATTTGGAGGTTGGATACCAATGTGACATTTCACCAAGTGAGTATGATAACATCTGGCCTTCAACAGTGATCTTGAGAAAACCCAGGGAAATTTCATTGAAATAAAGACTCAATGATAAAATAAGAGTTTGTCATTTTCATTTCTAGTGCCCGAGCATCTTGAGAATAAAATTTGTTTATGTTTATAGGTAGAAAGGACAGATGTTCAGATTAATAGAAATATAGAAAAAAGGTGATCTCTGAACTGTAGAGATTGGAGCCGAGTTGGAAGTATTGATTTGCTCTGCCACTAGCTCCTGCACGGAACTTCACCCTGGTCTCACATTGTGACTTTATTCCTACTCACACACATCACATGGGGAGCTTGGACCGGGAATCAAGGCCCGATCCGGGAGGCGCGGCGTTTCCCGGTAAGAAATTGGAGAGTTGATTCAGCCTGCAGCCAGCACAGCCAGTTAGTGGTGACCCCTTCTGCTCTGCGGGGCTGCTGTGTTTAAGGCAGAGGATGAAATGCTGGTGTTCTTTATCTGGAAACTACATGTTTCCATGTGCATATGTGCACACACACATTTATAGATACATTCAATTTTTCTGACTTAAATAAATACATTAGATAAAAATCAACTCTAGGTTGATGATACTGTGAACGTAAGACTCTTTTTCATCCTTTATACCACACAGCACTGTGATTAACACATAGAATATATGTAATTAGTTGCCAAAAGTTGATGCTATTGCTTCATTAAATTCACAGGTATTCTAATAAAAAAACATTATAAGCCATAATTTATATAGAAACTAAAGCACAGAGCTGTCTTAGGTATGTCCAAGTTCAGACACCCGTCAGAAGAAAACAATGTCCTCCCCCACAGGGCTGGGGCAGGATTGTGACTATGTTTTAGGGACATTGGCCATCTTGACCCAGCTCACGTATGTCATCCTGACTGGCCCACATAATGAGCCTAATTAACGGATGTCACTAATATCTGAGAACTGTTCTTTTTTTAAAATTATTTTTATTGAAGTAGTTTCAGGTGTACAGCAAAGTGATTCAGTTATACATACATATATATTTTTTCAGATTCTTCTCCCTTACGGGTTATTACAAAATATTGAGTAGAGTTCCCTGTACAGGTCTTAATCAGGAGCATGGGATTGGCTGAGTGTCCCAGGCAAGAGGCCAGGACCCTCACCTCCCAAACTTGACTGATACAGGACTTGCAAAGGCAATGGTCAAAAAGAGTTTCACAGCCCATAACCCAACACCATCCTGCAGAATCCAAATGTTGAAGAGCTGAAGCGATCAGAAGAGATGATCTTTAAAGAAAGTTGCCAGTGAGCTGGGAACCCCTTGCTCCCATCACCTCCAACTGGAGAGCAGGAAACACATTGCCTGTGTTTTAGGGGACACTGGGGACAGCTGTCAGACTTATACCTGAAAAATATACACAGACACAAGGCTGATTGAATGGGCCCACGGTAACTACATTCTTACTATCAGAGAGTCACCGGAACAATCAGAGGATCTATGCTAATTTCACCCACGTGGCAAGGCCGGCCTAGTCTAAGTTTTGGTCTGAATAGTCAGTGGACAGAAAGAAGATGATTAACCCATGATTGTGTCTATATGTTACTGCTACACTGCCCTGGAGACCAGATACTTTTGTATCTCTCTGGCCCCTCATTTTATCTTCCCCAGGTAAAGATACTAAATTAAAGATTTAGGATTAAATCCTTTAAATTAAAGGATATTCAGAGAGTCATATCTTATCAATGATGTAAATTCAGAGACAGATCACAAATAAGCCTACGTTGGGGCCATTATCCAGCTAGGTTCATTTTGCCCTACACATGCAAGCCAAAACGTTCAGATGCTGAGACTCAAAGAGTATTTATGCACAAAGCAGCCAAGTGAGGAGAGGGGAAAACCAATCTCAAACCCACCTCCCCAAAGGGCTCAGGGTTTTTATGGGATGATGGATAAAGAAGCAGGGCAGTCTGAGGCATGGGGAGCATGGGGAAAGGTGATTTAAAAAGATATGGTTCCTGAAGAAAATAAAAATATAAATAAGATACGGGAAAAGAATCTGAAAAAGAATATATATATATATATATTTATAACTGAATTACTTTGCTGTACACCTGAAACTAACACAACATTGTAAATCAACTATACTTTAATGAAAAATAAATTTTAAAAAAATGTGGGGTCTTTCTTTCTCTCTCTCATCCTGAAGGAGGCAGAAGAGGGACAGGGTTAAAATTTGGGGGCTTTGGGTTATCTACCTATGTACCTAGGTATTTATGTTTCAGAGAATCTATTAACCGTCTATCTATTTATGATCTAATTACATTTTTACGATCTTTTACAATGACTTACACGTGGCAACCTTGGAAGAAGGAGATTTTGGAAAATTTAGTGCATTTTTATAATTCTGAAAAACTGTTATTTGGATAATACCATCATTTGGTACATATTATATAATCTTGTGTTGTAAATTGAGTCAAATTCATGATGGAAAATAAAAGTGAGATTACTTCTTACCTGATATTAGTGTCGTCTTCAGTTAAATATTTTAGAAATAATGTAATACGTTAATGTATTTGGGGAATTTAGGGAACAGACTAAGTAAGACATAAAGGATGCACAGGTGAAGATGGGGTCACTCCTCTAATTGGTACTTAAGTGGGCAGTTGAAGCAGCACCAATGATTGAGGAAGAGGCGTCAAGAAGGGGTGACAGTTATACTGGGTGTTTAAGGAAGAGCAAAGAGGCCAATGTGTCTGTGAAGCAGCTGGGAGGGAAGAAGGAGACAGGACAGAGAGGTCTCTGTAGACCTCTGTACGACATGACCAGAGAGCTGATGCAAGAGGTTAAGCAGAGGAATGACTTGATCCAGCTCCTGCTCTGGAGGAACCACCCTCACTGTGCTGAGGATGGATGGATGGGGCTTGGAGGGACTTCGAACTGTTAAGATCACCTGGGCAAGAGTTAGGATGTTCTGGATGAGAGTGCAAGAGCTGAAGGAGGGCAGAAGTGGTGGGAATTGGGATATATTTTGAAAATGGAGCCAACACTATTCCCCAAGCCAATGGGGTCAGGAGCAAGTGAGAAAGAGAAGGACCAGTGGTGACCCCATGGTTTTTGTCAAGATCGATGGAAAGATGGGGTTGCCACCAACTGAAATGGGGGAGGCTATGGGGGGAACGTGTTTGGGAAGAAAAATCAAGATTTCACCTCTGAACAGACTGTTTTTGATATGTCTATTTTATATCCATTGAAAATATTGAGTAATCAGATAGATCTATGAATCCAGGGTAAGGAAAACACATATGGGCTGCAGTGAATTATCAACATGAACAATATTAATTTAATTATGGAAATGAAGTATCAATAAAATTTACAGAAAGGTGTTTAATCATCCATATATATCTGAATGAGTTTTTGAAATTGAAAAGATGTGCAACTCTCAGAACATTATCAGAACCCAGATGTTCACCTCATGAGCCTTTTGAGTCCTACCACCCTCCCCACAAAGGTAACCACTGTCCCAGCTTTTAACACCAGATATGAGATCTGCCTTTGTTTGTGTACTTTCCATACAGAATAGACTTGTACCTGTCTGGCTGCTTTTGCCCAAAATCATATTTGCTGTAATCTGCATGTTGGAGTTGTAGCTCTTTCATTCTCAATAGTATTCTATTATAAGACTATAACACAATTTATTTTTCCATTCTATGTTTGATGGACATTTTGATGATTTCTAACTTTGGATTATTATGACTAATGCTTCTATAAAAATTTAGTTCATGCTTTTTGGTGAACAGATACCCACATATGCATCTTTCATTGGAAATATGGCTAAGAGTAGAATAACTAGAGGTCACAGAATAGGGACATTGTTAACTTGAGGACATACTGCCTGTTTTACAGAGTGGTTTTACCAATTTACAGCTGTCTGCCTTTTGAAACCCAGCTCTTCTAGTCAGAGTGCAGTGATGCCTCGTAATGGTTTTGTTTGCATTCCCTTTATAACGTATGACATTGAGCATTTTGTCACCTATCATGGCCATATGGATATCCTCTTTTTTTGAAGTAAATATGTGATATTGTCCCCATTTTTATTGTATTATCTGCCATCTTCAGATTGATTTGTAAGTATTCTTTATATATTTATATATTTTTTATGTAAATACATTGTCAGAAGTATTACAATTATTTTTCTACAACACAGTGGCTTACATTTTGCTTAATGGTTTTAATGAACAGAAATTCTGGATTTGAATCTATTCCTGTTTATTGTTTTCTTTTATGTAATGACTGGTGCTTTATATTTCCTGTATAAGACATTTTTCCCACCTTAAATTCATAAAGACTGTCTTCTATTTCTTCCAAAATTGTTATCATTTTACCTTTTACTTTTAGATTTATAAGCCACCTGGTATGCTATACTGTAAGGAGCGAGGTAAAATGTCAAAGAGTAATTTCTTTTGCTAAAAATATTCACTTAACTCAGCACCATTTAGATATATTTTCTTTCCTAAGCACCAGAGTGTCACTTTTGTCATGAATCAGATCGGTGTATATGTGCAGATATCTTTCTATTCTGGCTCGTGGTCCATTTTTCCAGCTTTGCACCAAGAAACGTGTCTCAATCCCAGCTTTATAACACGCCTTTGTGTTTGTATCTCAATCCTCCAGTTTGGTTTCGATTCCATAGTATCATTTCTGCTATTCTTGGCTCTTTGCCTTTTCATACGGATGTAGGATTACTTTGTGAATATTGATATTAAAAACTCCTCTCATCTTGTTCAATTTTACAGCTCAAGTTGAACTTGGTGGCATCTTTATAATATTCCTTTTTCCAATTCTTAAAAGTCTTGCATTTTAAAATCTACTTAGCTCTTTAATTTTTGTGTGGAGGCCTTACAGATATTTTTATTAAATCTATTCATAAGTGTATGTAGTTTTCTAATGCTGTTAATTAATACTCTTTAATCAACTACAGATTATAGATCAAGTACAGATACGTTACAGAATTTAATTACTTTACTAAATTCATTTAATCTAATAATTTTGTGGTGAATTTTTTGGGGGAGATTTTCTATATCCATGATAATGTCACCTGCAAATAATTACAGCTTTATTTGGAAACTTTATTCTTTCACCACTATTTCCTACCTTAATATTGCACCAGCTGACATCCAGTAAAAGGCTGAAAGGAAGTGTTCATAGTAGAACTCTTTTTTGTTTTCTCCAGTCCAAAAATAAAACTTTCAAAATTTCACCTTGAACAAGATGTTAGTGGCTATATTTTTTATTTCTTTGTAAATACTTCTTAACAGATTAAGAAAGTGTCCATCTATTTCTAATTTTCTGAATTTTATTTCTAGCTTTTTCTTTTTATCAAATGCTTTATTTTGCATCTATTAAATGGTCATATTTTTGCCTTATTTTTTAATGTGGTGAACTACATTGATTTTTTTTTAATATTAAACCAACCTTGGAATATACACTAATTATTCATGATCTGTTTATAGTTTTACACATGGCTGAACCACGGGGAGATCATCTTGGTGCTTTGCAACGACTTAGAGGGGTGGGATAGGGAGGCTGGGAGGGAGGCTCAAGAGGGAGGGGATAGGGGGATATATGTATGCATACGGCTGATTCACTTTGTTATACAACAGAAGCTAACACAGTATTGTGAAACAATTATAGTCCAATAAAGATCTATTAAAAAATATCGTATCTATGATAATGAGAGGCATTTTCCTGATTTTTTCCTTTCTTATAATGTCCTTATCCAGATTTGGTATCAAGGTTACACTAGGTTCTTAAAGCAAATCGGGCTTTCTCTACTTTTACATCTTCTAGGAAGAATTTGTAGGAATTCATAAACAAAACTGCCTGAGCATGAAATTTTCTTTGTGGGAAGGTTTTAAATTAGAGACACCAAATCTTTAATAGATACTAACTGTTGAAATTTTCCATCTATCCTGCATCTGATGATGATGTGATTTCAGATGTATTATTCTGGTAATGTGGTGAGAGTTGAGGTTTATTTGTGGGTCTGCCAGAGCCTGGTCAAGCCTGACCTTAACCATGCAGAAAATCATTTGATGACATTCAACGTTCATTTATAATTAAAAAAAAAAAAAAAACCTGTAGGAACATGGGAATAAGAGACATTTCTTATCCTGAATTAACAATATAAATCTAGAAGAAAATGCCTACAGTAAATAGCATCACTAATGCTGAATTTTTGAAACATTCCTTTAATTTAAGGCTAAATACAAGGTGCCTGCTCTCATTGTTTGCTCCATATTCTGATGAAAATCTTAGTGCAATTAGGTATGAAAAAGAAACACATTTATAAGTTTTGAAAAGGTAGAAAAATGTCACTTTTGTCTATGATATTTAAATTTTGCTTATGATAAAAAATATCCCCCAAAGTCTAAAGATCATTATTAAGAATAAGAAGTGAACTTAGGGAAGTTAGTGGACAAATAGTTCTTAGATAAAACAAATCATTTTTACTAGTAGAGTATAATCTTAAAACACATGTAAAATTTATATGATTATAACATAAAGTTTACAAAAGAGGAAAAAATTATTTATCAACAAATCTACCAAAACCACACAACTATTTGTAGAAATTGTAAAATATTATTGATAGTCATCAGACACACTACTTAATAAAAGCAGAGGTAAACCATGCTCATTCATAGGGAAACTTGGTATTGTAAATATATCTTGCTTAAAATGAATTTATATAGACAGTTTTTAATCTTTCTGGTCTGTGTAGTCCTTTAACTTCCTAAAAATTATTGAAGACTACAGAGAGCTTTTTCTTGTGTGGATTTGCCTCTCTCAACATTGGTCTTCTTAGAAATGGAAGTTTAGAAAATTTTAAAGTAGGCATTTTTAGTTCATTTAAAATTACAATAAGAAAATCATTAGACATTGACATAAATAGTGCATATTTTATAAAAGATAACTGTTGTTTCCAAAAAAATAATATAGTGAAGGAGGTGACCTCATTTTTCTATTTAAAAAAAAAAAAATATATATATATATAATATTTGGCTTAACAAAAAACAGTTGGATTCTGGTGTCTATTTGTGTATGCAGTCTGTTGTAACATGGGTATGAGTAGGAAAGGAGAAACTTGAGGATCCTCTGAAAAGGTCTTGTGACGTCTAGTGTTCTTGGACTCTACCTTGAGAACTGCTGGGCTCTGTAATCAATGCCATTCTAAAATCCCAAGAAGTTTGCATATCTGCATGTGTGTGTGTGTGTGTGTGTGTGTGTGTGTGTGTGTGTGTGTGTGTGTCAGGGGCAGTGGTGGTTATTCATAAGCTGAGTTGGTTTTGCTGTGTTAGGAGATCAAGGAAGGCCAAGACATTTGTGAGAAAGAACAATGAATGGGGAGCTGGCCTCTCCAACAATAACATTTACTGTAAAGCAGTCATACTAAGGGAGACAGTCCTGAATGGTATTTTATTTCCTTCTTGCTGCTATAACAAATTACCTTGAACTCAGTGCCTTACAACAATACAGATATATGATCTCATAGCTCTGGAGGACAGAACTCTGAAGTGTTCTCACCTGGCTAACATCCAGGTGTCCGCGAGGCTGCATTCCTTCCTGGAGGTGCTGAGGCAGATCTGCTTCCCTGCGTTTCCAGCTTCCACAGGTCTCCTCGGCTGGTGCCTCCCTCCCACCTTCAAAGTCAGCAAGGGCCAGTGGAGTCTTTCTGAATCCCATCACTCTGACCAAGTTTCATTGTTCACACTTCCTTTTCTGGCTTTGACTCACCTGGCTCAGCCTTTCGCTGAGCAGGACCCTTGCAATGAGCCCTGGATAATCGTGGATAATCTCCCCAAGTCAATATCTTAATCACTGTTGTAAAGCTCACTTTGTGATATAAGAAATTCACCTGTTCAGGGGATAAGGATGCAGACATCTTTGGGGTACCATTATTTTGTCTATCACAAATGGGCACAGGGATGAAAAAAGATCCAATAAAAAGTAAAAAAGGATCCAGAAACAGATCTATGCATATAAATCTATTTGATTTGTGATTGATTATATATAGCAGGGGCGCGTTATGCATATTTCAGTAAATATTTCTACAAAATTGGTTATTCATATAAAAAATTAATTGGATTTGTCGCACATCATACAAAACCATCAAATCCAAGTAGATTTAAAAAATTAAATGTGAAAGGCAAAAAAAAAATTGATAAATTCTACTACGTTAAATTAAAAACTACTCTTAAGCAAATAGAATCACAAAGACAGTGAAAATATGTCAAAAGCAGAAGATATTTGTAACCAATAAACTGTTAGTATTGAAAATGCACAAAGAACTAATGATTCAGAAAGAAAAGATAAAAACAAAGCAAAAAAACCCCATAAACCCAATACTAGCGGTATGTTAGTAAGCCAGCTTCAAATAAAAAATATAATAAAATAAAAGCCCCAATTTTTAGCATTGACAATTTTCCTGATGTAAACACTCCCACAATGGTTGATTTCAAGGTATCAACTTGGTGTTATTGAAGGAGCAGTATGTAAACAATCACCTATTACTAGCTGGTACAAGATGACCAAACCATACCACCTCTTTATCCAGAGATCATTGCTGTTAATCTTTGAATCTTGCTGTATGCTAACACATATTTTATTCCACAAATGTATTTTTTGATAATTACTATTTTGTAAGTTAAAATTTTGTCTCAGCAACATATTATGTAAATATTTTTATATCAATAAGTGTTCTTATAAAAGTTCTTTTTATTGGCTTATTGCTATTCCCTCAAGTAGATGCAAAATATATACAAACAGTTCTCTATTTTAGATGTCTAATTTGTATTCCATATTTACCTACATAAACAATGCTATAACATAGTTTTTTTAATTAAAAATGGACCCATATCTTCAGTTATTTCCTTATCATTCATCTCCAGAAGTGGAAATGCTAGATTAAATGTCTTCTTACTTCACTGTTTATTTTTACTCTTCATAAATATATTAGTTTGCTCAGCCTGCCATAACAAAATACCAAAGACTGGGTGGCTTAAACAACACAAATTTATTTTCTCACAGGTCAGGAGGCTGGAAGTCCAAGATCAAGGCACCGGCAGGGTTGGTTTCTGGTGGGGCTTCTCCCCTTGGCATGTAGGTGACAGTCTCCTCCCTGTGCTTCACGTGGCTTTTTTCTGTGTGCACACGGAGAGAGAATTTCTGGTGCTGTGACTCTTCTTCTTCTTGTACTGAACTGGTCCTCATAAGGGCCCCACCCTTATGACCTCACTTAACCTTAATTACTTCCCTAAAGGCCCAATCTCCGAATACAGTCACATTGGGGTTCAGGCCCTCAACATGTGAATTTTGGGGTGGCAAGACTCAGTTCACAACAATAAATGTTTCTAAACTGCCCTCCAGAATACCTGCAATTGTGTTTTCTCCATAGTAACATCTATATGATAGGGTACATTTTCCCAGCAAGTTTTAAATCTGGTCACTAAAACGAAAACAAAACTGGTATTTAAAGTGAGATAAAGTTCACATGATATAGCATTAATCATTTTAACCAACTTACAATACAACTCAGTGTCATTTGGTACATTCACAATGTGTGAAACCCTCACCACTCTCTAGTTTTAGACCATTTTCATCACCCCCGACAGGAAATTCTTGATCCATTAAGCAATCACTCCCCATTACTCACTAATCCCTACAGCCTCTGACAATCAACTCATCTGCTTTCTGTCTTTATGGATTTTCCCATTCTGGTCATTTCATATAAATGCAATCATACAGTATGCAGCCTTTGTGTCTGGATGCTTTCACTTAGCCTGTTTTCAAGGTTTATATGTGTCATAGCGTTTTATGGCATAAATAACATTCTATTGTATGGATATTCTGCAATCTGTTTATTCATTCATACTTTGGGTTTAGGCTGTTTCCACATTTTGTCGATTTTGAATAGTGCTGCTCTGAACATATGTGCACATATACTTGTTTGCACACCTGTCTTCCTTTCCCTAGGGTGTATATCCCAGAGTTGACTTGCAGGGTCATATGGTCCTTCTACGTTTAAATGTTAAGGAGCCACCAAACTGTTCTCCCCAGCAGCTGAATCATTTGCAATCTCACTAGAAATTTATGAGACCTCCAACTTCTCCACTTCCTCCCCAGCACTTGTTATAATTTTTGGATTATAGGCATCTTAGTGGGTGTGAAGTGGCACCTCTTTTCAGTGTTGATTTGCATTTCCCTAATGACTAATGATGCAGAGCAGCTTCTCATGAGTTTATGGGCCATTTGTGTGTCTTCCTTGAAGAGATGTTTATTCAAGTCCTTTACTCATTTTTAATTGGTTTGCTTGCCTTTTTGTTGTTGAGTTTTAAGGGATCTTTATATCCTCTGAATACTGGACCCTTAAAAGATATATATTTGAAACCCATTCTATGGGCTGCTTTTTTCACTTTCTTTGAAATGTTATTTGAATCACAAACATTTAATTTTGATGAAGTCCAACTTATCTAGTTTCTCTTTAGTTGCTTACGCTTTTGATGTCACACTTAGGAAACCATTGCCTAATCCCTGTTTACAAATATTTATACCTCTGTTTCCTCCCATAACCTTATAATTTAGTTCTTACATTAACATCATTGATCAATTTTGATATAATTTTATATTGTTTGAGATAAAGGTCCATCTTTATCCTCTGGTATCCAGTAGTCCCAGAACCATATATTAAAGAGACTATTGTTTATTTATTGAATGGCCTTGTCACCTTGTGGAAAATCAATGGTCCATAGATGTCTGAGTTTATTTCTGCACTCTCAATTTTATTCCATTGATTTATCTGCCAATCTTATACCAGTACCATACTGTTTTTATTATTATCACTTTATAGCATTCTTTCAAATCAGGAAGTGTATATCCTTCAACTTTATTCTTCTTTGTTTTGACTATTCAGGGCCTCTTGTAATCCCATATACATTTTAAGATCAGTTTATTCATTTGTACAAAAATAAGCCACTGGGATTTTAATAGGGATTGCATTGAATCTATAGATCCCTTTTGATATCATTGCCTTCTTAGTAATATTAAATCTTCTAACACATGAACATGGCATGTTTTTGCATTTAATTAGATCTTAAGCTCTTTGAACAATGTTTTGAAGTTTTCAGTGTACAAGCTGGTGATTAAGAGGTGGTGAGCAGGTAAATTTAGATACTACAATTCTCTTTTATCAAAATTCATCACTTTCTTCATTAAGCATTCTGCTGGTTGTTGTAACTTTTGTTATTAGATTACAGAGTTAAGAAAAAGTTGATTCTAGTATTTTTTGCCATCTTATCCATTGCTTTTCTGGAGGGACAGTGTTTTGTAGTTCCCTATGCTGCCATTTTTGATGATGTCACCTCCAAAAAAAATACTTGTAATATGAATTTTCTTGTTATAATTTATCTTTTTAAATTTATTTTTAAAAAGTTTTTTTGGCCATGCCACGTGACTTGCAGGATCTCAGTTCCCTGAACAGAGATTGAACCCAGGCCACAGCAGTGAAAGCCCAGAATCCTAACCACTAGACCACCAGGGAATTACCTATTTTTCTTTTCTATTCCTTCTTTCTTGAATTGTCAATTCAAATCCTATGCTCATTTTCTATTGATCTTTCTGTAGGTTAGTATTCTATAAAGAATTCTTATCACTCAACTATTTTGGGAATATGTTTCAGACTTTTTTGTACATCTTAAAAGTTTTGCTTATGGTGAATATTTAAAATACAAAGTTGTAACTATTACTCATTTTTCTTCTGTGGTATTTGTCTATAGTGTTACGATGTTTAGAATGTCCTTCTCTTCCTCACCAATAGCTTATACTACTTTTTACTTTTCTGTTTTCAAATTTTATATAAGAACTTCAACCCAATTGCAAATTAATTTTGTATATCATATGGTATTAATCTAAGTTAATAGTTTTCATTTAATTAGCTACTTACAAGCCTGAATCCTATGCTCTAGAAAAAAAAAACCAAAACCCAAAAAACAAACAAACAAACAAAAAAACAAGGTCGATAAACCATGTAGAATATTACCTTTATTGTGTACTAATATTTTAGTAGTTGGATCTATTCTGAACAATTGATTCCATTATAATAATGGTTAAGTTTCACACCATTTATATCTTTATAATGCATTTAAATATCTCTAATACCTGCCCTATTCCAAACCTTAATATTCTTTATATAAAAATTGTCTTGGCCTTAAGAATGGATTTATTCTTCCATATCCTTTTGTCTACACAAAATATATATTTGTCAGTTTAAACTAGAGGCTTTTCGTAGTGACTGAAATGTAACTATAATGATTCATAGATAAGCATATATTCATAATAGAAAAAAAACAATTCATTTTTGTTTAGAAATTAAGTACCATTTTAAATGATCTTTAACAAGAAAAATCAGGAAAATCTGGGAACTTCCTATGCCTCAAGCATTCCTAGAAAATATGGAAGTGAGCCCAGTAGCTGGGAGCCTGGATCTGTAGATGTGAGTTTATACTTTGTTACTCAGTAAGATCTAATTGTTTAAGATATGTGGGGCTCAGTCTTCTCAAATGCAGGTACAGTGTCTCAACTGGTAAATGTAGGCAATAATAATTTTTCTTTTCCACTGTAGTTTATTACAAGATGTTGAATATAGTTCCCTGTGCTATACAGTAGGTCGTTGTTGTTTATCTATCTTATATATAGTAGTGTGTATTATGCTAATCCCAAACTCCTAATTTATCCCACCCTTGCCCCGTTCCCCTTCGGTAGCCATTAGTTTATTTTCTATGTCTGTGAGTCTACTTTTGTTTTATGAATATGTTCATTTGTGTCATATTTTATATTCCACCTATAATTGATATCAAATGGTATTTGTCTTTCTCTGTCTGACTTACTTCATTTAGTATGATAATCTCTAGGTCCATCCATGTTGCTGCAAATGGCATTCTTTTGTTTATTTTTATGGCTGAGTAATATTCCATTTTTATATATGTACCACATCTTCTTTACCCATTCTTCTGTCAATGGACATTTAGGTTGTTTCCATGTCTTTGTTACTGTGAATAGTGCTACTATGAAAATAAGGGTGCATGTATCTTTTTGAACTATAGTTTTGTCTGGATATATGCACAGGAGTGGGATTGCTGGATCATATGATAATTCTATTTTTAGTTTTCTGAGGAACCTCCATACTGCTCTCCATAGTGGCTGCACCAACTTACATTCCCACCAACAGTGTAGGAGGTGTCCCTTTTCTCAGCACCTTCTGCAGTGTTTATTATTTGTAGCCTCTTTTGTGATGGCCATTCTGACAGGTGTGAGTTGATACCTCATTGTAGTTTTGATTTGTGTTTCTCTAATAATTAGTGATGCTGAGCCGATTTTCATGTGCCTCTTGGCCATCTGTGTGTTTTCTTTGGAGAAATGTCTGTTTAGGTCTTCTGCCCATTTTTTGATTGGGATGTTTGACTTTTTGTTATTGAGTTGTATGAGCTGTTTGTATATTTTGGAAATTAAACCCTTATAGGTTTCATTGTCTGAAAATATTTTCTCCCATTCTGTAGGTTGTCTTTTCCTTCTGTTTATGGTTTCTTTTGTTGTGCAAATGCTTATAAGTTTGATTAGGTCCCATTTGTTTATTTTTGCTTCATTTCCATTGCCTTGGGAGACTGATCTAAGAAAATATTGCTATGATTTATGTCAGAGAATGTTTTATGCAACCATAATTTTATCAATGAATTTTCATAGGAAATGTATAAACTTGTTTGGTAAAATAAAATATGCTATGCAAGTATAAGGCAATTCCAGACCTCCACAAATAAATTTAAGATCCTATCCTATCATATTTACTTGCTGTAGGTTTAATGTGTAATGATATACTGTTTTTGAGGGTAAAGAGTGAGGAAAGCCTTCCTTCCCCGCTACAGCTTCCAATGAGGGGATGAATTCTCTAGACACAGTCAGGACTTAGCAGACTTTTGCAGAAGAGAAAAGCCAAGGAAGCTATTTTCCTTTTGGTCCTTCAAATATACTAGTGCTACTGGCTGTTGTGTTTGTTGTTTCTGCTCCCCTTGGAATGGCAATGCAGGGTCAGATCTATACTTTAACTGAAACTTTCACAATAGGCAAAGAATAAACATAAAAAATTAAAAATGTACTTGGTAAGGTGTAGGTATAGTGATGATTATTAAAAATAACATTGATGTTATATTATTCAGGCAAGAAACTCTGTTAGATATATAATAGTCGTATGTTCATTCTAACCTGGCTTTGTATAACATTTTAACTGTAATTTTTTGAAAAATATTTTGTGTCATATTTACATTAAGGTAAGAAATTCAGTTTTCTTTCTCCATAACAACTACTTGTATATAAAGCATTGTTGGTCTTTTACCTCCTTTTCAAATATTCCTATTCATGGTTATATTTTCATTTTCTTGTTTTGGAATAATAAATCATAACACTAATCAAGACACGTAGGCAGATTTCTGGGAGCTTGAGGATTCAAATATCCATATTTACCAGAATTAAGAGTTTTTAATAAAGTTGGGCCTTGAAACTTTAGTTTCTATAGAAACAAAATTTAATGATAGCACCCCAAATGCTGAATCATTTACTTGAAAATGTAAAACTATAGAAGATAAGCAATACACATTTTAGTATTAATTTTATTATTTTGAAATAGATCTAGAAGGTGTCATTTCTCCCATTGCTTTTCCTTATTTCTTAATAACTATAAATGAATAGGAATCAAGTGAGAATAGACTTGCATCTTTGATTCAAATGAAAACATTTTGATTTTTTTTCTTGGTCTTTCTTTTGTGTGGAGTACTTACACACCTTGAATCAAGGTTTACATGGAAATAAAAAAGAGACTGAGAAATAACCCCATGTAGTGAATGCCCTGCTTCCCATGGATTAGGACACCACAGAAATGGCACCTACTTCCTGCCAACCAGCGAAAAGGTCAAAATCCCCGTTGTGAACAGGCAGGTACCGTGAAGATTTTCTCAGGCCAGAGACACCTGTGAATAAGGCTCCCTGACAGAGCAGGCTGATCTGCTAAGCACGACCCCATAAGAACAGAATTGCTTTTGAAGCTAAATCTGGCCTCTGTACCCTGACACCAAATTAATTCTCAGAGACAGAGTTTTGGGTGAAGTGGAAAAGAATAGCTTTATTGCTTTGCCAGGCAAAGGGGGCCACAGTGGGCTAATGCCCTGAAAACTGTGTGTCTGACCTGGAGGGGGTAGTGAGGAGTTTTATAACAATGGTTCAAAGAGAGCATGATAAGCTGGTGGACATTCTTCTGATGGGTTGGTGGGGAGGTAAGTGGGAGGCGGCATCATCAACCTCCTGGTTCCACCCGGTCTGGGGTCTACGTGCTTGTGGGCAGCATGCAGTGAAATTCTCCCACCTGGTCGGGGCTTCAGCCTCTGCAAAACAGCTCAGAGATATTATGATGTGTATCCCTTGAGGGGGAACCAGGACCCTGCCCCCAGGCTGCACTATTTTTTCTTTATTTTTTTTAACATCTCTATTGGAGTATAATTGCTTTACACTGTTGTGTTAGTTGCTGCTGTATAACAAAAGTGAATCAGCTATATGTATACATATATCCCCATATCCCCTCCCTCTTGCATCTCCCTCCCACTCTCCCTATGGTTTCTTGACTGCTCCTCCCTTGTCTCTGCATCCCCTCCCTTCCCTGATTAGCAACTGTTTGAACCTGCCCTTTGGAACTCAGGGAAGGGCATGGAGGCTGAATAAGCCTATTTCCTGTAATCAAGAAATGGGGGACACAGAAAGGCTTTTGTGCCCAGAAACCCCACAGGGCCCTGCTAAGTATCATTTTCCTCTCAAACCCGAAGATCATCAATGCTCATTTGAGACTAACATGGAAAACAGATTGGAATGGTCTCCCTAATATCTAACTTAATGTTACTCTTCTAATCACCATGTTATTTAAAACTGGATTTTTCCACTGATATAAAATTGTGCACCACCCTGTAACCCACTTTCCTTGGTCATGTTGGTTTTGTTTTTTTCTTTTAAACAACGAGAATAAACAGGTGTAAGGGTGCTGAGGCCGTGGTGGGACATGCCACACACACCCTCATTTAAGAAAAAACTTAACCTGGAAATACTCTGAATTTCATTTGTTATTTATCTATACAGATCTCTAACACGTATAGACTCTACAGAATTTAACACTTTTATCTGAAGAAAAATGAAGGTAATCGTGACTGTAGATACAGGTGCAGAACCTACCAGGTGCCAGGGTGCTGGGCACAGGAAATGGTTCCTCGGTCACTATGTCCCCACAGACACTCTGCAAAGGAAGAAACAAGGCAAAAACTTGTGCCCAGCCACCATTAATTAGTGGAGAACTGGGTGTGCATTTTGTCTGATTCCAAAGTTTATCCTCTACTCATTGTAGCTCATCCCTCCCTTAAAGTTTTCACTATTTTATTTCTTTAACCTTCAGAAGAGCTCTCTATCATCCTGACTTTTTATATTAGCAAACTGAGGCTAAGAGCATTATGTATAATGCCTAAGACTGGTACTTTTTAAGTCTCTTGATTCTAGATCTTTAGTTCTTTGTACTACACCACACATGGAACAAATGTTTTTAAAAATTAAAAAAAAAATCTGTACTGTTAAAAGATATACTGGGGCATATTAACATTTTTAAGGGTTTATTTGAGCAAAATTCAATTTGAGGTGGGCAGCATCCAAGCTAGCAGATAGAAAGGAACCCCGAGTTGCTGCACAAAATGAAAGACTTTTTAGGCAGAAGGGGCAGAAACAAGGAAGTTATACTCGGCAAAAAAGCAGGTTGGTTCTGGCAAGGTCGCCATCCTTTATGGGAGAGCAGGGGCTGTGAGGCAGGTGACCTCACCTGTGCTGATGGGGTGATTACTGATTGGCTGGTTTAAGATGTATATGTATGGCTGAGTTGCTTTGCTGTGCACCTGGAACTATCACAACATTGCTAATCGGCTCTACTCCAATATAAAATAAAAAGTAAAAAAAAAAAAAAAAAGATGCCATTCCTGGGAGAGCCAAACCGCAATTAAGTCTCAGTTTGGTGACTTGGGGCTTAGCATAAGTGATTCTATTGGGGGCTCATTGTCTTGTTTTATAACAGTACAAAGATACTAATTAAGATGAAAAGAAAAATGATCAACCCCCCCCAAAAAAAGCCCCCACAAAAACCAAGTTAATAGGAATCAGAAACAATCACAGAATTAGTGAAGCCATAAGGACCAGTGCATCCTTGCATAGTGTTTGGTACAGAGGAGATTCTCAAAAAAATTGATTAATAATATGAGTATGAATTTTTGATGTGAATTTTATTAAAAAACAACCTTTAGATATAGCCAGCCAATTTACTTTCCATAAATAAATTAACTTTTCCAGGTCAAGATCCTCCAGGTTATATACAAAGGTACAAAAATGAAGTTGATGACTCAGCAGTCACATCTTTGAAAATGAGTAAAAAACATATGCTGTGTTTGGAGTTTGGAGGAGGAATAATTGTATCAGGTTAATTTAGGAACATCTCACAAGACAATTCCCCACTTAACATCTTCCAGGGAGTCAGGCTTTGTTTTTTAATAGTCTTTACATAAAATGCACATACTTTAAAATACATCAAGATTCAGGAAATATAATTTGAAAAAATATAGAGTTACTTCTCTACAACCCAACCAGTTTTTAGAAAAACTATGCGGAGAGAAAAATCATCTCACATTCCATTCCGAATACAAGAATTAATTCATCATAATCAAGGGTAATGTTTTGAAATTTGTTAACCATGTATCTGTCTCCTGATTGATGTCAGCGCTGGGAGGTCCCGTTACCGGATAAAAGGGGATTGAATGTAAACAGCCATATTAATGATTTGATAATTCTGAAGAGAAGATTCTTAAGCCTTTTACCTTTTAAACATTATATTTACATTTATATTCATTTTAACATGATAGTTTGTTTATACAGTGCTTTTACTTTTTGTTAGGAACCAGGCTGGGGATTTTTGATTGCCATGCAAAACATTAAATTTTTTTTTCACAATTAATCAGAAATGGGCGTAAGTTTAGTGGTTTGTGCCGTATGGCTGATAGTAAGAGGAAATACTTGTATGGGTTGGCCAAAAAGTTTGTTCAAGACCCAATATAATTGAAGCAGCTTGAGATGCTAAAATTAAAAAGTTGACAAGATGAAAACATTCAGAAATTATTCTGTTAGTTTTTCCTTCTGAAGTACAGGCTTAATTGTAATGTAACATATTTAGATGTTAAAGACTGAGTCCAAAGCAATGATTCAAAAATTGAAATATTTATATTCTAGGAAGACTACCATGACCACATTCACAACAGTTAAGTAGGTGACTTTAAATCTTTCATTTATAACTCTGATAATAAAATTGAATGAAATATCAACTACTATATCTAAGATTTAATATGTAAGATAAAATGTTAATAATGCCTCAGCAAAATTTAGGATGATAGAAAGAAAGAAGGAGTAAGTAAATATTTTTGCTTATATAATTGGGTCATAACAATTATTTTATCATTCATAAATTTGAAAATGAGTTAAATAGAACCATAAGATGGTTTACAACTTAGAATGAAGACACAATATATACAAAAGCATCATTATAGCTTATGAGGTGTACCATAAGATGACATGTAAGAATAAATGTTTCATTAATGACAGTTATCATAAATTAAAGTTATATGCAATGCATTGATAAAAATAAATAAAATATCCAACAGAACTGAGTTTGGCTCTCTTTCTTTTTTTTTTTTTTTTAATTAATTAATTTATTTATTTTTGACTGTGTTGGGTCTTCGTTTCTGTGCGAGGGCTTTCTCCAGTTGCGGCAAGTGGGGGCCACTCTTCATCGCGGTGCGCGGGAGTTCTCACTATCGCGGCCTCTCTTGTTGCGGAGCACAGGCTCCAGACGCGCAGGCTCAGTAATTGTGGCTCACGGGCCTAGTTGCTCCGCGGCATGTGGGATCCTCCCGGACCAGGGCCCGAACCCGTGTCCCCTGCATTGGCAGGCGGATTCCTAACCACTGCGCCACCAGGGAAGCCCTGGCTCTCTTTCTTAAAGGAAATATATGGCAAGAAATATGAGAGAAGAACATTTATTTATTGAATTCTTATTAAAGATGGTGACTTGAGCCAACATGTTTTCCTTTTCTTTCTCAAGACCTCACTAAATTATAATTAGAAAGTGTACTAATTATACAACAAAATAGAATAAGGGACTATGTAGGGGAGATGGAAAGGGGAAAGGAAGTGAAAGAGGGAAAATGGGGTGGAGGACAGTGGAAATCCAGTGAAATCAGGCTCCCCGACCACATACTGTGTGACAGTAGACAAGGCTGCAATGAGTTCAAAACTCTTGCGATTTGTTAATTGTTCTTTTTCTTGCAGAATATGTGTCCCATAAAGCTAAGAAACAAACCAAGAACAGGTGAGAATTAAGATTTGAGGAATCAATGAATCCACCTGAGGCGAGTATTCAAGGCCCCTTACAGAGGATGATTTGTGCAGCAGCCCTGGAGAAAGGTCAGCCCAGATTATGGAAGCAGAAACTAGGGGAATGGAGAGGAAGTTGCCCAGAAAATAAAAACTGTTCAAATGTCTGTTACAGTGGAGTCCTGAAAATGGTACAATTACTGGTTTGGAGGCTTCAGCAATGTCAGTGGGACAGAAGAAGAGAAAAGGGGAGGAGGAGGAACTTAAAAAAGATTCTAGATCAAAGGAGACCAGAAAGATCTGACAGTTAATAGCAACTTGTGATCCTTGTTTGGATTCTGCATTTGGGGAAAAAAAGCTATAAAGTTGTTATTATGACAATGGGGTAAACCCAGATATGGCTTATATATTAAATTAAAATATTGTATGAACCTTGGGAACTGTGAGATCAAAGTAAGATAATTGGATTGTAGTTATATGGGAAGACTTCATTGTTCTTAGGAGTTACATGCTGAAGTATTTAGGGGTGAAGTGATTTCACAATACACACCACTATGCTGTGTGTGTGCGCGTGTGTGTAAAAGAAAGGTAGTTGGAGAAAGAGAGAAGACAAGCTTGGCAAAATGTTAAACATTTCTGATAGAGGTGAGAGAATATAAGTGCTTACTGTGTTATACTTGCAGATTTTATGAAAGTGTAGTAAGTTCCAAACAATCAGAATAAAAATACAAAGAGGATCAGGTGGTGTAAAGGAAAAAAAAAGATGAAAAAAAAGGAACTCAAAGAAAATAAAATGTCCATGTCAGAAAAAAAAATATATAAGCTGGGTAAACTATTTGACTCTTTAGTAAATACATTTAAATATAAGCATTGTTTATTGATTAAATTCTACTGGAAAGGTAAGCATGGAGTAGGCATTGCAATAAAGTTAAATTTTGTCTTTCAAATTGGGGAATCAATAGATAATATCTAAAACAGAAAAATAATATGAGAAGTATATTATTTTGATGTTTGGAAGCAATAATTTAGAAGAAACAGTAAGAGCAATGGCCCCCTGGTGCAGGGATGTGACAGAATCTGCATGTGTTTCACGACAAGCCTTCTGAGACAATGATCTTTTCTCTTAACTATGTGCATGGTTGCCACATTGTTAAATAATTACCTAACACTAAAATAATATAGGTTCTTGCAGTGTTAGATTAAGCACAAGTACATGGTTAGTGGAAGGATGTGGTGCACATTCATGGTACAAGCGAGCCACTGGAAGGGCAGGGTGCTGACTGGACCTCAGGGACTCTGCAGGGTCTGAATATTAAGCAAACTCACCATCTTCCTTCTCATTATAAACGAGTTTACTCCCCATTCAATGAAACGCAGCCTCTGAGAGCTCCTAAATTTACATCTTACAGCTTTAACTCAGGCACAAGCTCGAAACTCCACAGAAACTCTTCCTGAGTCAGGCCAGCTTTCCACACCTCCTACAGTCACCTGGGGGATGGGAGGTGGGTGGAGACAACCTTGGCAGTTTCTGAAAGAAAATATGGCCCGGAAGAGCTGGGGCTCTGAGTCTTCACCCTGCTGGTCAGGCTGCCACTGTCCCAAGGGTGTCAGAGAAAGAGCAGAGAGGCCTGGGTAACAAACGGCCTTATTACTGTACAGCAGGGAGCCTGACTTTCCTTTTTTATTTTTTTTAAAAGCTTTATTGAGATAAACTTAAAATACAATTTACTCACTTAACATGTACAATTCAAGGGTTTTTAGAACATTCGCAGATATTTGCAATCAGCACAGTCAATTTTGGAATATTTTCATCCCCCCCAAATTAAACCCTGAACCCCTCAACTGTCATACGGAACGTGTATGGGGATGGATACTAAGTGTGTGGGATGATGGGGGGGCATTGGGAGGGGGAAGACAACGTTGGATCCATCGGGCCCAGTGTACCGACAAGGGCTCACTGAGCAGGGATTCAGCATCAATGCTGCAGCTCTGGGAGTTTGATGGATTGGTTGACTTGAACATGGACCAAAAAGTGGTCCACAGTGAGCGAGTTAGAAATGCCAGACTTGCCTTGGTTTAATGGAGAGGAAGGGATTCCAAGTCTCAGAGACACTGGGATGTCAGAGAGGATTTGTCATTGAAGACCTGCTCACTGCCCTGGGAGGGTCCAGGGGACAGCCTTTCACTGTGACTGTGAGAAATAAATTTGTGAGGGCCACCCCCCCACCCCAGCTCCCCACATCCTTGGAGGGCTCTGTGATTGGTCCTTTCTGTAAGCCAGACCTCACAGTGGGAACTTTGGTGGCTGAACTGAGAACCCGATGCAGTGGGAGTGATTGGACCCCGGGGTGGCCAGGGCCGAGCGGTGGTGGGAGCATGTGACCACCAAAGGCAGGCATGGTCACTATGATGGATGGTGGAATCAAAGCCGTAATCACAACGATCAGTCGAATAGTCTGACTGTTACAGCCCTAGGGCACTGGCCTATTGATCGCCATGGTGTTCCTAGACGTGAGATAGACAGAAAGCCTACTGAATCCTTACTTGATCTGTATAAGAAGAAAAGTTCTGGGTCAAGGAAACAAAAGTCTAACTTGAATCCAAAAACAGAGAGTTACAGCCCCCTGATCATTTTGCAGACTTGAACCAGTTTGCAGACCCAGAACCCTTTGAATGAAGGGGAAGTTGGGTCTCCCCCAGGAAGGACCCTCCTACACTGACAAAAATGTATACCGTGAATCTTCTGCTCAGCCTTCCCCAAAGGGAACTCCAGTTTTTTACCAGGTAACTGTGCATTGGTGAGAAGGAAATACTCAGACATTTTGGGGACAATGCCCTTTTCCTGGACACTGGCTCTGAACTGACACTAATTCCGAGAGAACCAAAATGTCACTGTGGCCCACCAGTCAGAGGAGGGACTTATGGGTGTCAGGCTTAACTCAGGTTCACCCCCCAGTGGGCCCAGTGAGCCCCCAAACCCATCCTGTGGTTCTTTTCCCAGTTCCAGGAGGTGTCATTGGAATCGAAATACTGAGCAGCCGGCGGGATCGCCACATTTGTTCCCTGACCTGTGGGATGAGGGATATTATGGTAGAAAGTGCCAAGTGTGAGCCATTAGAACTGCTCTACCTAAGAAAATGGTGAACCCAAAGCATTATCACGTTCCTGAGGGATTGCAGAGCTTAGTGCCGCCATCTGGGACTTGAAAGATGGTGTTTCCTACAACATTCCCCTTCGACTCACCTATTTGGTCTTGGAGACTGAAAGTGGATTGTTGTTAATTAAATCAGATAGTGACTTCCATTGCAGCTGCTGTACCAGATGTGCTTTCATTGCTTGAACAAATTAACATGCCCCCCGGTACCTGGGGTGCAGCTATTAACCTGGCAAGCAGGTTATCCCTACTTGTCAATAAGGAACATCAGAAGCAGTTTGCTTTCTTCTGGCAAGGCCAGCAATACACTCCCCCTGTCCTACTTCAGGGGTGGATCAACTCTCCAGGCCCATGTTGTCATGTAGTTTTCAGGGACCTTGATTGAATTTCCCTTTCACAAGATATCGTACTCATCAATTATGTGGTTGACATTATGCTGATTGGACTTAGTTGGCAAGAAGTCACAAGAAGTGGGTCAGAGGGTAGGAAGTACATCTGACAAAAGCTCAGGGATGCAGTGGTGTGGGGCCTGTTGAGATATCCACTCCAACGCGAAGGAGAACAGGTTGCCTCTGGCCTCTCCTACAATCTAGATAGAGGCAAAATGCCTAGTGGGCGTCTTTGGATGTTGAAGGTAACCTATTCCTCCTTTAGGTGTGCTACTCTGGCCAATTATCATATAAAATATAACATTATCCATTATCGTATAACAGAAGATGTCTCAACTTTATATCATAGTATTTATTTAAATATCATAAGTTGTACATCATAGTATGTAAGTTAGGGATATCAAAGAGAAAACATCACTCAAAGATGTTACCTCCTTTTGAGGAAGGGGGTGAGTGTGTTTTTGACTGTATACAGGATTGTCATATCATGTTTGGATGAATTATAACCTTGTTATTGCCTCTATTTGAAGATTAAGTTTGGTTTAAGGAGGGGTGCATGTATGCCAAGATGACACAGGGTATTCTTGTGATGATGAACTTGATGTGTCAACTTGCCTGGACCACAGGGTGCCCAGGCATTTGGTCAAACGTTATTCTAGGTGTGTCTGGGATGGTGTTTCTGATGATATTAACATTTGAATCAGTAGACTAAGTAAAGCAGATTGCCTTTCCTAATGTGGGTGGGCCTTACCCAATCAGTTGAAGGGCTGAATAGAACAAAAAGGCTGATCCTCCTACAAGTAAGAGGGAACACCTCCAGCCCAACTGCCTTCAAGCTGGAACCTAAGTTTTTTCCTGCTTTTGGACTCAAACTGAAACATCAGCTCTTCCTTTGGTCTCAAGCCTGCTGGCACTTGGACTGTTGTCTCCTGGGTCTCCAGCTGGCCCGTTGCAGACCCTGGGACTTGTCAGCCTCCATGGTCATGTGAGACAAATCCTTATAGTAAATCTCTCACATGCTCTCATTCTCTCATTCTATCTCTCTCTCTATATATTGTATATATATATTATATATATAATATGCATATACATCTACAAATATGGTATGTTCCTCCATTTATTTATTTAGGTCTTCTATGTAGAGGTTGTGCAAATCTTTATTTGGATTTATTCTTAAGTATTTGATGTTGTTTGATGAATTTGTAAATTATTTTTTTTTCTTCCAGTTTCAGTTCTAATGCTTTGGTGCTGGTATAAAGTGGAGCAATTCATGTGTGTGTGTGTGTATGTGTGCATGTGTTGACCTTGTATAAACCAAAAAGCTAAATTTGTTTAGTAAACTCAGTTTCACTGACGATTCTGTTGCATATTCAACACACAGATGATAGCATGTTTATTTTTCGTCTTACTTCACTTCCTAGAATATTCAGTGGAATGGGAAAATAAAAGTCTATAGTGGAAATAATCTCTTGTTAATGATCTCAGGAGAAAGACTTTTGATATTCACCATTGAACATTTTCCAAAGAACTAATTTATAGCTATGTTGATTTTTCTTCAATGTTCATATTTTTCTACTAATTTCTATCCTTATTTTTATGTTTTCTTTTCTTCTACTTTAATTGAATTTGATATTTTTCAACTAACTTATCTGATCTATCAGTTTTTTAAGAAAATTATTTCTTAAATTCCAAACTTTTAGAAATATTCTAGTTTTCCTTTAGTTTTCTAAAGGATTTCTTTAGATTTCTACCTACATTACTTCCACTGTGGCCAGATAAAAACCTCATTTTATTTCAATCATTGAAATCTATTGTAACTTTCTTTAAGGCAGAAAATATGATCAGTTAGTAAATATTCTATTTTTACTTGAAAAGAATTTATTCTCTGCAGTTTTTGGTTGAAGTGTTCTACATATATGGAGTCAAAGTTTGCTAACCCTTTTGTTTATAGTTTCAATAACTGATTTGTTTCTTAGCTTGTGCTGTTCCTGAGATAAGTATGTTAAATTTTTGAGTGATGATTATGGATTTGTTCATTTCTCAACTTCTGCTTTACATATTTTCAAGCAATGTTAATAGAGCCAAGGATTTTAAGATTTTTATATTTTCCTATTTAGTTGATAGGCCTAGTAATATGTCTTAATATTATTGATATTGACCTAATTATACCAATTCTCTTTGGCTAATGTTTGTATGAAATAACTTTTTTCAACCTTTTACTTTCAAACTTTATTTTAACGTGTCTCTTGTGAACATCATATTCTCAGGTTTTGGTTTTTAATGTAGTTTGTTGTCTTTTAACTGTGTTTTTAAAATTTATTTGAGTTTAATGTAATCGCTATTATATTTGAATTTAAGTCTACCTTCTTGCTACTTTATGGTCATGTATTTAAATCATTGTCACTGAAATTCTAGATTGCTTTCATTTTAAAAGAATATCACCCAGGGGTACAGAAATCCTTGGCAATCAGCAGAGATGCATAGCTTCTCCATCCAATCCAATCAGGAGCCTACCTGTGCTTAGTCTGCCATCTTTGTCTACTTTAGTCTACTCTGGTTTGTACGCACTCCTAAAATCTAGTACTCCAGAAGTCTCGACTAAGTATCTCTGGTATTTTCTCTAGTCCCTCCCCTCTGGTGGCTTCTGAGTTCTAACTTTTGCTACCCGGAATTGTGAAGCTGAAAAACTCTCTGCTCCGCTGGTTAGTCCTTGTTTGTGCATTATGTGCTTCTTGACCTGGGAAGCCTCAAGGGTCAAACCCCTCAAGGGGAAAACTGGGGATGAATGTTGGTATCACTTCCTTTCATCCCCCTTCTCTCTGGGATCCTAACCCCTCAACAACTATCTGCCTTAAGAGTCCAACTCTAGTGTGCTTTCCTTTCTGCCTCCGTGACATTCCCCAAAGCTCTGAGAGACACTGCCATTTACCTGCCACCTCTGGACTCTTTCCTTGCACCAAGAATTGCACACGACTAAAGGAACAAACAGCAGATAAAATGCTTCCTTTCCATCCACATCCTTGCTCCTGGATGCCTTGGAAGTGCTCCAATCCTTCAAACAGATTTTTAAAAATATTATCATACCTGTGTGTTAGGCTGGACAGGACTATTGGTCACAGCATCAAGTTAGTGTAGGACTCTTCTTGCGGTTTTAGTGCTCATTTTTCTTATTCGTCATGAGTTTGAGCACCTTCACATGTTCATTTGTCGTTCATATACCCCCTTTTTTGGTGCACCGGTTCAATATTTCTTGTCCATTTTTCTCTTGGGTTATTGGTTTTTGATGAACGGTTTTATAGAAGTGATCCATATGTTCTGGACACAGCCTTGATGGATGTATGACTGGTAAATATATTCTCCCAGTCTATGGCTTGCCATTTCTCTCTCTAAATGATGTCTTTTGAGAAACTAAAGTTCTTAATTTTAATGAAGTTTATTTATTTGTATTTTTCATTATGATTAGCATTTCCTCCGCCGGCCCCTGGGGAATAAATATTTCCCTATGCTAAGAATTAAGGGATTTTTAAAAACATTTTTCTAGATTTTTATTGTTTTAGAATTCACATTTAGATTTAAAATCCATTCATAATTGTCTCCTTATAGTATAAACTATATATCATTTTTCATTTCTAAGCTGATGTCCAGTTGACTGAACAACATCAACTAAAAATAAATCTTGCCTCAATTACTCTGTAGTACCAATTTATTTATGAATTGAGTGGTCGTTATGTTTATGTATATTTTTGTAATCCCCATACCATTCTGTTTTTGATTTTTTGATTCTTGCAGAAAAGTGCCACCATGTCTTAGTTACAATAGTTTTTGAATAAGTTTCATATTGAGTAGATTATGCTTGTGCAATAGCTGATTCTTTATTATATCTTTTTGTTTTTTATGCCTGCAATTTAAATTTCCTTATAAATTAAAATTATCCTCTTGATTTACATCCCACCACCCCCTGCCCCGCACATCCTAGTGGGAATTTTCTTGAGATTACATTGAATGTATAGATTAGTTTGTGAAGTACTGTCACCTTTACAATATCGATCCTTCCAATTTGTGAACAAAGTATGCCACTCCATTTCATAGTTCGTCTTAAATTTTGCTCAGCGTCTTTTATAGGGCAATGTGTAAACAAAACCAAGGTTTGGTTGTATTTATTCATGTTTATTTGAGCTTTCTATGCTGTTTAAATGTACAAATTCTTAAATGTCTATGCATGTAATGAAAGTTTACTATATCCTTTTCAATATTTATATTAATTTTTCTTGACATTGAACTAAGACCTTCAGCATGTATTAAATAGAGTAGCGATGTCAATATTTGTCTTATTCTTCCTAATCACTTAGGAAAAGTTTCAACCATTATTTTACATTTTCAAAGTTAAGAAAAATCTGCTAATATATCACGTTTAAATTGTATGATCTGTGTGTCAGTAACATGCATCCCGTAGAGAAATTCCTGATGAGAAGTTGACATTAATTCCTTATCATTTTTATACCTCATCAAATGTCTTTATTAGATTCTTAAGTTTTTCTCTAGTCTCAACGTATTATATATTTTGATTCCTTTCCCAAAAATCCTATAATTTTGCCTTGTTTTACTTTGGAGTGGTTTTCCTCTCCAACTGTTTACAACTGTTTATTTTAGCTTTGCCTTCCTGGTTCCACGGTCTGGAATTTCCTTAATCTATGAGTGATGTTTTTCTTGCTTTATTCCTTTATTTTCTGCATCATAGCTTCAAGTATCTACCTAAGTAGATGTGTGATAAATAGAATTTATCTGTCCTGGCATGTATAAAAATATTTTTATCTTGGCTTCAAAATGTGTTGGCAGTTTGGGTGAAGAATCCTATGTTATAAACAATGTTTCCTGAGAATTTACAAGCAATACTCCTGTGTCTTCTAGCATACAGTGTTGCTAGTAAAATAATTGAAGTTAGGCAGTTTTTAGTCCTTTGAGGTGACCCATTTTGTTTCCAGGAATTTTGCAGGATTTTCTCTTTATTCTTGATGGTTTATAATTTCATAATTTTGAGTATAATTACTGTACTCATTAGGAAGTTTCCATCAAAAAACTTCTATGTTTCAGCTCTGATAAATTATCTTCCATAACATCTTTAATAATTTATTCCACTCCATTTACCACGATCTCTCCTTTTGGAAATCCTATTAATCAGATGATATTCCCAGATTTATTCTATTTAGATTAATTCATTTTTAAAAGAAAATTTTTATTCAATAGTTTATATTTACAGAAGTTGTAAAAATAGCACAGAGAGTTCCTGAATATCTTGCACCCAGATCCCCCTGTTGTTAACATTTTAAGATACTATGGTATATTTATAACAAGTAGTGGACCAAGATTGATATATTAACTAAAGTCCATCATTTACATTAGGGTTCACTCTGTGTTATCCCATTCTATGGGTTCTCAGGTATGTCAAATGTTTTTGTTTTAAAATTATTTTTTAGTACTTCCTTACTTTCTGGCTCTACAAGACCCTCTATGCAGACATCAGTGAAAATGGCAGAGCAAGGGGTTCCAAACCTATCCCTCCACAAAACAATGAATAAACTGGCAAACTCTGTTAGAATAAACTCTCAGATCTTTAGAATTCAATCAAAATCTTATGGCAACCAGGATAACACTTAGGGAAGGAACAACAAAAAACAAGCTGCATATAAACCAGAGAGCTCATAGTGTTTCAATTTATGTGGGACCATCCCTCCCTCTGAGGCTCAGCAGTGGCACTGCAAACAAGAACCTGTATTTTGGTGCATGAAAATATTACTTGAAAGAGCAGGATGGACCTTTCTCTCAAAAAACTGTGGTAGTTTATTTTGACCCATCTGAGAGGTCCTTGAAGGACTGCTTCAAGAGACTTGCCTTTACTTTGCATAACTCAGAACTCTCCCAGGCTGATTAACCTGTCCAGGGATGTTCATTTGAAACATTTAAAGACAAATGTGTTAGCTGCTGCCACCTGGGGGCAGCGACAGTTTATAGGGAAAAAAGACTAACTGGGAAGCTTGGGAGGAAATGCTGGGGGTGAGAAGCCTTTGGGAAATAAAGGCTTTGAAAAGCTCCCAGCTGTTCTTGGGAACCTAGGGCATGTGCACGTCTAGGGCTGGGCACACAGTCAGGGAAGATCTGAGAAGGTCCCATGCGCTTAGCTTTGGCTCTTTGCACACAGAAGTGAGAGCTAAGACAGAGACAGAAACTGGCGACCTGAGTGTTGAAGATATTTCCAAACACACAGAGCCAGCCTGCAAAGACAGGATTTTTGTCTGTTAGATTTTTTCACGTGTTTAAGGAAATGCTGTCGAACACTTAGCTGACCAGTAAGCTCGTAACACAGAGACCTCAGTGGCTACATGTGACAAAGAATACAGGTTTTACAAAATTAGATAATAAAAGTTACTAAACAAACAAATAAGTCCTGCAGCAAACTACAACACCCTCAGGAGAGAAGGGAAATTTGATTTTCTGAACTGGCACATTAAGAATATTCAAAATGTCTAGTTCTGCTGTACAGAAAAGTGACTCAGATATACATATATATACATTCTTTTTTATATTTTTTTCCACTATGGTTTATCACAAGATACTGAATATAGTTCCCTGTGCTATACAGTAGGACCTTGTTGTTTATCCATCCTATATGTAAGAGTTTGCACCTGCTAATCCCAAACTCCCAATCCTTCCCTCCCCCACTGTACTCCCCCTTGGCAACCACAAGTCTGTTTTCTACGTCTGTGAGTCTCTTTCTAGTTTTTAAAAAAATTTCTGAAGTGTGCAAAGAAACAAGAAAAATATGGCCCATGCACAGAAAAAATAAATTAATAGAAACTCTCCTTGATGAAGCCCTCATATGGATTTACTAGACAAAAACTTTGTTAACTGTCTTAAATATTCACAAATAAAAACCTAAAGAAATCATGCATAAAGAGTTTTAAAAAGCCAGGAAAAAGATATATTCCCAAAAGAATACTATCAATAAAGAGAGATAAATTACATAAAATGAACCAAATAACATTTTTAGAGTTAGAAAGTAGTATAACTTAAATGAAAAATTCACTAGAAGGATTTAATAATAGATTTAAACAAGCAGGAGGAAGAATCAGTGAACTTGAAGAAAGTGCAAGAGAGATCACCAGGCCTGAGGAGCAGAAAGAAAGAATAATCAGTAAAAATGAACAGGGCCTAGGAGACCTATGGGATGCCATTAAATATATCAATGTACCTATAATTGTAATCTCAGAAGGAGAGGAGAGAAAGAGGCTGAGAGACTATTTAAAAAAAATAATGGCCAAAAACTTCCCAAATTTGCAGGGCTATTGACTGAGTTAAATCCTGTGGTCAATGACTGAGTCTATCACACCTGCACAATGAAAGCTCAGTACAAGCTCTGGACCTTGAGCTCAGTGGGGTTTCCTGGCTGGTGATCACATGGCCAGAGCAGGGGGCAGATGCACCTCCATCCCACACAGAGAAGGAACAGAGGTTCTGGGTTTGGTTCCCTTCCAGACCTCACACTGTGGGTCTTCATTTGATGGTCCTGACTTGTATCCTTTATAACAAAGCTACAATCATACATATAGTTCTTTTCTGAATTCTATGAATCATTCTATCTAATTGTCAAACCTGAGGGAGGTTGTAGAAACTACCTGGAATTGGATCCAGTTGGTCAGAACTGTAGGTGCCTTCAGGATTCCTGAATTTTTGGCCACAGTCTGAAGGGAGGGCAGTCTTGTGAGGGAGCTGTGAGAACCCCCTGGATTTGTAGCACATTGGTCAGAGGTATGAGTGGGCTTGTGACCACTGAACTTGTAGCATATGAGGTATGACTGGGCTTGTGATGACTGAAGATGTAGCATCCGAGGTTGAAGCCAGTTCTATTGGTGACTAGGTCCTTTAAACTGTAGGGTCTGAGACTAACTACAGGGGGTTTAGAATTGGAATTGTATTGAAGTATTGCATCATGCTAACCACTAAGAAAAAAATATATAGTAAAATAAATAAGAATAACATCAAGGAGACCTTCAAGATGGTGGAGAGGAAGACATGGAGATCACCTTCCTCCCCACAAATACATCAGAAATACATCTACATGTGGAACAGCTCCTACAGAACACCTACTGAACGCTGGCAGAAGACTTCAGACTTCCCAAAAGGCAAGAAAATCCCCACAAAGCTGGGTAGGGAAAAAGAAAAAAGGAAAAACAGAGATGAAAGAATAGGGATGGGACCTGCACCTCGGGTGGGAGCATGAAAGAGGAAAAGTTACTATACAAAAGGAAGCCCCTTCACTGTTGGAGACGAGGGGTGGGCAAGGGGGAAGCTTCAGAGCCACGGAGGAGAGCACAGCAACAGGGGTGCAGAGGGCAAAGTGGAGAGATTCCCGCACAGAGGATCGGTGCTGACCAGCATTCACCAGCTTGAGAGGCTTGTCTGCTCACCCACCAGGGCGGGTCGGGCTGGGAGCTGAGGCTCCGGCTTCAGAGGTCAGACCCCAGGGAGAGGACTGCGGTTGGCTGCGTGAACACAGCCTGAGGGGGTTAGTGCACCACAGCTAGCCGGGAGGGAGTCCGAGAAAAAGTCTGGGCCTGCCTAAGAGGAAAGAGACCATTGTTTTGGGGTGCACAAGGACAGGGGATTCAGAGCACCACCTAAACCGGCTCCAGAGATGGGTGCGAGCCACGGCTGTCAGCGCAGACCCCAGAGACGGGCATGAGACGTTAAGGCTGCTGCTGCCGCCACCAAGAAGCCTGTGTGCAAACATAGGTCACTATCCACACCTCCTCTCCTAGGAGCCTTTGCAGCCCACCACTGCCAGGGTCCCGTGATCCAGGGACAACTTCCCCGGGAGAATGCACGGCACGCCTCAAGCTGCTGCAACGTCACACTGGCCTCTGCCACTGCAGGCTCGCCCTGCATCCCGTACCCCTCCTTCCCCCCGGCCTGAGTGAGCCAGAGCCCCCATATCAGCTGCTCCTTTAACCCCATCCTGTCTGAGCAAAGAACAGACGCCCTCAGGCGACCTACACACAGAGGCAGGGCCAAATCCAAAGCTGAACCCCAGGAGCTGTGTGAACAAAGAAGAGAAAGGGAAATTTCTCCCAGCAGCCTCAGGAGCAGTGGATTAAATCTCCACAATCAACTTGATGTACCCTGCATCTGTGGAATACCTGAATAGACAACGAATCATCCCAAATTGAGGAGGTGGACTTTGGGAGCAACTATAGAGTTGGGGTTTGCATTCTGCATCTAATTTATTTCTGGTTTTACGTTTATCTTAGTTTAGTATTTAGAGTTTATTATCATTGGTAGATTTGTTTATTGATTTAGTTGCTCTCTTCCTTTTTTTTATATAAAGATATATATATATACTTTTCTCTTTTTGTGAGTGTGTATGTGTATGCCTCTTTTTGTGATTTTGTCTGTATAGCTTTGTTTTATCATTTGTCCTAGGGTCTGTCTGTAATTTTTATTTTCTTTTTTTTTACTATAGTTTTTAGCACTTGCTATCATTAGTGGATTTGATTTTTGGTTTGGTTGCGCTCTTCTTTCTGTCTTTCTTTTTTTTACTTTTTAATTTAAAAAATTTTTAATAATGTTTTAAATTTTTTATTTTAATAACATTATTTTATTTTATTCTTTCTTTCTTTCTTTCTTTCTTTCTTTCTTTCTTTCTTTCTTTCTTTCTTTCTTTCTTTCTTTCTTTCTTTCTTTCTTTCTTTCTTTCTTTCTTTCTTTCTTTCTTTCTTTCTTTCTTTCTTTCTTTCTTTCTTTCTTTCTCCCTTTTCTTCTGAGCCGTGTGGCTGACAGGGTCTAGGTGCTCCAGCCATGTGTCAGGCCTGTGACACTGAGGTGGGAGATCCAAGTTCAGGACACTGGTCCACCAGAGATCCCCTGGTTCCCAGAATATCAAACGGTGAAAGCTCTCCCAGAGATCTCCATCTCAACGTTAAGACCCAGCTCCAATCAACGACCAGCAAGCTACTGTGCTGGACACCCTATGCCAAACAACTAGCAAGACAGTAACACGAACTCACCCATTAGCAGAGAGGCTGCCTAAAATCATAATGAGGTCACAGACACCCCAAAACACACCACCAGATGCAGTCCTGCCCACCAGAAAGACAAGATCCAGCCTCATCCACCAGAAAACAGGCACCAGTCCCACCACCAAGAAGCCTACACAAACCACTGAATCAATCTTAGCCACTGGGGGCAGACACCAAAAACAATGGGAACTACGAACCGGCAACCTGCGAAAAGGAGACCCCAAACACAGTAAGTTAAGCAAAATGAGAAGACAGAGAAACACACAGCAGATGAAGGAGCAAGGTAAAAACCCACCAGACCAAACAAATGAAGAGGAAACAGGAAGTCTACCTGAAAAAGTATTCAGAGTAATGATAGTAAAGATGACCCAAAATAGAATGGAGAAAATACAACAAATGTTTAACAAGGACCTAGAAGAACTAAACAGCAAACAAAAAATGATGAACAACACAATAAATGAAATTAAAAATTCTCTAGAAGGAATCAATAGCAGAATAACTGAGGCAGAAGAACTGATAAGTTATTTTGGAGGTAAAATAGTGGAAATAGTTACCACAGAGCAGAATAAAGAAAAAAGAATGAAAAGAATTGAGGACAGTCTCAGAGACTTCTGGGACAACATTAAGTGCACCAACATTCAGATTATAGGGGTCCCAGAAGAAGAAGATAAAAAGAAAGAGTCTGAGAAAATATTTGAAGAGATTATAGTTGAAAACTTTCCTAATATGGGAAAGGAAATAGTTAATCAAGTCCAGGAAGCACAGAGAGTCCCATACAGGATAAATCCAAGGAGAAACACGCCAAGACACATATTAATCAAACTATCAAAAATTAAATACACAGAAAAAATATTAAAAGCAGCAAGGGAAAACCAACAAAAAGCATACAAGGGAACCCCCATAATGTTAACAGCTGAGCTTTCAGCAGAAACTCTGCAAGCCAGAAGGGAGTGGCAGGACATATTTAAAGCGATGAAAGGGAAAAACCTACAACCAAGATTACTCTACCCAGCAAGGATCTCATGCAGATTTGATGGAGAAATTAAAACTTTTACAGACAAGCAAAAGTTAAGAGAATTCAGCACCACCCAACCAGCTTTACAGCAAATGTTAAAGGAACGTCTCTATGCAAGAAACACAAGAGAAGGAAAAGACTTACAAAAACAAACCCAAAACAATTAAGAAAATGGTAATAGGAACATACATATTGATAATTACCTTAAATGTAAATGGATTAAATGCTCCAACCAAAATACATAGACTGGCTCAATGGATACAAAAACAAGACCCATCCATGTGCTGTCTGTAAGAGACCCACTTCAGACCTAGGGACATATACAGACTGAAAGTGAGGGGATGGAAAAAGATATTGCATGCAAATGGAAATCAAAAGAAAGCTGGAGTAGCAATACTCCTATCCGACAAAATAGACTTTAAAATAAAGACTATTAAAAGAGACAAAGAGGGACACTACATAATGATCAAGGGATCAAACCAAGTAGAAGATATAACAATTGTAAACATTTATGCACCCAACATGGGAGCACCTCAATACATAAGGCAAAGGCTAACAGCCATAAAAGGGGAAACTGACAATAAAACAATCATAGTAGGGGACTTTAACACCACACTTTCGCCAATGGACATATCATGCAAAATGAAAATAAAAAAAGAAACACAAGCTTTAAATGACACATTAAACAAGATGAACTTAATTGATATTTATAGGACATTCCATCCAGAAACAACAGAATACACGTTCTTTCAAGTACTCATGGAATATTTTCCAGGATAGATCATATCTTGGGTCACAGATCAAGCCTTGGTAAATTTAAGAAAATTGAAATCGTATCAAGTATCTTTTCTGACCACAATGTTAGGAGACTAGATAACAATTACAGGAAAAAATCTGTAAAAAATACAAACACATGGAGGTTAAACAATATGCTACTAAATAGCCAAGAGATCACTGAAGAAATCAAAGAGGAAATCAAAAAATACCTAGAAACAAATGACAATGGAAACACGATGACCCAAAACCTATGGGATGCAGCAAAAGCAGTTCTAAGAGGGAAGGTTATAGCAATACTATCCTACCTCAAGAAACAAGAAACATTTCAAATGAACAACCTAACCTTACACCTAAAACAATTAGAGAAGGAGGAACAAAAAAACCCCCCAAAGTTAGCAGAAGAAAAGAAATCATAAAGATCCGACCAGAAATAAATGAAAAAGAAATGAAGGAAATGATAGCAAAGATCAATAAAAATGAAAGCTGGTTCTTTGAGAAGATAAACAAAATTGATAAACCATTAGCCAGACTATGAAGAAAATCAGGGAGAAGTCTCAAATCAATAGAATTAGAAATGAAAAAGGATAAGTAACAACTGACACTGCAGAAATACAAAGGATCATGAGAGATTACTACACTGAACTATATGCTAATAAAATGGAAAACCTGGAAGAAATGAACAAATTCTTAGAAAAGACTACCTTCTGAGTCTGAAACAGGAAGAAATAGAAAATATAAACAGACCAATCACAAGTAATGACATTGAAACTGTGATTCAAAATCTTCCAACAAACAAAATCCCAGTACCAGATGGCTTCACAGGTGAATTTTTTCAAACATTTAGAGAAGAGCTAACACCTATCTTTCTCAAACTCTTCCAAAATATAGCAGAGGGAGGAACACTCCCAAACTCATTCTACGAGGCCACCATTACCCTGATATCAGAACCAGACAGAAATGCCACAAAAAAAGAAAACTACAGGCCAATATCACTGATGAACATAGATGCAAATATCCTCAACATAATACTAACAAACAGAATCCAGCCGCACATTAAAAGGTTCATACTCCATGATCAAGTAGGGTTTATCCCAGGAATGCAAAGATTCTTCAATATATGCAAATCAGTCAATGTGATAAACCATATTAACAAATTGAAGGAGAAAAAACATATGATCATCTCAAAAATGCAGGAAAAGCTTTCAACAAAATTCAACACTCATTTTTAATAAAAATCCGCCAGAAAGTAGGCAAAGAGGAAACTTACCTCAACATAATAAAGGCCATATATGAAAAATCCACAGCCAACATCGTCCTCAGTGGTGAAATATGAAACCATTTCCTCAAAGATCAGGAACAAGACAAGGCTGTCCACTCTCACCACTATTATTCAACATAGTTTTGGAAGTTTTAGCCACAGCAGTCAGAGAAGAAAAAGAAATAAAAGGAATCCAAATCAGAAAAAAAGAAGTACAGGTGTCACTGTTTGCAGATGACATGATACTATACATAGAGAATCCTAAAGAGGCTACCAGAAAATGACTAGAACTAATCAATGAATTTGGTAAAGTAGCAGGATACAAAATTAATGCACAGAAATCTCTTACATTCCCATATACTAATGATGAAAAATCTGAAAGAGAAATTAAGCAAGCACTCCCATTTACCACTGCAACAAAAAGAATAACATACCTAGCAAAAAACCTACCTAGGGAGACAAAAAACCTGTATGTAGAAAACTATGAGATACTGATGAAAGAAATTAAAGATGATACAAACAGATGGATAGATATACCATGTTCTTCGATTGGAAGAATCAACATTGTGAAAACGACTATACTACCCAAAGCAATCTACAGATTCAATGTAATCCCTATCAAACTACCAATGGCATTTTTTCACAGAAATAGAACAAAAGATTTCACAATTTGTATGGAAACACAAAAGACCGCGAATTACCAAAGCAATCTGGAGAAAGAAAAATGGAGCTGGGGAAATAAGGCTCCCAGACTTCAGACTATACTACAAAGCTATAGTAATCAAGACAGTATGGTACTGGCACAAAAACAGAAATATAGATCAATAGAACAAGATAGAAAGCTCAGAGATAAACCCACACACATATGGTCACCTTATCTTTGACAAGGGAGGCAAGAATATACAATGGAGAAAAGACGGCCTCTTCAGTAAGTGATGCTAGGAAAACTGGATAGCTACACATAAAAGAATGAAATTAGAACACTTCCTAACACCATACAAAAAAAATAAACTCAAAATGGATTAAAGACCTAAATGTAAGACCAGACACAAGAAAATTCTTAGAGGAAAACATAAGCAGAACACTCCATGACATAAATCACAGCAAGATCCTTTTTGACCCACCTCCTAGAATAAAGGAAATAAAAACAAAAATAAACAAATGGGACCTAATGAAACTTAAAAGCTTTTGCACAGCAAAGGAAACCATAAACAAGATGAAAAGACAACCCTCAGAATAGGAGAAAATATTTACAAATGAAGCAACTGACAAAGGATTAATCTCCAAAATTTACAAGCAGCTCATGCAGCTCAATATCAAAAAACAAACAACCAACCCAAAAATAGGCAAAAGACCTAACGAGACATTTCTCCAAAGAAGATATACAGATTGCCAACAAACACATGAAAGGCTGCTCAACAACACTAATCATTAGAGAAATGCAAATCAAAACCACAATGAGGTATCACCTCACACTGATCAGAATGGCCATCATCAAAAAATCTACAAACAATAAATGCTCGAGAGGGTGTGGAGAAAAAGGAACCCTCTTGTACTGTTGTTGGGAATGTAAATTGATACAGCCACTATGGAGAACAGTATGGAGGTTCCTTTAAAAACTAAAAATAGAACTACCATATGAGCCAGCAATCCCACTACTGGGCACATACCTTGAGAAAACCATAATTCAAAAGAGTTATGTACCACAATATTCATTACAGCTCTATATACAATAGCCAGGACATGGAAGCAACCTAAATGTCCATCGACAGATGAATGGACAAAGAAGACGTGGCACATGTATACAACAGAATATTTCTCAGCCATAAAAAGAAGTGAAATTGTGTTATTTTTAGAGAGGTGGATAGACCTAGAGTCTGTCGTACAGAGTGAAGTAAGTCAGAAAGAGAAAAACAAATACTGTATGCTAACACATACATATGGAATCTAAAAAAAAAAAAGTAATAATAATAAGGTTCTGAGGAACCTAGGGGCAGCACAGGAATAAAGATGCAGATGTAGAGAATGGACTTGAGGACATGGGGAGGGGGAAGGGTAAGCTGGGACGAAGTGAGAGAGTGGCATGGACATATATACACTACCAAATGTAAAATAGATAGCTAGTAGGAAGCAGTTGCATAGCACAGGGAGATCAGCTTGGTGCTTTGTGACCACCTAGAGGAGTGGGATAGGGAGGGTGGGAGGGAGAGGCAAGAGGGAGGAGATATGGGGATATATGTATATGTATAGCTGATTCACTTTGTTATAAAGCAGAAACTAAGACACCATTTTAAAGCAATTATACTCCAATAAAGATGTTAAAGAAAAGGGAGAGGGGAATCAGCTAGCAAACAATAAAGATAACTTTTTTATTCACCAGAAAAAAAGAAAAAAGAAAGTATGCTATTATTTTCCAATAAACCATGGCATGGTATTAAACAATTTTATATGTTTTAATATCTTGATCTATTTAAAATCCCATCATTCATCTATTCTCTAGATGCCTTTCCTTTCTAAAATATACTATATTACTTTAAAAAATTCTCCATGAGCAAGAATAAATGGCTTAGAATACATTAATATCAAATGCATGTCATTTATACATATATTTACAATCTTTTTTGCCCAGCATCATCTAGACAGCAATCTTTAGCGTAACAATCCAAGTAATATTTTACTGTAATGGAGGCAATAAAAATATAAAATTTACCACAATTTTGAGTTGCAAATGTTTTTTGTAATGATTATCTATGATAGTGAAGTAGATTGAACAGAAATAACTAAACATTGCTCTTTCAGAATTAACACTATAACAATTGTGAAAAACGGGACCTTCACTGACTTTCATTCTATTTTATTGTGCCTCTTAGGTACCCAGAATCTAATGTTCCTGTCTCGATTACCTAGTTCAAAATCTCCCTAAGCATCAAATCACATAATGAGGTCACAAGATCTTTCCTGGTTTCTTAAAATATTAGTAAGCAAGTCAGCAACAGAGAATTGACAAATGAGAGAAAAAATGTGAATCAAATGAGGAAAATGAGATGTTTTGATACTTACTCTGTATTTTCCAACCATAGTAACTATTTTAAAGTGTCACTTTTTCTTTTTCCCCCTTAAAATGTTATTATCATGAAACTTCTTCATGGAGAGAGGAAACAACTAACTATACATAAATTAGCATTCAAATCATCAGAAACCAAAGATTTTAAATTAAAGTATATTTTTGTGATGTGGATATGGAGAAGTACAGACAGGATTGATCCAGTGTTGCATTTCTATACATTAATAATGAATTATCATAAAGAGAATTCAAGAAAATAATACCATTTACTATCAAAAAGAATAAAATACTGAGGAATAAATTTAACCATGGAGATGAAAGACCTGTACTCTGAAAAATATAAGACATTGATAAAAAAAAGTAGAAGACAATGCAAATAAATGGAAAGATATTCCATGTTTCTGGAATGTCTATACTATCCAAAGCAATTTACAGGTTCAATAAAATCCCTATCAAAATATCCATGGCATTTTTAACAGAACTAGAACAAATAATCCTAAAATGTGTATAGAAACACAAAACACCCTGAATAGCCAAAACAATCTTGAGAAAGAAGAGCAAATCTGGAGGTATCACACTCTGTGACTTCAAACCATCCTACAGACTAAATAATTCAAAACAGTATGGTACTGGCACAAAAACAGACACATAAATCAATGGAAGAGAATAGAGAGCCCAGAAATAAACCCATGCACATATGGTCATTTAATCTACAACAGAGGAGGCAAGAATATACAATAGGGAAAAGACTGTTTCTTCAATAAGTGGTGTTGGGAAAACTGGAGAGCTACACATAAAAGAATGAAACTAAAACAGCTTTTCATACCATATATAAAAATAAACTCAAAATGGATTACAGACTTAAATGTAAGACAAAAACTGAAACCATAAAACTTCTAGAAGAAACATACACAGTATGCTCTTTTAGATAGGACTTAGAAATATTTTTATGGATCTTTCTCTTCAGGAAAGGGAAACGAGCAAAAATAAACAAATAGAACCTAATCAAACTTAAAAGCTTTGAAAGAATAAAGGAAAACATCAACAAAACGAAAAGGTCACTTACTTAATGGGAGATATCTGCAAACAATATGTCCAAAAAGGAGTTAATAACCAAAATATATAAATAACCCAGACAACTCAACTTCTTTCAAATATGAAAGAAGTCCATTTAAAAAAAATAAGCAGAGGACCTGAATAGGAAATTTTTTCCAAAAAATACATGCAGATGGCCAACAGGCACATGCAATGATGTTCAATATCACTAGTCATCAGGGAAATACAAATAAATCCACAATGAAATATGACTTCACACCCGTGAGAATGGCTATTAGCAAAAAGACAACAAATAACAATTGTTGGCAAGGATGTGGAGAAAAGGGAACCCTAGTATACAGTTGGTGGAAATGTAAATTGGCACAGGAAAACAATAGGGAGGTTCCTCAAAAAAATTAAAAATACAACTACCATACAATCCACTCCTGAGTACTTATCTGAAGAAAACAAATGCTCTAATTTGAAATGATATTTGTACCCTAATGTTCATAACAGCATTATTTACTATAGCTAAGATCTGTAGTTAACCTAATTGCCCATCAACAGATGAATAGATAAAGAAGATGTGGTATATAAGGAAATATTAATCAGTTAGAAAGAAGAATGATATCTTGCCATTTGCAACAACATGGATGGACCTGGAGGGTAATATGCTTAGTGAAATAACTCAGACAGAGAAAGACAAACACTGAATGTTTTCACCTATGCATGGTATCTAAGAAAGCAAAACAACTAAGCAAATGCAACAAAACAGAAACAGAGTCACAGGTACAGAGAACAAACTAGTGGCTACCAGAGGGGAGAGGGGTGAAGAGTGAAGGGGGGAGTGTCAAAACAGACGAAGGGGATTAAGAGGTACAAACTACCAGATATAAAATAAATAAGTTACAGGGATGTAATGTAAAAAAAAAAAAAGAAAAAGAAAAAGAAAAAAAAATAACATCAAAATGGAACACTAGAAAATATCTATTAAGACACAACACACACACACACACACACACACACGTATCGATTAAAACACACACAGTGTAATGGAGGAATTAAGGAAATAAGTCACAGAGAAAACAAATAGCAAATTGACAGAATTAAGCACTTCCTTTTCAGTAATTACATTAAATGAAAAAATGGATTAGGTGTTCCAATTAAAAAGGCAGAATGTGGCAGAATTGATTTAAAAAAACATAATGCAACTGTCTGTTATCTAAAAAGGACTCATGTTAGGTCCAAAGACACAAGTAGGTTGAAAGAAAAAGAGAACAGTATTTAAGTCTGTAAGTAAAATACCGGATTGTCTATTTCTTCTTTGAATTCTTTTATTTTTTTCTGTCATGTATCTTGAAGCTCTGATGATAGGCACACATGCCTCTAGAGTTTTTGTTGGGGACTGACTGTTTAATTACTACCTAACAGCATTTTTTTGTGTATGATAATTTTCTGTTGGTTCCCTCTGGGTTTTTTTCCACTTTTTTCCCCTCTCTGCCCACTGCTGAGTTATTTGAACACTTCTGGGTTGCCATTTCTTTCCTTTCAGCAATTTAATAATATCCTTTCTTCCTTCTGGCCACCATGTTTTCTGATGAGAAATATACAATCATTTGAATTGTTGTTCTCTACAGGAAATGTACCTTATTTTAATCTGGCTTCTTTCAAAATCTTACTCTGTCTTTAATTTCCAACAGGATGATTGCTGGGTTCTTGTGTGTGATTCCTCTTTGAGGTTCATTGGTTTTGAAAGTATAGATATGGCTTGTAGCTACATCTCTCCCAGCTCCACCTCCATCTTCACATGGCCTTCTCTCCTGGGTCTTTGTGTCTAAATTTCCCTCTTCTTAGGAGAACACTAATCATTGGACATTTTTCAGAGAAGCTTTAGGTTTACAATAAACCAAGAGGGAGATACCAAGGATGAAGCTATGTTAACACATCTTAATCAGCCAAAGTCTATAGTTTACTTTCGGGTTCACTTTTGGTGTTGTGCATTCTATAGGCTTGGACAAATGTATAATGACATATATCGATCATTAAAATATCATACAGGGTATTTCACAATGTATTTTCATACATTTTCATTTTCATAAAAATCCTCTGTGCTCTGCCTATTCATTTCTCTCCCCCTCCTGCTCCTGGCAACTACTAATCTTTTTACCATCTCCATCATTTCACCCTTTCCAGAATGTTATATAGGTGTAACTGTAGAGTATGTAACCTTTTCAGGTTGGCTTCTTTCACTTAGTGATATGCATTCAAGGTTCTTCCGTGTTTTTCTGTGGCTTGATAGCCATTTCTTTTGAGTGCTGAATAATATTCCATTGTCTGGATGGACCACAGTTTATCTGTCCACTCACATACCAAAGGAAATCTTGGTTGCTTCCAAGTTTTTACAGTTATGAATAACATAAACATCCATGTGCAGATTTTTGTGTGGACATAAGTTTTCAACTCTTTTAGGTAAATACCAATGGGTGTGATTACTAGATCTCATGCTAAGAGTATGCTTAGTTTTGTAAGAAACCACCAACTCTCTTCCAAAATGACTGCACCATTTTGCATTCTCCTGAGTAAAGGATGAGAATTCCGTTTCTCCACCTCTTCCCCAGCATTTGGTGTTGCCAGTATTCCAGACTTTCTGGATTTTGACTATTCTAAAAGGTGTATAGTGATATCTCATTGTTGTTTTAATTTGCGTTTCCCTGATGACATATGATGTGGAACATTTTCTATGTGCTTATTTGCCATTGGGTATCTCCTTTGATGAGGTGTCTGTTAAGGTTTTTGGCCTACCTTTTAAATAGGATTACTTATTTTCTGATTGTTGAGTTTTAAGAGCTTTGTACATTTTGGATAACAGTCCTTTATCAGGGATGTCTTTTGCAAATATTTTCTCCTAGTTGATGTCTTGTCTTCTCATTCTCTTGACATTGTCTTTCACAGAGTAGAAATGTTTAATTTTAATAAAGTCCAGCTTATTAATTGTTTCATGGATCGTGTTTCTGGAGTTGTATCTAAAAAGGCATCACCATTGCCAAGGTCATCTAGGTTTTCTCTCATGTTATCTTCAAAGACTTTTTCTAACATACCTTATAGTACAAGATTTTTGGTGGTGAATTCTTTCAGCTATTGCGTGACTGAAACTTAGTTTACCTTTGTTTCTGAAAGATATTTTCAGTGGGTAGAGAGTTCTAAGTTAAGAGTATTTTTTTCTCTCTTAGAACTTTAAAGATACTGCTCCATTCTCTTCTCACTTGCTCTGTTTCTGAAAATTCTGCCATCTCCGCAACTGTACGTACACCCCACATGTACCCCTGGCTACTTTACATTTTTTCTCTTTATCACTGATTTCAAGAAATTTGATTGTGATGCATATTGGTGTAGTTTTCTATATATTTCTTGTGCTTGAGTTTTGTTAATTTTCTTGGAGTTGTGGGTATATAATTCTCATCAAATTAGGAATAGTTCTGGTCATAGATATTTCAAATATTTTCTCTACCCCCTTTGTTTCTTCATGGGCTTCAATTACATGTATATTAGGACACTGAAAACTGTGCCATAGCTTACAAATGCTTTTTTTACATTTTTTAAAATCATTATTTCTCTGTGTGTTTCATACTGGATAATTTTTATTGCTATGTTTCCATATTCACTAATTTTTCCATCTGTGATATCCACTTTGCTGTTACTCCAATTTGGTATATTTTTTAAAAATTTCACATGGTGCAATTTTCAGACCTATAAGTTTGGATCAAATATTTCTTTATATCTTCCATTTCTCTACTTAACTCTGTAATATATAGAATAAAGTCATAATATATCTGTAGATCTTTGTCTGCTGATTCTGACATCTGTTAGATGCTTTTCAATTGATTTTTCTCCTCATTATGAATTACATTTTTTTACTTCTTTGCATACCTAGTGTAATATTTGATTGGATGTTAGAAATGATAAATGTTACCTTGTTTTGTGATGTTTCTTTTTGTATTCCCATATGTGTTCTTGAGCTTGGCTCAGGGATACGATTAAGTTACTTTGAAATAGTATAATATTTTCAGGTCTAGTTTTTAATAATAGTCAGGTGGGACCAGACACTGGGAGGAGGGATAATGATGCTCCACTCTTAAATGAGATGCATCTGGGCACTCTGCCTGCTGCCCCCTGAACCTGCCTTAGCATCTCACACTGTTTTCTCTCATCATCTCAGCAGCTTCTTTCCCCAGCCTTGGATATTTTCTTCATGCACGCATGTGATTAGCACTCAGGTGAATACTCATGAGTGTGGTTTCTGTAGTTCATTCTTTGTGCTGCTTTCTCCTCTCTGTACTCTCTCTCCTGGTCTCTCCTGAGTCCTGGCTCTTCCTTTAACTGGACTCAGTCCACCTGTGCCCCAGCCTGTGTCTTCTCTCTCAAGGTCACTGAGCTAGTGTGGTCGGCCCATCATTAGTTAAATATCTTCAGGGATCAATGCCCTTTGTTGCCTCATGTCCAGGGTCTTGAAACCATTGTTTAATATATTTTGTCCAGTTTTTTTTCTACTTTAGGAGGGAGGGAAGATCCTATCTCTATTATTTCATTTTTGTTGAAAATATTTCACATATTTCAAATATTTCACATATTTCATTGTGTCTCTCCGATTTTTTCCTTACTGTTAAAATTGTATTTTTGTATTGCTGATCAGATTTGCTTATCTTACTACAACACACACACACACACACACGACAGTATTTCTACCTATGGGGAATTGCAACATCCCTCATGAAGGCTGCTAACGTACTTGTAGTTTGTAGATTGCATACTTTTTGCTTCTGACCATTCATGCATTTTTCTCCTTGCCTACATAACCTTTCAATTGGTGAGTTTATATCTGATTTTAAAAGTCTTGGTTTAAATATCTCTTTCTGGAAATCTTCAATGACTATCAAAATGAATTAAGCAGCCTCCTTTATAAAATTCACAGCCTCCTGAGCTTTCTTTGGCATGACACAAATCACATTGCATCATCATTGCTTGCTTAATTTTCCATCTCTACATTAAACTGTGATTTCATCTCTGGTGTGGCTGGGAATTTTCACTAATGTAATCTGCTCACCTAGCACAATTTATAAAGCATGACAAAAGTTCAGAAATAATTCTTGAATCCATGGATGTCTAAGAAGTGTTTTTTTTTTTCTTTTTCTTTTTTAATTTGGAATATTACAAGTATGTCCCTACCCAAGAAGGAAACTTTGGTGCATAGCTTACTGCTTGGGGATGTCAGTGATGAACTAATTCACTCAACTGTGTGCTTGAAAAGCCGTTTTTGGAACTGAGCAAAATCAGCTGATTGAGTCCTTAGCACTCACACTGTTGGAAAACAAAATTATTTAGTCTCTTTCTAATTAACCCTTTCAAAACTCTTAAGAAACTGACTAAACATTTAGGAGGCATAGTTTATTTTTATGTTTTAATCTACACTGGATGATTCAGCTGGAAATCAACTAATTCAATCACGGTACTTTAAATGAATATAGGCTCTGATTTCTGGATGATGTTATCATAAATACCAACCAAATACAGAATGAGTCATAATATTTCCAAGGTATTTAAGCAATCAAGTCCCAGAGGCAACAGGAAGGAAAGTTACATGACATAACTCATCCAGGACACAGTTGTTATTGGAAATGTGATTTCTGCTTCAGTAGTGCATTTTGAGGGATGCTAAAAAATTACAGTGAAAGTTTAAGAAAATAATTATGTCCTCTGATGTTCAGTAATGGATGAAGCAGATTCTTTTAAATAAATATGACTGTGTAAAACTAACCCTCAACATAGCATAAGTATCACACCAGTACATACACACTAAAAGCATAATGGGTGCTTGTGATGTGTCTGCATTTGCACGTGGGCTGGTGTGAGAGTGACAGGTAGACAGGAATAGGGTCACTTTCAAGTTCAAAGGTGAGTTGTATAAATGTTAAGTTCCTTTCGGATATACTTACTTCAGGATTGAAGCTGCCAAAAGATAATCCTGCTTTCATTGAGAAACTCTTCTAAGGCAGTTAGTATGATATTTAACTTAAAATCAGATAACATAAAATAGAGGTATGCCATTCAAAATCACATATGCCTGTTTTACAAAAATAAACCTCACTATTTATTTTGACCATAACATATACATTATTTAATTTAGTTTACTTTTAACAGACATGTGGAAGATGTGTTGAAGCAGAAGCACTGGAGAATCTGGAAGAAGCTTAGAAGATACCAGTGTGTAAATCCACCCTCCCCCACAAAGCCTGATGGAATGGTTGCCGGTGCAGCCTGGATTTAAGGACTTCACAAGCTCCTTAGGAAGTTCTGATTGTGGAGATGGTAGAGAACCAGTCTGTCAAAGGAAGAAGGGCTTCCAGACACACATTTTAAGGATTTCCCAACAAGTTTCATTCATGCATATGCTTTTTTCCCCTTCTTTGTAATTTGAGTTTTATAGTTAAAATTTCACAATATGATAGAAATAGCAAACTTTCCAAAGCTCCAGCCTCTACCCTATATACCTCCTATTAAGAGTGACAAGGTTGTTCTTAATGTTGTCATTCCCAAGTGACAAGTCTAGCGGTTTTCACATCCCCTGCATCATCTTGAATTCCCTTTCATACAGTGAATCCAATGTTCCTATTACTCATAGCTCTAGGCTTTCTACAGCAAGCTGGCCTACTTGCAGACATATAAGGATGGACTGGAAACACTGAGGGATGAATGAGGAGACTCTTAGGAGTAGAAGTAAGGGAAAATGCTGAGAGAAAGTTCCTTCTGAAGTTACTGAAAGAAAATGCAGACAGAGTTCTCATGAGAAGGGATTAGATAGTGTTCATCTCAGAAAAATACTGCCACTGAGGAAATGGCGTTTGTCCAATCACTGAAATCTCAGACATGGTGCTTCTGTCTTCACAATGGCCACCTGTGTAGCGCTGAAGGAAGACACGTGAATGAGGGACAGTTTGTAAACTGAAGTCTCTTTTGCCCTAAATTCCAGTGGTTTATCCTAGAAGGCCTGGGGAACTGGTTTTGCCTAGCTGGTGATCTGAGTGGCTTAAAATACTAAGAACAGGATAAGAGACTATTTGAGCCTCTTTGATTCTACATCTACACCCCAGTCTGGGTCTGTTGGATCTGGGTATTCTGAGGATGAAGTTAAGTAATTCTGTAGAAAAACATGGCAAGCAAAAGGTCGAAGACAAGGTTGACCTCAGAGACTTAGAACAGAGCCAATCTCCTCTGCCCACAGAGGGTTCCCTTGAAGCAGATGGATGCCACACCTCCATCTTGGAGAAGAGACTGCAGGAGGTGATGAGGAGACCTCAACAGGTAGAGTTTCCCCCATTGCTCAGAATCTTCCACCTGGCACCCCGAATCAATAAAACGTTTTCTCTCGACCTGACTTTCTGCGTGGTGTGTATGACAGAATCATCTTTGAATCCTACCCAAAACCTTCAAGTACATTTGGTCACATTGTCATGTTCAAAGGGGTGATATATGACTTTCATGCTAAAGTAAAATAAGCATGTGTCAGAGATTTTGCTCAACTCATGAATTAATGAGGGGAACATGGATGATGCTAATACCAGTCCAAAAAGCATTTGAGAACCAAGGTACGTAAAGGCAATTTAGTAGATGGCTGGATAAATGTAACACTGGTTAATTTCCAACAGGGCTATAAGCCACACTATGTAGGGTCATGTGTTCCATTGGAGAGACTTATCTGCAGTTCCAGTGGATAAAAATTTACAAATTATCCTCTGCCCTTACAGAGTTATAAAGTAGCTCATTAATTAGAAAGTCAACACCAGCCCTGCACTGAAAGTGTACCTGGAAATTTCTTTTGCCTGTTTTCATGTTTCTGAGGACTTTTCTTACAACTTTGGTGTGGCCGTTTGGTTTGGAAGTGTGCACAAGGCTGTGGCAGCCCCGCAGACCACAAGAAGGCAGTACTTGTACTGTGCTGGCCCTCACATAATGTTTACCCCTCGACACAGTGTTATAAGCTCACCTCCATTGGTGGGGGACTGCGCCTCAGAGAAGTGAGGTTACTTATTCACAGATTCCTTGCTTTGGGGAAGATGGAGTCCTAAATGAAGTGAAATCTTTCTAATCCCAGAGTCTTGAGTGTCCTTGACCATAGCCTTCTGCTAGTCAGGAGATGTGTGCTTCCACCCTATGTGACACCCACCTGGAAACCTCACCTTGGATCCTGCATGATTTAGATCATCCTTACTTTGTTCTCAGCCTATGTTCCTGTTCAAATTGGTGCTGACCTGCTTCTAACTGCCCTGGCCCTTAGCTTTTGCTTGTCCTGGAGGAAGATTCCAATGTTCTACCGTGACTACCTTCACTTCGCTGCCTCAGGTAAACCTTCTGGGAAGTAAGAGGTTACGGAACTGCTACAGGAGTGAAAGGAAGGTGAGCTGGTGACATGTCCCTATAACTACTATATTGGTGAACACACTATGGTGTCTGCTAGGTAAAGGAGAGTCTTTATCAATAGGATGTATTGGGTTGTTTAGGATTGCTCAGGATCAACACACCTATGGATTTATAAGGCATGGCAGCCTGAAAAATGTTATTTAAGCTAGATTGTTACCTGTACATAAAGTATAAATTGAAAATGTTTCATGACTCAGATGTCTTTTTTTCCTGTAAGTATGGAGCCACATGTATTATTTAGAGACGTCATATGCTAAAATGGGCCAAGTGTGTCCAATGTGATAAGAAAAGTCTATAGACCTCTCTCTGCTTCACTTGCCTCCTGGTTATTGTCCCCTTGAAATTACGTGTGACATTGGTGCTGGGAAAGAATGCAATTTGTCTGAGTCTGATTTGACAATCCAATCCTCTTCTTTTTAATTTTTTTTGTATTGAAGTATAGTTGAGTTACAGTGTTGTACCAATCTCTGCTGTACAGCAAAGTGACTCAGTAGTACACATATATATAATTCTTTTTTAATATTCTTTTCCATTATAGTTTATCACAGGATATTGAATAGAGTTCCCTGTGCTATACAGTAGGACCTCATTGTTTATCCATTCTAAATGTAATAGTTTACATCTACCAACCACAAACTCCCAGTTCCTCCCTCTCCCTCCTCCCTTCCCCCTTGGCAGCCACAAGTCTGTTCTCTATGTCTATGAGTTTATTTCTGTTTTATAGGTAGGTTCATTTGTGCCATATTTTAGATTCCACATATAAGTGATATCATATGATATTTGTCTTTATCTTTCTGACTTACTTCCCTTAGTATGACAATCTCTAGTTGCATCCATGTGGCTGCAAATGGCATTATTTTGTTCTTTTTTATGGCTGAGTAATATTCCATTGTATCTATATACCATATCTTCTTTATCCATTCATCTGTTGATGGACATTTAGATTGTTTCCATGTTTTGGCTGTTGTGAAAAGTGCTGTTATGAACATAGGGGTGCATGTATCTTTTTGAATTATAGTTTTGTCCAGGTATATTCCCAGGAGTGGGATTGCTGGATTATATGGTAATTCTATTTTTAGTTTTCTGAGGAACCTCCATACTGTTTTCCATATTGGTTTTACCCAATCCTCTTTTATCTCAATCTCTTTGTGAATTTGGCTCAGAAATATGTGGGTCCACCATGCACAGTTGTGTAGGATGGGTACTGCACAACTCTAGACTGTACTTTACTGTATAGGCTGTGCACAATCCACTCTCTGCAGCACAGCCTGGGCGATCACGTGGGGTGTCTCTCCTTTCAGGGTAACCCTGGCTTCAAAGGAAAGGACTATGTAATAGAAGTCTTCATATTGCTAATTCCCTTTGACATTCTATAACAATTGAGAAAAACTGCTGCATTAACAAGAAAAGTGTTTAAAATATGAAATTGATTTGGTTGCGTGATATGATATGTGCAACCACAAGTTATGGTTCTTCTGGGTAACTTTGTAATTGAACTATAAAATGTGTTATGTTTAATATTCACATGTGAAGAATCACTTTTTAGAGAAACTTCCATTCTGGGGAAACTAACCAGTTAAGTTTGCCCATTACCTGCCTCCATCAATTTCTGAGAAGAAGTCATATGCTACTGAAAAACCATTGATAACAGAGAAGAATGCCATACAGGGAAAAATAAATACCAACATTATCAAAAAATGACCAGTTCCTGGTCTTGAGGAGTAAGCCAGAAGTTTTTTTGTGTTGAGGCCGGAGAGCACACATTTTAGATTTCCAGGCTCACAGTATCTGTTGCAACTACTCGCCTCTGCCTGTGTAGTGGGAAAGCAGCCATGGACAGGACAGAAATGAATGGCTATTCCATTAACTCTTTACTTACATAAACAAGTAGTGTGTTGGTTCGTTGAGTGCTGATCTAGAGGGAAGTTTGTATCTGCTGATGGAAGGCCATGGCAGAACTTAGGGAGCTGGGGATAGATCTCAACTTAGAGGTGTTGCCCGTGGGGAATCCCCATGGATTCTATACTGTGCCAGGAGGATGGCTCTGAAACACTCTTGGGCCTCTGAGCAGTAGGGGTTTCCCGGGGTACTATTACATGTTACTTTGGGGAAAGTTCCTTACTTTCTGAATAAGTCTTACGTAGCTGTAGAGACCAGAGCCGTGTTTTCCTACTTTCCCTAAACCCCTTCAAAAGTCTAGTGTTTCATTTCTCTTGCTGATTGGTGTGTGTGTGTGTGTGTGTGTGTTTATAAAATTCAGTTCATGAAAGTGATATCTCTCAGAGCTCTTGAGCAAAGTGGTAGTTTAGGGAACTCCCAGGGAGCTGGGACTGTGGTTGTCCTCACCTGGTGGTGGGAGATGGAATTCTCAGGGGAGATTCTGGAGAGTGATCCAGAAACAAGTGATCATCCAGAATCTTTGGGCCTGAGCTGGAAGTCAGGGTCCCAGAGACAAGCAGGAAGCTTCCTTCAAAGGCAGAAATGTAAATAGGGGTAGAATTAAGATTCAGAAACAGTGAAGAAGTAGATCAAAGTGTTCCTGATTGAAGACAAGGGAAGGTGCTCTAGTGATGAAGGCAAACGTTTCTTGGTGTTTGTAATTTGCTAAATTCATGTGTGTGCCAGGCCAACCTAAAAGCGAGAGTAACAATCAGAACTTTATACTAATAAGGTTTTTCACTTCCAAGTGTTTTGGATTTCTTTTCTCTAATTTTAATTATCTTGCATTACTGCTGCAGAATGGGTTTTAACAGTGGGAGAAGTCTGCATAGAGCATAGAGGTTATTTAAAATGAGCAGGACACTCAGCCTCTTTAATTCACAATTGTTCTCGACCCCCTTTCCTAACCCGAGTCTTCTGGCTTGACATTCATTTACACGGAGCTGATTTCAGTGCAGATTTCTTTGTTCCCTACATGTGGACAATGGTATCATTTACCTGTGTGTTGCCAGGTAAAGCATGTTCTATCTCCTTTGTATGATCCACCTCATGACATGCTGTCATCAGCTTTCAGATGTCGTAATTCAAATCTTCAAGGTCTTTGTATCTGCTTTAGCACAAGTAACAACGGGATAACTGATGTTTTTTTTTTTTTTGAATGGGAAAATTCTACATTAGTTTTTTTTTTTTTTTAATGTGATGAGTAACAATTTGGATCTGTTCCAGTATCTAAGTTGATAAGCATCCTTAAGGAAAAAAAAAATTAGCTTAGAAATGTCAACTCATCTGGCTTCCTGGAATGATTTGCAAGTGTAAAGCACTTCCTCTGAGTAATTGGATGGTTGTTATGGTCTTCAAGAAGTAGCATGAGCTGAGGCAAAAGAAGAAAACCTCAATCTTTCCAGTGGAGCTTAGATCACAGAGAACACAGGCAGAGAGTCAAATTGTGTGAATAACGTGCTCTCTACATAAATTCCTTCCATTAGAATTTGGGTTATGTGAGAGTACAAGTGTCATCTGAGGAGGCCAGCTGTCTTCCTAGGCTGTGCTGTTTATAGCAACACCATGATCTGGATTCTAGTTCTCAGCTTTGCAGTTTCAGCAATTTACAGTTTTAAAGGCACCCAGAGTTGATCAGATGCAGGAAGAAAAACAGATGCTGAGCAAGTACCAAGAGTCTGGTTTATAAACCAGAAGGCCCATCTGTTATATGAGAACAGGAGATGGGAGATGTCCCTTCCCAGGCACTGGGGCGCTAGGTCTTCTAATCAGGCAGAACCTTCTCTCCTGTCTAGAAAGCTGACTTCATTGTCCTGTGAATGTGGAATCACAGAAATATAAGAGCAGACATTTATCAAGTAGTGACCATATGCTGGGTGTGGTATAAAGATTTTACATGTCAGACCTTATTAAAACTCATAATGACCTACAGGTTATGTCTACAGTATTACTATCCTTGATTCTGAGAAGGAAAACAGAGGCTTTTCTCAGCCAAAAGTGACCTAGCTAGTGAGTGGATGGGTTGGGTGAGCCCATGCAGTCTGACTTCAGATATTTTCAGCCTTTATAAAAATTTATTGAAGTATAGTTGATTTACAGTGTTGTGTTAATTTCTGCTCTACAGCCAAGTGATTCAGCTATATATACATATTCTTTTTCATATCCTTTTCCATTATGGTTTACCACAGGACATTGAATACAGTTCCCTGTGTTAGACGGTAGGACCTTGTGGTTTATCCAACATGTATATACTAGTTTGCCAGGTGCTCTCAGCCTTTAACACTTGTGCAGATTAGCACACAGGTACCAAACCTCCCATAAGACACTTAATGCAATTCTTTTCTGTACTCACCAGACCAGGTGAGATGTGGTGTCCTATGGCTTTTAGATGATCTGTGGCACAATAATTTGGAAATCACCCATTTTCCAGTAAAGACAACACCATTTCATAAATTCAATTTGTTCAGTTCATTTAATGCAAAGAATTCAGCATTAATTGAACAAACGCTATGTGTTGAAAACCTGCCATACATTATTTCATCAAAATTGCACAAAAACTAGATCGTCTTCTTTTGACATATGAAGAATTTAGGCTCAGATATCTTGGTTAATTTTTTCCAAGTGTTACAAATCGTGTTATAAAATATCAAAAAGAAACCTTTGGGAAACAGAAAAAAACCTGGTTCCCATCAAATTGCCGCCTCATTGATGCTGGGTGATTTATAACCATGGGGGTAATATCCCAACCACACAGAGGTGTCATCAAGACAGAAGGTGATTATTCATATGAAAGTGCTTTTTAAACACTAGGCAGCTATTCTCAGAAAAACTGCTGGATAAAAATGGTGCTGTCACTTTGGCCTTTTGAACATCATTCAACACCAAGAAGAATGAGAATGAGGAATTCAAACTCCATCTTTGACAATACTAGGAAACATCCACAGCCCTGAAACCCTACGTGGATCTGCTGGGGAGTAGTCTGAAGTTCATGCACCGCAGACCTCAGACAGCAGGACAAAGCCCAGAGCCCTGTCCTTCCAGGAAGCAGGGTGGCTGGCTGCAGAGAAGGCTTCTCCCCTTGTGTTTAGTGCCATGGGCTGAGGCACAGACATCAATCCTATGGGCTCCCAAGAGTCCCTGCCATTCTGCTCCATCTTCCACACAGACTCTGCAAATGTCAGGTCCTGGAAGCCCTCACATTCCCTGTGAATCATGATCAAAAAGAGTCAAAGGTGCATCCATGGTGTTGCATGTGTTAGTACTTTACTCCTTTTTCTGACTGAATAATAGTTCATTATATGGAAGCCTCACATTTTGTTAATCCTTTCATATGTTGATGGGCAGTGACTGGGTATGAGGTCTCCTTGGTGAGTGATAAAGATGCTCTGGAGCGATAGAGGCAGTGGTTGCCCAACCTTGTGAGTGTATCAGTGCCATGGACTTGTACAGCTTAAAATGGTTAATTTTATGTTGTATGAATTTCACCTCAAAAAATGTTGAGGACACAAGATCCATATCATGATGATCAAAAATAACAGGCAAGAAAAAATCATGCACAATACCCAATACAACAATGACAAAATGTAGGACAAACTAATGGCAGAAAACTATTCACCAGGAAGAGTGCATGGGGAAAAAAAAATGTGACTAAATAATTTGCCATGAATTCAAACCTTTCGGCTAATGATGTTAGTTGAGGTTAAAATATTAATGGCACCTGTTATCAAGGTCATCCATAATATTTTGTTTGCATACAAAATAAAATGGAGTAGTATAGCAATGGCCATAGATGGTCAGAAACCTGTGGGCATACTGATCTGACCTCCTCACATTCCTCCCTATAATAGGGATCCTGCCACCAGGAGAGAAATTTTTAAAATTGGGTATTGGCCTAAATAACATGTGGAATGTTATAAAAACCCACATAAATACTTCTTGGCCAAATGGTTGGACCCCAGTGATCCTGCAGCACTGGGGTCAGACAGTTGGCTACATATCACTAATTACAGTGTTCTTTAGAAGACACAAAGTCTATAAATCAAAGCAAATGTAGGGATGTAGGAAGTTGGGCAACGTTAGTAGATTCTTTTCAGCTATCAAGTAGTGCCAAACAATTTTTTTAAGAGATCTGACTAATTGTGCGGGAACAGAAATAGACTTGATCCCTTTAAGAAAACCAGTTACTAGACTGCAGTGTCAAAAAATTAAGAAAACAAATATTTAACACAGGAAAGGAGGAATTGAGTTACAAGTAAAGCCTTGGGCTTCAGAGGGTATGCAACGGCAAGTGAGGATAAAGTTAACTAAATTGTTCAGTGACATGGAAGGCATGGAAAATCAAACTATCAGGTTGTTAGTAGGACCTTAAAGATGTGGACAACCAGAGGAATACACCATAGAAAGCAATTAAGTCTTCATACAAAAGGAATATTGTGTGAAGATAGAATGTCATCAGCTAGTGGGTCAAAGAAATTGGTTAAAGTTATGGCTGGACAAAGTGAAATAAAATTAAATACACAACCTACATGTAGGAGTTCACAAATGAACCAGAATAAAAAAAGAGAAAATCAAGTCTGTGATGCTAAGAGAAGTTATCAAATATACCTACAAGTAATCTCTGGAGGGGAGTAAAAATGATCACACATGGCCTTCCTATTAGACCTATAATGAACCGAACACACTTGGCACTGGTCTTTGGATACCAGAAGGTAACTTTTACCTTTACTGGTAGAAGTAATTGGATTAAATTCTGGGGAAAAGTTTATGGATATATCCAGTGAGGAATGATTCCTAGAAGTGATTTCTTGCTTTAGAATCACCACAAACATGGACTTGGAAATTGTGAAAGCATTACCTCTCTAGATGAAAAACAACCACCCCCCCAATCAACATGAGGTGTTGGAATGTACATATAGTAATGAATATGATGAAAAAAGGGCAAACATGACATTGTCCCAATGAACGGACAACCTGGGAATACTAAGCAGAAATCTGGATTGCTCCCAAGTTATCTTTTGCTACCATGAGACAATTAACTTTTCTGAGGAAATGAAGTAATTGTAAGAAATAGCCTCCTCCTCACTTTTACCACATAAAGATAAACATGTACATAAAAAGATGAGCATCCTATAGTCACCAAATGAAGGAGGAAAGTCAAGAAGACGGTAGAGAATACTAAATATGCAAATTTAATGATGAAATATTCCCTGACAAAAGTATAGACCGAGTGCAAGGGGTGGAGTTACATCACCTCTTGATTTGGATTATTGAAAAGACTGGACAAATTGGAATCATTTTGATATTGCTGAGTTAATCAAATATATTCTTCTACTAGGTCCCATGACAATAATGTTGATAATAATAAACAAGGAGACAGAACTCTTAAATTCTATAGATGGAAAACATGTGCTGTGGTGTGGTCCATGGGTATCATTAGCAAATCTAGATGGAAAGGAGAACTGATTTAATAGAGATGATCATGATGCCCCACAATTAAAGATGTGTTGTTAAAAACTGTATTGAGATGTAGCTTGTATCTGCAAAGTTACCTATTTGAAATGTCATTCAATGGTTTTCAGTATATTTACAGTATGCAGCCCTCCTCATAATATGATTTTAGAATATTCTCATCGTCCCTCAAAGAACCTTTTACCTGTTAACAGCCACTACCTGTTCCCCCTTGCTACACCCTGCACCCCCTCCCTCATCCCTAGGCAAACACTACTCTATGCTACTTCTATGATTTTGCCTGTTCTGGACATTTAATATAAACTGTATCATACAGTATGTGATATTTTGACATTGGCTTTTTTTCACTTTGAATGATATTTTCAAGATCCATCTATGATAAACATGTATCAGCACTCCATTCCTTTTCATTGCTGAAAATATTCTATTCTATGAATATTCCACAACTTGTTTATCCATGCATCAGAGATTTGTATTTGAGGCTGCACATCCTCCAAAGCCTTCTTAACAATACCACAGAGTCTAACAATTTATTCCCAGGATTTGCCAGTAAATAATCTTCATCGTAGGGTAATATAATAGGATTTAAGGATGAGATGTGCTGGGGAAGTTGTGTTATGTGGAACTGAAGCTCATAAACACTCTCTCACTTTACATTTTCGTGTACGTATATAAATGTTTGTTGTATTTAAAACTGGATATTCCACCGGAAATGCAACCTTGCTGATAAACATGTTTTTCTGTTAAAAGTGGTCAACTCAAAGTTGTCAGTGAGTTGTCATAAATGTGCTCTGGAAAGTACAGACAGGTTCTGGAATGTATTGCTAAATATTTGAATAACTCTTAACAAGTCATATGCCCAGTTGTGCAATGGGTTATACAACATTGCATAGAATCAAGAATGTAGCTGTTGCAACTGTGGGCCAATGGAGTGCATTCATGGAACCTGGGGCCCCTTTAGTCAGTGTGTGAACCCTGCCTTCCTAACTGGGCTGGAATATTGGATCCCTGCATCTCCCAGAGTGTTCCGGGCTGGCCGCAGGGAGCCACAGGCTGACCGTAAGGTGGTTCTAATCCCTTGTGGTGACGCCATGAGCAGAGAACACTAGACACATAGGCTAGGAATGAACAGTAAGCCAGGATCAGCTAGAGAGAGAGAGAGAGAGAGACCGAAAGAGAGTGAGAGTGAGCAGACCTCCATCCCCTTTCGCTTACTTCCTTGAAGACACCGCTCAACTTGTTGAGGGAAATAAATATGTAAATGTTGTGCCAACCAAGTAGAGTTTGTGAGTAGTTTCTCGTGGTGTTGCCTCCTCATAGACATTTCCAAAAAAGGCTTTGCGTTGACCTTAAGGTCAAGTGGGTGGCTGGTCATGAGAGGTGGGAAGTAGACATTTTTTTAGTGCACTTCATTCTCTATATTTTGCACTTTGCTATGAACACAATGTATTCTGAGCACATATTCCGGGTCAGAAAAAGTAAAACAAATTCATTAAATATTTAAGGAAACTGAATTTCAAGAACATTTCTCATCCTGGTGTTAAGAACTGAATGGGCACTGCATAATATTTTGTCTTGTTTTGTCTTTAACCTGTCTGGGTGGCAACAGTTTTAGGGGAACAACTTGGACCCTAGAATCAGAGAACCCTAGATTTAGATCCCCACTGTGTTGAATAACCTTGGGTAAGTTTTAATCTCTCTGAAACTTTCTTTTTTCTCATTATCTTCATTTCATTATTGTGGGCATAAGTGTATGAACAATTACAGCACAATGTCTGACACACAACTGGTAATCACTAAACTATGGTTTTCATATCCACTGCTAAAATGAAGTGTTTAAGTTCCACTGATCAGGAGAAAGGCTTAAAGTTAGCGCTAACTAGGAAAAGAGATGTGAAGACAGCAGGTGATACAGGATTGGTGAGGAAGATTTTATGATCAAGGGGAGGAAAACTGTTTAGAGGTCAGCATGAACTAGGAAGATGAGATTTAAAATGATGGCCAGGAAGGAGCAGATTTTTCCTCTTAGGACTTTTGGGTTTTGTTTGTTTGTTTGTTGCTGCTGTAGCTTCCTGTCTTGGTCTTGATGTGTTGCTTATAATTACACCCAAAGCTATCATGTGAGAAAAGAGGAGTGCGGTTTTGACAAAGATAGGAAGATGTACTTTGGATTAATATTTAGTGTTCACCTGTTTAAAAATTGCTGCTGATGGATGCTCTTATGATCTGAACAATAGAGAATGTTCCAGAACCTGCAACCAGGGTAATGGATTCCAGTTGCCACTATGAACTGTGCTGTCCTTTTATGAGGTGAAGAAATTAACTCAAAGGAAAACTGCAATGGTTTTTTGGAAGGTTCTGTCCATTAGGTGAATGTCGGTAAACTTGATGGGTTCCCACAGATCTCTTGGGAGGTGTTCATTTTTCTGCATCCTTTTTTCTTGGTGCTCCTCAGACTAAATAATCTCAGTTTACCCATCCTTAAGTTTCCTGAGTCTTTCTTCTGCCAATTCAAATTTCTTGTTAAATCTCTCTAGTGATATTTTAATTCAATTGTTGTACTTTCCAGTTCCACAATTTCCATTTGGTTCCTTTTCTGTAATTTCTATCTCTTTGTTGATATGCTGGTTGGTGAGACATCATCCTCCTAGTTTGCTTTCACTTTTTGACCATATTGAAGACAGTTGCTTCAAAGTTTTTGTCTAGTAATTCCAACATCTGTGCTCCCTCATGGATAGTTTCCATTCATTTATTTTTGTGTGTGTGATTGGACAATACATTATTATTTATTTTCATGCCTCATATTTTTTGGTTGAAAAGTGAACATTTTGAACTTTATGTGGTGACTCTGGAAATCAGCTTTTCCCTCTCCTGCTGCTGCTTGTTATGGGTTTTTCTTTGCTTGTTTAGTGGGTTTTCTAAACTAGTTTTGTAAAGAATGTATTTGTCCAGTATGGGCACTGAAGGCTCTACTCCATTAGCTTTGTGGTCATTGTGTTGTCTGACAGAAATTCCCTGGAATATCTGAAGCCAAAAGAGAAATACTGATCCCAGCTTTGCAGATTGGCTGTGTGTTGGGACATTCCTTCCACACTTGGTCTGACAACTTAACAGCTCAGTTTCAGCCTTCACTTACTGCTTGCACAGAGCTCAAATGTCAGCCAGAGGTGAAAACTTGGTGTGTTTTATGAGCATGTATCCAGCCTTGGGCTCACATCTGGTCTTCTAGGTTCCCCGGATCTGTGGGAAGCTTTTCAAGGTCCTTGTCTCTAATGTGTCTACTTCTCCAGCCTGTTCCACCCCAGGCTTTTTGGTCTGTCTGTTGCTTGTCTGTCTGTCACCCCTTGCCCCAAGTGGCTTTTACTACCATATTCATTTTAAAATATTTTCAACCAATACCATCTGGGAGGCCATCACAACCTGAGAAAGTTCTGAAGGCAAGTCTCTGGACTGATAGCTTAGCCCCACACAGGTAAAACCACAAAACCTCAATTCTTCAAGGCCAAGGACCGTCTATAACCCTGTGGCACCAGAAATCTGCACTAGGAATACCATCGCCATCTCCATGACCACCGCTGAGCTGAAAGTGGGGGATGGGAGGGGGTAAGTTAAGATGCATTGATGCTCTCTTACAGAATTTCAGCAGCTGCCTTCTTCATTAAGTATTCTCCTGCTTATCACAAATTTGTATTATGTCCCTGAGTTTCAAAAAAGTTGATTCGGATGGTTTTTGCTAGCTTAATCATTGCTTTAGTGGAGGCAAAGTTTTGGAATTTCCAACTTGCCATTTTGGGTGATGTTGCTCTCATCAGGTACCATTTTTTAAAAACCACTCCAAACCGTAACCCATTATCCATTTAAGTGTATCCAATATTTTTTAGTGTTTAACTTCCAAACTGCTTTTCCAGGCTCATTGACTTATTTCCCGCCACCCCCCTTTCCACTTTCTTCTATTGTTACATTTGAGCACATATATTGTACTATGAGTTTCATAGTTTATTTTCTCACATAGGTCTTTTGCTCAGGATGCCTTTCTTTCCTAGTATTTGTTTAATATGAATTTAATGATCCACACGCTCAACTGTTCTCTTTTCTAAGAAGCATCTACTCGTAGTACATCTAGGCATAAAATAATTGCTCCCTCTGTTTTTCTTCTTTTATGTATGGTTTTGTATGTTAGAGAAGCAAATACTTGCATTCCAGGGGAACAGATGACTGTAAATATTGCTGTTATTTGTATCGTATTATAGTAACCATCTTCACATCTGACCCAAGAATCTTATGTTAAAATTTTCTTATTAATCTCCTCAAATATTCTTTGGACTGGTTTTATTTTATTTATTTATTTATTTTTTAAAGTTTAATTTTTTTTAAATTTATTTTTGGCTGTGTTGGGTCTTCGTTTCTGTGTGAGGGCTTTCTCTAGTTGTGGCAAGCAGGGTCCACTCTTCATCGCGGTGCGCGGGCCTCTCATTATCGCGGCCTCTCTTGTTGCGGAGCACAGGCTCCAGACGCGCAGGCTCAGCAATTGTGGTCCACAGGCCTAGCCGCTCCGTGGCATGTGGGATCTTCCCAGACCAGGGCTCGAACCCGTGTCCTCTGCACTGGCAGGCAGACTCTCAACCACTGCGCCACCAGGGAAGCCCCTGGACTGGTTTTAATCTTTTATGTATTTTCTCATTAGGTTCAGAGGTTCTATTGAGATGGTCAAGCAGATTCACTTGATCTGTTGTTGGAGAATTGAACTTCATGGTTATTAAAAGCCTAGATATATAATTTTTGGACTCCCAGAGCAAATTCCAAATGGCAATTGAACTTTAATTTTACCAACTAGCTACTTTTTTTTTTGCCTTACACAATTATGTTTTTGTCCTGTTTTTGATTTCACACAACCAATAAATTATACCGATAAAAGGTAGTACGTTTTGGGAACTTGGGTTTATGGACTGACCATTTGGTGATCTCTGTCTGATAGATGATGAATATTTAGTGTCTGTTAAGTGTGAGATGATGGAGAATGTGGTTTGTTTTCTTGATTAATATCTGTTCATTTATTTATGAGATCAAGTCAATTAAGACTTATATACTCAGTTGGAAGGACAGCATGTCTTTGAGATCTGACCTGGTGAATTTTTATGTTTCTATGTCTACCTTTGCCTTGTGACTATGATATGCCACTGAGGCTGAAAGGTCTCTGTGTGTCTGATGTCCATGTGATTGCAAATAGGAAAGGCCTTTATCTCTCATGGGTGAGGGTAAAATGTTTTCTTAACTTCAGAGGCTATTAATAAATTAGATTATTGTCAGTTGAATCATAGGAGCTCTGTTATTATTGGTTTGTATAGAAAAATATGGACCTATAGAAATCTAATTTTCCCAAATTCTATGGAAAATTAGAAAACTGAACTTCTCATACTTTAAAATTTCTAGCCTTACAAAATGTTTCTAGATCAGAAATATTTTAAAAATCCAACTTTACAAAATTAAGATGAGGCATTCACAAACCAACTGGTTTAATAATCTTGGTTAAAGAAACAGCTTTATGTTTTTTGCCTGTGATAATACAATAACACATTTTTCTTTTTAGAAGATTTGGATTTGCTCTCTTATGAAGATACTAGTTAATCAATACTTCTTAAATTTCTTATGTTGGCTTACTGATCAAATAAGATAACCTTACTCCTAGATACCTTTTAATGTTGTTAAAATTTCCAATTTGTATTCCACTAAATTGAATGATAATTTTTACCAGTGTATTAATAATGTCTGTTATGCTTTGTATTATGTCTGATTAATTATGAATTTCAACATCCTTAGGAACTGTCAGCCTAATATTAGGTTTAATATTAATACTAATATTAAACTGAGTTAATTAATGGATATTATAGGATACTTAGATTATTTCTATATACGATTGGATACTGAAACATTGATCAATTAACAATTTTACATTTAGGTACTTTTGTTTTTCTTATATTTTATAGACAGGCTTTATCTGTGGGTCAGGTTAATGATTTTTTTCTTATTTAAGTAGTTATCAAAGGAATATATGTAGTGGCAGATATAATTTCTGTACTTTGATAAAATACTTATAAGTGACAGATTGTTCTCAATTATCTTCCTCCTAGTTTTATATGTGATAGAGAAAGTTTTACTTTGGGTTATAATTTTTAGTTATATAGAGAATTGAGTTTATGAGTAGAATGATTGTGACAGAAAAATATGATTTTTTATCTATGATCATGTATGGGCTTTTGTTTTCCATTAAAATATGGAGAATAGCTTTTTCTAATATAGTAGTAATTTGTTCCAGAATATGAAACAAGAAATACAGAGAAAGAAAACTTGAGGAAGTTTAGCAGGCTATAGAAGATTTGAGGAGAGTAAATTTTATTTTCATAGTTTTATATGTAAGTCTGAAAATAAGCTATCAAATGTGTTAGAAATATTTGCAAATTTTTTTTGTGTTTTAAATTTTAAAATTGTGCACCTTATAAAAAGGCCCTAGAGATTTGTTAGTGACCCTGCTTTGCACAGTATGTTCATATTATAGCAGAAATATTCATCAAACCATTGTGAAAGAGTTCTATATTGTATGTACTATACTTAGCACATAATTTTACTCTCTTTTGTTATGATATTATTGATTAATATAATAAATTGATAAGAGCTATTCAGTCTTGTTATCAAACAGATTTCTGCCCCTCTCATGCTTGTCTGAAGCTCTTCTGTGTCTTACAAGCCAGAACTTTTGAATTTGTGAAACTCTAGCCACAAACTAAAATTTAAGGAAAGGACAGCTGGAGCCTTGTGGAAAGGACTCACCAAGGACTCTGAACTTTTGGTGCTTCAAAGAATACACAGTAAGGAAAAGGAGTCCAAACACAATTTGCCTGGAGCATTTTCAGAATGAACCAGCCAGAATTTCCAGGTAGCAGCAGACATACTTCATGAAAGCAGATTATTGACCCCAAATCTAGAAAAATTATTAATTTCATAGAACTGAATGAACTGATGAAGGAAATTTAATTATAGTTATTTGCTTGTAGTGTTATTGATGCATGTTTTAGAGCTTTACTGAGATGTGACATACATACCTGAACTTGGACAAACACTACCCTTTTGCTGTACATTTGATATAAATGGAATCATACACTATGTGGCTTTTTGTGCTTGGCTTCTTCACTTTACATGTTTTTGAGGTTCATCTATGTTGTGTTATGTTATTAGGAGCAAAAACCTTTCTGTTGTTGGACAATAATTCATTATGTGGATAGATCACATTTTTAAAAAATCTATCCACCAGGTGACGGACATTTGAATTTTTTCCACATTTTGACTGTCATGAATACACAAGATTTAGTGTAGCGATATATTTCCATTTTTCTTGGGTAAATACTTAGAAGTGGAATTACTGGGTCATATTATATGTTCAACTTTTTAGAAAACTACGAAACAGTTTGCTAAAGTGAAAATAACATCTTACGTTTCTGCCTACAGCGTGGAAGGGTTTCAGCTTCTCCACATGATCAAGAACACTTGGTATGTGGATCTGTTTGATAACAGCCTTATAGTTCACATGTCATGGTGTCTCATTCTGTTGGAAGTTACCTCCCTAATGACTGTTGATACTGAGCACAGAAGGCAGAGTGACTGGATTAGCAAAAGCAATTTTGAAAAAAAACAAAGAAGAAAGTTGGAGGAATCACATTACCCAATTTCAAAATTTACTCTATACTTGCAGCAAGAAAATCAGTATAATGTTGGCAGAGGGTGGGACACATAGATCAATGGAACAGACGGGAAAGTTTAGAAAGAGATCCAGGTGACCCAAGCAATTTTAAGAAACGTACAAAAGCAACTCACTGGGGCTGGAGCAACTGGACACAAATAGGACAAACAGAAAAACCTCAGTGTAGTTTTCACACTATATTAAAAATTGACTGAAAATGGATTATAACTATAAATGTAAAATGAAGCACTGTTAATCCTTTACAAGAGAACAGAGGAGAAAATATCTGTGACCCAAGTTTACGCAAAGAGTTCTTATATGTGATCCTTAAAACATAACCTATAAAGGAAAATAATCAAACTATAAATTGGACTGCATCAAAATGAAAACCTTTTGCTCTGTGAGACACTCTGTTAAGAAAATGAAAAGGTAAGTCACAGATTGGAAAAAATTATTTAAAAATCACATCATCAGGTAGGGAATTTATACCCTGAATATATAATGAACACGCTAAATTCAACGGTAAGGAAACCAAAAATCCAATTAGAAAATTGCCCCCAAATTTAAAGTGACACGTGAACAAAGAAGATATATAAATAGCAAATGAGTACATGAAAAGATGTTCAACATAATTAGCCATTAGGTAAGTGTAATTTAAAATCATGATCAGGTAACATGCACACACATTAGAAGAGCAAAGAAAACTAAACAAAGCAAGGCAAAACAAAATAACTAAGTTCCAAAAGCTGAGGAGGATGCGGAGAAGCTGGATCTTCCATGCATTTTTTTGGAAATGTCAAATTGTACAGACGCTCTAGAAAATAGTTTAGGGTTTCTTATAAAACAAAACTAAACTCAGCTTAACACATGACATAGCAATCACTCTCCTGGGCATTTCCTTTAGAAAAATGAAGACTTAAGTTCATTTAAAAACCTGTCTATGAATGTTTATAGCAACTCTCTTTGTAATAATCAAAAACTGGAAACCACTTAAATGCCTTTCAGTAGGTAAATGGATAAATCATGGTACCTTCCTACGATGGAATACCACTCTGCAGTAATAAGAAAACAAGCTAGTGATACACTCAACAACTTTAATGGATCTCAAAGGCATTATTCTGAGTGAGGAAAACCAATATCAAAGGTTAGATACTGCATGATTCAATTGATATAACATTCTCAAAATGACAAAAATATAGAGAACAGATCAGTGATTTTTCAGGGATTAGGGAGAGAAACAGAAGATGTGGCCATAAAAGGTAGCACCAGGGAATTTCTCTGTGGTGACTGAGCAGTTCTGTCCTGGCTGTGATGGTGGTTTCCAAGAATCTATCCATGTAATAAATTTCCATAGAACTACACATACACACCTACAAAAGAAAATGAGCACATGCAAAATATGATAAATCTGAATAAGATGTGTAATCTAGTTAATTGTATTATGTCACTGTCAATTTCCTGGTTTTCATAATGGACTAGAGTTATGTAAAGTACTGCCATTGTGGATAAGTTCACAGGATTTCTTTGTACTTTTTTTTTTTTTTTGCATCTTCTTGTGAGTCTACAATTATTTCAAAATAAAAAGTTAAAAGTGAAAAAACTTTATATAAACATGTTAACAATATTTTTTTCTAGTGAGGTAACTTAGTAAGTGTTAGTGTGGAGATGTATAAAGCTTTCAATATTTCTGTATTGGATAATAAATTTTTTTACAGTAAGAATGAGTTGGTGAAAAAAAATAAAAGGAAGCACCATTTGCTAGAGAAATAAGTAAATTGTAATTCTGGTTCATGAATCAGTGTCTTTTGAGATCAAGTTCTAGGAACCTGTCTTCTGAATTCAAATTCTCTTTAACACACTCTATTTCTTGCTGCTTCTTCAGAAGCTCATTTTAGAGAAATTTGTAATTTATTTTTGAAATACCCCTTTGGCTTAAATCATCTCCTAGAAATTTCCAAAATTCAGCAGGTTAAAACTATCAGTATCTCCAGTATGGTACTGGAACACAAACAGAAATATAGATCAATGGAACAGGATAGAAGGCCCAGAGATAAACCCACGCACCAATGATCACCTTATCTTTGATAAAGGAGGCAAGAATATACAATGGAGAAAAGATAGACTCTTCAATAAATGATACTGGGAAAACCGGACAGCTAAATGTAAAAGAATGAAATTAGAACACTCCCTAACACCATACACAAAAGTAAACTCAAAATGGATTAAAGACCTAAATGTAAAGCCAGACACTATAAAACTCTTAGAGGAAAACATAGGCAGAACACTCCATGACATAAATCACGGCAAGATCCTTTTTGACCCACCTCCTAGAGAAATGGAAATAAAAACACAAATAAACAAATGGGACCTAATGAAACTTAAAAGCTTTTGCACAGCAAAGGAAACCATAAACAAGACAAAAAGGCAACCCTCAGAATGGGAGAAAATATTTTCAAATGAAGCAACTGACAAAGGATTAATCTCCAAAATATACAAGCAGCCCATGCAGCTCAATATCAAAAAAAACAAACAACCCAATCCAAAAACGGGCAGAAGACGTAAATAGACATTTCTCCAAAGAAGATATACAGATTGCCAACAAACACATGAAAGGATGCTCAGCATCACTAATCATTAGAGAAATGCAAATCAAAACTACAATGAGGTATCACCTCACACCAGTCAGAATGGCCATCATCAAAAAATGTACAAACAATAAATGCTGTAGAGGGTGTGGAGAAAATGGAACCCTCTTGTACTGTTGTTGGGAATGTAAATTGATACAGCCACTATCGAGAACTGCATGGAGGTTCCTTAAAAGAACTAAAAATAGAAATACCATATGACCCAGCAATCCCACTACTGTGCATATACCCTGAGAAAACCATAATTCAAAAAGAGTCATGTACCACAATGTTCATTGCAGCTCTATTTACAATAGCCAGAACATGGAAGCAACCTAAGTGTCCATTGACAGATGAATGGATAAAGAAGATGTGGCACATATATACAGTGGAATATTACTCAGCCATAAAAAGAAATGAAATTGAGTTATTTGTAGTGAGGTGGATGGACATAGAGACTGTCATACAGAGTGAAGTAAGTCAGAAAGAGAAAAACAAATACCGTATGCTAACACATATATATGGAATCTAAAAAAAAAAAAAAGGTTCTGAAGAACCTAGGGGCAGGACAAGAATAAAGACGCAGACATAGAGAATGGACTTGAGGACACGGGAAGGGGGAAGGGTAACCTGGGACGAAGTGAGAGAGTGGCATGGACATGTATACACTATCAAATGTAAAATTGATAGCTAGTGGGAAGCAGCCGCATAGCACAGGGAGATCAGCTCGGTGCTTTGGGTCCACCTAGAGGGGTGGAATAGGGAGGGTGGGAGCTAGACACAAGAGGAAGGAGATATGAGGATATATGTTTATGTATATCTGATTCACTTTGTTATACAGCACAAGCTAACACAGCATTGTAAAGCAATTATACTCCAATAATGATGTTTAAAAAATTAATTAATTAATTTAAAAAAATTTGCTGCCCTAACTTACAGGGATATTAAAAATAACTAATAAAATAAAGCTCCTTAAAGCATGAAAAAAAAAAAAAACTATCAGTATCTCAGTTGAGGAGCTGTGTGAAAAGATGTTTTCTCTCTGAAGCCTTGGGAATTTAGTCCATCACTTGTACGCTGAATTTTATTCTACTTTTCTGTTGCTGAACTGTCCTCCCTCTTCCCAGACTGAACCCTCCTCAAGAGTGATACTTTCCAGGTCTTCCTAAATAACTGATTGGAAGAAACATGGAGACAAGGGAGTCCTTTGGTACTGTTTTCTGGGGGGGGGGGGGGGCATGATTACTAATTTAGAGTGAGAGATTTTAAGGCTTCCCTATGCTTACTTTATACAAAGCTTATTTTAGTTTGAAAATAATGGAAACACATTTCCACATATCTAGATCCCTGCACAAAATAGTTCTGAACCAATTGCAAATTAAACGTATTTAATGCCACACTTTCCTCAGATCCTCAACACCTCTGTCGGTGTGGTAGGGAGGGGATGCATGGATGGGATACTCCCAGAGAGGACTCCAGGGCTAAGAGGTGTTGTAGATCATGGATGGCAGAGGGCAGGGCTAGACTGCTCAGAGAGAGACTTTGTCCCAGACTGAAGGACATCACTTGAGGGCCTGTGTCATGTCCCCTCCACCCAGGGTCCAGTCTGTTTTCTCAATTTTCCTGTGTTGCTGGGTCTGGCCTTTAAGTGGGAGGCTGAGTCACCCTTCATGGAGTTCTAAAACCATCATTTCTAAGAGAGATCAGGAAGTGATTCCAAAGAGAAGTCTTCAAAAACCTGTTTTTTCACTGCAAAACCTTCTCCGTCACAGGGGCATCGCCAGCAAGAAGAACAGCTCTGTCTGCAACATGAGTTCTGGGCTGTTTGCTCAGGGTCTGAAAGCCCATGTCCACCCACCAAAGCCAGGTTATGCCCACTAGGTTTGTTCCAATGGGATAGCTTTGTTCTTCACTAAGGATTTTCCCATGAGAGTAGTATCCCTGAAGCTTGAGGTTCATTAAGGAAATGTTTCCAAAACCCAGATTCCATACGTGTACTTTATACATGAAACATGCCAACTCTTAGTCACGTGTGTGGTGAACAGATATGACTATGGCTAAGATGCTGAGGCTGCAGACCACCTCTCCTGTCCTGCACTCAGGAGGGGGCATGGAGCTCCCAGCAGGTGAGTCACCCTGTAAATGTTTCCACACTTCAGCCTAGATGGATTTGACCACCATCAACCAAGGGAGTTCTTTTGCTGAGTGGAAGCCGGCCTCACGCATGAGCTCAGAAGAGGTTTAGTTTCCTTCTTGGGTTGTTCCCCCTGTAACCACACCTTAGTAGTAGCTGGGAAAGGAAGCTGGAGGAAAAATTCCGTAAAACGATAAAAGTGGCATTTCCTGCTAAAATCTCAAACAGAATTTACTCATTTTCTTTTGCTTAATAAACTGACGGTAATAAAGAAGACCAAAAATCAGAAAAATAATTCAAGTTTAATAGAAGTAAAAAACAGGACTAAATGTTTATGTATAGCTGATTCACTTTGTGAATGTTAAAGGCTGTGACAGTTGGATCTGGTTTTTAAATTCTTAAAATTCTTGTACAATTTTTAAAGGTTACTTTCCATTTACAGTTATTAAAAATATTGGCTATCTTCCCTGTGTTGTACAACACATCCTTGAGCTGTCTTACACCCAGTAGGTTGTACCTCCCCCTCCCCCAACCCCTATATTGCCCCCCGCCCACTGGTAACCACTAGTTTGTTCTCTATATCTGTTAGTTTGTTTCTTTTATGTTATATTCACTAGTTTGTTGTATTTTTTAGATTCCACATATAAATGGTATCATACAGCATTTGTCTTTTTTGTCTGACTTATTTCACTAAAGCATAATGCCCTCCAAGTCTATCCATGTTGCTGCAAATGGCAAAATTTTATTCTTTTTTATGTATGGCTGAGTAATATTCCATTGTATATATAAACCATATTTTCTTTATCCATTTATCTGTTGATGGACAACTAGGTTGCTTCCATATCTTGATAATTGTAAATAATGCTGCTATAAACATTGGGGTGCACGTATCATTTTGAATTAGTGGATTTTTTTTTTTTTGATTTATACACAACAGTGGAATTTCTGGGTCATATGGTAACTCTACTTTTAATTTTTTGAGAAGCTTCCATACTGTTTTCCACAGTGACTGCACCAATTTACATTCCCACCAAGAGTGCAGGAGGGTTCCCTTTTCTCCACATCCTCACCAACATTTGTTATTTGTAGACTTTTTGATGGTAGCCATTCTGACAGGTGTGAGGTGACATCTCATTGTGGTTTTGATTTGCGTTTCTCTGATAATTAGTAATGTTGAGTATGTTTTCATGTGCCTGTTGGCCATCTACATTTCCTCTTTGGAAAAATGTCTATTCAGTTCTTCTGCCCATTTTGGATCTGGTTTTGAGGGTGGGGAAACCGGGGATGGAGGAAACCTCCTTGGATGGTCTATAAAAGTAAACTGTACATCCTCTCTACACCAACAATCCATATCTAGTTTGGAAAATCGACTTGGATGGTGCTGGGTATCTTTCAGCCTTCTTTGATATGGATGGATGGAAGATCTAAATGACAGTCATGGTATATGTTGGAAGGCAAGCTCTCAGGCCATCAGTAATAGAAAATGGGGGAGAGAAACGTGGGCAGCAATCAGCTGTGTAGCTAAGGATGTGGGTCAGCTGGAAATAGATAAATGTTGCATCACTAACTGAGAGATGAACAACTTAATGAGCCTTGCTGGTGACCACACACAAGTTTAACTGGCCTGAAACAGACAAGTAACTGTGATCAGGGAAAAAGGTTTAGAGGACCATCTAAGATGCCTGTGAATAAACTAAATTTCCTATTTCTGCCTTAGATTATACTTTAAAAAACAGCCACACTGTGATGGCTGTAATCTTCTTCCAAATTAACAAATGTGGGACCAATGTGAAGAAATTGTTAAAGAAACACATTTCAGCAAGTAGAATAGAGAATAACAAGCAATGCTGTTTCCTTCAGGAGACAAGCAGACAAGAACTCTCCCCACAGCAGCATCCAGCAATTCCAGATACTGTAACCTCAGATACATTTACAGAAATGGACCCTAATAAAGAGGAAATGCCTGTGTACCAGAAAGGCCATGGCATCCCTGAGGGCATAACCCCAAAGGCTAGCACAGGGGTTTAATATCGTGATGGGTCAGAAAATGAGATACAGGAGCTTCAGTATACATGTCATGTAATGAAATTGTCAAATACACGTAAAACAGGAGTTCTAGGGGAAGAGAAAGTGGAGAAAATGGACAGGCACTCTTCAAAGAGAAAATGGCTGATTTTATATGACTGAAAATCATGAATCCTAAGCTTGAAGAAACACAGTAAATGCTGAACTGGATTAGTAGAAAGGTAATCTACACCTAGAAACATCATGGAGTGCCAGTGGACCACTGCATGCAATAAAAATCTTAAAGACATCCACAATCTTAAAAAAAAAACAAAACCAAAAAAAAAAAAAAACCCCAAAAAACAGTGAAACACCAAAGCCAACAAAAATGATTACGTTCTTCCCAAAGGAAGATAATGCCTGAGGATAATATAATGATATTTTAAAAGGGCTGAGGGAAACTAATCCTCTAAATTATGATTAAAGAATGAGGATGGAATAAAAACCTTTCAAATGTTGAAGTGTCTATAGCTCCATTCACAGACTGTGCAGGATATTGTTTACTGAATTCAGCATTCATTCTCATCCCCCCCCCTACTTTTTTTGGTTTTAAAAAGGGCACATATAACAATGTTCGCAAAGGTTAAAAACTTATTTTTCCCAAATCCCTTAAAGCTGGGACTCGATATAATGTTGATTGTGCTGAGATCTCCTCACCTGAAATCCACAAGGAAGAAGAGAGATGGGGGCCACTTGCCTGTCAGACCTCCAGGGCATGATGCTTGAAGGGGCTACGTTCATCCACATCCATCGTAAGTCAGAAGCTCCAGGCTGCGAGGACAGTTTTGTCGGTAACCATGGCAGCCCCTATCCTGACAGCCAGGTGTTAGTTGCCATGGTGAGCCCTCGAACTTAAAGACGGTTCAGATCTTCATTACAACTTTCCAATGGCATGTCTATCTTATGTTTCTGTAGAACAATAGAGTTTTCTGATACATGGGAAGTGGGTCTTATAGTCACAACAAAGAAATTATGGTTTTAGAATAGAGAGAAGGGGGAAAATCACTCAACTAAATTAGTAAAATCTTGGAGAACTTACTTTGGCTTCTCTGAATTGCACTTTAGTCATCTTGTCAGTAAACACAAGGAAATCATCTACTACATGCACACAGCTATACATAAGATAGATAACTGACTAGGACTACTGTACAGCACAGGGAGCTCTGCTCAGTATTCTGTGGTAACTTATAAGGGAAAACAATCTGAAAAAGAATATATATATACTGGTGTCATATACTGGTATACATGAACTCAAGGTATCGTCTGAAATTAAATTCTATGATTTCAATGGCTCTAACACATCATTTTATGAAGCAAGTTTACCAATGTTCTTATTTTACTATTCTACTGCCAAAATAATTTGTGTTTTTCTTCTGCTGAAGCTGATAATTGGAAGTATGCCTTTCTTCTGAACTTGTGAGACATAACTAATATTTCTTAAGTCACCTGAATATGCTTTTGAATGGTAACATTGTCAAATTATAAACTGAGTAGGAATTTCATAAAAATGAAAACAGCACTGCTCCTCCTTTATCCTATATCTTCCTTCTGCTATTCCACTTAAAAGCGGAATAAAGCTCTTTGGAATGAAATGGCAAACTGCATCTCTTTTCACTGCAAATTTTTCACTGTAAAATTCTATGCTATCATTTTTTCTCTGGATTATTTCTTTTTACTGGAATGTGTCCCACAGACTTTCAGTGGTCATCAGTATTCATAATCTCCATCGAGGAAGATTCATTTCTGGAAAATCACTATCATTATTGCAGCACCAAATCATGTTAGGCTCGGAATTACCAAGGAGCACACTTTTACCCAGACTCATTCTTTGCTCTCCTCCACAGCCCCCTCCTCAAATTACTTTTACTCTAACCTGGGACATGGTAGAACCATCAGGTAACACTTTACTATTCACTTATTTCATGAGATCTGCATGAAACCATTGCAGGAGACAAGAGATATCAGAGTTGAAGTTCTTTTCTGTGTGTACAGTTTCCTTATTTCAACTTAGTTAAGACCAGGAGCTAAGGATCTGGATCTGAAGACTTTTACTTGGGAGACAATGCAAACTCTGGAAAGCTGATATTTGGGGATAAATGGATCAAGGCAAGGGAATGGACAGAGGTTTGCTGAGAGATTTGTTAATAACTCATTATGTGACAGTCATTCATTATGTAATGATATATAGATATAGACATATGCACACATGGTATTTGATTGAGTCTCACTGTAGTCACTTGAAGTGGACATGGTCCAAATTTTATATTTGGAAAAATCCAGAAGAAATTTATTAACTTGTTCAGGTAAATTGTGGGCCTGGGATTTTAGCCTAGGTTTGCCTACCTTGGTCTATATTCATAGAAATGGAGCATAACTTAGTATGTAGACCCAGTGTTGGCCAAATTCTGTGAAAGATGGGCCTTGTAGATTGTCTCTGGAAATCATCCATATTCAAAAAACAAGAAATGAAAACTTAAACAACAACAACAACAAAGACATCAACTAAACTGTATAGAATTAAGCTGGAAGTAAGCTATGCCTGTGTAGTGAAAAAAACAGCTTTTCTCCAAGAGAAACCTTTACCTTCAGCTTATGGGGGATGGTCCCTAGGCCCTGTAATGTCCTGCTTGACTTTTGTGTCCTTGTTTCCTTGGCTCTCTGATCCTTAGACAGCCTAACACTGATTTATGATGTGGTTTTGGACCCTCTCAGATTCTGCTTTAAGCATTTTTTTTTTTTTTTTTTTTGGCTATAGTTCTAATTTGTTTCCTTTGGCTATAACAAAACCATGACTGTAAGTATAGCACTTTTCTGAGTTCTGTGAATTATACTAGCAAATATCAAATTTAAAGGTGATTGTGGGACATCCCCTCAAATATTTAGCCAGCTGGTCTGAAGTGAGGTGGCCCTTGGGACCCCCGGCCTCCAGCTGGCATTGAAAGTGAGAGCAGCCCTATGAGGACTGTTCCCTCAGATTCTGCAGCTGGTGTCCCAGAGTTTGTGCTGTTTTACTTCACTGCTGCCGAGGCTCACTGTGGCTTTTTTGTATTCTTGCAACTGAAGGAAAATTGCTTCAGTGGTTCCGAGGTTAAATGCTGCCTCTAATATGTGGGTTGAGCCTACATCTTGTCTTTTTACAGCTCTCTGTATTCTTCAGATCCCCAGGAGAGAAGTGGGCAAAGTGAATGAAAATACACTAAGTGAAATACTCTTGATCAAAGAACACATGAAGACACATTAAGCCATTCTACTCATCAAAAATGAACAATTATCAGCAGATATTATTTACTCTTCCTGGTTTGGTAAGGGAAAAATTATAAAAATGTATGTGCTCATTTATGTTGTGTGTGGGTTAGAATTTAGCAAAAGCTTTGAAGATAGAACTTTTGCAGTGTATTTCAGGAGTAAAAAAATAATAGAACTTTACCCCATATCTCCCTTACTATGGATTCTCTCCTAAAGAATCAGTAAAAATGCAGACAGACTTATCTGCAAAAAGACCATCACAGTATTATTTATTTTATATACTAAGTACCCATATTGCTTAAAGAATTAAATTAAAATTATTAACCATTGATTGAACAATACAAACCCAATGAAAATGATGTTTGAAAAGAGAAGTAAGCGACAAAGCAAAAAATGCAAGCTATAGTGTAAATTGGAAATGTATACGAAGTATATATACAAAGTTTTCTAAGTTGCATGAAGAAATTAATGAGTAATGAAAAGATTGGAGAGAAACACATCAAAATCTCACCTATGTTTTAGCCTTTGGGTGGTGGATTGAGGGTGTGTTTGTTGTTTTGTTCACTGAGCGTGCATTAACTGTATGGAATAAATTTACTTCATGATTTAAGACATAGTCAATGTAGTATTTAAGATCTTCATCTATCTAGTTGTAAAGACTCTGTGACTGATTTCACAGGTCATGAAGCAGGTCATGACATGTCAACCCCGATAGATTCAGGCGTCCAAGTCTAAGTGGGACCAGAAATTTCTAAGACTCAATGTGGGTCTTAACCCACTTGCATGTATTACCATGACTTGTTAAATCAGATCCATTAAATCAGAATCGCTTGGAAAGAAGCCCTGGGGCCAGTGTTTTAAAAAAGCTTTTCAGGTGATTTTGTTGTGAAGTGGTGTAGAAATTCCCAGTCAAGAAAAAAAGCAGAAATTCCCAATCCAGGGTACTGTAATATTAAGATATAAAGCTGAGACAAAGCTAAAAGTCCTGAAAGAGTACACAGATTTCCAAAGGACTAAAGAAAGGTGCTTGAAAGGTGACAAAATTCCTTGGGGCTTGGAGCAGGTACTAAAATTGCATTAGAAAGTTGTATGATTATATGCTTTTCAGGACAGTGGCTATCCAAGAGTTTAGCAAGGAAGAGCCTTCACTGATCTTTCTAGACATTGTGAATAAAGTGCTTTATAGACAGTTAAATAACATAGCCTCCAACCTAAGGAATTAATGAGTGATAATAACCATTAGCATATTAAAGTTTCTTGAACTCTGTTTAATTTAGTTTAATCTAGGATTTCCTATTCTTCTTGGACATTAAACAATATCTTTCCTCATAATGACTATTTTGATGATATCTTGACCTAACTTACTGTGGAAATTTCTTTTATCTGCTACAGTTAGGGAACTGGTCACATGACAGCTCCCTTGTCCATGTAGACCCATCTTTCTGGAAGCGTTGAGGGGGGATTACTTGGGGAGCACAGGTGGGGACCCCTGAGTGCACACAGGAGTTCTGTTATAGTAAAGGAAGCCTGCTGCGGTCAGGAGGCCAAGGTAAGAAAAAGGATTCCACTTTCCTAAAAATTGCTCCCCAGTGGGAAGAAGAGTAATGGGTTCCAAAATAATTCCTCTGTATTTCCATCGAATGCGACTCTAATTTACCACCTATAATGACGAGGTAGGGAAAACTGAACTTAACCATATCCAATTATCCTCTCCTCCTGGAAACACAGAAGGACCTCCCAGCCCTCTTGCCATCTTGTAGAGAGCACGTTTCTAGTTCCGTTGAAAAGGCTGGAAATGAAAGTGATTTGTGTCATTTACTTTCAGAGGTACTTACGAACGAAGGCGATTCTTTTTAATACCACCCATCTTCCTTCGCTGCAGAAAATATGAAGCTACATTTTGAGGCAGTGACATCTCAAGATTGTTCATTGGGTATAAAGCTTCAGTTATGCTGCACAAGTAAGTTCTGGCTCTGCTCTGTACAACATAGTACCTACAGTTAAAAATATAATATTTGTGTATCGTGCAGTTCAAGATTTGTGGAGAGGGGAGATCTCATGTCAAGTGTTCTTACTACACACACACACACACACACACACACACACAACAAGTGCACAAACAAACAACAACAAAAACCCCAAAACAGAGGGACACAAGGAAACTTTGGAGAAGTTAGGTATCTTTATTACCTTGATGGTGGTGGTGGGATCTGAGGGTTTGCATCTGTCCAAACTCATCAAATTGAACACATTGAATATGTGTAGTTTTTGTATCAATTATATCTCAATAAAACTGTATTTTTTTTTAAAGATGAAGACTCTCCATCAGTCTCAGTGTCTGAGTAAGGAGAACATGTTGTGTCTACCTGCACTGGATATGTAGCAGGAGCAGGAAATATGTATTTGGTGTGGTGTTGTCACCAGAAGAGTGCCCGGCTGCTCACTGCTCTAAAGCCAATAAAGAGGCAAGGTTGGTAGAAAGGAAAGTTTGCTTTATTTCGGGGGCCGGTAACCAGGGGAAGGGTGGACTCATGTCCAAAGGCCGACTGCCCTCCGCCCCGACAACCTGTGGGCAAGAGCTTTTATAGGCAGACAGAAGGGGACATTCAGAAACAGCACAGTCAGCTCTGACAGTCATCTTGAAATTGGTCATTGGTGCTCTGATCAGCATCATCTTGATTGCTTTAAGTTCAGTTAATCTTCAGTTCCAGGGTTGGTTTGTTCCCATTTCTTTGAGGCCAATTGTCAGAACTGTGGCAGCTTATGTCTTGGTTACAGTCTGGTCATCATGAAGCTAACTTCTTCCAACTGGTGGGGGTTTCAGTATCTACAAAACAGCTCAAAGGACATGGTTCAGCATATTATCTATAGGCCTTGAAGAGGAAATAAAAGTCCTTGACTTTGCTTGGTGACTAAACTATTATTATTTAGTCTTATTGGACTGTCTTCCTTTGTTTCTGCATTTTCTCACTTCTTTGATTAAACTTATTTTTGGCTAAAGATTTTGCACAGAGAAAAGGCTGTCTGAGGACATGGGGAGCAAGGACCATAGGGTCCTGCTTCATTTCAGTGTCACTAAGATTTGGGGGCTAATTTATTACTGCAACAGGACTTCATATCCACTGAAAGAAAGGCTGATATTACCAGCTTAGACATGTCCTGGTAGAGCCTAAAATTTCAGTGTTGTCTCTATCATTGATAGCTTTCTTCAGACTTTATCTGTTCATTTAAAAAGCCTAATCAAGAGTAGTGCATATCAGTATTCATTAACAATTCTAGTTATAAAAGTAACTAGCCACCCAATACTGGTCAAATGCGAGTTAGCCTACATGCAGTGTAACCCAATAATAAGCCAAAGTTGACTTTGAAAGACTCAGCCATCATGTTGGCTGCTCAGAAATAAAATGTGTTGAGTGAATCAGTATTTCCAACAAGGGACACACATTTCTCATCTGTGCAAATATATTTGTGGAATTCAGGAAGGAACAGTTATGAATGGTTCATCACAGAGTTCAAGGAATGGTCAGTATGGCTAAAAAAGGCAGTTATATCAGATATTTTGAAAAGAAGACCTGATATATGAAAGTCAGCTAGCCTTCACATCTGAGAAAAAACACACAAAACACACAAATTTATAGAAGACATGTTTTTGAATGAAAATGTAAGTTTAGAATGATCCTCTTTTTAAAGCGTTATTGCCAATATGCACACTACTATATTTAAAATAGATAACCAACAAGGTCTTACTCTTTAGCACAGGGAACTATACTCAATATTCTGTAATAATCTAAATGGGAAAAGAATTTGAAAAATAATAGATACATTTGTATGTATAACTAAATCACTTTGCTGTACACCTGAAACTAACACAACATTGTTAATCAACTATACTGCAATATAAAATAAAAATTTTTTAAAATAAACCATTACTGCAATTTGGTCTTTCAGTTTTAGCCCTCAGCAGAATTTTTTTCCTCTAACATAAAAATTAATAATTCCTTACTCAATGAAATCATCGAATCCCTAGGAGCTCTAGGATCCCAAGGGTCTTCATCCCATGTACTTCCCTACGTTCCCAGGAGGTGGATAAAGCAGAGCCCACCTGGTACATCCCAGAGGTCACCTCTCAATCTCCCAAAGCCTACATTCAACACAGGTAATTATTCCTATTTTCAAATTAGAAAACTGGTGTCCAAGCTTAACAGGCTCAGGGAAGAAAGATATTCACAACTGCACTTTACAAAACAACGTCATGATTTTTAGGTAATCTCATAAGCAGCAGAGGACCAGGAGATGCAAACCAACCTGAAATCCAAATCCTAAACCTTGGACTTCACTTCCAATTTCCCCAGCGAACAGACCAGTCGTCTTCAACCTGACATCCTGCTATCCCTTGAGGTACTCCAGAATTTCCTGGGATCACAGAACCATGGGATAATAGTAAAAAGACCTGTTACCAGGGCCCTCACCATTGATGTCACCATGCTTGTTTTCAGGTGTATATTTTACAGTCATGTGAGACGTCATATCTTTCAAGGTGATTAATGCTGATTTAGTGAGGTTTCTACAGCCAATGTGGTGACTGCCCGCAAAAGTCATGCTTATTTATATTTTTACCCAAACCCTTAGCTCTCCTTTCATTAAATCCAAATCAGAATTTGAATGATTTGGGAATAAGTGACTTATTGAGGGTAATGACTGTGTTTTACTATTTAGCAGTGGCCTCTCTTGAATGTCCTCAGAGCTTCATGTACCCGCACGATTTTTTGGAGGAAAGAAAAGGTGAATTCACTGAGGGAAAACTCTCATCACTTTGGCTGCCTGAACGTAGAGCTCAGTACATGCCAATGTGGGTCAAGATACTATTTAAGGAAGGACCTGAAGACCTGTGAGTTGATGACATTTTATTCAACATCATTGACTTAAAATTCAAGCCTTCCTTTTGTTTGTGTGCCATTTTAATACTCTATTTGGACGGCTGTCAGACCCATCTTTTGTGAAGTGGAAGAGGTTAAAGAACATTCAATAGCTGTGGGGATGCTGTGTACGTGAATGATGGGACATGCAGATGGGTGGCCCAGGGATGATTCCAATCGTTGCTGACAAAGACCCTCACACCAGTGAAGCAACACACATGAGATCACATGGTACAAAGATGCAGATTGAAATGCTCCTGGTGAAAAGATAGGACACTTTCAAAATTTAAAATACATGTAATGCAACTGACTTGGGCTTTTGCTGGGTTGTGTGCCAAAGAATCTCTCTAGACAAAGCTGCTGCAATTTCCAAAAACAAGAGCAGCCTTATTGCTTTTATCCATGATTTCAATCTTATTTGTTGGGTGAACATTTTTCTCCATGAACAATTGTTGGTTGCCCAAGTGTTGCATTTTGCTTCGTATGAAGCATCAGATATTGCTGTACAAGTATGAAACCAAGGACGTTAAAGTTGTGCCTTTTTCAAAGGGATGTGTGAGGACATGGCATTCATTTACATTTCCTAAGGGTGGGATGAAGTGGTTGTCATAGGGACGCATATGTTTATATGAGAGGGGAAAACAAAGCCAGAATTTTTCTGAAACAAAGTTAACTCTGATCTGATCTAATTGTTTTGTCAATAAGGTCAGACTTTGGTGATTACATTTTATTACAGACATTTTCCATACTTCAAATGAGCTGAGCTCACAGGTCCAAAGTTTTAGCCAAAAGAGAGGAAAGCATTCCCTGGCAGCCAGGAGCCGATGGTGCTCCCACGTGGGCTGTGTCTCAGGCTGGGATGCAGCTTTCCTAGGCCACTCTGAGACTAGTACGGGTCAAGACCAAAACAAGACCTCCCAATAGTCAGGCCGCCTGCACATGAACATGAACATTGTCAGAACACAAAAATGGCCAAACTCCTGTTTTCTACCTAATATGAGGGACTGTTGCTTATTTATCCATCACAGCTTTAGCTTTGGTTCATTCCTGTATCTTTGTGGATGGGACTTATTAAGACATACAGTCACAGCACCATCTGTTCCCTGCCCCTACTGTTTGTCTCTGTGTCCAGCCTGGTCAGTGTTGTGTGTCGCTAGAGAAACCCCTGTAGGGAGAGCGGTCCCAGGTCTACTAAGTTTGTCACCCAGCTGGCCCCTCAGCCATGCCGCCTGTGTGTCCCTGACACCCGCCTTGTGTGGCTTCCTCTGTCAGGATTTGGGGTTTGTCGGGTCCTTTGTCTTGGATGACTGGCCTTTGGCCAAGCGGTAGCGACGCAGAATCACACAAGCTCTCTGTTTACAGGTGGCTCAGTTCTCCTGGGACGCTTCGGAGCTAAATCCCTACCTCCTTGAGTTTTGATGTGATGCAGGCTCGGATGCCTCTCTCTCACTGGTACAGTCTCACCGGGGGCCGTTTCAGATCGCAGGGCAGCTTTGGGCACGACCAAGAAGTTTCGTTTGAAAGGTACCTCAAAGCAAAAACTGAGGAGGCTCGTGAGATGATCGAATTGTTTATCTAAAAGAGAATCCTTTTCTCTAACACAGGAGGCACATCTTCTGTGTTTCTCTACTTGGAGGGTTAATAGGGCGTTTTAATGGTGTAGAATGATCAGATTGTCAAAGGCCCAAGTTATGTCAAAACCCACTTTTGTGTGTGTTTATATCACCATTTCTTTTTTCTACATCTAAACATCCTTCCCAGGAACATAATTAGCCCTTTAACAATGATAAATTTACACTTGTCACATTTTCATTTTATTTTGGTACTCTTCCTTTTTTTTCTTCTCTTGGAAAACTCTTCGACCTGGGAAAGATTGATCAAAAAATAAATCATTCACTTTTTTATGTGTATCATTTATGGCAAATAGTCAAAAATATCTAAAAGAAAGAAAGATAAAGTTATTAAACTGTATTCTTTTTGTGGACCCTTAAAAGTACATTTATAAAATAGCCTTTGTTACTAAAGTCACGAGCTTAAAAAATAGCCTCATTTCTAAGATCAAAGGTAAGTTTGGGGCAAAATCAAAGTCTTTAAAAATTAGTTTACTATATAAAAATAATAAGCACACAATATTTTTGTTTGTATAAGACCACCATTAAGTGTTTTCCTGATTCAAACTTACTAAAATCCCTACATGAGTTTTATGAATTAACCATTTTTCCATAACTTCTTTAGAATTAAAAATACGTACAAAGTGGTATTCAAATGAATGGAATGATAATAGATGTATTTTTACAGAGATAAATTTTATAATATTCTCACAATGCAAAAAAAAACAACCATAAAGATTTAACGTATTAGCTAAAACTTTAGTTTCCAGATACTTAGCTAACTTTCAGTCTTTAGACAAATGATTAAGTTAATTAAATAATCTCTGAAAAACTAGACACTTTCTAAATAAGAAACAGGTACAAAACACTAATTTCTAAACATAATTCTAATTGATCCTTATTTCTTAAAATGGCAATAGATTAACCACATACCAAATGCCTTCTTGTTGGCTAGGGGTTGGGGACCCCTCTCAGCCCCTGGAGGTTACTCTCAGGTTCTTGCACCAAGGAGCCTCCTTAACCCCCCCCATCCTCTCATTTCTTCTGATTCTCACTGCCTTGGTCTGCGTGTGTCCCTCCAAAATTCATAAGTTGAAGCCTAACTCCCAAGGTGCTGGTAATAGGAGGTGGGGCCATTGGGAAGTACTTAGTCATGAGGGTGGAGCCCTCATGACTGGGGTTAGTGCCCTAATAAAAGAGACCCCTCAGAGCTTCCTTACCCCTTCCTCCACGTGAGGACATGGTGAGAAGTCAGCCCTCTGCTACCTGGAAAAGGGCCCTCACCTGACCATGCTGACACCTGATCATGGACTTCCAGCATCCAGAACTGTGAGGAACAGCTTTCTCTTGTTGATAAGCCACCAGGTGTGTGGTCTTCTGTTATAGCAGCCTGAGCAGAGGAAGACACTGACCTCAGGATCCTCTTCAAAGGGCTTGACTGATTAGGGCAGGCCCACCCAGGCTGAAGGGCAGGTGACTGTACAGGTGTGCAGTCCAGGGGAGCAGACGTGATGGGGGTGACTTTGGCAGGTCACTGATGACCAGCACAGAGGCAGGAACAGTAACTACATACAAAAAATCTGTTTCCAGGATTCCAGATCCACAAACTTCTCTCTTCTGTTCTCGAAAGTTCTGGACAGGGACATCGTCAGGGACCTTTGCTTATTTCAGTCTTCTCTAAAATGCAGTAGGCCAGATATACCCACCTTATCTCAGAGCTGCAGCAGCAAAAGAAGAATGTGTGAAAACTTCAGCTTATTTCAGTTTGGGATTTTTCACTAAACTTAAGGGTTTTCTGTGTTTTACAGACACATTTACAAACAGAAAACTTTCAGCACTTTTGAGCTATCACCTAAACTCCCCTCAAATTGCTTATTATTTTTCTTTATGTATAACTACCCATTGCTACAACACTTTAATAAAAACTAGTCATCACCCCTTTTTTTACCTGAGAAAATAGAATTGCATGATGGCATAACATCTATCAGGGGACTATGCATGTCCTGTAGATGTGGGTTCTTTTGGTTAATACTGATTCCTATGTATTGAAATTTCACACTTATAAAGGAAAACTAAAGCATGCTAAAGAGGTTATGCTACCGCAGACCTAAATTTACCCTTGAAATAAAAGCTTTTCATAAAAAATAAATCAGTTTAGATGGTTAAATTAATTGCCTTTGTCCAGATCTTCCATCTGACATAAAATAAAAGAGCAAATTTTACACTGATGGGAGGTATATGATAGTGTATTATCTCATAAATTCGAATTTCTTTAGAAACAAACATTTCCTGATGACTGCTGGCACCCATATGAAATGAATCATAAGTTACAACAATTTCTTGAGAGGCTTTGCTATTAGCTATGGAGATAACCATAGTAAAAGGAGGGTTTAGCAAACATACTTCATGGTATTACCTACAGTAGCAGAAAAAAATTTGAGCCTGACATTGATGCAACATTGATCCGATAATTTTAAGTATTTCTGAGGCAGTTTCCAATACATGCCCATCTGTCAATGGCACAGTCCTGGCAAGAGTGTGACACCGGGCACAGACTAGAATCAGAGCCTTAGAGCCATTTTGATCACTTCCAAATGGGCAATGACTCCATTCTGACTCTTGTTGTTTAATCTTTAAGTGGGTAGCTTTTGTTGATGGAAAACAATGACTATCATAATTGTAAACATTAAAAATAATAAATACTTGATCTTATTTTTCCAACTTGGTGAATCCTAATTCTTCTCTCCACTAACAAGGGCATATATTTTACTGGTACTGTATCAAACTGCCCTGAGGAGCTGACTTTCACTCTCAGACTTCTACTCTCATGTCAGTCCACAACCTCATGGGGGAAACAGAGGGAGAGAGAGAGAAGAAACAGGGAAATTATAAAACCAAAATTATTAAAGCTCAAAATCTTTCAAAATTTCTAAAACCCCCAAATTCTAGGTTCCACCCCACAACAAGCTTGGGAATCATGTAGTATTCCAGCTTTATTACCAACAGGTACAAGCTGAATTTCCAGAACACTCTCCCATGTAGCTTCTTTATAAACTGAAGCCTGAGCTTTGGTTTTCTCAAAAGGACAGCAGGGAGACCGCTATCTTGAGCTCAGTGGAAGGGCCTTATCCTGCACTTTAACAGCTGACAGAGCAGCAAATCTCCAAGGTGTCTATCCTTGGATTCATGTTTCTTAACTTAAAAAACCAACACCAATATCTCTTGACCATGTGCTATCCATTACACAGGGATGCCCTAAATTGAGGGTTTTTAGGAATCACCCCAACTGTGCTGACATATATAGCTGACACCCAAATGCTGGAACAAGGCATTCATTAAAAAGTGGACTATCTTTACACCAACTGATAGACCAAGATTAATTTTCTTATTCTTCAGCACCAATGTACGGCCCTGTGCTCTGCTGTTAATCTCACCAATTCTTACAATTCAACACTCTCTGGAACAGCAGCTCTCCACTGGGGACAGTTTTGTCTCTTGGGGGACATTTGGCAAAGTCTGGAGATATTTGTGATGTCACAACCAGAAAGGGGCTGCTAGTAGCATCTAGTGGGGAGAGACGCAGCTGAACATCCTGCAATGTACAGGACGGCCCCACGACAAAGAATGTCTGGCCTGAAATACCAGCGGTGCTGAGGCTGAGAAACCCACTCTAGAACACTGATATCATATCCCTTGTTTCGCCTTATTATATTCAAGTTATTGTTTAATTTTTATGTAATCTTAAGCTTACAGAGTATTGAACCCTGGCACAGAAAATTCCTGTAGATCATCCCCTTACTTCCTCCTATGCTAAAACAATCATAGAACACATATTTCATAAACTAATTTTGGTTGGTTAGCATTAAGATACAGAATCTACTGGAATTTCACCATTTCTCTACGAATAACCTGTTTCCTTCTCCATCATCTCATCCAGGACATCTATTCCATTTCATTGTCAATCTCCTAATTCTCCTCCAATCTGTGTCAGTACCTCAGTCTTTTATTTCATGACTTGGACACGTTTGAACAGGACCTTTCAGTTGTTTTGGGGAAATGTTCGCAATTTGGATTTGTCTGATGTGTTCTCATTATTAGATGGAGGTTGGGCGCATTACTGGGAAAGATCCCACAGGTGCCCTTCCCAGTGCATGGTATCTGGGGTACACATTATTGGTTTATATTACTGTTTATGTTAATCTTTATCACTTGGTTGTGTGGTCTTATTTATATGACACTGTATTTATGTCAGTGTGGAATCAAGAATATTTAAATTGTTCCTTTGTTTAAATGCAATACTTATTTATTTTGTTGCTCAAGTCATTCCAACTTGGGCTAATGGGAATCCTTTCAGGTTGGCCTTTCAGCATGTCTCTTTATTGTTGTTGTTATTGTACTTTCTTTCTAGCATGTAAGATACTCCAGGCTCATCTTGTTTCTCCTCTACCTCAACCCTGGAATCCTTTCTACATGAAGCCTTGGTTCTCATGATTAGAGAATGGTATTTAGAAACCACTATCTGGACATGAGATGTCCTCATAGCCCCTGTGGTATCAACAGTCCTTCTTAGCAGGTGGAAGTAGGAAATGTATGTAAGTATACTAATATGAGAATACACAAACATCTGTATTTATTTTTAAGCCTTTATCTTCACCTATATCTTAATTTTTTGTATAGGTTTAAAGTATAGGTCAGCATTTTTGTTTTGTTTTTTACTTTTTGCATATAGAAGTCTAATTATCTAAGCACCAAGTTAGTGAAAAGAGTCTATTTTTTTCCTTTGAATTGCTTTTTGCACTTCTGTAAGAAATCAGTGGTATAGGTTTATTTCTGGGCTCTCTATTCTGTTCCACTGAGCTACATGGTTATGTCTATACTTTCATCAATACTACATTTTATTAGTTACTATACCTTAATAATAAATTTAGAAATCAAGGAGTGTGAGTTCTCCAAATTTGCTCTTTTCCAAATAATCATAAGCAAATAAGACTAAAAGAGATCTTTGAAATTAGCACATGAATTCCTGTTTATTATTGTCAGACAAATTGGTACAAGAGGGAAGTTGATTTCAATCCGAGGAACTGAATTAGTTTTATTTGCAAAAGCTTTTAATCCCTGAGTATAAATCATTTGTCTTGCCTGAATTGTCTGCCTTCTTCAGGGCAGATATCGAGATGCAAACTAAGGGGAAAGGAAGACAGACACTTGGGTAACCTACCTTGAAGCACTGATTTCCTTTGCCTTTATCCTGCAGCAAAGGTCTTCTTAAAAGATAGATTATATCTGTTTGTTCTTCCTTTCTTTGCTATATCTCGAAAGGTATAGATGTTGTTTTACCTATTAGAAAAAGTGAATCATTTGTGTAATATGAGAGCCAGGCCATTGTATACCTGTTAGGTAATCTGTAGTGACTCTGCAAAATTAGTTCCCAGCTTCCATAACATCACCTTTCCCTTATCTCATCACAGTCGATGTGTTATCAGTAGAATGAATTTGTGCATGGTGACTGCAAGTGGACAGAGCCATGGGCTATCCAAAACTCAATGAAATATCATATAGGCCAGAGAATATAGAAGGACAAGATGTTCCATTATGTCCAAAAGTCTTTAGACCTAGGATGAAAGACATTTCTACTGCTTAGGAGCCAAAGAAATGTGAAATTCAACCAGTGGTAACCTGAGTGTACCTTTCTACGGGTACCTAACTTGAGTCTGGGGCTGAGTGCCCCTCTAAGTCACTGATGTAGCAATATAACTGGGATTCAGTGTGTCCCATCAGAATTACATAAAATCATCTAAGCAGAACTCTTTGGTGTTAAGTAAACTCAATTAACTGGATTTGTGCTGTTTTCTTTAAATGTTTACTCCTCTTTTCACAATCTAAGCATTTATAATTAGGAAGAGAAAGGGTTAAAAAATCAAAACCAATTAAGATCTATTAAAATTAGAGAAATTTTTTCATAGTTGGCATTTTATATACTTTTGAGGTTGTGATGTTCAAAAGAATTTGGACACCCTGTATCTACAATTTTTTAATGTGTATTGAGTAATTAACTTTTATCTGTGAATTTTACATTAAATAATGATTAAACTATGCATGTTATTGGATTATCTAAGAAAATTTTAAGCATAAAGTAGATTTAAATAGATATAAAGTATAAAGCCATAAACCTATTAAATTTAGAAAGTTTATTTAAGCTCTTGAGAATAAATTGTTTCTTGACGATGAAATTAAAATACTTAAGCTGGAAATTAAATATATCATTACAGATAAGTAGATTTCAAAGGTGTCTATTTAACAAACTTTGCAAATGGGACTATATATTATTCAGATACTCATTTGAAGTGATTACTAAAATGTGGAAGAGTATAAATAGAATATTTTGTAAGTAAAAGCAAAATATTAATGAAGATCTAGTTTTTTGTAGCTTTAATAGTTTGAATACTAATTGTTTAAAATGCAAATAAAACTCTGATTAGACTTCTATTTGTTATATTAAATTATTAAAAATAATTCTCAAGGGCACACAGATTCCACAACATAATGGACTAAAGATCCAAAATAGACGTTTCCCTTCCCAAAGTCTGGGAACAAGATCAGAAATTTTCACATGTGAAAATAGTCTAATTAATTACACAAAAGATTATTCTGGCAAAGGTACTTATGTGAATAAGTGATTTAGAAAATCATTATAGAGAATATGTAGTAAATATTTTGAGTCAGACATGGTGTTAAGAGCAGGCATCTATGTCAGCAAATCTTCACCCATAAGGGTGTGGATATTATCGTTATTCCCATATTACAGATAGCAAACAGAAGTCTAGTAGGGTTAAGTAATTTTCCCAAAGACACACAGCTCGTGGGAAGTAGAGGCAGCTTGCAAACATTGATTCTGAGCACAGCAGGTTGCATCATTCCATCAAGGGCATGGAGGCTCTTCTTATAGATTTAGAGGACCAGACTTCTTTTCCTCTACCTAAAGATGGGACCACTGGTTCCCTCGGATGCTAGCACTCTCATTGCTGAATAACAGTCTGTAAACTAACATGCTGATGGGGTAGGGTGTGCTCCCAGGTGAGCTTTGTGCTTATCTGTTCTGGGTTCCTGGTTTAAAATCTCCCATTCCTCCCAGTAGAGATGGCTGGTGGGGACTTCTCAGGAGTCCTAAGACACCAAGGCCAGCAGTGAGATCATCCGTTAGCCTTGGCTGCAAGAGTATGGTCTGAGGAGGAGTGCCCACAGGCACTTTATATATATATATGTCACTTTGCTGTACACCTGAAAATAACACAACATTGTAAATCAACTATACTTGAATAAAAATAAAATTAAAAAAAAAAGAAACGACAAGAAAAGAAAAACGAGATTCTAGCATGAGCACTGCAGCCCTGGCTAGGTGCTGCTAGGGACAGGGGAATGAACGGCAGATTCTGTGTGTATCTGGGGACGTATTGTGTGCACAGTCAGACCATGTAAGAGTCTCAGGAGAGGAGAGGTGTGTGTCTGTGAAAGGAATTTTGTGGAATGTTTTAGCTTAGTTTGCTGTGTGAGCATAAGGAAGCCCAGGAGTTTTGGTGAGGGACTCAGGTGCTGACCGTTGTTTCTGAGAGAGGGGGTGCGGGATCTGATTTTTCTCTGAGGCCCCTTTGCTGCCCTAAGAGCTGCTTTTCCCTCAAAACCTTCCCAGAGGGGCTGCGTTAATGGCCTCGTCCCATAAGTACCCACCAGCAGGCATCCCTCCACCCACCACTGGCAGGCAAGACGCTGTGCCGTGAGCCAGGTGGACCACCGAGAGGGACGCCAGCTGGTCTACTGTACCAGCTCCTGATGCTCCTGGGCCTCGGAGACCTCGCCGCCCTTCGTCCTGCCCTGCTCAGCAGGGTCGCTGAACGACGGATGTGCATGCCTCTTGGGGAGCGTATTTGTTCTCCTAGCCATCTCCCTCTCAGGATGAAGAAATAAATGTGATTCTCATTTGACTCCATGCACGTCTTCACTCTTGTCGCTACACATACCTAAATTCTATGAACTCATCTTTAGCTCACAAAGCTAATCATTGGGAATACTTGGGCGTGGAGCCTGGGATTACAAAGATGACATTGCTCTATTTTTTCACTATGTCCATGGCATTTTTTCCTCATTACCAGTCCCACTGGGAACAGGAGTCTTTATATAGGTGAAAATTCCCAAGAGTCCTTCTGAGATGGAGGAGATCTCAACCAGACACCATGCACATTTCTCTGCAGTAATGAAGAGTGATGTGACACTAGACTCAGCAAATGGAAAGGGGATACTATGTACCCACCTTGCCGAGCAAGAGCTAGAGCTGCCTGGTACTCCGAGACAATCCCACCTCATGGTTGCAGTGGGTGGACCACAGATTGACAGCTCCTCAAGTCCGGGGCCATCACACCAGAAACAATAGTGTGATCCTCCATTTGGTAACACATGTTACTAAAGTCAAATCCCATGTTGGGTCCTGTATCCATTTCCTTTTCTTTTTAATCTTTATTGGAGTATAGTTGATTTACAATGTTGTGTTAGTTTCTGCTGTACATCAAGGTGAATCAGTTATACATAAAATAAATGACAACTGGCAAATTGATATATTCTGCTAATGGAAATGATAGCATTTCGAAGATCAACATTTTCATATGCAAAATATATTCATATCAGAATGAGTGAGCTTTAATCATTATTCTTTTTTCTCCTCCATACATATTTATCCTTGCCCTTCAAGAATGCCATCTTCTTTAGCTATGTGTAAAGTCTTACCCCTTTCTTCCTGGAACCACCATCGTAACTGCCAAGCTCTGTTCCATCTGTACAATGCCTATGCAGGTTTTGGTGTGTTTCTCATTAAAAATGGCTCTTTTGAAGATGGGAATATCTGTGGTGAAATGGCTCAGACTTGAACAAGCATAGCTTTGCAAAGTTAAGCTGTTGTCAAGCTAACCTTGTGTGTGTATCACAGGGAATAGCAGGACGTCCTTGGAAAACTATCTCTTAAAGTTGACAGTCCTGTGTCTCAATAGCCCCAGATGAGTATAAAAGGGCAGAATTGTCCCAGACTCCCTACTGATTCCTGCATTCAACATTTATTAAGAATGTTTTTTATGCCAGGCATTATACTGGGCATTACAAACATAAGGAAGATGAATAAAAGATTCTGACCTCAAGTTGCTCAGTCTTAACACAAGAGTAATTATCAAGACATTGTAAATCAGGTATACTTCAATTAAAAAAAAAAATAGAGGGGGGGCAAGATGGCGGAAGAGTAAGACGCGGAGATCACCTTCCTCCCCACAGATACATGAGAAATACATCTACACGTGGAACTGCTCCTACAGAACACCCACTGAACGCTGGCAGAAGACGTCAGACCTCCCAAAAGGCAAGAAAATCCCCACGTACTTGGGTAGGGCAAAAGAAAAAAGAAATAACAGAGACAAAAGAATAGGGACGGGACCTGCACCAGTGGGAGGGAGCTGTGAAGGAGGAAAGGTTTCCACACACTAGGAAGCCCCTTCGTGGGCAGAGACTGCGGGTAGCAGAGGGGGGAAGCTTCGGAGCCACGGAGGAGAGCGCAGCCACATTGGTGCGGAGGGCAAAGCGGAGATTCCCGCACAGAGGAGCGGCGCCGACCAGCACTCACCAGCCCGAGAGGCTTGTCTGCTCAGCCGCCGGGGCGGGCGGGGCCTGGGAGCTGGGGCTCGGGCTTCGGTGCTGGCCGGGAGGGAGTCCGGGAAAAAGACTGCGGCTGCCAAAGAGGCAAGAGAATTTTTCTTGCCTCTTTGTTTCGCGGCGCGCAAGGAGAGGGGATTCAGAGCGCCGCCTAAACGAGCTCCAGAGACGGGCGCGAGCCGCGGCTATCAGCGCGGATCCCACAGCAACAGGGACGCAGAGGGAAGAACGGAGAGATTCCCGCACAGAGGCTCGGCGCCGAGCAGCACTCACCATCCCGAGAGGCTTGTCTGCTCACCCGCCGGGGCGGGCGGGGGCTGGGAGCTGAGGCGCGGGCTTCGGTCGGATCCCAGGGAGAGGACTGGGGTTGGCTGCGTGAACACAGCCTGAAGGGGCTAGCGCACCACAACTAGCCAGGAGGGTGCCCGAGAAAAAGTCTGCAGCTGCCGAAGAGGCAAGAGACTTTTTCTTGCCTCTTTGTTTCGCGGTGCGCAAGGAGAGGGGATTCAGAGCGACACTTAAACGAACTCCAGAGACAGGCGCGAGCCACGGCGATCAGCGCGGACCCCAGAGACGGGCATGAGACGCTAAGGCTGCTGCTGCCGCCACCAAAAAGCCTGTGGGCGAGCACAGGTAATTCTCCACACCGCCCCTCCCAGGAGCCTGTGCAGCCCGCCACGGCCAGGCTCCCGTAATCTGGGGACAACTTCCCCGGGAGAGCGCACGGCGCGCCTCAGGCTGCTGCAACGTCACGCCGGCTTCTGCCGCTGCAGGCTCGCCCCGCCTCCTCCGTACCGCTCCCTCCCCCCGGCCTGACTGAGCCAGAGCCCCCAATCAGCTGCTCCTTTAACCCCGTTCTGTCTGGGCGGGGAACAGATGCCCTCAGGCGACCTACATGCAGAGGCGGGTCCAAATCCAAAGCTGAACCCCGGGAGCTGTACGAACAAAGAAGAGAAAGGGAAATCTCTCCCAGCAGCCTCAGAAGCAGCGGATTAAAGCTCCACAAACAACTTGATGTGCCTGCATCTGTTGAATACCTGAATAGACAACGAATCATCCCAAATTTAGGAGGTGGACTTTGGGAGCAGGATATATTAACTTTTCCCCTTTTCCTTTTTTTGTGAGTGTATATGTGTATGCTTCTGGGTGAGATTTTGTCTGTATAGCTTTGCTCTCACCGTTAGTCCTAGGGTTAGGTCCGTCCGTTTTTTTTTTTTTTTTTACTTAAAAAAAAATTTTTTTTCCCTAATAAATGTTTTCTTAATAATTTTTTCCTTATTTTCTATTTTTAAAAAATTAAAAAAAATTTTTTAATAAGTTTTTTCATATTTTTTATTTTAAAAAATTAAAAAAATTATTTTTCTTAATAAATTTTTTCTTAATAATTTTTTTCTTATTTTTAGTATAAAAAATTAATAAATCTATTTTTAAAAATTAAAAAAAATTTTTTTTCTTAATAAATTTATTCTTAATAATTTTTTTTCTTATTTTTTATTATAATAGCTTTATTTTATTTTATTTTATCCTCTTTCTTTCCATTTTTTCTCCCTTTTATTCTGAGCCGTGTGGATGAAAGGCTCTTGGTGCTCCAGCCAGGCATCAGGGCTGTGCCTCTGAGGTGGGAGAGCCAACTTTAGGACACTGGTCCACAAGAGACCTCCCAGCTCCACGTAATACCAAATGGCGAAAATCTCTCAGAGATCTCCATCTCAACATCAAGACCCAGCTTCACTCAATGACCAGCAAGCTACAGTGCTGGACAGCCTATGCCAAACAACTAGCAAGAGAGGAACACAGCCCCATCCATTAACAGAGAGGCTGCCTAAAATCATAATAAGGCCACAGACACCCCAAAACACACCACCAGACGTGGACGAGCCCACCAGAAAGACAACATCCAGCCTCATCCACCAGAACACAGGCACTTGTTCCCTCCACCAGGAAACCTACACAACCCACTGAACCAACCTTAGCCACTGGGGACAGATACCAAAAACAACGGGAACTACAAACCTGCAGCCTGTGAAAAGGAGACCCCAAACACAGTAAGATAAGCAAAATGAGAAGACAGAAAAACACACAGCAGATGAAGGAGCAGGGTCAAAACACACCAGACCTAACAAATGAAGAGGAAATAGGTAGTCTACCTGAAAAAGAATTCAGAATAATGATAGTAAGGATGATCCAAAATCTTGGAAATAGAATAGACAAAATGCAAGAAACATTTAACAAGGACGTAGAAGAACTAAAGAGGAACCAAGCAACAATGAAAAGCACAATAAGTGAAATTAAAAATACTCTAGATGGGATCAATAACAGAATAACTGAGGCAGAAGAACGGATAAGTGACGTGGAAGATAAAATGGTGGAAATAACTACTGCAGAGCAGAATAAAGAAAAAAGAATGAAAAGAACTGAGGACAGTCTCAGAGACCTCTGGGACAACATTAAACGCACCAACATTCGAATTATAGGGGTCCCAGAAGAAGAAGAGAAAAAGAAAGGGACTGAGAAAATATTTGAAGAGATTATAGTTGAAAACTTCCCTAATATGGGAAAGGAAATAGTTAATCAAGTCCTGGAAGCACAGAGAGTCCCATACAGGATAAATCCAAGGAGAAACACGCCAAGACACATATTAATCAAACTGTCAAAAATTAAATATAAAGAAAACATATTAAAAGCAGCAAGGGAAAAACAACAAATAACACACAAGGGAATCCCCATCAGGTTAACAGCTGATCTTTCAGCAGAAACTCTGCAAGCCAGAAGGGAGTGGCAGGATATACTTAAAGTGATGAAGGAGAAAAACCTACAACCAAGATTACTCTACCCAGCAAGGATCTCATTCAGATTTGATGGAGAAATTAAAACCTTTACAGACAAGCAAAAGCTGAGAGAGTTCAGCACCACCAAACCAGCTTTACAACAAATGCTAAAGGAACTGCTCTAGGCAAGAAACACAAGAGAAGGAAAACACCTACAATAACAAACCCAAAACATTTAAGAAAATGGGAATAGGAACATACGTATCGATAATTACCTTAAATGTAAATGGATTAAATGCTCCCACCAAAAGACACAGACTGGCTGAATGGATACAATAATAAGACCCATATATATGCTGTCTACAAGAGACCCACTTCAGACCTAGAGACACATACAGACTGAAAGTGAGGGGATGGAAAAAGATATTCCATGCAAATGGAAATCAAAAGAAAGCTGGAGTAGCAATTCTCATATCAGACAAAATAGACTTTAAAATAAAGACTATTACAAGAGACAAAGAAGGACACTATATAATGATCAAGGGATTGATCCAAGAGGAAAGTATAACAATTGTAAATATTTATGCCCCCAACATAGGAGCACCTCAATACATAAGACAAATACTAACAGCCATAAAAGGGGAAATCGACAATAACACAATCATAGTAGGGGACTTTAACACCCCACTTTCACCAATGGACAGATCATCCAAAATGAAAATAAATAAGGAAACACAAGCTTTAAATGATACATTAAACAAGATGGACTTAATTGATATTTATAGGACATTCCACCCAAAAACAACAGAATACACATTTTTCTCAAGTGCTCATGGAACATTCTCCAGGATAGATCATATCTTGGGTCACAAATCAAGCCTTGGTAAATTTAAAAAAATTGAAATCATATCAAGTATCTTTTCCGACCACAATGCTATGAGACTAGATATCAATTACAGGAAAAGATCTGTAAAAAATACAAACACATGGAGGCTACACAATACACTACTTAATAACGAAGTGATCACTGAAGAAATCAAAGGGGAAATCAAAAAATACCTAGAAACAAATGACAATGGAGACACGATGATCCAAAACCTATGGGATGCAGCAAAAGCAGTTCTAAGAGGGAAGTTTATAGCAATACAAGCATACATCAAGAAACAGGAAACATCTCGAATAAACAACCTAACCTTGCACCTAAAGCAATTAGAGAAAGAAGAACAAAAAAACCCCAAAGCTAGCAGAAGGAAAGAAATCATAAAGATCAGATCAGAAATAAATGAAAAAGAAATGAAGGAAACAATAGCAAAAATCAATGAAACTAAAAGCTGGTTCTTTGAGAAGATAAACAAAATTGATAAACCATTAGCCAGACTCATCAAGAGAAAAAGGGAGAAGACTCAAATTAATAGAATTAGAAATGAAAAAGGAGAAGTAACCACTGACACTGCAGAAATACAAACGATCATGAAAGATTACTACAAACAACTCTATGCCAATAAAATGGACAACCTGGAAGAAATGGACAGATTCTTAGAAATGCACAACCTGCCAAGACTGAACCAAGAAGAAATAGAAAATATGAACAGACCAATCACAAGCACTGAAATTGAAACTGTGATTAAAAATCTTCCAACACACAAAAGCCCAGGACCAGATGGCTTCACAGGCGAATTCTATCAAACATTTAGAGAAGAGCTAACACCTATCCTTCTCAAACTCTTCCAAAATATTGCAGAGGGAGGAACACTCCCCAACTCATTCTACGAGGCCACCATCACCCTGATACCAAAACCAGAGAAAGATGTCACAAAGAAAGAAAACTACAGGCCAATATCACTGATGAACATAGATGCAAAAATCCTCAACAAAATACTAGCAAACAGAATCCAACAGCACATTAAAAGGATTATACACCATGATCAAGTGGGGTTTATTCCAGGAATGCAAGGATTCTTCAATATACGCAAATCAATCAACGTGATACACCATATTAACAAATTGAAGGAGAAAAACCATATGATCATCTCAATAGATGCAGAGAAAACTTTCGACAAAATTCAACACCCATTTATGATAAAAGTCCTGCAGAAAGTAGGCATAGAGGGAACTTTCCTCAACATAATAAAGGCCATATATGACAAACCCACAGCCAACATTGTCCTCAATGGTGAAAAACTGAAACCATTTCCACTAAGATCAGGAACAAGACAAGGTTGCCCACTCGCACCACTATTATTCAACATAGTTTTGGAAGTGTTAGCCACAGCAGTCAGAGAAGAAAAAGAAATAAAAGGAATCCAAATCGGAAAAGAAGAAGTAAAGCTGTCACTGTTTGCAGATGACATGATACTATACATAGAGAATCCAAAAGATGCTACCAGAAAACTACTAGAGCTAATCAATGAATTTGGTAAAGTAGCAGGATACAAAATTAATGCACAGAAATCTCTTGCATTCCTGTATACTAATGATGAAAAATCTGAAAGTGAAATTAAGAAAACACTCCCGTTTACCATTGCAACAAAAAGAATAAAATATCTAGGAATAAACCTACCTAAGGAGACAAAAGACCTGTATGCAGAAAATTATAGGACACTGATGAAAGAAATTAAAGATGATACAAATAGATGGAGAGATATACCATGTTCTTGGATTGGAAGAATCAACATTGTGAAAATGACTCTGCTACCCAAAGCAATCTACAGATTCAATGCAATCCCTATCAAACTACCACTGGCATTTTTCACAGAACTAGAACAAAAAATTTCACAATTTGTATGGAAACACAAAAGACCCCGAATAGCCAAAGCAATCTTGAGAAAGAAAAAGGGAGCTGGAGGAATCAGGCTCCCTGACTTCAAACTATATTACAAAGCTACAGTAATCAAGACAGTTTGGTACTGGCACAAGAACAGAAATATACATCAATGGAACAGGATAGAAAGCCCAGAGATAAGCCCACGCACATATGGTCACCTTATCTTTGATAAAGGAGGCAAGCATATACAGTGGAGAAAAGACAGCCTCTTCAATAAGTGGTGCTGGGAAAATTGGACAGGTACATGTAAAAGTATGAAATTAGAACACTCTCTGACACCATACACAAAAATAAACTCAAAATGGATTAAAGACCTAAGTGTAAGGCCAGACACTATCAAACTCTTAGAGGAAAACATAGGCAGAACACTCTATGACATAAATCACAGCAAGATTCTTTTTGACCCACCTCCTAGAGAAATGGAAATAAAAACACAAATAAACAAATGGGACCTAATGAAACTTAAAAGCTTTTGCACAGCAAAGGAAACCATAAACAAGACCAAAAGACAACCTTCAGAATGGGAGAAAATATTTGCAAATGAAGCAACTGACAAAGGATTAATCTCCAAGATTTACAAGCAGCTCATGCAGCTCAATAACAAAAAAACAAACAACCCAATCCAAAAATGGGCAGAAGACCTAAATAGACATTTCTCCAAAGATGATATACAGATTGCCAACAGACACATGAAAGAATGCTCAAAATCATTAATCATTAGAGAAATGCAAATCAAAACTACAATGAGGTATCATCTCACACCGGTCAGAATGGCCATCATCAAAAAATCTAGAAACAATAAATGCTGGAGAGGGTGTGGAGAAAAGGGAACCCTCTTGCACTGTTGTTGGGAATGTAAATTGATACAGCCACTATGGAGAACAGTATGGAGGGTCCTTAAAAAACTAAAAATAGAACTACCATACGACCCAGCAATCCCACTACTGGGCATATACCCTGAGAAAACCATAATTCAGAAAGAGTCATGTACCAAAATATTCATTGCAGCTCTGTTTACAATAGCCAGGACATGGAAGCAACCTAGGTGTCCATCATCGGATGAATGGATAAAGAAGATGTGGCACATATATAGAATGGAATATTACTCAGCCATAAAAAGAAATGAAATGGAGGTGTTTGTAATGAGGTGGATGGAGTTAGAGTCTGTCATACAGAGTGAAGTAAGTCAGAAAGAGAAAAACAAATACAGTATGCTAACACATATATATGGAATCTAAGGAAAAAAAAAAAAAAAAAGGTCATGAAGAACCTAGTGGCAAGATGGGAATAAAGACACAGACCTACTAGAGAATGGACTTGAGGATATGGGGAGGGGGAGGGGTGAGATGTGACAGGGTGAGAGAGTGTCATGGACATATATACACTACCAAATGTAAAATAGATAGCTAGTGGGAAGCAGCCGCATAGCACAGGGAGATCAGCTGGGTGCTTTGTGACCACCTAGAGGAGTGGGATAGGGAGGATGGGAGGGAGGGAGATGCAAGAGGGAAGAGATATGGGAACATATGTATATGTATAACTGATTCACTTTGTTATAAAGCAGAAACTAACACACCATTGTAAAGCAATTATACTTCAATAAAGATGTTTTAAAAAAATAAATAAATAAAAATAAAAAATAAAAATAAAAAAATAAAGAAAAACGGGGGGGGGGGGGAAATGGCTCTCTTTTCCAGCCCCTGAAATTTTTAAAATGAGAAGCTGCTCTCACATCCCTTTGTTTGACATTTTAGACTTACTATGTCTGCATATTAGTCACAAAATGTCTTGCCCCTTGGAAGACGATGTATTTTAAAGCCAAAGGAAACTAGGGCAGGGGTGAATTTTCTCTAATCACACTCAGAAAGAAGATGGTTTTAATGTAATGTCTTTTGATATATCAGAGTAATATTCAGGTTTTCTTTCTGAAAAACAAAGAAAAAAGCTTTGGTGGAAGGGAAAAAGTCATCTTGCTTATGAAAACCTTTGTTTTTAACCTTAAAACATTTTTCTTGCTTCCCATGTACAGGGTTTCACATGTTCTTAAGAGCTAGACAGTACCCCAGAGATGACTTAGAACAGTTTCCTGCGGAAGTAGAGTTCTCTTTTATAACAGCCACTGAAGATCACCAGTTCATCCTCAATTTTACACTGGAAATAAGGAACTCAGAACTTTAGGAACTGGCACATTCTACTCCTGGACAGTGCTTATTATTGAAATGTTTTTCTTACCTTAGGATAAAATTATTTCTTTGACATACCCACCACTTGTCCTAATTCTACCACAGAATGGTAGAATCTCTTTTTTTTCCCCCTCAGATAAGTCCTTTGTACATTTAAAGACAAATTTCAGAAACTCCTAAATTATCTTTCCTGTGATACACATTCTAAATATATTCTTTCTTTCAACATTTATCCAGTGCTTATGTTATCTTTCAGCATCACACGCTGGTTGCTACCTAGAGACACAGAGGTGAAGGGAATGGCCTTTGCACTTAGTCCGTCAGGGAAGATGTTCAAGGAAAAGTGAAGCATAGCATATATATGCACATATATATATATATATATATATATATATATATATATATATATATATGTGCATATATATACACACATATACATAGATGTGTGTGAGTTTGTGTGTGTGCACATGTGTGATTCTTTGGGCAGGGGGGACAGACAAAAGAACATGTAACTAAGTTGCCTTGTGGAGAAGATCAGGAACAAATAAACAGAGGACCTGCAAGATAAATCCTGAAGGATGTGTGAGAGCTTCCCAGGTATGAAAGAGAAAGAATTACCTTCCTTCTAGCAGAGATAAAAATTTAATGTAAAGGCAAGAGATAGTGAGAGCATGTGTCAGTGTGTTCAGGGACCATCCAGGAGCTTGGGAAGATGCGGCCAGTGTTGATGAATGACACAAAGCTGGAACCACAAGTGGGGGCTCAGATCTCAAGGCATGTTGATTAATCCTGCTGGGTATATTATGAGGACCACCGATGTGCTCAGGAAAGCCGAAGGGTGATCAGGCTTATATTGAAAAAATAATTCTCCTCGGTGTGGTTGATAAACTGGGATGGACAAGTGTAAGCCTAAGCTGCTGTATAAGTCAAGGAAATAATGGTGATGACCCAATGATGCCAGAGACTCTGAGGACATCGAGAAGCACCGTGATTGATCTGAGAACAAGTCTGCAGGATGCAGTAGTAAATATCAGCCATCAGGATAAGAGCAAGACAAGGTTCAGCAAAATAAGTCAGCAAATAAATCAGCAAAATGAATAAACAGATCGTAATGATAGAACAATATGCTAACACTCTTTTTTTAAAATTTTAATTAATTTATTTATTTATTTATTTTTGGCTGTGTTGGGCCTTCGTTTCTGTGTGAGGGCCTTCTCTAGTGGTGGCAAGCGGGGGCCACTCTTCATTACGGTGCACAGGCCTCTCACTATCGCGGCCTCTCTTGTTGCAGGGCACAGGCTCCAGACACGCAGGCTCAGTAGTTGTGGCTCACGGGCCTAGTTGCTCCGCGGCATGTGGGATCCTCCCAGACCAGGGCTTGAACCCATGTCCCCTGCATTGGCAGGCAGATTCTCAACTGCTGCACCATCAGGGAAGCCCCGCTAACAGTCTTTGAATAAACAAAAGAGATGTTTAGCATGTCTACAGGAAACATAAAGCTATTAAGATCACCTAACATATTTTTAAAAGAACTCTAGAGAACATCTATAATTGAAAAAATGTAATAATTGAAATTCAAAAGCTAATATCTAGATACACTAGCAGATTTAACACAGCTGCAGAGAGAATTCATGAATTGGATGATAGATGAGGAGAAATAACCCCTATAGAGGTAAAGAAATGGAAAATATGAAAGAGGGATTAAGAGACCTGGAGGATAAAGCAAAAAGCTAGAGGATACCTCTAAAATGAATTCCAGAAGGAAAGTAAAGAAATTAAATGGAATAAATAAAGAATAATATCTTTAGAATTAAAGAAAAAGGCAGTTACTTACAAGTAGAGAGAAGAGCATAATCAGAAATAAATTTCTCCTATATTCTTTATAGTTTTTGGTCATATTTACAGAGAGAAAAGGTATTGATTCCATTTATAATTTGACATGTTAAGCATTCCTGTTATAATCTATAGGTAAGCAATCAAAAATATACTTAAAGCTAGTATCAGAAGAAGAAAAATTTTCATACCAAGCTAGTTAATCACATAGCTTATATGATTAACTGAACAAGATAGGAAATCTAGTTTTTGAATGATAGGAAGTAATCTCTATGGTTCATATTAAATTTAGGGGAGGAAGTTTCACACCTCTTCAAGGAGAGCTAGCCCCTCTGACATGAACTCTTCAAAACTGGACCATTTTTACTTGTCCAGATGAGTGGCAGGATCTCACAGTTTAGAAAGACAAGAAACTGATGCTAGGGGTTGGACATTTCATCCAGTAATAACTGTGACCAAAGAAGGAAAAATAGTTCAGACATACAAGTAACCCAAGAATATCAGGAAGAATTCAGGGTTTTTCCAAACATATATTTCTGTTTGTTTAAGAAATAGAATAAGTTCTCACCTTACTCAACATTATACAGCAGTAACAAATGACAGGAGAAAAGCATCTTCTGTTTGTCAAATAGATAAATTAATTAGAGAAAATTTATTTCCACGTTTTTCCTTCTGGAAGCACCCTCCTCAGCCATATGGCACTCTTTAGTGTTCTCTTTGCATCTTTATAGTTACTCATTTCTCATAGGTTAATAATTCCTTAGGTTAAACTTCTATTAAGCATATATTAAAGTTCCCATTTAAAAACGTCTCCTAGTTAGACCCTGGCTGACACAATGGTCTATAATAATAATGCTCTTCACACAAGCTAGACCTGTTAGGGTTTAGCAACTTGTCCTGGATCAAAGCATGTGAACTAAATATCAACATATTCAACAAGTATTCAAAAGCCTTTTTACTATTTGATCCATGGGTAACATTGATCAACTATTGTTCCAAAGTTTAAAAAAAAATGTTTAGTAAAATGTATCACATAGATAATAAAAGCAATATTAACTTTGAGTATATTAGTTTAAGATTTCATATTTTGAATTTTAGAAAGACAATTGTCTTTGCAAAAAAAGTATAAAAAAATAATAAGAACACTAAGCTTCTTTATTTAAACATTTGTCACTTCTACAATGTGTTCATCTACTTCAGGCTACTGTGTGAGGAAGGAAGTGAGATAGATAGTCAGAGATTAATGTCTATACTTTTATCACCTACCCAGGCTGTTTCTGAAACACTGAATTCTGATGTTTTCCCAGTGGGCAAGGCCCTTTAGTTAATACTAAGCCAGACCAGGCTATACTAAGACATGACTCTGTCTTATTAGTGACTCTGACTACACCTCCAAGATTTAAAGTTTTCTGCAGGCAAAGACTTCAAAGGCAAGGAACTAAATAAGAGCCCAGTCTTCATGGGACCCTCACTATCCAGACAGCCACCTTCTTCAGGGACAAATCTGAAAAGTTGCACCTTAACCTCTTGGTATGAATTTAGGCCTATTGTGAAGAAGCATCGTACCTTTATTACTATAAAAAAGACACAGAACTTCAGACTATCTGTCATACTGACAAATACTTTTAGGTTCATGAGAACAGGCTCTGGACATTCTTGACATTATTGCCACTGGAAACCTGGTCATGTTTGCTGTGGACAAGAGCATAAGGGAAAAGTACAAGAAAACAATTGCCAACAACAGTGCCCTTTAAACATGGAAAGTATTGAGAGCCTGGTGACTGTGAGAAGCCAAGAAACAGGGTGTCTTTCTACAACCTCAGTTTTTAATACAAAGAACACCATGAAAGATAGAAACTCCTAAGAAGATCAATGAAGAGGAGAAATGGAAGATTCTTAAAAAGTGCAACAAAGCCATCTCCCTTCTGGGCAAGAACCCAGATGTCACTGGATCTGTTGTCTCATCAGGAAAAGTTGGAGAATGTTGGCAACTTCAATGCCCCCAGGAGTATCTGAATGCTGGGGAAAGGCTCAGGGCTCCCTGCATCCCAGAGAGCTCTATCCACAGCTGCTCCCTGATAACCTACTCTTAGAAGTCATCTCAGAAGGCCAGAGGAGCACAATCCACCCAGCTGGCCACAATCTTGGACAGACCTAAATTTTAAAGCCACAACAGGTTGAGAGAAAGTTAACCTATATCTGAGCCATGATATGAATTTCTAGACACTGAATTCTTGAAAAGGTGCAAGGTGAAATAAGTGAATTCCACAGCATCTATTGGAACTGAAACCATTGCAATACACACTTTACATCCTCTACTGATAACTAGTACCACAGAATAAACAAATACAAGTAGTCTTGTGAAAGTTTCAAACAACAGGAAGATGTATAACTCAGAAAATAAATTTCCCCATAATTAGGGTTACGATTAAGAACTGAAAAAGTAACGGGGGTATTTTTGCAAACGTTAACTTTGTAACAGAACAAAGAAAGTTAATTTATGTTTGACAGGTGCCATTTGCCAGGACATGGTGAAAAAAAAGATGTGTTAAAATGTCCCTTTGGTGTGGCGGGTGAGAGTTGATGGAGGTGAAACAAGAATGGTAGAATGTTGATCGTTGGGATGTTAAAACCTTGTCAAGACCTTGAGGACATTATGCTAAGTGAAATAAGCTGGTCACAAAAGGATGAAAACTGTACGATTCCACCAAGAGAAGATCCCTGGAGCAGTCAGAATCACAGAGGCAGAAAATAGAATGGAGTTGTGGCGGGGTGGGGGGGTGATGTGGGTAAAGTTTTAACTTGAGAAGATGAAAGGTTCTAGAGATGGATGGTGGTGATGAAGATGCAACAACATGAATGAACGTACTTAATGCCCGATTCAGAACAACCTGTTTGATGTTATTACTTCCTTTAAAGCATATACATTTGCCCTGAAGGGAAGGTTCCATTCAGAGTTTCCACAATACCTAACAAGAAGCCTTCTTTCTAAAGTAGCTGCTCATTACATGGGTTTTGTTTGTTTCTTTCTTTTGTGATAGAAATGAGCTTGTCAGAGAAAAAGCTATTAAAATCATTATACCAAACATTGTTTAATTTTCTCTCTTCATAAATCTATGTGATGACTAATAATTTTTTGCTAATATGTTCTCACTAACTATCCAATATTATTTACTTTTAGAAAAGTAGGGACATGCACTTACCACATGGAAATTTGGGGAAGAGTATTCATATGAAATAATAGAAACAGAAGAACAAATATCAAAATATTTTTTAGTTTGGGGACCACATCACTAGGCAAAGTAATTGGAACAAATAACTTCAAAGTAACAATTACCATGTCACCTATTTTCAAGTGATTATTGGAATTTCTTAGAGGTAACATAGAGGAAAATTGTCAGGTTTCCTCATATAGTTGTTTCCCTTCCCATTTATCACACAGCCAATGGATAGCCATTTGAAATATTATAGAAAATACTGCAAATGTGGTCACCTGCCTGCTGCATACATGCTTCATCATTTGCTAAAAGAAGAAATGGGAAATTATACGTTCCATATTCAGAAATCATTTAAAACTCTTCTTCTTTTGCTCTCTCTGCATCTCTGATATATCCACTCTAAAAGGATAAGCATGGATTTTTAACCTGTCAAAGAAATGAAGGAGGACCTGACTACCGTTTCAAAAGTCCCTTTTATCTTTAATGTTTATTTCAGAGTCTTGGAGCAGGTCTTGAATATTACTCAGAAGAGGGGACAATCAGGCAGTGATCTGTCCTGGCACAAATAAAACTGATGGCTGTGGAAATGCTCCTAAGCCCCCGCAGAGCCGCAGCTGCTCTGAGCTAGGTGACACTGAACCAGGGGCTTGAAAGCACAGCGCACCTGGGTAGAAATGGGCCTCATGCACAATGTTCCGAAAGAGAACTTTGCTAAACTGGCTTTGTTCACCCCAGGGACTGAAATCTCCACCAAGACTTCCTGTCCTAATATCTCAATTTAATCCTACCTAGAGAGGTCCTTTAACTCAGGATCAGATGAAGACCTCAAGTGTGTGAAGAATGACTCAGCTCACACGGTGATGAGAAGGAGAAATGACGAGCTGTGTGCACACCAGCGTCCAGATGCCGAGTCATCCACAGTGCATTCTGGGAATCTAAAACTCCTCCTTTAATAATAATAATAGAAGTATATAGTATTAATGAATTTCCTCTCTTTAAGTCACTGGACAAAGAAAGTTGTGTCTGAGTTAATATTGGTGTCTGTTGCTCAGGGTAGAGATGGGGTATTACTATGAAAACAAATCACGGCCAAAGGCATCCTAGGATTGACCAAACTGAGTAAGGTGAGAAGCATGGTGAGCAGAGGAAAGGGTCCAGTCTGGACCAACACAAAGGGTGTTGCCCTCGCTCTGCCACCCTGGGGCCATCAGCAGTCATGGAGAGACAGTTAAATACTGGGATTGGCCAAAAAGTTCCTTTGGTTTTTAAGTAAAAATATAAGACACATTTTTCATTTTCACCAAGAACTTTATCAAATAACTTATTCACCCTTTTGTTCCACTACCTTCTGTCATTTTTCAGGCAACTTCAGAATTCCATCTTCCCAAAACTTTTTACCTTTTTGAGCAAAGAACTGTTCCAGGTGCCTTTTACAGTCTTCCAGGGAATTAAATTTTTTTTCCATTAAGAGAAATTCATAAAGACAGAAATATATGGAAATCCAAAGGTGCAATGTCTGAATACAGCGGGTGACTCAGAACTTCCCAGCCAAGCTCTAACAGTTTTTGCCTGGTCATCAAAGAAACATGCGGTCTTGCGTTATCCTGATGGAAGATTGTGCTTTTTCTGTAGACTAATTCTGGATGCTTTTCATCGAGTGCTACTTTCAGTTGGTCTAATTGGAAGCAGTAGTTGTTGGAATTAATCGTTTGGTTTTCCAGAAGGAGCTCATAATAGAGGACTTTCTTCCAATCCCACCATGTACACAACATCACGTTCTTTAGATGAAGACCGGCTTTTGGTGTGGTTGGTTCATTTCACTTGCCCCACAATCTCTTCCATTCCACATTATTGTACAGTATCCACTTTTCATCACCTGTCACAATTTGTTTTTAAAAATGGAATGTTTTCATTATGTTTAAGTAGAGAATCACATGTGGAAGTACAGTCAAGAAGGGTTTTTTCACTTAATTTATGTGGAACCCAAACACCAAAGCGATGAACATAACCAATCTGGTGCAAATGATTTTCAACGCTTGATTTGGATATTTTGAGTATGTTGGCTATCTCCCGTGTGGTATAACGTTGATTGTTCTCCATGTCTCAATTTGATCGCTATCAACTTCAACTGGTCTACCCGACCATGGAGCATCGTCCAGTGAGATATCTCCAGCACAGAACTTCGCAAAGCACTTTTGATACATTTGATCAGTTGCAGCACCTTCTCCAAACACTGCACAAATCTTTTCTTACATTTCAGTTGTGTTTTTACCTTTCTTGAAATAATAAAGCATAATATGCCTAAAATGTTGCTTTTTTTCTTCCATCTTCAATATTAAAATATCTACACAAAAATGCACCAACTTTGATGTTTTTTTAATGCACGCTAATATGACAGCTGTCACAATACAATGTAACAAGATTATTTCAAACGAAGTTAAAGACAACTAAGTGCTACTACAGCAATCGTACCTAAAAAAAACGAATGAACTTTTTGGCCAACCCAATACCAAGGCTAATAGAAGCTCTTTGGAAGCCAGGCAGATAGCCCCATCAGTTATAGAGTGAACTCGGGCATTTCCAACTGTGAATCTGAGTTCCTTCTATGATAGAAGGAAGGCATCGGACCACAGAACTTTTGTATGTGTGATCAATGAGGTGACATGTGCAAAGGGCTTAGTGGACTGCCTGGAACAGAGTGATTATCCATGAAGGTTAACTCAAGTACTCAAGTAATAATAATAATAATAACAATAATAATATATAATATCTAGTCATAGCCTCACAAATCATGACATGGGAGTTTCCATCAGCACACTGAGAGAATTTCCAGCCTCCAAGAGTCAATTTACATTCATAAATAGCTAGTGATGCTAACTACATCAGAATTCCTGGGACCTCCTGGCGGTCCAGTGGTTAAGACTCTGTGCTTCCAATGCAAGGGGCACAGGTTCGATCCCTGGTGGGGGAACTAAGATCTCACATGCTGTGCAGAGTGACCAAAAAAAAAAAAAAAAATTATTCATATCTACTTATTTGTCCTGGTGAGGTTTATATCCTTTATATCACAGAAATAATGAAATTCTTTATTTTTCTCCATAATGTCGTTCCTCATGACATTCAGTGTTTCTCACACTCTTTCCACTAGCGCTTCACCTGCCCACCCCTTAATTACCTATCTCTTATTCACTCTTTAGGTTTCATCCTAAATGTCATGTTTTAGGACTTCCTAAAGACCTAAATTACCGTAGTGTGCCTTTCTAAGTGACCTCTCACTTCCTACTTCCTGGGATGTACTGGAGACCTCCCATGTTGGTCTGTATGGCTTAGTGAAGGGGGTAACCCTGTGTGATCCCTTCCTGTTCCTCTAGACCCACCTCATGCCTGTACATGATGTGCACCCCATGTATTTGTGTTGAAGTGAATTGAATTTGATAATTCAGGTTGAGGTACCACTGGTTATAGTGTTATTCATTATTTAGAGTCTTGCTCAGATTTTATTCTTCCTTCACAGACTTTCCAGAACATATTTCATTGCTCCATCTTTGTGGTCCTATGTATCCTTTCCTGCCCTAAAACCACCTATTTAAGTGCCTGTCCACCCACTAGGCTGGGCAACAAAGGGCAAGTACTTATCTCTACACTGCAATGAGGAAGCTAAGAGGGGCTAAATTATAATTATAACTTAATTTAAATTATAATTATAATTCAATGAGACATTTTCTCAGAGAACACGAGGAAAAGGGGGAGGAGTCTACTCAGAATACTGCTCAAAGAAGGAGCACTCTATTAAACTTGTAATTCAGAAAATGAGAAAAAGGGCAACTAAACAAAACATGAATACAGAAGTGATTAAAAGTGGGGAGAATCTGGAGAGGGAGCTGGTGTTTGTGAGGGTCCCAACCTCAAGAGGATAAATCTGCAGGTAAAGTCCTTGTGGAATTTCCAGTCACCATCGTGGGCTAGAGTTTCAGCACTTGATTAGAGCAATAGTTGGGAAGATTGGAAAATTTACCGCCCCTCCAAAACACAATTCATAGTTTTAATTTTTTTTTTTTAATGTTCCATCTGTTTCTGTGTTTGCAAATAGCAATAAAAAGAGGTGCTTTTCTATGGGGAAAGTGGACTGAGTCCCAAGGATCCAAGGAAAGAAACTCAGGGAAGGACACCTAGACTCACAATTTGGGCTTCACAGTGATCCAGATTGAATACATAATCCCTCTATGCCCCTTCACTATTTCTATATTTGCTTCTTGTTTCCACATGGTCATTATAATCTTCCAAGATGACTGTTATTATTAGTGTGATGTCAAGACTTATTACAGATTTATAGTGAGAAAGACAATGTGGCATTTTTATAATGAGAAACAAACAGATTAATGGAATAAAACAGAGAGAGTGTCCATGTGTAAACTCACATGTATGGACAGTTGAGTTTTGATAAATGTCCAAAGCCAATTCAGTGAAGAAAATATGGTGTTTACAACAAATGTTGCTGGAACAATTAGATTTTCATAAGCAAAGAAACATATGAAGAAGAAGGAAGAGGAGGGCAGAAGGAACACACACACACACATAGTAGGTATTCTTGTTAGGTGCATGGGTATGCACACCACTGGTGAAAACAACCTTCCTTATTCTTCAGTCAGAACAGAATCTCCACTCAGGTCCAGTGTCTAGGATTCTAGGCTCACCTAAAATTAATAGTTCAAAATTTAGAAATCAGCATGCCAGAATCATGACCATATCAGTAAATCTTCCTTTCTGCTGCTTCTTGCTGCCAAGCTAATTAAATTTTTCATGGTGTCAGTTTACGTATGTGATGAAGCGATAACTCAGATTCAAATTAGAAAAAAAAGAAATCTGTCATTTATGAGAACTGCACTTCAGGGAAGGAAGGGAATGCAAAGATCTCTTTGTGGGGACAAAGAAGGCTTGTCTGCAGGGGCAGGGGGCCCAGTGAAGGGGAAGGGGGTGGCGACCATGACACTGGACCAGCAAGAGATGGACATCAGCCATGAAGCTGGCAAACTTCAATAAATGCCATTTGCATGGCGTGCTGATAACGTCTGGACACGGAGGGACTGAACTCCTAGTCAGGTCAATGGCCACTGATGCAGGCATCTTTCCATGTGTTTCCCAGTGATTCTGAGTCAAGAGCAAACATAGCTGGCAGACTGTGTAAGGATTCTCCTGTATTTTACCCCCTTCTCCAATCAGTCAGTCGGTCAATAAATATGTATGAAGCTACCACACCTGATTGAGGTGTTGGGATTTTCAAAGGGTTTCAGAACACTGTTCTAGTTCTTAAGGATATTAAAATTCAAGAAAAAGAAAAGAGTTATAAATAAACATACTGCATTTTTAGCAATAGTCATTTGCAATCTCAAATATGGAAGGAACTTTCATGGTCATATAAGCCAAAGCAATTTTCAAAATGCGTGGCTGGTGAAGCACTCACCCACGGCGTACGCAAGAGGACACTTCTTCTGTTAGAGAAGAAAAGAAGAGACTATCTACTTCTGGTGCTTTCTTTTGATGTGGTCCTTTGGGTGTATATTTATGCATTTTGCAATAATATTTTATTGCAGGGAGACACACACACACGAGATAGATGCTCAAATCTGTGAAAAGTTATGCTTCATTTTTAAAGTTTGAAGGCCACATATATACTTTTACCTTCATTAGTACTTTCAATATCGTATACTACAGCTTTAAACAATCACCATGCAGACAATGATTTAAAAAAGTTGCCAGTGACTGATGTATGATTATTTCTGACCTTTAAGGAGCCTTGCCATGAAAATATCACATTTGAAAACTCTCCATGATACATACCAGTTTCCAGGCAAATTATGCTTTTCTACAAATTTCCTCTTTCTTCTATGATAGTCTCCTGTCCAAGGGGAGATGAGTTTCATCTGATAGAGATTTAGGGAACTTGAACCACTTCTGGATGATCAATTTGTTCTACCCTAAGTGGCTCACACATTTTTCACACATGATCTGTTCTATAGTCTTATTTATGGTGAAGCCATAATTTTATCTCCCTCTCTATCGGTCACAGTCCTCATTGTTATTACTAGTATTATTACACAAGTGGTCGGCATAGCACCTCAGGCATGGCCAAGCACTCACTATGGTGACTATTGTTACTAATGTTGAAACGTCGTTTATAAGCAGTGGACCATTGTTCTGCTTTTGTTAAACTAACAGGTCATTTTGTCATTCCTAGAAATTTTATAATACTGTTTCTTTATGGCTTTCAAGTATTCATAAAGTCTATTCACAATTCTTTAATTCCACCTGGATTATTCTTTTTTAAAAATCCCACTAAGAGATAAATCTTTTTTTAAAGTTTTTTTGTTTATTGGAAGTTCATTATGTATACCATCCTGTTTAACTCTCATGACAAGCCAAAAACATAGGGATTATTTTCATTTCCGTTTTACAGACAGACATTGAGGCCCAGCATTTCATTTATCTTTCCTGAAGTTATAGAGCTATAAGGTGGTAGAGCCAGGATTTGGATTCATCAAGTCTGAGTGCAGGGTTCATACTCTTTTTAAAAAAATTTTATTGGAGTATAGTTGATTTACAATGCTATGCTAGTTTCAGGTGCACAGCAAAGTGAATCAGCCATACACGTACATACATCCACTCCCCTTTACATTCTTCTTATATACAGGTCACCCTGCACCACACAGCAGGTCCTTGTTAGTCATTATTCTATACATAGTAGTGTGTATATGTGTCAATCTTTAAAATATATTCCTAATGTGAGCGAGTCTAGCATCTCGACGTTACATTTTTGAGGGGGCTCCGACTTCTCTCTACGTTTCATCTTTTGCGCCATCATAATGACACTTTTGGGTGCTTCCTACCTCTGAAAATTGTTTTCTTTCACTGTTTTCTTTTCTATAGTAAAGCTTATCTTCAGTAACAGGGTTTTTTTTTTGTTGGCACTCACTTTCCCTAAAATTTAAGGTGTGTGTTGGATCATACTTGGCCTGAACCATCTTGAGTACTAAGGTAATTTGATCTCTTTTTCCCAATGATTTTTCCCTCATTTTTTAAAGCCACTAATTGCTTTTTTAAAAGACACATTAGACATGCTCAGGTCTTTAAGAATTTTTTTTTCCCCGCTGTCTATTAATTTTGCTGTTTCTGCTCCTGCTTTCAACTGAATTTCTGTAAATTCTCTTGGCTAGGAATGATCTTCTTGTGGTAATCTTAGCCCAAATTTATAATTTTCATGTTCTTCATTGTTTTAGAAACACTTTTTTGACAAAGTGATAATTTTGCAAATATTATACTGCAAATAGAATACTCTCTCTTTAGCACAAATGTGCTAATATTCTGTCTCTGCATCATAAAATTTACTGGCTCCTCAAGCCCTAAAGACCCCTCAACGTGACCACTTTTTTCTACTTCTAGCCTCGTCCTTACCATGCACTTCTCCTTATATGCACATCAGACCCACTGAATTTCTATGCCGAACACTTTATCTGCAGAGAATTATTTAATCTTCACAAAAATATTTTCAATTAGCCATCCTTTCCCTATGTTATACATGAAGATATTAAAAATCAACACTTTATATTCTTTTCCAAACATCACAAAAATGCTGAGATTTCTTCTGCATCTGCATTTCAAGTTTAATTATTTTCACATTAAATTACATAGGCAAGAAAAGCCAGCACTGGGCAAGCCTTCCAGAATGGTGGTGTAAGGACTTACGGAAATCTGTTCTTCCTATAAAAGCAAAGAAAATTGTCAGAAAGCATAAAAATTAACTTTATTCAGAACTCTCAGAATTAGCCACTGGCCTGAAACAATCTAAAGGGCCTTTACTCCAGGGAAACTTCATCACCTGGGTAAGAACAGGAGGGGCGCAGCTCTGCAGCTTCACCTCCTTCCACCCCCTCCTCAAAGTCATGGCAGTCGTGACAAACAGCAGCCTTGCAATCTCTCCAGGGTAAGTCCTAGGGCTCCTCATAAAACCCATCAGCAGAGCCTTGTCAATATCACAACTCTGGAGAAAAGCCTTATTTACAGGGCATTTAACCTTACTTTTCACCTTGTATCCTTGTTTGCAACTGATATCTCAGGTTAAAAAAGGATAAACTGTTGTTAATGGTTTAAACAATGATTTAACCTTATTTAACTTGTGATACCAGTTGCAAACAAAGGCCTAGCCACAATTTTTAAAAAATCTGGGAAATGATATATCCACAGAGGGCTGTAGACAGTTCTGACATATTGTAGGGGATTTAGAAGGCCCTGAGCAGGACAATGAGCACACGTAAGACTGACCGAGTGGGCCCTGGTCTCTCCCCTGTCTGATTTATGGTCTTTCGCAAGCAAAGAAGAATGAGGTGAAGTTGTAAGGTGAATGTCTAAGGTACATCCTGACACATTCTTAGATCCTCATGGCTATGGGTGGAAAACTTATTGGTTTAAGACATTTAAGGAAATCTCTGCCCATTTATTAGCTGATCACCAAGCTAACTGACTCAGTGACCACACTCAACAGGGAAATAGACTGTAGAATTAGTCCACGGAGAAACTAAGGCATTCTCAGAAAAACAAATAAAAAAATAAACCCAAGAGATTTTTCTCCAATAAACCTGCCCTACAAGAAATATTCATCAACTGATGAATAGATAAACAAAAGTGGCATATCCACACAGTGGAATATTATTTGTTCATAAAAAGGAATTCAACACTGATACATGCTACAAATTGGACTTGGAAAACATTGCTATGTGAAGAAGCTAGATACAAAAGTACATATATTGTATGATTTCATTTATATGAAGTATCCAGAATAGGTACATCTATAGAGACAGAAAGGTCAGTACTTCCCGAGGGGTGAAGTTGGCAGGGAAAGAGAGTGACTGCAAAATGACTCTGCTTTTCTTATTTGGTTGATGAACATGTCCTAAAAATAGGTCACAGTGATGGTTGGATAACTCTGTGAATATACTAAAACCAAGAAATTGCATACTTTCAGTGGGTGAAATTTTTTTTTTTTTAATATATAACAAAATATATATTTTTTAACATATTTATTGGAGTATAATTGCTTTACAATGGTGTGTTAGTTTCTGCTTTATAACAAAGTGAATCAGTTATACATATACATATATCCCCATATCTCTTCCCTCTTGCGTCTCCCTCCCTCCCACTCTCCCTATCCCACTCTTCTAGCTGGTCACAAAGCACCGAGCTGATCTCCCTGTGCTATGCGACTGCTTCCCACTAGCTATCTATTTTACATTTGGTAGTGTATATATGTCCATGCCAGTCTCTCCCTTTGTCCCAGCTTACCCTTCCCCCTCCACGTGTCCTCAAGTCCATTCTCTAGTAGGTCTGCGTCTTTATTCCCATCTTGCCCCTAGGTTCTTCATGACCTTTTTTTTTTTTTTTTAGATTGTATATATATGTGTTAGCATACGGTATTTGTTTTTCTCTTTCTGACTTTCTTCACTCTGTATGACAGACTCTAGGTCCATCCACCTCACTACAAATAACTCAGTTTCGTTCCTTTTTATGGCTGAGTAATATTCCATTGTATATATGTGCCACATCTTCTTTATCCATTCATCTGTCGATGGACACTTAGGTTGCTTCCATGTCCTGGCTATTGTAAATAGAGCTGCAATGAATATTGTGGTACATGACTCTTTTTGAATTAAGGTTTTCTCAGGTTATATGCCCCGTAGTGGGTTTGCTGGTAGTTCTATTTTTAGTGTTTTAAGGAACCTCCATACTGTTCTCCATAGTGGCTGTATCAATTTACATTTCCAACAACAGTGTATGAGGGTTCCCTTTTCTCCTCAGTGGGTGAATTTTATATGTGAATTAAATGTCAATAAAACTTTTCACATACACACACATACACACAAATCAACACCATTTGGATATGTGCAGGTTTTGAAAGGAAGCAGTAAGCTGCCGGTTTTCAGTCACTTACGTTAAATTCCTGAGTTTGAAGACGTCAGTCACCAAGACCCTCTCAGATACTCTCTGCTCTTATCAGAGAGAGTTGTAAGTCTTATGAGCCAGCAAGAGCAAGGGTGAGAGTTTCCTGTCAGTCTGATAAAGTTACCACCCAGGGTCCTAATCACTCTCTTCCCTTATGTGTTAAAGCTACCCCTGGAAACATTGCTTTTGGAAACATCTTGAACAGATGTTTTGTGCAGCTTTGCTGAAGTAACGGCTGCTCCTGTGTGATCCAAGCCATCCAGTGATTCTACATTTTTACAGTGTGAGCTAAACCCAGGGACATGGGGTCATAAATTCCCTCCATCCCTTTGTTGCCTTCAGTCTTAGAAAGTTCAACATCTGACAGGTCCAGTGGGGAAATATATATCTACTTACATCTTTCTTTTTTTTCAAAGAGAAAACTGATATCTAAAGAGATCATTTTTTAACCTGTTCCCTGAGATTTTATTATTATTGGAGTACAGAGTACATTGGATAGTTGAAAGGACCAGAAGAACAATTTTTGAGCGTCCTTTATTTAACCTCAGTGTGGTCAATGCTGCCTTCCTTTCATCTCTATTTTTAATTCTTGTTGTCGCCACAAAGGGACCTTTCGGTGGCTGATTAGTTCTGGAGAATAAGGAGCAGAGGCAGCAGAAACGGTGATGTCATAGAGAGTGCCTGGTGACTGCACCCCTCCCCCGACATTGGCATCATGGGATGTCCCTGGACCCTGTGCTACACAATCTCACCAAGTACTGGACGTAAGAATCCAGAAAGTTTTTCCTCAGGAGCCAAGAAGAAATAAATGAAAACACAGAACTTAAATATTAATCCAAAATGGGTTTCCAGTAGCTGATGTCAGAACAGCACTAGGTGGAGATGGCAAAGGAATGGATCCTGGTGGACCTTGCTTGGATCTTCCAGAACCAGAGATTGTGGCCCCTGTCATGAGGTGAGTGGGCTCCCCAAGGGCTGTAAGTGCTGTGTCAGCCTCTGATGTAAGGTCAAGGGCTGAGCAGAAGGGCCTCCATGGATTGTGGGCTGTGGATGGTGGGTGTGATGGGAAATCCTTCCCTCGGGGTTTAGATTTCAACCTAAGAACAAGACTAACCATTGTCAATTAAGACTAATGTTGGAAAAATTGACCAGGGTTAATATCTCAGAAATCTATTTTTTATGCTTTAAATATTATCTATTCTTTCTTTATATCTATCTATTCTTTCTATTTTCACTCTCTAGTTCCCTGGGAAAAATGGGCAAAGTACCTTTATTTTCAATGGTCCTAGGTGGGCAAATGTGGGTGCCATCTCCAATGGTGGAGAGAGTAGGGGATGTGTTACATTCTGTCACCAGCCTTGGCGGATAAATATTCCAAAGGATGGAGTGAACAGTGGTGCTTGTGCACAGGAGAGAGATCAGGAATATTTCTGAGGTCTGACCCAAAAGAGGGAAGGTCTGACCCAAAGGAGTCCTTCACCTGGTCATCCCCAAAGAGAAATAAGTGTTGAGGGTAGTGTAGGAAATTGTCAACTCCAAACTCCTCAAATGAGGGAACAGAGGGAAATGAGGACTGAAGTTTCAGGATGTTATGTGATTTACTGCTATCTGCAATACTATTTATACTACTTATTTAATTACATGGTGCTTAATTCGAGAGCAGGCCAGGTGGGTTATGGCTTTCAAGTATCCCTGTCTTTAGCATGTCCACAGCTGTGTTTGGAGGATGGGAGAAGACCTCATCTCAGGGAATGTACCAAGAGCTCTGTGCTTGTCCTTCCTTACTGTTCACTTGGGTAGAACCCCACCCTCCACCCCCACTTTCTCTACAAAGTCAGAGGCTATGCTCTGGGACCTCCTTCCTTCTGAACCACTGTCCCAAGGCAGAGGGAGAACTATCATTTCCCCTTTCCACAATCACACACCAAGATGTGTGTGAGCACACATCCAGACACACATGTCTGGAGAGCTGAAGGAAGGGAAGGAGACTGTTACAGACACCCCCCAAAAAATTTACAGCCTTGCAACAGAGGGAGATCTTGTATTTCAGAACCACATAAAGACACTAATAAAAGATAAAAGAGGGACAGATTGACTTGCTTTTTCCCAGGACCTGTCATGAGAAGTCTGCTGATTATGCTTCTCAAGTCAAATCTTTTGACTTTGTGGTTAATAAAAATTCTTCACAGTGACATTGAGTGTTAAGCTCTGATTTTCAATATTGCTGGGATACTTTTATCTCTTTCTATTCCCACAACCTGGGAAAGTCTGTGTCAGAAGTGCAAGTCAGATGCCACTTAAGACAGAGAATTAAGCTGTGTTGTTCTAAAGAAATAGTTTCATACATGTTCTGTTTTTCAATGACTTTTCAAAGTTATGCTTTGACTTCTATGGGGTCTATGGGGACCCTAGTTAATTTCTAGCAGCAGATAATGATCTTGTTCAGGAAAAAATAGAATCTGATTCTTTAAAATCACTAGTGAGGGAAAATCACGTTAAAGGACCAGATATCACCTTTGCTAGTGTTGTATTTTTTCTATGGCGTCATTAGAAAGAGCAAACGCTTTTAGTGAGTTTCAGTGGATAAGGTGGTCTCTATCATCTCTTTCAACTGTATCATTTGATTCAAATCTGTAACAAGCAGATAATGGAACTCTACTGATTAATATTTTAAATAATATTATTTGTATGATAACTGTTTTTCCCTAATGAATCATCATCATTTGGATGTTCTCTTTTCGTCCATGCAGGAACAATAATTACATGGCCACATGGGGAAAGAAAAGAAGTCATGACCAAGTGGCAGTCTAACCAGGCCAATGTCCAAAGAGCAAGTAGTACAAACGTCAAATAACTAAAGTCTATGGCAACTCAAATGTGCTACAAAATATATGGTGACCATAAAGGAGGTGGGAGAAGAGATAAAACAGAGGAAAGCATGATGTCAGGCAGGTTGTAGTTATTGGTATCAGTCCAGGCTGGAAAAGTAGAAGATTAAGATCCAAATATTTGACACAACATTGTAAATCAACTATACTTCAAAAAAAAAAAAAAAAAAAAATCCAAGTACCTGAGTGAAGCGTATTCATGAAGATGAGTTATACAGAATATTGAGTAGCCACCAAGACATCTATGATGTTGGACAGTGTTCTGCAAAGTGAGGGCTGTGCAGGAAAGTCAACGACATTATATTCACTTCTTTCATTTAACTTCATTCTTTTCAAACCTATTATTTATAAATGTTTTGATTTTCTTAAGCACTTTTATTAAGGTATAATTACATACAATAAACAGGATCTAAGTGTGCATACAGTTCAATGAGTTTTATGTAATGAATGGTATGAATCACCACCACAATAAAGATATGGAATATTTCCCTCACTCCATAAGTCCCCCCAGTGCCCCTTCCCAGTCAATACACTCCCCACGAAGCTCCAATTAATCTCTATGCTGTTCTCTGGCTAACAGAATAGATTGCCTTTTCTAAATTTCACACAAGAGGAAACAAACAACGTACGTTCCTTTATGTTTGACTTTGTTCTCTCAGCAGAGCTTTTGAGATTCATTCATGCTATGATAAGTAGTTAGTTTATTTTTTATTGCTGAGTAGTGTTCAAATGTATATAGAATATAGATATAGTATTGAGACTACGTTTGGAAACAGTGTCCAATTCTATTATACGTATCAAACTGTACTTATCCACTCACTTATTAATGGACATTTGGATGTTTCCAGTTTTTGGCTATCATGAATCAAGTATAGTGTTATGCATGTTTTTATTTCTCTTTTTTATGTTGTTAGCACATTAGTATTTATTATTCTTAAAATTATATATATACACTACATACTATCTTTTGTATAATATATTTAAAGATTAAATAGATATAAAAATATAAGGTAAGGATGACAGCTTCTTACAAAAATTAAGTAGTCTAAACAAGATGTGTCTGAAGATATATTTGGGCATGAATATATGAGTTTGAACTGCTTATAATAAATTAAGTATCAAAGAGTCATATTATCTGCAAAAGATATACAAATTATAAACAAAAGATGAATTATTTCTCTTGAGTATATACCTAGGAGTGGAATGGCTTGGCCACATATTAAGCACTTAATTACTTTTTTTAAATTAGCAAACGATTTTCCAAAGTGGCCAGACTGTTACACCTGCTCACTAGCAATGAATGAGAGTTCTGGGTGGTCCACATCCTCACCAACACATATTCTAGTCTTTTAAAACACAGTCATACTAGTAGTGTGCAGAGGAATCTCACTGTGGTTTAATTTGAATTCTTGATGACTCACAAGGTTGAGCTTCTTTTCATGTGCTTACTGAGCAATCATATATATATATATATGGATGTGTTTGCTCAAATTTTTGCTTATATTTTTATTGGAATTATTATGAAGTTATAGGAGTTAATTTTTATTAGTTTTATACTTTGTAAATATGTTCTCCTTGCCTGTGACTTATCTTTAACAGTAGCTTTAAGAGTGGAGTTTTTGTTTTTTTTTAACATATTTGTTGGAGTATAATTGCTTTACAATGGTGTGGAGAGTGAAAGTGTTTTAATTTTGATAAAATTCATCTCATTTTTTTATTATGTGCTATGCTTTTTGTGACTTGTGTTAGACATATTTGTCTAACCCAAAGTCACAAAAATTTTCTGACTGGTTAATAGTTACTTATAGTGCTTACTCTTGGGGAAAGTCAGGAGGTATGGTAATTTGGAGGTGCTTGGTTATACTTATTACAAATAACTTCTCACTCTTAGTGGCTCAAATTTTCAACCACTTTGTGGTACATTTTGATGAGGATATTTTTATTAATGGAGTATAATTTATAAATATTTTCTTTTACTAGTAATGCTTTGTCTTTTCTGTTTGTGAAATCTACCCAAGGTCTTGCATATATTCATTTATGCTATCTTTTCTAAGCTTAATTATATTACATTTTTATGTGGTTTTCAAAGCACCTGAAATTCATTTTTTGTATGATGTGTCCTAAAGTCAAGTTCTCCGTTCTCCTTTCTTCCTCATTGATATCAAATAGATATCAATTTATTGGAAAAGCCATCTTTTACCCCTGCTCTGAAGTGTCGTCTTCATCAGGGACAAGTGTCCAGACTTATGTAGATCTGTTTCTGGGCTTTCCATTCTGTTTCACTGAAGAATTTGTCAGCCGATATCACAGTGTCTTTATTGTACCTTTATAAAAGACTTGATATTTGATAAAGTGTGTTCCCCTATATTCTTCTTCTTTTTTATCAAGAAGGTCTAGGCTTTTCTTGGTCTTTTGCATTTCCATATAAAACTTAGAATCAGCTTGTCTATTTTCACAACTAAACATCTACTCATATTTTGTTTTGGATTGCCTTTAAGGTTATAAATTAGTTTGGTAAAAATTGAATAGAGAACATATAAATTTTGTTTATATGTATTATTAGATATTTAATATTTTTGTGTTTTTATAAAAGACACATTTTAATTTTTGTTCAGAAATACACAGTTGAATTTGTATATTGAACTTATATCCTGCAACCTTGCTCACCTCACATATTAATTCCGAAATCATTATCCTGTCATCTATGACATGATACTTCTACTTCTCATAAACGTTGCATGATTACCTTTCTTGCTGCCATGGGTAGTACCTGAAACATAATATCGAATAGAAGTGTGATGGTGAGCATCTATGTTTCACTTCTAATCTCGAAGGGAAAGTTTTTAACATCCTATCAGTATAATTACTATAGTGTTTTTGGTCCGTATTCTCTATGAAATTAAAGAAGTTTGTTCCTACTATTAATTCACCAACTTATTTTTTAGCCTTAATGAATGTTATGGTGGTGTGGTGTGGTGTGGTACACTACAGTGAGGTGCAGTATGGGGGATACAGTGCAGTGCAGCATTGTATGGTGGGACATGGTGTGGTATATTAACAGATGGCTACCTTGGTGGAATGTATCAAACCCTTAAGTTAGAAATGAACAAGTTACTACAAACCCTTCTAAGAATAGAAAACCAGAAACTGGAAACTCTTCTCAACAGATTTTATGAGGTCAGCACATCCTCTGTACCAAAACCCAACCAGAAAGGAAAACTTCAGACCAAGCTCACTCATGAAGATAGATGCAACATTCATAAACAAAATACCACAAACCAAACTGAGCAATCAACAGTGAGTTGTTACTTACAGTAATGGTGTTATTACATGTTAAGTAATACACGTTGTCCTCCTGGTAGCTTTAAATTTTTCCTTCTATTCTGTACACTGTGGTGACGTCTGCCATGAACACTTCTGCTGTCTTCAGACCTGCCTGGAGCTATCCTGACGTGGACATGGAGCCTTGTCATGTCTGTGGTCCGTGGTCCGTGGTCCTTCATCGTATGCCTTGGTTAATTGCCAGTCCTGCCACCAGAATGTAAACTCCACAAAAGAAAAATTCCTGTTCTCTATCTAAGTACGCAACAGTGGTTGGAACTTGATGAAATCAAGAAAACAAAACAAAACAAAAAATATAAACAACAACTTAAGTATAGAGATGAAGGTACCTCAATAATTGCTTCAGTGGTTCCTGACGAGTCACTTCCTGCCAGTTATTCCCGGAAGGTTAGAGCTGGTTTCCCTCTGGCACTGTTGCCTTAGATGATACACAGGCACTGAGCTTTCCCAAGGCATAAAGCGTGCTTTCTGGAAACCTTCAGTGGGAAGAAACTATGCCCTGTTCTGCAATTATGGAGACATGCCTCCCTTCTCCCACTCTTCTCATCTCATTCCCTGTGATATTAGATCTTTCCTCCTTGGCCCCAGTGTCTTCTGGGGTATCTTAGGGAAAGGCCTCTTGGGGAAAGTCTTCCTCTCAGGCAGCACATGTGTGCTCTTGACTTCCTGGAGATAAATCTAAATGACAAACATCAAGTTGTGTGCCTAGTGTTTCCTCTGTTAATTATCCAATTTTGTCTGCCTGAGTATTTTAAAAATCCAAACTGAGTCACTGTACCTTGTAAATTTTTAAATTATTATTATTCTTTAACATCTTTATTGGAGTATAATTGCTTTACAATGGTGTGTTAGTTTCTGCTTTTTAACAAAGTGAATCAGCTATACATATACATATATCCCCATATCTCCTCCCTCTTGCGTCTCCCTCCCATCCTCCTTATCCCACCCCTCTAGGTGCTTGTAAAATTGAATTTTGATTCTTTACATAATCCTTCAGTAACTCTGGTTCTGTCTCCTTTTCTCCCACCTTGCCCTCTTATGTTCTAAAGTATTAGAAATCTGATTCTGGAATGTTATATTTTCCTTTTTCCTCACACAGACAGACAAAAACAAACTTATTTTAGTGTTATCTATAAATGTGATCAGCCCTCCCCCAAAGGATACTTCCAAGTTTTCTTTTTCATTCTGGACATTACACTAAGCCAAAGTGTAGTATTACCTGTTTTGACAGTCATACAAAACTGTTAACAAAATAATTCTTATCTTCTGTGTCTGAGCAACATTTTTCAGCGAAGCATTTTGAGCATGATGACAAAAACAAAAATAAAATGACAATTAGAAAACATATATATGTAAGGTCAGGACTCTATGTTTGTATCTACTTCTTTACCTTGTTTATAATTGGATCATATTTCCTGTGTTTGGAAGAATATGTTTTTATAAACACCTTTTATCATGAATTTGAAGAGTGAACTTTCAAAAGCTCCGTTCCCATCAGAAAGTCATGTAGGAAATGGCAAAGCACATACATGTCCTGCAGGGCAGTGATTCTCAAGGTGTGGTTTGACCAACAGCATTGGCATGTGCTTGTGAGAAATGCAGATTCTCAGGCTCCACCCCAGACCTAGCCAGTAAGGGTCTCTGGGGTTAATGTATATGACTCTGTGTGCTAACAAGCCTTCCAGGTGAGTTTGAGAACCACTTCTGTGGACAAGTGAACAGTGGTTGACACTGGCTTTCAGGTTAGAGTATCCAACTCATAAATCCTCCTCTCTGTGCTCTCACCCAGCTCACATTTCTCGTTGCCCTTAAAAAAAAAAAATCACAAAACAAAGTAAACCACACTGCCAACCTCTTGCTTAAACTCAGTGACACAAGCTCTAGCACTTTCCTCCAATCTACCTGGAACTTCCACCACACACCTTGCTTACAGGCCCTGTACTCAGAGGAAGACACCCCCCCTGACCCCCATTCCTACTCTAGCAGAGGAAGGTGTTTTCTGAGACTCACTTTTCTCATCTATAAAATGCTGATAGGAAGTGATGCTACTGTGCTGCATTCATAAAGTTAACACCAGCATTCCAATAAAAATGTGGGCCCGTTCTGACTCCCTAACTGGGGTCCAGAAGAGGCAAAGAGAAAGGGATGAGATCAAGCTTTGAAGTCTGTGTAGTTAGTGACTTTAGCACACAGCATTCAGCACAGTACCTGGGTCAGGTACACAGGTGATGAAGGGCAACCGCACCACTGAGTTGCCCAGGGGAAATCCCAGGCAAAGGAGCTTTGATTCGCTCTATTTGCTTGATTCTGATGCAGGTTGGTTGTCACCACTGCCTTCTCCAGAGTCAAACAAGCCATGCTTCCTGTGATCTGTTTAATCGATGTGCCTGTTCCTTTCATTTCTCCTGTTTTCCAGCTCTTTACTCTTCCTGAAACATTGCCAGCCCCACCCTGACCATCTGGGCCACATGCTTTCTCCTTGTCTGGAGAGGTGAGGTCATCTCCAGGGCCTTGGGGCAGAAATGCATCTCAAGAAAGATGTTTCCTGAAACTTCTCCCCTGTCTCAACTGAGAATTCCTTTTTCCTATAACTGTCTTTCATTTCTAGTGTGAAAATCAATCTCCTGGCACAAAAGACATAAACCAAATAGGATTTGGAGCAGTTTTGATTTTCCCCAGTTTCTGTGAAAGCTGCACTTGTGGTCACATGCTCTGCTGCTGAGAAGATGGCACCCCTGGGCAGATAACACACATCCTCTGTGCCTTAGTGTGTTTCCTATACAGGGATGCCAGGAACAGTTTAAAAGCAAAAACATCCAGATAGAAGACCATTTACATGTAATTTCATTATTACATTCTGAGGTTCCTCAGTATTTTCCACTTGGTTTTCCATGAATTTTGGAATTGTGTTAGTTGATATACTGCATGTTAACAAGATATTACATTGCAAAGGCATTGAAGCCATATTCTATATGTTGAGTTACCTTAATACCAACTGAATGATTAGGCAAATTATTTTATTTGCAGTGCTCTGTTTCCTTACCTCATAAATGACATTGGGAATATAAGAATGCTGCTACCCATCCCACAGACTTAATGAAATGAGTACACAGACTTAATGAAATAGTATAAATAAGTGATTGTCACACTGTCTGCCATATCCAAAGCACACAGATGTTAGCAAGTATTGTCTACTAGAAAAATTTCTTCAAGTAACCTATCTTTACAATTTTTGTCGTCTTCTGATTCTTGAAGTTTTTTAAGTCTTTTTTTTTCCCAGAAAGCAAGGGAATGTTTGAATAAAAATGCAAATTAGTCTATGGCCATACCACCCTGAATGTGCCCGATCTCATCTGATCTCAGAAGCTAAGCAGGGTCGGACCTGGTTAGTACTTGGATGAGAGACCACCTGGGAATACCGGGTGCTGTAGCCCTGGGCTTCCCTGGTGGCACAGTGGTTAAGAATCCACCTGCCAATGCAGGTGACACGGGTTCAAGACCCGGTCTGGGAAGATCCCACATGCCACAGAGCAGCTAAGCCTGTGCACCACAACTACTGAGCCTGCACTCTAGAGCCCATGAGCCACAACTACTGAGCCCATGTGCCACAACTATTGAAGCCTGTGCGCCTAGAACCCATGCTCCACATCAGGAGAAGCCACTGCAATGAGAAGTCTGCTCACTGCACCGAGGAGTGGTCCCCATTCGCTGCAACCAGAGAAAAGCCCACATGCAGCAGCAAAGACCCAACACAGCCAAAAATAAAATAAATAAAATTTTTAAAAATGCCAATTAGCACAAATAAACACATTAAACTCATAATTTCCGCAAATTTAACGGTGGTGAAAAATGGATTTTCATAGAAATGTATAGGCTGATTTTGTTTTCAATTAAAGGAGTTTGAAAATGTACAAACCTCTTAAATATTTATGAAAAGCCAGCTTAACTTTTTCGTGTCTCCTATTATTAAACTATCCATTAAATATTATCATAAAAAACTAAATAGTAACATATAAATGGATACTTCACCGTTCAGAAATATATTTCAGTAACATGACACAATATTAGAAGCAAGACATTCAAAATTAACATCATAAAATAAAAGATAGTCAAAATATTAATAAAACGTAATTTTATGTCCCACAATAGTATCTCTGTGAAACAGTTGAAAACAAAGAGTAAACATGCCATTCCTTCATTTTTAATTTCCATTTTCAATTTGATGGAAAGAGAAATGCAGGGACTGTCTCTTAGTTTTATGTGACAGGTGCTCTGAGTGATGAAAGAAGCATTTGAGAGGGATTTTCTTACTGAGGCAAATAGAGAAACATAGATTCAAATAAGAAGACACAAACCACAAGCCAGAGACGTAAGTATTTAGCAGAATGAAAGTGCCTGCATTCTCTGCTTGGGTCTGACAACCCTGTTGATGAACTGCTCTTTGGAGTTTGTGGGCTGCTCCCCAGGTGAGGGCTTAGCACTTGGAAGATACATCCATCTTTGTCGTTTATTGAGGTCACTTATTTCCTTCTCTTAGTGACATCTCTTTCTTGGATATGTTGTACAGAATGAACTGGCTGCTCAAATTATGGCCTCATGTCTTGACACGTTAAGTGTGGGATGGATTAAAAGGGAAAGTATTTGTAACTGGAAGATAAGGGAAGTGAAGGACAATAACTACTCTTTATTGAGATTTACTGTGTGCTAATTACCTTTAGAAATTTGCCTGCCTTATCTTACTGAATTCTTCCATTGCCAACAGGAGTAAACCCAATTGAAGATGAGGAGCTGAGTCTGTAAGACCATTTGATGGTACCCAGCACTGGGATAAATGAGAAGGAGCTGACAAGGAGCCTCAGGCAAATGTCCATTCCTCCAAGGTTCACTTGGGGTCAGAGAATAAACTGCTCCCTGATTTCAAACTATACTATAGAGCTACAGTTATCAAAACAGTATGGTACTGTACAAAAACAGACACATAGCTCAATGGAACAGAATACAGAGCCCAGAGATGAACCACACCTAGGGGCAATTATACTGTCACAAAGGCAGCAATAATATACAATAGGGAAAAGACAGTCTCTTCAACAAATAGTGTTGGGGAGACTGGAGTTACATGTAAAAGAATCAAACTGGGCTACTCTCTCACACCATGCACAAAAATGAATTCCAAGTGGATTAAAACTTACATATAAGACTTGAAACCATAAAACTGCTAGAAGAAAACATAGGTGGTGCATTTTTTTGGTATCAGTCTTTGTTAATTTTTTGGATGTCTTCTCAGGCAAGGGAAACAAAAGCAAAAATAAATAAATGGGACTACATCAAACTAAAGAGCTTTTGCACTGCAAAGGGAACTATTAACAAAATGAAATGTCCTCCTACTGAATGGGAGAAGATATTTGCAAATATTCGATAAGGCATTAATAATCAAAATACACAAAGAACAATAAACAATAATGAAAATATATGTCAACCCTCCCCCCAAACAATTGGATTAAAAATTGGGCAGAGGACCTGAATAGATATTTCTCCAGGGAAATACCAACAGCCAATAGGTATATGAAAAGATGCTCAACATCACTAACCATGAGGGAAATGCAAATCAAAACCACCATGAGATATCACTCCTGTCAGAATGACCATCATCAAAAGACAACAAATAACAGGTGTTGGCAAGGATGTGGAGAAAGGGAATCCTCGTGCATTGTTGGAGGGAATGTAAATTGGTGCAACTACTATGGAAAATAGTATGGAGATTCTGCAAAAACTAAAAATAAAACTACCATATGATCCAGCATTCTACTCATGGGAATTTATCTGAAGAAAATGAAAATACTAATTAGAAAAGAAATATGCACCCCTATGTACATAGCAGCATTGTTTACAAGCTATATCTAGCCAGTTATAAGATAAATAAGTACTAGGGATGTAAATGTACGACAAGATGAAGGTAACACTATTATATGTTATATATGAAAGTTTTTAAGAGAGTAAATCCTGAGTTCTCATCACAAGAACAACTATTTTTTAAATTTCCTTATTTTGTACCTATATGATATTATGGATATTCACTAAACTTATTGTGATGATCATTTCATGATGTATGTAAGTCAAATCATTATGCTGTACACCTTAAACTTATACAGGGCCATATGTCAATTATATCTCAATAAAACTGGAAGAAAAATTGTTTTAAATAAAAATAAATTTTAAAAATACCTTCCTTAGTTTATTATCATCTTTAAATTAGAGTTGGTATCCTTCCCCAAACACAAACAGGGGTTATCTCGACTGCATTCTAGTGGTTTCCATGATCAAAATGCTTTTAGGATGTTTCCAGTCTTCAAATTTTGCTCACAGAGACGTTTCCATTAAAAGATTACCATGGATAGTATGTTGCACCTTCATATGTCATATTTCATGTAGCTTTTCTATAATTTATTTCAATAATTTATTTTGACAATATCTATTTAATTCATCCACAATGTATTTAGATTAAGGTTTAATGTATTAATCACATATGTTTTTTCTACAAATGTTTAGGCAATTTTTCGTGCTCCTCTAACATCTAAATTAACTCACCCATGAAACTATCTAGGATAGTGTCTATTTTGGAATATTTATATTTGTTTAAATAACATTTCCAAATTCTAATTATTGGTATATTTAGGCTTTCCACCTCTTTATGAATATGCTCTCACATTATATATATATATATATTTAATCCATCTGATCTATATTACTCTATTTTTCTGCAACAGAGCCCCATTTTGGGGTCATGAATCCACTTTTCTTCCTTCTTATTTTGTGTAACTTGAGTTTGGCAGTTACTCCTACATTGAATTTAAGGGTGTGATTCAAGCAGGAAAATTACAGGATCAGTTTCCTCTGGCCTCAGGGATTGTTAAATATGTGTACTCGTCTCAATTAGAGAAAAAGTAATATGGAAACATCCTTATAATCTATTGGAATGAAACATGCTCTATTTTCTGCACATTTTTTCCCTGTATTGCTTAAAATGCATTAACCTATGTTTCTAAAGCGAGGCATTGTGGTTGATGAGGAAGAGAAAGCTCTTGCTAAGATTTTGGTGAAAGAGAAGCACCAGGTTTTGGGTTAACTATGATAAAACATCTTTTCTTATCGTCCCATCAGCTTGTCACCGTGGAGATCATCAGCACACACTAAATTTCTCTATGCCTTTCTGATCACCTCAGCGAAGCACAAGGCACTGTTTTCTGCACATATTTCCAGTCCCTTTCTATGGCAGTCACTGGGGATCCCCTTTACTTGTCTCCTCTATTTGGTCTCCTATTTCCTGTTTCCCATGTATTCCTCCTTCTTTCCATGGCACATACACTCCGTGAGCATCTTGAGCATCTTGAGGTACAAGGTAAGTGCATTTCTGGAGATCTTGTCCATCTGAACATGTTTTATTTTACTCTCCCTTGACTTATACTTTTGTTGGGAATACAATTGCAGGTAGGAAGTCATCTGTCTTCAGAAATTTGAAGGCACTGTTTTTCCCCTCATGTTGCTGTTGACGAGTCCAATCTTTTCTCTCTGTGGATCTTCTAAGGATCCATAGGATCTAAGGATCCTTCTAAGGAGCCTAAAGATCTAAAGGATCTTCTCTTTGTCCCGGGTCTGGTATAATTTCTTAAAGGTGTGCCTTCATTTCAGTCTATTGAACTGTCCATTCTGAATGCTTTGTGGACCCTTTCAATCTGCCTAACCAAGGTCTTAAGGATAGGGATAGAATAGGATAATTAATTAGTCAGTTTAGAAATCCCACTAGGGAATTAAGAACACAAAGGGAATTTTAAGGGAGTTTGGGAAACTGCTGTAAGCTAATGACCACTCAAGAGAAGAATCCAGTAACTTAGCAACAATCTACACTACCTTGAAGGAAGACAAGGTGCATCCAAGTGCCAGGCACACTCAAGCCCCAAACCCTGATAGTTAAAACACAAGACAATAGATATGGGCTCTGAATCTTGTTCCATGAAGTCGGGAAGTTAATGGTCCTTGAAGAATAACACTTCTGCATGTAGCCAAGACAGGAACATAGGTGAAAGGGGAAAGAAACTAGGTGAAAGGGGACATTATACTGAAACCTGAGATGAATTACCATATTTTAGTATATGTCACCACACTTTTGCTAATATACATATGATTTAAGTAGTGCCATGGCAGTCCCATTTAGACCACATAGGGCCAAAGGAGGAACTAATGATGTAAGCCTTGACGTCTGCCCAAGAATGAGGAAGAAGTTGTTCTTCTCCCCTCTACACTTTTTCTTTGATTATAAAAGTGTAGCCCTCTTTGTTCTCAGGGCTGCATTCCCTTGCCTGCTGGCTTGTATCACAAGTGTCCTATGCTAATAAACTTGCCCTTTGCCTGCCTCTTTGCCTCACTCTGAATTCTTTCCGGGATGAAACAAAAGAACCTGAGCTTCTGTAAGTCCTGACACCAGGTGGGTGGTTTCAATCAAAAGACAGTGGGTTCGAGCTCCTAGTCAGGGATCGTGGGTTCAAACCCAATCTGGGGTGTGGGTGGGTTCAACTCCCAGCCTGTGAGTTCGAGTCCCACCCGAGAAGGAGTGTGGTTTCATTAAGTCCTGGGACGTTGTTTTGAATTATTCATCGAAATTTATCTTCTCTTTTGTCTTATTATTTGAAAGCTGGTGTTCGTGTTTACCCTTTCTTTCTTCACTTGAAAAAAAAATTTCCCATGTCTTTACCACCTCTTTTACTTTTTGCTTTATTTTCTGAGATATTACGTCAACCCTATTTTCCACACTTTCTTTTGATTTAATTTTTACTTTATTTTTTATCATGGCTTTAATTTTCAAAGGTTTTCTTTGTTGTTCTTAGAGAGTTATCTTTTTAAAAAATCCTGCTATTATAGTCTTCAAAATTTTCTTCCTGTAGTTTTTAATTTCCTTCATGTCTCTAGATTTTTTCCTGTTTCTTTATACTTCTGTTATCCAAGAAATAGGATATGCTGATATAGTGGAAAAACTTGAAAGTCTTCTCTTGAGTAAGAGTGAACAGTTGAAAAACTGACATAATGCTCTGAACATTGGATATGAAGAGGGCTTCCTGTCTCTGAACTTCACTTGGGATGATCAGGGAGGGTTTTTGCTGGAGATTCTCTGTTCTTCTTCAGCACGGTGAGTTCTCCAGGAAAAGTCTTCAATCTCCTGTGTGTACAGTGGTGGGCTAGCTTTCAGTGGTCTAGGACTTGCGTGCAGCACTCGTATATAGATGAACACTTAGTCTTTTGATTTAGGTGGCGTACCTTGGTCCTCCCCTGTGCCTGGCATCCCAAGTACAGAGGTCATCTGACTACCTTCTTTAGAAAACAAGCCTTGTATTTGTTGTAGGGGGAAGGATGGTCAACAAGCAGCATGTAGTGGGTGAAGGCTATTAGCAACCTTTTTCTGAAATGACTTGAAACTGTTCCTCCATATTTTAGGTTCTTGGTGCTTCTACCTCAAGTGCTTTAATCATCCATAGTGAAAATAAAGGCTCTACACTTGCCCCACCAAACAGCTGTGCTGTCCTCTGACTGCTAAACTGGATAGGACTTGTCCTCCTGCTTCCCAGCTTCCCAAAATTTATCTCCTCTACTTCTGTGGTGTCCTCTCCTTTGTGGCTGCTGTGGACTGCGTTGTGTTTCCCTCTAAGTTCTTATGCTGAAGCTCTAACTCTCTATATAACTGTACTTGGAGAAGGGGTCTTTAGGAGGTAACAAATGTTGTAGGGAAGGGGTCCCTATTATGATAGGGCTGGTGCCTTTGTGAGAAGAGGGAGACAGTAGAGTTTTCTCCCTCTGCCATGTGAGGACACAGGGAGATGGCAGCCCTGCAATCTGGGGAGAGAGCTGTCACTAGACACCAACCCTACTGGCACCTTGATCTTGGACTTCCAGTCTCCAGCACTGTGACAACATAAATTTCTGTGTTTCTGTTGTTTAACCACTTGATATATATATATATATATATATATATATATATATATATATATATATATATATATATATATATATATATATATATATATATATATATAATTTTTTTATGGCAGAACAAGACTAATACAGTGGCATTATATTTTCTAAAAAAGGAAGATAGATAGATCTTAACTGGAGAGAATGAGATTGGATGTATATAGTGAAGGTAACATCTTAATTTAGGCTCTGTAAATACATTTTTTATTGAGGCTTTGCACCTTGAAATATTGTTGGAGTGTGTTTTATATGTGTTTTTAATACTTGATTATACATGTTAAATTTACTTTTATGAGGAGCTGACATTGCAGCAATTGTACTGGGACTTAAAAATATATTAAGAAGCTGAATTTGACTTAAGTAGAAGTTGAAAGGAAAATAGGAACTAAATTTTACAGCACCTGTTGTAACAGATGCTGAGTAGATGCATCATATTTGCATCCTGATTACCTGAAATGGTACCTAGGAACTTAGGAAACGGTGGGTGCTCAATAAACATTTTTGAAAAGTTGATTCATGATAAATAAATAATTCAATAGATGCTAGACTCAAATGCAGACACAGGCTGATCCAGTTGACCCTTTTTTCTTCCCTCCCTCCTTCCCTCTCTTCCTTACCCCTTCCTTCCTTCCTTCCTCCCTCCTCCATCTTTTCTTTCTTTCTTTCTTTCTCTTTCTTTCTTTCTTTCTTTCTTTCTTTCTTTCTTTCTTTCTTTCTTTCTTTCTTTCTTTCTTTCTTTCTTCCTTCCTTCCTTCCTTCCTTCCTTCTTTCCTTGACCTTCTGTGTTTATGGCACTTTTAAGTTCACAGAAAAATGGAGGGGTAGGTACAGAGATTTCCCATATACTTCCTGTCCCCATACATACTTAGCCTACCTCATTATAATATCCAGCACCAGAGTGACATATTTGCTGCAGTTTATGAACCTACATTGATACATCAGAATCCCCAAGGTCTGTAATTTATATTACAGTTCCCTCTTGGTGTTGTACGATCTATGGGTTTGGACAATTGTATGATGGCATGTATCCATCATTATGCATCACACAGTATGTTTCCTCCCCTAAAAGTTCTCTGTACTCCACCCTTCCACTCCCCAACCCCTGGCAACCACTGATCTTTTTACTGTCTCCATAGTTTTGCCTTTTCCAGAATGTCATATAGTTGGAATCATATAGTATGTATCTTTTCAGATTAGCTTCTTTCACTTACTAATATGCAATTAAGGTTCTGTCATGTCTTTTTGTGGCTTGATAGCTCATATTTATATTTAGTTATATTTAGTTTTGTAAGAAACTTCCAAACTGTCTTCCAAAATGGCTGTGCCATTTTGCATTCCCACCAGCAACGAGAGTTCCTGTTGCTCCACATCCTCAGCATTTGGTGTCAGTGTTTTGGATTTTGGGAATTCTGATAGGTGTGTATCTCATTGCTGTTTTAATTTGTATTTCCCTGATGAACATCTTTTCATATGCTTATTTGTCATCTGTAGATCTTCTTTGCTTAGTTGTCTACTAAGCCCTTTGACCGATTTTTTCATTAGGTTTTTCATTTCCTTATTATTGAGCTTTAAGAGTTCTTTGTAAATTTTGAATAGCATTCCTTTATTCATTGTGTCTTTTGCAAAACTTTTCTCCAGTCTCTGTTTATCTTCTTATTCTTTTTGTATTGTCTTCACAGAAATTTTTCATTTAATGAAGTCTTTTTTAACAAGTATTTCTTCTATGGATTGAGCCTTTAGTGTTGCATCTAAAAAGTCATCACCTATGGTGGCCTTTGGATGAAGTCTTTCAGACTGTCTCTAGATTTGCTCTGGTTTTGGTGTAGTCAAGTCCAGACAATTTTTATATTCCCCTGGTGAGCCATTTTAGTTTATCCACTTACAAAAATCTAGCCAATATATATTAGATAATATCTAGATATATTTGTATTTTCTCTCAGTCTCTCCAGCATGTCTTTCTTCTTGATACTAGATGAAAGCTGGTGACTTGAGATTATGAATGCCTCATTTTCTGTAAAGAGTCAGACAGTCGAATTATGTGACATTGGACATTAGTCAACATCTCTGAACTTAGGTTCCTTCTCTGTAAATATAGATGATTGTATATGTCTTACAGGGCTTTTTGAGGATGAATGGAAATGATGTTTAAGAATATATTTTGAGAGAGACCTTCAAGATGGCAGAGGAGTAAGATGTGGAGATCACCTTCCTCCCCACAAATACATCAGAAATACATCCACATGCAGAACAACTCCTACAGAACACCTACTGAATGCTGGCAGAAGACCTCAGACTTCCCAAAAGGCAAGAAACTCCCCATGTACCTGAGTAGGGCAAAAGAAAAAAGAAAAAACAGAGACAAAAGAATAGGGATGGGACCTGCCCCTCTGGGACAGAGCTGTGAAGGAGGAAGAGTTTCTACACACTAGGAAACCCCTTCACTGGCTGAGACAGGGGTGGTGGGGGGAAGCTTCAGAGCCACGGAGGAGAAGCAAGCAATAGGGGTGCAGAGGGCAAAGCAGAGAGATTTCCACACAGAGGATCAGTGCCAACCAGCACTCACCAGCCTGAGAGGTTTGTCTGCTCAACCGCCGGGGTGGGTGGGGGCTGGGAGCTGAGGCTCGGGCTTCGGAGGTCAGACCCCAGGGAGAGGACTGGGGTTGGCTGCGTGAACACAGTTTGAAGGGGGTCAGTGTGCCACAGCTAGCCAGGAAGGAGTCTGGGAAAAAGTCTGGAACTGCCAGAGAGGCAAGATACCATTGTTTCAGGGTGCACGAGGAGAGGGGATTCAGAGCACCGCCTAAAAGAGCTCCAGAGACAGACATGAGCCACGGCTATCAGCATGGACATCAGAGACGGGTATGAGATGTTAAGGCTGCTGCTGCAGCCACCAAGAAACCTGTGTGCCAGCACAGGTCACTATCCACACATCCCCGCCCAGGAGCCTGTGCAACCCGCTACTGCCAGAGTCCTGTGATCCAGGGACAACTTCCCCAGGAGAACACACGGCATGCCTCAGGCTGGTACAATGTCACACCGGTCTCGGCTGCTGCAGGCTCACCCTGCATCCCGTACCCCTCCCTTGCCCTGGCCTGAGTGAGCCAGAGCTCCCTAATCAGCTGCTCCTTTAACCCCATACTGTCTGGGCGGGGAACAGATGCCCTCAGGAGACCTGCATGCAGAGGCGGGGCCAAATCCAAAGCTGAACCCCAGGAGCTGTGCGAACAAAGAGGAGAAAGGGAAATCTCTCCCAGCAGCCTCAGGAGCAGCGGATTAAATCTCCACAATCAACTTGATGTACCCTGCATTGTGGAATACCTGAATAGAGAGCGAATAATCCTAAAATTGAGGCAGTGGATTTGGGAGCAACTGTAGATTTGGGGTTTGCTTTCTGCATCTAATTTGTTTCTGGTTTTATGTTTATCTTAGCTTAGTATTTAAAGTTTATTATTGGGCTTCCCTGGTGGCGCAGTGGTTGAGAATCTGCCTGCCAATTCAGGGGACACAGGTTCGAACCCTGGTCTGGGAAGATCCCACATGCCGCAGAGCAACTAGGCCCTTGAGCCACCATTACTGAGCCTGCACGTCTGAAGCCTGTGCTCCGCAAGAAGAGAGGCCGCGATAGTGAGAGGCCCGTGCACCACGATGAAGAGTGGCCCCCACTTGCTGCAACTGGAGAAACCCCTCACACAGAAATGAAGACCCAACACAGCCATAAATAAATTAATTAATTAAAATAAATAAATAAAGTTTATTATCAATGGTAAATTTGTTTATTAATTTGGCTGCTCTCTTCCACTTTTATTTATATATAGATATAGATATATATTTTTTCCTTTTTCTCTTTTTGGGGTGTATGTGTATGCTTCTTTGGGTGATTTCGTCTGTATGGCTTTGCTTTTATCTTTTGTCCTAGGGTGCAGTCTCTCCATTTTATCTATTTATTTATTTATTTTAATAGTTTTTAGTACTTCTTATCAATGTTGGATTTGTTTTTTGGTTTGGTTGCTCTCTCTTTCTTTCTTTATGATTTTTTATTATTTTTATTTTTAATAATAGATTTTTATTTTAATAACTTTATTTTATTTTATTATTATTTTCTTTCTTTCTTTCTTTTTCTCCCTTTTCTTCTGAGCTCTGGCTGACAGGGTCTTGGTGCTCTGGTCAGGTGTCAGGGCTGAGTCTCTGAGGTGGGAGAGGTGGGTTCAGGACAATGGTCCACCAGAGACCTCCCAGCTCCACATAATATCAAACAATGAAAGCTCTCCCAGAGATCTCCATCTCAGTGCTAAGATCCAGCACCACTCAACAACCAGCAAGCTACAGTGCTAGACACCCTATACCACACAACTAGCAAGACAGGAACACAACCTCACCCATTAGCAGAGAGGCTGCCTAAAATCATAATAAGATCACAGACACCCCAAAACACACCACCAAATGTGGTTCTGCCCACCAGAAAGACAAGATCCAGCCTCATCTACCAGAACACAGGCACCAGTCTCCTCCACCAGGAAGCCTACACAACCCACTAAACAAACCTTAGCCACTGGGGGCAGACACCAAAAAAAATGGGAACTGTGAACCTGCAGGCTGCGAAAAGGAGACCCCAAACACAGTAAGTTAAGCAAAATGAGAAGACAGAGAAAAACACAGCAGATGAAGGAGCAAGGAAAACCCACCAGACCAAGCAAATGAAGAGGAAATAGGCATCTACCTGAGAAAGAATTCAGAATAATGACAGTAAAGATGATCCAAAATCTTAGAAATAGAATTGAGAAGATACAAGAAGCATTTAACAAGGACCTAAAGAACTAAAGACCAAACAAACAATGATGAACAACACAATTAATGAAGTTAAATATTCCCTAGAAGGAACCAATAGCAGAATAACTGAGACAGAAGAAGAACGGATAAGTGACCTGGAAGACAAAATAGTGGAAATAACTACCACAAAGCAGAATAAAGAAAAAGAATGAAAAGAATTGAGGACAATCTCAGAGACCTCTGGGAAAACATTAAATGCACCAACATTTAAATTATAGGCATCCCAGAAGAAGAATAGAAAAAAAAAAAAGGGGACTGAGAAAATATTTGAAGAGGTTATAGTTGAAAACTTCCCTGGTATGGGAAAGGAAACAGTCAATCAAGTCCAGGAAGCACAGAGAGTCCCATATAGAATAAATCCAAGGAGAAACACTCCAAGACACATATTAATCAAACTATCAAAAATTAAATACAAATAAAGAACATTAAAAGCAGCAAGGGAAAAACAACAAATTGCATACAAGAGACTCCCCATAAGTTTAACAGCTGATCTTTCAGCAGAAACTCTGCAAGCCAGAAGGAAGTGACAAGATATATTTAAAGTGAAGAAAGGGAAAGACCTACAACCAAGATTACTCTACCCAGCAAGGAACTCATTCAGATTCGACAGAGAAATTAAAATTTTAAAGACAAGCAAAAGCTAAGAGAATTCAGCACCACCAAACCAGCTCAACAACAAATGCTAAGGGAACTTCTTTAGGCAGGAAACACAAGAGAAGGAAAAGACCTACTATAACCAACACAAAACAATTAAGAAAATGGTAATAGGAACATACATATCGATAACTATCTTAAATGTAAATGAATTAAATGCTCCAACCAAAAGACATAGACTGGCTGAATGGTTACAACACCGTATATATGCTGTCCACTAGAGACCCACTTCAGACCTAGGGACACATACAGACTGAAAGTAAGGGGATGGAAAAATATTCCAGGCAAACGGAAATCAAAAGAAAGCTGGAGTAGCAATTCTAACATCAGACAAAATAGACCTTAAAATAAAGACAAGAGACAAAGCAGGACAGTACATAATGATCAAGGGCTCCATCCAAAAAGAAGATATAACAATTACAAATATTGATGGACCAAACATAGGAGAACCTCAAAACATAAGGCAAATGCCAACAGCCATGAAAGGGGAAGTCGACAGTAACACAATGACAGTAGGGAACTTTAACACCCCACTTTCACCAATGGACAGACCATCCAAAATGAAAATAAATAAGGAAGCACAGTCTTTAAATGATATATTACACAAGATGGACTTAATTGATATTTACAGGACATTCCATCCAAAAACAACAGAATACACTTTCTTCTCAAGTGCTCATGGAACATTCTCCAGGATAGATCATATCTTGGGTCACAGATCAAGCCTTGGTAAATTTAAGAAAATTGAAATCCTATCAAGTACCTTTTCCGACCACAGCGCTATGAGACTAGATATCAATTACAGGAAAAAATCTGTGAAAAATACAAACACATGGAGGCTAAACAAGACACTACTAAAGAACCAAGAGATCACTGGGGAAATCAAAGAGGAAGTGAAAAAATACCTAGAAACAAATGACAATGAAAACACGATGACCCAAAACCTATGGGATGCAGCAAAAGCAGTTCTAAGAGGGAAGTATATAGCAATAAAATTCTACCTCAAGAAACAGAAACATCTCATATAAACAACTTAACCTTACACCCTAAAGCAATTAGAGAAACAAGAACAAAAACCCCAAAGTTAGCAGAAGGAAAGAAACGATAAAGATCAGGTCAGAAATAAATGAAAAAGAAGTGAAGGAAACAATAGCAAAGATCAACAAAACTAAAAGCTCGTTCTTTGAGAAGATAAACAAAATTGTTAAACCATTAGCCAGACTCATCAAGAAAAAAAGGGAGAAGACTCAAATCAATAGAATTAGAAATGAAAAATGAGTAGTAACAACTGACACTGCAGAAATACAAAGGATCAGGAGAGCTTATTACAAGCAACTATATGTCAAAAAGTGGACAACCTGGAAGAAATGAACAAATTCTTAGAAAAGCACAACCTTCTGAGACTGAACCAGGAAGAAATAGAAAATATAAACAGACCAATCACAAGCACTGAAATTGAGACTGTGGTTAAAAATCTTCCAACAAACAAAAGCCCAGTACCAGATGGCTTCACAGGAGAATTCTATCATACATTTAGATAAGCGCTAACACCTATCCTTCTCAAACTCTTCCAAAATATAACAGAGGGAGGAACACTCCCAAACTCATTCTACAAGGCCACCAGTACCCTGATACCAAAACCGGAAAAAGATGTCACAAAGAAAGAAAACTAAAGGTCAATATCACTGATGAACACAGATGCAAAAATCCTCAACAAAATAGTAGCAAACAGAATCCAGCAGCACATTAAAAGGACCATACACCATGATCAAGTGAGGTTTATCCCAGGAATGCTAGATTTCTTCAACATGCACAAATCAATCAATGTGATACACCATATAAATAAACTGAAGGATAAAAAGCATATGATCATCCCAATAGAAGCAGAAAAAGCTTTCAACAAAATTCAACACTGATTTATGATAAAAACCCTCCAGAAAGTAGGCATAGAGGGAACTTACCTCAACATAATAAAGGCCATATATGACAAACCCACAGCCAACATCATTCTCAATGGTGAAAAACTGAAAGCATTTCCTCTAAGATCAGGAACAAGACAAGGTTGTCCACTCTCACCACTATTATTCAACATAGTTTTGGAAATTTTAGCCACAGCAATGAGAGAAGAAAAAGAAAGAAAAGGAATCCCAATTGGAAAAGAAGAAATAAAGCTGTCACTGTTTGCAGATGACATGACACTATACATAGAGAATCCTAAAGACGCTACCAGAAAACTACTAGAGCTAATTAATGAATCTGGTAAAGAAGCAGGATACAAAATTAATGCACAGCAATCTCTTGCATTCCTATACACTAATGATGAAAAATCTGAGAGAGAAATTGAGGAAACACTCCCATTTACCATTGCAACAAAAAGAATAAAATACCTAGGAATAAACCTACCTAAGGAAACAAAAGACCTGTGTGCAGAAAACTACAAGACACTGATGAAAGAAATTAAAGATGATACAAACAGATGGATAGATATACCATGTACTTGGATTGGAAGAATCAACATTGTGAAAATGACTATACTACTCAAAGCAATCTACAGATTCAATGCAATCCCTATCAAACTACCAATAACATTTTTCACAGAACTAGAACAAAAAATTTTACAATTTGTATGGAATAACAAAAGACCCCGAATAGCCAAAACAATCTTGAGAAAGAAATACGGAGCTGGAGGAATCAGGCTCCTGGACTTCAGACAATGCTACAAAGCTACAGTAATCAAGACAGTATGGTACTGACACAAAAACAGAAATATAGATCAATGGAACAGGATAGAAAGCCCAGAGATAAACCCATGCACATATGGTCACCATATCTTTGCCAAAGAAGGCAAGAATATACAATGAATAAAAGACAGCTCCTTCAATAAATGGTGTGGGAAAATTAGACAGCTACATGTAAAAGAATGAATTTAGAACACTCCCTAACACGATACATAAAAATAAACTCAAAATGGATTAAAGACCTAAATGTAAGTCCAGACACTATAAAACTCTTAAAGGAAAACATAGGCAGAACACTCTATAATATAAATCACAGCAAGATCCTTTTTGCCCCACCTCCTACAGAAAAGGAAATAAAAACAAAAATAAACAAATGGGACCTAATCTTTTGCACAGCAAACAAAAACATAAACAAGACAAAGAGACAACCCTCAGAATGGGAGAAAATATTTGCAAATGCAGCAACTGACAAAGGATTAATCTCCAAAATTTACAAGCAGCTCATGCAGCTCAATATCGAAAAAACAAACAACCCAATCCAAAAATGGGCAAAAGACCTAAATAGACATTTCTCCAAAGAAGATATACAGATTGCCAACAAACACATGAAAGAATGTTCAACATCATTAATCATTAGAGAAATGCAAATCAAAACTACAATGAGATATCTCACAGCGGTCAGAATGGTCATCATCAAAAAATCTACAAACAATAAATGCTGGAGAGGGTGTGGAGAAAAGAGGACCCTCTTGCACTGTTGGTGGGAATGTAAATTGGTACAGTGACTATGGAGAACAGTATGGAGGTTCCTTAAAACACTAAAACTAGAACTACCATACGACCCAGTAATCCCACTACTGGACATATACCCTGAGAAAACCATAATTCAAAAAGAGTCATGTACCACAACGTTCATTGCAGCTGTATTTACAATAGCCCAGATATGGAATCAACCTAAGTGTCTATTGACAGTTGAATGGATAAAGAAGGTGTGGCAGATATATACAATGGAATATTACTCAGCCATAAAAAGAAACGAAATTGAGTTATTTGTAACGAGATGGATGGACCTAGAGTCTGTCATTCAGAGTGAAGTAAGTCAGCAAGAGAAAAACAAATACCGTATGCTAACACATATATATGGAATCTAAAAAAAAAAAAAAGTTTCTGAAGAACCTAGGGACAGGACAGGAATAAAGACACAGTTGTAGAGAATGGACTTGAGACACGGGGAGTGGAAGGGTAAGCTGGGACGAAGTGAGAGAGTGGCATAGACATATATACACTACGAAATGTAAAATAGATAGCTGGCGGGAAGCAGCTGCATAGCACAGGGAAATCAGCTCGGTGCTTTGTGACCACCTAGAGGAGTGGGATAGGGAGGATGGGAGGGAGACGCCAGAGGGAGGGGATATGGGGATGTATGTATATGTATAGCTGATTCACTTTGTTATACAGCAGAAACTAACACACCATTGTAAAGCAATTATACTCCAATAATGATGTTAAAAAAATAAAATAAAATAATGTATTTTGAGGATCAATCACCCAGTATGACCTTAATGAATTCTTCTGCAATTAATGACATGTAACTTTCTTTTCTTCTTAGTATCTTTCATAAAAATCACAATTCTGCACGTGCCTCATGGATAACTTAATATATCACTCTGTGTTTCTTCTACCTGTACTTTGCTTTCCCTTCAGCCGAGGTCCTTTTGCTTACTGCACTGGGGGACATTTGGGTAGCAGGACGTAAAGAAGAAATGGAGTCCAGAGAAATAGACTGTACCTCATTTGTTTTCTAAAGATTCCCATTAAAGGATTTACGTCCATTGAACATGGATGAAACGAGAGGGAATTTGGTATTTTGATTTTGTGTATGTGTGTTTACTGTTGGTGGTGATGTTTTCATAATCCTAGGAGAGGCAAAATTTCTTTTGTTCATTGAATTTGGAGACTTGGATCATATTTCCTTGACTTACCTCCAGGAAGAGACAGGCCCACAGGATGCTTGGTGCTCCCTTCTCCCGACGATCTCTGAGTTCCTCTCCATCTCTCATTTGCTTCCTTAGCCCTGCCCATACTTCTGTAAGGACCGTTTCCTTCATCCTTCTTCAGTATCTTTAACACAGTAAGATGACCATGATGTCCTGAAAATCATGTATTTTCCCTCTACCTTCCTAGTGTAATATTACCTAAGCTATAGGGATTATTATGTGACCCTAGGGAAGAAAAGTGATATCAACAGTATTTAAAATTGACTTTGTCACCAAACTATCAAGGTGAGGTTTATAGTTAGTGTTTAAATGAGTTGAAGGAAAAAAGTTTGTGTTGTATCAATAAATTTGTGATTTCAACTCTATATCCAGTCCATATATAAAAGCATATGGATAGCATAGGACTATTGTGATGGTTAAATAAACAAAAAAATAAATTCATATTATGTAATTCAATACCTGAGGCATAATATTTGTTAAGTAAATGATGGATGCTCTTTTTTTAAACTTACATTGTGATATGTAATAATATATGTAATTTATTGTCCATGTGAAGAAAAAAAAAAGTGAGTCACATCCATTTTCTTAATAAAGTGGTATGGAAAATGATCCCAGGGCCTGGGTGTAGGCTGAGCCCTACGTGGGCTTGGACCACCCCTCACTGTGAATGTTGGGGTGATACAAGGCCAGGGAGTATGTGGTCAGTTGCATTAGCTTTACTTGGTTGCTGATGTCTTTAATCACCCTTATGTATCTTTAGGATTGGATTGATGCAGTATGTCTCTGGGAGAGCTATTTAGAATAGCTTTCTAGACATTACCTACATGTACCTGTGTGTCCTCATTCATGTATAATGTGTGATACAACATCCACTAGTAACAACACCATTTGTGTTATGAAACTGGGAGTAACAATAGAATTAGTGATGTTTCCTAGATAAAAGGAAGACAACTACATGGTATACTGTATACAACAAAGCCTTGAATTTAACTCTGTAAGACTGTGGCAAATCTGAGTCATCTTCCCAGGTCTCTGTATCAGCCTGAGTGTGATAATAAGATTTTTCACAGACTCTAACTTCCTGACAAGCTCACTGCCTCTTCTCAGTGAGGGCTTGTGAGGTCCATATGCTTTTCAAAATGAAAACTGTGGGTGGGAAATACACCCCTAGTGTCTAAGAAGCACCCATTTTCTTCAATAGTGCAATCCTTTAACACTAAGTTATTAAGAAACCATACAATATTGTAATAATCCTCTTAATTCAGTAAGTATGGAAGTCCTTCAACCATAGAATACATTTTTCTTTTGAAAAGCCTTTTCTTGGTGCTGCCTGATGAGAAACTCAAGAGCCTACCTGGCAATCATAGCTTCAGTCAACCTCAGGATGCCCACAATTCATTCTTTTTGAATGCTGAACTTGTCAACTGATTATAGTAAGCCATCTAACCAAGGAATATTTGTTAGGAAATCACTTTTCTATTAAAGGCAGTGATGACTTCAAAATACTGTCATGTAACAGAAAAGGTACATGTGTTCTTTGTCACACCTGAGAAAGGAAGCACAAGGAAATGGAGCCATTCTACATTGGATGAGTCCCACTGTAAAGGGATTAATGATTGTCCCCAAGCTAGGGACATTCAAACAGAGGGGGGAGGAATGGACTCTTCTCTCTTTGCAGACAGCATTCCTTCAGTGGTCAGAAGACTGAGCCAGGAGATGTCCGAGGTCTCCAGCATTGACAAATCTGAGTGATTCTGAAACAAGAGATCTACTGAGATGTAGTATGACATTGACTCTGATCCTTGTATTCTTCAATTAAAAATTAAATAAAATCCATTATATTAAAATAAAATTCGAGCTGAAAAGTAAAACAAAAAAGAGCATATAAGTTCATTTTTTTCTAGTGGTTTGTGGAAAGACACCTTTTCTGAAGTCAGAGATTCTGAACTATCAGCAAGTTTCTTAAATTTCTGGGTCTCGATTTCATAGTCCCTTATCTGTGAAATAGGTTTAATGATAATATATTCTCAACCTCAGGGTAGTCGTGAAGATCAAATGCCAAAGTCCTTGTCAACACTTGAAGGCAGTGATGATATATACTAGGACGAATCATTATTCTCTTCAATAAATTATAAATGTCTGCAAAACTCAGATGGTGACATGAATGGAAAAGAACTTTTTGGAATGGTTTTGAAGAAAGAAACAACATAATGTTAGTGACTTATTGGCTGGGAGAGTGGTAGGAGAGCAAGAAGAGCTAAAGTTGATCCATATTCATGCACCAAAGTCAAGGACTTGAATGGTCATCAGCTAGCATGGAGTCCAAAGTCTGATTATGAAGGAAGAGGATGGAGAGGTCCATGGAGAGTGGATGGATGACCGAGTGGACCTTACTTAATGTAATGAATAAATTAGCTTCAGGCAATAATGTAGAAGTATTTCCCTGCAGTCTCTTAGGGAATTCAAGGTCAGGACTCATCGGAATCTGTAAGGGAGCTGCTTTACAGATAACCTGATAACAGCAGGAAGTAGATTACAAGAGCATGCTGGACTAATTTCATTAAACCAAAACAAGGATATTTTGTCTGTGCTGAAAATGTTCAGATACTGGGGATTTCTTAATAAACACTCTGTACACAGGAAATTATCTTAACTCAGCATCATAATTGTGTGTTCAAAAGATGAAAAGCAGGTTTGTCATATAGGGGGTAAGAATATTTAAACACCAGCAGGGACAACGAATAAACACTGATCATAAAGGCACACAGAAGCAGCCTTTCCTTATGGAAAATGCTGGAAAAAGTGATAGGAGTTCAGTCCTTTAAAGAAATATTGGAAAATCTAAAAAAAACATGTTTAAGAGCCTACTAGTTTGGTCCATTGAATGAAAGAATATCACCACTTCCTTATTAATAATTCTTGACATTTTATAAAACATGTTCACACATTTCCAAAATACTCTCATAAATCTGGGAGGAAAATGTTTCCATTGTATATTTAATTAAGTTACTTGCCAAGCCACATGGTTGAGACTTGAACCAAGGTCTTTTAAATGCAAATAATTTGGTCTTTTAAATGCAAATAACTTATCTCCATTACTCTACACTTCTTGTTATATTTTCAATAAGCTCCTTAAATATCTCTGTTTTCATTAGCTTTCTCTTTCATCTATCCTTCTTACTGCTCCCTGATTAACCTTCACCATTATACAGCCCACTCTCTCCAAGCACATTTATTTTGTACAAAAAAGGACCCAAACTCGATAGTTAAATCCAACTTTCCAAAAGCACTGTTACTCTCTAGAGTTATCTTTCCTCAACTTCCCTCTCCCCTTCAAGGGGATTGATCTCCTGACTGTCCACTGAAGAAGACCAGGCTTTTCAGATCTTTTCAGGTTGAGCCTCTGGGATTGTCATTTCTGATCTTTCCACTCAAAATCCGAATCCACCAGCAAGATCAGCTACAGCCTCACCTCCCCCACGGAGATGGAGATGCTTTGACCAACTTGACTAACAGTTCACGCATAAGTATGGGGTTGGTGGCCGTTTCACTCCCGGGCATGCAACAGACATGGAGGACCTTGAGGATCAAGGAAAGGAATTTTTATTTTTGTTCAGATGGACGAAAGCCACTAACACATTTTAAATGAGGTAGTACGTCTTGGGTTATGTGGAGTTGTGAAGAATCGGATTGAGTAGAAGGAAGTAATGATTGTCCACCAAAGAAATGAAGACTCCCAAAGTTGACCCTAACTGAATTTACTTCACAGCTCCACCACCTGGCTTGTGCCTGGTTCTAAATTGTGCTTTCAAAACATCTGGTGACCAGAAGACCATGCTTGTGCTCAAGTGGCTTGAATTCCACAGCTTTTGTAGCCCCTTCTGCATTATGTCAGTGTGACCCAAGGATGGAGCAGGTACCTGCATTTACCTTCTGTGAGAGAAACCCATTAAAAAGCCCCAGCCTGAGTGTTTGGAATATTAATTCCCTGTCCATGTATTTCTCCTCTACTGAATCTGTTCCACCTCCCCCTCTCTCTCCCTCTCCCCCTTTCCCACTCTCTCCCTCTCTCCCTCTCCCCCTCTCTCTCCCCTTCTCTCTCCCCCTCTCTACCTCTCTCTCCCTCCCCCTCTCTCTTCCACTTTCTCTCACCCCCCCTCCCCCCCCCCACACACACTGGGCCTTCTATGACTTAACAGATCCCCTGGAAGCTCAGTGACCTCCCACAGCTGACCCTGTCTCTTTGCTCCAGGCCTCCCCTTGACCCTGTCCTGTCCACAGAAAAAACAGAGCTCCTGGCAGGCTTTGCATGGAAATTTTCCTGAGATCCTGGCTGAGTCCATACACATGACCCTCAGTCCAGCACTTTTCAATTACAGCAGGATCTATCTTGTCTTTGCTGGAAAAAGTTTTTATGTTACTACTTTTTTTTTAACTTTCTCCACCATTTCTTCAAATACATATTAGGAATTGAAACAGAAACTTCTATTTGCTTGTGTGCCAGACTCTCCCCAAGGGGAAAAATGCCATCAAGTTGTTTTTCACACACATCACTCTCTGAGAACAAAATCAGCAGGTGAGAAGAAGAAAAACTAGCCAGCAGAGTGAACCTTGAAGGCGGTACAGAGAAAAAATTCAGTAAGGAAAAAACCTGGGAACTCACCAGTGTCTTTCCTGAAGAAGGTAGTGATTCTAGAAGGCCTATCAGTACTGCCCACTTTTAGGTATTTGTGTAGCATTTACTGAATTTACAGGATGCATTGTTTGCAAGTTACTTACATCTTTATGGCTTTTTATTAGCAATCTCAAAAACTAGATAGAGCATTTGGCTGAACCCTAATCTGAAGATGATGCAACTGTTTAGGAAGGCTGAACTCTATGGGTGTCACACATTTGGATCTTTTGAATGTGAATTCTGAGGCTTTCTCTGACCCGGAGGGCTGTCCTGGTAAATTCTGTCCCTTTAACCTCACTGAAGTGCACACTGTCTCTTGTCATCTTATGGTTGGCTGGACATTTAACATCATGGATCAAGGTAGACTCCTGTTCTTGGTGAGGCTGTGTGCCTTGCGAAAGTGAACTTACCACTAGGCTCCTAATAGTGGAGAGAAAAATATTAGAAATCAGAGGAATTACAGTATCTCCAACCCCTTGATGAATGATAATTTTATGAAAATGAGGTATATTAGTTAATGTTACATTTTAACTCGGAATTGCACAATGATATTTATTGGCTGACTTACTTTATGTCTCCCTGTCAAATAGACCTTTGTCATTTCTCCCTGGAACTGTTCTCATAGGTCCATGATTGATCCTCCAATTTCTAAAATCTGCTCTCAGACCTGAATTCCACAGTGTTCTATGTAACCATTCAATCATGCCACTTTCCTTATCAAAAACGTTCAATGGTTTCCTATTGCTTTTAGATTAAGCCAAACTTAGCTAAGCAGTTAAGCATGACTAAAACCAAAAACAAATGAAAAAACAAGACAAGAAGATTTTCATGATTCACGGCCTTCGCTTCCTCAGATGGACTTCAGGCCCCTTAATAAATCATGTTCTCTCATTGTTAAGTGCTCTGTGTTTTCTATGCATTTTGTGTGCCTTCCTAGAAATGACTGAGCTGTCATACTTGTTTGCTTTCTGTTCCACTCTCTCCCCATTGGAGTGAATATTCTTGGTGAAAAGAGCACTTCTTACTATCAATATATCTCTAGCAGCAGACCTCGTGCCTGGCATTCACAGATGCTCAAGAAGGTTTGTAAAATTTAATTAAATTCCAAATATACAATAACTCCCTAATTTGGCTTAAAGCATGGAGGATGCAATTGAATCTATCTTCAAAGAGTTAAAAAAAATCCCAGGTTATCAGGGGTGACTTTCAATACACTGTAAATGACTAGAGACAGAGGCGAACAAAATGAGATGGTACAGGCTCAAATCTGAGGAGTAAAACGGGGGATAAAGTGGGGAAATTGTCAGATTAAACACTGAGTCATGACCAAATGAAACTGAGTACACAGGAGTCAGGTCATGCAGTGACTCTAGAAAGTTCTCAATTGTTCTCAGTCTGATATTAATGCGAGTCTCTATTAAAGAGAGCTAAGCGCCGATACCCCAGATAATCTGCTGTGAGGATGAGTTTCTGGAAGGGACCCGAGTGTGCCTGAGAAGGCGATTCTCCTGGCCCCTTGGGGGTGGCCCCGTGAGGGTTGCCCTCACTGAGGGTCCTTAGGTGAGTCACTTAACCACTCCCAGAAAAAAATAATTTTCATTTATAAAATTTGGGGGTTGGGATCTGATGGTTCTTAAGTTCTCAAACGACCCTGAGTTTGCTGAGTCTGCAGTTCTAATTACAGGTAAGCACCATCAACCCTTAGCTGTCATTGGGAAGCCACACAATTCGGCATCCTCTGTTTAATTTCCAAGTGCATGTGGTGAGTAGCTATGTCAGGCATGGCGGCCTCTAGTTTATGTATATGATCCAGTATAATCGTCAGATTAACCCCACGAAGGCTACTATTTTCCTAATTTTATAGGTAACTGGGGTCCAGAATGCTGAAATGATTTGCAAACTTTGGTAGCCATTTAGTCCATAACATTATATGAGGTCTTTCTGGATGAAGTTTATATTCAGTTCAGAAATATTAACAAAATCATGTTTTCAAAGATATTTCTTTTCAAGACAATGATAGCGTCAATCATAATAACAACTATGATGTCGGCTGTGCCAGTGGACAGGCCTTACTTGGGATCCTGGCGCCCGGCGACCCCCTGACACCCACTTGGATGTACACTGGGGGACAGGTTCTGCCCAGCCTGCCTGTCCTAGCTGAGCGCAGGGACCTCTGGGTTCCTCCTCACAGGCCTCTGTGTGTGCCGTGCTGACTCCATTCATCAGCTGAATGTCACCAACCACTCTGTCTCAGATTTTTCATCTGTGAAATAAAATGGTTCAATGAGATTGATCTTTCAGATTTCTTCCAGCTATTATATTAAGCTAACACATTTGCATTTTAATTACAGTTCAAACCCCAAGGCTGAAAATTGGTGACTCTATTCTGACTTCTGGAGAGAGAACATTCATTCATTAGCAAAGTCACATAGAAAAATGGAGCTAGTCCTTACTTTTATAAAGTTATAAAAGAGTCTTTTAATAAAGTTACACATCTTTCCTCCTTTCCTATGAATCCTGGAGTTAGAAACCATATTAAAAATTACCCTGCTGAGTTGCTAGACATAGTGAAGTTTAAACAGCACCTCCCCCCTTTTTAATGCTAACTCGCCAACAGCATAGAGAGGAACAGATTAAACGTATCCTAAAAGGAATCTGAAAATAAAAGGAACAGCATATTAGCACAGAATGTTTTATTTTACTGTGTAGACTCCCTATAGCCCTAGTTTCACCTTTTCTCTTCAGCACTGGTGGCTTTTGCACTTGGAGAATTGCACTTTTCTTTAAGTGTTTTACTTAAATGTTTGTCAATGCCCAGGGCTGATTGCAGAGCACAGAGCAGTGATTCTCATGGCCTGCGACTGCTGGCCATCCTCACTTCTGCCCTGTGTCTTCTTCTCTGAACAGCGATGAAGGTTCCTAGTTGATTTCCCTTCCTCCAAAGTTGCCCTATTCCAATTCACTGTAAATGTTAACCCATAATTTTAACATCTATGTCACTGTTGCTTAAAGCACAGATGTACACACACACACACCTGCAGTGGCTCCCCAGGAGCTGCAGAACTGGGCCCATCTTCCTGAGACTGATATTCAAGATGTTCAACTTGACCCTAGCCAAATTTCCTATTCTATCTTCTCCAGACCCCTCTTCTTTTTATTTTTTTTATTTTTATTTTTTTTAGTGTACTCAGGTATAGTTATTCCAAAGTAGACAATGCAATTGACACATATGCATTATGTCTCGGTGTTGTGTCAGAGTTGGCTTGTACCACCTCAGGAGAGCTGATTACTACATTTTTCAAAGTTTTGTCATCCAGCTGTAAACACAGTCATCCTTAAAAATTCAGTTATATAAACTGACAATTAGATCAATTAAAAGCAATAATAATAAACTCTCATCATTCATCACCTCCAAGTTATTTTGTGCATTTTACAATGATCTGTGCTTTGAGGTGTCATGGGATATTTATACCATGGAAATTGACAAATGCTGCAAATCAGAGTTTTTTTTCCTCTCAAAGAGACAGCTAAACATCGAGTAGCCTGCCACTGCCCAAACCTACTCTGGTGAACTGTTCCCTCAATTATTACTCTTTCCTTTACTTTCAAATCCTCTGTTTCCTCTGGCTCTTTACTTTGAATTTGTAACATATTATAACGTTTTACGATTTATTCCATCTTGACATTTTTCTATTTATCACTATACATTTTTTGGTCTATCTGATACGTTTGAGTCAGGTCCTCTGAGGACAGGTGCACATGGTCTGACTTGGGTATTGTTCTAACTCCCAGTGCCAGCAGAAAGCCTTGGATGCAGGATGTTCTGAATAATTTGTCTTTGAATAAATGGGCACCCAAGACTTGTGTATACCCTAAAAAATGAAACAACCTCATCTTTCACACGCATTTCCCCCAACTAACATCCCAACTGTATTTTCCCTTGAAGGCCCAGGTCAAAGGGGTCACCATCCTTTCTAATCTTGGGGACCTTTCCAATTTCATGGTATCACCAATATTGTCTTTACTATTTTTTTAAACTTACTTTAAAATTCTGTCCCAGATGCAGGGTTGATTCTAGAGTTTGTAGGTTTGAGAATGAACCTACTTGGGGCTTAGGAGAGCTCTGGTTAAAAAAGATAATGAGACACTCATGGAGGGAGAAGAGAGATGCCAGGAGAAATCCTTCCTTCCTTCAGAGCTCTGATTTGGTGGACCCGGGGTGGGGCTTTTGCAATTCACCATTCATTCTGCATCTGGCAGGACATCTGATCTTTCAGGAGGAAAATAAGTCGTTTTAGGAAAAAGATTCTGTTGAAAATTTCATTGACAAAATCTATTATTCATAGAGGCTGGCCTATGGCTATATTTCAACTCAGTGAGTACAGATTATTTCTTTTCGGTACATTTTTTCCCATTACAAAATAGTACATGATAACTAGTGGCATATCAACAAATTATAAATAAGAAAATAATCATCACTCACAATTCAAACCTCCTAAAAGAACCCATGCTAAAATAATAAATATTCATACTTTTTTACATATTTGGGATCATTTACATATCCTGAGGTTTGATTATAACCATTTTGGACTTTGAATATTTTCCTTTGTTATGCAGAAATGTGTGGAGGTTATTTAATGGGTAAAATACAGTATCACATAGATTTAGTAAAATTTCCTAAATGATTTCTTATTTTTAGATGGTCTCCCAAGATTTCATCATTAAAAGTAATGCTTCAACAAGCAACTTTTTATTTATTTATTTATTTATTTATTTATTTATTTATTTATTTATTTATTTATTTTTGGCTGCATTGGGTCTTCATTGCTGTGAGTGGGCTTTCTCTAGTTGTGGCGAGCAGGGGCTACTCTTCATTGTGGTGCGTAGGCTTCTCATTGTGATAGCTCCTCTTGCTGCGGAGCACGGGCTCTAGGTGCGTGGGCTTCCGTAGTTATGGCTCGTGGGCTCTAGAGCACAGGCTCAGTAGTTGTGGCACACGGGCTTAGTTGCTCTGCGGCATGTGGGATCTTCCCGGACCAGGGCTTGAACCCGTGTACCCTGCATTGGCAGGCAGATTCTTAACCACTGTGCCATCAGGGAAGCCCCAATGAGCATCTTTTAATATGAAACAATCATAGTATGTCAAAAACTTTAGTCAGACACTTTAACGTAAAATTGCTTAGGCAACTATATGAATATGATGAAAATTTTAATTTATATTTTCATATTTATTTTCAGAAACTTTGTCTCAATTCGTGTAGTAGCTCTATAATCTCATAATAATTTAAAAATAACTTTGATAATTTTAAGACAAAATGGTACCATATTTGTCAATGTATTTTTCCTCAGTTATGTATACTTTAATTCCATTTATTATGTATTCTATGCACCCATGTTTCCAGTATTATTCAGTCAAATCTATCAATATTTTCTTTTGTGATTTCCTTCATTGATTTTGTAATAAATGTATTTTAAAATGTTTTAGGTTTATAGAAAAGTTGAGAAGATAGCAAAAGCGTTCCCATATAACTACACCTCATGTCCCTCAGTATTGACATCTTATATTATTATCCACATTTGTCACAATTAATGAACCAACATTAATATTATTAGCTAAAGCCAGATTTCCTTAGTTTTTACCCAATATACTTTTTATGTCCCAAGATCTCATCCAGGATGCCATATTGCATTTACTCTCTCTGTCTTCCTAGGCTCCTCTTGGGCAATTTCTCAGACTCTTTTTATTTTTGACAACCATGACAGTTTGAAGAGTATTGCTCAGGTGTCTGTAGACTGTCTCTCAAATGGATTTGTCTGATATGTTTCTCATGATTAGATTAGAGTTACTGGTTTTACCAGAAGACAGTGGAGGTAAACTGCCATTCTCACCACATCCTGTCAAGAGGACATGCTAGCAGCATGAATTAGCAAAGTGGATGGTAACCTGGTAACCTTGACCTCCTGGCTGAGATGGCATTGGTCAGATTTCTCCGCTGTACAGTTTCCCTCTTTCTCATTTTGTAACCTTTGGAAGAAAGTCACAATGTGCAGCTCACACTTAAAGAGTGAAGTGTTGAGGGTAAAACACCTACATCAATTATTCAGAATTCTTCTGCATGGGAGATGTGTCTATTCTCTATCACTATTTATGAACTCAGTGACTGATTTATATGAATGTGGACCCATCGATACTTACTTTACACTTTGTGTTATAATTGTCCAGCTTTTGCTACTAGGAGCTTTCAGTTGTTTCCTGTGTCTCTGCAATATATTCCCATGATCTTTTTCTTTTTTTTTTTGAACACTTCTTTATCCTAAGGCAATACAGGATGCTCCAGGCTCATTTCCTATGTTTCCTGCCCCAGTTGTAGAATCAGCATTTCTCCCAGGAGCCCTACTTCCTTCTGTTGGACAGTGGGATTAGAATCCAAGACCTGGGTGCCATGCTGCTCCTCGCTACTGGGATCTAGTTGATTCTAGTCTTTTTCAGCTGACAGTGCAACTGACACAGATCTTTAAATATTTTCGTAAGTAACCAGCTGTATCCATATTAAGCTAAACATGAGTTTATACAAATGACTCCAAATCAATCCACCACCACATGGCTCATTCTGACCTCCTCCCCTTGCTGATCTGTAGCTCCCACTTCAACAGTGAGCAACCTGGCCCCAACCATCTGCTATCTATTTACGTAACTGTTTAATTCCATTACACATCGATAAGAGTATCAGAATTGCTAACCCAGACTCCTGTCAGAAACATTCTTATCAACTAGCTAATAGTGCTTTTGTGCAGTTCTTTGTTGTGTTTGATCTTCAGACTCCACTCATTTCCATGGTTACCTAGGTCAACACCTCTCCCTCACCTCCAATGTTATTTCATACATCTGTGATGCAGTGATATTATTTTTTCAAATTCTGCTTTACCTCTTGGATCTCCTGATCTCTTAAATGTTTTATATATGGGAATAATTACACTCATCTCATGGAATGGTTGGAAGGGCCAATGAAGATCAAATGTGTGACAAAAGCTGGAATTCAGCTAATGGAGGCTGGAATACATATATATGAGATGAGTTTTACCATTCCTGTTGTTAATTTCTAAGAGTTTTGATAAATAAATAGTTTCATGTGTCCACCAGTAAAATACAGAATCATTTCATTCCAATAAAACATCCCATGTGCTTTATCTGTTGTCCAGTGGCAACCACTGATTTTTTTTTTTTAGAATTTTATCTTATTTTTTTAAACCATTTTTAAAAATCGAAGTAGAGTTAATTTACTGATCTTTTCACTGACTCTATATTTTGATACTATATGATTTGGAATCATATAGTATGTAGCCTTTTCAGACTGGCTTCTTTTCAGACTGGCTTCTTTCACTCAACAATAAGCTTTTAATATGCATCCATGGTTTTGTGTGGGTTGATAGATCAGTCCTGTCTACAGCTGTTTAGTATTCAATTTTGGGATTACCATGTTTTGTTTATCCTCATACCTATTGAAAGGCATTTTGATTTCTTATAGTTTGGTGGGATTATGAATGGAATATTTATGTGCAGGATTTTGTATGAACATAATCTTTCAAGCTGTTGAATAAATACCTAGGAGTATGATTCCTGGACTTCATGGTAAGACTCTGTTTAGCTTCGTAAGAACTGATAAACTATTTTCAGAAGTGCTTGTTTATTTTACATTTTCACCAGCAATAAATAGGAGTTTCTGTCGGTCTGCATCCTCACCGAAATTGATAACATCAGTTTTACAGATTTTAGCCATTGTAATAGGTATACAGTGCTGTCTCACTGTTGTGTTAATTTCAAATTCCTTAATGACAAATAATTTTGAGAAACTATTTATATGCTTTTTGCCATCTGTATATCTTCTTTTCTGATGTGTCTGTTTGGGTTTTTTTTTTTCAAAATAAAAATGTTTGCTTGTTCTCTTTATGTTGAGTTTTAAGAATTACTTGTATATTTGGGATACAAGTACTTTATCAGATTATGTGGTTTATAAATATTTTTTCCTAGTCTCCATCTTGTCTTTTCATTCTCAAAACAGTGTTTTCACAAAGAAAATGTTTTTAATTTCAATTAAGTTAAACTTGGTGATTTTTTCTCTTATTGATCATGTTTTTGGTGTTATATCTAAAAACTCATTTCCAAGCTCTAGATCATATAAACTTTCCCCAGTGTTTTCTATTGTAGGTGTTACAGTTTTGCATTTATTTTTATGTTTATGATCCATAGTTAGTTAATTTTTGTGTAAGGTGAAAAGTCTATGTCTGTGTTCATTTTTTTGCATATGGATGTTCAAATTTTCCAGCAAAGATTGTCTTTTGTTCACTGAATCGGGTTGCACTTATGTTAAAAATCTGTTGACTCTACTGTGGGTCTATTTCTGGACTCTGTCTTCTGTTCCATTTATTGATGTGTCTATTCTTTCACCAATACCACACAGTCTTAATTACTGTAGCTTTATGGTACACCTTGCAATGGATGGTGAGTCCTGCAACACGGTTGTTCTTCACTATTCTTTGGCTATTCTAGGTCCTTTGCTTTATCACAGAAATTTAAAATAACTTTTCTGATATCTACAAAATAACTTGCTGGGCTTTTGACAGGGGTTTCATTGAAGGTATGAATCAAGGTGAGAAGACTTGATATCTCAACAGCACTGAGTCTTCTAATCCATACATATGAAATCTCACTGTTTATGTAGATCTTTTTTGACTCCTTTCATCTTTGTCTTCCATTTTTATGCAAACAAATCCTGCACATATTTTGTTAAATTTCTGCTTGTCATTTTGTATACTCTTATAAATTATATTGTGTTCTGTTTAATTTTAAATTCTAATTATTCACTTCTGTTTCACAGAAAAACAATTGACTTTTGTATATTGACCTTCGATCCTAAGCCCTGAACTTGCTTGTTAGTTCCATTAATTTCCACTGTAATTTTTATTATTTCATTTCTTCTGCTTGCTTTCAAGCTTAATTTGCCCTCCTTTATTTATTTTCCTGGGAGGTTGGACTATAATTTTAGATGTTTCTTCTTTTCCAAAAATGCATTAATGTTACAAACTTCCTTCTATGCACAACTTCTGCTGTATTCCACAAATTTTGATAAGTTGTGTTTTCACTTTAGTTGAAAATCTGTTTTACTTTCCCATGTGACTTTTCTGGGACCCATTACTTATTTAGAAGTGCATTGTTTAATTTCCAACTATTTGGGGATTTTGCAGCTATTTTCTGTTACTGATTTTTAGTTTAATTCCATTATGGTCCAAGAATGTACTTTGTAAGGTTCCTATATTTTAAAATGTGTTAAGATGTGTTTTATGTTCCAGGATATGGTCTATCTTGATGAATGCTTCATGTGGGCTTGAAAAGAAAGTGTATTCTGCTCTTCCCTGAAGTATTCTATAAATGTCAGTCCCATCATGTTGCTTGACAGTGCTGTTCAGGTCGCTTGTATACCCACTGATATTCTGCCTGGTTGCAGTATCACTTATTGAAATAGGGCTGTTAAATCTCCAAATTTCATAGTGAATCTGTCCATTTCTCCCTTCAGCTCTATCAGTTTCGCCTCATGTATTGTTCTGTTCTTTTGTTAAGATTGTTAGGTCTTCTTAGAAGATTGTCTCTATCATTATGTAATATACTTCTTTACCCATGGTTATTTTTTGTTCTAAGTTTGCTTTGCCTGATATTAATATAGCTTCTTCTCTTTCTGTTGATCATTGTTAGCACCATATATCTTCCTCCAAGATGTTACTTTTATCTTGTTTGTGTCCTTTTATGTAAAGTGGGTCTCTTGTAGACAGCATATAGTTCTTCTTTTCTTGTTAGTCCACTTTGAGTTTCCATAGTTTGTGTTTGTTCACTTACACATTTCTTATCCATGTATTAACTCATGGTTTCAATGCTTACTAAGAGGAATGAAACAATGAAGCAGCAAAACCTGTATGTCTTATTTTTTTTTATTTATCCCCCGTTCCATGTTCTAGTAGGACTATGGAATATACAGAATATATGGAATATGTAAACATTGAGCCCCAAATAAGGCCTTGGCTGGTATGTGTAGCAATGCAAAGAAGTGAGTTTTGGTCTGCAGCCCAGGCATCCTGGTAACTGGGAGAAGAACCAGGTAGAGGTCTGGCCCATGGGGGGAAAAATGTCTGAGAAATAATATTTGAAAAAGATTCATAACAAGTAGTGACTACATATATGAAGGGAATGCCTTTGGTATCATCCCATACTATATTCAGATTTCCCTGATTTTTTCTAAAATGGCTTTCTCTGTTGGTTGGTTAGAACAAGAATAAAATAAGGACCTCACATTGCATGTAGATACTGTGCTAAGATTAATCAGTGGGTTCATTTGGTGAGCAACCTCTCGCCATTGAAAATGTTCCCATCTAATCTACTGTTGCCCTCTGTTCTAATGATGGCCTAAATCAGTTATCACCTTAGAGCTGATAAGACTTTCTAATGCTTTCTTTTTTTCCTTATGTATTAAGTAGAATGCTTCTGTAAAAAGAAACTTTCCTTTATCAACTAGGTCTTCAACTACCCAGAAGTCAAAATTCATCCCTGAATAGTAAAACAAATGCTTGATCTTTCCTTCTATGAGTGAGGGAATGTGCCTTAGTTGCTTCCAATTATATCTGCATTTGTTATCTATTGCTGTGTAGCAAAATACCCCAAAATGTAGCATCTTAGGACAGCAAGCACTGACTATCTCACACAATTTCTGAGGGTTGGGTATCGGACAGCAGCATCACTGAAGCTTTGGGCTCAAGTCTCTCATGAGGTTGTGGTCAAGTCATGGCCCAGGGCTGAAGTCATCAGTGGACTTGACTGGGCATGGAGGATCTTTCTCAGAGAAAGTTCACTCATGTGACTCTTGGACGAGGACTCAGCTCCGTGCTGGCTGTTGGCAGAAGGCCTCAGCTCACCTCAGCTCACGTGGACCCTCTGTGGGGTCTCTCATAACACGGCAGCTTCCTTTTCCCAGAATGAAGAATACAAAACAGAACGTGAGCAAGGAGGAAAGCACTGTGGCTTCATGACCTCCTCTCCAAAGCCACATCCCCACACACTTCTGCTTTAAATTATCCACTAAGTCTAGGTCACACTCTGGAGGGAGGGAATCAAGGAGGATTGTCACAGAATCTTGTGGATGCATTTTAAACCCACTGTAGTGTCCAGTGGCAAGGCACGGGGATCTCAGCTCATCTCACAGAGCTTCTGCATCAGGCCTGGAGTCGGCCATTCCTCCAAGGCTCTCTGGTGCTTTATTATGTTTTATTTGAAATGTAAGGTTTCTTTGTAGAACTTTGTTGTTTTTGTCAAAGTATAGTTGCTGTATGATATTATATGTCAGGTGTAAAATAGAGTGATTCATAATTTTCAAAGGTCATATTCTTTTTAAAGTTATGTTAAAATATTGGCTATATTCCCTGTGTTGTACAATATATACTTGTAGCTTATTTTGCTATTTAGAGACCACCGACTGGGCACTAGGTATGATTTTTCCATGGGGTTGTCATGGCTCTCGTAAATTTTTAGTAGACAGAGCTAGAATGTATATATTTTAAAAGAAAAAGCATGAGGCTATATTGATATTTTTAATTCAAATGTTACAAATATAGATTTTACTTAATTACATTGCTTTTATGGTGTCTTCTCTTCTCCCTTACACTAAAAATATGGATTGCTAACAATAATGGCATATCAATTATTTGCATTTTTTTACCATTTGGATAAAATAGTTTTAAATAAGATATTAATATTACAGATAAATCTATTAATTGAAGCTTGGAATTCTTGCAGCCCTGGACTATATTCTACCAAGGATATATAGTCAAAATGTTATCTTGAAATGTTATTTATCTTTGTAATTGTCACCACATTAATATACCATTAAATTTATTAGTTTCAGCATGTTTCTAATATTTAATGATTTCTTTGCTTTTCATTTAAAATTTTGCTTTTCGGATATGTAAAAATTAAAGGATTTTGAAGTCAACACTGTGTAGCAAAATATTTTCCAAAAAGTCACACTTTCGTCAGTTCCATTCTACCTTTTTCATTCTAAAACTTGATTTACAACTTTATAGCTTATATATTTTATTTCCAGAGTTGAAAATATATGCTCTCCTCTGCCCTTTTCCCCCCATCCTCTGTCGCCTCCGGAGTTACAGAAAGTGGTGCTGTATACAAATTTCTACTCTTTCTTTTTTTTGGCTGCATTGGGTCTTCATTGCTTCGTGCGGGATTTCTCTAGTTGCGGCGAGCGGGGGCTACTCTTCCTTGCGGTGCACGGGCTTCTCATTGCGGTGGCTTCTCTTGTTGCGGAGCACAGGCTGTAGGCATGCAGGCTTCAGTAGTTGTGGCACATGGGCTCAGTAGGTGTGGTGCACAGGCTTAATTGCTCCGTGGCCTGTGGGATCTTCCCAGACCAGGGCTCGAACCCGTGTCCCCTGAATTGGCAGGCAGATTCTTAACCACTGCATTAATGTAACAAAATCTTCTAGTGATGAACTCACATCAGAGGGCCTTAGTATCCTTCTTACAGATGCACAGTATACCACAGTGTGGATCTATTCACACAACAGGCTTTGTATTTATGGATATTTTATGTGTTTCCAATTTTTGCTATTATAAACATAGTTGCAATGGAAACTTATTTCTGCCCCATATGCATCATTATAATTTCTAGGAATAGGATTGATAAACTCAGAGGTAAATGTGTATGCCATTTTTTCCAGATATTTCCAATTTCTTCTTAATGGAGATGTATAATTTTACATTCCTACCGGAATATATGATACCCACATTTTATACATAGGCTAAGTGTATGCTGTCATACATTTGCATTTTTGCCAGTTGATAGATGACAAATATCTCAATGTAATTTTAACTTGAATTTCTTCTACAATAACTGAGTTTGAAAAATATTCTATGTTTTAAAGACTGTTATTTTAACTTTTAGTTTGAAATATTATTATGCTTTTACAGAAGAGTTGCAAAGAAAGTACAGTGTTTAAATATGCCTTCCGTCCAGTTTCCCTTTGTGTTAATATCTTACACAATGGTCGTTTATTAATGAAAACTAAGGTATTAAACAAATACTTTTACATACATGACAGACTTTATTTGTATCTCACAGTTTTCCCCCTGAAGTCCTCTTCCTGCTCCAGGATCCCTCCCAAGACACACGTTGCTTTTAGCGTTCATGTCTCTTCCGTCTCCTCCAACTGCACAGTTTTCCAGACTTTCCTTAATTTTCATCACTTTGACACTTTGGAAGCACACTGCTCAGGTATTTTGCCTAATGTCCCCAGTTTGAGCTCATCTGGTGTTGTCTCATGGTTACACTGGGATAAGGGGGAGACTGCTTATGGTTTGTTTCCATTGTTTGAAAAAAATCCATGTTTTCAACTGTATTCTTCCTAAGCAAGTTTGTCACTATGTCATATCAAATCTATTTTTTTAAATGTGTCATCTTCTTTATTTAGATTAAATCCAGGCAACAGATCCTCCCCAGTCCCTCTTTCCTTTACATGGTGTACAATTTTGGTTTAGTTTTACATGAATTGCATAGAGAATTGCACAGAATTTGAAACTTCATTTATTCAAGTTCCACTACTTGCTAGTTTGAATGTGCCAGAGACAGAACATGAGAATGACCAGCTGTGTCATACGAGGTGGCCCTCATGTCTCCAACTTAAAGCCCCCAGTTCACAAAAAGTGCCTCCCAGGCTTGGAATCAGCAATAAGATTTATTTATCTTTCCAGGTCTTTGAAGTGGTTACTTCTCACGTCCTTTTTACCCACAGCTTCTTTCCAAGGCAGATTCTTACCTGTTGTTCATATGTAGGTTTAGAGATCAGTGAATACCATGATTTTTTTTTTTTGCAGAAATGTGTGTTGATGAGAATATTTATTTTATTGGGGCTCATAATTTTAATCAGATTCACAACATATCTGTGGTTTCAAAAAATTAAGCACCACCAATCAAGAAAAAAAAAAAAAAAAGACCTGATTCAAACCCTTTTTAACGCAAACTGCCATTTCCTTTAATAACATTGTGGCAAGGAATGGAAAAATCAACATTTAGGCACTGACCAGCTACAGGATCTTGCCTTTAGTCTCTGACATCTCTCCACAGTTAAGGCAGCCCTCTGCCACTGCCCTTCACTGATCTGGCCCTTGTGTGACCACAGCCAGAAGGACAGCAAAGACCAGACCATACTGAACTCCAGTGGCAAACACAACGCAAACAAACATGACAGCGCCGCCTAATTAGGTGATCTTGTTTAGAAACCATGTCCAACCATCTCCAGCCTGTATTCTGTATAAGGTTTGTCCCTGCCACTTTTTTTTTTTAATTGTTCTGTCACTTAAGAGTAGTCGCAAGCATTTCAGGACCCCCTGGTGTATGAAAAGGAAGCTCCCTATGAGACATCCCAGCAGGGTTCTCTCAGGGCGCCTGGGGTCCCCCGGTGTGGATGCTGACTGTGGACGTGTCCTCTCCAGGGACTGACACTGGGAATGAGCTGCCTCTACCTTTGTTTGTCGTTGGGTCTTAACTCTCTCACTCATCATCCACTTGAAATTGTGCTTCTTTCCTTTACATCCCCCATAATGCTTTTCTTTATGATTTTCTTCACGGCTCATTCTTCAAATCTGCAAAACTGACTTCAGGCTAAAATGTAAGCATTCCCCTACATGTGAATTTTCTCCGTTGCTGGGAGACTAGAGCTTACAAAATGCACTGGGTCAGTAATTGGTGCCTGCTTCCGGCCGAAAACAAACGTTGTGCAAATCAGAGGGCCAGCAGTCCGTTCCTCTCAATCCACACCTCTTGAATCTAGAATAAGCCCATCCTGTTTCTGTATGCTTTTCTCAGCTATCTGACCCCCAGAAAGGTAGAAAGCAAATGTATTTGGCAACATTTGCTTGATTAAGTGGCTCCCCTTTCACTCTGATGACTTTTGCCAACATCTGGAATTTCAAATACAGCAACTATGTGTCATGGTCAATTCACTGCAGCAGACGTTATTACTTTTCACTCACTCACTGGTTTTCACACAGCTAGTATGTAAAAATATTACAGGTATCATGATAAGCAATGGCCACACAATAGTAATATTATATCCTTTCCTTTGGAAAGTTTCCACTATAATGGAAGAAACAAATTAATAAGTATGTAATTAATGACTAAGATATGAAAGAGATTTTTCCTAGCACTATGGTGAAGAGACTGAGGAAGAACTCTTGCCTTAAACAGATGGACCACTGGGAGAGGATGTTTCAGGATGGGGTGGTCAGAGGAGGAATGCAGACCCTCCACATGAGGGAGAGTCCTGGGAACATTCTGGAAGCCAAAGCAGAGGACTGTGACAAGACGGGGTGTTTCTGCCTTTTGGTGAGCAGTGAGCAGGTGGGTGCTCACAGCGAAGGTCACTCCAGATCCCTTTCTGTCCCTTTCAAGAGGCGTGTCCCATAAGTGCCGGACCTTCAAGATTGGGAGACAAATTTGGTCTTTGACACTGGATTCTCCTTCTTTAGACACAATCCAAACCTCTGAATGACATTTGGCACGTGTACCACTCCATATAAAGCAGCAAAGGAGAGAAAAACTGACCCTAAAATCCAATGTATCCCCTGTGTTTTTTATAATTTTAAAAAATGGTAAAATGAGGGAAAATGGTAAATATCTCCAAGGTAGTAACTACAGAAGAGAATCATTACAATACATTTAAAAGTAAAGTCAATGTTAGATGAGACAGCTATTATTAATGGTGATTAAAATGAAATTGTTTCAATTAAATCTAGATTCACTTGTTTAAAAATAAGATCTTCAGAGGCATACAGGTCCCTGGAAAGTCCATAAACTTCAGTGCAGTTCAGTTCATTTCAATTCAATCTGATTCGATTCAGACATGCTCAGCAAGCATTTTCTGTGCCTTTTACCTCATGCCAAGCCCATACAGCAAAGCTGAGATGCAGAGACACTCAAGATAGAAAACCCATTCTTGAGGGAGATAATAATCACGATAATCATAATAAGGTAGGGTTGTGTTCCCTGTGTTCACACACAATGTGTTCCAGGTCCTGAGAGGCACAGGTGGGCATGACTAATTCAACCTGGGAAAAATAAACAACACTTCCAAAAGAGGTGCCTTTTACAGTGAGGCTTTGAGTTGAGAAAGATTCCATGTAGATAAGTACGTTATGGGAGTTTGATCCAGACATCAAGGTGAGAGAAATGAAGCCTCCAACACAGAGAGCACATTGTCTCCTTATTGAAGGAGACATGGGAACAGCATTGAAGGACTGCTGTGACCATGGCATTGGCCATGTTGGGAGAGGGACAGGGACGAAATAAAAAAGGCTGGGCTGAGGCTGAGAAAGGGGACCTTTGCCAGAAACATCATTGTTAAACTACAGAATAACCTCTGGATAAATACCAGAGTAACCGAGTCATATGATGTCATCAAAATGTGTTGAGATCTGAATTATTATCTCCAATTGTAGTGCTTTTTGTAGGTCTTGTTTTCATAGCTTTGCCTCCTTTGACCTTCATCCTGTAAACTTTAATCTCACAGAGGTTTTCATGTTGGTCAAATGCCAATGTGTTTGGTGGTACTTTGGGCATCTAACTTTGAAAGGGAAGCATAATCCCATCTAGTTTTGAAAGGGAAGGATTATCCCTTCCCTTTGGAAGGGAAGGATAATCAGAGTGGCCATTTCTACCCACAGATTGAGGGTGACAATGGAAAGCAGCAGGTGATCAATCTGCCAATGCCCACACATCTACCTGGAAGGAATTCCCATCAGTAGGAAGAGATTCAGAAAGAGACTGAAAATGCAGCACATTTGCAAAATTAAAAATGAGAGAAAGTACAGTCAAATAAACCTAGAGAGCTTTTTTTGGAGAGATAAAAATAGATAAGTTACAATAGTCTCAGCTTAACCAAATCTAGAGAGGAACTATAATAAAGCTTGGTATTCAGTATGTATTTTGTGATAACCTGGCCTAATTTTTATGTATTAAATAATTTATTTGACACAGATCGATTGGATAATTATGAATATTGGGAATCCCATTAGGATGGTTTCCAGGGTTCTCCTATCTCCTACAGAGACAGAGATAAATGGATGATTACAATGCAGTGGGACCCATGCAGTCACAGCAATGTTTCCATGAGGTGGAGGGAGTGTGGATTGATTAATTCTGTCTCAAATAATTTTCCCTGACCTCACACAACAAACATGTTCCTGGAATTGTCAGAGTGAATTGCATTCTGATTTGTAGGCAATCCTTTTGACCAAATGCTCTCCATACTAATTTATGATTTTATCACTGGATTTTCTGAAAGTTAGCAGCATCTTGTATCATGGCTATTTTCTAGCTTAAAAAATAATACTAAGCAAACATTATTTACTGTACACTGTATTTCAGGCTGGAGCTTTTTAAAAAGGGACAGTAAACTCAAGGTTTCTTGACACTCCTTTGCACAACAGGCTCACGCACCTCTGTCTGCACTATCTGCCCATGTTCAGCCTCGTGCTGGTGGAAAGATCTAGGACCTCTTCCAGAACCACATCATCTTGCTATAAGTAAGCAATTCTCTTTCACCAATGCATCCTGAGATATGAAAATGATATTGCAAACTTCATCAGCCTCAACATTTCAAATTTATAACAACACACTTTAGATGTGTTGCCATGTAATCACGGCTCTCCATATTGTAACCATTTCATAAAATACTCTTGATTTTGAAAGCTTAGTGTAAATCAGAAATTTCAAAGCCAGGGACTCCTCTCTCACTTTTTCCCCATCGATTGTGTTTCTCTCTCTCTCTTTCTCTCTCTCTCTCCCTGCAGCTGGGAAAGACTCTCTGCTCTTAAGGACCAACATGATTGGATTGAGTCCATTTGATTAATCTAAAATAATCTTACCACCTTAGGGTTGGTATATCCTTAATCACATCTGCAAAGTTCCTTTTGCCAAGACAACATGTTCACAGGTTCTGGGGATTAAGGCATGGTTACTTTGGGAGAGGGACATTATTCTGCTTACCACACAGTGCAAACAAACAAGAGGGACCCTTACTCCATCTCTGGGGAGCATCCTTGTCCTCTCGTAGGGAATAGTGTGAAGCTGAGTCATGAAGTGGCTGTTATCTAGACAGAGTAGGAATGGAAACCTCATTCTTATAGAAAACTAGAGAGTGTAGAATTTACAGCACAGTCTTTGGGGCCATGGTGTCTGGGCTGAAATTTTAGTGCCACCATTTACTACCTATTGATCTTGGACATGTTACTCAAGTTCTCTGCCTCTATAATGGGAAAAATAATAACATTTAGGGTAGATGTGCAGAATAGAAAAAGGTTAACACAAGTAAAGTATTTATAACAGAGCTTGGCACATAGGAAGCCTCCTAAAAGCATTGCTTATTGTGTTATTCTCAACCCAATGTTACCTCTGGAGAATTCTAAGTATCTGAGCATGACTTGAACACAACAAGAAGGATTCAAGGGGTGAGAATAAGCCTGGAAGACCCAGAAGTCACCAAGAAAAAGACATCTTCTTACTGCCTTGTCTGAAATTTAAACTTTGTCATAAGGACAGCATAACGAGGTGCATTCTGAACAATTTCCAGTATAACTGTGGCATGATTCGATTTTGGTTTAGAAAGATCCCTCTGGCTCAAATCTGGAAAAGTGAATTAATGTATAGAGTGAAAGTTGGAAGCAAGGAGACCAGTTAAAAGGATTTTTCAAAAATTCAGGATGACAACTGTCAGTGGTCTAAATTATATGTAGTGTTGTTGGAGATGTAAAGAAATGGAAACATTTGATGAGCTGGAATCAACAGGTCTTTGGAATTTGGATGAAGATGAAAGAGGACTCTAGGATACTTCTGATTTCACATGTTAGCAAATAGATCAAGCTGTTTCTTGGGATTAAACACATACATGTAACTGGATGAGTAAGTTTTAAAGTCAGGAATTTAAATACTGGAAATGCTTACATGGAGGTGTCTATGGAGCCCTCAGGCATGTTCTTCTAGTGGACTCTCAGATGCGGTCTGACTTTTAGCATAGGCATCTCTATCAGAAGGCAGAATAATGATCCCCAAAGATGTCTACACCGTAATCCATGAAACCTGCTAGTATGTTACCTTACTTGGCAAAGGGAACTTTGCAGGTGTAGTTAAGATTATAGACTTTAAATTGGGGGGATCATCTTGGGTTATCCCCGGGGGCCCAATTTAATCACATGGGCCCTTGAAAGTGAAAGAGGAAGGCTGAAAAGTAAATCAGAGACGTGACAGTAGCGACAGGAGAGATTAGAAGGGTAAGAAGGGCATGCAGCTGGATTCTGCAGCATCCTGCGTGAGCCTGGAGGCACGTCCCCTCAGAGCCTCCTGGAGGGAATGCATCACTACCACACCTGGGCTGTAGTTTCCCGGGACTCACATGAGACTTTCAGCCTCCAGAGCTGCAAGATAAGTGTGTGTTTCATGCCATTAAATTTGTGGTAATTCATTATGGCAGCAGTGAAAACAAATTCAGCTTCTGAGACAACAGACAGTCTAGATCTGAGTCTTTTGCCTGGAGATGGTAATTAAAGACATGGGGCTGCTCATTGTCTGCAGTTAACTTCAAATCTGTATAATTTTAAATAGTTAAGTGGAGATAGTGTGATCTATGTGTTTGTAAATTAACTTTAACTTACAAGTCCAAGCTGATTAGCTAAAACTTGGATTATCATAATTGGAATGATATACACCAGGGATGGAGAATTAACATCTGAAGGCCTGTAAGTAAGCTTTGCCTCCCTGAAGCACTTCAAATATTTCTATCTAGCTCTTCAGCAGAGGCATCATATTTAGCATGGCAATAGATAGGAATACATTTTCATGGTTTAAATGAGTGATGTTTAAGACGTATTCAAGATAAATGGTTGGCTATAAATACATAAATATGGCAGGGTTACTTCTGTCTCTTATGTGAATGGGTCCTAGAATGTGATGGTGATGTGTCCACAACTCCCGCACCTCTGGAGTATTTACCTGTATCTTCAACTCAGTTTGGTCCTGGTTTCCCACTTAAAGATGATCTCTGTTGCCTTTTACACTTAAAAGTCTGGCAGATACAGCAACAGAATATCATTGTACCCACTTAGATTGAACCACTCATCCTAAAGGCTATTTGGAGGAGTTTACTTAGGACAGAGTACGATGGATTCCAAAAAACTTGGAAGAGGAAATTATGTTTTGGATCCAAATATGGAAAAAAATACATGTCTATATGCTTGGCAAATTCGGATTTGTACTTCTTTTGTTGTAGCATACAACCTGGTAGAAAGATTGTGTGTGTGTGTGTGTGTGTGTGTGTGTGAGATCTTTAGTTCTTACCTAGCACTTCACTGAGGTTAACCAGGTTAATGAAAAGAATGTGACAATTGTTGAATAATCAAGATGATTCAGGTCATTTTTCAATGGGAGTGGGTGTGGCACATTCAGGGTGTGGGAAGAAATGGGGACTGAGTTTAGAACAGTACCGTATCATTTAAAAAGTGTGTCAATTCCAGGTGAGCAAAGGGATTGATAAAAATCTAATTATTTCATATACTATTGTGAAAACTGCATGAAGTAACATGATAGTCATAAGTAAGCAATTTATTGAGCAGAAGTCTTGGAAAAGCTTTTTATACATTATCTCATTTAATTTAAACACAGTGAAATAATTATCATTACCATTTTACAAATGAGGAAACTGAAGTTTGCAGGAGGGATAGTCAAACCATACTTAAGATCACATAGTAAAGTTCAGAGACATTCTTAAACACAGGTATGAAAAGGTGACACCAACAGTCTATAAGCAGCAGAATAAAGTGCTCCTGATTTTGAACTTCATAGAGGTCTGGCTCAAATTATGATTCAAAAGACACTTAGTTTCCTTCTCTGCCTTGTACTGCAAAGAAATTAATGGGATGTGAATAAGACCTGCCAGGGAAAGGCTAGTAATAGCAATTCCATTTGAAGCAGTAGAAGTTGTTCTCACCGCAAATATCCCATCTGTTCATGATAGAATGCATGGCAACAGAAAGATCCCTCCTTGCTGAGAAGAACAAATCAGTTTCCATTTTCAATGAATTCAGCTGATAGGGCAGAGGGCCACTCAATATACTCCCTTCCATGAGTATTGAGAGAGACCTCAGGAGAATGAGAAAAGCAAAGACACAGGACAAAGAGAGTGATGGATGCCCAGCTTCCATGCCCCAAACCTAACATCTAATTGATGATAAAGTACTTGAGATCCTACCAGGAAGGAAGTCAAGCTATTAAGCAAGATGCATAAAGTAGTTTTAGTACATTTCACAAATTAAGGTAATAACTATGCTTGTCTCTTTGGTCTCCCTGAGGTAGGCACTCTCTCATTTAAAAGGTGCCATTAGGGTTAGACCTAGATATTGTCATACTGAGTTAAATAAGTCAGACACAGAAAAACAAATATCTTATGCTATTGCTTACATGTGGAATATAAAAAAAAAGTACAAATGAACTTACTTACAAAACAGAAGTAGAGTCATGGATGTAGAAAACAAACTTATGGTTACCAGGGGGAATGGGGGTAGGGAGGGGTAAATTGGGAGATTGGAACTGACATATACACACTATTATATATAAAATAGATAACTAATAAGGACCTACTGTATAGCACAGGGAACTCTACTCAATACTCTGTAATGGCCCATATGGGAAAAGAATCTTAAAAAGAGTGGATATGTGTATATGTATAACTGATACACTTTGCTGTACACAACATTGGAACTAACACAACATTGTAAATCAACTATACTCCAATAAAATTTTTTTAAAATAAATAAATAAAAGGTGCCATTAGAGGAAAGAAGAAGACGATGACAAAACCTTGGAAAGAAATAATAAATAATTGTTTTGGTGTGACCATGCTTACTGAGAGGCTATCTTGGAAACTTCTAAAAATCAGATAATTTTAAGAATATATAAAAATTCAAACTTCAAATAATGTGCAAAATATCATAAATGCATTTTGGCATTGCATTATTCTTATAGAAACAATGCTATTGTTTACTGTCATTTTGTTTTAGCAAATATAATATAGTTGTTGGCATTTTTTTTTAATTAATTAATTTATTTGGCTGTTTTGGGTCTTCGTTGTGGCACATGGGCTCTTCATTGCAGTGTGTGGGCTTCTCTCTAGTTGTGGCACATGGGCTCCAGAGCACACGGGCTTAGTTGCCCCGTGGCATGTGGGATCTTAATTCCCCAACCAGAGATCGAACCCACGTCCCCTGCATTGGACCACTGGACCATCAGGGAAATCCTGCTATTGGCATTTTAAAATGCTAGTTTTCTTTTTAATTTCAGAGATATTTTAGCTCATTTTTTAAAATTAATTTTTATTGGAGTATAGTTGCTTTACAATGTTGTGTTAGTTTCTGCTGTACAGCAAAGTGAATCAGCTATACATATATATAGATCCCCTCTTTTTTGGATTTTCTTCCCATTTAGGTCACCACAGATCACTGAGTAGAGCTCCCTGTGCTATACAGTAGGTTCTCATTAGTGTAGTACTGTACATATGTCAATCCCAATCTCCCAATTCATCCCACCACCACCCCTTTCCCCCCTGGTATCCATACATTTGTTCTCTACATCTGTGTCTCTATTTCTGCTTTGCAAATAAGATCATCTATACCATTTTGCTAGATTCCACATATATGCATTAATATATGATATTTGTTTTTCTCTTTCTGACTTACTTCACTCTGTATGACATTCTCTAGGCCCATCCATGTCTCTGCAAATGACACAACTTTGTTCCTTTTTATGGCTGAGTAATATTCCATTGTATATATGTAGCACATCTTCTTTATCTATTCCTCTGTTGATGGACATTTAGGTTGCTTGCATGTCCTGGCTATTGTAAATAGTGCTGCAATGAACACTGGGAAGCATGACAGTTCATGCAGTTCAATATCAAAAAAACAACTAAACCAATCAAAAAAGAAGGCAGAAGACCTAAATAGACATTTCTCCAAAGAAGATGGTCAACAAACACATAAAATGATGCTTAACATTACTAATTATTAGAGAAATGCAAATCAAAACTATAATGAGGTATTACCACACACCGGTCAGAATAGTCATCATCAAAAAGTCTACAAACAATAAATGATGGAGAGGGTGTGGAGAAAAGGGAACCCTCCTACACCGCTGGTGGGAAAGTAAATTGATACAGACACTATGGAGTTCATTACTATTTAAACTTGCTTACTCAACACATATTGACTCGCACTGATTGTTTAGCAGGACATGAAGAAGACATGCTGGCATAAGGCCTAGCCTTGCCCTCACTAAATGTTCCACTCAACAGGGAGTTGAGATATATACACACATTGCTAGAATCCAAAGTTAGAAAGTCATATTCATTCATTACACAAGTATTTATTCAGCACCTTATTGTGTGAGGATCTATTGGGGATATTAGCTATAATCATAATTGACTTTAAAAATGAAAAAAAGTTTTTAGAAACTGTGACTTTATAAAATTTACATTTAATTGTTGGAAATTTATAGTAAAAGTGAATATAGAATGCTTAGAATTTTGTCAAGATATTCATTCTTCCAAACTTGATTTATAGATTTAATGCAACACTAGTCAAATTTCCAAAAGTTATTTTGTGGATAGTAACAAAATGATTCTAAAGTTTCTATGGAGAGGCAGAAGATGCAGAACAGCCAACACAATACTGAAGGAGAAGAACAGAGTCAGAGAACTGACACCACCTGACTTCAAGACTTCTTCTAAAGCTACAGTAGTTAAGATAGCATGGTGAAAAAATTGAACAACAGATCAGGATAAGAATAGAGAGCCCAGAAATAGACTAACTCGTATATCATCAACTGATCTTAGATAAGCAGCAAAGACAAGACAATGGAGCAAAGATAGTCATTTCAACAAATGATGCTCAAACAACTGGACATCCACAGGCCAAAAAAAAAAATGTATCTAGGCACAGAACTTACCTCTTTCACAAAATTAATTCAAAATGATCATAGATTTATATGTAAAATGCAAAACTATAAAATCCTTAGAAGATAATATAGACTTTTAGGTGACTTTAGGTTTGGCAATGACTTAGATTAAACATCAAAAACACAATCCATGAAATAAAAAATTGAAAAGTTGGACTTTTTAAAACAAAAAAAATCTGTTCTGTAAAAGACACTGTTAATATCTGAAAAGGTGAGCCACAGACTGGGAGAAAAATCTTTGTAAAACACATCTGATGAAAGACTGGAATTCAAAATATACAAAGAACTCTTAATAGTATGAAAAAAAACTAGAAAGTGACCAAAAAGATCTGAACAAACACCTCATCAAAGAAGATTTACAGATGGAAAATAAGTATATGAAAAGATGCTCAACATCATACATCATTTGGAAAATGCAAATTAAAACAGTGAATTACTACTACACGTCTATTAGCATGGGCCGAATTCCAGGACACTGACAACACCAAATGCTGGTGGGGATGTGGAGTAACAGGAACACTCATTCATTGCTGGTGGGGATGCAAAATGGTACAGTCACTTTGGAAGGCAGTTTCTTACAAAAACTAAATATACTCTTACTGTATGAGACAGTAATTGTGCTCCTTGGTATTTACCCAAATGAGTTGAAAATTTATGTCCACACAAAAACCTGCACACAGGTGTTTATAGCCTCTTTATTCATAACTGCCAAACTTGGAAGCAACCAAAATGTCTTTCAGTAGGTGAGTGGATAAATGCACTGTGGTCCATCCAGACAATGGTATATTATTCAGTGCTAAAGACAAAGGAGTTATCCAGCCATAAAAAGACATGGAGGAAAGGTAAATGCATATGACTTTTCTTATGACTAAGAAAAGACATGGAGGAAAGGTAAATGCATATGACTAAGGATAAGATACTAAGGGTAAGGTAAGCAATCCGAAAAGGCTGCATGCCGTATGATTCTGTTGACTGAAAAAAAAAATGCACAAACTATGTTTTATTTGGCAGACTTACTGAGGACTTAAGCCTGAGATACAACCTCTAAGATAGCTCTGAAGGACTGTTCCAAAGAGGTAAGAGAGGAGCCAGGATATATATGCATTTTTTGATGAAAAACAAACAAACATGTATTCAAACATCAAAAGATTATGGCTAATCACAAAAACAGACATCTCAAGTTAATGATCTTAGCACTTTTCTATGTATGGGAAGATACAAGAGTCTAGGCTCATTGAAATCATTCCTTTGATGTGCACCTTAACTATCTAAGGCCAGTATCCTGTGCTTTCTCTATCCTGGATCCCCTCAGTGTGCAACACTGGAGGTGGCTGTGGTGGCTGCTGGTTTTATGGACTGGATATCCTTTGTTTACTGAAATGACATGTGACATTCTTTGTCCACAATTCCAACTCTATGATATGCTAGAAAAGGTAAACCTATGGAGACAGTAAAGTGATCAGTAGTTTTCAAGGGCTTGGGGATGAGAGGGTGAGAAGGATGACTAGTTGGAACATAAGGGATGTTTAGGACAGTAAAACTGTTCTGCATGATATTATAATGATGGATACATGTCATTATACATTTCTAAAACCCATCCAAGATCGTTATACACTATACATTTGTAAAACTCACATACATTTGTAACCCATTATACATTATGCATTTGTATACAAACGTACAACACAAAGAGTGACCCCAATGTAAACTATGAACTTCAGTTAATAATACTGTAATAATGCTGGCTCACCCACTGTAACAAATGTACCACATTAATGCAAGAAGTTAATAATAGGGGAGGAGCATGATGGAGAATATGGAAACTCTTTAATTTCTGTTAAATTTTCTGTAAGCCGAAAACTGCTAAAAAGAATAAAGTCTACTAATTTAAAAATAAGAATAAAAACAAATGTCGTATTAAAAATGTGATGCTGTCTTAAGTGGCAGCTGACTAAAAAGAAATCTGGCGTTCCTGAGAGGAATAGCTTTCAACACATGAAATATAATGATCAGGTGGACCCTTGGCACAGTGCTGTCCTGCAGTTGGATGCAGATGTGGAACAGAAGGTCCGGGTGGTGCGGCAGGGTAGAACTAAAGACCTGGGACTTAAGTAGTTAAAGAGGTGGTCATTAACATTTCATCACAAAAGTCCAAGGTGAAGTGCCATCCATCTCATCTCCTTATTCAAACGTCTTAGCTAACTGTCTTTTATCCGACAAGTCAGATCTTTAGAATCTAGTCCAAGGCCAGCAGTACTAACTGATTTGGTTGTGAAGCATCTCCATATATTTAGTTAAATGTATTCTACTTTATTATAAGTTTATATCCTAAGAATAAGAGGCGTTCTCTCTCACTGTAAGCCAAATATTGAATTAGAGAGTGTCCGGCTGGGGAGTTGGTCAGTCATTGCATTAGCAGCAGTATTTCTTGTGTTAGTATTTAAAAAAAAAGAAAATGGTAGAAAAAAATGATAAAGCATATAAACGAGAGAATCATATTTGGATGTCACAGGAAATAATCAATATATTTTTTTCTTCCTCATCCTAGAAGAGTGAGAATGAAATTCTCAGAGCCAGCTTTAGAGGGAAGAATCTGATGAGGAGGTAGGTACGACACAAGGATGATGACTGAGGATCCTGGCAGGGATGAAGGAGAGGCAGAAGGACCCCTGAGTAAATGGTGGAGTGTAAAAGGGGTCAAAGAGAGCATTTCGTTTCCGTGTGGATCCACATGCCATATGCTTACCTACATACGTAAATATATAGTGAATTTGTGATTCGACCTTTATTATGATTTCACATTGTATCATAGCTGTTGTCAAGGAGTGGAGCATGGTATTTCACTATGAAATTGATTCTCTGTATTGAAGGGATGGCTCTCAGACTTCTCTGTGTCAAATTATCACCTGGGAGAGCTTGTTAAAAGGCTGATGGTCAGAGATTCTGATCCAATTTGTCACTAATGGATCTCCAAATTCAGGATTCTAAAGAAAAATAAAACAAAGTATCACTGCTGTTCTCAACTTACACTTTGAAAAATAAGAATAGTTTAAAAGTTAGTACCTGAGTTTTCATACTCTGGAGTGGTTGCCACTGGGGAACTGTGTACTGATTCTTTCCTCAATTCAATTTAATTGATTTCAGTTCAATTCCACAAATATATATTCATGACATGCTAAGATAAACATTAGATTAGCATAGAAAGCAGTAAGGGCAAAAACGTCAATATTTTATATATTGTTAGTGCTTCTTCGGGGAATAGGAAGTGTGCTGTAATTGAATGAGTATGCCTTGAAAAAAGGAATTTATCATTTTTTACTTCTAACAAATGACCAAAGAGATATTCTTTTGTTTAAAATATAGTTTGCTTTTCTGCTGGGCATTTTTGTTTGTTTCCTGAAAGTTCTGAAATAAGTTTTAGCTAGCATTTTATAAAACTTTTATGAGAAATGTTGATATATGACTTATAAATTAGCTTAAAAGTCTGAACATTTGTGTAAAGCTTAACATACCAAATAATTTTAAAAACTGGGTTATGAAACAAGATAATTTTGTTCCCTTTTTGAATGTGTAAATTGCTTGCCTGTGATTGCTTAGTTACATACATTCAGCCAAATTTTACAAGAAATTTCACATAGTGGTAAAAGCTTTTCCCAGTCTCCTGGATTAGTGAAGTACTTCATCACTGTGTTTCTGTTGAGCTGCACTAACCTGATGCCCCTCCCCTCTCCATCTCCCAGACATACCCTTCCCCCATTTAAAATAGAAATTCTATAAACTCTGAAAGTGTTGGGAATTGTTAGAAAGAAATGAAGCCAATATTTTTTTTGAATAATAGTAATTATAAGTGCTAGGCATTTTGTATTACAATATATTTTAATCTTCATTTCCACACATGAAGTTGTCATCACTAAATCCACATAAATAAACAAACATGTTTAAAAAATCCAACTGAGTAAATTTTAAAAGTATTACTGGCTTTATTCAATGATTCATGAATTGAGCAGAATCCAATCTAGCAGATAGAAAGGACCTCTGAAGAGCTATACAAGGCAAGAGATTTTATAGGCAGGAGGGAGCAGGAACAAGGAAGTTATTCTAGTTGGTTATTGCAAGGTTACCTTACTTTAGGTGGTGGGAGGGCTCTCTCAGGCAGATTACCTGACGAGTGCTGACCAGGTGGTTCCTGACTGACTGGTTTAAAATTCCATTTCTGAAAAAGCCAAAATATTATTAAGTCTTGGTTTGGTGACATGAGCCTTAACGTGTAACTCCACTTTGGGGCTGTTTTCTTCTTTTTAATACTAATATTCAGAAAGCATAAAGAAACTGTCCAAGCATTCTTCAACATCTTACTGAAGGCATTGACACTAACAAAGCACAGTGGAAGAAATCGAACTTCTTTTTTAAATGCAATTGGAGAAAATTTGATCCAATATTAGCATATTTGAAAACCTGACAATAACCAAACCTGTGAATCATATAATTCTAAAAAGTTGTATTAAAAAGTCATAGATTTTTCTCTGAACAAAAAGAATGGGGTACAATCACTCATTAGTTGAGAGATTTACTGAGGAAAAACTTTGCTAAGTTCTGGGTAAAAATATCAGGGCAGAGTTGGTTTGGAATAATAAATAAATATATATATAAGGGGAGAATATCTCCTCACAAGTAAATGGTTGAGATAAAACACACACACACACACACACACACACACACACACACACACACAAGGGATATTTAAAATGGACATTGGAAGTTGATATAATCTAAGGATGCATAAAGTTGGAAAAACAATTATGGTCCACTAAATTCCATATTTCTACAACTTTCTTTTTTTCTGTGTTTTCTAAATAGAGTCATAGTTTTGACGATTGATCTCTTCCTTCAGGTCCTAAAGAAGTCCTGCTAATATTGTATTCTAATTACCATCTTATGTCTCCAATTTCCATACATATGTAACTTGTGAAGTCCTTCTTTCTGTTTATATCTTCCCGATAGTTGAAAGATTTCATGGAAATTTCTCAACCTAGTAAGAATATTAATGTGATGAGTAGAAGTAGTGATTTCATTTTATGTCCCAGACTTTATCTTGTCTCCCACTTAATGACATATAAATTAACTTGTTCATGAAGTAAACAAATTTATGCACAGTATTCTACTTAAAAATTTAAGAAGCTGCAGACTAAATAAAATATGTACTTGAAAACATTTTTACAGTCTAATGCCAGAAAGCATTAGAATACCTATAAAGAAAGGTTTGAAAGAGGCAGAGATGTTAGATTAAGTAAACAAAAATCTCCCTAATCTTGCAGAGTTGTTCCATGTCTATATCTAATTAATAAATGTGAAATTATGTTATCCCTCAGACTTCAAAGTTTACTATTTCTTAATTTCATTTTTTGGAAATAAGTTAAAATAGAAATGATACCTAACCTGACATTTTACATTTTACATATTACATTTACCTGTAATAATGTTAAATATGTAGGCTGCCTATGTTTTGAAACTCATTTATCTTAAATATTTTGAAATGAACAAAAAGTTAAAGAAATAATGATTATGCAAAAAAATGTAAAAAACTCAAATCATTCGGTTTAAATAGACCCTTAAACTTTCAATGCTATCTTTACATATTCCCTTTGAGTCATTTAAAAAACTTATAGCACAGATTTTGTCTATAATAAAGTAATCTAATATATTCTCTAATGTATATGGAACCAATCTAATATTGAATTGAATCACATAAGAGTTTAAAAGTTGAATTTATCTGACTAATTCCTGCTTCATATTGTGACCATGAACAAGTAAAAAATGCCTTAAATTTCAACTTATTCAATAGAAAATGAGGATAATAATAGGTACCACTCAATATAACTGTGAAAATTCAATAAAATGATGATTATAATGTGCCTAAAAGAGTACCTTAATTGTTTCACTCACAAATTAATAAATTAATTTTTAGTTATTTTTCTTATATCTTCATTTTTTAAATAAGAGCTAATATTTCCAACAATAAATGCAGAATGCCCATCCTAACAATAAATCTCAGTTCTGTTGTTATATCCTCAGAGAGGCTTACTCTGTCTGATTATACAATATTAATTTTAGTCCTTTCCAACCTGCAAAGATGATCTTCTTACCTTGCTAAGTAGTTTTTCTATAGCAATATATTATTTCCTTATTCATAATGCTTAAGGTCTGCCTTCCCAACAAGAATGGAGGCTCCATTAGAACAGCAATTTTTCCACGTTTATTCATTATTTTTCTCCCAGTCTTGAACAGTGGCTGGCACATATTAAGCATTCAATAAATGCTTGATTAGTTAAAAAATAAAACAACCAGCATTTCAAACTACTAAAAAACATAATGCTTATAAAAGGATCATTCCATCAAGAAGATATAGATTTTATAAACATATATGCACCTATCATAATATATAAAACAAAACTTCAGAAAGAAGAAATTAACATTTTAATAACAAGAGCTGGAGACTTTAAAGGTTATATGCGAGGCCATAAAGTTAATAATGAGTCAATTTAAAAGGATTGAAATCATACCATGTGTTTTCTCTAACAGCAATGAAATATAATTAGAAATAAATTACATAAGAAAATTCACAGTTATGTAGAAATTAAAAAATAGTTAAAGAAGAAATCACAAGGTAAATTAGAAAATACTTTAAGATGAATGAAAATGAAACAAACATACCAAACTTGAGATGTAGCTAAATGAGTGCTTAGAGGGAAATTTATACAGATAAATACCTATGTTAGAAAAGAAGTAATCAATAACATAATATTCCACTTCAGAAAGCTGGAAAAAGAAGAGCAAACTAAACCCAAACAACATAAGGAAAAAATAATAAAGATTAGAGAAGAAATAAATGAGGTAGAAAATAGTAAAACATTAAAGAAAATCAAAGAAACAAAAGTTGCTTCTTTGAAAAGATTAATAAAATTGACAAACCTTTAGCTAGACTGAACATGGAAAATAAAGAGGATTCTAATAACTAAAATCCCATAAAAAAAATTACTGACCTTGAAGACATACAAAGGATTAAAAAGAAAACCATAAGCAATTGTATGAGAAAAAACTTCCTGGAAAAACAAAAACTAACAAAACTGATTCAAGAAGAAATATAAAATCTGAATAGATATAACATTTAAAGGGATTTAATTAATAATTTTAAAACTTCCCACATAGAAAAGTCAGGTCGGAGGAGCTTCAAGATGACAGAAGAGTAAGACATGGAGATCACCCTCCTCCCCACAAATACATCAGAAATGCATCTACATGTGGAACAACTCCTACAGAACACCTACTGAACGCTGGCAGAAGACCTCAGACCTCCCAAAAGGCAAGAAACTCCCCACATACCTGGGTAGGGCAGAAGAAAAAAGAAAAAACAGAGACAAAGGATAGGGATGGGACCCGCACCAGTGGGAGGGAGCCATGAAGGAGGAAAGGTTTCCACACACTAGGAAGCCCCTTTGTGGGCAGAAATGGCGGGTGGCAGAGGGGGGAAGCTCCGGAGCCACGGAGGAGAGCACAGCCCCAGGGGTGCAAAGGGCAAAGCGGAGAGATTCCCGCACAGAGGATTGGTGCCGACCAGCACTCACCAGCCCGAGAAGCTTGTCTGCTCACCCGCCGGGGCAGGCGGGGGCTGGGAGCTGAGGCTCGGGCTTCTGAGGTCAGACCCCAGGGAGAGGACTGGGGTTGGCTGCGTGAACACAGCCTGAAGGGGGCTAGTGCGCCACGGCTAGCCAGGAGGGAGTCCAGGAAAACGTCTGGAGCTGCCGAAGAGACAAGAGACTTTTTCTTGCCTCTTTGTTTCCTGATGCGCGAGGAGAGGGGATTAAGAGCTCCTCTTAAAGGAGCTCCAGAGATGGGCGCGAGCCGCGGCTATCAGCACGGACACCAGAGACAGGCATGAAACGCTAAGGCTGCTGCTGCCGCCACCAAGAAGCCTGTGTGCGAGCACAGGTCACTACCCACACCTACCCTCCTGGGAGACTGTGCAGCCCGCCACTGCCAGGGTCCCGTGATCCAGGGACAACTTCCCTGGGAGAACACACGGCATGCTTCAGGCGGGGGCAATGTCACGCCTGCCTCTGGCGCTACTGGCTTCCCCCACATTCCGTACCCCTCCCTCCCCTCCAGCCTGAGTGAGCCAGAGTCCCTGAAGCAACTGCTCCTTTAACACCGTCCTGTCTGAGCAAAGAACAGACGCCCTCAGGGGACCTACATGCAGAGGCAAGGCCAAATCCATAGCTGAACCCCAGGAGCTGTGCGAACAAAGAAGAGAAAGGGAAATTTCTCCCAGCAGCCTTAGGAGAAGCAGATTAAATCTCCACAATCAACTTGATGTACCCTGCATCTGTGAAATACATAAATAGACAACAAATCATCCAAATTGAGGAGGTGGACTTTGGAAGCAACGATATATATATTTTTTCCATTTTTCTCCTTTTTTGAGTGTGTATGCGTATGCCTCTGTGTGTGATTTTGTCTGTATAGCTCTGCTTTTACCATTTGTCCTAGGGTTCTGTCTGTCCATTTTTTCTTTTTAGTATAGTTTTTAGCACCTGTTATCATGGGTGGATTTGTTTTTCGGTTTGGTTGCTCTCTTCTTCCTTTCTTTTATTTTTTATTACCTTCAAAAAAATGTTTTAATAATGATTCTTTATTTTTTATTTTAATAACTTTATTTTATTTTATTTTATCTTCTTCTTTCTTTCTTTCTTTCTTTTTTTTCTCGCTTTTACTCTGAGCCATGTGGATAACAGGCTCTTGATGCTCCAGCCAGGCATCAGGGCTCTGCATCTGAGGTGGGAGAGCCAAGTTCAGGACATTGGTCCACAAGAGACCTCCCAGCCCCATGTAATATCAAACAGCGAAAAACTCCCAGAGATCTCCATCTCAATGCTAAGACCCAGCTCCACTCAACGACCAACAAGCTCTAGTGCTAGACACCCCATGCCAAACAACTAGTAAGACAGGAACACAACATAGCTATTAGCAAAGAGGCTGCCAAAAATCATAATAAGGTCACAGACAAGCCAAATCACAGCAATATACAGTGCTGGACACCCTATGCCACACAACTAGCAAGACAGGAACACAGCCCCACCCCTTAGCAGAGAGGCTCCCTAAAATCATAATAAGGCCACAGACACCCCAAAACACACCAGCAGACGTGGACGTGCCCACCAGAAAGACAAGATCCAGCCTCATCCACCAGAACACAGGCACTAGTCCCCTCTACCAGGAAGCCTACACAACACACCGAAACAACCTTAGCCACTGGGGACAGACACCAAAAACAACGGGAACTATGAACCTGCAGGCTGCGAAAACGAGACCCCAAACACAGTAAGTTAAGCAAAATGAGAAGACAGAGAAACACACAGCAGACGAAGGAGCAGGGCAAAAACCCAACAGACCTAACAAATGAAGAGGAAATAGGCAGTCTACCTGAAAAAGAATTCAGAATAAGGAGAGTAAAGATGATCAAAAATCCTGGAAATAGAATGAAGAAAATACAAGGAATGTTTAACAAGGATCTAGAAGAACTATAGAGCATACAAACAATGATGAACAACATAATAAATGAAATTAAAAATTCTCTAGAAGGGATCAATAGCAGAATAACTGAGGAAGAAGAACGGATAAGTGACCTGGAAGATAAAATAGTGGAAATCACTACTGCAGAGCAGAATAAAGAAAAAAGAATGAAAACAATTGAGGACAGTCTCAGAGACTTCTGGGACAACATTAAATGCACCAACATTCGAATTATAGAGGTCCCAGAGGAGAAGAGAAAAAGAAAGGGACTGAGAGAATATTTGAAGAGATTGTAGTTGAAAACTTCTCTAATATGGGAAAGGAAATAGTTAATCAAGTCCGGGAAGCACAGAGAGTCCCATACAGGATAAATCCAAGGAGAAACACGCCAACACACATACTAATCAAACTATCAAAAATGAAATAAAAGAAAAAATATTAAAAGCAGCAAGGGAAAAACAACAAATAACACACAAGGGAATCCCCATAAGGTGAGCAGGTGATCTTTCAGCCGAAACTCTGCAGGCCAGAAGGGAGTGGCAGGACATACTTAAAGTGATGAAGGAGAAAAACCTTCAACGAAGATTACTCTACCCAGCAAAGATCTCATTCAGATTTGAAGGAGAAACTAAAATCTTTTCAGACAAGCAAAAGCTAAGAGAATTCAGCACCACCAAACCAGCTTTACAACAAATGCTAAAGGAACTTCTCTAGGCAGGAAACACAAGAGAAGGAAAAGACCTACAATAACAAACCAAAACAATTAAGAAAATGGTAATAGGAACATACATATTGATAATTACCTTAAATGTAAATGGATTAAATGCTCCAACCAAAAGGCATAGACTGGCTGAATGGATACAAAAACAAGACCCCTATATATGCTGTCTACAAGAGACCCACTTCAGACCTAGGGACGCATACAGACTGAAAGGGAGGGGATGGAAAAAGATATTCCATGCAAATGGAAATCAAAAGAAAGCTGGAGTAGCAATTCTCATATCAGACAAAATAGACTTTACACAAAGACTATTACAAGAGACAAAGAAGGACACTACATAATGATCAAGGGATAATCCAAGAAGAAGATATAACAATTGTAAATATTTATGACCCCAACATAGGAACACCTCAATACATAAGACAAATACTAACAGCCATAAAAGGGGAAATCGACAGTAACACAATCATAGTAGAGGACTTTAACACACCACTTTCACCAATGGACAGATCACCCAAAATGAAAATAAATAAGGAAACACAAGCTTTAAATGATACATTAAACAATATGGACTTAATTGATATTTATAGGACATTCCATCAAAAAACAACAGAATACACATTCTTCTCAAGTGCTCATGGAACATTCTCCAGGATACATCATATCTTGGGTCGCAAATCAAGCCTTGGTAAATTTAAGAAAATTGAAACCGTATCGAGTATCTTTTCTTACCACAATGCTATAAGACTAGATATCAATTACAGGAAAAAATCTGTAAGAAATGCAAACACATGGAGGCTAAACAATACACTACTTAATAACCAAGAGATCACTGAAGATATCAAAGAGGAAATCAAAAAATACCTAGAAACAAATGACAATGAAAACACGATGACCCAAAACCTATGGGAAGCAGCAAAAGCACTTCTAATAGGGTAGTTTATAGCAATACAATCCTACCTTAAGAAACAGGAAACATCTCAAAGAAACAACCTAACCTTACACCTAAAACAATTAGAGAAAGAAGAACAAAAAAAAAAAAAAACCCAGAGTTAGCAGAAGGAAAGAAATCATAAAGATCAGGTCAGAAATAAATGAAAAGGAAATGAAGGAAACGATAGCAATGATCAATAAAACTAAAAGCTGGTTCTTTGAGAAGATAAACAGAATTGATAAACCATTAGCCAGACTCATCAAGAATAAAAGGGGGAAGACTCAAATCAATAGAATTAGAAATGAAAAAGGAGAAGTAACAACTGACTGTGCAGAAATACAAAGGGTCATGAAAGATTACTACTAGCAACTATATGCAAATAAAATGGACAACGTAGAAGAAATGGACAAATTTTTAGAAATGCACAACGTTCTGAGACTGAACCAGGAAGAAAGAGAAAATATGAAGAGACCAATCACAAGCACTGAAATTGAAATTGTGGTTAAAAATCTCCCAACAAACAAAAGCCCAGGACTAGGTGGCTTCGCAGGCAAATTCTATCAAACATTTAGAGAAGAGCTAACACCTATCCTTCTCAAGCTCTTCCAAAATATACCAGAGGGAAGAACACTCCCAAACTCATTCTACATGGCCACCATCACCTTGATACCAAAACCAGACAAAGATGTCACAAAGTAAGAAAACTACAGGCCAATATCATGATGAACATACTTGCAAAAATCCTCAACAAAATACTAGCAAACAGAATCCAACAGCACATTAAAAGGATCATACACCATGATCAAGTGGGGTTTATCCCAGGAATGCAAGGATTCTTCAATATAAGTAAATGAATCAATGTGATATACCATATTAACAAATTGAAGGAGAAAAACCATATGATCATCTCAGTAGATGTAGAGAAAGCTTTCAACAAAATTCAACACCCATTTATTTTAATAACCCTCCAGAAAGTAGGCATAGAGGGAACTTTCCTCAACATAATAAAGGCCATATATGACAAACCCACAGCCAACATCGTCCTCGATGGTGAAAAAATGAAACCATTTCCACTAAGATAAGGAACAAGACAAGGTTGCCCACTCTCACCACTATTATTCAACATAGTTTTGGAAGTTTTAACCACAGCAATCAGAGTAGAAAAAGAAATAAAAGGAATCCAAATCGGAAAAGAAGTAAAGCTGTCACTGTTTGCAGATGACATGATACTATACATAGAGAATGCTAAAGATGCTACCAGAAAACTACTAGAGCTAATCAATGAATTTGGTAAAGTAGCAGGATACAAAATTAATGCACAGAAATCTCTTGCATTCTTATACACTAATGATGAAAATCTGGAAGTGAAATATAGAAAACACTCCCATTTACCATTGCAACAAAGAGAATAAAATACCTAGGAATAAACCTACCTAAGGAGACAGAAGACCTGTATGCAGAAAATTATAAGAGACTGATGAAAGAATTAAAGACGATACAAATAGATGGAAAGGTATACCATGTTCTTGGATTGGAAGAATCAACATTGTGAAAATGACTATACTACCCAAAACAATCTACAGATTCAGTGCAATCCCTATCAAACTACACTGGGATTCTTCACAGAAGTAGAACAAAAAATTTTAAAAATTTATATGGAAACACATAACTCCTGAATAGCCAAAGCAATCTTGAGAAAGAAAAACGGAGCTGGAGGAATCAGGCTCCGTGGCTTCAGACTATACTACGAAGCTACAGTAATCAAGTCACTATGGTACTGGCACAAAAACAGTAATATAGATCAATGGAACAGGATAGAAAGCACAGAGATAAACCCACTGACATATGGTCACCTTATCCTTGATAAAGGAGGCAAGAATAACAATGGAGAAAAGACAGCCTCTTCAATAAGTGGTGCTGAGAAAACTGGACAGCTACATGTAAAAGAATGAAATTAGAGCACTCCCTAACACCATACACAAAAATAAAGTCAAAATGGATTAATGACCTAAATGTAAAGCCAGACACTATCAAACTCTTAGAAGAAAACATAGGCAAAATACTCTATGACATAAATCACAGCAAGATCCTTTTTGACCCAGCTCCTAGAGAAATGGAAATAAAAACAAAAATAAACAAATGGGACCTAATGAAACTTAAAAGCTTTTGCACAGCAAAGGAAACCATAAACAAGATGAAAAGACAACCCTCAGAATGGGAGAAAATATTTGCAAATGAAGCAACTGACAAAGGATTAATCTCCAAAATTTAAAAGCAGCTCATGCAGCTCAATATCAAAACAACAAACAACCCAATCCAAAAATGGTCAGAAGACCTAAATAGACATTTCTCCAAAGAAGATATACAGATTGCCAACAAACACATGAAAGGCTGCTCAACATCACTAATCATTAGAGAAATGCAAATCAAAACTACTATGAGGTATCACCTCACACCAGTCAGAATGGCCCTCATCAGAAAATCTACAAACAATAAATGCTGGAGAAGGTGTGGAGAAAAGGGAACCCTCTTGCACTGTTGGTGGGAATGTAAATTGATACAGCCACTATGGAGAACAGTATGGAGGTTCCTTTAAAAACTAAAAATAGAAGTATCATATGACCCAGTAATCCCACTAGTGGGCATATACTCTGAGAAATCCATAATTCAAAAATAGACATGTACCACAACTTTCATTGCAGCACTATTTACAATATCCAGGACATGGAACAACCTAAGTGTCCATTAACAGATGAATGGATAAAGAAGATGTGGCACATATATAAAATGGTATATTATTCAGCCATAAAAAGAAATGAAATTGAATTATTTGTAGTAAAGTGGATGGACCTATAGTCTGTCACACAGAATGAAGTAAGTCAGAAAGAGAAAAGCAAATGTTGTATGCTAATATATATATATGGAATCCAAAAAAAAAAAAAAAGGTTCTGATGAACCCAAGGGCAGGTTAAGAATAAAGACGAAGACATAGAGAATGGACCTGAGGACACAGGCAAGTGGAAGGGTAAGTTGGGATGAAGTGAGAGAGTAGCATTGACATATATACACTACCAAATGTAAAATAGATAGCTAGTGGGAAGCAGCTGCATTGCACAGGGAGATCAGCTTAGTGCTGTGTGACCACCTAGAAGGGTGGGATAGGGAGGGTGGGAGGGAGACACAAAAGGGAGGGCATATGGGGATATATGTATATGTATAGTTTATTCACTTTGTTATACAGCAGAAAGTAACACAACAATATAAAGCAATTATACTCCAATAAAAGTGTTAAAAAAAAAAAAGTGAAGAACCAAAAGCTTTCTTCATAAGATCAGGAACAAGATAAGATGTCTGCACTTGTCATTTCTATTCAGCATTTTAATGAAAGTTCTTCCAACAAAATTAGACCAAAAAATGTGTTAAATAGTGTCTGTATTAGAAAGGAAGAAATAAAACTACCTCTATTCACTGATGACATAATCTATTTATTTATTTATTTATTTGGTTGCACCAGATATTTTAGTTGTGGCACGTGGGCTCCTTAGTTGTGACAGGTGGATTCCTTAGTTGCAGTACGTGAACTCTTAGTTTTGGCATGCATGTGGGATCTAGTTCCCTGGCCTGGGATCAAACCTTGGTCCCCTGCATTGGGAATGAGAGTCTTAACCACTGCACCACCAGGGAAGTCACTGATGACATAATCTTATACATAGAAAATTCTAAGTAATTCACTAAAAATTTTGGAACCAACCAACGAGTTCAGCAAGATTGCAGGAAAAAAGATTAATATACAGAAGTCAGTTTTATTTCTATACACTATTGATAAACTATCCAGAAATGAAACTAAGAAAACCATCCCATTTACACTAGCCAAAAAAAAAAAAAAAAAAAAACTTAGGACTACGTGTCATAAAAGAAGAGCAAATTTCAATTTCTGTAAATTATAAAACACTGTTTAAAGAAAATAAAGACCTAAATTAATGAAAGTACATCCTATGTTCATGGATCTGAAGGATTAGTTCTGTTAAAACAGCATTACTATATCAATTTATCTACAAATTCAAAGCAATCCTTCTAACAAGCTCAGCAGGCTGCACTGCACAAATTGACAAGCTGATGGTAAAATTTATATGAAAACTCCAGGAACCCAAAATAACCAATCTCCAAAGTAATAAAAGATAGAGCCACAATTCCTAATATCAAAACTTTCTACAAGAAATAGTGATTGAGACCATGTGGTACTAACATAAGGCGAGTCATATAGGTAAATAGGACAGAATTAAGAGTCCAGAAATAAAGCCTAATATTTGTGGTCAGATTATTTTTTAACAAGGCTGCCAAGATAATTTAGTGGGGGAGGAATAGTCTATTGACCAATGGCCCAGAGACCGCTAGACATCCATAGACACAAGAATGAACTTGGACCTCTACCAAACACCATACAAAATAATTAAATCAAAATGAATATAAAACCTTAATGTAAGAGTTAAAACTATGAAACTCTTAGTAGAAAACATAGGTATAAACCTTCAAACATGGTAATGGTCATGCAACATTGTGAATGTAACGAATACCATTGAATTGAATACTTAAAAATAGTTAAATTGGCAAATTTATGGTGTATGTATTTCACCAAAAAATTTTAAATCAATGTAATTTACCAAAAAACATTGAATTGTACATTTTAACTGGGTGAATTTTATGGCTGAAAATTATACCTCAATAAAGTTAAAAAAAATGAGCATATTGTCTGAAGAGACACTTATCTCCATTAAAAAAAATAGTGACCAATAAGCAGATGAAAAGATAGTCAATATCATTAGTCATTAGGGACTTGCAAATCAAAACTACAATGAAATATCACTTCCCACTTACTGGCACAGATATAATCAAAAAGACAAATGACAACAGTTGTTGAATAGGACATAAGAAATTAAAATGATTCTACATTATTTCTGTGGATGTAAAATGTTGTAGCCACTTTGGAGAACAATTTGCAGGTCCTCAAAAAGTGAAAACATACATCAACACAATAACTTGCATATGAATGGATGTCCATAGCAGCATTATTTCTAATGGTAAAAAAGTGGAGACAACCTAAATGTCCATCAATGGATGAATGAATAAATAGATGTGGTATTTCCATATAATGAAATATTATTCAGCAATGAAAAGGAATGAAATACAGATGCATGATGCTACAACATGAAATAACCTTGGAAACATTGTGCTTAAGGGAATTGTCAATCATGAAAGACCTCATGTTGTATTATATGAATTTTATCATAATGTATATTATCCAGAATAGGCAAGTCTATAGAGAAAAATGTAAATCAGTGGATAGGGGATGAGAACAGTGGAGTGTGACAGCTAATAAATACGGAGTTACAGTTTGGAATGACAAAGCTGTTCTAAATTAAACTGTGGTGATAACTGCACAACTCTGTGGATATACTAAAAATCATGGAATTGTACACTTTAAAGGGGTGAATTTTATGGTATGTGAATTATATCTCAATAAACCTCTTAAAAAACACAAGTGCCCATCTACAAATTATGAAATTTCAAGATTAAATGAAATGGTGCTTATATTCACTGTGTTTTAAAGACTGTAAGTCAAACATTTGAAAATTATCTTCATCAAAATTTAAACCAATATATTGATAATAAAGTCCAGGAAACTCTTATTTTTACTGTAATCCCTACATTCCTCTCATTTTAGAAGATTGAGTTTAAGTTCACATTTAAGTCCTTAGATGGCTTTTATCAGACCTTCAAAGGGAACCCGAATGCCCAGTATCAATTGCCTCTGTTGCTTCTACACCATCATACAGAACAGTTTTGGCTGTGCTATTAAAACTCTTTTTAAGCTGCATATGCATTCCTTTGGTTTGTTATGATTTTCTCTTGTTTCTACCCATATTTCAGCATGTGTTCTTCATCCTTTTAGGTCTAGATCAAAAGTCCTTTGATTGCTATCCAAAGCAATTTAACTACACTTCCATTTTATTTCAAACTGTAGTTCATTTTAATTGTCAAAATGTAGGTAGGCCAGTAGTTCTTTGGAACAGGGCACTTACCTGCATCATCTCAACATCTCTAAAATCTCCGCAAAGTGTCTGGAACACGGATGATCATCAACACATCTTTCAGCAAGTCAAAGTGTATAAAAGTAGATTAAGAATTTAGTTGACCAGGATTTAGCAGAGCTGACCATTATATTAATATGTAAAAACTTCCTTCTGTAAATAACAGAAGACAATTCTGAAGAAAATCAAGGCCACAATTACTTTTTTCTTTATTGTCCTAAAACAAACAATAGAAAGAGACTAACAATTTCACTTTGGGTGACAAAATAATTAGAAGACTTGATGCCATTTTATTTAGTTTTATGTTTTAAGCCATTTAAACCCAATTTAAACCAAAAAAATAAAAATAAAAACACTATAGGGTAAGCATGTCTCTGTTACTTCTATTTTTCAAGATGGGTTTTATTTACAAGGCTGAGATCACCTCTTTCTTTGAGGCCTCTGTCACTTTTAGTTCACTAAATTATTTCTGTGAAGGATTAGGGATGAAAGGAATTTGTCACAGAAGGCAATTTTAGACTTAATGCCTCGTTCACAAAAGAGAAAGAAAACAAAACCTCCTATTTTTTAGCCAGTCAGGTTCTTAAATTTGTCATAAATGAAAAGCTGAACTTGCTGGGAAAGAGTGATTTATTTGTTTGTAGGGACAAAAAGGAAAAATAGTATAAGATCCCTCAAACAACATCCATTTCAAAATGTAACTGAAGAAAAAATACTGCCTCGAGGGAATAAAGAATTAAACATTGTAGAAACGCTCTTAGACACACACACACACACACACACACACACCCCTTCTTTGGCTACAAAACATGATAGATGCAAATCTCTTTAAGTTTTGTTACGTGGAATTTTGATTTTTGAAATAAATCTCCAAACTGGAAGGTCAGATGAAGGTCATTTAGAACATTACTATCATTTCAGTCCCCGGCATTGTAGAGTTCCATAAACCAACACAGCTAACCCTTGTTACTTCTCAAACAATCGCTAAAAGCCTATCCTATTTGTCGGCCACTATCAAAAGGCCATCTCTCCAAAATTCCCCCTAAGAGAGGAGCCTAGTGTGTTTCCAATGGAACTTCTGGAGTTGGACAGACTCATCACAGGACTATCACAATAATACAAGGTGACATATGTGAACGAAACTGGAATGTAGTAATTTCTTTTCTGATTAAAAATTTGACACTTAATATTATTTCCAAAACTGGGGACGCTCTTGGAAGTGTAAACCAAAGCAACGTTTCAGAAGGAAATTAGATAAGATCGCTAAATGTTTAGATTCACAACTTTTGAAATGCAGCTGTCCAATTTCCAAGTATTAATGTCCTAAGTATATGTGTATATACACCAAGGGGTTTGTACAAGGATACAGCAAAACGTTGCTTATGGGCTAGTGTGATTCATTTCACAGAAACAGATGAGCAAGGATATATTGTATAGAACAGGGAATATAGCCAATACGTTATAATAATTATAAATGGAGTATAATCTTTAAAAATTGTGAGTCACTATGTCAAACACCTGAAATTTATATAATATTGTGTATCAACTATACCTCAATAAAATTTTTTTAAAAAAGAAATGTGATATCTCTTTTCTCTGTCTAAGAAACTTAATCTTTGACTCTGAGTTCTATATTCTGCCCAATTGACGGAAAATGGTAAAGTTAACTTTTCCACCAACCTGGGGACAGGAAGCTTGAAGGCAGAACTTACTCTGATTTATGAAAAAAAGGTGAACTTTTGTAACTCAGAGTTTGCAAACTGAGAGTTGCATCCTCTCTATGTATCCCATTTTTTCCAGATGTTGAATTGCTATTTTGTTCTTCACCCTATGACCTAAACCTTTATCCATGATCTATTCATGTTTGCTTTAGAGATTTTAACCCATTTGTGACTCAGTATAATCCAAAAACTCATTATTATGAGAATCAACCTGAATTAATCCAAGACTGTAAACTTAACTACAAATTTACAAGAAATACACGTAACACAGATATTTATTAATGAAACAGGGGCATGCCATAAAGTTCAGAGGGCAGAAAATTCTACAGGGAAACTGATTGGTATCTTCAATAAATAAATTACAAAAGCATATAAAGAAGATGGCGACTCCTACAGATTAAAATAACCTTACAAGACACAGCAAACAAATTCATATGACCCTTATTTGGATTTTGATTCAAAAGATCAACTACTTTAAAAAATGAAATGAGGGAAATTTAAATACTGGTTGAATATTTAAAGATAATACAGAATTGTTATTTTTTAGTTGTAGTGATAGTATTTAAGTTATATTTGAAATAGACCACTTATCTTTTAGAGAGATATTCTGAAGTAGTCATTGATGACCTGATAAACTCTCTGGGATTCACTTTAAAATAACGTGTATGTGTGTGTGTGTGTGTGTTTGTGTGTGTATGTGGAGAGGCTGAGCAACAGGAGAGGCAAGATGAAACAAGATTCATCAACGTAAATAATTTTATATCTTTTTGATACTTTGGGCTGGTGTATTTCACCATTCTATCTACATTTTTATATGAAGGAAATTTTCTATATTAAACAGTTTAAAAATATGTCTGAAGCAGGAGGTTTTAAAATTATCCTTCATCGCTAAAGTGTAACACGAGTTTTCCCATGGTGCATTTCACTACTAGAAATGGCCACCTCTTGGATTTGAACACAGACAGGACAACATTTCCTTACTGACCTCGAGTATGAGGGTCCTTTTGTCAAATTCACATATCAGTAAAGGCACAGGAGCCCTGCTTTAAGCCCTCATACACTGAACTTATGTAGAAGACAGACACCTTGTTTTTACGGTATTGGAATTGTCTCTTGGATGTTTTTGTTTTGCAAATTTTATGAGAAAATTTCCTTTACCTTTGATCCAAGAGGATGGTTAGCCTTATGTGAACGCAAAAAATTCAAGCTATCCAGTTAAGTGCAAAGATGTTTTGAGAGATAAAGTCTCTGAAAACTTTTAAATGAAATAAAGTGAACTTTTCTGAACTAAACCTAAATAATTCACTGGTGCTGACTTTTTAAAGTTATTTTTTCTTCTTTTAGTTATATGCACCCATGTAGAATGAGGTAAAAGTGAAAAAAGAGTGTACTCATAGATTCCGGGACAGATCCATTGAGGTTTTTTTTTTTTTTGGTCTATGCATTCCTTTCTTCTGCCTATAGACATTTTAGTAAGTGGACCAGATTCTCCCCTTGTGAAACACTGTGTGATTCCACCAAAGTCACTTTGATTTTTCAATTGGTTTCAAATAAAAATTTTAAATTGAAAAGTGTGATGGAAGAAATTATGTACTATGATAGAAATTGTGATAATATTTAGGTAAGAGAATTCATTATTATTGTTATTCTTATAAATTAGTTTAGTAGAACTTCATATGTTAATCATCTCAGGGTTTTTTTTTCTGTGTAATTTCAGTGTATCTTTAGAATAGTGTTAGGTAATTAATATCATCAACATCTTAGAGAAGGGGAAACAGGTTCTAAGAATTAAATGACTCATGCAAGGTCACTCAGATAGCAAGTGGAGGGACCATTAAACAGTTCTCTTCATTCTAAATCCGACATTCTTTCTATTGCAACAATCATACTTATATTAAATGGAATCTCAATAAGCAAATTTCCCCAAAGAAGTGTATTTACCACCTTTGACACATATGATTTTAGTATAACTCATTATGATACTTGGTCCTGAGTTACCTTCTCCAACCCTGATTTCCTTGCAAGACACAAGAAAATAAGCTACTTAAAAATCACTGACAAAGTGGTGTCAGGAAAATGATTAAGCAGGCAGCTCCAAGATGTAATCTTGCCACAAAAACCATTGAAAACTAAGCAGAAAATATCAGAACCAATTTTGTCAGAAATCGAAAACAGTCAAAGGTTGATAGCAAGCAAGCAAATGCTGAATTTAGCAAAAGGCAACACAGAATGGTAGGAAAGATTTGTGGCATTTTTCACATTGTTATGACCAACCATCCCTAGCTTTACAGCAGTCTTGAAGATGTCAACACATGTGCCCAGAGTGGGGAATGGGTCCCTAGTTCCAGAGCAGAACTTATTAACAAATTATAGTTTATGTCTTCTCTACCCTGTCTGGAGGCTACCTGAGCACTGATACAAGGTACTGTCTTTGTTTTACCTAACTCTGAACTTTCCCTACACCTTGCCCTATGCACCTCTTCCATCTGGCTGCTCCTGAGTTATATCTCTTCATTAAAAAACCTAGAAATCTGGTAAGTAGAATGTTTCTCTCACAAATTAATCAAACCCAAGGAGGTGGTTCTGGGAATCTCCCATCTGTAGCTGGTAGGTCAGAAGCACAGGTGACAACTTGGACTTGCTTCTGGTATCTGAAGTGCGGGATGGGGACCAGTCTTGTGAGACTGAACCCTTGACCTATGGGATCTGATGCTGTCTCTTCCATCTTCACTACTCATCTCCTCACCTTCTGGGACTGCCATTCCAATGATGGATATTTCTGGTATTGTCCCACATGACCCTGAGGCTTTGTTGATGTGATTTGCCTCTGTTCTTCAGAATGGGTAAATCCTCTTGATTTGCCTTCAAGTTCACTGATTCTATCTTTTGTGATCTCTACTCTAATGTTAAACTCATCTCACAAGATTTTAAAATTTCTGTTATTGTAATTTTCACTTTACAGTTTCTATTTGGTTCTTTTTATAACTACTATTTCTTTGCTGATATAATCTTATTATTTTCAATAGAAACATATTTGGGAAATTTTCAACCATTATTTTTTTCAAATATTTGTCCCCTTTCTCCTTTGGGCACTCAAATTACAAATATGTTTAGCTTCTTGAGTTGTCCCACAGTTTAATGATGCTTTGTTGATTTTTTTTCAATTTTTTTAAACTCTGCATGTTAATTTGGATAGTTTCTATTGTTTCAGGTTCACTAATCTTGAAGTTTCCTGTCACTAATGATAACTTTGCTGTCTATACATTCTAATATCAAACCATTTTTGGGTTAGTTTCAATGTATTGCTTTTCCTTTTCATCATAGTTCATATTTTTCTGCATTTTTATAGACCTGGTAATTGTTTCTTGTTTGGCAGGTACTGTGAATGTTACCTTGCTGGATGGTAATTTTTTTAAATTCTATAAATATTATTTAATTATATTTTAGGACTCAGTTAATTATTTGGATATAGTTTAATCCTTTTGATGCTTGCTTTTAGGCTTTGTTAGGAAAAACCAGGATAGCGTTTAGTTTAGGACTAATTGTAGCCCACTGTTGGAGCAGTTACCTTCTGAGTAGCATACCTAAAGCTGCTGATGGAAGCATGAACTAAGCCTCCCTGTGTTCTCACTGGGCATTTTTCTCTATAATCCATTCCATTTGTTCTTTCCTGGCCTTGGGTAGTTTTTCATACATTCTAGCTATTGTGAATACAAACTAAGTCTAGTCCTGTGTGAGCTCTGCAGATTTTCCCCTGTAACTTAAGGTGGTTCATTTCCAGACCTCAGTAATTTCTTCATGCACAAACACTGATTAGTACTCAGCTGGAGATTTGAAAAAAACTCTTCAGGTCTCTGCAGTTTTCTTTCCAATTCTCTAGTTTGGGAACTCTACCCACCCTAACTTTACCATACCCCACCTCTGCCTTCTCAATTCAAAGTCCCTGCTGCACTCTGCCTGGTCTCCCCTACCTGTGGGGTGGCCTGGGGACTCTCTGGACAGTAAGCTGGGCCCCTCATTGGGTTTCTTCATTTGTTTCCCCAGCTCTCATAAATTGCTGTCTTGTTCTGCCTGATGTTTCGTGTCTGACTCTATCTGCATAATTATTATTATCATCATTTCAGGTGAGAGAGTGAATCCAGTCAATTATTTTATCTTAATTGACAGAAGAACTCTATGCTCATAGTGTTTTCATAAATTACATTCATTATTATTTTAATGCTCATGTTGTTCCATGTTTGCCCAGAGAAACTTCTTCTCATTGGCACCAATGTCATGTTGATAGATGTCTTGTTTTATGGCACTATAAGACAGCCTACATTATTTTGCATACTCCTTTTTTTTTTTTTTTTGGCTGCACTGTGTGGCTTGCAGGATCTTAATTCCCAGACCAGAAATCGAACCTGTGCCCCCTGCAGTGGAAGTGCAGAGTCCTAACCACAGCCCAGGGAAGTCCCACTTTTGTATACTTCTTGCCTCAGACTGGTTATCTGTCATTCCTCAAGTGCCTTGAGTTTTGACTCAGAACTTCACTAGTTATAAATGAAATCTATTATTTTAATAACTGTGTTATCTTGAGAAATTCAGTTAATTTATGAGTCTATATTTCTTTTGTAGTTAAGCCAAAATAATACCAACTATCTTTTGCTGTGTTATCATGAAAACTAAATGAATTACTAAATATAATAAGTCCTGGGAGGAATTCTGATATTCAATACGTACTTAAAACCTCTTATATTATTTTAGTTCTCCTCTGCCTCAGAGATAAGAATAGGTTTCAATAATTATAAGAATCAGTGTAGGTCTTTGCCACTAGAGTTTTAATTGTTATATTTCATCAATAGTTATTTATAAAAATGTTATCTTTAACTTCCTTAAAAAGAAGTTCTCAGGTACCTACATTTTATTCTTCCTCTTTTTGAATTCAGATAAGTAGGTACATGAAGAGTGGTGTCTGCATTCGCTAAACATAATGTAGCAGTTATGGTTATGTGGAAAAAATTAGGAACAAGATGAAGGGAAAAGATGGCATGAGGAAATGAGATGAGAGGAGATGAAAAAGCAGTAGTGAACAATGACTAAATACTGAAGAAGTACCAGGCCATGCATCATTTCTATAACCCCATAAGGCATATTCTGTTGTTATACCCATGTTACAATCGAGAAGACTTGTGCAGAGAACCTCAAAACCAGACAAGATGGGATAGAACTGTTTCTCCCTACACCTCCTCACAAATAAAAATACTGGAAATAATGCAAGAGGAATGAAAGAGCAATGAAAGATGATAATAAGATTAACTGTGTTGGGACCCTAGGATTGGAAAAACAAAACAGTAACAGAGAGTCTTATGTCCAACCCAAGAAAGTGAGCAAGACCCAGCATTTCCTGACCTCAACACACAAAAGTAGGTGGTCCAAGGAGATTCATTCCTATCCTGGATCAAAAGTGAGGTCCACTGAGGCAGGGTCATCCTGGCTCCACACTGGGAAGGAAGATGGAGCAGAAGCTCTGCCAGAAGAAAGAAGCCAGTGGAAGTTTCCTTTTGTTCTGGGGCCTCAGACTCCCCTTTCCCATCAAGAGGCACTGGGCAGCAGAGCAGCACCAATATGGGGGATGTGCCCACCATCACAGAAGGACTGGAAAGCATGGCAATAGAAACTACCCAAAGTGACATACAGAATAAGAACAATTGAATCAAATGAACAGAGCAGTATCAAACATTGGGACAGTTTAAGAGGATAACTGAATTGGTAACAAGAGTTCTTAAAAGTAGGCTGCAGATATTAGAAGAAATGATGGATACAGATTTCCCCAATTTGTCAAATCAAAAACTGTAATTTGCAGGGGGAGGAAGTATAAAAAAGTGACACCAAGTCACATGATAGTCAAAGTGTTTAAAACCCATGATACAGAGAAAATTTTAAACCAGAGAAAATAGGTCACATTATCTTCAGAGGTACAGAGATGACAATAAAAGTAGACTTCTTTTCACAAACAATTCAAGTCAAAGACAGTGGAGCAACATCTTTAAAGCATTAAAAAAAATAAATTCATGCTAGAATTCTATACCCAGTCACATATCTTTCAAAAAGGAATGCAAAACAAAGACTTTTTCAGGCCTACGAAAGCTTCGATTTCATTACCAGCCACCTGTGCTAAAATAAATATTACAGGAAGTCCTTAAGAAAGAACAAAAATTATGTCACACAGAAATCTGGATTTAAACAACAATAAATAACAGTAGGAATGGTAATTGTATGGGTAGGTATAAAAAATATTTATGACTTTTAAAATCTCTTTCAAATATTACCAATTATTTATGTAAAGGAATAAAATAATATATTTCAAGGTGTATAATGTATATGGAACTAAAGCATATGAAAAACAGTACAAAGTTTTGGGAACGAGGAACAAAAGTATATTGTTGCAGTATTCATCTACAGCACACAAGGTAGCATAATATTGCTTGAAAGTAGACTGTGATAAGTCAGACATGTATACCACAGACCCTAAAGCAACAGCTGAAACAAGAAGACAAAAAGTAATAGCCAATAAGCCAAAAAAAAGGGAGCTGAAAATGCAATCATAAAAATTGATCAATCCAAAGAAAAAAAAGAAAAAATAGAAAGGAACAAAGGGAACAGTGGCATAAATTTTTAAAAATAGCAAAATTGTAGATGTACATCACAAAAATCAATAATCACACTGAATACAAATGGTCTAAACACCATATTAATAATCACACACTGGCATATAGGGTGAAATGTAAGATTCAATTACATGCTGCTTGCAGAAAATCAACCAATATAAAGACACAAATAAGTTAAAATCAGAAAGATTGAAAACCATGTACCATTCTAACATTAATCAAAAGAAGTACAGAATTCCTACATTAATATGAGAGAAAGTGGTTTTCAGAGAAAAGAATATTGCAAGGAATAATGTGGATCATTTGTGAAAAAGCGGTCAATTTGTCATGAGGACATACCCTTAAATGTGTGTTCACTTAATTACAAAGTTCAAAATACTGAAAATAAAATCTGATAAAAATGGCATTAAGGTGTAGATAAATCCACAATTGTAGTTGCATATTTCAACAACACTTTCTTAATAATTACTAGAAGAGAAAAAATAAGTAAGAATACAGAAGACTTGAACAACACTGTCAACCATCTTGACCCAGTTGACATTTATGCAACAGTGTTCTCCAAAAAACAATAATACATATTCTGTTAAAGGTCACATGGAACATTTTCCAAGATAGCACATATTCTAGGACATAAAACCAAAATCTATATTAGGGTTCTCCAGAGAAACAGAACCAATAAGAATAAGTTGTGTGTGTGTGTGTGTGAGTGTAAACAGACAGAGAGTTTGAGACAGAGATTCGAAAATTTATAACATTGAATCCTGTACTAGGGAAGAAGAATTATCAATTATCTCAGTTATCAACTAAAGAAAGTAGAAAAATTCAGCAAAATTAGGCATCCTGTGAGCAGCAGATAGGAAATAATAAAGATCAGAGAAGAAATCAATTAAACAGTCAACAGATAAACAATAAAGGGAATTACTGGAAAAAAGCTGATTCTTTCAGAAGATGAGTAAAATTGATTAAAAAAAAAAAAAAACCTAGCCAGACATGTCAAGAAAAAAAAAGAGAGAAGAGAGAAATTACCAATATAAAGAATGAGAGAGTTAGGATCATTATAGATTTTCCAGATATTAAAAGTATTATAAAGGGATATTTAAACAACATTTCACTAATAAACTCAACTTAGATAAACAAATGTCTTAAAAATACAAACCTCTAAGGCTCACTCAGGAAGAAATTGAACACTTAGAAAAGACTATTTTTAACTGATTTTGTAGTTAAAAACTTACCCATAAATAAAACTCCACACAAATATGGCTTCATTGGTGAATTATACAAAATATTTCAAAAAATAAATAACAAAATTTAAACAAAACCTTTCTAAAACTTAGAAAAAATGAATACTTTCAAATGTATTCCACAAGGCCAGCATTATCCTAATACAAAAAATTATTTGTATTTTTTGAGGAGGAAAAAATTATAAGAACTATAAATTATCTCTCATGAATATAGATGCAAAAATGTTTAACAAAACTTTTAGCAAGTCAAATTCAACTGAGTGGGATTGTTCCTAGGAATGCAAGGAAGATTTAATATTTTAAAATCAGTCAGTGTAATTCACCATGTGGATAATCTAAAAAGAAAACAAAAGTGAACACCCTAAGAGTTAGAGAATTTGAGAAAATCCAACATCTATTCCTGATTTTTAAAAACTTAATAAATGTAGAAATATAAGCATATTTCCTAAACCTGATCTATGAAATATATGCAGCTAACATTGTATTAATGAGAAAACACTTAATGCTTCACCCTTAAAATCACAAACATGGAAATGATGTCTTCTCTCCTGATTTTTTTTTCTTTCAATTTTATTAAGATATAAATGACATACAGCACTGTATACGTTTAAGAGGTACAGCATAATGAATTGACATATACATCATAAAATGATTACCAAAATAAGTTAAGTGAAAAGCCATCGCGTCATATAGATAAAAGATTTTTAAAATTTTCCTTATAATGAGAAGGCAAGATTTGCTCTTTTAACAACTTTCATATATAACATACTGTACTGTTAATTATATTTATCATGTTGTACATTACATCCATAGTATGTATTTATCTTATAACTGGAAGTTTGTACATTTGACCTATCTTGATCAAATACAATCTCCCCACACCCTCGGGACACTGGTGACCACAAATCTGATCTCGTTCTATGGGTATTTTTTATTTTTGATTGTTGGTTGGTTGGTTGGTTTTTGAAGAATAATTGACCTACAACACTATGTGAGCTCCTGGGGCACAACATAGTGATTCAATATTTCTATACACTTCAAAATGGTCACCATGATAAGTCTGGTTACCACATATCAACATACAAAGGTATTGCATTATTATTGGCTATATTCCCCCACACTCTACATTTCATCCCCTTGACTTATTTTGTAACTGGAAGTTCGTACCACTTAATCTCCTTCTCCTAATTCTCCCATTCCTCCCTCTCCTCCTCTCAGACCACCACCTGTTTGTCCTCTGTAGAGTATCTACAATTCTGTTTCTCTTTTGTAATGTCTGTTCATTTGTTTTGCCTTTTGGATTCCACATATAAGTGGAATCATATAGTATTTTTCTTTCTCTGTCTGACTTATCTAACCTAACATGATACTCTCTAGGTCTATCCATAGTTATATTCCATTGTATATATACACCACATTTTCTTTATCCATTCATCTGTTGCTGGATGCTTAGGTTGCTTCCGTGTCCTGGCTATCGTAAATAGTGCTGCTACAAACATTGGGGTGCATGTATCTTTTCAAATGAGTGTTTTTGTTACATTTGGATCAATACCCATGAATAGAATTGCTGGATTGTATGCTAGTTCTATTTGTAATTTTTTGAGGAACCTCCATAGTGTTCTCCATAGTGGCTGCACCAATTTATTCCCACCAGCAGTGCATGAGAGTTCCCTTTCCTCCACAACCTTGCTAGCACTTGTTATTTGTTGTCTTTTTGATAAGAACTATTCTGACAGATGTGAGGTGATGTCTCATTGTGATTTTGATTTGTATTTTCCTGATGATTAGTGATGTTGAGCATCTTTCATGTGCCTATTTGCCATCTGTATGTCTTCTGTAGAAAAATGTCTCTTCAGATTTTTTTTTTTTGGTTTGGCTTTTTTTTTGATGTTAAGTTGTATGAGTTCTTGTATATTTTGGATATTAACCTCTTAGCAGATATATCATTTGCAGATATTTTCTCTTATTCAGTACATTGCTTTTTCATTTTGTTGATAGTTTCCTTTACTGTGCAAAGGCTTCTTAGTTGGATGAAATCCCATTTGTTATTTTTGCTTTTGTTTCCTTGCCTGAGAAAACATATCCAAAAAAATTGCTAAGACCAATGTCAAAGAACATACTGCCTATGTTTTCTTCTAGAAGTTTTATGGTTTCAGGTCGTACATTTAAGTCTTTAATCCATTTATTTTTGTATATGTTATAAGAAAGTAGTCCCTTTTGATTCTTTTCCATGTAGCTGTATAGTTTTCTCAGCACCATTTATTGAAGAGGCTGTCTTTTCTCCATTGTATATTCTTGCCTCCATTGAGATAGATTAATTGTAATGTGTGTTCATTTCTGGGCTCTCTATTCTGTTCCATTGATCTATGTGTCTATTTTTGTGCTAGGACTATACTGTTTTGATTATTGTAGCTTTGTAGTATAGTTTGAAATCAGGGAGCATTATACTTCCAGCTTTGTTCTTCTTCTTAAGATTGTTTTGGCTATTCAAGGTTTTTGTGCTCCCATACAAATTTTAGAATAATTTTTCCAGTTCTGTGAAAAATTCCATTGGTATATTGGTAGGGATTGCATTGAATCTGTAGAATAGCTTGGGTACTGTGGTCATTTTAAGAATATTAATTCTTTCAATCTATTTCCACTTGTTAGTGTCATCTTCAATTTCTTTTAACAGTGTCTTATAAATTTCCAAGTACAGGTCTTTTACCTCCTTAATTAGATTTATTCCTAGATATTTTATTCTTTTTGATACACTTGTAAATGGGATTGTCTTATTAATTTCTATTCCTGACAGTTTGTTAGTATATAGGAAAACAACAAATTTTTGTATATGAATTTTGTATTTGCAACTTTACTAAATACATTGATGAGTTCTAATAAGTTTTGTGGTGGTGTCTTTAGGATTTTCTATATACAGTATCATGTCATCTGCAAACAGTGACAGTTTTACTTCTTCCTTTCCAATTTGGATTCCTTTAATTTCTTTTGCTTTTCTGATTGCTGTGGCTAGGACTTCCTGAATAATATTAAATAGAAGTGATGCAGGTGGTCATTCTTTATTATTCCTGATCTTAGAGGAAATGATTTCAGCTTTTCACTGTTGAGTATGCTGTTAGTTGTGGGCTTGTTATATATGGCCTTTATTATATTGAGTATGTCTCTTTTCTACCCACTTTATTGTGAGATTTTATCATAAATGGATGTTGAATTTTGTCAAAAAGCTTTTTCTATATCTATTGAGATTGTCATATGATTTTTATTCTTCAATTGGTTAATGTGGTGTATCATACTGACTGATTTATGGGTATTGAACCATCCTTGCATCCCTGGGATAAATCCTACTTGATCATGTTATATAATTCATTTAATGTATTTTTGAATGTTGTTTACTAATATTTTGTTGAGGATTTTTGCATCTAAGTTCATCAGTGATATTGGTCTGTAAATTTCTTTTTCTTTTCATTTTTCTTTCTTTTTTATTTATTTTTTTATTTTTGTGGTTGCTGTGTCTTTGGTTTTGGTATCAGGGTGATCCAGACTTTTCAGAATGAGTTTGGAAGTTTCCATCCTCTGCAATTTTTTGGAGTCATTTGAGAACTTTTGGTGTTAACTCTTCCTTAAATATATCATAGAATTCATGTGTGAAACTGTCCGGTCCTGAACTTTTGTTTGTTGGGAGTTTTAAAATTTCTGATTCAGGGACTTCCCTGGCAGTCCAGTGGTTAAGACTTTGCCCTCCAATGCAGGGGGTGTGGGCTCAGTGCTGGTCAGGGAGATATGATCCCACATGTCTTGCAGACAAAAAATAAAAATAAAAAACTGAAGCAATATTGTAACGAAGTCAATAAAGAATTTTTTTAATTCCTTTTTTTTTAAATTTTACAAACTTATTTTATTTATAGTTTTTTAAAATTATTAATTTATTTTTACCTGTGTTAGGTCTTTTTGTCTTTTTTTAATTTTTGAATTTTATTTTATTTTTTTATACAGTAGGTTCTTATTAGTTATCCATTTTATACATATTAGTGTATATATGTCAATCCCAAACTCCCAGATCATCACACCACCACCACCCCCCGCCACTTTCCCCCTTTGGTGTCCATATGTTTGTTCTCTACATCTGTGTCTCAATTTCTGCCCTGCAAACCAGTTCATCTGTACCATTTTTCTAGGTTCCACATATATACGTTAATATACAATATTTGTTTTTCTCTTTCTGACTTACTTCACTCTGTATGACAGTCTCTAGATCCATCCACATCTCTACAAATGACTCAATTTCATTCCTTTTTATGGCTGAGTAATATTCCATTGTATATATGTACCACATTTTCTTTACCATTCGTCTGTTGATGGGCATTTAGTTTGCTTCTATGTCCTGGCTATTGTAAATAGTACAGCAATGAACATTGGGGTGCATGTGTCTTTTTGAATTATGGTTTTCTCTGGGCATATGCCCAGTAGTGGGACTGCTGGGTCATATGGTAATTCTATTTTTGGTTTATTAAGGAACCTCCATACTGTTCTCCATAGTGTCTGTATCAATTTACATTCCAAACCAACAGTGCACGAGGGTTCCCTTTTCTCCACAACCTCTTCAGCATTTGTTGTTTGTAGATTTTCTGATGATGCTCATTCTAACTGGTGTGAGGTGATTCCTCATTGTAGTTTTGATTTGCATTTCTCTAATAGTGATGTTGAGCAATTTTCATGTGCTTCTTGGCCACCTGTATGCCTTCTTTGGAGAAATGTCTATTTAGGTCTTCTGCCCATTTTTGGATACGGTGGTTTGTTTTTAAATATTGAGCTACATGAGCTGTTTATATATTTGGAGATTAATCCTTTCTCTGTTGATTCGTTTGCAAATATTTTCATCCATTCGGAGGGTTGTCTTTTCATCTTGTTTGTAGTTACCTTTGCTGTGCCAAAACTTTGAAGTTTCATTAGGTCCCATTTGTTTATTTTTGTTCTTATTTCCATTACTCTAGGAGGTGGATCAAAAAGATCTTGCTGTGATTTATGTCAAAGAGTTTTCTTCCTATGTTTTCCTCTAAGAGTTTTGAGGTGTCCGGTCTTACATTTAGGTCTCTAATCCATTTTGAGTTTATTTTTATATATGGTGTTAAGGAGTGTTCTAATTTCATTCTTTTACATGTAGCTGTCCAGTTTTCCCATCACCACTTATTGAAGAGACTGTCTTTTCTCCACTGTATATCCTTGCCTCCTTTGTCATAGAATAGTTGACCATAGGTGCGTGGGTTTATCTCTGGGCTTTCTATCTTGTTCCATTGATCTATGTTTCTGTTTTTGTGCCAGTACCATATTGTCTTGATTACTGTAGCTTTGTGGTATGGTCTGAAGTCAGGGAGTCTGATTCCTCTAGCTCCGTTTTTTTTTTCCCTCAAGACCGCTCAGGCTATTTGGGTTCTTTTGTGTCTTGATACAACTTTTAAGATTTTTTGTTCTAGTTCTGTAAAAAATGCCATTGGTAATTTGGTAGGGATTACATTGGGTCTGTAGATTGCTTTGGGTAGTATAGTCATTTTCACAATGTTGATTCTTCTAATCCAAGAACATGATATATCTCTCATCTGTTTTTATCAGCTTTAATTACTTTCATTAGTGTCTTATAGTTTTCTGCATACAGGTCTTTTGTCTTCCTAGGTATGTTTATTCCTAGGTAATTTTTTTTTTTGTTGCAATGGTATTTAGAGTGTTTCCTTAATTTCATTTTCAGATTTTTCATCATTAGCGTATAGGAATGCAAGAGATTTCTGTGCATTAATTTTGTATCCTGCAACTTTACCAAATTCATTGATTAGCTCTAGTAGTTTTCTGATGGCATCTTTAGTATTCTCTATGTATAGTATCATGTCATCTGCAAACAGTGGCAGTTTTACTTCTTCTTTTCCAATTTGTATTCCTTTTATTTCTTTTTCTTCTCTGATTGCTATGGCTAGGACTTCCAAAATTATGCTGAATAAGACTGGTGAGGGTGGACATCCTTGTCTTGTTCCTGATCTTAGAGGAAATGCTTTCAGTTTTTTCACCATTGAGAATGATGTTTGCTGTGGGTTTGTCATATATGGCCTTTATTATAGTGACTTAGGTTTCCTCTATGCCTACTTTCTGGAGAGTTTTTATCATAAATCAGTGTTGAATTCTGTCAAAAACTTTTTCTGCATCTATTGAAATGATCATATGGTTTTTATTCTACAATTTGTTAATATGGTGTATCACATTGATTGATTTGCATATATTGAAAACTCCTTGCATCCCTGGGATAAATCCCACTTGATTGTGGTGTATGATCCTTTTAATGTGTTGTTGGATTCTGTTTGCTAGTATTTTGTTGAGGATTTTTGCATCTATATTCATCAGTGATATTGGTCTGTAATTTTCTTTTTTTGTAGTATCTTTGTCTGGTTTTGGTATCAGGGTGATGGTGGCCTCACAGAATGAGTTTGGGAGCATTCCTTCCTCTGCAAGTTTTTGGAAGGGTTTGAGAAGGATGGGTGTTTACTCTTCTCTAAATGTGTGATAGAATTCACCTGTGAAGCCATCTGGTCCTGGACTTTTGTTTGTTGGAAGATTTTGAATCACAGTTTCAATTTCATTACATGTGATTGGTCTGTTCATACTTTCTATTTCTTCTTGGTTCAGTCTTGGAAGGTTATACCTTTCTAAGAATTTGTCCATTTCTTCCAGGTTGTCCATTTTATTGGCATAGAGTTGCTTGTATTAGTCTCTTATGATGTTTTGTATTTCTGCAGTGTCCATTGTAACTTCCTCATTGTCATTTCTAATTTTATTGATTTGAGTCCTCTCCCTCTTTTCCTTGATGAGTCTGGCTAATGGTTTATCAATTTTGTTTACCTTCTCAAAGAACCAGTTTTTAGTTTTATTGATCTTTGCTATTGTTTTCTCTGTTTCTATTTCATTTATTTCTTCTCTCATCTTTATGATTTCTTTCTTTCTATTAACTTTGAGTTTTGTTTGTTCTTCTTTCTCTAGTTCCTTTAAGTGTAAGGTTAGATTGTTTATTTGAGATGTTTCTTGTTTATTGAGGTTGGATTGTATTGCAATAAACTTCCCTCTTACAACTGCTTTTCCTGCATCTCATAGGTTTTGGATCATCGTGTTTTCATTGTCATTTGTCTCTAGGTATTTTTTGATTTCCTCTTTGATTTATTCAGTGATCTCTTGGTTATTTAGTAACGTATGGTTGAGCCTCAATGTGTTTGTGTTTTTCACATTTGTTTCCCTGTAATTGATTTCTAATCTCATAGCATTGTGGTCAGAAAAGATGCTTGATATGACTTCAATTTTCTTAAATTTACTGAGGCTTGATTTGTGACCCAAGATGTGATCTATCCTGGAGAATGTTCCCTGTGCCCTTGAGAAGAAAGTGTAATCTGCTGTTTTTGGATGGAATGCCCTATAAATATCAGTTAAATCTATCTGGTCTACTGTATCATTTAAACCTTCTGTTTCCTTATTAATTTTCTGTCTGGATGATCTGTCCATTGGTGTAAGTGAGGTGTTAATATTCCCCACTGTTATTGTGTTACTGTCGATTCCCTCTTTTATAGCTGTTAGTAGTTGCCTTATGTATTGAGGTTCTCCTATGTTGGGTCCATATATATTTATAATTGTTATATCTTCTTCTTGAATTGATCCCTTGATCATTATGTAGTGTCCTTCCTTGTCTCTTGAAACATTTTTTATTTTAAAGTCGATTTTATCTGATATGAGTATTGCTACTCCAGCTTTCTTTTGATTTCAATTTGCATGGAATATCTTTTTGCATCCCCTCCCTTTCAGTCTGTATGTATCCCTAGGTCTGAAGTGGGTCTCTTGTAGACAGCATATATATGGGTCTTATCTTTGTATCCATTCAGCAAGCCTGTGACTTTTGGTTGGAGCATTTAATCCATTCACGTTTAAGGTAATTATCGATATGTATGTTGTTATTACCATTTTCTTAATTGTTTTGGGTTTGTTTTTGTAGGTCCTTTTCTTCTCTTGTGTTTTCCACTTAGAGAAGTTCCTTTAGCATTTGTTGTAGAGGTGGTTTGGTGGCGCTGAATTCTCTTAGCTTTTACTTGTCTGTAAAGCTTTTGATTTCTCCATTGAATCTGAATGAGATCCTTGCCAGGTAGAGTAATCTTGGTTGTAGGTTCTTCCCTTTCATCACTTTAAATATGTCATGCCACTCCATTCTGGCTTGTAGTGTATCTTTGAGTAATCAGCTGTTAAGCTTATGGGAGTTCCCCTGTATGTTATTTGTTGTTTTTCCCTTGTTGTTTTCAATAATTTTTCTTTGTCTTTAATTTTTGCAGTTTGATTACTATCTGCCTCAGCGTGTTTCTCATTGGGTTTATCCTGTATGGGACTCTCTGTGCTTCCTGGACTTGGGTGGCTATTTCTTTTCCCATGTTAGGGAAGTTTTCGACTATTATCTCTTCAAATATTTTCTCTGGTCCTTTCTCTCTCTCCTCCTTCTGGGACCCCTATAATGGGAATGTTGTTGCATTTATTGTTGTCCCAGCTGTCTCTTAGGCTGTCTTCATTTCTTTTCATTCTTTTTTCTTTATTCTGTTCCGCAGCAGTGAATTCCACCATTCTGTCTTCCAGGTCACTTATCCGTTCTTCTGCCTCAGTTATTCTGTTATTGATTCCTTCTAGTGTATTTTTCATTTCAGTTATTATAGTGTTCATATCTGTTTGTTTGTTCTTTAATTCTTCTAGGTCTCTATTAAACATTTCTTGCATCTTCTCAATCTTTGCCTCCATTCTTTTTCCAGTTCCCGGATCATCTTCATTATCATTATTCTAAATTATTTTTCTGGAATTTTGCTTATCTCTGCTTCATTTATTTGTTTTTCTGAGGTTTTATCTTGTTCCTTCATCTGGTACATAGCGCTCTGCCTTTTCATCTTGTCTATCTTTCTGTGAATGTGGTTTTTGTTCCAGAGGCTGCAATATTGTAGTTCTTCTTGCTTCTGCTGTCTTCCCTCTGGTGGATGATGCTATCTAAGAGGTTGTGCAAGTTTCCTGATGGGAGGGACTGGTGGTGGGTAGAGCTGGCTGTTGCTCTGGTGGGCAGATCTCAGTAAAACTTTAATCCGCTTGTCTGCTGATGGGTGGGGCTGTGTTTCCTCCCTGTTGGTTGTTTGGCCTGAGGTGACTCAAAAATGGAACCTACCTGGGCTCTTGGTGGGGCTAATGGTGGACTTTGGGAAGGCCCACATCAAGGAGTACTTCCCAGAACTTCTGCTGCCAGTGTCCTTGTCCTCACAGTGAGACACAGCCACCCCCCACCTCTGCAGAAGACCCTCCAACTCTAGCAGGTAGGTCTGGTTCAGTCTCCTATGTGGTCACTGCTCCTTCCCCTGTGTCCTGATGCACACACTACTTTGTGTGTGCCCTCCAAGAGTGGAGTCTCTGTTTCCCCCAGTCCTGTCAAAGTCCTGCAGTCAAATCCCACTAGCCTTCAAAGTCTGATTCTCTAGGAATTCCTCCTCCTGTTGCAGAACCCCCAGGTTGTGAAGCCTGACATGGGGCTCAGTACCTTCACTGCAGTGGGTGGACTTCTGTGGTATAAGTGTTCTCCAGTTTGTGAGTCACCCGCCCAGTAGTTATGGGATTTGATTTTATTGTGATTGTGCTTCTCCTACCATCTCAATGTGGCTTCTCCTTTGTCTTTGGATGTGGGATATATTTTTTGGTGAGTTCCAGTGCCTTCCTGTCAATGATTTTCAGCAGTTAGTTGTGATTCTGGTGCTCTCACAAGAGGAAGTGAGCACACATCCTTCTACTCTGCCATCTTGAACCAATCTCTTAACTGTGTTGTAAAAAAATTTCTGATTCAATTTATTACTGGTAATTGGTCTGTTTATATTTTCTCTTTTCTCCTGATTCAGTCTTGGTAGATTGTACATTTCTAGGAATTTATCCATTTCTTCCAAATTGTCGATTTTATTGGTGTATAATTGTTTGTAGTGAGCTCTTTTTCCTTTGTGTTTCTGTGGCATCTGTTGTAGCTTTTACTTTTTCATTTCCAATTTTATTGACTTGGGCCTCTCTTTTTCTTGATGAGTCTGACTAAAGTTTTATCAATTTTGTTTATGTTTCCAATGAACTAGCTTTTATTTTCATTGATCTTCCTATTATTTTTTCAATCTCTATTTCATTTATTTCTGCTTCGGCCTTTATGATTTCTTTCCTACTACTAATTTTGGGTTTTGTTCATTCTTCTTTTTCTAGTTCCATTATGTGTAAGTTTAGGTGGTTTATTTGAGATTTTTCTTGTTTCCTGAGGTAGGCTTTTATTGGCATAAACCTCCCTCTCAGAACTGCTTCTGTTGTATCCCAAAGATTTTGGATCATTATGGGTTTTTTTTTTCTTTTTTTATTTGTTTCCAGGTATTTCTTGATTTCCTCTTTTTTTCTTCAGTGATCCATTTATTGTTCAGTAGCTTATTGTTTACCTTCCACGTGTTTGTATTTTTTGCAGTTTTTTCCTTGTAGTTGATTTCTAATATCATAGTGTTGTGGTTAGAAAATATGCTTGGTATGATTTCATTCTTCTTAAATTTACTAAGACATTGTTTTGTGGCCTAGCATGTCATCTATCTTGGAGAATATTCCTCTGTTCTCATGACTACTATTCAACATTGTAGTGTAGATTCTTCACAGTGCTATAAGGAAACTAAATAAAATAAACTTATATTGGAATAGAAAAGTGAAACTCTTTATTCAAAGAGACATGATGATCTATGGAGAAAATCCAACTGAATGTACAAAAATGGTACTAGAACAAATATATCATTTTAACAAGTTCTAATTGTGTATTATGAAATTTAATATTGCAAAATATTGCTGAACTAAATTAAAGAAGTCCTAAAGAAAATGAAAGATATACTGTGGTCATAGATCAGAAAATTCATTTCTGTTATGATGCCAGTTCTCTCAAAATTGATCTGTAAATTCAATGTAATCACAGTCAAATCCCCAGCAGTCTTCTTTGTACAAACTGACAACATTATTTTTTAAATTATATGGAAATTTAAAACTATCTTGATAAATAACAACAAAGTTGAAAAAGTTACTTTTTTGATTTTAAGACTTATTATAAAACTAAAGTGATCAACAGAGTGTGGCATTGACATAAAAAGTGGTAATAGTTTAATGGAACAGAGAAGAGGATCTGAAATATACCCACATATATGTGGTCAATTGATTTTCAAGAAATGTTCCATGTCAAATTAATGAGTATAAAACATAATATTTTCAATGAATGGTCCTATAACAGTTGAAAAGACATGGGTTAAAAATAAACTTTGAACCTTCTTGCACAACATATGCAAAAATTAACTTGAAATGGCTTATAGATATAAACATATGGATTAGAACGATAAAATTTCTGTGATAAAAGAGAAACTCAATTACTTTGAATTTGACATATAACACCAAAAGCATAATCCATAAAGGAAAAAATGTAGTAAATGCATTACTATAGGAACGTGTAAGACTGTCCCTCTGCATTCATCTACCTACATTATTCAAGTGAGTGTTTATGGTCATGGATAGAGATCATCTTTTTGCAGATCATGGTTGACAGTCAATCACTGCTTGTTTCACAAAGTAACACCTAATCTCTCTCTTTCTGGAGGCCTAGGAAGGTAGCAAAAGTCAACAGGGAGCCATCATTCTTGGGGGAAGCCACCTGTCCACAGAACTCCATGCCTCCCTGAACTTGAGTCAAGTGGAATTCTTCTCAACTCTTACAGCCTTCATTTTACTACCTACATGATAGCACTCGGCCCAAATCCAGCACACCCTTTATCTCAATCCATGTCAATGAACAAAAGATTCCCAGGACTCCTGAGTTATCCTTTATTCATTGGATCTACTCTCCATTGTATTGTGTCTATAACATTTGTTAGTGCTTCCTCAATCCTTACTCATCTAAAATCTTTCCACTAGCCATGCTGAAACTCTAAACAAATAATCAAGGGAATTTCCTGCGTCCTCAAACTCTGCTTTAAACATCACCTTCACCTTCTAACTTCAAGTGAAACCTACCCCTAGAGTATGCATTTATTTTTCTTGTCAAAAGACTCTTTCTTGATCCCATTTCCATCAGTAGCTCCATTTTTCTCATTTGCTTTATAGCAAAATGTGTAGACAAACTTGTGTGTACTTTATGTCCTCAATTTTTCTCCTCGAATTTTTACTTGCACTGACTCTATCAGGTTTTGCCTCCATCACTCCACAGATTGTGTTTTTATCACATTATCAAATAATATACATAGTTTTATACACAATGTTGATTATTGGGTATCAACATTGGACAGATATGGCCACTCATTTCTCCTAGAAACACTTTATTCATTTTTGAGTGGAGACATCCTATAGTCTTCTTTCCTGTTCCACCTCTGGGGAGGAGGGGGTCCATCCTAGCCCCTTTTTCTTTTTCTTTTCCTTTAGCTCCAGACATTAAAAATGTAAATGCCTCTGGGATCAGTCCTTGAATTCCCCTTTGATTCCATCTACACTCATACCTTTGATGATCATGTCTATTTATATGCTAACGCATCTACAATTTACATTTTCCACTCTGAACTCTACCTTGAACTCCAACTTCCCCAATCCTACTGTTAGATCAATAGCTCCAGTGGAGTTTGACCAGAGTCTCAAATCTAACATGTCAGAAGATGAGTTACTGATGTTACCTTTAAACCTCTCCTAAAACAGCCTTCTTTACTGATGACAAGTCCACCTTTACAGTTACTCAGTACAAATATTGACTTTGCTTTTTCTTTCTAGCATCATGTATGGACCATAAGGAAATCTAGTCAGTTCTAATTTCAAAGATGTAGGGAACCTAACCATTTAAGATCACCCACACACTTATCTGATCCAAGATATCCTAAAACCCCCTCACCACTTTTCTCTCTCTCTCTCTCCCTTTGTTACCTCTAGCCATACCAGCTATCTTGTTGACCACAGCCCATTTGGGGCACACTCTTCTTCACAGTGCACACCAACATCTAGGGGCAAAGTTCTGTGTAAAGCTACAATTTTATTCTCCCCAGTAATTGGAAAATATCAATGTTATATAAACACTATGTATTTGAGATCTGAATAATTAAATCTAAATCACAAAAAAGGGAAACTATAACAATCCTATGATGAAAGAAATTGTAATCGTCATTGAATTCCACTTGCCCTGGGTTTTTTGTGCCTTCTTTAAGCACTTGCAGCAGCTGAAATTCTATTATGTTGAATCATTTTATAAAATAACCTACTTTACAGACAGCATGTTCATTTGAACAAAAGAACCATGTTTTTTCTTTTATTAGTTCCTCAGTGTCTAGCTGAGGAACTCATTCATAGAAAGTATACAACACATGGTTGTTGAACTGAATTATGTTTAATAAATATTGCCAGTCATGCAGAAAGAAAATATTCTGGCAAGTAGCTGCTTGGCCATTTGAACAAGTTCCAACATGGGAGATTCTGAAAGCTTTGGACAGTTGACTTTGCAAACTCAATTATTTTTAAGAGGTTATTCAATATTTATATAATTTTACAGAATATAAATTATCCTCTCTCACATACAACAAAAGCAAAAGTAAGAACTTTGCTTTATAAAAGGGTGAGTTCAATTATATAAAGTCCAATTCTAAGTATCACCTTCCACCTTTGCAAAAAAGTGTCAGCTCTAATCTATCAAAAAAAAAAGAAGGTAAGGCAATTGAACAGCTTTTGAATGTAAAAAGAGATTTTCTAGTGACAGATATTTGAATTGACAGGCATATTTAAAAGTCTAACATAAACTTCAAAGATCCAGGATCATCCTTCACATACAAAATTCCAACAGAAAAATAAATATATGATGATTAAGAAAAGAATAATGTAAACAAACTCACACATATATAGTCAATTAATTTACAACAAAGCAGCCAAGAATATACAATGGGGAGAGGATAGTCTCTTCAATAAATCGTGTTAGGAAATTTGGACAGCCACAACAAAAGAATGAGACTGGACCACTATCTCGTACCTTACACAAAAATTGACTCAAAATGAATTAAAGACTTAAATGTAAGACCTGAAACCATAAAACTCCAAGAAGAAAACATTGGCAGTAAACTCCTTGACTTATAGGTCTTGGTGAAGATTTTTTTTTTTTTGAATCTGACACCAAAAGCAAAAGCAACAAAAGCAAAAATAAACAAGTTGGAGCACATCAAACTGAAAAGTTTCTGCACAGCAAAGGAAACCAACATCAAAATGAAAAAGCAGCCTACTGAATGGGAGAAGACATTTGCAAATCATATATATAATAAGGGGTTAATATTCAAAATATGTATATATCTCATACAACTCAACAACAACAAAAAGACAAAAAACCTGATTAAAAAATTGGCAGAGGATCTGAATAGACATTTTTCTGAAGACATACAGATGGCTAATAGGTACATGAAAAGATATTCAACATCATTAATTATTAGGGAAATGCAAATCAAAACCACAATGAGATACCACCTCATACCTGTCAGTATGCAAGTGTATGCAAAACACTAAAACTCAACAATAAAAAAACAAACCCTTTCTATATGACAAGTGTAGATACTCTCTGAGGTTTGCTGATTTCAGAATTTATGACTCTTCGCCTGCACTTGATGATTTAGTGTGAAAATACAAAGAGGGTTTGTTGGTGGTTGTAGGAAGCACAAGAATGGAAGCATTTGAATTGAGGGAGTGGAATCCTCCATTATCTCCTAGGGCACTCAGACCACGGTACGTGTACTTTTATAATGGCCCCTTAAAGTCTTCTCCTGTCTCCAAACTACCACTCATCCCAGCCCTTATCTTGCAGAAACTATGTTTCTGTATATGCTAGAATTGCTTATATGAAAAGTAAGCCATTCCCAGGTATGATCTTTCTTAATACATTATTCTATGATTCACTTAAGATTGTTTTCCCCTCCTCTACCAATTTTGCATTTTGAATGTTAATCAATAAAGCATAGACAGAAATCATTTAGACACCTGTTGTGTGATAACATATTATCATATATTCTATATAATATACCATGCCATTGTTTAATGTTGGATGACTCTTATCACCTACAACATACAGCCCAAACTTCTTGGCATGACTTATTAGACCTTCTGAGATATAAACTTGCCTACCAAGTCTTTCACTTCCTTTTCTCCCAAACAAGTGTTATTTAAACTTTTATGTTTTGTGTTGATGTAGAAATGCCTTCCCCATTGACATTTTTCAAGTTTTAGAAGAAAGGCACTTTGTCTTGTTCATTTTCATAACCTAAGTTTTAGTGCAGCTTCCTCATATAAGACTCAGAAAATATTTGTTATGTTATTCATTCATGTTTGAATAAGAATATTCATTGGATAACTTCTCAATGCCATGCGCTTGGCTTAAAATCGACTATGCAAAGAAATGAAGAGGATAAGATCTTTAATTCAACAAACATGAATACTTTTTGTTTACTTTAATTAGGAAAACAGGGAAATGTGTAATACATTTAATAAGAATATATACAAATTTTTAAGAGTAGTGAAGTTGGGTGTGTGATGAAGGTTTCTGGAGGGAGGTGATGTCCAACCTGATTCATATCAGTGGATTTCTGGAGACTTCCTCACCAGCTAACAAGAGCCAATTGTGCCCGTCTCCTCCCAAATCCAGTGACGTCACATTGGCAGGTTGAAACAGCTGTATAGGAAATATTTACATTATTGATGTGGAAAAACACTGCATAACACGAATTCTCCTTCCCACCTCCTGGTGAGAGAGTATGTTTCATTTGTACCCATGGGATTTAATTTATAGAGGTGACTAAGTAATGACATGAAGAGGCTAATGCCTTTGAAAGAAGATTTTTATTACTTGCATTTCCTAAGAGGTCATGCCAGCCCATGCAGGGTCCCAGGAAAAGCATCCGGTTTTGACCAGGAGGCAAAAGCAGGGAAACGGGGGATCTCCTACTCTAAAGTCTTTATTGGGATTTTCTTGGGAGAGGCAAAGCAAGGCAGAGTAAACTTTGTGGAATGGACACGTTTGAATGATTTCAGAGGGCTTTGGGTTATAGGAATGGTCTCTAGTTGCCGTGGGATGATTCAGGGCAGGGGAAATACTAGCTTGGTGTATGAGAATGGGATAAAAGGGGTCCCTGAAGCTATAAACACAAGAATTGTTGGTTTGCATATCTGAGACATGCTCCACAGAACCCTTTGCTAAGAATTGGCTAGCCCTGGAAGGGGCAGTCTCTCCCTGGCTAGCAGGCTTTTGAATATGTCAAAACATCATAAAATACAGAAAGTAAAAATCACGATTAATGCACATTAGGTAAACATTCACCAGAACACTGTTTGTCATAATAGATAAACTAAAAGAAAAAAGAGAGGTGAAAACAAATGATAAAGGTAAGAGGCAAAGATGATGAAGGCACTTCAGACTCATGATTCATTGAAAATGCAAATAGGAAACAGACAAGTGTTTTTAATTTGGATGAACAAATTATTAAAGAACACAGGAAGTACTTCGAGTTTACAGTAAAAAGTAGGGACATTGTTTTGAGAAATACACTTTAGGAATGCCCAGGAGGAATATACAGATGTTGGTGTGTCATTAGCTCAGGGTAAATGTCTGCGTTTTAGATACACACTCAGCAGCTATTTCTCAATGTATCAAATATAACATATTTATTGTGCATACCATTCTACTGAATATCTTTACATAAGAAATATTATTTAGCTTCTCTTCCACTTATGTGTTTGGCAATATAGGAGTTAACCTTGCAAATCAAAATAGGAGAGTCAGAGAACCATTTAGGTCTGCAAAGCAAGAGCCTGGGGGAGTTTAGCCTTGAAAAAAAAAAAGCCAGGTGACCCTTATACGGTGATGCTTCAAACTCACCAGGTAGATTATCATCTCAGAAACTGGGTTTAGGATGCCTCAAAAGCTATTTAACAGGGTCAAAAAATAGATAATAGCGTTATTATTGATTTAAATCATACTATCCATATATATCTATTTACCAATCTAACAAGTTCTTGAAAGTTAATTCACATGGAAATATGGTTACCATTTAAAAGCACAACAATAAATGACATTATTCAAGTTTCTTAGGAAATGTAAAAACACATGTTCCTTTTTGAAAATGTTACAATGGACTAAAACTAAGATAAAGTCAAAATTAAATCAAGGATATAGGGACAGGAAGGTTGTTAGGGAAAGCTACAAAGAGGAGGTATTACTTAAGTGGATCTCAAACAAGGAACTCAATAAGCAGTGGGGTACAATTCTCCTTACCTTAACCCAGTGGTATATCTCTTTAAGCCTGTTCCTCCAGCTATGAAATGGGGTTAATGACGTGTTGACCTAAAGCAAATATACACCAGTTATTTCTCCAGCAAAAATGGGTTTATTTGGGATCAACAAAGAACTGCAGTTTGAGGTCTACAACCATGATGAACCACCTAAAATTCCCACACAGGAAGGAGAGGAGAGCTCTTTTATAGAGGAAATTGGAGAGGGAGCATTAGTAAATAAAGAGTTCATGACTTTTCATTGGCTGAGCTGATGCCAGGAAAGAAGTCTTTCTTCTTCTTTTTGGGCTCTGCTATTGTTATATGGAGAGAGAGATCTGTCTTCTAGCCTCCAGACTCTATTTTAATTGAGGTTTCTGTTTCCTGATTTTTACATTTCCCCATTTTGACCAAGATCTTTCTGTGAAAGTATCACTGATCAAGAGTCAGGTTTTCCAATTATTGTGGCTTTTTGTCCCTCAATGTCAGGAAGAACCTCTCCTGGGTGTAGTGTCCCATGTTGGAGGGAAAGTGCACAGATTGGAAACCTAATGAAGTCACTTTTGAGTAACAAGGAGGGGTAGGAGGAACACTCTCAGGTAGTTTTTATCTAACGTACATCACAGACATTGGAGGTCAACTAGAGCGTTATGCCATCATCAAAGGTTTGGCAGACAAACTTGCTACAGGGCTGGTTCACATATCTTGGGCAAACTGTCTCATCAGATGCCATCTGCTTTAATTCTGGGAAATTTTTACTTTCAGGTCACCAGGTGGATGATGTGCAGGTCCAGTCATGGTTAGGTGTTTCCTTTACACGTGTCACATGAATCCAAGTGTATATTCTATGGAGTTTGGTGGCACGAGGGTTAGTTAGCAATACCCGATAGGGGTCTTTCCAGTTAATTGAAGAGAGTCCTTCTGGAGGTGTCTTTTCTAGTAGATGAAATCTCCAGGTTGCAAGGTGTATGCTTAAGGTCTTTGTCTCCCAAGGGTACACTGTGAAAATATTACTCTACAAAACTTTTTTTTTGGTAGAGGTAATTAGGCTTTTGCAATACTGGAGCATCTCTCCTTTTATCAGTTGTAGGTCAAAGGAGGCAGGAGCCAAGTTCTTTGGGCATCTTGGGTGTATCTCACAGGGTAAGAGTTATGAGTTCTAAAATAAGTAAATCTGAGACTTAGAAGTGTCAATGGCAACGCTTTTGACAAAGGATTTGGAGTCCCTTTGTCAAAAGCGTTCAAATAAACCAGAGGATTGAGGTGGTAAGCACAGTGAGAGTGTTGTAAAACCAGCCAAACAACACAGACTTTCAAAGCACTTGGCCAATAAAATGGGTTCTCAATCACTGTTAAGTTCAAGAGGAGTCCCCCAGGTAGGCATAATCCTTTCTAAAAGGACTTTGGCCACAGAAAAGACAGTAGTAGACTGTTGGCAAGGGAAAGCTTCAATCCAGTGTAAAAACATACAGATCATGACTAAAACATATTTATACCTGCTACAGGAAGAAGTTGTATGAAATCCATTTGCCAGACCTCACTTGGTCCATCAGGCAGTTTAAAATGTCTGAGAACAGTACAGACAGTCTTCCCTGGGTTGTACTTCACACAAGTGAGACCAGTGAGGTAGGCACTTTTTGTGGCCTTGTTAATGTTTCCCACCAATATTCATTCATGGGCGCTATCATTTTGTCAGTGACCAATGGTTTTATTCATGCACAGTGGTGAGGACTAGGCATTTCTGAGACTCAGAAGGGCTGGGTTTTTATTTGGTCCAAACCAGAGCTTCTCTTTTTTATGAAACCAACAATTGTTTAATTTTCCATCTTGGTTTTCTTATTTTGGTTTGGTTTTTTGTTTTTGTTTTTTTCCTGAGGTCAATCACTGGGCTTCTCTTGTCAGATTTTCTAGGTCATCAATTGGGGAAATATCCCTTTGGACCATGATAGAAGCTTGGCTGCTGTTGGTCCCCCTAAGGGCTGCATTCCTTGTGGAAGTGTCAGTAAGGTGATTTCCCTTAGGTCCCAGAGAGTCAAATTTGGAATACCCCAAATTTGGAATACCCCAGAATCTTATTAATAGCTAAAGTGACAGGTAAAAGTATTGCATCCAGTAATTCCTGAACATAAGTGCCATTTTAAATTTTATCTCTGGAAGCAAGGAAGCCAAGTGGCTTCCACAACATTATAAAATTGTGAACTATTGCAAAATTTTAACTAGTATCAGTATGAATATTGATAGTTTTGCCTTTGGCTAACATGCAAACCTGTGTAAGAGTGTATAATTCAGTCTACTGGGCTGAAGTAGCTGCAGGTAAAGACACTGCCTCAACAACATCAAAAGAAGATACAATAGCATACCCAGAACAATATTTGCCATTGTCACCTTTTAAATAAGAGACATCAGTGAGCCATGAGAAGTCAGCTTTATCCAGAGGAATTTCCTGCAGGTCGTCATGAGGAGTCAGGATGTGGTCCGTCAGTGCTAAGCAGTAATGAGAGACTTTTTCAGTGATGAAGAGGAGGAGAGTAGCTAGGTCATGTAAGTTACACGAGGAGCAGTTAACAAAAGGGTTTTATAGGAGGTGAGGTGGCTGACTGAGAAGTGTTGAGTGTGATGAGAATTCAGGAGAGCTTCTACCGCATAAGGTACAAAATTGTTAAAGGGGATCTCACAACCATTTTCTTGGTGGCCTTAGCTAAAAAGGCAGTGGCTGTAATGGCTCTAAGGCAAAGGGGGTATCCCCGTGCCACAGGGTCCAGCCATTGGCTATTATACCCTATGGGTCAATGGTGGTCCCTTGTGTTTTGGGTGAGGACCCCAAGGGCATTTCCTTCACTTTCATATACGAAAAGGAGAAATGGAATTTGATAATTGGGATTCCCAAGGGCAATTACATTCATCAAGCTCTCCTTTACCACCTCAAAGGGTATATTGTCTCGTTATTTCCATAAAGTTGAGTCAGAGTTGTTGTTTCTTAGTAAAATATACTAAGGAGGTTTGGCCACAAAAGAGAAATTTGGAACCCAAATTTGGTAATAACCAACTAGCCAGAGAAATTCCTCTGAGTTGGCGCTTTGGTTGGGGCTTTGGGAATCTTAGGACACCAAGTTTATCTAGATTTAGGTGTAGCTCTTGTTCTGATATCAGATGCCCTAAATATCAAACCCGGGTTTGAACAAACTGCAATTTTTCCTTGATGACCTTATATCCCTTTAAGGCTAAAAGATTTATCAAGTGGATGCTGTCTTCCTGTGAGAAGCTTTGAGAAGAGCAAAGAAGATTATCCATATATTACAATAAAGTAGACACCCCTAGGAAACTTTATATTATCCAGATTAGTCTTCAGTATTTGTGAGAAATAAGAACTCTCAGTAAAATCCTGATGCATTACTGTCCAGGTGAATTGTTTTTTTCTCAAGTGAAGGAAAAATGGTATTGGATAGCTTCATAAATTGGAATACTAAAGAATGTGCTGCATAAATCAATTATAGTAAAGAATTTCCTTCCAGTGGGAATGGATGTTAGTAGCATACAAGGGTTAGGAACAGTGTATGTGCACTGTGTGTATGATACACTGTGTATATGATAACAATGTTGTTTATTGCTCAGAGGTCTAGAACAATCCTCTACCCTCAGCCTTTATGTTTTCTCATTGGTAAAGTAAGAATATTGCAGGAACTAGTACAAGTGATAGTGAGGACTTGAGCCTTGCAATTTTCTATTAGGGACTTTATGCCTTGAAGGTTTCCTTTACTTGTAGGACATTGATTAATTTTAGAGAGGGATCTACTTCAATCTTGATTGGATGTATGCTGTAAATTTGTCAATATCAGTTGGCGATTTTGGCCAGAAGTAGGGTGGTAGCTGATTCAATAGGGACAAATGATCAGTGTTTCCAGAATCAGCTCTAGTTTCTTCCAAGACGCAGCAAACAATAGATGTCAAAGCATCATTTAATTTACCTGATTGGCTTCTTTGATGACTAATGTCAAATTCTGGATTTATTTCCCCCTTTTGGGAGAAGAAAATTTTGTCATGATGTTTCTCTGACATCTCAGCATGATAAATTGATGGGGTGGGGGAACATAGAAGAAAAGGGTGTGTATCTCTCAAAGGACATAAACCAAAAGGAATACGTTCAGAGACAGGAAACTCTTGAGGTTCATTACAAATCCCCACTATTTGAACTGTTTTAGTCCTCTGATGCTTTATAGTAGTGGGGCTGAGTGTCAAGAGTGTGGCTCCAGTGTCACTTAAGACTGGAAGAGATTTGTGCCCTATCTGAAGAAAAGTTTCTCCAAGCCAATTAAGAGGGAGGATTGGGGAGATCCTCTGTAGTTCCTTGGAACCCCATCATTGAAAATTGGGGGGATGTTGGAAAGACTGGTCAGAAGACTGAAGTTTACTGAAGCAATTAAATTTGTAACAATCTCTTTTCCAAAGTCCTGACTCTGCAGTAATAACAGAAACTAGAAGGGTTTAGTTTTTGTTTAAGAACCTTTGTTTGCTGGAGTTGAAGATTAAAAATTTTATCAGTCTTCCTTTGAGGTGACACCCCTAGACTGTGAGAGACCTGGTTTACCAGATTACATAATCTGGAGTGGACAGTTTTCCATTCCACCCTGGTCCTTTTTGCTAGAAGGGAAAAGTCCTGGTTCAGCCCATAAATAAACAGAGTTAAAAGGTACCCTGGTGGAATCAACATCTGAAGGAAGACCAAAATATTCTTTAAAAACAATCTGAAGTTTATTGTAATACTCATAATCAGTTCATCAGATTTTTGTGCGCAAGATTCTTGTGTGAATTTTTTTCCAATCAACAGTCTTCGGAAAAGCCATACGAATTGCCTAATGAAATTGCCTAATGATTGCACTAGCCTGTTCATAAAATAAATTAGCAGGCTGATATCTTCTTGTAATTCTACACACCTTTCAGGAATTTTCCAATTAGTGGCTTTCACCTGATGCTGGGCCTTGTGTTCATCAAAAAGCGTATGAACTAGATGATATAAGGCAGAGAAACCAGATTGATAGTTTGAATGACTATATTAAATTTCTCTGTAAATCTGTGAATATATTTGGTTACTTTAGGAAAATCTTTGACTATGGCTCACAATTAACCCTTAGTCCAGGGAATATAAGAAATTAAACTTTCAGCCTCTGAATCCTTAGAAGCCTTAATTTTAAAGGGCCACCTTCTGAGAGGTTCAGAGGAAAATGGGGTGGGGAGAGTCTCAGAGAAAATGGGAAGTACATCAAGGGAATTGGTACGGGGAACTGAGGGTATAGGGGAGATGTAGGCAGTGTGGAGGAAAAGAAGAAAGATGGTGCTGGAGGCAGACCCTGACACCAAGGAACTGGGGAAGAGGAGCAGGAGACTTCAGATGCCATCTTACTGTAACCAAGCAGGACCCTATAGGGCCTTCCTGGGACAGGCCCGACCCCCGTATCCTCCACATTAGCTCCCCTTTGAAGTACCTAGATAATAGTATTTGATGCACATTTCCTGAGTTGTTTTACACATGTCACCATGAGCATATAGTTCCAGGCCTCCTGGAGCCTAAGGACTGATAATGTTAACTCCTGTAACACCACCCTGTTACCTCACCATCAGCTACTCAGAGAATTGTGCATGAGCTGATCACATACCCTGCAACACTGCTCCCTCACCTGGCTTTTAAAAATGCTTTCCCGAAACCCTTTAGGGAGCTGTTTGTGTGTGTGTGTGTGTGTGTGTGTGTGTTTCCTTTTTTTTAGCCTATGTAGTAAACTTAATTGGTGTTCTTTATTTTTGGGGGTGAGTTTGAGTTACTATCCAGTGTCCTTTCATTTCAGCATGGACTCCCTGTAGTTTTTCTTGAAGGGCAATTTTGTTCATGAGAAATTTGCTGTTTTGCTTTTTTTTTTTTTTTAATTGGCAATGTCTGAATTTCTCCTTGGATATGGAATTCTTGGTTGACAGTCTTTTTCTTTCAGTGCTTTGAATATGTTATTCTACTGCTTTCTGGCCTCTATAGTTTCTGATGAGAAGTCATCTGTAAATTTTATTTAGTATCCCTTGTATTAATACTTGTGAGCATTATTTTTCTCTTGCTGCTTTTGTAACAGGGAAGACCCAATTTTAACTCCATGTTGGATCTGTTTCCTTGACTTTAGCCTTTGCTTTTTGTTGCTTTTGTTATTATAATCATACGTAATGGCCTGTCTCAGGAAACCCTACCTACCTGTGAATGACTGCAAGAAAGAAGAAATTAACACATTCCCTCCCTGAGGCTGGCCATTCCAGGAGATGTTTTTGCAAGACTGACGGCCCTTTTTGCTTTACTTCCTCCCCACCTCTCCCTCTCTATTCTGCCTCTTTACTTTACTTCCCTTTCTGATTCTATGAAAGAAACTGGCATCCAGAGTCCAATAAGATGTTTTCTGGGGGGAGCCTAGTCCACCATCCTCTTGGTCTGCTGGCTTTCCCAATAAAGTCGTATTCCTTACCTCAACACCTCGTCTCCTGATTATTGGCCTGTCATGGACTCAGTAATACTTTCAGGATTCTCTCTTTGTCTTTGTCTTTTGATGGTTTGCCTATGATATATCTAGGTTTGGATCTCTTTGAATTTATCCTACTTGGAATCCATTGCACATCTTGGAGGTGTGGATTAATGTCTTTCACCAAATTTCATTCATTTTTGGCTATTATTTCATTCTCTCTGCCTCTTTCTTTCCTCTCCTTCTGAGACTTTGCTTATGCATATGTTGGTATGTTTTATGAAGTCCTGAAGGTCTCTTAGACACCAGAAAATAATATAATATTGCAAGTAGGTTCTACTTTAGTAAAAAAAGAAAAAGAAAAATGAACACATATTAAGAGCTGGGGTTTTTTAGAGCATGAGCTACCCATCTCTGTGCATGGCCCTGCAATAAACATGTCTCTGCTACAAACTCTGATGTTTCAGTTTGTTTGGCCTCACTGTGCATCAGACACAAGAACTTGTGCTAAATTTATCTTTATTTAATTATTTGTTTTCTTCAGTTAATCATAAAATCTTATTTTGCAGGGAGGCAATTTTATACTCCTAATAATGTTTGGAGGCCTCAAAATATCAATTGAAATAGGCATCCCATACACTGTTTAAAATTTTAGAGCTATGGTTATCCACTTTCATTTTAAGACAAATAACTTTACGGATTTTAAAAGTTCCCCATAATGACCATTGATGTTCTAAATTGCCTTTGTTTAAGTTGTTCTGTTTAGTTAGAAAAGTGCATGAGGAAGGAACATAGTTTTTAAACATAAAAATCCGTTGAGGTCCTTATAGAGGGAGATTTCCTGAAAATATTTAGATAATTTGGATTCCATTTCTTGGAAGATTTTCTGTAGAGTAAAAAAATAATTTTCAAACAGCCCAAATAGCTCAAACAGTTGTAGACCTAATACCAGTCACTTCTAAGGGAACAGTCTGGTCCTGAAGGAGTCAAGCTGAAGGCTACTCATCACAGATTTAATGAAGCAGCCTAATTCCAAGGGAGCCAGGCCAAAGGCTTAACAGTGCAGTTCCAATAGAACAGCTCCTGCTCCTAAAGGAATTAGGGTGAAGGCTGAACCAGCATATCTCTAGTGAAATAACCCCTGTTTCCAAAGAAATGGGCTCAGGCTAGCCAGTTGCAGTTGGAACAGTCTGATTTCAAAAGAGTCAGAGTGAAGTGCCAAATGAGTACTCTCATACAGAACAAGACATTGATCCAGAAAAGGAGGAAGTCTTAAAATAGATTCCAAATAAAACCTGGAGAGCTTCAAAGTGCAAAGAGAGCAGAAGCTCAGATCCAGGAGAAATACTTGCCCTCAAATCCCCAGGTTGGAGAGAAAAGCAGGGAGCACCAATGGGCTCAATATGGGTACTTGACCTCTTCCCTCACCAGCCTGAGAGTCATCGGGGCTCTTCTCAGGTCCTCATATGGGCCACCAAAATGTTGACCTACAACAAATAAACTGCCAATTTTATTTCTCCAGAAAAAAAATGGGTTTATTTGGGATCAATGAAAAGTTGCAATTTAGGGTCTGCAACCATAGTGAGCCACATGCAAGTCTCCCCACAGCAAGAAGAGGAGGAGTGTTTAATAGATGGGAAAAGGAAGTTGGGAGTGTATAGTAAACAAAGAGTCCATGGATTTCATTGTCTGAGCTGTTGCCAGGCAAGAAGAGGAGGCTTTCATCTTCCTGTTGGGTTCTGCTCTCATCATAGGGAGTGAGAGTTCCTCCTTCTGAGTGCCTGACTCTATTTTAATTGAATTTTCTATTTATTAATTTTTACAGCTTGTACATGCTGAAAAGACCTGTGAAGGACCCGAGTTACCCTACTTGCAAGTTACAAGTTAGACTGCCATAGTCTCTTTGATGCTAGAAGGAGATATGTGGTCCTAAGTCAGAGAAGACAAAGGACTTTTCTTTATAACACAGTAGGCAGCCTGAGTTCCACGTAGACGTCAGTTCACCTTGCCCAAGCCAAATGCAGATGTGGTGGCCCAGGTGGGCATTGTAAATGCTGTGGGGTTTTTTCTCTCTCAGTTGAGGGAACGCTAGCTTCTGAAACACAAATCATTTATCAAGAAAAATTGTCTGAACTTTGTCCCTGAGGGAAACATTATTTTTATTATACTGGACAGTGACAAAGCTACTTTTTTCTTCAGAGGGAGAAACTCTATCTTCCAAGGCTGTTCACAAAACAAACAACCTTAGAAGATCGTGTGGAACAAAAGACTGCCAGGGCCTTTGCTCATAAGATTTACAGAAAGCTGAGACACATGGTGAATTATCTCCCCAAAATACCCACCACTCATTATTTTGTTTCTAATCTTTAATTTTTAATTATAAAAATACACATTCATTGTAAAATTTTAGCCAGTACAGAAGTGTATAAAATAAACCATGAGAGTTCTACCAGCCAGTTCTGCTGTCCAGAAGCAAACATTGGTAATTAAGCAATTTATGCTTATAGAACATACATGTATTTATTCACACACTTAACTTTTATTTTACAAAAATGGGATCCCACCACTCATTTTTGTATCATCTTGGCTTGTGGCAAATTTTTCTAGGAGTATGCCATTTCTTCTGACACTTTGATTCATCTGACCAACAGAGTAGGAGCAAATCTGTTTAATGTGTCCCATCAAGCATTTGCAATGAGACTTGAAGCAGTAGAATAAGGCCACTCACAAGTTGACCTAATCTATGTTCCTAAGCTGAATAAATCCCCCAAACTTTCAGGGAAACCTTAGAAAACCAGGTAGCTTTCTTTTCAAATATCTGGGTTGGCCTTTCCACTTGGCCTGGGGCTAGGATGTATTAGTGAATTCAGAGACTCTGTCTTGGACCTCAAGGAGAAAGTCCAGGGCAATTCTACAGTCTGTAGACCCTGGCTAGTAAGGCAGGGTCTTTGCAGGGTCTAGTGGTGCTTCAGACAAAGAAATTTTTTGACTTTCCTTGTAGGGAAAACTCAGGGTTTGTAGGGAAAACACCAGTAAGGTGTTCTCCTGGAAGCCCTCTTCAGACCCAGTAACCAAGAGAGTCTAATTTTAGAGAGACCTCTCTCTTTTTTAAAAAATATTTATTTATTTATTTATTTATTTGGCTGTGTTGGATCTTCGTTTCTGTGCGAGGGCTTTCTCCAGTAGCGGCAAGCGGGGGCCACCTTCATCACGGTGCGCGGGCCTCTCACTATGGCAGAGCACAGGCTTCAGACGCGCAGGCTCAGTAGCTGTGGCTCACGGGCCCAGTTGCTCTGCGGCATATGGGATCTTCCCAGACCAGGGCTCGAACCCGTCCCCTGCATTGGCAGGCAGATTCTCAACCACTGCGCCACCAGGGAAGCCCGAGAGATCTCTCTCTTTATCTGGGGGTAACATGAACTATTGTTGGCATTTCCTTAGACATTAAAACTTCTCTTATGACCACCCCTAAGGTGCAAGTCACCATGTTTTTGGAAGGGAGGCAAGTTAAAGTCTGGATTTCACACAGAAGGTAAGTGACAGGGAGCATAGGGTGCTCCTGGAGGGTGGTGGGGGGAGGAAGTATTGTTTATAATTGTCTCCCCATATAGGACCTGCACCATTCTGCGGGACACAGCCTGACACAGCCCCCATTGTGGTCTCCTAGCAAGCTAGTAGGCTTTAGGATTCATGGTTTATTTTTAATAATTGAGATTATTTCTTATTTCTGAAGAGCCTGCTTGAGGGCAATCAGCCCAGCTTACCCCATGTCCATGCATCAGGCAGGTGGCTTTCATCTCCCCACAGAATGACTGAGGAACCACGAAGGGAATGGGGCAGGAGCAACAGGCGAAGCATTCACAGGTGTGGGAGCTGAGACAATCCCCTGCTAATTCCAAGAGAATTTTCAATGAGGTTAAGGGAATATGAATCAAATCATGGTCAGGATGTCTGGCAGAGCACATTCAACAGTCAGCTAAATTTAGGACATTTACAGAAATTCTCAAGAGAAGCACAGGACATTTTCTTTCATGAGAAAGTCTGCAGGAGCAATGCTGTTTCCCTCCGTCCTTTGTACATCTTAGGGTCTAAGGTATGCTTCTTCCTCAGATGCTGGGGTTGTTATCACAAAATGCGCATATCACCTTTTTTTCCCCAATCACCCCTAATTCCACCTAGATCTTTCACCTGGAGTTTAAGTTTAAATCTTTAAGCTCCTTTTGTCCTGTTATCACCCACAGGATGTGACAACCAGCTTGTTGTGGGCTTCTATTGGGGGAAAGAAGGATATATCATAGCTGAAAATAGCTTGGGTAGAATCCTAAATTTTCAAAATAAGTCTACATAAGTCTTCCACTTCCTTCCTGACAATGACTCAGGAAGCAATCAAGAAGGTATCCCTTTTTAGTGACACCCTCATTCAATGACCAGTGACCAAAGTGCCTTTCTCTAAGGCGTGTGGACTGGGAGAAGTGAGGGGGATGGAGTGTGTAAATTTTTTGAGTTGATTTTGGAGCAGGTCCTCCCAACATTTAATGATACCAGGTGCCTGTGAATGGCAGGGGACACAAAAGGGTCATCGGATACCTGACTATCAGCTCATTTGCAAGTAGCTTTCCCTATAAGCATCACACTATCATCACACTGCAGATGGTCTGGAAAACTGGAAACATGATGGATCAGTTTCAAGAGCCACAATGGTGTGGCTGGAGTTTGCTGATCAGACTTCTCAGCAAGGAAGAAATTTTCCCCTGCCCTTCTAGGTTCTTCTGTAGGTCTAAGAATTAAACTGATATGACACAAATTAACAGGAGAAGACCAAAGGAAAATTTAATCACAGGTATACATGGGAGACACCCAGGAAAACAGTAACTCGCCAAAATGGCTGAAGCCCTCACCTTAAATACCATCCTCGGCTAAAGACAAAAGACAATGTTGGGAGTAGAGGTTTGGGACTTCAAAGAGGAGGAAGGCAATTCACATGGAGATGGAAAAACAAAGGTTTGGTAAACAAATGTTTCCTGGGCCAAGCAGAGACAATGGGACACAGAGGAATTTTATCAAACAGACTGTGCTGGGTTCCTTCCTGTCCACTATACCTAGTTGATACTCTAGTTATATATGGTGAAGTTCTCCGTCTGGAACAAGTACTCTATTTACATTTTTTTAGGCAGTTAGGAGGAAGGTCAAATTTTCTTCCTGAGCCTTGGGTTTTGATTATTTTCAGCTTGAAATAGTCCACATGACAAAGAGAGATTTGGGGTGTCAATTTCTTCTCCCCTACAGACTGGAACAATAACATGGTAACTTGAAAAATAGTCCACAGTGCTAAGGTGGCACCAAGAGGCCTGAGAGGGGCCAGAGTCGTGTGGCCAGCTAGCCAGGAAAGGATGAAGACATGCCCTGTGCCGTGGGGTCTCCCTTACTGCAGGGCAAATGAGTGTCAATGTTTGCATGAGCCACAGTCTGGCATGAGTGCGTAAACTCTGCATCAGTGTCGTATAGTCCTTAACTGCATGCCAGGCTTGTGATGGTGCACAGGTTGCCATGTCCAGCCCAATGAGTCCAGGCAGTAAGGGCAGAGATCTGTCCAGTGCATCTTGATCAGCAGATTTAGTCTCTTCAGAGAATGGTCCCTTTCTGTGAACACTTACATGAGGAAATCTTTATCAAAATAGAATAGAAATTTAAAAGCTGATTTTAAATTTATATGGGAATGTAAAGAACCAAAATAACCAAAAAATTGAGAATAATTTGGAATTACTATTTTTGATATTGAAAAACTGCCCAACTTCAAAATTTAAGTCAACAGTAACCAAGACAAGGTGTTGTTGACATAGGTATAGATGTATATCTCAATGGAACAGAAATGCATGTTCAGAAATAAATCCTTGCATTTATGATCAATTGAGTTTTGACAAAAATGATAAAACAGTTTGATATTTATAAAATATTATCTTTTCAAAAAAACTGTGCTAGGACCATTGGATATTTACAGGCAAAAACAAACGAACAACAACAACAAAAAACCCCACAAAAACAAACAAAATTCTTAAATCTTTATTTCACTCCATACCACCATACCAAAAAAAAAAAAAAATAGACCAAAATAAGTCTAAACTTAAGTGATAAAACTATAAAACTTCTCAAAGAACAAAATAAGAGAAAATCTTCAGGATGTTGGGAAAAACAAAGTGTTCTTAGATACAACATTATAAAACATGATCCATAAAAGAGTAATTTGATAAATTGAACTTCATCAAAATTAAAATCTTTTGCACTTCAAAACACATGATTATGAAATGAAAAGTCAAGCCACAGACTAAAAGCAAATGTTTTTGATATTTTGATATTTTTGATAAAAGATTTATACCTACAATATATAAGGAACACTTGTTCAATGATAAGAAGCCATAAAGAAACCCACATTATAAAATGTGCAAATATTTGAGTAGTCATTTTACCGAAGAAGATAAGACTCTGTAGTTACTTTGTAAGGCATTGTTTAATTTCCACTTATTTGTAATTTTCCAACTTTCCTTCTGTTGTTGATGTCTAATTTCATTCCATTGTAGTTAGAACACATATTTTGCATGATTTCAATCCTTTTAAATTTATTGAAACTTGTTTTATGGCCTAACATATGTTCTATCATAGAAAATATTCCTTGCACACTTGAGAAGGATGCATATTCTGCTGTTGTTGAGTGGATCATTAGGTTAGTTGCTTAATGGTGTTGTTCAAGTCTCCTGTTTCTTTGTTGATCTTTTGCCTACTTATCCCATGCATTTTAGAAATAGGGTATTGAAGTTTCCAACCATTATGGTACAGCTGTATTTCTCTCTTCAATTTTGTCACATTATGCTCATGTCTACTGGGGCTCTGTTGTTAAAAATATATATATATGTATACATATTATATATATAATATATATAGTCTATATATTATATGCATAATATATATATAATTGCTGTATCTTTTAAAAGATTGAATTTTTATTATAATGAAATGTCTCTCTTCATCTCTAGTGACTTTTAAAAACAAACCTATTCTATGTGGTGTTAGTATAACCACTCTAGCTTTCTTGTGGTTTCTGTTTGCACAATATGACTTTTTATATCCTTTTACTCTCAATCTATTTATATCATTAAATCTAAAGTGTATTTCTTGTAGAAATCATATAATTAGATTTTTTTAATAGTCTGACAATTTTTGCCTTTTGATTGGTTTGCTTATTCCATTGACAATGTTATTCTTGACACAAATGGAAATACGCATGCCATTTTATTTGTTGTTTTCTATAAGTCTCCTGTCTTGAGTAGGAAATGCTCTCAGATTGGTCTTTTGTCTTCTCTTTGGTGCCCTTGTTCTTCATGGTCCCTGGTTCTGTCCTCTGGGATAGCTTTGTGTTGACATCACTTTCCTTGGTCACTTCCAAAAGTGCATGCCATTTTTTTTTGTATCTGAGCTACGTTTTCAGTCTGTCTCACACCTGTAATTAGTTAGTGACCCAAGGGTATCTTTACAGTTGAAATAGTGTTAGTCTCATTTAGTCTAGGCTAGCTACCAGTGAGTGTGTGTGTGTGTGTGTGTGTGTGTGTGTGTGTGTGTGTTGTACACAAATAATTAAGTTTTAATCCCAGGAATAAAAGGACAGCTTAATTTTGACAAGTCTATAATGTAGTAATTAATTATATTAATTGATTAATGGGGAGAAATATATATGATCAGCTACTTAGATTTAGAAAAGTGTTTAATAAAACATGAACATCTCCTGGATGGGAGGATGGTGTATGTTAACAAACTAGGAATAGGAAGACATTTTCTTAACTCAGTAATAAGTATTTATTTCCTCCACAAGTATTACTGAGCATCTACTGTGTGTGAATCATCTTTTAAGGTTGCTGGAATTATAGAAGGAAACAAAAACAAATTCTTGCTCTCACAAGGCTTGTATATAAGATATTTATTTTGTTAGACAGCAAACAATAAAAAGGAAACTAAACAACAAATTAAATAAAATAAAATAAAAATAATAAAGAATAATAAAAAAGGAGGATGGAAATATTGGAGTAAGGTGTAATATTATAATTTTCAAAATTGGTCAGAGAAGTCTTCACTGGTGAAGTGATATTTGAGTGTGTCTACCAAAATGTACCTTTAAAAATAATCAATGGAGTCATCAAAAGTATTCATTTTTGGAAACAAGATGCTTGAAGTTTACCACTTTCCTTCAGTACAGTGAGAAGAGTAAGAAAAGACATTGAGAATGACTGAGACAGACAGACAGAGAGAGAGAGGAAGAGAGAGAGAACATGATAAATTATTAGAACTAATGAAAAGAGTTGTACAAGCCTACTGGATTCAAAGTTACTGTATAAAATTCACTTGTTTTTTAGTATATTCAAAGATATGTGCAACTACCAACACTGTCAACTTTACATTTTCATCACCACAAAAATGAAATCATATACGCTTTAGCTAACATTCTCCTGCCCGGCCCCCCATCTCCCCTTAAGCCCTAGGCAACCACAGTCTACCCTCTGACTCTATAGATTTCCTAGTTCTGGGCACTTAATATGAAGGGAATTTTATATTGTGTGGTCTTTATAATTGGTTTATTTCACCTACCACAATGTCTTCAAGGTTCTTCCATGTGACGGCATGTATTAGAACATTTTGCTTTTATACATGTGAATAATATTCCATTGTGTGAACACACCTCATGTTGTTCATCGACTCATCAGTTGATGGACACTTGGATAATTTCCACTTCCTGGCTGTTATTAAGTGCTGCTTTAAATATGCTTGTTCAAGTTTTATGTGGACATATATTTTCATTTCTGGTGTGCATGTATCTAAGAGTGGAATTGCTGGTATCTCTATGTTTCATCATTTAAGAAACTTCCAGAGTGTTTTCCAGGGCAGCTTCATCATTTTATTTTCTCAACAACTATATATGAGGGTTCTGATTTCGCCATTTCTGGGCTGTGTTTGACATTTTCTGGAGCTACAGTACCAGAACACTTAAAATCCTATAGTGTTCTTGTTTTTCCCTCCTCTGTTGTTTTTTTTTTTTTTTTTTTTTTGCATTTCCCTAAGAACTCCTCCTCAGATTCTTCTACATCTGCAGCATTTTCTTCTGTAATCTACTGCTACTAAAGCTGATCTCTCTTGGTGTTATGGTCAAGTGTGGGCAGAGGAAGTCATTTACACTCTTATTACTAAAGCTCTATCTTTTAGTGGGTCTGTATCTTTAGATTGTGTTTCTTAGCTTTCCCCTGTCCCACTTAGGTAAGACAGAAATGCCAGCAGGACCTGGAGTTGGGCAATTCCTCCTCTGCAGATGAGAAAAGGCTCTGGTAAAGTATTTTTCACTGGAGAACACGCTTTGTTACAGACAACCCTCTGGACATATTTCAGAATGGTTACTTTCCCCTTCCTTCTGTCAGAGACAAGAGGGAATTCTTTGTTACTGTTTTTCTTGACCATGAGAACTTGGTGGGGTTCCTGGAGGTGAAATCCATGAATGTGTGGGGGCCCCAGGCATCCCTGTCTTTCATACTTCTCCTCCAGCTCTTCTCCATAATGGCCATTTAATGTTTCTGCAGGTTTATGGTTCCAGCAGCTTCTTCCCCAGGTGAGCGTCTCTTGGCTGTAATCTCTGTATTCACTTGTCTCTTCAGATTTCAGGGTGGCAGTTTGTCCAACAACTGAGGAAAGTAACTGATTTTCAATTTATTTATCTTTTTCTTGTTGTCAGGATGGGAATAACAGTTTCCAAGCTTTTTATGTGTCAGAGCTGAAACTGCAACCCTTTGGAAAGCAAATTGGTTATTCCTAAGAAAATCAAAGTAAGCATACCCTTGACCTCATCATTTCATATAAGAACTCCTATGTGTTCTCAAAATTCATATATAAGGATTTTCAGTAAAATACTGTACAACAATATAGAAAAATCTTAATTGACCCTTAGCATAGGTATGAATAATTAGTGTTTGTAACAATGGAGAACACACACAAATTAAAATGGATAAACTTGCTTTACATATACCAACATGGATACATCTCAAAACATAATATTGATAGAAGCAAGTTGCTAATGTTACATACAGTATTTTTTATGTAAATGTAAAATGCACAAAATGGTAATGTGTAGTTTATGGTAAACAGAACCAAGGCATTCATGGGCAAAGTAGAGAACAATTTCCAGACAGGCCTGTCTCAGGGATGTAACAAAGAGAAGAGGTGGCCAGAGGCTCTGACGGTATCTGCAAAGATAGTAAAAGTTGGAGATCTGAATCAAAAATGGCAAAATGTGTTAAATGAACTAAGCCAGACACAAGAAGACAAATATTGCATGAAATCACTTGTATGTGTAATCTAAAAATTTGAGCTTAAAGAAACAGAGAATAGAATGGTGGTTGCCAGGGGCTCAAGGGTGGGGAAATGGGGGAGAAGTTAGTTCAAGGGCACAAACTTTCAGTTATAACATGAAGTTCTAGAGACCTAGTGTACAGCATGGTAACTATAGTTAATAATAATGTGTTGTATGCTTGAAATTTGCTAAGAGAGTTGATCTTAAGTATTCTTGAAACAGTGCACCTCAGATTGGGACTTGCACCCATGTGCCAGGACTCGAATCCAGCCTAAAGCCAGATTGGGACTTGAACCCATGGTCTTCCAACTGAGATCACACACCTGGTTTCAGGACTTAATGACGCTCAGGTTCTTAATGTCTCATCGCAGAAGGAATTCAGTGAGAGACAAAGTGTTAGGTAAGAAGTGGATTGATTTAGAGAGAAACACACTCCACAGACAGAGTGTGGGCCATCTCAGAAGTTGAGAAAGGTACCAGGGTAGGGGGTTGTCAGTTTTCATAGGAGTGGGTAATTTCATAGGCTAATGAGTGGGAGCAGTATTCCAGCTATTTGGCGGAAACAGTGGGGATTTCCAGGAATTGGGACACTGTCCACTTTTTGATCCTTATGGTCGGCCTTGGAACTGTCATGGTGCTTGTGTGTGTGTCATTTAGCTTGCTGATGTGTTACATTGAGCATATACTGAGGCTCAAGGTCTAGTTGAAGCCAACTTGTCTGCCATCTTGGACCCATTTGGTTCTAATCAGTTTATGTCGTAGCCTCGGGCTATGTAATTCTTTCAAAGGTTGTACCCTGCCCCCTTCCCTCCTGTTTCATTCTCACCACACACACCCATAAAAGGTAACTGTGAAGTGATAGATCTGTTAATTAGCTTGATTGTAGGGAATCATTTCACAAGGTATACTTATGTCAAAACACCATGTTGTATACTTAAATATATACATTTTAAAATTTGTCAGTCATATCTCAATAAAGCTGAAAGAAAATGAGTGGGAGCAAGTTGAAGGATAAAGAAGAAACAAGATTGGCCATGAGGATGGGTGATGGGTTTATGGATATCCATTACACTATTTTCTCTACCTCTGTATATGTTTAAAAGTCTCCAAAATAAAAAGTTAGAAAAAGTGTCAACATGTTAAAATTACACAGGTGTTATTTTAAAAAGTGTTTGATATTCTTTCCTGTATGTTGGAGACACTTCAAATTTTCAAAAATGAAAATCTAGATAAAGTAGTTTTCTACTAGACAGAAGAAAAGCAGAAGAGATGCAGGGAAATTGGGGGAAACCATGGGGGATGGGCAAAAGGATGAAACTAACATTTATTAATTGACTCTCATGTTGTAGATGCTCTCTGCAGCAGTTTTATATAATTTTTCATTTTATGTTCACAAAATTATTGTTGATATAAACTTTTGTCCCAACTTTACAGATGATAAAATAGTGACTCCAAGAAGTAAAGTAACATTATTTTCATTAAACAGCTAGAAATAGTAGGGCTACAGTTGAAATCTTTCTCTAAAGCCCATACTCACTATTTACACATTTTCAAATGGCTGTCAACTCACTTTCCAAGTATGGATCCCAGTCACCTCTGCAAAGCTCAGATCCAACACACTGGAGGGTTAGTGCCATCCAATTCTGTATCTCCGGATGCAGAGGTGGGTGGCTACCCCAGAGGCACAAACCAAATGGCTCCTGGTCTTTGCATCTCAGGTTCCTGCACAATCCCATTGTGCTCCCAGGACGAAGGAATGCTTTTATCCCTGACCTCGCCTCGAGCCTCCTTAACCTGCTGAGCTCTTAGCCTTCTGTGTCCACAGGTGTATCTGTTGTCTCTGGTGGTACAAGGTCAACACCTTCACTCCCATCTCTCTGGGACCTCATCAGCTGTCCTTATCCCCTGCAGGTGGTTCTCCACATACCAGGAACCCCTCCCAGGGACATCAACTGCTTATCTGGTGCAAAGTGAACTGTATTCCATCCTATCTTCTCTTATTGTCACTGTTCCCCCTTTCCTCACCTTGCTTCATGTGAACAGAAGTCCTATGATCCCCCCAAAACTGCTCCATTTCAGAAGCGGTCTTCCTTCCTTGGGATCCTTTCCCATTCATCCATCTGCTTTTCCCACAGTCCCGTCAGCATCTTTGACTCAAAGGCTTGGGATTCCCTTTGAAGATTTTGTTATAGAGATAAACAAAGAACTATAAAAACACAGAGGGATAAATTAATTCTGCCTTTGGGGAATCAAGGAGGACATCAAAATGAAGGAGAGTTTGGAGTTTGGCCTTGAAGCATGATTGGTACATAATAATAAAAAAAAAAAACAACAAGAATTCAACCAGAAGGAAAATCCAATCTTTTGTTGCCTCAGTTGACTCTGCAGGATGAACACAGGGATATGTGATACTTTCTAAGTTGCCTGGGTTTCTAAGCCATTAAGTCCAGGCTGCAGCAGAGTCAGTGGGCCTTGGGATGATGTGGGGAAGAAAAAGATGGCAGGTGTCCACTGAATGCCTTTCCTGTTCCCTCCAGGTAAACTCTATCTTAAAAGCAGCCGAGCTGAGTGAAATATGAGTGTGCTCCAAACAGTGGTCTGGGTCACCTGTCACAGCTGAACCTGTTGGGAAAAGACACAAAACATGATTGTGAACACAGAGTTGGCTGTCTTGATTCTGCACTTTTATTTCCTTTTTCTCCACCTCAAACTGGATGCCCTCCAAACTAGATATTAAAATAAAAACTCATTGAATAGTAAAATATTCTGAACTGCACATTCAAAGCAAGGCATGAATGTTAACATCAGCCTGACCTGACAATAAAAAGTGGAGTCATGTACTGGAAAGAAAATTGGATTTAGGTTTCAAAACACCAGAATTGGAATCCTAATTCTGTCACTTGACAGGGCTCCTAAGGAAAATCACTTTAACTGTCTGAGCACCAATTTGCTCACTTTTAAAATGATGCTAAATAAGAGACCTCTGGGACAACATTAAACACACCAACATTTGCATTATTGGAGTCCCAGAAGGAGAAGAGAGAGAGAAAGGACCTGAGAAAATATTTGAAGAGATTATAGTCAAAAACATCCCTAACATGGGAAAGAAAATAGCCATCCAAGCCCAGGAAACTCAGAGAGTACCAGGCAGGATAAACCCATGGAGAAACACAAGTCACACAGTAATCAAATTGACAAAAATTAAAGACAAAGAAAAATTATTAAAAGCAACAAGGGAAAAACAACAAATAACATACAAGGGAACTCCCTAAGGTTAATAGCTGATTTCTCAGCAGAAATTCTACAAGCCAGAAGGAAGTGGCAAGATATATTTCAAGTGATGAAAGGGAAGAACCTACAACTAAGATTACTCTACTCGGCAAGGATCTCATTCAAATTGGACAGAGAAATCAAAAGCTTTACCGGCAAGCAAAAGCTAAGAGAAGTCAGCACCACCAAAACAGCTCTACAACAAATGCTAAAGGAACTTCTCTAAGTGGGAAACACAAGAGAGGAAAAGGACCTACGAAAACAAACTTAAAACAATTAAGAAAATGGTAATATGAACATACATATCTATGCACACCTTAAATGTGAATAGATTGAATGTTTCAACCAAAAGACACAGGCTCACTGAATGGATACAAAAACAAGACCCATATATACGCTATCTATAAGATACCCACTTCAGATTTAGGGACACATACAGACTGAAAGTGAGGGGATGGAAAAAGATGCTCTATGCAAATGGAAATCAAAAGAAAGCTAGAGTAGCAATACTCATATCAGATAAAATCAACTTTAAAATAAAGAATGTTACAAGGGACAATGAAGGACACAACATAATGATCAAGGGATCAATCCAAAAAGAAGATATAACAATTATAAATATATATGAACCCAACATAGGAGCACCTCAATACATAAGGCAACTGCTAACAGCTATAAAAGATGGAATTAACAGTAACACAATATGAGTGGGGGACTTTAACAACTCACTTACACCAATGGAAAGATCATCCAGACAGAAAAATATTAAGGAAACACAAGCTTTAAATGACATAGCAGACCAGATAGATTTAATTGATATTTATAGGACATTCCATCCAAAACAGCAGATTACACTTTCTTCTCAACTGCACATGGAACATTCCCCAGGATAGATTGCATCTTGTGTCACAAATAAACCCTCAGTAAATTTAAGAAAATTGAAATCATATCAAGCATCTTTTCCAACCAACACTGTGAGATTAGAAATCAATTACAGGGAAAAAAACGTGAAAAACACAAACACATGGAGGCTAAATAATACATTACAAAATAACAAAGAGATCACTGAAGAAATCAAAGAGGAAATCAAAAAATACCTAGAGACAAATGACAAGGAAAACACAATGATCCAAAACCTATGGGAGCCAGAAAAAGCAGTTCTAAGAGGGGCGTTTATAGTAATACAATCCTACCTCAAGAAACAAGAAACATCTCAAATAAACAATCTAACGTTACACCTAAAGGAACTAGAGAAAGAAGAACAAACAAAACCCAAAGTTAGTAGAAGAAAAGAAATCATAAAGATCAGAGCAGAAATAAATGACATAGAAACAAAGAAAACAATAGCAAAGATCAATAAAACTAAAAGCTGGTTCTTTGAGAAGGTAAACAAAATTGATAAACCTTTAGCCAGACAAATCAAGAAAAAGAGGGAGAGGACTCAAATAAATAAAATTAGAAATGAAAAAGGGGAACTTACAATGGACACTGCAGAAATACAAAACATCATGAGACTACTACAAGCAACTCTAGGCCAATAAAAGTGACAACCTGGAAGAAATGGACAAATTCTTAGAAAGGTATAATCTTACAGACTGAACCAGGAAGAAATAGAAAATATGAACAGACCAATCACAAGTAATGAAATTGAAACTGTGGTTCAAAATCTTCCAACAAACAAAAGTCCAGGGCCAGATGGCTTCAAAGGTGAATTCTATCAAACATTTAGAGAAGAGCTAATACCCATCCTTCTCAAACTCTTCCAAAATATAGCAGAGAGAGGAACACTTCAAAACTCATTCTACAAGGTCACTATCACTGTGATACCAAATCCAGACAAATGTACTACAAAAAAGAAAATTACAGACCAATATCACTGATGAATATAAATGCAAATATTGGCAACAAAATGCTAGCAAACAGATTCCAACAACACATTAAAAGGAGTATACACTGTGATCAAGTAGGATTTATCCCAGGGATGCAAGGATTCTTCAATATATGCAAATGAACAATGTGACACACTATATTAACAAACTGAAGAATAAAAACCATATGATCATCTCAGTAGATGCAGAAAAAGCTTTTGACAAAATTCAACACCAATTTATGATAAAAACTCTCTTGAAACTGGGCACACAGGGAACCTACCTCAATATAATAAAGGCCATATATGACAAACACACAGCAAACACCATTTTCAATGGTGAAAAATTGAAAGCATTTCCTCCAAGATCAGGAACAAGACAAGGATGTCCACTCTCACCACTCTTATTCAACATAGTTTTGGAAGCCCTAGCCACAACAATCAGAGAAGAAAAAGAAATTAAAGGAATACAAATATGAAAAGAAAAAGTAAAACTGTCGCTGTTTGCAGATGACATGACACTGTACATAGATAATCCTAAAGATGCCACCAAAAAACTACTAGAGCTATCAATGAATTTGGTTATGTGGCAGGATATAAAATTAATGCACAGAAATCTCTTTCATTCCTATACACTAAAAATGAAAGATCAGAAAGAGAAATTAAGGAAACAATCTCATTCATAATTGCAAAAAAAAGAATAAAATACCTAGGATTAAACCTACCTAAGGAGACAAAAGACCCGTACTCCAAAAACTATAAGACACTTATGAAAGGAATCAAAGATGACACAAACAGATGGAGAGATATACCATGTTCTTGGATTGGAAGAATCAATATTGTGAAAATGACTATACTGCCCAAAGCAATCTACAGTTTCAATGCAATCTCTATCAAATTACCAATGGTATTTTTTACAGAACTAAAATAAAAAATCTTAAAATTTGTATGGAGACACAAAAGACCTCGAATAGCAAAAGCAGTATTAAGGGGGAAAAAACGGAGCTGGAGGAATCAGACTCCCTGACTTCAGAATATACTACAAAGCAACAGTAATCAAGACAATATGGTACTGGCACAAAAACAGAAATATAGATCAATGGAACAAGATAGAAACCCCAGAGATAAAGACACGTACCTATGATCACCTAATCTATGACAAAAGAGGTAAGGATATACAATGGAAAAAACAGAGTCTCTTCAATAAGTGGTGCTGAGAAAACTGGACAGCTACATGTAAAAGAATGAAATTAGAACACTCCCTAGCACCATATACAAAAATAAACTCAAAATGGATTAGAGACCTAAATGTAAGACTGGACAACACAAAACTCTTAGAGGAAAACATAGGAAGAACACTCTTTGACATAAATCACAGGAAGATCATTTTTGACCCACCTCCTAGAGTAATGGAAATAAAAACAAACAAACGAACAAAAAAACAAATGGGACCTAATGAAACTTAAATGCTTTTGCAGAGCAAAGGAAACCATAAACAAGATGAAAAGACAACCCTCAGAATGGGAGAAAACATTTGCAAACAAATCAACAGACAAAAGAGTAATCTTGAAAATATATAAACAGCTCATGCACCTCAATATTAAAAAAACAAGCAACCTGGCTCCTTTGTTAAAGCTTCTGCTTCAGCACCAAGATTTCTCCTCCTGCCCATCTCTGCTCCTACAGCTAGTAGCCACCTTGTCTTCTTCCAGCTGACTTTACATTTTCAAAGTTGAGAGAGAAGGCATGTAAAGCCTTCAAATGCCATAGAAAACTTCTGTCATGTTGTTCAGCAGCAAGCTTAACAGTAATTTCTCATCTCTTCCAGAATATACCTGTCAATCAGTTAGTAGAAAAACATTTAAAATTTAATTAAATTATTGAGGGGGCGCCTTCAAAATGGTGGAGGAATAAGACGTGGAGATCAACTTCCTCCCCACAAATACATCAAAACTACATCTACATATGGAACAACTCCTGCAGGACACCTACTGAACGCTGGCAGAAGACCTCAGACTTCCCAAAAGACGCCCCCAGGTGACTTACACTCAGAGGCAGGGCCAAATCCAAAGCTGAACCCCAGGAGCTGTATGAACAAAGAAGAGAAAGAGAAATTTCTCCCAGCAGCCCCAGGAGCAGCAGACTAAATCTCCACAAGCAACTTGATGAAACCTGTATCTGTGGAATAACTGACGAGACAACAAATCATCCCAAAATTGAGGAGGTGGACTGTGGGAGCAACTGTAGACTTGGGGTTGGCTTTCTGCATCTAATTTATTTCTGGTTTTATGTTTATCTTAGTTTAGTACTTAGAGCTTATTATCATTGGTAGATTTGTTTATTGATTTGGTTTCTCTATTCCTTTTTTAATTTTTATATATATATATATTTTTTCTTTTTCACTTTTTGTGAGTGTGTATGTGTATGATTCTTTGTATGATTTTGTCTGTAAGCTCTGGTTTTGCCATTTGTCCTGGGTTCTCAGTGTCCGTTTTTTGTTTTTAATTTTTTTGTTTTGTTTTGTTTTTTAGTATAGTTTTTAGTGCTTGTTATAATTGGTGGATTTTTTTTTTGTTTAGTTGCTCTCTTCTTTCTCTCTCTCTTCCTTTTTTTAACTAATTTTTATTTTTATATTTTTAATATATTTTTTCTATTTTAATAACTATATATTATATTATTTATTCATTTATTTTCTTTCTTTCTTTTTCTCCCTTTTCTTCTGAGCTGTGTGGCTGACAGGGTCTTGGTGCTCTGTCTGGGTGTCAGGCCTAAGCCTATGAGGTGGGAGAGCCAAGTTCAGGACATTGGTCCACCAGAGACCTCCCAGCCCCGCATAATACCAAATGGTGAAAGTTCTCCCAGAAATCCCCATCTCAATGCTAAGACCCAGCTCCACTCAACAACCAGCCAGCTACAGTGCTTCACACCCTATGCCAAACAACTAGCAAGACAGGAATACAAACCCACCTATTAGCAGAGAGGCAGCCTAAATTCACAGTAAATTCACAAACACTCCAAAATACACCATCAGACCTGGTCCTGCCCACCAAAAAGACAAGATACAGCCTCATACACCAGAACACAGGCACTAGTCCCCTCCACCAGGAAGCCTACACAACCCACTGAACCAATCTTACCCACTAAGAGCAGACACCAAAAACAACGGGAACTATGAACCTGCAGCCTGTGAAGTGGAGGTCCCAAACACAGTAAATTAAGCAAAATGAAAAGACAGAGAAATACACAACAGATGAAGGAGCAAGGTAAACAGCCAACAAACCAAACAAATGAAGAGGAAATAAGGAATCACCTGAAAAACAATTCAGAGTAATGATAGTAAAGTTATCCAAAATCTTGGAAATATAAGGGAGAAAATACAAGAAAGGTTTAAAAAGTACCTAAGACCTAAGAGCAAACAAACAATGATGAACAACACAATAAATGAAATTAAAAATTCTCTAGAAGGAATCAATAGCAGAATAACTGAGACAGAAGAACGGATAAGTGACCTGGAAGATAAAATGGTGGAAATAAGTACTGCAGAACAGAATAAATTTTTAAAAATGAAATGAATTTACAACAACTTCAGAGACCTCTGGAGCAATATTAAATGCACCAACATGCGAATTATAGGGGTCCCAGAATAGGAAGAGAAAAAGAAAGGGACTGAGAAAATATTTGAAGAGATTATAGTTGAAAACTTCCCTAATACTGGAAAAAAAACAGTAAATCAAGTCCAGGAAGTGCAGAGAGTCCCATACAGGATAAATCCAAGGAGAAACACGCTAAGACACATATTAATCAAACTATCAAAAATTAAATACAAAGAAAAAATATTAAAAGCAGCAAAGAAAAGCAACAAATAACATACAAGGGGATCCCTGTAAGGTTAATAGCTGATCTTTCAGCAGAAACTCTGCAAGCAAGAAGGCAGTGGCAGGACATAATTAAATAATAAAAGTGATGAAATGGAAACAACTACAACCAAGATTATTCTAACCAGCAAAGATCTCTTTCAATTTGGACAGAGAAATTAAAACCTTTACACATAAGCAAAAGCTAAGAAAATTCAGCACCACCACACCAGCTCTACAACAAATGCTAAAGGAATTTCTCTAGGCAGGAAACAGAAGAGAAGGAAAAGGCTTACAATAAGAAACCCAAAACAATTCAGAAAATGGTAATCAGAACATACATATCAATGACTACCTTAAATGTAAATGGATTAAATGCGCCAGCCAAAAGACATAGACTGGCTGAATGGATACAGAAACAAGACATCTACATATGCTGCCTACAAGCGACCCACTTCAGACCTAGGGACACAAACAGACTGAAAGTGAGGGGATGGAAAAATATATTCCATGTAAATAGAAATCAAAAGAAAGGTGGAATAGCAATTCTCATATCAGACAAAATAGACTTTAACATAGAGATTATTGCAAGAGACAAAGAAGGACACTATATTATGATCAAGGGATCAATCCAAAAAGAAAATATAACAATTGTAAATATTTATGCACCCAACATATGTGTACCTCAAAACATAAGGCAACAGCTAACAGCCAACAGCCATAAAAGGGGGCATTTACAGTAACACAATCATAGTAGGGGAATTTAACACACCACTTTCACCAATGGACAGATCATCCAAAATGACAATAAAAAAGGAAAAACAAGATTTTAATGATACATTAAACAAGATGGACTTAATTGATATTTATAGGACATTCAGTCAAAAAACATCAGAATACACTTTCTTCTCGAGTGCTCATTGAACATTATCCAGGATAGAACATATCTTGGCTCAGAAATCAAGCCTTGGTAAATTTAAGAAAATTGAAATTGTATTACGTATCTTTTCCGACCACAGCACTTTGAGACCAGATATCAAATACAGGAAAAAATCTGTAAAAAATACGAAGACATGGAGGCTAAACAATACACCACTAAAAACCGAAGAGATCACTGAAGAAAACAAAGAGGAAATCAAAAAATACCTAGAAACAAATGACAATGAACACGATGATCCAAAACCAATGGGATGCAGCAAAAGCAGTTCTAAGAGGGAAGTTTGTGGCAATACAATCCAACCTCAAGAAACAAGAAACATCTCAAATAAACAACCTAACCTTACACCTGAAGCAATGAGAGAAAGAAGAACAAAAAAACCCCAAAGCTAGCAGAAGGAAAGAAATCATAAAGATCAGAGCAGAAATAAATGAAAAAGAAATGAAGGAAACGATAGCAAAGATCAATAAAACTAAAAGCTGGTTCTTTGAGAAGATAAACAAAATTGATAAACCATTAGCCAGACTCATGAAGAAAAAAAGGGAGAAGACTAAAATCAATAGAATTAGAAATGAAAAGGAGAAGTAACAACTGACACTGCAGAAATACAAAGGATCATGAGAGATTACTGCAAGCAACTCTATGCCAATAAAATGGACAACCTGGAAGAAATGGACAAATTCTTAGAAATGCACAACCTTCCAAGGCTGAACCAGGAAGAAATAGAAAATAGAAACAAACCAATCACAAGTAATGTCATTGAAACTGTGATTCAAAATTTTCCAACAAACAAAATCCCAGTACCAGATGGCTTCACAGGCAAATTCTATCAAACATTTAGAGAAGAGCTAACACATATCTTTCTCAAACTCTTCCAAACTGTAGCAGAGGGAGGAACTCTCCCAAACTCATTCGACAAGGCCACCATTACCCAGATATCAGAACTAGACAAAAATGTCACAAAAAAAGAAAACTACAGGCCAATATCACTGATGAACATAGATGCAAAAATCCTCAACATAATACTAGCAAACAGAATTCAGCAGCACATTAAAAGGTTCATACTCCATGATCAAGTGGGGTTTATCCCAGGAATGTAAGGATTCTTCAATATACACAAATCAATCAATGTGATAAACCATATTAACAAATTGAAGGAGAAAAAACATATGATCATCTCAATAGATGCAGAAAAAGCTTTTGACAAAATTCAACACCCATTTATGGTAAATACTATCCAGAAAGTAGGCATAGAGGGAACTTACCTCGACATAATAAAGGCCATATATGACATACCCAGAGCCAACATCGTTCTCAGGGGTGAAAAACTGAAACTATTTCCACTAATATCAGGAACAAGACAAGGTTGCGCTCTCTCACCATTATTATTCAACATAGTTTTGGAAGTCCTAGCCACGGCAATCAGAGAAGAAAAGAAATAAAAGGAATCAAAATTGGAAAAGAAGTAAAACTGTCACAGTTTGCAGATGACATGATACTATACATAGAAAAGCTTAAAGATGCTACCAGAAAACTACTAGAGTTACTCAATGAATTTGGTAAAGTAGCAGGATACATAATTAATGCAGAGAAATCTCTTGCATTCCTGTACACTAATGATGAAAAATCTGGAAGAGAAATTAAGGAAACACTCCCATTTATCATTGCAACATAAACAATAAAATACCTAGGAATAAACATGCCTAGGGAGACCAAAAACCTGATGAAAGAAATTAAAGATGATACAAACAGATGGAGAGATATACTATGTTCTTGGATTGAAAGAATCAACATTGTGAAAATGACTATACTACCCAAAGCAATCTACAGATTCAATGCAATCACTATCAAACGATTAATGGAATTTTTCACAGAACTAGAACAAAAAAATTCACAATTTGTATGGAAACACAAAAGACCCCGAATAGCCAAAGCAATCTTGAGAAAGAAAAACGGAACTGGAGGAATCAGGCTCCCTGACTTCAGAATATACTACAAAGCTACAGTAATCAAGACAGTATGGTACTGGCATAAAAACAGAAATCTAGGTCAATGGAACCAGATAGAAAGCCCAGAGGTAAACCCTCGCACCTATGGTCACCTTACTTTTGATAAAGGAGGCAAGAATAACAATGGAGAAAAGACAGCCTCTTCAATAAGTGGTACTGGGAAACTGGACAGCTACATGTAAAAGAATGAAATTAGAATACTCCCTAACACTATACACAAAAATAAATTCCAAACGGATTAAAGTCCTAAAGGTAAGGCCAGACACTAGAAAACTCTTAGAGGAAAACATAGGCAGAACACTCTATGACATAAATCACAGCAAGATCCTTTTCGATCCACCTCCTAGAGAAATGGAAATAAAAACAAAAATAAACAAATGGGATCTAATGAAACTTAAATGTTTTTGCACAGCAAAGGAAACTGTAAACAAGATGAAATGACAACCCTCAGAATAGGAGAAAGTACTTGCAAATGAAGCAACTGACAAAGGATTCATCTCAAAAATTTACAAGTAGCTCATGCAGCTCAGTATCAGAAAAACAAACAACCCAATCCAAAAATGGGCCAAAGACCTAAATAGATATTTCTCCAAAGAAGATATACAGATTGCCAACAAACACATGAAAGGATGCTCAACATCACTAATCATTAGAGAAATGCAAATCAAAACTACAATGTGGTACCACCTCACACCAGTCAGAATGGCCATCACCAAAAAATCTACAAAGTATAAATGCTGGAGAGAGTGGAGTAAAAGCAACCCTCTTGCACTGTTGATGAGAATGTAAATTGATACAGCCACTATGGAGAACGATATGGACTTTCCTCAAAAAACTAAAAATAGAACTACCATATGACCCAGCAATCCCACTAGTGGGCATATACCCTGAGAAAACCATAATTCAAAAAGAGTCATGTACCACAATGTTCATTGCAGCACTATTTACAATAGCCAGGACATGGAAGCATCCTAAGTGTCCACTGACAGATGAATGGATAAAGAAGATGTGGCATATATATACAATGGAATATTACTCAGCCATAAAAAGAAATGAAATGGAGTTATTTGTGGTGAGGTGGATGGACCTAGAGTCCGTCATACAGAGTGAAGTAAGTCAGAAAGATAAAAACAAATACCGTATGCTAACACATATATACGAAATCTAAAAACAAAACAAAACAAAACAAAAAACGTTCTGTAGAACCTAGGTGCAGGACAGGAATAAAAACGCAGACATAGAGAATGGACTTGAGGACATGGGGAGGGGGAAAGGTAAGCTGGGATTAAGTGAGAGAGTGGATTGGACATATATACACTACCAAATGTAAAATAGATAGCTTGTGGCAAGCAGCCTCATAGTACAGGGAAATCAGCTCAGTGCTTTGTGTCCACCTAGAAGGGTGGGATAGGCAGTGTTGGAGGGAGATGCAAGAGGGAGGTTGCTCAGCATCACTAATTATTAGAGAAATGCAAATTAAAACTTCAAAGAGGTATCACCTCGCACCAGTTAGAATGGACATCATCAGAAAATCTACTTATAACAAATGCTGGAGAGGATGTGGAGAATAGGGAACCCTCTTGCACTGTTGGTGGAAATGTAAATTGATGCAGCCACTATGGAGAACAGTATGGAGGTTCCTTAAAAAACTAAAAACGGATTTACCCTATGACCCAGCAATCTCACTTCTGGGCATATATCCTGAGAAAACCATAATTCAAAAAGAGTCATGTAGCACAATGTTCACTGCAGCACTATTTACAATAGCCAGGTCATGGAAGCAGCCTAAATGCCCATCGACAGATGAATGGAGAAAGAAGGTGTGGTACATACATACAATGGAATATTATTCAGCCATAAAAAGGAATGAAATCGGGTCATTTGCAGAGACATGGATGGACCCAGAGACTGTCATACAGAGTGTAGTAAGTCAGAAAGAGAAAAACAAATATTGTGTATTAATGCATATATGTGGAATCTAGAAAAATGATCCAGATGAACTGGTGTGCAAAACAGAAATAGAGACACAGATGAAGAGAATAAATGTATGGACACCAAGGGGGGAAGGAGGGGGCTGGGTGGTGGTGGTGGGATTAATTGAGAAATTGGGATTGACATATATACACTAATATGTTTAAAATAGATAACTAATAAGAACCTGCTGCATAAAAAAATAAATAAAATAAAATTCAAAAAATAAATAAATAAAAGCTGTATCCAACAAAGGTCCACATCTTGTTGATGTGTCTAGAAGTACCTTCAGTGATAGGGTGTTTACCCCTCACACAGCTGGAGTTTGCAATTCCTAGTGTATTTCTTCATGCATTGATCAAAATATGCTCCCATTGAGAATACTAGCTTAAGAAAGACATGGGAGACCAACTAAACATAATGTGCAGACCTAGTTTAGATGTTGGTTCAAATAAACCAGTTAAAAAGATATTTTTGAGACAATTAAGGAAATTTGATTATGGTCTAAATACCAAGGAATCATTCATTTCATTGGGTGTGATAATGGCTATGGGGTCATGTAAGATAACCCTACTGTCCATAACAGTGAAATAGGAAGTTGTGTGATAACAGGATGTCTGGGATTGGTTTTAAAATATTTGAACAAAGTGAAAAAAAAACAGATGACATTAAAAAATAAATAAATATAATGAGGCTAAAGAAATCTATTTCAATGACTTGTTTAAGATTTAGAAACTGAAGCTAAATTCGGCCTCTGGACCCCGACACTGAATTAAATCTCGGAGACAGAGTTTTGGGTGAAGTAGAAAGGAATCACTTTATTGCTTTGCCAGGCAAAGGGGGCCACAGAAATTGTAAATGCAAGAACTAAGAATTAAGAACTTTCTTCATGTGCTGAATAACGAAACAATGTGAGAATCCCGTGAAGGTGATGAGGGAAGAGTAGTATGGGATGTACAGGAGAAATCAAGCAGGTATCGGGAAAAGAGAAATTTGATTTGATAAAACCAGAAAGTATTCCCCTAGACAAAGTTCTGATAGACCCACCAGCTGCTTACTGAGAAGGAACCACACCAGCTGCTTACTGAGAAGGAACTACGACAGCATTTCCTAAACTGACTTCTCAGGAAAGAACTTCAATCATATCAGCTGCTTCATGAAAAACACAGGTTTCCAAGGTGCAAATTCTGCAGACAATATTTCAATCTTGGAGGTTGGCTTTTGCACATCAGCACATCACATTTCTCCTAGACTCTGAATAAAACATTAGAAGCACCTTGAGCTTCTTTAGCTTGGCATTTCTCAAAACAGTTTGGCTACTAACACCTTTATTAAAGAGTTAAGCTATGTTAATATACCACGACACCAATGTCCCCAGGAGTCCCCTTTTGAAAATCAAATTGTTGCAAGGACAGGTGAGATGCTCAGGAACCCAGTTTTCCCTTCCTGAGGCTATGGAGGGATTACAATTCTAGCCTCTTAGTTAGGTTGAGCCATTGGAATACACTCTGGATGATGGCATGTGAGTAAGAGTGAGGTAGCCCTATGTATCCAGCAGGGCATTAATGCATCTCAGATGTTCAATTGAAGAGAATCGAATGCAGGGAACACCTACAGAGATGTGGGCAAGGGTAAGACAGCAACAGGTGATGGGGAAGCATCCGAGGGATAGATGACTAGGGAGAGGTTATCACCCAGCTCTGAGGAGGGAAGGGAGCAGCGATATTGGAACCTGGTGTAAACATAGCCATGGGGCCAGAGCTGCCACTTACAGGTCACACCCCTGCTTAGAGGTGGCTGTTAGGAATACGTGCACATGTAACCCAACCTCTTTCTCTCCTGCCCTCTGACATCCTATCAGTGCCTCCCACTGGCTGAACCCAGCTGGAAACCAGAGGTGAATGGGGACCACACGGAGCTCTGGGTGGAAGGCAGCTTCCACCCCTCTTCCTCTCGTGATCTTTCATAGCCTCCTTTCCATCCTTGCATGACATCGTTTTCAAGATGGCAGCAGCACAGAGTGGAAGGAACCGTTCTGATCATCACCCATTGGAACTACAACCCACGTCTATGTGAGCCAAATGAGAGATAAACTTCGCTGTAATAAGCTCCTGAGTATTTTACATCAGCTCATGTAAATTGACTTGATTAATATACTAATCAAGAAGTTGGTAGTGGATCCTTGACAAACAGCCTTTGCAATTACCATATATATGTATTTCTTAATCAGATCTATACTAATCTGTGTACTAATTTAATTCAGTTGCATGGGTTTGTTCATATCACATGACTTCTTTTGTCATCTTCCTAACGCCTCTGGGAGTTGTGATAAACACCTGCCTAAATACACACCCATCAAAATTGTGGTGCCCAAAGTGGGAAAACCAATGAAACAATATCCTTTCGAGAATGTTACCTCAGCCAGACATATTTCTGCCTAGATGTTTTATGTGCTACAAGTGCAATTTTGAAAGAATGAATGCAGATTTCATCAAAACAATGTTGGATAGAAGGCTTACTATAAGATATTTCTCCTAACTAGTTATAATTAGTAGAAAAATACAATAATCTATTACTTATCGCCTGCCACAATTTTAGACTGTTCAAAATTAAACTATCCTGATGTCATTTAATGAATGAAAAGCGTGGATGGGACTGCATTTAAAAAGAAAATTACCAAAATTTTAAAAATCCCAGCCCTTTTTGACCATCTGCTATTATCCATATTTCACACTTATATAAAATTTAAAAGTGCTTGCAAATTGTAAACCCTGAGGGTTAAAAGAATAAAATGATTTACCTGTAGGCAAACTAAAGGATAAAGATGTATCTTCATCTAACTGAGAGCTGACACTCTCTGCTCTACAGCACACTGCCCACCACCACCACTGCCTTAATGTATTACTCCTATGCGGACAAAGTTGGTTTATCCTGTGCAATATTTTACTGCATAGTATTTCTCATTTGATTTTTATTATGCATTCAGAATGCTTCCTCCCTGAGTGTTGTTCAATGAAATATTTATAACATTGCAGACCATTAAATAAACAAGAAATCCCATTCTGGGTTTGTCTGCCCTCCGCAAACCTTTTATTTCAGCAAAGTTCATTCCCTGGAAGACCTCACAGCACCCAGAGAATGGGCCATCTTTGACAATGCCCTTTCTTTGCTGCTCATTCTTTATTTACATCATGCAAGCCAGTATTGAAAGCTAAATAAAAGTGCATTACAAACATGCCAGCTGAATATGTAGTCACATTTTGCCATATTTGATTTAGATTATCCTTAAGCAGCAAAACCATAGATACATGTGAAGTTTCATTCAAACCCAACCTCAATTTTCTCTCTCTGTGGAAGAAATCACAAAGTCAAAAATTGGTAAACAGCATATTTATACTCTTAAAACACCATATACTATTAAAAGTGTGTTTTTAAAATTATGTACATGGTAGCATATTGTACAAATCGTTCTGTGTTTTTAAAACCCAAATCATTTATTTATGTGTTGTACATGTTGATGCATCTTGATTTAATTCATTCAGCTTAGCTATTGCTTACAATTCTGTAATCTGAAAACTGAGAACATTCCAAGGGATTTTTGTCTTGTGTACATGGATGAATAATGTGGCTGTTTATTGTGAAGGAAAACTATGGAGGAGAGAAGGAAGCTATGGAGGTGGAGATCAGGAGATCATTGGATATGTTTTATGTCCTTATTAGACACACAGATGGAGGAGGCGGCGGGATCTGGGCGTCTGCAGGTCCGAGAGCAGCCGGATTGGTGTTAAAAGAAAGAAAGGGGGCTTCCCTGGTGGCGCAGTGGTTGGGAGTCTGCCTGCTAATTCAGGGGACACGGGTTCGAGCCCTGGTCTGGGAGGATCCCGCATGCCGCGGAGCAGCTGGGCCCGTGAGCCACAACTACTGAGCCTGCGCGTCTGGAGCCTGTGCTCCGCAACAAGAGAGGCCGCGATAGTGAGAGGCCCGCGCACCGCGATGAAGAGTGGCCCCCGCTCGCCGCAACTAGAGGAAGCCCTCGCACAGAGGCGAAGACCCAACACAGCCAAAATAAATAAATAAATAAATAAATAAATAAATAAATAATAAAGGTGCTAATAATTAAAAAAATAAGAAAAGAAAAGCATGGTTTAAAAAAAAAAGGAAGAAAGGAATTGACAGGGAAAAGGAATTTAAATAAGGGAATGTTCTAGAGAGAAATTCTAGATAAGGGACAAAAGATGTTCCGTTTCCTGAGGACTAGAAAATCTAATATTTAGAGATCAAGAAGAATTCAAGAAGATGGGAAGACGGCTGTCAGGTGGGAGGAAAACCATCCGCGCCGCTTAATGTTTGCGCATGCGTGTGTGTGTGTGTGTGTGTGTGTGTGCGCGTCATTCCGCGGTCCCGATTTTGTTCTGCCGCCCACCTGGCCATCCCTGTGACTGTTCCACGTGGTTTAAATTACCATAGCTTCACTGTCAATCCTGAAATCCTTCTCTCTCTTGCAGCCAAATCCCTCTTCCTTACTTTGTTTCACAAGTGGTTTAACTGTGCTTTGATATTTCTAATAAATCTTATTGGCTCTTTTGAGTCAATTTTCATGTGTCTTTCCTCACATTTTCCAAAACTTTATTTCACTGTCCTGCATTATTGTGACTTTCTTGCCATTTAAAGGTGATTTGATAGCTCAACACACTGCCGGGTCATGATTGTGCTCTGAGGGCAAATTACCATAATGTTCTCATGCCTTGGGCACCACTCGATTATGGACCATGGCATACAGATGGTAATAAGAGGCTTAAATACAATATTCATGGTATTTGTAGCCATTAAATAGATAACCTAATCACTTCATAATAACACCTCATTTGGAAGACAATAAATTATTTCACTGTTCTCTTGTTGGCTATAAAATAATATTTTTCTGTATTTTGCTTCTATTAAATATTAAATGTATGGAAGATAATACATCTGGTCATTTAAATCTGGGTTTATAATATGTCTTCTGTGCGTGTACAAGCCTCTTTTTTTTGCTATTTTTTCTTCCATAGCTATTTCCAATACATATACTTATTACTTCATTTATCAGTCTTTTATTTAGTGAGGCACTAATACACTGACAGCAAAAATTAATGAGTGAGATGGTTGGGCCATAATTTTATTAACCTTCACTGCTTTTATTTTTAGTATTTCTATTTTGAAAGTAAATACTAGATTGTACACACAAAATGATACCTTAAAACATCATTGCCAGATAAATATAAAGCAAGCACGTGTCATTGTGAGAGAAAAGATTCTTAAATCAACTGTCTAAAAATTCCTGAAAAGGTTCAAAAGTAGATAAAATGTTAAAACCAGATCCACAAAATATAAAACAAACATCTTTCACAATGGGTACACAAATGTTTTGAAGTGTTAGATTTTAGAATGATTAATCATTAGGCAACTAGATATTTAGATAGATTCAATTTAAGAAAAAAATAATTCTAGATGAATTATCTTGAATGAAAATATGAAATACCACTGGAATTGAGAATAGAAAAAGTTTGACCAGCTCCATGGCTTCTCCCCATGATGTCTTCTTCTCTGCTTCCAGAAGTGATGAGCACTAGAGTCAATCTAAGCCTCGACTTCCTGCCTTTGAAATGGACCAAAATGCCTCAATTGAGAACCACAATAATCTCTAATACACGCTGTCTCAACTATGATATTGGTCAAAACTAAAAGTACTTCATTAAGGATGGAAAAACAAAGACCAGTAATAGGGAAAATACAGAAGTCAAAGGAAAGAGATTGCTGGGGGTCTATGGGTCAATTTCATAACTGATGATATCAGATATAAGAAGAATGAAATGTCTTCTTATCAACAAAAGCTTTAGTGAAGGGTTTGTTCGAAAATGACCAAAGGGCCCCCAAATTGCAGGCCTCCTGGCTGGGAGCCTGGTCTGCATGGCTAAGAAAGACTGTTTCTGCTTTCAGGGATTCTCCAAAAGTAGGTGTTTCAACCCTGAATTCAGGTTATTCTTCCAAATTGAGAAAAAATGTAATTTAATATGTACTTGGTTAAGGGCTGGGGAGAGTCACTCTAGAGCATTGGTCCTTAACAGGGGTGATTTTGCTCCCCTCCATGCCCCACCAGAGGACAGGGAGTAACAGCTGGAAACATTTCTGGTTGTCACAACTGTGGGATCACTACTGGCATCTAGTGGGTAGAGGCCAGGGATGCTGCTAAACATCCTAGGATATACAGGTGAATTACTGTACACCCCCATGGTGTACAGTAATTCACCCCCATGGTGAATTACTACCCAGTCCAAGGTGTCAGTGGTGTCCAGATTGAGACACCATGTTCTACAGGATTCCTCCACAGGGACAGGTGGGATCATGTGGTTTCCCTCCAACAAACATCAAATGCAAAAATCAATACCAAGATCCCTCTTAGAAATGGGGTAGATTAAGAACAAATGAGTTTATAAATGAAAATTTACTATAAATTTGCATTATCAGAAAGATTAAAGAAGATGCTGCACTCATTTAAGAAAACAGAGCAGTGAAATCTGAAGAGAATGTCAAGAGGTAAGAAACAACTTAGGAAAATGTTCTTAGTAAAAACAAACATGGTCACCAAATGAATGTAAGTAATGGTGGCCATGGTGGTCAAATTAGAGGTTGAAGAAAGTATAGCCAGTTTGTTAAAATTGATGGCCCTAGAGCTTGTCAGGGGACATTAAAGACAATTACAAAAGTAAAAAATAGGAGATAAACCAAACATAGAGGATATATAGACATATGTATGTATATATACATACTTCTGGAAGCAAGAAAGAGTAGAAGGAAGAAATATAATGCTTAAATACATGATAGGAGGGAAATATTAAAGAGAAATTCTTGAATCTTTAGATCAAAAAAGTTGAGAGATTACTGGGTGAAATTAATTATTTTGAAGAAAGTGTTTTCAAATTCCATAACCTAATCACTTCATAATAACACCTCATTTGGAAGACAACAAATCAAAAGGAAAAGTAATTGGACTTTTTCAATGAAACATTTAGTGTGGAGAGGCAATTCCAGGACAATTACACCCCTTGGTATGGTGGTTGCAACAACTAGTGAGAAGGTGCATGACGGACGTCTTGCCTGGTGCCTGCCCAGTGCCCAGGGCACTGGGTGTTGAAAAGAACTGTTGATGTTTCATGTAGAAAGTGACTGAGGCTCTGAGGACTGCACTTTGCCCCAAAGTGAATGACGTTCCATTGAATGACTTTGATTCTGGGAATGACAGAATCACTTCATTACTTTGAAAAATAACTCCGGCAGCAGAATTAAAAAAGGAAAATCCAGGCTTAAGGAAAGCTAATTGAGAGGCTTTTAAGAAAATAGGGAAACTGCCTATAAGTTCTTTAACCAAGTCAGTGCAGGGGAAATGGAGAGCAGGGTAAAGATGTGAGCTATTTCAGAAGTGTAATCATAAGACAAGTAATTCCAGGTGCAGGAGTGGCAGCTGGGAACAAGATCAGCTTTATATTTTTCAGGTTATAGAACATTTTTAAGTGAAAAAGAAATGCAAGCGTGGTGTCTGAGGAAAGAAAATTATGTCTTCAACTAGAACATAAGAGAATGATCTTTACTTTATGTTAATAGCTAAGTGCTTAGTAAATTTACACAATGAATATTTAGCGTATTCAGTTCTGTGCTTAGTCCTGGGGATAGAGAGGCAAAAACACACTCCCCTCCAATTTTTAAAGTATGTGTAAGGATATTGGAGGACACACACACATGCATAGGAGCATTTTATATGTGCACTGCTAGGCGCTGGATCAGAGGGAAGTGTGCTAAGTGGTGCATATGTACAGGGCAGTGTGAGAGGGTTACCCGGAGATCACATCTAACCTGCATCCTGAAAATGAATGGGCCTAGGAGGCAAAACGGAGTGGGGAGGTGAGACCAGGTGGATGGAGTGCGAGGGATAAAGTCGGAGGGACTTAGAAACAGAGACATTCCCAAAATTATTACCTTCCAACTAAATTCTAAAAGGACTCCACTGGTCATTAACAGCGGGGATATTTTGAACTCAACAAGGTGGGGTAACTTTTTGGTATTATTAGTAGAGATGATGATTTTCAGCAGCCCTCTCAGCACTAGTTCTAGATACAAAGTAGGATACCACGGATGCTTTATTTCTTTTATACCAGAGTGTTTTGCTGGCACGAGGATGGACATGATGGTGAAGATGATGCTAAGGGTGACTAGGAGGATGATGGTGGTGGTTCTCCACAGTGGGGGTAGTAATAAAAATTAATCCTTATTGAGTGTCTCTGCGTAAAAGTCACTGTTCTTAACCTCTCATCCAAGCCTGAAAATAAAAGCACACATTGAACTGTTTCTTATCACAAAGATGATTTAGCTACTGCTGACTCCAACCTGATAAATAAAATGCAGGTTATTATTTTTCAGTTAAAATTTCTTTGCCAGGTTCCCACCTCCCCACCAGTTTCCCAAACAGTGGAATTTGACAGCATACATCAAAATTCTGTCTAATTGATAGTATTGGCTGCTTTCTAAAGTCTCTTTTTATGAAGTATAAAACTGGTAAATTAGTGGACATTTCATAACGTAAATGTAAAATTCCTTTAGCAACTCAAAAGATTCCAGAAATATTATGAGATCAGATTGATTTTTCTCAGAATTACTGTCATTTTATTTCCTTATTTCAAATCTGGCAATAATCACATTCACTAGATCTAGAAGTTTCAGATGAGTTTTTCCCCCCTTTTTTATGTTTTTCATGTGAAAATTTAAAATTATTCCATGACTTTATTTTAGTCGACCTAAGCTACAGTTCCTTTTTAAAACTTTTTATTAAGTGTCCATCTCCAAATTTGTTCTTTGTTCAGTCTCCTGTGTCTTATGACCATTGAGGGTGGACCATTCACAAGATTGACTTTGGATATTTGCCTTCAGCAATATTTTATTTCCTACTGTAAATCAACCTAATGTGGTGAAGAAAGAATATCATTAAATTAATGCCTACGCTATAGGGACGTACAGCTACACTTTTATTTTGAAGAATTGCCTTAAGGTCAGCCATAATTATCTCAGAGATTTTAATAGACATATTTCAACACTGGCTCAATGCAAGGCAGTCTTGGAGGCATATGGCGTAAATCACAGATACGAGTCTATTCTCTCAGTGCGTATAAAAGAAAACCCGTATTTTTTTAATATCTAGAGATTCTTTACACTGGCCATGTTTTACTTTTACTTCTTCAACTTCAACTCAATGTTATGGACTAAAAGCTGGGTACCCGACCCCCAAACTCATAAGTTGACACCCAAAAACCACAAGGTAATAGTACAAGGAGGTGGGCCTTTGGGAGGTGATAAAGTCATGAGGGTGGAGCCCTCATGATGAGATTAGTGTCCTCATAAAAGAGACCACAGGGAGCTCCCTTGCTCCTTCTGCCACGTGAGGACACAGTGAGAAAACAGTCACCTACCGACAAAGAAGCAGGTTCTCTCCTGACACTGAATCTGCTGGTGACTTGATCTTGGACTTCCCCACCTCCAGAACTAGGAGAAATAAACTTCTGTTGTTTACAACCCACCCAGTCTATGATACTTTGTTATAGTTTGTCCTGAAATGACTAAGATACTCAAAATTTGACTACGAGTACAGATCATGATTATGGCATAACTCGTGTGTATGTGTGTGTGCATATGCGTTCACAAATGACAAGCATCTCTGTATTAAGAACTTCTGTTTTCAAAGAGAATTATGATGTTACCAAGAAATAAATCTCTGTTGTGATCAAGTCTCTGAGGTTTGGGATTTTTTTTTTTTTTTATAATGCAACATACCCTGGTGTATCCTGACTAATACACATGCCACATAGGGTCATTGACATTATTCATCACATTAAACAGAGAATACTTAGTGAGAGAAGGGTCTGGCCCAAGGGACATGATCAGTAAATGTCAACTCTTGTTACTATTATTTTTGATTGGGTTGTTTGTTTTTTTGATATTGAGCTGCATGAGCTGCTTGTATATTTCGGAGATTAATCCTTTGTCAGTTGCTTCATTTGCAAATACTTCTCCCATTCTGAGGGTTGTCTTTTCATTTTGTTTATGGTTTCCTTTGCTGTGCAAAAGCTTTTAAGTTTAATTAGGTCCCATTTGTTTATTTTTATTTTTATTCTCATTACTCTAGGAGGTGGGTCAAAAAAGATCTTGCTGTGATTTATGTCAAAGAGTGTTCTGCCTATGTCTTCCTCTAAGAGTTTTATAGTGTCTGGCCTTACATTTAGGTCTTTAATCCATTTTGAGTTTATTTTTTTGTATGGTGTTAGGGAGTATTCTAATTTCATTCTTTTACATGTAGCTGTCCAGTTTTCCCAGTACCACTTATTGAAGAGACTGTCTTTTCTCCATTGTATATACTTGCCTCTTTTGTCATAGATTAGGTGACCATAGGTGCATGGGTTTATCTCTGGGACTATTATTTTTAGTACAGAGTCTGATATACAGTCCTTTGTTGATAAATAGGTTGTGTCAATTAATGAACTAATGCGGGATCAGCAATTAATCTCATCATTACAGACGTAGGGTCCTGACAGGGAAGGTGAAGCACACTAGCAGACATCACTGGAAAGGGTTTTAACCAAGGGACTATTTACCAGGTAAGGACAGGGTCATGGGAAACTCTCAGGAGATGACCAAGTACCCAGAGACACGCTACAGAAGAAATTTTTATACCCTTCAGGGCTGACGGGACAAGGGGAGGGGGGGCTACCAGGATAAAGAAGAGCTGTAACTGGAAGCAAGAGCTACCTCATGGAGCTGTGGCCTTTGGGTGAGGAAAGAAGACCCTGTTAATCTCCCCTTGGAAGGCAGGCTGCCAGGGGAGTAAACACCCCATGCCTTCCTCTCATGCCAGTCTCCTGCTGGCCCACGGTTCAGGGAAGCTCAGCTGATGCAGCCCAAGGAGGTCCGGAGCACAGAGCAAAGTGTGGTTCAAAAGGGCAAAGAGCCCAGCAACAAACAACAGGGGGTGGGGAAGCCTTACACACCATGTGCAACCACCAGAGTTCTGATTCTCAGCACAATGGCCTATTGGAATTCTGATTTTATTCCCCCAGTCTCAGAGAATGTTCTCTCTTAGATGGAGGGAAGAGATGAGCAAAGATGACATCAAAGACCATCAAAGGAGAGGGGCTGTCTCTCCTGGAGATTTAGGGGCATCACCTCACTGCCAGCCCCCATCTCTTCACTGTGTCTTTTTTTTTAATATTTATTTTAATTTTGGCAGTGTTGGGTCTTAGTTGTGGCACAAAGGATCTTCGTGTGGCATGTGGGATCCTCTCTAGTTGTGGCGCACGGGCTTAGTTGCCCCACGTCATGTAGGATCTTAATTCCCTGACCAGGAATTGAACCCACATGCCCTGCATTGGAAGGTGGATTCTTAACCACAGGACCACCAGGGAAGTCCGTTCACCGTGTCTTGAGAAAGAAGCAATTTAAAAAGGGGAGCAGTCACAGCAACAAAGTAAATAGCTTATAATTATTATGACTGTGATCACAACTTACACTCCCGATCCAAACATCTCTACTCACTACAATCCTTTCTTTCGATTCACTGTTTCCACCCCCCTTCTCTGAGCTCTTCACCACATGTCCTAACATGAAACATGTCTCCTGCTCTGTTCCCTAAGGAGAGGACATGTGGAGGATCCTGAGATTGTACATCAGACAACATAGCTTTGGACCTAAATTATACAAATCATCACGTAGCTTCTCTTAAAGATGATGTATCTCTGTGAGTCTTCTTTTACTCATTAGTTAAAAAGGTAGGTGGTTGTGAGGATTATGTTCAAGAACTTACATCGTTATTTCCAGTTTACACTTTTTCTTCCTTCAATCTCTCTCTGAGGGGTATTACAGAAGAATGACCAAGGAGGCAAAACATAAACATTTTAATAAAAAAATATAAATTCAAAGGTTAGTCCTTCTTTGAAATAGGTCTGCTCTTCAGAAAAGTATTACGGAAATGGTATTCTTTTAACCAAATATTAGGTGGGTTACTCTGGGGGGAATCACGTAACAGACAATGGAAATCCATGAGTTCATTGTTCTTTTGTGGAACCAGTGCACAGAGAGCAGGCCTAGAAGTTTCCTTAGTGGTCCAGGAGTCTCCATGGAGGATGGGGTTTTGGCCAAACCTGCCCTCCCGGGATTATCACGTGCTCTCTCGTGAATAAGGCAACCTCAACTCTGATCCATCATCCACCCGCAGGATGGAACCTCTGGGGTCTTCATGCTCCTGGCTGTGGTGGGCTGACCCCAGAAGCGGTCAGGCTGTACTGTCTCCTCCTACCCAGGCCTGGGGGCAAGTGTAGTAGTGAATATAGTCCCCACTGACCTTAGCAGATTACACACTTTAAATTTATTTCCTAAAGGGAAGGTTATTTGGAGGGAAATTCAGAATAATTATGCTGACTCAACCTCAACTGCCAACACTCAAGACAAGTAGTTTAATCTACTCTTGCAAGAGAAGTTTGCTAGTGGAAAGCTCGGATACAGGAAATTGGCAGAAATATTCTGAGTTTTCTATTTATAGGAGGCTTGGCAGGAGCAAAGGAGAGAATATATTACTTGAAATATGCTTACTGAGTTTTTTTCTTTAACAACACTGGAAATAGGCAGTACTTATGAAGACTTTTAAAGCCACATAATGCCAACTGTAAAAAGTACTCTGTAATGACAGTATGAAACCCCATTCTAAAACTATTTGTTAAACCCATATAAGCCTTCATTTCCAAATAGCCTGATCAGACTTAGTAATACATTATTGGAGAAAAAAAACCTCATTGAATATGTTTATATTTTTTCCACTGTAGGGGAGATTCAGTCTCAGGTTTAATTTTAGTTAATTATCAGGATCCATGGACACTTCCCCATCAATAAATCTTTAAGCACATTATTACTGAGGAGCTACTGTATACTCAGCATCAGGCTAACTGAAACAGGGGGTAAAGAGGAAACACAAGGCAAGGCTCCCATCTTAGTGCAGCCTTTGATCCTTTGAGGAGATGTGCATCGATGTTCAAAAGTCAACCGTGTAAAATCATCCATAATCAGTGTTATAGAATTTTAAAGGTGCGAGAGTTCCACTGCAATGGAGTATACAAGTGACACTCCACTGAGATAACTTGGGGTGGCACTTGCTGAGAAATATGAGGAAGTGAAAGAAAGAGACTACTTCACAAGAGAGAAATCCCCGTAGGAAGTATCACTTCCAGGCCCCCAGACTAAATACTTATGACATGACTACTCCTGGCAGGGGTGCATGTTTTGATGGATCTTGAGAAAAGTAGTCCTAATGTTCCCAATCCCACTAGTGGCTCTGAATTCAGAGGCCTGGGTGAACAAGGAGGATCTGTTAGTGCTGGTGTAGAGGCTCCCAGGGTATGTCTTCCTTTTTGAAATCCCAGGGTATTATGGTCTCTGTCACTTTGCACTGGGTTTGTAACAAAACCAAGTGGAATCCCTATCAGTTTCCCAAATCTCCTCTAACTGAAAACCTCCATATAAGCAGTGTGATTATTTTTAACCTTTTATTTTTTAAAGAACAGCACTCATATAAAACCACTACCTGTTATCTAATAGCTTGGCCTGCTTTGAAATTCATATAATTGGAACAGATTTTCATGCATTGTTCTGTATCTCCCTTCAAAACTGTAAGATTCTTCTACATCGTATGGGTCTCCAGTTCATTGGTTTCCATTGTTATGTAACATTCTGTTAATAAATGCACCAATCTGTATGTCCGATCTACCACTGATGTATATTTGGGTTGTTTCCAAGTTTTGGGGGGTTAATTTGAATAATGCTCCTATGAACATTATTTATTTCCCTTGGTGCACATGTTCACATATTCTGTTTTGAAAACACTTAGGACTGAAATTACTGGGTCATAGGATATGTGTAGGTTCAAAGTGAGTAAATAATGACTGACTGCTCTCCAAAATCATTGTATAAGTTACAGTCCTACCAATAGGACTCTGGATTCCCACTGATCTATCTACTTACCAAACATTTAGTATTGTCATTTTTTTTTTTCTTAATCATCTTGGTGAGTGTATAGCATTATCTTATTGTAAACTTAACTTTAATTTGCTTTATTACTAAAGAGGTGAATCAGACATTTTAAAAATATTTTTTATTGTTTATATGGATGCCTTATTTTACAAAGCACCACTTCTCCTGCATAGTTTTTCATTGCATTGTGTATTTTTTTGTTGTTGTGATTATAGATTATTTATGTATTCTGGATCCCAGTCCTCTGCTGTCTGTATTGTAAATACCTTTTACCTGACTATGGCTTGATTTTTCTCTCTCTTATCTGTGTCTGCTCTCGAAGAAGGAGCATCATTTTAATGTAGTCATATTCTCCCATCTCTTTCTTTTTAGGCTACACTTTTGTATCTTACTAAAGAAATCTTTGCCTTCCCAAGGTTCATGAAGATATTTGTCTATTTTATCTTGCAAAGCCTTTTTGTTTTTCACTTTGGCTTTACAATCCACCTAGAATTGTTTTCTATCTTTGTATAAGTTAATAATCAAGTTCACCTGAATTTCATACAGCCATCCAAAGGAGAGAAGTAAGCAACGATTACCAGAATCTGAGGCCAACCCACAAGGAAGAAGCTGCAAGAATAACAACCTGGATTTACTCTTCTCTTTCCCTCTGATCACATGTCAGGACTCCCACCAGCTGAGATAAAAAATGATACACTTGAGCTCAGCCTCTCTGGGCAGAGTGCAAGGTGGAAACTGGAGTGTAGATCTGAATGGACAAACCAAAGGTATTTGAAACATCAGGACCACTGCATTCTATTAAAGCCAGTCATAAATATTCCTCGAGATGGATCAGATTGGCAAAATAAAGCAGAGCAGTGCATAATTAGGCAACACATCACCTGCTAAAAAACAGACCATTAAATTATTAAAGTCTTTATGAATAAAATAAATAATTAATTGCCTAATTATATATTAAGCTATGATGTAATGAGATATCTCTACTGGAATCAGAATGCCATTCATTTGTTTTGGGGTTTTGCTTCCAGGAAAAAACAAATCTTAATTTCTTCCCCATCATTTTATCCCTATCACCGAATATAACTTGCTAATAGAAATTGCAATTGTATCTATAACACATTCGGATAACGGCTTTACAATTTGTTTTTCCTCAGAGTTAATAATAAGTTAGTTCTTCAATAGAATCAAGAAGAAGAAGAAAAAAAAAAAGCAATCAGAGGGCAAAGAAAATAGAAATCTTAAAAGAGATACATTGCGATTTTACCCACAGGATTCACCAGCCAAAGGGAGTAAAAATACAAGTCTGTGCATTAAAATTACAATAGACACAACAGAGAAAAATCCCGCCAAGCTTTCCCCAGTGAATCCCCGGGCTCCCCAAAACCCCTTCTGCTCAAGTGGAAGTCCTGGGGTCTCAAACCGTGGTTGTCAAAGTCTGATGTTTGCCCCACAGGCTGGTGCAGCATCTCCTGACTGTGCCCACCCTTCAAGGTAAAGACCCCGTGATGCCCCATGATTTCCCTGAAGCCTTGTTTCCCCGAGTACCCCGGCTCCTATTCAGGCCCCAGGGCTGCCAGGAACATCTGGCACTTGGCGGGCTGGTCCCTGGGACACAACCGACCCAGTCCAGTGTCAGGGGATGGGCAGGTAACGAAGGGGCATTTCGCCACCTCACCTTTGACATCTGCAGGCACCCCCTGGGCTGCCCCATGCCCTGCCTGTTCCCCAGCAGGACCACCGCCCCTGGAGAGGCCCTACGGGAAGTACCTCTCTGCTTGTGGGGTGACGCTGCTGCACATCTTTCCGTCCACAGCCCCCATCCTTGGTCCCTCCGGTTCTCTGTCACTGATTTTCTCCTATTTTCTCTCTGCTTGTTCTTGTCTTCTAAATATTCTTATTTTCGTAAACAAGGCATAAGATGAGGCAGAGGAAAACTCTAAAGGTTTGTTCTATTTATATTTTATGTTATTTCTGAGTTTTATTCTAGGTAGTTGCCTCACCTGTTTTTTCTGCACCTGGGCTCTGCTTGCCCCAGACCCACCTGCTCCTCGTGCAGGAGCTCCCGGTGTGGCCAGATCTGCACAGATTTTCCAACTGCAGAGAGTGGGCTTTGACTTACTGGGTTTCTAATTAAGACAAAACAAAGAACTAAAACAAACAAGTGAAAGTGAAAGCAAGGGAAGCTTCCTGCTCTCTCTTACATCAATGACCCAACACTGACCCAGCTAACAGGATGGGAGCAGAAGCTGGTAACGCGGGAGGGTCGCTGCGTTGCACGGCCGCTCCAGTGACAGTCACGTGGTCAGGACCATGGGGCTCTCCCCATCTAAGGGGAGCTGGGCAGAGAAGCCCACCATAGAGGACTCTTCGTTTTGGTAGCCAGAATTTATAATATAGTTTGGTCAACTGCAGTTCTCCCCGGCAGAACCACCCCCTACATGCACACCAAAAGAGAGGAAACATTTTGCTTTTAGGTCTTTTTTAATATAGCTGAAATGGAAGTGAATTTTTGAACACAACAGAGAAAGTCTGACGGTGCTACTTCCAAGTTTATTTCAAAAGACTCAATTGCAGAAGGGGAAAACAAATGAGCCTTTGCTTATTAAACTACTTTGTAAAGTTAAACAAGCTTGTTGGGGTAATACTGACACCCAGTACTTCCCAAGCTCACTAGTCAGTATATCCGGCATAAATGAGGCTCCCCGCTCACAGGTACCAGGGAAAACAATCCATCTGGAAGCCACAGTGGGACTTCTCATCGCTCTGCTAAAACCTTAGAAAGCACTCAGTCTCAATTCAGAGCAAGACATTAGAATATGCAGCCTGAAGTAAAGTATTTGTTCCCAAGTAGCCCCTCAAAAATTTATAAATTATTCAAACAGGCAAGTACCCAATCTACCCAGAACTCTTGATGATGTACTTTTATCTGGATCATGGCAACATGCTGTGCACTCAACTGTAACTGTCTTTAATTGTGAAAACACTATAAAATCTGGAAATCTTTCCAGCTACAGGCACTCTTCACTGCCTGGGAGGGTGTGCATGTGGAGATAACAGAGCTTTCTGTTTTCCGTGTCTAGATCAGACCATCTGCTCCTCACAATCAAAAATTCTCTACAACCCCTGGTTCTTCCCAAGCCTGGCATGATTTGGCCTCATTCTCCATTCTCCTTCCTTATTAAAAATGAAGACAGGCCTGCTGACCTATGAATAGAAGGAAAAGTGTTAACACCAAGCTTACAAAATGCAGTTCTGCATCAGCTTCATAAGCAGAATAAAGCAACAAATATATATATATACTCATATCAAATCATATATTTGTCCCTAGACAAGCCTAAGATGGTACCTTCATGGGCCAGGAAGTAGGAAGATGGGCAGGATCTTCTCAGAACTCTCTGGGTTATATCTCCCTGCTGCCACCTCAGGGCAAACCTTGGCAGTGGCCCATGTGGTACTGGAGAGGGGATGTGGCATCCTTCAGGCTTGTAGGAGTCTCGGGTGGGTAGGCTTGTGGACCGTCCCTCTGCATCCTGTTGAAGAATAACATGGTCAGCTGCAATCAGTCATGATCAGAAATAACAGGCAGCCGAGATTCAAAAAATAAAGACAAATCCTGAAAAAGGACTTAAACTTTTTAACCACAGTGTGATGCAGATGGAAACAAAACATCATTTGTTAACAAACAAGATGCAAGACACAATTCAGGATCCAGGGTGTGTATTCCTTTCTTCTCTTGGAAGAACAGCATTGACATGAAGTGTCATCTTTGGATCAACCATTAGTAGACTGGGACCAAATTCAAAAGAGATTATGAAACTGGACACAAAAGTGGGCAGACTTACTTCCAGTTAAGATAATACTTTTACAAAAATGCAGTAAGAAAAAGCTCCATGTCACAAGTGCAAACAGACAAAGACAGGAAAACTGTAATATGTACCATGACTCGGAAGATGGTGAAATGTTCTGTCCAGTTACACCTGTGAATTCAATGTTATTTGAGTAGAACTTAAAGAAGACTGGTTTTCAAACCAATACTAACTCAATAAGTGCATGTCCAAGAGTTCTTTAAGGACTAGGTATTAAAGCCATGCCCAAACTTAGAGAGAAGAGACATCTTACTCAATGTCTAGTTTCATTCACTGGACTCTCAATTAATAATATGGGGGGGAAAAGAGGAGTAAACCTTGCAGGCTGATCCTTTTACCCTACTGAAGAATTAGCTATTCAAATGGAATCTGAATGATCTAAGTATTCATATTCAATGAAAAATTAAGCAGTCCATCTAGGAAAGAAATGGAAAATTTTATTTCAGCCAAATTTGAGGATTATAACCCAGGAAGAGCATATCAGAAAGCTCTGAGAACTGTTCCGTCCAATTAGAAGTCAAGGCACAGTTACATAAGCTTTTTGAGACAAAGGGCTGTACATTAAATGGCGTATTATTGACAGCTTACACAGTCCAGATCTAAGCATCATCGTGGCCCCTCACAAGAGCCAAAGGAGTGTTATTTTTTAAGGAGTTGCCTGTTGATGCTGGGATAATGTTGTTCTTTACGGTTGAGCAGGTATTTCTGCCGATGGGGGAGGTTTGGTCCATGCCTAATACAGATACACAATGCACAGTGGGGGGAGAGAAGAGGCCAAAGGGCAGAGAAAATTTTTTGTTTAAATTTTTCTTGTCTTGTCATAAAACATGAGTTTTATTTCACAATATAAAGATCTTGAAAATATTTGTATATATGATGATGTATAAAAATAAGACAAAAGTACAAAAGTAGGATATAGTTATCTCGAAATCTAGAAGGAAGAATCATCTGCCAATGACTGTGTTAACATTAAAAGCCTAACCCACTTGGTTTTGAGTGAAGTAGGTAAGATACAAGTCATGATTTTAAGTCCTGGATAATAGATTTTATTAAATGTGCACTCAGTCTGGCCAGTAGTTCTGGTACCTACAAATTGGCCAGATAGTGTCCAATTGCATGATCTTGTTTGAAAGCTCCTACAATTGGATATGTCGGCACATCAGCTCTAATTGTTGTAAACCCACAGTAAGATGCAGTTTTCACCACTGAAAAGGATAACAGATCTCTTATCCAAGTCTTTCTGGACTAAATTTCAAGATTATCTTTCAAATCAGTCATCTTGTTTGTCTGTAGAAAACTGTTTATCGAGTGGCTGAGAATTGGAGAAGGCGTTACATGAAGAGAAGAGGAAGTGGGGTGAGCTTTAGTGGACTTCTAAACAGGGAAAGCCACAACACGATTGCACCTGATGTAGCCTCCCAAGGTCTTGCTGTTTCTGACAAAACACTGGTTATATTTATCGGTTCCCTTCGTCAACTGAAAAACATGCACAACCTAAAAGTTGAGAATTATGGTTTTCTTTTGACCGACTTACTGAGGATATAGCCAGAGATACAGCTTCTCAGTGCTGAGGGCTTGCTCCAAAGAGGTAAAGAGAGGAGCCAGGAGATATAGGAGTTTTTGCTGGAAGAAAATATAGGCAAACATCAAAAGATTACAGCTAATCACAAAACAGACATCTCAAGCTAAAGACTTCAGTGCGTTCTATATATGGGAAGATGCAAGAGTCGGGCCTCATTGAATATTCCTTAGATATGCATCTTAACTAACAAGAGCCAGTGTCCTATTTTTCTCCATCCTGAATTCCCCTCAAGGTGCACCCTCCAGAGTGGCTGCTGTCTTTAAGGCTGCAACATCCTTTGTTTACTGAAATGGCAGGTGACATTCTTTGTCCAAACCTTAGAACACTGAAAAATATGTCCACAGATGGAAAGATTGGAAATAGACTGACCATTTGAAGCAACATAAAATATGAGTGTTTGGAAATTAATAAAAATCAAAAATACTTAAAAAATGAATTGGGAGTTAAAATCTAATGCCTAACATGTTTACATCAACATTCATTTTTTGTCTCCTAAAAATAACTTGCATGTGATTTAGGGTAAGTGATTAGTTTCCCTTGTAGTTAGAGTTTAAGTTCTCTCAGATGAATATCTAAAAGTCTGTGATATTTGGGGGCACATGATGAAATAATAGTTTCTTTGGCTGTAGATGTTTTAGGTCATCGATCAGAGTTGAAATTTTCAGTGAGGTAGACATTATTCATTTCCACCAAAATCCTTTCTTCTTTTTTTCCTGAAAATTGAATTCTTCTTTGCTTTAGGAGATCAATGTGCTGCACTAAATATATTCACATATTCAGATGCTCTTGCCACTAGTTGAAGTTGTGTGATGTAAGTTATGGTCAATTATATAGACACAGACTCAGACGGCATGGACTGTTAGTATCTTTCTTTCCCTTTCTGCCTTCTAATGTCTAGAACAGAGACACATACCTGAAGGCAGTCAGCGTCCTCCTGAGTCCAGAAGGAGAAAAGGCATACACATATCTTGGCAGAGCAGGGAGATAGGACATGCCTGGGACCTTGATGACATCATTGGTCCTCTGTCTTCACTCCTAACACAGTGACTTCTGGCAGCTGGAGATGAGTCACCTTTTTACTTAGTCTTCATTAGTCAGATATTTGTTTTGTTTTGCTTTGACGTTTGGTTTGTTCTTGCAGGTGGGCTCATTCCTAAATGATGCACTTGGTTGTATAGTAATCCCCTTACTGTATATTAATATTTAAATCACAGTTAAATTATGGAGGATTTGTAAGCAGCTCTTGACAGGAAACCGCCCTCAGCAAGAAGCCCCTTTTCCTGTCACTTTAGCAAAGCTATATTGTAACTAACCTTAAACCAGGCACCCCCGTGTTTTACTCATCTTCGGCCCTAGCACACCTTTCAAATCTTTTAATCACACAATACCTTGCCTAACTTGTCAGTTCTCTCCATAGATCAAAGAAGTAGAAATGAAGAAGTAATTAACAGATGATCAGACCTCTTCCCTAGCTTCCCCTTCAGTAATCTCCTGAACAGACTGCATGACAAAACTGTGTGAACAAGATAACATCTAGAGGAAGATCCTGAGGAGGTAACACGCCTGCACACTGTGGGGGATGGTGAGGACTCTGACTCCCTATTGCAATGCTTAAGTGAGATTACTACTCTGTTTCCCTTTAAAAAATTTCGTGGCAGAGCAGAATCTTGGGAGGTGGTTTTGGGGGACCCTGAGTCCCCCATCTCCCCAGATTGCCAGAATTCTGATTAAAGGCACCTTTTCCTTCTACCATGTGTGAGTATGTAATTGATTTTATAAGCGGCAAGCAGCAGAACTTGATTCATTTGGTAGCAGATTGCCATAGAGATAGCGATTGCTTTGGGGCTCCGTGATATATTGAGGCTAAATGAGGATACATGATACAAACTTGAGGTTTTTATCAAAAATATTTTTGAACCTCAGAACAGTAGTCACTTGTGGGTCATCTTACATAAGTTATTTTACCTCTCTGAGCTTAGTTTTCTCATCCATAATATTTGAATATTAATAACTGTGATATGAATTTATATATATATATTTTTTTGCTAGTTTCAAGTATATTATTTATTGATATGCTAAACACAGATGAATATGGTAAAATAAGAACTATTAACTATTGACACTGTCATCCATGCTCCAGATTGAAACTGGGAGTTAAAATAATGTTCATAGAAACTTCCCATGTATTCTAGATGCCTAACAGTTGCTTCTTCTGTTTCCAGATGCATTTTTTTTTTAATGTGGAACATATTTTATTAACTCTATTCACCAATCAATTAGTCAATAAAATATTTATTGAGGACCTATAATCTTCAAGTTGTGGACAATACACAAAAATACAAGATATGGTCCTATCTCCCAATAAAGAGATTATAATTTACTTGGGGTGTATGGAGTGTGTGTACGGAGTAATCTTTTTTTTTTTTTTTTTAACATCTTTATTGAAGTATAATTGCTTTACAATGGTGTGCTAGCTTCTGCTTTACAACAAAGTGAATCAGTTACACATATACATATGTTGCCATATCTCTTCCCTCTTGCATCTCCCTCCCTCCCACCCTCCCTATCCCACCCCTCTAGGTGGTCACAAAGCACCGAGCTGATCTCCCTGTGCTATGCGGCTGCTTCCCACTAGTTATCTATTTTACATTTGGTAGTGTATATATGTCCATGACACTCTCTCACCCTGTCACATCTCACCCCTCCCCCTCCCCATATCCTCAAGTCCATTCTCTAGTAGGTCTGTGTCTTTATTCCCATCTTGCCACTAGGTTCTTCATGACCTCTTTTTTTTTTTTTTTTCCCTTAGATTCCATATATATGTGTTAGCATACTGTATTTGTTTTTCTCTTTCTGACTTACTTCACTCTGTATGACAGACTCTAACTCCATCCACCTCATTACAAACACCTCCATTTCATTTCTTTTTATGGCTGAGTAATATTCCATTGTATATATGTGCCACATCTTCTTTATCCATTCATCCGATGATGGACACCTAGGTTGCTTCCATGTCCTGGCTATTGTAAACAGAGCTGCAATGAATATTTTGGTACATGACTCTTTCTGAATTATGGTTTTCTCAGGGTATATGCCCAGTAGTGGGATTGCTGGGTCATATGGTAGTTCTATTTTTAGTTTTTTAAGGAACCTCCATACTGTTCTCCATAGTGGCTGTATCAATTTACATTCCCACCAACAGTGCAAGAGTGTTCCCTTTTCTCCACACCCTCTCCAGCATTTATTGTTTCTAGATTTTTTGATGATGGCCATTCTGACCGGTGTGAGATGATACCTCATTGTAGTTTTGATTTGCATTTCTCTAATGATTAATGATGTTGAGCATTCTTTCATGTGTCTGTTGGCAATCTGTATCTCTTCTTTGGAGAAATGTCTATTTAGGTCTTCTGCCCATTTTTGGATTGGGTTGTTTGTTTTTTTGTTATTGAGCTGCATGAGCTGCTTGTAAATCTTGGAGATTAATCCTTTGTCCGTTGCTTCATTTGCAAATATTTTCTCCCATTCTGAGGGTTGTCTTTTGGTCTTGTTTATGGTTTCCTTTGCTGTGCAAAAGCTTTTAAGTTTCATTAGGTCCCATTTGTTTATTTGTGTTTTTATTTCCATTTCTCTAGGACCTGGGTCAAAAAGGATCTTGCTGTGACTTATGTCATACAGTGTTCTGCCTATGTTTTCCTCTAAGAGTTTGATAGTGTCTGGCCTTACACTTAGGTCTTTAATCCATTTTGAGTTTATTTTTGTGTATGGTGTTAGGGAGTGTTCTAATTTCATACTTTTACATGTACCTGTCCAATTTTCCCAGCACCACTTATTGAAGAGGCTGTCTTTTCTCCACTGTATATGCTTGCCTCCTTTATCAAAGATAAGGTGACCATATGTGCGTGGGCTTATCTCTGGGCTTTCTATCCTGTTCCATTGATCTATATTTCTGTTTTTGTGCCAGTACCAAACTGTCTTGATTACTGTAGCTTTGTAATATAGTCTGAAGTCAGGGAGCCTGATTCCTCCAGCTCCATTTTTCGTTCTCAAGATTGCTTTGGCTATTCGGGGTCTTTTGTGTTTCCATACAAATTGTGAAATTTTTTGTTCTAGTTCTGTGAAAAATGCCAGTGGTAGTTTGATAGGGATTGCATTGAATCTGTAGATTGCTTTGGGTAGCAGAGTCATTTTCACAATGTTGATTCTTCCAATCCAAGAACATGGTATATCTCTCCATCTATTTGTATCATCTTTAATTTCTTTCATCAGTGTCCTATAATTTTCTGCATACAGGTCTTTTGTCTCCTTAGGTAGGTTTATTCCTAGGTATTTTATTCTTTTTGTTGCAATGGTAAACGGGAGTGTTTTCTTAATTTCACTTTCAGATTTTTCATCATTAGTATACAGAAATGCAAGAGATTTCTGTGCATTAATTTTGTATCCTGCTACTTTACCAAATTCATTGATTAGCTCTAGTAGTTTTCTGGTAGCATCTTTTGGATTCTCTATGTATAGTATCATGTCATCTGCAAACAGTGACAGCTTTACTTCTTCTTTTCCGATTTGGATTCCTTTTATTTCTTTTTCGTCTCTGATTGCTGTGGCTAACACTTCCAAAACTATGTTGAATAATAGTGGTGAGAGTGGGCAACCTTGTCTTGTTCCTGATCTTAGTGGAAATGGTTTCAGTTTTTCACCATTGAGGACAATGTTGGCTGTGGGTTTGTCATATACGGCCTTTATTATGTTGAGGAAAGTTCCCTCTATGCCTACTTTCTGCAGGACTTTTATCATAAATGGGTGTTGAATTTTGTCGAAAGCTTTCTCTGCATCTATTGAGATGATCATATGGTTTTTCTCCTTCAATTTGTTAATATGATGTATCACGTTGATTGATTTGCGTATATTGAAGAATCCTTGCATTCCTGGAATAAACCCCACTTGATCATGGTGTATGATCCTTTTAATGTGCTGTTGGATTCTGTTTGCTAGTATTTTGTTGAGGATTTTTGCATCTATGTTCATCAGTGATATTGGCGTGTAGTTTTCTTTCTTTGTGACATCTTTGCCTGGTTTTGGTATCAGGGTGATGGTGGCCTCGTAGAATGAGTTGGGGAGTGTTCCTCCCTCTGCAATATTTTGGAAGAGTTTGAGAAGGATAGGTGTTAGCTCTTCTCTAAATGTTTGATAGAATTCGCCTGTGAAGCCATCTGGTCCTGGGCTTTTGTGTGTTGGAAGATTTTTAATCACAGTTTCAATTTCAGTGCTTGTGATTGGTCTGTTCATATTTTCTATTTCTTCCTGGTTCAGTCTCGGCAGGTTGTGCATTTCTAAGAATCTGTCCATTTCTTCCAGGTTGTCCATTTTATTAGCATAGAGTTGCTTGTAGTAATCTCTTATGATCGTTTGTATTTCTGCAGTGTCAGTGGTTACTTCTCCTTTTTCATTTCTAATTCTATTAATTTGAGTCTTCTCCTTTTTTCTCTTGATGAGTCTGGCTAATGGTTTATCAATTTTGTTTATCTTCTCAAAGAACCAGCTTTTAGTTTCATTGATTTTTGCTATTGTTTCCTTCATTTCTTTTTCATTTATTTCTGATCTGATCTTTATGATTTCTTTCCTTCTGCTAGCTTTGGGGTTTTTTTGTTCTTCTTTCTCTAATTGCTTTAGGTGCAAGGTTAGGTTGTTTATTCGAGATGTTTCCTGTTTCTTGATGTAGGCTTGTATTGCTATAAACTTCCCTCTTAGAACTGCTTTTGCTGCATCCCATAGGTTTTGGATCGTCGTGTCTCCATTGTCATTTGTTTCTAGGTATTTTTTGATTTCCCCTTTGATTTCTTCAGTGATCACTTCGTTATTAAGTAGTGTATTGTGTAGCCTCCATGTGTTTGTATTTTTTACAGATCTTTTCCTGTAATTGATATCTAGTCTCATAGCGTTGTGGTCGGAAAAGATACTTGATACGATTTCAATTTTTTTAAATTTACCAAGGCTTGATTTGTGACCCAAGATATGATCTATCCTGGAGAATGTTCCATGAGCACTTGAGAAAAATGTGTATTCTGTTGTTTTTGGGTGGAATGTCCTATAAATATCAATTAAGTCCATCTTGTTTAATGTATCATTTAAAGCTTGTGTTTCCTTATTTATTTTCATTTTGGATGATCTGTCCATTGGTGAAAGTGGGGTGTTAAAGTCCCCTACTATGATTGTGTTACTGTCGATTTCCCCTTTTATGGCTGTTAGTATTTGCCTTATGTATTGAGGTGCTCCTATGTTGGGTGCATAAATATTTACAATTGTTATACCTTCCTCTTGGATCGATCCCTTGATCATTATATAGTGTCCGTCTTTGTCTCTTGTAATTGTCTTTATTTTAAAGTCTATTTTGTCTGATATGAGAATTGCTACTCCAGCTTTCTTTTGATTTCCATTTGCATGGAATATCTTTTTCCATCCCCTCACTTTCAGTCTGTATGTGTCTCTAGGTCTGAAGTGGGTCTCTTGTAGACAGCATATATATGGGTCTTGTTTTTGTATCCATTCAGCCAGTCTGTGTCTTTTGGTGGGAGCATTTAATCCATTTACATTTAAGGTAATTATCGATACGTATGTTCCTATTCCCATTTTCTTAAATGTTTTGGGTTTGTTATTGTAGGTGTTTTCCTTCTCTTGTGTTTCTTGCCTAGAGAAGTTCCTTTAGCATTTGTTGTAAAGCTGGTTTGGTGGTGCTGAACTCTCTCAGCTTTTGCTTGTCTGTAAAGGTTTTAATTTCTCCATCAAATCTGAATGAGATCCTTGCTGGGTAGAGTAATCTTGGTTGTAGGTTTTTCTCCTTCATCACTTTAAGTATATCCTGCCACTCCCTTCTGGCTTGCAGCATTTCTGCTGAAAGATCAGCTGTTAACCTTATGGGGATGCCCTTGTGTGTTATCTGTTGTTTTTCCCTTGCTGCTTTTAATATGTTTTCTTTATATTTAATTTTTGATAGTTTGATTAATATGTGTCTTGGTGTGTTTCTCCTTGGATTTATCCTGTTTGGGACTCTCTGTGCTTCCAGGACTTGATTAACTATTTCCTTTCCCATATTAGGGAAGTTTTCAACTATAATCTCTTCAAATATTTTCTCAGTCCCTTTCTTTTTCTCTTCTTCTTCTGGGACCCCTATAATTCGAATGTTGGTGCGTTTAATGTTGTCCCAGAGGTCTCTGAGACTGTCCTCAGTTCTTTTCATTCTTTTTTCTTTATTCTGGTCTGCAGTAGTTATTTCCACCATTTTATCTTCCAGGTCACTTATCCGTTCTTCTGCCTCAGTTATTCTGCTATTGATCCCATCTAGAGTATTTTTAATTTCATTTATTGTGCTTGTCATCGTTTCTTGGTTCCTCTTTAGTTCTTCTACGTCCTTGTTAAATGTTTCTTGCATTTTGTCTATTCTATTTCCAAGACTTTGGATCATCCTTACTATCATTATTCTGAATTCTTTTTCAGGTAGACTACCTATTTCCTCTTCATTTGTTAGGTCTGGTGTGTTTTGACCCTGCTCCTTCATCTGCTGTGTGTTTTTCTGTCTTCTCATTTTGCTTATCTTACTGTGTTTGGGGTCTCCTTTTCACAGGCTGCAGGTTCGTAGTTCCCGTTGTTTTTGGTATCTGTCCCCAGTGGCTAAGGTTGGTTCCATGGGTTGTGTAGGTTTCCTGGTGGAGGGAACTAGTGCCTGTGTTCTGGTGGATGAGGCTGGATGTTGTCTTTCTGGTGGGTTCGTCCACGTCTGGTGGTGTGTTTTGGGGTGTCTGTGGCCTTATTATGATTTTAGGCAGCCTCTCTGTTAATGGATGGGGCTGTGTTCCTCTCTTGCTAGTTGTTTGGCATAGGGTGTCCAGCACTGTAGCTTGCTGGTCGTTGAGTGAAGCTGGGTCTTGATGTTGAGATGGAGATCTGTGAGAGATTTTCGCCGTTTGGTATTACGTGGAGCTGGGAGGTCTCTTGTGGACCAGTGTCCTGAAGTTGGCTCTCCCACCTCAGAGGCACAGCCCTGATGCCTGGCTGGAGCACCAAGAGCCTTTCATCCACACGGCTCAGAATAAAAGGGAGAAAAAATGGAAAGAAAGAAAAAAAGAGGATAAAATAAAATAAAATAAAGCAATTATAATAAAAAATAAGAAAAAAAATTATTAAGAGTAAATTTATTAAGAAAAAAAAATTTTTTTTAATTTTTAAAAATAGATTTATTAATTTTTTATACTAAAAATAAGAAAAAAATTATTTAGAAAAAATTTATTAAGAAAAAAAATTTTTTAATTTTTTAAAATAAAAAATATGAAAAAACTTATTAAAAATTTTTTTAAAAATAGAAAATAAGGAAAAAATTTTTAAGAAAACATTTATTAGGGAAAAAAAAATTTTTAAGCCAAAAAAAAAAAAAAAAAAAAAAACGGACGGACCTAACCCTAGGACTAACGGTGAGAGCAAAGCTATACAGACAAAATCTCACCCAGAAGCATACACATCTACACTCACAAAAAAAAGGAAAAGGGGAAAAGTTAATATATCCTGCTCCCAAAGTCCATCTCCTAAATTTGGGATAATTCGTTGTCTATTCAGGTATTCAACAGATGCAGGCACATCAAGTTGTTTGTGGAGCTTTAATCCGCTGCTTCTGAGGCTGCTGGGAGAGATTTCCCTTTCTCTTCTTTGTTCGTACAGCTCCCGGGGTTCAGCTTTGGATTTGGACCCGCCTCTGCATGTAGGTCCCCTGAGGGCGTCTGTTCCCCGCCCAGACAGAACGGGGTTAAAGGAGCAGCTGATTCGGGGGCTCTGGCTCAGTCAGGCCGGGGGGAGGGAGCGGTATGGAGGAGGCGGGGCGAGCCTGCGGCGGCAGAAGCCGGCGTGACATTGCAGCAGCCTGAGGCGCGCCGTGCGCTCTCCCGGGGAAGTTGTCCCCGGATTACGGGAGCCTGGCCGTGGCGGGCTGCACAGGCTCCCGGGAGGGGCGGTGTGGAGAATGACCTGTGCTCGCCCACAGGCTGTTTGGTGGCGGCAGCAGCAGCCTTAGCGTCTCATGCCCGTCTCTGGGGTCTGCGCTGATAGCCGCGGCTCGCGCCCGTCTCTGGAGTTCGTTTAAGTGGCGCTCTGAATCCCCTCTCCTTGCACGCCGCGAAACAAAGAGGCAAGAAAAAGTCTCCTGCCTCTTCGGCAGCTGCAGACTTTTTCTCGTGCACCCTCCCGGCTAGTTGTGGTGCGCTAGACCCTTCAGGCTGTGTTCACGCAGCCAACCCCAGTCCTCTCCCTGGGATCCGACCGAAGCCCGCGCCTCAGCTCCCAGCCCCCGCCCGCCCCGGCGGGTGAGCAGACAAGCCTCTCGGGATGGTGAGTGCTGCTCGGCGCCGAGCCTCTGTGCGGGAATCTCTCCGTTTTTCCCTCTGCGCCCCTGTTGCTGTGGGATCCGCGCTGATAGCCGCGGCTCGCGCCCGTCTCTGGAGCTCGTTTAGGCGGCGCTCTGAATCCCCTCTCCTTGCGCGCCGCGAAACAAAGAGGCAAGAAAAATTCTCTTGCCTCTTTGGCAGCTGCAGTCTTTTTCCCGGACTCCCTCCCGGCTAGCACCGAAGCCCGAGCCCCAGCTCCCAGGCCCCGCCCGCCCCGGCGGCTGAGCAGACAAGCCTCTCGGGCTGGTGAGTGCTGGTCGGCACCGCTCCTCTGTGCGGGAATCTCCGCTTTGCCCTCCGCACCAATGTGGCTGCGCTCTCCTCCGTGGCTCCGAAGCTTCCCCCCTCTGCTACCCGCAGTCTCTGCCCACGAAGGGGCTTCCTAGTGTGTGGAAACCTTTCCTCCTTCACAGCTCCCTCCCACTGGTGCAGGTCCCGTCCCTATTCTTTTGTCTCTGTTATTTCTTTTTTCTTTTGCCCTACCCAAGTACGTGGGGATTTTCTTGCCTTTTGGGAGGTCTGACGTCTTCTGCCAGCGTTCAGTGGGTGTTCTGTAGGAGCAGTTCCACGTGTAGATGTATTTCTCATGTATCTGTGGGGAGGAAGGTGATCTCCGCGTCTTACTCTTCCGCCATCTTGCCCCTCCTCCTGAATTTATATTAATAACTGATTATAAAGAACTTCACAAAATGCATGGAACAAGAGAGGTGTCCAAAGACTATGGGTTCTCTTGTCTTTCCCATCACAATTAGTTCATTATAATCTATCACAAAAATTGTCAAACAAGCCATTGAGAATCTTTTATAACATGAGAACTCAGGAAAAAATATTAAAGTCAGCAATATTCAATTTCTGATTGATAATACATGCTGTACTCACAAAGTGTATTCATATGTAGATGCTTGTATGCACACAGATACCTGCACACACACCTGTTGTTCATACATAATTTTTATTTACAAGGTTGGTAAGGACACAAAGTAGAACAGAGGCAGCTTCAGCTGTGTTTTCAATAGCAGTTTCCTGAATAGTTTAAAGGGCAATATTTTGAAAAAATTGAGAAGGTTGCACATTTTGGAGCTCACACTGTATAAACCTTTGAATGGCTTTTCTTCAGCATCAGTTTGTTAAATCAGTGGACAATAAGCATGTCACAGCTGTCATTACCATTTCATCCTAGACTGTGTTGTCAAATCTCAGATGGTTCATTCCAAAGAAGCTCTACACAACTCCCCATGCATCCTCACATAAACAATCCATTAAACAATTCTTCATTCACCATAATTATTTAATTACTTTCCATACACTTCCATTTCCAATACATAGACAAAAAATGACATATTTTACACCTTCCTTTTCCATTCTTTTTTATCTAGTTTTTCTCTGTATTGTGATTGTAATCAGCATTACTATTACTACTGGTTCAATCACATATTGCTGTATATTAATGTAAAAGACTTTGGTCAGTGGCTAATTATGAAATCACTATAATATTAAAACATTGGTGTTACTATGGTTATTTTTAGTAAAACTTTCTATTACAGTAACTGATAGCCACAATTCGTTATTATATAGTCCTTCAACAGGATGACATTTTAGAATGTTAATTTTCTCAGGATGACAAGTGTCTTGGCAAAGATCTCACAAGTAGATGATAAGAGAATTAAGACAAAAAACCTTGACTTCTACTTTCTTAATCTTACAACCTTTAGAAGAAACATGGAATTTGGAAAAGAATCTACATTTGGAATCCATTTTTCAGTACCAAAATGCATGATTTTTTATTGATTTAGTCAATCCAATGTTTAAACTAACCCTATATATTTAAACTCTACCAAAAAATGAGGAATTGAATTGAAAGACTTCTTAACATAAGAAAATGTTGAAATGCACAAACTTTAATGAAGCTTGCCTTACTTAAGAAATCAAACCTCCTCTTGTGTTCTATTTATTTAGTAAGTCATGAAAAACAACAAGCATCTGTATCCTTAAAGAAAAGACCCAGAGGGAAACTTAACAAAGAAAAAACAGAAGCAAGATTTCTGTCAAAATGCTCTCCAGGGTCAGACATACTCTTCTCCAACCTAGAAGAGAATCAGCTCCAGACAGCAAACTGCATCAGATAGTTTCTCAGAAGATCTGAAGCCGCCAATTTACAAAAGATTCCCAGAAGCCCTTGAACTTTCCAGAACTACTGGTAAAACCAACAACACTTATTCCATCCAAAACTTTAAACAGTGCTGTTTCCCTGACAGACTTTTCCCAAATCGGCCCAACAACCAAGTGAAAACACAACTCTGCCACAGCATTTGATTTGATGAAATTATTTTATCCATTGTGGGCTAGAAGGATGTATCATAGGGAAAGAGTAGCTTCTACCTGGAGCGTTTATTTATGAGACTGAGAAGGAATGTAAGTAAATCACCTGACTCATATTTGATGCTCAGTATCTCATAGTCACATTTCCAGATGGTGTTGAATTCAAGAGCGTGAGCGACATTCACTCTACTTTGTGGTACGTTTACAATGACTGAGGTAGACAGTGGAAATGACCACTCAGCTCTTTATGGCAAAGACATGGTTATTTAGGTTCAATGTGAGCCAGGGGTGGGAATTTTTGTTTGTTCATAGTTGTAGCTCCATCTCCAAGATCAGTTTCTGACATATACTAGTTTTTCAATAAATATTTGATGAGTCAATGACAATCCTTCCCCCTCTTCCTAGAGGAATGACATTTTATAATGCTTCAAATCTCCCTATTTAGATATTAATATATAAGAAAGCTATACCTCTGTTCCTTGCCCTGGCATTTATCTTACTTGGCAACAGGAAACGCACTTTGTAATAAACACATTTGCTCTTTCCAACGTAAATTAGGCTTTTTATCAGATGAGGTAAAACATGATTTAAGGATCTGGAACAATAGCTGGGTGGTTATATTTTCCTTGTGGAGCATATTATTGTGAATGATTTCCTCTATCAGTCACCATTTCAAATAGTAGATGAAAGAAGCAATTCCTGGAAGTACATAAAAGGCACAATAAAATGAATCACCACCAAGCTTGAAAGCATTTTTGAAGACAGAAATTAAAATGAAGTGTAGATCCCTCACCAGAAGCAGATAACAGTTTAAGGATATGTGCATTCTATGGTTTTTAACTAAATTAACTTCAAATATTATGTGTGACACTGTCTGCTTATCTCTGTCATTAATATCAAAACAATACAACATTGTCAAATGACTGAATAAACTAGTGAATTGAGCAAAGGGGGAAAAACAGTTTTAAGAGCCAGTCTCTTCTCTCTAAGATATTTGTTATGTAACTTCCCTATGCCACTGACTCTGGTATTACTATTTGGAAGATGAAGCCAATGTTATAGAATGAGAGGGTACAAGACTCTTTTAATCAGTTAATTTCCAAAGAAGCTAAGTTTTTTTGTTTTTTTTTTTTAAGGCAGGGATATAATCTGACTCTCAATTTCTGATAGTAAATTATTCCATCCTACTTGGCTGGATTCTGTCACTCACTTCTACCACCTCCATTTTCAGAACAAACCCTGTCCTTGATAAACTCTGAGCACCAGTTCAGCAGATGGAAAGTGGAACCATCCATGCTGACAGACAGAGCCCAGAGGGTGCTGATGTGCCATGGGCCCTGGGGATAATCAATGACTGTAGTGGGCTAAGGACCCTGGCCAGCATCCAGATGTCCTGGGGGAAGGCCACACCCTTACAGATCATTCTCTTTCTCTTTCCTGGGCCGTTCAGTGATGACCGTGCAAGACCAGGGACCAAGGCAGAGCTTGTATGTAGACACTAGGCCATTGTGGCTGCTAGGAGCAGGTCAGTTTCATCTCCCGTGAGACCTATTGGTGAGGGGCTACTCAGGACCTTTACCTTCTGTGTGGAAAGTGCAGTGATGAAACTTGATGTTAGCTCCAAAATTAAATGCCAGACCATGCAGGAAAGGCCTTCCTTATATTCTCAGACTATCTGTGTTGAGGGACAGGTTATCTTTACTTTTCTCTTCTTTTCTTTTTTCTGTCTTATTGTTGTTGTTTTCAATTTTGTCTGTTTTTATATCAGACTATACTGGACTGATAATTTGTGAAATACAATAAAAATGAATTACTATTCATGTTTTTGCAAATGACATATTGCAAAGTTGCTAAGAAAGTAGATCTTAAAAGTTGTCATTACAAGAAAAATAATTGTAAATACGTGCGGTGATGGGTGGTGACTAGATTTACTATGGTGATAATTTCACAATATATACAAACAGTTGAATCATTATGTTGTACATCTGAAACTAATATAATGTTATACATCAATTGTACCTCAATTTTTAAAAATTTAAATAAAAAACAAACAAAAAATGAATTACTAGTATAATATAATGAGCATTTTTTTTAACAACTTAAGGACATGCATGCAAACAATGTCCCAATAGTTTTATGACTTCATTTAACAAAAATAAATTTACCTTTTATTAAATATAATTCAAACAAATATGATATAGGGAAATAAAAGAATTACAAAAAGTACACATCTGATTCCTTGAAAATATGCTTAAAAGTAATCACTAGCTTCCTATCATTGTTCAATTGTAACTAAACAAAATATACAGTTAAACATTTGACTTCCCATATTAATGTATACACATGAAGTTTTAATAAACACTAAAATATCAATATTTAAATTATTTTAATGTGACCAATGAACTTCTTGTTTGTTAAGGAATTGACAACTATTAACACAGGTAATAAATCCCTAAGTTGTTTATGTTTTATTTGAACAAAAATTTTAGTACAGAAACTAGTCTTTCAGAAGTATGTTGATAAGAATATTAAAAGAAATGAAATTTAAAACTATTTCTGCAAGCCCAGGACTTTAACTTTTATAAAAATGAAGCATGGGATGCTTCAAAAGGAAACAAAGATATTTCCATAATTATTTTAAACACATTAGTAGATGTTCAAGCAAATTATCATGTAAATTGCAGTTAAATTTAAATGATTTTTCAACAAAAGAGGTGGATTCTGTTTCACAGAAAGATCATTCAAATTCAACTATAATTTTTAATCTATAAATTAACTATAAAATTATAATTTCCTTTTGATAGATCTTCTTTTGATGGAAAACAATTTTCAAAATATTTTATCAGCTTCATAAAGTGTCTATTGATAATTTTTCATAGATATGCAACATCAAGGTCATCCTTTAGTTGATCTAAAATTGTTCAGTTACAGGGAGGACCTTCAAGATGGCAGAGGAGTCAGACGTGAAGATCACCTTCCTCCCCACAAATACATCGAAAATACATCTACATGTGGAACAACACCTATAGAACACCTACTGAATGCTAGCAGAATACCTCAGAATTCCCAGAACTGTGGCTGGCAGGGTCTTGGTGCTCTGGCCAGGTGTCAGGCCTGAGTCTCTGAGGAGGGACAGCCAAGTTCAGGACATTAGACCACAAGAGACCTCCCAGCCTCACATAATATCTATTGGCGAGTGCTCTCCCAGAGATCTCCATCTCATTGCTAAGACCTAGCTCCACTCAATGACCAAAAAGCTCCAGTGCTGGACACCCCATGCCAAACAACTAGCAAGACAGGAGCACAACATAGCTATTAGCAAAGAGGCTGCCAAAAATCATAATAAGGTCACAGACAAGCCAAATCACAGCACCAGATGCACTCCTGCCCACCAGAAAGACAAGATCCAGCCTCATCCACCAGAACACAGGCACCACTCCCCTCAACCAGAAACCCTACACAACTCACTGAACCAACCTTACTCACTAGGGGCAGACACCAAAATCAATGGGAACTATGAACCTGCAGAAAGGAGACCCCAAACACAGTAAGTTAAGCAAAATGAGAAGACAGAGAAATGTGCAGCAGATGAAGGAGCAAGGTAAAACCCCACCAGATCTAACAAATGAAGAGGAAATAGACAGTCTACCTGAAAAAGAATTCAGAGTAATGATAGTAAAGATGAGCCAAAATCTTGGAAATAGAATGGAGAAAATACAAAAAAGGTTTAACAAGGACCTAGAAGAACAAAAGAGCAAACAAACAATGATAAACAACACAATAAATGAAATTTAAAATTCTCTAGAAGGAATCAATAGCAGAATAACTGAAGCAGAAGAACGGTTAAGTGACCTAGAAGATAAAATAGTGGAAATAACTACTGCAGAGCAGAATAAAGAAAAAAGAATGAAAATAATTGAAGACAGTCTAAGAGACCTCAGGGACAACCTTAAATGCACCAATATTCGAATTATAGGGGTCCTAGAAGAAGAAGAGAAAAAAACCAAAAGGGACTGAGAAAATATTTGAAGAGATTATAGTTGAAACCTTCCTTAACATGGGAAAGGAAATAATCAAATCCAGAAAGCACAGAAAGTCCCATATAGGATAAATCCAAGGAGAAACATGCCAAGACACATATTGGTCAAACTATAAAAAATTAAATATAAAGAAAATATATTAAAAGCACCAAGGGAGGGAGCTTCAAAATGGCTGAAGAGTAAGACGTGGAGATAACCTTCCTCCCAACAAATACATCAGAAATACATCTACATGTGGAACAACTCCTACAGAACACCTACTAAACGCTGGCAAAAGACCTCAGACCTCCCAAAAGGCAAGAAACTCCCCCACGTACCTGGGTAGGGAAAAAGAAAAAAGAAAAAAACAAAACAAAAGAATAGGGACGGGACCTGCACCAGTGGGGGAGAGCTGTGAAGGAGGAAAGGTTTCCACACACTAGAAGCCCCTTCACGGGCGGAGACTGCGGGTGGTGGAGGAGGGAAGCTTCAGAACCATGGAGGAGAGCTCAGCAATAGGGGTGCGGAGGACAAAGCGGAGAGATTCCTGCCCACACAGAGGATCGGTGCCGACCAGCACTCACCAGCCCAAGAGGCTTGTCTGCTCACTCGACGGGGTGGATGGGGGCTGGGAGCTGAGGCTTGGGCTTCGGAGGTCGGATCCCAGGGAGAGGACTGGGGTTGGCTGCATGAACACAGCCTGAAGGGGGCTAGTGCATTGCAGCTAGCCAGGACGGAGTCCGGGAAAAAGTATGGAGCTGCCAAAGAGGCAAGAGACTTTTTCTTGCCTTTTTGTTTCCTGGTGCGCGAGGAGAGGGGATTAAGAGTGCCACTTAAATGAGCTCGAGAGACAAGCGAGCTGCGGCTATCAGCACAGACCCCAGAGATGGGCATGAAATGCTAAGGCTGCTGCTGCAGCCACCAAGAAGCCTGTGTGCAAGCACAGGTCACTCTCCACACCGCCCCTCCCAGAAGCCTGTGCCGCCCGCCATTGCCAGGGTCCCGTTATCCAGGGACAAGGTCTCCAGGAGAACACACAACACACCTCAGGCTGATGCAATGTCACGCTGGGCTCTGCCGCCACAGGCTCGCCCCACATTGTGTACCCTTCCCTCCCCCCGGCCTGAGTGAGCCAGAGCCCCCGAATCTGCTGCTCCTTTAACCCCGTCCTGTCTGAGTGAAGAACAGACGCCCTCAGGCGACCTACATGCAGAGGCAGGGCGGTATCCAAAGCTGAACCCCAGAAGCTGTGCGAACAAAGAAGAGAAAGGGAAATTTCTCCCAGCAGCCTCAGGAGCAGTGGATTAAATCTCCACAGTCAACTTGATGTACCCTGCATCTGTGGAATACCTGAATAGAAAACGAATCATCCCAAATTGAGGAGGTGGACTTTGGAAGTAATGATATATATATATTTTTCCTTTTTCTCTTTTTGTGAGTGTGTATGTGTATGCTCCTGTGTGTGATTTTGTCTGTCTAGCTTTGCTTTTACCATTTGTCCTAGGGTTCTGTCTGCCTGTTTATTTTTTTTAATTTATTTTATTTTTTTTAGTACAGTTTTTAGCACTTGTTATTATTGGTATATTTGTTTTTTGGTTTGGTTGCTCTCTTCTTTCTTTCTTTCTTTTTATTACTTTAAAAACATTTTTTTTAATAATTATTTTTTATTTTAATAACTTTTAAAAAATTTTATCTTCTTCTTTCTTTCATTCTTTTTTTTCTCTCTTTTACTCTGAGCCATGTGGATAACAGGCTCTTGGTGCTCCAGCCAGGCGTCAGGGCTGTGCATCTGAGGTGGGAGAGCCAAGTTCAGGACATTGGTCCACAAGAGACCTCCCAGCTCCATGTAATATCAAACAGTGAAAAACTCCCAGAGATCTCCATCTCAGTGCTAAGACCCAGCTCCACTCAACGACCAACAAACTCTAGTGCTGGACACCCCATGCCAAACAACTAGCAAGACAGGAACACAACATAGCTATTAGCAAAGAGGCTACCAAAAATCATAATAAGGTCACAGACAAGCCAAATCACAGCAATATACAGTGCTGGACACCTTATGCCACACAACTAGCAAGACAGGAACACAGCCCCACCCCTTAGCAGAGAGGCTGCCTGAAATCATAATAAGGCCACAGACACCCCAAAACTCACCAGCAGACGTTGACCTGCCCACCAGAAAGACAAGATACAGCCTCATCAACCAGAACACAAGCACTAGTCCCCTCCACCAGGAAGTCTACACAACACACTGAACCAACCTTAGCCACTGGGGACAGACACCAAAAACAATGGGAACTATGAACCTGTAGCCTGTGAAAAGGAGACCCCAAACACAGTAAGATAAGCAAAATGAGAAGACAGAGAAACACACAGCAGATGAAGGAGCAAGGTAAAACCCCACCAGATCTAACAAAGGAAGAGGAAATAGGCAGTCTACCTGAAAAAGAATTCAGAATAATGATAGTAAAGATGATCTAAAATCTTGGAAATAGAATAGAGAAAATACAAGAAACGTTAAACAACAACCTAGAAGAACTAAACAGCAAACCAACGGTGATGACCAACACAGTAAATGAAATTAAAAGTTCTCTAGAAGGGATCAATAGCAGAATAACAGAGGCAGAAGAACGGATAAGTGACCCGGAAGATAAAATAGTGGAAACAACTACTGCAGAGCAGAATAAAGAAAAAAAAATGAAAAGAATTGAGGACAGTCTCAGAGACCTCTGGGACAACATTAAATGCAACAACATTCGAATTATAGGGGTCCCAGAAGAAGAAAAGAAAAAGAAAGGGACTGAGAAAATATTTGAAGAGATTATAGTTGAAAACTTCCCTAATATGGGAAAGGAAAGAGTTAATCAAATCCAGGGAGCACAGAGAGTCCCATACAGGATAAATCCAAGGGGAAACACACCAAGACACATATTGATCAAACTATCAAAAATTATTATTTTTTTTAACATCTTTATTGGAGTATAATTGCTTTACAATGGTGTGTTAGTTTCTGCTTTATAACAAAGTAAATCAGTTATACATATACATATATTCCCATATCTCTTCCCTCTCGCATCTCCCTCCCTCCCACCCTCCCTATCCCACCTCTCTAGGTAGTCACAAAGCACAGAGCTGATCTCCCTGTGCTATGCGGTTGCTTCCCACTAGCTATCTATTTTATGTTTTGTAGTGTATATATGTCCATGTCACTCTCTCACTTTGTCACAGCTTACTCTTCCCACTCCCCATATCCTCAAGTCCATTCTCTAGTAGGTCTGTGTCTTTTTCCTGTCTTACCACTAGGTTCTTCATGACCTTTTTTTTTTTTTTCTTAGATTCCATATATATGTGTTAGCATACTGTATTTGTTTTTCTCTTTCTGACTTACTTCACTCTGTATGACAGACTCTAACTCCATCCACCTCACTACAAATAACTTAATTTCATTTCTTTTTATGGCTGAGTAATATTCCATTGTATATATGTGCCACATCTTCTTTATCCATTCATCTGATGATGGACACTTAGGAAAGAAAAAATATTAAAGCAGCAAGGGAAAAACAACAAATAACATACAAGGGAATCCCCATTAGGTTAACAGCTGATCTTTCAGCAGAAAATCTGCAAGCCAGAAGGGAGTGGCAGGACATATTTAAAGTGATGAAGGGGAAAAACCTGCAACCAAGATTAATTCTACCCAGGAAGGATCTCATTCAGATTTGACAGAGAAATTAAAACCTTTACAGAGAAGCAAAAGCTAATAGAATTCAGCACCACCAAACCAGCTTTACAACAAATGCTAAAGGAAATTCTCTAGCCAGGAAACACAAGAGAAGGAAAAGACCTACAATAACAAACACAAAACAATTAAGAAAATGGTAATAGGAACATACATACAGATAATTACTTAAATGTAAATGGATTAAATGCTCCAACCAAAAGACATAGACTGGCTGAATGGATACAAAAACAAGGCCCATATATATGCTGTCTACAAGAGTCTCACTTCAGACCTAAGGACATAGACAGACTGAAAGTAAGGGGATGGAAAAAGATATTATAGGCAAATGGAAATCAAAAGAAAACTGGAGTAGCAATTCTCATATCAGACAAAATAGACTTTAAAACAAAGACTATTAGAAGATACAAAGGAGAACACTACATAGTGATCAAGGGATCAATCCAAGAAGAAAATATAACAATTGTAAATATTTATGCACCCAACATAGGAGCACCCCAATACATAAGGCAAATACTAACAGCCATAAAAGGGGAAATCGACAGTAACACAATCGTAATAGGGGACTATAACACCCCACTTTTACCAATGGACAGATCATCCAAAATGAAAATAAATAAGGAAACACAAGTCTTAAATGATACATTAAACATGATGGACTTAATTGATATTTAAAGGACATTCCATCCAGAAACAACAGAATACACTTTCTTCTCAAGTGCTCAAGGAATATTCTCAGGAGAGATCATATCTTGGGTCACAAATCAGGCCTTGGTAAATTTAAGAAAATTGAAATCGTATCAAGTATCTTTTCCAACCACAACGCTGTGAGACTAGATATCAATTACAGGAAAAAATGTGTAAAAAATTAAAACACATGGAGGCTAAACAATACACTACTTAATAACCAAGAGATCACTGAAGAAATCAAAGAGGAAATCAAAAAATACCTAGAGACAAATGAAAATGAAAACACGATGACCCAAAACCTATGGGATGCAGCAACAGTAGTTGTAAGAGGGAAGTTTATAGCAATACAATCCTACCTTAAGGAACAAGAAACACCTCAAAGAAACAACCTAACCTTACACCTAAAACAATTAGAGAAAGAAGAACGAAAAAACCCCAAAGTTAGCAGAAGGAAAGAAATCATAAAGATCAGATCAGAAATAAATGAAAAAGAAATGAAGGAAACAATAGCAAGATCAATAAAACTAAGAACTGGTTCTTTGAGAAGACAAACAAAATTGATAAACCATTAGCCAGACTCATCAAGAAAAAAAGGGAGAAGACTGAAATCAATAAAATTAGAAATGAAAAAAAAGTAACAACTGACACTGCAGAAATACAAAGGATCATGAGAGATTACTACAAGCAACTATATGCCAATAAAATGGACAACCTGGAAGAAATGGACAAATTCTTAGAAATGAACAACTTTCTGAGACTCAACCAGGAAGAAATGGAAAATATGAACAGAACAATCACAAGCACTGAAATTGAAACTGTGATTAAAAATCTTCCAACAAACAAGCCCAGGATCAGAGGGCTTCACAGGCGAATTCTATCAAACATTTATAGAAAAGCTAACACGTATCCTTCTCAAACTCTTCCAAAGTATAGCAGAGGGAGGAACGCTCCCTAACTCATTCTATGAGCCCACCATCACCCTGATACCAAAACCAGACAAAGATGTCACAAAGAAAGAAAACTACAGGCCAATAGCACTGATGAACATAGATGCAAAAATCCTCAACAAAATAGTACCAAACAGAATCCAACAGCACTTTAAAAGGATGATACACCATGATCAGGTGGGGTTTATCCCAGGAATTCAAGGATTCTTCAATATATACAATAAAACAGTGTGATACACCATATTAACAAACTGAAGGATAAAAATCATATGATCAACTCAATAGATGCAGAAAACGCTCTAGACAAAATTTAACATCCATTTATGATAAAAACTCTCCAAAAAGTAGGCATACAGAGAACTTACCTCAATATAATAAAGGCCATATATGACAACCCCACAGGCAATATCATTCTTAATGGTGAAAAACTGAAACCATTTCCACTAAGATCAAGAACAACACAAAGTAGCTCTCTCTCACCACTATTATTCAACATAGTTTTGGAAGTGTTAGCCACAGCAATCAGAGAAGAAAAAGAAATAAAAGGAATCCAAATTGGAAAAGAAGAAGTAAAACTGTCACTGTTTGCAGATGACATGATACCACACATAGAGAATCCTAAAAATACTACCAAAAAACTACTAGAGCTAATCAATGAATTTGTTAAAGTAGCAGGATACAAAATTAATGCACAGAAACCTCTTGCATTTCTATACACTAATGATGAAAAATCTGAAAGAGAAATTAAGAAAACACTCCCATTTACCATTGCAAGAAAAGAATAAAATACCTAGGAATAAGCCTACCTAGGGAGACAAGAGACCTGTATGCAGAGAACTATAAGACACTGATGAAAGTAATTAAAGATGATTCAAACAGATGGAGAGATATACCATGTTCTTGGATTGGAAGAATCAACATTGTGAAAATGACTATACTACCCAAAGCAATCTACAGATTCAACACAATCCCTATTAAACTACCAATGGCATTTTTTACAGAAGTAGAACAAAGAATTTCACAATTTGTATAGAAACACAAAAGACCCCGAATAGCAAAAGCAATCTTGTGCAAGAAATACCAAGCTGGAGGAATCAAGCTCCCTGACTTCAGACTATACTACAAAGCTACAGTAATCAAGACAGTATGGTACTGGCACAGAAACAGAAATCTAGATCAATGGAACAGGAGAGAAAACCCAGAGATAAACCCATACACATATGGTTACCTTATCTTTGATAAAGGAGAAAAGAGTATACAATGGAGAAAAGATAGCCTCTTCAATAAGTGGTGTTGGGAAAACTGGACAACTACATGTAAAAGAATGAAATTAGAACACTCCCTAACACCATACACAAAAATAAAGTCAAAATGGATTAAGGACCTAAATGTAAGGCTAGACACTAGAAAATTCTTAGAGGAAAACATAGGCAGAACACTCTATGACATAAATCACAGCAAGATCCTTTTTGACCCACTTCCTAGAGAAATGGAAATAAAAACAAAAATAAACAAATGGGACCTAATGAAACTGAAAAGCTTTTGCACAGCAAAGAAACCATAAACAAGACAAAAAAAAAAACAACTCTCAGAATGGGAGAAAATATTTGCAAATGACGCAACTGACAAAAGATTAATCTCCAATATATACAAGCAGCTCATGCAGCTCAATAACTAGAAAACAAACAACCCAATTTAAAAATAGGCAGGAGACCTAAATAGACATTTCTCCAAAGAAGATGTACTGATTGTCAACAAACACATGAAAGGATGCACCACATAACTAATCATTAGAAAAATGCAAATCAAAACTACAATGAGCTATCACCTCACAGTAATCTGAATGGCCATGATCAAAAAATCTACAAACAATAAATGCTGGAGAGGGTGTGGATTAAAGAGAACCCTCTTGCACTGTTGGTGAGGTAAATTGATATAGCCCCTATGGAGTACAGTATGGAGGTTCCTTAAAAAACTATAAATAGAACTACCATATGACCCAGAAATCCCACTACTGGGCATATACCCCGAGAAAACTATAATTCAAAAGAGTCATGTACCACAATGTTCATTGCAGCACTATTTACAATAGCCAGGACATGGAAGCAACCTAAGTGTCCATTGACAGAAGAATGGATAAAGAAGATGTGGCACATATATACAATGGAATATTACTCAGCCATAAAAAGAAACGAAATTGAGTTATTTGTAGTAAGGTGGATGGACCTAGAGTCTGTCATACAGAGTGAAGTAAGTCAGAAAGAGAAAAACAAATACCATATGCTAACACATATATAGGGAATCTAAAAAAAAAAAAAAAAAGGTCTTGAAGAAACAAGGAGCATGAGGCAGGACAGGAATAAAGATGCAGATGTAGAGAATGGACTTGAGGACACAGGGAGGGCGAAGGGTAAGCTGGGAAGAAGTGAGAGAGTAGCATTGACATATATACACTACCAAATTTAAAATAGATAGCTAGTGAGAAGCAGCCACATAGCACAGGGAGATCAGCTTGGGGCTTTGTCACCACCTAGAGGAGTGGGATAGGGAGGATGGGAGGAAGATGCAAGAGGGAGGGGATATGGGGATACATGTACACTTATAGCTGATTCACTCTGTTATACAGCAGAAACTAACACAACAATGTAAAGCAATTATATTCCAATAAAGATTTTTAATATTTTTTAATTTAAAAGAAATAAATAAAATTGTTTAATTACAGAACAATCTGTAGAAATTCTATTCTTAAAGGTTTTTAATTTTGCTCTTTGATTGTATCTGCCACTGACAAACCTATTTAAATTCTTCCTGGCCTGGATATATTCAGATGATTAAAAATGCTGAAAATATCACGCCATAAGCATGTCCTGCTGACCAATGTATGGTTACTCTTGTTTCTTATCTTGAGGAATGAGGAATGCTAATGGTCTTTTCTGTAGTTCAAATACTCTTGAGAGAAATTTTCCCAATTTTAGCTATCATGCCTCAGCATTCTTAATAATTGTCCATACTTAGCTTCTGTATCATCAGATGCTGATGAGAATAATCTAAAATTCAAGGCATTAGATGTTATGCCATTCACAATTTTTACTATGGCCCTGTGCACACTAGCTCATCTCACTTTGGGGTGGAGAGGCAAGACTTTCTCAGTGAAGGTATTATTACATTGATTTACATTTTGACACCAACCAGCTGCAATAATCTGGTGACCACCCAGATTGTTTCTTGTCAATATAGCCAAGTCATTTGAATACATGCACAATACTTTTACCTTCAAACCACTGTTGATGACAATGTAATCTTTTATAGTTTTATGTAGTTCTGGGTTTGTCAGAATCAAAGATAAACGATAAATAAGAATTTCCTTATTTCACCATCGTGTTCAAATAGCACATATACAAAAAGAACTACCGTGTTAACAGTATCTGTGCTGCACTCAATGGGCAGATGCCCCCCCAACCCCCAGCTTTCCCAAGGAAGCATTTTTGATGTAGTCTTTCACTAATATTCTGGCAACTGTACAATTCTTAGCAACCACACGACAGAAAAAAAATCATGCCTATGTATAAGACCCTTTAAAGCACCAATGTTATCTGGGAAATATGAACAACTGCTCTGTTAACTCTTTAATGTAATTTCTTTCCTTCAACTAAATCTTAAGTTTTGAAGCTATTTTTTTATGCTGTTCTTGTAAATGCTGCTCACACTTGATGGTTCATTGCTTCCTTAGACAATGCATCTCCAAAAATAACACTTGCTGGTTTTAAAACGTGACCCTCAATTATGGTTTCAAAACAAAACTCAAGTCATGATGAATCATACATGTCAAATAAAACTAAAAAGGACAGTCAAAAAAATTAACCTAACTGCATTACAAATGAATGTATAACTAGACTGAAGGGGCTGGGGAAAAGGGAACCAGCCTACATAAGTTTGCAAGTCAGGATTTTGACTTGGATATTTTGAGTCTAAAGACAAAAAGAACTGTATAGAAATACTGTACTCTAGTTAGTAATTTTATTTCTTAAAAGGGCTTAGGTTAGTACTCCTGAAACTATGTGCATGTAAGGATTGAACAAATAAGTAAATATATTGGAGATGATGAGGGTCAGGTTTTTTACTTTCAGAAAAAGAAATTGAGAATAGGCAAGACAGAAGGCTCGAATTAACCCTGCGGTGTGGGGTTGGAATCAAAAGAATTAGTGTGAAGGTATAGAAAGAGATAGTGATTGGAGTGACCATAGACAAGTGTGCATGTGAGGGTTAGTACACAGGAGGTACAGAAAATCCATCATATCACAGGTCCAGACTACACTCAAGGGAAAGAGACTGTACAGGTGTGTATCCTGGGGATGGAAATTTGAGGGTCATCTCAGAAATCTGCCTGCCCAAAGATAACTACATATAAAATTTAGGGTACCCATACTTAATGGTAAAGTATGCACATCTTGTGCCTTGAAATCAGGAATAAAACAAGAATGCCCATAGAATAAGTATAGCCACCTAATTTAAGCATTTTATTAGAGATCCTAGTCAGTGTTATAAGATAAGAAACAGAAATTAGGTTTATAAAGATTTTAGATGAAAACATGAAAATGTTACTATATCTATTGCCAAACAACATGAAGCAACCCTCTTAAATGGTTATGGATAAAAAACGAAGATCAATATATGAAATCAGCAGCGTCACTAGATTCAGCAATGTTATTATATATCAGCAATTACAAATTAACTTTTTACATGCTACCATTTGTAATTGCATCAAGAAACATCACATTCCTAGGAATAAATCTAAAGAAAAGATGCAAGATCTTTACACAGAAATATATATAATATCATTAAGAAAACATTTAAAGGTCTAAATAAAGTGAAGGATATATCATCTTCATAAATTGAAAGATAAATATCATAAATTTATTAATATTCTTCTATCAATATATGATTAAATCAAATCCCAGTGAAAAACCAAGCAGATTTTTTTGTGTGGAAATTGAGAAGCTGATCCTTAAAATCATATGAAAATGCAAAGAAACAAAAATAGCTAAATCCATATTGAAGAAAAACAATACTAGGGTGCCTATGTTCCCTAATGTTAACGCATTTTTCAAAGTGATATTAATTAAAGCAAAGAGATGGCAGATAGCAAATAGACCAGTAGATCCATAAGATTCCAGAAACACAACTATCAAATGGATATCTGTATTAATGACAAACTTGAGGCATCAGAGCAGAAGTGAGGAGAGTCTGTTTAACATATGGTGGTGGATCAAGTGGAAAACAATACAAAATAGTTATTTAACTTTGACCCCACGTTATAGGATATGCACAAATCAATTACATATGGATAGTAAATCTAAATGTTTATTTTCTCAACAATAAAGTTTTTAGAAGGTAACTCAGCAGAATATCATTCTGATTCTGGGACAGACAAATCTTTTTACAACAGGAAAAATACCCAAACTCATTACTGTACAGGCAATTATTGATAAATTAATATTAAAATTATTAAAATCAGGGATTTCTGTTCATCAATCCTCACCATTGAAAGTAACAGAAAAGCCATGGATTATCGGATGATATTTCCATATATATAATGGTAAAGAGCTTTATCAAGAATATAAAATGAAACACTTCATGTCAATAATTAAATGACATACATCCTAATATAAAAATAGGTTAGAGACTTCAACAAGCAATTCAAAAAAGAGTGGGGAGGGACTACGAAAAGAGCAAAAAAAATCAGTATCTCTTTAATCATTGGGGAAATTAAATTAAAACAAAAATAAGATACTATGACACATCATCAGAATATGGTGAGTATTAGAATGAATGAACACCAATTTGTTGCTGAGGGTATGGAAAAAAAGGAGATCTCATAATTTGCTGATGTTAGTACTAACCAATTTGGAAAAATTGGGAATTATGTACCAAAGAGAACATACATGTACCACACAATGTAGCTAAGGCACCACTAGTTATGGTACATATCTTCATATAGAAGAGTTCACAGCAGGTCTATAATTCACCCACCTTCTTCTTGGATCAACTAAGAACATGACGACTTAAGACAAATTTCCTTGTGCATATGCTAGTGGCATTTGGTTAACAGAAATATTACAGACAAGGATCTTTTCAAATACTATTATTAGCATATACCTGGTAAGTCAAGGTTGCTGATTTTTAAGTAAACCTGGAACATAAATTTGAGGCATATACAATAAACAGTTTTTATGAATAAAAATTTGTCATATAATATCTTTAACCCTGTCTGACTAGTCATTTATAAAAGACTTCAGCCACACTGACAGCACTGCAGACACTCTTAGCTCTTGTCCATTTTTCTGAACCCAGAATGCATCCCCGTGCAGAAAAGGGAGAACCTTGGGAGCTGTTTCTGCCTATTTTTGGTTTGCCCAAAGCAGAATGCTCTGACTGCATTTTTGCTTGTGCTCTTTGAATCATTAATGACATTGGAGGTGGATCTATAAGGCCTGCGAGTTTCCTTGGACATGTCGGCCATCTGTAGTAGCACAGACTGTTGTCTGAAGTGGGAATTGTAATTCGGGTCCACAAATCATAACAGTGAAGGCACTCTGGTTAAAAACATGGGAAGGAGAGAAAAGCATGAGACGAATCCAATGCTAGGAATATTCCCTACACATCCTTGATACGAAGTGTTGAAAGATTTGTAGCTGATTATGGGGGAAAATCCCTTACCAAGGAAATTTGGGAGAAATGGAGACCAAGCGGTCTGGCTAAGTGAACATAGAAAGAATTTCAAGGAGTGGATTAGTTAGTAAATACTATTTGCTAAATGTTATTGACATTGCCAAAAACTAAATCTATGGGAGAAAATTAGATGAAAGAGAAAGATTCAAGTTAAGTCACACAGAGAAAGAAAAATATCATATGATATCACTTATATGTGGAATCTAAAAATAGGGTAGAAATGAACTTGTTTACAAAATAGAGTCACAGATGTAGAAAACAAACTTATGGTTACAAGGGTGGGTAGGGGGAGAGGGATAAATTGGGAGATTGGGGTTGACATATACCCACTACTATATATAAAGTAGATAACTAATAAGGACCTACTGTATAGCACAGGGAATTCTACTCAATATTCTGTAATGGCCTATATGGGAAAACAATCCAAAAAAGAGTGAGTATATGTATATGTATAACTGATTCACTTTGCTGTACACCTGAAGCTAACACAACATTGTAAATCAAGTATACTCCAATAAAAATTTTTAAAAAAATAATAAAATGGGTGAGAAATGCTCTTAGAAAAATTTTTAAAAAGACCAGTTCTTCTGGTTTTGGAAGGCATGACCTTGCTTTGTCATCCCAGCAGACAGTACATATTCACTCACAAAATAGCTTACAAGTTGGGATCCCACACAAACCACGGAAATACCTGGAGCCATGGCCAGATTACCACAGGATGCAGAGGTGATTCCTTTAAGGAGCTGGGGCATTTTTTGAGAAATATCAGCAAACAGTGGGTGCATTTATGCCATCATGGATTCTCAGAATAATAACGGGGGAGGGAGCATATGACCAATTGTACAAACTAGTGAGTGAAAGGGAAAATTGGAATTCATAACATAGTCCCAAGTAGGTACAGACTCTTTCAAATGCTGTGGCAACTAACTTGTAATATGTGGAAGTAGGTGTTCAAAAAACTGACCCTATACATATACATATATATATAGCTGATTCACTTTGTTATAAAGCAGAAACGAACACAACAATGTAAAGCAATTATACTCCAATAAAGATGTTAAAAAAACCTGATTTGCCATTATAATTGTCTCTTTGGAAAAATAAGAGCAAGGGAATTTAAGGACTCTAGTCAACTATATGACAAATACAGGCTGGAAGATAAACCCAGCCAAAACTCAGCACCTGGTCTAGTCTGAGAAATTTTGGAGACTGTTTGGGACAAAGCAACTAGGGACATCTTTCAAATTGTAAGAAATAAATTATTCTCTCTCATTGAGCTGCCTCTAAAGAGCAAGAGTAGACATTTAGGCTTGTTTGGGTTTGGACGAAAACACATCCCACCCTAGGAATCCTACTGAACCCTACTCAGAAAGTCATGAGGAAGAAATCTAAATTTACATTGTGCCCTGAGCAGAAATAACAGTCAGTGTTTACAAAGGCTGTGGGGAGGCAGTGTATCTGGGATGCAAATATTCAATCACTCAAATGCTTTGTGAAGTGTGTTCAACAAGAATGCACGTGGATGGGGGCTCTGGCAGAGATTCAGTACTGTTATTCAGCAAATCTACTGGTGTAGTCTGATGCATTTACTTTATACAGCCCCGGTGGAAGACAGTCTCCAGCTTGGTCCTAGGTGCCAGGAGAGACTGTTTCTACCATAGGAAGACATCAGATAAACATGAGACCAGAAATACCCATTAGGTCAGATAAACATTTGCATAGAGAGAGTGGAAGTCACTGAAAAATGATAAATGGCTTATTACAAAGCTCAAGACTAGGGAAACTTTGTGAACAGATCACTTCTTTCATTAGCACGGAATATTGCTTGTGGAAGTAATGGTGGGGTCTTCCAAGATCTCTCTGCCCCTACTAACATATGGTCTGAACTATAATTTTTTCTAGCTGAGAAAATACATCTTGCTTGTTTCACACATGAGAGTTTCTGGACTGAGGATAGTGCTGATCTTTGCAAATCAGCCAACGTAGATATGCTTCACATGCATTAAAATGCTATTGGAGGAAGGTGATGGTAAATCTGCACGTTGAGTGGAGCTGAGAGCCATGTATTTATAGTGATAGAAGATAAGGGACTTACATCCTCCGGGGAGTGTTTGGGTGTTTATGGATGGATGCTAAAGCCAGTGGTCTATATACTACTAGAAGACTGTCTGATAAAATACATCCTAAGTAAATTTCTACAGGGATTTAGAAGAAAAATTAAGATAGGTCATGCATATATCTATTCAGACGGGGATTGGGAGAATACAGCAGACATCTTGATCAAATTTTACAACTTGGTTTATTAAAAAACTATGCATGTATGTGATCAAATAGTATGAAGATGAAATAAATGATGGCACAGTCCTCTTGCATGTACTGAAACAACCAAGGTAGTGAGAAACTGAACTCAGCATCAATAGAAAATAAATTACCTGAGCATGACTTTAGGTAGATAGAACTCCCCAAGGACAAAAGACTGTGCAGAGCTGGCCAGAGAATTAAACTGAACAGAGGGGTGTATGTGTGTGTGTGTTTGTGAGTGTGTGTGTGTACATAAGGTGGGGATGCTACAAATGTATGTTGGCAGTAATTGACACTATTCTAATCTAGACTGTGCTTATTCTTCAACAGAAACAGAAGCAACCATAGAAAATATGAGAATAAGAAAATATAATAAATAGTATTTGCAGAAGTTACCATCCCATCATTTGGACCCACCTGGTTATATTTCTATGATCACTGTAGTATTGGTTTGGCCAAAAAGTTCGTTCGGTTGATGAATACGTTGTTCAATAAAGTTCTTGGTGAAAATGAAAAATGTATCTTTATTTTTACCTAAAAACAAAACGAACTTTTTGGCCAACCCAATACTTCACTGCTACTGATGTATAATAGTGGGCAAGGAGACATAATGGACATACCACATTAGCTATTATCCTTTCATTGTCTTTTCATGGTTTTATAAAATTGGAATAGGGGTTTAAACAAATGATTAAGGATTGGGGAGATTACTAAATCAACTAAAAAATGTGTTCTCAGATAGAAACAAGTATTCAACATCTTATCTTTCCATCTCATGGAAGTTTTCTTTTTGTTTGTTCCATCCTCAGATTGGGACTATTCCTGTGTGTGCCAATGAAGGGCACTAACAAGGTGTAAAGCATGATGTCTGTACCTCTATAGTATCCTGACCACTGAATGTAACTTTTTATATTCTTACTAAAACAATTGGGCATAGACCGTAATCTCACCTGTTGTAGCTAAATTAGGTTTAACTGCAATTCTTTATTTTCAAATCCTATGACATCTTTCTGGGGATGGAGTAAAGCAGAAGTGATGGTACAGTTGATGTTACTAGGTATTTTTGAGCAAGCAGTATTGCCAAACTTGAAGTCTATGCAATGTATTAAAATTAAAAAATATATAAATAAAAGTTGTGAGAATTGGAAAAAGGAAGCAAACTCTGATGTTAACATGACATTTTATAAATATAGTGTGAGGGTTAATTTTATGTGTCAACTTGACTGGTCTAAGGGATGCCTAGATAGCTGGTAAAGCATTATTTCTCAGCGTGTCTGTGATGGTATCTCCAGAGAGATTAACATTTAAATTGGTGGATTGAGTAAAGAAGATGATCCTCACCATTGTGAATGAGCATCATCTGATCCATTGAGGGCCTGTATAGATCAAAAAGACAAAGAAAAGGCTAATCTATTCTCTCTACTTGAGCTGAGACATCCATCTTCTCCTGCCCTTGGACATCAACGCTCCTTCTTCTCAGAGTTTTTAACTCAGTTCAGGGCTTACACCATCAGCCTCCTAATTTTCTGGCCTTTGGACTTGGACTGAATTACATCACCAGCTTTCCTGGTTTCCAGCTTGCAGAAGGCAGATTGTGGGACTTCTCAGGCTCCATAACCATATGCTCCAATTGCAATAAGAAATCTCCTCTTATACTTATCTATTGACAGTTAATAGATCAATCAATTAAACTATCTGCAATTGCTTCTGTTTATCTAGAGAACTCTGACTAATACATATAGGAAACTCCTAAAATCTGTAAAAGATCATTAAATTAGTAATATTGCTTTTCTGGTAGACCAGATATAACTATTTTTAAAAAATCAATTGATTTCTATATACCAGTAACAAAGAGTTAGATAATTTAAAAGAAAAATTAGAATACGTAAGCTATAAACTAGAAGATGTTTTCAATTCCACTTGAATATATAAACAATTTTGACAAAAAAAAAGAGAAGAAAAATGGACAACCCAATTGGAAAAAAAATAAGGAAAAGAATTGAATCAGTAATCAGTGTTTTGGATGAAAAGAATCACAATTGTCAAATGAATATATGAAAAATCCTCAAGCTCATGAAAAATCAAGGAATTATGAATTAAAAACAAAACATGGAATCTAAAAAGTAAAAATGCTTCTGAAGAACCTAGGGGCAGGATAGGAATAAAGACGCAGACGTAGAGAATGGACTTGAGGACACAGGGAAGGGGAAGGGTAAGCTGGGACGAAGTGAGAGAGTGGCATGGACATATATACACTACCAAATGTAAAATAGATAGCTAGTGGGAAGCAGCCGCATCACATAGGGAGATCAGCTCAGTGCTTTTTGACCACCTAGAGGGGTGGGATAGGGAGGGTGGGAGGGAGACGCAAGAGGAAGGGGATATGGGGATATATGTATATGTATAGCTGATTCACTTTGTTATACAGCAGAAACTAACACACCATTGTAAAGCAATTATACTCCAATAAAGATGTTTAAAAAAACCCCAAAAAACATGGTAACATTTCATACCCACCAGTTTAGAAAATAAGTTAAAAGGTCAAACAATATTGTTAGCTAAGATAAGGAGCAAAAGAGATAATTACACCCTTCAGGTGTTAGGGGATAGATGTATAATAACTGCTGGGCAGCACTGCATCACTGTCCTTGCAGAGCTGAAAGTAGCGGTCCATCCTGGTGAGGTCCTTCCATCTCTCCCTTGCTCATGCCTATGTCTTGAAGCTCCTTGACTGCTCTCTTCCTCTCAGAACCCTAATTCTGACCACTTTTCACAACACTAACTTCCACCATCACAGTTCATGTTACCCTCATCTCTTGTCTAAATTATTAAAATATCCTCCTAACTAGTCCCCTGTTCCTGGCTTTGTCACCCCTCCCCCTAACATTCAGTACATTCTTTCCTAAAAAAAGTTATTGGAGTAGAGTTGATTTCCAATGTTGTTAGTTTCAGGTGTACAGCAAAGTGAATCAGTTATACATGCACATATAACCACTCTTTTTTAGATTCTTTTCCCATATAGGTCATTACAGAGTACTGAGTAGAGTTCTCTGTGCTCTACAGTAGGTCCTTATTAATTACCTATTTTATATATAGTAATGTGTATATGTCAACCCCAATCTCCCAGTTTATCCCTGCCCTCCCTACCACCCACCGATAACCGTAAGTTTGTTTTCTACATTTGTGAGTCTATTTCTGTTTTGTAAATAAGTTTATTTGTACCATTTTTTTCTAGATTCCACATATAAGTGATGTCATATGATATTTGTCTTTCTCTGTCTGACTTTCTTCACTCAGTTTCACAGTCTCTTGGTCCATCCATGTTGCTGCAAATGGCGTTATTTCATTCTTTTTTATGGCTGAATAATATTCCATTGTACATGTGTACTACATCTTCTTTATCCATTCCTCTGTTGATGGGCATTTAGGTTGCTTCCATGTCTTGGCTATTGTAGATAGTGCTGCAATGACAACCCAATCAGAAAATGGTCAGAAGATCTAAATAGAGATTTCTCCAAACAAGACATACCGATGGCCAAAAAGTACATGAAAGATGCTCAACATCATTAATTATTACAGAAATGCAAATCAAAACCACAACAAGGTATCACCTCACACCACTCAGAATGGCCATCATCAAAAAATCTACAAACAATAAATACTGGAGAGGGTGTGGAGAAAAAGAAACCCTCATGCACTGTTGGTGGGAATGTAAACTGATACAGCCACTGTGGAGAACAATATGGAGGTTCCTTAAAAAACTAAAAATAGATTAAAGTTTTACTGAGCTCTGACCACCACAGCAACAGTCAGCTCTACCCACCACCAGAGCCTCCCATCAAGCCTCTTAGATAGCCTCAACAACCAGAGGGCAGACAGCAGAAGCAAGAAAAACTACAATCCTGTAGCCTGTGGAACAAAAACCACATTCACAGAAAGATAGACAAAATGAAAAGGCAGAGGGCTATATACCAGATGAAGGAACAAGATAAAACCCCAGAAACACAACCAAATGAAGTGGAGATAGGCAACCTTCCAGAAAACGAATTCAGAATAATGGTAGTGAAGATGATCCAGGACCTCGGAAAAAGAATGGAGGCAAAGATCAAGAAGATGCAAGAAATGTTTAACAAAGACTTAGAAGAATTAAAGAACAAACAAACAGAGATGAACAATACAATAACTGAAATGAAAACTACACTAGAAGGAATCAATAGCAGAATAACTGAGGCAGAAGAATGGATAAGTGACCTGGAAGACAGAATGGTGGAATTCACTGCTGTGGAACAGACTAAAGAAAAAAGAATGAAAAGAAATGAAGACAGCATAAGAGACCTCTGGGACAATATTAAACAAAACAACATTTGCATTATAGGGGTCCCAGAAGGAGAAGAGAGAGAAAGGACCAGAGAAAATATTTGAAGAGATTATAGTCAAAAACTTCCCTAACATGGGAAAGGAAATAGCCACCCAATTCCAGGAAGCACAGAGAGTCCCATACAGGATAAACCCAAGGAGAAACAGGCCGAGACACATAGTAATCAAATTGGCAAAAATTAAAGACAAAGAAAAATTATTGAAAGCAGCAAAGGAAAAATGACAAATAACATATAAGGGAACTCCCATAAGGTTAACAGCTGATTTCTAAGCAGAAACTCTACAAGCCAGAAGGGAGTGGCAGGATATACTTAAAGTGATGAAAGGGAAGAACCTACAACCAAGATTACTCTACCCGGCAAGGATCTCATTTAGAGTTGATGGAGAAATCAAAAGCTTTACAGAAAAGCAAAAGCTAAGAGAATTCAGCACCACCAAACCAGCTTTACAACAAATGCTAAAGGAACTTCTCTAAGTGGGAAACACAAGAGAAGAAAAGGACCTACAAAAACAAACCCAAAACAATTAAGAAAATGGTCATAGGAACATACATATCGATAATTACCTTAAACGTGAATGGATTAAAGGCTCCAACCAAAAGACACAGGCTTGCTGAATGGATACAAAAACAAGACCCATATATATGTTGTCTACAAGAGACCCAATTCAGACCTAGGGACACATACATACTGAAAGTGAGGGGATGGAAAAAGACATTCCATACAAATGGAAATCAAAAGAAAGCTGGAGTGGCTATACTCATATCAGATAAAATAGACTTTAAAATAAAGAATGTTACAAGAGACAAGGAAGGACACTACATAATGATCAAGGGATCAATCCGAGAAGAAGATATAACAATTATAAATATATATGCACCCAACATAGGAGCACCTCAATACATAAGGCAACTGCTAACAGCTATAAAAGAGGAAATCGACAGTAACACAATAATAGTGGGGGACATTTACACTTCACTTACACCAATGGACAGATCATCCAAAATGAAAATAAATAAGGAAACAGAAGCTTTAAATGACACAATAGACCAGATAGATTTAATTGATATTTATAGGACATTCCTTCCAAAAACAGCAGATTACACTTTCTTCTCAAGGGCGCATGGAACATTCTCCAGGATAGATCACATCTTGGGTCACAAATCAAGCCTCAGTAAATTTAAGAAAATTGAAATCATATCAAGCATCTTTTCTGACCACAACTCTCTGAGATTAGAAATGAATTACAGGGGAAAAAACGTAAAAAGCACAAACACAGGGAGGCTAAACAATACGTTACTAAATAACCAAGAGATCACTGAAGAAATCAAAGAGGAAATCAAAAAATACCTAGAGACAAATGACAATGAAAACACGATGATCCAAAACCTATGGGATGCAGGAAAAGCAGTTGTAAGAGGGAAGATTATTGCAATACAATCCAACCTCAAGAAACAAGAAACATCTCAAATAAACAATCTAACCTTACACCTAAAGGAACTAGAGAAAGAAGAACAAACAAAACTCAAAGTTAATAGAAAGAAAGAAATCATAAAGATGAGAGAAGAAATAAATGAAATGGAAACAGAGAAAACAATAGCAAAGATCAATAAAACTAAAAACTGGTTCTTTGAGAAGGTAAACAAAATTGATAAACCATTAGCCAGACTCATCAAGAAAAAGAGGGAGAGGACACAAATCAATAAAATTAGAAATGACAATGAGGAATTTACAATGGACACTGCAGAAATACAAAACATCATAAGAGACTAATACAAGCAACTCTATGCCAATAAAATGGACAACCTGGAAGAAATGGACAAATTCTTAGAAAGGTATAACCTTCCAAGACTGAACCAGGAAGAAACAGAAAATATGAACAGACCAATCACAAGTAATGAAATTGAAACTGTGATTCAAAATCTTCCAACAAACAGAAGTCCAGGATGAGATGGCTTCACAGGTGAATTCTATCAAATATTTAGAGAAGAGCTAACACCCATCCTTCTCAAACTCTTCCAAAAAATTGCAGAGGAAGGAACACACCCAAACTCATTCTATGAGGCCACCATCACCCTGATACCAAAACCAGACAAAGACACTACAAAAAAAGAAAATTACAGACCAATATCACTGATGAATATAGATGCAAAAATCCTCAACAAAATACTAGCAAACATAATCCAACAACACATTAAAAGGATCATACACCATGATCACGTGGGATTTATCCCAGGGATGCAAGGATTCTTCAATATACGCAAATCAATCAATGTGATACACCATATTAACAAATTGAAGAATAAAAACCATATGATCATCTCAGTAGACGCAGAAAAAGCTTTGTTGACAAAATTCAACATCCATTTATGATAAAATCTCTCCAGAAAGTGGCATAGAGGGAACCTACCTCAACATAGTCAAGGCCATATACAACAAACCCACAGCAAACATCATTCTCAACGGTGAAAAACTGAAAGCATTTCGTCTAAGATCAGGAACGAGACAAGGATGTCCACTCTCACCACTATTTTTCAACATAGATTTGGAAGTTTTAGCCACAGCAATCAGAGAAGAAAAAGAAATAAAAGGAATCCAAATTGGAAAAGAAGAAGTAAAACTGTCACTGTTTGCAGATGACATGTTACTATACATAGAGAATCCTAAAAATGCCACCAGAAAACTATTATAGCTAATCAATGAATTTGGTAAAGTTGCAGGATACAAAATTAATGCACAGAAATCTCTTGCATTTCTATATACTAATGATGAAAAATCTGAAAGAGAAATTATGGAAACACTCCCATTTACCATTGCAACAAAAAGAATAAAATACCTAGGAATACATCTACCTAGGGAGGCAAAAGACCTGTATGCAGAAAACTATAAGACACTGATGAAAGAAATTAAAGATGATACCAACAGATGGAGAGATATACCATGTTCTTGGATTGGAAGAATCAATATTGTGAAAATGACTAAACTACCCAAAGCAATCTACAGATTCAATGCAATCCCTATCAAATTACCAACGGCATTTTTTACAGAACTAGAACAAATCATCTTAAAATTTGTATGGAGACACAAAAGACCCCGAATAGCCAAAGCAGTCTTGAGGGAAAAAAACGGAGCTGGAGGAATCAGACTCCCTGACTTCAGACTATACTACAAAGCTACAGTACTCAAGGCAATATGGTACTGGCACAAAAACAGAAACATAGATCAATGGAACAAGATAGAAAGCCCAGAGATAAACCCATGCACCTATGGTCAACTAATCTATGACAAAGGAGGCAAAGATATACAATGGAGAAAAGACAGTCTCTTCAATAAGTGGTGCTGGGAAAACTGGACAGCTACATGTAAAAGAATGAAATTAGAATGCTCCCTAACACCATACACAAAAATAAACTCAAAATGGATTCAAGACCTAAATGTAAGACCGGACACTATAAAACTCTTAGAGGAAAACGTAGGAAGAACACTCTTTGACATAATTCACAGCAAGATCTTTTTTGATCCACCTCCTAGAGAAGTGGAAATAAAAACAAAAATAAACAAATGGGACCTAATTAAACTTGAAAGCTTTTGCACAGCAAAGGAAACCATAAACAAGATGAAAAGACAACCCTCAGAATGGGAGAAAATATTTGCAAATGTATCAACAGACAAAGGATTAATCTCCAAAATATATAAACAGTTCATTCAGCTCAATATTAAAGAAACAAACAACCCAATCCAAAAATGGGCAGAAGATCTAAATAGACGTTTCTCCAAAGAAGACATACAGATGGCCAAGAAGCACATGAAAAGATGCTCAACATCACTAATTATTAGAGAAATGCAAATCAAAGCTACTATGAGGTATCACCTCACACCACTTAGAATGGGCATCATCAGAAAATCTACAAACAACAAATTCTGGAGAGGGTGTGGAGAAAAGGGAACCCTCTTGCACTGTTGGTGGGAATGTAAATTGATACAGCCACTATAGAGAACAATATGGAGGTTCCTTAAAAAACTAAAAATAGAATTACCATATGATCCAGCAATCCCACTACTGGGCATATACCCAGAGAAAACCGTAATTCAAAAAGACACATGCACCCCAATGTTCATTGCAGCACTATTTACAATAGCCAGATCATGGAAGCAACCTAAATGCCCATTGACAGGCAAATGGATAAAGAAGTTGTGGTACATATATACAATGGAATATTACTCAGCCATAAAAAGAAACGAAATTGAGTCATTTGTTGAGACGTGGATGGATCTAGAGAGTGTCATACAGAGTGAAGTAAGTCAGAAAGAGAAAAACAAATATCGTATATTAATGCATGTATGTGGAACCTAGAAAAATGGTACAGATGAACCAGTTTGCAGGGCAGAAGTTGAGACACAGATGTAGAGAACAAACGTATGGACACCAAGGGGGGAAAACTGCGGTGGGGTGGGGATGGTGGTGTGCTGAATTGGGCGATTGGGATTGACATGTATACACTGATGTGTATAAAATTGATGACTGATTAAAATAAATTAATTAATTAAATTAAATATTGAAAAAAAAAGAGCCTGTTTTCTTAATATGCAGGGAAGAGGAAGCACTTTACCTCTGTGTTCTGCTTTTTCAAAGCCAAGTCTAATTACAACAAAAACACTAAGCAAAAAAAAAAAAAAAACTAAAAATAGAGCTACATATGATCCTGCAATCCTACTCTGGGCATTTATCCAGAGAAAACCATAATTCAAAAAGACACATGCACCCCAATGTTTATTCAGCTTATTTTTACCATAGCAACCATCCTACTAAAATATGTCAGATGGTGTCACTCTTCTTCTCAAATACCTCTATTGAAATCTTTTGTAACTTAGAGTAAATGCCAAATTCCACATGTCAGTTCCCAATCTGCCCCCAGCTTCACTCAGCTTCTACTTCTGGCTCCTTCTCATGCACCTCCTAGCACACTCCACTTAGCTTCTGCCCAGGCCTTTCCCTGATTCCCTTAGTGGGGAGTGGTCTTTCCTGGAAATGCCCCCACAATGAATCAGTCTCTTGTCTGCTTTAGTTGTTTATCCCAAGGTCATCTTCCTGGTGAGACCTTCTCTAATCATCATATGCTAATTACTCTCCCCAACAAGGTTTCCAGTCCTGTATTCTTGTGCTAGTCCTCTTCCTGTTGCATTTTCCCCTTATGATTATAACCATCTAATAAGCCCTATTTGTGCTAGTCACTGGGACTTCTTGCAAGTGTTTGATCACCTCCTTCCTCCCAGGTGCAGGTTGTTTGGAGTTCACAGCCACACTATGTGCAGGGCCAGGAGCCTTTCCTTAGGCTTGAGACACAGATACAAGGACAGGTGTCTGTTCTGTGAAGAAGCTTGATGTGCATCAGTGGCTTTTGCCACATTCTCTTCACCCTCCTCCTCTGTGCCTGATGTGTACCCAGAGTGTGGCGCTTTGGCCACCCTGGGTCCCCAAATGAGAAAGATGACAAGATGTAGAGAGGTCCCTGCTACCCCTTGAAGAACATGTAACAAATCAAGAAATAATATTTTTAATTTTTTAAACCTCTAAGATTTGAGGATTATTTGCTACAGTAGCATAACCAGGCCTATCCTGACAAACATAATGTTTTATTTTTCTGTCTTATTTACTCTTTGCCTTTCCCACAGGTATATAATCACCATAAGGGAAGGGATTTTTGTATGTTTTCTTCATTGCCCTAACTTCTGTCTTAGAAACAATTTTAAAAACTAAATAGTTGAGTGAAAATTGAACAAATGTCCTTTGGCCTACAAGTTTTACATCCTACAGAAACTCTTGCACAGCTATAAAAGGAGATACATACAAGAACTGAAAACAACTACAAAATCTATCATTTGTAGAATGGATAAATCCACTGTGTTATCTTCTCACAATAAAATAACATAAAATAATAAAAAAAAAGAATGAACTACCATTTTCAATAACATAGTGGGATCTCAGGAATCCAATACTGAGTGGGATAAAGCTACTCAAGGAAAAATGTATAAAGTATACTAACGTTTATTTAAAGTAAAAAAAAAATGACATAATGAAATGATACAACTTTGAAGTTAAATACATATGTAAGAAAACTGTATTCAAAATCCAGTTCATTGTAAACACAAATTTCAGAGTTGTGGTTCTTCTTGGGAGAATGGAGAGAGAAAGGTGGATCATATTGGGGGAGGGGGCTTGTGGGGAACATTTGGTAATGGTTACAATCTCTTTAAAGGGTACACACTTCTTTGTTCTCTTTGTCTTATTATTCTCTGGACCTTATGGATACATTTACACAATTCCTTTTATGTGGAAAATATTACAAAAAACACACACTTGCTCACATGCATATGCAAGCAATTAAAAAAAAAGAAAAGGGTCATATAGAGTTATGTTTTAGGGAGGAGCAGCACTGGAGCAGGGGATTGAGTATGGGGTTTTATACTATGCTCTTCAGCTGTGAGCACCTCTGCAACGTACTATGTCTCTATCGATTATAACACCTGATCTTGCCTACTACCTAGGGTGGGGTGAGAATAAATCAGATGACTACACACACTGCTTGTTTTGGGTTGAGCATTTCCTCCAAGCCAGGCATGGGGCAGGCAGTATGAACATCTCATTTTAATAAGGACACTGACGATCAAAAAAGTTAAGACATTATTTTAAGGTCACTCAACTGGTAAGTGGAGGGGCTGGAATTAAGACTTGACCTCTATCTATTAACAAAGTTAGAGTTTGCTTCATTCTGACCAGTGCTTCCCACAGCCCAGGGGAAAGCAGTCTGTAAGATTTGATGTAATTGATGCAATTACAAGAAATTTGCTTTCTATTACTTCTCTCTTCTAAGCCATCTTGTGTGTTGGTGAGATTTAAGTCAGCCTGTCACCTAGTTTTAAAATCTCATTGCTGTGGAAATGGGATCGTTCTATGAAGTGGTGTCCACAGCATTTGCCATGATGATGGTTTCTACTGAATGAGTTGCCCAAGGTAAACCACAGAAGAAAGGTAATCTTACTCTTGACACTGTAGGAGAGCAAAACTTGCCTCACCACAGTGTCTCTTTGGTCTGCAGATTATTTTGAGCTGATAACAATCAAGTCCCAAAGGATTCAGACAGAAACTTTGACCTTCCTCCTAACTGCCTAAAAGAAGGTAGAGGAGCTGCTCCAGGAAAGGTGCTATCCCCACGGATAACTGTAGTTTGAAGTAGGTGTGTAGACAGGAAGGAACCTGGCAAAATCCATTTGTTAAAACTCTTCTTGGCACCCCTTTGTCTCTGCCTGGCCCAGAAAACATTTATTTGCCAAACCTTTGCTTTTCCATCTCCACATGAATGGCCTTCCTCCCCTTTGAAATTCCAAACCACTAACCCCAACATCCTCTGTTGCCTTTAGCTGAAGATGGTATTTAAGGTGAGAGCTTCAGCTATTTTGGTGAGTTACTGAGTTTTCCTGGTCTTTCCCATGATGCTACTAAACTTTTGCTTGATTTTCTCCTGTTAATCTGTCAAGAACCTAGGGGTAGAGGAAAATGTCTTCCTCCTTGACAGCACCATCATAGATTAATTGTTTATTGAACTTTTCTGGTCAAATACTCTATAAATGCCATCATTTACACAGATAACTACATAACAATCACCCCCTCCCCATTGCTTCCTCATTGCATAGGCAGGACTACTCTGTCTTTCATGGTTCAGTGCCAGATTCTGTTGTAAGTAGGCACTGGACAAGACAGAATCTATGATTTCCTGGAACTCGTACACCAGTGGAAGGGAGATGTAAATAAATAAGTGAGCGAATAAATAGACGGGACATTTTTAGGCAGCCATATATGCCTTCAGGAAAACACAACAGCATGCAACATGGTATTATTGAGAAAGGTGGGAGGAGGAGATTCTGACTTAGAGATTTAGATTGAGGTTGGAGAGAAACTTCCCAAGATGTCATTTGATCTGAGACCTAATGTACAAAGGGAAAGAAATACCCCTGCATGAGACCCCTGAATCATAATATATCCAGACGAGGGCTCAGTAAATATGAAGCCCTAAAGCCAGACAGAGAGGCAAAAGGAGGAATAAAGGACAATGGCAGCTGTGGCTTGAGCTTGTGGACAGAGTGGTAAGGATGAGGGCAGAGTTCTGAGAAGTGGCCGGAGCCACTGGGTTGTTGTCTGCAGGGCTCAGACTGACCACTGGGCATATAACTCCTAAGGGCATACAAAAGCCCCAGACTGCCCTTGCTTCATACATTTTATTCTCAGTCTTGCTGTAACTTATGAAATCATATTTCAGAGGGTGATCCCAGACAGCTTTCTTCCTCCAGCCTCATTCCTGGGTTTAAGATGCGGTTTTCTGCTCTAAATGGAACATCTGGGCAGGTTAATGCAAAGGCAAAGGCTTGTGTTCTCAGAGCTGCCTCACCATCATCACTGTCAGGCTTGCCTTGCTGCCTGACTCTGGAAGAGTCAAAACCCTGCCCTACTCCAGGAAGATTCTAGAAGTCCATATATAATACCATGGGACTCAGATCTAAGCCCCAAATGCCAGACTTTGGCCAAGTTCTGAGGTTCCATTTTCTAACCTTTATATTGACTCATAATAGAATCCTGAGTAACAGTGCACTGGGTCTGACTCACACACATTTCCTGACCCCACTTCTACGAAGAGGTAAACTGAGGCTTAGAAATGGAAAGGCCTGATACCTGGACACAGGTGCTCCCAGTCATGAGCAGTGACTGTGGCTGAACCACTGCCCTGTGGCTACACAAAACTATGGCTCCCTTGAACAATCTGTAGCCCCAGGTGTCCCTGAAGAAGGAATGCCAAGTTCAACCTCTTTTCTTCATATCTTAGCTCCTCTCAATGATCGTAGTCATATCACCAAGCACGCCAAAAATTATGCATTTGTTAAATAAAGCTTACTTATGATCTGGTTTCAGTAGAACAAATAGACATTTCTGCAGTTTTATTTTCCTTTCGGAGTTAATTATGGTAACTATCCAAGGATTACAGCAGAAACTGCTTTTCTAGTAATTTCTCCTCCTGTGGGTAACACTGGACCAGGAGCGGTAACATTCCCGCCGAGATTGAGGGAGGGATTTCCCTGATGCAGAACAGGGTTTCCCTGGCACAGGTGGGGAGTCTGGTGAACAGAGCTGGAGAACTAATCTCCTGCAGAGAGAGCCTGTCTGCTGTGGACACACAGCTCCTCCCAACGGAACCCCTTTCTGAGTGTCAGCCTGATGATTGTTTTTGCTCTACCATGGGACATCCTCAAGGAGATGTCTTGACACCTGGGGGACCTGGTTTCTTCTGCGTTAGGGTAACTGGTCCCAGAAGCAGGTCCCCTCTAAGACATCTGATGGGAATCAGCCCAGCTCTTTGCACACCAAACTCCATTTTCTTGTTCAGGTTTCTTAAGAGGGGTATGGATTCTTTTGCTAAGCCCTAGACTCAACTTTCCTTTCTTATACATGAAGGGATTTAAACAATGAGATGTAGAGATAGGACATCTTTTAAATACTTTTGAAAGTTGAAAAAAATCATTATACAATTCTATTGAAATGCAAATAAAGCAAAACCCAACACATATTAATGATAAATTCCTATTGGTTAACCAACACAGGCTATGGTATTAGAATTCCAGCAGGTCTGTACCCTTTTTGAGGATGACATGTGTATGTAGAGAGGTTTCTTTTATGAAACCCATATACAAGCACACACAGTGTACACATATAAATAAGTATATAGTATGTATTTAAAAGCCTAGATATTTTGTAAAGTTATTAAATGTCAATGATTGGGTAAGTGGAATAGTTTGAGTGGGTAAAAAAGAGCAAGCAGGGATTGTAATTGGGAGCTTACATTTTTAATCTATAAACTTCTGTATGATTTTGCTTTTTTATTTTGAAAATATAGTCAATTATTACTTATGTAAACTATTTTTAAAATAAGAAAAGAATTTGAAAATGGGCTTTAGTATTGATAGGGAATAAATATGTTGGAAATAATTATCATGAAAAAGGAATATGAGGAGCTGATTTCATCAGGGATTTTCAGTACTTTATTATTGTGCAATCAGTAAATATTGTTACAGAAAACCATCTGGACTCGTGTCTGCAAGTTGTATGAGAAAAGCATATGGTGAGCAAAACAGAGGTGGCTGTAGCCCTGGATCACATGAGCAGTTGTGGGATGAACAGGGAAATAAGACCTCATGCAAAGCCTGAGGGAAAAGGGACCAGAGATGCAGAAAAGAAATCTGGGCACGGCTGCTATAATTGATAATGGAGCCGAGCATGTCAAGTGATAAAAAGCCCTTTATTGTACTTAATCATTTTAGAGACTTAAGTGAAGTCAAGTGGAACAAGAGATAGAAGATTCTCAGCAGGTTTAGGGCAGTCTCACTGACCTGGGCAAGGTTAGTTCAGTGTGTCAAGGTGATTGTGTGGTGAGAAAGGCAGGGTGGAAATGTCAACCTCTCTTTTGAACATGCAGCTGTAGAGGGAATAAAAGACACACAGCATCGGGTGGACATGGTCAAGGAAAGCTGCCTTAAAGCTGGGCGTCCTAGTGTAAGTATAAACATATTGGAAGAAACAATCCAGTAGAAATGGACAGGTGGGTGGAATGGGAGAGAAAGGGCTTACATATGATGAGCAACCCTCCAGGGTGGGGCTGAGGGAGGGATTCCAAGACCAGGTGAGGCCAGGCCACAGATGGTGACCATGGAACCTCTCTAGCAGGAGAAAGGGAAGGAAAGATGAGCTTAGTTATTTATTATTAGGTAAACTACCACATATAGTTACTTTTGAGATATTCGTTTTTGCCTTCTCCACATATTCTTCCCTTCATTTCCCCTGGTAAATCAAGCAACATTCAGTGTTCTTCCAAACTGAGAAGAAAGTTGTTCTGGATTCTGTTTCCAAAAGCCTAGATCCACTGAAGAAAGAGGTGTATGAGGAAATAAGGTGCGCTTAGAATTAAAAAAGATGCTCCCAGGTGGAGGGACAGAAGAGACTTCTGAGAACCCTGTGCGCAGCGGGGCTGCCCTGTAGGACACCCGGGATGCTCAATGACCACCAGGAAGGCAGCCCTCAGCAGGGGTTCTCAGCTCTTCCACTGGTCCCAACTGTGGTAGGAGATGCAGCCCACTGGATTAAAGATGCCGTGGCAGACACCACACCTGCCCCAGGGCCAGTCAGCCTGGGAGTCAAGGGCTGCAGTAGAGACCTCACCCACAGCCTTAAAACTCAGGTCAGAGCAAGTGAGCCTGGTGGCTTCAAAATGTCTGAGAATAATGTTCCTGCCCACCCAGCGACACAAAATTAAGTTGATTAGAGAAAACAAAAAACAAAAAACTGGTGTTTTCCTACACATATTTCTTAAATTGAGACTCATACTTGCCATGTAAATGTGCAGTTGTTGAAGTCGGGGGGTTCTGTCAAAAAGCTCTCTTTTCTCATCATAGGAGGAGGAGAGTTCATCTTCTTGAGATTGTGTGGGTGGGAGTGTTAGGGGAGAGAGAGAACATTTTAGAAAACTGTTAAAATGATCTTCATTGAATTCAGCAAAATAGTCACCGAATACATAGTGCATGTTAGTAACCTTTCTAGGCAGTAGAAACATAGAGAAGAAAAATCCCAAAGCCGTGACCTAGAGCAGCCTGAGAACAGGAGCTGGGTGTGGACTTAAAGCTGCTGGACAGTGTTCACACCTTGCTGGATATTGCACATCATGGAATTATGATTATAATCCTCACTGCAGCCCAGGTGGGAGATATGGTGGGGCGGGGAGCCCAAACTGGATTCAGAAAGCAGCCAAATCAGAAAGAAACTCAAAGGAGGGAGAAAAGAGTATATTCGGAGGACCAGATGTCTTCCTAAAGTTAAAGCAGAGGCACACTGAGTATAAGATGGTGAGAGATATGGGGTTATTGATGGTGGTGACCAAAGAGAGCCCTGCAAGATTTAAGGTTGGAATCCTTCTGAAAATGAGGAATTCCTGCCACTGTGGGATTGTGGTTCACTGATGTGTAGATAAACATCTCTTGGAATTGAGGAAATTGAGACTTTAAACCTACAGGGCATTGAATGTGCACCAGAATGAGTACTTACACTTTGGGGTGAGGGAAGTTGTGAAGATATAGAGAAATGCTGACACCCTGATGCCAATGTTACCTGTGAATTTGGGGGCGGGATTTCCTGATGACAACAGCTAAGAGGAAGATGACTAGACTGTAACACGAGTTGACAGATTTTATTTTTCAATGTGAGGCTGAAAGTCATGTTGAAAATACGACCTGGAAACAAAAAAGGAGTGTGGGCCCCTTCGAAGCCAATTAGTACATAGCCTGTTGTTGAATGTTCACTCTTCATTGAAGTCTACAAATGTTCTAATAAATATGAAAAAGAGCCAATGTTTCATTAAAATCCAAATGTATAAAAAGTTCTCCCTAAGAATTCTCTGTGGGAGGATTGTGTTGGGGCAGTTCAAGAGGAAGGATGGAGCTGAAAAGACAGCAGGAGAACAGCACAGAACATCCCTGGTCTCGAGAACGGCTCGATTTCTGTTGATGGAGTCAAGAGTCTTAGCGCCACCAACTGGCCTCTGAGATCTCATAGGAACTGAGGGGTTAAAGAGGTTTCAGTGGTAATATACAAGGCACTATGGTTCTAAGGCTGATGATGGAAATGGCCGTGGAACCAGGGTTTGTTCAGGAAAACAGGCTATTCTTGGACTTGGAGTCAAGGTATACCAGGTATTGATGACTTGAATTTGGGAATTTGGTGTGTGTGCCAAGTCTGAAGAGCTGGGGCAGTGGGGATCTGGGAAGATCTCAGCTGGAATCACAAATGTTCACATATCAGCCTGAAGCAGGAAATGGCTGGTTCCAGAAGGGTGTTGGAAACCACTTGTGTGGCTGTGACTGTGTCCAACAGTAGTGACCTCTGATTTCTTTCAGCCTCCCACCCCAAAGGCAATTCCTCATACCAGCCAACTCAACCCAAAATCTTATTGGAAATACAATTTCTGACTTCTTTTCTACAATGCAGAGGTGGCCTTGGGAAGAACAGTGATGATGCTGAATTGGTAACAGGAAATTCAGCACACATGGTCCCTGAGGTATTCAATATTCTGCAGCCTTTATAAAAGTCAGTGAGGCCTATTTTACAGCTTATTTTATTCCTTAATCAACTTTTTAAAAAAGTTTACACAATATGCAAAGCACTGTGCTTGGTTCTGAGGGTGCAAAGATAAGTATTCCACCAACCTTGTCCTGAAAGAAGACACAGACTGGAAACCAGGTCTATTTTTCTAGAAATGTCTTCTTTTTTATGATCCTTATGTGCAAATAATTACCTACTGTTAGGAGCAAACTCTGAAGACCTGGGGCTGAAATTAAATAATGAGGCATATAAAGAGACACTGATTCTTCCTCATATTTAAATTTTCAGATGACTAGAAATAAACAGTTAAGTTTGTAAATTAAAAGAGACCCAAACAATTGCTTACTCTTGGATAAAAAATCAGTGATAAGTTATGACTACTTTTCTTCTTTTCTTTTAAATTTCCAGCCAGTAATTTCCTCATCAAGCCTAAGCAGTAACTTCAGCTTTGAAACTCAACAGCTCTCAACACTGCTTGGATATTAATTTTCAATTTCCTGTGTACGCTGAGTGGGACTCTGGGAGCAGCAGGGTGGAAGGAGGGTTTTTCTGGGAATATTTCAATGGTTAGTGAAGAATACAAATAGCAGTGCCATCTCCTGCAGAGATTTTTTTGCATGCTTAATCAATTTAAGTATCATGCTCCATCGATTTGAGATAAGGTTTATTACCTAATGTACGGGAAGATCTTCTTTAAGGAGTTCTCACCTCATTCTCCATCTTCCTTTGGCTGCATTAATCCTGGCTCCCTGTGCAGTTTTGTCCTCCATCCTGAGTCCTTGTGGTACTTTGCTCTGATTCAGTACTGATTTCCCATTAACGCTGACTCATGTGAATCACTCACTTTGTATTCAGAGAGCATCTGTGCCCTACTGGCTATGCTGTGTTCAGAAGCAAGGCTTTGAAGCATCACATCTGCAGAGATGAATATTGGGCAGTGCAAGAAATCTTGGCAAGTGAAGAATTCACAGCCAGTGGAGAAATCCAAGAAGTAACTTTTGCTAAGTAAAGTTTTTCCCATTCTACCTGGATACCACTAACGTCTGGAACCTTACTATAAAAATGAATTTCACAGGACAATAAGAACATAGATTTCAACTAATTGTGCAGTTTTGAGATAGCCTTTGGTATTTAGGATCATTTTAGAATGTATACATTTCCTATATTCATTAGAATGTATATGTGCACTTCAATATCTGGTAGAAAGTAACTAGCTCCCAGGTTGAAATTCTGGCTTTCTGTCTTATTAACACAATGACACTGGGGAAATTATTTAACTTCTTTGTTCTTCAGTTTTCTCCATGTAAACTGGAAATAATGACTAGAATCTAAGATTTTTCTGTATATTAAACAAGCAGAAGGTGAAAAGTCAAACAGCAGAGAGAGAGAGCAGGAAAGAGGGAAAATTATTCTCTAGATATTGCAGTATATTTTGTTTAAGAGACATATAAATTTAATTTCATACAGCTGAATTTCTGCAAATGCTCTCTTAGAGTACCAGGACTTAGTGGGTCTACACTGTGGACCCACACGTGTTTTAATTCTCATGGCAACCTCATAATATCAGTATTATTCTTGCCAATTTCAGATAAGGAAACTAAGATTCAGGTTGAGTTTATCTCATAATGACTGACTTAGTGAACTACATTATTAGGATAAGAACCAAATTTGCTTGACCTTGAATTCCCTGATTTATTCACAAATTCCAATTATGTACTGAGAATCTGGGTCCTAATATGACGCTGGGTATTGTTTTACAAGACAATCTTTATCAAAGGATAGTTTCTTTCTATTCCCATTTGAGTTTCTTCCTTCCTTCTCCTCTGATTGCTTTCCTCCTTCTGTCCTTTCACCCTTTTCTCCCTCCACCCTACTTATTTTAATTAAGAATAAATATTGAGATCTTATATTAAGAATAAATATTGAGATCTTAAGAATAAATATTGAGATTCTAAAAGAAAAACATTTGTAACTATGTGAGGGGAACTGAACTTATTGTGGTAATCATTTTGCAATATATAAATATGTTGAATCATTATGTAGTACAACTTAAACTAATACAATGTATATCAGTTATATTTCAATTTAAAAAAGAATAAATGCTCAATTATACAAATGGGTTATTAGACTCTCTAGTGTTTACCATGTATGTTTTCATTGATAACTTTTTATTTTGAAGTAATTTAAGATGCAAAAAGTTCCCAAAGTTTAGGGTTCCAATGTACCCTCTACCCAGCTTCCCCCAGTAATAATAATATCTTATCAAATCATAGGACAATGTCAAAACCAGAAACTGATGTCAGTGTCATTCTAATAACTCAGGTACAGACTTTATTCAATATTTATCAGTATTTATGTACTTTTGTTTGTGTGTGTACACTTCATGAAATTTTATCACATGTGTAGGTTTGAGTAACCATCACCAAAATCAGGATACACTATTTCCATCACTAGACAGAAACTCCTTCAGGTCAACCTTTAATAGTTGCATTCTTTCCCCAAACTTGACCCCTGGCAACCACTGATTTATTCTCTATCTTAACTTGTCACTTAGAGAAAGTTATATAAATGGAATCATAAAATATATAACCCTTTAAGATTGGCTTTTTCACTCAATATAATTCCCTGAGATCTATTCATACTGTTGTATGAATAAATTTTCCATTCTACCTGTTTTGGTTTTTATTTTTAATTGATGTATAGTTGATTTACAATGTTATGTTAGTTTCAGGTGTATAGCAAAGTGATTGAGTTATACATACACACATGTGTATATATATATATATAATTTTTCAGATTCTTTTCCCTTATAGGTTATCACAAAATGTTAAATATAGTTCCCTGTGCTACACAGTAGGTCCTTGTTATCTGTTTTATATATAGTAGTGTGTACATGTTAATCCCAAACTCCTAATTTATCCCTCTCCCTGTTTCCCCTTTGGTAGCCATAAGTTTGTTTTCTATGTCTGTGGGTCTATTTCTGTTTTGTATATAAGTTCATTTGTATCACTTTTTACAGATTCCACTATAAGTGATATCATATAATATTTGTCTTTCTCTGTCTGATTTACTTAACTTAGTATGATAATCTCTAGGTACATCTATGTTACTGCAAAGGGCATTATTTCATTCTTCTTTATGGCTGAATAATATTCCATTGTATATATACACACCACATCTTTATCCATTTATCTGTCGATGGGCATTTAGGTTGCTCCCATGACTTGGCTATTGTAAATAGTGCTGCAGTGAACATTTGGGTGCAGGTATCTTTTTAAATTATGGTTTTCTACTTTATTGCTGAGTAGTATTCCATTGTTTGGATGTACCATGGCTTTTTATCCATTCATTTGTTGAAAGACATATGGGTTCTTTCTAGTTTTTGTCCACTTAAAATAAAGCTAATTTAGTGTACAGGTTTTTTTTGAATGTAAGCTTACATTTCCCTAGGATAAATTACCTTTAGTGTGATTTCTGAGAGGTATACTAAATGTAGGCTTAAATTTATAAAACAAAATACCACACTGATTACCAGAGTGGCTGTATTGTTTTACATTTCCACCAGCAATGTACAAAAAATCCAGTTTCTCCACATCCTCACCAGCATTTGACACTGTCAGTATATTTTATTTTGGTCATTAAAAAAGTGTGTAGTGTTATATCATCATGATTTTAATTTGTAATTCTCTGATGGCTAATGAAGTTGAATATCTTTTGATGTGGTTATTTGCAATGTTTTACTTTCTAGATGAACTGTATATTCAAGTCTTTTGCTGATTTTCTAACTGGCTTGCTAAAGTTTAATTAGTGTTATAGTTTTACTATTGAGTATATACTTTATTAATACAAACATATTTTTTTCTGTTGAATGCTTTTGCATTGAAATATGTACTGCTCTCTATTAATATTACTAAGCATCATTTCTTTCATTATGTTTTCTATTTTCTTTTGTATTTATTTAGCATCTTTGTTCTTCATTTTCACCATATATATATATATATATATATATATATACAGTTTGTTTGAGATGTGTGTTATGAAAAAGTCTCTGGTTGAAAGCAAGCAGACATCTGACAGGGTGGGCTAGAACTCAAGATGTGTGCCCTGTAGAAAGGGCAAATGCAAGAGGGCTTTTCAAGCCTGTGTTGGCACCAGTAAACCTAAGCTCACTGTCTAGGGCCATGCTGGTAACACTGGTCACCTGGCCTCTGGAGGACTTGGATGAGCTCTCAGGTCCAAACAGCTCATCGTCTGGCAAAACAGAGAAAGCACACAGAGTGAATTGTCAGAAATCCTCCTATTCTATATAGGTTCCTTGAAAATTCCACTGATTACAAATTATATTTGACAATATTTATCTTTGAATTAGTTGTAATTGTATGTTACAAACTCTAGGGCAACCACTAAAAAATATAAAAACAGAATTATAACTAATATGCTAAGAAAGGGGAGAAAATGAAATCCTATAAAATACTCAATTAAAACCACAAGAGGCAGAAAAAGCATTGGAGACAAAAATGGAAACAAAACACAAGGGCAACACATAGAAAATAGGAAGAGATATGATGGATACTAATCCAATTATACAAATAATCATTTTGAATGTCAGTAGTCTAGATGCATCAGTTAAAATACAGAGATTTGTCAGAGGGACTCAAAAAAGAAAATATATGTTATCTACAAGACATCCTCTTTAAATATAAAGATACATACAGATTAAAAGTAAATGCATTAAGAAAAATATACCATATATCATACCTTCAGAAAGAAGCAGGAGTAGCTATATTAATTGCAGACAGAACATATTTTAAGAAAAGTCATCAGAGATAAAGAAACATATTACATAATGATAAGAAATCAATTTTCTAAGAAGACATAACAACTCTTAAGGTGTATGTGCCTAACAACAAATTGTCAAACTACTGAGAGAAAGTGAGACAAACACTGATAGAAATGCAAGAATAAACAGATGAATCCACTATCATAGCTGGGGATTTTAACACCCTTCTACCAGAAATGGATTGACCTAGCAGGCAGAAAATCAGTAAAGACATAGCTGAACTCAACCACACTACCCATCAACTGGATATGATCAACATCTATAGACCACTACATCCAAAATCAGAATAGATATCCTTCTCAAACTCACATAGAATATTCACTTTCCTGGCAAAAAAACAATCCCACAACTTACCAAATTTAAAATAATATAAATCATGTAATATCTGCTTTAAAACCAAAATGGAATTAAACTAGAAATCAATAACAGGAAGATAACTGGAAAACTCCAAAATAAGTGGAGATTACACAACATAGTTCTAAGTAACACATGGGTCAAAGAATAAATCTCAGGAAAATTTTTTAAATATTTTGAATTAAATGAAAATGAAAACACAACTTATCAAATTTGTGGAATGCAATAGAAGGAGTGTTCAGAGGGAAATTTATAGCATTAAATCTATATATTTGGAGAGAAGAAAGACGTAAATCAATAATCTAAATTTCCACCTTAGGAAACTTGAAAAAAAGAGCAAATTAAATCTAAAGTGAGCAGAAGGAAATAAATATTCATAATTAGAGCAGAAAACAATGAAGTTGAAAACAAGAAATCAATAGAGAAAATCAACAAAACCAAAAGCTGGCTCTTTTTTTCCCCAACTTTATTGAGATATAATTGACACATAACTTTGTGTAAGTTTGAGGTATATGATGTGATGTTGTGATATATGTATCAAATATTATAAAATGTATTTTATAATATTTTATCAAATATTATATTATAAAATGATTACCATGATAATATTAATACATTCATCTCACATAATTACCTTTTTTTGCTTATGTGGTGAGAAAGTTTAAGATCTATTCTCTTAACTTTTAAGTATACAAGACAGTATTGTTAATTATACTCACCATTCTGTTCATTAGATCTCCAGAACTTATTTATATTTTAACTGGAAGCGTGTATCCTTTGACCAAAATTTCCCTATTTTCTCAACCCTCCAGCCTCTGTCAACCACCAACCTACTCTCTGTTTCTATGAATTTGGCTTTTTTTGATCCCACATGTAAGTGAAATCATATAGTATTTGTCTTTCTCTGTCTGACTTTATAAATTTACCAAAATGCCCTTAAGTTCCATCCATACTGTCACAAAAGGCAGAATTTCCTACTTTGTTATAACTGAGTAGTATTCATATATAGTTTATTCATATATATGTATATAGAAATACTTACTATGTTCATTCATATACTTTATATATTATATATATACATTTTCTTTGCACATTCATTGATTGATGGACACTGAGGTTATTTCATCTTGGCTATTGTGAATGATGCTGCAATGAACATGGCAGTCTAGGTATCTCTTTGAAGCAGAGATACCTATATACCTAGAAGTGGGATTGCTGGATTATATTTTTAATATTGTGAGGCACCTCCATATTGTTTTCTATGCTGGCTGTACCAATTTACATTCCCACCAAGAGTACATGAGTTCCCTTTTCTCCACATCATCAGTAGCACTTATCACACCTTTTTTTAACAATAGCAATTCTAACAGGTGTTTAATGATATCTCATTGTGGTTTTTATATACATTCCCCTGATGATTAGTGATGTTGAGAACCTTTTCATGTATCCTTTGTTTTTTTTTTTTTTTTTAATGTCTATTAAGTTATTTGCCCATTTTCTAAATTGGGTTATTTATTTATTTTGTATTGAGTTGTTTGAGTTTCCTATACATTTTGAGTATTAACCCTGCATTGGAAATATGGTTTGCAAATATTTCTTCCCATTCATTTTCCTGAGTTTTTCTTTTGCCATGTAGAAGCTTTTTAGTTTGATGTAGTCTCACTTGTTTATTTTTGCTTTTGTTGCTTGTGCTTTTCATGTCATATACAAAAAATTATAGCCAGGATTAATGTCAAAGAGTTTGCTGTCTGTGTTTTTTTTCTGGAAGTTTTACAGTTTCAGATCTTTAGTCCATTTAAGTCTTTAATCCATTTTGAGTTAGTATTTATGTAGGGTGTAAGATAGGGATCCAATTTCATTCTTTTGCAAGTGAATATCCAGTTTGCCTGTCACAATTTATTAAGGAGTCTTCTTTCCTTATTGACTATTTCCAGGTCCCTTCTCAAATATCAGTTGACTGTATACACATGGGTTTATTTCTGGACGTTTGATTCTATGGACGTTTGGTTCTATGGACGTTTGGTCTATGTGTCTGTTTTTATGCCCTTATCATACTGTTTTATTTACTACAGTTTTGTAATGTCTTAACTTTTAAGTATACAAGACAGTATTGTTAATTATACTCACCATTCTGTACATTAGATCTCCAGAACTTATTTATATTTTAACTGGAAGCGTGTATCCTACAGTTTTGTAATATAGTTTGAAATTAGAAAGTGTGATGTCTCCAGCTTTGTTCTTCTTTCTCAGCATTCCTTTTGCTTCTTGGGATATTTTGCAGTTTTAAACACATTTTAGGATTGTTTATTCTATTTCTGTGAAAAAATTCCGTTGGAATTTTGATGAGTGGCATTTACTTTATGGATGGCTTTGGGTAGTATGTACATTTTAACATTATCAATTCATCCAATCCATGAACATGGGATATCTTTCCATTTATTTGTGTCTTCTTTAATTTCTTTCATTAATGTCTTATATTTTTTAGTGTACAGATCTTTCACCTCATTTAAATTTATTCCTATTTTATTATTTTTGATGCAATTGTAAATGGGATTGTATCTTTATTTTATTTTCAGATAGTTCACCATTAGTGTATAGAAATGCAACTGATTTCTATAGTTGATTTTGTATCCTGCAACTTTACTGAATTTATTAATTCCAACACTTTTTTAGTGGAGTCTTTAGAAATTTCTCTATATAAGATCAGGTAATCTGCAAACAAGACAATTTTACTTCTTCCTTTATAATTTGGATGCCTTTTAATTTTTAAATAATTAAGTAATTAATTATTGCCTAATTGCTCTGTCTAGTACTTGTAGTACTGTGTTGAATAGAAGTGGTGAGATTGGGTACCTTTACCATGTTCCTGGTCTTAGAAGAAAAGCTTTCAGCCTTTCACTGTTGAGTATGATGTTAGCTATAGGTTTGTTATATATGGTCAAGGTACGTTTCTTCTATACCCAATTTGTTGAGTTTTCATGATGAAAGAATGTTGAATTTTGTCAAATGCTTTTTCTCTGTCTATTGAGATGGTCGTATGATTTTTTTTTTTTTTGCTACCTTAAAACTATACCACATCTGATACTTTTTTATACATATATTATTTCCTTGGTAGTTCATGCTTTTTCTTTCTTTTCTGAGTCTTTTATTTCTATGTCAATGGTAAGGACCATTTTATTAATCTTTTGATACACATATATCTTGCTAAAGCTCCTGAAAAGAGTCAGAGTAAAAATAAGTAAATGAATTGAGGTTGTAGGAACTTATTTAACCATCAAATCATTTAAATACCCTTGATTCATAGCCATTGTGATAAAACAGAAACTTGTAATTTAAAATTGAATATTAAACAATTCTGAATTATTTTAAAAATCCAGAAAATTCTTAATTATGCAATTAACTTTAAGTACTTATTTTTTCTTAAGGATTTTATGTGGGAAAGTGGGTGAGCCACTGATGGTCAGCTAATCGCCATGTTGAGGAATTTTAATGATCTATTAACTTAATTTTTTATACCAACTATGAAAAATATTCTGTACTTTCATAATTAAGCAAAAATACATTAATAAAGTTAGATTATGTTTCTACTAATTTTATATATGATTATACAATTGTATGGTTGTGTCTGATTGGAAAGAACTATAATTAGTTATAATTAATGTGCACATTGTAATTGACTTTTTCATTTATGATAGTTCTTGTGGAAATAAATAGGATAATAATTTATCTGACAATAATAGCATTATCTGACATCTATTAACCACTCACTGAGGGCAAGGGGCCACATGCTAAATGATAAATGAGGAGTTTTTAATCTAATCATCTCAACATCCCTAGGAGGTTAATGACATTCTTTTCTCTACATAACCAATGAGAGAACTGAAAGAACAATTAATCTGCACAAGTTTACATAGCTAATAAATTGCAAAAACTAAACCTGAATTCAATGTCTGATAAAACAGAAAAACAAGTTTTCTATAAATTAAACATATCTAAATGTTGCCCCCTGTACTTTACCTCCACTGACCCTGCTGTAGATGAGACTGTATCCCTGTTAACATCTGGTCTGTGGCTTTAGCATCCAAACTGGTCAACTTGGTTGAAATCTCTTCATTTCATCTTCCAAATGAGGCAGCTGAGGCAGGAGGTCTTTGTTACATTCACGCTGCTCAAATTTAATCTTCAGCAGGATCTCAATTATCTTAGCTGATACTTCACTTTCTTGTTGTAGTGTTGAGTACCCTAATAACTTCGCTCCTGACTCCTTTTCTGGTCTGAAATACTGCTGTATAAGTTCTTGAACAGAGTTTTTATGTATTAACAAACAATTCGATCTCCATTTCAAATGTCCTTTCAGCTGGGCATGTTGGAAACCTCTACTTATGTTCCAAGACTCAGTTTGAATGTAAACTCAACAAAACCATCCAAGTGTTCCCTGAAAGCATTCATGTCTTCTTCTTCAGCGTCCCACTGCAGCATGGGATGTCAGGTAAAGATTAGTAAAATGGTGCACTCTCATTTTCCTGTCTCCAGGATAGGAATGTATGCATTCACATTTACAGAACCAATGCCCAACAGAGAGATCGGATTGGCATAGAAACTCAATGAATATGTTCTGAATGATTTTTGATGGAATGAAGTTGCAATGGAAGAGGGCCTTGGGGTACCCGGATCTGAATGATTCTATTGATCAGCTTTCAAGCAGAAGTAAATGAAAGTGGATGGAAATGCACGTGGTGTAACACCCTTCCCACCAAATTGTTGCCAGGCACAGAGCTGACTTCCTACCTCAAGCACCTGTGCTTTTCTGCCTGAAGGCTTCTGACCATGTGAACAGTCTCACCCCATGCACTGGGTAGGTTGGAGGTACCTGGATATTAATGACCCAGAAGCAGCCCTCAACCAATGAAAAATCAATACTCCAGCTTCCTCGCCTCACATCTTGGGTAACTCTGAGAACTGTTTTGTGCAGGTCCCTATTTGGGATCGCCCCAGCAAGTAACATGATTTAATGTGCATGGGCTTTCCTCTCTTACCTGTCTCACTTCTCCCCTACCAGGATCATTTCCTAAATAATTTTCTTGATTTAAATCCTTATCTCAAAGTCTGCTTCCACGTGAGAACCGAAACTAAAACACACACCTTGGCAAATGCACTCAGCTGTTGAGAGAAGACCAGCTCATCTTGGCATGTCCCTTCCTTCAAGCATGCATTTCTGTGATGATCAGAGTGTGAGACGAAAACTCAAAGCTCGTGAGCAGGAGAGAAGCAAAATCGATGGGATTTGATGAGTCCTGGACCACAGTTAGTTGCTGATAATATGAGCTTGTGACTCCACAGTAATATCTCTGGTAATATTTCTTACCACAAATCGCATTCCAGAGATCCCCAGAAGACCCAGCTGCTCACTCACAGGTTTCCTCTCCACAACTTTTTAAAATTGGAGTATAGATGATTCACAATGTTGTGTTAGTTTCAGGTGTACAGTACAGTGATTCAGTTATACATACATATGTATCTATTTTTTCAGATTAAAAATTTTTGAGTATAATTCCCTGTGCTATACAGTAGGTCTTTGGTGTTTATCCATTTTATATATAGTAGTGTGTATCTGTTAATTCCAAACTCTTAATATACCCCTCCCCTGTCTTTCCCCTCTGGTAACCATAAGTTTCTTTTCTGTGTCTGTGCGTACATAACTTCTTAAGAGCATAACTACAACGGACGGTAGGAAATGGCTGCTGATTAATTAAAAAGAAAGCTAAATAGTTATTTTGTAAATAACTTGATTTTTTCTTTGATTTTTCTGCAGCTATGAACCAGCTCTGTAAATCCTGCCAAGTCAGTTAATCCCACGTTAGTTCCTGCATGTGAAGGATGGACTCTATTGAATGCTTAAGTGAGTTGTTCAAAAGGCACCTGGATCATTGTCCATAACAAGTGTTCAATAAATATTTGTTGAAAAATATTTATTTCAATTATTTCTGAAGATGAAATGCCAGCGTTTCCTATGAACATCTTGGCAGGTAGCATACTTATTTTCTAAAACATCATACTTACTTTTGACAGATGAATTCCCTTTAGTGATAGTTTTTGGATTATTATAAGCTCCAACGTCTATCTGCTATGTGTAGTGCCTCTGGCTCTGAATAGAAAAACTTAAGCCCTGTAATTAATGCTATAAAGAAATCTATTCATTCATCATCGAAGCTTTGCCAGGTGGATATCAGCAGGCGTTCACCCCATACCCAATCATGGAGAGCAGGACAGGGAAAATGTTTAATTAATAAAAGGAAATCTTGTCACTGAATTTATGTGATACCTCTAAGTTATTGCTAGTACTCAGATTTTTTTTGAATGTCACACTGAAGAATTTTTTCATATGTGTCAATAGTTATCAATTCACTTACTCATAAATATTTTTTCAAGTGCTTTCTAAATGTTACATACTGTTAACATCATGAGAGATGAATATAACCCAGGACCTTACTCTTAAGGAGAGTAAAGTCTACTGTACATTACAGAAAATAGTAATATAATATAATATAATATAATATAATATAATATAATATAATATAATATAATATAATATAATATAATATAATATAATATAAATCAGAGGTTTTAAAGACAGCTAGCAGTGACCAGGGACAGATCATGGCAGCAACAGCTATTTTAGGGAAAGCATGTTTGAGAAACTGTTGTTCTCACAGAGAAGATGAGGGAGTGTGAAGTAGCGATGGATTAAAGACACTGGGCAGCTGATGCATATGGGAGGGGGCTTGCTAAGCTCGGGAGGGGAAACAATGACTAGACATGGGTAAGTTCTTACAGGTTTTGTCTATGCAGAGAGGTTATAAATCTATACATGCAAGGGCAAGGAGAAAGTGATAGTGATCCGAGAAGTAGAAATAGTATTTGGGGATATGGCAGAGAGAGAGGATTTCCACGTTGGAGAAGAGGTCACATGGGAAACATGGAAACTTGAAGGTCAAGCTTGGATTTTAGGAGTAGCTGGGTTAGGAGGTGTTGGAATACATGTTCCAGTGCATGGACTCAGGAAAATGCAGGGCACGGAAGGCAAGTAACACTTCTTTTTGGTTGGAAGGTGGGAAAAGTGAAAGAATAAAGGGAGAACATTGTGTCTCCATAATACTATAAAATTCTCAGCATTAGAGAAAAATCTTTATCTTTGTAGCAATAGAACCATGAAAATAATAGATATTCAACAAGTCCCAGTTGAGTAAAAGAATGAATGTTTCATGAATAAATTAATTCAAACACTAGGGTTTGAGTTCTGTCTCTAGAATCCACTTCTTACCACTGGACTGACATTGGGCAATTACATTAATTTCTCAGAGTCTCAGCTCCCTTTGTATAAAATGGCAATTGAGAACAAATGTCTGCCATTTTCCAAGACTAATCACTCAAGTGAGTGAGGACAAAATTAAGGTACTTTCCAATATTCAAAGACACAAAAGTTTGCCTTTCCCATATCTTTTATGAAAAAAGAATAGAGGGTGTTTTCCAGCACAACTGTAGGGACACACATCTGAATAAGATATTATCTCTGGTCTAGATATGTATCTCCTGGGAAAGTTGTAAGAAAGAGGGTCACCTAACATAAAACAGTATCTATAGAAGAAACATGGAATGTTGTAAAACTAAAATAAACTAAAATATGTAGAGCTTCTGTCTAAAATGTAAAGCTACATGTAAATCTATATCTATGTGTATATCTATGTTATAGATTTCCAAAACTCATCTATCACAGTCTTAACTCCCAATGTGATTATATTTGAAGACAGGGCCTTTAAGGAGGTAATAAAGGTTACATGAGATCATAAGGGTGGGGTCCTAATCTGATAGGACTGGTGTCTAAAAGAAGAGGAAGAAACACGAGAAATCTTGCTTCCTCTACCTAAACACAGAGGAAATGCCACATGAGGATAAGGACTGAGACACTGTTTAGAAGCCAGGAAGAGAGTCCCTCCAGAATCCAATCCCAATGGCACATTGATCTTGGATTTCTGGTATCCAAAACAGTGAGAAAATAAATTGCTATATTTTAAACCACACAATCTATGGTATTCTGTTTTGGCAGCCCTAGCAGACTAATACACTACATCTACATCTACATCTACATCTATATTACTGGACATCTGACTTTAAATCTGTATATTTTCTGATTTCCTAGAAATTTTCCTTATTTCTTTTTACATTTACAAGGTTTAGTTTTTGTGTTATCAGAGGACCCGAATTAATTAAAGTGGTAGTTCATGTATTGTGTGCCTGTTATGTGTGCAGAGATTATTATTCAGGTGATCAAGGTAATTAAACCAAGAAAGGGTGGGGTGGGAATTCCTCAGCAGCATTAAGACCTAGGGCAGGTAGTCTATGCTTAGTGCTTGGTTGAAGAAAGAACAAACTAGCTTTACGATGGATTCATGGGCAGTAGCCATTACCTTTAATAGATTGTAAGGATCACTAGTGTTGAGAAAGCAAAGCCCTATTTGCTCTCTTAACTTAGAATGCCAGAAATCATGAACCCAAATTGTTAACTTTAGCACGTGTATGAAATACTGTGGAACAATATTCTCAATGTGCAGTCAGTGGACTACCTGCTAGAAAGTCACTTGCAGTTACTGTTAAAATGCAAACAGTCAAATTTACTGTGTTGAACTTCTTGACATAGTGCCTGGGAATCTGCATGAGATTCCCACATGATTCTTAGGTACACAAATGTTTAAGAATAACGATTCTAGAGAGCTTCAAGATGACAGAGGTGTCAGACGTGGATATCACCTTCCTCCTCACAAATACAACAAAAATACATCTACATGTGGAACTACTCCTACAGAACACTTACTGAATGCTGGCAGAAGACCTCAGACTTCCCAAAAGGCAAGAAAATCCTCACGAAGTTGGGTAAGGAAAAAGAAAAAAGGAAAAAAAGAGACAAAAGAATAGAGGCAGGACCTGCACCTCTGGGAGGGAGCTGTGAAGGAGGAAATGTTTCCACACACTAAGAAGCCCCTTCACTGGTGGAGACTGGGGGTGGGCGGAGGGGAAGCTTCAGAGCTATGGAGGAGAGCACAACAACAGAGGTACAGAGAGCAAAGCAGAGAGATTCCCACACAGAGGACCAGTGCCAACCAGCATTCACCAGCCTGAAAGGTTTGTCTGCTCACCCTCTGGGATGGGTGGAGGGTGGGAGCTGAGGCTTCAGCTTTGGAGGTCAGAGCCCAGGGAGAGGGCTGGGGTCGGCTGCGTGAACACAGCCTGAAGAGGCCTAGTGCACCATGGCTAGCTGGAAGGGAGTCCGAGGAAAAGTCTGGACCTGCAAAAGAGGCAAGAGACCATTGCTTTGGGGTGCACAAGGAGAAGGAGTAAAGAGCACCGCCTAAACGAGCTCCAGAGATGGGCATGAGTTGTGGCTATCAGCACAGACAACAGAGATGGGCATGAAATGCTAAGGCTGCTGTTGCAGCCACCAAGAATCCTGTGTACATGCACAGGTCACTATCCACACCTCCCTGGGAATCTGTGCAGCCTGCCACTGCCAGGGTCCCGTGATTCAGGAACAACTTCCCCAGGAGAACACATGGCACACCTCAGGCTGTTGCAATGTCACACCAGCCTCTGCCACCACAGGCTCACCCCCCATTCTGTACCCCACACACCCCTGGACTGAGTGAGCCAGAGCCCCCTAATCAGCTGCTCCTTTAACCCTGTCCTGTCTGGGCAGGGAACAGATGCCCTCAGGTGACCTAAACGCAGAGGTGGGGTGAAATCCAAAGCTGAACCTCAGGAGCTGTGTGAACAAAGAAGAGAAAGGGAAATTTCTCCATGCAGCCTCAGGAGCACTGGATTAATCTACACAATCAACTTGATGTGCCCTTCATCTGTGGAATATCTGAATAGACAATGAAGCAATCCAAAATTGAGGCAATGGATTTTGGGAGCAACTGTAGACCTGGGGTTTGTTGTATGCAGCTGACTAGTTTCTGATTTTTATGTTTATCTTAGTAAAGTTTTTATCACTTGTTATCATTGGTGGATTTGATTATTGGTTTGGTTGCTGTCTTCTTTTTATTTTAATAATATTTTTTATTTTAATTATTTTATTTTTCTTTCTTTCTTTTTTTTTCTCATTTTTATTCTGAGTCAAGTGGCTGACAGGGTCTTGGTGCCCCAGCTGGGTGCCAGGCCTGAGCCTCTGAGGTGGGAGAGCCAAGTACAGGACACTGAACCACCGGACACCTCCTGGTCCCACATAATATCAATCAGCAAGAGCTCTCTCAGAGATCTCCGCCTCAATGCTAAGACCCAGCTCCACTCAACAACCAACAAGCTCCAGTGCTGGACACCCCATGCCAAACAACTAGCAAGACAGGAACACAACCACACCTGTTAGCAAAGAGACTGCCAAAAATCATAATAAGTTCACAGATACCCAAAAATGCACCACTGGATGTGGTCTTGCCCACCAGAAAGACAAGATCCAGCCTCATCCACCAGACACCAATCCCCTCCACCAGGAAGCCTACACAACGCACTGAACAAACCTTACCCACTCGGGGCAGACACCAAAAACAACGGGAACTATGAACCAGCAGCCTGTAAAAAGGAGACACCAAACACAGTAAGTTAAGCAAAATGAGAAGACAGAGAAATATGCAGCAGATGAAGGAAGAAAGTAAAAACCCACCAGACCAAACAAATGAAGAGGAAATAGGCAGTCTACCTGAAAATGAATTCAGAGTAATGATAGTAAAGATGATCCAAAATCTTGGAAATAGAATGGAGAAAATACAAGAAAAGTTTAACAAGGACCTAGAAGAAATAAAGAGCAAACAAACAATGATGGATGAACAACACAATAAATGAAATTAAATATTCTCTAGAAGGAATCAATAGCAGAATAACTGAAGCAGAAGAACAGATAAGTGAACTGGAAGGTAAAATAATGGAAATACCTACCACACAGCAGAATAAAGAAAAAAGAATGGAAAGAATTGAGGACAGTCTCAGAGACCTCTGGGACAACATTAAATGCACCAATATTCGAATTATAGGGGTCCCAGAAGAAGAAGAGAAAAAGAAAGGGACTCAGAAAATATTTGAAGAGATTTTACTTGAAAACTTCCCTAATATGGGAGAGGAAAGAGTCAATCAAGTCCAGGAAGCACAGAGAGTCCCATACATGATAAATCCAGGATACATGCCAAAACACATATTAATCAAACTATCAAATATTAAATACAAAGGAAAACTATTAAAAGCAGCAAGGGAAAAACAACACATAACATACAAGGGAATCCCCATAAGGTTAACAGCTGATCTTTCAGCAGAAACTCTTCAAGCCAGAAGGGAGTGGTAGGACATACTTAAAGTGATGAATGGGAAAAAACTTCTACCAAAAAGCTCTAGTCAGCAAGGATCTCATTCAGATTCGACAGAGAAATTAAAACCTTTACAGATAAGCAAAAGCTGAGAGAATTCAGCACCACCAAACCAGCTTTACAACAAATGCTAAATGAACTTCTCTGGGCAGGAAACACAAGAGAAGGAAAAGACCTACAATAACAAACACAAAACAATTAAGAAAATGGTAATAGGAACATACATATCAATAATTACCTTAAATGTAAATGGATTAAATGTTTCAACCAAAGGACATAGACTGGCTGAATGGATACAAAAACAAGACCTGTGTATATGTTGTCTACAAGAGACCCACATTAAACCTAGGGACACATACAGGCTGAAAGTGAGGGGATGAAAAAGATATCACATGCAAATGGAAATCAAAAGAAAGATGGAGTAGCAATACTCATATTAGACAAAATAGACTTTAAAATAAAGACTATTACAAGAGACAAAGAAGGACACTACATAATGATCAAGGGATCAATCCAAGAAGAAGATATAACAATTGTAAATATTTATGCACCCAACATAGGAGCATCTCAATACATAAGGCAAATGCTAACAGCCATAAAAGGGGAAATTGACAGTAACACAATCATAGTAGGGGACTTTAACACCCCACCTTCACCAATGGACAGATAAAATTAAATGAAAATCAATAAGGAAACACAAACTTTGAATGACACGTTAAACAAGATGGACTTAATTAATATTTATAGGACATTCTATCCAAAAACAAGAGAATACACTTTCTTCTCAAGTGCTCATGGAATATTCTCCAGGATAGAACATATCTTGGGTCACAAATCAACCCTTGGAAAATTTAAGAAAATTAAAATCATATCAAGTATCTTTTCTGACCACAACATTATGAAATTAGATATCAATTACAGGGGAAAAAAACTGTAAAAAATACAAACACATGGAGGCTAAACAATACACTACCAAATATCCAAGAGATCACTGAAGAAATCAAAGAGGAAATTTAAAAATGCCTAGAAATAACATGACAATGACAACACGACGACCTAAAAGCTATGCAGCAAAAGTAGTTCTAAGAAGGAAGTTTATAGCAATACAATCCTACTGTATTGCTATAAACTCAAGAAACAAGAAAAATCTCAAATAAACAACACAATCTTACATTAAAACAATTAGAGAAACAAACAAGAAAAAGAAAACAAGAAAAAAAATCTCAAAAAACAACCAAATCTTACACATAAAGCAATTAGAGAAAGAAAAACCATAAAAACTCAAAATTAGCAAAGAAAGAAATCATAAAAATCTGATCAGAAATAAATGAAAAAGAAATGAGGGAAACAGTAGTAAAGATCAATAAAACTAAAAGCTGGTTCTTAGAGAAGATAAAAAAAAATTGTTAAACCATTAGCCAGACTCATCAAGAAAAAAAGGGAAAAGACTCAAATCAACAGAAGTAGAAATGAAAAAAGAGAAGTAACAACTGACACTGCAGACATACAAAGGATCATGAGAGATTCTTATAAGCAACTATATGCCAGTAAAATGGACAACCTGGAAGAAATGGAGAAATTCTTAGAAAAGCACAACCTTCCAAGACTGAACCAGGAAGAAATAGAAAATATAAACAGACCAATCAAAAGCACTGAAATTAAAACTGCGATTAAAAATCTTTCAACAAACAAACGCCCAGGACCAGATGGCTTCACAGGCAAATTCTTTGAAATATTTAGGGAAGAGCTAACACGTATCCTTCTCAAACTCTTCCAAAATATAACAGAGGGAGGAACACTCCTCAACTCATTCTACAAGGTCACCATCATGCTTATACAAAACCAGACAAAGATGTCACAAAAAACAAAACTATAGGCCAATATCACTGATTAACATAGATGCAAAAACCCTCAACAAAATAGTAGCAAACAGAATCTAACAGCACATTAAAAGGATCATACACTATGATCAAGTGGGGTTTATCCCAGGAATGCAAAGATTCTTCAATATATGCAAACCAATCACTGTGATATACCATATTAATAAACTGAAGGATAAAAACCATATGATCATCTCAATAGATGCGGAAAAAGCCTTCAAAATAATTCAACACCCATTTATGATAAATACCCTCCAAAACGTAGGCACAGAGGGAACTTACCTCAACATAATAAAGGCGATATATGACAAACTCACAGCCAACATCGCTCTTGATGTTGAAAAACTGAAACCACTTCCACTAAGATCTGGACAAGACAAGGCTGCCCACTCTCACTACTATAATTCAACATAGTTTTGGAAGTTTTAGCCACAGCAATCAGAGAAGAGAAGAAATAAAAGGAATCCAAACTGGAAAAGAAGAAGGAAAACTGTCACTGTCTGCAGATGACATGATACTATACATAGAGAATCCTAAAGATGCTACCAGAAAACTACTAGAGCTAATCAATGAACTTGGTAAAGTAGCAGGATACAAAATTAATGCACAGAAATCTCTTGCATTCTTACACACTAATGATGAAATATCTGAAAGAGAAATTAAGGAAACACTTCCATTTACCATTGCAACAAAAAGAATAATATACCTAAGAATAAACCTACCTAAGGAGAAAAAAGACCTTTATGCAGAAAACTATAAGACACTGATGATAGAAATTAAACATGATACAAACAGATGGAGAGAGATACCATGTTCTTGGATTGGAAGAATCAACATTGTGAAAATGACTCTACTACCCAAAGTAATCTACAGATTCAATGCAATTCCTATCAAATTACCAATGGCATTTTTCACAGAACTAGAACAAAAATTTCACAATTTATATGGAAGCATAAAAGACACGAATAACCAAAGCAATCTTGAGAAAGAAAAACGGAGCTGGAAGAATCAGGCTCCCTGACTTCACACTATACTACAAAGCTAAAGTAATCAAGACAGTATGGTACTGGCACATAAACAGAAATCTAGATCAATGGAACAGGATAGAAAGCCCAGCGATAAACCCATGCACCTATGGTCACCTTATCTTTGACAAAGAAGGCAAGAATATACAATGGAGAAAAGACAGCCTCAATAAGTGGTGCTGGGAAAACTGGACAGCCACATGTAAAAGAATGAAATTAGAACACTTCCTAACACCATACACAAAAATAAACTCAAAATGGATTAAAGACCTAAATGGAAGGCCAGACACTAGAAAACTCTTAGAGGAAAACATAGGCAGAATACCCTATGACATAAATCACAGCAAGATCCTTTTTGACCCAGCTCCTAGTGTAAGGGAAATAAAAACAAAAATAAACAAATGGGACCTAATGAAACTTAAAAGCTTTTGCACAACAAAGGAAACCATAAACAAGATGAAAAGACAACTTTCAGAATGGGAGATAATATTTGCAAATGAAGCAACTAACAAAGGATTAATCTCCAAAATATACCAGAAGCTCATACAGCTCAATATCCAAAAAACAAACAACCCAATCCAATAATGGGCAGAAGACCTAAACAGACATTTCTCCAAAGAAGATATACAGATTGCCAACAAACACATGAAAGGATGCTCAACATCACTAATCATTAGAGAATGCAAATCCAAACTACAATGAGGTATCACCTCACACTGGTCAGAATGAACATCATCAGAAAACCTACAAACAATAAATGCTGGAGAGGGTGTGGAGAAAAGGTAATACTCTTGCACTGTTGTTGGGAATGTAAATTGATAAGGCCACTATGGAGAACAGTATGGAGGTTCCTCAAAAAACTAAAAATATAACTACTATACGACCTAGCAATCCCACTACTGGGCATATAACCTGAGAAGACCTTAATTCAAAAAGAGTCATGTACCACAATATTCATTGCAGCTCTATTTACAATAGCCAGGACATGGAAGCAACCTAAGTGTACATTGAAACATGAATGGATAAAGAAGATGTAGCACATATATACAATGGAATATTACTCAGCCATAAAAATAAACAAAATTGAGTTATTTGTAACAGGGTGGATGGACATAGAGTCTGTCATACAGAGTGAAGTAAGTGAGAAAAAGAAAAACAAATACTGTATGCTAACACATATATATGGAATCTTAAAAAAAAAAAGTTTTGAAGAATCTAGGGGCAGGGCAGGAATAAAAATGCAGACATAGAGAATGGACTTGAGGACACAGGGAGGGGGAAGGGTAAGCTCAACGAAGTGAGATAGTGACATTGACATATATACACTATCAAATGTCAAATAGATAGCTAGTGGGAAGAAGCTGCATAGCACAGGGAGATCAGCTCAGTGTTTTGTGACCACCTAGAGTGGTGAGATGGGGAGGGTGGGAAGGAGGCTCAAGAGGGAGTGGATATGGGGACATATGTATACCTATAGCTGATTCACTTTGTTATACAGCAACAACTAATACAACATTGTAAAACAATTATAGTCCAATAAAGATGTTAAAAAAAAAAGAAAATATATACTGAAGAAAAATAAAAACTGCAATCATATGACATCAAGGCAAAAATGTTAAAATTCGGTTATAACTCCTGTGTGTGTAGTTATGCATGTATGTGTGTATGTATGTGTAAATACACATATACGTGTGTAAACAACCTATGATATATCATATATAACCTTTTAATAGGAATAGGGCCATTCTCCACATGCTGTTATGTTTATCACTATTACCCTTTCCTCAGTCATTTGCTCATTCATAGTTCTTATAACTATATTGTATAGAGATTTCTGCTTCTGAGCTGATAGAGTATACTTAATTTTCCCTATTTCTGCCTCCAATTTCAGCTTAAAAATCCTGGACATTACAATTAAACAATCACAAAAAAATTCTGTAATGTCAGAAAATAGGGCAGACTGACAAGGGACCCCAGGACATGTGGAACAACATCATGGTGAATTCCCTGTGTTTGATTTTTGGCTTATACCTCCCTATGTGGTACCAGTGATACCAGAAACCTGGAAAATTCAGTGAGCACAAACATAAAAATTCCAGATTAAACTTACTCTCTCTAGTCACAGTATGAGGAAATAGACACCTCACAAGACAGACAACTTTTAGAAAATAATCACTCTACTCCAGCCCAACACACAAAAACCTGCAGTCCCATTACCACCCTCACTAGAACAGACTGAGTGGAGAACCTAGACTTCCTCACTTACCAGGCAATAATGAGGCACTGTAACCACCCGTATTGGATGGTATTAGAGCAGACCCACTCGGGATCAGGGATTTTCATCTCACTGATAAGTAAGAAAACACCATACCTGTGTGTCAATGGTAATTATGTGGGAAGCCTGCCCCACTAGCCCCACCCAGTGATTATGAGGTACTTCTACCCCTCCTCAATGGGGTGGTGTCAGAGGAGACCTAGAGGGGCTTCATGGCTTTCACCATCACTCAGAAGTAATAAGGCTAACTCTTTCCATGGGGTTAGTAGAGGCATATTAGGGAGGCATAATGCATCATTCTTATAACTCCTTGCCAGGGTGGTATCACCAGAGATGTAGTAGGGAGCTTAAAGTGGAGCTCAAGTGGAGAAGTGAGCTTCCCACCACTGCCCATTGGAATAAGGATCCTCTCCTCGCCCAGATTTTAGTGGTAGCCCAGTTGGAAACCTGGCCTTGTCTCACATGTAAGTAAAAAGGCAGCATCCTGCCCTTCCTCCACTGGAGTTGTGACAGAAGAGGCCTGTTAAAAATACAAGATTTAAATAAGATCCAATCTTATAATATAATAACCAAATATTCAGATTTCAATAGAAAATCACATGACATAGAAAAGAACAGGAAGATCTCATTGTGAAAAAGAAAAAAAAAATCCACAAATGTCAAGAATGAAATGACACAAAAGTTAGAATTATCTGACATGAATTTTAAAGGAATAAAAATGCTTCAACAAGCAATGACAAACATTTTTGAAACAAATGAAAACATAGAAAGATTCAGCAAAGAAATAGAAACTATCATCAAAGAAATAGAAAATATAAAGAAGAACCAAATGGAAATTTTATAACTAGAAAATGCAGTGACCAAAATGAAAAACTCATTGAATGGGCCCCATAGCAGAACGGAGTGGACAAAGTATAGAGTTAGTGAACTTGAGGACAAAACAACAGAATTCACCCAATCTGGACAACTGAGAAAACATATACTTAAGAAAATCATGGGGAACTTGTGGCAGTATAACAAAATATCTAACATTCACATCCTTAGAATTCTGGATGGAGAAGATAAAGATAGTGTGCTAAAAATATTTCAAGAAATTATGGCTGCAAATTACCACGTTTATTCTAAGACATAAACTTGCAGAGTCAAGAAACTGAGTGAACAATGAACATGGTAAACCCTAACAAACATTTCATAACAAATCATAATCAAATTTTGAAAACTAAAGACAAAGAAAAAAATCATGAAAGCATCCAGAAAGAAATGAAGCATTAGGTGTAGGGAAAAACAATTCATATGACAATGGATTTGTCATCACAAACCATAAAGACCAGAATGTAGTGGCACAAAATTTTTCAGTGCTGAAAGAAAAGAACTATAGAACCAGAATTCTATATCTAGTGGGGAAAAAATCCCTCAATAATGAAAGGGAAATCAAGACAGTCTATGAAAAAGGAAAGCTAAGGAATTTGTCTCTAACAGAGCTACCCTAAAATAATGGTTGCAGGAAGTTTTCTAATAAGAAAGGAAATGATCAAAGAAGGAATCTTGGGACATTATGAAGAAAGAAAAAATAATGGATTTTTTTAAATGGGTAAATATAATATCCTTCTCCTCTTGAGTTTTCTAAATTATGTTTGAAGTCAAAGCAAAAATTATAGCACTGCCTGATGTAGTTCTCAATGTATGCAGTGGAAATATTTACACAAATCATATTATAAATAGGGAGATTAAAAGAATGTAAAGGGTAAAACAACATTGCAAACCAACTATACTTCAATTTTAAAAAAAGAAAAAAAACATGTAAAGGGAAGTGAGTTTTCTGCATTTCATTTAAAGTGGAAAAAATTTGACACCAGTAGATTGTGATGTTATACATGTATATGTACTATAATACCTAGAGAAACCACTAAGAAAACTATGCAATGAGGTAAATCCAAAAACATTATACATAAATCAAAATGGAATTTGAAAAAATGTTCAAGTAACTCAGAGGAAGCTAGGATAAAGAAAACAAATAAATATCAGGGAGAACAAACAGAAAACAAAAAATAAAAAGGCATACTTACACCTTTTATATAAAAATCACATTAAATGTAAATGGTCTATATACACCACCTAAAAGACAGACATTGGCATAGTGGATTAAAAAAAATCACCCAACTATATGCTATTGGCAAAAAGTCTCATTTCAAATATAATGAGGCAGTGTATAGTGATACTTTGAAAGTAATATGATAGGAAAAGTTATACAACATACTCATTAATGAACAAAAAGCAAGAGTGGTTATATTAATATCAGATAAAGGAGATGTCAGAGCAAGGAAAATTTTCAAGGGGAGAGGGGAAAATTACATAATAAAATAATAAATCAACCATAATAAAATAATAAATCAACCAAGAATCAACTTCTTGGTTGATTAGGACACATATCTGTCCTAATGTGTATGTACCAAACAATAGCTCGCAAAATGTATGAAGCAAAAACTGATAGAACTGAAAGGAGAAATAGACACATCTCCAATTATAGTCGATAACCTCAAGACTCCTGTAAGCAATTCATGGAACAGCTAAACAGAAATTCACTAAGGATATAGAAGAACTCAATGACACTTGATCAGTCAACAGGATCTCACTGACACTTAGAGAACACTCTTCCTGACAAGAGCAGAATACACACTCTTTTCAAATGCTAACAGAATATATAATGAGATAGACCATGTCCTGGGCCTTATAACAAGCCTCAACTAATTTTCCATATTGAAATCATACACAATGTGTTTTCTGAACACAAGAAAGCAAACTATATATCAACAACAGAAATAAGAGAGGAAATCTAAACACCCAGAACTTAAAAGTAAGCTTCAAAAGAATCCATGATTAAAACCAGAAAATCAGTAGAGAAAAACAATACAATAAAAAGCCAATTCTTTAAGAAAATTAATAAATTTGACAAAAATCTAGCAAGAAAAAAAGTAGAAGATGCAAACTACTAATATCAGGAATGAAACAGTGGATATCACTACACACCCTGCAGATGTCAAAAGGATAACAAGGGAATACTATGAACAACTCTAAATACATATATTTTACAACTTAGGAAGAAACAAAAAGCAGAGACTACCACAACTAACTCAGTTTGAGATAAATACTTTGAATAGCCCTATTGGAATTAAGGTAAATTGTTAAAAATATTTCCAAAGAAGAAAACTCCAGGACTTGATGACATCACTGGAGAATTCTCCAAAATATTTGAATAATAACACCAATTTTACACAGTCACTCCCAGAAAATACAAAAGAGGAGGGACCAATTCTCAATTCCTTCTAACAAAGTCAATATTGCCAACATACAACAAATCCCAAAATACAAAGTATAAAAGGAAAATATGACACACCAGTACCACTCATGAATATAGATGCAAAAATTCTTTTAAAAATATTGGCAAATATAATTAAGCTATAATATGTGCACACAAAAATTATACACTATGACTATTTCATGAATGTAGGCTTGTTCAGTATTTGAAAATCAATGTAGACCATTATATTAACAGGCTAAAGAGAAAAATCATATGATCAAATGCAAAAAAAAGCATTTCACAAATTTGACAGCCATTTATGATAAAAAAAGAAACTGTCATAAAATAAAGAATCCGAGGGAATTTTCCACAATTTTGTTCATATCAGCTTTATTTGTAATGGTGAAAAACTGGAAACAACCCAAACGTCCTCCAGTAGGTGAATGGCTAAACTGTGGTATTCATACCATTGAATATTACACAGCAGTAAAAAGGGACAAACTATTGATACCTGCAACAACTTAGATGGGTCCCAAGGGCATTATTCCAAGTTTAAAAGCCAATCTCAAAACTTTACATGCTATATGATTCCATTTTTATAACCTACTTGAGATGACAAAATTATAGAGATGGAAAACAGATCAGTGGTTACCAGGGATAAGGGATGGCAGCAGTGTGTGGGGGGTAGAGTGTGGGTGTTGACTATAAAGGGGCAGCAAGAAGGAAATGTTTGTTGGGATGAAATAGTTTTATATCTTGTGTTGGTGGCTGTTACATGTGATAAGATGATGTAGAACAATACATGTACATTTATATTCATGTCAGTTTCCTGGTTTTGATATTATCCCATGTATATTTAAGTAGTAATCACTGGGAAATATTGGGTGAAAAGTATACAGAATCTCTCTGTACTACCTTTGTTACTTCCTGTGTATCAGTAATTATTTTAAAACAAAATGTTTAAAAACCCTATTTTTCAATTTTCTGTGTCTTTAAAAATTCTTCTATGACATAATTTGCAATGCTTGTAATACCTTAAATTACCATGAGTGATTCCTACTTTCTCAACCCTCTCCATCATTGTTGAGTATTAAAGGTGATTCAAATTGTCCCAACTTAAACAGTGTTGGTGAACAGAACATCCTTGTATTTAAATTTTTGCTGATATCCAGAATTACTTATGAGGCAAAGATTTCACAAGATTAAGTGGCACTTTGAAAGTACCTGTATATTTCAGAGCTTTGAATTAAATTGTGACAAATGGTTTTCATTGAAGTTGCTCCAATACAGGGTCCCATGGATAATATGATACAGTGCCCAAGTGAATGCCTCCATTGGGTAACTTTAATCACATTGGGTCTGTGCTCATTTAATTAATTAATTAACACTACTTGGTTCTTATTGTTTTGTACAGGCTTTAAAATATTACTACACAAGAGACAGTACTTTGCTGTAGGCAAATAATAAATCAGGATAAGAAGATAAAGAAATCACCAGAATTCCATGCAACATAGAGATGTGACCAAAGTTTAAGAGCATTAATTTCCATTGTATAAATTTTGTGTATATATGCCTATTTTTACAAAAATATAGTCATACCAAATATTTGCTTTTTATCACAAAAAAAGGATAACTATTCTAGAGATTCTAACAGCTAAAATGTATGATTATATCCATGTGTTTTGATTTTCTCTTGTGGATTTTGAAATTATGATAAACATAATTGAGCTACAATTTCCTGCAATTTGAAATCTCTTTGATGTTTACTTGTCTCTCCATATTTCATCAAATCACTTGTTTCAGCTAGGTGGATCTAACAAATGGCTCTTAGGGATCCAGAATGTTTGAAGTTTGATTCTTCAGCATAACACCTGGGTACTATTTAATTTTTTTTTGAGAGCAAAATAATATCACAGTAGTGCAACTATTTAGCTTTGTCTGGATTACAGAAAATCACAGAAGCCATCAAAGTTACAGTGTTCCTATTCTTCACTTAAGAAAATCTACACCTATTTGCTGAAAAACTTGTATGCCACACAAATGCTCTCATAGAAAAGTTCATAGCAAACTAGGAAATATTTGATAGTGAGATATAGGAAGTAACTATATTAGCAAAGCCTTTCTGTATTCTGGAAGAGGAGATTGTATTGACACCCTAGAAAACTGTATACTTTAGAGAACTTTGAAATTTCCTAATCAAGTCTATGGCAGCACATCTAATGTAATCAAACTCCTTGTTTGAGAGATAGATGAGAGAGAGAGAGAGAGAGAGAGAATGATGTGTTACTTTTCCAGATGGCAGGCATGTGCCATGTCAGTGTCAGTGCTTTGCAGAGCACCCAGTGTAAAAAGGACCTCTTTGGATCAAATTGAGTAGCAACTAGAAAAATCAACAACTAAAACTGTAAACATCATTTAGAGAGAAAAAAAAAGATTATTCCACTGGAATTACAGTATTAAACACATTGTGGATATAAGCTGAAATACAAAATGCAACTGGAAAATTACTAAGAAATGATAAAAACTCTCTTAGCCTAGTGTCCAGACAGGTAAGGGATACTGCCAAGGAAGACTGCCCATGAAACATTAATGACTGTATTAGTTCATTAGGGCTGCCATACACCGCCCTGGCTGTCCCATCAGGATCCCAGAGGAGTCCAGGCTTGGGCTGCCTGGGATGGAATGTCATTTGGGTGCATTTGAGCCAAGGACTTTGGGTTGGAACTCTCCCCATGAACCTTAAGTGAAGCACCTGCTGATCACCCTCGGTGTTTCTGGCAGAGGCGTGTCACCTCTAAGCAGCAAAGACAGGGACTGAGTGCTTTGAATGATAAGGTAGAGATGGATGGATAAGAAACAGGTATCACCTATGTCACAGCTAAAATGCACAGACATTCCAGGTGAATGTGCTGTATAGTTTCTGAACAAAAGTTCAGAAACCTCCATCTAAAAGCCTGCTTTTGCATATCTAGAATAGAGTAAAAGAATTATGAAGGGTAATTATCTTGAGAAAATCTTATTTTAAATCACAAAACATCCTGAAACACTCTAACATTTTTTACAGTTAGAAAATATTCAATTTCTAAATGGCAAAGCAAGTAAGGTTTTGGGGAGGTACATTCACAGACTGAGACACTTAGGAAACACAAATGATTCCAAGTGTTTTGTGATTGAATTTTTAATATTTCTATATGAGAAGAAATGTCGGCAAATGCAAATGTCTTTGATTTTCACAGTCTGGCCCTGAGAATGCTTGGGTCTACATATAATTAATCTTTCTTCTTCTGTTTTGGAGTCATAAATAGGAAAGAAGGTTGCATTTCCTTACTGGGAAAAGGAACCCACACTCAGGGAATTAGAGAGGACACAGGTAGAATTCTGGGTTACAGTGGCCCAAGAAGATTAATATTGATAATATTGGAATTTCCACTTTTTCTTCTAACATTTCAGTTGCTGTTTTGGGAGCCTTTTTCAGTCGTGTAGAAGCACATAAGGCTGAAATATGAAGCAGGTAAGTGCATGATTAAGTGCATGACATGGAGAGGATGTGGGGGAGGGGCTTCCGCCCATGCCCCCCTGTTGTCCACTCACAGAGCACTCCCCGAAGCAACGTCCATCTGAAATTAGGTGTCTTCTCCCTCAGGACTGTCCTTGAGTCTGATATGTCATACGTAACTGTCTTCAGAGTTCACACAGTCTGTCCTAAATGACTGGCCCTGAGTCTTATCCATCCGTTCATCCACTCACTCACCCACTTACCACATCATCACCTTCTGTAAGCCTTGCCTTCATTTCTTGTTCCATGTTTCATGGCCTGGCTCTGCAGTTTGGCATCTGCTCTCATGCCTGCTTTTTTACCCATATCCTTGGCTCCTCTGGGATCCAACGAGCTCTTCTAAATTCACTCTTCTCCCAGCCAATACAGTCCTGGCTGTCCTGGGCAACCACAGCCCTCTCCCAGGCTTTATCTCAGTGGTCAGCTGCAGGCCCATGAGCGTCCATGAGGCGCCAGCATTTGCTTCAAGAATGAGCTGCAAGTTTACAAGGTGCCCAGGTAGCCTGAAGACCAGTCTTTTGACCCTTGACCCACATCAGATGAGTGGCAAGGCTGCAGATGTTTTGGTGCAGGATGGTGTTTATTTATTTATTTATTTATTTATTTATTTATTTATTTATTTATTTATTGGATGCTCCTCGCGGCATGCGGGGGATTTTAGTTCCCCGACCAGGGATCGAACCCATGCCCCCTGCAGTGGAAGCACAGAGTCCTAACCACTGGACCATCAGGGAAATCCCCAGGATGGTGTTTAGATATGGTTAAAGTTTTTTTTTATAAAAAGAACCTTAGTTAAACAGTCTGACACACCCATTTTCTAATCTACAGTTCATAAACTTAACAAAGGCACACAGGAGCATCGGGAAAGGTGACAGTCAGTAACATCAGTTCTGCCTCTGAGATGAGCCTGTCCTGAAATGGCTGCTCCCCAGCTATGATCTCCCACGGCCTCAGCCAGATCTTTCCACCCTGATTTTGTGCCCCCCTTCCCATTCTTTCATTCCAGCTTGGCTTTATAATTATTGATTTAGGAAGTTCTATTTTATACAGTATTTCTGGATGGCTGAGCTCTATTTACTAATTTATCCTAGTTAATAAATACTATTTGTACTCTATCAGCAGTAATAATTATAAATATAAAACAAAATTGATATAGAAAAGTACTTATTGAAGAGCTAGGTAACCTAACAATATATCAGAAGTAACCAAAATGTCAAAATATGGGGTAACACTTAAGTAAATTATAGCACATATTCTCAATAATAGCCATTAGCCAATCAGTGTTTGCAACTGATTTGCAGAATGAGTTCTATTATGATAAGAGAAAAAGAAAGATACAATGAAAGATACAATGAAATATATGGAAGTTTTGCAGCTATGTAAAATATGCACAGAAAAAACAAAATGAAATAAAAATTTTATTAGTGAAATTAATAATGATGGAATGTTGTCAATATTTTAAATTTTAATTTTATTTCCTAAGTGTTTTATTTCAAAGTTTTGTTTTTTAAAACTTGAAAAATAAAGTAACGTTTAATTAGAAAACGTTTCAAAAATCAAAAACAAAAGAACTTGTCCAAGCATCACACTGTTACAATTGTAAGCACAAGAGTCAGTTTCCATTGCTGCCTAGTCAAAACGGCATCTCTTCTTTAAGAAGTATGTCCAATAACACAGTATATATGATTCTAAACATACTATGGCTTTCTTTTTTAATAGCAATCTCATATAATAGAATTTATCAAAATTCCAGGACACAAGGTGTAGCAATACCAAAACCAGCAAGTATCCATATGTGAAATCCCAATTTTCTTGCAGCTTTGTGACCTTGGTAGAGGTAAGAAGTCAGCCCAAAGCATTACTTTGGGAAACCTCTAGGAAAATAAATACTCCACCTCATTATCCTGCCCTTTCTCTGATTTCCTGCAAAACTCACCATTGGCTGAACCCGCTGGAAGCTAGAGCACTAAGGAGCGGTGAGCACAATGCATACAATTAACACAATACAGACTGCAGAGAGCAAGGAGTTGGTCTGTGGGAACAAATGGAGAAGTCCTAATAAAATGACTAATCCTTCTTCGAAACACTTGGGACAAATACGCTGCCCAGCTTTCATGTTAATATTGCATTCTAAATTAGATTGACCCATCTAGTCATGCACTTTGCTGAAAACCCACAGGACAGCCTTCCCTAAACTTATTCTGCAAAGAATGTAACTCAGAGGAACAGGGAATGTTTGCCTCCTACCTGTAATAAACCCATGAGGGTGGAGAAGGAAGGGCTGAACCACGGAAGTTTAATCTCCTTCCCCAGACATGCTGAACATACAATAATTCCCCTCTAAGGATAAGGGGCAAGGAACCTTAGACTGACTTGACCGCTGGGTTACAATGAGGACACACAAACCCCTGCATGGTAGAGGAGTGAGTCCTTGTGAATATCAAGTCCTCTGTGGGTGATGTTTATGCACTTTTGTTGGTTCCTAACCTCGGAGCTTCCCGGGTGAGATCTGAAACTGGCGCCCTTACATGCAGGACAAGGAGAGACCTAAGAAAGAGGCAGTCTCTCCAGATTGGGGGGTGGCTGGCTTCATAAACAGGGAACTTACGTGTGAGTAGATCTCAGTACCCGCCCGCCAGAATCTTAAAGTTTACACAGAGGACTTAACTGTGTTCAGTCACATATACTGTCCAGATGGTCTCAACATCACATTACTCCCTCAAGGCTGTATCCTTGAAACAGCTCCAACTGTGGGGACAGTAGGAAGACATACATTCCAAGTACAGAGGAAGGGTGAGGAGCCTCCGATTGCCGGGGTCCAACAGTCACGTCCTCTTGATGACCACCTTCAACAATCCTGCAAGTGTCCACTCCCCCATCCTCTTTCACTTGATGATTTTAGCTCTTATCAATGACCCTTGCCTTGAATGAATTCTCCTGAAGAATGGAAAACTTCTACTATCCCAATGCTATAAGCTGAATTGCCTACATTTGTTAGCTGTCATTCTTAATAGCTGGTACTACTTGGATTCCATGGATAAAGACCTTTTTTTTTTTCCTTTTAATTACCAACTTTTAGATTAAAGTATAAAATAATAGTCATCTCAAATAGTGATAAACCATTATTATTTTTTCTACTTTTTAAACAGCATTAATATTTGAATACTTCCGTGGGCAAAATGTTAATAAAACCCTTTCCCCTGCTGCATGAGGATTTGAACTTCGGTTAACTTCTTAGCTCTGTATCCTTGAAAACAGATAAAGAAGGTAAGTTATTGAGCGACATTGCTAATAGTAAAAATTACCTTTCATTGGCAAACTGCATCTAGCCTCGGAGACTAGTAATTATATGATAGGAAGCTGTATCTGTTGCTTCCCTGGGTGTGGTCACTCTTGGGACTGAATCTCTCTGGAGAGACCATGGGATCTATGTTTGTAGAGCTGTTGCAAGAGATATCAGCTTCTCTCAGAAATGAGGCCCTTACGATAGTGCAGGTTCCATACCTGTCATGTGCATCTATCTCCCTGCACCTGAGCTGTCTGATGTATGGCTGCAGACTCCCACTCAAGACCAATGCCCAGGGTACCCTATGGGCAAGCGCTTATACCAGTCTCATATCCCACTAGCAGACTGGTCCCATGTGTGGCCTGTTATAATCTGGTGAGTCTGGTTATAGAGTTTAGCCTAAGATGATCCTTTCTGGGCACTGCAGAACTTCCCTGTGTTCATCCCCCATCCAGACTAGAGTTGGATTTCTCTGACAAGCTCTGGTTCCTCTCAGTGGAGAAATATGATTAGAAAAAAAAAGGCGGCCTTAAGGATTATTATTGCTTTCCTATTCATTGCTGTTGGGTGTCATGGCTTCTAGGTCTTTTCTGTGAGTACAAACCGTATAATTTTAGAAAATCCTAAATTTGTAATAAAAATTCCAATTAAGTTGGGGAGATTTGGCATAAGTTTTTAGTACTATATTTGTAGCTCTTCTCTCTATACTATAACTGTAACGCAATCACTAATTTGCTTTACCATACACTATAAAAATAATATCAAAATAATGATACCAATAGTTCTAATAATAATGAGACTACAGTATATATAGTGTAATTTAATGTTACTGTTCTTTGGCCCCTTAGTGTATATCCTACTCACTTGTCATAAATGTAGTTTATGTTTTAGATCACCAGAAATAATTATTTCCTCCCTATAGTTATTAAAATATTTTGATATAAAAATGTTCTTTTTTAAAGTTATGTTCATTTTTTTGATTTACATATAATTTAATTTTTTAAACAGCTAAAATATTTTTGTAGTACAGTAGCAAAACTATTTAAAAATGTATGCTCGACCTAAGTGTAAGGCCAGACACTATCAAACTCTTAGAGGAAAACATAGGCAGAACACTGTATGACATAAGTCACAGCAAGATCCTTTTTGACCCAGGTCCTAGAGAAATGGAAATAAAAACACAAATAAACAAATGGGACCTAATGAAACTTAAAAGCTTTTGCACAGCAAAGGAAACCATAAACAAGACCAAAAGACAACCCTCAGAATGGGAGAAAATATTTGCAAATGAAGCAACGGACAAAGGATTAATCTCCAAGATTTACAAGCAGCTCATGCAGCTCAATAACAAAAAAACAAACAACCCAATCCAAAAATGGGCAGAAGACCTAAATAGACATTTCTCCAAAGAAGAGATACAGATTGCCAACAGACACATGAAAGAATGCTCAACATCATTAATCATTAGAGAAATGCAAATCAAAACTACAATGAGGTATCATCTCACACCGGTCAGAATGGCCATCATCAAAAAATCTAGAAACAATAAATGCTGGAGAGGGTGTGGAGAAAAGGGAACACTCTTGCACTGTTGGTGGGAATGTAAATTGATACAGCCACTATGGAGAACAGTATGGAGGTTCCTTAAAAAACTAAAAATAGAACTACCATATGACCCAGCAATCCCACTACTGGGCATATACCCTGAGAAAACCATAATTCAGAAAGAGTCATGTACCAAAATATTCATTGCAGCTCTGTTTACAATAGCCAGGACATGGAAGCAACCTAGGTGTCCATCATCGGATGAATGGATAAAGAAGATGTGGCACATATATACAATGGAATATTACTCAGCCATAAAAAGAAATGAAATGGAGGTGTTTGTAATGAGGTGGATGGAGTTAGAGTCTGTCATACAGAGTGAAGTAAGTCAGAAAGAGAAAAACAAATACAGTATGCTAACACATATATATGGAATCTAAGGGAAAAAAAAAAAAAAAGAGGTCATGAAGAACCTAGTGGCAAGATGGGAATAAAGACACAGACCTACTAGAGAATGGACTTGAGGATATGGGGAGGGGGAGGGGTGAGATGTGACAGGCTGAGAGAGTGTCATGGACATATATACACTACCAAATGTAAAATAGATAACTAGTGGGAAGCAGCCACATAGCACAGGGAGATCAGCTCGGTGCTTTGTGACCACCTAGAGGGGTGGGATAGGGAGGGTGGGAGGGAGGGAGATGCAAGAGGGAAGAGATATGGCAACATATGTATATGTGTAACTGATTCACTTTGTTGTAAAGCAGAAGCTAGCACACCATTGTAAAGCAATTATACTTCAATAAAGATGTTTAAAAAAAAAAAAAAAAAAAAACAGATACCTGAGTACATCTTGAAACCAGTGAAAATAAGAAAATGGATCAGAACAATGAAGTCTTGTCTATGTGATAAATCAATGATACTACTTCTCTCCAATAACAACTAAAAATTAAACACATTAACAAATGCAACTGACAAAGTTAATTCCCTATTGTAAAACATGACTTCCCTTTCTGATACATATTATGGTATTGAACAAGATAAATTTAGAAAGCAATAATAAAATAACCAAGATTATAGACATTTTATGAATTCTAAGAAATTTAATTTTGAATGTATTCTAACTCATGAGTAATTTTTTAAGCCTTCTGTGCAAACTGCTAAATTCAATACTAGACAATTATCACTTAAACAGAAAAACAATGCAGATTACGCGAGCTGTTACTGTTTTGTTAGTACATTTAAAAAATGCAATTGAAATAATGAAATAAAACCTCTTTGGGAGCAAAAAAAAAAATAAATAAATAAATAAATAAATAAATAAATAAATAAAAATGTATGCTCAAAGAAGCCTCAAGCTCATTCCTTCTGCTGCTTATAATTAAGAATTTTATTAGTTTACTTATATTCTTTTAATATAATTAAAGAATATAATTCTTTTCATTTTATATAATAAACACATATTGTTACATATATATTTCATTTATATATATTTTGAATTCTTCTTCTTTCTTATACAAAATATGCTTTATTGTTACTCTGATTTTAAATATTTTCCATACAATAATGTTTCTTAATTTGGATACAACAATGATCTGAGCATAGAACAGGGCATTGTAAACAGTGCTGTTATATCATTAATTGATATAGGATTGTATGGGATTGAGTCTTTAAAGAAATTCTGTAGATCCAATATTGGGGTTGTAAGAGAGGATCACAAAATTATTAACCAAATATAGTATAATTTGATTAAATAATTAAAATGTGTATACATGCATATATATATACATATATATTTTAAAGTTATTTCTTCACCCCTATACTTAATCTTTCTAAATTGAAATTTCTGTGAGGACAAGACAGAGTCCATCTTACACACTGTTAGGCATGACCAGTGTCTAACACATTCCCCAATACAAAGAACTGATTTAATATAAAATTGTGGAATGGATGAATGAGGTTTCCATGAAAGAGTAAATTTTGAGCAAAATTTATAAAATGGAGAAAAAAGCAAACAAGCAGAAGGGAGAAGTTTCTGCATTCCAGTTCAGGTCATAAATGGAATAAAGTACAGAGTGATTCTCTGCTTTTCCAGCACCAAAAGTTCAACTTTTTTTCAAACATAGAGTGTGGGCCAGTCTTTTGGGAATATATCACTTCAAACCAGTTTCACAAGAGTGAGTAACATAGAGTAATTAAGTAGACTGACTGAAATCAGATGGACAGCCACTTGATTCTCAGCTGTTGCTATGTGGTGATAAACCCTGAGCAATTATGTAATTTGTTTTACTTTTTTATATTTCAGTGGGGATAATAATATTTAAGAATTATGGAGCATAGATAATATGTAATAATATTTACATAGATGTTATGCAAAATTTGTTATATAAACAATTTATATATTTGTATATGTTATGTAAATGTTATATAAATATCAATGTTACACGGTGTCTGCTACATTCTTCTTAGAAGAAGAGCTGAGTCGAATATGATATTACTGAGGGATTATGGAATTCGAGGACTTGGTCTATGTATTATGTTAATGATGGAATCAAGGAAGAAAAGACTTTCCAATGGTCCAGTTAAAGTTCATTAATGCTCCTGAGAGCATAGTTGTCCATGGGGAACCCCAGAAGTGAGCTGATGAAGGCAGAGATGGAGGACTTGAACACAACATTTTCCCTGCTCTAGGTCACTTATATAATTTGAATGATTTATTTAATGAAAAAGAAGAACCTGGAATAATAGAATTCCTTGAGGGAGTGAAGAATGATGTCCATGGATATGTTTGTGTTATCTCAACCTAATACAAAATAAGCCAGGGTCCCTGCAGACCCATTTTCTGCAAGTCCAAGACTCCCCTCATTCCACTCCCTGACTCCATTTATATGCTTTGGTCTCTCAGATTTTCCCCCGTTATGTTTGTTGACAGAACCTCTTTCCTTTGATCAAAATTTTGGAATGGTTACATTTCTCATTCATAAGTGTCTTGTCTTGTAAAGGAAAGCCGTAACTTCACAAAGTGAGTCCGTAAGTGATAGCACCGTTGTGATGTAGTGAGATGCCGTCAACACAGACAAATACCAGTTCTTGTTGTGGAAGGTACAGGTATTGACTTTAAATTTCAAGGAATATGATTGCTTGGAATTATGTTCAGTTGTCATTTGTAATAGAGTAGACCCCTGAGATTTGCAGACTTAGTATTCCAAGTTTTGTCTATTCATAAATCAATATGCCATGCCATTTGTAATTTTGCTGAGGCATGAAGTTGAATCTTGCACACTGCAAATGCTGGCATTAACTCTTGAAGTGATAAAAACTTTGTTTCTTTGGGATAATGATACCTAAAAGTGACCTTGGCTTTGTGGTCTTAGGAAATATGGGCATACTTGCAGCTCTCATGGTGAATTGTTCAAGACATTCAATTGACCTCTTGTATAATTCTTCATAATCATTATTCTATAAATCGTAGTAGTTCTTATGAATGAAAGAACAATGGATTGTCCACCAAAAAAAAAATAGCTTACTGTTTAGCTTTAGGACATTCAGTTATTTCTGGGAGGCAGCAATTCTTTGGGGAGGGAGCCAGAGGTTACACATAAAGAGACTTACAGACCATGCAAGGGAATTTGTAATTCTTCCTGTAGGCAAAGCAGTGCTCAGATGACTGAAGATAATTAACGCCAGAGTTCCATGTCCTTCGATGGATTATCACTTTGTCATCTACTGCCTCAATTTTCCTCCTACCTTATACATGTTCTCATATGTCAAGTAAGTCATTTTTTGTTTTACAGTAGAGTTCTGACTCCATAATATCTTAGTCTCGTTGTCTGAAATTATAAAATTTCAGCCTGTAAATTTCAGATTTAATCATCTACATGCCAGTTGTCTAGATACTTCTCTTCTTTCTGTTAAAAAATAATCTGTGAAAATTCTGGAACTGCACTTATTTCCCTTCTAAGTGATAAATTTTTTTTTTTTTCTCTGCAGAGTGCCTTCTTTTCATGCTTCTGTTCAAAGGGTTTTTGTAAACCTTTATGACTTTGGGCACTATAGTAAAATCTAATTCAGTGCCACATGAGAAAATTCACCATTATTTCAAAGGTTTGATTGCCTTTTGGAAGCCAACTTTGCTGACTCTCTCTCTCTTGTTATTATGTCTCTGCCCTCATCAACTGGAGTGTCTTTGTGTAAAATAGAAATAACCACTGTGAGCAGACTGTGAGGATTAACTGAAGATTTAGAACCGAGCTTGATAGATAGAGCTCAGGAAGTTTTAGATTTCTTTTGTTAATCTACAAAACTACCTCCCTGGACTATACTATAAAACACTGCATGTAGGGACAGTATCTTTCTCATCCTTGAGTACTACAGCACCCAGCACAGTACCTACTACAGGGGTGCCCGACAAATGTGTGTCATGCCCAGGATATGCATCCAATGCAAATGTGTTTGGATGATCTGGTTATTATCTTCCATAAGAGGCATTCTATAAATTCTAGCCCCACTACAGATGTCTTCATTCAAATGCAATCTCCCATAAAATGTTATTTTCCAAGCCAAAGTATGAAGATTTTCCCAGAAATAGACTTTTGATGAGCTGTTGAGATTCACATAAAGTGTAATGATAAAATTTTGTTTGTTTGAATTGTAACTCTTGATAGTAAAATCACTACCATTATATACTGGTCCATTCAAAACACCGTGGCTAATTAGGTTCACACACCTGACAGATGGTTTTTCTCTCCCAAATTGATTAAATGCAATTTAATTACCGACAGAGTTCACAGCTAATCCAGGAAACAAATATGACATTGATTCATCTGATGAAAGCGCAGCTATAACTTGACATCTGAATATAGATTGCATGTGATATACTTTTTCTAAGTACAAAATACTTATGTAAGAAGAAAATTATTAACTGATTCATCAGCACTTGTAATGTCTCAATAATTAATTGTATATTTACAAGGGAAGATGTCAAAATTCATATTCTAAGTGAACTCTGCTGGTTTCAACCAATTATTAGTTTAATGGGTGTTTAGATTAAAATACCAGTTCAGCTGCTTACTTGATATGAAACATCAAGCAAGTTATTTGAATATCCCAGTTTAATCACAGGTAAAATGGGACTCATAATAATTCCTTTTGCAGTGATTGTTAAGAAGATTTGGTGAGACAGTGCACATAAGGAAATTAAGGCTCTAAGCAGAACACATTAGAAGTAGGTTATCACTTATTTCTTTTTTACTTAATTATTATTCCTATGATTAGGATAATATTCATGAACAGGTTTACTGACAAGAAGTAAAATCATTAATGAACAAACAAAGCTTATTGATTAATCCTGAAATACATATGGTGAATAAAAATTACAATGAAACATATTTATGGCCTCAAGAACATAAATTCTAGTGGAAAATAAAGAAAAATCAGGTATTTATGAAAATATTGATGGTGAGAAAAGTTCAGAACCTAGAGGTACATACTAAGGAGACCAAGTTGAGAGCCAGTTGACCTGGGAGCACCAGGAATGTGTACCTCGAGGAGATGACACCTGAGATGCATTTTGAAAGGAAGGAAAGAATTAGGTCCCAAAACAGGATATGGGAAAGGCCATCCCAGTGAGAAGAAGGGGTGTGTTTGAAGGCACAGGTGCGTGAGGGTTTCAGGCTTTTCATGAACAGAATGTAGGTTAATGTTGCCGGTGTATTAGGTAGGCAGGTGAGATACGGTTAAGAATTTCCATCCTATGGGAGCTACAACTGAAGCACTGGGAGAAATAAAACCCAAACAGCACTGGCTGGTGTAGACAGACAGTAGCTAGGATTGGGGTGCTTGGAGCTCCTAGGTCACTTGAGTTAAGACAAGACTTAGCATGATACCACTTAGAACATTTGGGTCAATGTAAGTGAGATGATTTGACTTGAGGACCTAGGATTAGGAGAATGGAATGTTGCACAACAGAAGGTGTGATAGAAACTGACCTGGGCTTCCTCACCTGTCAATTTGCTCTCCAGCCTGGGCCACCTTCAGGCTGAGAACAGACCCATGGTTCAAGGAAGCCGTGCAAAACAAGGGCCTTCCAGAAAACACAGGTCTTGAGTCTGTGGGCAGATGCTCTCTGTAAACTCTTCTTCCTCTGGGGGGTTGGGAGACAGCTTACTCAGTTCACAGGTGGAGGTGGCTGGGCTGGTACCCTCACATAACTGTCATTCATCTCAACTGTAACCGTAGTCTATTTTGGTCGTCTCTGGGGCCCACTTGAACTTAAGGATTGGTAGATATCATGATCAGGAAGAGTAAGCTTAATCAGTTTAGGGCTACTTGATCAATGAATATCCCTTCTTGAGAGCTAAGCAACAAGAACCCTGAAAATAGAATGCTAAAGGCAAACCTTGAAGCCATCATTCCTAGGTTTCCTGCAGAAGATGGTCTAGTTCAGAATGAAAAGGGTGTAACAACAGGCCTTAGGAGGTGACGTTCCCATCAGCTGACACCCCAGCTCTGCATAACATTATAAAAGGGGACTGAAAGAGAGACTTAGTGCATGCTTGTGAATGGCATTTTTTCCTCAGAGCATGTGGTTGAGGAGATGCATGCCTCACCCCAGGGAGTGCTCTGAATCATCACCTTTGTTCCTGGGTCTCAAGTGACTCCTGGGAGCAAGATCTTAAGCCCAATACTGGAAAGGATGATGAAAGAAACATCAATCATAATATAAATGAGGGGGAAGATGGTGCCAGTGGCAGAAACAAGCAAGGAGAGATGTGAAGATAATTCCTATTGACACTGGACTCAGTAGAGGACTTTCTTATGATCACTGTACATTCTGTAGAGATGTGACCTTACATTGGCCACTCCACACAGCTGACTGCACTTCCATTCAAACCTAAATATATGTGACTTTTGATAAAGCATATCCCTGGCAAGTAATTTTGGTTTAAAAACTCAATACTCATTAAGCCTAGTTATCACTGTTCCTGCTCAATGATAAAACACGAAAAAACAAATTGGTCAGAGAAGGCCTCTTGAGTGAGTGGGGCCTGAGGAAGACCTCAGAGGTCAGAGACCTGAGTCTACAGGGAGAAGAGTGGAAATTCTCCAGGTGAGAGAGTGAAGGGTCAGTGTGCGTGTGTGAGTTTGGGTGTGTGTCATATGGGACTCAGTGGACGTGAACATAAGCTAAGTGTCCAAATGAACAGCAGTATCTGTTCAGGAGGAATCAATGTGTAGTCAGTTGAGCTGAAGGTAAAGCATAGCTCCAGTCAATGACTGGCAAATCCTTACCAACTGGAAACATCTCCATGGGTAAACTGAGTAAAAGCCAGACTTGGAAATGTGGCTGTAGAATATAGTCATTAAGAACAAATTCTGACTCTACCGTATGCTAGCAGGGTGACTTACAGAAATTCACTAATTTTGACCAAACCTCAGTTTCCTCATCTGTAAAACAATCTTAAAAATAAGCTTCTATGTCTTATATGATTCAAGAGGAGATTAAATGAAGTAATAAGTTTAATGGTTTTAGCCTTATCTCTGATACATAGCAAAATCTCAATGACTTCTAGATAGCAGTAAAAGTAGCAGTAAACAGTCTTCTTCACCTTGTGCCATATTTGGACTTTAGGATTTACTTTTCCAGCTTCCTTTTCATTCTTCTTGCCTAAACAGTGTCTGCCACCCACCATCATACATGTTATGTTTCCATGGCAATGCCACCCTGAACTACTCACAACTTCTTAACTCTTCAGGTCTTCTTTCACCAATTATTCCATTTTCTCTTCTTGGAACTCTGTTTTCTAAACTTTTCTTCTGTTATGTTGTTTATTCCAACATTTTTTTTCAAGGACTACCTCAAGTGTCTTTGGAACCTTTCTTGATATATCAGGAAGAAATATTTGTTCTACATATTAGCTGGGACCTTAAACGGTACCCTGACCAACTAACTACCACCAAGGCAATTAATCACCTTGACCACCATATTGAAACTTGTGGGTCACTGGCATAGAGATGAGTTCCCCATTGACAGAGACCCTCATTGTACTGGCTAGCAATTATGACATCTTCATCTACTACCTAACCAGAAACACGGTTCTAAGAGACAAGCATCATTTTATTTTAGGCGAGATTAAAAAACTGTTCTGCATGTCTCAAGCAAACTTTGTAGATAATTATATTTTCTAAGGGCACACCTACATTTCTTTAGTAGCAGAAACTATTTTCCCAAGAAGCAATGTGTCTTTGGCAGACATCCTCATTCACCAATTTGTTCATTCCATGGTCTATTAATTTCTTTGCTCAAGAAATATTGAGTTAATCGTATGTGAAATCTAGTACAGTCGTTGGGGTGCTAATATGAATACAATGTAGTCATTCATATCAAATAGCTAAACAACTGGTAGCAGAAATATAAAATTGCCCAGACAATTGCATATAGTGTGTAAGGACTATGAAAGAGATATGCCCAGTGTATTTGAGAGTAAATGGATAGGTTTTTTTTAGCATCTTTATTGGAGTATAATTGCTTTACAATGGTGTGTTAGTTTCTGCTTTATAACAAAGTGAATCAGTTATACATATACATATGTCCCAATATCGCTTCCCTCTTGCATCCCTTCCCTCCCACCCTTCCTATCCCACCCCCCTAGGTGGTCACCAAGCACCGAGCTGATCTCCCTGTGCTATGCAGCTTCTTCCCACTAGCTATCTATTTTATATTTGATAGTGTATACATGTCCATGCCACGCTCTCACTTTGTTCCAGCTTACCCTTCCCCCTCCCCGTGTCCTCAATTCCATTCACTAGTAGATCTGCGCCTTTATTCCTGTCTTGCCCCTAGGTTCTTCACGACTATTTTTTTGGTTTTTTTGTGTTTTTTTTAGATTCCATATATATGTGTTAGCATATGGTATTTGTTTGCATATTTTTTTTTCTCTTGCTGACTTACTTCACTCTGTATGACTGACTCTAGGTCCATCCACCTCACTACAAATAACTCAATTTCGTTTTGTTTTATGGCTGAGTAATAGTCCATTGTATATAAGTGTCACATATTCTTTATCCATTCATCTGTCGATGGACACGTAGCTTGCTTCCATGTCCTGGCTACTGTAAATAGAGCTGCAATGAACATTGTGTTACATGACTCTTTTTGAACTATGGTTTTCTCAGGGTATATGCCCAGTAGTGGGATTGCTGGGTAATATGGTAGTTTTATTTTTAGTTTTTTAAGGAACCTTCTTACTGTTCTCCATACTGGCTGTGTCAATTTACATTCCCACCAACAGTGCGAGAAGAGTCCCTTTTCTCCACACCCTCACCAGCATTTATTGTTTCTAGATTTTTTGATGATGGCCATTCTGACTGGTGTGAGATGATATCTCATTGTAGTTTTGATTTGCATTTCTCTAATGACTAATGATGATAAGTATTCTTTCATATGTTTGTTGGCTTTCTGTATATCTTCTCTGGTGAAATGTCTATTTGGGTCTTCTGCCCATTTTTGGATTGGGTTGTCTGTTTTTTTTTGATATTGAGCTGCATGAGCTGCTTGTAAATTTTGGAGATTAATCCTTTGTCAGTTGCTTCATTTGCAAAATTTTCTCCCATTCTGAGGGTTGTCTTTTCATCTTGTTTATGGTTTCCTTTGTTGTGCAAAAGCTTCTAAGTTTCATTAGGTCCCATTTGTTTATTTTTATTTCCATTTCTCTAGGAGGTGGGTCAAAAAGGATCTTGCTGTGATTGATGTCAAAGAGTGTTCTGCCTATATTTTCCTCTAAGAGGTTGATAATGTCTGGCCTTCCATTTAGGTCTTTAATCCGTTTTGAGTTTATTTTTGTGTATGGTGTTAAGGAGTGTTCTAATTTCATTCTTTTATATGTAGCTGTCCAGTTTTCCCAGCACCACTTACTGAAGAGGCTGTTTTTTCTCTATTGTATATGCTTGACTCCTTTATTAAAGATAATGTGACCATATGTGCATGGATTTATCTCTGGGCTTTCTATCCTGTTCCATTGATCTATATTTCTGTTTTCATGTCAGTATCATACTGTCTTGATTACTGTATCTTTGTAGTATAGTCTGAAGTCAGGAATATGAATCCTCCAGCTCCGTTTTTCTTACTCAAGATTGCTTTGTCTATTATGAGTCTTTTGTGTTTCCATACAAATTGTGAATTTTTTTCTTCTAGTTCTGTGAAAAATGCCACTGGTAGTTTGATAGGGATTGCATTGAATCTGTAGATTGCTTTGGGTTGTATAGTCATTTTCACAATGTTGATTCTTCCAATCCAAGAACATGGTATATCTCCCCATTTATTTGTATCATCTTTAATTTCTTTCATCAGTGTTTTATAATTTTCTGCATACAGGTCTTTTGCCTCCTTAAGTAGGTTTATTCCTAGGTATTTTATTCTTTTTGTTGCAGTGGTAAATGGGAGTGTTTTCTTAATTTCACTTTCAGATTTTTCTTCATTAGTGTATAGGAATGCAAGAGATTTCTATGCATTAATTTTGTATCCTGCTACTTTACCAAATTCATTGATTTCCTCTAGTAGTTTTCTAGTAGCATCTTTAGGATTCTCTATGTATAGTATCATGTCATCTGCAAAGCAGTTACAGCTTTACTTCTTCTTTTCCAATTTAGATTCCTTTTATTTCTTTTTCTTCTCTGATTGCTGTGGCTAAAACTTCCAAAACTATGTTGAATAATAGTGGTGAGAGTGAGCAACCTTGTCTTGTTCCTGATCTTAGTGGAAATGGTTTCAGTTTTTCACCATTGAGAACCATGTTGGCTGTGGGTTTGTCATATATGGCCCTTATTATGTTGAGGTAAGTTCCCTCTATGCCTACTTTCTGGAGGGTTTTTATCATAAATGGGTGTTGAATTTTGTCGAAAGCTTTCTCTGCATCTATTGAGATGATCATATGGTTCTTCTCCTTCAACTTTTTAATATGGTGTATCACATTGATTGATTTGCATATATTGAAGAATCCTTGCATTCCTGGGATAAACCCCACTTGATCATGATGTATGATCCTTTTAATGTGCTGTTGAATTCTGTTTGCTAGTATTTTGTTGAGGATTTTTGCATCTATGTTCATCAGTGATATTGGCCTGTAGTTTTCTTTCTTTGTAACATCTTTGTCTGGTTTTGGTATCAGGGTAATGGTGGCCTTGTAGAATGAGTTGGGGAGTGTTCCTCCCTCTGCTATATTTTCAAAGAGTTTGAGAAGGATAGGTGTTAGCTCTTCTCTAAATGTTTGATAGAATTTACCTGTGAAGCCATCTGGTCTTGGGCTTTTGTTGGTTGGAAGAGTTTTAATCACAGTTTCAATTTCAGTGCTTGTGATTGGTCTGTTCATATTTTCTATTTCTTCCTGGTTCAGTTTCAGAAGGTCGTACATTTCTAAGAATTTGTCCATTTCTTCCAGGTTGTCCATTTTATTGGCATAGAGTTGCTTGTAGTAATCTCTCATGATTCTTTGTATTTCTGTAGTGTCAGTTGTTACTTCTCCTTTTTTATTTCTAATTCTATTGATTTGAGTCTTCTCCCTTTTCTTCTTGATGAGTCTGGCTAATGGTTTATCAATTTTGTTTATCTTCTCAAAGAACCAGCTTTTAGCTTTATTGATCTGTGCTATCATTTCCTTCCTTTCTTTTTCATTTATTTCTGATCTGATCTTCATGAGTTCTTTCCTTCTGCTAACTTTGGGGTTTTTTTGTTTGTTTGTTCTTCTTTCTCTACTTGCTTTACGTGTAAGATTAGGTTTTTTATTTGAGATGTTTCTTTTTTCTTAAGGTAGGATTGTATTGCTATAAAATTCCCTCTTAGAACTGCTCTTGCTGCATCCCATAGGTTTTGGGTCGTTGTGTTTTCATTGTCATTTGTTTCTAGGTATTTTCTGATTTCCTCTTTGATTGCTTCAGTGATCTCTTGGTTATTAAGTAGTGTATTGTTTAGCCTCCATGTGTTTGTATTTTTCACAGATTTTTTCCTGTAATTGATATCTAGTCTCGTAGCGTTGTGGTCAGAAAAGATACTTGATACTATTTCAATTTTCTTAAATTTACCAAGGCTTGATTTGTGATCCAAGATATGATTTATCCTATAGAATGTTCCATAAGCACTTGAGAAGAAAGTGTATTCTGTTGTTTTTGGATGGAATGTCCTATAAATATCAACTAAGTCCAAATTGTTTAATGTATCCTTTAAAGCTTGTGTTTCCTTATTTATTTTCATTTTGGATGATCTGTCCATGGGTGAAAGTGGGTTGTTAAAATCCCCTACAATGATTGTGTTACTGTCAATTTCCCCTTTTATGGCTGTTAGTAGTTGCCTTATGTATTGATGTGCTCCTATGTTGGGTGCATAAATAATTACAATTGTTATATCTTTTTCTTGGATTGATCCCTTGATCATTATGTAGTGTCCTTCTTTGTGTCTTGTAATAGTCTTTGTTTTAAAGTCTATTTTTTCTGATATGAGAATTGCTACTCCAGCTTTCTTTGATTACCATTTGCATGGAATATCTTTTTCCATCCCCTCACTTTCAGTCTGTATGTGTCCGTAGGTCTGAAATGGGTCTCTTGTAGACAACATATATACGGGTCTTGCTTTTGTATCCATTCAGCCAGTCTATGTTTTTTGGTTAGAGCATTTAATACATTTATATTTAAGGTAATTATCGATAGGTATGTTCCTATTACCATTTTTTTAATAGTTTTGGGTGTGTTATTGTAGGTGTTTTGCTTCTCTTGTGTTTCCTGGCTAGAGAAGTTCCTTTAGCATTTGTTGTAAAGCTGGTTTGACTGTGCTGAAGTCTCTTAGCTTTTGCTTGTCTGTAAATATTTTAATTTCTCCATCAAATCTGAATGAGATCCTTGTTGGGTAGAGTAATCTTGGTTGTAGGTTTTTCTTCTTCATCACTTTAAATATGTCCTGCCACACCCTTCTGGCTTCCTGCTGAAAGATCAGCTGTTAACCTTATGGGGATTCCCTTGTGTGTTATTTGCTGTTTTTCCCTTGCTGCTTTTAATAGTTTTTCTTTGTATTTAATTTTTGATAGTTTGATTAATATGTGTCTTGGCGTGTTTCTCCTTGGATTTATCCTGTATGGGACTCTGTGCTTCCTGGACTTGATTAACTATTTCCTTTCCCATATTAGGGAAGTTTTCAACTATAATCTCTTCAAATATTTTCTCAGTCCCTTTCTTTTTCTCTTCTTCTTCTGGGACCCCTATAATTTGAATGTTGGTGCATTTAATGTTTTCCCAGAGGTCTCTGAAACTGTCCTCAATTCTTTTCATTCTTTTTTCTTTATTCTGCTCTGCAGTAGTTATTTCCACTATTTTAGCTTCCAGGTCATTTATCCATTCTTCTGCCTCAGTTATTCTGCTATTGATCCCATCTAGAGAAATTTTAATTTCATTTATTGTGTTTTTCATCATTTTTTTTTTGCTCTTTAGGTCTTCTAGGTCCTTCTTAAACAATTGATAGGTTTTTAAACAATATTCCAAGAGAAGGTCATGTTTGAGCCTAGAATGAATATAAATCAACCAAGTAAATGAGTGGAAAAATGTGTTCAATGCAGATTAAACACCATTTACAATATCAGAAGAGAACATAGACTATTAAAGTAATTATAAACAGACCAATATAGATGGAACCCAAATTTTAGGAGAAAGCAGAAAGAGATAACCTTTGAAATCTGCACAGGGATAAAATCCCTCCCTCTGCCTTTCTCCCAGTCCCTCTCTGGTGGCCCAGACTCTAACATCAGGACATAGAAAGATGGCAGGTGGGCAGTCACTGTCGTTTAGGAGACAGCGATGGATACTGGTAATTTAGAGATCATGAACATGTAGGTTGCTGTGGCAGACTTAGGAGTGTTTTGAGAATATGCAAAGTGGGTAGCAAAGTGAGTCTGAACACTGGGAAAGCAGGAATACTTAAGAGGCATTCTGTAGAAAAGTTGTCCACAGGGAGACTGGTGAGATGTAGGAGGAGCCAGAGGAGAATGAACAGGATGTGATTCTCAGGGGTCTTACGTCACTGTCTTACAATGTGACATTCATTAAGTTTATAAAGCTATTTTATAAGAACTTTATTGGGAACAAAATTCTAGTAGGGTTCTAAATGAACAATTTGACTCTAAATTCACAAAGTCCATGTCAGATATACTGTCTTACAATAAGCAAGAGGTTCTGTAAGCCAATACCTTTACAAGAGAAAGCTTGAGATTTGACCTTTCAAGTCTAAATGAAGGCAAGTCATTGAGTTCAATAAGAAAAAGTTGTTCTGTGCAAACTTCTGGTATTCTAAAGAACCTCCATTAGGGGCCAAATTCATGATTTGTTACTGCTTTGAAATTCTGTCTTATAATATAGGTATAAATACACACACACACACACACACACACCCCTTAAAGTTTTGATGTAAATGTACTTCTTGTTACCTCCCAATAGAAAATGAGGTTGAGTTTTTTTTTTTTAATTATTCAATTTCTCAAAGAAATTCTTCTACAATTTGCTGTTTAAATAAACTATGACTTCCTTTTGTTATTTCATAAATTACCTAATCATGCTTCTGGCAAAATAAGGACATATAATGACATATAACTGCAGCAGCAGCTGGGAATATCACTCCTGCCGACCATGGGCAATCAATTCAGCAGTGAAAAATTAATTGAAAATATCTGTACTTGTAACACTAACTTGACAAATATTATTTTTATTAGTTTTTTTTCTTATTTTTTAAAATAAATTTAAAATTAAAAAATATTCTATCTTTCTTAACCTATGTTGCAAGATAATGGTACTGCTAAAATAAAAATACTTTCTAAACGAGGAAAATGTTTCAGTTCTTGCATTATTTTCTAATGCAAAAAAAAAAGAAAAACTTAATTCAGACTTAAATTGTCTTTGGAAAACTACCTCTTTTCAGACTGCTAAGGAGTAATTTGTTCATCCATGTCTTCAGCGACCTATCAAATCAGTATTTTGTTAATGGATTCAAAATAATGAATTCTTACCCTTTATGCACCAGATATCGCTTTGGCACAAGTAAGTTCTGTACTAATGGTTCACATCACCATTTGAATTATTTGGTATCTATATCATGATGTCCACAATGTATGGATCCACTGCCCTCTGTCATTTCAGAATTAGAAGAAATAACGCTTTTAGATGTATGAACTCCTCATAGATGATAAAGTAATTACTTATGCTTCTTTTCATGTGGGCTTGTATATTTAGAAGGGATATTTTTGAATTTGTTTTGCAAGTAAAGAAACTGAGTCTTGAAAAAAAAAAAAAAGAAACTGAGTCTTGGAAAAAATTAAATCCCTGATACATGTCAGGATGGCATAACAGGACTTCAAAATGAATTAAAAATAGAAGTAGAGAGCTCAAAGTAGATGGGCTGGTGATTTATAACCAGAAAAAGAATGGGATGTGACAGTTAAGTTTGTTCCTCATCACCACTTAAGTTACATTTCTTCCTAGATGTAGAAGACTTGATGTGCTGTTTTGATTTTCTTATTTGTCAGGGGATAATAACACCTTTACCCAGTGAGTAAGAATTTCATAAGGTAAAATAATAGAGTGAATGAAAAATGCTGGGTACAGTGTATATTAGATAGAGGATGCAAAATATATATATTTGGTTCCATGTCTTATTTTTGTTTCACCACTATAATGAGTGTGAAGGACGCAGGTGCTGAACAAGGAAAAAGATATGACCATCAGGGGGCAGTAGCACACAGCAAGGTTTATTGAGAGGATGCTTTGACAAGTTTGTACCCTGAGAAAGTCCCTAACATCAGGAGAAGGGGAGGAGGGGGAGGGAACTTCCAGAGGAGAGGGGGGTCCGAGAGGGCCTTCCATGTCCAGACAATGTCACTCAGCAAACAGCCCAGCAGGAGTCTCTGGGTTGGAGGGCAGCGGGGGCTTGGAGTCCTTGGGTTTATCTCATCTATGGCTAGTACATATTGAGTGCAGTGCCATGGGGTATGAAAAGCAAGTGGTCTCTAACAGGCTGAAAATCTGATTATTTTGACTGTATTTTAAACAATTGGATGCGTAAAAATTTGAGTTTGGTGCCAGCAGGCTTTTGAGCTAATAGGTAGCAGCCCGCTGTGAAAAAGTACACAAATATTTTGAGCCCATCTTTGGCTCATTTATGTAACAACCACTATCAAAAGAAAAATAAAATAAAGTTGCAACAGCTTTTGTTTTCCCTACTGTAAAGTTTACAGTTTAATTTATATGCATATATACACCTGGTTATGTATATGTGTATATATTGTTTCCTTCCACAATGATTTATTTGCCTTATAGCAGAAACAATACAATAATACGGCTGAATAAAACAAATAATACAAAATGAGAATGAGAGTAAATATAAATTAGAAGAGAAGTTCAGAGACAAAAGCTAAAAGCTCACAAGATCATTATTGCTATTTGTAAAAATAAAGCTTTTTAAAAAAAATCATTAAAAGTGAATACCATCACTTAAAATATTTTGGTAATGGAAATATTTGGTTAATTCAATCTCTGACTCACAACTGAAGAGACTGAGAGTAAAACCTTATCCCCAAACCTCCAGAACTAGTGACGGGCAATTTAGGACAGTGAACAGGAGTGGTGCCACTCAGGCCCCCCTGGTCCAGGTAACATTGCACCCTGTTCCCCTCCCCACCCCCTGTGATAGGTTTCATCTGAAGATGATCATGGGAAGTAAAACACAAAATCAATCATGATATGACGTCACTAACACTGGGTCTACTACATAGAAAGCACTAAATAACTAATATCTATTAGTATTAACATTTTTAACATTCCAGTTTGAAAGTTTTTAACTAACCTAAAAAAAGAAATCATTTTAGAAATTTTAGAAAAAAAAAAAAACATTGAAAAGAAGACCAAGGACCAAAGAGAATTTTTTTTTTTTTTTTTTAGTGAGTGAGGGAAATTTTTGTACATGGTATTATACTTTTTTTGGTTATTTAGTGTTTTAAGAGAATATCAGGACTCCACTCATATATTTAAAATTTCAGAGTCTAAGAAGGAGTATGCCTTTTTCACTGCCTACAAGGCTTTTTGTCTCTATGTGAATAATGATTCAATGGCATGTGTCCAAAAAAATTACTTCTTTTGAAAAGTTGATTTAGAATTCTTCAGATTTAAAAATACCTAATTCTGATATTACTAACTATTGGTGCCTGTGTTTCCAAAATGTCAAGTTTCTCTAAACTTAAATACCATTTTTCTAAAAAAGTTCTTAAAAGTTGTTCATCTCCTGTACTCTTCATGCTACATTTTGGCATCCAACTTCTTGCTGTGAGTACCTCGGAGATGAACTCAGCCAAGCATGACTTTTCAATAATTTCAAGACATCCTCACTTACTTTCAGATGTCTCTGCTTGTATTCTCTCTTGTTGAATAAAAATGACATCAGGGTGGGCATAATATTTATTTTCTCAAAAACAATCCAGTTCCTTCACTGGGACAATATGTCAGTCTGCTTGCAGTTTCATAGTTTATCCACTTAGGATTCTTCCAAATTGTTTTCACAATGGAAGGAAAGAACTGGGTTTATAGTGCAGTGCAATATAATAAAATTTTACTTCTGAAAAGTCTGTGAAATTCTGAACAAAGTCAGTGGGTACCAGGATGATTTTGAGCTGTGGTATAGAAGATAAAATATCTTTTCTAAATTCTTACCTTTGGGCAATCACTCTTTGCAAGGATCTACAAGAGGGTAATAGTAAAACAAAATAATAATAATGGCTGCCCTCAAATATAACAAATTTAGCTTAAGAACTTTGAAGAAGCAGAAGTAAAGGACATTTTTAATGGCTGTCAAAGTATGACTTGCTTCTTATTATTGCATAATGTTTTGCCCTGTAAACAGTGTGGCTGTCCTATTATTTCTAAAACACCAATCACTTGCTTGGTCCTTTATGCACATAGGGGAGGTTTCAATGAGCCCATGCAAACGGTGTTTCTTGGTTGATTCTAAGTTTCTCATGTTAATTTTCATGTTACTTGAGACTGTATTTATGCTAGTAATATTCTAATCTAATAACCATATGTTTACAGAGTAACAAGGATGAATGCAATATAGTTAATAGCATAATATAATACTCTAGAGAATTGCTGACACAATGTAAAATAGCAGCTCATGATAATTTTCCCAAACTTATTTTGACTACATTAAGGATCCAGATGCTGACATGAGCAAAACTAACTTATAACTCTATCTCGAAGGTCATATTATTTATCATTTTCCTCTTTATGTCTCAGTGTCTTCTTGAAAACTGTGATAATAACCCCTACTGCAGTGAGGCAGGGAGATGCCGGGTTTAAAATTGTTCTGAGAATATGCATGGCACACATGCAAATTCATTAGAGCATAACATTGATCATCCTTTATGAAAATTCCACAGAATTGCTCAGTGAAGGCACTGAAGCACAAAAGTCATAAAAGTTTTCCTCTTGTTATCCCCTTAATCATGATGTGAACCAAGGCCCATGAAGAGTAATTTCTCATAAAGTGACGGAATCAGACATACCAGTAAGTTGTGAAGGTTCTAAATGAAGACCAAGGCATGGTCCTTCTACTCCAGGAGTCCGTAAGCTTGTGGGGAACCCCAGGGTAAGTAATCCCGGTATCAGAAAATTGTTTTATCAGATACCAAATCAAGCAAAGGAGCAGCTTATGAAGGGCTCAGAAAATTGTCTGAAGAATAAGGGAAGGGGCGTTGATGACCTGGTATTTGAGTTATGTTCTAAAAGATAAAGCCTGGAGTTGATGTGAAGGAAAGAAGATGTTCTAAGCTGTAGGGGACCCTCTTGTTCTGGAGGTGTGCTGTGAGCACCGTGGTGAAGTAGATGGAGAATATTCTGAATAAAGGCAGCTAGTGTTGGGTTATGATGGGTTCAAGAAGTACTATACACATGATTAGAAGCCACGTGAGAGTTTTCAGAGCCTGGGAATGATATCAAGGTCCATAGAAGGGACCCCGGAAAGAAGACAGGTGCTAAATTAGGAACTTGTTGCCACAATTTGGTACATGATAAACTAGGGCAAGGCAAGTACAAAGTAATGGGCACACTAGACTGAGATTTACAACTATGCATCACTCCAAAGCGAATAAAAGTGTAATTTAACATAGAACAAGAAGATTAATTTGTTTTAAATATTATAACTTAAAAATGAAATTGCAACTAGGTACACAATGGAAATTACATGTAGAATTGTAGCAAATATCTACAGATTCTTCGGAACTCTAACTACTGTGTGAAAAAAGTTGTTACACCTCACCAGGATGGGGTGTGTGTGTGTGTGTGTGTGTGTGTGTGTGTGAAACTAACTTCTGAACAGCAGCCTTATGAAGGATCCCTCCTGAGAACAATGCTCATTGCACCACAAAAACTACAAATAAAATGTGGTGCAGACATAAACATTTTACAATTTGGGAACTCTTCCATGGCAACATCTGGGCAGTTTAACTGAGTGTTTCATGGCCAGGATACATTAAGTTTCCTACGAGGTCACTGGACAAAGATTTACAAACTGCAATTTTTTGGTCTCTAGACCAAAACTGTCTTACACAGGGAAGGAAAAAGTAAGAAGACATGTTAGCTGCAACTGGTTTCATTTGGAGACCAACCAGTTGTTGATGATATCTGTGATTTTGTATCATTTTTCTGCTTTTTGCATCCAGAGTATCCCAATGACTCTTTGGCAATTGGTTGTAACTGTCTTCCCCGACCCCAAGATTCCCTGTTTATTCTCTCAATTATTTTAGAACAGGGATATTTCATTCCTGCCTATGACACATATCCTTCTTTGAAAGAGCTCTGCATTCATTCTCAAGGCAACACATAACAATATAGTATTGACTTAACAATATAGTATTTACTTATCACCTGGTTGAAACTAGGGCTGGTGAGTTCACTCCTGGCTCTGAGCCATGTGCTGAACTGTACAACTCCTGCCTGCTCTCCACCTGAGCGACCCCCACCAGGGTTCCAGCTGCTGGAGCCTGGCGCAAGCTTCCCTGGACCCATGGGAGGATGAATAGGAAAGGAGCATGGAGTCTCGTTCTTGGCTTCTCCTGCACCAGTACTTCAGGGCAGTCAGAGCCGGTGTTCAGTCCCCATGCCAGTGGAAAGGTGAGGAAATCTGGTGGGTGTTGTGGGGTGCTTCTCCACCCCCCGTCCTCTATCGGACTCTGATCCTCCTGCTCTGTCTCTGGTTTCAGCAGTGTCGGGAGTGAAGAGTTCTGGGGGTGGGGTTCACTCACCACACTCTGCGAGTCTTGTTTTAAGGATGCATCATGTGGTTTCTGCCCTTGGGCACCTCTGGCTCTTCTGCTAGTGCCACCCTCAGAGAGCTTACAACAGTCCCACTTTACCAATATCAGAATCACATTTTTAATGATGGTATAAATTACATAATATCATTTTAGACCAGGAGACCCATTTTACACGTAAGGAGATGGTGCAAGAAAGGGTGAACTCAGCAGGCTTATGTTGCTTAAACCCAACATGTTCAAAAGAAAGGCTTGTCCTTGTCACTGACCCTTGTCTGATTCCCATGAAAGAACAGGGTGATGAGAGAAATTTATCCTAACAATGGCATTTATGATGAATGCCTGTTTTTGCTCCAGGAGGCTGAGCTCTGAATAGCTGATCAGTCATGGAGCTGCTACCTACAGCAGCATTGGGGGTGATTGGCTGCTGATGAAAACACTGAGCACCTGCGCTCAGGTGAGAATCCCTGTTTGGTGACCTTGCATGTGTGGTCACACATTATTGCTGGGAGAATTCATCACACCCTGTGCAGCTCCACTGGGGAGGGACATCTGGTTGCTCACACCTGGTTTCTCCTGGATGTCACATTTCCATTTGCTGATTTTAATTCATAATCTTCCAGTGTCTTAAACTATATCTCCAAGTATAACAGCTCTTTCTGAGTCCTGTGAATCCTTCTAGTAAATTATGGAATCTGAGGGTTTTCTCATGGACCCCTCACCCTAAGGAAAACTGCCATCCAGTTGGGTGTCTGCTCACTTGAAAGCATCTGGTCTCAGAACAATAGCATGAACTCTTAACTCAGTGAATGTGCCTGCTTGGGGACAATACACTGAGGACTGATGGCACTGTCATCAAAGATGTGGAACAGGCACTGATGTAACAGTAGTCCATGCTGCTGTGTCCTCTAAAGCTAGAAGACTTGAGTCTAGAAATTGGAAGATAGACTCAGAAACAGACCCTCTCATCATAAGTATCTTTGCCACAGTGTGTAACTAGTGATTCCATCCTTAGTATCTACTGGATAAGAGATCCTTTTTTCCTATTAGGAGAATATTTCCACCTGAAAACTCTGTGATGTTTCCACTGAGCTTCAGCTATGACTCCCACCTAATCATTTTGAGCTCTCCAAGGTGATAGACTAGTCAGCAAAGATAGAAAAGACCATCTGGCAGGAGGAACTGACCAGGATTATTATCAGGGGCTTGTTAAATAGTAGGTGTTCACTGATGGTAATGGGAATAAACAATTGCTGTAACCCATGCCTGGCATGGGCTCAGACTCCTCAGGGAAGGTCTGGGTGGCCCCATCAGAAAAGCAATGTAAATGGTGATTAAAGATGAAGAAAATCTAGAATGAATGGTGGAAGAGGTAAATAATGAATATTATCAGTTGCAGCAAAGGGGAGTGTAGATTATATGTCTGAACCCTTGGTATTCAGTGCTTTTAAGAGACTGCAGCTGGCCAGTATCTGAAGTCTAATCAATAGAGTGGACGTGCATGAGATCATGAGGATCTCGATAATGCAAGAGGTGAACTGGGCCAGACAACTCTACCACTTCATCTCATCCTTCCCGTCTCACCTCAGGTGGCAGTCATGGCTGTAGTAGACCCTCCAGGCAGGCGTCACCTTGTTTCCTGCTTGAGGGTGTTTCTCTGTTATCCATATCACTGAAGTTTAGAGTATTCAGTACCCACAGGGAAAAATGAGATCACCAGCCAAAGTAAGAGGGTAGTGCCTTTAAAACAGAGTTGACTGACTCTAGGACATAATAACCATGACTTTATGCCAGTGAATTATAATGAAGGAAAGAAGGGATAAATTGGTGGAAGATGTAGACTAGGGAATGACTGTAATGATAGAACTTAGAGCAAAGATGGTGCAGAATGGAAACAAGGCATGAGGGGCATGAGGGACAGAGCAAAAGTGGGCTACTGGTGAGTAGTGGTCCCCTTCTTCTCCTTCCTTCTTCTCCCTGCTTCTCCCCGTCCTCGACTTTCTCCCTCCTGCCTCTCTCCCTACTCTTTCTTCTTTACTTCTTTCCTTTTGAAAACAAAATGTAAAACCCATCTTTGCTGTCGATTCTCTGTCATTAGAGAGTAATTATTATCCTAAAATGCTCTAAACCCTCATCTCCTGCCATCATTAAGGAGTGACTAGATATTCTGTGTAGGTGAGACTGCCAGTTTGGAAAGCTCTGTCCAGAGGTTTTATGTAACATTAGATGTTATGTTAAATCTTTTCATCTGAGATTAATTATTATATGAGTTATACTGCCAAAGTGATTTGCAATTCATAGTTTCCATGAACACAAAGGCATGAGTCTGTTTGGGCTGCCATAAAAAACTACCACAGACTGGGTGGCTTAAACAACAGAAATTTATTTTCACAACGTTCTGGAGAATACAAATCCAAGATCAAGGTACATTTAAAGTTGGTTTCTGGTGAGAACTCTGTTCTTGGCTTGTAGGCTTTCTTGCTGTGTCCTCACATGACCTTTCCTTGGTGCATACAGGGAGAAAAAAGCTCTGTGATGTCCCTTCCTGTTCCTATAAGGACACCAGTTCTATTGGATTAGGACCCCACCATTGTGACCTGATTTAACCTCAGTTTCCTCCCTAAAGGTCTCATCTCCAAACACCATCCCAGTGAGATTAAGGCTTCAACATATGAAATTTAGGGAGACACAATTCACTCTATAACAATAACTTCTAAGTCTTTGTCATTGTTTATTTTCCTCCACTGTGATATGTATACAATTAGCCCAGAAGTATATTCATACTTTGACACAAAAGATTAAAAAATGTGTTTGGTATATCTGGGGGAAAAACCTTTACCTCTAGCACATAACGTTCATTCACAAAATTTTAATTTAGTGTGATTATATTACTTAGTTTTAAGGGCCCAGATAAAATTCTTCTCTTCAGTGGATATTTCTTTTACTCTAGCATGTAATAAGTTTTTAATGTTAAACCATAAATGAATGTGTTCACCCATTTTTCAACTTATTTTGAGCACCCATATTTTGGCAGTCACTCTGCTTGATGTAGCAGTGAATTCAAAGATGAATAATATGCTCTAGTTGATTTCACTCTAGTGGTGAAGGGGTAAAGTGCAATACAGTATAAGTTCTATAATATAGGTATTCACAAGGTACAATTCCACTGATTATATGTCATTTTATTACCTTGCTATTATTTCAAGAATATACATTTTAATAGGCAGCTAGGCAGCTCCCCTGGAGGGGGTGTGTTCTTGTTAACATAGAGAACAGAGGAAATGTGTGGATTGAAACATTTTCTCCTGTGCAAGCCTTACACAAAGCTCACAGGAAAACATTTTGATTAAGATTTAAATAAGCCCAAACAATCAACTTTTACCCCAGCATTCCTCATGCTCCCTCATCCAAGCCACTGCATCCCTTGAGAGGAGAGCTGGGACCTCTCTGTTACAGGCTGTCAGAGACATGATGAAGGCTCCCCTGTCCCTGTCTTTATGCACCGTGTGAAAGCTTCATAAGCACTGTCCTCATCTGTATCTTTCGCTGTTCCAGACTCAGCACTTAGCAGTGTTTAGTAGATAGACGCTGATGAATACATGTTTACTGAATACAGTAATGAGTGAATGGACAAACAAGTTAATTGTTCCTTGGCTTACAACATTCCATTTTAAACTCTAAAACCTTCCAAAAGGAAATGTGGAATACCTCAGCATAAACAGTCAGCTTTAGAGTCATCATTCCATGTCCAGTCTAAAACCAAAATTAAAGGAGTCATTGGGCTTCCCTGGTGGCGCAGTGGTTAAGAATCCGCCTGCCAATGCAGGGGACACGGGTTCGAGCCCTGGTCCTGGAAGATCCCACACGCCGCGGAGCAACTAAGCCCGTGCACCACAACTACTGAGCCTCCGCTCTAGAGCCCGCAAGCCACAACTACTGAGCCCACATGCCACAAATACTGAAGCCTGCGTGCCTAGAGCCTGTGCTCCTCAATGAGAAGCCCGTGCACTGCAACAAAGAGTAGCCCCCGCTCGCCGCGACTAGAGAAAGCACGCGTGCAGCAACGAAGACCCAACGCAGCCAAAATAAATAAATAAAATAAATTTAAAGGAGTCATTAATGAAAGCTAAGAGCATATTATACAGAAAACATTCTAATATAAAATAGAGTTGACATTATCACTAGGTAGAAATTCAGGATTACGGAGGGCTAAAACAGTACTTAATACTGGGGAAAATGGGGGAATGACCATCAGCTAAAACAGATTTCTCTACACAGCTCTGTTACTGAAGTGGGGGACCCCCCCCAGAATTCTCCAATATTGGTTAATATCTCTTAATATTATAATATTGATTAAAATAATGAGACTCAAATAATGTGTTTTTCAAAAACAATGGTAATGTTTGTTGCTAATGATGCCCTAAACGTTTTATATGTGTGAACTTATTGAAGTGGTTGTTTTTATTTTTCCCAGTTTTACTTATCAAAAAACTGCCTTACAGAAATAATAAAGGCTCACATGGCCAGGAAGTGATAACACTGGGATTCCAACCAAAGAAGTCCAGCACCAGAACCAGCTTTCTCACATATAGTGATCGTTCTCATGGCAAACGCGAAACACAATCATTTATGTCTTATCCCATGATGATCGAGGATATATGTATGATCAATTCTTGCTGGTGGATTAATATGCCAGAGTATTTTTAATTCACGTATTTTTAATTGCTTTTCTACAGTGTGCTTTAATATTGTTTACATTCTTTCTAAAGCCTATATGCCAATATTATTTTAAAAAGTATTCAAGTCACTTCAAACTTGCAGGAGGAGAAAGAAAAGCAAGCAAATAATTAGCACAATGCACAAACTACTGTTTAGCTATATCATGATACATGACCCAAAGTTGCACCTTTGGGAACAGTTTCAAACGAAATTTAGGGTTTTTTTTTGTTTTCTTTTTCTCAAGTACCTCTTCTTGTTCTGCCAGATGTATTATCAGCATTATTTCAGGTCTCAGTATTTGTTTATGGACATTTATCTTGTAATGGAAAATTTAAATAGAGATCAGTCCTGGTGCATTGTAAATCTATGGTCTAAAATTGTTTCGTAAAACTTGGCAATTTATCTAGTTAGTTACATAACTCTCTTAGAGCTGGGCAAAGATTTATTGACTTTTACTCTTTGTGATATTCCTGCAACAGCCTTCAAACATGCCTATTTGTACACGTCTTAATCCCAAGATCTGCACCAGTACTCTGGTTAGCTGTGGGAGGGATGTTAAGCTGCTAAACTCTAAACCACCCTTAAGAGCTAAACCTCGTAGTTCGCTTTTATCTTCAGAACTGATTTCCTTCCACCACACTTACAGGGAGAATTCTATGATGGAAAATGCTGAGCAGCTAAAGCATCAACTATCCTGAACTTGCAGCATTGTTTTAATAATGCCATGGCTGTGACATAATAATCTACAGAAAATACAATAAAACTTAACTGCCAGTTGCTGGTTTTATCAAACTAATTTTTGTTCATTCTATAATTCCGGAGACATAATCCAAAGACTCTTTGAAGGAGACTTGTAAAATGAATAATATATATGTGTTAGCATACGGTATTTGTTTTTCTCTTTTGTTTCTGAGGAATCTAGGGGCAGAACAGGAATAAAGACGCAGACGTAGAGAGTGGACTTGAGGACACAGGGGGAAAGGGGAAGCTGGGGTGAAGTGAGAGAGTAACACTGACGTATACACACTACCAACTGTAAAATAGATAGCTAGTGGGAAGCAGCCACATAGCACAGGGAGATCAACTAGGTGCTTTGTGGCCACCTAGGGGGTAGGATAGGGATGGTGGGAGGGAGATGTAAGAGGGAGGAGATATGGGGATATATGTATATGTATAGCTGATTCACTTTGTTATACAGCAGAAACTAACACAACATTGTAAAGCAGTTATACCCCAATAAAGATGTTTAAAAAATGAATAATATAAAGGCCACAGAACATTATTTTTCCTTCAATTTGTCATGTAATTGACTTATGAATCAAAATCAGAAAATGGAATATGTCTGAGAGTAACAGTGACATAATTAAGTATAGAGATGTGAGCTTAAATAATCATTGTAAATATTACTATACTGAAGCAAAAAAAGCTAAAACAAAAAAGCAAGCCTTGAAGGTGAGATAAAAGTGTGGTTTTGTTTGTATTTTTATTTTTTTAAGTGAAAAAGTGGATGTACAATATTTGTTAGCTTCAGATGTACTGCATAATGATTTGCATATACTATGAAATGATCAAAATAAGTCTATTAAACATCTGTTCCCATAAAAATATTATTGCAATATTATTCAACCATATTCCTTATGCTGTATATTCTATGCCTGATTTATTTATTATTATAAAATGGTAAGTTTGTGCCTCTTAATCCCCTTCGCCTATTTTGCCTGCTCCCCACCCCCCTATTTTCTGACAATCATCTGTTTGTTCTCTGTATCTATGAATCTGTTTTCATTTTGTTTGCTTGTTTTGTTTCTTAGATTCCACATATGGGTGAGACCAGGTGGTATTTGTCCTTCTACATTTGACTTATTTCACTTAGCATAATACCATCTAGGTCCATTTATGTTTTTTTAAGTGGAAAGATTTCATTTTTATATCTGAGTAATATTACACCATATATATATATATCACATCTTTATTCTTCTATTGATAGACATTTATGTTGCTTCCTTGCTTCCATATGTTGGCTATTGTAAATAATGCCACAATGAATATCAGAGTGCATGTATCTTTTTGAGTTAGTGTATTTGTTTTCTTTAGGTAAATACTCAGAAGTAAAATTACTAGATCATATGGCAGTTCTATATTTAAATTTTTGAGGAACATGTGGACTGTTCTCCATGGTGGCTGAGTCATTTTACAGTCCCATCAACAGGGCAGGAGGATTACACTTTCTCCACATCCTTACCAACACTTGTTATTTCTTGTATTCTTTTTTTTTTTTAATTGAAGTCTAGTTGGTTTACAATGTTGTGCTAGTTTCAGGTATACAGCAAAGTGATTCAGTTATATATATGTATATAACTTTTCCATTTTTCAGATTCTTTTCCGTTACAGGTTACTAAAGATATTGAACATATTTCCCCATGCTATACAGTAGGTCCTTGTTGATTATCTATTTTATATATAGTGGTGTGTATCAGTTTATCCCAAACTCCTAATTTATCCCTTCTCCCTCCCCTCCTCTTTGGTTTGTTTTCTAGGTCTGTGAGTTTTTTTCTGTTCTGTAAATAACTTCATCTGTATCATTTTTTAGATTCCACATATGAATGATACCATGTATTTTTCTTTCTCTGACTTACTTCACTTAGTATGATAATCTCCAGATCCATCCATGTTGCTGCAAATGGCATTATTCCATTCTTTTTTATGGCTGAATAATATTCCATTGTGTATAGGTACCACATCTTCTTTATCCATTCTTCTGTCGCTGGACATTTAGGTTGCTTCCATGTCTTGGCTATTGTAAATAGTGCTGCTATGAACACTGAGGTGCATGTATCTTTTCAATGAGAGTTTTCTCCAGATATATGCTCAGGAGTGGGATTGGTGGATCATATAGTAATTCTATTTTTAGTTTTTTAAGGAGCCTCTGTACTATTCTCCATAGTGGCTGCACCAATTTATATCCCAACCAGCAGTGTAGGAGGGTTCCTTTTGCTCCGCACCTTCTCCAGCTTGTTTTTTATTTCTCTGGCCCCACTGCGCAGCATGTGGGATCTTAGTTCCCAGACCAGGGATTAAACCCTTGCCCCCTGCATTGGAAGTGTGGAGTCTTAACCACTGGACTGCCAAGGAAGTCCCTCCAGCATTTATTATTTGCAGACTTTTTGATGATGGCCATTCTGACTGCTGTGAGGTGATATCTCATTGTAGTTTTGATTTGCATTTCTTTAATAATTAAAGATGTTGAGAATCTTTTCATGTGCTTATTGGCCATCTGTATGTCTGGAGAAATGAATATTTGGGTCTTCTGCCCATTTTTTGATTGAGTTGTTTGCTTGTTTGTTTGTCATATTGAACTGTATAAGCTGTTTGTATATTTTGGAAATTAATCCCTTGTCAGTCACATCATTTGCAAATATTTTCTCCCATTCCAAAGGTTGTCTTTTTGTTTTTTTATGGTTTCCTTTGCTATGCAAAAGCTTATAAGTTTGATTAGGTCTCATTTGTTTATTTTTGGTTTTATTTCTATTGCCATAGGAGACTGATTTAAGGAAGTATTTCTATAATTTATGCCAGAGAATGTTTTGCCTATGTTCTCTTTTAGGAGTTTTATGATGTCATGTCTTATATTGAAGTCTTTAAGCCATTTTGAGTTTATTTTTGTGTATGGTGTGAGGAAGTGTTCTAACTTCATTGATTTACATGCAGCCGTCCAGCTTTCTCAACACCACTTGCTGAAGAGACTGTCTTTTCTCTATTGTATTTTCTTGCCTCCTTTGTCAAAAATTAATTGACCATAGGTGTGTGGGTTTATTTCTGCACTCTCTATTCTGTCCCATTGATCCATATGTCTGATTTTGTGCCAATATCACACCGTTTTTTCACTGTAGCTTTGTAGTATTGTCAAATCCAGGAGGGTCATGCCTCCTCCTTTGTTCTTTTTCCACAGGATTGCTTTGGCAATTCTGGGTCTTTTCTGTTTTGTTTTTATAAATTTTAGGATTATTTATTCTAGTTCTGTGAAAAATGTCATGGGTAATTTGATAAGGACCACATTAAATCTGTAGATTGCTTTAGGTAGTATGGCCATTTTAACTATATTCATTCTTACAATCCAAGAACATGGTATGTCTTTCCATTTCTGTAAATCATCTTCAATTTCCTTTATCAATGTTTGATAGTTCTCAGTGTGTAAGTCTTTCACCTCCTTGGTCAGGTTTATTCCTAGGTATTTTATTTTTTTGACACAATTTTAAAAGGAATTTTTTTAAACTTTCACTTTCTGATATTCATTGTTAGCATAAAGAATGCAACAGATTTCTGTATGTTAATCTTCTATCCTGCTACCTTGTTGAATTTGTGTATCAGTTATAATAGTTTTTGTGTGGAATCTCTAGGGTTTTCTATCATGTCATCTACATATAATAATAGTTTTATGTCTTCCCTTTCTATTTGGATATATTTTCTTTCTTTTTCTTGTCTGATTGCTGTGGCTAGGACTTCTAATACTATGTTGAATAGGAGAAATGAGAGTAGTCATACTTGTCTTTTTCCAGATTTTAGTGGGAAGGCTTTCAGCTTTTCACCATTGAGTATTATGTGGGCTGTGATTTTCTCATAAATTGTTTTTATTATGTTGAGATATGTTCCCTCTATACCCACTTTGGTGAGAGTTTTTATAAAGAATGGATGTTGTATTTTATCAAATGTTTTTTCTGCATCTATTGAGATGACCATGTGGTTTTGTCTTTTCTTTTGTTGATGTGGTGTATCACATTGATTGATTTGCCTATGTTGAACCATTCTTGTGACCCTGGGATGAATCCAACTTGATCATTGTGTGTGATCCTTTTTATGTGTTGTTGGATTTGGTTTGCTAATATTTTGTTGAGGATTTTTGCATCTATATTTGGCAGAGATATTGGCCTGTAATCTAACTTTACACTTAAAGGTACTAGAAAAAGCAAAGACCACAGTTAGTAGAAAGAAGGAAATAATAAAGATCGCAGCAGAAATAAATGAACTTTAATTGAGATTAAAGAGACAATAGAAAGATAAATGAAACTAACATCTGGGTTTTTTTTAAAGATAAATGAAATTGATAAAACCTTTATCTAGATTTGCCAAGAAACAAAAACAGAATGCTCAAATAAATAAAATTGGAAATGAAAGAGAGAACAATTAAATGTCAACAAATTGGACAACCAATTGTTAACCAATTTAACCAAAAGGATAAATTCCTAGGAATATAAAATCTTTCAAGACTGAATCATGAAGAAATAGAAAATCTTAATAGACTGATTACTAAATAGTAAGGAGATTGAATCAGTAATCAAAACATTCCAACAAACAAAAGTCCAGGACCAAACAGCTTTATTGGAGAAATCTACCAAACATTCAAAGAAGATTTAATATGTATCCTTCTCAAACTCTTCCAAAAATTTGAAGATGAAGGAATCCTTTCAAACTCCTCTTATGAGGCCAGCATTACTTTGATACCAAAACCAGACAAAGACATCACAAAAAAGAAAATTACAAGCCAATATTCCTAATGAACATAGATGTAAAAGTTCTCAACAAAATATTATCAAGCTGAATTTAACAATAGCTTAAAAGTATCATACACCATAAACAAGTGGTATTTCTTCCAGGGATGCCAAGATAGTTCAACATCCACAAGTCAATCAACATGATACGTCATATTAACAAAATGAAAGATAAAAATCAGATGATCACCTCAATAGATGCAGAAAAATCACTTGGCATCCATTTACAATAAAAATTCTCAACAAAATAGGAATAGAGGCAATGTACCTCAACATAATCAAGGCCTTATATGACAAACCCACATCTAATATTATACTCAACAGTAAAATTCTGATACCTTTCCTCTAAGATCAGGAACAAGACAAGTTTGCCCACTCTCCCCACTTTTATTCAACTGAAAGTCCTATCCACAGCAGTTATGCAACAACAATAAATAAAAGACAACCAAATTGGAAAGAAAATTTAAACTGTCACTGTTAAATACTTTTTTATTATAAAAATTTTAAATACCTTTCCCTTGGTTGAGTCTAAACAATTCACCAACCTGTCTAGTGTGGGTGGAGAAGGCATGTCCAAAACAGTGTATAGGGCAACACCCCTGGAATAAAGGGTGCCAGGTGCTTGTCTTGGGCTGTGGAAATGGCTCTGGTGGCCAAGAGATTATGCACGGGGACAATAAGTATATAAGTAAATATATCAAGTATAATGGGAGCCGGGTTACAAAAGGCAGTTAAAAGTATAAAAATGAATAAGGCTAGGATTAACCATGGGGCAGTGGATTAGAATCCCAAGGTCAAAGTGTGATCTCAAGGTTGTTAACATTTATACAGAAGACAAATTTGGAAATATAGATAGTGTGGGTACATGAATTTTTTTCCAGCTCTGTCTCATGAGAGGAACCAGAAGCAGTACCACCCCAAGAGCCAAGAATCAATGATCCTTGACACCAGAGCAGGAACAGAAAAGTACAAGATGAACCTGGAACATTTTGCTGTGCCAGAATGTGAGGAAGTGTTTTAAAAATAATGAAAATTGTCAAAAGGGCATAGGAGCTAGCTTGAAGGATTTCCTACTGGCCAAGTCTGGAAAATACTGAGCTTCAAAATAAATAATGATAATAATGAATTGTGACACATTGAGTTAAATAGGAATCTATGAGTCCACATTGATATAAATCAATACATAAGGAAGAGAGGTGAGCTCTATCTTATAGTAGAGTACCTACTAATAAATACAAATGGGATGACAGAAATAGAAAACCATCATTTGGCTACTATCATATGGATAATGGATTCAGACAAAGAATTGGCATCAACTGCTAAAATTAGTGGATCAACATTTGATGTGGAATAGGATATTTATATAGTGTCAAAATATCTTCTACTTAATTTTATTTAATTATTAATAAGTAAAATGTAATTATTAATTAACTTACCAATGCAGAAAAGCCCAGAATCACTGTAACAAAGTGAAAAATTGAATATCACTGGTAACAGAAAAATTCAACATCATGTTCTCCTGATGCAATGAGAACAAACTGTTATTTCTATGGAACTTCTGCCCCAAACTGCCATAGTTACCAAAATATCCAAGTAACGAAAAACAAAGAGTAAAAGGACTGAGGAATTATTTCAGATTGAAGAAAAAGAGATATAACAGCTAAATAAAATATATGATCACACATGGGATTGCGAATCTATAAAAAAAAAGCAGTTTGTGAAATTTAAATAATGGGGCCTGTGGATTAGATAGTAATGTTAATTTCTTAATTTTAATTTTGTACTGTAGTTATGTAGGAGAGTGTTGTTTTATTTAGGAAATAAATGTAAGCATTAAGGATGAAGTGGCAACATATTTGCATCTTGCTTTCAAATTGTTCAGAAAAAAAAAATGTGTGTGTGTTTCTGTAAAGAGAGAAACAGAGAGAGGGAATTTGAAAACATACACAAAATTAGAAGGAATAATATAATAAGCCAGTGCCTTTCACCCAGATTCAATGAAAGCAATATTTTGCCACATATGTTCATTGCTTCATTGATCCAGTCTATATTTCTGAATTTTTTTTACAGAAATTCTCAGGCATTTCATCATTTCATATAGGGATACACACATGCATAGAGTCTTGTAAGATGAATATAGAAAAGTTCCATTACCCTAAAAATCTCCCTTGAGCTATGTCTTTGCAGACACAGCCCCCTCCCCATCCCAATTCCTCTGACTGTGCAAGACTGTTTCATTACTGTGGCTCAATAGGAAGCCTTAACATTGAGACGGATGATTCCTCCCACTTTGTTGTCCTTTTTCAAAATTGTTTTGGCTATTCTAAGGATTTTCCTGTGCATTTAAATTTTAGAAAGAACTTGTATGTCTATAAGAAAGTTTGTTCAGATTTTTTCAGGAATTGCATTCAATTTAAGGAGCATTGGCATCTTTCCAATGTGTATCTTCAAATTCATGAACACAGTATGTCTTTCCATATATGTAGGTCTTCTTTCTTTTCTTTTTCATTTTATAATTTTTAGCATGCAGATCTCAGACATGTTTTCTTAAATTTAAGCCTAAGTATTTCATTTTTGTTAAAGCAATTGTAAATGGTATTGTGTTTTTAAAATTTCTGCTGATGCTTCTTCATTGTTAGCATATAGAAATGCAGTTGATTTTTGTGTTGAATGTTCATCTCATGACCTTACTGAACTCATTTCTTAGTTCCAGAAGTTTTGTTTTGTTAATTATTTGGAATATTCTATGTAGACATTCTGACCATCACCTTGAACTAGAGACAATTTTATTTCTTCTCTTCCAGACTATATGGCATTTATTTTTCTTGGCTTATTGCAGTGGCTAGTATTTCGGTATTATATTGAATGGGGCAGAGAGAGCAAATATAACTATCTTGTTTCTGATCTTTGAGTGGAGGTGTTCAGTCTTAACCAGAAAGTAGCATGTTATCTATAAGATTTTTGAAATAGATTTTTTTTAAATTTATTTATTTATTTATTTATTTTTGGCTGTGTTGGGTCTTTGTTTCTGTGCGAGGGGGCTTTCTCCAGTTGCGGAGAGCGGGGGCCACTCTTCATTGCGGTGCGCAGGCCTCTCACTGTCGCAGCCTCTCCCGTTGCGGGGCACAGGCTCCAGATGCGCAGGCTCAGTAGTTGTGGCTCATGGGCCTAGCCGTTTCGCGGCATGTGGGATCTTCCCAGACCGGGGCATGAACCCGTGTCCCCTGCATTGGCAGGCAGACGCCCAACCACTGCGCCACCAGGGAAGCCTGAAATAGATTTTTTTAATGAGATTGAGGACGTTTCCCTCTATTCCTAATTGTTAAAGTAATCAAACAAGAAGCCATTAGACTGAGGTGGCTTGAGTGCCTTGATAAGCAAACTCAAACTTATGCTACAGTCATTTCTTATAAAAGTCTCAAGATGAAGGCATTTGAATCTAAGAACAAATCACACATGGCCTACTAGGCTGTTCCAAATAAGGTAACCATTTCAGCTCTAGCTATTCAAATAGTTTCCTTGTGTAGCTTATGAATCCAACGTATAAATCCTCTTCCCATCTTCCTGTAGGTGGAGTGCTCTTAACCACTTTTGGCTTGGTGCTGCCTGATTCAAATAAACTCTTGAAGAATTTAATGTGCCTCAGTTTATCTTTTAACATAGTAACAAAAAGTTTTTAACATGAATGTGTGGATTTTGTTAAATGCTTTCTTTGCTTCATTTTACATAATAATGTGATTTTTCTTCTTTATGTCATTGATATGGTGTAACACAGTGATTGATTTTTGAATATAGAAACAACCCTGCATACCTGAAATAAATCCCAGTCATGTGGTATTATTCTTTTTATACATGGTTGGGTTTAGTTTGCTAAAATTGCACAGAACACTTTTGCATGTAAGTTCATGAGAGATATTGGTTTGTATTTTTTTGTATGTGGATGTACTATCCTTTTCATATCAGGGTTTGATATCAAAGTCATACTGGTCTCTTAAAATGAGTTGGGAAGTGTTACCTCCTCTTGTATTTTTTTGAAGAAATTGTGTAAAATTGTAATTCTACTCTGAATGTTTGGTAAAATTTTCCAGTGAATTCCAGCCTGGAAATTTCTTTTTTGTATTTTTTTAAAGTTATGAATTCAGCTTTGTTAATAGTTATGGGCTAAGCAAATAATCTGTTTCCTATTTTGTGAGTTGTGGTAGTTTCTGCTTTTAGAGGAATTGGTCCATTTGTTATAAAATTTATGTGTGCATGGTTGTTCATAGCCTTTCCTTGATATCATTTTGATATCTGCAGGATTTGTAGTGTTATCCTTTGTTTCACTCCTGTTATTAGCAATTTGGGTCTCTTTTAAAATGCCAGTCTTACTACAGCCTTGATCATTTTATTGCTTAAGAACCAACTTTTTGTTTCATTGTTTTTCTTTCTCTTGTATTTGTTTTCAATTTTAATGATTTCTGCTCATCTCTTTATTATGGCCTTCCTTTTGCTCACTTTGCATTTACTTTGTGCTGCTTTTTCTAGTTTCTTAAGTGGGAGTTTATGGTATTGATTTGGGACTTTTCTTTTTTCCAGTGTATGCAGTACTGCTATAAAATTCTCCCTCAGCACTGATTTAGCTGCAGTCTATAAATTTTAGTTAAATATGGTGGGAAGGTTGAGAAAAGCTCTGGTCTTGCTTTGGGAGAAGCCGCTGCTGTTTCTGTCTTCAGTGACTGAATGAGTGAAGACAGCACCAGGCTACTCCTTCACCAACCGCCAGTCATCTGAGGGAGCCTGCTGGGAGGGTGGGGGGCCCACCTGGGACAAGTAAGAACTTGTTAATGAAAGGAAAACATGAAAATGTTCACAGAGTTTAAATAAGTTTATATTAAACAAACTTCTTGGTGAGAAAACAAAGATACTTTAAAAAATGTCTGCCCAGAAATTTAATAAAACTGCTTCACTACCTATTTAATCTGATTACAATATTCCAGATTTGAAATAATGCCATCTGGCATTTAGGCCATATTCAGTTACCTTCTATTAAAGGGTTTAACATTTGGTTGATGTCAGTCTTGCAAGGAAGGTTTGACCTGATTTTCCATTTTCTTTTCTTCAATGGGTTTCAGCATATATTCTTGAATATCTTTCAATGATCTGTGAGCTTAAGTCATTTTTTTATTAAAGCGAATATGTGGAGATCCTTTATTTAAAACATGAATAAATTAATACATATTGATGATTCTTAACACAGCTTTAATAGTCTATTTGTGTTTTCTTCTCAAGCAGACACAACATTTTGTAATTCATGATAAAGAGTTTGTCGACAGCAGAAAAGGTTATTTTTGTTTTTATCTTAGCGTTATGACAGGGACCTAATATGGAATGAGCAAGAATTTATCACAAAAAAACTTTTTTCAGAGACAACTGATAAAAGAGCTAATATTACTCTAATGAAATAAACCTCCAAATGCCTATTTCCAGTGACTGGAAGTATTTCCAGTTGAAGTTCAGCTTAAACGGATACAAAGACTAGATGGTGTTACGCCTGGGCACCAAAGATGCTACCTGCTAGATGTTGAGCAGTAATGAATATTTCACTCCAAGCCTAAAAGTTTTACTTTATTTTCACATTAGATATATACCTTCCTGTTTTCTTGCTAGAGACTGACAGGTACAAAACCAGTTGCTTTCTGAAGAGAAACCATCTTTGCAGCAGCTGAAGGGATGTGAACGGTCATTTCCTAAAGTAGGTGCCTGGCCTGGTGGCTGCCACCCTCCTGGAACACATTACCTTTTGCTCTCAGAGAACTCAGCCCACCAGACAAAAGGGGTGGTGGCTGTGCTCCCAACAGAGAAACTGATTCTGGTGGTGGTAGCCTGAGTTACACCAGGAAAGAGCTGATTTTGAATTGGAAAAGAGAAGGTAAGCCAGGTTGCCATTAGGCTTGGAGGCGCCCTGCTCACAGGAGTGTCCTCAGGATGCTGCCTGTGGACCAAAGGCCCAGGAAGGGACACAGAAACAAGGAGACACTAGGTGCTGGGTCCTTTCCCCAAGGGGTATGTAATTGTCACATTATAGTGCCTCTTCTGGGTTGCTTTTCAGTACTTTGAAAAACTGCACAGAACATCTAAACTTCTCTATTTTAAGCTTAGGGATGTGCACACATGGCATTCACTTACAATAAAATATCTAATATATTTAGAGAAAAATCACAAAACTCTAATGAAGAGCCTTACCTGGACTAATGGTTGTAATAACTGAGGGGAATGCTTCCTCAGCAGGTCAGAGTTTCCTTAGACGTTTCTTTTGGTGTGTTTTCTCTTGTTAGCTTTTGGGGGAGTTGAGATAGTTACTGATGTTAAAGCTGGTTTATTTGAAGTTAATCATTTATTTATGGTTTTGATTTTTAATTATCTAAAAACACAATCATTATAGAGATATTACATTATATACAAAAGCAAATATAGGAAAATAGAACCGAAACCAATACCCCAGAAAAAAACGTGTATAAAATTGCAGAAGTTTCATCATGAATGCATAAATAAATGTGTGTGTATGTGTGTAAGTTATTATAGCTATTTAACTAAAGTGAGATCTCCTGCTCTACTGCACATAATTGGAACATACTTTATAATTTGTTTTCATTTATGGAGCATTCTTCTGATTTTAGAGACATAGATGTAGATAAAATCTGTGAATGGCTACAAAATATTTTTCTTTAACTCTTATGGAAAATTTTTTTTTAATTTTCAGGATTATAAAATAATGTAATAAGCAATCAAGAATTACATTCAACTATTGCTGGAAATTCTATTTTGGGGTCCAATGTTTAGAATTACTTAGAAAAATTCCTTAGAATTGTTTATATGTATGGTAAAATTTAAATGGCTAAAATTTATATTTAAATATGCCATTTAATCTTAGCCAATCTACTGGTTGATCTAGGGTATAAAATTGTAGTTCGAATTTATAATAAATATAATTATATTGATAGTATATTGATATATCTGATATATATATCAATATATATAGTATATATATTGATATATATATCAGATATATCAATAGTATATTGATATATCTGATATATATCTGATATATATCTGATATATTGATATCAGATGTAATTGAAAAATGCTAGATATTTACTTAAGTTAAAAGTTAATATATTGTTATATAATACTTATATTTCAAATATAATTTTTTTTTGAATTGATTGTTCATGTCTTTTCTGGATGTCTTTCTACTGATCTGTTGTCTTCCAGATTCATGGGAATTCAACATAATCAGGATTATAGCATTCTGTTTGTCATATATTTGTTTTGTTTCTGTTTGCCATTTTATCCTTTGTAAAGGTGGTTTTGTTGTTGCTTGTTGTCATGTTCTATAGAGAGGTTTAAAATATATATCTAGTCCAATCTACCAATTTTGTCAGTTTGAAGTTCAGTTTTGGTAACATGTTTCAAAAAGCTTGCTTGTGTCCAGTGGTCATGTATTTCCAACTGTAGTGAAATCAGTCAGTCTTGAGATTCACCCAGTGTTGTCTGTGCTGAACTGTGTGATGAGTTTCATTTTCCAATTGTTCCTATGGTATTTCAGAATAACACATTGTCCTCTCCTCTTTTTGGAATGTAATGATGATTATATGGGTCCTCTTCACATACACAGCTTTATGTCTTCTCCTGGAGTAACTATTTGTTTTCATCCATTTGTCTGACTAGTTTGGAAGCAATACAAGTTATTTTGGTGATTGGATTTTAATCATGTCTAATACCAGTTAAAACAGGTTCTTCTTTGGAAAACGTTTACTTCTGAGGCTTCCAAGGTATCTTTCACATTTATTCATCCAGTTAAATCAAAGAATCATTTTGTTTGGTTTTATTAAACATATTTTGAGGATAGCGCTCACGTGGTTTTAGATTGAGAACCAGAATGTATTGCTCCTCTGCCGTTTGCTATCTTTAAGTAGGAACAGCAATAAGAAAAATAAAAATAATGCCTTAGAGATGCTGGATAATCAAATAATATTTATAGAAATGTTAATAAAATATTCGACAAATGCTGGATAAATTCAATAACAAAATTACAGTAATGTGCCTTAAATTAATAGATTTTGAATCCTCTGATACAAGAAAATGACATATCTCAACACAATGGTCTTACTTCAGGTATCTGATTATGTATTGTAACCACCATGTATCTTAAAATATAATTTTAATTACCATATATTTGTATTTCTATGAAACATTGAATCTTTTTCTCATTACACTTTTGAACTAGTTATTTAATATAAGAAGAGTATAATATTTCATTTAAATGGGCCAAAATATTAACTCTCTTATTATTTCTGATTTTCTTTTAATTATTTCCTGGAGATTATTAGATACACTATTACATTTTCAACTGTTGATATTAAGATTTCTTCCTCATTTTTACATTTATTTAAAAAATTTTTCTGCTTAAACTCAATAACAATTTCAGAAAAATGAAATAATAATGGTATAAATCACAGAAATATGGATACAAATGAGTTATAGGATTTGGCCAGCCAGAAGGAAAAATTATAGAACAATCTAATAGCTACTTTTGGTGAGCTTAGGAAACCCAGGACTGGTCATGCACAAATGGTGGTAATGTAAATTTATAGAGTATTTTGGTAATAATCTGTCTTTTCTGCCAATTTTATAATGCACATTTTTTTCACATTATACATTTCTGAAATGAAGATTATCTAAGAATTGAAAGCATCATTAAATTTTTTTTCCATTTATTTAAACTAAAATAAATTTCTTACTATTTCAGTCAATAAGGGGTCAATTGTAACCTATAGAACTTATAAAAATCTTCCTTTGTCACTGTCTGATAAGATCAGGAATAGTCCAGTCACAGAGCATCTTTGACTTGATAAAATGCAGTATACAACACTTTTCCCCATAATATGTCTACTAGGTATTTAATATTTGTATTATATATATTTTCATATGCATACAAATAAATATGGTATATAACTTAGTATTGCTTACAATTCAAAATAACAAAAATTCATCAGATAAACTGGTTGTGTGCGCGTGCGTGCATACATATGTGAGTAGCCTTGATAAAATGGGAATTTCTCACTCCACCATTTAGGCTCATTTCAATTCAGTATTGAATAGAGTCACAAAATTGAACTGATGCTAGGCAACTGGATATCCATTTCCAAAAGAATGATTTTGAACCCCTACCTCATACCATATACAAAAATTAACTTAAAATGTATAAAGTCCTAAAATGTAAGAGCTAATACTATAAAATGACTAGAAAAAAACATAGGCATAAATCTCTGTTGCCTTGGACTAGGCGATAGATTCCAGATTCTTAGCTACGACACAAAAGCACAAGCAACTAAAGGAAACCAAATAGATAATAGGACTTCATCAACATTTAAGACTTTTGTGCATGGAAAGACACTGTAAAGAAAATGTAAAGTCAGTCTATAGAATGGGAAGAAATATTTGCAAGTCATAGATTAAAATTGTCTAGTATCCAGAATATATTATAAAATTCTTACAAATCAACAAATAACCCAATGTGAAAACAAAAGGTGAAATAATTTGAAAAGACATTTCTCCAAAGAAGATACACAAATGACCACTAAGCACAAGAAAATGTGCACAACATCTTTAGTCATTAGAGAAATGCAAATCAAAATTACGATGAAATAGCCCTTCACACACCCTGGGATGACTAGAATAAAAATAATAGAAAATAACAAGTATTGCTGAGGATGTGGAAAAGTTGGAGCCCTCATTCATTGCTGGTGGGTATTTAAAATGTTGTAGCCTTTTTGGAAAACTTTTGACAGAACTCAAAAAGCAAAACATAAAGTTATCCAGAAATAGAACCCAGACATTTTATTCCTAGCTGTATACCCTAAATAAATGTAAACATATTCTTATATAAAGACTTGTACATTGCTGTTCGTATCAAAATTACTCATCATAGTTAAAAGGCAGAAATATTCGTCCTCTGATGAAATGGATAAACAAATGTGGTATATGCAACAATGGAATATTACTCAGCCATGAAAAGGAATAAAGTACAGATACAAACATGAAATTACCATAGGTAAGACTCGGGCTATAATGTTGTATCATGAGTGTGAGCTTTGACAAACTGCTCTTGAATGAATTTGAATATTGACCTAAAAATGTGGCCCAATACCTGACTTATCTGAAACATTCAAGTTACTCAGTATATCTGAAATCATGACATGATTGAAAGGTGGAAATTAATAGATTGCTAAGCTAATGGTTTGGAGGTTTGGGAAAGAGATATCTAGGCTTCAAAATTCTCAAATGTCTCTGTCCTTCTGGTCTCCAGAGTAATTAGAAACTCCAATAGATTCCTCTCTTTGATTGACAGATTACATGTAAATTAGCTAGGAAACTTTCATCATTTTTTCCAGAGTTGTGAGGATCCTAGTTTACAGAGGCTTTTATAATTGGGCCTCTTGGCATACCCTAGCTAAAACATACCATGTCTATGCATCTTTTTGTCTTCCATGACACTTTCAGACCTCAGAAATATTTCAAAGAGCTTATGTTTCAGTGTCTCCTGTTTGGAGGAGCCATTTGGTTTTTGTTAGTGATGGTAGTTTTGTTTGTTTGGTAAATGTTAACTTATCCCCATCCTTATCAAAGCAGTTCTGATTCTTTAAGAATGAGGATTGCTGTGGTAAGATTGTTCTGTTCCCGAATGCATATCTGAGATTCATAGTTAAGCCATTCATGCAATATACAATTGGTCAATAGATCATATTAGTTTCATTCAAGAAATAATTTTAGTCTAGTCAAAGGAATGTGTTTAAATTACATGCTTTCTGTCAGATAAATCTCAAAGTTTATCTCAGGTAAGTTGTAAGGATGCTTTATGGTACTACAATAATAATATTTCCTTCTAAACTTGAGCTCTTTCAGTTCTTCAACTATAGAAAAAAATCACTGGAAACATAAATGAAATACACAAGTATGTGATTCATAACATGAATAGAACAAATTATTTCTATCAGTAATGCCCAAAGTTAACATGATAATAATGTTTTTATTGGATTATAACATTATATGTCTCATATGCACAACATATTTCTACTTCATCTACACTATAGTGTGCTCACCACCAAAGACTGTGTATCTTTTTTTTTTTTTTTAAATATTATTTATTTATTTATTTTTATTTTTGGCTGTGTTGGGTCTTCGTTTCTGTGAGAGGGCTTTCTCTAGTTGTGGCAAGTGGGGGCCACTCTTCATCACGGTGCGCGGGCCTCTCACTATCGCGGCCTCTCTTGTTGCGGAGCACAGGCTCCAGACGCGCAGGCTCAGTAGTTGTGGCTCACGGGCCTAGTTGCTCCGCGGCATGTGGTATCTTCCCAGACCAGGGCTTGAACCCGTGTCCCCTGCATTGGCAGGCAGATTCTCAACCACTGTGCCACCAGGGAAGCTCAAAGGCTGGGTTTCTATCCATCAGTGTACAGTTGACCCCTCTACCCATTTCACCCTCCTCCACGCCCTTTCCCCTCCAGTGACCACTAATCTGTTCTCTTTATCTATGTGTTTGTTTTGGATTGGTTTGTTATTTTATTTTATTTTATTTATGTATGTTGGTATGTATGTATGTGTGTATTTATTTATTTTTTATATTCTTAACTACATGAATTTTCAAGTGAAAATGATGCCAATCTTTCATTAAGAATTATCTGACATACCTAGAATATTGTTTTTAATTATGCTAACCTAACAGGCTCCTTTTGATATACCCTGTATCCTGTTAGATTCTAATAAATTATTTTCCTTTATGATACTACCTTCTCATCTTTAAAATTGACCACTAAAGCCATTCGAACTCTAAAGTTAAATCAAAAATAGAAAAAGCAAGCCCTTCCCCCAAAGAAAATCTTACTGGTATATATAAAATTATATTTAACACATGGAATACTACTTTTGCATGTGAAATGTTACTAACCATCTCCAAACACACGGTCTCCTCTTATGTTTGAAATACCTTTAGAAAAAAATTATTATTCATTATACCTATAAGGAGACCAGGAGAGGAATGCTCAGTATTTGAGATATTTACAAATGAATAATAAATCTTAGATTCAGGAGATTCTCAAAGTCTATATGATCTTCTCCTTGGTCCTTTATTTTTTAACACCAGAATCTGGTTCATCATATGATAATCTGATGTTCTTTATGGATCAAACTATGGAAGTAGATAGAATTTTCATCTCTAATTCTCTTTTAAAGGTCATTTGAGATTTTTGATTTGCCCAGGCTACTCTTCCATTAACAGTTCATGTCAAGCTTCTGAATTCTTATAAACACATTTATAATAGTAATTATGTTAGAGTAGGCTGGCTTTAAAAAAAAAACACGTGCTTTTGGAAATCTGATCCTGCTTTTCTGTGCAGCTTTAAGAATGAGGACACAGGGACACTCATTCCCATTCTTCCTCCTCTTTCTCCTTCCTAGACCCAGCAACACTGAAGCATCCACTTAACATCTCTATATATGATTGACATGAAGTTTACACTATGAGTTTTGGTCTACAAGATTTTTGTTCCTTTTTAAATAATGAATTACTTAAGTTTCACTTAGAGTCTGGCTTGGCTGTGGTTTCGGTCCTTACCAATGGCCCCTTCCTTTTCTTACAGACACATAAGAATCTCCCATAACAGAAGAAAGAATTCTGATCTTGAGTACATTATGGGCCTCACTAACACCCAACTCAAAATTTTGTTTGTATGTAAAGACTGATCACACCACCCAAACATTGGGAGGGTATGAATAAGACCTTTTTTTGTTTTCCACTCTGGGAAACAAGATGACAGTTTTTTTTTTTTTTTTTTTTTTTTTTTGTAGAGCTAAGCATACTCTTACCAGATAACCCAGCTATTGCACTTTGGGACATTTATCCCAGCAAAATGAAAAGCAATATTTTGTACACAAATGTTAACAGTAGCTTTAATCATAATAGGCAAAAAACTGCAGCAACACAAATGTCTTTCAATGGGTGACTGGTTAAACAAATTTTGGAACACCCAGGCCTTGGGATACTACTCAGCACTGAAAAGGAGCAAACCAGTGATCCATGCAGCAGCTTGGATGGATCTGAAAAGGATTATTCTGAGAGAAAAGAATCAGGCTCAAAGGCTACCTGTTGCATGATTCCATTTACATAATGCTCTTGAATGACAGGATTAGAGAGCTGGGATCTGATTAGTGGTTGTCAGGGCTTAGCAGTGGAGGTGGCAGGAAGAGTGAGTGTGGTGACTAATGAACACCTTGAGAGGGACTTGTGGTGACAGGACAGCTCTGCATGCTGACTGGCTAGACTAACTGACGCACATGATAAAACTGGATAGAACTACACACACCACACACACACACACACATACACACATGCACATGGGTACATGTAAAACAAATAAAGCCTGAATAAGCTCTATGGACTGAAAATGTTATTTACTCACCCATTGAGGATTTCTGGAGAAAGCAAGGCAGGCTTTCTAAGCAGGTCCAAACATGATTTAAAAGAGTGGGGAAAAGGGACTGGCTTTGGGGTTTCACGGAGATGGGGATGGTACTCGGGTGAGTGATCCTGCACATGAACCAAAGCTTGAGCAGCAGGGGAAGGTACCTCTGGACTTTCCATCAGTTTGCTTAGGTGTCAAGCAGAAGGGGGAAGCGGAGTGGTGAGCGGTCAGTGGTCAACCATCAAAACTGGATTCAGAGTCTTTACTTGGATTTCAGATCCTCGTTGTCCGAAGCTGCTAAAGTGGTGTTCCACAGGACTGCTTCTCTTGGTGTCTATAATAGCAGTTCTCGTGGGTTCTTTCTGTACACGATTTCTCAGGGAAGAAGTTCATTAATTAATTCTCCTTTCACTTATGTATTTAATGAAGGGCAAGTGATCACTTGAATCACTCGATATTTTTTCTGGGCTCTAAAGATAGAATTTAACTAAAGAAGCCAACAGGGGGAAGAATATCAAAAAGAAAAGAGAGAGAGAGAGAGACCAAACAAAAGAAAAAGAAAAGAAGGAAAGAAAGAAGGAAAGAAAGAAGGAAGGAAGGAAGGAAGGAAGGAAGGAAGGAAGGAAAGAAGGAGGGAGGGAGAAGCTAGCTGCTCCCTTTGCTGCAGGTAAACACCTGTGTCTCTTCTCCACAGAGTTTACAGGCTGCTCTGAGCTCCTCAGACATCTCCTGTAGATGGCTTGACCTCCACCCTCCTGCTGGCTCTGAAAGTCTATGATAAATGCATAGGAAATAGCCGCCACACAAAGTATTTTTAAAAATCGTTCTCCAAATAGAAAGTTTTACTTTGTTCTCCTAGTTCACGCCTGTCACTTTTGAGTATGTTATTTTAAAATTGTTAATAGTGTCCACAGCTGCAAAATAATCGAGAAAAAAGCCTCCATAAATTACAGCAGTCAGAAAACACCACAAAGAGACTTTTTTGCTGATAGTTGAAAAATTCCCTAAGTGCTATCCAATGCATTTGAAAAGACATATCACCCTCCTTACTTCCCCACAAATATTCTGAAATCATGGCCTCCAACTTTCCAACCTGCTACTTCATATCTGTCTATTGGACCCTCTTTCACTAGATTATTGTGTTCCCTGAGAATGCTGAGAACAGTTAGCTATAAAAGGGCACAGGTAAAGAAACAAGAAACAAAAAGAAGAAAAAAAATTAAAGAATGTAAATAAAAGGGCATAGGTAAAGAATAGAAAATGTGCTTGATTTTTGAAAATGGATCAATTTACTTTGAAAAGAAACACTCATATACAAATCCTGGCATTGACCAGACTTAGATTTAGAGAAACGTGATGTCGTTGCCAAGTTTAGAAGTAAAAACTCACATTTGTTCCTGCTTCGAAGTTAAGGAGACCCCCTCTGTGGTTAAACTCTGTAGGGGGTGAGGCATCACACAATTCCACCAAGAGAAATACCCGACCATCCATTTCCTTTCCTAGTGTCACCCTGCCTTCATGCTGGGAATGGAATTCACACCTCTAGAAGGCTGGATAAGAAGATACCCTTCAAATATTTCAAATTGTTTCTGTTACTGAAATAGGACTTCAGCCATAAGAGACACAGTTTGATGGGTCGTTCGCTGCATGTTTGCATTAGTCAAAGAATTTGGGGTTCTGAATACGACTCCTCATCACCCCTTCACAGAGAAATGCCTACTAAAATAAGGAACAGAGCAAGCGTTTAACAGCACAACTGACAGTCAGCTGGAGGAAGGTCTACCAACCAAGACTCACTGATGCTTTTAGCTCCAAAGGGAGGTCCAGTGAGTGAAGACAGAACTAGGCACTGGCATCTCCTGCAGGGTGGGGCATATCCCCAGCCCGGTGTGTTTGTGGACAGCGCTTCAGCACCGGCTCAGGTACTTCAGTTCCAAGAAGTGGGGGGATGGGCTGCTGAACCAGGATGAGGGGGGAGCTTTGCTGGATCCCTGGGTTAAGAGATATAAGGGAATGGCAGAGCCTGGAAAGGTAAAGTAGGTGGTGTGATTTGGAGTTTGGTGTGTGTGTGTGTGTGTGTAACCCGCTGTTTTTGGTAAGAGATGAAATAACTTGCATACCGCTTTAAATTATGCAGTAATAATTACCAGACAGTAAGATGGAGGGATCCTTCCTCAGGCAGATGGAATTGCACACATTAAAAGGTTGCAAAACAGCAGAAACTGAAAACAGGTACAACATCTAACTCTTCACATTAAGATCTGAGAATATAAACAAGTATTAGATAAACTACAGGATGGTATCCGCAATGCTTACCAACCATTATGAAACAGGCCCCGTCCTTCTAGAACGGGTCTCATGGCCCAGAAAACAGACAGTAACAAACGGTAATTTACTGACTGCTTGGAGGAAGGTCCTGGGTTCCCTCCGCCCCCTCATCCCCACCATCAGCCCTGAATGGACCGTCCACCTGCCTGTTTACAGTAGATTCTGAGCCTCTCAGACCCCTCCTAAGTAGTGAATAAAGAAAAAACAAAAACAGATCATATATGTTAAAGAAGACTGACCTAAACTCAGAATGTGCAGAAGAACATATTCTGGAGGGTAAAATAATAGTGACATGAATAAACTACTACAAGAAAGAGAAGAAAGCAAAATTCCTTGTTAGCCCAGCATTGATTAGCATAGTATGGAGCAGTTGATTTTTAGCCAAGAATAAATAGAAAGTGGGGGGGTGCCATTTTAGGTGGGATTAAGTTTAATTATCTTTAAAATGCCATCTAATCCAGTCATTTAAATTCAATGACTTTTCTCAGTGCTTTCACCCCAACACACAGGGAACTTCAGCACTTTTATTCTCAGCCTCTATTTTGTTCCAGAAAGTCTGGCTTTCATAACTCGTGCAGTTCTGCACTCATGGGGCTTCCCTTTTCCCACTGGTACCACCTTGCCTCTGCCCCATATGCTGGTTTCTTCTCTTCCTTCAGTTCCAAAGTGTCAAGGCCTCGTTCACAAATCAACACTTCTATGAGGTCTTTTTTTTTTATTGAGGTATATTTGATGTACAATGTTATATAAGTTGTACAATATGGTGATTCACAATTTTTAATGGCTATCCTCCATTTATAGTTATTATAAAGTATTGACTGTATTCCCTGTGTTGTATAATATATCCTTTTAGCTTATTTTATAAACAACAGATTGTACCTCTTAATCCCCTACCCCTATCTTGCCCCTCTTCCCTCCCCACTGGTAACAATTAGTTTAGTTTGTTCTCTATACCTGTGAGTCTGTTTCTGTTTTGTTATATTCACTATTTTGTTGTATTTTTTATATCCCACGTGTAAGTGACATGATACAGTATTTGTCTTTCTCTGTCTGACTTATTTCACTTAGCATAAAGCCCTCCAAATCCATCCATGTTGTTGAAAATGGCAAAATTTCATTCTTTTTTATGACTGAATTATATTCCATTGTATACATGTACCACATCTTCTTTAGCCATTCATCGGTTGATGGCCGTATAAGTTGCTTCCATATCTTGGCTATTGTAAATAATGCTGCTACAAACACTGGGTGCATGTATCTTTTCCAATTAGTGTTTCTGTTTCTTTCAGATATATACTCAGGAGTGGAATTACTGGGTCATATGGTTGTTTTATTTTTAGTTTTTTCAGAAACCTCCATACTGTTTTCCTCATTGGCTGCACCAATTTACATTCCTTTTTCTCCACATCCTCACTAATATTTGTTATTTGTGTTCTTTTGATGATAGCCATTCTGACAGGTATGAAGTGATGGTTTTGATTTGCATTTCCCTGATGATTAGTGACATTGAGCATATTTTCAGGTGCCTGTTGGCCATCTGTATGTCTTCTTTGGAAAAATATCTATTCATATCATTTTCTCATTTTTTAATCGGGTTGTTTGTTTTTTTGATATTGAGGTGTATGAGCTATTTATATATTTTAGACATTAACCCCTTAGCAGTCAGGTCATATAATTTGCAAATATTTTCTCCCATTCAGTCTTCATTTTGTTGATGGTTTCCTTTGTTATGCAAAAGCTTTTAAGTTTAATTAAGTCCCATTTGTTTATTTTGGCTTTTATTTCCTTTGCTCCAGTAGACGGATCCAAGAATTTCCCAGAGGAAAACATAGGCAGAACACTTTTTGACATGAAATCTTTCCTGATTTCTACAAGCAGATGACCTGACTCCACTCTGTACAATTGTTGCACTGTTTCTTACATTTTCCCAGAAAATAAAACATTTTGCTTTGTAATGCAGTGATTTTTGCCTTTGTTATTTCATTGACTAGAGAGTAGTCACTTAATGTCAAGAATTTGCTCATATTCAGAAATTTTTCCTCATATCCTTGAATAAGCGTGATCATACATTAGTGAATATAGCAATAACATATTAGTCCTATATGTAATATATTAGGGTAAGACCTGCAAAATTGAATTAGGAAAAACTGAAAATACAGGTTCAGCATCTCAATCGCTCATGCATCATATGGTGCTCAAGTACTAATCTTTGGGGTAACTGTCTTCTCCCATTTTTTTCTTTTTTTCTTACTCCCCCACCTCTGAAATCTGCATTGCATATGTTTGTTTCAACAAGGTGTTGCTAAATTATGGAGTGTTTGCTAGATTTTCTTGTTTTCATAGTTAACTTCTTCATACTGTTGAGACTAACCACTTCTTTGAAAATAGCAGTACTTATAAACTTAATTTCTTGTCCTGTAATTATTACTTTAAAATCAGAAAGTGATATTAATTGTAATTTTTAAAAATCTTAGATCATTTGACAAAGTAGTTTCTCTTATTGGCTACCTGTAATGATAAATGATGTATAATTTAAATATCATTGAATTTAAAATCATTTTCCCAGTTTGTGAGGATTTCTAAAATTATTAATTAGAAACATTATTAACAGTATAGATATTCATTTAATATAATATTTTATTATGACTTGTACACATTACATTTTAAATTGCTTTATCATTACAAAGAAACATGAGAAAGGTTGAACTTTGCATCAATTGTTCAAGGTAAACAGCAACACATCACATGTTTTCTTTGCCAGCTAATAAATTCTCCTGTGCAAGGGAATTAATTTTGCAACCTGACAATTTTACATGAAACTGTCATAGTTTTGGGAAAAAAGAAATGTTTTATAAAAATAAAATAGAAATTTTGTAACAATTGGAACAACTAAATAATAACATTAATTTATCAATATTCAGGAAACCCAAGAAGATCCCACAGGTTTAGCAATGTTTGGATTTTACTGTAGCAGGAATTAAAATGTAGAATAAGACTACGTATTTGGATAATCTTAATCACAGTTATTCTCTAAGATGTGTTTCCAGGTAGTTAAATCATTACTAACTAGTAAGTAAAGGATTGATAATGTTCCCTGTTTCTCCAAGATGCAACCTCGGGGACACTGACATTTCCTATACACCTGAGAATTGTGTTTGCATGAATGGGTGGGGGATGGGGAGGTATTCTTGATGAAACTACACCACCAACAAATTTTGTTTTCTTTTAAGGGTCTCAGCTAAAAGTAAGCTACACACACATACACACAGTTATCAATAGGCAGACATAAAATAAATATGGCTTTATAAGGCAGTGTAGATGGTGCTAGATTTGGAACTCTCACTGAAGAGACAATGGCTATGTCTCTGGTTTCTTTTATCATATGGTCGCTGGGAGAAACAGGATGCCATCTAGCACCAAGGAGACCCCTCACTGCCCAAGGAACATGGAAGAGAGGAAGGAACGTGATCAGGCAGCCTAGACAGACTGCAGACCAGGAGTGGCATTAGCGTTCTACACCTGGGAAAGGAGGGCCCCACGGTCTCCAGGTTCTGGGAAGTGGAGCCAGGAAAGTGGGCCTAGGAATGTGTAGCATCCCAGCAAATAGTCTCCTGCACAGGTGAAGGGGGAAGCCCCTCCTTCCAGGGAAGGACTTACTGGGCAGCCAATGAAGCTAAGGCTTCAGCCTCCTCCTTTCACTTGCTTTTTTCAAGGCTTTGGGGTGACCACAGCAATTGCACACAAGTTTGCACATACATTTGCACGAGTAAGATATTTTAACTGCAATTCCTTAAGATCACTGCCCTTACATTCCTGTAGGAGTAAAACGGTGTTAGGGTGGGTTTGGGCATTTAGAGGTCCACTAAGGGACACAAACAGGATGCATTCAGCTTAGGTTTATAGGTTCTGTGGTTCACTGTTACATTCTTGATTATGTAGGTCTTTGCTAGATGGGTTGGAAGAGGAGCGAGTTCCAGGAAGGTCTCCTCACCTCTCTGTGGATACCTCTGGCATTGTCGTTGGTGGGCCAGGGCCATTCATACCCAGAGCTTGGCACTGCAACTGAGTGTTAAAGGATGGGAAATAAGTTTTACAAAATACAGATATAGATTCTCATGCATAAGAATTTTTTCCATGTCTTAGAGGTTGTATAAAGAAGAAACATGGGGAGACCTTCAAGATGGTGGAGGAGTAAGACAAGGAGATCACCATCCTCCCCAGAAATACATCAGAAATACATCTATATGTCAAACAACGCCTACAGAACACCTACTGAATGCTGGCAGAAGACCTCAGACTTCCCAAAAGGCAAGAAATGCCCCAAGTACCTGGGTAGGACAAAAGAAAAAAGAAAAAACAGAGACAAAAGAATAGGGATGGGACCTGCACCACTGGGAGGGAGCTGTGAAGGAGGAAAAGTTTCCACACACTAGGAAGCCCCTTCACTGGCAGAGACGGGGGGTTGTGGGGGGAAGCTTCAGAGCCACAGAGGAGAACACAGCAACAGGAGTGCGGAGGGCAAAGTGGAGAGATTCCTGCACAGAGGATCAGTGCTGACCAGCACTCACCACCCTGAGAGGCTTGTCTGCTCATCCCCTGGTACAGGTGGGGACTGGGAGCTGAGGCTCGGGCTTCTGAGGTCAGACCCCAGGGAGAGGACTGGGGTTGGCTGCATGAACACAGCCTGAAGGGAGCTAGTGTGCCACAGCTAGCTGGGAGGGAGTCCGGGAAAAAGTCTGGAACTGCCTAACAGGCAAGAGACCATTGTTTTGGGGTACACAAGGAGAGGGGATTCAGAGCACCACCTAAACAAGCTCCAGAGAAGGGCACAAGCTGTGACTATCAGTGCAGACCAGAGACAGGCATGAAACACTAAGGCTAGTTCTGCAGCCACCAAGAAGCTGGTGTGCAAGCACAGGTCACTATCCACACCTCCCCTCCCGAGAGCCTGTGCAGCTCACCACTTCCAGGGTCCCATGACCCAAGGACAACCTCTCCGGGAGAACACACGGCATGTCTCAGACTGTTGCAACATCACATCAGCCTGTGCCACCACAGGCTTGCCCCACATTCTTTACCCCTTCCTCCCTCCCAGCCTGAGTGAGCCAGAGACCCCTAATCAGCTGCTACTCTAACTCCATCCTGTCTGAGTGAAGATCAGACACCCTCAGGTGACCTACACACAGAGGCGGGGCCAAATCCAAAGCTGAACCCCAGGAGCTGTGCAAACAAAGAAGAGAAAGGGAAATCTCTCCCAGCAGCCTCAGGAGCAGTGGATTAAATCTCCACAATCAACTTGATGTACCCTGCATGTGTGGAAAACATGAATAGACAATGAATCATCCCAAAACTGCGGCAAGGGACTTTGTGTGATTTTGTCTGTATAGCTTTGCTTTTAGCATTTGTCCTAGGGTTCTGTCTGTCCTTTTTTTTTTTTTTTTTTTTAGTATAGTTTTTTACTGCTTCTTATCTTTGGTGGATTTGTTTTTTTGGTTTGGTTGCTCTCTTCTTTCTTTCTTTCTTTTTTTTATTACTTTTCAAATATTTTTATTTTTAATAATTTTTTTATTTTAATAAATATATTCTATTTTTTTCTTTCTTTCATTTCTTCTCCCTTTTCTTCTGAGCCGTGTGGCTGACAGGGTCTTGGTGCTCCAGCCAGCTGGCAGGCCTGTGCCTCTGAGGTGGGAGAGCTGAGTTCAGGACACTGGTCCACCAGAGACCTTCTGGCTCCATGTATTATCAAATGGTGAAAGCTCTCCCAGACATCCCCATCTCAATGCTAAGACCCATCTCCACTCAATGACCAGCAACCTACAGTGCTGAACACCCTATGCCAAACAACTAGCAAGACAGGAACACAAACCCACACAGTAGCAGAGAGACTGACTAGAATCATCATAAGGTCACAGACACCCCAAAATACACCAGTGAATGTGGACCTGCCCACCTGGAGGACAAGATACAGCCTCATCCACCAGAACACAGACACCAGTCCCCTCCACCAGGAAGCTTACACAACACACTGAACCAACCTGAGCCACGGGAGGCAGACACCACAAACAACAGGAACTACAAACCTGTAGCCTGCAAAGAGTAGACCCCAAACACAGTAAGTTAATCAAACTGAGAAGACAGAAAAACACACAGCAGATGAAGGAACAAGGTAAAAACTCACCAGACCAAACAAATGAAGAGGAAATAGGCAGTCCACCTGAAAAAGAATTCAGAGTAATGATGGTAAACATGATCCAAAATCTTGGAAATAGAATGGAGAAAATACAAGAAACGTTTAATAAGGACCTAGAAGAACTAAAGAGCAAAAAAACAATGATGAGCAACACAATAAATGAAATTAAAAATTCACTAGAAGGGATCAATAGCAGAATAACTGAGGCAGAAAAACGGGTAAGTGACCTGGAAGATAAAATATTGGAAATAACTACTGCAGAACAGAGTAAAGAAAAAAGAATGAAAAGAATTGACGACAGTCTCAGAGACTTCTGGGACAACATTAAACATATCAACATTCGAATTATAAGGGTCCCAGAAGAAGAGGAAAAGAAAGGGACTGAGAAAATATTTGAAGAGATTATAGTTGAAAACTTCCCTAATATGGGAAAGGATATAGTCAATAAAGTCCAGGAAGCACAGAGAGTCCCATACAGGATAAATCCAAGGAGAAAAATGCCAAGACACGTATTAATCAAACTATCAAACATTAAATTCAAAGAAAAAATATTAAAAGCAGCAAGGGAAAAGCAACAAATAACATACAAGGGAATCCCCATAAGGTTAAGAGCTGATCGTTCAGCAGAAACTCTGCAAGCCAGAAGGAAGTGGCAAGACATATTTAAAGTGATGAAAAGGAAAAACCTACAACCAAGATTACTCTACCAGCAAGGATCTCATTCAGATTTGACAGAGAAATCAAAACCTTTACAGACAAGCAAAAGCTAAGAGAATTCAGCACCGTCAAACCAGCTTTACAACAATTGCTAAAGGAACTTCTCTAGGCAGGAAACACAGAGAAGGAAAAGACCTACAACAACAAACCCAAAACAATTAAGAAAATGGTAATAGGAACATACATATCGATAACTACCTTAAATGTAAATGGATTAAATGTTCCAACCAAAAGACATTGACTGGCTGAATGGATAAAAAAACAAGACCCATATATATGCTGTCTACAAGAGACCCACTTCAGACCTAGGGCCACATACTGACTGAAAGTGAGGGGTTGGAAAAAGATATTATATGCAAATTGAACTCAAAAGAAAGCTGAAGTAGCAATTCTCATATCAGAAAAAATAGACTTTAAAATAAAGACTATTGCAGGAGACAAAGAAGGACATTACATAATGATCAAGGGATCAATCCAAGAAGATATAACAAATGTAAATATTTATGCACCCAACATAGGAGCACCTCAATATATAAGGCAAATGCTAACAGCCATAAAAGGGGAACTTGACCTTAACACAATCATAGTAGGGAACTTTAACACCCCACTTTCACCATGGACAGATCATTCAAAATAAAAATAAATGAGGAAACACAAGCTTTAAATTATATATTAAACAAGATGGAATTAATTGACACTTATAGGACATTCCATCCAAAACAACAGAATACACTTTCTTGTCAAGTGCTCATGAAACATTCTCCAGGATAGATCATATCTTTGGTCACAAATCAAGCCTTGGTAAATTTAAGAAAATTGAAATCATTTCAAGTATTTTTTCCGACCACAATGCTATGAGATTAGATATCAATTACAGGAAAAACAAAAACTGGAAATAATACAACCACAAGGAAGCTAAACAATACACATCTAAACAATGAAGAGATCAATGAAGAAATCAAAGAGGAAATAAAAAATACTTAGAAACAAATGACAATGAAAACATGACAACCACAAACCTATGGGATGCAGCAAAAGCAGTTCTAAGATGGAAGTTTATAACAATACAATCGTACATCAAGAAATAAGAAACATCTCAAACAGACAACCTAAACTTACAACTAAAGCAATTAGAGAAAGAAGAACAAGAAAACCCCAAAAGTTAGCAGAAGGAAAGAAATCATAAAGATTAGATCAGAAAAAAATGAAAAAGGAATGAAGGACACAGTAGCAAAGATCAATACAACTAAAAGCTGGTTCTTTAAGAAGATAAACAAAATTGATAAACCATTAACCAGACTCATCAAGGAAAAAAGGGAGAAGACTCAAATCAAAAGAATTCGAAATGAAAAAGGAGAAGTAATAAGTGACACTGCAGAAATACAAAGGATCATGAGAGATTACTACAAGCAACTATACGCCAATGAAATGGACAACCTGGAATAAATGTACAAATTCTTAGAAAAGCACAATCTTCCAACACTGAACCAGGAAGAAATAGAAAATATAAACAGACCAATCACAAGCACCAAAATTGAGACTGTGATTAAACATCTTCCAACACACAAAAGCCCAGGACAAGATGGCTTCACAGGTGAATTCTATCAAACATTTAGAGAAGAGCTAACACCTGTCCTTCTCAAACTGTTCCAAAACATAGCAGAGGGAGGAACACTCCCAAACTCATTCTAAGAAACCACCATCACCCTGATACCAAAACCAGAAAAAGATGTCACAGAAAGAGAAAACTACAGGCTGATATCTCTGATGAACACAGATGCGAAAATCCTCAACAAAATATTAGCAAACAGAATCGAGCAGCACATTAAAAGGATCATACACCACGATCAAGTGGGGTTTATCCCAGGGATGCAAGGATTCTTCAATATATGCAAATCAATATAATACACTGTATTAACAAACTGAAGGATAAAAACCATATGATAATCTCAATAGATGCAGAAAAAGCTTTTGACAAAATTCAACACCTGTTTATGATAAAATCCTCCAGAAAGTAGGCATAGAGCAAACTTAACTCAACATAATAAAGGCCATATATGACAAACCCAAAGGCAACATCCTTCTCAATGTTGAATCACTGAAACCATTTCACCTAAGATCAGGAACAAGATTAGGTTGTCCACTCTCACCACTATTATGCAACATAGTTTTGGAAGTTTAGACACATCAATAAAAGAAGAAAAAGAAATAAAAAGAATCCAAATGAGAAAAGAAGAAGTAAAGCTGTCACTGCTTGCAGATGACATAATACTATACATACAGAATCCTAAAGATTCTACCAGAAAACTAGTAGAACTAATCAATGAATTTGGTAAGGCAGCAGGATACAAATTAATGCACAGAAATCTCTTGCATTCCTATACACTAATGATGAAAAATCTGAAAGAGAAATTAAGGAAATACTCCCATTTACCATTGCAACAAAAAAGGAAAAATACCTAGTAATAAACCTACCTAAGGAGACAAAAGACCTGTATGCGGAAACCTATAAGACACTGATGAAAGAAATTAGAGATGATACAAACAAATGGAGAGATATACCATGCTCTTGGATTGGAAGAATCAACATTGTGAAAATGATTATGCTACCCAGAGCAATCTACAGATTCAATGCAATCCCTGTCAAACTATCAATGGCATTTATCACAGAACTAGAGCAAAAACTTTCACAATTTGTATGGAAACACAAAAGACCCTGAATAGCCAAAGAAATCTTGAGAGAGAAAAATGGAGCTGGAGGTATCAGGCTCCCCCACCTCAGACTATACTACAAAGCTACGGTAATCAAGACAGTATGGTACTGGCACAAAAACAGAAATATAGATCAATGGAACAGGATAGAAAGCCCAGAGGTAAACCCATGCACCTTAACCCATGTCACCTTATCTTTGATAAAGGAGGCAGGAATATACAGTGGAGCAGAGACACTCTCTTCAATAAGTGGTGCTGGGAAAACTGGACAGCTACATGGAAAAGAATGAAATTAGAACACTCCCTAACGCCGTACACAAAAATAAACTCAAAATGGATTAAAGACCTAAATGGAAGGCCAGACACCATCAAACTCTTAGAGGAAAACATAGGCAGAACACTCTATGACATAAATCACAGCAATATCCTTTTTGACCCTCCTCCTAGAGAAATGGAAATAAAAACAAAAATAAACAAATGGGACCAAAGGAAACTTAAAAGCTTTTGCACAGCAAAGGAAACCATAAACCAGATGAAAATACAACCCTCAGAATTGGAGAAAATATTTGCAAATGAAGCAACTGACAAAGGATTAATCTCTAAAATATACAAGCAGCACATGCAGCTCAATATCAAAAAAACAAACAATCCAATCAAAAAATGGGCAGAAGACCTATACAGACATTTCTCCAAAGAAGATATACAGATTGCCAACAAACACATGAAATGATGCTCAACATCAGTAATCATTAGACAAATGCAAATCAAAACTACAATGAGGTATCACCTCACATCAGTCAGAATGGCCATCATCAAAATATCTACAAACAATAAATGCTGGAGAGGGTGTGGAGAAAAGGGAACCCTCTTGCACTGTTGATGGGAATGTAAATCTACAAACAATAAATGCTGGAGAGGGTGTGGAGAAAAGGGAACACTCTTGCACTGTTGATGGGAATGTAAATTGATACAGCCACTATAGAGAACAGCATGGAGGTTCCCTAAAAAACTAAAAGTAGAATTGCCATACGACCCAGCAATCCCATTACTGGGCATATACCCGGAGAAAACCACAATTCAAAAAGAGTCATGTACCACAATATTCATTACAGCACTATTTACAATAGCCAGGACATGGAAGCAACCTAAGTGTCCATCAACAGTACAATGGATAAAGAAGATGTGGCACATATATACAATGGAATATTACTTAGCCATAAAAGAAAAGAAATTGAGTTATTTGTAGTAAGGTTACACTACCAAATGTAAAATAGATAGCTAGTGGGAACCAGCCACATAGCACAGGGAGATCAGCTCGGTGCTTTGTGACCACCTAGAGGGGTGGGATAGGGAAGGTGGGAGGGAGATGCAAGAGGGAGGAGATATGGGGATATATGTATATGTATAACTGATCCACTTTGTTATACAGCAGAAACTAACAAACCATTGTAAGGCAATTATACTCCAATAAAGGTGTTCTAAAAAAAAGAAGAAACACAATGGAGGATTTTCCTAACAATACAACACTAAAAGTGTACACGACTGAGGAAATAAAATGACCCTAAACTATCATTAATATTTTTTGATCAACCATACTTGGAGAGGACTCAATATTTTTTTATTCTGTATGAAGAGCAAACAAACACACTGTCTTCCAAATAACTGCATATGAAGGAAAAAAGAGTATGCAACTAAAATAAAGAAAAAATATTTTTAAATATTTCAAGGAGTTTTATTAATAAAAATATGATAATATTTTTCTTGGTTTTGTGATGTTTGTATGGTTTGTCAACTTCTTAAAATTTGTATTGCCTGTGATATCTTTTCTAATCTAACTTCACATTTATTTTCTAACCTAAGTTTTTAAAAATTTATTTATATTTTAAATTTTATTTTATTATTTTTTATACAGCATGTTCTTATTAGTTATCTATTTTATACACATCAGTGTATACATGTCAATCCCAATCTCCCAATTCATCACACCACCACCATCCTGACCCCGCTTTCCCCCCTGATGTCCATACGTTTGTTCTCTACATCTGTGTCTTTATATCTGCCTTGCAAACCAGTTCATCTGTACCATTTTTCTAGATTCCACATATATGTGTTAATATACGATATCTGTTTTTCTCTTTCTGACTTACTTCACTCTGTATGACAGACTCTAGGTCCATCCACGTCTCTACATCTGACACAATTTCGTTCCTTTTTATGGTTGAGTAATATTCCATTGTATGTATGTACCACCTCTTCCTTAACCATTTGTGTGACAATGGGCATTTAGGTTGCTTCCATGACCTGACTCTTGTAAATAGTGCTGCAATGCACATTGGGGTGCATGTGTCTTTTTGAACTATGGTTTTCTCTGGGTATATGCACAGTAGTGGGGTCCTATGATAATTCTATTTTTAGTTTTTTAAGGAACCTCCATACTGTTCTCCATAGTGACTGTATTAATTTACATTCCCACCAACAGTGTAAGAGAGTTCCCTTTCTCCACACTCTCTCCAGCATTTGTTGTTTGTAGATTTTCTGATGATGCCCATTCTAACTGGTATGAGGTGATACCTCATTGTAGTTTTGATTTGCATTTCTCTAATAATTAGTGATGTTGAGCAGCTTTTCGTGTGACTCTTGGCCATCTTTATGTCTTCTTTTGAGAAATGTTTATTTAGATCTTTGGCCAATTTTTTGATTGGGTTGTTTGTTCTTTTTATATTGAGCTGCAGGGGCTGTTTATATATTTTGGAGATTAATCCTTTGACTGTTGATTCATTTGCAAATGTTTTCTCCCATTCTCAGAGTTGTCTTTTCGTCTTGTTTATGGTTTCCATTGCTGTGCAAAAGCTTTTAAGTTTCATTAGGTCCTATTTGTTTACTTTTGTTTTTATTTCCACATCCTCAGGTTGTGGATCAAAAAGGATCTTGCTGTGGTTTATGTCATGGAGTGTTCTTCCTATGTTTTCCTCTAAGAGTTTTATAGTGTCTGGTCTTCCATTTAGGTCTTTAATCCATTTTGATTTTATTTTTGTGTATGGTGTTAGGGAGTGTTCTGATTTCATTCTTTTCCATGTAGCTGTCCAGTTTTCCCAGCACCAATTACTAAAGAGACTGTCTTTTGTCCATTGTATATCCTTGACTCCTATGTCATAGATTAATTTATCATAGGTGTGTGGGTTTATCTCTGGGCTTTCTATCATGTACCATTGATCTATATTTCTGTTTTTGTGCCAGTACTATATTGTCTTGATTACTGTAGCTTTGAAGTATAATCTGAAGTCAGGGAATCTGATACTTGCAGCCCCATTTTTTTCCCTCAAGATTGCTGTGGCTATTCGGGATCTTTTGTGTCTCCATACAAATTTTAAGATTTTTTTGTTCTAGTTCTGTAAAGAATGCCGTTGTTAATTTTATAGGGATTGCACTGAATCTGTAGATTGCTTTGGGTAGTATAGTCATTTTCACAGTATTGATGCTTCCAATCCAAGAACATGGTATGTCTCTCCATCTGTTTGTGTCATCTTTGATTTTTTTCATCAGTGTCTTATATTTTTCTGCATACAGGTCTTTTACCTCCTTAGGTAGGTCTTTTCCTAGGTATTTTATTCTTTTGGTTGCAATGGTGAATGGGATTGTTTCCTTAAATTCTCTTTCTGATTTTTCATTGTTAGCATATAAGAATGCAAGAGATTTCTGTGTATTAATTTTGTATCCTGCAACTTTACCAAATTCATTGATTAGCTCTAGTAGTTTTCTGGTGGTATCTTTAGGATTATCTATGTAGAGTATCATGTCATCTGCAAACAGTGACAGTTTTCCTTCCTCATTTCCAATTTGTATTCCTTTTATTTCTTTGTCTTCTCTGATTGCCTTGGCTAGGACTTCCAAAACTATGCTGAATAAGACTGGTGAGGGTGGACATTCTTGTCTTTTTCCTGATCTTAGAGGAAATGCTTTCAGATTTTCACCATTGAGAATGATGTTTCCTGTGGGTTTGTCGTATATGGCCGTTTTATGTTGAGGTAAGTTCCCTCTATGCCCATTTTTGGAGAATTTTTATCATAAATGTGTGTTGAGTTTTGTCAAAAGTTTTTCTGAATCTATTGAGATGATCATATGGTTTTTATTCTTCAGTTTGTTAATATAGTGTATCACACTGATTGATTTGCATATATTGAAGAATCACTGCATCCCTGGGATAAATCCCACTTGATCATGGTGTATGATCTTTTTAATGTGTTTTTGGATTCTGTTTGCTAGTATTTTGTTGACAATTTTTACATCTATATTCATCAGTGATATTGGTCTGTGATTTTCTTTTTTTGTACTATCTCTGGTTTTGGTATCAGGGTGATGGTGGTTCCAAAGAATGAGTATGGGAGTGTTCCCTTTTTGCCAACTTTTTGGAAGAGTTTGAGAAGGATAGGTGTTAGCTCTTCTCTAAATGTTTGATAGAATTCACCTGTGAAACCATCTGGTCCTGGACTTTTGTTTTTTGGAAGATTTTTAATCACAGTTTCAATTTCATTACTTGTGATTGGTCTGTTCATATTTTTTATTTCTTCCTGGTTTAGTCTTGGAAGGTTATACCTTTCTAAGAATTTGTCTATTTCTTCCAGGTTGTCCTTTTTATTGGCATAGAGTTGCTTGTAGTAATCTCTTAGGATGCTTTGTATTTCTGCAGTGTCTGTTGCAACTTCTCCTGTTTCATTTCTAATTTTATTGATTTGAGTCCTCTCCTTCTTTTTCTTGACGAGTTTGGCTAATGGTTTATCAATTTTGTTTATCTTCTCAGAGAAATAACTTTTAGTTTTATTGATCTTTGCTCTTGTTTTCTTTGGTTCTATGTAATTTATTTCTGCTCTGATCTTTATGATTTCTTTCCTTCTACTAACTTTGGGTTTTGTTTGTTCTTCTTTCTCTAGTTCCTTTAGGTGTAAGGTTAGATTGTTTGTTTGAGATATTTCTTATTTCTTGAAGTAGGATTGTATTGCTAGAAATATTTCCTCTTAGAACTGTTTTTGCTGCATCCCATAGGTTTTGGATCATCTTGTTTTCATTGTCATTTGTCTCTAGGTATTTTTTGATTTCCTCTTTGATTTCTTCAGTGATTTCTTGGTTATTTAGTAACATATCATTTAACCTCCATGTGTTTTTGTTTTTTACGGGGTTTTTTTCCCCTGTAATTGGTTTCTAATCTCATAGCATTGTGGTCAGAAAAATGCTTGATATGATTCCAATTCTCGTAAATTTACCGAGGCCTGATTTGTGACCCAAGATGTGATCTATCCTGGAGAATGTTCCATGTGCCCTTGAGAAGAAAGTGTAATCTGCTCTTTTCGGATGGAATGTCCTATAAATATCAATTAAATCTATCTGGTTTATTGTTTCATTTAAAGCTCTTTTTCCTTATTAACTTTCTGTCTGGATGACCTGTCTATTCTTATAAGTGAGGTGCTAAAGCCCCCCACTATTATTGTGTTACTGTCAATTTCCTCTTTTATAGCTGTTAGCAGTTGCCTTATGTATTGAGGTGTTCCTATGTTGGGTGCATATATACTTATGATTGTTATATCTTCTTCTTGGATTGATCCCTTGATCATTACATAGTGTCCTTCCTTGTCTCTTATAACATTTTTTATTTTAAAGTCTATTTTATCTGATATGAGTATTGCTACTCCAGCTTTCTTTTGATTTCTATTTGCATGGAATATCTTTTTCCATCCCCTCACTTTCTGTCTGTATGTGTCCCTAGGTCTGAAGTCGGTCACTTGTAGACAGCATATATATGGGTCTTGTTTTTGTATCCATTCAGTGAGCCTGTGTCTTTTGGTTGGATCATTTAATCCATACACATTTAAGGCAATTATCAATATATAGGTTCCTATTACCATTTTCTTAATTGTTTTTGGTTTGTTTTTGTTGGTCCTTTTCTTCTCTTGTGTTTCTGACTTAGAGAAGTTCCTTTAGCATATGTTGTAGAGCTGTTTTGGTGGTACTGAATTCTCTTAGCTTTTGCTTGTCTGTAAAGCTTTTGATTTCTCCATCAAATATGATTGAGTTCCTTGCTGGGTAGAGTAATCTTGGTTGTAGGTTCTTGCCTTTCATCACTTTCAATATATTGTGCCACTCCCTTATGGCTTGTAGAGTTTCTACTGAGATGTCAGCTGTTAATCTTATGGGAGTTCCCTTGTATGTTATTGGTTGTTTTTCCCTTGTTGCTTTTAATAATTTTTCTTTGTCTTTAATTTTTTTTTTAAACATCTTTATTGAAGTATAATTGCTTTACAATGGTGTGCTAGCTTCTGCTTTACAACAAAGTGAATCAGTTACACATATACATATGTTGCCATATCTCTTCCCTCTTGCATCTCCCTCCCTCCCACCCTCCCTATCCCACCCCTCTAGGTGGTCACAAAGCACCGAGCTGATCTCCCTGTGCTATGCGGCTGCTTCCCACTAGTTATCTATTTTACATTTGGTAGTGTATATATGTCCATGACACTCTCTCACCCTGTCACATCTCACCCCTCCCCCTCCCCATATCCTCAAGTCCATTCTCTAGTAGGTCTGTGTCTTTATTCCCATCTTGCCACTAGGTTCTTCATGACCTCTTTTTTTTTTTTTTTTTTCCCTTAGATTCCATATATATGTGTTAGCATACTGTATTTGTTTTTCTCTTTCTGACTTACTTCACTCTGTATGACAGACTCTAACTCCATCCACCTCATTACAAACACCTCCATTTCATTTCTTTTTATGGCTGAGTAATATTCCATTGTATATATGTGCCACATCTTCTTTATCCATTCATCCAATGATGGACACCTAGGTTGCTTCCATGTCCTAGCTATTGTAAACAGAGCTGCAATGAATATTTTGGTACATGACTCTTTCTGAATTATGGTTTTCTCAGGGTATATGCCCAGTAGTGGGATTGCTGGGTCATATGGTAGTTCTATTTTTAGTTTTTTAAGGAACCTCCATACTGTTCTCCATAGTGGCTGTATCAATTTACATTCCCACCAACAGTGCAAGAGTGTTCCCTTTTCTCCACACCCTCTCCAGCATTTATTGTTTCTAGATTTTTTGATGATGGCCATTCTGACCGGTGTGAGATGATACCTCATTGTAGTTTTGATTTGCATTTCTCTAATGATTAATGATGTTGAGCATTCTTTCATGTGTCTGTTGGCAATCTGTATCTCTTCTTTGGAGAAATGTCTATTTAGGTCTTCTGCCCATTTTTGGATTGGGTTGTTTGTTTTTTTGTTATTGAGCTGCATGAGCTGCTTGTAAATCTTGGAGATTAATCCTTTGTCCGTTGCTTCATTTGCAAATATTTTCTCCCATTCTGAGGGTTGTCTTTTGGTCTTGTTTATGGTTTCCTTTGCTGTGCAAAAGCTTTTAAGTTTCATTAGGTCCCATTTGTTTATTTGTGTTTTTATTTCCATTTCTCTAGGACCTGGGTCAAAAAGGATCTTGCTGTGACTTATGTCATACAGTGTTCTGCCTATGTTTTCCTCTAAGAGTTTGATAGTGTCTGGCCTTACACTTAGGTCTTTAATCCATTTTGAGTTTATTTTTGTGTATGGTGTTAGGGAGTGTTCTAATTTCATACTTTTACATGTACCTGTCCAATTTTCCCAGCACCACTTATTGAAGAGGCTGTCTTTTCTCCACTGTATATGCTTGCCTCCTTTATCAAAGATAAGGTGACCATATGTGCGTGGGCTTATCTCTGGGCTTTCTATCCTGTTCCATTGATCTATATTTCTGTTTTTGTGCCAGTACCAAACTGTCTTGATTACTGTAGCTTTGTAATATAGTCTGAAGTCAGGGAGCCTGATTCCTCCAGCTCCATTTTTCGTTCTCAAGATTGCTTTGGCTATTCGGGGTCTTTTGTGTTTCCATACAAATTGTGAAATTTTTTGTTCTAGTTCTGTGAAAAATGCCAGTGGTAGTTTGATAGGGATTGCATTGAATCTGTAGATTGCTTTGGGTAGCAGAGTCATTTTCACAATGTTTATTCTTCCAATCCAAGAACATGGTATATCTCTCCATCTATTTGTATCATCTTTAATTTCTTTCATCAGTGTCCTATAATTTTCTGCATACAGGTCTTTTGTCTCCTTAGGTAGGTTTATTCCTAGGTATTTTATTCTTTTTGTTGCAATGGTAAACGGGAGTGTTTTCTTAATTTCACTTTCAGATTTTTCATCATTAGTATACAGAAATGCAAGAGATTTCTGTGCATTAATTTTGTATCCTGCTACTTTACCAAATTCATTGATTAGCTCTAGTAGTTTTCTGGTAGCATCTTTTGGATTCTCTATGTATAGTATCATGTCATCTGCAAACAGTGACAGCTTTACTTCTTCTTTTCCGATTTGGATTCCTTTTATTTCTTTTTCGTCTCTGATTGCTGTGGCTAACACTTCCAAAACTATGTTGAATAATAGTGGTGAGAGTGGGCAACCTTGTCTTGTTCCTGATCTTAGTGGAAATGGTTTCAGTTTTTCACCATTGAGGACAATGTTGGCTGTGGGTTTGTCATATACGGCCTTTATTATGTTGAGGAAAGTTCCCTCTATGCCTACTTTCTGCAGGACTTTTATCATAAATGGGTGTTGAATTTTGTCGAAAGCTTTCTCTGCATCTATTGAGATGATCATATGGTTTTTCTCCTTCAATTTGTTAATATGATGTATCACGTTGATTGATTTGCGTATATTGAAGAATCCTTGCATTCCTGGAATAAACCCCACTTGATCATGGTGTATGATCCTTTTAATGTGCTGTTGGATTCTGTTTGCTAGTATTTTGTTGAGGATTTTTGCATCTATGTTCATCAGTGATATTGGCCTGTAGTTTTCTTTCTTTGTGACATCTTTGCCTGGTTTTGGTATCAGGGTGATGGTGGCCTCGTAGAATGAGTTGGGGAGTGTTCCTCCCTCTGCAATATTTTGGAAGAGTTTGAGAAGGATAGGTGTTAGCTCTTCTCTAAATGTTTGATAGAATTCGCCTGTGAAGCCATCTGGTCCTGGGCTTTTGTGTGTTGGAAGATTTTTAATCACAGTTTCAATTTCAGTGCTTGTGATTGGTCTGTTCATATTTTTTATTTCTTCCTGGTTCAGTCTCGGCAGGTTGTGCATTTCTAAGAATCTGTCCATTTCTTCCAGGTTGTCCATTTTATTAGCATAGAGTTGCTTGTAGTAATCTCTTATGATCGTTTGTATTTCTGCAGTGTCAGTGGTTACTTCTCCTTTTTCATTTCTAATTCTATTAATTTGAGTCTTCTCCTTTTTTCTCTTGATGAGTCTGGCTAATGGTTTATCAATTTTGTTTATCTTCTCAAAGAACCAGCTTTTAGTTTCATTGATTTTTGCTATTGTTTCCTTCATTTCTTTTTCATTTATTTCTGATCTGATCTTTATGATTTCTTTCCTTCTGCTAGCTTTGGGGTTTTTTTGTTCTTCTTTCTCTAATTGCTTTAGGTGCAAGGTTAGGTTGTTTATTCGAGATGTTTCCTGTTTCTTGATGTAGGCTTGTATTGCTATAAACTTCCCTCTTAGAACTGCTTTTGCTGCATCCCATAGGTTTTGGATCGTCGTGTCTCCATTGTCATTTGTTTCTAGGTATTTTTTGATTTCCCCTTTGATTTCTTCAGTGATCACTTCGTTATTAAGTAGTGTATTGTGTAGCCTCCATGTGTTTGTATTTTTTACAGATCTTTTCCTGTAATTGATATCTAGTCTCATAGCGTTGTGGTCGGAAAAGATACTTGATACGATTTCAATTTTTTTAAATTTACCAAGGCTTGATTTGTGACCCAAGATATGATCTATCCTGGAGAATGTTACATGAGCACTTGAGAAAAATGTGTATTCTGTTGTTTTTGGGTGGAATGTCCTATAAATATCAATTAAGTCCATCTTGTTTAATGTATCATTTAAAGCTTGTGTTTCCTTATTTATTTTCATTTTGGATGATCTGTCCATTGGTGAAAGTGGGGTGTTAAAGTCCCCTACTTGTCTTTAATTTTTGTCAATTTGATTACTGTGTGTTTTGGCATGTTTCTCCTTGGATTTATCCTTCCTGGCATTCTCTGTGCTTCCTGATCTTGGGTGGCTATTTCCTTTCCCATGTTAGGCAATTTTTGACTATAATCTCTTCAAATATTTTCTTGGGTCCTTTCTCTCTCTCTTCTCCTTCTGAGATCCCTATAATACAAATGTTGGTGAATTTAATGTTGTGTCAGTGGTCTCTTAGGCTGTCTTCATTTCTTTTCATTCTTTTTTCTTTATTTTATTCCACAGTAGTGAATTCCACCATTTTGTCTTCCAGGTCACCTATCCGTTTTTCTGCCTCAGTTTTTCTGCTATTGATTCCTTCTAGTGTATTTTTCATTTCAGTTATTGTATTGTTCATCTCTGTTTGTTTGTTCTTTAATTCTTCTATGTCTCTGTTAAGCATTTCTTGCATCTTCTCTATCTTTGCCTCTGTTCTTCTTCTGAGCTCCTGGATCATCTTCACTATCATTATTCTGAATTCTTTTTCTGGAAGTTTGCCTATCTCCACATCATTTAGTTCTCTTTGTGGGGTTTTACCTCTTTCCTTCATCTGGTACATAGTCCTCTGCCTTTTCAATTTGTCTGTCTTTCTGTGAATGTGGTTTTTGTTCCACATGCTGCAGGATTATAGTTCTTCTTGTTTCTGTTGTCTTCCCTCTCGTGGATGAGGCTATCTAAGAGGCTTGTGCAAGCTTCCTTATGAGGGAGGGACTGGTGGTAGGTAGAGCTGTTTGCTGCTCTGGTGGGCAGAGCTCAGTAAAGCTTTAATCCATTTGTCTGCTAATGGGTGGGGCTGAGTTCCCTCCCTGTTGGTTGTTTGACCTGAGATGACACAGCACTGGAGACTGCAGGCTCTTCGGTGGGGCTAATGGCAGAGTCCTAGGTGGACTCACTCCAAGGGGTACTTCCCAGATCTTCTACTGCCAGTGTCTTGCCCCTGTGGTGAGCCACAGCCACTCCCCACCTCTGCAGGAGGTAGGTCTGGTTCAGTCCCCTATGGGGTCACTGCTCCTCCCCCCAGGTCCTGATGCACCCACTACTTTGTGTGTGTCCTCCAAGAGTGGAGTCTCTGTTTCCCACAGTCCTGTTGAAGTCCTGCAGTCAAATCCCGCTAGCCTTCAAAGTCTGATTCTCTGGGTATTCTTCCTTCTCTTGCTGGACACCCCAGATTGGGAAGCCAGATGTGGGGCTCAGAACCTTCACTCCAGAGGGTGGACTTTTGTGGTATAACTGTTCTCCAGTTTGTGATTCACCCAACCAGCAGTTATGGAATTTGATTTTATTGTGATTGCACTCCTCCTACCATCTTATTTTAGCTTCTCCTTTATCTTTGAAAGTGAGGTACCTTTTTTGGTGAGCTCCAGTGTCTTCCTGTCGATGACCATTCAGCAGTCAGTTGTGATTCTGGTGCACTCAAAAGAGGGAGTGAGTGCACGTCCTTTTACTCCGCCATCTTGAACCAATCTCATCTAAGGTTTTTGTATGTATAATTTTGTATTCTTTTTCTTAAGGGAGTCACCTAAACTTCATAAGTTTCAGTCCCCACAAAAACTAGATTTTCACCTTGACTTTTCAATGATTTGGAGAAAAAAATATGAGACAAACTAATCATTTGTTACTGTTTTTTATTGATGAAGATGAAGGTAAGGTCCATGATCATGAAGATAACAATGACTAGGAATGTGGAGAATTCTGGAAGTTTCTATGACCCCTTTTGAACGACAGGAGAAGTTTTGCAGGAAGTATCTCATAGACAGTAGGAACCTCAGCCATGATTGCACAAAGGCACTGGGGTTGAAAATGCATATTTTTATCAGAATTGGAAATTAATCAGGGACACTGGAAGCTGGGGTGTTTTGGGAAGAATGGGGTGAGGGTGGAGTGCTGTGATTTAGAAGAAGAAATAGCAAGTGATCAGGTTTGGGGCCAGATGTAAGATAGTCTGGAACATTCTGGAAAGAGGAGGCTTTGCAATGTTAGCAACAGGACACTTTCAGACATTTTTATTGAGGGTGTGATATGATTATCTGCACCTCTGGAATAAACTGACTGTGCCCAGAAATGCAAATTATCATATCTCAAAAATATTTGCATTTCCCCCTTCTGGAGCGCATGCGTGAATCCTGTAGAAGTTATATCAGTTCAAAACAAAAGGAAAAACAACTTGCTTTTAAAAATATGAACTTATAAAGAAATCAGATGCATTGAAGATTATTCTACAGATGTTTCCATAAAATCTAGTTTGAAAATATTCTTAGTTGTAACTAACTAGTCTTCAGACACATTTGATCAGGGTGAATAGAGAATGAACTACTCATTAAGCCATACTTTTACATGACAGAAATTAGCATAACTTATATTTTTCCTCCCCTTTTTTTAGCTTTTGGCCCAAGCTCAATACTTAGTCTATTTCACTCCCATCTGCTTATTTCCTTTGATGTTCTCCATAATAAGTGACAGTCACTTGGGTCTCTCAGCTCTCACTTGCACAAATGAAACCTGACAGAGCTTTCATTAAAAAAATGTCAATACTATATCAAATTTCTCTCAATGTAGTCCCACACAGCTGCAGCAACTGCCAGGAACAAAAACTGCTTTCAACCATAATTTATACAATCATAGATGGAGTGAAATGTTCTCCTTTAAAACAGCCCAGATACCCTATAAACAGGATGATAAATCACCAAAGAGTCCTTGTTTACTTCCTTTCCTCCTTTTGCAGTCATTGGAAAAGTTCTGTTGCCTTGTTGTTTGTTTGCTTGCCTTTTGTCCCACTCCTGGTTAGTTTGCTTTTAAATGCAATATGTATTTGTTAAGACACGCTCTTGAAAACTAAGTGACCAGATAGAAATAAATAAGCACTTGGAAAAGTCAACATTATTTATTTTTCTGTTAATATAATAAAATATTCCATAAATATTTTATTAATATTTTAAGGTGGAAAATAACTAATAATGTAGAGTATTCAAAAAAGATTGGAGACCAAGTCAGAAATTATGATACTCTGTGTTTGGGAAGGTGAAGAAGAAGGGTGTGGACCACAGTACAAAAATAGACGTTTGACCTGCAGGAAAGAGTAAGAGATGAGAATCATTCCTTTTTTCTCTATTTTTTGTTTAGAAGGAGAATCTGTGTGTCTAGTGTTACTTAACCACCAAAATAAGAAGCTCTGAACTTATCAAAATGGGTAGTTCTTTATATATATATTTTTTAATTTTTTGGCTGTACCACGTGGCATGTGGGATCTTTGTTCTCCAACCAGGGATAGAACCCGCACCCCCTGCATTGGAAGTGCAGAGTCTTAACCACTGGACCGCCAGGGAAGTCCCATAAATGGGGAGTTCTTAATAAACAAAACAGAAGCTACGTCTTCAGGATTTGGAGAACTACAACATATAACAGGAAGGAGGAGGCAGGATATGCTCTTTGACGAAGTCAGTGCTATTTTTACCTCCACACTCAGGTGGATGTTAAGCTAGGATAGTGAGAAAGACACTAAGGAAGAAGCACTAACCCTACTACAGATGTGATGCAGTTATGGGAAAGAGATACTTGTGTGCAGGTTGACCTTAAAAAGTGAACAAGTTTCTAAGAAGAAATACGAAGGCAGGGGATATAAAGAAGTGGATGTAGAAAAGTTTAAACCTGTTTGGGAATCAGAATTTGCCATAGAATCATAGGAAACCTCAATAAGTGGCCTAGAAATGTACTTCCTAAATAGTTTATGGAATACTATCTTTTATGCAACACTAGTCTACTGCAAAAAAAATTTAGAAAACTTGGTTGGTTTAAACAAGTTAAACATGCTTTTCTTCTATAAGATTTATTAGAATCTTTAATACAGTCACATTGTGATTTTCCTAATATACCGATAGCATGCAAACTTTATAGCTCTGTTTGACCACAGAGACTTTTTTATAAAGGCCTGTGAAATCTTCCAGAACTATTAGTCCAGTGTATATGATTTGGAAAATTCTTCAAATATCATAGGTTCCAATTAATATTTGGCTTAGACAGCAGTCATTAAAAAAAGGAAGCAAATTGAGCTAGAAACTGTTAAAAACAAACTTAGTAAAATCCCAGTAAGACTCCTAGGCAAAAGGCTCATTACCACTCACCTGCTAGATCTAAATTTTCTTCTCAAGGACATGATCTATTCAAAGGGCAAGAATTCTGCTAAGGAAGAATCACAAACCTTACTCTTGAGAACTAAATTAAAGACAGGAGGATTCTTATCTCCAAGGGTCCTGATAGAGTTGACCAGGGTTCTGGGTTTATTGTAGTCCTGAGGGGGAAGGCTCTTCTCCTCCTTAAATCAAGGGGAGGCCTGGGGGGAGAAGGAATTCTGTGGACAGCATACACACACCTCGGACCTTTCCCAAAGCCATCAGAGACCATGGTTTGCAGCAATGAAATGATTTTCTTTTTCTGATTTGGACCACGTTGAGGAGTGAGGTCTTGATTCCTGGTCAGGAGTGGCTCTTGGGCTGACTGGTGTGAGGCTCCAGGGGACAGTGAATCAGTTGTTAAGCTCTGGCCAGCTAAGGTCAAAAGAAATGGAAGAAAAAAAATGGCAGACTATAGCTTGAAAAGTTAAAGTTCAGGAGAAGAAGCATTTCCTAACAGCAAAGTTCAGTGATTCCTGGTACAGCACTCCTGCCCTGCCTGGAAGTTGATCTGCCCAGCACAACTGAAACAAAGCTTTTCCTTAAGGCAGAAGAGGAGTTCCAAGGTCCCCTGTGGATGCAAATTCAATATTAAGAAGCTATAGTCTTTAGAGTTCATACATGTGTACTCTTCCCTACCTATTTCATAAGGAACATTATGAACATGAAAATAATTTTTATTTTATTTTAGTTCATGTCTCTTGTTAATCCATACAGTTACTTGTCTTCTAGTTTGTTCACAAGTCAGACCATATTTGCCGTGATAATAGCTGTTAAAGTGGCTGTAAAACTCCGACACCACATTCATCTGAAGGTCACTTCTAGAAAAAAGGACAGATTTTGCCACCCTCACCCTCCTTAAGGTATTTCTGGACAGCCAGACAAATCTTTCTGCAATGCTTATCTCCTCAGGAGTGGGCACACTTCTTCCTGTTCTTAGCGCAACCACAAGGCTCAAACCAAGATGCAGACTGGATGCCTTTGAGTGTCCTGGTCAAAGTATGGCTATCTTCCTGTTGTTTCCAGTGGAGATCAGTCTTTGCTGATGGGGGAATTCCTTTCTCATGCTGAATCTTGGACTCTAACTTTTCTGTTGTATCCAGGGTTCAATCTCAAGAGTGCTGGTCTTCCTGTAGAGTTTATATGAAAATCTGCATCTTGGCAGTGGTTCCACCCAAGGCTGAGGGAAAGGAAGTGATGGGTTAGATCTGAGGACAGAGCAGAGGATGACAGGTGGGTTGCTGGCCAAAGAGCTGGGCAGAATTTTTTATGAAAGTCTCCTTACAAATGATTAAACATTGAAGTCGGAAAGGACAATAGCATTATCTCATTGTTCCTGGAACACTAATGAATGTAAATACTTTGGCACTAATTTGTATGCTGACACGCATGGGGTTTAGGATATGTCTCATTCTTTTCACTTTTCTCTCATTCTGTGATTTACAATCTCTCCAGTGAACAGCCTCCCCATCCTCCTTGGCAGGACGTGTGCACTCAATCCCACTGTGTGTCCATCCATTAAGGGTCCAAATCTTCTGACAAAATGCCCTGAATGCTGTATGCCAAAGAGCTCTCTCTTTAACTGAGTCTGCAACATAAATAATAAGAGCATCTTTAATTCTGGAAAGTGATGACAATAGGAGGGAATTAATGATAGGAAAAAATAACACGAAATGGGATTTATTAGCAAAACAATGCCGTTAGATATTTATATAAAGCCCCCTCTGCTGCTGCAGTTGGTTGTTTTGGTTTTTATTCTCAACTCATAGATCTGTCAAAGGAGGAGGATGTGAGAATACATGGGGAACGCCTCTGAAAGTCACCGGGCTCAGTGACTCATCCTGAAAAGTGCAGTTGTAACTGATGTGTGTTTATAAATATGCATGATGTACGTATACAATATTTTACTCTCCCAGGTTGTCCCGTCTATATAAGTTGGCAAATTCCTTTAAGTAGAAGCACACACAAACACATGCACGCACACACACACACAAGTCCAAAACCTTTCTCTGTTAATTCAAATATTTATTATGAATATTTCACTTGGAGAAATTATAAAAGTCAAGTGGGCAGTACTCCCAGGTTGTAGTCTTGGGAGGTTTTGAAATTAGCAACAGTTTTGCAGATAAACTGTCATTAGCCAGAGAGTAACTATACTATATATACCCTTTTACAGGAGGGTTGATAGCATTGGGACACAGCTGCCTTTGAATATCAAAGACCCAGAACTGGCACCCACTGCATCGCCATGACTGCATCGCCAAAGCAGCAAAGTCTACACCATGAGCAGATGACAGGCCACCTCCCTCTGCTTGACAGAGCCTGGGGCCACAGAAGGTACCAGCACTCAAATTCTCAATAGCTGGAAATGCACTCAGACCCTGAATTCAGATAGGAAAATGAAATGAAAGTGGGACAATCACCAAAATGAACCAAGGAAAGGAAAAAAAAAATTGATATGCCTGTAATTTTCCTCCCAGAAAAGAATTAGGTGAAATGTTTACACGTCTGCTTTCTTTGATTGAATCAAACATTACAGTCATTGGTTTACACTCATAATGATGTACCTGAGGGTGTCCCTCTACAAACTGGGGTACAGATACACACCCAGGTCGCTTCTGGAGGACCACACTTTATGGCAAAACTGGAAGTGCAGAAGCCCAATATAAGCCCCATTCTCCAAATTGGTAAAAAAGGAGGGAAAAACATATATTAGCTGAGGAATGATAACTTGTGGCATATTTATGTAAAGTAATACTATAAAGCATGAGAATGAAAAAGATATAACTATATTTGTCAACGCAGGTCAGCCTCCAAAGTGTCAAGTGAAACACAAAAGGTGAACTCTGAGGATGGCTCCGTTTACGCAAAGTTCAAAAACAAGCAGAGTTAATTCTTGGGTGAGAATTCACAATCGGGGTTGCCTGAGAGGTGGAGTGAATTTCTGGGGACCTGAAGTGGGCTTTTCTGTGGTGAGCAAGTTTGTTTCTTGGTCATGTTCGGGGGTTGGTTACATGACTATTTGCATTTATAAAACTTCATCAATACGTACACTTCTGATTAATGAACCTCTGTATGTACATACCCTGATGTGTGCCTAACATGCTGGTAGAATTTGCAATGAAAGATGCTTTCCTCTTCATAGATGTTGTATTTCATTAAATTGCATTAAATTTCTTGTTAGAAATTGGATCTACCCTACCCACATACCAAAAGCATATGCCTCACTTACATGAAAATAAACTTTAATGTACATTGTACTTCCCAGAATGCATGCTTTGGAAATTGATATTCGAATGGATTTCTTAGTGTCTTAACTATCCAAATGTTTAAACAAATGATATAGTTCAAGTGTAAAACATCCTGTAAAAATAAAACAATTTTAAACACAGATAGATGGGACCTATCTCTGAGGAAAGATTAAGAGAATGAAGATGAATATCTTCCTTTTGCTTCCTATATATATTTTTAATTGAAAGGTTTTGTATAAACTCACTCATTCAACCACAACTATTAATAACGTACAATATATGAATGATCATCCTATCATTAAGAAAGATCATTCCTTTGAGGGGAAGACAAAGGAAATGGAAATAAATTTTACGAGCAAAGATTAAGTGATCTGGGCTTTCTGAAAAATTGAAAAGTAAATGAAAGATTTAATAGCTGTCTTCAACTTTAAATGGGTGATTACATGAGCAAAAAGCTGTCAATTTTTCTCTGTTTCTAAAGAAGTGATGAGAGAATTTGATTTAATGTTGCAGCTTAAACACGACTGCAGTACAGGGAGAAACTGGCCTCGTATTTGGCAATTTTGAGACAGGGGATAATATAAATAAATCCTAGGATTTCTACATGAATGTCCATAATTGGTCCAAGAGATTGGAAACACTCCTCCATGACCACCACCCCACCCACGGGGTCCACAGGCAAATTTGCATCAGAATGTCTGTAAATTTTCAACTGTTGCCTAGAACTCCATCAAATTGTGTGTCCCATTATATGATATGCCCATTTACTGTAGCATATTTTAAGTAATTAGTTTGAGAGTTTTTTCTTTAGAGATCTTTGAAAAACATAGTAATTTTAAAAGATGTATGATTCTTTTTCCTTTTGGATACCCAGACTCTAAGTTTGAGAAACACTGGCTTGAGTGATCTTCATTTCATGAAGGAAACACTTAGAAAAATAGCTCCTTACAAGGTACTATTTTGTGAACAATAATAGTAATGTAGCTGGAATTTTTTTGTGTGTCAATACCAAGAACTTTATCTCATAAATATCTATAAAAAGATGTGAAATTATAGAAAGTTTTAGGTACAGTGGTAATTAATATAAATTTCAGTTGACTCATACCTGGGTAGCTTTTCCCGGCACAATCTCCCGGGCAGTGAAATGTTGAGGCTACCTAACCTGTTACCAGTTGTCCACACATTCCCAAATGAACAGGTGCTCAGTCAGAGAAAGCTGGCTATTCAGTGAGTGTAACTCAGTGGAATCATCCAATAGCTTTATTTGTATTTTTTTCCCAACTACTGCCTTTCATAACAGGTTTATTGGTTCTTACTTTTCTGACTCTGGATTACATAACAGACAAGTCCCTAGTCCCATTGGACATTTTCAAATATCAATGTCACCTTGAGATAGCAAAAATCCCAGTCCAAGTATAATAACCTCAAACCAGTAAAGGCTCCTCTATTTTATGACTACACCTCTTCCCTTAGCTCAGGTCTCAGCTTTGAAACCTGCGATTTGCAAGAAAATACCGTTAATTCTTCTGATTCCTTAAGGTGTGAGGTGGTTATTACATAGCTCAGAAATAAGAGTTTGAGAACCACAAACTTGGAGGATAGTATGTGTGTATTAACATTCATACCTCTGGCAATGACTCACCAAAAGTAATCATTGACATATTTGGAAAAAAAAAAAAAACACTTGAATCAGGGGCCAATTAGGAACTACACTTACCTCCCCACAGACCTCACTAGTGTGCACCTATCACTGGGTCCTGGAAAAGAGGTCATGTGCAAAACAAGAAGCAGGACATACTTTACATGAAATGTATGTGTTAGATGCAGCAGAACATATTAGAAAATGGCTCCAGTCTATTCTGAAAAAAATAAAAGTAGCGTCTATAAGACATGAATACGGTATAACTGAATAAATCTAAAGTCCAAAGAAATCAAAGTTACAACAAAACAAAGGACAATGAAAAATACAATCAAGGCCAATTGAAGATAAATGTGGTAAGTTTACTTGCATGTAGGGGTCATGAAGAAAAGATGAAGACAAAATAAAAAGGCACCAAGAACAAACATTACATATCATTATAATTAGTTAATTCTAACATATAGTCCTTAAATTGTGATAAGTAGAAGGTGAGAGGTAAAAACAAAGAGTGAAGGTAAAAACATTAGACAAGATACAAGGTTGAAGGATATTATCCACAGAAAACACTGGCAAAATAAATTCTGTTAAAATAACAAAAATTCAAAGAGCTTGATACTGGAAAATTTTAAGTAGAAAAATTGAATTGTCTTCTTGTTTAAAATTTTTTCTCTTTCGAGCTTTGGTGGCTAATCATTTAAATTCCAATTACCCTTAGATAAATAGATAAATACAATTTTACTTTCATAAGCTCCACTTGAACTGTTGTCTGTCAATCATCTGTTGTGAATCATATTTAAATATAAAATGGACTTGTCTTTAAATGGCAAAGGTTTGAAAAAAGCTCAAAGAATTGATTGGAGTCTGAATGAGGAAGCTAGTTTTCCCACTCTGTGTGACAGGCTGCAAGTTAATCCATTGCTTATAACCTTGATCCTCTCACCTTTAAGGAAAATACTACAAAGATCATCATAAGAAATAATGTTTATTGCATCTAGAAAGTATCCCTCATCAGACTCACATATAATAGGGAAATGACAAATGATTACTACATTGTTTATTATTATCATTATCATTATTTTTATTTGCATTTCCTCAGAAAGTAGTCCAAGATGTGGTCTTCTTAAATGATTGTATTACATTGATGTTAGCAGTTGGAGGATATATTTTATCTCCTTTAGATCAGGTAGGGCTATGTCTTATTCATTAATGTTACAAATAATTATTAGGTGATTTTGGTATCTGGCATTCTGGTACGAAATATAATTTGCTTGGGTTTTTGAAGATAATATTTTTACACTCTCAGTACTTAACCATGAAGAATTTTATCTTAAATGTGTAGATCAAAGATGTTTTCAGAAAACCAGGGTTACAGTCATCAACTTGAAACAGAAGCATAGAAACATCAGAAAGATTAGTTGAAAAACTAATTAAACTAATTAGAATCAGGTATTTCTTGGTGAAAAATCCATAAAGAATCATCATAAGGATATAAATAAAGAAATGTTGAATAATTTAATAGCACTGAAGCAAGCAGATAAATAAAACATAGATCCTGCTATGTATCAAGAACTGTATCAAATACTAGGTTTCCAATTTGTATAATAGAGAGTCTCAGCTTTTGAGCATAGGAGACGTGTATTTGCCCAGCTTTGAGCAATGTGGTTCTAGTTTGAGATTATTCCTTAAGACGTTGCTCAATATTCTATCACACTAGCAACTGTTGGTTAAGTTCTTGTAACACGGATTTTTTCCTGATACTAACCTGCATAATTTCATTAGCTACCTGTAGCCTTTTTGAGCAAGTCCATCATCCAATAGAATGTTCACAGTCCAAAATCCCACCAAGCACTATTACCTTAAATTATCATTTTGATCATTAGAAAGAAAGGTAGCAAGTTTTGATAGTATTACTAACTGCTTTACAACAAACATTTGAGCATCTTCTGTTTGCTGGGGATTGTGCCAATATATCACATTTCATCCTCATTGTATATATTATATTTCATTATTTACTTAAGCCATTTCCAGACTTGTTTATATCACCATGAAGAAAAATGTGGGTTCTAATTTACTTTAGTGTGATTTATCTGACACCTTGTTGATTTCAGTTAGTTATATATGAATATCAACTGTACTTTTCCCATTAAATCTCAACATCCCAGTAACAGTAGTATGGTCTTGAGAAACAATTTTGATAAGAATTAATTTCACAATAAGAAAGCTTTGAAGAACAAAGAAGACATATAGCCCTTTTGCAATATTAATTACAGGTGCATTGCATTTTCCAGGAGTTTTCCTTTGCATTTATTGAGATTCTTTCTGCCACAGCCCTGAGGCATAAGACTGACTCTGTCTCCTTGGGAAAAAAATATGAGAAAGTGTCAAGGATATAGCAGAAATTAAAGGAGACATTTTTTCACATATATGCATGTCTCTTTGAAAAAGAAAAAATAATTCCACAAAACTATTTTAAGATTATATTGAAGAAAAGCACTTAGAATAATATTGCAGCCATTATAAATGGCATTGTAACCTGCATTTTCAAAGGCAGGCATTTCTTCTTAAAGCAGGAATCTTTTTAAAGGGGTCGAATCAGAACCACAATTTGCCATGGGCATGCCATTACTAGTTCTATGGCAATCTCAAGCAAGCCCTGCTCTCCCCAGGAATAGGGAAAAGCTTTTATAGACTAAGTAGAAATACTCAGCTCCTTTTAGGGATGACTTTCCATTTGTACTGGCTTTTTTTTTTTTTTAACTGCTGTCGGGTTTTTTGTTGTTTGTATTGGCTGTTTGTTATAAACTATCTGTAAACAAATTATAAGGCCAGGAATGAAGTGTTAGAGGAGATCAAAAGACTGCAGAGAACAGGTTTTACTTACAAATGCATAGCTCTAGCTTGAAATTAAGACACACCGTTATATTGAAATTAAGTTTTAAAGTAACAATTAATTTTGGAAATCTCGCAGAAAACAAATTTGTTATTGCAAATTTGAAACACTCTTTTGCCTACACTATTACTTTTTCAATAAAATGATTGCATTTTTACTGTGACTTTTGACTATTTTCAGTTTTTTAGATGTGGAAATATTGCACTATGAATTAGCGTATGGCTTTGGATGAGTGTGTGAAAATCTCGGAATATCAGTCCCTCAATCTATAAACCTGCTTCTTGCAAAACTATGTACTGCATGTATTAAATGAAATAGCACTTATACCACCCATCACACAGTAGGTTTTATATAACTGTTGAGTCACTTCTCTGATTATAGAAAGTATATAGTATAGAAAAAAACATTACATACTGATAACTAGGGAAAAATATTTCTGAGTAATCTACTAGAAAATTGTCCTACGGAAAAAAGGTATTTTCCCCCTCTTTAAGAGAAAACATGAATCTATAATCTATGTTTTAAATTAAATTAACATCTAAAATGAGTAATTTTCTTTTAGTTGCATATTGCCTTTACTTTGAATTTATTTACAAATTAATTTCTGTCTAAACATATGCATTTATTGTGATGCTTCTCTCACCTGTGTGTGTATATGTGTGTTACAAGGGAACGAATGGGACAGAAAGAGGGTGGGAAATTTTGTTTGACATCATTCTAATTTTCCAATATTTGGAAACATTGAAATAGCCACATACCACTCTAATACTGTGGTTTTAAAAAATGGTATGAGTGGTTACCAGTGGGGAGAGTGAACAGGGAAGGCAATATGGGGCTTTGGAATGAAGGGATACAAACCACCCTGTATAAAATAGATGAGAACAAGGATGTATTGTACAGCACAGGTAAATATAGCCATTGTATTATAATAACTTTAAATGAAGTATAATCTATAATAATTTTGAATCACTAGGTTGTACACCTGAAACTAATATAGTAATGTAAATCAACTATACTTCAGTAAAGAAAATGGTATGTACATGTATTACAAAAAGTACTGCAAAACAAAATGTAGCTCTTATCATACAGCAGACACTAAGGCAATAGATTTATTAAAAAATCCCACAAGACAGGGTCCCTCTCACAGACATCCTTACAGTCTCGATGGGAAAGTGGTAGAAATGCTTATAGCAACAGAATAGCACAGGAAAAGCACACACTGGTTCAGAAGCTTAGAAGCTCCAATTCAGATGGTTGATGATTTGTTTCTCTACAGTATGGAGACTCAACATGAATACAAGTCATGAAGAAGAGAAAACTACAAGATGAAAGGCATTCAGTTAAACATGAAAACTTCTACCAGAAACAATAACTCAACCAGTTAGGTTATAGCAGAAGCAAGTTATCTATTCAATTTTACTTTTAATAAAAGCAAAAAAAAAAAAAAATCCAAATTTAAAAGTTAGCCTTCATGTTTGTTTTACAGTGCAATAAATTATAATATTCACTATTATGTCAGTAAAAGCTGAATTACGATGTCTTGTCCCCAATACTGAAACATTTCTGAGTATCTGTCAAGACTCTTCACATGCAGAGTGTCAGCAGACTTACTGCCAACATAAAATTACTGTCACCATGAATCTTAGTGATTCTTGCTCTTTTGATCTTAATGTGAGATTAAAAACCAATTAAAAGCTTGGGGTTGGCAACATTTTCTTAGGACGTGAAATGTGCTAACTCTAAAGGAAAAGTGATATATCGGACTTCATCAAAATTAAAAACATCTGCTATCTAGAACACACCATTAAGAAAATGAGAAGTCCATGAGTTTATTTCGGGGCTTTCTATCCTGTTCCATTGACCTATATTTCTGTTTTTGTGCCAGTATCATGCAGTTTTGATGACTGTAACTTTGTAGTATAGTCTGAAGTCAGAGAGCCTGATTCTTCCAGCTCTGTTTTTCTTTCTCAATATTGCTTTGGCTATTCAGGGTCTTTTGTGTTTCCATATAAATTAAAAGTTATTTTGTTCTAGTTCTGTGAAAAGTGCCCTTGGTAATTTGATAGGGATTGCATTGAATCTGTAGATTGCCTTGGGTAGTATAGTCATTTTGACAATATTGATTCTTCCAATCCAATAACATAATATGTCTTTCCATATGTTTGTGTCATCTTCAATTTCTTTCATCAGAGTCTTACAGTTTTTGGAGATTAGGTCTTTTGCCTCCTTAGGTAGGTTTATTCCTAGGTATTTTATTCATTTTGGTGTGATGGTAAATGGGATTGTTTCCTTAATTTCTCTTTCTGATCTTTCATTGTTAGTGTATAGAAATACAACAGATTTCTGTGTATTAATTTTGTATCCTGTGACTTTCCCAAATTCATTGATGAGCTCTAGTAGTTTTCTGATGGCATCTTTAGGATTTTCTATGTATAGTATCATTTCGTCTGCAAACAGTGACAGTTTTACGTCTTCTTTTCTAATCTGGATTCCTTATATTTCTTTTTCTTCTCTGATTGCCGTGACTGCCAAAACTATATTGAATAAATGTGGTGAGAGTGGACATCCTTGTCTTGTTCCTGATCTTAGAGGAAATGCTTTCAGCTTTTCACAATTAAGTATGATGTTAGTGGTAGGTTTGTCATATGTGGCCTTTATTATGTTTTAGGTAGGTTCCCTCCATGCTCTTTTTCTGGAAAAGTCCAGATACCAACTGGAAAAGAATATTTGCAAAACATAACAACTGACAAAGGACTTACATCCATAATATATAAACTTACAATGAAATAGCAAGAAGACAAATAATCTAGATAGAAAAGATGGGCAAAAATTCGCAGACACCCTTCAGAAAAGGTGATATAAAGATGGCCAATAAACACATGGAAAAATGCTCAATATCATTGGGCATGAGATTGAATTAAACCATGTGACCTACCATTGCATACACTAAAAGGAGTAAAATTGAAAAGGCTGATAATATCAGTTTTAATGAGGATTTGAAGCCAGGAAGACTCTTACATATTACTCTTGGTAGAATAACGTGATACCATCACATGAGGAACTGTTTAGAAATGTCTTACAAATTTAAACATATCCTTACCAAAAGACCAAGAAATTACACTCCTCGGTAGTTCCCCAAAATAAATGAAAATATCTGTCCACAAGAAGAATCATACATGAATTTTCATAGAAGCTTTATCCATAATTGCCCAAAACTGGAAACAACTCAAACAACTTCAAAAACTAGGTGTATATAAAAAACATGCTAAATGGAATAAACCAGATGTGAAAAATTGCCTAATGTATGATTCTTTTACATGAAGTTTTAGAACTGGCAAAGTGAGTTTGTAGTGATTGAAATTAGGTTAAAGTTTGCCTGGGACACGCATGGAGGGGCTGACTAGGAAAAGGCCTGAGGGAAGTTCTTGGGTGATGCAATGTTCTGTAGCTTGGCTGGGGTAGTGGGGACACAAGTACAAACAGCTGTCAAAACCATTAAAATGTACATTTCTTTTTAAAATTAATTTATATTGGAGTATAGTTTATTTACAATGTTGTATTAGTTTCTTCTGTACAACAAAGTGAATCAGTTATACATATATCAACCATGTTTTTTTAGCTTCTTTCCTTATATAGGTCATTACAGAGTATTGAGTAGAGTTCCCTGTGCTATACAGTAGGTCCTTATTGGTTATCTGTTTTATATACAGCAGTGTGTATGTCAATCCCAATCTCCCAATTTATCCCTCCCCTTTCCCCTTGGTAACCGTAAGTTTTTTTGTACATCTGTGACTCTATTTCTGCTTTGTAAATAGGTTCATTTGTACCCTTTTTTTAGATTCCACATATAAGTGACATTTTATGATATTTGTCTTTCTCTATCTGACTTACTCACTCAGTATGACAATGAAAGTGTCCACTTCTAATGGGCTTGGGAGTTCCAGGAGGTTTGAAACACGTTGCAAGGTGTGTTGTGCCAATGAACAGGTAAGTGAGGTTCCATCAACCCCGAGAGGTCACGCTTTCCATTTGAATCAGAACTTTTGAATTCAGAAAAGAGGCAATGGTGTTCAAAGAAACACAAATAACCAAGGACACTATCATATGTTCTCTTCTCACATTACTTTTCCAAGTTAGCTTACTTCCTGTACTGAACATGATGACAGAGAAGGAGAGGGGAAATAGAGCATCCCATAGTGCCTTTTACTTTCAGTCCCATGGTAGTCATCAATAAGCCAAAAATTGACAGTGTTGATAGAAGGCACATATATCAATAAGTGAAATTTTAAAGAAAGTTGAGCTACTTCCATTTAGTGTTCTATGTTTTGATAAGAATGAAATGTATGTGTATGTACAAGTTACAAGACACAAATTGTAAAATTTGATGGTTCCAGGTGCATTAAATGCTCTTATATTATCATTTAAGAGTGTCATTAGACAACATAAAGATGAATGTTAAAATCCATGCTACTAACTGAAAAGTTTCCCTTTACTTATAACCTTAAGTAGCAAATTTAAAAAAAAACACATAAGTCAAGTAAGAGACCATGGAAGAAAGAAAAAGCTCTTGTATATTAGTACCTTTAACGTTACTTGTCTCCTGATTTTGAACAGGGTTCCCCATGATTTGATTTCATGCTGAGCAGTGAAAATTATGTACCCAACTTTGCTTAATAGCTAGTGTCCCTGGGTCCTCTTGTTAAGCACTGTTTGGACTCACTAGAATACACACACACACACACACACACACACACACTTGCCCAGGGATTCCTCCCTGTCTTCCCAGCATGATACTTTGTCATCTTATGAACCTCCTTGGTGCCCCCTCACCCCACCTCTCTCCTGTGCATGAGGGCCCTGGTGTGTGGTCCCTCTCCAGAATCTAAGGTGATGCCACAGTCTAGGGCATGAAGTTTCAGGCTTCTTCAGAAGCTGCTACAGGGCTGGGATAATGCACCTCTACAGTAAGAAGTGCTAACTATGCTCAAGGTGAACTTGAATTGTTAGGAGACAGAGGAAGGGAGAGAGCAGAGGATAAACCCCATGTCCAGTCCTTTATTTCACAGACCTGGCTGAGGTGTAGTTTCTCCTCATAACCTGGACCTCTGAAGATGCCCGTGGACCACATGTATTCTCTTGCCAAGTGGCTGGCTGAGTCATTTCACAGCTCGTCAGGAAACAGAGACCAGCTTAGAGATATATGAGCTTGCATTGATTCTCTCCCTTTCCTTCAAAAATTCCTTCGCTCACTGTTTATGCCTGGGATTTCTTCTCTCAAGGAATCCTTTGCACACAATCCTTGTTTCAGTGCCATGTCTTAGGTGATCCATCTACTACAGGAGTAGTCTTACAAATCAGACCATCAGGAAGGGATTTGGGAGCTGGACTGTGGCTCTGTCTGATAGCAGGCAGGGGCCCTTAGCACATAGTAAGTGGAGTGGTAATAACTCAGACATGCAGCAGCTTGACAATCATTCAAGTTTTAACCTGTGATTAATTGTAATCTGGTACAAGTGGAAGGCAAGGAGTTGAGGGTTTCATAACTGTGTCCTTTTTTGGTTAGGGTGCAATGATAAAATAAGCACTGTGAAGGAAAATAGCTGTCATGATAGACACCTGTAATTTTAGACACCTGGAATGATAGGCTCAGATCAAGTAATTGACAACCTAAGCCACGTTCTAAGCACCTAAAGGTGCCTCTGGCAGCTATAATGGGGCTCATTCCTTGCCTCTTTGCTGAAATCAGGCTAAGCATTTAGATCTTGCATGACTACAGGAGGCAGGTGGTTTTCTATCCTGAAGTAGGGGCTGTGATTAGAAATGAGCAGGACCCTAAGTCTTGCGATGCAGATATTAGGGTGAATGACCCTAAAACTCTGGAATTCTCAAATGTCCTGGACCTCTATAGCCACCAGGAGCTGCCCCTTTCACCTTCCCAAAGAAGCACGGCCCCCCTTGATGGGAGAGCGACCTCACCTGCAGTAGGTGCTGGTTTTCTACCTGCTGCCTCCTGGGCCATTGCCAGCATCTTGATTCAGCAGAGCTTGAACATGGGGGTAAACATTTCCCCAAGTAGCCTATATGTGCAAAGAATTGCAGGGGTTGGTTAATAGGTGCCAGCAAGAAACAGGGCATTACGTGAAGAAATAGTTCTGGAGGGTATTAGATCAGAGGATTGCAAAACACTAGGCGAGATAGGAAAAAATTTGACATGGGGGTACTCACATCATTCTTGGCATTTAATGTTTTGACAAAAACACTTAGAGCTGATTCTAGTCATTTTCTGAGGAGGCTATCTTGGGACCTGGACCCAAAGGTGGACTCTTCTACATGAACTTCCTGGAAACAATACTGAAAATGAGTCAGGAGGCCAGAATAGGTGAGCTGTTAGATTTGGGGGATTTTGTAGACATTACCTGAGATCCAACCAGCTGACTGTTTCCCCTGGGAGGTTGCAGAGATATTAACAGACCAAAATATTCTTGGGTACAAGGCAGAGGGCAGCTGACTGAGGTCTTGCTCAATTGACATAATCATTAAAATTTAAGAGATAACAGCCAGAAGGACCTCAGCTGCCACAGTAAAAACATTCAGTCCCTCATGCAATTTCCAGATATAAATCAGGTGGCAATATTGATGGAAAAGGAAATTCACTGATTAGAGGGGAGCTCAGACCCTCTTTAGTAAGAGTCCAGCAACATCACCACAAAATTATGCAGTAATTATTCCTCTAATCTTTCTACAAAGGGACTTATGGCCATTTGTCAACTATGCACTGGGTTCACGGAAACACTCCTGACTTTTCAAAGACTGTTTATTATGAAGTTAAAGCTGAAATTTATATCAGATGTTATGAAATTCCATATTGCTTGTCTTGCTAGATTGGGCGGTAAGAGAAGCCAGTTGATAAATCACTTTTTAGCCTGAATGTGTCACATAATGGGTGCAATAGTTCGGCTTATCTACTGTGTGGTTACATTTCTAATTCATAAATGTTTAACTGAGAGAGACATCCTTAGCGACAGAGAGAACATTTACTCTGGCCCACGATCTGGGGAGTAAGAGCTTTTGTACACATGAAGAGCAAAGTAGAATCCCTCACAAATCTACACCCACCAAGACAGTAAATCAGAGGCATTACTGCCTACTGGAGGGATTGCAGAGACTGTACCACCAGAGAAGTTTTTAAAGATGCTTGGTGTCTTAGTCAGTTGCAGCTGCTCAAACAGAATACCACAGACTGGGTGGCTTAAACATAAACATTTATTTCTCACAGTTCTGGAGGCTAGGAAGTCCAAGGTCAAGGCAGCAGCAGATTCAGCGGCGAATGAGGGCTTCCTTACTGCTTTGCCAACAGCAGGTATCTTACATCCTCATACGTCATCACCTCTCTCCTGTCTCTTCTTATAAAGACCCTCATCCCATTCATGAGGCTCCACTCTCACAACCTAATTACCTCCCAAAAATCCCACTTCCTAATACTGTCGCATTGGGTTTAAGATTTCCACATGTGAATTTTGGGGGAACACAATCTGTGCATAATCCATGGTGAAGGACCTTACTAAGTTCCCATTCAAGTCACCTGTCTGGCCTCTGGGACAACTGGACTGCCAGAAACTTAATTAGGTGGCAACACAACTGTGTAAGTGATGCCTTTAGTACAGGTACTATTGCATCGTATGGATTTTTAACAATTTATAAATACTGTCTTGATATCAATCAGCAGGAAGCATCAACAGCAATTTGACCTTTCAAGGCCAGGAGAGAAGTTCATCTCCACGGTTTCGCTCCAGAGTTGCGAAACTCTTGTTATATAGTCAACAAAGTCTTTGCTCTTTTTTATATTTGATAGAATCTCAGATAAGTCCATATCATGATAGACTCTCGCTAATTGGAAGTGATAAACAAGAAGTGAGAGATGTACTGCAGAGGGCTTGACACCCACGCCTGTCTGAGGGGGAAGCTAAACCCAAAGATGGATGTGCCTGCGGAATCAGTGAGGTTTTCAGGATCCAGCAAATCTCTTGCATATCAGGAGCCACTGTAAAGTGAAGAACAAGCTGCATTAAGAAAGACACAGTGCTCAGCAGGCCTCCAAAAGCTGTGGAAGCAGCACGACTTTGGAAATACTGAAGCAACCCATTCATTGAAGGATGCTGTCAGTTTCAAGTGGGTTCCAGAACAAGACAGGGCTCCGCATCCAGTCTCGGCTGTAGCACAAGTTGCCCTGCCCCTCGAGTCTACTGACCAGCAGATCTGATGATGCTGAAAGTATCTGTTGTGGATAAAGATGATTCAGGGAGTCTCTGACCAGCCTAGCACCCAGTCCTGGAGTTCTAGAACAAGGTCATGCTCTTTTAAAACTCAGCTCCTTGTGTGTAACTGGGACACATTAGAAATTAAGTTTCTGATCAGTGGAAACCGAGGTCCTTTTACCAGAGCTGCCCATTGTGAGCTATGTGTTTTTGAACCTTTTGAGTCATAACTTTGTGCAGATGCAATAACAACTTATCATAAATAAGATACATAATCAGGATCCAGGCTTGAGGTGGTTAAAAAGACACAAGTAAATCATATAAGCAGGTACCCCAGACTCTCCTACCTTCTACTTCTGTGGAGACACTGCTCCTTCTTTGTCCACTTCTGTGGCTTTATGGAAACTGAGGACAACAAAAAGACCCAGTACTGGTTCAGAGCTAGATTGGTTTGATTTTTTGTATTAGTTCAAGGTAGACGACTATCACATTTCAACCTAAGTGGTGAAGTGATATCTTCCCCAAAGGTAGAGCTAAGAATGATATACTTGGAGCCTCTCTGTCTGGAAGGATGGGGGCCTGAGGTGTGCATGCATCAGTTCAGGGTTGTGGTGAAATGTTTGGCTAAGTGACCAGAGGCCCAGAAGGGACAAGATAGGAAGACTGGGGGAAAGAGGTCCAGAGAAGTGTGTGGATAGGCATGTGGCAGGAATGTGTGGCCATTGGTGGTCTGGTCAAAGCCCCCACAGTGCACATCCAGCAGGGCAGCTGTGCAGTGACCAGGTGAAAGGATGGCTGGCCTTGGGGATATTTTCCAGTGTCTTTCCTCTGCCACTCAGGGCATTTGCAATGGACTCATGAACAGAGCAGTCACAATGACAAGGATGGGATGAGTATAGACCCATGATTTTCTAACAAATACACCTCTCCAGAAGTTTTGATTTGAGCCTAGGACATTCCAAGTCTCAAGCTCTGTTAATGTTTTCTGCCTGCTTGGCACTGAACCTCAAAGTATAAGAAAAGACAGTGAAAGCGGCATGCTTTCACAGAGAACCAGGAAGGGTAAAGGGCACTGTCTCCTATGTTCCTAATGGCTTTTTTTCACATGTCCGGTTCATCTCTGAGTCTATAGTTAATCCTAGCCCTTGTGAACCATAAGAGTCTCTTATAGTTGTAATAATTCATGTTCTTTCACTTAAGTCAATTCAAGATAGTGTTTGCTTTACAGCAGAATCACAAAAGAGATTATAGATGTTTACCAAAACCTCTGTTCTCAGAATTGGGATGTTTTCCACAACTGTGGGTGTAGTATTTATTATCATTTTCTGAAAAAGAGAATGGGTGTTTAGAAACAAAATGTAGTGAAACATATCAGGATCACACCTAGTAAAACAATCAGACAGTAGGTATTAACTTAAAAATCACTTTTCTAAAGATTCAATCATAAAACTGATAAAACACATGAAATGGCATTATTTAAGCTGGAGTGTTGGGTGGGAGCTTATAAGTAATTACCTTAGGGAGAGAAATATTCTAAGAAATATTCTGTTAATCGTGTCATTTTCAGTCCCAGGTATTGGCCTTTCTCTGTCCACACAGCTGTGACTTTCCTTTCATGCAGCCTCATCTCACACTGGGACCAGGGGATCCAATCAGCACAGATGCCAGGAACATGAGGTCTAACCCTGGATCAGTGTGACCAATCGCCATCTTCCCATGTCTGTGTGAAGACTTGGTCTCTGAGGGTATGGGTCTCTCTAGCATCTCATCTGTGACGTTGCTGATGCTCATTCCTTATGTGGAGAGCTCCACCCAGCTTGGAATCCATTTGTAGCTCAACTTGTAGAATTCTGACCCCAGCTCACCAGGCCTTTCTTCTGGGTCTGACATCATCTCAGTCAGACTCACTGGATATGCTTATCTCATTTGGTCTTAAAAAATATTTGTTGAACCCTCTTCTGAGCCAGCAATGTGCTGGGAGTTAATCAAAACGCACAGGAGTAAAGAGATCATAATTTTGAAAATGTGCCTCTCCATCTCCTCCCTCCAACCAGAGATAACCACTTTCTAAAGCTTCTCATTCCCATGCAATTTAAAAATTCTTCTACATAAGCAAATACATGAAAAACCAATATAGATTTTGCGTGTATTCTAGGGATTAAATGTACGTAACTAACTTTTCACAATCTAATTAGAACCTCACAGCCTTATGGGTCCATTTATTCCCTGCTTGTGTTATAGTAGCTGTGTATATGACATTTACATACATTGAAATCTTTATGTTATATTGTTTGCCTTCAATAGTCATACACAAGAGGAGAATAAATAGGCCAATTTTATTTACCCAGACATTTTCCATCGTTACTGCTCTTCTTTCATTCCTAAATTTCCAAATTTCCCTCTGGTATCATTTCCTTTCAGCTTGAGAACCTTCTTTAGGTATTTCCTTTATAGCAGGTCTGGTGTCAAATAATTCTTTTAGTTTCCCTTCAACTAAAAATGTCTAACCTTGCTTTTATTCCCAAAATATATTTCACTGAGTATACATTTTCTTTCAGCTTTAAAAGTATCTTCCACTGACTTTTGGTCTCCATGGTTCTGATGAGAAATCTGCTGCTCATCAAAGCATTATTTCTCTATGTTTCTCTCTTTTTTTTTTTTTTCCGATCTTTGGTTTTCAGCAATTTGATTGTGATATGTGTTTGTGTGTGCACATTTTTTTTATTGTGTATTTCTCCAAATTTGGGAAGCTCTCAACCATTATTTCTTCAATTTTTTTCTACACCAATCCCATTCTCCTGTCCTTTTGATGCTCCAATGTCATGAATGTTAGATCTTTTGATAATGACCCACAGATCTCTGAGGCTCTGTTTTATTCTTCAATATTTTTCTCTCTTTTCTCAAACTTGACCCTAACTAATAATCTATTTTCAAGTTCACTAACTCATCTGTCATTTCTATTCTACAAAAACCCATCCCATTTTTAAATTTTAGATACTATATTTTTCAGTTCTAAATTTCAGTGTTGTTACACTTGTCTACATTTTTATTACTTTGCTGAGAGTTTCTATTTTTCCATTCACTAAAAGACTGTTCGTCTTTACTTCATGGAGCAGTGTAGCAGCTGCATTAAACTCTTTGCCTGATAACCCCAACATCCAGATGATCATGAGCTTGGAATCTGTGTGGGAGGGTTGTCTTTTCTCTTGATAATTTATCAGATTCTCTTATTTCTTTGTGTGTCAATTAATTTTGGATTGCATCCTGCATGCACCCCTATGTTCACAACAACACTATTTACAATAGTCAAGACATGAAAACAACCTAAATGTACATCAACAGATGAATGGATAAAGAAGATATGGTACATATATACAATGGAATATTACTCAGCCATAAAAAAGAATGAAATAATACCATTTGCAGTAACATGGATGGACCTAGAGATGATCATACTAAGCAAAGTAAGTCAGAACGAGAAAGACAAACACCATACAATATCACTTACATGTGGAATCTAAAATATGACACAAATGAACATATCTACAAAACAGAAGCAGATTCACAGACATAGAGAACAGACTTGTGATTGCCAAGGGGGAGAGGGGTGGGAGAGGGAAGGATTGGGAGTTTGGGATTAGCAGATGCAAACTATTATATCTAGGATGGATAAACAACAAGGTCCTACTGTATAGCACAGGAAACTATATTCAATATCCTATGATAAACCATAATGAAAAACAATATGAAAAAGAATGTATATATATATGTATATGTATATGTATAACTGAGTCATTTTGCTGTACAGCAGAAATTAACAGCACATAGTAAATCAATCAAATTCAATAAAATAAAAAAAATTTTAAATTTTGGATTGTATCCTGAACATTTTGAATATATGTTATGAGACTCTGAATTGACTGTCCCTCAGACAGTCAACCTGGCCACGTTCAGACTTCAAAGTCTGTCTCACCTCCTGCAGCAATGGTTCCATTGCTTGTTTAGTTTTCAAAGTCTCTGCTTTATTAGTGTCTGTTCCATGCATGTGACTCTCAGTGGTTATTCTGGGACTGAGCTGTAGTTTATTTCATCACTCAGGTTCAAAGGCTTTGCTATGCTTCTGTGGATGTTTTCCTCACATGCACAGTTTAGAGGCTTATTTCTTACATTGGTTCATATACAAAATTAGGGAATCACTTTCCTTTTCTCTCTTCTCTCTGTGCTTTTCCCAATTCTCTCCTAATCCCAGGGCCTCATATTCCCTAGTTAATTTCTACTGTTGTACTTTTCCCCACAATCAATGCCAGTCCTGGAGGAAAGTGGTGAGAGAGAAGAAAGGGGAAGATTACAGGAATTCCCCACTCTTTGGACCACAGGGCCTTCCCTTGACTCCTCCAGCCTGACAAACTGTTCTGTTTCTTGGGGTTCAGGGTACCTATACCAATGTTACTGCTGCCTTTCCTGCAGCATCAAAGCTTCTGAGGTGACACTGGCTTGAGGGCAGAGCCACAGGACAAAAAGGGGGAAATAACACAGAAGTGTGTCCACACCTGCTGGCTGGCACGAGAAGCTTTTCCAGGTCACTCTAGAAAAAGTGGGTTTCTCTAAGTGTTCTGATACCTACAACTGCTGCACACCTCCCTTCCAGGGCTCAGACTATGCTCCAATCAAAGTCAGGTGATAAAGAAGGGAAAAACCAAAACATTCAGTACGGTTATCAATGTACTGGTTTTTCCTCAAGTTCTGGCTCCCTTCCTCACTCTGTCTCCTATTGTTCACTTTTCAGGGTCCTGGACTCTTCATTATCCTCAAATGGGAGTGGACCAGTGTAGGGGACTTTCTTCATCTTGCCTGGCTCCAAAATCCTTCAAGGTACTTTAAATAACGTCTGTTCCTATTTTTCTAACTTTTAAGATGTAATGTTCAATGCTTTCGTTTTGGTATTTTCTCCCCATTTCTGACAAAAGAACTTAAAGTTTAAAAAAGTGCCTTGCATTTTCACTAAAGTACACGAATTTTGAATATATCTTATTCATCATGTTTGTACATGTTTTAAAATGTCCCTTTTATCTTCTTTGATTGGTTATTTTAAAGTTTTGAAGAATGTTTGAATGAGATTTTTATAATTAATATTCTTCCAATATAATTGCATTTGAGACACATACAGTGTTTTTTTTTTTTTTTAGGAAAAAGTAACAAACAGTTATTTTATGGGTAAGAATCACAAATACTGAATACACACATGGAAAAATGTTCCACTTCATTAGTAATTGCAGAAATGCAAATTAAGACTACAATGAGATATGAATTTACAACCACTACATGTACAAAAATACAGGTCTGACATTGCCAAATATCAGTAAAGATTTTTTTTTTGAATCTTTTTTTAATCAGTCATCAGTTTTATACACATCAGTGTATACATGTCAATCCCAATCGCCCAATTCAGCACACCACCATCCCCACCCCACTGCGGTTTTCCCCCCTTGGTGTCCATACGTTTGTTCTCTACATCTGTGGCTCAACTTCTGCCCAGCAAACTGGTTCATCTGTACCATTTTTCTAGGTTCCACATACATGCATTAATATACGATATTTGTTTTTCTCTTTCTGACTTACTTCACTCTGTATGACAGTCTCTAGATCCATCCACATCTCAACAAATGACTCAATTTCATTCCTTTTTATGGCTGAGTAATATTCCATTGTATATATGTACCACATCTTCTTTATCCATTCGTCTGTCAATGGGCACTTAGGTTGCTTCATGACCTGGCTATTGTAAATAGTGCTGCAGTGAACATTGGGGTGCATGTGTCTTTTTGAATTACAGTTTTCTCTGGGTATATGCCCAGTAGTGGGATTGCTGGATCATATGGTAATTCTATTTTTAGCTTTTTAAGCAATCTCCATATTGTTCTCCATAGTGGCTGCATCAATTTACATTCCCACCAACAGTGCAAGAGGGTTCCCTTTTCTCCACACCCTCTCCAGCATTTGTTGTTTGTAGATTTTCTTATGATGCACATTCTAACTGGTGTGAGGTGATACCTCATTGTAGTTTTGATTTGCATCTCTCTAATAATTAGTGATGTTGAGCATCTTTTCATGTGCTTCATGGCCATCTGTATGTCTTCTTGGGAGAAACGTCTATTTAGGTCTTCTGCCCATCTTTGGATTGGGTTGTTTCTTTCTTTAATATTGAGCTGAATGAGCTGTTTATATATTTTGGAGATTAATCCTTTGTCCGTTTATTCGTTTGCAAATATTTTCTCCCATTTTGAGGGTTGTCTTTTCGTCTTGTTTATGGTTTCCTTTGCTGTGCAAAAGCTTTCAAGTTTCATTAGGTCCCATTTGTTTATTTTTGTTTTTATTTCCATTACTCTAGGAGGTGGATCAAAAAAGATCTTGCTGTGATTTATGTCAAAGAGTGTTCTTCCTATGTTTTCCTCTAAGAGTTTTATAGTGTCCGGTCTTACATTTAGGTCTGTAATCCATTTGGAGTTTATTTTTGTGTATGGTGTTAAGGAGTATTCTAATTTCATTCTTTTACATGTAGCTGTACAGTTTTCCCAGCACCACTTATTGAAGAGACTGTCTTTTCTCCATTGTATATCTTTGACTCCTTTGTCATAGATTAGTTGACCATAGGTGTGTGGGTTTATCTCTGGGCTTTCTATCCTGTTCCATTGATCTATGTTTCTGTTTTTGTGCCAGTACCATATTGTCTTGATTACTGTAGCTTTGTAGTATAGTCTGAAGTCAGGGAGTCTGATTCCTCCAGCTCCGTTTTTTTCCCTCAAGACTGCTTTGGCTATTCAGGGTCTTTTGTGTCTCCATACAAATTTTAAGATGATTTGTTCTAGTTCTGTAAAAAATGCCATTGGTAATTTGATAGGGATTGCATTGAATCTGTAGATTGCTTTGGGTAGTATAGTCATTTTCACAATATTGATTCTTCAAATCCAAGAACATGGTATATCTCTCCATCTGTTGGTATCATCTTTAATTTCTTTCATCAGTGTCTTATAGTTTTCTGCATACAGGTCTTTTGTTTCCCTAGGTAGGTTTATTCCTAGGTATTTTATTCTTTTTGTTGCAATGGTAAATGAGAGTGTTTCCATAATTTCTCTTTCAGATTTTTCATCATTAGTGTATAGGAATGCAAAGATTTCTGTGCATTAATTTTGTATCCTGCAACTTTACCAAATTCATTGATTAGCTCTAATAGTTTTCTGGTGGCATTTTTAGGATTCTCTATGTATAGTATCATGTCATCTGCAAACAGTGACAGTTTTACTTCTTCTTTTCCAATTTGAATTCCTTTTATTTCTTTTTCTTCTCTGATTGCCGTGGCTAGGACTTCCAAAACTATGTTGAATAATAGTGGTGAGAGTGGACATCCTTGTCTCGTTCCTGATCTTAGAGGAAATGCTTTCAGTTTTTCACATTTGAGAATGATGTTTGCTGTGGGTTTGTCATAGATGGCCTTTATTATGTTGAGGTAGGTTCCCTCTATGCCCACTTTCTGGAGAGTTTTTATCATAAATGGGTGTTGAATTTTGTCAAAAACTTTTTCTGCATCTATTGAGATGATCATATAGTTTTTATTCTTCAATTTGTTAATATGGTGTATCACATTGATTGATTTGCGTATATTGAAGAATCCTTGCATCCCTGGGATAAATCCCACTTGATCGTGGTGTATGATCCTTTTAATGTGTTGTTGGATTCTGTTTGCTAGTATTTTGTTGAGGATTTTTGCATCTATATTCATCAGTGATATTGGTCTGTAATTTTCTTTTTTTGTCGTTTCTTTGTCTGGTTTTGGTATCAGGGTGATGGTGGCCTCATAGAATGAGTTTGGGAGTGTTCCTTCCTCTGCAATTTTTTGGAAGAGTTTGAGAAGGATGGGTGTTAGCTCTTCTCTAAATGTTTGATAGAATTCACCTGTGAAGCCATCTGGACCTGGACTTTTGTTTGTTGGAGGATTTTTAATCATAATTTCAATTTCATTACTTGTGATTGGTCTGTTCATATTTTCTATTTCTTCCTGGTTCAGTTTTGGAAGGTTATACTTTTCTAAGAATTTGTCCATTTCTTCCAGGTTGTCCATTTTATTGGCATAGAGTTGCTTGTAGTAGTCTCTTAGGATGCTTTGTATTTCTGCAGTGTCTCTTGTAACTTCTCCTTTTTCATTTCTAATTTTATTGGTTTGAGTCCTCTCCCTCTTTTTCTTGATGAGTCTGGCTACTGGCTTATCAATTTTGTTTATCTTCTGAAAGAGCCAGCTTTTAGTTTTATTCATCTTTGCTATTGTTTTCTCTGTTTCTATTTCATTTATTTCCACTCTGATCTTTATGATTTCTTTCCTTCTGCTAACTTTGGGTTTTGTTTGTTCTTTCTCTAGCTCCGTTAGGTGTAAGGTTAGATTGTTTATTTGAGATTTTTCTTGTTTCTTGAGGTTGGCTTGTATAGCTATAAATTTCCCTCTTAGAACTGCTTTTGCTGCATCCCATAGGTTTTGGATTGTCGTGTTTTCATTGTCAATTGTCTCTAGGTATTTTTTGATTTCCTGTTTGATTTCTTCAGTGACCTCTTGGTTATTTAGTAACGTATTGTTTAGCCTCCATGTGTTTGTGCTTTTCACGTTTTTTTCCCTGTAATTCATTTCTAATCTCATAACGTTGTGGTCAGAAAAGATGCTTGATATGATTTCAGTTTTCTTAAATTTACTGAGGCTTAATTTGTGGCCCAAGATGTGATCTATCCTGGAGAATGTTCTGTGCGCACTTGAGAAGAAAGTGTAATCTGCTGTTTTTGGATGGAATGTCCCATAAATATCAATTAAATCTATCTGGTCTATTTTGTCATTTAAAGCTTCTGTTTCCTTATTTACTTTCGTTTTGGATGATCTGTCCATTGGTGTAAGTGAGGTGTTAAAGTCCCCCACTATTATTGTGTTACTGTCGATTTCCTCTTTTATAGCTGTTAGCAGTTGCCTTATGTATTGAGGTGTTCCTATGTTGAGTGCATATATATTTATAATTGTTATATCTTCTTCTTGGATCGATCCCTTGATCATTATGTAGTGTCCTTTCTTGTAACATTCTTTATTTTAAAGTCTATTTTATCCGATATGAGTATAGCTACTCCAGCTTTCTTTTGATTTCCATTTGGATGGAATATCTTTTTCCATCCCCTCACTTTCAGTCTGTATGTGTCCCTAGGTCTGAAGTGGGTCTCTTGTAGACAGCATATATATGGGTCTTGTTTTTGTATCCATTCAGCAAGCCTGTGACTTTTGGTTGGAGCATTTAATCCATTCACGTTTAAGGTAATTATCGATATGTATGTTCCTATGACCATTTTCTTAATTGTTTTGGGGTTTTTTTTGTAGGTCCTTTTCTTCTCTTGTGTTTCCCACTTAGAGAAGTTCCTTTAACATTTGTTGTAGAGCTGCTTTTGTTGTGCTGTATTCTCTTAGCTTTTGCTTGTCTGTAAAGCTTTTGATTTCTCCATCATCTAAATGAGATCCTTGCTGGGTAGAGTAATCTTGGTTGTAGGTTCTTCCCTTTCATCACTTTAAGTATATCATGCCACTCCTTTCTGGCTTGTAGAGTTTCTTCTGAGAAATCAGCTGTTAACCTTATGGGAGTTCCCTTGTATGTTTTTTGTCATTTTTCTGTTGCTGCATTCAATAATTTTTCTTTGCCTTTAATTTTTGCCAATTTGTTTACTGTGTGTCTTGGCATGTTTCTCCTTGGGTTTATCCTGTATGGGACTCTCTGTGCTTCCTGGACTTGGGTGATTATTTATTTTTCTATGTTAGGGAAGTTTTCGACTATAATCTCTTCAAATATTTTCTCAAGTCCTTTCTCTCTCTATTCTCCTTCTGGGACCCCTCTAATGCGAACGTTGTTGCTTTTAATGTTGTCCCAGAGGTCTCTTAGGCTGTCTTCATTTCTTTTCATTCTTTTTTCTTTATTCTGTTCCACAGCAGTGAATTCCACCATTCTGTCTTCCAGGTCACTTATCCTTTCTTCTGCCTCAGTTATTCTGCTATTGATTCCTTCTAGTGTAGTTTTCATTTCAGTTATTGTATTGTTCATCTCTGTTTGTTTGTTGTTTAATTCTTCTAGTTCTTTGTTAAACATTTCTTGCATCTTCTCGATCTTTTCCTCCATTCTTTTTCCAAGGTCCTGGATCATCTTCACTATGATTATTCTGAATTCTTTTTCTGGACGGTTGCCTATCTCCACTTCATTTAGTTGTCTTTCTGGGGTTTTATCTTGTTCCTTCATCTGGTGTATAGCCCTCTGCCTTTTCATCTTGTCTATCTTTCTGTGAATGTGGTTTTTCTTCCACAGGCTGCAAGATTGTAGTTTTTCTTGCTTCTGCTGTCTGCCCTCTGGTGGTTGAGGCTATCTAAGCGGCTTGATGGGAGGCTCTGGTCTATACAGTGGTTTTTATCATTTTAAATTTTTAAAGTTTAATTCCTGTCATTTGTTTGCATACATTCTCAATCTGTGCAAATATAGCAAGTATGTTAAAGAAGAATGCATTGTTTTTTCACAATATTTAAGTGCAGGATTTTTTATTGTTCAATGAATAAAACTAGTTAATTCTGTTTTTTGAATGTTGTATATCTTAGCCATTTTTTTATGCTTGACCTATCAGTAATTGAGAGTATTTCAAAATCTCCCAGATGATACTGAACCAACAGTTTCTTCCTGTAGTGCTATTAAATTTACTCTGTTCATTTCAAGGCCACTTTAAAGATATAAATGACATACTCATGATGGTGAATTGAAACCTATATAATATGTAAGGAATCTTTATCTTACATCGTGTCAAAAATCTATTCTCTCTGTTTCCTACCTTCAACCACTATTTTCCTGAAAAAATTCACCATCCCTTTACTTTCAACATTTCTATGTCTTGTGTGTTATTCCTCAATGAATAACACATTATATTTATTTTCAGTCTGACAAGCTCTATTCTTGAATTGGCAAATTTAATTTATTTGAATATGTGGTAATATTTCTTATTTTTGGAATTTCATCATCATCCCTTTGTGCTTTACTCCTCTTTTTATACTCTTGTTTTCTCTCCCATCATTTTAGAAAACATCCATTGAAATACAATGAAAACACAGATAAATGCATTATCTTAAATGTACAGACTAATGAATTGCTACCAGTTCAAGAAAGAGAATTATGGCAGCCTAGTAAATCCTCTGCATGTTGTGCCCCAAATCTAAAATATCTCTCCCGTACAAAGGTTTTTTTGTCAATATCCTGATTTTCAACAACCATGGGTAAATTTTGCTTGTTGCCTAAAGTTATATAAATATAATGTATGAAATTTTGTCTTTTGTACCTGGTTTTATTCACTCAATATTGTGTTTTAGTATGTGTCCTTTTTGGTACATGTAGCCCTAATTCATTACCTTTTATTTTATAAATACATCATAGTTTATATGCATATTCTACTGCTTATGCGTGTGAGTTGTTACTAGTTTGGTCTCTATGAACAATCCGGCTGCAAACATCCTTGTACATGTTTTGGGTTTTACCAATTTACGCTCTCATGTATGTTGACTGAATCACCTACCCAAACACTTTCAGGCAGGAGGGAAAAACACTCCTTTTCACTACATCTTATTTGGAAATGTAAGTTTTCTAAACTCAAGTATGATCCGAACAGTCTTTAGGGCCAGTTTTTAAAATATATATGTATATATATATATATAATTTTTATTGGAGTATAGTTGATTTACAGTGCTGTGTTAGTTTCTGCTGTACAGCAAAGTGAATCAGTTATACGTACACATATATCCCCTCTTTTTTAGATTCTTTTCTGATATAGGTCATTACAGCGTACTAAGTAACATTCCCTGTACTATATAGTAGGTCTTTACTAGTTATCTATTTTATATATAGCAGTGCGTATGTGTCAGTCCCAATCTCCCAATTTATCCCTCCCTCCCTTCTCCCCCTGGTAACCATAAGTTTGTTTTCTACCTCTGTGACTCTATTTCTGTTTTGTAAATAAGTTCATTTGTACCATTTCACCCAACAATAAGTCATTACCTTTCTGTATACCCCACCTGGTGTTCCTTCAATTATGATAGTTTCTATCCAGTCTGGTTGGAATACAAACTATCTCTGGCCCTGTATGAGCTTAGGATTGTTAGCTCTAACCCCTTGGGGTGATACTTTCCCTGGTCTCAGATAGTTTTCTCCCATGAATGTTCTGAATAATCAAGGGGAATCTAGAAGATCTCAAGCGTAGAAGTCCATGACGTTTAATTTTATTTTTAAACACTTGTTGTTCATCAATAGATTACATTTATAGCCAAAATGTTTGCTGACATCTCTGATTAGATTTTATACATTGTCTATAGAACCATTTGAATTTTCCTTCAAAAATGATGAAATGCTGGTTTATTTCTTTCACTTTTAAACAGTTTAAAAAATATTTCTAATATACTGGATAAGATTTCCAGAATATTATTGAATATTGCAAATAAAAATTTATTAAAGGCTATGCATCCATTTGTCTTTTGTTACTGAATTTTTTGTTTGCTGTAGATTGTTCTGTACTGATTCTATGTCAGGATAAATATATTTTTCTATTCCCAATTTGCTATTAATGTCCTTTTATTGGAATCATTACTGAAAAAATTTAACACCTGTAGCATCATCCAGGATACATATGTAGATATATATATGTATTATACTCATAGCTGTCAGTTCATAAATTCTTTCTATAACAAAGTTTAATCTGTTGTTTGATCCAGTTATTAAATGTTTAATTCAAGCCATTATATATTTCCTTTCTGGTAGTTCTTTCTTGTTCTGTTTTACTTTTGCATGTTTTACATCACAGAATATGCTTTTCCATTTGATTCCTAGTCCTTCTTATATTTCTTCAGTTATTTAAGGCAGTTTTATTTTTTGGTATCTTTAATGTTATGGTCTCTTTTCAGATTGACTTATGATCTGATATTCTTTGAATGAGGATATTCCTGTTATTTTGTATCTGGCTGAGTTTTTTTATGATGAACCTTTGCTTTGGCATTTTTCTCTTTTATTTTATTTACTTTCAGTGGAGGGTTTTTGGTTTGTTAGTTTGTTTTTGTAATGTGAGACCCCTTGATATGAGTGTGCAAGTTTCTTCTCAGAGAACTTTTGTTTTTGCCTCCTCCCATTACCAACATATATTCCCAAATATATTCACTTTTTCTAGGTCATTCTGGCATCAACTGAGTAGTGCAAATTTAGACTACTGAGTAGTGAAAGAGTTTTTTGGAAAAACCCAAACGAACTTTTTGGCCAACCCAATATTTTGTATAATTTGGAGATTTTAATTTCCATAATGGAAAAACCTGAACAAACTTTTTGTCCAGCCCAATATTTTGTAAAATTTGGGGATTTTAATTTCCCATGTAATTTTTTTTCTTTTTTTCTTTTCTATTCATAATCTTGGGCAGAAACATTGTGTGTAGTCACATACCTAAACTAGTGGAAATGATTTATTAGTTCCCCCTTTCACTGATGGGATGGCCCCTCTAGGTCCCAACTTGTTGCTCAAGCTTTTTATTTCTCTCCGTTCCTGGGGCTTCCTGCTTCACATGTTTACCAAGGTAGCTTTCAATTTCCAATACTTACTGTGGCCTTGGGAATGTCTCATTCTATATCTACTATTTCTGTATCTATATTTACTCATGTTTTTTCTGAAGGTTAAATAAAATGATAGGAAAAAATGTTAGATCTACAATTCTGTGTTTATGTCTAAACTATACTGCTATCACCTAATGTAGCGAATTGAGAAATAGGAACAATATTTTTATAATAACAATTTAGAAGGCAAAGAAATTATTGAAAATCACTGCTTTGCCCATTTTCAAAATATATGAAAAGAATTCAACACTGTATGGGCAAGAGGACATACATTTTTACAAAGCAGTCAAATGCGAGGCATTATCGATTGTATACTACTTGGTTTAATTAAGAATGGCCCTGCTAAACCATATCCCCCTAGTAAAGACTCTGAAACATAGAGAATAGCAATTTCAAGATAAGCTGTACTAGATAACTCACATTACTCTTATTTCAAGAATTCTTTAAAATTGTTCTAAGTAAATGAGGAAACTCTTACAAAAGGAAATAATGAGTGACTTATACTTGAGTTTCCCCAACACCATCATTACGCACTTGAGGACTAGGTATTCCATCATTTTAAGTTATGGAATGACACACCTGACATACCTGCAGTAACTCACAACTCTCTTCGTCAAAATAAGATGTTATGGAAAGTTTCAAAAATTCAGCCTGAGAATGTAGAAGATTTGATTAACTGAGATTTGGTGTGTGGCAATAACACAGTCTCACTCATAAATAAAATACGGTTAAAATGAATTCTCTCGACAAAGAAATAAATCAACTTTTAATTACATTGATGTAGTGAATGACACCATCTCATTATTAAAGAAGAAACTCAGTGTATGCAAAAGTGTATTTTCATAATTTATAAGTACATATGTTGCTGAATTTTTAAAAGTTTGTCCTGTTTAGAACTATAAAACAAATCTTTCACTCCTCAGTCTTTAGCCACAGAAGCAAATACCTCATTGAGTCTTATTTATAGCTGGAGACCAGAGGGATAAGGAACTATGCATCAGAAGTGCTTTCCCCTTGTTCTATACCGATGCTGTTACTCTAGTAACATTGATTCCATGATGCAGTTGTTGAAATTCAGATAATTAGTGTGGAGCCGTATGAGCAAACCAATTGTCTCAGACTTTTAAAATGATAGAGAAACATAAATTATATTTTCTCAGTAAAAATGCATAGATGACCTGGCCCCCTATGTCAGAATGTTGGTTTAGAATTGGTGCTATAAATTATTTCTTCTTCTTTTGACTTAGCCCCTCTAAAATTTGGTCTAAAATGTCTTCCTGACTTCGATCTTCAGTTAGATTTCATTGAGGATTCACACTGGCAATTAGTCCTCTGTCCCTGCCAATAGGAGGCAATAATATGCCCAAGAGTGTAAACAAACCAAGGAAGAGTGTGGTAATCCTTCTTTTATTCTCATTAGAGGGAAGCAGAGGAAACTCATTGATAAATATATGATGGCACAAGGGTGTTTATTCATCTTCTGTCATGTAATCCTGCAAATTTGAGACATGTTTTATTTTGCCTTTGTTTTATTTAATGAAAAGGAAAGAGACCCAGAGACATTAGATAATTAGCTCAAGTTTAAACTGACATAGCTGGGGCTTAAGTTCAGTTTTGATTATAAAACCAATTATCTTCTCCTTCTAATGTTATTTCCTTGAGAAACAATAAATAGAAAGCATGCAAATTTCTCTAAGGTAAAAATGTCCTTCTACCTACCAAAATAAAATATGCATAAGTCACTCAATAATTTCCCATCAAAAATAATCATGTAAAGTGCAAAAATAGAGACAACATGTTTTTGTAATTTGCTTTTTTGAGGGGTTTTAGTTGTCACTATATGCCAGGCATTCTTCACATTGTTTTGACCTTCTTAATTCATGTACTCTACACTACAGTCCTGTGAGTTAGATACTAATAATAAAATACTCTTTTAAAATATTTGAAAATATTAGACCATTAAAAATATTTTTAAATAAATGTTTAAAAATATTATATGCTTATGATATTTCAAGCACATATTAAAATATTATAACTTTTTCCAGCACCATTTACTGAAGAGACTGTCTTAAATATTTGCAAACAATGTGACCAATAAAGGATTAGTCTCCAAAATTTACAAACAGCCCATGCAGCTCAATATCATAAAAACAAGCAACCCAATCAAAAAATGAGCAGAGGACCTAAATAGACTTTTCTCCAAAGAAGACATACAGATGGCCAAGAGGCACATGAAAAGATGTTCAGCATCACTAATTATTAGATAAATGGAAATCAAAACTACAATGAGATAACCCCTGACACCAGTCAGAATGGCCATCATCAAAAAATCTAGAAACAATAAATGCTGGAGAGGGTGTGGAGAAAAGGGAACACTCTTGCACTGTTGGTGGGAATGTAAATTGATACAGCCACTATGGAGAACAGTATGGAGGTTCCTTAAAAAACTAAAAATAGAACTACCATACAACCCAGCAATCCCACTACTGGGCATATACCCTGAGAAAACCATAATTCAAAAAGAGTCATGTACCAAAATGTTCATTGCAGCTCTATTTACAATAGCCAGGACATGGAAGCAACCTAAGTGTCCATCAACAGATGAATGGATAAAGAAGATGTGACACATATATACAATGGAATATTACTCAGCCATAAAAAAAAACAAAATTGAGTTATTTGTACTGAGGTGGATGAACCTACAGTCTGTCATACAGAGTGAAGTAAGTCAGAAAGAGAAAAACAAATACCGTATGCTAACACATATATATGGAATCTAAGAAGAAAAAAAAAAAGGTCATGAAGAACCTAGGGGCGAGACGGGAATAAAGACACAGACCTACTAGAGAATGGACTTGAGGATATAGGGAGGGGGAAGGGTAAGCTGTGACAAAGCGAGAGAGTGGCATGGATATATATACACTACCAAAGGTAAAATAGATAGCTAGTGGGAAGAAGTTACATAGCACAGGGAGATCAGCTCGGTGCTTTGTGACCACCTAGAGGGGTGGGATAGGGTTAGGGTGGGAGGGAGGGAGACACAAGAGGGAAGAGATATGGGAACATATGCACATATATAACTGATTCACTTTGTTATAAAGCAGAAACTAACACACCACTGTAAAGCAATTATACTCCAATAAAGATGTTAAAAAAAAAAAAAGAAAGTTACAAATCTGCTTTGAGATTTTTTCATATTACCAAAATTGTTCCAAAAACTCAGAATTAAGAAATTGTTACCTTGCTTTGGAAAAAATATGTTCCAATTTTTCGAACGAGACAATGGACGCTTTCTAACATTTTCTTTGCCTGGAAAATGTGCTCAGTTACACTGTCTCTTAGGATAATGTTACAGTATGATGATTTATTTTCCTTCCCCACTTATCAAATACACCTTTTATTTTGATTCTTATTTAACTATCTCAAACTGCTTTGTACGAAAACTGAGTATGATCAACTAGTCAGATACATCTTTTAAAATGTCTTTTCAGTATCAGAGAACCAGAGATATTTATTATCATCAACATCATCATCAACATCAACATCGTTATTATAACTACTTTAGCTCAACATAACACCTATTTCCTTGTCCTTACTGAACTTTTCTTATATCCATACCCACCTTTTCTGTATTTCAGTTCTGTATCAATGCTTTCCCAGCCCAAACTATTGTTGTATCCTCAATATCACTTTCTTATTCTAGTAGTCCTCCCCTATGATCTAATGCAGAACCTGGAATATTTATTTTAATAATATCTTCAGGAAGTTTTTATGTAACTATTTCTTGTAGGTATTTGGGGGGATATTTCAAGCACTGAGTGGATCATGAGATTACATTGTTTGTAAAGGTTTTTTTTAAACATTGACAGTCTTTGATCCTTGATACATTTTTCACATGTTATAATAAAATCTGAGTGTATGAGCCCAAATTAATTTTGTTTTAATAAGTTGTACCAGGTGACTTTAAGATTTTGAACAAGTTTCATGTCATTTGTCCCTTATATATTTATGTGTCTTTTAAGGTCTCTTCAATTTGTTTTTATTTATATGAGTTTAAGGTTTCTTCCACTCATTCTTGTTTATGAATCACTTATGGTAATTTCAAACCCTCAGAGTGAATAGTTCTAGAATGGGCTCTGAAGTGATGAACTGAAGTAATACAACAGTTCTCTCATTCCGTTAATTAGTAATCATTCAGTGGGAATGCAATCTACTAGGAAGTTTACTAACTTGAAACAGTTGAGAGCATTGCCTTGGCCTCATGCGTCCTTTTAGTGTGGCAAAACACACACTTACTATCCCACATAAACAATTATACTGACAGCTGTCTAACAAGTGTTTGTTGAATAAAACTTATTTTCTTTTCATTTCCAATTATTTTATCTTAACATGAAAGTTATTTTCATAAAATAAAATTGTGTCCTACGTGACCACACTTACTACTAATAAATGTGGGACCTACTTTTTAAATTATATTAAAAAGGAGCTTAAAAGCATCTGAAATCAATTAGATGAGTCTTAACAGTTTCTGCTGTTATTCTAATCCGAACTGAGAAGATATGACATAAATCCCAATGAGCAAAGGAATTTTTTTGTCTTCAGACCCAGTCATGGCCTTCCATACTAGCTAATGCTTTCTAATACAGTATTGCTATTATAAAAGATGCAAAGAAGTCATTACTTTTCTGTAACAATTTGTATGGATTTATTACTTAATTAGTTTCTTACCTTTATGTGACAAGGGTTATTGAGTGCAGCTTATACCTTTATAAAGCCAGAACAAAATCTAAGTAATCTTTTATAGAGTTCCATATTAAAATGCAATATAACCAGACAGTAAAATGTATTAACACACCTCAGAGAGTCTTCAATTTGTCGTATCTTTCAAGTAGTTGGGAAGACGTGTATTGAAGTAGTGATTTATTTCCTGTGAGGAAGCAAAACCACTCAACAAAAAATAAAATTAATATTTCTACCCAAGTGAAGGTGGCAACACCTACACAACACCATGTTAAGTTGTACTGAAACCGAGGCACATTATGGATAGGCAGAAAAGGACAGCAGATAATAATTATTAGAGGAAATAATATTAACCATAACACAATGAGCATTGAAAATAAGCTACAGAGACAACTAGCCCCAAATCTAATACATAGTAGAGTTCAATAATGTAATTAGTGCTGTTGTGCTTGTTGGTATCTTCATATTTATCTATATTGTCTAGTAATGGCTAGCAGGACAAAAACATGTGGGGGAATCAAAGTAGTCAATGTAGACAAAGAAACAATCGTATCTCAAGAAAACCTAGAATGCTTTAGGCAGATAAGAGCATAAATTTGAATAAGAATATTTACTTACCAAAAATGAATATTATAGATCTTACTGGCTGTCAAAAATTCCTCAGGTCCCTTGAAACTCACTCACAAAATGGAGACTGCAAAATGTTTAATAGTATTTTTAGAATGAATCTAAGTCTTAAGATTTCTAAGAGTCTCTGTTGTGATTTTGGGGTTCTTTGCCTTTGGGAAAATAGCAATAAATGAAATGGAGGATAAAAAAATAAAATCAGCACAAGCAAATTTAGTTCTTCAAAATGAACAAATCTTTAGCTGGTTTAACCAGAGAGAGAGAGAGAGAGAGACTCAAATTATGAAAAGCAGGGATGATAGATGGATCATCACAACTAGCCTTAGAGAAATAATAAGGATTATAGGGAAATACTATGAGCAGTTGTATGTCAGCAAATTATATAACTTCTATATTTGTGTCCCTCCAAATTCACAGGCTGAAACCTAATCCCCATTGGATGGCCTTTGGAAGTGGGGCCTTTGGGGGATGATTAGGTCATGAAGGTGGAACCCTCATGAATGGGATTAGTGCCCTCAAAGAAGAGACCCCAGAGAGCTCCCCCACCTCCTTCCATCATATGAGGACCCAGAGAAAAAGACAGACATCTATGAACAAGGAAGTGTGTCCTCTCTAGACACTGAGTCTGCCAGCACCATAATACTGGACTTCATAGCTTCCAGAATTGTGAGAAATAAATTTCTGTTGTTTACAAGTTCCCTGGCTTATGGTATTCTGTTATAGCCGACCTGGACTAAGAAAATAACCTGGATGAAATGAACCAATTCCTAGAAAGACACAAATTACTGAAACTGAATCCAGAAGAAAAAGAAAATCTGAATTCAATTTAAGAGATTACGTTACTAATAAAAACACTTCCCACAAAGAAAAGCCCGGGCGCAGATGGTTTCATTAACAAAATTTTCAAAATTTTAAGGCAGAATTGACACCAATCTTTTATAAATTCTTCCAAAAAATAGAAGAGGAAGAATTAAATCCTAACCCATTCTATGAGGCCAGCATTGCCTTGATACCAAATCTAAGATAAAAAAATCATGAGAAAATAAAATTGCACACCAAAATCTCTTACACATAGAGACACAAAATCCACAATGAAATGCTAGCAAACTGCATCCCACAACATACAAAGAAGTTTACTCCTGACAACTAAGTAGCATTTATCCCAGGAATGCAAGGTTTGTATAATATGCAAACATCAATCAGTATAATAGACCATATTAATAGAATTAAGAACAAAACTATATGATCTTTTCTAAAGACTTATAGAAAGTTCTTCTCTGGGGAGTTAACTGCTTGGACTGCACACTGGACACACACTGGACTCCGCTCTCAGGACCTTGTGAATGTTGACTTGCTCCGGGGACAAGGTAGAGAGGTTGGATGGAGGGCCGCTCCAGTGGCTGCCTTGTTTCCCACGACCGCCCTGGCCTGTGCTCCAGCCTGAGCCACGCACGTGCTCAAGCCCTGCTCCCTTCACCTTGTATGTAGTTCTGCACTGGGGCGAGTGACGCCATGAACAGGGAGAGAGATGACCATGGCATGCTGGTGCTTCCATGGGCGGCACATCGGGGTGGTCCTGATCTCCAACAGTGACCGGAGCACACACCCCATTACACGCTGACAGCCCAGGTAGGCCTGCCTGCCCTGCTGCACACCTCCCCAGCAGGGTGGGGTGGTGGAGGCTGGAGTGAATGGTCTGCTGAGAGGGAAAAGGAGTGTCCGATGCAGCTGGGGCTGCCCTTGATGACGCTTGCAGAGATGGTGAATTGGAGGCAGCTCAGACCTGTGTCCAGTGCACACAGCCCATGGCCCATCCTGAGCTGAGAGCCCCGGTGGGCCCCTTTTGCCCCAGCACTGCTCCCTTCTAGGGCAAGGGTACCAGTGTGGAGAGAGGGGAGAGTTCACACTTAAAGGGAACAGAGCCATCTCGGACCAGACTCTCAGGGCTTCCTCTCCAGCAACTTGGGATCCAACCGCATCCCTGACAGAAGGTGACAGACATCAAGAGAGGAAACTCCACTAATACCTGGCAACAGCCCTAGTTCCTCCATATCCAGCCACACCTCCTACCAAGGTGACAGCTGCCAGCACATCACGAGGAAGAACATAACCTCCATTCGTGTCATATCCAGCTCTCCACCAAAGGCACGGGGCACAGGCAGACTGTGTAGGGACCCTTTCACATAAGGACACCCCTTCAAGACCACAACAGGGAACTGTTTCACCTAAATCCACAGGCACAGAGAAAGTTAAGCAAAATAGAAAGAGAGGAACTGGTCTCACTGGAGAAAGCAAAAGAAAACCAATGAAAAATAAATAATGAAACAGAAATAAACAATTTACCAGATAAAGAATTCAAAGCATTAGTGAATACCAGTGGGAGGGGTAGTTAGGGGTATGAGATTAATAGATACAACCTACTATGTATAAGGTAGATAAGCAACAAGGATCTATTGTACAGCACAGGGAAATATAGTCATTATTTTATAATAACTTTAAATGGAATGCTATTATATAAGTATTCAATCACTATGCTGTACACAAGGAACTAATATAAAATTGTACATAACTATACTTCAATAAAAAAAGAAAAAAACGTTGGTGAAGTAAATTTTTCATGGTGTTTATTGTTTTATTTCTGATTCTACAAATAATGCATCCTCATTATAGAACAATTAGAAAATAGTGTTATGAAGAAAATTAATGTGATATTAACACTGTAATATGTTTGTGTATTTCTGTCCTGTATTTTTATTGTGTTAAAATATACTTAACATAAAATTTACTATCTTTACCATTTTTAAGTGTATAGTTCAGTGGTATTAAGTGCAATCACATAGTGTATGTAACATCTTTTAAAGTGAAGAAAAATTATGTATTTAAATCCTGAGTGATAAAACTCAGAAAAACATGTGGAGGCCTTGGGAAGAAAAGCAAGAATGGACAATGAAATCAGAGGAGCTTTTATTTGTATACATTTATTGTGTGATATCTGTTTAAAAAAAAAAAACAGTTTTTTTTAAAGTAGTCCTACTGCTTTCAAGAAGTCCGGGCATACCTACAGATAAGAAATAAAACAGAACACTCAACCTCAGATTTCCAGGGATTTGAGATAAAATGAGACACAACAGCAAAGGCAGTTCTGCTCCCCAGGTAAGATCTTTGTGGAGACGTGTGCTCCTATTCAGCGCATCTTGGATTCAGAGCCGAGGGCTCACAGTAGTAACTGCATGTGCACAAAACGTCCTCGGAATAATGAACCGATTGTCCAAAATAAATCCTCCCCTTTCTGACGCATGCACGTTCTGACACCATGAAGCAATTTTCTTTAGAAAATTCACATGAGACCAGAGAATTTCTATTTTATACAAAGAAATGGATAAAAGAAGGAGGCCTGAATTAATTTTATAAAACTAATATAGAATTGATTCCAGCACCAAACCAAAGAGTATAAAAAAGTAAAACCAGGACCCATCTCGTTGATTAATATGTGTAAAAATTTTTAATAAAATAATTTAAAAATTCTAATCTGCAATGTATACAAATAAATCATTTGTGCATATTTATTCTCACTATCAGAAAATCAATTAATGTACAACTTTTTATTAACAGATTAAAGTATATAAATCATATGGTCAACCAAGTAGATGTAGAAAAATCATACAAGAAAACTAAAACGTATTCATAACAATAGCTATTATTAACTTAGGAATAGGAAAGAATTTTTTTTGGTTGACAAAGGTAACTATCAGAACAATGTGGCAGCTTTGTAAAATGTCTCTGAAAGATGCCCTTTGAGAAGGAAACTAGCCTTGGAATGGAGCTTTTCCTATGAAGGTTTCTGATATCCACCAAATCCACCCAGTGGAAGGAAGGGGCCTATTTCCTTCAGTTTCATGGAGACAACACTTCTCCTGCCCCTGATCAATTCTGAATGAATAAGGGCTCTAGGACTTGGTTCTTCTCAACAGTGGGCTTATGGTGATGGGGTGTAGAAAATTCTTGAACAAAACTCCTACAGATGATAGCCTGTCACTGTATAATGCATGTTCTGCTTGCTTCCTACAAGTCTTCTGAGGCTGGAACCCGTAATTCTAAATTCTACTTTTGTTCATTTTCAGAGAAGCCTTCAGTTGTGAATTAGACCACAAAATCCTACTCTTCTGTATTCTGTAGACTTGGTCATCTCTTTGCCATCCAGCAAAAACATCACTCACCTTTTTGTGAAGTTCATGCTTCTCTTATTGTTTTGCACACCAGGAAGGACAGAGTCCAGGGGGTGGCCAATTGGTAGTAACCTACAGAAGAATGTTTCAACACACCCCTTGTCTTAATCCTCTATTTTATGCATATTTTTCTTAATACCACTTTAAGTCATTAGTCAAAAATTTCAGTATGAAAACATAAAATATAGATGAAACCCTATTCAATGCAATTAATGTATATCCAGAAATGAGGTTTTCCCATTTCCATGTGCATTTCTATAGATGACAGTTAGAGTGTCTAGCAGTTTCTTGTTCTCATCTGATAAACTTTTTCTGTTACAGGGAAATTATTTATCATCTCTCTTTAAACCAGGGTTACTTCTTCAAGTTTCTGTTCTTTTGATAAGCTCAGATGGTGGAATCTGCCTGGATCCAGTTTACTCTGTGTTTTGAAAGAACTCTCATTTTAGAAAGACTCTTAGTTTCCAGGATTTTATATCAATTATTTTTGGTTTATTTATTTTCTACTAAAGGAGATAGCAGCATGGTGGAGTGAATAGGAAACTGGGTACAGGAAAACTGTTTCTCTACTCACCTCACTTCTGGTGCCAAGTGTCTGTGGGGGTCTCCCCACAGCAACCCGTTTTCCAACTCTCTGGACACCAACTGGGTGTCAGTTCCCCCACCAACAACCCAGAGTTACTGTGAGACACCACAGCTTAAGGGCTCAGTCCCACAAAACTGCTCTCACTTCAGATGACAGTCACAAATAATGGTCCTCAGGGCACTCACACTTCTGTCCAACTTGACCACAAACTCCCCCACCGCAGGATTGCTAATTTTCTAGAACTGCTCAGGGAAACATTTTACTTATGCTCACTGGTTTGTTATAAAGGATTCTATAATGGATACAGATGAACAATTAGATGAAGAGGTACATAGGGCAGAAGGCCTGGAAGGGTCCCGTGTTCAGGAGTTTCTGACCCTGTGGAGTTGGTTTGCACCACCCTCCTGGCACGTAGGTGCATTCACCTGCCTGAAATCTCTCCAAACTTTGCAGTTTAGGAATTTTTCTGGAGGTTCCATCACGTAAGCACAATCAATTATTAATTCAGTTTCCAGCTCCTCTCCTCCCTAGAGGATGGAGGTAGGGCTGAAAGTTCCAAGCTTCTAATCATGGCTTGGTCTTTCTGGTGACCAGCCCCTATCATGAAGCTATACAGGAGCCCACCAAAAGTCACCTAATTAGAACAAAACATGACCTTACCGCCCAGGAAATTCCAAGAGATTTTGGTGCTCTGCATAGCATGCTCTCACCACTCAGGAAATTACAAGGGTTTTAGGAGCTCTGTGTCAGGAACCAAGGGCAGAGACAAATTATATATTTATTATTATGTCACACTGGGTGACATACAATCTGTGCTTTCAACATTTGCTCTCATTCCATGTTTTCTTTTAATAATATATTATTTTTTTACATGTTTCCTTAGTAAATTTACTTATCAAAGTTGATACAGTGAACTGTAATCTAAAATGAAAACATATCTATTGTGTTAGCTAAATTTTAAAAAATGTATAGTACAAAGCATTTTAGAGAATATGGAGAGATTGGAACTTTTACATACTGTCAGTAGAAGGATATCTCTTTACAGCTGCTCTGTAGGACAATTTGCTAATCTCTTTCAAAATTTTTTTAAAAATGTATAAACATATCCCAGAAATTTTGCCTTGAGGAGTTTATTTATGACTCTTCTCTCAAAATATGTGCAAGCAGAAAACTGAGATTGACTAAAATGCTCATCAAGTAGAGATTGGTTAAAAATTAAATTGTATTCATATCATGGAATAATCTATGGCCTAATTAAGGAAATTTATATATTTGATGATGTGGACAAATATATATTTTAAGATGCAAAAGAAAAGTTTAGGAAGAAATATATAGTGATCCCTTATTGTCAATAAATAAATAAATAAATAGGTATATGGGGTATGGAGGAAAATAATACAGATGAATATATTACATGAATATGAATATATTACAAATACAGTTTGTAATATGAATATGTTACAAATACAGTTTATAACATATCATTTTTATTGCTTTTTAAGAAAGGAATCAAAATAAAATTCAAACAGTAATCAACCTTGGGATAAAAGAGGAAGTGGGAGGGAGATAAATTTTTCCTTTTTATTTTGTACTTTTCTGTACAATTTATACTTTCTATTTTACATTTTTGCCTGGAATGTACCAACAAAATGACCTGTGCTCTGGTATTATGCACTAAATGTTGTGTCTTTTTTCCTCCTTTGTATTAAAAATACTAATATGTTGCTAAACATACACACAAGTAAATATATCTCTCTGGTTATCTGATGTCATGCAGAAATGAATTCTAAAATAGCTGGCGGAGCTGATGACCTGTAAGCCCTGACAGTGAGCTAATGCCTTGAACCTTTGCTCAGCCATCCAGCCTGGGAAGGACCCTTCCTCTCGGCTTCTCTACCGTCCCTCATTGGTCATATGCCTCCATCTGTCCATCTCCCCTCTAGGACCCAGGGCCCCAGGACCCTGAGAGCACGACAGCTGCTTGTCACAGGTGCCAGGTTCTTCAGGACCAGCAAGTGCCGGGCACCCGCGAACATTCTGTAAAGAGGCATTGGGCAGATTGGCTGAATAAATAAGTCTCCGTGCTTTTGTCATCCCTATCCCCGACGCCCACCAGAGAAATCATCTCCTTGAAGATGTTGCCGCCATGAAGTCCCTGTTTTCTGGTAGAGACCCAGGCATCGGCTAGAGAAGATAGGGTGTATTTTGATGTGAACTAAATATCTATTTAAAACCGATCATGCCATTCAGATATTTAATCAGCTGCAGCTTTGGTTTCAGATGGATCACATTCCTTGGGTTCGGTCAGTACACAGGGATTCATTGGTCGGTCAGTCAGCTCCAGTTTATGCTCTTACATCAGATCTCTGGGGTCCATTCAAATTACATTTGAGGACAATTCTATCCTGAGTTTTGCTCCAGAACTTCATAAAGAAATTACACAGGGATGGACTATGTGTTGCAGGAAATAATTATTTAAATAATTTTTCAGAAAATAACTAATTTTTCCCCAGGAGAGAAAAGAAGTAAAGCTGCATGTTTACCCCCATTTGGAGACTTTGTAGGTTCTCCTCAATAGAGAAAACAGATGTCCACACACCTAGGGATTTCCTTTTCTTCAGGGAGGGTCGCTCCTCATGTTTTCAGATGTTTGATTACATAGCTTTGCTTTTAGAACAGTTCTAGAGTAGAAGCCTTTTCAAATAGTTAAAATATTTTCAGTATTTTGGTGACCCACTGACTCTGTGTGCTCCAAATAGAAAATCTCCCATTACGGCAACACCATTCTTCATCTTACCCTGTGCTCTGAGTCACCCATCTTATTTCAGGTGTCACTATTAGGTTGACCAGATAGCATAACTGACATGTGCATGTTTTGATCTACAAAAATGGCAAAGTCACATGGCTCCATAATCTCTGCTAAAATAAGACCATATCATATCTCCCACATTCACTTTTCACCTGGTTAATTCCTGTGCACCATTTGGTTTGTAGTCTGGCTGTGGCATCATCACAGAAGCCATTACCAAGTCTAGGACTGTTCCTTTCTCACACACCTTCCTAGTTTCCTCCAGGTCAGCTGATGTGACTGTTTGATGCACATCTCCCTCCTGTAACAGACTGTGAAAGCTCTGACATTGGAAACCGTGTTCATTTGCTCATTCTTCTACTCAAACCTAAAAATCAAAGTTGGCACGGTAGGTGCTATATGAAAATTTAATGCATGGTTGAAAGTTTAACCCTGTAGTGTCCATCACAGGACTTTATAACTGAAAGAGGCTTTACTGGTTATTTCATGATATCTCCTCATTTTATTGAGAAAAAAATGCTTGAAGAGCATATAGCTGACTTACAAAACTGACCTACATAAAACACTCAGTTCCTGAAATTTAAGCGTACAAAATAAGAGTTTAGCACTTTTAATATTTTAACTTATTTTTTTAAAATTTCCAGCCTCACACTAAATATCCTATGCATATCAATCTCTCATTGAACTTTGAAATACTACATGGATATTCAATAACTTGCATCTCTTTTGTCTGTTGTAGCTTATCCTGAGGTGAACCTAAATGTCTTTGTCATCAAGGAAAAGGACCTAAGTACCAAATATGAAATAAAAAAATCTTATGGCTCCAAAGTGAAATAAATGTAAAGAATTCAGGTAATTGTGGTGACTAAAATTCAGCTGCACAATAGGAGACTTGAAGCTCAGGATGAAAATGTCAAGTTCAGGAATTGATACTCAAGTCCTTGCCTTGACCCAGAAGCCAGGGACAAGGAAGGGCTGCATCCTGGTACCAGATGTACCTGTGACCAAAGGGCAGGTACTGGGGACCTTGCCTGTTTGACACTGAGTTCCCATTAGGTGACCTTGGCACAGAGGCTGAGAGGTGGGGAAATTTCCCAGGTAAATTTTTGTCACTTGACATCTGTATCATCAAGAGAGATGTTTGAATATGTAGAATATAGTGATGGCTTTTGAGAATAACAACAACAAAAGTAGTAACAGTTATTATTTATTAAGCAGTTCTTCAATGTCAGGTATCATCTTATTATTCTACCCACAACTCAAGATGATTTAACCTTGATTATCCACACTCTCTAGAGGAGTATATGATGCCTCAAATCTTCTTGATGACTTGACTGTGATTACTCAGTGAACTCAGGAACAAGGGTATTAACCAAGATCTTTGGTCACAGAAAATCTAAGCATGCAATACACTGCGAGGGAAATCATGAAATGTGGTTGGTGAAATGATTATAATGGTGGGAGTGTAAAAACTGGCCATATGCTGCCTCTAGATAAGTAAATAGTGTGGGGATCATGACTTGTTTTCCTGGTCATTATAGGCCATTTTAAAGGTGTTCTTATACCTGTAAATAGTCCACACTCTACTTTATACAGGGACCTATGTGGAATTAAAATTTCCAGTCTAAAATGTTTGAGGTACAGGACTTGGAACCAAAGCATGCATGAATCTGAAGTCCAAGGAGCTAACATGACAGAATCTTGCAGATTTCTCAGCAAGCTGTCTGAGGATTTTCCAGGGATAGTTTTCAGAGGAAGAGATGTCTTTTAGGGGCTGCTGAAAAGAAAAGGGAGGTGGGAACAAAGCAGGAGATTCTAGCAATGCCCAAGACAGAAGTTAATTATTAATTAATTACAGGAACAAGGAATCAGAGGGGAAGCTTGAGCTAAAGAGTGGAGTGGAGGATTCTCTTGTCAGAGCAGGATGGATCTGATGAAGATGCTGACGACAGTGGAGAAGATAAAGACGACAGCCTAACCATAATTGAATTCAAATGTGGAAGGGAGTGTAACCTGAGGGTTAAGAACATGGGCTTGGAAGTAGTCATCTGGAACTTTCTGCCTGTGGGAACCTCAGACAATTATTTAACTTCTCCATAACTCAGTCTCCTCATACAGAAAAATGGATTTTCAGGTGGGATGTTATGACTGCTTGAATCAGCTTAATCAACAATAAAATGCTTTCTCTCACATAAGACAAAGCCTGGAAGAAGTCATACCCCAAGTAGTGTAATCAGGGCTTTACTTTTCTCTTGCTCTGCCTTCCTCTATGTTGTCTTCATCCTCAGACCCAGCATCACATCCAGGCCCCTTAGAATCCAGAGTAAGGAAATCGACAACATTGTCCTGCATCTCACGAAGAACAAGGAATCCTTTCTCAGAAGACTACAGCAGCTGCCCCTTCCCTGCGAAATGTGACTTCCCATGGGTCAGGTTTGGAGCATATGCTCTTTCCTAAATCTCTCATGAGCAAGAAAACAGGGTGCCCAAGCTGGTTTAGCTAATCAGCCTCCACACCTGTAACTGACATAGGATCGCTTCCCTGAGACATGCAAAGAAGGATTGGAGCAAATCAGATTGTTTGGGGAAGGAAAGAGGGAGAAGCTCTTGCTGGAGAGAAACACAGCACTCACTACGTGCAGTTGTTGTGAACCTTAAAAAGTGTAACACATCTCCTGGGAGACAACAGCTCTGGGTCACCTTTTCTCAGTTAGTGTAGCCATTGTCATTGTCAGGTGCCCGGCACTGAGCCAGCACTTCATACACCATCAGTAACTATCACCATCAGTCTATGAGGTTAGATTATTTTTTCCATTTTGCAAATGAAAAGAACAGAGACTCAAAGAGATGAAAGCATTACTCAGAGTCACAAATGAAGTCAGGAAAAAAGTTGGAATTTTAATCTAGAACTGAGTGCAAAACTCATGACCCACGATGCTTTTGCTCAGGGTTTCCACCAACACGATTCCATGTACTCTGTGGGCTACAACCATGATGCCCCTCCCCACGGGTATCTGTGCTCAGACTTCCGTCTTTGAGGGAGGAGCATTCAGAGCCACAGAATCTGGGCTCTAAGGCACCCTTGATCAGTAGCACATTTCCTCCACAGATCACTTTTATGTTGTTGAAGAGTATTACAGAGGAGACTCTCATTATCCGCCTGTTTCTAATTAGCAAGGCAGGAGGAAATTTGTCTATTATTCTTTCCTTTCCTAATGAAAAAAAATATCTGTTATCTTGCATTAATCAGTGAAAGAAGATTATGCCATGATACAAACTGATTGACTAATAAAGAAATGTGAATGGTCTAGACTCATGTTAAGATACTTGCTGAAGAAGACCTGAATATCTATAATATCTATTTTCATTCTGTTAAAATTCAGATTTATAAGGTCAATTGCCCATCTGTACACTAGAATCATTGCAATTATTTTGCAGCCTGTGAAATATTGCAAGTTTTTAAGGTTCACTTTCATTTTGATAAACTGTTATTTTACTCATTCAATAAACAGTGCAAGTAACACATCTGGTAGTACCAATGTGTAAGCTCCAGAGGGAACACACTTGCTTTCATTAAGGACTCCTAATTACAGGCAGTATTCCAATAGAGCCGATTTGTAATTGCAGAAAATTCATTTCTCCATACAAACAACATAACAACAATTGAATAACTTGAATTTTTCGACCTGAGAAGACAATTTTTTAAGGCTATGGTTTCAAATACAACCTGACCCAGTGTCATTTTGAACTATGTAGCAAGTTTTCTCAGCAGGGCAAAAAAAAATAATAATAATAATAAGCAAGTGGATGCAATCACTTTCAAATAACTTGGAAAGTTAATTAAGTTGGAAAGTTTTGGATTTTGCCTTGAAATCACCAGGAAGCCAATTATGACTTTTTATGCGTTCAGAATGAGCTTTTTCCAAAGTTGTGAACTCAAGGAGAATGATATGTGATTCAAATTCATTCTCTCATTTCTTGAGTCCTTCAAATAAAGTGTTTATGCCCAGAGCCTATTATTTAATTATGATGATATGGGTAATTATCACAAACACATTATGTATTGACTTGTGCCAGGCATTGTTCTAATCCTTTATATTGATTAACTTATTTAATCCTCACAACAATCTAATGAGGTGGGTACTAATAAGTACCCAATTTACAGATGAGGGAGTAAATGTATAGAAAGATGAGTTTTCCCAAAGTCACCAGGGAAGTAAATGTCAAAGCAGAGATAAGTATGGTGCCAGACATAGATTCTGGCCCATGGTACGTACTCAAATGTATCTGTTAAATAAGTGAATGGATAAATAAAAGAATGAGGAGAAGGATGAGGGCACAATTAGAATTTGTTTTCTGCAATAATCCTTGATATTGATGTAACTCTAGAATTCAATGAGTATTTTATTTACATTAAATTGTTTAATATTTAATACAAACCTCCAGTGACATAATAGGAATATCTTTTTATATACAGGAAAATCAATTATGAAAATTTAGGATTTTTAGCCAGTATTCTTTGCATTAAAGCTGTCAGACAATTAGTTACAACTAAGGTCTAGTACATTGCCTGGCAAATGGTTGTACAATGACTATATCTTGGATAATTTCTTGGGGGAAATTATCAAAATCTTACATTATAATGTGATTCTGTATTTGTCTGACCTCAGATGGCTCAAAATACCACACTACACAAACAGAATTGACAACAGACCCAAACATGAGAAAATGGAAGTTTTTAAGTAATGAATAAGACACAGTTGTTGTTCTTGGGCTAAGTTACATGTACAAATAACTAAAAGGCAAAGCAATAAAGGGTCCATTAGAGCAGCAAACAGAGGGATGTGAGAGGACAGGAAGAGGACTCAAGGGTTCTTCCAGGGAAACAAGAACTGTTGTTCTGATGAGATGGATCTGAGATGGTTTTTGAAAGAATGAACAGAGCACTAAGTCCTGGAAACAGGAAAGCCTTTGTGTGAAGAGCAAGCCCTGCTCTGTGTTTGAAATCTCTCATTGTACGAGCAGTCCTGGCAACCCCATGGACTGGCCCGTCCCACAGCAATGTGCCCCAATGCTGAAGGTCTTCTCCGAGTGCATGCTGTCACCCTCATCCCCAGCACATCATCTCTGTGTGGATTCCTTCTGCAGCCTGCAAATCGGTTTCTTTGCTTCTTTATTTGCCCACTTGTCGCTTACTCCTCAAATAATCACAGTTATTTTTTTTAAACATAAAACAAAAGAATCCACTCACCTACTTAAAATGTTTCAGTGAACCCCCATCAAAAGGTAACAAAATCCACATTTTTTACAATGGACTCTGATCCCCGTTAGTTTCATAATCTCCCCGCCTGACGTTGGTTCACAATGTTCCAACAAGTTTTGCCATATTTTTGTCTGTTGACCATTTCAAGTTTGTTACTCATTTAGTACCTGAGCACTTCTCTCTCTTCTGCTGAAAATGTTCTCCTACTGGACCTTCTTTTGATGGATTCCTCATAATAAAGAGGAATAAAGTAATAAAGATCATAATTGCTTCCTAAAAGGACTCTCTGACGCCCACGTTGAAGTACCACCTTTATCACTCATCAGAATCACTGCCCATAAATCATCTTCCATTATTTATTACTCATATGATATTCTCTCCAAAGAATATCATTATCAACATCACTAACAGGTGAAGGAGATATGAAACAATAGAAGAAAGCTTTATACTTTTACAGAGACCTTGCTCTGAATGACGGGATAGAGGAACGTGTATAATATGTAGGATGACACCTTCCCCAATTCCTCTCCATCCCACATCTTTACTGTGGCTCAAAATAAGTCCCGAGTAAAATGAGAAATTGAGAGCCATGTGGTCACGTCTAGGCATGCATGCCATATGTCAGATGTGACCTCTGATCAGTTCTTCATTGCTGGCTGTCTGCAGCTCACCTGTAGACATGGGCACGGTCCAGACCTGGGTTAATTTTGGTTCTGGGTGGAGGATACATCTGAAGACTTCATCTCAGCATATGGTTTGAGTTGGAATTAGGATGAAGGGGGGAAAGCATGGTATTGTGATACCTCATATGTGGCTAGGATGCCCGTGATATTCACAAATCATTTTGTTCCTTATCCTGAGCCACTTTGGATCTACTCATAGCCTAGCCTCAGTTTCCATTTTTGGCATTAAAAACCTCCCTTGCATTGATGCTCTGGCCCAAGACTCTGGCCCTGCTGACTCTTTCCACCAGACCAGGCTGACTTCTCAAGACGGCAAATGGGAACTTTCTAAAATTGACAGATTGCTCAGCTGCTTATATCACCCTTCTGCTGTTTGGCCAGTTACATAAGATAAAAATTACAAGTTTAAAATACAATAAGTTTTGACAAAGACACCAATTGATGTGACCATCCCATGTTCAGGATACAGAAGAACTTCATCACCCCAAAAAGTTTCCTCCTGACCTCTTGTATCAGTTGTTATTCTCCTGTTATGCCCTGCCCCTGGTTTTATCATTTCTGCTATATTTTTTCTAGAACTTCATATAAATGGAATTGTACATTCTGTAGTGTTTTCTGTCAGGAATATAGAATAATTAGAAAGCTATCAAAAGGAGAATTATATTTCTTAAGCACTTAAAATTAATCAGTGTCTCATCACTTTCTTGATTAGCTGAAACATGACTATTATCAAGCAGAGGATGCCGTAGTAGGCCAATCTAGTTTGGGGATGTTTGGGGGGGATAAGAGAAAGGTACACATATCTTAAAGGTTTAAATACAAAGGCATTTAAGTAGCTAAAAGAACATGATTAAATTTTTTTTTAATTCACAAAATATTTGAAATATGTGTTCCTTCCAAAAGCTCCTTGTTTCACTCTTACTGGCCTGGAATTGATTTTTCTGGGTAGCATTTGCTTTTGATTGAGTATGATCCAAAAGATCCAAAACCTTTTGGCAGATTTTCCAATGAAGAGAGATGGTGTGAGAATGTTTTCTGCACTCATTTTCAGCCAATTTTGTCTGGGCATCTATGGGGTGCACCAGGTTACCCATGATTATGGAAACTGTTCTCGCTGAAGCAGTGTCTCTGTAATAAGATTCAGTCTAATGTGACAGAGGAAAATAAGCTTTAACACATGCGTTGTTTGTGTTCAGGAATTTCAATAAGTGCAAAGCTACAGAAACCCTCTCTTAAAATAAAATAAAGCAAACTCAGATAGATACCATTAGTAAAGCAAAAAATTGTATCGGGAAACTACATAGTTTCAGAGTAGTGTCATCTACATTTAGAAATACAGGTTCACCAATTTGAACTAAAATTTTTATCTTACCAAATAGTTTTTTTTTTTCCATGAAAATCAACTACATTCTTTCTGCTTTCTATCAATCAACTAACTGGTTGGCTTTTTTTTTTTTTTTTTTTTTCTGGTTTGGCCAATTTAGACTTTTCTTCATGCTGAGATGGTGCCTTATTGCAGGTATTTGTTCTTTCCTTTTAGTTTTTAGGTGTATCAGAAGCCAGCATTATATACTCCTAGGGACTACGACCAGATGCACTAGAGTTTAATGAAAAGATTGGGGATTGGAGATGGCAGATGATTCAATCCCTTCTCTGCAAATCGTAAATTTTGCACAAAGAAAATAAGATTTGATCTTTCTGACTATTCATTACAGTCATCCTAATTGTTGTTTAGATTATGAGATAATGCACATAAATACTGTAGGAGACAGAATAATGCCTTCTCCTACAGCGTGCAGGCCCTAATGCCCAAAACCTGTGCATGTTATCTTACATGACAAAAGGGATTTTGTTTGTATGACCCAGTTGAGGACCTTGAGAGGAGAGGATCGTTTTGGATTCAGGTGTGTGCAGTGTGATCATGGTCTCAGTCCGTGGCTTATTCCTTCCTAGGAACTGTTGCAGTACCCCTTCCCTTCTTATTTTCCATCATACTGTTGCTAAAATCCCAGAAACCCATTTTCCATCAAAATCTTAGACAATGACCACACAGACCTGGGCTGTTATATGTACAGATATGCATCATGGACATAATCAGTATAAACTACCATCAGCTGTTAAAAGTGATGAGTACAGTTCCAGAAAATCTTGAGATTCCCTTTTCCTGAGTCAGAATTCATTCCTAGAAGAGCCAGTATATGTGTCTACAGAAATAGGTTTCAATCGCTAAAGCTCTTAACCTGGTATTTTCACCCTAATAATATTGGGCTACTTCTGTTTTACCAAATTTACATTTACAGTTACTTTTACACTTATTCTTTCTTTCATTTATTCATTCATCATGGTTCAGCCATTATGGAAAATAGTATGGAGCTTTCTCAAAAAACTAAAAATAGAACTATCACATGATTTTGCAATATGTCTTGTGGGTATTTACCCAAAGGAAATGAAATCTTTACCTCTAAGAGATACATGCACTCCCATGTCCACTACAGCATTAATCATAATATCCAAGATCTGGAAATGACAGATGGGTGGATGGATGGATGAATAAAGACACTGCAGTGTGTATATAAAATGGAATATTATTCCATCTTAAAAAAGGAGATCCTGCCATTTGCAACATGAATGAAACCGGAGGACATAACACTAACTGAAAGAAGCCAGACACAGAAATAAAAATGTATATGAATTATCTCATTTTTGTGTGCAATCTAAACAGAGTACATGGAAGCAGAAAGTAGAACAGTGGTTACCAGGGGTGGGGAGGTGGAAGACATGGGGAGATGTTGGTAAAAGGCTACGGAGTTGCAATTATTTAAGATGAATAATTCAGGAGATCTAATGTACAGCAATGATGACTGTAATTAATAATACTGGAAATTTGCTAAGAGAGTAGATTTCACTTGCTCTTATCACCCCCCCAAAAATATGAGGAGATAGTATGTTAATTAGTTTTACTGTAGTAATCATTTTACAACTTCTATGTATATCAAATCAGCATGTTGCACACCCTAAATATATACAATTTTTACTAATAGAGATAAAATAAGTAAATCTTTGAACTCAACTCATTGGTGTATATGGAACAGTAATATACATATTTTTCAGCAGATAGTTTGGTTATGTTACAATTTATCCACTTAGTTACTATTTTTTTCTGAACCCTTACATTTTCTGAAATTACTATTTAAGGGTAAAAATCATTCAGTCTATATCCTGTCTAAACCAGAGGCAATTTTTATTTTTCAAAGGCACTTTAATCTTCTTACACTTCTGATTTAATTATACTTCTGAAGTACTTGTCATTTATCCTGTTATCTGAAAATTTATTCTATCTGATGTTATAGTAGGATGTATATTTATATCTATATCTCCAGCATATAAATATATCCAATACCATGTGAAAGTTCATCTGTACCAACCTCTCAACTAAAAACACATCTGCTTCCTCATTAATCATGGTATCAACACTCTCATCATTAACTTCAGTCACCCCCTTCTGCTAACATTTTTCTCTCAGAAAATGTATATCATGGAAACATATGCACTGTAAATAAAATAAACACACAGACAATAAGAAAGCTTTATAAAGTGCCCATATTTTTTTTTTTAACAAATTGACATTTACCCTATTTCCATTATATTCAAGATGATTAAAGGTCATTGTGCACATTTTCTATTGGCTGGGTTATCACCCTTCCACTCCATAACGCCATTAATTCACGGGAAATGTTCTTCCCAAGTGCATTTAACAAATCTTAGTTCTTAGCTTACATTCTTAGCGTCTGCAGCATTTGAGACTCTTGATCTTTGGTCCTTCTTAAAGTTTCCCCCTCCCTGCATTCCAGGAGGCTGTTCTCTCCTAAATTTCATCCCACAGTGATTGCTTTACTCGTATGACCCTGCTCAGTCCTGAGTAAATCCCTAAGGAGGTTGCAGTCTGCTTCTTTCAACTGGGGAAAGTGAGGCAAGAGAGCATCCAGGGTGAGTGACTAAGGCATCTCAGGTGATGTGGCATCCAGGTGGAGGTAGGGTTTTAACACAAGCACCTCCTTCTCCATCATGTCCATCCCCTTCTTCTTGCTTCTTGAACACATTCCTCGATGTGGTTCTTACCCCAGGTTCTAGTCTGCATCCTCTCTCCTTCGCAGGCACAGCTGCGGTAACCAGCTGTGCAGTTTCCCAAACTTAGGGAACCGGTACAGACCCTGTGCCTCAGGCCCATGTGTAAGCAATTATTAGACAAATTCCTGAGATGTGTGACTGGCATCTCGAACCCAGCAAGTGCCAGAATGAACTCATTCTTTGTCTCAGAAACCTGCAATTCATCCTGTATTCCTGATCCAGTGTCCCACGCTTACCCAAGCCACACACCTGGAAGAAGGTGATTTGTCTCTCTCTCCTCCTCATCCCACCAGTCTTCAAGTCTGTTGTCTAAGGCTCTTTTCTCAATATCTTAAAAATGCCTCTAATTCTCTCACACTTAGCTTTAGAGACTCACTGTTTCTTACTTTTTCTATTGCAAATAGAATCAAGTCCCTCTTCCTAAGTTAACTTATTGAGTAATTACAGGCATGTTTCCTCCCCTTGGGGGACTGGCATCATCTCATATGTAAAGAGAAAAAAACTGATAATTATAGTCAATATTCATAGGTCATTTTCTCTGTGCCTAAGGGCTTTATGTATGTCAACTCATTTGATTCTAAAGTGCAATGGAACATTTCCACAATCCCATTTTATGGGTGAGGAGACTGAAGCCCAATAAGGGACTGTCTTATGGTCCCACAGCTGTTAAAAGTGGCCTGGGATTCCATTCTAGGTAATATGACTTGAACCTCTCCTCTCAACATGAGTCTAGATGGCTCCTAAGGTAGAATTCTACACATTTGTATAGCTTTTTGGAAAAAGTATGAACATTGGAGCAAGACATACACTGGTTTAATTTTAGGTCTACCCCTTATAAGCTGTGTGGCCCTGATGAATAGCTTTTTTTCTATGTTTCAGGTCCTTTTTCCCATAAAAGGAGGGTAATAATTATATTTCACAGATTTGTAGCAGAAATTACAAGTTATCCTCCAAGATCAATTTCCCCTACCTGCCTTGATAATAGAAATTCTGATTTTTAATAGGCATGAGGCCGCCAGAGTATATTTTCCTCAAAACTAGGTGTGACCATGGGAATAAGTCTGTCCCAGGAAATTCAGAGTAAGTAGTATATGGTAGTTTCTACAAATGTTCCTTAAAAGATTTCTGATCAATATCTTTTTGGTTTGTCCGCATCTTTTTCCTTCTGAGTAGCAGAATGTGATGGCTAAAGCTGGAGCATTTGTTTTGGATGAAGCACAGTTCGAGCCTTTGAACGAAGGCCATGCACGGCAGAGTCACCAGATACAAGGAGTCTGGGGTCTCAGTCATTTGCAGTGGAGCCACTCTACCAGGCTGGCTACCTGTGCATTCTTACATAAGAAAAAAATGCACTTACTTGTTAAGCTAGATCGACTGGCCTCTCTTCTCTCAATCAGATCTAACAGACTACCCTCTCCCAGGTAGGACCATTTATTTCCAGGCCAGCCTGTGAAAACCTAGCAGTTTTCTTCTATTGGTTAACCAATATGTCTATTCCATTTTTCATATTTTTGTGGTTGCCAAGACTCATGTCTATGTTTATTTACTAATTGATTTCTTAAAATCAATACTGTCCACATCTCTCATAACACAGCATATACCTCATGTCTCTTGTCTGCCATCCTCCCCAAACCAGCATCCTAATGATATGAGTGAACAGGTTTGTTCTGGATACTTAGGAATACAATTTCTAGTTATACTTTTTATTTTTTCTTTTGGTTCTAAGCTTAATAATTTTTTAGACAGCCATAAATTTTATGAGATTTGATTAGTCATACTTGGAGCATATTCTGGGATTGTTTTTTCTTCTTCATTGAATAAGAATATTGTGATTATGCCATCATGTTTGAAAGATATATTCTCCAGATTTAAAACTGTAGCCTCATCTTTTTTTTCCTTCAGTATTTTAAAAAAATATTACTGCATTGCCTTTTGCCATCTGGTACTGGTATTTGGAAGTTTGCCATCAGTCTAATTCCTATTAATTTTTGTGAGCTCCTCTTTCTGTCAAGAATTTAGAATTTTCATTTCTTTTTGAATGTCTTATATTTCACAATAATTCACCACGTAATTTTTTGTATTTCTTTGGATAGACTTTAAATGACCAATACAGCATTCTCATTTTCCTGGGAGTGAGGATGATCAAGGGGTTTAGAGCACAGGTTCTGGTTCCCAGAACTCAATTTGTTAGTTGATCATAGACACATGACCTAAAGTCTTGGTGGCACAGTTTTCTCAGCTTTAAAATGGGGATAATAATTTTGAGCTAGTTAATATTGTGGTAAACAAATGAAAAAATATTTTAGAGCCTGACATAGTACCGATCCTTAGGGCTTCTTCCTTCCTCTGCAGAATTCCTTATATCTTGTTTACCATTTTCATCCTGTCATACCATTTCTTAAGCATCAATTCAGAGGGTAAGGAAATTAGGGGGAAAAAAAACAGGGAAGGGTATAATTGGTTTGAATTGTAAAGAAAAAGAAGGGATGTACAGGAGAAAATAGCACAATGTTGTAAATCAACTATACTTCTATTAAAAAAAAGAAGAGAAAGGAAGGAAGGAAGGGATATTGATGGGCCTAGTTCCTTATACTGAAAGAGAAGGATTTATAACTTTTAAATAAAAATGTAAAATCTGAAAACATTTAAAAAAATAAATTCAATTTTATGTCTTTCTTGTTTTATTGCCATGTACCTCTACAGTTTAATTTGTAGCTTGAGAACAGCATTTATGGGAGCAAATGTAATCATTTTTTAGTCTCTCCACAAACCAACATTCCACCTTCACATGCACAGGGGAATAAGGGAGGTGTTGGCATGCACACTCTGTCCTCAGAGCAATAACCTGTTAAATTTTCAGTATCCATTTTCTGAAAGACTTTTGTAAGGTAGCGTTTTTCATCAACACTGTGGCCCATAACACATTACGTCAGAGATGAAGTACTATTATCAGGATCACAGGTTACTCTGAAGTTTCACAACATTTGAAATGTACATAATTCAAAAAAAAATAATAAGGTATGTTCCTGGCTGATGTTTTCACCATCAATCACATGACTTCATTATCGTACAGTTTATTGAAAGAAAACAAATATGGATGCAAGCCAAGTAAAAGCTAATGCAAATAGACCTGTTCAGTTCAATGGATTCATTGGTGAAGGATCACATTCTGTGGGAACAAAGGAATTTATTTTAACAGCTATATTTGTTCTAGTAATAATGTAGTTATTGAACGTTTTCAAGTAACCATGTCCACAGTTCATTATGTCATAGTCTGTCTTAATCAATCTCCTTGGCTACAAAAGTACAATATCCCTCCATCATACTGTTCTGTTCACAGCACCCACTAGAATTTAACTTCTTACTATCTAGACTGATGGTTGTAAAATTTAATGTGTGTCTGAACTACCTGGAGGGCTTCTTAAAAGATAGAGTTTTGGGGCCTCATTTTGAGTTTTAGATTCAGTTGTTCTGAATTTGCATCTTAACAGATTTCCAGTTGGTGCTGGTGCTGTTAGTCCAGGCATCACACTTTTTAATGACCATCTACGACGCATCTGATAGGTTTTTAGCAAGTGTTGAGGTTTCTAACTTTTATTAATTTCACACATGAAACCACTGCGGCTAAAATAACAATGGGAGACAAAAAAAGTTACTCATGTCAGAGTCAAAACTCAGGTCAGCGATGTTGCTTTCATCTTACACTTACTCAGAGTGAACCTGTTACAGCCCAGCCACACTCGAACATTTCCTAATGTCCATCTGGTATCTACTTGACTCTTGCCAGACGAATTTTCCTTAAGCCCCGAGGAGCCTTTTCCTTTTAGGTAGTGGTAGCAATCTCTGTCTACAAACTTACTAAGAGAGGTTTAACGTTCAGTTTGTCTAGAGACCACCTTAATTTTCATTTCAATCTCCCAAGCAGCTTAGCTGATAAAACTCAATGTCCTGACACCAAATGGCCACCTATGATGCATCTGAGTTCAAGGTGGCTAGCAGGGTGCCAACACACTGGGAGAGAGATTCTTCTGGATCATTTATCTACACCAGTGCTGTTGAGGTTTGTAAAATTCCACTTGATCCTCAGCTGTTCACACAAGCTGCTGCTCTGCGTGCATTGTTCCCACCCCCAAAGGCCTCATTATGTCCAATGTTTCTGATCATTACCTGCACTGTCACATTGTGGTGTAAAACATTATCCCAGTGTTCTTGAGCCACAGAAGATTAGGAGGTGTGTTGGGCCCATTTGCCTAAATATGTCCCCATAAAGGACATTTATATTCTGGATTTTTTTCAATTCCTGGATTCTTTTTGGGTAAGAGGACCCAGCTCCCTCTGATGTTGGGTTATTGTCCCATTGTCCCCCCTGGGACAGGACTGGGGCACGGGCAGGACACAGGACCATCTTTCTTAGAGATCACAAGTCTGGGAACCCACATCCAGTTCAGGGTGCAGGAAGCGTTGGTCGTACTCATTATGCACTATTACTACATTTTTTATGTTTCAAATTCTTTTGCATCTATAAAAGTCTTTTTTTATGTTTTACTGCTCTAATATATTTTCCTTAAAGAAAGAGTTTATCTGCCTTAATTGGGGTAAAGGGAAGGAGATTTAGAAAAAGCAATACTAATATCTGAGTACATTACCTGTTAGGCTAGCCATCGAGGCTGGCAAACGCTGACCTGCTCAGACTTATGCACCAACCAAGGAGGCTTGTTAGTTCTCTTTTCAGTCATCTGTGTTCCTCAGTTCCCTCACCAAATGAGATACTTTGGTGCATTTATTATAAATGCTAAATACAATCAGAAGAAATGTGGATATTTTGTGTTGGGGTAATTTACATAGCTTTTTTCAGGGGAGAAGCATGTAGTGGTCCTTGTAGGAGCAAAGAGTTTCAGCCTTGGGAGGCGAGAAAGGGATGGTTGTGGTACTGGGATGATGGAACAGGTGCAACAGGCTGTGTGTTTGCACTAAAGGGGGTTGGAAATGACCCATGTCCTTCCCTTCCTGGGTGAAACAGAAGTCCAGGGAGGGGAAGTTACTTTCTCAGTGCCATGCTCCACCAGGAGAGAAGTATGGAGCTCACGATCTCAATCCCCACTGCCTCACACTGCATTTCACTAATCATTACTGAACTGAACATGAGGTCTGGATTGGAGTAAAGGTACTTAAAGTGGGGTGAGGGCACAAATTTTGGGCTATTCAGAAAAGGAAATGAAGAAGGCAGAATAGGATGACCTTGGGGATCAACTTGTACTGAAGGGGGAGGAATAGGAGAAACCAGACCCTGAAACTCACATTCTAGTAGATCCAACAATTCTCGAGACCCTAATCAACTCCAGACACTGCACCAGGGGTCTCCACCACATCATTCCATCCCTTCTGCACCTGCTTTCTGAGGAGTCCACTTTGACACCTTTCACAAATTTAATAGATCCTAAAGATCAAGGTGGAGTGATACGGCAGGGCAAGGCAGGGCTTTCTGATGGTGGACTTCATGTCCTTTTCTTTGCCCATTTTAAAACATAAAGTGTTTATCTTTATCCTCCAGAGGATTTTCATTTCATAAATCATGCAAGAAACCTAAGTGTCCATCGACAGATGAATAGATAAAGAAGATGTGGCACATATATACAATGGAATATTAGCCATAAAAAGAAACGAAATTGAGTTATTTGTAGTGAGGTGGATGGACCTAGAGTCTGTCATACAGAGTGAAGTAAGTCAAAAAGAGAAAAACAAATAATGTATGCTAACACACATATATGGAATCTAAAAAAAAAAGAAAGAAAAGAAAAGGTCATGAAGAACCTAGGGGCAGGATGGGAATAAAGATGCAGACCTACTAGAGCATGGACTTGAGGACACGGGGAGGGGGAAGGGTAAGCTGGGACAAAGTGAGGGAGTGGCATGGACATATATACACTACCAAGTGTAAAACTGATAGCTCGTGGGAAGAAGCTGCACAGCACAGGGAGATCAGCTCGGTGCTTTGTGACCACCTAGAGGGGTGGGATAGGGAGGGTGGGATGGAGGGAGACACAAGAGGGAGGAGATATGGGTATCTATGTATATGTATAGTTGATTCACTTTGTTATAGACCAGAAACTAACACACCATTGTAGAGCAATTATACTCCAATAAAGATGTTAAAATACTAAAAAAAGAAAAAGAAGAACATTTTTAGATTGTTTTTTTCTGTTTTAAAAAGGAAAACCAATCACCTGTTATTTCCAATTTTACAAACTGGAGATGGTTATTGTTAATATGTTGATGTACATTTTTGCAGACTTCTTCTGATGATGACCCACATTTAGGTGCAGGAATTTTACTTGTGCATGTGGTTGTCTATGTGTGCATATTGTATATAACATATGTAATATAGATACAGAGAGAGAGATTATATATATATATATATATATATATATTTTCCAATCCTTAGCAACTCACATTACACTTTTTTTTTCCACCATCAATATATCTAAACCTCAATTTCACATTTTCACTGTATTCTGCTCTCTACTGAATTATTACTAATTTCACTAGGTACATCTTATGGTTATCTTGTTATTCTTATTATTCTTCACCTTTTTATTTTATATCATTTTATCTAGAACATTTATAGTGTCTCTGTAACAATGCCTAACCACTGATGTTTTATAACCAGGAGACCTGATGTCTCATGTTAATTTCTAGATGATCCAAATAATGTTTTATGCTTAAAATAGGAAAACAATGTTACAGCATCCCTACCTGCCATGGCTCTCCAGGCAACGCTGGCAGCCTTGACCTGTTGCAGAGCATCCTCTTGTTCTGGGCCTCACTCAAAACCACCTGCTTTTGGGGTTTCCTGGTAAATGGGCCAGAGCAACACATCCAAATTATGACTATGTTGTCTCCAAAGTTCATAGCAGCTTAACGTTTAATGATCAAAAATTTGAAACAGCCCAAATATCTATCAACAGGATAATTTTTAAACTATGGTGTATGAATTCTATGAACTACTATTCAGCAACAAAAGGAAAAAAAAAAATATTGGAGGCCAAGGCTGACCTGACTACTATAATAAGCAGAATCCACAGTGCTTAATAGTCAAAGATATGTAGCAACAGCTAATGGATCATGGAAAATGAAGGGGTGATTTAGATGAAAAATGACTACAGTCTTGATAAATGTGCATTAAAAAGTCATAATACTGTGATCAGAAAGTGTATGTTATGTTTTGCAATAGAAAATCATAACCTCTGTTTCTGTTTTCTGATCTAAGTCAGAGCCTGAGCCCATCAAATTAAAGGATGCCCATGTTTCTTTGACAAAATATCCTACAAAATTACTGCAAGTATTTGAAGTACATATTCTGCCAGTCCTTCTATAAAGGGACGTGGCTCTTTTCCAGGCTAACAATTCCTGGACAAAGCAGATTATTCAGACTTTTTCAGGACTGGTGAGTATGGGTCTGAGCTCACACTAATACAAGGGGACCATCACAATCACATGGCTTGGGTTGGATACCATGAAGGCCAGGTGACCAACTCATAATACCTGTGATCCCACCATACTGTTAAGCATCTTGCCCCTGAGTGCATAATTAAGATAAATATACTTAACAACGGGAAGAACATCAAATTATGTCCCTGAGTCCTCGAGTAAGAGCAATTAAGGCAGTAGGTGTATTCTTTTTCTAGGGTTGCCCTCACAGATCACAATTAGGGTTAGATTACAACAACAGAGATGTATTTTCTTGCAGCTCTGGAAGCTAGAAGTTTGAAATCAAAGTGCAGCAAAGTTGGTTTCTTCTGGAGTTTCTGGGCAAAGTCTGTTCCATACTTCTCTCCTTTTCTGGTGTTGCTGGCAGCCCTTGGCATCCTTGGCTTGTGGATGCATCTCTCTGCCTCCACCCTCACCTGGCCTTCTTCTTTCTATGCATCTCTGCCTCTACCTTCTCTTCTTATAGGGGCACCAGTCTTGGATTAAGGCCCACCCTAATCCACAAGACCTCACCTTAGCTTTACTAATTAAACCTGCAAAGACCCTATTTCTAAAAAGACACGTTCTGAGTTTTCTGGTGGACATGAATTTTGGAGAGACACTATTCAGTCCACTACCCAACAGTGGAAATTCTGGAACCACCCCTCTTTATCCAGAAAATAAGAGAGAATCAGTAGCAATAATGTATCCCGGGACTGATCTCAGGATGTGACAAACTATGTTCCACTGGCCAAACTTGGTCGACTGCCTATTTTTGGAAATAATGTTTTTGAAATACAGCCATACTCATTAGCTTATAGATTATTTATGGCTGCAGAGTTCAGTAACTGTGACAGAGACCCTTAACCTGCAAAGCCTAAATTATTTAATATCTGGTACTCTACAGAAAAAGTTTTCCAAATCCTGATTCAAGGAATTCAAGGTTGGTGATTGGCATAATATCCCATCCAATTTCTGTCTCTTGCTAAAACCAGAAGAACTGTAACAGATGAGGGAGGACTACTGTAAATGTAACCAGGTGGTACTGTTTTTTTCTAATCACAGCTGCTGTGCTGATGGGGTATTTTACGGAAGTGGATCAATACAGCTTCCAGCATTCACTGTACAACCACTGAGGAGGGAAAGTGCAGTTCTTGATCCACATCAGGACCACTGATAAAATCAGTTTGATTTTCTATGGGAAACTCAGTAATACATGTTCACTATCTACCGCAGGGCAGTATTAACTATCCAGAACTCTGCCACAAAAGAGTCTTTAAGAATCATCTTGCTGGCCCGCCTGGTGCAGCTCTTCTGGCGGCTGAGAGAGGCAGGAAGATGCTCGTGGGCATGCACCTCCAGTAGGTGTTTTAAGGACCATTTTTTCTCTTTCTTCTTTTCTCCCTTTTCTTCTGAGCCATGTGGTGGACAGGGTCTGAGTGCGCCAGCCTGGTATCAGGTCTGAGCTTCTGAGGTGAGAGAGCCGAGTTCAAGACATTGGACCACCAGAGACTACCTAGAGCCAAGTAAAATCAATCAGCAAGAGCTCTCCCAGAGATCTCCATCTCAACCCTAAGACCCAGTTCCTCTCAACAACCAGCAACCTCCAGTGCTGGATGCCCCATGTCAAACAACTAGCAAGACAGGAACACAAGCCCACCCATTAGAAGAGAGGTTGCCTAAAATCATACTAAATTCACAGACACCTCAAAACAAGCCACCGGACACTGTCCTGCCCACCAGAAAGACAAGATCCAGCCTCATCCACCAGAACACAGGCACCAGTCCCCTCCACCAGGAAGCCTACACAACCCACTGAACCAACCTTAGCCACTGGGGGAAGACACCAAAAACAATGAGAACTATGAACCTGCAGCCTGCAAAAAGGAGAACCCAAACACAGTGACTTAAGCAAAATGAGAAGACAGAGAAATACACAGCAGATGATGGAACAAGGTAAAAACCCACCAGACCAAACAAATGAGGAGGAAATAGGCAGTCTACCTGAAAAAGAATTCAGAGTAATGATAGTAAAGATGATCCAAAATCTTGGAAACAGAATAGAGAAAATACAAGAAACGTTTAACAAGGACCTAGAAGAACTAAAAAGCAAGCAAACAATGATGAATAACACAATAAATGAAATAAAAAATTCTCTAGAAGGAATCAATAGCAGAATAACTGAGGCAGAAGAATGGATAAGTGACCTGGAAGAGAAAACAGTGGAAATAACCACCACAGAGCAGAATAAAGAAAGAAGAATGAAAAGAACTGAGGACAGTCTCAGAGACTTCTGGGACAACGTTAAATGCACCTACATTCGAATTATAGGGGTCCCAGGAGAAGAAGAGTAAAAGAAAGGGTCTGAGAATATATTTGAAGAGATTATAGTTGAAAACTTCCCTAACATGGGAAGGAAATAATCAATCAAGTCCAGGAAGCAGAGAAAGTCCCATATGGGATAAATCCAAGGAAAAACACGCCAAGACATACATTAGTCAAACTATCAAAAAATAAATACAAAGAAAAAATATTAAAAGCAGCAAGGGAAAAGCAACAAAAAACATACAAGGGAATCCCCATAAGGTTAACAGCTGATCTTTCAGCAGAAACTCTGCAAGCCAGAAGGGAGTGGCATGATATATTTAAAGTAATGAAAGGGAAGAACCTACAACTAAGATTACTCGGCAAGGATCTCATTCAGATTGGACAGAGGAATCAAAAGCTTTACAGACAAGCAAAAACTAAGAGAATTCAGCACCACCAAACCAGCTTTACAACAAATGCTAAAGGAACTTCTCTAAGCAGGAAATATAAGAGAAGGGAAAGACCTACAAAAACAAGCCCAAAACAATTAAGAGAATGGTAATAGGAACATACATATCGATAATTACCTTAAATGTAAATGGATTAAATGCTCTAACCAAAAGGCATAGACTGGCTCAATGGATACAAAATCAAAACCCGTATATATGCTGTCTACCAGAGACCCACTTCAGACCTAGGGACACATACAGACTGAAAGTGAAGGGATGGAAAAAGATATTCCATGCAAATGGAAATCAAAAGAAAGCTGGAGTAGCAATTCTCATATCAGACAACATAGACTTTAAAATAAAGACTATTACAAGAGACAAAGAGAGACACTACATAAAGATCAAGGGATGAATCCAAGAAGAAGATATAACAATTGTAAATATTTATGTACCCAACATAGGAACACCTCAATACATAAGGCAAATGTTAACAGCCATAAAAGAGGAAACAGACTGTAACACAATCATAGTAGGGGACTTTAACACCCCACTTTCACCCATTGACAGATCATCCCAAATGAAAATAAATAAGGAAACACAAGTTTTAAATGATACATTAAACAAGATGAACTTAATTAATATTTATAAGAGATTCCATCGAAAAACAACAGATTACACTTTCTTCTCAAGTGCTCATGGAACATTCTCCAGGATAGATCATATCTTGGATCACAAATCAAGCTTCTGTAAATTTAATAAAATTGAAATCATATCAAGTATCTTTTCTGACCACAACTCTATGAGATTAGATATCAATTACAGGAAAAAAATAACTGTAAAAAATACAAACACATGGAGGCTAAACAATACATTACTAAATAACCAAGAGATCACTGAAGAAATCAAAGAGGAAACTGAAAATTACCTAGAAACAAATGACAATGAAAACACAATGACCCAAAACCTATGGGATGTAGCAAAATCAGTTCTAAGAGGGAAGTTTATAACAATAAAATCCTACCTCAAGAAACAAGGAAAATCTCAAATAAAAAATCTAACTTTACACCTAAAGCAATTAGAGAAAAAAGAACAAAAAAACCCCCCAAAGTTAGCAGAGGGAAAGAAATCATAAAGATCAGATCAGAAATAAATGAAAAAGAAATGAAGGAAACAATTGCAAGATCAATAAAACTAAAGGCTGGTTCTTTGAGAAGATAAACAAAATTGATCACCCACTAGCCAGGCTCATCAAGAAAAAAACGGAGAAGACTCAAAGCAACAGAATTAGATATGAAAAAGGAGAAGTAAAACTGACACTGCAGAAATACAAAGAATCATGAGAGATTACTACAAGCAACTATATGCCAATAAAATGGACAACCTGGAAGAAACTGACAAATTCTTAGTAAAGCATAACCTTCCAAGACTAAACCAGGAAAAAGAGAAAAAATAAACAGAACAATCACATGCTCTGAAATTGAAACTGTGGTTAAAAGTCTTCCAACAAACAAAAGCCTGGGACCAGATGGCTTCACAGGCGAATTCTATCAAACATTTAGAGAAGAGGTAACACCTATCCTTCTCAAACTCTTCCAAAATATAGCAGAGGGAAGAACATTCCCAAGCTCATTCTACGAGGCCACAATCACCCTGGTACCAAAACCAGACAAAGATGTCAAAGAAAAGAAAACTACAGACCAATATCACTTATGAAAATACATGCAAAAATCCTCAACAAAATACTAGCAAACAGAATCCAGCAGTTCATTAAAAGGATCATACATCACGATCATGTGGGGTTTATCCCAGGAACACAAGGATTCTTCAATATATGCAAATCAGTCAATGTGATAAACCATATTAACAAATTGAAGGAGAAAAACCATATGATCATCTCAAAAGATGCAGAAAAAGCTTTTGACAAAATTCAACACCCATTTATGATAAAAACTCTACAGAAAGTAGGCATAGAGGGAATTTACCTCAACATAATAAAGGCCATGTATGGCAAACCCACAGCCGACATCATTCTCAATGGTGAAAAACTGAAACCATTTCCTCTAAAATCAGGAACAAGGCAAGGATGCCCACTTTCACCACTATTATTCAACATAAATTGGAAGTTTTAGCCACAGCAATCAGAGAAGGAAAAGAAATAAAAGGAATGCAAATTGGAAAAGAAGAAGTAAAACTGTCACTGTTTGCAGATGACATGATACTATACATAGAGAATCCTAAATATGCTACCAGAAAACTACTAGAGTTAATCAATGAACTTGGTAAAGTAGCAGAATACAAAATTAATGCACAGAAATCTCTTGCATTCTTATACACTAATGATGAAAAATCTGAAAGAGAAATTAAGAGACACTCCCATTTACCATTGCCACAAAATCAATAAAATACCTAGGAATAAACCTACCTAAGGAGGTAAAAGACCTATATGCAGAAAACTATGACACTGATGGAAAAATTAAAGATGATACAAACAGATGGAAAGATATACCATGTTCTTGGATTGGAAAAATCAACATTGTGAAAATGACTATACTACCCAAAGCAATCTACAGATTCAATGCAATCCCTATCAAACTACCACTGGCATTTTTCACCGAACTAGAACAAAAACTTTCACAATTTGTATGGAAACACAAAAGACCCTGAATAGCCAAAACAATCTTGAGAGAGAAAAACGGAGCTGGAGGTATCAGGCTCCTTGACTTCAGACTATACTACAAAGCTACAGTAACCAAGACAGTATGGTACTGGCACAAAACCAAAATCTAGATCAATGGAACAGGATAGAAAGCCCAGAGATAAACCCATGCACATATGTCACCTTATCTTTGATAAAGGAGGCAAGAATATACAATGGAGAAAAGACATCTTCTTCAATAAATGGTGCTGGGAAAACTGGACAGCTACATGTAAAAGAATGAAATTAGAACACTCCCTAACACCATACAGAAAAATAAACTCAAAATGGATTAAAGACCTAAATGTAAGGCCAGATACTATAAAACTCTTAATGCAAAACATAGGAAGAACACTCTTTGACATAAATCACAGCAAGATCCTTTTTGACCCACCTCCTAGAGAAATGGAAATAAAAACAAAAATAATCAACTGGGACCTAATGAAACTTAAAAACTTTTTCACAGCAAAGGAAACCATAAACAAGATGAAAAGACAACCCTCACATGGGAGAAAATATTTGCAAATGAAACAACTGACAAAGGATTAATCTCCAAAATATACAAGCAGCCCATGCAGCTCAATATGAAGAAAACAAACAACCCAATCCAAAAATGGGCAGAAGACCTAAATAGACATTTCTCCAAAGAAGATATACAGATTGCCAACAAACACATGAAAGGATGCTCAACATCACTAATCATTAGAGAAATGCAAATCAAAACTACATTGAGGTATCACCTCACACCGATCAGAATGGCCATGATCAAGAAATCTACAAACAATAAATGCTGGAGAGGGTGTGGAGAAAAGGCAACCCTCTTGCACTGTTGGTGGGAATGTAAACTGATACAGTCACTATGGAGAACAGTCTGGAGGTTCCTTAAAAAACTAAAAATAAAACTACCATATGACCCAGCAATCCCACTCCTGGGCATATACCCTGAGAAAACCATTATTCAAAGAGAGTCATGTACCACAATGTTCATTGCAGCACTATTTACAATAGCCAGGACATGAAAGCAACCTAATGCCAACTGACAGATAAATGGTTAAAGAAGATGTGGCACATATATACAATGAAATATTACTCAGCCATAAAAAGAAACGAAATTGTGTTATTTGTAGTGAGGTGGATGGACATAGGGTCTGTCATACAGAGTGAAGTAAGTCAGAAAGAGAAAAACAAATACCATATGCTAACACATACATATGGAATTTTTTAAAACATGGCTCTGATGAACCTAGGGGCAGGACAGGAATAAAGATGCAGACATAGATAATGGACTTGAGGACACGGGGAGGGGGAAGGGGAAGCTGGGACGAAGAGAGAGAGTGTCATGTACATATATACACTACCAAATGTAAAAAAGATAGCTAGTGGGAAGCAGCTGCATAGCACAGGGAGATCAGCTCAGTGCTTTGTGACCACCTAGAGGGGTGGGATAGGGAGGGCAGGAGGGAGACACAAGAGGGAGGGGATATGGGGATATATGTATGCACATGGTTGATTCACTTTGTTATACAGCAGAAACTAACACACCATTGTAAAGCAATTATACTCCAAAAAACATGTTTAAAAAAAAAAAAGAATCACCTTGTTTCTTGATCTTGTAAAGCTCCACGTGACTGCACTATAGTAATGACATCACAGTAATCATACATGGTGTGTAAATAGTGGTAAGTACCATTAACAACCTAGTATGACACATGCATCCCACATGGTGGGGAAACACCAAAGGATTCACTGATCTGACATATTGGTAAAGTTTTGTGGGCTGCAATGGTCTGAGGCATGCCAGAGTACCCCACTGTGGAAAAAAAGAAAAAGAAAAAGAAAAAGAAAAAAAAAGAGAAAAGAAAAGTTACACCTCATGCAGCAGAGAGAATGTCAATGCAGATCCCTAGATTTCTGAAGAAATGCCATGGCTTCCAGCGCAACAATAAATAACTCTCTGTATTATTAAACCATTACTGCTCTCCTGCTGGGTCCTAGTAGAGAATGAACACTTGACCATGAGATACTGTGTTTATGTTGCTAGAGTTGCTGGATATATTCAGATCCACCCAATCACATATTTAAATATCCTTAAACATAAGCAATACAAAGGATCTATATTCATGTTTAAGCACCAGTGATCCAAACCATGTAATGAAATGATATATTTGCAACTCGGCCTTTGGGTCCACAGAAAACAGAACTGGGTGCCCAGACTCTTGTATCCCCCTATTTATATTTAACCAACAACTCTTTCTTGGGAGTAGGGTCCCTAACACCAACGGACAAAGGAGAAAATAATTAGGATCAGGTCCACAGATGAGTTGACATGACCTTTTAGAGTTAGCACAGAATGGGTTTATTGCCACATTTAGGGGTGTGGAGTACTCAGCAGTACAGCGGTAAAGAAAAGTCCTCCCAGCCTGGAAACGTAGCTGACACATGGTGCTGTATTCCTAGTAGCTGGAAGACACACATAAACACACACACACACACCAAGAGAGGAATAGCTATACGGATAACAGAATAGAAATATATGATCTCAGATTTTATATTAAACTGTTATGTTTTCTTCCCAAAGAGGATAGACTGGTTTATGAGAAAATTAACAAAATTTTAAACATTTCTCTGTAGTTAGAATACTTTGGAAAAAAATGAATACCTCTCTTGGTAAACTAGAATAAAGAAAAAAAATATGTGGTTTAGGTTTCTAAGGACAAAAGCAAATTATCATTTAAACACATGTTAATAAATATTTAAACGCATGAATTGAAATACCCTTAACTCAAAGAGAAGATGACGAGAGAAATTCTTTTTCTTTTTCTTGGGAAATGAGCTAAAATTGTATATTTATTCTTTAATGTTTGCCTCATGATAACCCTGTGGCATAAGTATCACAAATCCCTTTTACAGATAATGAGATTGTAAATGATAAAGGTGAGCTAACTTGGCCAGTCCTGTCCCCAAACGGCAGAGTCAAGCTTTAGATCCATCTGTTTCTGATGCTAAGTCCATGTCCTTATACCCTGGAGCTCATCAGGTCTAACTCAAGGGTGAAACTTCTAGGCCTTGGGTTATGAAAATGGTTCAATCAAATGACTATGTGAACTGGCATGAAAAGCCCCATAATCTGAGAGTAACTGTGGGAACTGTGAGATCATGGTTTAGTCCTCAGGCTTTTCTTAATGAGTTTTGTAACCATGAGCAATACATACACCAACCAGTCGTGGGTTTCCTCACCTGTGAAGTTAGGTGTTTGACCTAGATTTTCTCTGAGTTGAAAACCTTGTGGCTCTAAAATTATATGATTTTGTGGATAAGAAGCAACACCATCATACAGCTTCTAAATGATATGGGTGCAACAGTTGCAAAAAAAATCACATTGGAATTCATCAGAGGTGTTTCAGATGTGTCTAAAGAATCATTTTCTATATTGATAAGGAAAGAAAGTTGAGTCATGCATGTAAGCATGCATAAAGAAATCAGAAAAACACTGAAAATCAAGTACAGTTAAACTGAATGGTGTAATAAGGAGAAAAGTTCTTCTGAGCTTTAGCCAGAATTAAGGGAGATGTGGAAAGAAGAGAGACCTTCAGACAAGATAAACTGCTTTGGGCATGTTTCACCACGTAGATTTGATTGTTTCTCTTCCTTAACAACCTTGAACTATTTTTTGCCCTCGCCTACACCTGAAATATGAAACAGAATAAAAATGTTTCTTCAAAATCCCAAGGGAACAGATTAATTTTTTTCTTCCCTCTGCCTTTGTACTTTTATGCGATGAGAACTGTTCTTTGATTCTTCCTCAAGCAGCAGCCCTCAGTGGGGGGCATATGTAAATAAACTAGAGAATGGGAGAGTTACAAATACTTTCCAGTGATGGCCTAAGGCCAGACTAGAGGCCAGCCTGGCTCCCGTGTGACTGTCTTTGCCACGTTTTACTCTTTGTGTGATTTCCAAGACTTTCATTCCTCGGCATATGTGAGCCTACGAGCCTGCTCCGGAGACTCCAAACTTCAATACAACTTCATGTCTCTTCCCAAGAGTTACTGTGCACATATTTTAAAGAAGGTAGTAAACTTTTGAAAAATCATCTTTTTGAAGATGAATTAAGATGATACATTTAATTAATATTGATTTATGTTGCACCATAATAATGAAAAAATAAGCATTGATTAATTAATTCAACAAACATGTTGGAATCTACTGTGTGCTAGGGACTGTAAAATTTAACACAGAGAAGAAAAAGCAATTTTCTCATCATCAATCTCTCCTCATTCAAGCAAGAAGAACATATACACAAGGATTAACCACCACAAAATATAATGAGATGCACCTAAAGGGAGGTGTTAATAAGGCACAAAGCTCTATCTAACTGTTTTCAACTTGATGTGATGAAGTTAAATTCTCCAGTATGTTCTATATACACTAACAATGAAAGATCAGAAAGAGAAATTAAGGAAGCAATCCCATTTACCATTCCACCAAAAAGAATAAAATACCTAGGAATAAACCTACCTAAGGAGGCAAAAGACCAGTACTCTGCAAACTGTAAGATTTTGATGAAAGAAATCAAAAGTGACACAGCAGATGGAAAGATGTACCCTCTTCTTGGATTGGAAGAATCAATATGGTCAAAATAACTATACTACCCAAGAAAATCTACAGATTCAATGCAATTCCTATCAAATTACCAACAGCATTCTTCACAGAACTAGAATCAAAAAATTTTTAATTTGTATGGAAAAACAAGAGACCCTAAATAGCCAAAGCAATCTTGAGAAAGGAAAATGGAGCTGGAGGAATCAGGCTCCCTGACTTCCAACTATACTACAAACCTACAGTAATCAAAACAGTATGGTACTGGCACAAAAAGAGACACATAGAACAATGGAACAGGATAGAAAGCCCAGAAATAAACCCACATACCTATGGTCAGTTAATCTATGACAAAAGAGGCAAGAATACACAATGGATAAAAGACAGTCTCTTTAATAAGTGGTCCTGGGAAAACTGGACAGCTACATGTAAAAGAATGAAATTGAACTTTTTGTAACACCATGCACCAAAATAAACTCAAAACGGATTAAAGACCTAAATGTAAGACCAGATACTATAAAACTCTTAAAGGAAAATACAGGCAGGACACTCTTTGACATAAATCACAGCACAATCTTTTTGGATCCATCTCTTAGAGTAATGAAAATAAAAACAAAAATAAACAAATGGGAACTTATTAATCTCCCACATGTCCTAGAGCAGAAAAGTGTCCCAAGCCACTTGCAAAACACTGTTATGCAAATATTGTTTGCAGAACAGTAAGCAGAACACAGGAAACTGGAGAAGGGGTGGCTTTGGTGTCAAGAGGTCAAGGCTGTCTGGAAAACTGAGCCCTGATTGTCCAAAGGTCTTATTTGTCAAATCAAGGAGTTTGGTCTTTTCATCAGAGCTTATGGAGCCATTTGAGTTTTCAAGTGGGTGAGTAGTTGTAATTTAACGTGCCCTTGAAGACGACTTTGCAAACAATGTCAAGGAAGCCTACTATATTTAAAAAAACAAACAAACAATGGCTTTGGAAACTAGAAAAAAATATTACTCAGCCATAAAAAAGAGTGAAATAATGCCATTTGCAACAACATGGATAGACCTAGAGATTATCATACTAAGTGAAGTAAGTCAGATAGAGAAAGACAAGTATCATACAATATCTCTTATATGTGGAATTTTTAAAAAGGATACAAATGTACTTAGTTACAAAACAGAAATAGACTCACAGACACAGAAAACAAACTTATGGTTATCAAAGGGGAAAGGAATTTGGAATTAACAGATACACACTACTGTATATAAAATAAAGAACAAGGGACCTAATATATAGCACAGAGAACTATATTCAATATCTTGTAATAACCTAAAATGTAAAAAAAATCTGAAAAAGAATATATATATATATATGTATCTGAATCACTTTGCTGTAACCTGAAACTAACACAGCATTGTAAATCAACTACACTTCAATTAAAAAACAAAACAAAACCTGTGTTCAAATTTTGATTCCTGAAATTTCCGGTGGGATTCTAAGCACATAACTCAACCTCTCTGCAAATTAACTTAATAAATCAGTGCCTTAATTTCCCATCTGTAAAAAAGCATAGTATTTTTTTGGTCTGTTGCAATGTGTGTGTATTTTTTAGAGTAAATTATAAAAAGCACAGTGATGTAATGTACCTTCGCGTGGAACATATTAGATGCTTGGTAAATCGGGTGTGGGTGTGTTTTCTTCTGAAGAAGGTCCAGGTGGCTCTGGTAGTAGAGAACAGCAAATCGGTCGAAAAAAGTTGCTTCATGAACAGAGCCCTGTCAATAGCCTCTGGCCGGCCCACAGTGGCCATGTGCAATCTTCCCGCTCTACTAGGAACCCAAGCGCTGGGCCCGCCTCTGTCCTTGCAACCAGGCTCCCGACCAGGCACACCAGAGCTGAGATCCTGATCCTCGCCTTGAGTGGCTGAGCATGCATCCAGGAGAGGGTGATTGCCCCCTATGGCTCTGTCGCTTCTCATCTCATCACGTTATATAACCTTCTGTGGCCATAAACACTGTCAGGGTCTGGTGTGTGCTCTCCTCTCTCCCAGGCTTCTCTGCCATCCACCAGATGCCTGTAGCCATTATTTAAAGTCTTGTCACTCACTTTCTGACACAGGAAAATATGCTCCCTGGCTTTCAGTTTGCCTGCATGTGGTCAGGAAGTGGTAAAAAGTCCAGCATTTATGAGTTCTGATTGCCAGTCAAACTGAGATCAACAAAGGTTATAAGAGACAGAAACACACGTAGATCATTGAAAAGGGGGACCAGATAGAATTACTGATACAAGAAACAGCATATGTACATTAAGTGTTGGCAGTCCCAAGGAGACATATTATTTCTACACTTGAGCCAGACAACGATGGCAAAGTGACCGAAGTGTACCTGTCGGTGAAGGTGGAGTGGAGGCAGGGTGGAGCAAAGACAAAGACTGACACTGAAAAACAAGAGAAAAATGAGAAGCAAGGAAGTTGATCTTCCCTGGACTGTGTGCTTAAGACGGCTGGTGCAGGAGTGTGGTTTGGGAGAGTGATGCCCACTTGCACAGTAGTTCGCAGCTAAAAAGCGCTAGACCAAGTTTTTGGACTCTCAAGCGCTGTTTCCAGTAACAATATTCAAGCTACTCTACATTGAGTCCCTCCTATGTTTTACTGTTTTACATGTAAATCTCATGAAATCCTAATGGAAACATTATCTGGTGTTGCTGTTGGAGAACCTGAGGAGGAGAGGGTTGGGTGATTTGTCAAAGGTCATAGAGACTGACTTGGCATCAAAAGCAAGGTTGGCTCTGTTTACCTGATAAGGTGTTAGCTCCATTCATCTGAACAAGTCTGGGCTCTCTCCATAGCTGTGGTGCAATGTCCTTCGTATCCCAGCCAGCTGTCCTCTACCTTCGGGAGTTATCCTGAAGAGCTGGATTCTGACAGCAAGGAGCATAATCTCAGTGCACTCAGGCTTATCCCAGGACAAACAACAGAGGGAAGATTAAAATATACTTGGTCCACACCCCTGGAAAAGAGCCCTAAGACTTACCTTAATGAACATATCAGGAAAGTTAAGAAAAAAAGAGAAGAAAAAAAAAATCTGAAGTGTTTTAGGAATAAAGCTCTAAACAAGGCAACAGAGTTGATTTAGAAACAAATAAAAATGCTTAATGATGACCTAATGTATCTAATTAAGTACTAAATATTTCCAGTGATCTACTACTTGAAAGAGTCACATCTCTAGTAACACAAATAAAAGTCTAATCATAAACAATACTTGCCTGTCATGTCTTATATATGAAATCAAGATCAGAACTGTACTTTCTGTGGACGGAGCTTTGGCCTTCGTCTACAGGGTGGAAATGGAGCCCTACTGGCCTGCTAGATATTTATACCAAAAAGCCTTTATATCTAGCAAAAAAGTACATAGTACCTTAAATACTTTGACGTTTACTGAGGGGGAGTGATATTACTTGATGGTTAATAAAAAGAATAGATTGAAGACTAGAACAGAAGTAAAGCACTCTCAGGTCTCATTTTTTGGATAAGATTGTGTGTTAGACTCTAGTGATCAATCTGTCTGCTGCAGAAATTAACAAATTTTATTTAGTTGTGGACTTGAAGGCATAACTTGGAGATTGAATCTTAGTTGTACCACCACTTACTAGTGGTCACTAATTAACAAGTCAATTAAATTTGATTTTGTCATGGAAAAAAAATCTAGATCATAACCATGACCTATAGTGAGAAGTAATTGAGCTATATGAATTTCCGAAATATGCTACTGGCTCATCCAAGAAGAGGGAAGAGCATATTTATTGAGCATGGTTGAGTCACATACAAATTGCACTTAACTTTATCTATACATCAGAGCAGTACCATAAAACACCTTTATTCCGGTTACCAATCTGTCAACACACAAAGATATTATATTATTATTGGCTATATTCCCCACACTGTACATTTCATCATTTCTTTTGTAGCTGGAAGTTTGTAACTCTTACTATCCCTCACCTATTTCTCTCCTCTCTCCATTCCCTCCCCTCTGGCAACCATTTGTCTCTGTATCTATGATTCTGTTTCTCTTTTTTTATGCTTGTTCATTGTTCTGATTTTTAGATTGCACATAAAATTGCACATAAAATAAAAATTTCAAGTAAAATCATACAGTGTTTGTCTTTCTCTGTCTGACTTATTTCACTTAGCATGATACCCTCTAGGTCCATCCATATTGTCACAAATAGCAATATTTCATTTTTTTTTTATAGCTAATAGTCCATTGTGTGTATATGTATATATGCTGTGTGTGTGTGTGTATATATGTATATATATATATATATATATACACACACACATATACATATATATATCACATTTCTTTATCCATTCATCTGTTGATGGACATTTAGTTTGCTTCCATATCTTGGCTATTGTAAATAATGCTGCAAAGAACATAGGGATGCATGTATCTCTTCAAATTAGTGTTTTTGTTATCTTCAGATCAGATGACAAAAGAGAAATGCTTACAGGGTCCAGTGTCAAGGGTCCCAAAGCAGGGCAAAGAAGGGTAAGTTTACTACGAACCCCAAAACAGGGCAAAGGGTAAGTTTACTACTGACGACTAGACATCCTAAATATTACCTCAGTAAAGTAGTCCTGCTTTTAGTTTAATTTGACTTACTTGCTGAATTATCTGTCACTTCACTATGATATAAGGCCTTTGAGAACAAAACCAATGTTATCTTTTTTGCAAATATGCAAACTTGTAACCACAGTGTACTGTATATAGTGAACAATCAATAAATATTTGTAAGTGTGAAATATAATGGAAAACTGATGGTGTTTAACGTATGATCTTTAATGAGTTTTTAATGTTTTTGTCCTTACCATATAAACCCAAGGAAGTATATACTAATGCAAATGTAATTTCTGGAATGAATTTGTTTTGGAAGATCTTTTTAAATGGTTCAATTTCATCCATTTCAAGCAAAAACTTTAGAACCATTTTTTTGTCTCTCTTACTATTTTCAAGAATTTTAATGAACCAGAACTTAAGGAGATATTGCCAACACTCCCGCTGAAACAAAGGCACTGAAAAGTTGAGTCAAACACTACACTAAAGGTAAAAGTTTATGGTGATCTATGATTTTGCACAACTCCTTGCTCACTTGCCAGAGCCCTAACCCTGCAGCAATGGCTTGATGTCCTCCTTCTGCCCGTCACTCCTTCCTGCTTCCTCCTGAGTGTGCTGGTGAGAGTCTCAGAGGTGGTGCTGCCCCTCTGTGTCCTGCTGTTGTTCTGGGGGTTCACTGCCCTCTCAGGAGACCCCAGTGACTCTATCCATCACTCCATAGATCACTGTCAGTGCTTTATGCACTCAGTGTACTCATGTCTCCTTTCCCTTCTCAACATGTGTTCTCTTGGATGGCAAGGTATCTGGGTTGGATATCACAGAGCCAGAATATGATTTATAAAGTTTATTATAAGTGCAACAGAATAGCAATTCTTCATTAAGAAGCTTAGAGAAATGTGATAGGTGTTCTCTGTAATGATTAATCACAGCATCCTTGATGAATTTTTTGGGCGGCCTCATGAAGGAACCAGATGAACACTGTGTTTTAAGAACCAAACCTGAGTCCATCTGAGGCTCAAATTCTTCGTTTCAAATTGAGAACAAGGTTCATTTCTGCCAACTCCATCAAGGATGTGTGAATATCTGTCTAAGGAGCATGAAGTTTCACTGGTGATACAGGCTGAAAACACAAGAATTTTAAAAAATAATAACGTTTTGTACAACCAAGATCATGTTATCTCTAGAGCACTCATTTTGTGAGTAGAGGGAAACTTAATCAGGTCAAATCCAGTTCACTTTGATTCTTTATTCAAATTCAAGTATCATTATCTCAATCACTGTCCAATTCAAATTCTACTTCTCCCTGATTTCTTCCTCTTCTCAAGCATTTCCTCCTTCTCCTCTTCCTGTAGTTGTGCTTCTACATTATAGGTTTTCTGGGTCTTGCAAGGAGGAACGTGATTGCCCACAAAATTGGTTCCAGAGCAGCTAGGCATGGTGCATCATTGGCCCATATGGCTGCTGCCATAGTTACCAGCTATTCTGACGTTTTTGGTTGAGCAGCCCTTTGTAAGGTTAACAAAAACTGTCAAAGATTCTGCCAAGCAGACTAGACTTTGTCTTATTGAAGTCACTATATATAACTAGGATTTTATTGCAATGTAAGGGGCGTTTTTGATGCCAGTAAACACCTGTAAACTAATGAACTGTCAGAAAATAACTGAGATAAGGCATTAAGCTGCCTTCAAAATGACTTCTAATCCTTGTTAACCTAAATATGGTAATGCTTTTTTTTTTGGAAGGTGATTTTTGTTTTTTTGTTTTTCTGTTTTTCTTTTTAACATCTTTATTGTAGTATAATTGCTTTACAATGTTGTGTTAGTTTCTGCTGCATAACAAAGTGAATCAGCTATACCTATACGTATATCCCCATATCCCCTCCCTCTTGCGTCTCCCTCCCACCCTCCCTATCCCACCCATCTAGGTGTTCACAAAACAACGAGCTGATCTCTCTGTGCTATGCAGCTGCTTCCCACGAGCTATCTATTTTACATTTGATAATGTATATATGTCAATGCTCATTTCTTTTAATAATTTAATTACATTCCATTCAATTAAGTTTATTTTTTAAACTTAGCATTTACTCTGTGCCATGAATAATGCTAAATGACAATTCTAACATAATAGGTAAATCATTTCACTTTTCTAATTTTGAATTGTTTCTATATTTTTATTACTATTATAAATAGCAACTCAGTTAACCTATGCATGCCCAAAACATTTCTCTTTCTTATTTTTAATCATTTTTCTTACAGGATCTTCTTGAAAATTAATGGAGTTTAAAAGTTGTTTTACTATATTCTGATTAATGATTTCACAGTTTTGCTGGTGGTACACTAATCAAACCAGGGTAGGATATTATTATTAAACTTATAACATCTTTTGGAAGAAGTTAACATTTTTCACCCAAAGTTAGATGTCTCAACAACATAAAACATTGCAATCTCTAAACTTCTTCATAATAGCTGATCAGAGGAGGGTAAAGTTTACTTATGGCCAGAGGAGAGAAGTTCTTCAATGCTGTAAGCTTCTGATCCACGCTAGGAAAAAGTATAATTGAGTATAATGAATGCTTCTGCTTATTGATAGAAAAATGAATTTTTCCTTTATATGTTAATAAAATTCACTATAATAATTGATTAAATAAAGAAATCATGGATAAGTAGAGGAAAAAGGATGAAGTACGATGAGAAACAAGACAGAGAAGTTGACAGGAAAAGCAATAGAAAAGATAAGACAGTAGGAAAAAGGGAATCATTTTCTGTGATTAAGCAAATGGCTGGGAAGACGGGATGACAAAGAGCAGGGAAAGAAGGAAAACATTACAATTCCCTTACCCCTTACCCAGTGCCCTGGTAGTCATGGTCTGTGTTTAGATCCTGTGAGTCTTTTTTTCTTTTAATTAATTAATTAATTAATTTTTATTAACATCTTTATTGGAGTATAATTGCTTTACAGTGGTGTGTTAGTTTCTGCTTTATAACAAAGTGAATCAGCTATACATATACATATATCTCCATATCTGCTCCCTCTTGTATCTCCCTCCCACCCTCCCTTTCCCACCCCTCTAGTTGGTCACAAAGCACCGAGCTGATCTCCCTGTGCTGGGAGGCTGCTTCCAACTAGCTGTCTATTATACATTTGGTAGTGTATATATGTCCATGCCATCCTCTCATTTCATCCCAGCTTACCCTTCCTCTTCCCTGTACCCTCAAGTCCATTATCTAAATTTGCATCTTTATTCCTGTACTGCCCCTAGTTTCTTAAGAACAATTTTTTTTTTAGATTCCATATATATGTGTTAACATACGGTATTTGTTCTTCTCTTTCTGACTTACTTCACTCTGTATGACAGACTCTATGTCCGTCCATCTCACTACAAATAACTCAATTTCATTCCTTTTTATGACTGAGTAATAGTCCATTGTATATATGTGTCACATCTTCTTTATCCATTCATCTGTTGATGGACACTTAGGTTGTTTCCATGTCTTGGCTATTATAAATAGAGCTGCAATGAACATTATGGTACATGACTCTTTTTGAATTATAGTATTCTCAGGGTATATGTCCAGGAGTGGGATTGCTGGGTCGTATGGTAGTTCTATTTTTAGTTTTTTAAGGAACCTTCATACTGTTCTCCATAGTGGCTGTATCAATTTACATTCCCACCAACAGTGTAAGAGGGGTCCCTTTTCTCTACACCCTCTCCAACATTTATTGTTTCTAGATTTTTTTATGATGGCATTTCTCTAATGATTAATGATGTTGAGCATTCTTTCATGTGTCTGTTGGCAATCTGTATATATTCTTTGGAGAAATGTCTATTTAGGTCTTCTGTCCATTTTTGGACTGAGTTGTTTTTTTGTGATATTGAGCTGCATGAGCTGCTTGTAAATTTTGGAGATTAATCCTTTGTCAGTTGCTTCATTTGCAAATATTTTCTCCCATTCTGAGGGTTGTCTTTTGGTCTTGTTTATGGTTTCCTTTGTTGTGCAAAAGCTTTTAAGTTTCATTAGGTCCCATTTGTTTATTTGTGTTTTTAATTTCCATTTCTCTAGGAGCTGGGTCAAAAAGGATCTTGCTGTGATTTATGTCATAGAGTGTTCTGCCTATGTTTTCCTCTAAGAGTTTGATGGTGTCTGGCCTTAAATTTAGGTCTTTAATCCATTTTGAGCTTATTTTTGTGTATGGTGTTAGGGAGTGTTCTAATTTCATTCTTTTACATGTAGCTGTCCAGTTTTCCCAGCACCATTATTGAAGAGGCTGTCTTTTCTCCACTGTATATTCTTGCATCCTTTATCAAAGATAAGGTGACCATATGTGCGTGGGTTTACCTCTGGGCTTTCAATCCTGTTCCATTGATCTATATTTCTGTTTTTGAGCTAATACCATACTGTCTTGATTACTGTAGCTTTGTAGTATAGTCTGAAGGCAGGGAACCTGATTCAACCAGCTCCGTTTTTCTTTCTCAAGATTGCTTTGCGATTCGGGGTCTTTTGTGTTTCCATACAAATTGTGAAATGTTTTGTTCCAGTTCTGTGAAAAATGCCATTGGTAGTTTGATAGGGAATGCATTGTATCTGTAGATGGCTTTGGGTAGTAGAGTCATTTTCACAATGTTGATTCCTCCAATCCAAGAACATGGTATATCTCTCCATCTATTTGTAACATCTTTAATTTCTTTCATCAGTGTCTTATAATTTTCTGCATACAGGTCTTTTGTCTCCTTAGGCAGGTTTATTCCTAGATATTTTTTTCTTTTTGTTGCAGTGGTAAATGGGAGTGTTTTCTTAATTTCACACTCAGATTATTCATCATTAGTGTATCGGAATGCAAGACTTTTCTGTGCATTAATTTTGTATCCTGCTACTTGCCCAAATTCGTTGATTAGCTCTAATAGTTTCCTGGTAGCATCTTTAGGATTCTCTATGTATAGTATCATGTCATCCGCAAACAGTGACAGCTTTACTTCCTCTTTTCCAATTTGGATTCCTTTTATTTCTTTTTCTTCTCTGATTGTTGTGGCTAAAACTTCCAAAACTATGTTGAATAATAGTGGTGAGAGTGGGCAACCTTGTCTTGTTCCTGATCTTAGTGGAAATGGTTTCAGTTTTTCAACATTGAGGATGATGTTGGCTGTGGGTTTGTCATATATGACCTTTATTATGTTGAGGAAAGTTCCCTCTATGCCTACTTTCTGGAGGGTTTTTATCATAGATGGGTGTTGAATTTTGTTGAAAGCTTTGTCTGCATCTATTGAGATGATCGTATGTTTTTTCTCCTTCAATTGTTAATATGGTGTATAACGTTGATTGATTTGAGTCTATTGAAGAATCCTTGCATTCCTGGGATAAACCTCACTTGATCATAGTGTATGATCCTTTTAATGTGCTGTTGGATTCTGTTTGCTAGTTTTTTGTTGAGGATTTTTGCATCTATGTTCATCAGTGATATCGGCCTGTAATTTTCTTTCTTTGTGACATCTTTGTCTGGTTTTGGTATCAGAGTGATGGTGGCTTTGTAGAATGAGTTTGGGAGTGTTCCTCCCTCTGCTATATTTTGGAAGAGTTTGAGAAGGATGGGTGTTAGCTCTTCTCTAAATGTTTGATACAATTCGTCTGTGCAACCATCTGGTCCTGGGTTTTTGTTTGTTGGAAGATTTTTAATCACAGTTTCAATTTCAGTGCTTGTGATTGGTCTGTTTATATTTTCTATTTCTTCCTGGTTCAGTCTCGGAAGGTTGTGCATTTCTAAAAATTTGTCCATTTCTTCCAGGTTGTCCATTTCATTGGCATATAGTTGCATGTAGTAATCTCTCATGATCCTTTGTATTTCTGCAGTGTCAGTTGTTACTTCTCCTTTTTCATTTCTAATTCTACTGATTTGAGTCTTCTTCCTTTTTTTCTAGATATGTCTGGCTAATGGTTTATCAATTTTGTTTATCTTCTCAAAGAACCAGCTTTTAGTTTTATTGATCTTTGCTATCGTTTCCTTCATTTCTTTTTCATTAATTTCTGATCTGATCTTTATGATTTCTTTCCTTCTGCTAACTTTGGGGATTTTTTTCTTGTTTCTCTAATTGCTTTAGGTGTAAGTACAGGTTGTTCATTTGAGATGTTTCTTGTTTCTTGAGGGAGGATTGTATTGCTATAAACTTCCCTCTTAGAACTGCTTTTGCTGCATCCCATAGGTTTTGGGTCATCGTGTTTTCATTGTCATTTGTTTCTAGGTATTTTTTTATTTCCTCTTTGATTTCTTCAGTGATCTCTTGGTTATTAAGTAGTGCATTGTTTAGCCTCCATGTGTTTGTGTTTTTAACAGCTTTTTTCATGTAATTGATATCCAGTCTCATAGTGTTGTGGTCAGTAAAGATACTTGATACAATTTCAATTTTCTTAAATTTACCAAGGCGTGATTTGTGACCCAAGATATGATCTATCCTGGAGAATGTTCCATGAGCACTTGAGAAAAATGTGTATTCTGTTGTTTATGGATGGAATGTTCTATAAATATCAATTAAGTCCATCTTGTTTAATGTATCATTTAAAGCTTGTGTTTCCTTATTTATTTTCATTTTGGATGATCTGTCCATGGGTGAAAGTGGGGTGTTAAAGTCCTCTACTATGATTGTGTTACTGTCAATTTCCCCTTTTATGGCTGTTAGTATTTTCCTTATGTATTGAGGTGCTCCTATGTTGGGTGCATAAATATTTACAGTTGTTACATATTCTTCTTGGATTGATCCCTTGACCATTATGTAGTGTCCTTCTTTGTCTCTTTTAATAGTCTTTGTTTTAAAGTCTATTTTGTCTGATATGAGAATTGCTACCCCAGCTTTCTTTTGGTTTCCATTTGCATGGAATATCGTTTTCCATCCCCTCACTTTCAGTCTGTATGTGTCCCTAGATCTGAAGCGGGGTCTCTTGTAGACAGCATATATACAGGTCTTGTTTTTGTATCCATTCAACCAGTCTATTTCTTTTGGTTGGAGCATTCAATCCATTTACATTTAAGGTAATTATCAACATGTATGTTCCTATTACCATTTTCTTAATTGTTTTTGGTTTATTATTGTAGGGCTTTTCCTTCTCTTGTGTTTTTTGCCTAGAGAAGTTCCTTTAGCATTTGTTGTAAAGCTGGTTTGATGGTGTTGAATTCTCTTAGCTTTTGCTTCTCTCTAAAGCTTTTAATTTCTCCATCAAATCTGAATGAGATCCTTGCTGGGTAGAGTAATCTTGGTTGTAGATTTTTCTCCTTCATCACTTTAAATATGTCCTGCCACTCCCTTCTGGCTTGCACAGTTTCTGCTGAAAGATCAGCTGTTAACCTTATGGGGATTCCCTTATGTGTTATGTGTTGTTTTTCCCTTGCTGCTTTTAAGATTTGTTCTTTGTATTTAATTTTTGATAGTTTGATTAATATGTGTCTTGGCATGTTTCTACTTTGATTTATCCTGTATGGGACTCTCTGTGCTTCCTGGACTTGATTAACTATTTCCTTTCCCATATTAGGGAAATTTTCAACTATAATCTCTTCAAATATTTTCTCAGTCCCTTTTGTTTTTTTTCTCTTCTTCTTCTGGGACCCCTATAATTCGAATATTGGTGCGTTTAATGTTGTTCCAGAGGTCTCTGAGAATGTCCTCAATTCTTTCCATTCTTCTTTCTTTATTCTGCTCTGCAGTAGTTATTTCCACTATTTTATCTTCCAGGTCACTTATCCGATCTTCTGCCTCAGTTTTTCTGCTATTGATCCCTTCTAGAGAATTTTTAATTTCATTTATTGTGTTGTTTATTGCTGTTTGTTTGCTCTTTAGTTCTTCCAGGTCTTTGTTAAACCTTTCTTGGGTTTTCTCCATTCTATTTCCAAGATTTTGGATCATCTTTACTATCATTATTCTGAATTCTTTTTCAGGTAGACTGCCTATTTCCTCTTCATTTGTTAGGTCTGGTGGGTTTTTGCTTTGCTCCTTCATCTGCTGTGTATTTCTTGTCTTCTCATTTTGCTTAACTTACTGTGTTTGGGGTCTCCTTTTTGCAGGCTGCAGGTTCGTAGTTTCCTTTGTTTTTGGTGTCTGTCCCCAGTGGCTAAGGTTGGTTCAGTGGGTTGTGTAAGCTTCCTGGTGGAGGTGACTAGTACCTTTGTTCTGGTGGATGAGGCTGGATCTTGTCTTTCTGGTGGTCAGGTCCACGTCCAGTGGTGTGTATTGGGGTGTCTGTGGCCTTATTATGATTTTAGGCAGCCTCTCTGCTAATGGATGGGGTTGTGTTCCTGTCTTGTTAGTTGTTGGGCATAGGTTGTCCTGCAGTGTAGCTTGCTGGTCGTTAAGTGGAGCTGGGTCTTGGCATTGTGATGGAGATCTCTGGGTGGTTTTCACCATTTGATATTACATGGAGCTGGAAGGTCTCTTGTGGACCAGTGTCCTGAACTTGGCTCTCCCACCTCAGTGGCACAGCCCTGACGCCTGGCTGGAGCACCAAGAGCCTATCCTCCACATGGCTCAGAATAAAAGGGAGAAATGAAAGAAAGAAAGAAAGAAAGAAAGAAAGAAAGAAAGAAAGAAAGAAAGAAAGAAAGAAAGAAAGAAAGAAAGAAGAAGATTAAATAAAATAAAGTTATTAAAATAAAAAATAATTATTAAGAAAAAAAATTCTTTAAGTATTTAAAAAAAAAAAGACAGACAGAACCCTAGGACAAATGGTAAAAGCAAAGATATACAGACAAAATCACACACAGAAGTATACACATACACACTCACAAAAAGAGAAAAAGGGATAAATATATATACATCGTTGCTCTCAAAGTCCACCTCCTCAATTTGGGATGATTTGTTGTCTATTCAGGTATTCCACAGATGCAGGGTACATCAAGTTGATTGTGGATATTTAATCCACTGCTCCTGGGGCTGCTGAGAGAAATTTCCCTTTCTCTTCTTTTTCGCACAGCTCCCGGGGTCCAGCTTTGGATTTGGACCCACCTCTGCGTGTAGATGGCCTGAGGGCATCTGTTCTTTGCTCAGACAGGACAGGGTTAAAGGAGCAGCTGATTCGGGGGCTCTGGCTCACTCAGGCCGGGGAGAGGGAGGGGTACGCATGCGGGGCGAGCCTGTGGCGGCAGAGGCCAGCATGACCTTGCAACAGCCTGAGGCGTGCCGTGCATTCTCCCGGGGAAGTTGTCCCTGGATCACAGGACCCTGGCAGTGGCGGGCTGCACAGGCTCCTGGGAGGGGAAGTGTGGATAGTCACTTGTGCTTGCACACAGGCTTCTTGGTGGCTGCAGCAGCAGCCTTAGTGTCTCATGCCGGTGTCTGGGGTCCGCGCTGAAAGCTGTGGCTCACGCCCGTCTCTGGAGCTCCTTTAAGCGACGCTCTGAATCCCCTTTCCTCGTGCACCAGGAAACAAAGAGGCAAGAAAAAGTCTCTTGACTCTTAGGCAGTTCCAGACTTTTCCCCAGACTCCCTCCTGGCTAGCCGTGGTGCACTAGCCCCTTCAGACTGTGTTCAAGCCGCCAACCCCAGTCCTCTCCCTGGGATCCAACCTCAGAAGCCCGAGCCTCAGCTCCCAGCCCCCGCCCGCCCCGGCGGGTAAGCAGACAAGTCTCTCGGGCTGGTGAGTGCTGTTCGGCACCAATCTTCTGTGCGGGAGTCTCTCAGCTTTGCCCTCCACACCCCTGTTGCTGCGGTCTCCTCCGCGACTCTGAAGCTTCCCCCCTCCACCACCCGCAGTCTCCACCTGCGAAGGGGCTTCCTAGTGTGTGGAAATCTTTCCTCCTTCACGGCTCCCTCCCACTGGTGCAGGTCCCGTCCCTATTCTTTTGTCTCTGTTTTCTTTTTTCTTTTGCCCTACCCAGGTACGTCAGAGAGTTTCTTGCCTTTTGGGAGTTCTGAGGTCTTTTGCCAGCGTTCAGTAGGTGTTCTGTAGGAGTTGTTCCACATGTAGATGTATTTCTGATGTATTTGTGGGGAGGAGGGTGATCTCCACGTCTTACTCTTCCGCCATCTTCTGAGGGTTGTCTTTTCGTCTTGTTTATGGTTTCCTTTGCTGTGCAAAAGCTTTTAAGTTTCATTAGGTCCCATTTGTTTATTTTTATTTTTATTTCCATTTCTCTAAGAGGTGTAGACCCTGTAAGTCTTAATTGAGCACCTGGAAGAAGTAGGAGGGTTTCCAGTGAAGCCCTGCCATGCTGTCAGGTGTACTGATGTCCTCCACAGGTGAAAGCAGAAACGTAGTGACTCTCCTGGTTAGAGACACATGGAAAAGGCAGAGCAAAGCTCCACTACAGCAAAGCTCCTGGAAGTGAGGGCAAGATGGTACTTGGGTTAGGAACTATAGGGGAGCAGGGATAACAATCTTGTTGATGGCCTTGAGTTCTTAAATAAATCTCTTTCCATGTCCATTTGGTTCTTTACTGGTAGGACAGGAGTGTAACAAGAGCTAGTGCAAGACATGAGAAGTGCAAAGTGCAAGCCTTTGGATGTAAAGCTTTCAACTATTTTTGTCCCCTTCCTTTGCTTCTGACTTTACGAGATATTGGGGAAGTTTAGGTAACAGCTTGGTAGAATTTGTATGGACTTTGATGGATTCTACTCCAATTATTTTTCCAACATCTGTGGAATTTTTAGCCCCAAGTCAGAAACAATGTCAAGAATCCTTATCCAAGTATGCATGAAATATAACAGAGGAGGGAAATGTATATCCAAGGCATATACTGCTTGATTATGAATAGTTGAATCTTCTGGGACATCAGGAAAGAGTCACTGTGATGAGCATTTAATATTGCAATTCCATTTGCAGAGTATGTCTCTCCCTATTAAATTCTCAAAGGTGGTATCACAAAGCAGGAAGGAATGTTTTTCAGTCAAGGGCTCATGGGTTACATTTAAGGGCTGGGAGATAGGGGAACATCTGTAGGTTATTTGAAATACCTTCCACCTGTGCAGTAAGTTTACTCCGGGGCAAAAGGTTGAGTAAAGTTATCAGAGCTTAATATAGGAGAAGTAGCACCTGCATCTATCAGGAATTGATGAGGATGACCATCCATAATTTATAAGTATTTCATTTTGAGAGATTAAGTGTATGGTAGGATACTAGGCACTTTTTCCTTCCTCAGAGCACCCTCATTGATTCGAATCAAGCCATTTCTCTTTGTCTTTGTTTTGCTTTCATTAGATAGGACTTCTTTTTTAGTGTCCTTTTGGTTTATAATTTCTTCAAGTGGTTGGCTGGGGGGTGGGCCACCTAGCTGTTTGATCTGCAGAGCGACAAATTTACTTTAGGTTTTTTCTCAGTTTTATTCTAAACCCCTTTTATAATGTTCTTCCCTGTGTTGTAGTTCAGCTGAAGGCGCTCTTTCTCATTCTAATTTTTTCAAATTAAGTCTCCAAGTTCAGGTTTAATTCCATTGAGACAATGAGAAGAGAGGGCTGCTGTTACATAAGTCCCTCCTTACACTCTCAAGTGTTGTCAGTAGGTATTTTCTAATCTACCATGAAAATCTCCTCTAGTCTCATTATTTTTGATGCTTGCATAATTAAAGTTTGGTCCAATCCATTTTTATTGGAAATGTTTCAGGTATGACTTTTAAGAGATGTAGATCTACTTTTCTGGCCTTTTTGTTTTGTTTGGTTTGTTTTGTTTTTGTTTTCATTTACGATGCTGAAATTTATTGTGAAGAGAAATTTATCTATAGTATCTCTTTCCAGGTCAATCCAATCAGCTTTATCATACAGAAGCAACCTGTATGGTTCTGACCAACATGTGTACAAGTTGATATAGGTTAGGTAACCTTGGGTTATATGTACCCAAAGAATTCTAGATTGTTCTATGAATATGTGCTGGTTTTGTTTGGATTTAGCAAAATCTTTAATTGTAACTCTTAAATTCAGCTTGGATCCAAGGCTTAAATTCTACAGTGGTCAGCAAACAACTCATGAGCATGGCTTATGGGCAGGATGGGTCCTTAGAGGCAGCTGGCATTTGGGGCTTTTAGGAGGGTTATTAGGGAAAGGTAGAAGGTCTGGACAAGAAAAGGAGGGAAGTTTCAATCTGAAACCATTGGGCTGCCAGGTATTTCTCCAGCAAAATGGGTTTATTCGGGATTAGCAGAGAATTGCAATTCAGGGTTTGCAACTATAGCAAGTCACATGCACTTTCCTGCACAACAAGGGAAGGAGAAAGATTTTATAGAGGAAAAGGAAGGTGGGAGGGATTAGTAAACAGCATCCATGGCTGGTCATTGGCTGAGTCCCTGCTGAGAAAGAGGAAGGGTCTGTCTTCTTCCTGTTGGCTCAGCTACTGTCTCAGGGGGTGAGGATTTCCCCTTCTGGTCTCCTGACTCTACATAATTGAGGTTTCTGTCTATTATTTTTTAGAGAAAAGATGCAAAGGAGAGAGATCAGTATAGGAGGGAAGTGGGAGAGATGGATGCAGGGAGGGGACTGGAGGGAGGATTTGAGGGAAATGAGTCTAATTTTTTCTTGCTTAAGATTGTCAAATTGCTCATTTCCTTTGGCCACAGACTCCTTTAGTGACGCAATTTTTAATTCACAATTTCATTTGGAGGCCTCTGCATAACAATCAAGAAATGCTGTCCATTGGGCTTGCAAAATCTGATTCCCTTCCTTTTCAAGATGCCTCACAAATGAAAACATGGCTCAAATCAAATGCCCCCGAGAATGGACACCGAACGCCTGGGTTAGCCTTGGTGACGTTATGCTGTTTAGAAAGACAGGCACAGGAGTTAGGACTGTACAGAGAGGACAGATAAGAAGCAGGGTTCACCCAAGCAGAGGAGAGGATTTGACTTACAGGACCCCTTGCCGTGGCAGCTGGCAGTAGGAACGTGACGCTTGAGCACTTCCTGTCTCAGGCTCACCCTGATGGTGGGTCTCGTCCAAATGCAGACCCGGCAGGTGGAAGACCAGAAAGGACGCTGTCTTGGAGTTACGGCCAAGCTCTCAGGACACACAATCAAAACAGAAGGGGAATCTCATCCAGTTTTATTCGTGACCCGCAGCAAAGTTAGTCCAAGTGAGCGGTGGTCTCACAAGAAGTGAAAACCCACTGGGCCATGAGCCGGCCTAAAACAACAGACTTATATAACCCGTGGCTGTGTCCTACCCCAGAACTCATGACAAACAGCAATTTTAGACCACCCAGTACAAAAACAGGAACACAAAAGGCAGCACAATGGAAGGAAGAGGAATGGCCTAATTCCAACAAGGATGCAAAACAGAAAGGAAACTAATAACAAAACCTGGTACCAAACTAAGATTAAATAGCTGAAGAACTCAAAGCAAAGAGCAGAGTTCACACCAAGTGCTGTCTTTCCACATCTTCCTGGACTTGGCAAGCAATGAGCAGCAGGGAACAAGGGGCCTCTGTGGGGACCACGTTTGGTTGAACACTAGGGCCTACAGTGATGGGAAGCGCAGACCAGACCTCACTGGAGCCCTCATGATTAACCTTGGAAATAAATGAAGACCAACCAAATGCAATTAAGTGGTGGCTATTTATTCAGAGCTTGTTATAACAAGAGGGTCAACCACCATCACTTGTGTTTTGGTAGAGACCAAAAAGTAGGCAGAGAAGTGCGAAATTTTATAGTGAAAAAAGGGAGGGCTCGGGGGTGCCCTGATGGAGGCTGTGGGCCTGGGGAAGCTGGGGCGGTTACTAGAAGTGAGGGGTCCCCTGTGATTGGGTAGGGGTGCTCTGTTGGTTCTAAGTTGGAACTGGGTCCAAAAATTAGAGAAGCTGTCAGTTACTGATCACACCCTGGCCATCTGGGGACAGTTGTTAGAGAAGTTATTGTTCAGCATCCTGGCTTCCTGAAAGTCTGACTTTTAGCAGGCTACTTCCTGGATTGCTTATTGTAAATAAGGGGGTTGGTTTTCAGGGCAGGTTGCTACAGGTTGTGGGTCATATTTTTATATACAGTCTGGCCCTTTTCTCTTTGTATATTCAGTCTTTCATGGGGTGGAATAAATCGGTTTCAGCAGCTACCTTTGTCCTTAATCCTGATAAAGCTGATCTCACCTTAAATATTCAAAATAAGTCACTACCAATTTCCTTACCATTCCATGCAAACCTCAAAACATTGAAAATCTAAGTCCTTATTTCTGATACATGGCAAGGCAGCCATTGCTCACTTTTCTAAGAGAAAGCCTTGCCTGGAGACCGTGGGAGCTGGCAGGAGTTATAGAGACAAGCTTGTATAAAAAAGTCTTTTAATTCATTAGCTGGGAATGAAAGAACAGAGAAATCCATCCTGCAAATGGAAGGTCATTCAAAATCACCTTACTTTAACTTCTATGGAGGACAAAGAGAAAGAGTTCTCTCCCCATTCTTTTCTTATTTATTCATGTTTTTCCTTTTTGAACGTCAAGTGCAAATTCAAGTCTTTGTACTTCACATACTGTCAAATGTCAGCATCATTGATCTACAGAAGCCCCCACTCTCTTTTCTTATGGCGAGTGTCAGCATCCTGTCCTATTTGGTCAGTACCTTTCCCAAGAGGGTGTTACATATTTTGAATATCATTCTGTGTGCAGCTATTATGTTTGTGTTTTTAATAAAATGCATATTTTTGGTATTAAGCATTTTTATTTTATGTAAATGGCATTATGCATACAAACAACTTTGCTTCTTACTTTTTTCTTACTCAGCACAATATTTTTGAGATCCATCCATGTTCCTAGGTGAACGCCTAATCCATTTCTTCTATCGGGTAGCAGATGCTGTTTTGTCCCCTTGCTGGCTACTTTCACCTGGGACAAGGTACCCACCTGGTTAGTGATGTTGGCTGCTAGGTCCTCACACCTGTATTCTTCTCCAAACCCATGCCCTTGACTAAGGTGAGCCATGTTGTTCTGAGGATATGAGATTGTACATCCTCTTCTTATAACCAGGGGCAGCCTCTGACCAACCCGTGTGAAGGTGTCATTGCCTCTGTTAGGACAAATTGAACTCTGGCACAATGTATACTCCAGAGCTCCCCATGGATGTGGTTGATGTGACACCTCTCCAGAAACATGTATTTGTCGTTTCCTCCCCTGCCCTCTTCTGCTTCCTCACTTTTCTGCAGGTTTCTCCTGAGAGCACTCAGTCAATAAATCATTGCATGAGAATCAACATCTCAAGCTCTGCTTCCAGAGAGCCCCACCTAAGACAGGGAGTGCTCTGAACTGTGCATCTGCTACTCTTTGTCTGTTTACCTAGGTAGCTCCCAACTCTCTGCCACCATAACCATCTTTCTAATGAATATACCTGTAAACCTGTTTGACATTTCCTTTTCTGTATACACTTTCAGGAGTGGAATTGCTGGGTCGTGGTGTGTGCTATACTTTATATAACTAAGTACTTCCAGCTTGCTCTACTGGAATAGTTCCATATGTCTCTACATTCCCACTCTGGGAAGTTTAAAATCCCTTCAATTAATGCTGAAAAATCTGTTTTAATATTGGCTCCCCTCTGCTCTTAAGATTAATACAAAACAAAAACAAAAATTTCATACCTTGACGTTGTTTATCCAATCAGCAAATTTATTGGCTCTTATTTAAATCACAGTATGTGTACATGGTATGTGGGTCTGAGTAATAGCATGTTTTTGTTGAATTACGCCAGCATGGCGCCACCCCATGTAAATTCCTCCAGCGCTTATTTTCCTTCAACATCTCGATCCTTAACTCCCCAAATGATCAGGGAACTATATCAGTGATGCTCAGATTTTTAATTCATTCAGATGACATTTTTATTGAAGACTTCGATTCCATCAACATTTATTTTGCACATACTATATGGCAGGTACTGTTGGGCTCTGGGGATATGAAATTTCAATTCACATATTTTACCTTATTTGAGTATTGATTCAGTATTTAAATTGGAAATAAATCCAATCATTCTGTTCAATTTAACAAGCAGTGTGGTTAATTGCGTGGACAGAGAACCAGTTGATGGGGGAGGCTGCAGAGTGGTGGCTGCAGCCTTACAGCCCACAACACAGAACAAAGCCAGAACATGGCTTACTTGTCCAGATTCCTCTGCTCTTTCTATGGCCAGAACTGGATTAAAGTTTTAGGGAGAAAAATGAACATCCTGCAGTGACAAAGCTTTTGGGATTCTCTGTGTTTAGTTCCCTGGTCCTAATTAGTCCACTCTAGTGTAATGCTTAATATTGATACATTCTAACTATTCAGTGAGAGCATCATGGAGGCTAGTGATTCAAAACCACAACAGTCAAAATAACTCAGGCGCTCACTAAACATTTCACGATTACTCAGTGTTTTCCAGGCAACCACACCAATCACTTTTTTCCCTGTTAGCTCATTTCATGCTTCCAGCACAAGATTGGGTAGAGCTCCTTCCGTTTTCAATCCAGGTTCTGCCCGAGTCACGGTCGTTTATCTGCACCCTTTTCCTTTAGCTTTGGGTGTTGTTATGATTATTGCTACTGTATCCACTGTGTGTGTTACCCTTTTCTAGTAGGTCAGCTCTTACCTCTGCCTCTAGACTCTAGGTCAGCACTTCCCAAATTTGGAGTTATGTCGTAGTCATCTTTGGAACTTTGAAAAAGTAAAAATTTCCTGATACTTCTCCTAGAGATTCTGACTCAGTGGGTCATGTAGAGCTTGAGAATCTGTGTACTTTGAAAATGATTTCTCCCCTATTTACAACCTTACTCACCAGCCTGCAAGTTTGCACTCACCCTATGTCTTGAGCCTAATAGAGTTAACAAGTACATATCCATATAAATTTCCCCCAGCTCCACCCTGGCCCCAGCCAATCTCTAATTCCAAGACCAACATAAAGTAATTTTCTTCTGCAAATACTCTACTCTACAAAAGAACAATGCTTTTGGGTCCCAGGAGTGAGCACTGGTCTCAGATGGAAACCCAGACCAAGCACTTCCTCCTTGCTCACAATTAATCCATCTTTATGAGAAAGGCTCAGGCCAGCCAGAGCCTTAGACAATGTGTAGGACACCATTATTCACCCCCTTAAACAATAGTGAATCCTCTATATTTTTAGCACTTGTTATTTACTATTTCCCTTCCTGCAGAAGAGATTCTGGATTTCCAAATGTGAACTTATAAGAACCTAGTTCCAAGGCATTAAACAAGCAACTGGATATCCTTACTACCGAGCTGACTGGATAACCTACAACTAATTTGCCCTAGAAACAAATCCGAGACTACCAGATACCTAAATATGGTCTCAGAGGCTGTCATTACCCATATAGGAATTAAAATATGTAACTATTCTAATTTTATAAAATCCTGGTCCTACTCAGCCTGGGATCCTTCTGCCTCTCTCCTCTGTGGCCCCTGCTGAAGTTCAGGTCTGGGGTGCACACATGATCCTGTTCTTTTAAATGTTCATAACATTTGACCCGGTATTCCCACCTCTGATTCTATAACATAAGAACATAATCCAAGATTAAGACAAAGAATTATCCAATAATTATATCTATTGCAAAATTGTTTATAAAACAAATGAAATCAAACCAGTAGTTAATAGTAGGATAATAGTTGAGTAAATGATAATATATTTTCAAATTGGCATATCATATGACCATTAAACATGACTTGAGGAAATACTAATGATATAGTGATTTGAAAAAAGCAAGACACGTTATATATACAATGTGGTCTCAAATATTTAGAAGTCTATAAATATTGTGATTTTTTAAAATTTTTATTTTATTTTTGGCTGTGTTGGGTCTTTGTTGCTGTGCATGGGTTTTCTCTAGTCATGACAAACGGGAGTTACTCTTCGTTGTGGTGCATGGGCTTCTCATTGTGGTGGCTTCTCTTCTTCTCGAGCACGGGCTCGAGGCACGTGGGCTTCAGCACTTGTGGTACGTCGGCTCAGTAGTGGCTCATGGGCTCTAGAGCGCAGGCTCAGCAGTTGTGGCGCATGGGATTAGTTGCTCCGCGGCATGTGGGATTTTCCCAAACCAGGGATTAAACCCGTGTCCCTTGCATTGGCAGGCGTATTCTCAACCACTGCACCACCAGGGAAGTCCCTAAAACTTGTGATCATTTTTAAACTTTTTATTCTGAACTAATTTTTATCTTAAAGAAATTTGCAAAAGTAGTACACGGTTCTCTCACACTTCTTACCAGACTCCCCCTAATTCAACATCTTACACAACCACAGTGCAATTATCAAGAACAAGAAACTGTGCTCTGGATGCTGTGATTATTGGTATTTTTCTAGCTCTTTGGTATCTTAAAAATCCATAGAATTAGTAGGTACTGATACAATAATCAAAAATATTTTAAATGTCATGAGGGGAAAATCAGCTCTGGTCCAGAGAAATGTAAACCACAAATGTAGAATTATGATGAATTATAAAACCAGCCACATCCTGCAGATCTTCTGATTAGTGACTGGACTTTGGTTTTGGATGAGTCTTTGCTTTGCATCAAAGATGAAACCAACATTTCTTGAAATGTCCAGTACACAGCCTGTACATTCCTTGTTATAATTCTATCAAATTCCTTATCAAATTTACCCCAGTATCTAGCTAAGTTACAAAGTCAGTTCTTCCCTTTGGTGAAGTCAGCCCTGTATATCTACATTCTCTCTTTATGGATTGTATAAAAGGTCTCATGTACCTTAGAAGACAAATGTTCCCATCATGGACTCTATAAACACATTTAACCTGAAAGTATTGCTCTGTGAAAGGAGATTGATAATTCCCTTTATGTTCTGCATGTAATAATACTTCCACTACTTTTTATTGTAATCTAAACTACTTTACATGGCAAAGGAAATATTATTGTTCAACTTCAGGGCCATTTTAAAACTAATTTTTTTTAAAGTTCATCTTCAATTAGAACTTACAAGAGTTTATTAGGAAATGTGTAAGCGTAACCTACAGATTATATAGCAATTTATGTTTGGACCTTTGGGACCCATAGTGTCCCTGAAGAAAAACGTTAATTAGAATGCTAACACTAAACAAACAAAAAATGCTAGTTTGCGGTAAAGAAAAGCATAACATTAGCATTGAGACTCTTGAATAAGAAGAGGGAAATGGCAGATCAGTTTCTGCAACATTCAGCTTGGTTATAAAAGTGGTCCAGAGTAAACCAGAGTCCTGCAGAAGGGTGGACCTCAAGGTGAAAGGAACCTGACCCTTTAAGGGAGGCTGCAGAAGGCTGTCTACTGGGGCCGTGTTGAAGGCTAGCGTGAGATTGTTACATGAGCAAGAAATAAACTTCCATTGTCTGACACTCCAGGGCCAGCCATGTAACAACTGTGGGCCCCGGATGAAAATGTAGAATACCTTGTTCTAATACCGTAATAAAACCTTTTTTCTTTTTTTCACAGTCTCTCAATCTGTCATAGGATTTTTAAATTTGCTGTTTAATGCTGCACTCCTTTAAACACCAGGACACCTACAGGATAAACAACAAAGACACTGCTGACCCTTAACGTAATATGCATGATGATTATAAAGACAAAGATGTTGACGGTAAGAGGATGGGTCTTTGGGTTGAGAACACAGAAGAGATGCCTTGGTAACAGATAATAGTTATATGTAGACTAAATGCTTCTCTAGCCCTGCGTAACAAACCTTAAAAAGCAAGACACAAAGAAAAAAAATCCTTCACATAACTTATCTGTATCCCAGGATAAAGCTGAAGAATATTTATAGAAAAAAAAAAAAAATGGATCCATCAACAAAGGGAAAAATTCACAATGTCTTGTATCCAAACAAGAGGACCAGACATTTAAAGAAGCAGAAACATTTGAATCAAATGAAGAGAAAAAGCTATCAAGAAAACTGACTCAGAACTGGCACAAATGTTAGAATTAGGACAAGAAAAACAGTTATTATATATTTATGTTCAAAAAGTTAAGGAGACAAAAATATGAAATAAAAAAGACCCAAATCACAATCTTAGAGATGAAAATTACAAAAACTGATATAAAAATATCATTGATGAAAATAACACTAAATTCAACATTGCAGAATAAACAATGAGTGAAGAAGACATAGAAATTGAAACCACTCAAAATAAAAGAGAAATGAATTTTTTTAAAAAAGATATCAAATGTTTAGGGGAAACTTCAAGCAGTTTAGTATACATGTAATTAGAGTCCCAAAAGGAAAGAAGTAGAGGAAAGTGACAAAAAATATTTTAAATAATAACGGATGAAAAAGTTAAAAATCTAATGGAAACTATAAATTCACAGTTTGAAAAATCTTAACAAAACTCAAGCACAAGAAATATGAAAATACATTAGCGCATTATTATACTCAAGTTGATCAAAACTAGTGAAAGAGAGGAATCTACAACCAGATAAAAATGGCACATTATGAACAGAGGAACAAAGATGGGGAGACAACAGGTTGGATTCCTCAAAGGGCACAATGCAGGTGGGAGGGAAGCAGAGCAAACTTTTTAAGTTCTGGAAGGAAAAAATAAAGGTTGCCAACTTAGAACTCTCTACTCAGTGAAAAAAATGTTTCAAAAACAAAAGCAAATAAAGAAGTTTTATGTACAAAATATGAAAGAATTGATCAACCGCAGATTTTCAGACAGAAAGAAATGACATTATGTGGAAATATGTATGTATACAAATGAATAAAGACACATAAAATAGTAAACACATTGGTAACTGTATGACATTATTTTTTCTTATTTAAGTATTTTTTTAATATTAAATAAGAATATTTAAACAAAAAAATTAATAGAAATGTATTTTTCAGTTTATAACAGATGTATAAAAGTAAAAAGTATAACAAAAATGGCATAAAATTCACTAAAGAAATTATAAGGTACTTATTCTATAATAGGTGGTATAACATCATTTTAAAACAGGTAGTGATATAATAAAGATGTACAATATAAATTCTAAAAAAAAAAAAACCCACTATTTTTTAAAAACTGGTATAGCTAGTAAGCCAAAGAAGGGAATGAAATCAAAGTATAAAATGTACTCAAGTTACACAAAATAAGGCATAAAAAGATGGAAAAGGGGAAACACAAAATACATGAGACAAATAAAAAAAATTTTGTAACATGATAGACTTAAAGTTAACTATGTCTATAATCACATAAATGTAAACTAAATATTTCAATTACAACAAAGAGCTTGATTGTCGTATTGTTTACAAAATCAAGACTCAACTTCATACTGCTTACAAGAAATTTACATTAAATAAAATGCACTAAAATGTTAAAAGTAAAAAAATTTGAAAAAGATATACAGTGCTATCCTCAGTAAAAATTGTGCTAAAATGATTAGATCAATAACAAAGTAGATTCCAAGCAATAAATATCACCAGGAATAAAGAAGGTCATTTGATAATGATAAATGAACCAGCTGATCAAGAGGACATTAAAAACCCTAAACGTTTCTGTACCTAATAGCAATTGTTCAAAAACATGAAACAAAAACTGATAGATTTCAGTTTCAGTTTCTCAAGGAGAAATAGACAAACCCACAACCACACTTTGAGATTTCAATACTCTTCCCTCAGTAAATGATAGGAAAAATAGACACAAAATCCATGAAGATATGGAAGATTTGAACAACACTATTGACTAATGAGACTTAATGGACATTTATGGAATATTCTACTCAACTTTAGAAGACTGAACATTATTTTTAAATTCACACAGAGCATCTAACAAGATAGATCATATTCAGGACCATAAAACAAGTATAAGTGAATTGAAAAGTATTCAAATAGAATTAAGTAAAAAATCAACAATAAAAGATACTGGGGAAATCATCAGCTATTTGAATACAAATCAAACTTCTAAATAACACATGAGTCAAAAAAAGAAACCAAAAGGGAAATAAAGTATTTTGAACTAAAGGAATGAGAACACAACAAGCTAGTATTTGCAGGATGCCACTAAACAGTATTGGGAGTTTCCCTCCACAGTATATTTTCTGTTTATTTTTATATTAGGAAAAAAACACAAGTCTCAAGTCAATAGCTTCCAATTTCACTTTTAAAAAGTAGAAAAAGAAGACCAAATGAAACACAAAGTAAGTAGAAGAAAGAAAATAATAAAGATCAGAGGGGAAATCAATAAAATAGAAAAGAGAAAAATAATAGAGAAAGCCAATGAAACCAAAAACCAGTCAGTTCAGGAAACAAATCTCAAGCTGCCAACATTCAGAGTGAAAGAGGACTATCATTACAGGTACCACAGTTATTAAACTGATAATTAGGGAATATTATGAACAGCTATATGCCACTACTGGATAATTTAGATGAAACTGAAAATTCCTTGGAAGACACATGCTCACTCAAGTATAATAGGTAAACTGATAACTATATATCTATTGGAGAAATGTTATTTGTAAGTAAATCCCTTCCACAAAGAAATCCTTAGGTCCAGACACATTCACTGAAGATGCATTAAGGAAGAAATAAAACCAGTTCTACCAGAAACACTTCCATAAAATTAAAGATGTGGGAAATGATTTCCAACTCATTCTATGAGGCCAGCATTACACTGATATCCAACTAAGGCCAAGATATTATGAGAAAAGAATGCTACAGACTAATATTCCTCATAAATATCGAAGCAAAAACTCTAAATATAAATTTTACAAGTAAAATCCAATATATAGAAAAGGATAATACATCACGACCAAGTGGATATCGATTATTTCTTACAACTGCATATGAATCAACAATTCTTTCAAGGTAAAAGTTGAATATAAAAAAAAATCCCAGGGGATGGAAAAATATATTCCATGCAAATGGAAATCAAAGGAAACCTGGAATAGCAATACTCATATCACATAAAGTAGACTTTAAAATAAAGAATGTTACAAGAGACAAGGAAGGACACTACATAATGATCAAGGGATCAATCCAAGGAGAAGATATAACAATTATAAATATATATGCACCCAACATAGGAGCACCTCAATACATAAGGTAACTGCTAACAGCTATAAAAAAGGAAATCAACAGTAACACAATAATAGTGAGGGACTTTAACACCTCACTTATACCAAGGGATAGATCATCCAGACAGAAAATTAATATGAAAACACAAGCTTTAAATGACACAATAGGTCAGATATACTTAATTGATATTTATAGGATATTCCATCTGAAAACAGCAGATTACACTTTCTTCTCAAGTGCACACGGAATATTCTCCAGTACAGATCACATCTTGGGTCACAAATCAAGCCTCAGTAAATTTAAGAAAATTGAAATCATATCAAGCATCTTTTCCAACCACAACGTTATGAGATTAGAAATAAATTACAGGGAAAAAACGTAAAAAACACAAACACATGGACTAAACAATACATTACTAAATAACCAAGAGATCACTGAAGAAATCAAAGAGGAAATCAAAAAATACCTAGAGACAAATGACAATGAAAACACAATGATCCAAAACCTATGGGATGCAGCAGAAGCAGTTCTAAGAGGGAAGTTTATAGCTATACAATCCTACCTCAAGAAACACGAAACATCTCAAATAAACAATCTAACCTTACACCTAAAGGAACTAGAGAAAGAAGAACAAACGAAATCCAAAGTTAGTAGAAGGAAAGAAATCATAAAGATCAGAGCAGAAATGAATGAAATAGAAACAAAGGGAACAATAACAAAGGTCAATAAAACTAAAAGCCGGTTCTTTGAGAAGATAAACAAAATTGATAAACCTTTAGCCAGACTCAGCAAGAAAAAGAGGGAGAGGACACAAATCAATAAAATTAGAAATGAAAAAGGAGAAGTTACAAGAGACACTGCAGAAATACAAAGCATCCTAAGAGACTACTACAAGCAACACTTTGCCAATAAAATGGACAACCTGGAAGAAATGGACAAATTCCTAGAAAGGTATAACTTCCCAAGACTGAACCAGGAAGAAATAGAAAATATGACCAGATCAATCACAATAATGAAATTGAAACTGTGATTAAAAATCTTCCAACAAACAAAAGTCCAGGACCAGATGGCTTCACAGGTGAATTCTAGCAAATATTTAGAGAAGAGCTAACACACATCCTTCTCAAACTCTTCCAAAAAATTGCAGAGGAAGGAACACTCCCAAACTCATTCTATGAGGCCACCATCACCCTGAACCAAAACCAGAAAAAGATACCACAAAAAAAGAAAATTACAGACCAATATCACTGATGAATATAGACGCAAAAATCCTCAACAAAATACTAGCAAACAGAATCCAACAACACATTAAAAGGATCATACACCATGATCAACTGCGGTTTATCAGGCATGCAAGGATTCTTCAATATATGCAAATCAATCAATGTGATACACCATATTAACAAATTGAAGATTGAAAACCATATGATCATCTCAATAGATGCAGAACAAGTTTTTGACAAAATTCAACACATATTTATGATAAAAATTCTCCAGAAAGTGGGCATAGAGGGAACCTACCTCAACATAATAAAGGCCATATACAACAAACCCACACCAAACATCATTCTCAATGGTGTTTGAAAGCATTTCCTCTAAGATCAGGTACAAGACCACTATTATTCAGCATAGTTTTGGAAGTCTTAGCCATGGCAATCAGAGAAGACAAAGAAATAAAAGGAATACAAATGGGAAAAGAAGTAAAACTGTCACTGCAGATGACATGATACTGCACATAGATGATCCTAAAGATGTCAGCAGAAAACTACTAGAGCTAATCAATGAATTTGGTAAAGTTGCAGGATACAAAATTAATGCACAGAAATCTCTTGTATTCCTATACACTAAAAACAAAAGATCAGAAAGAGAAATTAATGAAACAATCCCATTGACCATTGCAAAAAACGAATAAAATACCTAGGAATAAACTTACCTAAGGAGGTAAAAGACCTGTACTCAGAAAACTATAAGACACTGAGGAAAGAAATCAAAGATGACACAAACAGATGGAGAGATATACCATGTTCTTGGACTGGAAGAATGAATATTGTGAAAATGACTATATACTACCCAAAACAATATACACATTCAATGCAATCTCTATCAAATTACCAATGGCATTTTTTACAGAACTAAAACAAAAAAATCTTAAAATTTGTATGGAGACACAAAAGACCCCGAATAGCCAAAGTAATCTTGAGGGGAAAAAATGGAGCTGGAGGAATCAGACTCCCTGACTTCAGACTATACTACGAAGCTACAGTAATCAAGACAGTATGGTACTGGCACAAAAACAGAAATGTAGATCAATGGAACAGGATAGAAAGCCCAGAGTTAAACCCACGCACCTATGGTGAACTAATCTATGACAAAGGAGGCAAGGATATACAATGGAGAAAAGACAGTCTCTTCAATAAGTAGTGCTGGGAAAACTGGGCAGCGACATGTAAAGGAATGAAATTAGAACACTACTTAACACCATATACAAAAATAAACTCCAAATGGATTAAAAACCTAAATGTAAGGCCAGACACTATAAAACTCTTAGAGGAAGATACAAGCAGAACATTCTTTGACATAAATCACAGCAAGATATTTTTTGACCCACCTCCTAGAGTAATGGTAATAAAAACAAAAATAAACAAATGAGGCCTAATGAATTTTAAAAGCTTTTGCACAGCAAAGGAAACCATAAACAAGATGAAAAGACAACCCCCTCAGAATGGGAGAAAATATTTCTAAATGAATCAATGGACAAAGGATTAATCTCAAAAATATAGAAACAGCTCGTGCAGCTCAATATTAAAACAAACAAACAAACAAACAAAAAACCCAATCCAAAAATGGGCAGAAGACCTAAATAGACATTTCTCCAAAGAAGACATACAGATGACCAAGAGGCACATGAAAAGCTGCTCAACATCACTAATTATTAGAGAAATGCAAATCAAAACTACGAGGTACCACCTCACACCGATTAGAATGGACATTATCAGAAAATCTACAAACAATAAATGCTGGAGAGGTTGTGGAGAAAAGAGAACCCTCTTGAATTGTTGGTAGGAATGTAAATTGATACAGCCACTATGGAGAACAGTATGGAGGTTCCTTAAAAAACTAAAATTGGAATTACCATATGATCCAGCAATCCCACTACTGGGCATATACCCAGAGAAAACCATAATTCAAAAAGACACATGCACCCCAATGTTCATTGCAGCACTGTTTACAATAGCCAGGTCATGGAAACAACCTAAATGCCCATCAACAGAAGAATGGATAAAGAAGATGTGGTACATATATATAATGGAATATTATTCAGCCATAAAAAGGAACAAAATTGGGTCATTTGTAGAGATGTGGATGGACCTTGAGACTGTCATACAGAGTGAAGTAAGTCAGAAAGAGAAAAACCAATATTTTATATTAATGCATATATGAAGTAAGTCAGACAGAGAAAAACAAATATTGAATATTAATGCATATATGTGGAATCTAGAAAAATGGTACAAATGAACTGGTTTGCAAGGCAGAAATAGAGACACAGATGTAGAGAATAAACGTATGGACACCAAGGAGAGAAAGCAGGGATGAGGAGGGTGGTGTGATGAATTGGGAGATTGGGATTGACATGTATACACTGATGTGTATTAAACAGATAACTAATAAGAACCTGCTGTATAAAAAAAAAAAAAAAAATCCCAGCAGGCCATTCTTTTGGTATAATTTGGCAAACTGATTCAAAAATCCATATGGAAATGCAGAGAACATCGAAAAGCTAAAACAACTCTGGAAAAGAAAAGGAAGTGGATTTTAAGACTTATAATATAGCTTAAGTAATCAGGACACCGTGGCTAGGGCTCAAGACATATAAATAGATCAACTTCTCCAGAAAGGATGTCCAGAAATAGTTTTGTATATCATATAAGGACAACTCCTCTTTGATAAATATGCTAAAAAAAATTCAATGGAGAATAGATTGTATTTTCTACAGATGCTGCTGTAACAACTGGATATCCACTTGCAAAAAATAAACTTTGAACTATACCTCATACCATACTCAAAAAATAATGTAAAATGTATCATAGACTTCAACGTAAGACAAATAAGACTTAAACTAAAACAATAAGACTTTTAGAAGAAAATACGAGAGAAAATTTCAGTGCCCTTGTTCAGAGAGTTCCTCTAAGTTCTTGATGCTCTTTTTTTTTCAAGTTAGTATCTTGACTGTGATGGTGCTTTCATGGGTATATACATATATAAAAATTTATTAAATTATATACTTTATGTGCAGTTTTTGTTAATTATATCTTAATAAATTTATTAAAAACAGATATATTTGCAGTTACTCCATCAAATCTGGAGTAATACATTAAACAAAAGTCATATACATCCTTTATATGAAAATAACAATTTGTTACACAGAGAAATAGATGGAGGTACAACATATTCATGGGTTGAAGACTTTCCTTTAAAATTTCAATTCTCCTTTAATTAATATATAGAATCAATTTGATTCCAATAAAACGCTGTTTTTTGAAAAATTTAACAAACTGACTGTGAAATTTCAATGAAAAGTGAAGCACTATATTCAAAAGTTTTGAGAAAGAACTAAACTGGAAAACTTGTACCTCTTGATTTTAATAGAAGTCATACATCTGTAGTGATAAAGATAATGTGATATTAGCATAAGAATAGACAAGTAAATCAATGAAACAGAAAAAAATATAGAGGTAGTCCACAACAAATGTGCCAGTGCCATTCAGATTGTGTCAGAACAACTAGATAAATATAGAAAAAAATATAGTCTTCAAACCCTGCCTCGTATTATACACATGCAGAAAGAATTTGAAAAGCTTCATAGGACTAAGAGTATAATGCTATAACTATAGTTTTTAGAAGAAACTATAAGAGAAAAACTTTGTGTTCTTTGGTTACACACAGATATTTTAAAGAGCACATAAAAAGAACTTACTGTAAAAGAAATATAATTGATAATTTAGACTTCATCAAAATTTAAAATTCCTGCTTATGAAAGCATAACACTGAGAAAATGAAGGTGCAAGGCATAGACTGGAAAGTATTCACAATACACATATGTGCCAAGGGACTTGTATTCAAATTACATAAATAAATCCTCAAATCAATAATCAAGGTAATCCAATAAAAGAGGCGAAAAACTTGGACAGACAAAACATAAGAAGATATATGAAATACAAGAAATACATGAAAAGGGAATCAGCATTCTTTGTCACGAGGGAAATGCAAAGTGAAACCCCATTGGGGTACTACTTTATATCCAAGGGGATGGATAAAATCCAAAAGGTGACAACAGCAAATAACGGCAAGGATATGGACCAGCTGAATCTCTCTCATACATTGCTGAAGGAAACAAGAAACAGCACACCCACTTTGGAGAATTTTTGGCATTTTGTTATAAAATTAAACATTCATCAGCCCTTTGCCCCAGCAGTTCACTCTCAGTGGCCTTTGGAGACGCCATGATGATGCAGAGATGGGGCTTGGGGATGAGGGAAGTGTGTCAGGAAAGGAGGGTAGCAGTGGCTGGTCACAGAGGCATTGGCTTCAGGCATCATTAGGAAAATATTGTGAGGCTAGAAAGTGGCCTGGACAAAGATCCAACCTGGCTATTCTCCTGTGTCTTGAACTCCAATTTATACAGCTGATTTACATGCCTTTATTTCCGCCTTACAACCCAGCAATCCCAAGGCCTTAATTCACTCCCTCACAAGGCTGACATTCTTTTTAATCAACTCTCAGCTCAGTCATCACCTCTTCTGGGAAGCTTTTCTTGAAGTCCTCGTCTAAGTTCTAGAACCTTCCATGGGTCTCACCAGCACCCTAAACCTCATGCGTAAGACTTTCAGAATATGCATCACTTTTCTCTCTTCTGTGAGTTTTTTGTAGGCAAGGACCATGTCCCTTCGATCTGTATTATTAAACCTTGCCCAGACACTGGCATACACTGAGTCTTTGATAACTCCGACCAGAATGAATAAATGTCTGAAAAAAACGATTCACTGAACCTGTAAATCTAATATCTTGAATATTGAAAACAAGTTTTACATATTAATATCCTGATACTAATCATTGCTAAGTTATGTTTCATCTTACCAAGTATTTATTGATACTCACCATGTAAGCAGGAATTATCAATTATAAAGGTTCAATATCAATCCTGTGCCATTAATTGTATTTCAAAGCCTGGTTCATGACTGTAAAGGCAGAATTAAAATGGATATAAAAATTATTATAATAGATAATCAAAATTCTTACTTTTTTCTTAATAATTTACAAGCAAGTCATTAAATGCAGGTATTTAAACAAGTTTATCTCATAACCTTATCCTGAGGAAGTAAGAATAAAAGCAATATACTTTACACTGATTCTGTGGCTATATCACCATGAACTAGGAGGTCCTTCAGAAGCCCTATTGATGAGTTGATTCCTCTCTCTGTGTACAACTATGCATTAGAAACACAAAGGCCTTACACCCTAATATTGATAGGGGCATATCAATTTTGGCCCATATTATGGTGAAATTCTTTAACTGCCTGAGAATATTAAAGTAGCACTTAATAACATGGTAGGCCCTCCCACCAAAAAGTCTTAAGAAGTGTTAATATATAAACTGGTTATTAAGTAAAGCCTACTTTTTAGACTAAAATTTTACATCATTGATTCAGTGCAATACATTGTTTAAAACAAACCCTTTAATAGAATTTAAGAAATATAATTATTTTGAGAAAAGATTCTCTTCAACTCAGCCCCATTCAGATATGATATGATCCTTGTTGTGGAGAAAATATAAGACATGGAAACAACCTAAATGTCCATCAATGGATGAATGGATAAAGAAGATGTGGTACAATATACAATGGAATATTACTCAGCCATAAAAAGAGTGAAATAATGCCATTTGCAGCAACATGGATGGACCTAGAGATTGTCATACTGAGTGAAGCAAGTCAGACAGAGAAGGACAAATATTGTATGATACCGCTTATATGTGGAATCTAAAAAAATGGTACAGATGAACTTATTTACAAAACAGAAATAGAGTCACAGATGTAAAAAACAAATGTATCATTACCAGGGGATAAAGGGGGAAGGATAAATTGGGAGATTGGCATCGACACATACAGACTACTATATATAAAATAAGTAACTAATAAGAACCTACTGCATAGCACAGGGAACTCTACTCAATACTCTGTAATGACCTATATGGGAAAAGAATCTTAAAAAGAGTGGATACATGTATATATGTATAACTGATTCACTTTGCTGTACACCTGAAACTAACACAACATTGTAAATCAACTATACTCTAATAAAAATTAAAAAAAAAAAAGACAGGCTCACACCTCTTCAAAGAACCTCATCTTTGCTAGCTGCCTGTTTGGTAACTAAAGTAAAAGATAGTAACTATAACTTAGAAAATAATCAGAAAATTTTATTATTCATTGACCATAGTCCATCCCTTGTCAAGAGGCTTATGTGGTATATTAACACCCAACCTGGAAATTCATGATGTGATGAGTGCATGGACATGGCGTATGATAGTGGATGGTGTGTTGGGTGCACACAGAAAGTGCCACCTACTATCATCCACCATGATTTTACTGCGGGTAATATACATACCCCTACATTTCTAAGTCAAGAAGAATGAATTTAGAATAAATGTAGGTACAAAGGGAAGTAACATCAAGCTCCTTCACTGAGCTGATTTGACTTAAAAATAGGGACACTAATTAGAAGTAATGTTGAAATGCAAGGGATGCTCTTTTCTAAGCCATTTATCCAGTATAAAAGAAGCTGGTGAAAATAAGATATCACCTCGTTTAATAGAAAACTGACCATTCACATATAAAGGTGATCAGCTAGAGGGAAATACAAATGAAACTAGAAGTTCAAAAGCAGGCATATGCACAGCTGAGATTCTAAAGTGATAAGGCCTGGAAATTGCAGGCAGCTGAGTCTGAGGTGTTGACATTAGAGACAGCTTTTGTCAAAAGGCACCTAACAAAGTGAGATTGAAACCCTAGGCTAAAGAAAGAGGGGAAAATAACATCCATTGACATCAGACACTGTCACTGTTTCTTTGTGACTCACGGGACATCTATTTCTCATGACAAACCATTAGGCAAGTATTATGTACCCTTTGAAAGTACAGAAACTCAAAGATTAAGTAATTTACCAAAGGTCATAAATATGGCAAAGCATCAGAGCCAGGAGTTGAGCCTAAGCCAGTGTAAAGATAATGTTTAATAAACATTTAAGGGAGACTGTGGCATTCCTTCTGCTTATAAGAATGGCATTCAGATGAAGGGGTCTTTTGATTCATTAGGCTCTGCTGCCTTAATGGCTATTCTCTGCACAATTTTACATTGTTGCAGTGTGCCCAGCCAAGGATGGGTAGACAAACATCTCTTTAGCAGATCAGGCTGATGGCAGGTTCCACTGGGCAGCTGGACCAGTAGAACTCACTGGAGGCAGATGCTACCCAGATCCTATTCAGGGACCAGTCATTAGCTCTCAGCAGCAGATACGGCCCAGAGTATTAGTTATACCCATTGAAATTTAGATTATCAGAAGAAAGCATACAAACCTTCAGGTTGTGAACTTTCAAAGATGTGAACGTGCGTTTGCACGTCCGATCACAAAAGTTAGTTCATGTGTCTGGCGTACATTGTCACATGCGTGCATCCTCTACAAGTGGCTGTGCTTTTGTGTACTTTACTGTACAGTACTGTATAGAGTACAGTAGTACAGTACTTTTATTTCAAGCCCAGGATGGCCAGAAGCAAGCGTAAAAGCAGCGGTGATGTACCTGGTACTACTGTACTCTTCAAGGTACTGTACTGTAAGATTAAAAATGTTCTTTATTTTTTGTGTTTGTTTGTTTGTTTATGTATTATTCGTGTGAAAAGTATTATAAACCTATTACAATACGGTACTACATAGCCAATTGTGTTAGTTGGGTACCTAGGCTAACTTTGTTGGCCTTACGAACAAATTGGACTTACGAACAAATTGGACTTATGAACGAGCTCTCAGAACAGAACTCGTTCCTATGTAGGGGACTTACTGTACTTAGAATAAATAGACAAAACTCTTATACCTTCACTACATTATATTGAATGTGATGGCTTAGATTTTATAGAGATATGTCTTTCCACCTGCTTCAAACCTGAATGCGATGCTCCTTATGGAAAACACTCCCCAGAGTCTCCACTTCACCCAGTGCCATTGATCCTTTAGTTGAGCCAATATTCCATACAGACAAAAAAAGTTAGAATCCTGTAACTTAACAGTTGCTTCCTATCTGCAGGTGCTGCTGAACCATAGGGCACAAGGTAGTGCTCGGAGGAGGTAAGTGAATAATTTGATGAAACTATTCCATTTGCCTTTATCTTCTTCCTAATTGGATTTCTATTTGCCTTTAAATTTTAATTGTCCTGATTTATGCGTGTTTCACATTATAATGTTCCTTAAATCCTTTGTGGAATAGGCTATGAAATAGAAATTCTTTAAAAATATATCATCCAATAATCCATATTTATGTAGAAACATGAAGGGTATGGAAGTGTGGTTATAGAGCAGGCTTTTTCGATAAATACCTAACTAACTTGTAAGATGATAAGCATGTGCTCAGCCTCAGCCTACTCCTGGTTACCTGGTTACTAGTGGTAAGATAGGGAAGATAATCCATTCTTGCTACTATCATGGAAGGCATTCTTAAAAAATACTTAACAAAGCTCGAATTGGCTTTTCAACTTCTTTTCCCTTTACTTTGATCATCTGGGCATAAAGTGGAATTTGATTTGATTTTGTGCAAGATCAATAGAAGATGGCTCCCAAATGTTTGTGAAATTCTTATTGATTGTTCTGAAAATCAAATACCACCCTGTTTAAAGTCATCATATCAGAATTGAAATATCTGTTCCTAGAGTAATTTAAAATCTCATTTAGTGTGACAGAACTTAGACATACACCTGTTTAATTTTCTTTCAATTAAGCCATTATATAATTGAATATCACCAGAACTATTGGATTATGTTACAGTTGAATAAATTGAAAGGGCTTATTTACCTTTTTGTTTAAAATCAAGAGAAAACCAATCTAAGTGAATTTCCCCATTGCTTTACTTTATGATTGAATATATGAGAAAATTATCCTGGCATGAAGAAGCATAAAGGCTTCTTCACAGAAAGAAATATGAAATTAATCGTTCTTTGACTGAATCCATTCATATTGCCTGTTACTGACTTGGTGCCCTTGTTTGAAGTTCAGTCAACCATCATTTGCCATCAAATAATAAGATTCTAGGAACATTTTCTATGCAAATGATTAAGTAAATTTTATAGGTGTCAAGTGAGTGGTTGGTGACTTTGGTGATGGCCTATGGAGGATGGAGGAGCCAACACAACAAGGATTCTTCTCTGCACAACCCAAGATGAATCACGGGACCATTCACGCCTCTCACAATCCTGCAGCCAACAGACCTATTGCCACTTTTCTGTGCCAGACATTGTGTAAGGCATCAAGAACTCAAGGATGAAGATGCTTTGTTTCCCTTCTCAAATAGTTTATATCATTGGGCAGATAAATACATATGATGGAGTAATCACATGCAATATGACATAGGATGCCATGGAGGTATGAGTCAATTATAACTGAAGCACAGAGACAATGTGTGGAAATAAGAATAAAAATGTTAGGGGAGTCTTCTCAGAGACCTACTTCTGCTGTGACTTAAAGAATGAGGAAAATTTACTCTGGCTGATACAAGCAGAAGATGAATTCAGACGTGAAGAAGAGTGAAAATGATATGTCCAGGAAAGGATGCACAGTCAATACTGTTGGGGCACATGGTTCTTATGAATTGCATGTGTGAACCCTTGAGGGAGAGGCGGGGTGCAGATCAGAAGGCCTGGCCAGCCAAGCTAGTGACCTTCACTTTCACCTGTGGTCAGTAGGCAGCTACTGAAGTCTTAGAAACTAAAGAAGCAGCATCACTGGACAGTTCTAGCTGGGAAGAGGGAAATGGCCAAGCACCTGATAGTCAATTAATCATGGCAATAGTTTCAACAAGGGATAATGAGAGATTTAAAATAATAGAAACAGGGAGAATATAGGTCAGTTTAATTATGGTACTATTCTTCTAACACTTTGACAAAAGGCTTAAAAAAGGAGATTTTATTTTTCTAAAACTCATGTCCTTTATTGCACCATTGATATTTATAAATCAGTGACTAATGCTAGTTAGTATGAGATGTCCACACTTAATATACCTTCAGAAAATCACTGTAAGTTTATAAGGTTTTTGACCCTAGAGATGAATGAGACATTGATTTATTTTACCACGTCAATAGTGGAGCTACTTTGAAAAACATCATAATTCATAGGAAATTTGTATGGCCATCACAAGGCTTCAGAGAATTGTTCAAGCACAAAATTAGTTTCCTAAGGGGAAAATCTTTAGTGTTAAGCTTAGAAAACGTTATGACTCAGCATCCTTGAAGGAAACAGATGGTATATCCAAATGATTAACTGAAGAAAGTCTAATGAAGTGAGTATTTACAGAGATGGGGGCAGGTCCAGAGAACCAAGAATGGATAGAAGACCCCAAGAACTAGTGACCATTGTGCTCTGCCCTGAGCAGCCAGGTGAGGGGGTGGTATTCCCAGGGCCATAGTTCATAAAGGAGGCATCTGAAGAGGCTGGCAGGACTAAGGGCTGTAGACAGAGGCATGAGCCACTGTCAAAACCTACTGGAGATGGGGATTGATGCATACACAGTACCATGTGTAAAACAGACAGCCAATGAGAACCTGATGTACAGCACAGGGAACTCTACTCAGTGCTCTGTGGTGACCTAAATGGGAAGGAAATCCAAAAAAGAGGGGATATATGTATACATATAGCTGATTCAGTTTGCTGCACAGCAGAAACTAACACGACATTGTAAAGCACCTATACTCCGATAAAAACAAAAAAAACAAAAAAAAACCTATTAGAGGAAAGGAGAGAGCAGGGAAGATGCGAGAACCTCTCCTTTCTCACGACTCTCCTGCTGGTGTATCCATGGTGCAAAACAAACTGCATGAATGAAGAGGGTAACAGAGTGTGGATGATGCCTCAGAAAAAGAGCCACCACCCAGGACACACAATGTGGAGATTGGCAAAGATGGACAGGGCTGGGGAGGGATGGGCAAGAGATGAAGCAGCCCTGAGAGGGTGGTCATTGGTACTTTTCAAATGGTCAACCTGGCCAGCTGAGCAGCCTGCTTTTCAGTTTTGCATTTTCCAGAAACATGTGATTCTTCAGGTGGTGGTCCCTTTGCCTTGCTCACACTCACAGACCAACTTTGCCCTCCAGATTCCTGCCTAGGTCTTACTTCTGTGCCAAGTCCCCCCTGAGACCCATTTCCCACCAGTTATGGCTAACCCGCTCTCCTCTGTGCTTTGTTTATGCTGTTTAATACATGGAAGTATGCTTTTGACATCTCTTTATCAAAGCCTTAATGAATAAATAAAATAAGTAAGAAAAATGAGCAAAGGCCTTGATAAATTATCCTAAGAAAGAGAAACCTCAAAGGTGAATTTCCTAGGTTCAAAAAATCTGGGTATTAGAGATGATCAAAGGGTTATTTAATCCTACTCAATTTTGTCACTTTTGCCTTCCTTCCAAATCTCATCAGTCAATCAATTATCAACACATGGTGAACATGAGAGCTTTTCTTTGAGGCTGAACTAAAAGGATGTCTGTACCAAGGGGGCAGGAGAGGGGGAGCAGACATCTAAAAACAGTCATTATTACATGAATTGCCAGTTGAAATAACATTTTGGTGCAATAAGAATTCCTGCTTAATAGGATTCTAAGGCATTAACTTAGCCAGTTTTATAGAATTATAGACTTTTTCCCAAAACAAGTCATCTACTTATTATTCATAATCTTCAGAGCAGCACTTAATGTTTAATAGCTCTTAAAACACACTCAATGAAATCGTAGTACCTGTTTCCCCACTTTACTGGGAGACCCGAGGCTCCTGGCCGAGGCTCTCCTCAGACACTCAGCATCTCACACTATTATTGGAGGCATAGCCACTTAATCAAGTGCAAAGGCACGTAGCTCAGCCCCTGGAATTGAGGGTTATAAACAACAAATAATGCAGAACCAAAAAAGCCAAACAAATCACCCTCAGATGTATAACCCTAGTGTTTTGTGAGGACACAGAAAAGGAGGAACTTTTGCTTGAAGGCTGAGTCCTGCTTCCTCAAATACCAACACTGTGGATCCTGAAGAAAGTAGTTTCAGAGACACGTGTTCTGGGGAACTGGGACCCCAGGCAGGCTGCACTGCAAAACCAGGGTGACTGTATGCTTAATCCAGGGCATAAATTTTTGAGGATGAAAATGGCTAATGTATGCAAAACTGATATGTCAACTGTGATGGTTTATAAAGATTATTTATTACACTAGGTATATAAATCTATTACTAAAACATCCCAGCATTAATTTATTGATTAGATATATTTTGATACAGGAAAACAATTATCATTCATTTTGAACATTTAGTGATGAAAAGAAATAAAGAGAGGTCCAATTAATGCGCACAGATTCTGCATCATAAGCAGCCCCATTGGCTATTTCCTGCAGTTCCTCATACAGTTCTGATGTAGGAGACAACTTCACAAGATTACCAAGTGTGCCAGGTGAGTTGTAAGACTTGGAAGTTGAGAGCTGGGTACATCTCACCATCTTTTCCTTGCTGATTCAGTCCTTCACTTAATTACACAAAGTTCTAGGACACTTCCTCAGGGTCTTCTGCTTCCTTTTCTTTTCTTTCTGCACAAGAAATTGAGGAGCCTTTCTTAAATCCATCCCCTGTCCTTTCTAACCATAACCCGTAATTTAGGTCGCCATGATACCTTGTCTAGACTATGTATTAACTTTCTGTTTTCCCTTCTATTTTTCTCCTTAAAATCACTTCTCCACTGAGGGATCACAGATACAAGACAACCAGTCTAAAGGGTCTAAGTTCCATGACCCCAAACTACCATTTCCAGCTGCTCCAAACTCTGCTTTCCCCCTCCTTTCCAAATCTCTTGCCATCTTTGGCTTGTGCTCTGTTGCCCACTAATGTCACATGGTGAGAGTGTCCAGAGAAAGTAAAAGCTTTTGTTAACACTCTTCCTGTAGTAACTGCTACTCACCCTCCAAGACGCTCCGCTCCACAAACTGGGTTACATGGTCTGAGGGCCACATTCTGCTTCCTCTATAGTTACTCTCATGACAGTGAAGTGAAATGGTCTCTTTGTGAATTTCTTCCCATCAGTATACTGTGACCTGTTTTCAGTCATGGACGATGTCTTTCTCATCATCCTTTTGCCCCCAGTAACAAATACAATGTTGTAGACACACATGAAGCACCATGCTTTGAAATGAAACTTATGCTCCTTGATCTTGACTTTCCAAATATGCAAGAAGTATCCACATATGTATAGGTGACTCACACTGCAATCCCTGTGATATCTACAGGGAGAATCTATATTGCCATTTGGACTTTCCCATTTCACCTCTCTTACACTCACTTTGACACTGGACATGTTAATAAACTATACTCCTGCCACTTCCATAGATGTGGGACTGGGGGATTTCCAATCCACTGTGGACCTACTGAGCAATTTTCTGTGTTAATGTAATTCTCGGTCGTCCTTTCTTCAACAACAGAGCTGATCACGATGCAGAATACATACTGCACGAATTGGATCTACCTTTATTTCTTTTAGTCATTAAATGTTCAAAAGTGGCTGATAAATTTTCTCTACTTCAATATATTTCCCTGACATAAAAAGCACTAAAAGGGAATTAAAGTTTCATAAAAACTCTAATATGCACTGTACATATTTCCTTGTCAGACAAGCTGTTTTTAGTAAAGGCTTGTAGGATATTGGGTTTCAATCAGTGTAAATTTAAGTAAATTCATTTCAATCCTCACTTTCCCTTCCAACTATAAATTTGGGGAGACCTACAGAATTAATCTGATCTCATTCTCAATGTAAGATCAATGGGGAATACATTTTATTGATATTAAACAGAAAATTACAATAGGTGGTTAAATTAAATCTCTGGGTTGGAAGATATAATAATAGAATTAAATCAAATTCTGTCACCTTAAATCAAGATATTTAAGTGTAAAGTCCTGTTGTCAAGGAAAGATAAATCTATTCCAAGGATGATTTTTAATGCACTGTAAAAAAAAAAAAAAAAAAAGAAAGAAAAAGAGAGAGAGAGAATTTGCTGGTAAAGAGAAAGGGGAATTTTTACACATGTGTAGCCAATGTCACCTCTAAATGTACATCATCGCATTTACTTGATTCACAAGACATCGAATGTTGACCCAAGTAGGTAATTTATTCTTCTGTTCATTTCACAGCAAAGACTGGGTGGTGTAGTACAAGAGACAATGATCATCAGCTTTCAGGTTTAAACCAAGCCATATCCAGGATCCTTCCAGCTCCGACATTCTGAGATTGTAACTATCCACACCAGTACAAACAATAGCTCTGCTGTGGAATCACACGACGAACTGAAAGTTGAAAGCAAAATCACAACCTTAAAATAAATCTGTACTATGATTTTCCAAGCAAATTAACCAAGCCAACCATGAACACATTAAGTTGACACCCTTGGAGCAAAAACTCATTTGCAGCCATATGTTTTAGATCAGACCACGTCAAAGAGATCTGACAGTAACTTGATATGGGTTAGTTCTAAAAATAAGTCCACTCACTGTTCTAGTGTTTTTCCTGATTTATAAATCCTGATTTATAACTAGTGAGACTTTCTTGAGACTAACTCTGAGCCTCAAAACCTAGGAGAACCTTTCCGCAGCACCCCTCCCTTTGGGGATGCCCTCATTTCTTATAGTGTGTGTGTTCTCTTCTGCAAAAACTAAGAAACCTAAATTTGTTGGACTCTAGGTGTGTTCCTCATGGTCTTTGTTTAGGGAAGCATTGTAGTTTTTAAATCTCAGGACTGTTATAAAGATTAAATAAGCTTGTGCACCTGATACAATGTGAGTTTTAATAGTGCCAGGTATTGTTACTGGGCAGTTATCAGTGTATTAACTCTGAAATCCAAAGCCACCCTTCACTGCCCCGCTTTGCAGTATGGAGCTGGTCCCTGTCATTATTCCTCTTTGGTAGCTGGCACGATGCTGGCTCAATGGCTCGTGGGCAGGACTCCCTCTGCGTCACACCCAACAGAGGTATTTGTGCTCACCAGGCCCGAGGAAGCTTTCCTGCTCCTTGGTCTTGCCCCACAGCCTATGGACAGGTCCAGCCAAGGCAACCAGCCACCTTCTCCACCAGCTCTGGGTCACAGCCACACCCTTGCCAGCAAGATCTAAATCCAGCCTTGGGGAGGGAACCCACCTCCACACCTGCTCCTTCCTCTGGGGCTCCCTTTCAGCCTTTGGGTTTCTTCAGAGTTCTCTTTTATTCCTTCCCTCCCTGGCAGGCAGGAAGCCTCCAGCAGGAATGCTGGAAAAGTAGCTGGAGGGCGTTGTCATGGGGCTGTACCAACCACCAAAAAGAAACGTTCCCAGTCAATAATTCTTTACATTAAAATGTCCCTGTTTAAATGACTGATGTGTTTTCTGTCTCCTAACTAAACCCTGAAAAATGCAGCTACTTGAATATTGCTTGTTCAAATGGAACCATATTTACATGGATTTACTTCCAGACTTCTCGGTACCTCTTACTTTTTTTGTCCCTTGATTTCTGACCAGTGAAACCTCAACACTTAACCTGACACCTAATTTGGGGCTGTCTTAAGTTTTAATACCTTGCTACTCCCTACCTATGATTCCTTTGCCAAGGTAACAGTTTGGAACAGCAATTTTCCTTCAAGACTGGTTGGGGGAGTTTCTGGTAAAATGCCAAGCTCTACTTTGACCTCATTTTCAAGAAATGATGCTTGTATTGTAATAACATCTAGGTATTGATCACTATGTGTCTTACCCTCTGCTTGTCTGCACAAATCTCATCTTTCTTCCTAATAAAGGAATAGGTAGTCCTAATAAAGGAATAGATAGGTGATGTGAATAATAATGTTAATAATAATAATAATAACAACAGTACTTTTTTGTCAGGCACTGTGCTAAATATATTTTATTTAATTTCCACAATAGTCCTGTTAGTTAGATATTATTCTATATCCATATTATAAACAGAGATAGTGAAGCTTGGAGAAATTTAGTGTCTTGGCCAAGATCAAGCACCTAATAAGTGGCAGATTTAAGACAATGTAAATGATGGGTAATTATTCAAAATTAAACTATTATTATTTAGCTCATGCTGTTCTAATAGTGGTCACAATTTCACTTCCAGGTGATTTTTAAAACCTGTGATATTTCAAATAAATATTCTATAACTACTGAATTTATTCATTGCTCATTGTATTTCAATGAGTATCACTGTTTAAATATCACTGTTACAGCGACATTTGATTTAGTAATTATTACAAAAAATGACAAAAATTACTCAAATGTGTGTGAAACTGTTTTGATTGACTTATGTAATGTCAATGAGTGCAAATATTTTGCCCTGAGGACCCCAGCTACTAAATTTGGGTGACAGAAAGATCACTGACTACATTTTTAGTTCAATTTAATTAATTAAACTAGACTCTGTTCATTGAAATGATGAATTGTTTTTTGAAATGTAGTTCATAAGCTCATGCCTAGAGTATATTTAATCAATTTTAAAATGAACTGCTGCTGTTTGGGTAGACCAAATGAATAAATCATTTTAAAATATAATTATACAGGGCTACCATATAAGTGGGAGGAATTGTGAGGTTACTAACCAGCAAATAGATGATAAATGCAATTAATTAGCTTTTATTCAACAAAGGATGCAGTTTAATTTCCATTAGATCAGGTAACACAATAGGCCAGTTTACTCTCCTTCACAGGTTTAATTGAGAATAAATTCATATTCGTGCATCATTTAGGAGAAGCTCTGAGATATGAATGAAAGCAAGGGTCTGAAAAAGTAACATCTTCCTCATCGGGATTTTTGGTAACTTTTTCCAAGTATAATTTGAGGTGGGTATCGCAGGGCTATGGTAGGTGTCCAATGATATTATGAGCACGTGAGTGTGTATGTGTGAAAATAGAAAGCATTATACAAATATAAACGCACAGTAGTAGCATGCGGCTGCAAACCTTCAATCTTGTTCATTTTTCCTACTGCCTCAATCTTATATTCATAATTGCTTATTGTTGGTTTCAATTTTTCTCAACATCTCCAGTTTTAATATGCTCCAAAATCTTTAGACCTCCCTATTTCTTCTATAAGTCTGAAGTCTGCAATCTTTGTAGCTTATATAATAAACTAAAATAGAAACACTGTAAATCCTCCATATGACAGAAAGAGATATGTTACATTCAAGTTTACGGCATTCAAAATATTTCTATTTTGAATTTACATTTGGTGAATTTCACTTTTTTAAGGTTTACAATTCTATGTTTTTAACAGCTTTATTAAGAGGTAATTGATAAAAATTGCACATATGCAATGTCTATAATTTGATGAGTTTGGACATAGGCAAATGCCTGGGGTACCAGCATCACAATCAAGATGACAGATGTGCAACACTTCCCAAAGTTTCCTTGTGTCCCATTATTTTTTGATTTGTTTGTTTCATGGTAAGAACACATAACAGGAGACAAGTGCACGACACTGTATTGTTAACTACAGGTTCTGTGTCAAGCGGCAGACCTCTAGGACGTACTCATCTAGCATAGCTGAGAATTTACCCTCGTTGAATCACAACACCTGGTTTTCCCCACTCCCCAAGCCCTGGCAACCACTACTGTATTCTCTGCTTCTATGAGTTTTACTAATTTAGATACCTTCTGTAAGTGGAATCATGCAGCATTTGTGCTTTTGTGACTGGCTTGTCTCACGGAGCATAATGTCCTCTTGGTTCATTCATGTTGTCACAAACGGCAGAATTTTCTTCTTTTTTTAAGGCTGAATAATATCCCATTACATGTATATACTACATTTTCTCTATCCATTAATCTCTTCATGGACACCGGTTGCTTCTGTATCTTGGTTATCGTGAATAATGCTGCAATGAACATGGGAGACCAGACATCTCCCATATGCCTTGGATTGTATAACCACCATCAACATCAGGATAGAGCGTGGTTTCATTTCCACAAGAATTCCCTTTGTTCCTCCCCTTCCTAGTCAAACCCACGCCTCACCTTTACCTCCTGGCAATTACATCTGCTTTTTCTCTCTGTACTTGTGCATTTCCCAAAATGTCATGTAAATGAAATCACACCTATGTAGCCTTTTGGGCCTGACTACTCTCACTAAAAATAGTGCAACTGATATTGACCACAAATTTCCAGGCATCAATAGAACATTACTTTTTATGTTTGAGTAGTATTTTATTGTATAGATTTATCAGACTTTATTCATTCATCTGTTGATGAATATCTGATTTATTTTTTGTTTGGGGCAGTTATGAGTAATGCTGCTATAGTCATTTTGTGCTTTTGTGTGGACAGAATTTCTTATTTTTCTAGTATAAATACTTGGGGAGGGAATTGCTAAGTCCAATAGTTAGTGTAAGTTTAACTTTATAAGCATCTGCACACCCCGTGTAAAATATGGGCTCACCATTTTGCATTCCCTTGAGCAATGAATGAGCTTTCCAGTTGATACAAACCCTCATCAGCACTTGGAAATGTCAAATTTTTTAAAATTTTATTATTTCTAATAGATGAGAAGTGGTACTTATTGTTTTAATTTGCATTTCCCAAATAATAATGACACTAAACATCTTTTTACATGATTATTCTCCAACTATGTATCTTCTTCGGTGAAGTGTCTTTTCAAATTTTTTACCCTTTTTTAGCTGGGTTGTTTGCCTACTTATCTGAATTTTGAGAGCTTTTTGTATATTCTAGACACAAATAATCTGTTGAATATGGGAACTGTATACCTCCTCCTGGTCTGTAGCTTGTCTTTTTATTTTCTTAGCAATGTTTTTTCACAGTGCAACGGTTTTATTTTTGATACATCCAAACAATCACAGGTTTTCTTCTATATTTCCTTTAAACCTTTATAGTTTCATATTTTACATTTCATTCTATGATCCAGTTTGATTTACTTATTTAAAAAGTTTGAAATATAGGTCGAGATTTATATTTTTCTTATAAAAAGATTTATTCTTCATGTTTCTTGGGATTTTCTATGTAGACAACTATGGCCTCTGTAACTAGAGGGAGTTTTATTTCTTCCTTTCCAGTCTTTAGGTCTTATATTTCTTTTCCTCAAAGTATTGCCCCAGCTTGGACTTCCTCTACCTTATTAAGTAATAGAGATGAGAAGTAAACATTTTTGCCTTCTTCCCACCATGAGAGGGAAAATATTAACTCTTTCATCACTGCTTAAGATTTTAGCTATGTGTTTTTGCTTGTTTGTTTTTATAGATGCCCTTTATCAAGATAAGGGAATCCCCTTCTATTCTTAGTTTTCTGAGAGTTTTTATTATGAATAAATGTTAAATTTTTTCTGAAATTTTTTTCATCTATTGAAATTATCATGTATTTTCTCATATGTAACATTTTATTGACTTTTCAAATGTTGAACCAATCTTCCACTCCCAGTATAAATTCAAATTTGTAGTGATGGGGTTTCTTCATTTTTTTTTTTTTAAGTATTTGTTTTTTATTTATTTATTTATGTCTGTGTTGGGTCTTCGTTTCTGTGCGAGGGCTTTCTCTAGTTGTGGCAAGCGGGGGCCACTCTTCATCGCGGTGCATGGGCCTCTCACTATGGCGGCCTCTCTTGCTGCGGAGCACAGGCTCCAGACGCACAGGCTCAGTAATTGTGGCTCACAGGCCCAGCTGCTCCGCGGCACGTGGGATCTTCCCAGACCAGGGCTCGAACCCGTGTCCCCTGCATTGGCAGGCAGATTCTCAACCACTGCGCCACCAGGGAAGCCCCGGGTTTCTTCATTTTATATATTGACTATTTGATTTGTTAATATATTGTTGAGAACTTTTGTGTCTAAATCTATAAAGAATATTTGTCTATAGTTCTCTTTTCATGCACTGCTTTTCTATGGTTTTGTCATCAAGATAACGCTAGCCTCATAAAATGAGTTGTGAGTTACTCCTACTTTCTGGAAGAGATTATATAGAATTTCTATTATTTTTTCCATTTATGTTTGGTAGACTTAACTGATGAAACCAGTTTGTCCTGGAGTTCTCTCTTTCAGAAGATTTTTAACTACAAATTCAATTTATTTGATAGATATAGTAGTATTTTTGTTATCTGTTTCTTCTTGAGTAAACTTTATGGTATTTATCTAATGAGTATTTTGTCCTTTTAATCTAAGTTGTCAAATTTTTGCATAGAATTATTGGTACTATTCACTTATTATCCTTTTGATATCTGTGAGTTCTATGGTAATATCCTCTCCTTAATTTCTGGTATTGGTAATTCATGTCATATATTTTATTCCATTATTGTTTGAAGTTTATCAATTTCACTGATTTTTCAAAAACAGACCTTTTGATTTTATTGATTTTCTCTGTTGGTTTTATTTTTTCAATTTTATTGATTTGTACTCTAATATTTATTTTTTTAATTTCTTTGCTTTATTTTGCTCTCTCTTTTTTCAAGTTTCTCAAGGTGAAAGGTAAGATTATGAATTTGAGACCTATGCTAGTTTATAAGTTTAATGTTATAAATTTCCTTCTAAGCATTGCTTTAGTTTTATCTCCCGAAAGTTCATGTTTTATTTTCATTTTGATTCAGTTCAAACTATTTTCTAATTTCCATTGAGACTTGTTTGACCCATGGATTATGTGGAAGTTTGCTGTTTAACTTCGAAATATTTGGAAGATTTTCTAGTTATCATTGTGTTACTGATATCTAGTTAATTTTCATTATGTCAAAGAATATATATTTTCACATTTCAATTATTTTAAATTTAAGGTTTTGTTTAAGACTGAGGATATGTCTACATAAATATTCCATGTGAACCTGAAACAGTCTGTCTTCTGCTGCTGTTGGGTAGAGCATTCTACAACTATCAATTTGGTTTAGTTGGTTCATGTTGTTTTTTAGGTCTTCTGCCGGCTTATTTTATCACTTAATGGGATATTTTCCATCTTTCCTTTCAATTTTACCAGTTTTTGTTGTATGTGGCATATGCTGTTATAAGCTCTGTTATGAGGTACATGTTTATGCAGGATTGTAGTCTTCTTGGTGAACTGACTCTTATCATGTTTAATGTCCCTTGTTATCACTGATGCTTTTTCTTCTTCTGAGGTCTGATTTGTCTGATATTAATATACCCATCACAGCCTTCTATTGATCACTGTTTCCATGGTTGATCTTTTCTTTTTCTCTCCTTTTACTTTTATTGTATCTTTGATCCCAGTTAGTATCCAGCTGCAAGTCTGACTCACCTTCTGTAGTTACATTGTGGGCTCAGTGTTTAAAGCCTGAGCAGAGACATTCAAATCTGCTCTGTATGAGCTCTTCCAGAACCCAGTCAGCTTCCTAGTTGTTGGTTTACCTCATAGTTCATTCCTCAATTTAACTTGGGTTGTTGTTTTAGGTCGATTCTATGCATCTGTAGCCCAGAATGTCATACACAGCTCGACAGAATCTCTTCCTGGAGATCCCTCCCCTCTATAATTTCCTCAATTCTCCAGCACTCAGTAGCCTCTTTTTCTTGTCTACTCATTGGAAACTATGGATTTGTTCATCCCCACACCCTCATCATCTTATCACACACTTCCTGAAACTGGGTCTACCTCTGGCTAAAGCAGCAGGAGGACAGAAAGAAGTAAAATGTAGCAAAAATCCTCCTTCACTGATCAGACAACAGAGGATGCTTTTCCCAGTCAATCTGGTCAGGAAGAAGGAGTTTTAGCTGTTTTAGCAACAAATGTTGCCATTGACTCCACAGAAAGGTATTTTGGGGATTGAGTCTTACTTAGTGGCTAGGCTAGGAAAAAACTAAAACAACACACAATAAACAAAGAAACAAAGCAGAGGATTCCCTCTCTCTCCATCCCTTAGGCAACCTGGTCCTCCAAACAGAAAGGGTTTATCTTGGAGATTTTCTGATCATGAGCATTGAACAGCCAGGGGTTTAAGCTGCCCTGAGTCTAAGCCAAGGGATTCAGGAGGAAAAACACAGAAACACCACACGTACACACACATACTCACCACATGCACCCACACACATACACACACACATCACACAACCACATGAAACATACTGCCCTCCAATCATTGTCTTAGGTTTCCAACCAAGACTTTTGGTTGCAATCAGCAGAAAAGATAATGTAAAATATTCTTATTCTATCCTTAGAAAAACCAAGCCACTCTCTGTGTCCTTGACCTTGTTGCTTTTAAGACTAAGTGTATGATGCCCTTTACAGTTTATTTGACACTTCCTCCTGAAAGGTTTGGTTTTGGGGAGATACCACCACCACCAGCACAACCATCCCCACCTTCAGCTTCATTGTACCCCACAGGAATTGGTAGAGAGCCACACAGCGAAGAGCAGGGGCATTTTAATAAGCCCCAGACCAAAGTTCTAACCCAGATTCAAAGGCCTCGTGCCCTGGAATGTCAGCCCACAGATGCCGCCCTTTCAATGCAATGAGAGTGGCCTGGAGAGGAGGGATCCCTCACTGTGGCAGGTAAGTTGGGTCAGGAGACTGGTGCTTTATCCCAGAGGGTTTGAGGTGAATAACTAACCCTCCTGAATCTAGGCCTCAAGAAGTGGTTTCTCTTTTGCTTTGTGTCTTGAATCTAATCTTCAGGCAACTGAAGCTTCTGTGGGGTCCTTCCTCACTCACTAGGGTTTTATAAAGGGCTGCTTTTTCAGTTGTTCATGACTTTCTATCAAATATTTCCTTCAGGCACCTAACAGGGAGGCAGAGGTCTCTAGAATAGTACCCCAGTTTCCTAACTCTGTTGCCTATCTTCCACTTAATCATATATCCTCTTTTAATGACTTCAGTGGTTGCTAAAATTAACTGCTATTTTCTGCACTCTTCCTCACCACGCTAACAGACCCTTAGTCATGTCGGAGCTTCTGCATTGTCCCTCAGCTGAGCAGAGCCCTCCTCTGCCCTGACAAGGAGTTGTAGTCTCTCTGTCCCACCAGGGACACCATCAGCAGACTTTAACTCAAGTCACAGCCCCACTGAACTTGACTTTGCCACGTAAGCTTTTTGAGTTGTCATGCTCACATCTGTATATGAAAAATAATATCCTCTGTGTCACTGATTTGGGTAGGTGCAATGAGGAAATGTATATAAAAGTACCTAACACCCATAGTTGGTACCAAATTAATCCTCAAAGGAAGATAATTGACCTTCTCTTCCTTAAAATCTACTTCTAGGTCAGGATTTTCCAGAGTGCTCTATAGAACACCCATCCTGTGAAATGGTGTTTTGGGGGGCTGGGGTAGGGGAGGAGCCAAGAATTCTAGGGTCAAAAATGTCAGGGTTCTGATAAGTACCTGCACTTAAACTTGACTCATGACTCATATTGACATACTGAGGTTTCTGAAGAGTCCTCAGGTAACAAGCGCAACCACTTTATTTATTCCTGGGAACCCCACGCCAATTCAGAGTTGAAACCTTTCTTCTCATTTGATTTCCCATAATTTCTGGTGAAAGTATGTCGCAGGTTTTCCCTCTTCAGTCACCACTGACAGTGCTGGGGTTCAGGCTTAGCACCCCTCCACTAACTCCCAGGGCACACGGCTCACATAAGCCGTCCCGAGCGACTCGCAGGAATATGTGTTTGCTTCTCCTCCACCAGCCTGTGCACAGGAGTCCTCCGGGGGCTCTACAACTGCTGCCTTTGAGCCAGTCTGCCTGCTCACCCTTCCTACCCACTGTTAATCTCCACTAATCTGCAAGGTGTTGTGATTAGCACAGTAATTATCATAGCGACAGGATGACAGCCCAAAAGCATGTGAGCTTTCAAGTGGTTTTTATGAAAATTTTGCCCAGAAAGATGATGAGAGGGATGAACGAGGAAAGGATTACTGGGCCTTCCCAAATGCCATCTGGCTCTGTTGAGTCATTCTGCAATTCTGGTTGATTCCCTCTGGTTAACGAGGTTGTTCCTTCCTTTCTATTCTGGATCTGTGGGTGTTCTTACCCTACTTCTAAATTAAGCAAATATTCATTGAGTCCTATGTAAGGGACTACAGAAGACAGAGAAAGAATAGCATTCATTTGTCCTTCCAAACTCAAATTTTAGCAGACATCACAGATTATAAATAGGCATAGTCAAAGGATGGTTTTGATGAAGGTCTTGTCAGGGCCACAAGGAAACAGCTAGGAGGGTGAGGGAAAGATAGACCTTACCACTTCCTGGAGGTTTGTGAACAAACTTCTTAGAAGGAGTGCGATGTGACTAAGATTGAAGGGAATTCTCTATTAGACTAATCACAGCAAGGGAATTTCCTGCTGGAGTTTCTCCAGCATATAGCACAACGCTTGGGCCCATTGCAGATTCCTATAAAGTTTTGGGTTCTGTTATAAAATGCCCAGAATCTTGAAGATTAAGTTTGCTAACACGGAGGGCAGGGCAGAGAGAAAATCCTAAATAAAAGTACAGATACTGCAGTGTTCCGAGTAGCTTCAGGGGTCAGGTAAGACAGACCACAGGAGAAAAGTTGTAGAAGCCCCACTTTGCACATTCAAACTCTATAAATATGGTTGAGATGTATAATCTCACTATACCTCTGTTTCCTCAATTAGAAGGTAGAGACAATAATATCAACTTGTGTAGTTGTTTGTAACCACAGTTCCCTGGATCCTGACCTCTGTGAAGATTATCCCAGGTGTGGACATTCCGTTGATGGAATGTGGACATTCCAAAGATGTGGACATTTGGAGCTGGGCATTCACACAGTTGATTCCAACTTTAGTCATCTGAAATGTAGTTGGGTTTTTTTGGTTGGTGGTGTTATGGTTTGTTTGTTTTCCTCATCTGTAAAAATGAAGATAATAGTATTTTCTTCATGGAGGATTCTTTTGCTAATTAAATCTGATGGTAAATGTCAGAGACTAGCAGGGAATGGAGTATTAGACCCTTAACAGATCTCATTCCTTTCTGGCAAGATTTTCTTCCATGGGTACCAGTTGGGGTGGCTGTTTCTTACTTTGCAGTGTGGCTTCCAGGGGAAGGGTAATGGGTTGTTTGAATTTGGATGGAAGTGAGTGAAAAGTCTTCAAAATCAATTTTGTTCCAATCCTTGTTCCCCAAAATATTCATTTTTACCAGTTACAAAACCTGGGGCAGTTTAATCCATTTTATGAGATTCTGTTTCCTCACCCTAGGAAGAAATATGTCGTACCGAACTGTTAAAATTAGCAGATGACTGTTAAGCAAAGCTCCACGGCACCTTCTAGCACCCAGAGCAGGGGCAGGAGAATCGCGTTCCTGCTCTGTCCCACACATTCCTCGAGGAATACTTTCCATCCGGGCATTGCCTGCCTGTGAACTTCAGTAAACTGAACTATATATATGCAGGTACAGCTTCTCCCTGAATGATTAACTGGGACAAAATGAATATCTCCTAATTAGTGTGAAAAAATAAATTGGAGCACTTGAAGAGGGCCTCTGAGGCAGAGCATCAGGACGACCAAATCTACTCCTGTGGACTCCATCCCGAGCGCCTGAGAAGCATCATCTCACCAGTGAGGAGAAATCACATCCTGTCCTTTTCTTTGATTTTCTAGAAGAGTTTCAAAATTACATTCTCACTTCACAGACAAGAATAATCTGAGACTATTTTTTAACATGAAAAAGATTATCTTAATTTAAAAAAGAGGGAAAGTATTCGATATATATATACCTCTGGTTAATTCATTCACGCAAGGTAGATGTGAACAAAGCTTTTCAGAGATGTGAAAGAATTTTTCTCATGAGAACCAAATATAGGAGAATTTTAAATAGAAAACTAGACCATGAGCTCCTAATTAGGGGATGTTAAGTAAGAGTTCCAGAACCTAGGACTAACCTATTCAAATTCTGCATCTGGGGAATGTGAAATTCAACCCAGTTAGGACAATGGTCAGAAGTGACACAGCAAGGCGGCAGCCCGAGGAAGATGGGACCGGCTGCTTTACTCTGCAGCCTCTGTGCCAACTTGGACACTTGTTAATTAAACAGACCTCTGGGCCCTCATGGCAGCCAGAGGCTCTGCAGAAAGAAGGCTGGTTATAAAATATGATTTTTTTTTAATTTATAAGAAACATCAAAGGAATTCCATTTTTCAACAGTCCAAATTTTATCAAAAATTGGCTATGCTTTTGCTTGCTCCTGGCAAGTTCACAGCGGTAAGGCAAATCCCCGAATGATGCCCTTCCACTTCTCACCTTTGATGGAGTTAATCCAATTCCTGTTCATCCCTTCTACCTGTGGCTCAATTCCTGCCATTCTGACTCCCCCTCGTATGGCAAGATCCCTCTCTAGGACCTTCCTGCCACCTCCTGTCTGTTCCAACTGTCACAGGAGAAACATTTTTTTACAGTTTCACATCTCATTCCATCCCTACTCAAAGGTCTCCTTTGTCCATATCTTCAGGATGAGTACAAGATGCTCTGCTAACACGATGCATCTTCAGCTCTTCAAGAGATACCCCAACTCACATTCTAGCCGTTCTCAAGACATTTCTAATTCAACACATCACCACCAAAAAATAATCATTTCTAAATATCCTTTTTCAAGTCCTTATGCCTCTCATTTGCCTGGGAAGCCGTATCCACCTTTACTCCCTGGCAAATTTCTACCTGTGATTGGAAACCGTCTGAGGTGCAGGAGTGCTCCTTCAGGTCCTGGTCTTGGCTCAGCATTCACACTGGACTGGAAGACCCCTGACCCCTTTCTAGAGCCTTCCGCAAAGCCAGGGGCTGACACTTCCTGGCAGGTGAGGGACATGCTGGTATTTAATGAAGGAAGGCAGGAGGGGTAGATGGATCTACATTCTGACATTAGCAGGGGAAAGCTGCAACACTGCAGACGATGCTCACATTAGAATAGCCTTTTTGCTCATTTTGGAAGAACCCTGGTTGTGTTGCATGAGTCTGATCTCTTCCACTGCAAGATTTTTCTAGAGATGCATCATTTTAAAAGTGGGTTATTTAAGGATGCATCATTTTATTTCATGCCAAAAATAAAACATGAAATGGTCACTGGTCTGAAATCTTTACACTTAACTTCCAAAATATCTCAGGAGAAGGGAGTTCTGGAGTTATCAAGACTTCCGGGTGTGTGTCTGTGTCTGTGTCTGTGTGTTTCATAACAAAATGTGCTAAAGACTTTCGATTGACACAGGCAAACAGTTCCCCTGAGATTTATTAACAAGCCCTTGTGGAATTGAGAGCTGCTCAGAATAAGTAAATGAACTGTGAGGAAATATTAAGTCAGTAAAAACCTCATTTACAGAACATATGCTTTATTCTAAATTCTGGTAAAATCTCATTTTTGCCAGAAAGCTTATGCTACTGTAAGAACAAATACAAACCTTAGAATAAATTTTTAAAATTTCCCTAGTGAAAAGAGGGTAGAGGTCCCCCCCTCACCCCCCCCCCTTCCTAGAGTACTTCCTTTAGAAAATGTAATTGCAAATCCTTTCTCTGTCCCTTTGAGATGCATGTAGACCTTTTTTTTTTAAAATTATTTATTTATTTATTTATTTATTTATTTATTTATGGCTGTGTTGGGTCTTTGTTTCCGCGCGAGGGCCTTCTCCAGTTGCAGCAAGTGGGGGCCACGCTTCATCGCGGTGCGCGGGCCTCTCACTACCGCAGCCTCCCCTGCCACGGAGCACAGGCTCCAGACACGCAGGCTCAGCAACTGTGGCTCACGGGCCCAGCCGCTCCGCGGCATGTGGGATCCTCCCAGACCAGGGCTCGAACCCGTGTCCCCTGCATTGGCAGGCAGAGTCCCAACCACTGTGCCACCAGGGAAGCCCACATGTAGACCTTTTTAAAAGCTAAATGGGCTTCTCTCCAGTTTTACAATCAAGAATGCTTTTCTTGAGGGCCCGGGAGCCATCTCTTTGGAATGGGTGCTGTATCTCTCCTTCTGCTGGGAGGATGAGAGTTTAACCTATGTTTAACTTGGTGCCAGGCTCCAAGTTGTAAAACTACCTGATGGTCATAGAGATAGAAGAAGTTCTAATTTTGCTCTGGATAAAGGCAATTAGTGAACACAGATGGCCATTTTAATTACCATGTTAATTTAGGATAAAGTATGTGTGACAATTTGTGCTACCATATTCTCCTGCTTGAGGACTAGTCTTCACAAGTATGCTAACTATTTCCTCCCTTCAAGAAGCTTTTGAAACTGCAGTGAAATTTCAGAATCCCACGATATCATTTAAGTGAAGGTAAATCTGTTACTTGTACTGTGATGAGGTGCTTTAACCAATGAGAAGATGGAAGATTAAGTGATCTAACACGATGGGTCGGATTGTCGAATCAAAGATCTTACCAAGGATTAAGCATTACTAACAATTTCAAGGATACAGTCAGAGATCAGGGACATCCTACATGGCTTCCTAAAGCCGACCTTCCCACCCTGGACACACACTGCCTGACTCAGGCTGAAATGAGGTCTCTAACAGAGATTTGTGGTCACCTCACACAGTGGTAAGAATTCACATTATGAAACAGCTCCATTTTGTAGACTCTGAGAGTTATTTATCTTGTATGACATTCTCTGAAGAGCCAGCCCTCAAAAATCATATTGTTGGTTTGTTTTCCATAAACAGTCCTAAACCAGAGATACCCAACTCTTAGCATTCCATAGATAAGGCTTCTCCTTTGATCAAATATCATTACTTTTATTTCCAAGGGGTCAAATTACCAAGTTATTTTTACAAGTTGATCAAACCAAGTCACCAACCTTCTTTTCTTTCCAGAAAAGAAGTATATAACAGATCAACAGCTTTAACTCCATCCTGCCCAGGTGGTAACCAGACTAGATGCATATCTGGGTTCTACCACCTGATGGCTGTCTGATCTGTTCTGTTTTCTCTGAATCATAGCTGTGGATATCAGCATTTAACTTTCTGGATTTTCATTAATGTTAGTTGTGATAACTACCACCAGAACCAGGATATCTACATCTTTGAATCGAGTCTCAGCATCTACCACCACCCACCCATAATAGAGACACGAAGTACAGGGGAGATTTTCAAAATTTCATCTCTCACCATCTGCATCGTAACACCTGGAGGATTTTGTGGGGTTTTTAAATATATGGGGCTCCATCCCAGAACTATTCAATCAGGATCTTTAGTGGTAGAACCACCAGGAAACTGCATTTTAAAATTTCCCAGTGTGATTTTTATACACACAAAATCTAGACCACCTGCCCTAAATGGGCATCAGAGTGGTGCACTCTGGTGAAAAAGAAACAGACAGTATGTAATACGTGTTCATCACAGTTCTCAGCACAGAATATACTCTGAATAAAGAATTTTGCTGATGAGAAGCCCCAGGAGTCATCCTTGTTCTGCTCGGTGTCATCAGTATCTTAGTTAAGAACTCATCCTGTGGAATCAGGAATCATCATCTCTTTAGGTAAAACTGGAGGTGACAGGGATAAAACAAAAGTAAAATATTTTGGTCCAAAGAAACCTTGCAACACTTTCCTAATAATCTGTTCTCAGCAGAAATTTATTGGTACATAGAAGCTGCATACATTTTGACGATGCTTTATCACCCGAAGCCGTGTGGACCAGAGCTAGAATGAACTAGCTGTCACATTTTGATGGAGCGTTTTTTAATCTCACAGGGCCTGGATGTGCAGATCCTGAAAGTTGGAGGACAGGACAAAAAAAAATCAGCAAATCACCCACTGCATTTCTCTATGTTTAGCTTTCAGGCTGCAGTAGACACGAGGAAAGAGGACCTGGTTATAAGTCTGAATCCAGGTCCTCTGGGCCTTGAACACGTATTTTTCCTTTTATCTTTCTGAAAGTTATACTTCACACGGTGCCTAAACACAAAATAAGGAAATACTCATGAAAACACCTAGCACAGCGCCCGACATGGTAGGCACTCCAGAAAAATAGTTTCCAGGTGCTATTTCAGGGTTAGTTACAGCAAAATAGCATACAATAATATTCTTTCATAATTTTCTTGGCCAAAATTCATTTTCACTTGCTTAGATCTTAAAATGTAGGAAGACTCGAGTGAGAGTGACTGTTAACGCTGGTTTTAAAACTGAGTTTTGATCACAACTGACTCTTTCATCCCTCTCCTCCTCCATTTATCACTGAGCTGTGCTGCTTTCTCATCTGACGTTTGGCTCTGTGACTGACCACGGCCTCATTCACACATCAGATGTGTCCTGAGCAGCCTCCATCCACCTACTCCCTTTGGGTCCCTCACTGCCCCACCACCCTGTGACCTTGATCTTGTTGTTTCAGGGGAATACTGGGCTCCTCCAGCCTTTGCTGCCACCTGAGTTCCTAGGTTTTTGTCTGACTGAGGATGTGTGTGTATATATATATATATATATGCACTTGATTTAATGGTATAACATTGTATATAGATGAATTAATCATTTGAAAGCTTTTCTGTGTACTTTAAAATCTCTGCTGATGCATATTTTATTTGTTTGTGAAGATGAATGCATCTTCAAACTTATTAATATTTTATTTAAGTACTTTTTAAAAACAACTCCATTTCTCCTTTGTTAAACTTTTAATTCTTAAACAGTTGATTCAGTCTTGATAAAGTGCCTCAGTGATCAGTGTTAAATGCTGCAACTAGTTTTTAAAAATTGTGCAAAAAACTATACAGAAGTACATTTATAGTTGTTTGCTTTTTGACAAAGATTCCAAAGTAATTCAATGGATAAAGGACAGCTTTTCAAAAACGAAGCCAGAAAAAATGGATATCCAGAAGTAAATTAGTAAGCTGACCTCTACCACACACAATGCACAAAAAATAACTCAAAGTGAATCATAAAAGTAAATATAAGAGCTAAAATTATAAAATTTTTAAAATAAAATATAAGAGAAAATCTCCGTGACTTTGGTTTGAGCAAAAAGTTCTTAGATCTGACACCAAATTCATGATACATAAAATAATAGATTGGTAAACTGAACTATATCAAAAATATATAATCTTGTGCTTCAAAAAACATCATTAAGAAGATTAAAGGTGACAATCAGTGATAGGAAGACTCTGGAACTGACCAAAAAAGATATCCCGCATCCAAAGACAAAGGAGAAGTCACAGTGAGATGGTAGGAGGAGCGCAATCACAATAAAATCAAATCCCATAACTGCTGGGTGGGTGACTCACAAACTGGAGAACACTTATACCACAGAAGTCCACCCACTGGAGTGAAGGTTCTGAGCCCCACGTCAGGCTTCCCAACCTGGGGGTTGGGAGGAGGAATTCCTAGAGAATCAGACTTTGAAGGCTAGTGGGATTTGACTGCAGGACTTCGACAGGACTGGGGGAAAGAGAGACTCCACTCTTGGAGGGCACACACAAAGTAGTGTGTGCATTGGAACCCAGGGGAAGGAGCAGTGACTCCATAGAGACTGAACCAGACCTACCTGCTAGTGTTGGAGGGTCTCCTGCAGAGGCGGGGTGTGGCTGTGGCTCACCGTGAGGACAAGGACACTGGCAGCAGAAGTTCTGGGAAGTACTCCTTGGCGTGAGCCCTCCCAGAGTCAGCCATTAGCCCCACCAAAGAGCCCAGGTAGGCTCCAGTGTTGGGTCACCTCAGGCCACACAACCAACAGGGAGGGAACACAGCCCCACCAATTAGCAGACAAGTAGATTAAAGTTTTACTGAGCTCTGCCCACCAAGGTAACAGCCAGCTCTACCCACCACCAGTCCCTCCCATCAGGAAACTTGCACAAGCCTCTTAGATAGCCTCAACCACCAGAGGGCAGACAGCAGAAAGAAGAACTACAATCCTGCTGCCTGTGGAACAAAAACCACATTCACAGAAAGATAGACAAGGTGAAAAGGCAGAGGGCTATGTACCAGATGAAGGAACAAGATAAAACCCCAGAAAGACAACTAAATGAAGTGGACATAGGCAACCTTCCAGAAAAATAATTCAGAATAATCATAGTGAGGATGATACAGGACCTTGGAAAAAGAATGGAGGAAAAGATTGAGAAGATGCAAGAAATGTTTAACAAAGAACTAGAAGAATTAAACAACAAACAAACAGAGGTGAACAATACAATAACTGAAATGAAAACTACACTAGAAGGAATCAATAGCAGAATAACTGAGGCAGAAGAAAGGATAAGTGACCTGGAAGACAGAATGGTGGAATTCACTGCTGCAGAACAGAATGAAGAAAAAAGAATGAAAAGAAATGAAGACAGCCTAAGAGACCTCTGGGACAACATTAAACACAACAACGTTCGCATTAGAGGGGTCCCAGAAGGAGAATAGAGAGAGAAAGGACCCGAGAAAATATTTTGAAGAGATTATAGTCGAAAACTTCCCTAACATAGAAAAAGAAACAATCACCCAAGTCCAGGAAGCACAGAGAGTCCCATACAGGATAAACCCAAGGAGAAACATGCCGAGACACACAGTAAACAAATTGGCAAAAATTAAAGGCAAAGAAAAATTATTGAAAGCAGCAACGGAAAAATGACAAATAACATACAAGTGAACTCCCATAAGGTTAACAGCTGATTTCTCAGCAGAAAATCTACAAGCCAGAAGGGAGTGGCATGATATATTTAAAGTGATGAAAGGGAAGAACCTACAACCAAGATTACTCTACTCAGCAAAGAACTCATTCAGATTCGATGGAGAAATCAAAAGCTTTACAGACAAGTAAAAGCTAAGAGAACTCAGCACCACCAAACCAGTTCTACAATAAATGTTAAAGGAACTTCTCTAAGTGGGAAACACAAGAGAAGAAAAGGACCTACAAAAACAAACCCAAAACAATTAAGAAAATGGTAATAGGAACATACATATCGATAATTACCTTAAACATGAATGGATTAAATGCTCCAACCAAAAGAAAAAGGCTCGCTGAATGGATACAAAAACAAGACCCATATACATGCTGTCTACAAGAGACCCACTTTAGGCCTAGGGACACATACAGACTGAAAGTGAGGGGATGGAAAAAGATACTCCATGCAAATGGAAATCGAAAGAAAGCTGGAGTAGCAATACTCATATCAGTTAAAATAGACTTTAAAATAAAGAATGTTACAAGAGACAAGGAATGACACTACATAATGATCAAGGGATCAATCCAAGAAGAAGATATAACAATTATAAATATATATGCACCCAACATAGGAGGACCTCAATACATAAGGCAACTGCTAACAGGTATAAAAGAGGAAATCGACAGTAACACAAAGATACTACAAAAAAAGAAAATTACAGACAAATATCACTCATGAATATAGATGCAAAATCCTCAACAAAATACTAACAAATAAAATCCAACAACACATTAAAAGGATCATACACCATGATCAAGTGGGATTTATCCCAGGGATGCAAGGATTCTTCAATATACGCAAATCAATCAATGTGATACACCATATTAACAAATTGATGAATAAAAACCATATGATCATCTCAATAGATGCAGAAAAAGCTTTTGACAAAATTCTACACCACTTATGATAAAAACTCTCCAGAAAGTGGGTTAGAGGGAACCTACCTCAACATAATAAAGGCTATATGCGACAAACCCACAGCAAACATCATTCTCAATGGTGAAAAACTGAAAGCATTTCCTCTAAGATCAGGAACAAGACAAGGATGTCCACTCTCACCACTATTCTTCAACATAGTTTTGGAAGTCCTAGCCATGGCAATCAGAGAAGAAAAAGAAATAAAAGGAATACAAATTGGAAAAGAAGAAGTAAAACTGCCACTGTTTTCAGATGACATGATACTATACATAGAAATCCTAAAGATGCCACCAGAAAACTACTAGAGCTAATCAATGAATTTGGTAAAGTAGCAGGATACAAAATTAATGCACAGAAATCTCTTGCATTCCTATACACTAATGATGAAAAATCTGAAAGAGAAATTAAGGAAACACTCCCATTTACCATTGCGACAAAAAGAATAAAATACCTAGGAATAAACCTACCTAGGGAGACAAAAGACCTGTATGCAGAAAACTATAAGACACTGATGAAAGAAATTAAGGATGATACCAACAGATGGGGAGATATACCATGCTCTTGGATTGGAAGAATCAATATTGTGAAAATGACTATACTACCCAAAGCAATCTACAGATTCAGTGCAATCCCTATCAAATTACCAATGGAATTTTTTATGGAACTAGAACAAAATATCTTAAAATTTGTATGGAGATACAAAAGACCCCGAATAGCCAAAGCAGTCTTGAGGGACAAAAACAGAGCTGGAGGAGTCAGACTTCCTGACTTCAGACTATACTACAAAGCTACAGTAATCAAGACAATATGGTACTGGCACAAAAACAGAAACATAGATGAATGGAACAAGATAGAAAGCCCAGAGATAAACCCACGCACCTATGGTCAACTGTTCTATGACAAAAGAGGCAAGGATATACAATGGAGAAAAGACAGTCTCTTCAATAAGTAGTGCTGGGAAAACTGGACAGCTACATGTAAAAGAATGAAATTAGAACACTCCCTAACACCATACACAGAAGTAAACTCCAAATGGATTACAGACCTAAATGTAAGACCGGACACTATAAAACTCTTAGAGGAAAACATAGGAAGAACACTCTTTGGCATAAATCACAGCAAGATCTTTTTTGATCCACCTCGTAATGTAAATAAAAACAAAATAAACAAATGGGACCTAACGAAACTTCAAAGCTTTTGCACAGCAGAGGAAACCATAAACAAGATGAAAAGACAACCCTCAGAATGGGAGAAAATATTTGCAAATGAATCAACAGACAAAGGATTAATCTCCAAAATATATAAACAGCTCATGCAGCTCAATTTTAAAAAAACAAACAACCCAATCCAAAAATGGGCAGAAGACCTAAATAGACATTTCTCCAAAGAAGACATACAGATGGCCAAGAAGCACATGAAAAGATGCTCAACATCACTAATTATTAGATAAATGCAAATCAAAACTACAATGAGGTATCACCTCACACCAGTTAGAATGGGCATCATCAGAAAATCTACAAAAAATAAATGCTGGAGAGGGTGTGGAGAAAATGGAACCCTCTTGCACTGTTGGTGGGAATGTAAATTGATACAGCCACTATGGAGAACAGTATGGAGGCTCCTTAAAAAACTAAAAATAGAATTACCATATGACCCAGCAATCCCATTATTGGACATATACCCAGAGAAAACCATAATTCAAAAAGACACATGCACCCCAGTGTTCATTGCAGCACTATTTGCAATAGCCAGGCCATGGTAGCATGCTAAATGCCCATCGACAGATGAATCGATAAAGAAGATATGGTACATATATACAATGGAATATTACTCAGCCATAAAAAGGAACGAAATTGGGTCATTTGTTGAGACGTGGATGGATTTAGAGGCTGTCATACTGAGTGAAGTAAGTCAGAAAGAGAAAAACAAATATCGTGTATTAATGCATATATGTGGAACCTAGAAAAATGGTACAGATGAACCAGTCTGCAGGGCAGAAATTGAGACACAGATGTAGAGAACAAATGTATGGACACCAAGGGGGGAAAGCGGCAGGGGACGTGGGGGTGGTGGTGTGATAAATTGGGTGATTGGGATTGACATGTATACACTGATGTATATAAAATGGATGACTAATAAGAACCTGCTGTATAAAAAAATAAATAAAATAAAATTCAAAACAATAAAAAAGTAAAAGATTAAAGGGAAGTCATAAGCTAGAAGGAAACACTTGCAAATCATGTATTTGATAGATTCTAAAGAACTCAACTTTTCAATTATAACTAAATAAAAATCTCAGTTTAAAATTGAGCATAAGTTTTAAAGCCATTTCATCAAAAAAGATATCTGAATGATAAATAAGAAAATAAAAAGATAGTTTCGTTAGTTGTTAGGAAAGTGCAAATTAAACCAAATGCCCACTAATCTGTAATAAAAAGACAGACAGTACCAAGTGTTGGTAAGGGTACAGAGAAACAAGAACCCATGTGCATTGCTGATAGGAATATAAAATGGTACAGCCATCTTCAGGGGCTCCCATAGAGCAGCGTTTTAGGGAATAAATCAATGCACAAATTTTAAAAATAAATGTTTTAATTATAAACCTAATGTTATTCAACAGAGGGATGTGATTCAAAAATCCTTACTGTGACCCTCAGATGCACAGAAAACATGCCTTAAGAATAGGCAACAGCCCTGTCCTACACTTGGCTTTTCTTGGTCTAATTTGAGGGTCCTATCAGTAACACGAGCAAACCCCCTTAAGAGACACTGGTGAGTGGTCTCTGAAGTCCATTAAATGAAGAGACTCAATGGGGGAATGGAAACATTTATGGATAGTTGTAAAGCTGTCACATGGATATTAACTTTTTTCTTTTCCACAAGGTCTGTGACAAAGACCATTGAAGGGAAGTGAAGGGCATATGGGTTTTAGTTCAGGTAGCACTTTACCTCAGAAAAGATGACCAAATATGGAACAGGATGATTTTGATTTCCAGTCACTGGAAGTGTTGAAAATGATCAAGGTGACAGGTTACAACTTGGCAAAGCACTGGCAAATTTTAAGCATTAAATGGAAGTGTTGACTTGGGTGACTGATAACATTTCTTTGGGTCAAGAGCCTCCCTGGTAAAGCAGGACTTTGTACCTAAATGCAAATCAATTGTTATTTAATGAAGCCATCAGAAATGTGACCTAGTAACAAACTGCAACTTACCTTAAAAAGTTAAACTTAAACTAAAGTAGATTTTATGGTGAGCCAACGATAAAAGTCACATTGTAAATGCCACTATGCAAAACTTGTAGGTGGTTTATAATTTAGCACAAGTCAGAGAAGAATTCTTCAGTACCTTGGGGAATTAACTCAGCTAAAATAAAAATGGATTTTAGTAAGGGAAAACGCAATCAGTTAAGCATAAGAAAGCCTGTTCTAATAAAAAATTAATAATAAGGAAACTAACAAACTGTATTTTGAAATTTCTTACCATGGAGATAAATAATAAGGAAAAATAGAAATACTGATACTGTACTAGGAACAAAATGAGGAAAGGATGACCCCAAAAGAGATGTCATGTACAGATTCCCCTAGAGGTGCTGAGTCTTGAGCAAGGGAGGGAACATGTAACTAAAATGACACTTATGTCAGATGTAAAGCAAAGTAAACGTGCCCAGAGACAGGGAGGTGGGGAAGAAGGGGAAACGCCTCCCTGTAAAGAGGACCGACTCCTAACACTGGGAGGGGCTCAAGTGTCAAATATCAAAACATACCAAGTCTTCCATTCAAACCTTTGCCATTTCTCAATATTGGAGGGAAGAAGAAAGAAAGGAAAGAATAAGAGTCATCTTTGTGTAAAGTGGGGGATGGTTGGGCTCCCTCAGGCTTTACTTAGGAGATAGTCCCAGAAAATGAACAGTTAAGGCTTTTGTAATTTTCATGTTCACAAGGATTTAACCAATGACTGTTGACAAGCTCAGGAGCATGACATCAGCTCAGGCCCCCACGCCCTTCCAGGCCCCAGGGGTGCGGTGGTGTCCCGTGTGCATGCACCTCCAAGGCTCCCTCATCGCAGGCCCTCAGCTATGCTCCCCGCAGCCTAAGTTAAATTCTGCAAGTATCTGCCCCAAACCCCTGCTGCTCATAGCTCCTTTCTGTGAGCCCTCAACACCTGCTGTTCTTATCTGTTGGGCATTCTCACCTCTGGGTCTGCTTGCAGTTATTCACTTACATCCACAATTTATTAACTCTGTTATAGTCACAGGCGTAAAGAATTTGGATGCAATTCCAGAATGTGCTCTTCTTTTTGAGATTTATTTCCAGGCACTTTGTGACCCTATAACTTTGAAAGGCCCCATGTGAAAGAAAGTTTATTATTAGAGCTACAACCGGCAGGGTGGCTTTCGTTACAGGCCTGGCAGCAAGCGGTACGATGAAAGATTTCTCTTTTTAGCTCAGTTAAAATTTAACAAGTGCAAATTCAAGCAAGCAGGGAGTTTGTGTTAACAAAATGTCATTCTATGAGTTTGTTTCTTCTGAGATAAAGTCAAGTTTCATAAAAAAAAATAAAGCATGCCAGATGTCTAATAGTTCTATCGTCCTTTTCTATAGTTTAAAATTTAGCTGTTAACTTCCTAAGGATCAGTATAAAAACGGTGGGATAGAATAATGACAATGAATTATTCATAATAAAAATCTGGGGCCTTAATTTTGCAGGTTATTTATAATTTCCTTTCTTCTTATGGAAACATCATCTTTAGAATTATAGAAGATGTGGGATGATTAAATTGAAAATCATCTGTTGTTGATACAATGACATGTACCTGTACTAAGCACTAAGTGACAGCAACAGTGGAATTCATTATCAGTATTCGGTTCCCATGAGGGTGGCCAGTTTTGCCAAAGGCATTATATGACCATTACATGTCAATCCTTTGAATGCTATTTTATCAATGCTAAGGAAATGAACCCTTTTCCTCTTACTGTGGAAATGCAGCTTTATTTTGTTCACACAATAGCAATTATGTCTAATAGTGAATCATCCAGATTTTTGCAAAATCAAATCCATCTGCTTTTATCAGAAAGTAAGTTATTGGCATAGGTATTTATGATTGAGTCAGGAAACCTAGACTTCAGTCCTGGCAATTAGCAAAATTCCTAACTGTACTAAACTCTTCTATCAAAGAGGGGAATAACTTTGCACTCAGATGATTTCATTAAGATGCTGAAGGAGAAAATGACATGCTCCTTGGTTCAGGCCTCTCAAGGAATCAAGGGGTCCCAAGATCACCACCAATCTCACAGACCTGCACCCAGAAGCGCATCTGAACCCGTGCAACTTCTTCAACACTTGTGCAGTAGGTTAATAAAACCTGAAATCCATAGATACCTTCCTAAGTTCTGTGAGTTCCCCATGAGTACTGTTTCATTTTGTGTTTCCATTTTGATGAGGATAATAAAAAAAGATCTTAAAGCGTTTAAAACCACCACACAATGCTGTACTGTTATATAATTACGTGCCTCACATTTACATGTGTTTGTGATCAAATTCACTACAAAACTTACTTTAATTTTAATGTACTAATAAGTAAAGAATGAAGGTAGATTTAACATGCAAATTGTGCATTCTTACCAAATTACTTTTTTGTATGCTGTTCAAATAACTGCCTCACATTTCTCAATTCAACACATTTTTTTGGAGTGGTTTCTCAGCATCAGCCACTCCTCTGTACCCAGAACTGAAAAAATAATGTTGAATGAGAAAACATACTCTTGGGGAATATACATCCTCTCAAGTCAGACAGAGAGGAAGTAAGTGAATCAATACATAAATAATGCCCTTCATTCATTGATCAGAAAGCTAAAAGATGGTGTTACCTGGTAAGAAGGGGATGGAACCGTTTGGTTGGAACCGTCTGGCCAGAAAGCTGTCTCTGATTTCTGAGTGATGGGAAGGAACCTGCAGTGTGAATGCCATTGGAAAGAGGATGCCAGGCTGGGAGCACCTCCAAGTATGAAGCCCTTACCTCGGAAACACGGAATTCCACATACAAAAAGCCCATATGGCTGGCGTGTCAGTGGCTGGCTTGTGGCTACTGTGGGATGAATTTGGAGCAGTAGCAAGGGGAGGCGTGTAGAGCTGTGTAAATCTGGGCGACAAGGTAGAATATTATGTCAAATGTGATGGGAAACATTTGGATGGTTTTATTATTTTTAAGGGTTTTTTTAAAAAGTTTATTGAGGTACAGTAAGCACATAAAATTGTAAGATATGAAAATATACATTGTGATCACTTAATATGTATAACTTATGAAAGGATTCCTCCTATCTAGCTATTTAAGACCTCCATCACCTCACATAATTATCTTTTTTCTTTTTAGTGAGAACATTTAACTTTGACTCTCCTAGAAAATTTTAATTCTAGAATACAGTGTTATAAGCATAATACATATAATACATTATTGTGTACGTTTTATTATTGTTTTGGCTTGACATCTTTGGGCCCATAAAGGTGGTTGGAACAATGCCGTAGAACCTGGGTTCAAATCCTGTCTCCAGCACTTAATTATGTGATCTGAGTCTGTAACCTTGGTTACAGAATCTTCAATAATCTCATGAAGAGATTTTCTAATTCAACACACATTTGTGAAAGACAGCTGTCTACCAGACATTGTGTGTGCTAGGGATTTCCTTACATCATACCAGTAACTCTTTCAGCCAGTTCCATGAGGTAAGCATTGTTATTCCTATTTCATTCACCTGGCAAATGGTGGGGCAGGGATTTATTTACACATCGATTGTATGAAATCCAACATCCTCCAAATTATAGAAATAAAATAATGAATTTAACCATACTCAAGCTGGGGAAGTAACTACTAAGTAAGGGATATGAGGCCAAAGAAAAAGGGCTAAAAAATGATGTTTTAAAACTATATGTTGTTGGCACCCTGGTGGCACAGTGGTTAAGAATATGTGCTCCCAATGCAGGGGCCCCGGGTTCAATCCCTGGTCAAGGAACTAGATCCCACATGCATGCCGCAACTAAGAGTCCGCATGACACAACTAAGGAGCCCGCCTGCCGCAACTAAGACTTGGTAAACCAAATAAATAAATAAATAAGTAGATAGATAAAGATATGTACATATAAAAAACTATATGTTGTTCATAAAACTGAAGATCCATAGTGTGAAATTAACTAGAAATCATCTTTTGTGATAAAGTGGAGCAGTCATTTTCTAATCACCCTAAATTGCAAAGGTGTTCAGCTCCTACAAACTAATCAAAACTATCAAGGAAAAAATGTATGAGTTCATGGTTTTGGTTAATTCTTCTCTTGGCTGTCTTCCCTGATGTCTTTAGATTCTTGCTCTGCTCATTTCTCTTCTCACTCATACATCTTTAAAAGATGCTTTCATAAGCAAAGAAGATAAAAACCAGTTATGAGACATGTCATTTAGCTTGAATGAGCTTTAGTCTGGACTGATTTAGGATGACATCGACCTGGAGTTTGAGATGATGCTCACATTCAACGACTAATTTAGAATCCTCATGCCTGGGGAGGTGTCTAGTCTCCCCTGTAAATAAGAATCAATGAAATGAAGTAAAATAAAATGAAATTGGAGTATGGACTATCACTTTGTTGAGAACACAGTTGATTCTACTTCCACTTTTAGATTAGTTAATACATCATCTTTCCAAAAGAAATAAAAGCATGTTAACAACTCCGTAAGAAGAGGTCCTGATAAAATCAATCTGCGTTTACAAAACACACATGAAAGTCAGTGAGGACAACTCTTGACACAACGTGAAAGGGGAATCGAACGATGTTTCCAGGATGATTTCTAAGGTCCCGTTAACAATCACGCCAAGACCCAAAATCATCTTGAATGGAGTTTAGCTACTGCATTAAAAGAGAGATCTCCAATCTTTTGGAAGTTAATCTAAGTCTGCTTCAAGTTTAAAGACAATTAAAAGGGGAAAATCCTTTGTGAGTTCTGAAAACTTCAAACAAATGCTACCGTTGGTCGTCAGGCATCTCTTGCATTAAATAAACTAAGTTAGAATGTATGTACTTGGGCCCATGATCACAGCCAACTTCATCTCTCAGTTGGGTCACACGAACAAGGCTACATCAGCTGACTTCAGCCTCTAAAAATAAGTCTTATGCTTAGGCTAAAAATAGTTAATTCACAGGCAGTGCAAATGATCCTGGATCCTGAAATTTGTTTTGACATTTCCCTATTCTGAGTTGAATGACTGTGCAGTAATTTTTGTGTTGGGACGGAGGGGGAGAATGTACAAGAAAATTATTCATATTTAATGAAACTGTCATGCAAATGAATCTAGCATCATTCAAAAAATGCAAAAATACATTTTCTATATTTTGAATAAACCCTCAAAACATGATAGGAAAATCCACAAAGGTAACGACTGGGCTTTTCTGTAGGGGTTTATTCTTCAGAGTAAGCATCTGCCAATTTAGCACTCACCTGCCTCCATGTCCAGTGTTGCTGAACAGAGAAAGCATCTGATGATTCTGGCTTGCTGAGGAGAAACACAAAATAAGCTGGAGTTTAGGAACCATTTGTATGTTTAATGGCCTCCATGAAAAGTGCTCTCTGGAGGCCCAAGCCCGGCCAGCAGATGTTACCTGCAAATGAGGCTTTTCCCTTCAGACACCAACACACTGTCGCTGAGTTTGCTGCCCACTCTAGACCCTGAGTTGTTGACTGGGTGATATGACTGGGTTCAAGTGCAGAGGTTTGAATTTAGGGGAAAAAATGCTGTGCTTGGACTTAAAACACGCAGGGGCCTTTTAGTGATGTAAGTGAAAAGAATTGCTCAATGACTCACACCCACTTAGCTCTGTGTAAATTCTCTTAGGGCAGTTTGCTGCCACGGGTCATGCAATCTGGCCCATGTGGCTGCTCCAGCATCTGCAAAAGCCTCGGGGCAGCTTTCTGGGACACGTTCTCTGTCCTGGGAGGTTCTGCCCTTTCCATCCTCTCCCTGGGCCCCTTGGACGTGGGTGTCGGAGGGCACACAGCTTTGCAACCCAGTCAATACAGTCAAAAACATTTTTATTCTAGTGCTAGGCTTGTTCTTTTTTGCTTTTGCTCTTGTTTTGCTTTGCTTTCTACACAGTTCCCTTAGATAATCCTGCCCTGTCATCTGTTGTAAGAATCATCATTATTTTATGTACCACTAAGAAAATGAAAAAAAAAAAGCCAATTATACACTGACGTCTGTTCCTTATTTGATAGATGCTAAAATGTGGGGAAATAAAAGTGTATTAGAATTGGGGGAATTCAGTATTTTCCAGACAATTCTGTGTCAATAACCATACTTCACATTCTTTTTGAGATACTTCTCAAATTTGCTGTCTTTCTTTGATTTCTTGCTGCCAGATTTTCCCTCTGAACTTACAGGCTGCACTGGAGTGGCCTGGAGCAAGACATGGGGAGTTCATCAACAATCTGGTAGTGAGGTTTTGTCTTGGCTCCTTGTAGCCTGCAGAGGTTTTATCAGGTCTTTGTCATTCATGGCCTTTTCTCAGACACATGCCTTAATATGGGAGCTACCTAGCAATTGGTTTTTCCCACCATCTAAAGCTACAAATTTTTAGACTTCTCTGTTTGTTTGTGTGTTTCTGCTTGCAAAGCAGTTATTCTTTCCTGAGACTTCTCCCTCTCTCTGCAATCTCTCTCTCTCATCCCTCTCCCCTTATTCTCTCCAATACCTTGACAAATAAATACCACTTACAGCAACAAACGCACAACAAGACTCTCCTATTATCAACTGCTTCCACTGCAGCTACAATTTCAGCCAGCAATTTCCAAGCTATTGAAGGTGACAGCTCTACCAGGCATCCTCGCACTGCATGCCATGGATCTCAATCGTTTAAATCTCCAAGAAGTTTTCTCACTGTGTGTCATTCAAACATGCAGCCGGTGGCTTTATTTTGTTTTCACTTTTGAGTTTGTTCTTTTTTTTAACTTCTTAAATCGCAGTTTATTTTGTTAATTAATCTTTATTGGAGTATAGCTGCTTTACAGTGTTGTGTTAGCTTCCACTGCACAGCAATGAATCAGCCATACATATACATATATCCCCTCCCTTTTGTATTTCCCTCCCATTTAGGACACCACAGTGCATTATCACTTTTGAGTTTTTGATGTACATATATACAGAGTGGGGAGAGAATTAAGAGAGATATGAAGGTTTCAACACAGAGTATGGTCTCCAAGTCAGCTTTCCTGGGTCGGAGTGTCCATTCTGTCCCCTTTTTTTAGCTGGAAACCTTGGATAAGTTACTTAAGCAGCATTTCCTCAAGCATAAAAATTCATTGCCTGGTTGAGTAAATGGTTGCATGTGTCCAAAGCCCTTCAAGCAATGCCTGGGATTGAATGTCAGATAAAGGTGCCTGTACACTGTGGCTGGTCACTGAGAGCTTGTGTGCGGCATGTGTCCCAGCTGTGGATGATGGACTCTTGTCCCCAACAGATTTGTCCCATTGGGTTCTTTAGAGTAAGGCATGGCACTGCTGTGGCATTGTCATCTCCTAGAACAAAATGCTTGTTTGCATTAACAGTTATGCAGGAAATGGGCAAATTCTGGAATTATTGCAGAGGATAGAGTTAAAGAAGTATATCAGGCTGCGAAAAACTCTTTTTTTCTTTAAACTGTTAATTAGTGAGATGAACACACAATATTTGTACCTTTGTTCTGGGAAGAAAATAGTACTTTTACAGAGTCCATTGATTTTGATCTTTGGTAGCCAACCGCCTCCTACCGAAAATTATGTCCTGGGATCTCCCATTAGGCTCATATTCTCACATTTGGTGTGTTTTGGTTGCAGTTGGCAGGTCCCAGCCAGTCAAAATTCCTATATTGAGAAGTGGACCAGACCACAGGGCCATTTCAAATTGCATCCTTTGCATAAGGATGCCTCTTAGTTCATCCACATGGCTGGGGCAGAGGGGGCAGGGGGAATAGATCAAAGTTAGTTTTAAGTCCTCAGAGCACAGACACATAAAAGAGCTCATTTTCTAAACAATTTAACTCAGGAAATCCCCAACCTGGATACAGAACACTGACCTGGACGTGCTCCTGGGAACCCGAGTGTCTATATCATAAGACACTCAGAGAAGGACTTTGTAATTTTCTGAAATCTAAATGAAAAACATTCAAACCAGAGTTTTGTATTTTAAATTTTAATTTATTCATTTTTAAATATTTAGTCACCCTTTTAGTTTTATTGCGTAACATATTTTTTAATGGTGAAAGTAATTCAAGCATTTAAAAAATCATAGAATAAAACATATAAAATAAAAAGTCAAAGCACCCCTCCCCAATCAGCACCCCTCCCCCTTGTGGAGGGAACCAGTTAGCAGAGTTTCCCAGATAGTTTCTGTGCATTTATGGGTCACTTTACCGTGTCGTGTTTTTAAAGAAATGGAATCATACTGTACATAACGTTCTATAAAATATTTCACCTTCAAGTAGTGATAAAAGCCAAAGAGAAATCAAGAGAGAGAGAGTCCTTTAGGACTAGGAGGATGTCGTGACTGCCAGTCTCCAGGGAGACCTGCAAACCCATCCGGGGCTGGTGGAGACAAAACTGACGGGCTTGTGACCGGCCTGAAATCACCGGTTCTGCGAGGAAACTCCTGTTGAATTGGTCAATCAATGCTGACATTAAAATGGTAAACAACTCTTAAGGGGATTGGAGTGGACGTGTGATACCAAGGATGCTAAGCTTGTTGTTTCCCTTTGCCTTTTCTTGTCTCGGACTCTTGCATACATCTCTGCTCCTGCCGTAAGATGCTAGCATTTTTCAATTAAATGAATTTGCATTGGTCCTCAGCTGGAGGCTGGTTTCGGGATGTGCTTTGCAGTCGCTGACTGCGGAAGACCCTCCGCTAGTGGCCTCTGGGCTCACAGAGCCTCACCCAGCTCCCCACCCCCAAACTACCATGCCCCCCCTCTTTCAGCACCTTCTTCCCAGGGACTCCCCACAATCTGATAGTTCTCACCACTCAGTGACCATAGCTGAAGAGGCTTCAAAAGCTCCCCCAGAAGGAAAGTAGTGTCACTAGGAGCCCCTGGGTGTGCTGGCTCAGAAGCTATAAATCCACATTCAGGATCCACTGTCTGCCAGCTCCTGGGCTGAGCAAGGCTGCCTCTGTTCCCTTAGCCTCTGTTTCCCCAGCTATTAAATGGGGATAGCACCGTGTCCTCCACGTACAGGGTGTCACGAACCCCAAATGAGAAAAATACATTAAAATGCTATTTCTTATTATTGGAGGGACAGACTGAAGGTGAGTTATTCGCAGGCTCAAAGTCTCTCCCCCAAGTATGTATCTGCCCAGATCTTCTGGGCTGGCAGCTAGGATTGGGACCGCCTTGAAGTAACTTGGCCTCAACCTCCAACTCCCTTGGTTAAATGTGCCCCTGAATTTTAGCAAGCTTGCCAAAGGCCCCAAGGACCTCTTTTCCCACAAACTATTTCCTGAGTGGCACCATTCCCTGCATTTCATACCATTCACCTAGTCTATTTTTGTTTGCATTTTTAGTGCCCATGGAATCATATATGAGCAAATCAAAAGAGAATGTTGGGCACAGAGGCAGTGGGGTTTTTTTTCCAACAAAAGTGCCGGATGGAAAGGCACACACTTGGGGACGTTCAGTTTATTCATCATCGTTCCCAGGAACTGGCTCTGCTCTGGACTCCCAGGCTGCGATGACCATGATCACCAGGTGGGCTCACGTGTTCACAGGCGAAAGGATGTGCCCCTAACCTGAAAAGGGGAAAGGCTCCTATTACTCCTGGGAAGAAAAGGCTTAGTTCACAAACTCGCCTGCAATGGAAAATGCCACTGGGGGAACTTAACAACCCTGTGGTCTGTCCAAAGGTGGGGAAGCATGAGCGAATCACAGGGTAAATTTTTTTAAATTAAGTGTAGTTGATTTACAATGTGTGTTAGTTTCAGGTGTACAGCAAAGTGATTCAGTTATACATACATGTATATTCTTTTCCAAATTCTTTTCCCTTACAGGTTCTTACAAAATATTAAGTATAGTTCCCCATGCTATACAGTAGGTCCTCGTTGATTATCTATTTTATATATAGCAGTGTGTATATGTTAATCCCAATCTCCTAATTTACACCTCCCCTTCCCCTTTGGTAAACGCCATAAGTTTGTTATGTCTGTGGGTCTGTTTCTGTTTTGTCAATAAGTTCATTTGACAACACATTTGTATCATTATTTTAGATTCCATACATAGGTGATATCATAAGATACTTGTTGTTGTTTGTCTGGCTCACCTCACTGAGCATGATCATCTCCAGGTCCACGACAACCCCTTATCCCATGTTGACTCCCCCCAGCCCCTCTTCCCTGAGTGTCTCCACCCTGCAAGTGGCTTCAGGTAAACAAACAAAAGATTCCCCTGGGAAAGCCGAGGAGCAGAGGTTCCCTCCCTTGCCCAGGAGGACAGGTCCAGGGCAAGGTCACTTTGTCATGAATTCTGCTTCTCCTGCGCAGCCCTTTCCCCACGCTTCCTTCCTCCCGGGTGCGGTTGCTATGGTAACCAGTATGGCATCACTCCTCAATTCTGATTCCCTCCCCAGGCTGCCTTTCACCATCCCTCCCCACCTCCCAGGGCCAGCCGCAGGATGACACCCCTCCTCTCCTCTCTCACCTGTTTCTGTTGCGCACCTGCCCTTCCTTCTATTTCTTCTTTGTTCTCTCTGCCAGGACATGTTCACCGTTCTTCAGGACACACTCAATGGGCACCTCCCCCGCTTAGCCCTCCCGGACACTATTCCTCACCCATACTTTCCACATCACACTCCCAGCCCCATAAATACGCCTCCGATAGCATAGGACCCATTCAGGGTTATCTTTGCAAAAGTTCCTAACTTCTCACTTATCTGCAGTTTCGTGTTGTTGACACCCCTGTGCCAACACACACTACAAACATTGAGTGAAGGTGTGATGGGACGATGGGGAAGTGGACCATGGTGCTTGCATCCCCCTCTACCCCCCTTCCTGAGGTCTTCGACTCCAGGACCCAGTGTCTCAGTGTCTGCCTTTAAATAAGCCTCTATAAGACGTAGAGAACCGACTTACGGATACCAGAATGTGAAGGGGGGGGAGTGGGATGAATTGGGAGATTGGGATTGACATATATACACTACTGATACTATGTAAAAAATAGATAACTAATGAGAACCTACTGTAGAGCACAGGGAAATCTCAATACTCTGTGGTAACCTAAATGGGAAGGTAATCCAAAAAAGAGGAGATATATGTATACATATAACTGATTCACTTTTCTGTACAGCAGAAACTAACACAACATTGTAAAACAACTATATACGCCAATAAAAATTAATTTTAAAAAGCCTCTATAAACACCTAATGAAGAAGTCATCTGCGTGTGGGAAGTGTTTGCGTATGTGACAGGGAGCCCTGTGCCTTGTGCATATTTTAAATCAAATAGTTAAATGAAATGATCAGTTGTTTCTTCTACGGTTCATTCTTCCTTACTGACAAGTCTGCCTTATCCATCACTGGGGATCTCCTGAGGCCAGATTGCTTACGCTGCTTCTGTGTGATAATTTGGCCAAGGAAATATAAGATGTATTCCTTAATAGATGATTTTATTAAATAAAATACTGTGCAACTTAGCAAACACTTTAAATTTCAGCATCAGTGAACAAAGAAAATAATGCTAATATGGAGTTTTAATCAATGGTTTCCTTGGATAATATAAAAATATTCACCCAAATATCAGATCAACCCTCCCTCTGGGCTTAATTAGCATCCTTGCATAACTAAATAACCTTGGCTCAATGGCTTGAAAAATCAAATGTTCTTGAAACTGGAAAAATGTATTTAAACCATTGTTGACTGAAAAAATAATGCACAACATGAGAGTTGTGAGTTAAGTTGTATTGGGGGCAAAATGAGGACTATAGCCCTAGAGACAGCATCTCAGCTCTGAGAAACTGCTCCAGAGAGGCAGGGGGGAAAGTCAGTAAACATGTGATTTTGGTGAAGGGGTAGTACCTGCAATCAAGCACATATTTTTTTGCAGAAGGTTTCTGCTAGTCTCATGAAGGTTACTGCTAGTCGTGAGGAGTAGATATCACCATGAGGGATTTCAGTGCTTTTCTAGATATGAGTAGATACAAGAATTGGGCTCATAAAATCTTCTCCTGAAACTAATCTATCTGAAGACGTGTTCTGCCAGTTTTTCCCAGAGCACAGAGTGCCTCATTTCTGCTCTCCACCCTGAGCTCCTTTCAGGGTGTGTTGAAAGTCAGCAGCTGCTGCAGCACATGATTTAATCCTTGTGGAGGTAGATGGCAAGTGCCAATTTGTAGCTGGCACCACGAAGTTTATTTATAATAAATACTGAAAATTGTTTTACAAAATTGTAGGAATTTTAAGGTCTGTATTATTTTGAAATTGAATTGCAGACTTTCTATTGGTGGAAAAAAATTAAATCTCATTCCAATTTCCAGAACAAATGAAATTAGTTATTTTTCAAGCAATTATTTTTAGTTATTAAAATTTTAATTTATGTATTTTAAGTATAGTACTGCTTATTAAAAATGGAGACTGTCTTTCAAAACAAATAGATATAATAGAGACTTTCAGTATTTGAGGACTTAGTTTTTTATGAAGAAATATTTTCAAAATATTGATCAAAAATAAACATATAAAACCACAGCTTAAAAGGATGAGCAAAGTAGAATTAACATTGTTAAGTCAAAAATGGTTGAATACTGGCTTTTGCAAATGGCACAACCTATACGTATGTAAACTGAAATAGTTGGTAAGCTATTAACACTAAGGAAAGCACTTGATTAATTAACATCAGGGCTATATTTGGACTTGGGAGAATCAGACTTAGCTCATATACTATAAGTATGACCATTTCCAAGTTACATCTCTCCTTGACCTTTGTTTTCCCACATGAAAATATCTAACTTTCTAATTTCTGTTTCAGCTCTGAACTTCTGCAATTCAATTTACACGTTTTCCCTTGCCATTAAAGATATTTGCACTGGGATATCAGTAGAACTCTATTTTGTTACAAATGTTTACTGATGTCATTAATAAAGCATCTTTATTCATTAATGTGACAAATATTCATTGAGTGGTTGCTATGCTCCAGGCCCTTTCCATCAAGTGCAGGTGCATGAAACAAACAGAAGTCCTTCCCTCCTGGAGCTTACATACTAGTGGGTGAGAAAGATAATAAACAAATAAGTATAAAATGTTGTATGCTATAGAAGTGCTGGGGTGGGGGAAGGAGGGAGGCAGGAGGGATGCAGGAAGACCTGGGATGGCGGGCTACATTAAATAAGGTGGAGAGGGAAAGACTCATGGAAATGTTGCCATTATAATATCAGGAATATCTTTAGCACAAAAACGCTGTTCAACAGTGACTTGATGAAATAGGCGTTATTGTTCTAACTGTAGAGGCAACAAAGAAGTAAATGCTTCCCTGAGATTGATTCAGCTATGTAAATATGCCTTCAAGTCCTCAGATTTTTCATCTTTTTACTATTCTATCTTTGGCATTTGCTATTCCTCCTAACACTTGGGACCTCATGGTCACAAGATGGCTGCTGTTTTCCCATACATCACAAATGCGGAATAGCAACAGATAATTCTCTTTCTCTGTTTTGAACCTTTGCAAACACTTACGTCCCCAGAACAATAATCTCTTCAACCACCACAGCTGTCTTCCCCTTGCACAACTGTCTTCCCCATGTCTTCTTTCCTGTATTTTGATGGTTTGACTGCCCTGTAGGGTAGGCTAATTCCCGGCACCTTTCAAATTTACACCAACCAGTGCAGAGCTGACATCTCAACCACCTCTTCTATCAGGCTCTCATACTCTGGGCCACTATCCCCCTCCCCTAATTACCCCAGGGCCAGGCACCAGAACACTAGGGGCAGCCCCTGAGCCCCAGAGCCCACTGAAATTGTTCAAACCAGCCTGTTTATCCTGTGTCTGTTTCTTCTCAAAGAAACCACCTTAAAGGCCCTTGCCCGCATTCTCCCCCACTCCCTCTGCCTCCTGACTGACCCTGGTGCTTCCCCCTGTGCCCCCCACCCAGGGTGTGGCATGACCCCTCGTCTTGGGAACTGTGAATAAAATTATTTAAAGCGATCTTCTCAGTGGCAACTGCCTCCTGACCTATGGGTGTTCTCATACCTAAATACGAATGAAACCTGTATCAGAAAAATGGCATTGATCACAGGACAAACCCCAGCTGCAAAGGGGGAGTCGGGTTGTGATGAGTGGCCTCACGCAATCAATTCAGGTTTCGGTATTGGTCATGTTGTGATCACAGGGGAACAGCTCTAAGGTATGACCTACAAGTCCCTCATCAACAGGAAGAGGTGTTTTCTTCGGCCCAGGAGGACCACAGCCCCCTGACACTCCTAAGCATTCACTGGATTACAGGTGAAGGCTCCTTCCCTAAATTCTCAGAAAGCCCCTGACTATAAAATTCCACCTAGAAACACCCTTCCTAAAAATGTAAAGAGTCTCTTCTTTTTTCTGGTCTTCAGAGACATTTGTCGTTCCTCAGTCCAAATCCTTTTATGTCTTTCTGTACGATTTCTATGTGCTTTGAACTGAAGAGCACCTCTTCTTGGCAGAAGGATGAGGAGGGACCGTTTGCTCACAGTGGGGACCAAGAGGTGCGCTGTGCTGTCATTATCACAGGGTCTGGAAGTGCTGTCCAGCAGACCTTCCCTGAGGCTGTGGACACGCCAGCACCGCCCAGCACAGCAGCACAAGCCACGGGGGCCGCCCGGCCCTTGGAATGCGGCTGCTGTGAAGGAGGGACGAATTCTTCATTGCACTTTATTTTAATTAATTTATATTTGAATGCCTGTCTAGGGTTAGCGGCTACTATACTAGACAACGTTCTAGAGTCTCCACAGGGTGCGAGCAAAAGGCGTTTCTTTAGTTATGAGGATGGAGAATGCACTGCAGTGTAACCCTCTGTATACGTTTTGAATAAACACTTTCCTTTCGTCGCCCTGCCGGCTGAGAACAAGGATGAGAAGGCTTGGCGGACAACTGTTCTCAGGCACCTGTCTCCTCCAAGCTTTAGCCAGGGGCTGTCTTGTGCTTCCCCTAGAGCTGAGCCCACCAACCCCAGCCAGCCTTGAGGGGCCGGGCGCTGAGTAGAGGCAGGCCTCCTGCGCTCCAGCCTCCTTCCTGCTGATAAGAGGGACGTTCCCCTATTGAGGTATGGGGCCACCGTTCTGGCTCTTACATGAGTTAACTTGAATATTATGCCTGTCTGTGGCCTATCAAACACGCACTCTACATCTGCTTTACTTATCAAGAAAAGGGCGCATTGGCCAGAAGTAAAGCATGTCCATGACAAAAATAAGGATGAAATGCCTCCCTTCCTGGGACGTCAGTGCTGGTCCTCCCGTGATGATAAACCTCCCTTCCCAGGTGCCAAGGCCGTACTGACTCGCTGTGTACCTGCTGATCTGTTTGTTTGAAACCTCGAAGGAATGTATCCCTGACTTGTTTGATGTTCTTTGTTCTGAAAAGATATAAAGCTGTGCTGAAAACCATGTTTCTGTGGAGCAGTTCCTCAGAGTTATCTGAGAGACTGTCTTCTGGGCTTTAGTCCTCAGTGTGGCTCAAATAAAACTTCCTATTCCTAGTATAGATTGTTTATTGATTATTTTCGTGAACACTGCCCATTGCATTGATATAAGCAGCGTGACTGAGATCTTCTACCTGATTCCTCAGTGATAATTATTCTCCTACTAAGAATGGGTCCTGCCCCTAAACTGCCACAGTTCTGTGGGGTTTCTGACCATCTGCTTGGGTCTTGGTGGCCCCTTCTAGGCATTGGCTCTGGCCCCTGGGATGATGTCGGCCAGTGCCAGGCAGGGCAGCCAAACTGCTTGTCACACAAGGAGGCACATTTCTCTTCCAGTGGAAAAGCCGCCTCTGAGCCAAACCCCACCTCGTGCCCTCAGAACCCTCAGACCCAATCAGTCCATCACCCGCCAGCACATCTTGGTTGGTGCCCCTGCTGGTCCTGCTGCCCTGTATTTTGGATGTCACTCTTCTCTGGTCCTGTGGCCACTGCCAAGTGACACTCCACTGGGAAACACCGCCCACCAGCCTGGGGACCCCCCCCTCCTTCCCACCCCGGTTTCTCTCCTGTGACTCAAATGAGTTTCTCTCCTGTGACGCTTTGACATCTCAGGGTTTGTTTCAAATTACAAAAACCCTGTTTTTCTGAAGTGCTTTTACTTTCTTAACAAATTATCCTATTTTTCCCTTTTTGAAAATATCCCAAGTAGTTCTTAAGGTATTTGCTGAAAACTGAAAGAAATCTGTAGTATGTTTGTTTCTTCATTCCCTTTGTCCATATTTGTCTATAGTTCAGAATGGAGTGAAATCTGCACCCTTACATTCACCCCCGTTTGCAGAGTGAATATGTACAAACTGTCGGATGTGTTTGTTCATAGTTATCAGGCCCTTAAAAAAATTAGAAATCTGGCATGTGCAACAAGAACATTTTTTACAGTAATGAAAATCATAAACAATCTGGGCCCAAGGTTAGGAAAATACTTATGTAAATTATGACTTATTCTAACCATTGGATAATACATATTCTATAAAATGGTGTTTAAATATATTTTGAGGACATGGGAAATAACTGTTATTAGGTAAAATCAATTTTAGAGGATTTTTTTAAAAGATGGCAAATAAATTTTTTAAAATAATAGTACATAATGGATAGACCATGGGAAACTTGTTATTTTCTAGATGTTTTTATACTTTCCAAATATCAGAGATAAACATGCCACCTTTAAAATATATATGTGGGCATGTGTGTGTTCTGATATACTTTCAAATATATCAGACAATATATTTGAATATATATGTGGGCATGTATGTGTGCATACACATACAATATCCAACAAGTATGGAAAGGCTGGCAAGAGTGTGTAAACTGGGAGGGCTATAAGGTAACCACTGAGAATAATGTTTTGATAAATTTGGGAAAATGTTCATGAAACAAGGGCAAATGAAAAGTTGGAATATAAATTGTAAAAAGGATATGCTCTTGGCTTTATTTAGTTTAGTAAAAGAATTAACTATATATAGAGAAAATAGTTTAATGAAGTATAGAAAATGACTGAGATTACTGATATTTTGGATACACCTTTCTACTTTGGCAGTGTTTCCTGCCTTGATTTTAATGACTGCACACTTCTTTTAGAATTAGATGTAAATCTCACATGGCAGGTGGCCCCTTTCATTACAGACATAGCAATAGCTCTGTCCCCATGGGAGCTCACCTTCTCCTGCTGTACATGTGCTATAGCCTTTACAATACGCTTGCAAATGTGCTTTCATTATGCTTGCCAAACTGTGTCAATTCTTGCTTCCCCTCATTGGTTAAACTTTATAACAAGATATTCTTAACATAGAAGTGTGTCAATTTGGATGGTTTGGAGCTTTCATCATTATTAAACATTTAAACAGAACATTTTTAAATTTTTTAAATTGAAGTATAGTTGATTTACAATGTTGTGTTAATTTCAGTTGTACAGCAAAGTGATTCAGTTATTCATATATATACATTCTTTTTTAAATATTCTTTTCCATTATGATTTATCATGGGATACTTAATATAGTTCCCTGTGCTATACAGTAGGACCATGTTGTTTATCCATTCTATATGTAATAGTTTGCACCTGCTAACCCCAAACTCCCAGTCCATCCCTCCCCCATCCCCATCCCCCTCCCCCTTGGCAACCACAAGTCTGTTCTCTATGTCTGTGAGTCTGTTTCTGTTTTGTAGATAGGTTCATTTGTGTCATGTTTTAGATTCCACATGTAAGTGATATCATATGATATTAGCCTTTCTCTTTCTGACTTGCTTCACTCAGTATGATAATCTCTAGTTGCACCCACGTTGCTGCAAATGGCATGATTTCTTCTTTTTTATGGCTGAGTAGTATTCCATTGTATATATGTACCACATCTTCTTTATCCATTCATCTGTCGATGGACATTTAGGTTGTTTCCATGTCTTGGCCATTGTGAATAGTGCTGCTATGAACATAGGGGTGTATGTATCTTTTTGGATTAGAGTTTCATCTGGATATATGCCTAGGACTGGAATTCCTAGATTATATGGTAGCTCTATTTTTAGTTTTCTGAGGAACCTCCATACTGTTCTCCATAGTAGCTGCATCAATTCACATTCCCACCAACAGTGTAGGAGGGTTCCCTTTTCTCCACATCCTCTCCAGCATTTAAACAAAACATTTTTAATATCATATATATGATTCTTTTTCCTTTTACCAAATTAATTTTCCAAATAGTAAAGTAAGTGTGTTGGTGTGATTTAGGAATTTGATTTTTTTTTTTCCACTTTATTGCTACGGAAAAGTAAAAAAGAATAGAAGCACTTGGGTATACACACCTCCAGAAAATAAGAGGTACCTAGCAAATCCACTAAACAATACAACATCTCTGGGTTAGATTTTTTCTTCCCCGTCTCTCTATAATCTTCTTCCATGTTCCACTTTATCAAACTGAAAGAAGCTTTTAAAAGCCCTGGGTTTAAGTTTGTTTTGTCCCCTTGGAGGAAAGAAAATGGTTTTTGTTTTGTATTTTGTAAATTGGTCTCTCAAACTCCTGATAGCTATCTGTTTCTAGGAGAAGATGCAAATCTTACATTCTAAAATTCTGCTTTCTTACATGTTCAGAATTCCCAGACCTTGTGTGATCCTTCACATCAATGAGAATCCAGACAGAGAACAGAAGTCCTTTTGAGACAATCAACTCTTCTTTCCTTCATGTGAGAAAACAGCAATTCCACAAGACCAGACCAGACAATACCAGGGTCAAAAAATCCAAATGCCTTGCGGGGACCGGGCAGAAATCCTAGAGCAGGTGACTGCCTGGGGCTAAGTGGAGAGGGCAGCCTGCCGGAAGCAGTCACATCCCCCTCTAGAGGCTCAAAACCTGGGCTATGAGATAAGAGAGCAGGTCAGGGAAAGCAGGCTCCAGGGTCCCTGAGGATGAAGGTCTACATCCAACACATGCATTAAGTTTGGGGAAAGAAGTTTTTTTTTAAATCTGTGGAGATATTCCAATCTTTTTGTGTTCAGACAAAAAATAAATAAAACATTAAAAAAAGATCACTGTTTTCTCACAATAATTAATTTTCATGTAACTGTTATTATTATAAATAACTGAAACACCACTTAAGGCATCCACTCATGGAATCAGATCCACATTGTCACTGTAAAGGCATCTTTTCAAACATTTCTAATACTCTTCTTTATCTAGGTTGACTTTATGTCAGGAAACAGGATTTCAACAGATTGGAGACATGTATATGCATTTGGAAATCTTTAACAGTTTTCTCACTTTCTGAAAGTCTCTGGGGTAAGAGAGTGGGAGGAAAGTAAATGGAGATTCAAATTAAGCACAGGTAGTGCTCAAAGGGGGAAGCAGCTCCACATTCAGGCAACAAAACAGAGATAGCAGGAAACAAGGAAATAAGTGTATTTTATCTTATTTGCAGAGGAAGGCGACTGGGCATGTTAGAAGTGGCATCCATCCGTCAGACAGTGGTTAGTGAAGCCCTTTGTCAAGGTGCAACAGGGCAGATGGCCTGTGAGGAGAACCAGGGAAGAGAAGACAGAGGCAGGTGACAGTGTCCTGCCCCTGGACAGCCGGGCGGGTGAGGGACAGGAAGGACACCAGCCAGGGATGGAGAAATCAAATGCATGCGATTCTCATATTTGCAAAACTTAGAAGGACCACATTTCTTGTAAAAATGAGATTGTGATATGCACTGCAGATAAAAAATACTCTGATTATTGGTGACAGTCAGGCAAGCTTAACCTTATGCATTTTAATAAGCCGGTTTTCCTGACTCAAGCACTTTTTAAAAGATAGCCACTAGGTTTCTAAAGGAAAAGAACAAAAAGAGATTGCATTTTCATAGTGATACTATTGCCTGTGAATTATATGATTGTCCTTGTGTCTTCTTGACTTCCATCTAATTTGCCTCTGAATCTAAAGAGTACATCCTTCTTAGCTTGTGAGAAAAGGTTACAGATTTTTGTCTCATCCATATAAAAAAGAAAAAAATGTGAAAAGAAAGCAGTTTGGAGTAGGTGACCTAGACCATTAAGGCTGCTGCTCCCTCTGCCCTGGGGGAGCCAGTCACAGCAGGGTGGCTCCTGGCACCATGCCAGCCTAGGAATGAAGATGGTGCTACAGGAAGAGACTGCATGAACCCATGTCGCAAGGTGTATGTAGAGACCTAGCATCCATTGACTAAACATTGTCTTAACCATCAGGCATACGTTGAGCACATAATTTGCTCTAGGATTACACTAAAGTTAGAAAGGTGAAAATCTCTCTCTCTCCACAAATATTATATCTAGCTAGCTAGCTAGCTACCTATGACCTATCTATCTATGTAGATACTGATATACATAGATATACATAGATAGATATCATTCTATTTCTCTAGCTATCCATACACAGATAGATTGATTAATCAATAGATAGATCTATGAATATATTTGTGTTTCAATCTATCTCTCTATATCTGTCTATATCTCTATCTATCCATCTAACATCTTTATGTATCAATTCATCTTTATGTATCTATGCATCTGTATCTATCATCTATCTATATCTATGTATGTATTGTGTGTTTGTATGTATCTATGTATGTATGTGTCTATCTATTATCTATCTATTCAGGTATCTATGTATCCATGTATCCATCCATCCATCCATCATCTATCTCTCTATTCATCTATCATCTGTCTACCTATCTACCTATCTACATCTATGTATCCATATATCTAACAATCCATCTATCCATCCATCCATCCATCTAGCATCTACCTCTCAATCTATCCATCCATTCTTCTGTCATCCGTCTACCTATCCACCTACCTATTGTCTACCTATCTACCATGTATCTATCCATCTGTTCACGTATCTACTCTGCATGTATCAGGAATCTCTGGAGCCAGGCACCATGAGAGATGCTAGGGGACCGAGGAGAAAGCTCCCGCCCTCAAGGCAGGCAGGGTCCTGTTTGGCACCTTTGCGGGGAGGTACCTCTGCTCACCGATTGCCTCCCCACCTTTCCGTACAGCTGGACCCTCAGACCCAACAGAGGTGTTATCCTATTCAGAAGCCACATCTAGCTCATCTCCCACCCAGAGAACTGGCAAGTGTTCCTCTTCTTGCATCCAATGGCAGTCATCACATTTTATTAAGATTTTTGGTTTTACTGTCTGCTCTCACACATGACCACAAATGCTTTTTTTGTCAGGACCGTCATAGTGGCTGGAACAAAAGAGGGTCCCAATGCACATTAATTGTTACCATCGGTTTGGGCATTACCTCAACTGTGCATAAGTCCCATTGGGCATGTGTAAGACAAGAAATAATTAGTATTTAACTAAGACAATTGTCCCATCCAAGTCATTTGGATCTGAATTACCCACAGTGAAGAAGACCAGGGGACATTTATATTATAGGAATTATGTATACTTTGAACTTTTTTATAAGACATTAATGCCATCCATGAGAGCTCCACCCTCATGAACAAAGCACTTCCCAAAGCGCCCAATACCATCACCTGGTATCCTCATTAAGATTCCAACAAATGAATTTGGGAGGTATTCATTCAGACTGTAGCAATAATAGTATCAAACACTAATAATTAAAACTGGAAAGAAAAGATTGCCCAAGTGAGGGGCTACTCAATTACATTGTGGTAGAATTGGTCAAAGAAGTAATATGCAGCCAATTAAAATGTTTATCACATGGAGCACTGAGTTTATCACATGGAGTACTGAGCTCATCATGCCAAGTGGAAAAGCAAGATGCACAACTTTATTCAAGCATGATAACAGCAATGCTCTACAACTATATTTAGAGAGAACGGAGAGGAATATAATGAAGTGTTGACATTGATTGCATGGCTAAAGGGCATTTGGGAAATAGTTTTCTTCTTATATTGTATTTTTAAATTTCTACAATTAGCACATTCACATTTAAAATGAATATACAAGGTACTTATTGCTATGCTAAGCATGTCAGCACATGCATTTGCTTTAGAAATGTTATTTCTGTGTTGCTGTGGACAGTTACTAAAACTAGGCTGGTGAGTATCAGGAAGTAAACACTGAAGGAAACATCCCTGCTGGCGGATGCAAACACAGACAGAATGGAAGGGATTTCTTACAGAACCCTCGTGGCAGTGTCAGTTGGACCCACCATAGACTAAGTCCATTTATATCTGCTCATATAAATTCTTCATTTCCTCCCGAGGGACCAATTACCAAGGAAGCTGAAGTCTGGCCTGATGTTTTCTTCTCTGTGATTGTGATCCCGTGTCTTTACTGTTTGGGCTGATACAGACTGAACCCCTAATTTGCTGCTGTGTGGAGCGAGACCTCAAGGCATCCAAGTGTTCCCAGTTTATGTAAGGCAGAGCAGGCTCCAAGTTGCCAGGGAACATTTAAGAAATCCTTAACTGTAGCAGAATTTTTGTGTCCAATCACATCCTCTGGGTCCAGAAACCCAATGGCAAGTAATTTGTGATAATGGGACTTATTCGGAGTTTGAGTGTAGACAAACATAGAACATCTGGCAGCCAGACAACTTCTAGAAATGCCAGATTCATGGGGAGACAGAGACACCTCTTGGAGAAAATCATTGTGTATCAAAATATCTTGCTCAGAGGGCCAGATGGGGTCTCTTGGGATCAATGAAGCTGTGCTTAGTTATGCCCTAACCCAGCCTCCCCAGGGCTATGGTTGAACAATAGATGGAGGACACTCTTCTACTGCTAGAATTATCTTTGAGCTACTCAGAAGGAGTGGAAAGAATTCTCCTGCTGCGCCCAGAAGAAGAAAAACACTGGCATTCAGTGTTTGCTAGCTGGTGCCCGGTGGAGGTCAGCAGCTGCAAATACGGTCGCCAGCATCACAGGCACTGCAGCTGTCAATTACCGAGAAAGATCACAGATGGTACAGATGGGGGCTAAGAGAGAACAAAACCTCAGAGCTGAGAGCCCGGAGAGCTGATGGCCATGGCCCCTACGTCCAGCCCCTGAAAGAGGCAAGTTTAGAGGCGTATTCCAAAGGGGTAGGGAGCGTAAGTTCTTACATCAGTAGCATTATCAGAGTTTGAGATACATCAACAAACACAATTGACACAGTGCCTTCAAAGAGTTGGCATTTCACTAGAGGAGAGATAAAGCAAACAAATAAACAATATGTAATATAATGTAAGGTACATGGAGAATAGACCAACGAGGGGTGCAGTTATGAATGGGGTGGTTACAGAGACATCACTAAAGCAGAGACCTGACATTTTACTAATCTGACAAGTTGAAGCCATTTAACAGAGGTTCACATAATAAATTTACATTGGGAGGAAATCTAGAGCAAAATTTCCCTTCATTCTGAACACGTCCTGTTACAATAGAAAGTATATTCACTGTGGTGGTTTAAAATACACTATTGATTCCAAATCATTTATTTCACAGCAAGGCATCATGAAGAAACTTAGAAAGGTCATTAATTACTCATAGAAAAAGTGTAAAATATTTATGGCAAATTGTGTTACTACTACAATGATTGTACTATGTGCAATCTCTTTAATTTTATATTTTAGTTCCAGAAGATCTGTGGGGTTTTATTGCTTTGGGGTTGCAAAAAGATTGTGTAAGCCTGTCCTCTAAAAGCGTTTTATTCAACATTTTCTTTTTGAGTCCTTGAAAAATGCCTGGGAGTTTACGAGATGCTGAGGTGGAAAATGTGAGACGAGACCTGACTGCTGCTCCAAGCACTTCACAATAGGGTATCAGATCTGAAATCTCAGCAGGTGATTTCTTTTTTTTTTTTTTTTTTTTTTTGAGTGTTCACTGTGGAATTTTATGTATTTGTTTTGTTCTGCAAGGCTGAACAATTCTGGTATCTCCTCAGGTTAGTTTGGAAAGAAGTTTCCATACACTAAAAGACTCTAGTAGAAATCACAGATGCCCGTTTAAAATTTTCATTTAAGTAAAACAAAATTTAGGAAAAAAATACAAACCTCCATGATTCCATTAATTTTAAATTACACATATTTGATGGAAGAAGGTTTTTTTTGAATTTTTGAATTTTATTTTATTTATTTTTTAATACAGCAGGTTCTAATTAGTTATCCATTTTATTTATTTATTTATTTATTAACATCTTTATTGGAGTATAATTGCTTTACAATGGTGTGTTTGTTTCTGCTTTATAACAAAGTGAATCAGTTATACATATACATATTTTCCCATATCTCCTCCCTCTTGCATCTCCCTCCCTTCCACCCTCCCTATCCCACCCCTCTAGGTGGTCACAAAGCACCGAGCTGATCTCCCTGTGCTATGCGGCTGCTTCCCACTAGCTATCTATTTTACTAGAGAATGGACTTGAGGATATGCGGAGGGGGAAGGGTAAGCTGTGACAAAGTGAGAGAGTGGCATGGACATATATACAACTATCAGCAGTTGATTTCTTTGAGTCCATTTGTAAGAGTGTTAGTGAGACCAAAAAAACAAACAAAAAAACCGAGTCTTCTAGTAACAAAATCTCATAACAAAATTAATCTCTCTCCTTCCATGTCACTAAGAGTCGTGTTGAAGCGTCATGCTCTGTGAAATAAATTTACTCAGAGGGTTAGCGAGTAGCTGTTTCCTCATGGGCACTGGCATCTGTCCTCAGCGAATACGTTTTGCTGGCTGAACACAGGTCTGGGGGACATTGCTGCTCAAGGGAGGGTGATACTCAGATTCCTTGGATGCAGCAGAGTTTCCTAAAGGGTTTTCATCAGTTTGTTCTCCCCGAGCCACGTGGGACAATTCCTGTTGATCAGTGTCCTCATCAACTGTTAGGATTCTGAGACTTTTAATTTTTGCCAGTCTGGCGACTTTCCTCATCTTCCCCTTATTCCCCTCCCCATACCATCGTGACTGGTACCCCAGGCATCTATTCTGGGCCACTTCCCTCATTCTTCTCCCTCTTAGAAGCTGTTCCCCAGGATCTCTGAGCAGGAAAGGATACAATGACCAAATCTTTAAAAAATATTCACGATTGAAAATTGCTTCATGGGATATTTTCTGTCTTAGGTATCGGGATGCTGCCCTACTGGTGTAGATAAAGTCAGACGCCAGGCTGACTAATGCAGATGCAGAATATGATATGAACCCTACTGCATGTATTTAAATTCTCTTTCCACATTTTCTTTTTCGTACTGTACTCATTGAGCTTTCCATTCTTTTTATTTTCCTCTTCATAAAAATTAATGATTATTTTTCTTAGCCTTTCCATTGTAGTTCTTCTAAAAATTAGTGACAAAAGGAAAAAAAAGACCAATAAGAATAAAAATATTTCTATTTCCCTGAAACTAAAGAAAAGCATATATTCCTTTTCACCCTAAAAGGGCCCTTGCAAACATTATTTTAGCAAAGTGGTCTTACTGCAATCGCTACATCAGAGATGGCTGCTAAGTTCTGTGCAAGTAAATGTTACCTCTAAAAACTGTAATTTTATTCAATAATTTGTGGCCCTGGCAGTACTAAATAAGTTTTAATTTCTCTGTTCTAGTTGTAAAAAGGCATTTATTCAGTTTTTGTTGCTTTTTGCCATTTCCCTTCTCTCTCATATGGCTCTGTTGAATTTATTGTTTAAAGAACTAGTTTAGGGGTTTTACCTACTTAATTAAACACTGGTGGTTTCCTGTGATAAAGAACTATAAATAAAATCTGAAATAGAAGTCATAAAACATTAAAACAAAATTGAAAGCAAGCAGCAATTTAGAATATAGCATATGCAATATGTGACAAATGATTAAAATCATTGATTTATGAAATGCTCCTAGGGCTTAATAACAGAAAAAGTCTTATTATACATAAATATGAGTAAAAGTTTGAAAAGGCAATTTAAAAAAATATAAAGAATAGCTAACAGGAAAATCTCTCAGGCACAAAAGTAATCAAAGAAACTCAAATTAAAAAACAATGAAAATACATTTTTAAAAATCAATAATCTTTGAAAATATTAGACCAAATAAAGGAGTATTGGCAAAAAGATAAGGATCACATATTGGTAAACACTGGTGGAAAATTACAACCTTACTTGCTGATAAAGAAGCCCAGCTTTGAACTTGCCTTCATTCCTTTTTCCCTGTGGAATTATTAGTAGAGGGCACACTCTTTGCCCTGCTGTATTTTCCCATTGGACATTCTGTTACTTTGTCATTCTTTGGGAGAAAGTTTGACTCCCGGTGACCCCAGGGACCTCCTTGGAAGAAACATTCAAGGAGGTAGAGTTCAGTCAAGCTCCCCAGCTCATTTTTGTATAACAGCTTTATTGAGATATAATTCAAATGCCATAAAATTCACCCTTTTAAAGTCTGCAATTTAGTGGCTTTTAGTATAGTCACAGAGCTATACAATCACCACAGCCATCTCACTTTAGAACAATTCATAACCCCAAAACCTGTACTTATCAGCAGCCATCCTATTGCTTCTCGGGTGTTTGCACCACAAAAACAAATTCTGCCTAGAGGAAACCACCCTCAATCCAGGTGACTGGGATTCCCAAAGATTTAGATGAGTTAAAAATTAACTCTAAAATAAAAAGTTAACAAAACAAAACAGAATAAAACAAACTACTATGAGAGAATAAATAGAGCAATAAAAAGTTTTAAAGCATTTTTACATATAACAGTTTATTTTTTAATTAATTTTTATTGGACTCTAGTTGATTTACAATGTTGTGTTAGTTTCTGCTGTACAGCAAAGTGAATGTTTTATTGGGTTGGCCAAAAAGTTCATTCAGTTTTAAGTAAAACTAAAAGACGCATTTTTCATTTTCACCAAGAACTTTATTGAACAACGTATTCATTAACTGAACAAACTTTTTGGCTGGCCCAATAAATATACATATATCCACTAATTTTTAGATTATTTTCCCATATAGGTCATTACAGAATATTGCGATTTCCCTGTGCTATACAGTAGGTTCTTATTAGTTATCTATTTTGTCTATAGTAGTGTGTATATGTCAATCCCAATCTCCCAATTTATCCCTCTCCCCTCCCGGTAACAATCAGTTTGTTTTCTACCTCTGTGACTCTATTTCTGTTTTGTAAATAAGTTCATTTGTACCAATTTTTTAAATTCCACATATAAGCAATATCATATGATATTTGTCTTTCTCTGATAACAGTTTATCTTAAGCTGATAACAACTTAACCTCCATCACATACAAAAACTCTAACCTTTTACTCTCCCCTTATATATTGTATTTTATGCTTTTCATGTCACAATTTACACTTTTCATATTGTGTATCCATTAACAAATTATTATAGGATAGCTATTTTTCATACTTTTGTCCTTTAACCTTTATGCTATAGATAAGTGGTTAGCACACTACCATATTCCAGTATTAGAGTACTCTGAACCTGACTACTTACCTATACCTGCTGTAAATTTTCATATGTTGTTATGTTAGTAATTAATGCCCTTTTGTTTCAGCTTGAAGAACTGTTTTCAGTATTTCTTGTAATGCAGGTCTAATGGTGATGAACTACCTAGGCTTTTGTTATTTTCAAAGGGCCACTTTGCTGGGTAAATTATTCTTGATTGGCATTTTTTTTTTCCCTTTCAGCACTTTGAATATACATTGCATTCTCTCCTTGATTGCAAGGTTTCTGCTGAGAAATCAGCTGATAGCCTCATGAGGGCTCCCTTGTATGAGATCTTTTTTTTTTTTTTTTTTGCTGCTATGAAATTTATTTTTGTCTTTGACTTTAGACACTTTTATTATAATGTGTCTTAGAGAAGATTGTTTTGGATTGAAATTTTGGCGTGACCAATAGCTTCATGACCTTGGATGTATAAATCTTTTCCCAGGTTTGGGAAGTTCTCAGCCATTATATCTTTGAAAAAGCTCTCCACACCTTTCTCCTTTTCTTCTCCATCTTGGACTTTAGTGATGTGTAGATTATTTCTTTTAATGGAATCCCTTAAATCCTGTAGACTTTCTTCATTCTTTTTCATTCCTTTTTTTCTTTTTGCTCCTCTGACCTGATCATTTCAAATGATTTGTCTTTGAGCTCACTGATTTTTTCTTCTCTTTTGTCAAGTCTATTTTTGAAGTCCTCTATGGAATTCTTCAGCTCATTCATTATATTCTTCAGCTCCAAAATTTTTGTTTGGTTCTTTTTTATGTTTTCTATCACCTTGGAGAACATCTCCTTCTGTTCTTGTTTTTCTGATTTCATTAAATTGTTTGTGTTCTCTTGTAGCTCTCTAAGCATCTTTAGAACAATTATTTAACATTTGTTGTTGACCTATTCCTGTAGCTCCATTTCTTTGGGTCAGTAACTGGCATTTTACTGTGTTTCTTGGATGGAGTCATGTTTCCCTGATTCTTCATGATCCCTGTAGCCTTGCATAGGTGTCTATGCATTTGAAGAAGCAATCATCTCTTCCAAAGTTTATGGAGTGACTTCAGTAAGAAAAGACCTTGACCTACGGGTAGTGACACCATGAAGCATGCTGTGACCCTGGCGCTGATGTGGGGGGGCATGGTGGCTCCAGGTCTGGGGGGAATGATGTCTCTTTGGCTCGGGCCACTGAGGTCCACGGCACTGACAACCACATGGTCTTCAGCGAGCACTGTGGGGTCTGCAGAGGCTGCAAAGACCTTTGAAGTCCTCAGTGGTGTCTTCAGTTCCAGCCTCTGGGGACCAGAGCAGTCAGCAGTGGTGGCCAGAGCCTATGGTGTGCACACACTCAACTGCAGGGCCATTTACAGTGCCTGTGTAGTGGCAGGGGTCAGCTGCAAACACACACATCGTGGTGGAGGACAGAGCAAGCAGGAAGGGTTGTAGCCAACTGCAGGTCCACTGGCAGCTGTGGGGGCACTGTCTCTCCGTGTGCACTACCCAGGCTTCTGAGTCTCACCCCAGGCATATGCAATAGAGGCCAATATCAGGAAGTGGGCAGGGCAAGGGCAGGAACAGAACCAGAGAGGCCAGCTACAGGGGAGCCAAGATGTATAGACCAGTGACTGGAGACAGAGCTGAATCTGGGCCCACAAGCAGCTGGGGGACCCTGGCTGTCAGCATGTACTCCAGTGGCTGCAGGGCCTCACTGTGGGTGCACAGCAGCCAAGGCCAGTGATGAAGTCTGGGATGGGCCCATGCCAGTGCTCAGCTGCAGGGGAGCCAATGACAGAAGACAGAGCTGCATCTGGGTCCACAAGCATCTGTGGGGCCTTGGCCATCAGTATGCATTTCTGCCATGGCAATGGCAACCCAGGATATGGGTGATTGGAGGCTGGTGATGGTTGTCAAGCCAGAAGTGTGTAAGTGCACAGCTAGAGGGGCTAGCCCAAGTGTGTATATGGTGATAAGGTCAGCAGCAGGGGTTTAGGCTGGTGTCATGACTCCTGCAGCTGCGGTGGCCTGGGCTGGCTGTTGGTGTGGTCCCAGGCTCTGACAGGGGCAGGAGGTAGGAAGCATGGAGGAACTCATGTGGCTGGCGGCAGTGAACGTGAATACTTGTGGGGCTAAACCTGGGGAGATCTGCAGGGTTCTTCAGTGGCTGTGTTGGTCATTGGTTTCTTCAGTGGTAAAAGCTGCTGGTGTTGTCTGCAGAATAGGTGACTGAGAACCATGGTCTCTCCTACTGCATCCTGAGTGTGGCAGCTCCTGCTTTTCTTCTTTGTTCCTAGTCTCTGTAGGTCTCAGCTTTACCAGTCTGGGGTGAAACCAAAGTGGAACTTTCACATGGTACCCTAAAAGCCTGGGGAAGCTGGTCCTCACTCTGTTCCTCCTTTCCTGGTGAGGGGAACTCTTTCTAGCTGATCAGTGCCCACCTGGAGCTGGGATGATGCAGAGAAGATGAGCCTGTCTTCCTGCTCTTTTGTGCAGTTATTCCCATGATTTTCCTTCCACTCTAATGCTGAAGTTTCTTAAGAACCCCAGAGCTGATGTTGTTGGTGGGTACCTGTCTGATTGTTGATCTCTGTAGGAGAATGGAGACCAAGGTCTCCTACTCTGCCATCTTGGTGATATCACCAAATTCTTAAAATCCATTTTGACTTCTTTCCAGTAAATATTTATTTTGATGGAAAAGTAGGCAAATTTTCCTGATGGACAGTTCCCCAACACAATTCATTAAATAGCTTACATTTTCACCATTGATGTAAGATGCTTGTTTATCAGTTATCAACTTTTATAGGTTCTTTTTCTGGGCTTCTCATTCTGAGCTACTGGTCTATTTATCTCTTTTTTGCAAAATGACCTCAGTTTTATAACTACCATTATGATTTAAATACATTTTATTATCTTGTAAGTCATGTTCTCTCAACACTTTTTTATATCAAAGATTTCCCAGCTATTTTTGTTTATATACGTATATATACATACATATAATGTATGTATAGTTACATTCATATATATACATATATATACGGAAAGGGAAAAAAGACCAATTTTGAGAACAAGACAAGAATTTGTTGGAATATTAAAGAAGAAGAAGTAATATTCTATAGCAAGCTCTGAACTCCACCACGGCCATTTTCTGACCTACTTCCAATCACTGCTGAGCCAAGCTGGATCAATTATAATTCTGAGGCTGTCAAGCATCACTCTTCTGTTCTGACTCGTAGCTGAAGCTCAAAGCTGTCTTTCATCTCTGCCACCTCACTCTGCATGCAAAAGAGAAGATTGCTCCAGAGAATAGGCAACTCACCCAGGGGCAAATAAATGTTTTGTGGAAGTTTCCAGCGCCCATGCAGATCTTGCAATTATAGAGTTGAACCCAAGAGAGAAGACAGATTTTTTTTCCTGTCTAAATCTTACTTGGAGATCTTGGTAATACTATGTAAATTGTTTAGGATAAAAGGCAACTTGAAAGCCAGAGGATTGGGGAAAGGCATAGCTGTAGGGACTGCTGATATTAAAGAGGAAGATTGATTGGGGCAAGGCCTCTGAAGTGTTCTAAGGACTCAAAATCATCACTTTTTCTTTTAATGCTTTCAAATATCCAATCAACACAGTTCAAATACTTTTTTTAAAAAGTACTTTCAAATTCTTATTATGGAAGTCTATTTTCTGTTGAAAAGGCTACTAAGAAAAAATATTCATTTTTTTCACATAACAAATGTTTATAATGTCCACGAGCAAAAAATATAGTTCCATATGAGAACCATGAAGAAACAGAAACAGACTCACAGACATAGAAAACAGAGTTGTGGTTGCCAATGGGAGTGGGAGGTGGGAGAGGGAAGGACTGGAAGTTTGAGATTAGCAGATGCAAACTATTATATACAGAGTGGATAAACAACGAGGTCCTACTGTATAACATGGGGAACTATATTCAATACCCTCTGATAAACCATAAGGGAAAAGAATATGAAAAAGAATATATTTACACATAATTTAATCACTTTGCTGTGCAGCTGTAATTAACACCACATTGTAATTCAACTATACTTCAATAAAAAATAAATTTTAAAAAATTCTCCCTTTAGGAGCTCAAATAGCTGTCTTTCAATTACTCTACTTCATTAGAACATGTGAGTTTCTTTCTTGATGTTGAATACTCTGTGCTAAACTCACTAACTTTATCCCCTAAGTCAGGGGCTGAGGCACCCATTGTGTAGGATCAAGCAAACTTCAGGAACTGAATGGATGGTAAGCTTGCTGAGTCTGGTGAGGACGCAAAACTCCAGCCACAAAACTAGTTCTGCTCCTTCGTTTCCCATCAGCTCTGCTGCGGAGCTGCCCTTAGGGTCCTTCCCTCTATGAGTCTGCACCTTCTCCCCACTTCCACATACTTGACTCCAGCTGTTCATAGTGACTCATTTTTCTGTGTGTTTCTAGAACCACACACTGTCTGATACACTGGAACATCTTAGACAATCACAAATGTCATGTGAATATGGTGGCAGCATGTGAACAAGGGTGTAGGATTGAGCATTGTCTCTGCTCCCTTCACCACAGTTTTGGAAAATTGAGATGCTGTGATTGCACAAGGAAACTGTTGCTTCTCTTCCTTCCCTCAAATGAATGTTAATCTGTATTTTGGTGGGTTTTGGCTAATGTCACCCTTACCCCTGCACCTACAATCTGGGGATCTCAGGGTTACTTCTATACAACCACTGAAGAAGGGACTTTTTCCACTCAACTTGATCTCCTGCAAACAAGTCCCATATCCCTCATCCTTCTGCTGTCACAGTCTGCATTTTTTTCCAACAGTCACTCAGAGGATGACCCTGAAACTCTGGTCTCCAAAAGGCTGAACAACATCCTAAACTTATTTCAGCACCTGATTCCTTCTCTAATACAACTTCTTAGATTTCTGCTTCTCCCAGGTCCTCATTACTTTGGCCCATGCTTGTTTTCAATGCTGCAGTGAGCTCGGGGGTGCAGGTATCTCTTCATGATTCTGATTTCATTTCCTTCCAATACATATCCTGAAGTGGGATTGCGGAATCATATGGTAGTTCTATTTTTAATTTTTTGAGGGAACTCGATACTATTTTCCATAGTGGAAAATAGTGAATTATCCAATTTACATTCCCACCAACAGTGCAGGAGGGTCCCCTCTGCGTCACACTCAGCATCTTCTTTATCCCCAGGCTCCTGTCCTGGGCACGCCCCCAGGCCAGCAGAATCCTTCTGATTTCTTGCTCTTGCCTTCTAGTCCAGATACACCTTTCAAAACTCACTTGATACCTCAGTTTCGCTTTCCTCCTACCCTCTGCCAAAGGCATCCTATGAGTTTCCATCTTGGTGAAATCCCTTTCTACATCCCTGCTTCCCTGTAAGGAGACTGACCCTGCCTAGTGAAGGATCATTTTTCATCCTCTGAGAACATTGTTGACTTTGTATATCAAAGAATCATTTGATGAAGTACACCGAGATTTTATGACTAGGATAGTTTCTGATTGTGTAATGTCCACACTTCATTAGACCTGTATGAGGACAACTGGAACCATTCATTTCCAAGATGAATGGATGCCCTTACCTGGAGACCTGACACATTCATATTCATAAGGAAGACTGACAGCTCCCTAGTACTTACTTGATTTTCTTTACGTTTCTGTAGTAAAAATGACCAGAAGTTCAGAGAATATGGTCAGGCCCTGGATCACTGTCATTCTTCGGTGTGAAAAACAGACCTGTGGTATCTGTGTGACCTGGAATGTGGCTTAGTTTCATTTACAAATTCAGAATATGAATATATACGTAATAGTCATTGGGAAGACAAAATAATATCAATATTGTACACCATTCTGTATATAATTCTGTCACACTCAGCACTGTGTCGGGTGTATGGTAGGTGCTTAATTTCCTTCCCCCCAAAGCAGCTCACCTCTACTGGTGCTTGTTTCATAAAGTTGGAGAAATGAATTTAAGTCATTTTATTTTTCCATATATGAAGGATTTAAGCACTGTGTTCCAGACAAGTCACTGGTGAGACATGTCCTCTCTGTGAGGAGCCTTGGAAAGTTCACCCAAGAGGATCTCCCTTTAGCAGGAACCTGCGCTGGACCAAAGGCATTCTGGATCCTTATATGCCCCTCCTCAGACCGAGTGAAACAAGAGAAGGTCACCCTCACCCATGTTATTATTTGCTTCACATTCTGGCTTCTGAGATCATTCCTTTCTTTCTCATTTCACATAAAAAATGATCATCCACATGAAGCAGTATAGTATATCCAATTTCATAATGTGTTGATATTTTGCAATTATATGCAACGTTTGTGTTTGGATCACATTTGTAAACCTCGTGCTATGAGCTTGGTTTACAAATTAAAAGGGGAGCTTGGAAACAGGAGTTGATATTTTTGTACTGAATGTGTGCCATTATGCCTAATTGAGTTTGTTCATCTTCAAAATAAATTGCTTTTCAGCAGAAATCCGGACAGTCTTTCATGAGGGCCTTTAGAGGTCAATGTCCCATCCCTGTCTTTCTGTTTTATTCAACTGTCCCCACTTGAAGTCAGAATTAGGGCTGTGTGTTGTGCACTCTGCCCCCATCACCCAGCTCAGAGCCTAGAGCAGAAAGGGAGTTTGAGGAGCATGTGGGAGACCAGAACAAAGCTGGGTGCTAATCACAAGGCCTTGACAGCAGTGTCCCTGGGCCTCAACATCCATTTGTCAACACTGCATTGTGCTGTTATTTTCTTCTTTGAATTCCCCATGTGTTAACGAGATGCACTTCAGTTAAGTGGGCGATAAAGAGGCAATTACTGAACAGGCATTTAAAGGCCAGTCCTGGCTCTATTATTGTCTCTAAGGTCCAAGTAAAACCCCAGCATTTACAGATGGTGACAAGCTACCAGAGATAGCGTGCCAATACTGTCGTTACCTGTTCAACAGTTGTGCACTTTGCTGATTGACTGGAGTGATACATGAAAGATTAATATAAAATACCTCTTCTTAAGGCTGACTGTCAATAAGGAAGCCACACAGCCCTGGATTGACTGATTTTGCAAAGTACCTTGTTATCCTTTGTTTTTATGTATATATATATATATATATATACATGGATTTGTTAAGCTATTCAAACTAAACAAGTGGACCTGGGAGGGGCTTTAGTATCAGGGTCATGGGCTCACTTTCGTTAACAACTGGGTGACTCTTCTATGAGGTCATCTATTTATCCTGATGGAAGGCCCCTGACCCTGCCCCCTGCTGTCCAGTGGGACTTGGATCACTTTCCTGCAGCCAATTAGAACCTGGACACTGGCCCACAGCTGTTGGTCTCCAGGCCTTGGAGGTGAGCTCTGGACAACATTTTGCCCCAAGTCGCTGCTGTCCCTGCCCCACCTCCCAGAGAGAGTTGCAAAGAGATGGACCCAGAAGCTGGACAGATTTGGCTGCAGGCCTGGCTCCTTGGAGAGAGGCAGACCCTCTCTTCCTCCTGCCCTCTTACTTTGCACTGTCGCTACCATCGGGATTTGCATTTGCTAAGAAAGACAGATGTCACTTTCAATTATATCAATTGAAATTTAAGCTTCTCAAGTATGAATTTTGTTGACTTAATAAATACATTTGCAGAAAAGTTAGCCAGAAAAGTCTTAAGAGCAATCACATTAATAAAGCATTGTTATTCTCGAATTATATAAAATTATCACACAAAGATATCATTTTTTGTTTCTTGTAATTTGTAAGGGCATGTTATTATTTTTGTGTCACTATTTCCTCTATTATGTTTCCTGAGAATAAAATATAATTAAAAAGAAAAGACTTATATTTGAGTACATTTATATGAAGATTGTCCCCCTAACTTTTATACAAGTCCCCTTTTTTTATTTTGCATTGGGCCCCAAGAATTATGTAGGCAGCACTGGCAGTGCACCAAGCTCATATTAAATTGATAAGCTTTTCCAGAGGCAGTAGTCATTAGGAAAACATGAAAAAAAAAAACCAACCAAAAAACAGCAACACACTTTTATGGGTTATATATATTAACTTTGCAGTTTTTAAAGGTACAGTTTTCTAATTAGCTAAAAAATTTTAGACTCTATCAGCAATAAAAATGTTTTTAGAATCCAAGTGACAGTATTTTTATTATAATCAGACATCACAAATGCAAACAGAAATGTATTTAGAAGAGGTGCCTATCACAGCTGACCTTGTTAGGCTATTACGTTCTGTTAGACCAGAAAATGTACCCGCGATGCTAAAGCTGGTATCAGAGAAAATGGGATGTTTTCTTGAACACTGTGACCCTACTCAATTTTTTGTGAGTTTTCTAGCAACTTTCACATTAAAAAAAATTTTGGTCTCTGATTTTCACCACCAGATAATTTGAGTTGGAGCTGGCATTACAATGTCTGTTTTCTCAGTGTCTTCTAATAGCAAAAAAGACTCAGAAGAACAGACTGAGGGAAGAAAAGAGGGCTTCAGAAAAGAAATGAGAATGGGCTCAATTCAGTTTTGCACACAGCCTTGGCTCTGTAAAATTTGGACCACCCCGGAGACATTTAACAGATTGCTCTTTTTTTTTTTTAACATCTTTATTGGAGTATAATTGCTTTACAATGGTGTGTTAGTTTCTGCTGTATAACAAAGTGGATCGACTATACATATACATACATTCCCATATCTCCTCCCTCTTGCGTCTCCCTCCCACCCTCCCGATCCCACCCCTCTAGGTGGACACAAAGCGCCGAGCTGCAGATCGCTCCTTAAACTTTCTTCTGGTTGTCCCTACGTACCGGCTACAGCAGAAATGGCAGTCAAGGTGGCAACTAGCTTTCAACGAGGAGTAAATTTTCTCCGTGCCCAACACCCTCCACACAGATTAAACAGTAAAGGTGTCAGGTGCAAAAGGGATTCAACAGTGGAAAAGAAAACCTGTTTAAGAAGAGTAGAGCCCTGGGGTCCCTCATTAGAGAAGTAGCCATAAACACTCCTTGGTCAAAGAAACCGGTTCCCTGGTTATCAGAATTTAAAAAAAAAAACAAACCCAAGGAGGAGTCATTGTTTTACAGCACAGAACTATCCCAAACTGGCCAAACAATAAAAGGGGGATTTGGGGAGGAAGTGTTGAAAAACAAAATTCAACTGAGTACATTTTAGAGATCTTTTTGGCTTTATTCAACAAATCATGGATCAGACAGCATCCAAACCAGCATATAGAAAGGGAATTCGAAGAGCTGTACAAGGCAAGAGATTTTATAAGCAGAAGGGAGCAGGAACAAGGAAGGTATTCTAGGAAAAAGAGAGGGTTGGTTATTGCAAGGATTATCTCCTTTAGAGCACGACAGGGTCTTTCTGGCAGGTTACCTGATTAGTGCCGACCAGGTGATTCCTGATTGACTGTTTTAAGATTTCATTTCTGTAATTAAGTCTCAGCTTGATGACATGGGGCTTAGAATAAGCGACTCCATTTTGGGTTGGTTGTCTTGTGTACAACAGAAGGAAACAAGAGTATCTCTGGAACTTCAGGACAGGAAGACCTCTTTAGAGGCAGGTACCCATCACTGGCAAGGAACTACCTCAAGACAGAGGATAGATGATCATCTGCATGTTCTCTATCCGGTGCCATGTGCCCATTCATTGTCCTTTGTTTTAGGGGTTTGCTTTCTTTTTTTCTCTTCCTCAGAAGCCAGAGTTTCTCTGGCTTTCTCTGTTCACCTTACAGCTGTCTCCAATATGACTGCCCAGATCAAATTGTACATGAACACTCCACGCAGGGGTCCAACAGACAATTGCAGGGGACTCTGAGGCTTCATAGGGGAGAGAATCTAATTGGCCCAAATTGGATGAGGTGCCCAAACCATTTCCAGTTGCTGTGAGTAAGAAGGATTTCCAAGGCTCTGAAGGTTCTGGACTGGTGACTGGGCAACCCCCCAAAGCAGAACCAACTTGTACCCTTAATAAGCAGCCCATATAGAGCAAGGAGGAAACACTCAGTGAATTGTTTCAGAATCAATTAAGAAATGATAATGAAATGCAGGGAAAATCAACCTCTCCAATGTGTACCTTCAGAAATAGTATGTTTCCTACCAGAGGTGAGTATTTCAACAGAAACCAGGAAGATAAAACACATGCACTTGCTAGAGAGACAGAGGAAGGGAAGCAGGCATTGGGACTGTGGTGGTAAAGGGAGATTTGAGGTCTCCAATCAATCTAAATATTTATGATATGCCAGAAATTTGAATTCTTTAAGGCCAAACATGAATCTTTACCTATCTCCTTTTTCTCTTCCCTCTCTTCTCCTAATCTAATTATCGTATATGCATTTACTTTTAACAATCCCATGAAGTCTATCTAATCTGGGAATTTCCCCTATTCTTTCCTCCATCATCCAGAATTTAAGGGCACAGCTCTCTTCATCAGAGACGGAGCCTGTTCCATTTACAAAGAGAGCAAATTTGCACTTCAGCCTCAGGGAAACACCAAGTGGGTAGAAAGGCCACTTATTCATGTACGACCTTCTAGGATACATTGTTTAGTTTTTCCACACCTTTTCTCTGGAAAGCCACATCGAAGGCAAAAGAAAACCCTCTATTTAACTGCTATATGTTCCAATTTTATAAAGTTTTTAAGCTTGAGGTATTGGGAGAGCTCATGAAAGGGTGATATTTTAACATTGACTTACCTATCTCCAAGCAGTAATGACATTCAGTACCAAATGGGCACCATCTCCAACTCCAAATGCATCCTAAATGGTGTTTCAAAAAGACTGTCATTTGGTAATGGAGTCACACCCAAAGTAGCACCTGTTCAGCTGAACTCCCCAGAGACTGAGAGGACTGCAGGATCCAGGCGCTACTATGACAACAGCATCACAACCTGTCCATCCCCCTCTGGGTGGCTGTCCATAGAGTACCATCCTTCAGTACCGGCTCAGAGAAGCAAAGGCAGCAACAGCAAAGCCCTTGAAAATACTCTTGTTCATAAAATCACAACAAGGACATGTCCATTACAACTGCTTCGAAACAGCCAGCATCTCCACAACAGTTGATGTCACCCCAGAGGCTTCTTGCATTCAGACCTCTACTTATAAGGAGAAAAATGCTGCATGGATTCAGGTTCACTGATGGGACAGAGGATGGAAACATTGTTGAAGCACTAACAGGGTTAAAAGGATGCACCTGACACATGGCTTGGTGGATATCTTGTGCTTAATAAACATGTGTTAAGTGAGTGAAAAACAAAAACATACCAGTATGCCCTGTTCCGTTTCTACTGGTAGATTTTGACCTGAGGATTCACAATGTTGCTGTGAAGTATTGGAAGAAAGAAACCACATGGGCTTCCAGCTCCCAAGCCCAGCACAGGAGGAAACAGTATGTGTTGAACTTGGCCTCAGTTAGGAATGCATTGGTGATAAGTAACAGAAAGAACATTTGGATAAAATGACATTTTCCTCCCATAACAAGAAACCCATGAGGAGGCAGCTGTCTGTGCGCTGGGTTGGCATTGGGGTGATATGGGGGTATTTATGTTGTCAAATCCTGCTGTGGCTTCATGTCCACAGTCACATGCAAAGTCAGGGGACCAGGACCAGGGCAGGGCAGAAGCAACCTTCCTCAGCCTTCTCTTTTATTAAAGAGAAACTGCATTTAGAGAGTTTCCACCAGCAAGAATTCACCCAACATCATGCTGCCCCATCTCTCCCACCAGCTCTGGGAGGTTGGTGTCTGGCTCTGTGAACCTTTGTGGAGGAAGACAGCCACCACACAAGGGGTGAGGACAGGTGTGTCAACAACACTTGGTTAGTATAAACTACAGAGACACACATGTCAACTCAGTGTGGAAGTTTCTAGAACTCATGGGAAACTGCAGAACTTCTGGCAAACTTCTCCCTCATTGGTGTTCACAGAAACCACCTCGTCTGTGGCAGGTCCTGAATTACACCCTAAGATTATGAAATAAAACTGGTGAGTGTGTGTCCTGGAGTAGAGTTTACAGTCTAACCAAAGTCCAGGGTACCAATGGCTCTGGGAACATCTCAACAAGGGTCTCAGTTGGTGGTGCTCTGCCCGCCCCCCCATTCAGCCATGCACTCCAGGAAGGAGAGCCTTTGGGAGCTGCCCCTTGTAGGACCTTGTCATTCACAGAGGACACTTTACTCCTCCCTCCCACTGCCTGAATGTAACTCCTTACAATCCCTCTCCGCTGCTACCAGCAGCCCTAAATGCCTCTCTGTCTGTCCCTATTCAACACTCAGTCCCTCCTCCATGGTTGGGCTGAAATGACATTTCTAAAGAAGCAGAGAAGTTGCCTGCAAACCACCTGATATATATGAAGTGACCGTTTATCCCTGACTTTGCTCTTGTTTAGGGTGAAATCAATGTGGAGGTTTGATTGGGATGGGTTGCTAGTGCATGAAAGAAAGAGATTTTCACTGATTAAAGAAGAGATCTGAAAAAGGGAAAATAACACTTCAGTCTAGCACATCTGGATTTACTTTTTTTTTTTAATTTTTTAAATAGTGAGGAAAACAGGAAGAAAGTAGTTGTCTACAGTAGAGAAATGATTTTATGAAACTATACCCATGTATCCCAATACTTTACATCGAAGAGATCATCATCAGAAACAAAGTTAGACAGATAGATAGATGATAAATAGATAGATGAGAGATAGATAGATAGAGACAGAGAGATAGATAGATATAGATAGATAGATGATAGATAGATAGATAGATAGATGATAGATAGATAGATAGATAGATAGGGACAGGGATGGTAGATAGATAGAGACAGGGATGATAGGTAGATAGACAGATGATAGAAAATAGACAGGTAGATAGAGATAGATAGATAGATAGATAGATAGATAGATAGATAGATAGATAGATAGATAGATAGATGATAGATACAGAGAGACAAAGATAGATAAATATATTTAGATAGATCATAGCAAGGTAGAGATAGAGAAATATATTTGAGGGCAATTCAGTGAAGAAGCATGGGGAGAACAGAGTAGGTAAACTAAATCCAGATCCTGTAAAAGGTAAAAATCCAAGGGCACTATATTAGTGGGAAGCAGACTATACGAGCAGAGAAGACTCCATGAAAGACTCCTCATCCATTCAGCCAACCAGAGTTTCAAAGCATGTCCACAAAGACAGAAATGGAGGGAACACATATTTAGCTCCCCTTTGCTGTATTTATTGACTTGGTGACTATTACATCTTACTGCCTATTGATTAAGTTCCTACTTGGATAGTTTTGTGGTAAGCGTTTTGGCAAGAAGTTAAGCAGATGTGCCTTACCCACATTGCAGCTGTTCCCAAAAGCATCAAGAAGACTTTGCCAACAAAGACAACCTGCACTATAAGTCTCCCTCCTAAGAACCCAGTACCTAAGCACAGCTGAGCAAATAACAACCCTGTACAAAATGATTTAGTCATTTCCTACAATATCAAAGACGTGCCAAAATGCTTTGTCGACATTTTTCTGATCCTAAAAATAGTACATGATTTTGGTAGAATGTTTGGGAAGAAGATAGTAATATCTAAAGAGGAATATAACCACCACTCCATGCTCAAATTTGTGATAGTATATCCTTGCTTTTTCCTTGACTGTGAGACGTGCATATTTCCTACGTCATAGTATTTTTTTAAGTAACTGCAAAAATTTTCTCTGTATGGATGTACCATGTTTTAAGTAAACTATCCACAACTTTTGAACACTTGTAATCTTTGCACTTCCTTTTTTGTGCATGTGATGTACTTTCCCACAAGAAATCCCAAGCAGTGAAATTTATGACCGAAAGTGTGAATATTTCTGTTATGCTTAAGGAATATTGAAGTTTACCTGTACAGAGTGTTTATCTATTTGACTATATTTTTTTTTCCAAAAGTGGGTATTATCATTTTTCAAAACTAACATGAAGGTAAAAATGAGTGCTGTGATTATAATATTAATCATTTGAATACTAGTAAGTTTAGATTTCAGTATATTCATTAATCACTTTCCTTTTTTAATTTAATTTTTATTTTATATTGGAGTATAGTTGATTTATTGATACAACGCTGTGTTAGTTTCAGGTGTACAGCAAAGTGATTCAGTTATACATATACGTATATCCATTACTTTTCAGATTTATTACCCATATAGGTTATTACAAAATATCAAGTAGAGTTCCCTGAATCACTTTCATTTTTTATCTTATGTGTTACCTTTTGATACACAAGACTTTGCCTGGGCTATACGTTTCCCTTACTAATGTCGATCTTGGTATATTTACTAATCTAATATTTTAGGAAATAGTGGGTAACTAAGGATGGGAGAGTAGAGGTCTGGCAGTCAAACTATGGACGGAGGATGCAGAACTACTGACATCATTTTGTGCAAGTCCTACTGTGAATCCCACGTTTGGAGTTGTTGAGTGTAGCTTCTTCACATCTCCTCATGTTCCCATTACAAGAGAGCCCTGAATATGCATCTCACTATAACTTAAATGAGTCCAGGACAGAGTCCAGGACATGGCGAAGCTGTGGGAGGGCCTCCACATGTAGGGTTGTATGGAAGGTTTACAGTGGAGTGAGAAGCTCCCAGCAAGAACAAAGGGCACGGGGCAGTCTCCATGGCACTGTTTTACCAGGATCGGCCTTGGTGCTTTGCTTCATAGAGAGAATGATCTTGTTCAACTAACAAGAATAATATGAACTTATAGAAAGTTAAATAAAATTTAATGAAATACTTTCAGATACATCTGATTTCCTCTCAAACTGCATGCCAGGGGACATGGGGGCTCTTTCTCCTCTCTACTCTTTGCTCTGACATCCTTAACACTGACCTAACCATGCAGTGTGGTTCTTCTATCATAGAGAATGCCCCCCCATCTGAAAATGTGAGGATTCACCACCTCAGGCCTCAATCATGAAAGCAAGAAAGTGCATCTTCCCAACCTAGTTCCAAGGGCCAGCTTGTCTCTGAGGACCATCAAAGGGCTTCCCAGGATGTGCGTGATTCTTGTGTGAATGCAGTGCACCCCAAAAGGAGACAGATGAGCAGGGAAGAAGCTTCCAGGTCTGTAGCCAATGCATTATGGCTGGTAGGGAGCTGGCCTGGACTGCAAGGTGTCTTGACTGATCACAAATGAGATTGCATTCTTCTTGATTATTCACTCTACCTGCACATGCATGCAGAATTTCAGAGCAAGGGGGCAGAGGTTACAGTGTGATGGGCATCCCTCTCCCTAACCCGTGTTCAGCCCACTGGCTCTTCCCCATCTGCTCATTTACCTGATGCTGAAGTAGACACGTGACTTGCTTTGGCCAATGAAATGGGAGCAGAAGTGATGTATCTCCCTTCTGTGTGGAAGCATTTAATTTCTGGTACAGGCAGGCCTCATTTTTTGTGTGCTTTGCTATATTGTGCCTTGTAGATATTGTGTTTTTTTTACAAGTTGATAGTTTGTGGCACCCCTGCATCAAGCAAGTCTATGGGCACCATTTTTCCAAAAGCATTTGCTCACTTTGTGTGTTTGTGTCACATTTTGATAATTCTTGCAATATTTCAAACTTTTCTATTTTTATTATATTTCTTGTGGTGATCTTTGGTGTCACTATCGTCATTGTTCTGGGGTGTCTCAAACCACTCCTATGTAAGACTTCGAACTTAATCAAAAAATGTGTGTGTTCTGACTGCTCCACTGACCAGCCATTCCCCCATCTCTCTCCCTCTCCTCAGGTCTCCCTATTCCCTAAGACACAACCATATTGAAACTAGGCCAATCAGTTACCCTACAATAACCTCTAACTGTTCAAGTGAAAGGGAGTCTTCCACTTTAAAAAGAAAACTAGAAATGACTAAGCATAGTGAGGAAGGCATGGAGAAAGCTGAGTAGGCTAAAAGCAAGGCCTCTTACACCAAACACCAAGCTGTGAATGCAAAGGAGAAGTTCTTGATGGAAACTAAACAAGTTACTTCCCTGAACACACAAGTGATGAGAAAGTGAAACAGCCTTATTGCTGATATGGAGACTGTTTTAGTGTCTGGATACACACTGGATAAACCAGCCACAACATTGCCTTAAGCCAAAATCTTATCCAGAACAAGGCCCTAACTCTCTTCAATTCTGTGAAGGCTGAGAGAGGTGAGGAAGCTGCATGAGAAAAGTGTGAAGCCAGCAGAGGTTGGTTCATGAGGTTTAAGGAAAGAAGTCATCTCCGTAACATAAAAGTGCAAGATGAAGCAGCAAGTGCTGATGGAGAAGCTGCAGCAAGTTATCCAGAAGATCTAGCTCAGATCATTCATGAAGGTGGCTATACTGTAAAACAGAGTGTCAGTGGAGATGAAACAACCTTAAATTGGAAGGAGATGCCATGTAGCACTTTCATAGCTAGAGAAGAGAAGTCACTGCCTGGCTTCAAATCTCCAAAAGACAGGCTGACTCTTGTTAGGGGCTAATGCAGCTGGTGACTTTATGTTAAAGCCAATGCTCAGGATTCCAAAAATTCTAAGGTCCTTAAGAATTATGCTAAATCTAACCTGCATGTGCTCTCTAAATGGAACAAAGCCTGGAAGACAGCACATCTGTTTATAACATGTTTTCCTGAACATTTTAAGCCCACTCTTGAGACTTACCTCTCAGGGAAAAAAAGATTCCTTTCAGAATATTACTGCTTCTTGACAATGAACCTAGCCACTCAAGAGCTCTGATGGAGATGAACAATGAGTTTAATGTTGATTTCGTGCCTGCAAACACAACATCCATTCTGCAGCTCATGAATCAAACAGTATTTTTTTTAAATTCCATTGGTATGTATGTATGTATGTACGTATGTATATATGTATGTATGTATGTATGTATGTATGTATTTATTTTTGGCTGTGTTGGGTTTTTGTTGCTGTGCGGGGGCTTTCTCTAGTTGCAGCGAGCGGGGGCTACTCTTCGTTGAGGTGTACGGGCTTCTCATTGCGGTGGCTTCTTGTTGCAGAGCACAGGGTCTAGGCGTGTGGGCTTCAGTAGTTGTGGCATGTGGGTTTCAGTAGTTGTGGCTTATGGGCTCTAGAGTGCAGGCTCAGTAGTTGTGCATGGGCTTAGTTGCTCTGTGGCATGTGGGATCTTCCCGGACCAGGGCTCGAACCTGTGTCCCCTGCATTGGCAGGTGGATTCTTAACCACTGTGCCACCAGGGAAGTCCCTCAAACAGTAATTTTGACTGTCAAGTCTTGTTATTTAAGAAATACCTTTAGTACACCATAACTACCATAGAGAGTGATTCCTCTGGTGGATCTGTGCAAAGTCAATTGAAAACCTTCTGGAAAGGATTCATCATTTTAGATGCCATCAAGAACATTTGTGATTCATGGAAGCAGGTCAAAATATCAACAGTAACAGCAGTTTGGAAGAAGTTGATTCCAACCCTCCTGGATGACTCTGAGTAGTTCAAGACTTCAGTGGAGGAAGTAACTGCAGATGTGGTGTAAATAGCAAGAGAACTAGAATTAGAAGTGGGGCCTGAAGATGTGATTGAATTGCTGCAATCTCTGGATAAAACTGGAAGGATGAGGAGTTGCTTCTTATGGATGAGCAAAGAAGTGGTTTCTTGAGATGAATTCTACTCCTGGTGAAGGAGCTGTTAAGATTGTTGAAATGACAACAAAACATTTAGAATATTACATAAACTTAGTGGATAAAGCAGTGGCAGGATCTGAGAGGATTGACTCCAGTTTTGAAAGAAATTCTGCTGTGGGTAAAATGCTACCAAACAGCATTGCCTGCCCCAGAAAAATCATCCGTGAAAGAAAGGATAATCGATGTGCCCAACTTCGTTGTTGTCCTAAGAAATTTCCACAGCCACCCCAACCTTTAGCAACCACCACCCTGATCAGTCTTGAGCTACCAACATCAAGGCAAAAAGATTACCCAACACACTGAAGGTTCAGATGAATGTTAGCATTTTTTTTAACAATAAAACATACTTCAATTAAAGTATGTATGCTGTTTTTTTTTAAGACATGATGCTACTGCACACTTAATAGACTACTGTATAGTGTAAACATAACTTTTTTGTGAACTGGGAAACCAAAATTCCTGTGACTCGCCTTATTGCAGTGTTTGCTTTATTGCAGTAGCCTGGAACCAAATCTGGAATACTTCTGAGGTGTGCCTGCACTCACCTCTTTATTCTGGTTTCTCCCTTCCAGAAAAAAAAAAATATATATATATATTGACTCACAGGTTGCCATGAGATGAAAATAAGCTGGATTTCTGAGCTGGCTCTCAGAGTATAGCTGCCCAGCCCACTTGCCCATATCCACGGGGCTTTGACAGATACATCAATGTATCTGAGATTGGGGTTATTTGTTATTGTAACATTATACATCTGACTAGTTACCAATTCCACTCAAAGATGCGGAAATATCTACATCAATTTTATAATTCTTTGTGAGCCAGAAAGTAAATTCCACACTAAGGTAAACTCCAAATGGGCTTCAAACTGGTTTTCACACACCCTCATGGTTCATGCAACACTTTTGGCCTGCCTGTGGAATGGATGCTCCAGTGAAAGATGCTGAGAAGCAAAGATGTACAAAACCTGGCATGGTTGCAGGGTCAGAATTACTACACCTAATTCACTCATGAGAAGCTAAGGCTCAAATCTTTAAGGACCTGACCCCAAAGCATCAAGCCAATACATGGTGGAGATGAGATTTCAATCAGGCTTGAGACTCCAGTACATCATGATGAAAACATTATGGAGCCTGAAATTTTGTCAGCCGGTCACTGTTCTCTTTATAGTTAAAAAATAGATCAAAAATAATTCTTCAAGGTTTATGTCCCTTTGTTAACCTAAAAATATTTTAAGAAAAATTAGGTTACCTTTGAACAGAAGGATACCTGTCATGCTGCACTTTTCTTCTGAATTCTTAACATTATCCTCACTAATCTTTAAAAGCCCTCAGTGGATTCCAAGCAAAGCTGACACTTTGTAGCTGAAAATCCTGCTTGACCACATGGCCTCCCAGCATCTCAAGACCAGGACTAGACACTTTGTTTCCAAAGCCTTGACCTTGAGTTTCAAAACCTAAAACCCAATCCAGTATTAGGAAGTTCTGTGCATCATACAGACAATATCTTTGCTCAAAAGACTGGAAAGTGAAAAGAGACCCAGTTGGCTCTTTGAGAAGCAAAGTCAAGCCAGGGGGAAGGAAGCCAAGCCAGGATGGACTTTCCAGAAAACCTTTGCGAGGCTTCTCCTTACAGGGCTGTTCTTGCCATCCGTTATGCAGTAAGTGCTCAAGCTGCCCTGTGCCTTCTTCTTCCTCGAGGAGTGCAAATGTCCATCCAATTTCAGATGTTTTTGCCCTGTATTATACAGAATGATTTATCTTTTACCTTCAGATTGACATGGCCTCACCTATGGTGGCACTTGGAATTTTTTTTTTTTTTTTTTTAAACATACAAATAGAGGAAATCGCACCATAGAATGACCTGACACTCTTTTAGAAGACAGGTTATATGGCTGGGGCACAGTTCCTAATATTTTTCTCTTATACTTGCATTTAAATAATTTTAATAATAATAATAATATAATTGATAATTAATTGTTCATTAATTTAGCCCAATGCTAAGTCCACATTTCTTATTTTATTATTTTTATTCATTCATAGACGTAATAGTTAATGAAATCAATAGACTTTTAAAATCCCATCTTGGCCACAATTTTTTTTAATTATTCTTTCTCAAAATTCTCATTTTTCCTTGACCTTTAAGAAAAAATATACTTCTAGTTTTTCTTATAACTTTTGACTATTATTTCCCAGCCTCTTTGTAGATGTCTTGCTCTTTTTCTAACTAATACATAAATACCATTGTCCTCAGAACTACATTTCTTTTTACTATATGCCCTAATACTTCTAAGTATTGAATTACTATATTTATGATAATAATTTTAAGTATTTAGCTCAAGTTTATCCTGGGAAGCTCCTGTTGGGTGTTTTATAGGCACCTCAAACCCCTATGTCTAAAGTTGAACTTATATCGTTTTCTTCAGCAAAGTTTATCCACCACCATGGTGAGATAATAGAAAAAATCTGTTGGTCTCTGCCCACTGTTCCTGGCACAGAGTTCCTGAAACCCCTGTGAATTCCTGAGTGACAAGAGTACCAGGAGCATATTTTGTTCTAATGAGGTGACTCTGGGTGGCTCCTGCGTGGCTCCTGAGTGGGGCTGGTCACCAGGAAGACCAAGCCATGATTAGAAGCTTGGAGTGTGCAGCCCAGCCCCTCCCCACTTCTCCAGAGAGGAAAGAGAGGCTGGAAATGAAGTTAATAATTGATCATGGCTACATCAGGAAGCCTCCATAAAAATTCAGTAACACAGTTTTAGGGAGCTTTCAGGTTGGTGAACACATGCACATAATAGGAGGGTGATGCACCCCAGCTCCATGAGGACAGAAGCTCCTGTGCTCGGGACCCTCAGATCTCATCCTATGTATCTCTTTATCTGGCTGTTCTTCTGACTCCTTTACCCTATCCTTTAATAAACTGGTAAATGTGTTTCTCTGAGTTCTCTCAAGCATATTAATCAAACCTGAGGAAAGGATTGGTGGGAACCTCCCACTGGTAGACAAATTGGACAGAAGTAGTGGGTGACCTGGAGACCCACTAGTTGCATTTGGCATCTGAAGTGATGGTGGGGGTGGGGAGTAGTATCTGGTGGGACTGAGCCCGTAAGGACCTCCAGGAAGATTGTGTTAGCATTGACTTAAGTTGTAAGACAGCTGGTGTTGCAGAGACTTGCTTGCTGTGGGGAAAAAAAAACACACACACACATTTGGTGACCAGAAGTGTCAGAAATGAAGTTTCCGGGGTGAGGAGTGAAAGAGACACATGAGAAAGAAACACAGACTGAAGGCAGATGGAACTGAGCTTTCCTAGTACAACCAGCCCCACAGGATCCCAAGACAGAAACTTGGAACTCACCCTATTCTCTCCTCTTTCCTACCACCACCTCCAAACCAGCCACCAATTTCTACATTTTTCTCCTGAATTTCTCTTCATTCTCTTCTCATTACAAGTGTCCACAGTATAGAATGTTATTCTAGCCACTCTGCCATCAGATTATTAACTTGTCTCCACAATTATCCTGTTTCCAGACATTCTGCACAGTAAATCCAGATGATCTTGACAAAACCAGCTCTGAAGATGCCATCATCCTGTTTTAAATCCCCCATTAAATTCCCAGCTATTGGAAGACAACATCCAAACTTTTTAATGTGCTCTGCAGGAATCTTCATGATTTAACTCCAGGTCAGCTTTCCAGCCTCATCTCCATCACCTCCTTCACATCATGCCCCAGGTATATGAGTCTTCACCATCTTCAGATGTACCATCATCTCTCTCAAGATACTCATAAGATACTCAATGTCACTGCCTGGTAATTACAACTCAATATTCAGATATCAGCTTAAATATCTCCTTTTCAGGAAAGTCTTCTTTGACTGCTAAACAGGGTTAGTCCCTGACATTTTCTTATATTTATCAAATCAAATACCCATCGTGTGTTATCATAGTGACTAGTTTAATTGTTGTCTTTCCTGTTTCAGTGTAAAGTCTCTGAGGGCAGAGACCACTTCTCTTACTTCACAGAGCATGTGTATACTCAACACATTTTTGGTCGACTGAAAAAATGGATGAATTTCTTAAATTTTTAAATTTATGAGATAAGTTTAGTTATCATGGCAAATGAATGAAGATTAACTTACTGTAGTAATTATGTATTGTTGCATAAAAAATGACCTTAAAACTTCATCCCTTAAAACAATGAACGTTTATTATCTCACAAGTTTCTGTTGGTCATGAAGCAAGGAGTGCATTAGCTGAGCCTCAAGGTCACAGTCAAGGCTGCAGGCAAGGTGTTGACAGGGGCTGTGGTCTCAGCTGAAGGCTCTCGTGGGGAAGACCTGCTCTGCACTCGGACAGTGACCCCTGGCAGGACTCAGCTCCTCGATCGTTGTGAGCCAGAGGCCAGCCCAGTTCTCTTACATATGGCCTCCCCACATGTGGGCAACCCACACCATGGCAGCTGGCCTCCCTCAATTGAGCGTACAGGAGAGAGGCATCCCAAGACAGAAGCCACTGCCTTTTTATAACCTAACCATGAGAGTGAACTCTTATCACCTCTGCTGTATTCTGTTCATTTGAAGTGAGTCAATAAATTCAGCCCTTGCTCCAGGCATGGGCCTTTCACAAGGTGTCAACACCAGCAGGCAGGGATGCCTACAGGCCTCCTACAAGGCTACTTACTGTATGTTTGCCATTTTATTATGTAGAATTTTTGCAAGTAAATTCAAAAGGTGTGAATAATCTACTTTTTTATTTTTGTACTATATTTTCCAGTTTTTGCTATTAACATTTTTGCTCTTATTACAAAATTATTGACATTTCTCTATTTTCTCTCTCACTCTCATTTTATTTTTATTTTTTAATTAATTTTTATTGGAGTATAGTTGTTTTACAATTTTGTGTTAGTTTCCACTGCACAGCAAAGTGAATCAGTTACACATAAACATATATCCACTCTTCTTTAGATTCTCTTCCCATTTAAGTCATTACAGAGTACTGAGTAGAGTTCCCTGTGCTATACATTAGGTTCTTACTGGTTATCTATTTTATACATACTAGTGTGTATGTGTCAGTCCCAATCTCCCAATTTATCCCTTCCCCTGTTCCCCCTTGGTAACCATAAGTTTGTTTTCTACATCTGTGACCCAATCTCTGTTTTGTAAATAAGTTCATTTGTACCATTTTTTAGATTCCAAATATAAGTAATATCATATGTTATTTGTCTTTCTCTATCTGACTTTACTTCACTTGGTATGACAATCTCTAGATCCATCCATCTCACTGCAAATGGCACTATTTTGTTCTTTTTTATGGCTAATAGTCCATTGTATATATGTACCACATCTTCTTTATCCATTCATCTGTCGATGGGCATTTAGGTTGCTTCCATGTCCTGGCTATTGTAAATAGTGCTGCAATGAACACTGGAGTGCAGGTATCTTTTCAAATTATGGTTTTCTTCAGATATATGCCCAGGAGTGGGATTGCTGGATCATATGGTAGTTCTTTTCTTAGTTTTGTGAGGAACCTCCATACTATTTTCCATAGTGGCTGCACCAATTTACATTCTCACCAACAGTGCATAAGGGTTCCCTTTTCTCCATACCCTCTCCAGTGTTTATTGTTTGTAGATCTCCCTCTTTTAATACCACTTTCTTTTTCAACTTTCCTATTATTATTATTATACAGAATATTTGGTAATTTAAAAATTCAAATAAAAGTGTTTTTCTTATTAATATAACCCTTTTGGACTTTATTATATGACAGTTTTTCCAAACTTCAGAAAGGATTAGATGTGGTGGATGAGGATTTCCTGCACAACACAGTCCAAAGTTTATTTAATGTTATTACCCTAGTGTATCTGGCAGAGTCACTTTGATCCAAAGGCATCCCTGGATTTTTCAAACAGCAAGAAGCAGGCGGAGAATGTCATTGTCCACACAAGACTGAGAGTGAGATGGTCAGGTTGGCTCAGTCTTCAGGCTGCCCTGACCAGGAAGCTGCCCCATGCTGTGCTTACACACAGCAGGTGTCCCAGCACTGGGGCAGGTGGGACTCCCTTCTCTGGACACATTCCATTCAGAAATAAAATATGTCCCATCAGCACACAGGCACAGAGAGACACCCATAAAATTAGAGTTCAGGATTCTCAGATTAGAAAATATACAGGTGAAAATAAACATAAAGAGAGAGTTAGTACAAATAGCAAGCACTTTGCAGAGGCTAGTTGATGTAAGCAAACATCTCCACATATAAACTGATAAAGATGATAAATAAAATGAGCATTGGACAAGTCCCTATGTAGTGCTTGGTGTGTGGGTTCTGAAATACACACACACACACACACACACACACACACACACACACACACAAGCTTGAGCATCTTCAAGCCAAGACCCCAACCAGAAGGGCCTCTTCCCACAGCCATCTCTGGGGAGAGCTTCTCACCATCTCCTAAATGAAGAAGAGCTGTATCTGATAAATGAAGTGACTCCTTGTTCTCTGTAGTTTGATGTAAATATTATGCTCTAGGTAGTAGTTTCCTAAAATGAATGTCATTAGCATCCTTGGGTGAGGTTATTCCCTCCTGAGAGCCCCAGCCGTTAGCTTCTTACTCATTAAAGGGACCCTCCAGATTCTGTTTTAGATTATTGAGCAAGTGCACCCACTCCAGGCCCCACGGTCAGAGTGTTCTGTTTTGAGAGGGTGAAGTGAGCTGCGCACCCTTCTTGAGAACGTTTCCTCTCCCAGCTGCAGCCATGCCCACATGTGCTACTCATTACACACACACACTTGCTGACTGAACCTTCAGCACACCTTAGAATTTAATTTTATGCATCACACTTTGCTAAAATTACTATACTGTAGTCTTTGAATTAATAAAGTTCCAGAAAAGAGCACTTGTCTTTTAAATAAATACTAGGAAGTTGACGTGGTCACAGATAATTTCATTTTCAGTTGCATCCCGGATACATGACATGACACAGCAAGAGACTGAAATGAAATGAGATGGTTTGAAACTGGCCCCATGGTTAGACAAATTGACTACAGTCTGATGGTTTCATTTCAGCTTCCCAGTGTAATTCTGATTAAAATATCATGCAATGGAAAAATCTCATTTTAATGGAAAAAAGAGTTTTGTGAAAGTATTTTTGTGGCATTGGAAATTCCAGACATCCAGATGGATGTCTGGAACTCTACTCAAAACAAACTTGATTTGAAAGCAAGAAATACAGCTCTGTGCAAAGACAAAGGTGACACATGCTAGGTTCATGCCTTCCAGGATCTGACATTAATTGAGGAAACTAAGTGCACATGGTATCATATCATTTGTGTAAACAAATGCAGGAACATATAGAGGTGTCCATATGTGTGTGTGTGTGTGTGTATATATATATATATATATATATATATATATATACACGCATATATACACACATGTATCTATATACATACATGTATCTATAGTTGTTTATATATATTTTGCTGAATACATTGTATATTTATAGATGTTTTATATATATATATATATATATATATATATATATATATATACACAAATATATAATCAACAAATGCTTACATACATATATGTGGATCTCTTATCATCTAAGGAATAACAAAAATCTACTATCAGAGGACCTTCAAGATGGTGGAGGACTAAGATGTGGAGATCACCTTCCTCCCCACAAATACATCAGAAATACATCTGCACGTGGAACCACTCCTACAGAACACCTACTGAATGCTGGCAGAAGACCTCAGACTTCCCAAAAGGCAAGAAACTCCCCTCATACCTGGGTAGGGCAAAAGAAAAAAGAAAAAACAGAGATAAAAGAAGAGGGACAGGACCTGCACCTCTGGGAGGGAACCGTGAAGGAGGAAAAGTTTCCACACACTAGGAAGCCCCTTCCTCCTGTGTGCAAGCACAGGTCACTATCAACACACCCCCTGGGAGCCTGTGCAGCTCACTGCAGCCAGAGTCCCATGATCCAGGGACAAGTCCCCCAGGAGAACACATGGTGTGCCTCAGGCTGTTGCAACGTCACACTGGCCTCTGCGGCCACAGGCTCCACCTCAATTCCAATTATAACTACCGTACCGCTCCCTCCCCCCTGCCTGAATGACAAGAGCTCCGTAATCAGCTGCTGCTTTAAACCCATCCTGTCTGGGTGGGAACAGAAGCCTGAGGACAACATACATGCAGAGGTGGGGCCAAAACAAAAGCTGAACCCCAGGAGCTGTGCGAACAAAGAAGAGAAAGGGAAATCTCTCCCAGCAGCCTCAGGAGCAGTGGATTAAATCCCCACAGTCAACTTGCTGGACACTGCATCTGTGGAATACCTGAATAGACAATGAATTGTCCCAAAATTGAGGCGGTGGATTTTGGGAGCAACTGTAGACTTGAGGTTTGCTGTCTGTGAGTGATTTGTTTATGATTTTTATGTTTATCTTAGTATAGGTTTTTAGCGCTTGTTATCATTAGTGGATTTGTTTCTTGGTTTGGTTGCTCTCCTCTTTTTTATTATTATTATTTTTTATTTTTATTTTTATTTTTATTTATTTTCCTTTTTCTCCCTTTTCTTCTGAACGTGTGGCTGCAAGGACTTGGTGCACCAGCCTGGTATCAGGCCAGAGCCTCTGAGGTAGGAGAGACAAATTCAGGACATTGTTCCACCAGAGACCTCCTGGCCCCATGTAATATCAATCAGTGAGAGTTTTACCAGAGATCTCTGTCTCAATACTAAGACCCAGCTCCACCCAATGGCCAGCAAGTGTCAGTGCTGGATGCCCCATGCCAAACAACTAGCAAGACAGGAACATAACCCCACCCTTTAGCAGAGAGGTTGCCTAAAATCATGCTAAGTTCACAGACACACCAAAACACACCACCAGACGCAGTCCTGCCCATCAGAGAGACAAGATCAAGCCCCACCCACCAGCACACAAGCACCAGTCCCCTCCACCAGGAAGCCTACACAAGTCACTGAACCAACCTCACCCACTGGAGGCAGATACCAAAAACAATGGGAAATATGAACCTGCAGCCTGAGAAAAGTAGACACCAAACACAGCAAGTTAAACAAAATTAGAAGACAGAGAAATACGCAGGAGATGAAGGAGCAATGTAAAAACCCATTAGACCAAACAAATGAAGAGGAAATAGGCAGTGTACCTGAAAAAGAATTCAGAGTAATGATAGTAAAGGTGATCCAAAATCTTGGAAATAGAATGGAGAAAATACAAGAAACGTTTAACAAGGACCCTGAAGAAGTAAAGAGCAAAAAACAATGATAAACAACAAAATGAATGAAATTAAAAATTCTCTAGAAGGAACTAATAGCAGAATAACTGAGGCAGAATAACATATAAGTGACCTGGAAGGTAAAATAGTGGAAATAACTACTGCAGACCAGAATAAAGAAAAAAGAATGAAAAGAATTGAGGACAGTCTCAGAGACCTCTGGGACAACATAAAATGCACCAACATTCAAATTATAGGGCTCCCAGAAGAACAAAAGGAAAAGAAAGGGACTGAGAAAATATTTGAAGAGATTATAGTTGAAAACTTCCCTAATATGGGGAAAAAAATAGTCAATCAAGTCCAGGAAGCACAGAGAGTCCCATACAGGATAAATGCAAGGAGAAACACACCAAGACACATATTAATCAAACTATCAAAAATTAAATACAAAGAAAAAATATTAGAAGCAGCAAGGGAAAAGCAACAAATAGCATACAAGGAATCCTCATAAGGTTAACAGCTGATCTTTCAGCAGAAACTCTGCAAGCCAGAAGGGAGTGGTCAGATGTATTTAAAGTGATGAAAGAGAAAAATCTACAACCAAGGTTACTCTACCCAGCAAGGATCTCATTCAGATTGGACAGAGAAATTAAAACCTTTACAGACAAGCAAAAGTTAAGAGAATTCAGCACCACAAAACCTGATTTGCAACAAATGCTAAAGGAACTTCCCTGGGCAGAAAACACAAGAGAAGGAAAAGACCTACAATAACAAACCACAAACAATTAAGAAAATGGTAATAGGAGCATACATATCGATAATTATCTTAAATGTAAATGGATTAAATTCTCCAACCAAAAGACATAAACTGACTGAATGTATACAAAAACAGGACCCATATATATGCTGTCTACAAGAGACCCACTTCAGACTTAGCGACACATACAGAATGAAAGTGAGGGGATGGAAAAAGATATTCCATGTAAATGGAAATCAAAAGAAAGCTGGAGTAATAATTCTCATATCAGGCAAAATAGACTTTAAAATAAAGACTATTACAAGAGACAAATGAGAACACTACATAATGATCAAGGGATCAATCCAAGAAGAAGATATAACAATTGTAAATATTTATGCACCCAAAGTAGGAGCACCTCAATACGTAAGGCAAGTGCTAACAGCCATAAAAGGGGAAATCAACAGTAACACAATAATAGTAGGGTACTTGAACACCCTACTTTCACCAATGGACAGATCATTCAAAATGAAAATAAATAAGGAAACACAAGCTTTAAATGATACATTAATCAAAATTGACTAAATAGATATTTATAGGATATTCCATCCAAAAACCACAGAATGCACTTCTGCTCAAGTACTTATGGAACTTTCTCCAGGATAGAGACTATCTTGGGACACAAATCAACCCTTGTTAAATTTAAGAAAATTGAAATCATATCAAGTATCTCCTCTGACCACAATGCTATGAGACTAGATATCAATTACAGGAAAAAAAAAAACTGTAAAAATACAACACGTGATGGCTAAACAATACGCTACTAAATAGCCAAGAGAAGACTGAAGAAATCAAAGAGGAAATCAAAAAATACCTAGAAAAAAATGACAATGAAAACACGATGGCCCAAAACCTATGGGATGCAGCAAAAGCAGTTCTAAGAGGGAAGTTTATAGCAATACAATCCTGCCTCAAGAAACAAGAAAAATCTCAAATAAACAACTTAACTTTACACCTAAAGCAAGTAGAGAAAGAAGAACAAAAAACCCCCAAAGTTAGCAGAAGGAAAGAAACCATAAAGATCAGATCAGAAATAAATGAAAAAGAAATAAAGTAAAAATAGCAAAGATCAATAGAACTAAAAGCTGGTTCTTTGAGAAGATAAACAAATTGATAAATCATTAACCAGACTCATCAAGAAAAAAAGGGAGACAAGTCAAATCAACAGAAGTAAGTAGAAATGAAAAAGGAGAAGTAACAACTGACACTGCAGTAATACAAAGGATCATGAGAAATTACTACAAGCAACTATATGCCAATAAAATGGACAACATGGAAGGAATGCACAAATTCTTAGAAAAGCATAACCTTCCGACACTGAACCAGGAAGAAATACAAAATATAAACAGACCAATCACAAGTAATGAAATTGAAACTGTGATTAAAAACCTTCCAACAAGCAAAAGTCCACGACCAGATGGCTTCACAGGTAAATTCTATCAAACATTTACAGAAGAGCCAACAGCTATCCTTCTCAAACTCTTCCAAAATATAGCAGAGGGAGGAACACTCCCAAACTCATTCTATGAGGTCACCATCACCATGACACCTAAACCACAAAGATGTCACAAAAAAAGAAACTCTGCAAGCCAGAAGGGAGTGGCAGGACATATTTAAAGTTTATAAAAAAAGAAAACTACAGGTCAGTATCACTGATGAACATAGATGCAAAAATCCTCAACAAAATACTTGCAAACAGAATCCAACAGCACATTAAAAGGATCACACACCATGATCAAGTGGAGTTTATCCCAGGAATGCAAGGATTCTTCAATATATGCAAATCAATCAATGTGATACACCATATTAACAAATTAGAAAGGTAAAAACCATATGATAATCTCAATAGATGCAGAAAAAGCTTTCGACACCCATTTATGATAAAAACTTTCCAGAAGGTAGGCATAGAGGGAACCTACCTCAACATAATAAAGGCCATATATGACAAACCCACAGCCAACATTGTTCTCAATGTTGAAAAACTGAAACCATTTCCACAAAGATCAGGAACAAGACAAGGTTGCCCACTCTCACCACTATTATTCAACATAGTTTTGGAAGTTTTAGCCACAGCAATCAGAGAAGAAAAAGAAATAAATGGAATCCAAATCAGAAAAGAAGTAAAACTGTCACTGTTTGAAGATGACATGATACTATACATAGAGAATCCTAAAGATTCTACCAGAATCTACCAGAAAACTACTAGAGCTAATCAATGAATTTGGTAAAGTAGCAGGATACAAAATTAATGCACAGAAATCTCTTGCATTCCTATACACTAATGATGAAAAATCTGAAAGAGAAATTAAGGATACACTCCCATTTATTGTCACAACAAAAAGAATAAAATACCTAGAAATAAACCTAAGTAGACAAAAGACCTGTAGGCAGAAAACTATAAGACACTGATGAAAGAAACTAAAGATGATACAAACAGATGGAGAGATATACCATGTTCTTGGATTGGAAGAATCAACATTGTGAAAATGACTATACTACCCAAAGCAAGCTACAGATTCAATACAATCCCTATGAAACTACCAATGGCTTTTTTCACAGAACTAGAACAAAAAGTTTCACAATTTGCATTGAAACACAAAAGACCACGAATTACTAAAGCAATCTGGAGAAAGAAAAACGGAGCTGGAGGAATCAGGCTCCCTGACTTCAGACTATACTACAAAGCTACAGTAATCAAGACAGTATGGCAAAAAAACAGAAATATAGACCAATGGAACAGGATAAAAAGCCCAGAGATAAACCCACGCATATATGGTCACCTTATCTGTGATAAAGGAGGCAAGAATATACAATGCAGAAAAGACAGCCTCTTCAAAAAGTAGTGCTGGGAAAACTGGACAGCTACATATAAAAAATGAAATTAGAACACTCCCTAACACCATACACAAAAATAAACTCAAAATGGATTAAAGACCTAAATGTAAGGCCAGACACTATCAAACTCTTAGAGGAAAACATAGGCAGAACACTCTAAGACATAAATCACAACAAGATCCTTTTTGACCCACCTCCTAGAGAAATGGAAATAAAAACACAAATAAACAAATGTGACCTAATGAAACTTAAAAGCTTTTGCACAGCAAAGGAAACCATAAACAAGATGAAAAGACAACCCTCAGAATGGGAGAAAATATTTGCAAATGAAGCAACTGACAAAGGATTAATCTCCAAAATATACAAGCAGCACATTCAGCTCAATATCAAAAAAACAAACAACCCAATCCAAAAATGGGCAGAAGATCTAAATAGACATTTCTCCAAAGGAGATATACAGATTGCCAACAAACACATGAAAGGATGCTCAACATCAGTAATCATTAGAGAAATGCAAATCAGAACTACAATGAGGTATCAACTTACACCAGACACAATGGCCATGATCAAAAAATCTACAAACAATAAATGCTGGAGAGGGTGTGGAGAAAAGGGAACCCTCTTGCGCTGTTGGTGGGAATGTAAATTGAAACAGCTACTATGGAGAACAGTATGGAGCTTCCTCAAATAACTAAAAATAGAACTACCATACGACCCAGCAATCCCACTACTGGGCGTATGCCCTGAGAAAACCATAATTCAAAGAGACACATGCACCCCAATGTTCATTGCAGCTCTACTTACAATAGCCAGGACATGGAAGCAACCTAAGTGTCCATCGACAGATGAATGGATAAAGAAGATATGGCACATATATACAATGGAATATTACTCAGCCATAAAAAGAAATTATATTGAGTTATTTGTAGTGAGGTGGATGGACCTGGAAACTGTCATACAGAGTGAAGTAAGTCAGAAAGAGAAAAACAAATACCGTATGCTAACACATATACATGGAATCTAAAAAAATTGCTCTGAAAAACCTAGGGACAGGACAGGTATAAAGACGCAGATGTAGAGAATGGACTTGAGGACACTGGGAGGGGGAAGGGTAAGCTGGGACGAAGTGAGAGAGTAGCACTGACATATATACACTACCAAATGTAAAATAGCTAGTGGGAAGCAGCTGCATCACACAGGGAGATCAGCTCGGTGCTTTGTGATCACCTAGAGGGGTGGGATAGGGAGGGTGGGAGGGAGACGCAAGAGGAGTCGATATGAGGATGTATGTATACATATAGCTGATTCACTTTGTTATACAGCAGAAACTAACACAACATTGTAAAGCAATTATACTCCAATAAAGATGTTAAAAAATTAAATACAAAGCCATATTAAAACAAAAATCTACTGTCAGTGTTTACCTTTGAAGACAGGACTCAGACGTGAAATGGGGGCAAGAATTTCACTTACACTTTTGTATCCTTCTGTATTCTTTGCATTTTCTAATTTTAATTGTTTACTTCTTTTACTTTAAATGTGTGTATCGTTGATGAATGTTTGGAAGTGAGGTTAAGAGCTGTATTTTATGTTCGTGTCTGTGTGTGTCTTCTGTATTAAACAGAACTACTCAACGATATAATGAAGAAATTATGTTCCTCTGGGATCTCTCTTTTGTCTCATCTCTCACAATGTGTTGGGGAAAGTTAAATTTTCTCTCCCCTCTACAATTTCTCTCTTCCCTCTACATGAGCTATATCCCATTACATTGTATCAGGAACGGGAATATTCAAATGTGAAGAAACTATTTTTGCAGTAAAATGAGATGCTCTTTCCTGTCCATGACTAGAGGAGGAATCTAAGATTTAGGGAATATGTTTTGCCCAAAGCCAATCTCTAAGAAAAGGCTTTAAAAGGTAAAAAGTTGAAGGAATGAGGAATGTTATTCAGTTTCATTAGTGTGGGATTATGACTCTCACCAGTCCAGTGGGAAGTTTTCCTCAAGGCAGTGGATGTTTCTCATTTGAAATATTTGAGGAAGAATATAATCATCATGAAACGTCTCACTGTCTTTCTTTTCCTTTCCATCTGCAGACCTACATGCTGCTTCAGCAGGGGCAGCAGGAATAGAAGGTGGTGGACATCCATCATTCCATGGATGCTGGACCTTGGGGGATTTATAGACCCCTGAGGAGGCTAGCATTTGACAAAGATGTGGGACGCTTTCTCCGAAAGTAAACTATTGGACAGAATACGGGTTCAAGAGAGAATGGCGCTTGGAGCCTTGTGGGACTGGGGAGAAGCAAGGAGTGAGGAGCATCCACAGGTGCGTGCTGGGATGATGCTCAGAGAGCCTGTTAGGAGACTCATCACCTTAGCCCCTGGCTTCGGCACTGAGCACAGTTGAATATGTACGTTCCTTCATGGTAGGATTCCTGTTCCCAGCAGATCATTTGGGGCTGCGTCTTGACCACCAGGTGCGTCCCCTCCTGCTGCTCCAAGTGCTGGTCCTCTCTGGAGAATTACCAGGGAGTTACCTGGTGGGGATGGTGCAGTCCTCACCGCCAGCCTTCAGCCGGTGACTAACAGATTGGGATGAAGGGTCCCCTTGCCTCCAGGCAGGCAGGGCTGCTGACTGCAGTCCAGAGCCCTCCCCTGGATAGGTCAAGTTCAGGCTGGCCTTTATCTAAGGCTACATCCTCGCTAGTGTCTTCCCTCTCCCCCTCAACCCCACTGCCCTGCTCCTTGTGTTTCCCGGACAACACTGTCTTAGTAATTCCCAGGCTCCCAGGCTCTGCTCACCAGGAACCCATCCTCAGCAAGCTCTGTGTACACATGTGGCTTCCCACGGATTCCACAGGCCAAGGAAAAGAGGATTGTAGGCAGCTGAAAGGTCTTTTCATGTCTTTTCATGCTCTACTCTCACCCGCTTCCCAAAAGTGCCCTCTAATCCTGACTGCCAATCATAGGTTACTTTACCCATTTTGAACTGTATCTAAATGGAATTAAATACGTGCAAGCCTTTGTGTGTGGCTGCTCCCACTCAATATTATGTTGTGATATTTGTCTTTATTGTTGTACAGTTATAATGTACTCATTAAATTACACATGTAATAATCCATTTTATGAATGCTCTGATGAAATTTATTTGTCCGTGTTACAGTTGATGGGCGTTTGAAATTGCTAGATTTTGACCATCATTAGTAGCACCGTGATGAACATTCTTACCCATGACTTGATGCCCACATGCATACACTCCTGTCTCATGCACGTTTTTAATTGCATTGTTGTCTTTGTAAGACTTATTTAAGTATTTCCAAATACAAGCCTGTTGACTGCTGTGTTTCTTGGGGACATCTTCTACCATTCTCTTGGTCACATTTCACTCTCCCAGGGATGTCTCTTAAGGTACATAAATTTGAAGTATAGATCAACTATCATTTCCTTTAAGGTGTATTGTGTCTTCTTAAAACTTTCCCTATCCCGAGGTTGTGAAGTTATTCTCCTACAATAACATCTAAGCTTTTTTAGGTTTCCTTTTACATTTAGATCTAGAATCCACCTGGAATTAATGTTTATATTTGGTGTGAGGTAGGGATAAAAGTTATTTGTTTTTGTTTGTTTCTTTGATCTTGATAGCTAATTGACTCAGAACCATATAAAAAAAGACATACCCCCCCTTTACTATTCTGAAAATCCAAGTTTATCATAAATCAACTGTTTATACCAGTACATGTCTAACTTTGGATTCTCTATTCTACTCCACTGGTCTGATCCACATTCAGTGTACTATTGCCAGACGAAGGAAGTTGTGTAGCTTTCTAAGAGGTTTTGATATGGGGTAGAGATGTCTTCCTACTTGTTCTTCTCCTTAAAAATATCTTGCCTATACTTGTCCCTTTGCAATTTCATGTAAATTATAGAACCAACTTGTTGATTCACACATTCTCTCTCTCTCTCACACACACACAAAGGCATAAATGGATGGATTATTATTGTGAATTTGCTGAATCTATTGATTATTTTGGAGACTGACAACTTTGAAATGTTTATTCTTTTCAACCGTGAATATGATTTCCCTTCCATTTAATTTAAGCCTTCTTTATTTATTATAATATTATTTAATAGTCTGATAGAGTTCTTAAACCTTTTTTGTACATTTATTCTTATATATTTACATATATTTGATGTTTTGCTGCTAATGTGAATTATATCTTTTATAAACTTTATTTTACAGCTGCTAATTAGTAGCATAAAGAAATACATTTGATTTTATTTTTTGGCCTTAAATCAAGAGACCTATTTTTTAATTTTCATAATTATCTATAGATTTTTTTTAAATCTCAATGTGTCATGTGTGATGATATAATGTATTTTTCTTTCCTATCCTTATGTATATATAAATATACACGCAAGTATGCATATAAGAATATATATGAATTTTGCATTGTTGAGGTCCTGCAGTACAAATTTGAATAGAGAAGTGACAGCCACACCCCTGTTAATTAAACAAGGAGGCCATTAGACCTAGGCAGCTTTAATGCCTTAGCAGCCTAGCAAGCAAGCCGAAACCTAAGCCTGTAATGCCTCAAGGTTAAGAAATCAAACACAAGGACAACCTGTCACAAACGTCAATTGTGCTTCCCAAACAAGGTAACTACTTAAGCTACAGTCAATCAAGTAATGCTCTTGCTTTGCTTCTGCTTCTTCTCTGAGTCTTTCCCCAGCTCTTGTGTGAGAAGCTCTCGTAAAACCTTGTGTTTTGGTGCTGTACGACTCAAATCGATGTTTGCTCAAAGAAACTCTTAAAACTATTAATATGCCTCAGTTTATCTGTTAGCACCCCCAACTCCACACATCGACTTTCAGTATTTTGCCATTTAATGTGATGTTTATGATAGATAAATTAGACATATGCATAATCAGACTAACACATTATTAGTTAGCAAAGAATATTTTTTATTATTAATAGATGCTAAATTTTACAAAACCTTTTATCTCCATGTAGTGATATGATCATATATTTTTCTCCTTAATTCTGTTAATGCAGTGAATTACAATGATTGATTTTTTAGTGTTAAAACTGAGATTAAATTACTGAGCTAAAACTCCCAACTTTGTTGTAATATATTTATTCTATACTTATTTTTTAAACTTATATTTAAATATAAAATAAATTAAATTTGTATTTATAGATAGCTAGATACAGTTTGTAAATTATTTCTTTAGGGTTTTTTTGTCTATATGCATGGGTGAGATTCTTGATGTTGTTTTAATGTCCTTGTCAGACTATTACATCAAAATTATGCTGACCTCATAAAATGAATCTGATAAAATTTAGTTTAGCCTTTGGAGTAGATTTTATTTTTGGTAGGTGTGTGCCTATGGGTTTAATCTCTATAGCATATATTAAACATTTCAAATTTTCCATTTCTTTTACCTCAGTTTTGGTAAACTGTGTTTTTCTAGGACTCTGTTCATGTCATCTAAACTTTCAACTTTGCTGGCATAAATGTGTTCAAATGATCCTTTTATCTTTTTAATATCTGTCATATCCTAGTGATGCCCCTGTTATCATGAATGGTATTGGTTATCATTTCTCTCTCTCTCTTTCTCTCTCTCTCTCTTCCTTGCATCTTTACTCAGCCCACATAACACAGGTATTTTTTTTTCTCTTTCATTATTTCCTTTCTATTGTATTATTTCCTTTCTGCTGTTTCCTTTGTGTTTATTAACAGTTACTTTACTCATTCTTTACATGGATCCTTAGAAAATAGATCTCCAGCCTTTGTCTTTTCTTTTCTTTTTTTTTTTTTAACATCTTTATTGGAGTATAATTGCTTTACAATGGTGTGTGAGTTTCTGCTTTATAACAAAGTGAATCAGCTATACATATACATATATCGCCATATCTCCTCCCTCTTGCATCTCCCTCCCACCCTGCCTATCCCACCCCTCTAGGTGGTCACAAAGCACCGAGCTGATCTCCCTGTGCTATGTGGCTGCTTTCCACTAGCTATCTATTTTACATTTGGTAGTATATATTAGTCCATGCCACTCTCTCACTTCGTCCCAGCTTACCCTTTCCCCTACCTGTGTCCTGAAGTCCTGTATGTGTTTATGGCTATAATTGTCCCTGAACTCATGGCTAAGCTGCATTTACATGTTTGATATTTAGCATTGTCCTTATCACTCAAATATTTTCTAACTTCTACTGATTTCTTCTTTGACACTTGGTTATTATAAGTGAATTTCTTGATTTCTTATAATGTGGGAATTTTCCAATGTTATTTTAGTCATGGATTGCTAGCCTAATTCCTCTGTTTTTATACAATATTTTATGTGTTTTGAAGAGAATAAGTATCCTGAAGTTATTTAGTGCCATATTCTATACATGTACATAATATAAAATTTGTTAATAATGTTTTTTTTTTAAATCTCCTATGTTCTTGTTCTACTAGTTACTTAAAATGTGTATTAAAAATCTCTCACTATAGTTGGGAATTTATCTGTTCTTTTTTTATTTCAGTCATTTTGTTTTCAGATATTTTGAAAATATGTTATTAAGTGAATAAAAACCTAGAAAACTGTCATGTTGATATTTTAATTATAACTTGCAATTAAATAAATATAAAACACATACTCATATGTACTATATGAAAATAGTAAAATATGTAATATAGTATAAAATCTACTTGTGTATAATATAAATACTAAAATATATTTCCTTATTTCTAATACTTTTTACATAAAGTTTATGTTGTGTAATATTAAAATAGCTACAATAGCTTTCTTTTGGTTACAGTTTATATGTTATAAATTTTCCACTTTTTCTCTCCCTTTGATATTGCCTCTTATAAGAACTATATCATTGAATTTTGTTATAATTTTATTCTATCTGGGAAGATTGGTCTTTTAGTGCTAAATCCATTCATATTTAGTGCAATTTCTATCTATTTAGGTTTTAGTTTATTACCTTAATTTTTTTCAATTTGTCCTGCCTATTCAACATTCTTTTTAATCTATGCTATTTTGTTTGATTTTTTTCAATTGATTGTATATATGTTCCTTTCCCCTCTATTTGCTTGATAGGTATATATTCCTTTATAATTTTTTGTAGTTTTCCTGAAGAATACTGAATGCAACCATAACTTATTATTATAGACATGCACACACACATACACACACACACACATACTGCAGGAACAATACAAAGATCTTAGAATATATTAGCTCCTTTTACTTTCTCTCAACTCTATACTATTATATATTAATTCTCTTTTTTTAATCCTATTATATATTATACAAATAAACATTATATATGAAAATATAAATGTTTTCATAAATAACATGTCTTAATACATAAAATTAATATTAATTTACTGAAATATGTAATACCTCATTACTCAATGAATGTTTTAGTCTGAGATCGTTTCCTTCTGAATAAAGGGTATCTTTAGTTTCTCTATTGAAGGGCTGTTGGTGGCAAATTCCCTCAGGTTTTGTTTCTCTGAAAGTTTATTTAATTTCAGTTTTATTATTGATTACACTGGATCTTTGCTTGGATATTGATTTTTCTGTATGATTTTTTATTTTCCTTCCAAAATTTCTAGATACTGTTCCATTGCCTTCTGGTTTCCATTGATCTTTCAGAGATCTTTCAACTGAAATTCTTATTGGTATTTCTTGGAAGTTTATCTCATTTTCTCTCTCTGCCTTAAGGGCATACTTTTAGTCTTTACTTTTTAATTTTTAAAAATCATATTTCTAGGTGTATTTTTTGCATGTATACTTCTTAAACCTCATCATGCTTCTAAAATCTGTAGCTTGATAACTTGATACATTTTTTAGAAAATTCTTAACCACTATCTTTTCAACTCCTCTTTCTATCTCATTATTATTCTTCCCTGGGATCCCAATTATTTGTGGTCATTTTAACCTTATCTGATATATCGATTTTGATTTTTTTCTGAATATCTCATCCTTTGGTCTCTTGGTTCATCAGTCTGGGTATTTTTCTCTGACCCATCTTCTAGTTCACTAATTCTTTCTTTTATACCCATGATCTGGCCTCCCAAGCATATGTTTCTTTGTCTATAGTTTCTCTTGTCTTTTCACCATATATTCTTGCCATTTCAAATGACTGGTTATTTTTATTGAGTACTCAATATTATATGTGAAATGTTGTATAGGTGATTTGAAGCTTTATATGATGCTTTCTTCCTCCAGGGGTACATGGGATCCCAGATCAACTTAATCCAATCAGAGCTGAAAATGATTCCCAGCTGAGCTTCAGGCTTTGTGAGGAATGACTTATTCATTGTGGACCTTTACTGTTAGTTTGTAGCTTTGTGGAGCCCAACACAAAGCCTGAGATTAATCAGAGCCCCTCCTGCCTGTGGTCCCTGAACTCTAGACTTTGTCTGCCTGTTTTCATGACTCTTTGAAAGTGCTTCTTGGCTTCTTGACATCACTGTCAAAGTTGTGAAATCAGTAAACACTTATAATAGTGGCCCTGAATGACATACTTAGCTCTTGGCATCCCTCTTCTCCCAGATCTTTGTTCATACACTCTGAATGCCTTGATAGTTCTTGAATGTCTGTATTTTGGGGCCAGGGTGTGGTATTTATGTGGTCTAATGTTTTTATTGGATCTCAGTGTTTGTGTTTATCTGAACATCCTTACCCAAAACTGACATTGACAGAACTCCCCACAATAGTATCTTAATCTCTAATTCAGAAATATGGCATCACATACTAGCTCTTCTAGAATACCTAGATTCACCATTGTTTAAAAGAGATCCTCATATTATTTTATAACATTGTTGTTGATTAAATGCTGACAATAGTAGCAATCAAAATTGTAAAGCATTAAAATTCCATTTAAAATATCTTATGAAGATCAAAATTTTATTAAAATGCAACTGACACGAAACGTGGATAGTATAGGAAGTGAAAAAGCCACAATGAATACATCTAAATATTCTACGTCTCATCCCTCCAGGGTAAATTTTACATTTTCACATCTCTTATAGCCAAGAGAACAGGATTAAAGTACATTTCTATATCCTTTTCTGGAATAATGTGGTAGTCATTCATCTAATAGGAGAATAATAGAACACTGTGCATCATGTTAAATGGGATTTAATGTGAAATGTATTTAACAAGACTATGCATGAGAAAGTGTTATTAATTTTAAACATATTCAATTTTTCATGCATCTTCACAAACGTTTTAAATGTAAGGACAACAGCACAGCACTGTTTAAACACAAGGTTTTGAAACAGGAGACTGAGGACTCTAAGGTTAATTTGGAGGAAAGGGGAACTTGCCTTCTAACCTACCATAGTTCAGAGTCTGACAGGTTCCAAAATCTCTCAGTAGTCCTCTATGAAAGTTACTTTTTCTGATTTTTTGTTATAAGGACCCAGGACTTAAAGGTTTTGTGCAGGTCCCCAAGTACTGCAGGTAAGTACAGTAGAGATGGAAACTAACCTCTCTGCCTCCGTGTCACCAAGCACATAGCCTTCCACAATCTCAATTCTCTTCCTAGGACAATGGCGCCACCCTCTGTCCAGTACTTTGGGCACTACTGTAAATGCCAAGGCAGCCCATGTGCTCCTGTGATGGCTCTGTCCTGTCCCCAAACCAAACAGCAATGATCCTTCTGCATCCTCTATTTGGAAACTTACCGCAGGTGAAGACTGCCGTTTTGTTGCAGCACAGTGCTTTCAGACACCTGCACATCCCTCTAGGAATAAAAAAGTCTGATTGCTTGTAGAAGAAAGGAAATCAATGGGGAGGATTCATCCTCAATCAGATTTGGGATATATTCCTTAGAGGAAGATGTCCTTTTGCCCATGGTTCTCCTAGTTAAATGTATTCTTGTTGGGAAATTCCTTTCCTTATGTCTGCATATTTTTTCTTACTGCAAAAGAGAATGCAGGCACACCTTGTTTTATTATGCTGCACTTTACTTTGCTTTAAAGATTTTGCTTTTTTTTACAAATTGAAGTTTTGTGGCAACCTTGCATTGAGCAAGTCTATTGGTGCCATTTTTCCAACAGCATTTGCTCACTTCATGTCTATGTGTCGCAGTTCTCACAATATTTCATTTTTTCACTATTTTATTTGTTATGGTGATCTGTGATCAGTGACCTTTGATGTTACTATTGCAAAATGATAATGACTTGTTGAAGGCTCTGATGACAGCAATTTTTAACAATAAACTATTTTTAATTAATGTATGTACATTGTTTTTTAGACATTATGTTTTGCACACTTAATAGACTACAGTATAGTGTAAACATAATTATAATTTTGCACTGGGAAACCAAAACATTCATGTGATTTGTTTTATTTGATATTTGCTTTATTGTGGTGGTCTGGAGCAATATCTCTGAGGTATGTCTGTATTCCTTCAACTATATCTTATTCCTGTAACTTAGATTTTGACATGTAGGTTTTAGATGATTGAAGAGGGCATTTTACAATGGGAATCATGTTGTTTCCAAAACTAAGGAACTACATGTACGTAGAAATTTTGCTGGCTAATTAATAACAATCATAAAATTGCAAAAACCCATCAGAAGATAAATTAACCAAATTGACATACCTGAATTAAAACTTTCAAAATCAAGAGCTAGAGATTATTTTCAGGCCTGCTGATAGCTCTGCTGATAACACCCAGCTCCACATTTTGGCATGTGGCTCCTAAAAAAGCTCATACCTTTGAGCTAGTTATGTAATGCACACAGATCTCCCCAGAATCTGCAAGCCAGTGTAGCTCCGTCTTATCACGTAACAACTCTTTAATGCAGAAGGTATTTATTGAGCACCAACTGTATGCTGGAAACATTTTCAGGCACTGGGAATAAAGTGGGGAAAAGACAGGAAAAATTCTTGACATTATGGAGATTAAATTCTGGAGGGAGAAGAAGACAGTGACATTTAGACAAACAAAGAAAATGATATAATTTTAGATAGATGGGCTTTAAAGAGAATAAAATAGTTCCTTATGGCTTCAATGGAGATTAGGAGTTTCCACTTAGCCAGAAAGGTCAGGGGTCCGCCCTCTGAGAAGGTGACATCATCTATATTATTTTGAGATTTCAAATGCTTATGGCTGCAAAAAGAGAGAGTTTCTTGTAGTAACTACGGTGCAAGGTAGTTTTAGAGACATCTCTGCTGATGGGGAAACACGGGGAAACAAAATTACAGAAGCTCATGAGTCATTCCTCTCAGTGCATCTAGGGCATTTGTATTGGGTATCCATGGTTTTCTATCCTGTTTAATATTTGTGGGTTATTGATGGGAGAATGACAAATCACAACATTTTTGCTGAGTATTTAAGACTGTCTTGGCTTATTTTGTCAAGAGAGCCGCGGGTTCCATTCTGTAGCTGTAAAGATCCTCCCAATGTTCCTGCAGTTAGAATTGCTAAGATAGCACTAAGGCCACCAAAGCACCAATCCACCCTCTCCCCTCAAATAAGTCAGTGCCAGACTAATGAATAATATTCATTATTTGATAAATAAACTCGTAATCAGAACTCCCTCCAGAATCACTCTGATGTTAAATTGGTATTTGTACTGACATTCAGAAGGGTTCATTCTTCACAAAAGCATAACATAGCTGCAGAATGTATTCAGCAAACATGTAGAATCGCTCGGCTGAGGTTGGGAGGAAAGGTCAAGGTGATAAAATAAATTTGAGAGGAAGATGGACGTACCCATCAAGGCATACTTGGGACGTCTCATTGACCTTTATGTGCAAGGCAACGTTGTTTCTAACATTTCAAAGCAATGCTGTTGTTTTTCTTTTTTTTAATTTACTTTTATTAAAAAAAAAAAAAAAGCAAAAGTGAGGCCTACTGTGCATAGTGTCCGGTATGAGGTCAAGAAATTTGTAATTTAACCTGAGTCATCAATTTTTATATCCTCCTCTGCTTCTTTTGATAGGAAGAACAATTAACAATTGTGCATTGTGTGCTGGGCACCGTTTATGACCCTTTAGTCATACACACATTCACTCCTCTTAACAACTCGATGAAATGGGGTCTAGTTTGTGTCATTCTCATTTTACAGATGAGAAAATACAGGAAAGGAAACGCAATTATAGATAAACTTTATGGAGCATCAGTAATAATTAAATTATCATGAATTCAATGGTAAATAGTGTTTGAAAAATTATGATAGAACCCTAAAGGGAAGGGCCCATGTGAGCTTGGTTCACGAGTGCTGTACCAGATGGGCATCCATGATAAGAACTAGAATCTGCATAACAAGGAATAATGGTGCAGGAAGTTTGGTAATTATGCAAATAAATATCAGAAGGGACAGCTGCAGAAGTTAGTTTGAGGAGGGGGACCCCAGGCTGGGATAATGGGGGATGTGAATTCAGTTAATATCGACCACGATGCTTCTAGTCCTGTTTGACAGCTTATACCAGTTGGATGAATTACTTTCATAGACGTTAAACTACCAGAATACTTCCTCCCTTGGCCCCTACTCCTACACACCCCTCTCTCCCCACTCACGCTTGTGGCCTTTCCCACTACTTGAAGGGCAAGGAGAACCTCCACCTGCCGCCTCAGGAACCACACTCGATGAATCACCTCCTTTCCCTTCGGCACCTTCGAAAGGCTTCCGCCCACTGGCCCTTGTATCTTAACATATGAATCTGCATTTTTCTTCCTTGGACAAAAGTCTTTCTCCAACTGTACATCCCCATCTGGCTAATGCTCTAGTCCTTTCCCTTCTCAGCCGAGACTCCAGAAAGAGAGGAAACCATCTCTCTGCTTCTCCTGAACCTACAGTTAGGTGATTTCCTTTCTTTCTTCTTTCCTGCCATGCTTGTTGAGCCAGCTGGTTCCATGTACTGTTTGGGCAACCGCACTCTTATATCAGAGGCCATGGGCTCGAGTCCTGTTTATTCCTCTCACGTGGGCAAGGCAGTTACTCCTCCCAGGCATCCGTGGACACGTGAGTCTCCATCCAAATTCTTTCACTCAACATAGCTAGTGAAATTCGTCTGCATTCCTGCTTCTGGCGGAATTCATTTCCACTCATGTGTGGCTTTCCACAATTCGTTTATCCATACTCTTGTCAACGTGTCTTTGGGTGGCTTTATTATTTATTTGTTTTACAATTACAAAAGCTGCTGCTGTAACTCTCATGTACATTTATCCAGGTTTAAATATGCAAGTGTTACTGTAAGGTAATGTGCTCTGCCTGGAAATGTTGCATCTTTGGCTGTTAAACTTTAATAGAGGGACTTCTCAGGCAGTCCAGTGGTTAAGGCTCTGCCTTCCAATTCAGGAGGTGCAGGTTCTATCCCTGGTCGGGGAGCTAAGATTCCACATGCCACGGGGTGCGGCCAAAACTAAAGTAAATAAATAAATAAAATAATTGAAGGAAATCTTTAAAAAAAGGGGGGGGGGTAATCGGTGCTGTGCTTTCTGCCCAGCTCTCTTAAAAAAAAAAAAAAAAAAAAAAAAAAAACTTTAATAGATGATTTCAAAGGAACTTGTAAAGAGATTGTAACAATTTTTCCCATGATCACTGTGTATAGTTCCTCTTGTATCACCTATTTGTCAACATTGAAAATGCAATAATTATTAATTTCTCCCAAACATGTGTGTGTGAAACAATGTCCCAAAGCTTTAATTTGTAATTCCCAAAGAATCGTAATACCTACTAAATTTATCGTTAGGGGGAGAAAGTGGTTTCATGTGGTATCTACTTAAACACCAACTTCGTTTCATGCTCAGACAGTTTCTGTTCGAGGAGAGCCACGAAGGAAAACTGGGAAGTGGATATAGAAGAGCCGCAGACCCAAGCCATTCAGCTGCACCATGTGTCTGTCACCTCGCGGTCAGAGAAGGCAGTGAGATGCTGTCAGAAACATCACACGCTAGGAAGAAAAATTGAGAAAGGTGAGATATCATTTTTCTCTCCTTGATAAAAATACTTTAAGAACATAAATCCCAGCTGGAGGCCAAATGGGAGCCATAACAGTATTTACCACAAATAAAGAAGGGAAAAGATGATGTGTTTCTGATTTCATTTAGCATCGAGATTGATTATGCTGTAACTTTAGTGCCAGCAGCCTTCCTAATCAGTCTATTGGGGTAGGTGATAAATGGCATATAAGCAATAAACAGGAAGATTAGCTGGATAGGAAAATCTTAACAGTTATTATTACGTGGAAGAAAGTAGGGTACAAACAGGATGTACCAAATGACCTCAATTCTGTGAAAAGATACACATAGGAATAAAAGTGCATGAATGAAATTCTAGAAATAAACACCCAAACATTTTTGAGAGATAGATGTCATTTCTGAAGTGTGGAATTACACATGATTTTTCTCATTCGTGATTTTTTTCCATCTTTAAGATTTGCCAGGATGGACATGTACAACTCTTTAATAAGATAAATTACCAAAGAATATGAATGTCTGAGTCCAACAAAAGAGCTATTGTACCCTGGTCAGAGGACACAATGCCCTTTAGCTCCAAAACTCGATTTGGGGTGTTGGGAAGAGTTTCAGGGAGTGGTGAAAAAAATGTTCAGGAACAGAGAAGAGCACTTGCAAATATGTAGGGCTGTGTGTGTGTGTGTGTACGCACTAGAATGGTAATGATTACTGAAGGAGGTGAGTTATGGGAGACTGTTATTTTGTACTACTTTCTTTTTCCTGTTTTAAGAATTCCGTTCCACAAATTTGATGATCTCTCATTGTATCCATGCTATAATGCTTTTGGTGGTGGCGGTGGTGTCCATGCAGCCTTGGAAATCATCTATATAGCACAGTCTTAGGAGAATTTCAAAATACTTCACAACCAACCATAGCGAATGCATCCATCACAGAGCAACATGGGCAATCATTACAATTACCAGAATTATTTAATCAGCTATGGAAGAATCTGGTCAATTTATAGATTAAAAAGGGCAAGGAGCTTTCTGATATTCAAGATGGTAAGTTTCACAGTTGAAGCTTATAATATTGATAAATTAAAAATTTATTATATATATAGCAAACAAAAAGATGAATTTACAAAGATTCTTCTCTACATCATTTATTTATTCATTTGTCACACAAATAATGAATATTTATTATGTGCCAGGCACTGTTCTATGCTTTGAGGATACAGCAAAGAACCCAATAAGCAAAACCCTGCCTTCTGAAAATTGCATTTTAGTAGAGACAGGTAAGCAATAAACAAATTAAATAGGTAAATTGTATAGTGTGATAGAATGTGATAAATGCTGTGGAGAAAAATAAAGCCTGGAAAGAGAAACAGAAAAGGGGCAGGAGGTTGTGATTTTAAACAAAGGAACCAGGAAAGACCTTACACAGAAAGTAGAATTTGAGCAAAGACTTGAAGGACTAAAAGCAATGAGCCCTTCGAATACCTTGGAAAAGAGCATGGAGGTAGAGAGAAGAGCACATGCAAAGGCCCTGAGGCAGGAAGGAGGCTGGCCTGTTAGCAGGGGGGCAAGGGGATTGTCCACAGTGGCTGTGGAGGATTCTATAGGTTCTTAGAGACCATTGATAAGACTGAATCTTGAATAAGATGGGAAAGACATTTGACATAGATTTTCACACAGTTGAGCAGGGGAAAAAAAGCTGTACTATTATGTGCTCCATATTATGCTAAACGTATGTACAAAGTGTTAGAATTTTTTCCTCTTCTCTTAGGAGGAGGGAGGGGTTTCGAAACCCCACGTCTGTGCACTCCATCATGTTGACTGAGTCAGCGTCCACGTCACCACTTCAACCAATTTCAGTCTTCAGAGATTCTTGTCACCCTCACGTGCAGTAACGCTCACCTCACAAGTGTTTCAACGTCCCATTCTTTGGTCACAATCTGTTTCCTTGCTCTCGCGACCCAGAACCACCGCAGCTCTGATCATGTTACTCTCACCATCATGTTTTCACACGTAAGCCACCTGGACGTGAAGGGGAGCTGGAATGGCCTAGTCTCTGAAGCAGTGAGAAAGGTTCAAGTCATCCGAAAGTGAAGATGAAGCTGTCTTCACGACGAAGGAGGTGCTGTAATAACACCCTTCCTTAATTTGCTCCTTTAGCCCCACCCATTCGGTCATTGGTTCATTGAACAGGCGTGTATTGAGCTCCATCTGTGGCAGCAGGCAATCCTGCATGCAAAACATGGCTCTAAACTTAGAGTTTTGTAGCCTTGGTGGAAAGATACAAATATTGTGGTAGAACTGAATGGAAAACTGGTATACAATTTAAAAGAGAGGAAAGTCCCATTCAGGCAGTAAGGATGAGAAGAGGCTTTATGGTGGGTGATGGTCTTGAATTAAGTGCTGATGACAAGATATTAACCTCAGAGATGGGAAGGAGCATTTCCATCCAAGTCACAGAAGCACTAATGCATGGTGTTTCTTTAAGAACAACCAGGACTCTTCTTTGTTTGATCTTTCATCCCTGGTACAATACAAAGTGCAACAGGAGGTAAGGATGTACATCTAAGCTGAGAACCCAAGAAAGCACAATTGTCAGAAATCCTGGGTTCCTATCTTGATGGCATATTTTTCAGGGCGAGTATAAATGCCTAATTCCTTATTCAGAATAACTGTTCTTCTCCGTGAGTTGCCTAATGGAAAGAACATTCAAAGACAGAGGATATGACCATTTATATGAAGAATTCTTAGCCCAGGTCACAATCCTGATGCCTATCAATGTCGGCTGAGCCATATGTATTGCTCCTCTTTTCTCTCTGCATGGCATGGACACAGCTTGCTGGACGCAATCATACAGCAAGTGAATCTTGCACAGTCCTTGCCCTGTGTGGGACGGGGGTTAGGTGAAAGCTTGTGTAGGTCCCATAGGAGTCTGCTCTCTTGGGGAATACAGTTCTCTGGTCACTTCAGGTGAATGGCCAGGCTTTTCTGTAACAGCCACAATTTAGCTCTTGCTTTGCAGGGAGATTCCTCCCACCCCCCTGGAGGCCTTCCTGGAGGAGGAGGGTGGAGGTTGGTCCATGAGGGAACACATCACCTTCTTCTCTGTTTCTCATCTAGAGCTTCTATTCCTCCTCCAAGACCATGCTGACCCTGTGTGCAGCCCTCCCGGGAAGGTCTTACTTGACTGGTCCTGTTGTGCTGATGTAACATGGGGCTCTCTGGATGTGGCAGGTGTTTATACCTGGCTCTTTCTCTTACAGGTACTGAAAATGCCCCCTTGCCATTGGTGACAACATCTTTCTGTTTCTGCTGGTTGTGTATTCTTCCAGTGGCCTCAATCCACTCCATCTTATTATACACAGAGGGTAGACAATCTCATCTTTTCCAGGATCTTAGGCAGGAACATTCAGTCTTTCCACGTTAAGTTTCACGCTGGCTATAGCAACTTTACAGATGTCCTTTACGCTGACCATTTCTTAAGGATAGATGTTGGATTTTGCCAAATTTTTTCTCTGCTTCTGTTGAGGTGACTACATGGTTTTTCTTTTTAAGATGTGTGTATAGTAAATTACAGTGATTGCTTTTTTATTGAGGTGAAATTCGTATTATACACAGTTAACAATTTCAAAGTGCATGATTCAGTGGCACTTAGTTCACCTGCAATGTCGTGAACCACACCTCGCTGTAGTTTCATATGTTTTGTCACCCCAGAAGAATACCTCGTATCCTTTAAGTAATTACTCCCCATTTCTCCCTTCCCTCACCCCCTGGCCAACAACTGATCTGCTTCCTGTCCTTATGGACTTGCCAATTCTGTATATTTCATATAAAATGAATCATATGAATCTGACACATCAGATTCTTTCACTTACCATATATCTTCGAGATTCAACCAAGTTGTAGCATTTATTAATACCTCATCCTTTTTTATGACTGAATAATATTTTATTGTATGTACACCCACAATTTGTTTAACCATTATTCTGGTGATGGACATTTGCGTTGTTTCCACCTTTTGGCTATTATGAAAAATGCTGCTCTAAACAAGTGCATAAAAGTTTCTGTGTGGACATAGAAACTTGTCATATGTTTTTATTCCTCTTGTGTATTACATAAGAGTGGAATTTCAGTGTCATATGGTAATTCTATGCTTAACTTTTAAAATAACAGTCAGGCTGTTTTTCTCTGAACTGCACGGTTGTACACCCCATAGAAAATGGATGAGTTCCTATTTCTCCACATCCTTTCAAACACTTGTTAATTTCAGGTTTCTTTTTTGTTTTAATTCAAGGTGTCCCTGCGTGTGTGAAGTGGCATCTTTATGTGTTTTCAATTTGCATTTGCATAATGACCAACGAAGTTGAGTGTTTTTCATGTGCTTGCTTGCCATTTGCATATTTTCTTTGGAGACAATGTATTCAAGTCCATTGCCCATTTTTAAAATTGGATTGTCTGTCTTTCTGTTGTTGAATTGTGAGAGTCTTTGACATTCTAGAACTAAACCCTTATCTGATAAGTGACTTGCAAATATTTTCTTCAGTTTGGTAGGTTTTCTCTTTCTCTGTCTTGAGAATGTTCTTCAATACACAAAAGTTCTTAATTTTAATGAAGTCTAATTTATCTTTTTTTCTCTTGTTGCTTGTGATTTTAGTGTCAATTCCAAGAATCCATGAACAGATTTAAGGTCATAAAGAACTATCCTTATGTTTTCCTCTAATAATTTTATAGTTTTATCTCTTATAGAAGCCATTGTGAATTAGTTTAGGTTTTTCTGAGGATTAAATACAATTATCACTGTTTCCCACTCATAGTAAGAGCTTTAAAAACATTCGGTTTCATGTTATCATTGGGACCCAAAGCTCCGACTTTATATTTACAAATTGAACAATTAAAACCCCATAAATTTGAATTGACTTCTTCAGGTGACCAAAAATACTATTTTCATTTTTCTTTCTTCCCACTCAAAATTAAAGGTTCTTCCAGGGTGTCACTCTGTGCCCAAAAGCTCACCCCAAATTCAGGTATCCTCTGTTTTTCCAAATATTCCAAACAAAAACTCTCCCTAAGATCCTGTGTTTCTCCTCAGGATGTGGTCACTGTTGCCCTGAAAATACAGATTCCAGGGAAGCCCCACTGCCCAGGGTACCTGATGCCCCCTTATCATAACGATGCCACAACCCGGTCTCTCTTCCAAACGGAACTTCTCTGGATGATCAAGCAGGTTGGACATGAAAGGTGAAGAAAGATGGACCTATAAGGATAAACTTTTGGGGGTGGGGGTTAGGAGAGAGAAGTACTAGAAACACAGCATTGCAAATTTTATACAGCTCCATCCTCATGTAACCAGATTGCTAGAGCCACTCCAAGGCCTTCAAAAGACCTGCATAGTTGAAGCCTAAGCTTCATCAGCTTCACAGTAAATCCTACTGGGGTTAAACATATTTGCTGATTAATTCTTTAAATCCAACTACACAGTATAGCATCTCAAAAAAATTTTTTTTTCAATTTCCAGTCAAATGGTCAAGCAGGTTTTACCAGCTCAGAGTGGTACGACCACAATATTCCAACTTTGAATCCCAGCACTTTCCTCTCCATGTGTCTACACCAGGCACACAGCCTTGACCCAGGCAGGTTCCTGACCCCAGCAGACCTTCTCTCCTGGGGTCTAGAAACCCTTCAGTCTCACGCACAGTCAGGGGTATTTCCTTCTCTGATTCCTGGTTATCTACACATGGGTCTTGTCTGCTTCCAGCAGGAAGTGCTGGCAATCATTCAGGCAGTCAGTTTAAAGCTGTGCCACTGCTCACAGTTTTAATGGCGAGCTTCTTAAGAATCACAGGTGTGCTTATGGTTACCAGGGCTAAGGTGGGGGGAGGGATAAATATATATTCTACTCTATATAGAATAGATAACTAATAAGGACCTACTGTAGAGCACAGGGAACTCTACTCAATACTCCGTAATGACCTACATGGGAAAAGAATCTTAAAAAGAGTGGATATATGTATAAGTATAACTGATACACTTTGCTGTACAGCAGAAACTAACACAACATTGTAAATCAATTATAATCCAATACAACTTTAAAAAAAAGAATCATACGTGTGGAACTAAGATGTAAGGAAGCTTCGAGTAGAGGAAATACTGAGCATATACTAGAAACACTAACTTCTGCTAGACACCAGGCACACAGGGCTACATGAGAAAAATACGGATTTGGTCCTCTTGAAATGTAAAGTCCAATAAACAAAGAGGAGAATAAGTCAATAATTAATTCATCTGTTAATAAAGGTTATGAAATAAATGCAAGCAGGACCTTTTTTTTCATAGGGTAGTCAGAGATACAGAACTAAGGCTTGTGGAATCTCTGCTGTAATCCTAGTGAACCAAATGCTTTTTTTTAGGCTGCATTGGGTCTTCGTTGCTTCACATGGGCTTTCTCTAGTTGGGGTGAGCGGGGGCTACTCTTCGTTGCGGTGCCCGGGCTTCTCATTGCGGTGGCTTCTCTTGTTGTGGAACTCGGGCTCTAGGCATGCGGGCTTCAGTAGTTGTGGCACGGGAGCTCAGTAATTGTGGCTCATGGGCTCCAGAGCGCAGGCTCAGTAATTGTGACGCACGGGCTTAGTTGCTCCACGGCATGTGGGGTCTTCCCGGAACAGGGCTCGAACCCATGTCCGTTGCGTTGGCAGGAGGATTCTTAACCACTGTGCTACCAGGGAAGCCCACTAAATACTTTTAATTGTCACTCTACCCTAAGTGTTCGATATTGCCATCTCTAGTTTAAATGAGGAAACAGGTTTATATAATTCTCCCAGAGTTAAAAAAAAAAAAAAAAGAGCCACTGAATGTTTGAGCCCCCAAAGGAAAAGGACTTATTCCAATCAAAGCACAAGCTTTAAAAGAACCAGCTCAGACTGCTGGGCTTTTGATCTGGGGGGCTGTGCTTTTTTCTGACAGCCACAGTTAGAATGTTAGCCAGTCGCCCAATATGGCAGTCATGGGCATATGGAAATAACTGTCAGCTTAAAAATGTTACTTAATGAGAGTTGAAAGATGTAAATAATTAGATGGTGGGATTGCTATCCTCTGTCCTGGGCCATTTCTGAGAGGTGATGGAATGTGACCTGGTTTTTATGGCTGGCCTGGTAGAAAGAGTGAAGGTGCACCAAACACACAAAGGATGCACCACAGGGGCAGGATTCCTCTGGAAAAGCGAAAGGTCATTTATTCTAATAAAAATTTAAATTTTTATTAGATGAATAATAATAAATGAATAGATCATTTTTTACCTGAATAAACTGATGTTACCATCTAAAATCTGACATTAAATATCAACTTACTGATTCATAGGGTCCACTCTGTCACCCCAACACCTGTGTCAAGTAGTACACCCTGAGTTTAAACTCTCAGGCTTTGAGTTCCAACAAACTAATGTTAAAATTCTGAGTCCTAAACACAGGGGCTCCAAGACTTAAATAAGGGAACGCAGATCTGAATGAGAGGCTCTAGAAGAGCAAGGCTGTTTTCTGAACTGCGTTAGGGTCCAATTTTAAGGCTAAAGTTCCAAGATTTCAAATATTGAAAGTTTTGGTTGAAGAGAGAAAAGCACAGCAATCAGGATGTAAACTTGTTATTGTCTGAATTTCTCCTATACATTTGCCTTATAAAATGTTCCTTCTACTTCATAGATGTTTAAGTTAGTAGTTCCTACTAAAAAAAAGTAGTTCCTTTAAAAACTATATGGATGTAGGAGGTGGAAGAATGCCCTCCCTAATAAATGTCCATGTCCTAACCCTTGGATCTTATAAATGTGTTACTGTACATACAGCTGTAGGAGAATAAACAGAGATGCAGCATTTCTGCCTTTGAAGGTGGAAGGATGGAACCAGGAGCCAAAGAATGTTGGCAGCCTCCAGCAAACAGGAAAGACAAGACACTGAATCCTTCCCCAAAGCCTCCAGAAAGGAAACCAGCCCAACCCACACCTTGATCTTAGCCCAGGGAGACTCATTTTAAACTTCTGAACTACAGAACTTTAAGCTAATAACTTTGTATTTTTTAATCACAGACTGCTGAATTTGTTAGAGCAGTAATAGAAAATGAACATTATAGTGGAGTTTCTGTTTTGTGAATAACTATAATCTCATTTCTATGTGATTTCCTTGTCAATGTAAAATAAATATTATGTCTTTTTAAATAAATAAGCCCATTAATAAAAAAATTTCAATTAACAGCATTGGGTATATGTCAAAGTTTCATATCTCACTTAAATCTATGAAAGAATATACTTACTGTAAGAAGGGTTTTTGGCATGAAGCCAGGATATTAGAAAATTGAAGCAAAAGGTAGCAGACAGTGAAATGTTTCCAATATTTTGTGTGTTTTTTTTTTTTTAATCAAAAGATAGAGGTGGGCTTCCCTGGTGGCGCAGTGGTTGAGAATCTGCCTGCTAATGCAGGGGACACGGGTTCGAGCCCTGGTCTGGGAAGATCCCGCATGCCGCGGAGCAACTAGGTCCGTGAGCCACAACTACTGAGCCTGCGCGTCTGGAGCCTGTGCTCCCAACAAGAGAGGCCGCGATAGTGAGAGGCCCGCGCACCGCAAAGAAGAGTGGCCTCCGCTTGCCGCAACTAGAGAAAGCCCTCGCGCAGAAGCGAAGACCCAACACAGCCAAAAATAAATAAATTAATTAATTAAAAAAAAAAAAAGATAGTGGTTACTAGAAATTCACTATCACTGTGAAACTTGCAGCCTGGAAATTGGAGTGAGTCATCACATGTTTTGCATGTGGTTGAGATAATTTTATTTTCCTTTTCAGTTGGATTTGTCAAAGAATTCTTAGGGATCAGTAAGAATCCCAAAGAATCCTTAGGAATCATACTGATCACTTAATGATCAGTATGACAGGGTAAGCAGTTTATGCCAATTGGAAAAAGTTCTTATCTATTTTTCCAGAAATTCTGAGCAGTCCTTTGGAATGTGATTGCATAGGAATTCAACATAAATTAACATTGGTTTTTATGGTACCTAAAAGTATCATTTAATACCATAGGAAAATATGTGATAGGTGATATTTGAAAGAAGAAATGGGATATAAAATTATCTGTATATATGATGTCAATTCTAAGAAAATTACACACAAAAAACATATTGGCAGGAAAAAGTGTCCAAATGTTAACAATGATAATTCTTGATAATGCTATTGTGCGTTACTTTTCTCTTTCAATTTTTCCCTCTCTTGAATCTCATATACATTGCAATTTTCTACAGTTAAATATAAAAGAACAAACAAATTGGAGGAAGAAAGACTAGTAGCATTTTTTTCCATAAACCCAAGGTCATCTCAATATTAGAAAATCTACTTATGCAGAGCAAAGTGTTAAAGGAGAATAACAATATAATAATTATATAGCTCATTGTATACCAGGCACTGTTCTAACAACATATATGCTACACTTGATATTCACAGCAATACTACAATGTATGTACTGTTAATATCACCATTTATAGATAGTGGAACCGAGGCACAGTTTGTTTAAATATCTTACATATAGTCTCACAGGAAGTAAGTGGTCAAAGTTGGAATTCAGACCCAGGGATCCAGATGCCCATGTGGGACAAAACGTTTACATTTTAAAATAAAACTGTTATTGCAACATAAATAAGAAGAGGGCGTCCTTCAGATACAAAATATCATGATCAATAAAGAAATACTCAAAATCAGATACAAAACAGTGACGCTGATAACACTGTATCCCGACTTCTATTCAGCAAAACACTATGGATATCAGAGAGCAGTGAGACAAAATTTTAAAACTAGTTAATATTTTTAGGGACTTCCCTGGTGGCGCAGTGGTTAAGAATCCGCCTGCCAGTGCAGGGGACACGGGTTCGAGCCCTGGTCCGTGAAGATCCCACATGTCGCGGAGCAGCTAAGCCCGTGCACCACAACTACTGAGCGGGCACTCTACAGCCCGCGAGCCACAACTACTGAAGGCTGTGCACCTAGAGCCCGTGCTCCGCAACAAGAGAAGACCGCGAACCACAACAAAGAGTAGCCCCCGCTCACCGCAGCTAGAGAAAGCCCGCGCGCAGCAACGAAGACCCAATGCAGCCAAAAATAAATAAACTAGTTAATATTTTTAAACAAGAGAGTAAGATTGTAAATGAACAATTCTGTCAAGTTTCTCACTATCAAGTATTACATTAGCTGTCGGTTTTATGTAGATGTTCTTTATTCATTTGTATAAAATCCCCTCTGCTCCTAATTTTCTGAGAATTTGTGAATGTGTGCTGGATTTTGTCAAGTACTTTTTCTGCATCTATTGATGTGATTATATGATTTTATTTTCTTTAGCCTGTTGATGTGATGTATTATATTAGTTGAGTTTTGAATGCTGAAGCAGCTTTGCATACCTGGAATAAATTCCAGCTGGTCATGTTACATAATTCTTTTTATACAATGCTGGATTCATTTTCCCATTCTTTAATAAGAGGAACCAAGAATCTTTGGAAAAGTGATTGATTGATTCTAGGGCTGAGGCAGGCAAATACAGTATGAGCCTGGAGCAACTTTTAGTGCCAGAAAGTAAAGAACAGCTTTAAAAAAAGTGTCACAATGACACATGAGCCTACCTGAAAGACAGCTTACAGGGGCCAAAGCCAGAAGACACTGAGGAACAAAATAGATAACAATAATATTAAGTTGTAATCCAAAGACTGAAATAAATATTTATGACTTTTGTACTGATTGATAAATGATTGAATATGTAAATAATGGTAAATAGGGGAACACTTTTCTTAGAGAAGAACATTAAACAATAAATGTGGAAGAAGTGAGGGGAATAGAAAATCACTGTTAGAACATCAGAGTAATAGTTGCTGCAGGAACAAACTGCCAATAAATGAAAACTCGTAGAAAAACTTTTGTATGGGCTCAAATTATCTCAAAGTATCTCCTTACAAAGTATCTCCTTACACCATAGTAATTATGTGTTAATTACTATGGTGACTGTAACTTATGTTCACAAATCATATGAAACTTTTCTTTGCGGAAGGTGGAGCTGAATTACCCTGTCCTTCAGTAGAGGCTGGATTTAATGAGTCACATCTAACAAAAAGGAGATTAGAATGAGAAAAATAACAACTTTTACTGGGATAGAACTTAATCAAATGATTGAGTTAATATCGTCAGTGGTAAATCATATTGACATTGTGTGTCCTCTGATTCGACACAATGAGAAAAGCACTTTACCTCTGTGATAGTCTTCCCCCAAACCCATAACCCTGTCTAATCAGGTGAAAACATCAGACAAACCCAAACCAGGAAAATTTTCACAAATTTCTGACCTAGTGCTTTTCAAATGTGTCATAGGCAAGAAAAGCAATAAAAACTGAGAAATTGTCACAGAATGGTGGAGACTAAGGAAACAAGATGACTAAATGCAACATGGTTTCCTAGATTGGGCATTAGTGTGAAAGCAGGTGAAATTCAAATAAATAAATGATGAAATTCTATTTTAATTAAGAGTATTGTACAACCTAAATGTCCATCGACAGATGAATGGATAAAGAAGATGTGGTACATATATACACTGGAATATAATTCAGCCATAAAAAAGAATGAAATAATGCCATTTGCAGCAACATGGATGGACCTAGAGATCATCATACTGAGTGAAGTAAGTCAGAGAAAGACAAATATCATATGATATTGCTTATATACGGAATCTAAAATAAAAAAGATACAAATGAACTTATTTACAAAACAGAAACAGACTCACAGACTTAGCGAACTTATGGTTACCAGGGGGAAAAGGTGTGGGGGAGGGATAGATTGGGAGTTTGGGATTGACATATACACACTACCATGTATAAAATAGATAACTAACAAGGACCTACTGTAGAGCACAGGGAACTCTGCTCAATACTCTGTAATAACCTAAATGGGAAAAGAATTTGAAAAAGAATAGATATATGTATATGTAGAACTGAATCACTTTGCTGTACACCTGAAACTAACACAACATTGTAAATCAACTATACTCCAATAAAATTAAAGTTTAAAATAAAGAAAAAAAGAGTATTGTACTGATGTTCATTTCTTAGTTTTGGTAAGTGTACCAAGCTGATATAAGCTAAAATTGAGCGAGATCATGTTAGAAGCTTTAGTTTTCTCATGAAGGAACCAGAGTCTTCAGCTGAGGCAGAGGGCAGGAGGCTGGGGTGGATCAGAGGTGGCCTTGAACCTGGTGGGGAAGCTGGGAGTGTGCCCACCACGAGGTCTGTTCTGGGTAGATTGGTGGGCAAAGCTATGTGAGAAGTGCTGATAGAAAGGTGCAAGAACCACTGAAGGGATGAAAAGAATAAATTTATGAATTTTGGAGGTTTAGGGGATAGGATGCAGAACTTAGTATATCAGCACTTAAATTTTCAGAGAGAATGTCAAATAAAAACATAAAAAGATGTTCAACCACATTAGTAATATTTTAGTGAGATATTTTTATTTGGAAAAATTTTTTTTAATTGATAGACAGCCAGTATTTCCAATAGTATGAGAATCCAGTGATCTAAATCACTCTCGTTGTGAGTATAAATTGATAAAATTTCTCTGGAAGCAATCAAGCCATATTTTCAAATATATCCAAACAAATAAGAAGCAAGTCTTTACACAAAGAAATATCACTTCCAGGAACATATGTCAAAGAAATAAACAGAACTTGCAGAGATATGTACATAAAGACAGTCACTGTAGCTATTTTTAATAACTAATTTTTAAAGTGTTAGATTTATAGAAAAATGGAGAATATAGTACAGAGAATTCCCAAATACGCCACACTGTTTCCTCTGTTATTATTCCCGTCTTAAATTAGCATTATACAGTTTTACAATTATGAACTGAGGTTAATATATTATTAGAGAAAGCCCATCGTTTATTTAAATTTCCATAGTTTTTACCTACTGTCCATTTTCTGTTCCTGGACCCCATCCCAGTCACCAGATTGCATTGAGCTGTCATGTCACTTTAAGCTCCTCTTGCCTGTGGCAGTTTCTCAGACTTTCCTTGTTTTTGTGTTTTAGTCCTTCTTTTAATGACCTTGACCAATTTTGAGGAATAAAATTAGTTTGATAATTTTCTCATGATAAAACTGGAGGGCTTCCCGGGTGGTGCAGTGGTTAAGAATCCTCCTGCCAATGCAGGGGACATGGGTTCGAGCCCTCATCCGGGAAGATCCCACATGCCGTGGAGCAGCTAAGTCCATGTGCCACAACTACTGAGTCTGCATGCCACATCTACTGAAGCCCTCACGCCTAGAGCCTGTGCTCCGCAACAAGAGAAGCCACCGCAATGAGAAGCCCGCGCACCACAATGAAGAGTAGCCCCTGCTCGCCGCAACTGGAGAAAGCTCACGCACAGCAACGAAGACCCAATGCAGTCAAAAATAAATAAATTAAATTAAAAAAAGAAAGACTGGAGTTATGGGTTATTGGGAAGAAGAACACAAGGTGCAGTGCCATTTTCACCACATCATGTCATGTCATCATGTCGTGATTTATGACTGTTGATGTTGACCTTGCCCACGTGGTAGGGGTTCTGTTTGTCGGGCTTCTCCACTGTAAAATGACCCTCCCCCTTCCCTTCCCCGCTGTACACATTGGAAGTAAATGCATCTGTGAGATTCACACCTCAGGAGCAGGTGTGATACTCCCTTCCTCGAGGCTGGAGTTCCTATGCAAATAACTCGGAAATCTTCTGCATGAAAGGTGTGTCTTTATGCTTTTACTTATTAATTTACTCAGTCACTTATTTATATCAGTATGGACTCATGGATGTTTATTTCACACTTTGAGTTATAATTCAAAACTACTATATATATTTTGATGCTAAAATTGATCCAGTTTTAAATATGGGGAGCACTGTCAGTCGGCTTGTGTGTTCCTTTGAAATGCCCTCAACAACCTGTGTGCGTGTGCATGTGAGTGTGTGTACGTGTACGTGCATGTGTGTATGCACATGTGGGCACACATTTGTGTGTGCACCTCTGTGTGTGTGTGTATTTGAGTGCTTCCTTACTTTCTAGCACTACAGAATGCTCCAGGTTCATCTCGTATTTTTTTTTTTTTTTCACAAATTACCACGGAAGCCTGGTTTCTTTTATTGGAGAATATTACTAGAAACCAAAATCTGGTTACTGGATGTTTCTATTGTTACTGGGATTTTTGTTCCACCCTCTCAACTGACAGAGCAAAGAAGAGATGTGTTTCTACTAGCTCCTGTGCACACACATCTGTAAACACTTGTACATGTAACCACCTGTAACTATATTAAGTAACCACGATTCACATCGCCATCTCTACCACAAGGATCACTCTGGCCTCCTTCTCTTGCTTTTCTGTAAATGCCACTCCCAAAGTGAGAAACCTGACCCCACCCGCTGCCTTCCATTTACTTAATATACTTCCGTGGGAAGTAACGTTATCAACTGGCATAATGTGCTTATACGCAGCTCCTTTTGCCTTTAGTCTCACAGACTAAATTCATTTCCAAAGTTACTTAGACCCACACCTTCCCCACCCCGTTCCCTTCACTGAGACTCTTTCATACATTTGTAATACAATTAGATTCATTTCTCTCAGTCTGCATTCCTTCCTGGGTCCCCAACCTCCTAAATGATTTTTGTTTTTTATTTTAATACATTAAGGTTCAGTTTTCATGCCATAAAATTCTATGGCTTTTGTCAAATGCAAAAGGTCTTATATCCACCTTTATAGTTTCATACGAAGTGATTTTGCTTCCCTAAAATTCCCTGGTGATCCCCCTATTCATTTCTTCCCCCTCCCCTGAACTCTTGGCAATCTCTGATCATTTTACTGCATCCATAGTTTTGCCTCTTCCGGAATATCATGTAATTGTAATCATACAATGTATATGCCTTCTTACACTGGCATTTTTCACTTAACAGTATGTATTATCTTTCCCCTATGTCTTTTTTGTTGTTTGATAGCTCATTTCTTTTTATAGTTGAATAACATTCCATTGTATGATTGGACCAGAATTTGTTTATCATTCACCTAAAGGAGGCCATCTTGTCTGCTTCTGGCTTGGTGATTATGGCTAAAGCTGTTATAAACATTTGTACAGGTTTTTGTGTGAACATAAATTTTCAATCAATTTGTTAAGGTTGATAAGCCAATTGCTAGATCATATAGTGAGACCATGCGTAGCTTTGTATGAGATTACCAAACTGTCTTCCAAAGTGGCTGCACAATTTTGCATCCCCAACAGCAATGGATGAGAGTTCCTGTTGCTCCACATCCTCACCAGCATTTGATGTTGTCAGTGTTTTGGATTTCAGTCATTCTGATAGCTATATAACGGTATCTCATTTACAATTCCTTGACAACAAATAATGGTAAGCATATTTACATATGTTAATTTGCCAAATGTATACCTGCTTTGGTGAGGTACCTGGTTTTTGCCCATTATTTTTTTGGATTTTTCTCCGTATTGTTGAGTTCAAAAGGGTCCTAGAATAGTTGTTGATTTTTAGTTTGTTCATTATTTTCTTATTGTAAGAAGAGAATGACAACGTGTGAGCTCTTTACTTGTGGAAACTGAAACTGGAAGTTTCTGCAGTCATATTTCAATAGCAAAAGTTAAAAATAGTACTAATGTCCAAAACAGAAATCCCTGGAATGGTATCATGGTAATATATCTACAGCATATGGTTAAATATCACGTATCACATGACTCCAGAATATGGGTGTATACAAGCAAAGGAATCAGGGGTGAAACGAAAACTGGTAGTTGATGGACTGATGATTTTAAAAGGGGTCCTATTTATCCATTCATTCATTCAACCATTATTTATGTTTGGGCGCCAAAAGAGGAAAATTTGCTAATTCCAAGAATTCTCAAATTGTGATGATATTAGCAGCGACTCATGATGTCTTGGAGGCCTAAATATTCTCCTGAAACCCCAGAAAATGCAATGGCAATAAAGAATAGAATTACCCCAGTGTCTATTATTCAGTTCAATGTGTTACCACTCTCATGTCTGAAGTCTTCAGCTTGGTCCTCAGCTTCATAAAGAAAGGCCAAAGCTGGGACAACAGAGTTCCCGGTAGGAAATAAAAATGTGTTCATTTAGTATGTGCCCAGTTGAATATCTTTTCTGAGATTCAATTGAGGTTATAGAATTGATCCAAGTTAAGATAAATTCCAAAATCTCAAACAGACCCAGATACACAGTGATTTTCCACTAATATTGGTAAGTAACAAATCCTTTGTGGTACAAAACAAGGTATAAAGGCATAAATAGACACACTTCACACCCACCTTTATCTCTGGCAGAATGAAGGAGTACAGGTGGGATGTATTTTTTAGGAGTCCAACCTCTTCCAATACTTCTTATTGCAGATATTAAATTGCCCCCCTCAGCTCCAAGCCCACCCTTCTGTCCCCTGCTCTGTGAGTTTGGGGCTGGGGTGCTTCTAGCACGTGAATGGACCAGGGGCTAGAGGAGAAGTGGGGGGCTCCTTCCTGTTTGTCCCTTGGAGTCCCTGGTGCAGCCCACAGCAATGATGCCTCATCTCTCCAGCAGTTGCACTCCTTTGGGAGGTCAGGGTTGCAGGCTCACAGCCACCTCCTCTGGGCTCAGAGAAGAAGCACCTGATGACCAGCCTCAGAGGACTGAGTTTCAGCCACCCCTCCCCACTCACCACACCTTCCTGTAGATGCCTCCTCCCTGATAACTTAGAGTTCACGCTCTATGGGTCCAGTAGTTAATATTTTTATAACTAGTTAACAATTTTTAGTATTAAATTCTGTCCAAATAGCTGTAAAGGTTTCTGTCTTTTGACTGATAGATCAATAAATTGATAAACATATTTGATTAAATGTCTATATGATTAAACATCCATATGATTAAAAGAAGAATATCTGTAACAGAGATAAAAGATGGCTGGAGTAGCTTCTATGTAACAATGTCAAGACCCCAAGAAACAGAGGTCATAAAGATACATGTTACCTATATATTTTAGACTACTGTTACTACTAATAATAATAACAATAATTTAAAATACCTTAAAGAATAGAAAAAACTTTTAAACCTAAAAGCCTTACAAATTTTTTGCAGCAAAATTTTTCATAATTACAATTGACAATGGCTTAATAACACATTCTAATACATCGTTCAGATCTGTAAATTGAAATATCTCTCAGAAAAGCAATTTGGCACAGATTTCAAGAGCTGAAAAAGTGTCAAACCCAGTAATATCACTCCTGTGGGAATCTGTGATAAGAGTATTTTGAAAAACAAAACCGTATAAGACTAAAAATAATTATTTCATTTAGTATTGTGTGTTAATAAAAATTGGAAATAAATCAAATCTACAAAAATAAGACATTAATTATACAAAGTTTACTGTGTTTATTGGCCTAATAAATATGATGTAGCTGTTAATGATTTTAAACACTATGTATTAACATGAGAAAATAATTATGTTAGTAAAAGTAGCTAAATGAGAATACAAAATGGTAACTTTGCTACGGTTATAAATATGTAAAACATATATGAATATAGAAAAAGAGAGAGATGGGAATGTGAAAACAAAAACAGAGATAAGAAGATTACGAGTGATTTTTTTTCTTAAGAGCTAAAATTATATTTTTTTTAATACTGATGTAGTAAATAAAATATTTTAAAATTTCATTATAATTTTAAAGCTTTATTTTCCTCAAGTGACTTTACAAATGCTAATTTTAATGAGCATACACTTTGAATTTAAAAGATTGTGAAAAGCATTGTTAGCCTCAGTGTTATAGAAAATCATCACCAAAGATAAGAATTCTGTTTGTTGGAAATGATACCGAAAGTGGGGGCCCAGCTGCTCGCCACTCAAAAGCCAATAAAGAGGCAAGGCTGGTGGAAAGGAAGGTTTGCTTTGTTTTGGAGGCCGGCAACCAGGGGGAGGGCAGGCTCCTGTCCAAAGGCTGACGCCCCCCCCCCGTGACAACCAGTGGGCAAGAGCTTTTATAGACAGAGGGAGGGGGCTACGTGCAGAAACAGCACAGTCAGCTCTGGCAGGCATCTTGAAATTGGTCATCGGTGGTCTGACCAGCATCATCTTGATTGTTTTAAGTACAGTTAGTCTTCAATTCCAGGGTTGGTTTGTTCCCATTTCTTTGAGGCCAGTTCTCGGAATTGTGGCAGCTTATGTCATGGCTACAGTCTGGTCATCATGTAGTTCACTTCATCCATCTGCTGGGGGTTTCAGTATCTATGAGACAGCTCACAGGACGTGGCTCAGAATATTATCTGTAACCCGTAAGGAGGAACTAAAGGTCCTTGACTTTGCCTAATGACTAAACTATTATTGTTTAGTCTTGTTGGACTGTTTTCCTTTGTTTCTGCATTTTCTCACTTCTCTAATTAAACTTATTCTTTGGCTGAAGTTTTTCCCCAGACAAAAGGCAGGCTGAGGACATGGGCGGTAAGGACCATAGGGTCCTCCTCCGTTTCAGAAAGAGGAAAGGAAATGTTTTCTAAGCGTCAGGAAATAAATGGTGGCTTTTAGCGCACGTAGCTACTGAAAAATTTAGCCCTGACTCTTCACCAAATATATAAAATTTTGAAAAGTGCCAATGCAGCCCTGAGAATATTAGTTCACTATCAACTTTATGCAATTTCTTGTGCCTCATTTGTTCCAGTGTCTAAAGATGAATTTTAAAATGATATTTTTTTAAAGATTTGCTGAACAAAAAGAGTTAAGTCATCAATTAATGAACTCTGCGTTTTGCTGGTGAGTGGGAAAGCAAGGGCTGAATATTAAAAAGACATGTGGCATAAACACATAAAAGACCCACAGAAATTCTAGTTTCTGGATCCTACTTATACCCTGACTCCTCCATGTTTTGGAAATGGTTTGACTTGTGTCTGTAAATATCTTTAGCTGTAAAATTAATAAATCTCTAATACAGTCCTCAAAACAACAGTTTTTTTCTGAGTTGTTTCTACACCTAGGGCAGTTTGCATACTGTTAACTAAGTGACAAGTCTGACACGATTCACTAGAGACTTTTAATATTAAAGATTAAATGATGACATCGTTTATCCAAATTTGTAGCTAAGGGTGCTGAGAAGTAGGGAAGGAAAGAAAACAGATTATAAACGTTATACGACAAAATGTCACAGAGCATTGACTGCTACATTAAAATGCAGTAGGTTGTGTCTCAGAGCAGCAGGAGAGCATAATGTTTGCACCAGACTCTGCTATTGTTCAAACAGCTTGTGGCTTCTCCGTGGGATGGATTTTCTTGGCTGCCTTAGTGACTGCAGGCTTGGCCACCTGCATTGCTCAGCCCACTGAGAGCACAGGTAGTTAGTTACCTGAGCCCCTGGGAGCAGAGCCTCTGAGAGGCATTGAACGGTTCAGCCACACCTTTTATCTCCTCTTCTCTGAGACAAGCAAGGTCTCAGGTCAGAGCTGCATGTTCAGGGAGGATCCCGGAGCAGAAATTGATGTGAGCAGAGCAGCAGCTGCCCACAGCTTTATGTTCAGCATCCAAATGAAAATGGCAGACAATCCTAACACTCGTAAACAAATTATAATATGTTGAACCATTAAAATAATTTTAAGAAGGGCACATGAAAACATATTTATAGAGTATGATGCAACAAACATAAAACAAATCAAATAATCTAAAACTACTCTTATGTAAAATGATTATGTTTAAATATGGCTTGGAAAGAAATCTGAAAAGAGAGGAACAATGGCACATTTTATTTTTTTTGCAAATTATTTTTTTTAATGAATACAGAAAAGGTATCACCAAGATTATAGCATAAGCAACGTGACACTTTCTGGTGATAGATAGCTGATTCTAATTATTTATACACACACTTACAGTTTATTTTATATTTTTGTAGATTTAGCTAGTTAAGAATACATTTCTGTTGTCTTCCATATCTACTTTGTTAAAAAGAGCACATGGGCAGAGATTGTACAAAAATCCTTCGAGAAGTGTTAGAAAAGCAGCAGTGAAAAAAATGGACCACTATAACCGTAAATCAAAGTGATGCATTGTCTTCACTTCCCACCCGGATGCCCTAGAAAAGTGAAACCGCCCTGAGTATTAGAACAAGAGGAGAAGGTACCCACACGTTCCTTCGCAGGTCAATGCAGCAGCTGGAGAAAAAGCCCTCGGTGCCACTGCTTTGTAAATTCTCTTTCGATATAGCCCCCATTTCTGTTTCACCACCTCCACGTGGTGGATCCCATGGGAATGTTTTAAGAAGATCTTTGTCTTGGAATCATAATATTTTATTTCTGTGAAAGGGACTCTATTATAACCATTTGGAATAAAGCCAGAGTTAATCAAAGAGTCTGTCTAAAGGATTTGCATTTCTAAACACTATGTATGCATTTTAATGCACTTAAATAAGAAAATAATCTTGCACTGCTTTCTTAGTTTGACATAATGCATGGCGAACAGTGACTGCATTTAAAGGAATGCCTGGCACAATAAAGCATGCAGCTAAATGACAACATTTTTATGCACTGTGACAGAATTCACTTGAAAACAGCTTTTTATTTAATATTTAGAAGAACAGAAAACAAACATCTCTATATCACTCACTCCATATCCTCTTTGTGAGGCCGCATGGAATAAAATTCTCATGTCTCCAATTCTGGCAAGCAGTGTTTCTATGCAACTAGTTAGTTTGCTCATGTAGCTACAGGACTCTAATAACTATCCATGTTTTTCCGCTGATGTGGGATATTGAAAGCTTAGAAACAGACTCAAAGCTGACTTCTAGAAATGTACGTGACTCTACACCATGCATTTTATGTGCCCTGTGACCCTGCCACTGTTTTCATTTTTATTTTATCTTCATCTGGATTTCTTCCACTTTTGTCTTAATTCCAATATTGTCTATATGTTTCTTTTAATTGCCTCAAGTCAAAGGAAAGAAAATAAAAATTCCTGAACCTTTCTTTCCTTAAAAAAAAAAAAACCAGTGCCTTAGACAAGGTTTCTAGACCAGACCTGGCATCCTGAGCTTGATGCGGACCAGATCCAAACACTTCCCAAGTGTGATCCCTGGAGAGAAGAGCTTGGAACACACTGGGACTCGGCTCCTGACCCCTCAGAGGCAACAGGAAACTGTCTGCTTGTCAGCTTCCTGCCCAGGGTGCCAGGGGCTAAATCAAACTTTCCTGGTCCTACACTCTCAGGAAAACCAGCTTGCTACCTACTTTTCTTCTCAAAGCTCTTACTGTTCTAAGGGCTCGAACAACTTTTTCCTTTCTTAGCAAGCAAAATCCTCTTTCAGAGAAAGTGATATTATTTGTTGGAATCTTACAGGGGTGATTCTTATCATTAATTTAATTGGTCTACAGTGGGGTTCCCTGGAACAGGCAAAGTCAACCAAGGAAATAGAGGCTGTACACTGCCTGCCCCCATAGCTGCCTTCCTCACCCTTGACCTCCTGACCCTGTGTTGACCCCCAGGGCAGGGCTGTGGGCAGGACACAGAGGTCACCTGCCTCCACCGGACCTCCACGTCTGCCTGGGGTGGGGACGCTTAGCTCTTCGCAGCATAGAGCTGGGTCTCCAATGTGTAGCTCTAATTGCCCTTTTGCACATCCTTAAAGAGAGAGCAAAGCTGAATAGCCCTGCCAGGTTGGCCTGTGGGCAGTACATCCCTTGCTTTCCTCCCATACTTGGCTGGGCTCCCAGACAAAGCAGCACCCCATGCTAGCAGGGGTGGGGTGTAGTCACCGGATGCTTGCCTCCCCCGTGCCCAACCCCACTTCTCAAGCAAAGACCTTGATTACAGAGCAAGATTAAGAGGACCTGAGTTCCCTGGACCTCATCCCCCCAGGCCACAAAAACAGGGTCATCTATAAGTTCCAAATTACAACCCTGAGTCTTCATCTAATAAATTACCATAAATTCGATCTGTTCCCTGTGGTCTCCAGCTCAACTGTTTCTGAGAATTATTTCCCAGGTGATGCTGCTCCAGGGATGTTCCAGAGCTCACAGTGGGTGAAGTCCTTGTCTAGACAAATGCAAAACTGGAGACGAAGCATTTGGTAACTCTTATAGTAATTTCACAGACTGATGTTATGAAATTGAATATAGTTGATATAGTTGAATATAACTATAAGTAATTAGGGCTGGTAGTATGCTTTTTTGTTTTTAAAATTGTGTTTCTAGCATTTTATTTTTATTCTATTGTTGAATATAACTATAACTATTCAATATAGTTGAATAGTTATAGTTATATTTATATATATAGTTATAGTTATATATATAGTTATGTTGAATATAACTATTCAATATAACTATAACTATTCAATATAGTTGAATATAAGTAATTAGGGCCGGTTGTATGCTTTTTTGTTTTTAAAATTGTGTTTCTAGCATTTTATTTTTATTCTATTGTTTTAAAAGTGTTGATCCCTCACAGGTTAAGGAATAAAACAATGCAAAAAGGTCCTTTCCCACGGATGGTTTAAGAAGCCCTGTGTCCAGCGGTGGCCGCCGTGAGGTCAGCTCTCACCCACCTGTTCTCTGCAGGGAAACTGGGATCCCGCCCAGGCCTTGAAGCCGGTCTTCAAGCAGGTCCTCCTAACCATCCAGCTCTAGTTTAAATAAATGAATGGAACCCACAGCTTCTAATGCATGATGAATAACACAGCCAGCAGCCCTGTCCACGCCCTCACCTTCACCAAGACAAATGTTCTCGTGTTCGCAGAGCTGGCATTTCTATGACTTTCGTTGCTTTGAAATTAACGTATACATTTTTGCAATGTCATATGAAAAAGAGTCTGTGATATCAATGTTATTTTTATCTCAAGATTATAGAAAGGAATAAGGATAAACAGGCCAAACTTATCTGTTCAGATTCTGTAAATGGAAGAGCCGAGATTTGAACCGTGATATTGGGTGTCAGATTCCATGCTCTCACCAAAGCCCCAAGATGCCTTTTGATATAAGTAAGTGACACGTGGTATCTCCCTGTGGAATGACTGGCATTTCAAACTCCACACGTCCAGGACAATATTTTAATAATCCTCTTACCCCCGTCGACCCCCACTGACTTTCACTGAACCCCAATGATCCCCACTAACCCCCTGACCTCCACTAAGCTCCTGTCACTGACCCCGACTAACCCCACTGACTCCCATGAGCCCCGCTGCCATAACTACCATCCCCCCCATCGCAGGAAATGGCGTCTCTGATTTCTCATCCGCTCACACCCAAACGTAGGAGGCAAGTTGCTTTGTCTTTTTCTCTGATCCCCCCCCAAAAAATCTCAGCAGAGGTGTATGATTCTAATTCCCAAATCTCTGGAATCTCTTTTCTCTTTGTCTCTGTTACTATTTGTATCAGTCAGGGTTCTCCAAAGAAACAGAAGCAATTGTATGTGTGTCTGTTTCTGCGTGTGTGTGTCTGTGCCTGTGTGTGTGTCTGTGTGTGTCTGTGTCTTTGTGTGTGTGTGTGTGTCTATGTGTGTGTGTCTGTATGTGTGTGAGCCTGTGTGTCTGTGTCTGTGTGTGTGTATGTATCTGTGTGTGTCTGTGTGTGTGTGTGGAGAAAGAGAGAGAGATTGAGAGAAAGCGGTCGATTCATTTTGAGGAATTGGCTTGTGCAATCGTGGGGTCTGACGAGCCCCGGATCTACAGGGCAGACCAGCGGGGTAGGGACTCGGGGCAGAGCTGATGTTATAGCTTGAATCCAAAGGCATCTGGACGCAGAGTTCTCTCCTCCTCCGGGAGCCTCAACCTCTTCTCTTAAGTCTTTTAATTTATTGGATGAAGTCCCCCCATCAGAGAGGAGAATCTGCTTTACTCAAAGTCCATGATTTAAATGTTCATCTCAAATAAAAAACACCTTTACAGAAACATCTGGAATAATGTCTGACTAAATGCCTGGGTCCAGCTGATGTGTAAAATTAGCCATCACGACATTCTAGCCAAGCCTCCAGGACACTCACCTGGGTCCCGTTACATCCCCTGCTCATGTCCTCCCACAAAACCTTCTCCTTACAGCAGAGAGAACTTTTCAAAATGTAAGCAGGGCCCCAGGTATTAAAACTTCCTGGGCTCCCCTCACTCTTAGAATAAAATCTGAACTTCTTTTCCCAGGGCTACCTGGCTGCCTGACTCGGCTCCCCATGCCTCACTGGCCTCCTCTCTCCCCCTTTCCTCACAGTATTTCCCTTCCTTTTCATCCAGCAGCCTCACTGCTGAAACCCAGTCTTCCTTTCCATCTCCCAGACCTTCCCAAGTCTCCCTCTAATTTATTGTGTGGGTATGAGTTCAATTGTCATCGCAGAGAGTTTTTATCATTTCTGTGGTCAGAAAAGACACACAACACACGCTTGAATGAATGAGTGAATGAATGAATGCGTATGCATGTATGCACGGGATCCCCATTTGTCACGGCATTATTTGGTACCCATTGGGATTCTCACTTGGTAATCATGGTAGGAAACAGTTAAATTCTTTTATCCTCCGCCTGTAACTTTCCCAGGAGTAGTTTTTCACGCACACCTGGCAGAGTTATGGCAATAGAGTCTGATGGCCAGGAGTGAGTTGGGGACCAAATGGGTACTTGAGATGGAGAAACCTATCAGTCAAAGGGTGCTGCAGGCTCCTCTTGATTCCAGAAAATGAAAAGTTTATGAGCTTCATGTCTTAAGATCTTAAAGACCTCAGGGTGTTTTTTGAATGATGGTTTTAAAAGAGCAGAACCATTTTAACTCACTGATTAAGTCTGGAGTGTCACAAACATAACCCTGTTACCTGTCCCCTCCATACCTATTAAAACCGGAACTCAAACCCTATTTCAGCAACACACACTGTAGACTTTTAATGGCTGTTGCTTATCAAGCGAGCTTTCTTTTGCCACGGGGTGTTTAGAACACTCTTGGGTTTTAAAGGGGAAATGACACCACAAAATAGAACACGTAAATCAAAAAGGACATATTTGGAGAAAGAATTTTAACAGCTGCTAAACAAATAACAGGAAAACTATGATACTTTAGTGGGAAAAGGAGTCAGATACCTTTTCTTTTCACCTATGAAGTAAAATCTACTTAAGGGCATCTATTGAATTTTTACACCCGTAACACAAAGCAAGATCATTTTGTCAATGATTTTGACATGATTTAGTCTACTCTTAAGGGCTTATGAAAATATTATTAACATCTTCCAAGCACCGAATTATGTGAAAATGAAAGGTAATTTCACGTTTTAGACATGTGCTTTCTTTACGGAATTAATTACAGATCTGAAATAATTCTCATACCTTAGGCCCTTCATTGACACCTAAGGAAGCTTTAAGATCACAGAAACTTCTCAAGATGGACACATAGATAGTGACAGGTTTGCATCTACAAGGCAAGGACGAGTCTTCTTCAGGTGCAGAGTTAGAGCAGGAATTACATTCACTTCGAGTTATTACGGCAACGATTTCCTGTGAGCCTCTTGGAAAAGCCTGAACACTTTTGTCTCCCTTTTCCCTTGTTTCCATCACCCTTGTAGACACACGTGGAGTGACTGCCCAAAGTTCCCTGAATTGAACTCGATACTGAAAGTAAGCCTGGACAGGACCTGGTGTCTGCGTGGCAGAGGGTGAGCTCTGAGGGGCTGGTGGATGGATAAAGGCATAATGTATACTTGCATGTGCTTCAGGTAATGAGAATCTGAATGACTCGGATCAACCATTCTGATGAGGACTTTCAAAAATATTATGTGATATCACTTATATGTGGAATCTAAAAAATGATACAGGGAATTCCCTGGCAGTCCAGTGGTTAGGACTCCACACTACCACTGCCAGGGATTTGGCTCCGGGAACTAAGATCCAACAAGCTGTGAGGTGCAGCCAAAAAATAAATAAATAAAAAATAATTAAAAATTTTAAAAAAAGAATAAAAAGTGATACAAATGAGGCTATTTACAAAACAGAAACAGACTCACAGACGTAGGAAACAAACTTAGGGTTACCAAAGGGGAAAGGGGTAGGGGGATAAAGTAGGAGTTTGGGATTAACAAATATGCACTACTATATATAAAATAGATGAACAAGGACCTACTGTATAGCACAGGGGACTATACTCAATATCTTTTAATAACCTACAATGGAAAATAATCTGAAAAAATTATATATATACAAACTGATTCACTTTGCTGTACACCTGAAACTGACACAATATTGTAAATCAACTACACTTCAATAAAAGATATCTCAAACATTTTATTGAAGGCTCTGAAGTAATAATAAGTTATTTAAGACTAAGCCACATTGGATGCAGTAGAGGGAGGAGCCCAGGGTTTAAAGCCTCACATTTGGAGGCGGCTTTGCCTGTATCACTGGGAATCTGAGCAGAAAAGAGGCTGCATGGTGATGTCAGAGCCCTGAACGTCCAGGAGGGAAACTGGTGTGGCTCAAGGTCCCCAGTGGAAGGGTTCTGGCGACCCTCCCACCCCCTGGTTCGGAACAGAAGTGACAGGCCCTCCCAGCGCACTACTCAGCCTGGAAGCCCATCCCACTGCCTGGAAGCTGGCTGCAGTGATGCCAGAGGGCCACTGTGTCAGGGACCTGACAAAAGAAAAGTAAACTCTCTTCAAAAAAAGGCAGAATTTTCCTAGACTTGAAATTATTTTTTTAACAAATGATATTTCAAATACACAATCTATGGAGCACCGTTAAAAATAACCAGATAACTCGAAGGAAATTCAAAGGAAACGAACTACAAAAAGACATATGTAGGAATTTATAAATAAGAATTATTAGGTAAATACCTTAAAATAACCATTCTTATAATTTTTAATGGGATCAGAGAAAAGATTGAGAATTTTGGCAGAGAACTGGAAATCATATAAAAGAACCAAATACAACTTATGTAACTAATACCAAAAACTAAAGACTAACTGAATGGGTCTAACAATAGATTAAACACACACAAAATAAAAATCAGCAAACTACATGATAGATCAAAGGAAAATAGAGTAAATCACGAAAAGACAAAAGTACAGAAAATGCGGAAAAGAAAGTAAGAGATATTGAGGAGTCCGTGAGCAGTCTGATATGTGTGTAGTCTGAGGCCAAGAAATAGAAGAAAGAATTGAGAGAAAGCAATATTTGAAGAGATCAAAGCTAAGGAACTTTCTAGAACTTATGACATGTATCAAACCAAAGTTTCAAGGAGCCTTAGAAACTAAGTTGGGGGGGGCGGCGGGTGTTGATCATATTAAAAACACCGAGAAACAAAGACAAAAATAAATTACAGAAGGAGCCAGGGGGTGGAAAAAAAAAACAAAAACTGCCATTGGGCTGAGACCTGATTCTCTCAGAAACAACGGAAGCCTGAAGAAAAAAAAAAAAAAAAAGGATGGTATCATTAAAGCATGGAAGGAATATAACTCCCAGCTTAGAATTTTATACCTGGTGAAAATAACTTTTAAAAATGAAGATGAAATTTTAAAATTTCAAACAACCACACACTGAAGGCATTTGTCACCAGCAGATCTACAGGAAACAAATTAAAGGGTAGAATATTCTAAAGGAAAATAATAATGATACAATTTCAGATGCAGGATAAAGGGCAGCAAAATGTTCAATCTGTGGATAAATATAAATGGACATTCATCTGTAAAACAAGAATAATAATTACTTATTCTATGTATTATCATGTAACATATGACAAACAATATAAAATATGTATAACTAAAATAAACAATAAATAAGGGAAGAATAAAATGACTTAGTCCAGGAAAAAGATTAAAATATCAAATAACATAGGTGCTGAGGAGCAGATGGTACCTAGTCTATCTCAGCGTAACTCTTAAAGAATAATAACAGAGTATAGAACAGCCAACCTAATGCAGAGAAAAATACAAAAATAAAGCAATCAGTCCAAAAGTAAAAGGGAGATAGAAGAGGCAGGGCAAACAGAAAGTTAAATATTTAAACCCCCAAATGTCAGTGATTCTAATTAATAAATGCACTGAGTACTCTAATTAAAAGACAATGATTTTAAAATTGGGTTTTAAAACATCAAACTATACTGATTTCAGAGATCGTGTAAAACATAAGAATATGAAAACAGTGAAAGAAACAGTGTAGAAACAATGTGTGTATCACCTAAACATGGGCTGAAGGGGAGCTGGTATGACTTCCAGATAAAGTAGAAATTAAGACACAAATATTACTAGAGTTGGGCTTCCCTGGTAGTGCAGTGGTTGAGAATCTGCCTGCTAATGCAGGGGACACGGGTTCGAGCCCTGGTCTGGGAAGATCCCACATGCCGCAGAGCAACTGGGCCCGTGAGCCACAACTACTGAGCCTGCGCGTCTGGAGCCTGTGCCCCGCAACGGGAGGGGCTGCGATAGTGAGAGGCCCGCGCACCGCGATGAAGAGTGGCCCCGGCTTGCCGCAACTAGAGAAAGCCCTCGCATGAAATGAAGACCCAACACAGCTAAAAATAAATAAATAAATAAAAATAAATTTAAAAAAAATTACTAGAGTTAAAGAGTGATATCTCCTCTCTCCATGAAATTATGAGAAATTTAAAATAATGGTAAATTTGTAGCTACTTCAAACATAGCCTAAAAAATATAAAAGGCCAAATTGACAGAACTAAAACTAGAAATAGACAAATCCACAATAATATTGGAAGATTTTAACACACTTTTCTCAGTAATTAAAAAAAAAAACTATTAACATCATACTTTATGATAAAACCCTAAAATTTTTCTTTAACGTGGACAATAAGAAGGGATACCAGTATAAGTGGCTCTATCCGGCGATGCCCAGGGTATCTCAGCCAGAGCAAAAGGCAAGAAAATAAAATGGTATTGGGATTGTAGCAGGTGAAACAGAAGTGTGTGATTCACAGATAATATGATGGCTTAAGTAGAAAGAGTCTAAAGACGCTACTGATAATGAACAGACGTGAGTTCAGCGAGATTGCCATATCTGATCCAGGGTACAGCAATCTTTGGCTTTTACAACATATATAAGCCAAAGGGGATTTGTAGTAAATGAGACTGTGTGAAGAAATCCTAGAAATCCACGAGAAAAGATGGAAACACAAGAGAAAACTGGGAGAGAGTGTCCTATTCAGGAAGTCCCCAGAATATGATACCCAAATAATAGACAATGTGCTCTGCTTCTTTAACAATTCGATGAGTGCAGACTGAAGCCACAGTGACCTCATATGAGGAGGAGGTGGAACAGTACTCATTGTGACACGTGGCTGGAAAGTCTGTCATCACTGCAACACTCTGTAAAGCTCTTTAACAGCAGCATCACCTGAATTTGACAATATGCATGTCCTGTAACCTACGGTGACCCCTTTCCTAGCTGTGTGTCCAGCAAAGCTGTGTGTCCACCCAGGAGAGTGGGCAGGATGCTCACAGTGGCTTTATTCCAACTCTAATAGCCAAGAGCTGGAAACAAGCTAAACGCCCATTCACAACAGAGTAGATGGCTTGTGGTTTATTCAGACCCTGGAGTGTCAGACACCAATGGGACCAGGAGAGCCTCAGCCCTATGTGACCAACAACAGGATGAATGCCATGAACGTGACACTGGCACAACTGGCAACATCACAAAGCTGTTACACCCCTTACTATTGGAACAGCAGTCAGAGAGGAACCGGTTTCCTGGATCCTGGTAACTGAGCTGCAGAAGGAGCTGCCTGGAGGGAGGGGAACAGCCAGTGCCAGAAGCATCCACGGGGCTGAGGGGAGTCAGCGCCTTTCCCTGGCTGAACCCCCAGACGGCAGGGGCAAGGAGCGTGGGGGGAGCCCCCAGGTCAGGAGGCAGGCTGAGCAGGGACAGCACCACCCCACAGCCGTGTCTCTGCCCACTCAGCCTCTATTCTCGCCGCCCCTCAAGGGGAGAAATCCTCACGTCCAGCACAGCAGACACGAATCCCCAGGTGCATTTCTCAGGATGGAAAGAGGGAGAAGAGAAACATAAGACATGGCAGCTCCTCCTCTGAATTTGCATAAGACCACAGGCTGTCTCCCTTTTCTTGTGCTAGCACCGTGGCTGTTTTTCCCTAGAAAGACTTCTAAGCCTTCCTTTACCCAGAATCCCTCCCTTCAGAGGGGATGACTTTATTGCTTTGCCTAAATTTCCTATTGAACATTATGATGGTTTGGAAGGACCACAAAGCATGACAGTGAATCCCTTGAGTTCCAGACTCAGTCTTTTTTGAGCAACTACTCAATTTCCCCCTTGACATTTGGAACTGATGATCCTAGAATAGTAATCCCTGTACATTGAGTGGAATGAGAGTCCCCATGAAAAGGTCAGGGCAGTCTTAGGCTTCCTGATAGTGGAACTGACTGTGATCCCTGGTAGAAGAATTATTTTCTAAGAACTATGACTTCCCAAGCCCAGGAGGTCAAGGATACAAGAACAGAAAATAAGAGCTGAACTCGTGGGTGAGTAGGGGTAACACTGGGTGAGGCCACTGCTGCTTTCACCACATGGTTCCCGGGCCATGCATCTTGGTTATAAGGGAAGAAATTCTCCTGCCTGTCATTCTCCCACCGAAACTGGGCAGACATACAGAAGAGGGCAATGTAGTCCATGAGGATCAGCATCCTGGGGCAAAGGTGAAGAGAGCAGAGTCATTGTGGAGTGAGGTTGGCGTAAACAGAGCACCCACCAGCCTGGAAAGTCAGGGGAGGCTTCCTGGAAGAGGAGGCACCTGAGCTGGCAGGTGAATGGCATGAGCCACTGTCATTTCTGCAATTCTGCCTGCCCTGGGCCTTCCAGCAAAGTCCACCCAGCACAGCCATCCACCCAAGGCTTCCTGTGCCGCCTGTCTGAACCTCACCAGCCCGGCTGGGGTGGTCCGAGTCTGGTGTCAGGGCTTCACGCAGAATCAATGAGCTGGACGACCCTGTGCTGAGTCCACCCTCTTCCTCGGCCCCCATCTGCACATCAGCTCCACTACATCTGCCCCCGCTCTGTGCTGTGAAGTCAACAAAAAGAATGAAAGTTTCGGGGGCAAACTCCCGGGCAGAATTGTCAGCATCCCTAACTGCTCTACCTTCCCCTTCTGACCACAGCTAGAGATTTGATCTTTGTGTAACTACCAATTATGGAGGTAGCCCATGAAACGCCCTTTGACTCAGAATAAAAGGAAGAGGGACAACACATGTAAGCAGCTTGAGGAACCTGTTTCCCTCGCTCAAACAGAAAATAGTGGCTGGATCCCTGTGATATGAATGAAGCAGATTAAATTAAGTTATATTAATCAGGAATGAAATAACACATAAAAGGTAAGACATGAAATGTTTCCTGAAAAGTGAGTTTTATTCTCTTCACTGTGAAGAACAAGCAGAGTGTCAGTCGTCATTTTACTGTGCATCCTCTGAAGACATAACATTCTCTACAATAATCCTTTCTGGCTTAGAACAAGAGGTCTCAGCATCAGAACTAAGCCAAAGAGTCAAGGACGTGTAAGTGCATTATTTCCTTCTAACACATGCAATTGTTTTTACTGATGCATAATTTTAAAATACTGCAACTTCCTTGTTGTCAGTATTGAGACAACAATACTGAACAAATATGGCTTTGCCCCTTCCTTTCCTCTTTCCTTTGGTGTCTCGTGCCCCACAAGAAGCCCTCACCCTGGCCCACTCCTCCAGGTCACACATTTTTCAGAGCTAGTCTGCACCTGGTAACTGGATCATCATTAGGAAGCCATCCATTCAGCTACATCTTCCAGGGGCAGCTTGATCAAACATAAAGCTCATACTTGGCTGATCACTGGGCACCTGCATTATGAGCTCCCCAAGACCCCACACATCTGTGGGATGCATCGGCCTTTCTCCTTAGGTCAGGAATGAGCAAGGATTTCTCCTATAGACATGCAAATTAAGTTTTCTGAATACCATCAATGGAAAACTAATCAATCAAATTTAACTTATTAAAGGTGGCCCAGACAAAAAGCACAGGAAAAGATGCTCAACATCACCAATTATCAGAGAAATGCAAATCAAAACTATCATGAGGTATCACCTCACACCAGTCAGGATGGCCATCATCAAAAAATCTGCAGACAATAAATGTTGAAGAGAGTGTGGAGAAGAGGGAACCCTCCTACACTGTTGGTGGGAATGTAAGTTGGTGCAGCCACTATAGAGAACAGTATGGAGGTTCCTTAAAAAACTAAAAATAGAACTACCATATGATCCAGCAACCCCACTCCTGGGCATATATCTGGAGAAAACCATAATTCAAAAAGATACATACATCCCAATATTCATAGTAGCACTATTTACAATAGCCAGGACATGGAAGCATTGTAGCAGGCAGGTAGCTAGGTATGAACAGAAATATGGGGGCAAGAGCCAGGTGGCAGGAAATCACGGTCCTTGCAAACAGTGTGGGTCCATGGGCAGACAAAGAGAAGCAGGAACCTCCAGACTGACAGGAAACCACACCTTTTGGGTGATAAGAGTCCTGGAAGCAGACAAAGAAAGGCGGGGAAAGGTGGGAATCTCCTACATCTGAATGTAACCTGTTGCTCATTATGTTCTCATTACAATAAAATTAACCTTACAAATAAGAAGTACTCATCATGCACTGACGCCATGACACTTCTGATCTAAGCTAAATAAGGACAAAAATCCCTCCTCCCCTCGGGAAGATGGAGCTGGGATGAAAATCAGGGAATACGACCCCCAAACTCCTCCTTCCCCAGTGAATATTCTGCCCATTCATTTGTATGTCCCTCATAACTGGCTTGCCAAAGAAACAGGGCAGCAGCTTCTCACCTGCCTGCCCATTCTCCCTCTGAGAGAGTATCCCTGCTTAAATAAACTCTCACTTAACTTTCTTAACCTCCTTGCTTCATCTCCGAATTCTTTCGTGACAAAGGAAGAACCTTAAATTCACCAGGAACAGAAGCAACCTAAATGTTCATCGACAGAGGAGTGGATAAAGAAGATGTGGTACATATATACAATGGAATATTACTCCGCCATAAAAAGAATGAAATAATGCCATTTGCAGCAACATGGATGGACCTAGAGATTGTCATACTAAATGAAGTAAGTCAGACAGAGAAAGACAAATATCATACGATATTGATCTTGGAGAGGAAGCAGTGAGTGGTGGCATGAAGCGAGATCTTAATTCCCTGCCCAGGAATTGAAGCTGGGTAGCCTGGAGGAAAACCAGGAATCCTACCCACCACACCCCCTGGCTCTTGCCCCCAGTGAAAAATGCATTTCTCACAGAGGCAAAACTGTAAAAACAGGTACAAAGCTTATTATTAGAGACATAGAACGACAACAAGTGGGAGAGCACACAGAGAAACAGTTTATTTAGTTAAGCTGGAAGCAGGGCAGAGACGCACACCCGGAGAGGAAGGGTGTGGGCGTCCTCCTTAATGATAAGGAGCCCAGTAAAGAGGCGGTTAAGTCATTCATATAGGGCAGTTCTTCCGGGTCTCTGTTTACCTCTGGCCAATTACCTGGTTTCTTTTTCCACACCTGACCTGCCCTAGGACCCTCCCCAGCATGCGTGCGCAACTTTTTTCCAAAATAGATTACAGCCCAGAGGCCTATGGGACGACCTTAGCACCACCTATTATGGAGTGGTGCCCTTCCTTTTTGACCCCCAAAGAGCATTTCTGCACATGTGCAATGTTTCCTTTGCCCCAAGGATGGGAAATGTATGACCTCTTGATCTTTTCACAGGGTTTAACCCCTCTCTGTCCCTGCCGTAAGTGTCCAATATCCAGTTATCTACCCTATTTCTGTTGTTTTGTATATCGAAGTGCAGATCGCAAAATATAGACAGGAGTCTGATCATAAATATGGAGTCCTGGAGCCCATTTGTCTCTTGCCTCAGGAAATGTAAACAGGGGGCTTGTAATGAATGTTTGGCCTGGAGCCCATCTTCTTCTCACCACAGGAGGTGTGAACAGGAGGCCAGTTGTAAATGCCTACACTGGAGACCGTCTATCTCCTGCCTCAATATCACCCATACGAGGACTCTAATTTTTAAAAAATTATACAAATGAACTCATTTACAAAACAGAAACAGACTTACAGACATAGAAAACAATTTATGCTTACCAAAGGAAAAACATGGGGAGCAGGGATAAATCAGGAGCTTGAGATGAACATACACACCCTACTATATATAAGATAGATAACCAACAAGGACCTACTGTATAGCACAGGGAACTCTACTCGATATCCTGGAATGACCTATATGAGAAAAAAATCTAAAAAAGAGTGGATATACGTATGTGTATAACTGGATCACTTTGCTGTACACCTGAAACCAACACAACATTGTAAATCAACTATATTCCAATAAAATTAAAATTAAAAAAAAAAAACAGTGGCCAAGTGGGTGGGCCATGGAGATAAAGAATGAGATCAGTGCTGTGAAGGAGTCAGAAGCTGAGACCAAGCTGACACCAGGGAAGCAGCTTTTACTGTAGTCTTACCAAAATTTCCATAATATATTTTTAATTTTAGGAAATCCTAGCATGCTCCTAAGTCAGCCCCCAGCAAAACTTCTGTAGGAGGGCATTGATGGAGAAAACATAGCTAATTAACATAATTGACTACCTGGTGCCTGCTCTGATCCCCTCTCAGCCCTCTGATGGGAATATCACCCACTGTTTCCTAGGACACAGCTTGTATAAGACAAGATTAAAACTCAACATTCCCGCTTCTTATAATCAGTTTCCCTGGCAACTGTTCAGCTTCATTTTGAGCCCAGTTTTTGGTTCCATTGTCTCTGTTTGTCCCAACTTATTGTAAACAACCTATAATATCCAACTGCTAAGAGCCAGGGTGAGGCTCAGGTCAGCTTCAAAACTCAGGTGTCTAAAAAAACTTAGTGAGTATTTAACGACCTCTTGCCCAGGGGTATAAGGCTGTCTCTGCAAAGCCATCTCTTGACCCCTCCCAGTGTTGACACAGGGTTGAGAGTGATGGGTTTTTCTTTGTTTGTTTGTTTGCTTTGTTTGTTTCCTTGTTTTTTAATCTGGCAAACCCATGGAAAGTAAAATGTTGGTTCTAACAAGGCCAAGCCTCTCTAAATAAATAAATAGCACTGAGCCTTTGTCTGACAAGTTTCTATAAATTCTACCTGTTCCACCTCCAATATTTCTGAGTTTGTTTCCTAGACACTGCAGCTCGATTATGGTCCAGAGTTCATAGTCCATGAATTACTTTTCATGGGTTCCATTTTACTCCTAAACAAATGTAAAAACTGAGACAAATTCTACTCATATTGAATTCTTTAGAAACAACTGTCTCTTTGCTAAGCCACCCATGTCTGGTTACAAAAAAAAATCTATTCAGGGACTTCCCTGGTGACGCAGTGGTTGGGAATCCGCCTGCCAATGCAGGCAGGGGACACGGATTCGAGCCCTCATCTGGGAAGATCTCATATGCCGCAGATCTACTAAACCCGTGTGCCACGACTGCTGAGCCTGTGCTCTAGAGGCCATGAGCCACAACTACTGAGCCCGTGTGCCACAACTACTGAAGCCCACATGCCTAGAGCCCATGCTCCACAGCAAGAGAAGCCACCACAATGAGAAGCCAGCGCACCACAACGAAGAGTGGACCCCGCTCGCCGCAACTACAGAAAGTCCGTGCACAGCAACGAAGACCCAATGCAGCCAAAAATAAATAAATAAATTAATTAATTATTTTTTAAGTTTTATTTTAAAAAATCTATTCAAAATCAAAGCTAAAATGGCACTTTGCCCTTGGAACACAATCCAGATTTCCCAAAGGTCATCTTTGGGAATTAAACTGCAACCCAATACGTGAAGATAGCTCTTCATCATCCTTTTTATATCAGCACTGACAGAAATGTCACTGGCTCAGCAGAAATCTCTAGATTGTATTTATTCATTAAGAATGTGTTACTCACAGATACCTGTAGAATGTGAGAGCTGAGAAAGTCATTACTCAGGCCAGCACTTACCTTTTACAGAGTGAAACTGAGATGTAGTCAGTGCCGTGACTGCACCCAAACCAAGAGGAATGAAGCTTGTTGTGAACTCATTGTCTGAGACAGTGGTTCTCCATGTGTGGTCCCTGGACCAGCAGCTTTGTCACTGCCTGGGAACTTGCAGAAATGTAAGTTCCTGAGCCTCATACCAGAACTGCTAAATCAGAAACTCTGGTGTTTTTAACCAGCCGTCCAGGTGGTCTTGACACAAACCAACATTTGAGAACCACTCACCTGAAGACTGGGATTCTCTCCAGCACAGGGAGTAAAACCCATGATTCATTTTCAGTCACCATTTATTAAGTAAAGGAATGAATTCCACATTCACAATGCAAATGCAATGTGTTGGCTTTTGTTTTCTGAATTCTAAAGTCAGTAATTCAATGAAATAATCATCGGTGGAAAAATGAATATATCCGTGGCAGTGAAGAAGGCTAAAATTTTTTTAAATGTTGGCATCTCTCTTTAAGGAATGAACACAAAGACACGTGTCCTAATACCTGTGATGAAGCCCTTGTAACAGCAGCTGCAGAGGAAGATGCACTGGTTCTTCTCTGGATACTTTCTGCGAGGAGAGGCCTGTTTGTTTAGGGCATGACAGATTTCTGAGGACAGAGATGAGGTGAGGTCAGAGGGAGAGCATTTGAGGGAGTGACAACTGAATTGAGGTCAGGGGTTGTTCAGGGCATGGAGAGCAGCCTCTTGGGGCGAAGCCCAGGGATGGTGTCAGGTGGAACATTTTGAAATTAAAACCTGGGACATTCAGTTCCTAACGAGTAATGGAATATTGGAGTTTTGACTTTATTTGTGGCTGAGGGGCAGTTTCCATAGTTATCACATGAGGAGCAATATGATGAAAGCTACATCCAGGAAGACAATCCAAGTGAACATGCGAAAGGGAAGCAGAGGCTGAAAATGGGGAGAATAATTTAGACACAATTATTAGAGACAAAACAAGAGAGTATAAGACATTGAGCTAGAAAATGATAGTAAAAAGAAGTAAGACTATAAAAATAATATTCCAGAAGGTGAAGCCAAAGAAGGAACTTGGGTCCCATGAGGACCGAAGGCTGTTGAGTAATAGTTTATTCCCGGCATCCAGAGGACACAGGACAGTCTTGAAAGTGGGTGGTGAGTCAGACTTGTTTGTGATGAATTTGAAGGGATCTCAAGGTGAATCCTCGGGAGAACATTTTGAAGTAGGAATCGGTATTCCCATTGTACAGATGAGGAAAACTGTGGTTTAATAAGCCTCAATAACCCATCTAGGCTCACTCAGCTGGAAAGTAGTGGAGCCCAAGTGCCAGACTCAGACTCGAGAGATGATGCTTTAACCACTACTCAAAATGATATTTCAGGAGAAACACCTTCTTTCCTGCTCAGCGGTCCAGAGGGGGGGGATTGAGAAGCTGCCCATCAAATGTGGAACCACCGTGTTCTTGGTGGCCTTTAAGTGTATGATCTCAGGAGACAGGAAGCTGATCACTGTGGAACAAGGCATGAGTGTGTGATCAGGATGTGACACCAGGAGTACGGGCTGCTTTTTAAATGATTCTGGAGAGTGGGAGCATATGGAGGACAGTAAGGTGGCTGGGGGACTCACAGCCTCTTGGATGAGAAGCCCTGAGTGTGTCATAGGCTGCGAGAAAGAACTTATGAAGAGAGAGTAAGGGAAAGAAATTCTGATAATGTTCATGATTGAGGCAGAGGTTGAAAGTCTTGCCTTTTAAAAGAAGATGAGCATCTGAAATTCGGTGACAGGAGGAAGAGGATGGGCATGCTATTTCTGCCAGTCTCCCTTCCCTACAAAAGCAAATCAATGATGCTCATACAAGCAAAATGCTTGATTGTGGGCAGGTGTCTGTATCCACTCTTCTACTGAGGTCAGCCTGATGCCCTCAAGAGCCACAGGCAATAAAGCCTAGGGCCAAGTCACTGAGTCAACAGAAGCAGGCCAGAGACACCCACACAGTGCTGGCTGGTGTGGCCCGTGATTGTCCTGTCTGGTAGCACCCAGTAGACCGGCCATGACAGGGTCACCTTACAATGCCTGACTGATGGGCCGTCGGATTGGAATTGTCGCACTGTTTTGATTTGAGGCGAATAAAACTGAGGAGGACAAAGTCACAGGTCTCAGCCTCGCCTGCAGAATTGAGGGTGGGAGGGTCGGAGGCGATGCAAGCTTCAGGCTCAGAAAATATTTGCTGCAAGGAGCCCTGTGATGCTCTCCACCCCACCCCCTTCTCAATTGCTATTCTGTTAGCAAGTTACCACATTTCAGGAACTTTAGTGAAACTTGACAAGCTCTCTGTGACGTTTGCTGTAACCACAGCAGTGTTTCTAATATAACCTTTGAGAATATTCAATCTGATACCAGAGACATGAAGGCTTTCATTTTGTCAAATTGCTCCCCATTCTGACTCACAAACAGGGAAATCGGGCAGGAGATGCGTACAGAAGGGGCGGTGGCAGTGTCCCTGGAAGCAGGCACACTCCAGGAGAATTTATTTCATTCCCCGCACAGCTTTGCAATCCTCACTCTCAACCTTCCCCACTTCTTCACCCGTTGTTCCAAACCCTTCTGCCCCCAGGATCCCTGCAGCTGACACGAGAAAAACATCAGGAGCTCCTGGGCATCAGGTTCTACTTGGAAACGTCCTCTGCTCTTTAAAATATGTTCTGTACTCAGCCAACATTTCCCCTGCCACTTCCAATTTTTGTTTTGTATCTTCTAAATTAAAACCATTCTGTTTAGGAAAAGCCAACAGACATAGTGCAGAAAATGGAATTTAGACATATTATATTATATTATATTATATTATATTATATTATATTATATTATATTATATTATATTATATTATATTATATTATATTATATTATATTATATCATGTCATGTCATGTCATGTCATATCATATCATATCATATCATATCATATTATATTATATTATATATTATATTATATTATATTTTTATATTATACTATGTTATATTATATTATATTGTTTTATATTAAAATGTATATTAATAGATTTACTTTTAAAATTTTTATTGGAGTATTGTTGATTTACAATGTGTTAGTTTCAGATGTACAGCAAAGTGAATCAGTTATACATATACCTATATCCACTCTTTTTTAGATTCTTTTCCCATACAGGTCATTACAGAGTATTGAGCAGAGTTCCCTGTGCTATACAGTAGGTAATAGATTTACTTTTAATGATCGTGAATTTGGGCAAAGTGCTTCACTGCCCTGAGCCCCAGTTACCTAGTCAATCAAGTAGTGGAATAACATCCCTGCACACGGATGTCGTGAGGATGCTGTGACATGTACATCCCTGTTGGGTGACAAGGGACAGCACTGAGTGGTGTCTGCCTTCATTTCCTCTCAGCTATGTGCTCCCAGCACAAGAGAAGATAGCTTTATGCCATCACATCCAGCAAATGTAGCAAACTCGGGGGGATTGAGAGTCTAGAAGACAAAGCTGAGGAGTCACAGTTGGGTCCAAATTCCAGGCATCCTTTACGCAGCTTATGTGCCTTCACCCCGAATTGTGTGTCTGTGTCACAGCACCAGGGCAACACCTAAAACAGCTGTGCTTGTTCAGTGTCTATTGAATGAGGAAACGAATGAATGAATGAATAAAGAAATGGACAAATGAGCAAAATACAGATAATCTATATGACCAAGGTGCTGCGGCATTTTTCCATTTTCTAACCCACGAAGAAACAACAGACCCCACCGACTCCACACCAAAGTGTCTCCCCACCCAACTGAAGTCTTTGTAGGGAGTTCTGAAATGTAGCCCAAGGCTTCAGACTCTCCCTAAACAGCACTTCTAAGACGCCTGGTCCCTTGTTCGCTGCGTGATGCTGGGGAAAGCCCACGTACTCTGCAGCTTCAGCTTCTTCACAGATCAAATATATTTCTCTCAACAGGACTGGAAAGAGCAAATGAGAGAACAGTTATGAAAGTGTTTTTCTGAAAGTACTTTTACACACGCCTACAGTCACCTCTGGGATTTCTTCCTCAGAGCACCCCCGACAGGGTATGTTTGAATCTAAGCTCATGAACATCTTCTTCTCCTGAGTGTCCCCACAGTGATGAGAAGCCATTCCCGTAGGGTCTCCCAGGCCTCAGTGATGACAGACACCCCCTTTCGCTGGAGCTCTGCCTCAGACCCATCTGCAAAGCCTGTTTTACCTCCTTGAGCCCCAGTCTTATACACTTCCCGCTTTTCTTTTCTTCAATGTCTGTGTCTCCATGCTCAAGCACAGGGTGTGTCACCTGACCGCATGGAGGGTGTATTTAATATCTATGATTTGTTTGTTTGCTTATGCCTGCACTTTGTTTAGAAAAATGGATTTGAGCCATTTGCATACAGTAGAATAGATTGAATAGCTGAGAACTTTGCATCAAAGAGAGAAAGGTAAACCACAGGTGAGGCGTGAAGGAAATTTAATACATACTTGTCAGTACCTGCCATTCTTCTTTGCTAACAGAACTCTGTTTCATTTACCTGCTTTACCAAGTCATGTGTGAAGGGAACAGACTTCCAGCTCTAGGGGGATCCATCCCATAAGTCTAGCCCCGTGTTGGTCACCCCATCCCCTTCTGCTGGTTATTAGATTATGAAAAAGCATGTGATACAATTTGCCCAGAGGCATGAGGAGAAGTCTGTGGACAGCCTTCTCTTGCAGTCTTCAGCGTAGTCATGTCTTCATGTGATGGGTACACCTGCCCGAGCTGTCCTGCACCATGAAGAGAAACCAATGACAAAAGCCAACATGCTGAGGCAGAAACACGCAGATGGAAAGGAGGTGGTCTCATTAAGCCATCGAATTAGCCAGCACCAGAACCACCACTGCTTTGGACTTCTTGAGTAAGTCAACACTTTTCCCATATTTCCTTTAATATCAGTGCAGTAGGAGTTCCCCAGGACCCATATCCTAAATGTTGCTAAAAGTTAATACATAAAGTACATATGACAATATGTGGAAATACTGTTCAATATGAATTACAACCCCGGCTAAAGCAAAGAGTTAAATAAAATTGTGATTCAATGTCCTAAATATCAAAACCAACCATTTGTACAGAAAAAAAGGAGAAACTTTCCGCACCAAGACAAAGAAACCAACAATCAGAAAGAGAAGTTCCTCCCATGGGCTGTTACAAAGGGAACACAAGTTTATATGTTTGTGTCTCTGAAAAATCCTATACGTAAGCCAAGGATGCTGTTCAGGAAAACCACTCCCAGGAGGGAACAGAATGGTTACACGAGGGCAATCTTAGCTACATGGTGACTTAGGATGGCTCCAGAAATAATATTTCAGATACTCAGATTCTAGCAGATGGAATGGGGTGTATATTCCATAGTCCACAAATAAGTGTTTTAGAGACCTGTATCTGATAACAAAGCTAAATGTTCTGGGCAGAATATGTGTATCGTTCAGTTATTCAGTGCTGCCCTCAGGGTCTGGCACATAGGAGATGCTCAATGTATAAGCTAAAATTTTAGTGGTAAACTGTCCTCTAATGTATTAGACACTCATTTGAATAATTATTGCTTGTCATTTTTTGGAGTTCTACACAAATTTACTTCCTTTCCTTTAATCCTCTAAATAGACCAGTTGAAGACAGCCTTCCCATAGTTGAAGGCCTCTGAGGATATTTCTAGAATTCATCTTCATTGGACTTTCTCAGTCGGCAGTTGTTAATTGAATAATATCTGTCTGTCCATCTCCCGAAGGTGGACATGCCAACCAGGGTCTTCCCAGGGCCTCCAGATCCAGCTCAATGCCCAGTGTGGATCACCAATAAATATTTTTCATGACAATTAATAAAACATAAGACAAAACTTGTATTTTTCTACAAAACAAAACAGACTCACAGACATAGAGAACAGACTGGTGGTTGCCAAGGGGGATGGGTAGGGGAGGGATGGACTGGGAGTTTGGGGTTAGCAGGTGCAAACCATTATATACAGAATAGATAAACAACAAGGTCCTACTGTAGAGCACAGGGAACTATATTCAATATGTTGAGATAAACCGTAATGGAAAAGAATATAAAAAAAGAATGCATATACGTGTATAACTGAGTCACTTTGCTGTACAGCAGAAATTAACACAACATTGTAAATCAACTATACTTCAAAAAATTTTTAAATATAAAAAAATTAAAGGCACGCAAAGGGGAAAAAACTTGTATTTTTAGTTTTTTTAAAGAATAAGGGTAGATAATAAGGGCACTAAATGAGTGCGAGTGGAGGTGAGGGCGGAGACAGAAGTACTGAGAGAAGCTGAACACAGAATTGACCAGTTTCCCAGCTTTCCCTGGCAGGAAGCACGGCTTGGCTCAAAGATCCACAGAGATTTTAGTTAGGCCTGCCCTGGGCTCTTGTAGATGTATTTGCTTCCATACAATAGAAAACAACCTCAACTCACCTCAAAGTCAATATTCAGGATGTTAGTTTAATTTCCAGTTGGAAAGCCTGATTGGAGATGAAGTCTCATTATAATTTCAGCTTTTCCCACCCATGTTCGTGCTACCGTCAGGGACAGTAGTAACAGCACCTTGGCTTGCACACATGCCCCGTAGGGCACTGCACGAGCCTGTACCCCGTCAACCACCTGCACTGTGAGTGAAGGTCATGACTGTCTGTTCTCAGATGTGAAACACGGGTCCAGGTCCCACAGGGCATCCAGGATGGCAGTCCAAGTGGGTCTGACTCCAAAGCAATGTTCATCGATTATCATTTCATTCTTGGTAACTTCCCTATCCAGTTTTCAGCTAAATAGTTTTAAGTGCGTACCTTTTAAGGTAAATTATTGTTATTTTTTGCTGCTATTCCCACTGCTTCCTGACGTTACATTCATGGTTGTTCCTTTAACAGCATTATGTCAAGTTTTGCCCATTGTAGCCGCTTCTCCAGTATTTGCACCTCTCCTTTCTGCTGCATGGCTGACTCCAGTGCTGCCATGTACTCACACAAGCAGCCTCACTTGGGAGCATCTGATCCCCTAAATTCAGATCTACATCCGAGCTGCAGCATCTCTCAAAAAGGAGCTAAAACCACAAAGGGCAAATCTTTTTGTTCCTCCTAGGAGAAGAGTGCCAATTGTTTAAAGGGGATTAGTCACCATGTCAAAAATTTCATAGTTTCTTTCTATCTATTTAAAAAAAGAAAGAAAAAAATTTAAAAAACAGAAAATGAATCCTGCTGAAATCTATAATCAGCACCCCAAGAGTCACAGTTTATTAGGTGATTGTAGCCATGTGGCGTCTGCAATTTGAAGTGGAGAAAGATAATAGCTGCAATTAGGTGAACCCTCTCAAACCAATTTTAGCAAAAACATCTCAGAGATAGCTATAAATTTTCTGTTTAATATATGTAACTGTTCTGGTGAAATCACCTCTGTTCTCTGCGGAACAATTGATGCATAGACAATGCTCATTAGATGAATTTAACACTCCCTTTAATTGGGCAACCTGGTATTTCATTAATTCCAAAGTAGCACTAATTGTCCAATATGGGTAATTAGGATACACAAATATTGCTATCTTACCATCATCACTGAATAACATTTGTGAACCTCAGATGCTTAGAAATTTCTCTAAAAATAAGGAACTAAACTGACACTAATAATACTTTAAATTATCATCATAATGAGATAAATATATAAAGTATCTTATAAAATAAAACAGTTCTACATAATTTTTCTCAATTAAATGTCACAACATTCTTGTGTGAAATTTATAGGGCAATTATATTGTCACCATTTATGATAAGGAAACAGAATTACAATCTAAGGTTAAAAAAAGCCAGTCAGGTGAATGACCCTGGCTTGAATTTTTTTTTTCACTTGTTAGTTTTGTGTCACACCATGCTTTTTCTAGTTGATAAATCTCTTTTTTTAATATAACGTGGTAAAATGTTCAAATTCTTCTTTTGCAACATAGCAATGCATTGTGAGACTCCTGGTGCAAGAAAATAACTCTGTCAGGTTGTTTCCTACACCTCTGGTCAAGCATGATGTGTAGAGTGTCACAGAGGAGAAGCCCTGGACAAAGGGCAGAGAACTGGGCTGTGGTCCATCAGGCCTCCTAACGCACAGTGGTTCGCGGGCTTTTCTGAAACTTAGCTTAGTCGAATTTAAAATTGGGATAGTTATTATGGCTTACAGGTTTGTTGTGAAAATTAAATGAAATAATCTTATTAAAGTGCCTGACCGAGAGCTGACTGATGCATGATAAGATCTCCCAGACAGCGGAGAGCACGCAAGGAACCTATCCCAACACAATCAAACCACGGTGCAATGAACCTTTTCTAAATGTAATGTAGTAGTTTCATGTTGCTGCTGTAACAAATGCTCACAAACCTAATGGCTTAAAGCAACACAAAAATTTATTCTCTTTCAGACTGGGAAGTCGAAAGTCTAAAATATATTTCACTGGGCTAAAATGAAGGTGTTGGCAGGGCTGCATTCTTTCTAGGGGTTTTAGGGGAGAATCCATACTCTTGTCTTTTCCCACTTCAAGGTGTCATCTGCATCCCTTAGCGCCTGGCATCTTCTTCCAACTTCAGAGAAAGGGAGATAGCCGCTTCATTTCTTTCTCTCCCTAATTCTCACCTCCCTCTTTCACTTGAAAGAATCCTTGACCCACCCAGCTATTCTAAAATAATCTCTCCATCTCACGATCCTAAACTCAATCAGATCTGCAATGTTCCTCTTACCCTATAAGGACAGATAGTCACAGGTTCCAGAGACTAGGAAATGAATATCTTTGAGGGGCCATTATTCTTTATAATTACTAAGAACTGGCACTAAATTTACTGGTATGTAACCACCATTTGTCATTAAAAAGAGATATATTTGTGAAGATTACAAATTGCTTGCATTGGATTGATATATGTGTAAATCAGAATACAAATTAATGACAGCAAGCTTTGAGCTGAGTGAGGATGGACAAGGCTTAGCTACAGAAGTCCTGGGGCCAACCTATATCTTTGATCTTGTCCAATTTTCTTTTTTTCTTTTTTTGAGCATCCAATTTTTTTCCAGATTTATTGAGAGATAATTGACATGATGTGTAAGTTTAAGGTGTACAATGTGTTGATTTGATACATCTATATATGTGTGTGTGTGTATATATATATATGTATTGCAATATGATTGCCACTGTAGCATTAGCCAATACCTCCATCATGTCACATAATTACCATTTCTCTTTTGTTATGAGAACATTTAAGATCTAGTCTCTTAGCAACTTTGAGGAATAAAACAGCACTGTTGACTATAATCACAATGCTGTGCATTAGCTCTCCAGAACTTATTCATCTTCTAATGGGAAGTTTGTACCCTCTGACCAATATCTCCCTAATTCTTCCCTCCCTGGTAACCATCATTCTACTCTCTGCTTCTATAAGTTTGAGCTTTTTCAACTTTCACATCATCATTTTGGACATCACAATAGAAGACCATCATCAAATTGTTGGCTATTGTGAAGTCTGGAAAGAACATAAGTTTCTGCTCATATGTCAATTTGGAAACTTCCTCAAAGGCTTAATTAATAAGCTTAACTTTGTGGGATAAATTTCAATATGTGTATTCATGTAAAACAGCATGCCTGAATCCAAAATGGAAATGGTGTAACCACAGGATGATGCACACACACCCTTGCAGCAGGGATATCTAAATATTCACACTCTAGGGGTGTTTGCTGTATCACTGAGAGGGATGTGCACTCCTTTCACTGGAATTAAAGTCATAATGAGGCCCCACGAAGGAAGAAACTGAACTTAAGGCCAACATGAAGAAAAGCAGACATATAGAGAAAAGACGTTTCTAGCCACCTTGATCCATGGGTACCTGAAGCCGTTACGCCTGGACTTTTCAGCATTGTCAGCCAATATGGCCTCTTTTGTTTAAACTCATTTGGGTTGGGTTTCTCTCACTTTCCACCAAGCACGCTGCCTATTCCAAACCTATGACACCAAGACACTTTGCCTGCTTTAGTCACATACTTGGATAATGTCTTTCTTTCTCTTTACAGTTGAAGATAAGCCTATGGGTTTAGTCCAATGGGAGTTTTTTTTTTTTTTTAATATCTTTATTGGAGTATAATTGCTTTACAATGGTGTGTTAGTTTCTGCTTTATAACAAAGTGAATCAGTTATACATATACATATGTTCCTATATCTCTTCCCTCTTGCATCTCCCTCCCTCCCACCCTCCCTATCCCACCCCTCTAGGTGGTCACAAAGCACCGAGCTGAACTCCCTGTGCTATGCGGCTGCTTCCCACTAGCTATCTATTTTACATTTGGAGGTTTGCGGGTGAGCACGCTAACCTCTTTCCATTTACAATTTCATTTCATCCTCCCTACAGTCCTTTGAGTTAGCTTCTGCATTTTGCAAGTGACCGAATCATAGCTTGTATGATTTTCCAATATTGTACACTTACCTAGTAACTCTCAATTCCTCAGTCCCAATGTGGCTGTTTGCTTGCTTTATACTTGTTTATTATGACCTCACATGCTGGTCATTGTAAAAAGTTGCAACATATTATTCATCCTTGAATTCTGTGCTTGATTTGTCTGCTAAGGGTGTGTTTCCCCAGAAGCACATAAAGAACCAAGAATGTGCGTGTAAGTCATCCCAGTAAACAAATGCAAGGGTAGGGGAAAGTGAGTCAACAAAATGAGGAAAACCCATAAAGAATGCACACTTGAGCTGTGAGCCACCAGCGGACTCTGGAAAACACTGCACAGTACACCGGAGAGTCATTCCACCCAGTGGGGGATATTGGTGCATCTCTGGTCCAAGTTCACTCTCAATCCCAGCACCGCAACCCTGGGAAGAATTCCTCTGAGACTTTCTCCTTGACATTGATCAGCACGGACCCTAAGGGTTGTCAGCAGACCGCTCGGCAGGGACCCTGCAGAAGGAAAGGGCTGGTCTCAAGTGGCCAGGGCTGTACGGCTGTTCAGCAGCGCGTGGGCGAGGACATCCAGCCCTGGCTACACGTGCAGAGCGTGGTCCTTCCGTGACCTTGTAGCTCCAGCCCAGCCAGGTGACTGCCTTCCGTGCCCCCCTCACTGTGGACGCACACCTGTCTGCTCGGGCGCCCCGCACCCTCCCACATGCCCACACATCTGCCAGGGCCCTGAGTTATTGCTTCCTAGTTGCTCGGCAACAGGGGATCAACTCTGACCCCAGGAAACCATCCTGCAGGCTGCACCTGTACCTGCTCCAGGGAGGCGGGAAGCTCAGTCATGGGGCGGGAGCCCCTGACAAGTCTGTGACCGTCAGGTCCTCTCCCTCCACCTGGGGTGCCTTGTGGAGTTGCCTTATACCTTCTAGTTACTCTTTGGTCACACGTTAATAATTACCCTCCAACTGTTTAAATCGCAGTGTGCTTTCTGTCTCTTGATCGGAACCGGTTGGATATGGGGGTGGGGAGGAATGTGGAGCCAGCCCACCAGGTGAGGGCTGCCCCCTGGGGGATGCCAGGCAGGCACTCAGGCTGAGTGTTCAGGTGTTTCCCATCAGGAGTCTTTGCTTAGGACGGTGACAGCCAGGGGTATCGGGGAGGGTCAGGGACAGAGGTCTGCTCGATCCAGCCCCCATCCTGGGGACATGGTTGAAGGACGTCTGGGGTGCGTCTGGGGGGGGCAGGGGTGGCAGTCAGCAAGCAGGACGGTCAGGCATCACGGGAGCCATGCTAACACCGTGGTCCTTGCTCTCCTGCCCTCGGGGCCAGGTGAGAACATACAGTAGGGCATGAGGTGATCCAATGCAATCTTCTGGAGCCCAGGGCCCCGTCTTCCTGTCTACCTCTGAGCGGATCTGGATTTGAACTGTGGCCCCACTGTTTTTTTTTTTTTTTAATGGACGTATAGTTGATTTACAATGTTGCATGAATTTCTACTGTACAGCAGGACCTTGTGGTTGATCCATCCTATATACCAGCTCACATCACCGTTCACGAGCTCTGTGAGGTGAACCAGCCGTCCTGACATCTCCCTCCTTTTTTCCTTCACCTGCACGACAAGGTCAACAGTCCTTCCTCACAAATTTAAACTAAATTGCTCTCCATGCCCAGGGGTGTTTCAATGCCCCTATTGCATCCACGGCTGATGAAGAAAACTCGACCTGACACAGAGGATGCTGCAGTCATGGTGCTAAGTTGGCCGGAGTGTGGAGACATAGGCCACCCTCAGGTTGAGATGCTGGAGGCCTCGAGGGCTGAGCCTGGGATGAGAGAGGCTGTGGGAGAAGGCGGAGGGTACGGGGTTAACCCTGGAAACACCCACGACCAAGCACAGGCCGCCTAACATATATAAACACAGCCTGGAAAGCGTGCAGTTAGTTATATAGCCTCGTGAGACAGAAGTGGACATCCCAGAGCCTGGAGTCAGGTAGTACATGAGGGACCAGGGGCAGAATCAGGAGAATAGGGGCAGGTGAGGACAGACCCCTCTGTGCCACCATGGTCCTGGTGGACTCCTAGGTGGGAGGGCTGGAGTGCACAGGGATGCAGCTGGTCTGGAGCCCAGCCTAGGTCACTGACAGGTAAAGCACACAAAATTCTTTTTGGGAGTTTGATGTCTGTCATGGATGAAAATCCCTTTGCCCTTTTTATAAAGATGCGCTTTAGAGAAGTCCTCGTCCAGCCGTGTTATTCACAGACAGGATCTGAATTGGGCAGATCATTCCAGACACTTAATCAAGTTCTTAATTCCAGAAAGGAAAAGAGAAGAAAACAGCTTTTTCTTCCAGAATGCTCTATGAAACAGGACTATTTCAATTCAGCAGCTCTACTGAATTATAACTGGGATGCATTGTGTGCTGCACCAAGGCTGTGCTGGTTTGCATTCAGCTGGCAATGATTGCATGCCTGTCCCAGGCCATGCACACTGAGGCCCCGGGATGCACAAGGAGACAAGACTCATTGTCTGGCCTAGAATCATTGAGCCTCGCTGGAGAGGACTGTGTTGAGAGCATTCCAAAGTACAGGCAAGACCAGGCAGTGGATACAGGGAAGGCGTCAGGGAGGTGGCACAGGGCTGAACTAGAGCTGTAGATGGGCAGAAGATGAGAATTTCAAGTAAGCATTTCAAAACCTGAATTTCTGCCCTTGCGCATTGTGATGGTTAATTTTATGTGCCAACTTGGAGGGTGTCTTTGGAAAAGACTGACATTTGAATTGGTGAACTTTGAGTAGGCAGGTCACTCTCCAGAAGGTGGGTGGGCCTCGTCTGATCAGTTGAAGGCCCAAATAGAACAAAAAGACTGGCCTCCGCACCACTGCACAGTGGCCAGCCGGCCTTGAACTTCACCTGCACCATCGGTTCTCCTGAGTCTTGAGGCCATGGCCACACTGCAGACTTGGACGTGGCAGCCTCCAAAATCACGTGAGCCAACCCCTTATAATAAATCTCTTTATAGTATATATAAATGCACACACACGTATATTCACTCTCCATAGGTTCTGTTTCCCTGGAGAACCCTGACTAACACACGTGTGTTCGCATCAAGAAGGCAGCCTGAGGGTCCAACTTCATCTGCCAGCGTGGGGTGTCGGGAGGGTGCATAGCACAGCACAGACAGGTGAGGTGGGACCTCCAGTGGCTGAAGCCCTTGGACAGAACTTTAAACCCACAAGACTGAAGCTTCCAGAAATCCAGGCCGCCTGTGCCCTGAGCACTGTTAAAAGCTGTTATTCAACCAGGTATAATTGGAGCTTTTATCCCGTTTGGTAATTTTCCCAGCAATATGGATTGTCCATTTAGTTGGAAGTGGGTGATTCCACTACCAATCAATTTTTAAATTGTTCCTTTCTAGGACAAATTGTGTGTCTGACACATGTGAAAAAGGATCTCCAAACAGGTTTGGTAAAAAAAAAAAAAAAAAAAAAAAAAAAAGAAGTTTCAGAATAATGCACACAGTATGATTCCTTTGCATGAAGCCCAAACCCTGCTAAAACTAAACAATATATTGCTTAGAGATGCACGTATTGCTGGTGGGGTAAGGAGAACAAAGAAAAGCAGGGGGATACTTAAGATAAAATGTAGGACAGTGGTTCTCTCTGTGGGGGGACAGGGAGATATGAACAAAGAGGGCAGGCAGGAGTTTCAACAGCAAGGTCATTTACTGTTTGTGTTTGAGGCTCATTTTAATATAATCCCTAAAGCATGTGTGTGTGTGTGTGTGTGTGTGTGTATCCATTCAAATTTTGTGCATTCAAACTAAAAGAAAAAAGATTACGTGATAAAATATGTACTTTGTGATTTCCTGGTCTAAAACAACTTAAAGTCTGATACAGGAACCCAGAAAATAATCCTAAATAGGTACCCTTGTTCTCACAATGCATTCCAACGGTGGCTGCTGCCATGCTATAGTGTAATATTTAATTTGTTAAAGGCAATATCCAGCCTTTGTCTGAAAATATAAATTACTAAAGCCATCCTTTGCCAACATACTGTGAATAAAAGGTGAGCAAAGGGTAGAAAGCAGGTGAGATAAAAAGGCACATTTTAAAATGCAGTTCATTCTAATGCAATGCATCTTGAAAAGACTAAAAGGATATTTCAAACTATTAAACTTGGGATGGGCTTTCAAAATCAGAAACATCCCTGTGTTTGATTTTTTAAAAAAAGATCCAGTGACTGCAGCATTATTACAACCCTGCCCTGCACATTTTCATTCACCCCAAATTGCAGGGGACTCTGTTCTAAAGAACCTGGTCCAGAATCAGGGATCTCAGACCTCTGTCCCCATGAAGCCACAAGCCATCTCTGGCCATGACCCAGGGCGCCTTACTGCCTTGCTTTTAGCCACGCTTTCCCCATCAAGGTGAAAATAAATGCTTTGTTACACGGGGTTTTAAAAAGGATTAGATGTGACCATGTACTTCAAAAATATGATGGGAAATTTTTAAAGCTGTGAAAATTGTAATCATTATTGTCATGAGGTATGTTCTAAGGCCCCAAAATTTTAGTGTATGAAAGATAAAGAAGGATTACAGTAGAAAGTAGCATAGTAGGTCTATTATTCTGGGTTTTATACACATACTATATATATCCCTGATTCCAGAACAGGCCCAGATTCTGGGCTTTACAAGTACTGGGTTCATTCAGCCCTTATACCACCATGATTAGCATCACCTTCATTGTTCAGGTGAGCAAACCAAGGCTTATATGAGACATATGTCTAAAGTATGTACAACTAGTAAGTGGCACACCTGGGATTCAACCCCAGGTTTCGTCTTTCCCCAAAGTCTATGTCCTTAACTCCTGTGCCTGAAGAAGAAAATGAGGTCCTAGGAGAAGAGTAGGTAAATGAGAAGGGGGACCCTGCAAACCTGCCAAGAGCCCTACTGGTTTGTCCTCACCACTGGCACATTGGTGAGTCTACGGTAGATTGTCGAAATTACTAACACGAGCCATTAGGATCACCCAGTGCATTGTCTTTTCCCCAAGTCCCTCATGGAGCCATCTTTGTTTCCAGTTGGAATGCCATTTAGATACCCCCGCACAGGATAAACACGCAGCCCAGAGAGGGTGGGGTACCTGCAACTTCTATCTCCCACTGCTGAGCATCAGTCTCCTGAAATTTCCTTGATGAGCATCCGTTCTGAGGTCCTCACAAGGTCTAGTCGCCCAGGAGAGCCTGGTTTCTGGGCCTTGGTGACCTCTTGAAGGCTTGCCCTCCCTCTGCTATATACTGTTCTTAACCCTACTCCAACCAGACATGAGGTCACACCATTTGTGCTCTTCCTTTAGGTTCAGAATTAGAGACACAAGCTAGGGTCAGCTGGGAATAGAAATATCAGCACCTGACAGCTGTCCTGGAGAATGGGACTTAGGAAGAGGCCAAAAGAGATGCCTCTTCCTCAGCCCCAAGGTGGTCTTGGAACGTGTATCCAGGCTTAGTGAGATATACACACTGACCTGATCAGCTGCCCTGCGGACCACGATGGCCTTGGTCTTTAGGAAACAGACTAGAAGGAACCAGAACCGTGTTGCTTGTTGTCAGGCAGGTTGGAGAGAGAAAGGAAAGGCGGGAGGAGGTTCCACATACAAAGTGACTTTTACACCAGCCTCACCCAATTGGTGAAGTCCCTCCTTCTCTGACGTGGAGGAAGAAGTGGGGCTGGAGGAGATGGCAGACCCTTCCCCCCGGCACTTTCCTAAGAGGGCAGAAGTGTTGGCAAGAGCCCATGCCACGTCCCAAGAGGACCTGAATGTCTGAGAATGGTCTTAAGTTAAGGACGGATGTAGAAACATGAGAAGAAAAGGTCAGCTTCCTCCCTGGGCTCTGATGCTCCACTGGACACTTTCTCATCAATATAGCCACCTCTTTGTCTTTCTCCTGAGCAACAACAGAGCTCTCTGAGCTACAGACTGGTCGTGGGCGATAGGACCTCTCGAATCGCTCAACCCCATTTTATCCTGCTAATTTTTTGAAGCTATTTCTCCAAACCTATACCTGTCCTCTTCATGTCAAGGTTACAAGAATTTCCAAATACTACCTTTTTATTAATTTTTATTGTAGTATATTTGGTTTGCAATGTTGTGTTAGTTTCTGCTGTACAGCAAAGTGAATCAGCTATACATATACATATGTCCACCCTTTTTTAGATTGTTTTCCCATATAGACAACAACAGAGTGTTGAGTAGAGTTCCCTGTGCTCTACAGTAGGTTCTTATTAGTTATCTAGTTTATATATAGTCCAAACACTATTTTTTCCATGGTGGTCCAGTGGTTAGGACTCCACACTCTCACTGCCAAGGCCCCAGGTTCTATCCCTGGTCAGAGAACTAAGATCCAGCATGCCACGCAGCATGGACAAAAAAAAAAAAAAAAAAAAAGAATTCCAAATACTACTTTTTAAAAAATTTGTATCCCTGTAGTTTTTCTTCTGCCAGAGAGTTGTAAGGACATTGGATGATGAAACAACAGAGGTGAAGGATAAAGCAAACATGCTTTTCATTTGCATTTTTAGAAGATCGCATACAACACACCCAGAGTCTGTGCATCACCCAAAGTCATCACCAATGGTTGGAAGGTGCCAAGAATTTATTACCTGCCCAGCTCTACTGCAGTCTATACAGGAAATAGAAACTGTATTTTTCTACTCTAGTAACAAGAAAATAAATTTGTGGCTGCTTGACAGATTCTGATCTTGTGATTTAGGTGTTCTTAATCAGAGAATTCTCATGACGGGAAAGCAGAGTGCATTGGAATAATAGACAAGGAACCTGGAGAAATACACAAGTGGAGGCGAGCAAGGAGCTGCCCACCTGCATCTCTAACAGCAGTGGTGGAGGAAAAAGTACTTGACTTTCCACCCTGAGGGTCCTGGGGTCCTATCCTTGCTTGGACACTTACTTGGTGGGTAACTGTGGGTGCATTAGCCACACAGAACTTCCATTTTCTCATTTGTAAACTCTTGATGTTGATTCCTACCTTGTAGGGCTTTCTGATGACGACGTAAGACCATAAATGATTCAGCAAGGTAACATGTGTAGGATTGTGAACGCACTGCAGTTAGTATTTTGCAACTATTAGATTTTTTCTGCACTTTAAGACTTCTTCAGAAATGGTCTCTTCCAAAGCAAGCCGCTTACACGTGTTTACAGACTCATTTCTGGTAACTTGGAAACAGTGGAGCCAATCGCCTGCTCGGGGAACATTTGCCCTGTTTATTCTCTATATGTGATCCAGCTCCCCCGATTCTTCCTAAGCTGCACAGAGTGGTTAAACCATAAACGTGGGGAGACAGTGAGAAAGTCGACACCTCCCTTCATGGCCCAGAGAAGCACTTGAGGTGGGGATAGAAACACGGAATCATGGTGTCATGGAGAAAACCAGGAATCTGGCCACCTGCCTGCAAGACCAGTCTGGTCCACCCCAGTCACACACCCACACCCATGAACCTTACTGTCTGACCTTGCTAATGCCCTTTGAACTTGACAGTGTGGAACATAATCCAAGTTACTTAAAAAATAAGAATGAGATGCTACAATTGAGCATACTTTACAAATTGCACAATACAGTACAAGTATTAACAATTTAAGCTTCTGAGTAAAATTCAACACAGAAATGATAATGCTCGTTCTTCAACAATGAGCGGGAAAGCACTCAAATAAAGACGATGTTAGCACAATCTGTGTACCCTGAAGGATACTCAGGACTCCTGGAACTGCAGGATTACTGGAGTCTTTGCAAACAGGAAGGGAAACGAGATGAAGACAGAGAAGTATTTGAAATTTAAAGAGAAACTTTCTTAGATAGCTGTCATCATGCACAGAAAAGGCTCTTTTCAACCTGTATGTTACCTCTGAGGAAAAGTCATTAACAGCCTAGAGGAGTGATTTGGAGGAGATACAAACAGGTTCTCTCTGCCCTCAGCACCCAGGCAGAAAGCTGAAATTTGTGAAGGAGGAAGACGTAAATGCTGCCACCACATCTTTCAAGGAGTGAGGTCTGTGGCAGGTGCCAGAGGCTCACACTCACCTAACAGGGTGACGTCGGATATGGGGTCCAAAGGCAACCAGAGCTGCCTTTCCTTATCTAAGAAAATCTAGAAACAGATTGGTAGTCTTTCATGCTGGTTTAAATTTAAATACACAAACAGTATATCTCAATGTCAGTGGAAACCAAAAGATAAAACGTGAGAGCAAAACCAATGCATCCGAGGGCTGCGTTTTTGGTCATAGAGCAGAATGAACACAGAGCACAGTCAGGACTCCGGACTATGGTCCCCACGCTGCACTAAGGAAAGAGTGGCAATTGTCACACTGAACAAGAGTCGGCTAATGCAGCTGCTATGCATCTACATATGTATCTGGGTTAATAGTTTAGTTAATAGCTATTTCACAGTGTGTTGGCTTCTTCCCAATGAGTAATTTTGCTGGCTATTTTAAAAAACATGAGTTACTCAATTTTTTGTGTCTATTGAGTTACATAACATATTATTAAAATTGACTTTGCCTGTTTCTTTTTTATTTTTTTTAAAATGAGGCGACTAGAAAATTTTAAATTACATACAGAGGTCTCCTTATATTTATATTGGACCAAAGACTAGAAACACAAGGAAATCGTGATATTGACAACGACAGTAGCAAACACAGTGGCAGCTATGAACAATTCTTGAAGCTGAGTGCAGGCTCACCGAACCATCACAAAGAAATGGCAAAGCAGATTAAAGGAAAAAGCATGGTTCTGAGCAGGAACAAAGACTAACATTTCATGCAAAAATCTGAATGTGCGTGTGGACACGGGAAGGTATTAATAGATAAATAAATCTCAGCAAGAGTAACACAGTCAACCCTCTCAAATTTTACTCAGTTTGTTAGGACTCATTTGACTGTTGTTAACAAAAAATGTATCAATTTAATCCCATTTACACAGTAAAGATATTCATTCTCGCTCCTCGAGTGAGATGTCTAGATGAATCATGTCCGCACCCCCAGGGGCCTCTAAGATTCCTGGGCTCTGCTTTATTCAGGCTGCTGCACTTCCAACAACCACATCCAATCATAAAGGGAAGCCTCCAGCTCAAACTCACGGCTAAAGTCGGTACCGCGCCCACTCTTAAGCCAAGCACTTAGAGAGGCTCAGAATGGAGTCATCGTGACTGGCTTACACCAGTCATTTTGTATATAATAGGTCTGGGGGAGTCAAACACCATTGCCACTCCTGAAAAACTAGGAAAGTGGACCACGTGGGAAAGGACCACTGCATTGCACTGAGACCAGGAGTGTCACGGACACACGACGTGCAAGACAGATTATGAAACGACCCTTAACGTGAGCTTCCTGAATTTTGTGGGAAACCAGAAAGTGCAGCTTGTCATTGAAATTGAATCTAGAGCTTCTACACAACATCATCCCAGGGCTGATCGCTGTGAAGGAATGTGTAAACAGAAAGAGGGTGTGTCTGTGTGATTATAGATGCTTGTAGAAGAAACTTGGCTATGAATATATTGATACATTGTGAAAATTAGTGGCTTGTCTTAACCTTCCATAAGGGGTCATATTTTAAAATATACTACTTGCTTTAATTTATGTAACATAGGCTATATGTTGACAATTTTGTTGTTTAAGTCTTTACCTTGGTACAGTACTTTGGGATCACAAACAATCATAAATAGATCTATAACTATCTTATCTATCCATATATATATATGTTATATATTTAAAAATATATTTACCTATATGTATATAATGTATACATATACATTATATACATATATATGTATATACTTTTGTATATACATATATACAAAATAATACATAAACATATATTTACATATAATTTAGTGTTTGAAACTAATTTTACTCTTTCCCATTTCTAGTCACTTATTATAGTAATGCTACTTAATCTGCAAATGTGAAGACTTGATATTCAAAACTGATTTTTTATATGTAATTTACATAAATGGTGAAGATATATTTTCATATATTCTGTTTTTTATAACAATCTTTTGTACCTAGGAATTTCTGAAGCTTTAGATTAAAAAGTGATAAATATAACATTAAAATTAATTTTTAAACATTAATGTTAATAAATTAGAAAAAACTAAAATTATGTTAACAAAAATGTTTGAATGACAAACTTTCTGTAAAGAGAGGATGCAGCCAAAGTCTACTACAAAAACTTTTCAGTTCATCTATGGCCATGCTCCATGTTACCTGTTACTTGACCTGACAGGAAAAAAATTTCATTATATTTATGGAAAAGGTAAGAATTAAGCAGTCTCCCACATTTTTGCTCTTTCAAGAGTGGGTTCACTTCAGGAATTCCCAGAGAGTTTAAGTTCCAGATATTTCAGAGTGTTCTAATAAAAGCCTTGATCCCATCTCAATACAGACACACTTGAACTACAAGAGAACATCGTAAAAATTTACAGATGGGTATAAAAGATGATTTTAATAACTGCAGAGAAATTGCATTTTTCTGCATGTGGGGAACAAGCATCAATGTTCCCAAGCCAATTTTTATATTTTAATGAAATACTAGTCAAAAATCCAAAGGAAAAACTTAGATAAGCTAAGTTACCTAAGCGATTTTAAAATTACTCTAGAAAATAGAAAGTGACACCATCAAAGATTGCTGTTAACATTAATAACAACTGAAGGAACCAATCCAATGTGTAAACCATGTTAGGTCATTGTAACACTAATAATGCAATGTTATGTATTTTGCACTTTTGTATATTTAGTTGTGAACATAGTTGACAATCATATGCAAATAAGACATGTAAGTAAATGAATCCACTGTTGGAATTTTGTAAAATCAGTAAATTTGGGGCTGTGATTATTTACAGTCAGTGACTTAGACTCAGATGGAAACAGTCCTGGGTCCTGTGTGTGACCTGAGTAGCTTTCGCTTCGCGTGGACCCCCTGTGATCAGCCGTAATAGCAGTGACGTCTCAGGCATTGAACTGAGTTGAATCTTTCCGTTAGGACAACACTAGGATGTTTTCAGTATATTTACTCCTGTCTGTGATTATGCTGAGTCCTCACAGTCGTGCCCCATCTGTCCTGACTCATGCTCGCTCTTGTGACAACAGTTGTGAGCATCCCCTACCACCCCACCAGCCTTGCTAAGGACACGCACCTATGCAGCCTGGATCCTGTGATTGCTCACCTCCAGAGGCCCCCGCCTCTGGTGATGCACTCCTGCCTCTCACCTTCTCTCACTGGCCAGCATCAGAATCTCGCTCTCCTGGTTTTAACGAGCCTATGGCAGAACTTCCAGAATGTACACTTGTTCATTCTTTAGCCATTTATTAAGAAAAAAATGTCCAGTTTGAAATACAGGCAATTCCATAAATATTTACAATATGTCTGTGTTGATTTATACCTCTGAAGTGTTCATGTTGTAGAAAGTCGAAGTTTATTTAAAAATTGGGTAAATAATTGCCAAAGAACACATCATGTAATTAATAACTGTTTCCCTCCTCTCAATCTAACATTTATTTATTTTTTAACATCTTTATTGGAGCGTAATTGTTTTAAAATGGTGTGTAGTTTCTGCTTTATAACAAAGTGAATCAGCTATACATATACATATATCCCCATATATCCTCCCTCTTGCGTCTCCCTCCCATCCTCCCTATCCCACCCCTCTAGCTGGTCACAAAGCACCGAGCTGATCTCCCTGTGCTATGCAGTTGCTTCCCACTAGCTATCTGTTTTACATCTGGTAGTGTATATATGTTCATGCTACTCTCTCACTTCGTCCCAGATTACCCTTCCCAATCCCCATGTCCTCAAGTCCATAATCTATGTCTACATCTTTATTCCTGTGCTGCCCCTAGGTTCTTCAGAACCCTTTTTTTTTTTTTTTTTAGATTCCATAGATATGTGTTAGCATACGGTATTTGTTATTCTCTTTCTGACTTACTTCACTCTGTATGACAGTCTCTATGTCCATCCACCTCACTACAAATAACTCAATTTTGTTTCTTTCTATGGCTGAGTAATATTCCATTGTATATATGTGCCACATCTTCTTTATCCATCCATCTGTTGATGGACACTTAGGTTGCTTCCATGTCCTGGCTATTGTAAATAGAGCTGCAATGAACATTGTGGTGCATGACTCTATTTGAATTATGGTTTTCGTAGGGTATATGTCCAGTAGTGGGATTGCTGGATCATATGGTAGTTCTATTTTTACTTTTTTAAGGAACCTCCATACTGTTCTCCATAGTGGCTGTATCAATTTACATTCCCACCAACAGTGCAAGAGGGTTCCCTTTTCTCCACATCCTCTCCAGGATTTATTGTTTGTAGATTTTTTGATCATGGCCATTCTGACCGTTGTGTGGTGATACCTCATTGTAGTTTTGACTTGCATTTCTCTAATGATTAGTGATGTTGAGCACCTTTTCATGTGTTTGTTGGCAATCTGTATATCTTCTTTGGAGAAATGTCTATTTAGATATTCTGCCCATTTTGGGATTGGGTTGTTTGTTTTTTTGGTATTGAGCTGCATGAGTTGCTTGTATTATTGGGGGATTAATCCTTTGTCAGTTGTTACATTTGCAAATATTTTCTCCCATTCTGAGGGTTGTCTTTTTGTCTTGTTTATGGTTTCCTTTGCTGTGCAAAAGTTTTTAAGTTTCATTCGGTCCCATATGTTTATTTTTGTTTTTATTTCCATTTCTCTAGGAGGTGGGTCAAAAAGGATCTTGCTGTGATGTATGTCATAGAGTGTTCTGCCTATGTTTTCCTCTAAGAGTTTTATAGTGTCTGGCCTTACATTTAGGTTTTTAATCCATTTTGAGTTTATTTTTGCATATGGTGTTAGGGAGTGTTCTAATTTCATTCTTTTACATGTAGCTGTCCAGTTTTCTCAGCACCACTTACTGAAGAGGCTGTCTTTTCTTAATTGTATATTCTTGCCTCCTTTATCAAAAATAAGGTGACCATATGTGCGAGGGTTTATCTCTGGGCTTTCTATCCTGTTCCATTGATCTATATTTCTGGTTTTGTGCCAGTACCATACTGTCTTGATTACTGTAGCTTTGTAGTATAGTCTGAAGTCAGGGAGCCTGATTCCTCCAGCTCCATTTTTCTTTCTCAAGATTGCTTTGGCTATTCAGGGCCTTTAGTGTTTCAATACAAATTGTGAAATTTGTTGTTCTAGTTCTGTGAAAAATGCTAGTGGTAGTTTGATAGAGATTGAACTGAATCTGTACTTTGCTTTGGGTAGTATAGTCATTTTCAAAATGTTGATTCTTCCAATCCAAGAACATGGTATATCTCTCCATCTGTTTGTGTTGTCTTTAATTTCTTTCATTAGTATCTTATAGTTTTCTGCATACAGGTCTTTGTCTCCTTAGGTAGGTTTATTCCTAGGTGTTTTATTCTTTTTGTTGCAATGGTAAATGGGAGTGATTCCTTAATGTCTCATTCAGATTTTTCATCATTACTGTATAGGAATGTAAGAAATTTCTGTACATTAATTTTATATCCTGCTACTTTACCAAATTCATTGATTAGCTCTAGTAGTTTTCTGGTAGCATCTTTAGGATTCTCTATGTATAGCATCATGTCATCTGCAAACAGTGACAGCTTTACTTCTTCTTTTCCAATTTGAATTCTTTTTATTTCTTTTTCTTCTCTGATTGCTGTGGCTAAACTTTCCAAAGCTATGTTGAATAGTTGTAGTGAGAGTGGGCAGACTTGTCTTGTTCCTGATCTTAGTGGAAATGGTTTCAGTTTTTCACCATTGAGAATGATGTTTGCTGTGAGTTTGTCATATATGGCCTTTATTATGTTGAGGTAACTTCCCTCTATGCTTACTTTCTGGAGGGTTTTTATCATAAATGGGAGTTGAATTTTGTCGAAAGCTTTCTCTGCATCCATTGAGAAGATCATATGGTTTTTCTCCTTCAGTTTGTTAATATGGTGTATCACGTTGATTGATTTGCGTCTATTGAAGAATCCTTGCATTCTTGGGTGAAACCCCACTTGATCATAGTGTATGGTCCTTTTAATGTGTTGTTGGATTCTGTTTTCTAGTATTCTGTTGAGGATTTTTACATCTATGTTCATCAGTGATATTGGCCTGTAGTTTTCTTTCTTTCTGACATCTTTGTCTGGTTTTGGTATCAGAGTGATGTTGGCCTCGTAGAATGAGTTTGGGAGTGTTCCTCCCTCTGCTATATTTTGGAAGAGTTTGAGAAGGATAGGTGTTAGCTTTTCTCTAAATGTTTGATAGAATTCACCCATGAAGCCACCTGGTCCTGGGCTTTTGTTTGTTGGAAGATTTTTTAATCACAGTTTCAATGTCATTACTTGTGATTGGTCTGTTTATATTTTCTATTTCTTCCTCTTTCAGTCTCAGAAGGTAGTGCTTTTCTAAGAATTTGTTCTTTTCTTCCAGGTTGTCCATTTTATTGGCATAGAGTTGCTTGCAGTAATCTTTCATGATCCTTTGTATTTCTGCAGTGTCAGTTGTTACTTCTCCTTTTTCATTTCTAATTCTATTGATTTGAGTGTTCTCCCTTTTTTTCTTGATGAGTCTGGCTAATGGTTTATCAATTTTGTTTATCTTCTCAAAGAACCAGCTTTTAGTTTTATTGATCTTTGCTATCATTTCCTTCATTTCTTTTTCATTAATTTCTGATCTGATGTTTATGATTTCTTTCCTTCTGCTAACTTTGGGGTTTTTTTGTTCTTCTTTCTCTAACTGCTTTAGGTGTAAGTATAGGTTGTTGATTTGAGATGTTTCTTGTTTCTTGAGGGAGGATTGTATTGCTATAAACTTCCTGCTTAGAACTGCTTTTGCTGCATCCCATAGGTTTTGGGTCATTGTGTTTTCATTGTCATTTGTTTCTAGGTATTTTTTGATTTCCTCTTTGATTTCTTCAGTGATCTTTTGGTTATTAAGTAGTGTGTTGTTTAGCCTCCATGTGTTTGTATTTCTTACAGATTTTTTCCTGTAATTGATATCTAGTCTCATAGCATTGTGGTCAGAAAAGATACTTGATACGATTTCAATTTTCTTAAATTTACCAAGGATTGATTTGTGACCCAAGATATGATCTATTCTGGAGAATGTTCCATGAGCACTTGAGAAGAATGTGTATTGTGTTGTTTTTGGATGGAATGTCCTATAAATATCAATTAAGTCCATCTTGTTTAATGTATCATTTAAAGCTTGTGTTTCCTTATTTATTTTCACTTTGGATGATATGTCCATTGCTGAAAGTGGGGTGTGAAAGTCCCCTACTATGATTGTGTTACTGTCAGTTTCCCCTTTATGGCTGTTAGTATTTTCCTTATGTATTGATGTGCTCCTATGTTGGGTGCATAAATATTTACAGTTGTTATATCTTCTTCTTGGATTGATCCCTTGACCATTATGTAGTGTCCTTCTTTGTCTCTTGTAATAGTCTTGTTTTAAAGTCTATTTTGTCTGATATGAAAATGGCTACTCTAGCTTTCTTTTGATTTCCATTTGCATGGAATATCTTTTTCCATCCCCTCCCTTTCAGTCTGTATGTGTCCCTAGATCTGAAGTGGGTCTCTCATAGACAGCATATATATGGGTCTTGTTTTTGTATCCATTCAGCCAGTCTATGTCTTTTGGTTGGAGCATTTAAACCATTTACATTTAAGGTAATTATCGATATGTATGTTCCTATTACCATTTTCTTAATTGTTTTGGGTTTATTATTGTAGGTCTTTTCCTTCTCTTGTGTTTCCTGGCTAGAGATGTTCCTTTAGCATTTGTTGTAAAGCTGGTTTGTTGGTGCTGAATTCTCTTAGCTTTTGCTTGTCTGTAAAGGTTTTAATTTCTCTGTCGAAACTGAATGACATACTTGCTGAGAAGAGTAATCTTGGTTGTAGCTTTTTCCCTTTCATCACTTTAAATATATCCTGCCACTCCCTTCTGTCTTGCAGTGTTTCTCCTGAAAGGTCAGCTGTTAACCTTATGGGGATTCCCGTGTATGTTATTTGTTGCTTCTCCCTTGCTGCTTTCAATATTTTTTTCTTTTGTATTTAACTTTTGATAGTTTGATTAATATGTGTTTTGGTGTGTTTCTCCTTGGATTTATCCTTTATGGGACTCTCTGTGCTTCCTGGACTTGACTGACTATTTCCTTTCCCATATTAGGGAAGTTTTCAACTATAATCTCTTCAAATATTTTCTCAGTCCCTTTCTTTTTCTCTTCTTCTTCTGGGACCCCTATGATTCGAATGTTGGTGTGTTTAATGTTGTCCCAGAGGTCTCTGAGACTGTCTTCAATTCTTTTCATTCTTTTATCTTTATTCTGCTTTGTGGTAGTTATTTCCACTATTTTATCTTCCAGGTTACTTATTCATTCTTCTGCCTCAGTTATTCTACTATTGATTCTTTCTAGAGAATTTTTTATTTAATTTATTGTGTTGTTCATCATTGTTTGTTTTCTCTTTAGTTCCTCTAGTTCCTTATTAAATGTTTCTTGTATTTTCTCCATTCTATTTCCAAGATTTTGGATCATCTTTACTATCATTACTCTGAATTCTTTTTCAGGTAGACTGCCTATGTCCTCTTCATTTGTTTGGTCTGGTGGGTTTTTACTTTGCTCCTTCATCTGCTGTGTGTTTCTGTGTCTTCTCATTTTGCTTAACTTACTGTGTTTGGGGTCTCCTTTTCACAGGCTGCATGTTCGTAGTTCCCATTGTTTTTGGTGTCTGCTCCCAGCGGGTAAGGTTGGTTCAGTGGGTTGTGTAGGTTTCCTGGTGGAGGGAACTGGTGCCTGTGTTCTGGTGGATGAGGCTGGATCTTGTCTTTCTGGTGGGCAGGACCGCATCTGGTGGTGTGTTTTGGGGTGTCTGTGACCTTATTATGATTTTAGGCAGCCTCTCTGCTAATGGTTGGGGGTTGTGTTCCTGTCTTGCTAGTTGTTTGGCATAGGGTGTCCAGCACTGTAGCTTGCTGGTCGTTGAGTGGAGCTGGATCTTACGGTTGAGATGGAGATGTCTGGGAGGTCTTTCACTGTTTGATATTACGTGGAGCTGGGAGGTCTCTGGTGGACCAGTCTCCTGAACTCGGCTCTCTCAACTCAGAGGCACAGGCCTGACTCCCAGCTGGAGCACAAAGACCCTGTCAGCCACATGGCAATTTCACTGATTTTTGACTCAGATTTGAGGGACATTATTTTTAACATACAGTAATAAGTTTCACCAGCCATTTGTAAACTGTTCTCCCAGGTACCAAGCTGATCCTTTCACAGTCATTTTACACTGAATCAGGCTTTTTCAAATGCCAATCTGATCATTTCATTCTTCAGCTGCCAATACTTCAATGACATCTTATTGTTCCTAATTATTCTTTCCAGTGGTGGACCAACAGTGGGGCAGGGAGAGTGGTTTGTCCAAGCTAAAATCCAGCTGAAGGAGGTCATGGAGAAGACATAATGGCTGGTTGAACATAGAGGTGGACCCAGGCAATTCTGCGACTCAACTCTCAATCCAACATTTATTAATTGACAGATGTGCCATGCTGTTTGTGTCATGGTAGGTTCACACGATCACTGATTGAAGTGATCTCATGAATCAATCACACATCAGCTGGCTATTGGAAAAACTTACCTAAACATAATGAAATGACTGAAGAATAGAAAGAAATAATAACCAGAAGTCTGCTAATTGCTTAATATCAAGATATTTGAGCAAATAGGATAGAGTTCAAAGAATGAAAATCGATACTTTATATATCAAATACTAAATGTGCCTAAAAAATATTAATACAGGAAGTTTTCACAATTTAAATTCTACTAAAAAGTTTATGATGGACATAATTATATGCATAATATGTAATTTTCCAAACAAAAAAGAAAACACAAACACAAAATGCAAAATATTTCATCACTTGAATCTTGAGTTCTGTTCAATAAAAATCAAATAAAAATTTTAAAAATAAACTGAAAATATTTAATTAAATGTAGCAGAGTTATTTTCAACTCCATAAAAAAATATCAGAAATTTAATAAAACATTAATTTCCAAAAAATAAGTAGGTAAATTAAATTGGTAAAACACCAAAGATTAAGATACAAATAATTCTTGCCATTCTTAACTCCTAAATAATGTATCCAAACCTCTCCACCTGTATTACTGCTTAATTCCAGGCTATTTCCTCTTGTAAGCTCCATGAAGGCAGGGATTCTGTTCACTATAATCACTGTTGGGTCACAAATGTTTGGAAGAATTCCAGGCACATAACCTTTTTTTCAGTCAATATTTGTTGGATAAACAAACGAATGAACTTTTAAAACATTCTGTTAATTGTTCTCACTGAATCAATTTTCTTACTCATGTGATGCATTTTTATCATACTGACAAAATAGTCTTTCTTACAATAAGCAACAAATCTTTTGAGGAAAAATGTTGTGACATCAGAAGACCACTAGTTCATCAGACTCCTGTTATCACAGGGGGAGGTCACAGGAAAATAATCCTGAGACACGAAAAGCCTCAGAAACTATATTATCTGTGCACCTTCCTAGAAGAATGTCCTCAAGGAGACATATCATCTCACTACTACATAAAGTGGTCTTGGAACCAGACCATCTGAGGATTTGCACCACCTCAGAGCCTGTTAGAAATGTACCATCTCAGGCACACCTACACCAATTGAATCAGTATCTGCTTTTTCACAAGATCCTAAAGTGACTTGTGAGCACATTAAATTTCGAGAAGCATCTGTGTGACCAAGACGTGGCTCAAGGATGGGAGAAACATATTATTTTACATAATAGATAATGGAGTAAATAAACATTTACATTTAATTTAGAAGACTAAGGAATAAGGTGATTATCAGAATATTAAAAAATTAATAATCATCTGATTCAAAAATCCCATATTTGTGAAAGGAGACAGAAAGGGGGGATTATGATTGCTCAGAAGAGATGTTGCCTATTTTTTCCATAAAAGAAAAAGTATGTTTTAAGACAGTTTCCAAGACATTCTTCAGAATTTCTTAGTAAATTGGTTTTGGCTCTCTTGATTTTTTCTTGTAACTCTTATTTTCTTCAAAGAATTTTTATGTTCTCTTCAGTCCTCTAAATTTTTTAAATTTTTTAAATCTGTATATTCTTCAACTGATCACAGTATTGTAATAAAAGACTTACCAGTAAAAAAAAAGAATCCCATATTAGTAAAAATTTAACAAAATAAAAAAAATATCTTTAGAGAGGAAGGGGATAAGAGGAAAAGTGATCAAATTACATTTTCACCTTACTTTGGGAAGTATTCTGTTATCTGAGATATCTTCATTCTCATTAAAGGCAGAAAGTATCAAGTATGTTTTGAAACCATAAGAGGATACATATTGGAGTTATGATTTTCAAAACAATGGAGAAATCCTGAAAACTTAAGCAAATAGTAATAAGGCAGGAAATGAAAAGAGTGAGGGAACACACAAAATAACATGGGAAAATAAGAGTGCATCACCACCTGTTCTGTGCTATTTGTAAGATATATGTCTTATAAAACCAAACAACCCAAAATGCTAAAAAATGAAAGTATAGCCAAATGCATAAAAGTAAAAAGCAAAAATGAAAGTATGGTCCTTTCATATTTTCATATGGTCCTTTCATAAGGAAGTCCTTATCAAATAAGATAAAAATGAAGATATAAAGGATTAATGTAGCCAAAGAACATGAGTATTCTCTATTTATTGATAATTGGTCCAATCCAGCACCCTGACCTCTTCATTCTTAGATGCCAAATTCTCAATTCAAGTTGCATCTGACTCCTCACCTCCACCCCTGCACAGACTGCGGCTTCCACCTTTCACTGGTCAATTCCTCTTCTCACTCTCTAAAACAACTCTCTCATAACTCATTCTCTCAATCCTCCTTGACCCCAGGCTCTCTCTCAGCTCATGACGATGCTTTAGGTCTCACTGGGAAAATAGAAGCTTTTGACAGAAAACCTCCACAACCTTCTACCCCTAGCATCTCTAAGCAGGCAGTCTTCACCAGCTACCAGGGGAAATGCTCCAATGCAACTGCCACTGACTCCATCTCAGACCCAAACTCACACATCACCCCTCTTTTCCCCATTCCAAAGCATCTCTGGCACTTTCCCCGTCTAATTCCAGAAGCAGCAGTTTTTCCAGCGTTACTGGATCACGCACATCAGGATGCAAGTATGTTTTTATTTACCTATTCTTTTAAAACCACAACGGGCAAAATCTTCTCGATTACACTCCAGCTATAACCATGCTCCTCTACTCTTGTTATGGACAGTTTTCTGACTTGTCTGCACCACCATCTCCATCCTGTCTTACATCCACTCCCCTTTCCTCAGACACTGCACTTGTGAAGACACCGACTGGCACCTGCTAACTCCTGAGCCAAGTCTTGGTCGGATCCCGTTTGACACAGGGGATTTTTCCTTTTCTTGTTGATGGATTATTTTCACGTGGCTCCCAGAGCACCGTACTTGCTTGCTTTTCTAATTTTCTCACTCATCACTCCTTCTCAGGCTGCTTTGCTGGCCATCATCCTTTCCTTCAGCCTTTTCACAGTGGCGTCTCATGGGGCTCAATCCCCGAGACTTCTTACTGTCAATTTCTACATTATTCCCTGTATGGTCCCATGTGGCCTCATGTGTAAATGTCTTCCTTCTACACAGCAATGACTTCTACAAACTTGTCTCCAGCATGGATTCCCCTAATGTCCAGAATCGTATGTCCAGTCTCAGAGCCATTTCACATGGATCTGTAATAGAAACCTCGAATTTAACATGTCCAACACTGAGATCCTCATCTCAGTTAGTGGTAACTCCATCTGTCTGATGTTCAAGCCAAAAAAATTGGGGGCCATAATTTTCTTCTCTTTTTTTAACCACAAAATATCCGGTATCAAAAACTATCTAGAACTCTGTCACTTTTTAGTACCCCCACCATTGGTACCCTGTTCTAAGCCAGCATCACACCTCCCTAATTCCACCCTTGATCAATTACTCCTGCTCCACTGCCCACTGTCAGCAAGACAGCAGCAAAAAAACTATCATGAAAAGAGACATCGCATTATATTAAACTTCTACTCAGCACAACCAGTAGCTACATATTTCAGTCCACGTAAAAGCCAAATTATTTTGTATTGATGCATAATTGACATATAACATTATGTTGGTTGCAGGTATATAACATTGTGATTCAATACTGTGTATATTGCAAAATAATCACCATAATAAATCTAGCTAACATCCATCACCACACAGAATTATGAATTTGTTTTCTTGTGATGAGACTTTTAAGACCTACTCCTTAGTAATTTATTATTTTTTTAATGCAAAATTACTTACCAAATTCTGCAAGGCCCTTGATGACCTCTCCCCACCTTCTCTCCTGCTGCATTTTCCAAATCCCTACCTTCCTCTCACTCTGCTCCAGCTCTGCTGTTCCTGGGGTCTTGTATTTGCTTTTCATCCAGATATGCTCATTCTCACCCTCTAAATGCCTTTTAATATATAATAAAAGATACTTTCTCAGTAAGGCCATACTGACCGGTGCAGCTCATTTGTAAGCCCACGACTCCTGTACTCTCTAGTCTCTGATTCTGCTGTTGTTGTTTTCCATGATACTCACCAACTATGCCATTTATTTATCCATCGATAGTTTGTTAATTACCCTCCTCCCCATGTGAGAATGTAAGCCCCATGAGGGCAGAGATTTTTTTCTTTTTTATTCACTTCTGTAGCCTCAGCATTTTCAGATAAAATAGAGATTTTTGCCTCCAGCACATGCCCACAATGGAGAGCCTGTCTGGATGCACACAGATCCTACTTTCACTTCCTAGATTATGTAGGACATCTGTGTATCCTGCTTTCCTGTGCATAGCTGGGGTCATATAATTGGGGTCTGACCCATGAAACGTGGCCAGGAGTGGTATATGTGGTTTCTGGACAGACCTGGCCACAGTACTGGACAAATAATAACCCACACTGTCTTCTCCCCTTGGAGGCGGATATTCATGTCATGTGATGAACCCAGATCCCTGGGATGCAACACAGGCAAAACTGGCCCAGGTGAAGCCACATGGCCAGTATCAGACAGGACAGCAGTGAGAAAAAAGTTAACAATGTGATGCCACCAATATTCACATTTGATTTATAACTAAACTTAGTTTGGTACAGCCTGGCTAATGCACTCCCTCCAGGGAATTCTAAACCTTAAGGGCACACTTAGACAAAAGAAAAGTGATCCCAGGCGAATTACCTTGGAGGCAAAAATGACAAGCAACAAAGAAAGTGAAAAATACATGGGTAAATCCAAATGAATATTGATGAATAAAATACAAAAAATAATACTGCTTTGGGAGATGAAATAAATATTTACTTAAACATACCTAAGATCTAATCAGGATAATAACCTATAATTTGAAGTGCTTTTATTATCTAGAAAGAACATAAAGGTATTATCTGAGGTTATAACTAAGTATGAATATTAAATTTATAAAGTAATTCTTACCTGTTACCAAACAAAACTTCAGTCCACTCACCTGCTGGCAGTAAAGCCAATCTACTGGCTCCAGGTTGTGATGGAGGGAAGTGCAGAGTTTATTGCAGGTGACAAACAGGAAGCACTGGCAGCTAAAGATCAATCGATCTGAACTCCCTGCTGGCTTCCAGGGAAATGTTTTTAAAGAGAGGATGGGGGAGGGGTGCTATGGGTGCATGATCAGCTCGTAGACATTCTTCTGATTGGTTGGTGGTGAGGTAATTGGGAGTTGGCATCATCAACCTTCTGGTTCCAACTGGTCTGGGGTCTACGAGCTTCTGGGCAGCAAAAAGTTAAATTCCTCCACCTGGTGGGGGTTTCAGTATCTGCAAAACAGCTCAAAAGACATGGCTCAGAATATTATCTATAGCCCTTGAGGAGGAACTAAAGGGCCTTGACTTTGTTTAATGGCAAAACTATTATTATTTGGTCTTGCTTGATTGTTTTTCTTTGTTTCTGCATTTTCTCACTTCTCTGATTAAATTTGCTCTTTGGAACTTGGAGAAGGTCTAGGAGGCTAAAGTTTTTCTACAAAAAAGAGGCAGGTGGAGGATATGGGGGCTTTGTTCCAGGAAGGCCCTGTAGGGTCCTTCTTGGTTACACCTGCATGCTTCTCAATATTAATAAAGTGTATAACTTCCAATTTTACAGGGGAGATAAAATACTTAACAATAATCACTCTAAAATGAGGCAACAAAGGAGAGAAAAACACAAAGAAGAATAAAAAGAAAAAGATAGATTAATGAGTAAAAATTCAAATATATCAATAATTACAGCAAATATAATTGGACTAGACGTTCTAATGAAAATATGAAGACTGTCAGACTGGAGTTAAAGTACAACTATACATTGTTTTCAAGTGATGTGTATAAAATATGAACACAGTAAATAAAATAAAATGAAACAAAAGAAATTCATGATACTTTTAATTTTTTGTTTTCAGTGGTGAAAGAAAGAGATGATTTTTAAATAGAACATGACACAGTATCCTTATCAAGCCAATCTAATTACTATCAGTCTCAAATAATATATAAGAATAATTTAGTTGAAAATAACATAGGAGCCAATATGGCGGACTAGGAGGGCACAAAATTCATGTCTCCGCACAATTAGGGCACCTACCAGGCACCAGTGGGGGACCACGGACACCTAAGTGGATGGGAGGAACCCCCAGCGACCAGTTGTTTCAATTACATTTTTATTTTTCTTAATATATTTTTTATCCTTCTAATTTTATTTTATTTTTTATTATTTGTTATTGTACTGCTCCTTTTTTGTTGTTTCTTTTTTTTTTTTTTTTTTTTTTGCCACGCCACGCACCTTGCAAGATCTTTGTTCCCAGGCCAGAGGTCGGGTGGGAGCACCAAGTCCAAACCGCTGAACTAACAGAGAACCTCAGATGCCAGGGAATATTAATTGGAGTGAAGCCACCTGGAGGTCCTCATCTCGGCACCAAGACCTGGCTCTACCCAACTGCCTGAAAACTCAGGCCAAACAACCAGTAAGACAGGAATACAACCCCACCAATCAAAAAAAAAAAAACTGAAATGACAAAAAAATATGTTACAGATGAAGCAAGGTAAAAACCTACAAGACCAAATAAATGAAGAAAAAAATAGGCAACCTACCTGAAAAAGAATTCAGAGTAATGATAATAAAGATGATCCAAAATCTCAGAAACAGAATGGAGAAAATACAAGAAACATTAGACAAGGATCTAGAAGAACTAAAGAGCAAACAAACAGTGATGAACAACACAATAAGTGAACTTAAAATACTCTAGAAGGAATCAATAGCACAATAACTGAGGCAGAAGAATGGAGAAGTGAGCTGGAAGATAAAATGGTGGACATAACTGCTGAGGAGCAGAATAAAGAAAAAAGAATGAAAAGAATTAAGGACAGTCTCAGAGACCTCTGGGACAACAGTAAATGCAACAGCATTCAAATTATAGGGGTCCCAGAAGAAGAAGAGAAAAAGAAAGGGTCTGAGAAAATATTTGAAGAGATTATAGTTGAAAACTTCCCTAACATGGAAAAGGAAATAGTTGTTCAAGTCCAGGAAGCACAGAGAGCCCCATACAGGATAAACCCAAAGAGAAACACGCCAAGACACATTATACTCAAACAATCAAAAATTAAATACAAAGAAGAAGTATTAAAAGTAGCAAGGGAAAAGCAACAAATAACATACAAGGGAATCCCTATAAGATTAACAGCTGATCTTTCAGCAGAAACTCTGCAAGCCAGAAGGGAGTGGCAGGACATATTTAAAGTGATGAAAGGGAAAAATCTACAACCAAGATTACTCTACCTGGCAAGGATCTCATTCAGATTTGGTGGAGAAATCAAATGCTTTACAGACAAGCAAAAGCTACAAGAATTCAGCACCACCAAACCAGCTTTACAACAAATGCTAAAGGAACTTCTCTAAGTGGGAAACACAAGAGAAGAAAAAGACCCACAAAAAAACCCCAGATCAATTAAGAAAATGGTAACAAGAACATATGTATTGATAATCACCTTGAATGTAAATGGATTAAATGCTACAACCAAAAGACACAGACTGGTTGAATGGATACAAAAACAAGACCCTTATATATGGTGTCTACAAGAAACTCACTTCAGAACTAAGAACACATACAGACTGAAAGTGAGGGGATGGAAAAAAGATATTCCATGCAAATGGAAATCATAAGAAAGCTGGAGTAGCAATACTCATATCAGATAAAATAGACTGTAAAATAAAGACTGTTACAAGAGATAAGGAAGGACACTACATAATGATCAATGGATCAATCCAAGAAGAAAACATAAGAATTGTAAATACTTATTCTCCCAACATAGGAGCACCTCAATATATAAGGTAAATGCTAACAGCCTTGAAAGAGGAAATCAACAGTAACACAATAATAGTGGGGGACTTTAACACCCAACTTACACCAATAGACAGATCATCCAGACAGAAAATAAATAAGAAAACACAAGCTTTAAGTGACACAATAGACCAGATAGACTTAATTGACATTTTTAGGACAGTCCACCCAAAAGCAGACAAATACACTTTCTTCTCAAGTGCACACGGAATGTTCTCCAGAATAGATCACATCTTGGGTGACAAATCAAACCTTGGAAAATATAAGAAAATTGAAATCGTATCAAGCACCTTTTCTGACCACAACATTATGAGATTAGAAATCAATTACAGGAAAAAAAGAACAAAACAGTAAAAAACACAAATACATTGCGGCTAAACAGGGCAGTGTTAAATAACCAAAAGATCACTGAGGAAATCAAAGAAGAAATTTTAAAAATACCTAGAAACAAAGGACAATGAAAACACGATGATCCAAAACCTATGGGATGTAGCAAAAATAGTTCTAAGAGGGAAGTTCATAACAATTCAAGCTCACCCCAAGAAACAAGAAAAATCTCAAATAAACAATTTAACTTTACACCTAATGTAACTACAAAAAGAAGAACAAAGAAAACCCAAAGCTAATGGAAGGAAAGAAATCATAAAGATCAGAGCAGAGATAAATGAAACACAAACAAGGAAAACAATAGCAAAGATCAATAAAACTAAAAGCTGGTTCTTTAAGAAGATAAACAAAATTGATAAACCTTTAGCCAGACTCATCAAGAAAGACAGGGAGAGGACCCAAATCAATAAAATTAGAAATGAAAAAGGAAGGATTACAACTGACACCACAGAAATACAAAAGATCATAAGAGACTACTCAAGAAAATATATGCCAGTAAAGGGACAACGTGGAAGTAATGGACAAATTCTTGAAAAAGCACAACCTTCCAAGACTGAACCAGGAAGAAATAGAAAATATTAACAGACCAATCACAAGCACTGAAATTGAAACTGTGATTAAAAATCTTCCAACAAACAAAAGCTGAGGACCAGATGGCTTCACAGAAGAATTCTATCAAACATTTAGAGAAGAGTTAACACCTATCCTTCTCAAACTCTTTCAAAAAATTATGGGGGGAGGAACACTCCCAAACTTGTTCTATGAGGCCACCATCACCCTGACACCAAAACCAGACAAAGATCACAAAATATATATATATATATAGACTGATATCACTGCTGAACATAGACACAAAAATTCTCAACAAAATACTACAAACAGAATCCAATAGCACATTAAAAGGATCATACACCAAGATCAAGTGGGATTTATCCCAGGGATGCAAGGATTCTTCAGTATATGCAAAACAATCAATGCAATACACCATATTAACAAACTGAAGGAAAAAAACCATATGATCATCTCAATAGATGCAGAAAAAGCTTTTGACAAAATTCAACATCCATTTATGATAAAAACCCTCCAGAAAGTGAGCATAGAGGGGACCTACATCAACATAATAAAAGCCATATATGACAAACCCACAGCAAACATCATTCTCAATGGTGAAAAACTGAAAGCATTTCCTCTAAGATCAGGAGCAAGGCAAGGAGGTCCACTCTCACCACTCTTATTCAACACAGTATTGGGAGTCCTAGCCACAGCAATCAGAGAAGAAAAAGAAATATAAGAAACACAAATTGGAAGAGAAGAAGTAAAACTGTCACTGTTTGCCGATGACATGATACTATACATAGAAAATCCTAAAGATGTCACGAGAAAACTACTGGAACTAATCAATGAATTTGGTAAAGTTGCAGGATAAAAAATTAATGCACAGAAATCTCTTTCATTCCTATACACTAACAACGAAAGATCAGAAAGAGAAATTAAGGAAAACAATCCCATTTCCTATGGCAACAAAAAGAATAAAATACCTAGGAATAAACCTACCTAAGAGGCAAAAGACCTGTACTCAGAAAACTATAAAACACTGATGAAAGAAATCAAAGATAGCATAAACAAATGGAGAGACATACCATGATCCTGGATTGAAGAATCAATATTGTGAAAATGGCTATACTACTCAAAGCAATCTACAGGTTCAATGTAATCCCTATCAAATTACCAATGGCATTTTCACAGGACTAGAACAAGAAATTTTACAATTTGTATGGAAACACAAAAGACCCCGAATAACAAAAGCAATCTTGAGAAAGAAAAACAGAGCTGGAGGAATCAGGCTCCCAGAGCTCAGACTATACTACGAAGCTACAGTAATCAAGACAGCATGGTAATGGCACAAAAATAGAAATATAGATCAATGGAATAGGATAGAAAGCCCAGAGATAAACCCACGCACATATGGTCACCTTACATTTCACAAAGGAGGCAAGAATATACAATGGAGAAAAGACAACCTCTTCAATAAGTGGTGCTGGGAAAAACGGACAGATACACATAAAAGAATGAAATTAGAACACATCCTAACACCATACACAAAAATAAACAAAATGGATTAAAGACCTAAATGTAACCCAGACGTTATAAAACTCTTAGAGGAACACATAGGCAGAACACTCTATGACATAAATCACAGCAAGATCCTGTTTGACCCACCTCCTAGAGTAAGGGAAATAAAAACAAAAATAAACAAATAGGACCTAATGAAGCTTAAAAGCTTTTGCACAGAAAAGGAAACCATAAACAAGCCGAAAAGACAACCCTCAGAATGGGAGAAAATATTTGCAAATGAAGCAACGGACAAAGGATTAATTTCCAAAATATACAAGCAGCTCGTGCAGCTCAATATCAGAAAAGTAAACAACCCAATCTAAAAATGGGCGGAAGATCCAAATAGACATTTCTCCAAAGAAGACACACAGATGGCCAACAAATACATCAAAAGATGCTCAACATCATTAATCATTAGAGAAATGCAAATCAAAACCACAATGAGGTATCACCTCACACTGGTCAGAGTGGCCATCATCAAAAACTCTAGAAACAATAAATGCTGGAGAGGGTGTGGAGAAAAGGGAACTCTCCTGCACTATTGGTGGGAATGTAAATTGATACAGCCACTATGGAGAACAGTATGGACATTCCTTAAAAAACTAAAAATAAAACTACCATATGACCCAGCAATCCCCCTCCTGGGCATATATCCTGAGAAAACCATAATTCAAAAAGATACATGTACTACAATGTTCATTGCAGCACTATTTACAATAGCCAGGACATGGAAGCAAACTAAATGTCCATCAACAGATGAATGGATAAAGAATGGAATATTACTCAGCCATAAAAAGGAACAAACTTGAGTTATTTGTCATGAGGTGGATGGACCTAGAGTCTGTCATACAGAGTCAAGTAAGTCAGAAAGAGAAAAACAAATACTATATGCTAACACGTATGTATGGAATTTTAAAAAGTGGTACTGGTGAACCTAGTGACAGAGCAGGAATAAAGACAGAGATGTAAATAATGGACTTGAGGGCACAGTGAAGGAAGGGGAAGCTGGGATGAAGTGTGAGAGTAGCATTGACATATATACACTACCAATGCAAAATGGGTGGCTAGTGAGAAGCTGCTGCTTAGCACAAAGAGATCAACTGGATGCTTTGTGACGACCTAGAGGGATGGGATATGGAGGGTGGGAGGGAGGCTCGAGAGGCATGGGATATGTGGATATATATATGTACATATAGCTGATTCACTGTGTTATACAGCAGAAACTAACACAACATTGTAAAGCATTTATACTCCAATAAAGTTGTGAAAAAAGAAAAGAAATAAAAACATACATATAAACTATAAAAAAAAGAAAATAACATAAAAAGAAAATGTGGCATGCTATCCAATGTTTTAATGCCAAAAAAAAATCACAAGAGTTAGGATGACCACATTCTACTGACAAAACATTCAGTTTGCTATAAAAATATAACATAATGGTAGTTTTAAAACACACTTCTGAGGAAGAGATACAACAACGTACACAGAAGATCTGAGTAAACTTGACAAAGCATCATAAAAAATAAAATAAATTCAATTCAATTATTGCAAAATACACATAGAATATGTGACATCAACAAAAGAAGACTACTTATTTTATAATTAAATTTTATAGAATTAAATACTACAGACTGTATCTCCTTAGCACAATGCAATTAGAAATCAATTAAAGAGAAATAACTAGAAACTCTTATATATATTTAAAAGATTAAATCCATAATTATAGATAACACATAGTCAAAGAAGAAATATAAAGAAAATGTAAATAGTTGTGAATCAAAAGATAATAAAAATAATCTCAAAAGAGTTTGCAACTAAAGCCCCAACTAGAAGGAACTTTAGAATCTTACATGACTTTATTAGAAAAAAATAAGAGAAGAAAACCTATAAGTCTCTGAGTGAAGCATCTCTCACAAAAGGAAGGATAATTAAAAAAATAAAAACAACAAAACAAAGCTCAATAAGTAAGGAGATATTATTAAATAGATGAGTAGCTATTAATGAAATAGAAAATGAGCATAAAGAGATGGTAAGTAAGGCCAAAATTAAGTTCTTTGAAAAGAATAGTAACATATTTTTAGCAGACTGGGCAGGAAAAAAGAAAGAGGGGGGCAAAGATAACCAATATAAAGAATGGAAAAGGGAAGATTGCTATTAATTCTGCATATATTAGACAGATAGTAAAAGGATATTATGAATAACCTTATGCCAATCATTCTAAATTTTACCTGTAATGAAAAAAAATAAAAGTAATTGATTCAAAGAGAAATAGGTAACTTGGGAAATCCTCTAACTATTAAAGAAATAGAATCAGTAATCAAAAATCTTCCCCCAATGAAACTCTAGCACTGCGCGGTGTTGTTGGCAAAGAGTATCAGATATTCAAGAAAGAAATATTTCAATCTATAACAACACTTAGAGAAAACTGGGGAATAAAAGTATAAAGGTATACATTCTCCAACAAAAGTGAACTTACAACTCATCTCTTTTATAAATAAAGATGCATACATTCTAAAAAAAATATTAGCAAACTAAATCCAGCAAAAATAAAAAGAAACCATATAATGACCAAGTTGTCTTTATTCTGGAAATTCAATCTTCAGTCAATATTAAAATATTATTTCGTCTAAGTGGAAAAAATATATGACCATCTTAAGAGACAGATTAAAAGCTTTTGATAAAGTTCAAGTTCCGTTCAAAATTCTTAGCCAACAAGAAAGGGAAGAGTTCCTTCCGAAGTTTAAAAAAAAAGGAAAAGGAAAAGCTGAGTTTAGTAACTAGCCAAGCAAATCAATAAGACCGGTGAGGCAGAGAGTCAGAAGCTTTCGTGGCTAGATGGGCACCTGCAGACTCTGGACAGATGCAGGTCCCTGGCCCAGGCCGGACACCTTGCCGGGGAAGGAGAAGCCCGGGGAGATGAAGCAAGGTTGGAGCAGGGCAGTGGGTACCCTAGGGCCCCAAACACCAATCTGAGTCCTGGGCTGCACGCAAGTAGGAGCTGGTCAGAAGCTGCTAACCTGGAAAGTGAGATTTGTGGGAGCATCTTTGTGCTGAAGCAAAGGGAAGGAGGTGCCCCAACACCCGACTGTCCCCCCTCAAAACATCTGCCCTATCTCTCCAAGGAAATTTAAATAAAAGCATAGAGATGTCCAGAAGAACAAATGCATAAATCAGAAAACAAAAGAACTAAACCAATACATCTAAGAGCTGGTACTTGTGAAGGCATATTAACAAATAATCTTTCACCTACAGACTACAATCTAGAAGAAAGAAAGAGGATCCAACATTAGGAGACGTGGGCCAGGAAAGATTTGAAAGATGGAAATCAGACAGCTTCCTGAGCAATGACAACGTTCCATAAAATGCAAAACACTATACAATGAAAAAACCCCATAAAATGACAACACCCCATATGAAGACAACACCCTATACAAGGCTAGGCAGATGAATTTGAAAATCACTATGTAAACAATCTAATAAAATATATTTCCAGAACTGACACATGGTGGAAGAAAAATCCTAATAGGAAAAAACATTGGAAATAGTTGGGAAAATACATATTTTTAAGACTTTAAGAAGCAGCTTTCAAGTCTATCTTTTTGTGTTTATAGGCAATTTTTTTTCATAGTTTCCAGGAATGATCATGTTTTGCTATATAACAATTTTAGACTAAAGAAAAATAATTTTTTCAATCAATGTTATTATCCTAACATTGATACTGGACAAAGCACTCACAAAAATTATAGGTCAATCTCACATACAAGCGTAGTTTTATAGTAGAAAGAATAACATCCCCCTCCAAAATTTCTACATCTTAATTCCAGGACCTGTGAATACATCACCTTACATGACAAAAGGGACTTGCAGAGATGGTTAAAGTATGGATCTCGAGATGAGGAGATGCTCCTGGATCATCCAGGTGGCCCAATGTCATGAAAAAAGGTGCAGGCAAGAGGGCTGTGATGCGGGAAGCAGGGGCTGGAGTGATGGGCTTTCCAGGTGAAGGAAGAACCACAGCAGGAAAAGGCAAGGAAACAAATTATCCCTGCAGCCTCCAGAAGGAATGCAGCCGTTGAGACCCATGTGAGGGTGCTCCAGATCTGTAAGAGGATAAATTTCCGCTGCTTTACTCCACGACATTTGTGGTTGTTTTTGTAACAGCAGCAATAGAAAATTCATTCACAGGCTAAAATCAAAGCTTAACATTAGCAAGCCAAATCCTCTAGCGCACTTACTTAAGGCCAGCTGCCCAGAAGCAAACAGTAGGACAGATTCTGAGGCCAGTGATTTACTTAGGAAATGCTTCCAGGAAAACAGGTGAGAGAGGAGGGAAAGGTCAAGGGGAGAGGGAAGCCAGCAAGGGCACAGCTCAGGCAGAGTCCCAGGCACAGTGGCTTCAGCCACATCCTAGAGGGAGACTCCAGGGCCACTGGCATCCCAGGGATGCGTCCCAGCTCCAGGTGAAGAACTGACTGCTCTGGGGAATGTAAAATCGCAGGCACCCTGCTCCCTGTAGATCTGCAAAGTGGCTCCAGGAAGTTCTAGTAGCCCAAGGGTAGGGCCCCAAAACACTTTCCAGGGGTGGGCTGTTCAGAAGCCAGAGGAGGGGTGAACAGAACCCGCAAATGGGAGCCCAGGGGATCTGGGCAGAGTGTGGGCAGAGCCCTCAAAGCCCATTTGACATGTAGCATATGATGGTCACCTAGGGAATCACTCTGGAATTCACTGATAGTCTTCAATTAAGAAATCTATCAAAATAATCCAATAAATCAATAGCCAAAGGGAAAGAAATTACATGATCATGTCATTAATGCTGTGAAGACATTCATTTATTCCTGCTGAAATTTCTTAATAAGGCTCATCTCTTTCATAAGTCATGTTCAAGTCTAATGTTTACATGTTTTATCCCACAGTCCTTTCTGCCCACCACCCAGGCTGCATGCACAGACATCCTTGCAGTTACGTAGTTTTAGGAGAGGCGTAAGGTGGGGTCACCAAAGGAATTAAATAATGATAACAGCAATTCCTTTACTCTTCAGGAAATTTTTACATGAAAATAAATGCCAGAAATTCTTTCAGGTAAACCTAGAATAACCAAATTGATTTATACTCCACCATTAGGGCATTTCACATTACTTTTTTTCCACAGACATGAGAATATCATGTTGTGTTTCCTGTAACCCTCAGACCTTTCTCTTTATTGAGTGCCCACTCTGTACCAGGAGGTCTATTTCTGCTGGAGTTATACCCTTGCAGTCAAGAAAATAACTGCACAAAAATTTGTTTCTGTCTTTTATATTTTATCAATTCAACTAAGATTACTGTATTATAACTTTTTTTAAGTGCAGCTTCTTATTACGGGGGATTTGGAGAGCAGCTGTGGAGTAGAAGCAACTGAAACGATCACCAAGGTGACTCATTTACCTGCATCTCACTCTGGCTGATTGATTTAGTCTTCTTCTCAAAGCATGAGGACTGCAGAACTGGAAGAGGTAAGGATGCTTGGCGCACAGATCATGACCAGAGGACTGAGTGCAGGTGATTCTGACGTGACAACGTTCTCTGGACACAGTCAGGAAGTTGCCTCTCCTTCCAATATTTCAACATGGTTAACAGCTTGGACCAGCTCAGAAACCACAGAATGGGAATTCCAGAACTGTCAGCCTTCTGAATTCTCACTCTGCTAGGAGACATTATTCCAGCCAATAATGTCTTTCATATTTCTGTTAATATGTGTTTAACCTGGGTATCTCCCAAAAAGTGCAAAATTTTAAGCAAAGTAATAAAAGATTTTTCTTCTCCCATCTCAGTTATCAGGGCAGGAGAGAGGGAAAATTAAAATATTGGGTGAAATTCCACAGTGTTTTGGCCTGTGGTTGCTTGCATGGGTATCACCAAGTCCCAGCCATCGAATGGCTGCAGTGTTTGATGATGAAGAGAACAGAAGATTCAAAATACATGAGCCTTGGGACTTCCCTGGCTGTCCAGTGGTTAGGATTCCATGCTTTCACCGCGGAGGGCGAGAGTTCAATCTCTGGTCAGGATACTAAGATCCCACAAGCCTCGCGGTGCAGCCAAAAAAAAAAAAAAATACATGAGCCTTGAGATCAACTCTTTGATGTTCCAACAAACCAGGTTTCTTCTTGGGTATCCTTTTTTATCAGGCCAACTTAATTTTATGATGTACGACGTCATAAAACCATAAACTGGTGGCTGTAATAGTTATGTGGCCTAACCCAGGGTTCAAAAAAAATGTTGAATGAATTCCCAGATTTAATAATTGGGAAATTGCTCATAAAAAAATCTGGATTTCCAGCTTCTCTCTGAAAACTGGAAGTTCTGGCAAATCTGGGCTCATATTCCGGTGTGGCCACAATCAGCTAAACTCTAGGACCAGCTGCTCCATTTAAGACCAGACATCGGGCTCCAGTCCCCACACAGCTGGCTTTCCTGATGGCACCTTTCCTACCTGGATCCTCCAAGGCTGCAGATCTCTTTTTAAAATTTATTATTTTTTTCACTTTCCTTCCAGTTTTATTGAGATATAATTGACATACAGCACTGTAGAAGTTTAAGGTATAGAGCATAATGATTTGATGTACATACATCATGAAATGATCACCACAATAAGTTTAGTGAACATCGATCATCCCATGTATATATAAAAATTAAAGAAATAGAAAAAAATTTTCCTTGTGATGAGAACTTTTAGGATTTAATATCTTAACCTTCATATATAATGTGCAGGAGTGTTAATTATACTTATCATGTTGTACATCACATCCCTAGTACTTACTTATAACTGGAAGTTTGTACCTTCTGACCCCCTTCCTCCAATTCCCCATCCCCCTGAAATGGAGCAGGACCCCATGGTCCCTGCCCCCCATGTCCTCCGCCTGCCTTCTGTCTGCGGAAAAACTTTAGCCAAAGAATAAGTTTAATCAGAGAAGTGAGAAAATGCAGAAACCAAGGAAAACAGTCCAACAAGATTAAATAATAATAGTTTAGTCATTAGGTAAAGTCAAGGACCTTTAGTTCCTCCTCACAGGTTACAGATAATATTCTGAGCCACGTCCTGTGAGCTGTCTCGTAGATACTGAAACCCCCAGCAGATGGAAGAAGTGAACTACATGATGACCAGACTGTAGCCATGACATAAGCCACCACAATTCCGAGAATTGGTCTTAAGGAAATGGGAACAAACCGACCCTGGAACTGAAGATTAACTGAACTTAAAACAATCAAGATGATGCCGATCAGACCACCGATGACCAATTTCAAGACGGCTGTCAGAGCTGACTGTGCTCTTTCTGCACGTAGCCCCCTCCCTCCGTCTATAAAAGCTCTTGCCCATTGGTTGCCCGTGGGGGAAGTCGGCCTTTGGACAGGAGCCTGCCCTCCCTTGGTTGTCAGCCTCTGAAATAAAGCAAACCTTCCTTTCCACCAACCTTGCCTCTTTATTGGCTTTTGAGCAGTGAGCAGCCCGCCCCACTTTCAGTTACACCCCTACCCGCCGCCTCTGCTAACCACAAATCTGATCTCTTTTTCTGTGAGTTTGTCTGTTTGTTCTGAAGTATAATTGACCTACAACTTTATATTTGTTCCTATTACACAACATTTATTCCTGTTACACATTACTTTTTAAGCCAGAATGAATCCACGCTGTATGAAAACAGTGACCGTGGTGATTTGGAGAGAACATAGGACATAAAGTCAGGAGGACCGATTCACCGCTCCTCTGCTGTCTCACACTTGTGTGACATTAGGAAATTAATTCCCTGGGTCTTCGTCTCTACATTGGCAAAGTCATTTTGTAAATTTATTTGCTGAACGAATGTATTGTTGAATGCCTCTCATAAGCTTGTTTCTAGAATCGGGGTCCACAGAGATGTGACCTTGTACTTCTTGCAGGTCCAACACCAATCGCTTCCGTGAGCCGCACTGATGTCAACGTACATTCATTGTTTGTGTAGTGTGTTGCCCATTTTGTTTGCCTTCCCGGTGCTGAATCTTTTCTAGTTCTAGGTCATCAAAGAAGTGCTCTGCTGCTGTGCCAGAAAACACCATTGCCATGATCACAAACACAGCTGGATTTCAAAACAGACATGTGTTTGCGTGTGTGTGTGTGTGTGTGTGTGTGTGTCTGATCTGAGGCACCAGTTTGAGAAGGAGATCTTGGGAAAGGGGTTTTGGGCACTTTGTCACACCATTAAATGCAAATAAAAGAAAACTTGAAAAGTGCGATTTCTGTCCTCCACCATGGATGGTGATTTAAGATTAGCAATATTTCTTTCAAAGCAGAGTTGGAAAGACTTTACATTTTCTTGGAAGTATTGGAGGAAAAGAGCCACAAAGGTAACTGCCCATTCCTATGTCATGTTGTCTCAAAAGAGCCTCTTCATTTTGTTCTGTAAGTAATTGGTTTTGAATTTCAGTTATCTTTCCGTGTGCAAGCTGGAGAGAGCCAACATTTGGGGCTGTTCTCAGTGTTTTATCTGAGTGCCCTCTGCAGTATGGCTGAACTTCGAAACCAGAATCTAATAATTGATTTAAGAGCAATGATTCTCAGTTGGACATGCAATAGAAAAAATACATTGTTGCTGTCTTTTAAAATTGCTTTACTATACAGACCATTTGAAAAGGGGAAAACAGCACACTTGTTTTGATCATAAGACATTGGAGCCTGCCTTACCTAAGCTGGCTGTGCCTCCTTTTTCTCTTCTGTAAAATGGCAATAATGGCAATGACCTCATAGGGTTATTGTAGGGATTAAATTAATTAGTACATGTAAAGTGTTTAGGATAATACCAGACACACAGTAAGTGCTATATATGTGTGTGTTAAATTAAGGAGGAATAAACACTCTAATAAATAAATCAAATAAATAATAATAATTATAATTAGTTAAAAGTAATAAATATCCTAGTTTTAAAGTTCTATTATTGAAAGCATGCTGTTTACTAGACAGGAGAAAACGCCTTTATCTTGCCTCTGACACACATAAATGTGGAGTAAAGGCTAATATGGCCATTGCCAATCATTTAAGCCAATATCAACACAATAGGGTCCCTGTCATCATCCAGGGAGAACACACCACAGAACTGTTAAAATAAAAGCAGAGCAGAGCAGATCTTGGAGCCTAGAGAAGGGAAAAGTAGGGACTATTTCACAGATGCCGAAACTACAGGCATCCACATTAAAGGAGGAAGAGTTTGTCAGATTAAAAAGCAGTGATTTGGGCTTTCAGTCAGAAGCAGGGAGAGGTGACAGCTCTGAGAATCACAAGGTAAGGTGGGGCTCCTGTTTCTTTAGCAGGAGGGGAAGGCAGGAAAGGCTTGAAAATCACACTGGGGAGATTCACTTTGTCACCTTAAAACAGGAGGGTCCTTTGTGCAACCATCCTGTCAGTGGAGCCCTTTGGTTTTGTGTTTTTTGAGGGTTTTTTTTCTTATTCCCAGCTAACAATACCCAGGTCAATTGAAATCCCAGTTTTAAAAAATAAACACTGAGTCTGAACTCTGTCACCAAAATGACAATTCTATTACACTTTTTTAATCTATTTTTATTGGAGTATAGTTGATTTACAATGTTGTGTTAGTTTCTGCTGTACAGCAAAGTGAATCAGTTATACATATACGTATATCCCCTCTTTTTTAGATTCTTTTCCCATATAGGCCATTACAGAGTATTGAGTAGAGTTCCCTGTGCTCTACAGTAGGTCCTTATTAGTTATCTACTTTATATATAGTAGTGTGTATATGTCAATCCCAATCTCCTAATTTATCCCTTCCCCCCCTTCCCCCCCTTGTTAACCATAAGTTTGTTTTCTACCTCTGTGAGTCTATTTCTCTTCTGTAAATAAGTTCATTTGTACCATATTTTTAGAGTACACATATAAGCGATAACATATGATATTTGTCTATGACACTTTGTTAAAGACATAGGATGTTAGAGCTTCAGAGCTTAGACTTAATCAGTTCACTTACTGATGAAGAGGTTGACCCAAGGAATACAGGAAATGGCTCAAATTCACCCAACCATGGTCACAGAATCAGGGCCAGAAACCTGACCTTTTATAATATCCATTGTGCTACACAGCCTCCCAAAATAGGGTCTCCACAACCCCTCCCCCGGGGTTGCATACGGACTATTCAAACGATGGATGTCTATCCCTCACCAATTCTGTAAAAACACCTTGTGCTCATGTCGAGTTTAGAGGACTTCACTCAGCAATCATTGGAAATAATCATTCAACTGCAAATCTCCAGCCAGTAACCGAATAACTCTGCGGTACATTGCAAAGTCATTTCTTAGAGTCTGACAACTTCGTCTGTTACCAAGGAGTGTAGAATGAAATTAGAACTGTGCGTGCCATGAACTGGGTCCTCGCTCATTATCTCTGAGACTGTGGGCTGCAAGTTGCCTTTGAAAAAAAGACAACAGTGCCAGCTGATAGAACTGGGAAGAAATTCAGTGGCAGCATTTCTGAAGGATTGCTTACGTCTGTAGAAAATGATGAAGATTATACAAAGAATACTTGTGATAGGCAGAATTCTAAGATGACCCCTAGGGTTCTTGCTCCCTGGCATACACACCCTGTATAAACCCTCCCTTGAGTGTGGGCAAGACCTTTGAATATGATGGAAGTCATTCTTGGAATTTAGGTTATATTATGTGGCAAAGGTGAAGGGACAGATGTTCAATAATTAAGCTCACAAATCAGTTGATTTTTAGTCAAATCAGTCGATTTTTAGTCAAGTGGGAGATCACCATAGAGGGGTCTGACTTAATTGAATGAAAGTCCCTTAAAGAGGGACAGGGTTTTCCTTGAAGAGAGATGCTTTCTCCCACCGGCCTTGAAGAAGCAAGCCACCATGAGTCCTACAGCCGCAAGAAGATGAATTCTTCCACAAAGTGAGGGAGCTTGGAAGGGGACCTAACCCCAGGCAAGCTTCTGATGAGAATGCAGCCCAGACAACCTTAATTGTTTGAAGCTGAACAGAGGACCCAGTTCAACCAGACCTGGATTCTTGCCTTCTAAAACTGTAAGATCATGAATGTGCATTCTTTCAAGCCAGTAATAACAAATAAATACTGTGCCCATGTGGGTGCTTACCGAGAGAGGATAATAGCTGGAATAGAAATGTCTATGCCCAGCCCTGATTCCTCTTCCATGCTCTATGGGTTTGATGGGAAATAAAAAGAAACATACTGCTCATTTGCTTGTCATTGACTTTCAGATCCAGTTTCCCCATTCTATTCTGTAATTTAGGGAGTTGAGGCCTAAAAATTACATTTCCCAGGCTCCCTATTCCACTGGTTTTCAGGCACGTTTCATCGGTGGTGACTGGAGAGCAAGAGCACGGGGGCATCTAGGCTGTCTCTGCCCGCTCTCTGTCCGGGATGGTGCCCAGTGCGTCCCTGTCTCTCCTGTGGTTTAACCTCTTGCTGGGATATCTACACATCACCTCACCTTCCCCCAGCCTCCTTACTGCCCCAGCCTCCACCAGTTAACTCCCACTCCTGAGGCCTGATAAAGCCATTTCTTCATATACCCTTCCAGCCCTAGGGATGGCAGAGGTTTTGAGTTACTGTTCTTTAAATTGTTAATTTGTTAAACTGTTCATCTCTGGGCTGCCTCACTGTTTCATTTTTATCTTTTCCGATAACTTGGGAAGCAGTTCCTCCTATTAAATTCCCTCTCGTGGACCCTCCAGCACAGGTTTTTTTTCCCTTGCTACACCTTGGTTGACATGATCTGGGTCCTAGGAGTCATCTCAGAAAACAGACCTTTAAGATAAGATTTAGAGATTTGGTGGCTTAACATCTTAATTTTAACTACTTATGACCTCATTGTGATTGGAAAATGAGATGCCAGCAACCGGTGGCATCACAATTATTTAAATTATCAACCATGCATGCTTGAGATAAAGCAGTATTTTATGATGATGGATTTGTGGGTCAGGTAACTACTTTGTTTTACTAATAAGGTAGCTATATGACACCACAAGGACTGAACAGAGATTGATTTATTCCAACTGTGCTGGAGAGGTTACGTTAAAAAAAATAATAAGCTCAGGATTTTAAACTCGTAGCTGTGGTCACAGTTAGCAAAACAAGATCTCCCTGGTGGCCTTAAAAGAATCCCAATATTTTCCAAGTCTTAGAAAAAACTGAGGCATTAACTGGAAACAACTGAAAACCTGAGAAATGGATGAGAAGTTTGAATGACACTGAATCAAGCACAGCTTGAATCCCTGATACCCCGGGTCACTTCCTTTGTCTGAAGACTGGCTTTCTTGTGCTTATGAAGTTCAGGTAACAAGTTCAACTGAGGAAGTTCCCGCATCAGGGGATCCTGACAGTCCTCATACTTACAATCACCATCCTTCAGAGCCTCTGACTCATGATGTGGACTAAACACCAGTACCCTCAGTGGAACACAAATAAGGTCTAATAAGGAAAGAGATTGGTAAGATCACATAGAACACATGTGGGAATAGATTCTCAGGCTATTGGAGAGAATGATGCAATGCTAGATCTGGCTGAATTAGTCAACACACATGCCCTTTCTCAAAATTCAGCATTTAATGTGCAAGTTGAAGTTAGAAGTACACTCGGCTGGTTGGCTGAAAACTTGACTCAGTGATGTCCTATATTCAATAAAGTTGAAGACATCAGAAATTCCATGGTATAATAATATTTAGGAAGGAATAGAAAAGGCCTGCAGGTATTAGGATTTGGGTGCATCACGCAAGCATGTTACACCTCCTCGGGGCCCCAGAGGACACAGCCTTCATGGAGGCCTTGTGACCTCCATCAAGGAGGGTGAATCACACTCTAGAAGCACCCTGCATGGCTGTGCTCTGTAGGAATGACGGGAGGGGAGTAGTAGCTGTAAATCATTGATTTTCTATGGCTTTGACTTTGGGGCCTTGCTGACCCTGGAGGGACTTCCCCTCCCAAGGTTAACCAGCTCTCAGAGATGCTAAACAACTGACCCAAGAACACTGGGACCAGGTAGCAGGACATCAAGGGCTGTCCATACACTCCAGAGCCCCCTGAACTTATTTAAAACAGCCAACATTAAGCCTGCTTACCTTGCCTCGCCTGTTCCTTCTGGCAAAACCACAGTGAAGATTTTTGCCCAGAGTTCCCTTCCCCCTCTGCCTCCTGGGAAATTCCAACCCCAGTACCTCCCTGTGATCACCTACCGGGCTTATCATGCCCCTTCCTCTTGGGAACTGTGAGTAATAAACTATGTTTGCAATGGAATCATCTCCTGGTCTGTTGTCCTTGCTATAACTTAAATGTTGTGTTTATACACTTTGTGAAAACAGAAAAGCTGCATGGTACTGTGCTCTGATTTATAAATAATGATAAGATGTTACAATGGCGAGTCCAGGTGGCACTATTTAGCTCTCCCTCCCGCCAAGACAAGGCAGGCACCATTTCCATAATAAGCAGGAGGAATAAAGTCTTCAAGCTGGTTTTACTCACAAGGAATCTATGCTGGTAGCCCTAATAATAAAATGTATGAGCAACCTACTACGGTTTGACTTTATAATTGAGAAAAGTAGAAAAAATAATCTCCAGACATCGATGAGCCATAAACATCATAAACACACTTATAAGTCACCACAATGGAAACTGAACTCACTTTTTTCCCAATTCACACATCTAAGTCAGTTTACAAATCTGGACTCCTTGACTGAAGAAGAGGCTAGGTGTCCTTGAGGAACTTCCTTTCCTCAAACACTGTCATAAATATCACGTGTAAACCTTCCTCTCTGCTCTTCCCAAGTTGACCTGTAACCATATCCCAGGGTAGCAGTGCTCAGGGAAAGAATAGTACTAAGGACTTTTGGAGGATTTTGAGAGAGTGACTCTTGGTTAATACTAATACCTGGGGTCCAAAGACATCCACCATTGGTCTGAATGAGGGCACAAGGGGTTCAGAAGATGAATGGATTTCTGACCCAAACCTCTGTTAAATGGGCCCAATGTCAGTGGACACACACGTGTATAATACATACATATACACACACACACATACACATGCACACACATGTGCATACACAGGGATACACACACACACACTTATATATGGGTTTATTACAGGGAATTAGGAAAACTGTGCAATTAGGAAACTGTGAGGCCAGCTAAGGATTCCAGTGTCTGTCAGGTGGACAATTAGAAATGGAGGAGCCCAAGCTGGTGGAACCCCAAAGCCACAGGACACAGTCGTCCACGGTAGAAGCCCGGAGTCCTTCGCTCTCCCCAGAGAGGGTCTAAGTCCACTTGTAAAGCCTTCTGGTTAATTGAGTCAAGTTCCGCCAATACAATCTCCCTAATTTAGAATCAACTGGGATTAGGGACTTTGATTACATCCACCAGACTCCCTCACGCCAGCGCTTAGATTTGCATTTGACTGAATAACGGGTGAGGGTGTGTATGAACCTCATAACGGCTGCTGCTTCCCTTCCACCCTCCAGCTTTCACAAGGAATCTCTCTCGCATCCTCCCGAGAGACAAGCCCGAAAGGGGGTTCTGGAGGACTTGGTTGAGTTGAAAAGGCTGACACTCCACCAGCCATCACCGTCCACCCTTTGTCAACTTAGCGCTCACCCACCACTCCTAACCCCATATTCTACACACCCTCACTGACAGAGTCACACGTCTGCCTCACACGACACAACTGTCCTGTGTGCAAACCTAAAGTACGTTAACCCTCCCCCAGCAAGGATGCAAAGCCCTTGAGTGACGTTCACTCTTCTTCTGTGACAGCCTGCAACTTACACACCAAGATGTAAAATTAACTATAATTAGCACGTCTTACATTAGATGATAAGAGAGTGAAAGAAGGAAGAAAACAAAAATATCATGTATAAATTATATCCTATATTCTATGGACTGAATGTTTGTATCCTCCCAAAATTTACATGTTGAAATCCTAATCCCCAGCTGGATGTATTAGGAGGTGGGGCCTTTAGGGGTACTTAGGTTGTGAGGGTGGAGCCCTCAGGTATCGGGATTAGTGCCCTGACAAGAAGAGACATGGGAGCTTGGCATCCAACCATGTGAGGACACAGTGAGAAGAGGCTCACAAATCAGAAAGAGGCCTCACCAGACCCTGGACCTGCTGGAGACTCGCTCTTGGACTTCCCAGCCTGCAGGCTGTGAGAAATAAATCATGTTGTGTAAGGCACCCCATGTATGGTGTTCTGGTAGAGTAGCCCAAACTGGCTAAAACAGTCAAATGTGATATATAAAAATAAAAATAAATATAATAGTATTCACAATATATTATATATATACATATATATATATATATATACTGTACAAAACCAAACATATCACTATTGAGATACAGGGAAAATAATGGTGGCCTTTACTAACAGGGGTAGAGAGAGCAAACCTTCACAGGATCAGTAACAGGACGTCGGGCACCAGAAATTTGTTACTTTGCTGACACGACACAACACGTCTGGAACAGGGTCACAATTGTACTCACCACCTGGGTGAGTCATTGCCGAGATCCGTTTGCCTTCTGCGCGTCCAAAGGAAGTTGAATGCAGATGCGGTGGGAATCAGCATCCCTGTGAGTTTTAAGATCTGGCTGGTGGCGCTGGTCTCTGCAAGCCATCTAGGGCCGTGGTGTTGGTTACCGTTTACTGTTTGTAGAGACGGAGGCAACTGAAGTCACTAGACACACAAACATAGAACATACAAGAAAATTAATCACATAATTGCAGAGACTGATAAGTATTATGGAAACTTGAACACTAGCAGAAACTGATGACTCTGGGGAGTTAAGAAAAGGCTTTAATTATTTTTTAATTAAATGTAATGTTTTCAAATGCTGTTTTAATTGATTATTTCAAATTGATATCAAATATGGATTTAATAGCTACTATTAGTCTCCATGCTTTTGGTCTTTAAGACAACTTTATCATTTGTGTAGAATCATAATATCATGATCACAGCTAATTAAATAATAATTTTCTAATATCCATCCACATTCCCATTTCTCCAGTTCTACTATAACCCAGGCATCAGTATTTTCTCACGTTGTAGAGTGATCTCAATGCACAGCGGAGATTGGGAAATCTTGCCCTATCCCTGTCTTTCCTGAAAGAAAGTTAGGTCTAGAGATTTGATTAGATTCACCTTAAACATTTGCCTTAAGAGATTCCCAGGTGATGCTGCACCTTTTCTACGAAACCACAACCGTGGGCACGAGCTAGTCAGGACTCCCCACTACCAGTCACACTCAGATCTTCAGTGAAAGTCACGTTTTCTCCTTTGCAATGAGCAAGTTATTTGTGGAGATTCTGTTTGCTTTCTGTGCCACAAAAATTCTGTTCATCAGCAACCACCATGATTTAGCAACTGTTGAAATTTCAGCCTTAATTGAATTTTTCCAGAGTGTTGGAAAATTGTGATTTTTCTAATTCTCTCATTCTTCTTACATTTATGAGTTAGAATTATTCTTTAAAATAAAACATGAGCTTACCTTCATCAAAAGAGGTTTTTTTAACTAAAAAAAAATTTTTTTAACTGGACTGATGGATTTTTATTGCAGTATAATTGACCTATTACATTATATTAGTATCAGATGTACTACATAATGATTCCATGTTGAGAAATAATCACCCCAATAAGTATAGTTACCATCTGTCACCGTACAAAGTTACATTTTATTTCTTTTTCTTGTGATGAGGACTTTTTTTAATATAAATTTTTATTGGAGTATAGTTGCTTTACAGTGTTGTGTTAGTTTCTGCTCTACAGAAGTATGGTTTATTTACAATGTGTTAGCTTTAGGTGTACAGCAAAGTGATTCACTTTTATATATACACACATATATATACAGATTTATATATATTCTTGATATATATATATAATATTCAGTTTTTTACATATATTCTTTTTCAGATTCTTTTCCCTTATAGGTTATTACAAAATATTGAGTATAGTTCCCTGTGTTATACAGTAGGTCTTTTTTGGTTATCCATTTTATATACAGTAGTGTATATCTGCTAATCCCAAACTCCTAATTTATTCCTCCCCCTCTTTCCCCTTTGGTAACCAGAAGTTTGTTTTCCATGTCTGTGAGTCTATTTCTGTTTTGTAAATAAGTTCATTTGTATCATTTTTTTTTAGATTCCACATATAAGTGTTATCATATGATATTTGTCTTTCTCTGTCTGACTTACTTCTCTCAGTATGACAATCTCTAGGTCCATCCACATCTCTGCAAATGGCACTTTTTTGTTCTTTTTTATGGCTGAGTAATATTCCATTGTATATATGTACCACATCTTCTTTATCCATTCATCTGTCAATGGACATTTAGGTTGTTTCCATGTCTTGGCTATTGTAAATACTGTTGCAGTGAACATTGGGATGCATGTATCTTTTCGAATTAGAGTTTTCTCCAGATGTAAGCCCAGACGTGGGATTACAAGGTTATATGGTAGCTCTATTTTTAGTTTTTTAAGGAACCTCCATACTGTTCTCCATAGTAGCTGTACCGATTTACATTTCCACCAAGAGTGTAGGCGGGTTCCCTTCTCTCCACACCCTCTCTGGCATTTATTGTTTGAGATTTTTTGATGATGGCCATTCTGACCAGTGTGAGGTGATACCTCATTGTAGTTTTGATTTGCATTTCTCAAATAATTAGCTATGTGTAGCTTCTTTTCATGTGCCTGTCTGCCATCTGTATGTCTTCTTTGCAGAAATGTATGTTTAGGTTTTCTGCCCATCTTTTGATTGGGTTGTTTGTTAAAAGAGTTTTTTAATTACAGTATCAATATTACTACTTACATAATATGATTAATAGAATTATAAAATTCTTTGCAGTTTTTTTTTAACCCATAGAATGTAACCAGCTAAAGGGTCTATAATAAGATCACTGCATTTAAAATTGTGTACTTAATACTTAAAATAATTATTTCATTTTTGTGTTTACAAACTATGGGTTCATTTGTTTCTTCTGTTTTCAGTTTCAGGGTGTGCTTTTTAAATAAATTTTATTTTTTTTAACATGTAAAATATTTATATGTTTCAAAAGTCCAAACTATGTTAAAAGATACATGCAGGAAAGTCTTGGTTTCATCTCTATATCCTCTGTCCAAATTCTCCCTGCCTGCTAGGTAAGTATTTGAATCAGATTTTAGTTTATCCTTTGAAGTGTTTTTTTCTCTGAAAATTGTAAGCAAATAATTGATCCTAGTGATCACTCCTTAATAAAGAGATTTCCTTGTGCTTTTTCTTTATGGCTTGCTGAATTTTCAATTTGCAAAATAAACATTCTTTGTTCCAACAGAAAGACAGCGGTTATTGACCAGCAATGTCTGGCTTGGGGGAAGCATAATAGGTTCTGTCATAAGTTTGAGATATTTGCCATCCCTGCCTTACACCATGCTGTTTGCTTATAAACTTTTAAGGACTCGATTGTTCAGAAGTTATTCCTAAACTCATTGTATAATCAAAAAGGAAGGGGAAAATGTTATTAGTAGTTCTAATATGAATGCAATATTCTGAGACTAGACTGTAAAAATAATCCCTGGTGCATAAGGATGGAAGATTTGTGTGAAATAAAGTCATCTCTTGACAAAACAGGTTCAGGATGGTCCAATCAGACTATTAAAAAGTGTCGTTTATTCATTCTTTCATTGATTCATTCATTCAGAATGTATTCAGTAAGTGCCAACTATGGGACAGGCAGTGAACTCAGCACAGGGAATACATGGTGAGCCAGACAGACGTAACACCCACCTTCATGGATATTACAACTGAATTGGGAAAACAGCCAGGAAGAAAGTCATAACAAACAAAAGAAAAACATTATTAAAGAGGGGGGGTGGGGTGAAACTGGGATATTTCATCCAATATATGGGTGCAAACATGGTTCCCAGAGGAAGTGATGTTTAACTGATACTCGATGGATGGGCAGGATGGACCCAGAAGCATGGGTCAGGCTGGACATTTTATGTGGATATGAACCGTTTGTGCAAAGACCTTGCCACGGAAAAGAGTTTGGTCATAGGTGAGAAATCATTAGCAATCCAGCTGTGATAGAGCCCCTCACTGAGCTCAGCTTTCTCTCTAAAATGGTTCTTTCTTCTGCTTTTCTTAATCTCACTCCTATGATCCCGGCACCCATCTGGAAAACAGAGCATCATCTTCAGCTGCTCTTTGTTCAGACCCCACATCCACCACCTGGTATCATCTGTTTTCTTCTGTCTCTTCCTCTCCATCACTCTGACACTAGGTAATTCAGAGATCAGGAGCCACTCATCCAAATGTCAATTTTCGCCATCTTCAAATACATATAATGCATCTCTGCACAGTCAGTTCAGTTCCTCGAATCCTCTGTTAAATTCAAACATTACTATCACAGTCACACTCTTTCAAAGTGGTCCCTTGGGCACAGAGGCTTTCAGGGTACTTTTTCTTCTTACCCTTTTTCCTGATCTCGCAATCCAAGTCCCAGGGTGACAGAGGCATGATTTCCCCAATTCCTTACTCCTTTGTGCATTCACACCCTTTGCCACGTAACTCTGCATTTTCTCCACTAAAGGGGGAAGGGAGCAAGGCTGGAGGCACCACCCCACCCACTGAGGTGCAGTTCCAGGAAAGGGCCACAGTGACTGCAGGAAAGGGCTGACCTTGCCCAGGGAGAGCCTGGGCCCTTGCTTAGCTCCTGGAGGTGACCTCTCAGCCTTGGGGCGTCCCGCTGGACACTCTTAGCATCTTGTTTGGCCCTATGGTGAAGCATACTGGGCCCTGTAAACCTTCATCAGGCCCACCTACCTGACGCCTGCCTCTGCCGTCACCATTATTCCTGTGATGAAAGAATGGTGCTTCTGAAAGTGGGACCACCGAGAGTTCACAGCCCCCAGGCTCTATTCCAGGAGGCAGGTCAGCAGCCTGACTTTTTCCAGATCGGATATCTTCTGAACACAGCTAATTTCCGCCTTCTTTCTTACGGATTGTACCTTTGCTGTGAAGCAGAGAGTGCCTGGACTTTAGTGGATGCAGATCTACAGGCACAATGAAAAACAATACAGTAAATATCGGTAATAAAAATATATTGCATTTTCATCTTCACAGTGATAATCTCTGCTCTGATCATTTTCTCAGGTTCTGCTGCTTACTCTCTGTGTGACCTTGAAGAAATACTCAACCTCTCTGGCCTCATTTTTAAGATATGACAAATAGTTGTAAGTAGCTTGAATGGTTGTTATGAGTTCAGTGAATAAACACATAATACGTACTCAGAATAATGCCTAGAACATTATTATATTATTGTGAGTATCCAATAAAACTAACTGTAATAATAATTATTATGCACGTATAAGAATTATTATCTGTCTAGGATGGGAATAACTCCTTAAGTTTCCATACATGTCCTTCTCGGCTCTAGTCACAGTGCTTGGAAGATCTAAAATTGGATATTTCATAGTATTAGGACTTTGAGGATAAAAGGTAATAATTGCTCACAAATTTTAAGGAGATTCAAAAGGAACGGAATAGAACATACTAAGTCACTCCATCCCCTTAAACCAAACTTCAGAGACAAGAGTTCAGAGCCGACTTCTGCTACCATCAGTACCAGGATAGTTGCTGTTTGACTCACCTGCTTATCTACCAAAACGAGAAAGTTGTGACAACTGCAGGAATCATTATCTAAAAGCATTAGAAGAAACTAAGACAAGGATCCTGCCTGCTAAGAGAGGAAATTTGAATAGGACAACATGTGGTGGATACAATCAGAAATCACCAGTCATCCCAAGAACCAAGAACATCAGAACTGGAATAAATGAGAAAAGACCCTGAGATGATGCCGAGGCTGGGGAACCTGACAAGGATTTTAGAGCAGACATCACAGAAATGCTTCAATACGCAGTTACAAATTCCCTTGAAACACATGAAATGTTAGCAAATCTCAGCAAAAAAGTAAAAGGTATAAAAAGAACCAAATGGAAGTTACAAAACTAAAAATATAATAATGTTTTTAAACTTTCGGAATGGGCTCCATAGTAGAGATGACAAAATCAGTGAACTTGCCCAGTATGAATAAAAGAGAGAAAATAGACCCCTCCCCCAAAAAAGTGATCAGATCTTTAGGAACATGTGGGACAATAATAGAAATTCAACATTCCTATTTAAAGAAATAATGGCTAAAAATTTCCCAAATTTAGCAAAAGACATAAACCTTACAGATTTAAATAATCTGAGTAAACCCCAAACAGGAAAGAAATCTACACCAAGACATATCATAAGTAATCTTCTGAAAATGAAAGACAGTGAAAAAACTTGAAAGTAGCCAGAGAAAAATGACATTACCTATAAGAGAACATCATTTGCTATGACAGTAGATTTCCCAGCTGAAATCATAGAAACCAGAAGAAAGTGACACAACATTTTTCAAATGATATAAGAAAAGAACTGTAAACCATGAGTTCTATATCCAGTGAAACTATCCTTAAGTAATTGAAGAAGAAAGAAAAACAACCTCAGACAAAGGAAAACTTAAAGAATTTTTCACTAGCAGACTTACCGTTAAAGACTGAGTAAAGGAATTTCTTCAAAAAGAGAGAAAATAATAAAAGAAAGATACTGGAGCTCAGAAAAGAAGAAAGAACCAAAAAAAGCACAAATTCGGCAAAGTACAGTTTCCACAGCACTCAGACTGGTGCAATGTTGATACCAGTAGACATGATAAGTCCCAGGTGGTAGATGTAATGCCTAGAATAACACTAAGAAAACTGTAAAAGAGATATACTCCAAAACACTATCAATAAATCAAGATGGGATCCAAAAAAAAAAAAAAAACTTCAAATAATCCACAGAAAGGCAGAAAAAGGGAAACAGAGAAATAAGAAATAAAGGGAACCAACAGAAAACTAATAAAATAGCAGATTTAAGCTCTAATATAGCAGTAATTACCTTAAAGGTAAATGGTCTGAATACATCAATTAAGACAGAGATTTTCATTCAGAGCGTATAAACAAACTGAATCCAACAATATGCTATCTACAAGAAATTCACTTCAAATGCAACAACATAGGTAGATTGGAAGAAAGAAGAAAAGGGATGGAAAAAGATATACCATGCAAACGTAATTCAGAAAATACCAGTTGCCTTAACTGTAGTTAAATTTTTTAGCATTGAAATCCTTCTCTGGCATTTATAATTTAAATATGTTCTAAGAGGTTGATATAACACAGATTCTAGTAACTGCAGTTATCTGCTTAGAAATCAAATGTTTCTACCTTTCCTGATGCTATTTAGAGGCAGAGAAAATTTATACACCTACTAACTCAATCAACTTTGTCAAGTTTAAAAGTGTCAAAAATTCTGTCAAAGACAGCCCCGGAAAACATATTAACGGGTTACCTGGGTTCCAGGTATGGTTAACAATTATCAGTGTTGTGTGCTAGAGAAAGACTTGGGTGGATATTGTCAACTTTTAAAGAGGAATACTGAATTTTACAGAAAGAAAAAATAATAACCAATAATAATACATTTGACTCCATAATGATACAATTTTTGAGCTTACAGACTTGTTCTAATGACTAGTAAAGCTACTGTAGAATTGGAAAAATGTTGACAAAAATAAATAAAGAGTAGAGAATCCCATAATCTTAACTGTAGGTTTAAATAACATTCTCAGTCAATGAAAGAACAAGCAAATAATATAAAAGATTGGAGCAATAAGATTACTAAGTTGGTATAATTAATATAACTAAAACTTGTACAGAAACCAAGAGTAGATGGCTCTGTTTCGTGTGCATACTTACTAAAATTGATCAGATGCTGAGCCATAAAGGAAGTCTCAGAAATTCAGAGATTTTAGTCTGATCACAGGGAAATTAAGCTAAAATATGGTTTAAAACACCAATTTTTAACTGTTAATAATAAATGTTGGCCAGGGCCTCGAAACTGGATCAAGACAGAATTTTTTTAAAACCTATATTACAGTGGTCAATACACATTTGTAAAGGTACTCAGCACCATTGTTAGTCAGGAAAATGTTATTCAAAACACAATGGGAGGGACTTCCCTGGTGGCGCAGTGGTTAAGAATCCGCCTGCCAATGCAGGGGATACCGGTTCAAGCCCTGGTCTGGGAAGATCCCACATGCCACAGAGCAACTAAGCCCATGCACCACAACTACTGAGCCTGCACTCTAGAGCCCCTGAGCCACGACTATTGAGCCCTTGTGCCACAACTACTGAAGCCCACGTGCCTAGAGCCTGTGCTCCGCAACAAGAGAAGCTACCGCCATGAGAAGCCGGCGCACCGCAATGAAGAGTAACCCCCACTCGCTGCAATTAGAGAAAGACCGCGCACAGCAATGAAGACCCATGCAACCAAAAAAGAAAAAAAAAAAAAACACAATGGGATAGCATTACAGTCACCCTAAGGGCTGACATTTATAAAAACAGACAATATCAAGTGCAGGGAGAATGTGGGACCATGAACTTCCAGACACTGCTGGTTGGGGAGAAATTGGCACTGTCTCCATGCAAAACTGTGTAACAATCTACTTAGCACTAATTTATGCATGCACAGTGACACAGCTGCTCCATGCAATGGAAATGCATTCATATATTTACCAAAATTACTGCAAAATATTAATAGAAGCACCATCGACAATAGCAAAACTTGGGAAACTACCCAAATGCCCGTCAGCCACTGAAGAGATAAATAAATCTTGGTGCATTTCTACAATGGAATATCACACAGCAAAGAAAAACATTAAATGACTGCTACATGCAGCAGCACAAGAAATTTCACAGATATAGCGTTGAGAAAAGAGATAAAAACAAAAAGAAAATCCAGACACAAAAAAGTACTTACCACAGGGCTTCCCTGGTGGCGCAGTGGTTGAGAATCTGCCTGCCAATGCAGGGGACACGGGTTCGAGCCCTGGTCTGGGAGGATCCCACATGCCGCGGAGCAACTGGGCCCGTGAGCCACGATTACTGAGCCTGCGCGTCTGGAGCCTGTGCTCCGCGAGAGGCCGCGATAATGAGAGGCCCGTGCACCGTGATGAAGAGTGGCCCCCGCTTGCCACAACTAGAGAAAGCCCTCGCACAGAAACAAAGACCCAACACAGCCAAAAATAAATAAATAAATAAATAAATTTAAAAAATAATCTGTTTAAAAAAAAAAAGTACTTACCACATAATTCAATTTATAGTAAATTCAAAAACAGAAAAAAACTAATTTGTGGTGATAAACATGAAAATGGCAATTGTCTTCGGGTGTGTAATGAAGGGGAGAGGTCATGAGAAAGTTTCTGGGGTGCTGACCATGTCCTGATCTGGGTGATAGTTACCTGGGTATGTTCAGTTTGTAAAAAAAAAAACTACCAATAATGAGATGTATAACTCTCAATCTATGTAGATTTGAGAGATGTAGAGATGTAGATTTGCTAACTCAATTGTATGTTTGCTTTACTTCAACAACTATTAAAAAGAAAATAAAAGACTCAACTCATTTTGGGCTCATCCAGTACAGCAAGTTACCATAATTCCACTGAATATATTGGAAGGGAGAATTGTCTTGATAAAACCTGAACTTAAAGGGAACTTCAAGATATCGCTGAGGAAAAGGATAAATTAATACTAAAAATTGTAATTATCCTTTATGAATATCAGTCACTTTTCATACATTATTTTGTTTGCTTCTTGCAATAATCCCATGGAATAGTCATAACATATTCCCATAACACACATAAGGTAACTAAGGCTTAGAGAAATTAAAGATTATACAGCTGGCCAGAAGTGGGCTTTGAGAATTGCTTTATTCCAAAGCCTTTGCTATTACACAATAATGCCTTCTTTGTAATAATTTTCCTAAACTGAAGAAAGTTCCACCTTGTGATAGAAAAGCTTGGAATTCGCAGCATAGGGCACACTTCTGTACAAAGGATAGAGCCAGGGTTGCCAGATCGAGTGCAGGATACTTGGTTAAACTTGAATTTCAGATAAACAATGAATAATTTTTTAATGTAAGATTGCTCCCATTCAATATTTGAGATGTATTAAGCAGATAAATGTCCCATGCAGTTAGACATAGATATATTACAAATATATTTGTTGTCTATCTGAAATTAGAATTTAACTAGACATCATTTATTTTTGTTTACTAAGTGTGGAGACCCCAGTTAGGGCATGGTTTCTCCACACTGGCACCACTGACATTATGAACTGGGTGGTTCTTTGGTGTGGGTGGCTGTCCTGTGCATTATAGGACGTTTAGCATCATCCTTGTTCTCTATGGACCAGACACCACTAGCATCCTCCTGCCACAGTTGTGACAACCAAAAATTTCTGTAGATGTTGCCAAATGGCCGCTTGGTGGGGGAAGCAAATGTCCTGAGGTCGAGAACCCCTGGATGTGGAAAAGTCAGGAAAGAGTCCACTCTGCTGGTGGTGCTGGTTAAAGGGTCCCACCAAAAACAGGGGCAGCAGAAGCCAAGCTGATATCAAGACTCAGGGTATAGCATTGCATCTGGGAAGTAATTCTTTCAAATGTTTGGGGGAGAAATTCAAGTCATCTCTGCATAAATGCTTCCAAGGAGCTACTTCCTTCTAGGTCTTGGCTCACTACGTCACTGCTTGGAGTTTGCATCCTCGTGGAAGTTTTGTAGGAGGGCTCCTCCCTACGGCGTTTCTGGAAGAGGGACCTCCTTCACCCTGAGGACACCTGGACCCAGATTCCTGCACCTGAGTTTATCAACCTCCATATTTCTCCCAAGCGGCTCCAGACATTCATTAACCAATCTCTTCAGCTGGGTGACCGAGGAAGCAATGTTTGTAGGCAGATGAATGAAACATGAGGTTTTCTTACACTCCCAGAACCTCATGGTCACTTAGAACTATTTCCCGACCTGCCCGAATGAGAGTAGATTGAGCACTGCCCATGGAGAAGGCTGGCTGAGCGTCGTGCATCCACATGGAGCACTCGGTGTGGGAATCTTCCCACCTGGGTTGTCTTTTTGCCCCAAACTTCTTCATCACCTCCGGAGAAGGCCAACGGGTCAGCACTCCCTGTCTGCAGGACAAGAGCCGTGTGTTCACTTGGAAATTGGCTGCTGGACTTGGGAAGCCACTGATGAATCTGTCTACCAAATGCTGATTCCTCAGCAAGGCCACATCCTGGATCACAGTGGAGAAAATGCACCATTGGCTCTGCTTCTATCATAGGATCGGCTGACCGGGGGCTCCACTCAGTGCACTGAGGGGCTGGAGGTGGCCTTTTGTTTACAGGCTCAACTGCCTGAGAAACAAGCTTGCTTACCACCTGCTGGTACCACCAGTGCCACCCAAAGGCTGGTCTTTGACTCACAATGGTTTTGGATTGGAAGGTGTGCTGCTGCACCCTAGTGACCAGATCACCTGGTAGGAACACCTCGTGCACGTTACCTGTCAGGGGGCTTAGGGATTTCATGGAGTAACCCAACTATGATGCAATCACAGTGCTCAGCAAACATCAGTTTCTGACTTTTTCCCTCCTCTAGATCTCGCTGCCGATGGGAAGTGTGACCCTGCGCAGAAGTCCACTTTGCTGGGGCTCGGGACCCCATCCCATCTTCATGGGAACTGAACATGTGTCTGTACCCACAACTGCTGGCTGGAGTCTGTCTTTATGACTAAAAGTCCCTCACACATTGGGCATCAAAACAGGAGCACACCTGAGACCAGGCGCGTCTCAGTGTCAGAAACCCAGCTGTCGGCAGACTTTCCTACAGGCCAGGATCCCTGTTCTAGAGAAGCAGTCCAAACAGGAAGCCTCGCAAGACATTGGAGTCCAGCCCTAGCACTAAGTCAGGGCCCCTAAGCACAGCTGACTTACCCTATGCTTTGTTTTCAGGTCCCACTTCTTTCCCCAATGTCAACCCTTTTTGCAACAGAAGCCACTTTGACTAAAGTTTAAGACTCAGGGAGTATCTGTATGGAAAGATCAGCCTCCAGGGGTCCTCTGCAGGGGACTCTTCCTTGAAGACAACTCTTTAGGGACCCTTTGGAGCATCACTTCCATCCAGAGACTCTGCCCACATAACAGGGTCCAATACGGCAAATGTGCTTCCTCATCAGCAGTGGGCGCTTATGCTCCAGCTGGGAGATGCGCACAGGTGGGCCACAGGTGAACGGCCAGTGATGGAAGAGGTACTTGCAAACACATGTGCTGTTCGCAGACCGCCCCCCAATCCCTGCCTTGAAAACAAACATGGTGCTTTGTGCGTGTGAAGGTACCTAGGTTGCCAGGAGGCTTCGAAGCAAAGGGGCAACTGGGACTAGCAAAGACATGACAAATGCATAGCATGATTTTAAAGGAAATGCATGAATAACAGATTTTGAAAAATCCAATAAATAGCTCTTTCTCCTTCTAATTTTAAGCGTTGGGTTATTTGTTTTCCTCAAGACGTTCATTAGCCTCAGGCAGCATGTACTGTTCGAGTCTCCATTCTGTCCTGAGTGCCATTCAGAGAACATCTGTGCAGAGCAGCTCTTTCTCTGTCCCCTAGTCTCGCTGAATGAGACCGCCACACGAGCGCCATTCTCTGGACCCAATCAGCCTGCCTCTTTCAGATGTTGAAATAGCATGTTTTCTGTACAAAGCAGATGCTCCCATCATTGATGACCAAATTATCTGAAGAGGTTGAGGAAAGGGTCTGAGGATGAGCCTAAACAGGAAGCTTTGCTGTAGGTTTCAAATGCTGCTAAAATCAGGCCTTTGTTTACGTAGAAAAGAAGGCAGTGAGAGAATAGGACAGATGACAAGTGACATTAAATTCCAACCAAAGCTGGGGAAGAAAATGAGCTCGTAGCTAGTTTTCTGTCACAAGGCACCATGTGGTTGAGTTAGCGCCGGTGTGTTGTCGAAATTCAGCCTCTGTGCACCGGGGCCTGATTAAATCTCGGAGGCAGAATTAGGCAAAGGGGGCCACAGAGGGCTAATGCCCTCCAGACTGTGTGTCCCGCCCTGGAGGGGGTAGTGAGGAGTCTTACAGTGTTCAAGAAGCAGGACGTGGTCAGCTCGTGGACATTCTTCTGATTGGCTGCTGGTGAGGTCATCGGGAGTCGGCATCATCAACCTCCTGGTTCCAACCGGTCTGGGGTCTCTGTGTTGGTGGGTAGATTGCAGCTAACATCTCCCACCTGGATACTGAGGTGGGGGCCTCAGTATCTGCAAAACAGCTCAAAGGACATGGCTCAAAATGTTATCTATAGTTCCTGGGGAGGAACTAAATGTCCTTGACTTTTTTTAACTGCTAAACTATTATTATTACTGTTTTCCTTTCTTTCTGCATTTTCTCACTTCTCTGATTAAATGTACACTTTGACTAAAGTTTCTCTACAGACGAAAGTCAGGTGGAGGACGTGGATGGGGGTCTATTGTGGGAAGACCCCATAGGGTCCTGCTGGCTTACAGGTGGCCTGGCATTGGCCATTCTCAAGGCCATTCTCTAACTAAAGGGGGCAGGCCACTCACGGGACAGCGCCTGTAGGAGGGGGTTTAGCACTGTCTACCTGCTCAGCTGCCACAGACTGGGGTGGCCGGTGAGGACTGTCCATGCTGCAGCATGAAATTAACATAGTTCTTCACTCTAGCGGCCCAGCTTGAGGTGGTGCGCAGATTCAGTTCCCTTATTTGTTATGTATTAATAATATTATTATTTTACAGATAGCAAGGCTATTAGAGGATGTCCCAGGTAGATCCAGAGGAACAGAACAGACCTGGTAGCTGCCCACAGAGAGACTGCAGCTTTTGACAGCATGAAGTGAGGGTGTATTGTTGAGAGGATTTTGTAAGGCACCTGATTTAAGGTAGGTGCTCAGAAATAGTACCTGTTGTGCTTACTATCGTTTTTAGTATTTATTTGTGAGTTTGGGGATGGTCACCTTTATCCACAACCCATACCCAGCAATATGATCCTCCTTTTAGACACTATTAAATTGTTCCTCTACCATCTGTTTCCCCTACTGGATTGTGAGCATCTTTTAAAGTCAGAGATATTCTCTGCACCAAATTTCTTCATCACCCTTTAGGGTCTAAAAATGTGCATTACACCAGCATTTATTTAAAAAAATATATTACATAGGTAGATAGATAGAGGGATGGATGGATGGATAGATGGATGGACAGAAAGATGGATAGATAGATAGATAGATAGATAGATAGATAGATAGATAGATAGATAGATAGATAGATAATAGATATAGATATACATATACATACAAATGTGTATGATCTGGATGGAGACCACGTTTGAAATGGGCATTGAATCAAACCTCCCAGGAACACCACCAAGTCCCCGCTGTCAGTTCCCAGGCACACATCCTCGCATCCTTTACTACCTGGAGTTCACAAGCAATCGTCCCCCTCTCTCTTCATCAAACTTGACGCCCACTTTTCTCGAGGCCGCCGTGTGACCTTCTCTTCATAGCCTGGGGTGCAGTCAGCCTGGGCACATAGTGAGTTTCAAGAATACTCTTCTGTCCACTAAGCATGTGCATTTCAACACCCCTCAGCTTGGCAAATCCCCCTCTGTGTCCTCACCCACATATCACACAATGCGTGTGAGAGGTAAGTTCCTCCCCCAAATGATGGGTCAACCTAACGTCTCTTCCTCCCAGTCTCCACGTGATGGAACTCACATCATCTGACATAGATCCCTGACTGGTCCATCCCCAATCCTCGTCCAGCTTCCCTCAAGGAATAGAATACACCCCCCTGCGCCCCGTGTAGGCTAACCCCCAATGGAGCCTCAGTCACCCTTTATTTGCTCCCGGGTGGCTTTTGTTCTCCTCCCCCTGTAGCTATTTCACTTGTTTCTGGTCTTCAGATCGACCCTGGCCTCTCCCTCTCTCTCAGCCTCTCAACTTTGGATGTGGGGAGAACAGTACCATCTGAGACTGAATGCCTTCAGGACTTGCCTCCTTCCTTCCTCTCAAATGCAAAAATATCCAACTGAGATTGGAGGTCGATCTTCCCTCATCTTCTCAATAGCAATCAGTCAAATAATCACAACATGCCCACCCTTCCTTGACTTACGAGTGAGGTCAGAGACCACCCCTCATTCACATCGCCCCTGTCTCCTCGATACAGAAATGATTTCTATGTCACGTCCAGCCACCCACAGAAGGACCCCTGCTTCTGCAGTCCTTCAGAGATCAACAATGACCTCCTCATTTCAATTCTCAATGAAATATTTCACTATGCAGTCATTGGCAGGCACAGAAGAAATATGTCACATATGTAAATTAGAAATATCTAAAATGAAAACTTGCAAGCGCATTACCCACCTAAGAATGAAACACCCAAAATATTTTCACTCTAATGCCTGGTAACTACATAGCTCCAACCCATGTCATTATCTATTATCTTCTCTTTTTAATATGCAGTTTCATTCTCTTGCATTCCTATACACTAATGATGAAAAATCTGAAAGTGAAATTAAGGAAACACTCCCATTTACCATTGCAACAAAAGGAATAAAATACCTAGGAATAAACCTACCTGAGGAGAAAAAGAGACCTGTATGCAGAAAACTATAAGACACTGATGAAAGAAATTAAAGATGATACAAATAGATGGAGAGATATACCATGTTCTTGGATTGGAAGAATCAACATTGTGAAAATGAGTATACTTCCCAAAGCAATCTACAAATTCAATACAATCCCTATCAAACTACCGATGGCATTTTTCACACAGCTAGAAAAAAATTTTCACAATTTGTATGAAAACAAATTCAAAACAAATTACAAAAGTCCCCGAATAGCCAAAGCAATCTTTAGAAACAAAAATGGAGTTGGAGGAATCAGGCTCCCTGACTTCAGACTATACTACAAAGCTACAGTAATCAAGACAGTATGGTACTGACACAAAAACAGAAATATAGATCAGTGGAACAGGATAGAAAGCCCAGAGATAAACCCACACACATATGGCCACCTTATCTTTGATAAAGGAGGCAGGAATATACAGTGGAGAAAAGACAGCCTCTTCAATAAGTGGTGCTGGGAAAACGGGACAGCTACATGTAAAATAATGAAAATAGAACACTCCTTAACACCATACACAAAAATAAACTCAAAATGGATTAAAGACCTAAATGTAAGGCCAGACACTATAAAACACTTAGAGGAAAACACAGGCAGAACACTCTATGACATAAATCACAGCAAGATCCTTTTTGACCCTCCTCCTAGAGAAATGGAAATAAAAACAAAAATAAACAAATGGGACCTAATGAAACTTAAAAGCTTTTGCACAGCAAAGGAAACCATAAACAAGACGAAAAAACAACCCTCAGAATGGGAGAAAATATTTGCAAATGAAGAAACTGACAAAGGATTAATCTCCAAAATTTACAAGCTGCTCATGCAGCTCAATATCAAAAACACAAACAACCCAATCAAAAAATGGGCAGAGGACCTAAATAGACATTTCTCCAAAGAAGATATACAGATTGCCAACAGACACATGAAAGAATGCTCAACATCATTAATCATTAGAGAAATGCAAATCAAAACTACAATAGGATATCATCTCACACCAGTCAGAATGGCCATCATCAAAAAATCTAGAAACAATAAATGCTGGAGAGGGTGTGGAGAAAAGGGAACCCTCTTGCACTGTTGGTAGGAATGTAAATTGATATAGCCACTATGGAGAACAGTGTGGAGGTTACTTAAAAAACTAAAAAATAGAGCTACCATACAACACAGCAATCCCACTATGGGCATATACCCTGAGAAAACCATAATTCAAAAAGAATCATGTACCAAAATATTCATTGCAGCTCTATTTACAATAGACAGGACATGGAAACAACCTAAGTGTCCATCAACAGATGAATGGATAAAGAAGATGTGGCACATATATACAATGGAATATTACTCAGCCATAAAAAGGAACGAAACTGAGTTATTTGTAGTGAGGTGGATGGACCTAGAGACTGTCATACAGAGTGAAGTAAGTCAGAAAGAGAAAAACAAATACCATATGCTAACACATATATATGGAATCTTAAAAAAAGAAAATGGTCAGAAGAACCTAGGGGCAAGACGGGAATAAAGATGCAGACCTACTAGAGAATGGACTTGAGGATATGGGGAGTGGGAAGGGTAAGCTGGGACAAAGTGAGAGAGTGGCATGGACATATATACACTACCAAACGTAAAATAGATAGCTAGTGGGAAGCAGCTGCATAGCACAGGGAGATCTCCTCGGTGCTTTTTGACCACCTAGAGGGGTGCGATAGGGAGGGTGGGAGGGAGGGAGATGCAAGAAGGAAGAGATATGGGGACATATGTATATGTATAACTGATTCATTTTATTATAAAGCAGAAACTGACACACCATTGTAAAGCAATTATACTCTAATAAAGATGTTAAAAAATAAATAAATAATATAATAAAATATAATTCAAGTCTGATTAAATAAAAAAGAAAACTATAAGACACTGACGAACGAAATTAAAGATGATACAAACAGATGGAGAGATACACCATGTTCTTGGATTGGAAGAATCAACATTGTGAAAATGACTATATTACTCAAAGCAATTGACAGATTCAGTGCAATCCCTATCAAACTACCACTGGCATTTTCCAAACAAAAAACAAAAAATGTCACAATTTGTATGGAAACACTAAAGACCCTGAATAGTCAAAGCAATCTTGAGAAAGAAAAATTGAGCTGGAGGAATCAGGCTCCTGGACTTCAGACTATACTACAAAGCTACAGTGATCAATACAGTATGGTACTGGCACAAAAACAGAAATATAGATCAATGGAACAGGATAGAAAGCCCAGAGATAAACTCACGCACATATGGTCACCTTATTTTTGATAAAGGAGGCAAGAATATACAATGGAGAAAAGACAGCCTCTTCAATAATTGGTGCTGTTAAAACTGAACAGCTACCTGTAAAAGAATGAAATTAGAACACTCCCTAACACCATACACAAAAATAAACTCAAAATGGATTAAAAACCTAAATGTAAGACCAGACACTATAAAACTCTAAGAGGAAAACATAGGCAGAAAACTCCATGGTATCATGTGTTTTTAAGAAATGTGTACAGTATGAAAAACTTGAAAATACTCATGAATGAAAAATGTTTTAGGAAAAAAATAAATATTTTTATGCAATTATGTACAGTCTCACTGTGTAAATTTCAAGGCAAGATTTTTGTTTCCTGTAAAACAGATCATTGTTCTATGAGAGAATATTTTTTACTTCTCTTAGTGCATTTCTTTTGTCTCCTCCTGCATTGCATTATTTTGCTCTATTCTTTATTTTTGTGTGTAAACGACATGCCAGTTAAAATGAAAACCATCTCACATGTAGAAAAAAAGTCTGGATTTTAAAAACCAAGAAAAAATCCTTTCTAAATGACACCATCTGATTCAAGTAAAAAAATGACTTAAACACTAGTAATAAAAAAGACAAAACACATTTCATGAAGAATACAAAAATAAATGTCTGCTGTGTGTTTTAGTTCAGATGTTTCAGAATGTTGCTGTATGTTTTATGAGGAATCTGAGGGGAATATTTCATAGCAGAAGGTGTTAGTGTGATCTGTATTGACTTAAGTGGTGACTCAACTGGACTGTGAAACTGTGGGATGCTTATGGATTCAAGCTGCTTGTTAAAGAGGAACTCCCCACTGTTGTTTAGAAATCCTTCCTCATTTCCTCTCTCACCAAGCTTCCCATCCTCTACCCACTCAGTTTCTAGCATTTCAGTATCCTCTTTCCTGCTAAAGAACTTGTCCAGGTAACTGATGTAAGTGTTTTCCTTTTCAATTTGCTCATTCTTCCTTACCCACAACAAAACTGATGTATGAGAAAACAGTCCTCTGCACCTCCCACAAACTGGCTATCGCAAGAAGACTGGTACAAGGCTTCTAACTGAGACAAATTGGCCATTCTTATGGTCCAGCTTTCAGAGACACTAGAGCAGACGGCTGCAAGGCTGGCAAATAGCCACGGTTCACCACACCTTCAGATCATCCTCTCACCCTTGTCTGAAATGGATCTCAGCATCCAAGAGCTCCATCTTCGAAGAAGTTTGCAACTGTATCTTCACAATTTCAAAATCAATCATTCTGAACTAAAATATTCACTAAATCCCTCTTTGACAGTTTATAGGAAAAAAGAAAAACCCTAAATAAATCTATGAAGAATTTTAGACAAGGAGTACACACAGTATCCAAAAAAAATTAAAAGATGAAGGAACGAAAGCAAGAAATTAAGTTTCATTCAAAGGAAAGATTAGTCATAAAATAAATACCATAATTTCTCATACATGTGCTATATTTCAAACAGAGGTCTGGCTTCTCAGCAGCCAGAGAAGAGGGAGGATCTTCTCAAATATTATTCAGAAAGTCTCACTGCCAATATAAACCAAGTGCATGGGTTTCACTGTTCCCAAAACAATGCAACATTCTCAGCAAATACAGTCCCAGTGTCTTCATTGTAATTTGTCTAGCCCTGCCCCTGCAGTATCCAAGGTTGCGACTCTAGTCTATAAAAAAGATGACTTTTTTTTCCCCCATGATGAGTAATAGGACACACCAGTTCCTCAAGCTGTGATCATGTGTTATTAGCATCTGGGGTCCGAACTTCCTCCCCCAAGTTCTCACCTTTCTGTCACCAATTCTCCACTCAACATCTCAATTACTGTGGCTTTAAATTACAAGCAATAAAAAGTTCTAGTGAAAAGAGATATTACCCCCTCTAAGGTGTATTGTTTTGACAGCTGCTAGGAAAAGACAAAGTGGCCATTTATTAAGGTAAAGTGTCTCACCCCATCACACCTGCACAGCAATTTCGCTTCTGGGTCTGGGCATCAATATTTCCCAGTAGCTATGCCTTGGTCGCTGCTAACATCACCTTGATTTTGCAGGAGGTACAATAACTTAATGAGGAAAAAACAAATAGCTTAAGAAAGGCGCCTCTATTTATGAATTATCATAGTGACAAGGAGCTGTAACAGGGACTCACAAGGAAGGTAAAGATACATTTACTGCTACCATCAAATTTCAAATAATTACTTGGGAAGGATCAGAAGGATACCTCTTTTAAAGAGCCCTGGATTTCTTTAAAAAATAAGCAAAGAAAGTGAAGAAGATACTTTCAACGCCATATGATGAATTAACACATGCATTTTTTAAATTTATTTTTTATTGAAATATAGTTGATTTACAAAGCTGTGTTAATTTCTGCTGTACAGCAAAGTGATTCAGTTATACGTATATACATTCTTTTTTATATCCTTTTCCATTATTGTTTATCGCAGGATATTGAGTATAGTTCCCTGTGCTATACAGTAGGACCTTGTTGTTTATCCATCCTATATATACTAGTTTGCATCTGCTAATCCCAAACTCCCAGTCCATCCCTCCCCCACTCCCCATCCCCCTTGGCAACCACAGGTGTGTTCTCTAACACACGGATTTTAAAAAATCACTTTTGAGTTTATACAAAACTCAAATTCTTCTAATTAGGGTTCTCTCATTTGTTTTCCTTCCCAGAGATCTGTTCATATCTAAATAAAATTCCTCTTCTCACAAATATTATGAAATTAATTAATACCTATCTTATAAAGACACCACTCATTGGATTTTGGTCCCATCATTGTGCTACAATATTGGAATAGAACTTTCCTTCCATGTTTTAGGCTTTGGGTTAAGCATTTTTTAATGTAGTTGTGCTTTGATAAAGGATTATAGTCTTCTCTTCTCCTCATCTCTGTATAACAGATATAGTAAATAGATTGGGAAACCGAAGTCCTGATTTCTGCAGAGTTCGGTTTGAATCTTTGCTCTATCCGTCATGATATTGATGAACCCCAGCCAAATCAGCTCCTCTCACCCAAACCCCTGCCTCGGGGTTGCTTGTCTCAGGGTCTGCGTTAGGGAGAGCCCTCACCTAGACCACGTGTGGGGTTCCTACCACAGAGGAACCGCTCCCCATCATAACTTCCTTTTTGCGTATCCTTCTCTCCAAGTAGCATTTCTAATCAACATGTGTTTGAGAGGATTTCATAAGTAATTTCCTTAAGTAAGTTTACAGATCCCAACCTATGTGAATTTCACTCTTCTCCTTATTTGCTAAAAGACAAACAGAAACCTAGAGCAGTTTTATAGACAATTTTCTTTATTGCTATTTGTCCAAATGTGGCAAGATCTCAGTTACCCTGGGAAGTTTAAAGCAGACCCTCAATAATGATTTCCTGAGGTTTGTTTATCTGGGAAGAGAATCTCTAACCCGTGGCCACTGACACATGAACTAAGTGTTAGGTCACAGTTTTCTCTACATTACTACGAAAAACACTGCTATTGAGATTAAAAACCATTCTGGAGAAAGCGAAAAAATCTAGGCTAAATTGTTTATCTATCCCAGCCCACTAGCTTACAGGACACTTGATTTTCAAGTTTGCTGTAAAATCTACAGTTAACTTCTGTTTAAGAAAATATACTGACCACCTGATAAAAACATGCATCAGACACGCTGATAAAAACAAGAGGAATGAAACACCCAATCTCCCTGTCACTCACAACCAAGGTATAATCAGAAAATTAAAACGCAAGGCTGTGTGTGCTGTAGTGAAGCAGATACACAACGTGCTTGTGTGGCGCATCCCCCCACACAAGGTTGGGTCCTGGATTCACGTACTTTCGATGCAGACACCCCACCTTCCTAATCACTGCTCTGACCGTGACTTCATAGGAGCCCAGTGCGTTATTTGTTGCATGAATAGATGCCATTTTTCAGAACATTTTTGACCTAGGAAACATTGAGTCTGATTCAAGACAGATGCTCAGTAGATCATGATAGATCTGGATTGGTTTACAAACAGACTAGAAATGTATTAAATGCAGCCATTTTTATCACGCTATCCCTGAGTTTGAATTTTATTTAAAAAGCTGAAATGTAGGTGTTCTGAATGGCTTTTTTGCTTATGTGTAATTTGGAGAGACTTTGTACAAATCCATATTCTCTTAGATGAGCTGAATACATTCAGGGTAGACACCTGAACAGGTGATTAAAGTGCATTGTCATAAGATACTTATAGGGATGCCTTTTAGACCTCAGCAAAATATGTTCTTATAAAACACCTTCCTATTACGTTTAATTGGTTACCTTTAGAAATTCAAAGTCAGACGAGTATCTTTGTGGTGCTGAGGTACACCTAGAAGACACCTAGAATGCGTGAGGACACAGGCAAGTAATGGATGGCAATGTTTGCTTTCAAACGCACGTCTGCTCTTGTGATTTCCAAGATGGTGTGAAGAACAAAAGAAGCCAACCCACAAAGCTGGCATAATCGTTCTGATGGCACGTGCTGATGTTCATCAGATGCTCTTATATTTTTAGAATAGGAAATAATGCATTGTGTTTTTTTCAACAAAATGTCATGATCTGTTCTTTTTAATGTTTTCATGGTTGTTCTGGGGTTTTTTTTACCCTGATTTACACGGGTTATATGAATGTGTGATGCTTAATATTCTTATTTTTTTTGAATTAGTAGAAAAGAAATATAAGCACGCAATAGAGAAAACCCCAAAATAGACTGATAACTATATACGAATGTGGTACATTTACTTTATCATAAAAATCTCTTTTTTCTGAGAATATTATTTTTTGCCATTTTCTCCATTTTATCAGATTGCAGAAGGATCCACAATGATCATTTCGTCTGATTTTCGTTAAACATCAGTACAGCCTCCTGAAGCAGAATGTATTATCATGGAATGTTACACTTCTTCAAAGTCATCTGGCAACTGCTCTTACTCTAAAGGAGGTTGCCAGGTGCAGGAGGGGGGACTTGAGGTTAGAGAGCTTAAGTAATTTACTGAAGACCCCAAGTGAGGAAAGTTGCTGTTCAAAAATGTCAAAACTTCATTGCCTCTGAGTACTTCTGTTCTTTCTCCCCTAAATCCACCACCTAAAGGAGAAAGCAAAACAACAAAATTAAGCTGTACAAAGATAACCTCCCCAGAGGATCCAATATTCCTAAACTATGGACGTAATTTCGTTGCAGACCCTGCTGCCTTGGACACATCATGATACGCCTGATGAGGTTCGTGGTCAGAGAGAACTCGTATCAAATTCTATCTTTCCCTGTGTGACCTTCAGCAATTTGCCAACCTCGCTGAAGCTCAGTGTTTGGTCATGGTTTACTGGCTTCCATCTATTATAACATTGGAAAATGAAGGAAAAAAACAAAATTTAAGACTAAATATTAAACGTGAAAAGGACACCAAGATATATGTCTAAGTGTAAAGCAAAATAGCACAGAGAATGAAATGAGGAGACCCACTGACATGTCCAAATTTAGGCTGTATGCCTCCAGGCGTCTGATCTTTGTTTTGGTTTTTGTTTTGTTTTGGTGTTTCAATTCTTCTTTGTTTATTGACTTGAAAGCAAAACGTCACCTAATATAAAACTCTGAAATATTCTAGTGCCTTCTCGTCCCAATCTCCACAGGTCTGTACTGGATATATAAGACTATGATAACTCTTTTCACTTCCATAATTGATTCCACAATGAGAGTTCATTTATTCTTTTTTTTTCCTCCTTTCTTTAAAATTTCTACCATATATTGGAGTATAGTTGATTAACAATGTTGTGTTAGTTTCAGGTGTACAACAGAGTGATTGTTATACATGTAAATGTATCTATTCTTTTTTAAAGTGAGATCTTTGAAACCCTTCCTGAGCCTCAGTTTTCTCACCATGAAAATGGGTGTATTTGTGTCTGTCCAGCAGGGCCAGTGTAACATGGACATAAAATACACTATGGCATGTAACAGCACCCTTCACAGCTGCCCCATAGCAAATGTTCACAAGACGATTGCAACATGATAAAATACTGTTTTACAACATTGTGTGATCATTCTTTTCCCAGAGGAAGGAAATTTTTCTCATACAGACATCCGTACCTCACCATTTGCACCCTGATATAAACATTTTTTTTAACATCTTTATTGGAGTATAATTGCTTTACAATGGTGTGTTAGTTTCTGCTTTATAACAAAGTTAATCAGTTATACCTATACATATGTCCCCATATCTCTTCCCTCTTGCATCTCTCTCCCTCCCACCCTCCCTATCCCACCACTCTAGGTGGTCACAAAGCACCGAGCTGATCTCCCTGTGCTATGCAGCTGCTTCTCACTAGCTATCTATTTTATGTGTGGTAGTGTATATATGTCCATGCCACTCTCTCACTTTATCCCAGCTTACCCTTCCCCCTCCCCATATCCTCAAGTCCATTCTCTAGTAGGTCTGCATCTTTATTCCTGTCTTGCCCCTAGGATCTTCTGACCATTTTTTTTTCTTTCTTTTTTTTTAGATTCCATATATACGTGTTAGCATACAGTATTTCTCTTTCTCTTTCTGACTTACTTCACTCAGTATGACATTCTCTAGACCCGTCCACTTCACTAAAAATAACTCAGTTTCCTTCCTTTTTATGGCTGAGTAATATTCCATTGTATATATGTGCCACATGTTCTTTATCCATTCATCTGTTGATGCACACTTAGGTTGCTTCCATGTCCTTGCTATTGTAAATACAGCTGCAATGAACATTTTGGTATGTGACTCTTTTTGAATTATGGTTTTCTCTGGGTATATGCCCAGTAGTGGGATTGCTGGGTCATAAGGTAGCTCTATTTTTAGCTTTTTAAGGAACCTCCATACTGTTCTCCATAGTGGCTGTATCAATTTACCTTCTCACCAACAGTGCAAGAGGGTTCCCTTTTCTCCACAACGTCTCCAGCATTTATTGTTTGTAGATTTTTTGATGATGGCCATTCTGACTGGTGTGAGATGATATCCTATTGTAGTTTTGATTTGCATTTCTCTAATGATTAATGATGTTGAGCATTCTTTCATGTGTTTGTTGGCAATCTGTATGTCTTCCTTGGAGAAATGTCTCTGTAGGTCTTCTGCCCATTTTTGGATTGGGTTGTTTGTGTTTTTGATATTGAGTGGCATGAGTTGCTTGTATGTTTTGGAGATTAATCCTTTGTCAGTTGCTTCATTTGCAAATATTTTCTCCCATTCTGAGGGTGGTCTTTTTGTCTTGTTTATGGTTTCCTTTGCTGTGCAAAAGCTTTTAAGTTGCATTACGTCCCATTTGTTTATTTTTGTTTTTATTTCCATTTCTCTAGGAGGAGGGTCAAAAAGGATCTTGCTGTGATTTATGTCATAGAGTGTTCTGCCTATGTTTTCCTCTAAGAGTTTGAGGGTGTCTGGCCTTATATTTAGGTCTTTAATCCATATTGAGTTTATTTTTGTGTATGGCATTAGGGAGTGTTCTAATTTCATTCTTTTACATGTAGCTGTCCAGTTTTCCAGCACCACTTATTGAAGAGACTGTCTCTTCTCCACTGTATATTCTTGCCTCCTTTATCAAAGATAAGGTGACCACATGTGCATGGGTTTATCTCTGGGCTTTCTATCCTGTTCCATTGATCTATATTTCTGTTTTTGTGCCAGTACCATACTGTCTTGATTACTGTAGCTTTGTAGTATAATCTGAAGGCAGGGAGACTGATACCTCCCTGATACCTTGGGTGTTTTCTTAATTTCACTTTCAGATTTTTCATCATTAGTGTATAGGAATGCAAGAGATTTCTGAGCATTAATTTTGTATCCTGCTACTTTACCAAATTCATTGATTAGCTCTAGTAGTTTTCTGGTAGCATCTTTAGGATTCTCCATGTATAGTATCATGCCATCTGCAAACAGTGACAGCTTTACTTCTTCTTTTCCAATTTAGATTCCTTTTATTCCTTTTTCTTCTCTGATTGCTGTGGCTAAAACTTCCAAAACCATGTTGAATAATAGTGGTGAGAGTGGGCAACCTTGTCTTGTTCCTGATCTTGGTGGAAATGGTTTCAGTTTTTCACCATTGAGGATGATGTTCGCTGTGGGTTTGTCATATATGGCCTTTATTATGTTGAGGAAAGTTCCCTCTATGCCTACTTGCAGGAGGGTTTTTATCATAAATGGGTGTTGAATTTTGTCAAAAAACCTTTTCTGCATCTATTGAGATGATCATGCGGTGTTTCTCCTTCAATTTGTTAATATGGTGTATTACGTTGATTGATTTGCGTATATTGAAGAATCCTTGTATTCCTGGGATAAACCCCACTTGATCATGGTGTATGATCCTTTTAATGTGCTGTTGGATTCTGTTTTCTAGTATTTTGTTGAGGATTTTTGCATCTATGTTCATCAGTGATATTGGTCTTTAGTTTTATTTCTTTGTGACATATTTGTCTGGTTTTCGTGTCAGAGTGACGTTGGCCTCATAGAATGAGTTTGGGAGTGTTCCTCCCTCTTGTATATTTTGGAAGATGTTGAGAAGGATAGGTGTTAGCTCTTCTCTAATGTTTGATAGAATTCGCATGTGAAGCCATCTGGTCCTGAACTTTTGTTTGTTGGAAGATTTTTAATCACAGTTTCAATTTCAGTGCTTGTGATTGGTCTGTTCATATTTTCTATTTCTTCCTGGTTCATTCTTGGAAAGTTGTGCATTTCTAAGAATTTGTGCATTTCTTCCAGTTTGTCCATTTTATTGGCATACAGTTGCTTGTAGTAATCTCTCATGATCCTTTGTATTTCTGCAGTGTCAGTTGTTACTTCTCTTTTTTCATTTCTAATTCTATTGATTTGTATTCTCCCTTTTTTTTGATAAATCTGGCTAAAGGTTTATCAATTTTGTTTATCTTCTCAAAGGACAAGCTTTTAGTTTTATTGATCTTTGCTACTCTTTCCTTCATTTCTTTTTCATTTATTTCTGACCAGATCTTTATGATTTCTTTCCTCTCCTAACTTTGAGGGTTTATTTGTTCTTCTTTCTCTAATTGCTTTAGGTGTAAGGTTAGGTTGTTTAGTTGAGATGTGGCTTGTTTCTTAAGCTAGGATTGTATTGCTATAAACTTCCCTATTAGAACTGCTTTTGCTGCATCCCATGGGTTTTGGGTCGTTGTGTTTTCATTGTCATTTGTTTCTAGGTATTTTTGGATTTCCTCTTTGATTTCTTCAGTGATCTCTTGGTTATTAAGTAGTGTGTTGTTTAGCCTCCATGTGTTTGTATTTCTTACAGATTTTTTCCTGTAATTGTTATGTAGTCTCATAGCATTGTGGTCAGAAAAGATACTTGATACGATTTCAATTTTCTTAAATTTAACAAGGCTTGATTTGTGACACAAGATATGATCTATCCTGGAGAATGTTCCATGAGCACTTGAGAAGAATGTGTATTCTGTTGTTTTTGGATGGAATGTCCTATAAATATCAATTAAGTCCATCTTGTTTAATGTATCATTTAAAGCTTGTGTTTCCTTATTTATTTTCACTTTGGATGATCTGTCTATTGGTGAAAGTGGGGTGTTTAAAGTCTCCTACTATGATTGTGTTACTGTCGATTTCCCCTTTTATGGTTGTTAGTATTTGCCTTATGTATTGAGGTGCTCCTATGTTGGGTGCATAAATATTTACAATTGTTATATCCTCTTCTTGGATTGATCCCTTGATCATTATGTAGTGTCCTTCTTTGTCTCTTGTAATAGTCTTTGTTTTAAAGTCTATTTTGTCTGATATGAAAATTGCTACTCCAGCTTTCTTTTGATTTTCCTTTGCATGGAATATCTTTTTCCATCCCCTCACTTTCAGTCTGTATGTGTCCCTAGGTATGAAGTGGGTCTCTTGTAGAGAGCATATATATGGGTCTTGTTTTTGTATCCATTCAGCCAGTCTATGTCTTTTGGTTGGAGCATTTAATTCATTTACATTTAAGGTAATTATTGATATGTATGTTCCTATTACCATTTTCTTAATTGTTTTGTGTTTATTATTGTAGGTCTTTTCCTTCTCTTGTGTTTCCTGCCTAGAGAAGTTCCTTTAGCATTTGTTGTAAAGCTGGTTTGGTGGTGCTGAAGTCTCTTAGCTTTTGCTTGTCTGTAAAGCTTTTAATTTCTCCATCAAATCTGAATGAGATCCTTGCTGGGTAGAGTAATCTTGGTTGTAGGTTTTTCTCCTTCATCACTTTAAATATGTCCTGCCACTCCCTTCTGGCTTGCAGAGTTTCTGCTGAAAGATCAGCTGTTAACCTTATGGGGATTCCCTTATGTGTTATTTGTTGTTTTTCCCTTGCTGCTTTTAATATTTGTTCTTTGTATTTAATATTTGATGGTTTGTTTAATATGTTTCTTGGCATGTTTCTCCTTGGATTTATCCTATGTGGGACTCTCTGTGCTTCCTGGACTTAATTAACTATTTCCTTTCCCATATTAGGGAAGTTTTCAACTATAATCTCTTCACATATTTTCTCAGTCCCTTTCTTTTCCTCTTCTTCTTCTGGGACCCCTATAATTCGAATGTTGGTGCATTTAATGTTGTCCCAGAGCTCTGAGACTGTCCTCAATTCTTTTCATTCTTTTTTCTTTATTCTGCTCTTCAGTAGTTGTTTCCACTATTAACTTCCAGGTCACTTATCCGTTCTTCTGCCTCAGTTTTTCTGCTACTGATCCCTTCTAGAGGATTTTTAATTTCATTTATTGTGTTGTTCAACTCTGTTTGTTTGCTCTTTAGGTCTTCTAGGTCCTTGTTAAATCTTTCTTGTATTTTCTCCATTCTATTTCCAAGATTTTGGATCATCTTTACTATCATTATTCTGAGTTCTTTCTCAAGTAGACTGCCTATTTCCTCTTCATTTGTTAGGTCTGGTGGGTTTTTGCCTTGCTCATTCATCTGCTGTGTGTTTCTCTGTTTTCTCATTTTGCTTAACTTACTGTGTTTGGGGTCTCCTTTTTGCAGGCTGCAGGTTCGTAGTTTCCATTGTTTTTGGTGTCTGTCCCCAGTGGCTAAGGTTGGTTTAGTGGGTTGTGTAGGCTTCCTGGTGGAGAGGACTAGTGCCTGTGTTCTGGTGGATGAGGCTGGATCTTGTCTTTCTGGTGGGCACGTCCACGTCTGGTGGTGTGTTTTGGGGTGTCTGTGGCCTTACTATGATTTTAGGCAGCCTCTCTGCTAATGGAAGGGGCTGTGTTCCTGTCTTGCTAGTTGTCTGGCATAAGGTGTCCTGCACTGTAGCTTGCTGGTCGTTGAGTGGAGCTGGGTCTTGGTGTTGAGATGGAGATCTCTGGGAGATTTTTGCTGTTTGATATTATATGGAGCTGGGATGTCTCCTTTGGACTAGTGTCCTGAACTTGGCTTTCCCACCTCAGTGGCATAGCCCTGATGCCTGGCTGGAGCACCAAGAGCCTGTCCTCCACACGGCTCAGAATAAAAGGGAGAAAAAAAGAAAGAAAGAAAGAAAGAAAGAAGAAGATAAAATAAAATAAAGTAAAGTAAAATAAAGTTATTAAAATAAAAAAGAAAAAATAATTTTTGAGAAAAAAATAATTTTAATTATTAAAAAAAAATAAGAACATACAGAACCCTAGGACAAATGGTAAAAGCAAAGCTATACAGACAAAAATCACACACAGAAGCAAACACATACAAACTCACAAAAAGAGAAAAAGGGAAAAATATATATATATCATTGTTCCCAAAGTCCACCTCCTCAATTTGGGTTGATTCGTTGTCTATTCAGGTATTCCACAGATGCAGGTACATCAAGTTGATTGTGGAGATTTAACCTGCTGCTTCTGAGGCTGCTGGGAGAGATTTCCCTTTCTCTTCTTTGTTCGCATAGCTTCTGGTGTTCAGCTTTGGATTTGGCCCTGCCGCTTTATGTAGATCGCCTGAGGGCGTCTGTTCTTTGCTCAGACAGGACAGGGTTAAAGGAGCAGCTGATTCGGGGGCTCTGGCTCACTCAGGCCGACGGGAGGGAGGGGTACGCATGCGGGGCAAGCCCGTGGCGGCAGAGGCCGGCGTGACTTTGCACCAGCCTGAGGAGCGCCGTGCGTTCTCCCGGGGAAGTTGTCCCTGGATCACGGGACCCTGGCAGTGGCAGGCTGCACAGGCTCCCGGGAGGGGCGGTGTGGAGAGTGACCTGTGCTTGCACACAGGCTTCTTGGTGGCAGCAGCAGCAACCTTAACGTCTCATGCCCGTCTCTGTGGACCGCGCTGATAGCTGCGGCTCGCGCCCTTCTCTGGAGCTCCTTTATGCGGCGCTCTGAATCCCCTCTCCTCGCGCACCAGGAAACAAAGAGGCAAGAAAAAGTCCCTGTTCGGCAGCTCCAGACTTTTTCCCAGACTCCCTCCCGGCTAGTTGTGGTGCACTAGCCCCTTCAGGCTGTGTTCACGCCGCCAACCCCAGTCCTCTCCCTGCGATCCGACCGAAGCCCGAGCCTCAGCTCCCAGCCCCCGCCCGCCCCGGCTGGTGAGCAGAGAAGCCTCTCGGGCTGGTGAGTGCTGCTCGGCGCCGATCCTCTGTGCAGGAATCTCTCCGCTTTGCCCTCCGCACCCCTGTGGCTGCGCTCTTCTCCGTGGCTCCGAAGCTTCCCCGCTCCGCCACCTGCAGTCTCCGCCCACGAAGGGGCTTCCTAGTGTGCGGAGACCTTTCCTCCTTCACAGCTCCCTCCCACTGGTGCGGGTCCCGTCCCTATTCTTTTGTCTCTGTTTTCTTTCTTCTTTTTGCCTACCCAAGTACGTGGGGAGTTTCTTGCCTTTTGGGAGGTCTGAGGTCTTCTGCCAGTGTTCAGTAGGTGTTCTGTAGGAGTTGTTCCACGTGTAGATATATTTCTGATGTATTTGTGGGGAGGAAGGTGATCTCCACGTGTTACTCTTCCGCCGTCTTGAAGCTCCTCTCTAAACATGTTTTTATAAAAGCATTTTACACCCTGGTAAGGGGCTGAGCTTCTCCTGGACATCGGATGCGCACTCTGCCTTCAGTGCTGCCTGTAACAACCACTATTTCAATGCTTGTCCACGTGTTACTGGTTCTATCACACTGGACCAGTCGACTGCCTGCCTGCAGTGTCCATTTCCTCATCTTTTAACCAGAATCCAGCCTCCTCTGTGTCACAGGGACCCCGGTTGCAGAAAGATGGTGTGCAGAGGCCCCATGCCAGTGGTTTAGAATTCAGGAAGAGGCTACAAAGTAAGCATTTTCCAAGGTTTGGACTCATCTTCCTCCCCAACCAAAACGCCAGGAAAAACAGAAGTTTTATCTTGAACAGATGGGATTGTTGAAATCACAAAGAACCACATCCCAACCCCACAATGGTACCAGCCACAAGCACTTAGAGCATCAAATATTCAGGCAGCACTAAGCTGATCAAAACACAGCACAAACAAACAAAACACAAGATGTTCTTTACTGCCCCTTTCGTATAAAAGGGTGAACAAGATTGATAAAGAGAAAAAAACTTTCTGTGGATCTCATTATGCAGAAATCATTTTTATGGTAAAACTATGTGAAAACACCTTTCTTAGACAAACTCCTACATATGTAGACAAGCCGTTAGTTGCAATAAGAGATAGATTGAACGCCTGCTCCAAACATTTCTTATTCAATAAGGGGATTTTTCAAGGCCCTCTAATAAAGAGCAGCCAGGGCAGAGCAGCTCCAGTGAAGCTGCCCTTTGGCAGGGCAATCCCCAAACTGAACGCTCCCCAAGGGAAGTGTGCCTGCCGCTGGACCTCCCCAGAGGTGGGCACGTGACTTTTTTGTATTCTAATCTTGTCAGAAAGTCTGGACGCCTCTTTTGATTCCATGAGTCAACTTTTCTCCCTGAGAAAAATTTCATGGCAATGAATGTGCGTTTTCTCTGTCATTTTTTCATTCTAGCAATTTGATGGAGCTGAGCTCTGGTTACAGTAAAAAAGAAGGCATCTATGGAGACCTAAGCAGTGTTCAGGCTTCAGTGAAGCATCTTGGCTTTGTCTTTAAAAAGTTTCCAGAAAAAGACTAAACCTCCAAAAATTCCTTTCACCAAAAATTGTGCTCGCTGCAAATACCTTACTAACTTGACGCATCTTGTTAACGTTATCAGTTATGTTAGACTTTTGCAGACACCATTTTTTATCTGCTAGGACTGTGTTGTCTTTTAGGGAAATGTTAATACCTAAAGGATATGCTGAAATTTCCACGTGATGAAATTTGAATTATATTTTCTATTCATTGTATAATGTGGTTTTTATAAGAAGTGATTGTTCTTGAGATTACTAAAAGAGGAACCAAGAATGCTCCCTTCTGTAACTGAGCGAATGCACGTGTTTACAGAATTACATGTCATCTGACAACAGCAGGGTAAATGTTCTCTTTTGTGTACGACAATCCCTTGGGCAAGAAAGTGGATGCGTTTCAGAATTATTCACAGTGAATGAATCTCAAAATGGTAATTCTGTGAAAATCTCCCATCTTAGAAATTGTGTGCAATGTATTTAAGAGTCAGAATAATTAAAATTTAAATGGGTCATGTACCGTTAATTCCATGTCTCTACATGGAGGACTTCAGTAAAATTAAAAGAAGGTTAATTTCTAAGTCAGCAGGGTATAGAAATAGGCATAGACGTGTGTGTGTGTTTATATTCTTAATAAACTAGAATAACCATTCAAGGTCCACACGGCTGCTCATCCCCTGGGAGAGGTGTCTTCTGGAGGCTCGGATGAGGACAGCAAACCAGTCCTAACACACGAGCACGTCCAAGTTGGTGCACTGTGTCTGCAAATGTTTCACTGTCCAGAGCAATCTCCATAGACTAGGCCAGGCTCACAGGTGTGGATACAGTCAAGTCTGGACAAATCAGGCTCATTGCTTCAATCAAATGGCCACAGTCGGCATTCCATGGACCATCGTGTCTTTGGATGAGGAGCTCAGGACATGCAGATTACAGGAAATTCATTCAGTGTCTCACTCAGCAAGAGTTCATTACACTTGTTTATTACACTGCAGGGGTTTGAATAAGTCACCCCCCCAAAATTTATGTCCACCTGGAACCACAAATCTGATTTGGGGGTAGGGTAGTTGCAGATGTAATTAGTTAAAACGTGGTCATCCTGGATTGGCATGTGCCCTAAATCAAACGACCAGTGTCCTGAAGAGGAGAGACACAGGCACACAGGGAAAGTACCATGTGACAGGGAAGCGGAGACTGGGATGATGAGCCGGAAGCTGGGGACACCAAGGACTGACAGGAGCCGCCAGAAAGAGACAAGGAAGAGACCCACCCAGGACCCTTCAGAGAGAGCACGAAATTGCCAAACCTTCATTGTGGATTTTGATAAGAGAATAAATATCTGCTGTCTTAGGCCATCCGGTTTGTGGTAATTTGTTACAGCAACACCAGGAAACAAATACACCTGTTAAGTGCCACAAACTGTTTTTCAAGGGCTGAGAGCAGATGAGCAGGTGACCAGGTGACCAGGTGAACAGGTAAACAGGTGAGCGTGGCAGCCTTTTGCAAAGAGAGGCTGAGGAGAGCACATATGGCAAATTTGACCCCTTGCATCTTGCCCTTTGCTTTCTTTTTCATGTAGAATTATTAATTCAGAAGAGAAATCTTGAGAAAATGGAAACTATGCCTCATAGTGGGAAAAAAAATAATTGCTTTAGAGTCAAATAGATCTTGGTTTGAGCTGCGTCTCAACTATTTGCTCGGTAACCTAGTGAATACCATTTTTTTTCTGTTACCTCATCTGTAAAATGGACATATATAACCCCTTCTGGACAGTGTCGTAGGAAATACGAGGCCAGTTAAGGCATATAAAGTGCCTGGCACAGAACAAGCAGGTAACAAAAGAGAACTTGTATCACAGTTGGTTAGTTATGCTTGGTTTCAGCTCTCTAGACAGACTACTTACAATTTGAATTTGTGTCTGATTTACCTTCCTACTCTCCTCCCTTCAGTCCTCAGCTCTTTACCTGGTGCTTATCATCACCGTACAAAAGTGTGTGAATCATTAAAGGAATGAGCACGTGAATGAAAGAACAAACCTCTGGAGGTGTCTCCTGGTCTCCTGTCTGACTGAGATGCCCTTGCCTCTGTGCTTTTCTAGCAACTTCCACTTACCCCTCTGAAGGGCTGTCTCTCTTACCAGATCGTGAACACCTTGAGATGCCCCTTAAACTCTGAGCAAATAATGCCGTTAATGGAATTTAATCCAGCAGACAAGACAATCTGAGCTCTGAGAGGCTTCTTTCATTCCGAAGCCTCATGAATTCTCCCTTCCTCAGTTCAAAAGGTGCAGTCTTAAAATGGCTAGATGATTTCTTAAAATTGGTTCAGGTTTAAAAAGAGAAAGAAGAGAGGTCTGGTGTTAGCACAGTAAAAATTGGGAGTTTCTTAAAAGCAGTCGGGTACATAATTGAAATCTAACTGAATGTTCTAATCCATATGCATGAAAAACAATTTGCATTGCTTCATTACTTAAAAGCAGTGCAAAGATGAGGGTGCTAGGGTCTACTGGATGAATGTTCTTCTGAGAAAATTCATGCAAATGAAGCTTAACTCTTTATATCTTGGAAATACCTAAATACTACAAATAACCTGTGCTTTGATTTTGATTTCAGATTAATAAAAATTGTATCAGAGCTAGTTGTGTCCACAGTTAACTTCATAACAGAATTCCAATCTTGAGAGCATTTCTTCTAGATAGAGAAAAATAGACAACTCAGTGTTCAAACGAACTTTCATTGAAACCTCCGTGAACGTGTGCAGGATCAGTAGTTCTAGAGCATTATTGGTTCAGAAAAAGTGAAGGGAATTCAATGGGAGGCCATGCGCAGAATCGCAGGACGTCACCACTGCCCCTGCCCTGCGATGTCAGAGTCCTTCATCTGGGTCAAACCCGTGCTGGACATTTTGACGTAAGTTTCGCTCCTTAATTTAGGTGCAATTCAAGTAGGTGTGGACTCTCTTCCAAGGATCTTGTTTACTCTGTTTCTAAGATATCCCCTTGGTACCTCAAAGTGAGATTCATTGAACCTTGTTGTTTGGAAAACCCTGGTATTCTTACTACCTGGTTTTTATTCTCCTCCGTCCAAATGATCTTTACAGAGAGACTTTTGTTTCTGATAGGATGGAGGAACTAGGAACCAGTTTTGCCCTCCCACCTTAAAGAACTAAAAAGAATGAGAAAAAATGTATATAAAACAATGGTTTTCAGACACGAGAGATCCCTGAGAGAAGGGAATCAAAGCGTACAAGCCCTACAACTGCCCTTACTTCCCACCTGGGGAAGGACTCTGGGTCGTGGCAGCAAGAGGAGGAACACAGATGGAGACTAGCGATTGCCCGGATGTCAGGAGATGGAGTGGCGAGTTTGGGGAGAACAAGATTGCAGGGCCGAGAACCACAGAGAGCAGGGTGCGTGGTGCATGTTCTCTAGAGTTTGCAGAGGGTCCCTCCAAGCACTTAGAAGAGGGATGACTGGGGCACACACTGGGGAAGATGCCTGAAGCCTGGGGAGAACCACCCCAAAGGAGCAGGTAGAACCATCTCCAACGCTCACACAGGTCAAGATGTTTGGTGCTTCCACTGTACAAAGTGGAAAAAAATCATAATACACAGAGGATTGGGAAGAGTAACCCATGGGAGGGTTTTGCTTCAGTTGTGGGGAAAATACGTCCCACACTAAATGCTGATCTGGCTCAGTCTAACAAAGTTGAAGAACAAGTCTCAAAAATATCCCACTGTTTCAAAGTAATTTAACTGATAAAAATGAAGAATTGTTTAAAGTAAAAGGAGATACAGAACTCAAAAAAGTAAAATTACGATGTCATCAGGCATCTAATTAAACATTTTCAGACATAAAAAGAAGCATAAAAATCAATCAAAGCTGATCTAGAAAGAGATGCTGATGACAGAATTATTGTAGTAGGGACATTCATACACTCATTATAACTTTGATATATTCAAGAAAGTAGAGCACAGCAAAGTACAAGACATAGAAGACATAAAAAATAAAACCCAAAGTGAATTTCTAGAAAGGAAAACTACAATGTCTGAGATGAAAAATAACTGGGTAAAAGTGAGAGCATATTTCTGCTCAACACGGAGGGGACAGATTAGCAAAAGTGAAGACACAGCAGTCAAAGCGTCCGAAAGGACACACAGAGAGACTGAAAGCAGGAGAGCTTCAGTGAGCAGGCCTGGGTCGTCAGTAGTGTTTGGATATTTCCAATTATGTGACTGAGGTCAGGGATTCAGGATGCAAGTAACTTAAGTCTCGTAGCAGGAAATACGTATATGTGTATAGTGATGTATATGCATAATCATCTAGGCAAATGCAGAGGGGAGATCATTTCTGGGAAGTAAAGGAAGGCTTAAAAATAGATGGTATCCAAGGGCAGTGGAGGAGGGAAGGATTGGGAATTTGGGGTTAGCAGATACAGACTATGATATTAATATATAGGATGGATAAACAACAAGGTCCTACTGTATAGCACAGAGAACTATATTTAATATCCTGTGATAAACCATAATGGAAAAGAATATATATGTATAACAGAATCACTTTGCTGTACAGCAGAAATTAACACAATATTGTAAATCAACTATACTTCAATAAAATAAATTTTTAAAAAAGTAAAAAAAAAAAAAAAAGGATTATATCTGTGTTGGACTGTAAATAATAATAACAATAGCAATAACAACAGTGTTTTGGACAGAATGTTTGTGTCCCCCCCCAGATCCGTATGTTGAAGGCCCCACCCCCAGCATGGCTGCATTGGAGACGGGCCATTACAGCAGTAATCACAGTTAAACGAGGGCACCAGGTGGGGCCCTGGTCGATAGGATCAGTGTCCTTAGAGGGAGGAGCCAGCAAGCTCGTTCTCTCAGAGAGTTCACACCAGATGAGCGCTCAGCTGGGCAAGCCAGGAAAAGAGCCCAGAATTGGACCTACCAGCAGGCACATCAATCGGGGGCCTCCAGCCTCCAGAACTGGAAGAAGTAAATGGTTGTGGTTTTGGCCACCCAGTCTATGGAGTTTTGTTATGGCAGCCCTAGCCCTAATGGAATGATGCAAGTAGTAATAACAATGATGTTTATTAAGTGCTCACCACAAGCCAGCTCTACATGTGCTATCTCGCTGAATTCCCACAGTGGCCCCCAGCATCTGGATAGTTTAGGTAAAAGCTGAATCACAGACAGTTAAATAAACTTTCTGTAGTACCTACAGCCAAAGCCCAGGCTATTCATGATGGCATGATCCTGCCTCAGGATTGATTCCTAGGACAGCTAATGTCACTCAACATTCACTCCATGCTGGACAGTGGTGAAGAGAGCTTCAGCATTAACGATCAAATTCAATCCTCGGAATGGATAAAGACTATGCGGCACATATACACAATGGAATATTGCTCAGCCATAAAAAGGAACGAAACTGGGTCATTTGAAGAGACGTGGATGGACCTAGAGACTGTCATACAGAGTGAAGTAAGTCAGAAAGAGAAAAACAAATACCGTATATTAACGCATATATGTGGAAACTAGAAAAATGGAACAAATGAACTTATTTGTAAAGCAGAAATAGAGACACAGACATAGAGAACAAACTTATGGTTACCCAGGGGGGAAGGGGGGTAGGGATAGATTGGGAGATTGGGACTGACATACACTATTGATACGATGTATAAAACAGATAACTAATGAGAACCTGCTGTAGAGCACAGGGAACTCTACTCAGTGCTCTGTGGTGACCTAAATGGGAAGGAAATCCAAAAAAGAGGGGATTTATGTATACGTAGAGTTGACTCACTTTGCTGTACAGCAGAAGCTGACACAACAGTGTAAAGGAACTATACTCCAATAAAAATTAATTTTAAAAAAATTCGATCCTCAGAACAGCCCTCTGAGTTGGAGATGCCCTCCACGTTCATCACAAAGAGGAACAGAGGCTGGGTAACAGAGGTGGGAGTAACACCCCCAGAGGCCCCACTATTCTCAGGTGAAAAGGCAAGATTTGAGAGTAGGTCTCTCTTATTTCAGAACCCATCTTTCCACCACCCTAAATTTTACAGCATTTCAGCAAGGAGAGGGGAAAACATGCTTTTCAAACAGAGGAACTACAGAGAAAGTACTCAGATACTTTGAGGTATGGAAGGGCAGAGTCCATCAATAAGTGGGCTGGAAAAGATCTCATTCAAGTTGGAAGCAGAGCCAGATCTGCTGATGCCCAGCTGGTGACCGTCCCTCGACACGCTGCCTGACCCCAGCTCATCACCCTGATTCGGTTCAGTTTATGCAAAGGCAAATGAAGTCTTCATTAGCTTACGTTTGGGTAGAGCAAGCCCCAATGTAACACTGAGGGTAACTACGAATAGGTGAAAAGCAGTGACCGATCAACCATCATGACGCTACACAAAGGGTTTGTCTGAAGTTACGTCCCTGTGTTTAATGAACAAAACCACAACTATATCCCCACAATTTGGTAACACATGGAATTCAGCATACAAAGCCATACACATGGGACATAAATGCCATGGCAATATGGTATTCACGATGCCTTCCATTTGAAAGACGGGCTGGTGAAACTTCTAGATTTTTTTTTATGTATACGTGTTTGTGTGTGTGTGTGTGTGTGAGAGAGAGAGAGAGAGAGAGAGAGAGAGAGACAGAGAGAGAGAGAGACAGAGAGAGAGAGAGACAGAGAGAGAGAGAGACAGAGAGAGAGAGACAGAGAGTTTTCAGGGAAATGCGAAGAAAAACAAGTATATCATGTATCAGGTAGTTCATGTAGGTCCAGCCACTAGTCTGTGGACTACTTTGCAAACAATAATTTACAAATATAATAGACAATGAGAGTTAGAAAAGCAAAAAGTTAAGGAACAAGAGGAAAAACATGGATAAACAAGGGGTCAGAGGATGTACCTGGATGGAATGCTGATATTATATCTGGCACTTTTTGGGTTTTTTTAACATCTTTTTTAGAGTATAATTGCTTTACAATGGTGTGTCAGTTTCTGCTTTATAACAAAGTGAATCAGTTATACATATACATATGTCCCCATATCCCTTCCCTCTTGCATCTCCCTGCCCCCCACCCTCCCTATCCCACCCCTCTAGGTGGTCACAAAGCACCAAGCTGATCTCCCTGTGCTATGCGGCTGCTTCCCACTAGCTATATATTTTACGTTTGGTAGTGTATATATGTCCATGCCACTCTCTCACTTTGTCCCAGCTTACCCTTCCCCCTCCCCGTTTCCTCAAGTCCATTCTCTAGTAGATCTGCATTTTATTCCCGTCTTGCCCCTAGGTTCTTCTGACCATTTTCTTTTTTTTTTTTTTTTGGATTCCATATATATGTGTTAGCATACGGTATTTACTTTTCTCTTTCGTACTTACTTCACTCTGTATGACAGTCTCTAGGTCCATCCACCTCACTACAAATAACTCAGTTTCATTCCTTTTTATGGCTGAGCAATATCCCATTGTATATATGTGCCACATCTTCTTTATCCATTCATCTGTTGATGGACACTTAGGTTTCTTCCATGTCCTGGCTATTGTAAATAGAGCTGCAATGAATATTTTGGTACATGATTCTTTTTGAATTATGGTTTTCTCTGGGTATATGCCCAGTAGTGGGATTGCTGGGTCATATGGTAGCTTTATTTTTAGTTTTTTAAGGAACCTCCATACTGTTCTCCATAGTGGCTGTATCAATTTACATTCCCACCAACAGTGCAAGAGGGTTCCCTTTTCTCCACACCCTCTCCAACATTTATTTTTTGTAGATTTTTTGATCATGGCCATTCTGACTGGTGTGAGATGATATCTCATTGTAGTTTTGATTTGCATTTCTCTAATGATTAATGATGTTGAGAATTCTTTCATCTGTTTGTTGGCAATCTGTATATCTCCTTTGGAGAAATGTTTATTTAGGTCTTCTGCCCATTTTTTGGATTGGGTTGTATGTTTTTTTTGATATTGAGCTGCATGAGCTGCTTGTATGTTTTGGAGATTAATCCTTTGTCAGTTGCTTCATTTGCAAATATTTTCTCCCATTCTGAGGGTTGTCTTGTCATCTTGTTAATGGTTTCCTTTGCTGTGCAAAAGCTTTTAAGTTTCATTACGTCCCATTTGTTTATTTTTGTTTTTATTACCATTTCTCTAGGAGGTGGGTCAAAAAGGATCTTGCTGTGATTTATGTCATAGAGTGTTCTGCCTATGTTTTCCTCTAAGAGTTTTATAGTGTCTGGCCTTACATTTTGGTCTTTAATCCATTTTGAGTTTATTTTTGTGTATGGTGTTAGGGAGTGCTCTAATTTCATTCTTTTACATGTAGCTGTCCAGTTTTCCCAGCACCACTTATTAAAGAGGCTGTCTTTTCTCCACTGTATATTCTTGCCTCCTTTATCAAAGATAAGGTGACCATATGTGCGTGGGTTTATCTCTGAGCTTTCTATCCTGTTCCATTGATCTATATTTCTGTTTTTGTGCCAGTACCATACTGTCCTGATTACTGTAGCTTTATAGTATAATCTGAAGTCAGGGAGACTGATATCTCCAGCTCCGTTTTTCTTCCTCAAGATTGATTTGGCTATTCGGGGTCTTTGTGTTTCCATACAAATTGTGAAATTTTTTTTCTAGTTCTGTGAAAAAAGCCAGTGGAAGTTTGATAGGGATTGCCTTGAATCTCTAGATTGCTTTGGGTAGTAGAGTCATTTTCACAATGTTGATTCTTCAAATCCAAGAACATGATATATCTCTCCATCTCCTTGCATCATCTTTAATTTCTTTCATCAGTGTCTCATAATTTTCTGCATACAGCTCTTTTGTCTCCTTAGGTAGGTTTATTCCTAGATATTTTATTCTTTATGTTGCAATGGTAAATGGGAGTGTTTTCTTAATTTCAACTTCAGATTTTTCATCTTAAGTGTATAGGAATGCAAGAGATTTCTGTGCATTAAATTTGTATCCTGCTACTTTACCAAATTCATTGATTAGCTCTAGTAGTTTTCTGGTAGCATCTTTAGGATTCTCTGTGTATAGTGTCATGTCATCTGCAAACAGTGACAGCTTCACTTCTTCTTTTCCAATTTGGATTCCTTTTATTTCTTTGTCTTCTCTGATTGCTGTGGCTAAAACTTCCAAAACTATGTAGAGTAATAGTAGTGAGAGTGGGCAACCTTCTCTTGTTGCTGATCTTAGTGGAAATGGTTTCAGTTTTTCACCATTGAGGATGATGTTGGCTGTGGGTTTGTCATATATGGCCCTTATTATGTTGAGGAAATTTCCTTATGCCTACTTTCTGGAGGGTTTTTATTATAAATGGGTGTTGAATTTTGTCAAAAGCTTTCTCTGCAACTATTGAGATGATCATATGGTTTTTCTCCTGCAATTTGTTAATACAGTGTATCACATTGATTGATTTGCATATGTTGAAGAATCCTTGCATTCCTGGGATAAACCCCACTTGATCATGGTGTATGATCCTTTTAATATGCTGTTGGATTCTGTTTTCTAGTATTTTGTTGAGGATTTTTGCATCTATGTTCATCAGTGATATTGGTCTGTAGTTTTCTTTTTTGTGTGACATCTTTGTCCGGTTTTGGTATGAGGGTGATGGTGGCCTCGTAGAATGAGTTTGGGAGTGTTCCTCCCTCTGCTATATTTTGGAAGAGTTTGAGAAGGATAGGTGTTAGCTCTTCTCTAAATGTTTGATAGAATTCGCCTGTGAAGCCATCTGGTCCTGGGCTTTTGTGTGTTGGAAGATTTTTAATCACAGTCTCAATTTCAGTGTTTGTGATTGGTCTGTTTATATTTTCTATTTCTTCCTGGTTCAGTCTTGGAAGGTTGTGCTTTTCTAAGAATTTGTCCATTTCTTCCAGGTTGTCCATTTTACTGGCATATAGTTGCTTATAGGAATCTCTCATGATCCTTTGTATTTCTGTAGTGTCAGTTGTTACTTCTCTTTTTTCATTTCTAATTCTATTGATTTGAATATTCTCCCTTTTTTTCTTGATGAGTCTGGCTAATGGTTTATCAATTTTATCTTCTCAAAGAACCAGCTTTTAGTTTTATTGATCTTTGCTATCGTTTCCTTCATTTCTTTTTCATTTATTTCTGATCTGATCTTTATGATTCCTTTCCTTTTGCTAACTTTGGGGGTTTTTTGTTCTTCTTTCTCTAATTGCTTTAGGTGTAAGGTTAGGTTGTTTATTTGAGGTGTTTCTTGTTTCTTAAGGTAGGATTGTATAGCTACGATCTCCCCTCTTAGAACTGCCTTTGCTGCTTCCCATAGGTTTTGGGTCGTTGTGTTTTCATGGTCATTTATTTCTAGATATGTTTTTATTTCCTCTTTGATTTCTTCAGTGATCTCTTGGTTATTAAGTAGTGTGTTGTTTAGCCTCCATGTGTTTGTATTTCTTACAGATTTTTTCCTGTAATTGATATCTAGTCTCATAGTGTTGTGGTCGGAAAAGATACTTGATACGATTTCAGTTTTCTTAAATTTACCAAGGCTTGATTTGTGACACAAGATATGATCTATCCTGGAGAATGTTCCGTGAGCACTTGAGAAGAATGTGTATTCTGTTGTCTTTGGATAGAATGTCCTATAAATATCAACTAAGCCCATCTTGTTTAATGTATCATTTAAAGCTTGTGTTTCCTTATTTATTTTCACTTTGGATGATCTGTGCTTTAGTGAAAGTGGGGTGTTAAAGTCCCCTACTATGATTGTGTTACTGTTGATTTCCCCTTTTATGGCTGTTAGTATTTGCCTTATGTATTGAGGTGCTCCTATGTTGGGTGCATAAATATTTACAATTGTCATATCTTCTTCTTGGATTGATCCCTTGATCATTACGTAGTGTCCTTCTTTGTCTCTTGTAATAGTCCTTGTTTTAAAGTCTATTTTCTCTGATATGAAAATTGCTACTCCAGCTTTCTTTTGATTTTCATTTGCATGGAATATCTTTTTTCATCCCTTCACTTTCAGTCTGTATGTGTCCCTAGGTCTGACGTTGGTCTCCTGTAGACAGCATATATTTGGGTCTTGTTTTTGTATCCATTCAGCCAGCCTATGTCTTTTGGTTGGAGCATTTAATCCATTTACTTTTAAGGTAATTATCGATATGTATGTTCCTATTACCATTTTCTTAATTGTTTTTGGCTTATTATTGTAGGTCTTTTCCTTCTCTTGTGTTTCTTGCCTAGAGAAGTTCCTTTAGCATTTGTTGTAAAGCTGGTTTGGTGGTGCTGAATTCTCTTAGCTTTTGCTTGTCTGTAAAGCTTTTAATTTCTCTATCAATTCTGAATGAGATCCTTGCTGGGTAGAGTAATCTTGGTTGTAGGTTTGTCTCTTTCATCCCTTTAAATATGTCCTGCCACTCCCTTCTGGCTTGCAGAGTTTCTCCTGAAAGCTCAGCTGTTAATCTTATGGGGATTCCCTTATGTGTTACTTGTTGTTTTTCCCTTGCTGCTTTTAATATTTGTTCTTTGTATTTAATTTTTGATAGTTTGTCTTGGCGTGTTTCTCTTTGGGTTTATCCTGTATGGGACTCTCTGTGCTTGCTGGACTTGATCAACTATTTCCTTTCCCATGTTAGGGAAGTTTTTGACTATCATCTCTTCAAATATTTTCTCAGTCCCTTTCTTTTTCTCTTCTTCTTCTAGGACCCCTATAATTTGAATTTTGGTACGTTTAATCTTCTCCCAGAGGTCTCTGAGACTGTCCTCTATTCTTTTCATTCTTTTTTCTTTATTCTGCTCTGCGGTAGTTATTTCCACTATTTAACTTCCAGGTCACCTATCCATTCTTCTGCCTCAGTTATTCTGCTATTGATCTCTTCTAGAGAATTTTTAGTTTCATTTATTTTGTTTTTCATCTCTGTCTGTTAGCTCCTTAGTTCTTCTAGGTCCTTGTTAAGCATTTCTTGTATTTTTTCCATTTTATTTCCAAGACTTTGGATCATGTTTACTATCATTATTCTGAATTCTTTTTCAGGTAGACTGCCTATTTCCTCTTCATTTGTTAGGTCTGGTTTGTTTTTACCTTGCTCATTCATCTGCTGTGTGTTTCTCTGTCTTCTCATTTTGCTTAACTTACTGTCTTTGGGGTCTCCTTTTCACAGGCTGCAGGTCCGTAGTTTCCATTGTTTTTGATGTTATCCCCAGTCACTAAGGTTGGTTCAGTGGGTAGTGTAGGTTTCCTGGTGGAGGGGACTAGTGCCTGTGTTCTGGTGGATGAGGCTGGATCTTGTCTTTCTGGTGGGCACGTCCACGTCTGGTGGTGTGTTTTGGGGTGTCTGTGGCCTTACTATGATTTTAGGCAGCCTCTCTGCTCATGGATGGGGTTGTGTTCCTGTCTTGCTAGTTGTCTGGCATAGGGTGTCCAGCACTGTAGCTTGCTGGTCCTTGAGTGGAGCTGGGTTTTGTCGTTGAGATGGAGATCTCTGGGAGATTTTCACCATTTGCCATTACGTGGAGCTGGGAGGTCTCTTTTGGACTAGTGTCCTGAACTTGGCTCTCCCACCTCAGTGGCACAGCCCTGAAGCCTGGATGGAGCATCAAGAGCCTGTCCTCCACACGGCTCAGAATAAAAGGGGAAGAAAAAGAAAGAAAGAAAGAAGAAGATAAAATGAAATAAAGTAAAATAAAATAAAATAGTTATTAAAATAAAAAATAATTATTAAGAAAAAAATTTTCTTAAGTAATTAAAAAAAAAAGGACAGACAGAACCCTAGGACATATGGTAAAAGCAAAGCTATACAGACAATATCACACTCAGAAGCATACACACACACACTCACAAAAAGTGAAAAAAGAAAAACATATATATATCGTTGCTCCCAAAGTCCACCTCCTCAATTTGGGATGATTCATTGTCTATTCAGGTATTCCACAGATGCAGGTACATCAAGTTGATTGTGGAGATTTAATCCACTGCTCCTGAGGCTGCTGGGAGAGATTTCCCTTTCTCTTCTTTGTTCGCACAGCTCCCGGGGTTCAGCTTTGGATTTGGACCCGCCTCTGTGTGTAGGTCGCCTGAGGGCATCTGTTCTTTGCTCAGACAGGACGGGGTTAAAGGAGCAGCTGATTCGGGGGCTCTGGCTCACTCAGGCCGGGGGGAGGGAAGGGTACGGAGGCGGAGCGAGCCTTTGGCGGCAGAGACCAGCATGACGTTGCAGCAGCCTGAGGCGCGCCATGCATTCTCCCGGGGAAGTTGTCCCTGTATCATGGGACCCTGGCAGTGGCGGGCTGCACGGGCTCCTGGGAGGGGAGGTGTGGATAGTGACCTGTGCTCGCACACAGGCTTCTTGTTGGCGGCAGCAGCAGCCTTAGTGTCTCATGCCCGTCTCTGGGGTCCGCGCTGATAGCTGTGGCTTGGGCCCTTCTCTGGAGCTCCTTTAAGCAGCACTCTTAATCCCCTCCTCTCGCGCACCAGGAAACAAAGAGGCAAGAAAAAGTCTCTTGTCTCTTAGGCATATCCAGACTTTTCCCCGGACTCCCTCCCGGCTAGCTGTGACGCACTAACCCCTTCAGGATGTTTTCACGCTGCCAACCCCAGTCCTCTCCCTGGGATCCGACCTCCGAAGCTGGAGCCTCAGCTCCCAGCCCCCGCCTGCCACGGCGGGTGAGCAGACAGGCCTCTCGGGCTGGTGAGTGCTGGTCGGCACTGATCCTCTGTGCGGGAATCTCTCCACTTTGCCTTCCGCACCCCTGTGGCTGCGCTCTCCTCTGTGGCTCCGAAGCTTCCCTCTTCTGCCACCCACAGTCTCCACCCGCGAAGGGGCTTTCTGGTGTGTGGAAAGCTTTCCTCCTTCACAGCTCCCTCCCAGAGGTGCAGGTCCCATCCTTATTCTTTTGTCTCTGTTTTTTCTTTTTCCTTTTGCCCTACCCAGGTATGTGGGGAGTTTCTTGCCTTTTAGGAGGTCTGAGGTCTTCTGCCAGCATTCAGTAGGTGTTCTGAAGGAGTTGTTCCACATGTAGATGTATTTCTGATGTATTTGTGGGGAGGAAGGTGATCTCCACGTCTTACTCTTCAGTCATCTTGAAGCTCCTCTCTCTAGACGTGTTTTTTAACCAGTACATTTTGCTATGTTTGAGACGTGCATTTAATACAGTAGACTTCATTTTTCCTTAAAACACTTGAATGTAAAGAAAAATGTGATAAATTTACTGATAAAAATAGTGAAATGTCTCCCATGCAATGACAAGAAATAGCAAATAATTAAGAAAAATGCTTCTGACTTCTTTCATCAATTTGAAACACTTTCTAGCAAGAAAAATTTATCCATTAAAGCTCTCAATAAGAGTTTTCACAGAGAGAAAATGACAGTGTCATTTATTTAGCCCAAATGGAAAATATCCATAAAATTCTTTTATTTATTGCTTCAATTTGATAATGCTTATAAATACAAATAGCATCTGATCTACAGATATTAATACACTACTCTAATCCTGAAAATAGTAATACTCTTAGAACTTGGGTTGCCCAAAAATAGTCACATAATTTGACATTACCTAGTTCACTCAGTGTGGCCAAAATTGATTTCATTCTGTTCTCACATGAAACGACCACAAAACTTGTTGTGTGCTCCTGTAGTAGAAACTGCTGGCTGCCTATCCAGTATGTGTTTTTTTTCTTCTTGCATAGAATCAGAAGCCACATTTCATTTAAGTTCCACAGCTAAAACTGTACTGCCCAAACATTTGCAGCTAATATACGGCCATGTGACTATTTCTGCCCAATGTCATATAAGCCAGGAGACCTCTTTAAATGGTGTGCTTTTCCCCCTAATCCAATGTATTCTTTCTTGTCTGCGTTGACTATATTGTGATAGCTAGAGCTCCAGCAGCTACATTGGAACATAAGGGAAATTCTAAAGGTGGCAGAGCTGGGTTCTCCGTGCTATGGAGCCATTACATCAGCTCCCTCCAGAGTCGTAGGCAAACAGCCACTGCTCACTGAGTAGTGTTAATTTGCTCTGAAATTCTCTTACCTTCCAATATCCTTCTTCCTGTTCCCCATTTGTGCGGGCCCATCCAGATGGTGGGGACTCCACGAGGTCAGTACCCACAACTTTGGTTGAAGAGCAGGGTGTGCTCAGGGCTCACAGACCTCACCTGCCATCCCCACTGGACTGCCTGCTTCTCAAGGACAGAGGCTGGGGCTTTGCACTGTGAATCCCTCACCTCTTGTTTATTGCACCCACCATCCATTTATGTACACAGAATGGGCTCAATAATATTAATTGAAAGAACAATCGTGTGCACGCACACGTGTGTGACTGAAAGGGCTTGGACTATTCAAGGGTGTGAAACTGAGTTGAAACATACTGTAAACACACCAGCCCCAAACGAACACTGAGCTCGATAATGCAACACCCAAGCAATAGCCAAAGGAGAGAACATGGTCACACCCGTTTGGAAATTTTAAATGTCTATATTCCCCATTTGGGTAGAAGAATCTGTGATTAAGCTGAAGTATGAACATCCTACATATGAACACTAAATATTGAGGTGAGGGGGTGTGTGGTGCAAGTATTTTGTAAGATGTTTTGGAGGGATAATGTTGAGCCGTTTTTTTAATTCAATATCCACTAAACGAAGCTAAGTATTAAGTTTAAGGCCTTACTCTTTACAATTCCAAAAATATACTTCTTGTTTGAGTTTTACACTCTTGACTTTGCATGAGGGCTTTACTACATCATCTGTTTAAACATCTGGGCAAAGATAAACTATAAAATAAAAGCCAGATCAGTGGACGTGGAATCATCAAGGTTGTCTCTGCCTTACAAAGTACTCCACTCAGAATGCTTTCAAAAGACGGTAGTTTGTTTAAAAGTCTCAGTTGGGTGACCTTAAGCCCAAAGGTCTTAAGACAAATGTTTAACTCCAAAGGCATAACATATCTGCTTGACTTATAAATGCAATGACATTTTCAACATTAACATAAGATTTGACATTTTGTCTCCTGTATTCTGGGATATGGCGTTTTAGCACATTGGGTTTCTCTTTTTCTTCCTGTTTATTGTTCAAAGGCATACCTTGAAGCGTGAACTTCAAGAGAGCAGCAACTCAAAGCCTAGAAAAGAATCCCTAAGAGCAGAACATAGCAGAGTAAAACACAATTAAATTTTAACCTTTAAGCTTTAAAAGATCCTAGTAGTTTCATTTCCTCCTTACCAAAATTAAATTAGATCCCTAAAGATGCAAGGAAATATACTGGCAGAAACACAATTACATTAAAGCACATCATTTATTCATGGCAGTATAAACATGTTTGTGTCTCACAAATTTTATCTATTGATTCAACAACAACAATAAAAGATTGTATCTTCCATTTTGACAATGAGACAATGGTAGAATTGGGAGAAAAATCATAAAACCCTAAATTGTAACTTGTTTTAGAAAGCATAATTCATGTGATATATGTGAATCAAAATCATTCAATCAAAATGATCCATGATTGGCTTAAACCTTAACATTTAAAAATATCTCTAGTATAGAATTATGTTCAGGAAAGATATATTTCAATGAAATCTTGCTTCAGCAAAGAAATACCACAAGAAAGTGTTTTGTTTTGATCACAAGCTACTGTCACTCAAAAACTTAATTGGATAAGGTTAAGTTTTAAAATAAAATCAGTGCAGTCCTCCATTGGGGTTTTAGAAGAATGTTACTCAAAGAAGGTTGAGAAATATTTCAACTCAGAAGTGTCTGACTGGAAACCATTTTGAGGAACAGACACGGTGATTTGATGTGTTTTACTAACTATAAAATGCAAACGGCCGGGTTTACAAAGCCTTTTAGAGCCACATCTGAGCACTTTATATTTGAAAATACTCTGAGGACAATAATTCTGAGAATGACAGAGTTTTAGAAATATAAAAATTGTTTGAAAATTAATGTTTACTACATATGGTGCTAGTTTTGCTTGTATAATTAGAAGGTACCTACATATTTCCTTAGACCATTGGTATTCAAACTGGAATGTGCTTCAGAAACCAGGGAGACTTATTTAAACTGAGACTGCGGGGCTCCCACCCTAGAGTTTTAGATTCCGGGGTGCGGCCTGAGCACCTTCATTTCTGCCAAGCTCCCAAGAGATGCAAATGCAGCTATTATGGGGACCAACACAGTTTGAAAACCACTGACTTAGAATGACTTTAAGAATGGTAATTATTAATCCAAATTAATAAAAAGAAAATACATCTATATTATATTTCTTTCTATATTCCCCTAAATTTATAATCTGTGAAATTCTGGTCACACTTTTTGTAAATGATACAGTGTACCCAGTTCAATTTATTTAATTTTGCTAAAGGGTTGACTAAAGAGCTCTTTAATCCCTATTTTTTTAAAAGCATCTTTTGTAAGAAAAAATGGTATGCTTTCATCTCATAACATATAATTTCATCCAGGGTTAGAGAAACGGTACATCTAAATCACTGAATTGTTATTTAGACACATGTAAGCATAATCTAGTAAAAGGACAACAAAAATAGAAAACAATTCTGGGTACCATTCCCTATACAAATAAGTTAGGAAAGTCTTTAACCTTGGGGGCCTCAGTTTCCTTAAAATTAAAATGGAATGTTTGACCTGGACAAACTCTGACAGCCTTTCCAGCTCCAGAAGGAACGTCAATTCCTTCCCGTGTCCCAGGAACCCGGCCCATCTCAGCTTGGCAAAGACAGTAACTGAATCAGAGGAACTGCCCAAAAGTCTGCAGAAAAGAATGACCTTTCAGTGTGATCATTCTTAATTAACAAAGAGTTTCAAAACAGAAAATGAAGGAGATAATGAGACTGGACTGCCTGCCCTGTGTCTTCCAGCTCCTCTGCGGCCCACTTGCTCCTTTGATCTTTGAATCTTAATTATAATAAAAGACGAGGTTTTATTTCTCTGAACAACGTCTTCTTCAGCGCTTAGACAGGCAGGGTCTGTGGGTGCTCACGACGGGCGGACGGATCAGAAGGTGGTGCAGTTTGTTGCTGCTCAGTCACAAAATTAACAAGTATCTGAAAGAAATGATGAAAATAATTAACTTCGAGGAACACGCAACCCTTTGTTCTCAACTATTACAAGGAACATCTTCTCCAAGCCCTGCCCAACTTTTCCTAAGACTCATAACCATTCATTCATAGCACCCCTTCCTAAATCACCCTCAACAGGTAGGTCTTCTGAGGACCCAACTCCAGGAATGATAAACATTTCTGGAAAATTAATAAATCGTCAGGAAATTCTCGATGCCTTAAGCACGGCTTTAGATTGACCTGTGATCTAATTTCACCTTCTGGGACTCAGGGAACCAAGCACTTTTCTTCCCAAAATCAGCTCACTTACAGTAGAGCCCCTTTAATTATTGTGGGGGGTGGGTAAGTGGGGATGGGAAGGCTGATGGGGCCTGATCTGCTTACTGAGCGACCAATGAAATTATGAGCAGGTGGAAGCCCTGAATGGTGACTATTTACCTTGAGTGGAGAGCACACAATAAACGCGGCTCCTCACACTCACCATCTTTATCAGAATTTTGCAAACTCAAATGGTGATTAATAAAAGATATGGTGATTTCCAGAAGTACAATCTGGCTCATTTTTAAATTGGCTGGAGTAGGTCTCAAGAAAAACAACGTGGTGAAGCCTTTGAGGTACCATACCTGCTCCAGAGGGGTTTGCTTGATGGAGTAATATTTGATACTCAGGAAGTTTTTATTGTCCTCCAGAACTCTGAACAGGCTAAGCACACCCATCTTTTTGGCACATGGTATTCCAATAAATTAAGGCGCTGCCCCTAAAAGCAAAAAAAAAAAAAAAAGATTGGATCACAGGATTAGGAATCATTAAGCAAAGTTGACCACACTATATTTAATTGCCAAATAAATTATCTTTTTGCAAACCACACCTTTAAATACTAACTAGGTGTGGGGGTCAGTTTTGTGAGTCTCCAGAGAATAGTCATGGGTTACGATTCACCACAAGGCATATTTGATAAGACGTGTCCCCCTGGGTGGGGTGACTGCTCTGCCCCTTTCTGCGCCACCCCCCCCCCCCCGCCTTGCCACAAGCCTGGGAAGCCCTCTCTAGGGGGAAGAAGACACCTGTCGACAGCTGAGAAGAAGGAGGTATATGTGACATCACAGAGATGCACAGAGACACCTGAACCTCACACCGGAGCACCCGGCCATCCCCACCTTTAGCTGAGCAATTCCTGGTGAGATGTTTAACTGTTCTGAGCCTCATTTCCACGGGTGCACATGGAGATCCTAACAACGGGTTCACGGGCTAGTTTAGAGTGGTCCTTGAACCCCTGTGACTTGGACAGCATGCTTCTCGCCGGGTAGGATTTTACCAAATGGTCGTGGATGAAATAGACACGCAATGCGTAGCTACTTTGAGGACTACAACCTATTAGAAGTTACGACAAACTGGGGTCATCCAAGAGAACTGCAGATGGCGCTTCTCAGACGTCTGTGTGTACAAGGATCGCCTGGTCCCCTTGGTAAAGTGCAGATTTGGGGTCAGTATGCTGGGGACTGCATACTGCAGCTCTCACCTGCTCCCAGGTGATGAAGACCTGCTGGCTCAGGGACCACACTTTGCATCAAGTGTGTAGAGGGTTGTGATCTCAAGCCCAGGGCCCTTCCTGTGAATTAATGTTGAAATCCCTGAGCCTACAAACCCCACAGCAAATGCATGGGAGAAATTAAATTTTGTATCTTCCATCCTCAACAAAACAAACTGTGTGATGAAGTTGTTCCCACAGAAAAGGGGGGATGAGTAACCACCATCTGCTCTGGGTGACCCAACAAGGGGAAAAGCAGGCTTGTCGTCCTTCAGCAAGGTCAGGTGACATCCACCACCCCTGATATTTTGGGTGGAGAGGTATGGCCTGTACTTTGCAATGAGGCCAGAACAATAAGCGATATCTTTTGACAGCAAAGAATTAAAACAGGGGAAAAGAAAAGTACACTTATAAGATTTTTTAGCTCAAAACAAAGAAGTAATGTACAATATTAGCAATACCTTAAACTGGATTCCTGGAAAAGAGAGCTTCAAGCAGTCAGAAACAGCACTGTGTTGATTTGCTTCATTGCAGAGCCAAACCTTGACTGTATAACCATCACCAAACCTGAGAGTTGAATTTTAAAAATAAGGTTACTATTATATAGCCCTAAGATAAATAAACTCTAAGTCCATTTGCACAGGAAGGCAACAAAAGAAAGTAACTATTCCAAATTGTTGGAAAATTTTGTGTTCTCAAAAATAGAATATTCAGGAAGTAATTATAACTCATGCAGTTTGCTGTAATTCATTGACACAGAGACTGATTTGTCTTTTCAAAAAATTAGCAAATTCTGGAATCAACACCTAGTCCATACAAGAGGCAGGGTGAAAGTGTGAAAGCAAAGTGCTGAGTTAAGAAGTCAGAGCTGGGCTGGAGACGGACCCTGAGAACATCCCAGCTTCAGTGGATGACAGCGTGGCTGGGAAGGATGGAAGGGAATAGGGACTGCTTACAGGATGAAGCCAGGCATTCGTTTATCACGGAAAACAATTCTCCCAACTGTACTTAACCCTGCGGGCCCTGTGACTACAGGGGCCCCTCGGCCTGACATTGCAGAGATGTGGGCGGTAGGTCTGCTGGGGTCTGAGCGACCACACCCGAGGTTACGTTCGTACCATACACAACATCAAACAGTGACCTCCAAGAATGCATGGGGCTTCCCAAACCCATGAGTGTTTATTCTACTGCATACCCCAGATGCCCCGCATCTCAGTAAAGATCTATTGAATGAAAGCAAATACACAAATATATCACGATGTTAGCAATTTTTCGTTGGTTTTCTTCACTGATGTATGTACCCCAAGTACCTAGAACTAATAAATATTAGTCGAATGAATGAATGATTGGATGAAAAAAGGCATGCCCAGAGCCTTACAAGCACCTTCATTTACAAAGCATTGCTGGGGAAATGGTTGCATTTAAGGAAGTTTTCCGTAAGTGAGATTGACTAACACGTTTATGGGCAAAGCACTTTTCCGGTGCATCTACCTGGTGAAGAAGAGGCCAAAGGTAGCGTGGCCGCGCTTCAGGGGCATGGATCAGCCTTGTGAGCACCCAGAGATCCTCGTCCCGGTTCTGTGTCCCAGCCTCCTGCCCTGCTTTCAGATCCCCCGAGACCTGCGTGTGACTCCAACGGCCTCCCGCTATTTCGAGCTAACGGTTTCCAGGCCACTCAGGGCTGAGAGCGCGCTGAGGACAGAACATCGGCGAAAGCAGCCGGGGACGCAGGTGTCCTGAGTTCGCTCTCGGGACTCTCTGAGGCCGAGCCCCGCCCGGGTCAGCACAGGACGTGTGTGTTCTGTCGCCCCGCCAGCTCCGGGCCCGTGTCAGACGCGGTGCTGCCGAGGTACAAGGGTCCCTGCTCCGTGTCCATGAGAGCACCCCGGGCGGGTGCACATTTAATGTTCCCCGTCGGGAAGAGCTGAGGCCCAGATCCTTGAGTGGCCCCCACGGTGAGGGGCTGCTTCAGAAACTTCTGCCCGTCAGAGAGCTCGCAGCTGTCCTGGGGGGGGACAGGCTGGAGGGGGACAGCTGAAGGATGGAGAGGTGCTCCTGGCCAGGTGGTGATGACGATCCTGGGAGCAAAGGTCAAAGCATCTGGACAGCCTGGGTGTGATCCAGCCCCCTCTCGCCCACCCCCGTCCTCACTCCAGACCTCTGACCCCAGGGAGTCAGCTTTTCCCACCTCGGTTCCCTCGTCTAGAAAATGGGATCATGAAACCAGCTCCCCGACGAGGCTGTCAGAGAACCGAGCTCATGAAGCCCTGTAGCTTAGGTGGGACAGCGCCTGGCACTGAGAAAGCAGGTGAATAAATGTGCAGTGAAACCAAGGTTCTGCCCAGGATGTGGCCAAAATGAAGGAGCCCTTTCTTTGGTGTGAAGATGCTCACAATTTATCTGGGGAAGTTAGACAAAGCAAATGAAAAATCAGAACACAGATGGACCTAGAGGTTATCATACTGAGTGAAGTAAGACAGACAGAGAAAGACAAATATCATATAATATCACTTATATGTGGAATCTAACATATGACACAAATGAACCTATCTATGAAACAGAAACAGACTCACAGACATAGAGAACAGACTTGTGGTTGCCAAGCGGGGGTTGTTGGATGGAGTGGGAGTTTGGGATTAGCAGATGCAAACTATTATATACAGAATGGATAAACAACAAGGTCCTACTGTAGAGCACAGGGAACTATATTCAATATCCTGTGATAAACCATAATGTAAAAGAATATGAAAAGTATATATATATATATATATGTATAACTGAATCACTGTGCTGTACAGCAGAAATTAACACGACATTGTAAATCACCTAGACTTCAATAAAATAAATTTAAAAAATCAAGACACACATTTGCTACATTTGCTACATAAAAATACAAGGGTGAGAGGCAACACTGAGTAAGCAGAAATGACTTTGCTCTTTCACACACACTACGATCCACTTCACATTTGCAGGAATGGCAGCCCTCCAGCGTATTTTCCTAATGCATTTTTTAAAATGCACACTAAATTCCAATAATTGTCTAACAAATTCTCACTATAAGAATATATACATATTAATGTTTAAAATTCAGCTTTACTCTAGAGAATCTGAATTACACAGTTCTTTAAAAAAAAAAAAACTCAAGAGAATATGTTTCTGAAATTTGTTGGCAAATTCCTGAGGATCTCTCTAGAATACTCAACAAGACATGTAGACAGAAAGTTATAAAAGCACAGCATCTTCAATAACTAAGAGAATCTTTGCAGATTATCAAATTCATTCACGATGCGAGTATCTAATTTATGTTAGCCTTTCTTTCTCATTTCTGCCTATAACCTACACACATTTATGCCAATGATCTAAATTCCACAAAGGATTTATTTGATTCATGTGCTTTCCAGTCTAAAAGCTTTCAAAGAAACCAAGGAGTCATTCATTTATATATTCACTCATCCCTCTCACATTTCCAGACAACAGATCACATCCACATCATTTGCAAAGTCGGCGATTACATAAAGATAAATAAACAGCGTCATCTGCCAGTGAAGGCACGAGTAAGAAGCATTCGACCATTGCTGGGATACAACATTTAGGTACCACAAACATTCAGTGTAATACACCTAATAAACGCTAAAACAGGGGAGAAGGCAACGCACTAATGGAATAACAAACATACACACGTATATTTTAAAAGCCAGTGAGAGAATAAGGAGGGCTGGCTGAGTGATGGATACTTGTCTGTTACATTCAAGCTCCAAACAGTCCTCTCTAATCGCCCACGCACATGGCGTTCTTGATATTAAGAACTTTCACATCAAGTAGTTCATTATATTATATTATATTATATTATATTATATTATATTATATTATATTATATTATATTATATTATATATTACAGTAAGTCCCCTACATAAAAATGAGTTCTGTTCCGAGAGCTCATTCATAAGTCCAATTTGTTCATAAGTCCAACAAAGTTAGCCTAGGTACCCAACTAACACAATAGGCTATACAGTACTGTATATTGTAATAGGTATTGTAATAGGTTTATAATACTTTTCACACAAATAACACATAAAAAACAAACACAAAAAATAAAGAAAACATTTTTAATCTACAGTACAGTACCTTGAAAAGTACAGTAGTACAGTACAACAGCTGGCTTTTCTTAGCAGTACCAACTACATCACCACTGCTTTTACGCTTGCTTCCAGACACCCTGGGTTTGAAATAAAGATACTGTACTACTGTACTCTACACAGTCCTGTACAGTAAAGTACACAAAAGCACAACCACTTGTAGAGGATGCATGCACGTGACAATGTATGCCAGACACGTGAACTAACTTATGTGATTGGACATGTGAACGCATGTTCGCATCTTTGAAAGTTCGCAACCTGAAGGTTGGTATGTAGGGGACTTACTGTATATTAGATTAGACTAGATTACGATTAGATTAGATCATATAATATGATATCATATCATATCACATATTTATAATAATACTGTGAGCCCCAAAGAGGTCTGGGCTTCTCACCATGACTCAGCTTATCACTAGCAGAGATGGGACTACCCAGACCTTCTGACTCAAAACCACGTCTCTCCAGGGCCAGGGCCTTTATTACTTCCACTTCAGTTAAGTCTGTTTCAGAATCCTTTCTAACCACTGCAGATGCAAATCCGAATGGTCCTGAGAAGTATGCAGGGAAGGCATTAACATAAAGAGAGCCTCTGACAGCTAATGAATGAAAAGCAGCCTTTGACAGCTGGCACCAGCATTCCTCCCAGGGAAGAAAAGGACTTTGGAAAGATCCTCTGTGAGCTTCTGAGTTTAAAGGCAAGATCTCGGGGGGCGGGTGACATGGCCTCACAGTGAAGAGAAAGTTGATCCATGTTCACACACCTCTGCACATGAAGATTCCTCTCTCCAGCCAGCGTGCCAGGTTCTTAAATGACCCCACCAGCCGCAGATCCAGAATTCAGAGCACAGGTCAAAGCTGCCACGAGCAAAGGCCAGCAGAACTGTCTCAGAACTTGGAGGTCACACAGCCTTCACTGAAAGATTGGACATCTTCCCTCTGAAGTCAAACTCCTGAGGCAACTATTACATAAAGAGAAGAGATAAACAACAAGGTCCTACTGTAGAGCACAGGGAACTCTATTCAATATCCTGGGATAATCCATAATGGAAAAGAATATGAAAAGAAAGGATATATATACATGTATAACTGAGTCACTTTGCTGTACAGCAGAAACTAACACAACATGGTAAATCAACTAAACTCCAATAAAATTTAAAAAAATAAAGTCAAACTCTTGGGCTTAGCCCGCCAGGCTCTCCAAACTCTTGGGCTTAGCCCGCCAGGCTCTCCACGACCTGACGCATGCCCTCACCTTTGGCTTCTCATTCTGCTCACACCTGATCCCTTTTCTCCATTTATTCAACATGTTGATTTGGTGCTCCATGTGCAAGGTCCTATGCTGGCTGTGGAGGCCTTTGCCTACAAAGGTTCCCTTGAGCTCTCGGGGTCAGGATGCCCTTCTCCTGTGCATCCCCATGTGTGGAGTATCCTCCTAGTTCATCACCTGCTACAGCAAAGCTGCTCGAAGGCAAGGCCCATCATCTCTCCTGCCTGGCATCCAGGTACTGTTTGATGAATCAGTGAGTGGATTAAATTTTTTGTTAGAATTTCTCTCCTAATTGAAAAGCAAAATGGGCTGAATATTTCTATAGGTTTTCTTTTCTTTGGGGGAGAATGGGAAAGGACCATTTTTAAAGCATAAGGCAACAGTCAGGTCAGCAGGATGGTAAAGTAAGCACCCGCTCCTGCAGCACTAGACCCCTGTCACTTGCCCAACCAGCACCATGGACCATCTTGTTTTCAGGCTGCTGAGATTTCAGTATAAGACCAGGGCCCTCATCCAGCTTCCTGCATTTTTTTCACTATCTCTGAACATTTTTCTTCATTTCAGAAATGTCTTAGAATCTAGATAGATAAAAGATACATTTTAAGGCTGGTAATAGTACATGTGATTTTCTATATTTCTCAGTCTTGATAAGTAGAGATTTCTTTTTTTATTCTTTTCATTTTTAAAGAGAAACTTGAGATATAAGTTTAACTATTATCCATAAAGTTGAAACCCTGACACCATGATTTCCACTCGAGTATCAGAAGGTAACTTTCACTCAGAGTGTGGAGGGGGGAACCAACAGAGGTCTTTGTTGTTCAAATAAATTATTTATGTGATTTTCTGATCAATAGAAGCATAAAAAAGCTTCTAAATGTGTAATAATCCTCCTGCATAAAAGTAGGGGACAATAGGAAACTACAAAAATTATTTCACTGAGCAGGATGGTTCAGTTTAGTAGAAAACCACATAAGCCATCTGAAAACAAACAGAAAACAAATGTCCTATCATTGGGTGGGATTCCAGGCACAGCCCCACTGAATCTCAGTAGGAAACACAGGCCCTAACTTGGAAATGTTACAGAGTGGCACGTTTTCCTAAAACAAACACGATCAGAAGCCTGATCGTGAAAGAGAATGGCATTTCTGTGGTTTAGGTATCTGTCCATCCTGGGTGATGTCAGTATGAGAAGGGAAGAGTCTTTGGGGAAAGGAGACATTTTGAGCAGCTGGATGGATGTCCTGTCACATCAGACTTCATAAAAAGGCAAACCCTGGGGGTCTGCCTGCTGACAGACTCAGCCGCCACACTGTGCTCACACCACTGTCCCCGCAGAGGCAGTAGGGATTAAAGTAGTCATTCTCACCCTGATTTTTCTCTCTGAGCCTTTCAACGTAATTAAGCCAATGTCCCACGGAAAAAGACCAGGGCAATTTTCCTCCCGGCTGGGTGAGTGCTGCCTGGAGAGACGGCCCAAGCACTCACAGGTGAGACCTTGGGAGGGAAACAGCATCATTAAGATGGGGAACCTCAGAGCCTGCACCCCACTCAGCTGCCCCGTGGGCAGCGATCACAGCTTCATAAAGCCCTTCCTGGCAGGGCGAGGGCTCGGCTCCAGGCCCACAAGCAAATGCACTTGATTCTGACTGGCTGCGGTCTGGAGGTGTGTAGGGGGCATAGAAGGGATGATCCTCTCGGAAGATGCAATTAAAGCTCTTCTGAATTTCGTTTCCCAAATAATCTCTGTGGGCTCCAGTCAGATCCCATGTAATACAGACTTTAAAACAATAATGGAATAATGAGGAAAATGAATGATTTTCTTAGCAGAGATGAATTAAGAGGCAGCCTCCCTCCCCTTGTTGAGAAAATGCTTCAAGAAGCCAGACCCAGGGCGAAAGTCTCTGGGGCCTCAACGTGGTTGAAACGTTCCTGCTGGACAGCAGGGTGGGTACCTACTGGCCACCAGAGGAGTCTGGCCAGTGAGCAACAGAGGGTGCAGGACGGGACCAGGCAGACAGGAAGCTCTGTGCTGTGCTGTGCACGCCTCCCCCTCAGCTCCACGTTCAACAACATCAAGAAGAAGACTAAGTTCACAGAACACTGGAGCCTGATGTGTTTGGGGGGCGAATAATGAGAGGAGCACACAGCTGAGCTGATGTGTTCCCAGGCCCAGCAGCAAGCACACAGGGTGGGGGGCTCATAGGTGCACAGAGACAGCAGGGCGTGTGACAAGGTGATGATACACCAGGAACTCACAGAGCCCCTCGGACAGGGGACTCTGAACCCTCACTGCCATGAAATCAGGCAGATATTCCCATTTCCCGTGGTCAGGGAAGACCCTAATGGTATATGGGTTGTGAAAACAAGTCATCAAGACAGTAAATATTTTCTCAGTATTACCCTGGATTCCTCCAAACATAAATTAAAAACTAGATGATCTATATCAAAGAAAATGTTAATTGGGATCATAAATTCTTCTAAAAAATAGAAGAGGAAGAACACTTCCCAACTGATTTTATGAGGCCAGTATTACCAGGACACCAAACCAGGTAAAAGTATCAAAAGAGAAAAACAAAAACAAACTAGAGACCAATATCTGTTATGAACATGGACACAAAAATGCTCAACAAAATACTAACAAACTGAACATAAAAAACAATCATATACCATGACCAAGTGTGATTTATCCTAGGAATGCAAGGTTGGTTTAACATCTGAAAATCAGCTAATGTAATACAATATGATCATCTCAATAGATGCAGAGAAAACATTTGGCAAAATCCAACACTTTTTTATGATTACAAACACTCAACAACGTAAGAATAAAAGGGAAGTTTCTACCTAGAGAAAATTTGTAAGAAAAATAAATAAAAGGCATCCATATTGAAAAGGAAGGAGTAAAATTACATTTATAAATGGCATGAGCATATATATAGAAACGCCTAAGGAATCCAGTAAATACTGTAGGAACTCATAAATGTGTCCAGCAAGGTTGCAAGATACAAGAGCAATGCATAAAAATGAACTGTATTTCAATACACTTGCAATGAACACTCAGAAAATGAATTTTTTTAAATTCCATTTATAATAGCATCAAAATAAATAAAACACCTAAGATTAAATTTAACAAAAGAAATGCAGAATTTATATTTTATAACTAGAAAACATTGTTAAAAGAAATTAAAGAAGATTTAAATAAGCAGAAAAGCACACCACGTTCATGACTCAGAGGACTTAACATTGTTAAGACAGCAATACTCCTCAAATTGGTCTAAAGATTCAACATAATCTCTGTGAGAATCCATGTTGAATTCTCTGTGGAAATTACAAGCTGATTCTAAAATTTATATGGAATCGCAGTGGACCTAGGCTAGCTAAAACAATCTTACAAAAGAGGAAAAAGCTCAAGGACTAACACTAATTTCAAAACTTACTTGAAAGCAACAATGATCAAGACAGAGTGGTAGCATCAGGATAGATACATGGGTCAATGAAACAGAATTCAGTCCAGAAATAAGCCTGTGGGCCTGTGGCCAACTGATTTCTGACAAAGTGGCCTGGACCATTCAATGGAAGAATCATCTTTTCATCAAATAGTTCTGAGAGAGCTGGATGCACATGTAATGCCCACAGTTGATACCAAAGCTTATGCAAAATGGATCAAATATCTAAACGTAAGTGTTAAAATGATAAAACTCTTAGAATCATGCATAGTGGAAAGTCTTCATTGTCTCCGATTTCACAATAGATTCTCAGATACGACACAAAAAACATGAAAAACAAAAGGAACAATAGATAATTTGGGCCTTTTCAAAATTAAAAACATCTGTGCTTCTAAGGATGTTATCAAAGTGAAATGGCAAACCATGTATCAAGAGACAATATCTGCAAATCATCTATCTGAAAAGGGACTTGTACCCAGAGTACGCAACTCTTTCAAATCCATAATAAAAAGACAACCTAGTTTCTTTTAAATGGGCAAAAGATATGAAGAGACATTTCTCCACAGAAGACATTCAAATGGGCAACAAGCACATGGATATATGTTCAACATCATTAGTCATCAGGAAAATGCAACTCAAAATCACAGCGAGATACTACTTAACATTCATTGGGATGGCTGGAATGAAAATTCAGATAATTAAATGGCAAGGATGTAAAGAAAATGGAACCTTCATTCATTGTTGACAGGAATGTAAAATGGTGCAGCCAATTTGGAAAACAGTCTGACAGTTCCTTCAATGATTAAGCACAGAGTTACTATATGACCCAGCAATTTCACTCCAAGGTATATGCCCAAAGAAATAAAAAGATATGTCCATACGAAAACTCATACCTGATTGTTTATAGCAACAGAACGCATAATAGCCAAAAGGTGGAAACAATCCAACTGACAATCCATTGCCCATTGACAATGGATAAGCAAAGTGTTGTATATTATTTGGTCATAAAAAGAAATGAAGTACGGATAACACGGATGAACTTTAAAGTATTATGCTAAGTGAAAGCCACCAGTCAGAAAAGACCACACACTATGTAATTCCATTAATATGTCAATAATAGACAGAAAATAGACTAGTGAGGGCTTAGAACTGGAATGAATAGAAGGGGGATAGCTAAAGGGATAGGGTTTCTTTTTGAGATGATGAAAATGTTCTAAAATTGGCTGTGGAGACAGTTACACATAATTGCGAATACACTGAAAAGTACTGAATTATACACTTTAAATGGGAGAGTTACAGGACATGTGAAGTATATCTCAATTCATCTGTTAAAAAGCAAAGAAAGAGGATGGCCACTGTTTAAAAAAAAAATTAGTGACAAATGTTTGGGATAGTAGTAGTTTGTAAACATGGCCCCAACTCTCTGCACCCTCCCATGCCTACACCCTTCACCGCATAACCTTGCTGTGTTCTTGCCCTAAGAGATGGGACTACTTTTCTACTCTTTTTCTTTAGCCACATGACTTGGTTTGGCAGGTGTGATGTGACCTCAGGCTTGAATCGTACTTGTGCAGTTTGGCCATTCCGTTCTCGTAGCCCCACTGCTCGGAGGCTGATCCCAGGAGAAGGATGAGAGACAGTTGGGACAGAGCCAGACAACCTGCAGCTTCAGGAGGACGAATGATAATCGTATAAGCCACTGCATCTTATAAACTTCATTTTGCTGCTCTATGTAACAAAATCTAACTCAGGGAAAAGTTTTTTTTTTTAATGGTTTTGATAAAAGAGAACCCAAAATCAAATTTGTAAAATGCTTCTCAACTATGAAACCATGAACTGTTGCAGGTTCATGCATTTTTCTCTGAGTGCACACACACACCTAAATTTTAAGCTAACTGAACCCAGAGTAAATAAACTTCCCAAATTCCAATCTTGAATTATTTGAAAGCTGAAATATAGTTCTGACCTAAGAGAAATCCATTTCCTTGGCTAGGCTGGGTCTTCTCGTGCTGAGACCGCGTTTAGAATCAGAATTCACCATCCCGTAGTGCACACTGAGCTTTGGAGGCACGTTTTCTCTGTTTGCACTGCACATTAGTTCTTGGCAGGTCCGGGTGCATCAGTGCTGAGTCTGGCTACCCTGCAGGGAAGTGACAGGAAAATACTGCCAAGGCTGTGGCAGCAATTAGGCCTGAATCACGCACCTGATGGTTCCTGTTAATGGGGACACTGAGTAAGACAGAGCCTGTTTCTAAAAGCAGCCAACGAAGGATGAATAATGCAGAAGCTTCTGAGAGAAAGCAGGTTTCACCCCGTCCAGAGGTCAGTGGGATCGGAATGGAAGTCTTTATCAAAGGGGTTGATTGTTGTTATTAGTAGTTGTTCATTAAGCTGGACAGACCCTAAATTCTCCACAGCCTCCTCTGATTCCTCTTTCAAAGTCTAGTCGTAGAATCTGGAAGAAGATAGCGTTTAGTAAAGGCCCCCCATGCACTATGGACTTTGCATTCATTCACTCCTTTATTTATTTGTTCAACAAATACCCTGAGCACATGTCACGTACCGGACACTGTCCCAAGTGTCAGACATACAGTAATAAACAGAAACAAAGGTCTACCCTCAGGAGATTTATATTCCATTGGGAAGAAGTTGAAAATAATCAGGTAAACACACCGATGTTGTGTTTCATATGTCAGAGTACGTCTGTTTAGATTCACAGATGAGTGACAGAAAACCCAAAGCAGCAGGATATGAGCAAGCCTATAGTCTGAGGTCAGCCAGTGCAGAGGGGTAAGGCCTTCCTTTGGCCCATTCTGTCCCATTGCTCTGCTCACAGGTCTCCATTGCTGAGGTTGCTTCATCTCTAACCATCGCATCTGCATTCAGGTCAGAAGGAAGGAAGGAAGGAAGGGGCAGAAAAAGTGTACGCCCTTTCCTACAAAGTCATATCCTTGAAGTTTCTGGCACCTCTCCTATTATCTCTGTGCCCACACTTAGCGGTTGGTCGTGAGAGCTGGAAAATGCATTCTTATTTCCAGGTGTCTGTGATGCCAGCTAACCTCCAGAGGCTCTTCTGCTGCTATGGGCGGGTGGACTAGATACTGGAGACCCCTCTGGAGCGGTGACTGTTGAGAGAACTGAGGGAATAAACCACGCATTCATCTCAGGAAAAGAGGACATCACGGCCTCAGGTGGGAACACGACTGGTGTATCCGTCTACTTCTTTCCACAGCATTACAAAATATGTATGATTGTCCCCATTAAGGGAAAAAACCAGCTTTCAGAAATGTGAAAGAACTTTTTCAAGGTCCTAGAGGTGGTGTTACAAGTTTGACTCTACATCTCAGCTGTCTCATCCAAGGGGTCGGTCCGTGTTTCAGGAAGAGGGGAGCCTGTCTTCTCAGTAGATGCAGCAGAAGAAGGGTCCACACCCCTGCAGCGGCGCTCCGTCGATCCATCAGTTTGGGGTCAGGTGAGTGGGGATGACAGCCGTAGTGTGAAAGGGATAAGGAACTCAGGAGTCGAGAATTGAGTTTGAAAACTGCTTCTTTCAATTGTAACTCTCTGTTCTGAGCCAACAGCCTAACTTCTTTAGGTCTGAGTTTCTTTACGGTGAAGTGGGTAAACTCATAGCTATCACGTTGTAAAGATTAAATGAGATAATGCACAAAAAGCACCTGGCAAATGGCCTGAGTTTGGTAACGTTTCAATAGATGTAAGAGCACGGATGAGGGCCCCGACCTGTCACATCTGCGTTCACAAACAGTGACGCAAAGGTGTGAAGAGCCTGGCTACTCTCTCCCTCTGTCTCCCGAGAGTCAGCCGTCACCACTAGCTTTAGGCTTCTTTCCCTGGCTCCTGCGGGGGCGAAGGGCACAGGGCAGAACACAGAACAGTTTCTTCCTTGTGAGGCCCCCAGGCAGCTCCCGGGGCTCACAGAGACATGCCCCCGCTCCCCCCGCTCTCAGCCGTCCCGGTGCCCCGATTTCTCCCCGACAGCCCCATCTCCCATCTCCTAGACCCGAGGGTTAGTGACCACGATGGCTCCTCCCTCCCTGACTCCCCGGACCAGTCGGCTGCAAAGCTCTATTATATTTTTCTGCAAAGCTCCCCACCAATGCTTTCTTCCCCACACGCCCTGTCCCCAGCCGGCTCCAGTCCATCTTAATTAACCTCCAGCTAAAGAACAAGAATCACCTTTTAATTGCCATTCCTGCTCCTGTTTCTCGTTCCTTCCCTTTGTTCCCTAACTTTTCACCCCAGCGTTTAAGTCTTCCTTGGTTTAACCCCAAAGACTGTCCTCAAGTGGATGCCCCGCTATTCACCCTGGGCCTGTGTGACAGTCTAGCTCTTGTCAAACTCGATTGTGCTGTTTATCTCCAGGTCTCTCCCAGCACCAGAAACGCATGCATAGTTGAGTCACCTCCCATGAATACACTTGGTTGAAATGCCTCCTCTTCCATGAAGCCACCCCAGCAATCCATCACCTAAAACACTGGGCTAGTGTTGTCTCCTCCTAACCCCTACTGCGTGCAGCACTTACAGGCTCTCGTATAATTTTTGATTTGTTCTTTAGGGTTCACGCCTTATTCACCTCTCCAGCTCAACACCCTGTGACTACACAGACACCCAAAAACATTTGATGACTTAACCTGAATTGCATCACACAGCGTTTTGTTCACCAAATCACCACAGCGTGTTGTGTTTACGTTTCTGTGTATGCGTGTCTGTCTGACACCAGACTTACTGATTCACACCTGTGTTGAGCTCCTGAGACAGGCCCTCAGCAAATGTGCGCGAATGAACAGGAATCACAATGTGAGTCTGAATCCAGGAAAAAATCTCTCATCACTTCCGTTCCCCATCTTCACTGTGGGTGAGAAGCAGTCTGTTCGTTCTTGAGGGAAAATATGAGAAAATGACAGCATGGTGTCCCCTTTGGTAAAGTGACAGCTCTGGATGACGTCACTCATGAGCTGAATGTCCAAGACCAGAGGTATCTGCCCAAAACGCCCAGCAGGAGAAGAGCACGCAGATCAGAAACACTTAGGGCAACGGTGACCATGTTCACGCAACGCGGTGTCATGAAGGCAAACGTGATGACAAATTCCACGGGTCAGACAGGTGACCACATGCTGAGGAGAGCTACCTCCTTTTTCAGGAGTAAAAGAAATACACTTGATAAAGAAGCAAATTGCTCCCTCAAAAATAGGGACAAAGGAAGTGAAGAATGATGAATAAATAAATATTTTGTGAGACCCCACTGAGGCATCTCTCAGCTTAGGAACACGTTAAGTGAGTGGGTGTCAGAATCTTAGTGACAATGAGAACGCACAGAAACACCGCCAAGAGGAAGATAACAGGGGAGAGCAATTGGCCCAGATGTGGTTGTAGACCGGGCAGGGTCTGCATCCGTACACATCTGCACAGCCCCAGGATGCGCCCCAGAGGGAAGCAGGCTGGGTGTGAGGTGACCGTCCTGGGGGTTCAGGAGTCAGTTGGGCCACAGGTGAGTCCCAGCCCCACGACGGCTCGCTCCCTTTATTGTTACATAGGGATGATCGTGAGGATACACGTCGCAGAACAAAGCAAAGCCAGAGTGCTTGGGCTCAAATCCAACCTTTCCACTTACTAACCAGTGACCCTGGGAATGACACTCAACCTTTCCAGTCTTATTTTCTGTGCCTGTAAAAAGGGGTCATAACGATGGTTACTGGGTTGGCGGTCACGAGAAATAAGCTACCTGATACGTGTAGAACACTCAGGACTGGCATCTGGAACGCACGATATAGGTGTCATCTCATGCTAGATAATCTACACACAGTACTTACTCCAGGAGGGAAGAGAACATGTAACCAATGGCCACCAGATAAAGGGTGAGACCTGGGACTCATAAGAGAAGGGCTGTTCCATAGGCTGTGGAAGTGAGAATGGAAAACAGGAGTGACTCCTGGGAAGGGGTCCGATCACCGAGGAGAGGGGGTCTGGGACTGCAGGTTATGGTTGCGCTCTACAAATTTCAGAAAAGGCAACTTCCTTAGCCGGGGCAAAAGGGGGAGGGACGCGTTCCCAAATTTCTTGAGCCTGAAGGGGGTCACCCAGGGGCACTGGCACCTCTCCTGCTCCGACTGGAAATGGGGAAAGGAAAGCCACAGGTGGCGTCCAGCCTCCAGGGCCACTGAGCACAGGCAGTGGAGGCCGGGGCGGGGGAGGCTTAGGGGAGGGCAGGTCCTCCAGGAGGAAGGAAGACGTCATCATGGGGGGGACCCGGCCCAGTGCGGAGAAGGACGGAGTGAGAAGGACAGAGTGAGAACGCAGCTGAGGAGGGTCTGAGAGGAGCTCGCAGTGGCAAGAGGCCTGCGGTGGAACAGGGCAGGGACCACATTGCACATCACAAGGTTGAAGCAGAGGCCGGAGGGCTCAGGGTGGGGGGAGATAGGGGGCGTGGAGGGGGAGAAAATGCCACTCTCCCCAGAGAGACCGCACCTCGGAAATTCCCTACTCTAGACCCTGTCTGTCCTTCTGGCCAACCAGTTCTCAGTTTCAGACAAATCGAGATAGGATGCCGTCTGAAGCTGGGATGAGCAGGATGCAGCCCCGAGCCAGAGCCAGGAAAAGTCCCTTAGTAACTCCCAGGAACTGAAATCTAGCATTGGCTTCTTTCCTGAAATGATAAAGTATGACTCCATGATTATCAAACTTGAACTTGGTTGGTTCTTTGTTTATGAACACAAAGAACATTTAAAACTACATTAGAATGCCAACTCTATGGTTAAACACAGTGTTTAATTATTTACAGCTGTCACTTAAGACACCTTAAGAAGTTAAACGAAGACAGTCTTGAACTTGAGAAAAAAAATAGCATGGCCAATTAGGAAAGGCGTGAATTTAGCCCTCCTGGGGGATCAAAGCCTAAACACTTCAGGACCGTGTGCATCCTCTTTGGAATAGTTCTCCTGGGTTCCCTGGGCCGAGGAGTCCAGGACCAGCTGCCGCTGCCCCCAGGCTCCATCCCTGAGACAGTAAGGATGCCTGAGCACAGAGCCATCCTGGGGTGGACAAAGGACAGAGGCTGTGCTCTCCAGGAGCATAGGGCCTAATTGGAACCAGGCAGGATTGGCACAGACAGACCTCCTGGCAGGGAGGATGCAGTTACCTGCCAAAGAAGAGAACAGGTTGTCGCTGTGAGGAGAAAACAAGGAAGGGAAGTGCCGAGCCTTGGAGAGGCCATGGGGTCCCACCCCACAAGGAAGGTGGACGGTTCTGGCAGCTTGGTGGGGATGCAGTCATGGCTGGGAGGTGCCTGAGAGAGGCTGCATGTGTGGGACAATGAGGTGAGGGAGAGGTATTCAGAGGATGTGGGAGGCATCCGGTGACCCCAACCTGTCAACTTCCCAGTGCCCTCCAGGCCCTCGGGCTCCTGGGTGTCATTTCTTACATCTGAGCTGGGACAAGACTGAGGTTGGAAGGAGAGGAAGATGCTTTTCTCACTCGGACCCTGAAACTTCTGCAAACTGAGGTCCCCAGGGCCCAGGGGATTGGCTTGTGGGATGAAATGCCCCATGTGCGGAGCTGGCCCCTCTTCAGGCCTGTTCCCAGCTCCTCCTTCTCACTGTCTCTCCCCTGCCAGCCCGGAGAGCCGAGCAAGAATTCAGTGCCCTTCTAACCAGATTTACCTGTACTTTTTACCTGTACTCAGAGACTTCCCTACATCCTCCAACCAAACATCCCCGCCGCCAGATGCCACGGTTGGTACCTCTCCTGCGATGCATACCTATTAAGCCTGTGACACCACAGGTGCTGTGAGCCTCGCTCCCTGGATGACGGGCACCCAATGGGAGAGACTCCATAGGACCAACTGGTCCCTCCTCGCTGGGCTCACGGGTGGCCCCTCCTCTCGGGAGCTCTGACGAACTCTTCAGTCCAATCATCTCCTGAGAGGGTGGACTTACACACCTCACATTTTCTACAAATACAGTTAATGGAGCCCGGGGGGAGGGGGCGGTCTGGGTGGACAGCAGGATGAGGGGCTGTGATACTCAGAAAGGAGTAGGGGAAGGGGCTCGCGTCCTTTGGAGGAATGTTCTCTGATGGGGGAGGATGAGTGGGTTGCCCTTCGGGCCCAGGAAAGGAATTCAAATGAGCAAAGGTGGAAGGAAAAGAATCAGGGCACCTAGAGTGGAGAGTGAATGAAAAGCACCCAAGAAGAGGGAGTGCAGCCCGGGATGGCCTGGACCTGGTCTCGCCGGCAGGCTGGGGGCGATATGGCGGCTCTGAGGTCTGGGAGGCACCTCTCTCCCCTGCACCATCTCCGGGGCTGTGCCATCCCAGTGGATGGGGCAGGGAGGGCAGGGAGAGCAGGGCCTGTGCTCTCCTTCTGTGTCTCTTTTTCCATCTGTTTACCTCTCCTACATCCCGCCCACATGCTCTTCCTCCCTTTCTACTTCTGCGGCTCTTGGTTTTCCCCATCCCTGCATCCCTTTCCCTTCCCCGCCCACCTGGAAGATGGATTCTGTGCCCAGTTGAAATGGAGCAGAACCCTATGGTCCTTGCCCACCATGTCCTCCACCTGCCTTTTGTCTGGGGAAAAACTTTAGCCAAAGAGTAAGTTTAATCAGAGAAGTGAGAGAATGCAGAAACCAAGGAAAACAGTCCAACAAACTAAACAATAATAGATTAGTCATTAGGCAAAGTCAAGGACCTTTAGTTCCTCCTTACGGGTTACAGATAATATTCTGAGCCACGTCCTGTGAGCTGTCTCATAGATACTGAAACCCCCAGCAGATGGAAGAAGTGAACTACATGATGACCAGACTGTAGCCATGACATAAGCTGCCACAATTCCGAGAACTGGCCTCAAAGAAATGGGAACAAACCGACCCTGGAACTGAAGATTAACTGTACCTAAAACAATCAAGGTGACGCTGATCAGACCACCAATGACCAATTTCAAGACGGCTGTCAGAGCTGACTGTGCTGTTTCTGCACGTAGCCCCCTCCCTCTGTCTATAAAAGCTCTTGCCCACTGGTTGTCACTGGGGGGGAGTCAGCCTTTGCACAGGAGCCCGCCCTCCCCCTCCCCAGGATGCTGACCTCTGAAATAAAGCAAACCTTCCTTTCCACCAGCGTTGCCTCTTTGTTGGCTTTTGAGAGGCAAGCAGCCAGACCCACTTTGGTTTACACAGTGAGCTGTTATTCCAGCGGGGCCTCTGGCTGCCATCAACATTTCATTTGCTGGGATTTCCCTGAGGGTTTCTAGTGGCTGATGATGGGTCCAGACCAGCACTGGGATTCGGAAGCTGAACAAGGGCTAAACCTTCACTACCTCCTAGCTCCCCGCTCCTCTGTCTCTCTCCGTGGGCTCTCCTGCCTCTGCCCTCGTGGTTGGGGGGTTCCCAAGGACCCAACCCTGCATCGCCCCTCTACGGGGTTTCTGCAGCTCCCTGCTTCACCCCTCTGTGGGGTTTCTGCAGCCCCCGCCATCAGCTCCCGCTTCAGACCATGTCTCCTGACCCAGACGGGACCCAGCCCAGCCACCTCCATGTCTCCACAGGGAAACCCCTAACTCAGGTCTGAACCCAACCTCAGGGCCATCTCTCAAACATCGCTTCATCCTGAGTTCTCTCCTCAGAACCCCCGCACCCCCGCTCTCTCTTCTTCATTCTCTCCTCACTCTTTTCACGTTCCCTCCGTCCCCAAATCACGGGATCACCCTGGACTCTCCTCCTCGGCTGCTGCCTTTGCTGACACGCTCAGCATCACACTGTCCAGACTCAGGGCTCAGGAACATTCATTTCCACGGCTTCATCCTGGCTTTCATCGCCTCTCACAAAACTCATCACAGAAGCTCTCTCTGACCCCCCTACACCCTGACTCTCCCTGGGGGCACAGCGGGACGGGTCACTCAGGTCAAACTGCCTGTGGTAGTAACAGCGGCAGGCACCTCAGCATGACCGGAGCAGGGCCCTCTTCTAAGTTCTCTCACACGGGTGTGGTCCTCACGACAACCATCCCACAGCTGGGGAGACTGAGACCCAGACACCATGTGACGGGCTCCATCCAGGGGCAGCCAGACCAGGCCTTCATCCGCCAGGGGTCCCCCTGCTGGAACCCCGCAGGGCCTCCACGAAATGGTCCAAATCGAACCTCTGGACCCATCACCCGAGGTCACAGCAGACACCGGGCGAGAAACCTCCTTCTGCCCCGGTAACAAGCCTGCCCACGTAGTCAGGGCAACAAGGCTGGAAGCCAGGAAGCTGGCCCCCTGTCTGCTTCAACGCCCTCAGGGCAAGCGAGCGCAGGGACTGTGGGCCTCAGGGATGTTCAGGGATGCTGGCAGAAGGGCAGGGACCGGGTGGAGGGAGGAGCCTCCTGCAGCCCCCCACGCCCCAGGGATGGAAGTGGGCACCACGTTGATGACCCCCAGGTTTAGGAGTCCAGCATTCCATAAAAATGATCAATCCTGTGTTCTCCATCTCAATATTATGGAAATACATGTAGTCAGTTTGTCATAGGAAAATACCAACTTTACAAACTATTTTTAAATGTATTGAGTTCAAGGTTCCGGTGACTAACCCACAAGCCATCTGTTAACAGAAGTCTATGGTACACCCTGCTCTGTTCAAAATGGATAAGCAGCAGGGACCTACTGTAGAGCACAGGGATCTCTGCTCAATGTTATGTAACAACCTCGACGGGAAAAGAATTTGAAAAGGAATGGATACATGTATATGTATAACTGAAAAAAAATGTATCCTGGGGGAAAAAAGAATTCTACAGTTCATATTTACTAACGCTCCATCCTCACCCCTATGACACATGATCAGACCTAAAACTCAGAGGCAGGCAAGAGCGATGAGCACACAGACCAGAGCAGCAAGAGGATACGCCTCCCCACAGTCTCCCCTCCCCCTGCCCCTTCCAGAGACGTCGGTAAACCTCTTGAAAGGCAAGTAGTTAAACTCAGACATACATCACCCGACAAGCAGGCAAGGGCTATAAAACTTTATGTGAGCATTCATAAAGGCGAGGGAGCGTGAAATATTATTTTTCTTTCGATGACCCTTATTAAAGGTGAGCAGAGCACATGTTGAGAACAGTTTCCAGCAGGTTTATCTGATGAGGGATTGACATGAAGTGACAGTGAGCATGACCAGCCAGCAGCGCCTGGCTCTCAGCTGCTGGAAAACTGTCGTCCACTCCCCAACGCGGCATCTCCATTCAAACATTCATGGTATTTTCTCCATAAAATAAAAATATTTCAACCTAATATATATATGAATTTAACAAATCTCTACTTGGGAATTATTATTTTAAAAACATTGAATAAGTGAAAATGAAAAGAGATGTATCAACATATATGAATAAATTACTCTATATCAAAAGGAACAGATTAAACAACAAATTTATAAGAAATTAGAGGCATATCTTGGAGATACTGCAGGTTCCATTCCAGACCACCACAATACAGTGAATATCACAATTAAGGGAGTGACACAATATTTTTGGTTTCCTGGTGCATATTAAGTTATGTTTATACTATACTGTCTTCTAATAAGTGTGCAATAGCATTATGTCTAAAAAATGTACATAGCTTAACTTAAAACAGTACTTTGTTGCTAAAAAATGCAAACTGTCATCTGAGCCTTCAGTGAGTCATAATCTTTTTACTGGTGGAGGGTTTGAAATATTGCAAGAATTACCAAAATGTGACACAGAGACAGAATATGAGCAAATGCTATTAGAAAAATGGTGCGAACAGACTTGTTCAATGCAGGGTGGCCACAAACCTTCAACTTGTAAAAAATGCAGTATCTGTGAAGTGCAATAAAAGCAAAGCACAATAATACATGGTATGCCTTGTAAACTCTGAAAATAGCTTAGGCAACACTGAATTTTAAAAAAAAAAGTTATACAGGGACACAAAAACACTCATACAACTTGATAACAAAATCATTATGATTCCAGAAGGTAAATGGGAAAAAAAGACAATTAACCAGGAAGAAATCTAAGCGATTACAGCGTGCAAAGTCTCTAGTCTATTAGTTGAACTAAGAAGCAACCACAAGGACCATCTTTCACCCTCTTGAATCAATGGGGGCCTTTCTCCAGGTGCAGCACTGGCTGCTGACCCACTCTGGGTGAGGAATATGTCAGTACAATCTTTCTATGTGGTATTTTGTATCAATGAGGATATTTTTGGTCCTTGTTTCACCTTGACTGTGCAATGGTATTTCCAACTCTCCCAGTGTCACCGCGATGAGAGCATGTGTCTTCATGGGCAGAAGACAGTAAGACCTTGGTGGGGTGGTGGGGGAAGCTGGGCTCTGTGGAGCCGATGGTGGGCACCCCTGGTGATGGTGTTTCACACACAAACATGCCCCTGCCTTCTCAGCCTCCATCTCCCCTTCTGTGCCCCTGAGGTGCCTGGGCCTCCAGTTATAACCGCATCCAACTACTAATTCACAGGAAACATTTAAGTGAAAAGATGGCAACGCAACTGTTTTTGATGTGCTGTGGGGAACCCAGGCACCGGAAGCTGCCATGGACCATGATGGCAAGTCTTGTGCACACGGCCCCACACTCCTCCATGCTGGGAAGACAAGACCCAGGGGTGAGCCATGGCCGCAGGTGCAGGGCTTGAATCAACAGTGAGATGAGCAAGGAGACAGATACACCATTACTGAAAAGCAGCTAATTTCCCATAGAGGGACCTCACAAAACCCAAAGAAGTACTTTGGAAATGGATAAGACTTTATTTAGATTGTCAACTACACAACTAACAAAATATTAGTAGCCTTTCCATATACTAGGAAGGCCAGTTACAAAATATGTAGGAGAGAACCTTTAAGCAATAATACAAAAGAGCAAAATAGATCAGAATGACCTTCATAAAAAATGTGAAAGTCTTATGGAAAGATTTACTAATGGACCTAAATGAAATCTTGAATCAATGGAAAGATGTGTCAGAAAAAGGGAAAAGAATGAACACGTTTTAAATGGGAAATTATTATAGTATAAAAATTATTGTAATATAAATAATATTAACTTTTAAGTTTAAAATATAAGTATAAATATAAAATAAATTTTGTATACAATATAAATAAAAATCATATTTTAATACAGTATGTAATATATAATAAATAATACATAACATTGTAATTTGTAACTATAATTTAGCTTGTAATATAATTTAATATTATGTTGATATAAAGTATGCTATTAAGACTTATAATTTACAATTGTATTATTATAAGTATGTAAAAGTATAATACAAATTATAAGAAGGATTTAGTATAATATTGATCAAAATTTTAAGCTTATCACTCCCCATAAGAAAAATTAAGAGGCAGAAAAAGGTCAAACAGGAAGAGAAGTGAAAGAAGACTCACCCAGAAAATATTAATATTTTCTTAAATAATTAAAGTGAGACAGTATGCTAAGGAATTACAAGACAGGTCACTGGAACAAGACAGTGCAGATGAGATATTAGCATTTTAAATACATAGGTGACCAGAGGATGGAAACATTCTAAGCATAAGAGCAATGGAAGAAACTGCAAAGGAAAAGTTTGATGTACTTGACAATGCAAAACTACAAGCTTCTAATAAGTGTGTCAAAATACAACAAACATTAAAAAAAAAACTGCAACAAACACAATGGGTAACATTTGATGTACTTATTATAAAGAACTCATATATATTAGCATAAAAATAAACAAAAATTCAAGAGAGGAAAAGGGGTAAATAACATATAGAGACTTTTCCCCCAAAAAAATGTTCATAGGTAATAAACATACCAATAAATTACAAACGTAAGCAGCAAATAAGTGATCTTAAAACTATTTTCTAGCCAGGCAGGCATTTGTCATGTGTGCCTGTGTGTGTTGCAGAGAAAAATGTTTTTCCCCCATCTCCAGTGTGAATAAGAACAAAGAATTCTCAGATCCAAAAAATACCCCAAAAGCTAGATATTCTCTCAATTAAAGAGGTCATTTCATATACTACTGTTGGGAATGAAATATGGACATACCTTTCTGAAAATCAATTTGGCAATAATTCCTCTCCTAGGAAATTACCTTAGGAAACACAGAAAATATAAATGCATATAACAACTTACTTAGAATATGAAAAAATCTAGAAACAGCTTGCACAGTAGAATAATATAATACTCATAAAAATGAGGGTGCATCCGTGTGTGTGTGAGCCATTAAAATGAGGGTTTCTAGAGTCAATTAATTGTATGTGGTAAAAGATAATGATATAGGAATGGTAAAATGACAATGCATTATAGGAAAATGGCATGTATATGTTAAAAAACTGGGAAGACAACATGGGAAAGGAAATAGTCAATCAGGTCCAGGAAGCACAGAGAGTCCCAAACAGGATAAACCCAAGGAGAACTACACCAAGACACATATTAATCAAACTAACAAAAATTAAACACAAAGAAAAAATATTAAAAGCAGCAAGGGAAAAGCAACAAATAACATACAAGGGAATGCCCATAAGATAAACAGCTGAGGTTTCAGCAGAAGCTCTATAGGCCAGAAGGGAGTGGAAAGATATATTTAAAGTGTTGAAAGGGAGAAACCTACAACAAAGATTACTCTACCGAGCAAGGATCTCATTCAGATTCAACGGAGAAATCAAAAGCTTTACAGATAAGCAAAAGTTAAGAGAATTCAACACCACCATACCAGCTTTACAACAAATGCTAAAGGAAATTGTCTAGGCATGAAACACAAGAGAAAGAAAAGACTTACAAAAACAAACCCAAAACAATTAAGAAAATGGTAATAGGAACATACATATTAATAATTACCTTAAATATAAAAGGATTAAATGCCCCAACCAAAAGACACAGACTGGCTGAACGGATACAAAAACAAGACCCGTATGTATGCTGTCTACAAGAGACCCACTTCACACCTAGGACCACATACAGACTGAAAGTGAGGGGATGGAAAAAGATACTCCATGCAAAAGGAAATCAAAAGAAAGCTGGAAAAGCAATACTCCTATCAGACAAAATAGACTTTAAAATAAAGACTATTACAAGACACAATGAAGGACACTACATAATGATCAAGGGATCAACCCAAGAAGATATATAACAATTGTAAATATTTATGCACCCAACATAAGGGCACCTCAATACATAAGGCAAATGCTAACAGTCATAAAAGGGGAAATCTACAGTAACACAATGATAGTGGAGGACTTTAACACCCCACTTAAACGAATGGACAGATCATCCAAACAGAAAATAAATAAGGAAACACAAGCTTTAAATGACACATTAGACCAGATGGCCTTAATTGATATTTATAGAACATACCATCCATACCAAAAGAATACACTTTCTTCTCAAGTGCACACAGAACATTTTCCAGGATAGATCACATCTTGGGTCACAAATCAAGTCTCGGTAAGTTTAAGAAAATTGAAATTGTATCAAGCATCTTTTCCAACCACAACACTATGAGACTAGATATCAATTACAGGAAAAAGAACTGCAAAAAATACAAACACATGGAGGCTAAACAATACACTACTAAATAACTAAGAGATCACTGAAGAAATCAAAGAGGAAATCAAAAAATATCTAGAAACAAATGACAATGAAAACACGAAGATCCAAAACCTATGGGATGCAGCAAAAGCAGTTCTAAGAGGGAATTTTATAGCAATACAATCTTACCTCAAGAAACATCTCAAATAAACAACCTAACCTTACACCTAAAGCAATTAGAGAAAGAAGAACAAAAAAACCCCCAAAGTTAGCAGAAGGAAAGTAATCATAAAGATCAGATCAGAAATAAATGAAAAAGAAATGAAGGAAATGATACAAAGATCTATAAAACTAAAAGCTGGTTCCTTGAGAAGATAAACAAAATTGAGAAACCATTAGCCAGACTCATTAAGAAAAAAAGGGAGAAGACTCAACTCAACAGAATTAGAAATGAAAAAGGAGAAGTAACACTGACAGCACAGAAATACAAAGGATCATGAGTGACTAAAAGCAACTATATGCCAATAAAATGGACAACCTGGGAGAAATGGACAAATTCTTAGAAAAGTACAACCTTCCATAACTGAACCAGGAAGAAATAGAAAATAGGAACAGACCAATCATGAGCACTGAAATTGAAACTGTGATTAAAAATCTTCCAACAAGCAAAAGCCCAGGGCCAGATGGCTTCTCAAGTGAATTTTATCAAACATTTAGAGAAGAGCTAACACCTATCCTTCTCAAACTCTTCCAAAATATAGCAGAACACTCCCAAACTCATTCTACGAGGCCACCATCACCCTGATACCAAAACCAGACAAAGATGTCACAAAAAAAGAAAATTACAGGCCAATATCACTGATGAACATAGACGCAAAAATCCTCAACAAAATACTAGCAAACAGAATCCAACAGCACACTAAAAGGATCATGAACCATGATCAAGCGGGGTTTATCCCAGGAATGCAAGGATTCTTCATTATACAATCAATGTGATACACCATATTAACAAACTGAAGGATAAAAACCATATGGTAATCTCAATCGATGCAGAAAAAGCTTTTGACAAAATTCAATACCTATTTATGATAAAATCTCTCCAGAAAGTGGGCACAGAGAGGACCTACCTCAACATAATATGTTTATATGACAAACCCACAGCCAACATCATTCTCAGTGATGAAAAACTGTAAGGATTTCTTCTAAGATCAGGAACAAGACAAGGGTGCCCACTCTCACCACTTTTATTCAACATAGTATTAGAAGTTGTAGCAATGGCAATCATAGAAGAAAAAGAGATAAAAAGAATCCAAATTGGAAAAGGAGAAGTAAAACTGTCACTGTTTGCAGATGACATGATACTATACATAGAAAATCCTAAAGATGTCACCAGAAAACTACTAGAGGTAATCAATGAATCTGGTAAAGTAGCAGGATACAAAATTAATGCACAGTGTATAGGAATCTCTTGCAGTCCTATACACTAACAACAAAAAATCAGAAAGAGAAATTAAGAAAACACTCCCATTTACTACTGCAACAGAAAGAATAAAATACCTAGGAATAAACCTACCTAAGGGGCAAAAGACCTGTGCGCAGAAAACTATGACACTGATGAAAGAAATTAAAGATGATACAAACAGATGGAGAGATATACCATGTTCTTGGATTGGAAGAATCAACATTGTGAAAATGACTATACTACCCAAAGCAATCTACAGGTTCAATGCAATCCCTATCAAATTACCAATGGTATTTTTCACAGAACTAAAACAAAAAAAATTACAATTTGTTTGGAAATACAAAAGACCCCGAATAGCCAAAGCAATCTTGAGAAAGAAAAATGGAGCTACAGGAATCAGGCTACCAGACTTCAGACTATACTACAAAGCTACAGTAATCAAGACAGTATGGTACTGGCACAAAAACAGAAATATAGATCAACGGAACAGGAGAGAAAGCCCAGAGATAAACCCACGCACATATTGTCACCTTATCTTCGATAAAGGAGGCAAGAATATACAATGGTGAAAAGATAGCCTCTTCAATAAGTTGGGAAAAGATAGCCTCTTCAATAAGCTGGGAAAAATGGACAGCTACCTGTAAAGGAATGAAATTAGAACACTTCCTAACACCATACACAAAAATAAACTCAAAATGAATTAAAGACCTAACTGTAAGGCCGGACACTATAAAACTGTAAGAGGAAAACTTAGGCAGAACACTCTATGACATAAATCACAGCAAGATCCTTTTTGACCCAGCTCCTAGAGTAATGGAAATAAAATAAAAAATAAACAAATGGGACCTAATGCAACTTAAAAGCTTTTGCACAGCAAAGGAAACCATAAACAAGACGAAAAGGCAATGGGAGAAAATATTTGCCAATGAAGCAACTGACAAAGGATTAATCTCCAACATATACAAGCGGCTCATGCAGCTCAATATCAAAAAACCAAACAACCCAATCCAAAAATGGGCAGAAGACCTAAATAGACATTTCTCCAAAGAAGATATACAGATTGCCAACAAACATATGAAAAGATGCTCAACATCACTAATCATTAGAGAAATGAAAATCAAAACCACAATGAGGTATCACTTCACACCGGTCAGAATAGCCAACATTAAAAAAATCTACAAACAATAAATGTCAGAGAGGGTGTGGAGAAAAGGGAACCCTCAGCACTACTGGTGGGAATGTAAATTGATACAGCCACTATGGAGAACAGTATGGAGGTTCCTTAAGAAACTAAAAATAGAACTACCCTATGACCCAACAATCCCCCTCCTGGGCATATACCCTGAGAAAACCATAATTCAAAAAGATATATGTACCACAATGTTCATTGCAGCACTATTTACAATAGCCAGGACATGGAAGTAATATAAATGTCCATTGACAGATGAATGGATAAAGATGTGGCATGTATATACAATGGAATATTACTCAGCCATAAACATGAACCAAATTGAGTTATTTGTAATGAGGTGGATGGACCTAGAGTCTGTCATACAGAGTGAAGTAAGTCAGAAAGAGAAAACAAATACCACAAATACTGTATGCTAACGCATATATATGGAATCTAAAAAAAAAAAAAAAATGGTACTGATGAACCTAGTGGCAGGGCAGGAATAAAGACACCGATGTAGAGAATGGACTTGAGGACACGGGGGGCAGGGGGGAAGGGTCAGCTGGGACGAGGTGAGAGAGTGACATGGACATATATTTTACATATATTTTACATTTACTACCAAATGTAAAATGGATAGCTAGTGGGAAGCAGCCACATAGCACAGGGAGGTCAGCTTGATGTTTTGTGATGACCTAGAGGGGTGGGATAGGGAGGGTGGGAGGGAGACACAAGAGGGAGGGGATATGGGGATATATGTATACATATAGCTGATTCACTTCGTTGTACAGCAGAAACTAACACAACACTGTAAAGCAATTATACTCCAATAAAGACATAAAAAAATAAAAAATTTAAAAATAAAAATATGCAAAAAAAATACTGGGAAGAAAACCAAAAAACGTATGACTATAAATATCTGAAAAGTGAAATTAATGGTGGAATTTCTTTCCTTCTTTTATCGTGCTGTACTATATAAATTCTACAGGAAGTATGGTAGTTTTCCTATTGGGGAATGGACATACAACAATCTGCTCATTGGGTCAGTGTATGTTCAGATCAAGATCATACTGGTCAGACTTCCGTGCAGCCAGAGGTGGACATGCAACACATCAGGTCAATGCGAAGGACAATTTCTGGGTCATACTGAAGTAAGGCAAGTCACTTGCCCTGGGTTTTGGATCTTTCCACTTTCCATGAGCTGGGATAGGGACACAGCTAAGGAGTCAACTCAACCGTGAAGCTGATGAGTAAGCGCCACAGTGGAAAGAACCTGAGTCTTTGGACGACCTTGACACAGCCCAGCAGCGTGAACTGTGAACGCAAAGAGAAAAGCGTGTCTGGTCTCAGCCACTGTCATTTGGGGTCTTTGTTATGAAGTCTTAGGGCTATAAACATCCCAAATGTGCTTTATATATTTTTCTGTGCACACGTATCTTTCTCTATGTTTCTTCAATTAATTTCAATTTAAAATAAACTTACCTTTTTTATTAATGCATAGTAGGTCTCTAATTAAAGTGGGAGAATATGTAGTCACTTCTATATTACCTCGCTAAACACGGATCCCAAATCACAACCGATATTAATTAAGGCCGCAGAGCAATGACTCGGAATTTCCAATTGAATGAGTATCAGCTATCAAACAGCTATGCTCCAAACACGTGGGAGTCTACTGAGTCTCAGCCTAGAGGCAGAGATTTGAGATTCTGATGGCCTTCAGCATCAAGAGGAATAAACAAAGTCAAGGTGCTACAACAACGAAAGGAATCTCTGACCATTTACTCAAAAATAAACACCATGTTTCCTTTTGGCAGTTAGGCTGACCAGGACAGAGCTAGGGCAGGTGATGCAGAGGCTTAAGGGTTTATATTGGAGTTTCTCAGATCTGGGTTTGATGGATGAGGAGGAAGTAGTCCTGGTCCCTCTTGGTCGGGCTGATTTTAATTCCTCACAGAGAGTAAATTGGGACCCAGCACTTCTACCCTTGGTGCCCTGCCCCCTGCTCCCCCCGTTGACCCTCAGGATAAGGAATGGGGGAGGGAGAGGGACTCAAAATTAAAAGGAAACTGCAGTTCAGAGACTTCTCAGCTGAAGGCGCTGCTTTAGGATCAGGGAATCGATCCAAGGCTGCCCTGCTCTTCATTATCACTGAGTCATTTAGATCTTTGTGTTGCACGAATACAGACAGATTTTTGGAAATAAAGATACATCATTAATGTGAAACCAAATGAACAGGAAGACATAAAAAAGAAATTACAGTGATATGAGAACTGTCTGCAATAATTATACGTTATATGAAAATTACCAGGAATTTTTAACGTGACACCTGTGTACCCAATCTCAGAACTGACACAGCAGCACAGGGACTTCAGTGCTGGCAGAATGACTACAGAAATACAGAGTTTCCTGAAATGGCACAGCAAGAGGGGCACTGGAAGCAAGAATGTGTATGCATTATGAGAAAGTAGAGAATTTGCCAAATTTAATTCATTTCGATGTAAAATTTTATTTTCAGAAGAGAAACAGAACAAAGACCAAAAAAAAAAAAAAAAAAACAAGGTCGGGACTTCTGGCTATGGTCAAGGGTAGACATGGACAGAAGACAATTATGAAACTGGACAAAATGAACAAAAACAATACGTTTCAGAATTCTGGAAACTGACCAAAGGCATATGATAACATAAGAGACAGTTACAGCCGACAAACTGCTGAACCACCTAGGAAGGGGGTGGTCTGCAGCATTCTGGCTTACAACACGCAGCCCTAGCAGGTGGGCCAGACTGCAAAGCTCAGCAGCCCCTCTGCTCCTGTTGAAGGGTGCACACACCGTGGACCACCGGGCCACGCTCACACCCAACGACATGGTCAGCATCCCGGCTCTTGCAGAGTCCAGCAAAAGGAAGAGCCAATAGCTCAGGGTCTGGCCTGTGGCCATGTCACGCACGGAGCCCATGAGGCTGCGTGTACAGCACGAGAGGCTGGAGAGGCCCAAGCCAGCCACAGACTCCGCGTGAGCCCAGAGGCCCTCCGCCCGCCACCCATGTGCACCCTGCAGAGACCAGAGGAAGCAGGAAAGAGAAAACTGACCCGACTAGAAAACAGCCTGAATTTGGAATGCCTGCCCTGCCCTCATGCAGATCGTGGCAGAGACAGAAGAGAACCCTTGTTGGCCTGAGGTGGTCAAGCACAGGCTCTGCCCGGCAACTGGCCTGTATAAAAACAGCGTGACTCTGAAAACCCCAGGCTTTAAAAAATGAAAACAAAATTGAAAAAACCAACTAGGCAGAGGCACCAGGAGCTACTCACTGCAGGGGAAAGAGTTGTCATAGATTCCTCCCAAAGAAACACAAACAAGCCCCAGGTAGGACAACAGAGATCTACATCCAGACACATCAAAGTCGAGATGTTGAGAGCCACCGAGAAATCTTGAAAGAGTCAGACATATGTGACTGATGATGTCGGAACCGTTAGTGGTTGGCTTCTTATAAGAAGCAACGCAGGTGAAAAGACAGAAGGTGACATGTTCATTAGGAAAATGTCAATTAAAACCACACGTCACCAGGATGGCTACCATCAGGAAGATAGTGCTGACAGGGGTGTGGAAACACTGAAAACTTCATCATTGTTTCCAGGAATAATAAATGATAAAGACACTTTGGAGAACAGCTCTGCAGCTTCTTCAAGTGCTAAACACAACCTACCATACAACCCAGCAAGAGACCTCAAAGAGAAATAGAAACGTGTGTCCAAAGACCTGTATGAGACTGTTCACAGCACATTGTACTGAACGGCCGATCCAGGAACGATCCAAAGGGCCACGACGGGTGAGTGGACGACAAATGCTGTCCTGCTGCCCAGTGGACACAAGCCCACTGCTGGGTGCCACGTGGTGATCCTCAGACACATGACAAGTGACAGTCACATACAGACAACTATAGGTCACATGATTCCATGCAGATGAAATATGCAGGAAAGGCACATTTATAGAGACAAAGAGTCGGGGGCGGATGGGGGTTAACGGAGAACAGGCACTAGACACTCCGAGGTGATGGGAATGTCCTGAACTGGGTGGTGGTGACCCAGGCACAGGTCTGCAGTCTGACTAAAACCTCACAGAAAGGTGCACTTAAAGTGGGGAAATTACATGGTATGTCAATTATACCTCAAAGAAACTTTGTTAAAAAATGGTTAGTGGTTAGTCTGACAGTAAAAAATTCAGGAATGTCTGGCAACAGGCAAACCATCAGTGAATGAGTGTAAGTTAAAAAAAAAAAAAGAAGCAGTGGTGTGAATGGCATGGTTCCTTCACAGTGGGCCGACTTTGCCTGGACCTGAAGGGTGGCCACCAGCACTCACTACGGGACCTGGTTCTGAGATTTCCTGTGATGAGATTGTGCTCATGGATTGACAGCACCAGTGTTATTTTCACATAAACTGACACTGCTAGAGCCATCAGCAAAGCTCCCGAGACCCCCTCAGGGACCTCCCATTTCGAATGATGGGCCGGCTTTGCATTTCACGTCTAGCGACAAGGAGCAGGCCGCTCATGCCAGCTCAGACTTATCAGTTCAGGAACATCTGGGGGTCCCTCCTCCCCCACAGGTCCTGCTAGGAACCCTCAGCCTGCAAAGTCCAGTCTGGTCTCCACCTGGCCGTTGGCCACAGCTGTGGCTGCAAGAGCAACCTCACAGAATGAGGGCCAGACGCAGAGCCGGCCAGCTTGTCAGCTGCTATAGAGAGGAGGGTCCCCAGGTTGGTGTTTATCTCCTGTCCAACAGGCCCCCATCCGTGCCTGCAGCATCCCTGGGTGACTCGGGCTCAGGGAACCAGGTGACTTTGCTGACACCAGGTGCTGCTCTCGCTGTGAATAATCGGCCTTTTGTCTCTGACCCACGAGTCGCCTGTCTCCTGGAAGCATCCAAGAACCCCGAGCGCCAAATCTGTAAGCTTGCAAGTAAGGAAGAATCCTGGATCCTCAGTTCCTGACACTTAGCTCCTCGCACATTTGACTTACAAGTAGGAAGAAAGCACTTGTAAACTCTAAAGCCTGATTTCCACTGTAGCACATATACACACACTGTATACAAAATAGATAACTAATAAGGACCTACTGTAGAGCACAGGGAACTCTACTCAGTACTCTGTAATGACCTATATGGGAAAACAATCTAAAAAACAGTGGATATATCTATATGTATAATTGATTCACTTTGCTCTACAGCAGAAGCTAACACAACATTGTAAATCAACTATACTCCAATAAAAATTAATTAAAAATTAAATTAAATTAAAAAAAGAATATTTATGAGCCAAATCACAGCGCTCACTCTCCATCAGGGGGCTTAAGAAACCTAAGAATTGCATTGCTATGTGGCCTGGAACAGTGCAGTGTACAGCTAAAAACAAGCCAACGATTTTGAAATCTCACTGCAAGACTAATTCTGTGGGGATGAAAATATGAGACCCAATTCAGAAATGTGTTGGGTTTTCAATTCAGGTTAGTCTAGTGCTGGGATAAAGGGGCAGAAATGTGGCCGCAGGAGGGCCCGAGGAAGGCGCCCAGCTGTCCAGCAGCGACGGACAGACAGGGTGTGGTAGATGAGGGACCACTGGCTTCAGAGTCCAGCTCAGCCACCCGCTGGTGGAGTGGCCTTGGTTGTGTCCCTCGGTCTCTCTCTGGTCAGTGTCCTGACCTATGTCAGGGGGTGAACAGTGACATCTCCATGGCAGGGTGGTATGGGGACAGCGGGTCGTGTGGGGAGCACTGCATCTGGCCTGGGTGCCCCCCGGCTTTGAGGGGCTGTGCTCACCTGTGGGAGCTCAGGACCACGGCACAGCCCTCCTGAACCTCCTTCGTCACCACCTCCCACAGGTGCCACTTGGAGCAGGGATCCATCTCCGAGCTGGGTTCGTCCTGAAGGAGAGAAAACACAGGGTGAGGGGCGCGGAGACAACAAGCATCCCCAGTGCGAGGGCGGCAGGCCCAGCCCGGAGGGAACCCCGACCTCAGCCCCAGGCCACGCTCCACACCCAGCAGAGGCTGGGGACCCTCATGTCAGCTGGGCCGCCCTAGGGATCTGGGGAGGTAGGCCGGCCTGGATGCACCCCAGCCTCTATAAAATTCCAGGAGGATCTACCCTAGAAAGACATAGGAGAGCAGAAAAAGGCTTTGTTGATTTCACATCGTCAAGTAAATTGACATTTCTTGAAACCCAAAGCTTTCTCCTTCAATAAACACTGAAGCACTTCTTATCCGAACCACTTTTGAGAGAGATGTTTCTAGGCTGCATGATGCGTTTCTGTGCTTTTGTAGTCAGGAAGTACCGAACACATTTTTCTTAAGACCTGAGGGTCATCAACTGCCCCAAAGAAAGAAACAGAAGGAAAGTGGACACAAAATGGCACTGAGCAGGAAAGCAGACACCAGCAAGCACGGGGTCTTTTCTGCAAATAAAGTGATACAGTGTATAGTTAGTTATAAACCAAGTGGACGGAAAGTGTGACCAGGCATTGTTCCCTGAGAGAGTCAGACGCATCGTTCCCACACAGGTGTCGGCAGGGAGACGCTTGTCCGGTCTCAGGGGAGGACGCTAAGGGCCCTTCAATGCATGTCCGCCACCAGATGCTCTGAACATTCACTGTCACCACTGTCACTAAAGCTCAATGGGGAGGATTTCACGGGCTGCCTTCAAGGACGCTGATGGGCAGACACTGTCATCAGGACCATTTCACACGAGGAAGAAACGTGCACACCACGTGTGGGTCCCCACCCTGGTCGCCACGCCCAAGCCTGGGTGAACCAGGGTGCCGAGAGCAAGGCCACAGGATGGGAGAAGCTGACTCGCTGCGGTGAGCCGGAGACCCGCTCCAGGACGGAGGCCCCATCCCGACCCAGGAGACATGGGGGTGAGGTGGAGCGGGCAGTTCTGCTGAAGGTAAGGAACGGCCCTGTCGGGAACTCGTCAGCACAAGCCGGCCTTCTTTTGTAAGGAAAACACGTTTGCAAACTGCAAAATCGTGCAAGTGTTAGGTTTTCGTTACCCGATTTCAGAAGATGCAATTACACAGTAGTCCTTGATTTTGGACCTTGCAAAAAAGCAAGCTTAGTGCAAGTTAAGAGGAAACTGCAGCTCAGACTGCAGAAGACAGTCCACGAACGATGGGGTCATTTTTCCAACACAGGTCTTCTGAATCCCCTTTAACTCCCTGCCCTGAAATGCTGCTTCCATTTAATGAACAAGAACAGGAAAAGAAAGAATGCATCTTGTTTCCCATACTTTTCCATGTTCCTCAGACTTTCTACAAGTGCAAAGCCCTGGGAAGCCCTCTAATGATTAGAATCCAGTCTATGGCTCACAAATGATGACGTCTATTTATTATTTGAATGATACTACTTTTAGCTGTTTTGAAATGCAAAACAATTGGCTCCATTTCTTGACACTTGACCACCTCCAATTCATGTTTCCATCCAGCCAAACTGGATTAATTTCTGTTCCCACGTGGATTATAGATGGCCTTGTCCCAAGGCCACTGCCCGTGCTCTGCTCTCCCGCCGGACGCCCTCCCCTCCCCCCCAGGTCCATCCTGCACCCTGACCCCCACCCTCAGGATTCCCCATGGACAGAGTCCCTACAGCTCTGACCATCACATCTGCAGGTAGGAAAAGACTTAAAGCAACAGAGCAGAGGACAAGCGTGCATCGGTTTTCAGATTACAAGTGAATGCTGGTATTCTTTTAAAATATTGTCTTTAATGTTAAAATTGTATCAAATCTTCAGTTGGATAAATAAAAGGGAGTCAAAGAGTCTGTTTTGGTTCTGTAAAATTCCAATGGTATTTTAGATTCTGTTCAGAAAATGTTGATTTAGGGCCAAATGTTTATTAGTTCAGAAGCCCAATGTTGCCAATTTTACACGTCCTCCCCGGAGGAACTCTGATAGGTCAAAGCGTCTTGTTTGCAGACACGGGCGTGTCCCTGATAAGCCTGCTACTCGCCAGTAAGAGAAGGTCGGGTTTCCCAGCAGGGCCAGGGCTGTGGACAACTTCCTCTTGGTCCCCTCGCTGTAGGTGGACACAGGTTTGTCCACGTGGGCTTCCAGGTGGAGGGGCCTCACGAGGTCCCCGGCCACCTGAAGGAGAGGGGCTCTCTTTGAAGGCACCCCCATTCACCGAGGGACCCGCCACCCCGTGACACGTGGCTCTGGGTCTGGAGCCCTGCTCCCTCCGGCCCCTCCCCTGCCCACCCTCCCACACTCAGCCCAGCTCCTGAAACACCCCCTCCAGGACACAGGGATGCTGAGAATGAACAGATGGGGCTCTCCCGGATGAAGTTGGGTTTTCTGCACCTGTGAGTCACGGAAGCGACGGCCAGAACCCTGATCTCAGGGCTGGTGCTCAGGGAGCAGCCGGGACAGAAATGTGGGGTCCAGGGGGGGCCAGACGCACCTCCACACTGAGGTGAGCGGACACAGGTGAGTCAAACAACGACGGAGGAGCATCTAAGTGGGGATGAAACCCTGAGAGAGGGGGCTTCAGGGGGCAGAGGAGCAAGGGGGAGCCTTCAATATCCCCCAGGAAAGGAAGAGCCCTCTCAGGACACTGCACACCCGGCTCAGTTTACAAAGAAGAGTCAGGGTCCTGCTTATTTGCAACCACTGGGCATCCTCGTAGCAAAACCAGAGGATGGTGACTGCCCATCACCAAACAGAGCCCATCGGCCCCAGGGACGCCCCGGCCCCCGTACATCGGGCATGGTCGCCACTCCTCTTCCTCATTGGCCGAGCATCTCACCACTTCTTCATATGGCCTTGGAGCCCCAGATTCTTTCATTCTCTCTCCTCAGCAGAAAAAATCACCCCCCAGCCCCACCTTAGCTGCTCTGCACTCAGTTCTGTCTGCTTCCGGGCTGGGCTGGCTCCTCTGGGAGCTGAGATGAAGAAACTTCCTTGTTTCCATCTATGCGTGATTTTAAAATGTTGTACACTGTTTTATTTAACTCTTGTGACCCTAGAAGTATTAACAAAGATTTGCTTTTTTCAATATCATCATGGAACCAAATTGGTCAAGACTGTATCTTAATTCAAATATAAGAGAAGTGGGAAAAACTCTACAGGACTCTGGAGGTGGGCTAACGAGTGTGCATCCTAAATAATCCAATATAGCAGAACTTTAAATCAATGTACATACTTTTTTGGATGAATGCATAAAGGTTGGGATAGTAATAATAATAGTGATAATTACAACAGTGAAATACTAAGGACTTCTAAAAAGATTAGGATAATATTTATGCCACCCAATAAAAAACTCTCAACATAAACTGCTCTATCACTTAATTGTGCAGCCTCAAAATGACCCTGAGAGAATTAAGAGTCTCAAGGACTGGCCTAGCTGTCAAAAAGTATAAGTCAAGGAAGTGCAGATTTCAAGACCCCAGAGATTCCTGAAGATGGTCTTAAATCCCCTGATATCTGCCAAAGAACATCATCTTGAGGTCAGTAGTTTGTTCTTCTCGGAAATAACATCGGTCTCCCAGATTGGTTTATAGGTACTATCCTTATTCACGGCTCCATTCAGTTTAATAATTTCAATTAACATAAAGTAAATAAAATGGATTGAAATAAATAAAAAGTTGTTCAAACAAAACAAGCGATTCAAGACAAGCAAATAAAAAGAAGTATGAAAGGCACTGCTGTGAGAGGAATGAAGAGAGGTGACGGCTGGCATTGCGAGAATCAGAGAGGTGTAGATTGTGGTCATGTTTCCCTTGGACAGGGTCTTCCAGAGAATAAGACCAGCCCACAGGTGGACATTCACATGGAAGAGGAAGGAAGGCAGCCAGGGAGGCTCCCTGGAAGAGGAGGCTCTGTTCACTGAAAAAGGATGAACCCAGGAAGGTCAGAGCCAGCTGGGAGGCTTACCTTCTGGAAGGCAGTGCCACCTTCCAGGTAAGAGTCAGCTGGGAGGCTCACCTTTCTGGAAGGCAGTTCCACCTTCCAGGTCAGAGTCAGCTGGGAGGCTCACCTTTCTGGAAGTCAGTGTCACCTTCCAGATCAGAGTCAGCTGTGGGGCAGCAAGAGTGACACACTGGGAAAATGACATTTTAGGTTATTTTTAGATCCATAGAAATTGTACCAAAAAAGAGTGGAAATATGTGTATGTATTAGAAAGAAATGTTATTTCACTGCCATCCTCCTAATTCAAAGGCTAGCAATACATAAATAAAAACTGATAAACAGAAAAATGAAACAATCATAAAAGTACAGCCTGTTGCTATAGAAAATGCACTTCAGAATAAGCGAACTTTTGAATAAACCTGCCAAACTATGATTGATTATTTTTATGAAACCAGGAAACACATGTCATGTTTTTCCAATTTCACAAAAGGTTAAGTGTAACAGCCTGCGAATTCTGGACTGGTTAACCACACGAAGGAATCCAGAATATACAGGAACAGATATTGGTTTGATCTGCTTTCTGAATGTCATGTTTTCAGAAAAATATCTGAAAATGGTCTAATAAGTGTTTTGTTGCAGTCTTTCCTGCACTCAGGACTCTTGTCAAAATAATGGCAAACCTAATGCCTTAGCAATAGTGGTTGCAAAATACTATCTAAACACCAAACTGTCAATAGTTAATGGACTCTGTCTATGCTATTAGGCACTGTTTTGCCATAAATTCTAGAAATTGTACTGCACTTAAGGCAAGAGTTTGGGATTATTCATCTTTATAGCCCCAATCTCTAATCATCTTTGAGATGATTAGACATGATGGGACTTTTATAAATATCACTGGAATCAAAATAAATTGCCCAGAGATTCCCACATTCATCCATTTGATTCCAAAGCCAAAATTTTTCCACTAGCACATGTGTTGGCCACACTGAAATTCTCCATGAGATTAAAGATCGAAATGAAGTGTTAAGTAGGAATTTAAGGATTTAAGGCAGAAACGCCTTTCTTCTGACTCTCTCTGACTCTTTCCTCCTGGTCCCCATCTCTCCTGTAATAATTTCTAGCTCCTCCTAACAAAACCGTGAATAGAAGAAAACTTTGGGAGAAAAGTAATATCTGTAGAGAAGATAAGTAGGGAGATGCAGCAGGAGTTTCCCTGATAGGTATTTGCAGGTATTAACAAAGGCGAGATGGCTAGGGGCTGTACCTCGTCTCTTCCAGGGAAAACAAAGATACAGAAATTCCAGCCCTCATCCCACTGGCAGTGGGAGGCTTTTGGTATGACTCTAACCCTGAAATTATCTTACACACTTCTCTAACAATCCAGACCATGTTGTTATAATCATTTTGTTATAACTTGATATGTTTTGTTTAATCAGGTTAATTGAATTCAGGCTCATACGTGGACACTGTCCAACACTATGTAGTGTGGACAGTGGGGAAAAAAATTAAAATGATTACACCAACCTGCCAAGCCTAAGTTCAAGCTGAATGAAGACAGCATCCTTTTCTCACCTAACTGAACTTCTGGAGGGTCAGGTAAGTGAGTGAGTGATATGTAGGACAGACCAGTCAGCTGGGGCCAGATGTGAGTGAGGACCCTGGGTGAGCTCTGAGCAGGGAAGCTTGGAGGAGGGCCATCCCGCAGGACCTTCCCCAAAGCAAGAGGGGCTCTGTCTCCCAGAATCACAGAGGAGACAACTGTGGGTGCCGTGTGGCAGTGGGGACAGGTGGCACCTGGGGAAGAGGACCCAGGTGACAGCACACACGCTGGGAAAGTGTCCTGCCAGATCTGGGAGTCCTGAAACCCAGGGCCAGTCAGAGGAGCCCACACATGATCTCATGCGGTTTCCACTTCTTCAGCCACCAAAAGGGTGCAGAAAACCAGATGGAGCCATTCAGTGCCCTGGAAGCTCCTCCTCCCCCAACCAGCCACCTGAGTATGCCGAGAACACCACACTGGAGCCAGGTCATCTGCCCTCAAAACAAACTCCCACATTCCAGCCAGGGGCTTGGGCAGTTTCCTATCCCACCACTTCTGAAATGCGGCATAAGCATCTTACCCACCTCCTATGGCTGCTGTAAGACAGAACAGTGCCTGACCCAGCATAAACAAACTATTGTTTTCTGTTGTTTTATAATAATCCCTCTTGTCACCCAGTGATAAGCTCGGTGGAACAGATATGCCTGTTCTATATTTCAAATATTTCCAAAATCTACAGGAGAGGGAAATTTGCCATCAAGGGAGCTGACTCCTCTGGAAACACATGTGCTGACGTCCTAGAAGCCTCTGAGCAAGCAATAATCCTGTTTGCAAAATCAGTTGTGGTTTCCTGAAAGAAGTGAAGCCAGTTCCTAACTGGCGACCGTTAAGCCGTTAGACAGCTGAGGATCAAAAGCAATTGCCCTGGATGACAGCAAGCAGCAAGCCTTACTGTATTAACAAAAGCACTTTCAAAGGGCGCACTTCCCCCGGGACAGTGGAGGGGCAGCTTAGAGCGTTTGCCAAGCCTCCACCTCTTTAATCGGAAACCAGCCAGGGGAGCTGACGGAGATAAACACCCATTAAAGACAGGGCCAGCGAGTAGCCCCAGATGTCAAGAGCTGCTTAACTGCAGTGAGCAGGGTCCTGTGGGTGGACACTTGTCTTGGCTCTATTGAGATAGGAGGTGGTGAATGGACCAGGACCCCTCCGGGGACGTGGAGAGATCTCATTCTGGTTTCACTTAGAGTCACAGAGCAAAAATAAGAAAGGAAGGCTGAGGCACTGCACAGCAGCACACAGAATGTATCTTCACGGGCTGGTGAAGGAGACGGCTGTGGGTGTGTCTCCTGGGAACCCCACGATGCTCCATCTCCTGCAGAAGCTCACTGAAAATGCATCCCATACGCCCCTTACTTCTGCTCCAAGTTCAGAATCCAGACATGCAAGCAGCACCGCACACTCCCCACAGTGAGGCGGAGAAGGTAAAACCTCTACTGCGCACCTGCCAGTTGGCCGCCCAACTGGACCGAGCTGTCAGTCAATGCTGTCAGCCCCGCCTCGCTGGCTGCGGCTGGAGCCAGACAGAAGGGCAGCTGCCTCGGGTTCTCTTGGTGGTCCCTGCCCTCCCCACCTCCCACAGATGGGGGCTGGCTCTGCGGCTACCCCAGGCCTCCGTCCTCCTGAGGCCACCACCCCACATCCCGCCGAAGGAGGCCAGGCATGCGCGCTGGCAGCCCACCCGCCAGGAAGTCATCCTTTCCAACCACCCACCGAGTCCACATGCGGTATGAGCCCTTCTCCGCAGGGCCTGGGGATCCTACTCCATGATGTTTGCTCCTGAATACAAATTAAGAGCCCAGTAAGTGTAAAAGATGCTTCGGGGGGAAACTGTGTAGGAAACAAAACTGCAGGTGACGGTATGCTTTCCCTCCTACCCACCACTTCCTCTCCGCACAGGGACCTATTCTAAATATACAACATGAATATGACATAGACATATTTGATTGTGTTTCCTTCAGCATCATCATACTGGAAATATGTTTCAGGGACATTTATTTGATACTGCAGTTCCTTATCACAGGACGAGAGAGCTCTGTTGGGACTGGGGGTGTTGCCAAGCATTCTTCTGCGGGTCCCTCTTTCTGGAAACCCTCAGAGGCTCTTACTTTGGGGATGCACTGCTTTGGAATCCCACGCAGGCTGCAGTAATAACGCAGGTGTTCCCAGCCGGTCAGGAGCTCGTCCAGGGCGTCCTGCTGCGGACAGTAGCCAACGCGGATGCCGGCTGTGCCAGCAATAGCCAGATCCACATCCTCTCTGCCAAGAGAAGCAGCAGCAGCACCGTCCAGAAAATTCGACTTTCCAGACAAACATCACCCATTTCCTAAATCTGGCTTATCAATCAGAAGTTCATTGCAGTTTGTCTAACGCAATTAAATGGGCTCAAGGAATGAGTAGCAGCCCCTGTGTCCGTAGGACAGACTCTGCTCTGAGGCCACGATTGCTCTGGATGTTAAAGAAGAACATGCATAAGACACTGAGCTTCGTAGCCGTCATCTGGCAACCATGGCTACAGCTCCATAAATGGCCATCATGGCTATTATTCCCCAACCAAACACCTAATAAATCATTCAGTATCAGATTTTTTAAAAAATCATTTTTATGATAACAATAATATATATCTGTCATTGAACATACAGAAAAATAGGAACCTAAAAAGAAAAATTCATGGTCCCAGCCCTCAGTAACATCTACCACTGACGTTTTAGTGTTAATCCTTTAAGTGCAGCTATGCTCCATGAGTGCAGGGTGAGAATTATACAAAACCATATCTACTCAAAGGAAAAGAAGTCTTGTTCTATTTCTAATTTTAATATTAATATATACTCATCATGGAAATTTGTAAACTACTCAAATGTGATCACATTTAAACTTTTAAACTATTCAAGATCACATTTCACATGAAACATTGACATGTTTCTATGCATTTTTACACAGATGAAATCATAAAGTCTGTAAAGATTCTTGAGAACACTCCAGAAAGGAAAATTCCTATTTCCTAAATGGAAAATAATGTAAAGAAAGACTTGCTGAGAAATCGTGACTGCTACAGAGGCTATTATGAGCGTCTCTCATTAAAAAAAAGTAAATCTAGTAATTCAATGTTTATTAATAGTTTATTGGGTTGGCCAAAAAGTTTGTTAGGGTTTTCCATAAGAAAAACTCAAACGAACTTTTTGGCCAACCCAATAATTTTTTTAAAAGTGGTACATGCACCTGGTGACAAGCAAACAATGCAAGAAAACTTGACTTTGAGTAAAATTTTGTGTAAAATTTTAAGTTCCCCACTTCATTTTGCTTTTTCTTCCTAATCTTGTAAACATTACTCCTTCAAACTTGTTTTCCCCTAAATTTCATATAGCAAAAGTTTATTTCAGCCTGATTTTTGCTACTCTACAGAAATTTTTTTTTTTCTGTTCAATCACTCTTAAGAATTTTCTTTATCAGTGTATTTAAGAGATTTTACAGGAAATATATTGGTGTGCATCTTTTTCAGCAACTTTACTGGAATACTACAATTTTGTGATCTCAATATATAATATCAGGCTTTGTTTTGAACCACTACTTCTGGAAAAATTTCACCCAGTAACTTTATTTTTCTATCCTCTCTTTTCTCTTTCATGGCAGTAAAATACGTATAATACAAAATTTACCATTTTAGCCATTTTAAGGTGTAAAATTTAGTGGAGTTTTAAGAGAATTTACGATTCTATGCGATCATCGTTGCTATCTAGTTCTAGAACATTTTCAATATCCCAAAAGGAGACCCGCAACTCTACAAAAAAACAACAGAAGCCTTAATTAAACAGTCAGGAGACCAGCAGGGGAACTCTCTCGCCCTGTGACAACAGCAGAGCTGACCGAAGAAGAAAGACTCCGCTTCTCTCCAGGTGAGGACTCAGCCAATGGAAAGCCGTGAGCTCTTTGTTTACTACACCCGCCCACCTTCCCTTCCCTTCCCCTCTATAAAAGCATTCTCTCCATTTCTGCAGGGGAACTTGCAAATGGATTGCCAGGGCTGCAGACCCCAAATTGCAATTCCCTGATGATCCCGAAAAACCCACTCTTGCTGGAGAAATAACCAGCAGTCTATTTGTTCTATTTGTTTTAGGTCAACATGCATGTATTAGTCACTCCTCATTTCCCTGTCCCTCCAGCCCCTGGCACCCACTAATCCACTTTCTGTCTCTGTGGATTTGCCTGTTCTGGATAATTCACTGTAAACTGAATGAAAAAATATCTGGCTTCTTTCACTTAGCATGTTTTCAAGGTTTATCAACAATATAGTACTTAGTTATATTTTCTTTTAATGGTAAAAATGCACACTGCATTTTTTTTTAAATCACCACTTTCCATTTTGTAGATGTTAAAACTAAACCCCACAAGGCACAGCTGGCCCCAAATTGACCACAGAACTGGTTCTAACACCTCTATATGTCCCATACAAGTCCACCATTGTTTTCATGCTTTGACACTTACGTACAAAGATAAAAGAACTATATAAAAAGGAAGAGAGGAGGTAATTATTTTTTAATTAATAAGCTTAATTTTTAGAGCAGTTTAGGTCTATGGGAAAGCTGCACAGAAAGCACAGGAAGTTCCCATATAACCCTCTCCTCTCACCTGCAATTTCCCCTGTTATTATCTTCATTGCTATGGCACATTTGTTAAATCTGGTAAATCAATATTGATACTCTCATTAACTCCACGTTAATGTCCATACTCCACGTTAAGGGTTTTGTGTTGAATATCTTATGGGTTTTGTGAGATTCATGATGTCAGGTACCCACAGTATCACACAGAACAGTTTCACTGCCTTCAAGTCCTCTGTGCTCCACCTGGTCACCCCTCCCTCTTCCCCAGCAACCACTGATCTTTTACTGTCTTCATAGTTTTGCCTCTTACAGATCATCATATAGTTGAAATTATAACAGTATGTAGCCTTTTCAGATTGGCTTCTTTTTCTTAGTAATATGCATTTAATACTGAACTGTACTCCTAAAAATTGTTAGGATAGTAAAGTTTATGCTGTGTGTGTTTTACAACAATTTTTAAAAATGATATGCTAGGGCTTCCCTGGTGATGCAATGGTTGAGAATCTGCCTGCCAATGCAGGGGACACGGGTTCGAGCCCTGGTCTGGGAAGATCCCACATACCACGGAGCAACTGGGCCCGTGAGCCACAACTACTGAGCCTGCGCGTCTGCTCCACAACAAGAGAGGCCGCGATAGTGAGAGGCCCGCGCACCGCGATGAAGAGTGGCCCCCGCTTGCCGCAACTAGAGAAAGCCTTCGCACAGAAACGAGGACCCAACACAGCCAAAAAAATTAATTAATTAATTAATTAATTTTTAAAAAAAATTCAGGGCCTGGGGTCCTCTGTCCCCCGGGGGGGGGGGGGGAAATGATATGCTATGCAAACAGTATCCAAAAGCATGTTGGAGTGGCTATATTAGTATCAGACAAAATAGATTGTAACAAAATACTTGATACTAGACACACAGAAAAACATTTTATAAAATGTTTATAAAATGTAAAAGCATCGATTCCTTAGGAAAACATAACAACTATTAACATGTTTTCACCTTAGAACAGAGACCCTTAATACATGAGGAAAAACTGACAGAAGTAAAGAAGAAATAGACAATTTAACAATATCAGTTGGATTATTCAATACATCAAGAAGGATACAGAGGACCTGAACAACACTCTAAACCAACTGGACTAAGAGACTTTTCAGAACGCTTCACCCACGACAGCAGATGTACGTTCCTTCCTGATGTTCATGGAACGTTTTCTAGATAGAACATTTGTGACCTCATGAAACAAACATCAATAAATTTTAAAGAACTGAAATCACAGAATATATGTTTTCTGACTACAATAGAATGAAATTAGAAATCAGTAATAGAAGGAAATTTGGGAGGACCGCAAATACGTAAAAATTAAATAACATGCTCCCCCCCCCCAAAAAAATAGGCCAAAGAAAGAACTGAAGGAAAATTCTAAAATACTTTGAGATGACTAAAACAAATGCACAATGTATAAAAATTTATGGGATCCATCTAAAGGAGTGCATATAAGGAAAGATATAGCTGTAATATATATATTAAAGAAAGTCCATTTCAAAACAATAACCTAACATTCCCCATAAGAAATTAGAAAAATTACAGAAAACTAAATCTAAAACAATCTGAAGAAAAAATAAAATAAAATTACAACAAAAATTAATATAAAAGAAAATAGGAAAAATAAAACAATAGGGAAAATCAATAAAACTAAATGTTGGTTCTTTGAAAAACAATTAACAAAATCTACAATTCTTTGGCTAGACTGACCAATAAGAAAGGAGAGAAGATTCCAATTACTAAAATCAAAAATGAAAGAGAAGACATTACTATTCAATATTAAACTTACAGAAATAGAAAGATTTATAAAGGAACACTATAAATATTGCATGGCAAAAAATTAGATCCCCACCTCACCCTATAAATAAAAATCAAGTCACAATCAATCAAAGACCTAAATGTAAAAGCCAAAACTATAAAACTCTTAGAAGAAAACATACATATCTATATCTTCCTAACCTTGGATTAGGCAATAGTTTCTAGACACAACACAAAAAGCATAGCATAAGATAGAGTCTATCTAGACTCCACTAAAAAACTGTTAGAACGAGTGATCAAATTCAGTAAAGTTGCAGGATACAAAATCAGTATACAAAAGTCAGTTATGTTTCCATACAATAACAACAAACTAACAGAAATAGAAATTAAGAAACCAAGCGCGGGGGGGTGGGGGGGGTGGTAGTGGTGGGATGAATTGGGAGACTGGGATTGACATGTATACACTGATGTATATAAAATGGATAACTAATAAGACCTGTATAAAATAAATAAATAAAATTCAAAAATTCAAAAAATAAAGAAAAAAAGAAACCAAGTGCATTTACAACTGCATCAAAAAAATATAATACTGAGGAATAAATTTAACCAAGGAGGTGAAAGATCTGTATAGTATAAGATATACAATGACAACTATAAGATATTGATGAAACAAATTAAAGAAGACACAAATAAATGGAAAAATATTCCATGTTAATAGATTGGAAACATTAATATTGTTAAAATATCCATAATACCCAAAGCAATCTACAGATTCAATGCAATCCCTATCAAAATACCAATGGCATTTTTCACAGAAATAGAAAAAAATCCTAAAATTTGTAGGGGACCCCAGAAGACCCTGAATAGCCAAAGCAATCTTGAGAAAGAAGAACAAAGCTAGAGGCATCACATTTCCTGATTTTAAACTATTTTACAAAGCTATAGTAATCAAAAAAACTATTGTGTTGGCATAAGAACAGACACATAGACCAATGGAAGAACAGAGACCCCAGAAATAAGCCCACCCATATATGGTCAATTAATTTATGACAAAGGAGCCAAAAATATACAATGGGGGAAAGGACAGTCCCCTCAATAAAAGGTGTGTGTTGTAAAAACTATATAGACATGCAAAACTGTATAATATGCAAAAAGAATGACACTGGATCTCTATCTTACACCACATTAAAAAAAAACAACTCAAAATGGATTAAAGACTTAAATTTAAGACCTAAAACTATGAAACCTTTAGAATAAAACATGATGAATAAGTTCCTTGACATCAGTCTTGGCAATGATTTTTTGGATTTGACACCAAAGCAAAGGCAACACAAGCAAAAATAAACAAGTAATACTTCACCAAACTAAAAGGCTTCTGCACAACAAAGGAAACCATCAACAAAATGAAAAGGTAATCTACTGAATGTGAGATAATATTTGCAAATCATATAGCTGATAAGGGGTTAATATGCAAAATACATAAAGAACTCACACAACTCAATAGCAAAAAAACAAACAATCTGATTTTAAAATGAGCAGAGGAACTGAATTTTTCAAAAGAAGACATACAAGTGGCCATATAGGTACATGAAATGATGCTCAACATCACTAATCATCAGGGAAATGCAAATCAAAACCACAATGAGATATCATCTCTCACCTTTAGAATGGCTGTCATCACAAAGACAAGAGACAGCAAGTGCTGATGAGGACGTGGAGAAAAGGAAACCTTTGTGCACTGTTGGTGGGAATGTAAACTGGTACAGCTACCACTGAAAGCAGTATGGAGATTCCTCAAAAAGTTAAGAACAGAACTACTATATGAGCCAGCAATTCCACTTCTGGGTATATAGCCAAAGGAAATGAAAACACGATATCAAAGAGATATCTGTTCATTACAGCATTATTCACAATAGCCGAGATAGGGAAACCACCTAAGTGCCCAACAAGAGATAAATTTGGGAAAAAAAATATAGGTATAGGAATATTATTATAATAATGTTCCATATACACAATGGAATATTATCCAGCCATGAGAAAGAAGGAAATACTGCCATTTGCAACAACATGGATGGACCTCGGGGGCATGATGCTGAGTAAAATAAGTCAGATAGAGAAATATTCCATAGTGTCACTTACATGTGAAATATTTGGGGGGAAAAAAAAAAATAAAGCAAACTCACAGAGAGTAGAAAAGTGGTTCCCAGTGTCTGGAAGTAGGGAAAAATAGGGAGAGGTTGGTAAAAGGGTACAAACTTTCAGCTGTAAATGAACAAGCTTGAGGATCTAATGTAAAACATAGTGTCTATAGCTACAACACAGTTCAATTATATAATTAAAATTTGCTAAGAAAGTAGAACTTAAATGTTCTTACCAAACTAGAACAAAACTATAATAAATATGTGAGGTGATGCATGTTTTAATTAAGTAGATGGGAGAAATCCTTTCACAATGTGTATGTATATCAAATCATCACCATGCACATTTTAAATATCTTACAGTTTCGTCAATTATACCCCAATAAAGCTGAAAAAAATACAAAAAAAGATAAATTGTATAACATCAAAATTTAATTTTTTTTGTTTCCAAGGACACTATCAAGAAAATAAAAAGACAACTGTACAATTGGAGAGAATTTTTATACATCATATATCTAATAATGGGCTGATCCTAGAATGTAAACAACTCGTACAACTCAAAAGAAAAATAAAAGGAACTCAATTTTTAAAATGGTAAAAGGATCTGAATATATATTTCTTCATAGAAGATGTACAAACAGATGATAAGCATAGAAAAAATTGTCAGCCTCATTAGTCATTAGGGAAACACAAATCAAAACCATAATGAGGTACCACTTCACATCCACTGGGATGGCTATAATCAAAACAATGAACCATAATAAGTGTTGGTGTAGATGTGGAAAAATTAGAACCCTTGTATATTACGATTGGGAATATAAGATGGTGCAGCTGCTTTGGAAAACACTTTGGCAGTTCCTCAAATATTATGCTTAGTTAGCTAGCTATACGACCCAGTAATTCCACTCCTGGTTATACACTCAAAAGATGTGAACACTTATATCTAGATAAAATGTGTACAATAATGTTCATAGAAGCATTACTCATAATAGCAAAAAGGTAGAGAACTAAATGTCCTTCAATGGATGAATGGATAAACAAAATTTGGTAGATTCCTACCATTGGGTATTGTTCAGTCATAAAAAGGAGTGAAGTAGTGACACAGGCTACAACACAGATACACCTTGAAAATATGCCAGGAGAAAGAAGCTAAACACAAAAGGCTACATATTGTGTAAGTCCATTTATATAAAATGTCCAGAATAGGCAAATCCATAGAGGCAGAAAGTAGATTAATGGTTGCCAAAGGCTGGGGGAGGACAGACAACAGGGAATGGCTGATGTTTGTTATAGGGTTTCTTTTCAAAGTGATGAAAATGATATGGAATTAGTAGAAATAATTGCACAACTTTGTGAATTACTACAAACCACTGAATTGCTACACTTAAAAGTGTGAATTTTATAGTATGTGAATCATATCATGACAGTTTGTCCGTATCTACAGAGGCTGAAAATGCACCTGCTCTATAGGAACAACTGTGTTCCTTAATATGTATACAACCTGAATACCTTCATGTGTTCACCAGCAAATGCTCAAGAACATCCACAGTGCATATCCGTCAATACTAACCAAAGCGAACTACTGCAACACGTAACAACATGTATGCATCTCACAAACGCCATATTGTTGAAAAGAAGCCACTCACCAAAGAGCATACTCTGCATGACTCCATTTATATAAAGTTTACAAACAGGCAAAACTATAATATATGGTGATAAATGTCAGAACAGTGCTTTAGTTTTGATAGGGTCTTGACTGAGTTCATGATGGGAACTTCTGGGTCCTGGCAATGGTCTATTTCTTGCTTATATGCTTATATGGATGGGCTAACATGAAAATCCATCAAGCCTTACACTGAGGATTTTTAGGTAGCTTTAAATATCTCAATATAAAGTTTACATTTTAAAAATTGCTGTACATGTTAATTTACAGAACTCCTAACACAATGTTTAGTGTTTAAAAAGTTTTACTTTAAGTTCTGCTGGAAAAAGTTTTCATGGTTTCCTATAACAATTTTCCCCATCTCAGCTAGTTTAAAGATATGATGCTTGTACGAATTTAAACATTAGAAACCATTTAAAGAGATGGGATAGCTCTTTAAATTACCCTTTTCAGTGTTCAGTGGCCCCAGGGCACTTCCTGCCTCTGCACTGCATGGGCCACACCTGCACCTGTCCCTTTCCAGTTGGTGTCTCTGCACTTCGGAATAGGTGAACAGTTCCGAGGAGGTGAGTGAGGGGGGTGCAGGGAACAACGGAAAGAGGCTGGTGTCTATGCATCACCTAGCACAGTGACTGCTGCCTAGTTTCTAGTTACACGGGAGTATAGTCTTTAACCAAGGACAAGATTTCGCATAGAGTGAAATAAAGAGCTTTTCCCTCTCCTTTCGGAGCGGGGCATCTCCCATCTGCTATGCAATTAAGACCTTTGCATTTGCTTTGAGTTAGTAGGAATCACCTCCCCACTCACATCTATCCGTCCTATAGTTTTTATTATGAATTGGCATCCATCCTTGTGGGGCTCCTGAACCACAGTGGAGCTAGAGACTCAAAGAGCATTAAAGACACATGAAGTCAAAGCATGTCCTGGTTTCCTTAACTCTATTTCATTAGCTTAAATACCTGTTGCTCTGTGAATAGAGAAAAATTTTTATCAAAATTTGGGGGGAAATAAGGGTCTAGAAGAGATCAACCTGACACCTCAAGGTTCATTTTCAATGACATCATGTTATAATCCAGACGGACACACTAAGAGGGCACGGCCTTGTGACAACATGCGAACAAAAGGGCGTCATATGACAGTGAAGCTCTGCAGTGAGGCCAGAGTTTCAGGACCAAACCAGAGTTCATTCTAACTGACCTAAAAGATGAGCCCATGGATATAAATCTCCCAGTGATGCTAACCAAACACTTTCTAAATCAAAATCACTGTCAATCACATCTATGTGCTATTAGTAAATGCTCACATCTATTTTTTAGTTTCCACATGCTTGCATTTTAGCTACCTCAACCTCATAAAGGAGGTCATAACACTCTGTATGCTTTATGCTGCAGCACTGATCAGAAAGGCAAGACATTTTTCAGTCGAAGGTCTGACAAAAATGAACGTCAAGTGGCTTTTATCACAATGCATGCTGACTAGCTTTTTTTTCTCTTTATTTAATGATATAACACATCAAGCAATTCTGGAAATTAAATAAAATGTTTGGAGCATTCTGAGAGGCCTTTGCCAAGCCAATGGTTTAATATTTGAAAAGGTTTTACCGAGGTTCCACTCTTCACTTCAGGCATCTAATTTTCTTTGTATTATCAGCAGTTTGTAAGCTGCCAAAGTAGGTCAAAAAGAGCCAAGAAAGAACCATTCAATGGCCCTGGTTTGATTTGCTTTCCCATCAGTATTTTAAACCTGTTTGTCTTCAAAATGCTTGATGTTTTGCTGCCACCATCCACATTTCACTGCAAGTTTACCCACGAATTCACCCCATGTCCTGCTGTCAGGTAAGTGCAGGGCTGCTTTCCCGACTGGCTCCTGGGTCACTGGACTGTTTGTGAGCCAGTCTCACTGCCTCCTGGACATGAGCCCTGAGTCAGGAGAAGCCCCTGAGCCCAAGAACAAACCCAACAACTGGATTTCTGGGAGCTGAACCCCCATAATGACTTGACACGGTTTTAGAAAGAATATGATGCTGACATGTTGCTTTGTTTCTTAAATAGGAATTAATAAGATGTTTTAACTCCTTCTCTGAAGACCAGAATAAAATCATTACCCAGGTTCAGACCTAAACACACAGACACACAACACAAACACACAGACACACACATTTTAAGTAATGTCCTTTCAAAACAGTAAAATGATACCTATTTATATTTTCATATGGCTGAGATTTCACCTTCTTGCCCAAGACAATGCTAGGAACTTCTGGCAACAAAGTGGCTCATTACCTTACATGCATTCCTCGTGCACAGACCTTCCATCTACTCATTCACTCCAGGAAGAGATGAAGTTAATGCATCAAAGACTTGTTTCTAAAGAACAAACGCTAGCTTCTGCCTGTCACCTGTTCAACTGTCACTCAGACTGTCCATTGCATGCTTTTTCACTTGATATTTCACTATTTACGACACATGCTGGTCTGCTTCAAAAACCAACTGACACCGGTAGCACCGCTCAGTCCTCAGCATTGTTTGACCAAACACACCTCCTCCTCAGGTCAGGGGTAAAGGTCAAGTAAGTCATCGGTGAGGTCACAGAATCAGGACAGTAAATCTGAGGGTCACTGGTTCATAGGATAATTATCTGCAATATGCCCTGCACTTATTTGTACTTATGTGGATTCAAATTATATTAAATGCACTATGAATTCCATGATAGATACTGTCAGGAAGAGTGTTTATTCAATTTAAACAGTTCAAATTATTCCAGTGGTGGGTATCTCTAATGTTTAAAATTATACAAAGAATCTTCATATAAATACTAAAATCCAGGTCATTTATAAAAAATTGACAGATTGAGAATGTTGGTATAACTATTCTCTACTTAATATTTTGAATATTTTTTTAACATCTTTATTGGAGTAAAATTGCTTTACAATGGTGTGTTAGTTTCTGCTTTATAGCAAAGTGAATCAGTTATACATATACATATGTTCCCATATCTCTTCCCTCTTGCATCTCCCTCCCTCCCACCCTCCCTCTCCCACCTCTCTAGGTGGTCACAAAGCACGGAGCTGATCTCCCTGTGCTATGCGGCTGCTTCCCACGCAAGAACAGGCAAATTTGCCGTGGTTTTTATTTTCTCAAAGTGAGATTTTAAAATAATTCCTACATTAGAAGTATAAGTTATTTTACTGTCATGTGTCAAAATCTACTGAGTCACTCTCATAACAAAAAAACAAGTTGCAAATAATACTGTAAGCAAGAAAGCTTCAAACTGCTAATAAGCTGTTGATAAACAGTAGCTACAAGATGATGATGCCTCAATTTTATAGCATTCTTTAAAGTTTTCAGTCTTTCAGAAATTTTAACATGTTTTTCCTTAAGAAAAAGAAAAACAACATAGAGAATTCAAGGGTGTTATTATTTTACATATTTAGAGGACAGTGTATCCTGTATAAGTGATACACTGTCCCACATGGAGATGCCGGTAAACGTCTGGGAGCCAAGTCCCACCAAAGCCTCTGGCTGTTGTCCAGTTCTCACTCCGAGATCAGTGATGCCATATTGCCTTTCTCCCCAAAAATGCTAGGAGTAAAAAGATGAAAGGAGAAAACCCATTAAAAAAGAAGAGAGAGGGTGATGTCTGGAATTGAGAATATATGAATTTTGCTATTGTTTATTCTGAGGAGATAATAGAGTCCCTATAAAGAAGTATAAAATTAAGCATTATACATAGTTATATTTGTAGAAGAAACTGGAGAAGCTAAACACCGTCTGAAAGCACTCCAAATTGGCAAAAGAAAGGGGGGGCCGTGCAGAAAACAAAAAATGAGCATTCAACAAAAACAAACAAAAACAGACCAAGAAGACACAGGACATACGAAAATTTCCTGTTGAACGAAATAAAACCAGCCAAAAACAAAACATCATACAACTTTGAAACGTCAAAGTCAAAGCTCTTTCCAAAAAGAAAAATCAAATGACTTTGCCAAATATCTGGAAAATAACAAAAATGAAGTCATGTGGAAAATTATCGAGAACAACGGTCAGAGGAAAGTGCATGGATTTAAATTTTTTCAGTAACAGAGAAGAAAAAATTGGAATTAACTACTTAAGCATCATACTAAAAAAGCTAGAAAAATTTATAAAGGAAATTTGGAGGAAAGAATAAAGTAGAAATTAAATAATTAGGAAACAAAACATTGTAGAACAAATAAATAGGTGATTTCATGAAAAAAAGTAGACAAATCAGCCATTCCTCTAGGGGAAAAAAAAGGTAAACATCACAAAATGTGACATAAAAATGGTGACATTACAAATATAGAGGAAATTAAAACAATAAGAAGACATTATTTTGCACATATCAAAGCAAATAAACTTATATTTGGATGAAATTATTTTCCAGGAAACAGAAATGGCCTCCCTGACCCCAGATTGGCAGCCAACACGAAGACCAATGACCGTTTCAGAAACTGAGAAGCAGATGTTGACAAGGGACCCTGGCTCACTCCCTCTCCCGCCATGCAGATCTGCATGCACAGGTGCACAAATGTAAACAAGAACCCCCTGGAGGGGGACTGGCCCACTGGAGAACACAGGTACACTATAGTCTATAGTCTTGGAATATTTCCACCATGTGCACATCCAAAAACATTTAAAATGAGGATGACAAATGCTAAAGCAACATCACAAAAATTCTTTACCTGATAAAGAGAATGCAAAAAGGAAACTGATATTTGAGACCAAAGTAGTATCCATTCAAAGAGCCCACAGCCTTTAAAATACACTCCTTTATGATCTATATAATAGCTCGAAGCTAAAAAGCATCCTCCTTCCCCATGGAAATTATAATACATTAGTGTTGTTACAGATAATATCAAATGTTTACTATTTATGCTAAATCATTTGGGTCATCATCTACCATATTCAAAGGCAACAAATTATATCAAAAGCACAACTTCATCCCTGTCTCGGGATGCATATTTACCTTTTACAGTTTTTTCTAGGAAGAAAAAGGAAAAAGAGCATGAATTATGGTGCATTAGTTCCTTTAAAGAAAGAGCATTATTTCAGGGAAAATAAAATTGAATAAAAACCAAACTGAATAAAAAACTAAAAAAAAAAAGGAAGAAGAAAGAAGAATAAAGACCCCATCTTCTGCCCCCAATGGTTCCTTTTCTGCATCCCCTACTGCTGGTTAACACTTCATGCTTCAGAAAATCCTGGCGCAAACTTCTCAACCTCAAAGTCATACTTGACTCCACTTTTTTCAATGCCCTTGTTCAGAATTTACGGCACTATGATCCCAAACTATTTTGCCCTATTTCCTTTCTCCTTGACCCTCAACCCTTCTCACCTGGTTTGGTTTCCATTGAACCTTGCCTACATCTCTGAGAAAAAGCAAAAAAAAAAAAAAAGTTAATTCATATTAACCCACATTAATTCTTACTTTACCTTGTTATCAGAATTACTAATCACAACCAGAGGTCAAGCTTCCAGTTCAAAATTACATCTCTAATGTTTACCTTAAAATGCCCATAAAATTCAACAAAATTTCATCACACAGAGAAGTAATGTAATAGTCTTAGAGGGCATCTTCATAGTTATAAGACAGAAGGACTTAGATTTTAAAAAACTATTAAAAAACCAGCACATAATAAGGATTCAAATCATAGAAGAGAATATGCAGGGGGAAAGGAAGGCAAACTTACATCCACCTTCCCCCAACACAGACGCAGCACCTGGATCCTGGCCCTGAGAAGTAGCACACACACCAGAAGGGGGGGCTCCAGAAACCTCGGGTGCTGCTCTGAGACACAGCCCGTGTCTATGTTCACCCTGGTTCTGAGCTGCAGGAAAAGGCAGTGAAGGCGAGAAATGATGCTACCTCAATACAAAGGACAGACAAAAGGTAAAAACCTGCCAGCCACCAACACTGACCGGGGAGCCGGGCAGCTCCAGCAGACCTCTGGCTGCATCTCTAAACTCTATACGCAGCCATCCCCACCTGTGCAGAGGGAATCCTGCTCACCACTGCAGTCGAGAAACATCAACTTAAGAAAGATCAGGCCTTTTCTAAGAGAAGTAAAATGATACCCCCTAAAAATAGTGTTGAATAGTGGAAAGGGAACAACATCCAGAAAATTCAGCAAGAGGGTGTCTGAAAATTTTAGGAAACATGTAGACACTCCTAGTAGAACGTGAGATGGAGCAGCCTTAGCGAATGAGAAACATCAGTCCACGGGGAGAAGTGACAGATAAAATAGCATCAAAATGAAATTAAAAGTCTCCTAGGATGAATGCAAGGAAACCAGAATCATTGTCTTGAAGTTAATAAAAAATGTATAAAAGAGGGCTAAAAATAACCCCAAAATGAAAATAAATACTATGAAGCCTCGATAACTCCTGAAGAAGAGTTAATGGGTTTTGTTTTCTTGCTTGTTTTGGTAAATTTCAGAGCAAAGAAAATGAAAGATATGAATATCTGAACAGATAGCAAAGTGAGGCTGATGGGCTGACGGGCAGAAGGTGATGAAGCAACATTCAGAAGCTTCTGAAACATTTGTACACCCTGGTCGTCTCTCCCGGTGAAAGCAACTAAGTAACTCTCTGATATTCCAGCAATCAGAACATACATCTCCACACCCCAGTCATCCTTCATTAAAACAAACAAAACCTAAGTAGAATTAGGCATTATAAAGATAAAGGAAAAAGCCGGTGGTCAGAACTGAAACAAATTTAAATAGACATATATCTAAATAAATGATGCATGCAACACACATGCATCTTCTTTAAAAAGAGAGAAAGAACAATGCAAAAATTTAACAACAATCTGAATCTAAAATCCCAGTTTATATGATCAAGCCTGAAAAGGAAAAAGATCTTGTCACCCGTAGACTTAAGTGAATGGAATTCAAAAAGTGTGTCACTACTGGTTCTGGTAATTCAAGTTTTTGAAAGGTTCAAACAAATAGGACATGATTAAATGGGGTCACAGTGGCAATGCAAAGGTAGTTTGTAGTTAGTAAATCTAGACATCCAATTAAAGATGGGGATTAAATATACATTTGCCTTTACTGCCCCCCTAAATTACATGAAGCCCAGTTAATATATACTGTATATAAGTCCATATAGAGTCTTCATTAAGACTTATAGTTCTCAAGTATAAAGTGTAAGCAAATATCCAGTGAGCATTAGTCATTTGAAGGAAATATGTGACATGAACAACATAAAGCAAAGCAAACAAACAAAACAGGAACCTGGATTGGAGACAAGAGAGAGAGATTATTTTAAAAGAAAAGTATATCAATATTTTCAGAGATAAGAGATGGTACCACATTTATGAAAAACAAATAGAATGTCATGTTTTGTAAAAAGATAACCACAGAGAACAAAGAGCTAGTGAAAATGTAAAAACTATGATTAAAATAAAATACTCAATAAACAGTTGGAAGGTAAAGTTGAGAAAATCTCCCAGAAAGTAGAACTAGAAGATAAAGATATTGAACAGAGAAGAGAAAATGTTTCATTCTAGGAGACATGACAGCTGAATAATGGAGACCAAGAAAGAGACAATAAAGAAACACAAGTGGAAAAATTAAAAAAGAAAAAAAATCAAGAAGATGTCCTAGCACCAAAGGAAGTAAGATTTCACTGATTAAAAGAACCCATATATAGTCTTCATTAGGACTTTTAGTGCAAGAAAGGAAATGTCATGGTGTTTCAGAGCTCAACTATGAGTAGTATCTATATAATCATAATAGTATAAACACTGAATAAGTTAACCACTGTCTATATGCATTCCTTTAAAAATATGAAAAATAATATAGTTCAAAGGATGAAAAAAAGATCACTGACATTATGATTTACATAAAATCAGCATTCATTCCTGAAAAAAATTCCAGAAAAAATTCTGGGAAATATTCCAGAAAATTTTTTCTGAAAAAATTCAGAAAAAGTGAGTTCTTAGTAAAAGATACTTATTACCAATGCAGGTTTAAGCATAATTCTAGTTCAAATAAAACAATGAAAAATATAGAGATATAAATATTAGAAATTAAGAAGTAATATTTTTCTCTACCAAAAAAGTGGAGATACTCAACTAAGAAAATATTAGATCAAATAGAATAATATAACAAAATGGTTGGTCACAACTTAAAAAAAGATAGTTTCCTTGTATATCAACATTCACCAATTAAAAATATAAGAGAAGGAAAATTCCATTCACGGCACTATCAAATTACATAAAATGAAATGTGGAGGAGTATCCAGAACGTGAAATATATAGGTTATATTAAAATTTAATGAGGAATCTGCTAGAAAACTGCAGAAACTGGAGTGACAATAGTCCTAAATGAGGAGGCTCAACATCATCAATCTTTTCAATGTTTTGACAACTGTTTCTATCTCTGTAGATTTCACAACAGGAAAATTCTCATGACTAATAATGAAGGGACTGGCTTTGATAGTAAAACATGTTATAAAACCATAGCTTAAAAAGTAGAGTAGACTTTGTGCCAGAAAATGCAAACAAGTTCAAAATTAAAAGCACATAAACATATCAAGTTCATATAAACATACCTAACAGTGTATTAAATAAGTGGGTCATTTCAAATCAATAAAGATAGACTGTTCAATAAAGGGTATGGTAATAAGTGGATAACCTTTTTTTTAATTCAAATCTTAATTCTGTCTCACTCTTTCAACCCTGAATAAGATACAGATCCATAAGGATTTAGATATAAACAAACAAGGAACTAGAATTTTATCTTGGGTGACTATCCCTCCTTAGGTGAGGAGGTCAGTACTATGCCTTCCTGTGCGTTACTCTAGGGTCAAAAATCAACCACACCAGGTAGAGATCAAGCCACTGGAATAACTAGAAAGGAAAAACTAACTAACATCATCTCACCTCCAATCATAAAGGGATGTCTGGGAATTCAGACTGCTGATAATGTCAACTGCTCCCATGTGGATGTTAAACAAAAAAAGTGGTGTACATTTACTTGGCTTATTTTTGTGGTTCTTTAGAAGTGTTTAGAATTATATTATTTGTTTTCTCTCAGAATGCATTTCCAGTGTTCCTGCTGCAGAGGGTGGGTGTGAAGAATGACATGTGTGGGCCCCTGTTCTAGAAGGTTGCCCGGCTCTGCCGTAGAGCCCGCGCACTGTGGTCAGGCACAGACCGAGGCTCTGCCCTTCACCACTGCACTGCAAGACATTTATGAGTGCCGAGTTTATTCCGCCAGGTTTGACGCAGAGGAAAGATGAAGTGTGTATGAGCATTACCTGCACTAAAGTGACAGTGTGAAACACACCGTGATTAGGTTGAAGCAAAAAGAGAGAAAGGGCAACGTCTGTTCAGTTCCCAGTGGATGTGGCTTCTGTGTGGTGCATACTCAACATCTTAGCTTTTCCAGAAGAAAGGAGGAAGAGCATGGAGAAGAGGGAAGGAGGGAATGGTGGGGTCCAGGGAGGGGGAGGACAGAGAGATGAGAGCTCCACGGACAGCTCTTTTATCGCCATCTGCCACATGACTGAGTGAAGCCCTGTGGGATGCCGGCTGGTGACAGCTGACACAGGAGGGCAGGAGGGCACAGAGCAGCGATGACTTCTCTCCACGTAGAAAATGTGAAATCCTAACCCCCAGGGCCTCAGAATGGGATTAGAGACTGCACTGGGGATGGGCCCTTGGAGAAGTAACTAAGGTCAAATGAGGTCATAAGGGTGGAGGAGAAGGACTGGTGTCCCTATAAGAAGAGAGACAGACAGGCCCCAGGCAGCGTGAGGACACAGCAAGAGGGCGGCCGTCTGCAAGCCCAGAAGGGAGGTCTCCGCAGAACCCAACCCATTGACACCTTGACCTTGGACTTTTCATCTTCAGAACCGTGAGAAAATAGGAAGGGAAGGACTGGGAGTTTGGGGTTAGCAGATGCAAACGATTATATACAGGATGGATTAAAAACTAGGTCCTACTATATAGCACAGGGAACTATATTCAATGCCCTGTGATAAACCATAATGGAAAAGAATATAAAAAAAGAATATATATATATATGTATAATTGAGTCACTTTGCTGTACAGCAAAAATTAACATTGTAAATCAACAGTACTTCAATAAAATTAAAAAAAAAAAAAAGAACCCTGAGAAAATAAATTTCTATTGCCTAAGTCTGTTATTTTGCTGTGGCAGTCTTAGCAAACTATCACATATGTAATAGTGTAATATTACACACATACACACACGCAAACACACACATACTGTTATTCAACCAGTGGTGTTATCCACTGTGAAAAGAAAAACAACTTTTAAAATTTATTTCCATAAATGTCGAACAGCAGCTGGGAGGGAATAGGTGCTGGGCATCACTTCAAACTCTACGACTAAGGCAAGTCCCCCCGCCTCTCTGGCCTCAGCTTCTCCACCTGGATGATGAAAGGGTTGATCATTTATTGAGGAAAACTACACTCATCAGAGAGCTCACCATCCAATAAATGGACGACCAAAGGTGAGACACAATGGGACAGGGCATTTCAACAGGGATACGGTCAAGTCCAGTCCTAGGACGGAGCTGGGGATAATCCTACCCTCCTAATGGGAGTCTGCTGACCTGTTTGTGCTTGACATTGGTGGGGAATCAGGGCTCCTCGGGTGAAGGGGGACTGTGGGGAACATAGAGAGAGAGTGCTGAGGAAGGAACAGAGACAGAACCCGCAGGATGCTGGGGACGGCTCAGCCACCATGTGGCGGGAGACCAGCAGTGGGGAGAAGGGTTCACAGTTGCAGGGGGGCAGTTTAGAGAGCGAATGAGCTCAGACAGTTGACTAACTCTGATTTTAATATTCGAAGTTCATATTTGAACCCTTGTACAGCTCAATATATAAGCTGTAAGTTTGTGATTTTTTTAATTTTTGTTTTATATTGCAGTATAGTGGATTAACAATGTTGTGTTAGTTTCAGGTGTTCAGCAGAGTGATCAGTTACACATGCACATGTATCTATTCTTTTTCAAATTATTTTCCCATTTTAGGTTATTACAGAGTATTCAGCAGAGTTCTTCTAATACCGATTTGTAATGAAACACACAGATTACCCAAGATGAGGCAATTATAGTGGCACATCAGGCCAGGAGTATAGAGCAATTTTGTTGGCATAGGATAAAGCTATATCAAGAAATAATAAATCACACTGCACACTGTATGAAAGGTCAGCAGTCCTTTACATCCTGAAGGTATTTTCCATTACAAAAATTACATTCTCAGCTCCAAAATAATACTATTATTGCAACTATGTATTTATGTATGCATGCATATGTATATGTATAGGTAAATAGATTTCTTTTGCAAAACTGAGACTACAAGAATAAAAATAACTTTAATGTAAGATGATAGAGGGATTTCCTTCATTGTTTTCCTAGCTATATTAGTGTTGCTAAATTGCCATTTAATTTTAAATGGAAATGCATGTTTAAGTAATTCCTAGTTGATGTGGTTATGATTTAACTTACTTTAATTTGGGATTCATGTCAGTCTAAAGAAAGATAAGGCTTTTATAAGCAATGAATGAGCTCTATGTATTTACATAGGTATTGCAGTAGTTTAAATGAAGCAGAGGAATCTTTTTATCAATTCCTAAGTGCTGCACCCATAATACTGAGCAATTTGATGGTGTTACAGCACTTAATACTTACTGCTCCCACGAATTCTATGTTAGTGATCATTTAAGGCAGGAGGAAACTAAAGCCAAAAAATGTCCATCCCACTTGCACATATTAAAGCAGAGCAGGCTCCAAAAATGCTGGTCTGAAATGTGAAGAGAAAGCCTTGTGTCTTAAAAGAGTTTTTCTATTGCTTATTTATTTAATTACCTGACAATTTAACACGTGATCATGATACAAGATTTGAAAAACACGGGAAGGAATAAGGAACAAATACGAATAATTGATAATTCCCTAACTAGGTGTAATAACTGTTGACCTATCCAGAAATTCCAGCTTTTTCATCCACGCTATTATTCCATTATTTCTGTGTATATTCCTGCTGCTAAGAAGGTGCCTTTGGTGTAATTCCTCACTTTCCAACAGAAATTCCTGCAACCATGGAAATGTTCTGCCTCTGTGCCATCTGAAACAAGAAACTGGTAAGCTCTTGAAATGTTGCTAGTGCTACCGAGAAATTAAATTTAAAATTAATTTAATTTATTTAAATTGAAGCTTAGAATCCATGAGTGCTTAGTAATGACTATTTTGAACAGGTACAAGTCTAATTTCACACCCTTATGATGATCTGTGTTTTCTCTCTTCTTTTTTTCTTTGTTTTTGGAATTCTGCAGTTTTACTATAAAATGTCTAAGTATGAATATCTTCTTATCTGTTATGCTTGAGAAGCATAGTGCTTTTCAGCCTAAAGAGTCATCTTTTTTATTAGTACTGAAAAATTCTTAGCTATTATTTCTTTCAACGGTGCCTTTATTCCATTCTCCCTGTTCTATTGTTCTATTGTTCACAAATCTGATTAAACACATGTTGGATCTTCTCTTTCTACCCCTCATCTCTCTTAATTTCTCTTTCACATATTTTTCATAAGCTGGGTATTATTTGTTTTCGACACAAGAACTATGTTTTCTTTTTGATTTCAATGACCATCTTTTTCAATCCTAGAAAGTGTTTTTTTTTCAAATCTGTTCTTTTTTATGATGTCATGTTGCTTCCTTCATGTTGTACGTTCTCTGTGAGGTTGCACTTCCATTGTATTAGATTCTTAGTAGGCCAACTCTCCCCTCTGTCATATCCATCAGTGTATATCTTCAGTGGATAATTTTCTGTGAGTTTTGTAATGTTTGATTGCAAACTCCATTTTAGTGGGACTCTCTTTTTTAAATTGAAATTCCCATAAAGTGTAAGTTGTGGGAACTTCCTTTCAAGTAAGTTTTGTGTTTTCTTCTTCCAGGTGCCCACAGGGACCATGAGCCTGCAGCCATCTTTATGTTACATTCTTGGGTAGGGAGAGATGTGGGTCCTTGGCCACAGTAGTTAAATTTAGACTCCCTTCCTCACAGCAGGTAGAATCCCAGGGTTTCGAAATCCAGGGGAGACCTTGCCTTTAAAACTCTGAGCCTCAATAGAAACCAACAAATTTTCTTTTCATCTTTCTCTGCCATTTTTTCAAGAGCCCATTGCGCCAGTGAGGATGCAGCCCTTCAGTGATGCTAGATTTATACAAGGTTTTGGTTCAAAGTTTCCCCTTGTGCAAAGCTGCAGCCTCATCTCTTCACCTTCAGGGACCTTAAAACCTCAGCCTCCAATTCCCAGACCCACAGTCGCTCTGCCCCTTTGTCAGGCAGCCACAGCACCAGCCCAAGCAATCACTCCATTTTGTGAGCTTCTTTTTCCTTTATAGAACCAGGATTCCCTTTCTTTCTTGTGGCCTCAGATAGGCACTTATAAAATAACTGTGGTTTAACCTTTATCTAGTAATAGAGCATTTTCAGGTCATTCTAATCTTTCACCTTAACTGTCATTAAATATTGTTTAATTGACTTTGTAACTACTTTATGTACTATGTCTCTCTATTCTCTGTCTTTTTGATCACTGTTTTTGCCTTTAAATTTCAGTATTTTCACGTACGAAAAAAATGTAAAATTTCCACATTTAAATATATCCATATTTTATATTAAGAATTTTATATTAATGTTCAGAAATAATTTCCCATCGAATAATGAATGTTTATATTTACTTGCATTATTTCTAGGTTTCTATGAGAAACATTACACACTGGCCTGAGGAAAATTTGGTAACACTATTACCAAGGTACTAGTAACATGGAATATTTGAAGTGGTGAGGTTTTTAAGTGGGAGGTTAAAAGAAGTGAATTGCTGTTACCAGAGAAATTATTTATAAAGATGAATCAATGACCTACACTTTTTAAGTACAAAATAAAACACTTCAAGTTTCATAACCATTTCTGTGGACAAACTGTTCACTTTTTAAAGTGTAAATAAAAGTGTCTGAGTTTTACCAAAAAAAAAAAAAATTCATGACCAGTATATAAATATTCAGATAAGTACTATAACTTAAGTGTATATATGTCTGAGAAAGATAGAAGTTTTGGTATATATCTTTCTGAAAGGACTATTTAAATATATACATTTTAACATATACTATATATTTAATACATAAGTATATTTAATATGTGATATATAAATATATATAATATATTTAAGACATAAAAATATATATGTAGTTATTGGGATCAGAAGGTATTACTGAGATCAGAATAATTAGGATGTGGAAAGGGAGGTTGGTCTTAGGATCAAGAACAGATAAGAGAGGTGAACTGAAAGGAAAAATGCAAACAGGATTTGGGGTTGTTTCTTTTTTTTTTCCACCATGTAAATAGTTACTTGTGGATAATCATCAATCAGTAGGACCTGCAGAAACTGATGCAGCCTCCACAATGCTGATGGGATATGACACTTACAAACACGTTCAACACGCACAGGGCCTTGTTCCAAAGCTGCTTTACACCCCCCACGGAGCCTCCAAAACGTCACGAGCCTCCGAGCTCATTCCCAGGAGGGACCAGTCAGGTCGGCTGGGCTCTGAGTCAACACCTCAGTCCTACTGTTAGTCCAGTGTCACGATCATTGGCCTAAATCCCAACTATCAGTTGTTTGGTGACTTGTATGTTGTGAACATGGATTCGAATCCTCTGCCCCTCCCTGGAAGTCTGCGCTCCACTCAATCCTCTGAATCTCAGATTCCCGATTTGCTAAGTTAGGGTAACAGCCTTTTCGCAAAGTTGTTACAATTATTAGGCGAGATGGAGAAAGCCAAGCCCTTAACACAGAGCTGGTGAGCATTTTAACACTGTGCTTGCCAAACAACAGGGCAGGTGGGTTTGGCCTGCGGTCTTCCAATTCGTGACCACTGTCGTTATACCAGGAGCTCGTGATACTTTAAACCGAACTGGAATAATCAGGACATAGTCTCAGGTTTGAGGATAAGCATTCATAAAAATTAATAACATAACCTCAAACGAGAGACAAAAGGAACCCTAATCTAACGGATGACTGAATTGCTGTGTTTCAATTAGGTAGCAGTAAGTTATGAGGTTCCTGGGCAGAAATATACATACCAACTCTCTAAGTAGTTAAAAATTCCATTGTGTTCTAATTATCCATTAAATCCCTTGAATACCAATGTGCAATTAACATTACAAATAATCAGTGTTAAAAATATAATTAATGCAAGAGTGATCTAGTTATAATTAAACTAATTACACAGATATGTAGCATAATAAGGGTCTTATAGACCATTATGGGGATGTAAATTTATTCTTCCTTTCAAGACCAGCTATTTGAATTTCATTTTCCAATTATTTGACAAATGATGGAATGGGATTATTAAGGAGAGAAACAGCCTTCCAGGGCTGAAAAAATAAACCATATACTTTTGTTTTCTTTTGACATTCTGATCCTTTTGTCCATATGTACTTGTAAAGAAAAATTAGGGGAAAGAAAATGCACCACACAATCAGCAAAAACTGCAGAGAAAAATCAGCAACATAACACTTGAGAGAGCTTCAATTGCACGTGGCATGGTTCCCTTTCCGGATGGTAGCTAGGATCTACGAGCCCATCCTCACAGAGCTCAAACACTCGCTCAACTGATCAGTTCTCTCTATTTTCTGTTCTTGAACATAATTAGTTCCAAATATTGACTTTTTATCAATAGTCATAGACTCACTGAAGTTTAATTGTATTCTCTGCCCACAGATAGCAATGATTATAACAGTTAAGAACCATATAAATCAACTATAATATAAAATAAAACTTAAATTAAAAACAAACAAACCAAAAAGAGCCAACAGATAGCACAATGTTTAAACATGCAGAGTTTGGAGTAAGACAGATATGCTTTCAGGTCTCCAACTGTCCTCACGGAAGCTAAGAAAGGGAACAGTCCGGAGGGAGGGGCAAGATGGCGGAAGAGTAAGACACGGAGATCACCTTCCTTCCCACAGATACAGTAGAAATACATCTACACGTGGAACTGCTCCTACAGAACACCCACTGAACGCTGGCAGAAGACGTCAGACCTCCCAAAAGGCAAGAAAATCCCCACGTACTTGGGTAGGGCAAAAGAAAAAAGAAATAACAGAGACAAAAGAATAGGGACAGGACCTGCACCAGTGGGAGGGAGCTGTGAAGGAGGAAAGGTTTCCACACACTAGAAGCCCCTTCGCGGGTGGAAACTGCGGGTGGCAGAGGGGGGAAGCTTCAGACCCACGGAGGAGAGCGCAGCCACAGGGGTGCGGAGGGCAAAGCGGAGAGATTCCCGCACAGAGGAGCGGTGCCAACCAGCACTCACCAGCCCGAGAGGCTTGTCTGCTCAGCCGCCGGGGCGGGCGGGGCTGGGAGCTGAGGCTCGGGCTTCGGTCGGATCGCAGGGAGAGGACTGAGGTTGGCGGCGTGAACACAGCCTGAAGGGGTTAGTGCACCACAGCTAGCCGGGAGGGAGCCCGAGAAAAAGTCTGCAGCTGCCGAAGAGGCAAGAGGCTTTTTCTTGCCTCTTTGTTTTGCGGCGCGCAAGGAGAGGGGATTCAGAGTGCCGCTTAAACGAACTCCAGAGACGGGCGCGAGCCGCGGCTATCAGTGCGGACCCCAGAGGCAGGGGGCGAGCCGCGGCTATCAGCGGGGACCCCAGAGGCGGGTGCGAGCCACGGCTATCAGCGCGGACCCCAGAGACGGGCATGAGACGCTAAGGCTGCTGCTGCCGCCAACAAGAAGCCTGTGTGCGAGCACAGGTCACTATCCACACCTCCCCTCCCAGGAGCCCGTGCAGCCCGCCACTGCCAGGGTCCCGTGATACAGGGACAACTTCCCCGGGAGAATGCATGGCGCACCTCAGGCTGCTGCAACGTCATGCTGGTCTCTGCCGCCAAAGGCTCGCTCCGCCTCCGTACCCTTCCCTCCCCCCGGCCTGAGTGAGCCAGAGCCCCCGAATCAGCTGCTCCTTTAACCCTGTCCTGTCTGAGCAAAGAACAGATGCCCTCAGGTGACCTACACACAGAGGTGGGTCCAAATCCAAAGCTGAACCCCGGGAGCTGTGCGAACAAAGAAGAGAAAGGGAAATCTCTCCCAGCAGCCTCAGAAGCAGCGGATTAAAGCTCCACAAACAACTTGATGTGCCTGCATCTGTTGAATACCTGAATAGACAACGAATCATCCCAAATTTAGGAGGTGGACTTTGGGAGCAGGATATATTAATTTTTCCCCTTTTCCTTTTTTTATGAGTGTATATGTGTATGCTTCTCGGTGAGATTTTGTCTGTATATATAGCTTTGCTCTCACCATTAGTCCTAGAGTTAGGTCCGTCCTTTTTTTTTTTTTTTTTACTTAAAAAAATTTTTTTTCCCTAATAAATGTTTTCTTAATAATTTTTTCCTTATTTTCTATTTTTAAAAAAATTAAAAAAAAATTTTTAATGTTTTTTCATATTTCTTATTTTAAAAAATTAAAAATTTTTTTCTTAATATATTTTTTCTTAATAATTTTTTTCTGATATTTTATTATAAAAGATTAATAAATCTATTTTTAAAAATTAAAAAAATTTTTCTTAATAAATTTATTCTTAATATTTTTTTCTTATTTTTTATTATAATAGCTTTATTTTATTTTATTTTATCCTCTTTCTTTCTTTCTTTCTATTTTTTTCTCCCTTTTATTCTGAGCCGTGTGGATGAAAGGCTCTTGGTGCTCCAGCCACGCATCAGGGCTGTGCCTCTGAGGTGGGAGAGCCAACTTCAGGACACTGGTCCACAAGAGACCTCCCAGCTCCACGTAATACCAAATGGCAAAAATCTCTCAGAGATCTCCATCTCAACATCAAGACCCAGCTTCACTCAACGACCAGCAAGCTACATTGCTGGACACCCTATGCCAAACAACTAGCAAGACAGGAACACAGCCCCATCCATTAACAGAGAGGCTGCCTAAAATCATAATAAGGCCACAGACACCCCAAAACACACCACCAGACGTGGACGTGCCCACCAGAAAGACAACATCCAGCCTCATCCACCAGAACACAGGCACTAGTTCCCTCCACCAGGAAACCTACACAACCCACGGAACCAACCTTAGCCACTGGGGACAGATACCAAAAACAACGGGAACTACGAACCTGCAGCCTGTGAAAAGGAGACCCCAAACACAGTAAGATAAGCAAAATGAGAAGACAGAAAAACACACAGCAGATGAAGGAGCAGGGTCAAAACACACCAGACCTAACAAATGAAGAGGAAATAGGTAGTCTACCTGAAAAAGAATTCAGAATAACGATAGTAAGGATGATCCAAAATCTTGGAAATAGAATAGACAAAATGCAAGAAACATTTAACAAGGACGTAGAAGAACTAAAGAGGAACCAAGCAACGATGAAAAGCACAATAAATGAAATTAAAAATACTCTAGATGGAATCAATAGCAGAATAACTGAGGCAGAAGAACGGATAAGTGACCTGGAAGATAAAATGGTGGAAATAACTACTGCAGAGCAGGATAAAGAAAAAAGAATGAAAAGAACTGAGGACAGTCTCAGAGACCTCTGGGACAACATTAAATGCACCAACATTCGAATTATAGGGGTCCCAGAAGTAGAAGAGAAAAAGAAAGGGACTGAGAAAATATTTGAAGAGATTATAGTTGAAAACTTCCCTAATATGGGAAAGGAAATAGTTAATCAAGTCCTGGAAGCACAGAGAGTCCCATACAGGATAAATCCAAGGAGAAACACACCAAGACACATATTAATCAAACTATCCAAAATTAAATATAAAGAAAACATATTAAAAGCAGCAAGGGAAAAACAACAAATAACACACAAGGGAATCCCCATAAGGTTAACAGCTGATCTTTCGGCAGAAACTCTGCAAGCCAGAAGGGAGTGGCAGGATATACTTAAAGTGATGAAGGAGAAAAACCTACAACCAAGATTAGTCTACCCAGCAAGGATCTCATTCAGATTTGATGGAGAAATTAAAACCTTTACAGACAAGCAAAAGCTGAGAGAGTTCAGCACCACCAAACCAGCTTTACAACAAATGCTAAAGGAACTTCTCTAGGCAGGAAACACAAGAGAAAGAAAACACCTACAATAACAAACCCAAAACATTTAAGAAAATGGGAATAGGAACATACATATTGATAATTACTTTAAATGTAAATGCTCCCACCAAAAGACACAGACTGGCTGAATGGATACAAAAACAAGACCCATATATATGCTGTCTACAAGAGACCCACTTCAGACCTAGAGACACATACAGACTGAAAGTGAGGGGATAGAAAAAGATAATCCATGCAAATGGAAATCAGAAGAAAGCTGGAGTAGCAATTCTCATATCAGACAAAATAGACTTTAAAATAAAGACAATTACAAGAGACAAAGAAGGACACTATATAATGATCAAGGGATCGATCCAAGAGGAAGGTATAACAATTGTAAATATTTATGCACCCAACATAGGAGCACCTCAATACATACGGCAAATGCTACAGCCATAAAGGGGAAATCGACAGTAACACAATCATAGTAGGGGACTTTAACACCCCACTTTCACCAATGGACAGATCATCCAAAATGAAAATAAATAAGGAAACACAAGCTTTAAATGATACATTAAACAAGATGGACTTAATTGATATTTATAGGACATTCCACCCAAAAACAACAGAATACACATTTTTCTCAAGTGCTCACGGAACATTCTCCAGGATAGATCATATCTTGGGTCACAAATCAAGCCTTGGTAAAGTTAAAAAAATTGAAATCGTATCAAGTATCTTTTCCGACCACAACGCTACGAGACTAGATATCAATTACAGGAAAAGATCTGTAAAAAATACAAACACATGGAGGCTACACAATACACTACTTAATAACGAAGTGATCACTGCAGAAATCAAAGGGGAAATCAAAAAATACCTAGAAACAAATGACAATGGAGACACGACGACCCAAAACCTATGGGATGCAGCAAAAGCAGTTCTAAGAGGGAAGTTTATAGCAATACAAGCCTACATCAAGAAACAGGAAACATCTCGAATAAACAACCTAACCTTGCACCTAAAGCAATTAGAGAAAGAAGAACAAAAAAACCCCAAAGCTAGCAGAAGGAAAGAAATCATAAAGATCAGATCAGAAATAAATGAAAAAGAAATGAAGGAAACAATAGCAAAAATCAATGAAACTAAAAGCTGGTTCTTTGAGAAGATAAACAAAATTGATAAACCATTAGCCAGACGCATCAAGAGAAAAAGGGAGAAAACTCAAATCAATAGAATTAGAAATGAAAAAGGAGAAGTAACCACTGACACTGCAGAAATACAAACGATCATGAGAGATTACTACAAGCAACTCTATGCTAATAAAATGGACAACCTGGAAGAAATGGACAGATTCTTAGAAATGCACAACCTGCCGAGACTGAACCAGGAAGAAATAGAAAATTTGAACAGACCAATCACAAGCACTGAAATTGAAACTGTGATTAAAAATCTTCCAACACACAAAAGCCCAGGACCAGATGGCTTCACAGGCGAATTCTATCAAACATTTAGAGAAGAGCTAACACCTATCCTTCTCAAACTCTTCCAAAATATTGCAGAGGGAGGAACACTCCCCAACTCATTCTACGAGGCCACCATCACCCTGATACCAAAACCAGACAAAGATGTCACAAAGAAAGAAAACTACAGGCCAATATCACTGATGAACATAGATGCAAAAATCCTCAACAAAATACTAGCAAACAGAATCCAACAGCACATTAAAAGGATTATACACCATGATCAAGTGGGGTTTATTCCAGGAATGCAAGGATTCTTCAATATATGCATATCAATCAACGTGATACATCATATTAACAAACTGAAGGAGAAAAACCATATGATCATCTCAATAGATGCAGAGAAAGCTTTCGACAAAATTCAACACCCATTTATGATAAAAGCCCTGCAGAAAGTAGGCAAAGAGGGAACTTTCTTCAACATAATAAAGGCCATATATGACAAACCCACAGCCAACATTGTCCTCAATGGTGAAAAACTGAAACCATTTCCCCTAAGATCAGAAACAACACAAGGTTGCCCACTCTCACCACTATTATTCAACATAGTTTTGGAAGTGTTAGCCACAGCAATCAGAGAAGAAAAAGAAATAAAAGGAATCCAAATCGGAAAAGAAGAAGTAAAGCTGTCACTGTTTGCAGATGACATGATACTATACATAGAGAATCCTAAAGATGCTACCAGAAAACTACTAGAGCTAATCAATGAATTTGGTAAAGTAGCAGGATACAAAATTAATGCACAGAAATCTCTTGCATTCCTATATACTAATGATGAAAAATCTGAAAGTGAAATTAAGAAAACACTCCCGTTTACCACTGCAACAAAAAGAATAAAATACCTAGGAATAAACCTACCTAAGGAGACAAAAGACCTGTATGCAGAAAATTATAGGACACTGATGAAAGAAATTAAAGATGATACAAATAGATGGAGAGATATACCATGTTCTTGGATTGGAAGAATCAACATTGTGAAAATGACTCTGCTACCCAAAGCAATCTACAGATTCAATGCAATCCCTATCAAACTACCACTGGCATTTTTCACAGAACTAGAACAAAAAATTTCACAATTTGTATGGAAACACAAAAGACCCCGAATAGCCAAAGCAATCTTGAGAATGAAAAATGGAGCTGGAGGAATCAGGCTCCCTGACTTCAGACTATATTACAAAGCTACAGTAATCAAGACAGTTTGGTACTGGCACAAAAACAGAAATATAGATCAATGGAACAGGATAGAAAGCCCAGAGATAAGCCCACGCACATATGGTCACCTTATCTTTGATAAAGGAGGCAGGAATATACAGTGGAGAAAAGACAGCCTCTTCAATAAGTGGTGCTGGGAAAATTGGACAGGTACATGTAAAAGTATGAAATTAGAACACTCCCTGACACCATACACAAAAATAAACTCAAAATGGATTAAAGACCTAAGTGTAAGGCCAGACACTATCAAACTCCTAGAGGAAAACATAGGCAGAACACTCTATGACATAAATCACAGCAAGATCCTTTTTGACCCAGCTCCTAGAGAAACGGAAATAAAAACACAAATAAACAAATGGGACCTAATGAAACTTAAAAGCTTTTGCACAGCAAAGGAAACCATAAACAAGACCAAAAGACAACTCTCAGAATGGGAGAAAATATTTGCAAATGAAGCAACTGACAAAGGATTAATCTCCAAGATTTACAAGCAGCTCATGCAGCTCAATAACAAAAAAACAAACAACCCAATCCAAAAATGGGCAGAAGACCTAAATAGACATTTCTCCAAAGAAGAGATACAGATTGCCAACAGACACATTAAAGAATGCTCAACATCATTAATCATTAGAGAAATGCAAATCAAAACTACAATGAGGTATCATCTCACACCGGTCAGAATGGCCATCATCAAAAAATCTAGAAACAATAAATGCTGGAGAGGGTGTGGAGAAAAGGGAACACTCTTGCACTGTTGGTGGGAATGTAAATTGATACAGCCACTATGGAGAACTGTATGGAGGTTCCTTAAAAAACTAAAAATAGAACTACCATACGACCCAGCAATCCCACTACTGGGCATATACCCTGAGAAAACCATAATTCAGAAAGAGTCATGTACCAAAATATTCATTGCAACTCTGTTTACAATAGCCAGGACATGGAAGCAACCTAGGTGTCCATCATCGGATGAATGGATAAAGAAGATGTGGCACATATATACAATGGAATATTACTCAGCCATAAAAAGAAATGAAATGGAGGTATTTGTAATGAGGTGGATGGAGTTAGAGTCTGTCATACAGAGTGAAGTAAGTCAGAAAGAGAAAAAGAAATACAGTATGCTAACACATATATATGGAATCTAAGGGGAAAAAAAATGTCATGAAGAACCTAGTGGCAAGATGGGAATAAAGACACAGACCTACTAGAGAATGGACTTGAGGATATGGGGAGGGGGAGGGGTGAGATGTGACAGGGTGAGAGAGTGTCATGGACATATATACACTACCAAATGTAAAATAGATAGCTAGTGGGAAGCAGCCGCATAGCACAGGGAGATCAGCTCGGTGCTTTGTGACCACCTAGAGGGGTGGGATAGGGAGGGTGGGAGGGAGGGAGATGCAAGAGGGAAGAGATATGGGAACATATGTATATGTATAACTGATTCACTTTGTTATAAAGCAGAAAGTAACACACCATTGTAAAGCAATTATACTTCAATAAAGATGTTTTAAAAAAAAAAAAAAGAAAGAAAGAAAGGGAACAGTCCTTACGTGAAGAGTGCATGCCAGCTGCTGGACATGAGACCTTGCTGAATCTTCCATGTCTGAGCCATCATCATTCCTAGTACAAGGATGAGGAAACCAGACTGGGGGGATGGGGAGAGGCAAGAAAATGCCCCCTTAAGGAGTGAAAGGGATAACGAAGCACAAAATAACCTTCTGATATATTCTAAATCTATCAGAATAAAACCAGAATAATACAACCAAAAACAAACAAGCAAACAACTCCTAATTTTTCACCTCTGAGGGTGATTGGAAATCAACTGATTATCTTGAAAACTGAGTAGATAAACAGGGGAAACAAAAACAAACATTTATCTGTCCTTTTTTATATAAACTATACCTCTGGGTAGTGAAATAAAATGTAGTGACAACAACTCCTTATAAAATTATTCCAGCTAGTAAATGAAAACAAAACGATAAGAGTTAGACTATTACCATTTTGCAATTTCCAATGAATTAATGCACTAACCTTGGCATTAGACATCAAAAAAGGAGTGAAGACCAGATATCAGATGGTTCTTGATGAAAAAAACCCAGAAACATTACCTCCTGCTTATTTATGTCAAAGGATAGACCTCAAGCCTGATGATAACTCTGGATCCAGCTGCGACTTGCAAGAAACAAGACAGAGCATCACGTTAGACCTCATCGTTTGTATGCAATCAGCACAGTTCACAGGCAGGTCTCCAAGTCCAATGGCCCAGGATCAAAGGTAGACTATAAAGAAAAGAAAGAAAGGAAGAGGGGACCTGTAGACTGAGGGTCTGAAAGTCCTATGAGGTCTTTACAAATGAGCAAGGTCAAACGCTGATGTCCAGGGACACTCTGGGGTGATAAAGCCACACAGGATCCTCTGGCTCAGGGGTGTGGTTGAGGCAGGGCAGGCTGACTGGCTTCCCAGTTAGCTGCCAGAGTTCTAGGTCTTGGCCTGAGTCTTGGTTATAAAAGTTTGCCTTATAAAAATATACTAAGCTACATTTTAAAAAATCAGGATAGGAGTTATCTTTGAAGGGGAGAAATGACGGGATAGGGATTTAAAGGGCCTTGTGCTGTTTCTTGAGTGAGACACAGATTACAAAAGGGTTTCACTTTGTGAAAATTCATTGAGATGTTCTTTTCTATAACATCAATAAAAATTATTTTAAGAAATTTAAAAAAATATATTAAACCAAGAAACACAAGATTTTGAGTAAGTATAAATATTCTTCTATGTAAATTTTGGAAAGACAAAATCAAAATTATATATGTTATTTACAGAATAATGACAGCAATAATATCACACATTAAATGTTTAGGGTCAAAGTAAAGCTGTACAAAGAAGCATATTTATAGACAATGATTTGATACTTTATTTAAAGAAAAAAAGATTTTAAAAATCATTCAAATCAAGAAGTTAGAAACAAAACCACAAAACTAGATTGAGAAAAGCACGGTAGAGAGGTTAATAAAAATGGCAAAATTTAATAAATTTGTCTGAAAAAAATTTGAATTGCTGAAAAACTGAAAAAAATTTGAATTGCTAAATAAATTCAATCTTTCATTCCTTTTAAAGTAAAATAGTCAAAGTCTGGGAAGTACAAAGATAATTTTATAGGAAAAAATCACAAGTTATACAGGCACAGAGAGGAGAAAAAAATATAACTATTAAGATAATAATAGTTATAACTCCATGTAAATAGTTTAAAATTTTAAATTAAGTAAATAGGTTTATTAGAAAACTTAAATTGTCAAAATAACAACAAAAATTAAAAATAGGAGTAATTTTATAGTAAGGATTTAAAATGAGATTTTTCAACAACAAACTAATTTTCATGATCAAGCGTACGTTTAAAATGCTATATAAAATTTAGCAAATAAGAAAATATTTAAATCCATGACAAAATAAAGTATACTGCAGAAAGATAAGGACAGATCAATATTCAAAAATCTTTTATTTATGACATAAATATGTCACAGGGATGAAATGTATGTGTGGGGAATATAGTCAACAATAATGTAATAACTTTGTGTGGTGACAGATGGTAACTAGACTTATCATGGTGATACTGTTGTAATGTATGGAAATATCAAATCACTATATTGTGCACCAGGACCTAACACAGTGTTGCAGGTCAATTACACTTCAGACAAACAAACAAACTCATAGAAAAAGGGATGAGGTCTGTGGTTAGCAGAGGAGGGCATGGGGGAAGGGGAACTGGGTGAAGGCCATCGAAAGGTACAACTTCCAGTTATAAGGTAAATAAATAAGTACTAGGCATGTAATGTACAACATGATTAATACAATTAACTCTGCAGTGTGTTACATATGAGAGTTGTTTAGAGAATACATCCTAAAAGTTCTCATCACAAGGAAAATGTTTTTTTCTTTTATTTTATACCTAAATAAAATGATCAATTTCACTAAACTTGTGATAATCATTCCATGATGTATGTAAGTCAGATCATTATGCTGTACTCCTTAAACATATATAGTTTATAAATTTATACTGTTATGTCAATTATATCTCAATGAAACTGAAAGAAAAAATTAAAAGTGAAAAATAAAAAGAAATACTATCATTAAGTGAGTAATAAGATACAATGCCATTTAACAGTGTTTCGATGGTTTTAGGGAAAGCAAAAAGGAAACTGGAATCAGAGGCATTACCACAGGAGGAAAAGGAGATGTTTCATGAATTACTGGGATAGCATTGTATCCTAGATGGATTAAAATACTTTTCAAAAGGAATTAGATTTATTTCAGTGAATGAAAAGTATACAACGTTTGCAGAAAAGAAGACACAGCATTCACATGCCAGTTCTTTTCAAATTAATCTATAAATGCAACATAAAATCAATTAAAATTCCAGTGAGAATTGTGGACACAATGCTTTACATTTTTTCTCTGCATTAAACAAAATAAAATGATACAAATGAACTTATATACAAAACAGAAACAGACCCACAGACATAACAAACTTATGGTTACCAAAGGGGAAAGTGGGGGAGGGATAACTTAAGAGTTTGGGGTTAACATAAACACACAACTATGTATAAAACAGACAAACAATGAGGCCTTGCTGTATAGCCCAGGGAACTATACTTGATATTTTGTAATAACCTATAAGGGAAAAGAATCTGAAGAAACATATATATATATATATATATATATATATATATATATATATGCTATAACTGAATCACTTTGCTGTATACCTGAAACTAACACATTGTAAATCAACTATACTTAAATTTTTAAAAAAATGACTAATAGATATTTATTTATTTCATTCACTGCTGTGTAACAAGTGTGTAGAATAGAAAAACACACTCAAAAATAAATATCTCTGTGCATCAGAAACAAGAGAGTACAGGACGCAGGGTCTGAAGCCACTGGTCGCTGTGTTCTGACCTGAATTACACACAGCAGCTAGGAATCGGGCCCCTGCGAGGTAATAGGGACTAAATGCACTCGTGTAGGGATGCAGAGGGACCAGAGCCCAGCTCAGTGTGTGACACCTGGGTCTAGAGCCCCACCTCTCCCGGGAGCAGGCTGAGAAGGTGACGTGGAAGCTGCTCATCTTCCAGGCTGGGTCCCAGAGTGAGACGGGGACCTGGCGATGCAAGGACTCGCATGGGCCGTCCGCCTGCGGCTGCAGGACGGGAACCCAAAGCTGTCAACATATGACCTGGCCCTGGACGAGAGATCTAGGGAGTAAATAGCAGAAAGAGCAGCAAACTGATACACACAAGGTGACAGGAAAAGAGAGAATGAGAGTAAAATCACATAAACTCACTCGCGAGGTAAACCAGCAAAATCTCTAGCCATGGAAAAACCAAAGAAGAAAGTCCCAAAAAATAAACAATTAAGAGATGAATTACCTCCTGATGAAGACAAATTCATCAGGATGAATAAATCTAAGATAGATATGCAAGGATTCTATAAGAAAAGTGCAACATACTGAATTGATCCTTTTTAAATGACCTGAATAAATGGGTAACTACCAGAGTTAAGGATAAGGAAGACAAAATATCATAGAGGTGCAAATCTCTTCAAATTATAAAATAAATTTGATTCAATTCCAATCAAAATTCAAATATTGTGACATTTTTATACAGGTTACCAAAATGATTCTAAAAATAATACCTCGTAAAGGTCCCAAAGTAATCCAGACTATTCTGGAAATGAAAAACTAGGAAGACAGATAGGTGGTGCAACCCACCAGGATGCATCTGAAGCAGGAGAAGGTAAAGTTGAGTCCCAGCCTGGCTGACCGCTCGGTACAGAGCAGAAGATGCTTCCAACTGACGGACAAAAAACACATGGCTGTGAAAATGGCCTTAGGCAAACTGGAATTCGGGATCAGAAAAAAAAATCAGATTGTTTTTCCATTACAGCATATATTCAATTATAAACTCCATATAAATTAGAAACATGAATGTAGAATAGAAGCCTCTGAAAAGAAACCATGGAGAATAGCTTTATTACTTTAGAAAGAGAATTTCCTGAGACTCAAAAAGCAAGAAATAGCAAAGGAAAAAAAAGAATAAATCAGTCTTATCAAAACTGAGAACCTCTACACACACAAACTTTTTTTTTTTTTTTTTTTTAAATAGTTTAATATAAATGGAATCATACATATCTGGTACTTTACTTGCTTTTTTCTTTCTTTTTTTTTTTTTTTTAAACATCTTTATTGAAGTATAATTGCTTTACAATGGTGTGCTAGCTTCTGCTTTACAACAAAGTGAATCAGTTACACATATACATATGTTGCCATATCTCTTCCCTCTTGCATCTCCCTCCCTCCCAGCCTCCCTATCCCACCCCTCGAGGTGGTCACAAAGCACCGAGCTGATCTCCCTGTGCTATGCGGCTGCTTCCCACTAGTTATCTATTTTACATTTGGTAGTGTATATATGTCCATGACACTCTCTCACCCTGTCACATCTCACCCCTCCCCCTCCCCATATCCTCAAGTCCATTCTCTAGTAGGTCTGTGTCTTTATTCCCATCTTGCCACTAGGTTCTTCATGACCTCTTTTTTTTTTTTTTTTTTTTTTTTTTCCCTTAGATTCCATATATATGTGTTAGCATACTGTATTTGTTTTTCTCTTTCTGACTTACTTCACTCTGTATGACAGACTCTAACTCCATCCACCTCATTACAAACACCTCCATTTCATTTCTTTTTATGGCTGAGTAATATTCCATTGTATATATGTGCCACATCTTCTTTATCCATTCATCCGATGATGGACACCTAGGTTGCTTCCATGTCCTGGCTATTGTAAACAGAGCTGCAATGAATATTTTGGTACATGACTCTTTCTGAATTATGGTTTTCTCAGGGTATATGCCCAGTAGTGGGATTGCTGGGTCATATGGTAGTTCTATTTTTAGTTTTTTAAGGAACCTCCATACTGTTCTCCATAGTGGCTGTATCAATTTACATTCCCACCAACAGTGCAAGAGTGTTCCCTTTTCTTCACACCCTCTCCAGCATTTATTGTTTCTAGATTTTTTGATGATGGCCATTCTGACCGGTGTGAGATGATACCTCATTGTAGTTTTGATTTGCATTTCTCTAATGATTAATGATGTTGAGCATTCTTTCATGTGTCTGTTGGCAATCTGTATCTCTTCTTTGGAGAAATGTCTATTTAGGTCTTCTGCCCATTTTTGGATTGGGTTGTTTGTTTTTTTGTTATTGAGCTGCATGAGCTGCTTGTAAATCTTGGAGATTAATCCTTTGTCCGTTGCTTCATTTGCAAATATTTTCTCCCATTCTGAGGGTTGTCTTTTGGTCTTGTTTATGGTTTCCTTTGCTGTGCAAAAGCTTTTAAGTTTCATTAGGTCCCATTTGTTTATTTGTGTTTTTATTTCCATTTCTCTAGGACCTGGGTCAAAAAGGATCTTGCTGTGACTTATGTCATACAGTGTTCTGCCTATGTTTTCCTCTAAGAGTTTGATAGTGTCTGGCCTTACACTTAGGTCTTTAATCCATTTTGAGTTTATTTTTGTGTATGGTGTTAGGGAGTGTTCTAATTTCATACTTTTACATGTACCTGTCCAATTTTCCCAGCACCACTTATTGAAGAGGCTGTCTTTTCTCCACTGTATATGCTTGCCTCCTTTATCAAAGATAAGGTGACCATATGTGCGTGGGCTTATCTCTGGGCTTTCTATCCTGTTCCATTGATCTATATTTCTGTTTTTGTGCCAGTACCAAACTGTCTTGATTACTGTAGCTTTGTAATATAGTCTGAAGTCAGGGAGCCTGATTCCTCCAGCTCCATTTTTCGTTCTCAAGATTGCTTTGGCTATTCGGGGTCTTTTATGTTTCCATACAAATTGTGAAATTTTTTGTTCTAGTTCTGTGAAAAATGCCAGTGGTAGTTTGATAGGGATTGCTTTGAATCTGTAGATTGCTTTGGGTAGCAGAGTCATTTTCACAATGTTTATTCTTCCAATCCAAGAACATGGTATATCTCTCCATCTATTTGTATCATCTTTAATTTCTTTCATCAGTGTCCTATAATTTTCTGCATACAGGTCTTTTGTCTCCTTAGGTAGGTTTATTCCTAGGTATTTTATTCTTTTTGTTGCAATGGTAAACGGGAGTGTTTTCTTAATTTCACTTTCAAATTTTTCATCATTAGTATACAGGAATGCAAGAGATTTCTGTGCATTAATTTTGTATCCTGCTACTTTACCAAATTCATTGATTAGCTCTAGTAGTTTTCTGGTAGCATCTTTTGGATTCTCTATGTATAGTATCATGTCATCTGCAAACAGTGACAGCTTTACTTCTTCTTTTCCGATTTGGATTCCTTTTATTTCTTTTTCGTCTCTGATTGCTGTGGCTAACACTTCCAAAACTATGTTGAATAATAGTGGTGAGAGTGGGCAACCTTGTCTTGTTCCTGATCTTAGTGGAAATGGTTTCAGTTTTTCACCATTGAGGACAATGTTGGCTGTGGGTTTGTCATATACGGCCTTTATTATGTTGAGGAAAGTTCCCTCTATGCCTACTTTCTGCAGGACTTTTATCATAAATGGGTGTTGAATTTTGTCGAAAGCTTTCTCTGCATCTATTGAGATGATCATATGGTTTTTCTCCTTCAATTTGTTAATATGATGTATCACGTTGATTGATTTGCGTATATTGAAGAATCCTTGCATTCCTGGAATAAACCCCACTTGATCATGGTGTATGATCCTTTTAATGTGCTGTTGGATTCTGTTTGCTAGTATTTTGTTGAGGATTTTTGCATCTATGTTCATCAGTGATATTGGCCTGTAGTTTTCTTTCTTTGTGACATCTTTGCCTGGTTTTGGTATCAGGGTGATGGTGGCCTCGTAGAATGAGTTGGGGAGTGTTCCTCCCTCTGCAATATTTTGGAAGAGTTTGAGAAGGATAGGTGTTAGCTCTTCTCTAAATGTTTGATAGAATTCGCCTGTGAAGCCATCTGGTCCTGGGCTTTTGTGTGTTGGAAGATTTTTAATCACAGTTTCAATTTCAGTGCTTGTGATTGGTCTGTTCATATTTTCTATTTCTTCCTGGTTCAGTCTCGGCAGGTTGTGCATTTCTAAGAATCTGTCCATTTCTTCCAGGTTGTCCATTTTATTAGCATAGAGTTGCTTGTAGTAATCTCTTATGATCGTTTGTATTTCTGCAGTGTCAGTGGTTACTTCTCCTTTTTCATTTCTAATTCTATTAATTTGAGTCTTCTCCTTTTTTCTCTTGATGAGTCTGGCTAATGGTTTATCAATTTTGTTTATCTTCTCAAAGAACCAGCTTTTAGTTTCATTGATTTTTGCTATTGTTTCCTTCATTTCTTTTTCATTTATTTCTGATCTGATCTTTATGATTTCTTTCCTTCTGCTAGCTTTGGGGTTTTTTTGTTCTTCTTTCTCTAATTGCTTTAGGTGCAAGGTTAGGTTGTTTATTCGAGATGTTTCCTGTTTCTTGATGTAGGCTTGTATTGCTATAAACTTCCCTCTTAGAACTGCTTTTGCTGTATCCCATAGGTTTTGGATCGTCGTGTCTCCATTGTCATTTGTTTCTAGGTATTTTTTGATTTCCCCTTTGATTTCTTCAGTGATCACTTCGTTATTAAGTAGTGTATTGTGTAGCCTCCATGTGTTTGTATTTTTTACAGATCTTTTCCTGTAATTGATATCTAGTCTCATAGCGTTGTGGTCGGAAAAGATACTTGATACGATTTCAATTTTTTTAACTTTACCAAGGCTTGATTTGTGACCCAAGATATGATCTATCCTGGAGAATGTTCCGTGAGCACTTGAGAAAAATGTGTATTCTGTTGTTTTTGGGTGGAATGTCCTATAAATATCAATTAAGTCCATCTTGTTTAATGTATCATTTAAAGCTTGTGTTTCCTTATTTATTTTCATTTTGGATGATCTGTCCATTGGTGAAAGTGGGGTGTTAAAGTCCCCTACTATGATTGTGTTACTGTCGATTTCCCCTTTTATGGCTGTTAGTATTTGCCTTATGTATTGAGGTGCTCCTATGTTGGGTGCATAAATATTTACAATTGTTATACCTTCCTCTTGGATCGATCCCTTGATCATTATATAGTGTCCGTCTTTGTCTCTTGTAATTGTCTTTATTTTAAAGTCTATTTTGTCTGATATGAGAATTGCTACTCCAGCTTTCTTTTGATTTCCATTTGCATGGAATATCTTTTTCCATCCCCTCACTTTCAGTCTGTATGTGTCTCTAGGTCTGAAGTGGGTCTCTTGTAGACAGCATATATATGGGTCTTGTTTTTGTATCCATTCAGCCAGTCTGTGTCTTTTGGTGGGAGCATTTAATCCATTTACATTTAAGGTAATTATCGATATGTATGTTCCTATTCCCATTTTCTTAAATGTTTTGGGTTTGTTATTGTAGGTGTTTTCCTTCTCTTGTGTTTCTTGCCTAGAGAAGTTCCTTTAGCATTTGTTGTAAAGCTGGTTTGGTGGTGCTGAACTCTCTCAGCTTTTGCTTGTCTGTAAAGGTTTTAATTTCTCCATCAAATCTGAATGAGATCCTTGCTGGGTAGAGTAATCTTGGTTGTAGGTTTTTCTCCTTCATCACTTTAAGTATATCCTGCCACTCCCTTCTGGCTTGCAGCGTTTCTGCTGAAAGATCAGCTGTTAACCTTATGGGGATGCCCTTGTGTGTTATCTGTTGTTTTTCCCTTGCTGCTTTTAATATGTTTTCTTTATATTTAATTTTGGATAGTTTGATTAATATGTGTCTTGGTGTGTTTCTCCTTGGATTTATCCTGTATGGGACTCTCTGTGCTTCCAGGACTTGATTAACTATTTCCTTTCCCATATTAGGGAAGTTTTCAACTATAATCTCTTCAAATATTTTCTCAGTCCCTTTCTTTTTCTCTTCTACTTCTGGGACCCCTATAATTCGAATGTTGGTGCATTTAATGTTGTCCCAGAGGTCTCTGAGACTGTCCTCAGTTCTTTTCATTCTTTTTTCTTTATCCTGCTCTGCAGTAGTTATTTCCACCATTTTATCTTCCAGGTCACTTATCCGTTCTTCTGCCTCAGTTATTCTGCTATTGATTCCATCTAGAGTATTTTTAATTTCATTTATTGTGCTTTTCATCGTTGCTTGGTTCCTCTTTAGTTCTTCTACGTCCTTGTTAAATGTTTCTTGCATTTTGTCTATTCTATTTCCAAGATTTTGGATCATCCTTACTATCGTTATTCTGAATTCTTTTTCAGGTAGACTACCTATTTCCTCTTCATTTGTTAGGTCTGGTGTGTTTTGACCCTGCTCCTTCATCTGCTGCGTGTTTTTCTGTCTTCTCATTTTGCTTATCTTACTGTGTTTGGGGTCTCCTTTTCACAGGCTGCAGGTTCGTAGTTCCCGTTGTTTTTGGTATCTGTCCCCAGTGGCTAAGGTTGGTTCCGTGGGTTGTGTAGGTTTCCTGGTGGAGGGAACTAGTGCCTGTGTTCTGGTGGATGAGGCTGGATGTTGTCTTTCTGGTGGGTTCGTCCACGTCTGGTGGTGTGTTTTGGGGTGTCTGTGGCCTTATTATGATTTTAGGCAGCCTCTCTGTTAATGGATGGGGCTGTGTTCCTCTCTTGCTAGTTGTTTGGCATAGGGTGTCCAGCACTGTAGCTTGCTGGTCGTTGAGTGAAGCTGGGTCTTGATGTTGAGATGGAGATCTGTGAGAGATTTTCGCCGTTTGGTATTACGTGGAGCTGGGAGGTCTCTTGTGGACCAGTGTCCTGAAGTTGGCTCTCCCACCTCAGAGGCACAGCCCTGATGCCTGGCTGGAGCACCAAGAGCCTTTCATCCACACGGCTCAGAATAAAAGGGAGAAAAAATGGAAAGAAAGAAAAAAAGAGGATAAAATAAAATAAAATAAAGCAATTATAATAAAAAATAAGAAAAAAATTATTAAGAGTAGATTTATTAAGAAAAAAAATTTTTTTAATTTTTAAAAATAGATTTATTAATTTTTTATACTAAAAATAAGAAAAAAATTATTTAGAAAAAATTTATTAAGAAAAAAAATTTTTTAATTTTTTAAAATAAAAAATATGAAAAAACTTATTAAAAATTTTTTTAAAAATAGAAAATAAGGAAAAAATTATTAAGAAAACATTTATTAGGGAAAAAAAATTTTTAATCCAAAAAAAAAAAAAAAAAAAAAAAAAACGGACGGACCTAACCCTAGGACTAACGGTGAGAGCAAAGCTATACAGACAAAATCTCACCCAGAAGCATACACATCTACACTCACAAAAAAAAAGAAAAGGGGAAAAGTTAATATATCCTGCTCCCAAAGTCCACCTCCTAAATTTGGGATGATTTGTTGTTTATTCAGGTATTCAACAGATGCAGGCACATCAAGTTGTTTGTGGAGCTTTAATCCGCTGCTTCTGAGGCTGCTGGGGGAGATCTCCCTTTCTCTTCTTTGTTCGTACAGCTCCCGGGGTTCAGCTTTGGATTTGGACCCGCCTCTGCATGTAGGTCCCCTGAGGGCGTCTGTTCCCCGCCCAGACAGAACGGGGTTAAAGGAGCAGCTGATTCGGGGGTTCTGGCTCAGTCAGGCCGGGGGGAGGGAGCGGTACGGAGGAGGCGGGGCGAGCCTGCGGCGGCAGAAGCCGGCGTGACGTTGCAGCAGCCTGAGGCGCGCCGTGCGCTCTCCCGGGGAAGTTGTCCCCGGATTACGGGAGCCTGGCCGTGGCGGGCTGCACAGGCTCCCGGGAGGGGCGGTGTGGAGAATGACCTGTGCTCGCCCACAGGCTGTTTGGTGGCGGCAGCAGCAGCCTTAGCGTCTCATGCCCGTCTCTGGGGTCCGCGCTGATAGCCGCGGCTCGCGCCCGTCTCTGGAGTTCGTTTAAGTGGCGCTCTGAATCCCCTCTCCTTGCACGCCGCGAAACAAAGAGGCAAGAAAAAGTCTCCTGCCTCTTCGGCAGCTGCAGACTTTTTCTCGGGCTCCCCCCCGGCTAGCTGTGGTGCACTAACCCCTTCAGGCTGTGTTCACGCCGCCAACCTCAGTCCTCTCCCTGCGATCCGACCGAAGCCCGAGCCTCAGCTCCCAGCCCCGCCCGCCCCGGCGGCTGAGCAGACAAGCCTCTCGGGCTGGTGAGTGCTGGTCGGCACCGCTCCTCTGTGCGGGAATCTCTCCGCTTTGCCCTCCGCACCCCTGTGGCTGCGCTCTCCTCCGTGGGTCTGAAGCTTCCCCCCTCTGCCACCCGCAGTTTCCACCCGCGAAGGGGCTTCTAGTGTGTGGAAACCTTTCCTCCTTCACAGCTCCCTCCCACTGGTGCAGGTCCTGTCCCTATTCTTTTGTCTCTGTTATTTCTTTTTTCTTTTGCCCTACCCAAGTACGTGGGGATTTTCTTGCCTTTTGGGAGGTCTGACGTCTTCTGCCAGCGTTCAGTGGGTGTTCTGTAGGAGCAGTTCCACGTGTAGATGTATTTCTCATGTATCTGTGGGGAGGAAGGTGATCTCCGCGTCTTACTCTTCAGCCATCTTCCACACAAACTTTTAAAACAGAGTTAAAATACAAGGTACCACTGAAGCTAATACTTAAAACATATAAAGCACGCAAAGGATTAGTTACTAGTTGAATATATTAAAAACTCGTACATAATGAGTAACAAAAAGACAACCTTATAAGAAAAGAACAATGGTCATGACAGGCGATTGGCAGAAAGAAACCCCAGGCAACAGATAAATGTGGGGAGAGCACTCCGTCAGGTTCATGAGTCATCAAGGAAATGCAAATTAATCTAACAATGAAATGGCATGCCCACCAGGCTTCTAAAAAATTAAATTTTTTCATAAATATTGTTGAAGAGGATTATGAAATGTTCATGCAATAAGTGTAAATGAAGTCTACACAATGATCTTTATAATCGTGTCTGATTTTAAAGTACACATCTCTCTACATATTTAATCACCTACATTTCACATATATACACACACACACACACACACACACACACGCAGATAATAGATAAAATTAGATATATACACACAGATATCTATGCATGTTTAAATTAAACTAGTAGGAGACATACGAATATTAACACTGGATTTTAGGATTACAGGAACAATTTCTGTCTTCCTGGTGCCTGGCACATCATAGATGGACAATAAACTGTTTGTTGATGCAAAGAATCAGCTAATTAATGGATGATTATGATATTTTTGAACTTTTTTCAATTATGATATTTTTGAACTTTTTTCAATTATTGTATTTGAACCTATATAAGAAAAATCTCAAGCAAATTACTTCCAAGTCTACTTAGGAATAACTCTAGGATCCCAGGTAGACAGACTATGAAATCAAGTCCAGCACTGAGAACTTGGTGGCTATCTATATCATGACCTTCAGAGAATGTAGCCCAAGGCATGTCTCTTTCTTTATGTCAGTTCAACGACAGATTTCTGAAATCTGTTATCAAGTTACAATGAATTCGCTGTAGTAGGAAAAGCAGAAAGATATAGGCCAGGACGTCATCACACAGCACTGAGAATCAGAAGGGCGGGGTATAGGATGGGATTTGGGAACAGCGATAGGATTGGGACACACACGAATGGCATGCTATTGGAAGACTACCTGGAAAACTGCTGTACTGCCCGAAAGATGAGGTCTGGGTGGGAAAACGATGAAACCACCGTGCCCCTTCTGGCCCCTGCACTGGGGGAGGGCGTCTGAAGCTCCACCAGATGGCAAAGCAAGAAGAACCAGCCCCTGACTGCTCCCTGCTCATCTGGGTTCATGGGGCAGAGCAGCCGACACCCCCGGAAGGGGTCAGCCCTGGGAAGCTTTTGCCAACACCTCCTCTACCCTCTGGCCAGAAATGTCAAGTTCATTTCATTCCCATCTGGAGGCTCTTTTCCACCTTGTAAGGAGTGGTCATTGGAAAGTAACTTGGAGGGAAATGACCTCCTCTGACTTTAGTGCACAGGACTGAGGGGAGGCTGGGGGTCTCTGGGCTTGATGATTATCTCTATAGGCAGCAAAACGATTAAATCTGATTAAATCTTACCCCATGGGAGTCCTGAGGATGGCGTGTCCTGAGCTCAGAGGCAGGTCCCCGGTCAGCATTTTGAATGTGGTGGTTTTCCCAGCTCCGTTCACCCGTAGAAGCCCAAAGCACTGAGAGGAGAAAACAAACAAACCATAAAATCAAAATTATACCGGAAACAGCACTTGCTTTCACCCAACTCTGAGATGACATTTTTGGTTTGTGTTATTTGTAGACTTTTACAATCATAAAATAAATGTATAACGCATTTTATAGCTCATGCAGTACTTCTGAAATCACTGTGGCATTTGAGTGGTGTTATTTCAGTGTTAATTCACAGACAAGTAAGTAAATTCACGTCTGGAAAACTCAAGAGGATGAGAAGTAAAAGCCAACTACCACCAATTATGATGAAATTTCCTGTCCTATCCAGGGCGCATCCAACAGGCTCCCAACTATGTCCCTCTGGTAAGCGCAATATTTTTTAGGAGTCACATCATCATAATCATTATTATTCCCTTGCCTTCCTCTCTGTCTCTGTCTCTGAATCTCTCCATCTCTCTGTCTCTCTCCTCTCACTCCGACTGTAGCCTAACGCTGACACTAATCAAGAAGGCCCTCTATTCCCATACTCTCGCTCAGCATCAGGTCACATCTCCTGCTTCACTGTGTCTTACATTCTGTGGCAGAAACAATGGCCTCGCTCTTTCACAGCCCCAGCCTCTACCTTGAACCTTTGTATATCCTTAGCTGGGGATTCTGTGGTGGAAGCTGAGACGGTTTCATTCTTACTGATCTCCTTCCAGGACACTTGTTTCCCGATGTCTGGGTCCTGCTGTCTCCTGACCTAAGCTGGCTTCCTGGCTCCCTGAATCCTGGAAAAGTGACTGTTCTGTGTTTCTTGTGGCCAAGCCCACTTGATTATCACAGAACCTTATTTTGTAGCTCCGGGTGCCACCTGCTTCAACACTCATGCTTCCCCCACCTTGACTGGGTCTCTCCCACGCTCTGATATAGGGGTCCATCCTGCTGCAGACCTGTCCTGTCCCATGTCACTCATGTCACAGACCACACCTGAGCTGCTGTCCCAGGTACAAACCATCAGCTGATCCGAACTCTATCTACCCTCCTGGCTTAGGCTTAAGTTTATCCAAACCTTCCTTTTTCATAAAGCTCTGCACACCCCCTGCCTTCCCCACTCCCACGATGCTCCTGTTCCTCCTTCGAGGCCGCCCTCTCTGGACTTACAGCTCCGAGGCGATTCACCCTGTGCCTTTGACACTTGCCCTACTGTTATGCAACACTGTGTATGTTTATGATCTCCCATTTCCTACCCGATTATTAATTCCTAGAGGGATGGGGACACATCTTAGCCATCCGTCTCTTCTGCAGGCTCTTGCATAGGACTTTACATCTAAGTCATTAAACTCAGATGCTCATAAACAGCCTAGTGAAGAGAACCCAAAGGTAAATGCATCTTGGATCATTTCAGAGACCTGGAGCATCTCTCATAGGAAGTTTTCCAAATTTTTCTCTCACACTTTAGTTTAAAACTAAAGGAGAGGTAGTAGCAAGACAGAAATTTATTTTTTAAAGCAAGGGTAAGAAAACAGTTCCATAAGATGACAAAAATCACATAGCTAGTCTTAGAGTTGAGTAGCCAACAACTGCACAAACCACTTCTTTAACCTCTGTCCCATTTGACCACACACCTCGGTCAGGGTCTAAGGGTCCCTGGATGGATTCAGACCCATCTCTCTGCTTCTCTTTACCTCAGATCCACTCACAAGTAGAGCATGGATGCCAATCAGATAACGATATAACCTACTTTGAATTTCTCAGAAGCTTGGTACAATATGAATGCAAGATACTCTTTTTCTTTTTAACAGTTAATTAAAGGTAATCATTTCCAGAACTGATTTCCCTTTATGCATTAAGCACATGTTGGGAACAATTTGTATGGCTTCTGTCAGTTCAGATTAAACATTTCTACTAGAATTAATGACACATTCGTGAAAAAGCAACTCTGAGCTATGGCTATAGTGTGTGAGTGTTTTTACGTTTCCAGAATAGCATATTACTAGACAGGCTTAATTGGCCACTTAAAGAGTACTGAAGTCTAAGCAGGAGTTAGAAGTGGTTTCCTTAATTAATTGGATTTATAAAATATTTGCACTCAATAGTCACCCCATAAGCCAAACTAATTAAAACTCCTTGATCACTTACATTTTAAAAATTATGAAACAGAAAAAATCCCATCACTCAATCAGCAGACTTTTCACTAGGGAAAGAGCCGACTGACTCTACACCTAGACCCTGCAGAGATTCCTGAAATGTGAAGCTGCTCTTAGTTCCGATTTCAGATATCCTGAGAATAACACAAACAGATGGACAATTAGAGTGACGCCAGTTTGCAACAGAAAAGGTACAAACAGGAGCTTTCTCACCTCTCCCCTGAGTAGGCCCAAGCTAATATCTTGCACGGCAGTGGTCCTCTTGAAGAAGCCTCTGTAACTTTTACTAAGGTTGTACAACACGAGAATGTCTCCACTAGTTCTGCCTTCCAACACCCTCACTTGCTCTTTTTCAACATCTACATCCTTGGAAGATGTGACTGTGCCTCGAATGGCAGAGTGGCCCCTGGAAGGGTAAGTCAGAGTTAATTCACACCTGGGAAATGGACCGGAAGAATCTAGAGGGAGAGAAAGGTCAGAGGTCATCTGAACAGAAGACGTGGTCCCCAGAGTCTGCGGTACCAGCTCTGGCCCACGCACCCGAGTTCTGCATCCCGTTGGCCGGTTACTATCAGGGGTCAACATTCATCCTCTAACGCAAAGGAAATGTACATCAGCCTAAAAGACAGTGACGTGGATGGACACCAAACTCAAACTACTTTTCAATTTTACGAGCAATAAAGTCATGCCAGACTTTTGTGCTAGAGGACAAGTAATTTATCGCAAAGTTATAAGAAATCAACTTTGACCACTTTTAGCAAACAGGCCCTTTAATAAAGTAGATTACCCACAAAAGTCCCCAAACACTACAGCTCCATAGCACGTGCTGGACGGTGTAGAAGGATGCACAGCAGGCACTCAGCAGACACCTGTCAGATGAACATAAAGTGAACTTTCACCTCTGATTTGTTGACTCAAAATCTGAGCTAGCTCACTTTCCAATCTTCCTTATGATTTTCTTTCTGGTGCATTTTAGCTTTCAAGTAAATCTCAATTTCTGCAAACTGTAATATGCCAATATTTTAATAACTAAATGAGTACTGACAGTGAGATAGTATTGTACCAACATCAATTTCCTGGTTATATCAATGTAATATTGTGATATACTGTATTATTACATTATCACAGTACCACTGGGAGGGTACATAGGCTCTCTCCGTACTAATCTTGCTATTTCTTGTGAGCTTTAAACTATTTTAAAATAAAAAGGTATTAAAAATAAAATAAAATACCCACGGCCAGATGCCAGTGGCCCCAGCTCCTTTCCCTGTATTATTTTTTCCATACCTGAAATCACCACTGGACAAACATATAATTTTTCAAGACCCAACACAGATGATGAGAAAATATAGCTACTCAGGAGTATGTGTTATATGATATAATTTACATAATATTCAAAAGCATGAGAAATGAATCAGTGGTGATAAAAATAACAGTGCTTATCTACAGAGTGGGGATTCACCGGCAGGGGATTGTGGAGGGCTTCTGAGCTGCTGATGCCACTGTCTGGGAGAAGGGAACACAGGTGTGTTCAGTTTATGAAGATTCACTGAATTTTACACTTTTCTTCCTGACTGTTGTCCCCCACTTTCCCAGGTGAGGGCGCGTCCCTGGGCCCTTCAGCTTGGCCTGGCTGTCCAGAGGTCGTCTCTCCCTGTACCAGGACATGGTGCCATCTTACCCCTCCCTGTTTCCGAGATGCATCAGTTAATTCTCTCCTCATTAGCATCACCTGGGAAGCTTTACACCTGCTCCCTGGTCTTGTCCCCAGAGGGTGTCCGCCCCCAGGGTTCGGGGTCCAGATGCATACTGGTTACATCTCAGGTGGCTCTGGCAGATGGGGGGCACTGAGCAAGGTCACTGCTTGTCAGCCTCCTCACAACAAGACACATGCAGTTCATTCCCCTGCGCTCAGAAATGGGCCACTTGGCCGTCTTCCAACTGCCGATCATGAAAAATGGCATCTGTGTTACAAAGGAAGGATCCTGACGGGCGCTGGTGTAGCGGGATTTCCAGGAATTCGGTGCACCTGATATATCTGAAGGGAGATGCTGCCCTGGGCTGTGTGGCTGCTTGGACCCAGCCAGGGCCTGGGGTACAGAGAGCAGAGTCCAGCTCCAGACCAGAGAGAGAACAAACAGGAACCCTCCAAGCCCACCCAACCTGACTCGGGTGTGGCCGGAGCTCAGGTTCTGATGGAGACCCAGATCTGAGCAGACAACACTGGCGGCAGCAGGACAGGGACAGGTGCCGGGCAGGGAGGGGCACCTGGGCAGGTGGTGGACACACCACTTGGGAAGGGACACAGGAAGCGTCTGTGTAGATGCAGAGGGCAGGGTCTTTCTATTCTTTCCATGATTTGACTACGACAGTGTAAAACAGTTCCTGCGCAAAGGAATGCAGAGTCAAGCAGAGGAGAGTAACAGACAAACACTGTAGAACAACACTGGCGCAAATGGCACTGTTTTGAAATCATGCCATTTGCAGCAACATGGATGGACCTAGAGATTATCATACTGAGTGAAGTAAGTCAGACAGAGAAAGACAAATATCATATGATAGCGCTTATATGTGCAATTTAAAAAGAGGCTACAAATGAACTTATCTACAAAACTGAAATATAGTCACAGATGTAGAAAACAAATTTATGGTTACTGGGGGGTAAGGGGGAGAGGGATAAATTGGGAGATTGGGACTGACATATACCCATTACTATATATAAAATAGATAACTAATAAGGACCTAATGTAGAGCACAGGGAACTCTACTCAGTACTCCGTAATGACCTATATGGGAAAACAAATCTAAAAAAGAGTGGATACATGTGTATGTAAGACTGATTCACTTTGTTGTACACCTGAAACTAACACAACATTGTAAATCAACTAGACTCCAATAAAAATTTTAAAAAAAGAAAAACAACAACAACAAGAAAAAAAACCACAGATGGCCCTGATGGAGAAAACAGGCTGTACTGGAAACACGGGGAGGATGTCAAGCCTGGCCTGGGAGACGGGAGGGGCATGAGGGGGGTCCTGGAGGCAGGGCAGTCAGTCCTGGCAAAGGACCAGCCCAGGCAGGGGACCAGACACCAACGTCAGGGGTGGGGGCAGAGGGGGCACCACGTGCAGCATCCCTGGGCGTGAGGCGCCAGACTGGAGGGGCCTGGCTGAGAACCTTGGACTTTTCTTTCAGACAATGATTAGTGACCTGGTTAGATCTGGATTTTAAAAACAGATGAATTTGGTCAGATCATTATTGTGACAGTTGTCCATAAAGGAGTGATAGGCAACTAATGTCTAAATTACATTAAATTTCTGGACTCTGTAACCTTCACCTTGACAAAGAACAACAAATATTGACTATTTACTGTGGATAACAAGGATGTTATTCTTCTTTTTAATAAATTTATTTATTTTATTTATTTATTTTTGGCTGCATTGGATCTTCATTGCTGCACGCGGGCTTTCTCTAGTTGCTGCGAGCGGGGTCCACTCCTCATTGCAGCATGCAGGCCTCTCATTGCAGTGGCTTCTCTTGTTGCAGAGTACAGGCTCTAGGCGCATGGGCTTCAGTAGTTGTGGCACGCCGGGTCAGTAGTTGTGACTCACAGGCTCTAGAGCACAGGCTCAGTAGTTGTGGTGCATGGGCTTAGTTGCTCCGCGGCATGTGGGATCTTCCCGGACCAGGGCTCGAACCCGTGTCCCCTGCACTGGCAGGCGGATTCTTAACCACTGCACCACCAGGGGAGCCCTGAGGACATAATTCTAAAACATGGTTTCACTTATACTTTAGCAAGTAAAGGTAATACCGGAAGTCTTGAAAGAAAGATCTTTCAGTGCTGCAGGAGGATGGGATACCCTGAAATCTGCCAGAGGGATTTCTACAGAACAGGGTTCACAACAGATCAAACTAGTGAGGGCCAATTACTGAACCAATTACGCTTGAAAGGCACTCAGAATTCTATTTCAAACTCAGTCAGTATTGGAAATCTACAGATTCCAGAGGGATTGCGGCCAATTCTAGAGCTTTGTGATGTGTATTCAAAATGGTTCTCCACTTGAGCAGATTAAAGGGGTTATAAAGGAGGTACATCGATGAAGTGACTGAGACAGGGAACTCCTATAAGGAAATCACCACAAAATGCTAACAGTGTGTCTATAATCTTTAATAGGTTCTCCTGTGATATGGTCCTAATTAGCAATTTCTCCAGAAAGGATCCCTTTCTTGGAAAGAGCAAGTCCACAGATTCAGGCCACAAGGATTACGGAGGGAGAGATGCATTGTGGACCCTACACAGGTAAGCACATTCCTTCCTTAATATTTAAAATGCGTTATCTGACAGTACTTCAGACCTCCTTGCAAAACCACCTGAAACCCTATCGAGGATACAGGGAGGTGGGTGTAAGGATGCTGTGTGGCATGGGTACACGCACATGCGTGTGGTCAGCCCACATATACACGTATACCCCTTGGGCTTTCATCCTCAACTAAAAAACAGGAAAACATTATTAGCATCATTAATTAAATAATATTAAATAAATAAGAAGAATATGATAAGCACTAGTAACAACAGGACCTTGCAGAGGGCAAGTGGTTATCGGCACGGAATTTCCATACATTCCTGCTTTTAGGAGTTGATATTTCACCATAAAAGTAAATTACATTATGGTATCAACCAACTTCACCTTAGATGTTACCATCAAAGTAAGAGGAAAACTGAGCAATATTAAAGGAGAAAATTCATTGAGGCAATTGAAAAACTGGATCGATTATCTCACAGGTTGACACCTTGCTCCTGACATTCTCCTTCCTAATGTCGGTCATTCACTAATAAAAAAACAAATAAACAAAAACAAAGCAAACAAAAAACCCCATAAAATCCTAACTAACAGAAGTGTGTATGACACTGATCAGAACGTTTCTTGTCTTGCAGCCTCCAGGCTGGAGTTGCCATCAAGGACGAGCCCTGAGGGACATACCTGGGCCACTGCCAGAGGTCCCCGTGCAGCAGGACCCTCAGGAGGAGAAGGACCGTCCCTTGTACTGCCAGCTGCACAGAGATCAAGCCCAGGAAGCTCATCTCGAAGGGGTTCACGTACGAATCGATGCCGAAGTTGTGGGTCAGGTTGTATCTGATCCGATTGTAACAAGAGTTCTATCAGCCCTTGACCCAGGCAGAATTGAGGGAAAATAGTGAAGACCCACTTGAGGACGTCACAGATGTTCTGCAAATTCTGTGCAATGAAAGAAAGAGAAAGCAAATTAAGAGCTCTTTGTAGAGAAAGATTATAAAACCATCAGTTATATATCTCATAGTCAGTAATGTCCAGTTCTCCCTTATCCTGCAAACTTACAGCTGTTCACAATGAGTAGTCTCAACTAGTGCGATCCGGGGACAACAGAAAGTTCAATGAAGACTTTCAGGGGTATGTATTGTTATTATATTGCAGTTTATTGTCTTCTGCGTATAGACATGGGAAAACCATGAAAGCTTCATTTAATTTTCCCTTAGTTCTGGTCTTCACTGACTACCACTATTTACAGATTTCATCCAGTCCTAAGGGGGCTTATTAATCCCACTTTTCATAAAACTATGTCCCTGGATCAAATAATGTATGACATGAAAGATTTTTGTCTTCCTAGTTATAAGGTGGAAATAGGAGACTATTACAGCTTTTAAGTCAGGATCTTACAGTTCAGGAAATAATTAATAATGAGGACTCAGATCTGACTATAAGGGATTCACACTGATGTCTATTCCCATGTGAACAAAGCTGTTCTAATGCATGACACTCAGCAAATAATCCACACGCATGACGGGCGTGGCTACACAAATTCACGGAACAGCAATTTATGAGTGTCTAATTCACAATATGTGGAGACTGATCAAGTAGAGAAATAAATTACTGAAACTATGAGTTTTTCATCTACCTACATCCCCCTCCCCTCAAAAGACAGCCTCAGTGGTGGGAGAGAGAGATACTCCACATCCTGAGTTAGAACCCAAAATGCCTTTTCTGTATGCATCAGCTTAGAAACTGTGATTTGGTAAAAAGTAAAATGCTCATATTAATGTTATCGTTTGTATACACAATGGTTAATACCAGTTATACTGGCATTTGATACTGATCTGAACATCTAGTCACCTTTCTTGGCCTATTCCATGATTTCATAAGACTATATTGCCCCTTGAACTTACAAAGGAATATTTGAAATCACCCATTTATAACGTTGAGTTTTTTAAGCAAACTGTATCTAAATAAAGAGCAAAGGAAAAGAAAGACCTTAGTAACGGCAATGAAATGCCTTTTATTATCTGTTAACAATTGAGTTTGACCCATTTTTTTGCAAACAACTTCCTGCTTGCTGATTTCTCTCCAGGTGAGCGATGCTACTTATAACAGGAGGGAACAAATCCTCCCACTCACCTTAGCCTTAGAATCTCAAGATTCCTGACCCTTCTCCTCTTCTGTGTGTGACCCGTCCCCTGGGGTGGGGGTTGTCTCCCTTGAGTCTGTCTTCCTCCCCCTTTAGTTCATGACCAGGATCCACGTCATATTTGAGCTCCGATGGGGGCGAGGGAAGCCCTGTTCTGCCCCCTCCAATTTCAATGTTCTCCTCAAGCTAAAGCCAGTGCTCACTCATTCTGCTAGCTGCTATTTAAAGGCTAGAGACACGAATACAGATTAGTGTCAATAATAGATCTATAAAAATCACCAAAATAAATCGTTTCACTGGATGCATAATGAATGTTTACAGAGCTCACTGCTTCGGTGCAAACGTGAGGTGCAACAACAGCAAATAAGATGAGCCATCGTTGCAGAGCTGACCAAGTCCCGGCGCGTCCGGGCACCAGGAAGGGAGCCCGTCCCGAGGGAACAGGCCTCAGTCCCGGACTGGCCAGACACCGACCAGCAGCCCATCCTCCAGAAATGGGAGGCCAGGCCTTTCCCAGGCTGTTTCCTCAGCCCCTGAGTCGATCCAGCCCCAGGACTAGAGAGGAACGGGATCCACATGGACAGCAGGGGTCAGGAGAGACCTGTGTGGTCAGAGCCAAGAAAGAAAGCAGGAAAGAAAAGCATGGAAATCCGGGGCAGAGGAGGGTGCAGACTATGAAGTTCATCCCCACAGGCAGCTCAGGGGAGGCTGAGCAAGATGGAAGATGAGTTAAAGCAGACACGACCCCGGCAGGCCTCACGGGGAGGAGCATGGAAGGACAAGAGCAGGGTGTCAGCAGAGCTGGGTTCCACTGGACCTCGATGTCTGCTGCGATGACACCCAAAAGGGGCCTCCCGATGCAAACGGCCTGCTGGAGGGGTTCCCTGAGAGAGGTGCTTCCTCACCAGGAGTAAAGTTCCTCGACTAGGAGTCCAGTCTCTTGGAGACTCTGCTCCAACACCCTGAAAGTAGCAAATCTAAACATGCCCCGGGGCTCAGAGGGCAGAATCGCCCAGACAATCCAGACCTGTGGTGGCCTGAGAGTGTGGTCTGCACAGGGGCCAATCCCGCCCCAGAGCAGCTGACCCCGCAGAGGGGAAGGTCTGACCCCTGCGCCCCTGACACCAGCACGGGACGTGCTCCACACACACATGGCCACTCTTCCAGCCATCGATTGGCAATTCACCCGCAAACAGGGATGCACTGTGAATGCGTGGCTTGGCCTGCCCTCCACTCACAGAGCGGGTGCACAGACTGCTCACATTGTGCCCGCTGCTGCCAGCCTGGCTCTGGGCTCATCAAGGCACAGGGGTTTCTGCCAAGCAGAGTCAGTGTCTCCTTCTGGAGGTGAAGACAGTGGATACCAGCACATCTGCACTGAGTTCCAGCTGGAAAAGCAACAGTAGTCTAGGCGTGAGTCCCAGAGCCTGTGGGAGGTCACTGACCTGAGACTTGGAGACAAAGGCCAACAGCCAGGGCATGACGGACATCGGCATGGTGCAGAGGTCGAGGAGGAAGTTCAGGGAGATGTAGGAGATGAAAGCCACGTCCGAACTGAAGAAGATTCTGGAGATGAGATACACCCACGGAAGAGTCATGTGTCTGAAATGTCAAGTGAAAAGTCGCCTTCCTTGTCCTGTAACACTTACTTCTATACAGACTGATTTAAAGATGAGATTTTGCTGGCCTGGTTATTTTTCCTCCCTCCATGAACAGGAGCACTTTTTACTTAATAAATCCGGCAGTTATTTTCTGAAGACAAAGCACATTTTCTGTAATACACGGGCAGAGCCCTGGGCAGCGTCAAACCCAGGCTAGGATGTGCGACCTGGAGAAAGCCCCAGTGTCCCCTCCCGCACGGGGCAAGCCTGGCCTCACTTTCTGCTCACAGTCTTCTCAGCAGAGCAGGGATACACCTGTTTTTCTGAGAACATAAAATCATAAAAGCTACCAAGGGTGGGAAGCTCTATATAAAAAGAGGACGTAACATAGAACTGGAAAGCTTCCTTTCCGGGGTGCCCTGTGCATGGGCTCCATGCCATATGCCTCCAGGGTGTTCCCTGATCCTACAGCCCTGAAGGCGGGTGCCATGGCCCCATTTCACAGATGGGACACGGGATGGATGAGGCTAATATACCTGACTGAGGACCCACAGCTGAGAAGCAGGAGGAGCTGAAAGCGGGAGTGATTTGCGTGTGAGCCCGAAGCTGGGGCGTGAGGGCTGGACCCAAAAAGTGGTCCCCAGAACTTTCAGATGACCTCATGCTCTAAGAAGACACCCACAATGGTCCTCTAATGAAAACACCTCTTCCTTCTTCCTTCTCCAGAGCACAGAGCCAGGGCTCATTCACGGCCGACACACTGCAGCCTCCTCTGTGACACCCACCCTGCCCCGTCCCAGGAAAGGAAGCTCCAAGTACCGGCAGAAGAGTCACTTACTTTATTTTCTTTATTTTTATTTTTTCATGCATCATCCTTCCCATTTTCATGGAAAGGAACAGTCAACAAAAGTTCATCAATTGAAAATATATTAGGTTGTTATAAGAACCATGATTATATACGTACACATTTATGAATATGGTCTGCTTTATTGACAGAATGTATGAAACAGCTGAAGTCACTGACTTTAAGTCACAACCTTTCTCTGAAGACTCCACGTGTTCCCATATGCTCTCTGCACACTCATCGTAAGCCTGTCACCATTTTCTCAGGCTGAGTTAGTGGTTTCACTTGAAATACCTCGGTAGCTTCTAAATGTCTGAGGTTTCCTTAATACGTTAACTAGCTCTGAAAAGCATGAAGCTTCAAAATGACGCTAGGCCCTCGAGATAGCTTTTGATTTGAGTATAGTTCCTTTTCCGCATGAAATCTATGGTATTCGTCCCTGGGTCAAAAGATACACCCTCGTGTTTCAGAAAATAGGATATATATATATATATGTAATAGTATACATAAAATCATACAGTTGTCAACAGCAGTCTGCTTCATAATTCAGACGTGAAGAAAACGGTTTTCGAGCATACAAGGTAGAGGTGAGTGCTTTAATACAACTGCCCTTAAATATCAATGCTTGGTTCAAATAAACGTATTGGTGGCTCCAGTCTTCCTGCTTTTTTCTTTTCAAGGAAAGAATTAAATTGGCTTAAAGTGCATAATTTATTTTTTGGTAAAACATACGGTAGCTTCAAGCAACCGCCATTCTTTTACTGAACTATGATATCATTTTAACGATTAAACCTGGAGGGTGGCAGCCCGCTCATAATTACTCTGCCACTTATAGGGTTTTCCTCCCTCTGAAACCGGTCCCACCTCCACATTGCAGGATTTTCCAGACATGGACCAGGATTCTGTGACCTCATCTTCATCATCCTTTAGTATTAAATGTGCACCAAGTATGCAGTTAAGGTTTCCATTTTTTATATAAGCCAGATTCTCTTTCTTGTCTGAGATTTTCAGGTGTTATTTTTTTATTTTTTGATGTGAATTCTCCTCTCTTTCCAGCTTAAGTATCAAATTTTCCTCCATAGAGAGAAAGAAAAAAAAAAAGAAAAGATAAAGGAAAATTGTAACTGGGCACTCTGTCCTATTATGTCTTGTAAGAGTCTATTCATTTACACATTCCCCAATTTTTCCAGATTCCAGACAAACAGCCACATTTAATGCCTGACCGTGTTCTTGGTCTCAGCTTATCCTGGCATGCAGCCTTTCTGCGATGGTTCTGGGGCTCCTCGTGGGGACAGGATTGCGAGCTGACACTCTCGTCCACCGGGGCCCCAAGGGCCCGTCCTCTTACTGGGGGGTCACCGTGTCAGGTTGTGTGCAGGCCTGGCCTCCAGTGGAGGCAGGACCACCCTTTAAACCTGAACTAGCCCCTGGGGGGTCACCCTGAGCTTCCGGTCGCCCCCCCTTGCTCTTGTCCACTGGAACCGGCCTGGGGCACCTTTCCAGGTCCTCTGGGACCCTCTCACCTAAGACACCTCCACCTGAGGTGGCCACCCTGTTGGGCCATGAATGTAACTCGAGAGACCTGTGAGTTCCCTGAAATTGTTTGAAAAGTGCTGTAATCATGAATGTGGACAGAATTCTAGCTTAATTCAGATTCTTTTTTTTTTTTTTAAACATCTTTATTGAAGTATAATTGCTTTACAATGGTGTGTTAGTTTCTGCTTTATAACAAAGTGAATCAGTTATACATATACATATGTTACCATATCTCTTCCTTCTTGCATCTCCCTCCCTCCCACCCTCCCCATCCCAACCCTCTAGGTGGTCACAAAGCACCGAGCTGATCTCCCTGTGCTATGCGGCTGCTTCCCACTAGCTATCTATTTTATATTTGGTAGTGTATATATGTCCATGCCACTCTCTCACCCTGTCACATCTTACCCCTCCCCTTCCCCATAGCCTCAAGTCCATTCTCTAGTAGGTCTGTGTCTTTATTCCCGTCTTGCCACTAGGTTCTTCATGACCTTTTTTTTCCCCTTAGATTCCATATATATGTGTTAGCATACTGTATTTGTTTTTCTCTTTCTGACTTACTTCACACTGTATGACAGACTCTAGGTCTATCCACCTCACTACAAATAACTCAATTTTGTTCCTTTTTATGGCTGAGTAATATTCCATTGTATACATGTGCCACATCTTCTTTATCCATTCATCCAATGATGGACACTTAGGTTGCTTCCATGTCCTGGCTATTGTAAACAGAGCTGCAATGAACATTTTGGTACATGACTCTTTTTGAATTATGGTTTTCTCAGGGTATATGCCCAGTAGTGGGATTGCTGGGTTGTATGGTAGTTCTATTTTTAGTTTTTTAAGGAACCTCCATACTGTTCTCCATAGTGGCTGTATCAATTTACATTCCCACCAACAGTGCAAGAGTGTTCCCTTTTCTCCACACCCTCTCCAGCATTTATTGTTTCTAGATTTTTTGATGATGGCCATTCTGACTGGTGTGAGATGATATCTCATTGTAGTTTTGATTTGCATTTCTCTAATGATTAATGATGTTGAGCATTCTTTCATGTGTCTGTTGGCGATCTGTATATCTTCTTTGGAGAAATGTCTGTTTAGGTCTTCTGCCCATTTTTGGATTGGGCTGTTTGTTTTTTTGTCATTAAGCTGCATGAGTTGCTTGTAAATCTTGGAGATTAATCCTTTGTCAGTTGCTTCATTTGCAAATATTTTCTCCCATTCTGAGGGTTGTCTTTTGGTCTTGTTTATGGTTTCCTTTGCTGTGCAAAAGCTTCTAAGTTTCATTAGGTCCCATTTGTTTATTTGTGTTTTTATTTCCATTTCTCTAGGAGTTGGGTCAAAAAGGTTCTTGCTGTGATTTATGTCATAGAGTGTTCTGCCTATATTTTCCTCTAAGAGTTTGATAGTGTCTGGCCTTACACTTAGGTCTTTAATCCATTTTGAGTTTATTTTTGTGTAAGGTGTCAGGGAGTGTTCTAATTTCATACTTTTACATGTACCTGTCCAATTTTCCCAGCACCACTTATTGAAGAGGCTGTCTTTTCTCCACTGTATATGCTTGCCTCCTTTATCAAAGATAAGGTGACCATATGTGCGTGGGTTTATCTCTGGGCTTTCTATCCTGTTCCATTGATCTATATTTCTGTTTTTGTGCCAGTACCAAACTGTCTTGATTACTGTAGCTTTGTAATAAAGTCTGAAGTCAGGGAGCCTGATTCCTCCAGCTCCATTTTTCGTTCTCAAGATTGCTTTGGCTATTCGGGGTCTTTTGTGTTTCCATACAAATTGTGAAATTTTTTGTTCTAGTTCTGTGAAAAATGCCAGTGGTAGTTTGATAGGGATTGCATTGAATTTGTAGATTGCTTTGGGTAGTAGAGTCATTTTCACAATGTTGATTCTTCCAATCCAAGAACATGGTATATCTCCCCATCTATTTGTATTATCTTTAATTTCTTTCATCAGTGTCTTATAATTTTCTGCATACAGGTCTTTTATCTCCTTAGGTAGGTTTATTCCTAGATATTTTATTCTTTTTGTTGCAGTGGTAAACGGGAGTGTTTTCTTAATTTCACTTTCAGATTTTTCATCATTAGTGTATAGAAATGCAAGAGATTTCTGTGCATTAATTTTGTATCCTGCTACTTTACCAAATTCATTGATTAGCTCTAGTAGTTTTCTGGTAGCATCTTTAGGATTCTCTATGTACAGTATCATGTCATCTGCAAACAGTGACAGCTTTACTTCTTCTTTTCCAATTTGGATTCCTTTTATTTCTTTTCCTTCTCTGATTGCTGTGGCTAACACTTCCAAAACTATGTTGAATAATAGTGGTGAGAGTGGGCAACCCTGTCTTGTTCCTGATCTTAGTGGAAATGGTTTCAGTTTTTCACCATTGAGGACAATGTTGGCTGTGGGTTTGTCATATATGGCCTTTATTATGTTGAGGAAAGTTCCCTCTATGCCTACTTTCTGCAGGGCTTTTATCATAAATGCGTGTTGAAATTTGTCGAAAGCTTTCTCTGAATCTATTGAGATGATCATACGGTTTTTCTCCTTCAATTTGCTAATATGGTGTATCATGTTGATTGATTTGCGTATATTGAAGAATCCTTGCATTCCTGGGATAAACCCCACTTGATCATGGTGTATGATCCTTTTAATGTGCTGTTGGATTCTGTTTGCTAGTATTTTGTTGAGGATTTTTGCATCTATGTTCATCAGTGATATTGGCCTGTAGTTTTCTTTCTTTGTGACATCTTTGTCTGGTTTTGGTATCAGGGTGATGGTGGCCTCGTAGAATGAGTTGGGGAGTGTTCCTCCCTCTGCAATATTTTGGAAGAGTTTGAGAAGGATAGGTGTTAGCTCTTCTCTAAATGTTTGATAGAATTCGCCTGTGAAGCCATCTGGTCCTGGGCTTTTGTGTGTTGGAAGATTTTTAATCACAGTTTCAATTTCACTGCTTGTGATTGGTCTGTTCATATTTTCTATTTCTTCCTGGTTCAGTCTCGGCAGGTTGTGCATTTCTAAGAATCTGTCCATTTCTTCCAGGTTGTCCATTTTATTGGCATACAGTTGCTTGTAGTAATCTCTCATGATCGTTTGTATTTCTGCAGTGTCAGTGGTTACTTCTCCTTTTTCATTTCTAATTCTATGGATTTGCGTCTTCTCCCTTTTTCTCTTGATGAGTCTGGCTAATGGTTTATCAATTTTGTTTATCTTCTCAAAGAACCAGCTTTTAGTTTCATTGATTTTTGCTATTGTTTCCTTCATTTCTTTTTCATTTATTTCTGATCTGATCTTTATGATTTCTTTCCTTCTGCTAGCTTTGGGGTTTTTTTGTTCTTCTTTCTCTAATTGCTTTAGGTGCAAGGTTAGGTTGTTTATTCGAGATGTTTCCTGTTTCTTGAGGTAGGCTTGTATTGCTATAAACTTCCCTCTTAGAACTCCTTTTGCTGCATCCCATAGGTCTTGGGTGGTCGTGTCTCTATTGTCATTTGTTTCTAGGTATTTTTTGATTTCCCCTTTGATTTCTTCAGTGATCACTTCGTTATTAAGTAGTGTATTGTGTAGCCTCCATGTGTTTGTATTTTTTACAGATCTTTTCCTGTAATTGATATCTAGTCTCATAGCGTTGTGGTCGGAAAAGATACTTGATACGATTTCAATTTTCTTAAATTTACCAAGGCTTGATTTGTGACCCAAGATATGATTTATCCTGGAGAATGTTCCATGAGCACTTGAGAAAAATGTGTATTCTGTTGTTTTTGGGTGGAATGTCCCATAAATATCAATTAAGTCCATCTTGTTTAATGTATCATTTAAAGCTTGTGTTTCCTTATTTATTTTCATTTTGGATGATCTGTCCATTGGTGAAAGTGGGGTGTTAAAGTCCTCTACTATGATTGTGTTGCTGTCAATTTCCCCTTTTATGGCTGTTAGTATTTGCCTTATGTATTGAGGTGCTCCTATGTTGGGTGCATAAATATTTACAATTGTTATACCTTCCTCTTGGATCGATCCCTTGATCATTATATAGTGTCCTTCTTTGTCTCTTGTAATAGTCGTTATTTTAAAGTCTATTTTGTCTGATATGAGAATTGCTACTCCAGTTTTCTTTTGATTTCCATTTGCATGGATTATCTTTTTCTATCCCCTCACTTTCAGTCTGTATGTGTCTCTAGGTCTGAAGTGGGTCTCTTGTAGACAGCATATATGTGCGTCTTGTTTTTGTATCCATTCAGCCAGTCTGTGTCTTTTGGTGGGAGCATTTAATCCATTTACATTTAAGGTAATTATCGATATGTATGTTCCTATTCCCATTTTCTTAAATGTTTTGGGTTTGTTATTATAGGTGTTTTCCTTCTCTTGTGTTTCTTGCCTAGAGAAGTTCCTTTAGCATTTGTTGTAAAGCTGGTTTGGTGGTGCTGAACTCTCTCAGCTTTTGCTTGTCTGTAAAGGCTTTAATTTCTCCATCAAATCTGAATGAGATCCTTGCTGGGTAGATTAATCTTGGTTGTAGTTTTTTCTCCTTCATTACTTTAAGTATATCCTGCCACTCCCTTCTGGCTTGCAGAGTTTCTACTGAAAGATCAGCTGTTAACCTTATGGGGATTCCCTTGTGTGTTATTTGTTGTTTTTCCCTTGCTGCTTTTAATATGTTTTCTTTATATTTAATTTTTGACAGTTTGATTAATATGTGTCTTGGCGTGTTTCTCCTTGGATTTATCCTGTATGGGACTCTCTGTGCTTCCAGGACTTGATTAACTATTTCCTTTCCCATATTAGGGAAGTTTTCAACTATAATCTCTTCAAATATTTTCTCAGTCCCTTTCTTTTTCTCTTCTTCTTCTGGGACCCCTATCATTCGAATGTTGGTGCGTTTAATGTTGTCCCAGAGGTCTCTGAGACTGTCCTCAGTTCTTTTCATTCTTTTTTCTTTATTCTGCTCTGCAGTAGTTATTTCCACCATTTTATCTTCCAGGTCACTTATCCGTTCTTCTGCCTCAGTTATTCTGCTATTGATCCCATCTAGAGTATTTTTAATTTCATTTATTGTGTTTTTCATCATTGCTTGGTTCCTCTTTAGTTCTTCTATGTCCTTGTTAAATGTTTCTTGCATTTTGTCTATTCTATTTCCAAGATTTTGGATCATCCTTACTATCATTATTCTGAATTCTTTTTCAGGTAGACTACCTATTTCCTCTTCATTTGTTAGGTCTGGTGTGTTTTGACCCTGCTCCTTCATCTGCTGTGTGTTTTTCTGTCATCTCATTTTGCTTATCTTACTGTGTTTGGGGTCTCCTTTTCACAGGCTGCAGGTTCGTAGTTCCCGTTGTTTTTGGTATCTGTCCCCAGTGGCTAAGGTTGGTTCAGTGGGTTGCGTAGGCTTCCTAGTGGAGGGAACTAGTGCCTGTGTTCTGGTGGATGAGGTTGGATCTTGTCTTTCTGGTGGGCACGTCCACGTCTGGTGGTGTATTTTGGAGTGTCTGTGGCCTTATTATGATTTTAGGCAGCCTCTCTGCTAATGGATGGGGCTGTGTTCCTGTCTTGCTAGTTGTTTGGCATAGGGTGTCCAGCACTGTAGCTTGCTGGTCGTTGAGTGAAGCTGGGTCTTGATGTTGAGATGGAGATCTCTGAGAGATTTTCGCCGTTTGGTATTACGTGGAGCTGGGAGGTCTCTTGTGGACCAGCATCCTGAAGTTGGCTCTCCCACCTCAGTGGCACAGCCCTGATGCCTGGCTGGAGCACCAAGAGACTTTCATCCACACAGCTCAGAGTAAAAGGGAGAAAAAATAGAAAGAAGGAAAGAAAGAGGATAAAATATAATGAAGTAAAATAAAGCTATTATAAAGCAAAGCTATACAGACAAAATCTCACCCAGAAGCATATACATATACACTCACAAAAAAAGGAAAAGGGGGAAAAATTAATATATCCTGCTCCCAAAGTCCACCTCCTGAATTTGGGATGATTCGTTGTCTATTCAGGTATTCAACAGATGCAGGCACATCAAGTTGTTTGTGGAGTTTTAATCCGCTGCTTCTGAGGCTGCTGGGAGAGATTTCCCTTTCTCTTCTTTGTTCGCACAGCTCCCGGGGTTCAGCTTTGGATTTGGACCCGCCTCTGCGTGTAGGTCGCCTGAGGGTGTCTGTTCCCCGCCCAGACAGAACGGGGTTAAAGGAGCAGCTGATTCGGGGGCTCTGGCTCAGTCAGGCCAAGGAGAGGGAGCGGTATGGAGGAGGCGGGGCGAGCCTGCGGCGGCGGAAGCCGGCGTGACGTTGCAGCAGCCTGAGGCGCGCCGTGCGCTCTCCCGGGGAAGTTGTCCCCGGATTACGGGAGCCTGGCCGTGGCGGGCTGCACCGGCTCCCGGGAGGGGCGGTGTGGAGAGTGACCTGTGCTCGCACACAGGCTTTTTGGTGGTGGCAGCAGCAGCCTTAGCGTCTCATGCCCGTCTCTGTGGTCCGCGCTGATAGCCGCGGCTCGCGCCCGTCTCTGGAGCTCGTTTAGGCGGTGCTCTGAATCCCCTCTCCGTGCGCGCCGCGAAACAAAGAGGCAAGAAAAAGTCTCTTGCCTCTTTGGCAGCTGCAGACTTTTTCCCGGACTCCCTCCCGGCTAGCTGTGGTGCGCTAACCCCTTCAGGCTGTGTTCACGCCGCCAACCCCAGTCCTCTCCCTGCGATCGGACCGAAGCCCGAGCCTCAGCTCCCAGCCCCGCCCGCCCCGGCGGCTGAGCAGACAAGCCTCTCGGGCTGGTGAGTGCTGCTCGGCGCCGAGCCTCTGTGCGGGAATCTCTCCGCTTTGCCCTCCGCACCCCTGTGGCTGCGCTCTCCTCCGTGGCCCCGAAGCTTCCCCCTCTGCCACCCGCAGTCTCCACCCGCAAAGGGGCTTCCTAGTGCATGGAAACCTTTCCTCCTTCACCGCTCCCTCCCACTGGTGCAAGTCCCGTCCCTATTCTTTTGTCTCTGTTACTTCTTTTTTCTTTTGCCCTACCCAAGTACGTGGGGAGTTTCTTGCCTTTTGGGAGGTCTGACGTTTTCTGCCAGCGTTCAGTGGGTGTTCTGTAGGAGCAGTTCCACGTGTAGATGTACTTCTAATGTATCTGTGGGAAAGAAGGTGATCTCCGCGTCTTACTCTTCCGCCATCTCTTCTTCTCTCTCAATTCAGATTCTTAAAGGAAGCAAAGCAAACAAGCAAAACAAGGTTAAGGAAAATTCCTGAAAACACGTTTTTTTAAGAGCGTCTCACCATGCGACTTTGTCTGAGTTTCACCTTAATTTTTGAAATCTGCTCTCTAAAGTTCAAAAATAATTTACAGCAAAACATATTTTGCTCACACTATAAGGAACCATGACCACACTATGCATTCAACTGGATCAATAAACTGAAATCAAATCATTTCTTTAGAACCAGGAGCCCACGTATGTAGATCGTTATATACAGGAACATAAATTTCCAGCTGAGTATAGAAAACATGTCTCTACTATAGGCATGCTTTAGAGCTTAAGACATAATATCCTCTAAATATTAAAATAATTCTTATAGTGACAATAACAGCTAAAAGTAATTTAATGGGAACCCTTGCCGGCCACTGTAAAGGAGGTTTATGTGAATGACCTAATATCATCTTCACAGCAACAGAATTGTATTCTACACGGAAGAAAGTGAGGCTTAGAGAGAGAAATGAACCCTTCCAAGGTCACAGAGTTAGTGGCAATGTCAGTATTCCTAAAAAGGTTTCTCTGTCTCTCTCTTTGTTCCCCATCTATCCATCCACCCATCCATGTATCTATTTATCCAATAATGATATAATTGGTCCCTAATTAGATGTTTTGAATAAGTCTGGATCACTGATACAACTGTCATCTATGTAAAAATCATTTTAATTGTAATCTTTGGCTTAGAAAAAAGCAGAATGCTCTGTTAAAATATATATATTAGCCTTAAATTAAAATAAATCAGCACTTTAATTATTTTCCCTGCTATTAGCAAGTATCTCTCACATACTTAGCCTAGATCTATAGCCAAATATGCATGACCTGTAAGAGAGGATGATATTATGCATTCCTGATACCCGGCAGGTATAATCTGGGGACTGCTAGCAACGATCCTTATTAGTGTGTACAAACGAGATATTTGTAAAATGACTTTTCTGGTTTTGCTACTTTTCCTGCGAGAAAAAAAAAAGTGATAGAAGTTAGACAAAACATTTCCAAACTACTAATATCAGGAGAGAGAAAAATACAGCAGACATAGAGCTTCACGGGCTCCCCGAGGACAGTTTTGGAGCTGAGTGAGTAACAGACACTGAGCCGGAGCCAAAGCCGCTGCCATCACCCACCCCTCGTGCAGGGGCCCCGGGCGTCCCGCTCAGGCTGGCGGGCTCCACGCCACCGGAAGAAGCAGCATAATTGCTTGGAAAGAGAGAAAACTATGAAGCCAACAGCAGGTTCAAAGCCGCCCCTGGGGTTCTGTCCTTCAGAAAACACACCATAATTCTGCAGCTGCGCTTCTCATCACATACCCAGAAAGTGCCAGCAGGAGGGCCGTGGCCGCCAGGTTATCCCGGAAAGCGAAAGCCGTTAACTGGAAGGCGAGGATCACAGCAACACACAGGCAGACAGAACCCAAGTAAAAGAGCTGAGAAAATCAAGGGAAGAGGGCCTGTTACATCAGGGGCTTGTATACCACCACCTCCTGACCTTCCAGCTCTCAGGTCAGCTCCAGCTTAGGTCTGTGTCCTGTGTGGCCCGGCACACGGTCTGCAGCAGCGGACTCGGGCCTGGAGAGTCCCCTTCCAGATCCATGTAAGACGAGGTCATTAAGATGGGCTCGGATCCCACAGGGCTGGAGTCCTCGTGAAAAGAGGAGGTGAGAACACAGGGTGAGGACACAGAGAAGGCGGCTGTCCACATGCCCAGGACAGAGGCCCCAGGGGGCACCAGCCCTGCCACACCTGGATCCGGGCCTTCCAGTCTCCAGAAGGCGATTAGATAAATGTCTGTGGTCTGTGCCTCCCCGCGAGCCGGGGGGCCCGCTAACACGGCTGCCCACACCCACCTCCCACGGGGAAGAGGCAGGAATCCAGTCCCCTCCCAGGACACACAGCTTCTTCCCACACTCAGGACCAAGGGCAGACCCTCCGCCCTGCAGCCTGCTCTTCCCCACCGCGGGCTGACAAATCACAGCCTCCCCTGGGGGCTTGCTCGCCAGCCCCCCTTCTCTGGCTGCAGGGCCCCTCCCCGCTTTGCTCTGAAGTCACCCTCAATCCAATGACCCTCTTTCATCCTCTTGATAAACCTAGTCACAAGCCAACTGCATCTTGTGTATTTATTTATTTTTACTTGGCTATTTGTTTTCTGCTTCCACTCATAAGGACACAAGTTCCCTCAAGACGGAGACCCTCTCTGCTTTGTTCATGGCTTTGTCCCCAGGACCTCAGACACACCTTGACCCAGAACAGAGCCTCAAAAACATCCGTTAAATGAGTGATTGAATAGGCAGTGAATGACTGGATGAAGGTGGGAAAACCAAGAAGAAAATAGTCCTCCCCAACCTTAAGCCAACAGCACACATCACAGGGTAAAGAGGAGCCACATTCAATGGGAGGGATAAAGGGTAATTGACTAATGCCTGCGGAAAGGAAGGGAGACTCTGGGGGCCCCCTGCCTGCTCTTATTCTCCCCTGGTGCATCCTCCCCCTTGCCTCTGGGGAAGCGGTGGTCACCGCACACCTTTAAATGGAAGGCATGGAAGTGGGCAGCGCTGGGACGGCCCTGAACCAGGACTGCACGGCTGGCACTGCCCAGCCTGCTTTAGACCCTCTGGACACACGACCTTGGAGGAATCTCTCCCCGTCCTGTGCTTCCATGTCCTGGCCCCATGGGGCTCAGCCTGCAGGAGGACATGGCCTGGCTCCCAGGCAGCCATCACAGGAGGGCGCTGCTTACTTAGAAGGAATGGATGAGGTCATCCACTCCTTATCTGCGTTAGAATATGAGCTTCTCAGAAACTGCCATCGTGTTAGGAAACACATGCCATGTACAGGACAAGGTTGTGGTCCACTGCACCAGAGTTATTTTAATGAATGATTGTTCCTCTTACAAATCAGCTTTCAGAATCACTTGGTCTGTCAGGCTCTTCTGAGTTACCCTGTTTTGAATTGTTTTCTCTTCCCTACTCTTGCTTCTTTAATCCTCAGTGCAAACTAGGCCTCCTTCAGGAAGGCACCCCGGCAACTTTGATTGGGGTGCATTTCCTTCTCTTTGGGGTTCTCACAATACCCTACATTTCCACTTACTGGGTCAGTTGCTACTCTGGGTTTTAACTGTCTTCCTGCTAGTTTATCTCTTATGCAGCTCTGTGAGTCTCTCACAGGTATTGTGTCAATTGCTACTCTGGGTTTTAACTGTCTTCCTGCTAGTTTATCTCTTATGCAGCTCTGTGAGTCTCTCACAGGTACCGTGTCAATTGCTACTCTGGGTTTTAACTGTCTTCTTGTTAGTTTTACCTCTTATGCGGCTCCGTGAGTCTCTCGTGTGCGGGAATTACATCTTTTGTCTCGGTACCTGCGCAGGCTCCTAGCTTCCCAGATACCAGCTGAGGCCCCGCAGCCCCTCCTTGGGAGCAAGCCCACATGAAGGGTGCAGAGAAGCAAAGGGGACATAACGTGAAGCACACGTCCAGGAAACCACCCTGCTTCTATGGATCACGTGGGGTGGCCACACACCCACACACATGCAGGTACATGCATACACACATCCCCCGGGTGCAGGAACACAGAGGGACATGGCCCCGAGTCCTACCACGTCACACAGGAAGATCGTGAGCCAGTAGGTCCTGTAGCCCAGGCCGCTCATGTGCTGCAGCCTCGTGGCCCCAGTCACCCTGTCCCGCACACGGAGCTGCCGATGGACGCGGACAGGATGGAGAGAATCCAAGCACGATGCATAGGGTGATGTCGCACTGGTGGATGCTTTCCAGGCTGCAGGCAGAGCAGAACGGCCATCAGAGGCTGGCGGGGACCCATCAGTGATGAGGGTCACAGCGGCCAGAACCATTAATTAGATGCAAACTATTATATGCAGGATGGATAAACAACAGGGTCCTACTGTAGAGCACAGGGAACTACATTCAATATCCTGTGATAAACCAAAGTGGAAAAGAATATGAAAAAGAATATGTATATGAATAACGTAGTCACTTTGCTGTACAGCAGAAATTAACACAACATTGTAAATCAACTATACTTCAATAAAATCTAAAAGAAAGAATCTTTCATTCACTTTGAAAAAATGTTGAAAAAAATAGATCAGGCATCCTTTCTCTGCTGACTTTTAAGAAGGTTTCACAATATCAAGAAAATAAGATGTTGTCAGATGTGTCATAAATATTTTTCTGTTTCTCCCTTCACTTCTTAAAGTTTATTTTTTGACACAGAATTAATTTCCATTTATAGATTTATATTTATATAAATTATCTAACATTCTTTACTTTCACTTTATAGGCTTTGCATAGAAAACTTTTAGTTAGGCAAAATTACAAAAATATTCAGACTTTTTCTTCCATTATCTTAATGCTTTACCTTTAACTGTTTGTTCCATGTTGATTTTTTTTTTAACATCTTTATAGGAGTATAATTGCTTTACAATGGTGTGTTGGTTTCTGCTTTATAACAAAGTGAATCAGCTATACATATACATATATCCCCATATGCCCTCCGTCCTGCATCTCCCTCCCACCCTCCCTATCCCAAGCCTCTAGGTGGTCACAAAGCACCGAGCTGATCTCCCTGTGCTATGCGGCTGCTTCCCACTAGCTATCTATTTTACATTTGGTAGTGTGTATATGTCAATGTTACTCTCATTTCGTCCCAGCTTACCCTTCCCCCTCCCCATGTCCTCAAGTCCATTCTCTACGTCTGCATCTTTATTCCTGTCCTGCCCCTAGGTTCTTCAGAACCAAATTTTTTGTTGTTTTTTTTTAGATTCCATATATATGTGTTAGCATACGGTATTTGTTTTTCTCTTTCTGACTTACTTCACTCTGTATGACAGACTCTAAGTCCATTCACTTCACTACAAATAACTCAATTTCGTTTCTTTTTATGGCTGAGTAATATTCCATTGTATATATGTGCCACATCTTCTTTATCCATTCATCCGTTGATGGGCACTTAGGTTGCTTCCATGTCCTGGCTATTGTAAATAGAGCTGCAGTGACCAGTGTTGTACATGACTCTTCTTGAATTATGGTTTTCTCAGGGTATATGCCCAGTAGTAGGATTGCTGGGTCGTATGGTAGTTCTATTTTTACTTTTTTGAGGAAACTCCATACTGTTTTCCATAGTGGCTGTATCAGTTTACATTCCCACCAACAGTGCAAAAGAGTTCCCTTTTCTCCAACCCTCTCCAGCATTTATTGTTTGTAGATTTTTTGATGATGGCCATTCTGACTGGTGTGAGGTGATAGCTCACTGTAGTTTTGATTTGCATTTCTCTAATGATTAGTGATGTTGAGCATTCTTTCATGTGTTTGTTGGCTATCTGTATATCTTCTTTGGAGAAACGTCTATTTAGATCTTCTGCCCATTTTTGGATTGGGTTGTTTGTTTTTTTGATATTGAGCTGCATGAGCTGCTTGTAAATTTTGGAGATTAATCCTTCGTCAGTTGCTTCATTTGCAAATATTTTCTCCCATTCTGAGGGTTGTCTTTTTGTTTTGTTTATGGTTTCCTTTGCTGTGCAAAAGCTTGTAAGTTTCATTAGGTCCCATTTGTTTATTTTTGTTTTTATTTCCATTTCTCTAGGACCTGGGTCAAAAAGGATCTTGCTGTGATTTATGTCAAAGAGTGTTCTTCCTATGTTTTCCTCTAAGAGTTTTATAGTGTCTGGCCTTACATTTAGGTCTTTCATCCATTTTGAGTTTATTTTTGTGTATGGTGTTAGGGAGTGTTATAATTTCATTCTTTTACATGTAGCTGTCCAGTTTTCCCAGCACCACTTATTGAAGAGGCTGCCTTTTCTCTATTGTATATTCTTGCCTCCTTTATCAAAAATAAGGTGACCATATGTGTGTGGGTTTATCTCTGGGCTTTCTGTCCTGTTCCATTGATCTATATTTCTGTTTTTGTGCCAGTACCATACTGTCTTGATTACTGTAGCTTTGTAGTATAGTCTGAAGTCCAGGATCCTGATTCATCCAGCTCCATTTTTCTTTATCAATATTGCTTTGGCTATTCGGGGTCTTTTGTGTTTCCATACAAATTGTGAAATTTGTTGTTCTAGTTCTGTGAAAAATGCCATTGGTAGTTTGATAGGGACTGCATTGAATTTGTAGATTGCTTTGGGTAGTATAGTCATTTTCACAATGTTGATTCTTCCAATCCAAGAACATGGTATATCTCTCCCATGTGGAGTTCATTTTAGGTAAAAATGCAGGTAAAAATTTTACTTGAGGTAAAAATGCAGATTTACTCATTTATTTTTCAAATGCCTAGTGAGCTCTGTCAACATTGTAATAATAAATGTATTTCCTCAAAAAAAAAAGAACTTAGGACCAGCAGGCGTATTGGCTAAGGGTGTGGATTCTCTCATTAAATCCCCTCGATGACCTTTCAAGGCCTGGGTTACGCTCCCGGGGTTTAGAGGACACACAGAGGAGAGTGAAGGTGACAGGCAGGTCCCTGTCTGCCCACCTGGAGCCCAGTCTTGACACTGAGCCCGCCTCCCAGGCAAAATAAAAGGCTCCTGCCTAGTGGCCTCCACACTGAGCTGTGGCCTCTGCCCTCTTAGGGCCACCTTGCTGGATAACAGCTCTTGGGGGAGGGGGTGGTGATTCACTCCATATGTGGCGGCCCCACCTCTGAATCTAGTCTCTCACAACACCATAATGTTCTCTAGTAGATGGAGGTGCTTGGCGATGATGTGCACTGTACTTTCTGTGTCATTTTTAACTAGCGCACCACCAACACCTCTGGTCCATCACTGCCTCCCCTTTGGGGACGGTCAGGGCACAGCTGCCTCTGGGAATGCACGGATGCAATGGCTCAGCTCAAACCCTCCATCACGTCTTACTTCATAACCAAAGTCGATGTGCCCTCACTTAGAATCTCGGCAGGTGTTGGAAAAAGGAAGGACCCCGAGAGTCTGTATATGAATGTGAGGACCACCTGCTGCATTCTGGATGGGAGGGGAGATCACCCATCAACCAGATCTGTGTTCTCCCACTCTGTCGGGTAGGTCACAGGAAGTACATAAAAAATACTTTTACTTATCAATTTTTAAATAAAAGTTTGTCCACTGTATGGCAGGGAAGGGAGAGGGGGAAAAGGAGGAGACACTTAGGTCTGCACATAAAGGACACTGGCCTCATCAACACCATCTCCGTCTGGACGGTGAGGACAGACTTACAGGAGAAACTGTCAGGAGGCGTCACTATGGTTACCTCTGTAAATGCCACGTTTAAAATTTTAACTTGAAAAAGATGTTGGGTCCCATGAGCTTTGGCGAATCAGCCCCTTGGAACAATTGCTACTTAGAAATAAGCTGCATGACATGCTCATCCATTTTTGTTTTGTTCTGTTTTTGTTTTTGTTTTGGCTGCGGTGGGTCTTTGTTGCTGCGCGCAGGCTTTCTCTAGTTGCGGCGAGCCACGGCTACTCTTCGTTGCGGTGCACGGGCTTCTCACCACGGTGGCTTCTCTTGTTGCAGAGCACAGGCTCTAGGTGGGTGGGTTTCAGTAGTTGTGGCACACAGGCTCAGTAGTTGTGACTCACAGGCTCTAGAGCACAGGCTCAGTAGTTGTGGCGCACAGGCTTAGTTGCTCCGCGGCATGTGGGATCTTCCCGGACCAGGGCTCAAACCCATGTCCCCTGCCTGGCAGGAGGACTCCTAACCACTGCACCACCAGGGAAGCCCTGCTCATCCATTTTAGACTCAGTCAATGCACTTTCTCCTTTAACCATCCCTGTCCTCACACTTTGCGCAGAAATGCCCAAGCCTTGTTCCACTAGGTGCACCTGCCAACGTCACTCAGGGCAGAAGCAGAAAAGGGATGAGAATCACCCCTAACAACCCAGAGATGTTGATACACAGTCAGCACCCCCGCCCAGTATTCCTTTAACTCACAACTTGTCCTCGTTCAGCAAGGTTCCTCCGTATGGGTGGCTGTAGAGCGTGATTCCTATGAAAGACAAGTTGAAAGTGAGCCTGCAATCCTCTGCCTGTTGTCCGGGGACAGCCCCCCTCCCAGCCACCCAGGGCACTGTGCCCAGTGTCACCTGCCCACCTGGCCCGGTCCCTCCACCCCCCCAAATTGCAGGCCCTATCCGGCAGCTCAGCTACTTTGCGCTGGGACCTCTGTAGTCGCTGCTCCCGTAAATCACCCGCATGTACTGAACACGCCTGCACTATGTCACAGGCACTGTGCTAACATGTCACCACGCTGTACCGTCCAGTCCTTGTGGCTTAAGTGATGCATCATCCATAATGTACTGTGCGGAAACAGACTCGGGAAGGCCAAACAACAAACGCCAAGGGGATTATTTGATGGAAACCAGGGCAATACTCAAAAATTCACCTCTAGATCAAGCCAAGTCTAGACAGAAAACTGAAGCACTTCATGGGTCCGGTTTTGTTTTAGGAGTTGTTTTGTTTTGCTTTTTGGGGCTTCTGCATTAGCGTAATGATAGCAGGCAATATGGAGAAATTGCCATCAACTTACCAATTAAAAGGGTTTCATCGTGAAGGCCGTTCATGACATCCACACGTGCTCTCTCAGCGCCCACAAACTCCATCCATGCTGTATCGAGAAGAACTCCAGGGCTTCAGGCATTTCGTCTTATTGTCAATGATAAGACCAATCACGTTTCCTGCTCTGATTGGCCGTTTCAGGCGCGTGGAGCTGACTGCCTATGGAAGCCATCCCAGCATCTCTGCCCCACCTCATGTGCCTCCCCTACACTTCTCCTCCTCCTGTGGCTCGAATTTAGCCTGTCGCATTCTGCACTCTCATACGAGGGCACATCAAATCTTTACAGAGACACACGGGGTAGAAGTGAAGATAAATAAATGAAAGGCCTGGCGCTGGAATGGACTTCAGAACTCGGGGTCCCGCCAGTTCTGTCACCGGGCATCCTGACCCCCCTCCATCCATCCCCCTTCCCGCTCCAGCCACACCAGCCCTTTTCTCCTCAATCCTGGGCTCGGCCACGCACCGCAGCAAGTTCTTTCATAGCAAAAAGAACAGTGGGAGCTATGGTGCAGCAAAAAGCCCCCTGCACAGTTTCCAGAACGATTTCTGGACTCTGAACTCATACCGTCCGAGTGCTCTGCTGCAGGCTCCCAGGGTGTGTGCCGAATGCCCGCACTGGGTTTCCCACCTCCGAGACTTGAAGTACACGTTTGCCACGAGCTGAATTTCCCGTCTGGACCACTGACACCACTTTTATGTCTTTCTTTCCCTGAACGAGGCTCCACCCCCTCCTTAGCTATCTGCCAGCTCCCATTCCTTCCAGCTTCCAGTCATGGGACAAGCGGCCCAGCACCCACCAGCCCCGTCAGGAGGCAGCCCCGTAGCTAAGGGACTGAGGACCATGTTTATAACGTGCAGATGCTGCCGAAACCCAGCAAGGGCCCCACAGGGCACCAGAGCCCGAGGGGGCGAGTTTGCAGGGCTGTGCACTGCTTGGGGCTACGTGGATGAATGAGCGTGTTGTAGGTGAGAAAACATCCAGAGAAATGCAGCTAGCTGAGGGACAGTTTGGAAATTATATTATTTTGGGAACACGAGACAATATTGGACTTGCCTAATCTGAAAATACCCCTGGGGCAAGAGGGAGCCGAAAAATGCCTTCAGGTAGCTACAGGATTGTCATGAGCACAGAAGACGGACTTGATCTGTAATGTTCTGGAGGAAGAAGGCAGTCCAGGGAGATAGATTCAAAAGATATTTAAAAAAAAAAAAAGCACGTGGTCTAGAGGGTTGAAACTCTGGGCCAGCCTGACCTCTGAGGGGAGAGGGTGAGCCTTAAGTGCCTCTGTGTTTGGCTGGTCCTCCCGACTTGCATCCTTTACAATAACACTGTGGCTGTAGGTCCATTGCTTCCCTGAGTTTTGTGAGCTTCTAGTGAATTCTGTAAGGTGATGGAGTCCTGCAAACCCTCAAGGCTGCAGTGAGGCAGTCACAAGTGGGGCTGGCTGGGGACCCTTGAAGAACGGCTGGTGTCAGAGGTGAGGTGGTCTTGTTGGGGACGGTGCCCTCTGACCTGTAGGGTCTGCACCAACTCCAGTGGTTGGAGCCAGACTGAGCTGCCTTTCATGCAGCCGGACGGCACACAGCACACTCCTTGGCTCCTCATCTAGAGGACACAGAGGCAGGCACGGGGTCCCCCCCGGGTCTCCTGCTCTACCCCATTCTCCTTGGGGCCTCTCCAGCTTCCCCTGCTGGCTGCGGATGTCCCCTACATCTGCCCCACACACCGCAGGGTCTTAAATCCAGAACAACCTGTGTCAGCTGCAGACGTGCTCCTCCCTCAGCTTGTCCACGGCTGTTAACGTCCTGCGTCCTCCCAGCCCCCAGGCTCAAGCACTGAGTCATCATCGTCCCCCCTCTCCCACACCCCACAGATCCGACAAGTCCCTGCAATGTGTCCAGTCCACATCCCCTCCACGCTGCAGCCCCCGAGCCATCCTAACCCGCATCGCCTGTCAGCTCTCCTCCCCTGGCATCACCACCCTCCCTCCAGCCCTAGAGAATTTCCAGCAAGAAAAAGAAAATGTAGCATCCGTATTCTTTATCTGGACGTGGATGCTCTTGTCACTCTGCTGTCCCACTGCTCCCACCTGAAGAGCTCTACTGCTGTCACGTTCCCGCACGCCAGCCCCAGGTGCATCTCACCTTTGCTGCGTTCACCCCCCGAGCCCTCCGTACACCTGCTCCGTCTGCCCCGGGACAGGGTTTGTTTCTGACCACCTTCCTGCAGAGGGACCCAGAGTCATAGAGGGAACGGAGGCGGATGCGGTTCTCAACATCCTTGTGAGCAGAGGACGGGCTGGTACCCCAAGGAAATGCAGATCAACCTGTGGTCACGTGATGTGTGTTGGTCAGGACGGTGGGCTGTTAGTGTAAATTCTTACAGAGCGGCATTATCACAGCCATGACAGAAGCAGCCCCTGGAGCGCGGAGGTTTGCGAAAGTTTCCCAGGACTCGAGCCCTGGGCTGCAGGCGCCACGACCCACGTCCCCGCCAGTGTGTCCCGCGCACACTCCTGGTTCTGCACGTCTGCATCTGCATCTGTGCAGGGAAGGAGGTGGAGGAGGGCGAACGGCCCTGCCTTGCTGGTTCTGCAGTGAGAAGCTGCAGGCCACTTTGTGGCGAGTTCAACAATGAAATTTTAAACGACTGTGAGTGGACCTTTATTTTCATCCAGCTGCATAAATATCTGTACTTGTTTTAAACCATTAGAGTAACCATGGAAAGATTATGAACGTTCTCTAATATTTGCTTTCTGTGCCCTCTTTCCTCTGTTATGAATTTATGGCCCTTCATTTTCGCCCACATCCTGGATTTTGTCATCCTTTTAGAGTTTTCATCTGGGAGGCGAGGGTACCCCAGTCCCTTCCTCACTAATGAAGTGACTGAGTGCTCCTGGGGTTGGCAACGCCACCACGTGCCATGCCATGTTCTGGACACTTTCAGTATCTCCTCATTCAGTGTCTGGTGGTAGATGATGTGATTCAGAGACCAGGACAGTATGCATGGCCTGCAGATCTTCCAGGAAGGGGGCCCCCAGGAAGCGGCCCAACCTGGACTCACCCCTGTTATCCAGAGGCTGAATAGGGAGCAGAGGAAGAGCAGGTGACCTGCTCCTGACACAGGCAGCAGCCAAGCATCCAGAGTCCCAGGGGAGGCTCGCTCACCAAATCACAGGACATGGAGAACCTTGCATCTACACGGAGAACCTTGCGTCTACACGGAGAACCTTGCATCTACAAGGAGAACCCTGCGTCTACACGGAGAACCCTGCGTCTACACGGAGAGCCTTGCTTCTACACGGAGAAGCTTGCATCTACACAGAGAACCTTGCGTCTACACGGAGAACCTTGCGTCTACACGGAGAACCTTGCGTCTACAAAGAGAACCTTGCGTCTACACGGGAGCTGTAGTGGGTGCCGACAACATGTCAATGAGAAGCAGGAAGCAGCCTGGCCCACGCGGTGCAGAGGCTGCCCTCCGTCCCCGGGGCCTTTGCTCAGAAATCTCTCAGGCCCCAGCTTTCCATTCAGCACTGGCTTTCAAGTCCCATCATTTGCATATTTTACAGAGTAAATATTTAAATCTAATCTCCTGAAGACTCGCATGCCTGGGGTCCTCTCCAGGGCCCTGCAGGGAGCCCTACCAGTCCTGGATCTGGCATCTGCTTGGTGCTCAAGGCCACAGGGAGACTGAATCTCACATCCACCTGGAAATTAGAAATTATCTTTAAAAGTAAGAGATGGAAAAAGAAAGGGCCTGAGACCACAGTGTTTGAGAATGGAGACCTTTACATCAGCAGGAAAATCCCTCCACCGGCTTTCAGAGACCCAACTCTCCTGCTGGGCATTTACCACCAGCTTTTCTAAGACAGCAGCTCCCCACATTGGATGCCAAGTCAAACGACATTCTGATTTTATTCTGATTTTGGGCGGAAATCTGGGCACCAGACATCAGTGGAGCTTCACCAATGGTCAAAGAGAGATTGGACACTTCTTCCTTCCAAGGGCTGAGAATTCATTCGACACACACCTCATAGGAGCCCAGGACCCAGCAGCCAGTGGGCGGAGTTCCCCAGCCCTGGGGGCACTCAGTCCACTCATAGGACCCCCATAAGGATGAAGGAGGGAATCGGGGAGCAGGATGGGGAAGGAGGTGGGGGCTCCCTGGGGAAGGATCTGCTCCTGCAGCTCTGGGATTTCTGAATGCTGGCGGGCTTTTAATTCTGATTCTGCCATTTGGTCATCACTACATCAGATGCTTTCAGAACCACAGATATTCTGAAGGTAGAAGAGGCTCTGCAGGATTAAACTTATTTCAAAATCAGGTTAACATTCCTCTACATCAGTGCTGAGATTTTGTTTGTGTTTTGCAAAAGTAAGGAGGGACTTAGAGTTACTGCAATAAGGGATGCGTGTGCCTGTTTCCCAAAGCAGAAGAGTCGTGAGAGACCACAGGTGGAAGGTACCCCTCTCCCCGGGGTCCGTGTGCCCCAGGACCCCGGAAGGAGAGGCAGCAGGTGGCAGTGACCACGCCTGCCCAGGCCCGCACTCCCACCACCTTCTCCCCCGACCCCTGCTCCTGACAACAGTGAAGGGTTAGGAATCAGAGCTCCTCCCACAGACTCCAGGAGAGAGATGGGGCCTGGGATCCATCTCACACACCAGGAACCCTGCTGAGTGCAACTCCCCAGGGACAAAGAAAGTGCTGGGGGGAGGAAACTGAGGCAGAGGACGTTCTGGTGGCTTCTCTAAGGCAAAACACAGTACAGAATGAGAGGCACAACCCTGACTCTCTGGACCCCAGTTTACGCATTTTCTGTACTTACAGCCTGTGATGCCCTCGTTGTAGGGACACATTACTGCAACAGGCAATCTCTGTAACTGGGCTGTTTCCATCGCATTGTGTGGGCTCAGAGCTCCATTTAGGTAACAACTGTAATGTGATAGGATCTCGGGGCTGATGACACCACAGAAAGGCCCAGAGCCCATCGGGGAAGGACCACGGTTCCAGCACCACAAGGGAGCAAAGGAAATCACTCAAGTCTCTCTTCAGTGTCACCTCCAATGGTTTTCAGAAATGACGTTTCCAAATGTACATTCTGAAAACACTTGAATGATTTTTCTTTGTTTGATTACTCTTGTCATTTACATTCCAGCTTTTCTTTCTAAGAATTGGCCCACTGCAATGTATAAATGTATAAAAGTAGTGTTCTGATTTAGTATTCTCATTAGAGTACGTCTTCTATGGTTTCCAGATTCTGTATATTTGTCATTTGTAAAAATACACATTTGTGCTTTTGTCCAATATTCATTATGATAGCAAAACACTTATCTTGTCTCCAATTCAAGTAGTCACTTTTGGGTTCACTCCTTCTATAAAATATATCTTTGGAAGTATTCATGCCCAGATGTCTGTAAACATCCACAACTAAAGAAAAGACTGGCTTTGGCATCAATGCATGTGCAAAAGTTTGTGTTCTTTTTAATTAATTCACTATGAGTCATTAGTGAGATATGGAAGAGTTCAATTAATCTGACAGGGTATTCAGAGCAATGCATGCACTTTCCTGACTGGAAGGCATTTTGATGGCTTTCTCTCTCTCCCTCCTCTTAATCTCTCCTGGAAAAGAAGGTTTTGTTCTCAGTATTAAGATTAATTATTATGCTTCTTGAGTAGTAGATGCCAATCGTAAAAAGGTTTTAAATAAAGAACAGGGTAAAGAGTAAAATTAAAATAAACCATAATCCAATCCAAAACCAACCAGAGTTAATCAGTATTTGCATTTTGATATTAATTATTTCAAAATGTCCAGGGTTTTCTCTACATACATGTAATTATTATTGAATTATATTTCACATTATGTATCTTCTATTTCATGGATCATTCATGACCTTCAAATAATTTTTTCACTGCATGCATGCCAACATTTGCATAATCTATGTGCTTCACGAGAATCGATGTTCACCAATTCATTCATTCATTCTCTGGATTTAATATTTTTGTGATCTTACTTTTGACAAGTCCCTCTGGGACTGTCTCTGGGCCCCATTTTTACTGGGGATACTGGCGGTATGTCCTCTGAGCCGCACCCCACAGGGGGCGTCTCTGTGGTCTGTTCGCTCCATGAGCAAACGCCTTCACTAGGTACGGAGTTTGGGATGTGCGCCTTTTTCTTGCCATGTTCTGTAGGCAGCACTCCAGGGTCCGCTGCCTTTGGAGATTGTGGTTAAGGAGTCAGAGACCAGACTCTAGTCCCTCCACGTGGAGTAGTCCCAATCCCCCCAGGTCCTCTCCCTTTTGACCCCAAAGCCTGGACATTACAGTACACGCAGGAAGGTTCTGACAGGTGGGAAGAAGGACCTCGGGACATGGGGAAGGACACCTCGGTGTGTCCCCTGGTTTCCTTACTGCCTCCCACACATGAAAGCCTACGGAAGCCTCTAAGTGGGAACAGCCAACGGATCCAGACAAGAAAAGCTCCCCCCACCCCGACCCTTGCTCCTAACGACAGTGAAGCTTTAGGAAGCAGAGTTCTTCCCACAGACCCCAGGAGAGAGGAAAGCTGAAGGAGCAGAAAAGGTGGCCTAAAAAAAGAACACCCTCCTGGCAATATCCACCCCCTCAGTCCAGCCAAACTCCGCTGGGAAACTGCCCCACCCTCTGCAGTTTCAGCAGGTCCCATCTGGAAGTGGACCCCCTGCCAACCTGACAGAGACAGGGAGCACCACGGATGCCCCACTGGCATCCAGAGGCGAGCCGAGCCTTCTCCTGCACCTGGCCGGAGAGACTCAGCATGGCAGAGTGAGGAGAGTCACCTCTCCATGCTGCACAGCCCCTGCCCCTCAGGAGGGACCAGCAGGAAGCCCAGCCCCGTGTCCACCTGGCGGCACCAACGATGTGGCTGCATGGAGCAGGGCTGTCAGCACAACTTCACCTCCACCCTCTGCCCTGCCATCCGGCTGCGCCCACTTCCCACCCAGCATCACTGACACTGAAGGGGGCCACGTGGTGTGGGGAGGTACAGTTGGTCCTCCAGTACCTGCCCCCAGTGTCAGGGGCGGGCCCTTGGGGATGAACATAAACCCCACTGAGGAGCCACGGGACAGTGCGAGTCAATGCCTTCTTTTGCCATGTATGTGCCAGCAAGGCTCAGTGGTAGATCTGGACCCCACCCCCCAGATCTGCAGCTTTTGCCAGGAGGGCATCAGCAGAGTCCGGTGGTAGGTTAAACATACATATCTACCTAGTTCTCAGGCGAGACTTCAACAGAAAGATTGCCTACTTCAAAACAAAACAAAACCACTTAATGGGATTCAGAATCTCATAATTTGGCATCCAAAATATCCAGGATTTGACTGAGAAAATAGCCTTCATAACAAGAACCAGACTAATCACAACTTGAAAGAGAAAAGACAATGAACAGATGCCAACAGTGAGATGAGTCAGGATGTGAGAATTATCTGACAACAGGGATCATAAAGATGTTTCAATGAGTAATTGTGAATTCTCTTTAAATGTAAAATAATAATAATAATAATAATGTATCAGTAAAGCAACAGAAGTGATAAAAAATAATCAAATGGGAATTCTAGACCTGAAAATAAAGTTACAGAAATGAAAAAAGAAAAAAAATTACTAGATGTACTCAACAGTTGGGTTAAACAGAATGATAGAATCAGTGAACTTGAGGATGAACAACAGAATTTACCCAACCTAAAAAACAAAGAAAATAAATCCCAGAAATTCAGGTACCTATGGGAAAATAACAAGAGAGCTGACAGTTTTATTACTGTAGTCTGAGAAGGAGAAGAGAGACAGAGGGATTGAAAAAGTACTTGAAGACATAATGACAGAAAAGTTTCCAAGGTTGGCAAAAGATGTAAACCTACAAATTCAAGAGCTAATGAAATTTAAATGAATCCCAAATAGAAAACCCAAATAAATCTATGCCAGAATGTGTTAGAATTAAATTTCCAAAAACTTAAGACAATAAAAAAGCCTTAAAACCAGCCAGCGAGAGAGAGATGGGAACACAAACTCAAAATACAGTGGATTTCTCATTTGAAACCGTGGTATCCAGAAGGAATTGGTACATTTCTCAAGTGCTGGATGTTTCTTTTCTGACAACCATGAATTATATATTCAGTGAAACTATCTGTCAAGAATGAAGGAGAAATAAAAACATTCTCAGTGGAAAGAAAACTAAGAGAATTTGCCATTAGCAAACCTACTGTGAAATAGCAAAAGTAAGTCTTCTAAACAAAAAGGAAATCAATCATAACAGAAGAAGGCTTAGAACTTCCAAAAGGAAAGGAGAACATCAGAATGTGTTTACAATTGGGGCAGGGACTTCCCTGGTGGTCCAGTGGTTAAGACTCTGTGCTTCCATTGCAGGGGCACAGGTTTCAGCCCTGGTTGGGGAACTAAGGTCCCACATGCTGTGTGGCACAGCCAAAAAAGAAAAATAAAGAGAACCTAGTGTGTTATCAACCAATGTCTCTAATATAGCAGAAAATAATGAATAAATAGATAAATAAATAAATAAAATGGGGTAAATATAACAGACCAGCCTTTATCTCATGAGTTTCTCAAGTCATTCTTAGTGACATAAGCAATAATTAGAACACGGTCCAAGGTGGTGCTCAAGGTATAAGTAAATACCTAAGACTGTTATATTATAGAAGTGGAGAGGGCTAAGGGCCCTAAGTGCAAATAAGGTTTCTACACAGTACTCAAAGTGGCAAATGCCAATACCAGTAGATGGTAGTGAGTCACCCACGTACATTGTAATACCTAAAACCACCACCAGGAAAACTAGATCAAGGGATATACTCAAAATACGACAGACAAATCAAGATGGAATCCTAAAAAACTGTTCCATAACTCACAAGAAGGCATGAAAAAAAAAAAGAGAGAAAAAACAAAACAATAAAGTGTCAGATTTAAGCTCACTGATATGTAAATCCACTCAATGTAAAAGGTCTCAATACACCAATTAAATGGCAGAGATTGGTAGAGTGGATGAAAAAATATGATCCAACTATATGCCCTCTACTCAAAAGTCATTTCAAATATAATGACATAGGCTAGAAATAAAAGGATAGAAAAGATATACCATGCAAACATTAATTTTAAAAAGTAGGAAAGATTATATTAAAATCAAATAAAGTAGACTTCACAGCAGCCAAAATTACCAGCAACAATGAGGGATGTTACACAATGACAAACGAATTAGTCCACGCAGAAGGCACAACTATGTACCAACCATCAGAGCCTCAAAATACATGAAGCAGAAATGGGTACAGATGAAAGGAGAAACAGACAAATCCACAATTATATCTGGGGGCTTCAATACCCCCCACTCAGCAAATGACAGGACTACAAGACAGAAAACCAGCAAGTGTACTGATGAACTGAGCCACATAACCAGTCAATAAGACCTAATTGACATATATAGAACACTCTACCCAACAACAGCAGAATACTCATTTTTTCATCCTCCATGGAAACTTCACCAAGGTAAACCATACCTGGACCACAAAACAAACCTCAGCCAACCTAAAATCATTAAAATATGCAGAGTGTGTTCTCTAACTCTGATGAATCAAACAAAACATCAGTGACAGAAAAGTAACAGGAAAATTTCAAAAGCCTAGAATTTTAACAACACACTTCTAAATAATCCCTGAGTAAAAGAAGAGGTCTCAAGGGAAATTTTTGGAAGTCAGAAGCCAATCTTATTTGTATTCCTGCAAAAGTAATCTGTTATAGCTTTGTAAAAGAGATTGTCCTTTATCTTTGAACTCCAGAAAACTCACCAGTCTTCTTTTTAATCAATAATTGCTATCTCATAATTTCCAGTTCAGGAATTTTGCCTGAATCATGGCAAACCCTTCCATTGGCCCAGAGTTGTGTTGTTTTGTTTTTGATGCATGTTTTCTTCTCTCATTGTTCCTTGTTACTTTAATTATTATTTGTCTGCTTTCTTCCTCTACCTAATCCTAATAGCTTATGACATCATCTTTTCCCTCTGTGTTCTGAGAAGACTGCACATGGGGCAGGAAGATTTGCCATCAATATGGTGACTCTGCATCCAATGAAAATCTATGTCACCACCTGCATCTCAGCAGTTCCCTCTGACCCCACCCTGCAACTCAGGCTGGCTTTTCCTTCATCTTTCCTCTTCTGCTTCATGGACTTCACACATCTCCCTGTGTCTACACGGATGTGAGCTCACACCAAGACAGTTCCTGTGTTAACACCTTCTCAGTGAAGGCAGCGTGCTCCCCCAAGAGGCGTGGGGCAGGTCCTTGACCCCATGCTGGGTTGACAGCTGGTTTTATTTGTATTTTGTTCTGACTCCTCCTTGATGAGGGCAAAGGCTGGTCCTGACACCTCAGGGCCCACAAGCCTTCCCAGCCCAGGGTACTCATCACCTCCACTCAAGTGCGACTGGATCCTCTCTCTGAAATATCTCCATCTCCCTGAGGTGCAGACTGAAGACCACTGCTGACAGCCGGTTCCTGACACCCAACAGCTCTTCAGGCAGAAGCTCTGTAAACAGACCTGAGTTGACTTCCTGTTCTCACGCATGGGCTCTCCCACTAGGAGTCGGTGGTTTATTCCCGGGGAGTGTGTATCTTATTCCATCAAAAGTAAGTCAGTGAAGTAATTTTGCTAAACAAATTTTTCCCCTGATAGCTCTTAGGAAATAGCCTGTACCTCCTGTTCTATTCCAGGCTTTGAACAGTGAAATCCTGTAGGATAAAAATTCTGGGGAGAGCTATCTAAATGCTCTTTACTGTGAAACATTGATTTTTTTTCCAAGCCGTGTTTTTTTTAATTATAAAAGTTATACATATATGGGAGAAAATTCATAACTTACTGCAAGGCACACAGAAAATTTTAAACATTTCCTGTGAGTCCACTACCCAGAGAAAAAGCCACCATTAGTATTTCTGATTGGATGTATGTGTGTTTGTGTGTGTGTGTGTGTGTGTATATATACACACACATACTGTCTCTCTACGCTATTCCACTATATCAAATTCCTGCTTGGAGGCATGTATGTTGTCATAATTCATTTTCTTGATTGTTTCCTTGAATTAAGCCAGACCCAGAACAAATACTACATGACCCCACTTACATAAGAAATCTAAAATAGTTTAACTCCCAGAAGCAGAGAACAGAATGGTGGTTACCAAGGGCTGGGGGAGGGGGAAATGTAGTAAATCAGAGATCTCGGTGCAGCACAGAGCCGAGAGTTTAAAACACTGTGTTGTGTACTTGAAAATCTGCTAAAAGCATAGATCTTATGTTGGTTTTCTTATCACAAAATAGATAGATAGATAGATAGATAGATAGATAGATAGATAGATAGATAGATAGATAGACTCTAGATGGACAGATGATATAGTAGATGCTAGATAGATGATAGATGATAGATATATAGATAATAGATAGACTCTAGATGGATAGATGATATGGATAGATGGTAGATAGATAGATAGATAGACTCTAGATGGATAGATGATATAGGTAGATAGATGTTAGATAGATAGATGATAGATAGATGATAGACAGACAGATGGATGAGGCAGAAGGAAGCTTTGGAGGCAAAGGAAATGTTATGGCCCTGATTGTGATGATGGTTTCAGGGTGTATACTTACCCCAGACTCATCAAGGTGTGTATATTAATATTTACAAGTTGTTCTATGTCAATCCTACCTCAGTAAAGGTGTTTTAATGTAGAAAGTTGAGCAGAAATGCTTAAGGTGAAGAAGGATGGGAGAGGTAGTCTGGACAGAGGCAGAGCAGGAGCCAGGCCCGCGGGGGAGGCAGGTCGTCGGGGTGACATTCTGGCTGTGCCGACGGGGAGCACGGCGGGAGTGGGTGCAGTGACAGGTCGGCAGCACGTGAGAAGATGGCCTGTGTCACGGGAAGAAACGTGACCCCTGGTGTCCTGAGTATGGGGCAAGGACAATTTCACCACTTTAGAAACGCTTCCCCCCAGCAAAGTGTCAGCATCTTTACTGTGTCTTTATTCTTGAATCAGTATCAGTGGAATTTTAACAAAAACGCTTCCCAAGGGGAGCATCCAGAATAGGGGGGACTCAGATGTGCACACAAGATCGAAGCGTGAGGTGAGGTGGCCTGTGATGGGCAAGCGGGACTGAACCTGGGTTTGGGTTTGGGGGTTTTTATTATTATTATTAATTATTATTATTTCATCCAGGAGGGTGTGACAAGTAGACGTCAAGGGAGCCGGGACCTGCGGTGAGCACAGAGGGGACATCTGGGGAGACAGCAAGTAGCCCATGGGCCGGGGGCTGCATGCGGGGGGGAGGGGTGAAGCAGTGTTGTGGGGAGGCTGGAGGGGGGGCTGCCAGGCCAGACAGGAGTGGAGCGGGGGTACGGGTCGCAGGGAGGAGCCTTTTATTTGACTACAGCAGATACAGGAAGCCGCGGGGTGCGTGAGCTGAGGGCCGTGCTCTGTGGGTGGCCCTGGGCACTAGGGGGTGTGAAGCTGTGGGGATGGGGGCACATGGGACCCCAGGGACCCGCCAAGAGGCTGCGCAGGAGCAGGTGGTGAAGCGACTAAAAACGTGCAGATTCAGGGTCCCAAGGGCAGAGGGACTCGCCGACTAGCCGTGCAAGGCGCAGGAAGAAGCCATCAAGATTGCGGGTTTGCCCTCAGTGGGCCTTTAATTTCCCTTGGGACCCGGAAATATATCATTTCATGACATCACGTGTGACTAACCTGTTGACATGAGAACAAAGCCTCTAAGGTGACACATACTTTGTGTCCCACACCCCTGGGTGAACTAAGGCCACGTCCACGCCTATAACCCATGGGCATCCTGGCCACCTTTGATGGCCGTGGAACAGGACACCTGGCCTGCACGTGGTCTCACGCAGCTGGAAGACTCAACCTGGAGGGTCACTGCAGGAGCACATCTCTTCAGTCTGGGCTGCTCCAGCCTCCCAGTGGATTTAACAATGCTGGCTGGGCTAGTAACCTACTTGATGTTGAGTTTTACACTTAAAATCGGGGGCCCCGACAAGCTGCACACTCGCTGGGGCTCCGCAGGGTGGCCTGGCTGGCTCAGGGCTCAGAAAGCCCCTCCATCTAAGGCAGGGACGTCCAGGTATCCTGGGGCCCCGGCACAGGACTGCGGGGACAAGCAGCAGGGCATGTCATCTGCAAAGCAGTTCCTTTGGCCTTGTTGCCAGGATGCCCGCTGAGCCCCGTCCCCGGGCTGCTGGCCCCACAACACGGGCTCTGCCCGAGTCCCATGGCCCGTGAGTGCTTGTTTCATCGTAATGGCTAAGCTAACAGTTCCATGTCCGCCCGTGGCAGATGGACAAGCACCAAGGGATGTGAGGAGCCCTGCTCATCGGAGTCCTTACTCAATACTCGGATAATAAGTCACCACCTGTTCTCCCGAGGGGCTGCGACCTGCATGCTCCCAATTGACTGCACAGACCCTTCTTCTCCTGAGGGCTGCACACACATGCCAAGGGGAATCGGAATGTTGACATGAATAAAATACTGTTAAAGAAGTTTCCAGTAGCTGAGAATAAATGTCTTTTTCAAGTCGACACAACTTTCCAACAAAGGAACGCAAAGTCCACTCCTACCAGTGGGTGCTCCTCAGCCGAGCTTCACCAGGAACGTCTGGGAACCTGGGAAACAGGGCAGACGAGACACAACTGGTAGACACCTGCGGGCCAGTCAACGCTGTTCCCAGGTCCAAGCTCTCCTTATGCTACACAGACGCGCACACGCTTCCCTGCTCGCCCTTCTTCACTAACCTCCCTCAAAGCAGAGCTTACCCACCTGGCTTCCTAAATCCCTGGAAGAGCCTCTCCCACCTCCTTCCACCTGATCCCGTCTGCATGTCGCAAGCTCCACAGAGGCCACCACCCCAGGCACCACATCCTCGTTCTCCCTGGAGATTCTGGAACTTGGGAAAATTTTTTCTGCTCTTCCTGACATCTGCCTTTCCCTGAACTCCATGTCAAGACCTTCCCACCTCTGGGGGCGCTGCAGCCCCTCTGCCTCCTTCCCCACCCCAGACTCCTGTCTTTGCAGCTTCGATTATGGCAGGACCTGACCAGAGGACCAGTGGAATCTACTGCTTGTGAGAAGGTTCAGGCTAAATGGTTTACTCAGGACCCTCTCCTGACCTTGTTTCTCTAGTTCTCTGAATCGCGCCACACACTTATTTTCATCTAACATGAAACCCACCACCTCAGAACCTGTATAAATCCCTTTCTCCATCTCCTTCTCCTGAATCATTTCTCAGGTCGTCAGCGCTGACCACTAAGTCCTTCATTCTTAAAAGCTCACGTTTACATTTTAACCCTTTAAACTCTTACTCTAAACTTTATGTGTCAGGTTCTTTATTTTTCTTCCTTTCCCTATCCCCAAAGCCCCAACCTTTTCTCCCACCTGTTTGAACTTGACAATTTCACTGTTTGCCCCGATGCATCCTGGCCTTGCCTGGGCTACCTCTAAACTGTGAGCGGCATCCTTCCAACAGGTCCCATGGTTGCAGCAGGGACCCTCCCTTCACCACGTGGATCCAGATTATTCTTCCTAAGATATTCCTGGGATGGTGTCATCCTCATTCTTCCTCCCTCTGCCAGTCAACGTCAAGCAGAATTTGGCCTCAGACACCCCCTCAACAATGTCCCTCTACAATGACCCTCACGATGAGGTCAAACTGTACTTCCCCACGGAACCCGAACAGATGCTCAGATTTCTCTCACATCAGCACCACTAGTACCCACAGTAGCTTCCTGACGTCGGTCAAACATTTGCTGATGTCCTAGGTCCAGTGTTAGTGACCCCCTTCCACAAAGCATGTCCTATCCGTGCCCATCAGAAGTGCCCTCTCAGTTCATTGCAGTAGAAAAGCAAAGGCTGTGTTATCAGCTGGACCTAGAATCAAACCAAGGCTCCCTCACTCAACCTGCTCAGAGCCACAGCTGGTGGGCAATTCCTCTGAGCCTCAGTTTTCTAATCAGTGAAGGAGACAAATAGCACCTACCTTACAAAACTGCCATAAAGACTAAATGAGACCATGGATATAAAAATATCTAATGTCCCTCAGACATTTCAGACACAACAAACATCACTGTGCTCTCCCTCATCCATACGACTTTATGCTCTTTTGTACTTTATTTGGGCATACACATTTTCATATTACTTACTGTCATTCCAAAACCATTACAGTGTCACAAAATAATTAAATGTTTTATTTTAAAAATTGGTGGAGGGACTTCCCTGGTGGCGCAGTGGTTAAGAATCCTCCTGCCAATGCAGGGGACACAGGTTCGAGCCCTGGTCCGGGAAGATCACACATGCCATGGAGCAACTAAGCCCGTACGCCACAACTACTGAGCCTGTGCTCTAGAGCCCGCGAGCCACAGCTACTGAAGCCCGTGCACCTAGAGCCCGTGCTCTGCAACAAGAGAAGCCACAGCAATGAGAAGCCCGCGCACTGCAAGGAAGAGTATCCCCCACTCACCACAACTAGAGAAAGCCCACGCGCAGCAATGAAGACCAACGCAGCCAAAAAAAAAAAAAAAAATGGTGGAGAAGGGAAAACAAATATGGAAGAATAAGACAAGGTTGGGGTAAAGTCATAGCATATCAGGATAATCGTTTAGCATTTACTTCTATGTGAATTAATGCTTCGACAAATATATCCTGTGAATAAATTATGATGGCTATGGCCTGCTGGTATTTATACATCTGTTTGCTTTCTTTCTTTCTTTCTTTTTTTTTTAAAGAACTGAATGAATTTGATAAATTACAACTTAGCCCACCCAAATGAAACATATAATATCCCCTTAAACCAGTAAATCCACTCTGGGTTCCAGAAATGGACCCGTGTCATTTACATGGGTAAGAAATAAGAAAGCACAGGTAGTGAATCTGCAGTCAACACAGATAACTTATGAGTTGAGGGCTCAGCATGAAGTAAATTATGATAAATTATGATCACCTTCCCAACAATAATGGTGATCTGGGTCGTCTATAACAGTTTTCTGTATGATAGTGTCTTTTTAAAGAGAAAAATTCTCCTTGCTTCTGGAAGATGCTAAGTCGCTAGGAGCGAACTCTCTAGTCACCTGAGGTCACAACTTCCAGGAAGGTAAAGACACCGAAAGACACACACACACACAAAAGCAGCCCGGGCCTCCCAATCTGTACCCATTTCTACATGGACTGGCTGCCAGCAGAAACCTCTTATCACGCTTCACGTTCCTATTCAGAATTTTCTCTGTTTCTTTCCCTTTTAAAAACACTGTCTTTGGAAAGTACTGAATTACAATCTACATTAAAAATAGCTTTACCGTACTGCCTCTAGTCTGCCACAGGGGGTAAGAGCCTCCACAAAATAAGGTTGTTGAGATGATTCAGGTAGGATGGCAGGGAATGAACGCCCTTCTGATTGTACCACACCCAAAAAAGAAAGAGAACTTAATGGCCCTCGTGAAATTAGTTCTGAAGTCTATTCATCAGCCGTTCTCGGATGCGAGGAACACGTGTAAATTAACTTCACCAGCACCTGAACGCAGGTCTTGGAGTACTGGTTCTGCACAGCTGACAGTGAGCAGTGAATTCCAGCCTGCTAATTTTACATTTATCTCCAGCATATAATTTATGGCTAAAAATAGATTAATTTTCCCCAGAACAAATGTTGAGTGTTGCTCTATAATTATATTCTCACAGCAAAAAGGGAATCTAAGACCATCATTTTTTTCTTTCTCAGTTGGTAAGCTAATGAAATTTGACCTGCAAATTAAAAGCAAGGAAATGATAAGAAAAAAATGATTACTTTCAAATTAATAACTGAATGTGGAACGTTATTTCTCAAAATAAATTGAAGTGAACATTTGCTGAGCATGGAGAATAAGGCAGCAGGCCTGTCAGGCAGGAGAAAGGTGAAGCAGAAAATAGGAGACAGACAATGCTATTAACGTTGAAATAGGAAGTAGCATAAAAAATACTAATTGAACCATCAGTATCTATATTTCAAAAGATCAATTTTAATGAAAAAAATTTTAAATGTACTCAGTTTGGAACACTGGTGAGTGTCTTTAAGAGGTATAATGAATCAACTGGCAAATTCTGACCTTAATTCAAGTTCACTTCTCTAGATGATGCCACCTTCTGTGACAGACAATCTTCTTTGTGGGACTAGAGCTGCTCCCCAGCAAGTTCATGCTCGAAGGAGGCCGCGCAGGTTCTCACAGTTTGTGCAAAGTCAGGGCCGCATCACAAGTCCCTCGGCTTCCGACCCAATCCCCCCCCCCCATCACGGGGTGACCAGTCATTTTCCGCCAGGGTCCTGTGTTCACGGGGGCAGCTGGGCTACCACTCATGAAAATGCCAGTCTACACAGGACAGTGACCTCAGTTATTTCTCAGAGAGCTCACATCACCAGGCAAGACAGGAAGCAGCAGACCCCTCCCTCTTTCACGGCAGCTGTCAATACACACCCCCTTCTTCAAATATTTTCTTAGGTTCAGGGAAACCCTTAGCAGTCATTCTTCCCAACTCCAAGGAGGAAGAAATGCCACTTGAGACCGACTATCCACAGACCCGGGGCAACCAGGTAGATCTGAGACTGGTAACAAAAGCCGCCACAGATTCGCAGTGTGTGCAATTCAGACACGTGATTCTAAAAAGCAGGGAAAAGTGTGGGTGTCCCTGACGGGACAGCTCTCCCTGCACTGAGGTCACCTGCCAGGGTGTCCACCGCTCCTGTGCCCGGCACAGCGACCCTGGGCTCTGCAGGCCTGGGCCGGCCCCCTGGAGCTCCCACCTTAACCACACACAGCCACAGATGTGCTGACACTCAGGATCTAGCCGTGTTTCTGGAAATGATACAAGCACAAGACTCTGTTAGAGTCAAGGGACAGGCTGATACAGTCGGAACCCCGGTGTGTGGACAGGAACCCCCAGGACCATGGTCCATGACCTCCCGACCCCCAATCTTGGCTCTTGTAACTGCTTCACTGGAGGGAAACGTATGAAAGGCAATGGTAGTCTTTGCCCTGGATCTGGGGTCTTCAGATGTTGTTTTGTTTCATTTGTTTGTTTTAATTTTTGTTTTAAAAGCAGGGAGATTTTTTTTTTTCCCAGCTTAAGAGTGACACCGTACAAAAACATGGAAACCAGAGTGGGGCAGCTGTGTGGGCTGGGGGGACCTGGGATCCTGGGCACCGTGCAGCCACCCCCCGTGGGCTCATGGTTCTGTGTCAGGTCCCGTTTATGCCCCGCTTCTTCTACGCCCTTGGCTGAGGGACTCTGATGTCCTCCCTCTGGCCCGGGCTCAGCCCCTACGCCTCTGCTGTCACTGTAGCGCCCGGCCTGGCCTCCAGGACTGGGTCCCCACTGCCATCCCCACCGAGGCCAGCAGCCAGAAAACCTCTCCACCCAGGTCCCCGTCTCCAGGCCAAAGGTCGAGAGGGACACCTCAGGACAGAGACCAAGTCACAGGTGCGGCCATGAAACTCTGTGACAGTTGCTGATGGAGGGGTGGTGCTGAGTGACCCTCTCAGGGGACAAAGGGGCTTCTAGGGACCTAAGGGGTTGAACCCGGAGAACCCTGACTTCACCAAATACCAGTGATTAACTCCAGAGGGTGCAGCCTGAACTAACAGGAACCATGATGCAGCCTGTGGATCTCAGTGAGATGATGGAAAGCCCCGGGTGCTTCACGGGGGCGAAGTCAGAGGGCAAGGGCGCTGCCACGCTGGACCGAGAGGGCTCCAGGCCCAGCTCTCTACAGGCAGGAGGCCGGTGAGAAGCTGCTCCAATGGCCTGTTTCCAAATCTCCACCCGTGGCTGTCAGGGGAGATGGGAGAAGCGCCCGGCAGAGTCAGGGGCACCGAGGATGTGGTCGTGGGGACAGTCCCAGGGGGCCAGCAGGGTCTGGTTGGGGACACTCCCCGACCCCCAGGAGGGAGGCCTTTGCTGAGCCCAGCTCTGTGAAGGCCAGATGCCGACGGCCCTGTAGACCGTGACCTCCCACCCTACAGCATCTTTCTGGTGATGGGTGACTGGCACACAGAGTTTCAAGGAACAGTCTGAACTTCATTTTGGTTCTTCTATAAATTGGCCTTCGCTTGGGAGAAATTTTATAAATTCTTTAAGCAATAGATGTTTCATAATAACCTATAAATTAACATTTAAGGTTAAGCACAGTTCAAAGGAAGAGCTTTTCTTTTTCTTTTTTTCTCTTCCAAGAATGCTTCCCTGAAACACTGGACCATTCTCTGGAAGTAAGTTGTGGGATGTCCCTCCCTGCCAGCCCATAAGTCAGGACACAATGAAATCCAGTAACTGAAGGAGGAAGTCAACCTCCTTTTAGGAACACATCATGACACCTCAAAACAGACCTTTCACCTCAGGATCCTGAGTAACAGTTCCTCAGAAAGGCAACTGAGTAACTGTAAGAAAAATAAATCACTGGATGGATATTTAAATGGCTAAAAGTCTATGTGAGAACAGAACGAATGCCAAACACCAGGAGTTTGGCCTTTTTAACTGAAGTGCATACCTTCTAGAGGGTGTTTAATTAAACCAGCTGAACACTCAAGATGTGAATGAAATAACTCATAAAGGTTCCACGAGAGACATTCTACAATACAATGAATTTATAAGTATTAAGCCTGTTCCTATGCAAATGGTCCATTTTCTCCTCAGAAAGACTATGAAAATCACTCCATGTCTTATGACTGTACCCCAAAGGCCAAAGTTAAAGGCTGGTGGCTAATTACTGAAAGGTTAATGCAATAATCTGACACGGCATCAACAAGCAACAGTGCTGTAGGGATTTCAGACAACAGATGCCCTTCACAGCCAGTGCGGTATCGTGACTCCTGGGCTTCCTGGAAAGAAGCTCCATCCCCAGAGGTCTGCATACCGTTGGCTTGCACACCTGTGCCTGGCCAAGTCCACGTCAAACAACATTAAAAGCTGCAGAAGTCACTAGTCAAACATGTCAATACAGAAGACAAATAAAGAGGGAAAAGAACAGGTGCCAGGGAGACACAGGGATCTTGTGCCCTCATCACAGAAGCAGAGATGCAGGGAGACCCCAGACCCTGAAAGCAAGGACACGACGGCCCACTGTCAACAGAGGGCTTGGGACTTGGACAGATTAGAAAGTTAAAATGTTCTGAGAGGAAATGAGTAGATTCCTTCTACAAATTGCATTGATTTTAATAACAGCCACATCCTGTGTTCAAAAGCCAGCAAATGTATTTTAGGTTATTTTTCTATCAAGCTATGAATCTTGATATTTTCGTATTAAGCTATAAATCTTCTCATGCGTGTGGCCTACAAGGTAAGAGATCTGAACAAATCTCAGCTGAAAGAGGGATGTCTGAACAGTCCACACAGGGACTAAATTTTTTCATCAGGGATTATGTTGTGAAATACGACTGTTAACACTTTTTTCCGGAATTGCAATCGTGAAGTATGAATGTTAGCATTTTCCTCAGGGATTACGTTGTGAAAACCTGTAAAGCACCTTTATTCCAATGAGTAAGCCTGCACCAGGCACAAGCCCGGATCCTGATAAGTTTTTCTGTGTCCCAGGAACCATGAATGCCCAGCACAAGGTAGGGACATTTCATTAGTGATATGACAGGTTTACAAGCAGACACTTCACTCCCAGGATCTACTCTTTCCCAATTTTTCTCCTAGTTGGGACCGACACCAGACAACTATTTCCCCAATCGCCGAAGACTGAAAGCTTCGGATCTTTTCCCATCTTAAGGTTGTACTGACTTCTTTCCTTGGAGAAACCTGTCCTGATTCACTGCTTCTAAGTTCCCGCTGGTGGGTAAGGGCGTCTTTCCTCTATCCCAGCCCTCCTTCCCTCCCAGCCACTTTTGGTGATGCCAGGGAAACTTTCCTTATTCACAGGGACAGTCTCCGCAGGGCTTGAAAATCCAGCCCCTGGGAGGAGTGCACCATTTTCTTTGTGTCCATCCAGCTCTGGGTCCATCCAGCCGTCAGGAAGAAGAGGAATTTAAGAGCACGTATCAAGATCACCATTATCCTGACAACGAATGTCTTTAAACACAGATTATTTTCTCATTTGCTTTAGATCCATCAGGTGCATTCTGATTGTAACAAAAGACAGTGACCTATTTCATATATTTCTATACAGCCTAAAGGAAAACTAAAACTAAATTCATTTTCTCTTTCAAGGGAATGTTTATGAACAACTGGTTTTATTTCTCAGTAACAAACACTGGGATTTGGTTTGATTCCACCTGTACCCACAAAGGTATTTACAAAGCAAGTTTCCCTGAATGCTTTCTAAAACAAGAAGAAAAAAAAGAAAAATTATTACCTTTGTCAAAGTTCTGGGTTTTGATGTATTTGAATGTGCGTCTTGAACTTAATCAGGGATTCTCACTCCGAAAGACCATCCTCCGAGCCTGCTGACAGTAAAGGCAGTGTTAGTGTTCTAACCAGGCAGCATCAGGCCTTCCTAACAGAGGGCCTCCCCCACCCACTGGTCGTAGAAGCCTCAGACACCAGCTGCTGAGCCCCCAGGCTCCGTGTCGTGGCCTCACAGGGCTCAGCCTGCAGGAGGACGTGGCCTGGCCGCTCAGAACTTACCATCCTGTTAGGAAACACATGCCACGTAAGGACACAGCTGTGGTCCCCTGCACCGCAGTTATTTTAATTAATTGTTGTTTCTCCTACAGATCAGCTTTCAGAATCACTTAGTCTGTCAGGCTCTTCTGAGTTACTCTGATTTGAATTGTTTTCTCTTCCCTACTCTTGCTTCTTTAATCCTCAGTGCAAACAAGGCCTCCTTCAGGAAGGCATCCCCAGCTACTTTGGGGTGCATTTCCTTCTCTTTGGGGTTCTCACAATACCCTACATTTCCACTTATTGTGTTAATTGCTACTCTGGCTTTTAACTGTATTCCTGCTAGTTTATCTCTTATGTGGCTCCGTGAGTCTCTTGCGGGTACAGTGTCAATTGCTACTCTGGGTTTTAACTGTCTACTTGCTAGTTTATCTCTTATGTAGTTCTGTGAGTCTCTCGCAGGTACCGTGTCAATTGCTACACTGGGTTTTAACTGTCTTCTTACTAGTTTATCTCTTATGTGGCTCTGTGAGTCTCTCGCGGGTGGGAATTACATCTTTTGTCTCCGTATCCCTTGGGATGTGTAGTATCTGGCACTCATGAAGCTTCTAAAAATATTGGACCTTAGAAATAAAAACACATACTAAACTTTGTCTCCCAGTCTCTGATAAAAGAAGCTTGAAAAACAAACGTCCACTGTCGTGCCCAGACTCTCAGCAGAAATTTTGGGGCACAGGAATAAGGATGCATTCCCACCCGGCTCCATTTAACTCATCCATCCATTCACTCATTTCAGAGACATTGGTTGAGTGCCTTTTGTATGCCAGATACTATTCTAAGTCCTGGCCACACAAACTCCAACCTGCGAAAAGCAGAGATTCTGGGCCGTGTTTAAAGACCTGAGGAATGGGCAACGGGGGAGATTCAGGCAAAGTACAGTGGGGGCCGGAGATGGTCCAGGAAGGATCAGAGGTAAAGAGAGCCTGGGGGCAAGGGGGGGTGTTGCAGGCACCTCAGACACACCATGCAATGATTTTGCTTTGGGGTCTCAGGAAATCTGATGGAGTGGTGAATGTGATTGCAATTCAAAGCAATGAGAAGCTCATCCCTACCCCCTCACCTAGATTCACCCTCTTAGGCTCACGGAAATGCAGCACAGAACAAAAGCTTTCCCCAAAATCACAGGAAAGGAACTTTAAGACACCAGGGAGACCACTATTTCATTATGCTGTTAACGTCTCTGGGCTCATTCTCTAAAGCACTCAAGCCGAGTCTGTCTCCCCAGGTGACTCTCCATGGACGGGATTCCCCCAGGGCAAGAGAGAAAGTTGGCAGGAGGAATCTGATTAAGGCTTGCAGCATTTCTTTGGAATTCTTATGAGCATCAAGGTTAGTACTAGACTTCTGAGTTTTGAAGAACATCAACATTTGAAACACTCGGATTTCTGAAGTAATTCTGGGAACAGGAAAGACCCAGTGCTGGTTTCAAACCCACCTTGGTTTTTCCTCCGGCGCCAGCAAATACTCCTCCAGGGGGAGGCCGGAGAGGTTGAGCAGCCTGTGGCCCAGGCGGTTGGTCAGGTAGGGAACCCTGGTGCTTCCACTGGGGCATTTCTGCAATTGTTTCCAAAGATGTCAAGTAGAAGCTTATTCATAACCCACACACAGGTTTACTGACATTAAAGTAAACGTGACTTTCCCTAGCTGTCACATTTTCAATGAATCGTCGATGGCTCTTTACATGTTCTCAAATCTCTTTAAGAGTCACCTATTAATACATTTGAGAACTATGCTAGAATTCCACTGCAACCTTTGCTGTCAGTTAGATTTGGGAACTTCCCAACCTTTTCCTGTATGTAAGCTTGGGCAGATTTGTAAGAACTCAAAAGGGGAAAAATATTTTCACTGGGGTGACCTCGCATTTGACGAACCAGAAAGAGAATCAGAGGATGATGAGCAAAAAATTCAAAGGAACGTGTTTCTTCCCTAAATGCCTGAAGCAGACATCAAACTCCTTTTCTGCAGTGACTCACAGGCTTAGAATCAGGAAATATTTGCCCAGCAGGAACCACCCCGACTCCCCCTCTCCTGAGGGCCTCTGACTCCTAACACGGGGACCACAATTTCTGCCCAAGCACACAATGCCAGAAAAAACAAGGATTCTTCAGTTGAGTCAATTGCAGGAAATGCTGCATCTTTTCCACCCCTTGTGTAATGATTCATACATGATAACAGCATCTTGCAAGAGCTACAGCAAAGAGACCTGTTAACCAGAGCTTTATCTGGCCTTTCTGAAGCTGCCTTGGCTATGGAGCTTTTTCATGGGAAATGCTTTTCTTCTTGCACACATATTACTGAGGTCTCACATGAGGTTCACGTGAGTTGCAGTGAATTCACATCAACCACTTGGTACTTGTTCATTCATTCCTCTGCCACTGACACTCAATCTAGTTCCAGTAAATTTTAGGGAGCTGGTAACAAAAGGTACCAGTCTAACAGGATGACTAGATCAAAGCCACAGAATAAGAGCATGGAGTGAAAAATTACAGGGTTCATGAGTTAATGGAATAAACAAAACGGGGAAGAAACAAATTACTGTGTCCAAAAAGAACTTGAGCAGAACAGCTGGTCACTGCAAAGGAGCACCAGTCAATGGTCTCTGGTGGGTCCCACCTGGATGTCCACCTCACTGCTGTGTAACTGCCTCACTTACATCCAGACATTTGGTCTAAGAGAAGAAAGCAGACCGGGTCCATTGAAAGGAAGACTTCCTAAAGTCACTAAACTATTAGGAGGGGTGTATCCCACAGGCCACTAAACAGAAAGGTCCTGTCAACATGTTCAAGTGGCCGTTTTCTTAATAGATCCTGAATTTAAATTAAGATTTCGCTTTTCCTTTTTCAGTAAATTAAGATTGCCATATCAGCTTGCTGATTGTGGCTAACAGGCCTGTGCCTTTTATTAATTGCCTTTTGAGATTTCCTTTGAAATGGGTTCCAACCAGTTTTCCATATAAGTTTCACTCCATTCTCCTCCGCAGACTAGACAGCAATGCCTTGCACTGTAACAGGGGAAAACCCACTTCCGTGTGCTCTTGTACTGATCAGTCATAGTTAGAAGAGCCAAATCCTATCTTAGCTTTTAAAATCTAGCTCTCAAAACTCAAATAAAAATACAACAAGAGCTTGAGGTCATCCTGCCTTGAAATTCTGGGAAATTTCCCCCCAAAGGGCAATCCTAGCTTCTTCAGCGTTAATTGGAGACGATTCCTTTGCTTCGTGAACACTGCTGGACAGTCACCGATCATGACCAGTGGGCAATGAACAGGAGGACCACCCTGGAAACCATGTCACGACACCTTTCCAAGAAGCAGCTAATCGAGTAACCCTAAAGGTCATTTAGTTCAAAAGTTCATTTAGTTAACAAAAGTGAAGGTTTTTCAGATGGGGGTGAACTCATTTTTGTTCCTTGAGGTTTAGACTTTTTAGAAATCAAAAACACGGTGGAAACCTACCAGGTAGCCGCAGGACTCCTGGACTTCTGGGTGAGAGAAGGGGTCCATGCACCAGCAGGAAGAATTCCCCCTGACAAAGCGGAGGAGAGGTGGGATGATCCTGAGATCACAGAGCTGCTGTATTTCCATGAAAGCATCCCCCAGACCGGAGCACAGCTCATGAGAGCATCACCTCCCGGTGCAGAAGGCCAAGCGTTCACATTTGTTTTCACAGCTTGAGCTGTTCATCTGATGACAACATTCTATTACAATGACAACATTTCCAATATATTAAATGATGCCCACTCTGTTCATGCACTGAATGTATCACCGAGGCTCCTGGGACCTTCAGCAGGGACTCGGGGGGCTGTCGTGAACTTTGGGGCTCCTGGTGGCAAAACCAGGAGCCCTCAGCACCAGTGTAGCAATTAATAAACACAGGGAGCTGCTAATTCCTTTTCATCGTGTGACACTGTAATTGAATCATCATTTAAAGAAAGGCAACTAGTATTAAATTTCCATTATGAAGAACCGCAGTGCCACAGAAACTGCTATGAAAACAACTTAACAGCAGAGGTTCAGAACCCTTTATATTTTTTAATATTTATTTTATATTGGAGCACAGTTGATTAACAATGTTGTGTTAGTTTCAGGTGTACAGCAAAGTGATTCAGTTATACATATACATGTATCTATTCTTTTTCAAATTATATTCCCGTTTAGATTGTTACATAATATTGAGCAGAGTTCCCTGTGCCATACAGTAGGGCCTTGTTGGTTATCTATTTTATATATAGTAGTGTGTGTATGTTAATCCCAAACTCCCTAACTATCCCTCCCCCCCCCCATCGTTCCCCCCGGTTACCATAAATTCATTCTCTAAGTCTATGAGTCTGTTTCTGTTTTGTAAATCTGTTCACTTGTATCGTTTTTTTTTTAGATTCTGAATATTAGCCATATCATATGGTGTTTGTCTTTCTCTGTCTGACTTACTTCACTTAGCATGATCATCTCCAGGTCCATCCATTTTATTCCAAAGCTCCCTATAACTTTTCTCCTTGTTAGGCCTCATACTTTGATTTTTCTTTTTCACTAATGTTTGTAAATCAAAATCTGCTTTAGTAATGATAAGTGTTATTTACTCAAAAATTGGGGGAGAAGGGAGGAAACTGACATTTACTGAACTACAGGTGCCCCGCTAGATGTTTCTACTACAACCACTTGCCAGCCTCACTTTTGGGAAGGGGGAGTGGGGTTCTCAGAGTTCAGGGGCTCACCCAGCATCACACTGCGGGAGACGGTCTTTTGGCCTCTGAGCCTCGCTTTTTGCTCCAGGACTTACTGCTCCAACGTGAGAACGTCAAGGTGAAACACGTCCAGTCCCATGAAAAGAAACCTACCATTTCTATTAACAAGGTTAGCAAAGTACAATTTCCATGTAAATTTCTGAAATAACAAAAATAATTTCAAGGCTTTGACGGTGTTACTTTCTTGGTTAAGCAGCCAATGGGGACTCCAGTTTGAGTCTTGAAAGTGAACAGGGAAATATCACCTAAGGGAGTGATGTACTTCATCGGACTGCTTGCTGTATCTGATAATTACTTGGGGAAAAAAATGACTCCATTTACACTTCTTGAGCTCAGGGCCTTCCTTGCTTTAGCTGCGGGCCTTCAGTGACTGTGGGCAAGTGTTCACAGCATAATGAATTTCTTCAAAAAGTCCTCTTTGTCCCTTCCAAATCCTCCACTAGTTCTTCTCCTGGCTTCCTGTTAGAGAGTAATCAGATGTGACCCGCAGAGCTGCACAGAGACCAGCAAGAGCATTGCACAGATTCTGGATTTGGGAGCCTCCCAGCCTCCAGGAAGTTCTGAGCTGCAGGAGCCACGTGAAGCTGCTCTCACAGGGGAGGATGGAGGGGAGGGAACGTGAGGATCAGACACGTCCACTTCCCTCCGGTGTCAGGACCCCAAGCGCCCAGCACCTCGGCTTTGCGTGGCGCCCGGCCGGGCTCTGCAGGACACACGAGCAGTGACGGTCATCCCGAGTGACGTGCCTGACACAGTCCCTCCGTCCGCCGGGTTTGGCAAGGCTGGATCAAACAGGCCTCTCTGACACAGGCCCACTGCCTGCAGTTTCAACCGTCAGAGAGCACTTTGCATCTCGGCGTGAGGAAGGTGTTCTCAGGACCTACTCCTAAGAGAGGAAGTTCTGACACAAACTCGCCTGAAAGAGCCAAAAGCCTGGCACAGGGGCCACCCTGTGGTCCAAGGTGACACTCGCACTCTCTCGATAAGTGGAAGCAGGGTGATGTTAATGGAGCAGAGGAAGGTCAGTCAGGGCCCAGATCACACAGGGAGGACACGGCAGAGCTGGGATGTGGGCTCGTGCAACCCCGCCCAGAATCTAGGTCCCCCCCTTTTCCAGGGTGCCGGACATGTGCCCTCTGGGTGCTTTTGCTCCCTGACCTCAACTTTCCATCTCCCCAGGCCCATCTGAGGGAAGCTGTCACAGCTGTGCCAGGAGCGAGGACCCGACCTCGTGAGCCAGGGAGTCTGGCACCTCAGAGATCATTCCTCAAACTGCTGCCATCTGACCACGGACACGAACCTGACCCATCTCCCCACTTGGCTTTGAACGTGCAATAGAAATATAAGATTTGCTCACTACCACTCTGTTCTATACAAAACAGTATCAAGAATGAGTGGGAAAAGTGACAGTTTTACTTCAGCAGTAGTAGGGAAATCATGGCTGGAGTGTCACCAGACACAAGTCCTGGGACATAAGCCTTGGTATTGAAATCTCCCAGTCTGCTTCTAAAGGCTGGGAACTTCAGCACATTTAAAAATTTAAATTAGGCATCATCTACTATAATGGGAAAATGTAAAGTTTAGTTCATGTTTATACCACAATAGCTTTTTCTAGAGATTTTTGCTGCCTTCTGTGTGAAAGGAGGTAAAGGCAGGAGTTCAACTTGGTTCCTGCAGCATGAGCTCAGAGTCTGAACAGAAAAACCGTCAATATGCAGAATCTCATCTATCGTTTTAAAATGTTTCTGTTAATTCATAATGAAACGATGACTAAAGTCTGCCTAAAACGGAATATGTAGATATTGAATTAAACAATGTTTTACACTTACAGAAGGACACATATTTGTTTTAAACAAAATCTTTTGCTTTGCTCTGGGACTTCAGTAAATCAAGCCTTTGTGTGTAACATGGAAAGAAATTATTATAGATAGAAGGATCCAAAGCACCCCCTTGTATAAGGCACCTCGCCCCCCAGCTTTTTGTCATGCTGACCAAGGAAAAGAGTGGAAATGGTTACAAATTAGGAATGAGTTAAGAGATGAGGATTTCACAAAGAAAGAGGCAGAAACAGACCAGGAAGGCAGAGGAAAGCTGAGGGCGGAACAATGAGCGTGGTCTGCAGGCTGCGGAGGCGGGTGCACAGCTCTGGGGACTGCTGCCCTTCCTCCAACAGCATCTGAAGGTAAAACAGATGTCTGAGCAGAATTCGGAATATGTTCCGCTCCCTTAGCGTTTACTCTACTTCTTTTTCCCTCTTGAAAGACTAGATACTCCAATTAAAAAAAAAAAAAAATCTCCCAACAAACAAAAGCCCAGGACCAGATGGCTTCACAGGCAAATTCTATCAAATATTTAGAGAACAGCTAACACCCATCCTTCTCAAACTCTTCCAAAATATAGCAGAGGGAGGAACACTCCCAAACTCATTCTACGAGGCCACCATCACCCTGATACCAACACCAGGCAAAGATGGCACAAAATAAGAAAACTAAGGCCAATATCACTGATGAACATATATGTAAAAATCCTCAACAAAATACTAGCAAACAGAATCCAACAGCACATTAAAAGGATCGTACACCATGATCAAGTGGGGTTTATCCCAGGAATGCAAGGGTTCTTCAATATATGCAAATCAATCAATGTGATACACCATATTAACAAATTGAAGGATAAAAACCACATGATCATCTCAATAGATGCAGAAAAAGCTTTTGACAGAATTCAACACCCATTTATGATAAACACTCTCCAGAAAGTAGACACAGAGGGAAACTACCTCAACATAATAAAGGCCATATATGACAAACCCACAGCAAACGTCATTCTCAATGGTGAAAAACTGAAAGCATTTTCTCTAAGATCAGGAACAAGACAAGGATGTCCACTCTCGCCACTATCACTCAACATAGTTTTGGAAGTCCTAGCCACGGCAATCAAAGAAGAAAAAGAAATAAAAGGAATCCAAATTAGAAAAGAAGTAAAACTGTCACTGTCTGCAGATGGCATGATGCTAAACATAGAGAACCCTAAAGGTGCCACCAGAAAACTATTAGAGCTAATCACTGAATTTGGTAAAGTTGCAGGATACAAAATTAATGCACAGAAGTCCCTTGCATTCCTATATACTAACAATGAAAGATCAGAAAGAGAAATTAAGGAAACAATCCCATTTACCATTGCCACAAAAAGAATAAAATACCTAGGAATAAATCTACCTAAGGAGGCAAAAGACCTGAACACAGAAAACTATAAAACACTGATGAAAGAAATCAAAGATGACACAAACAGATGGAGGGATATACCATGTTCTTGGCTTGGAAGAATCAATATAGTGAAAATGACTATACTACCCAAACCAGTCTACAGATTCAATGCAACCCCTATCAAATTACCAATGGCATTTTTCACAGAATTAGAACAAAAAATTTTACAATTTGTATGGAAACACAAAAGACCCTGAATAGTCAAAACAATCTTGAGAAGGAAAAATGGAGCTGGAGGGATCAGACTCCCTGACTTCAGACTATACTACAAAGCTACAGTAATCAAGACAGTATGGTACTGACACAAAAAGAGAAATATAGATCAGTGGTACAGGATAGAAAGTCCAGAGGTAAATCCATGCAGCAGTGGTAACCTAATCTATGACAAAGGAGGTAAGAATATACAATGGAGAAAAGACAGTCTCTTCAATAAGTGGTGCTGGGAAAACTGGACAGCTACATGTAAAAGAATGAAATTAGAACACTCCCTAACACCATACACCAAAACAAACTCAAAATGGACTAAGACCTAACTGTAAGGCCAGACACTATAAAAATCTTAGAGGAAAACATAGGCAGAACACTCTGTGACAAAAATCACAGCGAGATCCTTTTTGACCCACCTCCTAGAGTAATGGAAATAAAAACAAAAATAAACAAATGGGACCTAATTAAACTCAAAAGCTTTTTCACAGCAAAGGAAACCATAAACAAGACAAAAAGACAAGCCTCAAAATAGGAGAAAATATTTGCAAATGAAGCAACAGACAAAGGATTAATCTCCAAAACATACAAACAGCTCTTGCAGCTCAATATCAAAAAAACAAACAACCCAATCCAAAAATGGGCAGGAAGACCTAAATAGACATTTCTCCAAAGAAGATATACAAATTGCCAACAAACACATGAAAAGATGCTCAACAGCACTAATTATTAGAGAAATGCTAATCAAAACTACAATGAGGTATCTACCTCACACCAGTCAGAATGTCCATCATCAAAAAATCTTGGGCTTCCCTGGTGGCACAGTGGTTGAGGGTCTGCCTGCCAATGCAGGGGACACAGGTTCAAGCCCTGGTCTGGGAAGATCCCACATGCCACGGAGCAACTAGGCCCGTGAGCCACAACTACTGAGCCTGCGCGTCTGGAGCCTGTGCTCCGCAACAAGAGAGGCCACGACAGTGAGAGGCCCGTGCACCATGATGAAGAGTGGCCCCCGCTCGCCACAACTAGAGAAAGCCCTCACACAGAAACGAAGACCCAACACAGCCAAAAATAAATAAATAAATAAATAAATAAGTTTATTTTTTTAAAAAAATCTACAAACAATAAATGCTGGAGAGGGTGTGCAGAAAAGCGAACCCTCCTGCACTGTTGGTGGGAATGTAAATTGATACAGCCATTATGGAGAACAGTATGGAGGTTCCTTAAAAATCTAAAAATAGAACTACTGTATGATCCAGCAATCCCACTCCTGGGTATATACCTGGAGAAAACCATAATTCGAAAAGATACATGCACCCCAATGTTCATTGCAGCACTATTTACAATAGCCAGGACATGGAAGCAACTTAAATGTCCATCAACAGAGGAATGGATAAAGAAGATGGGGTACATATATACAATGGAACATTACTCAGCCATGAAAAGGAATGAAATTGGATCATTTGTAGAGATGTGGATGGACCTAGAGTCTGTCATACAGAGTGAAGTATGTCAGAAAGAGAAAAACAAATATCGTATATTAGCGCATATTTGTGGAATCTAGAAAAATAGTACAGATGAACCTATTTCCCGGGCAGGAATAGAGACGCAGATGTAGAGAATGGACGTGTGGACACAGCGGGGAAGGTAGGGAGCTCAGCTCAGTGCTCTGTGATGACCTAGATAGGTGGGATGGGATGGGAGGGGGAGGGAGGTCCAAGAGGGAGGGGATATATGTATACATAGAGCTGATTTACTTCACTGTTCAGCAGTAACTAACACAATATTGTAAAGCAATTATACTCCAATAATATATATATATATCTTTTTTTCTGCCAACTGTTCTTTCTTTGTTGCCAGGTTGGGCCCAGACTTTATCCTTCAGGGCCACAGGTTATATTTCAATTTCTCAAAGGTAGACACTTTTTACATCCTGTGTGTTTCTTTGGACAGAAGGGAGATAAAAGCATCCCCATGGAAGCTTTTATTTACTTAAATAAATTACTTTCTTTTTCAGGAGAAGACTAAAGTGAAACAACGTAATTAATTTTCTATTAATTCTTCCTCACTGAGACTGCTAATAGTTATTCAGTCTCGTGCTAATCACCAACATGCCTAATGCACAGAATGTCATCGCAAATTAGGAAAACATAAGCCAGTATTGTATTATTGTCTGGATTTTTATATTTATTACTGAAAAACATACACTTTAGTACTTAATACATCATTATGGTTTTTATCACTTTCCCCATTTGTAAATTCTTGAGCCACAGGCCATGTCCTCCATCAATCCTGGTTCCTACAACAACATGATATTTATAGTAGATCCTCAATAAATAACTGTCGAGCAAAATAAGAAAGAGAGAAGAAAGGTATGTTTATGAAGGAAGGCATGTTTTATCAAGGTTTCATGACAGGTCATCTCTATATTATCACTTTCAAAACCTAGAAAAAAAAAGTCTTCAAAGTAATTCACACCCACACTGATGTTACGGACTTTTTAACTCCCTTTAGTTAAAACAAGTACAATTAATCTTTTCATAGGTACAAGTTTACCCTAAAAATAACAGTTACTACATATTTCATACTTAATTGCTACCTTATTCTTTTAGTTTTGTTCTTTTGGGGTTTTAGTTAACAAAGGGAATGTTATTCATTATTATTTAATGTTTTTTGCAATGATATAAAGCATGTATTCACCAAGGAAGGGAAGGGGCGATGATGGAGCTTATTTCAGGTCATTTTAGACGGCAACACCCCTCAGGCCTGCTCAGTCTCAGCCCTATTGTGAGAACAGGTGATACAGTCCTGGAGAAACCAGTCCTGCCAGCCTGTGGGGGACTGGCTGGAGGCTGCACTTCTGCATCGGATACTTACAGGTCTGAGTGTAAGTCAGCACAGAGCGGGTCCTGATCCCCAAACTTCCGCAAAAGCACGCGGGTGAGCTCCATGTCACCGTTCTCACTGCTGCTTGTCGTGAGACAAAGGAAACAAGGTGGGAGGTTAGTACTTGCCTGGGAGCTCACAGGACAGTCTGTCAGAGAGAGCCCAGGCCAACTGTCCAGGCACATGTTCCTAGCAGCACAGATAGAGCTAATTGTTCACCTTTTTTATGGTGAGGCCAAACCAGCAACCAGATGAAGAAATGTCTTAAAAGCACAGTTTTACCACCACAGATAATGCATTTTTATATACTTGCATTCAAGTGTATTATTTTTCTCATCCTTTCACTTAACATTATAATATTACCAACTCTGGCATTTTTGTATGTTTTTTAAAAATTAATTTTAAAGACTGAATAGTATTACATCATGTTAATATATTAAAGTCTATAAAACTATTCTCTTACTGCTAGAGCTCTGATTTGCTGTCAATATGTGTCCTATAGCATAACCCTGCAACAAAACAACTTCTTTTTTTCATAAAGTAGTTTATTTAATTTTTTATTTTATTTATTTATTTTTTCGGCTGCACTGCACAGCACGTGGGATCTTATTCCCCGGCCAGTGATCAAACCCGTGCCCCCTGCAGTGGAGGCATGAAGTCTTAATCACTGGACCTCCAGGGAAGTCCCACAAAACAACTTCTTCTATTTGTTTTTGTGTGTGTTTCTATATGTGAATTATATTGAACATTTTCTTCAATAAGAAGAAAGAAGTCCTATGTATGCTTTAAGTACACAATGAATTATAGTATCTATTTTACTGGCACAAATCTCAGAAGTCTGTTAATAGTTCAAGCAGCATCCATGGGAACCAAGGCCACCAAGATGGAATCTTCTTATTGAAGACACCATCAAAGATAAGACACACTATTCTTATAGTCTGGAAGAGATACAGAAACAAACTCTACATTAACTTCTATCCATCAATTGTAAGAAATATCTTGACTTGAGAAAATGTAAAGGAGATGATATTTTAAACCTGGCTGATTAGGAGTGGGGCTCATTTCAATTAATTAAAATTCTGGATGATAAGTGTTTATGAAAGAATAGAGATTTATTACTTTCTAGAACTTACATCATGTAATTTACAAAATGCTTTTGAATAGACATCGCTGGGAACACTTACCCTCAAAATAAAGGAAAAAATGATAGATCATTTACATGTGAACGATGACCTCAAATCTTTGGAAAGAAGCAGTATATAAATTAACAAATGAGCATAAATGGTTTTTTCTAAAGAACTTCAACATTAGCTTCTCAAGAAATGTAGACACCGCAAAGTAGCCTTCAACCACTGATTCTTCTAATCGATTTCTTTGTTTATAGACAAAGCAAAGTTGACTCCTGAACACCTTTCTGACTTTCTACCAGCGATTACACCTGGGGAGGTCTGGGTAGGTGAGGTTCGCACACCCCACGTCCCGAAAGTACACGTCAAAGTCCAGAATGAGGCGCAATGTCCATCCTCAAGCAGTGCAGCCTCAGCACAGACGGGGACTTTACAGGGATTCCCAATTTCCATAATCGGCAGTGAGCCTCTCACGCAGCAACCTGGTGTATTCTCTGCTCAAAATGTATCACTGGTTCCCTGTTACCTATGAGCCTTGAAAGAGTATTCAAGTCCCTCCCTGCTCTTCCCGACTTTCTCTCCCAGAAGGCACCCCGGCCCAGCCCAGCAGAACCGCCCTCTGATGGGGCGGACCAGCTCCCTCTGACGGGCATCCGCTTCCCTGCTACCTGGTTGGACACCGTCTCCAGCCACTAAGCTCCAAGTTCCTCCTCCTGTGAGCCCCCCTCTGCCACCTCTTCCATCCCGTTTCCTCCCAGTGGCTGCAACATCTCCACTGGCTTAACTGTGGGCTTCTCATCGTGGAACAAAACAATCCATGAGAGAAAGGGGAAAGCTTAGGACAGTAGTCAGAACAGAGCCGATTCTCAAAAGCACTCCGTGGAACAAACTGTCATCTTGCTAATGCACTGAAATCGTAGACCTACTCCTTCATCTCTACCCAGTTATTTTACTTCCCTCAATTTGATCTTCCCAGACCTCTTACCTTTCAGAAAGGACCAATTATAATGGAAAAGAAAGAACAGCCCATTACACCGGGCCGAGGACAACTCTACTTTCAGGCCTAAGTTGGAATGCGAACACCACTATAGCATCCAAAACCAAAAAGAATAACTATTTATAGGAAAACACCTTCTTCCCCACTGCGTGAAATACAACCAAGATTTTAAAATACCTAGGTGGTTTACAACTGGCCTAATCTGATTCCATACAGCTGTGTCCAGAAACACACAGTGATGAAAGATGCTGAAATTTACAACAAAGCTCTGTCTCATAAGTAGGCAGCATGACCTCTGTTTCTGACAAACGAGAAAACACTTTTAGAAGGAAAGGGACGTATTTTCCATGGAAATGTTGCCCATAAAAAGAAAACAGTATTTGCGGCATCTGTGAAAATACTCTGAATAGCTCTCTTTTGGCCCATTAATCCAAGAACAAATATGAAAGTTTGAAAAGTTTTTTCTGAAAAAAAACATTGATTCACAAAGTAGTTTACTTGGAATAATTGCTAAGAGCAAGTTTCAAAGTTATAGTTTACTTTTTACTACTTTTTTGCTTAGGTCTAGAGGTCACTTAAAAAAAAGGAAAAAAGAACTAGCTTTAAATTATCCCTGTTGCCATAAAATTCAAATGCTTGTTCTTAAACTATTTTTTTTTGGTTGTCTTCAAACTCTTGACTGTATTTAAAGTGCTGTTAGTGGCACATGAAGCCTGTCTTTACCAGACTCTAGGGATTGGAAAGAGTGCTTGACTGGGATTCCTGAGGCATTTCCTACATGGGGCACTGCTTCCTCTCCATGTCAGCGTTCCTCAAAACTCCACGTGCAGCAGCGTGATCGGGGGCTTGCTTGAACCAGCGCATATTCCGCACCAGCACCCCAAGGGGCTTCGTGTTAACAAGAATCCCAGATGGCTCTGATGCACATGGAGATCAAACCAACTCGAGAAAGCAGCCTGCGTGGGGCTCCCCCCATACCCTGCTCCCGGTCCAGCCCCTCCCTGTCCCGTGCCAGCCCTGGGCTGACCGGCAACGGCTCCAGGGGGGCCGCAGGCTCTGTGGGAGCTTCCACAGGCAGAGGTGCCCCAGGCCGGGCAACACAGGGATGGCATTTGAAGAACAGGTGCAAAGCACCCAGGGCAGGGAGGAAAAAGGGCCATCCTGCAGAAGGTGGCCCTCGGAGACCTGCGGACCTCAGCCTCCCCGGTCTCTTGGCCCGAAGGAGGAAAGCAGATGCCTTCCTACTCTTGAGCCAGGAAGCGTGGCTGCCTGGGCATCTCAGGACAGACACGGCCGAGGGTCCCAGCAGCCAGAGAAACTCAAACAGCGCAGATGCTCAGTGAATATAATGTGGATACACTTAAAAATAGCTCAAATGGTAAAATTTGTGTTGTATATATTTTACCACAATAAAAACAAATTCGCTGAATGAATAGACACCTTGAAACAAAACTAAATAAATAAAGTAACAGTAACTGAGAGTCATTTGCCTACACAGGACTTTCTTTCTGAAACTGAGACACGGTTTCCAGGAAACTTCTGAGAGTGAAAGGGCATGATTAATATGGACGCCAAGATGACAGGCCTCACCTCTGAGCAAAGCAGGACACGTGGTCACCCCACTAGAACAGAAGGAGGACACAGAAGGAGGTAGTGGTGTCCATGGTGAGCCTTAAGCAGAGCAGCTGTGCATCCAAAAGGGGCACAGGCACCCTCCTCGCCCACGAGGAAAACTCAGACGAGCAAGGAAAGTCTCCATCAGTATGAACCATCTCTGGCAGCGCCTTACAGTTTTTCCCTCATAACTAGGTAAACTGCTACTCTACTAAACAAAAACTAATGACACGTAAACTCGTTCTTTTCTGTTTAGTCTGAAATTAAAGATTAGAAGCGGGGAAATACGCGATTTCTGACAGAACACACACCCTATCCTATGGCCCATCCCGTCTGTAAGGATGAGAAAATGAGCATCAAATATGTAGCCTCCTCAGCTTCTTAGAAATGGAAGAAAATATTAAAATATCTATCATTCTCAGACTCAAAATATTTTGGAGTGCATTCTTTCTATGAGAGATTAATACTGTGAGAACAGGAAAAATGCTCTCAGACAAAAAAAACATAATTACCAAATTAATAACGCAGTGGAGAAAGTGAATGGCTATTTGCAACCATTTCAATGCTATTTGAAAATGGTTTCAGTGACATGAACGCCATGTAGAGAAATCTTCACCTGCCTGAGAAGAAAAGGTGAAGAGGTGAAGACGGGGCAGAGGAGAAGGGAGATCACTGAGAATGTAACTTAATTGCATGTGATGCTCAATCCATTCAATATACAAAGTGAAATTTTAAACAGTCATAAAGTGACTGAGGACATTCAGTCTCAAGAGTAACCTAAGAGCCGCCTAACAAAGCAATGCATCAGCAAGTCTGGGCATCAAAAGCAAGAGTGCAGATTTGGAGAAATAAGATTCCTCTCTCCCACGAATGTGGGGATTTGGGCCTGTTCTGTTCATACGTTGGTGACTACCAAGAATGGTATGTGGCATGTAGTAGGTACATAATAAATACTTGTTGAATAAAAGAATCAAGGGTTTTATGGGGCTGTAAATCAGTGCACATTTATAAGGGTAATCCGGTAATATGCATCCTGAAAATATTGATGTTACCCCCAAAAAACTTGTGATGGAAATGTATGATGGAAAAAAATGGACAGCTGCAATTTTGTAACTGAAAAGCTCAAAATATTCACAGCTCTTACATACCTGAGGAGTGCAACAGAAATCTGAACATCTGGCTAGTAAGAAGCATTAGTGGGGGCTTCCCTGGTGGCGCAGTGGTTGAGAATCTGCCTGCCAATGCAGGGGACACGGGTTCGAGCCCTGGTCTGGGAAGATCCCACATGCTGCGGAGCAACTAGGCCCATGAGCCACAATTACTGAGCCTGCGCGTCTGGAGCCTGTGCTCCGCAACAAGAGAGGCCGCGATAATGAGAGGCCCGCGCACCGCGATGAAGAGTGGCCCCCACTTGCCGCAACTAGAGAGAGCCCTCGCACAGAAACGAAGACCCAACACAGCCATAAATAAATAAATAAACCCAAAGTTTAAAAAAAAAAAAGAAGCATTAGTGGACATTCTCACACATTTAACCATTCCATAAACGAGGGATGAGAGCAGGTAAATAAAGCACTGGGCCAGAGAGGAGGACCCCTCTTGGAAAGGAATACTCGGGACAGATGCAGGGTTCTTCACACAGGGCTGGGGGGCGGGGGATCCCGTTACCACGGAGATAGAAACAAACCAAAGAGTTCACTCTCGACTTTTCCTTTTGTGCCTGTATTGTCTAACTCCACATCACACAGCGTTGTAAAAGTGGCACGAAGATCAGCAAGCACTCAGAGCCTAGCTACTGCAGCTCAGTGCTTTCATCAAGATGTGCATTTGACAGAAGCAAATTTACCCCCGACCTCCCGGCTGCCCGCACGATGCTCAGCCCGATGAAGGTGCCTGCTCAGCGTGGACCAGGCGCCCCCAGTCTGGGTCTTGGCCCCAGTGGGACTGAGCAGCGCCTGCTGGAAGGAAGATGGTCCGGGCTCGGCACTCAGTGTAAAGACACCCAGATCCCGGCCGCAGCAGGTGATCAGCGAAGATGCTCAGTGAAGATGCTCTGAACTTGGTCCAGAGGGACCAGCCCACCCAGGGCGAGGCTCTCAGGAGGCCAGGACCTCTCTCAACCCCACGTGGGAGAAACAACACCCCTGGAAGCTCTGAGAACTTCCTACGTAAACTCATCTGGCAGCAACACTCAGACTGGCCTGAACATATCGGCAGAACAGGACTTAATCTGGCTTGGGGCTGTGTCGGGGCCCCCTCCTGTTTAGAGAGAAAATCCAGACATTTCTCTGCAGAGGGGGGCGTGCAGCTAAGGGCCGGTGTCCCGGAAGCAGCCTTGGAGGGTTTGTGAAATATACAATGTATATACTCTTCTAAAGTCCTAACCATTCTGGACCACATCCAGCCCTCCCAGTCCTGGCTCAGGGCCCGTGGGTGGTTGTGAGCCCCACTCTCTGCATGTCAGCGGTCGTGTCCCCTTCCACCAAGGGGAGCTGGGAGGCACAGAGGTTGGACCAGACTTGCCGCATCTGTCGTAAGACAGGCCCCGAAAGAAGCAGGAGCTTCTCAGTGCTCACCCTCGGGAACACCGACCTCCAAAACGATGACAACGCATGTATATTTGAAATTCTTAAAGAATCAGAGCTACTGCTATTCCTAATCTGTCCTGACATAATTTGGAAATACAAGGAAAGAAGCCAAAAAAGGTTCTTACCTGAAAAAGTAGGTTTCGGCCATGTCGTAATGGCCAGGTGTCAGTTTGAGGGGAGGGCAGTCAATGGCCAAAGGCCTCACCATGAACAAGCCCATCGCCAAGGCCACGAAGAGCACGGGCAGCAGCAGGTCGGTGGCAGTGCCCTTCCAGGCCTGACCCGAGTGGCGGAGCCGCTTCAGCAGGAGGGCGGCCGTTGGTGCCCAGAGCAGGGGGCCACCCCGCACCGGGGGTGCCAGCAGGCGTGCCGTCTGAGGGGACAGGAAGATACGGCAGGTTAGTCCCCGGGACCCACATGGCATCCCCGACACACACCCCCGTAGTGCAGGTCCCTTCACTGATCCTTCAGCCCAGGACCACCAGCGGCTCCCACTCTACCCTAAGTAAGGACACACTGGAATGTTACACGCACGGGGCATCCCGCGACATTAAACACAAGGACAGATGTCACGGTGGCCCCCACTCCACTCCTGCTTCTGAAGGGGGGCAGGCAGGTGCAAAAGGATGGGGAGAAGGAGCTTGTGTTTATTCTTATGGGTTAAAACAAAGCCTGTGACATGAGCCTGAATTCTCGCACAAGAAGAAAAAAAGCAAGACGTTCCAAGGTCCCCAAGCCACCGAGGAAGAGGTGGGAGGTGACAGAGATGGCACTTCCTCCCTGAGACCCCCTCTCCTGGTTCTCCTCCTCTGTTCTCACCCCGTGTCTCCCCCCTCGCAGGTTACATCCTGGTCAGGATTCGGGCGGCACCACACCTGCCTCTCCCCAGTTCCCTGCCGACCCCCGCACCCTGCATCCTCTGCCACGTCTGGGGCATCCCCGGTGAGGAGGAGCTGGGGCAGCCTCATGGGGCAGGGGGTCCCGGCCTCGCCTCAGCAGCGCTGGCCTCCCTTCCTTACGCGGCAAATCTGATAACAGCCCTCCGCGAACAGAGAGGCAAAAGGTAAACCCGGAAAGCACAGCACGAACTGGGCATCCTGGCCCGGTCCTCCTGCCAGGCTCCCTCGTAGGGTGGTCATCGGGGTCCACAGACTCTGTGCAGTGAACCTGCCCCCCATTCCGGCCAAACAGCCCATGAGAGCAGATTCTGCATCCAGCTGAGGAGGTGAAGCTGGGAGCAAACAGAGAGGCCCATGGACTGCAGCCTCCAGCCAGGCACGTCTAAAGGACGACGCGGCTGAACCTCGGCCTGGCCCATGGACCCCCCACTGATTCCTCCTAAAGTATCGCACAAGAAAAGCAGCCTCTGAAAGAACAGATGTGGGAGCTCTCTGGCGGTCCAGTGGTTAGGACTCTGCACTTTCACCGCCACGGCCCAGGTTCAATCCCTGGTCGGGGAACTGAGATCCCACCAGCCATGCAGCGTGGCCAAAAAAAAAAAAAAAAGAAACAAAGAAACAAAGAACAGTTATGCTAAATTGACTGTACTGCTTACAAATATCAAACTGAAATACAGTTAATAAAAGAGCAGTGAATAAGCTTAAAGTCCCGGAAGAAAACACTTTTAAAGAAACTACCATCTTGAAAGATAAACAACTGATAATAGCACTGAGAGCAGAGCTGCAGAGGCACAGCTGGAGAAGAAAATGCATATCTGAAAGACCCCCCTCATCTGTAGATCCTCCCTGAGAGCCAGTGTGTGCAGGCTCTGGCTCTTTGGTTTCTGTCCTCAAAAAAGGTGTAACACAGGGATTGAGATAAAAATGTAAACAACCCAACACAATGTAAACTAGTGTAATGAGGTGGGCAGAGCTTCAAGGATTGGAATCAAAGACGCAGTCTTGGGAGGTTTAGGGGGAAAGTGGGAACATTTAGGCAGAATCCTTAAGACCCACCAGGAGATGTTTGAAGGCAGTCAAAAAAATCTGGATGTTTAAAGACCAGCACATGAGCTATTAACCAGCGTGGCATATTCGGCAAATAACTGTGTGAAGCGCTGAGTACACATGGCAGGTGGCAGAAGGTGAAGCCCTTTACCAGACGCTTTGAAGATTAGGGATGACAGCCTTTACTGCACTGAAGGTCACATGATGAGATGCACATTATGATACAAAGTAACATTTTATTGTAAAACAAGCAGCACTCTCTAATGAGGCTGGGCTTGTGGTGAAAATAGTGGTTAATACTTCTGACTACATGTCAGATTCACCTGGGTACCTTTTTTTAAATGCTGATTTCCAGGTCCCACCTCAGACAGAATCAGATCTTCACAAACTCAGAGATTAAAATCTGCTTTAAAAAAAAAAAAGAAAGAAAACGAAAACTTCCCGGGGGATTCCGATGCTCAGCTGGGTTAAAGAATTGCTGATTTAATGCACAACTAATGATGATTCATATATAACTCTCATAAAGCAGTTATTAAATCAGCAGATAGAGAGACTCTAGCGCTAAAAAAGGTATATTAAGCTAAATTTGATCCTTCATCGTATAAACATAGACACGAATACAAAATACCCCCTTCCTGATCATTTTAGGACATTCTAATGTGGGATAATACTGATGCATGGCATTACGTATGCAGACCTATTAGGGTAATTACGTGAATTACCTAACTCAAGCAGAAATAACTGAGATGTTGTTGGTTGCCAAATCCCTAGATTCCAAAATGACTGCTGAGATGATTGCTTGCTGTCCTCACGGCCTCTGGCTCAGGAGCTGTTTCTCCACCAAGACAGACGCCTCACCGTTTCCATTCAAGAGGACCTGAAATCCACCGGTGGGCCCGGGGGCTTGTGCCTCCACCACACTTCTGGTCACTGCCCACCGGAAGCCACACCCCTCGGGTCAGCCTCCTTCGACTGCACATCTGGCCGCTGCAGCTGCTGCCACGTTGTGCGCCTTCTCACATACGTGCACCACAGGCCGTGACTGCAAACCCCTGTTCAAGTCACAGAGGGTTTTGTCTGCACAGCAGGTGCTACAAAATGGAAAGAGCACATGATCATCTGGGTGGTGGATTTGCCTGGTGATGGAGGAGCGGGACCCGGGTCAGACAACGGCCCTGTGCCCTCTGGCCGTTCTCCAGAGGGGACCACCACAAGCGTCACTGTGGCGTGGGGACGGCTCCATCTTTCAATACACGTAAACCGGGATTTGAATCCAGTCTCAGCCACCAACATGCTGTGTGACTTCTGGAAGCTTACTTAACCTCTCTGGATGCCATTTCCCCCAGTTGTAAAATAGAAACTTGTAGTATTTTCCCTTGAGGTAATGAGGATTATTACTACCACACTTATGAAACTACCAGTCCTAATAAATGCTCATCAGACAGCCTCAGTAAGTCCGTGGGGAAAGGTGTTTCTTATATTAAGAAAAACAAATTTTCCCCACCTTCCCATATACGTTAATTAGACACAATTGGAAAAATGAAGAGCTAAGATAGTTGATGTCATGAATCCAACCACCAATCAAATATTCACAGCTAAACTCATGAAAGTATTCATATGAACAATTTAACAGACAAAACTGAAATACTGGACCAAATTGTTATGAATTGTCTCATTTGACTTATGAGTGCAATTATATTCAAGGACTCCAGTTACATCCATAATTATTCACTCCCATTTACACTGACCATCAAATTGCTTAGGGAAGATGTCCAAAGACTTTTTTTTTGGTCAGATGGCTTCAATTGTTAAAAGATTACTTAAAGACTCAGCATCCACGCCAGAAGGCAATCTCCACATTGCCAAGTTCATCCAAATATTCGTGAAGATTTTAAAACAAAGCATTACAAATGTAATGCCTTCAAGTCAATTTTTGAAAAATGAATACTCCAAAAGAAAACTGGGCAAACAGCATGCCTGAATATGCAGTTCCTTTAAAAAAAAAAAAACTACAAAATAACTAATATATGTTTATTGCAAAATCAGATATTTTCATGTAAGAAAATTTATCTGGAAAATAAATTTTCAGATTATCAATATGGTAAGTATTAAAAACAATGTTCATCCCTACTATTACTGAGTGTTTTAGGAAATGGGCCTTCTTAACAGTGCTGCTGGGAGAACAGACCTGTTCAGTCTTTCTGGGGGAAGCAAATATGAACCACCTTTGATCAGCTTAATTCCAATCCAAGAGTTGTATTAGTCAAAAAGCAATAGAAATTCATCAAATACAGCAAACAAGGTGGTTTGTTACATCTTATAGAAAATAGTAGCAAGAAGTTGTCTGACACAGGGGGGATTAATTGAACAAATTAAAATACAACCACTCAATGGAGAAAAATGTGTTACAAAATAATACATATAGAATGAATATAATTTACTAACAATACTAATATTAAACTAGAAAAATTATTACTGTTTTGGTGTATATACTTTAGTGAAAAGTTGTTGTCTTTTATGAAATAATTTCTACACTCTATACACTATTTGAATTTGACCAAGTGATTTTTTAGATTCAAAAAGTTAAAGTGAGACTTCCCTGGTGGCAGAGTGGATAAGACTCCATGCTCCCAATGCAGGGGGCCCGGCTTCCATCCCTGGTCAGGGAACTAGATCCCACGTGCATGCTGCAACTAAAAGTTCGCATGCCACAACTAAGGAGTCCACGAGCCACAACTAAGGAACCCACCTGCCACAACTAAGACTCAGTGCAAGTAAATAAATAAATAAATATCTTTTTTAAAAAGTCAAAGTACTATATACATTTTCAACCTACTTATTAAAGATTTCTATTTATTTGTGTGGTGAGATCATGCTACTTTTTCTTCTTCACAGTTTTCTGGTTTTTTGAACAATGAATATTTATGCATCTTGTAATCAATAATTATTCTGTAAAGACTGTATACTTATTTGGGAGATGCACGATTTTATGAAACAGAAATAGTATCTTACTTTGTTCACTGAGTTAAGAGAATTTTAGAGTTGAAGTGGATCTTTAAAATAATGTAATTCAAACCTTTCACTTATTTATAAATACACCCAGTTCAGGAGAAATTGTGAAGTGAGTTAATTTGGGAGAACAAAGCACAGTATTTATTATGTGTAAGTGCTATGCTAGTTCCTTAGGTTTTCTCTTTGAATAAAGTTCTCAAAGCTTTTAGTCTTCTAATAGAGTCAAACGTAACGAAACATGACAATTAACCATGACCAACACAGTGTACTGTATTTAACAGTGGGTCAGACTTCTCCAAGGGGCTGCCACTGCCAGGAATTCAAGGAGTAAAAGGTGTTCTCTGACAGGTAAGGAGGGTGCCTGGCGTGGGGAGGATCTCCTTGGAGTAGACACAGATTCTGAGACAGAAACACGGTACATCAGGTATTAGGGATATGGCCGGCCCTCTCTATCTGCCTCAGAAAATATTCAAGAAAAAAAAAATACTCCAGAAAGTTCCAAAAAGCAACACTTGGATTTGTCACACACTGGTAACTATTTACTGAGTGTATATATTGTATCAGGTATTATAACTAATATAGAGATAATTTAAAACATACAGGAGGATGTGTGTAGGTTATATGCAAAGACTACACCATTTTATATAAGGGACTTGAGCATCCAGGGATTTTGGTATTCACAGGGGTCCTGGAACCAATCCCCCCTCGGATGCTGAGGGATGACTACATTTTCTACTGTGCCCCAGTCATGATCTGGGACTTCAAAATCATTAGCAGACAGGAAAAGGCTTAAATCATTTCGTCTGTTCTCACCAATCCAGAAAACAGAATCAGCAAGCTGTATGGAAAACTAACAGTGCTGGATGGCTCCTGGGGGTTAGGCTTTTAATCAAACAGGTAAACACCTGCAGATGGGCATTAATGTTGAAAATGTGTCCCAGCACCAGGACTCGGGAATCCCAACCTCACATGGACACACTGACGTCTGTACAGGCAGCGTGCCACCAGTGACCCCATTCAGAGCACAAAAGGCTTAGGTGGGGTGGTCCCCAATCTTTGTCTTGGTAAAGACTATAACTCTGTGACATTTATGCAAATTATGACTGAATTATGAATAATAATTTATACCATTTAAAGAAGAAAAACTAACAAAATCAAATATCCTCCTATTAAGAAAGGAAGGAAGGGCGGGACAGGGGAGGGAAGGAGAGGAAAAGAGAAAAAAGAGAAAATCGAAAAAAATGGGAAAAAAGTGAAAGGAAAAATTTTGTGACACATTGGTATGTTTATTAATATGACATAAAACCCAAAATACAATTATTTCTTAAATATTAAACATGATAATATAAAAATATACAAAATTTAAAACCATGCTAGATTACTGTAACCTTGCTTTTAAAAAGAGTATTATATTTAATTCTTTAAAAAGCTAACAAGTAGATTCTATGTTTATCTAAATTGTTTTAATAATAATCTCACAGCTCTATATTACCCAACTTTTCTGATGCTTTACCTGTTTTCTTGTAACAACCATACTATTTTCTTGTACATGATTTTTCTTAAAAAAAGAAAAAAATAGGTGATAGAGTAATTTTCTACATGAAAAGCCACTGAAGGTTTCAATTGCTATACAGGTATATATCCTTGATCCGATTCTTTGAAAAACACTATGATTGTTGAAAAGACGCTCAACATCACTAATTATTAGAGAAATGCATATCAAAACTACAAAGAGATATCACCTCACACCGGTCAGATTGGCCATCATCAAAAAATCTACAAATAAAAAATGCTGGAGAGGGTGTGGAGAAAAGGGAACCCTCTTGCACTGTTGGTGGGAATGTAAATTGATACAGCCACTCTGGAGAACAGTATGGAGGTTCCCTAAAAATCTAAAAATAGAACTACCATATGACCCAGCAATCCCACTACTGGGCATATATCCAGACAAAACCATTCGAAAAGATACATGTACCCCGATGTTCACTGCAGCATTATTTACAATAGCCAGGACATGGAAACAACCTAAATGTCCATCAACAAAGGAGTGGATAAAGAGGATGTGGCACATATACACAATGGAATACTACTCAGCCATAAAAAAGAATGAAATAATACCATTTTCAGCAACATGGATGGACCTAGAGATGATCATACTAAGTGAAGTAAGTCAGACAGAGAAAGACAAATATCATACAATATCACTTATGTGTGGAATCTAAAATATGACACAAATGAACTTATCTATGAAACAGAAACAGACTCAGAGACATAGAGAACAGACTTGTGGTTACCAAGGGGGAGGGGAGTTGGGGGAGAGAAGGACTGGGAGCTTGGGGTTAGCAGATGCAAACTAGTATATACAAGATGGATAAACAACAAGGTCTTACTGTATAGCACAGAGAACTATATTCAATATCCTGTGATAAACCACAATGGAAAAGAATATGAAAAAGAATGTATGTATATGTATAACTGAATCACTTTGCTGTACAAAACTTACACTTTGCTTACAAAACGCTATAAATCAACTATACTTCAATAAAAATTTTTTTAAAAAGCATTATGATCGTGATACGCAAAATGTTAAAAGAATCAAATTAGGATTTCACTTTGGAATAGGGTCATCCCTTACACCTAGCCACGTTTTTTGAATAATTTAAAGGTTGCTGAAACCCCTTTGTTTAAACCTGCCTTGAAAAGATAGTGACTTGACTTTCAGACAACCAGGGTACAGCTTGGCTCTGCCACCAACTACATACATCTCCTGGGCTGGTCGCAAGCTCAGAATTTGGGTTTTGTCTTAAATGCACCAAAGGTCCTCCTGAAGCTTCTCAGCGGCCTCACACTTGGGTTTTCAAACCTGAGCTCCCTCCAAAGTTCTAACGGACGGTTAGGAAAAGGACCTGGGGACACTTCCTGCTGCACTCCCATCACGACCTCAGCCTTGGCCCTCAGCCTTGGTTCTGCTCTGCGTGGGTCAGATGGATGAGGGACGGATGGACGCTGACCAAATGCTCTACCCACCACCCCCGTCTGTTTCTCACCTCACTGAGCTGAGGCTCCCCCCCAACCCCACCCCAAGGCCATTCTTCCTACTTGGGAAACACCCCCTGTGCATTTCCCCAGGCCCCCCATCCCCGACGTCCTCTCTCAGCTGTGACAGTCTTGCCTGGTGGGCCTCATGCAAAGCCGTCTTCAAGCCACCAGTGGTGGGTCCATCTCAATCTGATTTCAATCAGTGTAAACAAGAATGCTGAAGTGGGTGATGAGGCTAAGAGATGAGTTCATGGTTTTAAGAGAGGCAAAGAGAGCTGCTCAGACACCCCGCGGCATCTCATGCCATCAGGGAGGAGGGAACGGAGGTACCGGTTCAGGATGCCCGGCTCAACGCCCCTCCACTCCGGCCAGGAGGTGAGTGTGGAGGAGGGTGCCCTCGAGGGCACGTCTGTCTTCAGCTTCCTGAAGACCGACAGGCCCACAAAGCTTTCCCCAAGTTGTCCTGTCGTTAAGTTTGAGGCAGCGACTACCCTAAGAGAAGTAAAACACATTCTTTGTCAAATATTTCACGAGAAGATGCGATTCCAGTTCAGGAAGTGAGGATTGTAACTATTCATCACCAACCTTTGGCACCTTCTCTGGCAGGTCTGATCTGCACGCTGGCGAGAGCTTCGTCTCCACACATTTTCCCCGCTTCCCGAGGCTCCAGCGGAAGCTGCCGCTTTCTGGCACCTGCCACCAGCATTAACCCGCCCAAGTCTATTTCAATCCCATTTTCATTCTGGTAGACGGTTTTCTGCAAAGCACCCACCGTCAGCTTTCTGCTGATTTTAGCGAACGCGGCACACAAACTTTCTTTGGCGGGTATGACTGGCAGCAGACACGTCTCCTCTCCACCTCGCCTGCATGTGTTTGAAGTCTGAGGAAATGCGGACGAAGAAGAAAAGACAGCTCTGCGTCTAATGCCACAGCCAAGCCTAGGAGACACACAGAATCTGGAACAGCTCTTTGAAGAGGCAGAGAATGATGGCCTCCCGGGTAGGATGGGCTGTGCAAACAGGATGGTCTCAGGAAGCAAACGAGAGGCTGCAGGTCCTCCAGGTTAATCGCTGCCGAAATCACTTCCCATCATCACAGGAAGGAGCAATTAAGAATGAAACACAGACCCAGCTCGGTGCTCTGTGATGACTTAGAGGGCTGAGACGGTGCGGGGAATGGGAGGGAGGTCCAAGAAGGAGGGGACATATGTATACGTGGCTGATTCACTTTGCTGTACAGCAGAAACCAACACGACATTGTAAAGCAACTATACTCCAATTTAAAAAAAGAATAATAATAAAAAACAAACAAACAAAAATTCTGAAACTGCATTATGGTGATGGCTGCACAACTCAGTACATTTACTAAATATTAATGAATTATCTAGTTAAAATCAGTTAATTTTACAGTATGTAAATTATACTTGAATAAAGTCGTTTAAAAAAAAGAATGAAATACAGAGGATTAAAATGAGGGAGAAAAAAGAAGTTTAGGTAAAGTGATGCTGACAACCATAGAGTTATAAGAATTTCAATGCAATCTCAGATCTCACAAGGCAGGGGAGGGGTGGAAATATGGCTTCTTAGAAAAAAGGCACAGCAGAGTCTTACAGACGGAAAACAACGGTTTCCCAGATTCACTCTCTATTAGATGGATTTGTGAAGTTTCACATAAAATTTGAGCTTAAAGAGATTCTTATAGGGTGTTTTTCATAGCAGTGACCACAGACCACCTAAATCAAAGGAAACTGGGGTGCTTGCTTAAAAAGGTAAATGTCTAAGTCTTTGGAATCAAAATTTGCGGAAACTGGGCCTAAGAAACTGCCAATTTAATAAACAACAGGTTAATCTCGTTTTATATATATATATATATATATATATATAAGTAGCCATCCTAACACACGTGAGGTGTTGCCCATCATGGTTTTGAATTCCGTGTCCCTGATGCTAGTGATGTTGAGCATCTTTTCATGTAACTGTTGGCAATCTGTATGTCTTCTTTGGAAATATGTCTGTTCAGGTCCTTTGCCCATTTTTAAATCAGGTTATTTGTGTCTTTGTTATTGAGTTGTAGGAGTGCCTTATACATTTTGGATATTAACCCCCTATCAGATATATGGTTTGCAGATATTTTCTTTCATTCTGTAGGTTGCCTTTTCATTCTGTTGTTTCCTTTGCTGTGCAGAAACTTTTGGCAAGAATATGGGAAAGTTAGAACCCTTGTATACTCATATATATATATATAAATGGAATATTATTTAGCAATAAAAAAGGAGGGAAATCCTATCACATGTGACAACACGGGTGAAGTTGGAGGACATTACACTAAGTGAAATAAGCTGGACCCAGAAGGATAAATACTTTTGATTCCACTTATATGAGGAATAAACTAGTCAAACTCATAGGAATAGAGCATAGAATTGTGGTTGCCGAGGTGTGGGAGGGGATAGGGGATTTGTCCTTCAACGGGTATAAAGTTTCAGTTAAGCAAGATGATTGATTAGATTCCAGAGCTGTGCAGGCAACACTGTGCGCAGAGCCAAATTAAAGTGTTTACTGAGAGGGCAGCTCTCACGTCATGTGTTCTTAGCACACATAAAAAAAAAGAGGGAGATGCACGAGAACATTTTTGGATTTGTGAATATGTTTACTACCTTGACTGTAGTGATGCTGTCACAAACTCATCAAACTGTATACATTAAGTATATGGAGCTTTTTTATATCAATTATACAATAAAGTTTTTAAAAAAAAAAGCACCCAGGGGACTTCCCTGATGGTCCAGTGGTTGAGACTCCACACTTCCAATTCATGGGGCACGGGTTCGATCCCTGGTCGGGGAACTAGATCCCACACACACACACAAAAGCATTCGGGTGATTTTTTTAAATTCCTTTAAAAAGCTCTCTTCTCTTAAAACTATATCCTGAACACAGCAGCTGGGGCTGTGACACATCAGTGGGCTGTCTGTCCCAGGACCTGCTCCTCCAAAGACCAGACATGCATAGGGACGCACGGGTACCAGAAGCCTGGGGTGGCCCAAGTGAGGCCGGATGGTCACCACCTGCCTCCAGTGCAGGGCCATGGGTTCACCGAAGTACCGTCTGGTCAGTTAGGCAAGAAACGTGTTCAACGTCTATGATGCAAGGGGGCTGCATGGGGTGCTTGGGATACAGCAGTAAGTAGGACAGCCCTGGGCCCATCCCCTGGGGCTGGCAGTCGTGTCGGGGAAAAGAAGCACAGTTCAGTGCAACCTGTTCCAGGTGCTGCAAGGGTAAGAAGGTCCCCTGAGCACCCAGAAGAGGGGTGCGGCCCGGTCTGTGCAACTGGAGAAGACTTCTCTGAAAAGGGAACAATTCAACCACACACGGAAGAACAAGTAGGGATTCTCTCCGAGACGCGGGGAGGGGAGGGGTCTCAGGGGCAGCAGAGGAGCTGTGGCGCAGGTCCTGGGGGCCAGACGGGGCCCCATCGGCTCAAGAATGGACGGGATCCAGCTGGGCCACAACGCAGACACTGCGAGGCAGGCCCCAGCGCCGGGTCCTCTGGGTCTGGGCCTGCAGGCAGAATTTGGTGCCGAAAAACGGAAAACTTTAAGTGAGGAGCTTGTAATCAAATACTTAGACGCCGCTGGCTACAGTGGAGGGTGGATGGGTGGGACCTGGGGTGAGCAGAGGGGGTGATGTGTAAACCAGCTGGAGAAGGATGATGCTCTCTGAGGGGGAGAAAGGTGCCGGGGGAAATCGCAAGCTGGGCTTGACCACGCGCAGATGCAAGGCCCTGGGAGGCTCCTGGCTGGAGCTGCAAGCAGGCGGTCACAGCCCCGGGGGCAGCCAGAGCTGCCCCGAGAGCCACGGGGACCAGCAGCAGAGGCGAAACCGCCGCGGGCAGAGCGTAGAGCGTGGAGCCTGGGCTTCTGGGGCGCTGTCACCTGGAGGCTGAGGACATGTGGCGTCACCGAGTTCCAGGAAAGGGAGTTTCATGCACAAAGCAGGGGCTGACCACCACTTACAGGTCAGGAGTGATGCCTTCAAAGGGAGCGGCACAGGGGCCCCCGGGGAATGAGAACAAGCCCCAGGTGAGGGGCAGGGGAGCAGGACACAGTGAGTGGCCCAGACGTGTGAGGAGGGGGCCCAGCTGTGACCCGAGAGACAGGCAGGTCTCTGGACGGGAGGCACTTTGGAGGGAAGTTCCTGTTTGTCTTGTGCCACTTTTTTCCTCAAAGGAAGCGCCACGAGCACATGTAAGTCCTGATGGGAAAGACCCAGGAGACGGGAGAGACTGAAAACACAGAGGAAAGGACTCTGCCGAGAAGGTGGGCAGGGACTCATCGTGGGCTGAGGAGCCGTGCTCACCTGGGCAGGCGGACAAGGAGAGGGGCGCAGAGGACGGGTACAGGAGGTTTGTGCGGGCAGAGGTCAGTGGTCTCTGTGGTGCAGGAAGGGGGCTCCTCTGATGCAGGGGCGCAGAGCCATGAGGAGGGTCGGCTTCCCAGCAACCAGGAGAGTTTGAGCCCCCGGGAGACAGGGCTGGATGGCTGAGAGCTCGTCCTGAGAATCTCCACCGGCTGGCACCACTGGATGAACCTCCAGGAGGAAGGTGAGAACCATGCAAATGACTGAAGAGAACACAGCCTGGTCAAACTGTGAAAGCCACACGCACTGACCCTTGCAGGGATGTGACCGCTCAGGACAGCAGAGAGGCCTGTGGCCAAGGGGACGCTCACCCGCCCTGGGGTCAGCGGGTTCCAGGTGGGCAGCGCAAGGCTGGAGCCGAGTGACCCTGGGAGCCCCACCCTCGCCTTTGCAAAAAAATAAAGGATCCGAAGAGACTGAAATGGCAGGCGTTGCACGTGGAAGGGCATTTCCTGCTGGACCTGCTGAGGGTGGGCAGGCAGACACATGGGATGACTGTAAACCTCAGCCTCCTTGCCCAGACGCGGAGACAGGAGAGCTGTGAGCACTCAGAGAGAACACGCACACAACACGCGGGTTGCAGTGTCTGATGCCCTCTGGGTGCCTCCACACAGGGGCAGCTGCCATGCCTGCCTTACCACACAGGACACAGGACGGACATGCAGCCCCAGGGCTCCATCTTCACCACTCATTTCTGTGGAGCCACTAGGGCCCCTGTGGTTAAAAATTTATTATTCTATATTTTATTTTGCCTTTACCAATCTCTCAGAGAAGCAAGAACTGAGTTATTGGCGAGCTGGCCGTGGGAGACTGTTTCTGAAGACGTGGGCGTGTGTAGAGAGAAGGTCCTGTGGGTGAGGGCCCCCTGGAGTAGGAATCCATGACAAATAGTAGTTTCTAGGGTATCCGTAGGAGGAGGAAGGGTTCTGTAAATCGTTATTCCAGAAGTCACATTTCCCTACTGTGGATCTCACAAAAAAACAAACAAACAAAGCAAAGTAACTAAAGTGTTTTACCCAGAAGACATTAAAACACATGGTCTCCAAAATCCTGATCTAGAATTTTGATAAAATTACTTCCAGGAAGCAGTATAACTTTTACTTAGGTACAGGCCTCATGCAGAGCTGTACGGGAGGATTTTGCAGATATATAATAAAATTGGTAAATGTAGGCAATCTCGTACCAAATTTGTTTTAATGCATCCTGGACTCATTTTTTTCTTAGTAATGAAACACTTAAATAGATTTTTAAATGATGTATTTTCCAGTTCCATAACTTGTAATTTCAATGATACATTACATTTTTATATCATATTTTACAATGGTAATGGAAAACACTACAATTTTTCTTTCCTCGGGGTTCTTTCTTAAATTTAAAATACTACTCTTTTTCAAGTAACATTAGCTTTTTTGCATATATTCTACTTCTAACATATTTACATGGATTTTCATAATGTTCCCCAAATTCAGAACATGAAATTATCATTTTTCAAAACAGATGTATGACCAAAATGAGGAGGATATTTGGAGGCAATACATTTTCAATGTAAATTATCCTAAGTTCTCAATGATGACAAAATGTCTATAAGAGCATAATCATATTTTCTTTACATTTGTTTGTACATACGAAAGTCATTAACCAATGTAACATAAAAAATGAATGCTCAGAAATTAAACCTTTAGGCAAAATTCTAGTAATGAAAAGAGAAAATAATGCCTATGCCCAGTTAAAATAAAAATTTATATAAAACAGAGATGAATTTTGATATATACAGTGGAATATTACTACATAGAAATTACACAAGCCATAACACGGGTGAATCTCAGAGACAAAACATACAGGAAAAAAACACATAATTTTGTGCATATTGTTTGATTCCATTTATATGAAGTTCAAAGAAGATACAACCATTGTAAATATATGTGCACCCAACATAGGAGCACCTCAATAAATAAGGCAAATACTAACAGCCATAAAAGGAGAAATATACAGTAACACAAGAGCAGTGGGAGACTTTAACACCACACTTTCATCAATGGACAGATATCCAGACGGAAAATCAATAAGAAAACACAGGCCTTAAATGACACACTAGACCACACGGACTTAATTGATATGTATAGGGCATTCCATCCAAAAGCAGCAGAATACACATTCTTCTCATGTGCACATGGAACATTCTCCAGGATTGACCACATGCTGGGCCTCAAAGCAAGCCTTGGTAAATTTAAGAAAATCGAAATCATATCAAGCATCTTTTCCAACCACAGCACTATGAGATTGGAAATCAACTACAAGGAAAAAAAACTGTAAAAACACAAACACGTGGAGGCTAAACAATATGCTACTAAACAACCAATGGATCACTGAAGGAATCAATGAGGAAATGAAAAAATGCGTAGAGACGAATGGAAACAAAAGCACGATGATCCAAAACCTATGTGATGCAGCAAAAGCACTTCTAAGAGGGAAGTTTATAACAATACAATCTTATCTCAGGAAACAAGAAAAACCTCAAATAAACAACCTAACCTTATATCTAAAGCAACTAGAGAAAGAAGAACAAACAAAACCTAAAGTTAGTATAAGGAAAGAAATCAGAAAGGTCAGAGCAGAAATAAATGAACTAGAAACTAAGAAAACAGTAGAAAAGATCAATAAAACTAAAAGCTCGGTCTTTGAAAAGATAAACAAAATTGATACACCTTTAGCCAGACTCATCAAGAAAAAAAGAGAGAGGGCTCAAATCAATAAAATTAGAAACAAAAAAGGAGAAGTTACAATGGACACCACAGAAATACAAAGGATAAGAGACTACTACAAGCAACTCTATGACAATAAAATGGACAACCTGGAAGAAATGGACAAATTCTTAGAAAGGTATAACCTTCCAAGACTGAACCAGGAGGAAATAGAAAATATGAACACACCACTCACAAATAATGAAATTGAAACTGTGATTTTAAAACTCCCAAAAAACAAAAGCCCAGGAACAGATGGCTTCACGGGTGAATTCTATCAAACATTTAGAGAAGAGTTAACACCTATCTTCTCAAATTCTTCTAAAAAATTGCAGAGGAAGGAACACTCCCAAACTCATTCTATGAGGCCACCATCACCCTGATATCAAAATTAAACAAAGATACCACAAAAAAAGAAAACTACAGGCCAGTATCTCTGATGAAAATAGATGCAAAAATCCTCAACAAAATACTAGCAATCTGAATCCAACAATACATTAAAAGGATCATACACCATGATCAAGTGGGATTTATCCCAGGGATGCAAGGATTCTTCAATATACACAAATCAGTGTGATACAATTCATCAACAAATTGAAGAATAAAAACCACATGATCATCTCAATAGATGCAGAAAAAGCTTTTGAAAAAATTCAACACCCATTTATGATAAAAACTCTCCAGAAAGTGGACATAGAGGGAACCTACCTCAACGTAATAAAGGCCATATAGGACAAACCTACAGCTAACATACTCAATGGTGAAAAGCTGAAAGCATTTCCTCTAAGATCACGAACAAGACAAGGATGTCCACTGTTACCACTATTATTCAACATAGTTTTGGAAGTCAAAACGATGGCAAGCAGAGAAGAAAAAGAAATAAAAAGAACCCAAATTGGAAAAGAAGTAAAACTGTCACTGTTTGCAGATGACATGAAAACTACTAGAGCTCATCAATGAATTTGGTAAAGTTGCAGGATACAAAATTAATACAGAGAAATCTGTTGCATTTCTATGCACTAACAATGAAAGATCAGAAAGAGAAATTCAAGAAAAAATCCCATTTACCATCACATCAAAAAGAATAAAATACCTAGGAATAAACCTACCAAAGGAGGCAAAAGACCTGCCCTCAGAAAACTATAAGACACTGATGAAAGAAATCAAAGATGATACAAAAAGATAGAAAGATATACCATGTTCTTGGAGTGGAAGAACCAATATTGTATAAATGACTATACTACCCAAGGCAATCTACAGATTCATTGCAATCCCTATCAAATTACCAATGGCATTTTTCACAGAACTAGAACAAAAAATCTTAAATATGTATGGAGACATAAAAGACCCTGAATAGCCAAAGCAATATTGAGAAAGAAAAACAGAACTGGAGGAATCAGGCTCCCTGACTTCCGACTATATTACAAAGCTACATACAAAAACAGTATGATACTGGCACAAAAACAGTATGATACTGGCACAAAAACAGAAGCATAGATCAATGGAATGGGATAGAAAACCCAGAAATAAACCCACACACTTATGGTCAGTTAATCTACAACAACGGAGGCAAGACTATACGATGGAGGAAAGACAGCCTCTTCAATAAGTGGTGCTGGGAAAACTGGACAGCTACATGTAAAAGAATGAAATTAGAACACTTCCTAACACCATACACAAAAATAAACTCAAAATGGATTAAAGAACTAAATGTAAGGCCGGACACTATAAAACTCTTAGAGGAAAACATAGGCAGAACTCTCTTTGACATAAAGCACAGCAATATCTCTTTTGATCCACCTCCTAGAGTAATAGAAATAAAAACAAAAATAAACAAATGGGACCTAATTAAATGCAAAAGCTTTTGCACAGCAAAGGAAACAATAAGGAAAATGAAAAGACAGCCCACAGAAGGGGAGAAAATATTTGCAAACAATGCAACTGATATGGGATTAGTCTCCAAAATTTACTAACAGCTCATGCAGCTCAATATCAGAATTGCAAACAACTCAATCAAAAATGGGCAGAAGACTTAAATAGACATTTCTCCAAAGAAAACATACAGACGGCCAAGAGGCACATGAAAAGATGTTCAACATCACAAATTATTAGAGAAATACAAATCAAAACTACAATGAGGTATCACCTCACACTGTTCAGAATGGCCATGATCAAAAAATAAATGCTGGAGAGGGTGTGGAGAAAAGGGAAACCTCCTACACTGTTGGTGGGAATGTAAGTTGATACAGCCACTATGGAGAACTAAAAAACTAAAAATGGAACTACCATGTGACCCAGCAATCCCGCTACTGGGCATATACCCTGAGAAAACCATAATTCTAAAAGACACATGCACCCCAATATCCATTGCAGCACTATTTACAATAGCCAGGACATGGAAGCAACCTAAATGTCCATCAACAGAGGAATGGATAAAGAAGATGTGGTACATATATACAATGGAATACCACTCAGCCATATAAAGAAATGAAGTAATGCCATTTGCAGAGACGTGGATGGACCTGGATATTGTCATACTCAGTGAAGTAAGTCAGACAAAGAAAGACAAATATCACATGATATTGCTTATAAGCAGAATCTAAAAAAACGATACAAATGAACTTATTTACAGAACAGAAACAGAGTCACAGACTTGGAGAATGAACTTATGGTTACAGGGGGATGCGGGGAACAGTGGAGGGGGAGGGATAGATTGGGAGTTTGGGATTGACATGTACACACTGCTATATTTAAAATGGATAAACAACAAGGACCTACTGGAGAGCACGGGGAACACTGCTCAATACTCTGTGATAACCTAAATGGAAAAAGAATTTGAAAAAGAATAGATACATGTATGTGTATAACTGATGCTGTACACCTGAAACTAACACAACATTATTAATCAACTGTGCTCCAATATAAAATAAAAATTTTAAAATAAGATATAAAAAAAGAAGTGGATATGTTTTAAACTGCTAAATTGATTGTAATCTGTTAACAGCAAGAGCAACCTAATGCAAATATTGGTCACTGGAAATGGAGAGTTTCTGTAACACATATGAAAATTTAATGTAGGAATGGTGTGAAATCAGTAAATAGACAAAAGATGGAAAAATGTTGAGTAGCATGGTGGGGAAAAGCGTAACCTTCCTTAGAGAGACGGTCAGATGCCTCAGTTTGCAGGCACCACCCGTGAGGGCTCAGGAGGAAGCGAGGGCGCGTGACTGACTTGCTGGAGGGGTAGGGTCTGGCCAACCCACTTGGCTAACCCAGCGATCTCACCCTAGATACATGCCCAGGAGAAAACGTACGTCCACAGACACCTCGTACACAGGTGTTCATAGCAACGCATTCAGAGCAGCTAAAAACTCGAAACAAGCCCAAAGACCTTCGCATCTGTACAGTGAACACTATCTGGCCATCAAAGGAGAGAAGCACTGACACAGGCCATCACACGGATGGCCCTTGAAAACATCAGGCTGAGTGAAAGCACCCAGACACAAAGGTCCACGTGCTGTGTGTTCCACTTGTGTGAATGTCCAGAACAGACAAGCACACGGAGACAGACGGTAGATTACAGGTTACCTACGGCTGGAAGACCTGGGGGTCAGGGAGGCAACAGGTAAACTGATGCGGGATTTCTTCCTGGGGTAATGCAAACTGCTCTAAACTTGGGGGGGGGGGCAATGGATACACAACTCTGTGAATAAACTAAAAGTCACTGAACTGTACATGTTAAATGGGCAAACTGTGCGGTGTATGAATTATATCTCAGTAAAGCTGTTAGAATAAGATACGCCTGACATAATCAATCATTAGGGAAAAAGAAATTAAAACCACATTAAGAGACCCCTACAAACCAATCACGATGCCTAAAATACATATTTTTCAAACCTGACAGTACCAAGAGCTGGGGAGCAAGTGGGGACAATGGAAAACCAGACATTTCTGATGAGAAGGCAGTCTGGCAAACATCCTGACACGTTTAGTTTTGGTCATTTATTCGCGGCTCTGCGTGGCTGGTGGCCTGGAGCCTCTGCGGAAGGCTCTGAGATTTGTCGCCCTCCACACCTCTGGAGCCCAGCTCTGCCCTCCTTGCTGGGCTGTTGCCAGTAAACCTGGTAAAAACTGGCTTGATTGAGGAGCGGTCACACACAGGGGTTCTGTTCCATGGTTGACGCCTGTGCATGGAGACCTGCACACGAAACCTAAGACCACACTTCGGTTCCAAGTGGACAGAGGCTCCTGGGAGACAGGACTCACGTGAGGATTCTTCTGCACATAAACCCATCCCAGCAAAGTGCCTGCACATAAGACGCACATCGTGAATACGGCCACACTGGCTTGTTTGTGAGGCAGGAAAACAAGACAAACTGCGTCCATTATTCTAACTTTACATACTGAGACATCGTTTACATGATAAATTAAGTTCTGAAGAAAAGGTAAAGTGTCCCACAAACACACAGCTGCTTGATTCAGGTCAGGATAAAACGCCAAGCTTTCTGCCTCTCTCCAGTTATACCCCTCACTGTGTTTAATCTCTTTCTCTTCAACTTTTAAAACAAGGGGTGTTGGTCAGGGTGGTGGCATAACCCCTCCAGCAGAAACTCAAAGAAATCCTCTGACTTACAGACACAAGGGCCAGGCTCTGGCGGCGCCGACTCCGTCCCCGGGGCAGCATCACATTGCTTCATGGAATCTTGCAAAAGACTCAGAAACACCTTTTTGAAAACGGAAAAGAGCTTTGCCTTACTTTATGTTCCTTCCCACATTGTACTTTTTTTGCCTCAGTTACCGAACTGGGTCATTATGACAATATTCACCAAACAGCCATCATATTTCATTTGGTTATTCAGTTAATGGGCATAATTCTAAGGCCAACGAGTCCTGCCCACAGGACACACAGGTGAGTGAAGCCGGACAGTGAACATCAGGGCACTTTGGTTCTGGCCAAGTCCCCAGGCAGGAGTGGGCAGGGAAAGGAAAGGCTGATAGCACAGCACATCCAATTCAGCTGGAGTTTATGACACGCTGTCCTGGCATCTTAGAAATTCAGGATGAATCAGGTAATGAACTCGTGAGGCTCACTGCTGATTCAGCATGGGCAGGACCATGTGTAACAATCCCCACTGGACCATTGTCTATACAGGCTACGGGACCCCACACTACCTAAACAGGTTCGTTTAAGAAACTGGCTTGAAGTCGCTAATTGGTTAGTGCAGGAAGCTGAAGCGCAGCCTCACTGTTCAAATCCGAGGGCTGTGGCCATCATCAAAGTCTGCAAATAACAAATGCTGGAGAGGGTGTGGAGAAAAGGGAACCCTTCTACACTGTTGGTGGGAGTGTAAGTTGGTGCAGCCAACAGTGTGGAGGTTCCTCAAAAAATTAAAAATAGAGCTGCCATATGATCCAGCAATCCCACTCCTGGGCATATAACTGGAAAAGACAAAAACTCTACTTCAAGAAGATACATGCACCCCAATGTTCATTGCAGCATCATTTACAGTTGCCAAGCATGGAAGCAACCTAAATGTCCATCAACAGAGGAATGGATAAAGAAGATGTGGTACATATATACAATGGAATATTACTCAGCCATAAAAAAGAATGAAATAATGCCATTAGCAGCAACATGGATGGACCTAGAGATTGTCATACTAAATGAAGTAAGTCAGACAAAGACAAACATCATATGATATCATTCATATGTGGAACCTAAAAAATGACACAAATGAACTTATTTACAAAACAGAAGCAGACTCACAGAACAGACTGGCGGTTGCCAAGGGGGAAACGGGGGAGGGATAAATTAGGAGTTTGGGATTAACATGTACACACTACTATATATAAAATACATAAACAAAAAGGTCCTACTGTATAGCACAGGGAACTATACTCATTATCTTGTGATATCTTGTAATTTAATGGAAAAGAATCTGAAAAAGAACATATACATGTATATACATATAGATGCATAACTGAATCGCTGTGCTGTACACCTGAAACTAACACAACATTGTAAATCAACTATATTTCAATAAAATTTTTTACAAATCTAAGGTCTGGGCCCCATATCAGCACGAGTGAGGTGGAAGAGCGTGTGCACAGCGTCAGGGGGGTGTGAGGACGGGAGCCCATGGGCAGCTGCCGGAGGCGGGGCAGGCCTGTGCAGAGGCAGGAGGGCATCCCTACCATAAACCCTGGGCGGGACGAAGAGGAGAGGTCGCGCGGCTGGTGCGTAAAGGTCGCCCCGCAGCTGCACATCCCCATGGAGAAGGGCTGGGTCGCTGGGCTCTGAGGCGGGGACTCCACGCCCGGCAAAGGTCGGGGCCTGCCATGCGCTGCAGACACAGGACTCACGCCTCGTCTGGAGACCGGGATGACAGTAACGGGGGCTAATTCAGCGCATGACGGCTGTGAGGTGTGGGGTACAGAGCGAAGTAGGCAGTGAGTTTCCTCACTCACCGCTCAGCCATGATTCACTCCACGTCCCCGTGGGCCACGCTCTCCTCTGGCGGCATCACCACACGCACACCCCCCTCTGCCCTAGGCCGCAGAGCCCCAGGGGCCTGGCCCTGAGCCATCCCAGCCTCCCCGCAGGTGGGTCTTGCACTTAGCGTGCCCCAGCTGAGACCCCAAGGCAGCAGCGCCCCTGGGCTTCGGATTTCTGTAGACAGCACTTCCATCCTGACTGCTTTTACAGAGAAATGAGCACAGAGTTATTGACTGGCTCTGGGTGTTCTGCGGAGCCCCCAGCCCCCAGGAGAAGATGGGGAGAAGGCACCAGGGGAGAAGCAGCCGTCAGGAGGGGGAGGCGTGCATTCTCTGTGCATGTGGTGAATTAGTTGGGGTCAGAGTCCTGCTGCAAGGAGTCTGAATCCTCCGAATTGGTGACAAGCCATGAGGTGCCATTAGATCCGATGAGGTTACTTTTATTGGCAAGGTAACCCCTTGCTGATTCCCAATAAGACCCCAAGGAAGAGCTGCAAACCTCACGATTACTACAAGTAGAAACAACAACAGTGATTAATGATAAAAGAACAGCAACACTGTGCCAGGTGTCACCTTGGGAGCACGATTTGCCATGTCGGCTTAGCTGCCTCATACGATAAATGGTGACAAGAAGACACACAACACAGAATTGTTGCAAGGAGTAAACGCGTTTGTATGTAAAGCTCGCGACATCCAGTCCTAAGAGTAGCGGAGGAGGAGGTGTAAGGACAGTGGTATGCCCGTGATGTATCACATCATTTAATGCTTAAGTCAACCCAATGAGATCAGTACCGTCGTCCTGCCTAAGAGGAGCCCACGCGATCGGCATTCACCCAGTGCATTTATAAAAAGAAGGAAATGAGAGACAATAGAAATAGTGCAAGTCAAGATTCATTCACGGAGCAAAGACTTCCTTTGTATCTCATTTTAGTGGAATTTTCATTGGATGTTCAAATGTAATTGTGAATTACATAAAGCATATTTGGTAACAAAGGAAAGATGCTTGATAATCATCTTCATCTACCTTTTTACATTTTCCTTCTCTTCTCCTTTCCTAGCAAGGCAGCATGCATGTGTGTCTGCACATTGGAGGAGAAAACAGAATAACGGCAGAGGCTCTGCTCTCAGAATCTCACAGATCACTGGACACCATCAGTACAACACAGCACTCAGCTTCAGGTTCACTGTCAGAATCCTCCAACATCACCTGTGAAAGGTGAGAGGCAGGGCTGAGACAATAAGAACACCATGAGTGCCATCCAGTACCGACCCACCTTAACTGCAGGCACAACGTCCGGGAGGCTGAGAAAAATGAGACAGTATCATCGTGGCCCAGTGAAGGCCACATCTGTCAAAAGTATGTGATGATGCCTGCTGCACTCAAAAGTTTGGGTTCTCGATGGCAGGTACCACGTCGTTATTCTGGGTTGTGATTCCCATGCTCACTGGAAGCAGTTAGACTACAGTCCTAAAGCTCCCTTGTCACGGGTCTCAAGGAAACTTACCATCCAGAATGGAAGGCTCATCACACCCCACTGAGTTCGGAAAGTCCCACATTCTAGTCTTAATCCATCCTTTATTACATGATACATATTCTCCAGCACAACTTTAAATCAATCTTTGTACCTGAAGGCCAAATCTTCACAAATTTTTTTGGATAACCAAAACAGGGAAACATACGCTTCACTTCACTTGGACAAGGATAAGGAAATGAAAAATACTGAAAAAATTCTCCTTATAGATAAGATTAGGGAAGGTCTACTAAACACATGGAAACATCCCTTCAAAAGAGAGAGAAACTTGAACAGCCCCATAGCCGGATGAGCATCTCACACACCAGCTACACTCCCCACAGTTTAAGAAGAAGGTTGCTTTAGTGAGTTTTTAATGCAGACATGGGATGATGTTATACACATATCTTGCTCCTCCTTTGGTGTTTTCTCTGTACCTCTCCCTGAATAGAGGCCATAGGCCAATTCACATGATAAAATAGGACCCACATCTCCCTCTTTTACATAAAAGAGTGATTTTTGATCTTATCTAATGTTTTAAATTTCACTGAAACTAGCTCAGGCTTCCCAAGTTAAAGGACAATCAAATGAGGATTGGCCAAGCTACTCTTATTAAATTTTAAGTAAACTCATCACATGAAATGAATAAGAACATAAGATATGATTAAATTAAACTCAACAGCAAAAAAACAAACAATCCAATTAAAAAACAGACAGAGGATCTAAGTACACGTTTTTCCAAAGAAGTCATGCAAATGTCAACAGGCACGTGAAAAAGTGCTCAACATCACTAATCATCAAGGAAATGCAAATCAAAACCACAGAAAGATATCGCCTCACATGTGTCAGAATGGCTATTATCAAAAAGACTAGATATAATATGTGTGTGAGGGTGTGGAGAAAAGGGAACCCTCCTGCACTGTTGGTGGGAATGTAAATTGATACAGCCACTATGGAGAACAGTATGGAGGGTCCTCAAAAAATTAAAAATAGAACTGCCATATGATCCAGCAATTCCATTTCTGGGTATTTATCTGAAGGAAATGAAAACAGTATGTTGAAGAGATATCTGCACCCCCATGTTCATGGCAGCACTATTTACAATAACCAAGACATGGAAGCAACCTAAGTGTCCATCAGTGGATGAATGGATGAAGAAGATGTGATGTATTTATACAACAGAATATTGTTCAACCATAAACAAGAAGGAAACCCTGCCATTTGTAACAACACGGATAGACCTAGAGGACATTACACCAAGTGAGAGAAAGACAAATACTGTACGATATCATTTATATGTGGAACCTTAAAAAAAACTAACTCATAGATACAGAGAACAGAGTGGTGGTTGCTGGGGTGGGAGAAATGGGTGGTGGTCAAAAAGTACTATCTTCCAGGTATAAGTACTGGGGGTATAACATACAGCAGGGTGACTACAGTTAACAATGCTGTATTGTATATATTTGAAATCTATGCTAAAAGCATAGACTTTTAAATTTCTCATCACAAGAAAAAATATGTAACTATGTAAGGTGATAGATGTTAACTAAATTTATAATGGTGATCATTTCCCCATATATACATAAATCAAATCATTATGTTGTGTACCTTAAACTAATATAATGTTATATGTCAATAAAACTGGGGAGAAAGACGTGATCAAATTAAATCTCAGGGACACTAAATAGTGTGAAAATAATTTACAATTTAACAAAACTATGGGTTTAAGTACAAAGCCTATGGCTTTTCTGCTCTTTGTTTTAAAGGATCAGAAGTTCAGCAGTTGGGGATTCTTCACCTGGGGACTCAGGTATTCTTAATTGAGAAGAGCTGCAGGGTCTAAACTTTCATGACAGCGCAGTGTCAGCTCAATGCTGACTTTGCTGTTGATCCTCAGACTGCAGGGCTGAGCCTGCCCCATCACCAAGCACCGTTAGATGCCAAACTCAGCCTGCACTGAAAGTGCCAGATGGATGGACTGAACCCCAGAGATGCTCAGTGCAAGGTGCCTTCTGCCTGGATGCTGGAGAAATACATGAAACCCACCAAACTCTGTAAGACAATAGCAGTATCATCCCACCAAAGAAAGACATGAGCAGAGGAAGAATTTCCAAACTTTGGCCAATGTAACATATGTTATGTCTTTTCAGTTTCCCAAAAGTGATTTTTTTTTAAGAAGCAGAAGATAAAATCATGGGGATAGTTGAGATGATAAAGAATAAGACAAGTCAGTGGCCAGTCCTCTGCAGACACAGGACTGTGGGCAGGGCTGTGCCCTGACAGACCACCACGTGCACACAGAAGGACTTCTATTATTTTATAGAAACTTGTATGAGTTCCCAATTGCTGGTGCAACAAATTGTCATAGACAACACACACCTATCATCTCATAATCCTGGAAGCCAGAAATCTAAAGTGGGCCTCAGGACCAAGATCAGGGCATTGCAAGGCTGTTCCTTCTGCAGGCACTAAGGAAGGAACAGCCCTTGATTGCTTTCTTGTCATCTAGTGGCCTGAAGTCTTTGGCTTGTGGTTCCTTCCTCCATCCTCAAAGCTCGTCACTCCAATCTCTGCTTCCATGAAGGCATCACCTGCTCCCCGTCCGCCCTTCCTACTTGCCTCTTACAAGCACACTTTTGATAACACCAGGCCCCCCAAGACAATCCCAGATAATCGTCCCAACATAAGGTCCACACAGGTAACATTTACAGGTTCCAGGGAGGAGATGGCTCTGGAGGTTCCATGTGGTTTTCAGTGTATAGAGATGGAGGCAAGCACAGAGCCTCTAGCCCCACCAGGAATAGACTGGACGGAGCAGCCCCCTCGTGGCCACGAGCTCAAGCACCCAAGGGACTGACATCCGGGACCCACTTGAGACAAAGGAGAGACAAAGGAAACCCCTGAATGGAACTCAGCAAGCTGGGTGGGAAGAATTTGTCCATCTCACACAGGCAGTCTGACCTTCCTAGAATATTACTAGAAGCTTCAGATTTATTAAAAACGCTCTAGAATATTAATGATAGGGGAGACCCTGCGTGTGTCAGAGCAGAGAATGTATAGGAAACCTCAGTACCTTCTACTCGATTTTGCTGTTAACCTAAAACTGCTCCAAAAAATAGTCTGTTCAGAGGACTTCCCTGGTGGTCCAGTGGTTAAGACTCCATGCTTGCACTGCAGGGGACACAGGTTCGATCCCTGGTCAGGAAATTAAGATCTCACATGCCATGCAGCCGTGCCAAAAAATTTTAAAAAAAGAAAAAAATCTGTCCAACACTAGGCTACTCACATTCAGCCTGTTGGCATTACATCAGCAGATCCAGTCATGGCTTCAGGGACAGCTGCAAACCGACTTCATCTGCCCTGCCCTCCTGGGCCCCAGCCGCAGACGGTAAACACTGTCCCTCGCACTAGGGGAGGGCGCGTAAATGCCGCGGTAAAGCCCAGAGGGAGGGCGCGTAAATGCCGCAGTAAAGCCCGGGGGAGGGCGCGTAAATGCCCCGGTAAAGCCCGGGGGAGGGCGCGTAAATGTCGCAGTAAAGCCCGGAGGGAGGGCGCGTACATGCCGCGGTAAAGCCCGGAGCGAGGGCGCGTAAATGCCGCGGTAAAGCCCAGAGGGAGGGCGCGTAAATGCCGCAGTAAAGCCCGGGGGAGGGCGCGTAAATGCCACAGTAAAGTCGGCGACCCCAGGATCAAATTCTACGTCTCAGTCTCACTGGCCTGGGGCCGGTTTAGGGACCGATTTAAGGGCTGTGATTTACAGGACTTTGTCGCAGTTTAAGTGAAGGCTGCGGTCCGGCTGCAGAGCCAGGCGTGTTGCTGGCAGCCCCTCCCCGCCCACTGTGAAGTCGTCGGTGCAAAATGCAGAGGAACAAACGAAAAGGTCCCGGGGTGTGATTACAGCCACGCCAATCGCGATCGATCACAGACAGACACAAGACAGGAAAGTCAATACTTGCCAAGTGTAAAGATACGAAATTGGTGGAGATAGTATTTTATAGACTATTCCAAACAAAAGAAAGTTTTTTTTAAAGATGCTTTATCTTTTTCCAATTTAAGACAGCTTTCTCAAACAGATCCAAATATACTATAAAACTGTATTTTGTTAAATCTGCTATCTGAGAACCATAAAATGTTGGCTGTCCTTAACACAGATACTTTCTTTTTTAGCATCTGCGTGTGTGAGAGAGAAGAGAGATATGAGACCCTATGGATCAATATTTGTTTAGCACCTATTACGTACAAAACATGTACTAAATGTAGCAGGTGGAAATTACTGCAAGAAATTGGAGAAGCAGATAAAATCTCCAGAGTAATTGGGCAGCTGGCTCTTTTGCTCCTCGTTGGGTTTGTTTGGGGATGATTAACAGAGGATGTGAGACTGGGGGGGGCGGGAATCCTGGAAAAAGAAAAGCCATTTGCACGGAGGCAAGTCGTGTGGAAGAATGACTCTTTTAAGAGGGCAGTGAGGATGGAGCCGCTCTGTATGTCGAGTGTGGTGGTGGTTCCATGACCCTATGCTTTTGTCACAATGTTTACGAGTGGATTTTACTGCATGCAATTTAATGAATTAAAAAAAAAAGAAAGAAAAGAGGGTAAAGAGGAACAAGATTAAGAAATGTCGAAAAGGAACTACATTCAATATCTTGTAGTCAACTCTAATGGAAAATAATGTGAAAAATATATATATATTTATCTATAACTGAATTAATTGCTGCACACCAGAAACTAATACAACATTGTAAATCAACTATAGCTCAATAAAAGCCAATAAATGTTCAAAAGGAACGTGGATGGGTAAAGTATAAATAATATTTTGGAGAAGAAAGGCAAATAACTAAACAAAAAGAGGAATATTTAAGGAATATAGCATAAAAATCATTTTTAGAGGTCACAATGTGATGGAACACCGACCATAACATTAAAAATAACAGAAATGCTTAATTTCAGAATAAATCACTGCACAGGTATTTCGGATATAAGTAGCAGGAAAAGTAATATTGGTAAGTCCTCACCTTTGTGTGTTTTCTTGCTATTTGTAACCTATTCTCAGTATTATTATATAACTCGATCCAAGCAAAAACTGTGTATGAAAGATAGGGAAGATATGTCTATTTTAGGGATGAGGAAAATGAAGTTCCAGCCTAGGACATGGGACCGGCTTCACCCTGACAGTAGGCACAGCCCAAAAACCCACTGACTCGCACTTCCCACCCCTGCCGCCGTGAGGGGTGAGGAACAGAGCCGTGAACAGGACACACTGGGCCCTCGGGGGCAGGGGGAGGTTACGAGGCCCAGGGGAAAACACTGGGGTTGCGAACAGGTACAACCACTTCGGGAAGCAGCTATCTGACAAGATCACAGGTCTGAAGGTTCATGTCTTTGTCCCAGAAATTACACTTCTAAGTCTAAGGAGAGGATGGCAGGAGCCCTCCAGCCCTGTTCACAGACGTGTATATCATCTTATTCCTAACATGGAAACACTGCAAACAACTTAAGTGCCCTACAAGACAGAAGTGAGAAACTGTATGATGGAGCTTTTTTTATATCAGAAATTGTGTAGTCATAAAAATCATGGTTATGGGAAAAAAATGGATATAGCTTGAGGCAAATAGTATTAATTGGGTAACTCCTTTTTTTAAAAAAAGGGTGTATGCAATGAGATTTCCAATCTGATTTAAAATTCTGGGCAAGGTGCTAACAAGCCCCAGGTCTCCAGGGAGGAGAGCAAGGAGGGGGTGAGGGTGGGGCATCAGAAATCAGGGAGAAGCCAAGAAGGGTGGTCCAGGGGAGGCTGGGCAAGGAGGCTGGCAGGTGATGGGGCCCGGCAGGAGGAAGGGATGGCCCTGCACAGCGGTGTGGAGGCCCCTGGGCCGCCCGCCATCCAGGGGAGGGGGAGGGAGTCCAGGATGCAGTGGAGGACCACCCATGTGGCCAGCCCTCGGGGCTCCCAGGCCCTCGGACCCACCCCCCCCCCCGCCGGACATTCCACACGGACCCCAGTCAAACTGAATCACACTAGGCCCTGTGCTGGGGTCCCCTCCATCAGCCCAGCTCCCCGCTCCTCAGGGCACCCAGCTCTCAATGGGGGGCACCAAGCATGGAGAGCACACATCCCCCTGAGGTGGGACCACAGCCTGCGGACTCTGAGTCCAGGGCCTATGCTGGGCCTCCCTCAATTCAGCCACAACCCTGGAAGGCTGTCCCACAGGGTGTCCAGGCCAGGGCTCCCAGGCACGTCACCATCGCCCAGGTGTGAGGGGAACATATGAAAACCTCGGTTTCTACTCCTAGATAAACCCCATCAGCAGTTAGGAATTCCTAACATTTAAGGTGTGGCCATGGTGTCCTCGGTCGGCCGGCATGGTTATGGGCGATGGTGACAGCAGCTGCCTCACTGTTCCCTCCGGTTCCGCAGGCCACAGCTTCCTGTTGCCGTTTAAGTCGATTTTCCATTGATTTGTCTAGATTTTACTAAAATATGCTTACAAAGAAGACAAGTGGCTTTAAAAGATCTGGCAGATAATATGAGTGGTACAAGCATAAGCAAACAAGTAAACAGCAGGGCTGGCATCTCTCCTGCTCTAGAAGGTTCCTTGTAATCTCAGGGTGGGGCTGAAAAATGCAGCCAGAACTGATCATTTGAAAGAAAGGAAGGAAAGGGTTAGGGTGGAAGAGAGGGAGGAGAAAGGGAAGGAAGGAAGGGAGGGAGGGAGGGAAGGAGAGAAGAAAGGAGGGAGGGAGGGAACACATGACTAAAATGAATATTGAAGTGTCTTATTTATATAAAGCATAGTTTTCAATAATCCTCTCCCTGGATGTTCACTTTGCCTTGAGGTAGTTACATGACGTGTACTAATTAACAAAACATTTAAAAGCTAAACATCTGCCCAGTACTTAAAGACCCTCCTCACGATTCTCCCTGTGATGTTTAAAGCCATAAAAGAGTCGAGCCAGTCACTCCACAAAACTTCACTCCACCTAACCACAAGCATCACAGGACTCCTGAGGACTCCTCCTTTACTGGCAGCAGACAAGACACCACTTACAGGAAGGGAACGTGCATTCTAGCTGTGGGTTTAGGCATAAATAATGAGTATACACACGACGAGGGTGAACGCTCATGGTTATTGATAAGTGTGTGTGACCTGAAAGGTTGAGCCATGTCCTCTCAGGCCCTGCTGCCCTGCCCGACAGTCCAGCGAGCACAGGACATGTCTGTCTGTCCACGCCAGACACCACAAGCTAGGAAACACCTGGTAAGCTGTGGATGATTCCAGAGACAGACACTGGCAACACGTCTGTGCGTGACTGCCAGTCGCTACTTCTTACAATCCAGAAGAAACCTTTTTTACTTTCAAGTGACCCAGGCTGGCGAAACAACCCTCAAAGGCACCACCTCTTCACATCTGAAGGAAAACTGTGATTCACACGAGACAAATGTTCCTAACTATACAAATTACTAGCTTCCCGGCATGATACTGGGATTTGTTATCCAGGCCTCAGTGACCAGTGGTGTGTGGCCGGGGCTCCAAGCAGCGACCCAGGCCATCCACCCAGGTCACAGAGAACTCCGACCCACCCTGACTCAAGCCACAGGAAACGCCCCGTCTTCTGCATCCACACGGGCAGGATGGGCATTGGCCAGAAACCCCCGGACAAGAAGCGCCTTTTCCTGGAGCACAGATGCAATTTAATTCCACTGTTACCCCAAAGCCATGGCCAGTCTCACATTCTATGATTTGTAGGCAAGAAGAACCTTTACCATTTTGCCCGATTTGTTCCAGGCATTTAACTATTTATGGTTATTTGGAATAACCATGGAAACTGTTCTAATTGTTCCATTTTAAAGATTAGAAAACTGAGGCTCAGAAGTCTAGTGACTTGATTCTCATTAGTCAAAAATGAGAAGCAAGTTGGTAGGATGCTTCACTTTCTCTTACCACCTTTGAGTTGGTTTTTGAGGTGATAGTGGTTAGAGCTTGAGGGACAATATTCCTAACTTACTGAGGATGATTGAGAGGACAGATAGAACAGGGGTATGTTCTGAATGACACTATGGAGCAATGGAATCAACCACACCACTGACTTTCTCCAGGATCCTTGTTCTGTGAGATTATAGTTTGAAAATAACAGTAACAACTTCAGGGATGCTGTGTCATCCATTGGAAAGAGTAAGGGAAGAAGACATGTAGTTGTGAATACCCTCTACCACTTATCTGTGTAGTTGGACAAGTTAACCTCATTAAGCCTCAGTTTTCTTACAGATAAAATACAGATAGCAGAGAAACAAGAAGAACTACAATCCTGCAGCCTGTGGAATGAAAACCGCATTCACAGAAAGACAGACAAAATGAAAAGGCAGAGAACTATGTACCAGATGAAGGAACAAGATAAAACCCCAGAGAAACAACTAAATGAAGTGGAGATAGGCAACCTTCCAGAAAAAGAATTCAGAATAATCATAGTGAAGATGATCCAGGACCTCGGAAAAAGAATGGAGGCAAAGATAGAGAAGATGCAAGAAATGTTTAACAAAGACCTAGAAGAATTAAAGAGCAAACAGAGATGAACAATACAATAACCGAAATGAAAAATACACTAGAAGGAATCAAGAGCAGAATAACTGAGGGAGAAGAACAGATAAGTAACATGGAAGACAGAATGGTGGAATTCACTGCCGCAGAGCAGAATAAAGAAAAAAGAATGAAAAGAAATGAAGACAGCCTAAGAGACCTCTGGGACAACATTAAATGCACCAACATTCTCATTATAGGGGTCCCAAGAGGAGAAGCGAGAGAGAAAGGACCTGAGAAAATATTTCAAGAGATTATAGTCGAAAACTTCCCTAACACGGGAAAGGAAATAGCCACCCAAGTCCAGGAAGCTCAGAGAGTCCCAGGCAGGATAAACCCAAGGAGAAACACGCTGAGACACACAGTAATCAAAGTGACAAAAATTAAAGACAAAGAAAAATTATTAAAAGCAACAAGGGAAAAAATGACAAATAACATACAAGGGAATTCCCATAAGGTTAACAGCTGATTTCTCAGCAGAAACTCTACAAGCCAGAAGGGAGTGGCACAACATATTTAAAGTGAGGAAAGGGAAGAACCTACAACCAATATTACTCTACCTGGCAAGCATCTCATTCAGATTTGACCAAGAAATCAAAAGCTTTACAGACAAGCAAAAGCTAAGAGAATTCAGCACCACCAAACCAGCTCTACAACAAATGCTAAAGGAACTTCTCTAAGTGAGAAACACAAGAGAAGAAGAGGACCTACAAAAACAAACCCAAAACATTAAGAAAATGGTAATAGGAACATGCATATCAATAATTACCTTAAACGTGAACAGATTAAATGCTCCAACCAAAAGAGACAGGCTCACTGAATGGATACAATAACAAGACCCATATATATGCTGTCTACAAGAGACCACTTCAGACCTAGGGATACATAAAGACTGAAAGTGAGGGTATGGAAAAAGATATGCCATGCAAATGGAAATCAAAAGAAAGCTGGAGTAGCAATACTCATATCAGATAAAATAGACTTTAAAATAAACAATGTTACAAGAGACAAGGAAGGGCACTACATAATGATCAAGAGATCAATCCAAGGAGAAGATATAATAATTGTAAATACATACTCACCCAACATAGGAGCACCTCAACATATAAGGCAACTACTAACAGCCATAAAAGAGGAAATCGACAGTAACACAGTAATAGTGGGGGACTTTAACACCTCACTTTCACCAGTGGTCAGATCATCCACATAGAAAATTAATAAGGAAACACAAGCTTTAAATGACACAACAGACCAGACAGATTTAATTGATATTTACAGGACATTCCATCCGAAGACAGCAGATTACACTTTCTTCTCAAATGCACACGGAACGTTCTCCAGGGTTGACCACATGCTGAGCCTCAAAGCAAGCCTTGGTAAATTTAAGAAAATTGAAATCATATCAAGCATCTTTTCCAACCACAATGCTATGAGATTACAAATCAATTACAGGGAAAAAAATGTAAAAAACTCAAAACACATGGAGGCTACACAATATATTACTAAATAACCAAGAGATCACTGAAGAAATCAAAGAGGAAATCGAAAAATACCTAGAGACAAATGACAACGAAAACATGATGATCCAAAACCTATGGGATGCAGCAAAAGCAGTTCTAAGAGGGAAGTTTAGAGCAAGACAATCCTACCTCAAAAAACTAGAAAAATCTCAAATAAACAATCTAACCTTACACCTAGAGGAACTAGAGAAAGAAGAACAAACAAAACCCAAAGTTAGTAGAAGGAAAGAAATCATAATGATCAGAGCAGAAATAAATGAAATAGAAACAAAGAAAACAACAGCAAACATCAATAAAACTAAAAGCTGGTTCTTTGAGAAGATAAACAAAATTGATACCCTTTAGCCAGACTGATAAAGAAAAAAAGGGAGAGGACTCAAATCAATAAAATTAGAAATGAAAAAGGAAAAGTTGCAACGGACACCACAGAAACACAAAGCATCATAAGAGCCTACTGCAAGCAACTCTATGCCAATAAAATGTACAACCTGGAAGAAACGCACAAATTCTTAGAAATGTATAACCTTCCAAGACTGAACCAGGAATAAATAGAAAATATGAACAGACCAATCACAAGTAATGAGATTGTGATTAAAAATCTCCCAAAAAAAGTCCAGGACCAGATGGCTTCACAGGTGAATTCTATCAAACATTTACAGAAGAGCTAACACCCATCCTTCTCAAACTCTTCCAAAATATTGCAGAGGAAGGAACACTCCCAAACTCATTCTATGAGGCCACCATCACCCTGATACCAAAACTAGACAAAGACACTACCAAAAAAGAAAACTACAGACCAATATCACTGATGAATATAGATGCAAAAATCCTCAACAAAATACTAGCAATCTGAATCCAACAATACATTAAAATGATCATACACCATGATCAAGTGGGATTTATCTAAGGGATGCAAGGATTCTTCAATACATGCAAATCATTCAGTGTGATACACCATATTAACAAATTGAAGAATAAAAACCATATGATCATCTCAATAGATGCAGAAAAAGCTTTTGACAAAATATAACACCATTTATGATAAAAACTCTCCAGAAAGTGGGCATAGAGGGAAATTACCTCAACATAATAAAGCCCATATACGACAAACCCACAGCAAACATCATTCTCAATGGTGAAAAACTGAAAGCATTTCCTCTAAGATCAGGAACAAGACAAGGATGTCCACTCTCACCTCTATTATTCAACATATTTTTGGAAGTCGTAGCCACAGCAACCAGAGAAGAAAAAGAAATAAAAGGAATATAAATTGGAAAAGAAGAAGTAAAACTGTCACTGTTTGCAGATGACATGATACTGTACACAGAGAATCCTAAAGATGCTACCAGAAAACTACTAGAGCTAATCAATGAGTTTGGTAAAGTTGCAGGGTACAAAATTAATGCACAGAAATCTCTGTCATTTCTATACACTAACAATGAAAGATCAGATAGAGAAATCAAGGAAACAATCCCATTCACCATTTCAACATAAATAATAAAACACCTAGGAATAATCCTACCTAAGGAGGCAAAAGAGCTGTACTCAGAAAAATATAAGACACTGATGAAAGAAATCAAAGATGACACAAACAGATGGAGAGATATACCATGATCTTGGATTGCAAGAATCATTATTGTGAAAATGACTATACTACCCAAAGCAAACTAAAGATTCAATGCAATCCCTATCAAACTACCAGTGGCATATTTTACAGAACTAGAACAAAAAATCTTAAAATATGTATGGAGACACAAAAGACCCCGAATGGCCAAAGCAATCTTGAGGGGAAAAAATAGAGCTGGAGGAATCAGACTCCCTGACTTCGGAGTATACTACAAAGCCACAGTAATCAAGACAATATGGTACTGGCACAAAAACATAAATGTAGATCAATGGAACAGGATAGAAAGCCCAGAGATAAACCCATGCACCTATGGTCACCTAATCTATGACAAAGGAGGCAAGGAAATACAATGGAGAAAAGAGTCTCTTCAATAAGTGGTGCTGGGAAAACTGGACAGCTACATGTAAAAGAATGAAATCAGAAGACTCCCTAACACCATACACAAAAATAAACTCAAAAAGGATTAAAGACCTAAATGTAAGATGAGACACTATAAAACTCATAGAGGAAAACATAGGAAAAACACTCTTTGACAAAAATCACAGCAATATCTTTTTTGATCCACCGCTTAGAGTAATGGAAATAAAAACAAAAATAAACAAATGGGACCTAATGAAACTTAAAAGCTTTTGCACAGCAAAGGAAACCATTAACAAGACGACAAGACAACCCTCAGAATGGGAGAAAATATTTGCAAATGAATCAACAGGCAAAGGATTAATCTGCAAAATATATAAACAGCTCATGCAGCTCAATATCAAAAAACAAACAACCCAATTAAAAAATGTGTAGAAGACCTAAGTAGACATTTCTCCAAAGAAGACATACAGATGGCCAAGAGGCACTTGAAAAGGTGCTCAACATCACTATTAGAGAAATGCAAATCAAAACTACAATGAGGTATCACCTCACACCAGTCAGAATGGCCATCATCAGAAAATCTACAAACAACAAATGCTGGAGAGGGTGTGGAGAAAAGGGAACCCCCTTGCACTGTTGGTGGGAATGTAAATCGATACAGCCACTATGAAGAACAGTAAGCAGGTTCCTTAAAAAACTAAAAATAGAACTACCATGTGACCCAGCAATCCCACTACTGGGCATATACCCTAAAAAACCATAATTCAAAAAGACACATGCACCCCAATGTTCATTGCAGCACTATTTACAATAGCCAGGATATGGAAGCAACCTAAATGCCCATTGACTGATGAATTGATAAAGACGATGTGGTACATATATACAAGGGAATATTACTCAGCCATAAAAAGGAACAAAATTGGGTCATTTGTAGTGAGGTGGATGGACCTAGAGTCTGTCATATAGAGTGAAGTAAGTCAGAAAAACAAATATCATATATTAACGCATATATGTGGAATCTAGAAAAATGGTACAGATGAACCGGTTTGCAGGGCAGAAATAGAGACACAGACGTAGAGAACAAACGTATGGACAGCAAGGGGGCAAAGCGTGGGGGGGGGGCGGGGAGGAGGTGTGTGTGATGAATTGGGAGACTGGGATTGACATATATACACTAATATGTATAAAATAGATAACTAATAAGAACCTACTGTATTTTAAAAAATACAGATAATAATAAGCAAAAAAAAGATTTGGAGTGACTCATTCAAGGCCACAGGTACTGGAGGGAGAAGGGTGTGTACTGAGACCCGGCTGGTTCAGGGCTCCCGCCCCATCCACTGGGACAGGCTGCCCCCAGAAGCTGGACACATGGTCATTCAGGAAACATTTACTGGCTGCCACTGGTGCCGAGCAGGCACAGGTGCAGCTGAGATGGATCTGGGCACCAAGGACCCTCAGCACCCGGGGTGAGATGACAAGGCAGAGAGGGGTCATGGAGTGGACCACAGAGGGTGGGGAGAGGAGGCAAGCAGCGTTGCTGGAACCCCGGATCGGGGCTGCCTTTCCTCGAGATGGCATGCGTGTCGTGGCCGGAAGCACGACAGCAGGGGAGCCGGCCCTGACACAGGAGATTCATGACTCCGCACTCTCTGGCTTAGGAAGCAGCCTGTATCCTTCCTGGGTACGTATCAGGCTGCTCCTTGCTGGCCTCGGGGCCCCGACTGCTCTATTCAAAAGGACAAGGTGATGGCTGACAGTCCATGGAAGGCAGAGAATCGCCCACAAGGTCATGGGCACATTTAACTGGACTCACTGTCAGAAAACCTGTCATTTATGAGCCGTGTGGTTTGGGGTAAAGAAATTAGCCTACCTGAGCCTCAACCTTAAAACAGGAATGATAGTAAGTTACAGAGTTAGGAGAGGAGAATCAAATACATTCTACGTATAAAAGCAGTCTGTAACACTGTAAACCTTTTACTGCTTTACAATCTTCTATGGCCACTTATTCCAGACAAACATCGTAGTGGCTGCTATCACCACTTGGGTTCACACTGATTTACACACAAGTGGCTGCTTCTCCTCCTGCATCGCTGACCCAGCGATGTGCCTTCAGCCCCCAAATCCCTTCCAAAACCCAACCAAAAGTTCAGCCTTTGACATTCTGAAAACCACACTATTTTAATTCTCACGGTCATTTAAAGTCCCAGATGTTGTTTTAGACTCTAAGTGCCAACTACTAACACAAAACCTGATCGGCCACTATTACTATTCTCGGGCAACACAGAGAAGGTGGCCCAAGGTTCTTCCCAGATTTTTTAAAATTTTAATTTTGCAGCACTTGATTTTTATTTTAAATCTGCAGCACTTCCTAAAACTCAGATCTGGTTGACACCAACCTCAAGGTTTGGTTACACAAAGCAGCAGCTTCCTCGTGGAGGAAAGGCCAGGCTCGGACTCCTCTGAGTGCCCACTGCAAAGAAACCACACCCACACCGAGGGCCTGGTGCCGGCCGGCTCTGTCCCGGGGAGAGGGGAGCAGAGTGGGGGCCGCACTGCTCCCCTGTGTGACCTTCTGCACATCTTTGCCCACCGTGGGCCGGGGCTTCCGAGCAGGACTAGGTCCACAGTGGAAAGAAAAAGGCGTTTCCAGGTGAGGAAATATGACCAGGCAGCCTCCCGCTACTGAAACTGTCTGGACAGCCAGTGATTCTGGATTAAAGACACCAAAGTTCTCGAATATAAAAATGCTATTTCGCCTAAAGAACCACAGTCACCTGCCGGGTGTATTAAACGCCAGTCAGAGCTGGGAAATGAATGAACATGCACAGGGTCCCCATCACGCCCAGAGTGGCAAAGCACAAATCAGAAAAGCCTGCTCAAGCATCTTCCATCAGAAGGTGCCTCTTCTAAGCTGGTGTCTGAGATCCCATAGCCCGTCAGGGGCAGGTGGTGAAGGTTCTGGTCCAGGGCCTGGAAAAGCCCTTTGAAGCAGGCTCTGCCTGCATCCTCAGGGATCGTGTAGCTCGGCTCGCCCCAGCTGCTGCCTCGGAGGGATGACTGTGGGATGTAGGTCTGCATCAGAGACGTGGCACAAGCTGTGTCCTTTGGGTCACCGGCCTCCAGAACAGAAGGCTATCCAAAAAAAAAGTCAGGGAACAGCAAGGAATGTAAACCCAAACATACCAAATTTACATCAACTGATTTCACATCTATCCCTAAGCAAATTATTCTGAAATTCCAGTTCCTGCTCCACACCCACCAGTGTCCACATTCTGTTTCTCCCTTTCTCAGGCACATCGTTCCCTCCACAAGGACTGAGACCCCAAGGACCTTGTGTCCTGTTCTGTCACCTCCCCGAGACCTACAGCAGGCAAGGCCTGGGCTGGATTCAGAATAAACACCTGCTGAGTGACCTGACCCCAACGTGGAAATGTTGTGACCGGGGAACAGTTTGGATCTGTCTCCTCTGCCCCCCGAGGAGGTTTGTGTCTCCCTGCACCTACCCCCGGGGTCTCACCTCCTTGCTGAACGTCAGGCGGAGGCCCCGGCCGTGGGCCTGGGTCAGGCTGGAGAGGGTGCCGCAACACTGGAGCCGCCCCTGCTGCAGCACGGCCACGCGGTCACTCGGCATCTCGGCCTCGTCCAGCTGGTGGGTGGTGAAGACAACGGTCCGGCATCAGACCCGCACAACATGCCAGGGGTCCATCTCGAACCTCCAGTGGGAGGAGCCAATGCGGGGGTGGGTGGTGTCAAGGGCATCACAGGGTTTTAAGTTAGCCAAGGTCACCCTCCAAATCTGAAGCCCGGAAACGCCTCTGGGTTAGGACACAGCTTCTGCAAACCCTCCATCGCGAAGGGTGACACTGAGAGACAAGCCAGGGAGTCCCCGGGGCCAGTCGCCCCATCCGGAAGAGCTCACGGTGGCTGTGGCCACAGAGAGTGCGTTTCAGGCGGGGGGCAGGGGTCAGGGCCTCCCCAGGAAGAAAGGCCCCACCAAGCACAGGGCACTTGGCTGCTTTTTGCAGAAACAAACATTCGACTCATACGTGTCCCCTATGAATTCTCTCGCTTGTCAAGTTTCACTACGTTTGCTGGGGGACTAAAGGGGCCAGACTGACCTCAGAAGGCCAGAGTTCCTGCAAGGTGTTTTCATAAAGTTCACTTCAGCTACCTGAAGGGAAGCTCTCAGGCCTACGTCGAGCCCATTCTACCTATTCTAGTTCACTGAATAGAAATAAACCCATTGATTGATTCTCATCTCAAAAGCAAATCTCTCTTGTCTTTCCAAGAGAGAAGCCCGAACACGTTTTTAACTCTACCAGATTTTATATTTTTAAATAGCAGAGAAAGACGGAAAGACGAGGATTCTCAATTCATTTTTTTTTAACTGAATCTAAAATGAAACCATGATATCTAGACCCTAGAGCACAGCGGCCAATATCACCAGAGATGTGTCCCAAAGACCAAGGCCAACCCCCTGGCATGAGAGGTCCTTCAAGGCTAAGAAAATGTGCTCAGTCCCTGATCTGGGGTTAGAGACAGTTGGAGTCCAGATGATGTGTTTCCAGACAATCAAGTCATCTGAAAATGAAAGTTAGCTGGAATGTAAATTCCAAAAAAATGTAGATTAAGTTCACAGATGTTTGATGCTTCTCAGTGGACATTTAGGAAATTCAAGACACCCCCAAAACCTCAAAGGACAAGTGTTGCTCGGTAAGACACCACTTTAGCGTTCCCCCAGTTCAGGTGGTGCGTTTGGTCCCCTCTCCTCGGAAAGTGGTCCTTCCCCAACCACTTCTCTTGTCCGTTTTAACAACAGTGATGAGTGGCCACTGGCTGAGCACCCACATACCAGGCACTGAGCTGTGCACTTTCACACACTCACTTCACACACAGCCCCACAAGGTGCGTGACTGTCTCCACTTGCAAACTGGAGTCCAGAGGCGTAGGATCATTTCCCAGGTCGTCCAGGATGTGTAGAGCAGGAAGGGGACGAGTGGACCAATTTGCTCCAGTACCTTTTCCGTCCTTATTGGTCCTCCAAGGGAGGCCTGGAAGCACTGGTCCTCGGGCTGACCAGGACCTCAGCACCAAGCATCACTCAGCAGGAAACGCGGATCACATCCCAGGGAGTCGGAGCGCCAAACGCCCCGTGTTCTGCCAGCAGAGTCTCCTTCTACTCAGCAGGGATCGCTTGCTTTTGTGCCGCCCTTAGATCTGGTTTACAAAGCTGTGGCACAGCTGCGTGGAGGTTTGGGGCTGTTTCCAGACACGGCTACATGTTGATGCTTGAAAACTTATTTCCCTCCTGGTACCACTCATCTTATCCTACTGATTTCACACGTCCATCAGTGCACAGACTCTTCCAAAGGAGCCCCCAGAGACAACCATTGCCAAATGACCTAGAACAGCGAGAATATATTTAATTTATAACAACAGAATTTGAAGAAAGCTGCCTGTTTCTGAGACTTTTATCGTATCTGGTTTTCTGTGCAAAGTTACGACTATGCTCGTGACTCAAATGTTCTGTCAGCTGAGCCCTGAAGGCCCCGGCTCTGATTTTTAAAATAAACAAGAGCCAACAGCCTGTGGTGTTTACTGTGTGCTGCAACTCAGGCGAGCAGAGCAACAATATCTGTTGACCTGCCCGCCTCTCACCTGTCCTCTTCATCAACCCCACTCCCGGGGCAGGGAAAGGATCTACGTTCATTTTATCTCAAAACGTCACCCGTCCCTTTAAGTGGTATCCAAAGTCTCTTGCACAGAGGGTCACGATTTCTCATCCTACTTTTCTCCCCAAAGGGCCTCAGGTAAGAGGAGAGAGGGGGAGCTGTGATCTCGGGGCAGTGGGCAGGGTGAGGGGCTCGGGCCCGGACTGGTCAGCATCCTCTGGCCCCGGGTGACGACCGGGACCACCTGGTCCTGTCCCCGCCCCACCTGTGCAGCAGGGCCTCGGACAGGGTCAGCCCATGGCACGGGGCCCTCTGCCCCCCCGGGGCCCTCGGTCCTGCTGGCCGCCAGCCCCCGAGTCTCCCCCGGCTTCCAGGGCCCACCTCACCCCTGTAGGCAGCATGCCTGGCAGGCTCTGCCATCCTCTCAGTGCAGAAGCTGGGGGCTGTGAAAGTGCGGGACAGGCGCCACGGGTGCGGCCCTGGGCCAGCGTCCCGCTCGGCCTCATGAGCTCTGATGCAGCTGCACCGGGTCGGGAGGACCCCTCACCCCTGACCACCTCACGGTCCCGGAGCGGTCGCCCAGCCCAGGGTGGCCTGCGGCCTTTTCTGTCTTCTCCCTCCACGACCCCCCTAGGTTTCTGCAACAGAAAAGGACGGGGTGGTCCTTTCAGGTCTCCTCCCCGACCCCGGCCTTACAACCAAGCTTTAAGGGATGAATAGGAGCATCTTTTCTGCCTTAAGGAGAGAATATGACGACTTTTCTCTGGTCCCTTCTCCCTGCATTTCTTAAGAAGCAAATCCTAATCTCCCCCAGGGAGGTGAAGGTTTCAGGTTAAGTCAAAAAGGCTTTGTACTCAAAAGTCCAAAAAGAAAAGAAAACAACATTTTACAAGCTCCCACGCATGCCTAGCAGCAGCACTGGGTACGTTTCTCTCTTCCCGATGCTTTTTCCAAACTCCGGTGTTTCTGTGTGAAATGCAGTGCTTCCTGGCTGCAGTGCTTCAGAATCACAGCAGGAATCAGAAGCTGGAAGTCAGTAGCTACCCATCTAATGCCCTAAATTGGAAATACTGTACACAATAATACAGGTGAGGAACACGAAACTTCCAAACCACAGCCCAGGCTCCACCCTTGGCTCGGGGAACCTCCCCTGTGGCTGTGAGCAAACCCCAGCCCTTGTCTCTGTGCCTCGGTTTCCTCCCCGAGAAAAGGGAGGGCTTTTTCCAGATTATAGCTGGGACACCCCTCCTCGTAATCCCAGAATTACTCCAGAATGGAGCCCAACGTGGATGCGTGCAGTGTCCACCGACATCAGGCGTGACAAGCTCGGATGGCCCCGCTGCTGAGGCTGAGCAACCCCCAGACGCCCGGCACCACGGGGATGCTGCACGACGGGTGTGTCTCCGTGCGTTCCCGGGAAATTTCTTTCCCCGAGGAGGATAACGTGCTGGGATACGCTCCTTGCTCCCCTCCTCCACGGCGGTGTCGCGGGAAGAGAACGCGGAGCGCCGCCCGGCCCCACCTTCTCGGTGTTCGAGGAGCGCGTCCCAGACGCCACGCCGGGAACACGGGTCCACCCCGCCGGTGGGCTCGTCCGGGACCACGACGCGTCGAGGAGGGCGATGCCGAGGGACAGCTTACTCCACGTGCCCCCGAGTGGGCGCGGGCGTGTTGGGGCAGGTGCTGCGCCAGCCCTGCATCCTGGAGAGTTCTGGAACGAGGACACAGTTCACCTCCCCGAGCTCTGAATCCCACTCCACAATGCCTCGCGAGCCCCGAGCTCTTCCTAAGAGGCCCAGAACCCACGTTGCCCGCGAGTCCTGACGCGACAGCACCAGCCTCCGAGGGGCCCAGATGGAGCCACGTCAGGGTACCCAGCGCGGGGCCTCGTGAGCAGGACCTGCCCTTAGGTCCCGTTTGTAGGAAATACGTGCTGTCTCCTCTCTGGGCTTCGCTCACACCTGCCGCCGAGGGCCCTCCCTTCCCTCGGGACTCTGCGGAGGCCGGCGGGGCGGCCAGAGCAGCCCGCCAGGCGCGTCTGAGGAAGGTCTGGACTCTGGCCCACGTGCGCTACATCTGGAGCAGCCCCTTCCTGACTGAGGAATGATCAGACGCCGTTAAAGTGGGGATCAGCCCCCTCTTATCTCCGGGAGCCTTCAGTCTCCACACTGATTTCAGACGCCGGCATCTCCCAACGGGAGGAGCCACCGCCGTCTTTCCTCACAGGTAACCTTTCACTCTGCGCCCCGTGAACTCTTGGGAACACTTAGCTCCCCCTCCTACTTAATCTCACCCTCTGTGCAGCCCCTCTTAGAGCAGTGCCCCCCGAAACCCTCCCCTGAGCACCCACACCCAGTGGATTCCCTCCCGCGGAGCCGCAGGCGGGTTCACAACTTCCTGGAGGCCAAGGAGCAGCCAGAGAGGAGGAGGCCCGGGGAGGGATTACAAGGTGCCACGCAGTCTGGCTTCAAGACTGTCAGGTCCCAGAAAACTGCAAACCCTCAGGCAAAGACGCTGGCTGGTAAAATCCCAGGGACCTGCCCGCCTGATCACCGAGTAAATGCTTCGTGTCTGTTTCACTGTTTGCAGATTTCTCATCCCATCCCAGAAGGAGCCCAGGAGAGCTGCTCAGGTCTCGTTGTCAGCCTGCCCACTTGACGGTTGGTCAGCGTCCCCGTGCATTTCCTGCGGGGTGAACCTCAACGTACATTTGGAGCCGTTCTTGCCCTTGTGTTTCAGGTGCTCCCACTGTGGACAGCAGCCCAGTTGGCAGGAAAAGGACAAGCGGTCCATCTCAGCAGGGGACTGACTTCACCTTCATTCCCATTAGACCCCCAACCCCTCCCCGGCCAGGTGACTCCAACACCAGAGGAGGTGGATTTATTAAGCCCACATTAGTCCCACATGGACCGGCAGAGAAAACCAACAGAAAAGCAAGGCAGTGAGATGTCTGATGTTCTCAAACATGCAGGTCCTAATTCCATTTCTATGTTATACCAAAGCCCTGCCCATTATCTCTCAACCTTGAACTCAGCACACTCCCATGCACTCCAAACCAGGCCACACCCTGGACCCAGCCGCTTCTGGCAGCCGCAGCTCCACCAGAGGCTCGATCCCACGCGTCCTCCTCTGACCACATCCTTTCTCCAGCCATCGCTCACCCACAAAACCTGACTCTCCTCTGGGCCCCCCAGCCCCTCCCTGCCCTCTGCGTCCACAGGCTCTGCCCTCCGCAGAGTCGCCTCCCCCACTGACAACCTTCCCCGCCACTCACGGGGCGGCACCCAGCAAGCCACCCACCCTCATCTGCCTCAGTGGTTTGTTCCGTATTTGCTCCTTTTCTCTTCCATCTTGATAACATCCCATTTCTTTACTCCCTTTCGCAGCAAGACTCCAGGGAAGAAGTGTGGTTTCCAGCCCCCTCCTTCCATCCTCTCTCTACCAGACTCCAGAGAGACCTCCCTCCCCACTGTGCTACTGAGATGGCTCTGATCCAAGTCACCAGCCAGCTCCTTACACTACATCCAGAGGTCGCGTTTCAGTCTTCATGTTATCTGACCCTCCTCGATGGACTGGTCCCTCCTCAGTCCCCACCGGTCCCTCTCCCTCATCCTTGGCGGGTCCCTCCTCATCCCTCCAGCCTCTTCACACTGCAGGGTCCAGGGCTCGATGCCCTGTCCTCTCCTCATGTCCACCTGCACATGTGCCCTCTTGGGTCTCTTCACCGTCGAACAAGCCAGCCTGCAGCTGGAGCCCTGCGGTGCTCGCCAGAATCCTCAAGACTAACGCTCACTGCATCACGGCATCCCATTGATAAAGCGCCTCCTTGACTTTTCCTACCTTCTCCTCCAAGTAAAGGAGGAGAACAGTAAAGACCTGACTCTTGACACATGTTCCCTCTGAGGCGTCTACCCCAGATCCCGTCCGCCTTGAACCGGATTGTAACGAAGCTCCCCATTAAGGAAACCAAGCACTGCCACGGGAGCTGACACTGAGCTGTCAGCTCCGAGTCAGGGACTTCAACTGTCGCTCCTCTAATTGAGAACAGCTGTCCTAAAACATGATCGGACCCCGACCACCTCTGTGCACACCAGCCTCGTTGCCAGGTAACATGCAGCAAACTGATAACCACCGAGGTTGCTGCACCCACATCAAAAGATGGAGCCCACAAAGCATCGTTAGGAGCTACGTTGAGGCCCAGCCACTAGCAGAGCAGAGTCTGCCGTGGTCCAGGGTAGGCTCATACTTTGAATGAAAATTGGTGCCCCTTGACTTTTATAAAAATGTAGGTGGCATGTAACCAATCTGTCCTTTAGCAACACGCGTCACTTCTCTGCAAGTACTTGCTGTCGTTTAGGATGGGCTTGACTAGCACAGAGGAGACATTTTCCTGTGTATTCGAGACCCCACGGTCACTAGCGTGGCTGTCATCAGCAGCCATTTCTGAAGACGTGATGTGAACCCGTGCCCTGCAGTGGAGAACAGCCTCTAGATGCCACTTACCGGCCAACAATGTGAACTGGGGGGTGGGGGGAGACCACCGTTAAAACGAAGCCTGGGGCACCATCTCTGATTTATGGACTCGTGTCCCCTGAGGTTGGGGCTGCCTCGGTTCAGACTTGATTCGCATCTGACCCTGCGAGCGTGAGCATCCGCCTGCATCTGACTTGCTCCACACCCGCTGTCCCTAAACACAGTCCCCCGTTTCAAGGGAGATCATCCAGTGAAGCACTGCTCTCTTCCAGGCGTGGAGGACACACCCGCCCGGTGGCGGGCACTGCTGGAGAAACAGTGGGTCGTTTTCCAGCACTGCTCCCGACCGCAAGGTTTTTCTGTTTCACGTGGTGAGGAACAGGGTCTCGGGGGACGGAGCGCTCCCAAGCCCTGCACGCTTTCTCCTTCACTACACGCTGACTGTAAACCCTCATTTTACAAAATGAATCTTGCAAAACTATTTCAAGGCAGCGATAAGCGGTCACGTGTGAAAGTTCCTTAGATGCCCATTTTCTTCTGAGGCCCGTGCAGTACTGACCATCCGTCCTCACACCCCAGCCCCAAAGCAGCATCTCCCCCCCGCGGGTCAGGCCTGCCTGACATCCTGCTTCGTGAAGTCGGCTTGAGAACGAGGAGCCTCACTGGCCCGGCCATGCGTCCCCCCAGGCGGCCAAGCCCAGCGTGGGCCACGGCCCTCACACCCACCCCGGCCGTGTCTTCTACATCAGTGGCTCCCCTGCTGGCTCAAGGCCCCACCCGGCCCTGTCCTTCCCCCTCGCCCCCCTCCACACCCACCTCCCAGAGATGCCACTTTGTGTCCTGACCGGGGACTCAGGTCCCCTCTGCCCTCTGGGCTCAGCTTCTGTGCATCCCGGTGAAACGGGAGGAGCTTCTGTGGCCTCGCGGCCCGTCCTGCCGCCCAGCCCCTCCTCGTCTCCCCACACACGTGTCCTCTGCTCCCCCCAGAACGCATCCTGACCCCAGACCCCTCCCATCCCCACCTTGGACACCCAGCTGGTCAACGTGGTCTTGAACAGCCTTCAAACCTGGGCCTCCCTCGCAACCGTGACTCAGGCTCTCAGCAGCCTCTCTGCGTCCCGTCTCTCTCAGGGCTGGCACCCACCCAGGGCCCCCGGTACACCCGCCGGGCCGCAGGCTGCTCGCCCCCTGCTGCCTCCAGCCACCTACCTGCAGGGTAACGTCCAGACTCCTCGGTAGGACCGCTTAGGCTCTTTCACCCGCTCCTCACCCCCTCCGCCCGTCCTCTGCACTTCGGGGCACCCACACCCCTTACACACCCACACCGGGCAGGGGGCGGGGGGCAGAGGTGGCTGCCACCCACCTACCGACATGCCCACGCAGCTCCCGGCGTGTCCCCCGTGGTGCCTTCAGGGACGAGAAGAGCGGCAGGTGCTCGAGCACCGTGAGGGGGTCAAACAGCACGTCGCGCTGCGGACACGTGCCCAGCTCCGCCCTGACCGAGGATGCCTCCGTCTGCAGGTTCCTGCCATTGACCGCGATGGCTCCGGATGGCGGGGGTAGAGCCCCCTCAGCAAAGATCTGCAGAGAAGACACGTAAGTCGGGGGGGTGCCGCCCTGACCCCCAGCGGCCCCGGGGACGCCTGCCGCCTGCGGGGAGTCGCACCTAACTTCCCGCCAGCCGCCTCGTACACAGGGAGGCAAAGAGTGTCAGGAGCTCAGCGGGACGCGGGCCTGAGGTCTGGTCATGCTCCCCTGGGATGCGCTGCGACCACCGACCGTCAGAGCTGAGAGTTTAGGATGGTGACTCCGAGTTTATCGTCACAGACGAGGAAGCAGGCTAGAGAAACAGTCGATCACCCAAGTCCTCACTGGATGTGAGCCGAGCAGAGACGCAACCTCGACACCCAGCCCTGCGGCCAGACCTCCTTCCTCTATGCTGGAGCCACCCATCTGCCACGTCAAATCCACGACAAGCCGAGGCCCGTCTCCAGAAACTCCTGTCTGCCTTGCCCACAGGACACCTGAGGACTGCCCAGTCTGCTGGTTCAGGGAGTTTATTATTCATGCTTTAGACTATGTTCTTTTTCTCCAAAGTGAGATATACACCCACCACAAGACCTAGCAAACCGCTCCTAACTACTTACAGAAAGAAATTAAAATGTGTGTCCACACAAAGGGGTCTACATGAATGTTCATAATCACCAAAACCTGGACACAACCTCAACTGCCACCAACAGGTGAAACAATAAACCAACTGTGGTGTTTCCACCACGTGGAATCCTCAGGACCAGACAGCTGATGCGACAGTACCACACGTGGGTCTCCGAGCATCGTGCCAACGGAGGATCCAGCACAACTCCACTTATAGGAAATGCTAGAAAATGCAAACTGCGTAACAGCAACAAACAGCAGGTCTGGTCGCTCAGGGGCCAGGATCCAGGAGGCACGGGGGCCTTGGGGCGGGGGGTGGGCACAAATGTCAGTGTCCTGTTCCTCCCCTGGCTGCTGTGCAGCTGTAGCTAAGCCTGTCGGCCCATCAGACGCACATCTGGACACATACTGTTTGCTGCACGTGAACTGCACCTCAGTAACTTGGATTGACAACTGTGTGCTATGTAATTTTCAAACCTCTTCGGGGGATACAGTGGGACCGTGTGTACACATCTGGATGAGTCTCAGAGCTTCTTATTTCCAACAGTGACCACCAGCCAGTGAACAGGCCTCTGAGCCTCTCCTCTGAGACCTGCCAGGAAGAGACATCCCTGGGGTGACTCACAGCCTGCTGCAAACAGGCACAAAAAATGACGCAGTCAGCGACCCTTGAAACATCGAGAAACTCCTGATTTGATTCTCATCGTTGTGCTAAGCACAAGCTCCAGGTTTTCTTGTAGGAAATGTGCATTAGTAAAAGCACAGTGTGGAGGCTGGCTTTCTGAGTCATTATTTGAGCAACGTTTACTTTCCTGATCTGAAAACACTAAAAAAGTACTCAGCGAAATCTTCAACTCTATTTCAGCATCCGAGGAAAGTAGAAACCTTTTCACATTTTCACAGTAAAAGATTTCTGAAGCTTTATGTTTTCTACCTATAAGAATTCTGAAGCAAATACTCCCTTTTCTTGCTTTAACTAAACATACTTTAGTCTTACTAATAAAGAACAAAAAGACAGTCACTTGTTCAAAAGAGAAATTCAGTAATTTGGGTGGTTTGGCCTTAAACACGCCCCATTTCCACAGTCAGCTCAGGGCTGTTTTGTGGGCCATGAATGTTTGAGCTCATCCTTTCTCTGGGATCACATGATTTGATTCTTTAAACAAATCTGGAGCCGTTGGATCCCAAATCAAAAATAAAGGTTTCACAAAAACACAACCACACAAAAAGCAGAACATGAAAAAGAAAAATACTCAGGTGTTAAAAAATTGCGAACGTCATTGCAAATTTCATCTTCCTCTAGATATGCAAGCAGAGTTAAACTTCGTAGGGGAAAAATAAATGTCATAGGACTTTCAAAGGCCAAAGTAAAACCATGAATATCTTTTAGGGAATAAAAGAATTAAATTTATTTTAAAAAGTCCCTCCCCCACCCTTGAGTCTGCTCAGACCCACGGCAGCTCTAGCGAGAGGTCTGTCTTTCTGCTGTGTCTTTAAACTCTGTACTGAGACGAAATAAAAAAAAAGGAAGAAAAGGGATCTAGCCTCTGTCTCACAGGTAAACTGGTATCCGTAAGAACCAAAGCCCCGGGTTTCAGGAGGGGAGTGGGACGCACATGACAGTGGTCTTCCCAGCACCGTTGGTGCCCAGCAGGGCAGTGATCTGGTCCCTGTGGAAGGTCAGGGTCAGGTTCCGGACCCCCACCTGGTGGTGATCGTGCTCCTTGGTCACAGAAAGCAGGACAACACCTGGGGGGCCTCCTTCCAGCTCTCCTTCCCCATTTTGCATGCATGAGCCTATGAGGAAGATGCAATTCACCCTGAGGGGACTTCAAAAGCCCCCAAAGCAATGTTCACAGTTAATAACTCGGTGGCTGCCTCGGGCTTGAATTCTAGCTCTGTGAAACTTGCAAAGCAATTCAAAAATCTTTCTCTACCAAAATCAAGAGGCAGATTATACGATGGCAAAAATTAAGTGAAATCACTGACTACAAAGTTTGTACCCTATGTTACACATTTTGCAAGAAAATAAAAACAAGCACGCACACACACAGGTGTTTGTATATATGCAGAGGAATGATGGCAGGCAGGTTAGTTACACACGACTGACAGTCTCCAGAGAAGGTGACCATTACTAGGTGGTGCTGTCCCAAATTTTCTGTGAGATTCATATTTTACTTGTGCAGTCAGAAAAAAATTACAATATTGACTTACAGTATAAAACTGTCACGATGGGAGCTTGTTTATCCATAGATTCCTGCTAAGTTGTGCTCTGTGGATGAGCCCCAGGCCCCGACGGGACTGGGGTGGGGACCAGCCGCCCCCTGCCAATCTCCTGGGAAGCACATCCCCATTTGTAGGGGCAACGATAATCTCTCTCATGGAGCCTCGAATAAACTAGCACTTGTGAAACACTTTGAACGTTCTAAAGTATGTTACACCTGGGACTTTTGCTTCTATTTATTACACAAATTCATGTTAGAAATGAAGCTTCATTTTGCTGAATTACAATAGATGCACAAATGCACATGATGCACAGAGGATGCTGCAAACTGTAACACTAACACCGGGGTTCCTGCCCACGAGGGGTGGAAAGTGGGCCTCTGGGCAGCGGTGCACACACGGTTACAACGGCTCAACCAGAAATGAAAAACAAAACCAAACTGGCCAGAAGGAGAAACACGCCTCCAACTACACTCCTCGTTACCAACCTTGACTGTCTACATCCCCACTGAAGAAGAACAGGTGAGAACCTGCCACGATCTGCCTTTTCACCACCAACCCACACACATCCTGCCAATAGGAAGCAGTGAAGGGGAAATACCATGGTTTCCTTAAACCAGAAGTTCCTAAAAAATAAGATAAATTGAAATCGTTCAATTTTTTTCTACTTAGAAGATTCTAAAGTGGAATATCTCTTTTTGTTGTTTGTCTTCTGTTTGGGGTTTTTTTGTTTTTTGTTTTTAATTTTTATTGGAGTGTAATTGCTTTACAATGTTGTGTTAGTTTCTACTGTACAGCAAAGTGAATCAGCTATACGTATACATACATCCCCTCTTTTTTGGATTATCTTCGCATTTAGGTCACCACAGAGCACTGAGTAGAGTTCCCTGTTCTCACTAGTTATCTATTTTATACATAGTATCAGTAGTGTATCTATGTCAATCCCAATCTCCCAATTCATCCCACCCTAGTATCAGTAGTGTATATCTGTCAATCCCAATCTCGCAATTCATCCCACCCCCGCTTTCCCCCTTAGTATCCATACGTTTGTTCTTTTAGCTATGTCTCTATTTCTGCTTTGTAAATAAAATCATCTATACCAATTTTTTCAGATTCTGTAGTAGGATATCTTAGCTAAATCACTATAAAATGTTATCCCATCTTAACCTGTTCAATCCACATCCCATACAGGGACCAGTGACCACGGGGTACAGAGCATCAGCCCCAAGCCTCCCTCCTCAGCCTGACCCAGCCACCTGCGATGCCCTCACGTACCCTTCCCCCAAAACGCCTTCCAAGCAGATGTTCAATAAACAGGCAGGTTTTATTAAAAGTGAAACTGGCATTAAATAATTGTGGAATGTTCCCCATTGCCCTCCCATTTAGCTGTCACTCGTCCTGTCTTTGCTGTCTGCATGGATTACTAGACACTATTAAAAGCTGAAGGAATTAATCAATTAAAAGCCTACGGAGAGTGAGGTGGATGGACTTAGAGTCTGTCATACAGAGTGAAGTAAGTCAGAAAGAGAAAAACAAATACTGTATGCTAACACATATATATGGAATCTAAAAAAAAAAAAATGGTTCTCATGAATCTAGGGGCAGGACAGGAATAAAGACACAGACGTAGAGAATGGACTTGAGGACATGGGGAGGGGTAACGGTAAGCTGGGACGAAGTGAGAGAGTGTCATGGACATATATACACTACCAAATGTAAAATAGCTTGTGGGAAGCTGCTGCATCGCACGAGGAGATCACCTTGGTGCTTTGTGACCACCTAGAGGGGTGGGATAGGAAGGGTGGGAGGGAGATGTAAGAGGGAGGGGATATGGGGATATATGCATGCATATAGATGATTCACTTTGTTATACAGGAGAAACTAACACAACACTGTGAAGCAATTATACTCTAATAAAGATGTTAAAAAAAAAACCCTACAGAGAAGGATAACTCATAGTGCTAACATTTCCACATGAGGTATATCACCATTCTTCAAACGGATCCTCCAAATTCATTTCATCCACTTAATAGTTACTTTGCCCCATTATATGTCGAAATGAAAGTGGATTTAATTATTAACACCTATCAATTTTCTTTAACAGAGCCTAGCTTATGTTTGAGGCCTGGTCTAAGTCCTATAAGTGATTGAAGAGATAAAGGCCTCCGTGCAGACTGTTTTATATTTTAGCACTTTGACCATTGAGCACAGAAGAGACACACAATCACACACTTGACTCAAAAGATTCAAAGAGGTGACCGCAAAGGAAAGCATGGGGGTCCCTTGTCTTTTGATGTGAAGGAAGATGCTGAGCTGGCATCTGGTCCAGTATTTACCACCTGTTACAGGTTGTTGTAGTCTTAGCCCTGGTACCTCGGAATGTGACTGTATTTGGAGGGACAGTCTTTAAAGAGTGATTAAGGTAAAATGAGGACATGGGGGTGGGCCCTGATCTAATAGGACTGGTGTTCTTAGAAGAAGAGATCAGGACACAGACACACACAGAGGCATGACCATGTGAGGACCCGGGGAGAAGGTGGCCATCCACACGCCCAGGAGAGAGGCCTCGGGAGGAACCAGCCCTGCCCACACCTGGATCCTGGAGTCTGGAGCCCAGAGCTGTGACAGAATATGTGTCTCCTGTTTAAGCCCTGCAGTCTGTGTACTTTGTGATGCAGCCCTAACCAACTAGAGCAGGTGGAATATTCCCCAAGATCCCACACACTAATAACCATCCCTTGGGGGACGAGGGGGAGTAGCAGATCGGTAATTACGTCACATCACGGCCAGCACTGCCCCCGCACTCTGTCCCGGGCACCATCCAGGGTCCTACAACCACCCGACATGGGCACACGGCTGTCTCCTCTCCTCCCCAAGCGGAAGGGGGGCAGCAAGGCTGTCTGAGGACATGAGGCTGCAGAAGCCACAAGGTGGGATTGGTTCAAGATGGCAGAGGAGAAGGACGTGCTCTCACTCCCTCTTGTGAAAACACCAAAATCACAACTAACTGCTGAACAATCATCAACAGGAAGACACTGGAACTCACCAAAAAAGATACCCCACATCCAAAGACAAAGGAGAAGCCACAATGAGATGGTAGGAGGGGAGCAATCACAATAAAATCAAACCCCATAACTGCTGGGTGGGTGACTCACAGACTGGAGAACACTTATACCACAGAATTCCACCCACTGGAGTGAAGGTTCTGAGCCCCACGTCAGGCTTCCCAACCAGGGGGTCTGGCAATGGGAGGAGGAATTTGTAGAGAATCAGACTTTGAAGGCTAGCAGGATTTGATTGCAGGACTTTGACAGGACTGGGGGAAACAGAGACTCCACTCTTGGAGGGCACACACAAAGTAGTGTGCACATCAGGACCCAGGGGAAGGAGCAGTGACCCCATAGGAGGCTGAACCAGACCTACCTGCTAGTGTTAGAGGGTCTGCTGCAGAGGTGGGGGTTGGCCGTGGCTCACCACGAGGACAAGGACACTGGCAGCAGAAGTTCTGGGAAGTACTCCTTGGCATGAGCCCTTCCAGAGTCCGCCATTAGCCCCACCAAAGAGCCTGGGGAGGCTCCAGTGTTGGGTCACCTCAGTCCAAACAACCAACAGGGAGGGAACCCAGCCCCACCCATCAGCAGGCAAGTGGATTAAAGTTTTACTGAGTTCTGCCCACCACAGCAACAGCCAGCTCTACCCACCACCAGTCCCTCCCATCAGGAAACCTGCACAAGCCTCTTAGATATCCTCATCCACCAGAGGGCAGACAGCAGAAGCAAGAAGAGCTACAGTCCTGCAGCCTGTGGAACAAAAACCACATTCACAGAAAGATAGACAAGATAAAAAGGCAGAGGGCTATGTAACAGATGAAGGAACAAGATAAAACCCCAGACAAATAACTAAATGAAGTGGAGATAAGCAACCTTCCAGAAAAAGAATTCAAAATAATCATAGTGAAGATGATCCAGGACCTCAGAAAAAGAATGGAGGCAAAGATCAAGAAGATGCAAGAAATGTTTAACAAAGACCTAGAAGAATTAAAGAACAAACAAACAGAGATGAACAATACAATAACTGAAATGAAAAATACACTAGAAGGAATCAATAGCAGAATAACTGAGGCAGAAGAACGGATAAGTGACCTGGAAGACAGAATGGTGGAATTCACTGCTGTGGAACAGAATAAAGACAAAAGAATGAAAAGAAATGAAGACAGCCTAAGAGACCACTGGGACAACATTAAATGCAACAACATTCGCATTATAGGGGTCCCAGAAGGAGAAGAGAGAGAGAAAGAACCAGAGAAAATATTTGAAGAGATTATAGTCGAAAACTTCCCTAACATGGGAAAGGAAATAGCCACCCAAGTCCAGGAAGCACCGAGAGTCCCATACAGGATAAACCCAAGGAAAAACACACCAAGACACATAGTAATCAAATTGGCAAAAATTAAAGACAAAGAAAAATTATTGAAAGCAGCAAGGGAAAAATGACAAATAACATACAAGGGAATTCCCATAAGGTTAACAGCTGATTTATCAGCAGAAACTCTACAGAGCCAGAAGGGAGTGGCATGACATGTTTAAAGTGATGAAAGGAAAGAACCTACAACCAAGATTACTCTACCTGGCAAGGATCTCGTTCATATTCGATGGAGAAATCAAAAGCTTTATAGACAAGCAAAAGCTAAGAGAATTCAGCACCACCAAACCAGCTCTACAACAAATGCTAAGGGAACTTCTCTAAGTGGGAAACACAACAGAAGGAAAGGACCTCCAAGAAGAAACCCAAAACAATTAAGAAAATCGTAATATGAACAGACATATCGATAATTACCTTAAACGTGAATGGATTAAATGCTCCAACCAAAAGACACAGGCTCACTGAATGGATACAATAACAAGACCCATATATATGCTGTCTACAAGAGACCCACTTCAGACCTAGGGACACATACAGACTGAAAGTGAGGGGATGGAAAAAGATATTCCATGCAAATGGAAATCAAAAGAAAGCTGGAGTAGCAATACTCATATCAGGTAAAATAGACTGTAAAATAAAGAATGTTACAAGAGACAAGGAAGGACACTACATAATGACCAAGGGATCAATCCAAGAAGACGATATAACAATTATAAATATATATGCGCCCAACATAGGAGCACCACAATACATAAGGCAACTGCTAACAGCTCTAAAAGAGGAAATCGACAGTAACACAATAACAGTTGGGGACTTTAACACCTCACTTACACCAATGGACAGATCATCCAAACAGAAGATTAATAAGGAAACAGAAGCTTTAAATGACACAATAGACCAGATAGATTTACTTGATATTTATAGGACATTCCATCCAAAAACAGCAGATTACACTTTCTTCTCAAGTGTGCATGGAACATTCTCCAGGATAGATCACATCATGGGTCACAAATCAAGCCTCAGTAAATTTAACAAAATTGTAATCATATCAAGCATCTTTTCTGACTAAAACGCTATGAGATTACAAGCCAATTACAGGGAAAAAAACGTAAAATACACAAATACATGGAGGCTAAACAATACATTACTAAATAACCAAGAGATCACTGAAGATATCAAAGAGGAAATAAAATACCTAGAGACAAATGACAATGAAAATATGATGATCCAAAACCTATGGGATGCAGCAAAAGCAGTTCTAAGACGGAAGTTTAGAGCAATACAAGCCTACCTCAAGAAACAAGAAAAATCTCAAATAAAAAATCTAACCTTACACCTAAAGGAACTAAAGAAGAACAAACAAAACCCAAAGTTAGCAGAGAGAAAGAAATCATAAAGATCAGAGCCAAAATAAATGAAACAGAAACAAAGAAAACAATAGCAAAGATCAATAAAAATAAAAGCTGGTTCTTTGAGAAGATAAACAAAATTGATCAACCATTAGCCAGACTCATGAAGAAAAACAGGGAGAGGACTCAAATCAATAAAATTAGAAATGAAAAGGGAGGAGTTACAACAGACACAGCAGAAATACAAAGCATCCTAAGAGACTACTACGAGCAACTCTATGCCAATAAAATGGACAACCTGGAAGATACGGACAAATTCTTAGAAAGGTATAACCTTCCAAGACTGAACCAGGAAGAAATAGAAAATATGAACAGACCAATCACAAGCAATGAAATTGAAACAGTGATTAAAAATCTTCCAACAAACAAAAGTCCAGGACCAGATGGCTTCACAGGTGAATTCTATCAAACATTTAGAGAAGAGCTAACACCCATCCTTCTCAAACTCTTCCAAAAAATTGCAGAGGAAGGAACACTCCCAAACTCATTCTATGAGGCCATCATCACCCTGATACCAAAACCAGAGAAAGATGTCACAAAAAAAGAAAACTACAGGCCAATATCACTGATGATCATAGATGCAAAAATACTCAACAAAATACTAGCAAACAGAATCCAACAACACATTAAAAGGATCATACACCATGGTCAAGTGGGATTTATCCCGGGGATGCAAGGATTCTTCAATATACACAAATAAATCAATGTGATACACTATATTAACAAATTGAATAAAAACCATATGATCATCTCAATAGATGCAGAAAAAGCTTATGACAAAATTCAACACCCATTTATGATGAAAACTCTCCAGAATGTGGGTATAGAGGGAAACTACCTCAACATAATAAGGGCCATATATGACAAACTCACAGCAAACATCATTCTCAATGGTGAAAAACTGAAAGCATTTCCTCTAAGATCAGGAACAAGACAAGGACGTCCACTCTTTCCTCTATTATTCAACATAGTTTTGGAAGTCTTAGCCATGGCAATCAGAGAAGAAAAAGAAATAAAAGGAAAACAAATTGGAAAAGAAGAAGTAAAACTGCCACTGTTTGCAGATGACATACTATACATAGAGAATCCTAAATATGCCACCAGAAAACTACTAGAGCTAATCAATGAATTTGGTAAAGTTGCAGAATACAAAATTAATGCACAGAAATCTCTGTCATTCCTATGCACTAACAATGAAAAATCTGAAAGAGAAATTAAGGAAACACTCCGATTTACCATTGCAACAAAAAGAATAAAATACCTAGGAATAAACCTACCTAGGGAGACAAAAGACCTGTATGCAGAAGACTATAAGACACTGATGAAAGAATTAAAGATGATACAAACAGATGAGGAGATATACCATGTTCTTGGATTGGAAGAATCAATATTGTGAAAATGACTATACTACCCAAAGCAATCTACAGATTCAATGCAATCCCTATCAAATTACCAATGGCATTTTTTACAGAACTACAACAAAAAATCTTAAAATTTGTATGGAGACACAAAAGACCCCAAATAGCCAAAGCAATCTTGAGGGAAAAAAATGGAGCTGGAGGAATCAGACTCCCTGACTTCGGAGTATACTGCAAAGCTACAGGAATCAAGACAATATGGTACTGGCACAAAAAAGAAATATAGTTCAATGGAACAGGACAGAAAACCCAGAGACAAACCCACAGGTCTATGGTCAACTAATCTATGACAAAGGAGGCAAGGATATACAATGGAGAAAAGACAGTCTCTTCAATAAGTGGTGCTGGGAAAACTGGACAGCTACACGTAAAAGAATGAAATTAAAACACTCCCTAACACCATACACAAAAATAAACTCAAAATGGATTTCAGACCTAAATGTAAGACCAGACACTGTAAAACTCTTAGAGGAAAACATAGGAAGAACACTCTTTGACATAAATCACAGCAAGATCTTTTTTGATCCACCTCCTAGAGTAATGGAAATAAAAACAAACAAATGGGACCTAATGATACTTAAAAGCTTTTGCAAAGCAAAGGAAACTACAAACAAGATGAAATGACAACCCTCAGAATGGGAGAAAATATTTGCAAACGAATCAACGGACAAAGGATTAATCTACAAAATATATAAACAGCTCATGCAGCTCAATATTAAGAAAACAGACAACCCAATCAAAAAATGGGCAGAAGACCTAAATAGACATTTCTCCAAAGAAGACATATAGATGGCCAAGAGGCACATGAAAAGCTGCTCAACATCACTAATCATTAGAGAACTGCAAATCAAAACTACAATGAGGTATTACCTCACACCAGTTAGAACGGGCATCATCAGAAAATCTACAAACAACAAATGCTGGAGAGGGTGTGGAGAAAAGGGAACCCTCTCTCACTGTTGGTGGGAATGTAAATTGATACAGCCACTATGGAGAACAGTACGGAGGTTCCTTAAAAAACTAAAAATAGAACTACCATATGACCCAGCAATCCCACTACTGGGCATATACCCAGAGGAAACCATAATTCAAATAGACACATGCACCCCAATGTTCACTGCAGCACTATTTACAATAGCTAGGTCATGGAAGCAACCTAAATTCCCATCGACAGATGAATGGATAAAGATGTGGTACATACATACAATGGAATATTTGTCAGCCATAAAAAGGAACGAAATTGGGTCATTTGTAGAGACGTGGATGGATCTAGAGACTGTCATACAGAGTGAAGTAAGTCAGAAAGAGAAAAACAAATATCGTACATTAATGCATATATGTGGAACCTAGAAAAATGGTACAGGTGAACCAGTTTGCAGGGCAGAAATTGAGACACAGATGTAAAGAACAAACGTACGGACACCAAGGGGGGAAAGCGGCGGCGGGGGTGGTGGTGGTGGTGGTATGATGAATTGGATGATTGGGATTGACATGTATACACTGATGTGTATAAAATGGACGACTAATAAGAACCTGCTGTATAAAAAAATAAATGAAATTTAAAAATTAAAAAAAAAGTCATTCGTGACTTAGAGTGTCAAATTAACATCAATAATATAGATTATGATGCCAAATCCTCTCAGCTTCTATCAAAAAGCAATTATATTAAAATTTTCTACCCTCCTAAATGTTTTAGTCCTTATATTACTGAGATTTTGTGTATTTAAAATCTATATTATCAACTAAATCAAGAAAAGCATTTTGGAATGCCCTATTTAATTGAGTGGAACGCAATCCTTCGGGCCAAAGAGAAGGCAAGGCACTGTAGCAGTTAAGAGCATTGGCTATGTGCCAGGCTAAGTTTGAATCTTAGTTCTGCCATTTAAGTTTTAAATAACCTCTCTGTGTCTCAGTTATCTTATCCGTAAAAATGGAGATGATAATGAGCATTAAGTAGCTAAATGAGTTGATATTTACCAGACAAAGCAAATACTGTAAGCGATCGCTCTCATTTTTATTAATAAAATTATTGCTGCTAAAAAAATAAAAAAGCCACTCGGGGAACCGCCGGGCAGCCTCTGGTGGCACCTGCCCACCTGCACACAGGGTGCTGCCCCTTCAAATCAGCAGGGAGCCTCGCCTGCCTCAGCTCCTGGGCCCCACCCTCTTCAACCACCCAGTGGGAACGAGAGTCAGGTCCTGGACACTCGTGTGAATGATGCGTTTGCGGAAACAGAAGGAGAGGATGAGCAGCGAACGCGTCAGGGAACCCAGTCTGCGGGGCCGGCGGCGCCTTCTCTCCCTCTGGCCTTCGGGCAGAGGTTTCCTGCTGGAAGCACACCACCCCCCCCCCACCCCTCCTTCCCACCCCGGGGTGAGCGAGCGCTGCCTGGTAGAAGAGCAGGCGGGGCAGACGCTGGGGATGGAACAGACTGTGGATCAGCAGAGGCGGGGAGGCCCCCAGAGGCCTGGCGGGCGCTGGGAGGACGCTGGGTGGTCCAGGTCGGGTGCACGAGGCCCGGGCCAGGGTTCCAGCTGCAGGCCATGCCGAGTTAGAAAAACAAATTAGAGATAAACTGAATATTAATGATTGATTTGCTAAGTAGCCCATCCTCGCTCTGCTCTGTCTGGACTTTTAAATCCTCCTAATTAACCTATTAATCTAAGCGGATGGGGAGCTGCCGAGTCCCAGTTGGCACAGAGGCCACTCGGCGCTCCTCCACCCTGGGCTTTTGCTCCTGAAGTCACGCCTGATTTCTGGGCACCTGCTCACATTACCAAGTGCTGTGGGAACGTTAACACATGCCAAGGCCCTCAGTTCCTCCCGACCTCTGCTGCTCGAGGGGGGCCGCCGGAGCCCACGGGGCCGGGAGGCTGATCAGCACTGCCCCCAAGCGGACGGTAGCAAAGGAAGAAGCCGGGGATGTTGGACGGATAGGGCAGAATCCGATCCCACTGGAGGCACGTAAAGAGAGTTTATGAAACAAAACTCCCAACTCCGGGAGGACCAGAAGCTTGCTCGTGAGCTGAGTGACGTGCAGGGCCCTGCAGGGGACACTGAGCCTGCAGGCGGGGAGACCATGTGATGTATGACACTGGGTCTGCAGGGCGTCCCCGTCAGACACTGAGCCTGGGAAACGCTGGGCTGCGTTCCTACACCATCGCTTCATCAAAAAGACAAGGGAATGCAGAGAAAGCACCAGTGTGGCGGTGTATATACATGTGCGAGCGTGTGAGAGAGACAGACAGGAAGTTCCCACCCGCCCCCCAACCTGGGGAGGCCCTCCTACCCGGGGAGACCCTCACACGGTGACTGTCCTGATCCCCAAGTGGCTAGGAGTCCCCAGGGCTGTCTTGGACACGTGGGAAGGGGCGCTTTGGGTGGGCAGAGTGAATGGGTAGTTTTAAACGTAGACTTTATTATTATTCAGGCACAATGAGGCCAGCAGAGTCTCTGGTCGTCACAGTTCTCAAGAGGAGGGGACGTGCCTCACCCTGCAGGGCCTCACAGGGAAGCAGCAGGGTCAGCCGAGGAGCAGAGGAAGCCGGGGAAATCGTGGGCAACAGCCTCTATTGTGGTTTCCGTGGCAGGAAAGGGCGAGCAGGCTTAGGACCGGCCAGTCTGAGTAATGCCCGTGGGCTCTGGGCACAGGGCTGCCCCGGTTGCCTGGCCCTGGCCTGGGTGAGGAGGGCAGGGGACAGTGGCCTGAGTGTGGGAACCTGCAGCGGAGGCTGTTGTCTTGAGTGTGAAAGGCGTGCCCACGGGCAAAGCCTTCACTGTCTCCAGGGATTAGCTCGCCCTGGGGGGCCATCCCTCCAGAGTCAGGAAAGCCCAGGATGTCAGATTAGTAGAAACACAGAAAATAAAAAGGCCTGATGAGTGACTAAGGGCTGCACAAATCCCCTCCAGTGGGCAGGCATGTCGGAAGGGAGGAGTCCCACAAGGCACAGAACCCAACCCAACAAAGACCTGTCCTTGGCCTGCATCCTGTGAGACCACCACACGCACTCACGCAAGGGACAAGCTCTTATGGTCACGTGAGTGTAGGACACATAAACCCCAAGTTCCTGGGCAGTTCCATTACACACTGAATTTTCCAGGAATGCAACCACTTTAAAACCCAGTGGGAGATTATTTGATGAGGAAGTTGTTCATCATTTCAGAAAACTTCATCCCATCCTGGGTGTGATGCCGGCTCGCTGTCTGAGTCTGCAGGGCAGCACAGCTGTGGCTACGGCACAGCCTGTGACCCACAATTCGTGTTAGAGCTGAGACGCTTCCAACAAACTTGGAACCAAATGCTCTTAAAGTTAGCATAGTTTCATGAATGCGCTAAATGTTACTAATAAAGGTTTTCTGAAAACTATTTTACGTTACTGTCATTATATATATATATATAGCATTATAGCACAATAAGAAATCCATTGTATAAAAATTACACATTCAAATGATTCATAGGGAGGCTTCCTGTTAGATTTCAATCTTATTCTGATGCTGTTCCCAGGCATCTCCCCGTGTCTTCTCCATGAACCCTCTTTATTACTGTTCTTTTGTGCAGTCCACCCTCCATTTCCTGACACTGACTACAGAATATGATAACCAAAGTCTAAAAATCTAGAGTCTGAGTGAGGCCTTGACATGGGGTGGAATTATAAGACGGATGTATCTGCCGTTTCATCATTACCAGCCCCGTGAGATGACACAGGGAATTATCTGATCGTACACTTTTAAATAAGACCCAGATCATTTACCAAAATATCATTCTTTTATCCAGTCCATTTGTGTCTAATTTTTCCTACTTTAATTAAAGTTATTTCCATCTTTATCATATACAAGTGAGTCTTATCTGTCATTACTTACCTGAATATTAGCTTTATTCTACTCTCTATCTTTATCTCCTCTGTTTCTTTTACTTGTAGTACCAAATGCTTTCTGATCATTTTTCTTCCCTTAAACATATAAACTTACTCCGAGCATCCGAGTACCTACCTCATTTTGTGTTTTAATAAAGTCATGGCTGAGCATTGAGAATTCGTATATTATTTCATTATGAATTACTTTTTCTTTCTCTTTTATATTACAGTTAAGACATTACACTAATTTTTAAATCATCTTCAGGTATCACGTGTGCAGGTAGGCTTTATTATCTGTGAATTTCATCTCAAGAGAGTCAAGGGTGTGTTACAAAATATTTGTCTTAAAAAGAGCAAACTGAGTCAGGGAACACCTAGAAATTGTAATTACTACTTATGGATCTGAGAGCCCACTGATATTTTCTAGCAATTTTATTTTTTGTTATTATTGGCAGACTTTGTCAAAGTTGAAAATAAATACTCTGTGTTATTTAAGGATATATAAATTACCAACTGCAATTGTTCTTTTAACTTTTGAAACAGAAGAATCAGGAATTTCATGATTAAAAAAAGGAGAAATATTTATTGCCATCTTTGGCCGACTCTGTGTCTTTTTGTTTTTATACCTGTGTTACAACGATCTCGGAGTTTTGATCTTTGATTTTGGAATAGACTCTGGTCTTCCTATCTAGCCAGTAGTTCAACCACCCAGAGTGGCCCCCAACCCGATGCCGGCAAACCCCGGACCCAGCGTGGCCCCCATGGCCTCAGTCCTTCCAAAAGATAAGCAAATTGGGCTCTTAGGTCTCCTGGCCCCTCAAGGAAGACAGCTTTCCCTTCCCTTCTGAGCCCCAAGTTGACCTGATTTACCTTTCAGAAAAAAATAAAATGCTCTCTAGAAACCACCAGCTTGGCTGATAGTTTGCTGACTCACATGATAAGGGATGACTCAGTGCCTCCTCACCAACCAGCATTCCCCCCATCGCTCAGCTTTTCTGGGCCAACTTCCCCTCCTCCATGAGCTCGCCCAAGCTCCCTTTTCTTCCCCTGAAACATGATCTACAAAGTGGGGCTTCTGAGCACCAGACACCTCCCTCAAGGGTTCAGTCTTTTTTTTTTAACTATCGTAAAGTACATATCACACAAGTTACCGCCTTAACCATGTTTAAGCAAACAATTCAGGAATGTGAAGTACATTCACACTGTTGTGTAACCACCTCGAGAACTGCTTTCACCTTGTACCATCCCACCTCCCCCTCCTCCAGCCTCTAGTGACCCCCATTCTACTTCTGTCTCCATGATTTGGCTACTGCAGGTAGTCACTCAGCAATCTCCAGAGAAACAGAATCAAGAAGACATATATACACATGTGTGTGTGTGTGTGTCCACAGACAGAAGTTTACTATGACACATTGGGCTCATGCAATCATGGAGGCTGAGAAGTCCCACCATCTGCCGTCTGCAAGCTGGAGGCCCAGGAGAGCCAGTGGTGTGGTTCTAGTCCAAACCTGAAGGCCTGAGAACCAGGGCAGGCTGCTAGTACAAGTCCTGGTCTGAGTCTGAAGGCCCAAGAACCAGGCACGTCAGCATCCAAGGACAGGAGAAGAGAGATGCTCCAGCTTAAGCACAGGGAAAATTCACCCTTCCTGTGCCTTTCTGTTCTATTCAGACCCTGGGTAGCTTGGAGGATGCCCACCCATATTGCTGAGGGCCATTTGCTTCACTCATTCTAATCTCTTCTGGAAACACCTTCACAGACATACACAGCATCATGTTTCACTTGCTATCTGGGCATCTTTTAGTCCAGTCAAGTTGACACATAAAATTAACCATCACACTAGGTATTTCATATAAGTAGAATCATACAGAATTTATCTCTTTGTAACTATTTATTTCACTTAGCATATAATATCTTCAAGGTTCATTCACCTTGTAGCAATGGTCAGAATTTCCTTCTTTTTTAAGGCTGAATGACATTCCATTGCATGTATAGACCACACTTTATTTACACATTCATTCAGCTATAGACACTTGGGTTGCTTCCACGTTCTGGTCACTGTGAACAACGTTGCTATGGACGTGGATGCCCCAATATCTCTCTGAGACCCTGCTTTAAATTCTTTCGGGCTCAGTGCTTTGGGTGTTTGCTGCTCTTGCAAGAAGCCTCTTCTGGTGGCAGCATCTCTCTGGTCTGTCCTGCCCCTGAGCTTTCTCCACCAACTCCCAGACCCCATTCTCCAGGGCATCTTCTGGAAAGTCGTGGTCACATCACTTCTCCACCCTGCACCCATTCATCAAACCTCCCCTCCCTCGAGGCAGTGATTGGGGAACTGGGCATAGCCTACGGCCAGGTGATTGATTCCCAGTGTCCAGAGCTGCCAGAAGCAGCAAAACTTAGAAAATTAATGAAAACCTCATTCTGAGGAGATCCGGAGGTCCAAACAAGAAGGACCACATCTCTCCACAAGCCCAACATGCAAACTCATCATTGGAGCAGGAAGCAGAGCCAGGAGGTGCGGGGACGGGCACAGACCGGGATGAGAGGAGAGGGGAAACACACACGTGAGTTCTCAGGAGCCGGGCGGGAGCGCCAAGCAGACAGGACCAGCTCAAAACCGGTGGATCTCAGCGCACATGCGCGGTCCATCTCTCCTCCAGGGCACATCATCACCTTTCGAAAGACACCTGCTCACAGCACGTCCACATTTCACTCAAGGGTCTGTTCTTTCAGTTCCTCCGGGAAGACAGAACCAAGCCTCTCACAGTTTTTAAAGGAAGAGTGGGAAGAAAGAGCATTTCCTCGACAAAACCACTGGAGTAAACTCTTTCGGCCAACACCAGGCTGCTTTGCTCCGAAAACATGTCTCTCTCCCTTCTATGCTGTTGTATGCACCACCACCCCACCAATCTTTTCCTCTTCTTAAATTATTTAGCATTCTGAGAAAACAAAACAAAAAACAAAACATAGAGTCAATTTTTACAGTCTATCTCCTGCACTAGTTATTGTCATTTTTATCATAGAGAAGAAAAAATTGTCTTCTAGGTATGTGCAAATCTATGCTCTTGCGTGCTCATTAAACCTTTTTATAAATTCACTAAATTTAAACTTTACTTTTTAATAAATGATTGGTTCAAGTTATTTGCTAGGATTTCCACTGAGATATTATGTTTTTAAACTTTGACCTGAGACTTTCAATTTTCTTTCATAACTTTGCAAAGCATATTGTCATTTTTCTTTGGATACTTTGAAATATTAATTTAAATTCTTATAATGAAAACTAGTGATTTTTATTGCTTATGTCCTTGGCATGATGTTTTGAAAGGCCTCCCCCCTCTTTAAAATCATACTTTTCCTATTTCTTCATTATTTTTAATGCTACTTATTTTGATGAATTTATGAATGAGCAAAACTTTTTCTCCCTAATATATTGACTGAATTATGTATATTTCCTCCTCGATTAAAAACGCCAACTTTGATTCAAGGTCAGCACCACAGGGGCATGAGATGCTCCCTCTGTCCACTCCCTTCAATGTGCAGCTCGTAAAACACCCGCGACTAAGCAAAGGTTCTTCTGCCCAGTACACCAGGACCCTGGAGAGACCCTCACACCTGCCTGTCTGAAGGTATAGAGGAGGCGGGGCCTGCGATCCCCATCCCCACTGGGGCCACGACAGCTGAGCCCACAGCCCGGAGAACCACAGCACCCGGGAGGTGGGGCACAGGACCCCAGGCTCACAGCACAGAGGCGCCCACAGCCACAGGATGGGGCCGACAACCCTGGGCCCTCCAGCCACGGTGGCACCCATGACTCCAGCTGCCCCGTCTGACAACCCCAGACCTGGGGGAGATGCCTGCCACCCCGGCCCCTCCCTGCCCCCCCTCACCATGCCAGGGCAGCAGTGCCCTGACCCAGGCCACCTGGGATGCAGGGGAGGAGTCCTCCAACCTGGTGGTCCCCAGTGGCAATGCCAGTGACAGAGGGAACCAGGACTCCAGAGGCACAAAGAGCAGGAAACTTGAGCTACAGCACCACCTACTGAAAAACCAAAAAGGGGGCTCTAATCACCAATCTGTTGAACTGTTAGAATCAAAGTTAAAAAATGCTTTACCAAAATAAGAAAGGTGTTCACTACTTCAAGTGTGCCAGCAGAGGAGAAATTCATCCAGCTCCACAAAAAACCATAACATGACAGCACAGAGAGACAAGTGACAATTCTCCAGAAACCAAACTTAAAGTCACAGAAGTTTGTGATCTGATAGAGAACTCAAAATAGCTGTCAAGAAGAAACTCCACGAGCTGTAAGAAAACTCAGAAAGGCAGTTTAATGAGCTCAGGAATAAAATTAATGAACAGAAGTAATACTTTGCCAAGGAGATTGAAACTCTAAAAAAGAACCAAACAGAAATTCTGGAGCTGAGGAACTCAATAAAGGCGAGGAAGAATGCAATAGAAAGTTCTGGAAATAGAGCAGACCACATGGAAGAATTACTGAGCCCAAAGATAAAAATCTAGAAATGATTCAGGTAGAAGAGGAGAGGGAACTAAGATTCTTTAAAAAATAAAAAAATTCAGGACTTCCCTGGTGGTCCAGTGGCTAAGACTCCGCACTTCCACTGCAGGGGGCGCGGGTTCAATCCCTGGTGTGAGAACTAAGATCCCACATGCCGCGGAGCAGCTAAGCCCATGCGCCACAACTACTGAGCCTGTGCTCTAGAGCCCACAAGTCACAACTACTGAGCCCACACGCCACAACTACTGAGCCCACACGCCACAACTACTGAGCCCACGTGCCACAAATACTGAAGCTCGTGTGCCTAGAGCCTGTGCTCTGCAACAAGAGAAGCCACCGCAATGAGAAGCCCGTGCACCGCAACGAAGAGCAGCCCCCGCTCACCGCAACTAGAGAAAGCCCGCGTGCAGCAACGAAGACCCAACACAGCCAAAAATAAATTAATTAATTAAATAAATAAATTTTTTTAAAAAAATAAATAAAATAAAACACATCCTATCAACTCCCTTTCTGATGTCTTATTTAAAGGATAAATAATTATCCTAATGTTCACATACATGTGAACATTTATTTATTTATTTATCCTTCAAATAAGACATCAGAAAGGGAGTTGATAGGATGTGTTTTATTTTATTTATTTTTTTTTAAAAATTTTATTTATTTATTTAATTAAACCCAACATAAATAAATAAATACAAACTGTTTTTTAAGTTGATTTTGTCATCTTATAAAGTGCAGAATTCTTACCAGGAATCAAGTTGTTCAAGTGCCATCCACATAAGAAGTAAAGGCCTGAATCAAACAGAATCATCCAGCAAACCCAGCCAAATGTCATGCCCCCTAGTTCCAGAGACCGGTACATATTATCCCACTGAATCCCTGGAAGGAAGAGTAAGGTCAGAGTCAGAGCTGCTCACCCTCTTTCGGGCAGACTTTGGTGAGGTGAATTCATCAGTCCTGGAGGCAAAGCTGAGTGCAACTAAAACAAAAGGAAGGTCAAGGCCATGGGCCCTGTACCTCCTGTGAAATGCTAGCTTCATCTCACCCTGATTCAAGGACAGCAGGTGGGTGACCATTATCAATGCCTGAATACCTAACATTTTAAAAAGTTTAAAGTTTGCTTTACTTATATCTATATACTCTCTATATAGTATATATATATACCATATATATTACTTACATTACTTGCTTAACTAAAACAATCTATATTTAGGGAAAATAAGCATGTTTAAAGAAAAGATGACGGCTCCTTGAGAACCCAAACTCTAAATTATACTATTCTTGCTCTTGGAAAACATATAAACAGGATATATAGGATCTGAAATAGGAAAGAATTATTCTCTTATTACAATATGTTTGCAAGTTATTGCTGGATTAAAATATAATTTGTTTTAAGAAAAATATTCATCTTTCTCAATTTTCCTATGGTACTAACCTAGAACTCGATAAAATAAATGTTTTAACATTGTGTACTTGTTAGAACTTGGTCCAAAATATTCAAAGGATCTAACAGTGACCATTTTTCTGCCATATCCTTATGATCCAATTTTGTTTAAAAATCAGTTTGAAGAATTCAGGATAGGTCATTTCAGGATTACTCAACTGTTTTAATACATTTTTAGTGTAGTATAGTTCAGAACAGTTCAACATGTTTTACAGAAAAGTCGGAGAATTTCAAGACGGGCACAAGTTAATGAGCTGATGTAATGCTATCTGGAGTTCAGTTTCATTTATGGCATATATTTTCCCTGTGTTTTCAAAAACACACCACAAAAAACTATATAAACATCTAAGACATATATGTCTGTTCTGGTCTAGGGTTTTAGTTGACAAAATCTCAATATAAGTGAAAAACATTGCCAACAAAAATTTTTTTAATTATTGTAGGCTGAATTAATAGGAATAAAATACAGAGAAAAGAGGGGAGATAATTGTTCTCTGCTCTATGCTGGTTAGATCTCCTTCTGGATCATGGCTTCAAAAAGGATCCAGAAACCCTGGAGGTGAAGATGACAGCTGAAGATATATAAACAGCTGTCATGTGAAAGAGGCGGTTAGAAAGAGAAACCAGGAACGGTGGGCAGGAAGTCCAGGAAGACAGACTGCAGCTCAATAACAGTCTAAGAGACGAGACCCTGCACAGCCCATTCAGGGGAGAATTCCGAGGGTCACTAATTGACCAAGTGTGTTTCAGGGGTGTCACGAGGAAGCCCCAGGCACTGGCTGGGCGGCCGACCTGGAGCACAGGAGGCCAGGATTGTCCTTGTTCCTAAAACCAGGGTAACTGGATGGAGGGAGGGGTTTACATCAGCTAAACCAACGCCAGGATCTCCTTCCAAACCTTCCACTTTGTAACTAACACTCTCTACTGTATCGCTTGCAACACGATAACTAAATTTCCAAAAACCTGAGTCACTTTTTAAAAAACTGCATCCTCTTACCTGCCTCTTGCCTTTCCAGGAATGTAACCAAAAATACTCCTTGTCCAAAAGTAGTTGTGGAGAGGAGGTACTGCTTGCAGATGGAGGGGGAGAAGAGAAAAACTGCAAGTTAGTGTCCAATTGGGCCATAGGAAGTCCACAGCCCTAAATTCAAATAACGAAACCACAGCACATTCAGGGTCTTAATGATGCCAAACCATCGCTCCAGGCGGTGACTCCACATCTGAGCCCAAGACTGGGCCGCACATCAGCCTGTTCTGAAAAGCGTGATAACAAGCCAGTTTTTAATGTTAAAAGGAATTATCTCTCTTTACTGCAGTGCTTGAAGTGTCGTAAATACAATGCACGGTACACACAAATGTATAACACAAAACAGTGGCAAATGGAATAGAGCAATTTACTATGTATTTTTTATTAAGTGAATGCCCTGGAGCACACTGCAGGCGGACTGATGGAGACTGCACATGAGAAGAGGGTGTATTGGAGGAAAATGTGATTTCATTTCCAGCAGCAAGGTCTGGTGTTTACAAAAAAGAAAGCTCATTGGAAAAGTATCTTACGTTTAAAAATATAATGTATCAGAGTTAGATTCTTTATTTGCTAGAAACCATTTCAACATGTAAAAAGGAAATCAGACTTTGTAGACATAAAACCTTAAATCTAAGGATTGAAATAAAAAACAAAAAACATCCGTTGAAATTCAGGCCGGGTGGTCAGTGGCTCTTTTTCTATACGTAAGGAATACCTGGTGGGAGCACTGAGTGGTCCCAGTTGTTTTCATTACTCTGAAAACATCCAATTAACACACAAAATTACTGACTACCGGTGTGACATAAACTAACCCAAACTGGATAACATACTGATGAATACCGTGCAAATCTAGGCATACGAGCTGAGCCGTGGAAACCAGGGCAGACTGAAGGGTTTACTGATGCTGGAGAAGAGTAATTTGGCTTTCATGGAAGCATTTTATCCTGAGGCCTGAAATGAGCAGAGACCTTCACCCCACCCACACCAGTGAGGCTGGCTGGGCTGTCAGGACCGGGTGACCTCTGAAGGCCTCAGGGGCACCCTGGCAACCCTGGGCGGCTTTTTCCTAATAACTGAAGTATAGCTGACTTACGAGTTCTGTTAGTCCAAGTGAACAACATAGTGATTTGATGTTTTCATAGATTATCTTCCACATAAAGTTACAATAAAATAGTGGCTATATTCCCTGCCCTGCACGTCACATCCTCGGAACATTTATTTCATACCTAGTACTTTGCACCTCTTACTCCCTACCCTATCGTACCCCTCCCTCGTACCCACTAGTTTGCTCTCTGTATCTGTGAGTCGGCTTCTGTTTTGTTATATTCAGTCATTTGCTGGATATTTTAGATTCCGCCTTTAAGTGAAAACACACAGCAACTGTCTCTCTCTGTCTGACTTCTCCCACCTGGTCCCACCCCGGATTCTCCCTCAGGGACTCCAATCACACTCTTCACAGGGTGCCATGAGGACCTGCCCTGCCCTTGAGCTCAGGGATGTTTACGTAACGACAGGACTGTGACGCAGGCCCTGAGACGTGGCTCCACCAACCCTTCCAATGTACTGTGTGTCCCCGATGTGTGTCCCAGTGCTGTGTACTGTGTCTCCCCGAGGTGTGTCCCAGTGCTGTGTATTGTGTCCCTGCTGTGTGTCCCAGTGCTGTCCCTACTGTGTGTCCCAGTGCTGACCCTACTGTGTGTGCCAGTGTTGTGTACTGTGTCCCTACTGTGCGTCCCAGTGCTGTGTACTCTGTGACCCTGCTGTGCATCCCAGTGCTGTGTACTGTGTGACCCTACTGTGTGTCGGCACTGCGCTCACCAGGTAACAGTCACCAAGAATGGATGAGTTTCTGTCTTCTACGTATTTATAGCACAGACCTGGACATATTCTAATGCTTTTGGGGAGGTACATTCTAAATGGATGGGTGACTCTGACACTGCCAACGGAGAGATCTTTCCAGCTAATGTGATGTAATCTGTGATGCTTCAAAAAAAAATGCTTATTTTTTACTTCTAAAATAGCTTTGGAGATCTGTTTCCTTCCATGTGTGAAACAAAGAGAAACTGAAGTCATGCGCTTCCTTTAGGATGCTCCCGATTTCTCCAAGAGTCTTCAGAGGAGAGTTCCTATTCTGTGAAAAACACCAGTTTTTCATGGGCCGCCCTTCAGCAAACCCTCCGTGGTTTCAGTGAACCCACCACCACAAGGCTGCAGCTGAGGGTGGAGTACACACCGGGGATGCGGGAAAGCCCCACACATCTGACAGTGATGCACTGAAACGTGCTGCGGGGTACACGGCAGCCTTGCTCTGCAGTTTCACAAAACAACGCACTGACGAGGGAGGCCTGCAGGTCGGCACGATGCAGGGCAGGAAGCTGGCCGCGTAGGGCAGGCTGCTGCACAGGGCTGCCGAGCTCGCCCGGCCGAAGGATGCACTCAGGAGGCAGCTCAGCGAGATCACCGACACCCCGACGTCCAGGAGGAAGAGGACGCCATCCAGGTGCTGCTGGAGGTGAAGATGCCGCTGACCCCGAGGATGAGGGCCAGGGCGGCGCTGCTCACCATCAGCTTTGCCCCATGCTCCGGGAGCCGGGCCAGCAAGTGGACGGCGGGGGGCACGCCCATCGTCCTCACATACTGCCAACACAGGGAGGACCGGTCATCACAGGGTTGAGAGAGGACAGGGCAGGTGCGCCGGGGGGACAGGCGAGCCGGGGTGCATCCCTGCCTGTGGCCGCCAGTGTGGAAACACGGCATCGGAAATGCTGCACTGGACACTTCCTCCAGAGTCAGCCGTCGACGCGAACAAACCCCCTGCAGAGCAGGTCGCTGGCCGTGGGGAGGGGGAGAAGGGGGACGAGGTGGCCTGAGAACAACCTCACAGCTGTGAGAAGGCAGCTGCAAAGGGGAGCAGACCCCAGACCCCAGCCTGACCGGCCGCAGTCTCGCTACCATTCCTGGTTTATTGAGCTTTTGTCAGTTTTGTTCCCTCTTTTTTTTGTCATTTGGTTTGTGTTGGTTTTGTTTAATAACAACAAAGAGAAAAATGAAGGGGGAAACACTGGGCCTTAAGCTGTTCACTTCGGGGGTGACTGCTCAGGTTCTAGGATGTGTTTTGCAAAGTAATTCAGTTTGAAGCAATAACACTAAAATTAATCCATCCACTGAACCGACCGCTTGCTCACCTATAACGTGGTGATACCCCTGGGTGTAGGGCTGGTTCCTTCGCAGTGAGAGCAATTCAGACGTACGCCCCACCCTGGCGGCCCCGGGCAGGGAGCTCAGCACCACCAACGCCCAGTCCCAGGCCTTACACACGGGGCCCAGCTGGATGGGGAAGAAACACAGAAATCCAGGAATGCATTCGTGCTACACAGGTGAACAACACGCAGTACAACAGTGCAACTCTAGTCAAAACTGAATGACTCTCTGCACTTTTCCTTTGCTTTAATAAATAAGTGCATACCATGTGCCCACGTGTCTGCCCGGCTGAATGGGAAGGCAGGTCTTTACCAGACGCCTTTACGAACTTTCATTCTTAAAAGCAGTTTTGATAGTTTCGAGTTTTAACAACACTGGGACAAAAATAGCAAAGCTGTACATAAAGAATTCCAACCGTAAACGAAGACGGGAATTCCGTCTGTGTGTCTGTCTGGGTCGCGTAAACATTACCGAGTGAGCGACTCTCGTGGGCCCGTCCTCAGCCTCCTTTCCTCTCCTGGATGGACCAGACGTGTCACCTCTGCAGCTCTGTCAGGGCCCTGGGCTTCCGTGCGGAGCGAGTCTCCTGGGACAGCGGGACCCAGCAGAGCGCACGCAGCGTCCCGTCCGTGATGGGGCAGCCGTCAACCTCCAACCCGCCAACGCCCCCACCCCCCCCCCCCGTCCCCCAGGCTGTTCACCTCCTCCAGCTGGATCTCCAGCTCGTAAACCAGCCTGCGGACCACGCTGGCCACAGACACCATCCACATGGGTATCGCTATCAGCGGGAAGAAGAAGAACCTATGGGGACAGTGCGGTCAGCATCCAACGCCGCCCCAAGATGCTCGCGGTGAGTCCTGCTCCCACGCTTCATCCCGCTGTCCTTATGGCCCCAGGGCTTGCTCAGGACCGAGATCTGTCTGACCCTGTGCCTGGGGCAGAACCGCTGTCGGGCGTCCTGATTTATAGGTGTGCAAACGCACAGAGCACGAGGAAACTTTACAGACACAGAGGACCTGCTCTATGTCTGTAAAGGAGAGAGACATGAGGGGCCTGGAATCGCATGAACCCAACTCTGTGGTCCTTGCAGCAACCACCCTGGATCCAGAGAATCTGGACGCTCTGCACATACCTGTCTGAGTGAGGCCACTTAGTACAAATTAAAAAGAATAAGAAACTGCAGAAGAGAAGTTACAGTACATGGTGTGTAACTCAGGCCTTTCCTAATCTGCTCCTGGAAACGAGTCCAAGTCAACAAGAGAAGGAAAAACTGCCACTGCAATTCTGATACGTATTTGGGAAGAGATGGCCAAGTATTTGAAAAAGCTGCTAAAAATAATCAAGCTCATATAGGAGTCACCCAAAAAAGTAGATACGAGAGGCGTCAGCAGCAAAACCCCACCCTCTGGAGGTCTAGAATGTGCCATCAAAACTATACTTCTTAAATAAGTAGTCACAAAAGTGATTCTTTCTGTTCCAGAAGGAATATCTCTATGTTCCCGTATCTCCTACGTCTCTGTTATGGACTGAATGTGTCACCCCCAGATTCGTATGTTGAAACCCTAACCCGCAAAGGGATGGTATCTGGAGGTGTGGCCTTTGGGGGCTGATCAGGTTGTGATGAGGTGATGAGGATGGGGTCCCAGGACGACGCTGGCATCCTCAGAAGCAGAGGAAGACAGACCGGAGCTGTCACTCTCTCCACCTTCTGAGGACACAGCAGGAAGCCTTCACACCTGAGAAAGGGGCCTCGTTATAAACCAAACCTACTAGCCCCTGGACCTCTGGAAGAGTGAGAAATAAATATCCGTTGTTTAAAAAAAACACTACACTTCCTAAAGCCCAGGGGCACTCTGGGGGCACAGTACAGAGAAGAGCAGGTGCTAAGTGGGTGTCCACTGCCTGTTAAACTGGGTGGTGTCAGGAGCCACTCCCACCTAGAGAGGGTCTCCAGGGAGACAGAGGAGGAGGGTTATGTGAAGAGTACGTGTATTCTTCGCGGCCGTGGAAGAGAGCCTTTGAGCTCTGGGGGCATTCACGTCCCTGGTCCTCACCACTAGCAGGAGCCTCTTGCAAACAACTGGCCAGGAAGACCCGAGTCGTTCAAGATGAGTAACAACAACGACAACAGAAATCTAGCACAACAGCTACGTGAGAAATAAAAGTAGGTTGAGAGTCTCAGAATTATTAACAAATGAAGAACACATGCCAAAAAGATGGTGATGTGAAACAGATGAAAAGAGCCAACATCTCTGCCACCAGTTTAAAACTATTTACTAAGGCAATCCCCTATAAAAACACCACACCACAGGAGCGTTACAGTTCAGCGATGAGATGATGAGGGGGCAGGAAGACACAGAGTGTGAGCTGGAAGAGGCTGGGGAGAAACAGAAGGCGGAATAGCCGCCAGACGGACAGAGACAGAATGAGGAGCACAACAAGGGCAAACGACGCTGCACACACACAGTGAGAGACGTAAACCACACATGAGAACACAGCTGAAGGAAACAGAAAGAAAGAAAGAGCTTAATAGAATTAACGGGATTTTGTTGATAAGAAACACAGGGGGGAAGTCATGCAATTGGATTCCCTTAAGAAGAAAAACCAAATACTGGAAGATGATAAATTTGTAATGCTAGAATACATCAAGAGTTTCCATTAAAAAAAAAAAAAGCTTAAGTCTTACACATTGAAAGAACTCATCTTGTGCCTTGGAAAACTGTCCTAGAATGGTCAACAATTCAGTGTATCCTAGTAAATTATTGAATTTTTAAGTTATTAGCAATTTGTCAAAATTACCAAGTCATATAAAAGAGTGAAAATATCAAGGTGGCCTCAGATTTCTTTACACTAACACTGAAAGCCAAAGATAATGGAGGTATTTCTACAAGATACTCAAGGAAAGAGTGAGCCCAGGATTTCATATCCAGCCAAGCTGTCTTTCAAATATAAATGCTGCAAAGAATTTTAAGTATGTAAGAACTCGGGTTAAATTGTCTCATGAGATCTTCTTAAGGAAATTACTAGAAGACAAACCAGCCCACAAAAGGATGACTGGTAAATCACAGTGAAAGAATAATGGTAAGAAGTGGATTTATTTCCAGTAAAAATAAGACTAAAACAAAAATGAAAAATAAGAAGACAAGACAGATTGGAAATGTTTTGTTCCCTGAAATGTAAAAATGATACAACAAACAAAAATTGGAAGGTTGGGGAAATTCTTCAAAGAGGAAGAATGAGTTGGTAAATGCCAAAATCAAAGGCTATTTGTTTAACGCTGACAAATGTAGAATATAAGTACAGGCATCTTTAACGTACAAAGGAGGACACTGAGATAATAATGTTAACTAAAATTGCATGATAAAGAAGAAGAAGTGATGGAAGAAGAGAAATTACGTTGTTTTTTTAATTGGTCATGGTAAAAAAAAAAAGAAAGAAAGGGTTGATATTATTTGTACAAAGTTATAACTATAAGGGAACCACTAGAACAACAGCAGAACATTCCTAAATAATGGTATAAGTATAGAAAAATATATTACATAACTAAGACCATATATACGTGAAATTCCATTTCATACTGTTAAACAGCTAATCTCCCCTGTGTATGAAGCTATGTGATGCACACAAGAGACACGCCTAAAACAAGACACTTCAGAAAAGTTTAAACTGCAAGGATGAGCAAAGGCATGGCAAGCAAACTGTGAATCCAGAGAGAGAAGAAAGGGGGAAAAAGCAGAGGTCATTAATTTAATTTTATACAAGGTAGAATTACGTCCACAAAGCATTAAGGAAGACCCAGAAAATTATTCATGGCTCTGCACAAAGTGACTCAGCCCCAAGATTCGAAAGGCCAACACCACAGGAAAAAGCAAGAGGATGTTCCAGTAACAGGAGACTACAGTTTATCTATCTTAGCTCAGCACAGATGAAGTGGACACAAATAAGGACAGAGAATTCCTAAACAACAAAGTTAATGTAGATAAATTCTGTACTATAAAAATAGGAAATCAGAAATTTCTTTTCAAGTGCCCATAAATCATTCAGAAAAGTAGATTATATAATAGTTGACAGAGAAAATGCTATAAATTCAAAAAGTGGAAATGATAAACAGTATTTTCTGATGGCAACGTAAAAATTAGGATTTATTAGCAGTATTTGGCAATTTAGGGTATGATGCAATTTTTGGATTTTGTCAATCTGATTTTTAAAATGCTACCGCAGACTAGTTTTAATTTGAATTTTTCTTACTATAAGTAAGTTGAGTAACTTCACATGCTTAAAATTCCCCAGAATTTCCACTTGGGAATTAAAAGAAACTTAAACAGCTCTTGGGTCAAGAAGACAGTAGAAACCCATATTGCAAGTGTCTAGAAAACAATGAACTTTTAGTCGTATATCAGATCCATGGGACATAGTTGAAATAATGATTGAAAAGAAAAGTCATCACCTTAGGTCACTACACAAATTAAAGGAAAAAAACACTAAAAATAATGTATCAAACATGGGTCTCAGGTATCAGAGAAACAGCATAACACATTGAAGGTATATAAAAGTACGGAAGTAATAAAAATAAAGACAGAAATAACAAGTAAGTTAGAAAAGACAAAAAAAGAGAATTGATAAATAAAGTCCATGTGTGGTCCTTTGAAAAAAGTATCAACAGAACAAGAAAATAATGAAACTATGTGTGCACCAAGTGAATTTTTAAAATGCAGAAGGAGGAAGCATGTTGAAGGCAGACTAACCACAGAAGGAGGGGATGAGGGAGAGGAAGGGGAGGAGGAAAACGAGTGTTCTGCTTGACCTCAAATCCTCCCTCGGACCTTAGGGAAGAGACTGGCGTCTGATGTGGACGCGTGTGCCCCTCCACCAACTTCCCAACTGGGCGGCGAGAGGTCCTGTGACTCCCATCCCTGGGGAATCCCACAGGGGAGGGTGACTGCGGTTCTCCGGGCTCATACGGTCCTGGTAACCCCTGGTCTGCAAGCTCCCAGAAGGCAAGGACGACACCTTTTTCACCACCAAGTATGACAGTCACGTGCATACATGACACATAGCAAACGCTCCATAAATGGCTTCAAATGAAAAAACAGCACAAAAACGTACTCTCTTAGCAAGATGTCATGAGTTCAAGGTCACGGAAGGGAAGAATAGTCCCCAAACAAACAAAAAAAACCAACTGATGCTTTAGAAGAGGGTATGAAGTATGACTTTTTTCTCTACTTTCTCAACTTTTGATAACCATTTGTTTATAAAACTAACAATAAAAGGAGAAACCTATTAAATCCAGGATGTCTAAGTGACCTCAGAAATAGGACTGTCTGTCACCTCCCTATTATCAGGACAGCATGAATCAAAGAAATATGCTCCAGATTCTTCCGTGTATTTATCCCTACTCTGGAACCCAAACAAAAGCCTGTCAATAAACTTGGAAATTAGGAAATCCAACATTCTCATTTGTTTAAACCTTTTTACAAGGCTACTCTGATCTTCATAAACATTTCGCTGTCTCCGTCTCTTTCTCTGAAGGTGGCAAATCCCTGACTTGCATTTTAATAACTCTTACTAACAGTGTTCCTTGGTGGCTTGTCTCTATTAGCAACATCAGGCAGAAAAGAATGAGCCTGTTGGATCAAAATCCCATATATAGGGACAACCAAGTGGGGAAATCAGCTTTTTTTTTAGCATTTTTATTGGAGTATAATTGCTTTACAATGGTGTGTTAGTTTCTGCTGTATAACAAAGTGAATCAGCTATATGTATACATATATCCTCATATCTCCTCCCTCTTGTGTCTCCCTCCCTCCCACCTTATCCCACCCCTCTAGGTGGTCACAAAGCACCGAGCTGATCTCCCTGTGCTATGCGGCTGCTTCCCACTAGCTACCTATTTTACATTTGGTAGTGTATATATGTCCATGCCATTCTCTCACTTCATCCCAGCTTACCCTTCCCCCTCCCCGCATCCTCAAGTCCATTGTCTACGTCTGCATCTTTATTCTTGTGCTGCCCCTAGGTTCCTCAAAACCATTTTACCCAGCAATCCCACTACTGGGCATATACCCTGAGAAAACCATAATTCAAAAAGAGTCATGTTCCACAATGTTCATTGCAGCTCTATTTACAGTAGCCAGGACATGGAAGCAACCTAAGTGTCCATCGACAGATGAATGGATAAAGAAGATGTGACACATATATACAATGGAATATTACTCAGCCATAAAAAGAAATGAAATTGAGTTTTTTGTAGTGAGGTGGATGGACCTAGAGTCTGTCATACAGAGTGAAGTAAGTCAGAAAGAGAAAAACAAATATCGTATGCTAACACATATATATGGAATCTAAAAAAAAAATGGTTCAGCTTTTGTTTTTGTCTCTTGAGATGCATGACTCTGGTGCCAGTGCAGGGTGATGGCCAACCCCCAGCCCCTCCCCACATCACCCAGGCTCTGCCTCCTGCCCTTCTCCCTCCATCCACCCCCCACCCCCAGGACCCTGATCCTGGCCCAGGACAATGCGGGCGGGGCGTACTGTTGAGAAGGACCGAAGCTTTCTCCCCACCCCGAACCTCAGGCCAGCGGGCTGATGCAGGTCTTGTGTCTCCACCGCCCTCCCCGGCATGGGAAGGGGTGAATCAGGGACCCTCAGGCTCACATCTGTGCTGTGTCCTCCCACCAGCCTGTGCCAGAGTCACGCACAGAAGAGTCCGGCTCCCCAGCCCAGGGCAGGGTCTGCTGCCATCCTCCCCTTGCCCGGTCCTGTTTGCTGACCCGCTTGGGAAAGTCAGGGAGGAGAGGGCTCGTGAATGCACCCCTCTCTGAACACAGCACCGCCCAAAACATTGCCCGGGTCTCGGCTCCGAAGCATCTTACACGGAAGGACGTCCCAACGGTGAGCGCTGCCCCGAGTCCCTTCGACTGAGCTTCCCCTCACTCTCACCCCAAGAGTGTCAGAGCTACAGTCACCCGCTGAATCACCCAATTCAACTCATGAGTGTTGTCGGATGACCCCACCTACGAGGTCACCTGCCCCAGGCCTCTGGGAATCCCTCCATTCCTGCATGTGGGTGGCACAGGCCCAAACTGTAAGGATTTGGGCTGAAGAGGAAATAAGCTTCCTCTGATTCTCTAGCTCAGATGAGAGGAATCCCCCATGAATATTATTCGGCAAATTTATTCTGAAGGGTGTCTGAAGCTACGGATGCCTGGTGTCAAATCTAACTGAACACATTATCTCCACAACTGTTCTTCTATCTGGATGGCTCAGCCTTAAGAAATTAAAAAGGAGAATGGATCGTCTCCAAATGCTCTTTGGTGGAATGGCTATACAAAAGCTCCAGGATTTTTCTCCACCCAGTTACCAAACGCAGGGCCTCTCCCACTGTCGGGGGCCCTCAGGAGCTCGGTCCCACTGGGTACTCACAGGTGGCTGGTGTGACACGGGTACGGGATGGCCTGCACCTGCACAGCCGGGTCCAGGGCCTCCTGCCCCGTCTGCACTGAGATGATAGCCCTTTCGATCGTGTCTTGCAACGGGACAAAGATGTAGTTATACTTGAACCCATTGCCTGGGAGGCTCTGAGGGTGGAACTTCCAGAAAGGGTTTTTCACCAGATCCATTCTCATGCTGTACAAGATGCTGGTCCAGATGCTGTATGTAACCTGGGGCAGCAGCTGGAGAGATTCTGAGCTGAGGTTCTCTTACCCCCTAAGGAACTGTTAAAAATGATGCCTAAAGTCAGAAAAGGACCAACAAGGGGTCAGCACAACCTAGGAGCGGCTTACACCACATCAGCATGGGTCTGACCGGACGCCCCAGGACACTCGCTCAGCTCAGCGCCCCCATTGAGAAGGGGCCGCACCCCAGGGAGGGGAGGCTGATTTTCTGTGTGACACAAGCCCTCGGCGGTGAGGTAGCACCAAGGCCTCCCAATTCCCAACTCCCTCCTAAAATTAAAAATCCTCTTTTTTATTTTAATAAAACCACACGGTGGTGTCATTAGTACAAAGAAATTATTTGTTTTGCATTTTTGCAGGACTTGAACAATTACAGGAGGCTGCACAAATAATGGTATTTCCTTGTCTGTGATTACAGACACGCCTAAGAACTGATGTCTTTGGATTCTGTGTTCTGCCACAGGAATTCTTCGCATTTCATATATAAAGCTGCTTGTGGGCTGAATTCTGCCCTCCCAAAATTCATAAGTTGAAGTCCTCACCCCTAGCACTTCACAATGTGACCTTATTGGGAGACTGAGTCTTTACAGAGGTGACCAACTGAAAATGAGGTCACAGGATGTGCTCTAATCCAGCATGACTGGTGTACTTAGAAGATGCGGAAGTGCGGACACAGACACGCACGGAGGGAAGATGAGGGAGCAGACAGCCGTCCATACGTCGAGGACACAGAGGCCTCGGGGGAGCCAGGCCTGCCCACACCTGGACTCCAGAATTATGAGAAAATAAATTTACGCTGTTTAAGCCACCTAGTCTGCAATTCTTTGTCACAGCAGCCTTAGCAAACTAATACAAAGCCAAATAAAAACAATTCACTGTTTATTCAAAAGGAATATGAGAATACATCATATTTATGTTGAATAAGTGAACAACTGATCAATAGACTTGAACTGGCCACTGTCTCTTTTCCCCTGACCCTAGGACATCCAGATATACCTGATAAAAATAAAAGGGATGGAAGAAATCAGAGTACAGCTTTAATCAAGAAAAATATAACCTATCACATGAGATTTAACCATAAACTAGTAAACTAGTCCCGCAAACTGGTAAACATGGACGCAGGGAATAGCACTGGGCCTCGGATGACGTACGAGGTCCATCTTTTCACCAGCTCAAGGGGACCAGTTCTGCTTTGTTCATTTTACCCAGAAAGTACTGTTTTCTGTCGGAGCCATGATAAGACACGTTTGGGGAGAAATATGCAAATATTGCCTTTATGAGCATGTGTGTTCACTGAATACTTACTGGCCAAGAAGCTTTTTTTCCGCATGAGGGCCTGTGAGGTCGCCTCCAGGGAGGTGGTGGAGGTCAGGCCCTGGAAGAGGGTCAGCAGGACACAGGAGGTCAGGTTGGCCAGGATGCGGCCCAGGGAGCGGCGGCGTCCAGCGCCCATGCGGTTCAGCATCTGGCCCAGCTTCCCTCCTGAGGACACGGAAACGAGGACATGGCAACTTTTCTCTGGGCACAGCGCGTATCGTTCCCAAGGCAGGGACTGTGCAAATAAATTCCTTCATGAGAAAATTTACTCAGAAGAGTCAAATTCTGTTCCACGCAAAATTTGCTACTTATTTGCTGAGTGCAAACTCCACCTTTTCTATACAGTCCCTGTAATGCTGATACTTACATGTAAATGGAAAGAAAACGGTTAAATCATAGAGGGTGAGGTTGCAGCCCACAGCTAAGTCAACAGCGGGAGCCGGAAAGAATGAAGAACAGAGGGAAGGATGTGTGAGAGACACGGCTGGAGTAACCCAGCTCCAAGCAGAGAGGGCGGCCCTGTCCCCCTCAGTACCTGCCCAGGGGAGCCAGGCAGTGGTGGCAACAAAGGGGACAAGACTCAGCTTTGCCCCCATAGCTCTCCTGTGATTCCATGTTTACCCTGGAAAGTTATCTTATCCATCAAAGTTTGTTTCCTCATCTGCAGTGTGAAGAAAGCAGAATCCCCTACGGGATTGTCCTAAGGATTAAGCCAAGTACCTCGTGTGTGTAAGTGCTTACTGAGGGCATCCTGTTGTCATGGTTACAGCTGCTGAAGAGGAGAGCTAGGTGCCAGCCAGTTATCCTAATTTAATTCCTCCCCATGAAACTAAGCTCAACAACTAGAAAATAGGAGACCAAAAAGTGCGTTCCACGCTCTGAGGGGCTCTGAGCGTTTGGGATTTTTGTTTTCTTGTTTTTGATAGAGAATTGGAAAGTGTTCAGTTTTACAGGATGGGGCAAATCGGGGGCATTTCTATATTGCTGATCATTTGTCGTTTGAATATGTGCTCTGCAGGCTCACCCAGTAAGTTTGCTGACGACTTCACTGTGTTAATTCCAGAGGCTTCATGGAATAAGGAGTGACCTGGCCTCCGCAGAGTGTGGCTTTAATTGTGTTCCAGGGACAGAACCAAAGCTGCTTTAAAAAGGCTTTGCATAGCTGAATCGTTCATATAATTGAATGATTATATCCATGTGTGTGTATGTGTGTGTGCGTGTGCATGTGTGTGTACATGTGTAATGTTAGGAATTAGAAAAGCAGCTCCACACAAAAACTCCGTGGGCTTTAGCACCCCTTGCAGAGGTCCTTCCCCGAGAAGAAGGCAGCAGCGGCTGTTTGGTAAGAGCTCTCGCTCAGTGGAGTGAATGTAACACAAGTAGTTGCTCAAGTCTCCACCACATGTCCTCTGACTCTGGACTCCTCAATGCCCTCCCCGACCCGACGGGGGTGCTGGGGGGGGCACCTCCACAGGAAAGGATGGAAAACGGGACAGGGACACAAAGGCCCATCGTGAGAGGACTAGACCAGGCTGGCTTCTCTCTCCTGTGTCCCCATCACACGTAAGAGGTAGTTAAAGACGGGCCGAGAGGAAACACACAGGTCTGTGGAGCAGGAGGTGTGGGAAGGCCACAGGGCGCCCCCGCTCCATCAGCTGGCAAGGGCAGCAAGAATCGGAGGCTCACACATGCACGGGGTAAAAGACTCTGCAAGGATTTCAGCCGAGCTCTGGCCACGAGAAGCTGCGCATTGTCCCCATTTGACATTTATAGCTGAGGACCTGAGACACGCTGGCGTTAGCCGTGGCCAACTACGGGGTTTGAGATCCCCTGTTTCTAGCCCTAAAGATGATGTCCAACAATTGCCTCCATCCTATTGCTTTTGTCTCTTCTAAATGAGGGAGGGCTTCCCGACATTTGGGGCCAGAGCTATCTGTTAGGGGAGGCTTTCCTGTACATCACAGGATGTTGAGGAACATTCTTGGCTGGAAGCATCTCACCAGCTGTGACAACAAGAAATGTCTCCAGACCTTGCCAAATGCCCCTGGGGACAAACTCCCCCTCAGTTGAGAACCACTGATGGAAACAGAGTTCCGATAAGCTCCCTGCACATGAAAAACATCCTATCAGGCTTCAGTGCCTCATTCTTAACCTCAACAGACAGTTAAGGAAACTTTCCAACATGAAAGAGAGAACTCAAAATAAATGAATAGAGCTAGAACTTCAAGATGACGGAGGAATAAGATGTGGAGATCACCTTCCTCCCCACAAATATATCAAAATTACATCTACTTGTGGAACAACTCCTACAGAACACCTACTGAATGCTGGCAGAAGACCTCAGACTTCCCAAAAGGCAAGAAACTCCCCATGTACCTGGGTAGGGCAAAAGAAAAAAGGAAAAACAGAGACAAAAGAATAGGAACAGGACCTGCACCACTGGGAGGGAGCTGTGAAGGAGGAAAAGATCCCACTCACTAGGAAGCCCCTTCACGGGCGGAGACAAGGAGTGGCAGGGGGAAGCTTCGGAGCCACGGAGGAGACCGCAGCAACAGGGGTGCAGAGGGCAAAGTGGAGAGATTCCTGCACAGAGGATCGGTGCTGACCAGAACTCACCAGCCCAAGAGGCTTGTCTGCTCACCAGCTGGGGCAGGTGGGGGCCGGAAGCTGAGGCTCGGGCTTTGGAGGTCGGATCTCAGGGAGAGGACTGGGGTTGGTGGCGTGAACACAGCCTGAAGGGGGCTAGTGCGCCACGGCTAGCCAGGAGGGAGTCTGGGAAAAAGCCTGGACCTGCCTAAGAGGCAAGAGACCATTGTTTCAGGGTGGGCGAGTAGAGGAGATTCAGAACACTGCCTAAACAAGCTCCAGAGATGGGCACGAGCCACGGCTATCAGCGCAGACACCAGAGACGGGCATGGGATGCTAAGGCTGCTGCTGCACCACCAAGAAGCCTGTGTGCAAGCACAGGTCACTATCCACACCACCCCTCCTGGGAGCGTGTGCAGCCCGCCACTGCCAGGGTCCCGTGATCCAGGGACAACTTCCCCGGGAGAACACACGGCACACCTCAGGCTGGTGCAACGTCACGTCAGCCTCTGCCGCCGCAGGCTCGCCCCGCATCCGTACCCCTCCCTCCACCCAGCCTGAGTGAGCCAGAGCCCCTGAAGCAGCTGCTCCTTTAACCCCGTCCTCTCTGAGTGAAGAACAGACGCCCTCAGGTGACCTACACGCAGAGGCGGGACCAAATCCAAAGCTGAACCCCAGGAGCTGTGCAAACAAAGAAGAGGGAAGTTTCTCCCAGCAGCCTCAGGAGGAGTGGATTAAATCCCCACAATCAACTTAATGTACCCTGCATCTGTGGAATACCTGAATAGACAACCAATCATCCCAAAATTGAGGCGGTGGACTTTGGGAGCAACTGTAGACTTGGGATTTGCTGTCTGCGACTGACTGGTTTCTGGTCTTATGTTTCTCTTAGTTTAGTATTTAGAGTTTATTATTATTGGTAGAGTTGTTTATTGATTTGGTTACTCTCTTCCTTTTTTTAATATATATAGATATATTTTTTTTCCTTTTTCTCTTTTTGTGAGTGTGTATGTGTATGCTTCTTTGTGTGATTTTGTCTGTATAGCTTTGCTTTTACTATTTGTCCTAGGGTTCTGTCTGTCCGTTTTTCTTTTTTGTTTTTTGTTTTTTTTAGTATAGTTTTTAGCACTTGTTATCATTGGTGGATTTGTTTTTTGGTTTGGTTGCTCTCTTCTTTCTTTCTTTCTTTCTTCTTTTCTTTTTCTCTCTTTTCTTCTGAGCCATGTGGCTGACAGGATCTTGGTGTTCTGGCTGGGTGTCAGGCCTAAGCCTCTGAGATGGGAGAGCTGAGTTCAGGCAATTGGTCCACCAGAGACCTCCCAGCTCCATGTAATATCAAACAGCAAAGGTTCTCCCAGAGATTTCTATCTCAATGCTAAGACGCTACTCCACTCAACGACCAGCAAGCTACAGTGCTGGACACTCTATGCCACACAACTAGCAAGACAGAAACACAGCCCTACCCATTAGCAGAGAGGATGCCTAAAATCATAAGGTCACAGAAACCCCAAAACACACCACCAGAAGTGGTCCTCCCACCAGAAAGACAAGATCCAGCCTCATCCACCAGAACACAGACACCAGTACCCTCCACCAGGAAGCCTACACAACCCACTGAACCAACCTCAGCAACTGGGGCAGACACCAAAAACAAAAGGAACCACAAACCTGCAGCCTGCAAAAAGCAAGCCCCAAACACAGTAAGTTAAGCAAAATGAAAAGACCAGAGAAACACACAGCAGATGAAGGAGCAAGACAAAAACCCACCAGACCAAACAAATGAAGAGGAAATAGGCAGTCTACCTGAAAAAGAATTCAAAGTAATGATAGTAAAGATGATCCAAAATCTTGGAAACAGAATGGAGAAAATAACAAGAAACGTTTAACAAGGACCTAGAAGAACTAAAGAGCAAACAAACAAGGATGAACAAAACAATAAATGAAATTTAAAATTCTCTAGAAGGAAACAATAGCAGAATAACTGAGGCAGAAGAACGGTGAAGTGACCTGAAATATAAAATAATGGAAATAGCTACCACAGAGCGGAATAAAGAAAAAAGAATGAAAATAATTAAGGACAGTCTCAGAGACCTCTGGGACAACATTAAATGCACCAACATTCAAATTATAGGGATCCCAGAAGAAGAAGAGAAAAAAAAGGGACTGAGAAAATATTTCAAGAGATTATACTTGAAAACTCTCATAATATGGGAAAGGAAATAATCAAGTCCAGAAAGTGCAGAGACTCCCATACAGGATAAATCTAAGGAGAAACATGCCAAGACACATATTAATTAAACTATCAAAAATCAAATACAAAGAAAAAATATTAAAAGCAGCAAGGAAAAAGCAACAAATAACATACAAGGGAATGCCCATAAGGTTAACAGCTGATCTTTCAGCAGAAACTCTGCAAGCCAGAAGGGAGTGGAAAGACATATTTAAAGTGATGAAAGGGGAAAACCTACAACCAAGATTACTCTACCCAGCAAGGATCTCCTTCAGATTTGACAGAGAAATTAAAACCTTTACAGACAAGCAAAAGCTAAGAGAATTCAGCACCACCAAACCAGCTTTACAACAAATGTTAAAGGAACTTCTCTAGGCAGGAAACACAAGAGAAGGAAAAGACCTACAATAACAAACCCAAAAGAATTAAAAAATGGTAATAGGAACCTATATATCAATAACTACTTTAAATGTAAATGGATTAAATGCTCTAACCAAAAGACATAGACTGGCTGAAGGGATACAAAAACAAGACCCATATATATGCTGTCTACAAGAGACCCACTTCAGACCTAGGGACACATACAGACTGAAAGTGAGGGGATGGAAAAAGATATTCCATGCAAATGAAAATCAAAAGAAAGCTGGAGTAGCAATTTTCATATCAGAGAAAATAGACTTTAAAATAAAGACTATTACAAGAGACAAAGAGGACACTACATTATGATCAAGGGATCAATCCAAGAAGAAGATATAACAATTGTAAATATTTATGCACCCAACATAGAAGCACCTCAATACATAAGGCAAATGCTAACAGCTATAAAAGGGGAAATCAACAGTAACACAATCATAGTAGGGGACTTTAACACCCACTCTCACCAATGGACAGATCATCCAAAATGAAAATAAATAAGGAAACACAAGCTTTAAATGATACATTAAACAAGATGGACTTAATTGATATTTATAGGACATTCCATCCAAAAACAACAGAATACACTTTCCTCTCAAGTGCCTAAGGAAAATTCTCCAGGATAGATCATATCTTGGGTCACAAATCAAGCCTTGATAAATTTAAGAAAATTGAAATCGTATCAAGTATCTTTTCCAACCACGATGTTATGAGACTAGATACCAATTACAGGGAAAAAATCTGTAAAAAATACAAGCACATGGAGGCTACACAATACACTACTGAATAACCAAGAGATGACTGAAGAAATCAGAGAGGAATCAAAAAATACCTAGAAACAGATGACAATGAAAACATGACAACCCAAAACCTATGGGATTCAGCAAAAGCAGCTCTAAGAGGGAAGTTTATAGCAATACAATCCTTCCTCAAGAAATAAGAAACATCTCAAATAAACAACCTAACCTTACACCTAAAGCAATTAGAGAAAGAAGAACAACAACAAAAAAAAACCAAAGTTAGAAGAAGGAAAGAAATCATAAAGATCAGAACAGAAATAATTGATATTTATAGGACATTTCATTTAAGTCCATCTTGTTTAATGTATCATTTAAATAAATGAAGGAAACAATAGCAAAGATCAATAAAACAAGAAGCTGGTACTTTGAGATGATAAACAAAATTGATAAACCATTAGCCAGACTCATCAAGAAAAAAAAGGGAGAAGACTCAAATCAGTAGAATTAGAAATGAAAAAGGAGAAGGAACAACTGACACTGCAGAAATACAAAGGATCATGAGAGACTACTACAAGCAACTATATGCCAATAAAATGGACAACCTGGAAGAAATGGACAAATTCTTAGAAATGCACAGCCTTCCGAGACTGAACCAGGAAGACACAGAAAATATACACAGACCAATCAAAAGCACTGAAATTGAAACTGTGATTAAAAATCTTCCAGGGCTTCTCTGGTGGCGCAGTGGTTGAGAATCTGCCTGCCAATGCAGGGGACACGGGTTCGAGCCCTGGTCTGGGAAGATCCCACATGCCGCGGAGCAACTGGGCCTGTGAGCCACAATTACTGAGCCTGCGCGTCTGGAGCCTGTGCTCTGCGACAACAGAGGCCGCGATAGTGAGAGGCCTGCGCACCGCGATGAAGAGTGGCCCCCACTTGCCACAACTGGAGAAAGCCCTCACACAGAAACGAAGACCCAACACAGCCATAAATAAATAAAAATTAAAAAAAAAAAATTAAAAAAAAAAAAATCTTCCAACAGGGCTTCCCTGGTGGCGCAGTGGTTGAGAATCTGCCTGCCAATGCAGGGGACACGGGTTCAAGCCCTGGTCTGGGAAGATCCCACATGCCGCGGAGCAGCTGGGCCCGTGAGCCACAATTACTGAGCCTGTGTGTCTGGAGCCTGTGCTCTGCAACAAGAGAGGCCGCGATAGTGAGAGGCCCATGCACCGCGATGAAGAGTGGCCCCCCGATTGCCACAACTGGAGAAAGCCCTTGCACAGAAACGAAGCCCCAACACAGCCATAAATAAATAAATAAATAAATAAAAATTAAAGAAAAAAAAAAAGAAAGGCTTCACTGAGAAAGTGGCATTTGATTAAACCTGTTGGGAAAAAAAAATACAAAAAAAAAAAAAAATCTTCCAACAAACCAAAGCCCGGGACCAGACGGCTTCACAGGCAAATTCTATCAAACATTTAGAGAAGAGCCAACACTTATCCTTCTCAAACTCTTCCAAAATATAGCAGAGGGAGGAACACTCCCCAACTCATTCTACAAGGCCACCATCACCCTGATACCAAAACCAGACAAAGATGGCACAAAAAAAGAAAACTACAGGCCAATATCACTGATGAACATAGATGCAAAAATCCTCAACAAAATACTAGCAAACAGAATCCAACAGCACATAAAAGGATCATACACCATGATCAAGTGGGGTTTATCCCAGGGATGCAAGGTTCTTCAATATATGCAAATCAACCAATGTAATAAAGCATATCAACAAACTGAAGGAGAAAAAGCATATGATCATCTCAATAGATGCAGAAAAAGTTTTCGACAGAATTCAACACCCATTTATGATAAAAAACCCTCCAGAAAGTAGGCATAGAGGGAACTTGCCTCAGCATAATAAAGGCCATTTATGACACACCCACAGCCAACATCATTCTCAATGGTGAAAAACTGAAATCATTTCCACTAAGATCAGGAAAAAGACAAGTTTGCCCACTCTCACCACTATTATTCAACATAGTTTTGGACGTTTTAGCCAACGCAATCAGAGAAAAGAAAGAAAGAAAAGGAATCCAAATCAGAAAAGAAGTACAACTGTCACTGTTTGCAGATGACATGATACTCTACATAGAGAATCCTAAAGATGCTACCAGAAAACTGCTAGAGCTACTCAATGAATTTGGGAAAGTAGCAGGATACAAAATTAATGCACAGAAATCTCTTTCATTCCTATACACTAATGATAAAATATCTGAAAGAGAAATTAAGAAAACACTTACCACTGCAACAAAAAGAATAAAATACCTAGGAATAAACCTACCTAAGGAGACAAAAGACCCATACGCAGAAAACTATAAGACACTGATGAAAGGAATTAAAGACGATACAAACAGATGGAGAGATATACCATGTTCTTGGATTGGAAGAATCAACATTGTGAAAATGACTATACTACTCAAAGCAATCTACAGATTCAATGCAATCCTTATGAAACTACCAATGGCATTTTTCATAGAACTAGCACAAAAAATTTCACAATTTGTATGTAAATACCAAGACCCCAAATAGCCAAAGCAATCGTGATAAAGAAAAACGGAGCTGGAGGAATCAGGCTCCCTGACTTCAGACTATACTACAAAGCTACAGTAATCAAGACAGTATGGTACTGGCACAAAAACATAAATATAGATCAATGGAACAGGATAGAAAGCCCAGAGATAAACCCACACACATATGGTCAACTTATCTTTGATAAAGGAGGTAAGAATATACAATGGAGAAAAGGCAACCTCTTCAATAAGTGGTGCTGGGAAAACTGGACAGCTACATGTAAAAGAATGAAATTAAAACACTACCTAACACCATACACAAAAATAAACTCAAAATGGATTAAAGACTTAAATGTAAGGCCAGACACTATCAAACTCTTAGAGGAAAACATAGGAAGAACACTCTACGACTTAAATCACAGCAAGATCCTTTTTGACCCACCTCCTAGAGAAATGGAAATAAAAACAAAAATAAACAAATGGGACCTAATGAAACTTAAATGCTTTGCATAGCAAAGGAAACCATAAACAAGATGAAAAGACAGCCCTCAGAATGGGAGAAAATATTTGCAAATGAAGCAACTGACAAATGATTAATCTTCAAAATTTACAAACAGCTCATGCAGCTCAATATCGAAAAAACAAACAACCCAATCAAAACATGGGCAGAATACCTAAACAGACATTTCTCCAAAGAAGATATACAGATTGCCAACAGATACATGAAAGAATGCTCAACATCATTAATCATTAGAGAAATGCAAATCAAAACTACAATGAGATATCATCTCACACCTGTCAGAATGCCCATCATCTAAAAATCTACAAACAATAAATGCTGGAGAGGGTTGGAGAAAAGGGAACTCTTTTGCACTGTTGGTGGGAATGTAAACTGATACAGCCACTATGGAGAACAGTATGGAGGTTCCTTAAAAAGCTAAAAATAGAACTACCATATGACCCAGCAATCCCACTACTGGGCATATACCCTGAGAAAACCATAATCCAAAAAGAGTCATGTACCATAATGTTCACTGCAGCTCTATTTACAATAGCCAAGACATGGAGGCAACCTAAGTGTCCATCAACAGATGAATGGATAAAGAAGATGTGGCACATATATACAATGGAATATTACTCAGCCATAAAAAGAAAAGAAATTGAGTTATTTGTAGTGAGGTGGATGGACCTAGAGTCTGTCATACAGAGTGAAGTAAGTCAGAAAGAGAAAAACAAATACCGTATGCTAACACATATATATGGAATCTAAAAAAAAAAAAAAAAAGGTTCTGAAGAACCTAGGCACAGGACAGGAATAAAGACGCAGACGTAGAGAATGGACTTGAGGACACGGGGAGGGGGAAGGGTAAGCTGGGACGAAGTGAAAGAGTAGCATTGACATATATACACTACCAAATGTAAAATAGATAGCTAGTGGGAAGCAGCCGCATAGCTCAGGGAGATCAGCTCGGTGCTTTGTGACCACCTAGAGGCGTGGGATAGGGAGGGTGGGAGGGAGACACAAGAGGGAGGGGATATGGGGATATATGTATACGTATAGCTGATTCACTTTGTTATACAGCAGAAACTAACAACATTGTAAAGCAGTTATACTCCAATAAAGACCTATTTAAAAAAATAGTGATAATATAACAAAAAAAATCAATAAACATTTCCAAAAAATACTATTATAGTTGCTTAGGAAATACGTGTTGGATGAATGGGTAAATTAGCACACACTGCCCCTTCCCAAAGAGGGGAGGACTCACAGCCAACCTCCTCCCCTGCTTTCATCTGCATTCTGAATTTCCAGTTTTCAAACTTGGGCCCTTAGGGTTCTGCGCCTGCCCCTCAGCTGCTGGCTCTGCCCTTGGCCTGCAGGACCGAGACCCCTGCTCCGCCTCTCACTCTCTCTGCGCAGTGACGTGCCTGTGTCGTCAGTTAAGGCACCAGAGCCTCCTCGGCAGGATCGAGGGGTACAGGCTCCTATGGCTTTCCCACTCGCCTTTCTAACTGCAGCTACACATCAGAAGTGGCCCTCAGGGCACCGACCGATGGGACTGACCTGCGTGGAGTCCCAGCACTGACGGCCAGAAGAATGCACTGGACGTTAACCTGGAATTGTGTTTTGTGAAAGGCATCACAGAGTCACTCTCAGCTGAGGGAAGCTGGGAGGGAGCCCAGGCTGCTGGGCCCCAGCGCTGGTGTGGCTCCCCGAGTGTGTCTTGACGGCTGACACCTCTGAGCGACAGCGCGTACCCATCAGCTTCCCTGGAGCCGCGCGGATAGGAGGAGGTGGTGTTATTCACGGTGGTGTCGATTCCATTGTGTCTGGAAGACCAACTCCAACCCAGTGTCTCATCCTTATGGCCCTTGTCAAAGTCATTATCGGGGCCTGAGAAGCACCAGTTTCAAATCGGTGGCTTTTGTGTACCTAACAGAACTGGCCGCCAGGGGTGCCCGTGGTGAAGCGGAAGAGGGGCCGTGGGAGTGGATGCAGGACTCACCGGCCTGCGTGTGAGCTGCAGGCACGGATCCCACCACGATGCACGTGGCTTTGCAGAGCATGGGGACGTTTAGGAAACATTCATCCTCCTGCTTATGGGTTGGAAATGAAAATTCTGAAATTTTCAGAATTAATCCTCATTCTGAAAATTAATCTTTGTTCTCAGCATGTATATCACCCACTGGATTCCTGAAGTTATTGAGGAGAGGGAGACCACGAAGGACACTGGGCTGGAAGGGCAGATCTACCCTTTTCCTGAGCCCCCAAACTGTCCTCCCGGATGTGGGGCACCGAAGCCATCGCTGATCAGCCCAGGTGTTGGCAAATCCATCCCTGGGGAGAAACCTGGAGCAAGACAGTCCCCAAGGGTCAAAGGTGAAGGGTCTGGAGACACAGGTAATGATTCCAACAGCGGAGGCCGGAAGATGAGGGACTTCGAGAAGAGGCAGAGCCAGGCCGCGAGCCGGCGTGCAGCCCAAGGCGCAACTCCTGTCTGCAGAGGGTAACTGGGCCTGCCCTCGGGGCAGCTGTCCCCGCGGTCACTTCAGCCCCTTCCCGCACACTCGCGTGCATGTGGGCGTGTGGAGGGCAGGGAACAGCTGGTTCACCCAGGGAGGGGCTGCCCCATGTCCCCCGCCATCTGCACCCCTCTCCCGGACAGGCCCCGGCAAAGGTGAGCACGTCCCCTCTCGGGACAGAGCCCACGGGCTCCAGGACGTGACAGGGGGCAAAGGGGGCCACGGCCAAGGCTGCGGAGCAGCTCTGACTCAGAGGGGCCGCCAGGGAGTTGGGGCGGGGGGCACAGCAGAAGCCAGCCTCCCAGGTAAACTCCAGTCAAGCGCTGGTCAAAGAGGAGGGAACCTGGCACTGGGCTCAGGTGGGGACTTTGAACGCTGGTCCATCCCCGTTGAGCACATTCACTCCAAGGACCCTGGAAAGTCTCCCGGACACCCCTTGATTCCGAGCCCCACCCCGACGCTGCGGGGTCTGCGCCTGCCCTGCTGCCCCCAACTCATCCCCACGGGCCCCGCTGGCTCTGCAGCCATCACGCTGGCCGACCCCGGCCCGTGGCTGTCTTCCCCTTACTTTGTATATGAAATTCCGCAGGTCCAGGTTCCGACCCATCAGCACAATCAGGGAAAACACTTGGGCCCCAGGGCAGGCGGCACAGCTCCCTCGCTGCAGACCCGGACTTTCCATCCTCAGGGAACTTGAGCGGCAGACAAAACACATCCCCATCGCACCTTCGAGACAAAGCCACCGTCGGGGCACTGGAGAGAACCTGTGTCAAAGCACGAGGGTCGGACGTGACTACAGCTGAGATGTGCGGCCCCCAGACTCAGAGCTCCCCTGATGACGAGCCCCTCGAAGGCCCGTTTTCCCAAAACGCTGAGGATTTACCTGTAGTTTCATGGATCCCAAACCTCTGTTCCATTTCAAACACTTGGAGTGGAAAGGTTTCTAAAACGTGCACGTCATTCCCTGACCTTGTAAGAAACCCGCCCTCTGTGATGGCTTGGGAGCCGCTCAGGACTAGCGTCCACCCTCCACCCACAATGCTCTCAGGAGAAGACCCTCTCCCTCCTGACATTAAGTCTTAGCCTTTGCTCTCAGGTTATCAGTTTTCATTTTTCATTGGTATCAGTGTGAACTATTTCTTTCTCCTCCATCTCCAAAATTGAAAACCAGATTTCCAAGCCTGTTATCATTTTTGAAAAGAAAAAGCAAACAAAGTGAAAAGGAGGGGCTGAGGACAGCTGTGCTAGTGTCTGGTGCATCACTGTTCCCTCCGTGAAAGGGCCAGGGCTGCGTCTCTGCCTAGCAATGACTTTTGATTAACAATCTTTGTAATAAGACAAATTATAAAGTAGAATATAAAAAAGAAAAAAAACCAGACTTCGTGTTGTGTTTATACTCTGATGGGTGTGATTACTGTGAAATGTTCAGGCCAAGCAAGAACCTCTGTGAACAGAAGTTACTGTTCCCTTATTAGGAGCCTTGTCAACAGGGAGAACTCATCAGATGCTTTCATATAATGCCATAAAATGCCCCCCAAATCATTAAGAAGTAGCAGAAGGGATTGATGGGGGTTCTCCAGAGAAAGAGAACCGATAGGATGTGCATATTCTGGGAGATTTTTTTAAGGAACTGGCTCACTCAATCGTGGGGCTTGGCGAGACCAAACTCTGCAGGGTCGGCCGGCATCGGGAGGCCTGGGGCTGATGTGGCAGCTTAGCCCCAGCAGCCGTCTGGAGGAGGAATTCCCTCACCCTGGGGGCGCCTCAGTCCTTTTCTCAGTCCTTCAACTGATTGGACGAGGCCCACCCACATCACGGAGAGTAATCTGCTCAAAGTCTGCTGATTTCAACGTGAATCTCATCAAAAAATAACATCACAGGGACATTCGGATTGGTATTTGACCACATGTCTGGGTACCACGGCCCACACATATAGACATACAAATTAACTATCACAAACGGTTAGGTAATCTAATACGCTGATGTACATTTTGAATCTTTGAGAGAGACGTAAATTGTTTTCACACGTAATTAACCAAAACCCCTTTTTCCACAGGGGACTTATGTGGTACAGACGTACCTTGGGAAAGATTTCCTTATTCCACTGTTTCCATCGTGGTCTCTAAGGGAAGGTGGATGCCTTTGGTTGACAGAGGGTTTCAAAGAGGAAGCAGGAGTGGGGGAGTATGCACATCCACCCTTTGCTTTGATTTGGGAGGCCCCTCTTTGATCAGTTCTGTAAAACGGGCTTCTGTGGAAGTTTGCTTTAAATTGGGCAATCATTGCTCCTGTTCTCATGTGGGCGCCAGAACTGGCTGGTGAGGGTCCCTCTGCACCTGCGATGGAACCCTGGCCTTAGCCACCATCTCAGCATCACCCGTGGTCCCCAAGCAGGATCACGTTCCATGTATCTCTTAGAATTTAGCCCCAAGGCAAACATTTTCTTAAAAATTGTGTACACCTGTTTCAACCAACGGGGAGGTCCCGGGTGCCATCGCGCAGAAACCCCACAGTCACGCCACACGCAAGAGCAGCGCCTTGCAGCATGTTTGCTTCCGCACCTTCTCTGTGCTTCTCTACTTTACTCTTTATCTTTCTTTAATCTTACTGTGACCATTTTCCCTGTTTGAAAGGCACCTGAAGCAGGCGGGGAGTAAGAAAAACAGAGATAATACTCAGTTTTGTTGGGCTGGAAATATCACGGGTGAATCTGTTTTAAAGTCAGACGGGCATCTTTCAGCTCAGGCTTCGCTTAGGCTGGTCCAGTCAGTTATCAGATACATGGATGCCGTGCTGCTGGTGCCCTTCCTACACGTCCATGTCTGGCTTGGGAAACTTCAAGGCGCCAGGGATCTAGGGCAGGCAGCTCTCCACCACTGTGACCCCAGCACACATGCGTACACACACACTCAGACAATTAGATATTTGAGTTCACAGACTCCCTGTAAAAGTGAAAGTGATCCCTAGGCAAAGCATTTGCATTTTTGGCAGGAGTTTGTTTACTGAGCATCTGCCAAAACCCTAACTGTGCTCAGAGCAGCTCCCCAGAGATGGTCCCCATTTTGCCCAGCTGACAATTTTAGACTCAGAGGTGCAGAGAAGCTTTGGAAGCGATCACTGTTCTCAACCTAATTATGACCAGAAAAGAAACACCAACAGTGATGGGGAGAACTGGAAATAGTGGGGGAGGTGACTGTGGCACATCAGGGCTTGTCGAAGCAAAGAAGTGGGATCGATACTAAGAACCACCTTCCACGTGACACAGAGGAGCCGGGCCTTGCTGCCCGTGTCCCGGCGGGCTCGGATCTGCTCGCGCAATGAAGAGGGCTGGATGGGAATGAGACCACAGGGCAGGAGATGGCTCTGAGGGCCGTGTGGAAGGGCTGCAGCCCCACACGGTGGGAGGAAGGTGGGGAGGACTCAGGAAGGGCCCAGAAGGAGGGCGACTCCAGCTCCTGCCGTGGGACCGCCCAGCGGCTGGCGGCAACTGCAAGCCTCAGCTTGCCTGTCTGTGCGGAAGAGGCGGTGATAAGACCCACAGGTGTTCCAGGGCGACCAGAGGAGATCATTGTGAAAGACACACAGCCCAGGAACATCCACCAGGACTGACTGGAGGCTACCAGCAGAAACAGAGTTTTGCTTAACAGGAAATCTGAAGAAAGATGAATAAAAATTAGATGCGTTTGTTGATTGAGAAGTATTAAATTTAAGAGAGACAGAGAGAGAGTTAAGCTAGCAAATTCCTTCTTTGTTTCCATATTCCACCGAGAAGTCTGTGGGTCAGCATCATGCACCCCTGCCCTACCCTTGCCCCCCGCCCTGCACCGAGCCTGCAAGCTGGCCCAGGGCGGGTGGTGTAATGGGCTGTCCACCCACTGAGGTGTCCGCTGACTGCAAGCCTGGAGGGAAGGCCCGCTCCCCCCTGGCCCTTCCGTCCTAACCCCAGTGCCCTCCCCTCCCTCTCCTTCCTAATCCAAACACTAACCCCCTCCCCCCAGGGCTTCAGACAAGATAACGGTTCTACTACCCACAGATAATGTCACTCCTCGTGTGAATTCTGATCCTGGGTTCTCCATAAGCCCTTCAAGAAAACGGCAATTGCCGAAACCATGTTGAGAGAGTCACCATAAATGGGCCAGATCAACATAAAGTCATTTTCTTTCGAAGGCAAAGTTATCAGACTAATGAGTTAGCAGGACCCCAGACGTTCTATGGCTGATTTAAGAGCCTAAACTATTAAACAGCCATGGGCATCCCCAGGCTGTGGGCATCTTTCTGCACTAATGACTTGAATAGAAGCATAGAAGACGTGCTTGTCTCCTTTGTGACTGGCCAAGTTGAGAGACAAGTGACACTTTGCAAAGTAGATCAGGATCAAAGATACCTCGAAGGTTAGAATAATTGGCCAGAACCAGTAAGAAGTACTCTTTGCAGAGATCTGTGCACTCAATCCTGAAACTCAGGCTCAAAAATATTTACGTAAGTGTAAGTAAGAAAACAGAGGCCCATTAGAAGCAGCCACTTACTTTATTCCTCTGGTGGTGGAGGGTCTGAAGTTCCCCAAGTTAAAAGGACCGTAAAGTCCAGCCGGATGATGTGGGAGCGGGGTGGTCTGCAGGACTCAGAGCCCAGGACGAGCTCCCTCAGGATCAGATGCTCCAAGTGGCTGGCGGTAGCTCCCAGGGCACACGTGGCCAAATTCCTCGGCGTGGGCCAGAATCCCTTAGCTCTGCTCAAACACTGATTATTTCTTTCCCTCTCACGGAGGGAAAAAGCCAGAATGAGCCAGCTTTTACCAGTGTCTACTCTGACATGAGTCCCACCAACAACCATCCGCTGCAGCTTTTAACCAACGGAACGGGAGGTGCTGGTGAAGCCCTGCAAGGCATCTCTCTCACCAAACAGTGTGCCAGCCAGGCGTCCCTGATGCTTTACGGAACCACCTCGAGCGACTGAGAGAGGCTGGGCCAGATCCACTAAAGGCACTCGTTCCTGCCCAAGGGAAGTAAGGCAAGGTGTCAGGACACTTTCTCCCTCGGGGCGGGGTGGGGGGGGGCAGGCCTCGCGGAAGAGATCAGTGCTCTCGGGCATCCCTCCCCCACCTCTGTCTGTAAGAACCTGGAGGGTGGGCCGCAAGTCTGCTGAGGATGGTGGGAGCCTGTCTCCCAGGCCCTCTGAACGCGCTCAGTCATGGAGGATAGGGGGAGACAGAGCCTCTGGTCGCCCTCTCAGTCTATTTGGTCCTGACTCTTCGACCTCACTGCTGCCTTTAAAAGAAGAAAAATGTAGCCTGGAACGCAGAGGGAGGGAGTCGCTGTTGATCCGGCACTGCAGCCTCTGAGGCTTGGGTGTGTCCAGGGTGGGTGGAGGGGATTCAGTCCAGGATGGCAGTGCGGGAGGTGAGCTCCAGGGTCTGGGAGTCTGTGATTTGGTTTTGACGGGAGCTGCCGGGGTTCAGGATGGAGCGCGGGCAGAGGGGAGCTTCCCAGGGGCACCGCGTCCCACAACAGCCGGCCCAGCCCCTTCCCTTCCCGCTGCCTCTGGCCCCTGGACCCGAGGCCTCCACCCTGCGATCCTCCCGTCGCTTTTCACAGCCAGCGGCTTCTCATCAAGTGCGTCTGAGCCCCCAGCCCCGTCTGCAGGGCGGCTCTCGGGTCCGGTGGCCCCACTGCTGTACACTGTACACTGAAATTCCGCGGCACACGCGCTTCTGGACTTCGCTGCCCATACGTGTCTGTTGATCTGGCGAGCCAGCCCACAGGCACTGGCTCCCTTCGCGGGCTGGGGGCTCCAGGTTCTGGAAGCTCACACAACAGGAAGGGAGATTTTCGGTGAGTGAATGAGTGCGAGCTCCTGCCATTTTCCCAGGACCTCGTGCCAAGGAAATGTGCCCCCCGGGAACGCTTAGGCTCTGACGTGATGAATTCAACACTGACTGAAAGTAAGGCGGAGGAGCCCAGAGAGAGAAATAGTGAAAGGTCACTACAGATTATATGTAGTAACACATAACATGTGCTGTCAACCTCACCACGTAGAAAAATCTAGGCCCCAAACTGTCACCTACCAAACATGAATTTGTAACCTAAGACACGCGTAGGTTCATGGATACACTTTACCCCAGCGAGTAACTTCCTTACTTATTTGAATGCCAAGAATGCAAGCTTTTTTAACGCCCCCGCCAATGACCAAACCATCCAGCCACTCAGGGGACCGCCCGCAGCGACTCACATCGTGAGAGACACGTGCGCGCAGGAAGCACCGCACAGCCGCTTCTGCAGCAAAGGCACCTCAGAACACAAGCCTTCTCGAGGCCCAGCGCTCCCGCCACGGAGCGTCAGTGACCCCCGGTGGCCACTTGCTAATCGGGCAGCAAAGGCTGAGAAGATGGTAACATTCTGAATCTACAAGGGCTGGAAGTCAGCTAACCTGACGCTCCTCGTACAGCCCTGTGGGTCAGTTACTGAAATCAACTCATTGCTCCATTCCCGTCACAAGTTGCCTGAATAAAGATTTCAAACCAGATCTGACCACTGTTTACAGTTAAGGCAGCCGACGAGGCGGTGTCCTCACCCCACCCTGACCCCCGCACACCCGCAACACATGCCGTCCGATAAGCCGCCTCTGATATTTTCCTTGAAGACCCATGTGACTTACCGCAGACAACTTGAGACCATAACTCGAATTTGGGGTTCCTAGCTTCTAATCCGTTTCTTTCTCAATGCAGGTTAATTCTTGATTAACTCATCTACTTGCCAGGGCTTGCGTTTAGCCCCAGGTAACAGGAATCAATGTGAAAGTAAATGTCCGTTGAGGCCCAGGTGATTGTCAATAAAAATGGTCACTTGAGAGCCATCTTCGTGGCTAGTGCTTCTGGCAGGTTGTCTGCACAGGAAAGTAAATCCCCACGCGATGCGCTGAAAGGTTATCTCAGCAAAGTCCCTGCCAAGGATCCAGGTGAAATTCACCTGCTCCTCCCTCCGTGGGCAAACCCAGCCCACCGCCACAGCCCGCATCCCCACCTCCTTATTTCTGGGGCCCTAATCAGTGTTCCTCACCCACCGTGGGGACGACACGGCCTGACTGCCCGCTGCTGTCACACTAAGCTGCTCCCACAGTGCAGTCAGATTGGACCTGGCTAACCCTACTGAAAGGAAATCAGTTACCCAGGCAGGTCCCTGGGCTGTCGTGCATCAGTTTGGGAATCAGTGGCATAAGTATCATCACCAATTTTATCCTTTCTAACCCCAATGAAGACAATATTATGAAACTGAAGACCCCATGGTCGTGGCAGAGGACGATAACGCCCTTGGGTGGCCAGCTTGTTCTCTGATCTCCTGTCTGCCTCTTTACATCATTCACACTCAGCCCTCAACCGTCGGGGGAGAGGGGAGAAGGGACCACACGAGGCCGACAGCTCCAGGACGCCAGGGGCTCGTGAGGCGGGAGTAGCAGCAAACTGTACCTCTGAGTGGGAACCGTTTGCTTCTAAAATGCTGCTGATAGTTTCATCTGAGATGTGGAGAGAAGATCGAAGCTCTTAGTTAACTTGGTGATGTTCTGCATCAACTCTTTTACTTTTATGTCTGAAAAATAATCAGAAGGAAGGAAATCTTATAATAATAAGCGTTTGGGCTATTCCTGACTGTGAAGACAAGATTTGACATTAAAACCTGGCAAGGACGGTTCCTCCACTACGTCCAGCCCATAATAAGCACTAAATAAAGTCATCTCTTACTCTTCTGGGAGGAACTGAGGTCATTTTACCAGAAGTAAAACAAAACCCCAGGTTATGGGGTATTTATTTCTACTCCCTTGCTTCCTCTAAGACCTGTGCATTTGATGCTCGACTCTTGAAAGAGGTGCATTTTCTGAGGGAACAGTGACCAAGGAAACGCACTTCTCTCCACGTATCCATTCATCTCACTTTTCCTAACAAGAGGAGATTTGCCAGGATTCTTCAGACTTGACTTGTTGATGCTGCAAGGGCTTCAGGAATAGTAAGACTGGACAGACAGGGAAACAGAGACTCCCAGATGTGCAGGGAGGGAGGGCCAGGGAGACACCCAGACCACAGAAGCTTTTCTCTCTCCCCCTCTTGGTTTTGGTACCCAGGACTTTAGGGTTTCCTTCTCAACCCCAAATACATCAGACCTGCCAGGCTCTAAATTGTTATTTATCATATATAGATAGCATAACTCTACCTTAATAAGTTTTATTTTAATAATATATTTGTGTGAGAAACTAAATTTAATTTTTAATCAAGCAAACTTGGAGGAACTACGTACTTACCCCCAGTTACTGTGAAATTACTAAGAAAAGTCATAATGGGATTCCCAGACAACAAAGTCTTCTCGAGGCTTTGGGCCAACCTAAAATGGCAGAAAATTAAAGCTAATTTAGGCAAGATAAAACACCAGGAACAGTGCTGCAGTGAATATGCTGCCTCAGTTCCCAGGAAATGAACTAGAGAACAATATCGCCTTTCCATAACATTCCTCAGAGATTCCGACACACGATGTCTCTGTGTGTGGATACCCATCAATACCAGGATGCCTGCCAGGCAAGATGAGTCAGGGGAATAAGGATGGGTAACAAACGGCTTCTCACAAATGCGAAAGGAACCGATAGGATAGACCGTGGCATGTATGAGAAATCGAGGTATCGAGAAGTCAGAGGAACATCATTCTTTCTGTGAATAAGTCACTTGCAGAATACAAAGGCCCCGATTTCCTCTTCCGGGGGCTCACACTTTTGAGAACACAGTACAAAATTAATCCAGTGTGAAGGTCATTTGAAAAATCGCTGACTGTTCTTATAGAACTTTTTCAATACCATATTGTAATCTCAGATCTCGACGTGTTGATTCAACTTCTTGATCCCCAGTAAAGCTAGCCTTAGCACTAATGCTGCTCCTACAGTTTACAATTTAAAAAGTTAAAGTCACGGGAAATTTTGGTGTTGGTGAGAAAACACATGTGTTAATAGTGTATTGTACACGTTATTGTCTGAAACTCATAATTTAAAATGCATCATCTTCATGAAGGGAGACTGAGGAGGCGGGGGCCCTGCCAGAGGGCACGTACGTGTGCGTGTGCAGCATGGAGGCCGGTCCAGGCTGGCATTCACAGTCCTGCTCGCTGGCATCTTCCAAGCTGCTCCTGAAGCTTTCCAAGGCGCTGGACAGATTCCTGATAAGACCTTCACAACTCAGCTGATGGGGAGAGGTCCCGATCTTTTCCAGCTCCTAGAAAACACAGCAACGATACAGTTAGAAACATATTTACTCGTTGGTATGAGCTCAAGTCTGGAGACCAGACACACGTGCATCCTCGCCGGGCATCACGTGAATTGTAAGCTGTCAGCCTACTGTCCTTGGTCTCAGGAAGCACCGCAGAGAAGATGGAGGATGTCTGATCCTGTCCAGTTGCCCTTGGGCACTGCTGGGCTTTGGAGGGAGCCCTTGGCCGGGAACTAGGAGAGCCCAGCTCTCAGCCGGCTCTGCCATTTACCCAGAGGACAAGAGGACACGGCAGGGACCAGCACCGCCCAGCAGAGGACCTGGCACATGGCCTCCCGGCCCGAAAACTGAAGCCTTTCAAAACCCACAGCCACAAAACCGATGACTGAAAAGAAAACATGTCTATTTCTCCATAGGTCTGCCCGCCTTGAAGGTCTGCAGTGAAGCCTGGAAGTTTCCAGGCCTCCCCTCGGCTGGGGGAGCAGACCTGAAGACTTTGAGAAGCACCGTGGAAGAACCCCCGGTCTAGGCCCTGACTCTAAGACTGCATGGATACATTATCAGCATCTTTTACAAGCATAAACAGCTTTATAAAAGACCAATCATTTTGCAAAATATATGTATACCTATAAATTGATAAAAATGTAAAATATCTATCATTTGTTAAATTAACTGACAAATATAGGTAATTTAAAATGTAAAACATGCCAAAAAGCAGCAGACACTCATATAAATCTATGTACATTTCCCTGGACACGGCAGTCCTGCTGTATATCATGTATTTCACATCATCAGAATTTATTTATTTCATCACCCAATTTTTCCTGATGTTGGAAGCACAGTCCCAGGTTATGGTGATTATGTGAAGGCATCAAACATAAATCAATACATAATATTTTAATAAATAAAACTTCTAAATATTTTTCTCAAATGTGCCATTGGTCACTCTTGCAAAGGAAAATCATGATCATTCAGATGATCAGAGAACTAACAAATGTATGTTCCAAGTGAGTTAAATGTGAAGAATCCTGAGGTGTCACAGTCGAGGGTCCTGAGCTCTGAGTCCCTCCTTCGGGGGTCCCCGGGCACAGGGGAGCTTCCCAGGATGTGATCTGAGCACCCAAACTCGCGCTGCCTCCTGGGGCCACCACCAGCACGGAACCTCCAGATCGCGGACCAGGGCGGGCGGGAAGCCAGGGTCCAGCATGTACAGAGCACGAGGCCTTGGCTGGAGTCCTGTCCGTCTGACGCCCCGGGGAGGACGGGGCGGAGAGGGGCCAGGCCATCGGGCCAGGCTCTCCGTTTCCTACTTGGTGGCAGGACTCCTGGACACGTGGCTCCATTCCTCCCGCGTCCCTGCTGCCTGCTGGACCCTCAGACGTCTGCCACCCCGGGAGACAGGCTGCTCCCTCCCTCACGGTCACTGCCTCTAAGACGGGCGCGCAGACCCTTCCTCCACTGACCACGACACGACCACAGGAGAGCAGAAGGGGAAGGATGGGTCAGGGGGCACAAGACCCAGGGATGCCCAGGCCCCCTCCCAGGTGCAGGTCTGTGCATCTGAGTATGACGACGCTCGTAGAAGCCCCTCGGGCCTTCACTCTCTGCTCCCCTTCCTGGGCAGGGAGCCCTCCAAGCCACTCCCAATCCTCCACCCGACACTTCACAGCCCTGCCTTCTCCCTCCTCCACGGAGGCCCTCATCCTGGCCCCCAGGTGCCCAGACACATCCGGGTCAGAGCCGCAGGTACAAACTAGGAGCCTCATTTCCAAGAATGTAGGCTGAACAGAGCGTATTGCACTGGGGAGGGTTCCCTCGTAGAAAAGCACCTCTGGCTCATAATCTGTAACTATATGCAAATTAAATTTAATTCTACTCATTTATAGCACTCCCGCTATAGCAGGATTTTATTCTTAAATTTAACACCGTGATAATCTTGACATGCAGGAGGCTGTAGAGAGGAAAGAGCACCCCCTCCCAGCAGCAAAGACACTGGGAGGAAAGCTCCGACCCCTCCTCACGGGCTCGGGGGCTCCAGGCGGGCGGTGCCATGTCGGTGAGAAGCCTGAGCCCGGCGCCCTCGAGGCGGAGACCACACAGTGGACTCTCCTTCTCGTGCTGGGGGAGGTCTGTAACTGTCCAGGCACTGGACCATCCAGACGCAACGCTGGCCACAGCGGGGATGGAAGGTCCAGATCTGGGAGGTGGTAGGAGACCCCCGGCTCAACCTGAGGTCCGGCCACTTTCTCTGACTCTGCTCACCCCGGAAGGGCACGTGCTGACACTTTGTAATGTAATTTCTGATCCCCATCGAGCTCCTTACGGCTGTTTTCAACCATTTAGAGCAAGGAGTGAAAGGGGGTAAGGAGCTGGCACCCCTAACTTTCATCGTATCGACTCAACTGCTGGAGACTCTCACTGCGCATGGGATTCCACGTTGGCACTGAGACAACCGTACGTTAGAGCATTTATGTAGATATTAGAGATGGGCAGCGGCGCTGTGCCTTTTGCCTGCCTGTCGGGGCAAAACGTTTTTTCTCTAATTGAAACAAATAGAAGTTCTGTTACTCATAAAAGTCCATTTCGTTTTCCGTAACGTGAAGACACTTACAAGCACATGCAAAGCCGCGTGCGGGGCGCCCGGAAGCCCGGGTCCGCCCTGCTCCGCCCAGTTCCAACGCGCTGGGTCTGCGCACGCATCTTGGGGCCCGCGGTCCCAGTGGGCCCCGGAGCTGCGGGAGGAGGGGCTCCCGGGGCCGAGCGCCGGGGGCGGGGCCGAGCGCCGGGTCGGGCGGGCGTGGGGGCAGCCTGGATGCAGGAGGCCCCTGTGGTCCTGGGAAGACGGGTGAGGAGAGCAGAGTGCCGGCGGGATGGAGGCTGCTGGCCAGAGTCCATCACTGACCCCATCACCAGCCGCCTCCTTTAGGGAGAGCTCGTGGTTCCGGGTGGCAGCGAACTGGCAGCGGGGTGGGGTGGGGTGGGGCGGGGGGAGGGCATAGGGACAGGCCTGTGAGGAGCAGGCCCACATCCTGGGCGTGACCTGGGCAAGGCACAGAGGTGTTAGGAGTGTAAGTGACAGCGGAGGCGTAGGCTGGCTGTGAGGAGCAGGTGGCGCCCCTAGTGGAGGATGGAGGCCTGCGACCCACCTTCAAACTGCGGCCCTCTGCTCGTCTCTACTCCGAGGCCGTAGGTGAAAACCAAGACTGCCCTGAGCAAACCTCATTTGTTTACGTTTGTTTGAAAAGGTATTTGACATGCTGGTTCCTACCCAAGGCTGGCCTCTCCTCCCGATGCCCCAGGTGGGGGCTGATCCGACTCCTGGCTCCCAGCCTCTGCCGCCTGCATCCCCCAGTTAACCACCCTGGGTCCCCGGACCGCTCTCCCTGCAGTGGACCTGGCCGCGCCTGCCCTGGGTCCCGAGCAAGCTCTGGTGTCCTCCAGCCCCCCACACCCGCTCATGAAACACCTGGGCCCATCCGCTGCTGGCCGTGGCCGGACATTCCCGCCAGGACGTCAGCGTAAAACCCCACGGATCCCGCACAGGCAGGAGTCCCAGGGGACAGAGATACAAGCAGTGAGGGCTCCTGGCATGTGCTCATTCCTTCATTCAGCAAACATCTGCCAGCAACTCCTGTGCTCCAGTCCCCAGACGCTGGGTTTCTGCTGATCAACAGGCAGGCCCGGTCGTGAGGAGACCACGGGCCGGCCGCCCCGCAGGGCACAGCCAAGGGGCCTAATGCAGGGCCCCTGACCCCAGGAGTGGAGGCCAAGAAGAGCTTCCCAGAGGAAATAACACCTATCTAGATAATAACAACCGCCTGAGAGTAAGTCAGGAGGAGGAAGCAGAATGTTTTATCCCTAATATGCTTGTTGTTGTTGTTTTATCCCTAATATGCTTCATGTCTTAAACCCAAATTAATATGCATGTTAAATGCATAGCTTAAGTTTATTTTACTGTAGAATCCTTACCATACCCCCAAAAGGTATCACTGTTATCCCTGTTTTATACACAAATAAAGGGGGGTTCAGAAACTTTAAAGGATTTGCCTTGATTCAGAAAGTTAGTGAAGAGTAGAACCAAAACTCACATCCAAGTCAGGCTAGTCTGACCCTAAACCCACAACAGGGGGATTTTCTGTTTTAGACTTTTTGCATCTTCCTCATTCAAGAAGGCCATGATCAAAGAATAGTGAAAACAGGAGAAAGAGTGGAAGCAAGTAATCACTAAAGTAGAATGAAACTGGGCACCAAGCCTTGTGAATTTAAAAACTGGGGTGGCGACTACACCCAGTCAGCTCACAGCCCACTAGTTTCCAGTCTTGGGGTCACGGTGTAAATCCGCTCCGTGGAGAACTGGAAACATCAGGTGAAAGCCAGGACTGGTGAAGAGCAGGGCTTACCAGGACCACCTCCAGCTCAAATGAAAATTCAGAGCCGAGTGTCAAGTCAAACACAGTTTAGGATCAGAAACAATGAGGCTCTGAAAGCCACCATTCAAATTCCAAGGCACCAAGAGTTCTTTGTGCCAACAGACACATGCTTCACTATCCAAGGAAATCCTTCCAGGTTATTAAAAAGGAGTGGATTCAAGGTGTAGCCGTGTGGCAACAGGACTAACAGAGAATAAGTCAGGCTACCTGGCAGATGAGTGAGGGTTCACTTTCAATCTCCCTGTGGGACTCAGAGACCACAGACCACCGGAACTGTACTGTCACACAGAGAGGACGGGCTGGAACACAGCTGCACACGCCCTCATCCTAACGCAGCAGATGACCCCCGGAGCATGACAGCCAACAGCGCTGGGCCTTCCAAGAGCAGGGTTCCCCTGACCTACTATTCGGGGTGGGCGGCCAGTGCTTGGACATAGATCAACCACAAAGTTGGGTTGAATCTAAGGAGGGAAGAAGCCCGGCCCTGTCCAGGGGGCAGTTACCCTTGAAAGCACAGTTTTCTGTGTGACGTGAATGACCTCAGATTTTTATCTGCATATCAAATAGCAGAACCCTCGGCTGCCAGATCAGGGGAACAGAAAAACTGGTTACATACCTAGTCTTGGGGCACGTGAATAGAATAAGACGTTTTTACTTTTGAAAAAATAATTTACTTTGGAGAAATTTAGAATAAATTCAAATCGTATTTGAATGCCAAATAATGAGGCAAATAGCGACAAGAGACTGGGCATGAACCATGCCCTGGGGAAGCCAGCTTCAGAGCGTAAGGAAGGTTGAGCTCAAGGAGGACTGCTTACCCTGGTTCAGGGCAATTCCTGCCTGATTCTGTTTTATAGTTACTGCAGGGGGAAATGAAGCAAATTCAATATTTTATTACCTGGGATGGATCAGTGAGACCTTTTGCCAGTATCCAGCCAATGCAATCAATCCCTTCTGGTATTTCTCAAAATGTGATAATGGTTTGAGGATGTCAGGAAAGTCAACCAGCTCTTCCTTGGTCTTCTCATCTTTTCTTGATCTGCTATTCTCTCCAGGGGTTGCATTAATAAAAATTTCAAAATGTGCTGAAACAAAGTGCTCAAGGAGTGTGTCTTCTGAGAGCTGTTGAGGAGAAACTCTTGACTCACGAGAGCTATTCTACGTAACACGCTCTGGACTGCTTCTCTGAGTTGTTGGTGAGTCACGTCCTGAATCAAAGAAGTACTGAAAAGCAAAGCTTTACTCAAATCACCTCTGTTGTCTCTTTTCAACCCACAGGAGTTAACACGCTCTGGACTGCTTAACACACTCTGGACTGCTTAACACGCTCTGGACTGCTTCTCTGAGTTGTTGGTGAGTCACGTCCTGAATCAAAGAAGTGCTGAAAAGCAAAGTTATACTCAAATCACCTCTGTTGTCACTTTTCAACACACTGGAGGGCTTTACAACTGCTGTTACGGTTTTCAAAAGGTCATTTGGATGTGGAGCCAATGTCAGCAACAGACTAAAAACATCCTTGTTGTCCTTCCCTAACTTATGCCAAAGCGCTTCTGAGGTGAGGTCGATCACCTTTCTCAAGTAAGTCCCTAGTTCCATGCTGTTTCGTGACGGTATTTCATGGCAAAAACAGGATCACTTCACGAGTTCTTTCCCCTTTTGTATCTTGAGGCAAATTATGAGTGCAAATTGGATTAGAATATAAAAAGTCTATGTGACTGATGATGTTATCTATAGGAACTAAGCAATCCAGGATTTCTTCCCATAAGTTGACAGAATCCACAGAAAATATTTGGGTCCCATTATTAAATGCTGCCACGAGACGTTCCATATCTCCCAAATTGATTTTCACAGAAGTTAAAAATTCAGCTATTTCTTCCCTAATATCATAAATATCTTTGGACTGGTTCACATATGTGAATATGCTAGATGACATATTGAGAATATCAGAGTCTTGGGAAACAGCAGGTTTGACTCCAATCATCCCAAAGGCCAAGTCAAGAAATGGCATCAACAAGTCATCTATATTTTCAAATATTAAACGATCTGCTTTTTTCAAAGTAATCATTTCATTGGCAACATCTCGAACACTTTGTTGTAAAATGGAATAAAGGGTGTCCAAGAATTTCATGGTGTTGTTGGCTGTGAAGACGAAAGGCATTTCAAACATGGCAGCCACCTCTCTTGAAGTTTTCTCGGCCAGCTTAAGAAGGTGCACGGTGGAGGTGACGGAGGTGGCAAGACCTCTCATTTCGGCTCCATCGTCCACCAGCATGGTCAGAGTTCTAGACATTTCTGAGAGGGGGGTCCAGGGCACGACTTTCTCCACCCGCTCTTGCCCTTGAGATAACACCAAGTAAGCGCTTGGTAATTTCTAACGTTGCTCTGTTTCTTAGGGGAGATGAACTATTTATAAAGGAAAGCAAATCGGTTAGATTAGCGAGTATAACTTCTTGGAGGGCAGGGTACAGGGCACGTAAGTCCTTAATAGGAGAGTTTAAAAGAGTGTCCATGAGACGTGCTATCTCTATTGACATTTCTCTCACGAGGTGAAGAGCAGACCTGAGATCTTGATTGAGTTTGAAAAGGTCCTCAGAACTGTTCATATGGGAAAGCAACTGATTGATTCACCACTGTAAGAAACTCCAGATTATTTTCAGTCTCATTTTTCATTGAGGTTTCCCTTAGAAGAGAGTGGAATAAATCTCCCATGAACTGCAGTCCTAGAGGATTGTCAAAATAAAATTCTCCACCGTCTAACATAAATGAGCATTTGATTAGGTGATACACAGCTTCCTTTAAAGATGAAAAAATGTTCACCTATCTGTCCTCTTTCATGGAGGTAAGAAAATGATCCAGTTTCACATTTTCTAGAATTTTATCCTTTGGGACAAAACTGTAAATATATATTTTTTAAATTTCACAGTTAGTAATGAAAAGATTGAAAACATACACAGTTGACCCTTGAAAAACCCGAAGGTTATGGGAACTGACTTTCCTTTGCAGCCAGCCTCCATGTCTGTGGTTCCACATCCACGGATTCACCCAACTGTGGATCGGGTAGTACTGTAGTACCTATTTATTGAAAAAGCCACTTATAACTGGGCCCATGCGGTTGTTCAAGGGTGAACTGTAGTGATTTTTTTTGCTTTACAGTAGCATCATGGGAGGATAATACTGACTGAAATACTGAAATGCTAAAATACATCCCAGATGAAAATTCATGTTTTGTGGCCAAATAATGAAAAGATTGGATGGATTTCATGTATAAATCCATTGCAATGCCTCAAACCTAACAACTTAAAAAGCCATGCACTTTGCTTTTAGAAAGGAAAGGAACGTGAAATGACCATAAAGTGATTCTCAGTGTAGGAGTTAACGTCCTTCTGAATGTTCCAAGACCTAGCGAGCCACTCAGCGTGGCAGGGGCTCTGTGACTTGTCAACTCGGTTGGGCCGAGCCCCACATTCAAGCCCCAGAGCCCCTTTCTGGTGTGTTTCTGGTCTGGTGAGCTTCACAGGTGATTCGCTCATGAGAGTGCACGACAGCCGCTTTGTAGCATCATAAACACTAACCTAGGTGCTGCTGGAGGGGATTCATCAGATGTGACTGAAGACCCCAGTCAGCCAGCTTTAAGTCAGGGAGAAGGGATGCTGCCCCGGGGAAGCCTGACCTCACCAGTCGCAAGGTCTTCGAGAGGGTTAGGACCTCCCGGACCCAGCGAGCCTACCCGCATGCGCAGCTGGATACCTCCTTCCCCATCGCCCCGGCCCCGGCCCCGACCCCGACCCCGCCCCCCAACGGACCCCAGTGGATGGGAACCTGCAGCTCCTGCCTGTGGGATTCCAGCTCGTTTCCTAACAGCCTGCCCTGCTGACTCTGGACTCCCTCAGCCATCCCCAAAACTGCGGAAGCCAATTCAATCCCTGTATGAAGTCTTTGCTCTGGTTCTGCTTCTGAGGTTGAGACCTGACTGATACGGACATCACAGAATAAGGTAGAATCTCCCTCCAGCCTTTTCACTGGCAAGCTTCAAAAGGGATGAAAAATAATGTATGAAAAAACATAATGTGACTGAGTTTTAAAATTTTGGAGTTTTAGCAATTCCAAATATAAACATCAGTAGATTTATTGGAATGAAAATACTTAAGCCCTTCGTTTGTGATTAGACAGTTAATGCATTAATTCAAAATATGACCATCACATATATCCATATACATATATAATAACAATTTTTCATTTCCATATAAAGTAGAATTTTATAATTATTTTCATAATCCAAAACTGTAATAAAGCATAATAAGTGATTAATTGCCAGGGGCTAGGCTTATATACATATATTTACTAGTTAGATGACAATCTTCAAAGTTATTTTACCTTGATTTTTATAAAACGTTCATTAAGACAAAATTCACTTCAAAGATCATTCAAAGGTGTTGGTACAAGTGCTGTCATCGACACTTGCAAACTCCAGGAAATAAACTGGATTGTAACGTGTAACTACAGGCACTATATGAAGCAAAAGTAAACTCACCTCATCTCTGCAATGACATCTTTGTGGAAGTCTTTCAGCAGAAGAGATATTTTGTCCCCAGAATTTTTCTTTAGTAAAAAGGGGAAGAATGTTTTCAAAAACTGTTCCATGAAATCCACTATGCTTCTTGGAGGGAGAATGATTCTCTCACCATTTTCTGACTGTGTATGGTTCAAGGTGAGGTTAATGAAATTCATTATTTGAAGGTTGGTATCACTTAAATTCAAGGCTGCTTCTTGAGCACTCTCAGCTAAGTTGTTGATTGAATTAATTAGGAAGTTTTCAAAAAGCAGCTGAACAACTGAGAAATTAGTTAGCTGTTCTTGGTTTAGCAGACGAAGAAGTAGGGCAACATCAAAATTATCTTCTCTAGAAACATTTTTGAGATAACCCAAAAAGGTAGCAATATCTTTAGTCAACAAAGCTTTATCATCAGTTGAACTCTTGTTAGCTGTAAGAAGAAATAATGTTTGTATCATTTTGGAGTAATCTTCATTTGCATATTTATGAAACCAGTTTTTTATGACCAATAAAAAATCTTCAATGATTTCTAGTGTCTTCAAGGATGATGAATCCAGGCTTTCCAAAAAATGGGCAAGTGGCAAAGTTAGGTTTTGAAGAGCCACTGAATTAGTAATTTGCATTTCTTTGTTAATTTCAGAAAACAGGGGTCTGATACTAAAGTTATGGGTTAGATCTTTCATGATTTGTTCAAACTCAAGCCATAGTTCTTCGAAGTTGTAAGTTGTTTCACTTTTTTTAATAAAACGTGATAGTGCTTCTAAACTACCACCCGTAAGGTTTTTTTTTTAAGATATTTTTTTTTTGATGTGGACCATTTTTAAAGTCTTATTGAATTTGTTACAATATTGCTTCTGTTTTATGTTTTGATTTCTTGGCCCAGAGGCATGTGGGATATTAGCTCCCTGACCAGGGATCAAACCCACACCCCCTGTATTGGGAGGCGAAGTCTTAACCACTGGACCGCCAGGGAAGTCCCCACCCGTAAGGTTTTCATTCAGAAATGTCATGAATAGAGAGACTAGAGAATTAGTACTATTTTCTAGGCTCTCATCCCTAGAAAGCAAGTTTATTATCCTTTCCAAATGTAAGGAAATATTTCTAACAGATGATTCTGTTCCTTCATCAACGTTAAGGATCTTGTTTAAACTAGCTAGTTTATCAAGGAGGTTTTCATCTGATGTGGCTTTTGTAAAGTTGACATTTTTTAATTTTTCTATGATTTGCAAAGCAACTTGCTTTATGGAACCACTGGGACAAAGTTCAGAGATGCTGCCATTGCTTTGATTTCCAGAAAATGGGACAAATGGTAACACCTTATGCCAAAATTCTTGCACAGTTTTCACAAGCAAAGTTTTAACATGGAAGACTTTGGACAGCTCTAGAAGAATGGAATTCCAATCCATTAATTCATGAATTACACAGGCTACTTTCCTAGTTATTTCCACCTGTGAGCTTTCATTCCAACATTGTGAGTCTTCACCTGGGGAAGACAGGTGGAGGTGGTCAAGGATACTGGCCACTTTGCTGTGAAAGGAAGGAGACGTGAGCTCGTGGGCATCACAGGCTCCTGACCTTGGATTCTGCTGAAATCCAGAAGTTGTGTGATTCCAACACCAAAACACAGGAAGACAAGTTAAAGCCTCTGAAAGGATGCCTGGTTGATCTGATATTAATTCAATTGTGTCCAAAAGAGTTTCAATCACAATAGCGAAGTCTTCCTTGGTGACGTCTGAAAGGCTTATGCCATGCAGGAGTGTGACGTTACAGACATCCTTGAGGGCCTCCATGATGTTTTTGTCACCCACGCCCCGCAGGAGCCTCATGGCATGAGGGAGCACATAGTACACGTCAACTGAGGCATCGGCGTCCTCTTTAGGAAGCAGGCGTGAGAACCTCAGCAGGTGGTAAACACTCCAAGAACGTGAGCTGTCGACAAGTTTTTCCATCAAGTCAACAAAGAAGCTGACCCCCAAACTGCCAGTACCTAACCTACTGACGTTCTTAAAGAAATCTCACACTGGTCAGAATGGCCATCATCAAAAAGTCTACAAACAATAAATGCTGGAGAGGGTGTGGAGAAAAGGGAACCCTCTTGCACTGTTGGTAGGAATGTAAATTGATACAACCACTATGGAGAACAGTATGGAGGTTCCTTAAAAAACTAAAAATAGAACTACCATATGACCCAGCAATCCCACTACTGGGCATATACCCTGAGAAAACCATAATTCAAAAAGAGTCATGTACCAAAATGTTCATTGCAGCTCTATTTACAATAGCCAGGACATGGAAGCAACCTAAGTGTCCATCCACAGATGAATGGATAAAGAAGATGTGACACATATATACAATGGAATATTACTCAGCCATAAAAAGAAACGAAATTGAGTTATTTGTAGTGAGGTGGATGGACCTAGAGTCTGTCATACAGAGTGAAGTAAGTCAGAAAGAGAAAAACAAATACCGTATGCTAACACATATATATGGAATCTAAAAAAAAAAAAAATGGTCATGAAGAACCTAGGGGCAAGATGGGAATAAAGATGCAGACCTACTAGAGAATGGACTTGAGGATACGGGGAGGGGGAAGGGTAAGCTGGGACAAAGTGCGAGAGTGGCATGGACATATATACACTACCAAATGTAAAATAGATGATAGCTAGTGGGAAGTGGACATATATACACTACCAAATGTAAAATAGATAGCTAGTGGGAAGCAGCCGCATAGCACAGGGAGATCAGCTCGGTGCTTTGTGACCACCTAGAGGGGTGGGATAGGGAGGATGGGAGGGAGGGAGATGCAAGAGGGAAGAGATATGGGTACATATGTATATGTATAACTGATTCACTTTGTTATAAAGCAGAAACTAACACACCATTGTAAAGCAATTATACTCCAATAAAGATGTTTAAAAAAAAAAAAAGAAAAGAAATCCATCAGGCTTTCACTTATCTGTTCCAGCTGGTCTACTAGCAGGTGTATGTCTGTTTCCTTGACCATGCGCAGGAGAGAAGTTACCTTCTTTAAAACTTGAAAATTATCTGGCTCTTGTGGAATATCGTGATAAACTGAGGGCATCAGGGCATTGAACGCCTCCCTCACGAATTCAATACTGAGACCCACGGCTTTCATTAATCCATGAGAAATTATCTGGGGTGAATTTTGGAGATCATGAGATAAATTGAAGGCAAGGTAACTAGCTAAATGATAAAGTGAACGGCCTAAGTTGTGTATATCATTTTCCTTTGGACTGGTAGCAATTACGTTTAAATTTTTTTCAGTTTTAGAAGAGGTGTTCTTCTCCAGGATGTTAGGGGAAATATCTTTCACAAGTTTTTGAATTTCCTTCCCCAGAGCTACTAAATGCAGCCAAATACTTTGAAACTGATGAGGCATTTCATCTGACATTTCTATGAGTTTTAGAATTAATTCAGTAAAATGTTTCCAGTTGGATTGAGGTGCAAAATCAAAGTCCCTTGTTAAGTTGTTGATAAGCATCCTTACTTGGTTTGTGGAATCATTTAAAAGAGTTAATAAAATCTCAGATTTTGGTACCTTTTCTTTTTCAAAGACTGCATTAAGTATAACGTTTAGAAAGTCAGTCACATTTTTTAAGTAAACGTTCACACAATTTATATTTGATGTATTCAATGAAAAATAAGTCCCCATCATTATATTCAACATCCAAGTAATGCTTCAAAGTAGAGTTCATTTTGTTTTCCACATCTGGAAATATTCCCTGGCAGCTTTTGGGAATTTTCACATCACTCCAGTGCATCCAAAATCTGAGTGAGACCAACACGAAGAGGAGTGAAAATATTCGTGTCCAGCTGAAATATTTGAGTCATGTGTCCACAGATTTTGTCCCACGTTTGCAGCCATGAAATGGTACAGTGAACGGCCGTAAATTCACAGAACTCACCGCCGATTGCTGAGAGGTTTGAAAGGATGTGTGCCCATGGGCGAATAGATGAAGACCCCTCATCTATTGAATAATTCACGGAAGAAATGCTTTTATTATCCAGAACAAAGCATTCACTACCCAGCAGGGCTTCTGCTGAGCCATTGACGAGTTGGCTCACATACTGAAATAAAGAAATATGAAAACTGTCATCCACCATGAAGAGCTGCTTGAGACCTGTCAAAGTAGCATGGATCACTTCCTCTGCGGGGCCCTCTGTAGACATCAGGGATTGGGCTTGAAACTCCAAAAAGTTAAAAATTGAAAGCAACTGTTGACAGTAAGATACTTCAGAAATTCCCCCAAGAAACCCTGTTGTCTCATATAAAAATGCAAATGCTGGGGCTTCCCTGGTGGCGCAGTGGTTGAGAGTCTGCCTGCCAATGCAGGGGACACAGGTTCGAGCCCTGGTCTGGGAGGATCCCACATGACACGGAGCAACTGGGCCCATGAGCCACAACTACTGAGCCTGCGCCTCTGGAGCCTGTGCTCCGCAACGAGAGGCCACGACAGTGAGAGGCCCTCTCACCACGATGAAGAGTGGCCCCCACTCGCCGCAACTGGAGAAAGCCCTCGCACAGAAACAAAGACCCAAACCCAGCCAAAAATAAATTAATTAATTAATTAATTTTAAAAAAAAAACCAAACTCAAGCACCCACATACATATATTCAACACCTGAAATCCATTCCAGTATCAGGCAAGATTGAGATTAGCTGCTTAACTTGTTAGTTCCTTATCTCCTTCTCCCGTTTCCTTCATAAAAAAAAAAAAAAAGAAAAGAAAAAAATGCAAATGCTTCACTGATGTTTTGGAAATTAAATTGCTTTATGATATCCAAAATGTGTTTTGAGATTTGCGTAAGGAAAGATAGCAAAGACTCTCTCCTCTGAATGCTCAAGAATTTATAAATATATTGGTAAAATGAAGAATAAATCTAGAGAAGTAAAGCTGAATCTTTGTCCTGGAAGACATTTAGATATACATGAGTCAAAATTTTATCAACGTCTTGCTTTTGAGGTTCAGAAAGCGCTGAGAAAAGATCGGATGCATTCCTCATAGCATAGACTGTGCCCACAGCTTCTGAGACTTGTTCCTGCCTCAGAAATCCTAATTCATAGAGACTATTTATTATCACTTCACTTAAATGAACAAAATCCATTTTCCTGGCTGGCAACTGAGGCCAATCTGAATGGAGCAACTGGGAAAAGTTAAAGCTTTTACTATGAATCCTCTCATTTTCTGGATCAGAAAAATTTACAAGAGTAGACAAGATTCCCAGTTTAGCTCTTTCTCCTTTTGAAGTGCCATGCGTCCACAATGCCAGGATCTTGGGATTCATTCCAAAAAGTATTAATTCCATAAATCTCAAGATATTTCTTGATTCCTTCCTTATCCAGAGACTTTCAAGAGTTTGTACTTTTTCAATCATTTCTTTGCCGAATTCCAGAAGTTTCTGAGTATCAATACCAGGTGTGTCTCTCTCTCTAAACTCGCTAAATGATTTATCCACAAATGACTTGTATTTAGAATCGTCTCAGGGAGAGATGAGAGGTTACGGAATTTGGGAATACTGGATGAGCTGAAAGGATTGGGCAATAATAATTTCTCCAAAAATCCCGTAAGAGATAAAAGGAAGTTCATTTGTTCATCCTCAAGGGTCTGCAACTTCTTTTCCATCATTAGAAGTGCCTTTGTGAAATTTCAGACCCTACAATATTAACAGAACTGATGCAGTATCAGAAAAAATAAATAAATTCAAGACAAATTCAACTTATCAAATTTTTAGATAATACTCGGATTTGTTTATAGTAAAACATAAATGAAGTATTTACTAGGCAATATATTTTCTCAACAGGGATTCATGTGAATATTTGAAAATGTTTTAGAAATCTACAATGCAGTTGCATACATTTAGCTTAAAATCTGCTTCTTGCACCAAAAACAATGCATTTTAAGTTACTTTACTCAGTGAGTTTATATGCATGATCATTAAAGATAAGTTTGCTGTTTATGCCAGAGGCATCTTAGGATTCAATTCCTTATTACATCTCAGAATGTCTTGGCGACAGAGGTTGTCCAAATTGCAAGACGGTTTGAAACTACCCCTGTATGATCTAAGGACAAGTGTTAGGATTTCTCATTCTAGAAAGCAACTGCAGTGCTCTTTAAACAATGCTGTACTTCCCACTATCAGAAACTCATCATTTTAGATGGCGTACTTCCCCTCCGGGGGTTTATTTTTTAAATACAAAGAGTTCTCAAAGGAGCAGCTCGGCAATTAAGACAAACCCACACTTATAATAGGAGCCCTCACTTGAAGAACTGACTGACTCAGGAGCTACAAGTCCACTTCTGAAATCTTTGGGGCCCTGTGTGTTTCAGACTTTAGAAAGGGAGCCTGTGCACGTATCACACATGCATTCATGGCCCCTCCACCAGGGGCACCGGGGCAGCCCTGTATCAACTCACTAACACTTCTGCAGGGACACCTCCCAACAGGTTCAGTGGGAGGGGCAACAGACCCCTTAACACTTACGTCTGCAGAATGAGTTGCGATGCCGATCTTGAGACAAGCTTCGATTTTCAGACTTTTTCAGATTTCAGAATTGTGGATACAGGATTTTGACCTGCATTGGCTCTTAATGCCCTAAAGGGTGAATTACTTTCTAAACTTCCTTAACTCTGTAATTCTGTTGTGTAACACAGTCTGGCATAGAATACACAGAGGATGGGTCAAGTGCAAGGAATTGTTTTCCTCTCTCACAGCTGAGATCTGACAGCAGGAAAAATACAGGCTTAATTTACTTTATTGTCATTTGTAGAACAGACAGCGGCTAATCTGAACCATGGAACATCGAAAACATTTCCTGGGAAAACATTCTATCATGAAAGAGAAAGCTACACTCTGAAGACTTCAATATGAACCTTACTCAAATGCAGCCCTGCGTAGAAATACATGCACAACTACTATGTGAGTAATCGTGTATTGGTAGAGCAGACTGCAAATGATCTTCTTTTTCATTAGGATCTGAGAGGTCATGGGGTAGTAATAGTAGGATGAGCAAGGGCCGAAGCGGAACTAGTACTACTAGTAGTGATATTGCCACATACGTTTATATCACTTTACAATTTTAAAGCACTTTCACCACTATAATCTTAGTTCATGCCTACAACAGCCCTTTGAGGTAAACATAATCATTTCTATTCCATGTGAAAAGAAACATTTCAGGATTTTTTTTAATTAGCAAATTCAAACTGCTATTGTATGGCAGGAACTGGAATCTGGGCTGGGTTTTCTCATTTCAAGCTCAGCTTTCTTAATATTAACTCTGTACTTAGTGTCCATTCTTATTCATTCATTCATTAAGTCAACATCTAGTTACCTAGCCCCTATCATGAAAGATACTATGCCAGCTGCTATGAGTCTACAAATATAAAATTAAACATGTCCTTGGAGCATATACAGACTAGTTTCATTGCCATCTTTCTGTGCTATTAAATAGCTGAGACTTTCGGGAAAGTGAGGTATTATAAATCCAACACGAGCAAGGGACTGATTCTCCAGAGGGTCCATCACCTTTTCTTCCTCCTGTACCCATTAATAGCTGAGCTTAAAGTCTCCCCAGGAGTGACGAATCCCGGGTCTAGACAGATGTTGTGGGGTGCTGCTTAAACTTTGGCTTGCACCAAAACCACCTGTAGAATTTTTCATATCTACAGAAACCTGGGTACTACACACAGGCAAGATTTAGCATGTCTGGGGCGAAGTTCAAGCGTTTGTATTTTTAGCAAATTTCACAGATAAATTTGATCCATTCCCAAGTTTGAGAACTACTGCTCTAAGGCAAAGCTTCTGTCCCATCACATCCCAACACACCCCACAGACAATAAAGTGTGCTTTTAAACTATACACAATATCCATAATTATACATAAAAATGTCCATTTCAACACATGTGCTGAAATAGCCAAGCAGTATATAATCTGGCAGATTTAGCTTCAAAGATCAATTCTCTCCCAAAAGTCTCCAGAACTACCAGGCTCTTAAATCATCGATCCTGAGTCTAAACTCTAAGCAACTAGATAAGACTATTTTTCAAAGAAAGATTTTATTTTGGGAGTATTTTATAATAAATTATGCTCTCAAAGGGAAATCTTATTACCATAATCTGTTTCCTTTCAAAATCCATGGAAACATGAGTCATACATTCTATGACACAAATATTTAGAGAACCGAACACATATGAAGTGCTTTATTGATAGCTAAATCAGGATCTCACATTTTAAAGCAAGTGCCTCCAATAATTAGGTTTTGTTTATCTTCAGATAATAGTTGTCAAGACCTAGAAGTTGAATTCTGAAAACTCACCTGGATATGGAAGCTATTGGAGTCTTGATCAAGTTATTCAAAAATGCGAAATAATTATCACCAATGATTTTCCAATCCATGTTTTCTTCATAACAAGGAGATTCCTCAGAGAAAGCTAAATAGGAAAGCATTTCATATATTGATTTCGAGTTGGGTATAAAAGTCAAGTCTAGTAAAGTGAGAAATGCTACAATGTTTCAGTTAACATGGTTGAAAATATAACAAGAGAGGATTAGAAGTCCTTCTGATTTGACTCCCGCTTCTGGCCAAGATGAAGTGCCACTGGCCGTCAAGGAGTGTAGGACAGAGACCCATGAACAAACGGCAGAAAATAAACAAGGTGAGGCCTTCCCCGCCGTGACTCAGAAGGCAGAGCTGGAGTCTGGTAGGCGTCCTGAGTTGAGGGGAGGGGGTTTAGAGTCCGAAAGACAGGAGGGGTTCACGGGACAGAGTAGCTGCCCAGGGAGGCATCTGCTGTCTGCTGAGGACAAATGCTCCATGCACGAGAAGGAGCTCCCTGAGACCAGGGAAAGAACCACCCAAAATTAAAGATAAGGGGCCAGTGATCATGCAGGGCCAGGAACAAACTTTGCTCCCATTACCCAGACTAGAGCGATCCACGATTTGTTAGACATTGAGGAGAAGATGCCAAAAAAGTCTTGACTCAGTAATGGGGAATATTTACAGCCTCTCTGAGCACTGCTCCAGCCCCACCTAACAAATCTTAAAAGCAAGACCCTAAAGGATCAAACTATTTCAAGCAATGTTTTCGATAACATAGGAAAACAACATAACAATCACAAAACAAGGCTAAATTCATAATATTTGGCATTCAATCAAAAATTGCCAGGCATGCAAAAAAGCAGGAAAATGTGACCCATAACTAGGAAAAAAATTAATCAATCAAAACTTACCCAGAACTGACGGAATTCAGGTAGAATTAGTAGAGAAGAGCGTTAATCACATAAAACAGTTTATACTATTTAGTTTATACTGCATAGTTTTTGTTTGTTTGTTTGTTTTTGGTTTTGTTTATAAATTTATTTATTGATTTATTTCTATTTTTGGCTGCGTTGGGTCTTCGTTGCTGCATGTGGGCTTCTCTCTAGTTGTGGTGAGCGGGGATTACTCTTCGTTGTGGTGCGCGGACTTCACATTGCAGTGGCTTCTCTTGTTGCAGAGCACAAGCTCTAGGCATGCGGGCCTCAGTAGTTGTGCCTTGATGGCTCTAGAGTGCTGGCTCAGTAGTTGTGGCTCACGGGCTTAGCTGCTCCGCGGCATGTGGGATCTTCCTGGACCAGGGCTCGAACCCGTGTCCCCTGCATTGGCAGGCAGATTCTCAACCACTGCACCACCAGGGAAGCCGTATACTACATAGTTTAAATACCCCAATGAAAAGGCAAAACTTGTCAGGTCAGATAAAACAAGAACCAATTATATGTTGCATGTACAAAATGTACTTGAAATAAAAGACATAAATAACTTAAAAGTAAAAAGATGTAAAAGACATACCACTCTACGTTAATCAAAAGGAACCTTTCAGATGAAGTAGATTCCAGATGATAATATCATTATTATTTCATAATCATAAAAGCATCAATTAATTGAGAAGACATAACAATTCTAAATCTTTACGCACATTATAACAGAGTTTCAAAACACATGACACAGGGACTTCCCTGGTGGTCCCGTGGTTAAGAATCCACCTTCCAGTGCAGGGGACGCAAGTTTGATCCCTGGTTGAAGAACTAAGATCCCACATGCCACAGGGCGAGTAAGCCCGTGCGCCGCAACTCTGAAGCCCAGACGCCACAACAAAGGATCCCGCATGCTGCGACGAAGATCCCAACACAGCCAAATAAATAAATAAATAAATATTAAAAAAAAAAAAACACGACACAAAAACTGATGAAATACAGGATAAATAGACAAATCTACAATTACAGCTGGAGATTTCAATACCCCTCTCCAAATAATTGATAGAACAGGAAGATAAATATCAGTAAGGATACAGATTTCTTGATCCAATTGATGTTTGAAGAATGCCCCAGCCAACAACAATACCGTACACATTCTTCTCAAACGCAATGGCAGATTTTCCAAGGCGGCCATATTCTAAGCTATAAAAAAGTCTCAGTAAATTTAATAAGATTAAAGTCATACAAAGAATGTTCATTGACTAAATTAGAAATCAATAAATATAACTGGAAAATCACAAATATTTGGAAACTAAACAGCTCATAGATCAAAAGAGAAATCAAAAGGTAAATTAAAAAGTACTTTAAAATTAGATGAAAATGAAAGTACAATATGCCAATATTTGTGAGATGCCACTAAAAAAAAAAACAGTACTTAGGGAGAAATTAAGCACCTATATGGGAAAAGAATAAGGGTCTCAGAGACTTCAACTTCCAAGTCAACTTCCAAGTTAAGAAACTAGAAATGAAGAGTCAGTTAAACCCACAGTAAGTAGAAGAAAGAAAATAATAAAAGTAGAAACTAAGGAAATAGGAAAAAGAAAAACATTAGGGAAAAACGAACAAAACCAAAGGCTACTTCTTTGAGATCAATAGCACTGACAAACCTCTGGGCAGAGTGATCACAAAAAAAGAAAGGCACACATCACTGATATCATGTATGAGAGAGGTAAAGATTATACAGATTCTGTAATATTAAGAGAATAACATGGGGGTCAGGGGTGCCAACCCTCCGCGCCGTAAAAAATCCTCTTATAACGTATGGTCAGCCCTCCAAATCACATCCCCCATACCTGCGGTTCTGCATCTGTAGATTCAACCAACAGTAGATGGCACAAGTACTGTAGTATTTACTACCGAAAAACATCCACACACAAGTGGACCAGCACAGGGGCAAACCCATGTTGTTCAAGGGTCAGCTGTATTATGAAAAACGGATGACACTAAATTAGACTATTCAGATGAAAGAGAAAAATTCCTTGAAAGACACAATCTACCGAAGCTCATTTAAGAAATAGATAATCTGCATAGCCCTATATCTATTAAATAAATTGAATTTGTAGTTAAAAATCTTCCCAAAAAGAAAACTAAAGGCCCAGATGGCTTCACTAGTGAATTCTACCAAATGTTTGAGGGAGAAACAATACCAATTCAACACAAACTCTTCTAAAAAAACTGAAAAGGAGAAAATACTCTTCAACTCATGAGGCCAGGATTACCCTGATAACAAAATAAGACAAAGATATTAAAAGAAAGGAAAACTACAGTCTAATATCCCTCATAGCACAAATGTAAAATGTTAAACAAAATTTTAGCAAGTTGAATCCAGTAACATATGAAAAAGATATATATCTTACCAACTAGGATTTATTCCAGTTATGCAAGGTTGGTTTAACATTATATATATATATATATATATATATATATATATATATATATATATATATATATACTTCACTAGCATTTCAATAGCATAGAAATATTAAATATTAAAATTTCTACAGTGAAAACTACAAGTTGTTAAGAGGAAATAAAGAAGACATAAATAACTGGAGAGATATACTATGTTCATGAGTCAGAAGACTCATTATTACCAGAAAAAAGTCATTATCCCTAAATTTATCTATAGATTCAACTCAGTCCTGGTTAAAATTCCAGAAGAATTTTGAGAAATTGACAAGCAGATTCTAAAATTCATATGAAAATGCAAATGACCTAGAATAGCTAAAAAAATTTTTTTAGAAGAACAAAGTTGGAAGGCTTACACTACTTGACTTTAGGACTTACCATAAAACTATAATAATCAAGATCGGATGATACTGGTGTAAAAATCAACAAAGAGATCACTGGGACAGAGTAAACAGTGCAGAAAAAGATCCACATATTTGCACAACTTATTTAGCAGAAGTACAAAGGTAATCAGTGGAGAAAGGATTATCTTCACAACAAATTTTTCTGGAGCAATTAGATCTCCATATGCAAATGATAAAATAATAAAATCTGATATGCACCTACATCATATACAAAAATTAACTCAGAACGCATCACAGATCTACTTTAAAACCTAAAGCTATTAACCGTCTAGAAGAAAACACAGGTGAAAATCTTTGTGACCTCAAGAGTTAGCAAAGATTTCTCAGCTATAGTACCAAAACCATGATCCACCGAAAAAAAAAAAAAAAAAAAAGATATATAGAACTTGATCAAAATTAAATCTTTTGCTCCTGAATGACACTGTTGAGAAAAATGGAAAGACAAGCTTGAGACTAGGAGAAAATATTCGCAAAGCACGTATCTGATAAAGGGCTTCTATCTTGCTTTACAAGGAACTTTTAAACTCAATGATAAAGAAACATACAGCCCAATTTTTAAAGTGGGGGAAAGATTTCAATACACAATTCATGACTAAAGATACACAGACGATATATAAGCACATGAAAAAATACATGTTCAAATCACTACTCATAAATGCGGATGAAATCCATTACGAGATACCACACCTATTAGAATGGCTAAAAATTTCTAAACCAACCATACCAAGTGGAGGAATCAGAACCCTCTGGCAGAAGGGGCTCTGGTCGAAACTGTAAAATGGTACAACTTTGAAAAACAGTTTGTCAGTTTCTTAAAAAGTTATACATGCATGTACCATATCATCTAGCCATTTTACTTCTAGAGAAAAGAAAGCATATTTCCATTAAAAATTGTATATGAATGCTCCTCGCAGGTTTATTTGCAATAGCCAAAAACAGGAAACATCCCAAACTGGGAGTCATGTGAATGAGTAAACAATCTGTGTTACATCCACGCAACAGAATTTTACTTAGCAATCAGGAGGAGTGAGCATACTGCCGCATGAATGAAGCTGAAACTAATTAATTCTAATTAATTACGCTAAGTAAAAAATGTCATAGAACATACTATGCAATTCCATTTATATAAATTTCTAGAAAAGGAAAAAACTGATGATGACCGAGGGCAAATCAGTGGTTGCCTGGGGACCGGAGCGGGGGCTAGGTTGCCAGGAGGGGGGGTTACAGGGGAGCAAGAGGACACTTTGGGAACAGGTGGACACGTTCCCTGTCTCAACTGTAATGACAGCTTCACAGATACACACATATCAGAACCTAACAAATCGTACACTTTAAACACAAGTGATTTGTTGTATGCATCAATTATATTTCAATAAAGCTGATTTTTTTAAAGAAAGAAATCCTTCTAATTTAAGACAAGTAATTTAACCTCTCTAGCACCTATTTCAGAGGCAAAATTACATAAAACTTGCACTTTTTATACTTCATTGAGTTCCCGCTGCAATAGACTGGCTTATGTATATATAATTTTATAAGTGTTTAAGGGGGGAAAAGGTGGTAACAATCTTGAAAATTAGCACAGATGTGTGTGATTAATATCAGATTTTTTTAAAGCTAATGCTACCAGAAAACCAAGCCACTTGGAATAACTTTTTTAAACAAAAAAAGAAACATAATCCACCACAGTGAATTCCGTGGCCATTCCTTGTGGTGCATTATTACTCTGGCATCATTTCTGTGGGGAGAAAAAGGAACTAGTGTCTATGGAAACTGCCTAAAAGTACTGCATTAGGCATTTTATGTACATTAGCTTACTTAATAAGAACCCAGTACAGTAGGCCGTATAATTTCTATGTCACCAAGGAGAAAACTGATTGCAATGGGAGGCCAGTAACCCACTCAGTAAAATCTGCGTCAGAAGCAGGGTCTGCTCCCAGCTCCATCTGCCTGCAAAACTCATTGCAGTCCATGATTTAAATACTTAGAGCAGAATCCAGTTATTAGAAAACGTAATTAGTATTTCTGTTATAGATAAATAACAAATTCTTATCATGTGCAGTTGGTTTTGTTTTCTACGGGAGGAAGGGGAAATACAGAATGTATAACCGAGAGTTGAATGCTGATCAACAGGCTAGTAATGCGTGTAAACCAGAACTCCTCACACTTCCATGTGCTCATAGACCATCTGGGTGTCGTCCTAAAGTTCACACTCTGACTCCATAGGTCTGAGATGGGGCCAAGGCTCTGTATTTCTAGCAGGCTCCCAGATGGTGCTGATGCCGCTGGTCCAGGGACCACACTTTGAGTAGCAAGGATGTAAGTGAATCAGGTCTGTGTACTCATCCAACACAGGCAATAAAGGGCCCAGAGCCCACGAATTTCCCTCGGTTATTATTCATCCCCCCTAGTGGTAACTACCCATGTCTCCATGTGATAATCAAATTGCTTTACAGTATACTCACTACTCAAAGCCTTAAAATATAAGTAAGTTCAATATAGAAAGATCTGTGAGTCTAACGTAAAACACAACGTATCAAAATGTGTGGAATATATACAGAGCTTTGCATACGGAAAAATGTATAGCCCTAAAAGTATGTATTAGAAATGAAGAAAATCTGAAAATCAAGAATCTAGAAAAAGAACATCAAGCTAAGTTTACTAGAAGGAAGGAAATAAAGACTAAAAGGGAAATTAGTGAAATAGAAAATAAATGTACAGTAGAAAACAACGAAACTCAGTTCTTTGTCAAGAGGAGTTATATTTCTGCAATGGAGCGTGTTTGGGCAGAGTTAAGCCCCTAGCAAGGATCTGTCCAAAGGGAAGAGGGTGGTCAAGCTCACAGGCTCCACAGTGAGCCTTCCCAGATTTGACACTTAGCAGTTTTGTGACCTACTCCAAGAATACTATCTCCTTGAGCTTCAGTATTCTCATCTGAAAATGAAGTTGTACCCAACTTACAGGTTGTCACAAGGATGAATAAAGCAGTTCACTCAAAACACAACAAATGTGTGTGATTATCAATACTATTGGGACTTCTGAACCTGGGCCTCTTGTTGATGGTGAATGTAACTGTTTGTAGCCTGTATTTCTGGAAATGGTAAAACTGGGCAGAAATAAGTGATTAAAAAAAGGAGGGCAAGGTGGTAAAGCAGAAAGTTAACATGTAGGATGAGCACCCAACCCAAGAGAACACAGCCAACCCACTGGAGAAGCCAACACAGACCCAGCGCTGCTGTACAGGGCGCAGAGCCTGTAACGCAGTGTAAGCACAGCAAATGCAGGGACCCCTCTCGTGAGGGGTGAGTCTGATACCGAGACCCAGAGAGAGAGGGTCTCTGGCAGCCCCTAAGACAAGTTTGAGGAGGAATGAAGGGAGGAGTGTTAGGTGGACATGACCACAGAAAAGGAACAGGAAAGCCCATCCCCAGGCCCAAACCCCCTAGAGGTCCAAGACACAGGTGTTCCAAGGAGATGCTATGACCCCGTGGGACAGAGCCTGTGGAACACATCGGAGACCAGGGCGTGTAATTCCCAAGGCAGATGGAAACACAACCAGCTCTAGACCCAGAAGAGGCCAACTCAGAGATGCAGGGGCCGCCCTGCCAGCATCTTCTCAAAAAAGAGAGTCTCTTGGGGGACAGGATGATTCCCTGCAAGTCAGGCAGTTGCAAGTTATGAGATTCATACTTTAGGGGATTTTTGGTTGTGAGGCTGGTAAGGAGAGTGACGCACAGTCCACATGGGTCTCCCCCGTGGCAGGGCGGACGCGCTAAGGGAGGGGGTCCCACATGCACCACATCTGGACTTTCGGAGGCTGGCTCATGATGAGTCTGTGCAGGTAAGTGTTTATTGGCCAGACCAGGACAGTTTAGAGAGAGAAAGCAGTGACTGCCGGGACCCGCGGTCCGTCTAGTTATGGCCGACGGGAGTAAATGCGGAAACCTCACGGCACCGTGCTGGTGAGCCACGCTGCTAGTTCCCCTCACTCACTAGGATCGATCAGCTCTTAGGAAGCCGTGTTGCCACAGTGAACGGGGAAAACACCCTCATTCCTGACTTACCAAGCAGACTGTTCTGGAAACTTTCCTGCTTATTCACATATCGAGCCACCTGGCAAGTCTTCCGTGTGAACCCCATGAAGGCTTTCCAGGGGTATGTTTGTTCCAGGAACTGTTGGGCTTTCTCAAGTGTATGAAATACCCTGCAATCGAAAACAAAACTGAATAATGGTTTTCCAGAAGACAATATGACAAACTCATCTAAATACAAATATATACAAACACCCGGCAGTCCAGTTATATAAGGAAATTAGAATCTTTGAAATAGTTTTCTTAATATGTATTTGTTTATTTATGAACTTCCCCCACCCTGATTTGCAAAATGAAGGAAAATCATTTGTGGGAACACATAAAATATTAAAATGTAAGAACACATAAAATATCTCCATCAAGAGCGGAGAAACCGGAAAATTAAAGTCTACAATATGAAATGAGTTTTGAGTTAAGAAAAATACATTCCTATTTGACATATTTGACTGTGAATGTCCTAGCAGCCGAGGAGAATGGAAATTCATCACACATACAATTCACATTTGATAAAATAAAAACAAGGCAAATTTCCTGGAGAAGCACAGCTCCCTCGAGAGCCGCTCTTTGGCATCCTGGGTGACGTGATAAACAAGCACCTTGAACTAAATGAGGGCCCTAGATTCCCTAGATTTCCTGTGAGATTTAAGCCAACGGTTAAACTTTGGAGGGACTGTTCACTATTTTACATTTTGTATATGCTTTCCAACAGTACCAAACAGGTTAATCTTTTTAAAACAGAAAATATATTAAACGACTCTATTTTATTCATAAGAAATAGAATATACTATGTTGATCTGTCTCTTGAGTAGAGAAGGAAGCAGTTGGAGTTCTCTCGGTTTCCAATTGTTCGGAAGTGTTCCATCCAACAGGTACTTATGCCGCGGAGAAAAGCCAGTCCGTACAGTCGTGGGGGGAGACCTTGGCTCCCGGCAGCCACAGAAGCCGAGTGCAGGGCAGGCTCACTTCCAACAGCCGTGTCCCCAGGTCCTGCCAGCCTGGGGCATCTTCCCGTGTTGAAACTGGCATATTTGTGGGCCCAGTAATGACCTCTTGCAAATGATGACCCTTAAAAGGCAGAGAGAACTTTGCTTGTGGTACATAAAGCAATGAAGCTGTGGGCATCTGTGATGCAGCCTTTACTCGTTCTTACTCAGCTGGGGGTCCCTTTGAACTGTGCCCCGTATGCCTGGGACCACCTGGTCCTGGTCCTGGACTTGAGTCTTTGTTCAGGTGAATAGACCCCACATACAGCCTCAGGCAGCCATAAAGCAGAGAGCACCCAGGCGTCAAGCCCGTCTGTGTTGGCCTGTCCCCCACCTGACCCCAGTGGGGCAGACATCCCAGCACCACGACCCTGAAACTGCCCTCCATGGCTTATCGAGGCTGGGCTGGGGCCCCTGTTAACCAACACGGTGCAGGAGGGACACAGCCCCTTTCTGAGAGGCGGCTCCCAACCCCTCTCTCGCCTGGGATCCCCGGGCTGCTGGGGGACCGCACGGACAGGCCACAAGGATGGAGAGAGCCTGGGACTCGGAGGAGACAGGACCAGCTCCGCCCCCCCACCGCCCCCGGTACCCCAGCTGCGTACCCAGAGTCCCGCAGCTACGAGGGAGGGGTCTGGTACAACCAGCAGAACTACCCACCGAGCTGTGTGGTGGTCCCTTGGTGATGACCAACCTAAGCCCCAGCAGGAAGGCTACCTCACCTGGACATAATACAGAAACATAACTGCGCCGTGACAGAGGCTTCATAGATACAGAGAAACTCAGGTGGGCTTTCTGCCAGGAGAGAGCTTACAAACCAAGAGCACAAAAGCAACCATGCCAGCAGGCGATGGTTTTCGCGCCTGCACACGCTTTCCCTCTGCCTGGCGCCCTCCCGAGTTCTCCTTGCTTCAAGTCACCCGCCTCCTTAAGGGCTCATGCTCTCATCTGGGAGGAGTCCCAGACGCCGCCCTCTGAGGACCCAAGCTTTTCCACCCTCCTCGGCCTGGGCAGCACGCACCCTTCTGCGCACGAATACGCACAGAGCAAATGTGCTGAGAAAATGCTGACTGGCTTGACACACCACTGCCCTAACTGGCCCAGTTTATAGTTCACTAGTTTCATCGTTTCACTGATCTTATTTCATGGTTAATAAGGAAGAAGATAAACATGAAACAGGTAATACTGAAAAGGAAATGAACTACAAAAATGTGAACGTCAATATGTTTAGTGCTCAGTAAGTGAAGTGCAGGCTGGACTGGACGTGGTCCTTTTCACTCTCTAATTCTCGACACCCTGCAGCCCTACACTGGGGGGCTGGGTGGCACGTGGGGAGACCACGCTCCCCCCCCAGGCCTCTGGCCCCTGGAAGCTACAGCTCAGCCCCAAGCCGACTGCCCACCGGACATGCCTGCATCTGCTGTAGCCTCTGCAGCTAGAAATGGAGCAGGACGGGGAACCTGGACACAGGGAAGCGGATGCGGCCTGGGGAAACGTTCTGGGTGCCCTTGGGGAGACTCGTTTAACATCAAGCAGATTCTGGCCAGGTGGGTGGCACACCGCCTCCTAAGGTGGCCTCACAGGAGGGGGCACCCAGGGGCAGCTGCCTCGTAAGACTGAGGCTCCAGTGTGAGCATCTTTGGTGAATCCACCTCAGAAATGAGCCCCCAGTGCCCGGAAGAGACCAGGCGGTGGATACTCACCACATCCTCCGGTGACTCAAGCAGCTTATGTAAAGCACTGGCCTCAATGGTGGAGTGGTGACCACAGCCCAGCCCCCCGGGGACCCCCCGGACGCCGGCAGTCCCGGGACGCAGGGGAGCTTCCGTCTGGGACAAGCGTCCGTTCAGGCACAGACCAGTGGCGTTCTTCTTCATCCGCAGCTAAAAGACAAACAAGAGCCTGAGGGGCCACACGGAGAGGGGCTGACATAGCTCCCTGAGAGCCAGAGCCCCGCAAACAGAAACCAGAGCTTTAAAAGACAGCAAAGTTCTTCAAAAACTGCCTGTTCTCTTTATTACACTAGCACCATTCATAACAAGAGCAAAAGGAAATACTGCCTGAGCGTCTGGAATGTGCTATCCCAGTTGCTTACTTATGATCCTGTGCTTTACCTGCTTTAACTCCCCAAAAAGCACGTCCTTTTCTAGTTTCGACTGGCCAGGCCCAACGGGTCGAGAGTCCTTAGCAGATGTCTCCAGGCAAATGAGGATTTCTGTAGGATGGACAGACAGACGGGTTACCATTCACCCCCGGCCAGCTGCTCCACGCCCGACCCCTCCTTCACGTGGCCGTGAATCGAGAGGCTGAATCCTGGCAGCCGGCCGGTCAGCCTCTGGACCTGCTATCAGACACTTCACGTCCCCCCGAGGGAGGGGCCTGACGAAGTCACCCAACTCCGGCTCCTCTTTCTGCAGACGCACGAACCTCGGGTGGCAGCTCCATCAGACATCTCGCTTCCTCCTTCCACCGTGGGAAGCAGCAGGGTGCAGACGGCCACCTCCTGGGGCTGCAGCCACCGTCAGCCAAGGAAGGGCGTCAGGGCGGACGAGGGGGACCTGCTATCCCCACGGATGCCGAGGGGCAGGGAGTGGGCAGAGGACGGGGAGTGGATGGGACGGCAGGAAAGAGCCTGTCCAGGCCCCAGGCCGGCTGACGGAACAGCAGGATGTGGTCCCCACGGTGACACGCTATTCGTTCAGCCCGGATGTGCTGGATTTGAAACATCCCTGGGCACCATCACCAAGCACGAATATGTATGCACGCCCATACGTCACCTCCAAACCTGACGGGCGGCTTCGAGCCTGCCTTCCAGTCGCTCCCATGTTCCCTGTGATTTGAGTTGGGGACAAATAACCCTGGAGCTAGTTTACCTCGGACAAGGTGTAGATGCTGGGCCACCACACTCCCGAGAGCCCCGTCAAGCTGCAGCAGTCTTGTCGGGCCGGCCACGGGGGCAGCTCCCAAAGGACGCGCTGCAATTTCTGCAGGTGTAGTAATCTGAGGGCAGAAATAAATAAATGAAATGTAACGGGAAGCAGTTCAATATGCCTCCTTGGGAAACAAAAATTCCACTCACAGGAAAATATCCCACAGCTTTGGGACTTCACAGACCAAAGTCCCACGTTCCCCACGTACACAGATAACCAGGTTCTTGACAGGTCGTATCGCTTGAATCCTCTGATTTGGGGATTCTTGCAGGTACTGAATATGGATTAAACACTCTCTTTACCCCAAAACTGAAATGTATATCCCAAGTAGTGGGTAGAAGAGGCGAGGGTTAGGATAAAGTTCCAGGTGAGATTTTAAAATATTTGCCATGATTATGGTTCATGGTATGACCCTGAGGTAGAGAGATGAGGAGACAGAACAGAGAAATCCAGAAATGGATCCAAATGTAAATGGGAATTCAGAACACAAAGACGAGAGTAACTTGAGTCAGCGGTGGTGCGGGTGAGTAATGGAGGGTTTAACCAATCTTTTGGAAACATCTGACGATTTGTGACTACTTGGAAGAAATAAAGTTGGAGCTCTTGGACTTCCCTGGTGGTGCAGTGGTTGAGAATCCACCTGCCAGTGCAGGGGACACGGGTTTGAGCCCTGGTCCGGGAAGATCCCACATGCCGTGGAGCAACTAAGCCCACGAGCTGCAACTACTGAGCCCGCGTGCCACAACTACTGAGCCCATGAGCCACAACTACTGAAGCCCACGTGCCTAGAGCCCATGCTCCACAGCAAGAGAAGCCACCGCAATGAGAAGCCCACACACCACAACGAAGAGTAGCCCCCGCTCACCACAACTAGAGAAAGCCCACGTGCAACGAAGACCCAACACAGCCAAAAATAAACGAATAAATAAATAAATAAATGTATATATAAATATATATATTTATATATTCGCCATGAAACCTGCGGTTATCAGAAAATATTTTATACGGAAGTTTCAAGAGCGCTTCAGCATCCAGACGGCGTGTGGCCGGGTCCAGGTTGCCCGGCTCCGACCAGACTCCTGCCCCCTGATGGGCGGCCCCCTGAACGGGGCCGGACGGGATGACCAGAGGCAGGTCACGTCCCTGCAACTCCGGGTCAGGATCGGGAGGAGGACGCCTGCGAGTGGCTTCGGTACTTAGAGCAGGGCGTGGCCACTGACACCCCTGATCCCCGAGGAGCCAAGAGACGGGGAGGGTCCCTGGGGCTCTTGGTCTATGGGGGTCCCGGCGGGACCCAGGGCGGAAGGGCCAGGACGTGCTGGAGGTGTGTAGAATCATTCAGGGGACCTGACGTGGCGTCTCTACTACTGTGTGTTACCTAACAGAGATGTTACTTTAAAACAGCTTCCAAACGGGTAACCAAGCAGGGAAGCCTTCAACGCCCCCGCCCCGCCCCCGCACTGTGCTGCACGTGCAGCTCTCGTGGTACGGAACAGTGCACCCCGTCCTTTCTCCAGCTAATCCTGCAGACGTCCGCGGCCGGCTGCCCGCAACCCCTCCTCAGCGCCCTCGGCCCGCGGGGAGCCGCGCTGCCACCCCCGCCACGGCCCCCACGTGCCCCGGGCAATCTCTTCAAAAGCAACGTCCTGCTTCCTAACTGGGTTTCAGAAAAAGAGGAAGGGTCGGCAGTGTTTTCAGTTACCGCTTGTTAGGTGTGTCGTTAAAAACCCCATACGTACAGCGTCATACAATCCCTACATCACAATTCCCTCTCCACACCGTACAGGGAGCAAGAGTTTCTATGACCCGCACTTTGAAATGAACCTTTTGGTGACAATATGAAGAAATCTTACTGTCCTCTTCCAAGGAAAGCCTTAACTTCAGGAGTTTACTAAGATTCATCAAGTTACTACAGACAGCCACACCTACTGAAGAAACAGACCCCGTGTTGCACTAGACTCCACCGTGTGGGTGAGTCGGTCTCGCTACCTTAAAAATAAAAACGCACGTCCCACCTTTCCTACTTCTCAAATATTTCTGGACCTTATGTAAACATTTCAACTACACAAAAAGTTTAAATAAATAGGAAAACAAGTAGTTCCTTACAGGAAAGGACCTTTAAACCGTCTTTGTTCATTTTTAAATGAATGTCAAAGACGTGAAGACCTAAGGTCCACAATCTGAAAACCCTCTCAAACACCATGCCCTCATTCGATTGCTTTCAACATCTGGACAGGCATCCAGATTGCTGCAAACAGTCCTACCAGGGTCCACAATGCAAGCCTTGCACTTTCCAGTTGCTAATAACTAGCAGTTTGTTGTCTAACCGGGGCTACATGGAATGCATTCGTAACAGTCTTGTCATGCACACTTTAAAATCAGGGTTGTCTAGCCTAATGGACAATCCACCAGGAAATGTGCCTTACATCCTGGTAGGTGTGTGGCTGCCTTGGGGGCCGTCGACTGCCACACTGTCGTTCAGGAGGAGAAGGGCAGCCTGCAAAGCTCCCACCACCGTCCAGGGCTGGCTCCCCTCCCCAGACTGAGTCCCCAGAGCCTCCAGCCCGTGGCCAGTCCCCGCCAGGACCCTCTGGAAGAGGCTGCCCTTCTGCCACTGGTCAAACACCTGTACACTGAGAAACAAGAACATTGTTACCAACAATAATAAACTGGAAATAATAGTGTTTAGTTAAGAAATAGTAACAAACCATTCTAGGTGACAGACGGCCCATTTTTATGTGGTTGGCAGATTGAAACACCTGTTGAAAATTGTATTATGCTTTAATTTCTACTCAGAAATTAAAGATTACAAATTGCAATGAGTGCATGCAACTTTTTTCTTGGTCCCATTTCTCTCTTTCCTTCCCCCCGTCCCATTTTCAAAAGAGAAGGTGATAACATACGATTCTAAACAAGTGAAATATACCTTAAAAACTAAACTGACATGGGATAGCATAAGTATATTCATATGCCTTAGAATTCTATCATAATTAATACACAGTTACCAAGTACCATTTCATGTCATGAACTTGGGGATACTAAAGGCAATTCATATTGTGGATTGTCAACATTGCACCAAAACAGGTCCTTCCTGCCCAAACTGAGAGTGTGGGAGATGCTTGGTGAACAGGGATGTGCCCTGAACAGCTTTCCCGTCACCACGAGCTCACCACCCAGACAAAATGCATGGGCAGGGCTTCCACTGACTGTGCTGCTGCTGGTCAGCGCGATGCTGTCCCTCGATCATTTAGCACCAGATAAATTTAGTGCCTCCAAGTGGACAGTCAGACCTGTATTTTTTTTTAAGAACGTTTATCCATTATTTGAGAGTTTGACCTTTACCAGTGAGACATATTAGGAAAAAAGGTAAAGAAGCGTGCTCTTTGAGAAAACATGTGATGGGAAACGCAGTGCCCAGTGAAGTGAACGGGGGGGGGATGGTCACAGGCCTCTACCTCACATCCCTCCCCGGCCTCTCTAAAAGCAGAAAGCTGTGAACCAGCCAGGGCCCCGCGGTCTCTGAGGCCACTGGCTGTGTGAGCACTCTGGCACTCCGCACACACCAGCATCCCCGGGCAGACACTTTCCCTTTATATTACTGTCACTGTGCAAGCAAAGGGCTTATCGAAACCAGAGTGAAGGGGCAGGCCCGTCAGCACCCAGTGCCCAGGGGTACCGAATCCCTGCACCAAACGCCCAAGGAGGGCATCAAAGGACCCCTGTGGAAATTGCACATGCCAAAAATAGATTATGGTTCTTGCAATTGCCAAGTGATGTTTAAGTCTGAGAGGGACTTTGTGACGACTGCATATAGGATGGATAAACAACAGGGTCCTGCTGTAGAGCACAGGGAACTATATTCAATATCCTATGATAAACCGTAATGGAAAAGAAGATGAAAATGAATATATATATATATATGTAGAACTGAATCACCTTGCTGTACAGCAGAAATTAACACAACATTGGAAATCAACTATACTTCAATAAAAAATAAAAATTAAAAATGAATCCATAAAGAGGGCGTCTCTGGTACAGGCTGTGTTGAGTGCCCAGCGAGCCGAGGCCGGCAGATGCACGTGGTGTCCAGCCTGCGGGGCTCCTCACGCTTCTCCCCGGGAAGGACGTGAAGTCAGAGAGTGAATGTCACGGCGGGGGCGCGGAATGAATGGACTGGCCCCTGTAACGCTTCAGTTAGCAAGATGCGCTGGCTCTGGGGCTGTGCTGTACAGCCTGTGCTGTAGTCAGCAGTGCTGTGTTGGACACTTGAAAATCAGTGAGAGAGTAGATCTCATGTTAAGTGTATAAAATTAAATTAAATTAAAATAAATAAAATCACCAACAAGGACCTACTGTATAGCACAGGGAACTATACTCAATATTTTGTAAGACCCTATAATGGAAGAGAATCTGAAAAGGAATAGATATATGTGTGTGTGTGTGTGTGTGTGTGTGTGTGTATAATTGAATCACTGTGCTGCACACCTGAAACTAACACGATATTGTAAATCAACTATGCTTCAATTAAAATTTTTTTTTAAAAAGTCAAACTCAGAAAAAAAAATCCAAAAGATAAATAAATAAACAAACAAACAAACAAATAAAATCAAGCCGGGAAAGATGCAGGAGGAAAATGCAGGGTCTGGACATGCCATGACACAGGTGTCTGCTGTGGGGCGGCACCTGTTTGCAGAGGTGCAGCTGGCTGATGGCGCAGAGCAGGTAGTTTCTGGCCGCTGACCACCTAGGGTTGCAGTCTGCAGGGTGACCCCCCACCTTCCTCTTCATCCTCATGGGAGCTGGACAAGGCTGAACACAGCATCCGCCCCAGTGAACTGTCTGTGGGAATCTGGCAACGATACGGAAAATATTTAGAAATCAAGGGTCTTTTTTCCTGGGATGTTTCTCTCCTAATCTCCTAATCTCCACAATCTTGCCAAAGAAAAAGCTCCGACATTTGCTTGACTGAAGTCATAACAGGGTGATAGAGTGATAACGTCCATGTGAATCTGCCTGGAAGGGAGGCCTTTGGAGTTAAGGAATAAGTTGATGACATTTTTTCAGGAGAACTGCTGTTTCTCCAGGACTCGGGGATGGTTTCAGATACTCTTTGTCTCCACTCTCGGGCCAAAGGCAACCATGGGCCGGCCCAGTTTAACTGATACCTTGGACTAACAAATTTGCTTTGCCAAAAACATTTTCTTTTCTAATTATCAAAGATGGATGAAGTTGGAAGCGTTCAAATTGGAGCTGTGAGTCAGAAATTGCTTAATATTTTGAAACCAAACCTCCTTTATTTCTGTAAATGAAGTTCTCTAATACGGCTCCATAAAAATACTTCCGTTCATGTTGGAAGAAACCGTGTCCCTCTATTACAGAGTTTTACAATTGTGGCGTCATCTTTCAGAAATCCCATTGACAGCAACGATCACAAAGCATCGAAGCCCCATTCGTTCCCTCTGTAGTTTCCTTCAGGATCCAGATTAAAACTATTCCCTGTGACTATTGAGGCACAAATCCACACACTCTCTCGTGGTCTCTGTATTGTTTCTTTTTTTCTTTAATTTAAAAAAAACCACAAAACACTCAGCAATACCACGTGGCCTGTCAGAGGAACATGGCCCTGTCCCTGACCTCAGGACCCGAGTGGTCTGAGGACACGCAGTGGGAAGACACCCTCTCCCAGGGCAGCAGACACAGAGACCCCAGGCAGGCCTGGAGCAACAGGGCCTGGAGTCGGGCAGGACTGGGGGGACCCACGCTGATGCTGTTGGAAGGCAGGTGGTGGCCCCCCAGAGACGCTCCCGTGTGAATCCCCAGAACCTGTTAATGTATCATGTCGCCTGGCAGGAAGGCCGTGAGGTTGTGGATGGAATTACGGGGGCCCATCTGCCGACTTGAGATGAGATTATCCCGGATCATCCAATGACCTGAGGAAACTATGAGGGTCCTGAGAGTCAGGGTGATGCGTTGTGAGAAAAACTCAACCAGCCATTACGGGTTCTGAGGATGGGAAGGGGCCACGAGCCACTGAAAGCAGCTGCCTCTAGAAACCGGAAGAGGCAAGAAAACGATGCCTGCCTGGGAGGCTCCAGAAGGGACACAGCTATGCAGACCCCTTGACTCCTTCCTGGGTGGTAGTTTGTTACAGCAGCCATAGAAGACACACCTGTGATACATGATGTCCACGGAGCTCTGTGGACACTCCATGGTATTTCCTGATCGTTTTCCTTTAATTCCAATCTCAAAATAGTTACCCTTCTAAGATAAAAGTTTTACATAGTTTGACTCAAACTATACCCTAAAAATAATGAGAAAACAGGTCACAAAGTGTGGAGAAAACTGGAGTAAAAGTCAGCCGACTGGGGTTTCACATCCCACCTACAAAAGCACCCATGAGAAACGCCAGGGTCACAGTTCCAAGCCCGACAGGAAGTAGATGGTTAATAAAATTGCACCAGGTGTGAGACAGAGACATCAAATTCCTTATACAGCAGCCAAGGCTACGACCTGCCCGGCAGGAAGGTCTTTCCAAACCCCACGGCAGCCAGGAGTCAGCAGTGCATCGGGGGAGGGGAGCCAACTTCTAACCCCAGACCAAGAGCCCCGGCCTGGAGCCCAGAGGTGGAAAGCCTCAGTCTGCACCCAAAAGTGCTGTCAGGGAAGCACCAGGTTGTGGGAACCCTGAGACACGACAAAAATCCACACCTTGAGTGCAGACCCCGAGCCCAGCGGGAGGGCTTGGGTCTCCCCAGACATTCAGGACCTCGACCCTGACCCGGGGCGTCCCCCTGAGGTGGGAAGGGGGTCTCGCGGGACGGTCTGTGCAGGGAAGGGAGACAGGTGTGCCGTGCTTGCGTCCTGCCCCACACGAAGCAGAAGTGTCCACGGATGCACCAGGTGACTAAAGGGACGTCAGCTGAGGGCCTCCAGACCCTCGGGAGCAGCAGCGAGCAAGGTCTAGAGGGTCAGCTGGTCTGACCCCGACGCCCTGCTTTCACAGTTTGGAGAGTGAGACTCAAATCTGGTGACCCCAGCTGCCCCGAGGACCTCCACCTCTGCTCCCCAAGCGTCTCTTTGCCTGGAAAGCAGTCCTCTCGTGCCTCCGCCCCATCTGGCCCCCCACTGGCCTCCAGAACCTCCCACCCTCAGGGCCTGGCTTCTCCCCCGCTGCTGCTGAGAGCAGTAAGGTGCCCTGTTACTTCCAAACTGCCTTTGAGGCAGGGATAACACGACAGGTAAGAGGGAAGGAGCACTTGTAGAAAAGCCAGACACAGCAGAGGCCGCCGTGTCCAAGAAGCCAGAGTTCAATAAGGGAACTTATCTGAACTCCCGTCCTGTGGCCCCAGGAGCAGGTTCTGGGGTCGCTTCGAGAGAAACCCCAAGCCTGAGAAGCTGTCAAGCACGTGCACCTCCTGTAGTTCAGCGGAATAATTCAGGATTCGTTCTGCGTGAAGGTCATCAAAACCGAATCGGGATTTCAGGTCAGCCTGAACCTTCTGTGGGTCCCACACCAGCTCTTTCAAGGACAGGCTGTATCCTGACTCTGCAAGACAACCAGTGATTTATACTGCCAGCTGCTATAACACTGTCACAGGTCGAAAGTCATTCGGAAAATGAAGTCTTCTCCACTTCAAACGGAAAGGCAAATGCAGACCAAAGACCATTTAGACTGTCAAACAGGAAAAGCAAACAGAAGCTGATATGGGATGCTATAGTGTGGTGACATGACACATGCTTCCAGACATAAATGACTGCAAATTTCTAGAGGCTAATTTGATAACATAGCTCAAGAAATATATGAAATTCACATTATTGAACCCAATAATTTTATTTTAAAAAAATCTATCTCAAGAAACCTAATAAGGTACCTGAGGGAAAAGTCATGTACCACAATGTTATTGCATTGGTTTTATACTGATTAAATATTGAAAACCAGCTCAGTGTCTAGCACTGGGAAGAAAGGATAAATTACGGTATATTTATAGCATAACATACTGTGGAGTCTTTAAAACCATATTTATAAAAACTATTTAAAACCAAAAGAAAAGTTTCCCCTAACAGAGTTAATCAAGATATAAAACTCATAAAGCTTCCCAAGCAACCCAGCAATGCCATGCAGAAGTGGCACCCCCAGAATACACATCCGAGACTTCCAAGGTCGTATGATCTCTGGTGAGTGTGGCCTGGCAACTGCGAACCTAAAAGCACATAAATTCCAAGGTGGACCTTCATCTGAACACCCAGTTCGAGGTGCTTTCAGATGACGACTCAACAACCATCAGCTGAGCGCTATGCGTGCCAGCACCGCAAACCCACCTGCTGCTGCGTGACCCCACATGCCCTGAAGTTAAGGCTGAGAGGGCAACAGAAAAGGCCCAGTCACGGGGAACTCCGGGGAGGTGGTGAAGTGGGGGACCCGGGAATCCCGGCTGGGGAAAAGGACTGGTTCTGAGATTAAAACTAGCAATTCCTGTGTGTGCCGGGGTGCTAGGCCAGGGACGCTGGCCATAGCACAGACCTTCAGTTTCAGATGATTAAGTTCTGGAGGTCTCCTGCACAGCACTCTGATTAGAGTTAGTAACACCCCATGGTACACCTGAGATTGACTCAGAGATCATGATCACCCGAGAAAGGCAACTATGTGAAGTGATGGATGTTTTAATTAGCTTGGTTTTGGTAATCATTTCACAATGTATGCGTATATCAAATCATCACATTGTACACTTTAAATATATATAATTTTATTTGTCAGTAAAATAAAATAAAATGAATATTTAATGAAAAAAGAAAGAAAGGATACTTGGGTCAAGAATAGAGCTAAACAATCCCACCTTCCCCCGTGGAAAGGCTGTCTATTCAGTTGGGGGCTTTCTAAATCCACATCACCAGTCTCCTCTCACTGGCCTTATTGATTTTCAAATATTTCTTCCTAATAGGAATTCAGTAATACGAGTTCAGAAGGGACGAAAGATGAAAATCAAAGAACCAGTGACAGGTCTATGCTTAGAGGACATCAAGTCCAATAACTTTAAAATCAGCTATTTTATTGCAGTGACTGCAGAATTTCAACAATGGTAGAAAGTCAAACTGTTCTGATTCCCAAATTTTCAGTTTAGGTCTATCATTTACGAACAGAAACAACCAATTCTTCCTTGCATTGATATTTTAATTAAATCATTCCTCTGAACAGCATTTTAGCTCTGTGGTGGCTGCCGATGAATTTAACCAGTGCAACAGTGAAATGTCACAATAACAGCTGTGAAGACACCCATACCCATGGCCGCTGCTCCGTTCTCCTGCAGAAATACCAGCGCCAAAATGGCCACATGCAGCACCATTTCAGAGACCCTGGAAAAGGTGTGGCTGACTGGCGGCCAGTCTAAATATTCCAGAGCTGATAAGGAACTAGAAGTAAAGCAGAACCAGAGCACCATCAGCAAAACAGGTGGCATCCCCGTGACCTGACCCGCCCTGCGCAGGACATGGCTGCAACTCACACATCCGCACTCCCCACTCCCGGGGCTGTCAGCGCGACCCTGAGTCCCTGGACCAGGAACCAGACATGAGAGGTAAGTGCTCTCCTGTGTTCACCCGGGCAGCCACGGGAGCAAAGTGCCGTCCCCTCAGAGAAACCTGTGCGCAGCAGCCTGCCGGCTCCAAGTTCCCACTCTCAGCCTGACACTCGGGGCGGAGTGGGACACCTGCTGGGGCGCCCCTCCCCCTCCCCCCACTGTCCTCCCCCCGCACCCCCCGCACCCCCCGCACCCCCTGCCTCTGGCTGTGTCAAGGCTTCAGTCACTGGTTTTCACACTGCTTCACAGAACAAGGGAGTCCACATGTCTACAGTGTTAATTCTGTTTCCTAAGAATCAATATCTCATAACTAATTACAATGAAACTTGTAAATTAGAAAATCCATTCAATCCAAGTGGGAACATGTCTAGTTCTTTGCAACGCCAGTAATGCATAAGTCGTGCTTCAAACAGGCTGTTTTCCGGCACTTCTCACTGACGAAGCACATCCCTGTGTAGGGAAGAGTCTCCCTAGATAACAGAATGCATCTGGAACCTGGTTCCACGTGCAAATACTTAAATCTCTATGAACGCAGACCTTCTTGATACTTGTGCCACCAACGTAAAATGTAGAAATACAATTAATGCTGGAGCTTATGTGGTTCAACAACTGCCACCAATACCTTCTAATTTCAAAGGCTTTCTTGCTCTGATGGGGGCCCTCGGGCTCTCGTGTCTACTGCTGACAGTCCAGGGCTCGGGGCAAGAGACCAAGGGAAGCACACCAGCCACATTCACATATTCACGTTATAAATCAAACCAACACATGTCAAATATGCCCCACTGTCCCATGTTGGCAAACACACCTTCATAACAAATTGCGAAGCCCTGTTCAACTTCAGAATGTTCTGATCCTCAGAATGTAACGCGCCAGGGGTGGGAGTCCTGGTCCCAAAGCCCACCCCTCCCCAGCCTGCCCCCCAGCTCTGTCTGCACCTCAAAGGCCTCGTGTGCATGTGTGGACACTCGGCCTGCACATCCGAGCACCATCCACACTCCTGCCAGCAGCTGCCACTGGACACCCCGGGCCTTGGCTGCACACTCCAGTGGTGAGAGCTGCCCTCGGTGGGCTCTGGCCCCGGGGGCAGGGAGCTCCAGGGCGGGGGGCTCTGTGGACACACGCCCTTGCCCCATGGGCTTCCTGAGCCGTGGCTGCTGCAGAGGCCAGAGTAAGGCCCCCTTTGGAGCAGGGACCCCTCTCGCCCTGGCCTGGGGGTGGTGTTGGCCACTCCCACTGATGGCAGATAAAACAAGTAACAGTTAAAACTCTGGAAAGAATATCAACTTTTACTAATAAAACACCATATTCATACAACAGGTTTACACAAAAGAGTTCAACTGGAGAACAAAAAGACCATGTTATTAAAATGTGGGAAACCCACCATGGGAAGGGGTCATCTCAAAGGTCACCCCTGGGTAACGTGGGGTCAGGTCCATCGAAGGAGACCAACGTGCTGCTCATTGAACCTCAGCAGAAAGAACTGAGTTAGCAATTCTGGGTAATATTTGGGACCACTGCAGCAGCTTTTACTAAGAAACTAAAGTATCATGTTCATGTCACATCTCCAATAATGAAAAACTTAGAAACAACCAAAGACCAGTTATAAGTTATCAAGAAAATTACAGTCTATGATACCTTATCAAAATGGAGAGTCATACTGATAATGATCATCTGAAGACTATCAGGACATAGGAAACATTAATGATATAATGTTAATTTTTTAAAAGCAGGGAGCACATGCCCTGAACATCACTGCACTTATGTAAAATATTTATACAGGGAGATGAGGGGCAGACATGGAGATGCAAGAGTCCAGCCATTTTCAGGTGACATCATTCTGCATGGTTTTCTTGTATCAATCACTCAGAGAAATATTTTCCCATTAAAAAGTGAGGAGGAAAAACCAAATCACCTGTAATTAGTTATATTTCTCGTTTTCACTTACCTCAGAACCCAGCAGAGTAGGTGTCCTCCCCCGAGGAGGCCGTCTTCAACACGGACATTGTTTGCATAGAGTCTCGGCAGTAAAAGTAGAAAATCCCAGACGGGGGGCTGCCGGTGAAGACTCTCCAGCTTGGCGATCACCTCCTCAGTCTTACTGAGATTCATCTGATAGAGCAAAACACCAAGTAGACGATGGGGGGGGTAGGGCTGCAAAAGCTGTAAGAACGCAGAACCCCTGGGGTCCAGAGTCGTGCCTAGTAGGTCACGATTTTGAAAAGACCCGATTTTAAAATTACTCTGTTAGGTTGGTTTTTCAAATTTTGTGGAAGTTTGGACAGGAGAAGAGAGGTAGAGGTCTGTTTTTGTAACAAGCTGAACCAATTTCTAAGATTTTGAGATAGATTTTGTAAATAAATGATAAACTGTTCATATCTGGACAAAACTGGAACAGCTACTGTTATCTGGGGTTTTTCTGTTATTGCAGCTGAACACAGTCATGACTGATATAACTGAGTACTTCCATCTACACAAAAATCCCTCCTCCATCCCCACCATGACACCAAAAATATGTCCAGACATTGTCAAATGCCCCTGGGAAAGCAAAACGTCCCCCATCAATAACTAGTGCCTTAACTGAAGGCTGTGTGCCTAACGCCAGTCAAAGGTTTGTGCCAAACACAGGAATCTCCAACCTAATGAGGTCAGGTGGACCGCATGCCTGTCTTCTAAAGCCACTCTCTCTGGGTCACCCACCAACACCCGGCCTCAATGCCCACCCTCTGCTTTTCAAAACCCAGAGCCTTACTTGAGAAAAGTAAAACTCGTCTTTCATCACTCACTCATCTCTTGAGTGATTCTGGTTGTCTCAAATACAGCTTCTACATAGTGTTACTAACAATCAAAGCATTAAAAAGACATGTTTGAAAAATAAATTAAAATCAACGTTTTGAACTTAACCATTGTGGATGAAAAATGTTGCCTGTCATATCAGTAAACAAGGGGTGTTGCATGGAGAAAAGCAGGACACTGGCCACAGGTAGCTGAGGCGCATATCCAAGGAATGATTTCAGCGAGCCCAGACTCTTGCATCTTCCCATACATAGAAAAGTGCTGAGTTCGTTCACTTAAGATGCTTGTTTTTGCTTTAAGTTACAGTACTCTTTTGATGCTCCGACTACCTGGTCTTTGGTGCAAAAACTCCTGTACATCCTGGCTCCCCCCACGACCTCTTCGGAGGAGTCCCTCAGAGCGATCGGAGATTCTGTGTCCCGGGCTTAAGTCCTCAGAAAATCCGACAAATAAAACGTAATTCTCAACTTTTAGGTCGTGCATTTTTTTTTCAGTTGACACCACTATGTCTCTGAAGATTAAGTTTCAAACTTTTGTTAAAATACTTACTGTTAAAAAACTGGAACCATAAGAAGAATCTACAATAAAGATGTCAGAGGTATTAGTTCAGTTGGCAACCAGAAAGCATGTGCCGAGCAGCTATTCTAGTTCCAAAATCAAATGGACGATCACAGAGTCCTGATTACACAAAACCGAAGAATAAATCTGAAGGAAACAGTCACTTTCGACTTCCAAAACACATTAAGTAAATTCCTGGAAAATGATTTAACTAGTAAACCAAATTTCAACAATTTGCCAAAAAGTATTTATTATCTTATCAATCTCTAATCCACAGGCATTGTGAGCATTCTGGACAGGATAGAGAGAGTGAAAGGAAAATAAAGAAAAACAAAGAAAGAAAAAAGTTAAAGAGGGAGAGAAAAGTGAAAATACGATTTTTCAGATTATATTTGGAATCCGGTTGTGATAAAATAAGAAATGTACATTGGTCTCTGCTCTCAGTTCCTAACACAGGCTCCTAAACTCTCATCATTTCCTGAGGGATGGGTGAGACAGGAGCATCTCTTTTTATACTAGTCCTTGTTCCCTACAGGAGAGCTTCTAAGGCTCTTGCAATCTACCGAGTGACAAGAATGCCTCTGAACGCTAATGACATGCTTGGGGCTGGGGCCCCCAGATGGCTTCAGTTCTGAGACAGGCTGGGACCTGGGACCTTTGCTGCCATGCTTGCACCTGCACCAACGTCTCCTGGAGCAACAGATACAAAGAAACTATAAGGGACTAAAAATAACTGCACGCCTGCACAGTTGGGGCAAATATGAACAAGATACAGAAAGGCCAAAACCCAGCTGCCGCTTCTGAGGTGTCAGGAGCAAAAGCAGGGTTCCGCACACAATCCCTGCACAGGGCACCACCAGGGACGTGGGCAGACCACCCAAGCTGCCCCGCTGGCCCGACCCCAGCACCTGCCTCCACCCTCACCACACTTAAGGGACCAGCTCACCACTCCCGCCCCCGCCAACGGGAGCAAGCAAGGGCATCGGTTACTTGCTCTCGCTCCTCCTGGTGCAGCAGGAGCCCCAGTAAAGCCTTGCCTGGGTTTCTCACCTGGCCCCTCGTCCATTCCTGTTGACTGAAGAGTCCAAGAGCCCACGTCAGTAACAATTAGAGTTGGAACTTTCATCTCCCACCCCCCAACCCCGACCTCCAGGGAGTGGCGAGGGGCTGGAGATGCAGTCTATCACCGACGATCTAACCAGTCACGCCTGCCTAATGGAACCTCCACAGAAACACGAAATGATGGCTTCAGAGAGCCTCTAGCTGGTGGCCACATCCACACACCACGTCCAGAGGGACAGACGCCCCGAGCCCCGGGACCCTCCAGACCCTGCCCTGTAACTTGCTCATCTCGCTGTTCATCTGTAGCCTTTACGATAAACTGCTAATAGCAAGTAAAGTGTTTCCCTGAGTTCTGTGAACCATTCTAGCAAATCACAGGACCTGAGGAAGGGTTGTGAGAACCTCCGATTTACAGCCAAGCTGGACTGAAGTGTGGAGACCCCGGGCACCCACTCCTTGCTATTGGACTCTGCAGTGAGAGCAGCCTTGTGGGGCTGAGGCCTCAGCTACGGGGTCTGTTAGAACCGGATTAAGTCACAGGATACCCAGCTGGGGTCCACGAGAACTGGGAAGTCGCCTGGTTTGGAGAACCCACACATTTGGTGCCAGAAGTGCTGTGAGCAGAGGCGGTTTCCTTTTACACAGAAACCACGGGAAACGGCCCAGACAGCAGCAAACTGAAAATCAAGGGGGGGTCTTCACCTCAAGACATTAGCTCCCCCTCTAACAGAACGTTGGAAACCTCGCTGGAAAAAAATTTCGTGAAAGTAGAATGACCCCATGACAGCACCTCATATAAGAAACCCATCCTTGGGTGTTTAAGCTACTCTGGTTTTTTGTTGCTGCATTTGGGTCCATTGTGGACAAAGTGGTCCACCCCGGACAAAGGCGCTGCTTCCTCTCTTAGGAATAACACATAATGTGTATTATCTCCTCTGAAGAGCTCTTTCTGTATTTTCCGCCAAACACTTCATTCCATTTTCCTGTATATATTCCATGGGGAAAAAAAAAAAAATATATATATATATATATATGTATATATATATGTATAAAAGTTCGAGGTGGGTACTTAGGGTTGCCAATCTAGCAAATGAAAACATAAGATGCCCATTTAAATTTTTACTTTGAGTATGTAATATTTGGGACATACTTACAGTAAAATGTTATCTGTTGTTTACCTGAAATTCACATTTAACTGAATGTCCTATATTTTTCTGGGTGCTGTAGATAGGGTAGTGTTAAAAAAACAAAAAAAAAAAAGGAAAGGACAGGATTGCTGTGCCCCGGTTTATTGATGAAGAATGTAGGTATTAACCTGGCTGTGTGAAGACAGGCAGTGAGCTGCCCCTCTGAGGGTCAGGCTTCTCCACTTGTCAACCAAGCTCGTCAAAACCTATATCCACTGAACTTTCTTTACTGGGGATTTACAAAGAAGAGTTGACCTAGACTGTGGACATGCTTCATCGTGAACAGAAATAATGCAGCCCAATAATCCAAAAGGTCTGTCATCAAAGCAAGCTAATCATGAGGCCAGAATCACAGTGTTACCAACAAAGAAAGACCAACCAAGTCTACAGGGAGGAGGCAAGGAATCGGAAGTGCGTGTGTCTGTGTGCATGTGTGTGTGTCTGTGTGTGTCTGTGTCTGTGTGTCTGTGTCTGTGTGTCTGTGTGCATATGTCTGTCTGTGTCTGTCTGTGTTTCTGTGTGTGTTTGTGTGTTTGTATGTGTGTCTGTGTCTGTGTGTATCTGTGTGTCTCTGTGTGTGTGTGTGTGTTTGTGTGTGTGATACCTGGGAACAGATTTTAAACACAGAAGAAGAGGGAGCGAGAAAGGACGTTAGCAATAGAAGAAAGAGAAGGAGAAGGACCAATGGAAGGAGGGGCCCTGGACCCTCGGAGATGAGGGGGAAGGGCTGCAGCCCCTCTGAGGTTTGTGCCCCAGGGCCGTGAGCGAGGGAGCGGAAATGCAGCCCAGGCTCCCAACCCGCCCCAGGTGCCGGGCCTCATCCCTGGAGGGGGGTGGCTTTTTCTAAGACCCACAGCGATGGCCGCTGGAGGGGGTATGAAGCATGAACAGGATTTTACAGACATTCTGGGTTGTCACGGCCTCACAGGGCCCCACCTAAGCCTGTGACCAGGGATGGGGTGGAGAGTTTCAGAGATTTACTTGCCTGGAGTCTTGGATCTTTCTACCCAAAGTCTTTGTAAGTTTCTCGCCTTGGCCATCATTTCATAAACTTCCTGGGCGAGGTCCTATACCTCCTTTAAGAAGGCCAGGTCATCAACCTTCTTGTGAGCTCCAGCTGCAGTTGGGAGCCTAGAAGAACTTTAAATAAATGGAATAAATACCCGAGTAGAACTCTTCTACAGGCACAAGTTTCTCAGCAGTTTAAGGTGCTTCACACCCAAGGCCAAAGTGTTCTCAACTAACCCTGTGCCCATGTACACTTCCACCAACACCCCAACAGCCCACTTTACTGGATCTTCATCCAGAATGGAATTTGTCATTTAAAAAAACTGTGGCCAATTTAAAATTAGAAAGTTGTCCTCAATCGCCTTATTCTCTGTGAGGCTCAACCATTTTATATGTTTACTAGTCACTTCACCTTTTTCACTTATTCAACACATATTATACCACTTCCCCTGAACAAGGTGCTGGGAGCCAACCCAGCAGTGAACAGGGGCCTTGCACACGGAGGGGACAGGAGGAGCCCCCAGTGACGCCTCGTCATTACAAATGCCATTGGGTCGAGGCCCCAAGGACAGTCAACTGCTGTGAGATGGGGAGTGAGCAGGAGAGTCTGCAGTGGAGGGAGGGTGGGTCGCCCCCCGCCATGGCACGGGGAAGACAGGGCATCAGGCAGAGGGACCCTTGGGGAACGTCCAGGGAGTGTCAGGGGGCCCCTCCCTATGAGGGGTCAGCTGGGGGGCAGAAGCGGGGGCGTTGCCAAGACCCAAGTCCACGGTCACCTGGACACCAAGGACAGAAGTCAGGCTCGGTCACACAGGCTGGCAAGCAGGAAGGGGTGCCACCCATGCTGGCTGGTCAAGGCCGTGGCCCCGTTTTCTGCTGGGATGTTCCCTGTCTTCTCATGCTTGAAACGCAGCTTCCCTTTATCAAATTTGTAAGAAACATCTTCTCCAGGTTTTGTTTTGTTTTGTTGCCTTTAATTTTATTTTAGCTTTGAGTAATTTGACTACTAAAAGACACTAGTAAATGCGAAATGTGTAAACAATAATGTCCATCAGAGCAATGATCTAAAAGAGCAAGATGTAGACACAAGGTAAATGTCCAGTTCTAGGAGAAGAGGTAAACGCATAACAGCACGTGCTTGTGAAAGGATTTCCTTTTGTCTTTAAAAATGGGGCTCCTGGAAACAGACTCCTGCAGGGAGAGTCAGACTCGAGTGGGCTGATGGACCACTGAGGGAGCCTGTGAAGATACAGACTCTCAGCCTCACCTCCCACCCGCAGCCTGGAGCCTGTCCAGGACCCTGCATTTTAACCCACGCCTCCTAGTGGTTCTAATACAGGCGATCCTGCGCTCACCCCATGGTGTGGGGAAAGGCACGCTGTTAGAAAAGAAATGACAGGCCCTGGATGGAGTCCCCTGTGTTAAAACCAAGACTTAATACCTAACCTAACTGCAGTTACAGATTTCCCCAGGAATATAACCCTGGTCGGTGTGAAATGTTCTGATCAGCACCAAAGAGGTAATCCCTTCCACCCTCCAAAGAAGGATAATTTGCCACATAGGCCCCTTCTGTCCCTGACACAGGTGGGTGACCTAAGCCTAAGCCTAAGCTGTTCCCTCGGAACAGCTGAGACACCACAGCATTTTGGGGGGCCCTTAACAATACATACATACAAATACATAAATAAAGGAGCCCTGGGTAAAATGGTGTATTGAAATCTCACAGACTTTTTCTTTTCCCAGACAAAATGAGAGGGAGGAAAAGGAAAAGAAATGAAGTCAGAGGAGACAGCTGGGTGGGAGGGGGGGAGGAGGGATCTCACAAGCCCACCCCAGTCAGTCCCAACTCGGCCCAAAATCTGCAGAGCAAGGGACTCTCCCCCATACACGTGTCTTAGAGTCAGGGGCCCTGAAGGACCCCTTTTCTCCTTCTGACAGTGGAGGTGGGGAAATGGCTGCTGGAACATTCAAACTACGACACACAGAAAGTGAACAAGGAGCCTGACTCTGCTGTAGATGCTCCCAGGGCTACACATAAAAACAGGAAAAGAATCCAACGTTGGAGATTCACTTCCCTAACTGGATGGGTGAATGTGGTATAAAACCTTTAACAAAATGGCAAAGGAGAGCATGGAGCCTGGCTAGGCTAATATGCCTGCATCTCATCTCCACCAGCATCCCAACCATCCCTCATGCTGGAGAAAACTGCCACATGTAGGATATGCTCAGACACTGCATCAGAGTTTGCAGGAGAAATCAAACTTGTCTCAGGTTTATTGAAAAGAGAGTCAAGGACAAATACAACACCTGGGCTAAGCGGCCCAAGCATCAGTCACATGAAAACAAAGAGTAAAACAGCTATCTAAGCATTCTGGAGGGAAGCAAACAAACAAAGCCAGCAAAAGAAAGCCATGGACCATGGCTGGAAAAGAAACAACTCAGATAAAATGAAGAATTTCTTTACAACTGTTTCATAAAGAAGAACAATTTAATAAGAACAAACATTCAGAAAACAAGAGCTGATAAAAAAGATGATAAATAAATAAATGAAAAGAGAAGTTGCAGATCTAAGGGATAAAAATAACCAAAAAAATCATTACTGTGGAACTCTAAATTATCTAGAAACCACAAAACAAAGATAACAACACTGATTTTTTTTTAAAAAAACAGTTTTAAAGGCAAAAATATTAACACAAAAAGCTAACAGAATCAGCTTTGATAAAAAGACTCCACAGAATAAGGATAATTGCCATCCCTGAAGCAGAGAATCCAACAAATGGAACAAAAAATATGCTCAAAGACATAACACAGGAGAATTTCCCTAAAACAGAGAAAACTTTATTTCAAGACTGAAAGAGTATGCCATATTTCTAAAAAATAAGCTGCAGCTGAACTAGAGCTATTGAACTTCCAAGATAAAGGAAATATACTACAAATATCCACACAAGAGGGAAAATATCTATCTGGCCTCAAACATATCCTCAAAATATTCAATGCTAGATAACAATGCATCAATATTTACAAAGTTCTAAGAGAAAGAAAGTGTGATAAAAATACAATACCCAGCCAAAATGACCCTTAAATAAAACCAACATACATACATTCTCAACCATAAAAGAACACAGATGATTACTAACCATGAACCCTAAGGGGAAAAAGGCTTAGCAATGAAATCCAGCCGAAATGAAAATGGGACAAAACTAAAAATCCAATTAATATCACTCTGCTTCCAATACACTGACCAGCAACAATAGGGCAATGCCTGCTGGAAGAATATAGTTTTGTTGCATTGCTGATCTTACAGAAATGAGAGAGTAAAAGAAATCTCCAAAGAGCTCGGAGGAGAGAATTGACAAAAGAAATTAATTAAAAAGAATAAAGAAGTCATGAGTTGAATCTTTAACTGCAAGGTTGGATTACAAAAGACAGCGTACCCCTCAAGGGGAATGGAGAGAAAGCAGGTGAGGCATTTAAATAGCTAATGGCTGAGAATTTTCCAGAACATATAAAGTGCACAAATTTCACTGATAAAAGAAATATAACATGTACCAGGAAACATAAATCCACATTAAGAGCTTCAGCACAAGAGTCAAAGAGGAGATCCCAATAGCAATTCAAGAAATAAAGACACGCTACCTCAAAGGAATAATTAGACTTATCAAAGACTCATTAATAGCAGGAAACCAGAAGACAATTAAATATCTTTAGATTACTTGGAGAAATTTGGTTGATCTAGAATTGTGTACCCAGAAAACTCATCTCTCAAAAATGAGGGTAAAAAATATTTTCAGATAATCAGAAACCAAGTTATCCAACATAAGGACACAGACTGGATGAAAGTAAAGAGACAAAAAATATATACTAGGTAAATAGTAAACAAATTAACTACGGTAATATCAGACAAGAGACTTGAAGACACAGAGCATTATTAGATACAGAGAGGATCACTACATAATAAAATAAGTGATGCAATAGGAAAATATAATAATTTTATGCATTTATATGCTTAATAAATGTAATCAAAATATATAAAGCAACAACTGATAGAACTACAGAAAGAAAATTCCAAAGTTACTTTCATAGGAGAATTCAATCCTATCTCACCATCATTCTCATAATATTCAGTAAGAAAGTGTTCATTTGTTTGTTTCTTTGGCCACACGGCATGCAGGATCCTAGTTCCCCAGCCAGGGATCAAACCTGTGCCCCCTGCAGTGGAAGCAGGGAGTCTTAATCACTGGACCGCAAGGGAAGTCCCGAAAGTGTATTTTTAAAATAAAACACCATTACAGTTCTTTTTTTTCTATCAACTATTCATTGTCATCCAAGAGTAAAGACATTAAAGATGCAACAAGCTTATAAAGTACTATTTTCTAAAAGAAATAGAAGGAATTTTCATCTTTATTATTTTACTTTTGGTCATGCAAACACTTTGATGATATAAATCTTTATATCCCCCATAAATCTGGTCAGAAATCACTTTTGATTTTGTTGACTGAGTTAAACAGTCTATAGTAAGATAAAGTACTGGGTACAAGTGGTCCAAAGCAAGATAAAAAACTACAATCAAAATGCTAGATCTTAAAAAAGAAACTGGTTTATGCACTAAACGTTTTGTGCCTTGGTTTAGTATTAACATGATGTCTGTGTAAAATGACAGTGTAAAATGTCTGTGTAAAATGACCGTACTGCTTCATTTAAATTTCCTACACTCTAACTTTGTTTGTGCAATTGAAATAAAATTGCAGTATATACAAAAATAAAATAGGATACCATTTATATTATCAATGAAAAGTTAAAGTAACTGGGGGTGGGGGGAATCTAACCAAAATATGTGCAATTATTTCATGAAGAAAATTATGAAACTTTATTAAAAGACACCAGAGAGAACCTAAATAAATGAATAAACATTGTTAATGCATAAGAAATAGCAATATCATGAAGATGTTAATTCTACCCAAATTCATCCATAGGTTCAACACAATTCCAATGGAATTCCAACAAGGTTTTGTTTGTTTTGTTTTGATTTTGCTGTTGTTGTCAACTTTAATGAGCTGACATTTTTTTAATGCATAAAATTATTTGGGAAAGCAAAGGGACTTCCCTGGTGGCCCAGTGGTTAAGACTCCGTGCTTCCAAGGCAGGGGGTATAGGTTCGATCCCTGGCTGGGGAACTAAGATCCCACATGTCACGTGGCGTGGCCAAAAATAATAATAATAATAAAATAAATTTTTTTTTTAAAAAGAGAGGGAGAAGAGTAGAGAATGTGAGAAAAAAAAAAAGCAAAGAAAACAAAGACCAAAAAATATCCAAGACAATTTTCAACAACAGATTAAAAGAATCTGTCCTCCCACACATCAAGACTTTATATAAAATGACAGTAAGTAAGACCACTTGCTATTACTTCAACAATATGGAAACTGACCTAGCGAACAGCACATAGAGCCTAGGAACAGAAGTTTGTATACTTGGAAAATTGATACAGGAAAAAAGCTGGTCAACGGACCAATAGGAGAAAAACTTGCTATTCAACAAATTGTGCCACATAATTGGTTATCCTCAGAGTGAGGGTACAAAACTCTTAATGTGGAAAAAAAAATATTTTAATGTTTGCAAGAAAACATAGAGCATCTCCTTCAGTTTTGTTTGTCTTAAATAATACATACATACACACACACAAAACCCATAAACCACAAAGGAAAATTAAGCCACGTAAAATTAAAATCTCTGATCCTCAGAGAATCTACTTGAAAAGTGAGATTCACCACAGACTTGAAGAATCTATTTCAACATAAACAACAACAAGATAGTATCCAGAATATCTACACATGCCTACAAATCAATGAGGAGATAATCCAATAGAAAACAGTCAAAAAACAGGAGCAAAGAAGAGCAAATTATGGACCCTCAGAAATATACGAGCAGATGTTCAATCTCAGTAGGACTCAGGCAGACACAAATTATCCCCAGGAGATACCATTTTACATCTACCAGTTGGGGAAAAGTAAAAAGTATTGGTGAGGATACAGGTCAACAGGATCTTAGAAGGCAGCCTGACAACATTATTAAGCTGAAGATGTGCAAATTCTATGGCTCAGTAATTCAGCAGCTATGTAAGAGGTTGAACCATATTAGTTTACCTATATTAGACTAGCTTTAACCTATAAAAAAGGTTCCACCTAATAGCTACTTTTTGAGAAGGCATAATAAGTGTCAACCAAAGGTGTGCTCAATACTGCTGACAATAGCATTATTTGTGAATGAAAAAAAGTTTGAGGAAGTCATGCAAATAAAAAAAGGGGGGGATGGGTCAATAAACGCTGGTGCACTAGAGCAATAAAACAAGTGACCTCATTCCTTCCTCAGGAGGAGTGTACCGGTAAGGCGCTGGGGAAACAGCAGTGAACACACACGGGGGAGGGGGTGTGAAGGCCTGTGAAGGTATCTCCCTGGAGCCCAGAGCCCCTGAAGGAGGTGCTGCTGGGGACGCAGCTGTAAAGAGGGCCAGGCCCTCCTCCCCCGTCTCGTTTGCATCCCCTGAGTGCTCACGAGTTCTCGCTCATCCATCATTTCATCCTCCCAACATCAGGGAGGTAGGGAACCCTGTGCCCATTTTACACACTGGGGACCAAGGGGAAAATTCTTTTCCCTGGCGTCCTTGAACCAGCTTGTGATGGAACCTGGATCTGGAGACTGAGTCTCAGGCCTGCAGATTAAATAAGCTAACTCTCCTTCTCACTTGAACAAAACGTTTTACAGACTGAGTTTAAACCCATTTTTTAAATCCCCCAAGCTGCTTGGGCAGCATATGGGTTTGGTTACAACTGAAAACCACATAGAATAAAACTCTTCAGTACAACAAAATATAATTGTAAACGAATGAAGAAGGAAAGAGGGGTCCTTGGAGGGAAGAGCAGGCTACGAGATCTCACTGGCTGAGAGGGAGGGAAACGGCCTAACAAGGTTCGAATATCGAGGAAGCTGCAGTCCAACGTAGAATTAGCCTGCTGCCCTTCTCCTTGGAAACAAAGCGCTTTGCAATAAGCGTGAAATTCTACTGTGTCTCTTTGGAGCACTTGGGCCTCTGGATGCCAGCCACTCAGAAGAGAAGACTTTCCCATAAGTATTATGAGGTCCTTGCCATAAAATACTGCAAGAGAAGCGGGTTCCAACAGAGCATGAGCCAACGCCCAAGGGCAGCCACCAGCTGAGCTGGTCCAAGTGCACCGCAGTTCAGAACTGGGGCTTCTGACTGTCTCTCCCTCACAGTCCGAACTTCCCTCCCCAAGAGGACCTTTTCCAAACCTTTATGTTGGTTATGGAGTTAGTTTGGTACTGACAGGAAGCTATGAATAAACTCTCCCTTTCCTTAATTTTTTTGAGCTTTATACTGAAAAACAGTTGCTTTTCTTTCAACAAACATGCATTAAACATTCGTTTAACACTTTGCTCTTTCCAGCACTGCTCGGGAGACTTCAGAGTGAGTCATAACGCTGAATGAGAAATAAATTCTTCCCTCAAGGACTCGAAAGAAACAAGCAAACAATCACCCAAGTTAAAGGGAACACTGGTAGGAGATGCACATTGGTACAACCTTTCTGGAAGTCAGGTGAACTATATGTTTCAAAATAGTAGATGTGTAGACTCTTTGAAACAAAGATTCCAATTCAATGGATGTTTCTAAGGAGACAATTGGAAAAATACCTACCCCCAAAAAAGTGATATTGTAGACTTTTCGAAACAAAGATTCCAATTCAATGGATGTTTCTAAGGAGACAATTGGAAAATATGTACCCCCAAAAAAGTGATTTTGATATTGTTTCCTGCCACAGTTAGGTCCAGTGATCATACAGAAGGCTACAGCCAAAAGGCTGACTGAGGTCACAGGAGAGGAGGAAGGCAAGGGGACGAGCGTCCAGGGACTGTGTGCTCTGTCCACAGGGACACAGATGGCCCCAGATGACGGCAGGGCACACAAGAGAGGAGGGCTGAGACCACCCTCTCCCCCCAAGCACCTGCTCACACACAGTTCTGATCCAAATTCCAACTGGCCGTGTTGTTTAACTCAAAAATGATACTAAAATATAATTGGTGAGCAAATATGCTCCAAAAGCAGAGAAAATTCTGAATGAAAACGAAGAGCTATGAAAGATGATAATCCTACAAAATAGTAGAACATATTAAAGTATCGATGCTTTTTAAAAAATGAAACTGGTGCAAAAATGCAGATCAATGAAATAGCATGGGAAGTCCAAAAATAGACTCTACTGAGTTTCAAAACACATGACAAAATAACCTTTTTGATACAATGACGCAAGGAAGAATTCACCCATGGTGTCAGGCCACCTGAATGCGGATTTTGTCACAAACGTAAACTAAAGCCTTACACAGTGCTCAGAAGTGCACTCTCCGTAGACAGAAGTCCAGAAGAGTAAATATAATAGTAGAAAAACTAGAAGAGAGGAGGAGAATATTGGTCAAACCTATGGATGAATGAAACATATAATTCCTGCAATTTTGGAATTACAAAAGATACTTCAAAGAAAAGGAGAGATGACAAGATATATAAATTTTATCTAAACAATAAAAATAAAGAAACACAAGAAAAGAACAAGTAGCTGTGGAAACACTGATAATACATGTAGCAAGGTCTTAATAACCAAACAGCAAGAGAAACTGCCAAGCCTCTAATTATGAAATCGGAAGAGAATTTGATGCGCAGTTAATATAAGGGACAATACATATTTTTAAAAATGCTCCTTCTTACACTAAGCCCTCAAGATAGAATATTGAATAAGCCTTACTATAAGCTACTTGCACAGGTACTAAACTTGTAAAAGCACAGACCACACACATCCTCACAGCTGGAGAACCCCTGCAGGGCCAGAAGACAGGGCCTGGACACACCAGCAGGCATCACGGGGCTTGACATCCCTTCTGGAAAGAAGCCACCGACAGGTAGCACGAACCATCGAGATGGATGGTAATCTGAGCCCCCTTTGGCTTATATTACTATTTCGGATTTATTCTAAGACCATTACTTTTATCCTAATCCTTGCTGTTTGCAGCGTCTTGTCCTATTCAGCCACGCTAGCCTTCAACAAATATACCCAACACGTGTTTTTTCAAAGCTCTTCACTGGAGGAACCTGGGAGAGAGCCCTGGGGTTCCAGGCAGCGTGGACCAGACCCAGGCGGTGAAATGGGACCGGGAAGGCCCACCAGGCAGGCTGTGGGGAGACCAGGCGAGCCCCGGTCCTGGTCTAAAGAAGAGGATGGTCTGACCCCGCTGGGCTTGGCAGCCGTGACCCAGGCGCAGGTGAGAGGGGACTGGCAGTGGACAGACTCCATGCTCACAGGCCCACCCAGGTCCAGTGCAACTCTGCTCTCACTCTCATTTTCAGTCTTTTACAGCAGCCCCTTGCCCCGCACCCAGCAGTGATTCTCTAAGTCTGGGACAAAGGTCAAGATGGGATGCAGGCACCACGCCTCCCCTCCCCTTTGGCGGTGGGAGGGGTCTAGGGTATGCAGGTCAGACTCTGCCAGGAGCTTCAGCTTCAAACCAACCCCTGCTGGTGGGCGCACCCCGGGGACCAGGGCGCACAGGCACCGCGGAGGCCCTCGGGGGAGCGCTGATATGGCTGCAGCAGGCAACGGTCCCCAGTAGGCAGGAACCAGGGGGAGAGAACGGTGCACACTGAGTGGAGAGCACAGAGCTGACCTCAGACCGAGGCCCTGCAAAGCGGTCCTCGGAGCCCCTGGCTGGAAAACGTGCTCTTTGGTCTAGAAGCTTGCCCAGGAGACAGCCTCAGCTGCAATACAACCTCATCAAATGAGCCTCGAGGTCCTCTGCCTCTCTCTCTGAAGTTATTGTTACTAGGAGGTTAGTTTGGTTTTCTTAATCTTTCTTATAATTGAAAAACCAGGCCTATCTGGGCCAAAGAAAGCAACTATTAATAAATAAACCAGGGAAACAACAAGATTCCCACCAAGTAAGAAGGAGACGGCTTGTTTTGTGATTTTTGGTTGTTTGATCTTTTTTTTTCCACAGAAGCTACACAAACCCACCGTCCTAGAAACAACCTTCCAGACTAGCCTTCTGATAACCTTGTCATCTTCCCTCCAATATTCTGGTAGCAATTTCAGCAAAAGAGCAATGTAAAGAGATTATTTTTTCACCCTGGCAAGCAACCCAATTGGAAAATGAGGAACTGGACGCCTTGTTTTTGAAATCCTGTCGTGTCAGTTTTCCATACCTTTAAAAGACTGGATATTCTGACATCAAACTCAGGCAGTGACGCAGGACATCAGGAATGCTTCCAGACAAACAAAACTCTGCATAAGACCCTTCCTTTATAGGCAACCCGCGCTGCCCTTCAAAGCTGTTTCTATGTTCTGTCGTTTATTTAATCACCAGTGCTTTGAACAAGAGCATGGGAGGAAAATGGAACTAAAGTCAGAGGATGAGAAGCAAATCAAGATCAATCATAATGAAAGAAAGGGCCCTGCTGAGATCATGATTATGACCAGGGGGAAAAGCAAACAAAACCCAACCAGCCTAGCAGGGGCCAGCCCCACCCTCTAAAAGGATGTCTGCTTTTCCGTAGTTCAATTTCTGGACCGCATGTCCTAGATCACTGCTCTGAGTAAACTGAAACACACCTGAATGACCTTCAGTGACCTTCCATGACTGGGCCTGTTTCCTCCCAGGGTCCAGGGCAGCCAGGCCAACGCTGAGGACCCCGTGGCCCACAGGGGTAATGACTGGTAGAAAGATGATCAGCTTCATCTCTAAGCCGGACAGAATTCTGCTGAATGGTTTTCCAGTTTTACTAGCGAGCCCCCGGGGGCTCCCTTGAGGTCATGGGCACCTGCCTGAGATGTGACTCCAGACAGAGGGAGAGAAGTGGGCCCTGTCAGCTGTCCCTGTGACCTTAGCAGGGACACTGCTGGAAACACAGAATCGTGCAGGCTCCCCAGCGCTGCCCTGAGGACGCCCTTGCCTTCCTGTACTCACCTCGCTCGGCAGGCCCGGTCTGCAGGTCCATGGCTCATGGGTGGAGGTGTCCTGGAGGGGGGAGGTCACTGCCCCCAGGCTCCACTGCTGACCAGCTGGCCAGGGAAGATGCCCCGACCCCAGGGGTCTCTATCCACAGAAGCACTGAGTCACTGTCTGCTCCTGCCAGGCACAGGCACACCAGAGAGAGCAGGGTGACCGCCACCCAGACCTCCATCGGGGGTGGGCGAGGGCCACCAGGCTCTGTCCTGTGGCCTGTGCTGGACATACCAACAGAAGGGTCTGAGCAGGGCCAGGACACTGGCGGTGTACCTGGGTCACGTGGCCCAGGTCCTTCCACGGAGCACCCTAGGGCCTCCTAAGGGACCAAAGCCAATGAGGCCAGAGGTCCTGGGGCTCTGACGTCCCGAGAGAGCAGCGAGGACTCAACGTGAGAGCATCCCTCAGGCCCCCTGGTGGTGGACACCCCTGTGTCCCAGAGTTCAGTGTCTTCCAGCTGGTCCCTGCACTGACGCGGCCATTCTGGTGGGACACAGACAACTGGCCTTGGCGGGGCCCTGGATGTGCAGCTTGGGAGGCTGTCAGCCAGTGGTGGGGCCACCCCCTGCCCCTTGGCCAGCCCCTCCCAGAGCAGCTCTGAGGCTGCAGCTTAGCCTCACGGCCTGGAGGGGAAGGATGCAGGGCCACTGCGTGTTATCATTCACCCCTCCCAGAGCAGAGAACATTAAGAGTGTTCTCAGGGGGCTTGTGCCAGTGAACCCCTTTATCTGCTCCAGCCTATTTCTCAAGGGGTGGGGGGCTGGGGGGAGCCCGGGGCACACCTGACTCCCAATCCACCAAAAAGCTCGGTGCTATTTCAAAGTCCCAAGCATCTCTTGAGGCTGGAGTGGAGCTAGCGTGCCTTAGCCCCAGGCTGGGCCCTGTTAACACTCTTTCGTGGGTGGACGGTCCCCCCCAGATCCATGTGGTAGAGTCCTAACCCCCAGCACCTCAGAATGTGACCTTACTTGGAAACAGAGTTACTGGAGATACAGTTAGTCAAGTTGAGATGGGGGTCATACCAGTGGAGGGTGGGGCCCTAACCCAAAACAACTGTGCCCTTATGAAAAGGAGACATTGGATGACCTGGTGGAGCCACCATAATTCTGTCTAAGAGAAAGTGTGCGTTTTACCACACAGGTGGCCCTTTAAAGCAAGAAGACAGCGCTTCACATGTGGGCAGGGATCTGGATGTGGCAGAAGTGTGTTCTTGGTGAAATGCTGGCCAGGAGAGTTTTATTCTTTCCACCAGCCCCCTCCAGCCCCCAGCTGGGAGTGCACCATGGATTTTCAGGATAAAGATATCCTTGCAAAAAACTACGCTCCAAGCTCCCTCCACTAGCCCAAGTCTTCAGCAGAAGTTCACCAAACCCCAAAGGCTTGCATCAGCTTCCGTTCATGAGTCAGGAACTACAGGCTGGTCCAGCTGGGGATGGGGTCAGCGAGGGGGCAAGGGAGTCATGGGAGGTGAGACGCAGAGCAGAAGGGAAGAGCCCCACAGGTGCAACCGTGACCCAGAGCTGGTCACCACTCCACAACCCTCGGGGTCGACTGAGGCACTGAGCCATCTCCGGTGAGCAGGCAGTGGCTCAGCATCTTCAGGAAAACATGGAAAAACCCCCAAAGAATGCAGAGCTGGGAGACATTCAAGCAGCAGACACTTGGCTTCCATTATTTTTTCTTGTTGTTGTTATTAAAGTATTAAAATGAGATCAATGAACAGATTGATTTACAGTTAGAATGAAATATAAAACGAACATATAAATTCATGTGGAAAAGCATGGCTCACGGTCAGGAGATATTCGCCAGTGTCTGGAAGGTTTCTCCGAAGCAGCCCACCTGGACTCCCCTGGGGGCACCACCAACTGCTGCCGACCTGCCCAAACGCAGGTGTCCTACATCTGACCCAGAAACCTGCTCCAGGAAATCTCTTCAAGAGCAATGACCCAGTATCAGATACATCCTTCATGCATCAAGATGTCCTTCCCAATAGTAAGAGCTGGGAAGAACGTTCACACCCAACATGAAGATATGGTTGAATTAATTATGTGTATCCAACTGATAAACTATTATTCAATAAAACCATTATATAAGAAGACTAAGCAGCAACTTTTAAAATGTTGGGATTCAATGTTAAGTGGAAAAAAAAGCAAAAAGCTATAATTTTAATCATGTAAAAATACATACCAAATGACAAGAAAAGACCTGGTCAGGGGTCGGGGAACTGAGATCCCACATGTAGTGTGGTGTGGCCAAAAAAAAATCATGTGAGTTTCCTTTTTGTTTTGGGGGGTTTGGAGGGGTTCCTTCCATATTGCCTGATTGACAGTTTAGGGCCCCCCCAAACTCTGGAAATACAAACAAACACAGATAGGAAAAGTTCCGAGAAAAAAGCTTCATCCTTGAGCCAGAAGACCTACAAAGAGGCCTCACAGCGTGGAGTCCTGTTGAATCTCCCGAGTTCAGCTCTGGTGTACCCCGTAACAGACGTAGACCCTGCAGTGGGGAGGGGCGGTGGCAGCACAAGGAGCCTAAGGCCCCTGTGTCCCAGCCCAGGCACCGGGAGAAGGTGACTGCAGGAACCTCTGGGTGGGCAACATCACAGATCAGATGGGGCAGAGAAGGAGATCCTTTAGCTCTGTATATGAATCCTTGGGATCCCCCTGAGCTGTGCACACCTGGAGCAGACAGAATGTCAACATAGCAAAGGGCTTGAAAACAGAACTCAAAGTAGACACTGCCCAGGACCCAGACTGGACCCTGGATTATACTCTTTGGCGTTTATCCTGAAGAAATGAAAACTTAATGTTCACACAAAATTCTGCATGTGAATGTTCATATCAGCTGTACTCATGATAGCACAAAACTGGAAACCAAAATGTCCTTCAATAAGTGAGTGGTTAAACATTGTCATTCAACCACACCCTGTAAGACTACTCAGCGATGAGAAGGAATGAACTGTTGATACAGGCAACAACCTGGATGAATCACGTGAAGAATGTTCACCTCAAAAGTCACATACTGTATGATTCCATTTACATAACATTCTCAAGATGACAGAGTTATAAAGATGGAAAACATCTTAGTGGTGGGGGCAGGGCTTGGGTCTGATTACAGAAGGTAGCAGGAGGGAACGGAAGAGTTCTGTGCATCAGTTGTGGTTCCATGAATCTACACGTGTGATACAATAGCACAGAACCATACACACACGTGCCAGCGTCAGTTTTCTGATTTTGGTATTACACCAGTTACGTGAGACATAACCATTGGAGGAACCAGTGTGAAGGTTAGGTGTGGTTTCTCTGCACTGCCTTTGCAACTTCCTATGTATCTACACTTGCTGCAAAATAAAATGTTTTTAAAAAGTCATAGTGCTGTATATTTTAAAAGTTCGTTACTTCTGTGAGGAATGCCGTTGGTAGTTTGATAGGGATTGCATTGAATCTGTAGATTGCTTTGGGTAGTAGAGTCATTTTCACATTATTGATTCTTCCAATCCAAGAACATGGTATATTTCTCCATCTGTTTATGTCATCTTTGATTTCTTTCATCAGTGTTTTATAGTTTTCTGAGTACAAGTCTTTTGCCTGCTTAGGTGGGTTTATTCCTAGGTATTTTATTCTTCTTCTTGTGATGGTAAATGGGATTGTTTCCTTAACTGGACACGTGGACATGGCGGGGAAGGAGAGGGTGGGACGAATTGGGAGATTAGGTTGTACATAAATACACTACCATATGTAAAATAGGTAGCTAGTGGGAACCTTCTGTACAGCACAGGGAGCTCAGCTTGGTGCGCTGTGACGACCTAGGTGGGTGGGATGGGGGCGGGAGTAGGAGGGAGGTCCAAAAGGGAGGGGATATAGATATACATATAGCTGATTCACTTCACTGTACGGCAGAAACTAACACAAGAGTGTAAAGCAATTATACTCCAATTAAAAAAAAACAAAGGTTGTTACATTGTATGTAAAACAAAACAAAAACGACCAGCTGGCAGAGCACCAGTCTTATCTTGTTCTGGTGGCCAAAGCTGCTACATGAGACTCAAAGCAAAGAACGCAGTCCCCAGATTCAGAAACAAAACTCAGTTGACCTGTATGTTCAGTCTCATCCCCCTCCCACAGAACTGGTACAGGGGTCTCACATGACTCTTTGCCCACCAGTGAGACATTTGTGATAGGGACAAAGTCGGTGATTAAATAGTTAATCCAACTAGGGGATCATAAGTAAAGGAAAAAGTATGGGAGACCCCTGTAAGTTAATGGTCACTCAAGAGAGCAGGTTTGCTTAACCACAAAACCAAGCAGGCTTGCTTAGCAACAAAACCATGCAACAGAAGCATGAGACATGCCCCAAAACAATAAAACAATGGTGGCCTGGGACCCACATCCTGCCCAGTGATCTCTAAGTTAATGACCCCTAGGACATGCTCTCTGAACACATGAAAAACAATAATTTATGGAAAGGTGACATTTCAAAGTGAAAGACCCTCATCGTACTGAAACCTGAAATAATTTTTCCATTGCGCCATGACAGTCCTGGCTTGACCATGTAGGGACAAAGAAATCTCCCGTGCCCAACCTGGAGGAGAAGCTGATGATGAAAGCTTGACGTCTACTCAAGAATGAGGAAGAAGGTGGTCTTGTCCTCCTTCCCACTTTTCCTTTGATTATAAAACTAGCCCACTAAGTTCTTGGGTGTGGCACTGTCTCACCTGCCCCCTTGTAAGCCTCACAAGCATCCTATTCTAATAAATCACTTCTTATCTATCACTTTGCCTCTCGCTGAATTCTTTCTGTGCTGAGACATAAGGAATTGGAGCTCCTCGGAACCTCCAAAACACCACTTGTTTCATTTGGGGATGGGTGCTCTACTGCAGTTTCATTGACAGTTTTCCTGGTTCTTGAGAAGAGGACTCCAGGTGAGATGGTCTTGACTTTGGATGTGACATCTGTAAACGCCATAGTCATCTCACTACTGCATGAAGGTGGAGTCAACCCACAAAGGAGGGCAGAGAGGAGGGAGACCCACAGAAAAGTGGATTTGAGACCCTCTCCAATAAATGACCCTGATCCCCACCCATCTCCACCTGGACAATTTGCAATGTGAGTTATAAACAACAGAGGGCGGGGTGGTTACCTGGAGGTGACAGCATCCCAAGTGAGATGGTCAGAATCTCTTCATTAGCAAACTAACTGGGTTCTCCTTGGTTTTGTACATTGCTCTCAGACATGGGCTTGTATCAGAAAGGCTGTTAAGCCATAGATTGTGTGTCCCACCCACAGATTTTCTAATTCAGTCCATCTGGGGCCTGAGGATTTGCATTTTGAACAAGTTCTCAAGTGCTGTTTGTGTTGCGAGTTCAGGACCACCCAGCTAGAACCACGGTTTGGGGCCAATGGCTTCAGTTCTTTCCTGTTTAAGTGGATCTGAGCTCACCTGCAGGGCAGGCATGCTTCTTGAAGGGAACACACCTGAGCACCACGTGATTCAAGGTGACTCAGTCTTAAGGCCACAAGCGTCAGGGAATCGTTTCCTTCCCCCACGGTACGCCCTCCCCCAGAAAAAAGTTCTCGCTGCTGTATGATAAATAAGTTCTTGGAGGACCAGAGCGATCACTGAGCAGGCCATCCAGATTGTGGTTATTTCAAAGTCATTTCGTGTGGCATGAAGAAGGGTCCTGCAGCTGAAGCCAGGCAATTCCTTGCTCTGCTCACTTGGCAAACTGTTCCTGAGAGATCCCAAACACTGGTTGTGGAGGGGAGACTGGAATAATTACAGCCTACTCCAGTATCTCTAAGGAAGGAGCATGCAGAGGAAGGAGATACACCTCCAGAGAAGTCGGTTAGCAGTCTGCAAACCCCTGTTCCTCAGCTATCTCCTTGGACTCAGAAAGGGCAGCGACATTTTTCTCATTTCATGAAACCTCAGGGAAACTGATGCCCTGGGACCTGAGCGCCCTCACTAAGGAAGCGGCGGTGACCCACCCTCACCCCAGCCTCTGGCACGACCTCCCCACCAGCCCAGGGCTCAGATACCTGGCCTGCTCAGCATCGCTTAGGGTCGCAGGAGTGATGGTCTTCGCAGACGGCCAGGTCATAGGCAGCGACGAGCTTCAGGGCAACTGTGATGAGAATAAGCCCTGGGGCTCTCCTCCAGCTCACAGCAGATTCCACACCTCGCTGGAGTCTCCAGGTGGCTTCCTGACACCATGACCTGGAAAGCTGATAACCAAATAACAGACCCTGTTTGAAGAGAAACCAAGCCCTCCCCGCGCGGCATTAGCGCGGACTCTACACCAGTCGCTTAAGGACAAATGTCCTCCTTTCCTCCGCTGCTCAGCAACCCGAGGGCTTTTTAAGTGTTCCAGTCCATATCCTGGCTCTAGAGTAGAGAGCCAGCATTTTTACCTCAGGTCCATTAATTAGATGCAAAGTGAATTCTTTTGGCTTTTCATTATTCTAGAAAATGAGAAAAATCCCTCCAGTTTTGCAAAATGTTGCCAGACTGAATATTCTTAGAGTTTTCAGCAGTCTTTAAACAATACAATTCATTTTCGAGACATTTTACAGACCTAAACTTACTCACTCCTACAATTTTTTAAGGGTGTGAGCTTAAAGGTCATGCAGACAGGCGGGCGGCCCTCATTCCTGGGGTTCCTCGTGCCCTCGCGCTCCTGTGGGTGTGCGGAGGTGGGGTCCGCACGGATGCGACCCCCAAGGACCACCCCCCCAGTGCCCCCGCCCCCCGTGGGGCCCCACGCCTCCAACCCGGATGGATCCTGCAGCATCCCCAGTGATCACCACTGAGCAGCACTGCCCAGCTCCCGCCCACTGCTTTTACATGCGGACGTGGCGCTCTGATTGTTCAAGACAAGCTGAAAACCTGGATTTTTATGCAATATATCTAGATGTTTAAAAGTCCATGTGAGCTAAACTGTAGTTCCCTTGCCAAGACTGAACCTGTAAGAATCTACCTAGTATGTCCTTTCTCGTCTAGTCCCAATACTTCTATTAATACGACCTAAGAGAACACATTTCTTTAAAAAGCAATTTCCAGCAGCTTCTCTCCCCTCCATTTTTGTGGTTGTGAATTACTATAGCAATTCTTTAAGAGCTGAAAAAGGTGATATTTAGTATTAAAACATCTCCTAGTATCTGTTATCACTTCAACGTGGAAATTAATCTGGGTATGTGTACATTTTTTCTTCCCTTTTGATTTTCTATTGTTAAAAGACAAAGGCCACATCTTCACCTTCTTTTGCTTTCTTAAAGATTTATGTTACACCCTTCTGAAATGCTTGTTGACTTGGCATAATTTGTCGAAGCTGTACGAGTGGGATTTATACTTTTAGAGAAATCAAATCAAGTTCAAAAACTCAAACTGTTACATCCTCAGTGGCTTTTGATTTATTGTAACTGCCGTCTTATTGGATGAAACTCTTGATTCCTTGTACATGAAATGAATAAATCTTATTTCCACTTGAAGAAAAAAAGACACATTATGGTCCAATACAAGGGGGGAGGGAGGGGGAGGGCGAGGGAAAATACAGCATGAAAGTTCTCATCATCCCTGCAGCTATCACTTAACAGGTGGGAAAATTACAGGATTGAGGAGGCCAGTGGTTTATCCAACTCACTCTCGGAGGGCTTGTAAAAATAATAGCTAGCTTTTCTTTAATGCTTTACAGTTTTCAAAACATCTTCAGATACATCATCCCATTCACTTCTGAAAACTACAGTAAACACAGGCCACCCTATGGTCCCATTTTACAGGTAAGGAAATACACTCTAGAGAGGAGGTTATAACTAGGATGCCTGCAGACAACAAAGCAGCAGAGCTGGAAAGGTGCATCTTCTTGCTCTAAAAGCCATCGTGACCTGTCCCACGTGTAGCCACAGAGCAGGCCTGAGCCCATCTCAGGTGGGCTGTTCATACCTGGCCCCATTACCTGTGCTTCGGCAGAGTGGGCCCACCATTTGAGCAGGAGCTCCTTTCCCCGCAGATAACAGAAGCCTCTCTGTAGGGAAGGATTGGGAACTGCAGAACGAAAGCACGGTCCCATGGCTACTCCACCCCCAAGAACCAGGGAGCCACAGCAATCCAGTAAGAACTAATGACATACAATGTGGTCCGTGCCCTCAGAGCTGTGGTCATCAAACTGGGTTACATGAGGACACCCTCATGCTCAACCAAAGAAAAACTGTAGACCCAGCCATCACACTGTTGCAATGGTGCATTGCCCTTTGGCGTCAGAACTTCTGGGGCCAAATCTAGGGACAAAGTGAGAATGTTTAACAGCTCGTGGGAGAATCCAGAAACTGAGCCAGGAGAGTCTGTGTGAAAAATAGTGAGGCATTGAGTATGTACTTTATTTCTTCCAGGCTACAAGGGCTGGAAGGCCTGGTGCCCTGTTCATCTACCCATGCTTGGCTAGACCTCAATCCATCTCAGAGTATTCAGAACTGCCCGTGAATATTAATACATGTATGTCAATAGAATTTGAAATCAGTTTCTATTCAAATAGAAATGTGAATAGATTGGAAAAGAATCAATTTTTTTTTGACAGAAAGTCTATTATGACTGATTTGAAATAAGGATGAGTTCTGTCATTTAGAGTATATGACACATCTGAAAAATGAATGAGCTAAATTTTCAGCTTTGAGGCTTGATGGAATACATTTAAAGCAAAGGTACAATAATTATCCCAGAAATTACATCCTTTGCCTCTACTAAACTTATGCTAATAGTTAGATGTAAACATAAAATTTTACCAGGAGGTACACAGATTTTCAAAATTATGTTCAGGAATATGTGACCAAAAACCTACAGGCCACTGCCTTAAGGATACTTAGGTTTAGTGACACTATAAACCTAGGTGGTGAGGGAACCTTCAAGATGGAGGAATAAGACGTGGAGATCACCTTCCTCCCCACAAATACATCAGAAATACATCTACATGTGGAACAACTCCTACAGAACACCTACTGAACGCTGGCAGAAGACCTCAGACCTCCCAAAAGGCAAGAAACTCCCCACGTACCTGGGTAGGGCAAAAGAAAAAAGAAAAAACAGAGAAAAAAGAATAGGGACGGGACCTGCACCAGTGGGAGGGAGCTGTGAAGGAGGAAAGGTTTCCACACACTAGGAAGCCCCTTCACGGGTGGATACTGCGGGTGGCAGAGGGGGTATCTTCGGAGCCATGGAGGAGAACGCAGCCACAGGGGTGCAGAGGGCAAAGCAGAGAGATCCCCACACAGAGATCAGTGCCGACCAGCCCTCACCAGCCCGAGAGGCTTGTCTGCTCACGCGCCTGGACGGGCGGGGGCTAGGAGCTGAGGCTCGGGGTTCGGAGGTCGGATCCCAGGGAGAGGACTGGGGTTGGTGGCGTGAACACAGCCTGAAGGGGCTAGTGCACCACAGCTAGCCGGGAGGGAGTCCGGGAAAGGCTGGAGCTGCCGAAGAGGCAAGAGACCATTGTTTCGGGGTGTGCAAGGAGAGGAGATTCAGAGCACCGCCTAAATGAGCTCCAGAGACGGACGCGAGCTGTGGCTATCAGCGCGGACCCCAGAGACGGGCATGAGATGCTAAGGCTGCTCCTGCAGCCACCAAGAAGCCTGTGTGCGAGCACAGGTCACTATCCACACCTCCCCTCCCGGGAGCTGGTGCAGCCCGCCACTGCCAGGGTCCAGTTATCCAGCGACAGCTTCCCTGGGAGAACACACGGTGCACCTCAGGCTGTTGCAATGTCATGTTGGCCTCTGCCACCGCAGGCTCACACCGCATTCCAATTATGACTACCGTACCCCTCCCTCTCCCCGACCTGAGAGAGCAAGAGAGCCCTAATCAGCTGCTGCTTTAACACCCTCCTGTCTGAGTGGGGAACAGATGCCTGAGGGCGACCTACATGCAGAGGTGGGACCAAAACCAAAACTGAACCCCAGGAGCTGTGAGAACAAACAAAACAAAGGGAAATTTTTCCGTGCAGCCTCAGGAACAGTGGATTAAATCCCCACAATCAACTTGATGTACTCTGCATCTGTGGAATACCTGAATAGACAATGAATGTTTCCAAAATTGAGGTGGTGGACTTTGGGAGCAACTGTAGACTTAGGGTTTGTTGTCTGCGACTGATTTGTTTCTGAATTTTATGTTTATCTGGGTTTAGATTTTAGTGCTTGTTATCATTGGTGGATTTGTTTATTGGTTTGGTTGCTCTCTTCTTTTCTATTTATTTTTTTAATTTTATTATTTTTTATTTTATTATTATTATTATTTTGTGTGTGTGTGTGTGAACTTTTTATTGACACACAACATACAAGCAAAAGGTGCACAAACTTAAGTGAACAGCTTGACAGTTTTATACAAATTGAACTCACTATGTTACTACCAGCACTCTAAAACACCTCCTCTTTCCCACTTTCATTCACAAGTCCTTCATAGGTAACTATGATCCTAAACACTAACAACAAAGATTGGCTTTGCCTATTTCTTTTTTTTTTTTAATATTAATTATTTTTTTATACAGCAGGTTCCTATTAGTCATCTATTTCATACACATCAGTGTATACATGTCAATCCCAATCTCCCAATTCATCACACCACCACCCCACCACCCCACTGCTTTCCCCCCTTGGTGTCCATACATTTGTTCTCTACATCAGTGTCTCAACTGCTGCCCTGCAAACCGATTCATCTGTACCATTTTTCTAGGTTCCACATACATGCGTTAATATACGATATTTGCTTTTCTCTTACTGACTTACTTCACTCTGTATGACAGTCTCTAGATCCATCCACGTCTCAACAAATGACCCAATTTCGTTCCTTTTTATGGCTGAGTAATATTCCATTGTATATATGTACCACATTTTCTCTATGCATTCGTCTGTCGATGGGCATTTAGGTTGCTTCCCTGACCTGGCTATTGTAAATAGTGCTGCAATGAACATTGGGGTGCATGTGTCTTTTTGAATTATGGTTTTCTCAGGGTATATGCCCAATAGTGGGATTGCTGAATCATATGGTAATTCTATTTTTAGTTTTTTAAGGAACCTCCATAGTGTTCTCCATAGTGGCTGTATCAATTTACATTCCCACCAACAGTTCACGAGGGTTCCCTTTTCTCCACACCCTCTCCAGCATTTGTTGTTTGTCGATTTTCTGTTGATGCCCATTCTAAGTAGTGTGAGGGGATAGCTCATTGTAGTTTTGATTTGCATTTCTCTAATAATTAGTGATGTTGAGCAGCTTTTCATGTGCTTCTTGGCCATCTGTATGTCTTCTTTGGAGAAATGTCTATTTAGGTCTTCTGCCCATTTTTGGATTGGGTTGTTTTTTTTTTAATATTGAGCTGCATGAGCTGTTTATATCTTTTGGAGATTAATCCTTTGTCCGTTGATTTGTTTGCAAATATTTTCTCCCATTCTGAGGGTTGTCTTTTCGTCTTGTTTATGGTTTCCTTTGCTGTGCAAAAGCTTTGAAGTTTCATTAGGTCCCATTTGTTTATTTGTGTTTTTATTTCCATTACTCTAGGAGGTGGATCAAAAAAGATCTTGCTGTGATTTATGTCAAAGAGTGTTCTTCCTATGTTTTCCCCTAAGAGTTTTATAGTGTCCAGTCTTACATTTAGGTCTCTAATCCATTTTGAGTTTATTTTTGTGTATGGTGTTAGGGAGTGTTCTAATTTCATTCTTTTACATGTAGCTGTCCAGTTTTCCCAGCACCACTTGTTGAAGAGGCTGTCTTTTCTCCATTGTATATCCTTGCCTCCTTTGTCATAGATTAAGTGACCATAGGTGTGTGGCTTTATCTCTGGGCTTTCTATCTTGTTCCATAGATCTATGTTTCTGTTTTTGTGCCAGTACCATATTGTCTTGATTACTGTAGCTTTGTAGTATAGTCTAAACTCAAGGAGTCTGATTCCTCCAGCTCCATTTTTTTCCCTCAAGACTGCTTTGGTTATTCAGGGTCTTTTGCGTCTCCATACAAATTTTAAGATTTTTTGTTCTAGTTCTACAAAAAATGTCATTGGTAATTTCATAGGGATTTCATTGAATCTGTAGATTGCTTTGGGTAGTATAGTCATTTTCACAATATTGATTCTTCCAATCCAAGAACATGGCATATCTCTCCATCTGTTGGTATCATCTTTAATTTCTTTCATCAGTGTCTTATAGTTTTCTGCATACAGGTCATTTGTCTCCCTAGGTAGGTTTATTCCTAGGTATTTTATTCTTTTTGTTGCAATGCTAAATGGGAGTGTTTCCTTAATTTCTCTTTCAGATTTTTCATCATTAGTGTATAGGAATGCAAGAGATTTCTGTGCATTACTTTTGTATCCTGCAACTTTACCAAATTCATTGATTAGCTCTAGTACTTTTCTGGTGGCATCTTTAGGATTCTCTATGTATAGTATCATGTCATCTGCAAACAGTGACAGTTTCACTTCTTCTTTTCACATTTGTATTCCTTTTATTTCTTTTTCTTCTCTGATTGCCGTGGATAGGATTTCCAAAACTATGTTGAATAATAGGGGTGAGAGTGGACATCCTTGTCTTGTTCCTGATATTAGAGGAAGTGCTTTCAGTTTTTCACCATTGAGAATGATGTTTGCTGTGGGCTTGTTGTATATCGCCTTTATTATGTTGAGGTAGGTTCCCTCTATGCCCACTTTCTGGAGAGTTTTTATCATAAATGGGTGTTGAATTTTGTCAACAGCTTTTTCTGCATCTATTGAGATGATCATATGGTTTTCCTTCTTCACTTTGTTAATATGGTGTATCACATTGATTGATTTGCGTATATTGAAGAATCCTTGCATCTCTGGGATAAATCCCACTTGATCATGGTGTATGATCCTTTTAATGTGCTGTTGGATTCTGTTTGCCAGTATTTTGTTGAGGATTTTTGCATCTATGTTCATCAGTGATATTGGTCTGTAATTTTCTTTTTTTGTACTATCTTTGTCTGGTTTTTGTATCAGGGTGATGGTGGCCTCATAGAATGAGTTTGGGAGTGTTCCTTCCTCTGCAATTTTTTGGAAGAGTTTGAGAAGGATGGGTGTTAGCTCTTCTCTAAATGTTTGATAGAATTCACCTGTGAAGCCATCTGGTCCTGGACTTTTGTTTGTTGGAAGATTTTTTATCACAGTTTCAATTTCATTACTTGTGATTGGTTTGTTCATATTTTCTATTTCTTCCTGGTTCAGTCATGGAAGATTAAACCTTTCTAAGAATTTGTCCATTTCTTTCAGATTGTCCATTTTATTGGCATAGAGTTGCTTGTAGTAGTCTCTTAGGATGCTGTGTATTTCTGCGGTGTCTGTTGTAACTTCTCCCTTTTCATTTCTAATTTTATTGATTTGAGTCCTCTCCCTCTTTTTCTTGATGAGTCTGGCTAATGGTTGATCAATTTTGTTTATCTTCTCAAAGAACCAGCTTTTAGTTTTATTGATCTTTGCTATTGTTTTCCTTGGTTCTATTTCATTTATTTCTGCTCTGATCTTTATGATTTCCTTCCTTCTGCTAACTTTGGTTTTTTATGTTCTTCTTTCTCTAGTTCCATTAGGTGTAAGGTTAGATTGTTTATTTGAGATTTTTCTTGTTTCTTGAGGTAGGCTTGTATAGCTGTAAACTTCCCTCTTAGAACTGCTTTTGCTGCATCCCATAGGTTTTGAATTGTCGTGTTTTCATTGTCATTTGTCTCTAGGTATTTTTTGATTTCCTCTTTGATTTCTTCAGTGATCTCTTGGTTATTTAGTAACGTATTGTTTAGCCTCCATGTGTTTGTGTTTTTTACGGTTTTTTCCCCTGTAATTCATTTCTAATCTCATAGCGTTGTGGTCGGAAAAGATGCTGATATGATTTCAATTTTCTTAAATTTACTGAGGCTTGATTTGTGACCCAAGATGTTATCTATCCTGGAGAATGTTCCGTGCGCACTTGAGAAGAAACTGTAATCTGCTGTTTTTGGATGGAATGTCCTATAAATATCAATTAAATCTATCTGGTCTATTGTGTTATTTAAAGCTTCTGTTTCCTTATTTATTTTCATTTTGGATGATCTATCCATTGCTGCAAGTGAGGTGTTAAAGTCCCCCACTATTACTGTGTTACTGTCGATTTCCTCTTTTATAGCTGTTAGCAGTTGCCTTACGTATTGAGGTGCTCCTATGTTGGGTGCATATATATTTATAATTGTTATGTCTTCTTCTTGGATTGATACCTTAATCATTATGTAGTGTCCTTCCTTGTCTCTTGTAACATTCTTTATTTTAAAGTCTATTTTATCTGATATGAGTATTGCTACTCCAGCTTTCGTTTGATTTCCATTTGCATGGAATATCTTTTCCATCCCCTCACTTTCAGTCTGTATGTGTCCCTAGGTCTGAAGTGGGTCTCTTGTAGACAGCATATATATAGGTCTTGTTTTCGTATCCATTCAGCCAGTCTATGTCTTTTGGTTGGAGCATTTAATCCATTTCAATTTAAGGTAATTATCGATATGTATGTTCCTATGACCATTTTCTTAATTGTTTTGGGTTTGTTTTTGTACGTCCTTTTCTTCTCTTGTGTTTCCCACTTAGAGAAGTTCCTTTAGCATTTGTTGTAAAGCTGGTTTGGTGGTGCTGAATTCTCTTAGCTTTTGCTAGTCTGTAAAGCTTTTGATTTCTCCATCAAATCTGAATGAGATCCTTGCTGGGTAGAGTAATCTTGGTTGTAGGTTTTTCTCTTTCATCACTTTAAGTATATCATGCCACTCTCTTCTGGCTTGTAGAGTTTCTGCTGAGAAATCAGCTGTTAACATTATGGGAGTTCCCTTGTATGTTGTCATTTTTCCCTTGCTGCTTTCAATAATTTTTTTTTGTCTTTAATTTTTGCCAATTTGATTACTATATGTCTCGGCGTGTTTCTCCTTGGGTTTATCCTGTATGGAACTCGCTGCGCTTCCTGGACTTGGGTGGCTATTTCCTGTCACATGTTAAGGAAGTTTTCGACTATAATCTCTTCAAATATTTTCTCTAGTCCTTTCTCTCTCTCTTCTCCTTCTGGGACCCCTATAATCCCAATGTTGTTGCGTTTAATGTTGTCCCAGAGGTCTCTTAGGCTGTCTTCATTTCTTTTCATTCTTTTTTCTTTATTCTGTTCTGCAGCAGTGAATTCCACCATTCTGTCTTCCAGGTCACTTATCCGTTCTTCTGCCTCAGTTATTCTGCTATTGATTCCTTCTAGTGTAGTTTTCATTTCAGTTATTGTATAGTTCATCTCTGTTTGTTTGTTCTTTAATTCTTCTAGGTCTTTGTTAAACATTTCTTTCATCTTCTTGATCTTTTCCTCGATTCTTTTTCCGAGGTCCTGGATCATCTTCACTATCATTATTCTGAATTCTTTTTCTGGAAGGTTGCCTATCTCCACTTCATTTAGTTGTTTTTCTGGGGTTTTATCTTGTTCCTTCATCTGGTACATAGCCCTCTGCCTTTTCATCTTCTCTATCTTTCTGTGAATGTGGTTTTTGTTCTACAGGCTGCAGGATTGTAGTTCTTCTTGCTTCTGCTGTCTGCTCTCTGGTGGATGAGGCTATCTAAGAGGCTTGTGCAAGTTTACTGATAGGAAGGACTGGTGGTGGATAGAGCTGACTGTTGCTCTGAGGGCAGAGCTCAGTAAAACTTTAACCCACTTGACTGCTGTTGGGTTGGGCTGGGTTCCCTCCCTGTTGGTTGTTTGGCCTGATGCAACCCAACACTGGAGCCTACCTGGGCTCTTTGGTGGGGCTAATGGCAGACTCTGGAAGGGCTCACGCCAAGGAGTACTTCCCAGAACTTCTGCTGCCACTGTCCTTGTCCCCACAGTGAACCACAGCCACCCCCGCCTCTGCAGGAGACCCTCCAACACTAGCAGGTATGTCTGTTTCAGTCTCCCTTGGGGTCACTGCTCCTTCCCCTGGGTCCCAATGTGCACACTACTTTGTGTGTGCCCTCCAAGAGTGGAGTCTCTGTTTCCTCCAGCCCTGTCGAAGTCCTGCAATCAAATCCCACTAGCCTTCAAAGTCTGATTCTCTAGGAATTCCTCCTACCGTTCCTGGACCCCCAGGTTGGGAAGCCTGTCGCGGGGCTCAGAACCTTCACTCCAGTGGGTGGACTTCACTGGTATAAGTGTTCTCCAGCCTGTGATTCACCCACCCAGCAGTTATGGGATTTGATTTTACTGTGATTGCACCCCTCCTACCGTCTCATTGAGGCTTCTCCTTTATCTTTGGATGTGGGGTACCTTTTTTGGTGAGTTCCAGTGTCTTCCTGTCAATCATTGTCCAGCAGCTAGTTGTGATTCTGGTGTTCTCACCAGAGGGAGTGAGAGCACGTCCTTCTACTCCACCATCTTGGTTCAGGGCCCTATTATTTTTTATTTTTTTAAATTTTATTTTATTTCTTTTCTTGCTTTTTTCTTTCTTTTCTTCTGAGCCGTGTGGCTGGCAGGATCATGGTGCTCTGGCCAGGTGTCAGGCCTGAGCCTCCAAAGTGGGAGAGCTGAGTCCACAACATTGGACCACTAGAGACCTCCTGGCCCCATATAATATCAATTGGTTAGAGCTCTCCCAGAGATCTGCGTCTCAACACTAAGACCCAGCTCTACCCAATGGTCAGCAAGCTCCAGTGCTGGATGCACCATGCCAAACAACTAGCAAGACAAGAACACAACCCCACACATTAGCAGAGAGTATGCCGGAAGTCATACTAAGTTCACAGACACCCCAGAACACACCACAAGACATGGCCTTGCCCACCAGAAAGACAAGATCCAGCCTCATCCACCAGAACACAGGCACCAGTCCCCTCCACCAGGAAGCCTACACAAGCCACTGAACCAACTTTACCCAATGGGGGCAGACACCAAACACAATGGGAACTATGAACCTGCAGGCTGCAAAAAGGAAACCCCAAACACAGTAAGTTAAACAAAATGAGAAGACAGAGAAATATGCAGCAGATGAAGCAGTAAGGTAAAAACCCACCATACCAAACAAATGAAGAGGAAATAGGCAGTCTACCTGAAAAAGAATTCAGAATAATGATAGTAAAGATGATCCAAAATCTTGGAAAAAAGAATGGAGAAAATAGAAGAAATGTTTAACAAGGACCTAGAAGATCTAAAGAGCAAACAAACTATGATGAACAACAAAATAAATGAAATTTAAAATTCTCTAGAAGAAATCAATACAAAATAACTGAGGCAGAGGAATGGATGTGACCTGGAAGATGAAATAGTGGAAAAAACTGCATCAGAGCAGAATAAAGAGAAAAGAATGAAAAGAATTGAGGACAGTCTCAGAGACCTCTGGGACAACATTAAACACAAAAACATTCGAATTATAAGGGTGCCAGAAGAAGAAGAGAAAAAGAAAGTGTCTGAGAAAATATTTGAAGAGATTATAGTTGAAAACTTCCCTAGGATGGGAAAGGAAATAGTCAATCAAGTCCAGGAAGCACAGAGAATCCAATACAGGATAAATCCAAGGAGAAACATGCCAAGACACATATTAATCAAACTATCAAAAATGCAATACAAAGAAAAAAATATTAAAAGCAGCAAGGGAAAAGCAACAAATAACATACAAGGGAATCCCCATAAGGTTAACAGCTGATCTTTCAGCAGAAACTCTGAAAGCCAGAAGGGAGTGGCAGGATGTATTTAAAGTGATGAAAGAGAAAAACCTACAACCAAGATTACTCTACTCAGCAAGGATCTCATTCAGATTTGATGGAGAAATTAAAAGCTTTACAGACAAGCAAAAGCTAAGAGAATTCAGCACCACCAAACCAGCTTTACAACAAATGCTAAAGGAACTTCTCTAGGCAGGAAACACAAGAGAAGGAAAAGACCTACAATAATAAACCCAAAACAATTAAGAAAATGGAAATAGGAACATACATATCGATAATTACCTTAAATTGAAATAGAGTAAATGCTCCAACCAAAAGACATAGACTGGCTGAATGGATACAAAAACAAGACCTATATATACGCTGTCTACAAGAGACTCACTTCAGACCTAGGGACTGAAAGTGAGGTGTTGGAAAAAGATATTCCATGTAAATGGAAATCAAAAGAAAGCTGGAGTAGCAATTCTCATCTCAGACAAAATAGACTTTGAAATAAAGACTATTACAAGAAACAAAGAAGGATGCTACATAGTGATCAAGGGATCAATCCAAGATGAAGATATAACAATTGTAAATATTTATGCACCCAACATAGGAGCACCTCAATACATAAGGCAAATGCTTACAGCCATAAAAGGGGAAATCGACAGTAACGCAATAATAGTAGGGGACTTTAACACCCCACTTTCACCAATGGACAGATCATCCAAAATGAAAATAAATAAGGAAGCACAAGCTTTAAATGACATATTAGACAAGATGGACTTATTTGATATTTATAGGACATTCCATCCAAAACAGAATACATTTTCTTCTCAAGTGCTCAAGGAACATTCTCCAGGATAGATCATATCTTGGGTCACATATCAAGCCTCAGTAAATTTAAGAAAATTGAAATCATATAAAGTATCTTTTCCAACTACGACGCTATGAGACTAGATATCAATTACAGGGGAAAAAAACTTTAAAAAGTACAAACACATGGAGGCTAAACAATACACTACTAGATAACCAAGAGATCACTGGAGAAATCAAAAACTACCTAGAAACAAACGAGAATGAAAACACGACAACCCAAAACCTATGAGATGCAGCAAAAGCAGTTCTAAGCGGGAAGTTTATAGCAATACAATCCTACCTCAAGAAACAAGAAAAATCTCAAATAAACAACCTAACCTTACACCTAAAGCAATTATAGAAAGAAGAACAAAAAAAAACCCCAAAGTTAGCAGAAGGAAAGAAATCATGAAGATCAGATCAGAAATAAATGAAAAAGAAATGAAGGAAACAATACAAAGATCAATAAAACTAAAGCTGGTTCTTTGGGAAGATAAACAAAATTAATAAACCATTAGCCAGACTCATCAAGAAAAAAAGGGAGAAGACTCAAATCAACAGAATTAGAAATGAAAAAGAAGTAACAACTGACACTGCAGAAATACAAAGGATCATGAGAGATTACTACAAGCAACTATATGCCAAAAAAATGGACAACATGGAAGAAATGGACAAATTCTTAGAAAAGCACAACCTTCAAAGACTGAACCAGGAAGAAATAGAAAATATGAAGAGACCAATCACAAGCACTGAAATTGAAACTGTGATTAAAAATCTTCCAACAAACAAAAGCCCAGGACCAGATGGCTTCACAGGCGAATTCTATCAAACATTTAGAGAAGAGCTAACATCTATCCTTCTCAAACTCTTCCAAAATATAGCAGAGGGAGGAACACTCCCCAACTCATTCTACGAGACAACCATCACCCTGATACCAAAACCAGACAAAGATGTCACAAAGAAAGAAAACTACAGGCCAATATCACTGATGAACATAGATGCAAAAATCCTCAACAAAATACTAGCTAACAGAATCCAACAGCTTATTAAAAGGATCATACACCATGATCAAGTGGGGTTTATCCCAGGAATGCAAGGATTCTACAATATATGCAAATCCATCAATGTGATACACAATATTAACAAACCAAAGGATGAAAACCATATGATAACCTCAATAGATGCAGAAAAAGCTTTTGACAGAATTCAACACCCATTTATGATAAAAACTCTCCAGAAAGTAGACACAGAGGGAAACTACCTCAACATAATAAAGGCCATATATGACAAACCAACAGCCAACATTGTTCTCAATGGTAAAAAACTGAAACCATTTCCTCTAAGATCAGGAAACGGTTGCCCACTCTCACCATTATTATTCAACATAATTTTGGAAGTTTTAGCCACAGCAATCAGAGAAGAAAAAGAAATAAAAGGAATCCAAATCAGAAAAGAAGAAGTAAAGCTGTCACTGTTTGCAGATGACATGATACTATATACAGAGAACCCTAAAGATGCTGCCAGAAAACTACTAGAGCTAATCAATGAATTTGGTAAAGTAGCAGGATATAAAATTAATGCACAGAAATCTCTTGCATTCCTATGCACTAATGATGAAAAATCTGAAAGATAAATTTAGGAAACACTCCCATTTACCATTGCAACAAAAAGAATAAAATACCTAGAAATAAAACTACCTAAGGAGACAAAAGACCTGTATGCAGAAAACTATAAGACACTGATGAAAGGAATTAAAGATGATACAAACAAATGGAGAGATATACCATGTTCTTGGATTGGAAGAATCAACATTTGAAAATGACTATACTACCCAAAGCAATCTACAGAATCAATGCAATCCCTATCAAACTACCAATGGCATTTTTCACAGAACTAAAACAAAAAATTTCACATTTGTATGGAAACACAAAAGACCTCGAATAGCCAAAGCAATCTTGAGAAAGAAAAATGGAGCTGGAGGAATCAGGCTCCCTGACTTCATACTATACTACAAAGCTACAGTAATCAAGACAGTATGGTACTGGCACAAAAACAGAAATATAGATCAATGGAACAGTATAGAAAGCCCAGAGATAAATCCATGCATCTATGGTCAACTAATCTATGACAAAGGAGGCAAGAATATACAGTGGAGAAAAGACAGCCTCTTCAATAAGTGGTATTGGGAAAACTGGACAGCTACATGTAAAAGAATGAAATTAGAATACTCCCTAACACCATACACAAAAATAAACTCAGGACTTGGGGCAAGATGGGGGAAGAGTAAGACGCGGAGATCACCTTCCTTCCCACAGATACATTAGAAATACATCTACACGTGGAACTGCTCCTACAGAACACCCACTGAACGCTGGCAGAAGACGTCAGACCTCCCAAAAGGCAAGAAACTCCCCACGTACTTGGGTAGGGCAAAAGAAAAAAGAAATAACAGAGACAAAAGAATAGGTACGGAACCTGCACCAGTGGGAGGGAGCCGTGAAGGAGGAAAGGTTTCCACACACTAGGAAGCCCCTTCACGGGCGGAGACTGCGGGTAGCAGAGGGGGGAAGCTTCGGAGCCACGGAGGAGAGCGCAGCCACAGGGGTGCGGAAGGCAAAGCGGAGAGATTCCCGCACGGAGGATCGGCGCCGAGCAGCACTCACCAGCCCGAGAGGCTTGTCTGCTCACCCGCTGGGGCGGGTGGGGGCTGGCAGCTGAGGCTCGGGCTTCGGTCGGATCTCAGGAAGAGGACTGGGGTTGGCGGGATGAACACAGCCTGAAGGGGTTAGCGCACCACAGCTAGCCAGGAGGGAGTCCGGGAAAAAGTCTGCAGCTGCCGAAGAGGCAAGAGACTTTTTCTTGCCTCTGTTTCGCGGTGCGCAAGGAGAGGGGATTCAGAGCGCCGCCTAAATGAGCTCCAGAGACGGGCACGAGCCGCAGCTATCAGCGCGGACCCCAGAGACGGGCATGAGACGCTAAGGCTGCTGCTGCCGTCACCAAAAAGCCTCTGTGTGAGCACAGGTCACTCTCCACACCGCCCCTCCCGGGAGCCGGTGCAGCCCGCCACGGCCAGGATCCCGTGATCCGGGGACAACATCCCCGGGAGAACGCACGGCGCGCCTCGGGCTGGTGCAACGTCACGCCGGCCTCTGCCACTGCAGGCTCGCCCCGCATCCGTATCCTTCCCTCCCCCCCGCCCGAGTGAGCCAGAGCCCCCGAAGCAGCTGCTCCTTTAACCCCGTTCTGTCTGGGCGAGGAACAGACGCTCTCAGGTGACCTACACGCAGAGGCGGGGCCAAATCCAAAGCTGAACCCCGGGAGCTGTACGAACAAAGAAGAGAAAGGGAAATCTCTCCCAGCAGCCTCAGAAGCAGCAGATTAAAACTCCACAAACAACTTGACGTGCCTGCATCTGTTGAATACCTGAATAGACAACGAATCATCCCAAATTCAGGAGGTGGACTTTGGGAGCAGGATATATTAATTTTTCCCCTTTTCCTTTTTTTGTGAGTGTATATGTGTATGCTTCGGGGTGAGATTTTGTCTGTATAGCTTTGCTTTATAATAGCTTTATTTTATTTTATTTTATTTTATTTTATTTTATTTTATCCTCTTTCTTTCTTTCTATTTTTTCTCCCTTTTACTCTGATGAAAGGATGTATGGATGAAAGGCTCTTGGTGCTCCAGCCAGGCATCAGGGCTGTGCCTCTGAGGTGGGAGAGCCAACTTCAGGACACTGGTCCACAAGAGACCTCCCAGCTCCACGTAATACCAAACGGCAAAAATCTCTCAGATATCTCCATCTCAACATCAAGACCCAGCTTCACTCAACGACCAGCAAGCTACAGTGCTGGACACCCTATGCCAAACAACTAGCAAGACAGGAACACAGCCCCATCCATTAGCAGAGAGGCTGCCTAAAATCATAATAAGGCCACAGACACCCCAAAACACACCACCAGACGTGGATGTGCCCACCAGAAAGACAAGATCCAGCCTCATCCACCAGAACACAGGCACTAGTCCCCTCCACCAGGAAGCCTACACAACCCACGGAATCAACCTTAGCCACTGGGGATAGATACCAAAAACAATGGGAACTACGAACCTGCAGCCTGTGAAAAGGAGACCCCAAACACAGTAAGATAAGCAAAATGAGAAGACAGAAAAACACACAGCAGATGAAGGAGCAGGGTCAAAACACACCAGACCTAACAAATGAAGAGGAAATAGGCAGTCTACCTGAAAAAGAATTCAGAATAATGATAGTAAGGATGATCCAAAATCTTGGAAATAGAATAGACAAAATGCAAGAAGCATTTCACAAGGACATAGAAGAACTAAAGAGGAACCAAGCAATGATGAAAAACACAATAAATGAAATTAAAAATACTCTAGATGGAATCAATAGCAGAATAACTGAGGCAGAAGAACGGATAAGTGACCTGGAAGATAAAATGGTGGAAATAACTACTGCAGAGCAGAATAAAGAAAAAAGAATGAAAAGAACTGAGGACAGTCTCAGAGACCTCTGGGACAACATTAAACGCACCAGCATTCGAATGATAGGGGTCCCAGAAGAAGAAGAGAAAAAGAAAGGGACTGAGAAAATATTTGAAGAGATTATAGTTGAAAACTTCCCTAATATGGGAAAGGAAATAGTTAATCAAGTCCTGGAAGCACAGAGTCCCATACAGGATAAACCCAAGGAGAAACACGCCAAGACACATATTAATCAAACTGTCAAAAATTAAATATAAAGAAAACATATTAAAAGCAGCAAGGGAAAAACAACAAATAACACACAAGGGAATCCCCATAAGGTTAACAGCTGATCTTTCAGTAGAAACTCTGCAAGCCAGAAGGGAGTGGCAGGATATACTTAAAGTAATGAAGGAGAAAAAACTACAACCAAGATTAATCTACCCAGCAAGGATCTCATTCAGATTTGATGGAGAAATTAAAACCTTTACAGACAAGCAAAAGCTGAGAGAGTTCAGCACCACCAAACCAGCTTTACAACAAATGCTAAAGGAACTTCTCTAGGCAAGAAACATGAGAGAAGGAAAATACCTACAATAACAAACCCAAAACATTTAAGAAAATGGGAATAGGAAAATACATATCGATAATTACCTTAAATGTAAATGGATTAAATGCTCCCACCAAAAGACACAGACTGGCTGAATGGATACAAAAACAAGACCCATATATATGCTGTCTACAAGAGACCCACTTCAGACCTAGAGACACATACAGACTGAAAGTGAGGGGATGGAAAAAGATATTCCATGCAAATGGAAATCAAAAGAAAGCTGGAGTAGCAACTCTCATATCAGACAAAATAGACTTTAAAATAAAGACTATTACAAGAGACAAAGAAGGACACTGTATAATGATCAAGGGATCGATCCAAGAGGAAGGTATAGCAATTGTAAATATTTATGCACCCAACATAGGAGCACCTCAATACATAAGGCAAATACTAACAGCCATAAAAGGGGAAATCGACAGCAACACACTTATAGTAGGGAACTTTAACACCCCACTTTCACCAATGGACCAATCATCCAAAATGAAAATAAATAAGGAAACACAAGCTTTAAATGATACATTAAACAAGATGGACTTAATTGATATTTATGGGACATTCCACCCAAAAACAACAGAATACACATTTTTCTCAAGTGCTCATGGAACATTCTCCAGGATAAATCATATCTTGGGTCACAAATCAAGCCTTGGTAAATTTAAGAAAATTGAAATCGTATCAAGTATCTTTTCTGACCACAATGCTATGAGACTAGATATCAATTACAGGAAAATATCTGTAAAAAATACAAACACATGAAGACTACACAATACACTACTTAATAACGAAGTGATCGCTGAAGAAATCAAAGGGGAAATCAAAAAATACCTAGAAACAAATGACAATGGAGACACGATGACCCAAAACCTATGGGATGCAGCAAAAGCAGTTCTAAGAGGGAAGTTTATAGCAATACAAGCCTACCTCAAGAAACAGGAAACATCTCGAATAAACAACCTAACCTTGCACCTAAAGCAATTAGAGAAAGAAGAACAAAAAAAACCCCAAAGCTAGCAGAAGGAAAGAAATCATAAAGATCAGATCAGAAATAAATTAAAAAGAAATGAAGAAGGCAATAGCGAAGATCAATAAAACTAAAAGCTGGTTCTTTGAGAAGATAAACAAAATTGATAAACCATTAGCCAGACTCATCAAGAGAGAAAAGGAGAAGACTCAAATCAATAGAATTAGAAATGAAAAAGGAGAAGTAACCACTGACACTGCAGAAATACAAACGATCATGGGAGATTACTACAAGCAACTCTATGCCAAAAAAATGGACAACATGGAAGAAATGGACAGATTCTTAGAAATTCACAACCTGCCGAGACTGAACCAGGAAGAAATAGAAAATATGAACAGATGAATCACAAGCACTGAAATTGAAACTGTGATTAAAAATCTTCCAACACACAAAAGCCCAGGACCAGATGGCTTCACAGGCGAATTCTATCAAACATTTAGAGAAGAGCTAACACCTATCCTTCTCAAACTCTTCCAAAATATTGCAGAGGGAGGAACACTCCCCAACTCATTCTACGAGGCCACCATCACCCTGATACCAAAACCAGACAAAGATGTCACAAAGAAAGAAAACTACAGGCCAATATCACTGATGAACATAGATGCAAAAATTCTCAACAAAATACTAGCAAACAGAATCCAACAGCACATTAAAAGGATCATACACCATGATCAAGTGGGGTTTATTCCAGGAATGCAAGGATTCTTCAATATACGCAGATCAATCAACGTGATACATCATATTAACAAATTGAAGGAGAAAAACCATATGATCATCTCAATAGATGCAGAGAAAGCTTTCGACAAAATTCAACACCCATTTATGATAAAATCCCTGCAGAAAGTAGGCATCGAGGGAACTTTCCTCAACATAATAAAGGCCATATATGACAAACCCACAGCCAACATTGTCCTCAATGGTGAAAAACTGAAACTATTTCCACTAAGATCAGGAACAACACAAGGTTGTCCACTCTCACCACTATTATTCAACATAGTTTTGGAAGTGTTAGCCACAGCAATCAGAGAAGAAAAAGAAATAAAAGGAATCCAAATCGGAAAAGAAGAAGTAAAGCTGTCACTGTTTGCAGATGACATGATACTGTACATAGAGAATCCTAAAGATGCTACCAGAAAACTACTAGAGCTAATCAATGAATTTGGTAAAGTAGCAGGATACAAAATTAATGCACAGAAATCTCTTACATTTCTATACACTAATGATGAAAAATCTGAAAGTGAAATTAAGAAAACACTCCCGTTTACCATTGCAACAAAAAGAATAAAATATCTAGGAATAAACCTACCTAAGGAGACAAAAGACCTGTATGCAGAAAATTATAAGACACTGATGAAAGAAATTAAAGATGATACAAATAGATGGAGAGATATACCATGTTCTTGGATTGGAAGAATCAACATTGTGAAAATGACTCTACTACCCAAAACAATCTACAGATTCAATGCAATCCCTATCAAACTACCAATGGCATTTTTCACAGAACTAAAACAAAAAATTTCACATTTGTATGGAAACACAAAAGACCCCGAATAGCCAAAGCAATCTTGAGAAAGAAAAATGGAGCTGGAGGAATCAGGCTCCCTGACTTCACACTATATTAAAAAGCTACAGTAATCAAGACAGTTTGGTACTGGAACAAAAACAGAAATATAGATCAATGGAACAGGATAGAAAGCCCGGAGATAAACCCACACACAAATGGTCACCTTATCTTTGATAAAGGAGGCAAGCATATACAGTGGAGAAAAGACAGCCTCTTCGATAAGTGGTGCTGGGAAAATAGGACAGGTATATGTAAAAGTATGAAATTAGAACACTCCCTGACACCATTCACAAAAATAAACTCAAAATGGATTAAAGTCCTAAGTGTAAGGCCAGACACTATCAAACTCTTAGAGGAAAACATAGGCAGAACACTCTATGACATAAATCACAGCAAGATCCTTTTTGACCCACCTCCTAGAGAAATGGAAATAAAAACACAAATAAACAAATGGGACCTAATGAAACTTAAAAGCTTTTGCACAGCAAAGGAAACCATAAACAAGACCAAAAGACAACCCTCAGAATGGGAGAAAATATTTGCAAATGAAGCAACGGACAAAGGATTAATCTCCAAGATTTACAAGCAGCTCATGCAGCTCAATGACAAAAAAACAAACAACCCAATCCAAAAATGGGCAGAAGACTTAAATAGACATTTCTCCAAAGAAGAGATACAGATTGCCAACAGACACATGAAAGAATGCTGAACATCATTAATCATTAGAGAAATGCAAATCAAAACTACAATGAGATATCATCTCACACCGGTCAGAATGGCCATCATCAAAAAATCTAGAAACAATAAATGCTGGAGAGGGTGTGGAGAAAAGGGAACACTCTTGCACTGTTGGTGGGAATGTAAATTGATACAGCCACTATGGAGAACAGTATGGAGGTTCCTTAAAAAACTAAAAATAGAACTACCATACGACCCAGCAATCCCACTACTGGGCATATACCCTGAGAAAACCATAATTCAAAAAGAGTCATGTACCAAAATATTCATTGCAGCTCTATTTACAATAGCCAGGACATGGAAGCAACCTAAGTGTCCATCATCGGATGAATGGATAAAGAAGATGTGGCACATATATACAATGGAATATTACTCAGCCATAAAAAGAAATGAAATGGAGGTATTTGTAGTGAGGTGGATGGAGTTAGAGTGTGTCATACAGAGTGAAGTAAGTCAGAAAGAGAAAAAGAAATACAGTATGCTAACACATATATATGGAATCTAAGGAAAAATAAAGGTCATGAAGAACCTAGTGGCAAGACGGGAATAAAGACACAGACCTACTAGAGAATGGACTTGAGGATATGGAGAGAGGGAGGGTAAGATGTGACAGGGTGAGAGAGTGGCATAGACATATATACACTACCAAATGTAAAATAGATAGCTAGTGGGAAACAGCCACATAGCACAGGGAGATCAGCTCGGTGCTTTGTGACCACCTAGAGGGGTGGGATAGGGAGGGTGGGAGGGAGGGAGATGCAAGAGGGAAGAGATATGGGAACATATGTATACGTATAACTGATTCACTTTGTTATAAAGCAGAAACTAACACACCATTGTAAAGCAATTATACTCCAATAAAGATGTTTTAAAAAAATAGTATTTACAGAATTCATGAAGTAAAATAAATTTTTTGAAAGAACAAGACAAATTCTTTGGGGGAAAATAATGTTCAAGCAGGCATGAAATTGTTTCCTAAATGCATTACAATGAAAGCTACTTTAAAATTGTTTTCAATTTATTACTGAACTTTTGTACTCTTTTAGAATTAGAACTTGCAATAACTCTTTTTGAGTTTGGGAAGAAATAGAAATTTTGTCTTTTAATGATTGAAAAAACTTAAGACTACAATTTTCTCATGTTGTACATAAAATATAGTTCTCTTATTTTGCAAAAAAAACAAAAAACAAAAAAAATAAATAAATAAACTCAAACTGCATTAAAGACCTACATGTAAGGACATATAAAACTCTTAGAGGAAAACATAGGCAGAACACTCTATGACATAAATCACAGCAAGATCCTTTTTGACCCACCTCCTAGAGAAATGGAAATAAAAACAAAAATAAACAACTGGGACCTAATGAGACTTAAAAGCTTTTGCACAGCAAAGGAAACCATAAACAAGACCAAAAGACAACCCTCAGAATGGGAGAAAATATTTGCAAACGAATCAACAGACAAAGGATTAATCGCCAAAATTTACAAGCAGCTCATGCAGCTCAATATCAAAAAAAAAAACAACAAAAATGGGCAGAAGACCTAAATAGACATTTCTCCAAAGAAGATATACAAATTGCCAACAAACACATGAAAGGATGTTCAACATCATTATTCATTAGAGAAATGCAAATCAAAACCACAATGAGGTATCACCTCACACCATTCAGAATGGCCATCATCAAAAAATCTGCAAACAATAAATGCTGGAGAGGGTGTGGAGAAAAGGGAACCCTCTTGCACTGTTGGTGGGAATGTAAATTGATACAGCCACTATGGAGAACTGTATGGAGGTTCCTCGATAAACTAAAAATAGAACTACCATATGACCCAGCAATCCCACTACTGGGCATATACCCTGAGAAAAACATAATTCAAAAAGAGTCATGTACCACAATGTTCATTGCAGCTCTATTTACAATAACCAGGACATGGAAGCAACCTAAGTGTCCATCATCGGATGAATGGATAAAGAAGATGTGGCACATATATACAATGGAATATTACTCAGCCATAAAAAGGAACAAAATTGAGTTATTTGTAGTGAGGTGGATGGACCTAGAGTCTGTCATACAGTGTGAAGTAAGTCAGAAAGAGAAAAACAAATACCGTATGCTAACACATATATAGGGAATCTAAAAAAAAAAAAAAAAAATGGTTCTGATGAACCTAGGGGCAGGACAGGAATAAAGACGCAGATGTGATGAATTGGGAGATTGGGATTGACATATATACACTAATATGTATAAAATAGATAACTAATAAGAACCTGCTGTATAAAAAAATACATAAAATTTAAAAATTTTTAAAAAAAGACACAGATGTGTAGAATGGACTTGAGGACATGGGGAGGAGGAAAGGTAAGCTGGGATGAAGTGACAGAGTAGCATTGACATATACACTACCAAATGTAAAACAGATAGCTAGTGGGAAGCAGCCGCATAGCACAGGGAGATCAGCTCGGTGCTTTGTGACCACCTAGAGGGGTGGGATAGAGAGGATGGGAGGGAGACACAAGAGGGAGGGGATATGGAGATATATGTATACATATAGCCAATTCTCTTTGTTATACAACAGAAACTAACACAACACTGTAAAGCAATTATACTCCAATAAAGATGTTAAAAAAAAAAAAAAAAAAAACCTCGGTGGTGTTGTGAGATAATAAACATATATATCTGGCCTTTATCCTGGTTCAGAAACCCTTGGAATGTCTTTTGTTACAACTGCTATGGACTGAATGTTTGTGTCCCCCTGAAATTCATGTTTGGAAACCCCAACTCCCAATGTGATGGTGTTTGGAGGTGGGGCCTTTGGGAGGTGATGAAGGTTAAATGAGGTCATGAGGGTGGGGCCCCCATGATGAGATGAATGTCCTTATCGGAAGCAATCTGCAGGCTGGGTTGAGGGCCTTCACCAGGGACCTGAATCAGCTGGCACTTCGACCTTGGACTTTCAGCCTCCCTAACTGCGAGAAATGACTTCCTATCGTTTAAGCCCCTAGTCTATGTTATTTTGTTTTGGCAGTCCCCAGCCAACTGAATAATAACAAACCCCTTTCCACCATATCTGACCCCTGGGGAGGGGAGGGGAGCAGATCTGGAGATCGGGTTCAATCCTGTGGCCAATGGTTTATTGGATCACGTCTAGGTACTGAAAACTCAGTTTAAATACTCTGAACACCAGGCTTGAGTGAGCTTCCAGTTGGTGCAAATGTGGATGTACAGAGGGCAGCTCACACTGACTCCTGCGGACGGGAGCGCCTGCGCCCGGGACCCTCGTGGACCCGGCCTGCCTGTTCTGCTTCTCGCCTACAGCCTTTATGACAAAACGGTAGTCATAAGTGTAACAATTTCCAGAGTTTTGTGAGCCATTCTAACAAACTATCAAACCTGAAAGGGTTATGGGAAGCCCCCAGTTTGAAGTGTGGGTAGCCTGGGGACCCTGCTTGCAACTGGCGTCTAAAACAAGAGCAGTATTGTCAAGTCAAGACCATGCCCTTCAACCTGTGGGATCTGACATAACTGTCAGTTAACTGTCAGAATCAAATCAAACTGTAGGCCACCCACACGCTCAGTGTTGGAGATTGTCAGAGAAGCACATTAGGGGGAGGGTTCCAGAACGTTCTCATCTTCCCAAACTGAAACTCTGTCCCCATTAAACACTAACTCCCCATCTCCCTCCCCAGACCCAGTAACCACCATCCTACTTTCTGTCTCTATGGACTTGACGCTCTAGGGACCTTATGTAAGTAGAATCCTACAGTAGTTGTCCTTTTGTGATGGGCTTATTCCACTCAGCATAGTATTCTCAAGGTTCATCCGTGTTATAGCACGTGACAGAGTTTCCTCCCTTTTTAAGGCTGAATCATTCCCATTGTATGGATGGACACACTTTGTTTATCCAGTCATCTGTTGCTGGACATTTGGGCCATTTCCACCTTTTGCCTGCTGTGAACACAGGTGTACAAACATCTGTTCAAGTCCCTGCTTTCAATTCTTTTGTGCAAGTGCCCAGACATGGAATTGCTGGATCACGTGGTGATTCTATGTAGAATTCTTGGAGGAACTGCCGTACTGACTTTTTTAACCATATGGCTTAAGGGAGTCACATAACCTCCGATCCTGGGGATGCTGGAAAGCCCTTGGGCCCCAGACAGGCAGCCAGCCAATAAACATCTTCACTGACATCTGCGCATCCCTGACTCCTAGACCAGAGCCGGGCTCAGGGGGGCTGGGGGGAGGGGGGCTGCTCCGCTCCATGGCGTCAGGGGGTCCGCAGAGGAGAGTAAAGCAAGGCCAGCAGCAGCCACAGCAACGGAGGGAGAACCTTGGAAGGCAGGCCAGCCACCATCTCAGGACCGATCGCGACAGAGGTCTCCCCGAGGCAGTGAGCCTCCCAGGATCCCCTCGCTGCCTGTGTGAGCCTGATGGGAGGAGCACCACCGTGGTTGCGTGAGAGAAACCGACACCCACGGAGCCAGGCGACCCTCACCTGCGGATCCTTGACACCCTCATGACCAAGGGAGAAGGCGTTGTTATTCTAATGTCACAGGTGAGCAGCTGCCCCAGATCACAACAGAGCCAGGCCCACACGTGTGCATAGGTGCATCGTGCCCTGAGAGGGTGGGTAAGACGCCACCAGCACCTGTGGCCTCAGCACTGTCCTTCCTGTCTGGGGCTGAAAGGAACTACACAGGCCCCTTCTAAACGCGCACGACAGGACGTGAGATCCCTCCTCAGGCTGCAGTTCCCGCCTCTCCTGAGCCACGTGCACCTGGGGAGCCTCCTGAGGCAAAGTCTTCTCCCTCCCTCTCACACCGGGACCGAGGTGCCCTCGCCGCAGGATCGTTTCATTCCCGCAGCGCACATTTCACTGATATCTACTCTAGGACAGTCATACGTTACCTTTAAAAACTTTTCTTTTTAAACCATTGTCTCTGGAGGAGACCCTAAAACGAGCAGACGCTCCCCACCCTCGGCGGGGCTCCCAGGCTGGCCCCGAGGGTGGGATTTGTGCCAAAGCTCTCCTTCCCCCGGGAGGTCAAGGCAACTGAGTGCCGTTCCTTTCCTACTTAGTGAATGTCTGTCTGCGCACCCACGTGTGCACGGGGCCTGCGCGTGTGTGGTTACGTGTGTTGTGTGCGCGTTTGCACGGGGGCGTGTTCTGTGCGGGCCCATGTGTGTTGTGTGGGCACGTGCGCACGCGTGTGCGCAGAGCACGCCACACCAGCGCAGCCGCACCGTCTCTCAGACCTGAACCAGCTCTCCAGCTGTCCCGGTCCTCAGTTCCGGCCCCAGTTCTCTCTGGCCCAGGATGGAGGGAGAGGAGGGACCCGGGTGCTGGAGGGCGGTGAGGGCGGGGGAAGCACCGTCAGCTCCGGAGTCCTACCGGAGACCACACTAGTCCACAGCTTAGGTTGTCGTGGTGGAAATGCATCTGATCATTACTTTTATCCCATCACAAGAGTCCGACCGGAGTTCCCCGCGGGTGGGCACCATTCAGTCCTCGTGGGGCCGTCACGTGGCCTCACAAGCCCCCCCCCCCACCCCCGGGGTGAGGCAGGGCGGGGTCTCCCCCGACGGATGGGCAGGGCCCCTCCCCGCCATGGCCAGCAGAGGGCGGAGCAGGCCCCCCCTCCCCTCCCCGGGCACCTCCGCGGGGCCTCAGCATCTGTAGGAAGAGCCTTGTACAGAGTCATCTCCCGCGGCCTCGCCCCAGAGAAGGGGGTCGGTGAGCAGGTTCCAGGGCGGCTCCCAGCAGTGGACGCGGGGCTGCGGCCGTGGCCGGGGAGACGCCGCATAGACAGCGGCTGAAGGAGAACCGGCCCTTCTCAGGCTGTAACAGCCTCTTGGGCTGCCAACCGCCCAGCTTCTGCCTCCCCCCAACCCCCCACCCCGCAGCTTCACTACGAGGAACCCCGCGGCCACACCTGCGTGGGAAGGGCGCACACAGGACCAGCCCGCAGGTCCCCCACGGCCCCTCACCCGGGCCTGGGGCCTAGTGACCACAAGCACAGGGGACCCAACCGAACACGTGGGCTGCAGGGGCCACCGGTCAGCCGGGCAGCCGCGCGTCCAGAGGGACCGGCAATGTCTCGCTGAAGTCGGGGGCACTCGGACTTTGGGGACAGATGGGAGCCTGGTGACAGGAACCTGGGCATAGCTCCTGCAGCTTGTGCCAGCGCTGGAGGCCACCAAGAGCCGGTGGACACACACATTCCAGGACCTGCCAGACTCCCGGGGGACTCCAGGCGGCTCCCTCCTGGGCAGCCTCAGTTCTGGGGTGCAGCAGACACCTCTCCAGGGTGCCGAGGGAGAAACCACAGGCATTCCCTCTCCACATTGCAGCCTCCAGCACAGAAGGGGGGCCAGGAGGGGGTCCTAGCATCTGGACCGGTGCCCGGCTCAGTGGGTCTCGAATGACCTGATTACCCACCCTCATTTTGGGGTGAACCTAAGAATCTCAGGGAAGAGGGTTTTTGAAGAGTGTGTGGACCATACTCATACGTCAACACCAGGGTCCCCGCACGGTTCCCCGCACCCCGAAAAGTCACAGAACTACCTGCCAAGTAGCAAAAGTGCACGCCTCAGTGTGCAATCAGTAAATAGCACGCCCTGGGCACTTAAAAGAGTCGAACACCAAACATTGTCACAGGGGTGTAGACGTGCCGAGAAGACAACTGGGGCAACTGTCCTTGGGCTGGGGGGACCCGGGGACACCCCAAAAGCAGCTGCCAGAGCCACCTAAGACAGGAGGGGACACCCTGGATTCTCCCTCTGCCCGCCCTCCAGTCTCCCAGCTGGGGGGCCCTGACTCTCCAGGAAGAAGCCAAGGGACACGGGGGCACAGATGCAGGGGAGGTGTCAGGCCAGGGCAGACGTGACTTCTCTCTTAGTGAGTGAAATCTGACAACTATCAGAATTTACAAGTCTGAAAAACCTCCCTAGAAATATTACAAATACTCAGAGGAACATTCTTAAAGAAAACCCAAATCAGGCTAATGTGGTAGAAATTCTCCCATGAAGCTTTAAAAAAACAAAAACTCCTGCGTAGTTAATGCAGGATTCTTTGCCTCTGAAACACAATCAGTTCCCTAGACTCTTCTACAAAGGATGCAGGAAGTCATACAGAAGGAGATTGTGGCAATGATTTTATTTGCTGCAAACACCAACGCTCATGTCTGGAGACTTGGGGACCTCAGGCTGCCGCGAGGCACTTCTTGATGAAGTGGCCCACCAGCCGCTGGGGCCGCTGCTGGTACTCGGCCAGCACCTCATGGGGGCTGCTGATCTGGTCACCTTCCAGGCGGTTGAGGAGCGTGACGCACACCACGGCCGCTGCAAAAAGCAAACGCCAGGTCAGGGCAAAGAACGGGACTCTAGCTTAGCTCACAGAGACCAGTGTCCAGGCCTCAAGGGAAGGGGCTGACAGTGGCTTCTGATAGACAGAGAACACGAAAAGGCTGACGGGGCCACTCTATCCTGTTCTGTCCTTATCCTTGCCTGCCTTTGTTCCCAGAGATTCCCAAGCAAACCCCAGGACCAGCTCGGGGGCCCTGCACTGCCTTGAAAGGCAAGGTGACGTGACAGCTGCAAGGCAGGGATTCTGGAAGGCAGAGCTGGACCTCGAAGGGTGAGGCCAGGAACTGCGGTGGATTAGCCCCAATTCAGAAATCCAAAGAGCTTTGAAGGCCAGATTCATTGTAGAGTCGGCAGCGAAGCCTGCCTAGAGCCGAAGGGGGGACTTTCTCATCTTTCTGGTCTCTCAGTGGCACGTGAATCCCTGCAGAGACACTGAGGACCCTGCTTTGGACCACGTGACAATCCAAGGAGGTCCGAGCACAGGGGTCCAGAAACACGCCTTGGGGGCAGGGCGGGTGCAAGGCCAAGGCCGGCGATGGGCGGGGCCCGGGAGGACGTTGGCGGGGGGGGGGGGGGGGGGGGGGGGGGGGGGGGGGCGGAGTAGGGGGAGCTGCGGCCTAGGGATCCCACCTCGGAGGCCGCAGGCATTGCATATGGCGGCGAAGACGGACGACTCCATCTCGATGTTGCGGACGCCGGCCTCGTAGGCCGCCCGCAGGTACTCCTGCTTGTCCTTCTCCGAGTAGGAGCAGAGCGCCCCGTCCAGGCGGCCTTGCCCTGGGAACGTGGAGAGCCGACGCTGGCCCGGGAGCGCCCACCTCCCATTCCCCCACCCCCACCTCCCCCCCACCCCCCGGGCACACAGTAAGCGCCTACTGCATGCTCGCCCCGCCCCCCAGACAGAGATGCTGTCCAGCCCGACGGGCCCCGCCTGTCCTCGACCCACCGGCCCGCGAGGGAACCGGTGCTGAGACGCACGCCCGCAGCGGTGCGGAATCCCGGGCGGGAGACCAGCGCGCCCCTCACCTTCGTAGAAGTCCAGGGTGCACATGGTGTTGCCCACGACCGTGGGGAACTCGCCCAGGTCCGCGGAGCACCGCGCCAGCTCCTGCACCAGCCGCTCGTCCAGATGCGTGTTCCGGACCACCCGCTTCCCGAGGACAATTTGCTCGAACTCCTGCTTGAAGCAGGCGTCCACCGCCTGCCGGGTGATGACCACGGAGCCGGGCTCCAGACCTGCAGGAAGAAGCGGGTGTCCCGGCTGCAAGGGGCGGTCAGGGAGGGAAGGGCCCCGTCCACGCACTATAACACTGAAGGGTCAGTCATGCCCTAAAAAGAAATAGGTAAGGATCCCTTTTCAGCACCAGATTTTTTTTTCCTGAAGGTAAAGTAACGAATGCGTAGACGCTGCAGAAAATACAGAAAAGTGCAAAGAAGAAAGTGAAATTGACGAGCGGCCCATCCCCGCAGATCAGCCTCTTTCAGTCGCTGCTGGAACTGTCTGGGGCTCCCTTTACCAGTATGTGTTCAGCTGGTCCCTGTTTTGTACCTTTTTATTATTTCAGGTTTTGAGTAAGGAACACTGGGGCACCTCAAACCCGGCTCCTGCGGCCACCAGCTCCTGATGCCCTGGCTTCCCTCCAGGACTGACCCACCGGAGGTCCTGCTTCCTGTGCCTCCCTGGGCGTTTCCAAGATTGTACAGACGTTACTCTGTTCCTTGCTCTTTGGTCTTATAATAACTTTGCTTGGGATTTGACCAGGAACCTTTCCTACTACTACACTACTACTTACTTTAATGTGATATTGGTTTTCCTAAACAGTTAGGGAGGAAGAAGAAGCCAGGAGATCTGTCCCAGAGCCCCACGTCGGCCGCTTTCATGAAACATTTAAAAACGTGGCCAGGGGCTTCCCTGGTGGTGCAGTGGTTAAGAATCCGCCTGCCAGTGCAGGGGACACGGGTTCAAGCCCTGATCCAGGAGGATCCCACATGCCGCGGAGCAACTAGCCCGTGCGCCACAACTACTGAGCCTGTGCTCTAGAGCCCGTGAGCCACAACTACTGAGCCCGCCTGCCTAGAGCCCGTGCTCCGCAACAAGAGAAGCCACCACAATGAGAAGCCTGCGCACCACAAGGAAGAGTAGCCCCCGCTCGCTGCAACTAGAGAAAGCCCGCACGCAGAAATGAAGACCCAACATAGCCAAAAATAAATTTAAAAAATAATAATAAAGTATAAATTGTATCTCTAATTTAGTTTAAAAACAAAAAACGTGGCCAATTGCCAAGCTCTGGCTCTGCTTGCCCCCTGCATGTTCATCTGGACTTTCTCTCCCTTGCTGCTTTGTCCCTGTTCTGGTCAATGTAGACTCTCCTCAGGTGTCTCCCCACACCAAGCGTGGACCTGGAAGAAAGCTCAGATGGTGGCTTTCATGAATTCATGGGGCCTAGAATTTTCAAGCCACTTCAGACCTCAAATTGGAGGGTGCAGAGCCCCTCCCAGTGTCAGCTGCTCTTCCTCACACAGGCCCTGCCCTTTCCCAGGATGCCTGTTGGCCATTTCAGAATTCTCACATCTGACAGAAACGCTGGAGTCACCCGGTGCTCCCTCCCGAGTGGCGGCCCATGCCAGCCACCCACTGGTCCTATTTTGGGGTTTGTGGGGACACCATGTCACACTTTGTTGTCGGGGGTTTGGGGTCTGGCTCTCTAGTTAATCTCTCCATTTTTATGGGGCAATTTTGGGAGACTCAAAATCCACCCTACTTCCTCCAGAATTCTCTCTCTGATTATTGATTTTAAAATCCCTCCAAAGCAAGAACTCAGGAAGGATTTGCTGGGAGCTCCTCGCCGACGCTGGTGCAGTGTGCACAGCCGGGAGTCCGTTGGGTCGATGGCATCACAGACTAAGTGTGCACAGCCTGGGAGCTCGCGGTCATTGGAGTGTTTTCCCGAGAACAACGCCTTTCAACTTTGAATTACAATCTGCAAACACGGATGTTATCCATCAATCTGTCTATATAGTGAAAAGAAAAATGAGATAACGTATTGAGAAGATTTAGGGCCTACAGCAATCCTCTTTCACAGCGAGAATACCTAAATTTTCAAATTACCATAAATGCAGGGGAGGTCAGGCCTAGGCGGTCAGAAACAAATGCACAGAGGCCAGGCCGATGACAGACCTCCTTCCAGCAGCTCCCAGCTCCTCGGCAGGAGCGAGAATTACTAGAACCCAGTTTTCAGCAGAAAAACCGGCCCAGAGTTGGGACATCAGAGTAAAACAAGTTTGCCTCAAAGACTTTGGCTGAAAACTCAACATGATTTTTAGCGTTTTACTTTCTCATTGCATCCTCTTCTTTCTTTGTTGGCTTTGCGATGTTAAAAAAATTATGTTGCGAACTGGGGGCTTTTAGGCAACTTAAGGACACTTATCTTAATTTTGTATTGCCTCTCTCTCTTCCCCCTTTGACTTTCCTGTAGGTTTTCTCATAAGGTGCTTCACATCCTTGCAGGAATAGAGAGGAGGAGTGAGCAAAGTGAAGGAGAAAGGCAGAGAAAAGAGGGATTAGCAAGAATAAAAAGAGAATCAAGCAAACAAGAAGGCACACGTTGTATAACTCCAAAAGGATGGGTTTTCGGGTGCACGTGGCCTGGTGCCTTTCCGTGCCGATTTCTGGGGTGTGGGTTGGGAGAAGTAGCTGGACCAGAAAAAAATAACAAAACGCCTGCTGCTGCTGAGCTCTCCTTGAGCACGGCCCAGGGAGGAGCTCTGGGTCCCCACGCTGCCCACCCGGGTCCCTGTGGCGCTCTGCACACTAACCTATCCCGCCAGAGGTGCCGATGCGGATGAGGGTGACGCCGGAGCACCGGGCGTGGTACAGCAGCTTGATGAGCTCGTGCAGCATGATGGCGATGGAGGGGATGCCCATCCCGTGCTAGAGCCAGGGAGAAATGCCAGCGTCACGCTCTGGTAGCACCTCTGTGTGTTCTGTGGTACATTGCTAACTGGTGGTGAAGATGAACTTCCTAACGTACATTTAAAAACTATGAACACTTGGGGAAGTGTAAAGGTTTGCACGACGCTGTCGAATGGATGACCCCTTTGACCCACACCACCCGCGGAACAGATGGCAGCTGAGGACCAGAGGGCTGCTGTTGCTAGGTAACAGACAGCCCCTGGCGTGGGAAGCCCCGCGCACGTTTTCCCTTTTCGCCACACGCTCTGCCGCAGCCGAACTCGGTAACTGGCTGGTGGCTCCACCTCCGCGGTTCTGCCTGTGCCGTTTCCTCCGCCTCCGCATCCCCGAAACCGCCCTTCTTCAGAGGCCCTCCCGGTGCCACGTCTGCCAGGAGCTGCCCCTGCGGCCAAGGACTCTTTGGAGAACGTGTTAGTCCTGCAGTCTTGCTCGTGGGAAGTGCTTCCGTGGATTATCTGGACCTGAATACGTCTTGGCTCTTGGGTGTGTTCCGGATTGTTGGTGCCACCAGACGTCTCAGCTGCCCAGAGGGGTGGGCCCCTGTCCCAACCTCAGAGGCAGCCTTACTGTAGGGCAGCACTTCCTCTAAAAATGTTCTCCTCTGCAAAGGGAACCAAAACTGGAAAACGAGAACACCAGAGGTTTCTGTGTTCACCCATTGCTGAATCGCACGTGTGTGAAGTAACACAGGCGGCCGGCGAGGGGGCCACCTGGTGCCCGGCTCTCCTCGTGGCCCTGGTCCAGGCAGAGCACCGCCCTCCCGGGTCTCTAACCTGGGTGCTCACCGTGTGCGCACAGCTGGGTGGGTGTGCACGTGTGTTTGTACGTGTGTATCTGTCTCTCCTGGAGACGGGCTCCACCACCTCTGCAGCCCAGCCCCAGGCTCCCCTCGACTCCTGTTTCCTCTGTCAGGCTGTGTGCAGGGCGGGGATGGGGCCTGCAGAGCCAAGGGCTGAGCCCACCACGAGGGCAGGTACTCACGCTGACCGACAGCACCGGGCCCACTTTAAACATGGCGTAGCGGTCGGTGCCCTCACAGATGTTGGGATAGTCTGCACCTGGGTGGTCAAGGCCCAGCTCCATGGCCACGTGCTTGCTGAAGGCTTTCATCCGCGAAGGGCTTCCCCCAACACACACAAACTGCAGACAGAGAACAGAACCCCCATCAGCACAGGCACCGCACCCCATCTGTACAGCGGGGGTCCTCAAAGTGCCCCCCGCCAGCGGCGGCAGCATCTCCTGGAACTTGCTAGAAATGCAGGTCCCTTCCCTGGCCCCCCCCGCGTCCGGGGAGCCAGTAATGTGTGCGCTAAGGAGCCCCCGGTGATTCTGACGCTCCCTCGAGTTTACGAAGCACTGGTTCACGGACTCACAGCTCAGTGCAAGAGGCCCCAACAGTGCAGAGCAATCAGCTCCACACAAGGCAGGACAACCACACCCTCGCCCTCTCCGGGCAGGAAAGCCCAGGTTCCACGCCTGCCCGGGGTCCGTGCATCGTGTGCACAGCAGCCCACTGCCCTGGAGAGAGCCTGCGTTTGGAATAAGATGCTGCGGGCCCCTCAGTGTGCAACCAGGGCCCCACAGCCCATCTGTAACATGGGCTTCTAACTGCTGTGTCGCCGGCCGGCAGAGGCCCAAATGGCCAACCTGTGGAAAGAGCCGGGGGCCAGGGGGGGCTCGGGGAGTCGCAGCTGTGCGGTGAGCAGGTGTCTCTCGGAGAAGCAGGACCTTCGTCTGCAAAGTGCCGCACGGAAAGCGTCAGAAGAAAAACAGGTAAATAAGCCAGTCTCAAGGACTTGGTGATCAAATAGTTATTAGTCTCTTAACATAAAAAGGAAAATTCTGTAGCCTAGAAAAAATTACAGGTTAAACTTAAGAATGAAAATTGAATGAATTAAGAACACATGGAAAGGAAGGGAAGGGATAAATTGACAGATTGGGATTGACATATACACACTACTGTATATAAAACAGATAACTACTAAGGACCTACTGTATAGCACATGGAACTCTACTCAATACTCCATAATGACCTATATGGGAAAAGAATCTAAAAAAGAGTGGATATATGTATATGTATAACTCATTCGCTTTGCTGTACACCTGAAATTAATGCAACACTGTAAATCGACTAGACTCCAGTAAAAATTTAAAAACAACACATGGAAAGTCGTCCCTCGGTTTGAAACGAACAGCGCAAAAGATCTGGGTGGCTGGCAGGACGTAACCTGGTTATGACTTTACGATCGCATGAGGCAGCCCCGGATCTAGGGTCAATGGCTTGTTTCAGTTTTGAATTCTAAACGTTAGCCCACTTTTCCACACGGGGATCAGACACTTTAAAAGTCCTCTGCGAGGATAAGTCAGGACCGAACTAGCGAAACAGATGGATGTGCATCTTAAATGACAGACAGCAGACACATGCGACTGCTCCTCCTGGGTATCCCTCGCTCCCCTAGAAAAGGATTAGTGTCTGCTCCTTTCTAGTCTCTCAGTGAAGCATTAGGAAATTTATTTTACATTGTTTCAATTATAGGAACCAATGCGGCAGTCTTTGTGACAGTTTTCTTTCACTCAATAGTTCATATTCTTGAAAGGTAACAAATTGCAAAAATCTGATAAACATATAACTTCAAGAGCCTGTCCTCTGTCACCTCGGCCCTGTGTGGCGCAGTCTACCTGTGTCACCTGAAAGGGGGGTAATCTTGGGGCAAATGCCCAGAATCAAAAACCCTGCTTTTACCTTCACGTCTCCAAACATAGTCGGGAAGTCATGCGTGCCGGTGCTAAGGCTGAAATGGTAGAGGACATCTTCTTTCATTGCAGCCACGTGGGGATTGCAAAGCTGTACAAAGTCACTGTCCCAAAACAGGAAAGGAGGCAGTTTAGAGAACCAGCGTCCAGGGGCCGGCAGGACCACAGCGGTACCCTGTGCCAGCGAGGCGTATGGGCCACGGCGGGCAGGCCGATCCCAGCCTGCAGAGGCTCCCACCCTGTCTCCGTTCCTCCCCCTCTCCTTCCCCTCACCCGCTCGTCACACCCAGGGCTCCTTTGGAGGATGATCAGGAAGAACTCAGAAGAGCACCAAAAAGCACAAAGATCAAGGGAATTCCCTGGCGGTCCAGTGGTTAGGATTCCACATTCTCACTGCCAAGGGCACGGGTTCAATCCCTGGTTGGGGAACTAAGATCCCACAAGCCAAACGGCTCCACCAAAAAAAAAAAAAGTACAAAGATCAAAATGCCAAATCATCCCATATAAAGCATGTAGCCAGTTGCTACCCAACCCAGGTTCATTCAACATATAAACTTGGCTTCAAGTTAAAAATAATACATTTATCACAGGAAATGTGGATGGATGAGAAGAAAAAAATCGCCTCTAATTCTCCCACCCAGAGATAGCCTTTCCAATCTGAGGCCTTTCATTTTCATTTCCTTGTCTTGTTTCACTAGCCAGCACTTGGCTGGTACAATGTCCAAAGGGAGTAATGAGACAAGACATCTTTTCATTTTGGTTTTTCTCCGTGCGGCTGCTAGAAACTTTGTGTGGCTCACGTTATATTTCTCTTGGACAGCACACTGCTGGCCTGCAATAGGGGTCAGCAAACATTTCCCATAAAAGGTCAGATAGTAAATAATTTTTCCTTGCAGTTCATAGGGGCTCTGTTGCCACTTCTCAGCCCTGCTGTTGGCCCATGAAGTGGCCACAGACAACACACAAATGAGTGTGGATGTGTTCCAATAAAACTTTATTTACAAACATGATGCCCAGGTCTAGATTGCAACTCCAGCCTTAGACACGCCTCCTTCCACAGCTGTGCCTTCCTGACCCCACTCACAGGCGTGCTGCCAGATGCCAGTGGCACAGAGGGAAGCAGCCATGGGTCCCCAGCAATCAGGACTTTCTGTTTCTTCCTTCAGAGTCACACTTTCCGCCCAGAACCCACGGATCACATTTCCTCCTCAATCTAACTCTGTGAGAAAAAAAAACCATGCAGGAAGAGAAGTTCTCAGCAGCCTGTGATCTGTAAGCACCACGACGTGACTGACCCGGGCAGCCCGCACGTCTTCCTCCACTGTCTCTGGTCCCTGTTCTCTCTGGAGTCCATCGGTCATCGACCGTAGATGCCCAGGCTCCAGACCAAGGGCACCTGCTTCTCTCTCTCCTGCATCTCCTCGCTTCCTCCCTTTGTGCTTCTCACATTTCCCTCCGATTTCCCTAGAATGGCATCCAAGTTAACTCACAGCCAAACAGTCTCAAAAGGCTGATGTAGAAAAGATGCGAACAAAATATTGAAGAGAGACGGATCTTTTTCTAAAGGGGAGGGTGCTGGTGGACTGGCCAACACCCTGAGCCCATCACTAAACTGGCAGCAGGACCACCAGCTGACTGTGCTATTGGCACCGGGGCAGGGGTGCGAGAGTCTCCCTCAGGAGGGGCAAGCAACCCGCCCAAGCCAGAGTCTGCACTGGACCCCGACCAGTCCTGACCAGGCTTACTCTCCTGGGGCAGGGAGGTCTCTTTCCAAGGGACCAACTCCAGTTGGGACAAACCCCAAGCTTTCCCAGAATGCCTTCTTGATCTCCAGGCCAAGCTGAAATTCTGAAGTCATAACACAGCCAGAGCATCTGAAGCTCCTTTAAAGACAAATATTTTACCGTAGTTACGGTTCTTGTTCTCCTTCAGGATGTTACGAACACAGAGTACAAACAGAAGGGCTAACGGCCGAGCATCGTAACTGACAAAACAGAATGTGATAAAACAACTCTGTGTCATATTTCAAAATAGAAAACGTTTCTTTCCTCTTTCATTCCAGGAAGAGGAGGAGAAGGAAATAGGTGTAACTGTAAAGACCAACAAGGATTTTAAGATATGTAAATTGGACACGTAACAGTGAACAGAACAAGTATTTTTGTTACTGAGGTATAGTTAACTTACAGTATTGTATTAGTTTTAGGTCTATAACATAGTGATTCAATTTTTTATAGATTAAACTCCACTTTTTAAAGGATTTTAAAATAACAAGTCAAAGACATATTACTTGGAAAACTATTTTTCTAGTCTACACACGATGTCAAATGACTTTATCTGGCTTTATTCTGTCACTTTATTCATTTAACAAATATTCATTGAGCACCTACTCTGTAAAAGAAATGGGTGAGATGCAAAATGAATGAAACTCGGCTTCTGATTCCAGGAGTTTATCAGCAGGGAAGGGAAAACACGACTGACCGTTCGACAAACTGGCCCAGACACCTTGCGCCGCATGCTCAAGGGACTGGCAGAGAACGAGGAAGGGGCTCTGGGGCAGGGAGGAGGGGCGCCCTCGGCTGAATGTCACACAAGCACGCCTCAGGCCCTGTGCCAGGCACAAGGGATGCAGAGATCAGCAGGATGGAAGACATTTAACTGCGGTGGAAACCATGTCATTAGTGGTGGTGCGTGTAAGTCATTCGACATCACAACTGCCACAGAAGCTAGGTTCTACCAGTCCCCGTTGTAAAGGCTCAGGGTCACACCTTTAATAAGAGGCTGTGCTCATGAGCTGGACTTCAGGGATCCTCACAGGACACGCTGGCCTCTGGAGGGTGGACCATACAAGCCGGTATTGACCATAAAACGATGGAGGGAGGGGAAGATAATGACTAACCAACGGGGAGGGGTCACTGCTCAGTGGAGCCACGTCCAGGGCACCTGATGCCAGGCCTCCCTTCTCCAGCCTTCGTTTCAACCACCCGCTCGGCCAGCCTCCAGGATCCTCAACCCGGGAAGGGGGGGGGGGCGGGGGGGGGCTCAGAAAGTGGGGACAGGGCATGCTTGCTTGTCAATGATTGAAAGCACCAGGGAGGGACTTCCCTGGTGGCAAAGTGGTTAGGAATCCGCCTGCCAATGCAGCGGACATGGGTTTGAGCCCTGGTCGGGGAAGATCCCACATGCTGCGGAGCAACTAAGCCAATGCGCCACAACTACTGAGCCTGCACTCTAGAGCCTGTGAGCCACAGCTACTGAAGCCCGCGCACCTAGAGCCCGTGCTCTGCAACAAGAGAAGCCACTGCAATGAGAAGCGCGCGCACCGCAACAAAGAGTAGCCCCCGCTCGCCGCAACTAGAGAAAGCCCGCGCGCAGCAACAAAGACCCAACACAGCCAAAAATAAATTTATTAAAAAAAAAAAAGAAGCACCAGGGATCCTACTAGTTCTATTAAAAATTCTCTCTGCAAGTACTATTCTCAGGGCAGCTCCAAAACTTGAAAATGGACCTCAGAACCCATGGGGAAGGAAAGGGGGGGACAGGTGTCCGTGTGGAATTAGGTGACCCACACGTGCGAGTCTCCAGAGCAGTTCCTGAGGGACCTCCCAGAAGAGAACCAAGGACCCCTAAGCTGGGTTCCCAGAGGGCAGCATACGGCCCTGGACGTCATCAAGGCGAGAGGCCACCGCCCAGGATGGGGTCTCCCAGGGAACCAGCAGAGGTGGGTGGGGAGGAAACTGGGAAAAGTAGTGGATTTCAAGTCCATGTAGGAATTGGGATTAAGACATAAAATTCTTGCTTTTCCATGATGAAAAAAATTCGTATTTTAGGGCAACAGGAGAACATTTTAAATATAAAATTTTTCTCTGCCTGTTTCCGCCTCCCCCCCACTTTACTGTATATTGTGCATCTGCATTAACCAGACCTCCTTGGGAGATAACCTTCCTTCTTCATCTTGTGAGGGGCCATGACGACCCATGACCCACTACTCACTTTGTACCTGTAGATCTGGATCGTGTACACTGTCAGCAACACATCATTTGACATACAACCCCTTGTCTCAAAAAGTTGGAACTGAGGGCCATAGTTAAAGAATTTATCAGTGACCAGAGCTGATACTCAGAGCTTGATAGGAATTTTTTTTGGGGGGGGGTTCTCCCCTAAGCTAAGTGAGGGAAAGTCAAACATTCCAACATAAATGAATGGGCATGTCAGTCCTTTGATACACTGAGAAGGCCACCCAATTCTTTGAGGAATTAAAAACAGCTGCCCTTGTTTTACAAATCTAGTCTTTACAGGACCTGAGGTGTGCCTTCAGAAACATCTCAAAGCTTACCAATCCTTTCACCACCCCAAAATTCTCCCCTATTTATCTTCAGAGGCTTGTAGGTGTTGAGTAAGAAAAAAAAAAATCCTGGCCTTAAGGGAACAAAGTCCTCCTAGGAGGAACTTGCCTTTCTCCTTCTATGCCTTTGAGATGCAAATATTCTACCTGATCACCTCCAGAACGATTATCTCTTCGCAATCTTTTTAAAATGCAGATTTCAGGAAAGCAACTCTTATCCAAAGAAAAAACCAAAAGGGGGCTAGGTAATTTGGAACTTGACTTGTCAAGGACACACAAATCTTAAGTGTCTTCTTCATAAATATTAGTAAAAAGGGTTTGGCCCTCTAGACAGGCAACCCTGTTGCATCTGCCAGAAACCCAATCTGAATCCAACTTCTTTTGTAACTGAAGGGATTTCTATTATTGTTCCTGACTCAGGGCTGAAATTGCAGAACTTTGGGAACTATGGGGTCTCTGTCTGTGTGTCAGTATGTGTCTAAATGTATTGTCGATGTGTAGTATTGCCAAAATTAATTTGTATAAGAGCTCTATTTAATTGGCTTAAAGGAAGTTAGCTGCTACTTATATACATACCTAGAAATATAAAAGAAACTATCTTGAATGAATTTCAGAATCGTGTGAGCTAGGATTAATTTTAATTTCATTAAAATTAATTTTAATGAAAGCAAATGGTTTAATTAATACAGACATGTCTTTACAGTCACCAACATTAAGTATAATACTCTTACTGTACCCAGGTTCCCTAGAAATCACATAAGATCTTATTATTCCTGTTACAAAATTTGTCAGCAAGAAAAATGACTTGGTATGCTAAACTTTTAAGTGAATTAAATGGAAATGATGAGAGTTTTGGTGTAAACTCTAAAGGAATAATTATGTTTTAGGAATGTCTGCTTAAAAATAGTCTCTCCAGATTTAGATACCTTGAAACTTTAGAGTTTTGTTAGATTAAGTTAAATGATGGGAATTCATTGACTATCCAGAATTTATTTCCAAATAAGATACTGAAACATTAATTACTGAACATAGGCTTCCTTTTACAGAGAAACTAAAGATATTTAGGACTATTAATAAAAATATATTTGGTGCCACACTAAGACATTTTCTGTTAGAAAAAACAAGATGTGTTTTCTAGAAATGGTAAATAGTATGTATAAGTTTGCTAATGTGTGGGATGCTAATGTTTGGGATGCTAATGTAAAAGACAGTTCATAATTGCCTACTTGTTAGTTTCTGCTGGATACTAGGTTTTAAGGTTAAGAATTATAATATATATGTAACTAAAGCCACTAAAGTAATAAGGGAAACATTTCAGTATGCAAGGAAAGTAGGAGGCATGTTTTCAGCCAAAGAAGGTATGAGGAATGGAAATCATTTTGTTCAAGGGAAAGAAATTAATTCTGTCCTAGAGCTGGTTTTTTTCTGCATAATCAATAAAGTAAGGGACAAAAGACAGAACATTATGGAAGGTGTGTGGAAAAGGGAACCCTGAGAAAAGAATTCTGCGTGTGGTGAGGCTGGGATTGCATTGAATTGAATTAAATACATGTGCTATTAAGTGTAGCTGATGCAAGACTGGAGTTTGGTTTTCTCTCTCTGTTAAGAGAATAAAGTTTTCTTGGAATATTGAGTTGCTTTTGGTAATGGAGTGTGTGAGTTTCTTTGCCTTTTAAGTGAGCCTTTTAAGTGAGCTGTGTTTGCTTGTGAAATATTTTACTGTCACTTTGGTTAAGTGAATTAAGTATTGTTCCACAGTGACCTATATCCTATTTGACCAAGTGTTTTAAACCTTTTTTGATATTTTGACAAACTCCCAAATATCAAATTCTCCCTGAAGTTCTTTTGACCTCTAGCTAACTTTGGGGTTCTTCAGAGAGGACCCCTGAAGCATCTCAGAGAGAGGAATATTAAACTAATTAGGCTTATTTGGTACGTTAAATTTCATGGGAAGCATTGTCAAATGAGTGGTGATAAACCTCCTTAGGTTACATTGTATGGGTAAGTATTATTAATATACATATTCTAGAAACTATATGGAGCTCCTAAGAATCTGGTATGTCCTGGTAAATGTTTATAGTCATAATTCTAGTTCTTGTCTTAAAATGTTGTATGTCACAGCAATAACCAAGTTTCTTTGTCAATTGCATTGTAATCAGATTTTTAACCTTGCTTTTTTAAGTCTTTTGTCATTTATAGACTGCTTCATCTTCAAAAAGATTCATAGAAAGGACTTTTTGGGAATTCCCTGGTGGTCCAGTGGTTAGGACTAGGTGCTTTCACTGCGGGGATCTGGGTTCAATCCCTGGTTGGTAGTTTTGTTTTTTGGGTTTTGTTTTGTTTTTTTGTCTTTTTTTGCCATGCTGTGCAGCTTGTGGGATCTTAGTTCCCCAATGAGGGATTGAACCCGTGCCCCCTGCAGTGAAAGCACAGAGTCCTAACCACTGGACCACCAGGGAATTAATTCCCTGGTTGGTGGTTTTTTAATCTGTTTTCCAGATATAAGGAAACTCTTCCCCTCAAGCTAATTATGACTTACAGCAATTTGGGTAAATTACTCCCTTGTAAGTGGAATTGAGACATTTCTCTTTTCTTTCTACCTGATCTCTCCAGAAATTGGGAACTCTTAGGTTCCCAGCAGCTTTATCAGGTAATAAAATTAATTACCTGATAATTGTTAACTGAGGTCTGTATTTACTGCCTCAGACTCACTTCTCAGATGATTCCTTGTTGCTATGTTACATTACTGTAGAGTTTGTTTCTGAAACTTATCTCAGTCATCTATCTTCAGATGAAGATCACACGTGCCATGACCTGCAACCAGGGGATTATGCATACGGGAAAAGATATTAGATAAAGGACTCTTTACAGCCAACTTGGAAGGGACCATATCAGGCCTTCTTAGACTTCCACTAAGACTAACACTATCAGCACCATGCAAGCTAACATTACCACCAATATCACTAAGTGAGACCATCCTACCTGGCCAATTTAATGACACCTGTTCTGAACTTGGCCATAAATACTCCTTTTCACTAGATGTTAAATATTGGGTAGCTCTTAACAGGACTCAGTAGACCTATGGAAAAGTTTATGGCCTTGGCTTTCCCTGGGTTGGTTAGGAAGATGCATAGTTGCTTTCCCTTGGGCTTAAGTTCACCTGCAGGTATCCTTGAAAACAACCCCTGCCAATCTGCCTTTAATATGAGGACTCTGGGTTTCTATCAGTTTTCCAGTGGTATGACCATTTGGCCGAGATATTTGTTAACTCGTCTTATGACATATGAAGAATCAAATTTCTGTTCTGAATGATCATCTTCCAAATTTAGTAAAAATACTAGGAAAATGGTTTGGTTTAGGAGGATCTTCGCTTAAACGCTTACTAATGACATTAATTTTACTGTCAATTTTGATCACATCTATTGCTCACTATAAATTAATGAACATGCACAAGGTACATGCAAGGTAAATTGGCATAAATTCTACTGGACAACTTGGAATTGACAGTCCTTGCCAGACATCTTACTAATACAACCCCTTAAAAGGAAAGAAAGGAGCAGGCTATCAGGTCTGGACATCAAGGGACACGATGGACCCAGGACAGGTAAGCAACCACCCTAGCATCAAAGGACCAAATATTTGATCACCTAAGGCTTTCTATCAAAAGATTAATGATCAGAAGGGGGAAATTGACAAAAAAGTTCATATTTTAAATTTTAAAACGAGAAAAATTTAAACATAGCATTTCCTTTGCCCATTTGGATCTCCTCCCTTCCCTTTAGTGTGGGTTGTGCATCTGTACTAGCCAGACCTCCTTAGTAGACAGCATTCCTTTTCAATCTCATCAGGGGTCACAACTCCTTAAGAGATAACCTTCCTTCATAATCTTGTGAGGGGCCATGATGACCCATGCCCACTACTCGGTACATGTAGATCTGGATTGTGTAAACTGTCAGTAACACATCATTTGGTATTACTACCCTTTGTCTCAAAAACGTATATAACCGTGCTTTGACCTCTTATGGGTGAAGCAATGCTCAGAGCTTTCTGAAAAACTGTCTCCTGGGTTATAATCCTCAGATTGGCTCAAATAAAATTTTTCCTTTCTTTCTTAGATCAACTACTGAGTAATTTTTTTCATCAACACCAGCAATGCACAAATATACATAAAAGAGTGGCTGTGTGAATCACATAGTGGAATAATGAAAAACTGCAAAGAAATAAGGAAAGTATTGAAAGGTCAGAACCAAGAGAGAGCTGGGAAAGAAGCAGGGACTGTGACTCAGAAGAGTGTCCAGATGTAAAGAAACCACCCTGGACACAGGTCTGGGCACCGAGCAAGTGCCCAGATGTCCCTGTGAAACAAACATCCCAAGGCTACGAGCAGCAGCCCTGGCACCAGGTGCCAGGGGTCTTCAACCAGCTCAGCTGTATGCCCACTGAGTGGTCAGTCCTCCAGGCTTCAGGCTCTGACACGAGAACCAAGGTGTCCACGTGTGTCAGCTCTTAGAAAACTGTGTGGCTCAAAGTCATCACAGTGAGCCAGAGCCCAGCAGCATGCAGGTCAGAGCCTTACTTGTGATTTCCAGGTTTCTTTGTTTCAGCCCCTGGGGAGGCCATCTCTCAGCTGAGGCAGGACCCTAGGAGAAAACGGCAGAGTCTGTTAGAAGTAATAGTCAACATTTTAGGAGCTTATTTGAGCGCACTTCGATTGGAGTCAGTGGTCGACAAGGGAGCAGGGGAGCGGCAGACGGAGAGAAGATGGAAGCAAAGCAAGGACGTGACTGACAGCTGCAGCATGAGGCCCAGGGGGCCTGTGTGATTGGTTGTTCATAGCATTTTGATTTTGTAGCCTGGAGGCATTTACAGCTTAGATTTCAGTTTGCTGACACAGGCTGCCTCAGCATTAGAGACACCTCAGTCCAATGGGATCCTCATTTAATTAGTTGAACACTAGTGGATCCCCCCAATAGGAACCAAGGTCACTCGGACCGTCAGCAAGGCCACGCTAACCTGTGGAAGGTCAGTGCCATCAAGAGGAACTCGACACATTTACATCGCATACACGTACATATATAAGACCTGGAGGGTTGCTAATTTCAGAGAGGAGCTGGCGGAAATGTGCCCAAAGCGAGCCTGGGCTGGCATCTCCTACTCTGGTAGAAAACCCTTCTTCACTTCCTGGTCCATCAGCCAAGACTGCCTTGACCCAACAGACCATACCTGGGTGCCTCACGCTTCTAGAATTTTAACTCTCCTCCAGCAGGCCCCAAGGACAGCTCGGGGGCAGAGGGGGGCCCGGCAAAGGCACCAGCTCTTGAGGGCCTGCCATGAAGGGAAGGGAAAGACCTGGGGCAGGTAGGGATCAACCCCTGCCCTGGTCCCACTCCAGAACCAGAGGAAGGGAAAACCATGAGACACAACCACAGTTCTTACTGGGGCTCAGCCACCAGAGCACTGACCCGACACCAGCCCCTGCAGAGCTGAGCCTGAGCACCTGCTGGGTGAACTCGGTGAGTGGTCTACGGTGGAGCCAGCTCCACCATCCGCAGGTCAGGTTCTCAACCTGCTACCTCACCAGCCACTTACCGGAAAACCAGCCCCACAAAGCTAAAACCCAAAGCCCTCTTTTTGGAAAAAAGGATTGATGGCTGCTGTTACACAGTTAGATACTGACCATTTTTGACAAATTCTGAAAACCAAAGAATATTGTCATAGTTGGGTCTGGAGCACAGATTTTCCTGGAGTGCTGCCTTGTCTCTTTTCACCTAGCCTTCATCCTCCCTTAGCATTTATAGGACACTTCTGAGGAAATGTTAGCCTGTGAGTCAATTGCAAACTGATTGAACCCAAGGAGGGGGGTTATGGGAACCTCCTCTCTATAGCCAGTGGGTCAGAAGCACAGGTGATAACCTGGACTTGTAATGGGGGGTGGTGGGCGGGGAAGGCGGGCAGTCTTATGGGACTGAGCCCTTAGCCTTTGGGGTCTGACACTGTCCCCAGGTAGACAGTGCCAGAATTGAGTTGGATTGTAGGACCCTCTGGTGTAGGAGTTGGTGTGGAGAATTGCTTGGCAGTGTGGGGAAAACAAAGTAGAATTGTACTTGGTGAGCAGAATCTTAGGTCATAATTTGCCTTTACAGCATCCATCAGACAGACTGATGCAGACAGCCCAGCTTCTGAAGGAGTCTGGCTTCCAGGAAATGCAACCCCTGGCACCTCCACTCTTCAATCAGCAGCCGCTGTCCCTCTGGGATCCACTTCACTGTCTGCAGTAAGTGCAGACGTGCCTTCCGGGGAAGTCAGCCCACAGCCCCATTATCGGCTCTCCCTTGTCCACTGAGAGATGAAGTAGGGCTTGGGGTCACCTCCTCCTGCAATCCGTCCCCTCCAGGCTGCTGGCTCTTCCTCTGAGGGTAGGGGATGGGGAGCTCAGAAAGAGGAAGAGTTAGAGGCGCCTTCCCACGGGGCAGCAGCTGAATCAGAGATGCACAGTGCACCCCAGAAGGTCCCCAACCCCTATTTTCCAGGAAAGGAAACTCAGCCACAGAGAAGACATCCTGTCTGGCCTTGCAGAGAAAGTGTTACTCTCTAGGCCGGGTGGCTTCTCCTGCCCCTGAACCAGAGAACCCGTTTTCCCTGCCTCGGCCTTGCCCTCTGCTGCCCCAGACCTGGGCTCCTTCCCGAGTCTGCTCGGGGTCTGCTTCCCCTTGTACTCTCAGTGCCGGGTGAGTGCTCCCCTCCAGGCTGTGACCCCGCCCTCCCCCCCACCCCCAAAGCAACTCCTCCTTGGGCCTGGGCCTGATCCTGCGGGCAGCAAGGCTTTACTGAACCAACTCTGTGCAGACAAAATCGCAGACTTTTGCAATGTTCTAATTGGAAATTTCCCCACTAAATATCTTAACACACTTACAGGTGGAGTGAGCACACAGGCAGGTTGGCCTGGGAGTCCCGGTATAATCGCCAGAGCCACAGTTCACTCTCAGAAAGACCTGGGTGTGGAGGATCAATGATAGGGCCACCACCCCCCTGCCCACTGAAAAAGGTCAAAGGTGGGGAGGAGGTGAACCTCTCAATTTACTTCCCCTGAGACCACTTAGAGCAGAAGCGGGAACCCGAGAGCCACTCCACTCTCACCGGCAGACTGGTTGCTCACCCAGACTCACCCTTATTCCAGAGGCCACCAGCGAGGGGAGCGGGCTCCACTGCTGTGAAAGGAGACCCCGTGATGATTAAGAATGGAGTGATAACCACGCAGGGGCACAGGGGGATCAATGGTGGAATTTCAGAAGAAATTTTCAAGTTAAAAAAAAAAATGCATAAACTTGTAGGCAAACAAATGACACCAGTCATTCCTGTAAACGGGGAATGCTACCTCCCTCAGCCACTGCAGCAACCCCCCCCATGGTGCACCCAGAGGGGACTCAGGATGGAGAAAAGCAGGACACTGGCCCTAGGTAGCGAAGATGCACATCAAAGGAATGATTTCCATGAGCCCAGACTCTTGCATCTTCCCATACACAGAAAAGCACTGAAATCATTGAGATGCCTGCTTTTCTGATTAGTAGTAATCTTTTAATTACATGTTTGTTTGTTTTTCAGCAAAACCCTCTCTATATCCTGGCTCCCCCGTTACCTCTTTGGAGCAGTCCCTCAGAGCTCTCTGCAAGGCTGTGTGCTGGGCTAGTCCTCAGTAAGGCCACTGCATAAAACATACTTCCCAAATTTTAGGTTGTGCATTTTTTTTCAGTCAACAAGCTGCACTATTTTTTCCAACCATCAAAGGAATCAGGAAACAGGCCCAGGGGATGCTGCAGTCCCTTTACCAACGAGGCCAAAGTTTGGTCCACTGGGGTTTAACACGGAGAGCAGGAGTCCCCCAGGGTCCACTGCAGTCTGTTCAACTCCGGTCACCACTTAAGGCCTGGAGAAACACTCGTGGGGGGATGCCCCACCGTCTGCTCTGCACGCAGAGGCCCGGAGCGGGCACTGTCCAGCACTGCAGTGTAACTAGGAGAGGTCATTCATAGGTGAGCTCATTCAGAGAATTTAGGGAATGTTTCTGACAACCGCTTTTTCAATTGTTTTACTGAATTAATGTTATCATGCACCTGGACCTGTTTCCTCCAACAGATAATACGTATGTGCATTTCCTAAGGACACACGCTTGACATCGTACAGCGGACTTCCAGCCTGGACATCATCCCAGGTCGAAACCTGTGGAGCAGCCACTTCGTTTCCTCCGTGGCCGAGAAAACCCAGCTTGCCAAACCCCATCACTGAATTAGCACCGCAGCGCTGTCCAACCAGGAGAGACTCAGTGTGGTCCGTCTGCCCCGCCTCAGCCCCTGCGGCTGTGGATGGAGCTGCAACACCAGGGGGGATTTGGGCACTTGCCTGGTACCTTTAGTTCACCTTTTTAGTAACTTAATGCCTTTCTATTTAAGTATTATCTGTAAGATAGCAGGAAGTGCTAAGCATTGCACACATTAGTCATCCAATGTGCAAAATCACCAACAGGTAGCTGTCCTGGCTCCTCAGGGTGTACCTATTCAGGTTAGAATCCGCACCCGCTGTGGTGTGTGTGATCTGAAGAGAGATAAGAAAGACCCAGGACTCTGAGAAGCTGGAGTCCACTGCAGCAAACATGAGTGACCATGAGCTCCAATGCAGGTCGGCTGAGGGAGAGCCAGGGAAAGGTGCAAACAGCGCCCGGAGGTCTATCTAGTTCAGCGTGAGGAATGGGTTGTTTCTTAGTGGTCCCTGACTAGGAATAGCCAGGAAAAGATGCGGCACAGAGAGGACAGGACTGACGGTATTTACAACAAGGAGACGTGAAAGCCCATGAGATGTGTGGAGGGTGCAGAAGAAACAGCTCAGTCAGCCCAGCATGGGGAGATGGGATTCGGGCACTGGTTAGGGGTCAGGTGCCCAGACAGCCGCGTGTCACCACCGACAACGTGACACCATCCTGGGGGCGACCGGGGGACTCGGAAAACTTGGAAGCAGGGAATGACAGTCAGAGGTTTGTATATTGGATCCACACAAAGGGCTCCAGAATAAGCCACTGTCACATAACAACTGTTCTGAGCTGAAGACTTTGAGTTCCCGAAAGCCCGTACCTGCCTGAACCTAGAGACTTCCAAACATGTCACGACCCCTCCTAGGAAAAAACTCTTTTCTCTGAAAAAAACCCAAACAGATATTGTCCTATCTTATGTCTCATCTCTTTTCCTAAGAGACCATTTGTCACTCCGAAGTCCTCTGTGTTTCCCTAAGTGCCCTTTTGGTCCCACCCCCTTCTGTCATTTTCTCTCCCAGAAGTGCCTCTCTGCCTCTCCCCACCCCCAAATTCTAACTACCTCCTGAAATCACATTTTTCTCTGAACTCACCCATACACACGTAAATAAAAATCTCTTTTCTCTTGCTAATCTGTCTTTTGTCTTTTTAATTTGAAGTCCCCCAAGAAATGAATCTAAGAGGATAGAAGTTTTTCCTCCCTGCAGTTGGATTTGAGGGGCACACAGCGTGAGCAGAGATGCAATCAGAACAGGAAAGTGTGGCACCTTCCGCATCCAGGAGGCGAATCTAAAGGGCTGGAAGGTGGTATCAGGGTGAGGCTGCCAGGGATGCCTGTGTCAAGTGGGAGGACAGGGAAGGAAGGCCACAGTGTGATGTACCAAGCAAGGGGTGAGGTTGGACGTTTCGTCAGAGGCACTGGGTTCGTGCACAAGGTGCCTGCAGCCATCACCCGAGGCAGAAATGCTGGGGGACACAGGGCCGGTAGGAACTAGGGGCCTGGGGCCGAGTCCAGCACTAGAGAAGCATGGACTTTCCACTCTGTCTTTCAGGGGGCAGCAGGGTCCCAGGTGAGCCCTGGTCCAGAGACAGGGCTTCCAGAATAGCTGATGGCTTTCCCACAGCCCCGCCGACCGGTGGCATGAGACCCTGCTCCTGAGGACAATGCTGACCTGGAGGCTGTCTTAGAAAACATTCCTTCTAACACTGTCCCAAGGGCCGGGGGTGTCCTAAAGGTGTCTCCTCTCACCTTCCAGGACTCCATGTTCTCTAAACAGGAGGGTTTCACTAGATTCCGGCCCGGAGGTGCCACCTCCCAGAGAACTCTGATCCTGGCTCTGGGGTCTCAGGCTCCTCGACTGTTAGGGGACCCGATGGGCCCACTGCCTGGGGCGCTGAGCCAATGAACACACCAGGTGCTTCTGATTAAAGCAGGAGCGTTTACTGCTGGAAACAAGTAAGGAGACAGGGAGCTAGCCATCCAAGCACCGTCTCCCCAGCAGCAGGATGGGGACGCTTTAAGCCAAGGGCGCATGCGTACTCATGAAAGGGCACACGTGACCTTCCGTGTAGACGGGAGCTCTGGACGCCCTTGCCCAGTGGACAACATGCTCCAACACACAGTGCATGTGCAAACATGGCGGCAATCCCACCCTTGGGGCAGAGATTTTAGCGTTAAAAAGAGGCAAAGGTCACTCTAGGTTGACAAAATCCAGGCACTTGATTGAGTAAATCACGTGGGTCCCAAAGGTCAGCATCACCGTCCCTTGGGCACCAGTTAATCTGGTGGTTGGGCGCTTAAAGGGGTTTGGATCCTGCAAGACAGCTCAAGAATGTGCTTCAGGCCGATCTTTACCTTTGAAACGGAACTGGGAGTCTGTATGACTGATTTCTTGTCTTTGCTATGGTGACTTCTCTTGCCTGAGAACAGTTGGTTGTTCCTGAACTATTTGTTCTTTTTTAAATCATTAATTACTGAGAACTACTCTTTGTTTCCACCTGAGACACAGGAGGCCATCGCTCACCTTCCTCCCAACCACCATTGAAGGGAACACAGAGGGTTCCAAAATTCGCACTCTAGCTCTTAATATGGGCCTGTCGGCGCACGTTACAATTTCTCCGTTGCCCGTTCTACTCCCATGGGACGTGACATTTTCTGGTTTGACCCCACCCCTTCCTTACTTAAGATTGTCTCAGCAACACTACCTTTGCAAAATCAAAACGCCCTCCAGTTGGTTTTGTTTTTCTTGTTTTGTTTTTGTTGTTGTTCTGTTTTATTTTAGTTTTAACCCACTAAACCAAATTCAGATAGGTGGGTTACTTTGGCATATAGCTAAGTGTGTAAACGTTTATAACATTTTTTTTTAAATGAACGTATTTCAAAAACGAATGTGTGTGTGTATATGGGAGAAAGGGAGAGAGAGAAGGGGGCAGGGAGGAAGGGAAAGAAATGTTCAGGGTTTACCTTTAAGAAGTGGGAAAAGCTGGAAGTTTCACTTTCTGTTATATGTTAGTTTTGGTTCTTTTTTTTTTTTAACAATGAGTTTGTATTAATTTTATGATTAATGAAAAAGTCCACTTGGACAAAAGCCAATGTAAAGAAAAATTACTTTGTCTGTTTCAACTAAAGTGTTACTTCAGTGCCCACCAGGGCTGAAAGTCCTAGAAAAGAATATAATTCATGCCTGATAAACCTGGCTGAATTAAGGAGTCTAGTAGAGAGACAACTAGAAGGTCATTTTGGCCTCTGAAAAGGGAAAAAAGTCATGGAAGACTGGCTGAGAAGTGGGAGAATGGAGCCCAGTGCTGAGAGCCTGGCAGAGTGAAAGCAGACAGGATGGGAGGGGTTGGCAGGGTGGGAAACCCAGATGGAGACAGTCTTTCTATTCAGGGAAATCGCAAGTCTTTTAAAAGCCAAGGTCACAGCCAACGAATAGAACCAAAGGTCTCTTTGACCCGCAAAACAGAAGTGGGGAAAGATGGGCCAAAGTGAGGCCAGGCTAGGCAGGGCAAGGTGGCAGAGAGGCGGACGGAAGGGTGGAAAACAGCCGAGGGGAGTGCAGAGCGCAGGGTCGCCACGCCAGGAACCGGCCTCGCAGGCCTTCCAGGAAATGGCCCCGTTCTAACCTGGATTTCAGACGGGGTTTCTCTGCAATTCACCATCGGCGGGGAGCCGCCCAGGGCAGGGCTGACCTCTGGCGAGGAGGGCCAAAGATCGCCAGTCCTGGAGGTGGGGCGGTGGGGACAGGGAGGCTGCGGGCCGGTGACCTTGAGTCCCCGGGTCACGCCCCGACCCCGGAGCCGGCGAGGCTGCCCCAGGTGCCAGTCTTAAGAACAGCCTGCTGCGTACAAGAGCGGCAGAGGGACCCGCTCCCCGGTGCAAATCATATTTGTGTCAGATACTCTGTGACTGAAGTTTCTCTTTTGACTTGCCGGACACCTCGAAGCCAGTATTTTACGCTGTGACACTTTGTTCTCTGTTGGCTCAAGGAGCACACCTGAGTCCATTTGAACTCTGCAAGTCCGGTAACGATCATTCTCCAAAACGTAATTTCCCCTCTCCCCCCACGAGAAGGGGACATTCCAAGTGCTCCCGATTCCCTTACCGCTCAATTTGGACTGAGGAAGACCTGCCCAGCTCCGCCACGCGCGAATCGCCTCCGCCAGGTGGACCTAGCATCAGGACGGCGCCCTCCCGGCACACCCTCCCCGCGCATCCTCCCTGCGCCCCCCTCCCGTCACATCCTCCCCGCGCGCCCTCCCCGCACATCCTCCCCGCGCGCCCTCCCCGCGCGCCCTCCACGCACATCCTCCCCGCGTCCCCTCCCGTCACATCCTCCCCGCGCGCCCTCCCCGCACATCCTCCCCGCGCGCCCTCCCCGCACATCCTCCCCGCGCGCCCTCCCCGCACATCCTCCCCGCACATCCTCCCCGCGCCCCCTCCCCGCGCGCCCTCCACGCACATCCTCCCCGCGTCCCCTCCCGGCACACCCTCCCCGCGCGCCCTCCCCGCGCCCCCTCCCCGCGCGCCTTCCCCGCACATCCTCCCCGCGCCCCCTCCCCGCGCGCCCTCCCCGCACATCCTCCCCGCGCGCCCTCCCCGCACATCCTCCCCGCGCCCCCTCCCCGCGCGCCCTCCACGCACATCCTCCCCGCGCGCCCTCCCCGCGCGCCCTCCCCGCACATCCTCCCCACACATCCTCCCCGCGCGCCCTCCGCGCACATTCTCTCCGCACATCCTCCCGGCACATCCTCCCCGCACATCCTCCAGCGCCCCGCTCCCGTCACATCCTCCCCGCGCCCCCTCCCCGCGCGCCCTCCGCGCACATTCTGCCCGCGCCCCCTCCACGCACAGCCTCCCCGCAGATGGCCCCGCGTCCGCGAGCCCGAGTCGCCTCACCGGCAGGTCGGTGATCCCCGAAAACAGGACGCTGGCCGCAGACACTTCCCGCGCAGGGACCGCCAGTGGTTGCGCCCGACGCGTGCCGAGAGCTACCGGCGAGCGAGTGGAGTAGGGCCGCCCGGGGGTCCCCGCCCGCCCGCCAGCGCCTCCTCCCCTCCCGGGGCCCCTCCCCTCCCGGCGCCCCCGCCCCACCCCCGCCTGGTTTCTTGTTCCGCAGCGGGCGGCGGCGGGTGACCAGCAGGTTACTCATGAAACCAGTTGCCCCGCCCACGACACCTCCCTGCGGCTTCCTCCCCGCCGGACAGCAGAGACGTGGGGGGACAGAGATGACTGCCCGAGGTCACCGCTCATGCCAGAGCCCGGGTGTCCGCGGGGCCCACCCGGAGCGCGAGCCGGGGGGCCGGGGGAAAGTGGCAGAGAGGATAAGGATGGGGAGCCCTGGGCCCCGGGGTAGGAGTGGGGCCGGGCAGGCCAGGCGCGGTCCGCTGGGTTTCCCTTTGGGACCGTCCTGGTCCTGGAAGCACCCGGCACCCAGGAAGGCCCGGGAGGAAAGGACTGAGTCATTCAGAACCTCCAGCTGATGCGGCGGAACTGCCTCCGGGTCTCCTGGCAGCGCCGCCTGTCCGTCACGTACCCGGACGGGGGTGCGGGGAGGAGGTGCGGGGAGCCCTGTTCTCTGGGGCGGTGGACGGCACTGGCCTGCTACCCCTGGGTGATGAAGGCCTCCTTTTCCTTCCTTTCCAACAGACTGCACACGAGCCAGAAAACCAAATACCAAAGACTTAGCTATTTGTTAAGTTACACCTGGTAAATGTGACACCTGCAAACAAGTTGTGTCCAGACTTCTCTAAACCACACAGGTCAACCCAGCCCAGCCCCGGCCAGCTCCAGCGCGGCTCCCTCAGCTAGCAAAGCCAAGGACACCCCGCCGTCAGCGCCCCAGGCCAGCCCCGCCCCCCCCCCGCCCCGCCAGAGAACTCCGCCGGCTTCTGCAGAACTGGTCGCCCTGCACCAGGTGGTGACACCCACTCAGCCGGGCTCCCCCGAACCCCAGAGTGATTCCAAGCTCGGATTCTCCCAAAGCTGAGAGTATTTCAGAGATACTCAGTGAGGCTTCCTGCTGCTTCCCACAGGCCAAGCCCCTCTCCATCCCAGGGCTGCCCTACTTCCTGGACGCCTCTCAGAGCGCGCGTGGAAACCCTGAAGAACCCTGAAGAGACCCATCAGGAGGTCATGAACCAACATGATGGGGCAGAGCCAGCGTTTGATCCTTAATGAGACAGGATGGAGGAGAAAAGCACCCCTCCTGGCACACGTGGCAGGGGGGTGGAGATACCTCCGTGTCACACAGGGTATTCCCAGGCCGCCCACCCAAACATTCAGGAGTGCCCCCAGGCACCTGATGGATGCCACCTGCTGACAGGCTGGCGCCCACTGGGCCTTCACCTGCAGAAGTGCTGCGGGAGGATGCACAGGAAAGGGCAGACCCCCACCCCCCAGTGTCCCCGCTGGGACATCACACACAGAGGCGCATGAGGGCCCAGGGTTATCCACATGGCTCTGCCTGCAGGTCGTTTTCCACGAGCTTTCTGCCCCATTGCTTTCACTCTAAACCATTAACTGGTGCTGTCTGTAGTGAATTTTCCCTCATGTGAAATTACCCTGGTGCCCTTGGCCGTGCTGCGTGCTGGCCGGTGACTTTCTGAACATATCCTTCAGATGGGAACAATGCCCATTGCTGCAGGGGTCGACGAGGGTCAGATGAGATACAAAAGCCTGTTATGATTTTTTTTTAATGTATTTATTTTTGGCTGTGTTGGGCCTTTGTTGCTGCACATGGACTTTCTCTAGTTGCCGCGAGCCGGGGCTGCTCTTCGTTGTGGTGCACAGGCTTCTCATTGCGGTGGCTTCTCTTGTTGTGGAGCACGGGCTCTAGGCACACAGGCTTCAGTAGTTGCGGCACGTGGGCTCAGTAGTTGTGGCTCGCGGGCTATAGAGTACAGGCTCAGTAGTTGTGGCGCACGGGCTTTGTTGCTCCGCTGCAGGTGGGATCTTCCTGGACCAGGGCTCGAACCCTTGTCCCTTGCATTGTCAAGCAGATTCTTAACCACTGAGCCACCAGGAAGCCCCTCTGCTGCTTTTTAATGTACAATCTGGCCAATTTTTGAAGATGTTTCCTGGGCTCGAGTTAAGCCCATTGTAGGGTGCAAAGTACCTCATTCTCTTCCATCATCATATCTGCTCTAATTCCTGACATTTATTTCCACTTTCTTTCCATGCTGCCTTACTTGTTATTGCACTGCTCTGCATTCTCCTCCTTGAAGCTATTCTCTCTTGTCTTTCCTCTCTTCCACTAACTTCTGCTTTGCTTTTCATAGAGCGTGACCTCTGGGCCCATTTCAGGCAGATCTCAGGCGCTGTACTAAATCAGTTAACAGGGGTTAGAATCCCAGCTTTCTCCAGGGATGCTGGCTTTCCTACGTGTATTTGGGCCTCCCTTCATGGGCAAGTTGACCGCTAAATTGAACATTAGATTTCTGAAAGCTGAGAGAATGATTGAGTACAGTGTCAGATATTGTGTCAGGAACCTTGTTGAAACTTATTTTGATTAATCTTCATGACAGCCCTTGGATAGGCAGTATCTCCTTTTTCTTTATGTATTTATGTATGTATTTAGTGGCTGCACTACATGGCTTGTGGGATGGCCTGTTGGGGCTGGAATCCGTGCCCCCTGCATTGGAAGCGCAGAGTCTTAACCACTGGACCGCCAGGGAAGTTCCAGAAGTATCTCCTTTTGATAAAGGAGGAAACCAAGGCTCAGAGCTAAGCTCTGTGAGCTGGGCTGTGGTGAGCTGAGGTTGCCAGATGCCTGTCACAGAAACATCAGGACACTGGAAGGGTGTGTGTGAGTGTGCATGCATGCACATACGTGTGAAAGTACTATTTCATTAAACACTTTTTCTGCTGGTTTTAACTGACAATTTATACTTAGTATGATCTAGCTATATTTTTTATCTTTTGGCAAAAGTGCTTTACTTCAGAACAGTTAGATGGAATGTGCAAATCTTCCGTTTTCTTCCGTTTGTTTTCTATTACCAAGCAGAAAGTTAACTGCACGACTGGCTTTTTCAGTAACAGACCCCAGCTGCCCTGCGTGGAGCCAGGATCTGGTCACAGGCCCCTGACCCAAACTCTGTCCTCTCCCTAAAACCACGGGTTTCTGCTACTCTAATATCCTCAAAATGGATCGAAGGGTCTTAAGCTACTGATATCTGTTCCTGATGTTTTCTTCTTGGGGGGGGCGGGTTGAGAATGAGGTAGGGATTGAAGTGGAGGAAGGAAGGGGGAGGGGAGAAACCAGGGACAGTCGGCACCTTCCTCTAGAGCGGACTCTTTCCCTTCACCGCACGCGCCACTCACGTCCTCTGAGCTGTGTAGTTACCCAACCACACGCATCCATGCGTTCAATTCAGTATATCGTTTAAATAATTAATTGAAAACGTTTAGATTTTAGGTGAGCAAATGCATGATAAGTTTATTCTGGGAAAGAAGCTAAAACATCTCTGAACTTACTTGGCTCTCTGAAAATCTTCCAGCAGAATGTTATTATTTTATGAGTGAATTAAATGTACAAAATATAAAACTACATTTTTATGCTAATTACTTACATATAAATAGTAATGAAATTTATAAACTGAGAGAATTGTCTGAGCAGTAAAACATTTTTGTTAAGACTACTAAATTAAATATTTAAATTAAACATATTTTTACTTATACAAAATAATAAATGTTCACTATTATGGATTTCAGTTTATGCCAAAAATATTTTCAAACATTTAAAACTAGCAAATCCTACAATGTTTTCATACTAAATGTTTAAAATTTCAAGGCATAATAAATTAATCTGTTTCTTAATATAAACTATATCACAATATTCTGGAATTAAATACTTTTTTGTAACAGAAAAATTATTCCTACAAAGATTACAGGACCAAATAGTGAAAAAGCTTTTGGGTGAGTCATTTCCAGTCAAGAGTCTAAACCGTCGATTTCAACAGAAGTGGTGCCAGTAGAGGCTCACACGGCAGGTGGTGACGTCGGCCGAGGGTGGGAAGGAAGCGGCCGGTTCCGAGACCCTGGGACTTCCCAGGCCAGCGAGGCGCAGCGGCGCAAAGGCCACGCGCCTGGCGTCCCAGAGGGATGCAAGAAACAAAACCCAACACTGGACCCATCTACGCAGCAGCGACGTCAAATCTGTTCTAAGATGGATCATTTCGTGAGAGTCTATGTTAATAAACTGTAACAGGAGCCTTGTAACTATAGCTGTTACATAGGTCCTAGCTGCACATCACAGCGGGGTTTATCTGCGCTCCGCGGGCGCTGAGGCGGATGGAGGTGCTACTGGACCTGCAATGCAAAGTAAAGATAAGACTTTAAGGGAAAAGAGACAAAAGATGGCGCGTTTTATAAATTTGAAAATTGAACCTATTAATTTTAACTAAAAGAAAACGTGTACCTCTGCACCTATTTATACGGATTATTACTGAAGTCTACATAAAAATCTAGTGCACCGTCCTACCCGCAGCCACAAATCACACGTCGGAAACATCAGCCTCCAACTTGCAGGCGGCTGGTGATCGCTGAGCCAAGCCTGCACGTGCCGAGAAGGTTCTGCGGACACAGGAGGGCGGAGCTGAACGCTCAGCGGGGCGCGGCCTGGGCAGGGGGGCGGCTCAGCTCCACCAGGCTGTTGCGGCCCCAGGGGATGCTGCCCGGCCGCCACCGTGCACCCCGACACCGCACCCTGCGCACCTGCGTCAACGGTGCCACTCATCTAAAGGCCAGCTAGCTATCTGGCGTGTCAGAAACACCTCGAGCGGCTGCAAAAATTGCAGGGAAAAATGATAATCCTGTGACAAGTGGAGGGAAAACACACTAAAGAAGCCTTGATGAGGTCCAGACAGTTGCAGCGGCCGGCTCGGGGCGGGGTTCCGTGTAAGGAAAAGGCAAGCTCCGGGTGGGCGATTGCTGTTCATCACGTTAAAAGCCAGGATGGACAGGAGGAGGAGGCACAGGAGACAGAGGGCAGCGAGTAGCCGAGGGCAGCCCCAGCACGCCGCCTGGCCGGATCTGAAGTTCTGGGGGGGGCGGGGCGACACCCGGGCAGTGACGCCTCGGCGACCCAGAAAATGCGCAGAGGCAGGTCTGCTCAGCCAAGCGGTGATTCTTCCCGGTTACAGGGGCTTTACCAAGCCTACTTGGTCTTCCACTAATTCTGAACTGTCAAAAATTTCCTCTGAGATTAAGAGGGTCTTGCTGCTAATTTAAACATGTGGATTATATAGCACTGCAATGATTTATTTCCCAGTAGAAAGTGTATCACCTTAATGTCCAACGACAGTTCCTTGACCAGATCAGATATTTTGGTGGTGGTGAGGAAAATTCTATTTAAGACCATGCAGAAAAACAATACTAAAAACCCTCAGAGACCCTGTGCAGGTGGGCCTCTGTGCCTGGGGCATCTGTATGTATGTATGTATGTACGTATGTATGTATGTATGTATTTATTTATTAACATCTTTATTGGAGTATAATTTCTTTACAATCGTGTGTCAGTTTCTGCTTTATAACAAACTGAATCAGTTATACATATACATATGTCCCCATATCTCCTCCCTCTTGCATCTCCCTCCCTCCCACCCTCCCTCCCTATCCCACCCTCCCTCCCTATCCCACCCCCCCTCCCTATCCCACCCCTCTAGGTGGTCACAAAGCACTGAGCTGATCTCCCTGTGCTATGCGGCTGCTTCCCGATAGCTATCTATTTTACGTTTACTAGTGTATATAGGGGCATCTGTATTTAAATTAGAGGCCTCTCCTGGCCTTTCACTTCTTTACCATTATTTAAACCCACATTTCTCATGTAGTGTCTAATAAAATGTATGCCTCTGAAGTAAACTGAAATATGCTTTATCTTGTGTGATATGCATAAAAGAATAATTCTGTTGTAATAATGTAAGTGGTCCTTCTTTTGCTGTCCCCAAACTGTGTTTCTAGAAGTCTGACTTTTTTTTTTTTTGGCCCCTCTGCACAGCATGCAGGATCTTAGTTCCTCGACCAGGGATGGAACTCGTGCCCCCTGCAATGGAAGCACAGAGTCTTAATCACTGGACCGCCAGGGAAGTCCTAGAACTCTGACTTTTTAAAGGTATAGATGTCACCAGCTTTTGTAGTTAGAACACGGGTGGTTTGGAGAGGGACCTCAGAGGCTTCTGAGATGCATCATCTTCAGATTGAAGAACTATGTCCATCAATTGTTTTTGTGTCTGAGACACTTTTTATACTTGGATGCAGGTCAGTTTCTCTATAAATACTCACTTGGAGAAGAAGACTCTGTAATAAAGGGCAAGTGCATTAGTTGTTCAATTTAATAAAAGAGGCTAATTTTAAAAGAATTACTCTCAATAATTCCTTAAAAATTAGTAAAAGTTTGTATGACTTAAAATGGCATCATGGTGACAGTGGAGAGAGGGTATCATTAAGACACTGGCCAGGCCAGCGTGGTGCCCACCGGCCTGGAAGACAGGCAGAGCTCATGTTTACAAAAGATCACATAAAACACTTGAGATGCTTGAAGAGACACAACACAGCTCCTTCCTCCTTAATCAGAGAAATGAAGCCTCAGAGTGAAAGTAAGTTTCCTAAAGGCAAATGGTCAATAGGTTCTAGAGCTACAGAAACTAAACATCATACTCGATAGACCTTAAGATGGACGTCGCCCAAAATAAGACTAATTGTCCCTGTGACAGTGATTGTTAAAAATCAAACTAATAAAGTTTTTTGAACAGCTAATTTCAGGGAAATGTCTAAGCTATTCAAAGTTTAATGACAAAGTTTAAGAAATGTTGATAATGGAACAAATTCAAGATTGAACTGCGAGTTCTTTTCAAGAACTGGGGCTTTATCTGAAGCTGCCTCAGAGAGGACCAAGCATTGCAGGGGTCAGAATCTTTTGGACCCAGGAGGCTAAAACTGATATTATGTGTGTGGTACAACACATAAAGCATCAGAATTTTTGACAACTAAAAGAAAATGTAAAGCCACAGAAATAATGACTTTTGCTATTCATCTGAATAAAGAGGAAAGAAGCACAATATATATTATCCTCATGTGTATCTGTAACCTCAATATCTCTGTAGGTTTTTTATGCGGTTTTTAGATCACTCATTATGATACAGGTAATGAGACAAGGGGTCTCAGGGGCCGTGCACTTCACCTGGGCCTTCCTTGGCGTCTTCCGGAGCCTCTGGGTCTGGGGGCAGCAAGGCGCCCCGCGGAGACTGGGATGGAGACGAAGCAGAGGCCCTGGATGTCTGCGGGGTCCTCTTGTCTGGGTCTGCTCGCTGCTGTAACCACTCAGCCTTATATCCATTGCTAATAAGTTTGGAAAAGTTTGTGGGTGAACTGGTTTTTTGACCAGGCCTCAAAAAGAGAAAAATTAAGTACTTAAGTACAAAGGTGAAGGATAATCCAGAAGCGTTCTCAGCGAACATACTGATGGTAAATTAGATGCGTTACTGTCCCTGAAGACACAACAGAGATGCTTCTCCCTCTCTCCCTCTTCTCTCTTTCTCAATCTCTCTCCACTTTTAAGCATAAGGAAGTAACCTCCAAGCATCCTTGTACACAGTGAGCGCATACTTAGTTCAGTTTCCAAAACCTTTCTTCAGAACAGCCAATGAGAAGAAGAAGAATTCCAGCATTTCCCAGGGATGCCTTCTTCTGAAAGAACCGCCCCTTCCCTGGGGAGGGATGAGTGACTCAGACTCTACCACTTTCAAACAAATTGTTACTTTCTTAATTAGTTCTTCCCTGTTCACCTTAAAGATTATCTGCTGCTTCTTTACACACCTCTGTCTTCTGTCACTTACATCTTTGCAGACCTTATCATAACCTCCATTAGGGGAGGTGGGGAGATTGGACGTAAAACAGGTGACGCATATCACCTGTGCCCTCCGAAAGCCTCGGGTTTCTTACTTGTAAATCACTCTGTTGTCAAGGGTCTTCCTAATGGCTCTGGCGGGCTCTCTCTCTCTCTCTCTCTCTCTCTCTCTCTCTCTCCCTCTCTCTCTCTCTCTCTCTATATATATATATATGTATGTATAGATAGAGAGATAGGTAGATATAGAAATATAGATGGATATAGATAGAAAGACATAGGTGTATACAGATATAGATACATAGATAGATAGATAGATGGACAATAGATAGATGTAATTTTTTTGCCCTAGCAGTCTGAGTGCGGTGCTTTCATGGCATTTGTCACACATAATGTAACTGATTTATTGCTCCTCCCCCAGCCCCACTAGAGGAGAAGCAATTGTAAGAATTAGTCAGACAATTAACGGCATTAATTCTAGCACTACAGTGGGATTCTGGGGAAGGGAAGAGAAACAGAAGGCCTCAGGGACCCCCTCCCCAGCTGGGCGAGTAATGAAGTGTCAGGGCGCCTGACAGATGTTCCAGCTGAATGCAGAGCCAAGGGCTCACTAGGCGCAGACACCAGGGTCCAGGCCTCGGGGACAGAAAATGTCAGGACTGAGCAGCATATACATGTGGCCCCAAGTTTATAGGGCGAGCTCGGGTGACACAGGCTGACAGAGGAGAGAGCTCAGCTCAGCGCTCGCGGGGGGAGGATGGGGTCCACAGGGGCCCGGGGGGGTGGCATCCGGAGGGAAGGGAAAATGGAAGAGGAGGCCAGTAGACAGGGCCAGGGCGTGGGAAGTTGTGCCATTGAAGTCACATCACCACAACCTGCTGCTGGGAAGCGAATACTGTTAGGCTGGCATCAGCATCGTGTATTGGAGCCATGGTTGTCACTGTTGTCACTTGGACCAAAGACCAAACCCAAACCGAATCCAGACCACGCTGGCGCAGCCCGTGCACTTACATGGGGGGAAAGGACAGTTTGCTTCCTGCAGGGTCTTTGGGGCCAAGCGGGGTCCCGGCTTTGCTCGGATACTTGGACTTGATGGCTGGTAGCCTCACCTGTACAGAGAGACACACGAAACCCTGACTTAGAAGGGTTTGCTCCCTGCACTTTCTCAGCCGCTGCATGGCCCTGTCAATGGTTTGGCGACAGTACAGCGTCCAGCCTTTTATAGGGCATGGGCACCGTGACCCTGGTTAGCATCCGAAGCCTCTATGTATTGCTGGGAAGGGTCGCCAGGAGCAGCCCGTTCACTGAACATGCCACCCCCCAGAGCCAGGCTCAGGGCTGGGACAGGGTGTCTTGAGGGCAGACAGCCGGCCTGCTGCACGCAGCTGACACTGTGCGCAGTGCTCAACTCTCCGAGCCCCGGAATAAACTTCCAGGGTTTCTCTTCCAAGCAGACACTGCGAAGCGGGCTGGGGTCAGGCAAGGAACCTGCCAGCCAGCAAGGCCGCTCCCCTGCCGTGCGGGGGAAGGGCAGCCAGGCTTGCTCATCGTCAGGACCCGCTGCCGGTTTTACCGTGAACGTCTCCAGTTCACCCACAGACCCCCACGTCCCAGGAGCCACGCCGGCCCCGTGAACCAAGACACCGCCACCAGGAAGCCACTGACCAGAGATGGCCTTCACAGGGTGCCTTTGAAACAGAAATGCCTTGAAAGTGTGTTGCCCTGCTGTCGGTGCTCCTTCAAGGTCAAATACAAATACCCAGGGTTTGTACAGAAGAGAAGCAGCGTCTCCTCTTCCCTTCTTGCCCGTACAGAGTATTCCGGGGAATTTTAACTTAAACCCTTAAACAGAATGGGCTTGTTCATAAACTGGATAATGTCCTTTCCATCCGGGCAGATGAGAAGTGACGGCCAACTTTCCCCAAGATGAGTGTCAGCTCGTTAAAACTCACTCAGTAAAAGGCAATCTTACCTCGAGGGTCGAATTCATAAGGAGCAGAAGGAAGCTAATTTCCCGTGGCCTCTGGCCTTTGAGCAGATCGAACTTAAAATGCAGACCCCGGGGCCACGAGACACACCCTGCCGACAAGCACATCGCGGGGCGTGCTCCCGGCGGCAAGCAAAGCCATGCCATCTATTGGGGCTCCAGTCACCTTTTTTTTCTCCTTTTCCAGTTCCTCGGCCTCTCTTTGCCAAACGGACTTCATGTCAAAGTCGAAGGGCCCCCTTCTGGACTCGTAGTTGCCACTGGCGTGATCGGGGTTAGACCCTTCATAAACCATGTAATCCGGTATGGACACAGCGGGGACGCTGCAGAAACGGACAGAGGAGCCCCGGCCCGCGGCTTAGGGCCACCTCCTGACCTCCCCTCCCTGCCTCCCTCCTTCCCTCTCCCCCCCTCCCCGACCCCAGCACCCAGCTCTGACCTTCTCCAGTCCCCGCCCACCCCACCCCCCTCATTTTCTCGGCTCCTCGTTCTGCTAGGAATAAAGTCTAGGCCCTTAGCAGAGGGGGAGGGGGAGAGGGAGGGGAGGGGAGGGGAGAGGGAGGGGCCCTCCGGGATGCAGCGCTGGGGAGAAGCTGGGCAACCAGCGGACCCCCAGCAAGGACGGGACAGAAGAGGGCGCCCAGTCTCCCGGAGACAGTGGGCTGCAAGGAGGCAGCGGGCAGAGAGGCCGGGCGCGGAGGTCAGAGGCTGGGGACACAGGCCTGGGCGGGGCCGCAACGCGGGGGTCAGGATACTCACTGCCTCCGGTCGGCCGTCGGCGGCTGGCTGTGGTGGACGTACCAGTCTGGCAAGGAGTAGGCCACGGGGGAGCCCTTCGTGGTGCCGGGGGCAAAGTGCTTCAACAGATCTCGAGGCCAAAAAGACACGGCTGTGAGCGGCCTGCGCATTACCAGCGGGCAGGTCGCAGCGACGAGGGGACCGGCTCTCCTCCTGGGCTCCACTGGGCCGGGGGGCAGCACGCCAGGGTGTCCCCGGTCCTCACCCGCCAGTGCTCTTGCTGCCTGGTGCCCAGAGGACATCCCTCCTGCACCCCTGCCCCGCCGCCGGCCACCTCCTCCCTGTCTCTGGGGGGAGGGGGAGGGGTCCTTGCTCCAGGGCGGTATCTGCGGGGACAAAACTCCTCGGGCCCCCCGGGGGGCTGCGCCCTGGCTCCTCTCTCTGCCCAGGACAGTCTGTTCTCCACCCCCCACACGGCAGTTCTGGGGTGAGCCGCCCCCTCCAGGTTTCCGGTGGGAAGTGGGACACAGGCCCCTGTAAATCCTGGGGGCAGGGGGAGTATTAACCGGTGTCCCCCTTGGAGCCAGGCTGAGAGGGTCAGAGACTCGCTCGGGCTCCAGCTCCTGACCCCCCCCACTTGCTGCCACGTCTTCGTCCCCCTCCCCCGGCTTGAAGGCTCTTCCCAGGCAGGGGTCAGTCAGGCGGGGAAGCAGGAGCGATGGCCAGCATCGACTGTTCTTACTATTAGCAAGACATGTTTAACTTTTTTATTTTTTGAACTTTTCATTTTTAAATATTTCAGACTTAGACAAAAGGTCCAAAAAATGGTATGAATTCCCCTAAACCCTTCACCCAGATTCCTCAAATGCTGCGATTTGTTTCCCATTTGCTTTATTGCTCTCTCTCTCTCTGTCTCCCACCCCACCCCACCCCCCGTTAGTATTGTCACTGTCATTGCTGTTTGGGGGACCGTTTGGGAGGCTTCCAGAGACAGTTATGACATAATCACAGTGTAGTGATCAAAATCAGGAAATTAGTGTGATGCAATCCTTTTAGCCAGTTTACAGATCTTGTTCAGATTCTGCCAGCTTTCCCACTAATGTCCTTTTAACTGGTGGCTGGGGAGTGGGGAGGTGGCACACTTTCTATGCTTTACACGCAGTGAATCACATGGTCTGTTCCAGGCATTTGACCATTAAAGCCAGGTGCTGCCCTCTGCCATGTTGCCCACTCTCCCCGTGACAATCTCCACAGCAGGAACAGGGGTCAGAAAGAGAGAGAGAAGGGTCAGCGTTTCTCAGGCTCGTTCACCACGAAGGCCAGCCAGAAGGCGTGCTAGATAGATGTGACTCCTAGCTTGACCAGCAACTTTAATTAGCACAACTGAGCAGGCCTTTCTCACTTACATCATGGTTAAAAGTGTGATGTTCGTTAGCATCACCATGGACACTCATCCCTGGCCTCCATTATCAAGAAGATATTAATACACAGGATGAGGGACGATGAGACAGAGCAACAGGAACAAAGATGCTTCACAGGCGACTGGGGAAGGGGTGGCCCTGAGCTGGGCGACTGCAGTGCAGAGACAGAGACTGCAGTTAGACAGGGAGGTGGGCACGGGAGTCACCACAGGGGTGTCACTCGGAAGGAAAATCCCAATTCGGTGAACTCACAGCCTAGTGGGTCTTTCCCATAAACGTCAGCACGCCCCTGAAGAGTCTGCACCCTGAACTGTATCCATTGACCTGGACTTCCTACGGCCTTGGGCAAAGCTCATACACTTCACATATTTTTACAGGGAAGACACAATGACCAGACAACCATGTCACTCCCGCCACAAAGCACAAGCCTGCGGTGCTCACCGGGCTGGCCGCCTTGCTTCGCTAGCTTCACGTACTCTGAGTCCGTTTCCTTCACCCAGTACCTTCGTTCCCTGAGCGTGTGCCCATTGGGGGCTTCCCTCAGGTCACTGAGGCCTGGGATCTGGGACACTGGCGGGGCATCCATAGCTTTCTCAGACCGCTTCACAGGAAGGTGGTAATACCAATCTAGGGAAGAGGAGGCCAAGGGTCAGGTCATTACTTACGGAATCCAGGCTGGTTTGGTCCACTGCCCAGAAGACAACTACACCAGGGAGGGCATCTCAGCCTCCCAGGACACCAGCAGAGGACATCAACATGGGACACCAGCACAGGTGAAACTGCCCTCTTGTAAACACCTGTTACCTGAGGCATAACCCTGCCAGTCGTGTAGTTAACAGTCCCTAAAGGCCACAAGCAGCAGCCACGGCACCCAACAGATGACGAGCACCTTCTAGGAGGCCTGCTGGCCTCTCTGCTACTGGCTGCCCCTCTGTCCCAAAGCAGTGAGAGCAGAGCCCTTCCCTGGGGTTTTTAGCCTCCCAGTGAGGTATCCAAATCCCCTACATGTGCAGTTCTCTCTCTCTCTTCTCCTTCAGTCCTCCATGAATTGGGACTAGACTGCATTTCCGGGAGTACACATTCCTGAAAGATCCCAAATCACTTAAAACGTGGGCAAGTCTCTGGACTATGTGACCAAATGTTAGCCAAGATTTGATCAACTTAGAACCTTAAAAACACTGAGATATCATGATAAAAACTCTTACCAAAGTGGGCACAGAGGGACCATATCTCAACATAATAAAAGCTATTTATGACAAACCCACAGCCAGCATAATACTCAATGGTAAAAAGCTGAAAGCCTTCCCACTAAAATCTGGAACAAGACAAGGATACCCACTCTTACCACTTCTATTCAACATAGTATTAGAAGTCCTAGCCACAGCAATCAGACAAGAAAAAGAAATAAAAAGTTTTCAAATTGGTAGGGAAGAGGTAAAATTGTCATTATATGCAGATGACATGATACTATATATAGAAAACCCTAAAGACTCCACACAAAAACTACTAGAACTGATAAATGAATTCAACCAGGTAGCAGGATACAAGATTACAGAGATCTGTTGCATTTCTTTACACTAACAATGAAATATCAGAAAGGGAAAGTAAAAACAAAAGAAAAATTCCTTTTAAAATCGCATCAAAAAGAAAAAAAAAACTTAGGAATAAACCTGACCAAGGAGGCAAAAGACTTATATGCTGAGAACTATAAAACATTGATAAAGGAAACTGAAGATGATTCAAAGAAATGGAAAGATATCCCATGCTCTTGGGTTGGAAGAATTATTACAGTAAGTCCCCTACATACGAACCTTTAAGTTGCAAACTTTCAAAGATGTGAACATGCATCTGGTTCCAGCAAGGAACCAGAACCTGTGCCATCAACATCAGGCATGAGTGAAACTGCAGCTTGCCCTCCAACTCCTATTGCTGATGATCCTTCAGCTCTACCATCTCCCACCTCCTCTCCATCCTCCAGTCAGTAACTCTTCTTGTCTGTTCACTGGATGCCAGCCCCTGGATGCCAGCTGTTGTACTGTACTTTTCAAGGTACTGTACTGTATGATTTAAAATATTTTCTTTATTTTTTGTGTTTGTTTTTTATGTATTATTTGTGTGAAAAGTATTATAAACCTATTACAGTACGGTACTATATAGCCGATTGTGTTAGTTGGGTACGTAGGCGAACTTTGTTGGACTTACGAACAAATTGGACTTACGAATGCACTCTCAGAATGGAACTTGTTTGTATGTAGGGGACTTACTGTATTGTTAAAATGGCCATACTACCCAAAGCAATCTACAGCTTTAACATGATGCCTATCAAATTACCCATGACATTTTTCACAGAACTAGAACGAATAATCCTAAAATTTATATGGGACCACAAAAGACCCAGAATTGCCAAAGCAATCCTGAGGAAAAAGAAAAAGCTGGAGACATAACTGTTCCAGACTTCAGACAAAACTACAAAGCTACAGTAATCAAAACAGTGTGGTATTGGCACAAAAACAGACCTACAGATCAATGGAACAGAATAAAGAGCCCAGAAATAAACCCACACACCTAGGGTCAATTAATGTGTGACAAAGGAGGCAAGAATATACAATGAGGAAAAGACAGTCTCTTCAGCAAGTGGTGTTGGGAAAGTTGGACAGCTGCATGTAAATCAATGAAGTTAGAACACTCCCTCTCTCACACACAAAAATAAACTCAGTGGCTTAAAGACTTAAATATAAGACATGACGCCATAAAACTCCTAGAAGAGAACATAGGCAAAACATTCTCTGACATAAATCGTAGCAACATTTTCTTAGGTCAGTCTCCCAAGGCAATAGAAATAAAAACAAAAATAAACAAGCGGGACCTAATCAAACTTATAAGCTTTTGCATAGAAAAGGAAATCTAAGCAAAACGAAAAGACAACCTATGGACTGGGAAAAAATATTTGCAAACTATGTGATGTACAAGGGCTTAACGTCCAAAATATACAAACAGCTCATACAACTCAATAACAAAAAATTAACAATCCAATCAAAAAATGGGCAGAAAACCTAAATAAACATTTAGGTTTAATAAACATTTAGAAGACATACAGGTGGCCAATAGGCAAATGAAAAGATGCTCAACATCAATACTTATTAGAGAAATGCAAATCAAAACTACAATGAGGTATCACCTCACAACAGTCAGAATAGCCATCATCAAAAAGTCTACAAATAATAAATGCTGGGGACTGCCCTCGTGGTGCAGTGGTTAAGAATCCACCTGCCAGTGCAGGGGACACGGGTTTGAGCCCTGGTCCAGGAAGATCCCACAACTAAGCCCATGTGCCACAACTATTGAGCCTGTGCACTAGAGCCCACAAGCCACAACTACTGAGCCCTCATGCCACAACTACTGAAGCTGTGCTCCGCAACAAGAGAAGTCACTGCAATGAGAAGCCGGCATATCACAACAAAGAGTAGCCTCTGTTCACTGCAACTAGAGAAAGCCCACACACAGCAACAAAGACCCAACGCAGCCAAAAATTAATTAATTAATTAATTTTAAAAATAATAAATGCTGGAGAGGGTGTGGAGAAAAGGGAACCCTCCTACACTGTTGGTGGGAATGTATATTGGTGTAGCCACTATGGAGAACACTATGGAGTTTCCTTAAAAGAATTAAAATAGAGCTACCATATGATCCTGCAATCCCACTCTTGGGCATATATCTGGAAAAGATGAAAGCTCTAATTCAAAAAGATACATGCACCCCTATGTTCATAAGCAGGACTATTTACAATAGCCAGGACATGGAAGCAACCTAAATGTCCATCAACAGATGAATGGCTAAAGAAGATGTGCTACATATATACAATGGAATATTACTCAGCCATAAAAAAGAATGAAATAATGCCATTTGCAGCAACATGGATGGACCTAGAGATGATCATACTAAGTGAAGTAAGTCAGAGTCAGAGAAAGACAAATACCACATATATCACTTATATGTGGAATCTAAAAAAATGATACAAATGAGCTTATTTACAAAATAGAAATAGACTCACAAACATAGAAAACAAACTTATGGTTACCAAAGAGGAAAGGTGGGTGGGAAGGATAAATTAGGAGGCTGAGATTCACATACATACATTACTATATATAAAATAGATAATCTATAAGGACCTACTGTATAGCACAGGGAATACTACTCAATATCTACCTATAATGGAAAAGAATATGAAAAAGAATAGATATATATGTATAAGTGAATCACTTTGCTGTACACCAGAAACTAACACAACATTGTGGATCAACTATACTCCAATGGGAAAAACAAACAAACAAACACAGACAGAAGTAAGAGCCTTACTGAACAGGTTTGCTAATTTGACAGGAGCAGGAAATGCAGGACTGAGTGCCGCCATCAGGGAGGCTTCACCCGCAAACAATGTCATCTGAACCCCACCCCGCTTTCCTTTTGCTTGAGGCCAAAGTGGGACATTCCGAGTCGTCAGACAGGAAAGGGGAGCAGCACTCAGGAGGGTGGCTGAACGGGGCGGGGCGGGGGGGGCTTTGTCCCGGGCATCCTTATGCTGTGGGAAGCATCTCGGGCCACAGATTGGCAGGGGTGGGCTGCGTGTGGCTTCCGTGGAAACATCAAGTCTGGTCCCACAAGGGTGAAGCGTGGTGAGTGTAGATAAAACGTGTGGGATTTCTAGGGGACAGGGTCCCATGAAGAGGAGGGTGGGAGGACAAACAGGGGGGTGGTGAATGAAGGCCAGCTTGCTCCCTGCCCTCCTTCCCCATCCATCTGAACCCCCTGCCCCACCCAGAGTGGCCACGGGGGGTGAGCTGAACCGGCCTTGTCAGAGCCCTGAGGCCCCCTCAGTGGGCACCCAAGACACAGCCCTGCAGGCTGCTTTGTGACCACCTGTGAGGGTCCCTGCCAGGAGCGAGAGGTGTGGGCAGAAGCCCAGGGACCTGTAGTGATCAGGCCCACTTATGGCTCCACAGAGGGAAGACCCTGGGACACTCAGGCTCTTGGTGTTCTGGTGACACTTTGCGTCAGAAACTGATTAACCGCATGTCCAAATATAAGAACAAATATCACCGCTGATTGAAAGCTTTGGACACAAAATCCAGGAGTGTGAAATAAGAAAGATGCCACTATCATAGCACAAGTAACTCTCGCATTTAAGAGCTTACTGGAACCAGCTGTCAAAAATGCATGGCGTTCAGGGAATTCCCTGGCAGTCCAGTGGTTAGGACTCTGAACTCTCATTGATGAGGGCCCAGGTTCGATCCCTGGTCGGGGAACTAAAATCCCACAAGCTGTGTGTCGTGGCCAAAAAAAAAAGAAGCATGGCGTTCAGGGTCTAACATAGGACTGGCTCCTGGCAGGTGTGATGGGTAATTTTATGTATCGCCTTAGCTAGGCCACAGTTCCCAGATGTTTAGTCTGGCATGTTACTGTGAAGGGGCTTTTTAGAGGAGATTAACAGTCAAATCAATAGACTCTGATTAAGCAGATAAGTCTCCTAACGTTGGTGGGCCTTATGCCATCAGTTCAAGGATTTAGGAGAAAAGACTGAGGTATCCTGAGGAGGAAGGAATTCAGCCCCCAGACAGCCTTTGGACTCAGGACTGCAGCATCAGCCCTTCCCTGGGTCTCTGGCCTACAGATTTTGGACCTGCCTGCTCCACAACTGTGTCAGCCAATTCCTTAAAATAAATCAGTCTCCCAGTCAATCTCCCTCCCTCTCTCTCTCTCTCTCTACACACACACACACACACACACACACACACACACACATCTTGTTGGGCTATGGAGAACCCTGACTGGTACAGTAGGAACACAGGAAAATGATGCTAAATAGATCCCTTTACACAAGCACACATGGATCCCAGGAACAAGAAGCCACCATCCTCTGAAGCTAAAAGTTAGCCACCCAATCTGTACTTGGAACTAAAGCTAGTTCACTGCATAAAAATGAATGTTCATGGGAAATCTTTTAAATATCTAAAGAACAGTAATTAGATGAACAGTATAGTGGAAACACTATAGTTTTGAAAAGGAGAACCCCCCCCCCGGGAAAGCTTTAAAGAAGTGTGCCCAAGCTCACAGAGAATTAATTTAAGAACTAGGAGGATGGGTAGGACCACCTTATCTGATTGTATTCAGCTCAAATATTTTCTTTTAGAGGGAAGGCATTCAGTTCTTGCTTGATTTTTCCTCTCTGTGTTTTGATTACTAATTAATCCACAGAGAACAGAGTAGCTTCTACTTCTCATTACCGAAAGCTTTGGGCGGGCACTGAGCTCTAACCTGGTTGGCTGTTTATCACTGTGTGCCCTGTTCAGAGAGCCAGCACACGAGTCACTGTGAACCAGCTGTCACCACACACACACACACACACACACACACACACACACACACACACACAGGGTCAAAGGAACGAGAATTGTCTTGTCCTCAAACATGATCAGTAGTTGTATGGCACCAGATCACTTACTACCGTGTAGATTTCTTTACGAGCTCCCTTGCCCCCTCGCGTGCTTGCTTTATCCATAAGGAGCCAGGCTCAGAGAGATCGCAAGGTGACTCAGCCCCACAGCTCTCTGGTGTCTGAGGGCACATCCCACGGGGCTCCGGAGCCCTGCCTTTGGGCCGCTGCGGCCTTGGAGAACAGGGCAGCCTCCTGAAACTCTGAGCCTCGGCTTCCTCACCTATAAACCAGGGCTAAGGACCCCTCGGCAGGTGGTTCTGAAGTTCAGTGTCAGTGTGACAGTGTTTAGCAGAGCACCTGGCAAGTGTCGCCGTCTTCTGTGCTGCTCACATGGGGAGGCCACACACTAAGGCACTGAGACGTCAGACCCAGGCTGAGAGCCCACCGTGGAGACGGGGACCCAGGCCCCCCATCCCCTGCCCCATTCCCAGCACAGCCACGGACCCACCCATAGTGGCCACAGCAGAGCTCCAGGCAAGAAGCACGTTGAGACTGTGAAGACGGCCACGCTTGGTCCCACTGCCCGCAGCCCCCCTGCCAGCCCTCACCCTGCCTTTCCCAGCAGAGCTCTGGGACTCTCTTCTCCTCCCTCCTTCTCCAGCCCTTCTAGAGATGGGGCAGCGTAAAAACCAAGGGAAAATCAGACTCCAGCACCCAGGTCTTCCTCCTTTCCTTCTGCCAGCTTCACAGTGAGAAGCCCACTGCTGCAGGAACCTCCACCAGAGGCTTGTTTCCTGTGTCCCACTGCTTAAAGCAGGAGACATAGTTACCCTGGTTGGGGTCTAAATTAGGAGCAAGAGATAGGTGATCAATGAAATACGTGGGGATGCAGCTGAAAATGAAAGTGCCCAAGCCAACATACAGGGAGACCCCTGTGAGACTTACACAGGGTTACTGTTACAGAGAAATTTTCAGAGATGCTATCGCTCCAAAAACTGAGGAGCTCCAAAAGCAGTGGGTAGCCTGACTTTCTTTTGTTGAATAAAGGGAAAAAACAAACAAACTAACAAGCCTAGTTTCCCCCCCCCCCCCATGCTACCCTTTAAGCCTTGCTTCCACACTGGGGCATAGGGGCAGTGTGCAGCTTTCTCTGAGGGTACCCCGTGTCGTCCTGTCCCCTCCCGGCCACCCCCGCCACACACACACGCAGGATGCTGGTTTGAGCCAGTCCAGCCGCAGAGCAAACGCGGGTTTCCTCTCCTCGGGTCACTCACCGCAGGGAGCATAGCGGCTCGTGGCGCCGTGCAGCTCCTTGCTCGTGTTCCTCATGCCGGGAGACACGCTGGGCCGGCTGTTCTCTGTTCTCGGGTGAACCAGGAACCGACGCGGGGGTTGAGCTGCAGAGGCCGGGTCCCCGTTCCTGCTCTGTCTGTCCTCCTCCACCTGACAGGCAGGGTATACATCAGGGGCACATGCACACGGGTATACAGCAGGGACACGTCTAGGCAGGGTATACAGCAGGGGCACACACACTCCGAGTAGACAGCAGGGGACAGCAGGTTCCGAGGTACCCCCCCCCCCCGGCGCGGTGCTCCTCCATCCCGGGTGACGGGTGGCCCCCTCCCTGCCCCGACCCCACTGGCCGTCTGACCCCGCTCACCTGCAGGCCTAGGGTCTGGGTGATTGCCACCTGCAGCGTCCGAGGCCACTCTGTTCCAGCGGGCGGCTGGGACCAACCCCAAACTCCCAGCGCGGCGCGGAAACACAGCAACCCGCGTCGCCGGGGCAACGGCCTGGGCCAACCGGCGGTCGCAGCAGGAGCAGCGGCAGCCAATCGGGGCAGTGTGAGGGGCCGCAGCCGGCCAATCAGCTCCAGGGGCAGAGCGCGGGCTCCTACTATCAACTGCCCGGCGCCAGTGCGTGGCCTAGGTGCTGGCCTGGGGGTGGCCGCGCTGCTGGCCGGGCGAGTCCTCAGGGCGTGGCGGGGGCGTGGCTGCGCTGCTGACAGGGGCGTTGCCTCGGTGCTGGGCCAGGCCGCGCTGCTGGCGGGGCGAGCCATGGGGCGTTCTGGGGGCGAGGCCGGCCTCAGAATTTTGGTGCGCCCTCGCCTCCCAGTCGTCCAAGAAATTCGACAGAGATTTTCTTGTCAATCTCCCATTCATTTAATGCATTAAAAAAAAGAGGACAGGGCTTCCCTGGTGGCACAGTGGTTAAGAAGCCATCTGCCAATGCAGGGGACACGGGTTCCAGCCCTGGTCCGGGAAGATCCCACATGCCGCGGAGCAACTAAGCCCGTGCGTCACAACTACTGAGCCTGCGCGCTAGAGCCCGCGAGCCACAACTACTGACGTCCCCATGCCTAGAGCCCCTGGTCCACAACAAGAGAAGCCACTGCAATTAGAAGCCCATGCACCCCAACGAAGAGTAGCCTTGCTCTCTGCAACTAGAGAAAGCCCACGCTGCAACTAGAGAAAGCCCATGCGCAGCAACGAAAACCCGACGCAGCCAAAAATAATTAATTAATTAACTAATTAATTAATTAATTAATTATCTTTAAAAAAGGACAAATAAGTACCTGGCAAAACTCAGCACACAGCCATTTCTGCCAACTGTGTATCAGTAATAAAATTACCATGTAAACGTCTTCCACACACTTTATTTTTTCAGTATTTCTGGTTTGGAAATTGAGAGATCCTTTTAAAAAAAGTCTTTGGCGGTGTTTCCTCGGAACAGTGTTCAGAGTCCCAACGCTTGACTTCAGTGCGAACCTTTGTCCCACCTGGATTCGGTCTCTATTGTGAGTCGTGCTTCCCCACTCTGCTCCGTGAGCCCAGAGGCCGCAGCAGGGACCACGACGTGGTCATCCGGAGAGAATGATGGAGAGGACTGGCCGCTGGAGACCCTGTGGTTCCCACCACCCGGGCAGTAGTATGGAGCTAAGGTTTTCTTTCACAGAAAAAAGAAAAATCAAGATGTCTTTAAAGGTGGTCGTTTGGCAACTTTAATTAAACAAGGTGCTGCTTCTGCTACACAAGTAAAGCCCTAGAAATCTAGCAGAAGACAGGTGATGTACGAATTGGGTAACGAGAGGATAACTCTTGTGACGGGAATTAACCCTAACTGAGGTTTATCCAGCTCTCATATAATATTTTCAGGATCCTCAGCTGGCCCAGTCTTGAAAGTAATCAAGACTTTGTTTTTCAATGTCAAATGTTTGTTCCACTGCAAGTAGAGGCATGTAGACTGTCACTAAGAATAACAGGGCTTCCTTTTGCATAAGTCACAGCATTGTTTGCCCAGGGATTAGGGTTAGTGAGAGGATGGCGTCGGGGAACCGGGAGTAGGTTCTCACCAGACCTGCTGCAGCCTCCAGAACTGGGAGAAGTACATTCCTGTTGTTTATAAGTCACCCAGTCTGTGGGCTCCCTCGTGGACTAAGACAAAGGCTTTGCATCATGTTTAGGATTTCAGGAGGAACTGGCTTTTAGAACTATGTTTGGATCATTCATCTGAACCAGAAGTTTCCATAACTTTCACAGCTTTGAAACTGTTGCACCTGGAGACTAACAGTTAAGACTGCTTGGATAAGTGGTCCCGCAGACCTTCTTTACTTGCCTTCCAAGACCTGGGACTCTGCTGTTTTCACTCTAACTCGCAAGCTAATTCTGCAAGCTAGTCTTCATCTCTGGATCCTACATTTCTTCCTGGCATCTATATTTTGGAGTGCCATAGACCTCAGTCTTTGGACATCTATCTCTGTGTGCTATCCATACTCACTGATTATGCAATCTCCTCCAGCCCCCCCTTATGAGACGACTCCCAAATTTTTACTTCCAGCCGCAACACTCCCCAACTTTTGACAGGGATGGCATATTTCTCTTGCTCCTGGCTCAGTTGGGAACAGTTAGTAACTGGGCTGGGAAAGTCCTGCAAAGAAAGGGTCTCAGAGGGCACAGCCAAGAAGGGCTGGGGAAGAGAAATGTTAATATAGATTATGGCCAATCAGAATTCCTTCTGAACCAATGAAACTGTAATCTTAAATAAAATTATTGACAAATTATAAAAGCAGGGTTGAGTTTATTTGGGAATAGCAGAGGAATTGCAATCTGGGACAAACAAGTTATTGTCGACTGGAAAAAAAAAAAAAAGGCACAACCTAAAAGTCGAAATTTATGTTTTATTCAGTGGACTTGCTGAGGACTTAAGCCGAGAAGACAGCCTCTCAGATCGCTCTGAGGGACTGCTCCAAAAAAGGTAAGGCGGGAGGCAGAATATGTAGGAGTTTTTGCAGCAAAGACCAGGTAGTCAGAACATCGAAAGATTACTGTTAATTAAAGAAAACCAGATATCTCAGGTTAATATATTTAGCACTTTTGTATGTATGGGTGGATACAAGAGTCTGGGCTCCCTGAAATCATTCCTTTGATGTGCACCTCAGCTATCTAGGGCCAGTGTCCAGATTTTCTCCGTTCTGGATCCCCTCAGGGTGCACATTCCGTGAGACTGCAGTGACTGATGGCTTTTGATGGCCACATGTCCTGTTTACTAACATGGCAGGAGACATTCTTTGTCCACACTGTGGTGAACCATAGGCAAGTCCAAAGAGACAAAGGGAAGATCAGTTTTTATTAGGTTTTGGGAGGAAATTGGGGAGGGTTGTTTTGAATAAAAGTTCATTAGAAAAGAACAAGAGTTCCAGGTTGTGGCAGTTTCTTGTTGGCTGCAAGTTGTGGTTAGTGCATTGTTACTGGGGTGGGGAGGGATCTTCCTTCCCTTAAAAACAGAAGAAATTCCCATGTTGAAGAATGCCCTCCTTGTGCCAGAAGAAAAGTAACATTCTTATTATCGTGGATAAGAAGTTGAGACCAAGACAATTCTACACTAACAGACCTTGTTACAGCAATCCTTACCTCCCTCTTTTCTCCCGGCACCTTCATGAGAGCTCCCCCTTCAGGAGCTTTCTGATTCCATTTAAAATGAGATATGGGAACATATGTATATGTATAACTGATTCACTTTGTTATAAAGCAGAAACTAACACACCATTGTAAAGCAATTATACTCCAATAAAGATGTTAAAAAAAATGAAGTTTTCCTTATTTGTTTTCATAGAAGAAAGGACACCCAGTTGCAGGTAGGAGGCTGAAAGGTCTGTATCACAATACTGCTTTTAAAAATATGTTGGGATCTTCTGAAAAATATCAGATTTGGGGTTGTGGTCTCAAGTACCTCCATATTCCAAATTTATAACAACAATAGACAAAATACAAATAGAAAAAATTTAACAAGTCTGGAAGTCATGGGGTGCCAATAAACACGGAAGATCAGAGATGGGAGTGAAACTAGGAAACTCCCCACTCAAAATAAGTCTGCCATCCAAAACCCTAGGTCACCGAGGAAACAGGCCATGGAAAGATGGTGACTCATCAGGAAATGAATGATCTCCAGACAGATTTTATTTTTAATCCAGTTGTTTGAAAAGGGTTTTTAAATGAGTACACACTTAAAGAAATAAGAATACACTTAAAGACATAAATGAAAGAATGATAATGATTTTAAAAATAAATTTCCAAGCAAAAGAAACAAAGCAAAAACAGGTCAACAAAACAACAAAAACAAAAAAGAGCAGAACCCAGGAGAACTTGGGTCTTAATCATGTGGGAAAAAGAAAGCTCAAACTCACTCATCAGAATGCAAAAGGAAACTATCCTGAGGTACAGTTTTTTAAAAGGTATTCAACTGGTAAAGATAAAAAGGTTGATAAAACACCATGTTGGTGAACAGGAGGAAATCTCATAAATTCCTAATGGAAACTTAACTGGTAGAGTCTCCGCAGAGGACAAAGGCAACATTTATCAAAATTACAAACACACAGAGACTTTGACCCAGCAGTTCTTCCTCCGGCTGTGCATTCTTGCAGATGTACTCGTACACTCAGAATAACTTCAGCATGTGGTTATTTACTGAACACTGTTTTCAATATAAAGATGCTCATCAGGGTAAACTGTTCAGTGCACATTCGTACAATGAAATCCTAGGCAGACATGAAAGAATGAGGAAGATCATCTCAAAGTGAGTCAGAAAAACTTCCAAGATATATTTTTTCCTAATATGAATTAATTTATTATACTTGGCAGATTTTACAATACATTTTTAAAAGATTAAAGATTCTTTGGAACTTTCATAAACCATTTACTGAGAGAGAAAAGTTACTACCCTAAAATCAAAGCTATTATTTACGTTTCTTCTTTTTTCATCACCACCACCACTATCATGGTCACCAAGATATATTTTTATGTGAAAAAAGCAAGATGCAGAGCATGGTTCCTAGCAAGCTACCATTTACTTTCAACAAAGTGAAGAGATGAATAGACAGATAGATGGAGCGAGATAGATACACCCATATATTTGTACATAAGTATATGTATTTTACATATATATTTGTACATGCATATCATATCTTTGAAAGAAAATAAAAGAAAATGGTCCCATGGATGCAAGGAGGGTGGAGAACTGATAACTACAAGGCAGAAGTGGGTTAAATAAGGCAACACTTTGCTATGTATCATTTTGTATCTTTTGAATTTGGGACCATTAGGTAAAAAATCAGGAATCTTGGGATTTCTTGGGATAGGTCTATATTTCACAGAGTTAAAAAGAAAATTAGTGGGACTTCCCTGGCAGTCCAGTGATTAAGACTTCGCCTTCCAATGCAGAGGGTGCAGGTTCGATCCCTGGTCCAGGAGCTAAGATCCCACATGCCTCATGGCCAAAAACCCAAAGAACATTTTAAAAAGTAGCAATATTGTAGCAAATTCAATAAAGACTAAAAATAGTCCACATCAAAAAAATCTTAAAAAAAAGAAAAGAAAATCAGTGAATTACATACTAGCACTTAACCCTGAAATCAGCATAGCAAAGAGAGAAAAACCAAAAAACAGAAAAAAAATCAAAAATGAATACGAAGGGACAGTTGAGCGCTATGGAGAATAAAACAAGAGGAAGTCACAAATGTCAGCAGGTGGGCCATCATAAGAAAAGAGCCACAATGGCAAAGAAGCAGCATTTAAAGAGCTGATGGTTGAAAAATATTCCAGAATTGAAGAAATACATGAGTACTCAAACTGAAAGCATGAAGTATCTTATGCTTTTTCCTCCAAAAAGGAGGAAAAATTAAAAACCATTATCACACTGAGGTACACTGGGTGAAACTGAAGAACATCAAAGATGAACAGAAAATCTTAAAAACGACCAAAGGGAAAAGAAAAACCAAGTTGCCATACAGACACTCTCACAAAAAAGGAATAAAGAGGAATGAAGTTTAGGCAGAATTTTCATCCACAACAATCGAGTCCAAGACCATGGAATAGTATCTCCAAAGGGCTGAGAGGAAAATAACTGTCACCCTGGAATTTTATGCCCCAAATAACCATGCTCATCATTCCCAGCAATTCCTCTCCTGCGTGTCCACCCAGGGAAGCCCTTGTGGTGTGCAGGAGACATGTACAAAGACAGATATTGAACATTCATTGTGCTTCTGAAAAACCAAAAGCAACAGAACTTTACATCCATATAAGAATGGGTGAGTGAATTGTGATGTGCAGACAAAAAAAGTTGCAAGCCATTCCAGTAAACAAGGAATATTGCCCCACCATCAGGCCACTGAGGAGGGGATTCGGGATGGAGAAAAGCAGGACACTGGCCCCAGATAGCTGAGGTGCAGATCAATGGAATGATTTCAATGAGCCCAGACTCTTGCATCTTCCCATACATAGAAAAGCGCTAAATTCATTAACTTGAGATGTCTGTTTTTTGTGATTAGCAGTAATCTTTTGATATTCTACTACATGTTTGGGTTTTTTGTTTGTTTTTGTTTTAAAGTGTTTTTTAGTTAAGGTACTATTTTTGTTGGTTTTTTGTTTTTTTAAAATAAATTTATTTATTTAATTTTGGCTGCGTTGGGTCTTCGTTGCTGGGCGCAGGCTTTCTCTAGTTGCCGCGAGCCGGGGCTACTCATCGTTGTGGTGCACGGGCTTCTCATTGCGGTGGTTTCTCTTGTTGTGGAGCATGGCACACAGGCTCAGTAGTTGTGGCTCACGGGCTCTAGACCACAGGCTCAGTAGTTGTGGTGCACGGGCTTAGTTGCTCCGTGGCATGTGGGATCTTCCCGGACCAGGGCTCGAACCCGTGTCCCCTGCATTGGCAAGCAGATTCTCAACCACTGCGCCACCAGGGAAGTCCCTAGTATTTTATTTTTTTTAAAAAATTACTGAAGGGCTTCCCTGGTGGGGCAGTGGTTAAGAATCCGCCTGCCAATGCAGGGGACACGGGTTCGAGCCCTGGTCCGGGAAGATCCCACATGCCACGGAGCAACTAAGCCCGTGCACCACAACTACTGAGCCTGTGCTCTAGAGCCCGTGAGCCACAACTACTGAGCCTGTGTGCCACAACTACTGAAGCCCGAGGGCCTAGAGCCCGTGCTCCGCAACGAGAGGCCACCGTAATGAGAAGCCTGCGCACCACAACGAAGAGTAGCCCCCGCTCGACACAAATAGAGAAAGCCCTCAAGCAGCAACGAAGACCCAACGCAGCAAAAATAAATTTTAAAAAGTACTGAAGCAAACACAGTGAAACATTGATTTGTTGTAGCAGAATAGTGGGTAGGGGGACTTCCCTGGCAGTCCAGTGGTTAAGACTCTGCAGTTCCACTGCAGGGGGCATGGGTTCGATCCCTGGTTGGGGAACGAAGATCCTACATGCTGTGCGGCATGGCCAAAAGAAAAAAATTTTTTTTAATTAAAAAAAATTGAGAACAGTGGGTACGGGTACCCTGGCATTTCCTGGTATGTTTGGGAGCTGCTGCCATAAAGCACTGTGATGTACACTCAGGATGTGTGCTGGCTGGTGGAGGGGGCCACGTGCACCCCCTGCGCGGGGCTGGGCCATTGTGATGTGTCACAGAAGGTGATGCAACAGAAGAGCCCGAGGCATCTCAAGGTTTGTTCACTAGGTTTCCTCCTCAAAGGACAACCACCTGAGAAGTAAGAAGACAAAACCCGAACCAACCCAAAGCGCATTATGGATCGCATCATGTTTTCCATCAAGTAGCAAAGAGACAGCAGACGGTATTCCATCTACCAGCAACTTGTTCCTCGTGGGGAAAATGAGTGGAAGACCCAGGTCGAGGAGGTGTGCCAGGCTCTTCAGGGCTCCTTCCGAGGAGGCCGGCAGCGGCTCGAGCAGGAGTGCTGTGCTCTCCGAGCAGGAAAACCCTGACGCCAGCGGGTACGTACCTGCAGGGGGATTCCATAAGATCTGATGGGATACGTGTCATGTGTCCTATGTGCTCTGTTCACCTGGAAAATAACCCTCCTTTATAGAGAAAGCCTCTGAATATTTCTCTGAATCCCAGTACTTTCTGTGGCCTGCTGTCTTCTTTCTATGGCAGGGGTTTTAGGTTAATTACAGCAAGTGGGGGACAAGGGTTATAAAAGAGAAGACATTCTTTTTTAATGTCACTTTGGCAGCAGTGTGAAATTATGTGATTGTAACCTGCAGCCTCTCGGGTCATTCGTCAGTGGCCTCTTGGCCGGTCTCTGTCGTGTGCAGGGTCCAGTGCTGAGCTTTACGACTCTGGACACAGAGGGCATTTGTTACATCCTTGGGTGAGAATTGACTACACAGGCTGTTAGTGGGTACACATTTTGAGCTGATAGCTGTCTCCTCTAGTTAGAGCACATGAGGAGACAGCAGGAAAGCCCCAGCCACTTGGGTGGCCCAAAGACCCAAGACCCTTCACCTGCCCCCTTGGCGCTGCCTGCTGGGATCAAAAAGCTTAGTTAACCTTTGGTTAATGAGGTATGTGGTAATTTTCATTAAGCCAGTCCCCCGGGGGGGGCGGGGGTCCATGACCTTTAAGTAACTCTCTTTAGACAGTGGATCCCCCAGGTGACCAGTGAGATTTCAAGGGGTACAGTGGTTTCAAGAATGCACGTCCCTTCGGAGAAGAGGGCTGGGAAGACCTTCCTCTCTGTTGCTTTTAGCACATTCTCACCACCCTGGATGGACAATAGGCATGATTGCTTTTTGTAGATGGATAAGCCACTTAAAGATTCTATGTGGGGGGAATTAGGTGGCTCATTCTGTAGAGGAACAAAATTTGCCCTCCCCCCCCCATAAAATATGTCTCTTTGGCATGAGGGTTAATTTAGGCCGATTATTTGGAAGAAACAGAAGACTCAGGAGGTTCTTTTTACCTCCCCCTTAGCTGCGTAAAGAACTGAGATAAAGGGACTGTCCCTGGAACAGAGCTATCAGCAGGGAGGGATGTCTGCAGAGAATTGGGGCAAGGGGTGGGGACCGGCAGGGCCCAGACATCAGAGTCCACTCTGTGTCCCACCGTCTCCGCTTTTATGTACCAGACTCTTGCTTTTCCATCCCCATGTGAACTGCCTTCCTCCCCTCTGAAGTTCCAAACCTGACCTCCTCTTCTGCCTTTAGCTGAAGATGGTATTTGAGGTGAGCGTCTCAGCCATCTGCGCGAGCGACTCCGTTTTCCTGGCCTCCCTCACACGTACCTGTTATAAAACTTGTGTTTGCTTAATCTGTCTCAGGTCCATTTAATTCTTAGACCAGCCAGAGGAACCTAGGAGGGGAGAGGAAAATGTTTTCCTCCCTGACAGTCCTGAGTCTGCACTCCCCGCGGCGTTTGAGCTGCTTCCCGAGCTGTCAGGTTACAAGCCGAATGGACAGTACCGCTCAGGAGCAGACCCCTGAGGGAGCAAATCCGTCCATTTGGTCAACTAGCTCAAACGAATTCAGGAAATCTGTTTCCTGTCTCCTTTGCCTAATGTTAAACAGCAATGTTACTTTCTGTGGCCTGGGGTTTTAGGTTAATTACAGCGAGTGGGGGACAAGGGTTATGAAAGAGAAAGACATTCTTTTTTAGAGAATGCACTTCGGCAGCAGTGTGAAATTATGACTGTAAACTGCAGCCTCTCGGGTCATTCATTTGTTAGTGGCCTCTTGCCCGGTCTCTTCGTGTGCAGGGTCCAGCACTATGAATGAAGCAGCTTCCAGACTTGAGGTCCCTTGCTCAGCCATTCTTCATTCGCCTGGAGCAGGGAATTCTGCCTTTCTGTTGATGGCAACTAGCTCATAACAGGTCAAAACCCCAAACCCAAACTGTTCAAGTGACTTGCTGAAACTCAGGCCCAGCAGTGTCATAAGGGAGGGGCGGGGCGGGCACCAGGCCGTTATCGCCAGACTGTGAGCACGGGTCCGAGGGACCTGGTCCCCATTTGCGTGGCCTGAGGAGGCTGAGGGCCGGCTGGGTCCTGGGCACCTGGCTCCCTCAGTGATGATGGCTGGGCAGGTCTGGGGACCTGGCCCTGAGGGCACTGCTAGCTGAGATTCCTCAGCGGGGCCTGGGCACTGGCAGGAAGACCCAGACTATGTGCTGGATGAGCGCTGCCCGTCAGGGTGACCGGCCCGCACAGGGACGCCCCTCCCCTCAGCCACGGCCTGGACCTCGGAGGGCGAAAGTCGAGACTTGGGACCTGAACAAGTAAGATGTGGGGTGATGCTGGCGCTTTGCTTAGGGATTTGTTATGTGTTAAAAGCCGCAAGGACGCATGGAGAAGGAATGTAATGCCTGTCTTTCTCTTTCTTGTCTACGACCTTTAAGAGCATTACACCTTTAGATAAAAACTTGCAGGACAGAGGATAACATTTGTTTTGATGGAGGTTTACAGGAACATGGTGACCTGACCTTCATGGACAGCTGCGAGAACAAAGGCTCTGACACCAAGAAGCCTGCAGCAACCAACCACGCCCGTCTCTCACCTTTCCTATGAAAGGACTTTGCTGAAAGGCTTTAGGGAGTTCGGGGGTTTTAAGGCGTGAGCCACCCGTCTCCTTGATCGGCCCTGAAATAAACCTTTCTTTGCTCCACACTCCAACGTTTCTGTTTTGTCTGCCCTCACTGTGCATCGGGCACACAGACTCACGTTCAGTAACAACGCCCCCTTTCCTAAGTTGTGACCCAGTGCTTCTCCTGCTACGTCAAGGTGCCATCTGTGATTAATGAGTGATTCATCTTTACCTAGTTTTTCATATGTTTTAAATAGAAATTTCAGTCTGCCACCTTAGAGTACTTTGTCCCAAAGCTCCTAGCCTTCTGTCTTAACGGGATTAGCCTGTTCTAGACAATTTCTTTTTTTTTCTTTTTAAACAATCTTTAAAGTTGGATCTGAAAAGGTTATAACTGGGATCACATTGTAAAACTCTTTGGAAAAATCTACTGAGGCTGAATATGCACAGACCCTACCACCCAGCAGTTCCTCTCTTGGGAGTTCACCTAAATGAAATACACACGGTGTGTTCATCAAAAGCCACGGACAAGGGCGCTCACAGCAGCATCGTTTGTAAGACTGCAATGGTGTTGTGCATCACGGCCCCTAATGCCCACCAACATTAGGATGGTACCCGTGTGTGTACTCACACAGTGGGATACTCTGCAGTGATAAGAATGAAGGGGCTCCAGCCACGCAGCGTGAGGCTATGGATGGCTCGCAAACATTCAGAGGAGCAGCCACACATATGTTCCGTTTACGATGCTTCCCAACCAGGCGGCCTACTCAGTGGGCACAGAGCCTGGGAGAGAGGTGCCCTTCAGGGGCGGGAAATGCAGGGTCTGATGGGGGCCGAGAGGGGCTGCTGACCAGCTGCCGTGCTCTTTCCTGGTTCTGGGTGAAGTTACGTGGATACGTTCATTTGGTGAAAGTCCACTGAGCTGTGTGATGGTTTGTGCTCTTTTCTGTATGTATGTTGTACTTCAATAAAAAATGGGAAAAAGGTGAGGATTGCTTTCAAGAATTTTATCAGGTAGCTGCTCATTGTCGTGGTTCTTTAGCTTAATACCGAATTTCCACAAAATCAGACTCTGACTTTTCTTTTTTCTCTTTGGCTCACGCTACATTGCAGACCTCTAGGATAACCTCCTTTGTTTTCTTCTTTATAAGCATTTATAGGCATAAAAACATGCAACAGCATGACAGTAATGTGTGTGAAAGAGAGGGGTATATATGTATGTGTGAATATGTATATACACCAGCCTGAATACTGTTTTCCCTCAATTCCACAGATAGTGGATTAGGATTTAAATTAACTCACATACTCAGCCTAGTCATATTTGTTGACTTGGCTATAGAGGTTAAAGTTCAAATTAAAGGTTAAGGGTGGTGTGTTGGTAAATTCTTTTTGCTGTTATTTTTCTTCTTTTTAGGTTAACTCGATCATGGAAGACTGTCGCGAGTATGGTGTTTATACTGACTTTTCTTCTTCTAGGTGAGTCTTCCTAAATAATGATCCTTGAAGCCATTTCACAGGATGTGTGTGGTGAGAGACATCACAGTGGAATGACTCACATTTGTAATAAATGCCACAGGAGCCTGGAAGTGACTGCACGCTCTTGAACCATTCCTTTTTTTTTTTTTTTTATCTTTTATTTCTGATTGTAAAAGTAATATGGGCATCTTTGTGAAAACTTAGCAAGTACTTTATTTCTCTTAGAATCACAGTTTAAAATGAAAGAAGTTGCTTTGAAGTTAAGAATCCTTTATATTTTTATTGCAAACACATACAATTGACCTTTTCTAAATCTGGGTGACTCATCTTATGGGATTTTGACAACCAAAAACTCTGGCTTATCATGGGATTCTTGAAGAAATGATGGAACATGCCGTTTGCAGTTTTCTGACTGTGAACATCACCCATCACAAACCCTAGCACACTGGAAAACTGCTCTGTGGTATGCAGACAACCTGAAGTGTAGACTGCCCATGAAACAGTTCCACCCAGTTTCACCACGAAATGCTGTTTTACATGGCAGTGGGGGCTATTTAGTTGGGACTGCATGCAGATACCTGGACCGAGGGCTCTCTAAAGCCTGCACCAGCCTTCCTTTAGCTGCATCTTAGTGCCCTGAGCACCCACCCCATCTCAGCAGACCTCTAGACTAGACCTTGAATATTCCAGTTCCTACCGAGAACTGCACGCTGCCTGGCTCTGCTGCTTCCAGCTGTCTCGTCTTCATCTCTGCTGATTTCAGACTGTGAACCTCAGGAGACCGCACCCACGCCCCAGACCCCTTGCTGCTGCCTGGCCCTGACTCGCGAACCCTCTGTGATGAGATTTCCCACAGCTCTACCCTAGCCCCGTGTACAGTGATCCACACCTGCTCTTCTTAGGCTCCACCTCCCTGCCTGTGTCAGGAGCACGCCATGTGAACGGTAGAACTATTCGTGCTCAGGATTTTCCTTGTTTTGGAAATGAATACCCTATATTCCTTTGACATCTTTTAAGATACAACTTCACAGTGCATGCAAACTTCTTCTTTGTCTTTCCCCACTGTAAGCTTGCCCACTTGCCCACAAAGGGGCCAGATCCATTTTAGACACCACTGATGTGGTAATGATTTCAATGGAATTAAACTGGACTCAGATCCTTCTTTTTTTTTTTAATTTATTTTCGGCTGCATTGGGTCTTCATTGCTGTGCGTGGGCTTTCTCTAGTTGCGGCGAGCAGGGGTTACTCTTCGTTGCGGTGCGCAGGCTTCTCATTGCGGTGGCTTTTCTTGTTGTGGAGCACAGGCTCTAGAGTGCAGGCTCAGTAGTTGTGGCACATGGGCTCAGTAGTTGTGGCTCACGGGCTTAGTTGCTCCGCAGCATGTGGGATCTTCCTGGACCAGGGCTGGAACCCGTGTCCCCTGCATTGGCAGGCAGATTCTTAACCACTGCGCCACCAGGGAAGCCCCTCGGATCCTTTTTTTATCTACTGGGGTGAAATCCACATAATATAAAATTAACCACTTAGAAGTGAACAATTTAGTGGCATTGAGTGCATTCACAATGTTGTACAACTACCACTTCTAACTCCGAAACATTTTCATCAACCCCAAAAGAAACCCCACACCCATTAATCAGCCACTCCCCATTCCCCCTCCCCTATCCCCTGGCAACCACCAATCTGCTTTCTGTTTCTAAGGATTGATATGTTCTGAATGTGTCACGTAAACGGAATCATACAATGTATGACCATTTTTGTCTGGCTTCTTTCACTAAGCATCATGTTTTTGAGGCTCATCCATGTTGTAGATGAATAAGTGCTTCATTCCTTTTTGTGGATGAATAATATTCCATTGTATCAATAGACCACAATTTGTTTATCCATTCAACTATGGATGGGCATCCACTGCTTCCACCTTTCGGCTGTTGTGAATAGTGCTGTTATGAACATGTGTGTACATGTACTTGTTTGAATATGGTAAGTCCCCTACATATGAACCTTCACGTTGTGAACTTTCAAAGATTCGAACGTACATTCACATGTCCAATCACATAACTTAGTTCACATGTCTGGCGTACATTGTCATGTGTGTGCATCCTCTACAAGTGGTTGTGCTTTTGTGTACTTTACTGTACAGTACTGTATAGAGTACAGTAGTACAGTATCTTTATTTCTTGCCTGTTCACTCGATGCCAGCCCCTATATGCCAGCTGTTGTACTGTACTACTGTACTTTTCAAGGTACTGTACTGTAGAATTTAAAATGTTTTATTTTTTGTGTTTGTTTGTTTTTTATGTATTATTTGTGTGAAAAGTATTATAAGTATTTGGACTTATGAACAAATTGGACTTATGAACTAGCTCTCAGCACGGAACTCGTTCACATGTAGTGGACTTACTGTACCTGTTTTCAATTCTTTGTGTTATATTCCTACTAGCAAATTGCTAGGGAGGAATTGCCAAACTCTTTTCCAGAGAAGCTGCACCATTTCACTTTCCCACCAGCAATGTATGATGGTCCCAGTTTCCACACATCCTCACCAACACTTGTTATTCTCCATTTTTTAGGATTGTAGCCATCCTGGTGGATGTGAAGTACTGTCTCATTGTGGTTTTGATTTGCATTTCCCTAATGATTGATATTGACTAATATTGAGCCACTTTTTATGTGCTTGTTTGACATTTATACGTCTTCTTTGGAGAAAGTCTCTTCTAGTCCTTTGCCCATTTGATTGGGTTTTTGTCTTTTTGTGGTTGACTTGTAAGAGTCCTTTATATTAATATAGTCTGGATATTAGACCCTTCTCAGATATATAATTTGCAGATATTTTCTTTCATTCAGTAGGTTGCCTTTTCACTTTTTGAGTAATGTCCTTTGATGCACAAAATGTTTTAATTTTAATGGTGTCATATCTAAGAATCCACTACTAAATTTTAGGTCATGACAATTTACTTCTATGTCTTTTCTGAGAGTTGTATGATTTTCACTCTTACATTTAGCTCACTGATCCCTTTTGAGTTAATTTTTGTATATAACATGAGGTAGGGATCCAACTTCATTTTTTAGCAAATGGACATCCAGTTGTCTCAGCATCATTTGTTGAAAAGACTATTTTCCCCATTGAATGGTCTTGTCACCCTTGTCAAAAAATTCAATCAGCCATAGATGTATGGGCTTATTTCTGGATTTGCAATTCTATCCCATTGGTCTATATGTCTATCTTTATGCCTGGACCACATTGTTGGAATTTGACAAGGATTGCTTGGAACCTATAGACAGTTTCAGGTAGTATTGTCATCTTAACAATAGTAAGCCTTTCAGTTTGGGTTGTAAAATGCATCTCCTGTAGGCAACATATAGTTGGATCATGTTTTTTTAATCCATTCTGGCAGTCTTTATTTTGATTGGTGAGTTTAATCCATTTACATGTAAAGTAATTACTGATAAGAAAAGAATTCGGCCATTTTCCTATTGTTTTCTCTGTCTTATACCTTGTTCGGTCCTTATTTTATTCATTATTGCCTTTTGTGTTTAATTGTTTTTTTGTGTTTTTTTTTTCTTGGCTGTACCGCACAGCATGTGGGATCTTAGTTCCCTGATCAGGGATCGAACCTGCGCCCCATGCAATGGAAGCACACAGTCTTAACCACTGGACCACCAGGGAGGTCCCTGTAGTGTACTGTTTTGATTCTCTTCTCATTTTGTGCATATTTTTTAGAAATTTTCATGGTGACTACCACGGAGATTACAACTAACACTCTGAATTCATAAAATATAGCCTGAATTGGTACCAACATAACTGCAACAGCATATAAGTACTCTGCTCCTATACAGCTCCGTCCCTTCCTCCTTTACGCTGTTGTTGTCAAAAATTACACTTTTATATATTGTGTATCCATTAACATAGATCTATAATTATTTTTATGCATTTGTCTTTTTAATCATGCAGGAAATAAAAAGAAGACTTATGAAGCAAAAATACAATAATACTGGCTTTTATATTTACTTATTAAAACTTACAGTTGCCTTTACTGGAGATATTGATTTTCTCCAGATGACATTGACTCTCTAGTGCCCTTTCACTTCAGCCTGAAGGAGTCCCTTTAGCATTTACTGTAGGGCAGGTATTCTGGCAATAACTTCTTCAGTTTTTGTTTTCTGGGAATGTCTTAATTTCCTCTTCATTTTGAAGGATAGTTTGGGTGGATATAGAATTCTTGGTTGGCATGTTTTGTTTTTTTTTCCTTTCAGCATGTTAAATATGTCATCCCACCACCTTCTGGCTTCCATAGTTTCTGATAGTATTCAGAGATCTGATAATATTCTTATTAAGGATTCCTTGTACATGACAAGTAGTATTTCTCTTGCTGTTTTCAAGATTCTCTGTCTTTGGACTTGAGGACACAGTGGGGAAGGGGAAGCTGGGATGAAGTGAGAGAGTAGCAATGACATATATACACTACCAAGGGTGGGAGGGAGGCTCAAGAGGGAGGGGATATGGGGATATATGTATACATATAGCTGATTTACTTTGTTGTACAGTAGAAACTAACACAACATTATAAAGCAATTATACTCCAATGAAGATGTAAAAAAAAAAAAAAGATTCTCTGTCTTTGGCTTTTGACTGACTGATTATAGTGTGTCTTAGTATAAGTCTCCTTAAGTTTATCCTAGTTAGAGTTTGTTGAGCTTCTTGGATGTGTAGATTTATGCTTTTCATCAAATTGGGAAGTTTTCAGCTATTATTTCTTCAAATATTCTTTCTGCCCTTTGCTCTGTCTTCTTCTGGGACTCCCATAAGTGTACATTGATAAGTTTGATGCTGTTTTGCAGGTCTCTCAAGCCCTGTGTACTTTCTTTATTCTTTCTCCTCCTCATCATCATACTTGATAATTTCAATTGTTCTATCTCTGAGTTCATTGATTCTCTCTTTTACCTACTCACATCTGCTGTTGAGCCCTTTCAGTGAATTTTTTCATTGCAGTTATTGTACTTTTCAGCTCCAGAATTTGTATTTGGTTCCTTTTATAATTTTTCTATTGATATTATCATTTTATTCATACTTCATTTCTTTGGTTTTCTTTAGTTCTTTGTCCATGGTTTCCTTTAGTTTTTGAGCATATTTAAGACAGATGGTTTATAAAGTTTTTGTCTAGTTAGTCCAATGTTTGGGCTTCCTCAGAGATGTCATGGCCAGTTTATGTCTTGAAATCTTTCAACAGACATTGCAGCCTCCCAGAAAACTGTTCTAGCCCAAGGGAGTGGGTAGAAACAAAGGTCAGCCTCTGCACCAGCTAATCAGGGGAACACTAAGCAGGTCAAAACTCAGAGTCACACTAGTTGAAGAACAATGTCTGTATTAGACCCCTGCCACAACATCTGCACCAGAAACATTGGCTGCTATCCGCACAGCCACTGCCACCATTCTGGGGAGTGGGAGATGGTAAGTCAGGTGAGCAATAATGCCGCACTGCTCTCTTTCCAAAACTAATCTGCCCTTTTCTTCAGTCCTCTGGTTGCTGTAAGTTTGAGATTAGATTTCAGAATTCCAATAAAGTTGGTCCTGTTAGTCTTTGCAAGCTTGTGATTATTTCAATGGAGGAACAATTTTTTGAGCCCCTTATGCTGCCATTGAAAATTATTGTCACCCAAGAACCTGATATAGCTTCCCTGCTTAGAGAAATCTCTATTAATATATGTTGTCCACAAAAATTCAATTAACAATCAGGTTAAGAAGAAAAAAGAGGAATTTTATTCAAGCCAAACTGAGGATTATATCTCAGGAGGCAGACTCTCAGTAGTTCTGAGAACTGTTCCACCTGTTAGAAGTCGAAGGCACATATACATTTTTGAGACAAAAGCTCATACGTCAAAATGACATGCTGATATTTATATAAAGTTCACTCCCGTCTTTGAAGAGCTCTGGTTAATGTGTAATGCAGATGTACACTGCATATTAGGGAGGGAGGGAGGAGGCCCATATGGACACAGAGAAAGAACTTTAATTTTTTTTGCCCTGCCTGAAAATATAAATTTTGTTTCATCAATGTAAAATATCTTATAACTGTTTCCAGATAAACTATTTAATCAAAGTCAATCTTTTCCTTAACAGGATTTAGAAATCACATGAGGCTTAAAGAAAAAGAGTTTCCTCACAAATCCAGACAATTTTATGCTGTAATTGCAGAATATGGTTCACAACTTTACAATTACCAGGTGATGTTTTGTTAAATCATTTTTTATGTCACTCATTTAAAATCTAATACACTAGATTTGTGATTCATTACCCTTTCCTTCTTCCCTGTTTCTCCCTTTTGCAATGGAAATGTCTATCCTATGCTGCTATGTTTGAAAGCAGATAATGTGTTTGATTTCACAGCTTCATAGCTGGAGGGGCGTTTGCTTCAGGATGAATTGTACCTGGGGTCTCATCCATATCTGACTTGGATGATATTTAGTTGAGGCTTTGGACTTTAGACTTTTAAGTTGATGCTAGAATGAACAAAGACTTTTGAGCTGTTGGGATAAAATGGATGCATTTTGCATGCAAGAAGGACATTAATTTGGGGAGCCAGGGTTAGAATGTCATAGGCTGAATATTTATGTCCCCCCCCAAATTCATATGTTGAAACCTAACCCCAGGTATTAGGAGGTGGGGCCTTTGAGAAGTGATTAAGTCATGAGGGTGGAGCCCCCATGATTGGGATTAGTGCCCATTAAAAAAAGATAGCCCAGGGACTTCCCTGGCGGTCCAGTGGTTAAGACTCCACTGTTCTACTGCAGGGTGTGTGGGTTCGATCCCTGGTTGGGAAACTAAGATCCTGCATGCCACATGGTGTGGCCAAAAAATAAAAATAAAAAATAAAAGAAGATACCCCAGAGGGCTCCCTGCCCTCTCTCTGCCATGTGAGGACACAGTGAGGAGACACTGTCTGTGAACCAGGAAGTGGTTCTCACCAGATACCAAATCTGCTGATGCCTTGATCTTGAAATTCTGTCTCCACAACTGTGAGAAATAAACTGTTATTTATAAGCCAACCAGTCTCTGGTATTCTGGAGCAGCCTGAACAAACTAAGCCAGCACCCCAAGGGAAGCTTCAGCATGTGGAAAATGGCAACTAGCACTTCAGTTAACCACTGCCTGGAGCTGTGGACAGAATGGCCTCACAGCTGTCCTGAAGCTAGTTAGAGCAAAAGGGACTTAGCCTGAGACCAGACACTGGTGTCCTCTCTCTGGTGCACCCCAGCACTCCAGATGTTACCTTGTCTATCCTATGCTTTGGCCTCCGAAGATGAGAGAAGGAAGGAAGGACAGGAGCTTCGTACAAGTCACCCACTGCTCCACGGAAAGAAGGGACAGACCAATGAACTCCATCCAGTCAATGACCTTGGACCTGAGTTGGTGCCCTCTTCCCTGGAAGTTATAAGGTTTAAAATTAGATAACTTGTGGCAGTTTCGTTATAAAAAAAAAGAAAAAGTACTGGCCACGTGAGGCATTTGTGAACACTTGCATCCAATTTTTCCCAGCTCGAAGTATTGGAGCCACATTCTAAGGCATAAAGCTTTGGGTCTCGGTCGACATTACCTGTAAAAACAAAACAGTGCTCGCCTAAGCAGCGCACATACAAAAACTGGAACAGTACAGAGAAGATCAGCACGGCCCCTGAACAAGGATGACTAGCAGATTCATGAAGGCTTCCATATTTTTAAGAGTAAAATAGTTAACAGTGACAAACAAGGCTGTGGCCCTGTCCACAGCTGTTTCTCTGCCTTTTCTACTCAGCCCTGTCAGGAGGCTGTTGATTCCACACCTGTTCAGTTGACTGTAGATGCCAACTGGTCCTCCTTCAATGGGCATGTTTTGGGTCAGGCAGCAGGTGTTTCATCAGGAGCTTTGTTGGAGATGCTGTGCAGTCCTACTGAAGGCTCTGGACATCTGTCCTAACCTTCCATGGGGCTCTGTACACCTGCCCAGAAGGAAGCTCCGGAAAGGTTCTTAGGAGCCCCAGCACCATTCTTATCACAGGACCCTCGTGGAAGGGATGGATCACCAGCCGTACCCAAAGCAGCCTCTGCTGCATCTTTGAGGTTTTCTTTTTTCCCTGTGGATGCCAACCCATCTTTCACATGTTATCTTCCTTTTCCAGTCCTTCTTTTCTCTTCACTTTCATTTCCTCACTTTTTTTTGGTCTGATGGCTTTTTTTTTTTAAGCTTTTTTTATTTTTTAATTTATTATTTTATTTATTTTTGGCTGTGTTGGGTCTTTGTTGTTGTGCACGGGCTTTCTCTAGTTGCGGTGAGTGGGGGCTACTCTTCATTCCAGTGTGCAGGCTTCTCATTGTGTTGGCTTTTCTTGTTGTGGAGCACGGGCTCTAGGTGCGCGGGCTTCTGTAGTCGTGGCTCGCGGGCTCAGTAGTTGTGGCTCGCAGGCTCTAGAACGCAGGCTCAGTAGTTGTGGTGCACGGGCTTAGTTGCTCCGTGGCATGTGGGATCTTCCCGGACCAGGGCTCGAACCCGTGTCCCCTGCATTGGCAGGCAGATTCTTAACCACTGTGCCACCAGGGAAGCCCTCGTCTGATGGCTTTTTATACTATATTTGTTCCTATAGTGGAAGCCACGTAAAGTCCTTTTGGAAATGAGGCAAATAAAAATGCTTTTAAAAATCCGGAAAATGTTAGCTTTCAAAGAACTCTCAAATTCATTTATCAGCAAATTAATGAGGGCATATTTTCTGTATGTTCTTTTAAGATTAGAACAGAAAAAAAGCAACAGAAGTGCAAAACACTGCCCCTACCTACAGGAAACCTATGCAAACAGAAACTGAAAAACTAGAAGTAAGAATTTCTCCCTACCAAAAATAAGCTCCCACATCCACATCCCCATCAAAAGAAAAATGTTGAGGAGAGCCTATAAGAAATTAAATTGCCCACTAATGAGAACCTACCGTTTAGCACAGGGAACTCTACTCAGTGCTCTGTGGTGACCTAACTGGGAAGGAAATCCAAAAAAGAGGGGATATACGTATATGTATAATTTGATTCACTTTGCGCACAGCAGAAACTAACACAACATTGTAAAACAACAATACTCCAATAAAAATTTTTTAAAAATTAAATTGCTCAGCAGAAAAACAAAAGCAAGGTAACTGTTTTCTGTGTGGCGTGCTGTGCTCCATTCCACTCCACTGTCACACAACAGTGTGGATGAAATGTCCCTCCCGCCTTGCACCATTTTGGCAGAGCAAACTGATGGGAAGTCAGAGTCTTTGAAACAAAAAAGCAGACTTGTCTGCTGAGAAGGATGGGACATTATTTCCCAGATAACTCATGGATGGTCACTGCAGTGGGTGGAAAGTGACCCCCAAGAAGCTATTTCATGGCCTGCCCCCCAGAACCTGTGCATGGAACCTTTATTTTGAAAAAGAGTCTCTGCAGATGTAATTAGGGCTCCTGAGATGAAGTCATCCTGGATTTCCTAGATGGGCCCTAAACCCATTGACACGTGTCACACAGATAAGATAAGAGACATGCAGAGGAGATGCACCTAGGGGAGAAGGGCGTGTGGGGACAGTGCGGCCACAGCAAGCCCGGGAGCCTCCAGAAGGTGGAAGAAGCAAGAAATGGAATCTCTCTTGAGCCTCAGAGGAAAGTGCGGCCCTGCTGACACCCTGATCTCGGACTTCTGGCCTCCAAGCCTGTGAGAGAATCCACTTCTGTCATTTTAAGCTGTTGGGTTTGCAGCCATTGGTGGGGGAGCCTAGAACCCACGAGGTACGTGGAGCTTCGCACACAGAGAGCTGGTGGAAGGAAGCTGGGTGGGCAGGGGCTGCAGCCTGGGAGCAGACCCTCTGTCTGCTGTCCCCTGTGGACCTCCTCCGCCACGCCCTGTGTGCATCCTAAACAGCAGCAGCATTGTCAGCCTGGCTGGGCACCCCCTGTTCAAACATGAGATGGTCCTGTTGAGACACCCTGCCGGCATTAGGTAAAGGCCTGCAATTTGTCTGATGGCATGCTAATGGAATCCAGCCATCGGCTTCCTTACAGAGAAAGGGGATGCCCCTCACTGTGTACAGGAACAAACCTCAGGTCTGGATGCTTCCGCATCTCCTCTAAATATAACTATTTGCAGGAAGATGCAGGTGTCTTAGAGGCTGTGGGTCCCACTTGCCGCACGTCTCTATCGAGGGTGGCAGTGTGATTTCCTTCCCCTTTGCAAACAGGAAAAATAACTCTACCTGAGTAGGCAGGATTTGGAATGATTTTGTTTTGTTTTGTTTTGTTTTTTTCAGGCCAGGCTTCGAATGCCAAAAGAGCAACTGGAACTTTTAAAGTGAGTGAGATGTTCTCATGTGTTTGACTTTCTGGTGTGGGTCCAAACGCTGAAATGCTTTTGTAAAATTATAAAACTAATTTCTACTTCTGAGGATCATTCTTTAAGGAAATATACACTGGGAGGTGCTTTCAATATTATTTATTATTTTTTAAAAAAAGGAAACAACCAAGATGAGAAAAGCAGGTCGAAGGTTAAACATGTGGAATGGAGAATTATGAAGCCATTAAAATAATTCTAAAATATATTTACTGATCTGGGAAGTGCAGTGGGACACAAAATTATTTTGTAACAATGTTTTTGCATGGAATAAAAACTGTTACAAACACACCAACATTTAACAGTTTTTATTTCTTCAAAATTTTATATTGTTTCACAAATTGGGAGAAAATACTAGATAAGTAGTGCTTCCATTTTTTTCAGCATAAAGAAATACCCATTGGCTTGACATTTTCTTATTCTTTCTAATAACTTTCAAACTGTACAAGTAGCAGAGCCCATACTTGGAAAGTAAAATCTTGCACCCTGGAGCTGGTGAAAGGCAGCTGCCCCCCACCTCCACCCCTGGCTGGATCCTCCAGCTCGCCCCTCGCCTGCCAGAGGCTGGTCCACAGAGCCTCAGGGCTTGGTTGGGAATCTCCTGTTCCGTACCCCACTCAAAGTACAAGGTGTTCCCCATCCTAAGGAGGTGAGAGGGGGATTTAAGATCCACACTGTGAGATCACCCAGCTCAGGTCAGGGTGGCTGCACTCCCCAGGGGAGGGGTGGGACGTGCCTGCACAGAGCACACCCCAAGCCCTGGGATGCCCTCAGGACAGCTTCCCTGAAAGTCTTTGCTTTTCACATGTAGTGAAGGGCAGTGCTTTTGACCAAGGGGCATCTCCTGAGCGCCCCTCACTTGGGGTTTCTCTCTTCTGCAACGTAAAGCACCTCTTCATTTTGCTGGCCCTGAAGCCCAGCCCTGGGGGGCGCCAGGGAGCCCACCGCTTCCTCCTTTCACAGTGAGGGTCTCCATTCACAGGAAGGAAAGCCAGACTTTGGAAAACAACTTCCGTGAAATTCTATTTTTAATTGAAGAAATAGATGTTCTGAAGGCCTTACTTAGAGATATACGGGATGGTCTGCACAGTTACAGCTGGACTGTGGACGGAGACTCCGCTGAAGGCTGGGACCACACTGAAGTTGTGGACGAGGTGATGTGGGCATTGGCAGGGAGGCGGGGCTCGTCCGACCTTCAGTTGTCACATCCACAGCTTATGTGAGTGGGGAATGGGGCGACAGCTGGGGTGTGGTCTGTGTCCTCTTGAAAATTCTTCCCTGGCAGTAGCTTACATTCACTAAATCTTGCCCCTGGAAACACACTTTTTCATAATTGCTGTGTCACAGGGAAGATTTTGTATTGCAAGAAAACTGACTTCCCACCCAAATAAGTAACTGATTCTGTCTTATTTTGCACTTAAAAAACAAAAGAAGACAAACAAAAGCTCATTCAGAAATGACAGTCTCTGAAAGTCCATACACAAATACTTAAATAGTAAAATATTTCTATTCGGGGACCTAAAGCTCGTGTATTTGACCTACTCAGCACCAGGTCGGGCAACATTATGGTGAAGACCAATGAGCTTGGTTTTGCCTCTTCTCCCCCCTTATTAGCGGTAACTTCTTTCCTTTCCTTAGGTTCTGCTTTTTGAAAGACACAGAAAGCTGACACTGACCACCACTGCCTCCAGGCCCCCACTGCCACGGCCCTGGGACAAAGTGCTTCCTCAGTTAGAACTCAGACTATTATGTTCTCTCAGGACACTTGTTTTTTTAGACTCAGAACATCCTTAAGAACTCAATATTAATTCAAATGATGAATAATTTCTAACACAAGCAATCATGTACTCTATGTAAACTGCCTTGATCCCCAAATACCTACAGGGAGTTCCCTGGCGGTCCAGTGGTTAGGAATCTGTGCTTCCACTGCAGGGGGCACAGGTTCGATCCTGGGTTGGGGAACTAAGATCCCACAAGCTGCAAAAATAAATAAATAAATAAATAAATAAATAAATATATATATATATATATATATATATATATATATATATATATATACATTTAACCAAATATTACAGAACATTCAAGTCTTTATTACTAAGCAGAGACACTAAAAGGGGCACCCAGCAGGTCACACGCATCCTCATTTGACTGTCCCACCGTGAGAGCGTGATGGAGTGGTTGTCAGGGCTTCAGAAGGGGCTTGAGTCCAGCCTTGCTCTGTGGCCTTGGCGAACGGCCGAACACATCGCAGCTTGGATAACTCAGCTGCCTGAGAAACACCGAGCGCACTGACCTGGGAAGGCGATATTAAGAATCTGTGTGTGGTGCCGGGCTCCATCTGCAGCTTGGTCCATGTTCAGTGTTGTTATCATTTTGCAGATTAGGAAACTTGGGTCCAAATCAACACAGTAAATTGTCAAAACTCAAGCAGTTGACAGAGATTGTTAACAGGAAACTCTTTTTAAAATTTGTACAGGAAATGTCAAACTTGGTAAATTATGTACTTAAAAAGTTGAGAGAAGATCAAGTCCAGATGGCCGATTACGCCCTTAAGTCAGCAGGTGAGTGAAGAAGTGACAAGACCAGTATAAAAAGTCGATGCTTCAAAAGCATCTATGTCCTCTGTGTTTCTTTATCTGGTGTTTATCTATCTGGTAACTGGAGAGGGAGGAAAAGCTAACAAACCTAGACAATAAAGTGGAGAATAGAAATGGTTGTAGGTGAGTGCAAATCTCAGACAGAGCACAAACTGTGCATCTTCCTTAGCGCGAGTGCCGCACACTAAGAGCACCACAGAGAAAGTGCGCCTGCCACGGGGAGGCTGGGGATGCATCGCAAACGTTATAACATTTTATCCTCTATATACTAAAACGACTACTAATGACTAATCTAAATGCATTATTAGTGATTAAGTGATAGTGTCTCAAGACTGTATATAATGTTCTTAGTATCCTCCAAAAATATATTCTCAAGTGCTTAGACTGTGAATCGTTAACCTTAATATTGCCTAGAAGCCCCTGCCTGTGGCAGTGTATGACCATGGGCTCAGTGAAGCATGGGGCGGGGCGGGGGGGAAGGAGGAGGAAAGGATGCAAGAGAAAGAGGGAGGAAATACAAAGCACACAGAAGAACGCTAATTTTTATCAAGTGACAAAAGCCAAACTAATATTGCGGAAATAAATTTGTGTCCTGCATGGAGTAGAGAGCATTTGGACCAGAATGATTATTAGTCGTGTGTGTGTGTGTGTGTGTGTGTGTGTGTGTGTGTGTGTGTGTGTGTTGAGAGACAGAGCAAGAGGACAGACGCCTGACTTTGAATTCCCTGAAGCCTGAGAGGCATGAGCTTAGATAAGGTGGGAAGGTAACTCACAGAATGTTTTTTTTGTTTGCTTGCTTGGGCATAAATTTATTTGTTTATTTATTTTTGGCTGCATTGGGTCTTCGTTGCTGCGCACAGGTTTTCTCTAGTTGCGGCGAGCGGGGGCTACTCTTTGTTGCCTTGCGCAGGCTTCTCATTGCGGTGGCTTCTCTTGTTGCAGAGCATGGGCTGTAGGTGCACGGGCTTCAGTAGTTGTGGCATGCGGGCTCAGTAGTTGTGGCTCACGGGCTCTAGACCGCAGGCTCAGTAGTTATGGCGCATGAGCTGAGTTGCTCCACAGCACGTGGGATCCTCCTGGACCAGGGCTCGAACCTGTGTCCCTTGCATTGGCAGGCGGATTCTTAACCACTGCACCACCAGGGAAGCCCGAGTCTTGGCATTCTGATACAGCCTTTTGATGCCTTCTTCCTCCTCTGTTGAATATATTTATAACTTCTATTTGGAAAAACCATAATGACAAAGGTCCGTAGATCCCCTATGTAGAACAAGGAATAGCAGAAAACGTTATGGCTTCTGAATAAATGTTAGCATGAGGCACAGCCAGCTTCTGGTTAGGATGAGATGGAGAAAAGCCTAGGGCAGCCTTTCTTCCCTGCTGATGACATACAACTAAAAGAGTTGGACAAAATATAAAAACCAGCTACCTGAGTATGATGAAAAGTAAACAAAAGGAGGCAGATTGTGGAGGGAAGTAAAAGACTGGAAATGTGGCCCGTGCAAGGGTGAGTTTACCGTTTTTCTTTTCTCTCAAAGCCTGAGCTGAGGCTTGAGCTGCAGTGACAGAGCCGCAAGGTGGTGACAGTGCGGTGGGTGACTAAAATTGTGAGAGAAACTCCACCGTTCTAGAAAGAACCAGAACAAAATAGTCCTGTCGGCCAGAGAGTGTAGGAGGAAGGCTTGAGAAGGCCGGACAGGAGAGCAGACACCCTGACCTCGTGTGTGTGGCCTGCTGCCGGCTTGCCTCGTAGCTTCTCTTTCACGGAGATGGACCCACGGCAGCACAGCAGCGGCTCTGAGATTTTGACAAAGATTTAGCCACAGCTCGGGTCTTAGACTGTCCACTGAGGGGCACATGGGCAGAACATGCCTATTGTAAAGGCTCTGAAAATGAAACTGAGATTGTTACCACCTCCCATAGAAAAAGAGGGGCATTTATGGTCTGAACATTTCTGGTTGATTGTCTGATGAAACAAACAAAAGCGCCCAGAGTCTCACAATATAATATTCAGTATGTCTAGGATACAGTTCAAAATTAGTCGACATACCAAGACCTAGGCAAATGTGACCGATTTGCAAGGGGAAAGAGAACCAGCAGATGCCAACCCACTCCGTCAGGACACAGATGTTGGATTATCACACAGAGACTCTGAAGCAGGTAGTGTAACTAGGCTTCAAGTGGTAAAGGTAAGTACAGCTGAAATGAATGAAAAGATATGATCTCTCAGCCAAGACAGACGAACTATAGAAAAGAACCAGATGAAAATTTGAGAAATGAAAACTACAACATCTGAAAAAAATTCATTATATGGGCTTAATAATAGGACAATGACAAGAGAAAAGAATTAGTGAAATTGAAAATCAGTAGAAATTATCCAATCTGAAGAAATGGGAAAAAATGGAAACAATTTTGAAAAAAATGAAAAAGCTTCAGAAACCTATGGGACATATATGAAAAGGTCTAACATTCTCATCCTTGTAGTCTCAGAAGCAGATAAGAGATAAATGCAGAAAAATAATTTATTTGAAGAAATAATAGCTGAAAACATCCCAAATTTTGTTAAAAATGTAAATTTATAGATTCAAGAAACTGAGGAAATCAGAAACAAGATAAAGTCAAGGAAAACTACATCCAGACACATCATAAATTTCACAAAACCAAAGATGAGGAAATCTTGAAAGCAGCAAGAGGAACAAAACACGCACATTAATATGGGAGAATAATGATACAAATGACTGCAGATTTCTTATCGAAAACCAAGGAGACCAGAAGAGAAGGGAACTACACTGTAAAGCACTGAAATAAAGGAAATGCCAATGCAGATCCAGTAAAAATATCCTTTAAGAATGAGGGTGAGGGACTTCCCTGGTGGCACAGTGGTTAAGACTCCGTGCTCCCGATTCAGGGCCCCAGGTTCAATCCCTGGTCAGGGAACTAGATCCCACATGCATGCTGCAACTAAGGAGCCCACCTGCCACAACCAAGACCCAGTGTAACCAAATAACAAAAAACAAAAAAAGAATGAGGGTGAAATGAAGTCATTCTTAGATGAAGGGAAACCAAGGGACTTCTTTGTCAACAGATCTGCTAAAGGAAGTTCTTCAGGGCTAAGGGAAATGACACCAAAAGGAAACTTAGAACTTCAGGAAAGAAGAAAGAACAACAGATAAGACAAATATCTATAACTGTAAGACAATTTTCTTAAGTTCTTTAACATAGGTATGACTGTTGAAAAGAAAAATTATAGCATTAGCTGATAGGGTTTTAATATATGTAGATGGACAACTCTTAAGGAAAGGTCAATGGGTGAAGTTAAAGGGACCTCTTGGTAAAATATTAACTCTAAATTGACTTTGAAAGGTTAGTTATGTGTATTAAGATTGCCAGAGCAACGACTAAAAAAATACAGAGACAAAGTGTGTACAGAGGGAACACACCTCAACAAAATAAAGCCATATATGACAAACCCAGAGCTAACGTCATACTCAACAGTGAAAAGCTGAGCGCTTTCCTCTAAGATCAGGATCTAGACAAGGATGCCTACTCTCACCACTTTTGTTCAATGTAGTATTGGAAGTCCCAGCCACAGCAATCAGAGAAGAAAAAGAAGTAAAAGGCATCCAAATGGGAGAAAAAGAAGTAAAACTGTCACTATTTGCAGATGACATGATACCATATGCAGAGAACAATAAAGACTCTACCAAAAAACTGTTACAACCAATAAATGAATTCAGTAAAGTTGCAGGATACAAAATTAATACATAAAAATCTGCTGCATTTCTACACACTAATAACAAATTATCAGAAAGAGAAATAAAGAAAACAACTCCATTTACAACTGCACCAGAAAGAATAAAATGCCTAGGAATAAATTTAACTAAGGAGATGAAAGACCTATGCTCTGTCCTAGTCAACACTGTACTAGAACTCCTAACAGTAAAGTAAGACACGAATCAGAGAGAGAAGGGCAGGGAAGAGTGGGGGTGTGGAGGGGAAGAGAGGGAAAGAAGAAAGAAGCAAGCAAATTGGAAAGGAAGAAATAAAAATCTCTGTATTCACAGACAGCATGATGATTTATGTAGAGAATCATCAAAAAATCTACTAGAACTAATAAGTGAAGTTAGTAAGTTCAATTGTATATATATAATTTTTAGATGCTAGTAGTAAGAAATTGGAAAAAGAAATTTTAAAAACAGTCTTATTCACAACAGCAGTGAAAAACATGAAAAACATGCTAAAAGCGAAAAAAAAAAAAAACCCACTAATGCAAGAAATAACAGAAGACCTAAATAAGTGGACAGATCTTCCAAGTTTGTGTATTAGAATCATCAATATTGGTAAGATGGCAATTCTTCCTAACCAGTCTATTGATTCAATACAATCCCAGTCAAAATCCCAGCATGATTGTTTAGAAATCTACAAGCTCTTTCTAAAATAGCCAAAACAGTTTTGAAAGGAAGAACAAGTTTGGAAGACTCACACTGATTTGAAAGCTTACTATAAAGCTACAGTAATGAGAGAATGTGATGTCGATGAAATTAATGAAACATAATAAAAAGTCCAGAAATAGTCCCACTCTAATTAACTTTTGACAAAGGAGAAAAAGCAAGTTGATAGTGCTGGAAGAGTTGGACATTCATATGCAAAAATAAACCTTGACTCACAGCTCACACCTTACAAAAATTAACTCAAAATGCGTTAAATGTAAAAAGTATGATCTAAATATAAAGCTTAAAGCTATAAAACTTCTAGAAGAAAAAATAAGAGAAAGTCTTTGTGACTTTGAGTTGGGAAAAGATTTCTTAGACACAATATCCAAAATGTGATCCATAAAAAGAAAAGAATGGATAATTTGGACTTCATCTAAATTTAAAACTTCTGCTTGGAAAAAGCCATTGAAGAGAAGTCACAGGCTGGGAGACAGGATTGCAAACCAAATACTTGACAAAGGACTTATATCCACAATTTATAAACACTCTCAAATTGCAATGGTAAGAAAACAGCCAATCCAATAAAAAGTGGGCAAACGATTTGAAAGCCGCCTCATCAAAGAAGATATATGCATGTCAAAAAAGCACATGAAAAAATGCTCATCATTAGTGTCCATTAGTGAAATGTAGATATACCCATTAGAACAGCAAACAAACGAACAAAACCTGACACATGAAATGGCGGCAGCAATGGAAAGCAAGCAGAACTCTCACACATGGCTGGTGAGAACGTAACGTGGTACAGCCATTTTGGAAAACCATTTGCCAATTTCTTTCTTTTTTTTTTAATTGAAATATAGTTGATTTACAATGTTGCATTAGTTTCAGGTGTACAACACAGTCATTCAATATTTTTATAGCTTATACTCCATTTAAAGTCATTACATATAAAATACTGGTTATATTCCCTGTGCTATGCATTATATCCTTGTATCTTATTTATTTTATACCTAGTAGTTTGCACTTCTTAATCCCCTTCCCCTATCTTGCCCCTCCCCCCAGCCCTCTCCCCTTTGGTAACCACTAGTTTGCTCTTTTGTATCAATGAGTCTGTTTCTGTTTCGTTATATTCACTCACTCATTTTATTATTTAGATTCCACATATAAGTGAAAACATACAATAATTGTCTTTCTCTGTCTGACTTACTTCACTAGGGTATGACATTTGACAATTTCTTATGAAGTTAAACATAACATGTATGACCCAGCAATTCCACCTCTATGTATCAATATTTACCTAAGAGAAGTTTAAACTTATGTTCACAATAAAACCTGTCTGAGAATGTCTACAGCAACTTTATTCATTGTCACCAAAACTGGAAATAGATGAAGGAATAGCTAGTTGTAATGTATCCATACAGTGGAATGTTACACAACAATAAGAAGGAACACATTCATTATACCTGCCAGGAAGCTCAAATGTATCAATTGTGCTAAGTGAAAGTAGCCATATTCAAAAGGCTACCACTGTGATTGACTACAAAGAGACAGCAAGACAGAAGGTCCAGAATAGGCAAATGTAGATAGCAAGTAGGTCAGTGATTGCCTAGGGATGGGGTGGGGTTCGGGGGAGTGGGGAGTGACCGCTGAGCACAATAGGGTTTCTTTGGGGGCTGATTGAAAGTGTTCTAATGTTGATTTCAGTCATGGTTGTACAACTCTGTGAATACGCTAAAAACCACTGAATTGTACACTTTAAATTGGGTAGTATGTATATCTCAATAAAGCTGAATAGAAACTTAAAAAAACCCAATTGAGTAAATTGGGTAGTATGTATATCTCAATAAAGCTGAATAGAAACTTAAAAAATGAGAATGAGAAAAGTGAATTTGAATTACTTAAAAACCCTACCTGCCACAATTAACGTTTTCTGAACTAGATTATGGCTGGGGTGGGGTCAGTCTTCACATCAGTATGTGGAAGTTTAATTCCCGTCCAATCAGTCCAGCAGGAACATTCACTGACCGAGCAGACGGTATCAGCACTCAGAAACAAGGTACTACAAATAACTCCATTTCGTTTCTTTTTATGGCTGAGTAATATTCCATTGTATGTATCTGTAGTGAGGTGGATGGAGTTAGAGTCTGTCATACAGAGTGAAGTAAATCAGAAAGAGAAAAACAAATACAGTATGCTAACACATATATATGGAATCTAAGGGGAAAAAAAAAAAGGTCATGAAGAACCTAGTGGCAAGACGGGAATAAAGACACAGACCTACTAGAGAACGGATTTGAGGATATGGGGAGGGGGAAGGGTAAGATGTGACAAAGTGAGAGAGTGGCGTGGACATATATACACTACCAAACGTAAAATAGATAGCTAGTGGGAAGCAACCGCATAGCACAGGGAGATCAGCTCTGTGCTTTTTGACCACCTAGAGGGGTGAGATAGGGAGGGTGGGAGGGAGGGAGATGTAAGAGGGAAGAGATATGGGAACATATGTATATGTATAACTGATTCACTTTGTTATAAAGCAGAAACTAACACACCATTGTAAAGCAATTATACTCCAATAAAGATGTTTAAAAATAAATATGACAAGGAAATAACCATGTAGACAAAACCAGAGCATTTAAAAAAATCTGTATTCTACAAACATACCAGAAAAAAAAAAAAAAGGTACTCACAGGGTTGCCAGGTAAAATAAAGGATGCTCAGTGAAATTTGAGTTTCAGGCAAACAGCAAACAATTTTTTAGTATATGTCCCAGATATTGTATGGGACGTAACTGTACTAAAAAATTATTCATCGTTTATGTAAAATTAAAATTTAACTGGGAATCTTGTGTTTCTACTTGCTAAGTCCTGCAACCCTGGGTACATTCACTATTTCGAATCCTACCATCTTAGAAAAGGCACTGGTGATCTGATATTCATCACGTATGTGTCTTTTTAATGTTGTATTGTGATATCCAGATGGAATTTAAGGAAGTGATTTGCATTTTCTTTATTTCTTATGTGTCAGATACATTTTGCTTCTAAAATGAAGTAACCTGAAGGGATAATATTTGATGAGTATATTTTATATTTCTTTGATTAAAATGAAAGCTCAAAAAATCTGCAGAATGGCTGTATGAATACAACTTGTTAGTACATTTATGACATTGCTGGTCATTCTGCTTTTGTTTTTGAGTGAATTGGGCTTATTTATCACATGAGTTGTTGAAATATGGGAATCCATATGTCTCCTTAGCTAATAAACACAGTACACATAATACTTCCATGTCTAAATCAATTGCTCCAGATTTCAATTTTTTATTGTAATATCAGTTCCAGAAATTTTGTGAAACCACACAGAGCAAGCATGGTTTTCTCAAAGTGACAAAATTTCAGTGGTAGTGAAAGCTGAAAGTCATACTTTTCTTATCAGTTTCCTGGTATGCATTTTACCTTATTTGTAAGTTGCCCAGTAATAGTTTTCCAACAACATTAAAATCTAAATGGTGTTTTGAATTGTGTGATTTTTTAATTTTAAAAATTATTTTATAATTTCAGGAGCCTCTGTTCTTGAAGCTGGGACCTCAGAAAGTTACAAAAATAATAAAGCAAAACTCTACTGGCATGGGATTGGGTTCTTAAATTATGAAATGCCTCCAGATATCATTCTCCAGGTAAAAGCTAGATTTAAAATAACCTGTTTATATTTTAGGATTCTGTTCCTATTACTTATCATGAAAAAGATTAATGTCTGAAATGGAAACAACTCTGAACTAGTCAGAGAAACTGAAACTGTCCTCTTGCATTTCTACAGTCATCAAACTACGTGAAACATTTCCTACTTATGGGCAATGAACTATGATTAATTAATTGATTAATAATTATTTATTATTCTAAGATCAGTGAACTAGAGTATGTACTTCTCAAATAAAACATACACATTCCATATCTTTTCTTTAAGTTGATTCTGTGGTCTTCCTTTTCCACTGAAAACTTCAGTCACTCAACAAACACTTGTTGAAGATGCATGACCCCTAAGTGCAAGCACTGTGCTATGTGCTGTTCAGGCCAACATATTTTTATAAAGTCCAATTATAATAGGAGAAATTTCCAAGTAAGATTTTCACTATCATTGCAGCTCAATTCAAAAGGCACTAGACACCAACTGACAGTACAGCTCTCCTTAACTATAACTACACACCTGAATTTATTTCCAGTTTAGAAATACCTTCAGGGGCAAATGTATAGATCTCACTCCAGAGTACAGTCTAGATCTAGAAAATGGTAGACATCATCTTTCTTCCTTACCACCAGTATAGCCAGCTTCGCTATCACCACCATTATCATCACCACTACTACCATCACCACCACCATCACCATCATCACCTGCCATCATTGTCACCACAGTGACTGCCACCACCCTCTTCATTACCACCACCAGCACTGTCTTCACCAGTGCCTTCACCACTCATACCAACTAGCTGCCTGTAGCGACTTACAGTCTAGTTAGAGCAATAAAAGAAAACATACTCATGCAATAAAAGGCTCTGATTGACATCAGCACAACCAAAACTGTGGGTATCGTGGAAACTTTCCTGTTTGATACATCCCACACAGTGCCTTCGTATTGTAGGCATAAGCAAGTTCTTTGGTCAATAGTGATTAGCTGGCCAACATTGTAGGAGTGGATTTATATAAGCAGATAAAAGATTAATGCAGTGCTTTCTTTCCAGCCGGATGTCCACCCTGGGAAGTGCTGGGCCTTTCCAGGTTCCCAGGGTCATGCCCTAATCAAGCTTGCCAGGAAGATCATACCAACTGCTGTTACCATGGAGCACATCTCAGAGAAGGTGTCTCCCTCAGGAAACATCTCCAGCGCACCCAAGGAATTTTCTGTCTATGTGAGAAGCTGTCTAAATCTTCATTCAGAAGGGGTTATAGTAGGTGATTGGCTAGGAATTGGGAGCTGGGATCTCATCTGAACTGTGCATCTAACCATTTGTATCACTGTGAGAAAATCACTTACTTCCTGGATCCTGTTTTGTCATCTACAAAGTAAGAGGGTTGGACCAGATGATTACTATTACTTAATTCTATTTTTTACTTTTATCAAAGTTATATGTGTATAATTTAAAAAGAAACATTTCCATGTTTATAAGGAAACATGATTTCCCCTTGTCCCACTTCTCCCACCCCAATTTTTACTCTCTGGAAGCTTCCACTTGCAACAGTTTTAGCTGCTTATGTCATTACTGTCTTCATATTTGCTTTTACTGTTATTCCTTGATTTTTCAGTTTTGATTATTATCTACTGACTTCCTCTAATGGAAAATGGAGATTAGTTCTCTTCCATGCCTTTCCCATTCTCCCAAAATGTTTATGTCTTAACTTAAAAAAAAACAAACAGGTTTATTGAGATATAATTCACACTCTGGCGATTCAGTCATGTAAAGTGTACACTTAGTGGCTTTTGGTATATTCACAGAGTTGTGTAACCATCAACATGATCAATTTTAGAATATTTTTACTATTCTCCAAAGAAAGCCTGCACCCCTTAGCTGTCACTTCCCATCCCCCACCTCACTCCCCCAGCCGCTGACAACCACTAATCTACTTCGTACCTGTAGGTTTCCCTATTTTGGATATTTTGTATAAAATGGAATCATATAATACGTGGTCTTTTGTTTTTTTGTTTTTTTAAATTTATTTATTTTTGGCTGCGTTGGGTCTCTGTTGCTGCGTGCGGGCTTTCTCTAGTTGCAGCGAGCGGTGGCTTCTCTTTGTTGCGGAGCACAGGCTGTAGGCGCTCAGGGCTCAGTAGTTGTGGCTCGCGGGCTCTAGAGCGCAGGCTCAGTAGTTGTGGCGCACGGGCCCAGTTGCTCCGCGGAGGCATGTGGGATCCTCCTGGACCAGGGCTCGAACCCATGTGCCCTGCACTGGCAGGCGGATTCCTAACCACTGTGCCACCAGGGAAGTCCTGGTCTTTTGTGAATGGCTTCTTTCACTCAGCATAATGTTTCCAAGGTTCATGTATGTTATAATGTGTCAGTACTTCATATTTTTAATCTCTGGATAATATTTTCTTATATGGATAGACCCCTTTTATTGATCCGTTCGTCAGTTGCTGGACATTTGAATGGATCCCACCCATTTGACTATTATGAATAAAGCTGCTGTGAGGAGCTGGGTACAAGGTTTTCTGTGGACCTCAGTCTTCATTTCTCTTGGGTTTGTGCCACAGAGTGGAACTGCTAGATCACATGATGAATCCGTGTTTCATGTGTGAGACACTGCCAGACGGCTTATCTCAGTTTCAATCCATAGCCAACGTTTTCATTGTGACTCTGTGAACAATATTGTTTTAGTTGAGTCATACAATGCACTGGAATACTATTTTCTTTACATGAAAATTTTGATGTTCTTGAGGATAATTGCCTCATTTTAATTTAATTTGCTTAGTTATCTATATTTCTATCATGAAAACATTCCCAACCTCTTCTTCAGATGTATAAATATCCTCCCATTCTGCCCATTCATGTCAGATACTTTATAAATAATTTCTTTTTTATTTTTTAAAGATATCCTCTGGAGCACTGCTCATCTTCTCCAACCTGGTTGCTGGCCAGGCCTGATGCACAACTGTTGTCAGGGGTTTTCATGTCCACATCCTGAGGATTTGACTTATCTAATCTATTTTTTTATTAACATCTTTATTGGAGTATAATTGCTTTACAATGGTGTGTTAGTTTCTGCTTTATAACAAAGTGAATCAGTTATACATATACATATGTTCCCATATCTCTTCCCTCTTGCGTCTCCCTCCCTCCCACCCTCCCTATCCCACCCCTCTAGGTGGTCACAAAGCACCGAGCTGATCTCCCTGTGCTATGCGGTTGCTTCCCACTAGCTATCTATTTTACGTTTGGTAGTGTATATATGTCCATGCCACTCTCTCACTTTGTCACAGCTTACCCTTCCCCCTCCCCTTACCCTCAAGTCCATTCTCTAGTAGGTCTGTGTCTTTATTCCCGTCTTGCCCCTAGGTTCTTCATGACCATTTTTTTTTTTTTTTTTAGATTCCATATATATGTGTTAGCATACGGTATTTGTTTTTCTCTTTCTGACTTACTTCACTCTGTATGACAGACTCTAGGTCCATCCACCTCACTACAAATAACTCAATTTCGTTTCTTTTTATGGCTGAGTAATATTCCATTGTATATATGTGCCACATCTTCTTTATCCATTCATTTGTGGATGGACACTTAGGTTGCTTCCATGTCCTGGCTATTGTAAATAGAGCTGCAATGAACATTTTGGTACATGACTCTTTTTGAATTATGGTTTTCTCAGGGTATATGCCCAGTAATGGGATTGCTGGGTCATATGGTAGTTCTATTTTTAGTTTTTTAAGGAACCTCCATACTGTTCTCCATAGCGGCTGTATCAATTTACATTCCCACCAACAGTGCAAGAGTGTTCCCTTTTCTCCACACCCTCTCCAGCATTTATTGTTCGTAGATTTTTTGATGATGGCCATTATGACTGGTGTGAGGTGATACCTCATTGTAGTTTTGTCTAATCTATTATTTTAAAAATCTTTTCTATCTTATTTTTCTTCTTTGTTTTCTGTTCCACCTTCTGGAATATTTTATCAATTTATATTTTAAATCCTATGCTAAATTTTTCATTTCTGCTGTCATGATTATTCTAAGACTTTTTTTCTATAAATACTCCTTTTTCTAGAGTCTATATGTTTTCCTATATTACTGGATGCAATTACAGTTTTGTTCCATGTTTTTAGCTCCCTCACATCTTTACTCCCAAGTACCCCCTTTCCTATTTGTTAACAGGGGCTCCAGGTTTCTTGTTAGTTGCTTTCCACATGTGTCTGGTGATGCTTGTCACATTTAAGAGCTGAACAGTCAAAAGCTGGCTTTTTCTGCACACATGAGAGGCAAGTCAACGGTGAGCTTCACGGCTAGATGATCTGGCTGGAGACTGCAGAGTGTGGTATCCAGAACTTTGACCCCAGGAATCCTGCAACCTTGTGCCCAGGGGGTTTCAGCTTGGCCAATGTGCTGGGTGTGGAGGTGCACAGCCCACCATTCATGCAGAGGTTATACCTTCACCTCTTATTTTTGCCGGGTGCTCCTGAGGTCAGCTGTCCTAGACCTGGGAGGAAAAAGATAATCTCTTTCTGGACAAGGGCAGGGGTGATGACTAGGGTCTAACTGCTTCTTAAAAAGACAGTTAGCCCACTCTCAGATATAGGGACCCCTCCACCTCATGCTGGGCCCCACAGCACGGCCCCAGCCCTGGCCCTTTCTGGGCCCTTGCAGTAGACATACGCACCAGCATGCTGCTGATTCCCCCTACAGCCAGGGTAGCGTGAGTGTTCTCCAGGCCACTACACCGGTCACCATCTGGCTACCTCCAGATGTTTTTCTCTCAGTGTCTGCTCCCGTGTTTTCCTCAGAGGTTTATGCCTTACTTCAATCCCTTCGTGTTCCTATCCAGAGGAGGGCTCAGAGTTAAACAAGGATGCTCAGCCTGCCTTGTGTGTCATTCAAACGCCTTTAAATGACATGGTCCTGGAGTTATAAAACACAGAGACTACTGTCCTTTGATGCAAGCCTGATGCCATCCACAGCCAGTGTCTGCAGACACGTATAGTTGAGCTATGTTGGATTTGAGCAGATCAAACCCTGTCTCTCAGAAGTGTGCACAGTTGCTCATTATAGAGGGATTTTATGGATGAATCCTTCAGTCAAGAATCCTTTAGTAAGAAAAATTACTTCTCATTGTTTTTCTCTAATATTAGTGAATTTATGAACCAAGTGAAATTAAAATAGAATGATAAAGAAGGTGGAAATAAAACTAGCATGCCTCTCAACAGGTTAAAGGAACTATATGAGACTTTATATATATATATATCTCAAATGTGAAATATGTAAATTGATATGTCAATATATACATGAATGTATATATTATATATAATATATATTATATATAATAGAATACATTATATATAATTGAATATAATATAATATATATTATATAAAATTGTGAGTGCATTATTTAGTCATGATGTGTCCAATTCTTTTAGTAAATTAATTTATAAATAGTTTAAATGTTGATATTATGATTTTCATTATATTGAATAAAATGACTGAACTCATGAAATCTTTATTTTGTTGTGTTACTATGATTCAAGGAACCTAACAATAAACTTTAGATTTACAAGGTAAATTAATTTCCACCAGTGTGCTCTCCTCTCAAAAATCTTCAATTTTAAAGGGTAGAGAGAAGCAAGAAGAACTACAATCCTGCAGCCTGTGGAACAAAAACCACATTCACAGAAAAATAGACAAGATGAAAAGGCAGAGGGCTGTGTACCAGATGAAGGAACAAGATAAAACCCCAGAAAAACAACTTAATGAAGTGGAGATAGGCAACCTTCCAGAAAAAGAATTCAGAATAATGATAGTGAAGATGATCCAGGACCTCGGAAAAAGAATCGAGGAAAAGATCGAGAAGATGCAAGAAATGTATAACAAAGACCTAGAAGAATTAAAGAACAAACAAACAGAGATGAACAATACAATAACTGAAATGAAAACTACACTAGAAGGAATCAATAGCAGAATAACTGAGGCAGAAGAACTGATAAGTGACCTGGAAGACAGAATGGTGGAATTCACTGCTGTGGAACAGAATAAAGACAAAAGAATTAAAGGAAATGAAGACAGCCTAAGAGACCTCTGGGACAACATTAAACGCAACAACATTCGCATTATAGGGGTCCCAGAAGGAGAAGAGAGAGAGAGAAAGGACCAGAGAAAATATTTGAAGAGATTATAGTCGAAAACTTCCCTAACGTGGGAAAGGAAACAGCCACCCAAGTCCAGGAAGCACAGCGAGTCCCATACAGGATAAACCCAAGGAGAAACACGCCGAGACACATAGTAATCAAACTGGCAAAAAATAAAGACAAAGAAAAATTATTGAAAGCAGCAAGGGAAAAACAACAAATAACACACAAGGGAACTCCCATAAGGTTAACAGCTGATTTCTCAGCAGAAACTCTACAAGCCAGAAGGGAGTGGCATGATATACTTAAAGTGATGAAAGGGAAGAACCTACAACTAAGATTACTCTACCTGGCAAGGATCTCATTCAGATTTGATGGAGAAATCAAAAGCTTTACAGACAAGCAAAAGCTAAGAGAATTCAGCACCACCAAACCAGCTCTACAACAAATGCTAAAGGAACTTCTCTAAGTGGGAAACACAAGAGAAGAAAAGGACCTACAAAAACAAACTCAAAACAATTAAGAAAATGGTCATAGGAACATACATATTGATAATTACCTTAAACGTGAATGGATTAAATGCTCCAACCAAAAGACACAGGCTTGCAGAATGGATACAAAAACAAAACCCACATATATGCTGTCTACAAGAGACCCGCTTCAGACCTAGGGACACATACAGATTGAAAGTGAGGGGATGGAAAACAATATTTCATGCAAATGGAAATCAAACGAAAGCTGGAGTAGCAATACTCATATCAGATAAAATAGACTTTAAAATAAAGAATGTTACAGAAGACAAGGAAGGACACTACATAACGATCAAGGGATCAATCCAAGAAGAAGATATAACAATTATAAATATATATGCACCCAACATAGGAGCACCTCAATATGTAAGGCAACTGCTAACAGCTATAAAAGAGGAAATCGACAGTAACACAATAATAGTGGGGGACTTTAACACCTCACTTACACCAATGGACAGATCATCCAAAATGAAAAGAAATAAGGAAACAGAAGCTTTAAATAACACAATAGACCAGATAGATTTAATTTATATTTACAAGACATTCCATCCCAAAACAGCAGATTACACTTTCTTCTCAAGTCCGCACGGAACATTCTCCAGGATAGATCACATCTTGGGTCACAAATCAAGCCTCAGTAAATTTAAGAAAATTGAAGTCATATCAAGCATCTTTTCTGACCACAACGCTATGAGATTAGAAATGAATTACAGGGAAAAAAACGTAAAAAACACAATCACATGGAGGCTAAACAATACATTACTAAATAACCAAGAGATAACTGAAGAAATCAAAAAGGAAATCAAAAAAATACCTAGCGACAAATGACAATGAAAACACGACTATCCAAAACCTATGGGATGCAGCAAAAGCAGTTCTAAGAGGGAAGTTTACAGCTATACAAGCCTACCTCAAGAAACAAGAAAATTCTCAAATAAACAATCTAACCTTACACCTAAAGGAGCTAGAGAAAGAAGAACAAACAAAACCCAAAGTTAGCAGAAGGAAAGAAATCATAAAAACCAGAGCAGAAATAAATAAAATAGAAACAAAGAAAACAATAGCACAGATCAATAAAACTAAAAGCTGGTTCTTTGAGAAGATAAACAAAATTGATCAACCATTAGCCAGACTCATCAAGAAAAAGAGGGAGAGGACTCAAATCAATAAAATTAGAAATGAAAAAGGAGAAGTTACAACAGACACTGCAGAAATACAAAGCACCCTAAGAGACTACTACAAGCAACTCTATGCCAATAAAATGGACAACCTGGAAGAAATGGACAAATTCTTAGAAAGGTATAACCTTCCAAGGCTGAACCAGGAAGAAATAGAAAATATGAACAGACCAATCACAAGTAATGAAATTGAAACTGTGATTAAAAATCTTCCAACAAACAAAAGCCCAGGACCAGATGGCTTCACAGGTGAATTCTATCAAACATTTAGAGGAGACCTAACACCCATCCTTCTCAAACTCTCCCAAAAAATTACAGAGGAAGGAACACTCCCAAACTCATTCTATGAGGCCACCATCACCCTGATACCAAAACCAGACAAAGACACTACAAAAAAAGAAAATTACAGACCAATATCACTGATGAATATAGATGCAAAAATCCTCAACAAAATACTAGCAAACAGAATCCAACAACACATTAAAAGGATCATACACCACAGTCAAGTGGGATTTATCCCAGGGATGCAAGGATTCTTCAATATACGCAAATCAATCAATGTGATACACCATATTAACAAATTGAAGAATAAAAACCATATGATCATCTCAATAGATGCAGAAAAATCTTTTGACAAAATTCAACACCCATTTATGATAAAAACTTTCCAGAAAGTGGGCATAGAGGAAACCTACCTCAACATAATAAAGGCCATATATGACAAACCCATATCAAATATCATTCTCAATGCAGAAAAACTGAAAGCATTTCCTCTAAGATCAGGAACGAGACAAGGATGTCCACTCTCACCACTATTCTTCAACATAGTTTTGGAAGTCCTATGGCAATCAGAGAAGAAAAAGAAGTAAAATGAATACAAATTGGAAAAGAAGATGTAAAACTGTCACTGTTTGCAGATGACATGATACTATACATGGAGAATCCTAAAGATGCCACCAGAAAACTACTAGAGCTAATCAATGAATTTGGTAAAGTTGCAGGATACAAAATTAATGCACAGAAATCTCTTGCATTCCTATACACTAATGATGAAAAATCTGAAAGGGAAATTAAGGAAACACTCCCATTTACCACTGCAACAAAAAGAATAAATACCTAGGAATAAACCTACCTAGGGAGAAAAAGACCTGTATGCAGAAAACTATAAGACACTGATGAAAGAAATTAAAGATGATACCAACAGATGGAGAGATATACCATGTTCTTGGATTGGAAGAATCAACATCATGAAAATGACTCTGCTACCCAAAGCAATCTACAGATTCAATGCAATCCCTATCAAATTACCAAAGGCATTTTTTACAGAACTAGAACAAAAAATCTTAAAATTTGTATGGAGATGCAAAAGACCCCGAATAGCCAAAGCAGTCTTGAGGGAAAAAAACGGAGCTGGAGGAATCAGACTCCCTGACTTCAGACTACACTACAAAGCTACAGTAATCAAGACAATATGGTACTGGCACAAAAACAGAAACATAGATCAATTGAACAAGATAGAAAGCCCAGAGATAAACCCACGCACCTATGGTCAACTAATCTATGACAAAGAAGGCAAGGATATACAATGGAGAAAAGACAGTCTCTTCAATAAGTGGTGCTGGGAAAACTGGACAGCTACATGTAAAAGAATGAAATTAGAACACTCCCTAACACCATACACAAAAATAAACTCAAAATGGATTAGAGACCTAAATGTAAGACTGGACACTATAAAACTCTTAGAGGAAAACATAGGAAGAACACTCTTTGGCATAAATCACAGCAAGATCTTTTTTGATCCACCTCCTAGAGTAATGGAAATAAAAACAAAAATAAAGAAATGGGACCTAATGAAACTTAAAAGATTTTGCATAGCAAAGGAAACCATAAACAAGACGAAAAGACAACCCTCAGAATGGGAGAAAATATTTGCAAATGAATCATTGGACAAAGGATTAATCTCCAAAATATATAAACAGCTCATGCAGCTCAATATTAAAAAAAGAAACAACCCAATCCAAAAATGGGCAGAGGACCTAAATAGACATTTCTCCAAAGAAGACATACAGATGGCCAAGAAGCACATGAAAAGCTGCTCAACATCACTAATTATTAGAGAAATGCAAATCAAAACTACAATGAGGTATCCCCTCACACCAGTTAGAATGGGCAGCATCAGAAAATCTAGAAGCAACAGATGCTGGAGAGGGTGTGGAGAAAAGGGAACCCTCTTGCACTGTTGGTGCGAATGTAAATTGATACAGCCACTATGGAGAACAGTATGGAGGTTCCTTAAAGAACTAAAAATAGAATTACCATATGACCCAGCAATCCCACTACTGGGCATATACCCTGAGAAAAACATAATTCAAAAAGACACGTGCACCCCAATGTTCATTGCAGCACTATTTACAATAGCCAGGTCATGGAAGCAACCTAAATGCCCATCAACAGACGAATGGATAAAGAAGATGTGGTACATATATACAATGGAATATTACTCAGCCATAAAAAGGAACGAAATTGGGTCATTTGTAGAGACATGGATGGATCTGGAGACTGTCATACAGAGTGAAGTAATTCAGAAAGAGAAAAACAAACATCGTATATTAACGCATATATGTGGAACCTAGAAATGGTACAGATGAACCAGTTTGCCAAGCAGAAATTAAGACACAGAAGTAGAGGAAAAATATATGGACACTAATGGGGGAAAGTGTGCGGGGGTGGGGGTGGGGGTGGGGGTGTGATGAATTGGGCAATTGGGATTGACATGTATACACTGATGTGTATAAAATGGATGACTAATAAGAAAAAAAATATTTGATAGTGGAAAAAATAAATAAATAAATAAAGGTTAGAGAAGGAAGGTCAAAAGCACAAGGGAAATTGCATACACAAATCAACAAAAGCTTACATTTTCGATGGAGCTATTTGTGTGATCAAAGTTTGGCAAACTGGTTAAGTTTCACGCATATTGGGTCAATATGGGGACTCATTTGGTGTTTATTTTATTCAATGTATAGCAAATACATTTATGAGGCCAAAGTCAATGCTGGAATTTGCTCTGTCATCTCTCTCTCTCACCTCTCTGTTTATCTCTCTATCTGAATCTATTCAGCCCTTTGATTAGCCTGTTTCTTGCCTAAGGGTTCCCCCACCCGAGTTAAACACCTTTTGGGTTTATAGGGCAGTACTGGCACCTAGCATAGCGCTGTGCCCCAGGGGACACCCAAAGATGTCTGGAGAATCGTTGCTACTTGAACAGACACTTGCCTCAATTTACTGTAACTGAACACCCATTCATTACAACCTCTGTGTCTGTTGCTTTCTTTACAGGGCATCTTGAAACAATGTGAAGGAGAAGAAGTTTTCCTAGGTCAGTTTATATATAATAAAACAGGAACCACCGTTCAAACATTTGCGCTCCAGGTAATGAGACCCTTGGGAAAAGATAGGGTATCAGTGACTCCATCCCAGGGAGGGATTTGTTGGGATTGCTTGATGCAAAGTGGTGTGTGTGAGAATAATTATGACAAAAATATGAGATAAGCAAGGCTTGTCTGAATTTCAATTTTTAGCTCCAATCATGTACATAAGTTTTAATGCAAAAAATAAGCAAATATAAAAGTGGTTTCTAAGCCAACTTCTTCATCATTTGCTATCACTTTAATATATATATATATACTCTTTCTCAGTCCTTATCTTACTTATTAGATTCCCTTGATAAGATTAGGTGTGATGGTCACTATCATCTTCCTTCAGTAAAGGGGATGGGATGATGATGGTACAAAATGAGATGGTTGGGGGCAGAGAGGAACTCGGAGAGAATAAATAATACCAGATAATATAAGTAACACTTCTCACCCTAACTCAATGGGGAAAGAATACCAACTGGTAACTTAGAAACCCTTGAAAGTCATTAAGGCATATGAAATATATTTCATCATTTCTCATTAGTCACAGGAAGTAATGAAGAGATGTAGAAGGCATCTCAAACCATGTAAAAACAAATGTGTTACTACACTTCTTGGCCAATGGTGAGAAAATCTAAGCTGAAAGCAGTATATGTGTCAGAAATGAATGTAGTTGTAGAGTTTCACATTCAGTTGTATACCCACATCCCTCCCTGGGGCAGCCAACAAGGAGCACCACGGAGGCGGGACAAGGCAGTGAGAGGCCTTGGCGTATAGACCACCATGTTATCTCCCTCCCCTGTATTTGCCTTTTTATGAGCTCTTTACTTACAGTAGCTCATTACACCATCCATTAGACTGGTACGTGAAAGTACTTGACTTAAGAAGGAAAGACAGTGTTTTAATTTTTTATTACATCAGCATGACTTAGGGTTCTTTGAGAAGGTTTATTTTATAAGACATTAATTTCAATCTTTTCTGTATTTTCAGCATGAAGTTTCTGAATTCTTATTATGTGTGAAACTTAAAATCCTTAGTAATTGGGGACACCCAAAGTATACTTGTTTATATAGATTCAGGGTTCATGGCACCCCAAGAGATGACACCTAGAAGAACTGGTGCAGAAGGCCATGACCACAGGTCCAAAATATTCAAGTGATTCCCTTAGATTACACCACACCTATAGGAATCAAAAATCAGGAGTGAGAAAGAAACCTCCAAGTGGTTCCTACCTGCCAGTAAAAAGTGAATGAATTTTACTAATAAAAAATATGAAAGTAAATTCAATCTCTCTGCGTTACTGTGCTTTTTAAAAAAAATTTTAGCTTCAGGGCATGTGGGATCTTAGTTCCCCAACCAGGGATCGAACCCACACCCCCTGCAGTGGAAGCACAGAGTCTTAACCACTGGACCGCTAGGGAAGTCCCATGTTAGTGTAGCTTCTGAGGATGAATCATGTTGTTGAAGCACTGAAAAATGAGTTTGCATTTAGAAGAAGATGGTATTTTTCAACAGTCTTTCACATAATAGCATCTCTGCCTTCATTTATTATTTATCCATACCAGGAATGGATGTTTGCTGTTACCACTGTTATTTAACAGTGATCTGGATACACTGTCAGTGCAATTAGAGAAGCTAATAAAATTAGAGGTAAAAATTAGTGAGGAAGTCTGACCGTGACTAATTTGCAGATGACTTGATGAATTCCTTGAAATGCAATAAATTCGATTAAAAAATACATTACAAATATAGATGGAGACAAAATTATCATATATATCAAAATCATTCATAAATGCAAACCACAACCAGTAAGAGGATATAATTTAAAAAAGCCACAACAAAGATTTTAAAAAATCAAATGAAAGAATTAAACTGTATGAAGAGCCAATGAAAGAGAAGTGGATAATGAAAAAAAGACTTCAATAAATGGAAAGACATAACTCATCTGTGGATACAAAAACTTCACTGTCAAGAAGTCAGTTCTCTCTAAATTGATCTACAAATTCAATTTGATCTCAATTAAAAGCCAGAAAAAAAATTATGGTATTCATGAGACAATTATGGAATATTAAGGAATTGTTTTTAAAAACAATATTTAGGTTATTACGGTACTATGATTTTGTTACAACAAAGAATTCTTATCACTTAGATTTATAATATATATTTTAAAATTTACAAATGAAATGATATACCTGGGATATGTTTCAAAATAATATAGGAGGAAATGGGTGGGAGGATCAATGAAAAAGATTGGTCATGAGATGATCACTGAAGTCAGGTGTTGGTCCACAAGGTTTCACTTGATACTATTCTGTCTACATTTATATATGTTTGACATTTTCAGTTTTAGAAAGGTTTAAAAAGATTAAAACACATATGCATAAGAAACCAAAGGGTTGTGTTTTCAACCAAACTGACTCTAAAGTTTCCATGGAAATATAAACTTAGTGAGAAGCTAGGAAACCCCTGAAATAAAGACAATCAACAAAGGGAAATAGCTCTAAGACTGTTGTACTGTGATTTACAGTAAGAAATATACATTTGTTTTTCTTCCCAGTTTATGGTGCAGAGCTCCTAAAACCCTTGGAATTTCCTGAGCATAAGAGTGATCAAGGTGTCTTTTGTTGTGTCAGTGAGGTGACTTTTGGAAAGGATGGGGGCTGGTTGCCAGGAGAACCAACCACTGAATAGAGGGTTGGAAGTTTCAGTCTCAACCCTCGACATCTGGGGACAGGAGAGGAGCTGGAGGCTGAATTGAATGCCAAAGGCCAGTGATTAAATCAAATCAATCATGCTTATGTAAGACACCTTCATAAAAATCCAAAAGGATGGGGTTTGGAGAGCTTCCGGTTTGGTGAACCCATGGAGATTAGGGAACAGTGGCCAGCTCTGAGGCAGTAGGGAAGCTTTGAGCCCCTTCATCATGCCTTGCTCTATTCATTGCTTCCATTTGGCTGTTCCTGAGTTACATCCTTTTATAATAAACCAGTGAGTAAAATGTTTCTCTTGCAACTAGTAAGTAATGTAACTAGTAATGATTCTCTTGAGTTCTGTGAGTGGCTCTGGCAAAACATTCAAATCCAAGGAGGGGATCATGGTACCCCAATTCACAGCCAGTTGATCAGAAGCACAGGTGACATCTGGTCCGTGACCGTCATCTGAATGTGGGGGCCCAGGCTTGTGGGACCTGTGGGGTCTGACGCTCTCTCCAGGTAGGTAGTGTCAGACTTGAATCATAGGCCACCCAGCTGGTCTTGGAGAATTTCTTGGGGTGGGGGAGAAAGCCCCACACATTGGAATTGGTGTCCCAGAATTATTAATGACATAGATATAAATAATTTAAACTGTGTGACACTGGAACATTGACAGACCAATGGAACAAACAAAAAACTCTGTTTCTGATATTCAGAAATAGATTAATATCTATGTCAGAACATAGTATATATGATAAAGGTGGCATCTCAAAAGGGATGGGAAAAAACAAATGGCTTGGAACAATTATCTCCTCGTTAAGAAAAGAACATTGCATCCATACTTCTCAGTGTGCAACATGATGAATTCCCAATATGGGAAAAGATTTACAGGTGTAACAAAACCATAAAAAAACATAAAAATATAACAAGAAAACTTGGAAAAACTCCTGTATGGCATTGGATAGAGGAACACCTTTCTGAATATGACTCAGACTTCAGGAGTCACAAAAGAAAAAAAGATAAGTTCTACTACATCAAAACGAAACACAGGAGCCACCCAACAAACGTGGGTCTTCCCCCCTCCTGGGTGGAGGAGCCCCCTCCTCGGAGCCCCAGCCCCAAGCACTGTACCTGACACTTCTAACAGGCTTCACAGATGTCAATTTTTTAAATTATGAAATGTATTGAAGTATTTTTCCTTTAACATCTAAAAGATGAGAAGAGTCTTTGAAGAACTGTTTAAGCAAAACCCACCCTTAAACTAGTATAATTCTCGAAAGACATTCACTCATGCCACCTCTGCAGTATGCTTTCCCTCATTTTACAGTTTTCCCATGTAAAAGGAAAAAAAAAAAAAAAGACAAATATTGTCCATCAGGACTGATGCAGAACCTCTGAGCTATGCCAGTATCTTTCCCCTTGGGTAATTTTTCCAACATTAACTGGTAACTACAGGACTGCAAATAGCCTTCCCCTGGGACTGTAGGGGGAAGTAGGCACCTGACAGACACTGGCAGATGCAGCTTTGGGTGACAGCTACTAAATGCATGATACTTATCTAGGTGGAGTTTACCATCTCTGCAGCTATAAAAAGGTTAGTTCCTTACTTCCAACTCCACACCCTGACTGATGTTTTGTATGCTTCACTCATTGTATTTCCGTTTTCAAGATGAGGGCATTTCCTTGCACAATAAACAAACATAATGAATAACATCAACACTGCTCCCCGGATCTTATAATCATATACATTAGAAGACTATGTATTAGCTAGACCAACAACAATATGACTATACATTGCATTAGAAAACTCAGTACCACACAGGCGTCTAGAGAGCTCTGGTGACCTCATTCCTTGCCTTCAAAACGTTTGGAAGAAATGTAGGGAAGTAGTGTCAATATATTTAATTATCAATACTGAAATTATTGAATTATTATTTTTTTCTAAGAAGCATGCAAAAAGTCCATTTTTATTGATTTATAATCATATTATCATATGGATTATGACCTTCATAAATAAAGATGGATCCAGGATGGCATGCCTCTTTTTTTTTTTTTTTTAATAAATTTATTTATTTATTTATATTTTTGGCTGTGTTGGGTCTTCGTTGTTGTGCATGGGCTTTCTCTAGTTGCAGCGAGCGGGGGCTACTCTTCGTTGCGGTGTGCAGGCTTCTCATTGTCGTGGCTTCTCTTGTTGCGGAGCACGGGCTCTAGGCACACGGGCTTCAGTAGTTGTGGCACGTGGGCTCAGCAGTTGTGGCTTGTGGGCTCTAGAGCGCAGGCTCAGTAGTTGTGGCACACGGGCTTAGTTGCTCCGCGGCATGTGGGATCTTCCCGGGCCAGGGCTCAAACCCGTGTCCCTTGCATTGGCAGGCAGATTCTTAACCACTGTGCCACCAGGGAAGCCCTGGCATGCCTCTTTGAGAGATGGTGCGGCACAGAGCAAGCCACAGCAAAAAGGTCCAAAAGACTGAAGCAAGACACAGCCTCATTAGTGTAATGAAATTCAACTCAGTTCATTATGTATTGATTATCAACTAATACCTATAATTAGAGAGATAGCAAAATATAAATTAGTTTACTTTGGTAAAATTGATCCAAATACATTTCTAATCATTTCAAATGCTTTAAGCTTGCCAATTTTCCCTGTACCAAGACTATTATCTAGTTTCTGGACCACCAGTCTTTGCTACTCTTTCAAGAATGGGAACCATGGGCTTCCTTGGTGGCGCAGTGGTTGAGAGTCTGCCTGCTAATGCAGGGGACACGGGTTCGAGCCCTGGTCTGGGGGGATCCCACATGCCGCGGAGTGGCTAGGCCCATGAGCCACAACTACTGAGCCTGCGCGTCTGGAGCCTGTGCTCCGCAACGGGAGAGGCCGCGGTGGTGAGAGGCCCGCGCACCGCGATGAGGAGTGACCCCCGCCTGCCGCAACTAGAGAAAGCCCTAGCACAGAGACGAAGACCCAACATAGCAATCAATCAATCAATAAATAAATCTTAAAAAAAAAAAAAAAAGAATGGGAACAAAGTAACAATTGCACTTGAGTCCTAATGACAGGCTTAGCCTGAATTATTAATTTGCCAAACCTAGTTAAGAAAACTGCAAGAAAACATAAGATTCCTATTATCTTTCAAGAAAAGATCATGGCAACTTAATTTTATATTTGTTGGGTCAAAATTCCCTATATTATTTGGGCCTTTGTGCAGAATGTATACTCACGCATCTTCTTAGGAAGTTTAAAAAAAAAATCTTTTTTTCTTTTTTTGGTTAATATATTTTTTTTTTAAATTCACGAACTGTACTTTTTTTTTTAAATTAATTAGTTAATTTATTTATTTTTAGCTGTGCTGGGTCTTCGTTTCTGTGCGAGGGCCTTCTCCAGTTGCGGCAAGCGGGGGCCACTCTTTTTTTTTTTTTTTTTAAAGATTTATTTATTGATTGATTGATTGATTGCTATGCTGGGTCTTCGTTTCTGTGCTAGGGCTTTCTCTAGTTGCGGCAAGCGGGGGCCACTCTTCATCGCGGTGCGCAGGCCTCTCACCATCGTGGCCTCTCTCGTTGCAGAGCACAGGCTCCAGACACGCAGGCTCAGCAGTTGTGGGTCACGGGCCTAATTGCTCCGCAGCATGCGGGATCCTCCCAGACCAGGGCTCGAACCCGTGTCCCCTGCATTAGCAGGCAGACTCTCAACCACTGCGCCACCAGGGAAGCCCCAAGCGGGGGCCACTCTTCATCGCGGTGCGCGGGCCTCTCACCATCGCGGCCTCCCTCGTTGCGGAGCACAGGTTCCAGACGCGCAGGCTCAGTAGTTGTGGCTCACGGGCCCAGTCGCTCCGCGGCATGTGGGATCTTCCCAGACCAGGGATCGAACCCATGTGCCCTGCATTAGCAGGCAGACTCTCAACCACTGCGCCACCAGGGAAGCCCCTTTTTTGGTTAATATTGCCAAAGAGCTTTAATTTTTTTCCTCTTGAACAAAACAACTCATTATCCATGCTTAGACAATTTTCCCCACAACACCCAACACCACTGATGTTGTTATGACTAAACAAATCGTTTTTTTTTAATTTTATGGCAAAAAATTAAGTGATTTGAAGTAAATATCAATACATTATGAAACATTGTTTACAAAGCTTACTTAGTATTTAATCATATTCATGACCTCCATAGCAACCACCTCATTTAATGATTTATCTATTTTAAAATTAACTTATGAAGTACTAAAAAGCATGTTTTGTTACTAAAAAATTTAAATGTGACATTAATCACGTTTGGCTTGGCAAACACTTGTAACAATGTAGATTGGAGTCTACCTTCATGTTATAGTCTTAAAATAGGCAGAACTGCTTGTAATTTTCGTACTTTGCACTTTTAAAATGATCTGTTATTACTGTTTATCATATCTTGATTCTATACACCAAGGTAAAAACAAGGTTGTAGGTTTCTACTTGCAAAGCACATTAAAAATAAAACATTCTTAACATGGACAATCTTGTCTCTGAAAAACCAAGTTGGAGACAATTGTTCTATTTCTCATTTTGTTTTTCAAAATTCTACCACATCATTTATATTATTTGTGCTGTCAGATTTTTTAATATTAATTAATTAATTAATTTGTGGCTGCGTTGGGTCTTTGTTGCTGCACAGGGGCTTTCGGTGTGGTGCACGCGGGCTTCTCACTGCGGTGGCTTCTCTTGTTGCAGAGCACCAGCTCTAGGCGTGCGGGCTTCAGTAGTTGTGGCACGCAGGCTCAGTAGTTGCGGCGCGTGGGCTCTAGGGAGCACTGGCTTAGTAGTTGTGGCACACGGGCTTAGCTGCTCTATGGCATGTGGGATCTCCCCGGACTAGGGCTCGAACCTGTGGCCCCTGCATTGGCAGGCAGATTCTTAACCACTGCGCCACCAGGGAAGCCCCTTTGCTGTGAGATTTTTTTTTTTTTTAGTAGGCTCTGGTGAAGTTCATCTTGAGATACGACTACAGAATTACCACTTAACATTAGTGTTCTTTAAACATCCTGTGGTTTGCACACTTTAAAAGTTTAAATTTGAAACAATTTCACAGCATCATGCAACGTGGTCCTGCACCGCTGAGGTACTAGTGCGAACGTCTGAGCCGAGGGAGGTTCTAAAGCTCCCCTACCCCAGAGAGGTGTGTATTTAAGCGGTAACTCTACTCAATACTTTATAAATAAGGGATTGATTTTATTAATCATGTTGTAAAAGAGAACTGGAAATAAGGATGACGGAGCTCAAACGTCAAATCGTCAGAACCACTTCCGGTACCTGCGGGCGGAGGACGCGTCACTTCCGGCAGAGGTCGCGTCACCCCAGGGGCGCGACCCGAAGGCCCTCCTCCCCTCCGCGGGCGCGCGTCCGGCCGAGGCAGGCGGAACCCAGGCCCGCGGTGGCGTTTCCGGCGGGCAGCGTAAGGCTGGGGTCCCTGGAGTCGGCCGCCTACGGGCGCCCCGCACGGGCTGCGTCCCGCCATGAAGTTTCGGGCTAAGCTTGTGGATGCGGCCTGTCTGAACAACTTCACGCGTGAGTGGGGCCGCGTCGGCCCCGGGCGGCGGGGAGGAGGGCAGAGGGGAGGGCGGGAGGCCCGGAAGGGGCAGTGCTTGCGGCCGGGGCCCCGCGAGGAAGATGGGGGCGCGCTGGCCTGGCGGGCCGCTGGAGGATGGGGCGGGCGCAGGTGCCGAGGGTTGTCCCTGAAGCTTGAGTCCTATCTCGTGTCTTTTCTTAACCCGGCCGCTGGCGGCACAGACACCTTTATCTGGCGCAGACCGCCCTTCACAGCCCGGCCCCGTTGGTTCCCCCGCCCCCTGCGGCGCCTGGCCCTGCCCCGACCCCTGCAGCACCCGGGGGCCCCGAGTGGCCGTGGGAGAGATGAAGGCGGCCAGTAGGCGCCAGTTCACTTCCGAATCTCGGTTTCCTTATTCCAGCCCTGATGGCTGGTGATGCGAACCGCGCAGGGTTGTTGGGAGGCAGGCGTGACCTCAGCGGCATTAAAGGCTTCCCGGTGGGTACCAGCGTAAACGTGATTCTCCCACCGGCAAGCTCGTCGGGCCGAACTGGGAGTTCTGCGAGCTAAGTTAGCGTCTGGGATACTTGGCGTGCTTCTTAGTAATTCCTTACTCGAATCCTTCTTTGTAGGAGTCAGTAACATGATAGCCAAGCTTGCCAAAACCTGCACTCTGCGCATCAGCCCGGATAAGTTGAACTTCGTCCTCTCGGACAAGGTGGCCAATGGAGGGGTGAGCATGTGGTGTGAGCTGGAACAGGTGAGCGGAGGGTCTGAGAGGCGTGCAAACCGCCCCCACCCCCGCCCGCCACGAATGCCGCCGCCGGAAAGAGCACAGATGTCCCCCTTTTTCTTCCCTTAGGAGAACTTCTTCAGCGAATTTCAAATGGAAGGTGTCTCCGCAGAAAACAATGTGATTTATTTAGAGCTAACATCGGAAAATTTATCTCGAGCCTTGAAAACTGCCCAGAATGCCCGAGCCTTGAAAATCAAGCTGACTAATAAACACTTTCCCTGCCTCACAGTTTCTATAGAGCTGGTGAGTACGACGGGAGCGTTTCTGAAACTTCCCAGAGGATTCAAAAGTAGTTATAAGCCTAGGCTTTCTAACAGTATGTGGAAAGCTAATTGGTTTTATTAAAATGAAAGATCTGCACATCAGTATTTGTTTTCCATTGGAGTCAGGTCCTCGTCATATTTAAATAGCATTGTGATCCCATAATATTCAACGAGGATACTGCTTTTCCTATGAAATAGCACTTCTGCATCTTTCTTCTCATATCTGCATATCCCAGCATCTCCATTTCTTTTACTGGTTTTGTCACCTAGTCTAGAAACCATGGTTTCTCTCCATATTCACTTTTGAAGCATTTGTGTGTCCCTCCCTTCTCCCACGCCTCTGCTGCTAACACCTTTAAAATGACCTCTGATTCTCGAGGAATACATCTTTCTTCCATGCTACTACCAGATGAATCCAATACGCAGCTGTCTTCAGGACACATGTACTCCACAGGCTGTCAGTGCTCACAGAATGAAGTTCATGTTTCCAACTTACTGTCCGAAGCCCTTCACGTGTGGCCCAACCCATTGTAGAGCCAAATTGCAAACACTTGCCCTCCGAGAGGTTCCCCAGGTGTGTCCCGTTTTATCCCAACTCCCAGGCTTTGGTGATGCTGGGTCTTCTCCTTGGAGTCTCTCCTCTTACTCTTTGAAGCCTTAACTTCCTTTAGCGCCAATGCTGCCTCTTCCCTGGCCTTCCCTCATCCTGGCACCTCTCCTCCTTATGTGATTTGTGGACTTTATTTTTCGGGTGAGTGTTGTATTCAGTTTAATGCTCTTTATGGAAGAGGATTTCTCAACTTTTTTTTAAATTGAAGTATAGTTGATTTACAGTGTTGTGTTAATTTCTGCCGTACAGCAAAGTGACTCAGTTATACATATGTATGCATTCTTTTTTTAATATTCTTTTCCATTATGGTTTATCTCAGGGTATTGAATATGGTTCCCTGTGCTATACAGTAGCACCTTGTTGTTTATCCATTCTGTATGTAATAGTTTGCATCTGCTAACCCCAAACTCCCAGTCCATCCCTCCCCCACCCACTCTCCCCCTTGGCAACCACAAGCCTGTTCTCTATGTCTGTGAGTCTGTTTCTGTTTCTAAGGTAGATTCATTTGTGTTATGTTTTAGATTCCACATATAAGTGATATCATATGGTATTTGTCTTCCTCTTTCTGACTTCACTTAGTATGATAATCTCTAAGTCCATCCATGTTGTTGCAATGGCATTATTTCATTCTTTTTTTATGGCTGAGTATTATAACATTGTATGTTTATATATACCACATGTTCTTTATCCATTCATCTGTTGATGGACATTTAGGTTGTTTCCATGTCCTGGCTATTGTAAATAGTGCTGCTATGAACGTATGGGTGCATGCATCTTTTTGGATTATAGTTTTGTCTGGGTATATTTCCAGGGGTGGGATCGCTGGGTCATATGGTAATTCTGTTTTTAGTATTGTGAGGAACCTCCATACTGTTCTCCGTAGTGGCTGCACCAACTTACATTCCCACCAACAGTAGAGGAGGGTTCCCTTTTCTCCCCACTCTCTCCAGCATTTGTTATTTGTAGATTTTTTAATGATGGCCATTCTGACTGGTGTGAGGTGATACCTCATTGTAGTATATTTTGAAAATTAATCCCTTGTCGGTCACATCATTTGTATATATTTTATCCTATTCTGTGGGTTGTCTTTTTGTTTTGTTTATGGTTTCCTTTGCTGTGCAAAATCTTGTAAGTTTGATTAGGTCCCATTTGTTTGTTTTTATTTCTACTTCTATTGCCTTGGGAGACTGACCTAAGAAAATGTTGCTATGATTTATGTTGGAGAATGTTTTGCATATGCTCTTTTCTAGGAGTTTTATGGTGTCATGTCTTACATTTAAGTCTTTAAGCCATTTTGAGTTTATTTCTGTGTATGCCATGAGGGTGTGTTCTAACTTCATTGATTTACATGCAGCTGTCCAAGTTTCCCAGCACCACTTGCTGAAGGAACTATCTTTTTCCCATTGTATATTCTTGCCTCCTTTGTCGCAAAGATTGACTGTAGGTGTGTGGGTTTATTTCTGGGCGCTCTATTCTGTTCCATTGATCCATCTGGCTTTTTTTTGTGTCAGTACCATGCTGTTTTGATTACTGTAGCTTTGTAGTATTGTCTGAAGTCTGGGAGGGTTATGCCTCCTGCCTTGTTCTTCTTCCTCAGGATTGCTTTGGCAATTCTGGGTCTTTTATGGTTCCATATGAATTTTAGAGTTATTTGTTCTGGTTCTGTGAAAAATGTCATGGGTAATTTGATAGGGATTGCATTAAATCTGTAGATTGCTTTGCTTAGTATGGCCATTTTAGCAGTATTAATTCTTCCAATCCAAGAGCATGAGATATCTTTCCATTTCTTTGAATCATCTTTAATTACCTTTATTAATGTTTTATAGTTCTCAGCATGTAAGTCTTTCACCTCCTTGGTCAGGTTTATTCCTAAGTATTTTATTGTATTTTTCTTTGATGTGATTTTAAGAGTTTTTTTTTTCTTTTTTACTTTCTCTTTCTGATATTTCATTGTTAGTGTAAAGAAATGCAACAGATTTCTGTATGTTAATCTTGTATCCTGCTACCTTGCTGAATTCATGTATCAGTTCTAGTAGTTTTTGTGTCAAGTCTTTAGGATTTTCTATATGTAGCATCATGCCATCTACATATAATGACAGTTTTGCCTTTTCCCTTCCAATTTGGATGCCTTTTATTTATTTTTCTTGTTTGATTGCTGTGGCTAACACTTCCAGTAATATGTTGAATAGAAGTGGTGAGAGTGGGCATCCTTGTATTTATCTAGATTTTAGTGGATAGGCTTTCAGCTTTTCACTGTTATTATATTGGCTATGGGTTTGTCATAAATAGCTTTTGTTATGTTGAGATATGTTCCCTCTATATCCACTTTGGTAAGAGTTTTTATCATGAATGGATGTTGAATTTTGTCAAATGCTTTTTCTGCATCCATTGAGATGATCATGTGGTTTTTGTCTTTTCTTTTGTTCTTTTTTTAATTTTTTAAATTTTTAAATTTTTTTTTATTTTTGGCTGCGCTGCGTGGCATGCAGTATCTTAGTTCCCTGACCAGGATCAAACCCATGCCCCTACAGTGGAAGCACGGAGTCTTAACCACTGAACCACCAGGGAAGTCCCAGTCTTTTCTTTTGTTGATGTGGTGTATAACATCAGTTTGCATATGTTGAACCATCCTTGTTAACTTGGGATGAATCCCACTTGGTCATGGTGTCTGATTTTTTTACATGTTGTTGGATTCGGTTTGCTAATATTTTGTTGAGAATTTTTGCATCTATGTTCATCAACGATATCAGCCTGTAATTTTCATTTTTGCTGATATCTTTGTCTGGTTTTGGTATTGGGTCGATGGTGGCTTAATAGAATGCTTTTGGGAGTGTTCCCTCCTCTTCAATCTTTTGGAAGAGTTTGAGAAGGATCCGTAAAAGTTCTTCTTTGTATGTTTGGTAGAATTTGCCTGTGAAGCCATCTGGTCCTTGACTTTTGTTTGTAGGGAATTTTTTTTTTTAATTACAGATTCTATTTCACTTCTAGTGATCAGTCTGTTCAAATTATTGATTTCTTCTTGATTCAACTTTTGGTGGGCTGTATGTTTCTCGAAACTTGTCCATTTCCTCTAGGTTGTCCAATTTGTTCAAATATAATTGTTCATAGCATTCTCTTATGGTTTTTTCTGCAGTATCAGTTGATAGTTCTCCTTTTTCATTTCTTATTTTGTTTGGTTTCTCTCTCTTTTCTTCTTGGTGATCCTTGCCAGACGTTTGTCAATTTTGTTTACCCTTTCAAAGAACCAGCTCTTGGCTTTATTGATATTTTTTTTTTTTTTTTAAATAAATTTATTTATTGATTTATTTTTGGCTGCATTGGGTCTTTGTTGCTGCGCTCGGGCTTCTCATTGCGGTGGCTTCTCTTGTTGCAGAGCACGGGCTCTAGGCGTGGGCTTCAGTAATTGTGGCTCGCTGGCTTCAATAGTTGTGGCTCACTGGCTTCAGTAGTTGTGGCTCACTGGCTTCACTATTTGTGGCACACGGGCTTAGTTGCTCTGTGGCATGTGGGATCTTCCCGGACCAGGGATCGAACCTGTGTCCCTTGCATTGGCAGGTGGAGTCTTAACCACTGAGCCACCAGGGAAGCCCCTTTTTCTGTTTTTTTAATCTCTATTTTATGTATTTCCCCTCTGATCTTTATTATTTCCTTCCTTCTGCAGACTTTAGGTGTTGTTCTTTTTTTGAATCTTTTAGGCAGCAGATTAGGTTGTTTATTTGAGATTTTTCTTGTTTTTTGAGGAAGGCCTGTATTGCTATGAACTTCCAAGATCTGCTTTTGCTGCATCCTTAGATTTTGTATGGTTGTGTTTTCTTTGTCATTTGTCTCAAGGTATTTTTAAATTTCATTCTTGATTTCCTTGTTGACCCATTGGTTTCTTAGTAGCATATTTTTTAGTCTCCATGTAATTGTTTTTTTCTCATTTCTTTTGCTGTGGTTGAGTTCTGTTTTCATGCCATTGTGGTCAGAAAAGATGCTTGAAATAATGTCTATGCTCTTAAATTTGTTGAGGTTTGTTTTGTGCCCTAGTATGTGGTCAGTCCTAAAGAATGTTCCATGTGCACTTGAAAAGAATGTGTATTCTTTTTTTTTTTAATGTAATGTCCCCAAAATAACAATTAAGTCTAACTGTTCTATTGTATCATTTAGGATCTCTGTTGCCTTATTGATTTTCTGTCTCAAAGAGCTGTCCACTGATGCAAGTGGGGTGTTAAAGTCTCTTACTATTATTGTATTCCTGTCAGTTTCTTCCTTTATGTTTGTTAGTATTTGTTTTATATATTTGGGGGCTCTGATATTAGTTGCATATATGTTGATGAGTATAAAATCCTTCTCTTGTATTGATCCTTTTATTATTATATATTGTCCTTATTTATCCTTTTTTATGGCCTTTGTTTTAAAGTCTATTTTGTCTGATACGAGTAGTGCGACTGCCACTTTCTTGTCAATTCCGTTTCCATGAAATACCTTTTTCCATTCCCTCACTTTCAATCTTTGTGTTTCTTTTGCCCTGAAGTGGGTCTCTAGTGTTTTTTTTGGCCACACCGTACCATGCTGTGTGCGGGATCTTAGTTCCCAACCAGGGATCGAACCTGTGCCCCCTGTAGTGGAAGCACAGAGCCTTAACCACTGGACTGCCAGGGAAGTCCCTGAAGTGGGTCTCATGTAGGCAGCATATTGCAGGCTCTTCTTTTTTATCCAGTCCACCACTCTGTCTTTTGATTGGAGCATTTAGTCCATTGACATTTGAGGAAATTATTGATAAATATGTATTTATTGTGATTTTAAACCTTGTTTTCCAATTGATTTTGTGTTTTTTCTTTGTTCCTTTATTTCTCTTCTTGTTTTTCTTTTTGTGGTTTGATTCCTTTTATTTTATGCTTGTGTTGTGTTCTTTTTGGTTTTTGTGAATCTATTGTATGTTGTTGATTTGTGGTTACCCTGTTTTTCAAGTATATTAACCCCTTCCTATATCTACTTGCTTTAGACTGATAGTCATTGTAGGCTCAAACACATTTAAAAAAAAAAAATCTACATTTTCTAATTCTCCTCCCCTACGTTTTATGATTTTGATGTCCTCTTTTACATCTTCGTGTTTATTCTTTTGTAGTTTGTTGTGGTTATCATCGTTTTCACAAATAGATTTAAAAATTTTTTTCTTCTTTTTAATCTGTATATTGGCTTAAGTGATTTACTTTCCATTTGTTATTCCCTCTTTCGTATAGCTTGTTGCTTCTTTTATATTTAGAGAAGACCTTTCAATATTTCCTTTAGGATAGGTTTAGTATCACTGTATTCTTTCAGATTTTGCTTGTCTGAGAAATTTTTCTCCTCCTATTCTAAATGATAATCTTGCTGGTTAGAGAGAGTATTCTAGGTTGCAGATTTTTTTCCCTTTCAAGACTTTGAATATATTTTGCCACTCCCTTCTGGCCTGCAACATTTCCATAGTGAAATCAGCTGATAGCCTTATGGGGGTTCCCTTGTAATTAACTCCTTGTTTTTCTCTTGCTGTCTTTAGAATCCTCTCTTTAACTTTTGCCATTTTAATTATGTCTCGGTGTACGTCTGTTTGGGTTCATCTTACTTGGGACCCTCTGTGCTTCCTGTACCTGGATATATGTTTCCTTCTTTAGGTTTGGGAAGCTTTCAGCCATAATTTCTTCAAAACATTTTCGATCCACTTTTCTCTTTCTTCTCCTTCTGGAATCCGTATTATGCATTGATTGGCATGTTTTATATTATCCCACAGATCTCTTATCTTGCTTTCATTATTTTTTCTTTTGGCTTTCTGTCTGCTGTTCTGATTGAGTGATTTCCATTATTCTATCTTCCAGCTCACTTATTCTTTCTTCTGTGTTATTCATTCTGTTATTCGTTGCCTTTAGCTCAGCTTTCATCTCGGTAAATTAATTTTGTAATTTTTCTTGGCTCCTCCTTATCGTCTCTAGTTCTTTTTTACAGTAATCTGCACTTCTGTCAAAAGCCTTTTTAATTCCTTCACTATTATCATTACCACCTTTTTGAACTTTTTCTCTGTTAGACTGAAGAAGTCTGTTTCATTGTTTGTTCCTTCGGGGAATTCTCTCTTGGTCTTTTAACTGGGAGTGGTTCCTCTGCTTCTTCATTTTACTTGTATTTCTCTTTCTCTGAGTTTAGGAGAAACAGTTACCACCTGTGGTCTTAGAAGGCTATTTATATGCGGGAGCATCCCTGTGTAGCTTGTGTAGGTTTAATATTTTTGGTGCGAGGGCTGCTTTTAGTATGGATGCCTTTTGCCTCTCCTCAGCATGTGTTGGCCACTATCCCCTTGATAGGGAGTGTGCCGATGTGGCGGCTTTTGCATGTTCCTGGAGCCGCAACAGTGAGGGCAGCTGGTGCCCCCTCCTGGAGCTCTCAGCAGTGGCGGCGGCTGGCACCTGCCCACCCAGAGCCCACAACAGCAGCTCGTGTGTATTCCCAGAGCCTGCAGCGGCTTGCACGTGCTCCTGGAGCCTGCGATGGCAGTGGCAGCTGGCGCCCACTCCCGACACTCTCAGCGGCAGCGGTGGCTCACACCCGCCCCAGGAGCTCATATAGGTGGTGTTGTGTTGCCTGAGAGTGCACGTGCACGTGGAAGGAAGCTCCTGTGGCGGCCCCGCCTCTCCCTTCACGCATCCTCCAACAGTGGCACGTTGCCTCTCTGGCGGGCCCAGGTGCGCCCTTGGTCATGGCCACACCACACTCCAGCCCCTTCAGGCAGCCCACCCCAGTCCTCTCCCCGGGCCTGAGCTCCGAAGCCTGCGCTTCAGCACCCAGCCCCCACCTGCCCCGGCGGGCACGTGTCTCAGGCTGGGCAGTGCAGGGCAGTGGCATCTCCCATCTGTGCAGGTCTCTCTCCATTCTGCCTTCTGTAAACTGGTTGCTGGATTCTCCTCCAAGGTTCCACAGCTCCCCCTCTGTCCAGGCTGATCTCCCTGCCTGTGAGGGGACATCCAGGGTGTGGGCACCTTTCCTCTTTCACAGCTCCCTCCCTGGGGTGCAGGCCCCATCCCAATTCCTCTCTCTCTTTTTTTCTTTTTTCTTTTTTCTTTTTTCTTTTGTCCTACCCAGTTGCGTGGAGGTTTCCTTGCCCTTTCTGAAGCCTGAGGTCTTCTGCCAGGTCTCAGTAGATGTTCTGTGAGAGCCGTTGCATGTGTGGATGTAGTTTTGATGTATCTGTGGGAGGTGGTGAGCTCCACGTCCTACTCCTCCACCATCTTGATCACTCTCTTCCTCAACCTTCCTTCCTTTTTCTCAGCTCTTTGCAGTCAGGCGGTTCTCAGAGCTAATCTGTATTTCACCTCACAATGTAAGTGTGGTATGGTTCTAAAGTTACTTAAGGAAAAGTAAGAGAGTAACATATCATGCTTTTCTTTCTTAAAGAGCAGAATATTTTGGTCTGTGGAGTCTCAGAGGAGCCTCTGCACATAGACAGATCGAGTTCTATCCTTCCAGCAGCACCCGAGTGTCCTGTGCACACAGAACGGTCTCTTCGTCCCTTCTGCGTAGCAAATCAGCTTGTGCCTCACGGCTTTGCATGTGCTGTCCCCCTGCCTGGGGGAACACTGTCCCCCTCGTCTCTGTTTTCCCATGACTGGCAGCTCATCCTTGTTTTGGTCCTGTCTGAGACGTCACCTCTCGGCGAAGCTTTTCCTGGCCTCCCAGTCTAAGACCCTCCTCCCACGCTCACTTGGTCGCTCTTTTGCTTTCTTCACATCTGCGGTGATCATATGTAGTGCACCCAGCTTGTACAGTTTGTGTTTCCTTCCTTACCCACCTGTACCTCTGGAACAGAGGGGACCTTATCTTGTCCTTGCTCACCACACTTCCCAGCTCCTAACAGGGCCCCAAGCTGGATAGGCACACCATAAATATTTGTTGAATTGAGAACATTCCACTTAGATTTGGTATCAACTTTTTTTGTCTTTCAGTTTTTTTTTTTAAGTGTTGACGTGATACAAATAATTTTTAATTTTTCTGTTGGCAGTTATCCGTGTCAAGCAGTAGTCGTGTTGTGACACATGACATCCCTGTAAAGGTTATTCCTAGAAAACTGTGGAAAGACTTACAAGAACCGACGGTCCCAGACGCTGACGTGAGTGATGCCCAGCGTGCTGTTGCTCACCACATGTTAAATGGTGTGATTTGAATTCTCTGACTTTAGATAAAGTCTTGCTGTAGGTTTTATTTGAAAGTTGTATAGTGCCTGAAAAGAGATAGTCATTTTTAAAGGACACTCCAGGAAAAAAAAAAATTGCAATATTTGTCTTTAGTTGTTTACATGAAACATCTTAAAGTAGCGTTTTACATAATAGAAATGCCACGTTCTTTACAGTTAGGAGAGAGAAAGTCTTGCCCAATAATAACGCTTAAGTAAAACTAAGGTAGTATTTTGGAGGACCATCGCATTTATCAGGAGTAACGGTCCTAGGCACCAACTTGGGTTTCACAGAACGTGGTTTTTTCCTTTGTCTCGTAAGGAGTGATGTCCAGGGTGTGTGTAAGAGTCAAAAGGAGAGCCTGCTTTAGTTCTCCTGACAGGAGTCCCAGAGCCACTGGGAATAAAGATGATGCCCAAAGGTCAAACTCTTGCTCACGATTTAGTGAAGAAGAGACTGTGAAAATACAGCGAATGGAATATTTATTTGGCTTTTACTAGAAGACATCTTTGCTGGGAAAAAGCCAGCATCGTACCAAGTACTGCTGTAACCCAGTCTGGGCACTGCTGCAGAGACTGGCCCCCAGTGTTTCTGCACAGAGTAGGAGGCAGACCTTGAGCCTGGGTGTGAACCCCTGGAGGACGGCCTCCGCCTGTGCTGAGTCTTAGTCCCCGGGGGCATGTGCAGGGCATCTTGGCTGCAGGGCTGCAGTCTTGGAACCAGGGAATGCCTACAGGGACATGGTCACTGATGTCACCAGAGGCAGGCATGAGTGAGTGAAGCTGTAGAATTGTTTTTCTTTTTATATTTTAAGCAGGACCTGTATTCAGGCAATTTAAAAACAAGATTCCAGAGCTTTTAAGCGTACACACATTGCAAACAGGTAATGAGCACCTGTTAGTACTTGACTATGTTATGTTAATGTTTTAATACTACTGATTTTTCTCATTTGCTTTATAGGTTAGTATTTATTTACCAGTCTTGAAGACTATGAAGAGCATTGTGGAGAAGATGAAAAACATCAGCAATTACCTTGTAAGTCCTAACTTCTTGGAAAAGAGCTCCCAAGTGTGTGGTTTCGGCTGCGTGTCCTGGGAGGAGCCTCGTCTGATGGAGGCTTGGTGCCCTGCCATTCACCATGTGGTGTCCGCGTGGGGCGTCCCTCACCCCCCGGCTCTGGGGGCCTGGCTGGTTGTTGAGAGCCTGCAGTTTTACAGGTGCCCGTAGCAACCTGCTCTAGGTCTTCTCAACTTTCCTCACTCGCATTTGCCCTAGTCCCTCATATCTATATTAATAGTACATTAAGGATATATTCAACAGTTCTGGCTTTCTTTCCATATGTTTTGGGCAGCATATTACATGTTTTATCTGATAATGTACATATTTTCTTACGATCACTGATGCTGGCCTCTCTACTTGCCAGATGTCTCCGTGAGCCCAGGACAGAGATCCCCCAGGACACACCCCTCTTCCTGTAGGCAGCTCTTAGGTCAGGTCGAGGGTCATGTTTACTTCCCTGTTTACTTCTGTGAAGGTTTTCTGCCAATGTCGTGAAACGCTGTATGTGACAGTGACAGTGTTGGGGGATTGTGTCGGTCATTCTCCTTCCCTCCTGGGGTTCTCCTGAGTTCTTCACTCACCCCCAAAACTCATTCGATTGTGTCCCTGGATGTTTCATTATAGAAACCCCTGTCCACCTGGTGAAACCTTTGCTTTCGGTGTCTGCAGGCCGGTTACCTGCCACACGGCTGCCCCCTCCCTGCAGGACCCCTCTAGACTCTCGTCCATCCCCACAGCGCCGGTTCTTCCCAGGCCCGTCTCTGCCGTTCACACTTGGCTGCTTCTCTCCCGTTGTCCCCTGGAAAGCACTTAGCCCTTCTCCCACTGCACTGGCTGTAAGCCCCTCCTCTGCCGAGCTGCTCTGCTCAGCACTACATAAGTTACCTGCTAGCACCTGGGAACCCTCCTCAAGTGGCAGCTTCCCGAAAAGGGAGATTGTCTTAACCGTCTCTGCGTGACAGCCACCCACTGTGGGGCTGCCAGTCAGCACGCGGGTAATAGGTGTTTGCACACGGACCTGGAATGAAACTTAGCTTCAAGAGATCTTTGGAATCCAAAAGTTTCCTGAAGCCTGGAAAACGCTGATGGGCTGTTTTATCGCCGCAGGTGTGCTCACTCGAGAGTAATTTTCTCTCATCACTTAATCTTTATAGATTTCACTTTAATTTACAATGGCTGCGGATGAAGCAGTGTGTGCTGGGCAGACATGGGTGTTCTGCTGTGCCTGCCTTGATGTTGATCCAGTTGTCAGGCTGGGAGCTTCCTCTGAGGGTACCCTGGGGACCTCCAGAGAGGTTCGAGAGGCCCAGGAGGAAAAAGGCAGGGCGATTAAGTCCAGGATCCGATTGTTTGTTCTTTTGGTCCAAGGGAAATGAGTCAGCAAAGTCGCTTAGATAAAAGCATCAGAGGTGTTTTTCTCTTCCCTGGAGTGTTTAAAAGCGAGAATTTTGTGGAAGTGGCTACTGCACTGTGAAATACTAAATGGAAAGTCATCAAACATATGGAAAGTTGGAGTAGCCAAATGCATAATGAGATCTACTTGAGTAACCAGAATTCTGTGTTTGAAGATTACAGGCAAGAGAACTAAGGAAAATGAATAGGACTTAACACGTTAAAAATATCCCTGTGCCGTCAGACGCCCTAGCAGCCCTTGTTGAGACGCCATCCTTACCTTACTTCCTTTAATGAGAGACGTGTGCGACTCAGGAGCAGAAAAAACAGGCATGGGCTGACAGGAGTCTCCGTCAGGTTTTAAGGCGTTGGGATCCCCTCCAACCAAATGCAGGTTCTGGTTCGGGAGGTCTGCGGTGGGGTCGGGCTGAGCTTCTGACGAGCGCGCAGGGATGCTGTTGCCGCGGTGGGCACGTGGGTCGGCGGTGCTTGGTGGTCGGAGCAGTGCTTTGCTGCTTACACCTTACACGTTGTCTCAGCCTCACAGGAGCCGAGTCCTTGCAGCCACCCTGGGCCCCCTGCTGCGCGGTGCACCCTGGTGCTGGGTGTTATCCGGCACAGGAATGGCAGCCTAACTGTCACAGTGGCTCTGCTACTTTTTGTGAATCGAGATCATTTGTGTTAGGTTCCCAGTGCGTTTAGCCACTGTTCCGTAAATGGTAGGTAATTATGATTTGGGGACTCTCCGAAAGAGGTGAGACCTTGTCCAGGTCCCTGAGAAGCAGAGTATGTTGATGTGGCTAATACTCTGGCCATCGCTCACAAAATAAACGTGGTGACCAGTGTGCGGAGAGTCGCTCGTGAACTTCCTTGGCAAGTTCTGTTTGAACGCTGCCCCACACCAGGCACCGGCTGTGGTCAGAGGTGTGGAGCTACTGTTTGATCACTCAGGCGGTGGGGATGTGAAGAAAGCTGTGAGAGTGTTTGAAGTCTGGAGTGAATCTAGAACCTTGCAAGCTGCCTTCTTGAATAAATCTGTATTTATATAAAACCTGTTTTTCAAAAGCGGGGAGAATTTACAGGTAGACACTGAGTGTGTGCTTACTTAAAGCAGACGGGCCTGTGTTATGGGTTACCTTTAGAGTCCCAGTAAGCACAAGTATTGTTTTACATATTGTATTTCAGTCAAGTATTGTGTCCGGATAAGAGAGCGGGCTTAGAAACATCACCGTGTGTTTCTGGGTAGTGAAAGAATAATGAATTCTTCCCATTCAGAGGTACGTTTACTAGACGATGCAGCAAGGAAATGTAGAGGCTGTTTTCTATGTAACATCAAAGCCTTAGAAATGAGAGCTTACTCAAGTTAAAAACATTTTTTGATTTTGTTACTAGGATGGAAACTATTCAGAGTTCACTAATTTTAAGGAACAAGATGAGGTCTACTAGGTGATACTCCGAAGTAAATCTGTGTAAGATTTAGCTCCAGCTGAGCCCTGCGGAGCAGGGCGTGCTCCACTCGTCCCATGGCCTCCGCTCCTCTTGCTGCACCTCTGGAATGGCTCCTCGGTGAGACAGCCACCATCATCTGCGGCGGCTCGGGGACAGTCTTGTATTGTTGGTTGAGCAAAATGCTGACCTGCACACTGCCGCACGGGCTTTCCGAAGACCTGCCAGGCTTTAGAGATGGCCAGATACCGACGGTAAAAGGCGAAATGCAGCGTGCCCTGGGCAGATGACCCAAATCTTAAGCATATCATGGTACCTGTATCTTTCTCTGAACTTCATTTCTAGATTCTGTCCAGTTTAAAGACCCTGTCGGTTGGTGGAGGGCAGAGCTTGAAAGGAAAGGGCCCCTCTGATCTTGGGAGAAGTTCCAGGCACTGTTGGGGCGGGGAGAGGTGTGGCCGGTAGGGGCCACGGCAGTTGGTCACCAAGCCCAGCTGTCCTCTGAGTGCGGAAAGCACAGCGGCCACGGGGCCCTGCAGCTTGTTGGAGTCCTGGACACCTGACGGCATCTCCGGGCCTTTCTGAATTTGGAAATCTCACTTCCCAATGTCTGAGTTTATTTTTTAGGTAGATGGTTATGTTCTCCTGATATTCTGAAGGCTTTCTGATTATGTGGAATTGGCAGTTGTAATAGATGGTTTGGTCCATTTATAAAGATAAGGCAGGTGGTGAGCTTCTAACTTCACGTTCTCTTCCGGTTCTCCTCCCTCCGTTTTGCAGGAGTCGCACAGTGTCTGTGTTGTCAGAGCTTCTAGCAGGGACCCCCAGCCCCACCTGTTCTCAGGTCTTCCCACAGCGCTCTGCACGCGGAGGGGCTGCTCTCCGCGGATTTCTGAGTCCCTGGCTCTCAGGCCTTGTCTTCTTGCTGATGCCATGTGGGGCTTGGTGCTGTCAGGAGTGCCCTGGGTTTTGGGGGGCTACCTTGTCACCTGGTTTGTTGGAAGCTGATGTCCACTTTTTTTTCCTTTTTACTTTTCTTAAGACTGTAAAATACTCAATTTGCAGATTATTGAAGCAAACCTAAATGGAGAATTGAACTTGAAAATAGAAACTGAACTAGTGTGTGTTACAACTCATTTTAAAGATCTTGGAAATCCTCCACTAGGTAAGTTTCCTGCTGGGTTATGTTTTGCTTTTGATAAGTTGTTTCAGATGACATACCATACCGAGGTCTCTAGATGGAAAGTGGTTGAACTTTGGGTGCCTGTGTTTCATGCTTGGGAAGGGAACAGATAATGGGGCTGGGTCACTTGTTACTGCAGTGCGGTGGGCAGGTGAGCCTCCTGGGCTTGAGGAGCTGTGCCTCCACCGGTGGCTGAAGGGTGAGCCCTGGGGCTCCCTCGTTCCTTGTCCGTAGAACCTGGGCTTGGGCTCGGTCTCAAGAGCCCTTCCAGCTCTTCAGTGCCTGTGCCTTCTCCCAAACGTTGTAGTTTCTCACTTGGGATGGAGTCAGAAATGTGGGTGACACTTCTCATTTTCTCCTACTTTTTTTGTGTGTGTATTAAAAAAGTAAAAAGTTTTTCTTTCTTTCTTTCTTTTTTTTTTTAATTGTTGGAATATAGTTGCCTTACAATGTTGTATTAGTTTCAGGTGTATGGCAGAGTGATTCAGTAATACTTACATATATATATATTCTTTTTCTGATTCTTTTCCCGTATAGGTTATTACAGAGTATTGAGTGTAGTTTCCTGTGCTATACAGTAGGTCCTTGTCGTTTATTTTATATATACTGGTTTATATACATTAATCCCAAACTCCTGGTTTATCCCTCCCCTTCACCTATTCCCTTTGGTAACCGTAAGTTTGTTTTCTAAGTCTGTGAATCTGTTTCTGTTTGGTAAATAAGTTCATTTGTATCATTTTTTTAGATTCTGCATATAAAGATACCATATGATGTTTGTCTTTCTCTGTCTGGCTTACTTCACTTAGTATGATAATCTCTGTGTCCATCCATGTTGCTGCAAATGGCATTATTTCATTCTTTTTTATGGCTGAGTTATTTTATATGTATGTACCACTCCTTTATCCATTCCTCTGTCTATGAACATTCAGGTTGCTTCCGTGTCTTGGCTATTGTAAATAGTGCTGGAATGGACATTGGGGTGCATGTATTTTTTCGAATTATGGTTTTGTCCAGGTATACCCCCAGGAGTGGGATTGCTGGATCATATGGTGGCTCTATTTTTAGTTTTTTAAGGAACCTCCATACTGTTCTTCATAGTGGCTGCACCACTATGGCAATATACATTGCCACCAACAGCGTAGGAGGGTTCCCTTTTCTCCACACCCTCTCCAGCATTTAATTGTTTGTAGACTTTTCGATGATGGACATTCTGACTGGTGTGAGGTGATACCTCATTGTAGTTTTGATTTGCATTTGTCTAGTAGTTAGCGATGTTAAGTATCTTTTCATGTGCTTTTTGGCCGTCTGTATGTCTTCTTTGGAGAAATGTCTTTTTAGGTCATCTGCCCTTTTTTTTTTTTTATTAATTAATTTTTGGCCGTGTTGGGTCTTCATTGCTGCGCGTGGGCTTTCTCTTGTTGCGGCGAGCGGGGGCTACTCTTCGTGGCGGTGCGCAGGCTTTGCATGGCAGTGGCTTCTCTTGTTGCAGAGCACAAGGCTCTAGGGTGCACGGGCTTTAGTAGTTGTGGCACACAGGCTCTGTAGTTGTGGCTCGTGGGCTGTAGAGCGCAGGCTGAGTAGTTGTGGCGCACAGGGTTAGTTGCTCCGGGGAATGTGGGATCTTCCTGGACCAGGGCTCGAACCCACGTCCCCTGCACTGGCAGGTGGATTCCTGACCACTGCCCCACCAGGGAAGTCCCTTCTGCCCATTTTTTGATTGAATTGTTTGGTTTTTTGAGACTGAGATGCTTGAGCTGTTTGCTTATTTTGGAGATTAATCCCTTGTCGGTCGTATCGTTTGCAAATATTTTCTCCCATTTTTGGGTTGTCTTTTCATTTTCTTGATGGATTCCTTTGCTGTGCAAAAGCTTTTAAGTTTAATTATTTGTTTATTTTTGTTTCATTGCTCGAGGAGGTTAGCTCCACAAAGATACTGCTGCGATTTATGTCAAAAGAGTGTTCTGCCTATGTTTTTCTCTAAGAATTTTATACTGTCTGGTCTTACATTTAGGTATTTTAATCCATTTTGAGTTTATTTTGGTGTATGGTGTTAGAGAATGTCCTAATTTCATTCTTTTACACGTGGTTGTCCAGTTTTCCCAGCAGCACTTATCGAAGAGACTGTCTTTTCTCCATTGTATATTCTGGGATTCTTTATAAAAGATTAATTAACCACAGGTACATGGGTTTATTTCTGGGCTTTCCATCCTCTTCCATTGATCTGTATTTCTGTTTTTGTGCCGGTACCATACTGTTTTGATGACCGTAGCTTTGTAGTATAGTCTGAAGTCAGAGAGGCTTATTCCTTCAGGTCCATTTTTCTTTCTCAAGATTGCTTTGGCTATTTGGGGTCTTATTTGTTCCCATCCAAATTTTAAAATGTTTTGTTCCAGTTCTGTGAAAAATGTCATTGGTAATTTGATGGGGATTGCATTGAATCTGTAGATTGCCTTAGGTGGTATAGTCATTTTGATTCTTCCAATCCAGGAGCATGGTATATTTTTCCATCTGTTTGTGTCATCTCTGATTTCTTTCATCAGCGTCTTATATTTTTTGGAGTGCAGGTCTTTGCCTCCTTAGGTAGGTTTATTCCTAGGTATTTTATTATTTTTGATGCAGTGGTAAATGGGATTGTTCCCTTAACTTCTCTTTCTGATCTTTCGTTGTTAAAGTGTAGAAATGCAACAGATTTCTGTGTATTAATCTTGTGTCCTGCAACTTTACTGAATTCATTGATGAGCTCTAGTAGTTTTCTGGTAGCATCTTTAGGATTTTCTATGTATAGAATCATGTCATATGCAAACAGTGACAGTTTTACTTTTTTTCCAATTTGGATTCCTTTTCTTTCTTTTTCTTCTCTGATTGTTCTGGCTAGGTCTTCCAAAACTATGTTGGAAAAACGTGGTGGAAGTGGACATCCTTATCTTGTTCCTGATCTTAGAGGAAATGCTGTCAGCTTTTCACCGTTGACTATGATGTTAGCTGTGGGTTTGTCATATATGGCCTTTATTACGTTAAGGTAGGTTCCCTCTGTGCCCACTTTCTGGAGAGTTTTTATCATAAATAGTGTTGAATTTTGTCAAAAGCTTTTTCTGCATCTATTGATGCATGTTGGGATGATCATATGGTTTTTTAATTTTTTGTTAATGTGGTGTATCACACTGATTGATTTGCGGATATTGAAAATTCTTTGCATCCCTGGGATAAATCCCATTTGATCATAGTGTATGATCCTTTTAATGTGTTGTTGAATTCTTTTTGCTAGTATTTTGTTGAGGATTTTTGTGTCTATGTTCATCAGTGATATTGGCCTGTAATTTTCTTTTTTTGTGGTATCTTTGTTTGGTTTTGGTATCAGGGTAATGGTGGCCTCATAGAATGAGCTTGGGAGTGTTCCTTCCTTTGCAAATTTTTGGAAGAGTTTCAGAAGAATAGGTGTTAACTCTCCTCTCTGTGTTTGATAGAACACGCCTGTGGTCCTGGACTTTTGTTTGTTGGAAGATTTTTAATCACAGTTTCAATTTCAGTACTCATGATTCTGTTCATATTTTCTGTTTCTTCCTGGTTCAGTCTTGGGAGATTGTGCCTTTCTAAGAATTTTTTCATTTCTTCTAGGTTGTCCATTTTATTGGCATATAGTTGCTTGTAGTAGTCTCTTATCCTTTGTATTTCTTTGGTGTCTGTTGTAACTTCTCCTTTTCCATTTCTCATATTATTGATTTGGATCCTCTACCTTTTTTTCTTAATGAGTCTGGCTAAAGGTTTATCAATTTTGTTTATCTTTTCAAAGAACCAGCTTTTAGTTTCATTGATCTTTTCTACTTCCTTCATCTGTAGTTCATTTATTTGTGCTGTGATCTTTATGATTTCTTTCCTTCTACTAACTTTGGGTTTTGTTTGTTCTTTCTCTAGTTGCTTGTTTTCATATCCATTCAGCCAATCTATGTCTTTTAATTGGAGCATTTAATCCATTTACATTCAAGGTAATTACCAGTATGTATGTTCTTATTGCCATTTTGTTAATTGTTTTGGATTTGTTTTTGTAGGTCTTTTTTCTTCCCTTCCTCTTTTGTTCTCATGTGATTTGATGACTGCCCTTAGTGTTGTATTTGGATTCCTTTTTCTTTTTTGTGTGTATATGTATTGTAGATTTTTGGTTTGCGGTTCTCATGATGTTTTGATATGGCAGGCTATATATATACAAAACTGTACTCTCGTCTTCTCACGATTGCTGGTTTTCATGTCATATTTGTGTGTGGATGATTTCCTACTTTTACTGTATGCTTGCCTTTACCAGCGAGCTTTACCATTCCTCATTTTCTTTTTTCTAGTTGTGACCTTTTCTTTTTCAGCTAGAGAACTTCATTTAGCATTTGTTGCAAAGTTGATTTGGTGGTGCTGAATTCTTTTAGCTTTTGCTTGTCTGTAAAGCTTTTGATTTCTCCATTGAATCTGAATGAGAGCCTTGCTGGGTATTCTTGGTTATAGGTTGTCCCTTTCATCACTTGAAATATATTGTGCCACTGCCTTCTGGCCTGCAGAGTTTCTGGTGAGAAATAAACTGATAACCTTATGGGGATTCCCTTGTATGTTATTTGTTGCTTTTCCCTTGTTGCTTTTAATATTTTTTTCTTTGTCTTTTATTTCTGTCAATTTGATTACAGTGTGTCTCGGCAAGTTCCTCCTTGGGTTTGTCTTATATGGGACTCTGCGCTTCCTGGACTTGGGTGACTGTTTCCTTTCCCAGGTTAGGGAAGTTTTCAGCTGTTATCTGTTCAAATACTTTCTCAGGCCCTTTCTCTCTCTCTTCTCCTTCTGGGACCCTTATAATGGGAATGTTGGTGTTTTTAATGTTGTCCCAGATGTCTCTTAAACTGTCCTCATTTCTTTTCATTCTTTTTTCTTTATTCTCTTGCACAGCAGTGATTTCCCACCATTCTGTCTCCCAGTTCACTTATCTGTTCTTCTGCCTCTTTTATTCTGCTATTGATTCCTTCTAGTGTATTTTTCATTTTAGTTATTGAATTGTTCCACTCTGTTCTTTATGTCTTTTAGCTGTTTGTTAAACATTTCCTGTCTCTTCTCGGTCTGTGCCGCCATTCTTTTTCAGAGATCTTGAAACATCTTTACTGTCATTACTCTGATTTCTTTTTCAGGTAGATTGTCTATCTCCACTTCACGTAGTTGTTCTTCTGGGGTTTTATCTTGTTCCTTCATCTGGAACATATTCCTCTGCTGTCCCATTTTGTCTAGCTTTTCGTGTTTGCGATCCCACCGGCTGCAGGATTGTAGTTCCTCTTGCTTCTGATTTCTGCCCCCTGGTGGGTGAAGCTGGTCTAGAGGCTTGTGCAGGTTTCCTGGTGGGAGGGATTGGTGCCTGCCCACCATCAGGTGGAGCTGGGTCTTGTCCGTCTGGTGCGCAGGGACTTGGGAAGGGGTGTGTTTTGAGGTGGCTGTTGACTTAAGATGACTAGGCAGCCTGTCTGCTGATGGGCGGGGCCGTTCCCCCATCCTGCTGCTTGTTTGTGCTGAGGTGTCCCAGCACTGGAGCCTACAGGCTGTTGGGTGGGGCCGGGTCTTGGTGTCAAGATGGCTGCCTCCAGGAGAGCTCACGCCGATGAGTACTTGGTGTTACCTCTGCCACCAGTGTCCTTTTCTCCACAAAAGTGAGCCACAGCCGCCCCCCACTTCCTCGGGAGACGCTCCAAGACCAGCGGGTAGGTCTGGCCCAGGCTGATATGAAGTCACTGCTTTTTTCCCTGGGTCCCAGTGTGCATGAGACTTTGTGTGCACCCTTCAAGGATGGAGTCTCTGTTTCCCCAGTCCTGTGGAGCTCTTGCACTCAAGCCCTGCTGGCCTTCAAAGCCAGATGCTCTGGGGGCTCCTCCTCCCGATGCTGGACACCCAGACTGGGGAGCCTGATGTGGGGCCCGGAATTCTCACTCCTCTGGGAGAACCTCTGCGATAATAGTTATTTTTCAGTTTGTGTGTCACCCACCCAGCTGGTGTAGGATTTGATTGTATCGTGAATGTGCCCCTCCTACCATCTCCTTGCAGTTTTTTCTTGTCTTTGGATGTAGAATATCATTTTGGTAGGTTCTGTTCTTTTTCTGTTGATGGTTTTTCAGCAGTTAGTTGTGATTTTGGTGTTTTCATGAGAGGAGGTAAGGAGGTGAGCTCAAGTCCTACTCCACTATCTTGTCTCCAACCCCACCCACTTTTCCTACTTTACTCTCTTTGGTACTTACAGAATTATGTTAGCAAATATTAGCTTTTCACGCATCATCAAATTTCTTGTCTCATACCAGGTGGTAAGGGACTAGGCATCAGCTCAGTCAGCAGTGGATGAGAGGGTGGGTGAGCGGACTGGCTCAGGGATCAGAGTCCTGTGCTGTGGAGCTCACAGTGGCGGGCAGGCTGGGGGAGGGAAGCTCCAGCAGGGAGCGAGGCAGAGGCCCTGGGGACGGTGCTCGCTCCGTGAAGGCCGTTTTAGTCACCCGTGTGTTCCAAAGTAGATCTAATAAGGCTCCTGCCACTTTTAGAATTAAAATTCGTTACTACAAGTTTTCTTATTAGAGACACATTGTAGCTTACCATTGCGAGGGAATTTTACTTCATAGTGACAGGCATGCTTCTGGAGCAAAGTGAAATCCATGTGAATAAAGCTTTGACAGCAGTTGTATGAAATGACTTATTTTGGTGTTCCTCATTTTGTTTATTTTAATAAGTAACAAAGAGGGTCTTTGATACCTTCCCAGAGATGAAAGGATGTTTTCTTCCCTTTCATTCCACTTTATAATGAGAGGCCTTGCTTTAGGTGTATATGGTCTTTTTTCTTTTTGGGGCTTTTTTTTGGCCATGCCATGAGGTATGCGGGATCTTAGTTCCCCGACCAGGAATTGAACCTGGGCCCTCAGCAGTGAAAGTGCAGAGTCCTAACCACTGGACCACCCGGGAAGTCCTGTATATGTTTCTAAGAGAAACTGTTTTCTTTGACCTTAAGGAGGAGATTGGGTCATATTTCAGGTCCCTATAATTGAAGATTCCCTGTACATTAGCGTAGTATTTTGGGGGGGCTGTGACTCTTGTGGGATCTTAGTTCCCTGACCAGGGATCGAACCCTGGCCCTCAGCAGTGAAAGCACGGAGTCCTAACCACTGGACCGCCAGGGAATTCCTGTAACATAGCATCTTAAAAGAGTCAGTACTTAATGTTTGCTTAGTGAGTGATTGCATTTATATCATGCAGTATTTCTCTAGGCTGCTAAAATGAGTGGTCATGTAAATCATTTATTTACATAAACAGTCATCGTATGCTCTCTGGGTTCCCTGTTCCACTTGAAGATAATTGTATCTTAAAATATTATGTCATTTTAGCTTCTGAAAATGCTTCTCAAGATAGAAACTCAGAACAAATGGCTCAAGTGCACATAGACATTAGGAAGCTCCTACAGTTCCTTGCTGGACAACAAGTAAATCCTACAAAGGCCACATGCAGTAAGTTTGCATTTTGATTCGTTTTTCACACTTCAAGTACTTTAATCAACTGTAGTCTTAGGTGTGCGTGCAGTTTCGTAAATGCAGGGAACAGCTCGGTCACTGGTGGACTCCAGTTTTCTGGGGTAGTCGGGTATTTGGGTTTTCCCAGCCGTTGGGTCTGTGCTACTTTGCCTGGCGTCACGTGTGAGTCTGCACCTGGAGAGAAGCTGCATGTGGGCAGGGGCGTCCAGCCCAGTCTTGCTGTGTTCCTCTAACCTTACGTATGTGGAGTCTCTGATACCACTGGGCTTGGATTTAAGTTTCCATCTGGAAGCATTTCTTTCCTTCCTGTGTCTGAGCCTGACCTGCTGCAGTAGTCGGTGTCTTGTCATCTGTGCTTCCTCTTGACTCCTGACTTCTAACAGTGGTTGGCTCCGCTGCCCACCTCTGGGGAGCTCTCCCTGCCGCCCTCAGTCTCCACTGCCACCTCTGTGTGTCCAGCACGTCTCCTGAAGTGTCCTTCTGCTGGTCCCCTGTGTCCCTTCCCAACCTCCCATTCTCTTGGGACTGGTCTCTCAGCAGCCTGGGCGTGTGCTCTTTGTTTGCCTTTCTCCTGCTGCCTGGCTTGTTCTAGCTTCAGCCGGCTTTCCTCAGGTGTGGCCTGCCCCATGGCTCCCCCTGCAGCTCCTGCCCTCGGTGGTGTGGCCCTGGCAGCTGGGCTGCTTTCATGCTGTGGCCACTCCTCTTCCTCTTGTCTGGCTTCTCTTTTTGGTCTTGGGCCCCATGCCTCGCTGCTCACCTTAGGCTGCATGGTGCCTGCCCTTGCAGGCTGCCTTCCGCTCTCTAACAAGGCCCTGCATGCTTGGCTCTTCTCAGCACACTCAGGGCACTCGCTGATGGGAAGCTGCTTTTTTCCTGGAAGGATGGTGACTTGGGTACATGTGGCTTCTGGGAAGTCTGCCGTGTGGGTTTTTCCTTGGAGACCTTGGCCTGTTCCTTGGCAGCAGGTGAGCCGGCCTGGTCCAGGCCCCTGGTTTGGCATCAGCTGGGACAGTGGAGACCAGTCACCTTGGGAGGGCCTGGGTGCTCCAGGAGAGGCTCGGGGGAGAAGCTGCTGCAGTGTCCAGGGGTGAAAGTGTGTGTGCGGAATGGGTCTGTACGGTAATGGATTTCCTCTCTGCCTAGACATTGTGAAGAACAAGATTGTTCATTTTGACCTGCTCCATGAAGACGTCTCCCTGCAGTATTTCATCCCAGCGTTGTCGTAACCCCACCTACGGCATCGGGGAGCTCAGGGGCCTTGTTCTGGACCCGAGGAGGCCGTAGGGTGATGTGTTCTAAGTCATTTGTCTCTGTCCCCACAGCAGTGGACTCCTATGTATTTTTACTTTTTTTTCCCTTCTATAATATTTTAACTAGAAATTGAATTAATGAATTAATGAAACACAGTTGGATAAACATTTCTTCATATTATTTCTTTATTCTGTCTGCTTTGTTTTGCCTTTAAGATGTTGAAAAGTTAAAATTTATTTATTCAGACTTTAAACTTTCTTATTAAAGTTGTAAAAATCCTCCTGTGTTTGGAATTGGTGTAGTAATCAAAATTGGCAAAGATAATGTTTGCTGAGCCTGGCACTTTTCCCCAAGGCACTGTCTCCAGCTCAGCATATCGTTGTGGGAACAGACCTGGGGCACTTAAGTTTCCGTGTGCTTGGAGCTCAAGAAGGTGAGGATGGCCCTCCTGCCACCTCTGTCCCACAGAGCGGACCCCGCAGAGCATCTTGGGGTCCGGCTGCAGTGCGTGCAGCCTTGTCATGACGCCCACGGAGACGGGAGTTGGCCCCTTGTGGTGCCGTGAGGTAGTCCAGCTGCCCCAGCTCCCAGTGTCTCTCTGAGGCCGGTGTGGTCCCAGTTGTCATCTCACAGTTCTTTCTCCCACAACGCATTGGGTCTGCCATTCTGGAAAGGGGAGAAGCAAACGAGACTTCGGTCAGGGTCAGTAGTCAGTGAGGACCCACGTTTGTGTTTGGACGTCACAGCTGGTGCAGGGCCTGGCAGGCCTGCATTCTCCTCCTCCCAAAGGCATCCTGCATCATAATTCCTGTCATGACTGAGTTGCACTTGTCCTGTGTGGGTGGACATCATAAACGCTATCTCAGCATCACCCTGCAGAGCTGAGAAACGAGGCAGTTGCTTAGGATAAGAGGAAGAAATGGAACATCAGCAAAATTGAAAAATTATTTTATGTCTTTTTCCTATTGTTTGGTAAAAACCAATGTATTTGAATGACTCTTCCAGTGCTTACTAATGTTAGTTCGAATGGGATGTAATATTTTGTTAAATTAACACTTTAAAATCAGAATCAGGATATTATTTGAATTTTGAAGCCTCTCTCCTGTCTGTGGCTTATAGCAAGTTAATTCCAGCTGCAGTGATAAAATTTAAAACTCATTACGTACAATGAAGCAACACCTGAAAATAGTTTTATAAAACTTAGATTTCTGTTAAACTGTGGTAGCGACTCACCAATCTGGAAAACTAGCTATTTCTGATTGTTTAAATGATGATTTATAACGTATAATGAAGATAACCTAGGGCTTTTTAGTGTAAGTTAATAGTAACAGAGCACATCTCCTCATCTGCATTACACAACATGCCTTCAAGTTTTGCCTCTCAAGAGTTTAACATGCATCCTTTGGCCTCTCACTGTCCGGGGTCAGATATCACGGTCGTCCTGAGGAGGACGCACGGGCAGGGCCTGTCCCCATCAGAGCAGTACGGACTCTGAGGAGGTTGAGCGACCTGCCCTGCGCCACACAGCTGGCGGCAGGGGTGGGATTCGAATACAGGAATTCTGATTTCCCTTTCCCTCACTTCTGCTACGTGACCAGAATAAAGAATAATACATTTCAGAGTTAACAGTCACCAACCATTTTGGGAATCTGGAAAGAACGTCTTAGTTTTTTTTGTTTTTTTTAACGTCTTTATTGGAGTATAATTGCTTTACATTGTTGTGTTAGTTTCTGCTTTATAACAAAGTAAATCAGCTGTACATATACATATATCCCCATATCCCCTCCCTCTTGTGTCTCCCTCCCATCCTCCCTATCCCACCCCTCTAGGTGGTCACAAAGCACCGAGCTGATCTCCCTGTGCTATGTGGCTGCTTCCTACTAGCTATCTATTTTACATTTGGTAGTGTATATATGTCCATGCCACTCTCTCACTTTGTCCCAGCTTACCCTTCCCCCTCCCTGTGTCCTCAAGTCCATTCTCTACGTCTGCGTCTTTATTCCTGTCGTGCCCTTAGGTTCTTCAGAACCCCTTTTTTTTTTTTGAATTCCATATATATGTGTTAGCATATGGTATTTGTTTTTCTCTTTCTGACTTACTTCACTCTGTATGACAGACTCTGGGTCCATCCATCTCACTACAAATAACTCAATTTCGTTTCTTTTTATGGCTGAGTAATATTCCATTGTATATATGTGCCACATCTTCTTTATCCATTCATCTGTCGATGGACACTTAGGTTGCTTCCATGTCCTGGCTATTGTAAATAGAGCTGCAGTGAACATTATGGTACATGACTCTTTTTGAATTATGGTTTTCTCAGGGTATATGCCCAGTAGTGGGATTGCTGGGTCATATGGTAGTTCTATTTTTAGTTTATCGAGGAACCTCCATACTATTCTCCATAGTAGCTGTATCAATTTACATTCCCACCAACAGTGCAAGAGTGTTCCCTTTTCTCCACACCCTCTCCAGCATTTATTATTTGTAGATTTTTTGATGATGGCCATTCTGACTGGTATGAGGTGATACCTCACTGTAGTTGTGATTTGCATTTCTCTAATGATTAGTGATGTTGAGCATCCTTTCATGTGTGTGTTGGCAATCTGTATATCTTCTTTGGAGAAATGTCTGTTTAGGTCATCTGCCCATTTTTGGATTGTGTTGTTTGTTTTTTTGATATTGAGCTGCATGAGCTGCTTGTAAATTTTGGAGATTAATCCTTTGTCAGTTGCTTCATTTGCAATTATTTTCTTCCATTCTGAGGGTTGTCTTTTTGTCTTGTTTATGGTTTCCTTTGCTGGGCAAAAGCTTTTAAGTTTCATTAGGTCCCATTTGTTTATTTTTGTTTTTATTTCCATTTCTCTAGGAGGTGGGTCAAAAAGGATCTTGCTGTGATTTATGTCATAGAATGAAGAACGTCTTAGTTTTAAGATAAAGTAAGTTTGCATGCAATTTTTAAAATGTCATAAAACCAGATATAATTTCCCTCAGCTCTGTATAGTGTTCATTTAAGGAGACCTGATTTGGACGGTTTTATGGATGGCTCAAGGTTTTCTCTGCATGGATGTGGCCAAAGGGGGCCTTCCTTGGAGTGGCGAAGCCGGGTCTCCTTCTGACTGTCAGCAAGACTTGCGGCTCAGTGTCTGCCTCGGCCGCTGCTCCCACAGAGCTGCTGAGCGAGGGTGGCCCTTCCTCCCATGGGGGAGCTAGCAAACGTGGCGACCTGGGGAGACAACGGTGCTGCTGTACTGAACAGGTATCCCAGGGCAGAATTTCACTAGGTCAGGAAATAGCAGTTTAGTCCATTTAGAGGAAAGAATATAATTTGAGAAATTAACTTATTTCAAGATTGACATCTCCAGATGTTGAGGTCTCTTTTTAAACTGCTCTCTGGGTTTTAGAGACATGCTTTGGCTGGCTGTGATTGTAGAAGGAGCTGCCGTGTGGAGGGCTGTCCTGGGTGGTCCTGCTCAGGCCCATGTTGCTTTGGGAACCTGTCTGGGCTAAGTTTGGGGGCCATCCTGTACTGGGTCCGGGATGTCTAAGAATCCAAGCGCCTCATCTTCCTCCCTACGGGGACCACCTGCCCACCGTGATCCCCAGGGCCTGGTGGAGGCGGCCTGGAACGTGGCCTCAGCATCAGTCCTGGGCTGGAATTCTGGCTCTGCCCCAGGAGCGGGAGGTGCTTGATGGCTTCGTGTCCTTGGCGGATGCTGTCGGATGAGCAGAGCATCGTTTTGAAGAGATGCGGTTGTGTCCCTTTACGTGGATTCTAGTGGGGGTTCGAAAGGAAGCTTGGGCATTTCTTTGTTTTTACAGCTCCTTCTCAGTGCAGGGGGCAAGAACCACCTGTTGTGAGGTGATCAGGGAGATACGTCGTCCCCTCAGACACCGCTGTGGGAGTGTGACTTGATAGCACGTTTTTTGGAGTCCAGTTTGGCATTTACTATATATGGAAAGCCTTAAAATGGTATGTACCCTTTGATTAAATACTCATTAAATACTCCTTATAGGAATTTACATACATATTCACATATTCAAAGGTGTTTTATACTCTTATACTGAAAAAAACATGAAATAGGGGATTGGTTAAACAGTCTATATTTCATACTCTGAAAGTAATGTTACAGGGACTTCCCTGGCGGTCCAGTGGTTAAGACTCTGCACGTCCAATGCTGGGGACGTGGGCTTGGTCCCTGGTCGGGAACTAAGATCCCACATGCCACGCAGTGTGACCAAAAAAATAAAAGTAATGTTACAGAAGAAAATATACTGATATGGCAAAATGTTTATGACTTAAAGTTACAAAAGCAGACCAGGCATTAGTGTGTACCATCTGATCCCAGTTTGAAGAATAATAATGTACATGTGTATGTATGAGAAAAAGATTGGGAAGCTAGGCACCAGTATTTAAACTTGGTTATTTCTGGATGTTTTATTTCAATTTTTGTAAATTAAGTATTTTCTAAAACCTTTATAATCTGCTTTGTGACAAAAACATTTTTAAGGGACTGAGTAATAATATTTATTATTTGAATGCAGTGCATAATCAACTGGCAGTTACAGTTTCCTGAATATTGGACTTTAGACTTAATTTTCACGGCACGTCCTTATTCACAAGTAGAAAACTAAACTTTTGTTTGTCATGTTGAAATTACCACGGGTTTGAAATAGTCTGGATCAATATGGTAAGATCGCATCACAGAATAACTTCTTATGGTGGGCCCATCACGCATGAGGCTGAGTCAGTGTATGTAACAAAGTCTTTGTAAGACAATTCAAGTTCCAGGCCAGGGGATTTGGGGAGACAGCCTCCTGATGACATGAAAGAAGACCCCAGGGATAGCAGGGGAATAGGAGCCGCCCTGCTGAGAGCCGGGCCTCTCCGTTGTCGCTGTCCCCGGAGTGAGCCGTGTTCTGCCCATGCTCAGCACGGAAGGAGCCTGTGTCCCCAGCCCGGGCCTGGGGGAGACGCCGGCCCTTCCCAGCATCCGCGTCCTGGTCTTTTTAGAGAACAGCCTCTGGAGCAGTGACTGACGCGCTCCCCCCGGTGGCGTTTAGAGGAAGTGCAGCTCTCGGCACTTTTCTAACCTGGGGATCTGGTCAGAACACGAGAAACGGGACTGTACCTGTCGGTCTGCTGCTACCCAGCTCTGTGAGGACAGCCCTGTGTTTTAAACGGCTTCAACATTTAGGCGCTTGGAAAGCACCTAGGATCCTTCCTTAGGGAGGGAAACCTTCCTTAGGGCGAGGAACTGCAGGTCAGGCTTTCTGGGTGGAAGAGAAGCCGAGGAGCGGGCAGTGACGTCCCGACTGGGCCTGGGGCTCCCCCAGGAGCCGTGCTCTCTTCGGTTCCTTCCTCCCTGCTTGAGTAAACCCGGCAGAGGGGCAGGGGGAGGCGGGGCGCGGGGCCTCCCTCCCCCTCCCCCCAGGGAGCCAAGCCCCTTCTGTGCAGGCTTCCGCAGCAGCCCTGACTCGGGGCTTCACCGTTTCCGGGGCAGGCGGTCCTCCCAAATCAAGAACGTCATGCTCAGCGTGATGTGGGGCGTTCCCAGTGCCGCAGGCCGACCTCCCTTCACACCGGGCGCGTCTGAAGCGACCCGGAAACTGGTGGCTCGATTTCCGCTCTAGCCACCTGCCGGGACCGTGGCCTCGTCCTGAGTCTGCGCGACAAACGGAGTGTTTGACTTGCATCACATGGTTAGATTGATTTAAATGCGAAGGTTTCTAGAGATGATTTTATTCATATTTTATGATATTAGTTACATCAAATAATGTATTTGGTGTGGCTTTAGATGTGGGTTTGGTTTTTCTGAGTCCTTAAGTTGTAAAGTTAAGTGTTAATTTGATATCTTTTTTGTTTTTTAATGTAGGCATTTAAAGCTATACATTTCCCTCAGCACTGCTTTTTCTGCATCCCCTAAGTAAGTTTTGGTACGTAGTGTTTTCATTGTCGTTCATTTCCAAGTATTTTCTAGTTTCTCTTTACTTCCCCCCCCCCCTTTTTTTTTAGAATACGAAAGCATTTATTTAGCATACCAAAGGCAAATCCAGCAAAAAACAGTGTTGAAGCTGAGAAAAATAAAAGGTTTATCCATTGAGCATATTGAAAGAAAAGTGAAAACAAACTCAGAAGTCTTAGAATGAAGAAGAGCATCTTATGCAAACACGATGTTCTTCCCACCCTTCCAACATGAAATATTGCCAGCAAAAGATACTAAAGACCAGAGAAAGCCATCCAGCAAAATGATTCAAAAACCACAAAGCATGAGGCTATTCCCCCATAAAGCTCAATAAATTATTAAATAGCTAATAGAAGAAATGGTGAGGGAAGGGAAGGTAAAAATTATATGATAGACTGTAAGCATTGAATTCTAAAGGTTTAACTAGCAGATTCATTAGTTAATCCAAAACCATCATTCTTAACAAATAATGGATCGGACACCAACCCAGTTTTGATGTTAAAAGTCAACAGATATAGGTCCCTCGTGTTTAGAGCAAAGAATAGAAAAAAAACCCAAAACCAACAAATGCCAGTGAGAAAAGGAGGTTCTTCTAAATCTTCTGTAAACAAGTTTCTGCGGTAGCACACTGGTCGCTTTCTTCAGGCCTTGATGCTCTGGTTTGGGTGTGCAGTTGTAATGCATGGGTATGTGGATATGAGGCTCTCTATGTAAGCTTTTCTTATTAGCTTTGTGGTTATATTCTTTGTGGTTTTAAATTTTTCCCCTTTAAGAGAAAATCTCTCCAAGGAAAAGTTCCAAACCTGCTTTTTTAAAAAATTGCTGGAATTTCTTCACATTTTGTAAACAAAAATACGAGAAATGAAGGCTGACAGAAATTCAAGCAGATCCAAATTCAACCATCCACTTTTCATACTTCTCCAAATTCTGCAGCAGAGACAGACTTCGCAATTTTCTTAAGAGCCAATTCAAAATCTCCTTTGGTAACAGGCATCTGAAGTTCCTCTTTAGAAAGTGCAGAGATCTCTTCTGGACTTAGGCCATTCACCGTCTCGTTGCCATTAAAGAGGCGTCCCTGCAAACCTTAGTTATATCAGCACCAGGATAGCCCTCAGTCTTCTCTGTTGTATCTTCCAGTTAAATATCAGGATCCAATGAACCTCACGAAGATTGATTTTCAGAAGCTCAGTTCTTCCTTTTGCTGTTGGGAGAGGTATATATATCCTTTTTCCTAGTCTCCTTCGCAAAGCTTCATCAGTGTCCCATGGGAACATAGTAGCAGCCAATACCATAACCATTTTGGGAGGACTGCCATTCTCTAAAGCCCCTGCAACTCCATCCATCTGAATGAGTAGCTCAGACGTGACTGCACGTTGCCTCATGTTCATCAGAGGTTCCTCTTCGACTGCAGATAGAATCTGTCTCATCAGTGAAGATCGTGGTGGGGACATACAATCTAGCCATTTCAAACAACAGACAGACTAGCTTCTCAGGCCCCCCTGTGGATTTAGAGGTCAGTGTGGAGGAGGGCGCTGTTGAAGGGTGTTGTGTCACATTCAATGGTGCAGCTTCAGCCAGCGTGGTCTTGCCAGTGCCTGGGGGCCCAAGCATCAGCACACCCTTCCATGGCATTCTGGTCCTTTGAAAAAGTCAGGCATCCACACAGGAAGAACAGCAGCTTCCCTTAGCAACCTCTTCACTTCTTCCAGGTCTGCTGTGTCATCCCACAGAGTTCCTGCTAGGATTCCTGGAGACGATGTCTCGCCGAGGACTTCCACCAGATCCTTATCATATGCAGCACCATCGAATTTGGGAATTTCACCATCACTTGCACCGCCTTGCATATTTTTCCTGCCCTTGTCATCTCTCCCTCTTGTCTACAATCCTTGCCCCTTCTTGCAGAGGGTTTTTCACTCTTTGATATAGGATGTGCTCAGCCTACAGCTCCCTGGGCTCCTCCTCCCGGCATTTCTTTGCTCAGAGGTCTTCTCGATTGGGACGCCTTATCTGAGGTGGAGTTCTGTGTTCTGCATGTACAGGGGGCGGCCAAGCAGCAGGATCTCTAAATGGCTCATCTTGACAGGACACAGGGAAATCTGGGGCCTGTTGATTTTAAAACTTTCCAAAGTGCTGACAATACTTTTAACTTGTTCATATTCTTCCAATAATTCCTGTTGAACCTGCTGCCATTGGCCTTTGACAGCTGGGTCTCCGATTGACTGGCAATGTCTCTGAATTTGCTGTTATCACCCCTAGTAATATACCACTGATGAGTCATAATTTCCAAGAAGTGCATAGTCTCTTCCTTTCTTTGCATTGTCACAAATCTCACCCAAATTCATCTTTCAGAGACCTAGGTGCCACAGGTCAGCCGACCACTTTGCTGTGGTCCAGGTGGGGTGGGAGTCTAGTTTCTCTTGATTTTTCCTCTGACCTGATTGTTCTAGAGTGTGTTGGATAATTTCTGTATATTTGTGAATTTTCCATTTTTCCTTCTGCTAATGAATTCTAACTTCCTCTGTTGCATTCAGAGAAGATACTTTATATGATACTTATCTTTTAAAATCCATTGAGACTTAATTCATGGCCTAAGATGTGGACTGTCTTGGGGAATGTCCCATGTCCTCTTGAAAAGTGTGAGTTCTGTTGCTGAGTAGCGTGTTCCCCTGTATAGTTGGTCTAGTTGATTTATTATATTAAGTCCTCTATCCCCTCACCTATATTCTGTCTGGTTTTCTATCCATTATTGAGAGTTGGGTGTAGAAATCTCCAACCATTATTGTAGAACTCTCTCTCCTTCAGGTCTGTCATTTTTTGCTTTGTGTATTTTGAGTGTTTGTGATTAGGTACATAAATGTTTATAATTGTTATATGTTCCTGCTGTGAGCCATTTATGAGCCATTTATTAATATAATGCTTTTATTTTTCTCTTTTAAACCTTTTTGATTTAAAATCATTTTGTCTGATATCAGTACCGTTACTCCTGCTCTCTTTTGCTTTTGATTTGCATTGATTGTCTTTTTCCATTGTTTAATTTTCAGCCAATTTTGTGTCTTTTGATCTGAAGTGAGTCTCTTGTAGACAGCATATAGTTAAATCATGTTTTTAAATCTATTAGTTAAAGTACATTTACAGTAATCACTGATATGGAGGGACTTCTGTCATTTTGCTGTTTGTTTTCTATATGCCTTTTAGCTTTTTTGTCTCACATTTCCTGAATTACTATCTTCTTTTGTGTTTAGTTGCTTTTTCCTTTTTCTTTTCTTTTTTTTTTTTTGTGGTTACCATTATTAGGATACATTTAACATCCAGATTAACCATTTTAATTGATGCATAGTATTCAAATAGGTAAACACTATACTCGTGATTGTCATCATTCAGATATTTTTAGTTAATGAAATTTACTGTTCTCTCTTTTTCTTTTTTCTTTTGTCCTACCCAGTTGCGTGGAGGTTTTCTTGCCCTTTCTGAAGCCTGAGGTCTTCTGCCAGGTCTCAGTAGATGTTCTGTGAGAGTCATTCCACGTGTGGATGTAGTTTTGATGTATTTATGGGAGGTGGTGAGCTCCATGTCCTACTCCTCGGCCACCTTGATCGTTCTCCAGTAAAATTTTTTTTTTGGCTGCGCTGGGTCTTCGTTGCAGCACATGGGGGCTTCTCTCTTGTTGTGGCGTGCAGGCTTAGAGCGCGCAGGCTCAGTAGTTGCAGCATGCTGGCTTCTCTAGTTGTGGTGCTCGGGCTTAGTTGCCCCATGGCATGTGGGATCTTAGCTCCCCGACCAAGGATCGAACCAGAGTCCCCTGCATTGGAAGGTGGATTCTCGACCACTGGACCACAAGGGAAGTCCCATAAAATTTACTTTTTTAGAGCAGTTTTAGATTTACATAGAAATTGAATGGAAAGCACAGAGGGTTCCCATGTATTCCCTTCCCCACTCCAGCTTCTGTGCTATTAATATCTTGTATTAGTGTGGTACATTTGTTACAGTCAGTAAACTAATACAGAAACATTATTATTTAAAATCTGCAGTTTACATTAGGGTTCACTCTTTGTATTGTACATTGTGTGGGTTTTGACAAATGTATGGTGACATGATATGTGTCTACCACTACAGTGTCAAACAGAGTAGTTTCACTGTCTGCAAATACCTTTCCTGTGCGCCACCTGTTCATCCCTTCCTTCCCCTGGACCTCTGGTCACCACTAATCTTTTTACTGTCTCCATAGCTTTCCCTTTTCCACAATGTCATATAGTTAGAATCTTATGCAGCCATTTCAGATGGGCTTCTCTGACTTACTAATATGCATTTAAGGTTCCTTCATGTTTTTTCATGACTTGACAGCTCATTTACTTTTATCAGTAAATAATATTATAAATAATAATGTTTGTCTCTGGTTCACTTATCATCAGGGAGCAAAAAATTACTAATGCATCACTCCAGCAATGTCCTTACCAGTAATATTCAAACCGAAAATAAAATTGCTTCACGTGCTCTGTCACACAGTGTGTCAGCAATTCCTCTCCCTTTTTACCGAGAAAAAGGTGTGAAAAGACCCGCCAGAGCTGCCAGCATACAAGGGGATGAGGTAGCCAAGAGGAACTCCTATGCCGTGTGTCTGGAGTAGCCAAGCAACATACGAACGTTCCTTTTTAACCCAAAAAGACTAACCAAAACTAAAAAGGAACGTGTTAAAAAGGGAAAGCTAATTTTGATAAGTGCCCACATTTCTCAGGATCTGCAGCTGTGAGATACCTGGAAAGCACAGGGAACCAGGTGTTTGCTGGTGGTTGCTAACAGCCTCCTTACTGCATCAAGAGAGCATGTCTCACCATGACCGTCTCGGGGGCAGGGTTGGGACAAAGGGAACATGCGGCCTGTTTCGCTCTTCCTCAGCTGCGCGCAGTGGCCTCAGTGGCATCTTGCGAGAGGAGTGCCTCTCAGGGCTGCAAGGCACACACAGAACGGTGGAGGAGGGCTCGTCTACATCGTTCATTGCATGGAATTGTTACGGCAAACAGCTAGGTTTTCTTGAACACTTTGTACGTAGTTTGCATGCGCTTATGTTCTGGATCCCTGAGCGTGTGCTTTTCATATGTTGGTAAGTGGAAACATCTCAAAAATGGCTCAGCTCCTTCATCAGCATGTTCAAACAACCTGCAAGGAGCAGAACAAGAGCTGACGGAGGGAAGGGGGGATGGTTGAGAGGGGAGGCTTCACATTTTCACGACTGGAATGTCACCAGCACAGTGGGAGGGAACCATAATCCCTTTCCTACAACTGTCCCTACAAAGAGCAGCGAGAGGCAGGTAAAGGGAGAGGAAGGTGGGGTAGGTTATAAATTAATCTGATAAGTCCCAGGAGTAAATAGTCAACCAGTTTCAAGGAGGTGAGGTGACTTCACACTGTCCCCACTCTTTTCTGAATAATTGTACAGCCCTGTATGAGCGGGAACCGCTGTCACTGCAAACCAGGGCAGCTGTGGGAAGGCCGTGTGCAGCCAGCTTCCTGGCGGCTCCTCGCCAAGGCCAGCGTCATGAGCCCTTCCCCCACGGAGCACTCAGCCCTGTCCTCCCAGGTGGCTGGCGGGAGACCTAGGTAAGTTTCTGGATGACAGCTGCTTCTCATCCCAGACAGTCCTGTTTAACAGGGACTTACCATGAAAGTCTTCAAAACTTAAAAATACAAGTTCCTTTTTCTTTTTTGTTTTCTTTTTTGGCCTCCCTGTGAGGCATGCGGGATATTAGTTCCCCGGCCAGGGATCAAACCCGTGCCCCCTGCAGTGGAAGAGCAAAGTCTTTACCACTGGACCACCAGGGAAGTCCCTTCCTGTTTTTTCTTTTAATTTAATTTTTATTTTATATTGGAGTATAGTTGATTTACAATGTTGTGTTAGTTTCTGCTGTACAGCATAGTAATTCAGTTATACATATACATGTATCCTTTTTCAGATTCTTTTCTCATATAAGTTATTACAGAGTATTGAGTAGAGTTCCCTGTTCTGTACACTAGGTCCTTGTTGATTATCTATTTTATATATAGTCATATGTTAAACCCCAACTCCTGATTTATCCCTCCCCACCACATTTCCCTTTTGAAACCATGAGTTTTTTTCCAAAGTCTGTGAGTCTTTCTGTTCTGTAAATAAACTCTTTTGTGTCTTTTTTTTTTTTTAATTCCGCATATAAGGATATCATATGATATTTGTCTTTGTCTGACTTCACTTAGTATGATAATCTCTGGGTCCATCCATGTTGCTGCAAATGGCATTATTTCATTCTTTTTTATGGCTGAGTAATATTCCATTGTATATGTGTACCATAAAAATATGTTTCTAATTGTGTAATTTTGATATAAGGAAAGCAGTAGGAGATGTTTTCAGCATCTCTCAGATCGTAATGCCAAGATAGCCCTGTCTTCAGAAGGCCAACCCCTGGCCTCTTGTACAAAGTAGGGTAAGTCCATGACAACATGAAGGACAGGTTGTATGTAGCATTATCTTCACTCCCACAGAATTCTCTCACTGTGCATTACCCAAAATAAATAACAGAACATAAAGAAAGAAAAGCTTTCTTGAGAGAAAATTTTACAGATCAGAGGAAAAACTTCTAAAATTTTTGCATCTTATTACAGATAAGCTACACACCCTAGTCTATCCTTATGGGTATATCATGAGCACTTTGATGATACATACTTTCAGTTCAGAAACACTCAGGTGCTTAAAAAAAAACAAAACCCCAACAAAACAAAACAAAAACCCAGAAACAATTTTTAATCATAAAAATAATAACACACCAGTGAGCCATTTTGGGGATGAGGGAGGAGAAGGTGGTAACTGGAAGTTCCAATATTCAACTGGGTTTTAGAAATAAAGCAATTTATGTAATAGATTTCTGAATGGATGAAAATGACTGTAGGGCATAAGCTAAACAAAGAGGACACCTAGACAAATGGGGCCAAGTAGATACAACAAAGCTAAGTCCAAAATTTTGTGTGAGTTCCCTCATCCCACCATCCCTGCTGTGTCTGAACTTTATCTCCTACGATGCACAGAAGATGCGATAAATAATGACAAGAGGGAACTACAGATCAACACAAGAAATCTGCTCCTTAACTATCCCACACCCCACGCCCCACTTTCCACCTCTGTTCACACTATTTCCACATGTCTTTGCATGTCTGAGTCCGGAGCATCCTTCTAGATGCACTACTTCTGCGAACAACACAAGAACACAACAAGCATGATCCCATGTGGTCTGTGAAGACCCTTTTCCCTTTAGAGTTTTAAAAGCCATGAAAAGTACAAATCACGTAGCCTATGGGAGTGAGCACTTAGGACGTACATACCTCAGGAGAGTAGCCAGAGCAGTGATCACGTTGTACAGGTGCCCCAAGAGCAGAGACTCCGTGGGATGAGAAATCTGCTTTTTCCTTTGATGTCCAAGAGTAGGTCAGATCCTCTCTGAATGATCAGCCTTCAGCAAAATTCCCAAGATTACCAACACAGATGAGAGATGGCTCCTGTGTAGCTTGCACTTTTCAGCTAGCTTGCTTTCACCCTGAAAATCGGAATCCTTGGCCCAATTTTTGCAAGTGTTGAGGGACCAAAATGGATCAGATTATTTTCCAGCCTCTCCTATTTCTATCAAGAATCCCTGCCTTCTCTCAACCAATGTCCCAGCTACAAAACTAGCTTTTGACTTTAATATCCCTGCAAGTCACTGTACTACCTTAAGAGGCTGGGAGAATACAAAGAAGTAGGAAGAGAAAAGAGCAGGTGCTTTCCAGCCACGCTGTGGTGCTGCCATTTTGCAGAGCCAATGGGCCCCGTCCAGGTGATGAGCGCTGGGTTAAGGTGAAGGGCAGTCACCTGGACGGCTTCTTTCATTCTCCATGTTTGGCCTTCCCATCACAGCCACCTGCAGCCGCCTCCTCCAGCCTTCCTGTAGCTGTGCTGGCCTCTCCGGTGAGCAGCGTGTCTTCCGGGAGAGTCGCACCTGGGGCCCTGCCGGTTGGCACCGCTGCCACGTGAGTGCTGCCATGGCATTTCTCAGCATGTGCTCTGAGCACTGGTGTCTCAAGCTGCGCAGACCTGGAAGAGTGCCGACTTTCCTCTTCAGATTCACAGTGGACATGTGTACTTTCCGAATCAGCCTGACCTTGGGACCTGTGTATCACATGGATTTACTAATATTCAAGCATCTTATGTTCTACAGAACATTATCTGGAAAGCTTTGAGTTTGTGCATCTGAAAACTTAATTAGGGCCTGTGTTCTAGGCGACCCCATCAGGTGGGTGAAGCCACCTTTCTGCCTCAATTGGTCTCCATCCGCCTGGAACTGATTTCCTCCACTCTGACTTTCTGGGAGAAAAGAGTGCTGTTTCCGGGATGTCCCTGGTGGCCCAGTGGCTACGACTCCAAGCTTCCACTGCAGGGCATGGGGGTTTGATCCCTGGTTGGGGAACTAGGATCCCACATGCCGTGCAGCAGGGCCAAAAAAAATTTTTTTAAAAAAAGTGCCGTTTGTATCACACTCACAGCCTCGTGCTCACTGCTGAAATGCACAGCCCGCTGCGGTTCTCTGGCCAGGCCTCTGATCTGCCCTGCCCTTCCTTGCTCAGCTGATTTCCACCCATCCTGTAAGACCCTCAGTGATCCCTTCTGCCAGGAAGCCTCACCTTCCTTCCACTGCCCACCAACCTGGCCCCTCCCCCGGGGCTGGCTAAGTCTCTCCTCTGTACTCATCAGCATCATTCAGCAAATAAAGGCAAAGAGGTATTTCTTGATCACTTGCTTGGTACTGGGCACTTCAGGGTGCTGAATAGATTTCCAAGTAGTATTTTTGCTCCTTGAGGACAAATACTGCATTCTACTCATTTTTCTCACTCCAGCACCAGGCGAGCACATAGTAGCTGCCAATAAAGAACTGTATTTGACCAGTACTTATTTATACACACTATATACACATCCAGCTCCTAACAACCTTTCAGGAATCAAAATATTAACTACTTGGATAGATTCATTTGTACATGGATTTTAAAAGTTTGGGGTAGTGAAAGTCTAATAGGTGAATTTTAAATATGCGAGAGAAGTCACCCTGAAGACGTCACTCCACGTTTGCTCTCTAGCTCATGAGACTTTGACACGAGGCACCAGAGAAGCACTGAGGCCTCACTGCTAGCCAGCCCCCTCCTGTTGGTCAGGCTCTTCCTAAAGCTGTGACTGCAGGGGGCCCACTTGGTGCCCAAGGCCTGCAAGGCCCTGCCCCTCGGCTGAACAGGCTCCCACTCACCCTCCGTGTGCCCAGGACTCCGGAGAGCTTCACTTTCTTCTACATTTTTGGGGTAGAAATTACACTCAGTATTGTGTCCTGCTCGTGCAGAGAGGATGTGGGGGACTGCAGACAGGTTAATTCAGGGGCTCTGGAGAGTGAAGTGGTTGGTTGTCACATCTCTCCTGACTGAATTGGGCACTTAAGAGACACCATCACCATGGACTTCCCTTGGTGGTGCAGTGGTTAAGAATCTGCCTGCCAATGCAGTGGACATGGGTTCGAGCCCTGGTCCGGGAAGATCCCACATGCCGTGGAGCAACTAAGCCTGTGCGCCACAACTACTGAGCCTGCACTCTAGAGCCCGTGAGCCACAACTACTGAGCCCACGTGCCGCAACTACTGAGCCTGCACTCTAGAGCCCACAAGCTACAGCTACTGAGCCCATGTGCCACAACTACTGAAGCCCATGCGCCTAGAGCCCGTGCTCTGCAACAAGAGAAGCCACCGCAAGTAGAGAAAGCCCGTGCACAGCAACGAAGATCCAATGCAGCCAAAAATAAATAATAAATTTAGAGAATAATTTTTTAAAAAAAGAGAGACACCATCACCAGCCTCCAAAGGATGCGGAAACCAGGACTCCACAGACCTGAGCCCAGGGGACTGGAGAGCACAAGGTCAGGACACAGCTCTCCTCTTCCCAGCTCCCCACCTCTCCACAGCCTTCTGAACCTCCTGCAGCACCTGTTTCCGGTCTGTTAAGTGGGCCTTTGCAGCTAAAGGGAATTGAAATGGTACCGAGAGTCTCTTGGCCAAGAATAGATGCCATTGTTATTTGCTGGCGTTAATACGCTTGTCGTCAAACCTGCTCAAGGAAGTGACAAACATTAATGGGGACCAGTCACATCAAGAATCACCTCCCATGATCAGCATTAACAGCAACCCAGAAAATAAACAACCCATTATTTTTTTTTCTGTTACAAATCTTTTCAATTTATTATTTTGTTAAAGGCTAGCATTTTAAAAATCCTATTTTATGATCCATTCTTGTGCATTCTTTCCTGGAGTTAGTCCCCAAATCCATTTGGATTGTCATTCCTATCATAATTTATAGATCAGTATCACACCAGGACAGCTGATGGTGGGGACCTGGGGCCGTCCATCCATAACGTCCTAGGCATGTCCCAGATCTGGCAGCCAAGCATCCAGCTGGTCAGCATCTGGATGGTGGTCATGGTCTCATGTTTCCTAGAGTTTCTATCCACAGCCAGGATCATTCTGAAAATAGCCAATGAAGTTCAAGACCAATGGGCTCATTCTAAGCCACTGGCTCAGTTCTGCAGAAAGAGAGAGAGCTCGTCACCTCATCTGAAAGGTGGCTCATTCTCACACATTTGGGGAAAAAAACTGGAGCCTCATGCTGCCATACCCTTATTTTTAGAGTGAATCACCTGTTATTCTGGGTGTGATGTATCTGAATGCTGTGGAGGTGCAGTGCCCCCTCCCTCTGGATGCAGAGGATCCTGCGGTGGTCCGCACCCCCGGCGCCCCGCTGCCACACCGCGTGTGCTCCATGCACTCCCCCACCAGCAGCTGTCTGCTTCTGGCCGATCCCCCTCCCCGTGTTGCGTGTCTCCTTGGAGCTCAGGCCTTCTTGCTCTCCATGTAAGTGCAGGGAGCATGGCTTGGCCTCCTCACAGTCAGCGGTTTTATCCCTGCATCAGCTAACCGCCAGGTGACTTTAACTGGCTTCGCTCTGTTCTTAGCGCCGCGCCGGTTCTTTCTGGGCAGCCAGAAACGTGGGTACCTGTCTGAGTAGGAAGTTGAGGAAGCTCCCAGCAGCCCCGCCAGCCCCGGCTACTGCCAGAGGGAGAGGCGGGGTCTCAGTGCTGGGCTGCCCGGTGTGGAGAGGGCCTCCTTCGCAGGGCACACCCCCTGGGGGCTTAGGCTCTGGTTCTGTCTGGGGCTCCACCACCGCCCCCGGCGCTGTGTGTGGAGAGAAGCCCTCCAGGTGAGGCGGGACCAGCTGGCACTGTGTCTGGACTGCTGGCCTTCCACTCTGATTCCTGGTCCTCCAAAGGCTGCTGCGTTCTGAGTTACAGAACACAGCAGAGGGGGAACGGCAGGCTCGCCGAAGCTGCACATTCTTGGGTAGGCAGAGACCCTGGGCTGAGGCGTAGGTGGATGAGGACCACAGCCGTGGGGGTCAGCTGAAGGCAGAGGCTCCGTGGAGATGGGCCAGCCCACCACCTCGGGTCCCTTGCAGCCCAGGATCAGAGAGTTGGCCATCACTTCACCGTAATCCCGGATGGTCAAGTTCTGGATCTGGCCTCACCCTAGCCTGGGAGTAAAAGCACCTCACCTCAGCTGGGAGTCCTTGGATTCAGGGCGCTGACTCAGTGTGAGACTCCGGTGCTTCTTTGTGGCCCACGTCCGTCCATGGGTCCTTCACGGTCTCCTGTAAAGTGCTTCTGTCACTGCGATCGCGGGCCAGGGGTTTCTTTAGTGGGCTTTCACACTCCACAGCCATGCAAAGGGGGATGAGGCCTGTTCTGCTCAGCACCTTCTGCCACAGTCCCTGAAGTTCTGCAGAGGCGGGGACCTGGGGGTCGCCAGCTGGTCACCATATGCAGGTTCCACATATCCACCTTGGATCATGTGCTTCCGTCCTCAGCAGAGTTCAGGGGCAGTGGAAGGGGGACTGCCGCAGAAGGTGTGCAGCTTACGGCCAAAGCCAAAGTCTCCAACCTACATATGCAAATCGACTTCCAAAGCAGGTTCTCTGGCCATAGGTCCCCGTGGGCGGTAGCCTCCTGGTGGTGGTACTGCCATCGGTGTGACTCCGGCTGCTGTGCTATAAATTAACCGAAGGGCCAATTAGGAGACTGATGGAGTAGCCCAGGCGGAAGCTCAGGCCAGGTTGTAGTGGGGATGGTGACAGCAGTCAGACTTCAGATGTGTTTTGTGGGTGGAACCAGGAACTGCTTCACAGGTGTGACACCTATGCTGTCACACAGGTCCTTCACTCAGAAAAACCCATGTTTGTTTTCATGCTCTGCTATAACCATCTTGAAATTATTTTTCCCGGCTTTATTGAGATGTAACTGATATGCAACTTTGTGTAAGTTTAAGGTGTGCATTGTGATGATTTGATTGACATATAGGGAGGTTAGTTAACACTTCTGTAACCTCACCTAGTTATCAGTGTGTGTGTGTGTGTGTGTGTGTGTGTGTGTGTGGTGAGGACATTCCAGCTCTACGGTCCTAGCAACTTTTAATTATACAGTATTGTTAGCTAGAATCACCATGCTGTACGTTGGATTCCCTAGAACTTATACATATTCTCGATATATCTGGAAGTTTGTACTTTTTCACCAACATCTCACCACTTTCCCCACCATCCATCCCCTGCTAAACACCATTCTACTCTTTGTTTCTATGAGGTTTTTTTGTTTGTTCTGTTTTGTTTTGTTTTTTCAGATTCCACATATAAGTGTGGAATTTTTATTTCAGCTTTTCTAGATTACACATATAAGTGGTATCATATAGCATCTCTCTTTCTATGTCTGGCTTATCTCTCTGAGCATAATGCCCTCAAGGTCCATCCATGCTGTTGCAAATGGCAGAATTTCCTTCCTTCTCATGGCTGGATAATATTCTAAAAATATATATATTTAACTGCCACTTTATTTATCCATTTATGAATCCCTGTATTGTTTTCCTATCTTGGCCATTGTGAGTAATGCTGCCATAAATGTGTGACTACAGATATCTTGTTGATATTTGGTCTGCTTTGACTTTGGTTATATAACAGGAAGTGGAATTACTAGAGAATATGGCAGCTCTGTCTTTAATTTCTTGAGGAGACTCCTGTTTTCCATACTGGCTGAGCCAATTTACATCTGCACCAACAGTGTACAAGGATCCTTTTATCTCTTGTCTTCTTTTTCTTAAACATCTTTATTGGAGTATAATTGCTTTACAATGTTGTGTTAATTTCTGCTGTATAACAAAGTGAATCAGCTATACATATACATATATCCCCATATCCCCTTCCTCTTGCGTCTCCCTCCCACCCTCCCTATCCCACTCCTCTAGGTGGTCACAGAGCACCAAGCTGATCTCCCTGTGCTATACGGCTGCTTCCCACTAGCTATCTATTTTACATTTGGTAGTGTATATATGTCCATGCCACTCTCTCACTTCATCCCAGCTTACCCTTCCCCCTCTCCGTGTCCTCAAATCCATTCTCTATGTCAGCATCTTTATTCCCATCCTGCCCCTAGGTTCTTCATGACCATTTTTTTCCCTTTAGATTCTATATATATGTGTTAGCAAACGGTATTTGGTTTTCTCTTTCTGACTTACTTCACTCTGTATGACACACTCTAAGTCCATCCACCTCACTACAAATAACTCAATTTCATTTCTTTTTATGGCTGAGTAATATTCCATTGCATATATGTGTCACATCTTCTTTATCCATTCATCTGTCAATGGACACTTAGTTTGCTTCCATGTACTGGCTACTGTAAATAGACCTGCAATGAACATTGTGGTACATGACTCTTTTTTTTTTTTTTTTGGAATTTTATTTTATTTATTTTTTTATACAGCAGGTTCTTATTAGTTATCCATTTTATACACATCAGTGTATATATGTCAATCCCAATCTCCCAATTCATCACACCACCACCACCCCCTCCCGCCACTTTCCCCCAGGTGTCCATACGTTTGTTCTCTACATCTGTGTCTCAGTTTCTGCCCTGCAAATTAGTTCATCTGTACCATTTTTCTAGGTTCCACATATATGCGTTAATATACGATATCTGTTTTTCCCTTTCTGACTTACATCACTCTGTATGACAGTCTCTAGATCCATCCACATCTCAACAAATGACTCAATTTTGTTCCTTTTTATGGCTGAGTAATATTCCATTGTATATATGTACCACTACTTCTTTATACATTCGTCTGTTGATGGGCATTTAGGTTGCTTCCATGACCTGGCTATTGTAAATAGTGCTGCAATGAACACTGGGATGCATAAGTCTTTCTGAATTATGGTTTTCTCAGGTGTATGCCCAGTAGTGGGATTGCTGGGTCATATGGTAATTCTATTTTTAGTTTTTTAAGGAACCTCCATACTGTTCTCCATAGTGGCTGTATCAATTTACATTCCCACCAACAGTGCAAGAGGGTTCCCTTTTCTCCACACCCTCTCCAGAATTTGTGGCTTGTAGATTTTCTGATGATGCCCATTCTAACTGGTGTGAGGGGATACCTCATTGTACTTTTGATTTGCATTTCTCTAATACTTAGTGATGTTGAGCAGCTTTTCATGTGCTTCTTGGCCATCTGTATGTCTTCTTTGGAGAAATGTCTATTTAGGTCCTCTGCCCAGTTTTGGATTGGGTTGTTTGTTTTTTTAATATTGAGCTGCATGAGCTGTTTATATATTTTGGAGATTAAACCTTTGTCCATTGATTCATTTGCAAATATTTTCTCCCATTCTGAGGGTTGTCTTTTTGCCTTATTTGTAGTTTCCTTTGCTTTGCAAAAGCTTTTAAGTTTCATTAGGTCCCATTTGTTTATTTTTGTTTTTATTTCCATTACTGTAGGGGGTCGATCAAAAAAGATCTTGCTGTGATTTATGTCAAAGTGTGTTCTTCCTATGTTTTCCTCTAAGAGTTTTATAGTGTCTGGCCTTACATTTAGGTCTTTAATCCATTTTGAGTATATTTTTGTGTATGGTGTTAGGGAGTGTTCTAATTTCATTCTTTTACATGTAGCTGTCCAGTTTTCCCAGCACCACTTATTGAAGAGGCTGTCTTTTCTCCATTGTATATTCTTGCCTCCTTTATCAAAAATAAGGTGACCATATGTGCATGGGTTTATCTCTGGGCTTTCTATCCTGTCCATTGATCTTTATTTCTGTTTTTGTGCCAGTACCATACTATCTTGATTACTGTAGCTTTGTAGTATAGTCTGAAGTCAGGGAGCCTGATTCCTGCAGCTCTGTTTTTCTTTCTCAAGATTGCATTGGCTACTTGGGGTCTTTTGTGTTTCCATACAAATTGTGGAATTTTTTGTTCTAGTTCTGTGAAAAGTGCCAGTGGTAGTTTGATAGGGATTGCATTGAATCTGTAGATTGCTTTGGGTAGTATAGTCATTTTCACAATGTTGATTCTTCCAATCCAAGAACATGGTATATCTCTCCATCTGTTTGTATCATCTTTAATTTCTTTCATCAGTGTCTTATAGTTTTCTGCATACAGGTATTTTGCCTCTTTAGGTAGGTTTATTCCTAGGTATTTTATTCTTTTTGTTGAAGTGGTAAATGGGAGGTTTTTCTTAATTTCACTTTCAGATTTCTCATCATTAGTGTATAGGAATGCAAGAGATTGCTGTGCATTAATTTTGTATCCTGCTTCTTTACCAGATTCATTGATTAGCTCTAGTAGTTTTCTGGTAGCATCTTTAGGATTCTCTAAGTATAGTATCATGTTATCTGCAAACAGTGACAGCTTTACTTCTTTTCTAATTTGGATTCCTTTTATTTCTTTTTATTCTCTGATGGCTGTGGCTAAAACTTCCAAAACTGTGTTGAATAATAGTGGTGAGAGTGGGCAACCTTGTCTTGTTCCTGATCTTAGTGGAAATGGTTTCAGTTTTTCACCATTGAGGACGATGTTGGCTGTGGGTGTGTCATATATGGCCTTCATTGTGTTGAGGTAAGTTCCTTCTATGCCTACTCTCTGGAGGGTTTTTATCATAAATGGGTGTTGAATTTTGTCAAAAGGTTTTTCTGCATCTATTGAGATGATCATATTGTTTTTATTCTTCAGTTTGTTAATATGGTGTATCACATTGATCCATTTGCGTATATTGAAGAATCCTTGCATCCCTGGGATAAATCCCACTTGATCATGGTGTATGATCTTTTTAATGTGCTGTTGGATTCTGTTTGCTAGTATTTTGTTGAGGATTTTTGCATCTATGGTCATCAGTGATATTGGCCTGTACTTTTCTTTCTTTGTGACATCTTTGTCTGGTTTTGGTATCAGGGTGATGGTGGCCTCATAGAATGACTTTGGGAGTGTTCCTCCCTCTGCTATATTTTGGAAGAGTTTAAGAAGGATTGGTGTTAGCTCTTCTCTAAATGTTTGGTATAATTCGCCTGTGAAGCCATCTGGTCTTGGGCTTTTGTTTGTTGGAAGGTTTTAAATCACAGTTTCAATTTCACTGCTTGTGATTGGTCTGTTTATATTTTCTATTCCTTCCTGGTTCAGTCTCAGAAGGTTATGCTTTTCTAAGAATTTGTCCATTTCTTCCAGGTTGTCCATTTTATTGGCATATAGGTCCTTGTAGTAATCTCTCGTGATTCTTTGTATTTCTGCAGTGTCAGTTGTTACTTCTCCTTTTTCATTTCTAATTCTATTGATTTGAGTCTTCTCCCTTTTTTTCTTGATGAGTCTGCTAATGGTTTATCAATATTGTTTATCTTCTCAAAGAACCAGCTTTTAGTTTTATTGATCTTTGCTATTGTTTCCTTCATTTCTTTTTCATTTATTTCTGATCTGATCTTTATGATTTCTTTCCTTCTGCTAACTTCGGGGGTTTTTTGTTCTTCTTTCGCTAATTCCTTTAGGTGTAAGGTTAGGTTGTTTATTTGAGATGTTTCTTGTTTCTTAAGGTAGGATTGTATTGCTATAAATTTCCCTCTTAGAACTGCTTTTGCTGCATCTCATAGGTTTTGGGTCGTCGTGTTTTCACTGTCATTTCTTTCTAGGTATTTTTGATCTCCTCTTTGATTTCTTCAGTGATCACTTGGTTATTAAGTAGTGTATTGTTTAGCCTCCATGTGTTTGTATTTTTTACAGATTTTTTCCTGTAATTGATATCTAGTCTCATAGCGTTGTGGTCGGAAAAGATACTTAATACGAGTTCAATTTTCTTAAATTTACCAAGGCTTGGTTTGTGACCCAAGATATGATCTATCCTGGAGAATGTTCCATGAGCACTTGAGAAGAAAGTGTATTCTGTTGTTTTGGATGGAATGTCCTTTAAATATCAATTAAGTCCATCTTGTTTAATGTATCATTTAAAGCTTGTGTTTCCTTATTTATTTTCATTTTGGATGATTTGTCCATTGGTGAAAGTGAGGTGTTAAAATCCCCTACTATGATTGTGTTACTGTCGATTTCCCCTTTTATGGCTGTTAGCATTTGCCTTATGTATTGAGGTGCTCCTATGTTGGGTGCATAAATATTTACAATTGTTATGTCTTCTTCTTGGATTGATCCCTTGATCATTATGTAGTGTCCTTGTCTCTTGTAATAGTCTTTGTTTTAAAGTCTATTTTCTCTGATATGAGAATTGCTGCTCCAGCTTTCTTTTGATTTCCATTTGCATGGCATATCTTTTTCCATCCCCTCACTTTCAGTCTGTATGTGTCCCTAGGTCTGAAGTGGTCTCTTGTAGACAGCATATATACAGGTCTTGTTTTTGTATCCATTCAGCCAGTCTATGTCTTTTGGTTGGAGCATTTAATCCATTTACATTTAAGGTAATTATCAATATGTATGTTCCTATTACCATTTTCTTAATTGTTTTGGGTTTGTTATTCTAGGTCTTTTCCTTCTCTTGTGTTTCCTGCCTAGAGAAGTTCCCTTAGCACTTGTTTGTTTTTTTTTAATTAATTAATTTATTTATTTATTTATTTTTGGCTGTGTTGGGTCTTCGTTTCTGTGCGAGGGCTTTCTCTAGTTGCGGTGAGTGGGGGCCACTCTTCATCGTGGTGCACGGTCCTCTCACTGTCGCAGCTTCTCTTGTTGAGGAGCACAGGCTCCAGACGCGCAGGCTCAGTAGTTGTGGCTCACGGGCCCAGTTGCTCCGCAGCATGTGGGATCTTCCCAGACCAGGGCTTGAACCCGTGTCCCCTGCATTGGCAGGCAGATTCTCAACCACTGCATCACCAGGGAAGCCCAGCACTTGTTTTAAAGCTGGTTTGGTGGTGCTGAATTTTCTTAGCTTTTGCTTGTCTGTAAAGGTTTTAATTTCTCCGTCGAATCTGAATGAGATCCTTGCTGGGTAGAGTAATCTTGGTTGTAGGTTTTTCCCTTTCATCACTTTAAATATGTCCTGCCACTCCCTTCTGGCTTGCAGAGTTTCTGCTGAATGATCACCGGTTAACCTTATGGGGATTCCCTTGTATGTTATTTGTTTTTTTCCCCCTTGTATTTAATTTTTGATAGTTTGATGAATATGTGTCTTGGCGTGTTTCTCCTTGGATTTATCCTGTATGGGACTCTCTGTGCTTCCTGCACTTGAGTAAATATTTCCTTTCCCATATTAGGGAAGTTTTCAACTATAATCTCTTCAAATATTTTCTCAGTCCCTTTCTTTTTCTCTTCTTCTTCTGGGACCCCTATAATTCGAATGTTGGTGCGTTTAATGTTGTCCCAGAGGTCTCTGAGACTGTCCTCAATTCTTTTCTTTCTTTTTTCTTTATTCTGCTCTGTGGTAGTTATTTCCACTATTTTATCTTCCAGGTCACTTATCCGTTCTTCTGCCTCAGTTATTCTGGTATTGATTCCTTCCAGAGAATTTTTAATTTCATTTATTGTGTTATTCATGATTGTTTGTTTGCTCTTTAGTTCTTCTAGGTCCTTGTTAAACGTTTCTTGTATTTTCTCCATTTTATTTCCAGGATTTTGGATCGTCTTTACTATCATTATTCTGAATTCTTTTTCAGATAGACTGCCTATTTCCTCTTCATTTGTTTGGTCTGCTGAGTTTTACCTTGCTCCTTCATCTGCTGTGTGTTTCTCTGTGTTCTCATTTTGATTAACTTACTGTATTTGGGGTCTCCTTTCTGCAGGCTGCAGGTTCGTAGTTCCCATTGTGTTTGGTGTCTGCCCCCAGTGGCTAAGGTTGGTTCAGTGGGTTGTGTAGGCTTCCTGGTGGAGGGAACTAGTGCCTGTGTTCTGGTGGATGAGGCTGGATCTTGTCTTTCTGGTGGGCACGTCCACATCTGGTGGTGTGTTTTGGGGTGTCTGTGGCCTTATTATGATTTTAGGCAGCCTCTCTGCTAATGGATGGGGCTGTGTTCCTGTCTTGCTAGTTGTTTGGCATAGGGTGTCCAGCACTGTAGCTTGCTGGTCGTTGAGTGGGGCTGGGTCTTGGCATTGTGATGGAGATCTATGGGAGATTTTCACCGTTTGATATTACGTGGAACTGGGAGGTCTCTGGTGGACCAATGTCCTGAACTCGGCTCTCCCACCTCAGAGGCACAGGCCTGACACCCGGCCGGAGCGCCAAGACCCTGTCATCCATATGGCTCAGAATAAAAGGGAGAAAAATAAGAAAGAAAAAAAGGAAAAATAAAATTAAGTTATTAAAATAAAAAATAATTATTAAAAGTAAAAGAAAATTTTTTAAGTAATAAAGAAAAAAGAAAGAAAGAAAGAAGAGAGCAACCAAACCAAAAAACAAATCTACCAATGATAAGAAGTGCTAAAAACTATACTAAAAACAAACAAACAAATAAACGGACAGACAGAACCCTAGGACAAATGGTAAAAGCAAAGCTGTACAGACAAAATCACACACAGAAGCATACACGTACACACTCACAAAAAGAGAAAAGGGAAAATTACACATATATATCGTTGCTCCCAAAGTCCACCTCCTCAATTTGGGATGATTCGTTGTCTATTCAGGTATTCCACAGATGCAGGGTACATCAAGTTGACTTTGGAGATTTAATCCACTGCTTCTGAGGCTGCTGGGAGAGATTTCCCTTTCTCTTCTTTTTTCACACAGCTCCTGGGGTTCAGCTCTGGATTTGGACCCGCCTCTGCGTGTAGTCGCCTTAGGGCATCTGTTCTTCACTCAGACAGGACAGGGTTAAAGTAGCAGCTGATTAGGGGGCTCTGGCTCACTCAGGCCGTGACGTTGCCACAGCCTGAGGCACACCGTGTGTTCTCCTGGGGAAGCTGTCCCTGGATCACAGGGCTCTGGCAGTGGCGGGCTGCACAGGCTCCCTGGAGGGCAGGTGTGGATTGTGACGTATTCTTGCACACAGGCTTCTTTGTGGCTGCAGCAGCAGCCTTAGCGTTTCATGATCATCTCTGGTGTCCACGCTGATAGCCATGGCTCGCGCCCATCTCTGGAGCTCGTTTAGGCAGTGCTCTGAATCTCCTCTCCTCACGCACCCTGAAAAAATGGTCTCTTGACTCTTAGGCAGTTCCAGACTTTATCCCAGACTCCCTCTCTGCTAGCTGTGGTGCACTAGCCCCCTTCAGGCTGTGTTCACGCAGCCAACCCCAGTCATATGGTAGTTCTATTTTTAATTTTTTAAGGAACCTCCATACTGTTCTCCATAGTGGCTGTATCAATTTACATTCCCACCAACAGTGCAAGAGGGTTCCCTTTTCTCCACACCCTCTCCAGCATTTATTGTTTGTAGACTTTTTGATGATGGCCATTCTGATTGGTGTGAGGTGATACCTCATTGTAGGTTTGATTTTCCGTTCTCTAATGATTAGTGATGTTGAGCATCCTTTCATGTGTTTGTTGGCAATCTGTATATCTTCTTTGGAGAAAAGTCTATTTAGGTCTTCTACCCATTTTTCGATTGGGTTGTTTGTTTTTTTGATATTGAGCTGCATGAGTTGCTTGTATATTTTGGAGATTAATCCTGTGTCAGTTGCTTCGTTTGCAAATATTTTCTTCCATTCTGAGGGTTGTCTTTTCGTCTTGTTTATGGTTTCCTTTGCTATGCAAAAGCTTTTAAGTTTCATTAGGTCCTATTTGTTTATTTTTGTTTTTATTTCCATTTCTCTAGGATGTGTGTCATAAAGGATCTTGCTGTGATGTATATCATAGAGTGTTCTGCCTATGTTTTCCTCTAAGAGTTTCATAGTGTCTGGCCTTACATTTAGGTCTTTAATCCATTTTGAGTTTATTTTTGTGTATGGTGCTACAGAGTGTTCTAATTTCATCTTTCACAGGTAGCTGTCCAGTTTTCCCAGCACCACTTATTGAAGAGGCTGTCTTTTCTCCATTGTATACTCTTGCCTCCTTTTTCATAAATTAGGTGACCATATGTGCATGGGTTTATCTCTCGGATTTCCATCCTGTTCCATTGATCTATATTTCTGTTTTTGTGCCAGTACCATACTGTCTTGATTACTGTAGCTTTGTAGTATAGTCTGAAGTCAGGGAGCCTGATTCCTGCAGCTCTGTTTTTATTTCTCAAGATTGCTTTGGTGATTTGGGGTCTTTTATGTTTCCATGCGGATTGTAAAATTTTTTGTTCTGGGGCTTCCCTGGTGGCGCAGTGGTTAAGAATCCACCTGCCAATGCAGGGGACACGGCTTTGAGCCCTTGCCCCGGAAGATACCACATGCCGCGGAGCAACTAAGCCTGTGCGCCACAACTACTGAGCCTGTGCTCTAGAGCCCGTGAGCCACAACTACTGAGCCCATGTGCCACAACTACTGAAGCCTGTGCACATAGAGCCCATGCTCCGCAACAAGATAAGCCACTGCAATGAGAAGCCCGTGCACCACAACGGAGAGTAGCCCCTGCTCCCCACAACCAGAGAAAGCCCGCGCACAGCAACAAAGGCCCAACACAGCCAAAAATAAAAATAAATAATAAATAAATTTATTTAAAAAAAGTTTTTTTGTTCTAATTCTGTGAAGAATGCCATTGGTAGGTTGATAGGGATTGCATTGAATCTGTAGATTGCTTTAGGTCGTGTAGTCATTTTCACAATATTGATTCTTCCAATCCAAGAACATGGTATATTTCTCCATCTGTTTATGTCATCTTTGATTTCCTTCATCAGTGTTTTATAGTTTTCTGAGTACAAGTCTTTTGCCTCCTTAGGTAGGTTTATTCCTAGGTATATTTTATTCTTTTTGTTGCACTGATAAATGGGATTGTTTACTTAATTTCTCTTTCTGGTTCTTCATTGTTAGTGTATAGGAATGCCAGAGATTTCTGTGCATTAATTTTGTATCCTGTAACCTTTCCAAATTCATTGATTAGTTCTAGTAGTTTTCTGGTGGCATCTTTAGGATTTTCTATGTATAGTATCATATTATCTGCAAACAGTGACAGTTTTACTTCTTCTTTTCCAATTTGGATTCGTTTTATTTCTTTTTCTTCTCTGATTGCCATGGCTAGGACTTCCAAAACTATGTTGAGTAAAAGTGGCAAGAGTGGACTTCGTTGTCTTGTTCCTGATCTTAGTGGAAATACTTTCAGTTTTTCATCATTGAGTATGATGTTTGCTGTGGGTTTGTCATATATGGCCTTTATTATGTTGAGGTAGGTTCCCTCTATGCCCATTTTCGGGAGAGTTTTTATCATAAATGGGTGTTGAATGTTGTCAAAAACTTTTTCTGCATCTATTGAGATGATCATATGGTTTTTATTCCTTAGTTTCTTGATATGGTGTATCACATTGATTGATTTGTGTATGTTGAAGAATGCTTGCATCCCTGGGATAAATCCCACTTGATCATGATGTATGATCCTTTTAATATGTTGTTGGATTCTGTTTGCTAGTATTTTGTTCAGGATTTTTGCATCTATGTTCATCAGTGGTATTCGTCTATAATTTTCTTTTTTTGTGATATCTTTTTCTGGTTTTGGTATCAGGGTAATGGTGGCTTCATAGAATGAATTTGGGAGTGTTTCTCCGTCTGCAATTTTTTGGAAGAGTTTGAGAAGGATAGGTGTTAGCTCTTTTCTAAATGTTTGATAGAATTCGCCTGTGAAGCCATCTGGTCCTGGGCTTTTGTTTGTTGGAAGATTTTTAATCACAGTTTCAATTTCATTACTTGTGATAGGTCTGTTTATATTTTCTAATTCTTCCTGGTTCAGTCTTGGAGAGTTGTACCTTTCTAAGAATTTTCCCATTTCTTCATGATTGTCCATTTTATTGCCATATAGTTGTTTGTAGTAGTCTCTTATAATCCTTTGTATTTCTGTGGTGTCAGTTGTGATTTCTCCTTTTTCATTTCTAATTTTATTGATTTGCATCCTCTCCCTTTTTTTCTTGATGAGTCTGGCTAAGTGTTTGTCAATTTTGTTTATCTTCTCAAAGAACCAGCTTTTAGTTTTATTGATTTTTGCTATTGTTTTCTTCGTTTCCATTTCATTTATTTCTGCTCTGATATTTATGATTTCTTTCCTTCTACTGAATTTGGATTTTCTTTGTTCTTCTTTCTCTAGTTGCCTTAGGTGTAGGGTTAGATTGTTTATTTGAGATTTTTCTTTTTTCTTGAGGTGAGATTGAATTGATATAAACTTCCCTCTTAGAACTGCTTTTGCTGCATCCCATAGGTTTCGGGTCATTGTGTATTCATTGTCATTTGTTTCTATGTATTTTTTTTTATTCCTTCTTTGACTTCTTCAGTGATCTCTTGGTTATTTAGTAGCATGCTATTCAGGCTCCATGTATTTGTGGTTTGTACAGTTTTTTCCCTGTAATTGATTTCCAATCTCATAGCATTGTGGTCAGAAAAGATGCTCGATGTGATTTCAATTTTCTTAAATTTTCCGAGGCTTGATTTGTGACCCAAGATGTGATCTATCCTGGAGAATGGTCCATGTGCACTTGAGAAGAAAGTGTAATCTGCTGTCTCTGGATGGAATGTCCTATAAATATCAATTAAATCTATCTGATCTATTGTGTCATTTAAATCTTGTGTTTCCTTATTTATTTTTTGTTTGGATCATCTGTTCATTGTTGTAAGTGGGGTGTTAAAGTCCCCTACTGTTATTGTGTACTGTCGATTTCCTCTTTCATGGTTGTTAGCATTTGCCTTATGTATTGAGGTGCTCCTATGTTGGGTGCATAAACATTTATAATTGTTACATCTTCTTCTTGGATTGATCCCTTGATCTTTATGTTGTGTCCTTCCTTATCTCTTGTAATAGTCTTTATTTTAAAGTCTATTTTATCTGATACGAGTATTGCTACTCCAGCTGTCTTTTGATTTCCATTTGCATGGAATATCTTTTTCCATCCCTTCACTTTCAGTTTGTATGTGTCCCTAGGTCTGAAGTGGGTCTCCTGTAGATAGCATATATATGGGTCTTGTTTTTGTATCCATTCAGCCAGTCTGTGTCTTTTGGTTGGGACATTTAATCCATTTATATTCAAAGTTATTATTGATATGTATGTTCCTATTACCATTTTCTTAATTGTTCTGGGTTTGTTTTTGTAGGCCTTTTTCTTCTCTTGTGTTTCCCGCCTAGAGAAGTTTCTTTAGCATTTGTTGTAAAGCTACTTTGGTGGTGCTGAATTCTCTTAGCTTTTGCCTGTCTGAAAAGCTTTTGACTTCTCCATTGAATCTGAATGAGATCCTTGCCGGGTAGAGTAATCTTGGTTGTAGGTTTTTCTCTTTCATCACTTTAAGTATATCCTGCCACTCCCTCTGACCTGCAGAGTTTCTGCTGAAACATCAGCTGATAACCTTATGGGGATTCCTTTGTGTGTTGTTTTTTGTTTTTCTCTTGCTGCTTTTAATATTTTTCTTTGAATTTAATTTTTGTTAGTTTGATTAATGCATGTCTTGGTGTGTTTCTCCTAGGATTTATCCTGTATGGGGCTCTCTGTGCTTCCTGGTCTCGGGTGACCATTTCCTTTCCCATGTTAGGACGTTTTCCACTATAATCTCCTCAAATATTTCCTCAGACCCTTTCTTTTTCTCTTCTTCTTCTGGTGCCCCTATAATTCAAATGTTGGTGCATTTAGTGTTGTCCCAGAGGTCTCTGAGATTGTCTTCAATTCTTTTTATTCTTTTTTCTTTACTCTGCTCCTTGGCAGTTATTTCCACCATTCTACCTTCCAGCTCACTAATTCGTTCTTCTGCCTCAGTTATTCTGTTATTGACTCCTTCTAGTGTATTTTCCATTTCATTTATTGTGTTGTTTATCTCTGTTCTTTAGTTCTTCTAGATCTTTGTTAAACATTTCTTGTATTTTCTCAATCTGTGCCTCCATTCTATTTCCGAGATTCTGGATCATCTTTACTCTGTCATTACTCTGAGTTCTTTTTCAGGTAGATTGCCTATTTCCTCTGCATTTATTTGGTCTTGTAGGTTTTTATCTTGCTCCTTCGTCTGTGACATATTTTTTTTCCTTTTTTTAATGAGTGGGATGGTGTTATTGTCTTACTGGCTGTTTAGCCTGAGGCTTCCAACACTGGAGTTTGTAGGCTGTTGGGTAGAGCTGGGTCTTGGTGCTGATATGAGGACCTCTGGGAGACCTCACTCCAATGAATATTCCCTGGGGTCTGAGGTTCTCTGTTAGTCCAGTGGTTCGGACTTGGAGCTCCCACTGCAGGAGCTTTGGCTCAACCCCTGGCTCGTGAACCAAGATCCCACAAGCTGCGTGGGGCAGCAAAAAAAAAAAAAAGAAAAGAAAAGGAGAACAGTGACAAAGTAAAAAATAAAACTAGACTAGGAAAATAACAGCTATGTTAGAAAAAACATAAAAATAAAAATATAGATGAAACAACAACCAGAAGGTAGAACAGAGCCACAGTAGTAAAAAAGAGGAGGAGAAAAAAAAAAAAGGCCTTGGCTGTGGAGGGTGGAGCCTAGCAGGGGCGAGGTTTGGGTGGTGGCGGGGCCTATGCTTAGGACCCACAGGGCTGGAAAAGGCCCTGGGGGCTGTTGGAGGTGGGGCTTAGGCTCAACAGAACAGAAGGGGCCCAGGAGTGCGTCCAGCCTCTGGTCTCAGAGGGTGGGGGACCCCACCTGGGAGCCCAGCAGGCTTCCAGGGCTTGAGTGGACGGGGCAAACGCCTTCCACTCCTGCTCCTCTCCTGCTCCTCCGGTCCTCGTGGGTCCCTCCCCTCTGCCTCTCCTGTTCTCTCTGGCCTCCCTTCTATGCCCCCAGGACAAACCCAGCCCAGAGGGGACCTCTGAGTGTGTAGGACCCCACCTGAGAGCCAGGCAGACTTCCCTGGCTGATGGGCAGGGGAAATGCTGGGCCCACTCCCTGCTGATCCGAGCCCCCTAGGGTCCCTCCAGGCGTGGTAACCCCTCCCCACTCTCAGCCACCCCTCAGCGGTGCTGGTCCTGTCCAGCCTCCACTTCTCCCCCCTCACTCCCCCCACATCCTATCAGTTTGCTTGGGGGTTCTTCCCCTCTCCTTGGGGGTTGGGGTCTCCCACCATTGTCCGGCAGGTGTCCTAGCTGTGGGGAGACATGAACGCTGCATCTTCCCACACTGCCATCTTGACTCCCCTCAACTCTTTTTATACTTGATTTTACGTTTTGTCTTTTGATCTTTTTTTTTTTAATTTTTATTTATTTATTTATTTATTTATTTTTGGCTGCGTTGGGTCTTCGTTGCTGCATGCAGGCATTCTCTAGTTGCGATGAGTGGGGGCTACTCATCATTGCAGAGCACGGGCTCTAGGCGCGCGGGCTTCAGTAGTTGTAGTGCGTGGGCTTCAGTAGTGGCTCATGGGCTCTAGAGCGCAGCCTTGGTAGTGGTGGCGCATGGGCTTAGTTGCTCTGCAGCATGTGGGATCTTCCTGGACCAGGGCTCGAACCCATGTTGCCTGCATTGGCAAGTGGATTCTTAACCACTACGCCACCAGGGAAGTCCCCTGTCTTTTAATCTTTGTACTAGCTTATTGAAGTGGTTGATCCTCAGCCTTCACTATATATTTGCCTTTACTTGTGGGATTTTATCATTCCTAAAGGTTGTTACTTCTTATTATAGCCTTTTCTTTTGCTCTTAGAGAAGACCCTTTAATATTTCTGTCAGGATAGGTTTAGTATTGACAAACTCTTTGAGTTTTTGCTTGTCTGAGAAGTTATTGCTCTTTCTATTCTAAATGATCATCTTACTGGGTATGGTATCCTAGGTTGCAGGTTTTTTCCCTTTCATCACTTTAAATGTATCATGCCACTCCCTTCTGGCCTGCAAAGCTTCTGCAGAAAAATCAGGTAGTAGCCTTATGAGGGTTCCCTTGTGCATGACTCCTTATTTGTCTCTTGCTGCCTTTAGAATTCTCTCTTTACCTTTAACTGCTGCCATTTTAATTATAATATGTCTTGGTGTGGGGTCTATTTGGATTTACCTTGTTGGAGACCCTCTGTGCTTTCTGTACCTGGATATCTGTTTCCTTCTTTGGATTTGGGAAGTTTTCAGCCATAGTTTCATCAAATACATTTTTAACCCCTTCTTTCTCTCTTCTCCTTCTGGGACCCCTATAATGCGAATGTTGGTGTGCTTGATGTGATCCCAATGATTTTTTTTTTAAAGTTGTTTTTCTTTATGCTGTTCTGATTGGATGATTTCCATTATTCTATCTTCTAGATCCCTTATGCCTTCTTCTGTGTCATCTAATTGCTATTAATTCTAGTTATTGTGTTTTTCATTCCAGTGGTTGGTTCGTCATACATTACTAGTTCTGTTTTTATATTTCACAGTTCCTTGTACAGTTTTCACTGTGTTCATCTATTCTTTCCCCTAGTTCAGTTAGCATTCTTATTACTCATACTTTGAATTCTTTATCTGATAAATTGTTTGTTTCTGTTTCATTATTTTTTTTTCAGTGATTTTCTCCTGCTCTTTGACTTGATACCAGTTCCTCTGTCTTCTCATTTTGCTTAACTTTTTCTGTGTCTATGAATTTTGGTGAAACACTTCCCTATTGTGGTCTTGGCGGGGTGTCCTTCTGTGGCGGTGTCCCTGTACAGTCAGCCTGTGCCCCGTGCCTTTGGTGGGAGAGCTGGATTTGACGTGAATGCATGTCTTTTCTCACATTGTGGTAGCAGCTTTCACCTTGTTTGGGGCAGCGAGTGCTGTAGGTGGAGGGGAGTAGAGCTGGAGGCTGCTGTGAGCCGGAACTCCCTTTCTGCTCAGCGGCTGTCACCACCCTCTCAGGCTTGGTTGCATCCCAGGTTGCTGGAGAAGGTCCGAGCCGGCTCTGTTCCCTTTAAGTGTGAGCTCTCCAGTCTCCCAGCACCAACACCTGTGCCTCGGTGGAAGCAGTGCTGGGTACAGAGGCGCCCCTGGGAGTTCTCAGCTCACCCCCAGCCCTGGTGATGAGGGCGGATCTGCAGACAGAGGCCCGGCTGCCCCCCATGGGCTGCCTGTGTGGGGCCAGCGGTGGCTGCCCCACCCGCACAGACGCGGCCTCGGGCCCGAGGCTGCTCCGCCCCGCACAGCGCCACCCCCGGGCGGCACCGCCCTGCCATGCCGTGGAGCTGTGCGCAGGCGTGCGCGCCCCGCGTGCTCTCTGCGGGATCAGGGCATGTTCTGTGGACCCCTGGCCACCGCCAGAAGAGGTGCTGCTTCGGACGCATGGCCAAGGACAGGCTGCAGTAGCTGTCCCCACCCTTTCCCGTGTCCCCTGTCGCCTCATGTCCGACTGTCCGCCCCGCCCGCCTTGTGGCAGAGCTCTCCTCCCAGCTGTGGCAGCCCAGCATCCAGGGCGGAGCCGCCACGCGGAGGAAGCCGGGCAGCCACGGGAAACTAACCAGCCGCTCGTGCGGTTCTCCGCCCCCCAGCCCTGCCTGCACGAGCCCCTCATGGCAGAGTCCAGCCTCCACGGCCCCCCGTCACTCCCCACAGCCCTTCGACCAGCCACGGGGCCCAGGGGCATCTCTGCCGTGTGGTCCCCCTTCCCTCTGAGCCCCACCCCAGGGCTCGGGGCCCGACTTCATCACTTCTTTCCCTGCCTGATTCCGTGTGGCTCATTCTTTCAGTCTTGGTTGTACATGAGTCTGTCTGCCATTTTCCAGTGGGTTTGCAGTGAAGATTGTGTCGCATGTCGACGTATTTTTGATGTGTTCACGGGGCAGGTGCATTCTGTGTCCTCCCACTTCAGTCTCTTAGTCAGTCTCCCCTAGAGTGTCTTTTGCAGACATAAGGTTTTCAATTTTAAGTCGACCTTACTGACGTTTCTTTCATGGCTCATGCTTTTGTATCGTCTCATTGTTTTTTGAAACAGCATTTTTCTTCTACCTAGTTTAAGCCACATGCTTCCCTTTCAACACCACCAAGTTCTCTGTCGTCATTGTTGAGATTCGTTACAGATCCTCACACGGGGGTCTCGCACTTGTTGGAGGATCTGGGCAGGGTGAGAAGGGTTTCAGTACCTGGAGCTGATGGTCCAGGTCATATGTAGTGAGAATTTGGACAGTAGGACATGGGGCAATGTCGAGGTGAGTTTTGTGGGACAGTCAAGGGACAAGATAGGGTGGGCAAGGGCCAGGTCTCTGTCCAGCATGTTCTCGTCATCTGCGTGGATTCTCTGTGTGGAAATTGAGAGGAACATGTTGAAACATGACGCCAGGAGCTGCTTGCAGAGATGGGATTCTGTCCCTCTCCTTATCATGCTGCCCGTTTCGTGGGGAAATCTGAGAGCTGCACCTGTCAGGTGGGTGGCTGCAGCTGGGGACAGCTCTGGTCATCTGTGCCCACATACACAGACAGAGTGAGAGGCTGAACTCCAGCAGGAAGGGCAAGGACCTCCTTGGGGCAGACGTCCTAGGGGGCTGCTCAGAGCCACGTGGAGTCGGCGTGTGTCCATCTGAGGGGAGAGAACGTGGACCGAGCACACAGACTGCCTGGCCTGGGCTGGTTCTGCTCAGAGACGACGAGAATCCACAGAACATTCTCTTTGTCAAAAAAAGAAAATGTATATATATATATATATATATATATAGAGAGAGAGAGAGAGAGAGAGAGAGAGAGAGAGAGAGAGGAACTGAAAGGAAATGTCCCTGGTCACAGGTGATATCTCATCTCCAAATACACAGTGTTACCTCCTCATTTGGTGGCTACAGTAAGAATATAAAAATTAGAGCCAGTAAAACAAAAGCTGAACTGTCCCTGGGGAAGCTGAGAGCGCATGAAGAACATCACAGATCCCAAAAGGAAGCTCCCTCCTCAGCCCCCCATGTACTTGCTCCTGGGGGGGGGGTCTTTGTTCTCTTTGGTCCCAGGTGCTCCCTGGTGGCCCAGAAAGGCACCTTCCCCAAGCCCCTCCTGTCCCCCTGCAGGGAGGTTTGACGACTCCCCTCACCGTGTCCCTGACACAGTGAACGTGGCTGTGTCCCCATGGTCATGGAGCCCAGCTGCAGGGAGAACTCTAGACATGGCAACTCCACTTTTGAAAAACGGGCTGTCGTCTTTGTTACCACCATAATTTAAGAACCACACCCTCCCCTGGGGCCGGGGGGTTCCAGTTCCAATGAGAAGAGCTGTTTGCTGTGGAGAATCCAGAGACAGTGCAGGTGAGAGAAAGAGTCTGAGCCAGCAGCCTCCTCTTTTTCTGGACCACAGCTCTGCTTCCCCAGAGACCACAGCCCCGTCTGAGGGGCGAGCTGTGAGCCCTCACAGTCTGTGATTGGATTTACACTAGAGTTTGAAGTACATTTGCATATAGGGGAGTCTTGTCCTTGTAAGTGGGTGGGGTCTGAGGTCAGGGTGCTCCTGGTCCTTCCAGAGCCTCTGAAGATCACCCCTTCTCTTAGCATGACACGTGGAGGTCTGGGATTGGAAAGGACTCTTTTCCTGAGGCACGTTGGCTACAGGTCAAAGGGTGGTCCCCCTTTTCTGAGCCCAGAGCTAGATTCTTTAAGTCCCTCCTCCCTCTGCCCTTCCTGGCCCCGCCTGCTTCCTTCCAACCACTCAGGCACTGGGTCTTGCCTCCTGGGTGCCGAGCCCAGCATAGGTCCCGCTTTCTCTCCCCGTACCCTCCCCCAGAATGGAGGTGTTGTAACCCTGAGAAGTGGTACGTTGTCACACTGTTGGGTGCCCTGAGTTCCAGGTCTGCCTTGAGCTCCATCCGTCCTGTTCTTTGGTGTTTGTAGGTGTCATCAATGTCCTCCTCCCATCACACTCCTGAAACCACCTTTTCTTTACACTCTGAGGTGGCCTTCACATCTCACCCTAGGCAGGCGTATGTCAAAGGCTGCATGAGCAGGAGGGAGTAATCCCTGCTCCCTGGGCACAGGGGTGCAAACTCGGAGGCCTGTTCACCCTGTAGATCTCTCCTGCGGGGCAGGCTGAGGCTTCCCTCCTTGGGACTTGCAGTGGTGATTCCTGTGCCTTCACATGTCCTGTTTCCTCCTTGTCCCTAAGGGGTCTCCCGGGATCAAGTCCTCATAAATCTCTTGGCTATGACCCCACGTCTCCAATATTTAACATTACGGCTCCTTTAAACTTCATGCCAGGAGACTCCTGATAGCCAGTCGCCTCCTGTGTCAGCCATCAGTTATCGTCCCTCACAACTTTTCCCTTCATTCCTTGAAGATTGATCAAAGGGGTTTGCTGTCCTTTTGCCAACAATTCTTGTAATTCACAATGACCAGAGGACCTACATAGCTCCAACATCCCAAACTGATTTTAAAGTCCATTCTATTTGTTACTCCAATAGACCAGTATGAGAATTTGTCATGTTCCTTAACTAAACTGAATCTCAGTACCTCTCTCTGTATCACTCTCCCTCTCCCTGTCATCTATCTAGCTATCTGTCTACAATAAATAGACAATGAAAAAACACCAAGCTAAGACTGAACAGAATACATAGAATGGTGACAGAAAGAAGCTAGAATATAATTTATTGTCCTCCTACCATGTAGCAAGCTTAGAGGTTGGACACCTACAGAGAGGGCTGTGCCCCAGAGCAGGGCTGAGAGTTCCAGAGTAACATATTATGTAATTACACCTTGATAAAATTGTAGAACCCATCATATTTTCATGTTTACACACGTACATACAACATGTGACACAGGTACCAATGTTAATTCATTGATACGGATGTAAAATTACAAAGGAATCATAAAGGATTATGCAGGGTGTCCAAGAGTCCCTGTCTGTTAAGAGTGAGCCCAGGGCTTCCCTGGTGGTGCAGTGGTTAAGAATCCGCCTGCCAATGCAGGGGACACGGGTTCGAGCCCCGGTCTGGGAAGATCCCACATGCCGCGGAGCAACTAAGCCCGTGTGCCACAACTACTGAGCCTGCGCGTCTGGAGCCTGTGCTCCACAACGGGAGAGGCCACGATAGTGAGAGGCCCGCGCACCGCGATGAAGAGTGGCCCCCGCTTGCCACAACTGGAGAAAGCCCTCGCACAGAAACGAAGACCCAACACAGCCATAAATAAATAAATAAATAAATAAATTTATTTAAAAAAAAAAGAGTGAGCCCAGTGTCTGGGCTTGTGTTCCTCACCCCCAGACCCAAATGCTCTCGTGGACCAGGAGAGTGGGGTGTGCCCGGTGGTTTGCAGGACCCCTTTCTGTAATGAGAACATGTGTGATTTTGCTGCATTCTGGTGTTTGTTTACTGAAAGAAAGTTTAGGGAACCAGGGTTCACACAGATGTACTTTAAGGATCCCCTGCTATTTCGTGTGTCATTATCTCACTATTGTGATTTCTCTACTGATACATACTCGTGTGTTTGTACCAACCTTACGGAGGTGTAATAGATACAAAAAAAGCACATATTTGAGGTTTACATTTGATAAGCATTGACATGTGTTCATCTACCACCTCCAGAATTACAATAAGGGACAATCCTTCACCCCGAATGTTTCCCCTTCTTCCTCTGAAATTCCTCCTCCCTCTCCCTCCCCCTCCATCCCATACCCATGCAAATCATAATCTTCCTGATGTCACTTCACATTTGTTTTTATCTCTAGAATTTCATGAATGGAATATGCAGTAGGCACCTTAATGGAGAGAAAGCGAGGAAAGCAGGTACAAGAGTTCCGATGGTACCTTCAACAGTTCCTGATGAGAAAGGGGAGTCTGGGCCAGGATGTGACCCAGAACTCAGCAATAATGCGTGTGGGGTGAATGTCGACATGGAACTTGTCTGTTGGTCCCATGTTTTCTTCTCTGTGTCACCCAAGAGAATCCAGTGAAACGATGTTTTCTATTACAAAACCCACGAAGAGGGTGCTCTGCAGACACCTCGCCACAGGAGCATGTGCGCAGGCTCCGGCATCTGCTCTCTGGAGGAATCCTCTGGCCTCTGTCCCTGCCGCCAGCGAAGGACTGAGGGCAGCCACGAGGCCGAGGCAGGGCCAGGACAGTGAGGCGTGGGGGGCCTCCGGAGGACGGCCTGGGCGCAAAGACGCCCCAGTGGACGGAAGGACACTTGAAGACCCGTCCAACCTTACTTCTCTCTCCATCCCTCAGGGTCAGAGCTGCCTCAGGGCTGCACCGCTCTCAGCATTGCAAACATACTTCCCTAAAATAAATGCCACGCAGAGGTGATCCATTCTTGACGACTGCTTTTTAGGTGACCTGAAATAACAGAAGAACACTTCAGCATCGTTATTGATAACATGAACCTGCTTCCGTTGGAAAATATGAAATACTTTTTAGAAGAGGCAACAGTCAGTTTTATGTGTCACCTTGGCTGGGCTCCCTCTCCAGTTATTCAGTCAAACCCTACTCCAGGCATTACCCTGGAGGTGTTTTGTAGACGTTGTTAAATTCTACCATCTTTTTACTCTAAGGCAGGAAGATTAACCCAGAGAACCTGGATGGGCTGGATGCCACCACAGCGGACCTGAAGAAGATGCAGTTCCACAGTGGGCGGCAGCTTCAGCTACTGCTCGAGATTCGAGCCTGGCCTTCTTGACGTCTGGCCCCGGGACGGTGGTAGGTCTCCAGCCGGCCTCACAGCCTCCATCCTCCAGAGCTCCCAGCGCAGCCCGGTGTCCCTCAGGCTCTGCGCGAAGCCACAGGTCAGGGTGGTGACCCCACAAGAGTTTGATCAGGACAGGTTCAAACTCCACATCCCATTGTGTCTAAACAAACATCACTCCCTTGAGTACTTGTGTCCACTTACCTTCCCCAGCGAGTGCACGTGCAAAGGACAGCAGGCACGTCCTGGTCCACAGCAAGTCCGGAAGTGCCGTCACACCTTCCCAGGTGCCTGCAGGAGCCACGGCCGGGGCCACACCTGAGCTCCAGGTAGAGGGTCTGCCCCTGGGGTTTAGGTCAGAGAAAGGACATGACCCCTTTTCAGAGAGCGGAAGGAGAAGGGGTTTGGGGACAAAAAGATGAGGGAGAAAGAAAACTGATTCACAGAAGAAGAGACAGCCTGATTGGTGTTCACTGTTCAGCGTTGAGTCTGGTGAGAGGAGGGTTAGATTTAAAATCCATCAGCTTCTCTCAGAGACTGGCCCAGCCTTAGGCTCCGTCTGGCTGGGACCGGGACAGCAAAGACTGTCCTTGTCTAGGATTTCTATTGAGGTCTGCTCTTCCAGTCTGATAGGAAACCAGCAACCAGGTTCCTCAGGCTCCCTCACATCCCTGCTCCTGGTGACCATCAGCAGTCATTTCTGGCTCTGTACGTGGCACTCTGCGTTGGTGCACGTGAGACTGTGTGCTCGTGTTAGAGCAGAAGCTTCTAATCAGAAATCTGTAGTTGACAAACAATTACAAACGTAGAGAGGGTCTACGAGAAATGGTGAGACGCAGAGGGAACCACAGGCTCTGGCAGGAAACCTCTACCTTCATCCGCACCTGCTCCTGTGGCTGGTCTCTGTGCTCAGTGGGTCCTGAGCATCCCCTGGTGGCCTCAGCCCTGCCTCATGGTCCTCAGTGAAACCTGCAGCCCAGCCCCTCCTGTTCCCTTCAGGAAGGACCTGACGGGCTCGCTCTGTCTTCCCCTCCTTGTGTCCCTCGAACAGTCCACAGCCATGCCCTGGGTGGTCGCAGAGCTCAGCTGCAGGGAGAACTGGCTCCTGGACGTGTCTCTGGAGACGGGGAGTTAATTCCTAGGGGCTGGGGCTGGGGCTGAGTCGTCATTCTAGCATATTCCTGAGGACCAGTGCAGCCCCTTCCCCAAGGGCTGATGGAGCCCAGGCTCCAGCAATAACCACTAGTTGGGATGAGGAATCCAGAGACAGCACAGGTGAGGGAGAGGGTCTGCAAGGTGCAGTCCTGGGCCCAACTCCTGTGCCTGCACCTGGGACAGGACACCTGGGGACAAGGAGAATCAGTCCCTGTCAGTCACCTGTGGCCACAACCATCCCCACAGACCCGTGTCTGACACCTGCGACCCTCACTTTGGGGAGGTGTCACCAGGCAGAGGAGGAGAACCCACAGCCTCCTCTTCTTCCGGACCACAGCTCTGCCTTCCCCAGAGACCTCAGCCCTGTCCACGGAGGGAGCTGTGAGCTCCTGCAGCCCAGGGGTGGACTTTACCCTCGAGCTTGAAGAGGAATTTTCATATTGGAAGCCTTGTCCTTAGAAGTGGGGAGGGACTGAAGAACTCCTTTTCTGTTGTTATTTATTATTATTGCTAACCAGCATATAATCATTCTCCCCACTTTCTAAGGACTCAAATCGTTTTCTATCCATAATGGCCTTTTCCTACGTTTTTTAATCCATTTTTCCAGGTGTTAAGTGGAATAAACAGTCCGACACTATTTCCTGATGTTTGACAACCGACACCTCAAAGCTCCATCCTCCCTCCTTTGCCTCTGCCCACTGCTGGGAAGTCCGGTAAGAAGCACAGCTTCTCCCTCCTTCGATGCAGGTGGGAGATTAAAACCAGATGAGCCGGGCTTCCCTGGTGGTACAGTGGTTGAGAATCCGCCTGCCAATGCAGGGGACACGGGTTCGAGCCCTGGTCTGGGAAGATCCCACATGCCGCGGAGCAACTGGGCCCGTGAGCCACAACTACTGAGCCTGCGCGTCTGGAGCCTGTGCTCTGCAACAAGAGGCCGCGATAGTAAGAGGCCTGCGCAAGGCGATGAAGAGTGGCCCCCGCTCGCCGCAACTAGAGAAAGCCCTCACACAGAAACGAAGACACAACACAGCCAAAAATAAATAAATAAATAAATAAATAAAAAGGAGAAAAAAAAAAAAACCAGATGAGCCCCGCCTGTGAGTGGGAAACTCACCCCTCCCACACCTGGAACCACATTAAAACCCTAACCCGTCTGCACTGCTGGTACTATCAAACCATTTGTGATGTGCTTGAGGCCTGCCCTGCTCTCAGCAGACACCTCAACAGCGGAGGTGCTCAGCTTCTCAAAGCCCTTGCTGTGTGCCTGGGCATCGTCAGGCTCAACTTCTGTACCGAGCCTGGGTGGGGCTGGGGGAGGGGTCTCTCTGCATTGCCTTGGTGTCAGCTGCTACTGGAGCCGAGGATGTGCGTCAAGACGAGAGCCGTCTCCGTCAGGGCCTCCCCCTCCCGCTCTGGGCGTGTGGTGCTGTGCGGGCTGATGCCCACCGGTGCTCTGAGCTGCGCAGCTCGGTTCATGCCCACGGCGCCTCTTCTATGGACTAGCTGACTCACTTCAGAAGCAAGCAGTCGTAGGGACTCTGCCTTCCGTGCACGGGAGAGCGTTTTCCTCTGATGGCAACACGTCTCCCTAATGCAGAGGTTTTCGAGTTAACCACAGAATCATGAGGCAGAGATGGGCTAGGGAGACTGCTCTAAGGAGAGCAAGCCCCCGGCCCTGCCAGGGAACAGCCCTGAACCTCCATCTGCGCCTGCGAGTGTGATCAGCCTTGTGTTGGCAGCGCTGACCTCCCTCTGGAGGTCCTGAGACCCCGACTGCGACCTGCAGCCCACACACCTCCCCCTCTGAGGTTTGTGTCTGGCTCACCATGCATGTGGACTGTGGTGTCTCAGGCACAGTCGTACATGCCTGCACTTCTGGCCTTGATACTACGCAGCTGTGACAACATTTGCTTCTTGGTTGTGTCCCTGGAGATGCTGACTCAGGACTGGAGGTCAGGCTGTCCTGAGTGTGCCCCTGAGCCCAGACCACAGCCCCTTCCCTGGGTGAATGTGGATCCCCCACACAGAATATTCTGAAATTGGGAACCTGTACTTGGCCTCTCCAAGGAGACCAGCTCTACCTCATGCCATTGTACAATGTGGGCCTCAGCCTGGACACCTGGGTCACAGACACGTGGCCTCATCCCATCACCCCACTTCTTTCTTACTTAATTTAGGCTGCGTTGGGTCTTCGTTGCTGTGTGCGGGCTTTCTCTAGTTGCAGCAAGCGGGGGCTACTCTTGTTGCGGAGCACGGGTTCTAGGCACACGGGCTTCAGTAGTTGTGGCACGCAGGCTCAGTAGTTGTGGCGCACGGGCTTAGTTGCTCTGCAGCATGTGGGATCTTCCCGGACCAGGGATCGAACCCGTGTCCCCTGCATTGGCAGGCGGATTATTAACCACTGCACCACCAGGGAAGCCCCCCACTTCTTTATTTTTTAAATTTTTTTAAATGTTTTTTTAAAAATTATTTATATTTATTTTTGGCTGCGTCAGGTCGTTGCTGCGCGTGGGCTTTCTCTAGTTGTGGCGAGCAGGGGCTACTCTTCGTTGTGGTGCACGGGCTTCTCATTGGGGCTGCTTCTCTTATTGTGGAGCACAGGCTCTACACACATGGGCTTCAGTAGTTGTGGCGTGTGGGCTCAGTAGTTGTGGAGCACCGGCTTAGTTGCTCCGCGGCATGCGGGATCTTCCCGGACCAGGGCTCAAACCCGTGTCCCCTGCATTGGCAGGCGGATTCTTAACCACTGCGCCACCAGGGAAGCTCCTGCCGTGGATTTCTTTAGGGTCAAGTTTATGACCTTTCTCCAAATGAGTGCTCTTGAACACTGAGGTTTTCCTCATCCTGTAGGTAATCTCTCCTTCTCTAAACCCAAAGTGGGGTCAGGGCAATAGAGCACTGTCTGTTCCCTTCTGGGGTGGCTGTGGTCTGTGGGGTGAGAGTGTTGTGGGCTCAATTCCACCTGGCGCAAACTAGGACACTCTGGAGAGTGTATTTCCCAAAGTGGGACACAGAGATCAGGAGGCTGAACATAGCATTCACTGAAATCCCATCAGAAAACTAGGTGGAAGTGCCTATCAGTGACTCTGGCATTCAGAGGGAGTCCTGTGAATGTGAATCCCTCACTCCCTTCTGGCATGTACATTTCAATGCACAGTGAATGTAAGCTGAGTAATCATGATGAATAACAGACATCAGTGTTTAGACCAGGCCCATGGTGGTGGAGAGCCAATCTACTTCTGTATCTAAATAATGTTCAATGAACTTATTTTATAATGTGATGCAAAATTAATAAAATGTAAGTAAAGAGTAAGCATTTTATTAGAAATTAACATTTAAATTATATTGGCTTCCCCATGCAATACAGGTACATCACATAGAATTAAAAAGACAAAATCTCCCACCAGCCTGAGGACTTAACACTTCCCACATAGTCCACAGAAAACCACTTTTAGTCATAACATTTGTTTCCAGCATTTTCCTAAATGCACAGTTATAGCTGTACTGCTTCTACACACACTTTTGAAACCCTACCCTCTCATCTCCAAATGCATCTTGATGGCCTATCTTTGAACCTCCTTCCAATTTCCAACATTCAGTCTGCAATGAAGTCTTCCATTGTTGTGCCACCCTCAGTGCATTCCATTCTTTTCTCGGTGAACATTACAGAGAAATTTAAGTGAGAGATCAGATGAACTCAGTACTCACCCACTTCCACACCCTTGATGTGAATTGTGCTGTTGACGCAGCACCGCCCTCCTCATGCCCTCGGAGCAGACCTCCCCACTGGCGCGCGCGGGCGTGCGTGTGTCTGTGTCTGTGTCTGTGTCTGTGTCTGTGTGTGGTCTCCCTACCAGGGATCATCTCCCTCCCCGTGGGGCTCTTTCGCATTTCAAGCTCAATGTTGGATTAACACCAAGTCCTGATCTCCCCTGAACTCCTTCTGTTGTCCCCTTTTCTTCTCTTTTTGACTTTTGGTCCTCACATCATGTCTCATGGTTTAGCTAATAGATTCTGAATGAAGTCCAGACATGTGTCTGAAAATTTGTGGAGGTTCTGAGTAATGTGACTTTCCTCCAGAGAGGAATGACCCAACAACCCCGTAGAATCAGAGCCCACATAGATCACCTTGCTCCAATTAGGGACTGAGCTAATTCAGGTTGGGTTTAAATTTTTTTTTAAAAATGTGTCTGAGGGGAGGGCTGCTGTTTATGGTTTTCTCTTACTTACAGCACAGCCTTCCAGGGGGCTCTGGTGAGAGTCTGGGCCGTTTCTCTTCAGGAAGCAGTAAAGTCTAATGTTTGACCTAAACCAGACTACAGAACACTAGGATTGGGCTTGCTTGTTTCTTCCCTTTGAACTTCCTTTTATTTAAAATGTATTTATTAAAAATTCTTTTTTATTGACCTGTAACATTGTATAAGTGTTGGTGTACAAAGGGGGTGGTTTCATACTTTCATATATTGTAATATGATCAGCACCATAGCATTAGTGGCTAACACCTCTATCACCTCACATAATTATCATTTCTATTTTGTGGTGATAACAATTACGATCTAGTCTCTTAGAAACTTTGAAGTTTATAATACAGTGTTGTTGACTATAACTACTATGCTCTGCATTAGATCCCCAGGACTTATGTATCTACTAGTTGCAGGTGATGCCCTAAAACCACAGCTCCCCAACTTTTCCACCCCCTAGCCTCTGGTAGCCACTATTCTGCTCTCCATTTTCACAAGTTTGGCTTTTTTAGATTTCACATGTAAGTGGTATTGTACAGTATTTCTCTTTCTCTCCACACCCATGAGAACACTTGTCATTACTTGTCTTTTTGATGGTGGCCATTCTAACAGGTGTGAGGTGATATCCCCTTGTGATTTTGAGTTGCATTTCTCTGATGATCAGTGATGTGGAGCATCTTTTTATGCACCTGTTGGCCTTATGGATGTCTTCTTTGGAAACTTGTCTAGTCAGTTCCTCTGCCCATTTTATAATTGAATTTTGTGGGGTTTTGGGTTGTTCTTGAGTTGTATGAGTCCCTTACATAATTTTGATATTAACCCCTTATCAGACATATGGTTGACAAATAGTTTCTCACATTCCATAGGTTGCCTTTTCATATTGATTGTTCCTTGGCTGTGCAGAGCTTTTTATTTTTTTATTTTAAAATTTTATTTATTTATTTGGCTGTGCCAGGTCTTAGTGGCAGCACGCAGAATCTTTAGTTGCGGCATGTGGGATCTAGTTCCCTGACAAGGGACCGAACCAGGCCCCCTGCATTGGGGGCGTGAAGTCTCAGCCACTTAGGACTTACCAGGGAAGTCCCCAGAAGCTTTTTAGTTTAATGTAGTCCCACTTGATGCTTTTTGCTTTTGTTGCTTGTGCTTCTGGTGTCATAGCTAAAAAATCATTGGCAAGACCACTGTCACGGAGCTTCTTCCTTAGTTATCTTCTTAAGAGTTGTATGGTGTCAACTACAAATTGGCATTTTCCATTGGCACTTGCCATCTACCTCTACAAGGGTTAAATCATGTGCTGCTGCAGCTGCTGACTTTCAACACCACCTGAAAGGAGTTCAGGGTGGAGAGCAGAAATGAGGCCCTCCATGCTCTGGGAAAAACTGGCAGAACACGTCTTCAGATAGTTAGATAATTTTCAGAAGCTGATTTTATGAGCCCAATTCTTGTATCTCCTCATATCTAGAAAAGCACTAAAATCCTTCATGGTGATGACTGCTCCTCATGACTAGCAGTGACCTTCACGAGACTAGCAGAAACCTTCTGTAAAAAATATGTGCTTGATTGCATGTACTCCCCCTTCACCAAAATCACATGTTTACTGACCTACCCCCTTCCTCTTTGGAGCAGTTTCTCAGAGCTACCTGAGATGCTATCTCCTGGGCTATAGTCCTCATTTTGCCCCAAATAAAACTTAACTCACAACTCCCATGTTGTGCATTTTTTTAAGTCGGCGATGGTATCAGGTCTTATGTTCAAATCTTTAGTCCATTTAATTTTTGTTAGTGATGTAAATAGGGGTCCGATTTCTCTTTTTCTGCATGTGGTTGTCTGGTTGTCTCAACACCATATGTTGCAGAGACTATTCTTTCCCCATGGATTGTTCTTGGCTCCCTTGACAAATGTTAGTTGACCATATTTGTGAGGGTTTATTTCTGGGCTCTCTTTTCTGTTCCATTGGTCTATATGTCCATTTTTATGCCAGTACATACTGTTTTAATTACTACAGTTTTGTAATATAGATTGAAATCAGTATTGTGATGCCTCTGCCTTTCTTCTTCTTTCTCATGATTGCATTGGCTATTTGGGGCCTTTTGTGGTTCTATACAAATTTGAGGGTTGTTTGTTCAATTTCTGTAAAAAAAATTAAAAAGCCATTGGAAATTTGATAGGGATTGCATTGAATCTCTAGATTGCTTTAGGTAGTAAGGACATTTTAACAATATTAATTTTTCCAATCCATGAGCATAAAATATCTTCTCATTTATTTGGATCTTCATTTTCTTTCATTGATGTCTAATAGTATTTCAGTGCACAGATCTTTCATGTCCTTGGTTAAATTTCTTCCTCGGTATTTTATTCTTTTTGATGAAATTGTAAAAGTGTTATTTTCTTAATTTTTAGTTCTGAAAGCTTGTTTTTAATGTATAGAAGCACAATTGGTTTTTGTATATTGATTTTGTATTTTGCAACTTTACTGAAATTGCTTATTAGTTTTCACACCTTTTTGATAGGGTCCTCAGGGTTTTCTATAGATAATATCATGTCTTCTGCTAATGGAGACGGTTTTACTTCTCCTTTCGGGTTTGGATATATTTTATTTACTTTCCTTGCCTAATTGCTCTGGTGAAAACTTCCAGTGCCATGCTGAATAAAAGTGGTGAGGGTGAGCATCCTTGTCTTGTTCCTGATCTTAGAAGGAACACTTTTAGCTTTCTGCCATGGAGTATGATGTTAGCTTGGAGTTTATCAAATGTGCCTTGGTTATGTTGAGAAATATTTCCTCTGTGCCCATTTTTAAAGAGTGAATGGATGTTGAATTTTGTCAAATGCATTTTCTGCATCTATTGAGATGGTCCTATGGAATGACCATCACTGGAATAAACCCCATTTGATCATGGTGTATGGTCCGTGTAATGATTTGGTGAATTCAGTTTGCTGAGAATTCATGGATCCATATCAGTGATATTGGCCTGTACTTTTTTTTTTTCTCTAGTAGTGTCCTTTGTGGTTTTGGTATCAGGATAATTCTGGCCTCATAAAATTAGTAGAAATCGTTTCCTCCTCTTCTAGTTTTTGGAAGAGTTTGGGAAGGACTGGTATGAATTCTTTTTTAACGTTTTGGTAGACTTCATTAGTGAAGTCATCTGGTCCTAAATTTTTGTTTGTTTTAAGCTTTTTGATTACTGATTCAGTCCCCTCACTCATTATTGGTCTTTTCAGATTTTCTATTTCTTTACGATTCAATCTTGGTTGGTCTAAGAGTTGAGGAACTTTTCAATTTATTTCCTAGGTTATCCACTCTGTTGGTAATTGTTCATAGTTGATCCTTCTTATATCTGTGGAATCAGTTGTAGTGTCTCCCCTTTTATTTCTAATTTTATTTATTTTGAGTCCTCTCTTTTGGTGAGTCTAGCTAAAGGTTTCTCTATTTTCATTACCTTTTCAAAAAAATATAGCTTTTCATTTCATTGATCTTTTCTATTGTCTTTTTCATCTCTATTTCACTTATTTCCACTCTAATCTTTGTTATTTCCTTCCTTCCACTAACTTTGGGCTTAGTTTGCTCTTTTTCTATGCCTTGATGTGTAAAATTAGTTTGTTTATTGGTGTAAAATTAGTAAGCTTCTTGTACCTTAAGGTAGATATTTATTGTTCTGAATTTCCCTTAGAACTGCTTTTGCTGCATCCCGTAAGTTTTGGTATACTGAATTTTCATTTTTATTTTGCCTCTAGATATTTTATGATCTCTTTATGATCTTTTGCTGTCTTCTTTGATCCACTGTTTTTTCAGTAGCATGTGCTTTAATCTAAAATATTTGTGAATTTTCTGATTTTCTTTTTATAATCTATTTCTAGTTTCATACATTGTGGTAGGAAAAATGCTTGATGTGATTTCAATCTTCTTAAATTTATTAAGACTTGTTTTGTAGCTTAACATATGATTATTCATCTTGGAGAGTGTTCCACGTGTGCTTAAGAAGAAAGTGCATTCTGCTGTTTTGGGGGTGGAATGTTCTGTAAGGGTCTGTCAAGTCCATCTGGTCTCACGTGTAGTTTAAGAGCACTGTTTCTTTATTGATTTTCTGTCTGGGTGATCTATCCATTCTTGAAGGTGGGGTATTGAAGATCCCCACTTTTTTTGTACTGCTGCCTATTTCTCTTTTCAGGTCTGTTAATATTTGCTTTATATTTAGGTGCTTGTATGTTGGGTGCATAAGTATTTACAAATGTTATAGCATCTTTTTGGATTGACCCTGTTTTCTTTATAGGATGACCTTCTTTGTCTCTCATTACAGCCTTAGGCTTAAAGCATTTTTTGTCTGATATACATATAGCTACCCCTACCTTCTTTTGGTTTCCATTTACATGGAATATCTTTTTCCATTCCTTCCCTACTATCTTCACTTTTATATTTTTTGCATCTGTAGTTGAGTATAATCCACTGCCCTGACTTTGACTTTATTGATCCTTTCTTATGCTTCATCTAGTCTGCTGTTGAACCTCTCTACTGAATTTTTCAATAGAGTTACTGTATTCTATAGCTCTATAGTTTATGTTTGGTATTTTTTATCTCTTTGTTGAAATTCTGACTTTGTTCATGCATTGTTCTCCTGCCCTCAATGAGCATCTTTATGGCAATCTTTTGAACTCTATCAGGTATATCACTGATCTCCATTTTTTAAGATTGGTATCTGAAAAAAGTATTGTCTTTGAGAGGAAAGAAAAAAAAAAGATTGGTGTCTGGAGTTTTATCTTGATCTTTCTTTTCTTTGGGACACAATCCTCTGTTTCTTGATTTTCCTTGAATCTCTGTGTCAGTTTCTGTGCACTGGAAAAAAGCCTCCTCCCTGTCCTGAAGGAGTGGCCTCGGGGAAGAGATGAAGCTTATTGTTCAACCTGCCCTAGTTCTTGGTAAACTCTCAAGCCTTTGAGATTTTTCAAGATGACTTCTGTGTTCTTGGAGGCTCCTAGTAGTTGAGAGTGTGCCAAGACTTGTCATTATCCCAAAGTGGTGGATCTCTATCATCACTTAAAAACAGACTGCTTGGAAGATATATCTCTCTTCCTGGTATGGAGGCACCTTTACAAACACGATTTTCTTTCACATATGTACATTTTTTTTGCGAAAGGTAGATGATTGCAAAAATGATACAAATAATTGGAAAGATACCCAGTGTCCTTGGATTGGAAGATATGACATCATTAAAGTTTTCATACTACCCAAAGCAATCTACAAATTTGATGAAAGCCCTATAAAAATACCCATGACATTTTTCACCCAAGTAGAACAAATAATCCTAAAATTTATATGGAACCCCAAAAGACCTTGAATTGCCAAAGCAATAATGAGGAAAAAAAAGAACAAAGCTGGAGGTATTATGCTCCCTGACTTCAAACTATACTATGAAGCTACAGTAATCAAAATAGCATGGTACTGGCCAAAAACAGACCCATAGATCAATGGAACAGAATAGTGAGCCCAGAAATAAACCCACCCACTTCTGGTCAGTTCATCTATGACAATGGAGGCAAGAATATACAATAAAAAAAAATACCATCCATCAGGAACAAAGGCAGTCTAATAAATTTTGTGAAGAAAAAGATGGGGGGGGGGGTTCCATTATTGGCTGTTTAGCAGCCCTGTCACCTGTATTGGTCCCTAGATCCCAGACCAGTTGGAACCAGAAGGTTGATGACTAAGAGTCCCAGAACATCATCCTGTTACCTCACTATCAACCAGTCTGAGAACTGTGCACAAGCTGATCATGAACCCCATGACATGCTCCCTCACACTATCTTTAAAAACCATTTCCTGGAAGCCATCAGGGATTTCGGGTCCTTCGAGCCTGGGCTGCCCATTCTCCTTGCTTGGCCTTGCAGTTAACACTGTACTTTCCTTCACCACAACCCAGTGTCAGTAGATTGGCTTTCCTGTTCATTGGATGAGCTGACCCAAGTTTGATTCAGTAACAATTTCGGCAACCCAGGTGGGATTTCCATCCCAAGTAGGCATCTCGTCCATGGCACATAGGCCCCTGGCCAGTGGTGGTTCATGGATCCTGTCCAGCAGCTGCTTGAGCACCTCTGTTTGAAGCACAGCCCTGAGTACTTGTCACTGACTGGGCATCACTGGTCCAAGGTGCTTTCAATGCTGTCTCTGTTCCTGGTCTAGTCTGGTCTGACCTGACCTGAGACATCTCTGGTAAGTGATGAAACTTGCGTGTGATAATACCAGAGTATTCGTCCCTAAAAGGTTGCTTTGAATGGAATTTTTATTTATGGGAGGAAAAAGGCATAGGAGTTGGTCATTGGTTTTGAGTGGAGTCCTACTTGAGTTGGATATTCCCCTATGGGCCAAGGAGTCTCTTGGTCATCCAGCATGACCTGAGCAGTAATTGGGAATCTCCCGTTAGACCAAGGCTCATCTGTACCCCAGTCTGGAACGGCAGGTAAGAGACTTTGTATTCACATGCTAGGGAACTGGGTCTCTGAGAGGCTGCTGGATACCGGTCTGCCTAGTTCTTATCTGTCTATTTCTGATAGTACTGACCCTGTGAAAAATAATAGGAAATCAGAGCTCTATTCCATCTTGTAGTCCCTTAAGGTGTATTTTGCAAAACAGGGAGATCTTTAGTTATGCTTCCATGAAAAGAAGAAAAATAATTTTTTAACAATGCATGGCCACAATATTCTTTAGAGTCCGGAGAAAACTTCCTTTTTTTTTTTGCATATGCAGTTCTGGAAAGCCAGCTCGATAAAATATCTTCCCAAAATTCTGACTCTGAAAGGAAAAAAAGTATTTCTAGGAGAAAGCTTGAAGTTACAACTCTTATTATGTCTTTGAAATGCAAACACAGTCCACACTGTGTGGGACTATGGCCTTGGCTTAATTAGTGGAACCTGACACCAAAGGGAATAAAAATGGGGAGCGGAACCAGGCTTTTTTAAACTCAAGTGAGTAAATTTAACTTATTCCAACTGTTATTTATAAACTAACAAGTTTTATTATACAATACAGTATTATTAACTGTAGTGACCATACCATTCACATTTAAATGATTAATTTTACGTTATATGAGTTTTACCTCAATAAAAATATAGAGATTAAAAAATAAACTAATAAGTTTTAGGGAAAGCGGGGGTGGTGGTGGTGGTGGGATGAATTGGGAGATTGGGATTGACATATACACACTAATATGTATAAAATAGATAATAAGAACCTGCTGTATAAAAAAATAAATAAAATTTAAAAAAAAATAAACTAATGTTTTATATTAGAAAAACTATTCATGACCAAGTTTTAAAATGAAGCTATGAGATCTCTGCTTCTGTTTGTCTTTATGTAAGAATTAATTTGTAAATGAGCTCTATTATATTGGCTTAAAGGAAGGTAAGCCCTCACAAATCAAACATTTCTAAATACAAAAGAAACTAACCTAAATGAATCTTAGATTCACATGATCTGAGGAATATTTAGTATTAAATTAACACATGCTATTAAAGTTAATTTAAGCTTGTTGGTTTAATACAGACGTGTCTCTAGAGTCATCAACATTAAGTATAATACTTTGATTGTTCCTAGGGTTACTAAAGTCAAATAAATTTATATTGTTTCTCTTACAATATTTTTCAACAAGAAAAAAATAACTTGGTGTGATGCTACTGTCATAAATATTAAATAGAAATGGGATAGAAGCTTTTAAGTGAAATCTGTGGAAATAATTTTAGTTTTTCCAGATTTTTGGTAAGTGAAACTTTAGAGTTTTGCTAAATTAAAATCTAGATCATTTTTAAAACATAAAATACTGGAACACTGATTGCTAGACAAGTCTAAATTTACCTACCTTTCTCTTCTTATTAGAGAAAAACTAAAGATATTTATGTTTATTAGACACCTGACTTGTACCACATTAAGGAAAGTAATTATGCTGTGAGGAAATATATGTTTTGGAGGTTATAGGATATGTTCATAAGTTTGATAATCAAAAAGTGCTGGGTGACAAACAGTTTACAACTGCTTGCTTCTTGGTTTTCACTAGAGATTAAGGTTTTTAAAAGTTAAATATTGTAATATGTAACTAAAGCTACTAAAAATGTCAAGGGAAACATTTCAGTATGTAAAGAAAGTAGGATATATATTGTCAGTGAGAGAAGGTATAAAGAATGGAGATTTGTTGTTAAGGAAAAAGAAAAGTAATTTTGTCCTAGAGCTGGTTGTTTCTGTGTGGGAAAAAAATAAGGGACAAACTATTACAGGTTCAGAGAGTGTTGAAAGGTTTGTGGAAAAGGAACCTTGGGAAGAAAAAGTTTTGTACATGGTCAGGATTGACTAAGATTAGACTGAATTTAATTAAATAAATGAATTTTATTATTGAAAGTACGCTGGTTCAAGACTGTAGTTTGTTTTTCTCTCTGTTAAGAGAACAAAGTTTTCCTGGAGTGTTGAGCTGCTTTTAATAACAGACTATAGATTTCTTTCTCCAGCTTACTTATCCAGAGGGTCCCTGAGGCATCTCACAGAGAAATATTAAACTAATTAGGATTATTTGCTATGTTAAACTACATGGGAAGCATTGTCAAATGAGTGGTAATTAACCTTCTTTGGTTATACCGTATGGGCAAATGTCATCAATATAAACTTTCTCTAAATCAGGCAAGAGGCCTAAAGCGAGAGGTGGTGGTGGCCCTGGGCTGAGAAGCAGATTTCCCAGGAGCTGAGGGGCACAGGTGGGGGCACAGGGCTTCAGTGCAAATGCAGGCAAGGTTTTGCACCTGGAAGAAAGCCACAGTCATGCCTCTGAGAAAAGAGGACCACTTGAGGATGTTTTGCAAAGGAGTCTGATTTCAGATAAGTTGAATCTGAGATGCCAGTGGAACACCAAGGTCAAGGCTTTCAGTAGGCAGAAAAATGCATAATCAGAGCTTGCAGATGTGACTGGGGCTGGGCATCTGCATGCAGGCCAGTCCGTGTGCACATACGTGTGTGAAGACAAAGAAGGGGGGGAGGGAGGGAAGAGAAACGCAAGGACTTGACTTTCTACAAGAAGAAAGGAGAAAAAATCGTGCTTTGCAGCAAGCGAAGAGGAGTTTGCAGGAAGCATTGTTTAAAACCGCCTCAAATCCTACTAGAAGTTAAGGAAAGTGAATTCTCAAAACTAAGGGAACAGACGTCATTTCAGGAATATCTGAAATATGTTCATGGGTCTGGAAATTGGATAGTAAAGGACGAAACGGTAGAGAGTAGAAGCAAGTTTTCCAGCAAGACGAATTAGTCCATAAGACGAAATTGAGGAAAGTCACCTAAAACTGCAAACCTCCAAAAAAAACGAGAAAGAGTCCCAGCTCAGAATGAGTGGCTGGATGGTTGCTGAGAAGAAGGAAAGACATTTGAAACAGGGAAGGGCCAACAGCAGGCAGTGTGGGAGGAGACGTGCGCTGAGCATAACGCATAAGTAGGCAGCTCAGACCAGGCCTCTGTGGAGGTTCGGTTCTGTGGACTTCCTGCAATAACTGCTGACAGCTCCGAGTAAGACAGCCAGAGGTGATGAGCAGTAAGGCAGAAAATCCAGATGACGCAAGCTCTTCTCTGCACACATCTGCTCAGTAGAGCAGCAAGGGTTGCAGCAACAGAATTTCCTAATTGGTACCTAGCACGACTTTGTTTCCAGAGATGCGATCCGTGCCTCACCCTCCAGCTCACAGCAGAAGTAGTGACAGGCGATGGGGCCGGGTGCTGAGGTTCCCAGTGATACGGGAGCAGGCCCAGGGAGGGAGAGCCTGGTGGGGAGGTGCTGTATGACCCTACTGATGCACGCGCACAGGCACATACACCTCTACCTCCTGGTACTATGAGGTTACAAGAGCCAAAGAGAAGACCAACAAAGGTATGGATTTCAAAAAACTGCGGTCTGACAAAAAGAAACCAATTTTAAGTTAAAGGAAGGAGTAAAAGGAATTTTTTGAGGGGGGAAAAAAATAACTCAGAGTAACAAAAGGGCCCAGAGAAGAGCACACAGGTTCAGCCAGGCCTGGAGGAGAGACCAGGACTGAATGAGATGGAGGGAGCGTGACGTGTACGTTGTAAACGTCAGGTCCCTTGGAGGCAACCACCCATGAGGAGGAACAGGAAGCGAGCGCTGAGAGCCAGGGCTGACTGGGAACAGCGGCCATGGACCCTCTGCTGGGACCGCAGGGTCCTGCTGGGGCGGGGCAGAGCGATGCTCATTGGCGACCCAGTCTCACAGTTAGATACCGACCCACCTCAGGCGGATGAAGCTTTCTTTTCTAGAAGGAAGTGCTGCAGGAAACTGCATTCCTGAGTTTTCAGGACAGGACGCCTCTCCCTCGGAATCCAGGCTTCACACACCAGAGCCTACACTTTCTCACGGGTATCAGCTGAGGGTGAGGTTTGACAATCTGATATCGGGAAACACAGACCAAGTAGAAGCAGCACATCTGTTACAGCTGCCTGCTGAGTCTCTTTCACAGAAAGAGGAGCTAACATACAGGCTCAGCCTTAAAAATGTGTCACCAACCGTGAGCAGCAATCTGGAAGCGAGGTAAAAATCTGTAATGAGCTCTACTCCTTACAGACAAGGGTGGCTGGACGGTGCTTCCAGGGAAACTGATGGGATGATTAGTGAACGGCGCTGCCATTAAGGCTACAGCTGTGATCATCCTCATTCAAGGACCAGCCACTCTCCAGAGCACAAACACAACTACACAAAACAGAGGGCTTGACAAGCCATTTCCAAAGACCAAGCACTTATACTAATGTCACAACCAGGACTTAGAACCAACAAATTCATCCATATGACCCATGTATCCATAAGCTATCCAGGGAAGATAGTTTATTAGCTTCATTTTGCTTCTACTACATATCACTTATTTTCTGAAGTTATTAACAAAGGAAGGCTCCTGTTAGAACTTGTGCATTTGCCTTACACCATACTTAAGAGATGCTAACATGTTTGTGTCCATAGACTGTACTGATTCCAAAATAGATTCAACGGCCTCTGCATGACAGACACAGTCGTCAAGAGGAGGCGTGTCGTATGGTAGTTCTATTTTTAGTTTTTTAAGGAACCTCCATACTGTTCTCCATAGTGGCTGTATCAATTTACATTCCCACCAACAGTGCAAGAGTGTTCCCTTTTCTCCACACCCTCTCCAGCATTTATTGTTTCTAGATTTTTTGATGATGGCCATTCTGACCGGTGTGAGATGATATCTCATTGTAGGTTTGATTTGCATTTCTCTAATGATTAATGATGTTGAGCATTCTTTCATGTGTTTGTTGGCAATCTGTATATCTTCTTTGGAGAAATGTCTATTTAGGTCTTCTGCCCCATATGACCCAGCAATCCCATTACTGGGCATATACCCTGAGAAAACCATAATTCAAAAAGAGTCATGTACCAAAATGTTCATTGCAGCGCTATTTACAATAGCCAGGACATGGAAGCAACCTAAGTGTCCATCATCGGATGACTGGATAAAGAAGATGTGGTACGTATATACAATGGAATATTACTCAGCCATAAAAAGAAACGATATTGAGTTATTTGTAGTGAGATGGATGGAGTTAGAGTCTGTCATACAGAGTGAAGTAAGTCAGAAAAAGAAAAACAAATACAGTATGCTAACACATATATATATGGAATCTAAGGGAAAAAAAAAAGGTCATGAAGAACCTAGTGGCAAGACGGGAATAAAGACACAGACCTACTAGAGAATGGACTTGAGGATACGGGGAGGGGGAAGGGTAAGCTGTGACAGTGAGAGAGTGGCACGGACATATATACACTACCAAATGTAAAATAGATAGCTAGTGGGAAGCAACCGCATAGCACAGGGAGATCAGCTCTGTGCTTTGTGACCACCTAGAGGGGTGGGATAGGGAGGGTGGGAGGGAGGGAGATGCAAGAGGGAAGAGATATGGGAACATATGTATATGTATAACTGATTCACTTTGTTATAAAGCAGAAACTAACACACCATTGTAAAGCAATTATACTCCAATAAAGATGTTAAAAATAAAAGTTTACCTATTTACAGGAAGAAAAAAAAAAGAGGAGGCGTGTCAAAACATATTTCTTTTTTCTAGGACGAAAGGCAACCTGCTACTCCTATTCTGTATTTTCCGTTTCAGAGATAACACATAAGTGAAATCTTGCCTTTCGATACTTTCTGGATTTTATATATCCTAGAGTTTAAAATTTTTCAGCTTTCTGATACATCTCAGGGTATGTATCTCTGTTTACGTAACAAATCTAATCATAGGGTTCCTTCCAGAAAATAATTATCCATGAAAATAAAAGACACCAGCTTCCTTAGCATATACAAAATAAACATTTAATTTCAAAAAAAAAAAAAAGAGGAAGCGTGTCAGAGTTCTACAGACTTAGATGGGGACCATCTCCTGCTAGTTGCAATGCCTAGTCTCCCTCTCTCTAAAACAGACATTAATAATAATAATACCTCCAGGGTGTTATAAGGTGTTGTAAGATCAAACGACAAGTGTAAAATCCTTAGCAAAGTAACGGCTCCACAAATGTTAGTGTTATTTAAAGGGTCATGGAATTGGACTTCATTTTTCCAGTGAGGTAACACAACTAGTAACAGAGCTTAGAAACAAAATCAATTTTCATCCCCTAGCTCAGTGCTCTTTAGCTGGATTTTAATCTCAAATTATTATTTAATGTCAGTGTGACCTTAATTAAAGTCATGATACAACAAGGTTCTTCTGAGCAGGATGTGTCTTAGCTGTGTTTGCTTGTCTTACCTTGTGGAAACTTCCCTCATGCTCAAAGACACCGCTTCTTGTTCATAGCTAAGGAGAACATGGGATGGCCTGGTGTCTCATTTAATCAACAGTAGTTTACTGCTGGGTACAGAAGAGGTTAACCGGTTCCCATCAGTACTCTGTGCTCACTACGTCTGACTTGTAGTACATCGTATCTGCAAACATCCATGATCTTTATATCTTGACACAAGCTCCTTCACAAAGTTTTGTACAAATCCTTAAAAGTGAAAGAATAGGGCTTCCCTGGTGGTGCAGTGGTTAAGAATCCGCCTGCCAATGCAGGGGACATGGGTTCGAGCCCTGGTCCGGGAAGATCACACATGCCGCGGAGCAACTGAGCCTGTGCGCCACAACTACTGAGCCTGCGCTCTAGAGCCCACAAGCCACAACTGCTGAGCCCGTGCGCCTAGAGTCCGTGCTCCGCAACAAGAAAAGCCACTGCAATGAGAAGCCCACGCACTGCCACGTAGAGTAGCCCCCACTCGCCGCAACTAAAGAAGCCCTCGTGCAGCAACGAAGACCCAGCACAGCCAAAAATAAATAAATTAAATAAATAAATTTAAAAAAAAAACGTACTGCAGCCCGACCAGCTGGTTGAACGGCAGACACGGAGAGCTCACCATAAAGTATACACAGCTTGTTGACTGCTCGCAGGGTAGCCCGCACCCCACACTGTTCAAGGGTCAACTGTAATCCTGTTCTGGGAATTCCTTCCATAATTTGAAATCACCAGAAGAGGGCAGAGCTAAACATGTGATACTTGCATCCCTGTGCATGAATGAGAAGGAACTTTCAAAATGAAACTGAGTTCTATTTTTGACTAGAAATTTAGCACCTCAGTTGCTATATTTGCTGAGCGTAGAGACTCGCCAAGAAGAAATGGCCACCTAGTTTCTCTTCTGCACAAATAGGGGAATAACAATCAACACTGCAGTAGAATAAATGCCATAAAATAAATGCAGTAGAAATGCTTGGGATTAACAGAACAAAGACATGCAAGAAGCTAAAAGTAATAGTACCTTGCTCGTTTTATGCATACGCATTTATGTGGTATAATTAAATAGCTTACAAATCAAGTCAAAAATACTTAGTATGTGATAACGGTAGAGAGAAAAATATCTGTAAAAATTAATCTATAGAAAAAACTTCATCTGTATCTGTATATGCATTCCATGACAACTTCTTAATCTAGAATACATACGCTGTAGACAAGATTTAAAATTTTTTCTCTAGGATTGTTTGAAACTTTGATAACCTCATAAATAATTACTTTATTCTCAGTCTTAATATTCTGTAATTTCAATGTTCCACAACCCCTTATACTTCAAAAGTAAAATTCAAAAGAATACGCTTATAAATATAGAAAGGAAGAAGCAAAAGGAAGAAAAATTCCGGAGATTAGGCCTGCGGCCACAGTAAATACTGAATAAAATTAAATTTAATAAACGTTTTGTTAAATATAGGGATTTATTCAGTTACATTTCTAGTTCTGAATATCTGCATTTTACATCTCAACTTGTTTTTCAAATGAGAACAAGGAAAGAATTAAACGGAGAAAGTTCCCTTGATAAATTAAAGGTGGCATTAGCTCCACTGAAGAGTCCGTCAACCACCTGGAGACCAGCTCCATCTCTCTCTCTCAGCTGCGCAGCTTCTCAACTATACACACAAGGCGAACCGAGCCTTAACAAGCCGCCCGGGGACGATGCTGGGTCATTAAGCCTAGTGCTGGCCCAGCAGCCCCCATCAGCTGAGCGCAAACCCTTGAGAATTCAAAGGCAAGACCTCCTTGGAGTTGAAGAAAAAAGGCAAAAAGTGGCTTCCACATCAAAGGAGCAACTAATAATCACAGAACACATTTTCTAGAGCAAGACTTTCCCAAACCTGGCCGATCAAAACCCCTATTTCCAGAGTCCAACCTCAGACCTAGCCAATTGAACTTTCCAAAAGAGGAGCCCAAATTAGAATTTTAGGAAGCTCTGCGGTAGCATAGTAACGTGGCAGAGAGGAGCTGCAGACCCAGCCGGGTCTATTTGGAACCTGAAGATCACCTCCTATTGTAGTAAATATGGGTTGCGTTTGTAATAGAAAGCTAGAAAGAAAGGCCTTCTCCACTGCGTCCCGTGACCCTCCTCAGGACGCACCTGTCCTCCTCCTCCACCTCCACGTGTCCAGACGTCCTCTTCCCCGTCCACCTTCGGTAAATATACAGACAACATACAGCCAATATTTACTACAAAATGAGGCCACTTTCAGATTCAGATTCCATTAATGCCAATCCCTAACCTCAATTATGTTTTGACTTTGCATCGGATGCTGTTTTCAAGGATGCCTTATTCTCATGCCCCTGATGGGATCAGTAAGACCTTCAATACAGCCCAGCTAGTACCTTGAGAAGACTGGCCTCGGAAAACAACGGTGAGGACACCCAGGCGCCTTACCCCTACCCGCAGGCTCACATGCGGTCTCTCCATCGGGAAACTCCAACACATTTCTGAGCTGCAGCCACAGCCCATCCCTTCAGTCTCTGATCAAAACTGACCTCCTGGGGCTTCCCTGGTGGCTCAGTGGTTGAGAATCTGCTTGCCAATGCAGGGGACACGGGTTCGAGCCCTGGTCTGGGAAGATCCCACATGCCGCGGAGCACCTAGGCCCGTGAGCCACAACTACTGAGCCTGCGTGTCTGGAGCCTGTGCTCCCCAACGGGAGAGGCCGCGATAGTGAGAGGCCTGCGCACCGCGATGAAGAGTGGCCCCCGCTTGCCACAACTAGAGAAAGCCCTCGCACAGAAACCAAGACCCAACACAGCCAAAAATAAATAAATTAATTAATTAAAATGAATAATGCTTTAAAAAAAAACTGACTTCCTCCCAGGAGGCTGCTCCAAGTGAACTGCTGATGCCAGGGTTTTCACATGGAATATCGTGGGAAGATTCTTGTTTTTAAAGTTCTCCTTTCAGGGCAGTGTTTAAACTACATCTTCAGGTCCTCGTTGTTCACGCAGATTTCTCAGGCTGCTGAGATAGTCTGGAACCTGGGACCCTTTGCTGCAGTGCTGCAATGCTTGCACCTGGACACACCTCTCCTTGAGCGACAAAATACAAAGAAACTATATAGGACTAAAAATAACTGCATGCATGCAGTTAGGGCAAATTCCTTTCAAAAGATACAGAGACCAAAGAATCCAACTGCCACTTTCGAAGAGCTCAGAGTGAAAGCAGGGGGTCCGGAGCAAAAGCAGGGCACTGCGCATGCCCCCTGCACTCAACACCATCAAAGGGGTGGGCAAAACACCTAAGCCACTCCTCTGGGCTGACCCCTGGACACACCCCTACCCTCACCCCATATAAGGAACAAGCTTGCCCCCCTCAGGGAGCGAGCAAGGGAACCCGTTGTTTGTTCTTGCCCATCCCCCACCCCCCCCCACTGTAGCAGAGGCCCCAACACAGCCTTGCCTGAATGTGTCTGGCCTCTGATCAATTTCTATTGATTAAGGAGACCAAGAACCCTGGTCGGTAACAATACTAATTCCACTCTTCCTAGGCTGTCTTCCATCTTTGAATCCCCGGTATTTACTTACAAGGATCCCCAACATCTTTTTCAAACATCGTTAAAAACGCCCAAGAGGGGACTTCCCTGGTGGCGCAGTGGTTAAGAGTCCGCCTGCCAATGCAGGGGACACAGGTTCGAGCCCTGGTCCGGGAAGATCCCACATGCCGCGGAACAACTAAGCCCGTGCGCCACAACTACTGAGCCTGTGCTTTAGAGCCCGCGTGCCACAACTGCTGAGGCCCGCACGCCTAGAGCCTGTGCTCCACAACAAGAGAAGCCACTGCAATGATAGGCCAGCGCACCGCAACGAAGAGTAGCCCCCACTCAATGCAACTAGAGAAAGCCCGCGCACGCAACGAAGACCCAATGCAGCCAATAAATAAATAAATAATTTTTTTAAAAAAATGTCCAAGATTCTTTACAGCACATTCACCCGACCTGGAAGTCACAATTACTTTGTTAAAGAAATACTCATTACCCAACCACGTTTAATAAATGTGCTGGGGCCATTAACCAAGAACATGGGTAAAGTTAGAATCTGTTTCCAGTGGAAGAAGTTTTTCCTTCTCTCATGGAGGCAGGGTGGCATGGAGAAAAGTGACTGACCTGAGTGTCAGGAGACAGATTTCTGGCTCTGCTCAAAGTATTTCGGCCGCAGGTAAGTCACTCCCCCTTTCTGAGCTTGAGTGACCTCATCTGTCAACTCTTTCCACTCCCAACTCCCATCCTCACTCACCTTCAGATGCATCACCCAGCACAGAGCCATCCTGAGATCCAAGCGCTGCTTTGCCTTTGCCACACCCAGTGCTGGGGCAGAGCCGACATTAACCCACCACCCTGCACCTCCGCCGGCCTCTACGGGCACCCCCATCACTCCCGCCAGCCTTCAATCCCAGTTCTGGGGCATCCAAATGAACCGTTTCCACACCATTTTCAAACATCTGGCCTCACACACCCCTACTCACACAATGCAGAGGTGGACGTCTCCTAATGCACAGCGAACGCAGAAGCCGCCAGCACTCCCTCACCTTCCCGTGAGCCACCTAGAAAGCCCACCCGCACTGCATCCCCCTTCCCACGGCTGTTTTCACACACAGGTGTTCCTGTCTGTGCTCCAGGCCAACCCCGATCTGAGCTACACATGCCCTCCCTCTGCTTTCCAGGACCACACGCTATCCATCAGTTCTCCTTCTCTATCGGTTCCCTCTCATCAGCATCTGCACAGGCTCTAAACACTCCCAAGCTTTTTTTAAAAAAGGTTCTTCTCCTTCCCCACTCATAACCCACCTGACACAAAGCCGCTGGCTCTCATCACACACCTACGCTGACCCCCTCCCATCTCCCCAGCTCACCGGGACCCTCCATCCAGCCTCAGCCTGCGGAGACCTGGCTGTCGCCCCCCGCACCCCACCCAGACTGCTCTCTACATCTGCAAGGTTATTGACGATAACTTTGGCAAATTCAATGACTACTTTCCAGTCTTGCCCTTCCTTGACCTCTTAGCAACATTTTATATCACTTAATACTCAATCTGTCTGTTTTTTTAATCTTTTTTTCTGCCCCACCTCTGACTGCTCTTTACCTGCCCCGTGCAGCTTTCCCCCTGCCCATTGCATACATGTTCATCTGTATGTCAGGCCCTGCTTGATTCTCACCCTGCAGGCACTTTTCAATGCATAACGGCTTCAGGGATCATCTACGAGATGAAGATTCCTCCATCTCTCTCCCCCTAGGCTCTGTCTCCTGACCCCTAGACACACATAACCAGTTACTTTTGCGTATCTTTCAGGAGATTATCCCCCAATTCCGCAAGACCTAAACTGAACTAACTGTTCTCCCAACCGGCTCCTCCTGTACTTCACACAGTAAACAGCACCACCTTCTCCCCTGTCACCCAAGCCGGAAATCTGGGCACATACCCTCCTCATTCCTGCCGTCTCCCTGGTCTTTATACCATTAGCCAAATCCCTGAGGCTCGTCATCCGGACCTTCCAAGGCAGAGCTTCTCAGAGTGTGGTCCCGGACCACCTGCAGCAGCATCACCTGGGAACCCAGCTCAGACCTCCTGACTCAGAACGTCTGAGGCAGGCCTAGCAACTGTGCTCACAAGTCCTCCCCGTGATTCAACACTTGCTCACGTTGGGAGAACCACTAATCTACCGGTATCATCAGAACTGCCCCTTCTTCATCCCCAGCACCACGTCCATAGCTAAGGGCAACACCTCCACTCCCCTGGATTCCCGTGTCATCTTCCTCAGAATCTTCCAGCCTCCAAGTCAGACCCACAGAACGACCCTCGATCCAGACTCCACAGCACCCGGAATACCCTAACCTCTGCCTTAACCCTCCAGTGGTTCCCCACCGCTCCCGGGATTGAGTTCCAATTCCTAAACCCATCTTCCAGAAGCCTCCATCAAGGGCTTTGGGTACCACCCAGAATCTCCTCTGCAGATGCCCCCCGCCCCTGTCCCTCACACTGGACACTGTGCTTCCAGCCACAATGACCACTCGGAACTCAAGTCTTCTGTCCCCACGAAACACTGTGCCATTGCACCTGCCCACCTGGCAGCCCCCTGGACAGTGAGACACAGCACAGGGAGAGGAGCTGCGTTTTTCATAAGAAAAGTCAGTAACTATTATGTGACTGGCTGGTGACCGCACATGGTTAGAGACGGAAAGTAAAGTCATACTGACACAATACATTTACATTTTACATTTTACCTAAGTATAGACCAGGGGCCAGCAAACTGCAGCTGCTGCCCGTGTTTGTAAATGAAGTCTCATTAGGAAATAACAGCCAGGCTTATTCACTACACGTTGTCCGTGGCGGCTCTCACAGCAGCAGAGCTGGGTACTGTGACAGAGGCTGTAAAACCCCCCATCTAGACAATAAAGTAATACAAAGGAAATAAATCTTCTTCCAGGTTTCCAAAGTCTAGGAAAAATCTGGAGGAAAAGCCCTCTAAGCTCCTGGTTGGCTGGTGTCCTCTGGGTCCAAGGGCCCTTCAGGTTCTGCACTCCTCCTGGCTCTTGAGATGGGAGAAGGAGGCCACAGAAATGTGAGTCACATCCACACAACTACTAGTCAGTGCATAGCCAGGAGAAAGACAAGAAAATCACGACAGAAAAGTTGGCTGCTGAGTCACCCGTTTTAGTAAAAGTCCATCACATAAATTCTAAATAAATTCTGCATCACCCACACTGTTTGCCAAATGGGTAATGAAACGCTTCGGTTGTGAAAACCAAAACAGGTATCTGAAATAGCATGATCCTTAAATGAGGAAAAACAAACCACAGAGAAGTATGTCATTAACTTAAAAAGTATAACTGCCACAAATGAATTTTTAAAAGTTGATTTTTCTAAACCTTTCAACCTTAAAATTTGACTTTTCAATGAACTTCATGGCTGGGGATTATTCTGAAATCCATAAAAGTCCTGGCAGCATTTCCTCTGAGCTCAGAACACTGTGGTGAGGGGAAAGCAATCAGTAGCATGACTACTTATCCAACAATACTCTCCAACTGAACATAACTGGGGGGCGGGGAGATCACCTGTTTGCCTTCTAAGATAGAATACACATAAAGCAGCACATGTTAGAAATTTAATAAACCAGATACCAGGTCAAAGAAATAAAATAATCTCAAAATATATGTGCTTCAATTCATATGCATAAAAGCTTGGATACTGATTACTACATACAACCATAAAATGATGGAGTCCAGAGAAATAACTTTCAAACCATGTATTAAAATCCTTCTCCTTCACACTGAACCGTATGACTACAAACTTAGGGGATGTAACCTGACCCACCATACAATCAAGCCTGTGGTAAAGAAAGGTTACTAACAAACTATTTAAAAACCATGGAAGTGTACAGCCAGCAAAGAGAGAAACCAAGGCATAACTCCTTGACACAATCCACTTATCATATTCTTTAGGAAATAATCTATTTTTTAATAAAAATAAAACTGGATGAAAAAAAATGTCCCTTAAAGAAAACTAAGAATAGTAAGCAGGTTTTTTCTTGTTTATATTTATTGACTGTTCCCTTCAATAATTTTATTCTACAAGAATTATCCAGCCAAGAAAATCAAACGTATTCCACGTAGTAGAGTCCTTGAGAGAGAAGAACAGTGTTAGGTATAAACCAGCCTCTAATCCCTTGGGTTCCTCTGTCTTAGGAATTCTGAGTAAAGCAGAGGTTCTTATAGACAGTGGTACTTTCATTCGTTCAGGCCACATTATCTACAAAGTATGCTGGACACACCCACAACTGAGCGAGCGAAAGTGACCCCAAACGGATTTCAGTCTGAAATGGAACTGGGGGAGGGGATGGAGACTCTCAGGCACATGCCCCCAGGCAACAAACTGAGTAACTGAGAGACTGATTTCCCCTTAGTGCCTGGTTTACAGAAGAGGGAAACCTGCCTCCTGACCAGTGAACAACCTGCCCAGAGTCCCTCCCCATCCTCAAGCCAATGAACTCACTGCCTGGACTCTGGCTGGACGGCCCATCTTTTCACTCCTTGCCCATAAACAGAGCCACCCCAAACCCTTAACTGATTTCCTGAATTGTAATTCCTCTGCTACTCCCCAATAAACTCAATTTCTGGCCATTTGAACTTGCCTCAGCTTACCTCTTTATTTAGGTTGACACTATAAGTATGTAAGTGATGTGCCAATGTTTGCATGTGACACTTTCCCAGGGAAACATGTGGTCACTATGAAGTAGCCATGAACCCAACAGCAAGTGGGTGTGATGGCCTCAGCTTCACAAACTGGCAGGTGTCTGACCCACAGCTTTTCCTACTCTCTCTCTCCAGAAAGATGTGGGGAGGGAGGGCTGGGGGGAAGAAGGTGGGAATTACACCACTAAAATCAAGAGTAGCAAGTAGATTAGGAAAGAAGAATGACAATAAGCCCGGAAACAGAGATCCAATAGAGTGGGTTCCGAAGCCAAGCAATTCCTGAGCAAATCCACACTCCATCCATCCTCCACCTTCCTTCCCTCCAAGTTCACGAGATTATGAAATATAGGAAACGCCTGATCATTCAACACAATCCACTTAATAGATCCTCCGGTTCTTCCTTTCCTCGGTCACCAGGGCTTTCCTTCCAGCCTCCTCTCCTTGAAATCAAGGTGTGTTCACTGAATGGCTATGCTGGGTTCTGTGAGAGAAACTTGAAAGATAATAAAAACGGTAATCACTAGTATTTACTGGGCACTTATTATGTGCCAGGTACTGTGCTTAATGTTTTATCAATTAGTCTCATTTAATGTTCAAGATTGTCCCCAGAGGTAGGTACTATTTTTTTAAATATAAATTTATTTATTTTTATTATTGGCTGTGTTGGGTCTTTGCTACTATGTGCGGGCTTTCTCTAGTTGTGGAGAGCGGGGGTTACTCTTCGTTGCGGTGCGCAGGTTTCTCATTGCAGTGGCTTCTCTTGTTGCGGAGCATGGGCTCTAGGCGCACGGGCTTCAGTAGTTGTGGCACGCAGGCTCAGTAGTTGTGGCTCACGGGCTGTAGAGGCAGGCTCAGTTGTTGTGGCGCACGGGCTTAGTTGCTCCGCGGCATGTGGGATCTTCCCGGACTAGGGCTCGAACCCGTGTACCCTGCATTGGCAGGCGGATTCTTAACCACTGCGCCACCAGGGAAGCCCCCGCTCCTCAGGTCTTAAATGATATCCTCCAGCCAAGCCTCCCGCGAGTCCATTCCCTCTAGTCTCTCTATGCCTGCACCTCACTGTCCCTGAGAACTTTATCCCAATGTACTTCTCTCCACTGTATCTTAACTTAGAGGAGATTTATTCGCTTACCTTTTTAGCATATAACTCATGGCCTATGCTAGTAACCCCAGTTCCTCTGTCCTCCAGAATCGCCACCACAATGTCCCAAAGAGTCGTGAGTTCTAGATGTCCAAACGAAAATGACCATCTTGCCTGAAACCTGTTCTCGCTTTCACATTCTGAGAATCACCCTCCACCCACAGGTGTGAATCAGAAACCAAGGAAAGCATCCAATCAAACGTCGAGTCCTGACAACGGTAAATCCTGAATATTCCCCACATCTGTCTCTTTCCTTCCCCACTGCCCCTGTTTCAGTTTAGGCACTTTTACCCACCACCCAGACACTAATTTTAAATTTCTTCAATCCATTCTCCATTCTGCCTCCAGAACAATTTTTTTTTTTATAAATGCCAATCTGTTTATGGTTTAACTACCATAAAATTATTTAAAAGCATCACCAGGATGACATAAATGTCCTTGCTTACACGTCCGGCCTCCTTTCTACCCATCAGTCTCCCAGTTTACAATCCAGAACCACCTGCACTCCATGGTCACCTGCATCTCCACGGCGAGCACACACACTCCTTTTATAGCCGGTCCCCGCAGCCAACTCCTCGTGGACCCTCAGGTCCTGCCCCGAGTACTACCTCCCGAGCTACACGGAGACTCAGTCAACCCTCCCCTTTTGCTCCCCATACTGTGCATGTCTCCACTGGGACCCCAAATACGATAACACTGCACACATCCAACACTCACTGTACACCCCACACTGTGCAAGAAGTTTTACTTGTATTTATGCCTTCTTCTTACGCAGAAACTACTGTATCACTCCTCATTCTACAGAAGAGACAAACTGAGAAATTAAGCATTAAATTTACCTTAGTTGCACAATAAAGTGGAAACTCCAGGGCTCAAATCCAGGACAGTCTGACTACAGAGCCCGCTTCAACCAAGCGGCGGCCGTGGGCGGGTCTGGGGCCCCGGCCGGTAGGGGCGCTGGGGACGGTGGGGGTCGGTCCAGGCCCGGCAGGGCCGCGGGGGTGCGACTAGGGCCGGGGGCTGTTGCCGCAGCTGCTGGAGGCGGGTCGCCTGCTGGATGTCCGAGAGCAGGTCCTCCTGCCCCGCGACCGAGTGAAAGCTGTGGAGGTCTGTGTCCGCCCTGCGCCCCGCCGCGGCCTCGGACAACTCGGCCACCGCCGGGCCGGAAGCTGGGGCCCTGGGACGCGTCACCTCGGAAGGGTCGGCACAGTCGGTATCGGACCGGCCCGTCTCGTGGGCCGAGAGGCTGAGGACAGGGATTCTGGTGACCAGGGAGTGGGCGCCGTCCAGCTCGCCGGCCTGCAGGGCCTGGGGGTCCGGCACAGCCTCACGGGAGCCACCGGCACCTCTGCCCTTGGACAGGGTCTTCCGGAGGCGCAGGCTGGAAAAGACCCAGGCCCTGGCGTCCAGCCGGCTCTTCTTCCTGCCTGGGTCCCCGCTGTCGCCCCCCTCGCCTTGCCGGCCCGGCGCCTTCGCGCCCCCGCCCGCCTTCTTTGCGCCTCGGCCTCGCGGGGGCTCCGTGCAGGGCATCGCCACGCTCCTCTTCGGCTTCGCCCCCTAGTTCTCCAGGCTGCCGCCACCGCCGCCGCCGCCGCGAGCACTCAGGCCACGCCGGACCCTCGGCCCAGCAGCTGTGGGGTCCCGGCGAATCGGCAGCCGGCGAGCCGCCGGGCCGACTGACGCAGACCGCGCGGGGCCGAACGCGCTCACGCAGCGCCGCCAATGGCCGCGCGGAACGCACAAGGCCCCGCCCCCTACCGGCCCATCGGCCCCGCCCCCGGCCCTTCGGCCCGGTCCATTTAGACCCCTCGGCCATGGAAGTGCCTAGAGTGTCCCTTGTCTGGGGACCTTAATATCCGCCCCCGATTCCAGCGTCTTGTGCTCCCCGAAGAGTTAGGCGGGTGAAAGATGCACGCCTAACAAAAAAAATATTTTAAAGGGGAAAAAGGGAAGCCAAATTCCAGTGTAGAGGTGCGTAATCTCAAGGCCACATACACTACCCCCTCCAACCTGCCTGCAGAAGCATGGCTCTTTAATAAACACTGGTCGAATGGATTGGTCTTTTCTTCAACAATTGATCCTCATAAACACCATTAACGTGCTTGACCTATGGTTTAGGAGCGGTTCCTACACATAGTGCTGCTTTTATGTTCATGCAGACCTTGCGTCTCTATGAGAGAACATAGCGGTCATTTCAAAATTTAATTTTTCAAACTTTTTTTGACAAAATGGCGAGGTGGGGGAATCAGAAAATACTAAGAGATTAGACTTGATTAAAATGCTAATCTCTGAATTTCTATGCATTTGCCATATAAAACAAACAGCATTTATATTCAAAAAGGGTACATATATTTAACTCCCAGGAAGTCAAACTCATCAATATTAAACATGTCCCTACTGTTGCTGCCTACAAGAAAGAAAAGGACGAGGGACTTCCCTGGCCGTCCACTGGTTAAGACTCCATGCTCCCAATGCAGGGGTTTCAGGTTCAATCCCTGGTGGAGGAACTAAGATCCCACATGCCACACAGCGCAGCCAAAAAAAAGAAAGAAAGAAAGAAAGAAAAGGATGAGAATGAGAAGGAAACACCCTTGGCACAAACACAAGAAATCATATGTTATGCCATAAACCGCCACTCTCCCAAGCTAACCCTTCAAGACAAACTTTGTCCTTGCCTCTGTAACAGGGAAAAGCCAATTTTGACTCCACGTTGGATCTGTCTTTGACTTTAACCTTTGCTTTTCATTGCTTTTGTTATTATAATCAAACATAATGGCCTGCCTCAGGGAACCCTGCCCACCCGTGGATGGCTGCAGGAAAGAAGAAATTAACACATCCCCTCCCCAAGGCTGATGGCCCTTTTTGCTTTGCTTCCTCCATGCCTCTCCCTCTCTATTCTGCCTTTTTACTTTACTTCCCTCTACGATGCTATGAAAGAAACTGGCATCCAGACCCCGATAAGATGGTTATTTTGAGACACAAGTCTGCCACCTTCTCGGTCTGCCGGCTTCCCGAATAAAGTCGTATTCCTTACCTCAACACCTCATCTCCGATTCATTGGCCTGTCGTGTGGCGGGCAGAGCAAGCTTGGATTTGGTAACACCTTTACTATAACAGTTCACTGTCTAGAGGAGCAAAATTTGCCACCCCGAAATGTGTCTCTTTGGCATTAGGATTAAATTAGGCTGATTATTTTTAAGAAACAGAAGACTAAGGAAGACTTTCTTTTTACTTCCACTTAGCGGCCTAAAGAATTCAGGTATTAGAGCTGAACAGAGTTATCAGCAGAGATACCCGCCAGGAATAAGCACTGGGTGAGATGGTGGAGACTCAGTGGGCCCAGAGATCAGAGTCTACTCTGTCCCTTGTCTCCGCTGGCCCAGCAAACACTCCTTTACCAAACCTTTGCTTTTCCATCTCCACATGAATGCCCTTCCTCCCCTTTGAAGTTCCAAACCACTAACCCCAACATCCTCTGTTGCCTTTAGCTGAAGATGGTATTTAAGGTGAGGGCTTCGGCCATTTTGGCCGCGATTCAGTTTTCCTGGGTCTCTCCCATGTATACATTTATTAAACTTTTGTGTGATTTTCTCCTGTTAATCTGTGTCACGTCAATTTAATTCTTAGACCAGCCAGAAGAACCTAGAAGGGTAGAGAAAAACTTCTTCCTCCCTGATAACTGTTACAGAGTTTCTTAACATTCTGCTTCACTATTAATATAAAAATTTTCCTCACTGTAAATCTTGTCACTATTTTAATTACTTAGGAAATTTAGTTACCTAAATTTGTTGCCAAAATCTTGGCTCTCTGTGCACCGATGCCAAACAGAAATACGGAGACAGAGTTATGGAGAAAAAGAAAAAGTGGCTTTGTTTCTTTGCCAGGCAGAGAGGGAGCACAGTAGGCTAGCGCCTCAAGAACGGTGCCCCCCTTCACTGGGGACTAGGGAGAGGTTATATAGTCAGGACTCGTGGTCAGAGGTATGCGATAAGGATCAAGGCAGTAACACTCTTTCATTCTTCTTTCTTCTGCAACGTTTCAGAAGGGTGGGGGTGCTGACAAGATGAGGGTGTGTGCAAGGTCTCAGGTGGCCGGTCTTCTAATCTTGATGAGCTTCTCTGGTCCCTTTAATCTCGCCTCAGGTGGTTTCCTGGCTACTCCTCCCTTTTAGCAGCTGTTCGAATCTGCCCTTTGGAACTCAGAAGGTCATGGAGGCTGGAGCCTTGCCTACAAGAAATGGGGGACAAAAAGGCCTCCGTGCCCGGGAGCCCCACAGGGCCCTGCTCGGCATCATATTTAAAGGCTTTTTTTTTTTTAATAAATTTATTTGTGGGCTTTCTCTAGTTGCGGCGAGCCGGGGCTACTCTTCATTGCGTTGCTCAGGCTTCTCATTGCGGTGGCTTCTCTTCTTGCGGAGCACGGGCTCTAGGTGCGCGGGCTTCAGTAGTTGTGGCACGCGGACTCAATTGTTGTGGCTCACGGGCTCTAGAGCGCACTCGAACCCGTGTCCCCTGCGTTGGCAGGTGGATTCTTAACCACTGCGCCACCAGGGAAGTCCCTTTAAAGGCATTTTTAAACATCATTGGCATCTAAAGAAGCTCCAAGCAGTAAATTAAAATATAATTAAAGTGGCATTAATCAATAATGATACAACTATTTAAGTTAAAAGTTAACTGTTAATCACTTTGAAAATGTGGATACCTAGCTAACATGTTAGTGTTTTTAAAGTAAGCCCAGGGGCTTTCATGATGGCGCGGTGGTTAAGAATCCGCCTGCCAATGCAGGGGACACGGGTTTGAGCCCTGGTCTGGGAAGATCCCACAAGCCGCGGAGCAACTAAGCCCGTGCGCCACAACTACCGAGCCTGCGCTCTAGAGCCCGCGAGCCACAACTGCTGAAGCCTGCATGCCTAGAGTCCGTGCTCCGCAACAAGAGAAGCCACTGCAATGAGAAGCCCGTGCACCGCAATGAAGAGAAGCCCCCGCTCGCCGCAACTAGAGAAAGCCTGCATGCAGCAACGAAGACCCAACGCAGCCAAAAATAAATAAATTTAATAAATAAATTTAAAAAATAAAAATAAATTAAACCCAAAGAAGGAAAACGTACTACATGTTACGTGATGCATTTTAAATGCAGCAAGCAAATGTTCCTTTGCATATTGTGAACCAACATTTTAAACCTCCCTCCTTAACCATTTTATCAAAAAAACCTATTTTTAAAGTCCTATAACTCTTTGATGTAAAAGCATCACGCAGCAATAACTACTAGCCTTTTTTGAATTGTTTTCTTAAAAATAGATGATAACTTAAGGGCAGGTGCCCCTTTTGAGTAAATAGTTCTGAGAAATCAACTTTAATAACTTTGCCAGGGACTATTTCAGTCTCTGAGCAATTCCAGAGGACTTGAAAAGCCTTTGTTTCAGGTCTTTCACAAGACCACTTTCTCCCAGAATCCAGGCTCCTCACAGGGCACAATTTGCCTGAGGCTGTAAGAATTTTCTGCTTCTTTGAGGACTGAGGTACTATGGTTCTTTATTTTTGCTTTTTCTTTAACAAGACATCTTTAATTCTGAACTAATTGTTTCCTTACTATTTTTTCCGAGATATATTCTACAAGTTCTGAAGATAAAAGAGGAGAAGGAGAGAGGAAGGCAAAGAGGGAAGAAGAAAGAAAGGGAAATTGAGAGAGAAGACTGCTGATTTTTTCACATCCTTTGTGAAACAACAGATGACAGTTGTGTAGCAGGTCACAGATGACAAAGCTCTATTACATGCAAAAGCTTATTGGAAACTCAAATGAGTGTGCTCCGTAGGTAGGTAGGTAGTTTCAATCCAACTTAATTAATAAACAAGGTCAGACTAAGGTTTTTCCAAGGTCACATAGCAGCAAGAGTAATACTTGAACCTACAAATTTAGTTCCCAAATTCTTTATAACAAACAATGCTACATAATTTACTTTTCCAGGGACTGGAAGAAATGAAAATATTTATTTTGTTCTTCTGTCATAAGGAATCTCCTGCAAAGCTAAAGAGTTTTGTAAAGGAAATTGGCCTTTCTACCTGAAAGGGATCATTGGGGAACTCTTAAGTACGTTGTCAACAACCATTCAGAATGAACTATAGAAAGCCCACCCTGAGCGTCTCAGCCCACAATATACCTAGTTCAGGGGCAATAAGCTACAAAAAGCATCCTAGAGACAGAGCCCAGGAGAAATTAAGGTTGAGGAAGCCAATCCTTAGCCTTAGAGTATGTAGCATTCTTCAGTAGAAACATAATGTGAGCCTTATCAGTAATTTTTAATTTAATAGTAGCCACACTAAAAAGGTAAAAGGAAACAGATGAAAGTAATTTTAATAATATACATTAACCCAAAATATCCAAAATAGTTCAAGAAAAAAATCAATAAAAATTACTAAGGAGATGTTTTACGTTCCTTTTTTCATACTAAGTCTTTAAGTCCCAGCATCAATTCCAATTTGAAACAAACCCCCGGGGAAACTGATTGCGAATTTCAGTCCTGAAGCACAGCCTAGAGACTGGACTCGCGGGTCTACATATGACTCTGGTATCATTTTGTCCAGGACCACGTGCTCACCCCTCTGCCTGCTTTTCTTTTACAGCCCATACCACCCTGGCAACACCATGAAGACGCAATGAGCAAATTGCCTAAGAATTCCCAACGTGAAAGGCATCTAGGGAGTGCGTCCAGATATTTGACTTTGCAAAATTTATTGATTTTTAATTTAATTTCATTGTGGTTGGAAGACATACTTTTTGTATTTCTATTCTTTCTGTGAGCTTTAGGGCCCAGCATATGCTCTGTCCTGGAGAATGTTCCATGTGTCCTTGAATGCATTTCCTTTAATATCTTAGATTCTGATTCCATTGTGGAAGCTCCCACCTGGACTACAAATGATCTATTGCAGTAAGTAAACATTTACCTCTGTTGCCATCTCTGTTCTCATGAAATGCAGCCTAACTCTCCAGTACAAACCATGTGTGTCCAGGAGACATTGCATTTTTTTTCTGGGCCAAAAAATAAACAGGATAGCCCATTGGGTAAATTCATCATGAGAATCTGGAGTGGCATTCCAAAAGTAACTTTCCAAGACCTGTTCATCCTGTGAATCAAGGGAGGTAACATACTGCCTTTATGTGTATTATACTTATTCCATAATCTGGAAATTTTCATTGTTAAGTATGTCGGTGTCTGACAAGTGGTGCAAATTAATGCTTGACTACATTCTTTATCTGGTGGAGGGTTCAAAGTTCTAGAATCTAAAGAAAAATCCAACCTGAACCCCAAGACTGCCAGCATCTGTGACCCTCAAGGGGGGAAGGCATTTTGTTTCCTATACAGGAAAGTACTTCCCTGAGTGACACCAGGTGAGGAAAGACACTTTGAAGGCAAAAAAGACATTGGCAGGGCTTCCCTGGTGGCGCAGTGGTTGAGAATCTGCCTGCCAATGCGGGGGACACGGGTTCGAGCCCTGGTCTGGGAAGATCCCACATGCCGCGGAGCACCTAGGCCCGTGAGCCACAATTACTGAGCCTGTGCTCCACAACGAGAGGCTGCGATAGTGAGATGCCCGCGCACCGCGATGAAGAGTGGCCCCCACTTGCCGCAACTAGAGAAAGCCCTCGCACAGAAACGAAGACCCAACACAGCCATAAATAAATAAATAAAAACCCAAAAGTAAAAAAAAAAGACATTGGCAGTTTCCACAGAATCAAGTTTGTGAGTTGAAATGTTTGTGGAGATTTACACTGACACCTTGTTAGTAAAATTGGGTTGACTTCTGCTTGAAGATTCATTGATTCTCTGCCCTTTTGGCTTTTGCTCAAGACCGTCTCCCAGAACAAACCGTATGGACACCAAGGGGGGAAAGTGGCAGGGGCGGTGTGATGAACTGGGAGATTGGGACTGACATATAGACACTAATATGTATAAAATGGATAACTAATAAGAACCTGCTGTATAAAAACTAAATAAAATAAAATTCAAAAATTCAAAAAGAAAAAAAAAGAATTCAAGATTAAAAAAAAATAAAAAGACCATCTCTCAGAACAGAGGTGCTTCTGCAGCACCGGTGCAGTCAAGTTTTTTCAAACCCCTTTGCTATTAATCACCAGCCCCAATAAAGTCTGGTTCTTGTTTTACTGACTTAAGCAAAAAAAAAAAAAATCCAGCATCAATTTCACACTAATGGCCACATCTCAGTTCAGACTGGCTGCACTCACTTGTACGGCAGCCACGTGCAGCGAATGGCTGCTCCTCTGGACAATAAGGCCTTGCCTTTGATTTCTTAGAGCTTCTGGAGCAACTCTTAGAATCTGCAAAGGCAAACCCAAACTGTTATTCAATTGTTAAAAACAGTGCTGTGTATTTTGATGGACTTAAAAATAGTTATTAAATAGTAGATATTAAAGTTCTATATATTTTCACGGGCAAGCATAATATTTCTTATTTAACCCACCGTGGGAAAAATATTTTACCATGATTTTCTTAACCATTCAGTTTATTAGGGATTTAATAGGGGTAAGTCCTTGTTCTGGACAGAGCTTGCCATCACGAAAATAAGAATTCACAGAACAGGAAGGACGGTGGGAAGAGATTCCAGTGTAAATATGGAAATAGAAATAAGAAGAACAAAGAGTGTCACTCATCAGCCCCTTTTAAGGGGGTTAAGTCGCAATCCACTGCAGACGGTGCGCCCTGGGGGGAATTCAGGATGGAAAAACAGTGGCGCCTCCTGTGCCTTTGGATATATGGGCCCCTAGATAGTGAAGATGCATGTCCAAGGAAGAATTTCAATGGTCCCAGATTCTCGCATCTTCCCATACACAGAAAAGCACTAAAATCATTAACTTGCGATATTTGTGATTGGTCAAGCCAGTCTTTTACTAACGCTTGACTACATGTACTTCCTGCCAAAACAATTCGTATGGAAACTGGCCCTACCCCACCTCTTCAGATCAGCTCCCCAGAGCTATGGAGAGGCGGGCGTCTCCCACACTAGAATCCTCAGTAAGGTCCCCACATAAAACCGAAACCCACTGTTCTCGTGTTGTGCATGTGGGTTTTTTTTTTTTCAGTCAAAAGAAGAGAGGAAATAATATTCCAGAGAGAACTCCAGGTTTAGTCATCTTTCCTCTGCCTTGACTATTAAAATAAGAGCTGCCCACAAACATTGGGCCAAACACATGACTTTTCATTAAGCCAAGACTCCACAATAGCGTGCACACACTTTTTTCCCTAATAAATGTTTGTCCATTCCAGAAGATGATCTTAATGTTGATTTAAATCACATTGCTCCCTGAAATATTAAAAGATGTGTTTACATGGAATTCTAAATGTCAGCATTTTCTCCCAGAATGTAAGAGTCAACTTGGTTAATTATCACAATATGGGAAAAGGCCAAAAAGAGTAAAGGAGAGAAAATAAATGTTTCAGTTTAGGGGCAATGGCTTGCCTGCTCACTACAAAACCTTCGCATTTCCACACAGAAATTAAGGGCACTTGTTTTGAAAGGAAATGAATCCACAGCAAGTTTTGAAAGGAAATGAATCCAAAGCAAATCTGCCATCTCTCAAAGCAGATCCTTCCAGAGAACTGCCCTCAGGTAATTTACATTCACTAGGGAACGGCTACTTGCCAATTTTATTTTTGCAACACAAAGTAGCGGTTTCTGAAAAGCTTTACATCAGCTTCCTTTTCCTCAGGGGAGCAGATGAAGGCTGGGGGGAGCTTTGATTCCTGTCACCTGTGTTGGAGCTTCAGCTGTACAAACCTGACCTCAGGGCGCTCACTGGGGAAGGGGAAAATTTTACCCTTGACAACATTATTCGTTTTTCTTGTGATAGTATAGTAACAGTAATAGTATAGAAAGGACTGTCATCAGAGTTTCAGGGCCAAGTGACTCCATTACTTGCTTACTGGGAATTAATTTATGTCTTTACCTCAACACTTTAAACCCTGCCTACCTCAGGGATTAGAGAGGCAGGAAAAGAAAAGGGATTGGGAAGTCTGCCCTTCCTTGCCCCCGATGCTACATTAAAGACTGCTGGAGCGGACTTCCCTGGGGGCACAGTGGTTAAAATCCGCCTACCAATGCAGGGGACACGGGTTTGAGCCTCGGGAAGATCCCATATGCCTCAGAGCAACTAAGCCCATGTGCCACAACTACTGAGCCTGCAAGGCACAACTACTGAGCCCGCGTGCCACACCTACTGAAGCCCGGCACCTAGAGCCCGTGCTCCGTAACAAGAGAAGCAACCGCAACGAGAAGCCCCGCGCACCGCAACGAAGACCCAATGCAGCCAAAAATAAAATGTAAATTAAAAAAAAATAAGACCACCAGAGCTTTTCCGTGCATTCATCTCTTCTTGTCTTCTAGAAGCTTCCCAGTCTGGGAAACATTTTCTAGGCATTTCTTCCTCAGCCCCAGGAAAGCTGCTGGGACTTCGTTTAAGGCAGATGCATATATACAGTATTGAAAATGACAACAAAAATTCAAATAGCAGTTGAAGAGTTGAGTGGTTCCTTTCACAGTTTACAGTGGCCCTTCTTGGGACTCAGTGGGGCTGTTGAATCTGAGGAGCCCGGGGAGAAAGGCCAGGGTGTGCCAGCTTGTCCTCATCGAGCCCACAGCTTTACTGGCCTCAGGGAGGTTGGAATGAGCTCGTCCTCCTGAGCCAAGCTCAGCTGCAGATGGAAGTCGGCCGAGTGCAGCTCGGTTCCCGTGCACCCCCAGCCTGCTGGTCTCCAAAATGGATTAACCCCGCAAAGCGGCAGCTCCTCCGATATTCAAGGAGCTTGTGAGCGGTGGCGAAGGCATTCCTTGAAGCCTGACCTGTCTGTCTTACTGCTGATTTTAACAGACTTGCTCCCTGCGCTCGAGGAACTTACAGTGTAACAGGTGAGGCAAGACAGACACCGAACGAGCCAATAAACTACCTAATTACAAATTGTGATGCCTGCGGACTTGGAGGTTAGGAACAGGTGCTTTGTCTACGAATGAGAATAAGTCAGGGAAGGCCTCTCCAGGGGCCTGATACACATGATGAGAGATGGAGTTGGAGAAGGATTCAGGCAGGCAAAACGTGTGAGAAAAGTATTTGGGCAGAGGAAAGAGTATGAATCAGGGTAGGTAGGCCCCGCAGTTTACTGGTAACAGCAACGGGTGAGGTGGTTCCGTGCCTCAGAGTCTATGACCCTACTTTCAGGGCATCTGAGCTCCTGGGATGTCTCTGAACATTTAATTTCCATATACCACCTGTTTTCAGTATAACAGAATGGAGTATAAATCATTTAATGCCCTTTAAGAACCATCTGATCCTTGCAATTATTTATGTCGCTAGGGTATGAGGCAAGTGACCATATGAAATGGGGGAGCAGAGATTAGTGGACCCAACTCGGGGGCACCTGCAAACTGACTCTCTCACCGCCCCCCCCCATTCTGATAGGTATCCAGCCTCTGTCCTTTTTCTGTCCCTAAAACCACTGGAAAAGACCTATTTTAACCATCTCCTACTTCCACCCTCACCATTCTATGATAATAAATTAAATCCCCCCTCCTTTCTTTAATGCTACTTGTTTAAAGTAGCTTCAGTGTGTAGGGAGCATTGGCCTTAGAGAAAATGGGTTTGAATCTTGACTTTACCGTTTATCCTGAGTGATTTGGGACAAAAAATCTCTCTGAGATTATATTTCCCCATCTGTAAAATAAATATAATAGCGGCTATTTTATAAGATCATTGCTAGGATTGAATTAGATAATGTGTACAAATGGCCTAGCATATATTAGGTGCTCAATAAATGTAGAACAAAGGAAACGAGTCAGTTATGTAGTCCAAATACGTCCAGATGTCTTACAACCTCTTCCAGGCCTCCTAGAAACACAGAGAGGCAGATCTGCTAATTCACCAAGACTGAGGAAGTGTGCCAGGCATGAGAAGCTGGACATTCTCAAGTTCTGTTGCTTAGGTATTCTGAGCTGTTGTCATCTTGTCAACAAAGACCTTTCACTTATGCCACCCTCAGATGAGTGCCAAGGGCTGAGTGTTTTTTTGATTGGCACAGGGTTTTCCTGCCCCAGATGCTGGATTTTATCCACCACAGCCTCAGAGGCGTGGGTTAGGAGAGCCTGAGCCCTGAGTCAGTGTACCCAGGACTCTGACCAGAAGATGTTGTCTGAGCCGAGCTTTGGGTCCACTTCAGGGACAGAATTCCCAACCAGACAGGAATCTACCCAGTACCCCAGGTCTGACTGCATCTGGGAGGTTCCTCAGAATACATTTTCTGAGCTAGAGTACATTTTCATGATCTAATAGTAGAAATTAATAGTTTTAGTCAATGGATAGACAAAAGTAGTCTATCCATACAATGGAACACTATTGGGCAGTAAAAAGTAAGGAGGTACTGATACATGTTAGCATATGAGTGAACCTCAAAAACATTATAATAAGTGAAAGAGCAAGACAAAAACACCACATCTTTTACAATGCCTTTTATATAAAATGTCCAGAAAAGGCAAATTTATAGAGACAGACAGTAGATTAGTGGTTGCCTGGGGCTGGGGGTAGGAAGGGGGAGTGACTGTAAATGGAAATGAGTTTCATTTTGGGGGGGATAAAAAATGTTTTAAGATGAGATTGTGGTGATGGTTACACAATTCTGTGAGTAAACTAAGGAATCATTGAATTAAAATAGGTGAATTTATGGTATGTAAATTACACCTCCACAAAACCATCAATAAAAAATTAATTTGAAAAGTGAGTAGTTCTCACTTTGGGCCTCAGCTTGGAGGCCGTAATTTCCAGACAAGAAGTGGCCTGTGTCCCATTGCTCTGCAGCCTCTGCCTGGGTGCCCAAATTCAGCTCCCCTCTCAGGCCCAAAGGAGCCTCACAGTGGCTCCAGAGATGAACGCTCCCAAGTCCTGAAGCTGGGAGAGGCCAGGGGATGAACTCTCTCCAAGAGCCTTCGGGGCGGGGGGGGGGGTCCCTGCTGACACGCTGGTTTTAGGACTTCTGATCTCTAGAACTGTAAGGCAATACACTGGTGCTATTTTAAGTCACGAAATTTGTGGCAATTTGTTACAGCAGCATCAGCAAACTGATGCAGTGTTTAAAAAAATGAATTCCCACACTGCATGGATTATCCTCAGAAGGACTTGAAATTTAGCCTTTAGGCCTTACTTATTCACAAATTTTATTTCTATGAATACAGGGGGAAGCCTTATTAAAAGACTATTAGGAAAAGGTGCTGCTTCTGTTGTCTTCCTGTGCTGGGTGCCAGAATCTTGACTGCAATTGTTAATTTGGAGCACAGCTGATTCAGACATTACACAAAATCCTACATAAGGTGGTTTTTCACTTTGCGACATTAAAATGATAACAAGGATTGATTAAGACTGATTTAGCTACACTAAAGAATCAGAACCCCAGTTTACTTAACAATTAACTTAAAAAGGGGGGGAGGGATAAATTGGGAGATTGGGATTGACATATATACACTACTATATATAAAATAGATAACTAATAAGAAGCTACTGTATAGCACAGGGAACTCTATTCAGTACTCTGTAATGACCTATATGGGAATAGAATATAAAAAAGAGTGGATATATGTGTATGTATAACTGATTCATTTTGCTGTACAGCAGAAACGAACACAACATTGTAAATCAACTAAACTCCAATAGAAAATTTTTTTAAAAAACCATTAACTTAGAGAATAAATAATGTATAGGCTTTGTTAAAGTTAGCTCCCCATTCTTTATTAAAAGTTTAGTATACTCTAATCCTGCTCTTTGGTTTCAGTTTCCCCCTATAGGATGATAACTCTCTCTGGCCTCAGCCTAACTATAACGCACCCCAAATCCACTCGCCTCCTTCACATTGCCTCTAGGTTGACTCGGACATTCCAAATCCAATTCTACCCCACCCCACCTCCCATCTCATGCTCTAGCATCCTTTAGTCCCTCACTTATGAGGTTGTCAGTTAGAGAAACCAGAAAGTCACTCTAAATGCTGGTTAATTTTTTTTTAAATTCCTAAACATTCCTTACATCTGCCCTCCTCCCTGCCCCAGCCACGGTCCAGCTCTGAGCTCTCAGGCTGTCTCTTCAGGACCACTCTCACTGTTTCCTCATTCATCTACCTCAAGGCATGTAAAGGTCAATCCATTCCAAGCAGACCACAGAAAAAAATTCTAATATACAAACCTAATCATTTACCACCTCTAAGTAAAACCCACTCCTTACTCACCAGCTTTAATTGAAGGCCCTGAATGATCTGGACCCTAACTCTTCAGTTCTGTGCTAGAGTTGTATATGTGATTGTTTCCCCCCAACACCTTAGGAAATCCACAGGTTTCTAGGGAAGCTGACTTCTGCCCTGCCTGGTATCTAGTATCTGGAATGGAATATATGACTTAATACAGAAATACTATTTTAAAATGTGCACAGGACCTCTGCTAGTTGAATCAGAGTGTATCTGGGACTGTGGCTGGAATTTCTTGCACAAAGTATCTGGGTAGATGCACCAGAGACCGGGGATGCTGGAAGCCAATTTAGCACCAGGAAGGAAGCAAATATGGCCTCTGTGGGGCACACATGTGTCCTGGGATAAAATCATGAACCTCTGCATGAAATTATGCCTGAGGGCTATGTTACCTTGAAATGTTTCCATTACGTCAGTAAATAAATTCCTTCGTTATTTAATGTATTTAAATTGAGATTTATATAATGGAGAGATATCCTGTGTTCATGCATTGGAAGACTAAATATTGTTAAGATGTCAATTCTTCCCACCTTGATCTATAGATTCAACACATCCCAGTCAAAACCCAGCAAGCTATTTTGTGGATAATAACAAACTAATTCCCAAGTTTGTGTGAAAAAGCAAAAGATCCAGAATAGCCAACATAATACTGAAAAAGAATAAAGTTGGGAGACTGACACTACCAGATTGCAAGACTTACTATAAACTATGGCAATTAAGACAGTGTGGTATTGGTTAAAAAAAAATAGACATATGGATTAATGGAAAAGAAGGGTCCAGAAACAGATCCACCTCAATACAGGCAAGTGATCTTGGACAAAGAAAAGAAATAAAGGCAATTCCGTGGAGAAAAACAAATAGTCTTTTCAACAAATGGTGCTGGAAAAATTGAACTTCCATATGAAAAAAAAAAAAAAAATCTAGACACAGACCTTACACCACTCACAAAAATTAACTCAAAATGGATTATTGTAAAGAAAAAAGTTTCCCTCTACTCACACACACAATACTTCTGCTACCAGATGTGTGGGTTTTCCACACCAGGCAATTCTCCGACACCTCCTGGATGTCCTACAGTTCAATTCAATTCCGACGCCAGCCAGACTCAGCACAGACCCCATGAGGTGGCCTGTCCCCACTTCAGATGCCAGCTCCAAGTCCAAGATGTCCCCTGTGCTTCTGGCTATAAACCAGAGTTTCCACAACCTCCTCCTGAGGCTCAAACATTTTCTAGAACAGCTCAGAGAACTCGAGGAAACACTTATGTTTACGGGCTTATTCCATAATAAAGGACACAGGTGAATAGCCAGAGGAAGAGACATGGGGGTGAGGTCCAGAAGGGTCCTGAGCACAGGAGCTTTTGTCCCCTTGGAAATGGGGTGCACCACCCTCCAGGCATGTGGATATGTTCACTGACCTGGAAGATCTTCAAACCTCACACTTTCGGGATTCTTTGGAGACTTCATCATGTAGGCATGATACATCATTCATTTCCAGCCCTCCCCTCTCTCCTGTCTCCAGATAAGGGGGGTGGGCTGCAAGTTCAAGCTTCTCATCCCACTTACGCTTCCTGGTGACCAGCCTCCTCACCCAGGAGCCCACCAAGAGTTCTCTCATCAGAAGAAAAGATGTTCTCATCATCCAGGAAATTACAGAGGTCTCAGGGACTCTGTGCCAGAAACTGGGGAGATATATATACTACTATTTAACAATTATAGACCTAAATATGAAGCACTATACTATAAAACTTCTATAAGAAAATATAGGAGGAAATTTGTGTGACCTTGGGTTTGGTCATGAGTTTTTAGGTATAACCTCCAAGGTACATTCCATGAAAGAAAAAAAAAGAAATCAGCATTTATTAAAATTAAAGATGTCTGGGACTTTCCTGATGGCGCAGTGGTTAAGGATCCACCTGCCAATGCAGGGGACACGGGTTCGAGCCCTGGTCCAGGAAGATCCCACATGCCGCGGAGCAACTAAGCCCATGCGCCACAACTACTGAGCGTGCGCTCTAGAGCCCACGAGCCACAACTACTGAGCCCGCGTGCTGCAACTACTGAAGCCCACGTGCCTAGAGCCTGTGCTCTGTAACAAGAGAAGCCACCACAATGAGAAGCCCATGCACTGCAACGAAGAGTAGCCCCCGCTTGCTGCAACTAGAGAAAGCCTGCGCACAGCAGTGAAGACCCAATGCAGCCAGCCCTTGGCTCCGTCGCCCAAGCCGGCGTTATTTGGGAGGGTGAGTGTCTAGTGGGAGTCTGAATAGTGTGTTCCGGAGTATTGGCTGACAGTACGCTTTGCCCTTTCGGAAAAGCTTTCTATGGAGATGCCCCATTGTCAGTTGTGAGGCTGCGTGCGGCACCACAACGCTCGGGACAGAGTCGTGGGAGTGTCTGGATGGATAGCTACGTATCCTGGCAACCGCCTGGCCTCCAGGTGAAGTCTCGAGTCCTGTCGCCAATGCTGGGGTTTGTTCCAGGTTTTCTGGATAGAGGCCTCAGCTTGGAACTTCAGAGGTTGAAAATACAGCTCAAATGCCTGAGATGGAGGTGAGCCTCCAAAGAAATTGCATCTTCGAAGAGAATTTGCAGTCTGAAGAGAAACTTTAGCTTCCAGCTGCTTTCAGACATCTTCTGAACCCCTGTGTGGAGGAAAAGCTAGTTGTGCAGGATCAATCAACAGACAAACTTGACCCTAGAGGTCTTTAGAGCATTGGCACTGGCAAGATCAAAGAAATGGTGAAATTACTTGTGCTGAAGCAGTTTCAGATCCTCCTGAACAAGGAGTTTAAAATTTGTCTCAGAACTCTGAAAATAATGAAGATTTTGTCTCTGGAGGATTTAACCCAAATGAGAAAGAAATAAGTATGGCTTATAGAAAAAGTGTACTAATGGAATAAGCTTAGAAAAAGGCAGTCTGCAAGGTAAAAGTAGAAAACATAAGTTTTCCTTACCCTTCTTTAGGCACAGAGTCAATCCTAGCTAATTTTATTTTCTATTACTGCACAACTTTCCAACAAGAGTGAAAAGGGCAAAAATCAGCCAGAATCTTATAACATATCAAGTGTATTTTCCATGTTTCTTTCCACTCTCTGCCTAGATAAATGCATACTTTTTACTCAATTATAATTGTAGAATAGTCACAATAATTGTTTCAGACATTTTCATTCTATCACAAGCATTTTATATGTTGGCTGTGTAGTTTTCATAATTATTTTGATAGAGGTGGGCTGTTCCCTCGAGATACCATTTTAATACTTTGTAAATTTTATTTCTTTTTATGGCATATTTAGATTGTTTGGAATTTTTGATATTTTAATGCTTTCTGCAGGGATCATCTTTTAACCTGCGATTTGTTTTTGTTTTTAAAAGATTCTGTTTTGTAAAAAATGATTCTCTTATAACTAGTTGTTAAGAGTACTATTACTGCAACAAAATGCTGCATGATTCTGTGGTATGAGGGGCCAAATTACTTTCCAAAAAGGATATAACACTTTATACTACATGAACACCTTACTGAGGTAAAGTTTCTCCTTAATATTTTCATCTTCCTTTTTGTATCTGATTGTCACCTCCTAGTGTTCCCTGCCCAGGCATCCTATGTCCTCATGCTTCCCTCTCTGTTCCTGCCCCTGATAGCATCCAGATAACTGTTACCTGCAACCCACTCTAATAACAGAGATAGGAATTCCTTTCTCTGAAACTTAGGAATTGGGAGTTATATCTGTCCTTTTGCTTCCTTTGATAGCTTTCTTTGGAGAGAAGGTAGGGGCCACATCTGTTGTTCTGAGGGACTTGCTGGTCAGTAGTTTGTCTTCAGGACTCCATGTTCTTTTGACATCTCTGTCTTCCCAGGATTCTTCCTTCCCTCAAAATGGAGCCCAAAAGAGAGAGGCTGGCTACCATGCATCAACTGCAGGACACCAGGCTGAGAAAATAATCTGGAGACCAAAAAGTCTATTGAAAACCAGGATGTTTCTGAATAAGACCGCCTTGGGAGTAATAATGAAAAGACCTACCAAAGATGGTCCCTGAAACCTAAACTTGAGAGAAGATGGGGAATGTAAAGAATAGGTTGGAGGGCCAAGAGGGAGACCAGCAGAATATGGGATCAAGTGTCAGTTGCTAGCAAGAAAATACTCAAGAAAGAGAGGGGCTAGGCGAAAAGAAAATTTGCAAGAATATATCTTATTATACAACAAAAATTCCTATAGGAAAGAGACCATATAAGTGTGATATGACTGAAGATATTTTCAAACAGAATATGGAACTAATGAAACATAAAATGTGCAGTGTAGAGAAACAATACAAATGTAAGGAATGTGGGAAAACTTTCAGTTACTATTCTTTTCTTAATAATCATCCAGAGAGTCACCCTTTATCTTCTCATTTTGGAGAGAAATCTTCTGAATGTAATAGTTGGAACATCTTCAGTGAGAATGTAACCTTTACTCAGCATGAGAAAATCCACAGCGGAGAGAAACCCTTCAAATGCAATGACTGTGTGAAAACTTTCAGCAGGAATTCTCTTATTAAACATCAGAGAGTGACTCCTCTGGTGGGCCAGTGGTGAAGAATCTGCCTTACAATGCAGGGGATGCAGTTTCCATCCCTGGTCGGGGAACTAAGATCCCACATGCCCCGGGGCAACTAAGCCTGTGTGCCACAACTACTGAGCTTGCGCGCCTCAACTAGGTCTCACGAGCCGTAAACTACTGAGCCCATGCACTCTGGAACCCGCGTGCCACAACTACAGAGCCCTTGTGCCCTGGAGCCTGCGTGCCACAACTAGAGAAGAGAAAACCCGTACACCACAACTAGGGAGAAGCCCACGCACTGCAACGAAAGATCCCGCATGCCTCAGCGAAGATCCCGCATGCCACAACTAAGACCCAACACAGCCAAAAATAAATAAAATAAATAATAAATAAATAAATCTTAAAAAAAAAAACACACACACACATCAGAGAACTCACACTGGTGAGAAACCCTATGAACATAATGAGTGTGGGAAGTCCTTCAGCCAGAGCTCATCACTTATTAAACATAAAAGAATATGTGAGAAAAGAACTCACACTGGAGAGAAACCCTCTGAGTGCAAAGTTACAATGAAAGAAAGCCTTCTGAAATTGGTCAGCTCTTATTCAGCATCACAAATACACACTGGAGAGAAACCATATGAATGTAATGAGTGTGGGAAAGGCTTTGGCCAAAGATCATCCCTGACTCATTATCAGAGGACTCATAATGGAGAAAACGTCTTTAAATGTGTTGATTGTGGGAAGGCTTGCAGAGACCACTCTGCTCTCAGAAGTCACTACAGAACTCACACTGGAGAGAACCCATACAGGTGTAATGCATGTGAGAGAGCCTTCAGCCAGAGTTCACACCTTACCATACATCAAGTAATCCACACCAGAGAGAAGCCTTATGAATGTAATGAATGTGGGAAGGCCTTTAGCCAGAGTGCAAATCTTGCCAAACATCAGAAAACTCACACTGGAGAGAGACTGTAAATGTAGCCAGTGTGGGAAAGCCTTCAGCCAGAGTTCACACCTTACTACACATCAGATAATACATACTGGAGACAAACCCTATGAATGTGGTAAATGTGGTAGTCTTTAGCCAGAATGCAAGTCTCACCAAACACCAAAAGAATGCTCACTGGAGAAAGACCCTGTGAATGTAGTGAGTGTGAAAAGCCTTCAGCCAGAGTTCAGTTCTTTTAAGCATCTGCCAACTCACACTGCCTAGAAATTTTGTGAATGTGATGAGTACTACTGACTTCTGGTAAATATCAGTCATCACCAGATATCAAAGATTTTAACATAAGGAAAGTTTATGTAAGATTTGACATTTCATGAAAGGTCAGCAAGTTAATATTCTGAGCAAGAGAGCACTAAATAAATTTTGTGAGATACTGTACTTGAGGACAGGTATTGTGTGGTTCTGATATTCCTTAGCAGCTTTTTCTTAGGGCTTTGTACAGTGACTCTGTAGTAAATGCTTGTATCGTTAATAGATTTTTGGTCAGATTTGTTGTACTCCCATCCTCAGAAACTTTTTTAGGCTTTTAAAAATAGGAATGCCCCAACTGGAAATAGAATCACCCAAATAAAATTGAGAAACTGCTTTTAATTAGGAAGAGCATCTCAAATTCTGTATCTACAATTTCTATTCAGAGAAGCCAGGAATCCAGGTATCTATCACATGGGTCTTCTCCACCATAACAGAGACAATACCAGAGGACCTGCAGGAGCAAGAGGATACCTTTTAAATAACTGATCCCTTTAACAGAGCAATTCCATCACTATGCTTCTCTTTACCTTCTCATCCCCAACACCACGAGGTTTTATCTAAGGAAAGACGCATGGACAGAGAGTGATTTTCAAGATTTATTTCACAAAAATAGATTGTACAGGATGTAAGCATGTACTCTTTGAAGTCTATCTTCTCCCCTTTGAACATACCAGTGAGCAAGTAGAAGATTGGGAAAGACAAAGATACTAAATCTCCAAGCCTATTTCTTATTACTTTGCACTTGGTTTACAAAGAACCATGTCATTTTAAGAGATTCGGCCTTAGGTAGAAAGGGAAGATGATAATAAATCAGATTTCCCCTGAAATACCCACAACATAGAAGAATAAAACCAGAAATCACCTAAACATGATGGAACTGGGAGACTTGGTTTACTCCTTCTGTTCCTTCACAGAACTGCTCTGCTTCCTCCTTAAACTTTATTTCTATTTAGTTTTAGTTGACTGTTAATCAGTGTAAGTTCAAATACAACTTAAAATATACTCTAGATTGTATGGCATTGCAACAATTACAATACAGCCAAACATTGACAACAGAAATAGCTTCAATATATTGTACAAAAATTATTTCTCTAAATCTTTAGGTCAATATTCAGTGATAATAAATGGAAAATACAAGTTGAACTTCAATTAACTTCAATTTAAGCTATCCATTGATGGGTTAATGACATTGTGGTTATTTTGGTACAGTTCTAACAACTGGTATTTTGGGCGGTTTGAGTATGTAAAAGTCAGTAATGCTGGCTTTCATTTGCAAAATCAGTTAGTTAACAAATCCAAGAGACATAACTTCAAATAAAGTACTATATAAAATTTTCATTATAGGAAAAAAAAAAAAAAAAAAAAAAGACCCAATGCAGCGAAAAATAAATAAATAAATGAATAAATAAATTTATTTAAAAAAAAAAAAACTACATGGAAGTAAAATGATCAGTGGTTGCCAGGCATTCTGGCAGGGGAGGAACAAAGAAATACGAGGTGCACAGGGGATTTTTAGGGGGAGGAATGGGTTTTCTCTCACTATAAGTCAAAATCCATAACCCTACCTGTACTTTATACTCTAGTCTGTGAGCACTTTATGCTGTATTCATTCATCATTTCCTCAAGAAGTGATTATCGGGCACTATACAATATGTTACGCATGTCCTAAACCAGAATGTTCTGTATGCATTTGGACTTACTTCATCCCTTACTGGAATTTCTTTCTCCATTAGTTGCTTAGCATTTGCCTATTTAACATTCCAAACTCTCCCCAGTCATCAGGTGCTCTGAAAAGATATACATAGTGCCTCTCCCCACCAAGAGTTAGTTCATCCTCTTGTCTTACCCGAGCTTCTTCTATACTTGAATATTTCACCATATGGACTGTCATTTAGCTACATCTCTTCTATAAGCTCTTAGAGTTGGGGGAGCATTGTCATTAAAATGACTTTGTAAATTACAACCACCAGTCAGTGAAAACCTTGTGAAACACTAAAGGTTCAAAGAAATATACTTTTAATATCTGTTTTGTGTGGGACTATAAAACATATAAAATAAAAATAATGCAGGTTTTTAGTAAGGTTCAGAGATCTTTACATGGAAAGAAGAAACATTATTAAAAGCCAAAACCATGCAAAATGTAATCAAGTGATCAATGTTCATGGGCTGTAGATTTCTGGGAGGGCCTCAGGAGTTAGGGGATGAGTAGGACCTGGATCCAGGGACACGGGATTGAGGACTGTGGACCAGAATGTAGCATCCCAGCCAAAATCTCTCGTTAACAGAGATGGTAACTGTCTTTCTTTTCTTTTCTTTTTTAAAATATTTATTTATTTATTATTTATTTTGGCTGCACTGGGTCTTAGTTGCGGCACACGGGATCTTCGTTGCAGCATGCTGTATCTTTAGTTGTAGCATGTGGGCTCTTAGTTGGGGCATGCATGTGGGATCTAGTTCTCCAACCAGGGATCGAACCCAGGACCCCCTGCACTGGGAGCACAGAGTTTTACCCACTGGACCACCAGGGAAGTCCCTCTTTTATTATTTTTTTAATCAGTTAATAGATTATATTTTTTAGAGCTGTTTAGATTCACAGCAAAATTGGGCGGAAAGTACAGAGTTTTCCCACATACTCCTTGTCCGAATACATGCAGCTTCCCCCACGATGGGCATCCTGCTCCTCGTGGTCCTTCTGCTACAGTCAAGGACGCTGCCCTGCACTGCAAGGTGTGCTTGTCTTTCCCAGTGGGTAAGAATTTTCTTAGTTTCGGGAAGGTTCTAAATGTTTAGGAAAATCAAAACCATAGCAATAATATTATTGTGTTAAGGAACACACATGAATTTCTTACATATTTTTCATGTAAGAAATTCATGAATGTTCCTTAACACTGTTAGAACTTCAGCTTTATAACTAAAATGTCAGATGGAGCAATTGATTTAGACTTGTGATTTTTAAGTTGAAATCTTCCTGAGTTGCAACATTTATGTGACCTTTACTAAACTTCACTGTGTTTATAAGTTCAATTTATTACATTTATAAGAATTATATAATACTTAGGTTTTGTTTATTAGGTCAAAATACTTGTAAACGAAATGGGATGTATTATGTTTGCAAATGCAGTTTAAAGATATAAAATGTGTAAATAGGCCAGACTTAACATTAATGACAGCCCCCCTACAAGTGACAGTTAATAATTGCTCCAAAAAATATGATTATAGTAATATGAACTTTAAATCTTTGAGAAGAGCTAGGGTTTTGAATCTGTGACTTATTTTAAAAATCTCAGTAGACTTTTTGGAATAGATGCAGTTTCCTATGAGGAAAACATATTAAACAAAGTTAAATATGAGAGGTTTTTTAAACGTCTCATATAAACTTTTCCAGAGTAAATCAACCATTCCTTTAATCTTTCAAATGTCTATAATTGTATCAATCAAAATAAAGTGTTTTTTTTTACATGTAATTTTTATTTATTTATTTATTTGACTGTGTTGGGTGTTCGTCTCTGTGCGAGGGCTTTCTCCAGTTGCGGCAAGCGGGGGCCACTCTTCATCGCGGTGCGCAGGCCTCTCACTATCGCGGCCTCTCTTGTTGTGGAGCACAGGCTCCAGATGCGCAGGCTCAGTAGTTGTGGCTCACGGGCCTAGTTGCTCCGCGGCATGTGGGATCTTCCCAGACAAGGGCTCGAATCCGTATCCGCTGCATTGGCAGGCGGATTCTCAACCACTGCGCCACCAGGGAAGCCCAAAATAGTGTGTTTTTCAGAAGTATTTATTTGCACCGGGTCTTAGTTGTGGCATGTATGCGGTATCTAGTTCCTCAACCAGGGATCGAACTTGGGACTCCTGCATTGGGAGCATGGAGTCTTAGCCACTGGATCACCAGGAAAGTCCCTAAAGTGTTTTTTGTTTTGTTTTGCATTTATCTCTTTGCAATCATGCAGTGAAATTCCAGAGCACAGGGACAATGTCTCATTTATAGTTGATTCTGTAGTGTCTGGCATAAGGCTTTGGCACGCAGTAAGTGCTCAATAAATGCTGAACACAATACAAAGGTTCTGGAAAAGATGGCAAAGTGTGACAAAGTGGCTCAAATTTACATTCATTCATTGTCAAAATACTTGTACCAAAGCAGTACAAGTGTATCCGAGGTGACTTGAAGCATGATTAATATTTTGGTCAAATCTCAAAGGGAAAAAATTGTGTAATAGCTCATCTCACTTCTCATCCATTCTTGTGTCAGTTAAATCCACAGGAATTGCTGTTGGGCCTTTAACTTTGTGCATCTTGTCCTTGAGTAGCACTGAGGCTTCTGAATTCATTGAGTGTTTCTGGATGTTGATTTAAACATTGACTTTGCTGTAGTGAAAAGAACTTGGAAAGAAGGAACCTGCGTTCAAGTCCTGATTCTGTCACAGCCCAAATACACCAGAGAAGCTGTGCAGCCTGGGTCAGTTGCTTACCCTCTCTGAGTATCACTTTCCTAGTCAGTAAAAGAAAATGATACCAGTACCTGCCTCATAGCAAGTCTGTGTTTATAAAATGCAGTCGTAATGTATGAATTCAGGGAAACTATACAAATGAAGGACACATGCTATATGCTAACGGTAACTGTTTCTCTCTCTGTCTCGACATTGCCTTCTAGGTCCTTCCTACTCGGAGTGCGGCCTGTGGCCCAGCAGCGCCAGCCTCACCTGGAGCTTGTTGGATGTGCAGAATCGCAGTCTCACCCCCCAGCCCTACCAAATCAGAGGCTGCGTGTTGACAAGGTCCCAGATGACTGCACGTTACAGCTTGAGAAGCACTGTCTACACAGGACTGAAGGGGTGAATGTGTTCCTTTCTTATCGCTGCTGTAATGAATCACCACAAACCGACTGCTTGAAACAACAGCAGTGTATGATCTTACAGTTCTGGAGGCGGAAGTCCTAAACTCAAGGTGTGGGCAGGGCTGGTTCCCTCTCGGGCTCCAGGGGAGGTTCATCTCCTTGACTTTCCAGCTCCTGGAGGCGCATACATCCTGGGCTCATGGCCCCTTCCCCCATCGCTCTGACCACTGCCTCTGGCTTCAACCTTCCTCTCTGACTCTACCCGGCCTCCCTCTTTCACTAACAGGACCTTTGTGATGACAGTGGGCCACCGGATAACCCAGGATACCCTTCCCACCTCAAGTTCTTAAACTTTAATCACTTCTATAAAAATCCCTTTTGTCGTGCAAAGTAACATATTCACAGGGGGATTAGGACACGGGCATCTCTGAGGGGCCATTGTTCTGTCTGTAACAGATTATGTCTGACTAAGCTTTGCTCAGTTGATCAGAAATCTATTTCAAAACAGTGGCAACGGAATGACATGCTCGCATTAATTGGTTGATTCGATCATTTGTATCCTCAGTGTTTCAGGGCCTAAATGCTGCCCAACGATTCACTTATGTTTTTTGTCCTCACTCTCTTCCACTCCCACCCCCCGAACTCCTCTCTCTTCCGCGTGCCCACCCCACATTTCACCTTTACTCTCAACGAATGACTTGGCCTCCCATTTCACAGAGAAGTTACAGTCTATCAGACATTTTTGCTTGAAAATGCCACACCAAACGGCATGCGGAACTTCCCTGACCAGGGATTGAACCCGCATCCCCTGCAGTGGAAGAGCCAAGTCTTAACCACTGGACCACCAGGGAAGCCCCACCAGACATTTCTGATGATAGATGATTCTATAATATTTTGGCATATATCCTAGAAGGAGTTTAGAGAATTACATAGAATTGCTATAATAAAACTCCTTGCATTCCCTCTACGTACTTATTATATGAACAGGGTGTTTGGTTATTCTTTTAAAATTTGCATTATAAAAAGAAAACTATGAATAGAACTGATGCTGAAGCTTGTCTTATTTTATTAATATGTAATATTTATCCACAGATATATGAATTAAATTTTAAAGGCCCTACTCATCTCATTAGGAGAGATATTTCAATAATATTTTACTTTTTATGTTAATAGTTATCAAAATTATAAAACGTTATGCTATTTTATCAATTATGTACTAAAATAATTATATCTAAATTTAGGATGAATATTTTATTACATTCATATTTTTGTTGCAGATAGGTTTGGTACGTTGATTAATAGAATACAGTATAAAGTTCAGTTAGGGAAATTAAAAGGATATGAATGTTCAAGGAATGAAGGTACATTTTGAAGTTGCTAAACTGCTAAAAAAAAAAGAGCTTGTTTTTGTTTTTGTTTTTTAGCTCGTCTATCTTCTCAATGTGTGATGGTGGATACCAAAGTGCTAGAGTATTTTGATTTCATTGACTGTATTTCAAAGATACAATATTTTTTAACATGCTAGAAATTATGTCCTTTGCAACTATTTGCATATAAAAAGAATATGTTTGGATCTCAAATTTAAAATGTGTGAATTACCTGCTGTATAAAAAAATAAATAAAATTTAAAAATTAAAAAAAAAGGTGTGAATTGTACACATTTTTTCAAACATTTTTTTTAGGGTACTGAGCAAAGCAGTTTGAAGACCCAGGAGCTACAACATTGGTTTTCAAGCCTAAGCACGCACCAGAATCCCTGGAAGGTGGTTAAAACGCAGGTCGCCGGTCTCCTCCGCGGACATTTCTCACTCACTTGGTCCGGAGTGGAGCTGGGGAATTTGCATTTTTCATCAGTTCCCAGGTGGTTCGAACGCTGCTGGCCCACACCCTGAGAACCGCAGTCCTGCTCTAGAATTACTAGCCTACGTGCAGTTGACTGACCTGGAAACACGGGTATCCCCCTGCTCCTCCTCCTTCTCCCACAGCCTCCAAAACAATCACCACCTAGTCTTTCCCATTTACTCCACCGGCAAATAGAAAGCGAGTGCAACCACCCCTACCCATCCCCCGCCCTGGTCCAGCGCAGCCCCGCCCTCACCCGGATCCCCGCCGCAGCCCCGCCCTCACCCGGATCCCCGCCACAGCCCCGCCCTCACCCGGATCCCCGCCGCAGCCCCGCCCTCACCTGGATCTCCGCCGCAGCCCACCTCACGCCGTCTCTCCGCAGCGCAGCCAGAAAAACCTTCCCGAAGCTCAGCCGCAATTAGTCACACGCTTTCTCAGAACTTTCCCCAACCCTCCGTTACCCTGAAGATGCAAGACCAAATATCCTCCTGTGTCTCTTGGTCTCGGCTCACTTTTAGAGCTTCATCCCCCATCTCCAATCCTCACCACCACTGTAAACTCCAAGTCTACTGGAGTATTTCTTGTCCTTTAATGTGCTCTGCACTTTCTCACCTCTGGGATGCAATTTAAACTCTGGGGAAAACTCCTCTGCTCCCCCAACCCTTGTTCACTGTGCTGAGTCCTACTCACCTCCAGATTGCTTGTTAGAAGTCACTTCATCCAGAGCTCTTCCTGGTCTCTTTACAACCAGCTCAAATCCCGCCAAATGTGCTCTCATGACCTCACTACTGGCTTCAAGGATCACACATTACATTTTTTTTTTAATAGTAATCTTTTTTAAATTTTATTTATTTATTTATTTATTTTTATATTTATTTTTGGCTGTGTTGGGTCTTTGTTTCTGTGCGAGGGCTTTCTCTAGTTGCAACGAGCGGGGGCCACTCTTCATCACGGTGCGCGGGCCTCTTTACTATCGCGGCCTCTCTTGTTGCGGAGCACAGGCTCCAGACGCGCAGGCTCAGTAGTTGTGGCTCACGGGCCTAGTTGCTCCGTGGCATGTGGGATCTTCCCAGACCAGGGCTCGAACCCGTGTCCCCTGCATTGGCAGGCGGATTCTCAACCACTGCGCCACCAGGGAAGCCCCACACATTACATTTGATGGTACTTGCCTGTTTGCTTGCCTGTCTCTCTCCCTCCAGATTTCAGTTCTCTGGGGGCAGGACCTTGTCTTGTTTACCGTTGTATCTCTGGTTACAGTGCTGGAGCATAGTAGATATGCCGCAGATGTTTGTTGAATGAATTCATGTTCCTCCCGTTCGCATGGCACCAATGCTGAAATGAGGAGCACAGAATAGAGTCATGGTCTCTGCTGCTAGCATTTCCACAGAAGATGGTGGCAGGAAGACAAACACACAGAGAAAGAGAAGACAGTATGGTTTACTGTGAGAGTGAGTGACGCAGAGTGTAAGTGCAACAGAAGTTTCAAAAGAAGGGAGATCGTGCTTGATGGATTGTTTGGAGGAGACCAAATGAAGACCTTGGATCTCCCCATTTTCTTTTCATGACTTTTCTAGTTGAGGACAAACGGTATTTTGTGAGCCTTTGGGCAAGGCAGTGAGTTATTTATTTAGAATCAATCTCTTCTGTGACTGGGAGCTATTACATGAAGAGAGGCTGGGCAGCTTGCCCTATGACCTTAGTGCAGTAAGTTCAAAGCTTGTAACTTCTATTGATTATTATTATTTTTGCATCAGTTCATATCTGGTCCCAGGGAATGTAGACAGATACATAATTTCAGTTTTTGGAAGCTGCATGCAGTTTTATTGCAGCAAGGAGGTGAAAAATGGTTCCTCCAAAATCTAGTTTAGTGAATTGCTCTAGTTGAAAAAGATGTAATAATAGTGTTTTCTTTCAAAGATATTTAAAGGCACACATTTTCCTTCAATTCAAGTCTTATATACTATACAGAGTGAAAGTACTCAAAGATTCTAAGAATCATGCATTCTTACATCTATGACAAAGGCAGTTTTAAAAAGCCTTTTTAACAAATATTAAATTTTAACAAAGGTTAAACATTTTGCGGCGAGCGGGGGCTACTCTTTGTTGCGGTGTGCGAACTTCTCATTGCGGTGGCTTCTCTTGTTGCGGAGCACGGGCTCTAGGCACGTGGGCTTCAGTAGTTGTGGCACGTGGGCTCAGTAGTTATGGCTTGTGGGCTCTAGAGCGCAGCCTCAGTAGTTGTGGCTCACGGGCTTAGTTGCTTCGCAGCATGTGGGATCTTCTCAGACCAGGGCTCGAACCCGTGTCCCCTGCATTGGCAGGAGGCTTCTTAACCACACACCACCAGGGAAGTCCCAACATTAAACATTTTAATAAGTATTGGAAATGTTGACCTGGCATTTTATTAAAAAGTTCAAATTTGTGATAGTAGTGGTTATTAAAATACCATTTAGCAAACATGTAAGTTTCTCCCGTGTGAGAAGCAATTTGGTTCTGCTCTCACTGGTCCATGTGACCATCAGGCAATAGAAGTACTCCTGCCCATGTGTTTGCATAACTTAGTTACAAGTAAATATTATGCATGTTTATTTTTTTAAAATTTATTTTTATTGAAGTATAGTTTGTTTACTGACATTTTCTTAATAGGTATTTATTTTCCTGCACGAGTTTATTTATGGCTGTGTTGGGTCTTCTTTTTTTTTTTTTTTTTTTGTGCGAGGGCTTTCTCTAGTTGTGGCAAGCGGGGGCCACTCTTCATCGCGGTGCGCGGGCCTCTCACCCTCGCAGCCTCTCCTGTCACGGAGCACAGGCTCCAGACGCGCAGGCTCAGTAATTGTGGCTCACGGGCCCAGCTGCTCTGCGGCATGTGGGATCCTCCCAGACCAGGGCTCGAACCCGTGTCCCCTGCATTGGCAGGCAGACTCCCAACCACTGTGCCACCAGGGAAGGCCATGCATGTTTATTTAACATATACTGCTGCAGTTTCCCTGATTATTTCTGTAAAGAAAGTATCCAGAAAAAAATTAAGGCTCCAAATAAAATCCTTCAGGGACAAAAGGGAATAGCTACAAATAGGGCAGGAACAGCTGAGAGTGTGACTTGCAGACACAGGAGCGGGGACGCTTGCAGACTAGGAAGCCCTTCTGGAGAAATGATCTGGGGCAGCATAGTAAGGAGGTGTATGTATGAATGTTCGTGGAAGGCTGTTCTGAACATAAAGGGCAACAGAACACAGGGGTGGGTTTTGTGGAGTGGGCGAGGGAGGCAAAGCCTGCAGTCAGAGGATGGGCTTCGGCAGAGCAGTGCATGAGCCACGTGTAGGAGGCTGGAGGGCCTGAAATGCACACAGATGCCACAGGAGTCAGGTCTGTGTGAAGCTGGGAAGGCTGAGAAAAGGCAGCGGATAGGAATGTAGCAAACAAGGGCAGAACTGTCGGAGTGGGTGATGTGTGGCTGGAGAGGAAGGGGCAGAGGCGAACAGTGAGGAGGGAACACGTCACAATACTGACCATGCACGAAAGTGAAGCATGCGCAGTGATTTCGTAAGATCGATGCTGTATGTTCTTTAGAGAAAGTAGCTATAGGGGTTCCAGAAGGGCGATCAACTCATTTTTAATGCTGAAGAAAACCCACAAAGTTCACAAATGAGAAACATAAGCATTAGTTTTTAAAGCCATTAACAGGTTGGATGAGATTGGGGGCGTTACTAAAGACCCACACCAAACCATATCAAAGGGAAAGAGAATTTCATACCGATGAATAGGGAAAGTATGGTTCCATGTACCAGACAATAATTTTGGAGTATATAAAATTTATTAATTGGACTGACCCTGTTAAAATAATTATTGTGCATATCTGTGCAGCACACATCTAGGTTTATAAAATACAGCATAAGAATATTAAATACACTTTGCCATCAAAGTAAAAAAGAGCCCATTATACTTGACTGAATGCATTCCCCTAATAAGGCACAGTGTAAATGAGCACTTTTCACAGCCTCGACTCAAGGGTCATACACAGATATGAGTGGATAAGCGGAGAAGTAAATATTAGCTTCTTCCACCAATTTGCTTCTGAGGCTTAAAATATTGAATACATTCTCCTTTGTCTACTGTGCTTTATAAGGAAGTTAGTTTCAGAGTCTAAGGAACTGAAAAAAAATTGACTTAAACAGAACTATTCTTTCCTGGAAAATATATGTTGTAATTTATAAAAGGAATATCTGGGCTTGTTTTTGTTTTTGTTTTTACAATGTTGCAAAAGCTTGCAGTCAGCTGATCGTGCTTAACCATCATTTTTAGGCTTCACAGTGTGCTGATAATTTTGGCAAAATTCATGAGAACTTCCAAATGAGAAAGACTTTAAAACTACTGACAGAGAGCATCGTGAATTCTTGAAGCACTTTTTGGCGGGGAGTTAAATGTTTTAAATCCCTGCGGTTAGCTCTTCTCACAGCAGACCCAATGCTGAGGTGAACTCCTGGTTAATGACCTTGTTCAAGGTCACCGAATAAATCAGTTTCAGTTCTAGGGCTGGACTTCTAACCTCAGAGTCCTTACGTGTAGCCTGTCTCCTGAGCTGAGTTTCCAGTAGTAGACTCGTTAGATACTTTGGGTTTTCAGATCTGGTTTAAAAATTCAATGTGAGTAAACCATGAAAACAGGTAACACGTGCAATTTACATACTTTGCAGGATTGCTTAGTGCTGAGTAAAAATCTAGATGCCCTCGGATCCAGACACATCCAGGTTTAGAAATGCTTTATTTTGGCCAATAAACTATTGAAAACTTTGGTTTTCAATTAGTTGCCAACATTGAAAAATGACAAGTTTTGTGTAGCTGGCTTTCTGGCTTCTTTTTAAAATTTTAAAGATCTGAGCTAATGTGTAGTATAGTGAATATAGACAACAATATTGTATTATAATCATCAAACTTGCTAAGAGACTAGAACTTATTTGTTCCAACCACTAAAAGGAAATGATCATTATGTAACCTGATAGAGGTGCTAATTATCGCTACAGTGACTGTCACACTACAATATGAAATATATCAAATTGACCTGTTGTACACCTTAAATTTACACAATGTTATATGTCAAGTATATGTCAATAAACATTATTTTAAAGAGCTGAGGATATTGGCCTATAGTCGCAAATGATAAAAATCCCCTGGAGCTGGGGAGCACGGCCCCCTTCAGACGGTGTAGTTCATCCCCGCCTTCACATGGCTTCTTCATTCATTACATGAAGAGCCTGGGCCTGCAGACATGTGAATTAGAGAACCTTGCTGTGGAGGGGTCCCGTCACAGCACCAGATTAGAAACTTCAGTAGTTTCAAGGCCATTTTCCTGAGCTGCCAGGCAGAGCCTTTACAAGGGATGGTCCTTCCATCTCATCTTTCTTACCATCTTATCTTTCTCCACTTATCTTTCTCTGCTCCCTACCATCACCCTCCTGTTTCCATTCCAACTAGTAGGCTTTCCCTGAATATAAAGTACACTATGCTATATCTAAAATACTCATTGTGCCCTAAATACAATGTGTACATGTTGATACTCATGATTGTACACATACTACTGATTTACCTTGCCCAAAGAGCCTTCTTCATAGTATCCCTATTCTCCAGGGCAACTTTCTACATACTTTCCTATCAGTTCTAATATCACTTTTTTTTTTAATTGAAGTGTAGTTGATTTACAATGTTTCAGGTGTACAGCAAAGTGATTCAGTATACCTGTGTATATACATATATATACATACAGATATATATTGTTTTTCATATTATTTTCCATTATAGGTTATTACAAGATATTGAATATAGTTCCCTGTGCTATACAGTAGGTCTGGTTGTTTATCGACTTTATTTTATTTTTGCAAAACCAAATTTTACTTAAAGCACAAATACATTACTTTTTGCAAACAGATCCATGACACGTGACTAGACAGTGAGGTCAGATAGCCACATAGTGCACATTTAAGTCCGCGCGGCTTCCAGGTGCTGAGGGAGTGGCCGCATGCCCTGGACACAGATGTCTGGGCTGGTTCTAGGGGGTGACAGTTCAGGATGAAGTTTAATGCCTTGAATACTTGCTTCACTTGAGTAGCACACAGTGGCAGCTCTTGACATTATTAAAAAGGACACAGTACACTAAAGGGAAGGTTACAGACGGGTTTGGTGAATGACTAACTTTCACTACATAAACACACAAACTTAAGTTTCTGTATCAGCCATTCTAACATCTGTATAGACATTCCCAGGAAGACGTGTTCCGCAAGGCTAATTGTAAACCAGGATATACATTTGGAAGTCGGTCCCTCGCGGTGCCTGCAACAGGAGTGTCCTTGAGACGCTGTGGTGGCAGGACAGGTCGCTTTCCAGAAGAGCTGCCTGGGGTCTAGCAGCTTCATCCTTCAAGCCCCCCTTGGTGCATGTGGGCTTTGGGGGCCGTCTTGGAGAGGACAGGGCAGAGGCACTCTTCAGTAAATAAGGCCGGGTACAGACTTGGGCTTCGCGCTCCATCCTGCAGTCCCCCCACCCCTTAGCCCAGGTGAGTGATGGGGAAGAAGCCACAGCAGCCAGCAGGGTGGGAGCAGCCGTCCTGCTTCCCTGCTGGGGTCTCCCCGAGTTGCTGGTGGTTGAGCACGTTGACGAGGGCTGGTGTCTCCTTTCTGCAAAAGCACCAGTGCACACGGGTAGGATGCAAGGTGGGGCTGTCCTGGAGCCCCTCTAGTGACGGTTCATGGGACAGCAGTAGGGAAGCAGCTTAACAGCCCAGCCAACCTGGTACTTTTTGAGAGCAGCTGACCCGTGAAAGAGAAGCTCCAGCCCACGGTCTTCAGTGTTGCTGGTGGGGCAGCAAGTGGAGGAACTGGGCCACATGTGCGTGGAGAAGCTGGTGTGCTGGGCACAGACCTGCCCAGAAGGACAACGACCAGCCCTTGGGGTCGGCTTGGTGTGGCGGCTCCTCCGGCCAAGGCGGCTCCCACTTCCTGCTGGGAGGAAGAAGGCTGGCCCGACCCTTGCAGGGAGGCAGGGCTGTGAAGTGGTCAGTCTCCTCCCCGCTGGAGTGTCAAGTGTGGTTCAAGTCACAGCTTCAGCAGACGCCGCTGTTTAACCAGTTTCTGTTCCCTTAGGAAACAAAGACCCACAACCAAATCCTACACGACAGTAAACACGGTTTCTCCACAATATTGCTTGGGAAGATCAAGAGCCAGCAATCCAGTCATCCTAAAGGTCCCAAGTGTCACGGGCAAGGGGGATTTTTCTGGGGAGATGGATCCCTGCGTGGGGTGGGCTAGTTCTGTGCCCAGAGGCCTGTTGAGGTGCGTGACCCCGGGGCATCAGGACTTCACAGTGATGCGATCCTCTGAGGAATAGAGGCCCGAGGGTGAAAAATGAGACCAAAACCAACCAGGGGTCTGCTCTCCTGGGTTTAGGCTGACGCCAGAGCTCTGCATGCGGATGCGGGGAAGTGGGCGGACATGGGGCTGGGGGGAGGGAGGGAGCCGGCCGAGGAGGCGGGGAGAGGTGGGGCTCCACAGTGCGGTCTCCACGTCCGAAAACCCCGAGTAGCCGAGATGAACGCGCCAGCAGGTTCACTCCTGCAATCCAGCGCGTGCAGTGAGCGCTGGAACCCCAGGTCTCTACCAGATGCTATTCGGAGGCTGCGGCGGTAGCGGAAGGCTGGGTGATGCAAAGAGGAGAAACGCTGTAAAGTCAGGATTCACCACCGCGCATCCTAGGTCCTGGCGCCAGACCAGTCGCAGGCACAGAAACAAAAGAAACAATACCAACCCCCCAGATTGTGTTCACGGAAGAACGCAGGAGGGCTCTCAGAAATACCGTGGCGGTGTGGTGTGCTTTGGAATGGAAGCCGTGTCCCTCCAAGGAAGCAAGGGCGGCCGCGCGTCCACACCCAGTGCCTGGAAACGCGCCCGCGGGCCCACGAGGCGCCAGGAGCACCCAGAGGCCTGGCTGGAACTGCCGGGGGAGGCGTCCGTAATGAGGTGACAGCTGGTTCTCGGGAAGGTGGAGACCAAGTTCCAAGGCCAAGAGCACCGTGAACTCAAACCCAATTGGATCCCGGCTGTGGAATGGAAACCTTTCTTCTGACGTGTCCGTGAGTTGCTTCACGTGGTTCTGGCGAGGTCGCTGTTGATCTCGGCGGCCAGCAGCACACAGGCGCCCGGCACAGCTTGGGTTCTGCTTGTTGGGCTCGCCCTGCAGGACCAGCTTCTCCAAGTTCACGGAGGCCGCCGACACCGTCCCGGGCTCCAAACCGCACTCCTCGGACAGGTGCCGCATCTCTCGTCTGAAACTCCTGATTTTGCTGCGCGTCAGCTGGGTGTGCGGGAACTGCTCCCGGAAGGTCCCGTTCACGTGCTTCTCGAGGTCGGAGGGCTTCACCTGCTCTACCACCGCGGGCGTGCAGGACACGAGGATGAGGACGCGCTCGTGCTGGCCGCGGGGCCGCTGCGGGTCGTCAGGAGGCGGGGCGGTACTCCAGGTTGTCCCCCGCAGCGGCCCCTCGTTCCGAGCCGGCCGGCGCCGCCGTGGGCGGGACGGGGTTGCATCTGGACCCCAGCAGAGGGCGGGGCCGCTGGGCCGGGCGGTCCGGCTTGAGCTTGACCAGGGCGTTGGTGGGTACAGGAACTTGGCGTAAGACGCGAACTTTCCATCCGCCCCCCACTCAACGCCTTCCAACAGGAAGACGATCTCGGAAGACACGGACACACACCACTGGATGGATCCTCTGCTTCTGGCTGTCCACCCTCAGGCCACTGGCCCACAAGCCTTCTCCACAGGTCTGGGCCGAGAAGGCTGCACACAGGGACCGCTGGGCGCAGATCAGCACAATCCTGCTTTGCTTGGTGCCCTACTGCCTCATGTTCTTGGTGAAGTGGGTCTCCTTCAGGCCTTTGTGTCTCGGGATCCGGATACATGTTTGGTTCTTTGGACCGAGACACATCCAGCTGCATCTCCAGAACCTTGAACGAGCAGCGCTGGGAGGCGGTTCGCCTTCTCTGGCGCTACCCGTCCAGGCCCAGGCCGGGGGCATGGGCGGCTATCGATTTTACATATAGTAGTTTGTATCTGTTAACCCCAAACTCCTAAGTTATCCCTCTCTCCCTTTCCCCTTTGGTAAGCATAAGTTTGTTTTCTGTCTGTGAGTCTATTTCTGCTTTGTAAATAAGTTTCATTTGCATCATTTTTTTTATATTCCATGTGTACGTGGTATCATATATTTGTCTTTCTCTGTCTGACTGACTTCACTTAGGTCCATCCGTGTTGCTGCAAATGGAGTTATGTCATTTTTTTAAATGGCTGAGTAGTATTCCAGTATCACTTCTTAAGCGAAGACTTCTCGAATCAGCCCACTTCCATCCTCTCCAGTGTTCCTCACTTTCTCCTCCTGGATCTTCTGTTACAGCACATAGCAACTTGCCTTGTGGTAATCTGGCTATTTATCTACCCAGCCTGCCCCAATAGCACCCCCCTGCACTGTGTTATTTTCCTCTTTGACCTCAGGATCTGGCTTTCTTCCACTTCCAGGTAGCTTCTTGCATTCCAGATTAACTCTGATGGGAGACTTCTCCTCTGCAAGTTTGAGGCAAGCACCACTGCTAGCTGAGCACCTTGGCCCAGCCAGCTTGACCTACCAAGAAAGGGGGACCAGACATTCCCCTCTAAATTGCTGGTTCAGGAACCCTTCCACATGTCCTTGGCAACAGGGATAAGTCTGTTGTGATGTACCAGTCCCTGACCTTGGGACGTATGGCACAGAGTAAAGAATACAAATTCCTAATATCTGCAGTCCAATGTGTGGTTCGACCTATTAGATAATTGCGTGGAGCCTCCTGACTGCTGTTCGTAGATGCTGTAAGATCCCAATTTCATGTCTCTTCTCCACAACCAAAAGTTCATAAGAAATCCAGCAAACCTCCCATGTCTAGTTTTTTGTTTTGTGTTGTTTGTATTTGCATTTTAAAAAATAAACACACAGAGCCCATGATTTATGTGGAGGCCTCAAAGCATGGTGTTTCTGTCATGTCACTGGTTTTGCAGAGGCAGAGCTGGATCCGACCACTGGCAGCACAGAAGTTCATTCTGGGCACAGGCAGGGGAGCCCTACATTGAGCTGGGGTGGTCCAAAGAGGCTTTTGCAGAACAGACTCTTGCCTGAAGATGGAGGTACTTGCTTGAAGGGAGTGTGCACATGCTTGCTGGTTCTTGACTTTCCCTAGTGGGGATGGGGATTAAGATGGGGTAGAGCAGAGTTGCTTGGCATAAGAGCCTGTCACTTTCCAGAAGGGGTAGCACCACCAGGCAGCACTGTATCATTTCAACTTAAGAAAGAACATAAATTTGTGGTTCAAGAGCTATCAGAACTGCTTTGGGGCAGTGTCACAGTGTGTTGATCTTGGGGAGTTTGGACCCTGCTTTTGACCTTTGCAAAATCTAAAACCTTAATGAAAATGATATGTTCTGCAAGTGGCATTATTTCATTCTTTTTTATGGCTGAGTAATATTCCATTGTATATATACTGTATAGCACAGGAAACTCTACTCAATACCCTGTAATGACCTAAATGGGAAAAGAATCTAAAAAAGATTGGATATATGTATATGTATAACTGATTCACTTTGCTGTATACCTGAAACTAACACACCATTGTAAATCAACTATACTCCAATAAAAATTAATTAAAAAAAAAGAAAAAAATGATATGTTCTGGTTTCCAGCCAAGGTTTGCCTTCAGATCTTTACGGAGGTGGATCATGCAAATGGAAATGTGTTGACAAGGCCCTGGTCAGTGGGCCTAGCTATAACTTGATCTAAAGCATTACCTGCGGAAGCCTGGTATTTAGGATCCACATCACAAAGAAAATCAGCATCACATATTCTATGTGAGATTTTTAAAAAGTCATTCATTGAATTTCAGTGCTATGATTGCAGTCTCATAACCCACATTGCCAGTTATCCAAGTCTTGGAATGTTGCAAAAGAAGGTATGAAAAATTTCCAGAACTCTGGTGATGAAGAGGCATTTCTGCCCTTCAACGTTCAAACCCAGGTTTGTGTGTCACTGGAGTGAGTAGAATGGAGACCGTCTGTCTTGAGCAAAATTGCACACTCTGTTGTCCTGTAGATTTTTGGTCCTTACTGATGTGATTTCCAGGATAAAAAATATCCTTTATTTTTTATATTTATTTTATTTGTTTATTTATTTATTTATGTTTGGCTGCATTGGGTCTTTTTTTTTTTAACATCTTTATTGGAGTATAATTGCTTTACAATGGTGTGTTAGTTTCTGCTTTATAACAAAGTGAATCAGTTATACATATACATATGTTCCCATATCTCTTCCCTCTTGCATCTCCCTGCCTCCCACCCTCCCTATCCCACCCCTCTAGGTGGTCACAAAGCACTGAGCTCATCTCCCTGTGCTATGCAGCTGCTTCCCACTAGCTATCTATTTTACGTTTGGTAGTATATATATGTCCATGCCACTCTCTCACTTTGTCACAGCTTACCCTTCCCCCCCCCCCCGTATCCTCAAGTCCATTCTCTAGTAAGTCTGTGTCTTTATTCCCGTCTTACCACTAGGTTCTTCATGACCTTTTTTGTTGTTGTTGTTAGATTCCATATATATGTGTTAGCATACTGTATTTGTTTTGCTCTTTCTGACTTACTTCACTCTGTATGACAGACTCTAACTCCATCCACCTCACTACAAATACCTCCATTTCGTTTCTTTTTATGGCTGAGTAATATTCCATTGTATATATGTGCCACATCTTCTTTATCCATTCATCCGATGATGGACACTTAGGTTGCTTCCATGTTCTGGCTATTGTAAATAGCGCTGCAATGAACATTTTGGTACATGACTCTTTTTGAATTATGGTTTTCTCAGGGTATATGCCCAGTAGTGGGATTGCTGGGTCGTATGGTAGTTCTATTTGTAGTTTTTAAGGAACCTCCATACTGTTCTCCATAGTGGCTGTATCAATTTACATTCCCACCAACAGTGCAAGAGTGTTCCCTTTTCTCCACACCCTCTCCAGCATTTATTGTTTCTAGATTTTTTGATGATGGCCATTCTGACCGGTGTGAGATGATATCTCATTGTAGTTTTGATTTGCATTTCTCTAATGATTAATGATATTGAGCATTCTTTCATGTGTCTGTTGGCAATCTGTATATCTTCTTTGGAGAAATGTCTATTTAGGTCTTCTGCCCATTTTTGGATTGGGTTGTTTGTTTTTTTTATTATTGAGCTGCATGAGCTGCTTGTAAATCTTGGCGATTAATCCTTTGTCAGTTGCTTCATTTGCAAATATTTTCTCCCATTCTGAGGGTTGTCTTTTGGTCTTGTTTATGGTTTCCTTTGCTGTGCAAAAGCTTTTAAGTTTCATTAGGTCCCATTTGTTTATTTGTGTTTTTATTTCCATTTCTCTAAGAGCTGGGTCAAAAAGGATCTTGCTGTGATTTATGTCATAGAGTGTTCTGCCTATGTTTTTAAGTTAAATAACAATGAATTTCTAAATGTAGGTCAAATACTTCTAAAAAATCAGAGAACTCCATCTGCTTTCCCTTCCCCAAATTTGATCCTCCTACTATAATAAAAGGATCTTCCAAGGTCCCACATACATGCCTCGTCCCTCTTGTCAGTGCACTGCCGACCAGCTCACCTGTCCAGTAACTGTGCATGATTCATTATTAAGCAACATTCTTTTGAACCTCAAATGTAGCCCCTGTTTTATCCAGATTCTCTTAAGATCTCTATTTGAGAAAATGACAGGTTGAAGATTTGTAATTTAAGTGTTTAAATTCAGATGTGACATCTCTGAAGAATGGACCATAACACCATATTTGTATGTTCTATATCATATTTGTTATTCATTCTTTGGAATTTCAAGTCTTCCTCTCGTCATCATGTGAATACCCTCTACTCCCCAGACACACACCGTGTTACTGTGCCAACAAGTAGAACTCATCTGATGTTTTCTTTCCAACTGATTTCTTAAGTATTTGGACTAACTGAGACTGACCACCCGCAACCCCTGTAAATTAAATCAGAAACAGAAGTTACACTATTTCCAGTCCCCTGACAATACATTCTGTGGGAATAGCTCAAGTGCTACAAAAGATATGTGGACTGTGATATACAGTGAGGCTGAGAGCCGTTGATGCTGTGCTTGCCCATTTATATGTGGACACTGATTGCCGATGGGACTGATAGATGTTGATGCAGTGGTTGCACTTGTTATATGTGGATATGATTTTACAATAAGACTGATAGCCATTGATCTGTGGCTGCCCTTGGTATATGTGGACCCTGATTTGCAGAGAGACTGTCAGCTGTGGATGCTGTGGTTGCACTTGGTATAGGCGGTCACTGATTTCCAGTGAGATTGATAACCGTTGATGCTGTTGTTGCCTTTGTGATATGTGGACACTGAATTACAGTGAAACTGATAGCCGATGATGCTGTAGTAGACCTTGTTATATGGACACTGATTTCCGGTTGGATTGATAGCCGTTAAACTTTGCTTGACTTTGTTGTATGTGGACAGAGATTTCCAGTTAGCCTGATAGCCGTAGATGCTCTGGTTGCACTTTTTATATGTGGGCACTGATTTCCAGTGAGACATAGCTGTTGATGGTGTGACTGCCCTTGTTATATGTGGACACTGACTTGCAGTGAGACAAATATCTGATGACCTGCGATTGACATTTTGATATGTGGGCACTGATTTCAAGTGGATTGATAGTCGTTGACATGTGGTTGCCCTTGTTATATGTGGACCCTGAATTCCAATGAGACTGATAACCTTTGATGCTGTGGTTGTCCTTGTTATATGTACACATTGATTTCCAGTGACACGTATAGCCGTTGATGATGTCGTTGCCATTGTTATATGCGGACCCAGTTTTAGTGACACTTATAGCCATTGATGCTGTGGTTGCACTTGTTATGTGTGTACATTGACTTCTAGTGGGTCTGATAGCTCTTGATGCTGTGACTGCACTTGTATGTGGAATCATATTTCAAGTGAGACAGATAGTCGTTGACCTGTGGCTGCCCTTGGTTAATGTGGACACACTTCATGTGATACTGATAGCCGTTGATGCTGTGGTTGCTCTTGTTATATGTGGACACTGATTTCCAGTGAGACATAGACGTTTACCTGTGGTTCCCCTTGTTATATGGGTACACTGATTTCCAGTGAGACATAGAAGTTTACCTGTGTGGGCACATGATATATCTAGACACTGAATACCAGTGGGACAGATAGCTCTGGAGTTGTTGTTGCCCTTGTTATTTGTGCACATATATTACAGTAAGTTGATAGCCATTGATTCTGTGGGTATACTTGATAATTGTGTTCTCTGATATCCAGTGGGACTGATAGCTGAGGCTGTGGCTGCACTTGTTATATATGGACCAGGATTTCCTGTAAGACTGATATCCATTGATGCTGTGGCTGCCCTTGTTATATGGGGACCTTGATTTCCAGTGGGACAGATAGCTATTGATGCCATGGCTGGCTTTTTATATGTGGACACTGATTAACATTGAGACTGAAGCCGTTGATGCTGTGGTTGCCCTTTTCATATTTGGAGACTGAATTCGAGTGAGACTGATAGCTGTTGACATGTTCTTGCGTTTGTTATATATGGACACTGATTTCCAGTGAGACTGATATCCGTTGACTCTGTGGTTGCCCTATTTATATATGGACCCTGTTTCCAGTGAGATTGACAGCCATTGTTGCTGTGGTTGACCTTGTTATATGTGAACACTGATTTCCAGTGAGACATAGGTTGACCTTCGGTTTCCCTTATTATATGTGGACACAAATTTCCAGTGAGACTGATAGCTATTTACTTTCCTTGCACTTGTTAAATGTGGATACTGTTTTCCAGTAAGTCTGATAGCCGTTGATGCTCTCGTTGCCCTAGTTATATGTGGACGCTGATATCTAGTGAGACTGATAGCTGTTGACCTGTGGTTGCCTTATTATATGTGGACCCTGATTTCCATTGAGACTGATAGCCATTGATGCTGAAGTTGCCCATGTTATATTGGACACTGAATTCCAGTGAGACTGAGAGTCTTTGAATTGTGGTTGCCCTTTATATACGTGGACACTGATTTCCAGTGAGACTGATAGCCGTTAACCTGTGGTTGCCCTTGTTATATGTGCACACTGATGTTCAGTGAGGCTGATAGCCGTTGACGCTTCAGTTGCCCTTATTATAAGTGGACACTGATTTCCACTGAGACAAATAGCCATTGAACTGTGCTTACCCTCGTTTAATGTGGACACTGTTTTCCAGTGAGACTGATAGCCATTCATGATCTGGTAGTACATTTTATATGTGGACACTGATTTCCAGTGGGACTGATAGCCGTTCATCTGTGGCTGCCTTATTATATGTGAACGATGGTTTCCAGTGAGACTGATAGCCGTTGATGCTGTGGTTGCCCATGTTATATTGGACACTGAATTCCAGTGAGACTGAGAGCCATTGACTTGTGGTTGCCCTTTATATATGTGGATACTGATTTCCAGTGAGACTGATAGCTGTTGATGCTGTGAATGCCCTTGTAATATGTGGACACTGATTTCCAGTGGACAAATACATATTGCCTACAGTTGTGCTTGTTATATCTGGACACTGATTTCCAGTGGATGTGATAGCAAGTGACCTGTGGTTGCCCTTGTGTTATGGGGACCCTCGTTACCAGTGAAAATGATAGCTGTTGATGCTGTGCTTGCCGTTCTTATATGTGGACCCTCGTTTTCTGTGTGAGGGGTAGCTGTTGATGCTGTGGCTGCCCCTGATATATGGGGAAACTGATTTCTATGAGACTGAGAGCAGTTGATGCTGTGGCTGCCTGTATTGTATGTGGACATTGATTTCCAGTGAGCCTGATAGCAGATGACCTATGGTTTCAATTTTTATACATGGCCAATTATTTAATTGGGACTGATAGCTGTTGATATGTGGTTGCCTTTGTTACATGTGGACACTGATTTCAAGTGAGACATAGCTGTAGATCTGTGGTTCCCGTGTTATATGGGTACACTGATTTCCAATGTGATGCTTAGCCATTGACCTGTGTTTGCACTTAATATATATGGACACTGATTTCCAGTGAGACTGATAGCAGTTGAGTTGTTTTTGCCCTTGTTATATGTGGACAGATATTTACAGTGAGTTTATAGGGGCTGATTCTGTGGGTACACATTTAAATGTGTTCACTGATTTCCAGTGGGACCAATAGCTGTTGAGGCTGGGAGTGCTCTAGTTTTATGTGAACCATGATTTCCTCTAAGACTGATACCAGTTGATGCTGTGGCTGCCCTTGTTATATGTGGACACTGATACCAGTGGGACACATAGTTGTTGATGCTGTGGCTGCCCATTTTATATGTGGACACTGATTAACATTGAGACTGATATCCGTTGATGCTGTGGTTGCCCTTGCTATATGAGGACACTGATTCCCAGTGAGGCTGATACCTGTTGACCTGTGGCGGCCCTCTTTACAGGTGGACACTGATTTCCTTGAGACTATTAGCCATTGATGCTATGCTTTCCCTATTTATAAGTGGACACAGATGTCCATTGATATTGATAGACGTTTTACTGTGGCTGCTCTTGTTATATGTAGACACTGATTTCCAGTGAGACTCATAGCCGTCGACCTGTGTTTGCCCTTGATATATTTGGATACTGATTTCCAGTGAGACAGATAGCGGTTGACCCGTGGCTGTCTTATTATATGTTGACGCTCGTTTCCAATGAAACTGAGAGCCGCTGATGCTGAGATTGCCCATGTTATATTGGACACTGAATTCCAGTGAGACTGAGAGTCGTTTAACTGTGGTTGCCCTTACTATATGTGGACACTGATTTCCAGTGAGGCTGGTAGCCGTTGATGATTTGGTTGCCCTTATTGTAGGTGGGCATTGATTTCCAATGAGACTAAAGCCATTGAACTGTGCTTCCCGTTGTTAAATGTGGACAGTTTTTTCCGGTGAGATTAGAAGCCGTTCATGCTCTGGTTGCACTTGTTATATGCGGACACTGATTTCCAGTGTGACTGATAGACGTTTATGCTCTGCTTGCCCTTTTTATATGTGGACATAATTTCCAGTGAGAATGATAAAATTTTACCTGTAGTTCCCCTTGTTATATGTAGACACTGAATTCCAGTGAGACTGATAACATTTTATGCTCTGGTTTTCCTTGTTATATGTGGACACTGATTTCCAGTGTGACAAATATCTGCTGATGCTGTGGTTGCCCTTTTATATGTTGACACTTATTTACAGTGGGATTGATAGCTTTTGAACTGTGATTGCCCTTGATATACTTGGACAGTGATTTCAGTGGGACTCAGAACTGTTGATACTGTGGTTGCACTTGTTATATCTGGCCACTGATTTCCAATGAGACTGATATCCATTGATTCTGTGGTTGCTCTATTTATATACGGACCCTGTTTCCATGAGTCTGATAGCCTTTGTGGCTATGGTTGACTTTGTTATATGTGAACACTGTTTTCCAGTGAGATATAGGTTGACCTTCATTTCCACTTATTATATATGGACATTGATATTCAGTGAGGCTGATAGCCATTGACCTGTGGCTGCTTATTATATGTGGACCCTTCTTTCCAGTGAAACTGATAGCCGTTGATGCTGAGGTTACCCATGTTATATTGGGACACTGAATTCCAGTGAGACTGAGGGCCGCTGACTTGTGGTTGCCCTTTATCTATGTGGACACTGATTTCCAGTGAGACTGAAAGCCATTAACCTGTGGTTGGCCTTCTTATATGTGGACACTGATTTCCAGTGAGGCTGATAACCATTGATGCTTTGGTTGCCCTTATTATAGGTGGACAGTGATTTCCAGTGAGACTAATAGCCGTTCATCTGTGGCTGCCTTATTGTATATGGACCCTGGTTTCCATTGAGACTGATAGCATTTTTGCTGAGGTTGCCCATGTTATATGGCACACTGAATTGCAGTGAGACTGAGAGCCATTGACTTGTGGTTGCTCTTTATATATGTGGACACATTTCCAGTGAGACTGTTAGTTGTTGATGCTGTGGGGTCCCTTGTAATATGTGGACACTGAAATCTTGTGGACGAATAGATGTTGACCTGCAGTAGCTCTTGTTATTTGTGGACACTGATTTCCAGTGTAAGAGATAGCTGTTGACCAGTGTTTTCACTTGTTATATGTGGACACTGATTTTAGTGGACGTGATAGCATTTGATCTGTGGTTACCCTTGTTTTATGTGGACTCTCGTTACCAGTGAAACTGATAGCTCTTGATGCTGTGGTTGCCATTCTTATATGTGGACCCTGGTTTCCTGTGTGAGTGTTAGCCATTGATGCTGTGGCTGCCCCTGATATATGGGGAGACTGATTTCAATGAGACCGATAGCTGTTGATGCTGTGGCTGCCTGTGGTATATGTGGACACTGATTTCCTGTGAGAGTGATAGCAGGTGACCTGTGGTTTCACTTTTTAAAGGTCGACAATGATTTAATTGGGAATGATAGCAGTTGATATGTGGTTGCCCTTGTTATATGTGGACACTGATTTCCAGTGAGACATAGCCATAGATCTGTGGTTCCCCTTGATATATGGGTGCACTGATTTCCAGTGAGACGTTTTGCCATTGACCTATGTTTGCAATTGATATATATGGACACTGATTTCCAGTGAGACTGATAGCTGTTGATATGTTGTTGCCCTCGTTATTTGTGGACAAATACTTACAGTGAGCTGAGAGCCGCTGATTCTGTGGGTACACATTTTCTTTGTGTTCACTGATTTCCAGTGGGTCTGATAGCTGTTGAGGCTGTGGCTGCTCTAGTTTTACGTGAACCATGATTTCCTCTAAGACTAATATCATTTGATGCTGTGGCTGCCCTTGTTATATGTGGACCCTGATTCCACTGGGACACGTAGTTGTTGATGCTCTGGCTGGACTTTTTATATGTGGACACTGATAAACATTGAGACAGATATCCATTGATCCTGTGGTTGCCCTTGGTATATGAGGACACTGATTTCCATTGAGACTTATAGCCGTTGACCTGTGGTTGACTTCTTTATAGGTGGACACTGATTTCCTGGAGACTATTAGCCTTTGATGCTATGCTTTCCCTATTTTAAGGGGACACAGATGCCCATTGAGATTGAAAGCCTTTTTACTGTAGTTGCTCTTGTTATATGTAGACAATGATTTCCAGTGAGACTCATAGCCATCGACCTGTGTTTGCCCTTGATATATTTGGATACTGATTTCCGGTGAGACAGATATCAGTTGACCTGTGACTGTGTTATTATATGTTGACCCTGATTTCCAATGAGACTGAGAGCCGTTGGTGCTGAGGTTGCCCATGTTATATTGGACACTGAATTCCGGTAAGACTGAGAGTCGTTGAATTGTGGTTGCCCTTATTATGTGTGGACACTGATTTCCAGTGAGACTGATAGCGGTTAACCTGTGGTTGCCCTTGTTATATGTGGACACTGAGTACCAGTGAGGCTGATAGCCGTTGATGCTTTGGTTGCCCTTATTATATGTGGACTTGATTTCCAGTGAGACTAATAGCCATTGAACCCTGCTTGCCATTGTTCAATGTGGACAGTCTTTTCATTAAGACAAAAAGCCGTTCATGCTCTGGTTGCACTTGTTATATGTGGACACTGATTACCAGTGTGACTGATAGACTTTGATGCTGTGCTTGCCCTTGTTATATGTGGACATAACTTCCAGTGAGAATGATAGACATTTACCTGTAGTTCCCCTTGTTATATGTAGACACTGAATTCCAGTGAGACTGATAACATTTGAGACTCTGGTTTTCTTTGGTGTATGTGGACACTGATTTTCAGGGAGACTGATATCTTCTGCTGCTGTGGCTGTCCTTGTTATTTGTTGACACTGATTTCCAGTGGGATTGATAGCTTTTGACCTGTGATTGCCCTTGATATACTTGGACAGTGATTTCAGTGGGACTCAGAACTGTTGATACTGTGGTTGCACTTGTTGTATCTGGCCACTGATTTCCAATGAGACTGATATCCGTTGATTCCTTGGTTGCCCTATATATATATGGACCCTGTTTCCAGTGACACTGATAGCCATTGTTGCTGCAGTTGACTTTGTTATATGTGAACACTGATTTCCAGTGAGACATAGGTTGACCTTCATTTCCCCTTATTATATGTGGACACAGATTTCCAGTGAGACTGATAGATATTGACATTTGCTTGCCCTTGTTAAATGTGGATACTGTTTTCCAGTGAGTCTGATAGCCATTGAGCTCTGGTTGCCCTTGTTATATATGGGCACTGGTATCCAATGAGACTGATAGCCATTGATGTGTGGCCGCCTTATTATATGTGGACCCTTGTTCCAATTGACACTGTTAGCCATTGATGCTGAGGTTGCCCATGTTATATTGGACACTGAATTCCAGTGAGACTGAGAGCTGTTGACTTGTGGTTGCCTTTTATATATGTGGATGCTGATTTCCAATGAGACAGATAGCCGTTAACCTGTGGTTGTCCTTCCTATATGTGGACACTGATTTCTAGTGAGGTTGATAAATTTTGATGCTTTATTTGCCCTTATGAGAGGTGGACAGTGATTTCCAGTGATACTAATAGCCGTTGAACCGGGCTTGCCTTGTTAAATGTGGACACTGCTTTCCAGTGAGATTGATAGCCATTCATCTGTGGCTGCCTTATTATATGTGGACCCTGGTTTCCAGTGAGACTGATAGCCATTGATGCTGAAGTTGCCCATGTTATATTGGACACTGAATTGCAGTGAGACTGAGAGCCATTGACTTGTGGTTGCCCTTTATATATGTAGATACTGATTTCCAGTGAGACTGATATTTGTTGATGCTGTGTGTGCCCGTATAACATGTAGACAATAATTTCCAGTGGACAAATAGAGGTTGACTTGCGGTTTCCCTTGTTATATGTGGACTGATTTCCAGTGAGACTGATAGCTGTTTATGCTGTGGGTGCCCTTTAATATGTGGACACTGATTTCCAGTGGACAAAGGATGTTGACCTGTGGTAGCCCTTGTTATTTTTGGACACTGATTTCAAGTGTGACAGATAGCTGTTTATCTGTGGTTTCCCTTGCTATATGTGGACACTGATTTTAGTGGACGTGATAATATGTGAACTGTGGTTACCCTTGTGTTATGTAGACCCTCGTTACCAGTGAAACTGATAGCTGTTGATGCTGTGGTTGCCGGTCTTATATGTGGACCCTGGTTTACTGTGTGACTGGTAGCTGTTTATGCTGTGGCTGCCCCTGATATATGGGGAAAGTGATTTCAATAAGACCGATAGCTATTGATGCTGTGGCTGCCCGTGTTATATGTGGACACTGATTTCCTGTGAGACTGATAGCAGGTGACCTGTGATATCAGATTTTATAGGTGGCCAATGCTTTAATTGGGAATTGTAGCAGTTGATATGTGGTTGCCCTTGTTATATGTGGACACTGATTTCCAGTGAGACAGGGCCGAAGATCTGTGGTTCCCTTTGTTATATGGGTACACTTATCTCCAATGAGATGCTTAGCCTTTGACCTGTGTTTGCCCTTGATATATAGGGACACGATTTCCACTGTGACTGTTAGATGTTGATGATCTGCTTGCTTTTGTTATATGTGGACATAATTTCCAGTGAGAATGATATACTTCCACCTGTAGTTCCCTTTGTTATATGTAGACACTGAATTCCAGTGAGACTGACTACCATTCATCCTCTGGTTTTCCTTGTTATATGTGGACACTGATTTCCAGTGTGACTGATAGCTGTTGTGCTGTGGGTGCCTGTGTATTTTGTGGACATAGATTTCCAGTGGACGAATAGATGATGACCTGCGGTAGCGCTTGTTATATATGGACACTGTCGCCTGCATCTGGAGATTTGGGACCAATGGCATCAGGACCAGGCAGTATTACTCTAAAGGGGCTGCCTTTGCTGACTCATGCTCACCGAGCCTCTCAGCCCAACGAGTGTCCAGCCTTAGGACCCATCCAGCTGTGTGTTTAGATATGGTCCATCCAGGGTGCATCGCAGCCCCTGAACAAGTTCTGTAAGAATTTATCTCTCACTCAGTGTCTTTTTTTTTTTCTTTTGTTTTTGTAATTTACTTTTATACTGGGGTGTAGCTGATTTTCAGTGCTGTGTTTCTTGCTGCTGTACCTCCACTTGATTCACTAACAGAGAGGCATCGAAAAATTCTTTTTCAGATTCTTACCAGTCGTATATAATCTTTTCCGGTGTGTAGACTGTGCTGAGCCCAGTCCTTTGAGGTATAGAGTAACTCTTGTTGATTCCCTATTTGGTCTATGGAACGGTATGTGTGCCCATCTCAAACTCCAGGTTTATGCCTCACCTCAAGCGACCTTTGCACTCTAGCAGTCATAAGTGTGCTTTCTAAAAGTGTGATTCTGTGTCTCTTTTGTCATTTAGTTCATGTGTCACAATTTTGATATTACACCTATAACTGATATCTTATAAGTCTCTTTTTCTGTCTGACTTATGTCACTGAGAATGCTCGTACCTAAGTACACCAGAGTTGCTGCAACTGGCCTTATTTCATTGGTATCATGGCTGAGTTATATTCCATTGTACATAAGTATCACATCTTCTTTATCCATGTTTTCCTTCCAGGGAAATTCCGGTTGTATCCAAGTCGAGGCTCTTGTAAACAGACCAGCACTAAACGTTGTGGTGCCTGTGTCCTGTCAAGTTTTGGTTTCCCCAAGATATATGCCCATGAGTGGAAGTGCCATATGCTCTGTAGCTTTGTTGCTTAGATTTTTTTGAGAAACACAATACACTACTCCAGAGTGCCGTTGGCAATTTACCTTCCCACAATCAGCGTAAAAAGGCTCCCTTTTCTCCACGACCTATCCTGCATTTCTGGTTTTAACACTTTGTGAGGATGCCCCTTCTGACTGACGCAAAGTGATACCTCTGTGTTGTGTTGATTTGCACCACGAAACTGCTTGGTTGGCCAAAAGGGCATATGCGTTTTGCCTGAATATATTCAGGAAAAACGCATACGCCCACTTTGGCCAATGGCATCTTTGAAGAAGTTCTGCCCCTGTCCATGTGATTTCGAGGCGAGACAAAACGCCCTATTGAAATCCCGTTCCTGCAATTCTGCCTTACTTTCAAGTCCTTTTTCATGACTTACCTCAAGGCATTTTTCCACGTTAGGTATCATTTACAATCCTGCAGGATTGTGAATTACAGTGCCCCTGAGCCCCAATTTTCAATTTGTTTCTTTGGCATCTGGCCACAAAACAGCAGGATTGCTTCAAGGCCTATTCTGGTTCCGAGGGCAAGCTGAGCCTTTGTTCAATTCCTCTTCCTCATCGGAAATTAGAGTGGCATGCGCCTGTCCAAACACCTAGGCGTTGTTTCTCATTGTTACCCCCGTCCAGTTCATCCTCCAGACAAATTCCAAACTGTGCGAAAGAGGGTGTTGAAGGTGCTGATATCCCCAAGTGGGGAGATTGTAAGGAAAGAGGCTGGAGGGGGGAACCCGAGCGCCAGGAGATGAGGAGATGCGGTGGTTCTTCCAAACACTTCCCGATCCGATGGTGTACCATCCTATGAGTGTCCCATGCATGTTTTAGCTGTACGAAGGGTTGCCTGCCTCTGGAGATTCAGGACCCATGGCATCAGGACCAGGCAGTATTACTCTAAGGGGCTGCCTTTGCTGACTCATGCTCACCGAGCCTCTCAGCACCACGAGTGTCCAGCCTTAGGTCCCATCCAGCTGTGTGTTTAGATATGGTCAATCCAGGTTGCATCACAGCCCCCGAACAAATTCTGTAAGAATTTATCTCTCACTCAGTGTCTTTTTTAATTTTATTTTTTCTAATTTATTTTTATACTGGGGAGTAGCTAATTTTCAGTGCTGTGATTCTTGCTGCTGTACATCCACTTGATTCACGTACAGAGAGACATCGATAAATTCTTTTTCAGATTCTTACCAGTCGTATATAATTTTTTCCAGTGTGTAGAGTGTGCTGAGTGCAGTCCTTTGAGGTTTAGAGTAAGTCTTGTTGATTCCCTATTTGGTCTGTGGAACGGTATGTGTGCTCACTTCAAACTCCTAGTTTATGCCTCACCTCAACTGACCTTGGCACTCTAGCAGTCATAAGTGTGTTTTCTAAATGTGTGATTCTGTGTCTCTTTTGTCATTTAGTTCATGTGTCGCAATTTTGATATTCCACCTATAACTGATATCTTATGATAAGTGTCTTTTTCTGTCTGACTTACGTCACTGAGAATGATCGTACCTAAGTACACCTAAGTGGCTGCAACTGGCCTTATTTCATGGCTGAGTTACATTGCATTGTACATAAGTGTCACATCTTCTTTATTCATGTTTTCCTTGCAAGGAAATTTCGGTTGTATCCAAGTCGAGGCTCTTGTGAACAGATCAGCACTAAACGTTGTGGTGCCTGTGTCCTGTCGAGTTTTGGTTTTCCCAAAACATACGCCCATGAGCGGAAGTGCCGTATGCTCTGTAGTTTTGTTTCTTAGATTCTTTTGGGATACACAATATACTTCTCCAGAGTGCCGTTGGCAATTTTCCTTCCATAATCAGCATAAAAAGGCTCCCTTTTCTCCACGCCCTATCCTGCATTTCCGGTTTTTACATTTTGTGAGGATGGCCCATCAAACTGATGTGAAGTGATACCTCTTCGTAGTGTTGATTTGAACCGCGCCTGCTTGGTTGGCCAAAAAGGGCGTATGCGTTTTTCCGGAATATATTCCGGAAAAACGCATACGCCCTTTTTGGCCAACGGCATCGTTGAAGAAGTTGCCCCTTTCCATGTGATTTCGAGGTGAGACCAATCTCCCTCGTGAAATCCCGTTCCCGCAATTCTGCCTTGCTTTCAAGTCCTTTTTGGTCGGTTACCGCAAGGCATTTTTCCACGTTAGGTATCTTTTACAATCCTGCAGGACTGTGAATTGCAGTGCCCCTGAGCTCCACTTTTCAAATTGTTTCTTTGGCAACTGGCCACAAAACAGCAGGATTGCTTCAAGGCCTATTCTGGTTCCGAGAGCAAGCTGAGCCTTTGGTCAATTCCTCTTCCTCATTGGAAATTAGAGTGGCATGCGCCTGTCCAAACACCTAGGCGTTGTCTCTCATTGTTCCCCCCCCCCCGTTCCAGTTCATCCTCCGGACAAATTCAAAACTGTGCAAAAGAGGGTGTTGAAGGTGCTGACTTCCCCAAGTGGGGAGATTGTTACGAAAGAGGCTGGAAGTGGGAACCCGAGTGCAAGGAGATGAGGAGATGAGGTGGTTTTTCAAAACTCTTCCCAATCTGATGCTGTACCATCCTCTGGATGTCCCATGCATGTTGTAGCTGTACGAAGGGTCACCTGCATCTGGAGATTTGGAACCCATGGAATCAGCACCAGGCAGTGTTACTCTAAAGGGGCTGCCTTTGCTGACTCGGGCTCACCAAGCCTCTCAGCCCCACGAGTGTCCAGCCTTAGGTCCCATCCAGCTGTGAGTTTAGATATGTTCAATCCAGGTTGCATCACAGCCCCTGAACGAATTCTGTAAGAATTTATCTCTCACTGTCTTTTTTTTGTAATTTATTTTTATAATGGTGTGTAGCTGATTTTCAGTTCTGTGTTTCTTGCTGCTGTACATCCACTAGATTCACTTATAGAGAGACATCGATAAATTCTTTTTCAGATTTTTACCAGTCGTATATAATCTTTTCCGGTGTGTAGAGTGTGCTGAGTGCAGTCCTTTGAGGTTTAGAGTAAGTCTTGTTGATTCCCTATTTGGTCTATGGAACGGTATGTGTGCTCACTTCAAACTCCTGGTTTAAGCCTCACCTCAACTGACCTTTGCACTCTAGCAGTCATAAGTGTGTTTTCTAAATGTGGGATTCTGTGTCTCTTTTGTCATTTAGTTCATGTGTCGCAATTTTGATATTGCACCTATAACTGATATCTTATGATAAGTCTCTTTTTCTGTCTGACTTATGTCACTGAGAATGATCGTACCTAAGTACACCAGAGTTGCAACTGGCCTTGATTTATTGATTTCATGGCTGAGTTATATTGCATTGTACATAAGTGTCACATCTTCTTTATTCATGTTTTCCTTGCAAGGAAATTTCGGTTGTATCCAAGTCGAGGCTCTTGTGAACAGATCAGCACTAAACGTTGAGGTGCCTGTGTTCTGTCGAGTTTTGGTTTTCCCAGGATATACGCCCATGAGTGGAAGTGCGTATGCTCTGTAGCTTTGTTTCTTAGAGTTTTTTGGGAAACACAATACACTTCTCCAGAGTGCCGTTGGCAATTTGCCTTCCCAAAATCAGTGTAAAAAGGCTCCCTTTTCTCCATGCCCTATCCTGCATTTCTGGCTTATACACTTTGTGAGAATGGTCCCTCGGACTGATGCGAAGTTATACCTCTTGGTAGTGTTGATTTGCACCGCATGCCTGCTTGGTTGGCCAAAAAGGGCGTATGCGTTTTTCCTGAATATATTCCGGAAAAACGCATACGCCCTTTTGGACAACGGCATCGTTGAAGAAGTTCTGCCCCTTTCCATGTGATTTCGAGGCGAGACCAATCTACCTCTTGAAATCCCGTTCCTACAATTCTGCCTTGCTTTCAAGTTCTTTTTCGTGACTTACCTCAAGGCATTTTTCCATGTTAGGTATGTTTTACAATCCTGCAGGATTGTGAATTGAGTGCCCCTGAGCTTCACTTTTCAACTTATTTCTTTGGCAACTGACCACAAAACAGCAGGATTCCTTCAAGCCTTATTCTGGTTCCAAGGGCAAGCTGAGCCTTTGTTCAATTCCTCTTCCTCATTGGAAATTAGAGTGGCATGTGCCTGTCCAAACACGTAGGCGTTGTCTCTCATGTTCCCCCCATTCCAGTTCATGCTCCGGACAAATTCCAAACTGTGCGAAAGAGGGTGTTGAAGTTGTTGACTTCCCCAAGTAGGGAGATTGTTAGGAAGAGGCTGGATGTGGGAACCCGAGCGCCAGGAGATGAGGAGATGAGCTTGTTTTTCCAAACTCTCCCCGATCCGATGGGGTACCATCCTCTGTGTGTCCCATGCATGTTTTAGCTGTACAAAGGGTCGCCTGGATCTCGAGATTTGGGACCCATGGAATCAGGACCAGGCAGTATTACTCTAAAGGTGCTGCCTTTGCTGACTTCTGCTCACCAAGCCTCTCAGCCCCACGAGTGTCCAGCCTTAGTTCCCATCCAGCTGTGTGTATAGATATGGTCAATCAAGGTTGCCTTGCAAACCCTGAATGAAGTGTGTAAGATTTTACCTTTCACTCAGTGTTTTTTTTTTTTTTGTAATTTATTTTTATAATGGGATGTAGCTGATTCTCAGTGCTGTGTTTCTTGCTGCTGTACCTCCACTTGATTCACTTACAGAGAGACATCGATAAATTATTTTTCCGATTCTTACCAGTCGTATATAATCTTTTCCGGTGTGTAGAGTGTGCTGAGTGCAGTCCTTTGAGGTTTAGAGTAAGTCTTGTTGATTCCCTATTTGGTCTATGGAACGGTATGTGTGCTCATTTCAAACTCCTGGTTTATGCCTCAGCTCAACTGACCTTTGCACTCTAGCAGTCATAAGTGTGTTTTCTAAATGTGTGATTCTGTGTCTCTTTTGTCATTTAGTTCATGTGTAGCAATTTTGATATTGCACCTATAACTAATATCATATGATAAGTCTCTTCTTCTGTCTTACTTATGTCACTGAGAATGATCGTACATAAGTACACCAGAGTTGCTGCAACTGGCCTTATTTCATTGATTTCATGGCTGACTTATTTTCCCTTGTACCTAAGTATCACATCCTCTGTATCCATGTTTTCCTTGCAAGGAAATTTCGGTTGTATCCAAGTAGCGGCTCTTGTGAACAGACCAGCACTAAAAGTTGTGGTGCCTGTGTCCTGTCGAGTTTTGGTATTCCCAAGTTATATGCCCACGAGTGGAAGTGCCGTATGCTCTGTAGCTTTGTTTCTTAGATTTTTTGGGGAAACACAATACACTTCTCCAGAGTGCTGTTGGTAATGTACCTTCCCACAAACAGCGTAAAAAGGCTTTCTTTTCTCCACGCCCTATCCTGCATTTCTGGGTTTTACACTTTGTGAGGGTGGCCCTTCGGACTGATGGGAAGTGATACCTCTTGGTAGTGTTTATTTGCACCGCGGGCCGGCTTGGTTGGCCAAAAAGGGCGTATGCGTTTTTCCTGAACATATTCAGGAAAAACGCATACGCCCTTTTTGGCCAACGGCATCATTGAAGAAGTTCTGCCCCTTTCCATGTGCATTCGAGGCGAGACCAATCTCCCTCTTGAAATCCCGTTCCTACAATTCTGCCTTGCTTTCAAGTCCTTTTTCGTGACTTACCTCAAGGCATTTTCCCACTTTTGGTATCTTTTAGAATCCTGTATGATTGTGAATTGCAGTGCCCCTGAGCTCCACTTTTCAACTTGTTTCTTTGGGAACTGGACACAAAACAGCAGGATGGCTTCAAGCCCTATTCCGGTTCAGAGGGCAAGCTGAACCTTTGGTCAATTCCTCTTCCTCATTGGAAATTAGAGTGGCATGCGCCTGTCCAAACACCTTGGCATTGTCTCTCATTGTTCTCCCCATTCCATTTCATCCTCCAGACAAATTCCAAACTGTGTGAAAGAGGGTTTTATAGGTGCAGACTTCCCCAAGTGGGGAGTTTTTTAGGATAGTGGCTGGAGGTGGGAAGCCGAACGCCAGGAATTGAGATGGTTTTTCCAAACTCTTCCCTTTCTGATGCTGTACCATCCTCAGGGTGGCCCACGAATGTTTTAGCTGTACAAAGGGTCGCCTGCATCTGGAGATTTGGGACCCATGGCATCAGGACCAGGCAGTATTACTCTAAAGGGGCTTCCTTCGCTGACTCATGCTCACCGAGCCTCTCAGCCCAACGAGTGTCCAGCCTTAGGACCCATCCAGCTGTGTGTTTAGATATGGTCCATCCAGGGTGCATCGCAGCCCCTGAACGAGTTCTGTAAGAATTTATCTCTCACTCAGTGTCTTTTTTTTTTTCTTTTGTTTTTGTAATTTACTTTTATACTGAGGTGTAGCTGATTTTCAGTGCTGTGTTTCTTGCTGCTGTACCTCCACTTGATTCACTAACAGAGAGGCATCGAAAAATTCTTTTTCAGATTCTTACCAGTCGTATATAATCTTTTCCGGTGTGTAGACTGTGCTGAGCCCAGTCCTTTGAGGTATAGAGTAACTCTTGTTGATTCCCTATTTGGTCTATGGAACGGTATGTGTGCCCATCTCAAACTCCAGGTTTATGCCTCACCTCAAGCGACCTTTGCACTCTAGCAGTCATAAGTGTGCTTTCTAAAAGTGTGATTCTGTGTCTCTTTTGTCATTTAGTTCATGTGTCACAATTTTGATATTACACCTATAACTGATATCTTATAAGTCTCTTTTTCTGTCTGACTTATGTCACTGAGAATGCTCGTACCTAAGTACACCAGAGTTGCTGCAACTGGCCTTATTTCATTGGTATCATGGCTGAGTTATATTCCATTGTACATAAGTATCACATCTTCTTTATCCATGTTTTCCTTCCAGGGAAATTCCGGTTGTATCCAAGTCGAGGCTCTTGTAAACAGACCAGCACTAAACGTTGTGGTGCCTGTGTCCTGTCAAGTTTTGGTTTCCCCAAGATATATGCCCATGAGTGGAAGTGCCATATGCTCTGTAGCTTTGTTGCTTAGATTTTTTTGAGAAACACAATACACTACTCCAGAGTGCCGTTGGCAATTTACCTTCCCACAATCAGCGTAAAAAGGCTCCCTTTTCTCCACGACCTATCCTGCATTTCTGGTTTTAACACTTTGTGAGGATGCCCCTTCTGACTGACGCAAAGTGATACCTCTGTGTTGTGTTGATTTGCACCACGAAACTGCTTGGTTGGCCAAAAGGGCATATGCGTTTTGCCTGAATATATTCAGGAAAAACGCATACGCCCACTTTGGCCAATGGCATCTTTGAAGAAGTTCTGCCCCTGTCCATGTGATTTCGAGGCGAGACAAAACGCCCTATTGAAATCCCGTTCCTGCAATTCTGCCTTACTTTCAAGTCCTTTTTCATGACTTACCTCAAGGCATTTTTCCACGTTAGGTATCATTTACAATCCTGCAGGATTGTGAATTACAGTGCCCCTGAGCCCCAATTTTCAATTTGTTTCTTTGGCATCTGGCCACAAAACAGCAGGATTGCTTCAAGGCCTATTCTGGTTCCGAGGGCAAGCTGAGCCTTTGTTCAATTCCTCTTCCTCATCGGAAATTAGAGTGGCATGCGCCTGTCCAAACACCTAGGCGTTGTTTCTCATTGTTACCCCCGTCCAGTTCATCCTCCAGACAAATTCCAAACTGTGCGAAAGAGGGTGTTGAAGGTGCTGATATCCCCAAGTGGGGAGATTGTAAGGAAAGAGGCTGGAGGGGGGGACCCGAGCGCCAGGAGATGAGGAGATGTGGTGGTTCTTCCAAACACTTCCCGATCCGATGGTGTACCATCCTATGAGTGTCCCATGCATGTTTTAGCTGTACGAAGGGTTGCCTGCCTCTGGAGATTCAGGACCCATGGCATCAGGACCAGGCAGTATTACTCTAAGGGGCTGCCTTTGCTGACTCATGCTCACCGAGCCTCTCAGCACCACGAGTGTCCAGCCTTAGGTCTCATCCAGCTGTGTGTTTAGATATGGTCAATCCAGGTTGCATCACAGCCCCCGAACAAATTCTGTAAGAATTTATCTCTCACTCAGTGTCTTTTTTAATTTTATTTTTTCTAATTTATTTTTATACTGGGGAGTAGCTAATTTTCAGTGCTGTGATTCTTGCTGCTGTACATCCACTTGATTCACGTACAGAGAGACATCGATAAATTCTTTTTCAGATTCTTACCAGTCGTATATAATTTTTTCCAGTGTGTAGAGTGTGCTGAGTGCAGTCCTTTGAGGTTTAGAGTAAGTCTTGTTGATTCCCTATTTGGTCTGTGGAACGGTATGTGTGCTCACTTCAAACTCCTAGTTTATGCCTCACCTCAACTGACCTTGGCACTCTAGCAGTCATAAGTGTGTTTTCTAAATGTGTGATTCTGTGTCTCTTTTGTCATTTAGTTCATGTGTCGCAATTTTGATATTGCACCTATAACTGATATCTTATGATAAGTGTCTTTTTCTGTCTGACTTACGTCACTGAGAATGATCGTACCTAAGTACACCTAAGTGGCTGCAACTGGCCTTATTTCATGGCTGAGTTATATTGCATTGTACATAAGTGTCACATCTTCTTTATTCATGTTTTCCTTGCAAGGAAATTTCGGTTGTATCCAAGTCGAGGCTCTTGTGAACAGATCAGCACTAAACGTTGTGGTGCCTGTGTCCTGTCGAGTTTTGGTTTTCCCAAAACATACGCCCATGAGCGGAAGTGCCGTATGCTCTGTAGTTTTGTTTCTTAGATTCTTTTGGGATACACAATATACTTCTCCAGAGTGCCGTTGGCAATTTTCCTTCCATAATCAGCATAAAAAGGCTCCCTTTTCTCCACGCCCTATCCTGCATTTCCGGTTTTTACATTTTGTGAGGATGGCCCATCAAACTGATGTGAAGTGATACCTCTTCGTAGTGTTGATTTGAACCGCGCCTGCTTGGTTGGCCAAAAAGGGCGTATGCGTTTTTCCGGAATATATTCCAGAAAAACGCATACGCCCTTTTTGGCCAACGGCATCGTTGAAGAAGTTGCCCCTTTCCATGTGATTTCGAGGTGAGACCAATCTCCCTCGTGAAATCCCGTTCCCGCAATTCTGCCTTGCTTTCAAGTCCTTTTTGGTCGGTTACCGCAAGGCATTTTTCCACGTTAGGTATCTTTTACAATCCTGCAGGACTGTGAATTGCAGTGCCCCTGAGCTCCACTTTTCAAATTGTTTCTTTGGCAACTGGCCACAAAACAGCAGGATTGCTTCAAGGCCTATTCTGGTTCCGAGAGCAAGCTGAGCCTTTGGTCAATTCCTCTTCCTCATTGGAAATTAGAGTGGCATGCGCCTGTCCAAACACCTAGGCGTTGTCTCTCATTGTTCCCCCCCCCCGTTCCAGTTCATCCTCTGGACAAATTCAAAACTGTGCAAAAGAGGGTGTTGAAGGTGCTGACTTCCCCAAGTGGGGAGATTGTTACGAAAGAGGCTGGAAGTGGGAACCCGAGTGCAAGGAGATGAGGAGATGAGGTGGTTTTTCAAAACTCTTCCCAATCTGATGCTGTACCATCCTCTGGATGTCCCATGCATGTTGTAGCTGTACGAAGGGTCACCTGCATCTGGAGATTTGGAACCCATGGAATCAGCACCAGGCAGTGTTACTCTAAAGGGGCTGCCTTTGCTGACTCGGGCTCACCAAGCCTCTCAGCCCCACGAGTGTCCAGCCTTAGGTCCCATCCAGCTGTGAGTTTAGATATGTTCAATCCAGGTTGCATCACAGCCCCTGAACGAATTCTGTAAGAATTTATCTCTCACTGTCTTTTTTTTGTAATTTATTTTTATAATGGTGTGTAGCTGATTTTCAGTTCTGTGTTTCTTGCTGCTGTACATCCACTAGATTCACTTATAGAGAGACATCGATAAATTCTTTTTCAGATTTTTACCAGTCGTATATAATCTTTTCCGGTGTGTAGAGTGTGCTGAGTGCAGTCCTTTGAGGTTTAGAGTAAGTCTTGTTGATTCCCTATTTGGTCTATGGAACGGTATGTGTGCTCACTTCAAACTCCTGGTTTAAGCCTCACCTCAACTGACCTTTGCACTCTAGCAGTCATAAGTGTGTTTTCTAAATGTGGGATTCTGTGTCTCTTGTGTCATTTAGTTCATGTGTCGCAATTTTGATATTGCACCTATAACTGATATCTTATGATAAGTCTCTTTTTCTGTCTGACTTATGTCACTGAGAATGATCGTACCTAAGTACACCAGAGTTGCAACTGGCCTTGATTTATTGATTTCATGGCTGAGTTATATTGCATTGTACATAAGTGTCACATCTTCTTTATTCATGTTTTCCTTGCAAGGAAATTTCGGTTGTATCCAAGTCGAGGCTCTTGTGAACAGATCAGCACTAAACGTTGAGGTGCCTGTGTTCTGTCGAGTTTTGGTTTTCCCAGGATATACGCCCATGAGTGGAAGTGCGTATGCTCTGTAGCTTTGTTTCTTAGAGTTTTTTGGGAAACAGAATACACTTCTCCAGAGTGCCGTTGGCAATTTGCCTTCCCAAAATCAGTGTAAAAAGGCTCCCTTTTCTCCATGCCCTATCCTGCATTTCTGGCTTATACACTTTGTGAGAATGGTCCCTCGGACTGATGCGAAGTTATACCTCTTGGTAGTGTTGATTTGCACCGCATGCCTGCTTGGTTGGCCAAAAAGGGCGTATGCGTTTTTCCTGAATATATTCCGGAAAAACGCATACGCCCTTTTGGACAACGGCATCGTTGAAGAAGTTCTGCCCCTTTCCATGTGATTTCGAGGCGAGACCAATCTACCTCTTGAAATCCCGTTCCTACAATTCTGCCTTGCTTTCAACTTCTTTTTCGTGACTTACCTCAAGGCATTTTTCCATGTTAGGTATGTTTTACAATCCTGCAGGATTGTGAATTGAGTGCCCCTGAGCTTCACTTTTCAACTTATTTCTTTGGCAACTGACCACAAAACAGCAGGATTCCTTCAAGCCTTATTCTGGTTCCAAGGGCAAGCTGAGCCTTTGTTCAATTCCTCTTCCTCATTGGAAATTAGAGTGGCATGTGCCTGTCCAAACACGTAGGCGTTGTCTCTCATGTTCCCCCCATTCCAGTTCATGCTCCGGACAAATTCCAAACTGTGCGAAAGAGGGTGTTGAAGTTGTTGACTTCCCCAAGTAGGGAGATTGTTAGGAAGAGGCTGGATGTGGGAACCCGAGCGCCAGGAGATGAGGAGATGAGCTTGTTTTTCCAAACTCTCCCCGATCCGATGGGGTACCATCCTCTGTGTGTCCCATGCATGTTTTAGCTGTACAAAGGGTCGCCTGGATCTCGAGATTTGGGACCCATGGAATCAGGACCAGGCAGTATTACTCTAAAGGTGCTGCCTTTGCTGACTTCTGCTCACCAAGCCTCTCAGCCCCACGAGTGTCCAGCCTTAGTTCCCATCCAGCTGTGTGTATAGATATGGTCAATCAAGGTTGCCTTGCAAACCCTGAATGAAGTGTGTAAGATTTTACCTTTCACTCAGGGTTTTTTTTTTTTTTTTGTAATTTATTTTTATAATGGGATGTAGCTGATTCTCAGTGCTGTGTTTCTTGCTGCTGTACCTCCACTTGATTCACTTACAGAGAGACATCGATAAATTATTTTTCCGATTCTTACCAGTCGTATATAATCTTTTCCGGTGTGTAGAGTGTGCTGAGTGCAGTCCTTTGAGGTTTAGAGTAAGTCTTGTTGATTCCCTATTTGGTCTATGGAACGGTATGTGTGCTCATTTCAAACTCCTGGTTTATGCCTCACCTCAACTGACCTTTGCACTCTAGCAGTCATAAGTGTGTTTTCTAAATGTGTGATTCTGTGTCTCTTTTGTCATTTAGTTCATGTGTAGCAATTTTGATATTGCACCTATAACTAATATCATATGATAAGTCTCTTCTTCTGTCTTACTTATGTCACTGAGAATGATCGTACATAAGTACACCAGAGTTGCTGCAACTGGCCTTATTTCATTGATTTCATGGCTGACTTATTTTCCCTTGTACCTAAGTATCACATCCTCTGTATCCATGTTTTCCTTGCAAGGAAATTTCGGTTGTATCCAAGTAGCGGCTCTTGTGAACAGACCAGCACTAAAAGTTGTGGTGCCTGTGTCCTGTCGAGTTTTGGTATTCCCAAGTTATATGCCCACGAGTGGAAGTGCCGTATGCTCTGTAGCTTTGTTTCTTAGATTTTTTGGGGAAACACAATACACTTCTCCAGAGTGCTGTTGGTAATGTACCTTCCCACAAACAGCGTAAAAAGGCTTTCTTTTCTCCACGCCCTATCCTGCATTTCTGGGTTTTACACTTTGTGAGGGTGGCCCTTCGGACTGATGGGAAGTGATACCTCTTGGTAGTGTTTATTTGCACCGCGGGCCGGCTTGGTTGGCCAAAAAGGGCGTATGCGTTTTTCCTGAACATATTCAGGAAAAACGCATACGCCCTTTTTGGCCAACGGCATCATTGAAGAAGTTCTGCCCCTTTCCATGTGCATTCGAGGCGAGACCAATCTCCCTCTTGAAATCCCGTTCCTACAATTCTGCCTTGCTTTCAAGTCCTTTTTCGTGACTTACCTCAAGGCATTTTCCCACTTTTGGTATCTTTTAGAATCCTGTATGATTGTGAATTGCAGTGCCCCTGAGCTCCACTTTTCAACTTGTTTCTTTGGGAACTGGACACAAAACAGCAGGATGGCTTCAAGCCCTATTCCGGTTCAGAGGGCAAGCTGAACCTTTGGTCAATTCCTCTTCCTCATTGGAAATTAGAGTGGCATGCGCCTGTCCAAACACCTTGGCATTGTCTCTCATTGTTCTCCCCATTCCATTTCATCCTCCAGACAAATTCCAAACTGTGTGAAAGAGGGTTTTATAGGTGCAGACTTCCCCAAGTGGGGAGTTTTTTAGGATAGTGGCTGGAGGTGGGAAGCCGAACGCCAGGAATTGAGATGGTTTTTCCAAACTCTTCCCTTTCTGATGCTGTACCATCCTCAGGGTGGCCCACGAATGTTTTAGCTGTACAAAGGGTCGCCTGCATCTGGAGATTTGGGACCCATGGCATCAGGACCAGGCAGTATTACTCTAAAGGGGCTTCCTTCGCTGACTCATGCTCACCGAGCCTCTCAGCCCAACGAGTGTCCAGCCTTAGGACCCATCCAGCTGTGTGTTTAGATATGGTCCATCCAGGGTGCATCGCAGCCCCTGAACGAGTTCTGTAAGAATTTATCTCTCACTCAGTGTCTTTTTTTTTTTTCTTTTGTTTTTGTAATTTACTTTTATACTGGGGTGTAGCTGATTTTCAGTGCTGTGTTTCTTGCTGCTGTACCTCCACTTGATTCACTAACAGAGAGGCATCGAAAAATTCTTTTTCAGATTCTTACCAGTCGTATATAATCTTTTCCGGTGTGTAGACTGTGCTGAGCCCAGTCCTTTGAGGTATAGAGTAACTCTTGTTGATTCCCTATTTGGTCTATGGAACGGTATGTGTGCCCATCTCAAACTCCAGGTTTATGCCTCACCTCAAGCGACCTTTGCACTCTAGCAGTCATAAGTGTGCTTTCTAAAAGTGTGATTCTGTGTCTCTTTTGTCATTTAGTTCATGTGTCACAATTTTGATATTACACCTATAACTGATATCTTATAAGTCTCTTTTTCTGTCTGACTTATGTCACTGAGAATGCTCGTACCTAAGTACACCAGAGTTGCTGCAACTGGCCTTATTTCATTGGTATCATGGCTGAGTTATATTCCATTGTACATAAGTATCACATCTTCTTTATCCATGTTTTCCTTCCAGGGAAATTCCGGTTGTATCCAAGTCGAGGCTCTTGTAAACAGACCAGCACTAAACGTTGTGGTGCCTGTGTCCTGTCAAGTTTTGGTTTCCCCAAGATATATGCCCATGAGTGGAAGTGCCATATGCTCTGTAGCTTTGTTGCTTAGATTTTTTTGAGAAACACAATACACTACTCCAGAGTGCCGTTGGCAATTTACCTTCCCACAATCAGCGTAAAAAGGCTCCCTTTTCTCCACGACCTATCCTGCATTTCTGGTTTTAACACTTTGTGAGGATGCCCCTTCTGACTGACGCAAAGTGATACCTCTGTGTTGTGTTGATTTGCACCACGAAACTGCTTGGTTGGCCAAAAGGGCATATGCGTTTTGCCTGAATATATTCAGGAAAAACGCATACGCCCACTTTGGCCAATGGCATCTTTGAAGAAGTTCTGCCCCTGTCCATGTGATTTCGAGGCGAGACAAAACGCCCTATTGAAATCCCGTTCCTGCAATTCTGCCTTACTTTCAAGTCCTTTTTCATGACTTACCTCAAGGCATTTTTCCACGTTAGGTATCATTTACAATCCTGCAGGATTGTGAATTACAGTGCCCCTGAGCCCCAATTTTCAATTTGTTTCTTTGGCATCTGGCCACAAAACAGCAGGATTGCTTCAAGGCCTATTCTGGTTCCGAGGGCAAGCTGAGCCTTTGTTCAATTCCTCTTCCTCATCGGAAATTAGAGTGGCATGCGCCTGTCCAAACACCTAGGCGTTGTTTCTCATTGTTACCCCCGTCCAGTTCATCCTCCAGACAAATTCCAAACTGTGCGAAAGAGGGTGTTGAAGGTGCTGATATCCCCAAGTGGGGAGATTGTAAGGAAAGAGGCTGGAGGGGGGAACCCGAGCGCCAGGAGATGAGGAGATGCGGTGGTTCTTCCAAACACTTCCCGATCCGATGGTGTACCATCCTATGAGTGTCCCATGCATGTTTTAGCTGTACGAAGGGTTGCCTGCCTCTGGAGATTCAGGACCCATGGCATCAGGACCAGGCAGTATTACTCTAAGGGGCTGCCTTTGCTGACTCATGCTCACCGAGCCTCTCAGCACCACGAGTGTCCAGCCTTAGGTCCCATCCAGCTGTGTGTTTAGATATGGTCAATCCAGGTTGCATCACAGCCCCCGAACAAATTCTGTAAGAATTTATCTCTCACTCAGTGTCTTTTTTAATTTTATTTTTTCTAATTTATTTTTATACTGGGGAGTAGCTAATTTTCAGTGCTGTGATTCTTGCTGCTGTACATCCACTTGATTCACGTACAGAGAGACATCGATAAATTCTTTTTCAGATTCTTACCAGTCGTATATAATTTTTTCCAGTGTGTAGAGTGTGCTGAGTGCAGTCCTTTGAGGTTTAGAGTAAGTCTTGTTGATTCCCTATTTGGTCTGTGGAACGGTATGTGTGCTCACTTCAAACTCCTAGTTTATGCCTCACCTCAACTGACCTTGGCACTCTAGCAGTCATAAGTGTGTTTTCTAAATGTGTGATTCTGTGTCTCTTTTGTCATTTAGTTCATGTGTCGCAATTTTGATATTCCACCTATAACTGATATCTTATGATAAGTGTCTTTTTCTGTCTGACTTACGTCACTGAGAATGATCGTACCTAAGTACACCTAAGTGGCTGCAACTGGCCTTATTTCATGGCTGAGTTATATTGCATTGTACATAAGTGTCACATCTTCTTTATTCATGTTTTCCTTGCAAGGAAATTTCGGTTGTATCCAAGTCGAGGCTCTTGTGAACAGTTCAGCACTAAACGTTGTGGTGCCTGTGTCCTGTCGAGTTTTGGTTTTCCCAAAACATACGCCCATGAGCGGAAGTACCGTATGCTCTGTAGTTTTGTTTCTTAGATTCTTTTGGGATACACAATATATTTCTCCAGAGTGCCGTTGGCAATTTTCCTTCCATAATCAGCATAAAAAGGCTCCCTTTTCTCCACGCCCTATCCTGCATTTCCGGTTTTTACATTTTGTGAGGATGGCCCATCAAACTGATGTGAAGTGATACCTCTTCGTAGTGTTGATTTGAACCGCGCCTGCTTGGTTGGCCAAAAAGGGCGTATGCGTTTTTCCGGAATATATTCCGGAAAAACGCATACGCCCTTTTTGGCCAACGGCATCGTTGAAGAAGTTGCCCCTTTCCATGTGATTTCGAGGTGAGACCAATCTCCCTCGTGAAATCCCGTTCCCGCAATTCTGCCTTGCTTTCAAGTCCTTTTTGGTCGGTTACCGCAAGGCATTTTTCCACGTTAGGTATCTTTTAAAATCCTGCAGGACTGTGAATTGCAGTGCCCCTGAGCTCCACTTTTCAAATTGTTTCTTTGGCAACTGGCCACAAAACAGCAGGATTGCTTCAAGGCCTATTCTGGTTCCGAGAGCAAGCTGAGCCTTTGGTCAATTCCTCTTCCTCATTGGAAATTAGAGTGGCATGCGCCTGTCCAAACACCTAGGCGTTGTCTCTCATTGTTCCCCCCCCCCCCCGTTCCAGTTCATCCTCCGGACAAATTCAAAACTGTGCAAAAGAGGGTGTTGAAGGTGCTGACTTCCCCAAGTAGGGAGATTGATATGAAAGAGGCTGGAAGTGGGAACCCGAGTGCAAGGAGATGAGGAGATGAGGTGGTTTTTCAAAACTCTTCCCAATCTGATGCTGTGCCATCCTCTGGATGTCCCATGCATGTTGTAGCTGTACGAAGGGTCACCTGCATCTGGAGATTTGGAACCCATGGAATCAGCACCAGGCAGTGTTACTCTAAAGGGGCTGCCTTTGCTGACTCGGGCTCACCAAGCCTCTCAGCCCCACGAGTGTCCAGCCTTAGGTCCCATCCAGCTGTGAGTTTAGATATGTTCAATCCAGGTTGCATCACAGCCCCTGAACGAATTCTGTAAGAATTTATCTCTCACTGTCTTTTTTTTGTAATTTATTTTTATAATGGTGTGTAGCTGATTTTCAGTTCTGTGTTTCTTGCTGCTATACATCCACTAGATTCACTTATAGAGAGACATCGATAAATTCTTTTTCAGATTTTTACCAGTCGTATATAATCTTTTCCGGTGTGTAGAGTGTGCTGAGTGCAGTCCTTTGAGGTTTAGAGTAAGTCTTGTTGATTCCCTATTTGGTCTATGGAACGGTATGTGTGCTCACTTCAAACTCCTGGTTTAAGCCTCACCTCAACTGACCTTTGCACTCTAGCAGTCATAAGTGTGTTTTCTAAATGTGTGATTCTGTGTCTCTTTTGTCATTTAGTTCATGTGTAGCAATTTTGATATTGCACCTATAACTAATATCATATGATAAGTCTCTTCTTCTGTCTTAGTTATGTCACTGAGAATGATCGTACATAAGTACACCAGAGTTGCTGCAACTGGCCTTATTTCATTGATTTCATGGCTGACTTATTTTCCCTTGTACCTAAGTATCACATCCTCTGTATCCATGTTTTCCTTGCAAGGAAATTTCGGTTGTATCCAAGTAGCGGCTCTTGTGAACAGACCAGCACTAAAAGTTGTGGTGCCTGTGTCCTGTCGAGTTTTGGTATTCCCAAGTTATATGCCCACGAGTGGAAGTGCCGTATGCTCTGTAGCTTTGTTTCTTAGATTTTTTGGGGAAACACAATACACTTCTCCAGAGTGCTGTTGGTAATGTACCTTCCCACAAACAGCGTAAAAAGGCTTTCTTTTCTCCACGCCCTATCCTGCATTTCTGGGTTTTACACTTTGTGAGGGTGGCCCTTCGGACTGATGGGAAGTGATACCTCTTGGTAGTGTTTATTTGCACCGCGGGCCGGCTTGGTTGGCCAAAAAGGGCGTATGCGTTTTTCCTGAACATATTCAGGAAAAACGCATACGCCCTTTTTGGCCAACGGCATCATTGAAGAAGTTCTGCCCCTTTCCATGTGCATTCGAGGCGAGACCAATCTCCCTCTTGAAATCCCGTTCCTACATTTCTGCCTTGCTTTCAAGTCCTTTTTCGTGACTTACCTCAAGGCATTTTCCCACTTTTGGTATCTTTTAGAATCCTGTATGATTGTGAATTGCAGTGCCCCTGAGCTCCACTTTTCAACTTGTTTCTTTGGGAACTGGACACAAAACAGCAGGATGGCTTCAAGCCCTATTCCGGTTCAGAGGGCAAGCTGAACCTTTGGTCAATTCCTCTTCCTCATTGGAAATTAGAGTGGCATGCGCCTGTCCAAACACCTTGGCATTGTCTCTCATTGTTCTCCCCATTCCATTTCATCCTCCAGACAAATTCCAAACTGTGTGAAAGAGGGTTTTATAGGTGCAGACTTCCCCAAGTGGGGAGTTTTTTAGGATAGTGGCTGGAGGTGGGAAGCCGAACGCCAGGAATTGAGATGGTTTTTCCAAACTCTTCCCTTTCTGATGCTGTACCATCCTCAGGGTGGCCCACGAATGTTTTAGCTGTACAAAGGGTCGCCTGCATCTGGAGATTTGGGACCCATGGCATCAGGACCAGGCAGTATTACTCTAAAGGGGCTTCCTTCGCTGACTCATGCTCACCGAGCCTCTCAGCCCAACGAGTGTCCAGCCTTAGGACCCATCCAGCTGTGTGTTTAGATATGGTCCATCCAGGGTGCATCGCAGCCCCTGAACGAGTTCTGTAAGAATTTATCTCTCACTCAGTGTCTTTTTTTTTTTCTTTTGTTTTTGTAATTTACTTTTATACTGAGGTGTAGCTGATTTTCAGTGCTGTGTTTCTTGCTGCTGTACCTCCACTTGATTCACTAACAGAGAGGCATCGAAAAATTCTTTTTCAGATTCTTACCAGTCGTATATAATCTTTTCCGGTGTGTAGACTGTGCTGAGCCCAGTCCTTTGAGGTATAGAGTAACTCTTGTTGATTCCCTATTTGGTCTATGGAACGGTATGTGTGCCCATCTCAAACTCCAGGTTTATGCCTCACCTCAAGCGACCTTTGCACTCTAGCAGTCATAAGTGTGCTTTCTAAAAGTGTGATTCTGTGTCTCTTTTGTCATTTAGTTCATGTGTCACAATTTTGATATTACACCTATAACTGATATCTTATAAGTCTCTTTTTCTGTCTGACTTATGTCACTGAGAATGCTCGTACCTAAGTACACCAGAGTTGCTGCAACTGGCCTTATTTCATTGGTATCATGGCTGAGTTATATTCCATTGTACATAAGTATCACATCTTCTTTATCCATGTTTTCCTTCCAGGGAAATTCCGGTTGTATCCAAGTCGAGGCTCTTGTAAACAGACCAGCACTAAACGTTGTGGTGCCTGTGTCCTGTCAAGTTTTGGTTTCCCCAAGATATATGCCCATGAGTGGAAGTGCCATATGCTCTGTAGCTTTGTTGCTTAGATTTTTTTGAGAAACACAATACACTACTCCAGAGTGCCGTTGGCAATTTACCTTCCCACAATCAGCGTAAAAAGGCTCCCTTTTCTCCACGACCTATCCTGCATTTCTGGTTTTAACACTTTGTGAGGATGCCCCTTCTGACTGACGCAAAGTGATACCTCTGTGTTGTGTTGATTTGCACCACGAAACTGCTTGGTTGGCCAAAAGGGCATATGCGTTTTGCCTGAATATATTCAGGAAAAACGCATACGCCCACTTTGGCCAATGGCATCTTTGAAGAAGTTCTGCCCCTGTCCATGTGATTTCGAGGCGAGACAAAACGCCCTATTGAAATCCCGTTCCTGCAATTCTGCCTTACTTTCAAGTCCTTTTTCATGACTTACCTCAAGGCATTTTTCCACGTTAGGTATCATTTACAATCCTGCAGGATTGTGAATTACAGTGCCCCTGAGCCCCAATTTTCAATTTGTTTCTTTGGCATCTGGCCACAAAACAGCAGGATTGCTTCAAGGCCTATTCTGGTTCCGAGGGCAAGCTGAGCCTTTGTTCAATTCCTCTTCCTCATCGGAAATTAGAGTGGCATGCGCCTGTCCAAACACCTAGGCGTTGTTTCTCATTGTTACCCCCGTCCAGTTCATCCTCCAGACAAATTCCAAACTGTGCGAAAGAGGGTGTTGAAGGTGCTGATATCCCCAAGTGGGGAGATTGTAAGGAAAGAGGCTGGAGGGGGGGACCCGAGCGCCAGGAGATGAGGAGATGTGGTGGTTCTTCCAAACACTTCCCGATCCGATGGTGTACCATCCTATGAGTGTCCCATGCATGTTTTAGCTGTACGAAGGGTTGCCTGCCTCTGGAGATTCAGGACCCATGGCATCAGGACCAGGCAGTATTACTCTAAGGGGCTGCCTTTGCTGACTCATGCTCACCGAGCCTCTCAGCACCACGAGTGTCCAGCCTTAGGTCTCATCCAGCTGTGTGTTTAGATATGGTCAATCCAGGTTGCATCACAGCCCCCGAACAAATTCTGTAAGAATTTATCTCTCACTCAGTGTCTTTTTTAATTTTATTTTTTCTAATTTATTTTTATACTGGGGAGTAGCTAATTTTCAGTGCTGTGATTCTTGCTGCTGTACATCCACTTGATTCACGTACAGAGAGACATCGATAAATTCTTTTTCAGATTCTTACCAGTCGTATATAATTTTTTCCAGTGTGTAGAGTGTGCTGAGTGCAGTCCTTTGAGGTTTAGAGTAAGTCTTGTTGATTCCCTATTTGGTCTGTGGAACGGTATGTGTGCTCACTTCAAACTCCTAGTTTATGCCTCACCTCAACTGACCTTGGCACTCTAGCAGTCATAAGTGTGTTTTCTAAATGTGTGATTCTGTGTCTCTTTTGTCATTTAGTTCATGTGTCGCAATTTTGATATTGCACCTATAACTGATATCTTATGATAAGTGTCTTTTTCTGTCTGACTTACGTCACTGAGAATGATCGTACCTAAGTACACCTAAGTGGCTGCAACTGGCCTTATTTCATGGCTGAGTTATATTGCATTGTACATAAGTGTCACATCTTCTTTATTCATGTTTTCCTTGCAAGGAAATTTCGGTTGTATCCAAGTCGAGGCTCTTGTGAACAGATCAGCACTAAACGTTGTGGTGCCTGTGTCCTGTCGAGTTTTGGTTTTCCCAAAACATACGCCCATGAGCGGAAGTGCCGTATGCTCTGTAGTTTTGTTTCTTAGATTCTTTTGGGATACACAATATACTTCTCCAGAGTGCCGTTGGCAATTTTCCTTCCATAATCAGCATAAAAAGGCTCCCTTTTCTCCACGCCCTATCCTGCATTTCCGGTTTTTACATTTTGTGAGGATGGCCCATCAAACTGATGTGAAGTGATACCTCTTCGTAGTGTTGATTTGAACCGCGCCTGCTTGGTTGGCCAAAAAGGGCGTATGCGTTTTTCCGGAATATATTCCAGAAAAACGCATACGCCCTTTTTGGCCAACGGCATCGTTGAAGAAGTTGCCCCTTTCCATGTGATTTCGAGGTGAGACCAATCTCCCTCGTGAAATCCCGTTCCCGCAATTCTGCCTTGCTTTCAAGTCCTTTTTGGTCGGTTACCGCAAGGCATTTTTCCACGTTAGGTATCTTTTACAATCCTGCAGGACTGTGAATTGCAGTGCCCCTGAGCTCCACTTTTCAAATTGTTTCTTTGGCAACTGGCCACAAAACAGCAGGATTGCTTCAAGGCCTATTCTGGTTCCGAGAGCAAGCTGAGCCTTTGGTCAATTCCTCTTCCTCATTGGAAATTAGAGTGGCATGCGCCTGTCCAAACACCTAGGCGTTGTCTCTCATTGTTCCCCCCCCCCGTTCCAGTTCATCCTCTGGACAAATTCAAAACTGTGCAAAAGAGGGTGTTGAAGGTGCTGACTTCCCCAAGTGGGGAGATTGTTACGAAAGAGGCTGGAAGTGGGAACCCGAGTGCAAGGAGATGAGGAGATGAGGTGGTTTTTCAAAACTCTTCCCAATCTGATGCTGTACCATCCTCTGGATGTCCCATGCATGTTGTAGCTGTACGAAGGGTCACCTGCATCTGGAGATTTGGAACCCATGGAATCAGCACCAGGCAGTGTTACTCTAAAGGGGCTGCCTTTGCTGACTCGGGCTCACCAAGCCTCTCAGCCCCACGAGTGTCCAGCCTTAGGTCCCATCCAGCTGTGAGTTTAGATATGTTCAATCCAGGTTGCATCACAGCCCCTGAACGAATTCTGTAAGAATTTATCTCTCACTGTCTTTTTTTTGTAATTTATTTTTATAATGGTGTGTAGCTGATTTTCAGTTCTGTGTTTCTTGCTGCTGTACATCCACTAGATTCACTTATAGAGAGACATCGATAAATTCTTTTTCAGATTTTTACCAGTCGTATATAATCTTTTCCGGTGTGTAGAGTGTGCTGAGTGCAGTCCTTTGAGGTTTAGAGTAAGTCTTGTTGATTCCCTATTTGGTCTATGGAACGGTATGTGTGCTCACTTCAAACTCCTGGTTTAAGCCTCACCTCAACTGACCTTTGCACTCTAGCAGTCATAAGTGTGTTTTCTAAATGTGGGATTCTGTGTCTCTTGTGTCATTTAGTTCATGTGTCGCAATTTTGATATTGCACCTATAACTGATATCTTATGATAAGTCTCTTTTTCTGTCTGACTTATGTCACTGAGAATGATCGTACCTAAGTACACCAGAGTTGCAACTGGCCTTGATTTATTGATTTCATGGCTGAGTTATATTGCATTGTACATAAGTGTCACATCTTCTTTATTCATGTTTTCCTTGCAAGGAAATTTCGGTTGTATCCAAGTCGAGGCTCTTGTGAACAGATCAGCACTAAACGTTGAGGTGCCTGTGTTCTGTCGAGTTTTGGTTTTCCCAGGATATACGCCCATGAGTGGAAGTGCGTATGCTCTGTAGCTTTGTTTCTTAGAGTTTTTTGGGAAACAGAATACACTTCTCCAGAGTGCCGTTGGCAATTTGCCTTCCCAAAATCAGTGTAAAAAGGCTCCCTTTTCTCCATGCCCTATCCTGCATTTCTGGCTTATACACTTTGTGAGAATGGTCCCTCGGACTGATGCGAAGTTATACCTCTTGGTAGTGTTGATTTGCACCGCATGCCTGCTTGGTTGGCCAAAAAGGGCGTATGCGTTTTTCCTGAATATATTCCGGAAAAACGCATACGCCCTTTTGGACAACGGCATCGTTGAAGAAGTTCTGCCCCTTTCCATGTGATTTCGAGGCGAGACCAATCTACCTCTTGAAATCCCGTTCCTACAATTCTGCCTTGCTTTCAACTTCTTTTTCGTGACTTACCTCAAGGCATTTTTCCATGTTAGGTATGTTTTACAATCCTGCAGGATTGTGAATTGAGTGCCCCTGAGCTTCACTTTTCAACTTATTTCTTTGGCAACTGACCACAAAACAGCAGGATTCCTTCAAGCCTTATTCTGGTTCCAAGGGCAAGCTGAGCCTTTGTTCAATTCCTCTTCCTCATTGGAAATTAGAGTGGCATGTGCCTGTCCAAACACGTAGGCGTTGTCTCTCATGTTCCCCCCATTCCAGTTCATGCTCCGGACAAATTCCAAACTGTGCGAAAGAGGGTGTTGAAGTTGTTGACTTCCCCAAGTAGGGAGATTGTTAGGAAGAGGCTGGATGTGGGAACCCGAGCGCCAGGAGATGAGGAGATGAGCTTGTTTTTCCAAACTCTCCCCGATCCGATGGGGTACCATCCTCTGTGTGTCCCATGCATGTTTTAGCTGTACAAAGGGTCGCCTGGATCTCGAGATTTGGGACCCATGGAATCAGGACCAGGCAGTATTACTCTAAAGGTGCTGCCTTTGCTGACTTCTGCTCACCAAGCCTCTCAGCCCCACGAGTGTCCAGCCTTAGTTCCCATCCAGCTGTGTGTATAGATATGGTCAATCAAGGTTGCCTTGCAAACCCTGAATGAAGTGTGTAAGATTTTACCTTTCACTCAGGGTTTTTTTTTTTTTTTTGTAATTTATTTTTATAATGGGATGTAGCTGATTCTCAGTGCTGTGTTTCTTGCTGCTGTACCTCCACTTGATTCACTTACAGAGAGACATCGATAAATTATTTTTCCGATTCTTACCAGTCGTATATAATCTTTTCCGGTGTGTAGAGTGTGCTGAGTGCAGTCCTTTGAGGTTTAGAGTAAGTCTTGTTGATTCCCTATTTGGTCTATGGAACGGTATGTGTGCTCATTTCAAACTCCTGGTTTATGCCTCACCTCAACTGACCTTTGCACTCTAGCAGTCATAAGTGTGTTTTCTAAATGTGTGATTCTGTGTCTCTTTTGTCATTTAGTTCATGTGTAGCAATTTTGATATTGCACCTATAACTAATATCATATGATAAGTCTCTTCTTCTGTCTTACTTATGTCACTGAGAATGATCGTACATAAGTACACCAGAGTTGCTGCAACTGGCCTTATTTCATTGATTTCATGGCTGACTTATTTTCCCTTGTACCTAAGTATCACATCCTCTGTATCCATGTTTTCCTTGCAAGGAAATTTCGGTTGTATCCAAGTAGCGGCTCTTGTGAACAGACCAGCACTAAAAGTTGTGGTGCCTGTGTCCTGTCGAGTTTTGGTATTCCCAAGTTATATGCCCACGAGTGGAAGTGCCGTATGCTCTGTAGCTTTGTTTCTTAGATTTTTTGGGGAAACACAATACACTTCTCCAGAGTGCTGTTGGTAATGTACCTTCCCACAAACAGCGTAAAAAGGCTTTCTTTTCTCCACGCCCTATCCTGCATTTCTGGGTTTTACACTTTGTGAGGGTGGCCCTTCGGACTGATGGGAAGTGATACCTCTTGGTAGTGTTTATTTGCACCGCGGGCCGGCTTGGTTGGCCAAAAAGGGCGTATGCGTTTTTCCTGAACATATTCAGGAAAAACGCATACGCCCTTTTTGGCCAACGGCATCATTGAAGAAGTTCTGCCCCTTTCCATGTGCATTCGAGGCGAGACCAATCTCCCTCTTGAAATCCCGTTCCTACAATTCTGCCTTGCTTTCAAGTCCTTTTTCGTGACTTACCTCAAGGCATTTTCCCACTTTTGGTATCTTTTAGAATCCTGTATGATTGTGAATTGCAGTGCCCCTGAGCTCCACTTTTCAACTTGTTTCTTTGGGAACTGGACACAAAACAGCAGGATGGCTTCAAGCCCTATTCCGGTTCAGAGGGCAAGCTGAACCTTTGGTCAATTCCTCTTCCTCATTGGAAATTAGAGTGGCATGCGCCTGTCCAAACACCTTGGCATTGTCTCTCATTGTTCTCCCCATTCCATTTCATCCTCCAGACAAATTCCAAACTGTGTGAAAGAGGGTTTTATAGGTGCAGACTTCCCCAAGTGGGGAGTTTTTTAGGATAGTGGCTGGAGGTGGGAAGCCGAACGCCAGGAATTGAGATGGTTTTTCCAAACTCTTCCCTTTCTGATGCTGTACCATCCTCAGGGTGGCCCACGAATGTTTTAGCTGTACAAAGGGTCGCCTGCATCTGGAGATTTGGGACCCATGGCATCAGGACCAGGCAGTATTACTCTAAAGGGGCTTCCTTCGCTGACTCATGCTCACCGAGCCTCTCAGCCCAACGAGTGTCCAGCCTTAGGACCCATCCAGCTGTGTGTTTAGATATGGTCCATCCAGGGTGCATCGCAGCCCCTGAACGAGTTCTGTAAGAATTTATCTCTCACTCAGTGTCTTTTTTTTTTTTCTTTTGTTTTTGTAATTTACTTTTATACTGGGGTGTAGCTGATTTTCAGTGCTGTGTTTCTTGCTGCTGTACCTCCACTTGATTCACTAACAGAGAGGCATCGAAAAATTCTTTTTCAGATTCTTACCAGTCGTATATAATCTTTTCCGGTGTGTAGACTGTGCTGAGCCCAGTCCTTTGAGGTATAGAGTAACTCTTGTTGATTCCCTATTTGGTCTATGGAACGGTATGTGTGCCCATCTCAAACTCCAGGTTTATGCCTCACCTCAAGCGACCTTTGCACTCTAGCAGTCATAAGTGTGCTTTCTAAAAGTGTGATTCTGTGTCTCTTTTGTCATTTAGTTCATGTGTCACAATTTTGATATTACACCTATAACTGATATCTTATAAGTCTCTTTTTCTGTCTGACTTATGTCACTGAGAATGCTCGTACCTAAGTACACCAGAGTTGCTGCAACTGGCCTTATTTCATTGGTATCATGGCTGAGTTATATTCCATTGTACATAAGTATCACATCTTCTTTATCCATGTTTTCCTTCCAGGGAAATTCCGGTTGTATCCAAGTCGAGGCTCTTGTAAACAGACCAGCACTAAACGTTGTGGTGCCTGTGTCCTGTCAAGTTTTGGTTTCCCCAAGATATATGCCCATGAGTGGAAGTGCCATATGCTCTGTAGCTTTGTTGCTTAGATTTTTTTGAGAAACACAATACACTACTCCAGAGTGCCGTTGGCAATTTACCTTCCCACAATCAGCGTAAAAAGGCTCCCTTTTCTCCACGACCTATCCTGCATTTCTGGTTTTAACACTTTGTGAGGATGCCCCTTCTGACTGACGCAAAGTGATACCTCTGTGTTGTGTTGATTTGCACCACGAAACTGCTTGGTTGGCCAAAAGGGCATATGCGTTTTGCCTGAATATATTCAGGAAAAACGCATACGCCCACTTTGGCCAATGGCATCTTTGAAGAAGTTCTGCCCCTGTCCATGTGATTTCGAGGCGAGACAAAACGCCCTATTGAAATCCCGTTCCTGCAATTCTGCCTTACTTTCAAGTCCTTTTTCATGACTTACCTCAAGGCATTTTTCCACGTTAGGTATCATTTACAATCCTGCAGGATTGTGAATTACAGTGCCCCTGAGCCCCAATTTTCAATTTGTTTCTTTGGCATCTGGCCACAAAACAGCAGGATTGCTTCAAGGCCTATTCTGGTTCCGAGGGCAAGCTGAGCCTTTGTTCAATTCCTCTTCCTCATCGGAAATTAGAGTGGCATGCGCCTGTCCAAACACCTAGGCGTTGTTTCTCATTGTTACCCCCGTCCAGTTCATCCTCCAGACAAATTCCAAACTGTGCGAAAGAGGGTGTTGAAGGTGCTGATATCCCCAAGTGGGGAGATTGTAAGGAAAGAGGCTGGAGGGGGGAACCCGAGCGCCAGGAGATGAGGAGATGCGGTGGTTCTTCCAAACACTTCCCGATCCGATGGTGTACCATCCTATGAGTGTCCCATGCATGTTTTAGCTGTACGAAGGGTTGCCTGCCTCTGGAGATTCAGGACCCATGGCATCAGGACCAGGCAGTATTACTCTAAGGGGCTGCCTTTGCTGACTCATGCTCACCGAGCCTCTCAGCACCACGAGTGTCCAGCCTTAGGTCCCATCCAGCTGTGTGTTTAGATATGGTCAATCCAGGTTGCATCACAGCCCCCGAACAAATTCTGTAAGAATTTATCTCTCACTCAGTGTCTTTTTTAATTTTATTTTTTCTAATTTATTTTTATACTGGGGAGTAGCTAATTTTCAGTGCTGTGATTCTTGCTGCTGTACATCCACTTGATTCACGTACAGAGAGACATCGATAAATTCTTTTTCAGATTCTTACCAGTCGTATATAATTTTTTCCAGTGTGTAGAGTGTGCTGAGTGCAGTCCTTTGAGGTTTAGAGTAAGTCTTGTTGATTCCCTATTTGGTCTGTGGAACGGTATGTGTGCTCACTTCAAACTCCTAGTTTATGCCTCACCTCAACTGACCTTGGCACTCTAGCAGTCATAAGTGTGTTTTCTAAATGTGTGATTCTGTGTCTCTTTTGTCATTTAGTTCATGTGTCGCAATTTTGATATTCCACCTATAACTGATATCTTATGATAAGTGTCTTTTTCTGTCTGACTTACGTCACTGAGAATGATCGTACCTAAGTACACCTAAGTGGCTGCAACTGGCCTTATTTCATGGCTGAGTTATATTGCATTGTACATAAGTGTCACATCTTCTTTATTCATGTTTTCCTTGCAAGGAAATTTCGGTTGTATCCAAGTCGAGGCTCTTGTGAACAGTTCAGCACTAAACGTTGTGGTGCCTGTGTCCTGTCGAGTTTTGGTTTTCCCAAAACATACGCCCATGAGCGGAAGTACCGTATGCTCTGTAGTTTTGTTTCTTAGATTCTTTTGGGATACACAATATATTTCTCCAGAGTGCCGTTGGCAATTTTCCTTCCATAATCAGCATAAAAAGGCTCCCTTTTCTCCACGCCCTATCCTGCATTTCCGGTTTTTACATTTTGTGAGGATGGCCCATCAAACTGATGTGAAGTGATACCTCTTCGTAGTGTTGATTTGAACCGCGCCTGCTTGGTTGGCCAAAAAGGGCGTATGCGTTTTTCCGGAATATATTCCGGAAAAACGCATACGCCCTTTTTGGCCAACGGCATCGTTGAAGAAGTTGCCCCTTTCCATGTGATTTCGAGGTGAGACCAATCTCCTCGTGAAATCCCGTTCCCGCAATTCTGCCTTGCTTTCAAGTCCTTTTTGGTCGGTTACCGCAAGGCATTTTTCCACGTTAGGTATCTTTTAAAATCCTGCAGGACTGTGAATTGCAGTGCCCCTGAGCTCCACTTTTCAAATTGTTTCTTTGGCAACTGGCCACAAAACAGCAGGATTGCTTCAAGGCCTATTCTGGTTCCGAGAGCAAGCTGAGCCTTTGGTCCAATTCCTCTTCCTCATTGGAAATTAGAGTGGCATGCGCCTGTCCAAACACCTAGGCGTTGTCTCTCATTGTTCCCCCCCCCCCCCCGTTCCAGTTCATCCTCCGGACAAATTCAAAACTGTGCAAAAGAGGGTGTTGAAGGTGCTGACTTCCCCAAGTAGGGAGATTGATATGAAAGAGGCTGGAAGTGGGAACCCGAGTGCAAGGAGATGAGGAGATGAGGTGGTTTTTCAAAACTCTTCCCAATCTGATGCTGTGCCATCCTCTGGATGTCCCATGCATGTTGTAGCTGTACGAAGGGTCACCTGCATCTGGAGATTTGGAACCCATGGAATCAGCACCAGGCAGTGTTACTCTAAAGGGGCTGCCTTTGCTGACTCGGGCTCACCAAGCCTCTCAGCCCCACGAGTGTCCAGCCTTAGGTCCCATCCAGCTGTGAGTTTAGATATGTTCAATCCAGGTTGCATCACAGCCCCTGAACGAATTCTGTAAGAATTTATCTCTCACTGTCTTTTTTTTGTAATTTATTTTTATAATGGTGTGTAGCTGATTTTCAGTTCTGTGTTTCTTGCTGCTATACATCCACTAGATTCACTTATAGAGAGACATCGATAAATTCTTTTTCAGATTTTTACCAGTCGTATATAATCTTTTCCGGTGTGTAGAGTGTGCTGAGTGCAGTCCTTTGAGGTTTAGAGTAAGTCTTGTTGATTCCCTATTTGGTCTATGGAACGGTATGTGTGCTCACTTCAAACTCCTGGTTTAAGCCTCACCTCAACTGACCTTTGCACTCTAGCAGTCATAAGTGTGTTTTCTAAATGTGTGATTCTGTGTCTCTTTTGTCATTTAGTTCATGTGTAGCAATTTTGATATTGCACCTATAACTAATATCATATGATAAGTCTCTTCTTCTGTCTTAGTTATGTCACTGAGAATGATCGTACATAAGTACACCAGAGTTGCTGCAACTGGCCTTATTTCATTGATTTCATGGCTGACTTATTTTCCCTTGTACCTAAGTATCACATCCTCTGTATCCATGTTTTCCTTGCAAGGAAATTTCGGTTGTATCCAAGTAGCGGCTCTTGTGAACAGACCAGCACTAAAAGTTGTGGTGCCTGTGTCCTGTCGAGTTTTGGTATTCCCAAGTTATATGCCCACGAGTGGAAGTGCCGTATGCTCTGTAGCTTTGTTTCTTAGATTTTTTGGGGAAACACAATACACTTCTCCAGAGTGCTGTTGGTAATGTACCTTCCCACAAACAGCGTAAAAAGGCTTTCTTTTCTCCACGCCCTATCCTGCATTTCTGGGTTTTACACTTTGTGAGGGTGGCCCTTCGGACTGATGGGAAGTGATACCTCTTGGTAGTGTTTATTTGCACCGCGGGCCGGCTTGGTTGGCCAAAAAGGGCGTATGCGTTTTTCCTGAACATATTCAGGAAAAACGCATACGCCCTTTTTGGCCAACGGCATCATTGAAGAAGTTCTGCCCCTTTCCATGTGCATTCGAGGCGAGACCAATCTCCCTCTTGAAATCCCGTTCCTACATTTCTGCCTTGCTTTCAAGTCCTTTTTCGTGACTTACCTCAAGGCATTTTCCCACTTTTGGTATCTTTTAGAATCCTGTATGATTGTGAATTGCAGTGCCCCTGAGCTCCACTTTTCAACTTGTTTCTTTGGGAACTGGACACAAAACAGCAGGATGGCTTCAAGCCCTATTCCGGTTCAGAGGGCAAGCTGAACCTTTGGTCAATTCCTCTTCCTCATTGGAAATTAGAGTGGCATGCGCCTGTCCAAACACCTTGGCATTGTCTCTCATTGTTCTCCCCATTCCATTTCATCCTCCAGACAAATTCCAAACTGTGTGAAAGAGGGTTTTATAGGTGCAGACTTCCCCAAGTGGGGAGTTTTTTAGGATAGTGGCTGGAGGTGGGAAGCCGAACGCCAGGAATTGAGATGGTTTTTCCAAACTCTTCCCTTTCTGATGCTGTACCATCCTCAGGGTGGCCCACGAATGTTTTAGCTGTACAAAGGGTCGCCTGCATCTGGAGATTTGGGACCCATGGCATCAGGACCAGGCAGTATTACTCTAAAGGGGCTTCCTTCGCTGACTCATGCTCACCGAGCCTCTCAGCCCAACGAGTGTCCAGCCTTAGGACCCATCCAGCTGTGTGTTTAGATATGGTCCATCCAGGGTGCATCGCAGCCCCTGAACGAGTTCTGTAAGAATTTATCTCTCACTCAGTGTCTTTTTTTTTTTCTTTTTTTTTGTAATTTACTTTTATACTGGGGTGTAGCTGATTTTCAGTGCTGTGTTTCTTGCTGCTGTACCTCCACTTGATTCACTAACAGAGAGGCATCGAAAAATTCTTTTTCAGATTCTTACCAGTCGTATATAATCTTTTCCGGTGTGTAGACTGTGCTGAGCCCAGTCCTTTGAGGTATAGAGTAACTCTTGTTGATTCCCTATTTGGTCTATGGAACGGTATGTGTGCCCATCTCAAACTCCAGGTTTATGCCTCACCTCAAGCGACCTTTGCACTCTAGCAGTCATAAGTGTGCTTTCTAAAAGTGTGATTCTGTGTCTCTTTTGTCATTTAGTTCATGTGTCACAATTTTGATATTACACCTATAACTGATATCTTATAAGTCTCTTTTTCTGTCTGACTTATGTCACTGAGAATGCTCGTACCTAAGTACACCAGAGTTGCTGCAACTGGCCTTATTTCATTGGTATCATGGCTGAGTTATATTCCATTGTACATAAGTATCACATCTTCTTTATCCATGTTTTCCTTCCAGGGAAATTCCGGTTGTATCCAAGTCGAGGCTCTTGTAAACAGACCAGCACTAAACGTTGTGGTGCCTGTGTCCTGTCAAGTTTTGGTTTCCCCAAGATATATGCCCATGAGTGGAAGTGCCATATGCTCTGTAGCTTTGTTGCTTAGATTTTTTTGAGAAACACAATACACTACTCCAGAGTGCCGTTGGCAATTTACCTTCCCACAATCAGCGTAAAAAGGCTCCCTTTTCTCCACGACCTATCCTGCATTTCTGGTTTTAACACTTTGTGAGGATGCCCCTTCTGACTGACGCAAAGTGATACCTCTGTGTTGTGTTGATTTGCACCACGAAACTGCTTGGTTGGCCAAAAGGGCATATGCGTTTTGCCTGAATATATTCAGGAAAAACGCATACGCCCACTTTGGCCAATGGCATCTTTGAAGAAGTTCTGCCCCTGTCCATGTGATTTCGAGGCGAGACAAAACGCCCTATTGAAATCCCGTTCCTGCAATTCTGCCTTACTTTCAAGTCCTTTTTCATGACTTACCTCAAGGCATTTTTCCACGTTAGGTATCATTTACAATCCTGCAGGATTGTGAATTACAGTGCCCCTGAGCCCCAATTTTCAATTTGTTTCTTTGGCATCTGGCCACAAAACAGCAGGATTGCTTCAAGGCCTATTCTGGTTCCGAGGGCAAGCTGAGCCTTTGTTCAATTCCTCTTCCTCATCGGAAATTAGAGTGGCATGCGCCTGTCCAAACACCTAGGCGTTGTTTCTCATTGTTACCCCCGTCCAGTTCATCCTCCAGACAAATTCCAAACTGTGCGAAAGAGGGTGTTGAAGGTGCTGATATCCCCAAGTGGGGAGATTGTAAGGAAAGAGGCTGGAGGGGGGAACCCGAGCGCCAGGAGATGAGGAGATGCGGTGGTTCTTCCAAACACTTCCCGATCCGATGGTGTACCATCCTATGAGTGTCCCATGCATGTTTTAGCTGTACGAAGGGTTGCCTGCCTCTGGAGATTCAGGACCCATGGCATCAGGACCAGGCAGTATTACTCTAAGGGGCTGCCTTTGCTGACTCATGCTCACCGAGCCTCTCAGCACCACGAGTGTCCAGCCTTAGGTCCCATCCAGCTGTGTGTTTAGATATGGTCAATCCAGGTTGCATCACAGCCCCCGAACAAATTCTGTAAGAATTTATCTCTCACTCAGTGTCTTTTTTAATTTTATTTTTTCTAATTTATTTTTATACTGGGGAGTAGCTAATTTTCAGTGCTGTGATTCTTGCTGCTGTACATCCACTTGATTCACGTACAGAGAGACATCGATAAATTCTTTTTCAGATTCTTACCAGTCGTATATAATTTTTTCCAGTGTGTAGAGTGTGCTGAGTGCAGTCCTTTGAGGTTTAGAGTAAGTCTTGTTGATTCCCTATTTGGTCTGTGGAACGGTATGTGTGCTCACTTCAAACTCCTAGTTTATGCCTCACCTCAACTGACCTTGGCACTCTAGCAGTCATAAGTGTGTTTTCTAAATGTGTGATTCTGTGTCTCTTTTGTCATTTAGTTCATGTGTCGCAATTTTGATATTCCACCTATAACTGATATCTTATGATAAGTGTCTTTTTCTGTCTGACTTACGTCACTGAGAATGATCGTACCTAAGTACACCTAAGTGGCTGCAACTGGCCTTATTTCATGGCTGAGTTACATTGCATTGTACATAAGTGTCACATCTTCTTTATTCATGTTTTCCTTGCAAGGAAATTTCGGTTGTATCCAAGTCGAGGCTCTTGTGAACAGATCAGCACTAAACGTTGTGGTGCCTGTGTCCTGTCGAGTTTTGGTTTTCCCAAAACATACGCCCATGAGCGGAAGTGCCGTATGCTCTGTAGTTTTGTTTCTTAGATTCTTTTGGGATACACAATATACTTCTCCAGAGTGCCGTTGGCAATTTTGTTCCATAATCAGCATAAAAAGGCTCCCTTTTCTCCACGCCCTATCCTGCATTTCCGATTTTTACATTTTGTGAGGATGGCCCATCAAACTGATGTGAAGTGATACCTCTTCGTAGTGTTGATTTGAACCGCGCCTGCTTGGTTGGCCAAAAAGGGCGTATGCGTTTTTCCGGAATATATTCCGGAAAAACGCATACGCCCTTTTTGGCCAACGGCATCGTTGAAGAAGTTGCCCCTTTCCATGTGATTTCGAGGTGAGACCAATCTCCCTCGTGAAATCCCGTTCCCGCAATTCTGCCTTGCTTTCAAGTCCTTTTTGGTCGGTTACCGCAAGGCATTTTATCACGTTAGGTATCTTTTACAATCCTGCAGGACTGTGAATTGCAGTGCCCCTGAGCTCCACTTTTCAAATTGTTTCTTTGGCAACTGGCCACAAAACAGCAGGATTGCTTCAAGGCCTATTCTGGTTCCGAGAGCAAGCTGAGCCTTTGGTCAATTCCTCTTCCTCATTGGAAATTAGAGTGGCATGCGCCTGTCCAAACACCTAGGCGTTGTCTCTCATTGTTCCCCCCCCCCCGTTCCAGTTCATCCTCCGGACAAATTCAAAACTGTGCAAAAGAGGGTGTTGAAGGTGCTGACTTCCCCAAGTGGGGAGATTGTTACGAAAGAGGCTGGAAGTGGGAACCCGAGTGCAAGGAGATGAGGAGATGAGGTGGTTTTTCAAAACTCTTCCCAATCTGATGCTGTGCCATCCTCTGGATGTCCCATGCATGTTGTAGCTGTACGAAGGGTCACCTGCATCTGGAGATTTGGAACCCATGGAATCAGCACCAGGCAGTGTTACTCTAAAGGGGCTGCCTTTGCTGACTCGGGCTCACCAAGCCTCTCAGCCCCACGAGTGTCCAGCCTTAGGTCCCATCCAGCTGTGAGTTTAGATATGTTCAATCCAGGTTGCATCACAGCCCCTGAACGAATTCTGTAAGAATTTATCTCTCACTGTCTTTTTTTTGTAATTTATTTTTATAATGGTGTGTAGCTGATTTTCAGTTCTGTGTTTCTTGCTGCTGTACATCCACTAGATTCACTTATAGAGAGACATCGATAAATTCTTTTTCAGATTTTTACCGGTCGTATATAATCTTTTCCGGTGTGTAGAGTGTGCTGAGTGCAGTCCTTTGAGGTTTAGAGTAAGTCTTGTTGATTCCCTATTTGGTCTATGGAACGGTATGTGTGCTCACTTCAAACTCCTGGTTTAAGCCTCACCTCAACTGACCTTTGCACTCTAGCAGTCATAAGTGTGTTTTCTAAATGTGGGATTCTGTGTCTCTTGTGTCATTTAGTTCATGTGTCGCAATTTTGATATTGCACCTATAACTGATATCTTATGATAAGTCTCTTTTTCTGTCTGACTTATGTCACTGAGAATGATCGTACCTAAGTACACCAGAGTTGCAACTGGCCTTGATTTATTGATTTCATGGCTGAGTTATATTGCATTGTACATAAGTGTCACATCTTCTTTATTCATGTTTTCCTTGCAAGGAAATTTCGGTTGTATCCAAGTCGAGGCTCTTGTGAACAGATCAGCACTAAACGTTGAGGTGCCTGTGTTCTGTCGAGTTTTGGTTTTCCCAGGATATACGCCCATGAGTGGAAGTGCGTATGCTCTGTAGCTTTGTTTCTTAGAGTTTTTTGGGAAACACAATACACTTCTCCAGAGTGCCGTTGGCAATTTGCCTTCCCAAAATCAGTGTAAAAAGGCTCCCTTTTCTCCATGCCCTATCCTGCATTTCTGGCTTATACACTTTGTGAGAATGGTCCCTCGGACTGATGCGAAGTTATACCTCTTGGTAGTGTTGATTTGCACCGCATGCCTGCTTGGTTGGCCAAAAAGGGCGTATGCGTTTTTCCTGAACATATTCAGGAAAAACGCATACGCCCTTTTTGGCCAACGGCATCATTGAAGAAGTTCTGCCCCTTTCCATGTGCATTCGAGGCGAGACCAATCTCCCTCTTGAAATCCCGTTCCTACAGTTCTGCCTTGCTTTCAAGTCCTTTTTCGTGACTTACCTCAAGGCATTTTCCCACTTTTGGTATCTTTTAGAATCCTGTATGATTGTGAATTGCAGTGCCCCTGAGCTCCACTTTTCAACTTGTTTCTTTGGGAACTGGACACAAAACAGCAGGATGGCTTCAAGCCCTATTCCGGTTCAGAGGGCAAGCTGAACCTTTGGTCAATTCGTCTTCCTCATTGGAAATTAGAGTGGCATGCGCCTGTCCAAACACCTTGGCATTGTCTCTCATTGTTCTCCCCATTCCATTTCATCCTCCAGACAAATTCCAAACTGTGTGAAAGAGGGTTTTATAGGTGCAGACTTCCCCAAGTGGGGAGTTTTTTAGGATAGTGGCTGGAGGTGGGAAGCCGAACGCCAGGAATTGAGATGGTTTTTCCAAACTCTTCCCTTTCTGATGCTGTACCATCCTCAGGGTGGCCCACGAATGTTTTAGCTGTACAAAGGGTCGCCTGCATCTGGAGATTTGGGACCCATGGCATCAGGACCAGGCAGTATTACTCTAAAGGGGCTTCCTTCGCTGACTCATGCTCACCGAGCCTCTCAGCCCAACGAGTGTCCAGCCTTAGGACCCATCCAGCTGTGTGTTTAGATATGGTCCATCCAGGGTGCATCGCAGCCCCTGAACGAGTTCTGTAAGAATTTATCTCTCACTCAGTGTCTTTTTTTTTTTCTTTTTTTTTGTAATTTACTTTTATACTGGGGTGTAGCTGATTTTCAGTGCTGTGTTTCTTGCTGCTGTACCTCCACTTGATTCACTAACAGAGAGGCATCGAAAAATTCTTTTTCAGATTCTTACCAGTCGTATATAATCTTTTCCGGTGTGTAGACTGTGCTGAGCCCAGTCCTTTGAGGTATAGAGTAACTCTTGTTGATTCCCTATTTGGTCTATGGAACGGTATGTGTGCCCATCTCAAACTCCAGGTTTATGCCTCACCTCAAGCGACCTTTGCACTCTAGCAGTCATAAGTGTGCTTTCTAAAAGTGTGATTCTGTGTCTCTTTTGTCATTTAGTTCATGTGTCACAATTTTGATATTACACCTATAACTGATATCTTATAAGTCTCTTTTTCTGTCTGACTTATGTCACTGAGAATGCTCGTACCTAAGTACACCAGAGTTGCTGCAACTGGCCTTATTTCATTGGTATCATGGCTGAGTTATATTCCATTGTACATAAGTATCACATCTTCTTTATCCATGTTTTCCTTCCAGGGAAATTCCGGTTGTATCCAAGTCGAGGCTCTTGTAAACAGACCAGCACTAAACGTTGTGGTGCCTGTGTCCTGTCAAGTTTTGGTTTCCCCAAGATATATGCCCATGAGTGGAAGTGCCATATGCTCTGTAGCTTTGTTGCTTAGATTTTTTTGAGAAACACAATACACTACTCCAGAGTGCTGTTGGCAATTTACCTTCCCACAATCAGCGTAAAAAGGCTCCCTTTTCTCCACGACCTATCCTGCATTTCTGGTTTTAACACTTTGTGAGGATGCCCCTTCTGACTGACGCAAAGTGATACCTCTGTGTTGTGTTGATTTGCACCACGAAACTGCTTGGTTGGCCAAAAGGGCATATGCGTTTTGCCTGAATATATTCAGGAAAAACGCATACGCCCACTTTGGCCAATGGCATCTTTGAAGAAGTTCTGCCCCTGTCCATGTGATTTCGAGGCGAGACAAAACGCCCTATTGAAATCCCGTTCCTGCAATTCTGCCTTACTTTCAAGTCCTTTTTCATGACTTACCTCAAGGCATTTTTCCACATTAGGTATCATTTACAATCCTGCAGGATTGTGAATTACAGTGCCCCTGAGCCCCAATTTTCAATTTGTTTCTTTGGCATCTGGCCACAAAACAGCAGGATTGCTTCAAGGCCTATTCTGGTTCCGAGGGCAAGCTGAGCCTTTGTTCAATTCCTCTTCCTCATCGGAAATTAGAGTGGCATGCGCCTGTCCAAACACCTAGGCGTTGTTTCTCATTGTTACCCCCGTCCAGTTCATCCTCCAGACAAATTCCAAACTGTGCGAAAGAGGGTGTTGAAGGTGCTGATATCCCCAAGTGGGGAGATTGTAAGGAAAGAGGCTGGAGGGGGGAACCCGAGCGCCAGGAGATGAGGAGATGCGGTGGTTCTTCCAAACACTTCCCGATCCGATGGTGTACCATCCTATGAGTGTCCCATGCATGTTTTAGCTGTACGAAGGGTTGCCTGCCTCTGGAGATTCAGGACCCATGGCATCAGGACCAGGCAGTATTACTCTAAGGGGCTGCCTTTGCTGACTCATGCTCACCGAGCCTCTCAGCACCACGAGTGTCCAGCCTTAGGTCCCATCCAGCTGTGTGTTTAGATATGGTCAATCCAGGTTGCATCACAGCCCCCGAACAAATTCTGTAAGAATTTATCTCTCACTCAGTGTCTTTTTTAATTTTATTTTTTCTAATTTATTTTTATACTGGGGAGTAGCTAATTTTCAGTGCTGTGATTCTTGCTGCTGTACATCCACTTGATTCACGTACAGAGAGACATCGATAAATTCTTTTTCAGATTCTTACCAGTCGTATATAATTTTTTCCAGTGTGTAGAGTGTGCTGAGTGCAGTCCTTTGAGGTTTAGAGTAAGTCTTGTTGATTCCCTATTTGGTCTGTGGAACGGTATGTGTGCTCACTTCAAACTCCTAGTTTATGCCTCACCTCAACTGACCTTGGCACTCTAGCAGTCATAAGTGTGTTTTCTAAATGTGGGATTCTGTGTCTCTTTTGTCATTTAGTTCATGTGTCGCAATTTTGATATTGCACCTATAACTGATATCTTATGATAAGTCTCTTTTTCTGTCTGACTTATGTCACTGAGAATGATCGTACCTAAGTACACCAGAGTTGCAACTGGCCTTGATTTATTGATTTCATGGCTGAGTTATATTGCATTGTACATAAGTGTCACATCTTCTTTATTCATGTTTTCCTTGCAAGGAAATTTCGGTTGTATCCAAGTCGAGGCTCTTGTGAACAGATCAGCACTAAACGTTGAGGTGCCTGTGTTCTGTCGAGTTTTGGTTTTCCCAGGATATACGCCCATGAGTGGAAGTGCGTATGCTCTGTAGCTTTGTTTCTTAGAGTTTTTTGGGAAACACAATACACTTCTCCAGAGTGCCGTTGGCAATTTGCCTTCCCAAAATCAGTGTAAAAAGGCTCCCTTTTCTCCATGCCCTATCCTGCATTTCTGGCTTATACACTTTGTGAGAATGGTCCCTCGGACTGATGCGAAGTTATACCTCTTGGTAGTGTTGATTTGCACCGCATGCCTGCTTGGTTGGCCAAAAAGGGCGTATGCGTTTTTCCTGAATATATTCCGGAAAAACGCATACGCCCTTTTGGACAACGGCATCGTTGAAGAAGTTCTGCCCCTTTCCATGTGATTTCGAGGCGAGACCAATCTACCTCTTGAAATCCCGTTCCTACAATTCTGCCTTGCTTTCAAGTTCTTTTTCGTGACTTACCTCAAGGCATTTTTCCATGTTAGGTATGTTTTACAATCCTGCAGGATTGTGAATTGAGTGCCCCTGAGCTTCACTTTTCAACTTATTTCTTTGGCAACTGACCACAAAACAGCAGGATTCCTTCAAGCCTTATTCTGGTTCCAAGGGCAAGCTGAGCCTTTGTTCAATTCCTCTTCCTCATTGGAAATTAGAGTGGCATGTGCCTGTCCAAACACGTAGGCGTTGTCTCTCATGTTCCCCCCATTCCAGTTCATGCTCCGGACAAATTCCAAACTGTGCGAAAGAGGGTGTTGAAGTTGTTGACTTCCCCAAGTAGGGAGATTGTTAGGAAGAGGCTGGATGTGGGAACCCGAGCGCCAGGAGATGAGGAGATGAGCTTGTTTTTCCAAACTCTCCCCGATCCGATGGGGTACCATCCTCTGTGTGTCCCATGCATGTTTTAGCTGTACAAAGGGTCGCCTGGATCTCGAGATTTGGGACCCATGGAATCAGGACCAGGCAGTATTACTCTAAAGGTGCTGCCTTTGCTGACTTCTGCTCACCAAGCCTCTCAGCCCCACGAGTGTCCAGCCTTAGTTCCCATCCAGCTGTGTGTATAGATATGGTCAATCAAGGTTGCCTTGCAAACCCTGAATGAAGTGTGTAAGATTTTACCTTTCACTCAGGGTTTTTTTTTTTTTTTTGTAATTTATTTTTATAATGGGATGTAGCTGATTCTCAGTGCTGTGTTTCTTGCTGCTGTACCTCCACTTGATTCACTTACAGAGAGACATCGATAAATTATTTTTCCGATTCTTACCAGTCGTATATAATCTTTTCCGGTGTGTAGAGTGTGCTGAGTGCAGTCCTTTGAGGTTTAGAGTAAGTCTTGTTGATTCCCTATTTGGTCTATGGAACGGTATGTGTGCTCATTTCAAACTCCTGGTTTATGCCTCACCTCAACTGACCTTTGCACTCTAGCAGTCATAAGTGTGTTTTCTAAATGTGTGATTCTGTGTCTCTTTTGTCATTTAGTTCATGTGTAGCAATTTTGATATTGCACCTATAACTAATATCATATGATAAGTCTCTTCTTCTGTCTTACTTATGTCACTGAGAATGATCGTACATAAGTACACCAGAGTTGCTGCAACTGGCCTTATTTCATTGATTTCATGGCTGACTTATTTTCCCTTGTACCTAAGTATCACATCCTCTGTATCCATGTTTTCCTTGCAAGGAAATTTCGGTTGTATCCAAGTAGCGGCTCTTGTGAACAGACCAGCACTAAAAGTTGTGGTGCCTGTGTCCTGTCGAGTTTTGGTATTCCCAAGTTATATGCCCACGAGTGGAAGTGCCGTATGCTCTGTAGCTTTGTTTCTTAGATTTTTTGGGGAAACACAATACACTTCTCCAGAGTGCTGTTGGTAATGTACCTTCCCACAAACAGCGTAAAAAGGCTTTCTTTTCTCCACGCCCTATCCTGCATTTCTGGGTTTTACACTTTGTGAGGGTGGCCCTTCGGACTGATGGGAAGTGATACCTCTTGGTAGTGTTTATTTGCACCGCGGGCCGGCTTGGTTGGCCAAAAAGGGCGTATGCGTTTTTCCTGAACATATTCAGGAAAAACGCATACGCCCTTTTTGGCCAACGGCATCATTGAAGAAGTTCTGCCCCTTTCCATGTGCATTCGAGGCGAGACCAATCTCCCTCTTGAAATCCCGTTCCTACAATTCTGCCTTGCTTTCAAGTCCTTTTTCGTGACTTACCTCAAGGCATTTTCCCACTTTTGGTATCTTTTAGAATCCTGTATGATTGTGAATTGCAGTGCCCCTGAGCTCCACTTTTCAACTTGTTTCTTTGGGAACTGGACACAAAACAGCAGGATGGCTTCAAGCCCTATTCCGGTTCAGAGGGCAAGCTGAACCTTTGGTCAATTCCTCTTCCTCATTGGAAATTAGAGTGGCATGCGCCTGTCCAAACACCTTGGCATTGTCTCTCATTGTTCTCCCCATTCCATTTCATCCTCCAGACAAATTCCAAACTGTGTGAAAGAGGGTTTTATAGGTGCAGACTTCCCCAAGTGGGGAGTTTTTTAGGATAGTGGCTGGAGGTGGGAAGCCGAACGCCAGGAATTGAGATGGTTTTTCCAAACTCTTCCCTTTCTGATGCTGTACCATCCTCAGGGTGGCCCACGAATGTTTTAGCTGTACAAAGGGTCGCCTGCATCTGGAGATTTGGGACCCATGGCATCAGGACCAGGCAGTATTACTCTAAAGGGGCTTCCTTCGCTGACTCATGCTCACCGAGCCTCTCAGCCCAACGAGTGTCCAGCCTTAGGACCCATCCAGCTGTGTGTTTAGATATGGTCCATCCAGGGTGCATCGCAGCCCCTGAACGAGTTCTGTAAGAATTTATCTCTCACTCAGTGTCTTTTTTTTTTTTCTTTTGTTTTTGTAATTTACTTTTATACTGGGGTGTAGCTGATTTTCAGTGCTGTGTTTCTTGCTGCTGTACCTCCACTTGATTCACTAACAGAGAGGCATCGAAAAATTCTTTTTCAGATTCTTACCAGTCGTATATAATCTTTTCCGGTGTGTAGACTGTGCTGAGCCCAGTCCTTTGAGGTATAGAGTAACTCTTGTTGATTCCCTATTTGGTCTATGGAACGGTATGTGTGCCCATCTCAAACTCCAGGTTTATGCCTCACCTCAAGCGACCTTTGCACTCTAGCAGTCATAAGTGTGCTTTCTAAAAGTGTGATTCTGTGTCTCTTTTGTCATTTAGTTCATGTGTCACAATTTTGATATTACACCTATAACTGATATCTTATAAGTCTCTTTTTCTGTCTGACTTATGTCACTGAGAATGCTCGTACCTAAGTACACCAGAGTTGCTGCAACTGGCCTTATTTCATTGGTATCATGGCTGAGTTATATTCCATTGTACATAAGTATCACATCTTCTTTATCCATGTTTTCCTTCCAGGGAAATTCCGGTTGTATCCAAGTCGAGGCTCTTGTAAACAGACCAGCACTAAACGTTGTGGTGCCTGTGTCCTGTCAAGTTTTGGTTTCCCCAAGATATATGCCCATGAGTGGAAGTGCCATATGCTCTGTAGCTTTGTTGCTTAGATTTTTTTGAGAAACACAATACACTACTCCAGAGTGCTGTTGGCAATTTACCTTCCCACAATCAGCGTAAAAAGGCTCCCTTTTCTCCACGACCTATCCTGCATTTCTGGTTTTAACACTTTGTGAGGATGCCCCTTCTGACTGACGCAAAGTGATACCTCTGTGTTGTGTTGATTTGCACCACGAAACTGCTTGGTTGGCCAAAAGGGCATATGCGTTTTTCCTGAATATATTCAGGAAAAACGCATACGCCCACTTTGGCCAATGGCATCTTTGAAGAAGTTCTGCCCCTGTCCATGTGATTTCGAGGCGAGACAAAACGCCCTATTGAAATCCCGTTCCTGCAATTCTGCCTTACTTTCAAGTCCTTTTTCATGACTTACCTCAAGGCATTTTTCCACGTTAGGTATCATTTACAATCCTGCAGGATTGTGAATTACAGTGCCCCTGAGCCCCAATTTTCAATTTGTTTCTTTGGCATCTGGCCACAAAACAGCAGGATTGCTTCAAGGCCTATTCTGGTTCTGAGGGCAAGCTGAGCCTTTGTTCAATTCCTCTTCCTCATCGGAAATTAGAGTGGCATGCGCCTGTCCAAACACCTAGGCGTTGTTTCTCATTGTTACCCCCGTCCAGTTCATCCTCCAGACAAATTCCAAACTGTGCGAAAGAGGGTGTTGAAGGTGCTGATATCCCCAAGTGGGGAGATTGTAAGGAAAGAGGCTGGAGGGGGGAACCCGAGCGCCAGGAGATGAGGAGATGCGGTGGTTCTTCCAAACACTTCCCGATCCGATGGTGTACCATCCTATGAGTGTCCCATGCATGTTTTAGCTGTACGAAGGGTTGCCTGCCTCTGGAGATTCAGGACCCATGGCATCAGGACCAGGCAGTATTACTCTAAGGGGCTGCCTTTGCTGACTCATGCTCACCGAGCCTCTCAGCACCACGAGTGTCCAGCCTTAGGTCCCATCCAGCTGTGTGTTTAGATATGGTCAATCCAGGTTGCATCACAGCCCCCGAACAAATTCTGTAAGAATTTATCTCTCACTCAGTGTCTTTTTTAATTTTATTTTTTCTAATTTATTTTTATACTGGGGAGTAGCTAATTTTCAGTGCTGTGATTCTTGCTGCTGTACATCCACTTGATTCACGTACAGAGAGACATCGATAAATTCTTTTTCAGATTCTTACCAGTCGTATATAATTTTTTCCAGTGTGTAGAGTGTGCTGAGTGCAGTCCTTTGAGGTTTAGAGTAAGTCTTGTTGATTCCCTATTTGGTCTGTGGAACGGTATGTGTGCTCACTTCAAACTCCTAGTTTATGCCTCACCTCAACTGACCTTGGCACTCTAGCAGTCATAAGTGTGTTTTCTAAATGTGTGATTCTGTGTCTCTTTTGTCATTTAGTTCATGTGTCGCAATTTTGATATTCCACCTATAACTGATATCTTATGATAAGTGTCTTTTTCTGTCTGACTTACGTCACTGAGAATGATCGTACCTAAGTACACCTAAGTGGCTGCAACTGGCCTTATTTCATGGCTGAGTTATATTGCATTGTACATAAGTGTCACATCTTCTTTATTCATGTTTTCCTTGCAAGGAAATTTCGGTTGTATCCAAGTCGAGGCTCTTGTGAACAGATCAGCACTAAACGTTGTGGTGCCTGTGTCCTGTCGAGTTTTGGTTTTCCCAAAACATACGCCCATGAGCGGAAGTGCCGTATGCTCTGTAGTTTTGTTTCTTAGATTCTTTTGGGATACACAATATACTTCTCCAGAGTGCCGTTGGCAATTTTCCTTCCATAATCAGCATAAAAAGGCTCCCTTTTCTCCACGCCCTATCCTGCATTTCCGGTTTTTACATTTTGTGAGGATGGCCCATCAAACTGATGTGAAGTGATACCTCTTCGTAGTGTTGATTTGAACCGCGCCTGCTTGGTTGGCCAAAAAGGGCGTATGCGTTTTTCCGGAATATATTCCGGAAAAACGCATACGCCCTTTTTGGCCAACGGCATCGTTGAAGAAGTTGCCCCTTTCCATGTGATTTCGAGGTGAGACCAATCTCCCTCGTGAAATCCCGTTCCCGCAATTCTGCCTTGCTTTCAAGTCCTTTTTGGTCGGTTACCGCAAGGCATTTTTCCACGTTAGGTATCTTTTACAATCCTGCAGGACTGTGAATTGCAGTGCCCCTGAGCTCCACTTTTCAAATTGTTTCTTTGGCAACTGGCCACAAAACAGCAGGATTGCTTCAAGGCCTATTCTGGTTCCGAGAGCAAGCTGAGCCTTTGGTCAATTCCTCTTCCTCATTGGAAATTAGAGTGGCATGCGCCTGTCCAAACACCTAGGCGTTGTCTCTCATTGTTCCCCCCCCCCCCGTTCCAGTTCATCCTCCGGACAAATTCAAAACTGTGCAAAAGAGGGTGTTGAAGGTGCTGACTTCCCCAAGTGGGGAGATTGTTACGAAAGAGGCTGGAAGTGGGAACCCGAGTGCAAGGAGATGAGGAGATGAGGTGGTTTTTCAAAACTCTTCCCAATCTGATGCTGTACCATCCTCTGGATGTCCCATGCATGTTGTAGCTGTACGAAGGGTCACCTGCATCTGGAGATTTGGAACCCATGGAATCAGCACCAGGCAGTGTTACTCTAAAGGGGCTGCCTTTGCTGACTCGGGCTCACCAAGCCTCTCAGCCCCACGAGTGTCCAGCCTTAGGTCCCATCCAGCTGTGAGTTTAGATATGTTCAATCCAGGTTGCATCACAGCCCCTGAACGAATTCTGTAAGAATTTATCTCTCACTGTCTTTTTTTTGTAATTTATTTTTATAATGGTGTGTAGCTGATTTTCAGTTCTGTGTTTCTTGCTGCTGTACATCCACTAGATTCACTTATAGAGAGACATCGATAAATTCTTTTTCAGATTTTTACCGGTCGTATATAATCTTTTCCGGTGTGTAGAGTGTGCTGAGTGCAGTCCTTTGAGGTTTAGAGTAAGTCTTGTTGATTCCCTATTTGGTCTATTGAACGGTATGTGTGCTCACTTCAAACTCCTGGTTTAAGCCTCACCTCAACTGACCTTTGCACTCTAGCAGTCATAAGTGTGTTTTCTAAATGTGGGATTCTGTGTCTCTTGTGTCATTTAGTTCATGTGTCGCAATTTTGATATTGCACCTATAACTGATATCTTATGATAAGTCTCTTTTTCTGTCTGACTTATGTCACTGAGAATGATCGTACCTAAGTACACCAGAGTTGCAACTGGCCTTGATTTATTGATTTCATGGCTGAGTTATATTGCATTGTACATAAGTGTCACATCTTCTTTATTCATGTTTTCCTTGCAAGGAAATTTCGGTTGTATCCAAGTCGAGGCTCTTGTGAACAGATCAGCACTAAACGTTGAGGTGCCTGTGTTCTGTCGAGTTTTGGTTTTCCCAGGATATACGCCCATGAGTGGAAGTGCGTATGCTCTGTAGCTTTGTTTCTTAGAGTTTTTTGGGAAACAGAATACACTTCTCCAGAGTGCCGTTGGCAATTTGCCTTCCCAAAATCAGTGTAAAAAGGCTCCCTTTTCTCCATGCCCTATCCTGCATTTCTGGCTTATACACTTTGTGAGAATGGTCCCTCGGACTGATGCGAAGTTATACCTCTTGGTAGTGTTGATTTGCACCGCATGCCTGCTTGGTTGGCCAAAAAGGGCGTATGCGTTTTTCCTGAATATATTCCGGAAAAACGCATACGCCCTTTTGGACAACGGCATCGTTGAAGAAGTTCTGCCCCTTTCCATGTGATTTCGAGGCGAGACCAATCTACCTCTTGAAATCCCGTTCCTACAATTCTGCCTTGCTTTCAAGTTCTTTTTCGTGACTTACCTCAAGGCATTTTTTCCATGTTAGGTATGTTTTACAATCCTGCAGGATTGTGAATTGAGTGCCCCTGAGCTTCACTTTTCAACTTATTTCTTTGGCAACTGACCACAAAACAGCAGGATTCCTTCAAGCCTTATTCTGGTTCCAAGGGCAAGCTGGGCCTTTGTTCAATTCCTCTTCCTCATTGGAAATTAGAGTGGCATGTGCCTGTCCAAACACGTAGGCGTTGTCTCTCATGTTCCCCCCATTCCAGTTCATGCTCCGGACAAATTCCAAACTGTGCGAAAGAGGGTGTTGAAGTTGTTGACTTCCCCAAGTAGGGAGATTGTTAGGAAGAGGCTGGAGGTGGGAACCCGAGCGCCAGGAGATGAGGAGATGAGCTTGTTTTTCCAAACTCTCCCCGATCCGATGGGGTACCATCCTCTGTGTGTCCCATGCATGTTTTAGCTGTACAAAGGGTCGCCTGGATCTCGAGATTTGGGACCCATGGAATCAGGACCAGGCAGTATTACTCTAAAGGTGCTGCCTTTGCTGACTTCTGCTCACCAAGCCTCTCAGCCCCACGAGTGTCCAGCCTTAGTTCCCATCCAGCTGTGTGTATAGATATGGTCAATCAAGGTTGCCTTGCAAACCCTGAATGAAGTGTGTAAGATTTTACCTTTCACTCAGGGTTTTTTTTTTTTTTTGTAATTTATTTTTATAATGGGATGTAGCTGATTCTCAGTGCTGTGTTTCTTGCTGCTGTACCTCCACTTGATTCACTTACAGAGAGACATCGATAAATTATTTTTCCGATTCTTACCAGTCGTATATAATCTTTTCCGGTGTGTAGAGTGTGCTGAGTGCAGTCCTTTGAGGTTTAGAGTAAGTCTTGTTGATTCCCTATTTGGTCTATGGAACGGTATGTGTGCTCATTTCAAACTCCTGGTTTATGCCTCACCTCAACTGACCTTTGCACTCTAGCAGTCATAAGTGTGTTTTCTAAATGTGTGATTCTGTGTCTCTTGTGTCATTTAGTTCATGTGTAGCAATTTTGATATTGCACCTATAACTAATATCATATGATAAGTCTCTTCTTCTGTCTTACTTATGTCACTGAGAATGATCGTACATAAGTACACCAGAGTTGCTGCAACTGGCCTTATTTCATTGATTTCATGGCTGACTTATTTTCCCTTGTACCTAAGTATCACATCCTCTGTATCCATGTTTTCCTTGCAAGGAAATTTCGGTTGTATCCAAGTAGCGGCTCTTGTGAACAGACCAGCACTAAAAGTTGTGGTGCCTGTGTCCTGTCGAGTTTTGGTATTCCCAAGTTATATGCCCACGAGTGGAAGTGCCGTATGCTCTGTAGCTTTGTTTCTTAGATTTTTTGGGGAAACACAATACACTTCTCCAGAGTGCTGTTGGTAATGTACCTTCCCACAAACAGCGTAAAAAGGCTTTCTTTTCTCCACGCCCTATCCTGCATTTCTGGGTTTTACACTTTGTGAGGGTGGCCCTTCGGACTGATGGGAAGTGATACCTCTTGGTAGTGTTTATTTGCACCGCGGGCCGGCTTGGTTGGCCAAAAAGGGCGTATGCGTTTTTCCTGAACATATTCAGGAAAAACGCATACGCCCTTTTTGGCCAACGGCATCATTGAAGAAGTTCTGCCCCTTTCCATGTGCATTCGAGGCGAGACCAATCTCCCTCTTGAAATCCCGTTCCTACAATTCTGCCTTGCTTTCAAGTCCTTTTTCGTGACTTACCTCAAGGCATTTTCCCACTTTTGGTATCTTTTAGAATCCTGTATGATTGTGAATTGCAGTGCCCCTGAGCTCCACTTTTCAACTTGTTTCTTTGGGAACTGGACACAAAACAGCAGGATGGCTTCAAGCCCTATTCCGGTTCAGAGGGCAAGCTGAACCTTTGGTCAATTCCTCTTCCTCATTGGAAATTAGAGTGGCATGCGCCTGTCCAAACACCTTGGCATTGTCTCTCATTGTTCTCCCCATTCCATTTCATCCTCCAGACAAATTCCAAACTGTGTGAAAGAGGGTTTTATAGGTGCAGACTTCCCCAAGTGGGGAGTTTTTTAGGATAGTGGCTGGAGGTGGGAAGCCGAACGCCAGGAATTGAGATGGTTTTTCCAAACTCTTCCCTTTCTGATGCTGTACCATCCTCAGGGTGGCCCACGAATGTTTTAGCTGTACAAAGGGTCGCCTGCATCTGGAGATTTGGGACCCATGGCATCAGGACCAGGCAGTATTACTCTAAAGGGGCTTCCTTCGCTGACTCATGCTCACCGAGCCTCTCAGCCCAACGAGTGTCCAGCCTTAGGACCCATCCAGCTGTGTGTTTAGATATGGTCCATCCAGGGTGCATCGCAGCCCCTGAACGAGTTCTGTAAGAATTTATCTCTCACTCAGTGTCTTTTTTTTTTCTTTTTTTTTGTAATTTACTTTTATACTGGGGTGTAGCTGATTTTCAGTGCTGTGTTTCTTGCTGCTGTACCTCCACTTGATTCACTAACAGAGAGGCATCGAAAAATTCTTTTTCAGATTCTTACCAGTCGTATATAATCTTTTCCGGTGTGTAGACTGTGCTGAGCCCAGTCCTTTGAGGTATAGAGTAACTCTTGTTGATTCCCTATTTGGTCTATGGAACGGTATGTGTGCCCATCTCAAACTCCAGGTTTATGCCTCACCTCAAGCGACCTTTGCACTCTAGCAGTCATAAGTGTGCTTTCTAAAAGTGTGATTCTGTGTCTCTTTTGTCATTTAGTTCATGTGTCACAATTTTGATATTACACCTATAACTGATATCTTATAAGTCTCTTTTTCTGTCTGACTTATGTCACTGAGAATGCTCGTACCTAAGTACACCAGAGTTGCTGCAACTGGCCTTATTTCATTGGTATCATGGCTGAGTTATATTCCATTGTACATAAGTATCACATCTTCTTTATCCATGTTTTCCTTCCAGGGAAATTCCGGTTGTATCCAAGTCGAGGCTCTTGTAAACAGACCAGCACTAAACGTTGTGGTGCCTGTGTCCTGTCAAGTTTTGGTTTCCCCAAGATATATGCCCATGAGTGGAAGTGCCATATGCTCTGTAGCTTTGTTGCTTAGATTTTTTTGAGAAACACAATACACTACTCCAGAGTGCCGTTGGCAATTTACCTTCCCACAATCAGCGTAAAAAGGCTCCCTTTTCTCCACGACCTATCCTGCATTTCTGGTTTTAACACTTTGTGAGGATGCCCCTTCTGACTGACGCAAAGTGATACCTCTGTGTTGTGTTGATTTGCACCACGAAACTGCTTGGTTGGCCAAAAGGGCATATGCGTTTTGCCTGAATATATTCAGGAAAAACGCATACGCCCACTTTGGCCAATGGCATCTTTGAAGAAGTTCTGCCCCTGTCCATGTGATTTCGAGGCGAGACAAAACGCCCTATTGAAATCCCGTTCCTGCAATTCTGCCTTACTTTCAAGTCCTTTTTCATGACTTACCTCAAGGCATTTTTCCACGTTAGGTATCATTTACAATCCTGCAGGATTGTGAATTACAGTGCCCCTGAGCCCCAATTTTCAATTTGTTTCTTTGGCATCTGGCCACAAAACAGCAGGATTGCTTCAAGGCCTATTCTGGTTCCGAGGGCAAGCTGAGCCTTTGTTCAATTCCTCTTCCTCATCGGAAATTAGAGTGGCATGCGCCTGTCCAAACACCTAGGCGTTGTTTCTCATTGTTACCCCCGTCCAGTTCATCCTCCAGACAAATTCCAAACTGTGCGAAAGAGGGTGTTGAAGGTGCTGATATCCCCAAGTGGGGAGATTGTAAGGAAAGAGGCTGGAGGGGGGGACCCGAGCGCCAGGAGATGAGGAGATGCGGTGGTTCTTCCAAACACTTCCCGATCCGATGGTGTACCATCCTATGAGTGTCCCATGCATGTTTTAGCTGTACGAAGGGTTGCCTGCCTCTGGAGATTCAGGACCCATGGCATCAGGACCAGGCAGTATTATTCTAAGGGGCTGCCTTTGCTGACTCATGCTCACCGAGCCTCTCAGCACCACGAGTGTCCAGCCTTAGGTCCCATCCAGCTGTGTGTTTAGATATGGTCAATCCAGGTTGCATCACAGCCCCCGAACAAATTCTGTAAGAATTTATCTCTCACTCAGTGTCTTTTTTAATTTTATTTTTTGTAATTTATTTTTATACTGGGGAGTAGCTAATTTTCAGTGCTGTGATTCTTGCTGCTGTACATCCACTTGATTCACGTACAGAGAGACATCGATAAATTCTTTTTCAGATTCTTACCAGTCGTATATAATTTTTTCCAGTGTGTAGAGTGTGCTGAGTGCAGTCCTTTGAGGTTTAGAGTAAGTCTTGTTGATTCCCTATTTGGTCTGTGGAACGGTATGTGTGCTCACTTCAAACTCCTAGTTTATGCCTCACCTCAACTGACCTTGGCACTCTAGCAGTCATAAGTGTGTTTTCTAAATGTGTGATTCTGTGTCTCTTTTGTCATTTAGTTCATGTGTAGCAATTTTGATATTGCACCTATAACTAATATCGTATGATAAGTCTCTTCTTCTGTCTTACTTATGTCACTGAGAATGATCGTACATAAGTACACCAGAGTTGCTGCAACTGGCCTTATTTCATTGATTTCATGGCTGACTTATTTTCCCTTGTACCTAAGTATCACATCCTCTGTATCCATGTTTTCCTTGCAAGGAAATTTCGGTTGTATCCAAGTAGCGGCTCTTGTGAACAGACCAGCACTAAAAGTTGTGGTGCCTGTGTCCTGTCGAGTTTTGGTATTCCCAAGTTATATGCCCACGAGTGGAAGTGCCGTATGCTCTGTAGTTTTGTTTCTTAGATTCTTTTGGGATACACAATATACTTCTCCAGAGTGCCGTTGGCAATTTTCCTTCCATAATCAGCATAAAAAGGCTCCCTTTTCTCCACGCCCTATCCTGCATTTCCGGTTTTTACATTTTGTGAGGATAGCCCATCAAACTGATGTGAAGTGATACCTCTTCGTAGTGTTGATTTGAACCGCGCCTGCTTGGTTGGCCAAAAAGGGCGTATGCGTTTTTCCGGAATATATTCCAGAAAAACGCATACGCCCTTTTTGGCCAACGGCATCGTTGAAGAAGTTGCCCCTTTCCATGTGATTTCGAGGTGAGACCAATCTCCCTCGTGAAATCCCGTTCCCGCAATTCTGCCTTGCTTTCAAGTCCTTTTTGGTCAGTTACCGCAAGGCATTTTTCCACGTTAGGTATCTTTTACAATCCTGCAGGACTGTGAATTGCAGTGCCCCTGAGCTCCACTTTTCAAATTGTTTCTTTGGCAACTGGCCACAAAACAGCAGGATTGCTTCAAGGCCTATTCTGGTTCCGAGAGCAAGCTGAGCCTTTGGTCAATTCCTCTTCCTCATTGGAAATTAGAGTGGCATGCGCCTGTCCAAACACCTAGGCGTTGTCTCTCATTGTTCCCCCCCCGTTCCAGTTCATCCTCCGGACAAATTCAAAACTGTGCAAAAGAGGGTGTTGAAGGTGCTGACTTCCCCAAGTGGGGAGATTGTTACGAAAGAGGCTGGAAGTGGGAACCCGAGTGCAAGGAGATGAGGAGATGAGGTGGTTTTTCAAAACTCTTCCCAATCTGATGCTGTACCATCCTCTGGATGTCCCATGCATGTTGTAGCTGTACGAAGGGTCACCTGCATCTGGAGATTTGGAACCCATGGAATCAGCACCAGGCAGTGTTACTCTAAAGGGGCTGCCTTTGCTGACTCGGGCTCACCAAGCCTCTCAGCCCCACGAGTGTCCAGCCTTAGGTCCCATCCAGCTGTGAGTTTAGATATGTTCAATCCAGGTTGCATCACAGCCCCTGAACGAATTCTGTAAGAATTTATCTCTCACTGTCTTTTTTTTGTAATTTATTTTTATAATGGTGTGTAGCTGATTTTCAGTTCTGTGTTTCTTGCTGCTGTACATCCACTAGATTCACTTATAGAGAGACATCGATAAATTCTTTTTCAGATTTTTACCGGTCGTATATAATCTTTTCCGGTGTGTAGAGTGTGCTGAGTGCAGTCCTTTGAGGTTTAGAGTAAGTCTTGTTGATTCCCTATTTGGTCTATGGAACGGTATGTGTGCTCACTTCAAACTCCTGGTTTAAGCCTCACCTCAACTGACCTTTGCACTCTAGCAGTCATAAGTGTGTTTTCTAAATGTGGGATTCTGTGTCTCTTTTGTCATTTAGTTCATGTGTCGCAATTTTGATATTGCACCTATAACTGATATCTTATGATAAGTCTCTTTTTCTGTCTGACTTATGTCACTGAGAATGATCGTACCTAAGTACACCAGAGTTGCAACTGGCCTTGATTTATTGATTTCATGGCTGAGTTATATTGCATTGTACATAAGTGTCACATCTTCTTTATTCATGTTTTCCTTGCAAGGAAATTTCGGTTGTATCCAAGTCGAGGCCCTTGTGAACAGATCAGCACTAAACGTTGAGGTGCCTGTGTTCTGTCGAGTTTTGGTTTTCCCAGGATATACGCCCATGAGTGGAAGTGCGTATGCTCTGTAGCTTTGTTTCTTAGAGTTTTTTGGGAAACAGAATACACTTCTCCAGAGTGCCGTTGGCAATTTGCCTTCCCAAAATCAGTGTAAAAAGGCTCCCTTTTCTCCATGCCCTATCCTGCATTTCTGGCTTATACACTTTGTGAGAATGGTCCCTCGGACTGATGCGAAGTTATACCTCTTGGTAGTGTTGATTTGCACCGCATGCCTGCTTGGTTGGCCAAAAAGGGCGTATGCGTTTTTCCTGAATATATTCCGGAAAAACGCATACGCCCTTTTGGACAACGGCATCGTTGAAGAAGTTCTGCCCCTTTCCATGTGATTTCGAGGCGAGACCAATCTACCTCTTGAAATCCCGTTCCTACAATTCTGCCTTGCTTTCAAGTTCTTTTTCGTGACTTACCTCAAGGCATTTTTTCCATGTTAGGTATGTTTTACAATCCTGCAGGATTGTGAATTGAGTGCCCCTGAGCTTCACTTTTCAACTTATTTCTTTGGCAACTGACCACAAAACAGCAGGATTCCTTCAAGCCTTATTCTGGTTCCAAGGGCAAGCTGAGCCTTTGTTCAATTCCTCTTCCTCATTGGAAATTAGAGTGGCATGTGCCTGTCCAAACACGTAGGCGTTGTCTCTCATGTTCCCCCCATTCCAGTTCATGCTCCGGACAAATTCCAAACTGTGCGAAAGAGGGTGTTGAAGTTGTTGACTTCCCCAAGTAGGGAGATTGTTAGGAAGAGGCTGGATGTGGGAACCCGAGCGCCAGGAGATGAGGAGATGAGCTTGTTTTTCCAAACTCTCCCCGATCCGATGGGGTACCATCCTCTGTGTGTCCCATGCATGTTTTAGCTGTACAAAGGGTCGCCTGGATCTCGAGATTTGGGACCCATGGAATCAGGACCAGGCAGTATTACTCTAAAGGTGCTGCCTTTGCTGACTTCTGCTCACCAAGCCTCTCAGCCCCACGAGTGTCCAGCCTTAGTTCCCATCCAGCTGTGTGTATAGATATGGTCAATCAAGGTTGCCTTGCAAACCCTGAATGAAGTGTGTAAGATTTTACCTTTCACTCAGTGTTTTGTTTTTTTTTTTTGTAATTTATTTTTATAATGGGATGTAGCTGATTCTCAGTGCTGTGTTTCTTGCTGCTGTACCTCCACTTGATTCACTTACAGAGAGACATCGATAAATTATTTTTCCGATTCTTACCAGTCGTATATAATCTTTTCCGGTGTGTAGAGTGTGCTGAGTGCAGTCCTTTGAGGTTTAGAGTAAGTCTTGTTGATTCCCTATTTGGTCTATGGAACGGTATGTGTGCTCATTTCAAACTCCTGGTTTATGCCTCAGCTCAACTGACCTTTGCACTCTAGCAGTCATAAGTGTGTTTTCTAAATGTGTGATTCTGTGTCTCTTTTGTCATTTAGTTCATGTGTAGCAATTTTGATATTGCACCTATAACTAATATCGTATGATAAGTCTCTTCTTCTGTCTTACTTATGTCACTGAGAATGATCGTACATAAGTACACCAGAGTTGCTGCAACTGGCCTTATTTCATTGATTTCATGGCTGACTTATTTTCCCTTGTACCTAAGTATCACATCCTCTGTATCCATGTTTTCCTTGCAAGGAAATTTCGGTTGTATCCAAGTAGCGGCTCTTGTGAACAGACCAGCACTAAAAGTTGTGGTGCCTGTGTCCTGTCGAGTTTTGGTATTCCCAAGTTATATGCCCACGAGTGGAAGTGCCGTATGCTCTGTAGTTTTGTTTCTTAGATTCTTTTGGGATACACAATATACTTCTCCAGAGTGCCGTTGGCAATTTTCCTTCCATAATCAGCATAAAAAGGCTCCCTTTTCTCCACGCCCTATCCTGCATTTCCGGTTTTTACATTTTGTGAGGATAGCCCATCAAACTGATGTGAAGTGATACCTCTTCGTAGTGTTGATTTGAACCGCGCCTGCTTGGTTGGCCAAAAAGGGCGTATGCGTTTTTCCGGAATATATTCCGGAAAAACGCATACGCCCTTTTTGGCCAACGGCATCGTTGAAGAAGTTGCCCCTTTCCATGTGATTTCGAGGTGAGACCAATCTCCCTCGTGAAATCCCGTTCCCGCAATTCTGCCTTGCTTTCAAGTCCTTTTTGGTCAGTTACCGCAAGGCATTTTTCCACGTTAGGTATCTTTTACAATCCTGCAGGACTGTGAATTGCAGTGCCCCTGAGCTCCACTTTTCAAATTGTTTCTTTGGCAACTGGCCACAAAACAGCAGGATTGCTTCAAGGCCTATTCTGGTTCCGAGAGCAAGCTGAGCCTTTGGTCAATTCCTCTTCCTCATTGGAAATTAGAGTGGCATGCGCCTGTCCAAACACCTAGGCGTTGTCTCTCATTGTTCCCCCCCCGTTCCAGTTCATCCTCCGGACAAATTCAAAACTGTGCAAAAGAGGGTGTTGAAGGTGCTGACTTCCCCAAGTGGGGAGATTGTTACGAAAGAGGCTGGAAGTGGGAACCCGAGTGCAAGGAGATGAGGAGATGAGGTGGTTTTTCAAAACTCTTCCCAATCTGATGCTGTACCATCCTCTGGATGTCCCATGCATGTTGTAGCTGTACGAAGGGTCACCTGCATCTGGAGATTTGGAACCCATGGAATCAGCACCAGGCAGTGTTACTCTAAAGGGGCTGCCTTTGCTGACTCGGGCTCACCAAGCCTCTCAGCCCCACGAGTGTCCAGCCTTAGGTCCCATCCAGCTGTGAGTTTAGATATGTTCAATCCAGGTTGCATCACAGCCCCTGAACGAATTCTGTAAGAATTTATCTCTCACTGTCTTTTTTTTGTAATTTATTTTTATAATGGTGTGTAGCTGATTTTCAGTTCTGTGTTTCTTGCTGCTGTACATCCACTAGATTCACTTATAGAGAGACATCGATAAATTCTTTTTCAGATTTTTACCGGTCGTATATAATCTTTTCCGGTGTGTAGAGTGTGCTGAGTGCAGTCCTTTGAGGTTTAGAGTAAGTCTTGTTGATTCCCTATTTGGTCTATGGAACGGTATGTGTGCTCACTTCAAACTCCTGGTTTAAGCCTCACCTCAACTGACCTTTGCACTCTAGCAGTCATAAGTGTGTTTTCTAAATGTGGGATTCTGTGTCTCTTTTGTCATTTAGTTCATGTGTAGCAATTTTGATATTGCACCTATAACTGATATCTTATGATAAGTCTCTTTTTCTGTCTGACTTATGTCACTGAGAATGATCGTACCTAAGTACACCAGAGTTGCAACTGGCCTTGATTTATTGATTTCATGGCTGAGTTATATTGCATTGTACATAAGTGTCACATCTTCTTTATTCATGTTTTCCTTGCAAGGAAATTTCGGTTGTATCCAAGTCGAGGCTCTTGTGAACAGATCAGCACTAAACGTTGAGGTGCCTGTGTTCTGTCGAGTTTTGGTTTTCCCAGGATATACGCCCATGAGTGGAAGTGCGTATGCTCTGTAGCTTTGTTTCTTAGAGTTTTTTGGGAAACAGAATACACTTCTCCAGAGTGCCGTTGGCAATTTGCCTTCCCAAAATCAGTGTAAAAAGGCTCCCTTTTCTCCATGCCCTATCCTGCATTTCTGGCTTATACACTTTGTGAGAATGGTCCCTCGGACTGATGCGAAGTTATACCTCTTGGTAGTGTTGATTTGCACCGCATGCCTGCTTGGTTGGCCAAAAAGGGCGTATGCGTTTTTCCTGAATATATTCCGGAAAAACGCATACGCCCTTTTGGACAACGGCATCGTTGAAGAAGTTCTGCCCCTTTCCATGTGATTTCGAGGCGAGACCAATCTACCTCTTGAAATCCCGTTCCTACAATTCTGCCTTGCTTTCAAGTTCTTTTTCGTGACTTACCTCAAGGCATTTTTTCCATGTTAGGTATGTTTTACAATCCTGCAGGATTGTGAATTGAGTGCCCCTGAGCTTCACTTTTCAACTTATTTCTTTGGCAACTGACCACAAAACAGCAGGATTCCTTCAAGCCTTATTCTGGTTCCAAGGGCAAGCTGAGCCTTTGTTCAATTCCTCTTCCTCATTGGAAATTAGAGTGGCATGTGCCTGTCCAAACACGTAGGCGTTGTCTCTCATGTTCCCCCCATTCCAGTTCATGCTCCGGACAAATTCCAAACTGTGCGAAAGAGGGTGTTGAAGTTGTTGACTTCCCCAAGTAGGGAGATTGTTAGGAAGAGGCTGGATGTGGGAACCCGAGCGCCAGGAGATGAGGAGATGAGCTTGTTTTTCCAAACTCTCCCCGATCCGATGGGGTACCATCCTCTGTGTGTCCCATGCATGTTTTAGCTGTACAAAGGGTCGCCTGGATCTCGAGATTTGGGACCCATGGAATCAGGACCAGGCAGTATTACTCTAAAGGTGCTGCCTTTGCTGACTTCTGCTCACCAAGCCTCTCAGCCCCACGAGTGTCCAGCCTTAGTTCCCATCCAGCTGTGTGTATAGATATGGTCAATCAAGGTTGCCTTGCAAACCCTGAATGAAGTGTGTAAGATTTTACCTTTCACTCAGTGTTTTGTTTTTTTTTTTTGTAATTTATTTTTATAATGGGATGTAGCTGATTCTCAGTGCTGTGTTTCTTGCTGCTGTACCTCCACTTGATTCACTTACAGAGAGACATCGATAAATTATTTTTCCGATTCTTACCAGTCGTATATAATCTTTTCCGGTGTGTAGAGTGTGCTGAGTGCAGTCCTTTGAGGTTTAGAGTAAGTCTTGTTGATTCCCTATTTGGTCTATGGAACGGTATGTGTGCTCATTTCAAACTCCTGGTTTATGCCTCAGCTCAACTGACCTTTGCACTCTAGCAGTCATAAGTGTGTTTTCTAAATGTGTGATTCTGTGTCTCTTTTGTCATTTAGTTCATGTGTAGCAATTTTGATATTGCACCTATAACTAATATCGTATGATAAGTCTCTTCTTCTGTCTTACTTATGTCACTGAGAATGATCGTACATAAGTACACCAGAGTTGCTGCAACTGGCCTTATTTCATTGATTTCATGGCTGACTTATTTTCCCTTGTACCTAAGTATCACATCCTCTGTATCCATGTTTTCCTTGCAAGGAAATTTCGGTTGTATCCAAGTAGCGGCTCTTGTGAACAGACCAGCACTAAAAGTTGTGGTGCCTGTGTCCTGTCGAGTTTTGGTATTCCCAAGTTATATGCCCACGAGTGGAAGTGCCGTATGCTCTGTAGCTTTGTTTCTTAGATTTTTTGGGGAAACACAATACACTTCTCCAGAGTGCTGTTGGTAATGTACCTTCCCACAAACAGCGTAAAAAGGCTTTCTTTTCTCCACGCCCTATCCTGCATTTCTGGGTTTTACACTTTGTGAGGGTGGCCCTTCGGACTGATGGGAAGTGATACCTCTTGGTAGTGTTTATTTGCACCGCGGGCCGGCTTGGTTGGCCAAAAAGGGCGTATGCGTTTTTCCTGAACATATTCAGGAAAAACGCATACGCCCTTTTTGGCCAACGGCATCATTGAAGAAGTTCTGCCCCTTTCCATGTGCATTCGAGGCGAGACCAATCTCCCTCTTGAAATCCCGTTCCTACAATTCTGCCTTGCTTTCAAGTCCTTTTTCGTGACTTACCTCAAGGCATTTTCCCACTTTTGGTATCTTTTAGAATCCTGTATGATTGTGAATTGCAGTGCCCCTGAGCTCCACTTTTCAACTTGTTTCTTTGGGAACTGGACACAAAACAGCAGGATGGCTTCAAGCCCTATTCCGGTTCAGAGGGCAAGCTGAACCTTTGGTCAATTCCTCTTCCTCATTGGAAATTAGAGTGGCATGCGCCTGTCCAAACACCTTGGCATTGTCTCTCATTGTTCTCCCCATTCCATTTCATCCTCCAGACAAATTCCAAACTGTGTGAAAGAGGGTTTTATAGGTGCAGACTTCCCCAAGTGGGGAGTTTTTTAGGATAGTGGCTGGAGGTGGGAAGCCGAACGCCAGGAATTGAGATGGTTTTTCCAAACTCTTCCCTTTCTGATGCTGTACCATCCTCAGGGTGGCCCACGAATGTTTTAGCTGTACAAAGGGTCGCCTGCATCTGGAGATTTGGGACCCATGGCATCAGGACCAGGCAGTATTACTCTAAAGGGGCTTCCTTCGCTGACTCATGCTCACCGAGCCTCTCAGCCCAACGAGTGTCCAGCCTTAGGACCCATCCAGCTGTGTGTTTAGATATGGTCCATCCAGGGTGCATCGCAGCCCCTGAACGAGTTCTGTAAGAATTTATCTCTCACTCAGTGTCTTTTTTTTTTCTTTTTTTTTGTAATTTACTTTTATACTGGGGTGTAGCTGATTTTCAGTGCTGTGTTTCTTGCTGCTGTACCTCCACTTGATTCACTAACAGAGAGGCATCGAAAAATTCTTTTTCAGATTCTTACCAGTCGTATATAATCTTTTCCGGTGTGTAGACTGTGCTGAGCCCAGTCCTTTGAGGTATAGAGTAACTCTTGTTGATTCCCTATTTGGTCTATGGAACGGTATGTGTGCCCATCTCAAACTCCAGGTTTATGCCTCACCTCAAGCGACCTTTGCACTCTAGCAGTCATAAGTGTGCTTTCTAAAAGTGTGATTCTGTGTCTCTTTTGTCATTTAGTTCATGTGTCACAATTTTGATATTATACCTATAACTGATATCTTATAAGTCTCTTTTTCTGTCTGACTTATGTCACTGAGAATGCTCGTACCTAAGTACACCAGAGTTGCTGCAACTGGCCTTATTTCATTGGTATCATGGCTGAGTTATATTCCATTGTACATAAGTATCACATCTTCTTTATCCATGTTTTCCTTCCAGGGAAATTCCGGTTGTATCCAAGTCGAGGCTCTTGTAAACAGACCAGCACTAAACGTTGTGGTGCCTGTGTCCTGTCAAGTTTTGGTTTCCCCAAGATATATGCCCATGAGTGGAAGTGCCATATGCTCTGTAGCTTTGTTGCTTAGATTTTTTTGAGAAACACAATACACTACTCCAGAGTGCCGTTGGCAATTTACCTTCCCACAATCAGCGTAAAAAGGCTCCCTTTTCTCCACGACCTATCCTGCATTTCTGGTTTTAACACTTTGTGAGGATGCCCCTTCTGACTGACGCAAAGTGATACCTCTGTGTTGTGTTGATTTGCACCACGAAACTGCTTGGTTGGCCAAAAGGGCATATGCGTTTTGCCTGAATATATTCAGGAAAAACGCATACGCCCACTTTGGCCAATGGCATCTTTGAAGAAGTTCTGCCCCTGTCCATGTGATTTCGAGGCGAGACAAAACGCCCTATTGAAATCCCGTTCCTGCAATTCTGCCTTACTTTCAAGTCCTTTTTCATGACTTACCTCAAGGCATTTTTCCACGTTAGGTATCATTTACAATCCTGCAGGATTGTGAATTACAGTGCCCCTGAGCCCCAATTTTCAATTTGTTTCTTTGGCATCTGGCCACAAAACAGCAGGATTGCTTCAAGGCCTATTCTGGTTCCGAGGGCAAGCTGAGCCTTTGTTCAATTCCTCTTCCTCATCGGAAATTAGAGTGGCATGCGCCTGTCCAAACACCTAGGCGTTGTTTCTCATTGTTACCCCCGTCCAGTTCATCCTCCAGACAAATTCCAAACTGTGCGAAAGAGGGTGTTGAAGGTGCTGATATCCCCAAGTGGGGAGATTGTAAGGAAAGAGGCTGGAGGGGGGAACCCGAGCGCCAGGAGATGAGGAGATGCGGTGGTTCTTCCAAACACTTCCCGATCCGATGGTGTACCATCCTATGAGTGTCCCATGCATGTTTTAGCTGTACGAAGGGTTGCCTGCCTCTGGAGATTCAGGACCCATGGCATCAGGACCAGGCAGTATTACTCTAAGGGGCTGCCTTTGCTGACTCATGCTCACCGAGCCTCTCAGCACCACGAGTGTCCAGCCTTAGGTCCCATCCAGCTGTGTGTTTAGATATGGTCAATCCAGGTTGCATCACAGCCCCCGAACAAATTCTGTAAGAATTTATCTCTCACTCAGTGTCTTTTTTAATTTTATTTTTTCTAATTTATTTTTATACTGGGGAGTAGCTAATTTTCAGTGCTGTGATTCTTGCTGCTGTACATCCACTTGATTCACGTACAGAGAGACATCGATAAATTCTTTTTCAGATTCTTACCAGTCGTATATAATTTTTTCCAGTGTGTAGAGTGTGCTGAGTGCAGTCCTTTGAGGTTTAGAGTAAGTCTTGTTGATTCCCTATTTGGTCTGTGGAACGGTATGTGTGCTCACTTCAAACTCCTAGTTTATGCCTCACCTCAACTGACCTTGGCACTCTAGCAGTCATAAGTGTGTTTTCTAAATGTGGGATTCTGTGTCTCTTTTGTCATTTAGTTCATGTGTCGCAATTTTGATATTGCACCTATAACTGATATCTTATGATAAGTGTCTTTTTCTGTCTGACTTATGTCACTGAGAATGATCGTACCTAAGTACACCAGAGTTGCAACTGGCCTTGATTTATTGATTTCATGGCTGAGTTATATTGCATTGTACATAAGTGTCACATCTTCTTTATTCATGTTTTCCTTGCAAGGAAATTTCGGTTGTATCCAAGTCGAGGCTCTTGTGAACAGATCAGCACTAAACGTTGTGGTGCCTGTGTCCTGTCGAGTTTTGGTTTTCCCAAAACATACGCCCATGAGCGGAAGTGCCGTATGCTCTGTAGTTTTGTTTCTTAGATTCTTTTGGGATACACAATATACTTCTCCAGAGTGCCGTTGGCAATTTTGTTCCATAATCAGCATAAAAAGGCTCCCTTTTCTCCACGCCCTATCCTGCATTTCCGATTTTTACATTTTGTGAGGATGGCCCATCAAACTGATGTGAAGTGATACCTCTTCGTAGTGTTGATTTGAACCGCGCCTGCTTGGTTGGCCAAAAAGGGCGTATGCGTTTTTCCGGAATATATTCCGGAAAAACGCATACGCCCTTTTTGGCCAACGGCATCGTTGAAGAAGTTGCCCCTTTCCATGTGATTTCGAGGTGAGACCAATCTCCCTCGTGAAATCCCGTTCCCGCAATTCTGCCTTGCTTTCAAGTCCTTTTTGGTCGGTTACCGCAAGGCATTTTATCACGTTAGGTATCTTTTACAATCCTGCAGGACTGTGAATTGCAGTGCCCCTGAGCTCCACTTTTCAAATTGTTTCTTTGGCAACTGGCCACAAAACAGCAGGATTGCTTCAAGGCCTATTCTGGTTCCGAGAGCAAGCTGAGCCTTTGGTCAATTCCTCTTCCTCATTGGAAATTAGAGTGGCATGCGCCTGTCCAAACACCTAGGCGTTGTCTCTCATTGTTCCCCCCCCCCCGTTCCAGTTCATCCTCCGGACAAATTCAAAACTGTGCAAAAGAGGGTGTTGAAGGTGCTGACTTCCCCAAGTGGGGAGATTGTTACGAAAGAGGCTGGAAGTGGGAACCCGAGTGCAAGGAGATGAGGAGATGAGGTGGTTTTTCAAAACTCTTCCCAATCTGATGCTGTGCCATCCTCTGGATGTCCCATGCATGTTGTAGCTGTACGAAGGGTCACCTGCATCTGGAGATTTGGAACCCATGGAATCAGCACCAGGCAGTGTTACTCTAAAGGGGCTGCCTTTGCTGACTCGGGCTCACCAAGCCTCTCAGCCCCACGAGTGTCCAGCCTTAGGTCCCATCCAGCTGTGAGTTTAGATATGTTCAATCCAGGTTGCATCACAGCCCCTGAACGAATTCTGTAAGAATTTATCTCTCACTGTCTTTTTTTTGTAATTTATTTTTATAATGGTGTGTAGCTGATTTTCAGTTCTGTGTTTCTTGCTGCTGTACATCCACTAGATTCACTTATAGAGAGACATCGATAAATTCTTTTTCAGATTTTTACCGGTCGTATATAATCTTTTCCGGTGTGTAGAGTGTGCTGAGTGCAGTCCTTTGAGGTTTAGAGTAAGTCTTGTTGATTCCCTATTTGGTCTATGGAACGGTATGTGTGCTCACTTCAAACTCCTGGTTTAAGCCTCACCTCAACTGACCTTTGCACTCTAGCAGTCATAAGTGTGTTTTCTAAATGTGGGATTCTGTGTCTCTTGTGTCATTTAGTTCATGTGTCGCAATTTTGATATTGCACCTATAACTGATATCTTATGATAAGTCTCTTTTTCTGTCTGACTTATGTCACTGAGAATGATCGTACCTAAGTACACCAGAGTTGCAACTGGCCTTGATTTATTGATTTCATGGCTGAGTTATATTGCATTGTACATAAGTGTCACATCTTCTTTATTCATGTTTTCCTTGCAAGGAAATTTCGGTTGTATCCAAGTCGAGGCTCTTGTGAACAGATCAGCACTAAACGTTGAGGTGCCTGTGTTCTGTCGAGTTTTGGTTTTCCCAGGATATACGCCCATGAGTGGAAGTGCGTATGCTCTGTAGCTTTGTTTCTTAGAGTTTTTTGGGAAACAGAATACACTTCTCCAGAGTGCCGTTGGCAATTTGCCTTCCCAAAATCAGTGTAAAAAGGCTCCCTTTTCTCCATGCCCTATCCTGCATTTCTGGCTTATACACTTTGTGAGAATGGTCCCTCGGACTGATGCGAAGTTATACCTCTTGGTAGTGTTGATTTGCACCGCATGCCTGCTTGGTTGGCCAAAAAGGGCGTATGCGTTTTTCCTGAACATATTCAGGAAAAACGCATACGCCCTTTTTGGCCAACGGCATCATTGAAGAAGTTCTGCCCCTTTCCATGTGCATTCGAGGCGAGACCAATCTCCCTCTTGAAATCCCGTTCCTACAGTTCTGCCTTGCTTTCAAGTCCTTTTTCGTGACTTACCTCAAGGCATTTTCCCACTTTTGGTATCTTTTAGAATCCTGTATGATTGTGAATTGCAGTGCCCCTGAGCTCCACTTTTCAACTTGTTTCTTTGGGAACTGGACACAAAACAGCAGGATGGCTTCAAGCCCTATTCCGGTTCAGAGGGCAAGCTGAACCTTTGGTCAATTCCTCTTCCTCATTGGAAATTAGAGTGGCATGCGCCTGTCCAAACACCTTGGCATTGTCTCTCATTGTTCTCCCCATTCCATTTCATCCTCCAGACAAATTCCAAACTGTGTGAAAGAGGGTTTTATAGGTGCAGACTTCCCCAAGTGGGGAGTTTTTTAGGATAGTGGCTGGAGGTGGGAAGCCGAACGCCAGGAATTGAGATGGTTTTTCCAAACTCTTCCCTTTCTGATGCTGTACCATCCTCAGGGTGGCCCACGAATGTTTTAGCTGTACAAAGGGTCGCCTGCATCTGGAGATTTGGGACCCATGGCATCAGGACCAGGCAGTATTACTCTAAAGGGGCTTCCTTCGCTGACTCATGCTCACCGAGCCTCTCAGCCCAACGAGTGTCCAGCCTTAGGACCCATCCAGCTGTGTGTTTAGATATGGTCCATCCAGGGTGCATCGCAGCCCCTGAACGAGTTCTGTAAGAATTTATCTCTCACTCAGTGTCTTTTTTTTTTCTTTTGTTTTTGTAATTTACTTTTATACTGGGGTGTAGCTGATTTTCAGTGCTGTGTTTCTTGCTGCTGTACCTCCACTTGATTCACTAACAGAGAGGCATCGAAAAATTCTTTTTCAGATTCTTACCAGTCGTATATAATCTTTTCCGGTGTGTAGACTGTGCTGAGCCCAGTCCTTTGAGGTATAGAGTAACTCTTGTTGATTCCCTATTTGGTCTATGGAACGGTATGTGTGCCCATCTCAAACTCCAGGTTTATGCCTCACCTCAAGCGACCTTTGCACTCTAGCAGTCATAAGTGTGCTTTCTAAAAGTGTGATTCTGTGTCTCTTTTGTCATTTAGTTCATGTGTCACAATTTTGATATTACACCTATAACTGATATCTTATAAGTCTCTTTTTCTGTCTGACTTATGTCACTGAGAATGCTCGTACCTAAGTACACCAGAGTTGCTGCAACTGGCCTTATTTCATTGGTATCATGGCTGAGTTATATTCCATTGTACATAAGTATCACATCTTCTTTATCCATGTTTTCCTTCCAGGGAAATTCCGGTTGTATCCAAGTCGAGGCTCTTGTAAACAGACCAGCACTAAACGTTGTGGTGCCTGTGTCCTGTCAAGTTTTGGTTTCCCCAAGATATATGCCCATGAGTGGAAGTGCCATATGCTCTGTAGCTTTGTTGCTTAGATTTTTTTGAGAAACACAATACACTACTCCAGAGTGCCGTTGGCAATTTACCTTCCCACAATCAGCGTAAAAAGGCTCCCTTTTCTCCACGACCTATCCTGCATTTCTGGTTTTAACACTTTGTGAGGATGCCCCTTCTGACTGACGCAAAGTGATACCTCTGTGTTGTGTTGATTTGCACCACGAAACTGCTTGGTTGGCCAAAAGGGCATATGCGTTTTGCCTGAATATATTCAGGAAAAACGCATACGCCCACTTTGGCCAATGGCATCTTTGAAGAAGTTCTGCCCCTGTCCATGTGATTTCGAGGCGAGACAAAACGCCCTATTGAAATCCCGTTCCTGCAATTCTGCCTTACTTTCAAGTCCTTTTTCATGACTTACCTCAAGGCATTTTTCCACGTTAGGTATCATTTACAATCCTGCAGGATTGTGAATTACAGTGCCCCTGAGCCCCAATTTTCAATTTGTTTCTTTGGCATCTGGCCACAAAACAGCAGGATTGCTTCAAGGCCTATTCTGGTTCCGAGGGCAAGCTGAGCCTTTGTTCAATTCCTCTTCCTCATCGGAAATTAGAGTGGCATGCGCCTGTCCAAACACCTAGGCGTTGTTTCTCATTGTTACCCCCGTCCAGTTCATCCTCCAGACAAATTCCAAACTGTGCGAAAGAGGGTGTTGAAGGTGCTGATATCCCCAAGTGGGGAGATTGTAAGGAAAGAGGCTGGAGGGGGGAACCCGAGCGCCAGGAGATGAGGAGATGCGGTGGTTCTTCCAAACACTTCCCGATCCGATGGTGTACCATCCTATGAGTGTCCCATGCATGTTTTAGCTGTACGAAGGGTTGCCTGCCTCTGGAGATTCAGGACCCATGGCATCAGGACCAGGCAGTATTACTCTAAGGGGCTGCCTTTGCTGACTCATGCTCACCGAGCCTCTCAGCACCACGAGTGTCCAGCCTTAGGTCCCATCCAGCTGTGTGTTTAGATATGGTCAATCCAGGTTGCATCACAGCCCCCGAACAAATTCTGTAAGAATTTATCTCTCACTCAGTGTCTTTTTTAATTTTATTTTTTCTAATTTATTTTTATACTGGGGAGTAGCTAATTTTCAGTGCTGTGATTCTTGCTGCTGTACATCCACTTGATTCACGTACAGAGAGACATCGATAAATTCTTTTTCAGATTCTTACCAGTCGTATATAATTTTTTCCAGTGTGTAGAGTGTGCTGAGTGCAGTCCTTTGAGGTTTAGAGTAAGTCTTGTTGATTCCCTATTTGGTCTGTGGAACGGTATGTGTGCTCACTTCAAACTCCTAGTTTATGCCTCACCTCAACTGACCTTGGCACTCTAGCAGTCATAAGTGTGTTTTCTAAATGTGGGATTCTGTGTCTCTTTTGTCATTTAGTTCATGTGTCGCAATTTTGATATTGCACCTATAACTGATATCTTATGATAAGTGTCTTTTTCTGTCTGACTTATGTCACTGAGAATGATCGTACCTAAGTACACCAGAGTTGCAACTGGCCTTGATTTATTGATTTCATGGCTGAGTTATATTGCATTGTACATAAGTGTCACATCTTCTTTATTCATGTTTTCCTTGCAAGGAAATTTCGGTTGTATCCAAGTCGAGGCTCTTGTGAACAGATCAGCACTAAACGTTGTGGTGCCTGTGTCCTGTCGAGTTTTGGTTTTCCCAAAACATACGCCCATGAGCGGAAGTGCCGTATGCTCTGTAGTTTTGTTTCTTAGATTCTTTTGGGATACACAATATACTTCTCCAGAGTGCCGTTGGCAATTTTGTTCCATAATCAGCATAAAAAGGCTCCCTTTTCTCCACGCCCTATCCTGCATTTCCGATTTTTACATTTTGTGAGGATGGCCCATCAAACTGATGTGAAGTGATACCTCTTCGTAGTGTTGATTTGAACCGCGCCTGCTTGGTTGGCCAAAAAGGGCGTATGCGTTTTTCCGGAATATATTCCGGAAAAACGCATACGCCCTTTTTGGCCAACGGCATCGTTGAAGAAGTTGCCCCTTTCCATGTGATTTCGAGGTGAGACCAATCTCCCTCGTGAAATCCCGTTCCCGCAATTCTGCCTTGCTTTCAAGTCCTTTTTGGTCGGTTACCGCAAGGCATTTTATCACGTTAGGTATCTTTTACAATCCTGCAGGACTGTGAATTGCAGTGCCCCTGAGCTCCACTTTTCAAATTGTTTCTTTGGCAACTGGCCACAAAACAGCAGGATTGCTTCAAGGCCTATTCTGGTTCCGAGAGCAAGCTGAGCCTTTGGTCAATTCCTCTTCCTCATTGGAAATTAGAGTGGCATGCGCCTGTCCAAACACCTAGGCGTTGTCTCTCATTGTTCCCCCCCCCCCGTTCCAGTTCATCCTCCGGACAAATTCAAAACTGTGCAAAAGAGGGTGTTGAAGGTGCTGACTTCCCCAAGTGGGGAGATTGTTACGAAAGAGGCTGGAAGTGGGAACCCGAGTGCAAGGAGATGAGGAGATGAGGTGGTTTTTCAAAACTCTTCCCAATCTGATGCTGTGCCATCCTCTGGATGTCCCATGCATGTTGTAGCTGTACGAAGGGTCACCTGCATCTGGAGATTTGGAACCCATGGAATCAGCACCAGGCAGTGTTACTCTAAAGGGGCTGCCTTTGCTGACTCGGGCTCACCAAGCCTCTCAGCCCCACGAGTGTCCAGCCTTAGGTCCCATCCAGCTGTGAGTTTAGATATGTTCAATCCAGGTTGCATCACAGCCCCTGAACGAATTCTGTAAGAATTTATCTCTCACTGTCTTTTTTTTGTAATTTATTTTTATAATGGTGTGTAGCTGATTTTCAGTTCTGTGTTTCTTGCTGCTGTACATCCACTAGATTCACTTATAGAGAGACATCGATAAATTCTTTTTCAGATTTTTACCGGTCGTATATAATCTTTTCCGGTGTGTAGAGTGTGCTGAGTGCAGTCCTTTGAGGTTTAGAGTAAGTCTTGTTGATTCCCTATTTGGTCTATGGAACGGTATGTGTGCTCACTTCAAACTCCTGGTTTAAGCCTCACCTCAACTGACCTTTGCACTCTAGCAGTCATAAGTGTGTTTTCTAAATGTGGGATTCTGTGTCTCTTGTGTCATTTAGTTCATGTGTCGCAATTTTGATATTGCACCTATAACTGATATCTTATGATAAGTCTCTTTTTCTGTCTGACTTATGTCACTGAGAATGATCGTACCTAAGTACACCAGAGTTGCAACTGGCCTTGATTTATTGATTTCATGGCTGAGTTATATTGCATTGTACATAAGTGTCACATCTTCTTTATTCATGTTTTCCTTGCAAGGAAATTTCGGTTGTATCCAAGTCGAGGCTCTTGTGAACAGATCAGCACTAAACGTTGAGGTGCCTGTGTTCTGTCGAGTTTTGGTTTTCCCAGGATATACGCCCATGAGTGGAAGTGCGTATGCTCTGTAGCTTTGTTTCTTAGAGTTTTTTGGGAAACAGAATACACTTCTCCAGAGTGCCGTTGGCAATTTGCCTTCCCAAAATCAGTGTAAAAAGGCTCCCTTTTCTCCATGCCCTATCCTGCATTTCTGGCTTATACACTTTGTGAGAATGGTCCCTCGGACTGATGCGAAGTTATACCTCTTGGTAGTGTTGATTTGCACCGCATGCCTGCTTGGTTGGCCAAAAAGGGCGTATGCGTTTTTCCTGAACATATTCAGGAAAAACGCATACGCCCTTTTTGGCCAACGGCATCATTGAAGAAGTTCTGCCCCTTTCCATGTGCATTCGAGGCGAGACCAATCTCCCTCTTGAAATCCCGTTCCTACAGTTCTGCCTTGCTTTCAAGTCCTTTTTCGTGACTTACCTCAAGGCATTTTCCCACTTTTGGTATCTTTTAGAATCCTGTATGATTGTGAATTGCAGTGCCCCTGAGCTCCACTTTTCAACTTGTTTCTTTGGGAACTGGACACAAAACAGCAGGATGGCTTCAAGCCCTATTCCGGTTCAGAGGGCAAGCTGAACCTTTGGTCAATTCCTCTTCCTCATTGGAAATTAGAGTGGCATGCGCCTGTCCAAACACCTTGGCATTGTCTCTCATTGTTCTCCCCATTCCATTTCATCCTCCAGACAAATTCCAAACTGTGTGAAAGAGGGTTTTATAGGTGCAGACTTCCCCAAGTGGGGAGTTTTTTAGGATAGTGGCTGGAGGTGGGAAGCCGAACGCCAGGAATTGAGATGGTTTTTCCAAACTCTTCCCTTTCTGATGCTGTACCATCCTCAGGGTGGCCCACGAATGTTTTAGCTGTACAAAGGGTCGCCTGCATCTGGAGATTTGGGACCCATGGCATCAGGACCAGGCAGTATTACTCTAAAGGGGCTTCCTTCGCTGACTCATGCTCACCGAGCCTCTCAGCCCAACGAGTGTCCAGCCTTAGGACCCATCCAGCTGTGTGTTTAGATATGGTCCATCCAGGGTGCATCGCAGCCCCTGAACGAGTTCTGTAAGAATTTATCTCTCACTCAGTGTCTTTTTTTTTTCTTTTGTTTTTGTAATTTACTTTTATACTGGGGTGTAGCTGATTTTCAGTGCTGTGTTTCTTGCTGCTGTACCTCCACTTGATTCACTAACAGAGAGGCATCGAAAAATTCTTTTTCAGATTCTTACCAGTCGTATATAATCTTTTCCGGTGTGTAGACTGTGCTGAGCCCAGTCCTTTGAGGTATAGAGTAACTCTTGTTGATTCCCTATTTGGTCTATGGAACGGTATGTGTGCCCATCTCAAACTCCAGGTTTATGCCTCACCTCAAGCGACCTTTGCACTCTAGCAGTCATAAGTGTGCTTTCTAAAAGTGTGATTCTGTGTCTCTTTTGTCATTTAGTTCATGTGTCACAATTTTGATATTACACCTATAACTGATATCTTATAAGTCTCTTTTTCTGTCTGACTTATGTCACTGAGAATGCTCGTACCTAAGTACACCAGAGTTGCTGCAACTGGCCTTATTTCATTGGTATCATGGCTGAGTTATATTCCATTGTACATAAGTATCACATCTTCTTTATCCATGTTTTCCTTCCAGGGAAATTCCGGTTGTATCCAAGTCGAGGCTCTTGTAAACAGACCAGCACTAAACGTTGTGGTGCCTGTGTCCTGTCAAGTTTTGGTTTCCCCAAGATATATGCCCATGAGTGGAAGTGCCATATGCTCTGTAGCTTTGTTGCTTAGATTTTTTTGAGAAACACAATACACTACTCCAGAGTGCCGTTGGCAATTTACCTTCCCACAATCAGCGTAAAAAGGCTCCCTTTTCTCCACGACCTATCCTGCATTTCTGGTTTTAACACTTTGTGAGGATGCCCCTTCTGACTGACGCAAAGTGATACCTCTGTGTTGTGTTGATTTGCACCACGAAACTGCTTGGTTGGCCAAAAGGGCATATGCGTTTTGCCTGAATATATTCAGGAAAAACGCATACGCCCACTTTGGCCAATGGCATCTTTGAAGAAGTTCTGCCCCTGTCCATGTGATTTCGAGGCGAGACAAAACGCCCTATTGAAATCCCGTTCCTGCAATTCTGCCTTACTTTCAAGTCCTTTTTCATGACTTACCTCAAGGCATTTTTCCACGTTAGGTATCATTTACAATCCTGCAGGATTGTGAATTACAGTGCCCCTGAGCCCCAATTTTCAATTTGTTTCTTTGGCATCTGGCCACAAAACAGCAGGATTGCTTCAAGGCCTATTCTGGTTCCGAGGGCAAGCTGAGCCTTTGTTCAATTCCTCTTCCTCATCGGAAATTAGAGTGGCATGCGCCTGTCCAAACACCTAGGCGTTGTTTCTCATTGTTACCCCCGTCCAGTTCATCCTCCAGACAAATTCCAAACTGTGCGAAAGAGGGTGTTGAAGGTGCTGATATCCCCAAGTGGGGAGATTGTAAGGAAAGAGGCTGGAGGGGGGAACCCGAGCGCCAGGAGATGAGGAGATGCGGTGGTTCTTCCAAACACTTCCCGATCCGATGGTGTACCATCCTATGAGTGTCCCATGCATGTTTTAGCTGTACGAAGGGTTGCCTGCCTCTGGAGATTCAGGACCCATGGCATCAGGACCAGGCAGTATTACTCTAAGGGGCTGCCTTTGCTGACTCATGCTCACCGAGCCTCTCAGCACCACGAGTGTCCAGCCTTAGGTCCCATCCAGCTGTGTGTTTAGATATGGTCAATCCAGGTTGCATCACAGCCCCCGAACAAATTCTGTAAGAATTTATCTCTCACTCAGTGTCTTTTTTAATTTTATTTTTTCTAATTTATTTTTATACTGGGGAGTAGCTAATTTTCAGTGCTGTGATTCTTGCTGCTGTACATCCACTTGATTCACGTACAGAGAGACATCGATAAATTCTTTTTCAGATTCTTACCAGTCGTATATAATTTTTTCCAGTGTGTAGAGTGTGCTGAGTGCAGTCCTTTGAGGTTTAGAGTAAGTCTTGTTGATTCCCTATTTGGTCTGTGGAACGGTATGTGTGCTCACTTCAAACTCCTAGTTTATGCCTCACCTCAACTGACCTTGGCACTCTAGCAGTCATAAGTGTGTTTTCTAAATGTGGGATTCTGTGTCTCTTTTGTCATTTAGTTCATGTGTCGCAATTTTGATATTGCACCTATAACTGATATCTTATGATAAGTGTCTTTTTCTGTCTGACTTATGTCACTGAGAATGATCGTACCTAAGTACACCAGAGTTGCAACTGGCCTTGATTTATTGATTTCATGGCTGAGTTATATTGCATTGTACATAAGTGTCACATCTTCTTTATTCATGTTTTCCTTGCAAGGAAATTTCGGTTGTATCCAAGTCGAGGCTCTTGTGAACAGATCAGCACTAAACGTTGTGGTGCCTGTGTCCTGTCGAGTTTTGGTTTTCCCAAAACATACGCCCATGAGCGGAAGTGCCGTATGCTCTGTAGTTTTGTTTCTTAGATTCTTTTGGGATACACAATATACTTCTCCAGAGTGCCGTTGGCAATTTTGTTCCATAATCAGCATAAAAAGGCTCCCTTTTCTCCACGCCCTATCCTGCATTTCCGATTTTTACATTTTGTGAGGATGGCCCATCAAACTGATGTGAAGTGATACCTCTTCGTAGTGTTGATTTGAACCGCGCCTGCTTGGTTGGCCAAAAAGGGCGTATGCGTTTTTCCGGAATATATTCCGGAAAAACGCATACGCCCTTTTTGGCCAACGGCATCGTTGAAGAAGTTGCCCCTTTCCATGTGATTTCGAGGTGAGACCAATCTCCCTCGTGAAATCCCGTTCCCGCAATTCTGCCTTGCTTTCAAGTCCTTTTTGGTCGGTTACCGCAAGGCATTTTATCACGTTAGGTATCTTTTACAATCCTGCAGGACTGTGAATTGCAGTGCCCCTGAGCTCCACTTTTCAAATTGTTTCTTTGGCAACTGGCCACAAAACAGCAGGATTGCTTCAAGGCCTATTCTGGTTCCGAGAGCAAGCTGAGCCTTTGGTCAATTCCTCTTCCTCATTGGAAATTAGAGTGGCATGCGCCTGTCCAAACACCTAGGCGTTGTCTCTCATTGTTCCCCCCCCCCCGTTCCAGTTCATCCTCCGGACAAATTCAAAACTGTGCAAAAGAGGGTGTTGAAGGTGCTGACTTCCCCAAGTGGGGAGATTGTTACGAAAGAGGCTGGAAGTGGGAACCCGAGTGCAAGGAGATGAGGAGATGAGGTGGTTTTTCAAAACTCTTCCCAATCTGATGCTGTGCCATCCTCTGGATGTCCCATGCATGTTGTAGCTGTACGAAGGGTCACCTGCATCTGGAGATTTGGAACCCATGGAATCAGCACCAGGCAGTGTTACTCTAAAGGGGCTGCCTTTGCTGACTCGGGCTCACCAAGCCTCTCAGCCCCACGAGTGTCCAGCCTTAGGTCCCATCCAGCTGTGAGTTTAGATATGTTCAATCCAGGTTGCATCACAGCCCCTGAACGAATTCTGTAAGAATTTATCTCTCACTGTCTTTTTTTTGTAATTTATTTTTATAATGGTGTGTAGCTGATTTTCAGTTCTGTGTTTCTTGCTGCTGTACATCCACTAGATTCACTTATAGAGAGACATCGATAAATTCTTTTTCAGATTTTTACCGGTCGTATATAATCTTTTCCGGTGTGTAGAGTGTGCTGAGTGCAGTCCTTTGAGGTTTAGAGTAAGTCTTGTTGATTCCCTATTTGGTCTATGGAACGGTATGTGTGCTCACTTCAAACTCCTGGTTTAAGCCTCACCTCAACTGACCTTTGCACTCTAGCAGTCATAAGTGTGTTTTCTAAATGTGGGATTCTGTGTCTCTTGTGTCATTTAGTTCATGTGTCGCAATTTTGATATTGCACCTATAACTGATATCTTATGATAAGTCTCTTTTTCTGTCTGACTTATGTCACTGAGAATGATCGTACCTAAGTACACCAGAGTTGCAACTGGCCTTGATTTATTGATTTCATGGCTGAGTTATATTGCATTGTACATAAGTGTCACATCTTCTTTATTCATGTTTTCCTTGCAAGGAAATTTCGGTTGTATCCAAGTCGAGGCTCTTGTGAACAGATCAGCACTAAACGTTGAGGTGCCTGTGTTCTGTCGAGTTTTGGTTTTCCCAGGATATACGCCCATGAGTGGAAGTGCGTATGCTCTGTAGCTTTGTTTCTTAGAGTTTTTTGGGAAACAGAATACACTTCTCCAGAGTGCCGTTGGCAATTTGCCTTCCCAAAATCAGTGTAAAAAGGCTCCCTTTTCTCCATGCCCTATCCTGCATTTCTGGCTTATACACTTTGTGAGAATGGTCCCTCGGACTGATGCGAAGTTATACCTCTTGGTAGTGTTGATTTGCACCGCATGCCTGCTTGGTTGGCCAAAAAGGGCGTATGCGTTTTTCCTGAACATATTCAGGAAAAACGCATACGCCCTTTTTGGCCAACGGCATCATTGAAGAAGTTCTGCCCCTTTCCATGTGCATTCGAGGCGAGACCAATCTCCCTCTTGAAATCCCGTTCCTACAGTTCTGCCTTGCTTTCAAGTCCTTTTTCGTGACTTACCTCAAGGCATTTTCCCACTTTTGGTATCCTTTAGAATCCTGTATGATTGTGAATTGCAGTGCCCCTGAGCTCCACTTTTCAACTTGTTTCTTTGGGAACTGGACACAAAACAGCAGGATGGCTTCAAGCCCTATTCCGGTTCAGAGGGCAAGCTGAACCTTTGGTCAATTCCTCTTCCTCATTGGAAATTAGAGTGGCATGCGCCTGTCCAAACACCTTGGCATTGTCTCTCATTGTTCTCCCCATTCCATTTCATCCTCCAGACAAATTCCAAACTGTGTGAAAGAGGGTTTTATAGGTGCAGACTTCCCCAAGTGGGGAGTTTTTTAGGATAGTGGCTGGAGGTGGGAAGCCGAACGCCAGGAATTGAGATGGTTTTTCCAAACTCTTCCCTTTCTGATGCTGTACCATCCTCAGGGTGGCCCACGAATGTTTTAGCTGTACAAAGGGTCGCCTGCATCTGGAGATTTGGGACCCATGGCATCAGGACCAGGCAGTATTACTCTAAAGGGGCTTCCTTCGCTGACTCATGCTCACCGAGCCTCTCAGCCCAACGAGTGTCCAGCCTTAGGACCCATCCAGCTGTGTGTTTAGATATGGTCCATCCAGGGTGCATCGCAGCCCCTGAACGAGTTCTGTAAGAATTTATCTCTCACTCAGTGTCTTTTTTTTTTTTCTTTTGTTTTTGTAATTTACTTTTATACTGGGGTGTAGCTGATTTTCAGTGCTGTGTTTCTTGCTGCTGTACCTCCACTTGATTCACTAACAGAGAGGCATCGAAAAATTCTTTTTCAGATTCTTACCAGTCGTATATAATCTTTTCCGGTGTGTAGACTGTGCTGAGCCCAGTCCTTTGAGGTATAGAGTAACTCTTGTTGATTCCCTATTTGGTCTATGGAACGGTATGTGTGCCCATCTCAAACTCCAGGTTTATGCCTCACCTCAAGCGACCTTTGCACTCTAGCAGTCATAAGTGTGCTTTCTAAAAGTGTGATTCTGTGTCTCTTTTGTCATTTAGTTCATGTGTCACAATTTTGATATTACACCTATAACTGATATCTTATAAGTCTCTTTTTCTGTCTGACTTATGTCACTGAGAATGCTCGTACCTAAGTACACCAGAGTTGCTGCAACTGGCCTTATTTCATTGGTATCATGGCTGAGTTATATTCCATTGTACATAAGTATCACATCTTCTTTATCCATGTTTTCCTTCCAGGGAAATTCCGGTTGTATCCAAGTCGAGGCTCTTGTAAACAGACCAGCACTAAACGTTGTGGTGCCTGTGTCCTGTCAAGTTTTGGTTTCCCCAAGATATATGCCCATGAGTGGAAGTGCCATATGCTCTGTAGCTTTGTTGCTTAGATTTTTTTGAGAAACACAATACACTACTCCAGAGTGCTGTTGGCAATTTACCTTCCCACAATCAGCGTAAAAAGGCTCCCTTTTCTCCACGACCTATCCTGCATTTCTGGTTTTAACACTTTGTGAGGATGCCCCTTCTGACTGACGCAAAGTGATACCTCTGTGTTGTGTTGATTTGCACCACGAAACTGCTTGGTTGGCCAAAAGGGCATATGCGTTTTTCCTGAATATATTCAGGAAAAACGCATACGCCCACTTTGGCCAATGGCATCTTTGAAGAAGTTCTGCCCCTGTCCATGTGATTTCGAGGCGAGACAAAACGCCCTATTGAAATCCCGTTCCTGCAATTCTGCCTTACTTTCAAGTCCTTTTTCATGACTTACCTCAAGGCATTTTTCCACGTTAGGTATCATTTACAATCCTGCAGGATTGTGAATTACAGTGCCCCTGAGCCCCAATTTTCAATTTGTTTCTTTGGCATCTGGCCACAAAACAGCAGGATTGCTTCAAGGCCTATTCTGGTTCTGAGGGCAAGCTGAGCCTTTGTTCAATTCCTCTTCCTCATCGGAAATTAGAGTGGCATGCGCCTGTCCAAACACCTAGGCGTTGTTTCTCATTGTTACCCCCGTCCAGTTCATCCTCCAGACAAATTCCAAACTGTGCGAAAGAGGGTGTTGAAGGTGCTGATATCCCCAAGTGGGGAGATTGTAAGGAAAGAGGCTGGAGGGGGGAACCCGAGCGCCAGGAGATGAGGAGATGCGGTGGTTCTTCCAAACACTTCCCGATCCGATGGTGTACCATCCTATGAGTGTCCCATGCATGTTTTAGCTGTACGAAGGGTTGCCTGCCTCTGGAGATTCAGGACCCATGGCATCAGGACCAGGCAGTATTACTCTAAGGGGCTGCCTTTGCTGACTCATGCTCACCGAGCCTCTCAGCACCACGAGTGTCCAGCCTTAGGTCCCATCCAGCTGTGTGTTTAGATATGGTCAATCCAGGTTGCATCACAGCCCCCGAACAAATTCTGTAAGAATTTATCTCTCACTCAGTGTCTTTTTTAATTTTATTTTTTCTAATTTATTTTTATACTGGGGAGTAGCTAATTTTCAGTGCTGTGATTCTTGCTGCTGTACATCCACTTGATTCACGTACAGAGAGACATCGATAAATTCTTTTTCAGATTCTTACCAGTCGTATATAATTTTTTCCAGTGTGTAGAGTGTGCTGAGTGCAGTCCTTTGAGGTTTAGAGTAAGTCTTGTTGATTCCCTATTTGGTCTGTGGAACGGTATGTGTGCTCACTTCAAACTCCTAGTTTATGCCTCACCTCAACTGACCTTGGCACTCTAGCAGTCATAAGTGTGTTTTCTAAATGTGTGATTCTGTGTCTCTTTTGTCATTTAGTTCATGTGTCGCAATTTTGATATTCCACCTATAACTGATATCTTATGATAAGTGTCTTTTTCTGTCTGACTTACGTCACTGAGAATGATCGTACCTAAGTACACCTAAGTGGCTGCAACTGGCCTTATTTCATGGCTGAGTTATATTGCATTGTACATAAGTGTCACATCTTCTTTATTCATGTTTTCCTTGCAAGGAAATTTCGGTTGTATCCAAGTCGAGGCTCTTGTGAACAGATCAGCACTAAACGTTGTGGTGCCTGTGTCCTGTCGAGTTTTGGTTTTCCCAAAACATACGCCCATGAGCGGAAGTGCCGTATGCTCTGTAGTTTTGTTTCTTAGATTCTTTTGGGATACACAATATACTTCTCCAGAGTGCCGTTGGCAATTTTCCTTCCATAATCAGCATAAAAAGGCTCCCTTTTCTCCACGCCCTATCCTGCATTTCCGGTTTTTACATTTTGTGAGGATGGCCCATCAAACTGATGTGAAGTGATACCTCTTCGTAGTGTTGATTTGAACCGCGCCTGCTTGGTTGGCCAAAAAGGGCGTATGCGTTTTTCCGGAATATATTCCGGAAAAACGCATACGCCCTTTTTGGCCAACGGCATCGTTGAAGAAGTTGCCCCTTTCCATGTGATTTCGAGGTGAGACCAATCTCCCTCGTGAAATCCCGTTCCCGCAATTCTGCCTTGCTTTCAAGTCCTTTTTGGTCGGTTACCGCAAGGCATTTTTCCACGTTAGGTATCTTTTACAATCCTGCAGGACTGTGAATTGCAGTGCCCCTGAGCTCCACTTTTCAAATTGTTTCTTTGGCAACTGGCCACAAAACAGCAGGATTGCTTCAAGGCCTATTCTGGTTCCGAGAGCAAGCTGAGCCTTTGGTCAATTCCTCTTCCTCATTGGAAATTAGAGTGGCATGCGCCTGTCCAAACACCTAGGCGTTGTCTCTCATTGTTCCCCCCCCCCCGTTCCAGTTCATCCTCCGGACAAATTCAAAACTGTGCAAAAGAGGGTGTTGAAGGTGCTGACTTCCCCAAGTGGGGAGATTGTTACGAAAGAGGCTGGAAGTGGGAACCCGAGTGCAAGGAGATGAGGAGATGAGGTGGTTTTTCAAAACTCTTCCCAATCTGATGCTGTACCATCCTCTGGATGTCCCATGCATGTTGTAGCTGTACGAAGGGTCACCTGCATCTGGAGATTTGGAACCCATGGAATCAGCACCAGGCAGTGTTACTCTAAAGGGGCTGCCTTTGCTGACTCGGGCTCACCAAGCCTCTCAGCCCCACGAGTGTCCAGCCTTAGGTCCCATCCAGCTGTGAGTTTAGATATGTTCAATCCAGGTTGCATCACAGCCCCTGAACGAATTCTGTAAGAATTTATCTCTCACTGTCTTTTTTTTGTAATTTATTTTTATAATGGTGTGTAGCTGATTTTCAGTTCTGTGTTTCTTGCTGCTGTACATCCACTAGATTCACTTATAGAGAGACATCGATAAATTCTTTTTCAGATTTTTACCGGTCGTATATAATCTTTTCCGGTGTGTAGAGTGTGCTGAGTGCAGTCCTTTGAGGTTTAGAGTAAGTCTTGTTGATTCCCTATTTGGTCTATTGAACGGTATGTGTGCTCACTTCAAACTCCTGGTTTAAGCCTCACCTCAACTGACCTTTGCACTCTAGCAGTCATAAGTGTGTTTTCTAAATGTGGGATTCTGTGTCTCTTGTGTCATTTAGTTCATGTGTCGCAATTTTGATATTGCACCTATAACTGATATCTTATGATAAGTCTCTTTTTCTGTCTGACTTATGTCACTGAGAATGATCGTACCTAAGTACACCAGAGTTGCAACTGGCCTTGATTTATTGATTTCATGGCTGAGTTATATTGCATTGTACATAAGTGTCACATCTTCTTTATTCATGTTTTCCTTGCAAGGAAATTTCGGTTGTATCCAAGTCGAGGCTCTTGTGAACAGATCAGCACTAAACGTTGAGGTGCCTGTGTTCTGTCGAGTTTTGGTTTTCCCAGGATATACGCCCATGAGTGGAAGTGCGTATGCTCTGTAGCTTTGTTTCTTAGAGTTTTTTGGGAAACAGAATACACTTCTCCAGAGTGCCGTTGGCAATTTGCCTTCCCAAAATCAGTGTAAAAAGGCTCCCTTTTCTCCATGCCCTATCCTGCATTTCTGGCTTATACACTTTGTGAGAATGGTCCCTCGGACTGATGCGAAGTTATACCTCTTGGTAGTGTTGATTTGCACCGCATGCCTGCTTGGTTGGCCAAAAAGGGCGTATGCGTTTTTCCTGAATATATTCCGGAAAAACGCATACGCCCTTTTGGACAACGGCATCGTTGAAGAAGTTCTGCCCCTTTCCATGTGATTTCGAGGCGAGACCAATCTACCTCTTGAAATCCCGTTCCTACAATTCTGCCTTGCTTTCAAGTTCTTTTTCGTGACTTACCTCAAGGCATTTTTTCCATGTTAGGTATGTTTTACAATCCTGCAGGATTGTGAATTGAGTGCCCCTGAGCTTCACTTTTCAACTTATTTCTTTGGCAACTGACCACAAAACAGCAGGATTCCTTCAAGCCTTATTCTGGTTCCAAGGGCAAGCTGAGCCTTTGTTCAATTCCTCTTCCTCATTGGAAATTAGAGTGGCATGTGCCTGTCCAAACACGTAGGCGTTGTCTCTCATGTTCCCCCCATTCCAGTTCATGCTCCGGACAAATTCCAAACTGTGCGAAAGAGGGTGTTGAAGTTGTTGACTTCCCCAAGTAGGGAGATTGTTAGGAAGAGGCTGGAGGTGGGAACCCGAGCGCCAGGAGATGAGGAGATGAGCTTGTTTTTCCAAACTCTCCCCGATCCGATGGGGTACCATCCTCTGTGTGTCCCATGCATGTTTTAGCTGTACAAAGGGTCGCCTGGATCTCGATATTTGGGACCCATGGAATCAGGACCAGGCAGTATTACTCTAAAGGTGCTGCCTTTGCTGACTTCTGCTCACCAAGCCTCTCAGCCCCACGAGTGTCCAGCCTTAGTTCCCATCCAGCTGTGTGTATAGATATGGTCAATCAAGGTTGCCTTGCAAACCCTGAATGAAGTGTGTAAGATTTTACCTTTCACTCAGGGTTTTTTTTTTTTTTTGTAATTTATTTTTATAATGGGATGTAGCTGATTCTCAGTGCTGTGTTTCTTGCTGCTGTACCTCCACTTGATTCACTTACAGAGAGACATCGATAAATTATTTTTCCGATTCTTACCAGTCGTATATAATCTTTTCCGGTGTGTAGAGTGTGCTGAGTGCAGTCCTTTGAGGTTTAGAGTAAGTCTTGTTGATTCCCTATTTGGTCTATGGAACGGTATGTGTGCTCATTTCAAACTCCTGGTTTATGCCTCACCTCAACTGACCTTTGCACTCTAGCAGTCATAAGTGTGTTTTCTAAATGTGTGATTCTGTGTCTCTTGTGTCATTTAGTTCATGTGTAGCAATTTTGATATTGCACCTATAACTAATATCATATGATAAGTCTCTTCTTCTGTCTTACTTATGTCACTGAGAATGATCGTACATAAGTACACCAGAGTTGCTGCAACTGGCCTTATTTCATTGATTTCATGGCTGACTTATTTTCCCTTGTACCTAAGTATCACATCCTCTGTATCCATGTTTTCCTTGCAAGGAAATTTCGGTTGTATCCAAGTAGCGGCTCTTGTGAACAGACCAGCACTAAAAGTTGTGGTGCCTGTGTCCTGTCGAGTTTTGGTATTCCCAAGTTATATGCCCACGAGTGGAAGTGCCGTATGCTCTGTAGCTTTGTTTCTTAGATTTTTTTGGGAAACACAATACACTTCTCCAGAGTGCTGTTGGTAATGTACCTTCCCACAAACAGCGTAAAAAGGCTTTCTTTTCTCCACGCCCTATCCTGCATTTCTGGGTTTTACACTTTGTGAGGGTGGCCCTTCGGACTGATGGGAAGTGATACCTCTTGGTAGTGTTTATTTGCACCGCGGGCCGGCTTGGTTGGCCAAAAAGGGCGTATGCGTTTTTCCTGAACATATTCAGGAAAAACGCATACGCCCTTTTTGGCCAACGGCATCATTGAAGAAGTTCTGCCCCTTTCCATGTGCATTCGAGGCGAGACCAATCTCCCTCTTGAAATCCCGTTCCTACAATTCTGCCTTGCTTTCAAGTCCTTTTTCGTGACTTACCTCAAGGCATTTTCCCACTTTTGGTATCTTTTAGAATCCTGTATGATTGTGAATTGCAGTGCCCCTGAGCTCCACTTTTCAACTTGTTTCTTTGGGAACTGGACACAAAACAGCAGGATGGCTTCAAGCCCTATTCCGGTTCAGAGGGCAAGCTGAACCTTTGGTCAATTCCTCTTCCTCATTGGAAATTAGAGTGGCATGCGCCTGTCCAAACACCTTGGCATTGTCTCTCATTGTTCTCCCCATTCCATTTCATCCTCCAGACAAATTCCAAACTGTGTGAAAGAGGGTTTTATAGGTGCAGACTTCCCCAAGTGGGGAGTTTTTTAGGATAGTGGCTGGAGGTGGGAAGCCGAACGCCAGGAATTGAGATGGTTTTTCCAAACTCTTCCCTTTCTGATGCTGTACCATCCTCAGGGTGGCCCACGAATGTTTTAGCTGTACAAAGGGTCGCCTGCATCTGGAGATTTGGGACCCATGGCATCAGGACCAGGCAGTATTACTCTAAAGGGGCTTCCTTCGCTGACTCATGCTCACCGAGCCTCTCAGCCCAACGAGTGTCCAGCCTTAGGACCCATCCAGCTGTGTGTTTAGATATGGTCCATCCAGGGTGCATCGCAGCCCCTGAACGAGTTCTGTAAGAATTTATCTCTCACTCAGTGTCTTTTTTTTTTCTTTTTTTTTGTAATTTACTTTTATACTGGGGTGTAGCTGATTTTCAGTGCTGTGTTTCTTGCTGCTGTACCTCCACTTGATTCACTAACAGAGAGGCATCGAAAAATTCTTTTTCAGATTCTTACCAGTCGTATATAATCTTTTCCGGTGTGTAGACTGTGCTGAGCCCAGTCCTTTGAGGTATAGAGTAACTCTTGTTGATTCCCTATTTGGTCTATGGAACGGTATGTGTGCCCATCTCAAACTCCAGGTTTATGCCTCACCTCAAGCGACCTTTGCACTCTAGCAGTCATAAGTGTGCTTTCTAAAAGTGTGATTCTGTGTCTCTTTTGTCATTTAGTTCATGTGTCACAATTTTGATATTACACCTATAACTGATATCTTATAAGTCTCTTTTTCTGTCTGACTTATGTCACTGAGAATGCTCGTACCTAAGTACACCAGAGTTGCTGCAACTGGCCTTATTTCATTGGTATCATGGCTGAGTTATATTCCATTGTACATAAGTATCACATCTTCTTTATCCATGTTTTCCTTCCAGGGAAATTCCGGTTGTATCCAAGTCGAGGCTCTTGTAAACAGACCAGCACTAAACGTTGTGGTGCCTGTGTCCTGTCAAGTTTTGGTTTCCCCAAGATATATGCCCATGAGTGGAAGTGCCATATGCTCTGTAGCTTTGTTGCTTAGATTTTTTTGAGAAACACAATACACTACTCCAGAGTGCCGTTGGCAATTTACCTTCCCACAATCAGCGTAAAAAGGCTCCCTTTTCTCCACGACCTATCCTGCATTTCTGGTTTTAACACTTTGTGAGGATGCCCCTTCTGACTGACGCAAAGTGATACCTCTGTGTTGTGTTGATTTGCACCACGAAACTGCTTGGTTGGCCAAAAGGGCATATGCGTTTTGCCTGAATATATTCAGGAAAAACGCATACGCCCACTTTGGCCAATGGCATCTTTGAAGAAGTTCTGCCCCTGTCCATGTGATTTCGAGGCGAGACAAAACGCCCTATTGAAATCCCGTTCCTGCAATTCTGCCTTACTTTCAAGTCCTTTTTCATGACTTACCTCAAGGCATTTTTCCACGTTAGGTATCATTTACAATCCTGCAGGATTGTGAATTACAGTGCCCCTGAGCCCCAATTTTCAATTTGTTTCTTTGGCATCTGGCCACAAAACAGCAGGATTGCTTCAAGGCCTATTCTGGTTCCGAGGGCAAGCTGAGCCTTTGTTCAATTCCTCTTCCTCATCGGAAATTAGAGTGGCATGCGCCTGTCCAAACACCTAGGCGTTGTTTCTCATTGTTACCCCCGTCCAGTTCATCCTCCAGACAAATTCCAAACTGTGCGAAAGAGGGTGTTGAAGGTGCTGATATCCCCAAGTGGGGAGATTGTAAGGAAAGAGGCTGGAGGGGGGGACCCGAGCGCCAGGAGATGAGGAGATGCGGTGGTTCTTCCAAACACTTCCCGATCCGATGGTGTACCATCCTATGAGTGTCCCATGCATGTTTTAGCTGTACGAAGGGTTGCCTGCCTCTGGAGATTCAGGACCCATGGCATCAGGACCAGGCAGTATTATTCTAAGGGGCTGCCTTTGCTGACTCATGCTCACCGAGCCTCTCAGCACCACGAGTGTCCAGCCTTAGGTCCCATCCAGCTGTGTGTTTAGATATGGTCAATCCAGGTTGCATCACAGCCCCCGAACAAATTCTGTAAGAATTTATCTCTCACTCAGTGTCTTTTTTAATTTTATTTTTTGTAATTTATTTTTATACTGGGGAGTAGCTAATTTTCAGTGCTGTGATTCTTGCTGCTGTACATCCACTTGATTCACGTACAGAGAGACATCGATAAATTCTTTTTCAGATTCTTACCAGTCGTATATAATTTTTTCCAGTGTGTAGAGTGTGCTGAGTGCAGTCCTTTGAGGTTTAGAGTAAGTCTTGTTGATTCCCTATTTGGTCTGTGGAACGGTATGTGTGCTCACTTCAAACTCCTAGTTTATGCCTCACCTCAACTGACCTTGGCACTCTAGCAGTCATAAGTGTGTTTTCTAAATGTGTGATTCTGTGTCTCTTTTGTCATTTAGTTCATGTGTAGCAATTTTGATATTGCACCTATAACTAATATCGTATGATAAGTCTCTTCTTCTGTCTTACTTATGTCACTGAGAATGATCGTACATAAGTACACCAGAGTTGCTGCAACTGGCCTTATTTCATTGATTTCATGGCTGACTTATTTTCCCTTGTACCTAAGTATCACATCCTCTGTATCCATGTTTTCCTTGCAAGGAAATTTCGGTTGTATCCAAGTAGCGGCTCTTGTGAACAGACCAGCACTAAAAGTTGTGGTGCCTGTGTCCTGTCGAGTTTTGGTATTCCCAAGTTATATGCCCACGAGTGGAAGTGCCGTATGCTCTGTAGTTTTGTTTCTTAGATTCTTTTGGGATACACAATATACTTCTCCAGAGTGCCGTTGGCAATTTTCCTTCCATAATCAGCATAAAAAGGCTCCCTTTTCTCCACGCCCTATCCTGCATTTCCGGTTTTTACATTTTGTGAGGATAGCCCATCAAACTGATGTGAAGTGATACCTCTTCGTAGTGTTGATTTGAACCGCGCCTGCTTGGTTGGCCAAAAAGGGCGTATGCGTTTTTCCGGAATATATTCCGGAAAAACGCATACGCCCTTTTTGGCCAACGGCATCGTTGAAGAAGTTGCCCCTTTCCATGTGATTTCGAGGTGAGACCAATCTCCCTCGTGAAATCCCGTTCCCGCAATTCTGCCTTGCTTTCAAGTCCTTTTTGGTCAGTTACCGCAAGGCATTTTTCCACGTTAGGTATCTTTTACAATCCTGCAGGACTGTGAATTGCAGTGCCCCTGAGCTCCACTTTTCAAATTGTTTCTTTGGCAACTGGCCACAAAACAGCAGGATTGCTTCAAGGCCTATTCTGGTTCCGAGAGCAAGCTGAGCCTTTGGTCAATTCCTCTTCCTCATTGGAAATTAGAGTGGCATGCGCCTGTCCAAACACCTAGGCGTTGTCTCTCATTGTTCCCCCCCCGTTCCAGTTCATCCTCCGGACAAATTCAAAACTGTGCAAAAGAGGGTGTTGAAGGTGCTGACTTCCCCAAGTGGGGAGATTGTTACGAAAGAGGCTGGAAGTGGGAACCCGAGTGCAAGGAGATGAGGAGATGAGGTGGTTTTTCAAAACTCTTCCCAATCTGATGCTGTACCATCCTCTGGATGTCCCATGCATGTTGTAGCTGTACGAAGGGTCACCTGCATCTGGAGATTTGGAACCCATGGAATCAGCACCAGGCAGTGTTACTCTAAAGGGGCTGCCTTTGCTGACTCGGGCTCACCAAGCCTCTCAGCCCCACGAGTGTCCAGCCTTAGGTCCCATCCAGCTGTGAGTTTAGATATGTTCAATCCAGGTTGCATCACAGCCCCTGAACGAATTCTGTAAGAATTTATCTCTCACTGTCTTTTTTTTGTAATTTATTTTTATAATGGTGTGTAGCTGATTTTCAGTTCTGTGTTTCTTGCTGCTGTACATCCACTAGATTCACTTATAGAGAGACATCGATAAATTCTTTTTCAGATTTTTACCGGTCGTATATAATCTTTTCCGGTGTGTAGAGTGTGCTGAGTGCAGTCCTTTGAGGTTTAGAGTAAGTCTTGTTGATTCCCTATTTGGTCTATGGAACGGTATGTGTGCTCACTTCAAACTCCTGGTTTAAGCCTCACCTCAACTGACCTTTGCACTCTAGCAGTCATAAGTGTGTTTTCTAAATGTGGGATTCTGTGTCTCTTTTGTCATTTAGTTCATGTGTCGCAATTTTGATATTGCACCTATAACTGATATCTTATGATAAGTCTCTTTTTCTGTCTGACTTATGTCACTGAGAATGATCGTACCTAAGTACACCAGAGTTGCAACTGGCCTTGATTTATTGATTTCATGGCTGAGTTATATTGCATTGTACATAAGTGTCACATCTTCTTTATTCATGTTTTCCTTGCAAGGAAATTTCGGTTGTATCCAAGTCGAGGCCCTTGTGAACAGATCAGCACTAAACGTTGAGGTGCCTGTGTTCTGTCGAGTTTTGGTTTTCCCAGGATATACGCCCATGAGTGGAAGTGCGTATGCTCTGTAGCTTTGTTTCTTAGAGTTTTTTGGGAAACAGAATACACTTCTCCAGAGTGCCGTTGGCAATTTGCCTTCCCAAAATCAGTGTAAAAAGGCTCCCTTTTCTCCATGCCCTATCCTGCATTTCTGGCTTATACACTTTGTGAGAATGGTCCCTCGGACTGATGCGAAGTTATACCTCTTGGTAGTGTTGATTTGCACCGCATGCCTGCTTGGTTGGCCAAAAAGGGCGTATGCGTTTTTCCTGAACATATTCAGGAAAAACGCATACGCCCTTTTTGGCCAACGGCATCATTGAAGAAGTTCTGCCCCTTTCCATGTGCATTCGAGGCGAGACCAATCTCCCTCTTGAAATCCCGTTCCTACAGTTCTGCCTTGCTTTCAAGTCCTTTTTCGTGACTTACCTCAAGGCATTTTCCCACTTTTGGTATCCTTTAGAATCCTGTATGATTGTGAATTGCAGTGCCCCTGAGCTCCACTTTTCAACTTGTTTCTTTGGGAACTGGACACAAAACAGCAGGATGGCTTCAAGCCCTATTCCGGTTCAGAGGGCAAGCTGAACCTTTGGTCAATTCCTCTTCCTCATTGGAAATTAGAGTGGCATGCGCCTGTCCAAACACCTTGGCATTGTCTCTCATTGTTCTCCCCATTCCATTTCATCCTCCAGACAAATTCCAAACTGTGTGAAAGAGGGTTTTATAGGTGCAGACTTCCCCAAGTGGGGAGTTTTTTAGGATAGTGGCTGGAGGTGGGAAGCCGAACGCCAGGAATTGAGATGGTTTTTCCAAACTCTTCCCTTTCTGATGCTGTACCATCCTCAGGGTGGCCCACGAATGTTTTAGCTGTACAAAGGGTCGCCTGCATCTGGAGATTTGGGACCCATGGCATCAGGACCAGGCAGTATTACTCTAAAGGGGCTTCCTTCGCTGACTCATGCTCACCGAGCCTCTCAGCCCAACGAGTGTCCAGCCTTAGGACCCATCCAGCTGTGTGTTTAGATATGGTCCATCCAGGGTGCATCGCAGCCCCTGAACGAGTTCTGTAAGAATTTATCTCTCACTCAGTGTCTTTTTTTTTTTTCTTTTGTTTTTGTAATTTACTTTTATACTGGGGTGTAGCTGATTTTCAGTGCTGTGTTTCTTGCTGCTGTACCTCCACTTGATTCACTAACAGAGAGGCATCGAAAAATTCTTTTTCAGATTCTTACCAGTCGTATATAATCTTTTCCGGTGTGTAGACTGTGCTGAGCCCAGTCCTTTGAGGTATAGAGTAACTCTTGTTGATTCCCTATTTGGTCTATGGAACGGTATGTGTGCCCATCTCAAACTCCAGGTTTATGCCTCACCTCAAGCGACCTTTGCACTCTAGCAGTCATAAGTGTGCTTTCTAAAAGTGTGATTCTGTGTCTCTTTTGTCATTTAGTTCATGTGTCACAATTTTGATATTACACCTATAACTGATATCTTATAAGTCTCTTTTTCTGTCTGACTTATGTCACTGAGAATGCTCGTACCTAAGTACACCAGAGTTGCTGCAACTGGCCTTATTTCATTGGTATCATGGCTGAGTTATATTCCATTGTACATAAGTATCACATCTTCTTTATCCATGTTTTCCTTCCAGGGAAATTCCGGTTGTATCCAAGTCGAGGCTCTTGTAAACAGACCAGCACTAAACGTTGTGGTGCCTGTGTCCTGTCAAGTTTTGGTTTCCCCAAGATATATGCCCATGAGTGGAAGTGCCATATGCTCTGTAGCTTTGTTGCTTAGATTTTTTTGAGAAACACAATACACTACTCCAGAGTGCTGTTGGCAATTTACCTTCCCACAATCAGCGTAAAAAGGCTCCCTTTTCTCCACGACCTATCCTGCATTTCTGGTTTTAACACTTTGTGAGGATGCCCCTTCTGACTGACGCAAAGTGATACCTCTGTGTTGTGTTGATTTGCACCACGAAACTGCTTGGTTGGCCAAAAGGGCATATGCGTTTTTCCTGAATATATTCAGGAAAAACGCATACGCCCACTTTGGCCAATGGCATCTTTGAAGAAGTTCTGCCCCTGTCCATGTGATTTCGAGGCGAGACAAAACGCCCTATTGAAATCCCGTTCCTGCAATTCTGCCTTACTTTCAAGTCCTTTTTCATGACTTACCTCAAGGCATTTTTCCACGTTAGGTATCATTTACAATCCTGCAGGATTGTGAATTACAGTGCCCCTGAGCCCCAATTTTCAATTTGTTTCTTTGGCATCTGGCCACAAAACAGCAGGATTGCTTCAAGGCCTATTCTGGTTCCGAGGGCAAGCTGAGCCTTTGTTCAATTCCTCTTCCTCATCGGAAATTAGAGTGGCATGCGCCTGTCCAAACACCTAGGCGTTGTTTCTCATTGTTACCCCCGTCCAGTTCATCCTCCAGACAAATTCCAAACTGTGCGAAAGAGGGTGTTGAAGGTGCTGATATCCCCAAGTGGGGAGATTGTAAGGAAAGAGGCTGGAGGGGGGAACCCGAGCGCCAGGAGATGAGGAGATGCGGTGGTTCTTCCAAACACTTCCCGATCCGATGGTGTACCATCCTATGAGTGTCCCATGCATGTTTTAGCTGTACGAAGGGTTGCCTGCCTCTGGAGATTCAGGACCCATGGCATCAGGACCAGGCAGTATTACTCTAAGGGGCTGCCTTTGCTGACTCATGCTCACCGAGCCTCTCAGCACCACGAGTGTCCAGCCTTAGGTCCCATCCAGCTGTGTGTTTAGATATGGTCAATCCAGGTTGCATCACAGCCCCCGAACAAATTCTGTAAGAATTTATCTCTCACTCAGTGTCTTTTTTAATTTTATTTTTTCTAATTTATTTTTATACTGGGGAGTAGCTAATTTTCAGTGCTGTGATTCTTGCTGCTGTACATCCACTTGATTCACGTACAGAGAGACATCGATAAATTCTTTTTCAGATTCTTACCAGTCGTATATAATTTTTTCCAGTGTGTAGAGTGTGCTGAGTGCAGTCCTTTGAGGTTTAGAGTAAGTCTTGTTGATTCCCTATTTGGTCTGTGGAACGGTATGTGTGCTCACTTCAAACTCCTAGTTTATGCCTCACCTCAACTGACCTTGGCACTCTAGCAGTCATAAGTGTGTTTTCTAAATGTGTGATTCTGTGTCTCTTTTGTCATTTAGTTCATGTGTCGCAATTTTGATATTCCACCTATAACTGATATCTTATGATAAGTGTCTTTTTCTGTCTGACTTACGTCACTGAGAATGATCGTACCTAAGTACACCTAAGTGGCTGCAACTGGCCTTATTTCATGGCTGAGTTATATTGCATTGTACATAAGTGTCACATCTTCTTTATTCATGTTTTCCTTGCAAGGAAATTTCGGTTGTATCCAAGTCGAGGCTCTTGTGAACAGATCAGCACTAAACGTTGTGGTGCCTGTGTCCTGTCGAGTTTTGGTTTTCCCAAAACATACGCCCATGAGCGGAAGTGCCGTATGCTCTGTAGTTTTGTTTCTTAGATTCTTTTGGGATACACAATATACTTCTCCAGAGTGCCGTTGGCAATTTTCCTTCCATAATCAGCATAAAAAGGCTCCCTTTTCTCCACGCCCTATCCTGCATTTCCGGTTTTTACATTTTGTGAGGATGGCCCATCAAACTGATGTGAAGTGATACCTCTTCGTAGTGTTGATTTGAACCGCGCCTGCTTGGTTGGCCAAAAAGGGCGTATGCGTTTTTCCGGAATATATTCCGGAAAAACGCATACGCCCTTTTTGGCCAACGGCATCGTTGAAGAAGTTGCCCCTTTCCATGTGATTTCGAGGTGAGACCAATCTCCCTCGTGAAATCCCGTTCCCGCAATTCTGCCTTGCTTTCAAGTCCTTTTTGGTCGGTTACCGCAAGGCATTTTTCCACGTTAGGTATCTTTTACAATCCTGCAGGACTGTGAATTGCAGTGCCCCTGAGCTCCACTTTTCAAATTGTTTCTTTGGCAACTGGCCACAAAACAGCAGGATTGCTTCAAGGCCTATTCTGGTTCCGAGAGCAAGCTGAGCCTTTGGTCAATTCCTCTTCCTCATTGGAAATTAGAGTGGCATGCGCCTGTCCAAACACCTAGGCGTTGTCTCTCATTGTTCCCCCCCCCCCCGTTCCAGTTCATCCTCCGGACAAATTCAAAACTGTGCAAAAGAGGGTGTTGAAGGTGCTGACTTCCCCAAGTGGGGAGATTGTTACGAAAGAGGCTGGAAGTGGGAACCCGAGTGCAAGGAGATGAGGAGATGAGGTGGTTTTTCAAAACTCTTCCCAATCTGATGCTGTACCATCCTCTGGATGTCCCATGCATGTTGTAGCTGTACGAAGGGTCACCTGCATCTGGAGATTTGGAACCCATGGAATCAGCACCAGGCAGTGTTACTCTAAAGGGGCTGCCTTTGCTGACTCGGGCTCACCAAGCCTCTCAGCCCCACGAGTGTCCAGCCTTAGGTCCCATCCAGCTGTGAGTTTAGATATGTTCAATCCAGGTTGCATCACAGCCCCTGAACGAATTCTGTAAGAATTTATCTCTCACTGTCTTTTTTTTGTAATTTATTTTTATAATGGTGTGTAGCTGATTTTCAGTTCTGTGTTTCTTGCTGCTGTACATCCACTAGATTCACTTATAGAGAGACATCGATAAATTCTTTTTCAGATTTTTACCGGTCGTATATAATCTTTTCCGGTGTGTAGAGTGTGCTGAGTGCAGTCCTTTGAGGTTTAGAGTAAGTCTTGTTGATTCCCTATTTGGTCTATTGAACGGTATGTGTGCTCACTTCAAACTCCTGGTTTAAGCCTCACCTCAACTGACCTTTGCACTCTAGCAGTCATAAGTGTGTTTTCTAAATGTGGGATTCTGTGTCTCTTGTGTCATTTAGTTCATGTGTCGCAATTTTGATATTGCACCTATAACTGATATCTTATGATAAGTCTCTTTTTCTGTCTGACTTATGTCACTGAGAATGATCGTACCTAAGTACTTCAGAGTTGCAACTGGCCTTGATTTATTGATTTCATGGCTGAGTTATATTGCATTGTACATAAGTGTCACATCTTCTTTATTCATGTTTTCCTTGCAAGGAAATTTCGGTTGTATCCAAGTCGAGGCTCTTGTGAACAGATCAGCACTAAACGTTGAGGTGCCTGTGTTCTGTCGAGTTTTGGTTTTCCCAGGATATACGCCCATGAGTGGAAGTGCGTATGCTCTGTAGCTTTGTTTCTTAGAGTTTTTTGGGAAACAGAATACACTTCTCCAGAGTGCCGTTGGCAATTTGCCTTCCCAAAATCAGTGTAAAAAGGCTCCCTTTTCTCCATGCCCTATCCTGCATTTCTGGCTTATACACTTTGTGAGAATGGTCCCTCGGACTGATGCGAAGTTATACCTCTTGGTAGTGTTGATTTGCACCGCATGCCTGCTTGGTTGGCCAAAAAGGGCGTATGCGTTTTTCCTGAATATATTCCGGAAAAACGCATACGCCCTTTTGGACAACGGCATCGTTGAAGAAGTTCTGCCCCTTTCCATGTGATTTCGAGGCGAGACCAATCTACCTCTTGAAATCCCGTTCCTACAATTCTGCCTTGCTTTCAAGTTCTTTTTCGTGACTTACCTCAAGGCATTTTTTCCATGTTAGGTATGTTTTACAATCCTGCAGGATTGTGAATTGAGTGCCCCTGAGCTTCACTTTTCAACTTATTTCTTTGGCAACTGACCACAAAACAGCAGGATTCCTTCAAGCCTTATTCTGGTTCCAAGGGCAAGCTGAGCCTTTGTTCAATTCCTCTTCCTCATTGGAAATTAGAGTGGCATGTGCCTGTCCAAACACGTAGGCGTTGTCTCTCATGTTCCCCCCATTCCAGTTCATGCTCCGGACAAATTCCAAACTGTGCGAAAGAGGGTGTTGAAGTTGTTGACTTCCCCAAGTAGGGAGATTGTTAGGAAGAGGCTGGAGGTGGGAACCCGAGCGCCAGGAGATGAGGAGATGAGCTTGTTTTTCCAAACTCTCCCCGATCCGATGGGGTACCATCCTCTGTGTGTCCCATGCATGTTTTAGCTGTACAAAGGGTCGCCTGGATCTCGAGATTTGGGACCCATGGAATCAGGACCAGGCAGTATTACTCTAAAGGTGCTGCCTTTGCTGACTTCTGCTCACCAAGCCTCTCAGCCCCACGAGTGTCCAGCCTTAGTTCCCATCCAGCTGTGTGTATAGATATGGTCAATCAAGGTTGCCTTGCAAACCCTGAATGAAGTGTGTAAGATTTTACCTTTCACTCAGGGTTTTTTTTTTTTTTTGTAATTTATTTTTATAATGGGATGTAGCTGATTCTCAGTGCTGTGTTTCTTGCTGCTGTACCTCCACTTGATTCACTTACAGAGAGACATCGATAAATTATTTTTCCGATTCTTACCAGTCGTATATAATCTTTTCCGGTGTGTAGAGTGTGCTGAGTGCAGTCCTTTGAGGTTTAGAGTAAGTCTTGTTGATTCCCTATTTGGTCTATGGAACGGTATGTGTGCTCATTTCAAACTCCTGGTTTATGCCTCACCTCAACTGACCTTTGCACTCTAGCAGTCATAAGTGTGTTTTCTAAATGTGTGATTCTGTGTCTCTTGTGTCATTTAGTTCATGTGTAGCAATTTTGATATTGCACCTATAACTAATATCATATGATAAGTCTCTTCTTCTGTCTTACTTATGTCACTGAGAATGATCGTACATAAGTACACCAGAGTTGCTGCAACTGGCCTTATTTCATTGATTTCATGGCTGACTTATTTTCCCTTGTACCTAAGTATCACATCCTCTGTATCCATGTTTTCCTTGCAAGGAAATTTCGGTTGTATCCAAGTAGCGGCTCTTGTGAACAGACCAGCACTAAAAGTTGTGGTGCCTGTGTCCTGTCGAGTTTTGGTATTCCCAAGTTATATGCCCACGAGTGGAAGTGCCGTATGCTCTGTAGCTTTGTTTCTTAGATTTTTTGGGGAAACACAATACACTTCTCCAGAGTGCTGTTGGTAATGTACCTTCCCACAAACAGCGTAAAAAGGCTTTCTTTTCTCCACGCCCTATCCTGCATTTCTGGGTTTTACACTTTGTGAGGGTGGCCCTTCGGACTGATGGGAAGTGATACCTCTTGGTAGTGTTTATTTGCACCGCGGGCCGGCTTGGTTGGCCAAAAAGGGCGTATGCGTTTTTCCTGAACATATTCAGGAAAAACGCATACGCCCTTTTTGGCCAACGGCATCATTGAAGAAGTTCTGCCCCTTTCCATGTGCATTCGAGGCGAGACCAATCTCCCTCTTGAAATCCCGTTCCTACAATTCTGCCTTGCTTTCAAGTCCTTTTTCGTGACTTACCTCAAGGCATTTTCCCACTTTTGGTATCTTTTAGAATCCTGTATGATTGTGAATTGCAGTGCCCCTGAGCTCCACTTTTCAACTTGTTTCTTTGGGAACTGGACACAAAACAGCAGGATGGCTTCAAGCCCTATTCCGGTTCAGAGGGCAAGCTGAACCTTTGGTCAATTCCTCTTCCTCATTGGAAATTAGAGTGGCATGCGCCTGTCCAAACACCTTGGCATTGTCTCTCATTGTTCTCCCCATTCCATTTCATCCTCCAGACAAATTCCAAACTGTGTGAAAGAGGGTTTTATAGGTGCAGACTTCCCCAAGTGGGGAGTTTTTTAGGATAGTGGCTGGAGGTGGGAAGCCGAACGCCAGGAATTGAGATGGTTTTTCCAAACTCTTCCCTTTCTGATGCTGTACCATCCTCAGGGTGGCCCACGAATGTTTTAGCTGTACAAAGGGTCGCCTGCATCTGGAGATTTGGGACCCATGGCATCAGGACCAGGCAGTATTACTCTAAAGGGGCTTCCTTCGCTGACTCATGCTCACCGAGCCTCTCAGCCCAACGAGTGTCCAGCCTTAGGACCCATCCAGCTGTGTGTTTAGATATGGTCCATCCAGGGTGCATCGCAGCCCCTGAACGAGTTCTGTAAGAATTTATCTCTCACTCAGTGTCTTTTTTTTTTTCTTTTTTTTTGTAATTTACTTTTATACTGGGGTGTAGCTGATTTTCAGTGCTGTGTTTCTTGCTGCTGTACCTCCACTTGATTCACTAACAGAGAGGCATCGAAAAATTCTTTTTCAGATTCTTACCAGTCGTATATAATCTTTTCCGGTGTGTAGACTGTGCTGAGCCCAGTCCTTTGAGGTATAGAGTAACTCTTGTTGATTCCCTATTTGGTCTATGGAACGGTATGTGTGCCCATCTCAAACTCCAGGTTTATGCCTCACCTCAAGCGACCTTTGCACTCTAGCAGTCATAAGTGTGCTTTCTAAAAGTGTGATTCTGTGTCTCTTTTGTCATTTAGTTCATGTGTCACAATTTTGATATTACACCTATAACTGATATCTTATAAGTCTCTTTTTCTGTCTGACTTATGTCACTGAGAATGCTCGTACCTAAGTACACCAGAGTTGCTGCAACTGGCCTTATTTCATTGGTATCATGGCTGAGTTATATTCCATTGTACATAAGTATCACATCTTCTTTATCCATGTTTTCCTTCCAGGGAAATTCCGGTTGTATCCAAGTCGAGGCTCTTGTAAACAGACCAGCACTAAACGTTGTGGTGCCTGTGTCCTGTCAAGTTTTGGTTTCCCCAAGATATATGCCCATGAGTGGAAGTGCCATATGCTCTGTAGCTTTGTTGCTTAGATTTTTTTGAGAAACACAATACACTACTCCAGAGTGCCGTTGGCAATTTACCTTCCCACAATCAGCGTAAAAAGGCTCCCTTTTCTCCACGACCTATCCTGCATTTCTGGTTTTAACACTTTGTGAGGATGCCCCTTCTGACTGACGCAAAGTGATACCTCTGTGTTGTGTTGATTTGCACCACGAAACTGCTTGGTTGGCCAAAAGGGCATATGCGTTTTTCCTGAATATATTCAGGAAAAACGCATACGCCCACTTTGGCCAATGGCATCTTTGAAGAAGTTCTGCCCCTGTCCATGTGATTTCGAGGCGAGACAAAACGCCCTATTGAAATCCCGTTCCTGCAATTCTGCCTTACTTTCAAGTCCTTTTTCATGACTTACCTCAAGGCATTTTTCCACGTTAGGTATCATTTACAATCCTGCAGGATTGTGAATTACAGTGCCCCTGAGCCCCAATTTTCAATTTGTTTCTTTGGCATCTGGCCACAAAACAGCAGGATTGCTTCAAGGCCTATTCTGGTTCCGAGGGCAAGCTGAGCCTTTGTTCAATTCCTCTTCCTCATCGGAAATTAGAGTGGCATGCGCCTGTCCAAACACCTAGGCGTTGTTTCTCATTGTTACCCCCGTCCAGTTCATCCTCCAGACAAATTCCAAACTGTGCGAAAGAGGGTGTTGAAGGTGCTGATATCCCCAAGTGGGGAGATTGTAAGGAAAGAGGCTGGAGGGGGGAACCCGAGCGCCAGGAGATGAGGAGATGCGGTGGTTCTTCCAAACACTTCCCGATCCGATGGTGTACCATCCTATGAGTGTCCCATGCATGTTTTAGCTGTACGAAGGGTTGCCTGCCTCTGGAGATTCAGGACCCATGGCATCAGGACCAGGCAGTATTACTCTAAGGGGCTGCCTTTGCTGACTCATGCTCACCGAGCCTCTCAGCACCACGAGTGTCCAGCCTTAGGTCCCATCCAGCTGTGTGTTTAGATATGGTCAATCCAGGTTGCATCACAGCCCCCGAACAAATTCTGTAAGAATTTATCTCTCACTCAGTGTCTTTTTTAATTTTATTTTTTCTAATTTATTTTTATACTGGGGAGTAGCTAATTTTCAGTGCTGTGATTCTTGCTGCTGTACATCCACTTGATTCACGTACAGAGAGACATCGATAAATTCTTTTTCAGATTCTTACCAGTCGTATATAATTTTTTCCAGTGTGTAGAGTGTGCTGAGTGCAGTCCTTTGAGGTTTAGAGTAAGTCTTGTTGATTCCCTATTTGGTCTGTGGAACGGTATGTGTGCTCACTTCAAACTCCTAGTTTATGCCTCACCTCAACTGACCTTGGCACTCTAGCAGTCATAAGTGTGTTTTCTAAATGTGGGATTCTGTGTCTCTTTTGTCATTTAGTTCATGTGTCGCAATTTTGATATTGCACCTATAACTGATATCTTATGATAAGTCTCTTTTTCTGTCTGACTTATGTCACTGAGAATGATCGTACCTAAGTACACCAGAGTTGCAACTGGCCTTGATTTATTGATTTCATGGCTGAGTTATATTGCATTGTACATAAGTGTCACATCTTCTTTATTCATGTTTTCCTTGCAAGGAAATTTCGGTTGTATCCAAGTCGAGGCTCTTGTGAACAGATCAGCACTAAACGTTGAGGTGCCTGTGTTCTGTCGAGTTTTGGTTTTCCCAGGATATACGCCCATGAGTGGAAGTGCGTATGCTCTGTAGCTTTGTTTCTTAGAGTTTTTTGGGAAACAGAATACACTTCTCCAGAGTGCCGTTGGCAATTTGCCTTCCCAAAATCAGTGTAAAAAGGCTCCCTTTTCTCCATGCCCTATCCTGCATTTCTGGCTTATACACTTTGTGAGAATGGTCCCTCGGACTGATGCGAAGTTATACCTCTTGGTAGTGTTGATTTGCACCGCATGCCTGCTTGGTTGGCCAAAAAGGGCGTATGCGTTTTTCCTGAATATATTCCGGAAAAACGCATACGCCCTTTTGGACAACGGCATCGTTGAAGAAGTTCTGCCCCTTTCCATGTGATTTCGAGGCGAGACCAATCTACCTCTTGAAATCCCGTTCCTACAATTCTGCCTTGCTTTCAAGTTCTTTTTCGTGACTTACCTCAAGGCATTTTTCCATGTTAGGTATGTTTTACAATCCTGCAGGATTGTGAATTGAGTGCCCCTGAGCTTCACTTTTCAACTTATTTCTTTGGCAACTGACCACAAAACAGCAGGATTCCTTCAAGCCTTATTCTGGTTCCAAGGGCAAGCTGAGCCTTTGTTCAATTCCTCTTCCTCATTGGAAATTAGAGTGGCATGTGCCTGTCCAAACACGTAGGCGTTGTCTCTCATGTTCCCCCCATTCCAGTTCATGCTCCGGACAAATTCCAAACTGTGCGAAAGAGGGTGTTGAAGTTGTTGACTTCCCCAAGTAGGGAGATTGTTAGGAAGAGGCTGGATGTGGGAACCCGAGCGCCAGGAGATGAGGAGATGAGCTTGTTTTTCCAAACTCTCCCCGATCCGATGGGGTACCATCCTCTGTGTGTCCCATGCATGTTTTAGCTGTACAAAGGGTCGCCTGGATCTCGAGATTTGGGACCCATGGAATCAGGACCAGGCAGTATTACTCTAAAGGTGCTGCCTTTGCTGACTTCTGCTCACCAAGCCTCTCAGCCCCACGAGTGTCCAGCCTTAGTTCCCATCCAGCTGTGTGTATAGATATGGTCAATCAAGGTTGCCTTGCAAACCCTGAATGAAGTGTGTAAGATTTTACCTTTCACTCAGGGTTTTTTTTTTTTTTTGTAATTTATTTTTATAATGGGATGTAGCTGATTCTCAGTGCTGTGTTTCTTGCTGCTGTACCTCCACTTGATTCACTTACAGAGAGACATCGATAAATTATTTTTCCGATTCTTACCAGTCGTATATAATCTTTTCCGGTGTGTAGAGTGTGCTGAGTGCAGTCCTTTGAGGTTTAGAGTAAGTCTTGTTGATTCCCTATTTGGTCTATGGAACGGTATGTGTGCTCATTTCAAACTCCTGGTTTATGCCTCACCTCAACTGACCTTTGCACTCTAGCAGTCATAAGTGTGTTTTCTAAATGTGTGATTCTGTGTCTCTTTTGTCATTTAGTTCATGTGTAGCAATTTTGATATTGCACCTATAACTAATATCATATGATAAGTCTCTTCTTCTGTCTTACTTATGTCACTGAGAATGATCGTACATAAGTACACCAGAGTTGCTGCAACTGGCCTTATTTCATTGATTTCATGGCTGACTTATTTTCCCTTGTACCTAAGTATCACATCCTCTGTATCCATGTTTTCCTTGCAAGGAAATTTCGGTTGTATCCAAGTAGCGGCTCTTGTGAACAGACCAGCACTAAAAGTTGTGGTGCCTGTGTCCTGTCGAGTTTTGGTATTCCCAAGTTATATGCCCACGAGTGGAAGTGCCGTATGCTCTGTAGCTTTGTTTCTTAGATTTTTTGGGGAAACACAATACACTTCTCCAGAGTGCTGTTGGTAATGTACCTTCCCACAAACAGCGTAAAAAGGCTTTCTTTTCTCCACGCCCTATCCTGCATTTCTGGGTTTTACACTTTGTGAGGGTGGCCCTTCGGACTGATGGGAAGTGATACCTCTTGGTAGTGTTTATTTGCACCGCGGGCCGGCTTGGTTGGCCAAAAAGGGCGTATGCGTTTTTCCTGAACATATTCAGGAAAAACGCATACGCCCTTTTTGGCCAACGGCATCATTGAAGAAGTTCTGCCCCTTTCCATGTGCATTCGAGGCGAGACCAATCTCCCTCTTGAAATCCCGTTCCTACATTTCTGCCTTGCTTTCAAGTCCTTTTTCGTGACTTACCTCAAGGCATTTTCCCACTTTTGGTATCTTTTAGAATCCTGTATGATTGTGAATTGCAGTGCCCCTGAGCTCCACTTTTCAACTTGTTTCTTTGGGAACTGGACACAAAACAGCAGGATGGCTTCAAGCCCTATTCCGGTTCAGAGGGCAAGCTGAACCTTTGGTCAATTCCTCTTCCTCATTGGAAATTAGAGTGGCATGCACCTGTCCAAACACCTTGGCATTGTCTCTCATTGTTCTCCCCATTCCATTTCATCCTCCAGACAAATTCCAAACTGTGTGAAAGAGGGTTTTATAGGTGCAGACTTCCCCAAGTGGGGAGTTTTTTAGGATAGTGGCTGGAGGTGGGAAGCCGAACGCCAGGAATTGAGATGGTTTTTCCAAACTCTTCCCTTTCTGATGCTGTACCATCCTCAGGGTGGCCCACGAATGTTTTAGCTGTACAAAGGGTCGCCTGCATCTGGAGATTTGGGACCCATGGCATCAGGACCAGGCAGTATTACTCTAAAGGGGCTTCCTTCGCTGACTCATGCTCACCGAGCCTCTCAGCCCAACGAGTGTCCAGCCTTAGGACCCATCCAGCTGTGTGTTTAGATATGGTCCATCCAGGGTGCATCGCAGCCCCTGAACGAGTTCTGTAAGAATTTATCTCTCACTCAGTGTCTTTTTTTTTTTCTTTTGTTTTTGTAATTTACTTTTATACTGGGGTGTAGCTGATTTTCAGTGCTGTGTTTCTTGCTGCTGTACCTCCACTTGATTCACTAACAGAGAGGCATCGAAAAATTCTTTTTCAGATTCTTACCAGTCGTATATAATCTTTTCCGGTGTGTAGACTGTGCTGAGCCCAGTCCTTTGAGGTATAGAGTAACTCTTGTTGATTCCCTATTTGGTCTATGGAACGGTATGTGTGCCCATCTCAAACTCCAGGTTTATGCCTCACCTCAAGTGACCTTTGCACTCTAGCAGTCATAAGTGTGCTTTCTAAAAGTGTGATTCTGTGTCTCTTTTGTCATTTAGTTCATGTGTCACAATTTTGATATTACACCTATAACTGATATCTTATAAGTCTCTTTTTCTGTCTGACTTATGTCACTGAGAATGCTCGTACCTAAGTACACCAGAGTTGCTGCAACTGGCCTTATTTCATTGGTATCATGGCTGAGTTATATTCCATTGTACATAAGTATCACATCTTCTTTATCCATGTTTTCCTTCCAGGGAAATTCCGGTTGTATCCAAGTCGAGGCTCTTGTAAACAGACCAGCACTAAACGTTGTGGTGCCTGTGTCCTGTCAAGTTTTGGTTTCCCCAAGATATATGCCCATGAGTGGAAGTGCCATATGCTCTGTAGCTTTGTTGCTTAGATTTTTTTGAGAAACACAATACATTACTCCAGAGTGCCGTTGGCAATTTACCTTCCCACAATCAGCGTAAAAAGGCTCCCTTTTCTCCACGACCTATCCTGCATTTCTGGTTTTAACACTTTGTGAGGATGCCCCTTCTGACTGACGCAAAGTGATACCTCTGTGTTGTGTTGATTTGCACCACGAAACTGCTTGGTTGGCCAAAAGGGCATATGCGTTTTTCCTGAATATATTCAGGAAAAACGCATACGCCCACTTTGGCCAATGGCATCTTTGAAGAAGTTCTGCCCCTGTCCATGTGATTTCGAGGCGAGACAAAACGCCCTATTGAAATCCCGTTCCTGCAATTCTGCCTTACTTTCAAGTCCTTTTTCATGACTTACCTCAAGGCATTTTTCCACGTTAGGTATCATTTACAATCCTGCAGGATTGTGAATTACAGTGCCCCTGAGCCCCAATTTTCAATTTGTTTCTTTGGCATCTGGCCACAAAACAGCAGGATTGCTTCAAGGCCTATTCTGGTTCCGAGGGCAAGCTGAGCCTTTGTTCAATTCCTCTTCCTCATCGGAAATTAGAGTGGCATGCGCCTGTCCAAACACCTAGGCGTTGTTTCTCATTGTTACCCCCGTCCAGTTCATCCTCCAGACAAATTCCAAACTGTGCGAAAGAGGGTGTTGAAGGTGCTGATATCCCCAAGTGGGGAGATTGTAAGGAAAGAGGCTGGAGGGGGGAACCCGAGCGCCAGGAGATGAGGAGATGCGGTGGTTCTTCCAAACACTTCCCGATCCGATGGTGTACCATCCTATGAGTGTCCCATGCATGTTTTAGCTGTACGAAGGGTTGCCTGCCTCTGGAGATTCAGGACCCATGGCATCAGGACCAGGCAGTATTACTCTAAGGGGCTGCCTTTGCTGACTCATGCTCACCGAGCCTCTCAGCACCACGAGTGTCCAGCCTTAGTTCCCATCCAGCTGTGTGTTTAGATATGGTCAATCCAGGTTGCATCACAGCCCCCGAACAAATTCTGTAAGAATTTATCTCTCACTCAGTGTCTTTTTTTATTTTATTTTTTCTAATTTATTTTTATACTGGGGAGTAGCTAATTTTCAGTGCTGTGATTCTTGCTGCTGTACATCCACTTGATTCACGTACAGAGAGACATCGATAAATTCTTTTTCAGATTCTTACCAGTCGTATATAATTTTTTCCAGTGTGTAGAGTGTGCTGAGTGCAGTCCTTTGAGGTTTAGAGTAAGTCTTGTTGATTCCCTATTTGGTCTGTGGAACGGTATGTGTGCTCACTTCAAACTCCTAGTTTATGCCTCACCTCAACTGACCTTGGCACTCTAGCAGTCATAAGTGTGTTTTCTAAATGTGGGATTCTGTGTCTCTTTTGTCATTTAGTTCATGTGTCGCAATTTTGATATTGCACCTATAACTGATATCTTATGATAAGTCTCTTTTTCTGTCTGACTTATGTCACTGAGAATGATCGTACCTAAGTACACCAGAGTTGCAACTGGCCTTGATTTATTGATTTCATGGCTGAGTTATATTGCATTGTACATAAGTGTCACATCTTCTTTATTCATGTTTTCCTTGCAAGGAAATTTCGGTTGTATCCAAGTCGAGGCTCTTGTGAACAGATCAGCACTAAACGTTGAGGTGCCTGTGTTCTGTCGAGTTTTGGTTTTCCCAGGATATACGCCCATGAGTGGAAGTGCGTATGCTCTGTAGCTTTGTTTCTTAGAGTTTTTTGGGAAACACAATACACTTCTCCAGAGTGCCGTTGGCAATTTGCCTTCCCAAAATCAGTGTAAAAAGGCTCCCTTTTCTCCATGCCCTATCCTGCATTTCTGGCTTATACACTTTGTGAGAATGGTCCCTCGGACTGATGCGAAGTTATACCTCTTGGTAGTGTTGATTTGCACCGCATGCCTGCTTGGTTGGCCAAAAAGGGCGTATGCGTTTTTCCTGAATATATTCCGGAAAAACGCATACGCCCTTTTGGACAACGGCATCGTTGAAGAAGTTCTGCCCCTTTCCATGTGATTTCGAGGCGAGACCAATCTACCTCTTGAAATCCCGTTCCTACAATTCTGCCTTGCTTTCAAGTTCTTTTTCGTGACTTACCTCAAGGCATTTTTCCATGTTAGGTATGTTTTACAATCCTGCAGGATTGTGAATTGAGTGCCCCTGAGCTTCACTTTTCAACTTATTTCTTTGGCAACTGACCACAAAACAGCAGGATTCCTTCAAGCCTTATTCTGGTTCCAAGGGCAAGCTGAGCCTTTGTTCAATTCCTCTTCCTCATTGGAAATTAGAGTGGCATGTGCCTGTCCAAACACGTAGGCGTTGTCTCTCATGTTCCCCCCATTCCAGTTCATGCTCCGGACAAATTCCAAACTGTGCGAAAGAGGGTGTTGAAGTTGTTGACTTCCCCAAGTAGGGAGATTGTTAGGAAGAGGCTGGATGTGGGAACCCGAGCGCCAGGAGATGAGGAGATGAGCTTGTTTTTCCAAACTCTCCCCGATCCGATGGGGTACCATCCTCTGTGTGTCCCATGCATGTTTTAGCTGTACAAAGGGTCGCCTGGATCTCGAGATTTGGGACCCATGGAATCAGGACCAGGCAGTATTACTCTAAAGGTGCTGCCTTTGCTGACTTCTGCTCACCAAGCCTCTCAGCCCCACGAGTGTCCAGCCTTAGTTCCCATCCAGCTGTGTGTATAGATATGGTCAATCAAGGTTGCCTTGCAAACCCTGAATGAAGTGTGTAAGATTTTACCTTTCACTCAGGGTTTTTTTTTTTTTTGTAATTTATTTTTATAATGGGATGTAGCTGATTCTCAGTGCTGTGTTTCTTGCTGCTGTACCTCCACTTGATTCACTTACAGAGAGACATCGATAAATTATTTTTCCGATTCTTACCAGTCGTATATAATCTTTTCCGGTGTGTAGAGTGTGCTGAGTGCAGTCCTTTGAGGTTTAGAGTAAGTCTTGTTGATTCCCTATTTGGTCTATGGAACGGTATGTGTGCTCATTTCAAACTCCTGGTTTATGCCTCACCTCAACTGACCTTTGCACTCTAGCAGTCATAAGTGTGTTTTCTAAATGTGGGATTCTGTGTCTCTTTTGTCATTTAGTTCATGTGTAGCAATTTTGATATTGCACCTATAACTAATATCATATGATAAGTCTCTTCTTCTGTCTTACTTATGTCACTGAGAATGATCGTACATAAGTACACCAGAGTTGCTGCAACTGGCCTTATTTCATTGATTTCATGGCTGACTTATTTTCCCTTGTACCTAAGTATCACATCCTCTGTATCCATGTTTTCCTTGCAAGGAAATTTCGGTTGTATCCAAGTAGCGGCTCTTGTGAACAGACCAGCACTAAAAGTTGTGGTGCCTGTGTCCTGTCGAGTTTTGGTATTCCCAAGTTATATGCCCACGAGTGGAAGTGCCGTATGCTCTGTAGCTTTGTTTCTTAGATTTTTTTGGGAAACACAATACACTTCTCCAGAGTGCTGTTGGTAATGTACCTTCCCACAAACAGCGTAAAAAGGCTTTCTTTTCTCCACGCCCTATCCTGCATTTCTGGGTTTTACACTTTGTGAGGGTGGCCCTTCGGACTGATGGGAAGTGATACCTCTTGGTAGTGTTTATTTGCACCGCGGGCCGGCTTGGTTGGCCAAAAAGGGCGTATGCGTTTTTCCTGAACATATTCAGGAAAAACGCATACGCCCTTTTTGGCCAACGGCATCATTGAAGAAGTTCTGCCCCTTTCCATGTGCATTCGAGGCGAGACCAATCTCCCTCTTGAAATCCCGTTCCTACATTTCTGCCTTGCTTTCAAGTCCTTTTTCGTGACTTACCTCAAGGCATTTTCCCACTTTTGGTATCTTTTAGAATCCTGTATGATTGTGAATTGCAGTGCCCCTGAGCTCCACTTTTCAACTTGTTTCTTTGGGAACTGGACACAAAACAGCAGGATGGCTTCAAGCCCTATTCCGGTTCAGAGGGCAAGCTGAACCTTTGGTCAATTCCTCTTCCTCATTGGAAATTAGAGTGGCATGCGCCTGTCCAAACACCTTGGCATTGTCTCTCATTGTTCTCCCCATTCCATTTCATCCTCCAGACAAATTCCAAACTGTGTGAAAGAGGGTTTTATAGGTGCAGACTTCCCCAAGTGGGGAGTTTTTTAGGATAGTGGCTGGAGGTGGGAAGCCGAACGCCAGGAATTGAGATGGTTTTTCCAAACTCTTCCCTTTCTGATGCTGTACCATCCTCAGGGTGGCCCACGAATGTTTTAGCTGTACAAAGGGTCGCCTGCATCTGGAGATTTGGGACCCATGGCATCAGGACCAGGCAGTATTACTCTAAAGGGGCTTCCTTCGCTGACTCATGCTCACCGAGCCTCTCAGCCCAACGAGTGTCCAGCCTTAGGACCCATCCAGCTGTGTGTTTAGATATGGTCCATCCAGGGTGCATCGCAGCCCCTGAACGAGTTCTGTAAGAATTTATCTCTCACTCAGTGTCTTTTTTTTTTTCTTTTGTTTTTGTAATTTACTTTTATACTGGGGTGTAGCTGATTTTCAGTGCTGTGTTTCTTGCTGCTGTACCTCCACTTGATTCACTAACAGAGAGGCATCGAAAAATTCTTTTTCAGATTCTTACCAGTCGTATATAATCTTTTCCGGTGTGTAGACTGTGCTGAGCCCAGTCCTTTGAGGTATAGAGTAACTCTTGTTGATTCCCTATTTGGTCTATGGAACGGTATGTGTGCCCATCTCAAACTCCAGGTTTATGCCTCACCTCAAGTGACCTTTGCACTCTAGCAGTCATAAGTGTGCTTTCTAAAAGTGTGATTCTGTGTCTCTTTTGTCATTTAGTTCATGTGTCACAATTTTGATATTACACCTATAACTGATATCTTATAAGTCTCTTTTTCTGTCTGACTTATGTCACTGAGAATGCTCGTACCTAAGTACACCAGAGTTGCTGCAACTGGCCTTATTTCATTGGTATCATGGCTGAGTTATATTCCATTGTACATAAGTATCACATCTTCTTTATCCATGTTTTCCTTCCAGGGAAATTCCGGTTGTATCCAAGTCGAGGCTCTTGTAAACAGACCAGCACTAAACGTTGTGGTGCCTGTGTCCTGTCAAGTTTTGGTTTCCCCAAGATATATGCCCATGAGTGGAAGTGCCATATGCTCTGTAGCTTTGTTGCTTAGATTTTTTTGAGAAACACAATACACTACTCCAGAGTGCTGTTGGCAATTTACCTTCCCACAATCAGCGTAAAAAGGCTCCCTTTTCTCCACGACCTATCCTGCATTTCTGGTTTTAACACTTTGTGAGGATGCCCCTTCTGACTGACGCAAAGTGATACCTCTGTGTTGTGTTGATTTGCACCACGAAACTGCTTGGTTGGCCAAAAGGGCATATGCGTTTTTCCTGAATATATTCAGGAAAAACGCATACGCCCACTTTGGCCAATGGCATCTTTGAAGAAGTTCTGCCCCTGTCCATGTGATTTCGAGGCGAGACAAAACGCCCTATTGAAATCCCGTTCCTGCAATTCTGCCTTACTTTCAAGTCCTTTTTCATGACTTACCTCAAGGCATTTTTCCACGTTAGGTATCATTTACAATCCTGCAGGATTGTGAATTACAGTGCCCCTGAGCCCCAATTTTCAATTTGTTTCTTTGGCATCTGGCCACAAAACAGCAGGATTGCTTCAAGGCCTATTCTGGTTCCGAGGGCAAGCTGAGCCTTTGTTCAATTCCTCTTCCTCATCGGAAATTAGAGTGGCATGCGCCTGTCCAAACACCTAGGCGTTGTTTCTCATTGTTACCCCCGTCCAGTTCATCCTCCAGACAAATTCCAAACTGTGCGAAAGAGGGTGTTGAAGGTGCTGATATCCCCAAGTGGGGAGATTGTAAGGAAAGAGGCTGGAGGGGGGAACCCGAGCGCCAGGAGATGAGGAGATGCGGTGGTTCTTCCAAACACTTCCCGATCCGATGGTGTACCATCCTATGAGTGTCCCATGCATGTTTTAGCTGTACGAAGGGTTGCCTGCCTCTGGAGATTCAGGACCCATGGCATCAGGACCAGGCAGTATTACTCTAAGGGGCTGCCTTTGCTGACTCATGCTCACCGAGCCTCTCAGCACCACGAGTGTCCAGCCTTAGGTCCCATCCAGCTGTGTGTTTAGATATGGTCAATCCAGGTTGCATCACAGCCCCCGAACAAATTCTGTAAGAATTTATCTCTCACTCAGTGTCTTTTTTAATTTTATTTTTTCTAATTTATTTTTATACTGGGGAGTAGCTAATTTTCAGTGCTGTGATTCTTGCTGCTGTACATCCACTTGATTCACGTACAGAGAGACATCGATAAATTCTTTTTCAGATTCTTACCAGTCGTATATAATTTTTTCCAGTGTGTAGAGTGTGCTGAGTGCAGTCCTTTGAGGTTTAGAGTAAGTCTTGTTGATTCCCTATTTGGTCTGTGGAACGGTATGTGTGCTCACTTCAAACTCCTAGTTTATGCCTCACCTCAACTGACCTTGGCACTCTAGCAGTCATAAGTGTGTTTTCTAAATGTGGGATTCTGTGTCTCTTTTGTCATTTAGTTCATGTGTCGCAATTTTGATATTGCACCTATAACTGATATCTTATGATAAGTCTCTTTTTCTGTCTGACTTATGTCACTGAGAATGATCGTACCTAAGTACACCAGAGTTGCAACTGGCCTTGATTTATTGATTTCATGGCTGAGTTATATTGCATTGTACATAAGTGTCACATCTTCTTTATTCATGTTTTCCTTGCAAGGAAATTTCGGTTGTATCCAAGTCGAGGCTCTTGTGAACAGATCAGCACTAAACGTTGAGGTGCCTGTGTTCTGTCGAGTTTTGGTTTTCCCAGGATATACGCCCATGAGTGGAAGTGCGTATGCTCTGTAGCTTTGTTTCTTAGAGTTTTTTGGGAAACAGAATACACTTCTCCAGAGTGCCGTTGGCAATTTGCCTTCCCAAAATCAGTGTAAAAAGGCTCCCTTTTCTCCATGCCCTATCCTGCATTTCTGGCTTATACACTTTGTGAGAATGGTCCCTCGGACTGATGCGAAGTTATACCTCTTGGTAGTGTTGATTTGCACCGCATGCCTGCTTGGTTGGCCAAAAAGGGCGTATGCGTTTTTCCTGAATATATTCCGGAAAAACGCATACGCCCTTTTGGACAACGGCATCGTTGAAGAAGTTCTGCCCCTTTCCATGTGATTTCGAGGCGAGACCAATCTACCTCTTGAAATCCCGTTCCTACAATTCTGCCTTGCTTTCAAGTTCTTTTTCGTGACTTACCTCAAGGCATTTTTCCATGTTAGGTATGTTTTACAATCCTGCAGGATTGTGAAATGAGTGCCCCTGAGCTTCACTTTTCAACTTATTTCTTTGGCAACTGACCACAAAACAGCAGGATTCCTTCAAGCCTTATTCTGGTTCCAAGGGCAAGCTGAGCCTTTGTTCAATTCCTCTTCCTCATTGGAAATTAGAGTGGCATGTGCCTGTCCAAACACGTAGGCGTTGTCTCTCATGTTCCCCCCATTCCAGTTCATGCTCCGGACAAATTCCAAACTGTGCGAAAGAGGGTGTTGAAGTTGTTGACTTCCCCAAGTAGGGAGATTGTTAGGAAGAGGCTGGATGTGGGAACCCGAGCGCCAGGAGATGAGGAGATGAGCTTGTTTTTCCAAACTCTCCCCGATCCGATGGGGTACCATCCTCTGTGTGTCCCATGCATGTTTTAGCTGTACAAAGGGTCGCCTGGATCTCGAGATTTGGGACCCATGGAATCAGGACCAGGCAGTATTACTCTAAAGGTGCTGCCTTTGCTGACTTCTGCTCACCAAGCCTCTCAGCCCCACGAGTGTCCAGCCTTAGTTCCCATCCAGCTGTGTGTATAGATATGGTCAATCAAGGTTGCCTTGCAAACCCTGAATGAAGTGTGTAAGATTTTACCTTTCACTCAGGGTTTTTTTTTTTTTTTGTAATTTATTTTTATAATGGGATGTAGCTGATTCTCAGTGCTGTGTTTCTTGCTGCTGTACCTCCACTTGATTCACTTACAGAGAGACATCGATAAATTATTTTTCCGATTCTTACCAGTCGTATATAATCTTTTCCGGTGTGTAGAGTGTGCTGAGTGCAGTCCTTTGAGGTTTAGAGTAAGTCTTGTTGATTCCCTATTTGGTCTATGGAACGGTATGTGTGCTCATTTCAAACTCCTGGTTTATGCCTCACCTCAACTGACCTTTGCACTCTAGCAGTCATAAGTGTGTTTTCTAAATGTGTGATTCTGTGTCTCTTTTGTCATTTAGTTCATGTGTCGCAATTTTGATATTGCACCTATAACTAATATCATATGATAAGTCTCTTCTTCTGTCTTACTTATGTCACTGAGAATGATCGTACATAAGTACACCAGAGTTGCTGCAACTGGCCTTATTTCATTGATTTCATGGCTGACTTATTTTCCCTTGTACCTAAGTATCACATCCTCTGTATCCATGTTTTCCTTGCAAGGAAATTTCGGTTGTATCCAAGTAGCGGCTCTTGTGAACAGACCAGCACTAAAAGTTGTGGTGCCTGTGTCCTGTCGAGTTTTGGTATTCCCAAGTTATATGCCCACGAGTGGAAGTGCCGTATGCTCTGTAGCTTTGTTTCTTAGATTTTTTGGGGAAACACAATACACTTCTCCAGAGTGCTGTTGGTAATGTACCTTCCCACAAACAGCGTAAAAAGGCTTTCTTTTCTCCACGCCCTATCCTGCATTTCTGGGTTTTACACTTTGTGAGGGTGGCCCTTCGGACTGATGGGAAGTGATACCTCTTGGTAGTGTTTATTTGCACCGCGGGCCGGCTTGGTTGGCCAAAAAGGGCGTATGCGTTTTTCCTGAACATATTCAGGAAAAACGCATACGCCCTTTTTGGCCAACGGCATCATTGAAGAAGTTCTGCCCCTTTCCATGTGCATTCGAGGCGAGACCAATCTCCCTCTTGAAATCCCGTTCCTACAATTCTGCCTTGCTTTCAAGTCCTTTTTCGTGACTTACCTCAAGGCATTTTCCCACTTTTGGTATCTTTTAGAATCCTGTATGATTGTGAATTGCAGTGCCCCTGAGCTCCACTTTTCAACTTGTTTCTTTGGGAACTGGACACAAAACAGCAGGATGGCTTCAAGCCCTATTCCGGTTCAGAGGGCAAGCTGAACCTTTGGTCAATTCCTCTTCCTCATTGGAAATTAGAGTGGCATGCGCCTGTCCAAACACCTTGGCATTGTCTCTCATTGTTCTCCCCATTCCATTTCATCCTCCAGACAAATTCCAAACTGTGTGAAAGAGGGTTTTATAGGTGCAGACTTCCCCAAGTGGGGAGTTTTTTAGGATAGTGGCTGGAGGTGGGAAGCCGAACGCCAGGAATTGAGATGGTTTTTCCAAACTCTTCCCTTTCTGATGCTGTACCATCCTCAGGGTGGCCCACGAATGTTTTAGCTGTACAAAGGGTCGCCTGCATCTGGAGATTTGGGACCCATGGCATCAGGACCAGGCAGTATTACTCTAAAGGGGCTTCCTTCGCTGACTCATGCTCACCGAGCCTCTCAGCCCAACGAGTGTCCAGCCTTAGGACCCATCCAGCTGTGTGTTTAGATATGGTCCATCCAGGGTGCATCGCAGCCCCTGAACGAGTTCTGTAAGAATTTATCTCTCACTCAGTGTCTTTTTTTTTTTCTTTTTTTTTGTAATTTACTTTTATACTGGGGTGTAGCTGATTTTCAGTGCTGTGTTTCTTGCTGCTGTACCTCCACTTGATTCACTAACAGAGAGGCATCGAAAAATTCTTTTTCAGATTCTTACCAGTCGTATATAATCTTTTCCGGTGTGTAGACTGTGCTGAGCCCAGTCCTTTGAGGTATAGAGTAACTCTTGTTGATTCCCTATTTGGTCTATGGAACGGTATGTGTGCTCACTTCAAACTCCTAGTTTATGCCTCACCTCAACTGACCTTGGCACTCTAGCAGTCATAAGTGTGTTTTCTAAATGTGTGATTCTGTGTCTCTTTTGTCATTTAGTTCATGTGTCGCAATTTTGATATTCCACCTATAACTGATATCTTATGATAAGTGTCTTTTTCTGTCTGACTTACGTCACTGAGAATGATCGTACCTAAGTACACCTAAGTGGCTGCAACTGGCCTTATTTCATGGCTGAGTTATATTGCATTGTACATAAGTGTCACATCTTCTTTATTCATGTTTTCCTTGCAAGGAAATTTCGGTTGTATCCAAGTCGAGGCTCTTGTGAACAGATCAGCACTAAACGTTGTGGTGCCTGTGTCCTGTCGAGTTTTGGTTTTCCCAAAACATACGCCCATGAGCGGAAGTGCCGTATGCTCTGTAGTTTTGTTTCTTAGATTCTTTTGGGATACACAATATACTTCTCCAGAGTGCCGTTGGCAATTTTCCTTCCATAATCAGCATAAAAAGGCTCCCTTTTCTCCACGCCCTATCCTGCATTTCCGGTTTTTACATTTTGTGAGGATGGCCCATCAAACTGATGTGAAGTGATACCTCTTCGTAGTGTTGATTTGAACCGCGCCTGCTTGGTTGGCCAAAAAGGGCGTATGCGTTTTTCCGGAATATATTCCAGAAAAACGCATACGCCCTTTTTGGCCAACGGCATCGTTGAAGAAGTTGCCCCTTTCCATGTGATTTCGAGGTGAGACCAATCTCCCTCGTGAAATCCCGTTCCCGCAATTCTGCCTTGCTTTCAAGTCCTTTTTGGTCGGTTACCGCAAGGCATTTTTCCACGTTAGGTATCTTTTACAATCCTGCAGGACTGTGAATTGCAGTGCCCCTGAGCTCCACTTTTCAAATTGTTTCTTTGGCAACTGGCCACAAAACAGCAGGATTGCTTCAAGGCCTATTCTGGTTCCGAGAGCAAGCTGAGCCTTTGGTCAATTCCTCTTCCTCATTGGAAATTAGAGTGGCATGCGCCTGTCCAAACACCTAGGCGTTGTCTCTCATTGTTCCCCCCCCCCGTTCCAGTTCATCCTCCGGACAAATTCAAAACTGTGCAAAAGAGGGTGTTGAAGGTGCTGACTTCCCCAAGTGGGGAGATTGTTACGAAAGAGGCTGGAAGTGGGAACCCGAGTGCAAGGAGATGAGGAGATGAGGTGGTTTTTCAAAACTCTTCCCAATCTGATGCTGTACCATCCTCTGGATGTCCCATGCATGTTGTAGCTGTACGAAGGGTCACCTGCATCTGGAGATTTGGAACCCATGGAATCAGCACCAGGCAGTGTTACTCTAAAGGGGCTGCCTTTGCTGACTCGGGCTCACCAAGCCTCTCAGCCCCACGAGTGTCCAGCCTTAGGTCCCATCCAGCTGTGAGTTTAGATATGTTCAATCCAGGTTGCATCACAGCCCCTGAACGAATTCTGTAAGAATTTATCTCTCACTGTCTTTTTTTTGTAATTTATTTTTATAATGGTGTGTAGCTGATTTTCAGTTCCGTGTTTCTTGCTGCTGTACATCCACTAGATTCACTTATAGAGAGACATCGATAAATTCTTTTTCAGATTTTTACCAGTCGTATATAATCTTTTCCGGTGTGTAGAGTGTGCTGAGTGCAGTCCTTTGAGGTTTAGAGTAAGTCTTGTTGATTCCCTATTTGGTCTATGGAACGGTATGTGTGCTCACTTCAAACTCCTGGTTTAAGCCTCACCTCAACTGACCTTTGCACTCTAGCAGTCATAAGTGTGTTTTCTAAATGTGTGATTCTGTGTCTCTTTTGTCATTTAGTTCATGTGTCGCAATTTTGATATTGCACGTATAACTGATATCTTATGATAAGTCTCTTTTTCTGTCTGACTTATGTCACTGAGAATGATCGTACCTAAGTACATCAGAGTTGCAACTGGCCTTGATTTATTGATTTCATGGCTGAGTTATATTGCATTGTACATAAGTGTCACATCTTCTTTATTCATGTTTTCCTTGCAAGGAAATTTCGGTTGTATCCAAGTCGAGGCTCTTGTGAACAGATCAGCACTAAACGTTGAGGTGCCTGTGTTCTGTCGAGTTTTGGTTTTCCCAGGATATACGCCCATGAGTGGAAGTGCGTATGCTCTGTAGCTTTGTTTCTTAGAGTTTTTTGGGAAACACAATACACTTCTCCAGAGTGCCGTTGGCAATTTGCCTTCCCAAAATCAGTGTAAAAAGGCTCCCTTTTCTCCATGCCCTATCCTGCATTTCTGGCTTATACACTTTGTGAGAATGGTCCCTCGGACTGATGCGAAGTTATACCTCTTGGTAGTGTTGATTTGCACCGCATGCCTGCTTGGTTGGCCAAAAAGGGCGTATGCGTTTTTCCTGAATATATTCCGGAAAAACGCATACGCCCTTTTGGACAACGGCATCGTTGAAGAAGTTCTGCCCCTTTCCATGTGATTTCGAGGCGAGACCAATCTACCTCTTGAAATCCCGTTCCTACAATTCTGCCTTGCTTTCAAGTTCTTTTTCGTGACTTACCTCAAGGCATTTTTCCATGTTAGGTATGTTTTACAATCCTGCAGGATTGTGAATTGAGTGCCCCTGAGCTTCACTTTTCAACTTATTTCTTTGGCAACTGACCAAAAAACAGCAGGATTCCTTCAAGCCTTATTCTGGTTCCAAGGGCAAGCTGAGCCTTTGTTCAATTCCTCTTCCTCATTGGAAATTAGAGTGGCATGTGCCTGTCCAAACACGTAGGCGTTGTCTCTCATGTTCCCCCCATTCCAGTTCATGCTCCGGACAAATTCCAAACTGTGCGAAAGAGGGTGTTGAAGTTGTTGACTTCCCCAAGTAGGGAGATTGTTAGGAAGAGGCTGGATGTGGGAACCCGAGCGCCAGGAGATGAGGAGATGAGCTTGTTTTTCCAAACTCTCCCCGATCCGATGGGGTACCATCCTCTGTGTGTCCCATGCATGTTTTAGCTGTACAAAGGGTCGCCTGGATCTCGAGATTTGGGACCCATGGAATCAGGACCAGGCAGTATTACTCTAAAGGTGCTGCCTTTGCTGACTTCTGCTCACCAAGCCTCTCAGCCCCACGAGTGTCCAGCCTTAGTTCCCATCCAGCTGTGTGTATAGATATGGTCAATCAAGGTTGCCTTGCAAACCCTGAATGAAGTGTGTAAGATTTTACCTTTCACTCAGGGTTTTTTTTTTTTTTTGTAATTTATTTTTATAATGGGATGTAGCTGATTCTCAGTGCTGTGTTTCTTGCTGCTGTACCTCCACTTGATTCACTTACAGAGAGACATCGATAAATTATTTTTCCGATTCTTACCAGTCGTATATAATCTTTTCCGGTGTGTAGAGTGTGCTGAGTGCAGTCCTTTGAGGTTTAGAGTAAGTCTTGTTGATTCCCTATTTGGTCTATGGAACGGTATGTGTGCTCATTTCAAACTCCTGGTTTATGCCTCACCTCAACTGACCTTTGCACTCTAGCAGTCATAAGTGTGTTTTCTAAATGTGTGATTCTGTGTCTCTTGTGTCATTTAGTTCATGTGTAGCAATTTTGATATTGCACCTATAACTAATATCATATGATAAGTCTCTTCTTCTGTCTTACTTATGTCACTGAGAATGATCGTACATAAGTACACCAGAGTTGCTGCAACTGGCCTTATTTCATTGATTTCATGGCTGACTTATTTTCCCTTGTACCTAAGTATCACATCCTCTGTATCCATGTTTTCCTTGCAAGGAAATTTCGGTTGTATCCAAGTAGCGGCTCTTGTGAACAGACCAGCACTAAAAGTTGTGGTGCCTGTGTCCTGTCGAGTTTTGGTATTCCCAAGTTATATGCCCACGAGTGGAAGTGCCGTATGCTCTGTAGCTTTGTTTCTTAGATTTTTTTGGGAAACACAATACACTTCTCCAGAGTGCTGTTGGTAATGTACCTTCCCACAAACAGCGTAAAAAGGCTTTCTTTTCTCCACGCCCTATCCTGCATTTCTGGGTTTTACACTTTGTGAGGGTGGCCCTTCGGACTGATGGGAAGTGATACCTCTTGGTAGTGTTTATTTGCACCGCGGGCCGGCTTGGTTGGCCAAAAAGGGCGTATGCGTTTTTCCTGAACATATTCAGGAAAAACGCATACGCCCTTTTTGGCCAACGGCATCATTGAAGAAGTTCTGCCCCTTTCCATGTGCATTCGAGGCGAGACCAATCTCCCTCTTGAAATCCCGTTCCTACAATTCTGCCTTGCTTTCAAGTCCTTTTTCGTGACTTACCTCAAGGCATTTTCCCACTTTTGGTATCTTTTAGAATCCTGTATGATTGTGAATTGCAGTGCCCCTGAGCTCCACTTTTCAACTTGTTTCTTTGGGAACTGGACACAAAACAGCAGGATGGCTTCAAGCCCTATTCCGGTTCAGAGGGCAAGCTGAACCTTTGGTCAATTCCTCTTCCTCATTGGAAATTAGAGTGGCATGCGCCTGTCCAAACACCTTGGCATTGTCTCTCATTGTTCTCCCCATTCCATTTCATCCTCCAGACAAATTCCAAACTGTGTGAAAGAGGGTTTTATAGGTGCAGACTTCCCCAAGTGGGGAGTTTTTTAGGATAGTGGCTGGAGGTGGGAAGCCGAACGCCAGGAATTGAGATGGTTTTTCCAAACTCTTCCCTTTCTGATGCTGTACCATCCTCAGGGTGGCCCACGAATGTTTTAGCTGTACAAAGGGTCGCCTGCATCTGGAGATTTGGGACCCATGGCATCAGGACCAGGCAGTATTACTCTAAAGGGGCTTCCTTCGCTGACTCATGCTCACCGAGCCTCTCAGCCCAACGAGTGTCCAGCCTTAGGACCCATCCAGCTGTGTGTTTAGATATGGTCCATCCAGGGTGCATCGCAGCCCCTGAACGAGTTCTGTAAGAATTTATCTCTCACTCAGTGTCTTTTTTTTTTTCTTTTTTTTTGTAATTTACTTTTATACTGGGGTGTAGCTGATTTTCAGTGCTGTGTTTCTTGCTGCTGTACCTCCACTTGATTCACTAACAGAGAGGCATCGAAAAATTCTTTTTCAGATTCTTACCAGTCGTATATAATCTTTTCCGGTGTGTAGACTGTGCTGAGCCCAGTCCTTTGAGGTATAGAGTAACTCTTGTTGATTCCCTATTTGGTCTATGGAACGGTATGTGTGCCCATCTCAAACTCCAGGTTTATGCCTCACCTCAAGCGACCTTTGCACTCTAGCAGTCATAAGTGTGCTTTCTAAAAGTGTGATTCTGTGTCTCTTTTGTCATTTAGTTCATGTGTCACAATTTTGATATTACACCTATAACTGATATCTTATAAGTCTCTTTTTCTGTCTGACTTATGTCACTGAGAATGCTCGTACCTAAGTACACCAGAGTTGCTGCAACTGGCCTTATTTCATTGGTATCATGGCTGAGTTATATTCCATTGTACATAAGTATCACATCTTCTTTATCCATGTTTTCCTTCCAGGGAAATTCCGGTTGTATCCAAGTCGAGGCTCTTGTAAACAGACCAGCACTAAACGTTGTGGTGCCTGTGTCCTGTCAAGTTTTGGTTTCCCCAAGATATATGCCCATGAGTGGAAGTGCCATATGCTCTGTAGCTTTGTTTCTTAGATTTTTTTGGGAAACACAATACACTTCTCCAGAGTGCTGTTGGTAATGTACCTTCCCACAAACAGCGTAAAAAGGCTTTCTTTTCTCCACGCCCTATCCTGCATTTCTGGGTTTTACACTTTGTGAGGGTGGCCCTTCGGACTGATGGGAAGTGATACCTCTTGGTAGTGTTTATTTGCACCGCGGGCCGGCTTGGTTGGCCAAAAAGGGCGTATGCGTTTTTCCTGAACATATTCAGGAAAAACGCATACGCCCTTTTTGGCCAACGGCATCATTGAAGAAGTTCTGCCCCTTTCCATGTGCATTCGAGGCGAGACCAATCTCCCTCTTGAAATCCCGTTCCTACAGTTCTGCCTTGCTTTCAAGTCCTTTTTCGTGACTTACCTCAAGGCATTTTCCCACTTTTGGTATCTTTTAGAATCCTGTATGATTGTGAATTGCAGTGCCCCTGAGCTCCACTTTTCAACTTGTTTCTTTGGGAACTGGACACAAAACAGCAGGATGGCTTCAAGCCCTATTCCGGTTCAGAGGGCAAGCTGAACCTTTGGTCAATTCCTCTTCCTCATTGGAAATTAGAGTGGCATGCGCCTGTCCAAACACCTTGGCATTGTCTCTCATTGTTCTCCCCATTCCATTTCATCCTCCAGACAAATTCCAAACTGTGTGAAAGAGGGTTTTATAGGTGCAGACTTCCCCAAGTGGGGAGTTTTTTAGGATAGTGGCTGGAGGTGGGAAGCCGAACGCCAGGAATTGAGATGGTTTTTCCAAACTCTTCCCTTTCTGATGCTGTACCATCCTCAGGGTGGCCCACGAATGTTTTAGCTGTACAAAGGGTCGCCTGCATCTGGAGATTTGGGACCCATGGCATCAGGACCAGGCAGTATTACTCTAAAGGGGCTTCCTTCGCTGACTCATGCTCACCGAGCCTCTCAGCCCAACGAGTGTCCAGCCTTAGGACCCATCCAGCTGTGTGTTTAGATATGGTCCATCCAGGGTGCATCGCAGCCCCTGAACGAGTTCTGTAAGAATTTATCTCTCACTCAGTGTCTTTTTTTTTTTCTTTTGTTTTTGTAATTTACTTTTATACTGGGGTGTAGCTGATTTTCAGTGCTGTGTTTCTTGCTGCTGTACCTCCACTTGATTCACTAACAGAGAGGCATCGAAAAATTCTTTTTCAGATTCTTACCAGTCGTATATAATCTTTTCCGGTGTGTAGACTGTGCTGAGCCCAGTCCTTTGAGGTATAGAGTAACTCTTGTTGATTCCCTATTTGGTCTATGGAACGGTATGTGTGCCCATCTCAAACTCCAGGTTTATGCCTCACCTCAAGCGACCTTTGCACTCTAGCAGTCATAAGTGTGCTTTCTAAAAGTGTGATTCTGTGTCTCTTTTGTCATTTAGTTCATGTGTCACAATTTTGATATTACACCTATAACTGATATCTTATAAGTCTCTTTTTCTGTCTGACTTATGTCACTGAGAATGCTCGTACCTAAGTACACCAGAGTTGCTGCAACTGGCCTTATTTCATTGGTATCATGGCTGAGTTATATTCCATTGTACATAAGTATCACATCTTCTTTATCCATGTTTTCCTTCCAGGGAAATTCCGGTTGTATCCAAGTCGAGGCTCTTGTAAACAGACCAGCACTAAACGTTGTGGTGCCTGTGTCCTGTCAAGTTTTGGTTTCCCCAAGATATATGCCCATGAGTGGAAGTGCCATATGCTCTGTAGCTTTGTTTCTTAGATTTTTTTGGGAAACACAATACACTTCTCCAGAGTGCTGTTGGTAATGTACCTTCCCACAAACAGCGTAAAAAGGCTTTCTTTTCTCCACGCCCTATCCTGCATTTCTGGGTTTTACACTTTGTGAGGGTGGCCCTTCGGACTGATGGGAAGTGATACCTCTTGGTAGTGTTTATTTGCACCGCGGGCCGGCTTGGTTGGCCAAAAAGGGCGTATGCGTTTTTCCTGAACATATTCAGGAAAAACGCATACGCCCTTTTTGGCCAACGGCATCATTGAAGAAGTTCTGCCCCTTTCCATGTGCATTCGAGGCGAGACCAATCTCCCTCTTGAAATCCCGTTCCTACATTTCTGCCTTGCTTTCAAGTCCTTTTTCGTGACTTACCTCAAGGCATTTTCCCACTTTTGGTATCTTTTAGAATCCTGTATGATTGTGAATTGCAGTGCCCCTGAGCTCCACTTTTCAACTTGTTTCTTTGGGAACTGGACACAAAACAGCAGGATGGCTTCAAGCCCTATTCCGGTTCAGAGGGCAAGCTGAACCTTTGGTCAATTCCTCTTCCTCATTGGAAATTAGAGTGGCATGCGCCTGTCCAAACACCTTGGCATTGTCTCTCATTGTTCTCCCCATTCCATTTCATCCTCCAGACAAATTCCAAACTGTGTGAAAGAGGGTTTTATAGGTGCAGACTTCCCCAAGTGGGGAGTTTTTTAGGATAGTGGCTGGAGGTGGGAAGCCGAACGCCAGGAATTGAGATGGTTTTTCCAAACTCTTCCCTTTCTGATGCTGTACCATCCTCAGGGTGGCCCACGAATGTTTTAGCTGTACAAAGGGTCGCCTGCATCTGGAGATTTGGGACCCATGGCATCAGGACCAGGCAGTATTACTCTAAAGGGGCTTCCTTCGCTGACTCATGCTCACCGAGCCTCTCAGCCCAACGAGTGTCCAGCCTTAGGACCCATCCAGCTGTGTGTTTAGATATGGTCCATCCAGGGTGCATCGCAGCCCCTGAACGAGTTCTGTAAGAATTTATCTCTCACTCAGTGTCTTTTTTTTTTTCTTTTTTTTTGTAATTTACTTTTATACTGGGGTGTAGCTGATTTTCAGTGCTGTGTTTCTTGCTGCTGTACCTCCACTTGATTCACTAACAGAGAGGCATCGAAAAATTCTTTTTCAGATTCTTACCAGTCGTATATAATCTTTTCCGGTGTGTAGACTGTGCTGAGCCCAGTCCTTTGAGGTATAGAGTAACTCTTGTTGATTCCCTATTTGGTCTATGGAACGGTATGTGTGCCCATCTCAAACTCCAGGTTTATGCCTCACCTCAAGCGACCTTTGCACTCTAGCAGTCATAAGTGTGCTTTCTAAAAGTGTGATTCTGTGTCTCTTTTGTCATTTAGTTCATGTGTCACAATTTTGATATTACACCTATAACTGATATCTTATAAGTCTCTTTTTCTGTCTGACTTATGTCACTGAGAATGCTCGTACCTAAGTACACCAGAGTTGCTGCAACTGGCCTTATTTCATTGGTATCATGGCTGAGTTATATTCCATTGTACATAAGTATCACATCTTCTTTATCCATGTTTTCCTTCCAGGGAAATTCCGGTTGTATCCAAGTCGAGGCTCTTGTAAACAGACCAGCACTAAACGTTGTGGTGCCTGTGTCCTGTCAAGTTTTGGTTTCCCCAAGATATATGCCCATGAGTGGAAGTGCCATATGCTCTGTAGCTTTGTTGCTTAGATTTTTTTGAGAAACACAATACACTACTCCAGAGTGCCGTTGGCAATTTACCTTCCCACAATCAGCGTAAAAAGGCTCCCTTTTCTCCACGACCTATCCTGCATTTCTGGTTTTAACACTTTGTGAGGATGCCCCTTCTGACTGACGCAAAGTGATACCTCTGTGTTGTGTTGATTTGCACCACGAAACTGCTTGGTTGGCCAAAAGGGCATATGCGTTTTTCCTGAATATATTCAGGAAAAACGCATACGCCCACTTTGGCCAATGGCATCTTTGAAGAAGTTCTGCCCCTGTCCATGTGATTTCGAGGCGAGACAAAACGCCCTATTGAAATCCCGTTCCTGCAATTCTGCCTTACTTTCAAGTCCTTTTTCATGACTTACCTCAAGGCATTTTTCCACGTTAGGTATCATTTACAATCCTGCAGGATTGTGAATTACAGTGCCCCTGAGCCCCAATTTTCAATTTGTTTCTTTGGCATCTGGCCACAAAACAGCAGGATTGCTTCAAGGCCTATTCTGGTTCCGAGGGCAAGCTGAGCCTTTGTTCAATTCCTCTTCCTCATCGGAAATTAGAGTGGCATGCGCCTGTCCAAACACCTAGGCGTTGTTTCTCATTGTTACCCCCGTCCAGTTCATCCTCCAGACAAATTCCAAACTGTGCGAAAGAGGGTGTTGAAGGTGCTGATATCCCCAAGTGGGGAGATTGTAAGGAAAGAGGCTGGAGGGGGGGACCCGAGCGCCAGGAGATGAGGAGATGCGGTGGTTCTTCCAAACACTTCCCGATCCGATGGTGTACCATCCTATGAGTGTCCCATGCATGTTTTAGCTGTACGAAGGGTTGCCTGCCTCTGGAGATTCAGGACCCATGGCATCAGGACCAGGCAGTATTATTCTAAGGGGCTGCCTTTGCTGACTCATGCTCACCGAGCCTCTCAGCACCACGAGTGTCCAGCCTTAGGTCCCATCCAGCTGTGTGTTTAGATATGGTCAATCCAGGTTGCATCACAGCCCCCGAACAAATTCTGTAAGAATTTATCTCTCACTCAGTGTCTTTTTTAATTTTATTTTTTGTAATTTATTTTTATACTGGGGAGTAGCTAATTTTCAGTGCTGTGATTCTTGCTGCTGTACATCCACTTGATTCACGTACAGAGAGACATCGATAAATTCTTTTTCAGATTCTTACCAGTCGTATATAATTTTTTCCAGTGTGTAGAGTGTGCTGAGTGCAGTCCTTTGAGGTTTAGAGTAAGTCTTGTTGATTCCCTATTTGGTCTGTGGAACGGTATGTGTGCTCACTTCAAACTCCTAGTTTATGCCTCACCTCAACTGACCTTGGCACTCTAGCAGTCATAAGTGTGTTTTCTAAATGTGGGATTCTGTGTCTCTTTTGTCATTTAGTTCATGTGTCGCAATTTTGATATTGCACCTATAACTGATATCTTATGATAAGTGTCTTTTTCTGTCTGACTTACGTCACTGAGAATGATCGTACCTAAGTACACCTAAGTGGCTGCAACTGGCCTTATTTCATGGCTGAGTTATATTGCATTGTACATAAGTGTCACATCTTCTTTATTCATGTTTTCCTTGCAAGGAAATTTCGGTTGTATCCAAGTCGAGGCTCTTGTGAACAGATCAGCACTAAACTTTGTGGTGCCTGTGTCCTGTCGAGTTTTGGTTTTCCCAAAACATACGCCCATGAGCGGAAGTGCCGTATGCTCTGTAGTTTTGTTTCTTAGATTCTTTTGGGATACACAATATACTTCTCCAGAGTGCCGTTGGCAATTTTCCTTCCATAATCAGCATAAAAAGGCTCCCTTTTCTCCACGCCCTATCCTGCATTTCCGGTTTTTACATTTTGTGAGGATAGCCCATCAAACTGATGTGAAGTGATACCTCTTCGTAGTGTTGATTTGAACCGCGCCTGCTTGGTTGGCCAAAAAGGGCGTATGCGTTTTTCCGGAATATATTCCGGAAAAACGCATACGCCCTTTTTGGCCAACGGCATCGTTGAAGAAGTTGCCCCTTTCCATGTGATTTCGAGGTGAGACCAATCTCCCTCTTGAAATCCCGTTCCCGCAATTCTGCCTTGCTTTCAAGTCCTTTTTGGTCAGTTACCGCAAGGCATTTTTCCACGTTAGGTATCTTTTACAATCCTGCAGGACTGTGAATTGCAGTGCCCCTGAGCTCCACTTTTCAAATTGTTTCTTTGGCAACTGGCCACAAAACAGCAGGATTGCTTCAAGGCCTATTCTGGTTCCGAGAGCAAGCTGAGCCTTTGGTCAATTCCTCTTCCTCATTGGAAATTAGAGTGGCATGCGCCTGTCCAAACACCTAGGCGTTGTCTCTCATTGTTCCCCCCCCGTTCCAGTTCATCCTCCGGACAAATTCAAAACTGTGCAAAAGAGGGTGTTGAAGGTGCTGACTTCCCCAAGTGGGGAGATTGTTACGAAAGAGGCTGGAAGTGGGAACCCGAGTGCAAGGAGATGAGGAGATGAGGTGGTTTTTCAAAACTCTTCCCAATCTGATGCTGTACCATCCTCTGGATGTCCCATGCATGTTGTAGCTGTACGAAGGGTCACCTGCATCTGGAGATTTGGAACCCATGGAATCAGCACCAGGCAGTGTTACTCTAAAGGGGCTGCCTTTGCTGACTCGGGCTCACCAAGCCTCTCAGCCCCACGAGTGTCCAGCCTTAGGTCCCATCCAGCTGTGAGTTTAGATATGTTCAATCCAGGTTGCATCACAGCCCCTGAACGAATTCTGTAAGAATTTATCTCTCACTGTCTTTTTTTTGTAATTTATTTTTATAATGGTGTGTAGCTGATTTTCAGTTCTGTGTTTCTTGCTGCTGTACATCCACTAGATTCACTTATAGAGAGACATCGATAAATTCTTTTTCAGATTTTTACCGGTCGTATATAATCTTTTCCGGTGTGTAGAGTGTGCTGAGTGCAGTCCTTTGAGGTTTAGAGTAAGTCTTGTTGATTCCCTATTTGGTCTGTGGAACGGTATGTGTGCTCACTTCAAACTCCTAGTTTATGCCTCACCTCAACTGACCTTGGCACTCTAGCAGTCATAAGTGTGTTTTCTAAATGTGGGATTCTGTGTCTCTTTTGTCATTTAGTTCATGTGTCGCAATTTTGATATTGCACCTATAACTGATATCTTATGATAAGTGTCTTTTTCTGTCTGACTTACGTCACTGAGAATGATCGTACCTAAGTACACCTAAGTGGCTGCAACTGGCCTTATTTCATGGCTGAGTTATATTGCATTGTACATAAGTGTCACATCTTCTTTATTCATGTTTTCCTTGCAAGGAAATTTCGGTTGTATCCAAGTCGAGGCTCTTGTGAACAGATCAGCACTAAACTTTGTGGTGCCTGTGTCCTGTCGAGTTTTGGTTTTCCCAAAACATACGCCCATGAGCGGAAGTGCCGTATGCTCTGTAGTTTTGTTTCTTAGATTCTTTTGGGATACACAATATACTTCTCCAGAGTGCCGTTGGCAATTTTCCTTCCATAATCAGCATAAAAAGGCTCCCTTTTCTCCACGCCCTATCCTGCATTTCCGGTTTTTACATTTTGTGAGGATAGCCCATCAAACTGATGTGAAGTGATACCTCTTCGTAGTGTTGATTTGAACCGCGCCTGCTTGGTTGGCCAAAAAGGGCGTATGCGTTTTTCCGGAATATATTCCGGAAAAACGCATACGCCCTTTTTGGCCAACGGCATCGTTGAAGAAGTTGCCCCTTTCCATGTGATTTCGAGGTGAGACCAATCTCCCTCTTGAAATCCCGTTCCCGCAATTCTGCCTTGCTTTCAAGTCCTTTTTGGTCAGTTACCGCAAGGCATTTTTCCACGTTAGGTATCTTTTACAATCCTGCAGGACTGTGAATTGCAGTGCCCCTGAGCTCCACTTTTCAAATTGTTTCTTTGGCAACTGGCCACAAAACAGCAGGATTGCTTCAAGGCCTATTCTGGTTCCGAGAGCAAGCTGAGCCTTTGGTCAATTCCTCTTCCTCATTGGAAATTAGAGTGGCATGCGCCTGTCCAAACACCTAGGCGTTGTCTCTCATTGTTCCCCCCCCGTTCCAGTTCATCCTCCGGACAAATTCAAAACTGTGCAAAAGAGGGTGTTGAAGGTGCTGACTTCCCCAAGTGGGGAGATTGTTACGAAAGAGGCTGGAAGTGGGAACCCGAGTGCAAGGAGATGAGGAGATGAGGTGGTTTTTCAAAACTCTTCCCAATCTGATGCTGTACCATCCTCTGGATGTCCCATGCATGTTGTAGCTGTACGAAGGGTCACCTGCATCTGGAGATTTGGAACCCATGGAATCAGCACCAGGCAGTGTTACTCTAAAGGGGCTGCCTTTGCTGACTCGGGCTCACCAAGCCTCTCAGCCCCACGAGTGTCCAGCCTTAGGTCCCATCCAGCTGTGAGTTTAGATATGTTCAATCCAGGTTGCATCACAGCCCCTGAACGAATTCTGTAAGAATTTATCTCTCACTGTCTTTTTTTTGTAATTTATTTTTATAATGGTGTGTAGCTGATTTTCAGTTCTGTGTTTCTTGCTGCTGTACATCCACTAGATTCACTTATAGAGAGACATCGATAAATTCTTTTTCAGATTTTTACCGGTCGTATATAATCTTTTCCGGTGTGTAGAGTGTGCTGAGTGCAGTCCTTTGAGGTTTAGAGTAAGTCTTGTTGATTCCCTATTTGGTCTATGGAACGGTATGTGTGCTCACTTCAAACTCCTGGTTTAAGCCTCACCTCAACTGACCTTTGCACTCTAGCAGTCATAAGTGTGTTTTCTAAATGTGGGATTCTGTGTCTCTTGTGTCATTTAGTTCATGTGTCGCAGTTTTGATATTGCACCTATAACTGATATCTTATGATAAGTCTCTTTTTCTGTCTGACTTATGTCACTGAGAATGATCGTACCTAAGTACACCAGAGTTGCAACTGGCCTTGATTTATTGATTTCATGGCTGAGTTATATTGCATTGTACATAAGTGTCACATCTTCTTTATTCATGTTTTCCTTGCAAGGAAATTTCGGTTGTATCCAAGTCGAGGCTCTTGTGAACAGATCAGCACTAAACGTTGAGGTGCCTGTGTTCTGTCGAGTTTTGGTTTTCCCAGGATATACGCCCATGAGTGGAAGTGCGTATGCTCTGTAGCTTTGTTTCTTAGAGTTTTTTGGGAAACAGAATACACTTCTCCAGAGTGCCGTTGGCAATTTGCCTTCCCAAAATCAGTGTAAAAAGGCTCCCTTTTCTCCATGCCCTATCCTGCATTTCTGGCTTATACACTTTGTGAGAATGGTCCCTCGGACTGATGCGAAGTTATACCTCTTGGTAGTGTTGATTTGCACCGCATGCCTGCTTGGTTGGCCAAAAAGGGCGTATGCGTTTTTCCTGAACATATTCCGGAAAAACGCATACGCCCTTTTGGACAACGGCATCGTTGAAGAAGTTCTGCCCCTTTCCATGTGATTTCGAGGCGAGACCAATCTACCTCTTGAAATCCCGTTCCTACAATTCTGCCTTGCTTTCAAGTTCTTTTTCGTGACTTACCTCAAGGCATTTTTTCCATGTTAGGTATGTTTTACAATCCTGCAGGATTGTGAATTGAGTGCCCCTGAGCTTCACTTTTCAACTTATTTCTTTGGCAACTGACCACAAAACAGCAGGATTCCTTCAAGCCTTATTCTGGTTCCAAGGGCAAGCTGAGCCTTTGTTCAATTCCTCTTCCTCATTGGAAATTAGAGTGGCATGTGCCTGTCCAAACACGTAGGCGTTGTCTCTCATGTTCCCCCCATTCCAGTTCATGCTCCGGACAAATTCCAAACTGTGCGAAAGAGGGTGTTGAAGTTGTTGACTTCCCCAAGTAGGGAGATTGTTAGGAAGAGGCTGGAGGTGGGAACCCGAGCGCCAGGAGATGAGGAGATGAGCTTGTTTTTCCAAACTCTCCCCGATCCGATGGGGTACCATCCTCTGTGTGTCCCATGCATGTTTTAGCTGTACAAAGGGTCGCCTGGATCTCGAGATTTGGGACCCATGGAATCAGGACCAGGCAGTATTACTCTAAAGGTGCTGCCTTTGCTGACTTCTGCTCACCAAGCCTCTCAACCCCACGAGTGTCCAGCCTTAGTTCCCATCCAGCTGTGTGTATAGATATGGTCAATCAAGGTTCCTTGCAAACCCTGAATGAAGTGTGTAAGATTTTACCTTTCACTCAGTGTTTTGTTTTTTTTTTTTGTAATTTATTTTTATAATGGGATGTAGCTGATTCTCAGTGCTGTGTTTCTTGCTGCTGTACCTCCACTTGATTCACTTACAGAGAGACATCGATAAATTATTTTTCCGATTCTTACCAGTCGTATATAATCTTTTCCGGTGTGTAGAGTGTGCTGAGTGCAGTCCTTTGAGGTTTAGAGTAAGTCTTGTTGATTCCCTATTTGGTCTATGGAACGGTATGTGTGCTCATTTCAAACTCCTGGTTTATGCCTCACCTCAACTGACCTTTGCACTCTAGCAGTCATAAGTGTGTTTTCTAAATGTGTGATTCTGTGTCTCTTTTGTCATTTAGTTCATGTGTAGCAATTTTGATATTGCACCTATAACTAATATCATATGATAAGTCTCTTCTTCTGTCTTACTTATGTCACTGAGAATGATCGTACATAAGTACACCAGAGTTGCTGCAACTGGCCTTATTTCATTGATTTCATGGCTGACTTATTTTCCCTTGTACCTAAGTATCACATCCTCTGTATCCATGTTTTCCTTGCAAGGAAATTTCGGTTGTATCCAAGTAGCGGCTCTTGTGAACAGACCAGCACTAAAAGTTGTGGTGCCTGTGTCCTGTCGAGTTTTGGTATTCCCAAGTTATATGCCCACGAGTGGAAGTGCCGTATGCTCTGTAGCTTTGTTTCTTAGATTTTTTGGGGAAACACAATACACTTCTCCAGAGTGCTGTTGGTAATGTACCTTCCCACAAACAGCGTAAAAAGGCTTTCTTTTCTCCACGCCCTATCCTGCATTTCTGGGTTTTACACTTTGTGAGGGTGGCCCTTCGGACTGATGGGAAGTGATACCTCTTGGTAGTGTTTATTTGCACCGCGGGCCGGCTTGGTTGGCCAAAAAGGGCGTATGCGTTTTTCCTGAACATATTCAGGAAAAACGCATACGCCCTTTTTGGCCAACGGCATCATTGAAGAAGTTCTGCCCCTTTCCATGTGCATTCGAGGCGAGACCAATCTCCCTCTTGAAATCCCGTTCCTACAATTCTGCCTTGCTTTCAAGTCCTTTTTCGTGACTTACCTCAAGGCATTTTCCCACTTTTGGTATCTTTTAGAATCCTGTATGATTGTGAATTGCAGTGCCCCTGAGCTCCACTTTTCAACTTGTTTCTTTGGGAACTGGACACAAAACAGCAGGATGGCTTCAAGCCCTATTCCGGTTCAGAGGGCAAGCTGAACCTTTGGTCAATTCCTCTTCCTCATTGGAAATTAGAGTGGCATGCGCCTGTCCAAACACCTTGGCATTGTCTCTCATTGTTCTCCCCATTCCATTTCATCCTCCAGACAAATTCCAAACTGTGTGAAAGAGGGTTTTATAGGTGCAGACTTCCCCAAGTGGGGAGTTTTTTAGGATAGTGGCTGGAGGTGGGAAGCCGAACGCCAGGAATTGAGATGGTTTTTCCAAACTCTTCCCTTTCTGATGCTGTACCATCCTCAGGGTGGCCCACGAATGTTTTAGCTGTACAAAGGGTCGCCTGCATCTGGAGATTTGGGACCCATGGCATCAGGACCAGGCAGTATTACTCTAAAGGGGCTTCCTTCGCTGACTCATGCTCACCGAGCCTCTCAGCCCAACGAGTGTCCAGCCTTAGGACCCATCCAGCTGTGTGTTTAGATATGGTCCATCCAGGGTGCATCGCAGCCCCTGAACGAGTTCTGTAAGAATTTATCTCTCACTCAGTGTCTTTTTTTTTTTCTTTTTTTTTGTAATTTACTTTTATACTGGGGTGTAGCTGATTTTCAGTGCTGTGTTTCTTGCTGCTGTACCTCCACTTGATTCACTAACAGAGAGGCATCGAAAAATTCTTTTTCAGATTCTTACCAGTCGTATATAATCTTTTCCGGTGTGTAGACTGTGCTGAGCCCAGTCCTTTGAGGTATAGAGTAACTCTTGTTGATTCCCTATTTGGTCTATGGAACGGTATGTGTGCCCATCTCAAACTCCAGGTTTATGCCTCACCTCAAGCGACCTTTGCACTCTAGCAGTCATAAGTGTGCTTTCTAAAAGTGTGATTCTGTGTCTCTTTTGTCATTTAGTTCATGTGTCACAATTTTGATATTACACCTATAACTGATATCTTATAAGTCTCTTTTTCTGTCTGACTTATGTCACTGAGAATGCTCGTACCTAAGTACACCAGAGTTGCTGCAACTGGCCTTATTTCATTGGTATCATGGCTGAGTTATATTCCATTGTACATAAGTATCACATCTTCTTTATCCATGTTTTCCTTCCAGGGAAATTCCGGTTGTATCCAAGTCGAGGCTCTTGTAAACAGACCAGCACTAAACGTTGTGGTGCCTGTGTCCTGTCAAGTTTTGGTTTCCCCAAGATATATGCCCATGAGTGGAAGTGCCATATGCTCTGTAGCTTTGTTGCTTAGATTTTTTTGAGAAACACAATACACTACTCCAGAGTGCCGTTGGCAATTTACCTTCCCACAATCAGCGTAAAAAGGCTCCCTTTTCTCCACGACCTATCCTGCATTTCTGGTTTTAACACTTTGTGAGGATGCCCCTTCTGACTGACGCAAAGTGATACCTCTGTGTTGTGTTGATTTGCACCACGAAACTGCTTGGTTGGCCAAAAGGGCATATGCGTTTTTCCTGAATATATTCAGGAAAAACGCATACGCCCACTTTGGCCAATGGCATCTTTGAAGAAGTTCTGCCCCTGTCCATGTGATTTCGAGGCGAGACAAAACGCCCTATTGAAATCCCGTTCCTGCAATTCTGCCTTACTTTCAAGTCCTTTTTCATGACTTACCTCAAGGCATTTTTCCACGTTAGGTATCATTTACAATCCTGCAGGATTGTGAATTACAGTGCCCCTGAGCCCCAATTTTCAATTTGTTTCTTTGGCATCTGGCCACAAAACAGCAGGATTGCTTCAAGGCCTATTCTGGTTCCGAGGGCAAGCTGAGCCTTTGTTCAATTCCTCTTCCTCATCGGAAATTAGAGTGGCATGCGCCTGTCCAAACACCTAGGCGTTGTTTCTCATTGTTACCCCCGTCCAGTTCATCCTCCAGACAAATTCCAAACTGTGCGAAAGAGGGTGTTGAAGGTGCTGATATCCCCAAGTGGGGAGATTGTAAGGAAAGAGGCTGGAGGGGGGAACCCGAGCGCCAGGAGATGAGGAGATGCGGTGGTTCTTCCAAACACTTCCCGATCCGATGGTGTACCATCCTATGAGTGTCCCATGCATGTTTTAGCTGTACGAAGGGTTGCCTGCCTCTGGAGATTCAGGACCCATGGCATCAGGACCAGGCAGTATTACTCTAAGGGGCTGCCTTTGCTGACTCATGCTCACCGAGCCTCTCAGCACCACGAGTGTCCAGCCTTAGGTCCCATCCAGCTGTGTGTTTAGATATGGTCAATCCAGGTTGCATCACAGCCCCCGAACAAATTCTGTAAGAATTTATCTCTCACTCAGTGTCTTTTTTAATTTTATTTTTTCTAATTTATTTTTATACTGGGGAGTAGCTAATTTTCAGTGCTGTGATTCTTGCTGCTGTACATCCACTTGATTCACGTACAGAGAGACATCGATAAATTCTTTTTCAGATTCTTACCAGTCGTATATAATTTTTTCCAGTGTGTAGAGTGTGCTGAGTGCAGTCCTTTGAGGTTTAGAGTAAGTCTTGTTGATTCCCTATTTGGTCTGTGGAACGGTATGTGTGCTCACTTCAAACTCCTAGTTTATGCCTCACCTCAACTGACCTTGGCACTCTAGCAGTCATAAGTGTGTTTTCTAAATGTGGGATTCTGTGTCTCTTTTGTCATTTAGTTCATGTGTCGCAATTTTGATATTGCACCTATAACTGATATCTTATGATAAGTCTCTTTTTCTGTCTGACTTATGTCACTGAGAATGATCGTACCTAAGTACACCAGAGTTGCAACTGGCCTTGATTTATTGATTTCATGGCTGAGTTATATTGCATTGTACATAAGTGTCACATCTTCTTTATTCATGTTTTCCTTGCAAGGAAATTTCGGTTGTATCCAAGTCGAGGCTCTTGTGAACAGATCAGCACTAAACGTTGAGGTGCCTGTGTTCTGTCGAGTTTTGGTTTTCCCAGGATATACGCCCATGAGTGGAAGTGCGTATGCTCTGTAGCTTTGTTTCTTAGAGTTTTTTGGGAAACAGAATACACTTCTCCAGAGTGCCGTTGGCAATTTGCCTTCCCAAAATCAGTGTAAAAAGGCTCCCTTTTCTCCATGCCCTATCCTGCATTTCTGGCTTATACACTTTGTGAGAATGGTCCCTCGGACTGATGCGAAGTTATACCTCTTGGTAGTGTTGATTTGCACCGCATGCCTGCTTGGTTGGCCAAAAAGGGCGTATGCGTTTTTCCTGAATATATTCCGGAAAAACGCATACGCCCTTTTGGACAACGGCATCGTTGAAGAAGTTCTGCCCCTTTCCATGTGATTTCGAGGCGAGACCAATCTACCTCTTGAAATCCCGTTCCTACAATTCTGCCTTGCTTTCAAGTTCTTTTTCGTGACTTACCTCAAGGCATTTTTCCATGTTAGGTATGTTTTACAATCCTGCAGGATTGTGAATTGAGTGCCCCTGAGCTTCACTTTTCAACTTATTTCTTTGGCAACTGACCACAAAACAGCAGGATTCCTTCAAGCCTTATTCTGGTTCCAAGGGCAAGCTGAGCCTTTGTTCAATTCCTCTTCCTCATTGGAAATTAGAGTGGCATGTGCCTGTCCAAACACGTAGGCGTTGTCTCTCATGTTCCCCCCATTCCAGTTCATGCTCCGGACAAATTCCAAACTGTGCGAAAGAGGGTGTTGAAGTTGTTGACTTCCCCAAGTAGGGAGATTGTTAGGAAGAGGCTGGATGTGGGAACCCGAGCGCCAGGAGATGAGGAGATGAGCTTGTTTTTCCAAACTCTCCCCGATCCGATGGGGTACCATCCTCTGTGTGTCCCATGCATGTTTTAGCTGTACAAAGGGTCGCCTGGATCTCGAGATTTGGGACCCATGGAATCAGGACCAGGCAGTATTACTCTAAAGGTGCTGCCTTTGCTGACTTCTGCTCACCAAGCCTCTCAGCCCCACGAGTGTCCAGCCTTAGTTCCCATCCAGCTGTGTGTATAGATATGGTCAATCAAGGTTGCCTTGCAAACCCTGAATGAAGTGTGTAAGATTTTACCTTTCACTCAGGGTTTTTTTTTTTTTTGTAATTTATTTTTATAATGGGATGTAGCTGATTCTCAGTGCTGTGTTTCTTGCTGCTGTACCTCCACTTGATTCACTTACAGAGAGACATCGATAAATTATTTTTCCGATTCTTACCAGTCGTATATAATCTTTTCCGGTGTGTAGAGTGTGCTGAGTGCAGTCCTTTGAGGTTTAGAGTAAGTCTTGTTGATTCCCTATTTGGTCTATGGAACGGTATGTGTGCTCATTTCAAACTCCTGGTTTATGCCTCACCTCAACTGACCTTTGCACTCTAGCAGTCATAAGTGTGTTTTCTAAATGTGTGATTCTGTGTCTCTTTTGTCATTTAGTTCATGTGTAGCAATTTTGATATTGCACCTATAACTAATATCATATGATAAGTCTCTTCTTCTGTCTTACTTATGTCACTGAGAATGATCGTACATAAGTACACCAGAGTTGCTGCAACTGGCCTTATTTCATTGATTTCATGGCTGACTTATTTTCCCTTGTACCTAAGTATCACATCCTCTGTATCCATGTTTTCCTTGCAAGGAAATTTCGGTTGTATCCAAGTAGCGGCTCTTGTGAACAGACCAGCACTAAAAGTTGTGGTGCCTGTGTCCTGTCGAGTTTTGGTATTCCCAAGTTATATGCCCACGAGTGGAAGTGCCGTATGCTCTGTAGCTTTGTTTCTTAGATTTTTTGGGGAAACACAATACACTTCTCCAGAGTGCTGTTGGTAATGTACCTTCCCACAAACAGCGTAAAAAGGCTTTCTTTTCTCCACGCCCTATCCTGCATTTCTGGGTTTTACACTTTGTGAGGGTGGCCCTTCGGACTGATGGGAAGTGATACCTCTTGGTAGTGTTTATTTGCACCGCGGGCCGGCTTGGTTGGCCAAAAAGGGCGTATGCGTTTTTCCTGAACATATTCAGGAAAAACGCATACGCCCTTTTTGGCCAACGGCATCATTGAAGAAGTTCTGCCCCTTTCCATGTGCATTCGAGGCGAGACCAATCTCCCTCTTGAAATCCCGTTCCTACAATTCTGCCTTGCTTTCAAGTCCTTTTTCGTGACTTACCTCAAGGCATTTTCCCACTTTTGGTATCTTTTAGAATCCTGTATGATTGTGAATTGCAGTGCCCCTGAGCTCCACTTTTCAACTTGTTTCTTTGGGAACTGGACACAAAACAGCAGGATGGCTTCAAGCCCTATTCCGGTTCAGAGGGCAAGCTGAACCTTTGGTCAATTCCTCTTCCTCATTGGAAATTAGAGTGGCATGCGCCTGTCCAAACACCTTGGCATTGTCTCTCATTGTTCTCCCCATTCCATTTCATCCTCCAGACAAATTCCAAACTGTGTGAAAGAGGGTTTTATAGGTGCAGACTTCCCCAAGTGGGGAGTTTTTTAGGATAGTGGCTGGAGGTGGGAAGCCGAACGCCAGGAATTGAGATGGTTTTTCCAAACTCTTCCCTTTCTGATGCTGTACCATCCTCAGGGTGGCCCACGAATGTTTTAGCTGTACAAAGGGTCGCCTGCATCTGGAGATTTGGGACCCATGGCATCAGGACCAGGCAGTATTACTCTAAAGGGGCTTCCTTCGCTGACTCATGCTCACCGAGCCTCTCAGCCCAACGAGTGTCCAGCCTTAGGACCCATCCAGCTGTGTGTTTAGATATGGTCCATCCAGGGTGCATCGCAGCCCCTGAACGAGTTCTGTAAGAATTTATCTCTCACTCAGTGTCTTTTTTTTTTTTCTTTTGTTTTTGTAATTTACTTTTATACTGGGGTGTAGCTGATTTTCAGTGCTGTGTTTCTTGCTGCTGTACCTCCACTTGATTCACTAACAGAGAGGCATCGAAAAATTCTTTTTCAGATTCTTACCAGTCGTATATAATCTTTTCCGGTGTGTAGACTGTGCTGAGCCCAGTCCTTTGAGGTATAGAGTAACTCTTGTTGATTCCCTATTTGGTCTATGGAACGGTATGTGTGCCCATCTCAAACTCCAGGTTTATGCCTCACCTCAAGCGACCTTTGCACTCTAGCAGTCATAAGTGTGCTTTCTAAAAGTGTGATTCTGTGTCTCTTTTGTCATTTAGTTCATGTGTCACAATTTTGATATTACACCTATAACTGATATCTTATAAGTCTCTTTTTCTGTCTGACTTATGTCACTGAGAATGCTCGTACCTAAGTACACCAGAGTTGCTGCAACTGGCCTTATTTCATTGGTATCATGGCTGAGTTATATTCCATTGTACATAAGTATCACATCTTCTTTATCCATGTTTTCCTTCCAGGGAAATTCCGGTTGTATCCAAGTCGAGGCTCTTGTAAACAGACCAGCACTAAACGTTGTGGTGCCTGTGTCCTGTCAAGTTTTGGTTTCCCCAAGATATATGCCCATGAGTGGAAGTGCCATATGCTCTGTAGCTTTGTTGCTTAGATTTTTTTGAGAAACACAATACACTACTCCAGAGTGCCGTTGGCAATTTACCTTCCCACAATCAGCGTAAAAAGGCTCCCTTTTCTCCACGACCTATCCTGCATTTCTGGTTTTAACACTTTGTGAGGATGCCCCTTCTGACTGACGCAAAGTGATACCTCTGTGTTGTGTTGATTTGCACCACGAAACTGCTTGGTTGGCCAAAAGGGCATATGCGTTTTTCCTGAATATATTCAGGAAAAACGCATACGCCCACTTTGGCCAATGGCATCTTTGAAGAAGTTCTGCCCCTGTCCATGTGATTTCGAGGCGAGACAAAACGCCCTATTGAAATCCCGTTCCTGCAATTCTGCCTTACTTTCAAGTCCTTTTTCATGACTTACCTCAAGGCATTTTTCCACGTTAGGTATCATTTACAATCCTGCAGGATTGTGAATTACAGTGCCCCTGAGCCCCAATTTTCAATTTGTTTCTTTGGCATCTGGCCACAAAACAGCAGGATTGCTTCAAGGCCTATTCTGGTTCCGAGGGCAAGCTGAGCCTTTGTTCAATTCCTCTTCCTCATCGGAAATTAGAGTGGCATGCGCCTGTCCAAACACCTAGGCGTTGTTTCTCATTGTTACCCCCGTCCAGTTCATCCTCCAGACAAATTCCAAACTGTGCGAAAGAGGGTGTTGAAGGTGCTGATATCCCCAAGTGGGGAGATTGTAAGGAAAGAGGCTGGAGGGGGGAACCCGAGCGCCAGGAGATGAGGAGATGCGGTGGTTCTTCCAAACACTTCCCGATCCGATGGTGTACCATCCTATGAGTGTCCCATGCATGTTTTAGCTGTACGAAGGGTTGCCTGCCTCTGGAGATTCAGGACCCATGGCATCAGGACCAGGCAGTATTACTCTAAGGGGCTGCCTTTGCTGACTCATGCTCACCGAGCCTCTCAGCACCACGAGTGTCCAGCCTTAGGTCCCATCCAGCTGTGTGTTTAGATATGGTCAATCCAGGTTGCATCACAGCCCCCGAACAAATTCTGTAAGAATTTATCTCTCACTCAGTGTCTTTTTTAATTTTATTTTTTCTAATTTATTTTTATACTGGGGAGTAGCTAATTTTCAGTGCTGTGATTCTTGCTGCTGTACATCCACTTGATTCACGTACAGAGAGACATCGATAAATTCTTTTTCAGATTCTTACCAGTCGTATATAATTTTTTCCAGTGTGTAGAGTGTGCTGAGTGCAGTCCTTTGAGGTTTAGAGTAAGTCTTGTTGATTCCCTATTTGGTCTGTGGAACGGTATGTGTGCTCACTTCAAACTCCTAGTTTATGCCTCACCTCAACTGACCTTGGCACTCTAGCAGTCATAAGTGTGTTTTCTAAATGTGTGATTCTGTGTCTCTTTTGTCATTTAGTTCATGTGTCGCAATTTTGATATTGCACCTATAACTGATATCTTATGATAAGTGTCTTTTTCTGTCTGACTTACGTCACTGAGAATGATCGTACCTAAGTACACCTAAGTGGCTGCAACTGGCCTTATTTCATGGCTGAGTTATATTGCATTGTACATAAGTGTCACATCTTCTTTATTCATGTTTTCCTTGCAAGGAAATTTCGGTTGTATCCAAGTCGAGGCTCTTGTGAACAGATCAGCACTAAACGTTGTGGTGCCTGTGTCCTGTCGAGTTTTGGTTTTCCCAAAACATACGCCCATGAGCGGAAGTGCCGTATGCTCTGTAGTTTTGTTTCTTAGATTCTTTTGGGATACACAATATACTTCTCCAGAGTGCCGTTGGCAATTTTCCTTCCATAATCAGCATAAAAAGGCTCCCTTTTCTCCACGCCCTATCCTGCATTTCCGGTTTTTACATTTTGTGAGGATGGCCCATCAAACTGATGTGAAGTGATACCTCTTCGTAGTGTTGATTTGAACCGCGCCTGCTTGGTTGGCCAAAAAGGGCGTATGCGTTTTTCCGGAATATATTCCAGAAAAACGCATACGCCCTTTTTGGCCAACGGCATCGTTGAAGAAGTTGCCCCTTTCCATGTGATTTCGAGGTGAGACCAATCTCCCTCGTGAAATCCCGTTCCCGCAATTCTGCCTTGCTTTCAAGTCCTTTTTGGTCGGTTACCGCAAGGCATTTTTCCACGTTAGGTATCTTTTACAATCCTGCAGGACTGTGAATTGCAGTGCCCCTGAGCTCCACTTTTCAAATTGTTTCTTTGGCAACTGGCCACAAAACAGCAGGATTGCTTCAAGGCCTATTCTGGTTCCGAGAGCAAGCTGAGCCTTTGGTCAATTCCTCTTCCTCATTGGAAATTAGAGTGGCATGCGCCTGTCCAAACACCTAGGCGTTGTCTCTCATTGTTCCCCCCCCCCCGTTCCAGTTCATCCTCCGGACAAATTCAAAACTGTGCAAAAGAGGGTGTTGAAGGTGCTGACTTCCCCAAGTGGGGAGATTGTTACGAAAGAGGCTGGAAGTGGGAACCCGAGTGCAAGGAGATGAGGAGATGAGGTGGTTTTTCAAAACTCTTCCCAATCTGATGCTGTACCATCCTCTGGATGTCCCATGCATGTTGTAGCTGTACGAAGGGTCACCTGCATCTGGAGATTTGGAACCCATGGAATCAGCACCAGGCAGTGTTACTCTAAAGGGGCTGCCTTTGCTGACTCGGGCTCACCAAGCCTCTCAGCCCCACGAGTGTCCAGCCTTAGGTCCCATCCAGCTGTGAGTTTAGATATGTTCAATCCAGGTTGCATCACAGCCCCTGAACGAATTCTGTAAGAATTTATCTCTCACTGTCTTTTTTTTGTAATTTATTTTTATAATGGTGTGTAGCTGATTTTCAGTTCCGTGTTTCTTGCTGCTGTACATCCACTAGATTCACTTATAGAGAGACATCGATAAATTCTTTTTCAGATTTTTACCAGTCGTATATAATCTTTTCCGGTGTGTAGAGTGTGCTGAGTGCAGTCCTTTGAGGTTTAGAGTAAGTCTTGTTGATTCCCTATTTGGTCTATGGAACGGTATGTGTGCTCACTTCAAACTCCTGGTTTAAGCCTCACCTCAACTGACCTTTGCACTCTAGCAGTCATAAGTGTGTTTTCTAAATGTGTGATTCTGTGTCTCTTTTGTCATTTAGTTCATGTGTCGCAATTTTGATATTGCACCTATAACTGATATCTTATGATAAGTCTCTTTTTCTGTCTGACTTATGTCACTGAGAATGATCGTACCTAAGTACACCAGAGTTGCAACTGGCCTTGATTTATTGATTTCATGGCTGAGTTATATTGCATTGTACATAAGTGTCACATCTTCTTTATTCATGTTTTCCTTGCAAGGAAATTTCGGTTGTATCCAAGTCGAGGCTCTTGTGAACAGATCAGCACTAAACGTTGAGGTGCCTGTGTTCTGTCGAGTTTTGGTTTTCCCAGGATATACGCCCATGAGTGGAAGTGCGTATGCTCTGTAGCTTTGTTTCTTAGAGTTTTTTGGGAAACAGAATACACTTCTCCAGAGTGCCGTTGGCAATTTGCCTTCCCAAAATCAGTGTAAAAAGGCTCCCTTTTCTCCATGCCCTATCCTGCATTTCTGGCTTATACACTTTGTGAGAATGGTCCCTCGGACTGATGCGAAGTTATACCTCTTGGTAGTGTTGATTTGCACCGCATGCCTGCTTGGTTGGCCAAAAAGGGCGTATGCGTTTTTCCTGAATATATTCCGGAAAAACGCATACGCCCTTTTGGACAACGGCATCGTTGAAGAAGTTCTGCCCCTTTCCATGTGATTTCGAGGCGAGACCAATCTACCTCTTGAAATCCCGTTCCTACAATTCTGCCTTGCTTTCAAGTTCTTTTTTGTGACTTACCTCAAGGCATTTTTCCATGTTAGGTATGTTTTACAATCCTGCAGGATTGTGAATTGAGTGCCCCTGAGCTTCACTTTTCAACTTATTTCTTTGGCAACTGACCACAAAACAGCAGGATTCCTTCAAGCCTTATTCTGGTTCCAAGGGCAAGCTGAGCCTTTGTTCAATTCCTCTTCCTCATTGGAAATTAGAGTGGCATGTGCCTGTCCAAACACGTAGGCGTTGTCTCTCATGTTCCCCCCATTCCAGTTCATGCTCCGGACAAATTCCAAACTGTGCGAAAGAGGGTGTTGAAGTTGTTGACTTCCCCAAGTAGGGAGATTGTTAGGAAGAGGCTGGATGTGGGAACCCGAGCGCCAGGAGATGAGGAGATGAGCTTGTTTTTCCAAACTCTCCCCGATCCGATGGGGTACCATCCTCTGTGTGTCCCATGCATGTTTTAGCTGTACAAAGGGTCGCCTGGATCTCGAGATTTGGGACCCATGGAATCAGGACCAGGCAGTATTACTCTAAAGGTGCTGCCTTTGCTGACTTCTGCTCACCAAGCCTCTCAGCCCCACGAGTGTCCAGCCTTAGTTCCCATCCAGCTGTGTGTATAGATATGGTCAATCAAGGTTGCCTTGCAAACCCTGAATGAAGTGTGTAAGATTTTACCTTTCACTCAGGGTTTTTTTTTTTTTTTGTAATTTATTTTTATAATGGGATGTAGCTGATTCTCAGTGCTGTGTTTCTTGCTGCTGTACCTCCACTTGATTCACTTACAGAGAGACATCGATAAATTATTTTTCCGATTCTTACCAGTCGTATATAATCTTTTCCGGTGTGTAGAGTGTGCTGAGTGCAGTCCTTTGAGGTTTAGAGTAAGTCTTGTTGATTCCCTATTTGGTCTATGGAACGGTATGTGTGCTCATTTCAAACTCCTGGTTTATGCCTCACCTCAACTGACCTTTGCACTCTAGCAGTCATAAGTGTGTTTTCTAAATGTGTGATTCTGTGTCTCTTGTGTCATTTAGTTCATGTGTAGCAATTTTGATATTGCACCTATAACTAATATCATATGATAAGTCTCTTCTTCTGTCTTACTTATGTCACTGAGAATGATCGTACATAAGTACACCAGAGTTGCTGCAACTGGCCTTATTTCATTGATTTCATGGCTGACTTATTTTCCCTTGTACCTAAGTATCACATCCTCTGTATCCATGTTTTCCTTGCAAGGAAATTTCGGTTGTATCCAAGTAGCGGCTCTTGTGAACAGACCAGCACTAAAAGTTGTGGTGCCTGTGTCCTGTCGAGTTTTGGTATTCCCAAGTTATATGCCCACGAGTGGAAGTGCCGTATGCTCTGTAGCTTTGTTTCTTAGATTTTTTGGGGAAACACAATACACTTCTCCAGAGTGCTGTTGGTAATGTACCTTCCCACAAACAGCGTAAAAAGGCTTTCTTTTCTCCACGCCCTATCCTGCATTTCTGGGTTTTACACTTTGTGAGGGTGGCCCTTCGGACTGATGGGAAGTGATACCTCTTGGTAGTGTTTATTTGCACCGCGGGCCGGCTTGGTTGGCCAAAAAGGGCGTATGCGTTTTTCCTGAACATATTCAGGAAAAACGCATACGCCCTTTTTGGCCAACGGCATCATTGAAGAAGTTCTGCCCCTTTCCATGTGCATTCGAGGCGAGACCAATCTCCCTCTTGAAATCCCGTTCCTACAGTTCTGCCTTGCTTTCAAGTCCTTTTTCGTGACTTACCTCAAGGCATTTTCCCACTTTTGGTATCTTTTAGAATCCTGTATGATTGTGAATTGCAGTGCCCCTGAGCTCCACTTTTCAACTTGTTTCTTTGGGAACTGGACACAAAACAGCAGGATGGCTTCAAGCCCTATTCCGGTTCAGAGGGCAAGCTGAACCTTTGGTCAATTCCTCTTCCTCATTGGAAATTAGAGTGGCATGCGCCTGTCCAAACACCTTGGCATTGTCTCTCATTGTTCTCCCCATTCCATTTCATCCTCCAGACAAATTCCAAACTGTGTGAAAGAGGGTTTTATAGGTGCAGACTTCCCCAAGTGGGGAGTTTTTTAGGATAGTGGCTGGAGGTGGGAAGCCGAACGCCAGGAATTGAGATGGTTTTTCCAAACTCTTCCCTTTCTGATGCTGTACCATCCTCAGGGTGGCCCACGAATGTTTTAGCTGTACAAAGGGTCGCCTGCATCTGGAGATTTGGGACCCATGGCATCAGGACCAGGCAGTATTACTCTAAAGGGGCTTCCTTCGCTGACTCATGCTCACCGAGCCTCTCAGCCCAACGAGTGTCCAGCCTTAGGACCCATCCAGCTGTGTGTTTAGATATGGTCCATCCAGGGTGCATCGCAGCCCCTGAACGAGTTCTGTAAGAATTTATCTCTCACTCAGTGTCTTTTTTTTTTTCTTTTTTTTTGTAATTTACTTTTATACTGGGGTGTAGCTGATTTTCAGTGCTGTGTTTCTTGCTGCTGTACCTCCACTTGATTCACTAACAGAGAGGCATCGAAAAATTCTTTTTCAGATTCTTACCAGTCGTATATAATCTTTTCCGGTGTGTAGACTGTGCTGAGCCCAGTCCTTTGAGGTATAGAGTAACTCTTGTTGATTCCCTATTTGGTCTATGGAACGGTATGTGTGCCCATCTCAAACTCCAGGTTTATGCCTCACCTCAAGCGACCTTTGCACTCTAGCAGTCATAAGTGTGCTTTCTAAAAGTGTGATTCTGTGTCTCTTTTGTCATTTAGTTCATGTGTCACAATTTTGATATTACACCTATAACTGATATCTTATAAGTCTCTTTTTCTGTCTGACTTATGTCACTGAGAATGCTCGTACCTAAGTACACCAGAGTTGCTGCAACTGGCCTTATTTCATTGGTATCATGGCTGAGTTATATTCCATTGTACATAAGTATCACATCTTCTTTATCCATGTTTTCCTTCCAGGGAAATTCCGGTTGTATCCAAGTCGAGGCTCTTGTAAACAGACCAGCACTAAACGTTGTGGTGCCTGTGTCCTGTCAAGTTTTGGTTTCCCCAAGATATATGCCCATGAGTGGAAGTGCCATATGCTCTGTAGCTTTGTTGCTTAGATTTTTTTGAGAAACACAATACACTACTCCAGAGTGCCGTTGGCAATTTACCTTCCCACAATCAGCGTAAAAAGGCTCCCTTTTCTCCACGACCTATCCTGCATTTCTGGTTTTAACACTTTGTGAGGATGCCCCTTCTGACTGACGCAAAGTGATACCTCTGTGTTGTGTTGATTTGCACCACGAAACTGCTTGGTTGGCCAAAAGGGCATATGCGTTTTTCCTGAATATATTCAGGAAAAACGCATACGCCCACTTTGGCCAATGGCATCTTTGAAGAAGTTCTGCCCCTGTCCATGTGATTTCGAGGCGAGACAAAACGCCCTATTGAAATCCCGTTCCTGCAATTCTGCCTTACTTTCAAGTCCTTTTTCATGACTTACCTCAAGGCATTTTTCCACGTTAGGTATCATTTACAATCCTGCAGGATTGTGAATTACAGTGCCCCTGAGCCCCAATTTTCAATTTGTTTCTTTGGCATCTGGCCACAAAACAGCAGGATTGCTTCAAGGCCTATTCTGGTTCCGAGGGCAAGCTGAGCCTTTGTTCAATTCCTCTTCCTCATCGGAAATTAGAGTGGCATGCGCCTGTCCAAACACCTAGGCGTTGTTTCTCATTGTTACCCCCGTCCAGTTCATCCTCCAGACAAATTCCAAACTGTGCGAAAGAGGGTGTTGAAGGTGCTGATATCCCCAAGTGGGGAGATTGTAAGGAAAGAGGCTGGAGGGGGGGACCCGAGCGCCCGGAGATGAGGAGATGCGGTGGTTCTTCCAAACACTTCCCGATCCGATGGTGTACCATCCTATGAGTGTCCCATGCATGTTTTAGCTGTACGAAGGGTTGCCTGCCTCTGGAGATTCAGGACCCATGGCATCAGGACCAGGCAGTATTATTCTAAGGGGCTGCCTTTGCTGACTCATGCTCACCGAGCCTCTCAGCACCACGAGTGTCCAGCCTTAGGTCCCATCCAGCTGTGTGTTTAGATATGGTCAATCCAGGTTGCATCACAGCCCCCGAACAAATTCTGTAAGAATTTATCTCTCACTCAGTGTCTTTTTTAATTTTATTTTTTCTAATTTATTTTTATACTGGGGAGTAGCTAATTTTCAGTGCTGTGATTCTTGCTGCTGTACATCCACTTGATTCACGTACAGAGAGACATCGATAAATTCTTTTTCAGATTCTTACCAGTCGTATATAATTTTTTCCAGTGTGTAGAGTGTGCTGAGTGCAGTCCTTTGAGGTTTAGAGTAAGTCTTGTTGATTCCCTATTTGGTCTGTGGAACGGTATGTGTGCTCACTTCAAACTCCTAGTTTATGCCTCACCTCAACTGACCTTGGCACTCTAGCAGTCATAAGTGTGTTTTCTAAATGTGGGATTCTGTGTCTCTTTTGTCATTTAGTTCATGTGTCGCAATTTTGATATTGCACCTATAACTGATATCTTATGATAAGTGTCTTTTTCTGTCTGACTTACGTCACTGAGAATGATCGTACCTAAGTACACCTAAGTGGCTGCAACTGGCCTTATTTCATGGCTGAGTTATATTGCATTGTACATAAGTGTCACATCTTCTTTATTCATGTTTTCCTTGCAAGGAAATTTCGGTTGTATCCAAGTCGAGGCTCTTGTGAACAGATCAGCACTAAACGTTGTGGTGCCTGTGTCCTGTCGAGTTTTGGTTTTCCCAAAACATATGCCCATGAGCGGAAGTGCCGTATGCTCTGTAGTTTTGTTTCTTAGATTCTTTTGGGATACACAATATACTTCTCCAGAGTGCCGTTGGCAATTTTCCTTCCATAATCAGCATAAAAAGGCTCCCTTTTCTCCACGCCCTATCCTGCATTTCCGGTTTTTACATTTTGTGAGGATAGCCCATCAAACTGATGTGAAGTGATACCTCTTCGTAGTGTTGATTTGAACCGCGCCTGCTTGGTTGGCCAAAAAGGGCGTATGCGTTTTTCCGGAATATATTCCAGAAAAACGCATACGCCCTTTTTGGCCAACGGCATCGTTGAAGAAGTTGCCCCTTTCCATGTGATTTCGAGGTGAGACCAATCTCCCTCTTGAAATCCCGTTCCCGCAATTCTGCCTTGCTTTCAAGTCCTTTTTGGTCAGTTACCGCAAGGCATTTTTCCACGTTAGGTATCTTTTACAATCCTGCAGGACTGTGAATTGCAGTGCCCCTGAGCTCCACTTTTCAAATTGTTTCTTTGGCAACTGGCCACAAAACAGCAGGATTGCTTCAAGGCCTATTCTGGTTCCGAGAGCAAGCTGAGCCTTTGGTCAATTCCTCTTCCTCATTGGAAATTAGAGTGGCATGCGCCTGTCCAAACACCTAGGCGTTGTCTCTCATTGTTCCCCCCCCGTTCCAGTTCATCCTCCGGACAAATTCAAAACTGTGCAAAAGAGGGTGTTGAAGGTGCTGACTTCCCCAAGTGGGGAGATTGTTACGAAAGAGGCTGGAAGTGGGAACCCGAGTGCAAGGAGATGAGGAGATGAGGTGGTTTTTCAAAACTCTTCCCAATCTGATGCTGTACCATCCTCTGGATGTCCCATGCATGTTGTAGCTGTACGAAGGGTCACCTGCATCTGGAGATTTGGAACCCATGGAATCAGCACCAGGCAGTGTTACTCTAAAGGGGCTGCCTTTGCTGACTCGGGCTCACCAAGCCTCTCAGCCCCACGAGTGTCCAGCCTTAGGTCCCATCCAGCTGTGAGTTTAGATATGTTCAATCCAGGTTGCATCACAGCCCCTGAACGAATTCTGTAAGAATTTATCTCTCACTGTCTTTTTTTTGTAATTTATTTTTATAATGGTGTGTAGCTGATTTTCAGTTCTGTGTTTCTTGCTGCTGTACATCCACTAGATTCACTTATAGAGAGACATCGATAAATTCTTTTTCAGATTTTTACCGGTCGTATATAATCTTTTCCGGTGTGTAGAGTGTGCTGAGTGCAGTCCTTTGAGGTTTAGAGTAAGTCTTGTTGATTCCCTATTTGGTCTATGGAACGGTATGTGTGCTCACTTCAAACTCCTGGTTTAAGCCTCACCTCAACTGACCTTTGCACTCTAGCAGTCATAAGTGTGTTTTCTAAATGTGGGATTCTGTGTCTCTTGTGTCATTTAGTTCATGTGTCGCAGTTTTGATATTGCACCTATAACTGATATCTTATGATAAGTCTCTTTTTCTGTCTGACTTATGTCACTGAGAATGATCGTACCTAAGTACACCAGAGTTGCAACTGGCCTTGATTTATTGATTTCATGGCTGAGTTATATTGCATTGTACATAAGTGTCACATCTTCTTTATTCATGTTTTCCTTGCAAGGAAATTTCGGTTGTATCCAAGTCGAGGCTCTTGTGAACAGATCAGCACTAAACGTTGAGGTGCCTGTGTTCTGTCGAGTTTTGGTTTTCCCAGGATATACGCCCATGAGTGGAAGTGCGTATGCTCTGTAGCTTTGTTTCTTAGAGTTTTTTGGGAAACACAATACACTTCTCCAGAGTGCCGTTGGCAATTTGCCTTCCCAAAATCAGTGTAAAAAGGCTCCCTTTTCTCCATGCCCTATCCTGCATTTCTGGCTTATACACTTTGTGAGAATGGTCCCTCGGACTGATGCGAAGTTATACCTCTTGGTAGTGTTGATTTGCACCGCATGCCTGCTTGGTTGGCCAAAAAGGGCGTATGCGTTTTTCCTGAATATATTCCGGAAAAACGCATACGCCCTTTTGGACAACGGCATCGTTGAAGAAGTTCTGCCCCTTTCCATGTGATTTCGAGGCGAGACCAATCTACCTCTTGAAATCCCGTTCCTACAATTCTGCCTTGCTTTCAAGTTCTTTTTCGTGACTTACCTCAAGGCATTTTTTCCATGTTAGGTATGTTTTACAATCCTGCAGGATTGTGAATTGAGTGCCCCTGAGCTTCACTTTTCAACTTATTTCTTTGGCAACTGACCACAAAACAGCAGGATTCCTTCAAGCCTTATTCTGGTTCCAAGGGCAAGCTGAGCCTTTGTTCAATTCCTCTTCCTCATTGGAAATTAGAGTGGCATGTGCCTGTCCAAACACGTAGGCGTTGTCTCTCATGTTCCCCCCATTCCAGTTCATGCTCCGGACAAATTCCAAACTGTGCGAAAGAGGGTGTTGAAGTTGTTGACTTCCCCAAGTAGGGAGATTGTTAGGAAGAGGCTGGAGGTGGGAACCCGAGCGCCAGGAGATGAGGAGATGAGCTTGTTTTTCCAAACTCTCCCCGATCCGATGGGGTACCATCCTCTGTGTGTCCCATGCATGTTTTAGCTGTACAAAGGGTCGCCTGGATCTCGAGATTTGGGACCCATGGAATCAGGACCAGGCAGTATTACTCTAAAGGTGCTGCCTTTGCTGACTTCTGCTCACCAAGCCTCTCAGCCCCACGAGTGTCCAGCCTTAGTTCCCATCCAGCTGTGTGTATAGATATGGTCAATCACGGTTGCCTTGCAAACCCTGAATGAAGTGTGTAAGATTTTACCTTTCACTCAGTGTTGTTTTTTTTTTTTTGTAATTTATTTTTATAATGGGATGTAGCTGATTCTCAGTGCTGTGTTTCTTGCTGCTGTACCTCCACTTGATTCACTTACAGAGAGACATCGATAAATTATTTTTCCGATTCTTACCAGTCGTATATAATCTTTTCCGGGGTGTAGAGTGTGCTGAGCGCAGTCCTTTGAGGTTTAGAGTAAGTCTTGTTGATTCCCTATTTGGTCTATGGAACGGTATGTGTGCTCATTTCAAACTCCTGGTTTATGACTCACCTCAACTGACCTTTGCACTCTAGCAGTCATAAGCGTGTTTTCTAAATGTGTGATTCTGTGTCTCTTTTGTCATTTAGTTCATGCGTCGCAATTTTGATATTGCACCTATAACTAATATCGTATGATAAGTCTCTTCTTCTGTCTTACTTATGTCACTGAGAATGATCGTACATAAGTACACCAGAGTTGCTGCAACTGGCCTTATTTCATTGATTTCATGGCTGACTTATTTTCCCTTGTACCTAAGTATCACATCCTCTGTATCCATGTTTTCCTTGCAAGGAAATTTCGGTTGTATCCAAGTAGCGGCTCTTGTGAACAGACCAGCACTAAAAGTTGTGGTGCCTGTGTCCTGTCGAGTTTTGGTATTCCCAAGTTATATGCCCACGAGTGGAAGTGCCGTATGCTCTGTAGCTTTGTTTCTTAGATTTTTTTGGGAAACACAATACACTTCTCCAGAGTGCTGTTGGTAATGTACCTTCCCACAAACAGCGTAAAAAGGCTTTCTTTTCTCCACGCCCTATCCTGCATTTCTGGATTTTACACTTTGTGAGGGTGGCCCTTCGGACTGATGGGAAGTGATACCTCTTGGTAGTGTTTATTTGCACCGCGGGCCGGCTTGGTTGGCCAAAAAGGGCGTATGCGTTTTTCCTGAACATGTTCAGGAAAAGCGCATACGCCCTTTTTGGCCAAGGGCATCATTGAAGAAGTTCTGCCCCTTTCCATGTGCATTTGAGGCGAGACCAATCTCCCTCTTGAAATCCCGTTCCTACAGTTCTGCCTTGCTTTCAAGTCCTTTTTCGTGACTTACCTCAAGGCATTTTCCCACTTTTGGTATCTTTTAGAATCCTGTATGATTGTGAATTGCAGTGCCCCTGAGCTCCACTTTTCAACTTGTTTCTTTGGGAACTGGACACAAAACAGCAGGATGGCTTCAAGCCCTATTCCGGTTCAGAGGGCAAGCTGAACCTTTGGTCAATTCCTCTTCCTCATTGGAAATTAGAGTGGCATGCGCCTGTCCAAACACCTTGGCATTGTCTCTCATTGTTCTCCCCATTCCATTTCATCCTCCAGACAAATTCCAAACTGTGTGAAAGAGGGTTTTATAGGTGCAGACTTCCCCAAGTGGGGAGTTTTTTAGGATAGTGGCTGGAGGTGGGAAGCCGAACGCCAGGAATTGAGATGGTTTTTCCAAACTCTTCCCTTTCTGATGCTGTACCATCCTCAGGGTGGCCCACGAATGTTTTAGCTGTACAAAGGGTCGCCTGCATCTGGAGATTTGGGACCCATGGCATCAGGACCAGGCAGTATTACTCTAAAGGGGCTGCCTTTGCTGACTCATGCTCACCGAGCCTCTCAGCCCAACGAGTGTCCAGCCTTAGGACCCATCCAGCTGTGTGTTTAGATATGGTCCATCCAGGGTGCATCGCAGCCCCTGAACGAGTTCTGTAAGAATTTATCTCTCACTCAGTGTCTTTTTTTTTTTCTTTTGTTTTTGTAATTTACTTTTATACTGGGGTGTAGCTGATTTTCAGTGCTGTGTTTCTTGCTGCTGTACCTCCACTTGATTCACTAACAGAGAGGCATCGAAAAATTCTTTTTCAGATTCTTACCAGTCGTATATAATCTTTTCCGGTGTGTAGACTGTGCTGAGCCCAGTCCTTTGAGGTATAGAGTAACTCTTGTTGATTCCCTATTTGGTCTATGGAACGGTATGTGTGCCCATCTCAAACTCCAGGTTTATGCCTCACCTCAAGCGACCTTTGCACTCTAGCAGTCATAAGTGTGCTTTCTAAAAGTGTGATTCTGTGTCTCTTTTGTCATTTAGTTCATGTGTCACAATTTTGATATTACACCTATAACTGATATCTTATAAGTCTCTTTTTCTGTCTGACTTATGTCACTGAGAATGCTCGTACCTAAGTACACCAGAGTTGCTGCAACTGGCCTTATTTCATTGGTATCATGGCTGAGTTATATTCCATTGTACATAAGTATCACATCTTCTTTATCCATGTTTTCCTTCCAGGGAAATTCCGGTTGTATCCAAGTCGAGGCTCTTGTAAACAGACCAGCACTAAACGTTGTGGTGCCTGTGTCCTGTCAAGTTTTGGTTTCCCCAAGATATATGCCCATGAGTGGAAGTGCCATATGCTCTGTAGCTTTGTTGCTTAGATTTTTTTGAGAAACACAATACACTACTCCAGAGTGCCGTTGGCAATTTACCTTCCCACAATCAGCGTAAAAAGGCTCCCTTTTCTCCACGACCTATCCTGCATTTCTGGTTTTAACACTTTGTGAGGATGCCCCTTCTGACTGACGCAAAGTGATACCTCTGTGTTGTGTTGATTTGCACCACGAAACTGCTTGGTTGGCCAAAAGGGCATATGCGTTTTTCCTGAATATATTCAGGAAAAACGCATACGCCCACTTTGGCCAATGGCATCTTTGAAGAAGTTCTGCCCCTGTCCATGTGATTTCGAGGCGAGACAAAACGCCCTATTGAAATCCCGTTCCTGCAATTCTGCCTTACTTTCAAGTCCTTTTTCATGACTTACCTCAAGGCATTTTTCCACGTTAGGTATCATTTACAATCCTGCAGGATTGTGAATTACAGTGCCCCTGAGCCCCAATTTTCAATTTGTTTCTTTGGCACCTGGCCACAAAACAGCAGGATTGCTTCAAGGCCTATTCTGGTTCCGAGGGCAAGCTGAGCCTTTGTTCAATTCCTCTTCCTCATCGGAAATTAGAGTGGCATGCGCCTGTCCAAACACCTAGGCGTTGTTTCTCATTGTTACCCCCGTCCAGTTCATCCTCCAGACAAATTCCAAACTGTGCGAAAGAGGGTGTTGAAGGTGCTGATATCCCCAAGTGGGGAGATTGTAAGGAAAGAGGCTGGAGGGGGGAACCCGAGCGCCAGGAGATGAGGAGATGCGGTGGTTCTTCCAAACACTTCCCGATCCGATGGTGTACCATCCTATGAGTGTCCCATGCATGTTTTAGCTGTACGAAGGGTTGCCTGCCTCTGGAGATTCAGGACCCATGGCATCAGGACCAGGCAGTATTACTCTAAGGGGCTGCCTTTGCTGACTCATGCTCACCGAGCCTCTCAGCACCACGAGTGTCCAGCCTTAGGTCCCATCCAGCTGTGTGTTTAGATATGGTCAATCCAGGTTGCATCACAGCCCCCGAACAAATTCTGTAAGAATTTATCTCTCACTCAGTGTCTTTTTTTATTTTATTTTTTCTAATTTATTTTTATACTGGGGAGTAGCTAATTTTCAGTGCTGTGATTCTTGCTGCTGTACATCCACTTGATTCACGTACAGAGAGACATCGATAAATTCTTTTTCAGATTCTTACCAGTCGTATATAATTTTTTCCAGTGTGTAGAGTGTGCTGAGTGCAGTCCTTTGAGGTTTAGAGTAAGTCTTGTTGATTCCCTATTTGGTCTGTGGAACGGTATGTGTGCTCACTTCAAACTCCTAGTTTATGCCTCACCTCAACTGACCTTGGCACTCTAGCAGTCATAAGTGTGTTTTCTAAATGTGTGATTCTGTGTCTCTTTTGTCATTTAGTTCATGTGTCGCAATTTTGATATTGCACCTATAACTGATATCTTATGATAAGTGTCTTTTTCTGTCTGACTTACGTCACTGAGAATGATCGTACCTAAGTACACCTAAGTGGCTGCAACTGGCCTTATTTCATGGCTGAGTTATATTGCATTGTACATAAGTGTCACATCTTCTTTATTCATGTTTTCCTTGCAAGGAAATTTCGGCTGTATCCAAGTCCAGGCTCTTGTGAACAGATCAGCACTAAACGTTGTGGTGCCTGTGTCCTGTCGAGTTTTGGTTTTCCCAAAACATACGCCCATGAGCGGAAGTGCCGTATGCTCTGTAGTTTTGTTTCTTAGATTCTTTTGGGATACACAATATACTTCTCCAGAGTGCCGTTGGCAATTTTCCTTCCATAATCAGCATAAAAAGGCTCCCTTTTCTCCACGCCCTATCCTGCATTTCCGGTTTTTACATTTTGTGAGGATGGCCCATCAAACTGATGTGAAGTGATACCTCTTCGTAGTGTTGATTTGAACCGCGCCTGCTTGGTTGGCCAAAAAGGGCGTATGCGTTTTTCCGGAATATATTCCGGAAAAACGCATACGCCCTTTTTGGCCAACGGCATCGTTGAAGAAGTTGCCCCTTTCCATGTGATTTCGAGGTGAGACCAATCTCCCTCTTGAAATCCCGTTCCCGCAATTCTGCCTTGCTTTCAAGTCCTTTTTGGTCAGTTACCGCAAGGCATTTTTCCACGTTAGGTATCTTTTACAATCCTGCAGGACTGTGAATTGCAGTGCCCCTGAGCTCCACTTTTCAAATTGTTTCTTTGGCAACTGGCCACAAAACAGCAGGATTGCTTCAAGGCCTATTCTGGTTCCGAGAGCAAGCTGAGCCTTTGGTCAATTCCTCTTCCTCATTGGAAATTAGAGTGGCATGCGCCTGTCCAAACACCTAGGCGTTGTCTCTCATTGTTCCCCCCCGTTCCAGTTCATCCTCCGGACAAATTCAAAACTGTGCAAAAGAGGGTGTTGAAGGTGCTGACTTCCCCAAGTGGGGAGATTGTTACGAAAGAGGCTGGAAGTGGGAACCCGAGTGCAAGGAGATGAGGAGATGAGGTGGTTTTTCAAAACTCTTCCCAATCTGATGCTGTGCCATCCTCTGGATGTCCCATGCATGTTGTAGCTGTACGAAGGGTCACCTGCATCTGGAGATTTGGAACCCATGGAATCAGCACCAGGCAGTGTTACTCTAAAGGGGCTGCCTTTGCTGACTCGGGCTCACCAAGCCTCTCAGCCCCACGAGTGTCCAGCCTTAGGTCCCATCCAGCTGTGAGTTTAGATATGTTCAATCCAGGTTGCATCACAGCCCCTGAACGAATTCTGTAAGAATTTATCTCTCACTGTCTTTTTTTTGTAATTTATTTTTATAATGGTGTGTAGCTGATTTTCAGTTCTGTGTTTCTTGCTGCTGTACATCCACTAGATTCACTTATAGAGAGACATCGATAAATTCTTTTTCAGATTTTTACCGGTCGTATATAATCTTTTCCGGTGTGTAGAGTGTGCTGAGTGCAGTCCTTTGAGGTTTAGAGTAAGTCTTGTTGATTCCCTATTTGGTCTATGGAACGGTATGTGTGCTCACTTCAAACTCCTGGTTTAAGCCTCACCTCAACTGACCTTTGCACTCTAGCAGTCATAAGTGTGTTTTCTAAATGTGGGATTCTGTGTCTCTTGTGTCATTTAGTTCATGTGTCGCAATTTTGATATTGCACCTATAACTGATATCTTATGATAAGTCTCTTTTTCTGTCTGACTTATGTCACTGAGAATGATCGTACCTAAGTACACCAGAGTTGCAACTGGCCTTGATTTATTGATTTCATGGCTGAGTTATATTGCATTGTACATAAGTGTCACATCTTCTTTATTCATGTTTTCCTTGCAAGGAAATTTCGGTTGTATCCAAGTCGAGGCTCTTGTGAACAGATCAGCACTAAACGTTGAGGTGCCTGTGTTCTGTCGAGTTTTGGTTTTCCCAGGATATACGCCCATGAGTGGAAGTGCGTATGCTCTGTAGCTTTGTTTCTTAGAGTTTTTTGGGAAACACAATACACTTCTCCAGAGTGCCGTTGGCAATTTGCCTTCCCAAAATCAGTGTAAAAAGGCTCCCTTTTCTCCATGCCCTATCCTGCATTTCTGGCTTATACACTTTGTGAGAATGGTCCCTCGGACTGATGCGAAGTTATACCTCTTGGTAGTGTTGATTTGCACCGCATGCCTGCTTGGTTGGCCAAAAAGGGCGTATGCGTTTTTCCTGAATATATTCCGGAAAAACGCATACGCCCTTTTGGACAACGGCATCGTTGAAGAAGTTCTGCCCCTTTCCATGTGATTTCGAGGCGAGACCAATCTACCTCTTGAAATCCCGTTCCTACAATTCTGCCTTGCTTTCAAGTTCTTTTTCGTGACTTACCTCAAGGCATTTTTCCATGTTAGGTATGTTTTACAATCCTGCAGGATTGTGAATTGAGTGCCCCTGAGCTTCACTTTTCAACTTATTTCTTTGGCAACTGACCACAAAACAGCAGGATTCCTTCAAGCCTTATTCTGGTTCCAAGGGCAAGCTGAGCCTTTGTTCAATTCCTCTTCCTCATTGGAAATTAGAGTGGCATGTGCCTGTCCAAACACGTAGGCGTTGTCTCTCATGTTCCCCCCATTCCAGTTCATGCTCCGGACAAATTCCAAACTGTGCGAAAGAGGGTGTTGAAGTTGTTGACTTCCCCAAGTAGGGAGATTGTTAGGAAGAGGCTGGAGGTGGGAACCCGAGCGCCAGGAGATGAGGAGATGAGCTTGTTTTTCCAAACTCTCCCCGATCCGATGGGGTACCATCCTCTGTGTGTCCCATGCATGTTTTAGCTGTACAAAGGGTCGCCTGGATCTCGAGATTTGGGACCCATGGAATCAGGACCAGGCAGTATTACTCTAAAGGTGCTGCCTTTGCTGACTTCTGCTCACCAAGCCTCTCAGCCCCACGAGTGTCCAGCCTTAGTTCCCATCCAGCTGTGTGTATAGATATGGTCAATCAAGGTTGCCTTGCAAACCCTGAATGAAGTGTGTAAGATTTTACCTTTCACTCAGGGTTTTTTTTTTTTTTGTAATTTATTTTTATAATGGGATGTAGCTGATTCTCAGTGCTGTGTTTCTTGCTGCTGTACCTCCACTTGATTCACTTACAGAGAGACATCGATAAATTATTTTTCCGATTCTTACCAGTCGTATATAATCTTTTCCGGTGTGTAGAGTGTGCTGAGTGCAGTCCTTTGAGGTTTAGAGTAAGTCTTGTTGATTCCCTATTTGGTCTATGGAACGGTATGTGTGCTCATTTCAAACTCCTGGTTTATGCCTCACCTCAACTGACCTTTGCACTCTAGCAGTCATAAGTGTGTTTTCTAAATGTGTGATTCTGTGTCTCTTGTGTCATTTAGTTCATGTGTAGCAATTTTGATATTGCACCTATAACTAATATCATATGATAAGTCTCTTCTTCTGTCTTACTTATGTCACTGAGAATGATCGTACATAAGTACACCAGAGTTGCTGCAACTGGCCTTATTTCATTGATTTCATGGCTGACTTATTTTCCCTTGTACCTAAGTATCACATCCTCTGTATCCATGTTTTCCTTGCAAGGAAATTTCGGTTGTATCCAAGTAGCGGCTCTTGTGAACAGACCAGCACTAAAAGTTGTGGTGCCTGTGTCCTGTCGAGTTTTGGTATTCCCAAGTTATATGCCCACGAGTGGAAGTGCCGTATGCTCTGTAGCTTTGTTTCTTAGATTTTTTGGGGAAACACAATACACTTCTCCAGAGTGCTGTTGGTAATGTACCTTCCCACAAACAGCGTAAAAAGGCTTTCTTTTCTCCACGCCCTATCCTGCATTTCTGGGTTTTACACTTTGTGAGGGTGGCCCTTCGGACTGATGGGAAGTGATACCTCTTGGTAGTGTTTATTTGCACCGCGGGCCGGCTTGGTTGGCCAAAAAGGGCGTATGCGTTTTTCCTGAACATATTCAGGAAAAACGCATACGCCCTTTTTGGCCAACGGCATCATTGAAGAAGTTCTGCCCCTTTCCATGTGCATTCGAGGCGAGACCAATCTCCCTCTTGAAATCCCGTTCCTACAGTTCTGCCTTGCTTTCAAGTCCTTTTTCGTGACTTACCTCAAGGCATTTTCCCACTTTTGGTATCTTTTAGAATCCTGTATGATTGTGAATTGCAGTGCCCCTGAGCTCCACTTTTCAACTTGTTTCTTTGGGAACTGGACACAAAACAGCAGGATGGCTTCAAGCCCTATTCCGGTTCAGAGGGCAAGCTGAACCTTTGGTCAATTCCTCTTCCTCATTGGAAATTAGAGTGGCATGCGCCTGTCCAAACACCTTGGCATTGTCTCTCATTGTTCTCCCCATTCCATTTCATCCTCCAGACAAATTCCAAACTGTGTGAAAGAGGGTTTTATAGGTGCAGACTTCCCCAAGTGGGGAGTTTTTTAGGATAGTGGCTGGAGGTGGGAAGCCGAACGCCAGGAATTGAGATGGTTTTTCCAAACTCTTCCCTTTCTGATGCTGTACCATCCTCAGGGTGGCCCACGAATGTTTTAGCTGTACAAAGGGTCGCCTGCATCTGGAGATTTGGGACCCATGGCATCAGGACCAGGCAGTATTACTCTAAAGGGGCTTCCTTCGCTGACTCATGCTCACCGAGCCTCTCAGCCCAACGAGTGTCCAGCCTTAGGACCCATCCAGCTGTGTGTTTAGATATGGTCCATCCAGGGTGCATCGCAGCCCCTGAACGAGTTCTGTAAGAATTTATCTCTCACTCAGTGTCTTTTTTTTTTTTCTTTTTTTTTGTAATTTACTTTTATACTGGGGTGTAGCTGATTTTCAGTGCTGTGTTTCTTGCTGCTGTACCTCCACTTGATTCACTAACAGAGAGGCATCGAAAAATTCTTTTTCAGATTCTTACCAGTCGTATATAATCTTTTCCGGTGTGTAGACTGTGCTGAGCCCAGTCCTTTGAGGTATAGAGTAACTCTTGTTGATTCCCTATTTGGTCTATGGAACGGTATGTGTGCCCATCTCAAACTCCAGGTTTATGCCTCACCTCAAGCGACCTTTGCACTCTAGCAGTCATAAGTGTGCTTTCTAAAAGTGTGATTCTGTGTCTCTTTTGTCATTTAGTTCATGTGTCACAATTTTGATATTACACCTATAACTGATATCTTATAAGTCTCTTTTTCTGTCTGACTTATGTCACTGAGAATGCTCGTACCTAAGTACACCAGAGTTGCTGCAACTGGCCTTATTTCATTGGTATCATGGCTGAGTTATATTCCATTGTACATAAGTATCACATCTTCTTTATCCATGTTTTCCTTCCAGGGAAATTCCGGTTGTATCCAAGTCGAGGCTCTTGTAAACAGACCAGCACTAAACGTTGTGGTGCCTGTGTCCTGTCAAGTTTTGGTTTCCCCAAGATATATGCCCATGAGTGGAAGTGCCATATGCTCTGTAGCTTTGTTGCTTAGATTTTTTTGAGAAACACAATACACTACTCCAGAGTGCCGTTGGCAATTTACCTTCCCACAATCAGCGTAAAAAGGCTCCCTTTTCTCCACGACCTATCCTGCATTTCTGGTTTTAACACTTTGTGAGGATGCCCCTTCTGACTGACGCAAAGTGATACCTCTGTGTTGTGTTGATTTGCACCACGAAACTGCTTGGTTGGCCAAAAGGGCATATGCGTTTTTCCTGAATATATTCAGGAAAAACGCATACGCCCACTTTGGCCAATGGCATCTTTGAAGAAGTTCTGCCCCTGTCCATGTGATTTCGAGGCGAGACAAAACGCCCTATTGAAATCCCGTTCCTGCAATTCTGCCTTACTTTCAAGTCCTTTTTCATGACTTACCTCAAGGCATTTTTCCACGTTAGGTATCATTTACAATCCTGCAGGATTGTGAATTACAGTGCCCCTGAGCCCCAATTTTCAATTTGTTTCTTTGGCATCTGGCCACAAAACAGCAGGATTGCTTCAAGGCCTATTCTGGTTCCGAGGGCAAGCTGAGCCTTTGTTCAATTCCTCTTCCTCATCGGAAATTAGAGTGGCATGCGCCTGTCCAAACACCTAGGCGTTGTTTCTCATTGTTACCCCCGTCCAGTTCATCCTCCAGACAAATTCCAAACTGTGCGAAAGAGGGTGTTGAAGGTGCTGATATCCCCAAGTGGGGAGATTGTAAGGAAAGAGGCTGGAGGGGGGGACCCGAGCGCCAGGAGATGAGGAGATGCGGTGGTTCTTCCAAACACTTCCCGATCCGATGGTGTACCATCCTATGAGTGTCCCATGCATGTTTTAGCTGTACGAAGGGTTGCCTGCCTCTGGAGATTCAGGACCCATGGCATCAGGACCAGGCAGTATTATTCTAAGGGGCTGCCTTTGCTGACTCATGCTCACCGAGCCTCTCAGCACCACGAGTGTCCAGCCTTAGGTCCCATCCAGCTGTGTGTTTAGATATGGTCAATCCAGGTTGCATCACAGCCCCCGAACAAATTCTGTAAGAATTTATCTCTCACTCAGTGTCTTTTTTAATTTTATTTTTTCTAATTTATTTTTATACTGGGGAGTAGCTAATTTTCAGTGCTGTGATTCTTGCTGCTGTACATCCACTTGATTCACGTACAGAGAGACATCGATAAATTCTTTTTCAGATTCTTACCAGTCGTATATAATTTTTTCCAGTGTGTAGAGTGTGCTGAGTGCAGTCCTTTGAGGTTTAGAGTAAGTCTTGTTGATTCCCTATTTGGTCTGTGGAACGGTATGTGTGCTCACTTCAAACTCCTAGTTTATGCCTCACCTCAACTGACCTTGGCACTCTAGCAGTCATAAGTGTGTTTTCTAAATGTGTGATTCTGTGTCTCTTTTGTCATTTAGTTCATGTGTCGCAATTTTGATATTGCACCTATAACTGATATCTTATGATAAGTGTCTTTTTCTGTCTGACTTACGTCACTGAGAATGATCGTACCTAAGTACACCTAAGTGGCTGCAACTGGCCTTATTTCATGGCTGAGTTATATTGCATTGTACATAAGTGTCACATCTTCTTTATTCATGTTTTCCTTGCAAGGAAATTTCGGTTGTATCCAAGTCGAGGCTCTTGTGAACAGATCAGCACTAAACGTTGTGGTGCCTGTGTCCTGTCGAGTTTTGGTTTTCCCAAAACATACGCCCATGAGCGGAAGTGCCGTATGCTCTGTAGTTTTGTTTCTTAGATTCTTTTGGGATACACAATATACTTCTCCAGAGTGCCGTTGGCAATTTTCCTTCCATAATCAGCATAAAAAGGCTCCCTTTTCTCCACGCCCTATCCTGCATTTCCGGTTTTTACATTTTGTGAGGATAGCCCATCAAACTGATGTGAAGTGATACCTCTTCGTAGTGTTGATTTGAACCGCGCCTGCTTGGTTGGCCAAAAAGGGCGTATGCGTTTTTCCGGAATATATTCCGGAAAAACGCATACGCCCTTTTTGGCCAACGGCATCGTTGAAGAAGTTGCCCCTTTCCATGTGATTTCGAGGTGAGACCAATCTCCCTCTTGAAATCCCGTTCCCGCAATTCTGCCTTGCTTTCAAGTCCTTTTTGGTCAGTTACCGCAAGGCATTTTTCCACGTTAGGTATCTTTTACAATCCTGCAGGACTGTGAATTGCAGTGCCCCTGAGCTCCACTTTTCAAATTGTTTCTTTGGCAACTGGCCACAAAACAGCAGGATTGCTCCAAGGCCTATTCTGGTTCCGAGAGCAAGCTGAGCCTTTGGTCAATTCCTCTTCCTCATTGGAAATTAGAGTGGCATGCGCCTGTCCAAACACCTAGGCGTTGTCTCTCATTGTTCCCCCCCCGTTCCAGTTCATCCTCCGGACAAATTCAAAACTGTGCAAAAGAGGGTGTTGAAGGTGCTGACTTCCCCAAGTGGGGAGATTGTTACGAAAGAGGCTGGAAGTGGGAACCCGAGTGCAAGGAGATGAGGAGATGAGGTGGTTTTTCAAAACTCTTCCCAATCTGATGCTGTACCATCCTCTGGATGTCCCATGCATGTTGTAGCTGTACGAAGGGTCACCTGCATCTGGAGATTTGGAACCCATGGAATCAGCACCAGGCAGTGTTACTCTAAAGGGGCTGCCTTTGCTGACTCGGGCTCACCAAGCCTCTCAGCCCCACGAGTGTCCAGCCTTAGGTCCCATCCAGCTGTGAGTTTAGATATGTTCAATCCAGGTTGCATCACAGCCCCTGAACGAATTCTGTAAGAATTTATCTCTCACTGTCTTTTTTTTGTAATTTATTTTTATAATGGTGTGTAGCTGATTTTCAGTTCTGTGTTTCTTGCTGCTGTACATCCACTAGATTCACTTATAGAGAGACATCGATAAATTCTTTTTCAGATTTTTACCGGTCGTATATAATCTTTTCCGGTGTGTAGAGTGTGCTGAGTGCAGTCCTTTGAGGTTTAGAGTAAGTCTTGTTGATTCCCTATTTGGTCTATGGAACGGTATGTGTGCTCACTTCAAACTCCTGGTTTAAGCCTCACCTCAACTGACCTTTGCACTCTAGCAGTCATAAGTGTGTTTTCTAAATGTGGGATTCTGTGTCTCTTGTGTCATTTAGTTCATGTGTCGCAGTTTTGATATTGCACCTATAACTGATATCTTATGATAAGTCTCTTTTTCTGTCTGACTTATGTCACTGAGAATGATCGTACCTAAGTACACCAGAGTTGCAACTGGCCTTGATTTATTGATTTCATGGCTGAGTTATATTGCATTGTACATAAGTGTCACATCTTCTTTATTCATGTTTTCCTTGCAAGGAAATTTCGGTTGTATCCAAGTCGAGGCTCTTGTGAACAGATCAGCACTAAACGTTGAGGTGCCTGTGTTCTGTCGAGTTTTGGTTTTCCCAGGATATACGCCCATGAGTGGAAGTGCGTATGCTCTGTAGCTTTGTTTCTTAGAGTTTTTTGGGAAACAGAATACACTTCTCCAGAGTGCCGTTGGCAATTTGCCTTCCCAAAATCAGTGTAAAAAGGCTCCCTTTTCTCCATGCCCTATCCTGCATTTCTGGCTTATACACTTTGTGAGAATGGTCCCTCGGACTGATGCGAAGTTATACCTCTTGGTAGTGTTGATTTGCACCGCATGCCTGCTTGGTTGGCCAAAAAGGGCGTATGCGTTTTTCCTGAATATATTCCGGAAAAACGCATACGCCCTTTTGGACAACGGCATCGTTGAAGAAGTTCTGCCCCTTTCCATGTGATTTCGAGGCGAGACCAATCTACCTCTTGAAATCCCGTTCCTACAATTCTGCCTTGCTTTCAAGTTCTTTTTCGTGACTTACCTCAAGGCATTTTTTCCATGTTAGGTATGTTTTACAATCCTGCAGGATTGTGAATTGAGTGCCCCTGAGCTTCACTTTTCAACTTATTTCTTTGGCAACTGACCACAAAACAGCAGGATTCCTTCAAGCCTTATTCTGGTTCCAAGGGCAAGCTGAGCCTTTGTTCAATTCCTCTTCCTCATTGGAAATTAGAGTGGCATGTGCCTGTCCAAACACGTAGGCGTTGTCTCTCATGTTCCCCCCATTCCAGTTCATGCTCCGGACAAATTCCAAACTGTGCGAAAGAGGGTGTTGAAGTTGTTGACTTCCCCAAGTAGGGAGATTGTTAGGAAGAGGCTGGAGGTGGGAACCCGAGCGCCAGGAGATGAGGAGATGAGCTTGTTTTTCCAAACTCTCCCCGATCCGATGGGGTACCATCCTCTGTGTGTCCCATGCATGTTTTAGCTGTACAAAGGGTCGCCTGGATCTCGAGATTTGGGACCCATGGAATCAGGACCAGGCAGTATTACTCTAAAGGTGCTGCCTTTGCTGACTTCTGCTCACCAAGCCTCTCAGCCCCACGAGTGTCCAGCCTTAGTTCCCATCCAGCTGTGTGTATAGATATGGTCAATCAAGGTTGCCTTGCAAACCCTGAATGAAGTGTGTAAGATTTTACCTTTCACTCAGGGTTTTTTTTTTTTTGTAATTTATTTTTATAATGGGATGTAGCTGATTCTCAGTGCTGTGTTTCTTGCTGCTGTACCTCCACTTGATTCACTTACAGAGAGACATCGATAAATTATTTTTCCGATTCTTACCAGTCGTATATAATCTTTTCCGGTGTGTAGAGTGTGCTGAGTGCAGTCCTTTGAGGTTTAGAGTAAGTCTTGTTGATTCCCTATTTGGTCTATGGAACGGTATGTGTGCTCATTTCAAACTCCTGGTTTATGCCTCACCTCAACTGACCTTTGCACTCTAGCAGTCATAAGTGTGTTTTCGAAATGTGGGATTCTGTGTCTCTTGTGTCATTTAGTTCATGTGTAGCAATTTTGATATTGCACCTATAACTAATATCATATGATAAGTCTCTTCTTCTGTCTTACTTATGTCACTGAGAATGATCGTACATAAGTACACCAGAGTTGCTGCAACTGGCCTTATTTCATTGATTTCATGGCTGACTTATTTTCCCTTGTACCTAAGTATCACATCCTCTGTATCCATGTTTTCCTTGCAAGGAAATTTCGGTTGTATCCAAGTAGCGGCTCTTGTGAACAGACCAGCACTAAAAGTTGTGGTGCCTGTGTCCTGTCGAGTTTTGGTATTCCCAAGTTATATGCCCACGAGTGGAAGTGCCGTATGCTCTGTAGCTTTGTTTCTTAGATTTTTTTGGGAAACACAATACACTTCTCCAGAGTGCTGTTGGTAATGTACCTTCCCACAAACAGCGTAAAAAGGCTTTCTTTTCTCCACGCCCTATCCTGCATTTCTGGGTTTTACACTTTGTGAGGGTGGCCCTTCGGACTGATGGGAAGTGATACCTCTTGGTAGTGTTTATTTGCACCGCGGGCCGGCTTGGTTGGCCAAAAAGGGCGTATGCGTTTTTCCTGAACATATTCAGGAAAAACGCATACGCCCTTTTTGGCCAACGGCATCATTGAAGAAGTTCTGCCCCTTTCCATGTGCATTCGAGGCGAGACCAATCTCCCTCTTGAAATCCCGTTCCTACAATTCTGCCTTGCTTTCAAGTCCTTTTTCGTGACTTACCTCAAGGCATTTTCCCACTTTTGGTATCTTTTAGAATCCTGTATGATTGTGAATTGCAGTGCCCCTGAGCTCCACTTTTCAACTTGTTTCTTTGGGAACTGGACACAAAACAGCAGGATGGCTTCAAGCCCTATTCCGGTTCAGAGGGCAAGCTGAACCTTTGGTCAATTCCTCTTCCTCATTGGAAATTAGAGTGGCATGCGCCTGTCCAAACACCTTGGCATTGTCTCTCATTGTTCTCCCCATTCCATTTCATCCTCCAGACAAATTCCAAACTGTGTGAAAGAGGGTTTTATAGGTGCAGACTTCCCCAAGTGGGGAGTTTTTTAGGATAGTGGCTGGAGGTGGGAAGCCGAACGCCAGGAATTGAGATGGTTTTTCCAAACTCTTCCCTTTCTGATGCTGTACCATCCTCAGGGTGGCCCACGAATGTTTTAGCTGTACAAAGGGTCGCCTGCATCTGGAGATTTGGGACCCATGGCATCAGGACCAGGCAGTATTACTCTAAAGGGGCTTCCTTCGCTGACTCATGCTCACCGAGCCTCTCAGCCCAACGAGTGTCCAGCCTTAGGACCCATCCAGCTGTGTGTTTAGATATGGTCCATCCAGGGTGCATCGCAGCCCCTGAACGAGTTCTGTAAGAATTTATCTCTCACTCAGTGTCTTTTTTTTTTTCTTTTGTTTTTGTAATTTACTTTTATACTGGGGTGTAGCTGATTTTCAGTGCTGTGTTTCTTGCTGCTGTACCTCCACTTGATTCACTAACAGAGAGGCATCGAAAAATTCTTTTTCAGATTCTTACCAGTCGTATATAATCTTTTCCGGTGTGTAGACTGTGCTGAGCCCAGTCCTTTGAGGTATAGAGTAACTCTTGTTGATTCCCTATTTGGTCTATGGAACGGTATGTGTGCCCATCTCAAACTCCAGGTCTATGCCTCACCTCAAGCGACCTTTGCACTCTAGCAGTCATAAGTGTGCTTTCTAAAAGTGTGATTCTGTGTCTCTTTTGTCATTTAGTTCACGTGTCACAATTTTGATATTACACCTATAACTGATATCTTATAAGTCTCTTTTTCTGTCTGACTTATGTCACTGAGAATGCTCGTACCTAAGTACACCAGAGTTGCTGCAACTGGCCTTATTTCATTGGTATCATGGCTGAGTTATATTCCATTGTACATAAGTATCACATCTTCTTTATCCATGTTTTCCTTCCAGGGAAATTCCGGTTGTATCCAAGTCGAGGCTCTTGTAAACAGACCAGCACTAAACGTTGTGGTGCCTGTGTCCTGTCAAGTTTTGGTTTCCCCAAGATATATGCCCATGAGTGGAAGTGCCATATGCTCTGTAGCTTTGTTGCTTAGATTTTTTTGAGAAACACAATACACTACTCCAGAGTGCCGTTGGCAATTTACCTTCCCACAATCAGCGTAAAAAGGCTCCCTTTTCTCCACGACCTATCCTGCATTTCTGGTTTTAACACTTTGTGAGGATGCCCCTTCTGACTGACGCAAAGTGATACCTCTGTGTTGTGTTGATTTGCACCACGAAACTGCTTGGTTGGCCAAAAGGGCATATGCGTTTTTCCTGAATATATTCAGGAAAAACGCATACGCCCACTTTGGCCAATGGCATCTTTGAAGAAGTTCTGCCCCTGTCCATGTGATTTCGAGGCGAGACAAAACGCCCTATTGAAATCCCGTTCCTGCAATTCTGCCTTACTTTCAAGTCCTTTTTCATGACTTACCTCAAGGCATTTTTCCACGTTAGGTATCATTTACAATCCTGCAGGATTGTGAATTACAGTGCCCCTGAGCCCCAATTTTCAATTTGTTTCTTTGGCATCTGGCCACAAAACAGCAGGATTGCTTCAAGGCCTATTCTGGTTCCGAGGGCAAGCTGAGCCTTTGTTCAATTCCTCTTCCTCATCGGAAATTAGAGTGGCATGCGCCTGTCCAAACACCTAGGCGTTGTTTCTCATTGTTACCCCCGTCCAGTTCATCCTCCAGACAAATTCCAAACTGTGCGAAAGAGGGTGTTGAAGGTGCTGATATCCCCAAGTGGGGAGATTGTAAGGAAAGAGGCTGGAGGGGGGGACCCGAGCGCCAGGAGATGAGGAGATGCGGTGGTTCTTCCAAACACTTCCCGATCCGATGGTGTACCATCCTATGAGTGTCCCATGCATGTTTTAGCTGTACGAAGGGTTGCCTGCCTCTGGAGATTCAGGACCCATGGCATCAGGACCAGGCAGTATTACTCTAAGGGGCTGCCTTTGCTGACTCATGCTCACCGAGCCTCTCAGCACCACGAGTGTCCAGCCTTAGGTCTCATCCAGCTGTGTGTTTAGATATGGTCAATCCAGGTTGCATCACAGCCCCCGAACAAATTCTGTAAGAATTTATCTCTCACTCAGTGTCTTTTTTAATTTTATTTTTTCTAATTTATTTTTATACTGGGGAGTAGCTAATTTTCAGTGCTGTGATTCTTGCTGCTGTACATCCACTTGATTCACGTACAGAGAGACATCGATAAATTCTTTTTCAGATTCTTACCAGTCGTATATAATTTTTTCCAGTGTGTAGAGTGTGCTGAGTGCAGTCCTTTGAGGTTTAGAGTAAGTCTTGTTGATTCCCTATTTGGTCTGTGGAACGGTATGTGTGCTCACTTCAAACTCCTAGTTTATGCCTCACCTCAACTGACCTTGGCACTCTAGCAGTCATAAGTGTGTTTTCTAAATGTGGGATTCTGTGTCTCTTTTGTCATTTAGTTCATGTGTCGCAATTTTGATATTCCACCTATAACTGATATCTTATGATAAGTGTCTTTTTCTGTCTGACTTACGTCACTGAGAATGATCGTACCTAAGTACACCTAAGTGGCTGCAACTGGCCTTATTTCATGGCTGAGTTATATTGCATTGTACATAAGTGTCACACCTTCTTTATTCATGTTTTCCTTGCAAGGAAATTTCGGTTGTATCCAAGTCGAGGCTCTTGTGAACAGATCAGCACTAAACGTTGTGGTGCCTGTGTCCTGTCGAGTTTTGGTTTTCCCAAAACATACGCCCATGAGCGGAAGTGCCGTATGCTCTGTAGTTTTGTTTCTTAGATTCTTTTGGGATACACAATATACTTCTCCAGAGTGCCGTTGGCAATTTTCCTTCCATAATCAGCATAAAAAGGCTCCCTTTTCTCCACGCCCTATCCTGCATTTCCGGTTTTTACATTTTGTGAGGATGGCCCATCAAACTGATGTGAAGTGATACCTCTTCGTAGTGTTGATTTGAACCGCGCCTGCTTGGTTGGCCAAAAAGGGCGTATGCGTTTTTCCGGAATATATTCCGGAAAAACGCATACGCCCTTTTTGGCCAACGGCATCGTTGAAGAAGTTGCCCCTTTCCATGTGATTTCGAGGTGAGACCAATCTCCCTCTTGAAATCCCGTTCCCGCAATTCTGCCTTGCTTTCAAGTCCTTTTTGGTCAGTTACCGCAAGGCATTTTTCCACGTTAGGTATCTTTTACAATCCTGCAGGACTGTGAATTGCAGTGCCCCTGAGCTCCACTTTTCAAATTGTTTCTTTGGCAACTGGCCACAAAACAGCAGGATTGCTTCAAGGCCTATTCTGGTTCCGAGAGCAAGCTGAGCCTTTGGTCAATTCCTCTTCCTCATTGGAAATTAGAGTGGCATGCGCCTGTCCAAACACCTAGGCGTTGTCTCTCATTGTTCCCCCCCGTTCCAGTTCATCCTCCGGACAAATTCAAAACTGTGCAAAAGAGGGTGTTGAAGGTGCTGACTTCCCCAAGTGGGGAGATTGTTACGAAAGAGGCTGGAAGTGGGAACCCGAGTGCAAGGAGATGAGGAGATGAGGTGGTTTTTCAAAACTCTTCCCAATCTGATGCTGTGCCATCCTCTGGATGTCCCATGCATGTTGTAGCTGTACGAAGGGTCACCTGCATCTGGAGATTTGGAACCCATGGAATCAGCACCAGGCAGTGTTACTCTAAAGGGGCTGCCTTTGCTGACTCGGGCTCACCAAGCCTCTCAGCCCCACGAGTGTCCAGCCTTAGGTCCCATCCAGCTGTGAGTTTAGATATGTTCAATCCAGGTTGCATCACAGCCCCTGAACGAATTCTGTAAGAATTTATCTCTCACTGTCTTTTTTTTGTAATTTATTTTTATAATGGTGTGTAGCTGATTTTCAGTTCTGTGTTTCTTGCTGCTGTACATCCACTAGATTCACTTATAGAGAGACATCGATAAATTCTTTTTCAGATTTTTACCGGTCGTATATAATCTTTTCCGGTGTGTAGAGTGTGCTGAGTGCAGTCCTTTGAGGTTTAGAGTAAGTCTTGTTGATTCCCTATTTGGTCTATGGAACGGTATGTGTGCTCACTTCAAACTCCTGGTTTAAGCCTCACCTCAACTGACCTTTGCACTCTAGCAGTCATAAGTGTGTTTTCTAAATGTGGGATTCTCTGTCTCTTGTGTCATTTAGTTCATGTGTCGCAATTTTGATATTGCACCTATAACTGATATCTTATGATAAGTCTCTTTTTCTGTCTGACTTATGTCACTGAGAATGATCGTACCTAAGTACACCAGAGTTGCAACTGGCCTTGATTTATTGATTTCATGGCTGAGTTATATTGCATTGTACATAAGTGTCACATCTTCTTTATTCATGTTTTCCTTGCAAGGAAATTTCGGTTGTATCCAAGTCGAGGCTCTTGTGAACAGATCAGCACTAAACGTTGAGGTGCCTGTGTTCTGTCGAGTTTTGGTTTTCCCAGGATATACGCCCATGAGTGGAAGTGCGTATGCTCTGTAGCTTTGTTTCGTAGAGTTTTTTGGGAAACACAATACACTTCTCCAGAGTGCCGTTGGCAATTTGCCTTCCCAAAATCAGTGTAAAAAGGCTCCCTTTTCTCCATGCCCTATCCTGCATTTCTGGCTTATACACTTTGTGAGAATGGTCCCTCGGACTGATGCGAAGTTATACCTCTTGGTAGTGTTGATTTGCACCGCATGCCTGCTTGGTTGGCCAAAAAGGGCGTATGCGTTTTTCCTGAATATATTCCGGAAAAACGCATACGCCCTTTTGGACAACGGCATCGTTGAAGAAGTTCTGCCCCTTTCCATGTGATTTCGAGGCGAGACCAATCTACCTCTTGAAATCCCGTTCCTACAATTCTGCCTTGCTTTCAAGTTCTTTTTCGTGACTTACCTCAAGGCATTTTTCCATGTTAGGTATGTTTTACAATCCTGCAGGATTGTGAATTGAGTGCCCCTGAGCTTCACTTTTCAACTTATTTCTTTGGCAACTGACCACAAAACAGCAGGATTCCTTCAAGCCTTATTCTGGTTCCAAGGGCAAGCTGAGCCTTTGTTCAATTCCTCTTCCTCATTGGAAATTAGAGTGGCATGTGCCTGTCCAAACACGTAGGCGTTGTCTCTCATGTTCCCCCCATTCCAGTTCATGCTCCGGACAAATTCCGAACTGTGCGAAAGAGGGTGTTGAAGTTGTTGACTTCCCCAAGTAGGGAGATTGTTAGGAAGAGGCTGGAGGTGGGAACCCGAGCGCCAGGAGATGAGGAGATGAGCTTGTTTTTCCAAACTCTCCCCGATCCGATGGGGTATCATCCTCTGTGTGTCCCATGCATGTTTTAGCTGTACAAAGGGTCGCCTGGATCTCGAGATTTGGGACCCATGGAATCAGGACCAGGCAGTATTACTCTAAAGGTGCTGCCTTTGCTGACTTCTGCTCACCAAGCCTCTCAGCCCCACGAGTGTCCAGCCTTAGTTCCCATCCAGCTGTGTGTATAGATATGGTCAATCAAGGTTGCCTTGCAAACCCTGAATGAAGTGTGTAAGATTTTACCTTTCACTCAGTGTTTTTTTTTTTTTGTAATTTATTTTTATAATGGGATGTAGCTGATTCTCAGTGCTGTGTTTCTTGCTGCTGTACCTCCACTTGATTCACTTACAGAGAGACATCGATAAATTATTTTTCCGATTCTTACCAGTCGTATATAATCTTTTCCGGTGTGTAGAGTGTGCTGAGTGCAGTCCTTTGAGGTTTAGAGTAAGTCTTGTTGATTCCCTATTTGGTCTATGGAACGGTATGTGTGCTCATTTCAAACTCCTGGTTTATGCCTCACCTCAACTGACCTTTGCACTCTAGCAGTCATAAGTGTGTTTTCGAAATGTGGGATTCTGTGTCTCTTTTGTCATTTAGTTCATGTGTCGCAATTTTGATATTGCACCTATAACTAATATCGTATGATAAGTCTCTTCTTCTGTCTTACTTATGTCACTGAGAATGATCGTACATAAGTACACCAGAGTTGCTGCAACTGGCCTTATTTCATTGATTTCATGGCTGACTTATTTTCCCTTGTACCTAAGTATCACATCCTCTGTATCCATGTTTTCCTTGCAAGGAAATTTCGGTTGTATCCAAGTAGCGGCTCTTGTGAACAGACCAGCACTAAAAGTTGTGGTGCCTGTGTCCTGTCGAGTTTTGGTATTCCCAAGTTATATGCCCACGAGTGGAAGTGCCGTATGCTCTGTAGCTTTGTTTCTTAGATTTTTTTGGGAAACACAATACACTTCTCCAGAGTGCTGTTGGTAATGTACCTTCCCACAAACAGCGTAAAAAGGCTTTCTTTTCTCCACGCCCTATCCTGCATTTCTGGGTTTTACACTTTGTGAGGGTGGCCCTTCGGACTGATGGGAAGTGATACCTCTTGGTAGTGTTTATTTGCACCGCGGGCCGGCTTGGTTGGCCAAAAAGGGCGTATGCGTTTTTCCTGAACATATTCAGGAAAAACACATACGCCCTTTTTGGCCAACGGCATCATTGAAGAAGTTCTGCCCCTTTCCATGTGCATTCGAGGCGAGACCAATCTCCCTCTTGAAATCCCGTTCCTACAGTTCTGCCTTGCTTTCAAGTCCTTTTTCGTGACTTACCTCAAGGCATTTTCCCACTTTTGGTATCTTTTAGAATCCTGTATGATTGTGAATTGCAGTGCCCCTGAGCTCCACTTTTCAACTTGTTTCTTTGGGAACTGGACACAAAACAGCAGGATGGCTTCAAGCCCTATTCCGGTTCAGAGGGCAAGCTGAACCTTTGGTCAATTCCTCTTCCTCATTGGAAATTAGAGTGGCATGCGCCTGTCCAAACACCTTGGCATTGTCTCTCATTGTTCTCCCCATTCCATTTCATCCTCCAGACAAATTCCAAACTGTGTGAAAGAGGGTTTTATAGGTGCAGACTTCCCCAAGTGGGGAGTTTTTTAGGATAGTGGCTGGAGGTGGGAAGCCGAACGCCAGGAATTGAGATGGTTTTTCCAAACTCTTCCCTTTCTGATGCTGTACCATCCTCAGGGTGGCCCACGAATGTTTTAGCTGTACAAAGGGTCGCCTGCATCTGGAGATTTGGGACCCATGGCATCAGGACCAGGCAGTATTACTCTAAAGGGGCTGCCTTTGCTGACTCATGCTCACCGAGCCTCTCAGCCCAACGAGTGTCCAGCCTTAGGACCCATCCAGCTGTGTGTTTAGATATGGTCCATCCAGGGTGCATCGCAGCCCCTGAACGAGTTCTGTAAGAATTTATCTCTCACTCAGTGTCTTTTTTTTTTCTTTTGTTTTTGTAATTTACTTTTATACTGGGGTGTAGCTGATTTTCAGTGCTGTGTTTCTTGCTGCTGTACCTCCACTTGATTCACTAACAGAGAGGCATCGAAAAATTCTTTTTCAGATTCTTACCAGTCGTATATAATCTTTTCCGGTGTGTAGACTGTGCTGAGCCCAGTCCTTTGAGGTATAGAGTAACTCTTGTTGATTCCCTATTTGGTCTATGGAACGGTATGTGTGCCCATCTCAAACTCCAGGTTTATGCCTCACCTCAAGCGACCTTTGCACTCTAGCAGTCATAAGTGTGCTTTCTAAAAGTGTGATTCTGTGTCTCTTTTGTCATTTAGTTCATGTGTCACAATTTTGATATTACACCTATAACTGATATCTTATAAGTCTCTTTTTCTGTCTGACTTATGTCACTGAGAATGCTCGTACCTAAGTACACCAGAGTTGCTGCAACTGGCCTTATTTCATTGGTATCATGGCTGAGTTATATTCCATTGTACATAAGTATCACATCTTCTTTATCCATGTTTTCCTTCCAGGGAAATTCCGGTTGTATCCAAGTCGAGGCTCTTGTAAACAGACCAGCACTAAACGTTGTGGTGCCTGTGTCCTGTCAAGTTTTGGTTTCCCCAAGATATATGCCCATGAGTGGAAGTGCCATATGCTCTGTAGCTTTGTTGCTTAGATTTTTTTGAGAAACACAATACACTACTCCAGAGTGCCGTTGGCAATTTACCTTCCCACAATCAGCGTAAAAAGGCTCCCTTTTCTCCACGACCTATCCTGCATTTCTGGTTTTAACACTTTGTGAGGATGCCCCTTCTGACTGACGCAAAGTGATACCTCTGTGTTGTGTTGATTTGCACCACGAAACTGCTTGGTTGGCCAAAAGGGCATATGCGTTTTGCCTGAATATATTCAGGAAAAACGCATACGCCCACTTTGGCCAATGGCATCTTTGAAGAAGTTCTGCCCCTGTCCATGTGATTTCGAGGCGAGACAAAACGCCCTATTGAAATCCCGTTCCTGCAATTCTGCCTTACTTTCAAGTCCTTTTTCATGACTTACCTCAAGGCATTTTTCCACGTTAGGTATCATTTACAATCCTGCAGGATTGTGAATTACAGTGCCCCTGAGCCCCAATTTTCAATTTGTTTCTTTGGCACCTGGCCACAAAACAGCAGGATTGCTTCAAGGCCTATTCTGGTTCCGAGGGCAAGCTGAGCCTTTGTTCAATTCCTCTTCCTCATCGGAAATTAGAGTGGCATGCGCCTGTCCAAACACCTAGGCGTTGTTTCTCATTGTTACCCCCGTCCAGTTCATCCTCCAGACAAATTCCAAACTGTGCGAAAGAGGGTGTTGAAGGTGCTGATATCCCCAAGTGGGGAGATTGTAAGGAAAGAGGCTGGAGGGGGGAACCTGAGCGCCAGGAGATGAGGAGATGCGGTGGTTCTTCCAAACACTTCCCGATCCGATGGTGTACCATCCTATGAGTGTCCCATGCATGTTTTACTGTACGAAGGGTTGCCTGCCTCTGGAGATTCAGGACCCATGGCATCAGGACCAGGCAGTATTACTCTAAGGGGCTGCCTTTGCTGACTCATGCTCACCGAGCCTCTCAGCACCACGAGTGTCCAGCCTTAGGTCCCATCCAGCTGTGTGTTTAGATATGGTCAATCCAGGTTGCATCACAGCCCCCGAACAAATTCTGTAAGAATTTATCTCTCACTCAGTGTCTTTTTTAATTTTATTTTTTCTAATTTATTTTTATACTGGGGAGTAGCTAATTTTCAGTGCTGTGATTCTTGCTGCTGTACATCCACTTGATTCACGTACAGAGAGACATCGATAAATTCTTTTTCAGATTCTTACCAGTCGTATATAATTTTTTCCGGTGTGTAGAGTGTGCTGAGTGCAGTCCTTTGAGGTTTAGAGTAAGTCTTGTTGATTCCCTATTTGGTCTGTGGAACGGTATGTGTGCTCACTTCAAACTCCTAGTTTATGCCTCACCTCAACTGACCTTGGCACTCTAGCAGTCATAAGTGTGTTTTCTAAATGTGGGATTCTGTGTCTCTTTTGTCATTTAGTTCATGTGTCGCAATTTTGATATTGCACCTATAACTGATATCTTATGATAAGTCTCTTTTTCTGTCTGACTTACGTCACTGAGAATGATCGTACCTAAGTACACCAGAGTTGCAACTGGCCTTGATTTATTGATTTCATGGCTGAGTTATATTGCATTGTACATAAGTGTCACATCTTCTTTATTCATGTTTTCCTTGCAAGGAAATTTCGGTTGTATCCAAGTCGAGGCTCTTGTGAACAGATCAGCACTAAACGTTGTGGTGCCTGTGTCCTGTCGAGTTTTGGTTTTCCCAAAACATACGCCCATGAGTGGAAGTGCCGTATGCTCTGTAGTTTTGTTTCTTAGATTCTTTTGGGATACACAATATACTTCTCCAGAGTGCCGTTGGCAATTTTCCTTCCATAATCAGCATAAAAAGGCTCCCTTTTCTCCACGCCCTATCCTGCATTTCCGGTTTTTACATTTTGTGAGGATGGCCCATCAAACTGATGTGAAGTGATACCTCTTCGTAGTGTTGATTTGAACCGCGCCTGCTTGGTTGGCCAAAAAGGGCGTATGCGTTTTTCCGGAATATATTCCGGAAAAATGCATACGCCCTTTTTGGCCAACGGCATCGTTGAAGAAGTTGCCCCTTTCCATGTGATTTCGAGGTGAGACCAATCTCCCTCTTGAAATCCCGTTCCCGCAATTCTGCCTTGCTTTCAAGTCCTTTTTGGTCAGTTACCGCAAGGCATTTTTCCACGTTAGGTATCTTTTACAATCCTGCAGGACTGTGAATTGCAGTGCCCCTGAGCTCCACTTTTCAAATTGTTTCTTTGGCAACTGGCCACAAAACAGCAGGATTGCTTCAAGGCCTATTCTGGTTCCGAGAGCAAGCTGAGCCTTTGGTCAATTCCTCTTCCTCATTGGAAATTAGAGTGGCATGCGCCTGTCCAAACACCTAGGCGTTGTCTCTCATTGTTCCCCCCCGTTCCAGTTCATCCTCCGGACAAATTCAAAACTGTGCAAAAGAGGGTGTTGAAGGTGCTGACTTCCCCAAGTGGGGAGATTGTTACGAAAGAGGCTGGAAGTGGGAACCCGAGTGCAAGGAGATGAGGAGATGAGGTGGTTTTTCAAAACTCTTCCCAATCTGATGCTGTGCCATCCTCTGGATGTCCCATGCATGTTGTAGCTGTACGAAGGGTCACCTGCATCTGGAGATTTGGAACCCATGGAATCAGCACCAGGCAGTGTTACTCTAAAGGGGCTGCCTTTGCTGACTCGGGCTCACCAAGCCTCTCAGCCCCACGAGTGTCCAGCCTTAGGTCCCATCCAGCTGTGAGTTTAGATATGTTCAATCCAGGTTGCATCACAGCCCCTGAACGAATTCTGTAAGAATTTATCTCTCACTGTCTTTTTTTTGTAATTTATTTTTATAATGGTGTGTAGCTGATTTTCAGTTCTGTGTTTCTTGCTGCTGTACATCCACTAGATTCACTTATAGAGAGACATCGATAAATTCTTTTTCAGATTTTTACCGGTCGTATATAATCTTTTCCGGTGTGTAGAGTGTGCTGAGTGCAGTCCTTTGAGGTTTAGAGTAAGTCTTGTTGATTCCCTATTTGGTCTATGGAACGGTATGTGTGCTCACTTCAAACTCCTGGTTTAAGCCTCACCTCAACTGACCTTTGCACTCTAGCAGTCATAAGTGTGTTTTCTAAATGTGGGATTCTGTGTCTCTTGTGTCATTTAGTTCATGTGTCGCAATTTTGATATTGCACCTATAACTGATATCTTATGATAAGTCTCTTTTTCTGTCTGACTTATGTCACTGAGAATGATCGTACCTAAGTACACCAGAGTTGCAACTGGCCTTGATTTATTGATTTCATGGCTGAGTTATATTGCATTGTACATAAGTGTCACATCTTCTTTATTCATGTTTTCCTTGCAAGGAAATTTCGGTTGTATCCAAGTCGAGGCTCTTGTGAACAGATCAGCACTAAACGTTGAGGTGCCTGTGTTCTGTCGAGTTTTGGTTTTCCCAGGATATACGCCCATGAGTGGAAGTGCGTATGCTCTGTAGCTTTGTTTCTTAGAGTTTTTTGGGAAACACAATACACTTCTCCAGAGTGCCGTTGGCAATTTGCCTTCCCAAAATCAGTGTAAAAAGGCTCCCTTTTCTCCATGCCCTATCCTGCATTTCTGGCTTATACACTTTGTGAGAATGGTCCCTCGGACTGATGCGAAGTTATACCTCTTGGTAGTGTTGATTTGCACCGCATGCCTGCTTGGTTGGCCAAAAAGGGCGTATGCGTTTTTCCTGAATATATTCCGGAAAAACGCATACGCCCTTTTGGACAACGGCATCGTTGAAGAAGTTCTGCCCCTTTCCATGTGATTTCGAGGCGAGACCAATCTACCTCTTGAAATCCCGTTCCTACAATTCTGCCTTGCTTTCAAGTTCTTTTTCGTGACTTACCTCAAGGCATTTTTTCCATGTTAGGTATGTTTTACAATCCTGCAGGATTGTGAATTGAGTGCCCCTGAGCTTCACTTTTCAACTTATTTCTTTGGCAACTGACCACAAAACAGCAGGATTCCTTCAAGCCTTATTCTGGTTCCAAGGGCAAGCTGAGCCTTTGTTCAATTCCTCTTCCTCATTGGAAATTAGAGTGGCATGTGCCTGTCCAAACACGTAGGCGTTGTCTCTCATGTTCCCCCCATTCCAGTTCATGCTCCGGACAAATTCCAAACTGTGCGAAAGAGGGTGTTGAAGTTGTTGACTTCCCCAAGTAGGGAGATTGTTAGGAAGAGGCTGGAGGTGGGAACCCGAGCGCCAGGAGATGAGGAGATGAGCTTGTTTTTCCAAACTCTCCCCGATCCGATGGGGTACCATCCTCTGTGTGTCCCATGCATGTTTTAGCTGTACAAAGGGTCGCCTGGATCTCGAGATTTGGGACCCATGGAATCAGGACCAGGCAGTATTACTCTAAAGGTGCTGCCTTTGCTGACTTCTGCTCACCAAGCCTCTCAGCCCCACGAGTGTCCAGCCTTAGTTCCCATCCAGCTGTGTGTATAGATATGGTCAATCAAGGTTGCCTTGCAAACCCTGAATGAAGTGTGTAAGATTTTACCTTTCACTCAGTGTTTTTTTTTTTTTTGTAATTTATTTTTATAATGGGATGTAGCTGATTCTCAGTGCTGTGTTTCTTGCTGCTGTACCTCCACTTGATTCACTTACAGAGAGACATCGATAAATTATTTTTCCGATTCTTACCAGTCGTATATAATCTTTTCCGGTGTGTAGAGTGTGCTGAGTGCAGTCCTTTGAGGTTTAGAGTAAGTCTTGTTGATTCCCTATTTGGTCTATGGAACGGTATGTGTGCTCATTTCAAACTCCTGGTTTATGCCTCACCTCAACTGACCTTTGCACTCTAGCAGTCATAAGTGTGTTTTCGAAATGTGGGATTCTGTGTCTCTTTTGTCATTTAGTTCATGTGTCGCAATTTTGATATTGCACCTATAACTAATATCGTATGATAAGTCTCTTCTTCTGTCTTACTTATGTCACTGAGAATGATCGTACATAAGTACACCAGAGTTGCTGCAACTGGCCTTATTTCATTGATTTCATGGCTGACTTATTTTCCCTTGTACCTAAGTATCACATCCTCTGTATCCATGTTTTCCTTGCAAGGAAATTTCGGTTGTATCCAAGTAGCGGCTCTTGTGAACAGACCAGCACTAAAAGTTGTGGTGCCTGTGTCCCGTCGAGTTTTGGTATTCCCAAGTTATATGCCCACGAGTGGAAGTGCCGTATGCTCTGTAGCTTTGTTTCTTAGATTTTTTTGGGAAACACAATACACTTCTCCAGAGTGCTGTTGGTAATGTACCTTCCCACAAACAGCGTAAAAAGGCTTTCTTTTCTCCACGCCCTATCCTGCATTTCTGGGTTTTACACTTTGTGAGGGTGGCCCTTCGGACTGATGGGAAGTGATACCTCTTGGTAGTGTTTATTTGCACCGCGGGCCGGCTTGGTTGGCCAAAAAGGGCGTATGCGTTTTTCCTGAACATATTCAGGAAAAACGCATACGCCCTTTTTGGCCAACGGCATCATTGAAGAAGTTCTGCCCCTTTCCATGTGCATTCGAGGCGAGACCAATCTCCCTCTTGAAATCCCGTTCCTACAGTTCTGCCTTGCTTTCAAGTCCTTTTTCGTGACTTACCTCAAGGCATTTTCCCACTTTTGGTATCTTTTAGAATCCTGTATGATTGTGAATTGCAGTGCCCCTGAGCTCCACTTTTCAACTTGTTTCTTTGGGAACTGGACACAAAACAGCAGGATGGCTTCAAGCCCTATTCCGGTTCAGAGGGCAAGCTGAACCTTTGGTCAATTCCTCTTCCTCATTGGAAATTAGAGTGGCATGCGCCTGTCCAAACACCTTGGCATTGTCTCTCATTGTTCTCCCCATTCCATTTCATCCTCCAGACAAATTCCAAACTGTGTGAAAGAGGGTTTTATAGGTGCAGACTTCCCCAAGTGGGGAGTTTTTTAGGATAGTGGCTGGAGGTGGGAAGCCGAACGCCAGGAATTGAGATGGTTTTTCCAAACTCTTCCCTTTCTGATGCTGTACGATCCTCAGGGTGGCCCACGAATGTTTTAGCTGTACAAAGGGTCGCCTGCATCTGGAGATTTGGGACCCATGGCATCAGGACCAGGCAGTATTACTCTAAAGGGGCTGCCTTTGCTGACTCATGCTCACCGAGCCTCTCAGCCCAACGAGTGTCCAGCCTTAGGACCCATCCAGCTGTGTGTTTAGATATGGTCCATCCAGGGTGCATCGCAGCCCCTGAACGAGTTCTGTAAGAATTTATCTCTCACTCAGTGTCTTTTTTTTTTTCTTTTGTTTTTGTAATTTACTTTTATACTGGGGTGTAGCTGATTTTCAGTGCTGTGTTTCTTGCTGCTGTACCTCCACTTGATTCACTAACAGAGAGGCATCGAAAAATTCTTTTTCAGATTCTTACCAGTCGTATATAATCTTTTCCGGTGTGTAGACTGTGCTGAGCCCAGTCCTTTGAGGTATAGAGTAACTCTTGTTGATTCCCTATTTGGTCTATGGAACGGTATGTGTGCCCATCTCAAACTCCAGGTTTATGCCTCACCTCAAGCGACCTTTGCACTCTAGCAGTCATAAGTGTGCTTTCTAAAAGTGTGATTCTGTGTCTCTTTTGTCATTTAGTTCATGTGTCACAATTTTGATATTACACCTATAACTGATATCTTATAAGTCTCTTTTTCTGTCTGACTTATGTCACTGAGAATGCTCGTACCTAAGTACACCAGAGTTGCTGCAACTGGCCTTATTTCATTGGTATCATGGCTGAGTTATATTCCATTGTACATAAGTATCACATCTTCTTTATCCATGTTTTCCTTCCAGGGAAATTCCGGTTGTATCCAAGTCGAGGCTCTTGTAAACAGACCAGCACTAAACGTTGTGGTGCCTGTGTCCTGTCAAGTTTTGGTTTCCCCAAGATATATGCCCATGAGTGGAAGTGCCATATGCTCTGTAGCTTTGTTGCTTAGATTTTTTTGAGAAACACAATACACTACTCCAGAGTGCCGTTGGCAATTTACCTTCCCACAATCAGCGTAAAAAGGCTCCCTTTTCTCCACGACCTATCCTGCATTTCTGGTTTTAACACTTTGTGAGGATGCCCCTTCTGACTGACGCAAAGTGATACCTCTGTGTTGTGTTGATTTGCACCACGAAACTGCTTGGTTGGCCAAAAGGGCATATGCGTTTTGCCTGAATATATTCAGGAAAAACGCATACGCCCACTTTGGCCAATGGCATCTTTGAAGAAGTTCTGCCCCTGTCCATGTGATTTCGAGGCGAGACAAAACGCCCTATTGAAATCCCGTTCCTGCAATTCTGCCTTACTTTCAAGTCCTTTTTCATGACTTACCTCAAGGCATTTTTCCACGTTAGGTATCATTTACAATCCTGCAGGATTGTGAATTACAGTGCCCCTGAGCCCCAATTTTCAATTTGTTTCTTTGGCACCTGGCCACAAAACAGCAGGATTGCTTCAAGGCCTATTCTGGTTCCGAGGGCAAGCTGAGCCTTTGTTCAATTCCTCTTCCTCATCGGAAATTAGAGTGGCATGCGCCTGTCCAAACACCTAGGCGTTGTTTCTCATTGTTACCCCCGTCCAGTTCATCCTCCAGACAAATTCCAAACTGTGCGAAAGAGGGTGTTGAAGGTGCTGATATCCCCAAGTGGGGAGATTGTAAGGAAAGAGGCTGGAGGGGGGAACCCGAGCGCCAGGAGATGAGGAGATGCGGTGGTTCTTCCAAACACTTCCCGATCCGATGGTGTACCATCCTATGAGTGTCCCATGCATGTTTTAGCTGTACGAAGGGTTGCCTGCCTCTGGAGATTCAGGACCCATGGCATCAGGACCAGGCAGTATTACTCTAAGGGGCTGCCTTTGCTGACTCATGCTCACCGAGCCTCTCAGCACCACGAGTGTCCAGCCTTAGGTCCCATCCAGCTGTGTGTTTAGATATGGTCAATCCAGGTTGCATCACAGCCCCCGAACAAATTCTGTAAGAATTTATCTCTCACTCAGTGTCTTTTTTTATTTTATTTTTTCTAATTTATTTTTATACTGGGGAGTAGCTAATTTTCAGTGCTGTGATTCTTGCTGCTGTACATCCACTTGATTCACGTACAGAGAGACATCGATAAATTCTTTTTCAGATTCTTACCAGTCGTATATAATTTTTTCCGGTGTGTAGAGTGTGCTGAGTGCAGTCCTTTGAGGTTTAGAGTAAGTCTTGTTGATTCCCTATTTGGTCTGTGGAACGGTATGTGTGCTCACTTCAAACTCCTAGTTTATGCCTCACCTCAACTGACCTTGGCACTCTAGCAGTCATAAGTGTGTTTTCTAAATGTGGGATTCTGTGTCTCTTTTGTCATTTAGTTCATGTGTCGCAATTTTGATATTGCACCTATAACTGATATCTTATGATAAGTGTCTTTTTCTGTCTGACTTATGTCACTGAGAATGATCGTACCTAAGTACACCTAAGTGGCTGCAACTGGCCTTATTTCATGGCTGAGTTATATTGCATTGTACATAAGTGTCACATCTTCTTTATTCATGTTTTCCTTGCAAGGAAATTTCGGCTGTATCCAAGTCCAGGCTCTTGTGAACAGATCAGCACTAAACGTTGTGGTGCCTGTGTCCTGTCGAGTTTTGGTTTTCCCAAAACATACGCCCATGAGCGGAAGTGCCGTATGCTCTGTAGTTTTGTTTCTTAGATTCTTTTGGGATACACAATATACTTCTCCAGAGTGCCGTTGGCAATTTTCCTTCCATAATCAGCATAAAAAGGCTCCCTTTTCTCCACGCCCTATCCTGCATTTCCGGTTTTTACATTTTGTGAGGATGGCCCATCAAACTGATGTGAAGTGATACCTCTTCGTAGTGTTGATTTGAACCGCGCCTGCTTGGTTGGCCAAAAAGGGCGTATGCGTTTTTCCGGAATATATTCCGGAAAAACGCATACGCCCTTTTTGGCCAACGGCATCGTTGAAGAAGTTGCCCCTTTCCATGTGATTTCGAGGTGAGACCAATCTCCCTCTTGAAATCCCGTTCCCGCAATTCTGCCTTGCTTTCAAGTCCTTTTTGGTCAGTTACCGCAAGGCATTTTTCCACGTTAGGTATCTTTTACTATCCTGCAGGACTGTGAATTGCAGTGCCCCTGAGCTCCACTTTTCAAATTGTTTCTTTGGCAACTGGCCACAAAACAGCAGGATTGCTTCAAGGCCTATTCTGGTTCCGAGAGCAAGCTGAGCCTTTGGTCAATTCCTCTTCCTCATTGGAAATTAGAGTGGCATGCGCCTGTCCAAACACCTAGGCGTTGTCTCTCATTGTTCCCCCCCGTTCCAGTTCATCCTCCGGACAAATTCAAAACTGTGCAAAAGAGGGTGTTGAAGGTGCTGACTTCCCCAAGTGGGGAGATTGTTACGAAAGAGGCTGGAAGTGGGAACCCGAGTGCAAGGAGATGAGGAGATGAGGTGGTTTTTCAAAACTCTTCCCAATCTGATGCTGTGCCATCCTCTGGATGTCCCATGCATGTTGTAGCTGTACGAAGGGTCACCTGCATCTGGAGATTTGGAACCCATGGAATCAGCACCAGGCAGTGTTACTCTAAAGGGGCTGCCTTTGCTGACTCGGGCTCACCAAGCCTCTCAGCCCCACGAGTGTCCAGCCTTAGGTCCCATCCAGCTGTGAGTTTAGATATGTTCAATCCAGGTTGCATCACAGCCCCTGAACGAATTCTGTAAGAATTTATCTCTCACTGTCTTTTTTTTGTAATTTATTTTTATAATGGTGTGTAGCTGATTTTCAGTTCTGTGTTTCTTGCTGCTGTACATCCACTAGATTCACTTATAGAGAGACATCGATAAATTCTTTTTCAGATTTTTACCGGTCGTATATAATCTTTTCCGGTGTGTAGAGTGTGCTGAGTGCAGTCCTTTGAGGTTTAGAGTAAGTCTTGTTGATTCCCTATTTGGTCTATGGAACGGTATGTGTGCTCACTTCAAACTCCTGGTTTAAGCCTCACCTCAACTGACCTTTGCACTCTAGCAGTCATAAGTGTGTTTTCTAAATGTGGGATTCTGTGTCTCTTGTGTCATTTAGTTCATGTGTCGCAATTTTGATATTGCACCTATAACTGATATCTTATGATAAGTCTCTTTTTCTGTCTGACTTATGTCACTGAGAATGATCGTACCTAAGTACACCAGAGTTGCAACTGGCCTTGATTTATTGATTTCATGGCTGAGTTATATTGCATTGTACATAAGTGTCACATCTTCTTTATTCATGTTTTCCTTGCAAGGAAATTTCGGTTGTATCCAAGTCGAGGCTCTTGTGAACAGATCAGCACTAAACGTTGAGGTGCCTGTGTTCTGTCGAGTTTTGGTTTTCCCAGGATATACGCCCATGAGTGGAAGTGCGTATGCTCTGTAGCTTTGTTTCTTAGAGTTTTTTGGGAAACACAATACACTTCTCCAGAGTGCCGTTGGCAATTTGCCTTCCCAAAATCAGTGTAAAAAGGCTCCCTTTTCTCCATGCCCTATCCTGCATTTCTGGCTTATACACTTTGTGAGAATGGTCCCTCGGACTGATGCGAAGTTATACCTCTTGGTAGTGTTGATTTGCACCGCATGCCTGCTTGGTTGGCCAAAAAGGGCGTATGCGTTTTTCCTGAATATATTCCGGAAAAACGCATACGCCCTTTTGGACAACGGCATCGTTGAAGAAGTTCTGCCCCTTTCCATGTGATTTCGAGGCGAGACCAATCTACCTCTTGAAATCCCGTTCCTACAATTCTGCCTTGCTTTCAAGTTCTTTTTCGTGACTTACCTCAAGGCATTTTTTCCATGTTAGGTATGTTTTACAATCCTGCAGGATTGTGAATTGAGTGCCCCTGAGCTTCACTTTTCAACTTATTTCTTTGGCAACTGACCACAAAACAGCAGGATTCCTTCAAGCCTTATTCTGGTTCCAAGGGCAAGCTGAGCCTTTGTTCAATTCCTCTTCCTCATTGGAAATTAGAGTGGCATGTGCCTGTCCAAACACGTAGGCGTTGTCTCTCATGTTCCCCCCATTCCAGTTCATGCTCCGGACAAATTCCAAACTGTGCGAAAGAGGGTGTTGAAGTTGTTGACTTCCCCAAGTAGGGAGATTGTTAGGAAGAGGCTGGAGGTGGGAACCCGAGCGCCAGGAGATGAGGAGATGAGCTTGTTTTTCCAAACTCTCCCCGATCCGATGGGGTACCATCCTCTGTGTGTCCCATGCATGTTTTAGCTGTACAAAGGGTCGCCTGGATCTCGAGATTTGGGACCCATGGAATCAGGACCAGGCAGTATTACTCTAAAGGTGCTGCCTTTGCTGACTTCTGCTCACCAAGCCTCTCAGCCCCACGAGTGTCCAGCCTTAGTTCCCATCCAGCTGTGTGTATAGATATGGTCAATCACGGTTGCCTTGCAAACCCTGAATGAAGTGTGTAAGATTTTACCTTTCACTCAGTGTTGTTTTTTTTTTTTTGTAATTTATTTTTATAATGGGATGTAGCTGATTCTCAGTGCTGTGTTTCTTGCTGCTGTACCTCCACTTGATTCACTTACAGAGAGACATCGATAAATTATTTTTCCGATTCTTACCAGTCGTATATAATCTTTTCCGGGGTGTAGAGTGTGCTGAGCGCAGTCCTTTGAGGTTTAGAGTAAGTCTTGTTGATTCCCTATTTGGTCTATGGAACGGTATGTGTGCTCATTTCAAACTCCTGGTTTATGACTCACCTCAACTGACCTTTGCACTCTAGCAGTCATAAGCGTGTTTTCTAAATGTGTGATTCTGTGTCTCTTTTGTCATTTAGTTCATGCGTCGCAATTTTGATATTGCACCTATAACTAATATCGTATGATAAGTCTCTTCTTCTGTCTTACTTATGTCACTGAGAATGATCGTACATAAGTACACCAGAGTTGCTGCAACTGGCCTTATTTCATTGATTTCATGGCTGACTTATTTTCCCTTGTACCTAAGTATCACATCCTCTGTATCCATGTTTTCCTTGCAAGGAAATTTCGGTTGTATCCAAGTAGCGGCTCTTGTGAACAGACCAGCACTAAAAGTTGTGGTGCCTGTGTCCTGTCGAGTTTTGGTATTCCCAAGTTATATGCCCACGAGTGGAAGTGCCGTATGCTCTGTAGCTTTGTTTCTTAGATTTTTTTGGGAAACACAATACACTTCTCCAGAGTGCTGTTGGTAATGTACCTTCCCACAAACAGCGTAAAAAGGCTTTCTTTTCTCCACGCCCTATCCTGCATTTCTGGATTTTACACTTTGTGAGGGTGGCCCTTCGGACTGATGGGAAGTGATACCTCTTGGTAGTGTTTATTTGCACTGCGGGCCGGCTTGGTTGGCCAAAAAGGGCGTATGCGTTTTTCCTGAACATGTTCAGGAAAAGCGCATACGCCCTTTTTGGCCAAGGGCATCATTGAAGAAGTTCTGCCCCTTTCCATGTGCATTCGAGGCGAGACCAATCTCCCTCTTGAAATCCCGTTCCTACAGTTCTGCCTTGCTTTCAAGTCCTTTTTCGTGACTTACCTCAAGGCATTTTCCCACTTTTGGTATCTTTTAGAATCCTGTATGATTGTGAATTGCAGTGCCCCTGAGCTCCACTTTTCAACTTGTTTCTTTGGGAACTGGACACAAAACAGCAGGATGGCTTCAAGCCCTATTCCGGTTCAGAGGGCAAGCTGAACCTTTGGTCAATTCGTCTTCCTCATTGGAAATTAGAGTGGCATGCGCCTGTCCAAACACCTTGGCATTGTCTCTCATTGTTCTCCCCATTCCATTTCATCCTCCAGACAAATTCCAAACTGTGTGAAAGAGGGTTTTATAGGTGCAGACTTCCCCAAGTGGGGAGTTTTTTAGGATAGTGGCTGGAGGTGGGAAGCCGAACGCCAGGAATTGAGATGGTTTTTCCAAACTCTTCCCTTTCTGATGCTGTACCATCCTCAGGGTGGCCCACGAATGTTTTAGCTGTACAAAGGGTCGCCTGCATCTGGAGATTTGGGACCCATGGCATCAGGACCAGGCAGTATTACTCTAAAGGGGCTGCCTTTGCTGACTCATGCTCACCGAGCCTCTCAGCCCAACGAGTGTCCAGCCTTAGGACCCATCCAGCTGTGTGTTTAGATATGGTCCATCCAGGGTGCATCGCAGCCCCTGAACGAGTTCTGTAAGAATTTATCTCTCACTCAGTGTCTTTTTTTTTTTCTTTTGTTTTTGTAATTTACTTTTATACTGGGGTGTAGCTGATTTTCAGTGCTGTGTTTCTTGCTGCTGTACCTCCACTTGATTCACTAACAGAGAGGCATCGAAAAATTCTTTTTCAGATTCTTACCAGTCGTATATAATCTTTTCCGGTGTGTAGACTGTGCTGAGCCCAGTCCTTTGAGGTATAGAGTAACTCTTGTTGATTCCCTATTTGGTCTATGGAACGGTATGTGTGCCCATCTCAAACTCCAGGTTTATGCCTCACCTCAAGCGACCTTTGCACTCTAGCAGTCATAAGTGTGCTTTCTAAAAGTGTGATTCTGTGTCTCTTTTGTCATTTAGTTCATGTGTCACAATTTTGATATTACACCTATAACTGATATCTTATAAGTCTCTTTTTCTGTCTGACTTATGTCACTGAGAATGCTCGTACCTAAGTACACCAGAGTTGCTGCAACTGGCCTTATTTCATTGGTATCATGGCTGAGTTATATTCCATTGTACATAAGTATCACATCTTCTTTATCCATGTTTTCCTTCCAGGGAAATTCCGGTTGTATCCAAGTCGAGGCTCTTGTAAACAGACCAGCACTAAACGTTGTGGTGCCTGTGTCCTGTCAAGTTTTGGTTTCCCCAAGATATATGCCCATGAGTGGAAGTGCCATATGCTCTGTAGCTTTGTTGCTTAGATTTTTTTGAGAAACACAATACACTACTCCAGAGTGCCGTTGGCAATTTACCTTCCCACAATCAGCGTAAAAAGGCTCCCTTTTCTCCACGACCTATCCTGCATTTCTGGTTTTAACACTTTGTGAGGATGCCCCTTCTGACTGACGCAAAGTGATACCTCTGTGTTGTGTTGATTTGCACCACGAAACTGCTTGGTTGGCCAAAAGGGCATATGCGTTTTGCCTGAATATATTCAGGAAAAACGCATACGCCCACTTTGGCCAATGGCATCTTTGAAGAAGTTCTGCCCCTGTCCATGTGATTTCGAGGCGAGACAAAACGCCCTATTGAAATCCCGTTCCTGCAATTCTGCCTTACTTTCAAGTCCTTTTTCATGACTTACCTCAAGGCATTTTTCCACGTTAGGTATCATTTACAATCCTGCAGGATTGTGAATTACAGTGCCCCTGAGCCCCAATTTTCAATTTGTTTCTTTGGCACCTGGCCACAAAACAGCAGGATTGCTTCAAGGCCTATTCTGGTTCCGAGGGCAAGCTGAGCCTTTGTTCAATTCCTCTTCCTCATCGGAAATTAGAGTGGCATGCGCCTGTCCAAACACCTAGGCGTTGTTTCTCATTGTTACCCCCGTCCAGTTCATCCTCCAGACAAATTCCAAACTGTGCGAAAGAGGGTGTTGAAGGTGCTGATATCCCCAAGTGGGGAGATTGTAAGGAAAGAGGCTGGAGGGGGGAACCCGAGCGCCAGGAGATGAGGAGATGCGGTGGTTCTTCCAAACACTTCCCGATCCGATGGTGTACCATCCTATGAGTGTCCCATGCATGTTTTAGCTGTACGAAGGGTTGCCTGCCTCTGGAGATTCAGGACCCATGGCATCAGGACCAGGCAGTATTACTCTAAGGGGCTGCCTTTGCTGACTCATGCTCACCGAGCCTCTCAGCACCACGAGTGTCCAGCCTTAGGTCCCATCCAGCTGTGTGTTTAGATATGGTCAATCCAGGTTGCATCACAGCCCCCGAACAAATTCTGTAAGAATTTATCTCTCACTCAGTGTCTTTTTTTATTTTATTTTTTCTAATTTATTTTTATACTGGGGAGTAGCTAATTTTCAGTGCTGTGATTCTTGCTGCTGTACATCCACTTGATTCACGTACAGAGAGACATCGATAAATTCTTTTTCAGATTCTTACCAGTCGTATATAATTTTTTCCAGTGTGTAGAGTGTGCTGAGTGCAGTCCTTTGAGGTTTAGAGTAAGTCTTGTTGATTCCCTATTTGGTCTGTGGAACGGTATGTGTGCTCACTTCAAACTCCTAGTTTATGCCTCACCTCAACTGACCTTGGCACTCTAGCAGTCATAAGTGTGTTTTCTAAATGTGTGATTCTGTGTCTCTTTTGTCATTTAGTTCATGTGTCGCAATTTTGATATTCCACCTATAACTGATATCTTATGATAAGTGTCTTTTTCTGTCTGACTTATGTCACTGAGAATGATCGTACCTAAGTACACCTAAGTGGCTGCAACTGGCCTTATTTCATGGCTGAGTTATATTGCATTGTACATAAGTGTCACATCTTCTTTATTCATGTTTTCCTTGCAAGGAAATTTCGGCTGTATCCAAGTCCAGGCTCTTGTGAACAGATCAGCACTAAACGTTGTGGTGCCTGTGTCCTGTCGAGTTTTGGTTTTCCCAAAACATACGCCCATGAGCGGAAGTGCCGTATGCTCTGTAGTTTTGTTTCTTAGATTCTTTTGGGATACACAATATACTTCTCCAGAGTGCCGTTGGCAATTTTCCTTCCATAATCAGCATAAAAAGGCTCCCTTTTCTCCACGCCCTATCCTGCATTTCCGGTTTTTACATTTTGTGAGGATGGCCCATCAAACTGATGTGAAGTGATACCTCTTCGTAGTGTTGATTTGAACCGCGCCTGCTTGGTTGGCCAAAAAGGGCGTATGCGTTTTTCCGGAATATATTCCGGAAAAACGCATACGCCCTTTTTGGCCAACGGCATCGTTGAAGAAGTTGCCCCTTTCCATGTGATTTCGAGGTGAGACCAATCTCCCTCTTGAAATCCCGTTCCCGCAATTCTGCCTTGCTTTCAAGTCCTTTTTGGTCAGTTACCGCAAGGCATTTTTCCACGTTAGGTATCTTTTACAATCCTGCAGGACTGTGAATTGCAGTGCCCCTGAGCTCCACTTTTCAAATTGTTTCTTTGGCAACTGGCCACAAAACAGCAGGATTGCTTCAAGGCCTATTCTGGTTCCGAGAGCAAGCTGAGCCTTTGGTCAATTCCTCTTCCTCATTGGAAATTAGAGTGGCATGCGCCTGTCCAAACACCTAGGCGTTGTCTCTCATTGTTCCCCCCCGTTCCAGTTCATCCTCCGGACAAATTCAAAACTGTGCAAAAGAGGGTGTTGAAGGTGCTGACTTCCCCAAGTGGGGAGATTGTTACGAAAGAGGCTGGAAGTGGGAACCCGAGTGCAAGGAGATGAGGAGATGAGGTGGTTTTTCAAAACTCTTCCCAATCTGATGCTGTGCCATCCTCTGGATGTCCCATGCATGTTGTAGCTGTACGAAGGGTCACCTGCATCTGGAGATTTGGAACCCATGGAATCAGCACCAGGCAGTGTTACTCTAAAGGGGCTGCCTTTGCTGACTCGGGCTCACCAAGCCTCTCAGCCCCACGAGTGTCCAGCCTTAGGTCCCATCCAGCTGTGAGTTTAGATATGTTCAATCCAGGTTGCATCACAGCCCCTGAACGAATTCTGTAAGAATTTATCTCTCACTGTCTTTTTTTTGTAATTTATTTTTATAATGGTGTGTAGCTGATTTTCAGTTCTGTGTTTCTTGCTGCTGTACATCCACTAGATTCACTTATAGAGAGACATCGATAAATTCTTTTTCAGATTTTTACCGGTCGTATATAATCTTTTCCGGTGTGTAGAGTGTGCTGAGTGCAGTCCTTTGAGGTTTAGAGTAAGTCTTGTTGATTCCCTATTTGGTCTATGGAACGGTATGTGTGCTCACTTCAAACTCCTGGTTTAAGCCTCACCTCAACTGACCTTTGCACTCTAGCAGTCATAAGTGTGTTTTCTAAATGTGGGATTCTGTGTCTCTTGTGTCATTTAGTTCATGTGTCGCAATTTTGATATTGCACCTATAACTGATATCTTATGATAAGTCTCTTTTTCTGTCTGACTTATGTCACTGAGAATGATCGTACCTAAGTACACCAGAGTTGCAACTGGCCTTGATTTATTGATTTCATGGCTGAGTTATATTGCATTGTACATAAGTGTCACATCTTCTTTATTCATGTTTTCCTTGCAAGGAAATTTCGGTTGTATCCAAGTCGAGGCTCTTGTGAACAGATCAGCACTAAACGTTGAGGTGCCTGTGTTCTGTCGAGTTTTGGTTTTCCCAGGATATACGCCCATGAGTGGAAGTGCGTATGCTCTGTAGCTTTGTTTCTTAGAGTTTTTTGGGAAACACAATACACTTCTCCAGAGTGCCGTTGGCAATTTGCCTTCCCAAAATCAGTGTAAAAAGGCTCCCTTTTCTCCATGCCCTATCCTGCATTTCTGGCTTATACACTTTGTGAGAATGGTCCCTCGGACTGATGCGAAGTTATACCTCTTGGTAGTGTTGATTTGCACCGCATGCCTGCTTGGTTGGCCAAAAAGGGCGTATGCGTTTTTCCTGAATATATTCCGGAAAAACGCATACGCCCTTTTGGACAACGGCATCGTTGAAGAAGTTCTGCCCCTTTCCATGTGATTTCGAGGCGAGACCAATCTACCTCTTGAAATCCCGTTCCTACAATTCTGCCTTGCTTTCAAGTTCTTTTTCGTGACTTACCTCAAGGCATTTTTCCATGTTAGGTATGTTTTACAATCCTGCAGGATTGTGAATTGAGTGCCCCTGAGCTTCACTTTTCAACTTATTTCTTTGGCAACTGACCACAAAACAGCAGGATTCCTTCAAGCCTTATTCTGGTTCCAAGGGCAAGCTGAGCCTTTGTTCAATTCCTCTTCCTCATTGGAAATTAGAGTGGCATGTGCCTGTCCAAACACGTAGGCGTTGTCTCTCATGTTCCCCCCATTCCAGTTCATGCTCCGGACAAATTCCAAACTGTGCGAAAGAGGGTGTTGAAGTTGTTGACTTCCCCAAGTAGGGAGATTGTTAGGAAGAGGCTGGAGGTGGGAACCCGAGCGCCAGGAGATGAGGAGATGAGCTTGTTTTTCCAAACTCTCCCCGATCCGATGGGGTACCATCCTCTGTGTGTCCCATGCATGTTTTAGTTGTACAAAGGGTCGCCTGGATCTCGAGATTTGGGACCCATGGAATCAGGACCAGGCAGTATTACTCTAAAGGTGCTGCCTTTGCTGACTTCTGCTCACCAAGCCTCTCAGCCCCACGAGTGTCCAGCCTTAGTTCCCATCCGGCTGTGTGTATAGATATGGTCAATCAAGGTTACCTTGCAAACCCTGAATGAAGTGTGTAAGATTTTACCTTTCACTCAGTGTTTTTTTTTTTTTTTTGTAATTTATTTTTATACTGGGACGTAGCTGATTCTCAGTGCTGTGTTTCTTGCTGCTGTACCTCCACTTGATTCACTTACAGAGAGACATCGATAAATTATTTTTCCGATTCTTACCAGTCGTATATAATCTTTTCCGGGGTGTAGAGTGTGCTGAGCGCAGTCCTTTGAGGTTTAGAGTAAGTCTTGTTGATTCCCTATTTGGTCTATGGAACGGTATGTGTGCTCATTTCAAACTCCTGGTTTATGACTCACCTCAACTGACCTTTGCACTCTAGCAGTCATAAGCGTGTTTTCTAAATGTGTGATTCTGTGTCTCTTTTGTCATTTAGTTCATGCGTCGCAATTTTGATATTGCACCTATAACTAATATCGTATGATAAGTCTCTTCTTCTGTCTTACTTATGTCACTGAGAATGATCGTACATAAGTACACCAGAGTTGCTGCAACTGGCCTTATTTCATTGATTTCATGGCTGACTTATTTTCCCTTGTACCTAAGTATCACATCCTCTGTATCCATGTTTTCCTTGCAAGGAAATTTCGGTTGTATCCAAGTAGCGGCTCTTGTGAACAGACCAGCACTAAAAGTTGTGGTGCCTGTGTCCTGTCGAGTTTTGGTATTCCCAAGTTATATGCCCACGAGTGGAAGTGCCGTATGCTCTGTAGCTTTGTTTCTTAGATTTTTTTGGGAAACACAATACACTTCTCCAGAGTGCTGTTGGTAATGTACCTTCCCACAAACAGCGTAAAAAGGCTTTCTTTTCTCCACGCCCTATCCTGCATTTCTGGGTTTTACACTTTGTGAGGGTGGCCCTTCGGACTGATGGGAAGTGATACCTCTTGGTAGTGTTTATTTGCACCGCGGGCCGGCTTGGTTGGCCAAAAAGGGCGTATGCGTTTTTCCTGAACATGTTCAGGAAAAACGCATACGCCCTTTTTGGCCAACGGCATCATTGAAGAAGTTCTGCCCCTTTCCATGTGCATTCGAGGCGAGACCAATCTCCCTCTTGAAATCCCGTTCCTACAATTCTGCCTTGCTTTCAAGTCCTTTTTCGTGACTTACCTCAAGGCATTTTCCCACTTTTGGTATCTTTTAGAATCCTGTATGATTGTGAATTGCAGTGCCCCTGAGCTCCACTTTTCAACTTGTTTCTTTGGGAACTGGACACAAAACAGCAGGATGGCTTCAAGCCCTATTCCGGTTCAGAGGGCAAGCTGAACCTTTGGTCAATTCCTCTTCCTCATTGGAAATTAGAGTGGCATGCGCCTGTCCAAACACCTTGGCATTGTCTCTCATTGTTCTCCCCATTCCATTTCATCCTCCAGACAAATTCCAAACTGTGTGAAAGAGGGTTTTATAGGTGCAGACTTCCCCAAGTGGGGAGTTTTTTAGGATAGTGGCTGGAGGTGGGAAGCCGAACGCCAGGAATTGAGATGGTTTTTCCAAACTCTTCCCTTTCTGATGCTGTACGATCCTCAGGGTGGCCCACGAATGTTTTAGCTGTACAAAGGGTCGCCTGCATCTGGAGATTTGGGACCCATGGCATCAGGACCAGGCAGTATTACTCTAAAGGGGCTGCCTTTGCTGACTCATGCTCACCGAGCCTCTCAGCCCAACGAGTGTCCAGCCTTAGGACCCATCCAGCTGTGTGTTTAGATATGGTCCATCCAGGGTGCATCGCAGCCCCTGAACGAGTTCTGTAAGAATTTATCTCTCACTCAGTGTCTTTTTTTTTTCTTTTGTTTTTGTAATTTCCTTTTATACTGGGGTGTAGCTGATTTTCAGTGCTGTGTTTCTTGCTGCTGTACCTCCACTTGATTCACTAACAGAGAGACATCGAAAAATTCTTTTTCAGATTCTTACCAGTCGTATATAATCTTTTCCGGTGTGTAGACTGTGCTGAGCCCAGTCCTTTGAGGTATAGAGTAACTCTTGTTGATTCCCTATTTGGTCTATGGAACGGTATGTGTGCCCATCTCAAACTCCAGGTTTATGCCTCACCTCAAGCGACCTTTGCACTCTAGCAGTCATAAGTGTGCTTTCTAAAAGTGTGATTCTGTGTCTCTTTTGTCATTTAGTTCATGTGTCACAATTTTGATATTACACCTATAACTGATATCTTATAAGTCTCTTTTTCTGTCTGACTTATGTCACTGAGAATGCTCGTACCTAAGTACACCAGAGTTGCTGCAACTGGCCTTATTTCATTGGTATCATGGCTGAGTTATATTCCATTGTACATAAGTATCACATCTTCTTTATCCATGTTTTCCTTCCAGGGAAATTCCGGTTGTATCCAAGTCGAGGCTCTTGTAAACAGACCAGCACTAAACGTTGTGGTGCCTGTGTCCTGTCAAGTTTTGGTTTCCCCAAGATATATGCCCATGAGTGGAAGTGCCATATGCTCTGTAGCTTTGTTGCTTAGATTTTTTTGAGAAACACAATACACTACTCCAGAGTGCCGTTGGCAATTTACCTTCCCACAATCAGCGTAAAAAGGCTCCCTTTTCTCCACGACCTATCCTGCATTTCTGGTTTTAACACTTTGTGAGGATGCCCCTTCTGACTGACGCAAAGTGATACCTCTGTGTTGTGTTGATTTGCACCACGAAACTGCTTGGTTGGCCAAAAGGGCATATGCGTTTTTCCTGAATATATTCAGGAAAAACGCATAGGCCCACTTTGGCCAATGGCATCTTTGAAGAAGTTCTGCCCCTGTCCATGTGATTTCGAGGCGAGACAAAACGCCCTATTGAAATCCCGTTCCTGCAATTCTGCCTTACTTTCAAGTCCTTTTTCATGACTTACCTCAAGGCATTTTTCCACGTTAGGTATCATTTACAATCCTGCAGGATTGTGAATTACAGTGCCCCTGAGCCCCAATTTTCAATTTGTTTCTTTGGCACCTGGCCACAAAACAGCAGGATTGCTTCAAGGCCTATTCTGGTTCCGAGGGCAAGCTGAGCCTTTGTTCAATTCCTCTTCCTCATCGGAAATTAGAGTGGCATGCGCCTGTCCAAACACCTAGGCGTTGTTTCTCATTGTTACCCCCGTCCAGTTCATCCTCCAGACAAATTCCAAACTGTGCGAAAGAGGGTGTTGAAGGTGCTGATATCCCCAAGTGGGGAGATTGTAAGGAAAGAGGCTGGAGGGGGGGACCCGAGCGCCAGGAGATGAGGAGATGCGGTGGTTCTTCCAAACACTTCCCGATCCGATGGTGTACCATCCTATGAGTGTCCCATGCATGTTTTAGCTGTACGAAGGGTTGCCTGCCTCTGGAGATTCAGGACCCATGGCATCAGGACCAGGCAGTATTACTCTAAGGGGCTGCCTTTGCTGACTCATGCTCACCGAGCCTCTCAGCACCACGAGTGTCCAGCCTTAGGTCCCATCCAGCTGTGTGTTTAGATATGGTCAATCCAGGTTGCATCACAGCCCCCGAACAAATTCTGTAAGAATTTATCTCTCACTCAGTGTCTTTTTTTATTTTATTTTTTCTAATTTATTTTTATACTGGGGAGTAGCTAATTTTCAGTGCTGTGATTCTTGCTGCTGTACATCCACTTGATTCACGTACAGAGAGACATCGATAAATTCTTTTTCAGATTCTTACCAGTCGTATATAATTTTTTCCGGTGTGTAGAGTGTGCTGAGTGCAGTCCTTTGAGGTTTAGAGTAAGTCTTGTTGATTCCCTATTTGGTCTGTGGAACGGTATGTGTGCTCACTTCAAACTCCTAGTTTATGCCTCACCTCAACTGACCTTGGCACTCTAGCAGTCATAAGTGTGTTTTCTAAATGTGGGATTCTGTGTCTCTTTTGTCATTTAGTTCATGTGTCGCAATTTTGATATTGCACCTATAACTGATATCTTATGATAAGTCTCTTTTTCTGTCTGACTTATGTCACTGAGAATGATCGTACCTAAGTACACCTAAGTGGCTGCAACTGGCCTTATTTCATGGCTGAGTTATATTGCATTGTACATAAGTGTCACATCTTCTTTATTCATGTTTTCCTTGCAAGGAAATTTCGGCTGTATCCAAGTCGAGGCTCTTGTGAACAGATCAGCACTAAACGTTGTGGTGCCTGTGTCCTGTCGAGTTTTGGTTTTCCCAAAACATACGCCCATGAGCGGAAGTGCCGTATGCTCTGTAGTTTTGTTTCTTAGATTCTTTTGGGATACACAATATACTTCTCCAGAGTGCCGTTGGCAATTTTCCTTCCATAATCAGCATAAAAAGGCTCCCTTTTCTCCACGCCCTATCCTGCATTTCCGGTTTTTACATTTTGTGAGGATGGCCCATCAAACTGATGTGAAGTGATACCTCTTCGTAGTGTTGATTTGAACCGCGCCTGCTTGGTTGGCCAAAAAGGGCGTATGCGTTTTTCCGGAATATATTCCGGAAAAACGCATACGCCCTTTTTGGCCAACGGCATCGTTGAAGAAGTTGCCCCTTTCCATGTGATTTCGAGGTGAGACCAATCTCCCTCTTGAAATCCCGTTCCCGCAATTCTGCCTTGCTTTCAAGTCCTTTTTGGTCAGTTACCGCAAGGCATTTTTCCACGTTAGGTATCTTTTACAATCCTGCAGGACTGTGAATTGCAGTGCCCCTGAGCTCCACTTTTCAAATTGTTTCTTTGGCAACTGGCCACAAAACAGCAGGATTGCTTCAAGGCCTATTCTGGTTCCGAGAGCAAGCTGAGCCTTTGGTCAATTCCTCTTCCTCATTGGAAATTAGAGTGGCATGCGCCTGTCCAAACACCTAGGCGTTGTCTCTCATTGTTCCCCCCCGTTCCAGTTCATCCTCCGGACAAATTCAAAACTGTGCAAAAGAGGGTGTTGAAGGTGCTGACTTCCCCAAGTGGGGAGATTGTTACGAAAGAGGCTGGAAGTGGGAACCCGAGTGCAAGGAGATGAGGAGATGAGGTGGTTTTTCAAAACTCTTCCCAATCTGATGCTGTGCCATCCTCTGGATGTCCCATGCATGTTGTAGCTGTACGAAGGGTCACCTGCATCTGGAGATTTGGAACCCATAGAATCAGCACCAGGCAGTGTTACTCTAAAGGGGCTGCCTTTGCTGACTCGGGCTCACCAAGCCTCTCAGCCCCACGAGTGTCCAGCCTTAGGTCCCATCCAGCTGTGAGTTTAGATATGTTCAATCCAGGTTGCATCACAGCCCCTGAACGAATTCTGTAAGAATTTATCTCTCACTGTCTTTTTTTTGTAATTTATTTTTATAATGGTGTGTAGCTGATTTTCAGTTCTGTGTTTCTTGCTGCTGTACATCCACTAGATTCACTTATAGAGAGACATCGATAAATTCTTTTTCAGATTTTTACCGGTCGTATATAATCTTTTCCGGTGTGTAGAGTGTGCTGAGTGCAGTCCTTTGAGGTTTAGAGTAAGTCTTGTTGATTCCCTATTTGGTCTATGGAACGGTATGTGTGCTCACTTCAAACTCCTGGTTTAAGCCTCACCTCAACTGACCTTTGCACTCTAGCAGTCATAAGTGTGTTTTCTAAATGTGGGATTCTGTGTCTCTTTTGTCATTTAGTTCATGTGTCGCAATTTTGATATTGCACCTATAACTGATATCTTATGATAAGTCTCTTTTTCTGTCTGACTTATGTCACTGAGAATGATCGTACCTAAGTACACCAGAGTTGCAACTGGCCTTGATTTATTGATTTCATGGCTGAGTTATATTGCATTGTACATAAGTGTCACATCTTCTTTATTCATGTTTTCCTTGCAAGGAAATTTCGGTTGTATCCAAGTCGAGGCTCTTGTGAACAGATCAGCACTAAACGTTGAGGTGCCTGTGTCCTGTCGAGTTTTGGTTTTCCCAAAACATACGCCCATGAGTGGAAGTGCCGTATGCTCTGTAGTTTTGTTTCTTAGATTCTTTTGGGATACACAATATACTTCTCCAGAGTGCCGTTGGCAATTTTCCTTCCATAATCAGCATAAAAAGGCTCCCTTTTCTCCACGCCCTATCCTGCATTTCCGGTTTTTACATTTTGTGAGGATGGCCCATCAAACTGATGTGAAGTGATACCTCTTCGTAGTGTTGATTTGAACCGCGCCTGCTTGGTTGGCCAAAAAGGGCGTATGCGTTTTTCCGGAATATATTCCGGAAAAACGCATACGCCCTTTTTGGCCAACGGCATCGTTGAAGAAGTTGCCCCTTTCCATGTGATTTCGAGGTGAGACCAATCTCCCTCTTGAAATCCCGTTCCCGCAATTCTGCCTTGCTTTCAAGTCCTTTTTGGTCAGTTACCGCAAGGCATTTTTCCACGTTAGGTATCTTTTACTATCCTGCAGGACTGTGAATTGCAGTGCCCCTGAGCTCCACTTTTCAAATTGTTTCTTTGGCAACTGGCCACAAAACAGCAGGATTGCTTCAAGGCCTATTCTGGTTCCGAGAGCAAGCTGAGCCTTTGGTCAATTCCTCTTCCTCATTGGAAATTAGAGTGGCATGCGCCTGTCCAAACACCTAGGCGTTGTCTCTCATTGTTCCCCCCCGTTCCAGTTCATCCTCCGGACAAATTCAAAACTGTGCAAAAGAGGGTGTTGAAGGTGCTGACTTCCCCAAGTGGGGAGATTGTTACGAAAGAGGCTGGAAGTGGGAACCCGAGTGCAAGGAGATGAGGAGATGAGGTGGTTTTTCAAAACTCTTCCCAATCTGATGCTGTGCCATCCTCTGGATGTCCCATGCATGTTGTAGCTGTACGAAGGGTCACCTGCATCTGGAGATTTGGAACCCATGGAATCAGCACCAGGCAGTGTTACTCTAAAGGGGCTGCCTTTGCTGACTCGGGCTCACCAAGCCTCTCAGCCCCACGAGTGTCCAGCCTTAGGTCCCATCCAGCTGTGAGTTTAGATATGTTCAATCCAGGTTGCATCACAGCCCCTGAACGAATTCTGTAAGAATTTATCTCTCACTGTCTTTTTTTTGTAATTTATTTTTATAATGGTGTGTAGCTGATTTTCAGTTCTGTGTTTCTTGCTGCTGTACATCCACTAGATTCACTTATAGAGAGACATCGATAAATTCTTTTTCAGATTTTTACCGGTCGTATATAATCTTTTCCGGTGTGTAGAGTGTGCTGAGTGCAGTCCTTTGAGGTTTAGAGTAAGTCTTGTTGATTCCCTATTTGGTCTATGGAACGGTATGTGTGCTCACTTCAAACTCCTGGTTTAAGCCTCACCTCAACTGACCTTTGCACTCTAGCAGTCATAAGTGTGTTTTCTAAATGTGGGATTCTGTGTCTCTTTTGTCATTTAGTTCATGTGTCGCAATTTTGATATTGCACCTATAACTGATATCTTATGATAAGTCTCTTTTTCTGTCTGACTTATGTCACTGAGAATGATCGTACCTAAGTACACCAGAGTTGCAACTGGCCTTGATTTATTGATTTCATGGCTGAGTTATATTGCATTGTACATAAGTGTCACATCTTCTTTATTCATGTTTTCCTTGCAAGGAAATTTCGGTTGTATCCAAGTCGAGGCTCTTGTGAACAGATCAGCACTAAACGTTGAGGTGCCTGTGTCCTGTCGAGTTTTGGTTTTCCCAAAACATACGCCCATGAGCGGAAGTGCCGTATGCTCTGTAGTTTTGTTTCTTAGATTCTTTTGGGATACACAATATACTTCTCCAGAGTGCCGTTGGCAATTTTCCTTCCATAATCAGCATAAAAAGGCTCCCTTTTCTCCACGCCCTATCCTGCATTTCCGGTTTTTACATTTTGTGAGGATGGCCCATCAAACTGATGTGAAGTGATACCTCTTCGTAGTGTTGATTTGAACCGCGCCTGCTTGGTTGGCCAAAAAGGGCGTATGCGTTTTTCCGGAATATATTCCGGAAAAACGCATACGCCCTTTTTGGCCAACGGCATCGTTGAAGAAGTTGCCCCTTTCCATGTGATTTCGAGGTGAGACCAATCTCCCTCTTGAAATCCCGTTCCCGCAATTCTGCCTTGCTTTCAAGTCCTTTTTGGTCAGTTACCGCAAGGCATTTTTCCACGTTAGGTATCTTTTACAATCCTGCAGGACTGTGAATTGCAGTGCCCCTGAGCTCCACTTTTCAAATTGTTTCTTTGGCAACTGGCCACAAAACAGCAGGATTGCTTCAAGGCCTATTCTGTTTCTGAGAGCAAGCTGAGCCTTTGGTCAATTCCTCTTCCTCATTGGAAATTAGAGTGGCATGCGCCTGTCCAAACACCTAGGCGTTGTCTCTCATTGTTCCCCCCCGTTCCAGTTCATCCTCCGGACAAATTCAAAACTGTGCAAAAGAGGGTGTTGAAGGTGCTGACTTCCCCAAGTGGGGAGATTGTTACGAAAGAGGCTGGAAGTGGGAACCCGAGTGCAAGGAGATGAGGAGATGAGGTGGTTTTTCAAAACTCTTCCCAATCTGATGCTGTGCCATCCTCTGGATGTCCCATGCATGTTGTAGCTGTACGAAGGGTCACCTGCATCTGGAGATTTGGAACCCATGGAATCAGCACCAGGCAGTGTTACTCTAAAGGGGCTGCCTTTGCTGACTCGGGCTCACCAAGCCTCTCAGCCCCACGAGTGTCCAGCCTTAGGTCCCATCCAGCTGTGAGTTTAGATATGTTCAATCCAGGTTGCATCACAGCCCCTGAACGAATTCTGTAAGAATTTATCTCTCACTGTCTTTTTTTTGTAATTTATTTTTATAATGGTGTGTAGCTGATTTTCAGTTCTGTGTTTCTTGCTGCTGTACATCCACTAGATTCACTTATAGAGAGACATCGATAAATTCTTTTTCAGATTTTTACCGGTCGTATATAATCTTTTCCGGTGTGTAGAGTGTGCTGAGTGCAGTCCTTTGAGGTTTAGAGTAAGTCTTGTTGATTCCCTATTTGGTCTATGGAACGGTATGTGTGCTCACTTCAAACTCCTGGTTTAAGCCTCACCTCAACTGACCTTTGCACTCTAGCAGTCATAAGTGTGTTTTCTAAATGTGGGATTCTGTGTCTCTTTTGTCATTTAGTTCATGTGTCGCAATTTTGATATTGCACCTATAACTGATATCTTATGATAAGTCTCTTTTTCTGTCTGACTTATGTCACTGAGAATGATCGTACCTAAGTACACCAGAGTTGCAACTGGCCTTGATTTATTGATTTCATGGCTGAGTTATATTGCATTGTACATAAGTGTCACATCTTCTTTATTCATGTTTTCCTTGCAAGGAAATTTCGGTTGTATCCAAGTCGAGGCTCTTGTGAACAGATCAGCACTAAACGTTGAGGTGCCTGTGTCCTGTCGAGTTTTGGTTTTCCCAAAACATACGCCCATGAGTGGAAGTGCCGTATGCTCTGTAGTTTTGTTTCTTAGATTCTTTTGGGATACACAATATACTTCTCCAGAGTGCCGTTGGCAATTTTCCTTCCATAATCAGCATAAAAAGGCTCCCTTTTCTCCACGCCCTATCCTGCATTTCCGGTTTTTACATTTTGTGAGGATGGCCCATCAAACTGATGTGAAGTGATACCTCTTCGTAGTGTTGATTTGAACCGCGCCTGCTTGGTTGGCCAAAAAGGGCGTATGCGTTTTTCCGGAATATATTCCGGAAAAACGCATACGCCCTTTTTGGCCAACGGCATCGTTGAAGAAGTTGCCCCTTTCCATGTGATTTCGAGGTGAGACCAATCTCCCTCTTGAAATCCCGTTCCCGCAATTCTGCCTTGCTTTCAAGTCCTTTTTGGTCAGTTACCGCAAGGCATTTTTCCACGTTAGGTATCTTTTACAATCCTGCAGGACTGTGAATTGCAGTGCCCCTGAGCTCCACTTTTCAAATTGTTTCTTTGGCAACTGGCCACAAAACAGCAGGATTGCTTCAAGGCCTATTCTGGTTCTGAGAGCAAGCTGAGCCTTTGGTCAATTCCTCTTCCTCATTGGAAATTAGAGTGGCATGCGCCTGTCCAAACACCTAGGCGTTGTCTCTCATTGTTCCCCCCCGTTCCAGTTCATCCTCCGGACAAATTCAAAACTGTGCAAAAGAGGGTGTTGAAGGTGCTGACTTCCCCAAGTGGGGAGATTGTTACGAAAGAGGCTGGAAGTGGGAACCCGAGTGCAAGGAGATGAGGAGATGAGGTGGTTTTTCAAAACTCTTCCCAATCTGATGCTGTGCCATCCTCTGGATGTCCCATGCATGTTGTAGCTGTACGAAGGGTCACCTGCATCTGGAGATTTGGAACCCATGGAATCAGCACCAGGCAGTGTTACTCTAAAGGGGCTGCCTTTGCTGACTCGGGCTCACCAAGCCTCTCAGCCCCACGAGTGTCCAGCCTTAGGTCCCATCCAGCTGTGAGTTTAGATATGTTCAATCCAGGTTGCATCACAGCCCCTGAACGAATTCTGTAAGAATTTATCTCTCACTGTCTTTTTTTTGTAATTTATTTTTATAATGGTGTGTAGCTGATTTTCAGTTCTGTGTTTCTTGCTGCTGTACATCCACTAGATTCACTTATAGAGAGACATCGATAAATTCTTTTTCAGATTTTTACCGGTCGTATATAATCTTTTCCGGTGTGTAGAGTGTGCTGAGTGCAGTCCTTTGAGGTTTAGAGTAAGTCTTGTTGATTCCCTATTTGGTCTATGGAACGGTATGTGTGCTCACTTCAAACTCCTGGTTTAAGCCTCACCTCAACTGACCTTTGCACTCTAGCAGTCATAAGTGTGTTTTCTAAATGTGGGATTCTGTGTCTCTTTTGTCATTTAGTTCATGTGTCGCAATTTTGATATTGCACCTATAACTGATATCTTATGATAAGTCTCTTTTTCTGTCTGACTTATGTCACTGAGAATGATCGTACCTAAGTACACCAGAGTTGCAACTGGCCTTGATTTATTGATTTCATGGCTGAGTTATATTGCATTGTACATAAGTGTCACATCTTCTTTATTCATGTTTTCCTTGCAAGGAAATTTCGGTTGTATCCAAGTCGAGGCTCTTGTGAACAGATCAGCACTAAACGTTGAGGTGCCTGTGTCCTGTCGAGTTTTGGTTTTCCCAAAACATACGCCCATGAGTGGAAGTGCCGTATGCTCTGTAGTTTTGTTTCTTAGATTCTTTTGGGATACACAATATACTTCTCCAGAGTGCCGTTGGCAATTTTCCTTCCATAATCAGCATAAAAAGGCTCCCTTTTCTCCACGCCCTATCCTGCATTTCCGGTTTTTACATTTTGTGAGGATGGCCCATCAAACTGATGTGAAGTGATACCTCTTCGTAGTGTTGATTTGAACCGCGCCTGCTTGGTTGGCCAAAAAGGGCGTATGCGTTTTTCCGGAATATATTCCGGAAAAACGCATACGCCCTTTTTGGCCAACGGCATCGTTGAAGAAGTTGCCCCTTTCCATGTGATTTCGAGGTGAGACCAATCTCCCTCTTGAAATCCCGTTCCCGCAATTCTGCCTTGCTTTCAAGTCCTTTTTGGTCAGTTACCGCAAGGCATTTTTCCACGTTAGGTATCTTTTACAATCCTGCAGGACTGTGAATTGCAGTGCCCCTGAGCTCCACTTTTCAAATTGTTTCTTTGGCAACTGGCCACAAAACAGCAGGATTGCTTCAAGGCCTCTTCTGGTTCCGAGAGCAAGCTGAGCCTTTGGTCAATTCCTCTTCCTCATTGGAAATTAGAGTGGCATGCGCCTGTCCAAACACCTAGGCGTTGTCTCTCATTGTTCCCCCCCGTTCCAGTTCATCCTCCGGACAAATTCAAAACTGTGCAAAAGAGGGTGTTGAAGGTGCTGACTTCCCCAAGTGGGGAGATTGTTACGAAAGAGGCTGGAAGTGGGAACCCGAGTGCAAGGAGATGAGGAGATGAGGTGGTTTTTCAAAACTCTTCCCAATCTGATGCTGTGCCATCCTCTGGATGTCCCATGCATGTTGTAGCTGTACGAAGGGTCACCTGCATCTGGAGATTTGGAACCCATGGAATCAGCACCAGGCAGTGTTACTCTAAAGGGGCTGCCTTTGCTGACTCGGGCTCACCAAGCCTCTCAGCCCCACGAGTGTCCAGCCTTAGGTCCCATCCAGCTGTGAGTTTAGATATGTTCAATCCAGGTTGCATCACAGCCCCTGAACGAATTCTGTAAGAATTTATCTCTCACTGTCTTTTTTTTGTAATTTATTTTTATAATGGTGTGTAGCTGATTTTCAGTTCTGTGTTTCTTGCTGCTGTACATCCACTAGATTCACTTATAGAGAGACATCGATAAATTCTTTTTCAGATTTTTACCGGTCGTATATAATCTTTTCCGGTGTGTAGAGTGTGCTGAGTGCAGTCCTTTGAGGTTTAGAGTAAGTCTTGTTGATTCCCTATTTGGTCTATGGAACGGTATGTGTGCTCACTTCAAACTCCTGGTTTAAGCCTCACCTCAACTGACCTTTGCACTCTAGCAGTCATAAGTGTGTTTTCTAAATGTGGGATTCTGTGTCTCTTTTGTCATTTAGTTCATGTGTCGCAATTTTGATATTGCACCTATAACTGATATCTTATGATAAGTCTCTTTTTCTGTCTGACTTATGTCACTGAGAATGATCGTACCTAAGTACACCAGAGTTGCAACTGGCCTTGATTTATTGATTTCATGGCTGAGTTATATTGCATTGTACATAAGTGTCACATCTTCTTTATTCATGTTTTCCTTGCAAGGAAATTTCGGTTGTATCCAAGTCGAGGCTCTTGTGAACAGATCAGCACTAAACGTTGAGGTGCCTGTGTTCTGTCGAGTTTTGGTTTTCCCAGGATATACGCCCATGAGTGGAAGTGCGTATGCTCTGTAGCTTTGTTTCTTAGAGTTTTTTGGGAAACACAATACACTTCTCCAGAGTGCCGTTGGCAATTTGCCTTCCCAAAATCAGTGTAAAAAGGCTCCCTTTTCTCCATGCCCTATCCTGCATTTCTGGCTTATACACTTTGTGAGAATGGTCCCTCGGACTGATGCGAAGTTATACCTCTTGGTAGTGTTGATTTGCACCGCATGCCTGCTTGGTTGGCCAAAAAGGGCGTATGCGTTTTTCCTGAATATATTCCGGAAAAACGCATACGCCCTTTTGGACAACGGCATCGTTGAAGAAGTTCTGCCCCTTTCCATGTGATTTCGAGGCGAGACCAATCTACCTCTTGAAATCCCGTTCCTACAATTCTGCCTTGCTTTCAAGTTCTTTTTCGTGACTTACCTCAAGGCATTTTTTCCATGTTAGGTATGTTTTACAATCCTGCAGGATTGTGAATTGAGTGCCCCTGAGCTTCACTTTTCAACTTATTTCTTTGGCAACTGACCACAAAACAGCAGGATTCCTTCAAGCCTTATTCTGGTTCCAAGGGCAAGCTGAGCCTTTGTTCAATTCCTCTTCCTCATTGGAAATTAGAGTGGCATGTGCCTGTCCAAACACGTAGGCGTTGTCTCTCATGTTCCCCCCATTCCAGTTCATGCTCCGGACAAATTCCAAACTGTGCGAAAGAGGGTGTTGAAGTTGTTGACTTCCCCAAGTAGGGAGATTGTTAGGAAGAGGCTGGATGTGGGAACCCGAGCGCCAGGAGATGAGGAGATGAGCTTGTTTTTCTAAACTCTCCCCGATCCGATGGGGTACCATCCTCTGTGTGTCCCATGCATGTTTTAGCTGTACAAAGGGTCGCCTGGATCTCGAGTTTTGGGACCCATGGAATCAGGACCAGGCAGTATTACTCTAAAGGTGCTGCCTTTGCTGACTTCTGCTCACCAAGCCTCTCAGCCCCGCGAGTGTCCAGCCTTAGTTCCCATCCAGCTGTGTGTATAGATATGGTCAATCAAGGTTGCCTTGCAAACCCTGAATGAAGTGTGTAAGATTTTACCTTTCACTCAGTGTTTTTTTTTTTTTTTGTAATTTATTTTTATAATGGGATGTAGCTGATTCTCAGTGCTGTGTTTCTTGCTGCTGTACCTCCACTTGATTCACTTACAGAGAGACATCGATAAATTATTTTTCCGATTCTTACCAGTCGTATATAATCTTTTCCGGTGTGTAGAGTGTGCTGAGTGCAGTCCTTTGAGGTTTAGAGTAAGTCTTGTTGATTCCCTATTTGGTCTATGGAACGGTATGTGTGCTCATTTCAAACTCCTGGTTTATGCCTCACCTCAACTGACCTTTGCACTCTAGCAGTCATAAGCGTGTTTTCTAAATGTGTGATTCTGTGTCTCTTTTGTCATTTAGTTCATGTGTCGCAATTTTGATATTGCACCTATAACTAATATCGTATGATAAGTCTCTTCTTCTGTCTTACTTATGTCACTGAGAATGATCGTACATAAGTACACCAGAGTTGCTGCAACTGGCCTTATTTCATTGATTTCATGGCTGACTTATTTTCCCTTGTACCTAAGTATCACATCCTCTGTATCCATGTTTTCCTTGCAAGGAAATTTCGGTTGTATCCAAGTAGCGGCTCTTGTGAACAGACCAGCACTAAAAGTTGTGGTGCCTGTGTCCTGTCGAGTTTTGGTATTCCCAAGTTATATGCCCACGAGTGGAAGTGCCGTATGCTCTGTAGCTTTGTTTCTTAGATTTTTTTGGGAAACACAATACACTTCTCCAGAGTGCTGTTGGTAATGTACCTTCCCACAAACAGCGTAAAAAGGCTTTCTTTTCTCCACGCCCTATCCTGCATTTCTGGGTTTTACACTTTGTGAGGGTGGCCCTTCGGACTGATGGGAAGTGATACCTCTTGGTAGTGTTTATTTGCACCGCGGGCCGGCTTGGTTGGCCAAAAAGGGCGTATGCGTTTTTCCTGAACATATTCAGGAAAAACGCATACGCCCTTTTTGGCCAACGGCATCATTGAAGAAGTTCTGCCCCTTTCCATGTGCATTCGAGGCGAGACCAATCTCCCTCTTGAAATCCCGTTCCTACAATTCTGCCTTGCTTTCAAGTCCTTTTTCGTGACTTACCTCAAGGCATTTTCCCACTTTTGGTATCTTTTAGAATCCTGTATGATTGTGAATTGCAGTGCCCCTGAGCTCCACTTTTCAACTTGTTTCTTTGGGAACTGGACACAAAACAGCAGGATGGCTTCAAGCCCTATTCCGGTTCAGAGGGCAAGCTGAACCTTTGGTCAATTCCTCTTCCTCATTGGAAATTAGAGTGGCATGCGCCTGTCCAAACACCTTGGCATTGTCTCTCATTGTTCTCCCCATTCCATTTCATCCTCCAGACAAATTCCAAACTGTGTGAAAGAGGGTTTTATAGGTGCAGACTTCCCCAAGTGGGGAGTTTTTTAGGATAGTGGCTGGAGGTGGGAAGCCGAACGCCAGGAATTGAGATGGTTTTTCCAAACTCTTCCCTTTCTGATGCTGTACCATCCTCAGGGTGGCCCACGAATGTTTTAGCTGTACAAAGGGTCGCCTGCATCTGGAGATTTGGGACCCATGGCATCAGGACCAGGCAGTATTACTCTAAAGGGGCTGCCTTTGCTGACTCATGCTCACCGAGCCTCTCAGCCCAACGAGTGTCCAGCCTTAGGACCCATCCAGCTGTGTGTTTAGATATGGTCCATCCAGGGTGCATCGCAGCCCCTGAACGAGTTCTGTAAGAATTTATCTCTCACTCAGTGTCTTTTTTTTTTCTTTTGTTTTTGTAATTTACTTTTATACTGGGGTGTAGCTGATTTTCAGTGCTGTGTTTCTTGCTGCTGTACCTCCACTTGATTCACTAACAGAGAGGCATCGAAAAATTCTTTTTCAGATTCTTACCAGTCGTATATAATCTTTTCCGGTGTGTAGACTGTGCTGAGCCCAGTCCTTTGAGGTATAGAGTAACTCTTGTTGATTCCCTATTTGGTCTATGGAACGGTATGTGTGCCCATCTCAAACTCCAGGTTTATGCCTCACCTCAAGCGACCTTTGCACTCTAGCAGTCATAAGTGTGCTTTCTAAAAGTGTGATTCTGTGTCTCTTTTGTCATTTAGTTCATGTGTCACAATTTTGATATTACACCTATAACTGATATCTTATAAGTCTCTTTTTCTGTCTGACTTATGTCACTGAGAATGCTCGTACCTAAGTACACCAGAGTTGCTGCAACTGGCCTTATTTCATTGGTATCATGGCTGAGTTATATTCCATTGTACATAAGTATCACATCTTCTTTATCCATGTTTTCCTTCCAGGGAAATTCCGGTTGTATCCAAGTCGAGGCTCTTGTAAACAGACCAGCACTAAACGTTGTGGTGCCTGTGTCCTGTCAAGTTTTGGTTTCCCCAAGATATATGCCCATGAGTGGAAGTGCCATATGCTCTGTAGCTTTGTTGCTTAGATTTTTTTGAGAAACACAATACACTACTCCAGAGTGCCGTTGGCAATTTACCTTCCCACAATCAGCGTAAAAAGGCTCCCTTTTCTCCACGACCTATCCTGCATTTCTGGTTTTAACACTTTGTGAGGATGCCCCTTCTGACTGATGCAAAGTGATACCTCTGTGTTGTGTTGATTTGCACCACGAAACTGCTTGGTTGGCCAAAAGGGCATATGCGTTTTTCCTGAATATATTCAGGAAAAACGCATACGCCCACTTTGGCCAATGGCATCTTTGAAGAAGTTCTGCCCCTGTCCATGTGATTTCGAGGCGAGACAAAACGCCCTATTGAAATCCCGTTCCTGCAATTCTGCCTTACTTTCAAGTCCTTTTTCATGACTTACCTCAAGGCATTTTTCCACGTTAGGTATCATTTACAATCCTGCAGGATTGTGAATTACAGTGCCCCTGAGCCCCAATTTTCAATTTGTTTCTTTGGCACCTGGCCACAAAACAGCAGGATTGCTTCAAGGCCTATTCTGGTTCCGAGGGCAAGCTGAGCCTTTGTTCAATTCCTCTTCCTCATCGGAAATTAGAGTGGCATGCGCCTGTCCAAACACCTAGGCGTTGTTTCTCATTGTTACCCCCGTCCAGTTCATCCTCCAGACAAATTCCAAACTGTGCGAAAGAGGGTGTTGAAGGTGCTGATATCCCCAAGTGGGGAGATTGTAAGGAAAGAGGCTGGAGGGGGGAACCCGAGCGCCAGGAGATGAGGAGATGCGGTGGTTCTTCCAAACACTTCCCGATCCGATGGTGTACCATCCTATGAGTGTCCCATGCATGTTTTAGCTGTACGAAGGGTTGCCTGCCTCTGGAGATTCAGGACCCATGGCATCAGGACCAGGCAGTATTACTCTAAGGGGCTGCCTTTGCTGACTCATGCTCACCGAGCCTCTCAGCACCACGAGTGTCCAGCCTTAGGTCCCATCCAGCTGTGTGTTTAGATATGGTCAATCCAGGTTGCATCACAGCACCCGAACAAATTCTGTAAGAATTTATCTCTCACTCAGTGTCTTTTTTTATTTTATTTTTTCTAATTTATTTTTATACTGGGGAGTAGCTAATTTTCAGTGCTGTGATTCTTGCTGCTGTACATCCACTTGATTCACGTACAAAGAGACATCGATAAATTCTTTTTCAGATTCTTACCAGTCGTATATAATTTTTTCCGGTGTGTAGAGTGTGCTGAGTGCAGTCCTTTGAGGTTTAGAGTAAGTCTTGTTGATTCCCTATTTGGTCTGTGGAACGGTATGTGTGCTCACTTCAAACTCCTAGTTTATGCCTCACCTCAACTGACCTTGGCACTCTAGCAGTCATAAGTGTGTTTTCTAAATGTGGGATTCTGTGTCTCTTTTGTCATTTAGTTCATGTGTCGCAATTTTGATATTGCACCTATAACTGATATCTTATGATAAGTCTCTTTTTCTGTCTGACTTATGTCACTGAGAATGATCGTACCTAAGTACACCAGAGTTGCAACTGGCCTTGATTTATTGATTTCATGGCTGAGTTATATTGCATTGTACATAAGTGTCACATCTTCTTTATTCATGTTTTCCTTGCAAGGAAATTTCGGTTGTATCCAAGTCGAGGCTCTTGTGAACAGATCAGCACTAAACGTTGTGGTGCCTGTGTCCTGTCGAGTTTTGGTTTTCCCAAAACATACGCCTATGAGTGGAAGTGCCGTATGCTCTGTAGTTTTGTTTCTTAGATTCTTTTGGGATACACAATATACTTCTCCAGAGTGCCGTTGGCAATTTTCCTTCCATAATCAGCATAAAAAGGCTCCCTTTTCTCCACGCCCTATCCTGCATTTCCGGTTTTTACATTTTGTGAGGATGGCCCATCAAACTGATGTGAAGTGATACCTCTTCGTAGTGTTGATTTGAACCGCGCCTGCTTGGTTGGCCAAAAAGGGCGTATGCGTTTTTCCGGAATATATTCCGGAAAAACGCATACGCCCTTTTTGGCCAACGGCATCGTTGAAGAAGTTGCCCCTTTCCATGTGATTTCGAGGTGAGACCAATCTCCCTCTTGAAATCCCGTTCCCGCAATTCTGCCTTGCTTTCAAGTCCTTTTTGGTCAGTTACCGCAAGGCATTTTTCCACGTTAGGTATCTTTTACAATCCTGCAGGACTGTGAATTGCAGTGCCCCTGAGCTCCACTTTTCAAATTGTTTCTTTGGCAACTGGCCACAAAACAGCAGGATTGCTTCAAGGCCTCTTCTGGTTCCGAGAGCAAGCTGAGCCTTTGGTCAATTCCTCTTCCTCATTGGAAATTAGAGTGGCATGCGCCTGTCCAAACACCTAGGCGTTGTCTCTCATTGTTCCCCCCCGTTCCAGTTCATCCTCCGGACAAATTCAAAACTGTGCAAAAGAGGGTGTTGAAGGTGCTGACTTCCCCAAGTGGGGAGATTGTTACGAAAGAGGCTGGAAGTGGGAACCCGAGTGCAAGGAGATGAGGAGATGAGGTGGTTTTTCAAAACTCTTCCCAATCTGATGCTGTGCCATCCTCTGGATGTCCCATGCATGTTGTAGCTGTACGAAGGGTCACCTGCATCTGGAGATTTGGAACCCATAGAATCAGCACCAGGCAGTGTTACTCTAAAGGGGCTGCCTTTGCTGACTCGGGCTCACCAAGCCTCTCAGCCCCACGAGTGTCCAGCCTTAGGTCCCATCCAGCTGTGAGTTTAGATATGTTCAATCCAGGTTGCATCACAGCCCCTGAACGAATTCTGTAAGAATTTATCTCTCACTGTCTTTTTTTTGTAATTTATTTTTATAATGGTGTGTAGCTGATTTTCAGTTCTGTGTTTCTTGCTGCTGTACATCCACTAGATTCACTTATAGAGAGACATCGATAAATTCTTTTTCAGATTTTTACCGGTCGTATATAATCTTTTCCGGTGTGTAGAGTGTGCTGAGTGCAGTCCTTTGAGGTTTAGAGTAAGTCTTGTTGATTCCCTATTTGGTCTATGGAACGGTATGTGTGCTCACTTCAAACTCCTGGTTTAAGCCTCACCTCAACTGACCTTTGCACTCTAGCAGTCATAAGTGTGTTTTCTAAATGTGGGATTCTGTGTCTCTTTTGTCATTTAGTTCATGTGTCGCAATTTTGATATTGCACCTATAACTGATATCTTATGATAAGTCTCTTTTTCTGTCTGACTTATGTCACTGAGAATGATCGTACCTAAGTACACCAGAGTTGCAACTGGCCTTGATTTATTGATTTCATGGCTGAGTTATATTGCATTGTACATAAGTGTCACATCTTCTTTATTCATGTTTTCCTTGCAAGGAAATTTCGGTTGTATCCAAGTCGAGGCTCTTGTGAACAGATCAGCACTAAACGTTGAGGTGCCTGTGTTCTGTCGAGTTTTGGTTTTCCCAGGATATACGCCCATGAGTGGAAGTGCGTATGCTCTGTAGCTTTGTTTCTTAGAGTTTTTTGGGAAACACAATACACTTCTCCAGAGTGCCGTTGGCAATTTGCCTTCCCAAAATCAGTGTAAAAAGGCTCCCTTTTCTCCATGCCCTATCCTGCATTTCTGGCTTATACACTTTGTGAGAATGGTCCCTCGGACTGATGCGAAGTTATACCTCTTGGTAGTGTTGATTTGCACCGCATGCCTGCTTGGTTGGCCAAAAAGGGCGTATGCGTTTTTCCTGAATATATTCCGGAAAAACGCATACGCCCTTTTGGACAACGGCATCGTTGAAGAAGTTCTGCCCCTTTCCATGTGATTTCGAGGCGAGACCAATCTACCTCTTGAAATCCCGTTCCTACAATTCTGCCTTGCTTTCAAGTTCTTTTTCGTGACTTACCTCAAGGCATTTTTTCCATGTTAGGTATGTTTTACAATCCTGCAGGATTGTGAATTGAGTGCCCCTGAGCTTCACTTTTCAACTTATTTCTTTGGCAACTGACCACAAAACAGCAGGATTCCTTCAAGCCTTATTCTGGTTCCAAGGGCAAGCTGAGCCTTTGTTCAATTCCTCTTCCTCATTGGAAATTAGAGTGGCATGTGCCTGTCCAAACACGTAGGCGTTGTCTCTCATGTTCCCCCCATTCCAGTTCATGCTCCGGACAAATTCCAAACTGTGCGAAAGAGGGTGTTGAAGTTGTTGACTTCCCCAAGTAGGGAGATTGTTAGGAAGAGGCTGGATGTGGGAACCCGAGCGCCAGGAGATGAGGAGATGAGCTTGTTTTTCCAAACTCTCCCCGATCCGATGGGGTACCATCCTCTGTGTGTCCCATGCATGTTTTAGCTGTACAAAGGGTCGCCTGGATCTCGAGTTTTGGGACCCATGGAATCAGGACCAGGCAGTATTACTCTAAAGGTGCTGCCTTTGCTGACTTCTGCTCACCAAGCCTCTCAGCCCCGCGAGTGTCCAGCCTTAGTTCCCATCCAGCTGTGTGTATAGATATGGTCAATCAAGGTTGCCTTGCAAACCCTGAATGAAGTGTGTAAGATTTTACCTTTCACTCAGTGTTTTTTTTTTTTTTGTAATTTATTTTTATAATGGGATGTAGCTGATTCTCAGTGCTGTGTTTCTTGCTGCTGTACCTCCACTTGATTCACTTACAGAGAGACATCGATAAATTATTTTTCCGATTCTTACCAGTCGTATATAATCTTTTCCGGTGTGTAGAGTGTGCTGAGTGCAGTCCTTTGAGGTTTAGAGTAAGTCTTGTTGATTCCCTATTTGGTCTATGGAACGGTATGTGTGCTCATTTCAAACTCCTGGTTTATGCCTCACCTCAACTGACCTTTGCACTCTAGCAGTCATAAGCGTGTTTTCTAAATGTGTGATTCTGTGTCTCTTTTGTCATTTAGTTCATGTGTCGCAATTTTGATATTGCACCTATAACTAATATCGTATGATAAGTCTCTTCTTCTGTCTTACTTATGTCACTGAGAATGATCGTACATAAGTACACCAGAGTTGCTGCAACTGGCCTTATTTCATTGATTTCATGGCTGACTTATTTTCCCTTGTACCTAAGTATCACATCCTCTGTATCCATGTTTTCCTTGCAAGGAAATTTCGGTTGTATCCAAGTAGCGGCTCTTGTGAACAGACCAGCACTAAAAGTTGTGGTGCCTGTGTCCTGTCGAGTTTTGGTATTCCCAAGTTATATGCCCACGAGTGGAAGTGCCGTATGCTCTGTAGCTTTGTTTCTTAGATTTTTTTGGGAAACACAATACACTTCTCCAGAGTGCTGTTGGTAATGTACCTTCCCACAAACAGCGTAAAAAGGCTTTCTTTTCTCCACGCCCTATCCTGCATTTCTGGGTTTTACACTTTGTGAGGGTGGCCCTTCGGACTGATGGGAAGTGATACCTCTTGGTAGTGTTTATTTGCACCGCGGGCCGGCTTGGTTGGCCAAAAAGGGCGTATGCGTTTTTCCTGAACATATTCAGGAAAAACGCATACGCCCTTTTTGGCCAACGGCATCATTGAAGAAGTTCTGCCCCTTTCCATGTGCATTCGAGGCGAGACCAATCTCCCTCTTGAAATCCCGTTCCTACAATTCTGCCTTGCTTTCAAGTCCTTTTTCGTGACTTACCTCAAGGCATTTTCCCACTTTTGGTATCTTTTAGAATCCTGTATGATTGTGAATTGCAGTGCCCCTGAGCTCCACTTTTCAACTTGTTTCTTTGGGAACTGGACACAAAACAGCAGGATGGCTTCAAGCCCTATTCCGGTTCAGAGGGCAAGCTGAACCTTTGGTCAATTCCTCTTCCTCATTGGAAATTAGAGTGGCATGCGCCTGTCCAAACACCTTGGCATTGTCTCTCATTGTTCTCCCCATTCCATTTCATCCTCCAGACAAATTCCAAACTGTGTGAAAGAGGGTTTTATAGGTGCAGACTTCCCCAAGTGGGGAGTTTTTTAGGATAGTGGCTGGAGGTGGGAAGCCGAACGCCAGGAATTGAGATGGTTTTTCCAAACTCTTCCCTTTCTGATGCTGTACCATCCTCAGGGTGGCCCACGAATGTTTTAGCTGTACAAAGGGTCGCCTGCATCTGGAGATTTGGGACCCATGGCATCAGGACCAGGCAGTATTACTCTAAAGGGGCTGCCTTTGCTGACTCATGCTCACCGAGCCTCTCAGCCCAACGAGTGTCCAGCCTTAGGACCCATCCAGCTGTGTGTTTAGATATGGTCCATCCAGGGTGCATCGCAGCCCCTGAACGAGTTCTGTAAGAATTTATCTCTCACTCAGTGTCTTTTTTTTTTCTTTTGTTTTTGTAATTTACTTTTATACTGGGGTGTAGCTGATTTTCAGTGCTGTGTTTCTTGCTGCTGTACCTCCACTTGATTCACTAACAGAGAGGCATCGAAAAATTCTTTTTCAGATTCTTACCAGTCGTATATAATCTTTTCCGGTGTGTAGACTGTGCTGAGCCCAGTCCTTTGAGGTATAGAGTAACTCTTGTTGATTCCCTATTTGGTCTATGGAACGGTATGTGTGCCCATCTCAAACTCCAGGTTTATGCCTCACCTCAAGCGACCTTTGCACTCTAGCAGTCATAAGTGTGCTTTCTAAAAGTGTGATTCTGTGTCTCTTTTGTCATTTAGTTCATGTGTCACAATTTTGATATTACACCTATAACTGATATCTTATAAGTCTCTTTTTCTGTCTGACTTATGTCACTGAGAATGCTCGTACCTAAGTACACCAGAGTTGCTGCAACTGGCCTTATTTCATTGGTATCATGGCTGAGTTATATTCCATTGTACATAAGTATCACATCTTCTTTATCCATGTTTTCCTTCCAGGGAAATTCCGGTTGTATCCAAGTCGAGGCTCTTGTAAACAGACCAGCACTAAACGTTGTGGTGCCTGTGTCCTGTCAAGTTTTGGTTTCCCCAAGATATATGCCCATGAGTGGAAGTGCCATATGCTCTGTAGCTTTGTTGCTTAGATTTTTTTGAGAAACACAATACACTACTCCAGAGTGCCGTTGGCAATTTACCTTCCCACAATCAGCGTAAAAAGGCTCCCTTTTCTCCACGACCTATCCTGCATTTCTGGTTTTAACACTTTGTGAGGATGCCCCTTCTGACTGATGCAAAGTGATACCTCTGTGTTGTGTTGATTTGCACCACGAAACTGCTTGGTTGGCCAAAAGGGCATATGCGTTTTGCCTGAATATATTCAGGAAAAACGCATACGCCCACTTTGGCCAATGGCATCTTTGAAGAAGTTCTGCCCCTGTCCATGTGATTTCGAGGCGAGACAAAACGCCCTATTGAAATCCCGTTCCTGCAATTCTGCCTTACTTTCAAGTCCTTTTTCATGACTTACCTCAAGGCATTTTTCCACGTTAGGTATCATTTACAATCCTGCAGGATTGTGAATTACAGTGCCCCTGAGCCCCAATTTTCAATTTGTTTCTTTGGCACCTGGCCACAAAACAGCAGGATTGCTTCAAGGCCTATTCTGGTTCCGAGGGCAAGCTGAGCCTTTGTTCAATTCCTCTTCCTCATCGGAAATTAGAGTGGCATGCGCCTGTCCAAACACCTAGGCGTTGTTTCTCATTGTTACCCCCGTCCAGTTCATCCTCCAGACAAATTCCAAACTGTGCGAAAGAGGGTGTTGAAGGTGCTGATATCCCCAAGTGGGGAGATTGTAAGGAAAGAGGCTGGAGGGGGGAACCCGAGCGCCAGGAGATGAGGAGATGCGGTGGTTCTTCCAAACACTTCCCGATCCGATGGTGTACCATCCTATGAGTGTCCCATGCATGTTTTAGCTGTACGAAGGGTTGCCTGCCTCTGGAGATTCAGGACCCATGGCATCAGGACCAGGCAGTATTACTCTAAGGGGCTGCCTTTGCTGACTCATGCTCACCGAGCCTCTCAGCACCACGAGTGTCCAGCCTTAGGTCCCATCCAGCTGTGTGTTTAGATATGGTCAATCCAGGTTGCATCACAGCCCCCGAACAAATTCTGTAAGAATTTATCTCTCACTCAGTGTCTTTTTTTATTTTATTTTTTCTAATTTATTTTTATACTGGGGAGTAGCTAATTTTCAGTGCTGTGATTCTTGCTGCTGTACATCCACTTGATTCACGTACAGAGAGACATCGATAAATTCTTTTTCAGATTCTTACCAGTCGTATATAATTTTTTCCAGTGTGTAGAGTGTGCTGAGTGCAGTCCTTTGAGGTTTAGAGTAAGTCTTGTTGATTCCCTATTTGGTCTGTGGAACGGTATGTGTGCTCACTTCAAACTCCTAGTTTATGCCTCACCTCAACTGACCTTGGCACTCTAGCAGTCATAAGTGTGTTTTCTAAATGTGGGATTCTGTGTCTCTTTTGTCATTTAGTTCATGTGTCGCAATTTTGATATTGCACCTATAACTGATATCTTATGATAAGTCTCTTTTTCTGTCTGACTTATGTCACTGAGAATGATCGTACCTAAGTACACCTAAGTGGCTGCAACTGGCCTTATTTCATGGCTGAGTTATATTGCATTGTACATAAGTGTCACATCTTCTTTATTCATGTTTTCCTTGCAAGGAAATTTCGGTTGTATCCAAGTCGAGGCTCTTGTGAACAGATCAGCACTAAACGTTGTGGTGCCTGTGTCCTGTCGAGTTTTGATTTTCCCAAAACATACGCCCATGAGCGGAAGTGCCGTATGCTCTGTAGTTTTGTTTCTTAGATTCTTTTGGGATACACAATATACTTCTCCAGAGTGCCGTTGGCAATTTTCCTTCCATAATCAGCATAAAAAGGCTCCCTTTTCTCCACGCCCTATCCTGCATTTCCGGTTTTTACATTTTGTGAGGATGGCCCATCAAACTGATGTGAAGTGATACCTCTTCGTAGTGTTGATTTGAACCGCGCCTGCTTGGTTGGCCAAAAAGGGCGTATGCGTTTTTTCGGAATATATTCCGGAAAAACGCATACGCCCTTTTTGGCCAACGGCATCGTTGAAGAAGTTGCCCCTTTCCATGTGATTTCGAGGTGAGACCAATCTCCCTCTTGAAATCCCGTTCCCGCAATTCTGCCTTGCTTTCAAGTCCTTTTTGGTCAGTTACCGCAAGGCATTTTTCCACGTTAGGTATCTTTTACAATCCTGCAGGACTGTGAATTGCAGTGCCCCTGAGCTCCACTTTTCAAATTGTTTCTTTGGCAACTGGCCACAAAACAGCAGGATTGCTTCAAGGCCTCTTCTGGTTCCGAGAGCAAGCTGAGCCTTTGGTCAATTCCTCTTCCTCATTGGAAATTAGAGTGGCATGCGCCTGTCCAAACACCTAGGCGTTGTCTCTCATTGTTCCCCCCCGTTCCAGTTCATCCTCCGGACAAATTCAAAACTGTGCAAAAGAGGGTGTTGAAGGTGCTGACTTCCCCAAGTGGGGAGATTGTTACGAAAGAGGCTGGAAGTGGGAACCCGAGTGCAAGGAGATGAGGAGATGAGGTGGTTTTTCAAAACTCTTCCCAATCTGATGCTGTGCCATCCTCTGGATGTCCCATGCATGTTGTAGCTGTACGAAGGGTCACCTGCATCTGGAGATTTGGAACCCATGGAATCAGCACCAGGCAGTGTTACTCTAAAGGGGCTGCCTTTGCTGACTCGGGCTCACCAAGCCTCTCAGCCCCACGAGTGTCCAGCCTTAGGTCCCATCCAGCTGTGAGTTTAGATATGTTCAATCCAGGTTGCATCACAGCCCCTGAACGAATTCTGTAAGAATTTATCTCTCACTGTCTTTTTTTTGTAATTTATTTTTATAATGGTGTGTAGCTGATTTTCAGTTCTGTGTTTCTTGCTGCTGTACATCCACTAGATTCACTTATAGAGAGACATCGATAAATTCTTTTTCAGATTTTTACCGGTCGTATATAATCTTTTCCGGTGTGTAGAGTGTGCTGAGTGCAGTCCTTTGAGGTTTAGAGTAAGTCTTGTTGATTCCCTATTTGGTCTATGGAACGGTATGTGTGCTCACTTCAAACTCCTGGTTTAAGCCTCACCTCAACTGACCTTTGCACTCTAGCAGTCATAAGTGTGTTTTCTAAATGTGGGATTCTGTGTCTCTTTTGTCATTTAGTTCATGTGTCGCAATTTTGATATTGCACCTATAACTGATATCTTATGATAAGTCTCTTTTTCTGTCTGACTTATGTCACTGAGAATGATCGTACCTAAGTACACCAGAGTTGCAACTGGCCTTGATTTATTGATTTCATGGCTGAGTTATATTGCATTGTACATAAGTGTCACATCTTCTTTATTCATGTTTTCCTTGCAAGGAAATTTCGGTTGTATCCAAGTCGAGGCTCTTGTGAACAGATCAGCACTAAACGTTGAGGTGCCTGTGTTCTGTCGAGTTTTGGTTTTCCCAGGATATACGCCCATGAGTGGAAGTGCGTATGCTCTGTAGCTTTGTTTCTTAGAGTTTTTTGGGAAACACAATACACTTCTCCAGAGTGCCGTTGGCAATTTGCCTTCCCAAAATCAGTGTAAAAAGGCTCCCTTTTCTCCATGCCCTATCCTGCATTTCTGGCTTATACACTTTGTGAGAATGGTCCCTCGGACTGATGCGAAGTTATACCTCTTGGTAGTGTTGATTTGCACCGCATGCCTGCTTGGTTGGCCAAAAAGGGCGTATGCGTTTTTCCTGAATATATTCCGGAAAAACGCATACGCCCTTTTGGACAACGGCATCGTTGAAGAAGTTCTGCCCCTTTCCATGTGATTTCGAGGCGAGACCAATCTACCTCTTGAAATCCCGTTCCTACAATTCTGCCTTGCTTTCAAGTTCTTTTTCGTGACTTACCTCAAGGCATTTTTTCCATGTTAGGTATGTTTTACAATCCTGCAGGATTGTGAATTGAGTGCCCCTGAGCTTCACTTTTCAACTTATTTCTTTGGCAACTGACCACAAAACAGCAGGATTCCTTCAAGCCTTATTCTGGTTCCAAGGGCAAGCTGAGCCTTTGTTCAATTCCTCTTCCTCATTGGAAATTAGAGTGGCATGTGCCTGTCCAAACACGTAGGCGTTGTCTCTCATGTTCCCCCCATTCCAGTTCATGCTCCGGACAAATTCCAAACTGTGCGAAAGAGGGTGTTGAAGTTGTTGACTTCCCCAAGTAGGGAGATTGTTAGGAAGAGGCTGGATGTGGGAACCCGAGCGCCAGGAGATGAGGAGATGAGCTTGTTTTTCTAAACTCTCCCCGATCCGATGGGGTACCATCCTCTGTGTGTCCCATGCATGTTTTAGCTGTACAAAGGGTCGCCTGGATCTCGAGTTTTGGGACCCATGGAATCAGGACCAGGCAGTATTACTCTAAAGGTGCTGCCTTTGCTGACTTCTGCTCACCAAGCCTCTCAGCCCCGCGAGTGTCCAGCCTTAGTTCCCATCCAGCTGTGTGTATAGATATGGTCAATCAAGGTTGCCTTGCAAACCCTGAATGAAGTGTGTAAGATTTTACCTTTCACTCAGTGTTTTTTTTTTTTTTTGTAATTTATTTTTATAATGGGATGTAGCTGATTCTCAGTGCTGTGTTTCTTGCTGCTGTACCTCCACTTGATTCACTTACAGAGAGACATCGATAAATTATTTTTCCGATTCTTACCAGTCGTATATAATCTTTTCCGGTGTGTAGAGTGTGCTGAGTGCAGTCCTTTGAGGTTTAGAGTAAGTCTTGTTGATTCCCTATTTGGTCTATGGAACGGTATGTGTGCTCATTTCAAACTCCTGGTTTATGCCTCACCTCAACTGACCTTTGCACTCTAGCAGTCATAAGCGTGTTTTCTAAATGTGTGATTCTGTGTCTCTTTTGTCATTTAGTTCATGTGTCGCAATTTTGATATTGCACCTATAACTAATATCGTATGATAAGTCTCTTCTTCTGTCTTACTTATGTCACTGAGAATGATCGTACATAAGTACACCAGAGTTGCTGCAACTGGCCTTATTTCATTGATTTCATGGCTGACTTATTTTCCCTTGTACCTAAGTATCACATCCTCTGTATCCATGTTTTCCTTGCAAGGAAATTTCGGTTGTATCCAAGTAGCGGCTCTTGTGAACAGACCAGCACTAAAAGTTGTGGTGCCTGTGTCCTGTCGAGTTTTGGTATTCCCAAGTTATATGCCCACGAGTGGAAGTGCCGTATGCTCTGTAGCTTTGTTTCTTAGATTTTTTTGGGAAACACAATACACTTCTCCAGAGTGCTGTTGGTAATGTACCTTCCCACAAACAGCGTAAAAAGGCTTTCTTTTCTCCACGCCCTATCCTGCATTTCTGGGTTTTACACTTTGTGAGGGTGGCCCTTCGGACTGATGGGAAGTGATACCTCTTGGTAGTGTTTATTTGCACCGCGGGCCGGCTTGGTTGGCCAAAAAGGGCGTATGCGTTTTTCCTGAACATATTCAGGAAAAACGCATACGCCCTTTTTGGCCAACGGCATCATTGAAGAAGTTCTGCCCCTTTCCATGTGCATTCGAGGCGAGACCAATCTCCCTCTTGAAATCCCGTTCCTACAATTCTGCCTTGCTTTCAAGTCCTTTTTCGTGACTTACCTCAAGGCATTTTCCCACTTTTGGTATCTTTTAGAATCCTGTATGATTGTGAATTGCAGTGCCCCTGAGCTCCACTTTTCAACTTGTTTCTTTGGGAACTGGACACAAAACAGCAGGATGGCTTCAAGCCCTATTCCGGTTCAGAGGGCAAGCTGAACCTTTGGTCAATTCCTCTTCCTCATTGGAAATTAGAGTGGCATGCGCCTGTCCAAACACCTTGGCATTGTCTCTCATTGTTCTCCCCATTCCATTTCATCCTCCAGACAAATTCCAAACTGTGTGAAAGAGGGTTTTATAGGTGCAGACTTCCCCAAGTGGGGAGTTTTTTAGGATAGTGGCTGGAGGTGGGAAGCCGAACGCCAGGAATTGAGATGGTTTTTCCAAACTCTTCCCTTTCTGATGCTGTACCATCCTCAGGGTGGCCCACGAATGTTTTAGCTGTACAAAGGGTCGCCTGCATCTGGAGATTTGGGACCCATGGCATCAGGACCAGGCAGTATTACTCTAAAGGGGCTGCCTTTGCTGACTCATGCTCACCGAGCCTCTCAGCCCAACGAGTGTCCAGCCTTAGGACCCATCCAGCTGTGTGTTTAGATATGGTCCATCCAGGGTGCATCGCAGCCCCTGAACGAGTTCTGTAAGAATTTATCTCTCACTCAGTGTCTTTTTTTTTTCTTTTGTTTTTGTAATTTACTTTTATACTGGGGTGTAGCTGATTTTCAGTGCTGTGTTTCTTGCTGCTGTACCTCCACTTGATTCACTAACAGAGAGGCATCGAAAAATTCTTTTTCAGATTCTTACCAGTCGTATATAATCTTTTCCGGTGTGTAGACTGTGCTGAGCCCAGTCCTTTGAGGTATAGAGTAACTCTTGTTGATTCCCTATTTGGTCTATGGAACGGTATGTGTGCCCATCTCAAACTCCAGGTTTATGCCTCACCTCAAGCGACCTTTGCACTCTAGCAGTCATAAGTGTGCTTTCTAAAAGTGTGATTCTGTGTCTCTTTTGTCATTTAGTTCATGTGTCACAATTTTGATATTACACCTATAACTGATATCTTATAAGTCTCTTTTTCTGTCTGACTTATGTCACTGAGAATGCTCGTACCTAAGTACACCAGAGTTGCTGCAACTGGCCTTATTTCATTGGTATCATGGCTGAGTTATATTCCATTGTACATAAGTATCACATCTTCTTTATCCATGTTTTCCTTCCAGGGAAATTCCGGTTGTATCCAAGTCGAGGCTCTTGTAAACAGACCAGCACTAAACGTTGTGGTGCCTGTGTCCTGTCAAGTTTTGGTTTCCCCAAGATATATGCCCATGAGTGGAAGTGCCATATGCTCTGTAGCTTTGTTGCTTAGATTTTTTTGAGAAACACAATACACTACTCCAGAGTGCCGTTGGCAATTTACCTTCCCACAATCAGCGTAAAAAGGCTCCCTTTTCTCCACGACCTATCCTGCATTTCTGGTTTTAACACTTTGTGAGGATGCCCCTTCTGACTGATGCAAAGTGATACCTCTGTGTTGTGTTGATTTGCACCACGAAACTGCTTGGTTGGCCAAAAGGGCATATGCGTTTTGCCTGAATATATTCAGGAAAAACGCATACGCCCACTTTGGCCAATGGCATCTTTGAAGAAGTTCTGCCCCTGTCCATGTGATTTCGAGGCGAGACAAAACGCCCTATTGAAATCCCGTTCCTGCAATTCTGCCTTACTTTCAAGTCCTTTTTCATGACTTACCTCAAGGCATTTTTCCACGTTAGGTATCATTTACAATCCTGCAGGATTGTGAATTACAGTGCCCCTGAGCCCCAATTTTCAATTTGTTTCTTTGGCACCTGGCCACAAAACAGCAGGATTGCTTCAAGGCCTATTCTGGTTCCGAGGGCAAGCTGAGCCTTTGTTCAATTCCTCTTCCTCATCGGAAATTAGAGTGGCATGCGCCTGTCCAAACACCTAGGCGTTGTTTCTCATTGTTACCCCCGTCCAGTTCATCCTCCAGACAAATTCCAAACTGTGCGAAAGAGGGTGTTGAAGGTGCTGATATCCCCAAGTGGGGAGATTGTAAGGAAAGAGGCTGGAGGGGGGAACCCGAGCGCCAGGAGATGAGGAGATGCGGTGGTTCTTCCAAACACTTCCCGATCCGATGGGGTACCATCCTCTGTGTGTCCCATGCATGTTTTAGCTGTACAAAGGGTCGCCTGGATCTCGAGTTTTGGGACCCATGGAATCAGGACCAGGCAGTATTACTCTAAAGGTGCTGCCTTTGCTGACTTCTGCTCACCAAGCCTCTCAGCCCCGCGAGTGTCCAGCCTTAGTTCCCATCCAGCTGTGTGTATAGATATGGTCAATCAAGGTTGCCTTGCAAACCCTGAATGAAGTGTGTAAGATTTTACCTTTCACTCAGTGTTTTTTTTTTTTTTTGTAATTTATTTTTATAATGGGATGTAGCTGATTCTCAGTGCTGTGTTTCTTGCTGCTGTACCTCCACTTGATTCACTTACAGAGAGACATCGATAAATTATTTTTCCGATTCTTACCAGTCGTATATAATCTTTTCCGGTGTGTAGAGTGTGCTGAGTGCAGTCCTTTGAGGTTTAGAGTAAGTCTTGTTGATTCCCTATTTGGTCTATGGAACGGTATGTGTGCTCATTTCAAACTCCTGGTTTATGCCTCACCTCAACTGACCTTTGCACTCTAGCAGTCATAAGCGTGTTTTCTAAATGTGTGATTCTGTGTCTCTTTTGTCATTTAGTTCATGTGTCGCAATTTTGATATTGCACCTATAACTAATATCGTATGATAAGTCTCTTCTTCTGTCTTACTTATGTCACTGAGAATGATCGTACATAAGTACACCAGAGTTGCTGCAACTGGCCTTATTTCATTGATTTCATGGCTGACTTATTTTCCCTTGTACCTAAGTATCACATCCTCTGTATCCATGTTTTCCTTGCAAGGAAATTTCGGTTGTATCCAAGTAGCGGCTCTTGTGAACAGACCAGCACTAAAAGTTGTGGTGCCTGTGTCCTGTCGAGTTTTGGTATTCCCAAGTTATATGCCCACGAGTGGAAGTGCCGTATGCTCTGTAGCTTTGTTTCTTAGATTTTTTTGGGAAACACAATACACTTCTCCAGAGTGCTGTTGGTAATGTACCTTCCCACAAACAGCGTAAAAAGGCTTTCTTTTCTCCACGCCCTATCCTGCATTTCTGGGTTTTACACTTTGTGAGGGTGGCCCTTCGGACTGATGGGAAGTGATACCTCTTGGTAGTGTTTATTTGCACCGCGGGCCGGCTTGGTTGGCCAAAAAGGGCGTATGCGTTTTTCCTGAACATATTCAGGAAAAACGCATACGCCCTTTTTGGCCAACGGCATCATTGAAGAAGTTCTGCCCCTTTCCATGTGCATTCGAGGCGAGACCAATCTCCCTCTTGAAATCCCGTTCCTACAATTCTGCCTTGCTTTCAAGTCCTTTTTCGTGACTTACCTCAAGGCATTTTCCCACTTTTGGTATCTTTTAGAATCCTGTATGATTGTGAATTGCAGTGCCCCTGAGCTCCACTTTTCAACTTGTTTCTTTGGGAACTGGACACAAAACAGCAGGATGGCTTCAAGCCCTATTCCGGTTCAGAGGGCAAGCTGAACCTTTGGTCAATTCCTCTTCCTCATTGGAAATTAGAGTGGCATGCGCCTGTCCAAACACCTTGGCATTGTCTCTCATTGTTCTCCCCATTCCATTTCATCCTCCAGACAAATTCCAAACTGTGTGAAAGAGGGTTTTATAGGTGCAGACTTCCCCAAGTGGGGAGTTTTTTAGGATAGTGGCTGGAGGTGGGAAGCCGAACGCCAGGAATTGAGATGGTTTTTCCAAACTCTTCCCTTTCTGATGCTGTACCATCCTCAGGGTGGCCCACGAATGTTTTAGCTGTACAAAGGGTCGCCTGCATCTGGAGATTTGGGACCCATGGCATCAGGACCAGGCAGTATTACTCTAAAGGGGCTGCCTTTGCTGACTCATGCTCACCGAGCCTCTCAGCCCAACGAGTGTCCAGCCTTAGGACCCATCCAGCTGTGTGTTTAGATATGGTCCATCCAGGGTGCATCGCAGCCCCTGAACGAGTTCTGTAAGAATTTATCTCTCACTCAGTGTCTTTTTTTTTTCTTTTGTTTTTGTAATTTACTTTTATACTGGGGTGTAGCTGATTTTCAGTGCTGTGTTTCTTGCTGCTGTACCTCCACTTGATTCACTAACAGAGAGGCATCGAAAAATTCTTTTTCAGATTCTTACCAGTCGTATATAATCTTTTCCGGTGTGTAGACTGTGCTGAGCCCAGTCCTTTGAGGTATAGAGTAACTCTTGTTGATTCCCTATTTGGTCTATGGAACGGTATGTGTGCCCATCTCAAACTCCAGGTTTATGCCTCACCTCAAGCGACCTTTGCACTCTAGCAGTCATAAGTGTGCTTTCTAAAAGTGTGATTCTGTGTCTCTTTTGTCATTTAGTTCATGTGTCACAATTTTGATATTACACCTATAACTGATATCTTATAAGTCTCTTTTTCTGTCTGACTTATGTCACTGAGAATGCTCGTACCTAAGTACACCAGAGTTGCTGCAACTGGCCTTATTTCATTGGTATCATGGCTGAGTTATATTCCATTGTACATAAGTATCACATCTTCTTTATCCATGTTTTCCTTCCAGGGAAATTCCGGTTGTATCCAAGTCGAGGCTCTTGTAAACAGACCAGCACTAAACGTTGTGGTGCCTGTGTCCTGTCAAGTTTTGGTTTCCCCAAGATATATGCCCATGAGTGGAAGTGCCATATGCTCTGTAGCTTTGTTGCTTAGATTTTTTTGAGAAACACAATACACTACTCCAGAGTGCCGTTGGCAATTTACCTTCCCACAATCAGCGTAAAAAGGCTCCCTTTTCTCCACGACCTATCCTGCATTTCTGGTTTTAACACTTTGTGAGGATGCCCCTTCTGACTGATGCAAAGTGATACCTCTGTGTTGTGTTGATTTGCACCACGAAACTGCTTGGTTGGCCAAAAGGGCATATGCGTTTTGCCTGAATATATTCAGGAAAAACGCATACGCCCACTTTGGCCAATGGCATCTTTGAAGAAGTTCTGCCCCTGTCCATGTGATTTCGAGGCGAGACAAAACGCCCTATTGAAATCCCGTTCCTGCAATTCTGCCTTACTTTCAAGTCCTTTTTCATGACTTACCTCAAGGCATTTTTCCACGTTAGGTATCATTTACAATCCTGCAGGATTGTGAATTACAGTGCCCCTGAGCCCCAATTTTCAATTTGTTTCTTTGGCACCTGGCCACAAAACAGCAGGATTGCTTCAAGGCCTATTCTGGTTCCGAGGGCAAGCTGAGCCTTTGTTCAATTCCTCTTCCTCATCGGAAATTAGAGTGGCATGCGCCTGTCCAAACACCTAGGCGTTGTTTCTCATTGTTACCCCCGTCCAGTTCATCCTCCAGACAAATTCCAAACTGTGCGAAAGAGGGTGTTGAAGGTGCTGATATCCCCAAGTGGGGAGATTGTAAGGAAAGAGGCTGGAGGGGGGAACCCGAGCGCCAGGAGATGAGGAGATGCGGTGGTTCTTCCAAACACTTCCCGATCCGATGGTGTACCATCCTATGAGTGTCCCATGCATGTTTTAGCTGTACGAAGGGTTGCCTGCCTCTGGAGATTCAGGACCCATGGCATCAGGACCAGGCAGTATTACTCTAAGGGGCTGCCTTTGCTGACTCATGCTCACCGAGCCTCTCAGCACCACGAGTGTCCAGCCTTAGGTCCCATCCAGCTGTGTGTTTAGATATGGTCAATCCAGGTTGCATCACAGCCCCCGAACAAATTCTGTAAGAATTTATCTCTCACTCAGTGTCTTTTTTTATTTTATTTTTTCTAATTTATTTTTATACTGGGGAGTAGCTAATTTTCAGTGCTGTGATTCTTGCTGCTGTACATCCACTTGATTCACGTACAAAGAGACATCGATAAATTCTTTTTCAGATTCTTACCAGTCGTATATAATTTTTTCCGGTGTGTAGAGTGTGCTGAGTGCAGTCCTTTGAGGTTTAGAGTAAGTCTTGTTGATTCCCTATTTGGTCTGTGGAACGGTATGTGTGCTCACTTCAAACTCCTAGTTTATGCCTCACCTCAACTGACCTTGGCACTCTAGCAGTCATAAGTGTGTTTTCTAAATGTGGGATTCTGTGTCTCTTTTGTCATTTAGTTCATGTGTCGCAATTTTGATATTGCACCTATAACTGATATCTTATGATAAGTCTCTTTTTCTGTCTGACTTATGTCACTGAGAATGATCGTACCTAAGTACACCAGAGTTGCAACTGGCCTTGATTTATTGATTTCATGGCTGAGTTATATTGCATTGTACATAAGTGTCACATCTTCTTTATTCATGTTTTCCTTGCAAGGAAATTTCGGTTGTATCCAAGTCGAGGCTCTTGTGAACAGATCAGCACTAAACGTTGTGGTGCCTGTGTCCTGTCGAGTTTTGGTTTTCCCAAAACATACGCCTATGAGTGGAAGTGCCGTATGCTCTGTAGTTTTGTTTCTTAGATTCTTTTGGGATACACAATATACTTCTCCAGAGTGCCGTTGGCAATTTTCCTTCCATAATCAGCATAAAAAGGCTCCCTTTTCTCCACGCCCTATCCTGCATTTCCGGTTTTTACATTTTGTGAGGATGGCCCATCAAACTGATGTGAAGTGATACCTCTTCGTAGTGTTGATTTGAACCGCGCCTGCTTGGTTGGCCAAAAAGGGCGTATGCGTTTTTCCGGAATATATTCCGGAAAAACGCATACGCCCTTTTTGGCCAACGGCATCGTTGAAGAAGTTGCCCCTTTCCATGTGATTTCGAGGTGAGACCAATCTCCCTCTTGAAATCCCGTTCCCGCAATTCTGCCTTGCTTTCAAGTCCTTTTTGGTCAGTTACCGCAAGGCATTTTTCCACGTTAGGTATCTTTTACAATCCTGCAGGACTGTGAATTGCAGTGCCCCTGAGCTCCACTTTTCAAATTGTTTCTTTGGCAACTGGCCACAAAACAGCAGGATTGCTTCAAGGCCTATTCTGGTTCCGAGAGCAAGCTGAGCCTTTGGTCAATTCCTCTTCCTCATTGGAAATTAGAGTGGCATGCGCCTGTCCAAACACCTAGGCGTTGTCTCTCATTGTTCCCCCCCGTTCCAGTTCATCCTCCGGACAAATTCAAAACTGTGCAAAAGAGGGTGTTGAAGGTGCTGACTTCCCCAAGTGGGGAGATTGTTACGAAAGAGGCTGGAAGTGGGAACCCGAGTGCAAGGAGATGAGGAGATGAGGTGGTTTTTCAAAACTCTTCCCAATCTGATGCTGTGCCATCCTCTGGATGTCCCATGCATGTTGTAGCTGTACGAAGGGTCACCTGCATCTGGAGATTTGGAACCCATAGAATCAGCACCAGGCAGTGTTACTCTAAAGGGGCTGCCTTTGCTGACTCGGGCTCACCAAGCCTCTCAGCCCCACGAGTGTCCAGCCTTAGGTCCCATCCAGCTGTGAGTTTAGATATGTTCAATCCAGGTTGCATCACAGCCCCTGAACGAATTCTGTAAGAATTTATCTCTCACTGTCTTTTTTTTGTAATTTATTTTTATAATGGTGTGTAGCTGATTTTCAGTTCTGTGTTTCTTGCTGCTGTACATCCACTAGATTCACTTATAGAGAGACATCGATAAATTCTTTTTCAGATTTTTACCGGTCGTATATAATCTTTTCCGGTGTGTAGAGTGTGCTGAGTGCAGTCCTTTGAGGTTTAGAGTAAGTCTTGTTGATTCCCTATTTGGTCTATGGAACGGTATGTGTGCTCACTTCAAACTCCTGGTTTAAGCCTCACCTCAACTGACCTTTGCACTCTAGCAGTCATAAGTGTGTTTTCTAAATGTGGGATTCTGTGTCTCTTTTGTCATTTAGTTCATGTGTCGCAATTTTGATATTGCACCTATAACTGATATCTTATGATAAGTCTCTTTTTCTGTCTGACTTATGTCACTGAGAATGATCGTACCTAAGTACACCAGAGTTGCAACTGGCCTTGATTTATTGATTTCATGGCTGAGTTATATTGCATTGTACATAAGTGTCACATCTTCTTTATTCATGTTTTCCTTGCAAGGAAATTTCGGTTGTATCCAAGTCGAGGCTCTTGTGAACAGATCAGCACTAAACGTTGAGGTGCCTGTGTCCTGTCGAGTTTTGGTTTTCCCAAAACATACGCCCATGAGTGGAAGTGCCGTATGCTCTGTAGTTTTGTTTCTTAGATTCTTTTGGGATACACAATATACTTCTCCAGAGTGCCGTTGGCAATTTTCCTTCCATAATCAGCATAAAAAGGCTCCCTTTTCTCCACGCCCTATCCTGCATTTCCGGTTTTTACATTTTGTGAGGATGGCCCATCAAACTGATGTGAAGTGATACCTCTTCGTAGTGTTGATTTGAACCGCGCCTGCTTGGTTGGCCAAAAAGGGCGTATGCGTTTTTCCGGAATATATTCCGGAAAAATGCATACGCCCTTTTTGGCCAACGGCATCGTTGAAGAAGTTGCCCCTTTCCATGTGATTTCGAGGTGAGACCAATCTCCCTCTTGAAATCCCGTTCCCGCAATTCTGCCTTGCTTTCAAGTCCTTTTTGGTCAGTTACCGCAAGGCATTTTTCCACGTTAGGTATCTTTTACAATCCTGCAGGACTGTGAATTGCAGTGCCCCTGAGCTCCACTTTTCAAATTGTTTCTTTGGCAACTGGCCACAAAACAGCAGGATTGCTTCAAGGCCTATTCTGGTTCCGAGAGCAAGCTGAGCCTTTGGTCAATTCCTCTTCCTCATTGGAAATTAGAGTGGCATGCGCCTGTCCAAACACCTAGGCGTTGTCTCTCATTGTTCCCCCCCGTTCCAGTTCATCCTCCGGACAAATTCAAAACTGTGCAAAAGAGGGTGTTGAAGGTGCTGACTTCCCCAAGTGGGGAGATTGTTACGAAAGAGGCTGGAAGTGGGAACCCGAGTGCAAGGAGATGAGGAGATGAGGTGGTTTTTCAAAACTCTTCCCAATCTGATGCTGTGCCATCCTCTGGATGTCCCATGCATGTTGTAGCTGTACGAAGGGTCACCTGCATCTGGAGATTTGGAACCCATGGAATCAGCACCAGGCAGTGTTACTCTAAAGGGGCTGCCTTTGCTGACTCGGGCTCACCAAGCCTCTCAGCCCCACGAGTGTCCAGCCTTAGGTCCCATCCAGCTGTGAGTTTAGATATGTTCAATCCAGGTTGCATCACAGCCCCTGAACGAATTCTGTAAGAATTTATCTCTCACTGTCTTTTTTTTGTAATTTATTTTTATAATGGTGTGTAGCTGATTTTCAGTTCTGTGTTTCTTGCTGCTGTACATCCACTAGATTCACTTATAGAGAGACATCGATAAATTCTTTTTCAGATTTTTACCGGTCGTATATAATCTTTTCCGGTGTGTAGAGTGTGCTGAGTGCAGTCCTTTGAGGTTTAGAGTAAGTCTTGTTGATTCCCTATTTGGTCTATGGAACGGTATGTGTGCTCACTTCAAACTCCTGGTTTAAGCCTCACCTCAACTGACCTTTGCACTCTAGCAGTCATAAGTGTGTTTTCTAAATGTGGGATTCTGTGTCTCTTTTGTCATTTAGTTCATGTGTCGCAATTTTGATATTGCACCTATAACTGATATCTTATGATAAGTCTCTTTTTCTGTCTGACTTATGTCACTGAGAATGATCGTACCTAAGTACACCAGAGTTGCAACTGGCCTTGATTTATTGATTTCATGGCTGAGTTATATTGCATTGTACATAAGTGTCACATCTTCTTTATTCATGTTTTCCTTGCAAGGAAATTTCGGTTGTATCCAAGTCGAGGCTCTTGTGAACAGATCAGCACTAAACGTTGAGGTGCCTGTGTTCTGTCGAGTTTTGGTTTTCCCAGGATATACGCCCATGAGTGGAAGTGCGTATGCTCTGTAGCTTTGTTTCTTAGAGTTTTTTGGGAAACACAATACACTTCTCCAGAGTGCCGTTGGCAATTTGCCTTCCCAAAATCAGTGTAAAAAGGCTCCCTTTTCTCCATGCCCTATCCTGTATTTCTGGCTTATACACTTTGTGAGAATGGTCCCTCGGACTGATGCGAAGTTATACCTCTTGGTAGTGTTGATTTGCACCGCATGCCTGCTTGGTTGGCCAAAAAGGGCGTATGCGTTTTTCCTGAATATATTCCGGAAAAACGCATACGCCCTTTTGGACAACGGCATCGTTGAAGAAGTTCTGCCCCTTTCCATGTGATTTCGAGGCGAGACCAATCTACCTCTTGAAATCCCGTTCCTACAATTCTGCCTTGCTTTCAAGTTCTTTTTCGTGACTTACCTCAAGGCATTTTTCCATGTTAGGTATGTTTTACAATCCTGCAGGATTGTGAATTGAGTGCCCCTGAGCTTCACTTTTCAACTTATTTCTTTGGCAACTGACCACAAAACAGCAGGATTCCTTCAAGCCTTATTCTGGTTCCAAGGGCAAGCTGAGCCTTTGTTCAATTCCTCTTCCTCATTGGAAATTAGAGTGGCATGTGCCTGTCCAAACACGTAGGCGTTGTCTCTCATGTTCCCCCCATTCCAGTTCATGCTCCGGACAAATTCCAAACTGTGCGAAAGAGGGTGTTGAAGTTGTTGACTTCCCCAAGTAGGGAGATTGTTAGGAAGAGGCTGGAGGTGGGAACCCGAGCGCCAGGAGATGAGGAGATGAGCTTGTTTTTCCAAACTCTCCCCGATCCGATGGGGTACCATCCTCTGTGTGTCCCATGCATGTTTTAGTTGTACAAAGGGTCGCCTGGATCTCGAGATTTGGGACCCATGGAATCAGGACCAGGCAGTATTACTCTAAAGGTGCTGCCTTTGCTGACTTCTGCTCACCAAGCCTCTCAGCCCCACGAGTGTCCAGCCTTAGTTCCCTTCCAGCTGTGTGTATAGATATGGTCAATCAAGGTTACCTTGCAAACCCTGAATGAAGTGTGTAAGATTTTACCTTTCACTCAGTGTTTTTTGTGTTTTTTTTTGTAATTTATTTTTATACTGGGACGTAGCTGATTCTCAGTGCTGTGTTTCTTGCTGCTGTACCTTCACTTGATTCACTTACAGAGAGACATCGATAAATTATTTTTCCGATTCTTACCAGTCGTATATAATCTTTTCCGGTGTGTAGAGTGTGCTGAGCGCAGTCCTTTGAGGTTTAGAGTAAGTCTTGTTGATTCCCTATTTGGTCTATGGAACGGTATGTGTGCTCATTTCAAACTCCTGGTTTATGACTCACCTCAACTGACCTTTGCACTCTAGCAGTCATAAGCGTGTTTTCTAAATGTGTGATTCTGTGTCTCTTTTGTCATTTAGTTCATGCGTCGCAATTTTGATATTGCACCTATAACTAATATCGTATGATAAGTCTCTTCTTCTGTCTTACTTATGTCACTGAGAATGATCGTACATAAGTACACCAGAGTTGCTGCAACTGGCCTTATTTCATTGATTTCATGGCTGACTTATTTTCCCTTGTACCTAAGTATCACATCCTCTGTATCCATGTTTTCCTTGCAAGGAAATTTCGGTTGTATCCAAGTAGCGGCTCTTGTGAACAGACCAGCACTAAAAGTTGTGGTGCCTGTGTCCTGTCGAGTTTTGGTATTCCCAAGTTATATGCCCACGAGTGGAAGTGCCGTATGCTCTGTAGCTTTGTTTCTTAGATTTTTTTGGGAAACACAATACACTTCTCCAGAGTGCTGTTGGTAATGTACCTTCCCACAAACAGCGTAAAAAGGCTTTCTTTTCTCCACGCCCTATCCTGCATTTCTGGGTTTTACACTTTGTGAGGGTGGCCCTTCGGACTGATGGGAAGTGATACCTCTTGGTAGTGTTTATTTGCACCGCGGGCCGGCTTGGTTGGCCAAAAAGGGCGTATGCGTTTTTCCTGAACTTGTTCAGGAAAAACGCATACGCCCTTTTTGGCCAACGGCATCATTGAAGAAGTTCTGCCCCTTTCCATGTGCATTCGAGGCGAGACCAATCTCCCTCTTGAAATCCCGTTCCTACAATTCTGCCTTGCTTTCAAGTCCTTTTTCGTGACTTACCTCAAGGCATTTTCCCACTTTTGGTATCTTTTAGAATCCTGTATGATTGTGAATTGCAGTGCCCCTGAGCTCCACTTTTCAACTTGTTTCTTTGGGAACTGGACACAAAACAGCAGGATGGCTTCAAGCCCTATTCCGGTTCAGAGGGCAAGCTGAACCTTTGGTCAATTCGTCTTCCTCATTGGAAATTAGAGTGGCATGCGCCTGTCCAAACACCTTGGCATTGTCTCTCATTGTTCTCCCCATTCCATTTCATCCTCCAGACAAATTCCAAACTGTGTGAAAGAGGGTTTTATAGGTGCAGACTTCCCCAAGTGGGGAGTTTTTTAGGATAGTGGCTGGAGGTGGGAAGCCGAACGCCAGGAATTGAGATGGTTTTTCCAAACTCTTCCCTTTCTGATGCTGTACCATCCTCAGGGTGGCCCACGAATGTTTTAGCTGTACAAAGGGTCGCCTGCATCTGGAGATTTGGGACCCATGGCATCAGGACCAGGCAGTATTACTCTAAAGGGGCTGCCTTTGCTGACTCATGCTCACCGAGCCTCTCAGCCCAACGAGTGTCCAGCCTTAGGACCCATCCAGCTGTGTGTTTAGATATGGTCCATCCAGGGTGCATCGCAGCCCCTGAACGAGTTCTGTAAGAATTTATCTCTCACTCAGTGTCTTTTTTTTTTCTTTTGTTTTTGTAATTTACTTTTATACTGGGGTGTAGCTGATTTTCAGTGCTGTGTTTCTTGCTGCTGTACCTCCACTTGATTCACTAACAGAGAGGCATCGAAAAATTCTTTTTCAGATTCTTACCAGTCGTATATAATCTTTTCCGGTGTGTAGACTGTGCTGAGCCCAGTCCTTTGAGGTATAGAGTAACTCTTGTTGATTCCCTATTTGGTCTATGGAACGGTATGTGTGCCCATCTCAAACTCCAGGTTTATGCCTCACCTCAAGCGACCTTTGCACTCTAGCAGTCATAAGTGTGCTTTCTAAAAGTGTGATTCTGTGTCTCTTTTGTCATTTAGTTCATGTGTCACAATTTTGATATTACACCTATAACTGATATCTTATAAGTCTCTTTTTCTGTCTGACTTATGTCACTGAGAATGCTCGTACCTAAGTACACCAGAGTTGCTGCAACTGGCCTTATTTCATTGGTATCATGGCTGAGTTATATTCCATTGTACATAAGTATCACATCTTCTTTATCCATGTTTTCCTTCCAGGGAAATTCCGGTTGTATCCAAGTCGAGGCTCTTGTAAACAGACCAGCACTAAACGTTGTGGTGCCTGTGTCCTGTCAAGTTTTGGTTTCCCCAAGATATATGCCCATGAGTGGAAGTGCCATATGCTCTGTAGCTTTGTTGCTTAGATTTTTTTGAGAAACACAATACACTACTCCAGAGTGCCGTTGGCAATTTACCTTCCCACAATCAGCGTAAAAAGGCTCCCTTTTCTCCACGACCTATCCTGCATTTCTGGTTTTAACACTTTGTGAGGATGCCCCTTCTGACTGACGCAAAGTGATACCTCTGTGTTGTGTTGATTTGCACCACGAAACTGCTTGGTTGGCCAAAAGGGCATATGCGTTTTGCCTGAATATATTCAGGAAAAACGCATACGCCCACTTTAGCCAATGGCATCTTTGAAGAAGTTCTGCCCCTGTCCATGTGATTTCGAGGCGAGACAAAACGCCCTATTGAAATCCCGTTCCTGCAATTCTGCCTTACTTTCAAGTCCTTTTTCATGACTTACCTCAAGGCATTTTTCCACGTTAGGTATCATTTACAATCCTGCAGGATTGTGAATTACAGTGCCCCTGAGCCCCAATTTTCAATTTGTTTCTTTGGCATCTGGCCACAAAACAGCAGGATTGCTTCAAGGCCTATTCTGGTTCCGAGGGCAAGCTGAGCCTTTGTTCAATTCCTCTTCCTCATCGGAAATTAGAGTGGCATGCGCCTGTCCAAACACCTAGGCGTTGTTTCTCATTGTTACCCCCGTCCAGTTCATCCTCCAGACAAATTCCAAACTGTGCGAAAGAGGGTGTTGAAGGTGCTGATATCCCCAAGTGGGGAGATTGTAAGGAAAGAGGCTGGAGGGGGGAACCCGAGCGCCAGGAGATGAGGAGATGCGGTGGTTCTTCCAAACACTTCCCGATCCGATGGTGTACCATCCTATGAGTGTCCCATGCATGTTTTAGCTGTACGAAGGGTTGCCTGCCTCTGGAGATTCAGGACCCACGGCATCAGGACCAGGCAGTATTACTCTAAGGGGCTGCCTTTGCTGACTCATGCTCACCGAGCCTCTCAGCACCACGAGTGTCCAGCCTTAGGTCCCATCCAGCTGTGTGTTTAGATATGGTCAATCCAGATTGCATCACAGCCCCCGAACAAATTCTGTAAGAATTTATCTCTCACTCAGTATCCCTTTTTATTTTATTTTTTCTAATTTATTTTTATACTGGGGAGTAGCTAATTTTCAGTGCTGGGATTCTTGCTGCTGTACATCCACTTGATTCACGTACAGAGAGACATCGATAAATTCTTTTTCAGATTCTTACCAGTCGTATATAATTTTTTCCGGTGTGTAGAGTGTGCTGAGTGCAGTCCTTTGAGGTTTAGAGTAAGTCTTGTTGATTCCCTATTTGGTCTGTGGAACGGTATGTGTGCTCACTTCAAACTCCTAGTTTATGCCTCACCTCAACTGACCTTTGCACTCTAGCAGTCATAAGTGTGTTTTCTAAATGTGTGATTCTGTGTCTCTTTTGTCATTTAGTTCATGTGTCGCAATTTTGATATTGCACCTATAACTGATATCTTATGATAAGTGTCTTTTTCTGTCTGACTTTCGTCACTGAGAATGATCGTACCTAAGTACACCTAAGTGGCTGCAACTGGCCTTATTTCATGGCTGAGTTATATTGCATTGTACATAAGTGTCACATCTTCTTTATTCATGTTTTCCTTGCAAGGAAATTTCGGCTGTATCCAAGTCGAGGCTCTTGTGAACAGATCAGCACTAAACGTTGTGGTGCCTGTGTCCTGTCGAGTTTTGGTTTTCCCAAAACATACGCCCATGAGCGGAAGTGCCGTATGCTCTGTAGTTTTGTTTCTTAGATTCTTTTGGGATACACAATATACTTCTCCAGAGTGCCGTTGGCAATTTTCCTTCCATAATCAGCATAAAAAGGCTCCCTTTTCTCCACGCCCTATCCTGCATTTCCGGTTTTTACATTTTGTGAGGATGGCCCATCAAACTGATGTGAAGTGATACCTCTTCGTAGTGTTGATTTGAACCGCGCCTGCTTGGTTGGCCAAAAAGGGCGTATGCGTTTTTCCGGAATATATTCCGGAAAAACGCATACGCCCTTTTTGGCCAACGGCATCGTTGAAGAAGTTGCCCCTTTCCATGTGATTTCGAGGTGAGACCAATCTCCCTCTTGAAATCCCGTTCCCGCAATTCTGCCTTGCTTTCAAGTCCTTTTTGGTCAGTTACCGCAAGGCATTTTTCCACGTTAGGTATCTTTTACAATCCTGCAGGACTGTGAATTGCAGTGCCCCTGAGCTCCACTTTTCAAATTGTTTCTTTGGCAACTGGCCACAAAACAGCAGGATTGCTTCAAGGCCTATTCTGGTTCCGAGAGCAAGCTGAGCCTTTGGTCAATTCCTCTTCCTCATTGGAAATTAGAGTGGCATGCGCCTGTCCAAACACCTAGGCGTTGTCTCTCATTGTTCCCCCCCGTTCCAGTTCATCCTCCGGACAAATTCAAAACTGTGCAAAAGAGGGTGTTGAAGGTGCTGACTTCCCCAAGTGGGGAGATTGTTACGAAAGAGGCTGGAAGTGGGAACCCGAGTGCAAGGAGATGAGGAGATGAGGTGGTTTTTCAAAACTCTTCCCAATCTGATGCTGTGCCATCCTCTGGATGTCCCATGCATGTTGTAGCTGTACGAAGGGTCACCTGCATCTGGAGATTTGGAACCCATGGAATCAGCACCAGGCAGTGTTACTCTAAAGGGGCTGCCTTTGCTGACTCGGGCTCACCAAGCCTCTCAGCCCCACGAGTGTCCAGCCTTAGGTCCCATCCAGCTGTGAGTTTAGATATGTTCAATCCAGGTTGCATCACAGCCCCTGAACGAATTCTGTAAGAATTTATCTCTCACTGTCTTTTTTTTGTAATTTATTTTTATAATGGTGTGTAGCTGATTTTCAGTTCTGTGTTTCTTGCTGCTGTACATCCACTAGATTCACTTATAGAGAGACATCGATAAATTCTTTTTCAGATTTTTACCGGTCGTATATAATCTTTTCCGGTGTGTAGAGTGTGCTGAGTGCAGTCCTTTGAGGTTTAGAGTAAGTCTTGTTGATTCCCTATTTGGTCTATGGAACGGTATGTGTGCTCACTTCAAACTCCTGGTTTAAGCCTCACCTCAACTGACCTTTGCACTCTAGCAGTCATAAGTGTGTTTTCTAAATGTGGGATTCTGTGTCTCTTTTGTCATTTAGTTCATGTGTCGCAATTTTGATATTGCACCTATAACTGATATCTTATGATAAGTCTCTTTTTCTGTCTGACTTATGTCACTGAGAATGATCGTACCTAAGTACACCAGAGTTGCAACTGGCCTTGATTTATTGATTTCATGGCTGAGTTATATTGCATTGTACATAAGTGTCACATCTTCTTTATTCATGTTTTCCTTGCAAGGAAATTTCGGTTGTATCCAAGTCGAGGCTCTTGTGAACAGATCAGCACTAAACGTTGAGGTGCCTGTGTCCTGTCGAGTTTTGGTTTTCCCAAAACATACGCCCATGAGTGGAAGTGCCGTATGCTCTGTAGTTTTGTTTCTTAGATTCTTTTGGGATACACAATATACTTCTCCAGAGTGCCGTTGGCAATTTTCCTTCCATAATCAGCATAAAAAGGCTCCCTTTTATCCACGCCCTATCCTGCATTTCCGGTTTTTACATTTTGTGAGGATGGCCCATCAAACTGATGTGAAGTGATACCTCTTCGTAGTGTTGATTTGAACCGCGCCTGCTTGGTTGGCCAAAAAGGGCGTATGCGTTTTTCCGGAATATATTCCGGAAAAACGCATACGCCCTTTTTGGCCAACGGCATCGTTGAAGAAGTTGCCCCTTTCCATGTGATTTCGAGGTGAGACCAATCTCCCTCTTGAAATCCCGTTCCCGCAATTCTGCCTTGCTTTCAAGTCCTTTTTGGTCAGTTACCGCAAGGCATTTTTCCACGTTAGGTATCTTTTACAATCCTGCAGGACTGTGAATTGCAGTGCCCCTGAGCTCCACTTTTCAAATTGTTTCTTTGGCAACTGGCCACAAAACAGCAGGATTGCTTCAAGGCCTATTCTGGTTCCGAGAGCAAGCTGAGCCTTTGGTCAATTCCTCTTCCTCATTGGAAATTAGAGTGGCATGCGCCTGTCCAAACACCTAGGCGTTGTCTCTCATTGTTCCCCCCCGTTCCAGTTCATCCTCCGGACAAATTCAAAACTGTGCAAAAGAGGGTGTTGAAGGTGCTGACTTCCCCAAGTGGGGAGATTGTTACGAAAGAGGCTGGAAGTGGGAACCCGAGTGCAAGGAGATGAGGAGATGAGGTGGTTTTTCAAAACTCTTCCCAATCTGATGCTGTGCCATCCTCTGGATGTCCCATGCATGTTGTAGCTGTACGAAGGGTCACCTGCATCTGGAGATTTGGAACCCATGGAATCAGCACCAGGCAGTGTTACTCTAAAGGGGCTGCCTTTGCTGACTCAGGCTCACCAAGCCTCTCAGCCCCACGAGTGTCCAGCCTTAGGTCCCATCCAGCTGTGAGTTTAGATATGTTCAATCCAGGTTGCATCACAGCCCCTGAACGAATTCTGTAAGAATTTATCTCTCACTGTCTTTTTTTTGTAATTTATTTTTATAATGGTGTGTAGCTGATTTTCAGTTCTGTGTTTCTTGCTGCTGTACATCCACTAGATTCACTTATAGAGAGACATCGATAAATTCTTTTTCAGATTTTTACCGGTCGTATATAATCTTTTCCGGTGTGTAGAGTGTGCTGAGTGCAGTCCTTTGAGGTTTAGAGTAAGTCTTGTTGATTCCCTATTTGGTCTATGGAACGGTATGTGTGCTCACTTCAAACTCCTGGTTTAAGCCTCACCTCAACTGACCTTTGCACTCTAGCAGTCATAAGTGTGTTTTCTAAATGTGGGATTCTGTGTCTCTTTTGTCATTTAGTTCATGTGTCGCAATTTTGATATTGCACCTATAACTGATATCTTATGATAAGTCTCTTTTTCTGTCTGACTTATGTCACTGAGAATGATCGTACCTAAGTACACCAGAGTTGCAACTGGCCTTGATTTATTGATTTCATGGCTGAGTTATATTGCATTGTACATAAGTGTCACATCTTCTTTATTCATGTTTTCCTTGCAAGGAAATTTCGGTTGTATCCAAGTCGAGGCTCTTGTGAACAGATCAGCACTAAACGTTGAGGTGCCTGTGTTCTGTCGAGTTTTGGTTTTCCCAGGATATACGCCCATGAGTGGAAGTGCGTATGCTCTGTAGCTTTGTTTCTTAGAGTTTTTTGGGAAACACAATACACTTCTCCAGAGTGCCGTTGGCAATTTGCCTTCCCAAAATCAGTGTAAAAAGGCTCCCTTTTCTCCATGCCCTATCCTGTATTTCTGGCTTATACACTTTGTGAGAATGGTCCCTCGGACTGATGCGAAGTTATACCTCTTGGTAGTGTTGATTTGCACCGCATGCCTGCTTGGTTGGCCAAAAAGGGCGTATGCGTTTTTCCTGAATATATTCCGGAAAAACGCATACGCCCTTTTGGACAACGGCATCGTTGAAGAAGTTCTGCCCCTTTCCATGTGATTTCGAGGCGAGACCAATCTACCTCTTGAAATCCCGTTCCTACAATTCTGCCTTGCTTTCAAGTTCTTTTTCGTGACTTACCTCAAGGCATTTTTCCATGTTAGGTATGTTTTACAATCCTGCAGGATTGTGAATTGAGTGCCCCTGAGCTTCACTTTTCAACTTATTTCTTTGGCAACTGACCACAAAACAGCAGGATTCCTTCAAGCCTTATTCTGGTTCCAAGGGCAAGCTGAGCCTTTGTTCAATTCCTCTTCCTCATTGGAAATTAGAGTGGCATGTGCCTGTCCAAACACGTAGGCGTTGTCTCTCATGTTCCCCCCATTCCAGTTCATGCTCCGGACAAATTCCAAACTGTGCGAAAGAGGGTGTTGAAGTTGTTGACTTCCCCAAGTAGGGAGATTGTTAGGAAGAGGCTGGAGGTGGGAACCCGAGCGCCAGGAGATGAGGAGATGAGCTTGTTTTTCCAAACTCTCCCCGATCCGATGGGGTACCATCCTCTGTGTGTCCCATGCATGTTTTAGTTGTACAAAGGGTCGCCTGGATCTCGAGATTTGGGACCCATGGAATCAGGACCAGGCAGTATTACTCTAAAGGTGCTGCCTTTGCTGACTTCTGCTCACCAAGCCTCTCAGCCCCACGAGTGTCCAGCCTTAGTTCCCATCCAGCTGTGTGTATAGATATGGTCAATCAAGGTTACCTTGCAAACCCTGAATGAAGTGTGTAAGATTTTACCTTTCACTCAGTGTTTTTTTTTTTTTTTTTTGTAATTTATTTTTATACTGGGACGTAGCTGATTCTCAGTGCTGTGTTTCTTGCTGCTGTACCTTCACTTGATTCACTTACAGAGAGACATCGATAAATTATTTTTCCGATTCTTACCAGTCGTATATAATCTTTTCCGGTGTGTAGAGTGTGCTGAGCGCAGTCCTTTGAGGTTTAGAGTAAGTCTTGTTGATTCCCTATTTGGTCTATGGAACGGTATGTGTGCTCATTTCAAACTCCTGGTTTATGACTCACCTCAACTGACCTTTGCACTCTAGCAGTCATAAGCGTGTTTTCTAAATGTGTGATTCTGTGTCTCTTTTGTCATTTAGTTCATGCGTCGCAATTTTGATATTGCACCTATAACTAATATCGTATGATAAGTCTCTTCTTCTGTCTTACTTATGTCACTGAGAATGATCGTACATAAGTACACCAGAGTTGCTGCAACTGGCCTTATTTCATTGATTTCATGGCTGACTTATTTTCCCTTGTACCTAAGTATCACATCCTCTGTATCCATGTTTTCCTTGCAAGGAAATTTCGGTTGTATCCAAGTAGCGGCTCTTGTGAACAGACCAGCACTAAAAGTTGTGGTGCCTGTGTCCTGTCGAGTTTTGGTATTCCCAAGTTATATGCCCACGAGTGGAAGTGCCGTATGCTCTGTAGCTTTGTTTCTTAGATTTTTTTGGGAAACACAATACACTTCTCCAGAGTGCTGTTGGTAATGTACCTTCCCACAAACAGCGTAAAAAGGCTTTCTTTTCTCCACGCCCTATCCTGCATTTCTGGGTTTTACACTTTGTGAGGGTGGCCCTTCGGACTGATGGGAAGTGATACCTCTTGGTAGTGTTTATTTGCACCGCGGGCCGGCTTGGTTGGCCAAAAAGGGCGTATGCGTTTTTCCTGAACTTGTTCAGGAAAAACGCATACGCCCTTTTTGGCCAACGGCATCATTGAAGAAGTTCTGCCCCTTTCCATGTGCATTCGAGGCGAGACCAATCTCCCTCTTGAAATCCCGTTCCTACAATTCTGCCTTGCTTTCAAGTCCTTTTTCGTGACTTACCTCAAGGCATTTTCCCACTTTTGGTATCTTTTAGAATCCTGTATGATTGTGAATTGCAGTGCCCCTGAGCTCCACTTTTCAACTTGTTTCTTTGGGAACTGGACACAAAACAGCAGGATGGCTTCAAGCCCTATTCCGGTTCAGAGGGCAAGCTGAACCTTTGGTCAATTCGTCTTCCTCATTGGAAATTAGAGTGGCATGCGCCTGTCCAAACACCTTGGCATTGTCTCTCATTGTTCTCCCCATTCCATTTCATCCTCCAGACAAATTCCAAACTGTGTGAAAGAGGGTTTTATAGGTGCAGACTTCCCCAAGTGGGGAGTTTTTTAGGATAGTGGCTGGAGGTGGGAAGCCGAACGCCAGGAATTGAGATGGTTTTTCCAAACTCTTCCCTTTCTGATGCTGTACCATCCTCAGGGTGGCCCACGAATGTTTTAGCTGTACAAAGGGTCGCCTGCATCTGGAGATTTGGGACCCATGGCATCAGGACCAGGCAGTATTATTCTAAAGGGGCTGCCTTTGCTGACTCATGCTCACCGAGCCTCTCAGCCCAACGAGTGTCCAGCCTTAGGACCCATCCAGCTGTGTGTTTAGATATGGTCCATCCAGGGTGCATCGCAGCCCCTGAACGAGTTCTGTAAGAATTTATCTCTCACTCAGTGTCTTTTTTTTTTCTTTTGTTTTTGTAATTTACTTTTATACTGGGGTGTAGCTGATTTTCAGTGCTGTGTTTCTTGCTGCTGTACCTCCACTTGATTCACTAACAGAGAGACATCGAAAAATTCTTTTTCAGATTCTTACCAGTCGTATATAATCTTTTCCGGTGTGTAGACTGTGCTGAGCCCAGTCCTTTGAGGTATAGAGTAACTCTTGTTGATTCCCTATTTGGTCTATGGAACGGTATGTGTGCCCATCTCAAACTCCAGGTTTATGCCTCACCTCAAGCGACCTTTGCACTCTAGCAGTCATAAGTGTGCTTTCTAAAAGTGTGATTCTGTGTCTCTTTTGTCATTTAGTTCATGTGTCACAATTTTGATATTACACCTATAACTGATATCTTATAAGTCTCTTTTTCTGTCTGACTTATGTCACTGAGAATGCTCGTACCTAAGTACACCAGAGTTGCTGCAACTGGCCTTATTTCATTGGTATCATGGCTGAGTTATATTCCATTGTACATAAGTATCACATCTTCTTTATCCATGTTTTCCTTCCAGGGAAATTCCGGTTGTATCCAAGTCGAGGCTCTTGTAAACAGACCAGCACTAAACGTTGTGGTGCCTGTGTCCTGTCAAGTTTTGGTTTCCCCAAGATATATGCCCATGAGTGGAAGTGCCATATGCTCTGTAGCTTTGTTGCTTAGATTTTTTTGAGAAACACAATACACTACTCCAGAGTGCCGTTGGCAATTTACCTTCCCACAATCAGCGTAAAAAGGCTCCCTTTTCTCCACGACCTATCCTGCATTTCTGGTTTTAACACTTTGTGAGGATGCCCCTTCTGACTGACGCAAAGTGATACCTCTGTGTTGTGTTGATTTGCACCACGAAACTGCTTGGTTGGCCAAAAGGGCATATGCGTTTTGCCTGAATATATTCAGGAAAAACGCATACGCCCACTTTAGCCAATGGCATCTTTGAAGAAGTTCTGCCCCTGTCCATGTGATTTCGAGGCGAGACAAAACGCCCTATTGAAATCCCGTTCCTGCAATTCTGCCTTACTTTCAAGTCCTTTTTCATGACTTACCTCAAGGCATTTTTCCACGTTAGGTATCATTTACAATCCTGCAGGATTGTGAATTACAGTGCCCCTGAGCCCCAATTTTCAATTTGTTTCTTTGGCATCTGGCCACAAAACAGCAGGATTGCTTCAAGGCCTATTCTGGTTCCGAGGGCAAGCTGAGCCTTTGTTCAATTCCTCTTCCTCATCGGAAATTAGAGTGGCATGCGCCTGTCCAAACACCTAGGCGTTGTTTCTCATTGTTACCCCCGTCCAGTTCATCCTCCAGACAAATTCCAAACTGTGCGAAAGAGGGTGTTGAAGGTGCTGATATCCCCAAGTGGGGAGATTGTAAGGAAAGAGGCTGGAGGGGGGAACCCGAGCGCCAGGAGATGAGGAGATGCGGTGGTTCTTCCAAACACTTCCCGATCCGATGGTGTACCATCCTATGAGTGTCCCATGCATGTTTTAGCTGTACGAAGGGTTGCCTGCCTCTGGAGATTCAGGACCCACGGCATCAGGACCAGGCAGTATTACTCTAAGGGGCTGCCTTTGCTGACTCATGCTCACCGAGCCTCTCAGCACCACGAGTGTCCAGCCTTAGGTCCCATCCAGCTGTGTGTTTAGATATGGTCAATCCAGATTGCATCACAGCCCCCGAACAAATTCTGTAAGAATTTATCTCTCACTCAGTATCCCTTTTTATTTTATTTTTTCTAATTTATTTTTATACTAGGGAGTAGCTAATTTTCAGTGCTGGGATTCTTGCTGCTGTACATCCACTTGATTCACGTACAGAGAGACATCGATAAATTCTTTTTCAGATTCTTACCAGTCGTATATAATTTTTTCCAGTGTGTAGAGTGTGCTGAGTGCAGTCCTTTGAGGTTTAGAGTAAGTCTTGTTGATTCCCTATTTGGTCTGTGGAACGGTATGTGTGCTCACTTCAAACTCCTAGTTTATGCCTCACCTCAACTGACCTTGGCACTCTAGCAGTCATAAGTGTGTTTTCTAAATGTGTGATTCTGTGTCTCTTTTGTCATTTAGTTCATGTGTCGCAATTTTGATATTGCACCTATAACTGATATCTTATGATAAGTGTCTTTTTCTGTCTGACTTTCGTCACTGAGAATGATCGTACCTAAGTACACCTAAGTGGCTGCAACTGGCCTTATTTCATGGCTGAGTTATATTGCATTGTACATAAGTGTCACATCTTCTTTACTCATGTTTTCCTTGCAAGGAAATTTCGGCTGTATCCAAGTCGAGGCTCTTGTGAACAGATCAGCACTAAACGTTGTGGTGCCTGTGTCCTGTCGAGTTTTGGTTTTCCCAAAACATACGCCCATGAGCGGAAGTGCCGTATGCTCTGTAGTTTTGTTTCTTAGATTCTTTTGGGATACACAATATACTTCTCCAGAGTGCCGTTGGCAATTTTCCTTCCATAATCAGCATAAAAAGGCTCCCTTTTCTCCACGCCCTATCCTGCATTTCCGGTTTTTACATTTTGTGAGGATGGCCCATCAAACTGATGTGAAGTGATACCTCTTCGTAGTGTTGATTTGAACCGCGCCTGCTTGGTTGGCCAAAAAGGGCGTATGCGTTTTTCCGGAATATATTCCGGAAAAACGCATACGCCCTTTTTGGCCAACGGCATCGTTGAAGAAGTTGCCCCTTTCCATGTGATTTCGAGGTGAGACCAATCTCCCTCTTGAAATCCCGTTCCCGCAATTCTGCCTTGCTTTCAAGTCCTTTTTGGTCAGTTACCGCAAGGCATTTTTCCACGTTAGGTATCTTTTACAATCCTGCAGGACTGTGAATTGCAGTGCCCCTGAGCTCCACTTTTCAAATTGTTTCTTTGGCAACTGGCCACAAAACAGCAGGATTGCTTCAAGGCCTATTCTGGTTCCGAGAGCAAGCTGAGCCTTTGGTCAATTCCTCTTCCTCATTGGAAATTAGAGTGGCATGCGCCTGTCCAAACACCTAGGCGTTGTCTCTCATTGTTCCCCCCCGTTCCAGTTCATCCTCCGGACAAATTCAAAACTGTGCAAAAGAGGGTGTTGAAGGTGCTGACTTCCCCAAGTGGGGAGATTGTTACGAAAGAGGCTGGAAGTGGGAACCCGAGTGCAAGGAGATGAGGAGATGAGGTGGTTTTTCAAAACTCTTCCCAATCTGATGCTGTGCCATCCTCTGGATGTCCCATGCATGTTGTAGCTGTACGAAGGGTCACCTGCATCTGGAGATTTGGAACCCATGGAATCAGCACCAGGCAGTGTTACTCTAAAGGGGCTGCCTTTGCTGACTCGGGCTCACCAAGCCTCTCAGCCCCACGAGTGTCCAGCCTTAGGTCCCATCCAGCTGTGAGTTTAGATATGTTCAATCCAGGTTGCATCACAGCCCCTGAACGAATTCTGTAAGAATTTATCTCTCACTGTCTTTTTTTTGTAATTTATTTTTATAATGGTGTGTAGCTGATTTTCAGTTCTGTGTTTCTTGCTGCTGTACATCCACTAGATTCACTTATAGAGAGACATCGATAAATTCTTTTTCAGATTTTTACCGGTCGTATATAATCTTTTCCGGTGTGTAGAGTGTGCTGAGTGCAGTCCTTTGAGGTTTAGAGTAAGTCTTGTTGATTCCCTATTTGGTCTATGGAACGGTATGTGTGCTCACTTCAAACTCCTGGTTTAAGCCTCACCTCAACTGACCTTTGCACTCTAGCAGTCATAAGTGTGTTTTCTAAATGTGGGATTCTGTGTCTCTTGTGTCATTTAGTTCATGTGTCGCAATTTTGATATTGCACCTATAACTGATATCTTATGATAAGTCTCTTTTTCTGTCTGACTTATGTCACTGAGAATGATCGTACCTAAGTACACCAGAGTTGCAACTGGCCTTGATTTATTGATTTCATGGCTGAGTTATATTGCATTGTACATAAGTGTCACATCTTCTTTATTCATGTTTTCCTTGCAAGGAAATTTCGGTTGTATCCAAGTCGAGGCTCTTGTGAACAGATCAGCACTAAACGTTGAGGTGCCTGTGTTCTGTCGAGTTTTGGTTTTCCCAGGATATACGCCCATGAGTGGAAGTGCGTATGCTCTGTAGCTTTGTTTCTTAGAGATTTTTGGGAAACACAATACACTTCTCCAGAGTGCCGTTGGCAATTTGCCTTCCCAAAATCAGTGTAAAAAGGCTCCCTTTTCTCCATGCCCTATCCTGCATTTCTGGCTTATACACTTTGTGAGAATGGTCCCTCGGACTGATGCGAAGTTATACCTCTTGGTAGTGTTGATTTGCACCGCATGCCTGCTTGGTTGGCCAAAAAGGGCGTATGCGTTTTTCCTGAATATATTCCGGAAAAACGCATACGCCCTTTTGGACAACGGCATCGTTGAAGAAGTTCTGCCCCTTTCCATGTGATTTCGAGGCGAGACCAATCTACCTCTTGAAATCCCGTTCCTACAATTCTGCCTTGCTTTCAAGTTCTTTTTCGTGACTTACCTCAAGGCATTTTTTCCATGTTAGGTATGTTTTACAATCCTGCAGGATTGTGAATTGAGTGCCCCTGAGCTTCACTTTTCAACTTATTTCTTTGGCAACTGACCACAAAACAGCAGGATTCCTTCAAGCCTTATTCTGGTTCCAAGGGCAAGCTGAGCCTTTGTTCAATTCCTCTTCCTCATTGGAAATTAGAGTGGCATGTGCCTGTCCAAACACGTAGGCGTTGTCTCTCATGTTCCCCCCATTCCAGTTCATGCTCCGGACAAATTCCAAACTGTGCGAAAGAGGGTGTTGAAGTTGTTGACTTCCCCAAGTAGGGAGATTGTTAGGAAGAGGCTGGAGGTGGGAACCCGAGCGCCAGGAGATGAGGAGATGAGCTTGTTTTTCCAAACTCTCCCCGATCCGATGGGGTACCATCCTCTGTGTGTCCCATGCATGTTTTAGCTGTACAAAGGGTCGCCTGGATCTCGAGATTTGGGACCCATGGAATCAGGACCAGGCAGTATTACTCTAAAGGTGCTGCCTTTGCTGACTTCTGCTCACCAAGCCTCTCAGCCCCACGAGTGTCCAGCCTTAGTTCCCATCCAGCTGTGTGTATAGATATGGTCAATCAAGGTTACCTTGCAAACCCTGAATGAAGTGTGTAAGATTTTACCTTTCACTCAGTGTTTTTTGTGTTTTTTTTTGTAATTTATTTTTATACTGGGACGTAGCTGATTCTCAGTGCTGTGTTTCTTGCTGCTGTACCTCCACTTGATTCACTTACAGAGAGACATCGATAAATTATTTTTCCGATTCTTACCAGTCGTATATAATCTTTTCCGGGGTGTAGAGTGTGCTGAGTGCAGTCCTTTGAGGTTTAGAGTAAGTCTTGTTGATTCCCTATTTGGTCTATGGAACGGTATGTGTGCTCATTTCAAACTCCTGGTTTATGACTCACCTCAACTGACCTTTGCACTCTAGCAGTCATAAGCGTGTTTTCTAAATGTGTGATTCTGTGTCTCTTTTGTCATTTAGTTCATGCGTCGCAATTTTGATATTGCACCTATAACTAATATCGTATGATAAGTCTCTTCTTCTGTCTTACTTATGTCACTGAGAATGATCGTACATAAGTACACCAGAGTTGCTGCAACTGGCCTTATTTCATTGATTTCATGGCTGACTTATTTTCCCTTGTACCTAAGTATCACATCCTCTGTATCCATGTTTTCCTTGCAAGGAAATTTCGGTTGTATCCAAGTAGCGGCTCTTGTGAACAGACCAGCACTAAGAGTTGTGGTGCCTGTGTCCTGTCGAGTTTTGGTATTCCCAAGTTATATGCCCACGAGTGGAAGTGCCGTATGCTCTGTAGCTTTGTTTCTTAGATTTTTTTGGGAAACACAATACACTTCTCCAGAGTGCTGTTGGTAATGTACCTTCCCACAAACAGCGTAAAAAGGCTTTCTTTTCTCCACGCCCTATCCTGCATTTCTGGGTTTTACACTTTGTGAGGGTGGCCCTTCGGACTGATGGGAAGTGATACCTCTTGGTACTGTTTATTTGCACCGCGGGCCGGCTTGGTTGGCCAAAAAGGGCGTATGCGTTTTTCCTGAACATATTCAGGAAAAACGCATACGCCCTTTTTGGCCAACGGCATCATTGAAGAAGTTCTGCCCCTTTCCATGTGCATTCGAGGCGAGACCAATCTCCCTCTTGAAATCCCGTTCCTACAATTCTGCCTTGCTTTCAAGTCCTTTTTCGTGACTTACCTCAAGGCATTTTCCCACTTTTGGTATCTTTTAGAATCCTGTATGATTGTGAATTGCAGTGCCCCTGAGCTCCACTTTTCAACTTGTTTCTTTGGGAACTGGACACAAAACAGCAGGATGGCTTCAAGCCCTATTCCGGTTCAGAGGGCAAGCTGAACCTTTGGTCAATTCCTCTTCCTCATTGGAAATTAGAGTGGCATGCGCCTGTCCAAACACCTTGGCATTGTCTCTCATTGTTCTCCCCATTCCATTTCATCCTCCAGACAAATTCCAAACTGTGTGAAAGAGGGTTTTATAGGTGCAGACTTCCCCAAGTGGGGAGTTTTTTAGGATAGTGGCTGGAGGTGGGAAGCCGAACGCCAGGAATTGAGATGGTTTTTCCAAACTCTTCCCTTTCTGATGCTGTACCATCCTCAGGGTGGCCCACGAATGTTTTAGCTGTACAAAGGGTCGCCTGCATCTGGAGATTTGGGACCCATGGAATCAGGACCAGGCAGTATTACCCTAAGGGGCTGCCTTTGCTGACTCATGCTCACCGAGCCTCTCAACCCCACGAGTGTCCAGCCTTAGGTCCCATCCAGCTGTTTGTTTAGATATGGTCCATCCAGGTTGCCTCGCAGACCCTGAACGAATTGTATAAGAATTTACCTTTCACTCAGTGTCTTTTTTTTTTTTTTTTTGTAATTTATTTTTATACTGGGGTGTAGCTGATTTTCAGTGCTGTGATTCTTGCTGCTGTACATCCACTTGATTCACGTACAGAGATACATCGATAAATTCTTTTTCTGATTCTTACCAGTCGTATATAATCTTTTCTGGTGTGTAGAGTGTGCTGAGTGCAGTCCTTTGAGGTTTAGAGTAAGTCTTGTTGATTCCCTATTTGGTCTATGGAATGGTATGTGTGTTCATTTCAAACTCCTGGTTTATGCGTCATGTCAACAGACCTTTGCACTCTTGCAGTCATAAGTGAGTTTTCTAAATGTGTGATTCTGTGTCTATTTTATCATTTAGTTCATGTGTAGTAATTGTGATATTCCACCTATAACTGATATCTTATGATAAGTCTCTTTTTCTGTCTGACTTATGTCACTGAGAATGATCGTACCTACGTACACTCGAGTGGCTGCAACTGGCCTTATTTCATTGATTTCATGGATGAGTTATATTCCATTGTACATGCGTATGACATCTTCTTTATCCATGTTTTCCTTCCAAGGAAATTTCGGTTGTATCCAAGTCGAGGTTCTTGTAAACAGACCAGCACTACACGTTGTGGTGCCTGTGTCCTGTTGAGTTTTTGTTTTCCCAAGATATACGCCCATGAGTGGGAGTGCCATATGCTCTATAGCTTTGTTTCTTAGATTTTTTTGGGATACACTTCTCCAGAGTGCCGTTGGCAATTTACCTTCCCACAATCAGCTTAAAAAGGCTCCCTTTTCTCCACGCCCTATACTGCATTTCTGGTTTTTACTCTTTCTGAGGATGGCCCTTGTGACTGATGCGAAGTGATATCTCTTTGTAGTGTTGATTTGCACCGTGTGCCTGCTTGCTTGACCAAAAAGGGCATATGCGTTTTTTTCTGAATATATTCATGTAAAACGCATATGCCCTCTTTGGCCAACGACATCGTTGAAAAAGTTCTGCCCCTTTCCATGTGCTTTCGGGTGAGACCAGTCTCCCTCTTGAAATCCCGTTCCCGCAATTCTGCCTTGCTTTCAAGTCCTTTTTGGTCGGTTACCTCGAGGCATTTTTCCACGTTAGGTATCTTTTACAATCCTGCAGGATTGAGAATTGCAGTGTTCCTGAGATCCACTTTTCAACTTGTTTCTTTGGGAACTGGCCACAAAACAGCGGGATTGCTTCAAGTCCTATTCCTGTTCCGAGGGCAAGCTGAGCCTTTGGTCAATTCGTCTTCCTCATTGGAAATTAGAGTGGCATGTGCCTGTCCAAACACCTAGGGCTTGTCTCTCATTGTTTTCCCCCATTCCAGTTCATCCTCCGGACAAATTCCAGACTGTGCGCAACAGGATGTTGAAGGTGCTGACTTCCCCTAGTGGGTAGATTGTTAGGAAAGAGTCTGGAGGGGGGAACCCGAGCACCCAGAGATGAGGAGATGATGTGCCTTTTCTTAAACTCTTCCCGATGCGACGTTGTACCATTATCAGTGTGTCCCATGCATGTTTTAGCTGTATGAAGGGTCCCTGCACCTGGAGATTTGGGATCCATGGAATAGGACCAGGAAGTATTACTCTAAAGGCGTTGCATTTGCTCACTCATCCTCACCATGCCTCTCAGCCCCACAAGTGTCCAGCCTTAGGGCCCATCTATCTGTGGGTCTAGATGTGGTCAATCCAGGTTGCATCACAGCCCCTGAGCGTATTTTGTAACATTTTCTCTTTGTCTTTTTTTTTGGTGTTTTTGCAATTTATTTTTATAATGGGGTGCAGCTGCTTTTCAATGCTGTCTTTCTTGCTGCTGCACATCCACTTGTTTCACTTACAGAGAGACATCCATAAATTCTTTTTCAGATTCTTACCATTCGTATATATTGTTTTCTGGTGACTAGAGTGTGCTGAGTGCAGTTCTTGAGCTATAGAGTAGGTCTTGTCGATTACCTATTTGGTCTTTGGATCGGTATCTGTGCTAATTTCAACACTCTGGTTTATGTCTCACCCCACCCCACCTTTCCCCTTTAGCAGCCTTAAGTGTGTTTTCTAAATGTGTGACTCTGTTTCTGTTTTGTAATTTAGTTCATGTGTAGCTATTTTTAGATTCCACCTATAAATGATACCTTATGTTAAGTGTCTTTTTGTGTCTGACTTATGTCACTTAGAATGATCGTACCTAAGTCCACCCGAGTTGCTGCAACTGGCCTTATTTCATTGATTTCATGGCTGAGTACTATTCCATTGTACATAAGTACCATATCTTCTTTATCCATTTTTTCCTTCCAAGGACATTTATATTGTTTTCAGGTCGAGGCTCCTGCAAAAGTGCTGCACTAATATTTGAAGTGCCTGTGTCCTATCGATTTATGGTTATCCTGAGATATACACCCAGGAGTGGAAGTGCTGTATGCTCTGTAGCTCTATTGTTTTTTAATTAATTAATTAACCTTTTTTGCCTGTGTTGGGTCTTCGTTATTGCGCGTGGGGTTTCTCTAGTTGCAGGAAGTTGGGGCTACTCTTCGTTGAAGTACGTGGTCTTCTCATTGCAGTGTCTTGTCTTCTTTTGGAGTCTGGTCTCTAGGTGTCAGGCTTCAGTAGTTGTGGCACACGGGCTCCGTAGTTGTAGCTCACGGGCTGTAGAGCACAGGCTCAGTAGTTTTGGCGCACAGGCTTAGTTGCTCTGCAGCATGTGTTATCTTTCTGAACCAGGGCTCAAACCCGTGTCCTCTGCCTTGACAGTTGGATTCTTAACCTCCGTGCCACCAGGAAGTCTCTGTAGCTCTATTTTTTAGAATTTTTAGGAAACATCATACCCTTCTCCAGCGTGGCTGTTAGCAATTGACATTCCCACCATCAGCATAGCATCGTTCCATTTTCTCCACGTCCTCTCCTCCATTTCTTGTTTTTACACTTTGTGAGGATGGCCATTCTGACTGGGGAAAAGTGCTACATCTTGTAGTGTTGATTTGTATTTCCCGCATGTTTGGTTGGCCACAAAGTTCGTATGAGTTTCAACCTGTACACCCTTTTTGGCCAACTGAATCATAGGCAATGTTGAGCAGCTTTCATGTGCTTTAACAGCGAGTCCAATCTACCTCTTGCAATCCGGTTCCTGCAATCCTGCCTTGTTTTCAAGTCCTTTTCAGTTACTTACCCCAAGCCATTTTTCCACGATAGTTGTCATTTACAACACTGCAGGCGTTGTGGATTGCAGTGTCCCTGAGCAACTGTCTTCAACTTGTTTCTGGAACCGGCCACAAAGTGGCAGGATTGCTTCAAGCCCCATTCTGGTTACAGGGCCAGCCTGAGCCTTTGGGAAATTCCTCTTCCTGATTGGAAATTAGAGTGGCATGTACTGTCCAAACACGTAGAGCTTGTTTCTCATTCTTTCCCCCCCTTCCCTTTCATCCTCCCGACAAATTGCAAGCCGTGCACGACCAGCTGTTGAGTGTGCTGACTTCCCCAGGTGGGGAGACTCTAAAGAAAGAGGCTGGAGCAGGGAACCCCTCCCCCAGGACATGTGGAGATAAGGTGACTTTTCCAAACTCTTCCTGCCCATCCGGCCCCCCATCCTCTGGGGTTCTGTCCGGACACCGCGGGGTTTCCAGCGGTGCGGGGCTCTGGCACCACCCTGCAGGGAGCAGCCCTGCTACCCGCGCCTGCAGCGCCGCCTGCTGGTCTCTCCGTCCTCCCATCAGGCACAGTCTTCCACCTTCCCTGCTGCCTCAAATGATCTGTCTCCTCACTGTCCTGTGATCAGCCCCTCATCCCCACCGCCATCAACCCCAGCTCCACACCCCTCCTCCAGCCTCAGGGATGACCCAGGACTGGGCTCCCCACCTGCCCACCCTTGGTCTGTGTCCTCAGTCCACCTGTGCAGACAGATGAGGATCCCCTCCAGATGCTCCCAAACACTTCCCCACTACATCCTCCCCGGGGTCGGCCCATGTCCTGTCCGGATGTTCCACCCTCACCAAGCCCCCAAGTACATGGCAAGAGCAGGCATCAGGCTTGCTGCGTGCACTGCTGTGTGTCCTGCTGTATACACAGGCATGACCCTGCCCCAGGGTGCAGGAAAGGCAGCCTTACCTCGGGATGTGGGGAGAGGGGCTGACCACAGGGTGGACATCAGCTCTCGACTCACCAGGCAAGGGCAGCCAGGTTCTTGCCCTTTGGACCATTTCTCACCCAGCCGGACCATGACCCAGCTTTGTTCCCACCCGTGTTGTCCCTCCATTGACCTCGCTCTTGGGAGCAGAGCAGGACAGTGTGGTCAGCGGTCACAGGCTGAGACACACAGACACTTGCTGACCCACGTGCACCCATGCTGACCACACGGAACGGGCACTGCACCAGGGCCTGTGCGGTGTGGGTTCACCTGCCCACAGAGAGGCCAGGCCTCTGCTCCTGGCTCCGGGAGGTCGCCTTGAGTCTTTTGGGGGTGTCCGTGCTCCGTGGGCCTCGCTCCAGGCTGGTCTGTGCTGATGGCATGATACACGGTGGGGCTTCCTGAGTCCCCCCTGGGGACTGGAGGCCAAGGTCAGGCACATGGTGGTCCCCATATTGACATGACAGACCCCAATAAACCCTGCACTTCAGGACTCACGTGGGATTCCCTGGGCTGCCACAGCTGAGGATGCTGGACTCTGCTCGTCACCTGTGTCGTCGCTGATTTTAACTTGCATCCTTCACCATAATAAACCCTGGATATAACAGCTTCAGGGAATTCTGGGAGCCTCCAAGAAAAAAGAAGCTGTGGAGGGGGTCTCTGAGTTCCCAACTCTGCAGGTGGGGTCAGAAGTCGGTGGGGAGGATCTTGGGGCCCTGGAATCTGAAGGGCCCCTCTACCAGGGGAGGGGTAGGAGACCCTGGGTGGTAGTTAAGCTGAGTCCAAGGCCCTCCAGCGTAGGAGGCATCCTAGCCCCAGGGATCCTGAAGAAGCTGGCTCCCTCCTCCCCTCCACCTCCAGGCCTGGTCTCTGCTCTTGAGAAATTCCCTAGGGTGGAGTCCTGGTGCTGGAGGTGCCCCGATGCTGTGGCCTCCTGAGCCTCCAGTGAGGATAACGGGAGTGGGGGAAGACTTGTTCACAGAAAGGGAGCTTCTGCCAGAACAAAGCCTGGGTCTGCTGCCCCCGACCCCAGGTGCACTGGGGCAGGAATGTGAGAGCGAGGCTCCTTCCCCTCCCAAGACACACAGGACACATGGGCGCTGGTCGCTGGACTCCCACACAATATTAAAATCTCCCACGTAGGGCTGATGGATGAGAGACACTATTTAAAGACTATTAATGGGGCCAAGGGGACCCAGAGGGTGAAGCTGGGGTGGGGAGAGTTGGAAAATCACCCAAGGACATGCTCTCCCTGCAGCGACCCCCCAGGTGAGCTGAGGTGGAGGTGGACCCATCAAGTCAGAGCCCACATTCGGGGTCTTTGAGGGACAAAGAGCCAAGCACCCCCAGTACTTGCCTACACCTGCTGCAGTTAGGGCCTGCCGTGTCTTCTTCATGGTCAAATTCTCACCCCTCCCAGAAGGCCTCTTGGGGGTTAATGGGATGGGGGTGTCCATGGCAGGACTGGAGGGTCTGTGGTGGGCTGGAGGCCACGTGGCAGGCAGGAGGGCTCCCACCCATCCTGCCGGTCCCCACCTCCTGGTCATAGGTCCGCACAGAGTCCACCAGGCTGTGGATGTGGTAGAAGGTGCAGAGGTTCGGGGACCGGTCCAGCCCATGCAGGTGTCTGACCACCGAGCGGTCAGTGTGGAGTATTCCCAGGGAGCCCTGGCCGTGCTCCCAGCTTCCCGGGAAGGACACATCAGCGTGGTCCCTGGAATGACTGGGAGGTCAGCCGGAAGCGCCCCCCATCCAACCTCACTGTTACCACAAGAAACAAGAGGCAACTCCGTGCAGAAAGACAGAACATCACCAGCCTGATGCTATCCTGAGGAAGGTCGGCTGGCATCTGGGAACTGGGTGCTATAGTGGGTTGAATGGGGGGGTCCCCCCAAAAGTTATGTCCATGTCACGCCCCCCAGAATCTGAGAATGGAACCTTATTTGGAAGTAGGATCTTTGCAGGTATAATTAGTTATGGATCTGGAGATGAGGTCATCCTGGATCCGGGTGGCCCTAAATCAGTGACAATGTCCTTCTAAGAGACAAGAGGAGAGACACAGACACACAGGAGACACCATGTGAAGATGGAGGTAGAGACAGGAGGGATGCAGCCACAAGCCCAGGGATGCCTGGAGCCCCCAGGAGCTGGAAGAGGCGGGAAGGACCCTCCCCTGGAGGCTCCGGAAGGAGCGTGGCACTGGGACACCTTCTTCTCAGACGTCTGGTCTCCAGGACTGAGAGAGGACAGATTTCTCTTGCTCTGAGCCTCCGTTTGTGGTCGTTTATCACAGCTGCCCCGGGAAGCTAATGCAGCTGGTGAGCAGCTCCCTGGCCTGATCTAAACCCTCCCTCCTCCCGTTAGGGGCAGCCTCCTGCACCTGGGCTGTTTGCACAAACTATGTGGTTCATGCTGAACCCTGGCTCCCCTTCTGGGCACTGGCATTTTGGAGGGTGAGGGCAGAGAACACCACGTGACCAGCCCCCAGCCGGGTACCAAGTCTCTAATGAGCTTCCCTGGGAGGACGGGGGTGCGGGTAACTGTCATGGTTCTGCCCTTCGTCGCTGGGGGAAGAGACACCCTAGAGACCCTCGAGGGAAGGAGGGGGCATGAAGGGTCATGAGGTGACCGCAGCAGGGGCCCTCCCTCCCGGGCATCCCTACTGCGTGCTGTGACCCATCTCAGCTGTGAGGACACAAACCACAAGCATGTGCTGAGTCCTGTGAGCCTCCCAGCCAGTCCCTGAAGGTGAGGGCGGCCCTGCAGACCCCAGCCCTTTCCTCCACGTCTAGTAGGTGGAAGACCCACTTCTCTTTGCCATTCCAGAAGCGGTTCTGGGGCTGTTCTGGGAGGGCTTCTGGGGTTATGCAGGCTGAGCCCCTGTTGCTATGTCCCCATTTCCCCACAAGAACATCCAGAGCAAGCTGTTTGCCCTGTTGCCTGAATGCCCCCCCCAACCAGTTTTCTCAGGAAAGAATCAGGGGGTTCTGTAGCAGCGTCTGCAGGCAGCTCTGCATCTGGGCCCATGTTCATATATTCTGTGTAAACACCGAGAACTTTCCCTGACACGTGCCCCCAGCTGACCACCTTCGCATGCCGACCACGGGCCCCAGTGCGGGCGTCAGACTGACCGCCCGTCTCAGCCTCCTCCTCTTGTTGTCAGAGCTGCTCCAGGCCCTGCTCAGAACCCGTGGACCCACCTTTCACAGGGCTGTCCTCCACCCCCAACTTCGGCAGGAGTTCACCTAAGTATTTAAGTTAAAGGGTCCAGAGATAAGAAAGGAAGCTACAAACAAACAAACAGATGGAACCAGCTGGGACCAAGATGGCAACGAATGTGACCTCCAACAGACCCTGCATCTCATCATATGTTGAATTTACTGTATCAGCATATCAAGTGACACACGTACTGGCGGCCATGACTGGACATGAAGGACCAAAAACGGGTAAAAGGAGGTGGTACCCCACTCCCTTGGAAAAAGCCCTGCCTCTTCCCTGGAAGGCCTCTTCATCCCCATCATTAGCCGCACTCCTCCTCCCTTTATCTTTACTCTTTAAAATTAAACCACTCTCTCCAGGAGGCCAAGAAGTTGATCTGTGATCTTCGTTCCCGCTTCCCCATTCTTTGGTCACTGAACAGAGCCTGTGCTGTGGTGGTCTCAGCTTTGGTTTTGTTATTTGTCTACTTGAACCCACATGGAAAAAGGAAACCTTCCCCGCTGAGGCAGAGCGCCTCGCCAGGCCAGGGCCCGAGCCCGAGGGTGCATGTGACTTCACTTGGTAACAGTCTGTAAGGGGACGGTGGTCTCTGCCCGTGGGGTGGGGGGAGGGAACACCTAGAGCCACGGCACCGGCTCTGTGGAGGGCATGGCCCCTCGTGGGCCTGGACCGTGTGCTCTCATCCCCCCACGCCTGACACCCCCTGACAGTCATGACGCGGTGACACTGGCTGCTGGTCGTCCAGTCAGGAGGGACCAGAGGCAGCACCTGGGGCCAGATCAGACGTGCCTTTTCACAGGCAGTGGACATAGGAGATATTAGGACTTTGTGTCTAGAAAACAAACCAAGCGGCTAGAAGGTGATCTGAGCTGTGGACGTGAAACCCACGTGTGAGGTGAGGGCTCCCACTGGACACTGTCTCGGGAGCTTCCGCACAGGGGATGACCACACCAGTGCTTCCCGCCCGACTCCTCCAGGCCTCCCTGGCGGGCACGGCTGGACCTGCGCTCCTCAGGCTCCCCGACCCTGAGCCTGAAGGGCTGATGCTGGCAGGGCCTGGGGACGCAAGTGGTCACCCCACCAACGCTGCTCGGCTCCTCCAACCCAGTGACCAGGGAAGGGAAGCCCCGTGGAGTCTGAGGCCCAGCACAGGCAAAGCTCGCACACACCCTCCTCGGGACCCCCGGCCCCGCCCTGCTTCCTTAGGCCCACCGTCTGCCCCTCCCGGTTCCCGCGTCCCACCGACCCACATTCCTGGTGTGGACGTCCACGTACACAAGCTGCTCCATGTCCTCTTCCCACGTGGGACACCCCCATCCCTGCTTCTCCCTAATGATGGCCTGGACCTCAACTGCTCTGGGCAGGAAGAGGGCCGAGGAGGAGGCCGGCCTGTCCCATCTGCCTCCTGGGCCCAAACACAGGGTTCGGGGGCGGCTGGGCCTTGAGGTCTGGATGTTTCCAGGTGTGGGATGAACCTGCCACTGCCCACTGGAGCTGCTCCTTCCGAGATTCAGGAAACAGGGGGACCCACCAAACGGAGCCCATCCCCAGGCTCTGCTGCAAGTCTGCTCGGATTTGCTCTCCTGATCCTGAAGACAGACCTGCGGGAAACAAGGCCTGCAATGCCCACACTGACGGTGTTCTGTGGAATTTCCACTAGACCCCTTCTTACCCTGTTCTGAGCAAATTACTAGTCAATCCACGCTACCATCACCCCATGAACAGACTAGGAACCTGAGGCTCCGAGAAGCCGAGTAATCCAGCCAGAAGCACAGATGCGGGACCACGGAGTGGGGTCTGCACCCGCCGCCTGCCCAGGGTGACTGCCCACTCCCCGCAGCTTCCACACCTGTTCCCTTCACCTCCCTCTCGGGGTCAGCTCACAGATCCTCCTCTTGGGGGGATTCACTTACCTTCTTCTAACAGGATCTGTCTCACTATCCTGTTTTGGGATCATCTGGAAGGCTTGTCACTCTGAAGCAGGTTCAGCTTCATGTCACCAGGGCAGCTTTCCTGGCTCACACTTACCACCTGCACGTCCACTCCCAGCTCAGACCTAGAAAGGCCCCCTTGGCCCCGAGCCTCGTGGCTCTGCCTGGGCTCCCACCCTCTCCTGCCTGGCCCATCCCTCTCATGTCCCCTGCGGGGTCACCAGGAGCTGCCACCTGCCCCAGGCAGGCTGTCTGCTCTGTCCTGGGGAGGCCTCCGTGGTGTCAGGTGGACGACACAAGAGGTACCCGTGGGGCCTCCCTCACGCAGCACAGTGGCCAGCACCCGCCTACTGACCGCATCACTCTAGATGCACAGGGGTTCAGGGAATCTGTGGCATCTCCTGGTTCTCATTTCATCCCAGCACTGCCCACAGGGAAGTTACTAAGCAACTCTGTGCCAGCTGCACAGAGAGGACACTCATACACACGCCCCCCTCCCAGCACACGTGGCTCTCGTGGTCAGGCCCCTCCCAGGATATGGAGCTCACCTGAGCAGGTACCCAGCAGCCCACGGGGCTCTCGTGGTCAGGTCCTTCCCAGGATATGGAGTTCACCTGGGCAGGCACCCAGCAGCCCATGGGGTTCCCGTGGTCAAGTCCCTCCCCGGGTATGGAGCTCACCTGGGCCAGCACCCAGCAGCCCACAGGGCTCTCGTGGTCAGGCCCCTCCGTGGGTATGGAGCTCCCCTGGACAGGTACCCCGGCAGGGCTGGGCACACAGGAGCCGTGCACATAGCCCTCATTGCAGAGCACCCCCAGCCCACCTGTTGGTCAGAGCTGACCCTGAGCACCTCAGAGCAGGACCTGAACTAACAAACAGCAGCTCCGACAGGTCTGTGACCCTGGGCTTCACTCTGTGCGGCCTCCCTCCGCCTGGTGTTCCAGGGGCTTCCACTGAAGCCGGGGCACCAGGCCTCTGTCTCCACCCACCACCCCTCCTCTCCCTGACTCCTTGGTCCCTCTCATTAGGAGAGGGTCTTCTTGAAGTTGTCTCCCGCTCATGGACCAGACAAAATGATTAGAAAGCAAGCCAGAGCTGCAGCCCCGTGTCTATCCTGACTCTCAGGACCCTACACCTGTTCCTTGGACCTGGCCGGTGCAGCAAGGCCCAGTTTCTGCAACTCTGAGTCCCTGATGGGCAAGGATTGGCTGACCTGGTCAGCCTGACCCGGCCGGCCAGCCCTCCCCTGGTGTGCCTGGGTTGAGGTCTATATAAACACCCCTCCAGGCAGCAAGAGCCCCTGCAGCTGTGCCTGACGCCATATTCTCTGCCCCGTCAGCAGTCTCGGGGCTGGGCTGGTGGGAGGGAGTAGGGCCCACGGCTCTGTGGGTGGCCCGGTGTGAGTGGGTCTCTGCTGGACTTTCTGCAGGAGTTGCCGTGCTGCCACCTGCTAAAGAAGAGGATGTGTCACCCATACCTGCCGTTGGAATTTTTCCCTGGTAGAGGTGAGGAAAGAAAAAAACAGTGGGGGCCAGGCGAGGAGGGGTACCTCAGGTAGGGAAATGGAAAGCTTCCAGAAGAGCGCCCGGGGCCAGGACCATCCTGCCTGGCCTGCAGGCACAAACTCGGCCTGCGTGCTGTCGCTGGTGTGACTCCAAGACCTTTCCTCTAGGCTTTAAAGTCTGTGTACATATTCAGGTGTTTTACCTGGGAAGGGTGGGAAAAGTTCAGCAGCAGCTGGCCTGGGGCTCAGCCCACTTTACTCAGAGATGCCTCCTCACGGTCCCCCAGCTTTGCAATGAAGACGCTCCTTGCGGGGGGGCTGCTGGCTGCATGGGATACGATTCCCCACCTGTGACCAACTTCAGAATTTTTTACCACTGGAGCAAGTGTCCTGATAGGGTTTTCATCTGTGTAACGAGTGGGTTCTTAATTAGCAACGTGAAGGGTGACATCAGAAGTCCTGAATCAGGATGGAAATACTTATCCCCAACAGGTACAGGCGTAAAAACCTGGGGAGGCCGTGTGCAGCCGGCACCCTTAGGGATGGGCTTCCGACTGACCCCTCAACATTCTGGTGTCCAGCCTCTGCTTTAGGATATCTGGGGCCCAATGCTGACTCTAAGGGCTCTCCAATCCAGCCTCTGTCGGCCTTTAATGAGACCCGCACTTCCAGGATCCTACAGAGTAGGATCTGTGTGACCGTTCTGTGGCTTGTGTAAAAAATGACCACAAGCTGGGTGGTTTAAAACAACAGGAATTCATCCTCCCCCAGTCCTGGAGACCAGAAATCTGAGATCAAGGTGTTGCAGGACGGAAGTCTCTCCAGAGGCTCCAGGATAGTGTTCTTCCTGCCTTTTCCAGCTTCTGGGGGCTCAGGAGTCCCCAGGCTTGTGGCTGCATCCCTCCCGTCTCTGCCTCTGTCTTCACGTGGCTTCTCCTCTATGTCTGTGTTTCTCCTCTTTTGTCTCTCATAAGGACTCTCTCAATTGGATTGAGGGCCACCCTAACCCAAGATGACCTCTCCTCGAGATCCTGAACTGCATATACAAAGACCCTTTTCCCAGGTAGGGTCCTGTTCACGTGTTCTGGGGGGGCACATCTTTTGGGGCCAGCATTCAACCCATTACCTGTGTATAAAATAACCCTCTTTTAGGAGATTACCAAGGTCCCGTATAGACTGGCACAGACAGCAGCCATGTGGGTGGGGGTCTGGGCAGAATGAGGACCCTGGAATCGCCTGGAAGGGATGAAGTCCTGGCTGCATTAGGTGAGCTCTTCCACCACGTGGTCCATGGAAACAGCCACTCTACTCTGTCCGTGGAAAGGGAGCCAGTGCCGAGTCCAGAAATGGTTATATTGCAAAGCTGGCTCTTCTGGGATTTCATCATCAGTAGCATCATGTAACCAATAACTACGGGCTTGGAGGAGTCACTCTCTGGCACGTGATGACAGCACTGTCACTGTAGGCTCATCAAGCCTAGAATAGGAATGTTTGAAGGAGAAGAATTTGGGATATGGCGAAGCTTGGTTGTCAAGGAAACTGAGCAGGTTTGTCAAGGAAACTTCTCCCTTAAACTGAAGGCAGGGCTGGGAGAGCTGAACTCCAGGGATCATTTAAAGGGGCTGCTCTGTAGCACCATCACCTGAGAGGTGGTCTCAGCATGAGCTGGGGTTTGAGAAAAGTGTGGTGAGATTAAGCCTGACTTTCTGTGACAGTTGGGGAGGGGTTTGTAAAGCGCCTTGGCTTTTAAAGCAAAGTTTGTTGCACAAAGTGTCTCCCAAAACTGGGCTGAAGCTCAAGATGTCTCTGTCCCCTTCTTGTGAGAGTCTAGGGCAGGTGGGTGTCAGGTCCCAGGCTCTGTCCCCCTTGTTTCTCCTCCCTGCTTCCAGGTGAGGGCTCCAACCAGCAGGGTGGGGTGACCAGGTGGGCATCCTGCCCTCAGTCCTAGGATGCAGGCTGGTCAAGGCCCTCACCACCTCCACCCCTTCCCCTTGGTAACACGAGACACTATGCCCCAGTTGTAAGGGGTGGGAAGGCTGGGAGGTGCAGGGTAGCTGTGAACAGGAAAAAGGGAAATGGGTTCTGATGGGCAGCTGGGCGGCTCTGCTGTGAGGGTCACCTGGACGCTAGTGCACAGACTCTGGGTCCTGTGAAGCTTCGATGCTTTGTGGTTCTGGAAATCCTATAGGAGACGGTCCACAGCAGGTGAAGCTAATGCTCTCAGTGGAGGTGGTGAAGCCAAAGATCCGCAGTTCAGACTGAAGGTGCCGATGTGGGGATACATACAGGACAAAACCATCTCGTGTGAATGGACTTCAGGCACGTTTAACATGAGTGCAGTCATGTTAATGCCTAGCATCTTCTATCTTGTGCCTCTCCTCAGGGACCCCCTCCTCAGTTCCTGAGGATCCTGTAACTCACGTACAGGGGGATGGAGAGTGGGCTCTGTCTAGTCTGAGCCCTGAGTTACCCTGTGTGTGAGTCTGCTCAGGACCGCTGTAACAAATACCACAGACTGGACAGCTTGAATAACAGACCGATCTCCCAGTCCTGGATGCTGTCTGAGATCAAGGTGTGTGCAGGCTGGCTTCTCCTGAGGCCTCTCTCCTTGGTGCTTAGACAGCCATCTTCTCCCCAGGTCCTCACATGGTCTCCCCCTGTGCCTATCTGTGTCCTAATCTCTTCTGGTAGGACATCAATCCTATTGGATTAGGATCCACCCTAGTGACCTCATTTTTACCTTGATCACCTCTTTAAAAATCCTATCTCCAAATACCGCCACATCCTGGGGTCCTGGGGGTTAGGGATTCAGCATGTGAATTTGGGGGGACATGGCTGAGCCTATACCATCCTCCTTAGGAACCAAGTGTGCCTCAGTCCTTCCTTCCATCAAGTCATACGAGGTGATGTAATGGCTCAAGGAGAGGCCACTCGTGCAGAGTCTGTGTCCCAGCTGGGGAGCCCTTCTCTGCTCTGTTTGATCAGGCAGTGGCCGTGCTAGTCCCCTCCTGAGGTGAGCGGTTCTGGGGTTTCCTGCCGTGTCGCCTGGCCTGCTGAGGTGCTCATTGTCAGGGAACTCAGGAGCCAGCAGCCTCGTGGGGATGCCGGGGACTCTCAGCGCCTTGGCAGATGTCTCTCCCAGCAGATACCCTAGCGAAAGTGGGGCAACATTTGGGGGATTACAGCTGGGAGAGAGTCACAGTCTCGTTTATGCTTCAAAAAGACCACTTTGGGGTAGGATGTGAAGTGCACCGTGCGGGCAGGGAGTTTTTCAGGGCCTGATGGAGGAACCAGGCACAGGATCGGGCTGTGGGTGTAGAGGTGAATTAGTGTGGGAACTGGCCACAGACTGTTGTCGAAATATCGGCTTCCCTGTGCAACGAGGCCGAACAGAAATACGGAGACAGGGATTTTGGAGGAAGAGAGAGATGGCTTTATTTTTCTGCCAGGCAGCAGGGAAGACACAGCTGGCTAGCGCCTCAAGAACTGGGCACCCCCTCCTTGAGAATCAGGGAAGGTTTTATACGTGGGGCTCTCGCAGTCCGGGGTATAGGTTGAGGATCAAAGTAGTGAAGGTCTTGCATTCCTCCTTTCCTTTGCATTATTTCAAAACAGTCATAGTTGGCATCAGGCCGCCCGGTAATTGGGGTCCAGCAGTCTGAGAATTGCGTCCGTTTGCCTCTGGTTTATCGGCCGGTGACCTCGTTTCTGAAATGAAAAACTATAGGGGGTGATTTGTTATGAGGGGCATATAGAATGTAAGTGCTGGACATAATAAGGTTAGGGAGTGAGAGGCAGGGGATGTAACTCACACAGAGTTAGGGGTGATGGGTGCCAGAGGTAAATTACATAGTGTCAGGGAGTGAGGTTAGTTTTGTAAAGTACAAATCTAGTTACTACAAATGAGTGACAAAGTAAAACAAGGAGTGATGAACTCTTTCAGGCCAGGTTATGTTTCTTCTCTAGCCTGTTCGCTATTCCCTTTGTTTTCCTTGTTCTCAGGGGAGGGAAAACTTCATTTCTATTTTTGTTGCAACAAGACTCTGGAGGAGCAGATGACAGTCAGTGGGGCCAAGGAGAGTGGGAGCCTGGGAGACCCCAGTGCTACCGAACCAAACTTGGGTCCGCTTGCCCGAGTGCAGTAAAGCCAGTCTACTGACAGCGGGTGTGGTGAAGGGAAGTGCAGCTTTAATTGTAAAAGTGCCAATACAAGGAGGCCAGGTGGCCTGTGCTCTAAATCCCCGAACTCCCTGAAGGATTTCAGCAAAGCAATTTTAAAGGCCAGGTGAAGGAGGGGGGTCGCAGGGTATGTGATCAGCTGGTGCACAATTCTCTGGTTGATGGTGAGGTAACAGGCGGTTAACACTCTAAATTCTTAGACACCAGAAGCTCCGGGGCTACCTGTTCATGATCATCAAGTAGTTAATTTCTTCCACTTGGTGGTGGAGGAAGCGTGCATCAGATACTGTTATCCAGGTACTTCAGAGAGGACCTGCAGCAGAGGATGTGGGGGAGGGGTCTGTCCTGGGAAGGCCCTGTAGGGTCCTGCTTGATTACACCCCGTGCCTGGGCTCAGCAACCTGGGAAGGTGGGGCTGCTCCTGGGTGTGGGGAGCTGCAGGATCCTGGTCCCCTGAGAGGCCTGTTAACCCCCAAGGTGAGATGGGGGTGCAGTGACTGGACAGAGGCATCTGGCCTGGGAGAGGGGTTCAGGCTGGAAATGTCATGGGACTCATCACAGGGAGGGAGAGGAAAGGCAAAGTTGGGACAGATGGGTCACAGCAGACTACGTGCAGGTGACTGCGGTCCTGGTGGAAGCAACTCAGAGCCAGAAAGGAGTGGCCATCCGGGGCTCAGCTCCATTCCCTTGTTCCTTTGTAAAACCACTGTGTCAGAGTTTGAGACACTGCCAGGCGACGTCTGGGGCCAGGGCTGCCATGGCTTCATCAAAGGGGCCCAGGGGGAACACAGAACCACTGCAGGCCCCGCCCATGTCCTCACTGGGAATGAATCCCATTGGGGCTCCTGAGCTCACAGACTTGAGGGAACCTCTGTCCTCAGGACTGGTCTTCCTCCTTCCTCTCACCTGCTGGTCAGAGGCCCAGGAACCCCCAAACTGGCTCCACCCCCAGGGCCTGGATTCTGGGACAGCTTAGGGGTAAGCAAGACCCTCATGCTCCTTTATCTGCCTGGGGGTGAGAATGTCTTAAACGCTGCAATTGACTGATTATGGAGGGCTGAGTGTTTCCAGCAGGTATGGGTGGAAAGATGGGGCGTGAAGTTCCTATGTCTGCAGGGTCTTCCCAGCGTGAAGATCTGTGTGTTTCCCCCGGCCAGTCAGCATCCTCCCAGGAAGCCCAGATCCAGGATTACGAGGGCAGAGGCTCTCCCCTTGCTTATCTGTAACTTCCCACTCCCACAATGAGGAGCGTGGCTCCCACCATCTGCCATTTATGTATGCATTGCTCCTTTCCAGGTTACATGTGCAGAGGTTTCAGAATTGTTAGCTACTACACCCTGGAAAGAACTTCGTAATATAAAGCCCACTGTTTATATACGGTGCATTTTGCCTTTAGTCTACAGATTCCATTCACTTCCAAAGGTAACTTAGGTCAGCACCTTTTATCCCATCCCCTACAGTGAGTTGTTTCCATATATTTCTAATACAGTTAGATTCTGTCACATTATGTATTCCATCCTGCAACACTCCTACATTCTAAATAACTAAATTTGAATAGATTATGATTGGCCCCTTGGGCTATACACATCTGTGGGCTTAGACAAATGCATAGAGACAGGTATCCATCCTAGAATGTCACATGGAATACCTCAAACCCCCCACCCCATGATCTGCTTATCATCTATGTAGCTTTGCCTTTCCCAGAATGTCACCAATGGGGTCATACTGTGTGCAGCCTCCTCAGCCTGGATGCTTTCACTTAACAATATACACTGAGGATTTATCCATGTCTTTCCATAGGCTGATGGTGCATTCCTTTCTGCTGAGTAGCATTCCACTGCATGTGTATGGGCGGAAAAACAATTTTCCCTCTACTTTTCTAGGTTCTTGGTTGAGGCCACCCTGCCCCTATAATAAAAGACAGATTACCAGGAGAAAAGCAGAAGTTTAATAACATGTATACCTTGTGAATACAGGGGGGATACCACTGAAAACTGAGTCACTCCCTGAAATGACCAAAACCATCCCCTTAAATACCGTCTTCAGAAGAAAAATGCTGGGGAAGGGGGGAAGACCAGTTATGGCAGGTTATCAAGCAAAGCACAGTAAACAAGGGTATGATTGTTTGCACATTTAAGTCAGGACTTCTCCATTGAAAAGATGTTACTTAAGATTTAATTATCCTTCTATTTTTGGTGCAAAGAGGGACATACCCTTATAAATGGAGATTTCTCTATTGTAAATGTCCTTCATAAAACGGCAATCTCAGTTTTCTGAGATTTTTTTTTTTAATTTATTGTTTTATTTTTGGCTGCATTGGGTCTTCGTTGCTGCATGCAGGCTTTTCTCTGGTTGTGGTAAGCAGGGGCTACTCTTCATTGCGGTGCGTGGGCTTCTCATTGTGGTGGCTTTTCTTGCCGCAGAGCACAGGCTCTAAGTGTGCAGGTTTCAATAGTTGTGGCACACGGGCTCAGTAGTTGTGGCTCACGGGCTCTAGAGTGCAGGCTCAGTAGTTGTGGCGCACAGGCTTAGTTGCTCTGTGGCATGCGGGATCTTCCCGAACCAGGGCTCAAACCTGTGTTCCCTGCAGTAGCAGGCAAACTCTTAACCACTGAGCCACCAGGGAAGCCCTTTTTTTTTTTTTTTTTTTTAAAGCAGACCAATAAACCTTATGCCAGAGAGACCTATTTTGGGGTGGCATATTTTACTCGCCTTGACATGGATGTACCCCAATTTGTTTATGCATTCATCTTTTGAAGGATATCCTGATTGCTTCAAGGTTTTAGCCATTATGAAAGTGCTGCTGTGCATAATTGCATCCTTGTTTGCATTTGGACATAGATTTTCAAAGCAGTTGCCTAAATACTGGAAGCATGATTGTTGGATCCCAACGTGAGACTTGTTTAGCTTTGGAAAAAACTGCCAAATTGTCTTACAGAGTGGCTGCACATGCATTCCCCCAGCTACGAGGGAGAGTTCCTGTTGTTCCTCACCCTCTAGCAATTGGTATTGTCATATTTTTGGAGCTTAGCAGTGCTAATAGGTGTGCTGTGATATCTCATGATTTTAATTTGTAATTCCCTAATGGTATATGATGTTGAGCTTGTTTCTGTATGATTTTTACTATCTGTATATCTTTTTTGGCGGGATGTCTGTTCAGATCATGCTGTTCATGTTCATGCTGAGAGGAGTCCTGTCTCCTCAGGACCCACTGGGGCTTTGGCTTCTGGAACCCGCTGGGCTGAGTCCACGCTGACGGCCGGTCTTCGGGACAAGCCGGGGTCAAGTCCACACTAACAGAAGCCGGGTCTCCTCAGGACCCTCTGGGGCTTCAGCTTTGGGACACTGTGGGGTCCAGTTCATGCTGACAGGACCCTGGTCTCCTCAGGACCTGCCGGGAGGTGATGCCGCTGAGGGAAAAGGTGAGGAAAAGTGGGCAGAAGGTTCCTGTACGTTGCTGACCGCTGAGGGTGTCTGTCTTCAGAGGACCCAGGAGAGGAAGGGCTTGATGTGGAAAACTGGGTTTTTGGCCCCTTTTGTGTGTGGTGTAGACAGAGTTCAGTGTTGTTCTTTGGCATGTGGCATCTGGTTTTCCCAGCACCATTTATTGAGGGGACTGTCCTTTCCCTGGTGTATGTTCTTGGCTCCTTGCTTGTGAATTAACTGATCACATACCTGTAGGTTGATTCCTGAGCTCTCTGCTCTGTTCCTCTGGTCTGTGCGCCTGTTCTTGTGCCAATTTCACACTTTTTGGGGACTGTAGCCTCATAATGAAGTGTGAAGTCAGGGAGCGAGATGCCTCCAGCCCGTTCTCCTTCTTCAGGGTGGCTTTGGCTCTTCTGGGTCTTTTGTGGTTCCACACACATCTTAAGATTGTTTGTTCTGTTTCTATGGAAAATGTCATTAGACTTTTGGTAGAGATTGCGTTGAATGTGTACATTAATTTGTCTAGAATGCATTTTTTTTCTTTTTTTTAACATCTTTATTGGAGTATAATTGCTTTACAATGGTGTGTTAGTTTCTGCTTTATAACAAAGTGAATCAGTTATACATATGCATATATCCCCATATCTCCTCCCTCTTGCATCTCCCTCCCACCCTCCCTATCCCACCCCTCTAGGTGGTCACAAAGCACAGAGCTGATCTCCCTGTGCTATGCGGTTGCTTCCCACTAGCTAGCTATTTTACGTTTGGTAGTGTATATATGTCCATGCCACTCTCTCACTTTGTCACAACGTACCCTTCCCCCTCCCCATATCCTCAAGTCCATTGTCTAGTAGGTCTGTGTCTTTATTCCCGTCTTGCCACTAGGTTCTTCATGACCTTTTTTTTTTTCCCCCTTAGATTCCATATATATGTGTTAGCATACTGTATTTGTTTTTCTCTTTCTGACTTACTTCACTCTGTATGACAGACTCTAACTCCATCCACCTCATTACAAATAACTTCATTTCATTTCTTTTTATGGCTGAGTAATATTCCATTGTATATATGTGCCACATTTTTTTTTACTTAAAAAAAATTGGGGACCACACCATGTGACATGCAGGATGCAGGATCTTAGTTCCCCAACCAGGGATCAAACCTGCGCCCCCTGCAGTGGGAGCTCAGAGTCCCAACCTCTGGACGGCTAGGGAAGTACCACCTTAGAATGCATATTTTCACAATATTCTTTTTACCCATGAGCACGGGGTATCTTTCCATTTATTTTTGTCTGTTCATTTTCCTTTATCAGTGTCTTCCAGTTTTCAGTGTGCAGGTCCTTCACGTCCTTGGTTAAATTTACTCCTAGTTATCTTTTTGGATGTAATTGTAAGTGGGATTTTTTTAAAAATTCTTTTTCTGATGGTTCATTATCAGTGTATAGAATCACAAATGATTTTTGTGCATTGATTTTTCTTTTTTTTTTTTTGTATCCTGCAGCTCTACTGAATTCATTTTTTAGTTGTAACAGTTTTTTGGTGGTTGAATGTGGAAAACTAGAATTCAGAAATCCCACTATTTCAACTGCATCCAGGTCATCCACAGCACCCAAGACATAGTGGCTCCCAATATAATCTTCCTATTGTGCCTCTTGTAGTATGTGGACTCCTCCAAGGGTGATTAGCATCCCCACTGTGGGTGAACTGGATCTGGGTAGGGCTTGGCCTCTATAACAAAATTTGCCGTCTGTATTTCTGGCTTGGTATGACATGGTTGTTTTGATAAGTACTTTATTTTCTAGTAAATTTCAAGTGTATAAATAACTTTAAATAGCAGTATAAAGTTTTCCACATTCACAAAATACTCCAGTTTGTTTTACACTGTGAGAGTGGGAGGGCCACTCTCCCAGGGAACCAGCACATAACCCCAAAATGAGGAATAATTATGGTTTCCACATTATAATCCTATCCACAGACATGCTTCAAATTTCACCAGCTGCCCCAGCTTTGTGGAAATGTATTTTCCCATTCGAATCCAGTTTTCCTTTCTTGGAACCATCACTGGGGCTTTTCCTCACTTTAAAAACCTTGTTGGATTTAAAGTGTACAAGATGAGCATGATCTGGGTGGTTTTTCTGTATGGCTTCTTTTACTTAGGATGTTTTCAGTGTTTATCCACATTGTAACATTGATCATTATTTCATTCATTTTTTCCATTGTGATTAAAAACACATAACATTTAACATTTAAACCATTTTTTAAAGCTTTTTTAAAAAAATTATTTTTTATTTTTTGGCTGTGTCGGGTCTTTGTTGCTGCGCGCAGGGTTCCTCTAGTTGCAGCGAGGGGGGGGGCTACTCTTCGTTGCCGTGTGCAGGTTTCTCTAGTTGCAGAGCACGGGCTCTAGGCGCACAGGTTTCAGAAGTTGTGGCTCGCAGGCTCTAGAGTGCAGGCTCAGTAGTTGTGGCGCACGGGCTTAGTTGCTCCGCGGCACGTGGGATCTTCCAGGACCAGCGCTTGAACCCGTGTCCCCTGCACTGGCAGGCGGATTCTTAACCACTGTGCCATGACGGAAGCCCCATTTAAACCATTTTTAAGTATACAGTTCTATGGCATTAACTACATTCACATTGTTGTAAAAATATCCTCACCATCCAACTCCAGAACTTTATTTTCCCCATGTGAAACCGTAGGCATTAAACACTAACTCACCTCAACCCCTGGCAACTTTATTCTACTTTGTCTTTGAATTTGACTTATCTGGATACCTCATACTCGTGGAATCATAGAACGTTTGTCCTTTTTTGTGTCTGGCTTGTTTCACTTAGCATAATGACTTCAAGGTTCATCCACATTGTAGCATGTGTGAGAATTACCTTAGTTTTAAAGGTTGAATCATATTCCATTGTGTATATGCTACACTCTACTTATCCATTCATCTGTTGAAGGATGTGTTGTGTTGCTTCCACCTTTTGGCTATTGTGAATAATGTTGCTATGAATATGGGGTACAAATATCTGTTCCAGTCCTTGCTTTCTAATATTTTGGGTGTACACCCTGGAGCGGAATCAAGGGATCATACATTTTCCATGTTTTTGAGGAGCCACCATACAGTTTTCCACAGCAGCTGTATAATTTTACTTTATTCTTTTATATGACAGAATAATGCAGCTTATGGATCTACCTTATTTTGCTTATCCATTTACCTGCTGATGGACACTTAACCCTTTTCTACCTCGGGCTATTGTGAACAGTGCTGCTATGAATAATCGGTGAACACGTTTTTGTTTGAACACCTGTTTTCCATTTTTTGGGTATATATCCAGGAGTGGACTTGTTGAACCACATGGTAATTATATTTTATATTTTTGAGTAAATGCTAAAGTTTTGTACACATAGACTGCACCATTGTACATCTCCACAAATAACTTTTAAGGGTTCCAATTTCTCTACATTGTTGCCAACATTTATTATTTTTATTTATATATTTTAAAATTTATTTTAAAGTTTATTTTTATTCTAGTGTGTGTGAAGGGGCACCACACTGTGGCTTTAATTTGCATTTTCATCATGACTACTGATGTTTGACATCTTTTCATGTCCTTGTTGACCATTTGTATGTCTTGCCTGGAGAGCAGTCCATGCAAGTCATTTGTCTGTTTCAAAAATTTTATTGTTTGTCTTTTCGTTGATGAGTTGGAAAAGTCCTGGGTATATTCTAGGTAAAGAGTCTTATCAGATATATAATGTGCCAATATTGTCTTCCATTCTGTGGGCTGTCTTTTTACTTTCTGGATAGCCTCTTTTGATGCACAAAGGTTTGTAATTTTGAGGAAATCCAATTTGTCTATTTTTTCCTTTCATTTCTTATGCTTTACTCTCAAATCTAAAAAACCATTGCTAAATTCATGGTCAGGAAGATTTAATTCCTTGGTTTATTTGAGAATTCATACAGTCATCCCTCGGTACCCACTAGGCCAGGCTTTAGGCCTGGGGTTGAGTCAGTGTGAGGGTTCAGGGGTCATGGTTTAGGGTTACGGGTCATTGTTGGAGAGTCATGGTAGAGGGCTGTGGTTAAAGGGTCAGGGTCGGGGATTAGAGTTTAGGGGTCAGGGGTGAGGGTCTAGGGGTCTGGGACTAGGGTTGTTAGGGGGTTAAGGTTAGAGGTTAGGGTTCTTAGGGTAAAGGTTAGAGTTAGGTTTAAGCACAATTGGCCCTCATTGCCCTCCCCTCTCCTTCTCTCTGAAGCCTCCAGAATGGATAGGACTTGCCCAAGGTCAAACAGGAGTCAGGGAGCTGAGGTCAGTAACTGTTTTCCTGACCTCCCTTCCCCCAGTCCTGGGCTCTGAGAGAAGAATGAAATGTCTGCTCTTGTCTCGGACTGTTTCTTATCCAACTCAACCTCTGTCAAGGATTGGGGAGGGTGTCAGATGTCATGCATGGTTTCCTTCTGCCCTCCTACCTGGGAAGTGTGATGCTGGCCCTACTCTGCCTGGGCAGCCCCACGTTCCAGCCCAGCCCAGACAGGAGGGCACTCAGTGGACATGTGTGGATTTATACAGGACTGGGTGCTGTGACCTGCCAGCCCCCAGATGCTGCCTTCTTAAGGGCTGGTGGGGCCCTCCTGGCACTGGAGGCATCCTTTGTCCCATCTGAGTGAGCATGAATAGATGACCAAGTCTCAGGCAGGACAGCCCTTGACCTCTGACTATCCAGGCAGACATCTGTGATCCTCTAGCTCAGTCCAGCCTGGGCATTGTCAGGCCCTCATGTATAGTTACGGAGCTGACCATGATGTCGGGCAATTCAACAGCTACCTGGGCAGGGTAGACATTCCTTTGAGAAGTTTCAACTACCAACATGCATGTGATTGAGAAAAAGGCCTCCCCCTCACAGCCTCATAGGCTGCCAAGAGAAGTAATAATCCTCTAAACATTGAAGTGTGTCCCTGACACAGCAACCCTACAGCAGACCATGGCCCTGCAATCCTTTGTCCTCTCAGTCGTTAGAAACTTTTGACATTCATATTCATTAAGAATCAAAGATATGGGAGCACCTGGGCCTCCCAATGGGAGGTTCACACTGAGACTGCATTGTCTTGGAGAACCATATGCATCCATGTGGCCTCTGGAAAGCCTGCCAATTATGGGTTCCATGGCATGGAATAATTCTTGAGCCTCCCATTACTTCATTGCACAAGAGTTTCCTTACCACCCTAGCATTTGGTTTCTTCACTTAGTAAAGGAGAGAGAAGAAACTGGAAAAGGAGCAGTATTGTTTTTCAGGGATGGGCAATTAGTATGGCCAGGGAGATGGCATAACTCAAGGGCTCCCACCTCTCAGAGGCAGGAATGAGGTCTGTGTGTCTTCTGAGGGCACATGGGCTGTTCTGGGCCAACCTCTGAGATGTGAGGACCTGATGCCCAAGGAAAGAGACTTGAGTTTACCACCACCAATGATCCTGAGTTTTCAGCAAGTGAAAGAACTTCTTGCAGTCTTGGGAGGGACAGTAAGAACACTGGATGAGTAGCTGCAGCCCCTGACCCTAAGTGAACCTCTTTCTTCCCTTTGTGTCAGATTCTATGCTGTGCAGTGAGCTGTCGTTGACTTAGAATCTGTTGCTTTCTCCCAGCCAGCATCTGTTCTCATGCCCAAGTGCCTCAGTTTTCCTTTGGGAATTACATCTCACCTGCTTCCAGTCCAAACAGTTGCAGAAGGATGACCCCATGTTCCACTCAGCTCGAAGATGGGTTTACAACCCACATCTAGCCAGTCCCATTTTCCATCTTCTGGTGATGGGCCAAGGATGAGAATGCAACCCAAGCCAGATCAAAGGCATTTAAAACCGTGACTCTCTTGGAATCTAAGAAAAGGAGAAACTCTTTCTCAGAAAATGGATGGTAAGTTGTTGTCAGCTTAGAATTGCTGTTGGCCCAAGGGCAGTGAGAGAGCCTGTGCCTGTGAATGGGGTCCCCCAAAGGCACTGAGCAGGACAAAGTTTTGGCAGAAGCAAGGTCACACTGAGATAGTGTGAGCCACTGGACCTGCCAGGTCCAAACCCATTCTTCAACTTGCCACTTGCAAGTATTAATTTATTTCTACCCTTACAAGAAATACTAATTTATTTTACTGCAGTAAGTGTGTCCAGTCGCTGGGAAAAGAAAAAGTCCTAGTTGATGCATCTGAATCAATAATCCCTGATCCTTCCTCAGGTGTCCTCACTGGGTAGGCATGGCTGGGGGAGATGAAGACACTGGCTGGGATCAGATGTTAGTGGAGCTTCCAAACAGCTCTGTCCCTGTTCCTTCCCTGTCCTGGGAGAGGGAAACCCAGTATGGGAAGAGGTTCCTCAGTGATTAATTGGTCTTTTTGTATTTTCCTTAATTTAGGGTTCATTTTGGTAATGTATTTTTACAAAGAAATCACCCGTTTCCTCTAGATTTCCAGTTTGTTACAGTAGGTTTCTCTTATTTGACATTTAATTTTTCCTGTCTAATTTTCTACAGAATCATGACAAATAATGAACAAATATTGATACTTTATTATTAACTGAAGTCCCTATTCATGTTCCCTTTGTTATACCTTTCCTTGTTCCAGGATCTCAAAGGACATGGGGTCATCATGTCTGTTTAGTCTCTTCCGGGCTTCGACAGTTGCTCAGACTCTCCTTGTTTCCATGACCTTGACAGTGTGGAGGAGGACTGGTCAGGTATTTTATAGACTGCCGGGCACTGGGATTTGCTTGGTGGTTTTGTCATGGTTAGACTTGGCTTTGAAAAAGCAGATCACAGAGGTGAAGTGCTTCCTCTTCACTATATATCAAGAGGACAGGCTCTTAAGGAAACTTCTCACTTATATTCTTAACTTTGGTCACCTAGCTGAAGTAGTGTTTGTCAAGTTTTCCCACAGTGAGGTTAATTTTTTCCCATGTCCATCCTGTGTGTCTTATTTAGGAGGGAGTCATAATGCAGAACCCACACTTGAGGAGAGAGGGCTTAGCTTCACATCCTTGATGGACAGCTGAGTGGCTGTATACATTGTTTAGAAGCTTTCTGCATAGGAGATTTCTATTTAACACCATTCATCAAAAACTGTGTAATTTATTTTTACCAGTTTGGACACGTGAATAATTATTGTAAAGTTTTGGTTATAATCCAGCACTACATTATTAGACTGCTTAGTTAATTTTTGCTTTGGCTGTTGAGAGTTTTTCCATTTGCTCCTGTTTTCATTTTACATAATTTTTCTTTTGTGGGTTTTTAAAATTTTTGGTACTTCTTTACTTTCTGATATTTTAAGATTATCCTGCTTCATATATTTACCATCTCAGTCCTAGCATCAGCCCTTTCTTCAAAGAGCCCTTGTTCCTTTTATTAGAGAATGGTATTAAAAACTTACATGTGGGAGTTAAATATGCTCAGCTGACAGTGCATAGAAATATATGCATGTATCGCAGCCTACGCATATACACATAATTATAAAGATTTCCATGTGGAACTATGTGTAGGCTAAAGATAGTTTATACTGATATCTCCAACCGGATCTGTTATGACATGGATATTGTAACCTTCTCCCTTTGTTTGACTGTAACATACCACTCCAGTGGTAAGAAACCTGGCTTCCACCATTTGTCATTTATTAAATTCAGTGCTTGTTCCATTCGATTACTGATATAGTAGTTTCGGTACTGTTAGCTACTACCCCTCATGGGAAGAACATAGAGTCCACTGTGTATGCATGGCACATTTTGTCTTTGGCCTACAGATTCTGTACATTTCCAAAGTTAACTTAGGTCAGCCCATTTGTCCCACTACCAACAGTGAGTTTTTTCATACATTTCTGAATCAGTTAGATTCTTTGTTACATTCTGTATTCCAGTCTTTGACACTCCCATATCCTAAGTAGCTAAGTTTGAATAGATGGTAAATTACTTGTTGGGTTGTAAAAATCTGTGGGTGTAGACAAATGCATAGTGACAGGTATTCACCACTAAATTATCATATGGACTATTTCAACCACATATTCCGTAAACTGTTTACCATGTCAGTTTTGCCTTTTCTCGAATGTCGTATAAATGAGGTCATACAGTGTGTAGCACTTCAGACTGGATTCTTTCACTTAGCAATGTAAGTGTTAGATGCATCTATTTTTTTTTTTTTTTTGCACGGGTTGATGGTCCATTCCTTTATATCTCTGAATACTATTGCATTGCATGTATGTGAGAGGAAAAATAATTTTCCCTCTACCCTTCTATGTTCTTTATTGAGATCTGCCTTGTAATGAAAAAGAGGCGAACTGGAGAAAACAATCAGATGTTTAATATATACCATGCATACCTCCTGTATACTTGAAAGATACCCAGGAAAACTGAGTCACTCTCTGAAATGGCCCAAGCCGTTACCTTAAGTGCTATCTTCTGCTGAGAACAAAAGAAAGATGTTAGGGAATGGAGGAAGCCATTTAAGGGATGTTATTAGGCAAAGTCCAGTAAACAAGTGTATGGTTGTTACACAGATTTACATCCAGGCCTATTTCATTGACAAGCTTCTTTTAAAAAAAAAAAAAAACATTTATTTATTTGGCTGTGCCGGGTCTTAGTTGCGTCCTGTGGAGTCTTTAGTTGTGGCATGCGGGCTCTTAATTGCAGCATGTGGGATCTAGTTCCCTGACCAGGGATTGAACCCTGGTCCCCTGCATTGGGAGTATGAGTCTTAACCACTGGACCAGCAGGGAAGTCCCAACAAGCTTTTCTTGATATTTAGTCATCATTCAATTCCTGGTCCAGAGAGGGACATACCCTTACAAATGGAAATATCCTTAATAAATGTAAATGTACCTCCTAAAAGGGCATTTTCTACTTGGTTTTGAAAGATTCTCCTGGGTCTGCTGTTTCTTAAATTAATCAGTCCAAAATAATGTTTTTGTCAAATGCGCATATTTTGGGGTGGTGTATTCTGCTCCCCTTGACATGTATGTGCCCTAATTTGCTTATGAATTCATCTACAGAAGGACATCCTGATATCTTTAAGTTTTTAGCTATTATGAATAGAGCTGCTGTGCACTACTTGATGTTAGTTTTGGTTTGAACACAGTTTTTCGAAGCAGTTGTCTAAATACAAGAGGTACACTTCTTGGATCCTAAGGTGAGACTTTTTAGATTTGGAAAAAACTGCCAAACTGTCTTCCAAAGTTGGTTGTACATGCATTCCACCAGCATCTTGAGTATATTCTTGTATGCTTATTTACTGCCTGTTTATCTTCTTGGGCCAGGTGTGTGTTTCAATCTTTACCAAATTTTAATGGTGTTGTTGACATAATTTGAGTACAAATACTTTATCAGATATGTGTTTTGGAAATAGTTTCTTGCAGTTTGTGGTTTGTCTTTCAGTTTTCTGAATAAGGTCACCAGACCCAAAGTCATGTAGATTATCTTTTTTTTTTTCCTAGGATTTTTATAGTGTGGTAATTTAAATTTGTCTATGGGCAATTTTGAATGAATTTTGGTTTAAGTTGTAAAGTTTGTGTCTACATTCATTTCATTACATATGGTTTGTAATTAATTGCTCCTTAACCATCTTTTGAGAAGATACAGTGAGATACTTGGCTCCATTTCAGTTTGGATTTCCAAGCTTAGTATATACAGCAGAACTGCATTCGGATGAGGTCTCTGGGTTTGGAGTGCGGCACTCCCAGTACTTCTCTGACGCCCCACAGAGGGCGCCGAACCCACCTGTCTGACCCTGGGGGCACAGGTGCACCCTGCCCACAGACTTTGCTCTGTGAGAAGCAGACAGGAGCTTTGTCTCCTGTCAGGGCTTAGGTTTCTGGACCATGAGGCATTGTCCACGCTGACAGGAGCTGGGTTTTCTCAGGAACCACTGGTGAGGAGGCTCCACAAGAGGAAAAATGAGCAAGTGTGGAGAATCTTCCTGTGCAGCTGACTGCTGGGTGGGTGGGGTGCATCTTCAGGGGACTCAGGAGAGAAAGGGTTTAATGTGGAATATTGTGCACTTTTAGTTAGTTTTATGTGCAGTGTAGATGGTGACCAGTGTCTTTCTTTGGAGTCTGGTGTCTAGTTTTCCTGGCACTGTTTGTTGATGGCTTTGGGTAGAATAAACATTTTAATAATAGTAATTTTTCTGATGCATGAGCATGGAATATTGTTTTCTATTGTGTCTTCAATTTATTTATCAATGTTTTATAGTTTTCTGAGTAGTGCCCTCAAAGGCTGAAGGCTTCAGCATGCCTCCAGAAGGACACAGAGTATTTGCAAGTCTTTGAGAACCAAGAGAACCGTCTTCACTTTTCTGAAGAGGGCATTTTATTATTTCACAGCATTACCATTTTCAATCTGGCTCCCAGGGGTGCCCTCCCACCTTCTTTATTTCTCTGAAAGTGGCCATGGTGGTTTGGCTGTCCTTAATCCCCACACCAGGTGACAAGGCCAGTGGGGCCAGCTCCTGGTGGTCCTTAGCTTCGTTGGAGATTCACCCAGACTCTCAGCCTGAGATTGAATGTGGATTCCCCTGCTTCTCCCCATCACCAATTCTCATCTCCTCCTCTATCTCTTTTCCTTTTGCTTTTCAGTCTCAGATTTACCTGATGGTCACCACTCACAGTTCCCACAGAGCCCAGATATTTCTCCTTGAAGGAAAGGTTCTGGAAAATCAGAGGGATAAATAAAGAATGCAGCTGATTCCCGCCTTGTGCTGATGCCCAAGAGGGTGAGGAGAGTGAGTGTTTTCTCATTAGAATTTTAAATCCTCCAAGTAATAGATCATTGGGGGGGGGGCATCCGGTGTCTTCCTGCTCATTCTAATAATGTCATTCCTGAATTTTAATGTGGTAAATAATTTAAATTATAAATATGCTGAGGGGGATATCCATTTAAAAAATGTTAGAGGTAACTCCAAGGGATTTACAACAAACAAGGACACAGAACCCTGTGTCCAGACACTGGCTGAGAGATTCCTACCCTGAGCCGCAATCCCCTGGACAGCGAAGTGGCCATGACTCTCCTCCCGCAGGTGAGGCTACACAGGCACATCCCACGTGGGACCACTGCATCACAGAATCTTAGAGTGATCAATGGCAGGCAGCTGGCCAGCAGCCTGGGACAACCCCGGGATGAGGCTTTAGGAAGGGCCAGTGTCAGAGACTCAGAGATAACTTGAAGAGACAGTTCAGGCTTTAAGGATATCATCAGAGATGTACTTAGGGACATATTTAGGGCCTTAGTTATGGACAGGTTCAGGGCGTTATTTAGTGACAGCTTAGACTATAAGGGACAGCGTCAGGGTCTAAGTTAGGGGCAGTGTCAGTGCTTCAGTTAGAGATAACATGAGAGCCTTAGTTAGACAGAGTTCAGGCTGTTACTTAGGGATATCTTCAGGGCCTTAGAGCCAGCATCATGGCCATAATTAGAACCAGTGTCATGGCGTTAGTTAGGGCCAACACTAGGGTGTTAGTTAAGGAAAGAGTCAGGTCATTAGTTACAGACAGTGTCAGGGTTTTAGGTAGGGACAGCAGCAAATCCTTAGTTAAGAAGAGTGTCAAGGCCTCACTTAGGGGCAGCATCAGGATGTTAGTTAGGGAGAGTCAGGACATTCGAATGTCAGATTCTGAGGTAGAGACAACATCAGGGCCTTAGTTAGGGACAGCGTCAGAGACTTACCTAGGGACTATTCAGGGCCTTAGTTATGCACAGGATCAGGTTGTTATTGAGAGATACATGAGGCTATTAGGGACAGCATCAGGGTGTTAGGGAAAGAGTCGGCTGTTATAGGCAGTGTCAGGGCCTCAGGTAGAGACATCATCACAGCCTTAGTTAGGAAGAGGGTGAGGGCCTTGTTTAGGGACAGGGTCAGGCCAACAGTGAGGGACATCTAAGGCTATTAGGGACATCGTCAAGACCTTAGATTGGGCCAGCATCAGGGCTGTAGTGTCGACCAGTGTCAGGGCATTAATGAGGGACAAAATTAGGGTGTTAGTTAGGGAAAGAGTCAGGTCATTAGTTATAGACAGTTTTAGGGCCTCAGGTAGAATCGGCATCAAGGCCTTAGTTAGGAAGAGCATCAGGGCCTCAGTTAGGTTCAGCATCAGGACGTTAGTTAGGGCCAGCAACAGGGCCTTAGTTAGGGACAGTGTTGTCAGGCCCTCAGAGATAACTTGAGGGCCTAAGTAAGAAACAGTTTAGGCTGTTAGTTAGGACAGTTCAGACACTTTCTTAGAGGTATATTCAGGGCCTTAGTAATAGAATCAGGGTGTTATTCTGTGACCACTTAGGCACTAAGGGACAGCATCAAAGCCTAAGTTAGGGAGGGTGTCAGCATCTTGGGGATAGTGTTAGGGACTTTGTAAGTTATAGCTTAGGCCATTAGCTAGGGACAGTGTCAGAGACTTAATGAGGGACATCTTCAGGCCCTTAGTTATGGACAGCATCAGGTCCATACTTGGGACCATTGTCAGGCCATTATTTAGGGTCAGTGTCACGGCCTTTTGTAGAGACAGCATCAAGGCCCTTAGTTAGGAAGAGGGTCAGGGCCTTAGGACAGGGTCAGAGACTTACTTAGGCACATATTCAAGGCCTTAGTAATGGAAAGGATCAGGACCACAGTGAGAGACATCTAAGTCTATTAGGGACATCGTCAGGGCCTTAGATAGGGTCAGCATCAGGGTCGTACTTAGGACCAGTGTCAGGGCGTTATTTAGTGACAAAATTAGAATGTTAGTTAAGGAAAAAGTCAGGAAATTAGTTACAGGCAGTGTCACCTTCTCAGGTAGAGACTTCAGGGTCTTAGTGAGAGCATCAGCATCTCAGGTAGGAACTGCATCAGGCCATTACTTAAAGACAGTGTCAAGGCCTTAATTAGGGAGAGTGTCAGGGCCTCAGAGAAAACGTGAGGACCTTAGTAAGAGACACTTCAGGCTGTTCATTAGGGACATCATCAGGGCGTTAGTTATGGACAGGGTCAGGGTATTAGTGAAAGACAGCTCAGGCAATTAGGCACCCTGTCAGGGCCTTGGATAGGGGCAGCGTCAGGGAGTAGTTGGGGAAAGAGTGAGGCCGTTAGGTAAAGACAGACTCAGGGCCTTAGTTAGAGACAGTGTCAAGTTCTTCATTAAGGACACTGTTATAGCCTCATTTAAAGATAACTTGAGGGTCTTAGTTAGAGATAGTGTCAGGGACTTAGTTATGGACATCCTTAGGACCTCAGTTAGAGGTAATTTGAGGGCCTTAGTAAGAGACATATTGGGTCATTAGTGACATCGTCAGGACCTTAGTGCTGTCTTCAGTACATAATTTATGGGCCACATCAGGGCATTAATGAGGGACAGCTCATGTTATTAGGGAGTGTATCAGGGCCTTAGTTAGGGACTGTGTCAGGGCCTTTGTTAGGGAAAGAGTGAGGCCATTAGTTAAAGACAGACTCAGGGCCTTAGTTAGAGACAGCCTCAGTCCTTAGTTAGGGAGAGTGTCAGGGCCTCAGTTAAAGATAAGTTGAGGGCCTTTGTTAAGGACAGCCTCAGGGCCTTAAGAAGAGCATAAGGACCTTAATTAAGGTCAGTGTCAAGGCTTTAGTTAGAGACAGTACAGGCCAATAGTTAGGGACATAATCAGGACCTTTGTTAGGGACAGTCTCAGTCCTTAGAGACAGCATCAGGACCTTAGTTAGGGAGACAGAGAAATTCATAGTTAGGGAAAGCTCATGCCATTCTAGACAGCTCAGGGCCATAGTTAGTGTCAGGGTCAGGGCCTGGTAGTGAAATCAAGCAGGGCCCTGTGGGGTTCCTGGGCACGAAAGCCTTTCCCATGTCTCCTGTTTCCTGTTTGTTGGGAATAGGCTCCAGGCTGCACGACCTTCCCTGAGATCCAAAGGGCAGATTCGAACAGTTACTAATCAGGGAAGGGAGGGGATGTAGAGACAAGGGAGGAACTGTCAAGAAACAATAGTGCAGCCTTGAGTCAGGATCCTGGTTCTGCCTCAAGGAATGTACATAAGAGTATCTTTGGGCTCTTTACCAAACTAAAACCCCCACAAGATAGAAGATTTTAGTGTTCTTCATTCCAGAGAAGCTCATCAAGAGACCATCTGAGGCCAGATTAAAGGGAGTTAAGGCCCTGTACACACACTAATCCTTAGGAGCAACTGTGTCCTTAAACCATTGCTGTAAAACTCCTCACCAGATCCTCCTGCATTGGGATGCATTGTTTTTGAGGGCACGAGTTTTCTGTGTCCCCCTTTGGCTGCCAAAGCAGTAAAGCTATTCTTTTCTACTTCCTCCAAACCTCTCTCTCTGAGATTCGATTCGGCACTGGTGCACAGAGGTCGAGTTTTCGACATCAAATTTAGTACCCAATGTGGGGCTGACTTGAGGATGGCCCCTGTGGGTCGCCTGACTTGATCGGACACTCTGAGATTTTCTCCACGCCAGCCTCTTTCGAGAGAGTATAGGGTTGGAGAATTCCTTTAGAGGCCAGACCACCTGGGACCCTTGCCTCGAAAGGCCGAGCCCCAGTCATCCCAGCAGTTAGAACTCTGGGGCAGGAGTAGATGGTGGAAGAGGGACCAACCTAGCAGCTTCTGAGGACGCCTTTTCCTTGAGGAGGTTCCTCTCTTCCTCCTGCCTGGACTTCCCCAAATGTCAAGGGGTTATTTGGGGGAACCAGAAAAATAGCATTTGGGATGTTGCAACACCTCAGCCAGTGTGTGGTAAGTCCCCTGGCATGCACTCTGAGTTCCTTTTAGCCCTGTACATTTGGGGGAAACTTGGTTCCCATTTGGGTGACTTTTCATTCCAGGAAATCTCATTTGGAAGGTGCACCACTTGGACAGAGGTCACAGGCTAAGTTGAGACTTGGAAGCTGATTTGAGTCTTGTGCTGTTTGGTTTTTGGTTCCTTTGGTTTGAGGCTTCCACTGGTGTTAGGATTTTGTTTTGTTCTTAGTCTGTGTGTGAGTGTTCTATGGTTCAAACATAAGAAGTGCTTCTTCTTTAGTTCCATCTGATAGCCAATGGGAAAAATCCTGACAGACTGGTCAACCTATAGTTGTAAACCTAAGACTAAGAAAAGAATGAAATTCTATTGTAATTTTGTCTGGCCAATGTATGGATACATTCTTGAAAAATGAGGAAAGGTGGTCTTTGAATGGTAGCCTAAATGACTATATTATCCTTCAGCTAGAGTTATTTTGTCACAGGAAGAGAAAGACAAAAGAAGTTCCATATGTTCAAACATTTATGAAGCTACGTAATAAACAAAGTGAGCAGCTAGGTAACAGGCTGATGGTACAAAGAGAAAAGAAAGTCACTTTGTACTAGAGCTGGTTGTGTCTGAATGCGGAAAAAACTAAGGGGCAACATAAGATGGATACAGAAGTGATGAACATGTGTGAAAAGGGAACACTGAGGAAAGAGTTGTGCATGACCGGGATTTTCTAAGACAGATTTTGTTGGAAGTGGGTTAGGGCAAGCCTGGATTTGGTTTCTCCCTCCAAAGTTTTCTTGGAATGCTGCTTTTGATAACAGCTTGTGTGTTCCTTTGCCTATGTCTGTGATCTCTATTTTTGTTTGAATTCTCTTTACTTTGGTTCAGTGAATAAGTGTTGTTTGGTCAATTCTAACAGTTCTTTTGATCTCCAGCTAACTTTGAGATGCTTTAGAAGGCCCTTGAGCCATCTCAGAGAGAAATGTTTGATTAGTATGTTAAATTACATGGAATTCCTAAAACTCTAGTATGTCCTGGTAAAATTTTATCAGTCATAATTCTAGTTATTTTAAAATGTTGTATGTAACAGCAATAATGGTTTCTTTTGTCATTTACATTGTGATCCAGTGTTTAACCATGACCTTTTAAGTCTTTATGTGATTTATAGATAGTTACTGTTGTGCTCTAACACTTTGCAAAATGCTCCATCTTCAAGAAGATCTATGTGAAGGACCTTTTGTCAAGCACAGGTCTCTGATAAATTTCATATCATAATGCCAAACTGGGTAAGAAATGAAAAATCTTAATGGAGAATCTGATGGCTTCATAAAAAGTTAACAGAAGGATTGGTTACTGAGTGAACTGGTGAATATGGTTATAATGTTTTTGTTTTTTTGTTACTGGCTTTGATCTGTGTTTTCCAGACGCAGGGAAGTCCTTCCCCTCAAGCTACTTAGGACTTGGAGCAATTGGATAAATGACACCTCTGTATTGAAGTCTATATTTATGAAAGTTACTGTGTTGCCTTCACTTTGCCCTGATGTTTAAGAGAAAAGGAAAGTTACCTAGTGAAGTTATCAGATGTAATTACTCATGATGTTTCACTGTTTGCTTTAGGTCTAATGCTAAAAGCACATACACAATGCTTGTGTGACAATTGGGTATGAATAATAAAATGTATGGCCTATATAAAGCGTTTTCTCATTAACATACCTCTGAGCATGTTCACGATACCTGATCAGTATTCCCCCAATGTGGATTAACTAGGCAAATATAAAGGAGGCCTAGCACTGAGGGACATGATCTACACCTGGGCCAAACAGCTGAATCATTGTGGCACTGCGAGATTGACATTTTGATCATCAGTGCTTTCTATTGAAAGACTTGTAATCAAAAGGGAAAAAACTCTTCACGTATTGAGGTGTGAGGAAGTCACTCTGGCTTATACCTGGTTTAACTTAATTTTACTGACCAAAGCGGCCTGTTTTGTGGTCTTTTGGATATGAGTTGTACATCTGCTTTGGCATTGAGGAGGAGAACGCATTTGACAGTCAAAAAGGAGTAACTATGGTTCAGACATCCAAGATAAACCTAAGTGACCATTGTAGATGTGATTTAGATGCATTCCTGTATTTTTGTTTTGTTTTGTTTTCTTTTTACGTTTTTGTTTTTGTTTTTGCTGTGGACCATTTTTTAAGTCTATTGAATTAGTTACAGTATTGTTTCTGTTTCATATTTTGGTTTTTAGGCCGTGAGGCATGTGGGATCTTAGCTCACCATCCAGGGATCAAACCAGCACCCCCTGCATTGGAAGATGAAGTCTTAACCACTCGACTGCCAGGGAAGTCCCCACATTCCTGTATTGTTCAACTTGAATTTCTGAGCTATATCAGACTCGGGATGCCACTAGCCATTCTCAAAACAATGTCTGCTGGTAGCTGCAACCGTTCGTTTTCAAGGACTCCTCTCTTAACTATTAAATTTCAAACAATGATATTAGATCAGATACTAATAGAAAGATGAGACATATGTGTAGTGGTCAATAGCTCCTGTTATGGATACATCAATACTACATCAGAATTTAAAACCTACTTAGGTAGAATTAGACAACTGGTTATGAAGTCTCTCTGAAGTTCCAGTTTCAGACCAGGTTTCAGACTTATTCTCCTGAATTCCTAAGGGAATGAGATCTACTTCTGCTATTAAATTTTCAGTTGTTACTCCTCCTATTTTAACTGGATTGGTTGCACCAAAATGGGGGACCAAGGGACTGAGATGTTAATCATACAAGTCTCAGGTACAGGACTTGGAACTCAAATATTTCTAACTTGGTATCCATTCCCGTAGATTTAAGCAGGACTGTGCCCCATTTCAGCAGGAAGTAGCCAGAGCGGTCATCACCCTGTTCCCTGAAAGATGTGGGGAAAGATAAAAGTGAAGTGGGGATTAAAACCGAGTTCCTGTGCCAATTTTATGATTAATGTCTCAATCTGAAATGATTATTCCTTTTCTTGTCAAAAATCTGTTCTCCTCAAGATTGAGGAGTATCCAGAAGAGGAGGAGTGAAACTGAGAGGGACTCTGTGGTCTCCTGGGCACAGAAGCCTTTCTGTGTGCCTCCTAACTTTTTGTAGGGAATAGACTAGAGACTCCACGGCCTTCCCTGAGTTCCAAAGGGCAAATTCGAACAGTTGCTAATCAGGGAAGTGAGGGGATGCAGAGACAGGGAGGAAGAGTCAAGAAACAATAGTGCAGCCTTGAGGCAGTGTCCTGGTTCTGCTTCAAGGGATACACATAACAGTATCTTTGAGCTCCTTAAAGAACTAAAACCCCCAACAAATGGAAGATGTTAGCATTCTTCATTCCAGAGGAGCTCATCAAGAAACCATCTGAGACCAGATTAAAGGAGTGCAGGCGCTGCATACACACTGATCTTTATCAGCAACCACACCCTTGAACCATCGCTATAAAACATCAAATCCTCCCGCACTGGGACACACAGCTGTTGAGGGTATGAACCTGCTGTGTCCTCCATTGGCTGGCAGAGTGATAAAACTAATCTTTTCTATTTTTCCAAAACATGGTTCTCGAGATTTGATTCAGAACCAGTGCAGAGAGGCTGATTATTCAGTATCAGTTAGGTACAGAGTCAGGCAGTTAGTTAGAAACAGTGTCAGGTCTATAGTTATGGAAAGCCTCAGGGAATTAGGGAGGGACAGACCAAGATATTACAGACAGCATCAGATCCTGAGTTAGGGAGATTGTCAGGGCATGACGTAGGACCAGCATCAGGACTGTAGTTTGGATCAGCATCACGGTCTTAGTTAAAGTTATTGCCAGGACCTGAGTTAGGCAAAGTGTCAGGGCCTGAGTTAGGGACAGCTTCAGGGCCTGAGTGAGGCCTAGTGCCAGGCTGTTAGGTAGGATCAGCATCAGGGCCTTAGTTAAAGACATTATCAGGGCCTGAGTTAGGTACAGCAGCAGCGCTTCAAAGGGACAGCCTCATGGCCACACTTTGGGATGGAATCAGGACTTTAGTAGGGACAGCGACAGGACCATAGTAAGAGATGGATCAATATATTAGCTCAGGATAGTGTCAGCACATTATTTATTGACGGCAGCAAGGCTGACGTTAGGGACTGCTTCAGGGCCTTACTTAGGGACAGCGTCAGAACCTGAGTTAGACCAAACATCAGGGCCTAGGGTAAGACTAGGGTCAGGGCCTTTGTTAGGGACAATTTCAGGGCCAGTGTTAGGCCTAGCATGAGGGCCTGAGTTAGGCTGAGCGTCAGGGCCTTAGTTAGGGACAGTGTCAGTACGTTGGTAAGAGACAGGTCAGGATATTAGCTCAGGATAGTGTCAGGACTTTAGTTATTGATAGCAGCAGGGCCTTAGTTAGGGACAGTCTCTGGGCCTTGGGTACGACTAGCATCAGAGCCTTTGTTAGGTACAATGTCAGGGACTGAGTTAGGAGTAGTGTCAAGGCCTTAGGGACAGTGTCAGGGCCTTGAGACTAATTTCAGGGCCTTAGTTAGGGACAGGGCTTTAGTTAGCATAAGAGGCATGACATTAGCTAGGGACAGGGTTAGGTTAAGGTCTAGGGATAGTGTCAGGAATTGAGCTAGGGATAGTGTCAAGACCTTAGTTACAGAGAGTATCAGGGCCTTACTTAGGACCAGTGTCAGGGCTTCAGGTAGGGACAGAGTCGGAGCCTGACTTAGGGAGAGCGACAGGGCCTGAGTAAGACCTAGCGTCAGGGCCTTAGCTAGGGAGAGTGCCAGGGCATGACTTAGGAAGAGCATCATGGTCTCAAAGACATTTTGAGGGTCTGAGTTAGGTACAGCGTCTGAGCCTGAGTTAGGGGAAACCTAGGGCTTCACTTAGGGACAGTGTCAGTGCTGATACAGGGACAGAGTTAGGACCTTGGTTAGAGAGGGTCAGGATATTAGCTCAGAATAGTGTCAGGACTTTAGTTATTGCCAGCAGCAGGGCCTATATTAGGGACAGCTTCCAGGCCTTAGTGAGAGACAGTGTCAGGGCCTTAGTTCGGATTAGTCAGGGACTTAGTTAGGGACAGCATTAGGGCTTGAGTTAGGTAAAGAGGCCAGACTTTAGCCAGGGGCAGGGTCAGATTACGGTCTAGGCATAGTGTAAGGAAATGACCTAGGGATAGTGTCAAGACCTTAGTTATTGAGAGCATCAGGGTCTTATTTAGGACCAGCGTCAGGGCTTCAGGCAAGGACAGCATCAGAGCCTGAGTTAGGGATAGCATCAGGGTCTTACTTAGGGACAATGTCTGGGCCTGAGTGAGGGGTAGACTCAGGGATTGAGTTAAAACCAGTGTTGGGGCCTTAGTTAGGGATAGTGGCAGGGCACGACTTAGGAGCAGCATCAGGGTCTCAAACACTTTTTAGGGTCTGAGTTAGGTACAGAGTCTGGGCCTGAGTTAGGGACAGACTCAGGGCTTCAGTTAGGGACAGAATCAGGGCTTACATAGGGGAAGTGCCAGTATCAGGGCTTCAGGTAGGGAGAGCATCAGAGCCTGATGTAGGGAGAACAACAGGGCCTGAGTGAGGCGCAGCGTCAGGGCCTTAGCTAGGAACAGTGTCAGGGTATGAGAGGAGAAGCATCAGGGCCTTTGTAGGACCAGCATTAAGGTCTTAGTAAAAGACATGATCAGGGCCTGAGTTAGCGACAGTGTCAGGACCTCAGTTAGGGATAGCTTCAGGGCCAGTGTCAGGGACAGCCTCAGGTCCTTATTTAAGGACAGCATCAGGGCTGACTTCGGGGCAGTGTGAGGACCTTGGTTAGAGATGGGTCAGGATATTAGCTCAAGATAGTGTCAGGACTTTAGTTATTGCCGGCAGCAGGGTGTATATTAGGGACAGCTTCCGGGCCTTAGTTAGAGACAGTGTCACGTCCTTAGTTAGGACTAGCATCAGAGCCTTTGTTACGTATCGTGTCAATGCCTTAGTTAGGATTAGTCAGGGCCTTAGTTAGGGAGAGTATTAAGGTTTTGGTTAGGATAAGATGCAGGATATTAGCTTGGGACAGAGTCAGGTTCCAGGACAGAGATAGTGTCAGGAAATGACCTAGGGATAGTGTCAAGACCTTAGTTACTGAGAGTATCAGGGCCTTATTTAGAACCAGTGTCAGGGCTTCAGGTTGGAACAGCATCAGAGCCTGACTTAGGGAGAGCGACAGGTCCTGAGTGAGGCCTAGCATCACGCCCTTAGCTGGGGACACTGTCAGGGCATGAATTAGGAGCAGCATCAGGGCCTTTGTTGGATCAGCATTAGGGTCTTAGTTAAAGACATGATCAGGGCCTGAGTTAGTCAGAGCATCAAGACTTCAGTTAGGAATAGCTTCAGGGCCTGAGTTAGGAACAGCCTCAGTTCTTAACTTAGGGACAGTGACAGGGATTTCTTAGGGACACTGTCAGGACCTTGGTTAGAAATGGGTCAGGATATTAGCTCAGGAGAGTGTCAGGATTTTAGTTATTGCCGGCAGCAGGGCCTATATTAGGGACAGATTCCGGGCCTCAGTTAGAGACAGTGTCAGGGCCTTAGTTAGGACTAGTCAGGGCCTTAGATAGGGAGAGTATTAAGGTTTCAGTTAGGATAAGATGCAGGACATTAGCTAGGGACAGAGTCAGGTTCCAGGCCAGGGAAAGTCTCAGGAAATGACCTAGGGAGAGCGTGAAGACCTTAGTTATTGAGAGCATCAGGACCATAGTTATGACCAGCGTCAGGGCCTTGATCAGGACCAGTGCCAGGGCTTGATGTACGGACAGCGTCAGAGCCTAACTAATGTACAGCAACAGGGCCTGAGTGAGGCCTATCTGTAGGGCCTGAGTTAGGGACAGTGTCAGGGCATGACATAGGAGTAACATAGAGGCCTCTGTAGGATCAACATTAGGGTCTTCGTTAAAGACATTATCAGGGCCTCTGTTAGGGACAGCCTCAGGGCCTCACTTAGGGACAGCGTCAGGGCTTACTTTGGGAAAATTTCAGGACCTTGGTAAGACATGGGTCAGGATATTAGCTCAGGATAATATCAGGACTTCAGATAATGATGGCAGCAGGGCCTCAGAGACAGTGTCAGGGCCAAAATTAGGACTAGAATCAGAGCCTTTGTTAGGTACAGTGTCAGTGACTGAGTTAGGTGTAGTGTCAGGGCCTTAGTTAGGGACAGTGTCAGGGTCTGAGTTAGATTTAGTGTCAGGGCCTTAGTTAGGGACAGTGTCAGGGCCTGAGTTAGGTCTAGCATCAGAGCCTTTGTTAGGTACAGTGTCAGGGACTGATTTAGGAGTAGTGTCAGGGCCTTAGTTAAGGACAGTGTCAGGGCCTGAGTTGGGAGTAGTGTCAGTGCCTTAGTTAGGGACAGTGTCAGGGCCTACGTTAGAGACAGTGTCAGTGTCTGAGTTGGGAGTAGTGTCAGGGCCTACGTTAGGGACAGTGGCAGTGCCTGAGATGGGAGTAGAGTCAGCGCCTTAGATAGGGACAGTGTCAGTGTCTGAGTTGGGAGTAGTGTCAGGGCCGTAGTTTGGGACAGTGTCAGTGTCTGAGTTAGGAGTAGTGTTAGGGCCTGAGTTAGGAGTAGTGTGAGAGCTGTCTGTAGGGACAGTGTCAGGGCCTGAATTAGGAGTAGCATCGGTGCCTTCGTTAGTTATTGTATCAGCGCCTGAGTTAGGAGTAGTGTCAGGGCCTTAGTTACGGACATTTTAAGGACCTGAGTTAGGAACAGTGTCAGTGCCTGAGTTGGGAGTAGTGTCAGCGTCTTAGAGAGGGACAGTTTCAGCGCCTGGGGTGGGAGTAGTGTCAGGGCCGTAGTTAGGGACAATGTCAGAGCCTGAGTTGGGAGTAGCGTCAAGGCATTAGTTAGACACAGTGTCAGTGCGTGAGTGGGAGTAGTGTCAGGGCCTTAATTAGGGACAGTGTCAGAGCCTGAGTTAAGAGTATTCTCAGGGCCTTAGTTAGGGACAGTGTCAGTGACTGAGTATGTAATAATGTCAGGGCTTGAGTTAGGAGTAGTGTGAGAGCAGTAGATAGAGACAGTGTCAGTGCCTGAGTTTGGAGTACTGTCAGGGCTTAGTTAGGGACAGTGTCAGTGCCTGAGCTGGGAGTAGTGTCAGGACCTAAGTTAGGGACAGTGTCAGTGCCTGAGCTGGGAGTAGTGTCAGGACCTAAGTTAGGGACAGTGTCAGTGCCTGAGTTGAGAATAGTGTCAGTGCCTTAGTTAGGGACAGTGTCAGGGCCTGAGGTAGGAGTAGTCTCAGGGCCTTAGGTAGGGGGAGTGTCAATGCCTGAGTTAGGGGTAGTGTCAGAGCCTAAGTTAAGGACAATGTCAGTGGCTGAATTGGGAGTAGTATCAGGGCCTTAGTTAGGGGCAGTGTCAGGGCCTGAGTTAAGAGTAGTGTCAGGGTCTAAGTTACGGACAATGTCAGGGCCTGAGTTAGGAGTAGTGTCAGGGTCTAAGTTACGGACAGTGTCAGGGCCTGAGTCAGGAATAGTGTCAGGGCCTTAGTTATGGACAGTGTCCGTGACTGAGTTAGAAATAGTGTCACGGCTTGAGTTAGGAGTAATGTGAGAGACATAGTTATGGACAGTGTCAGGGCCTGAGTTGTGAGTAATGTCAGGACATTATTAAGGGACAGTGTTAGTGCCTGAGTTGGGAGTAGTGTCAGGGCCTTAGTTAGGGACAGTGTCAATGCCTGAGTTAGCAGTAGTGTCAGGGCCATAGTTAGGGACAGTTTCAGTGCCTGAGTTGAGAGTAGTGTCGGGGACTTAGTTAGGGGCAGTGTCAATGCCTGAGTTTTGAGTAGTGTCAGGGCCGTAGTTAGGGACATTGTCAGAGCCTGTGTTGGGAGTAGTGTCAGGGCCTTTGTTAGAGATAGTGGCAGTGCCTGAGTTGGGAGTAGTGTCAGGGCCTTATTTAGGCACAGTGTCAGTGCCTGAGATGGGAGTAGTGTCAGCGCCTTTGATAGGGACAGCTTCAGTGCGTGAGGTGGGAGTAGTGTCAGGGCCGTTGTTAGGGACAATGTCAGAGCCTGAGTTGGGAGTAGTGTCAGGGCCTTAGTTAGGGACAGCTTTAGTGCCTGAGTTGTGAGAAGTGTCAGTGTCTTAGTTAGGGAGACTGTCAGTGCCTGAGTTGGGAGGAGTGTCAGGGCCTTAGTTAGGAACAGCGTCAGTGCCTGAGTTGTGAGTGTTGTCAGGGCCTTAGTTAGGGACAGCGTCAGTGCCTGAGTTGGGATTAATGTCAGGGCCTTAGTTAGGGACAGTGAGAGTGTCTAAGTTGGGAGTAGTGTCAAAGCCTCTGTTAGGGACAGTGTGAGTGCCTAAGTTGGGAGTAGTGTCAGGGCCTTAGTTAGGTATAGTGCCAGGGTCTGAGTTGGGAGTAGTCTCAGGGCCTTAGTTCGAGAGAGTGTCAGTGACTGAGTTAGGAATAGTGTCAGGGATTGAGTTAGGAGTAGTGTGCAAGCGGTAGTTAGGGACAGTATCAGGGCCTGAATTGGGAGTAAAATCAGGGTCTTACTTAGGGACAGTGTCAGTGCCTGAGTTCGGAGTACTGTCAGGGCCTAGTTAGGGACAGTGTCAGTACTTAGGTTGGGGGTAGTGTCATGGCCTTTGTTAGGGACAGCGTCAGTGAATGAGTTGGGAATAGTGTCAGAGCTTTAGTTAGGGACAGCATCAGTGCCTTAGTTGGGAGTAATGTGAGGGCCTTACTTAGGGACAGTGTCAGGGCCTGAGTTGGGAGTACTGTCAGGGCCTAGTTAGGGACAGTGTCAGTGCCTATGTTGGGTGTAGTGTCAGGGCCTTTGTTAGGGACACTGTCAGTGCCTGAATTGGGAGTAGTGTCAGGACATTAGTAAGGGACAGTGTCAGTGCCTGAATTGGGAGTAGTGTCAGGACCTTAGTTAGGGACAGTGTCAGTGCCTGAGTTGAGTGTAGTGTTACAGCCTTAGTTAGGGACAGCTTCAGTGCCTCATTTGGGAATAGTTTCAGGACTTTAGTTAGGGACAGCGTCAGTGCCTGAGTTGTGAGTAGTGTCAGGGCCTTATTTAGGGACATTGTCAGTGCCAGAGTTAGGAGTAGTATCTGGGCCTTAGTTAGGGACACTGTCAGGACCTGAGGTAGGAGTAGTCTCAGGGCCTTAATTAGGGAGAGTGTCAGGGCCTGAGTTAGGAGTAGTGTCAGGGTCTTTGTTAGGGACAGTGTCAGTGCGTGAGTTGGGAGTATTATCAGGGCCTTAATTAGGGACAATGTCAGTGCCTGAGTTGAGAATAGTGTCAGGGCTTTAGTTAGGGACAGTGTCAGGGCCTGAGTTAAGATTAGTGTCGAGCTCTTAGTTAGGGACAGTGTGAGTGCCTGAGTTAGGAGAAGTCTCAGGGTCTTATTTAGGGATAGTGTCAGTGGCTGAGTTGGGATTATTGTCAGGGCCTTAGTTAGGGATAGTGTCAGGGCGTGAGTTAAGAGTAGTCGCAGGGCCTTATTTAGGGACCGTGTCAGTGACGGTGTTAGGAATAGTGTCAGGGCCTGAGTGAGGCATAGTGTGAGAGTGGTAGTTAGGTACAGTGTCAGGAATTGAGTTGTGAGTAGTGTCAGTGCCTTTGTTAGTGACAGTGTCATTGCCCGAGTTGGGAGTAATGTCAGGGCCTTAGTTAGGGACAGTGTCAGTGCCTGAGTTGGGAATAGTGTAGAGCCTAGTTAGGGACAGTGTCAGTGCCTATGTTGGTAGTAGTTTCACTGCCTTCTTTAAGGACCATGTCATTACCTGAGTTGGGAGTAGTGTCAGGGCATTAGTAAGGGACAGTGTCAGTGCCTGAGTTGGGATTATTGTCAGGGCCTTAGTTAGGGATAGTGTCAGGGCGTGAGTTAAGAGTAGTCTCAGGCCCTTAGTGAATGACCGTGTCAGTGACTGTGTCAGGGCCTGAGTGAGGCATAGTGTGAGAGCGGTAGTTAGGGACAGTGTCAGGGATTGAGTTGTGAGTAGTGTCAGTGCCTTAGTTATCGACAGTGTCATTGCCTGAGTTGGGAGTAATGTCAAGGCCTTAGTTAGGATAGTGTCAGTGCTTGAGTTGGGAATAGTGTCAGGGTCTAGTTAGGGACAGTGTCAGTGCCTATGTTAGTAGTAGTTTCACTGCCTTCCTTAGGGACATTGTCAGTGCCTGAGTTGGGAGTAGTGTCAGAGCTTTAGTTAGGGACAGCTTCAGTGCCTGACTTGCGAGTAGTGTCAGCGCCTTAGTTAAGGATAGCTTCAATGCCTGAGTTGTGAGTAGTGTCAGGGTCTTTGTAAGGGACAGTGTCAGGGCCTGAGTTAAGAGTAGTGTCAAAGCCTTAGTTAGGGACAGTGTCAGGGCCTGAGTTGTGAGTAGTGTCAGGGCATTAGTGAAGGCCAGTGTCAATGCCTGACTTGGGAGTAATGTCAGGGCCTTACTTACGGACAGTGTCAGTGCCTGTGTTGGGAGTACTGTCAGGGCCTAGTTAGGGACAGTGTCAGTGCCTGAGCTGGGAGTAGTGTCATGGCCTTAGTTAGGGACAGATTCAGTGCCTGAGTTGGGAATAGTGTCAGAGCCTTAGTTAGGGACAGCCTCAGTGCCTGAGTTAGAAGTAATGTCAGGGTCTTAGTTAGGGTCAGCGTCAGTGCCTTAGTTGGAAGTAATCTCAGGGCCTTAGTTAGGGACAGTGTCAGTGCTTGAGTTGGGAGTAGTGTCAGGTCCTTACTTAGGCAAAATGTCAGTGCCTGAGTTGGGAGTAGTGTCAGGGCCTTAGTTACGGACAGTGTCAGTGCCTTAGTTAGAAGTAGTGTCACGGCCTTAGTTAGGGAACGTGTCAGTGACTGTGTTAGGAATAGTGTCAGGGCCTGAGTGAGGCGTAGAGTGAGAGCGGTAGTTAGGGACAGTGTCAGGGCCTGAGTTGTGTGTGGTGTCAGGGCCTTAGTTAAGGGCAGTGTAAGTGCCTGACTTGGGAGTAATGTCAGGGCCTTACATACGGACAGTGTCAGTGCCTTAGTTGGGAATAGTGTCAGGGCCTAGTTAGGGACAGTGTCAGTGCCTATGTTGGTAGTAGTTTCACTGCCTTCTTTAGGGACAGTGTCAGTGCCTGAGTTGGGAGTAGTGTCAGAGCCTTAGTTAGGGACAACGTCAGTGCCTGAGTTGGGAATAATGTCAGGGTTATAGTTAGGGATAGCTTCAGTGCCTGAGTTGTGAGTAGTGACAGGGTCTTTGTAAGGGACAGTGTCAGGGCCTGAATTAAGAGTACTGTCAAAGCCTTAGTTAGGTACAGCGTCAGTGCCTGAGTTGGGATTAGTGTCAGGGTCTCAGTTAGGGACAGCGTCAGTGCCTGATTTAGGAGTAGTGTCAGGGCCTTAGTTAGGGACAGTGTCAGTGCCTGAGTTCGGAGTAGTGTTAGGGCCTTAATTAGGCAAAATGAAAGTGACTGATTAGGGACTAGTGTCAAGGCCTTAGTTACGGACACTGTCAGTGCCAGAGTTAGGAGTAGTGTCAGGGCCTTAGTTAGGGACAGCTTCAGTGCCTGCGTTGGGATTATTGTGAGGGCTTTAGTTAGGGATAGTTTCAGGGCGTAATTTAAGAGTAGTCTCAGGGCCTTAGTTAGGGACCGTGTCAGTGACTGTGTTAGGAATAGTGTCAGGGCCTGAGTGAGGCGTAGTGTGAGAACGGTGTTTAGGGACAGTGTCTGGGATTGAGTTGTGAGTAGTGTCAGTGCCTTAGTTAGCGACAGTGACAATGCCTGAGTTGGGAGTAATGTCAGGGTCTTAGTTAGGGACAGTGTCAGTGCCTGAGTTGGGAATAGTGTCAGGGCCTAGTTAGGGACAGTGTCAGTGTCTATGTTGGTAGTAGTTTCACTGCGTTCTTTAGGGACAGTGTCAGTGCCTGAGTTGGGAGTCGTGTCAGGGCATTAGTAAGGGACATTGTCAGTGCCTGACTTGCGAGTAGTGTCAGGACCTTAGTTAGGGACAGCTTCATTGCCTGTGTTGTGGGAATTGTCAGGGTCTTTGTAAGGGATAGTGTCAGGGCCTGAATTAAGAGTAGTGTCAAAGCCTTAGTTAGGAACAGCGTCAGTGCCTGAGTTGGGAGGAGTGTCAGGGCCTTAGTTAGGGACAGTGTCAGTGCCTGAGTTGGGAAGAGTGTCAGGGCCTAGTTAGGGACAGTGTCAGTGCCTATGTTGGTAGTAGTTTCACTGCCTTAGTAAGGGACAGTGTCAGTGCCTGAGTTGTGAGTAGTGTCAGTGTCCTACCAACTCACGCACTGACGCTGCCCCTAACCAAGGCTTTGACACTACTCTTAATTCAGGCCCTGACACTGTCCCTTACAAAGACACTGACACTACTCACAACTCAGGCACTGAAGCTGTCCCTAACAAAGGCCCTGAATCTACTCCCAAGTCAAGCACTGATGCTGTCCCTATCTAAGGCTCTGACACTACTTCCAACTCAGGCACTAACATTCTCCCTAACTAAGGCCTTGACACTACTCTTAACTCAGGCCCTGACACTGTCCCTAACAACGACCCTGACACTACTCCCAACTCAGCCACTGACATTGTCCCTAACTATGACCCTGGCACTACTGCCAACTCAGCCATTGATATTGTCCCTAACTAAGGCCCTGACACTACTCCCAACTTAGGCACTGACACTGTCCCTAAATAAGGCCCTGACACTTCTCCCAACTCAGGTACTGACACTGTCCCTAACTAAGAGGGTGAAAATACTCCCACCTAAGGCACTGACACTGTCCCTAACTAGGCCCTGATACTACTCCCACCTCAGGCACTGATACTGTCCCTAACTAAGGCCCTGACATTACTCCCAACTCAGGCACTGACACTGTCACTAACCTAGGCCCTTACACTACTCACAACACAGGTCCTGACACTGTCCCTAAATACTGCTCTCACACTACTCCTAAATCAGGCCCTAACACTATTCCTAACACAGTCACTGACACTGTCCCTAGCTAAGGCCCTGAGAATACTCCTTACTCAGGCCCTGACTCTGTCCCTAACTAAGGCCCTGACACTACTCCTAACTCAGGCCCTGACACGATAACTAAGGAAGGTCCTCACACTACTCCTAACTCAGGCACTGACACTGTCCATAACTTAGGCCCTGACTCTACACATAAATCAGACACTAACATTCTCCCTAACTAAGGCCCTGAGACTACTCCTACCTCAGGCCCTGACACTGTCCATAACTAAGGCCTTGATACTACTGCCAACTCAGGCTCTGACACTGTCCCTAACTATGGCCCTGACACTACTCCCAACTCAGGCACTGACAGTGTGCATAACTTAGGCCCTGACACTACTCCTAACTCAGGCACTGACACTCTCCCTAACTAAGGCCCTGAGACTACTCCAACCTCAGGCCCTGAAACTGTCCCTAACTAAGGTTCTGACACTGCTCGCAACTCCGGCACTGACACTCTCCCTAAATAAGGCCTTAACACTACTCTTAGCTAAGGCCCTGACGGTGTCCCTAACAAAGACCCTGACACTACTCCCAACTCAGGCAATGACACTGTCCCTATCTAAGGCCCTGAAAATATTCACAACTCCGGCACTGACACTGTCCCTTACTAAGGCCCTGACACAACTACCAACACAGGCACTGATACGTTCGCTAAATAAGGCAGTGAAACTACTCCCTACATAGGCACTGACACTGTCCCTAACTAGGCCCTGACACTACTCCCAACTCAGGCACTGACACTGTCCCTAACTATCGCTCTCACACTACTCCTAACCCAGACCCTGACACTATTCCTAACACAGTCACTGACACTGTCCCTAAGGCCCTGAGATTACTCCTAACTCACGCCCTAACATTGTCCCTAACGAAGACCCTGACACTAATCCCAACTCAGGCACTGACACTGTCCCTATCTAAGGCCCTGAAAATATTCACAACTCCGACACTGACACTGTTCCTTACTAATGCCCTGATACTACTGCCAACACAGGCACTGACACTGTCCCTAACTAAGGCCCTGAGACTACTCCTAACTCAGGCCCTGACACTGTCCGTAATTTAGGCCCTGACACTACTCTTAATTCAGGCACTGACACTTTCCCTAACTAAGGCCCTGAGAGTACTCCTACTTCAGGTCCTGCCACTGTCCCTTACTAAGGCCCTGATACTTCTCCCAACTCAGGCTCTGACACTGTCCCTAACTATGGCCCTGACACTACTCCCAACTCAGTCACTGACAGTGTCCCTAAATGAGGCAATGATACTCCTCCCAACACAGGCACTAAGGCTCTGGATCATTGTGATGACAAGCGCCATGGAGCATTGTGATGACAAGGGTCATGGAGAATTGTGATGACAAGGGCATGGAGCATTGTGATGACAAGAGTAATGGAGCATTGTGATGACAAGGGCCATGGAGAATTGTGATGACAGGGGTCATGGAGCATTGTGATGACAAGGGCCATGGAACATTGTGATTACAGGGTTCATGAGGCATTGTGATGAAAGTGGTCATGGAGCATTGTGATGAAAGTGGTCATGGAGCATTGTGATGAAAGTGGTCATGGAGCATTGTGATGAAAAGCGTTATGGAGCATTGGGAATGACAGGGGTCATGGAGCATTGTGATGACAAATGCGTGGAGATTTGTGATGACGAGGGCCATGGAGCACTGAGATTACAAGGGTCATGGAGCATTGTTATGACAGGGGCCTTGGAGCATTGTGATGACAAGGGGACATGGAGCATTGTGGTGACAGGCGGCATGGAGCACTGTGATGAAAGGGGTACTGTAACATTGTGATGAAAGGGGTCAAGGAGCATTTTGATTACAAGGATCATGGAGCATTGTGATGACAAGGGGCATGGAGCATTGTGGAGCCAAGGGCCATGGAGCATTGTGATGACAGGTGTCATGGAGCATTGTGATGATATGTGCATGGAGCCTTTAATGCAATGGTCATGGAGCATTGCGATGAAAGGAGTCATAGATCATTGTGATGAAAGGGGTCATGTGACATTGTGATGAAAAGGGTCATGGATCATTGTTATTACAGGTTTCATAGAGGATTGTGATGACAAGCGCCATTGAGCACTGTTATGACAGGGTCATAGAGCATTGTGATGAAAGTGGTCATGGAGCATTGTGATGAAAGGGGGCCTGGAGCATTGTGATGACAAGGGTCATGAACATTGTGATGTCAAGGGTTGTGGAGCATTGTGAGGGAAAGGGACATGGAGCATTGTGACGACAGCAGTCATGGGGCATTGTGATGAATGTTGACATGGTGCATTGTCAAGAAACGGTCGTGGAGCTTTGTGATGACAAGGGCCATGGAACATTGAGATTACATGGGTCATGGAGCATTGTGATGACAAGGGCATGGAGCATAGTGAGACACGTGTCATGGAGCATTGTGTTCACAGTGGGCTTGGAGCATTGGGATGACAGGGGGCATGGAGCATTGTGATAACAAGGGTATGGAGCATTGTGAGACAAGTGTCAAGGAAAGATGTGATGAAAGGTGTCATGAGGCACTGTGATTACAGTTGACATGGAGCCTTGTAATAAATAAGGCATGGAGCATTGTGATGACAGGGGTCATGGAGCATTGTGATGAAACGTGTCATGGAGCATTGTGAGGAAAGTGGTCATGGGGTATTGGATGACAAGGGCCATGGAGCATTGTGATGAAAAGGGTCATGGAGCATTGTGATGACAAGGGCATGGAGCATTGTGATGACAAGGGCCATGGAGCTTTGTGATGATAAGGGCATGGAGCAATGTGATGACAATGATCAAGGAGCATTGTGATGAAAGGGATCATGGATCATCTTGATTAGAGGGATCATGGAGCATTGTGATGACAATGGTCATGGAGCATTGTGATGTAAGGGGTCAGGGAGCGTTGTGATGAAAGGGATCATGGGCCATTTTGATGACAAGGGCCATGGAGCATTGTGATGGATGTGGTCATGGAACATTGTGATGAAAAGCACCATGGGGCATTGTGATGACAGGGGTCCTGGAATATTGGGATGACAGGGGTCATGGAATATTGTGAAGAAAGGGGTCATGGAGCATTGTGATGAAAGGGGTCATGGACATGGTTATTCCAAAGGCCATGGAGCATTGTGATAACAAGGGTCATGGAGCACTGTGAGAACAGGAGTCATGGAGCATTGTGATGTCAGGGGACATGTGGCATTGTGGTGAAATGGGGCATGGAGCATTGCGATGAAAGAGGTACTGGAGCATTGTGATGAAAGAGGTCATGGATCATTGTGATAAAAGGGATCGTGGAGCATTGTGATGACAAGGGTCATGCAGCACTGTGATGAAAGGGGTAATGGATCATTGCGATGACAGGGGTGATGGAGCATTGTGATAATAAGGCCATGGAGCATTGTGATGACAGGAGCTATGGAGCATTGTGATGAAAGGGGTCATGGAGCATTGTGATGAAAGGGGTCATGGATCATTGCAATGACAGGTGTCATGGAGCATTGTCAGGATAAGGGCATGGAGCATTGTAATGACAGAGGGCATGGCACATTGTGATGAAAGGGTCCATGGAGCATTGTGATGACAAGGGTCATGGTGCATGGTGATGACAAGGGCATGCAGCATTGTGATGACTGGTGTCATGGAGCATTGTGATGCTTAGGGTCATGGAAAATTGTGATGACAAGGGTCATGGAGCATTGTGATAACAGGGATCATGGAACAATGTGATGACAATGGTCATGGAGCAGTGTGATGACAGTGGTCATGAGCCAATGTGATGAAAGTGTTCAGGGAGCATTGTGATGACACAGATCATGGAGCATTGTTATGACAAGGTTCATGGAGCATTGTGATGACAGGTGGCCATGGAGCATTGTGATGAAGGGGATCATGGAGCATTGTGATGAAAGTTGTCATGGAGCATTGTGACGACAGTGGCATGGAGCTGTTTGATTACAAGGGCCAAGGAGCATTGAGATTACAAGGGTCATGGAGCATTGTGATGAAAAGCGCCATGGGGCATTGTGATGACAGAAGTCCTGGAACATTGGGATGACAGGGGTCATGGAATATTGTGATGAAAGGGGTCATGGAGCATTGTGATGAAAGGGGTCATGGAGCATTGTAATGACAGAGGTCATGGAGCATTGTGATGGCAAGGGCCAAGGAGCATTGAGAAGACATGTGTCATGAAGCATTGTGATGAAAGGGATCATGGAGCATTGTGATGATAGGGGTATTGGAGCATTGTGATGAAAGGGGTCATGGATCATTGCAATGACAAGTGTCATGGAGCATTGTGAGGATAAGGGCATGGAGCATTTTAATGACAGGGGGCATGGCACATTGTGATGAAAGGGGGCATGGAACATTGTGATGATAAGGGCATGGAGACTTGTGATGACAATGGTCATGGTGTATTGTCATGAAAAAGTCATGTACCTTTGTGAAGAAAGTGGTATTTGGGCATTGTGATGAAATTGGTCATGAATCATTGTGATTACAGTGTTCATGGAGGATTGTGATGACAAGGGTCATGGAGCATTGTGAGGATAAGGGCTTGGAGCATTGAGATTACAAGGGTCATGGAGCATTTTGATGAAAGGGGCCATGAAGCATCGTGATGACAAGGGTCAAGGAATATTGTGATGATAGGGGGCATTGAGCATTGTGGTGACAGGGTGTATGGGCATTGTGATGAAAGGGGTCATGGATCATTGTGATTACAGTGATCATGGGACATTGTGATGATAGGGATCATTGAGCATTGTGATGACAGGGGTCATGGAACATTGTGATGACAAGGGTCATGGAGCATTGTGATGACAAGGGCATGCAGCATTGTGCTGACAGGTGTCGTGGAGCATTGTGATGCTTAGGGTCATGGAAAATTGTGATAACAAGGGTCATGGAGCATTGTGATGACTGGGATCATGGAGCATTGTGATGACAAGGTTCATGGAGCATTGTGATGACAGGTGACCATGGAGCATTGTGATGACAGTGGCGTGGATCTGTGTAATGACAAGGGCCATGGAGCATTGAGATTGCAAGAGTCATGGAGCATATTGATGACAGGGGCCATGGAGCATTGTGATGCCAAGGGTCATGGAACATTGTGATGACAGGGTACTTGGAGCATTGTGGTGACAGGGGCCATGGGCATTGTGATGAAAGGGGTCATGGATCATTGTGATTACAGGGATCATGGAGCATTATGATGACAGTGGTCATGGAGCATTATGAAGAAAAGGGTCAGGGAGCATTGTGATGAAAGGGGCCATGGGTCATTTTGATGACAAGGGCCATGGAGCATTGTAATGACAGGGGTCCTGGAGCATTGGGATGACAGAGCTTATGGAGTATTGTGATGAAAGGGATCTCGGATCATTCTGATTACAGGGGTTACAGGGCATTGTGGTGACAGGGGTGATGGAGCATTGGGATGAAAAGTGTACTGGAGCACTGTGATTACAGGGGTCCTGGATCATTGTGATGACAAACGCCATGGAACATTATTATGACAAGTGTCATGGAGCATTGTGATGACAAGAGCCTGGAGTATTGTAAAGATAAGTGTCATGGAGCACTGTAATGGCAAGGGCCATGGAGCATTTTGATGAGAGGGGGTATGGAGCATTTTGATGACAGTGGCATGTAGCATTGCGATGACAAGGGTCATAGAGCCTTGTGATGACAGGAGTTATGGGGATTCTGATTAAACGGTTCATGGGGCATTATGATGAATTGGGTCATGGGGCATTGTGATGAAAGTGGTCATGGATCATTGTGATTACAGGGATCATGGAGGATTGTGGTGATAAGGGCGTGGAGCATTGTGATGACATGGGTCATGGAGCATTTTGATGAAAAGGGTCATGGAGCATTGTGATGACATGGGTCACGGAGCCTTGTGATGACAAGCATCATGGAGATTTGTGATGACAAGGGCCATGGAGCTTTGTGAGGAAAGGTGTCAAGGAGCATTGTGATGAATGTGGTCATGGAGCACTGTTATGACAAGGACCATGGAACATAGTGATGACAAGGGTCATGGAGCATTGTGATGAAAGTGGTCATGGATCATTGTGATTACAGGGATCATGGAGGATTGTGGTGATAAGGGCGTGGAGCATTGTGATGACATGGGTCATGGAGCATTGTGATGAAAGTGGTCAGGGAGCATTGTGATGAAAGGGGTCATGTAGCTTTGTGATGAAAATGGTATTGGGGCATTGTGATGAAATCGGTCATGGATCATTGTGATTACAGAGTTCATGGAGGATTGTGATGACAAGGGTCATGGAGCATTGTGAGGATAAGGGCTTGGGGCATTGTGGTGAAAAGAGTAATGGAGCTTTGTGAAGACAGGGGTCATGGAACTTTGTGATGAAAAGGGTCTTGGAACTTTGTGATGAATTGGGTCATGGATCGTTGTGAAGTCAGGGGTCATGGAGCATTGTGATGACAAGGGCCATGGAGCATTGTGATGTCAGTGGTCATGGAGCATTGTGATGATAAGGGCATGGGGCTTTGTGATGACAATGCTGATAGAGCATTTTGATGAAAGTGGTCATGGAGCATTGTGATTAAGTGGTCATGAGGCATTGTGATGAAAGGGTCATGGATCATTGTGATTACAGGGATAATGGAGGATTGTGAAGAAAAGCGCCATGGAACATTGTGATGACAAGAGCCATGGAGCATTGCCGTGAAAAGTGCCATGGAGCATCGTGATGAAAGTGTCATGGAGCATTGTGATGATAAGGGTTTGGAGCAATGTGATGACAATCATCAAGGAGCATTGTGATGAAAGGGATCATGGATCATCTTGATTAGAGGGATCATGGAGCATTGTGATGACAATGGTCATGGAGCATTGTGATGAAAGGGTTCAGGGAGCATTGTGATGAAAGGGGCCATGGACCTTTTGGTGACAAGGGCCATGGAACATTATGATGAAAGCGGACATAGAGGATTGTGATGAAAGTGGTCATGGAGCATTGCGATGAAAGGGGTCATGAGGCATTGTGAAGAAAGGGATTGTGGAGCACTGTGATGACAGGGATCATGGCACATTGTTATGACAAGCACCATGGATCATTGTGATGACAAGGGACATGGAGCATTGCTGTGACCAGTGCCATGGAGCATCGTGATGAAAGTGTCATGGAGCATTGTGGTGACAGGGACCATGGAGCATTGTGATGACAGGGGGCATGGAACATTGTTATGAAAGGGGTCATGGAGCATTGTGATGACAAGGGTCATGGAGCACTGTGATGGCAAGTGTCATGGATCATTGTGATGAAAGGGGTCATGGAGAACGGTGATTACAGGGGCCATGGAGCTTTGTGATGATAAGGGCATGGAGCAATGTGATGACAATGATCAAGGAGCATTGTGATGAAAGGGATCATGTATCATCTTGATTAGAGGGATCATGGAGCATTCTGATGACAAGGGCCATGGAGCATTGTGATGAAAGGGGACATGAAGCATTGTGTTGAAAGTGGTCATGGAACATTGTGATGAAAAGCACCATGGGTCATTGTGATGACAGGGGTCCTGGAACATTGTGATGAGAAGGGTCAAGGAGTTTTGTGATGACAGAGGTCATGGGGCATTGTGATGACAGGGGGCATTGAGCATTGTAATGAAAAGGGTCATGGAGCAGTGTGATGACAGGGGTCATGGAGCATTGTTATGACAAGGGGCATGGAGCATTGTGATGACAAGGGCCAGGGAGCATTGTGATGAGAAGGGCATGGAGCATTGTGATGACACAAGTCATAGAGCAGTGCAATGAAAGGATTAATGGAGCATTGTGATGAAAGGGGTCATGGAACATTGCGATGACAGGGGTTATGGAGCACTGTGATGACAGGGGTAATTGTGATGCTTTGTGATGAAAGGGGACATGAGACGGGTAATGGAGCATTCTGATGAAAGTGGTCAGGGCTCACTGTGATGAAAAGGGGCATGAAGCATTGTGATGAAAGGGTTTATGGAGCACTGTGATTACAGATGTAATTTTGAGCATTTTGATGAACGGGGGCATGGAGCATTGTGATGACAGGGGTCATGGGGCATTGTGATGACAAGGGCCATGTAACATTGTGATGACAGGTGTCATTTGGCTTTGTGAATGACAGGGGCCACGGAGCATTGTGATGACAAGGTAATGGAGCATTGTGATGACCAGGGTCATGGAGCATTGTTATGACAGGGGGCATGGAGCATTGTGATGATAAGAGCATGGAGCATTGCGAGACAAGTTTCATGGACCATTGTGATGACATGGGGTATGGAGCATTGCGATGAAAATGGCATGTAGAATTGCGATGACAAGGGTCTTGGAGCATTGCGATGACAGGGGTCACGGAGCATTGTGATGGCAGTGGTCTTAGTGCATTTTGATGGAAGGGGTCATGGTGCATTGTGATGACAAGGGCCATGGAGCATTGTGATAAAAGAGTTCATGGAGCACTGTGATGATAAGGGCATGGAGCCTTGTGATGAAAATGGTCATGGAGCATTGTGATGAAAACGGGTCATGGAGCATTGTGATGAAAAGGGGACATGGAGCATTGTGATGAAAGTGGTCATGAGGCACTGTGATGAAAGGGGTCATGCATCATGGTGATTAAAGGGATCAAGGAGGATTGTGATGAAAAGTGCCTAGGAGCATTGTGATGACAAGGGCCATAGAGCATTTTGATGAAAGGGGTTATGGGGCATTGTGATGAAAGTGGTCATGTACCATTGTGATGACAGGGATCATGGAGCATTGTTATGACAAGCACTATGGAGCATTGTGATGACCAGAGCCATGGGTTATTGTGATGAAAGGGGTCATGGACCACTGTGCTGAAAGTGGTCATGGAACATTGTGATGCAAAGTGCCATGGAGCATTGTGATGACAGGGGTCATGGAGCATTGTGATGACCTGGGTCATGGAGCACTGTGATGAAATGCAGCATGGAGAATTGTGATGACAAGGGCCATGGAGCATTGTGAAGACAGGGGTCATGGGGCATTGTGATGAAATGGGGCATGGTGAATTGTGATGAAATGGGTACTGGACCATTGTGATGACAATGGTCATGGAGCATTTTGATGAAAGGGGTCATAGAAATTGTTATTCCAAAGGCCATGGAGCATTGTGATGACAAGGGGCATGGAACACTGTGATGAAAGGGGTCATGGATCATTGCGATAACAGGGGTGATGGAGCATTGTGATGATAAGGCAATGGAGCAATGTGATGACAAGGACCATGGAGCTTTGTGATGAAAGGGGTCACGGAGCATTTTGATGAAAGTGGTTATGGAGCATTGTGATGATAGGGGTCATGGAGCATTGTGATGAAAGGGGTCATGGATCATTGTGATGACAGGTGTCATGAAGCATTGTGATGATTGGGGCATGGAGCCTTGTGATGACAATGGTCATGGAGCATTGTGATGAATGTGGACATGGAGCTTTGTGATGACATGGATCATGGAGCATTGTTATGACAAGCGAGATGGATCATTGTGATGACAAGGGCCATGGAGCATTGCTGTGACGAGTGGCATGGAGCATCGTGATGAAAGGGTCATGGAGCATTGTGATGACAGGGCCATGGAGCATTGTGATGACAGGGGGCATGGAACATTGTAATGAAAGGGGGCATGGAGCATTGTGATGAAAAAGGCATGGAGCATTGTGAGACAAGTGTAATGGAGCATTGGGTTGAGAGTGGGCTTGCAGCATTGTGATGACAGGGGACATGGAGCATTGTGATGACAAGGGCATGGAGCATTGTGAGATAAGTGTCAAGGAGAGTTGTGATGAAAGGGGTCATGGAGGACTGTGATTACAGGGGACATGGAGCATCTTAATGACAAAGGCCATGGAGCATTGTGATGACAGGGCTCATGGAGCATTGTGATGACAGGGGTCAGGGAGCATTGTGGGGAAAATGGTCATGGGGCATTTTATGACTGGGGTTATGGAGCATTGTGATGAAAGGTGTCATGGAACATTCTGATGAAAGGGGTCATGGATTATTGTGATTACAGGGATCATGGAGCATTGTGATGAAAGTGGCCAGGGAGCATTGTGATGAAAGGGGCCATGGGGCATTTTGATGACAAGGGCCATGGAGCATTGTGATGACAGGGGTCCTGGAGCATTGGGATGACAGCGCTCATGGAGTATTGTGATGAAAGGGGTCATAGATCATTCTGATGACAGGGTTTCCAGAGCATTGTGGTGACTGGGGAATGGAGCATTGTGATGAAAATTGTACTGGAGCACAGTGATTAGAGGGTTCCTGGATCATTGTGATGACAAACGCCATGGAACATTATGATAACAAGTGTCATGGAGCATTGTGATGACAAGGGCCTGGAATATTGTAAACATAAGTGTCATGGAGCATTGTAATGGCAAGGGCCATGGAGCATTGTGATGACAGGGGGTATGGAGCATTGTGAGACAAGTGTCATGGAGCATTTTGATGAGAGGGGGCATGGAGCATTTTGATGACAATGGCATGTAGCATTGCGATGACAAGGGTCATGGAGACTTGTGATGACAGGGTTTATGGGGCATTGTGATTAAAAGGGTCATGGGCATTGTGATGAAATGGGTCATGGGGCATTGTGATGAAAGTGGTCATGGATCATTGTGATTACAGGGATCATGGAGGATTGTGGTGATAAGGGCGTGGAGCATTGTGATGACATGGGTCATAGACCATTGTGATGAAAGTGGTCAGGGAGCATTTTGATGAAATGGGTCATGGAGCATTGTGATGAAAGTGGTCATGGATCATCCTGATTACAGGGATCATGGAGCATTGTGATGACAAGCACCATGGATCATTGTAATGAAAGGGGTCATGGAGCACTGAGATTAAAGGGACCATGGAGCATTGGGATGACAAAGGTCATGGATCATTGTGATGACAAGTGTCATGGAGCATTGTGATTTTAAGGGCCGTGGAGCCTTGTGATGACAGGGTCATGGGGCATTGAGATGAAATGTGTCATGGATCATTGTGATTACAGGGACCACGGAGCATTGTTATCAAAAGCTCCAAGGAGCATTGTGATTACAAGGACCATGGAGCATCGTGATGAGAGGGGTCATGGAGCATTGTGATGACAGGGATCCTGGAGCATTGTGATGACAGGGGTCATGGGGCATTGTGATGAAAGTGTTCAGGGAGCATTGTGATGATACGGATCATGGAGCATTGTTATGACAAGGTTCATGGAACATTGTGATGACAGGTGGCTATGGAGCATTGTGATGAGAAGGGTCAAGGAGCTTTGTGATGACAGAGGTCATGGGGCATTGTGATGACAGGGGGCATTGAGCATTGTAATGAAAGGGGTCATGGAGCAGTGTGATGACATGGGTCATGGAGCATTGTTATGACAAGGGGCATGGAGCATTGTGATGAAAAGGGCCATGGAGCATTGTGATAAGAAGAGTATGGAGCACTGTGATGACAAAAGTCATAGAGCAGTGCGATGAAAGGATTAATGGAGCATTGTGATCAAAGGGTCATGGAGCATTGTGATGACAGGGGGCATGGAGCACTGTGATGAAAGGGGATATGGAGCATTGTGATGACAGGGGTAATTGTGATGCTTTGTGATGAAAGGGGACATCAGACAGGGGTAATGGAGCATTCTGATGAAAGTGGTCAGGGCTCACTGTGATGAAAAGGGGCATGGAGCATTGTGATGAAATGGTTCATGGAGCATTTGATTAAAGGGGTCATGGGGCATTGTGATGAAAAGGGTCATGGATCATTGTGATTACAGGGATGATGGAGCATTGTGATGAGAAGCGTAATGGAGCATTGTGATGACAGGGGTCAGGGAGCATTGTGCTGAAAGTGGTCATGGGGCATTGTGATTATAGGGTTCACGGAGGATTGTGATGACAAGCGCCATGGAGCATTGTGATGACAAGGGACATGGAGCATTGAGATGAAAGTGGTCATGGAGCATTGTCATGAAAGAAGTCATGGAGCATTGTGATATCAAGGGCATGGAGCATTGTGAGAAAAGGGTCATGGAGCATTGTGATAACAGGGGGTAAGGAGCATTGTGATGACAGTGGCATGTAGCATTGCGATGACAAAGGTCATGGAGCATTGTGATGACAATGGCATGGAGCATTGCGATGACAAAGGTCATGGAACATGTGATGACAAGGGTTATGGAGCATTGTGATGAAAGTGGTAATGGAGCATTGTGATGAAAGGGGTCGTGGATCATTGTGATTACAGGGATCATGGAGCATTGTTTTGAAAAGCGCCATGGAGCACTGTGATGACAAAGGCCATGGATCCTTGCAATGACAGGGATTACAGAGCATTGTGATGACAGGGGTCATGGAGCATTGTGATGACAATGGTCATGGAGCATTGTGATGAAAGGGGTCATGGAGCAATGTGATGATAAGTGCGTGGAGCTTTGCGATGACAGGGGTCATGGAACATTGTGATGATAAGGGCATGGAGCCTTGTGATGACAATGGTCATGGAGCATTGTGATGAAAGGGGTCAGGTAGCATTGTGCTGAACGTGGTCATGGGGCATTGTGATTACAGGGTTCACGGAGGATTGTGATGACAAGCGCCATGGAGCATTGTGATGACAAGGGACATGGAGCATTGAGAGGAAAGTGGTCATGGAGCATTGTCATGAAAGAAGTCATGGAGCATTGTGAGACAAGTGTCATGGAGCATTGTGATGAGAGGGGCCTTGGAGCATTGTGATGACAGGGCACATGGAGCATTGTGAGACAAGTGTCATGGAGCATTGTGATGACAAGGGCATGGAACATTGAGAGGAAAGTGTCATGGGGCATTGTGATGACAGGGGTCAGGAAGCATTGTGATGAAAGGGGTCATGGGACATTGTGAAGACAATTTCCATGGAGCTTTGTGACGGTAGGGGTCATGGAGCATTGTGATGATAAGGGCGTGGAGCATTGCGATGACAGTGGTCACGGAACATTGTGACGATAAGGGCATGGAGCCTAGTTAGGGACAGTCTAGCGGCCTTGGGACTAAATTCAGTGCCTGAGGTAGGCAGAGCATAAGGTCTTTATTTAGCATAAGAGGTAGGACATTAGCTCGGGACAGGGTTAGGGTAAAGGCTAGGAATCGTGTCAGAAAATGACCTAAGGATAGTGTGAAGACCTTTGTTACTGAGAATATCAGGGCCTTATTCAGAACCAGTGTTAGGGCTTCAGGTAGGGACAGCATCAGAGCCTGCCTTAGGGAGAGCGACAGGGCCTGAGTGAGGCCTAGCGTCAGGCCCTTAGCTGGGGACACTGTCAGGGCATGACTTAGGAGCAGCATCAGCGCCTCTGTTGGATCAGCCTTAGGGTCTTAGTTAAAGACATGATCAGGGTCTGAGTTAGTCACAGCCTCAAGGCCTGAGTTAGTTAGGGAAAGCTTCAGGGCCTCACTTAGGGACAGCATCAGGGCTTACTTTGGGACAGTTTCAGGACCTTGGTAAGACATGGGTCAGGATATTAGCTCCGGATAATGTCAGGACTTTAGATATTGATGGCAGCAGCCCTTAGTTAGAGACAGTGTCAGGCCCTGAGTTACGACTAGCATCAGAGCCTTTGTTAGGTACAATTTACGGGACTGAGTTAGGAGTAGAGTCAGGGCCTTAGTTAGTGACAGTGTCAGGGCCTGACTTAGGGAGAGTGACAGGGCCTGAGTGAGGCCTAGCATCAGGCCCTTAGCTGGGGACACTGTCAGGGCATGACTTTGGAGCAGTATCAGCGTCTTTGCTGGATCAGCATTAAGGTCTTCGTTAAATACATGATCAGGGCCTGAGTTAGTCACAGCTTCAAGGCTTCAGTTAAGGAAAGCTTCAGGGCCTGAGGTAGGGACAGCCTCAGGTCTTCACTTAAGGACAGCGTCAGGGCTTACTTTGGGACAGTTTCAGGACCTTGCAAAGGCATAGGTCAGGATATTAGCTCAGGATAATGTCAGGACTTTAGATACTGATGGCAGCAGGGCCTTAGTTACAGACAGTTTCAGGGCCTGAGTTAGGCCTAGCATCAGAGACTTTGTTAGGTACAGTGTAAGGGACTGAGTTAGGAGTAGTGTCCGGGCCTTGCTTAGGGACAGTGTCAGGGTCTGAGTTAGGTGTAGTGTCAGAGACCTAGTTAGGGACAGTGCTAGGGCCTGAGTTAGGATTAGTGTCAAGGCCTTATTTAGGACCAATTTCAGGGCCTTAGTTTAGACTAGCAACAGAGCCTTTGTTAGGTATCATGTCGGGGCCTAAGTTAGGTTTGGTGTCAGGGCCATTGTTAGGGACAGTATCAGGGCCTGACTTAGGAGAAGTTCAGGGCCTTAGCCAGGGAAAGTGTCAGGGCCTTAGTTAGGGACATTATCAGCGCCTGAATTAGCAGTAGTGTCAAAAGTCCTTAGTGAGGAGATTAAGGAGTAAGTCAGGACTCAGGCCCTGACACTGTCCTTAACTAAGGCCCTGACACTACTCGTAACACAGGCCCTGATCTGATTCCTATCATAGGCCCTGATGCTGGTCTTAACTAAGGCCCTGACACGGGTCCTTACTAAAGCTGTTACACTACTCTTAACTCAGGCCCTGACACTGTCCCTAACAAAGCCTCTGACACTACTCCTAACTCAGGCACTGACACTGTCCCTAACTAAGGCCCTGACAATACTACTAACTCAGACCCTGACACTGTCTCTAACTAAGGCCCTGATACTAATCCGAACTCAGCACTGACACTGTCCCTAACTTAGGCCCTGACTCTACTCCTAACTCAGGCACTGATACTGTCCCTAACAAAGACCCTGAAAATACTCCTATATCAGGCCCTGACACTGTCCCTAACTAAGGCCGTGACACTACTCCTAACTCAGGCCCTGACAATGTCCCCAACTAAGTCCCTCACTCTAATCCTCACTCAGGCACTGACACTGTCCCTAACTTAGGCCCTGACTCTACTCCTAACTCAGGCCCTGACACTGTCCCTAACATAAGCCCTGACACTACTCCAAACATAGGCCCTGACACTACTCCTAGATCATGCCCTGACAATGTCCCTAACTAAGGCCCTCACACTACTCCTAGCTCAGGCACTGATACTGTCCCTAACTAAAGCCCTGACAGTAATCCTAACTGAGGCGCTGATACAATTCCTAAAGAAGGCACTGACACTGTCCCAAAATAAGGCCCTGACACGTCTCCTAACTCAGGCGCTGATACGGCACCAAACGAAGTCTCTGACACTACTCCTAAATCAGGCGCTGGTAACATACCTAACGAAGTCACTGATGCTACTCCTCACTTAGGCCCTGACATTCGCCCTAACTAAGGCCGTGACACTGTCCCTAAATAAGGCCCTGTCACTACTCCTAACTCAGGAACTGACACTCTCCCCAACTAAGGCCCTGACAGTACTACTAACTAAGGCAGTCACACTGTCCCTAACTAAGACCCTGACACTATTCCTAACTCAGACACTGACACTGTCCCTTACTAAAGCCCTGACATTATTCCTAACTCAGGTGCCGATCCAATACCTAACGTAGGCACTGATGCTCCTCCTAAATAAGGCCCTGACAGTAGTCCTAACTCAGGCACTGAGAGTGACCCTAACTAGAGCCCTGACACTACTCCTAACTCAGGCCCTGACACTGTCCCTAACTAAGGCCCTGACAATACTCCCAACTCAGGAACTGACACTGTCCCTAACTAAGGCCCTGACACTACTCCCAACAAAGGCACTGACACAGTTCCTATCTAAGACCCTGACACAACTCCGAACATAGGCATTGACACTGTCCCTAAATATTGCAGTGAAACTGCACCAAACATAGGCACTGACACAGTCCCTAACTAGACCCTGACACTACTCCCAAATCAGGCACTGACACTGTCCCTAACTAACACCTTGACACTACTCTTAACTCAGGCCCTGACACTTGCCGTAATGAAGACCCTGACACTAATCAAAATCAGGCACTGGCACTGTCCGTAACTAAGTCCCTGACACTACTCCCATCTCAGCCACTGACACCGTTCCTAACTAATGTCCTGACACTACTCCTAACTCAGGCTCTGACACTGTCCCTAACTTAGGCCCTGACACTATTCCTTACTTAGGCACTGACACGCTCACTAACTAAGGCCCTGAGACAACTTCTACCTCAGGCCCTGACACTGTCCCTAACTGAGGCCCTGATACTACTCCCAACTCAAGTACTGACACTCTCCCTAACTAAGGCCTTGACACTACTCTTAACTCATGCCCTGACACTGTCCCTAACAAAGACCCTGACACTATTCCCAACTAAGGCACTGACACTCTCCCTAAGTAAGACCCTGACACTACTCCTATCTCAGCCACTGACACTGTCCCTAAGGCCCTAACACTATTTCCAACTCAGGCACTGACATTGTCCCTACCTAAGGCGCTGACCCTATTCTCAACTCAGGCACTAACACTGTCCCTTACTAATGGCCTGACACTACTGCCAACTCAGGCACTGACACTGTCCCTAACTAGGCCCTGACACTACTCCCAACTCAGGCACTGACACTGTCCCTTACTAAGGCCCTGACATTACTCCCAACTCCGGCACTGACACTTTCGCTAACTAAGGCCCTGAAAGTACTCACAATTCAGGCCCTGACACTGTTCCTAACTACCGGTCTCAGACTACTCCTAACTCAGGCCCCGACACTATTCCTAACACAGTCACTGACACTGTCCCTAACTAAGACCCTGAGAATTCTCCTAACTCAGGCCCTGATACTGTCCGTACCTAAGCCCTGGCACTACTCCCTACTCCGGCACTGAAGCTGTCCCAAACTAAGGGTCTGACACTACTCCCAACTCAGACACTGACACTCTCCCAAATTAAGTCCTTGACACTACTCTTAACTCAGGCCATGACACTGTCCATAACAAAGACCCTGACACTAATCCCAACTCAGGGACTGACACTGTCTGTAACTAAGGCCCTGACACTACTCGCATCTCAGCCACTGACACCATCCCTAACAATGGCTCTGACACTACTCCCAACTCAGGCACTGGCGCTGTCCCTAACTAAGGCCATTACACTACTCTTAACTCAAGAAATGACACTCTCCATAACTAAGGCTTTGACACAATACTTAACTCATGCCCTGACACTGTCCTTAGCTAAGACCCTCACACCACTCCCAACTCAGTCACTGACACTGTTCCTACCTAAGGCCGAGAGACTACTCCCAATTCAGGCCCTGACACTGTCCCTAACTAAGGCACTGATACTACACCCAACTCAGGCACTGACACTGTCCCTAACAAAGGCCCAGACACTACTCCCATCTCAGGCACTGGTAATGTGCCTAACTAAGGCTCTGACACTACTTCCAACTCAGGCCCTGACATTGTCCCTAACAACGACCCTGACACTACTCCCAACTCAGCCACTGACATTGTCCTTAACTACGGCCCCGACACTACTGCCAACTCAGCCACTGATATTGTCCCCAACTAAGGCCCTGACACTACTCCCAACTCAGGCACTGACACTGTCCCTAACTAAGGCAGTGAAAATACTCCCAATATAGGCACTGACACGGTCCCTATCTAGGCCCTGATAATACTCCAACCTCAGGCACTGACACTGTCCCTAACTAAGGACCTGACATTACTCCCAACTCAGGCACTGACGCTGTCGCTAACTGAGGCCCTTACACTACTCACAACACAGGCCCTGACACTGTCCCTAAATCCCGCTCTCACACTACTCCTAAATCAGGCCCTAACACTATTCCTAACACAGTCACTGACACTGTCCCTAACTAAGGCCCTGAGAATATTCCTTACTCATGCCCTGACTCTGTCCCTAACTAAGGCCGTGACACTACTCCTAACTCAGGCCCTGACACGATAACTAAGAAAGGCCCTCACACTACTCCTAACTCAGGCACTGACACTGTCCATAATTTAGGCCCTGACAGTACTCCTAACTCAGGCACTGACACACTCCCTAACTAAGGCCCTGAGACTACTCCAACCTCAGGCCCTGACACTGTCCCTAACTAAGGCTCTGACACTGCTCGCAACTTCCGCACTGACACTCTCCCTAACTAAGGCCTTAACACTACTCTTAGCTAAGGCCCTGACACTGTCCCTAACAAAGACCCTGACATTACTCTCAACTCCGGCAGTGACGCTGTTCCTAACTAAGGCCCTGACACTACTCCCAACATTGGCACTGACACTCTCCCTAACAAAGCCCTGGCACTACTCCCAACTCAGGCATTGACATTGTCCCTAACTACTGCTCTCACACTTCTCCAACTCAAGCCCTGACACTATTCCTAACTCAGTCACTGACACTGTCCCTAACTAAGGCCCTGACACTACTCCCAACTCAGGCACTGACACTGTCCCTTACTAAGGCCCTGACATTACTCCCAACTCCGGCACTGACACTGTCCCTTACTAATGCCCTGACACTACTGCCAACACAGGCACTGACACTGTCCCTAACTAAGGCCCTGAGACTACTCCTATCTCATGCCCTGACACTGTCCGTAACTTAGGACCTGACACTACTCCTAATTCAGGCACTGACACTGTCTCTAACTAAGGCCCAGAGACTACTCCTACCTCAGGCCCTGACACTGTCCCTAACTAAGGCCCCAACTCATGCTCTGACACTGTCCCTAACTATGACCCTGACACTACTCCCAACTCAGGCACTGACAGTGTCCCTAAATGAGGCAATGATACTACTCCCAACTCAGGCACTAAGGCTCTGGATCATTGTGATGACAAGCGCCATGGAACATTGTGATGAAAAGGGTAATGGAGCATTGTGATGACAAGGCCCATGGAGCATTGTGATTACAGTGTTCATGGGGCATTGTGATGAAAGTGGTCATGGAGCATTGTGATGAAAAGCACTATGGAGCATTGTGATGACAGGGGCCATGGAGCATTGTGATGACAAATGAGTGGAGATTTGTGATGACGAGGGCCATGGAGCATTGAGATTACAAGGGTCATGGAGCATTGTGATGACAGGGGCCATGGAGCATTGTGGTTCCAAGGGCCATGGATCATTGTGATGACAGGTGTCATGGAGCATTGTGATGATATGGGCATGGAGCCTTTAATGCAATGGTCATGGAGCATTGCGATGAAAGTGTTCATAGATCATTGTGATGAAAGTGGTCATGGGGCATTGTGATGAAAAGGTTCAAGGATCATTGTGATTACAGGTTTCATGGAGGATTGTGATGACAAGCGCCATTGAGCATTGTGATGACATAGGCCATGGAGCATTGTGATGACAGGGGTAATGGGGCATTGTGATGACAGGGGGCATGGAGCATTGTGATGACAAGTGTCATGGAGCATTGTTATGACAAGGGTCATGGAACATTGTGATGACAAAGGCCATGGAGCACTGTGATGACAGGGGTAATGGGGCATTGTGATGACAAGGTTCATGAAGCATTGTGATGACAAGGGCATGGGCATGGTTATTACAGGGGCCATGGAGCATTTTGATGACAAGGGTATGGAGCATTGTGATTACAGGGGACATGGAGCATTGTGATGACATGGGCAGGGTACATTGTGATGACAGGGGTCATGGAGTATTGTTATGACAAGTGTCATGGAACATTGTGCTGACAGTGGTCATGGAGCATTGTGATGAGAGGAGCCTTGGAACATTGTGATGACAGGCGTCATGGGACATTGTGATGACATTGGTCATGGAGCATTGTGATGAAAGGGGTCATGGAGCACTGTGATTACAGGGTCCATGGAGCATTGTGTATACAAAGGCTATGCAGCATTGAGTTGACAGGTGTCATGGAGCATTGTGATGAAAGTGGTAATGGATGATTGTGATGACAAGTGTTCTGGGACCTTGTGATGACTCGGTTCATGGAGCATTGTGATGACAAGGGCCATGACGAATTGTGATGACAGGTGTCATATGGCATTGTGATGTCAGTGGTCCTCTAGCATTGTGATGAAAGGTATCATGGAGCACTGTGATGACAGGGGCCATGGAGCATTGTGATGACAAAGGCCATGGAGCATTGTGATGACAGGGGTCAAGGGGCATTGTGATGACAGGAAGCTTGCAGCATTGTGAGGAAAATGGTCCTGGAGCATTGTGATTACAGCGGTCACAGAGAATTGTGATAACAGGGATCATGCAGCATTGTGATGACAAGGGTCATGGAGCATCGGGATGACAGGGATCATGGAACATTGTGATGACAAGTTTCATGAAGCATTGTGATGACAAGGGCATTGAGCATTGTGATGACATGGGTCATCGAGCATTGTAATGACAGTGGTCCTGGAGCATTGTGTTTACACGGGCATGGAGCATTGCCATGAGAAGAGATCTGGAGCATTGTGATGACAAGGGCATGCAGCATTTTGATTATAGACCCAAGGAGCATTGTGCTGAAAAGGCATGGTGCATTGTGATGAAAGAAGTATTGGAGCATTGTGAGGAAAGGGGTCATGGATCATTGTGATGACAGGGGTCGTGGAGCTTTGTGATGACAAGGGCCATGGAGCATTGTGATGACAGGGGTCATGGGGCATTGTGATGACAGGGGGCATTGAGCATTGTGATGACAGGGCAGACAGAGCACTGTGATGAAAGTTGTCCTGGAGCATTGTGATGACAAGAGCCATAGAGCATTGTAATGACAAAGGTCATGGAGAATTGTGATGACAAGTGTCATGGAGCATTGTGATGACACGGTCATGGAACAAGGTGATGACAAGAATTCTGGAGCATTGTGATGAAAAGGGCATGGAGCATTGTGATGACAGGGGACCAGGAGCATTGTGATGACATGGGCAGGGAACATTGTGATGACAGTGGTCATGGAGCATTGTGATGACAAGTGTCATGGAACATTGTGCTGACAGGTATCATGGAGCATTGTGATGAGAGGGGCCTTGGAGCATTGTGATGACAGGCTTCATGGGGCATTGTGATGACAGTGGTCAAGGAGCATTGTGATTTAAAGTGTCATGGAGCACTGTGATTACAGGGGCCATGGAGCATTGTGAATACAAAGGCCATGGAGCATTGAGATGACAGGGGTCATGGAGCATTGTGATGAAAGTGGTAATGGATCATTGTGATGACAAGTGTCCTGGACCGTTGAGATGACACAGTTCAGGGAGCATTGTGATGACAAGGGCCATGGCGAATTTTGATGACAGGTGTCATGGGGCATTGTGATGACAGTGGTCATCTAGCATTGTGATGAAAGGTATCATAAAGCACAGTGATGACAGGGGCCATGGAGCATTGTGATAACAAAGGCCATGGAGCACTGTGATGACAAGTGTCATGGAGCATTGTGATGACATGGGCGTGGAGCATTATGACGACAAGTGTTCTGGAGCATTGTGATGACAACTGTCATGGATCATTGTATGAAAGGGGTCATGGAGTATTGTGATGACAGGCATCATGGGGCATTGTGATGACAGTGGTCAAGTAGCATTGTGATGAAAGGGATCGTGGAGCAATGTGATTAGAGGGGCCATGGAGCATTGTGAATACATAGGCCGTGGAGCATTGTGATGACAGGTGTCAAGGAGCATTGTGATGTAAGTGGTCATGGACCATTGTGATGACAATAGTCCTGGAACATTGTGATAACACGGTCATGGAGCATTGTGATGACAGGGCCATGGCCAACTGTTATGGCAGGTGTCATGGGGCATTTTGATGACAGTGGTCATCTAGAATTGTGATGAAAGGTATCATGGAGCACTGTGATGAGAGGGGCCATGAAGCATTGTGATGACAAAGGCCATGGGACATTGTGATGGCAAGTGTCATGGAGCATTGTGATGTCACGGCCATGGAGCATTATGATGACAAGTGTTCCAGAGCATTGTAATGACAAGGGCATGGAGCATTGTGATGACAATGGTATGGAGCATTGTGATGACAAGGGTAATCGAGCATTGTGATGACAGGGGCCATGGAGCATTGTGATGACAAGGGCAGGGAACATTGTGATGACAGTGGTCACAGAGCATTGTGATGACAAGTGTCCTGGAACATTGTGATGACACAGTTCATGGAGCATTGTGATGACAAGGGCCTTGGCCAATTGTGATGATGGGTGTCATGGGCATTGTGATGACAGTGGTCATCTAGAATTGTGATGAAAGGTATCATGGAGAATTGTGATGACAGGGGCCATGGAGCATTGTGATGACAAAGGCCATGGAACATTGTGATGACAAGTGTCATGGAGCACTGTGATGACACGGGCATGGAGCATTATGATGACAAGAGTTCTGGGGCATTGTGATGACAAGGACATGGAGCATTGTGATTAAAGGGGCCATGGAGCATTGTGATGACAAGGGTATGCAGCATTGTGATTACATGGGAAAAGGAGCATTGTGATGACATGGACAGGGAACATTGTGATGACAGGGGTCATGGAGCATTGTGATGACAAGTGTCATGGAATATTGTGCTGACTGGGATCATGGAGCATTGTGATGAGAGGGGCCTTGGAGCATTGTGATGACAGGCTTCATGGGGCATTGTGATGACAGTGGTCATGGAGCCTTGTGATGAAAGGGGTCAAGGAGCACCGCGATTATAGGGGCCATGGAGCATTGTGAATACAAAGGCCATGGAGTATTGAGATGACAGGGGTCATGGGGCATTGTGATGATAAGGGTCATGGAGCATTGTGATGACAAAAGCCATGGAGCATTGTGATGACATGTGTCATGGAGCATTGTGATGAAACGGGCTTGGAGCATTATGATGACAAGAGTACTGGAGCATTGTGATGACAAGGGCATGGAGCATTGTGATTACAGTGGCCATGGACCACTGTGATGTCAAAGGCAGGGAACATTGTTATGACAGGGGTCATGGAGCATTGTGATGACAACTGTCGTGGAACACTGTGATGACAGGGGTCATGTAGAATTGTCGTGAAATGGTCCATGGAGCATTGTGGTGACAGGCGTCATGGGGCATTGTGATGACAGTGGTCATGGAGCCTTGTGATGAAAGGGATCATGGAGCAATGTGATTACAGGGGCAATGGAGCATTCTGAATACATAGGCTTTGGAGCATTGTGATGACAGTGGTCATGGAGCATTCTGCTGAAAGTGGTCATGGATCATTGTGATGACAAGTGTCCTGGAACATTGTGATGACATGGTTCATGGAGCCTTGTGATGACAAGGGACATGGCGAATTGTGATGACAGGTGTCATGGGGCATTGTGATGACAGTGGTCATGTAACATTGTGATTAAAAGTATCAGGGAGCACTGTGATGACAGGGGCCATGGAGCATTGTTATGACAAAGGCCATGGGGCTTTTTGATGACAAGTGTCATGGAGCATTGTGATGACACGGGCATGGAGCATTGTGATGACAAGGGCATGGATCATTGTGATTACAGGGGCCATGGAGCATTGTGATGACAACGGCATGGAGCATTGTGATGACAAGGGTCATGGAGCATTGTGATCACAGGGGTCATGGAGCATTGTGATGACAAAGGCCATGGAGCATTGTGATGACAGAGGTCATGGGGAACTGTGATGACAGGGGGAATGGAGCATTGTGATGAAAATGGTCCTGGAGCATTGTGATGACAGTGGTCACGGACAATTGTGATGACAGGGATCATGCAGCATTGTGATGACAAGGGTCATGGAGCATTGTGATGAGAAGAGATCTGGAGCACTGTGATGACAAGGGCATGGAACATTTTGATGACAAGTGTCATGGAGCATTGTGATGACAAGGGCATGGAGCATTGTGATGACATGGGTCATCGAGCATTGTGATGACAGGGGTCATGGAGCCTTGTGTTGACACAGGCATGGAGCATTGTGATGAAAAGAGAACTGGAGCATTGTGATGACAAGGGCATGGATCATTGTGATTACAGGGGCCATGGAGCATTGTGATGACAATGGCATGGAGCATTGTGATGACAAGGGTCATGGAGCATTGTGATCACAGGGGTCATGGGGCATTGTGATGACAAAGGCCATGGAGCATTGTGATGACAGAGGTCATGGGGAACTGTGATGACAGGGGGCATTGGGCATTTTGATGACAGGGTGCATGGAGCACTGTGATGAAAGTTTTCCTGGAGCATTGTGATGAAAAGCACCATGGAGCATTGTGATGACAAGAGCCATGGAGCATTGTGATGACAAGGGTCATGGAGCTTTGTGATGAAAAGGGCCATGGAGCATTGTGATGACAGGGGTCATGGAATATTGTGATGACAATGTTCATGAAGCATTGTGATGACATGGGTCATCGAGCATTGTGATGACAGGGGTCATGGAGCATTGTGTTGACACGGGCAGGGAGCATTGTGATGAAAAGGGAACAGGAGCATTGTGATGACAAGGGCATGGTGCATTGTGATGAAAGTGGTACTGGAGCATTGAGAGGAAAGGGGTTCATGATCATTGTGATGACAGGGGTCATGGAGCTTTGTGATGACCAGGGCCATGTAGCATTGTGATGACAGGGGGCATTGGGCATTTTGATGACCGGGGGCATGGAGCACTGTGATGAAAGTGTTCCTGGAGCATTCTGATGAAAAGCACCTTGGAGCATTGTGATGACAAGAGCCATGGAGCATTGTGATGACAAGGGTCATGGAAAATTGTAATGACATGGGTCATGGAGCATTGTGATGACACGGTCATGGAACATTGTGATGACAAGAATTCTGGAGCATTGTGATGAAAAGGGCATGGAACATTGTGATGACAGTGGTCATGGAACACTGTGCTGAAATGGATCATGGAGCATTGTGATCAGAAGGACCTTTGAGCATGGTGATGAGAGGCGTCATGGGGCATTGTGATGACAGTGGTCATCTAGCATTGTGATGAAAGGTATCATGGAGCAGTGTGATGACAGGGGCCATGGAGCACTGCGATGACAAAGGCCATCGGGCATTGTGATGAAAAGTGTCCTGGAGCATGTGATGACACGGGCATGGAGTATTATTATGACAAGAATTCTGGAGCATTGTGATGACAAGGGCATGGATCATTGAGATTATAGGGGCCATGGAGCCTTGTGATGACAAGGGCAGGGAACATTGTGATGACAGTGGTGATGGAGCATTGTGATGACAACTGTCATGGAATATTGTGATGACAGGTGTCTTGGGGCATTGTGATGACAATGGTCATCTAGCATTGTGATGAAAGGTATCATGGAGCACTGTGATGACGGGGGCAATGGAGCATTGTGATGAAAAGGCCATGGAGCATTGTGATGACAAGTGTCATGGAGCATTGTGATGACACGGTCTTGGAGCATTGTGATTACAGGGGCCATGGAGCATTGTGATGACAAGGGTAAGGAACATTGTGATGACAGTGGTCATGGAGCACTGTGATGACAACTGTTATGAAACATTGTGATGACAGGCGTCATGGGGCATTGTGATGACAGTGGTCATGGAGCATTGTGATGAAAGAGATTTTGGAGCAATGTGATTACAGGAGCCATGGAGCATTGTGAATATGTAGGCCATGGAGCACTGTGATGACAGGGTTCAAGGAGCATTGTGAAGTAAATGGTCATGGATCATTATGATGACAAGTGTCCGGGAAAATTGTGATGACACAGTTCATGGAGCACTGTGATGATAAGGGCCATTGCCAATTGTGATGACAGGTGTCATGAGGCATTGTGATGACAGTGGTCATCTAGAATTGCGATGAAAGGTATCATGGAGCACTGTGATGACAAGTGTCATTGAGCATTGTGATGACAGGGGCCATGGAGCATTGTGATGACAAGGGTATGGAGCATTGTGATGAAATGGGTCATGGAGCACCGCGATTATAGGGACCATGAAGCATTGTGAATGCAAAGGCCATGGAGCTTTAAGAAAACAGGTGTCATGGAGCATTGTGATGACAAGTGTCCTGGAACCTTCTGAGGACACGGTCCATGGAGCATTGTGATGACAAAGGACATGGCGAAGTGTGATTACACGTGTCATGGGGCATTGTGATGACAGTGTACATCTAGCATTGTGATGAAAGGTATCATGGAGCACTGTGATGACAGGGGCCATGGAGCATTGTGATGACATGGGCATGGAGCATTATGATGACAAGAGTTCTGGAGCATTGTGATGACAAGGGCATGGAGCATTGTGATTAAAGGGGTCATGGAGCATTGTGATGCCAACTGTCATGGAACATTGTGATGACAGAGTTCATGGAGCATTGTGATGAAAGGGGTCATGGAGCATTGTGATGACAGGCATCATGGGGCATTGTGATGACAGTGGTCATGGAGCATTGTGATGAAAGGGATCATGGAGCAATGTGATTACAGGGGTCATGGAGCATTGCTAATACATAGGCCCTGGAGCATTGTGATGAGAGTGGTTATGGAGCATTGTGCTGAAACTCGTCATGGATCATTGTGATGACAAGTGTCCTGGAACTTTGTGATGACAAGGTTCATGGATCATTGTGATGACAAGGGCCATGACCAATTGTGATGACAGGTGTCATGGGGCATTGTGATGACAGCGGTCATCTAGCATTGCAATGAAAGGTATCATAGAGCACTGTGATGACAGTGGTCATGGAGCATTGTGATGACAGTTGTCATGGAGCATTGTGATGAGACGGGCATGGAGCATTATGATGACAAGAGTTCTGGAGCATTGCGATGACAAGGGCATGGAGCATTGTAATTACAGGGACCACGGAGCATTGTGATGCCAAAGGCAGGGAACATTTTGATGACAGGAGTCATGGAGCATTGTGATGCCAAGGGCAGGGAACATTTTGATGACAGGGGTCATGGAGCATTGTGATGAAAAGCGCCATGGAGCATTATGATGAAAAGTGTCATGGAGCTTTGTGATGACAAGGGTCAAGGAGCATTGTGATGACACGGGCATGGAGCATTGTGATGACAAGGATCATGGAACATTGTGATGACAGGGGCCATGGAGCATTGTGATGCCAAGGGCAGGGAACATTTTGATGACAGGGGTCATGGGTCATTGTGATGATAGGGGCATGGAGCATTGTGATGACAAGGTTCATGGAGAATTTGATGACAATGGTCATGGAGCATTGTGATGACACGGGCATGGAGCATTTTTATTAGAGTGGACAGGGAGCATTGTGATGACAAGGGCCATGGAGCATTATGATGAAAAGTGTCATGGAGCATTGTGATGACATGGGTCAAGCAGCATTGTGATGACACGGGCATGGAGCATTGTGATGACAAGGGTCATGGACCACTGTTATGAAAGAGGTCATGCAGCATTGGGATGACATGTGTCATTGAGCATTTTGATGACACGGGCATGGAGCATTGTTATGACAAGGGTCATGGACCATTGTTATGAAAGAGGTCATGGAGCATTGTGATGACCTGGGTATGGAGCATTGTGACGACAAAAGTTCTGGAGCATTTTGATGACAAGGGCATGGAGCATTGTGATTACAGGTGCCAAGGAGCATTGTGATGAAAAGAGAATGGAGCACTGTGATGACAAGTGGCTTAGAGCCTTGCGATGAAAGGGGTATTGGAGCTTTGTGAGGAAAGGGGTCATGGATTATTGTGATTACAGGGATCATGGAGCATTGTGATGACAAGGGCTATGGAGCATTGTGATGACAGGGGTCATGGGGCATTGTGCTGACAGTGGTCATGTAGCATTGTGATGACAAAGACCAGGGAGCATTGTGAGGACAGGTGTCATGGAGCATTGTGTTGAAAGGGGTCATGGGTCATTGTGATGACATGGGACATGGAGCATTGTGATGATAGGGGCATGGAGCATTGTGATGACTATTGTCATGGAGCATTGTGATGACGGGGGTCATGCAGCATTGTGATGACATGGGAATGGAGCATAGTGATGACAAGAGTTCTGGAGCATTGTGATGACAAGGGCACGGAGCATTGTGATTACAGGGGCCATGGAGCATTGTGATGACAAGTGGCATGCAGCATTGTGATGATAGCTGTCCTGGAGAATTGTGAGGAAAAGGGTCATGGATTATTGTGATGAACGGTGACATGGAGCACTGTGAGACAACTGTCATGGAGCATTGTGATGGCAGTTGTTATGGAGCATTGTGGTGACAGTGGGTATGGACCATTGTGATGAAAAGGGTCATGGATCATTGTGATTACTGGGATCATGGAGCATTGTGATGACAAGCCACTTGGAGCATTGTAATGACAAGTGTCATTCATCATTGTGATGACAAGTGCATGGAGCATTGTGATGAAAAGAGAACTGGAGCATTGTGATGACATGGGGTCGGCAGCATTGTGATCACAAGGGCATGGAGCACTGTGATTACAGGGTCCGTGGATCATTGTGATGACAGGGGCATGGAGTATTGTAATGAAAGGGGTACTGGAGCATTGTGATGAAAGGGGTCATGGATCATTGTGATTACAGGGATCATGGAGCATTGTGACAACAAGCGTCGTGGAGCATTGAGCTGACAAGGGCCATGGAGCATTGTGATGACAGGGGTTCTGGGGCGTTGTGATGACAGGTGTTGTGGAGCATTATGATTACTGGGTTCATTGAGCATATGATGAAAGGAGTCATGGAGCATTGTGATGACAAGGGCCATGGAGCGTTGTGATGAAAATGGTCATGAAGCATTTTGATGACACTGTCATTGAGCATTATGATGACAAGGGTTCTGGAGTATTGTGATGACAAGGGCATAGAGCATTGTGATGACAGCTGTTATGGAGCATTGTGGTGACAGGGGGCATGGAGCATTGTGATAAAAGGGGTACTGGAGAATTGTGATTAAAGGGGTCATGGATCATTCTGATGACAGGGATCATGGAGCATTGTGATGACTTGGGTCATGGAGCATTGTGATGACAGTGGTCATGGAGAATTGTGATGACAATATCCAGGGAGCATTGTGATGACTAGGGTCATGGGGCACTGTGATGACAGGGATCATGAAGCATTGTGGTGAAAGCGGTCTTGGTGACTACATGGGGACTTGAGCACTGACACTATCCGTAAATTTGACCCTGACAGTACTCCTAACACAGGCACTGACACTCTCCCTAACTAAGGCCCTGATACTACTCCCAACTCAGGCACTGACACTGTCCCTAACTAAGGTCCTGACACTACTCCCACTCAGGCACTGACAGTGTCCCTAACTAAGGCCCTGACACTACTCCCAACGCAGGCACTGAAGCTGTCCCTATCTAAGGACTTGACACTACTCTTAACTCAGGCTCTCACACTGTCGCTAACAAAGACCCTGACACTATTCCCAACTCAGACATTGACACTCTCCCTAACTAAGGCCCTGACACTACTCCCATGTCAGCCACTGACACTGTCTCTAAGTCCATGACACTATTCCCAAATCAGGCACTGACACTGTCCCTAAATACCGCTCTCACACTACGCCTCACTCAGGCCCTGACACTATTCCTAACACAGTCACTGGCACTGTCCCTAACTAAGGCCCTGAGAATACTCCTAACTCAGGCACTGACACGGTCTGTAACTAAAGCCCTGACACTACTTCCAACTCAGGCACTGATATTTTGCCTAATTAAGGCCCTGCCACTACTCCCAACTCAGGCACTGACACTGTCCTTAACTAAGTCCCTGACACTACTCCCAACACAGGCACTGACACTGTCCGTAAGTAAGGCCCTGATATTACTCTCAAGTCAGGCATTGACACTGTCCTTAACTAAGGCCCTGACACTACTCACAACTCAAGCTCTGACACTGTCCCTAACTACTGCTCTCAAACTATGCCTCACTCAGGCCCTGACACTATTCCTAACACAGGCACTGACACGGTCCCTAACTAAGGCCCTGAGAGTACACTTAACTCACGCCCTGACACTATCCTTAACTAAGGCCCTGACACTACTACTAACTCAGGCACTGACACTGTCCATAACTAAGGCCCTGACACTACTCCCAACTCAGGCACTGACATTTTGCTTAATTAAGACCCTGACACTAGTCCCAACTCAGGCACTGACACAGCCCCTAACTAAGCCCTGACAGTACTCCCAACACAATCACTGACCCTGTCCGTAAGTAGAGCCCTGACATTACTCCCAAGTCAGGCATTGACACTGTCCTTCACTAATGCCCTTCCACTACTCACAACTCAGACCCTGACACTGTCCCTAACTACCGATCTTCCACTACTCCCAACGCAGGCACTGACACTCTCCCTAACTAAGGCTTTGACACTACTCTTAATTCAGGCCCTCACACTGTCCCTTACAAAGACCCTGACACTACTCACAACTCAGGCATTGAAGCTATCCGTAACTAAGGCCCTGACACTACTCGCAAGGCAGGCACTGAAGCTGTCCCTAACTAAAGCTCTGACACTACTCCCAACTCAGGCACTGACAATGTCCTTTACTAATGCCCTACACTACACCCAACTCAGGCACTGACACTGTCCCTAAAGAAGGCAGTGAAACTACTACCAACATAGGCACTGACACTGTCCCTAAATAGGCCCTGACACTATTCCCAACTCAGGCACTTACACTATCCCCAACTAAGGCCTTGACATGACTCCCAAATCAGGCAATGACACTGTCGCTAACTAAGGCACTGACACTACTCACAACTCAATCCCTGACACTGTCCCAAACTACCACTCTCACACTACGCGTCACTCAGGCCCTGAAACAATTCCTAACACAGCCACTGACACGGTCCTTAACTAAGGCCCTGAGACTACTATTAACTCACACCCTGACACTATCCCTAACTAAGGCCCTGACAATAATCCCAACACAGGCACAGACACTCTCCCTACCTAAGGCCCTGACACTACTCCTAACTCAGGCAATGACACTGTCCGTAACTAAGGCCATGATACTATTCCCAACTCAGGCACTGATATTTTGCCTAATTAAGGCCCTGACGCTACTCCTAACTCAGGCACTGACACTGTCCGTAACTAAGGCCATGATACTACTCCCAACTCAGGCACTGATATTTTGCCTAATTAAGGTCCTGACGCTACTCCTAACTCAGGCACTGACACTGTCCGTAACTAAGGCCCTGACAATACTCCTAACTCAGGCACTGACATTTTGCCTAATTAAGGCCCTGACACTAATCCCAACTCAGGCACTGATGCTGTCGGTAACTAAGGCTCTGACACTACTCCCAACTCAGGCACTGACGCTGTCCCTAACAAAGGCCATGACACTACTCCCAACTCAGGAACTGACACTGTCCCTAACTAGGCCCTGACAGTACTCTCAACTCAAGCACTGACACTGTCCGTAAGTAAGGCCCTGACATTACCCCCATATCAGGCACTGACACTGCCTTTAACTAAGGTCCTGACACTACTCACAACTCAGGCCCTGACACTGTCCCTAACTACCGATCTTACACTACTCCTAACTCACCCCCTGACACTGTACCTAACACAGTCACTGACACTATCCCTAACTAAGGCCTTAAGACTTCTCCTAACTCAGAACCTGACACTGTCCCTAACTAAGGCCCTGATACTACTCCCAACACAGGCACTGACACTGTCCCTTACTAAGAACTCGAAAAGACTCTTAACTCAGGACTTGACACTGTCCATAACTAAGGCCCTGAAAATACTCCGAACTCACGCACTGACACTGTCCCTAACAAAGGCCCTGACACTGTCCGATAATTAGGCCCTGACACTATTCCTACCTCAGGCACTGAAGCTATCCCTAACTAAGACCCTGACAGTACTCCCAGCTCAGGCACTGACACTGTCCCTAACTAAGCCCTGACTGTACTCCCAACTCAGGCACTGACACTATCCCTAAATAGGCCCTGACAGTACTCCCAACACAATCACTGACCCTGACCGTAAGTAGAGCCCTGACATTACTCCCAAGTCAGGCATTGACACTGTCCTTCACTAATGCCCTTCCACTACTCACAACTCAGGCCCTGACACTGTCCCTAACTACCGATCTTACACTACGCCCAACTCAGGCACTGACACTCTCCCTAACTAAAGCTTTGACACTACTCTTAATTCAGGCCCTCACACTGTCCCTTACAAAGACCCTGACACTACTCACAACTCAATCCCTGACACTGTCCCAAACTACCGCTCTCACACTACGCCTCACTCAGGCCCTGAAACAATTCCTAACACAGCCACTGACATGGTCCTTAACTAAGGCCCTGAGACTACTCTTAACTCACACCCTGACACTATCCCTAACTAAGGCCTTGACAATAATCCCAACACAGGCACAGACACTGTCCCTAACTAAGGCCCTGACACTACTCCTAACTCAGGCACTGACACTGTACCTAACAAAGTCTCTGATGCTAGGCCTAACTCAGGCCCTGAAACTGTCTGTAACTAAGGCCCTGCTGCCATCAGTATCTAAAGTCCTGACATTACCCTGAGCTAATATCCTGACCTATGTCTTTCCAAGGTCCTGAAACTGTCCCAAAGTAAGCCCTGACGCTGTCCTTAAGTGAAGACCTGAGGCTGTCCCTACCTCAAGCCCTGAAGCTTTCCTTAACTGAAGCCTTGAAGCTGTGACTAACTCAGGCCCTGATCATGTATTTAACGAAGACCTTAATGCTGATCCAGCAAAGATGCTGATGCTGCTCCAAAGTCATGCCCTGACAGTGTGCCCAGCTAAGGGCCTGACGCTAGGCCTCACTCAGGCCCTGTCGCTCTCCCTAAGTCAGGCCCTGACACTGTCACTAACTAAGGCCCTGACTCTACTCCTAACTCAGTCCCATACATTGTACCTAACAAAGGCTCTGATGCTAGTCGTAACTCAGGGCCTGACACTGTCTCTAACTAAAGGCTGCTGCCATCAATATCTAAAGTCCTGACATTTTCCGGAGCTAATATCCTGACCCATGTCTTATCAAGGTCCTGAAACTGTCCCAAAGTAAGCCCTGATGCTGTCCCTAAGTGAGGCCCTGAAGCTTTCCCTAACTAACTCAGGCCTTGAGGCTGTGACTAACTCAGACCCTGATCATGTCTTTAACTAAGACCCTAAGGCTGATCCAACAGAGGCCCTGATGCTGCTCCTAAGTCATGGCCTGACAGTGTCCCCAGCTAAGGGTCTGATGCTAGGCCTCACTCAGACCCTATCGCTGTCCCTAAGTCAGGCTCTGATGCTGTCCCTACCTGAAACCCTAACACTAGTTCTGAATAAGGCCCTGAGAGTCTCAGTAACAAAGGTCTTCACACTATCCTTAGGTCATTTCCTGACACTATCCCTCGATGTTAAACTGACACTGTCACTAGCTAATGTCCTGCCTCTTATGCTAACTGAAGCCCTTAAGCTGTGCCTACCTCAGGCACTGAATTTAGTCCCAAGACCGGGAAACTGTCCCGAACTAAGGCCTAGATGCTCGTCCTACATCCGGCCCTGACACTGTCCCTAACTAAGGCCCTAACACTATTGCTAACTGAGGACCTGACACTGGACCTATCAGAGGCCCGCTACTCCTGACTAACGCCTTGACACTGTCCCTAACTTAGGCCCTGCTACCATCAATATCTAAAGTCCTGACATTATCCTGAGCTAATATCCTGACCCATGTCTTACCAAGGTCCTGAAACTCTCCCAAAGTTAGCCCTGACACTGTCCCTAAGTGAGGCCCTGAGGCTGTCCCTCACAGAGGTCCTGATAATGTCTTTAACTAAGACCCTAATGCTGATCCTACAGAGACCCTTATGCTGATCCTATGTCATGCCCTGACGCTTTCCCTAGCTAAGGCCCTGACTCTAGGCATCACTCAGGCCCTGTCACTCTCCCTAAGTCAGGCTAAGACTCTGTCCCTACCTGAAGCCCTGACACTGGGCCTAAATTGGACATTGATGCTCTAATTAGCTATGGTCTTGACAGTACCCCTAGGTCATTTCCTGACACTATCCCTAGATCTTAACCTAAACTTGTCTTTAGCTATTGTCGAGCCTCTTATGCTAACTAAATCCCTGATGCTGTCTCTAACTAAGAGCCTGAAATTAGTCCCGAGGCCATCAACCTGTCCCTAACTGAGGCTTGGAGGCTCATCCTAACTGAGGCGCTGACACTGTCCCTAACTAAAGCCCTGACACTACACTTAACTCAGTCCCTGATACTGGACTTTACAAAGGCTCTGATGCTAGTCCTAACTCAGGCCCTGGCACTGTCTCTAAGTAAGGCCCAGAATTTGCCCCTAATATAGGCCCTGCTGTCAGCAATAACTAAAAACTGGACACTAGCCTGAGTTAATATCCTGACATATTTCTAACCAAGGTCCTGACACTGTCCCTAAGAAAGCCGTGTCGCTGTCTTTAAGTGAAGACCTGAGGCTGTCCGTAACTCAGGCCCTGAAGCTTTCCCTAACTGAGGCCTTGACGCTGTGACTAACTAGGGCTCTGCTCATGTCTTTAACTAAAAGCCTAAAGCTGATCCAACAAAGGCACTGATGCTGCTCCTAAGTCATTCCCTGACAGTGTCCCCAGCTAAGGGCCTGACATTAGGCCTCACTCAGTCCCTGTTGCTCTCCCTAAGTCAGGCCCTGATGCTGTCCCTACCTGAAGCCTTAACACTGGTTCTGAATAAGGCCCTGATATTCTCAGTAACAAAGTTCTTCACACTATCCTTAGGTCATTTCCTGACACGATTCCTAGCCTTTACCCTAACCCTGTCCCGAGCTAATGTCCTACCTCTTATGTTAACTAAAGACCTTATTCTATGCCTACCTCAGGCACTGAAATTACTCCCAAGGCCGCTAGACTGTCCATAACTAGGCTCCATGTCCTTATCGTCACAATGCTCCATGACCACTGTCATCACAATGCTCCATGACTTTTGTCATCGCAATGCTACATGCCATTGTCATTACAAGGCTCCATGCCATTATCATCACAATGCTCCATGACCCCTTTCATCACAATGCTCCACACACTTATCATCACATTGTTCCATGACCCATTTCATCACAATGCTCCAAGACCCCTGTCATCCCAATGTTCCAGGACCCCTGTCATCACAATGCCCCATCGCGATTTTCATCACAATGTTCCATGACCACTTTCATCACAATGGTCCATGACCCCTTTCATCACAATGCTCCATGACCCTTGTCATCAAAATGGCCCATGGGCCCTTTCATCACAATGCTCCCTGACCCCTTTCATCACAATGCCCCATGACCATTGTCATCACAATGCTCCATGATCCCTCTAATCAAGATGATCCATGATCCCTTTCATCACAATGCTCCTTGATCATTGTCATCACATTGCTCCATGCCCTTATAATCACAGTGCTCCATGACCACTGACATCACAATTCTCCATGGCCCTTGTCATCACAATGCTCCATGACCACTGACTTCACAATGATCCATGACCCTTGTCATCACAATGTTCCATGACCCCTGTCTTCACAATGCTCCATTACTCTTGTCATCACAATGCTCAAATCCCTTATCCTCACAATGCTCCATGAACCTTGTCATCACAATCCTCCATGAATTCTGTAATAACAATGATCCATGACCAATTTCATCACAATGCCCCAATACCAATTGCATCACATAGCCACATGACCCCTTTCATCACAATACACCATGACCATTGTCATCACAAGTCTCCATGCCCTTATCATCACAATGTTCCATGCCCCCTTTCATCACAATGTGCCATGCCCCCTGTCATTACAATGCTCCATACCCTTATCCTGACAATGCTCCATGGCACCTGTCATTGCAATGATCCATGACCACTTTCATCACAGTGCTCCATGACCCCTATCATCACAATGCTCCATGACACCTTTCATCACAATGCTCCATGGCCTTTGGAATAACCATGTCCATGACCCCTTTCGTCACAATGCTCCATGACCATTGTCATCACAATGCTCCATGATCCCTTTCATCACAATGCTCCAGTGCCTCTTTCATCGCAATGTTTCATTCCCCGTTTCATCACAATGCCCCATGACCCCTCTCATCACAATGCTACATGGCCTTTGTCATTACAATGCTCCATGGCCCTGTCATCACAATGCTCCATGACCCTTTCATCACGATGCTCCATGCCACGTGTCACGGCAAGGTTCCATTGCCTTTGTCATCACAATGATCCCTCTCGCTTGTCATAACAATGCTCCATGATCCATGTCATCACAATGCTCCATGACCACATTCATCACAATGTTCCATGACCACTTTCATCAGAATGCCCCATGACCATTTTCTTCCCAATGCCCCATGAACAATTTCATCACAATGCTCCATGACCTCTTTCACCAAAATGCTCCATGACCATTGTCATCATGAGGCCCCATGCCTTTATCATCACAATGCTCCATGACACCTGTCATCACAATGCTCCATGCCCTTATCATCACAATGCTCCATGACACTTGTCTAAAATGCTACATGCCAGTGACATCACAATGCTCCATGTCCCCTGTCATCACAAGGCTCCATGACACTTGTCATCACAATGCTTCATGGCCCCTGTCATTCAAAATGCCATATGACCCCTCTCATCACAATGCTCCAGGCCCGCTGTCATCACAATGAGCCATGACTCCTTTCATCACAATGCTCCATAACCACTGTCATCACAATGAGCCATGGCCTTTGTCATCACAATGCTCCCTGGCACATGTCATCACCAAGATTCATGACCACTTTCAGCACAACGCTCCATGACCCCTTTCATCACAATTCTCCATGACCATTGTCATCACAATGCTCCATGAGCCCTTTCATCAAAATTCTCCCTAACCCCTGTCATCACAATAATCCATGGCCCTTGTCATCACAGTGCTCCTTGGCGCTTGTCATAACAATGCTCCATGATCCCTGTCATCACAATGATCCATGATTTCTTTCATCACAATTCTCCATTACCCCTTTCATCACAATGATCCATGGCGATTGTCATCACAATGCTCCATGACCCTTGTCATCACAATGCTCTTTGCCATTCTCATCACAATGTTCCATGACCCGTTTCACCACAAAGCTCCATGATCCCTGTCATCACAATGCCCCATGACACCTATCATCACAATGCTCCATGGCCCCTGTCACCACAATGCCCTATTACTGCTGTTATCACAATGATCCATGACCCCTTTCATCACAATGATCCATGATCCCTGTAATCACAATGATCCATGAAACCTTTCATCACAACGTTACTGTATCCCTTTCATCACAACGTTACTGTATCCCTTTCATCACAACGTTACTGTATCCCTTTCATCACAATGCCCATGCCACCTGTCACCACAATGCTCCATGACCCCTGTCATCACAATGCTCCATGGACCTTGTAATCTCAATGTTCCATGGCCTTTGTCATCACAAAGCTCCACGACTTTGTCATACCAATGCACCATGACAACATTCATCACAATGCCCCATGACTGCTGTCATCACAATGTTCCATGGCCCTTTTCCTCACAATGCTCCATGCCCCCTTTCATCACAATGCTCAATGACCCCTTCATCACAATGCTCCATGACCACTTTCATCACAATGCTCTATGGCCGTTGTCCTCACAATGCTCAATGGTGCTTGTCATCAAAATCCTCCATGAAACCTGTAATCACAATGATCCATGACCCTTTTCATCACAATGTCCCATGACCCCTTGCATCACAATGCTCTATGACCCCTTTCATCGCAAAGCTCCATGACCATTGCATTAAAGACTCCTTGCCCATATCATCACAATGCTCCATGACACCTGTCATCACAATGCTCCATGGCCCTTGGCACCACAATGCTCCATGCTGCTTGTCATCACAATGCTCCATGATCCTTGTAATCAAAATGCTCCTTGACCTCTTTCATCACAATGTTACAGTACCCCTTTCATCACAATGTTCCATGCCGCCTGTCACCACAATGCTCCAAGATGCCTGTCATCACAATGCTTCATGGCCCTTGTCATCACAATGCTCCATGGCCCCTTTCATCACAGTGCACCATGACCCTTGTAATCTCAATGCTCCATGGCCCTCGTCATCAGAAATCTCCACGCATTTGTCATCACAATGCTCCATAGCACTTTTCATCACAATGCCCCATGACCCCTGTAATCAAAATGCTCCATGGCCTTTGTCATCACCATGCTCCATGACCCCTGTCATCACAATTCTCCATGACCCTTGTCATCACAATGCTCCATGGCGCTTGTCATCACAATGATTCAAAGCCTTAGTGCCTGATTTGGGAGTAGTATCATTGCCTCAGTTAGGGACACTGTCAGTGCATGAGTTGGGAGTAGTGTAAGGGCCTTAGTTAGGGACAGTGTCAGGGCCTGAGGTAGGAGTAGTCTCAGGGCCATAGTTAGGGAGAATGTCAGTGCCTGAATTAGGAATATTGTCAGGGCCTAAATTACGGACAGTGTCAGGCCTGAGTTAGGAGTAGTCTCAGGGCCAAGTTATGGACAGCGTCAGTGCCTGAGTTAGGAGTAATGTGAGGGCCTTTCTTAGTTATCGTGTCAGTGCCTGAGTTAGGAGTAGGGTCAGGGCCATAGTTAGGGACAGAGTCAGGGCCTGAGTAAGGAGTATTCTCAGGGCCTTAGTTAGGGACAATGTCAGTGACTTTGTTAGGAATAGTGTTAGGTCCTGATTTAGGAGTAGTGTGAGAGCGGTATTTAGGGACAGTGTCAGGGCCTGTGTTGTGAGTAGTGTAAGGGCCTAAGTTAGCGACTGTGTCAGTGCCTGAGTTGGGAGTAATGTCAGGGCCTTAGTTAGAGACAGTGTCAGTGCCTTAGGTGGGAGTAGTATCAGGGCCTATTTAGGGACAGTGTTAGTGCCTGAGGTGGGAGTAGTATCAGGGTCTTATTTAGGAACAGTGTCAGTGCCTGAGTTGGGAGATGTGTCAGGGCCTTAGTTAGGGACAATATCAGTGGATGAGTTGGCAGTAGTGTCGGGGCCGTAGTTAGGGACAATGTCAGTGGCTGAGTTGGGAGTAGTGTCAGGGTCGTTTTTAGGGACAGTGTCAGGGCCTTAGTTAAGAGTAGTGTCAAGGCCTTAGTTACGAAGAGTGTCAGTTCTTGAGTTAAGAGTAGTGTAGTGGCCTTAGTTAGTGACAGTGACAGTGCCTGAGTTCGGAGTGGAGTCAGGGCCTATTTAGGGTAGTATCCATGCCTGAGTTAAGAGTAGTGTCAGGGCCTTAGTTAGGGACTATTTCAGGGCCTGAGGTTGGAGTAGTCTCAGGCCCTTAGTTAGGGAGAGTGTCAGTGCCTGAGTTAGGAGTAGTGTCAGGGCCTTATTTAGGGACAGTGTCAGTGCCTGAATTGGGAGAAGTGTCAGGGCCTTATTTAGGGACAGTGTCAGTGCCTGAGTTGGGAGTAGTGTCAGGGCCTTAGTTAGGGACAATATCAGTGGATGAGTTGGCAGTAGTGTCGGGGCCGTAGTTAGGGACAATGTCAGTGGCTGAGTTGGGAGTAGTGTCAGGGTCGTTTTTAGGGACAGTGTCAGGGCCTTAGTTAAGAGTAGTGTCAAGGCCTTAGTTACGAAGAGTGTCAGTTCTTGAGTTAAGAGTAGTGTAGTGGCCTTAGTTAGTGACAGTGACAGTGCCTGAGTTCGGAGTGGAGTCAGGGTCTTATTTAGGGTAGTATCCGTGCCTGATTTAGGAGTAGTGTCAGGGCCTTAGTTAGGGACAGTGTCAGTGCCCAAGTTGGGAGTAGTGTCAGGGCCTTAGTTAGGGACAGTGTCAGTGCCTGTGTTGTGAGTAGTGTGAAGGCCTTAGTTAGGGATAGTGTCAGTTCCTGAGTTGGAAGTAGTGTCAGGGCCTTAGTTAGGGACAGTGTCAGTGCCTGAGTTGGTAGTAGTTTCAGAGCCTTAGTTAGGGACAGCATCAGTGCCTGAGTTTGGAGTAGTGTCAGGGCCTTAGTTAGGGATGGTGTCAGTGGCTGAGATGGGAGTAGCGTCAGGGCCTTAGTTACGGACAGTGACAGTGCCTGATTTGGAATTAGTGTCAGGGACTTCATTACGGCCAGTGTCAGGGCCTGAGTTAAGAGCAGTGTCAAGGCCTTAGTTAGGGACAGTGTCAGGGCCTGAATTGGGAGTAGTCTCTGGGTCTTAGTTAGGAACAGTGTCAGTGACTGAGTTGGGAGTAGTGTCAGGATCTTAGTTAAGGACAGTGTCAGGGCATGAGTTAAGTATTGTGTCAAAGCCTTAGTTACGGAGAGTGTCAGTTCTTGAGTTAAGAGTAGTGTAATGGCCTTAGTTAGTGACAGTGACATTGCCTGATTTAGGAGTAGTGTCAGGGCCTTAGTTAGGGACAGTGTGACTGCCTTAGTTAGTAGTACTGTCAGGGCCTTAGTTAGGGAGAGTGTCAGTTCCTGAGTTAGGAGTAGTGTCAGTGCCTTACTTAGGGACAGGGTCAGGGCCTGAGTTAGACGTAGAGTCAGGGCCTTAGTTAGGGACAGTGTCACGGCCTTAGTTAGGGCGAATGTCAGGGCTTAAGTGAGGAGTAGCATCAGTGACTTCGTTAGGTATGTTACCAGCGCCTGATTTAGGAGTAGTGTCATAGCCTTCGTTAGGTGTCGTATCTGCTCCTGAGTTAGGAGATGTCTCAGGGCCTTATTTTGGGACATTGTCAGTGCCTTCGTTAGGAATTGTATCAGCGCCTCAGTTAGGATTACTGTCAGGGCTTTAGTTAGGGACAGTGTCAGTGCCTGAGTTAGGAGTAGGGTCAGGGCCTAAGTTAGGGACAGTGTCAGTGCCTGAGTTAGGAATAGTGTCAAGGCCTTTGTTAGGGACAGTGTCAGTGCCTGAGTTAGGAGTAGAGTGAGGGACTTAGTTAGGGACATTGTCAGGGCCTGATTTAGGAGTAGTGTCACGGCCTTAGTTAGAGACAGTTTCAGTGCCTGAGTTAGGAGTATTGTCAGGGCCTTTTTAGGGACAGTGTCAGTGCCTGAGTTAGGAGTAGTGTCAGGACCTAACTTAGGGACAGTGTCAGGGCCTTAGTTAGGAGTAGTGTCAGGGCCTAAGTTAGGGACAGTATCAGTGCCTGAGTTAGGAATACTGTCAGGGTCTTAGTTAGGGAGATTGTCAGTGCCTGATTTAGGAGTAGTGTTAGGGCCTTAGTTACGGACACTGTCAGGTCCTGAGTTAGGAATACTGTCAAGGCCTTATTTAGGGCAAATGTCAGGGCCTAAGTGAGGAGTAAAATCCTTGCCTTCGTTAGTTATGTTATCAGTGCCTGGGTTAGAAGTCATGTCCGGGTTTTAGTTAGGATCTCTGTCAGTGCTTGAGTTAGGACTAGTTTCAGGGCCTTATTTAGGGAGAGTCCCAGGGCCTTAGTTATGAGAAGCATCAGTGCCTACGTTAGGTATTTTAACGGCGCCTGAGTTAGGAATAGTGTCAGGGCTTTAGTTAGGGACAGTGTCTGGGCCTGAGTTAGGAATAGTGTCAGGGCTTTAGTTAGGGACAGTGTCAGGGCCTGAGTTAGGAGTAGTGTCAGGGCCTTAGTTAGGGACAGTGTCAGGGCTTGAGTTAAGAGTAGTGTCAGAGCCTACGTTTGGGACAGTGTCAGTGCCTGATTTAGGAATAGCATTGTTGTCTTTCTTAGGTATTGTATCAGTGTCTGAGTTAGGAGTAATGCCAGGGCCTTAGTTAGGGACAGTGTGAGTTCCTGACTTAAGAAAACTGTCAGGGCCTTAGTTAGGGTCAGTGTCATTGCCTGAGTTAGGAATAGTGTCAAGACCTTAGTTGGGGCGAATGTCAGGGCCTAAGAGAGGAGTAGCATCAGTGCCTTCATTAGGTATATTATCAGCGCCTGAGTTAGGAGTAGTGTCAGGGCCTTAGTAATGGACACTGTCAGTGCCTGAGTTGGGAGTAGTGTCAGGGCCTTAGTTAGGGACAGTGTCAGGGTCTGGGGTAGGAGTAGTGTCAGAGCCTTAGTTAGGGACTGTGTCATTGCCTGAGTTAGGAGTAGTGTCACGGCCTTAGTTAGGAGTAGCATCAGTGCCTTCGTTAGTTATTATATCAGCACCTCAGTTAGGAATAGTTTCAGGGCCTTATTTAGGGACAGTGTCAGTGCCTGAGTTAGGAGTTGTGTCGGCCTTAGTTAGGGACCTTTTTAGGGCCTGAGTTAGGAGTAATGTCAGGGTCTTCCTTAGGTATTGTATCAGCGCCTGAGTTAGGAATAGTGTCAGGGCCTTAGTTAGGGACATTGCCAGGGCATGATTTAGGAGTAGTGTTAGGGCGTGAGTTATGAATAGTGTCAGGGCCTTAGTTAGTGACAGGGTCAGTTCCTGAGTTAGGAGTAGAGTCAGGGCCTAAGTTAGGGACAGTGTCAGTGCTGAGTTCGGAGTAGTATCAGGGCCTTAGTTAGAGACAGTGTCAGGGCCTGAGTTAGGAGTATTGTCAGGGCCTTAGTTAAGGACAGTTTCAGTGCCTGAGTTAGGAGTAGTGTCAGAGGCTTTGTTAGGGACAGTGTCAGGGCCTGAGTTAAGAGTATTGTCACAGCTTTAGTTAGGGCCAGTGTCAGGGCCTTAGTTAAGACCAGCATCAGGGCCTATGATAGGAATCAGATCAGGGCCTGTATTACGAGTAGTGTCAGGGTCTTAGTTAAGGACAGTGTCAGGGCCTGAGTCCTGACTTACTCCTTACTCTCCTCATTAAGGACTTTTGACACTACTGCTAATTCAGGCCCTGATAATGTCCCTAACTAAGGCCCTGAAACTTTCCCTGGCAAAGGCCCTGAACTTCTCCTAAGTCAGGCCCTGATACTGTCCCTAACAATGGCCTTGACACTACACCTAACTTAAGCCCCGACATGATACCTAACAAAGGCTCTGTTGCTAGTCCAAACTAAAGCACTAAAATTGATCCTAAATAAGGCCTTGACACTAATCCTAACTCAGGCCCTAGCACTGTCCCTAACTAGGTCTCTGACACTACTCCTAACTCAGACCCTGACACTGTCCCTAAGCAAGGCCCTGACACTACTCCTAACTCAGTCCCTTACACTGTACCTAACAAAGTCTCTGATGCTAGGCCTAACTCAAGCCCTGAACCCTCTGTAACTAAGGCCCTGCTGCAATCAGTATCTAAAATCCTGACATTATCTTGAGCTAATATCCTGACCTATGTCTTTCCAAGGTCCTGAAACTGTCCCAACGTAAGCCCTGACACTGTCACTTAGTGAAGACCTGAGGCTGTCCCTAACTCAGGCCCTGAAGCTTTCCTTAACTGAAGCCTTGAAGCTGTGACTAACTCAGGCCCTGATCATGTATTTAACGAAGACCTTAATGCTGATCCAGCAAAGATGCTGATGCTGCTCCAAAGTCATGCCCTGACAGTGTGCCCAGCTAAGGGCCTGACGCTAGGCCTCACTCAGGCCCTGTCGCTCTCCCTAAGTCAGGCCCTGACACTGTCACTAAGGCCCTGACACTACTCCTAACTCAGTCCCGTACATCGTACCTAACAAAGGCTCTGATGCTAGTCGTAACTCAGGGCCTGACACTGTCTCTAACTAAAGGCTGCTGCCATCAATATCTAAAGTCCTGACATTTTCCGGAGCTAATATCCTGACCCATGTCTTACCAAGGTCCTGAAACTGTCCCAAAGTAAGCCCTGATGCTGTCCCTAAGTGAGGCCCTGAAGCTTTCCCTAACTAACTCAGGCCTTGATGCTGTGACTAACTCAGACCCTGATTATGTCTTTAACTAAGACCCTAAGGCTGATCCAACAGAGGCCCTGATGCTGCTCCTAAGTCATGCCCTGACAGTGTCCTCAGCTAAGGGTCTGATGCTAGGCCTCACTCAGACCCTATCGCTGTCCCTAAGTCAGGCTCTGATGCTGTCCCTACCTGAAGCCCTAACACTGGTTCTGAATAAGGCCCTGAGAGTCTCAGTAACAAAGGTCTTCACACTATCCTTAGGTCATTTCCTGACACTATCCCTCGATGTTAAACTGACACTGTCACTAGCTAATGTCCTGCCTCTTATGCTAACTGAAGCCCTTAAGCTGTGCCTACCTCAGGCACTGAATTTAGTCCCAAGACCGGGAAACTGTCCCGAACTAAGGCCTAGATGCTCGTCCTACATCCGGCCCTGACACTGTCCCTAACTAAGGCCCTAACACTATTGCTAACTGAGGACCTGACACTGGACCTATCAGAGGCCCGCTACTCCTGACTAACGCCTTGACACTGTCCCTAACTTAGGCCCTGCTACCATCAATATCTAAAGTCCTGACATTATCCTGAGCTAATATCCTGACCCATGTCTTACCAAGGTCCTGAAACTCTCCCAAAGTTAGCCCTGACACTGTCCCTAAGTGAGGCCCTGAGGCTGTCCCTCACAGAGGTCCTGATAATGTCTTTAACTAAGACCCTAATGCTGATCCTACAGAGACCCTTATGCTGATCCTATGTCATGCCCTGACGCTGTCCCTAGCTAAGGCCCTGACTCTAGGCATCACTCAGGCCCTGTCACTCTCCCTAAGTCAGGCTAAGACTCTGTCCCTACCTGAAGCCCTGACACTGGGCCTAAATTAGGCACTGATGCTCTAATTAGCTATGGTCTTGACAGTACCCCTAGGTCATTTCCTGACACTATCCCTAGATCTTAACCTAAACTTGTCTTTAGCTATTGTCGAGCCTCTTATGCTAACTAAATCCCTGATGCTGTCTCTAACTAAGAGCCTGAAATTAGTCCCGAGGCCGTCAACCTGTCCCTAACTGAGGCTTGGAGGCTCATCCTAACTGAGGCGCTGACACTGTCCGTAACTAAAGCCCTGACACTACAGCTAACTCAGTCCCTGACACTGTACTTTACAAAGGCTCTGATGCTAGTCCTAACTCAGGCCCTGGCACTGTCTCTAAGTAAGGCCCAGAATTTGCCCCTAATATAGGCCCTGCTGTCAGCAATAACTAAAAACTGGACACTAGCCTGAGTTAATATCCTGACATATTTCTAACCAAGTTCCTGACACTGTCCCTAAGAAAGCCCTGTCGCTGTCCCTAAGTTAAGAACTGAGGCTGTCCCTAACTCAGGCCCTGAAGCTTTCCCTAAGTGAGGCCTTGATGTTGTGACTAACTCAGGCCCTGATCATGTCTGTAACTAAGATGCTAAGGCTGATCCAACAGAGGCGCTGATGCTGTTCTAAGTCATGCCCTGACAGTGTCCTCAGCTAAGGGCCTGACGCTAGGCCTCACTCAGGCCCTGTCGCTCTCCCTAAGTCAGGCTCTGATGTTGTCCCTACCTGAAACCCTGACACTGGTTCTAAATAAGGACCTGATACTCTCAGTAACTAAACTTTTGACACTATTCCTAGGTCCTTTCCTGACACTATCCCTAGACCGTAACCTGACCCTGTCCCTAGCAAATGTCGTGCCTCTTATGCTAACTAAAGCCCTGCTGCTTTCCTTAACTAAGTCCCTGAAATTAGTCTCGAGGCTGTGACCCTGTCCCTACCTAAGGCCTCGATGTTCGTCCTAAATCAGGGTTGACACTGTCCCTAACTAAGGCCCTGCTGCTGTCAATATCTAAAGTCCTGACACTATCCTGAGCTAATTTCTTGACCCATCTCTTACCAAGGCCCTGAAACTGTCCCTAAGGAAGCCCTGATGCTGTCCCTAAGTGAGGCATTGAGGCTGTCCCTAACAGAAGCCCTGATGATATCTTTAACATAGCCCCTGAGGCTGATCCTACCGTGGCTCTTATGCTGCTCCTAAGTCATGCCCTGACACTGTCCCTAGCTAAGGCCCTGACGCTAGGCCTCACTCAGGCCCTGTCGCTCTCCCTAAGTCAGGCTCTGACGCTGTCCCTACCCGAAGCCCTGACACTCACTGGTCCTAAATTAGGCCCTGATGCTCTAAGTAACTAAGGTCTTGACACTATCCCTAGGTCATTTCTTGACACTATCCCTAGACCTTAACCTAACCTTCTCTTTAACTAATATCGAGATTAGCTAAAGAGATTCTTTAGAACGAGATTCTTTCATCTTCTGAATATAGTTTTCTTAAAAACATAATTTTTATAGTGTTACTAAATTTAAACAAAATGTACTCAGCTGCTGTGGAATATTCCTTCATAGGAGCGTGCATGGTTCACTTCTGCATCTGCTTGTGGTGGTGTTCAGGTTGCTTTCAGCTGTGAATCCTCATATGCTAGCTAAATCCCTGATTCTGTCCCTAAATGAGGCCCTGAATTTAGGTCCGAGGCTGTGAACCTGTCCCTAACTGAGGCCTGGAGGCTCGTCCTAACGCAGGCCCTGACACAGGGCCTAACTAATGCTCTCCCTAACTAAGGCCCTGACACTACACGTAACTCAGTCACTGACACTGTACCTAACAAAGGCTCTGATGCTAGTCCTAACATAGGCCCTGACACTGCCTCTAACTAAGGCCCTGCTGCCGTCAATATCTGAACACGTGATATTATCCTGAGCTAATATCCTGATCCATGTCTTACCAAGGTCCTGAAACTTTCCCAAAGTAAGCCCTGATGCTGTCCTTCAGTGAGGCCTTGAGGCTGTACCTAATAGAGGCCCTGATAATATCTTTAATGAAGACCCTAATGCTGATCCTACAGAGGCCTTTATGCTGCTCCTAAGTCATGCCCTGATACTGTCCCTTACTCAGGCCCTAAATATAGGCCTCACTTAGGCCCTGTTGCTGTACCTTAGTTAGGCTCTGACACTGTCTGTACATCAAGCCCTGGCACTGGTCCTGATTAAGGCCCTCACGCTGCTGCTAACTAAGGCCCTGATGCTCTCAATAACTAAGGTCTTCTCGTTATCCCTTGGTCATTTCCTTTCACTATCTCTGGCCTGGAACCTGACTCTGTCCCGAGATAATCTCCTGCATCTTATGCTAACTGAAACCCTAATGCTCTCCCTAACTAAGGCCCTGACTACTCCTAACTAAGGCCATGACACTGTCTCTAACAAAGGCCCGGAATCTGTCCTTAATATAGGCCCTGCTGCCAGCAATAACTAAAATCCTGACACTCTCCTGAGTTAATATCCTGACCCATTTCTAACCAAGGTCCTGACACTGTCCCTAAGAACGCTCTGTCGCTGTCTTTAAGTGAAGACCTGAGGCTGTCCGTAACTCAGGCCCTGAAGCTTTCCCTAACTGAGGCCTTGACGCTGTGACTAACTAGGGCTCTGCTCATGTCTTTAACTAAGAGTCTAAAGCTGATCCAACAAAGGCACTGATGCTGCTCCTAAGTCAATCCCTGACAGTGTCGCTAGCTAAGGGCCTGACATTAGGCCTCACTCAGTCCCTGTCGCTCTCTCTAAGTCAGGCCCTGATGCTGTCCCTACCTGAAGCCTTAACACTGGTTCTGAATAAGGTCCAGATATTCTCAGTAACAAAGGTCTTCACACTATCCTTAGGTCATTTTCCGACACGATTCCTAGCCTTTACCCTAACCCTGTCCCGAGCTAATGTCCTACCTCTTATGCTAACTAAAGACCTTATGCAGTGCCTACCTCAGGCACTGAATTTAGTCCCAAGGCTGCTAGGCTGTCCCTAACTAGGCAACATGCCCTTATCGTCACAATGTTCTGTGACCACTGTCATCTCAATGCTCAACGCCCTTATCATCACAATGCTCCATGACCCTTTTCATCACAATGCTCCATGGCCTTTGTCATCACAATGTCCCATGACCCATTTCATCACAACGCTTCCTGATCCCTGTCATCACAACGCCCCATGACCCTTTCATCACAATGATCCATGATCGTTGGCATCACAATGCTCCAGGCCACTGTCAACAAAATGCTCCATGACCCTTGTAATCTCAATGCTCCATGGCCCTTGTCATCACACAGCTCCACGCCCATGTCATCACAATGCTCCATGACAACTTTCATCACAATGCTCAATGATCCCCGTCATCACAATGCTCCATAGCCACCTGTCATCACAATGTTCCATGAACCTTGTCATAACAATGCTCCATGATCCGTGTCATCACAATGCTCCCTGAACACTTTCATCACAATGCCCCATGACCCCTGTCATCACAATCCTCCAGGACCCCTGTTATCACAATGCTCCATGATCCCACTCATCACGATGATCCATGGCCCTTGTAATCACAGTGCTCCTTGGAGCTTGTGATAACAATGCTCCGTGATCCCTGTAATCACAATGATCCATGACTCCTTTGATTTCAATGTTCCATTACTCCTTTCATCAAAATGATCCATGGCGCTTGTCATCACAATGCTCCATTATCCCTGTAATCACAATGATCCGTGACCTTTATAATCACAATGCTCCATGACACTTGTCATGACAAAGATCCATGGCTTTGTCATCCCAATGTTCCATGGCCCCTTTAATCTCAGTGCTCCATGACCCTTTCATCACAATGCCCCATAACCCCTGTCATCACAAGGCTCCATGACCCTTGTCATCACAATGCTACATGCCCTTGTCATCAAAATGCTCCATACCCCCTCTCTTCAAAATGCTCCATGACACTTGTCTCATAATGCTCCATGACCTTATCATCACAATGTTCCATCCCCCCTGTCATCACAATTCTCCATGGCCCTTGCTCCTGACACTTATCTTTACAATACTCCAGGCCCTTGTCATCACAATGCTCCATGACAGTTGTCATCAAAATGTTCCATGACGTTTGTCATCACAATGATCCAGGACCCCGGTAATCACAGTGCTCCAGTACACTTTTCATCACAATGCTCCATGCCCCCTGTCACCACAATGACCTGTAACCCCCATCATCAGAATGATCCATGACCCTTTTCATCAGAATACTCCATGACCCCTGTCATCCCAATGCTCCAGTACCCTTGTTATCACAATGCTCTATGGCCCTTGTCATCAAAATGCCCCATGGCCCCTTTCATCACAATGCTCCCTGACCCCTTTCATCACAATGCTCCATGACCATTGTCATCACAATGCCCCATGACCCCTGTCATCACAGTGTTCACTGCCCTTGTCCTCACAATGTTCCATGGCCCCTGTAATCACAATGCTCCATGCCCTTGTCATCACAATTCTCCAGAACTCTTGTAATCATAATTCTCCATGCCCGTGTCATCACAGTGCTCCATGACACTTGTCATCACAATGCTCCATGGCTTTTGTCATCACAATGCTCCATGGCCCCTGTCATCACAGTGCTCCATGATACATTTATCACAATGCTCCATGACCCCTGTCATCACAATATTCCATGACAGTTGTCATCACATTGCACCATGACCCCTGTCATCACAATGTTCCCTGCCCTTGTCATCACAATGCTCCATGGCCCCTGTAAACACAATGCTCCATACCCTTGTCATCACAATGCTCCAGAACTCTTGTCATCATAATGCTCCATTCCCATGTCATCACAATGCTCCATGACATTTGTCATCACAATGCACCATGGCCCCTGTCATCACAGTGCTCCATGATACCTTTCATCACAATGCTAGATGACCACTGTCATCACAATACCCCATGACACCTGTCATCTCAATTCGCCATGGCCCTTGTCATCACAATGCTCAATGAACCGTGTCATCAGAAGGTTCCAGGACACTTGTTACCACAATGGTCCATGACCCCTTTCCTCACAATGCTCCAGTACCCCTTTCATCACAATGCTCCATGCCACTTGTCATCACAATGCACCATGCTTTGTCAGCACAATGCTCCTTGGCCCCTATAATCAAAATGCTCCATGCCATTGTCATCACAATGTTCCAGATCTCCTCTCATCACAATGCTCCTGTCCCGTGTAAACACAATGCTCCAGGACCACTGTCATCACAATGCTAGATGACCCATGTCATCACAATGCTTCATGAACCTTGTCATCACAATGTTCCATGATCCCTGTCATCACAAATCTCCGTGACCGTTGTCATCACAATGCTCCAGGACCATTTTCATCACAATGCTGCATGCCCCCTGTCCTCACAGTGCCCCATGACACCTGTCATCAAAATGCTCTATGATAACTTTCATCACAATTCTAGATGACCACTGTCATCACAATGCCCCATGACACCTGTCATAACAATTGGCCATGGCCCTTGTCATCACAATTCTCCATGAACCGTGTCATCACAATGTTCCAGGACACTTGTCATCACAATGATCCATGACCACTTACATCACAATGCTCCTTGACACCTGTCATCGCAATGCTCCATGGCCTATGTATTCACAATGCTCCATGGCCCCTGTAGTCACATTGCTCCATGATCCCTTTCATCACAATGCTATATGGCCACTGTCATCACAATGCCATATGACGCCTGTCATCACAATGTTCCATGGCCCCTGTAATCACAGTGCTCCATGACCCCTTTCATCACAATGCCCCATGACGCCTGTCATCACAATGTTCCATGACAATTGTCATCACAATGCTCCATGAACCCTATCATCACAATGTTCTCTGCCCATGTCATCACAATGCTCCATGTCCCCTGTAATCGCAATGCTCCATACCCTTGTCATCACAATTCTCCATGGCCCCTGTAATCACAATGCTCCATGACACTTGTCATCACAATGTTCCATGGATTTTGTCATCACAATGCTCCATGGCACCTCCTATCACAGTGCTCCATGATACCTTTCATCACAATGCTAGATGACCACTGTCATCACAATGCCCCATGACACTTGTCATCACAATTCACCATGGCCCTTGTTATCAGAATTCTCTAGGACACTTGTCATCACAATGCTCCATGGCTCTTTTCATCACAATGCTCCATGGTGCTTTTCATCACAATGCTCCAGGACAACATTCATCACAGTGCTCCATGCCCCCTGTCATCGCAATGCCCAATGCCCCATAATCCCTGTCATCACAATGCTCCATGACCCCTTTCCTCACAATGCTCCAGGACCCCATTCATCACAATGTTCAATGCCACTTGTCATCACAATGCACCATGCCCTTGTCATCACAATGTTCCAATTCTCTTCTCATCACCATGCTCCATACCCGTGTAAACACAATGCTCCAGGACCCCTGTCATCACAATGTTCGATGGCCCATGTCATCACAATGCTCCATGCCCTTGTCATCACAATGCTTCATGAACCTTGTCATCACTATGTTCCATGACACCTGTCATCACAATGCTCCATGAACCTTGTACTCACAATGCTGCATGATCCTTGTCATCACAATTCTCCGTGACTGCTGTCCTCTCAATGCTCCAGGACCGTTTTCATCACAATGTTCCATGCCCCCTGTCATCACAATGCTCGATGACCCATATCATCACAATGCTCCATGCCCTTGTCATCACAATGCTTCATGAACCTTGTCATCACTATGTTCCATGACACCTGTCATCACAATGCTCCATGAACCTTGTACTCACAATGCTGCATGATCCTTGTCATCACAATTCTCCGTGACTGCTGTCCTCACAATGCTCCAGGACCATTTTCATCACAATGTTCCATGCCCCCTGTCATCACAATGCCCCATGACCCCTGTCATCACAGTGTTCCCTGCCCTTGTCCTCAAAATGCTCCATGGCCCATGTAATCACAATTCTCCATGCCCTTGTCATCACAATTCTCCAGAACTCTTGTAATCATAATTCTCCATGGCCCCTGTCATCACAGTGCTCCATGATACATTCATCACAATGCTCCATGGCCCCTGTAATCACAATTCTCCATACCCTTGTCATCACAATGCTCCATGGCTGTTGTCATCACATTGCTCCATGGTGCTTTTCATCACAATGCTCTCGGACAAAATTCATCACAATGCTCCATGCCCCCTGTCATCACAATGCCTAATGCCCCCTGTCATCACAATGCTCCATGGCCTTTGTCATCACAGTGCTCCATGACCCGTCATCACAATTCTCCATTACACTTGTCATTACAATGCTCCATGGCCCTAGGCATCTCAATGTTCTCTGCTGCTTTTCATCACAATGCTTCATGACAACTTTCATCACAATGCTCCATGACAACTTTCATCACAATGTTCCATGACTTGTTTCATCACAATGCTGCATGGCCCTTGTCGTCAAAAGGCCACATGTCCCTTTTCATCACAATGCTCCATCACCCCTTTCTTCACAATGCTCAATGACAATTGTCATCACAATGCACCATGCCCCTATCATCACAATGCTCCATGACCCCTGTAATCGCAATGATCCATGACCCATTTTTTCACAATGCTCCATGGCTTTGTCATCACAATGCTCCATGGCCTTTGTCATCACAATGCTCGATGGTGCTGTTCATCACAATGCTCCAGGACAACTTTCATCACAATGCTCCAAGCTGCCTGTAATCACAATGCCCCATGAATCCTGTCATCACCATGCTCCATGGCTTTTATCATCACAATGCTCCCTGCTGCTTTTCATCACAATGCTCCATGACAACTTTCATCACAATGCTCCATGACTAGTTTCATCACAATGTTGCATGGCCCTTGTCGTCACAATGCCACATGTTGCCTTTCATCACAATGCTCCATCACCCCTTTCTTCACAATGCTCCATCACCCCTTTCTTCACAATGCTCCATGACCCGTTTCATCACAATGCTCTGTGACCATTGTCATCACAGTGCTCCATGCCCGTATCATCACAATGCTCCATGACCCCTGTCATTGCAATGATCCATGACCCCGTTCATCAAAATGCTCCATGACACCTGTCATCACAATGCTACATGGCCTTTATCAACACAATGCTCCATAGCCTTTGTCATCACAATGCTCCACTTTCGCATGTAATCACAATGCTCCATGCCCTTGTTATCACAGTGCTCCAGAACTCTTCTCATCACAGTGCTCCATCCTCTTTTCATCAAATGCTCCATGGCCCCTGTAATCACAATGCTCAATGCCCTTGTCATCACAATGCTCCATGACACTGACATCCCAAATCTCCATGACCCTTGTCATCACAATGCTCCATCCCCTTGTCATCACAATGCTCCATGGCCCTTTTCATCATAATGCTCCATGACAACTTTCATCACAATGCTCCATGACCTCTTTCATCACAATGCTCCATGTCCCGTGTCATCACAATTCCACATGACACTTTTCATCACAATGCTCCATGAGCCCTTTCATGACAATGCTCCATGACCATTGTCATCACAATGCTCCATGCCCTTGTCATCACAATCTTCCATGGCCCCTGAAATCACAGTGCTCCATGACCCCTGTCATCACAGTGATACAGGACCCATTTCATTACAATGCTCCCTGACACCTGTCATCAGAATGCTCCATGGCCTTTGTCATCACAATGCCCCGTGTCCCCTGTAATCAGAGTGCTCCAAGACCCCTTTCATCACAATGCTTCATGACCCCTGTCATCACAAGGCCCCATGAATCCTGTCATCACAATACTCCATAGACCATCTCATGACAAGGCTCCATGACGCTTGTCATTACAATGATCCATGATCCCTGTAGTCACAATGATCCATGACCTCATTCATCACAATGCTCCATGCACTTTTTCATCACAGTGCTCCATGGCTTTGTTATCACAATGCTCCATGGCCCTTGTCATCAAATTGCTCCATGACCCCTGTCAGCACAATGCTCCGTGGTCCTTGTCTTCACAATGCTCCATGACACTTGTCATCACAATGCTCTGTGATTCCTGTGATAACAATGGTCCCTGACTCCTGTCATCACAGTGATCCATTACCCCTTTCATCACAATGCTGCATGACCCTTGTCATCACAATGCTCCATGGCTCCTTTCATCACAATGCTCCATGACCACATTCATCACAATGCTCCCTGACATCTTTCATCAAAATGCTCCATGAAACCCTGTCATCACAATGTTCCGTGGCCCTTGTCATCACAATGTCCCATGACCCGTTTCATCACAATGCTCCATGACCCCTTTCATCACAATGCTCCATGTTCATTGTCATCACAATGCTCCGTGCCCGTATCATCACAATGCTCCATGATCCCTGTCATTACAATGATCCATGACCCCTTTCATCACAATGCTCCATGACACCTGGCATAACAATGCTCCATGGCCTTTGTCATCACAATGCTCCATGGCCTCTGTAATCATAGTGCTCCATGACACCTTTCATCACAATGCTCCATGCTCACTGTCATCACAATGCCCCATGACCCCTGTCATCACAGTACTCCATGGCCCTTGTCATCACTATGCTCTATGGTGCTTTTCATCACAATGCTCCAGGACAATTTTCATCACAATGCTCCATGCCCCCTGTCATCAAAATGCCCCATGATCCCTGTCATCACAATGCTCCGTGGCCCTTGTCATCATAATGCTCCATGACCACTCTCATCACAATGCTCCATGACACTTGTCATCACAATGCTCCGTGATTCCTGTAGTCACAATGATCCATGACCCCATTCATCACAATGTTCCTGTACTCCTTTCATCACAATGCTCCATGCCCCTTGTCATCACAGTGCTCCATGCCCTTGTCATCACAATGCTCCATGGCCCTTCTAATCACAATGCTCCATGCCCTTGTGATCACAATGCTCAAGAACTCTTGTAATAACAATGCTCCATGGCCGTGTCTTCACAATGTTCCAAACCCTTGTCACCACAATGCTCCATGGCGCTTTTAATCACAATGCTCCATGACCCCTTTCATCACAATGATTCATGACCATTGTCATCACAATTCTCGATTGCCCTATAATCACAATGCTCCATGTCCCCTGTCATCACAATGCTCCATGGCCCTTTCCATCACAATGCTCAATGACCATTTTCATCAGAATCCTCGCTGACCCCTTTCATCACAATGCTCCATGGCCCCTGTCATCGCAATGATCCATGACCCATTTCATCACAATGTTCCTTGACACCTGTCATCAGAATGCGCCATGGCCTTTGTCATCACCATGCTCCATTCCACATGTCATCACAATGCTCCATTCCCTTGTCATCACAATGCTCCATGACCACTGTCATCACAATGTTCCATGACCCCTGTCATCACAGTGCTCCATGGCTTTGTCATCACAATGCTGCATGACCCCGGTCATCACAATGCTCCATGACCACTTTCATCTCAATGCTCTATGGACTTGTCATCACAATGCTCAATGGTGCTTGTCATCACAATGCTCCCTGGTGCTTTTCATCACAATGCTCCATGACAACTTTCATCACAATGCTCTAAGAACCCTTTCATCACATGGCTCCATGCACTTGTCATCAAAATTATTCAGAACACTTGTCATCACATGCTCCATGACCTTTGTCATCACAGTGCTCCATGGCCCTTGTCATCACAATGCTCCATGGTGCTTTTCATCACAATGCTCCATTACAACTTTCATCAAAATGCTCCATGACCTCTTTCTTCACAATGCTCCAAGACCCTTGTCCTCAAAATCCCACATGACCCTTTTCATCACAATGCTACATGACCACTTTCATCACAATGCTCCATGACCATTGTCATCACCATGCTCCATGCCCTTGTCCTCAGAATGCTCCATGGCCCCTGAAATCACAGTGCTCCATGACCCCTGTCATTGCAATGATCCATGACCCATTTCATCACAATGCTCCTTGACACCTGTCATCAGAATGCTCCATGGCCTTTGTCATCACCATGCTCCATGGCCCCTGTAATCAGAGTGCTCCATGATCCCTTTCATCACAATGCTCCATGACCCCTGTCATCACAATGTATCACGACCCTTCTCATCACAATGCTCCACGATCACTGTAATCACAGTAATCCATGACACCTTTCCTCACAATAATCCCGTACCCATTTCATCACAATGCTCCATTCCACATGTCATCACAATGCTCCATGCCCTTGTCATCACAATGCTCCATGGCCCCTGTAATCACAATGCTCCATGCCCTTGTCTTCCCAATGCTCCAGAACACTTGTCATCACAATGCTCCATGCCCGCGTCATCACAATGCTCCATGACCCTTGTCACCACAATTCTCCATGACCCCTGTCATCACAGTGTTCCATGGCCCTTGTCATCACAATGCTCCCTGGTGATTTCCATAACAATTCTCCATGACAAATTTCATCACAATGCTCCGTGAACCCTTTCATCACATTGCTCCATGCCCTTGTCATCATAATGCTCCATAACCCTTGTCTTCACAGTGCTCCATGGCCCTTGTAATCACAATGCTCCCTGGTGCTTTTCATCACAATGCTCCATGACAACTTTCATCAAAATGCTCCATGACCTCTTTCTTCACAATGCTCCAAGACCATTGTCCTCACAATGCCACATGACTCTTTTCATCACAGTGCTCCATGACCACTTTCATCAGATTGCTCGCTGACCCCTTTCATCACAATGCTCCATGGCCCCTGTCATCGCAATGATCCATGACCCATTTCATCACAATGCTCCTTGACACCTGTCATCAGAATGCTCCATGGCCTTTGTCATCACCCTGCTCCATGGACCTGTAATCAGAGTGCTCCATGACCCCTTTCATCACAATGATCCATGACCCCTGTCATCAAAAGGCCCCATGAACCCTGTCATCACAATACTCCATGGCCCTTCTCATCAAAATGCTCCATGACCCTTGTCATCACAGTGCTCCATGATCCCTGTAGTCACACTGACCCATGACCCCATTCATCACAATGCTCCATGCCCTTGTCATGGCAATGATCCCGAACACTTGTCATCACAATACTTCATGCCCCTGACATCACAATGTCCCTTGACACCTGTCATCACAATGCCCCTTGACACCTGTCATCACAATACTACATGGTCCTTGTGATCACAATGTTCCTTGACCCTATTATTACAATGCTCCATGCCCCTTGTCATCACAATGATCCATGCACGTGTCATCACAGTGCTCCATGACACTTGTCATCACAATTCTCTATGGCGTTTTTCATCACAATGTTCAATGACCACTTTCATCACAATGATCCATGGCCCTTGTCATTACAATTCCCCAATACGTCTTTCATCACAATGCTCTATGACACCTATCATCGCAGTGATCCATGACACTTTTCATCAAAATGCTCCATGACCCCTTTCATCACAATGCTCCATGCCCCTGTCATCACAATGCCCCAAGACACCTATCATCACAATGCCCCTTGCCACCTATCATCACAATGCTCCATGGCCATTGTGATCACAATGCTCCATGCACTTCTCATCACAATGCTCCATACCCCTATCATCACAATGTTCCATGGTGATTTTCATCACAATGCTCCATGAAAATTTTCATCACAATGCTCCATGAACCCTTTCATCACACTGCTCCACGAACCCATTCATCACAATGCTCCATGCCCCATGTCATCAAAATACTCCATGACCCCTGTTTTCGCAATGGTCCATAACCCCTGTCATCACAATGTTTCATGAACCTTGTCTTCACAATGCTCCACGATCACTGTAATCACAGTAATCCATGACCTCTTTCCTCACAATGCTCCCGTACTCCTTTCATCACAATGCTCCATGACACCTATCAGCGCAGTGATCCATGGCCCTTTTCATCACAATTCTCAATGACCCCTTTCATCACATTGCCCCATGACACTTGTCATCACAATGCTCCATGGCCATTGTGATCACAGTGCTCCATGAACCCTGTCATCACAATGCTCCACGATCGTTGTAGTCAGAATCATCCATGACCCATTCATCACAATGATCCATGCCCTTGGTCATCACAATCTTCCATGCCATTTGTCATCACAATGCTCCATGACCTTGTCATCACACTGCTCCAGGACACCTGTCATCACAATGCTCAATGGCTTTTTTCATCACAAAGATCCATGGCCCCTGTAATCACAATGCTCCATGCCCTTTTCATGACAATGCACCAGAACCCTTGTCATCACAATGCTCCAGGCCCCTTGTCATCACAATGCTCCATGGTCCTTCTCATCACAATGCTCCATGGTGCTTTTCATCACAATGCTCCATGACCTCTTTCTTCACAATGCTACATGTCCCTTGTCCTCACAATTCCACATGACCCTTTTCATCACAATGCTCCCTGACCACTTTCATCACAATGATCCATGACCATTGTCATCACAATGCTCCATGCCCTTGTCATCACAATGCTCAATGGCTACTTTCATCAGAATCCTCGCTGACACCTTTCATCACAATGTTCCATTGCCCTTGTCATTACAATTCCCCATGCCCCCTTTCATCACAATGCTCCATGACAACTGTCATCACAATGCTCCATGGCTTTTTTCATCACAGTGCCCCATGGCCACTGTAATCACATTGCTCCATGACCCCTATCATCACAATGCTTCATGCCCCTATCATCACAATGTCCATGACAACTCTCATCACAATGCTCCATGGCCTTTGTCATCACAATTCTCCATGGCGCCTGTAATCACCGTGCTCCATGTCCCCTTTCATCACAATGCTCCATGACCACTCTCATCACAATGCTCCATGACACTTGTCATCACAATGTTCCGTGATTCCTGTAGTCACAATGATCCATGACCCCATTCGTCACAATGCTCCAGTACCCCTTTCATCACAATGCTCCATGCCACTTGTCATCACTATGCTCCTTGCCCTTGTCATCACAATGCTCCAGAGCCCCTGTAAACACAATGTGCCATGCCCTTGTCTTGACAATGCTCCAGAACACTTGTCATCACAATGCTCCATGCCTGTTTCATCAAAATTCTCCGTGACCCCTGTCATCACAATGCTCCATGAAATTTTCATCACAATGCTCCATGATCCTTGTCATCACAATGCTCCATGGTGCTTTTCATCAAAATGCTCCAGGACCACTTTCATCACAATGCTCCATGCTCCATGTCATCACAATACCCCATGACACCTGTCTTCACATTGCTCCATTACCCCTTTCATCACAATGCTCCATGCCCCTGTCATCACAATGCCCCATGACACCTGTCATCACAATGCTCCATGGTCATTGTGATCACAATACTCCATGAAACCTGTCATCACAAGGCTCCATGATCCCTGTAGTCACAATCATCCATGACCTCATCCAACACAATGATCCATGTCCTTTGTCATCACAGTCCTCCATGCAATTTGTCATCACAATGCTCCATGCCATTGTCATCACAATGCTCCATGACACCTGTCATCACAATGCTCCATGGCTTGTTTAATCACAATGTTCCATGGCCCCTGTAATCACAAAGCTCCATGCTCTTGTCATGACAATGCTCCAGAACCCTTATCATCACAATGCTCCATGCTCGTGTCATCACAATGCTCCAGGGCCCTTGTCATAACTCTGTTCCCTGGCGTTTTTCATCACAATACCCCTTGATCCCTTTCACCACAATGCTCCAAGACGCCTTTCATCAAATGCTCCTTGACCATTGTCGTCACAATGCTCCATACGCCTTTCATCACAATGCTCGATGACAACTTTCATCACAATGCTCCATGACCTTTGTCATCACAATTCTCCATGGCCCCTGTAATCACAGTGCTCTATGACCCCTTTCATCACAATGCTCCATGACCACTGTCATCACAATGCCCCATGACACCTGTCATCACAATGCTGCATGGCACTTGTCATCACAATTCTCCAAGACGCCTGTCATCACAATCTTCCATGACACTTGTCATCACACAGCTCCACGATCCGTGTAATCACAATAATCCATGACCCCTTTCCTCACAATGTTCCAGTACCCCTTTCATCACAATGCTCCATGACACTTTTCATCATAATATTACATGGCGTTTGTCATAACAATGATCCAGGACCCCTGTAATCACAGTGCTCCAGTACAATTTTCATCACAATGCTCCATGCCCCCTGTCACCACAATGCCCTGTAACCCCTGTAATCAGAATGATCCATGATCCCTTTCATCACAATACTTCATGACCCCTGTCATCCCAATGCTCCAGGAACCTGTCATCACAATGTTCCATGACCCTTGTCATAAAAATGCCCCATGGCCACTTTCATCACAATGCTCACTGACCCCTTTCATCACAATGCTCCATGACCATTGTCATCACAATTTTCCATGACCCTTAACATCACAATGCTCCATGACACCTGTCATCGCAATGCTCCATGATCACTGTAATCACAATGATCCATGATCCCTTTCATCACAATGCCCATACACCGTGTCACCACAATGCTCAATGACACCTGTCGTCACAATATTCCATGACGCTTGTCATCACAATGCTCCATGGCCCTTGCCATCACAATGCTCCCTGACCCCTTTCATCACAATGCTCCATGACCCCTTTCATCACAATATTCCATGACCCCTGTCATCCCAATGTTCCAGGACCCTTGTCATCACAATGCTCCATTACACTTTCATCACGATGCTCTATGGCACTTGTCACGGCAATGCTCCATGGCCCTTGTCATCACAATGATCCATGGTGCTTGTCATAAAAATGCACCATGATACCTGTCATCACAATGCTCCATGACCCCTTTCCTCACAATGCTCCAAGGCCATTGTCATCACAATGCTCCATGGTGCTTTTCTTCACAATCTTCCATTATCCCTGTAATCACAATGATCCATGACCTCTTTCATCACAATGCCTCATGACCCCTTCATCACAATGATCCATGACCACTTTCATCAAAATGCTTCATGAGCATTGTCATCACAAGGCTCCATGCCCTTATCAGCAAAATGCTCCATGACTACTGACATCACAATGCTCCATGGCCCTTGTCATCATAATGCTCCATTACCCCTGACTTCAGAAGGATCCATGACCCAATTCATCACAAAGTTCCATGACCCCTTTCATCACAATGCCCCATGACACCTGTCATCACAATGCTCCATGATCGTTGTAGTCAGAATCATCCATGACCCCATTCATCAAAATGATCCATGCCCTTTGTCATCACATTCCTCCATGCCATTTGTCATCACAAAGCTCCATGGCCACTGTAATCACAATGCTCCATGCTTTTTTTATGAAAATGCTCAAGAACCCTTGTCATCACTATGCTCCATGCCCCTGTCATCACAATACTCCTTGGCCCTTGTCATCAAAATTCTACCTGGCGCTTTTCATTAAAATACCCCATGATCCCTATCACCACAATGCTCCATGACGCCTTTCATCACAATGCTCCATGACCATTGTCGTCACAATGCTCCATGCACATTCCATCACAATGCTCCATGACAACTGTCATCACAATGCTCCATGGCCCCTGTAAACACAAAGGTCCATGCCCTTTTCATGACAATGCACCAGAACCCTTGTCATCACAATGCTTCATGCCCGTGTTATCACAATGATCCAAGCCCCTTGTCATCACATTGCTCCCTGGCGTTTTCATCACAATACCCCATGATCCCTTTCACCACAATGCTCCATGACGCCTTTCATCACAATGCTCCAGGACCATTGTCATCACAATGCTCCATGCCCATTTCATCACAATGCTCCATGGCCCCTCTAATCACAAGGCTCCATTACCGTGTCATCACAATGCTCCATGGCCCCTGAAATCACAGTGCTCCATGACCCATGTCATCGCAATGATCCATGACACATTTGATCACAATGCTCCTTGACACCTGTCATCAGAATGCTCCATGGCCTTTGTCATCACAATGCTCCATGGCCCCTGAAATCACAGTGCTCCATGACCCATGTCATCGCAATGATCCATGACACATTTGATCACAATGCTCCTTGACACCTGTCATCAGAATGCTCCACGGCCTTTCTCATCACCATGCTCCATGGCCCCTGTAATCAGAGTGCTGCATGACCCCTTGCATCACAATGCTCCATGACCCCTGGCATCAAAAGGCCCCATGAAACATGTCATCACAATACTCCATGGCCCTTCTCATCACAATGCTCCATGCCCTTTTCATCACAATGCTCTATAGCCCCTGTAATCACAGTGCTCCATGCCCTTGTCATGGCAATGTTCCCGAACTCTTGTCATCACAATGCTCCATGCCTGTGTCATCAGAATGCTCCAGGCCGCTTGTCATCAGTATGCTCCATGGCGCTTGTCATCACAATGTCCCATGATCCCTTTAAGCACAATGCTCAATATCCTCTTTCATCACAATGCTCCATGACAATTGTCATCACAATTCTCCATGGCCCTATCATCACAAAGCTCCATGACCCCTGTCATCACAATGCTCCATGACCCCTTTCATCACAATGCTCCATGACCCCTGTCATCACAGTGCTCCATGGTCTTTGTCATCACAATGCTCCATGCCCTTTCCATCACAATGCTCAATGACAACTTTCATCAGAATCCTCGTTGACCCCTATCATCACAATGCTCCATGGCCCTTGTCATTACAATTTCCTATGATTCCTTTCATCACAACTCTCCATGACACCTGTCATCACAATGCTCTATGGCTTTTGTCATCACAATTCTCCATGGCCCGAGTAATCACAATGCTCAATGACAACTTTCATCAGAATCCTCGTTGACCCCTATCATCACAATGCTCCATGGCCCTTGTCATTACAATTTCCTATGATTCCTTTCATCACAACTCTCCATGACACCTGTCATCACAATGCTCTATGGCTTTTGTCATCACAATTCTCCATGGCCCGAGTAATCACAGTGCTCCATCACCCCTTTCAGCACAATGCTCCATGTCCCTAACATCACAATGCCTCATGACACCTGTTATCACAATACTACATGGTCCTTGTGATCTCAATGCTCCATGACCCCTGTTATCACAACGCTCCATGACCCTGGTCATCACAATGCTCCATGATCACTGTAATCACAATGATCCATGACACCTTTCCTCAAAATGCTCCAGTACGCCTTTCACTCAAATACTCCATGCCCCCTGTCATGACAAAGCCACATGACCTATGTCATCATAATGCTCCATGACCCATGTCATCGCAATGATCCATGACCCATTTCATCACATTGCTCCTTGACACCTGTCATCAGACTGCTCCATGACCCCTGTCATCACAAGGCCCAATGACCAGTGTCATCACAATTCTCCATGGCACTTTTCATCACAATGCTCCATGACCCCTGTCATCACAATGCTCCATGACTCTTGTCATCACAATGCTCCATGAACCCTGTAATCACAAGGATCCATGACCCCTCTCATCACAATGCTCCAGTACCAGTTTCATCACAATTCGCCATGCCCCTTGTCATCACATTTCTCCATGCCCTTGTCATTACAATGCTCCATGACCACTGTAATCAAAATGCTCCATGACCCTTGTCATCACAATGCTCCATGGCCCTTGTCATTCCAATTCCCCACTACCACTTTCATCACAATGCTCCATGCCCCCATCATCGTAGTGATCCTTGACCCCTTTCATTACAATTCTCCATGACCCTTGTCATCACAATGCTCCATGGCCCTTGTCATTACAATTCCCCATGACACATTTCATCACAATGCTCCATGACACCTGTCACCACCATGCTCCATGGCCTTTGTCATTACCATGCTCCATGGGCCCTGTAATCAGAGTGCTCCATGACCCCTTTCATCAAAATGCTCCTTGACCCCTGTCATCAGAAGGCCCCATGAACCCTGTCACCACAATACTCCATGGCACTTCTCATCACAATGCTCCATGCCCTTGTCATCACAATGCTCTATGGCCCCTGTAATCACAATGCTCCATTCCCTTGTCATGACAATGTTCCCGAACTCTTGTCATAACAATTCTCCAGGGCCCTTGTCATCAGTATGCTCCATGGCACTTGTCATCACAATGTCCATATTCCCTTTCACCCCAATGCTCCATCACCCCTTTCATCACAATGCTCCATGACAATTGTCATCACAGTTCTCCATGGCCCTATCATCACAATGCTCCATGACCCCTGTAATCACAATGATCCATCACTACTTTCATCACAATGCTCCATGACCCCTCTCATCACAATGCTCCATGGCCTTTGTCATCACAATGCTCCATGACCATTGTCATCACAATGCTCCAGGCCCTTTGTCATCACAATGCTCCATGGCCCTTGTCATTACAATTCCCAATGACACTTTTCATCACAATGCTCCATGACACCTGTCATCACAATGCTCCATGGACCCTGTAATCTGAGTGCTCCATGACACCTTTAATCACAACGCTCCATGACCCCTCTCATCACAAGGCACCTTGACCCCTGTCGTCACAATGCTCCATGGCCCTTTTCATCACAACGCTCCTTGACCCCTGTCATCACAATGATCCATGACCCATCTCATCACAATGCTCTAGTACCAGTTTCATCACAGTGCTCCATGCTTTTATCATCACAATGCTTCATGGCCACTGTAATGACAATGCTCCATGCCCTTGTCATCACAATGATCGAGAACACTTGGCATCACAATGCTCCATGACCCTTGTCATCACAATGCTCAATGACAATTTTCATCACAATGCTCGCTGACAACTTTCATCACAATGCTCCATGGCCCTTGTCATTACAATTCCCCAATACCTCTTTCATCACAATGCTCCATGATACCTATCATCGCAGTGATCCATGACCCTTTTCATCACAATTCTCCATGACCCTTGTCATCACAATGCTCCATGGCCCTTTTCATCACAATGCTCAATGACAACTTTCATCAGAATCCTCGTTCACCCCTTTCATCACCATGCCCCATGACACCTGTCATCACAATGCTCCACGATCGTTGTAGTCAGAATCATCCATGACCCCATTCATGAAAATAATCCATGCCCTTTGTCATCACATTCTTCCATGCCATTTGTCATCACAATGCTCCATGCACTTGTCATCACAATGCTCCATGGCCACTGTAATCACAATGCTCCATGCCGTTTTTATGAAAATGCTCAAGAACCCTTGTCATCACTATGCTCCAAGCCCCTGTCATCTCAATGCTCCATGGCCCTTGTCATCAAAATTCTCCCTTGCACTTTTCATTACAATACCCCATGATCCCTTTCACCACAATGCTCCATGACGCCTTTCATCATAATGCTCCATGACAACTGTCATCACAATGCTCCATGCCCTTGTCATCACAATGATAGAGAACTCTTGTCATCACACTGCTCTATGGCCCTTGTCATTACAATTCCCCAATACCTCTTTCATCACAATGCTCCATGACCCCATCATCGCAGTGATATAATGACCCATTTCATCACAATTCTCCGTGACCCTTGTCATCACAATGCTCCATGGCCCTTTTCATCACAAGGCTCAATGACCACTTTCATCAGAATCCTCGTTCACTCTTTTCATCACAATGCTCCATGGCCCTTGTCATTACAATTCCCCATGACCCTTTTCATCACAGTGTTCCATGCCCTCTGTCATCACAAACCTCATTACCTATGTCATCACAATGCTCCAAGACCCATGTCATCGCAATGATCCATGACCCATTTCATCACATTGCTCCTTGACACCTGTCATCAGAATGCTCCATAGAATTTGTCATCGTCATGTTCCATGGCCCCTGTAATCGGAGGGCTCCATGAAACCTTTCATCACAATGCTCCATGACCCCTGTCATCACAAGGCCCCTTGACCCCTGTCATCACAATGCTCCATGGCCCTTGTCATCACAATGCTCCATGACCCCTGTCATCACAATGATCCATGACCACTCTCATCACAATGCTCTTGTACCTGTTTCATCACAATGCTCCATGCCTTTGTCATCAGAAGCTCCATGACCCTTGTCATCACAATGCTCCATGGCGCTTTTCATCACAATGCTCAATGACCGCTTTCATCACAATGCTCGCTGACAACTTTCATCACAATGCTCCATGGCCCTTGTCATTACAGTTCCTCAATACCTCTTTCATCACAATGCTCCATGACCCCTATCATCGCAGTGATATAATGACCCCTTTCATCACAATGCTACATGGCCCTTGTCATTACAATTCCCCATGACCCTTTTCATCACAATGCTCCATGACACCTGTCATCACAATGCTCCATGGCTTTTGCATCACAATTCTCCTTGCCACTGTAATCACATTGCTCCATGTCCCCTTTCGTCACAATGCCCCTTGACTCCTGTCATCACAATGTTCCACGATTGTTGTACTCAGAATCATCCATGACCCATTCATCAAAATGATCCATACCCTTTGTCATCACATTCCTCCATGCCATTTGTCATCACAATGCTCCATGCCCTTATCATCACAGTGCTCCATGACACCTGTCATCACAATGCTCCATGGCCACTGTAATCACAATGCTCCATTCCTTTTTTATGACAATGCTCCAGAACACTTGTCATCACAATGCTCCATGCCCCTGTCATCACATTGCTCCAGACCCCTTGTCATCACTATGCTCCCCGGCGCTTTTCATTACAATACCCCATGATCCCTTTCACCACAATGCTCCATGACGCCTTTCATCACAATGCTCCATGACCATTGTCCTAACAATGCTCCATGTCCCTTCCATCACAATGCTCCTTGACAACTGTCATCACAATGCTCCATGGCCCTTGTCAGCACCATGCTCCCTGGTGCTTTTCATCACAATTCTCCATGACAACTTTCATCAAAATGCTCAATGACCTCTTTCTTCACAATGCTCCATGACCATAGTCCTCACAATGCCACATGACACTTTTCATCACAATGCTCCAGGACCACTTTCATCACACTGCTCTATGGCCCCTGAAATCACAGTGCTCCATGACCCCTGTCATCGCAAGGCTCCATGACCCCTGCCATCAAAAGGCCCCATCAACCCCGTCATCACAATACTCCATGGCCCTTCTCATCACAATGCTCCATGACCCTTGTCATCACAATGCTCCATGATCCCTGTAGTCACACTGATCCATGACCCCATTCATCACAATGCTCCATGCCCTTTTCACACAAAGCTCTATGGCCCCTGTAATCACAATGCTCCATGCCCTTGTCATGGCAATGTTCCCGAACTCTTGTCATCACAATGCTTCATGCCCATGTCATCAAAATGCTCCAGGCCCCTTGTCATCACTTTGCTCCCTGGCGTTTTCATCACAATACCCCATTATCCTTTTCACCACAATGCTCGATGATGCCTTTCATCACAATGCTTCATGACCATTGTCGTCACAATGCTCCATGCCCCTTTCCTCACAATGCTCCATGACCATTGTCATCAGAATTCTCCATGGCCCTATCATCACAATGCTCCATGGCCTTTGTCATCACAATGCTCCATGCCCCTTGTCATCACAATGCTCCATGGCCCCTGTCATCACAATGCTCCTTGACCACTTTTATCACAATGTTTCATGCCCCCTGTCATCACAAAGCCCCATGATCTATATCATCACAATGCTCCATGGCCCTTGTCATCAAAATTCTACCTGGCGCTTTTCATTACAATACCCCATGATCCCTTTCACCACAATGCTCCATGACGCCTTTCATCACAATGCTCCATGACAACTGTCATCAAAATGCTCCATGGCCCCTGTAATCACAAGGGTCCATGCCCTTTTCATGACAATGCACCAGAACCCTTGTCATCACAATGCTTCATGCCCGTGTTATCACAGTGCTCCAAGCCCCTTGTCATCACTTTGCTCCCTGGCGTTTTCATCACAATACCCAATGATCCCTTTCACCAAATTGCTCCATGACACCTTTCATCACAATGCTCCATGACCATTGTCATCACAATGCTCCATGGCCCCTCTAATCGCAACGCTCCATTACCGTGTCATCACAATGCTCCATGACCTCTGTCATCACAAGCCCCAATGACCAGTGTCGTCACAATTCTCCAATGCCCTTGTCATCACAATGCTCCATGACCCTTGTCATCACAATGCTCCATGGCGCTTATCATCGCAATGCCCAATGACCACTTTCATCACAATGCTCGCTAAAACCTTTCATCAAAATGCTCCATGGCCCTTGTCATTCCAATTCCCCAATACCTCTTTTATCACAATGTTCCATGCGCCCTATCATCGCAGTGATCCTTGACCCCTTTCATCACAATGCTCCATGACTCTTGTCATCACAATGCTCCATGACCCCTGTCATCACAATTCTTCATGACTCTTGTCATCACAATGCTCCATGAACCCTGTAATGACAATGATCCATGACCCCTCTCATCACAATGCTCCAGTACCAGTTTCATCACAATGCTCCATGCCTCTTGTCATCACATGGCTCCATGCCCTTGTCATCACAATGCTCCATGACCACTGTAATCAAAATGCTCCATGCCCTTGTCATCACAATGATCCAGAACTCTTGTCATCACAATTCTCCATGACGCTTGTCATCACAATGCTCCATGGCCCTTGTCATTACAATTCCCCATGACCCTTTTCATCACAATGCTCCATGACACCTGTCATCACAATGCTCCATGGCCTTTGTCATTACCATGCTCCATGGCCCCTGTAATCAGAGTGCTCCATGACCCCTTTCGTCAAAATGCTCTTTGACCCCTGTCATCAGAAGGCCCCATGAACCCTGTCACCACAATACTCCATGGCCCTTCTCATCACAGTGCTCCATGCCCTTGTCATCACAATGCTCTATGGCCCCTGTAATCACAATGCTCCATTCCCTTGTCATGACAATGTTCCCAAACTCTTGACATCACAATGCTCCAGGCCCCTCTAATCACAAGGCTCCATGTCCATGTCATCACAATGCTCCATGACCCCTGTCATCACAATGCTCCATGACACATTTCATCACAAAGCTCCATGGCCCTTGTCATTACAATTTTCCATGACTCCTTTCATCACAAAGCTTCATGACCCCTGTAATCACAGTGCTCCATGAACCCTTTCATCACAAGGCTCCATGCCCTTGACATCACAATGCTCCATGGCCCCTTTCTTCACAATGCTCCATTTCCCCTTTCATCACAATGATCCATTCCACTTGTCATCACAATGCTCCATGCCATTGTTATCACAATGCTCCATGACCCTTGTCATCTCAATGTTCCATGGCGCATTTCATCACAATGCTCCATGACCACTTTCATCACAATGATCCCTGACCACTTTCATCAAAATGCTCCATGACTCTTGTCATCACAATGCTCATGGCCTTGTCATCACTATGCTCCATGGTGCTTTTCCTCACAATGCTCCAGGACCACTTTCATCACAAGGCTCCATGCACCCTGTCATCCCAATGCCTCATGACACCTGTCATCACAAAGCTCCATGACCCTTGTCATAAAAATTCTCAAAGACCCCTGTCATCACAATGCTCCATGGCCCTTGTCGTCACAATACCACATGACGCCTTTCATCAAAATGCTCCATGACCCTGTCATCACAATGCTCCATGGACATTGTCATCAAAATGCTCCATATACCTGTCATCACAATGCCCCATGACCCCTGTTATCACAATGCTCCATGACTATTGTCACCACAATGCTCCATGCCCCCTGCCATCACTATGCTCCATGGCCCTTGTCATTACAATGCTCCATGATCTCTGTAATCACAATGATCCATGACACCTTTCCTCACAATTCTCCAGTTCACCTTTCTTCATAATGCTCCATGCTTCTTGTCATCACAATGTTCAATGCACTTCTCTTCACAAAGCTCCATGGCCCCTCTAATCACAATACTCCATGACTCTTGTCATCAAAATGCTACATGCCCTTGTCATGTGCTTGTCATCACAATGTGCTTGTCATCACAATGCTACATGCCCTTGTCATCACAATGCTACATGCCCTTGTCATCACAATGTTCTGTAATGCCTGTCATTACAATGCTCCAAGATCCTTATCATCACAATGCTCCATGCCCTTATCATCACAATGCTCCATGACCACTGTCCTCACAATGCTCCATGACCCCTGTCATCACAATGCTCCCTGGTGCTTTTCATCACAATGCTCCATGACAACTTTCATCAAAATGCTCCATGACCTCTTTCTTCACAATGCTCCATGACCCTTGTCCTCGCAATGCCACATGACCCTTTTCATCACAATGCTCCATGCGCTTGTCATCATAATGATCCAGAACTCTTGTCATCAAAATGCTCCATGCCTGTGTCATCACAATGCTCCATGACCCTTATCATCACAATGCTAAATGACCCTTGTCATCACAATGCTCCATGACGCTTTTCATCACAATGCTCAATGACCACTTTCATCTCAATGCTCGCTGACACCTTTCATCGCAATGCTCCATGACCCCTACCATCACAGTGATCCATGACCCCTTTGATCACAATTCTCCATGACCATTGTCATCACAATGCTCCATGGCCCTTTTCATCACAATGCTCAGGAACCACTTTCATCAGAATCCTCGCTCACCCCTTTCATCACAATAATCCATGGCCCTTGTCATTACAATTCCCAATGACCCTTTTCATCACAATGCTCCATGACAACTGTCATCAAAATGCTCCATGGCTTTTTTCATCACAATGCTCCATGGCCCCTGTAATCACATTGCTCCACGACCCCTTTCATCACATTGCCCCATGACACCTGTCATCAAAATGCTCCATGTCCATTGTGATCACAATGCTCCATGAACTCTGTCATCACAATGCTCCACGATCGTTGTAGTCAGAATCATCCAGGACCCAATTCATCACAATGATCCATGCCATTTGTCATCACAATGCTCCATGCGCTTGTCATCACAATGCTCCATGCCTTTGTCATCAGAATGCTCAGGGCCCTTGTCATCAGTATGCTCCATGGCGCTTGTCATCACAATGTCCCATGATCCCTTTCACCCCAATGCTCCATAAACACTTTCATCACAATGCTCCATAACCATTGTCATCACAGTTCTCCATGGACTTATCATCACAATGTTCCATGACCCCTGTCATATCAATTATCGATGACCCCTTTCATCACAATGCTCCATGACCTCTGTCATCACAATGCCCCATGGCCTTTGTCATCACAATGCTCCATGACACTTGTCATCACAATGCTCCATGGCCCTTTCCATCACAAGGCTCAATGAACAATTTCATCAGAATCCTCGCTAAACCATTTCATCACAGTGCTCCATGACACCTGTCATCACAATGCTCCATGCTCCCAGTAATCACAGTGCTCCATGACACCTTTCAACATAATGCTCCATGGCCCTGACATCTCAATGCCCCATGACACCTCTCAACACAATACTACATAGTCCTTGCGATCACAATTCTCCATGACCCCTGTTTTCACAATGCTCCTTGACCCCGGTCATCACAATGCTCCATGATCGCTGTAATCACAATGATCCATGACACCTTTCCTCAAAATGCTCCAGTATGCCTTTCATCACAATACTCCATGCCACTTGTCATCACAATGCTCCATGGCCCCTGTAATCACAAGGCTCCATGACCGTGTTCTCAAAATGCTCAGTGGGCACTGTCATCACATGCTCCTTGACCACTTTCATCACAATGTTCCATGCCTCCTGTCATCACATAGCCCCATGGCCTATGTCATCTCAATGCTCCATGACCCATGTCATCGCAATGATCCATGACCCATTTCATCACAATGCTCCATGACTCCTGTCATCACAATGCTCCATGACTCTTGTCATCACAATGCTCCATGAACCCTGTAATCACAGTGATCCATGACCTCTCTCATCACAATGCTCCAGGGCCAGTTTCTTCACAATACTCCATGCCCCTGGTCATCACTTTGCTCCATGCCCTTGTCATCACAATGATCCAGAACTCTTGTCCTCACAATGCTCCATGCCCATGTCATCACAATGCTCCTTGACCCTTGTCATCACAATGCTCCATGGCGCTTTTCATCACAATGCTCAATGACCACTTTCATCACAATGCTCGCTGACACCTTTCATCTCAATGGGCCATGGCCCTTGTCATTACAATTCCCCAATACCTTTTTCATCACAATGCTCTATGACACCTATCATCGCAATGATCCATGACCCCTTTCATCACAATTCTCCATGACACTTGTCATCACAATGCTCCATGGCCCTTTTCATCACCTAGCTCCATGACCCCTGTAATCATAATGATAAATGACCCTGGTCATCAGAATGCTCCATGATCACTGTAATCACAATAATCCAGGACACCTTTCTTCAAAATGCTCCAGTAAGCCTTTCATCACAATACTCCATGCCATTTGTCATCACAATGCTCCATGGCCCCTGTAATCACAAGGCTCCATTACCGTGTCATCACAATGCTCAATGAGCACTGTCATCACAGTTCTCCTTGACCACTTTCATCACAATGTTCCATGACCCCTGTCATCACAAAGCCCCATGACCTATGTCATGACAATGCTCCATGACCCATGTCATCGCAATGATTCATGACCCATTTCATCACATTGCTCCTTGACACCTGTCATTAGAATGCTCCATGGCATTTGTCATCACCATGCTCCATGGCCCCTGTCATCAGAGTGCTGAATGACCCTTTTCATCACAATGCTCCATTACCCCTGTCGTCACAATTCTCCATGGCCCTTGTCATCACAATGCTCCATGAACCCTGTAATCACAATGATCCATGACCCCTCTCATCACAATGCTCCAGTACCAGTTTCATGATAATGCTCCATGTCCCTTGTCATCCCAATGCTCCATGACCACTGTAATCACAATACTCCATGCCCTTCTCATCACAGTGATCCAGAACTCTTGACATCACAATGATCCAGAACTCTTGTCATCACTATGCTCCATGTCCGTGTCATCACAATGCTCCATGACCCTTGTCATTACAATGCTCCATGGTGCTTTTCATCACAATGCTCCAAGACAACTTTCATCACAGTGCTCCATGACCCCTGTCATCACAATGCCCAATGCCCCCTGTCATCACAATGCCCAGTGAATCCTGTCATCACATTGCTCCATGACCCCTGTCACCACAATGCTCCATGCCCCATTTCATCACAATGTTCCATGCCCCCTGTCATCACAATGCTCCTAACACAGTGACTCCTAACACAGTCACAGACACTGTCCCTAACTAAGGCCCTGAGACTACTCTTAACTCAGACCCTGACACTGTCTGTACTTAGGCCCTGGCACTACTCCCAACTCAGGCCCTGACGCTGTCCCTAACTAAGGGTCTGACACTACTCCCAAATCAGACACTGACACTCTCCCAAATTAAAGCCTTGACACTACTCTTAACTCAGGCCCTGACACTGTACATAATAAAGACCCTGACACTAATCCCAACTCAGGTACTGACACTGTCCGTAACTAAGGCCCTGACACTACTCTCATCTCAGCCACTGACACCGTCCCTAACTATGGCCCTGACACTATTTCCAACTCAGGCACTGGCGCTGTCCCTAACTAAGGCTCTGACACTACTCCCAATTCAGGCACTGACACTGTCCCTAAATAAGGCCCTCACTCTACTCCTAACTCAGGCACTGTCACTGTCACTAACTAAGGCCATTACACTACCCTTAACACAAGAACTGACACTCTCAGTAACTAAGGTTTGAAACAATATTTAACTCATGCCCTGACACTGTCCTTAATTAAGACCCTGACACTACTCCCAACTCAGTCACTGACACTGTTCCTAACTAAGGCCGAGAGACTACTCCCAATTCAGGCCCTGACACTGTCCCTAACTAAGGCACTGATACTACTCCCAACTCAGGTACTGACACTGTCCCTAAATAAGGCCGTGACACTACTCCCATCTCAGGCACTGACACTGTCCCTAACTAAGGCCCTGACACTACTCCCATCTCAGGCACTGATAATGTGCCTAAATAAGGCTCTGACACTACTCCCAACTCAGGCACTGATATTGTCCCTAAATACAGCCCTGACATTACTCCCACCTCAGGCACTGAAGCTGTCCCTAACAAAGGCCATGACACTACTCCTAACTCAGGCCCTGACACGATAACTAAGAAAGGCTCTCACACTACTCCTAACTCTGGCACTGACACTCTCCCTAAATAAGGCCTTAACAATATTCTAAGCTAAGGCCCTGACACTGTCCATAATAAAGACCCTGACACTAATACCAACTCAGGCACTGACACTGTCCCTAACTAAGGCTCTGACACTACTCCCAACTCAGGCACTGACGCTGTCCCTAACTAAGGCTCTGACACTACTCCCAACTCAGGCACTGACACTTTCGCTAACTAAGGCCCTGAAACTACTCACAACTCAGGCCCTGACACTGTTCCTAACTACCGGTCTCAGACAACTGCTAACCCTGGCCCTGACACAATTCCTAACACAGTCACTGACACTGTCCCTAACTAAGGACCTGAGACTACTCCTAACTCAGGCCCTGACCCTGTCCGTAACTTAGGCCTTGGCACTACTCCTAACCCAGGCAATAATGCTGTCCCTAACTAAGTGTCTGACACTACTCCCAACTCAGACACTGTGAGTTTCCCAAATTAAGGCCATGACACTACTCTTAACTCAGGCCCTGACACTGTCCATAATAAAGACCCTGACACTAATCCGAATTCAGGCACTGACACTGTCCGTAACTAAGGCTCTGACACTACTCCCATCTCAGCCACTGAAACCGTCCCTAACTATGGCCCTGACACTAATCCCAACTCAGGCACTGGCGTTGCCCCTATCTAAGGCACTGGCACAACTCCCAACTCAGGCACTGGCGCTGTCCCTAACTAAGGCTCTGACACTACTCCCAACTCAGGCACTGAAACTCTCCCTAATTAAGGCCCTGACACTACTCCCAACTCAGGCGCTGACACTGTCCCTAACTAAGGCCCTGACACTACTCCTAACACAGGCACTGATACTACCCTAAATAAGACCCTGACTCCACTCCTAGCTCAGGCACTGTCACTGTCACTAACTAAGGCCATTACACTACTCTTAACTCAAGAACTGACAATCTCCGTAACTAAGGATTTGACACAATACATAACTCATGCCCTGACACTGTCCTTAACTAAGACACTGACACTAATCCCAAATCAGTCACTGACACTGTTTCTAACTAAAGCCCAGAGACTACTCCCAATTCAGGCCATGACACTGTCCCTAACTAAGGCACTGATACTACTCCCAACTCAGGCACTGACACTGTCCCTATTAAAGGCGCTGACACTAATCCCAACTCAGGCACTGACACTGTCCCTAACTAAGGCCCTGAAACTACTCCCATCTCAGGCACTGATAAAGTACCTAACTAAGGCTCTGACACTATTCCCACCTCAGGCACTGACACTGTCCCTAATTAAGGCAGTGAAAATACTCCCAACATAGGCACTGACACTGTCCCTAACTAGGCCCTGATACTACTCCCACCTCAGGCACCGACACTGTCCCTAACTAAGGCCCTGACATTGCTCCCAACTGAGGCACTGACACTGTCGCTAACTTAGGCCCTTACACTACTCACAACACAGGCCCTGACACTGTCCCTAAATAACGATCTCACACTACTCCTAAATCAGGCCCTAACACTATTCCTAACACAGTCACTGACACTGTCCCTAACTAAGGCCCTGAGAATACTCCTTACTCAGGCCCAGACTCTGTCCCTAACTAAGGCCCTGACACTACTCCCATCTCAGGCACTGACACTATCCCTAACTAAGACCCTGACACTACTGCCAACTCAGGCACTGACACTGTCCCTTAGTAAGGCCCTGACACTACTGCCAACTCAGGCACTGACACTGTCCCTAACTAGGCCCTGACACTACTCGCAACTCAGGCACTGACACTGTCACTAACTAAGGCCCTGACATTACTCACAACTCCGGCACTGACACTTTCGCTAACTAAGGCCCTGAAACTACTCACAACTCAGGCCCTGACACTATTCCTAACACAGTCACTGACACTGTCCCTAACTAAGGCCTTGAGACTACTCCTAACTCATGCCCTGACACTGTCCGTAACTTAGGCCCTGGCACCTCTCCCAAATCAGGCACTGTCACTGTCCCTAACTAAGGCCATTACACTACTCTTAACTCAAGAACTGACACTCTCCATAACTAAGGCTTTGACAAAATACTTAACTCATACCCTGACACTGTCCTTAACTAAGACCCTGGCACTAATCCCAAATCAGTCACTGACACTGTTCCTAACTAAGGCCCAGAGACTACTCCCAATTCAGGCCCTGACACTGTCCCTAACTAAGGCACTGATACTACTACCAACTCAGGCACTGACACTGTCCTTAACTAAGGCAGTGAAAATACTCCCAACATAGGCACTGACACTGTCCCTAAATAGGCCCTGATACTACTCCCACCTCAGGCATCAACACTGTCCCTAACTAAGGCCCTGACATTGCTCCCAACTGAGGCACTGACACTGTCGCTAACTTAGGCCCTTACACTACTCACAACACAGGCCCTGACACTGTCCCTAAATAACGATCTCACACTACTCCTAAATCAGGCCCTAACACTATTCCTAACACAGTCACTGAAACTGTCCCTAACTAAGGCCCTGAGAATACTCCTTACTCAGGCCTAGAATCTGTCCCTAACTAAGGCCCTGACACTACTCTTAACTCAGGCCCTGACATGATGACTAAGAAAGACCTCACACTACTCCTAACTCAGGCACTGACACTGTCCATAACTTAGGCCCTGACACTACTCCTAATTCAGGCACTGACACTCTCCCTAACTAAGGCCGTGCGACTACTCCAACCTCTGGCCCTGAAACTGTCCCTAACTAAGACTCGGACACTGCTCGCAGCTCCGGCACTGACACTCTCCCTAACTAAGTCCTTAACACTACTCTTAGCTAAGGCCCTGACACTGTCCCTAACAAAGACCCTGACACTATTCCTAACTCCAACGGTGACTCTGTCCCTAAATAAGGCCCTGAGAGTACTCCCAACATAGGCACTGACACTGTCCCTTACTAAGGCCCTGACACTACTACCAACACAGGCCCTGACACTTTTGCTAAATAAGGCAGTGAAACTACTTCTTACATAGGCACTGACACTGTCCCTAACTAGGCCCTGACACTACTCCCAACTCAGGCACTGACACTGTCCAGTACTAAGGCGCTGACATTACTCCCAAATCAGGTACTGAAACTGTCGCCAACTATGTCCCTGACACTAGTCACAACTCAGGCCCTGACACTGTCCCTAACTACCGATCTCACACTATTCCTAACGCAGGCCCTGACACTATTCCTAACACAGTCACTGACACTGTCCCTAACTAAGGCCCTGAGATTACTCATAACTCACGCCCTGACATGGTCCCGAACAAAGACCCTGACACTAATCCCAACTCAGGCAGTGACATTGTCCATATCTAAGGCCCTGAAACTATGCACAACTCAGGTACTGACACTGTCCCTTACTAATGCCCTGACACTACTGCCGACACAGGCACTGACACTGTCCCTAACTAAGGCCCTGAGACTACTCCTAACTCATGCCCAGACACTGTCCGTGACTTAGGCCCTGACACTACTCCTAATTCAGGCACTGACACTCTCCCTATCTAAGGCCCTGAGACTACTCCTACCTCAGGCCCTGACACTGCCCCTAATTAAGACCCTGATTCTACTCCCAACTCAGGCTCTGACAATGTCTCTAACTATGACCCTGACACTACTCCCAACTCAGGCACTGACTGTGTCCCTACCTGAGGCAATCATACTACTCCCAACTCAGGCACTAAGGCTATGCATCATTGTGATGACAAGCACCATGGAGCATTGTGATGACAAGGATCATGGAGAATTGTGATGACAAGGGCATGGAGCATTGTGATGACAAGGGTAATGGAACATTGTGATGACAAGGACCATGGAGAATTGTGATGAAAGGGGTCATGGAGAATTGTGATGACAAGGGCCATGGATCATTGTGATTACAGGGTTCATCGGGCATTGTGATGAAAGTGGTCCTGGAGCATTGTGATGAAAGTGGTCATGGAGCCTTGTGATGACAGTGGTCATGGAACATTGTGATGAAAAGTGCAATGGAGCATTGTGATGACAGGGGTCATGGAGCATTGTGATGACAGTGGTCATATGGCATTTTGAATGATAGAGGCCATGGAGCATTGTGATGACAAGGATCATGGAGCCTTGTAATGACAGGGGGCATGGAGCATTGTGATGTCACCGCCATGTAGCATTTTAGACAAGGGTCATGGAGCGTTGTTATGATAAGTTCATGGATCATTGCGATGACTGTTGTCATGGAGCATTGTGATGATAAGGCATGGAGCCTTGTGATGACAGGGGGCACGGAACATTGTAATGAAAGGGGGCATGGAGCAATCTTATGAGAGTGGGCATGGAGCATTGTGATGAAAAGGGCATGGAGCATTGTGAGACAAGTGTCATGGAGCATTGTGTTGAGAGTGGGCTTGGAGCATGGTGATGACAGGGCTCATGGAGCATTGTGATGACATGGCTTAGGGAGAATTGTGGGGAAATGGGTCATGAGGCATTGTGATGACAGGGGTTATGGAGCATTGTGATGAAAGGTGTCATGGAACATTCTGATGAAAGGGGTCATGGATAATTGTGATTACACGGATCATGGAGCATTGTTATGACAAGCGTCATGGAGCATTGTGATGACAAGGGCCATGGATCACTGTGATGACAGAGGTCATGGAGCATAGTGATGATTATGGTCATGGATCATTGCGTTGAAAGGAGTCATGGAGCATTGTGAAGAAAGCAGTCACGGGGCATTGTGATGACAAAGGCCATGGAACATTGTGATGAAATGGTTACCGGAGCATTGTGATGATAAGGGCGTCGAGGATTGCAATGACAGTGGTCATGGAGCATGGTGACGATAAGGGCATGGAGACTTTTGATGACAATGATCATGGAGGATTGTGATGAAAGGGGTCATGGAGGATTGTGATGACATGGATCATGGAACATTGTTATGACAAGCGAGATGACAAGGGCCATGGAGCATTGTGATGACAAGGGCCTGGAGCATTGTGATAACAGGGGTCATGGAGCATTGTGATGGAAGGGGTCATGGAGCTTTGTGAGCAAAGTGGTCATGGGGCATTGTGATGAGAAGGGCATGGAGTATTGTGAGACAAGTGTCAAGGAGAATTGTGATGAAAGGGGTAATGGAGCACTGTGATTATGGGGGTCAGGAAGCATTGTGATGACAGTGGTCACGGGACATTGTGATGACAAGGGCATGGAGCCTAGTTAGGGACTGTCTATCGGCTTTGGGACTAAACTCAGTGTCTGAGGTTGGCACAGCATAAGGTCTTTAGTTAGCATAAGAGGTAGGACATTAGCTCGGGACATGGTTAGGGTAAAGGCTAGGAATCGTGTCAGGAAATGACCTAAGGATAGTGTGAAGACCTTTGTTACTGAGAATATCAGGGCCTTATTCAGAACCAGTGTTAAGGCTTCAGGTAAGGACAGCATCAGGGCCTGACTTAGGGAGAGCAACAGGGACTGAGTGAGGCCTAATGTCAGGCCCTTAGCTGGGGACACTGTCAGGGAATGACTTAGGAGCAGCATCAGTGCCTTTGTTGGATCAGCTTTAGGCTTTTAGTTAAAGACATGACCAGAGCCCTAGTTAGTCACAACGTCAAGGCCTCAGTTAGGGAAAGCTTCAGGGCCTGAGTTACGGACAGCCTCAGGTCTTCACTTAAAGACAGCGACAGGGTTTTATCAGGGACAGTGTCAGGACCTTAGTTAGAAATATGTCAGGATATTAACTCAGGCTAGTGTCCAGTTTTTAGTTATTGCTGACAGCAGGGCCTATATTAGGGGCAAATTCTGGGCCTTACTTAGAGACAGTGCCAGGGCCTGAGTTAGGACTAGCATCAGAGCCTTTGTAAAGTCCAGTATGAGGGACTGAGTTAAGTGTAGTGTCAGGGCTTTAGTTAGGGAGAGTGTCAGTGCCTCAGTTAGGATGAACTTCCAAGCCTCAGTTAGGGACAGGTTGACGGCCTCGGGACTAATTTCAGGCTCTTAGTTAGAGACAGCATCAGGGATTTAGTTAGCATAAGAGGCTCGACAATAGCTAAAGACAAGTTTAGGTTAAGATCTAGGGATAGTGTCAGGAAATGACCTAGGGATAGTGTCAAGACCATAGCTAATTAGAGCATCAGTGCCTAATTTAGGCCCAGTGTCAGGGCTTCAGGTAGGGACAGAGTCTTAGCCTGACTTAGGGAGAGTGACAGGGCCTGAGTGATGCCTAGAGTCAGGGCCTTAGCTAGGGCATGACATAGGATCAGCATAAGGGTCTCTGTAGGATCAGCATTAGGGTCGTAGTTAAAGACATTATCAGGACCTCTGTGAGGGACAGCCTCAGGGCCTCACTTAGGGACAGTGTCAGGGCTAACTTTGGGAGAGTTTCAGGACCTTGGTAAGACATGGGTCAGGATATTAGCTCAGGTTAATGTCAGGACTTTAGATATTGATGGTAGCAGGGCCTAAGTTAGGGACAGTGTCAAGGCATTAGTCAGGAGTAGCGGGCCTCTGATAGGTCCAGTGTCAGGTCCTCAGTTAGCAATAGTGTTAGGGCCTTAGTTAGGGACAGTGTCAGGGCCGGATGTAGGACGAGCATCTAGGCCTTAGTTCAGGACAGTTTCACGGTTTTGGGACTAAGTTCAGTGCCTGAGGTAGGCACAGCCTAAGGGCTTCAGTTAGCATAAGAGGCAGGACATTAGCTAGTGACAGTGTCAGTTTAACATCGAGGGATAGTGTCAGGAAATGACCTAAGGATAGTGTGAAGACCTTTGTTACTGAGACTCTCAGGGCCTTATTCAGAACCAGTGTTAGGGCTTCAGGTAGGGACAGCATCAGAGCCTGACTTAGGGAGAGCGACAGGGGCTGAGTGAGGCCTAGCATCGGACCCTTAGCTGGGGACACTGTCAGGGCGTGACTTAGGAGCAGCATCAGGGCCTCTGTTGGATCAGCCTTAGGGTCTTAGTTAAAGACATGATCAGGGTCTGAGTTAGTCACAGCATCAAGGCCTGAGTTAGTTAGGGAAAGCTTCAGGGCCTCACTTAGGGACAGCGTCAGGGCTTACTTTGGGACAGTTTCAGGACCTTGGTAAGACATGGGTCAGGATATTAGCTCCGGATAATGTCAGGACTTTAGATATTGATGGCAGCAGCCCTTAGTTAGAGACAGTGTCAGGCCCTGAGTTACGACTAGCATCAGAGGCTTTGTTAGGTACAATGTACGGGACTGAGTTAAGAGTAGAGTCAAGGCCTTAGTTAGTGACAGTGTCAGTGCCTGACTTACGGACAGCGACAGGGCCTGAGTGAGGCCTAGCGTCAGGCCCTTAGCTGGGCACACTGTCAGGGCATGACTTTGGAGCAGCATCAGCGTCTTTGCTGGATCAGCATTAAGGTCTTCATTAAATACATGATCAGGGCCTGAGTTAGTCACAGCTTCAAGGCTTCAGTTAAGGAAAGCTTCAGGGCCTGAGTTAGGGGCAGCCTCAGGTCTTCACTTAGGGACAGCATCAGGGCTTACGTTGGGACAGTTTCAGGACCTTGGAAAGACAGAGGTCAGGGTATTAGCTGAGGATAATGTCAGGACTTTAGATACTGATGGCAGCAGGGCCTTAGTTACAGACAGTTTCAGGGCCTGAGTTAGGCCTAGCATCAGAGACTTTGTTAGGTACAGTGTAAGGGACTGAGTTAGGAGTAGTGTCCGGGCCTTGCTTAGGGACAGTGTCAGTGTCTGAGTTAGGTGTACTGTCAGAGACCTAATTAGGGACAGTGCTAGGGCCTGAGTTAAGATTAGTGTCAAGGCCTTTATTTAGGCCCAATTTCAGGGCCTTAATTTGGACTAGCATCAGAGTCATTGTTAGGAATCGTATGAGGGCCTGAGTTAGGCGTACAGTCAGGGCCTTAGTTAGGGACAGTGTTAGGGCCTGAGTTAAGATTAGTGTCAAGGCCTTATTTAGGACCAATTTTAGGGCTTTAGTTTGGACTAGCAACAGAGCCTTTGTTAGGTATCATGTCGGGGCCTAAGTTAGGTGTAGTGTCAGGGCCATTGTTAGGGACAGTATCAGGGCCTGACTTAGGAGAAGTTTAAGGCCTTAGCCAGGGAAAGTGTCAGGGCCTTAGTTAGGGACATTATCAGGGCCTGAATTAGCAGTAGTGTCAAAAGTCCTTAATGAGGAGAGTAAGGAGTAAGTCAGGACTCAGGCCCTGACACTGTCTTTAACTAAGGCCCTGACACTATTCGTAACACAGGCCCTGATCTGATTCCTATCACAGGCCCTGATGCTGGTCTTAACTAAGGCCCTGACACTGGCCCTAACTAAAGCTGTGACACTACTCTTAACTCAGGCCCTGACACTGTCCCTAAACAAGGCCCTGAATCTATTCCTATGTGAGGAGCTGATACAATACGTAACGAAGGCACTGATGCTACTCCTAACTAAGGCCCTGACACTACTCCTAACTCAGGCAATGACACAGTCCCTAACTAAGGCCCTGATACTATTCCTAACTCAGGCACTGACATTGTCCATAACTAAGGCCCTGACACTACTCCCAACTCAGGCACTGACAGTGTCCATAACTAAGGCCCTGACACTACGCCTAAGTCAGGCACTGACACTGTCCCTAAGTAAGGCCCTGATACTACTCCCAACATAGGCACTGAGACTGTCCCTAAATACGCCTTGACAGTACTCCCAAGTCAGGCACTGACACTGTCCCTAACTAAGGCCCTGACACTACTCTCAACTCAGGCACTGACGCTGTCCCTAACTAAGGCCTTGACACTACTTTTAACTCATGCCCTGACACTGTCCCTAACAAAGACCCTGACACTATTCCCAACTCAGGCACTGACACTCTCCCTAACAAAGACCCTGACACTACTCCCATCTCAGCCACTGACACTGTCCCTAAGGCCCTGACACTACTCCCAATTCAGGCACTGAAACTATCCCTAAATAAGGCCCTGACATTACTCCCAACACCGGCACTGACACTTTCGCTAACTAAGGCCCTGAAATTACTCACACCTCAGGCCCTGACTCTGTTCTTAACTCCCGGTCTCAGACTACTCCTAACTCAGGCACTGACACTATTCCTAACATAGTCACTAAAACTGTTCCTAACTAAGGCCCTGAGACTACTCCTAACTCAGGCCCTAACACTGTCCGTAACTTAGGCCCTGGCACTACTCCTAACTCAGGCACTGACGCTGTCCCTAACTAAGGCCCAGACAATAGAAACAACTCAGGCAATGACACTGTCCCTAACTAAGGCCCTGACACAACTCCCAACCCAGGCACTGACATGCTCACTAACTAAGGCCCTGAGACTACTTCTACCTCAGGCCCTGACACTGTCCCTAACTAAGGCCCTGATACTACTCCCAACTCAGACACTGACACTCTCCCTAACTAAGGCCTTGACACTACTTTTAACTCATGCCCTGACACTGTCCCTAACAAAGACCCTGACACTATTCCCAACTCAGGCACTGACTCTCTCCCTAACAAAGACCCTGACACTACTCCCATCTCAGCCACTGACACTGTCCCTAAGGCCCTGACACTACTCCCAATTCAGGCACTGAAACTGTCCCTAAATAAGGCCCTGACATTACTCCCAACACCGGCACTGACACTTTTGCTAACTAAGGCCCTGAAATTACTCACAACTCAGGCCCTGACTCTGTTCTTAACTACCGGTCTCAGACTACTCCTAACTCAGGCACTGACACTATTCCTAACATAGTCACTAAAACTGTTCCTAACTAAGGCCCTGAGACTACTCCTAACTCAGGCCCTAACACTGTCCGTAACTTAGGCCCTGGCACTACTCCTAACTCAGGCACTGACGCTGTCCCTAACTAAGGGTGTGACACTACTCCCAATCAGACACTGACACGCTCCCAAATTAAGGCCTTGACACTGCTCTTAACTCAGGCCCTGACACTGTCCATAATAAAGACCCTGACACTAATCCCAGCTCAGGCACTGACACTGTCTGTAACTAAGGCCCTGACACTACTCCCATCTCAGCCACTGACACCGTCCCTAACTATGGCCCTGACACTACTCCCAACTCAGGCACTGGGCTGTCCCTAACTAAGGCACTTGCACTACTCCCAACTCAGGCACTGGCGATGTCCCTAACAAAGGCTCTGACACTACTCCCAACACAGTCACTGACACTCTCCCTAATTAAGGCCCTTACACTACTCCCAACTCAGGCCCTGACATTGTCCCTAATAAAGACCCTGACACTAATCCCATCTCAGTCACTGGCACTGTCCCCAACTAAGGCCCTGATACTACTCCCAACTCAGGCACTGACACTGTCCCTTACTAAGGCCCTACACCACTACCAACACAGGCACTGACATTTTCGCTAAATAAGGCAGTGAAACTACTCCCTACATAGGCACTGACACTGTCCCTAACTAAGCCCTGACACTATTCCCAAATCAGGCACTGAAACTGTCGCTAACTATGTCCCTGACACTACTCACTACTCAGGCCATGACAGTGTCCCTGACTACCGCTCTCACACTACTCCTAACACAGGTCCTGACACTATTCCTAACACAGTCACTGACACTGTCCCTAAATAAGATCCTGAGATTACTCCTAACTCACGCCCTGACATTATCCCAAACAAAGACCCTGACTCTAATCCCAACTCAGGCACTGACACTGTCCCTATCTAAGGCCCTGAAACTATTCACAACTCAGGCACTGACACTGTCACTTACTAATGCCCTGACACTCCTGCCAACACAGGCACTGACACTGTCCCTAACTATGGCCTTGACACTACTCCCAACTCAGGCACTGACAGTGTCCCTAACTGAGGCAATGATACTACTCCCAACTCAGGCACTAAGGCTCTGGATCTTTGTGATGACAAGCGCCATGGAGCATTGTGATGACAAGGGTCATGAAAGATTGTGATGACAAGGGCATGGAGGATTTTGATGACAAGGGTAACGGAGCAATGTGAAGACAGGGGCCATGGAGTATTGTGATGACAAGGGCCATGGAGCATTGTGATGACAGGGGTAATGGAGCTTTGTGGTGACAGGCGGCATGGAGCATTGTTATGAAAGGGGTACTGTAACAATGTGATGAAAGGGGTCAAGGAACGTTTTGATTACAGGGGTCATGGGGCATTGTGATGAAAGTGGTCATGGAGCATTGTGATGAAATGCGCTATGGAGCATTGTGATGACAGGGGTCATGGAGCATTGTGATGACAAATGCATGGAGCATTGTGATGACGAGGGCCATGGAGCATTGAGATTACAAGGGTCATGGAGCATTGTGATGACAGGAGCCATGGAGCATTGTGATGACAAGGGCCATGGAGCATTGTGATGACAGGTGTCATGGAGCATTGTGATGATATGGGCATGGAACCTTTATTGCAAGGTCATGGAGCATTGCGATGAAAGGGGTCATAGATCATTGTGATGAAAGGGGTCATGGGACATTGTGATGAAAAGCGTCATGGATCATTGTGATTAGAGGTTTCATGGAGGATTGTGATGACAAGCGCCATTGACGATTGTGATGACAAGTCCATAGAGCATTGAGATGAAAGTGGTCATGGAGCATTGTGATGAAAGGGGTCATGGAACATTGTGATGAAAGGGGGCATGGAGCATTGTGATGACAGGGGTCATGGAGCATTGTGAGGAAAAAGGCCATGGAACATTGTGATGACAGCAGTCGTGGGGCATTGTGATGAATGTTTTCATGGTGCATTGTGATGACAAGGTCGTGGAGATTTGTGATGGCAAGGGCCATGGAACTTTGAGGTTACAAGGGTCACGGAGCATTGTGATGACTGGGGCCATGGAGCAATGTGATGACAAGGACCATGGAGCATTGTGATGAGAGGGGTCATGGAGCTTTGTGCTGAAAGTGGTCATGGATCTTTGTGATGAAAGGGGTTATGGGGCATTGTGATGAAAGTAGTCATGTACCATTGTGATGACAGGTATCATGGAGCATTGTTATGACAAGCGATATGGAGCATTGTGATGACAAGGGCCGTGGAACATTGCGATGACAAGTGGCATGGAGCATTGTGATTATAGGGGTCTTGGAGCATTGTGATTAGAGCGGCCATGGAGCATTGTGATGACAGGGTGCATGGAACATTGTGATGAAATGGGGCATGGAGCATTGTGGTGACAGGGGTCATGGACATTGTGATGAAAGGGGTCATGGAGCACTGTGATTACAGGGGCCATGGAGTACTGTGATGAAAAGGGCATGGAGCATTGTGATCCCAAGGGCCATGGAGCAATTTGATTAAAGGGATCATAGGACATTATGGTGAAACGGGTCATGGATCATTCTGATTACAGGGATCATGGAGCATTGTTATGACAATGGTCATGGAGCATTGTGATGAAAGACGTCAGGGAGCATTGTGATGAAAGGGACCACGGGGTATTGTGATGACAAGAGCCATGGAACTTTCTGATGAAAGGGGTCATGGACAACTGTGCTGAATGCTTCATGAATCTTGTCATCACAATGCTGCATGATCACTATCATCACAATTCTCCGTGACCGCTGTCATCACAATGCTCCAGGACAATTTCATCACAATGCTCCATGCCCCCTGTCATCACAAGGCTCCATGACCCTTGTCATCACAATGCTCCATGGCCACTGTCATTCAAAATGCCATATGACCCCTTTCATCACAATGCTCCAGGCCCACTGTCATCACAATGATCCATGGCCCTTGTAATCACAGTGCTCCCTGGTGCATGTCATCACAAGGATCCATAACCACTTTCAGCACAATGTTCCATGTCCCCTGTCATCACAAGGCTTCATGACCCTTGTCATCCCAATGCTCCATGGCCCCTGTCATTCCAAATGACATATGACTCCTGTCATCACAATGCTCCAGGCCCCCTCTCATCACAAAGAGCCATGACCCCTTTCATCACAATGCTCCATGACCACTGTAATCACAATTCTCCATGCCCGTGTCATCACAATGCTCCAGGACTCTTGTCATCACAATGCTCCATAGCGCTTTTCATCACAATGCTCCATGATAACTTTCATTAAAACGCTCCATAACCCATTTGATCACAATGCTCCATGGCCCTTGTCATCACAATGCTCCAAAGCTCTTTTCATGACAATGCTCCATGACCAGTTTCATCACAATGTTCCATGCCCATTTCATCACAATGCTCCATGGTCCTTGTCATCACAATGTCCCATGACTCTTTTATCTCAATGCTCCATGACCCCTTTCATCACAATGCTCCATGACCCCTGTCATAGCAATGATCCATGACCCCTTTCATCACAATGCTCCATGATGCCTGTCATCACAATGCTCCATGGCCTTTGTCATCACAATTCTCCATGGCCCCTGTAATCACAGTGCTCCATGACAACTTTCATCACAATGCTCCATGACCACTGTCATCTCAATGCCAGATGACCCCTGTCATTACAATGTTCCGTGGCCCTTGTAATCACAAAGCTCCATGACCACTGTCATCACAATGCTCCATGACTCTTTTCATCACAATGCTCCATGATCCCTGTAATCACAATGTTCCATAACCGCTTTCATCACAATGTTACAGTACCCCTTTCATCACAATGCTCTATGCTCCCTGTCATCACAATGCTCCATCACACCTGTAATCACAATGCTCCATGACCACTTTCAACACAAGGCTCCATGACCCCTTTCTTCATGATGCTCCTTGAAAAATTTCATCACAATCCTCCATGCCCCCTGTCAACACAATGCTCCATGGCCCTTGTCATCACAATGCTCCTTGCCCCCGTCATCACAATGCTCCATCACACCTGTCATCACAATGCTCCATGACCCCTGTCATCACAGTGCTCCATGCCCCCTGTCATCACAGTGCTCCATGACCACTATCAACACAATGTTCCATGAACCCACCATCATAATGCTCCATGGCCCTTGTCATCACAATGCTCCAGGGCGCTTGTCATCACAATGCTCCCTTCCCCCTTTCATCACAATGCTCGAATACTCCTTTCATCACCATGTTACAGCACCCATTTCATCACAATGCCCATGCCCCCTGTCACCACAATGTTCCATGACCCCTGTCATCACCATGCTCCATGGTGCTTGTCATAACAATGCTCCATGGTCCATGTCATCACAATGTTCCATGAACCTTGTAATCTCAATGCTCCATGGCCCTTGTCATCACAAAGCTGCACGCCCTTGTCATCACAATGCTCCATGACCACTTTCATCACAATGCTCCATGGCCACTGTCATCACAATTCTCCATGAACCCTGTCATCACAATGCTCTATGTCCTTGTTAGCACAATGCTCCATGACCCTTGTCATTAAAGTGCTCCATGACAGTTGTCATCATAATGCCCCATGACCCATGTCATCATAATGCTCCATGCTTTGGTCTTCAAAATGCTTCATGATAACTGTCATCACAATGCTCCTTGGCCTTTGTCATCACAATGATCCATGCCCCCTGTCATAACAATGCTCCATGACTCATTTCATCACAATGTTCCATGACCCCTTTAATCAGAATGCTCCATGCCCCCTGTCATCACAATGCTCCATTAGGCTTGTCATCACAATGCTCCAAGACAATTGTCATCACAATACCCCATGACCCCTGTCATCAAAATGCTACATTAGCTTTGTCATCACAATACTCCATGCTCTTATCGTCACAATGCTCCATGACTTTTGTCATCACTATGCTCCATGCACCCTTTCCTCACATTGCTCCATGACCCCTTTCATCACAATGCTCTATGAACCCTTTCATCACAATGTTCCATGGTCCTTGTCGTCACAATGCTCCATGGCGCTTGTCATCACAATGTTCCATGCCCCCTGTCATCACAATGCCCCATGACCCCATTCATCAAAATGCTCCATGACCATTGTCATGACAATGCTCCTTGCCCTTATCATTAGAATGATCCATGACCCCTGACATCACAATGATCCACGACTTATCATCACTATTCTACATAACACTTGTTATCACAATACCCCATGATCCCTGTCATCACAATGCTCCATGGCACTTGTCATTACAATGTTCAATGATCCCTGTCATCACAATGTTCCATGACACTTGTCATTGCAATGCTCCATGATCCTTGTTATCACAATGATCCATGACCCCTTTCTTCAAAATGTTACAGTAACCCATTCATCACAATACCCATGCGCCCTGTCACCATAATGCTCCATGACACTGTCATCACAATGCTCCATGGCCCCTCTCATCACAATGCTCCAAGACCTTGTAATCTCAATGCTCCATATCCCTCGTCATCACAAACTCCACGCCCTTGTCTTCACAATGCTACATAACCACTTTCATCACAATGCTCCATGACACTTTTCATCAAAATGCTCTATAGCACCTGTCATCACAATGCTTCATGGCCGTTGTCATCACAATGCTCCATGCCCTTATCATGACAATGCTCAATGACCAATTTCATCAGAATCCTCGCTGACACTTTTCATCACAATGCTCCATGGCTGCTGTAATCACAGTGTTCCATGACCACTTTCATCACAATGTTCCATGCCCCTGTCATCACAATGCCCCATGACACCTGTCATCACAATGCTCCAAGGCCGTTGTGATCACAATGCTCCATGACACCTGTCATCACAATGCTCCATGGTTTTTGTCAACACAATGCTCTATGGCCTCTGAAATCACAGTGCTCCATGACCCCAGTCATCGCAATGATCCATGACCCATTTCATCACAATGCTCCTTGACACCTGTCATCACAATTCGCCGTGGCTTTTTTCATCACAATGCTCCATGACAGCTGTCATCACAATCCTCCATGGCCTTTGTCATCACAATGCTCCATGGCCCCAGTAATCACAGTGCTCCACGACACCTTTCATCACAATGCTCCATGCCCCTGACATCACAATGCCCCATGACACCTGTCATCACAATACTACATGGTCCTTGTGATCACAATGCTCCATGACCCTAGTCTTCACAATGCTCCATGATCGCTGTAATCAAAATGATCCATGACACCTTTCCGCAAAATGCTCCTGTACGCCTTTCATCACAATACTCCATGCCCCTTGTCATCACAATGCTCCATGACCTCTTTCTTCACAATGCTCCATGACCTTTGTCTTCACAATGCCACATGACCCTTTTCATCACAATGCTCCATGACCACTTTCATCACTATGCTCCATGACAATTGTGATCACAATGCTCCATGCCCTTGTCATCACCATGCTCCATAACCCCTGTAATCAGAGTACTCCATGACCCCTTTCATCACAATGCTCCATGACCCCTGTCATCAAAAGGCCCAATGACCCTGTCATCACAATACTCCATGGCCGTTCTCATCACAATGCTCCATAACCCATGTCATCACAATGCTCCATGATCCCTGTATTCACACTGATCCATGACCCCATTCATCACAATGCTCCATGCCCTTGTCATCACAATGCTCTATGGCCCCTGTAATCACAATGCTCCATGCCCTTGTCATGGCAATGTTCCCGAACCCTTGTCATCACAATGCTCCATGCCTGTGTCATCAGAATGCTCAAGGGCCCTTGTCGTCAGTATGCTCCATGGCGCTTGTCATCACAATGTCCCATGATCCCTTTCACCCCAATGCTCCAGGACCCCATTCATCACAATGCTCCATGACCTTTGTCATCACATTTCTCCATGGCCCTATCATCACAATGCTCCATGACCCCTGTCATCACAATCATCCATGACTCCTTTCATCACAATGCTCCATGCCCCTGACATCACAATGCCCCATGACACCTGTCATCACAATACTACAGGGTCCTTGTGATCACAATGCTCCATGAACCCTGTTATCACAATGCTCCATGATCCTGGTCATCACAATGCTCCATGATCGCTGTAATCACAATGATCCATGACAACTTTCCTCAACATGCTCCAGTATGCCTTTCATCAAAATACTCCATGCCCCTTGTCATCACAATGCTCCATGACCCCTTTTATCACAATACTCCATGACCATGGTCATCACAATGCTCCATGGCCCCTGTAATCACAAGGCTCCATGACCGTGTCATCACAATGCTCAATAAGCACTGTCATCACAATGCTCCTTGACCACTTTCATCACAATGTTCAATACCCCCTGTCGTCACAAAGCCCCACGACGTTTGTCATCACAATGCTCCATGACCCATGTCATCCCAATAATCCATGACCCATTTCATCTCATTGCTCCTCGACACCTGTCATCAGAATGCTCCATGGCATTTGTCATCACCATGTTCCATGGCCCCTGTAATCAGAGTGCTCCATGACCCCTTTCATCACAATGATCCATGACCCCTCTCATCACAATGCTCTCTGCCCCTCGTCATCACATTGCTCCATGCCCTTGTCATCACAATGCTCCATGACCACTGTAATCACAATGCTCCATGCCCTTGTCATCACAATGATCCAGAACTCTTGTCATCACAATGATCCAGAACTCTTGTAATCACAATGCTCCATGACACCTGTCATCACAATGCACCATGACTCCTGTCATCACAATGCTCCATGAACCCTGTAGTCACAGTGATCCATGACCCCTCTCATCACAATGCTCCAGTACCAGTTTCATCACAATGCTCTCTGCCCCTTGTCATCACATTGCTCCCTGCCCTTGTCATCACAGTGCTCCATGACCACTCTAATCACAATGCTCCATGCCCTGGTCATCACAATGATCCAGAACTCTTGTCCTAACAATTCTCCATGCCCGTGTCATCAAAATGCTCCTTACCTTTGTCATCACAATGCTCCATGACCCTTGTCATCACATGCTCCATGGCACTTTTGATCACAATGCTCATTGACCACTTTCATCACAATGATCGCTGACTCCTTTCATCACAATGCTCCATGGCCCTTGTCATTACAATTCCCCAATACATCTTTCATCACAGTGCTCCATGACCCCTATCATCGCAATGATCCATGAACACTTTCATCACAATTCTCCATGACCCTTGTCATCACAATGCTCCATGGCTCTTTTCATCACAATGCTCAATAACCACTTTCATTAGAATCCTCGCTCACCCCTTTCATCACAATGCTCCATGGCCCTTGTCATTACAATTCCCCATGACGCTTTTCATCACAATGCTCCATGACAGCTGTCATCACAATGCTCCATGGCTTTTTTCATCACAGTGCTCCATGGCCCCTCTAATCACAATGCTCCATGCCCTTTTCATGGCAATGTTCCAGAACCCTTGTCATCACAATGCTCCATGCCCATGTCATCACAATGCTCCAGGCCCCTTGTCATCACTATGCTCCCTGCCGCTCTTCATCACAATACCCCATGATCCCTTTCACCACAATGCTCCATGACGCCTTTCATCACAGTGCTCCATGACCATTGTCGTCCCAGTGCTCCATGCCGCTTTCATCACAATGCTCCATTACCCCTGTCGTCACAATTCTCCATGGCCCTTGTCATCACAGTTCTCCCTGGTGCTTTTTTTCACAATTCTCCATGACAACTTTCATCACAATGCTCCATGACCTCTTTCTTCACAATGCTCCATGACCTTTGTCCTCACAATGCCACATGACCCTTTTCATCACAATGCTCCATGACCACTTTCATCACTATGCTCCATGACCATTGTGATCACAAAACTCCATGCCCTTGTCATCACAAGGCTCCATGGCCCCTGAAATCACATTTCTCCATGACCCCTGTCATCACAATGATCTATGACCGATTTCATCACAATGCTCCTTGACGCCTGTCATCAGAAAGCTCTATGGACTTTGTCATCACCATGCTCCATGGCACCTGTAATCAGAGTGCTCCATGACCCCTTTCATCACAATGCTCCATGACCCCTGTCATCAAAAGGCCCACGAACCCTGTCATCACAATACTCCATGGCCCTTCTCATCACAATGCTCCATGACCCGTTTCATCACAATGCTCCATAATCCCTGTATTCACACTGATCCATGACCGCATTCATCACAATGCTCCATGCCCTTGTCATCACAATGCTCTATGGCCCCTGTAATCACAATGCTCCATGCCCTTGTCATGGTAATGTTCCCGACCTCTTGTCATCACAATGCTCCATGCCTGTGTCATCAGAATGCTCCAGGGACCTTGTAATCAGTATGCTCCATGGAGATTTTCATCACAATGTCCCATGATCCCTTTCACCCCAATGCTCCAGGACCCCATTCATCACAATGCTCCATGACCATTGTCATCACAATTCTCCATGGCCCTATCATGACAATGCTCCATGCCCCTGACATCCCAATGCCCCATGACACCTGTCATCACAATACTACATGGTCCTTGTGATCACAATGCTCCATGACCCCTGTTATCACAATGCTTCATGACCCTGGTCATCACAATGCTCCATGATCACTGTAATCACAATGATCCATGAAACTTTTCCTCAAAATGCTACAGTACGCCTTTCATCACAATACTCCATACCGTTGTCACCACAATGCTCCATAGCCCCTGTAATCACAAGGCTCCATGACCACATTCATCACAATGTTCCATTCCCCCTGTCATCACAAAGCCCCATGACCTATGTCATCACAATGCTCCATGACCCATGTCATCGCAATGCTCCATGACCCATTTCATCACATTGCTCCTTGACACCTGTCATCAGAATGCTCCATGGCATTTGTCATCACCATGCTCCATGGCCCCTGTAATCAGAGTGCTCCATAATCCCTTTCATCACAATGCTCCATTACCCCTGTTGTCACAATTCCCCATGGCCCTTGTCATCACAATGCTCCATGACCTGTGTCATCACAATGCTCCATGACCCTTGTCATCACAATGCTCCATGAACCCTGTAATCACAATGATCCATGACCCCTGTCATCACAATGCTCCAGTACCAGTTTCATCACAATGCTCCATGCCCCTTGTCATCACATTTCTCCACGCCCTTGTCATCACACTGCTCTATGACCACTGTAATCACAATGCTCCATGCCCTTGTCATCACAATGATCCAGAATTCTTGTCATCACAATGCTCCATGCCCGTGTCATCATAATGCTCCATGACTCTTGTCATCACAATGCTCCATGAGTGTTGTCATTACAATGCTCCATGGCGTTTCCCATCACAATGCTCAATGACCACTTTCATCACAGTGCTCGCTGACACCTTTCATTACAATGCTCCATGACCCTTGTCATTACAATTCCCCAATACCACTTTCATCACAATGCTCCATGACCCCTATCATCGCATTGATCCATGACCCCTTTCATCACAATGCTCCATGACCGCTGTCATCACAATTCTCCATGGTCCTATCATCACAATGTTTCATGACCCCTGTCATCACAATGATCCATGACCCTTTTCATCACAATGCTCCATGACTCTTGTCATCACAATTCTCCATAAACACTGTAATCACAATGATCCATGACCTCTCTCATCACAATGCTCCAGTACCCGTTTCATCACAATACTCCATGCCCTTTGTCATGACATTGCTCCATGCCCTTGTCATCACAATGCTCCCTGGCGTTTTTCATCACAATATCCCATGTTCCCTTACACCACAAAGTTCCATGACGACTTTCATCACAATGCTCCACGACGATTGTCGTCACAATGCTCCATGCCCCTTTCAACAGAATGCTCCATGACAACTGTCATCACAATGCTCCATGGCCTTTATCATCACAATTCTCCATGTCCCCTGTAATCACAGTGCTCCATGACCCCTCTCATAACAATGCTCCATGACCACTGTCATCACAATGCTCCATGAACCCTGTCATCACAATGCTCCATGGCGCTCGTCATCACAATGCTCCCTTGTGCTTTTCAACTCAATGCTCCATGAAAACTTTCATCAAAATGCTCCATGACCTCTTTCTTCACAGTGCTCCATGACTCTTGTCCTCACAATGCCACAAGACCCTTTTCATCACAATGCTCCATGACCACTTTTATCACAATGCTCTGTGACCATTGTGATCACAATGCTCCTGGCTCATGTCATCACAATGCTCCATGACCACTTTTATCACAATGCTCCATGACCATTGTGATCACAATGCTCCTGGCTCTTGTCATCACAATGCTCCATGGCCCCTGAAATCACAGTGCTCCATGAACCGTGTGATCGCAATGATCCATGTCCCATTTCATCACAATGCTCCTTGACACTTGTCATCAGAATGCTCCATGGACTTTGTCATCACCATGCCCCATGCCCCTGTAATCAGAGTGCTCCATGACCCCTTTCATCACAATGCTCCATGACCATTGTCATCACAATTCTCCATGGCCTATGTATTCACAATGCTCTATGGCCCCTGTAATCACATTACTCCATGATACCTTTCATCACAATGCTAGATGACCGCTGTCATTACAATGTCCCATTACCCCTGTCATCACAATGCTCCCTGGGCCCTTTCATCACAATGCTCCATGACCCCTCTCATCACAATGTTCCATGACATTTGTCATCAAAATGCTCCATGGCCCCTGTAATCACAGTGCTCCAGAACTCTTGTCATCATAATGCTCCCTGCCCGTGTCATCACAATGCTCCAGGACAGTTGTCATCCCAATGCTCCATGGCCTTTGTCATCACAATGCTCCATGGCCTCTGTCATCACAGTGCTCCATGATACCTTTCATCACAATGCTAGATGACCGCTGTCATCACATTTCGCCATGGCCCTTGTCATCACAATGCTCCATGGACCATGTCATAACAAGTTTCCAGGACACTTGTCATCACAATGATCCATTACCACTTTCATGACAATGCTCCATGAACCCTGTCATCTCAATGCTCATGGCCTTTGTATTCACAATGCTCCATGGCCCCTGTAATCACGGTGCTCCATGACTACTTTCAACACAATGCTCCATGACCACTGTCATCACAAGGCCCCATGACCCCTGTCATCCCAATGCTCCATGGACTTTGTCATCACAATGCTCCATGGCACCTGTAATCACAATGCTCCATGCCCTTGTCATCACAATGTTCCAGAACTCTTGTCATCATAATGCTCCATGCCCGTGTCATCACAATGCTCCATGACACTTGTCAACACAATGATCCATGGCCTTTGTCATCACAATGCTCCATGGCCTCTGTCATCACAGTGCTCCATGATACCTTTCATCACAATGCTAGATGACCGCTGTCATCACAATGCCCCATGACACCTGTCATCACATTTCGCCATGGCCCTTGTCATCACAATGCTCCATGGACCATGTCATAACAAGGTTCCAGGACACTTGTCATCACAATGATCCATTACCACTTTCATGACAATGCTCCATGACCCCTGTCGTCTCAGTGCTCATGGCCTTTGTATTCACAATGCTCCATGGCCCCTGTAATCACGGTGCTCCATGACCACGTTCAACACAATGCTCCATGACCACTGTCATCACAATGCCCCATGACGCCTGTCATCACAATGCTCCAAGGCCCCTCTCATCACAACGCTCCATGATGCCTGTCAGCACAATGTTCCATGACACTTGTCATCACAATGCTCCATGACCACTGTCATCACAATGTTCCCTGCCCATGTCATCTAAAACCTCCATGTCCCCTGTAATCACAATGCACCATGCCCTTGTCAGCACAATGTTTCAAATCTCTTCTCATCACAATGCTCCATGCCCGTTTCAATACAATGCTCCATGACACCTGTCATCACAATGCTCGATGACCCATGTCATCACAATGCTCCATGCCGTTTTCATTACGTTGCTTCATGAACCTTGTCATCACAATGTTACATGACCCCTGTCATCACAAAGTTCCATGACCTTGTCATCACAATGCTCGATGACCCATGTCATCACAATTCTCCATGACCCTAGTCATCACAATGCTCCATGGCACTTGTCATCACAATGCTCCCTTGTGCTTTTCATCACAATGCTCCAGGACAAATTTCATCACTGTGCTCCATGCACAATGTCCAATGCCCCCTGTCATTACAATGCCCCATGACCCCTGTCATCACAATGATCCATGACACCTTTCCTCACAATGCTCCAGTGCCCCTTTCATCACAATGTTGCATGATCCCTCTCATCACAATTCTGAGTGACCGCTGTCATCAAAATGCTCCAGGATCATTTTCATCACAATTCTCCATGCCCCCTGTCATCACAATGCCCCATGACCCCTGTCATCCCAATGCTCCATGGACTTTGTCATCACAATGCTCCATGACCACTGTCATCACAATGCTCGATGAACCTTGTCATCACAATGCTCCATGCCCTTGTCATCACAATGCTCCATGGCACCTGTAATCACAATGCTCCATGACACTTGTCAACACAATGATCCATGGCCTTTGTCATCACAATGCTCCATGGCCCCTGCCATCACAATGCTCCATGATACCTTTCATCACAATTCTAGATGACCACTGTCATCACAATGCCCCATGACACCTGACATCAGAATTCGCCATGGCCCTTGTCATCAAAATGTTCCATGAACCGTGTCATCACATTGTTCCAGGACACTTGACTTCACAATGATCCATGACCCCTGTCATCACAATGCTCCATGAACCGTGTCATCACAATGTTCCAGGACACTTGTCATCACAATGATACATGACCACTGTCATCACAATGCTCCATGGCCTATGTATTCACAATGGTCCATGGACACTGTAATCACATTGCTCCATGATCCCTTTCATCACAATGCTCCATGACCACTGTCATCACAATGCCCAATGCCCCCTGTCATCACAATGCTCCATGGCCCTTGTCATCACAAAGCTCCATGACCCCTGTCATCACAATGATCCATGACCCCTTTCCTCACAATGCTCCAGTACCCATTTCATCACAATGCTCCATGCCACTTGTCATCACAATGCACCATGCCCTTGTAAGCTCAATGCTTCAGATCCCTTCTCATCACAATGCTCCATGCCCGTGTCAACACAATGCTCCATGACCCCTGTCATCACAATGCTCGATGACCCATGTCATAACAATGTTCCATGCCCTTGTCATCACAATGCTTCATGAACTTCGTCATCATTATGTTCCATGAAACCTGTCATCACAATGCTTCATGAACCTCATCATCATTATGTTCCATGAACCCTGTCATCACAATGCTCCATGAACCTTGTCATCACAATGCTGCATGATCCCTGTCATCACAATTTTCCGTGACCGCTGTCCTCACAATGCTCCAGGACAATTTTCATCACAATGCTCCATGCCCCCTGTCATCACAATGCCCCATGATCCCTATCGTCACAGTGCTCCATGGCCTTTGTCATCACAATGCTCCATGACCCCTATAAGCACAATGCTCCATGGCCCCTTTCATCACAATGCTCCATGACCCCTGTCAGCACAATGTTCCATGAGAGTTTTCATCACAATGCTCCATGACCCCTGTCTTCACAATGTTCCCTGCCCATGCCATCACAATGCTCCTTGTCCCCTGTAATCACAATGCTCCATGGCCCCTTTAATCACAATGCTCCATGCCCTTGTCATCGCAATGCTCCTGAACTATTTTCATCATAATGCTCCATGATCCCTTTCATCACAATGCTCCATGACCCCTGTCATCACAATGTTCCCTGCCCTTGTCATCACAATTCTCCATGACCCCTGTAATCACAATGCTCCATGCTTTTGTCATCACAATGCTTCATGAACCATGTCATCACAATGTTCCATGACCCCTGTCATGACAATGATCCGTGACCCTTGTTATCACAATGCTGCATGATCCCTCTCATCACAATTCTCTGTGACCGCAGTCATCACAATGCTCCAGGACAATTTTCATCACAATGCTTCAGGCCCCCAGTCATCACAATGCCCCATAACACCTGTCATCACAATGCTCCATGGCCTTTGTCATCACAATGCTACATAACCCCTGTCGTCACAATGCTCCATGGCCCCTGTCATCACAGTGCTCCATGATACCTTTCATCACAATTTTAGATGACCACTGTCATCACAATGCCCAATGATACCTGTCATCGCAATTTGCCATGGTCGTTCTAATCACAGTGCTCCATGAACCGTGTCATCACAATGTTCCAGTACACTTGTCATCACAATGATCCATACCATTTTCATCACAATGCTCCATGACCACTGTCATCACAATGCTCCATGGCCTATGTATTCACAATGCTCTATGGCCCCTGTAATCACATTACTCCATGATACCTTTCATCACAATGCTAGATGACCGCTGTCATTACAATGTCCCATTACCCCTGTCATCACAATGCTCCCTGGGCCCTTTCATCACAATGCTCCATGACATTTGTCATCAAAATGCTCCATGGCCCCTGTAATCACAGTGCTCCAGAACTCTTGTCATCATAATGCTCCCTGCCCGTGTCATCACAATGCTCCAGGACAGTTGTCATCCCAATGCTCCATGGCCTTTGTCATCACAATGCTCCATGGCCTCTGTCATCACAGTGCTCCATGATACCTTTCATCAAAATGCTAGATGACCGCTGTCATCACAATACTCCATGACACCTGTCATCACATTTCGCCATGGCCCTTGTCATCACAATGCTCCATGGACCATGTCATAACAAGGTTCCAGGACACTTGTCATCACAATGATCCATTACCACTTTCATGACAATGCTCCATGACCCCTGTCGTCTCAATGCTCATGGCCTTTGTATTGACAATGCTCCATGGCCCCTGTAATCACGGTGCTCCATGACCACTTTCAACACAATGCTCCATGACCCCTGTCATCACAATGCTCCATGGCACTTGTCATCACAATGCTCCCTTGTGCTTTTCATCACAATGCTCCAGGACAAATTTCATCACTGTGCTCCATGCACAATCCCCAATGCCCCCTGTCATCACAATGCCCCATGACCCCTGTCATCACAATGATCCATGACCCCTTTCCTCACAATGCTCCAGTACCCCTTTCATCACAATGCTCCATGCCACTTGTCATCACAATGCAGCATGCCCTTCTCAGCACAATGCTCCACATCTCTTCTCATCAAAATGCTACAGGCCCATGTCAACACAATTCTCCATGACCCCTGTCATCACAATGCTTGATGACCCATGTCATCACAATGTTCCATACCTTTGTCATCACAATGCTTCATGAATCTTGTCATCATTATGTTCCATGAAGCCTGTCATCACAATGCTCTATGACCCTTGTCATCACGATGCTGCATGATACCTGTCATCACAATTCTCCATGACTGCTGTCCTCACAATGCTCCAGGACAATTTTCATCACAATGCTCCATCCCCCTTGTCATCACAATACCCCATGACCCCTGTCATCACAATGCTCCATGGCCTTTGTCATCACAATGCTATATGACACCTGTCATCCCAATTTTCCATGACAGTTGTCATCACAATGCTCCATGACCCCTGTCATCATAATATTTCCTGCCCTTGTCATACCAATGCTCCATGGCCCCAGTAATCACAATGCTCCATGCCCTTGTCATCACAATGCTCCAGAACACTTGTCATCATACTGCTCCATGAACGTGTCATCACAATGCTCCATGACACTTGTCATCACAATGTTCCATGGCCTTTGTTATCACAATGCTCCATGGCCCCTCTCATCACAGTGCTCCATGATACATTTCATCACAATTTTAGATGACCACTGTCATCACAATGCCCCATGACATCTGTCATCAAAATTCGCCATGGTCTTTGTCATCACAATGCTCCATGCACCGTGTCATCACAATGTTCCGGGACGCTTGTCATCACAATGCTCCATGCCCCCTGTCATCACAATGCTCCATGACCCTTTTCATCACAATGCTCCATGACCACTGTCATCACAATGCTCCATTGCCTTTGTCGTCACAATGCTCCATGACATTTTTCATCACAATCCTCCATGATCCTTGTCATCACAATGCTTCATGAACCTTGTAATCACAATTTTCCATGATCCCTGTCATCACAATGCTCCATGACCCTTGTCATCACAATGCTCCATGCCCCCTGTCATCACAATGCTCCATTGCCTTTGTCGTCACAATGCTCCATGACATTTTTCAGCACAATGCTCCATGATCCTTGTCATCACAATGCTTCATGAACCTTGTAATCACAATTTTCCATGACCCCTGTCTTCACAATGTTCCATGGCCTTTGTCATCACAATGCTCGATGACCTTGTCATCACAATGTTCCATGCCCTTGTCATCAAAATGCTCCAGAACTCTTGTCATCATAATGTTCCATGGCTTTTGTCATCACAATGCTCCATGGCCCCTGTCATCACAGTGCTCCATGATACCTTTCATCACAATTCTAGATGACCACTGTCATCACAACGCCATATGACACATGTCATCACAATTCGCCATGGCCCTAGTCATCACCATGCTCCATGAACCGTGTCATCACAATTTTCCAGGACACTTGTCATCACAATGATCCATGACCACTTTCATCATAATGCTCCATTACCACTGTCATCACAATGCCCCATGAAGCCTGTCATCACAATGCTCCATGGCCCTTTTCATCACAATGCTCCATGACCCCTATCATCACAATGTTCCATTAGAGTTGTTATCACAATGCTTCATGACCCTTGTCATAACAATGTTACCTGCCCTTGTCATCACAATGTTCCATGGCCCCTGTAAACACAATGCTCCTTGCCCTTGTTATCACAATGCTCCATGACACTTGTCATCACAATGCTCCATGGCCTTTGTCATCAATATGCTCCATGGCCCCTGTCCTCACAGTGCTCCATGATACTTCTTATCACAATGCTCCATGACCTCTGTCATCACAATGTCCCCTTCCCATGTCATCACAATGCTCCATGTCCCCTGTAATCACAATGCTCCATACCCTTCTCATCACAATGCTCCATGAACCCTGTAATCTCAATGCTCCATGCCCTTTTCATCACAATGCTCCAGAATTCTTGTCATCACAATTTTCCATGACCGTGTCATCAAAATGCTCCAGTACCCATTTCATCACAATGCTCCATGCCACTTGTCATCACAATGCACCATGCATTTGTCAGCACAATGCTCCCGATATCTTATCATCACAATGCTCCATTCCCGTGTCAATACAATGCTCCTTCCCCCTGTCATCACAATACCCAATGCCCCCTGTCATCACAAAGCCCGATAACCCCTGTCATCACAATGCTCCATGGCGCATGTCATCACAATGATCCATGACCCCTTTCCTCACAATGCTCCAGTACCACTTTCATCACACTACTACATGCCACTTTTCATCACAATGAACCATGCGATTGTTAGAACAATGCTCCTTGGCCCCTGTGATCAAAATGCTCCATGCCCTTGTCATCACTATGCTCCAGTTCTCTTCTCAACACAATGTTCCTTGACCCCTGTCATCACAATTCTTGATGACCCATGTCATCACAATGTTCCATGCCCTTGTCATCACAATGCTTCATGAACCTTGTCATCACAATGTTCCATGACCCCTGTCATCACAATGCTCCATGACCCTTGTCCTCATAATGCTGCATGATACCTGTCATCACAGTTGTCCGTGACCACTGTCATCACAAAGCTCCAGGATCATTTTCAGCACAATGCTCTATGCCCCCTGTCATCACAATGCCCCATGCCCCCTGTCATCACAATGCTTCAGGGCCTTTTTCATCACAATGCTCCATGACCCCTTCATCACATTGCTCAATGACACTTGTCACCACAATGCTCCATGCCATTGTCATTACAATACTCCATGGGCCCTGTAATCACAATGCTCCATGCCCTTGTCATCACAATGCTTCATGAACCTTGTCTTCACAATGCTCTATGACACCTGTCATCACAATGCTCCATGACACTTGTCATCACAATGCTGCATTACACCTGTCATCACAATGTTCCCTGCCCATGTCATCACAATGCTCCAAAGCCCCTCTCATCACAATGCTCCATGAACCCTGTCATCACAATGTTCCCTGCCCATGTCATCACCATGCTCCATGTCCCCTGTAATCACAATGCTCCATGCCCTTTTCATCACAGTGCTCCAGAAATCTTGTCATCACAATGTTCCATGGCCTTTGTCATCACAATGCTCCATGACCCATGTCATCAGAATGCTCCATGCCATTGTCATCACAATGCTTCATGGCCTCTGTAATCAAAATGCTACATGCCCTTTCCATCAGAAGGCTCCAGAACTCTTCTCATCACAATGCTCCATGCCCGTGTCATCTCAATGCTCCATGACACTTGTCATCACAATGTTCCATGGCCTTTGTCATCACAATGCTCCATGGCCCCTGTCATCACAGTGCTCAATAATACCTTTCATCACAATTCTCGATGACCATTGTCATCACAATGCCCCATGACAACTCTCATCACAATTCGCCATGGCCCTTGTCACCACAATGCTCCATGAACCGAGTCATCACAATGTTCCAGGACACTTTTCATCACAATGATCAATGACCATTTTCATCACAATGCTCCATGACCCCTTTCATCACAATGCTCTATAGCCTATGTATTCACTATGCTCCATGGCCCCTCTAATCACATTGCTCCATGATCCCTTTCATCACAATGCTCCATGGCCCCTTTCATCACAATGCTCTATGACTCCTGTCATCACAATGTTCCATGACAGTTGTCATCACAATGCTGCATGACCGCTGTCATCACAATGTTCCCTTCCCTTGTCATCACAATGTTCCATGACCCCTCTAATCACAATGCTCCATGCCCTTGTCATCACAATACTCCAGGACAACTTTCTTCACAGTGCTCCATGCCCCCTGTCATCAGAATGCCCAATGCCCCCTGTCATCACAATGCCCCATGACCCCTGTCATCACGATGCATCATGGCCCTTGTCATCACAAAATTCCATGACTCCTGTCATCACAATGATCCATGACCACTTCCTCACAATGCCCCAGTACCCTTTTCATCACAATGCTCCATGCCACTTGTCATCACAATGCACCATGCCCTTGTCAGCACAATGCTCCTTGGCCCCTGTAATCAAAATGCTCCATGCCCTTGTCATCACAATGCTCCAGATCTCTTCTCATCACAATGCTCCATGCCCTTGTCATCACAATGCTCCAGATCTCTTCTCATCACAATGCTCCATGCCCTTGTCATCACAATGCTCCAGATCTCTTCTCATCACAATGCTCCATGCCCGTGTCAACACAATGCTCCATGACCCCTGTCATCAAAATGCTTCATGAACCTTGTCCTCACAATGCTCCATGACAACTATCAACACAATGCTCCATTACCCTTGTCATAACAATGCTGCATGATCCCTGTCATCACAATTCTCCGTTACCTCTGTCATCACAATGTTCCAGGACCACTTTCATCACAGTGTTCCATGCCCCCTGTAATCACAATGCCCCAAGCCCCCTGTCATCACAATGCTCCAGGACCGTTTTCATCACAATGTTCCATGCTCCCTGTCACCACAATGCCCCAATACTCCTGTCATCACAATGCTCCATGGCTATTGTCATCACAATGCTCCATGACCCCTGTCATCACAATGCTCGATGACACTTGTCATCACAATGCTCCATGGCCCATGTAATCACAATGCCCTTGTCATCACAAGGCTTGTCATCATGGCCATGTAATCACAATGCCCTTGTCATCACAAGGCTCCAGAACTTTTGTCATCATAATGCTCCATGCCCGTGTCATCACAGTGCTCCATGATAACTTTCATCACCATTCTAGATGACCACTGTCATCCCAATGTCTCATGACACCTGTCATCACAATTCGCCATGGCCTTTGTCATCAAAATGTTCCATGAACCGTGTCATCACAATGTTCCAGGAAACTTTTCATCACAATGATCCATGACCACATTCATCTCAATGCTCCATGATGCCTGTCATCACAATGATCCATTGCCTATGTATTCACAATGCTCCATGGCCGCTGTAATCACATTGCTCCATGATCCCTTTCATGTTCCATGACCACTGTCATCACAATGCCCCATGACGCCTGTCATCACATGCTCCATGGCCCCTTTCATCACATTGCTCCATGACCCCTCAAAACACAATGTTCCATGACAGTTGTCATCACAATGCTCCATGCCCCCTGTCATCAAAATCCCCATGACTCCTGTCATCAGAATGCTCCCTGGCCTTTGTCATCACAATGCTCAATGACCCCTGTCATCGAAATGCTCAATGACCCTTGTCATCACAATGCTCCATGCCATTGTCATAACAAAGTTCCATGGCCCATGAAATCACAATGCTCCATGCCCTTGTCATCACAATGCTTCAAAACTCTTGTCATCATAATGCTCCATGCCCGTGTCATCACAATGCTCCATGACACTTGTCATCAGAATGTTCAATGGCCTTTCTCATCACAATGCTCCATGGCCCCTGTCATCACAGTGCTCCATGGTACATTTCATCACAATTCTAGATGACCACTGTCATTACAATGCCCCATGACAACTTTGATCACAATTGGCCATGGCCCTTGTCATCACAATGCTCCATGAACCGTGTCATCACAATGTTCCAGGACACTTGTCATTACAATGATCCATGACCACTTTCATCACAATGCTCCATGAACCCTGTCATCACAATACTCCATGGCCTATGTATTCACAATTCTCCATGGCCCCTGTTATCACATTGCTCCATGATCCCTTTCATCACAATGCTCCATGACCCCTGCCATCACAATGTTCCATGACAGTTGTCATCACAATGTACATGACCGCTGTCATCACAATGTTCTCTGCCCTTGTCATCACAATGCTCCCTGGCCCCTCTAATCACAATGCTCCATGCCCTTTTCATCACAATGCTCCGGAAATTTTGTCATCACAGTGTTCCATGACCGTGTCATCACAATGCTCCATGACCATGTCATCACAATTCTCCGTGACCCTTGTCATCACAATGCTGCATAATCCCTGTCACCACAATTCTCCATGACCGCTGTCATCACAATGCTCCAGGACCGTTTTCATCACAATGCTCCATGCCCCTGTCACCACAATGCCCCAATACCCATGTCATCATAATTCTCCATGGCTTTTGTCATCACAATGCTCCATGACCCCTGTCATCACAATGCTCGATGACACTTGTCATCACAATGCTCCATGGCCCATGTAATCACAATGCTCCATGCCCCTGTCATCACAATGTTCTATGACACTTGTCATCACAATGTTCCATGGCCTTTGTCATCACAATGCCACATGGCCCCTGTCAACACAGTGCTCCATCATACCTTTCATCACAATTCTAGATGACCACTGTCATCACAATGCCCCCTTACACCTCTCATCACAATTCGCCATGGCCCTTGTCATCACAATGTTCCATGAACCGTGTCATCACAATGTTCCAGGACACTTGTCACCACAATGATCCATGACCACTTTCATCACAATGCTCCATCACCCCTGTTATCACAATGCTCCATGGCCCCTCTCATCACAATGCTCCATGACCACTGTCATCACAATGTTCAATGACCTTGTCATCACAATGCTCCATGTCCCCAGTAATCACAATGCTCCATGGACTTATCATCACCATGCTCCAGAACTCTTGTCATCACAATGTTCCATGACCCCTGTCCTCACAATGTTGCATGTCCCTTGTCATCACAATGCTCCATGCCCTTGTCATCACAATGCTCCATGACCATTGTCATCACAATGCTGTATGATCCCTGTAATCAAAATGCTCCATGACCTCTGTCATCACAATGCTCCATTACGCCTGTCATCACAATGCTCCATGGCCTTTGTCATCAAAATGCTCCTTTTCCCCTGTAATCACAGTACTCCATGACCGCTTTCATCACAATTCTCCATGACCCCTTTCCTCGCAATTCTCCATGAGCCTTGTCATCAAAATACCCCATGGCACCTTTCATCTCAATGCTCCATGACATTTGTCATAAAGTGCACCATGCCCTTATCATCACAAAGCTCCATGACCCTTTTCATCACAAAGATCCAGGACCTCTATCATCCCATTGCTCCATAAACACTGTCATCACAATGCTTCATGAACCTTGTCCTCACAATGCTCCATGACACCTGTCATCACAATGCTCCATGACCCTTGCATAACAATGCTGCATGATCCCTGTCATCACAATTCTCTGTGACCGCTGTCATCACAATGCTCCAGGACCATTTTCATCACAATGCTCCATGCCCCCTGTCATCACAATGCCACATGACCCCTGTCATCCCAATGCTCCATGGCCTTTTTCATCACAATGCTCCATGACCCCTGTCTTCACATTGCTCGATGACCATTGTCACTACAATGCTCCATGCCGTTGTCATCACAATGCTCCGTGGTCCCTGTAATCACAATGCTCCATGCCCTTGTCATCACAATGCTTCCTGAATCTTGTCCTCACAATGCTCGATGACACCTGTCATCACAATCCTCCATGACCCGTGTCATCACAATACTCCATGACCCCTTTCATCACAATGTTCCATGAAAGTTGTCATCACAATGCTCCATGACCCCTGTCATCACAATGATCCATGGCCCTTTTAATCACAATGTTCCATGCCCTTGTCATCAGAATGAACCAGAACTCTTTTCATCATAATGCTCCATGGCCTTTGTCATCACAATGCTCCATGGCCCCTGTCATCACAGTGCTCCATGACACCTTTCATCACAATGCTAGATGACCACTGTCATCACAATGCCCCACGACACCTGTCATCAGAATTTGCCATGGCCCTTATCATCACAATGCTCCATGAAGCGTGTCATCACAAGGTTCCAGGACACTTGTCATCACAATGATCCATTACCACTTTCATCACATTGCTCCATGACACCTGTCATCTCAATGCTCCATGGCCCATGTAATCACAGTGCTCCGTGACACATTTCATCACAATGCTCATGACCACTGTCATCACAATGCCACATGACGCTTGTCATCACAATTCTCCATGGCCACTCTCATCACCATGCTCCTTGACCCCTGTCATCACAATGCTCCAGAACCATTTTCATCACAATGATCCATGCCCCTTATCATCACAATGCTCCATGCCCTTTTCGTCTCAATGCTCCATGGTCCCTGTAATCAAAATGCTCCATGCCCTTCTCATCACAATGCTCCAGAATTTTGGTCATCAAAATGCTCCATGCCCGTGTCATCACAATACTGCATGACACTTGTCATTACAATGCTCCATGGCCCCTGTAATCACAGTGCTCCATGATACCTTTCATCACAATGCTAGATGACCACTCTCATCACAGTGCCCCATGACACCTGAAATCACAATTTGGCATGACCCTTGTCATCACAATGCTCCATGAACCGTGTCATCACAATGTTCCAGGACACTTGTCATCACAATGATCCATGACCACTTTCATCACAGTGCTCCATGACCCCTGTCCTCACAATGTTCCATGACCCTTGTCATCACAATGCTCCATGACCATTGTCATCACAATGCTGTATGATCCCTGTAATCAAAATGCTGGAGAGGGTGTGGAGAAAAGGGAACGCTCTTGCACTGTTGGTGGGAATGTAAATTGATACAGCCAGTATGGAGAACAGTATGGAGGTTCCTTAAAAAACTAAAAATAGAATTACCATATGACCCAGCAATCCCACTACTGGGCATATACCCAGAGAAAACGGTAATTCAAAAAGACACATGCACCCGAATGTTCATTGCAGCACTATTTACAATAGCCAGGTCATGGAAGCAACCTAAATGCCCATCAACAGACAAATGGATAAAGAAGTTGTGGTACATATATACAATGGACTATTACTCAGCCATAAAAAGGAACGAAATTGAGTCATTTGTTGAGACGTGGATGGATCTAGAAACTGTCATACAGCGTGAAGTAAGTCAGAAAGAGAAAAACAAATTTTGTATATTAACGCATGTATGTGGAACCTAGAAAAATGCTACAGATGAGCCGGTTTGTGGGGCAGAAGTTGAGACACAGTTGTAGAGAACGGACATATGGACACCAAGGGGGGAAAACTGCGGTGGGGTGAGGATGGTGGTGTGCTGAATTGGGCGATTGGGATTGACATGTATACACTGATGTGTATAAAATTGATGACTAATAAGAACCTGCAGTATAAAAAAACAAACAAACAAAACAACTAATACTAAACTTTCATTGGGTTATTTGTATGGAAATATGTTAATATAAATGTTTCAGACATTACATGAAATTTCTAAAAATCTTACATGTTCTGGTATAATGTTATAAGTCATAATCCTGGTTATTACTTTAAAATGTATATCTCAGAAATAACTAATTTTCTTGTCAACTGCATTATTATGAACTTTCATCAAATCTTTAACCGTGGTCATTTTTAAGTCTTTTGTCATTTACAGACAGTTCTGGGTGTACTCTGATGCTTTTGCAAATATGTTCCTATAAAAGGGTTTCATCTTCAAGAAATTCATGGAAAAGACTGACAAGTACAGGTTTCTGGTAACTGACTGTACTGCTGAACTGAATGAATAAGCATTTTCAGAACTCTAATGAAAAACTGATGAACTCATAAAAGTGCTAACAAAAGTGCTAACAAAAGTGAAAAACTGATGAACTCATAAAAGTGCTAACAAAAGTGCTAACAAAAGTGAAAAAAAAATTAATTACATGGGACTGAGTGAACTGATGAGGATGAGTATAATTTTTGTGACTTTCTGTTTGAATTAAAAAAAAATCCCACAAGGACTCAGAGGCAAAGAATATACAAATCAATTTTCACTGCAAAGTAAAGGAGCTGTTACAGTGGAGGATTACTGGACTGAATGTCAATATTATGACATAGTATGAGTGTGTTTCATGTTTGGTAATTGCAATCATTGTTGCTTTTGTTGTGGTCATCCATGTACAATGCTTGGTGTCAGTCTATTTATCTCTTGTAAAAATAAAATACAGTGTGTGTGTGTGAAAAAAAAACAACAACACATTTCCCTCAGATCAAGTAACTAGAGCAACACACTCAATCCCATAACAATCACAAATGACAGTTAAAAAATATTTTCTGCTGCTGCCTCTGCCAGCCACTTTTGTGAACAAGTGTCATGGCTTACAAAACCCATAATAAAGAAAACAACAAAGGCAGTTAGATAGAAGAATCTGAGAGAAGTTTTAGAAAAATATGAAATTGCAAAAAAGAAGTGAAGAGCAAAGGACAGGGTAAATATTTGAGTAAATAGAAGTGAAACCATGATAATATTTTCTTGTAGGGATTAAACATATATACAGAATTAGAGTTACAGCCCCAAAAGGCAGGAGACAAATAAAGGGAGTTAAAAAGTGCTAAGGTCTATGCATTTTTAAAGAAGTGGCAAAAGCGCCAATTTATTAAACTAAAATAAGTATGCTGTATTATGATGATCACTAAGCAAAGATTGAAGTATGTATAATAACATTATAGGAAAATAAGAATAGCACAAAAACAAAGCAGAACAAAACCATTGGTCTGTCCAAAAGGTTAAACAAATTGAAAAGAAATGGTGGATTTAAACTTAAATATATCAGTAACTACATTTAAAGTAAATGCATTAAGTACCATTAAAGCACAAAGGCTGTCATTGAGATTTTTAAAAATCTTATTATATTCTCCGTAGAAGAGTCAGAACTGTAATATATATAATGCAAAAAGTGTGAAAGTAAAGAGGTGGAAAAATGTTATACTATACAAATATTGACAAAAACCAGCCTGGTGTTGCTAAACTAATATCAGATAAAGCAGACTATAAGTCAATAAATATTAGTAGACATAAGGAGGAGTATATCATTAAAAAAAAAAGGTTAAATCCACTATGAAGCGTTATAACTTTGCATTTGCACTAATAACATAGCCTCAAATTACATAAGGCAAACATGACAAAAATTGAAGGAAACATAAATACACATTCATAGTAAAAAATTGTAAGAGAATTTTCTCAGTTACTCATGAACCATGTAGATAAAAATCACCAAGTGTTTGGAAGCTTAAACAATTTGATTAACAAATGGCCTTGCTGACCTGTAAGAATACTGCACCCAAGATCTTATTCTGGCTCTTAAATAAGTTTTAATAAAAGTCCAAAGATGGAAATCATGGTCCCTGGCCATGACACAACCCAACTTATCAGTAAAACCAACAAATGAAAAAAAGAAGGAAGGAAAGAAGGAAGGATCCCCAAATTTGTAAATTAAACAAGTGCTAAGTAGCCTGTAATTCAAGGAAGAAATCACAGTGCAAATTAGAAAATAATTTGAATTGAATAAAAATGATAATGATATTAATTATTAATAACAAAGTATATTAAAACACATGAAATATTGTTAAAACCATGTTCAGAGGAAAGTAAGTAACTTTAAATTTATACTTTAGAAAAGAAGAAAGATTGAAAATCTGTGTATGCCTCTTAGGAATCTAGAAAACAACAGTAAATTAATTCCAAAGAAAATAGCAAGAGGAAATTTTAAAAGTAAAAGTAGAAACTGAGATGCAAAACAAATAAATAAGAGAAAATCAACAAAGCTTACTGCTGTCAATTCAAAAACATTAATAGAAGTGAAAATACCCTAAACAGGGCTGATCAAATCAAAGGAAAGAAGGCATAAACGATCAATAACAGGAATGAAAAATGGAAATAACTTCAGATCCTATGTCCATCAAAAAGATATGGAGAGGATGTTTTTAATAGCATTGTGCAAAAGAATTTAAAAAAGTAGACAGAAAAGGAAAATACCTTGAGAAAGACAACATTCCACAACTGACTCAGGGATTCAAGGAAAAAAAAAATTCTGTCTCTATTAAAGAGATTAGATTAATAATTAAGAATTTTCAAAGCAAGAAAACTTCAAAACTCAGTTTCTCCAGTTAGTTTTATCAAACATTTAACAAAGAATAATACCAATGTTAAAAAGAAATTCTTCCAGAGAATAGGAAAAATAATAGATTTTAACTATTTTATATAAGGACAGCATCATCTTCAATACCACATCTTACAAGGACTAAAGAAAGAAAATTATATTCTGATCTATCTCATAAACATAGATGCAATATTAGCATTTAAATCCAGTGACACATAAAAATAATCATTACATCAAGGCCAGTGTTGAACTTAATATAGGAATAAAAATTAGTTTTAAATTTAACAGTTAAACACTGTACCACATTAAAAGGGAAAAAATGTATTAATCATCTCAATAGATATTGAAAAAGCATTCGGCACAAGTCAACTCCCATATATTGTTTATAAAAGCAATACATTCTTATCAAAGAAGTACGAATAAAGTGGATGGACTTAATCTAATAAAGGATTGTCTACAAAAAACGTATGACAAACTACATACTTAGTGAATTACTGAAAAATTTCCACTGAGATTAGGAATGAAATAAGAATATTCATTATTATCATTTCAATTAATATGTACTAGATTTACTAGGCGGTGCAGAAAGGAGGATAAAAAGAACATAATTATTGAAAAGTTTTTAGGTAGGTAATTGCTATAATTGTATTGTCCCTTGACCAAAACTGATCTAGGAGTCACACTATTTTTAACATCCTTATATATATGTCCTTAACTATTATAACATTTTCAGTGATTTATACCTTTTTTCAATATGAAGCAATCTATTATAAATAACATTTCTATCTGGAATTTGGAATGTGATTTGAAGTGTGTCAGAGTTGAAGGGAAGAGGGGAAAAAAGTAGTAGGTAATTCTGAGTCCCTGTTTAGTACAGTCATTAGACCACATTCATTGTTATTTTATGTATTTGTTCCCTTTTTTATCTGTTCATCATTATTTTAATGTTTCCTTTCAATTAATTAATTTCTCTTATATATATTGATTGATAAAGTTTTCTTTCTTCATCTTAAATCCTGTTAAAAATAATCTGAATTAATAAATTATGAAATTCTCTTCTAAAAAAAAAAATGCTCCATGCCCTTGTCATCACAATGCTCCAGATCTCTTCTCATCACAGTGCTCCATGCCCGTGTCAACACAATGCTCGATGACTCATGTCATCATAATGCTCCATGCCCTTGTCATCACAATGCTTCTTGAACCTTGTCGTCACAATGTTCAATGACCCCTGTCATCACAATGCTGCATGATGCCTGTCATCACAATTCTCCATGACCGCTGTCATCACAATGCTCCAGGACCCCTGTCATCACATTGTTCCCTGCCCTTGTCATCACAATGCTCCATGGCCCCTGTAATCACAATGCTCCATGCCCTTGTCATCACAATGCTCAATGACACTTGTCATCACAATGCTCCATGGCCTTGGTCATCACAATGTTCCATGGCCCGTGTAATCACAGTGCTCTGTGATACCTTTCATCACAATGCTAGATGACCACTGTCATCACAATGCCCAATGACATCTGTCATCACAATTCGCCATGGCCCTTGTCATCACAATGCTCCATGAACTGTGTCATCACAAGGTTCCAGGACAGTTGTCATCACAATGATCCATTACCACTTTCATCACAATGCTCCATGACTCCTGTCATCTCAATGCTCTATGGCCTTTGTATTCACAATAATCCATGGCCCCTGTAATCACAGTGCTCCATGCCATTTTCATCACAACGCTCCAGAATTCTTGTCATCACAATGTTCCATGACCGTGTCATCACAATGCACCATGACCCATGTCATCACAATTCTCCATGACCCTTGTCATCACAATGCACCATGGCTCTTGTCATCAAATGCTCCATGGTGTTTTCATCACAATGCTCCAGGTCAACTTTCATCACAGTGCTCCATGCCCCCTGTCATCACAATGCCCAATGTCCCCTGTCATCACAATGCCCCATGACCCCTGTCATCACAATGATCCATGACCCCTTTCCTCACAATGCTCCAGTAACCCTTTCATCACAGTGCTCCATGCCACTTGTCATCACAATGCACCATGCCCTTGTCAACACAATGCTCCTTGGCCCCTGTAAGCAAAATATACCATGCCCTTGTCATCACAATTCTCCAGATCTCTTTTCATCACAATGCTCCATGCCCATGTCATAACAATGCTCCATGACCCCTTTCATCACAATTAACCATGGCCCTTGTCATCACAATGCTCCATGACCCCTGTCATCACAATGCTCCATGCCCTTTTTATCACAATGCTCCAGAACTCTCGTCATCATAATGCTCCATCCCCGTGTCATCACAATGCTCCATGACACTTGTCATCACAATGTTCCAAGGCCTTTGTCGTCACAATGCTCCATTACCCCTGGCATCACAGTGCTCCATGATACCTTTCATCACAATTCTAGATGACCACTGTCATCACAATGCACCATGACCCCTGTCATCACAATGCTCCATGCCCTGTGTATTTACAATGCTCCAGGGACACTGTAATCACATTGCTCCATGATACCTTTCATCACAATGCTCCATGACCCCTGTCATCACAATGTTCCCTGCCCTTGTTATCACAATGCTCCATGGCCTCTTTAATCACAATGCTCCATGCCCTTGTTATCACAATGCTCCAGTACTCTAGTCATCATAGTGCTCCATGCCCGTCTCATCACAATGCTCCATGACACTTGTCATCACAATCTTCCATGGCCTTTGTCATCACAATGCTCCATGGCCCCTGTCATCACAGTGTTCTGATACCTTTCATCACAATGCTAGATGACCACTGTCATCACAATGCCCAATGACATCCGTCATCCCAGTTCGCCATGGCCTTTGTCATCACAATGCTCCATGACTCCTGTCATATCAATGCTCAATGGCCTTTGTATTCACAATGCTCCATGGCCCCTATAATCATAGTGCTCCATGACACCTTTCATCACAATGCTCCATGACCACTGTCATCACAATTCCCCATGATGCCGGTCATCACAATGCTCCAAGGCGCCTCTCATCACAATGCTCCATGATCCCTGTCAGCACAATGTTCCATGACACTTGTCATCACAATGCTCCATGACCCCTGTCATCACAATGTTCCCTGCCCATGTCATCACAATGCTCCATGTCCCCTGTAATCACAATGCTCCATGACCTTTTCATCACAATGCTCCAGAATTTTGTCATCACAATGTTCCATGACCATGTCATCACAATGCTCCATGACCCATGTCATCACAATGCTCCATGACCCTTGTAATCACAATTCTCCATGACTTCTGTCATCACAATGCTCCATGGCTCTTGTCATCAAAATGCTCCATGGTGCTTTTCATCACAATGCTCCAGGACATCATTCATCACAGTGCTCCATGCCCCCTGTCATCACAATGCCCAATGCCACCTGTCCTCACAATGTCCCACGACCCATGTCATCACAATTTGCCATAGTCCTTGTCATCACAATGCTCCATGACCCCTGTCATCACAATGCTCCGGAACTCTTGTCATCATAATGCTCCATCCCCGTGTCATCACAATGCTCCATGACACTTTTCATCACAATGATCCAAGGCCTTTGTCATCACAATGCTCCATGGCCCCTGGCATCACAGTGCTCCATGATACCTTTCATCACAATTCTAGATGACCACTGTCATCACTATGTTCCATGACCCCTGTCATCACAATGCTCCATGGTCTATGTATTCACAATGCTCCATGGCCCCTGTAATCACACTGCTCCATGATACCTTTCATCACAATGCTCCATTACCACTGTCATCACAATGCCCCATGACGCTTGTCATCACAGTGCTCCATGGCCCCTTTCATCACAATGCTCCATGACCCCTGTCATCACAATGTTCCATGACAGTTGTCATCACATTGCTCCTTGACTCCTGTCATCACAATGTTCCCTGCCCTTGTCATCACAATGCTCCATGGCCCCTGTAATCACAATGCTCCATGCCCTTGTCATCACAATGCTCCAGAACTCTTGTCATCATAATGCTCCATGCCCGTGTCATCACAATACTCCATGACACTTGACATCACAATGCTCCACGGCCTTTGTCATCACAATTGTCCATGGCCCCTGTCATCAAAATGCTCCATGACCTTGTCATCACAATGCTCCAGATCTCTTCTCATCACAATGCTCCATGTCCGTGTCAACACAATGCTCCACGATCCCTGTCATCACAATGCTCCATGGCTTTGTCATCACAATGCTTCTTGAACCTTGTCTTCACAATGTTCAATGATCCCTGTCATCACAATGCTGCATGATGCCTGTCATCACCATTCTCCGTGACCGCTGTCCTCACAATGCTCCAGGACCATTTTCATCACAATGCTCCTATACCCCCTGTCATCACAATGCTCCATGGCCTATGTATTCACAATGCTCCATGGCCCCTGAAATCACACTGCTCCATGATACATTTCATCACAATGCTCCATGACCACTGGCATCACAATGTTCCATGACAGCTGTCATCACAATGCTCCATGACCCCTGTCATCAAAATGTTCCCTGCCCTTGTCATCTCAATGCTCCATGGCCCCTGTAATCACAATGTTCCATGCCCTTGTTATAACAATGCTCCACTACACTTGTCATCATAATGTTCCATGCCCGTGTCATCACAATGCTCCATGACACTTCTCATCAAAATGCTCCATGGCCTTTGTCATCACAGTGCTCCATGATACTTTTCATCACAATGTTAGATGACAACTGTCATCACAATGCCCCATGACACCTGTCATCACAATTCACCATGTCCCTTGTCACCAAAATGCTCCATGAACCGTGTCATCACAAGGTTCCAGGGCACTTGTCATCACAATGATCCATGACCACTTTCATCACAATGCTCCATGACATCTGTCATCTCAATGCTCCACGGCCTTTGTTTTCACAATGCTCCATGGCCACTGTAATCACACTGCTCCATGATATATTTCATCACAATGCTCCATGTCCACTGTCATCACAATGCCCCATGACGCCTGTCATCACAATGCTCCAATGCCCCTCTCATCACAATGCTCCATGATCCCTGTCATCACAATGTTCCCTTCCCGTGTCATCACAATGCTCCATGTCCCCTGTAATCACAATGCTCCATGCCCTTTTCATCACAATGCTCCAGAATTCTTGTCATCACAATGTTCCATGACCGTGTCATCACAATGCTCCATGACCCATGTCATCACAATGCTTCATGACCCTTGTAATCATAATTCTCATGACTTTTGTCATCAAAATGCTCCATGGTGCTTTTCATCACAATTCTCAAGGACATCTTTCATCACAGTGCTCCATGCCCCCTGTCATCACAATGCCCAATGCCCCCTGTCATCACAATGCCCCATGACCCCTGTCATCACAATACTCCATGGTCCTTGTCATCACAAATCTCCATGACCCCTGTCATCACAATGATCCATGACCCCTTTCCTCACAATGCTCCAGTACCCCTTTCATCACAATGCTCCATGCCACTTGTCATCACAATGCATCAAGCCCTTGTCAGCACAATGTTCCTTGGCCACTGTAATCAAAATGCTCCATGCCCTTCTTATATCAAAGCTCCAGATCTCTTCTCATCACAATGTTCCATACCCGTGTCAACACAATGCTCCATGACCCCTGTCACCACAATGCTCCATGACCCTTGTCTTCATAAAGCTGCATGATCCCTGTCATCACAATTCTCCATAACCTCTGTAATCACAATGCTCCAGGACCATTTTCACCACAATGCTCCATGCCCCCTGTCATCACAATGCCCCATGACCCCTGTCATCACAATGCTCCGTGCCATTGTCATCACAATGCTCCATGGCCCCTGTAATCACAATGCTCCGTGCCCTTGTCATCACAATGCTCCAGAACTCTTGTCATCATAATGCTCCAGGCCTGTGTCATCACAATGCTCCATGACACTTGTCATCACATTTGCCATGGCCCTTGTCATCACAATGCTCCATGAACCGTGTTATCACAATTCTCCATGGCCTATGTATTCACAATGTTCCATGGCCCCTTTCATCACAGTGCTCCATGACCCCTATCATCACAATGTTCCTTTACAGTTGTCATCACAATGCTCCATGACCCTTGCCATCACAATGTTCCCTGCCCTTGTCATCACAATGCTTCAGAACTCTTGCTATCATTATGCTCCATGCCGGTATCATACAATGTTCCATGACCCCTGTCATCACAATGCACCATGACCCTTGTCACCACAATGCTCCATGCCCCATTTCATCACAATGTTCTATATACCCTGTCATAACAATGCTCCTAACACAGTGACTCCTAACACAGCCACTGACACAGTCCCTAACTAAAGCCCTGAGACTACGCCTAACTCAGGCCCTGACACTGTCCATAACTTAGGCCCTGGCACTACTCCCAACTCAGGCACTGACGCTGTCCCTAACTAAGGGTCTGACACTAATCCCAACTCAGGCACTGACACTGTCTGTAATGAAGGCCCTGACACTACCCCCATCTCAGCCACTGACACCTTCCTTAACTATGGCCATGACACTACTCCCAACTCAGGCACTGGCGCTGTCCCTAACTAAGGCTCTGACACTACTCCAAACTCAGGTACTGACAGTCTCCCTAACTAAGGCCTTGACAATACTCTTAACTCAGGCCCTGAAACTGTACCTAAGAAGACCCAGACACTACTCCCAACTCAGGCACTGACACTGTCCCTAACTATGGCCCTGACACTACTCCTAACTCAGGCACTGACACTGTCCCTTACTAAGGTCCTGACAATACTTCCAACTCAGGCACTGACATTGTTCCTAACAAATGCCCTGACATTACTCCCAACATAGGCACTGAGACTGTCCCTAAATACACCCTGACACTACTCCCAACTCAGGAACTGACAGTGTCCCTAACTACGGCCCTCACACTACTCCCAACTCAGGCACTGACGCTGTCCCTAACTAAGGCCCTGACACTACTCCCAACTCAGGCACTGATGCTGTCCCTAACTAAGGCTCTGACACTACTCCCAACTCAGGCACTGACGCTGTCCCTAACTAAGGCCATAACACTACTCCCAACTCAGGCACTGACACTGTCCCTAACTAAGGCCCAGACCATAGAACCAACTCAGGCACTGACACTGGTCCTAACTAAGGTCCTGACACTACTCCCAACACAGGCACTGACACTGTCCCTTACTAAGGCCCTCACACTACTCCCAACTCAGGCTCTGACACTGTCCCTAACTTAGGCCCTGACACTACTCCTTACTTAGGCACTGACACGCTACCTAACTAAGGCCCTGAGACTACTTCTACCTCAGGCCCTGACACTGTCCCTAACTAAGGCCCTGATACTACTCCCAACTCAGGCACTGACACTCTCCCTAACTAAGGCCTTACCACTACTCTTAACTTATGCCCTGACTCTGTCCCTAACAAAGACCCTGACGCTATTCCCAACTCAGGCACTGACACTCTCCCTAACTAAGACCCTGACACTACTCCCATCTCAGCCACTGACACTGTCCCTAAGACCCTGACACTACTTCCAACTCAGGCACTGACATTCTCCCTACCTAAGGCCCTGACCCTTTTCTCAACTCAGGCACTAACACTGTCCCTTACTAATGCCCTGACACTACTGCCAACTCAGGCACTGACATTGTCCCTAACTAGGCCCTGACACTACTCCCAACTCAGGCACTGACACTGTCCCTAAGTAAGGCCCTGATATTACTCCCAACTCCGGCACTGACACTTTCGCTAACTAAGGTCCTGAAATTACTCACAACTCAGGCCCTGACACTGTTCCTAACTACCGGTCTCAGACTACTCCTAACTCAGGCCCTGACATTATTCCTAACACAGTCACTGACACTGTCCCTAACTAAGGCCCTGACACTACTCCTAACTAAGGCCCTGACACTGTCCATAACTTAGGCCCTGGCACTAATCCGAACTCAGGCACTGACGATGTCCTAAACCAAGGGTCTGACACTACTCCCAACTCAGACACTGGCACTCTCCCAAATTAAAGCCTTGACACTACTCTTAACTCAGGCCCTGACACTGTCCATAATAAAGACACTGACACTAATCCCAACTCAGGCACTGACACTGTCTGTAACTAAGGCCCTGACACTACTCCCATCTCAGCCACTGACACCGTCCCTAACTAGAGCCCTGACACTACTCCCGACTCAGGCACTGGCGTTATCCCTAACTAAGGCACTGGCACTACTCCCAACTCAGGCACTGGCGCTGTCCCTAACTAAGGCTCTGACAGTACTCCCAACTCAGCCACCGACACTCTCCCTAATTAAGGCCCTGACACTACTTCTAACTCAGGCATTGACATTACCCTAAATAAGGCCCTGACTCCACTCCTAACTCTGGCAATGTCACTGTCACTAAGGCCATTACACTACTCTTAACTCAAGAAATGACATTCTCTGTAACTAAGGATTTGAGACAATACTTAACTCATGCCTTGACACTGTCCTTAACTAAGACCCTGGCACTACTCCCAACTCAGTCACTGACACTGTCCCTAACTAAGGCCCTGACACTACTCCCATCTCAGGCACTGATAATGTGCCTAACTAAGGCTCTGACATTACTCCCACCTCAGGCACTGAAGCTGTCCCTAACTAAGGCTCTGACACTACTCCTAACTCAGGCCCTGAGACTATAACTAAGAAAGGTCCTCACACTACTCCTAACTCAGGCACTGACACTGTTCATAACTTAGGCTCTGACACTACCCATAAATAAGACACTGACACTCTCCCTAACTACGGCCCTGAGACTACTCCTACCTCAGGCCCTGACACTGTCCATAACTAAGGCCTTGATACTACTGCCAACTCAGGCTCTGACACTGTCCTTAACTATGGCCCTGACACTACTCCCAACTCAGGCACTGACAGTGTCCCTAAATAAGGCACTGACAGTGTCCCTAAATAAGGCACTGACACTACTCCCAACTCAGGCACTGAAGCTATCCCTAACTAAGGCCCTGAAACTACTCCCAAGTCAAGCACTGATGCTGTCCCTAACTAAGGCTCTGACACTACTCCCAACTCAGGCACTAACACTCTCCCTAACTAAGGCCTTGACACTACTCTTAACTCAGGCCCTGACACTGTCACTAACAACGACCCTGACACTATTCCCAACTCAGCCACTGACATTGTCCCTAACTATGGCCCCGACACTACTGCCAACTCAGCCACTGATACTGTCCCTAACTAAGGCCCTGAGACTACTCCCAACTCAGGCACTGACACTGTCCCTAAATAAGGCCCTGACACTTCTCCCAACTCAGGCACTGACACTGTCCCTAACTAAGACCCTGATACTACTCCCAACTCAGGCATGGACACTGTCCCTAACTAAGGCAGTGAAAATACTCCCACCTCAGGCACTGACACTGTCCCTAACTAAGGCAGTGAAAATACTCCCAACATAGGCACTGACGCTGTCCCTAAATAGGCCCTGATACTACTCCCACCTCCGGCACTAACACTGTCCCTAACTAAGGCCCTGACATTGCTCCAACTCAGGCACTGACACTGTCGATATCTTAGGCCCTTACACTACTCACAACACAGGCCCTGACACTGTCCTTAAATACCGCTCTCACACTACTCCTAAATCAGGCCCTAACACTATTCCTAACTCAGTCACTGACACTGTCCCTAGCTAAGGCCCTGAGAATACTCCTAACTCAGGCCCTGACACTGTCCATAAATAAGGCCCTGACACTACTCCCCAATCAGTCACTGACACTGTCCCTAACTATGGCCCTGACACTACTCCTAAGGCCCAGAGACTACTCCCAATTCAGGCCCTGACACTGTCCCTAACTAAGGCACTGATACTACTCCCAACTCAGGCACCGACAGTGTCCCTAACTAAGGCAGTGAAAATACTCCCACCTCAGGCACTGACACTGTCCCTAACTAAGGCAGTGAAAAGGACACTGTCCTTAAATACCGCTCTCACACTACTCCTAAATCAGGCCCTAACACTATTCCTAACCCAGTCACTGACACTGTCTCTAACTAAGGCCCTGAGATTACTCATAATTCACACCCTTTCATGGTCCCTAACATATACCCTGACACTAATCCCAACTCAGGCACTGACACTATCCCTTACTAATGCCCTGACACTACTGCCAACACAGGCACTGACACTGTCCCTAACTAAGACCCTGAGACTACTCCTACCTCATGCCCTGACACTGTCCGTAACTTAGGCCCTGACACTACTCCGAATTCAGGCACTGACATTCTCCCTAAATAAGGCCCTGAGACTACTCCTACCTCAGGCCCTGGCACTGCCCCTAACTAAGACCCTGATACTACTCCCAACTCAGGCTCTGACAATGTCCCTAACTATGGCCCTGACACTACTCCCACTCAGGCACTGACAGTGTCCCTAACTGAGGCAATGATACTATTCACAACTCAGGCACTAAGGCTCTGGATCATGGTGATGACAAGCATCATGGAGCATTGTGATGACAAGGGTCATGGAGAATTGTGATGACAAGGGCATGGAGCATTGTGATGACAAGGGTAATGGAGCATTGTGATGACAAGGAACATGGAGAATTGTGATGAAAGGGGTCATGGAGAACTGTGATGACAAGGGCCATGGAGCATTGTGATGACAGGTTTCATTGGGCATTGTGATGACAGGTCTCATGGAGCATTGTGATGACATGGGTCAGGGAGCATTGTTGGGAAATGGGTCTTGGGGCATTATGATGACAGGGGTTATGGAACATTGTGATGAAAGGTATCATGGAACATTCTGATGAAAGAGGTCATGGATAATTGTGATTACACGGATCATGGAGCATTGTTATGACAAGCGCCATGGAGCATTGTGATGACAAGGGCCATGGATCACTGTGATGACAGAGGTCATGGAGCATTGTGATGAAATTGGTCATGGGGCATTGTGATGAAAGGGGCCATTGAGGATTGTTATGACATGGATCATGGAACTTTGTTATGACAAGCGAGATGGATCATTGTGATGACAAAGGCCATGGATCATTGCCGTGACAAGTGGTATGGAACATCGTGATGAAAGTGTCATGGAGCATTGTGATGACAGGGCCATGGAGCATTGTGATGACAGGGGGCATGGAACATCGTGATGAAAGGGAGCATGGAACATTGTGATGACATGGGGCATGGAGCATTCTGAGACACCTGTCATGGAGCATTGTGTTCAGAGTGGGCTTGGAACATTGTGATGAGAGGGGGCATGGGGCATTGTGATGACAAGGGCCTGGAGCATTGTGAGACAAGTGTCAAGGAAAGATGTGATGAAAGGGGTCATGAGGCACTGTGATTACTGGGGACATGGAGCATTGTAATGACAAAGGCAATGGAGTATTGTGATGACAGGGGTCATGGAGCATTGTGATGAAACGTGTCATAGAGCATTGCGAGGAAATGTTTCATGGGACATTGGGATGACAAGGGTCATGGAACATTGTGATGACAAGGGCATGGAGCATTGTGAGACAAGTGTCACAGAGCATTGTGATGACAGGGGTTATGGAGCATTGTGATGAAAGGGGTCATGGAACATTGTGATGAAAGGGGTCATGGATCATTGTGATTACAAGGATCATGGAGAATTGTGATGACAAGCGCCATGGATCATTGTGATGAAAGGAGTAATGCAGTACTGTGATGAAAGGGGTCATGGATCATTGTGATTACAGGGATCATGGAGCATTGTGATGACAGTGCCATCGAGCATTGTGATGACAAAGGTCATGGAACATTGTGATGACAAGGGCATGGAGCATTGTGAGACAAGTGTCATGGAGCATTGTGATGACAGGGGTATGGAGCAATGTGATTAAAGGGGTCACGGAGCATTTTGATGAAAATTGTTATGGAGCATTGTGATGATAGGGGTCATGGAGCATTGTGATGAAAGGGATAATGGATCTTTGCAATGACAGTTGTCATGGAGCATTGTGATGACAAGGTCATGGAGCATTGTGAGACAAGTGTCATGGAGCATTTTGATGAGATGTGGTATGGAGCATTTTGATGACAATGACATGTAGCATTGCGATGACAAGGGTAATGGAGACTTGTGATGACAGGGGTTATGGAGAATTGTGATGATAAGGGCGTGGAGCATTGTGATGACATGTGTCATGGAGCATTGTGATAACAAGCGTCATGGAGATGTGTGATGACAAAGGCCATGGAGCATTGTGAGGAAAGGGGTCAAGGAGCATTGTGATGAATGTGGTCATGGAGCACTGTTATGACTAGGGCCATGGAACATTGTGCTGACAAAGGCCATGGAACATTGTGATGACAAGGGTCGTGAAGCATTGTGATGAAATATGTCATGGGGCATTGTGATGACAAGGGCCATGGAACATTGTGATGACATGGGTTATGGAGCCTTGTGATGACAGGGGTCATGGGGCATTATGATGAAAGTGGTCATGCATCATTGTGATTACAGGGATCATGGAGCATTGTGATGACAAACGCCATGGATCATTGTGATGAAAGGGATCATGGAGCACTGTGATTAAAGGGGCCATGGAGCATTGGGATGACAAGTGTCATGGAGCATTGTGATAATAAGGGCAATGGAGCATTGTGATGACAGGGGTCATGGGGCATTGTGATGACAGGGAAAATGGAGCCTTGTGATGACAAGCGCCATGGATCATTTTGGTGAAAGGGGTAATGGAATATTGTAATCAAAGGAGTCATGGATCATTGTGATTACAGGGATCCCGGAGCATTGTTATCAAAAGCTCCAAGGGGCATGGTGATTACAAGGGCCATGGAGCATCGTGATGAGTGGGGTCATGGAGCATTGTGATGACAGTGTTCCTGGAGCATTGTGATGACACGTATCATGGAGCATTGTTATGACAAGGTTCATGGAGCTTTGTGATGACAGGTGACTATGGAGCATTGTGATGAAGGGGATCATGGAGAATTGTGATGACAGGGGTCATGGAGCATTGTGATGACAGAGGTCATGGGGCATTGTGATGACGGGGGGCATTGAGCATTGTAAAGAAAGGGGTCATGGAGCAGTGTGATGACAAGGGTTCTGGAGCATTGTGATGACAAGGGCATGGAGCATTGTGATGAGGGGTACCATGGAGCATTGTGATGAGAAGGGCATGGAGCATTGTAATGACAAGAGGCATGGAGCATTGTGATGACAAGGGGCATGGAGCATTGTGATGAGAAGGGCATGGAGCATTGTGATGACAGGGGGCATGGAGCACTGTGATGAAAGGGGTTATGGAGCACTGTGATTAAAGGGGTAATTGTGATGCATTGTGATGAATGGGGACTTGAGACAGGGTTAATGGAGCATTCTGATGAAAGTGGTCATGGCCCATTGTGATCAAAAGGGGCATGGAGCATTGTGATGAAAGGGGTTATGGAGCACTGTGTTTACAGGGGTAATTTTGAGCATTGTGATGAACGGGGTCATGGAGCATTGTGATGACAAGAGCATGGAGCATTGTGAGAAAAGGTTCATGGACCATTGTGATGACATGGGGTATGGACCATTGTGATGACAATGGCATGTAGCATTGTGATGACAAGGGTCATGGAGCACTGCGATGACAGAGGTCAAGGAGCATTGCGATTACAGGGGTCATGGAGCATTGTGATTTCAATGGTCATGGCGCATTTTGATGAAAGGTGTCATGGAGCATTTTGATGGAAGGGGTCATGGGGCGTTGTGATGACAAAGGCCATGGAGCATTGTGATAAAAGGGTTCATGGAGCACTGTGATGATAAGGGCATGGAGCCTTGTGATGAAAATAGTCATGGAGCATTGTGATGAAAAGGGGACATGGAGCATTTTAATATAAGTGGTCATGGGGCATTGTGATGAAAGGGGTCATGGGGCATTGTGATGACAAGTGTAATGGAGCATTGTGATGACAGGGTCATGGAGCATTGTGATGACAGGGGGCATGGAACATTGTGATAATAAGAGCATGGAGCATTGTGAGACAACGGTCATAGACCATTGTGATGACATTGGGTATGGAGCATTGTGATAACAATGGAATGTAGCATTGCGATGAAAAGGGTTATGGAGCATTGCGATGACAGGGGTCATGGAACATTGCTATGACAAGGCTCATGAGGCATTGTGATGACAATGGTCATGGCACATTTTGATGGAAGGTGTCATGGAGCATTGTGATGAAAAGGGCCATAGAGAATTGTGATAAAAGGGTCCATGGAGCACTGTGATGATAAGGGCATGGAGCCTTGCGATGAAAATGGTCCTGGAGCATTGTGATGAAAAGGGGACATGGAGCATTGTGATGAAAGTGGTCATGGGGCATAGTGATGAAAGGGGTCATGCATCATGGTGAATAAAGGGATCACGGAGGATTGTGATGAAAAGCGCCTAGGAGCATTGTGATGACAAGAGCCATGGAGCATTTTGATGAAAGGGGTTATGGGGCATTGTGATGACAGGGATCATGGAGCATTGTTATGATAAGTGCTATGGAGCATTGTGATGACAGGGGGCATGGAACATTGTGATGAAATGGGGCATGGAGCATTGTGGTTACAGGGGCCATGGACCACTGTGATGATAAGGGCACGGAGCATTGTGATGAAAGACGTCAGGGAGCATTGTGATGAAAGAGGCCATGGGGCATTGTGATGACAAGAGCCATGGAACATGGTGATGAAAGGGGTCATGGACCACTGTGCTGAAAGTGGTCTTGGAGCATTGTGATGCAAAGCACCATGGTGCATTGTGATGACAAGGGTCATGGAGCATTGTGATGACAAGGGCTATGGAGCATTGTGATGAAATGTGTCATGGATCATTGTGATGACAGGGATCATGGAGCATTGTGATGACAACCGTAATGGAGCATTGTGATGACACGGGTCATGGAGCATTGTGATGAAAAATTCCATGGAGCATTGTGATGACAGGGGTCGTGGAACACTGTGATTACACTGAACACGGAGCATTGTGATGACAAAGGCTATGGAGCATTTTCATGAAAGGGGTCATGGAGAATTGTTATTCCAATGGCCATGGAGCATTGTGATGACAAGGGGCATGGAACACTGTGATGAAAGGGGTAATGAACAATTGTGATGACAAGGGCCATGGAGCATTGTGATACAGGGGTCATGGAGCATTGTGATGAAAGGGGTCATGGGACATTGTGATGAGAAGTGCTATGGAACATTGTGATGAAAGTGGTCATGGAGCATTGTGATGAAAAGCGTCAGGGAGCATTGTGAGGACAGGGGTCATGGAGATTTGTGATGACAAGGGCAGGGAACATTGTGAGGACAGTGGTCATGGGGCATTTTGATGAAATGGGGCATGGAGCATTGAGATGAAATGGGTACTAGAGCATTGTGATGACAATTGTCATGGAGCATTTTGATGAAAGTGGTCATGGAGATTTGTTATTCCAAAAGCCATGGAGCATTGTGATGACAAGGGGCATGGAACACTGTGATGAAAGGGGTCATGGATCATTGCGGTGACAGGGGTGATGGAGCATTGTGATGATAAGGACCATGGAGCATTGTGATGAAAGGGGTCACGGAGCATTTTGATGAAAGTGCTTATGGAGCATTGTGATGATTGTGGTCATGGAGCATTGTGATGAAAGGGGTCATGGATCATTGTGATGACAGGAGTCATGAAGCATTGTGATGATAAGGGCATCGAGCCTTGTGATGACAATCGTCATGGAGCATTTTGATGAAAAGGGTCATGGAGCATCATGATGAAATGGTTCATGGGGCATTGTGTTGAAAGTGGTCATGGAGCATTGTGATGAATGCGGTCATGGAGCATTGTGATGACATGGATCATGGAGCATTGTTTTGACAAGCGAGATGGATCATTGTGATGACAAGGGCCAAGGAGCATTGCTGTGACAAGTGGCATGGAGCATCGTGATGAAAGGGTCATGGAGCATTGTGATGACAGGGCCATGGAGCATTGTGATGACAGGGGGCATGGAGCATTGTAAGACAAGTGTCATGGAGCATTGTGTTGAGAGTGGGCTTGGAGCATTGTGATGACAGGGGGCATGGAGCATTGTGATGACAAGGGCATGGAGCATTGTGATTATAGGGGTCATGGAGCATTGGGATGACAGGGGTCATGGAACATTCTGATGAAAAGGGTCATGGATCACTGTGATTACAGGGATCATGGAGCACTGTAATGACAAGCGCCATGGATCATTGTGATGAAAGGAGTAATGGAGCACTGTGATGAAAGGGGTCATGGATCATTGTGATTACAGGGATCATGGAGCATTGTTATAACAAGCGCCATGGAGCATTGTGATGACAAGGGTCATGGAATATTGTGATGACAGTGGTCATTGAGCATTGTGGTGACAGGGGGTATGGGCATTGTGATGAAAGGGGTCATGGATCATTGTGATTACAAGCGCTATGGATCATTTTGATGAAAGGGGTAATGGAACATTGTAATCAAAGGAGTCATGGATCATTGTGATTACAGAGATCACGGAGCATTGTTATCACAAGCTCCAAGGAGCATTGTGATTACAAGGGCCATGGAGCATCGTGATGAGAGGGGTCATGGAGCATTGTGATGACAGGGGTCCTGGAGCATTGTGATGACAGGGGTCATGGAGCATTGTGATGAAAGGGTTCAGGGAACATTGTGATGACAGGGGTCATGGAGCATTGTGGTGACAGGGGGCATGGGCATTGTGATGAAAAGGGTCATGGATCATTGTGATTACAGGGATCATGGAGAATTGTGATGACAATGGTCATGGAGCATTGTGATGAAACGGGTCAGGGAGCATTGAGATTAAAGGGGCCATGGGGCATTTTGATGACAAGGGCCATGGAGCATTGTGATGAAAGAGGTCATGGATCATTCTGATGACAGGGGTTACAGGGCATTGTGGTGACAGGTGGCATGGAGCATTGTGATAAAAAGTGTACTGGAGAACTGTGATTACAGGGTTCCTGGATCATTGTGATGACAAACATCATGGAACTTTATGATGACAAGTGTCATGGAGCATTGTGATGACAAGGACCTAGAGTATTGTTACGATAAGTGTCATGGAGCATTGTAATGGCAAGGGCCATGGAGCATTGTGATGACAGGGGGCATGGAGCATTGTGATGACAAAGTCATGGAGCATTGTGAGACAAGTGTCATGGAGCATTTTGATGAGAGGGGGTATGGAGCATTTTGATGTCAATGGCATGTAGCATTGCGATGACAAGGGTCATGGAGCCTTCTGATGACAGGGGTTATGGGGCATTGTGATTAAAGGGGTCATGGGGCATTTCGATGAAATGGGTAATGGGGCATTGTGATGAAAGTGGTCATGGGTCATTGTGATGACAAGTGTCATGGAACATTTTGAGACAAGTGCCATGGAGCATTGTGATGAGTAGGGTCTTGGAGCATTGTGATGACATGGGGCATGGAGCATTGTGATGACAAGGGCATGGAGCATTGTGAGACAAGTGTCAAGGAGAATTGTGATGAAAGGGGTAATGGGGCACTGTGATTACGGGGGACATGGAGCATTGTAATGACAAAGGCCAAGGAGCACTGTGATGACAGGTGTCCTGGAGCATTTTGAGGAAAAGGGTCATGCGGCATTGTGATGACAAGGGCCATGGAGCATTTTGACGACAGGGGGCATGGAGCCTTGTGATGACAGGGGCATGGAACATTGTAAGACAAGTGTCATGGAGCATTGTGATGACAAGTGTCATGAATCATTGTGATGAAAGTGTCATGGGGCATTGTGATGACAGGGGTCATGAAGCATTGTGATGAAAGGGGTCATGGGACATTGTGACGAAAAAGGCCATGGAGCATTTTGATGAAAGGGGTCATGGAGCATTGTGATGATAAGGGCGTGGAGCATTGTGATGACAGTGGTCACGGAACATTGTGATGATAAGGGCATGGAGCCTAGTTAGGGACAGTCTAGCGGCTTTGGGACTAAACTCAGTGTCTGAGGTTGGCACAGCATAAGGTCTTTAGTTAGCATAAGAGGTAAGATATTAGCTCGGGACAGGGTTAGGGTAAAGGCTAGGAATCGTGTCAGGAAATGACCTAAGGATAGTGTGAAGACCTTTGTTACTGAGACTATCAGGGCCTTATTCAGAACCAGTGTTAAGGCTTCAGGTAGGGACAGCATCAGGGCCTGACTTAGGGAGAGCGACAGGGACTGAGTGAGGCCTAATGTCAGGCCCTTAGCTGGGGACACTGTCAGGGAATGACTTAGGAGCAGCATCAGTACCTTTGTTGGATCAGCTTTAGGCTCTTAGTTAAAGACATGAGCAGAGCCCTAGTTAGTCACAGCGTCAAGGCCTCAGTTAGGGAAAGCTTCAGGGCCTGAGTTACGGACAGCCTCAGGTCTTCACTTAGGGACAGCGACAGGGCTTTCTTAGGGACAGTGTCAGGACCTTGGTTAGAAATGGGTCAGGATATTAGCTCAGGAGAGTGTCAGGATTTTAGTTATTGCTGGCAGCAGGGCCTATATTAGGGACAGATTCCGGGCCTTTGTTACAGACAGTGTCATGGCCTTAGTTAGGAGTAGTCAGGGCCTTAGTTAGGGAGTGCATTAGGGTTTCAGTGAGCATAAGATGCAGGAGATTATCTCGGGACAGAGTCAGGTTCCAGGCCAGAGTTAGTGAAAGGAAGTGACCAAAGGATAAAGAGAAGACCTTAGTTATTGAGAGCATCAGGGACTTAGTTAGCAGCAGCGTGAGGGCCTTAATCAGGACCAGTGCCAGGGCTTGATGTACGGACAGCGTCAGAGCCTAACTAAGGTACAGCAACAGGGCCTAAGTGAGGCTTATCTTTAGGGCCTGAGTAAGGGACAGTATCAGGGCATGACTTAGGAGCAGCATAAAGGCCTCTGTAGGATCAGCATTAGGGTCTTCGTTAAAGATATTATCAGGGCCTCTGTTAGGGACAGCCTCAAGGCCTCACTTAGGGACAGCGTCAGGGCTTACTTTGGGAAAGTTTCAGGACCTTGGTAAGAGATGGCTCAAGAAATTAGCTCAGGATAGCGTCAGGACTTTAGATGTTTACGGCAGCAGGGCCTTAGTTAGGGACAGTGTCAGGCCCTGACTTAGGACGAACATTGAGGCCTTAGGTAGGGACAGGGTCACAGCCTCAAGACTAATTTCTGGGCCTTAGTTAAGGACAGCAGCGGGCCTTTAGTTAGCATAAGAGGCACGACATTTGCTAAGGACAGGGTCAGGTTACGGTCTAGGGATAGTGTCAGGAAAGGACCTAGGCATAGTGTCAAAACCTTAGTTACTGAGAGTATCAGGTCCTTATTTAGAACCAGTGTCAGGGCTTCAGGTAGGGACAGCATCAGAGCCTGACTTAGGGAGAGCGACAGGGCCTGAGTGAGGCCTAGCATCAGGCCCTTAGCTGAGAACACTGTCAGGGCATGACTTAGGAACAGCATCAGCGCCTCTGTTGGATCAGCCTTAGCGTCATAGTTACAGACATGATCAGGGTCTGAGTTAGTCACAGCATCAAGGCCTGAGTTAGTTAGGGAAAGCTTCAGGGCCTCACTTAGGGACAGCATCAGGGCTTACTTTGGGACAGTTTCAGGACCTTGGTAAGACATGGGTCAGGATATTAGCTCCGGATAATGCCAGGACTTTAGATACTGATGGCAGCAGGGCCTTAGTTACAGACAGATTCAGGGCCTGAGTTAGGCCTAGCATCAGAGACTTTGTTAGGTACAGTGTAAGGGACTGAGTTAGGAGTAGTGTCAGGGCCTTAGTTAGGGACAGTGTCAGGATCTGAGTTAGGTGTACTGTCAGAGACCTAGTTAGGGACAGTGCTAGGGCCTGAGTTAGGATTAGTGTCAAGGCCTTATTTAGGACCAATTTCAGGGCCTTAGTTTGGACTAACATTAGATACATTGTTAGGAATCATATGAGGGCCTAAGTTAGGGGTACTGTCAGGGCCTTAGTTAGGGACAGTGTTAGGGCCTGTGTTAGGATTAGTGTCAAGGCCTTATTTAGGACCAATATTAGGGCCTTAGTTTGGACTAGCAACAGAGCCTTTGTTAAGTATCATGTCGGGGCCTAAGTTAGGTGTAGTGTCAGGGCCATTGTTAGGGACAGTATCAGGGCCTGACTTAGGAGAAGTTCAGGGCCTTAGCCAGGGAAAGTGTCAGGGCCTTAGTTAGGGACATTATCAGGGCCTGAATTAGCAGTAGTGTCAAAAGTCCTTAGTGAGGAGAGCAAGGAGTAAGTCAGGACTCAGGCCCTGACACTGTCTGTAACTAAGGCCCTGACACTACTCGTAACACAGGCCCTGATCTGATTCCTATCATAGGCCCTGATGCTGGTCTTAACCAAGGCCCTGATGCTGGTCCTAACTAAGGTCCTGACACTGGCCCTAACTAAAGCTGTGACACTACTGTTAACTCAGGCCCTGACACTGTCCCTAACTTAGGCCCTGACACTACTGCTTACTTAGGCACTGACACGCTCCTTAACTAAGGCCCTGAGACTACTTCTACCTCAGGCCCTGACACTGTCCCTAACTAAGGCCCTGATACTCCTCCCAACTCAGGCACTGACACTCTCCCTAACTAAGGCCTTGACACTAGTTTTAACTCATGCCCTGACACTGTCCCTAACAAAGACCCTGACACTATTCCCAACTCAGGCACTGACACTGTCCCTAAGGCCCTGACACTACTCCCAATTCAGGCACTGAAACTGTCCCTAACTAAGGCCCTGACATTACTCCCAACACCGGCACTGATACTTTCGCTAACTAAGGCCCTGAAAGTACTCACAACTCAGGCCCTGACACTGTTCCTAACTACCGGTCTCAGACTACTCCTAACTCAGGCATTGACACTATTCCTAACATAGTCACTGACGCTGTCCCTAACTAAGGGTCTGACACTACTCCCAATCAGACACTGACACTCTCCCAAATTAAGGCCTTGACACTGCTCTTAACTCAGGCCCTGACACTGTCCATAATAAAGACCCTGACACTAATCCCAACTCAGGCACTGACACTGTCCGTAACTAAGGCCCTGACACTACTCCCATCTCAGCCACTGACACCGTCCCTAAATATGGCCCTGACACTACTCCCAACTCAGGCACTGGGCTGTACCTAACTAAGGCACTTGCACTACTCCCAACTTAGGCACTGGCGCTGTCCCTAACAAAGGCTCTGACACTACTCCCAACACAGGCACTGACACTCTCCCTAATTAAGGCCCTGACACTACTCCCAAATCAGGCACTGACAGTGTCCCTATCTATGGCCCTCAGACTACTCCCAACTCAGGCACTGACGCCGTCCCTAAGTAAGGCCCTGACACTACTCCCAACTCAGGCACTGACGCCGTCCCTAACTAAGGCTCTGACACTACTCCCACCTCAGGCACTGACGCTGTCCCTAACTAAGGCCATAACACTACTCCCACCTCAGGCACTGACACTGTCCCTAAATAAGGCCCAGACAATAGAACCAACTCAGGCACTGACACTGTCCCTAACTAAGGCCCTGACACTACTCCCAACCGAGGCACTGACACTGTCCCTAGCTAAGGCCCTCACACTACACCTAACTCAGGCTCTGACACTGTCCCTAACTTAGGCCCTGACACTACTCCTTACTTAGGCACTGACACGCTCCCTAACTAAGGCCTTGACACTACTCTTAACTCATGCCCTGACTCTGTCCCTAACAAAGACCCTGACACTATTCCCAACACAGGCACTGACACTCTCCCTAACTAAGACCCTGACACTACTCCCATCTCAGCCACTGACGCTGTCCCTATGGCCCTGACACTACTTCCAACTCAGGCACTGACATTGTCCCTACCTAAGGCCCTGACCCTTTTCTCAACTCAGGCACTAACACTGTCTCTTACTAATGCCCTGACACTACTTCCAACTCAGGCACTGACATTATCCCTACCTAAGGCCCTGACCCTATTCTCAACTCAGGCACTAACACTGTCCCTTACTAATGCCCTGACAGTACTGCCAACTCAGGCATTGACACTGTCCCTAACTAGGCCCCGACACTACTACCAACTGTGGCACTGACACTGTCCCTAACTAAGGCCCAGACATTTCTCCCAACTCCGGCACTGACACTGTCGCTAACTAATTTAGACCTAATATGCTAGAACCTCAGGCTCTCCTCTTTTGCAAAAGATAATCAGAACATGATACAGTTGTAACTAACAGAACCAACCTGAAGACTCCTGAATCAGGCATGGCTCTCTATGGGTAAATAATTAAGAACAGGCTCAAATAATCAAGACATGAATCTACCAATAAAAATACCCATATGCTGAACGAACAAGCAATTACCACCCTAGTGTGTTTAACCTACTAATTAGCAAGAGTACCCAATTGGAAAAAGCTGGAAATGCTGTCTTCACAGAAGACAGCTCCTATATGCAAAAACCCCTTTTCTCTTCTAGCTGAAGTGAGCCTCTCAAGAAAACCTTCTCAATTTTTGCAGCACACCCTTGATACAACAAACTGCTAAAAGTAGACCCCAAACCTTTGGATTCATTTTACTCAGTGACTCTGAAATTAAAGGACATCCAAACAATAACTTCCAGCAAATATCAACTAAAAAACAAGCCAGTGAGATGGAAATACATGTGAGGTTTTTGTTTCTGACTACCTGTCCTTGAAAATATACAAAAACCACTCTTGAAACCAGTGATTAACCTGTAACGAGTGCAAAGCCTTGGGAAATGTCACTAAACTTCCGATGTTTACATGAATGGACCTAGAGATTATGATACTAAGTGAAGTAAGTCAGACAGAGAAAGACAAATATCACTTATATGTGGAATCTGATTAGAAAAATGATACAAATGAACTTACTTACAAAACAGAATCAGACTCACAGATCTCGAAATCAAATTTAGGATTACCAAATGGGAAATGTGGGGGGAAGTGATAAATTAGGAGATTGGGTTGGGAGTAACATATACACATTACTATATATAAAATAGATAACTAATAAGGACCTACTGTATAGCACAGGGAACTCTACTAAATTTTCTGTAATAACCTATATGGGAGAAGAATCTGGAAAAGAATGGATATGTGTGTGTGTGTGTGTGTATATATATATATATATATATATATATATAAATATATATATATATATATATATATATATATATATATCTGATTCACTTTTCTGTAAACCTGAAACTAATACAACATTGTAAGTCAACTACACTGCAATAAAAATATTTTTTCAAAAACTATAAAAAAAAAAAAAGACCCTGATACTACTCCCAACTCTGGCACTGACACGTCCCTAATTAAGGCCCTGACACTACTCCCAACTAAGCCACTGACACTGTCCCTAACTACGGCCCTGACACTACTCCTAACTCAGGCACTAACACGGTCCCTTACTAATGTCCTGACACTACTCCCAACTCAGGCACTGACATTGTTCCTAACAAAGGCCCTGACACTACTCCCAATATAGGCACTGAGACTGTCCCTAAATACGCCCTGACACTACTCCCAACTCAGGCACTGACAGTGTGCCTAACTAAGGCCATAACACTACTCCCAACTCAGGCACTGACGCTGTCCCTAACTAAGGCCATAACACTACTCCCAAATCAGGCACTGACACTGTCCCTAACTAAGGCCCTGACATTTCTCCCAAATCCGGCACTGACACTGTCCCTAACTAAGGCCCTGAGACTACTCCTAATTCAGGCCCTGACACTGTCCGTAAGTTAGGCCTTGGCACTACTCCCAACTCAGGCAATGACGCTGTCCCTAACTAAGGGTCTGACACTACTCCCAACTCAGACACTGACAATCTCCCAAACTAAGGCCTTGACACTACTCTTAACTTAATAAAGACCCTGACACTAATCCTAATTCAGGCACTGACACTGTCCGTAACTAAGGCCCTGACACTACTCTCATCTCAACCACTGAAACCGTCCCTAACTATGGCCCTGACACTACTCCCAACTCAGACACTGGCGCTGTCCCTAACTAAGGCATTGGCACTACTCCCAACTCAGGCACTGAAGCTATCCCTAACTATGGCTCTGACACTACTCCCAACTCAGGCACTGAAGCTATCCCTAACTAAGGCCCTGAAACTTCTCCCAAGTCAAGCACTGATGCTCTCCTTACTAAGGCTCTGACACTACTCCCAACTGAGGCACTAACACTCTCCCTAACTAAGGCCTTGACACTATTCTTAACTCAGGCCCTGACACTGTCCCTAACAACGACCCTGACATTACTCCCAACTCAGCCACTGACATTGTCCCTAACTACGGCCCCGACACTACTGCCAACTCAGCCACTGATATTTTCCCTAACGAAGGCCCTGAGACTACTCCCCACTCAGGCACTGACACTGTCCCTAAATAAGGCCCTGACACTTCTCCCAACTTAGGCACAGACACTGTCCCTATCTAAGACCCTGATACTACTCCCACCTCAGGCACTGACACTGTCCCTAACTAAGGCAGTGAAAACACTCCCAACATAGGCACCGACACTATCCCTAACTAAGGCCCTGAAACTTCTCCGAAGTCAAGCACTGATGCTCTCCCTACTAAGGCTCTGACACTACTCCCAAGTCAGGCACTAACACTCTCCCTAACTAAGGCCTTGACACTACTCTTAACTCAGGCCCTGACACTGTCCCTAACAAAGACCCTGACATTACTCCCAACTCAGCCGCTGACATTGTCCCTAACTACGACCCCGACACTACTGCCAACTCAGCCAATGATATTGTCCCTAACTAAGACTCTGACACTACTCACAACTCAGGCACTGACACTGTCCCTAACTAAGACCCTGATACTACTCCCAACTCAGGCACTGACACTGTCCCTTACTAATGCCCTGACACTACTTCCACCTCAGGCACTGACACTGTCCCTAACTAAGGCCCTGACATTACTCCCAACTCAGGCACTGACACTGTCGCTAAATTAGGCGCTTACACTACTCACAACACAGGCCCTGACACTGTCCCTAAATACCACTCTCACACTACTCTTAAATCAGGCCCTAACACTATTCCTAACAAAGTCACTGACACTGTTCCTAACTAAGGCCCTGAGAATACTCCTATCTCAGGCCCTGACACTACTCCCAACTCAGACACTGAAGCTGTCCCTAAATAATGCTCTGACACTACTCCCAACTCCGGCAGTGACGCTGTCCATAACTAAGGCCTTGACACTACTCCCAACTCAGACAATGACACTGTCCATAGTAAAGACGCTGACACTCCTCTCATCTCAGCCACAGACAGCATCCCTAACTATGGCCCTGACACTACTCCCAACTCAGGCACTGGCGCTGTCCCTAAGTAAGGCTCTGACACTGCTCTAAACTCAGGCCCTGACACTCTCTCTAACTAAGGTCTTGACAATACTCTTATCTCAGGCCCTGACACTGTCCCTAAAAAAGACCCTGACACTATTCCCAACTCACGCACTGACACTGTCCCTAACTAAGGCCCTGACACTACTCACAACTCAGGCACTGACACTGTCCCTAACTACGGCCCTGACACTACTCCTAACTCAGGCACTGAGGCTGTCCCTAAGTAAGGCCCTGATACTACTCCCATCTCAGGCACTGACGCTGTCCTTAACTAAGGCTCTGACACTACTCCTAACTCAGGCACTGACACTGTCCCTAAGGCCCTGACACTACTTCCAACTCAGGCACTGACATTGTCCCTACCTAAGGCCCTGACACTATTCTCAACTCAGGCACTAACACTGTCCCTTACTAATGCCCTGACACTAGGGCCAACTCAGGCAGTGACACTCTACGTAAATAAGGCCCTGACACTTCTCCCAACTCAGGCACTGACACTGTCCCTAACAAAGAACCTGATACTACTCCCAACTCAGGCACTGACACTGTCCCTTACTAATGCCCTGACACTAATCCCACCTCAGGCACTGACACTGTCCGTAACTAAGGCAGTGAAAACCCTCCCAACATAGGCACTGACACTGTCCCTAACTAGGCCCTGATACTACTCCCACCTCAGGCACCGACACCGTCCCTAACTAAGGCCCTGACATTACTCCCAACTCAGGCACTGACACTGTCACTAACTTAGGCCCTTACATTACTCATAGTACAGGCCCTGCCACTGTCCCTAAATACCGCTCTCACACTACTCCTAAATCAAGCCCTAACACTATTCCTAACACAGTCACTGACACTGTCCATAACTAAGGACTTGAGAATACTCCTATCTCAGGCCCTGACACTACTCCCAACTCAAGACACTGAAGCTGTCCCTAACTAAGGCCTTGACACTACTCCCAACTCAGGCAATGACACTGTCCATAGTAAAGTCCCTGACACTCATCCCAACTCAGGCAATGAGGCTGTCCCTAACTAAGGCCCTGACACTACTCCCAAATCAGGCACTGACGCTGTCCCTAACTAAAGCCCTGACTCTCTTCCCAACTCAGGCACTGACGCTGTCCCTAACTAAGGCTCTGACACTACTCCAAACTCAGACACTGACACTCTCCCTAACTAAGGCCTTGACAGTACTCTTAACTCAGGCACTGACACTGTCCCTTACTAATGTCCTGACACTACACCCAACTCAGGACCTGACACTTTCGCTAACTAAGGCCTTGAAACTACTCACAATTTAGGCCCTGACACTTTTCCTAACTACCAGTCTCAGACTACTCCTAACTCAGGCCATGACATTGTCCGTAACTTAAGCTCTGGAACTACTCCCAACTCAGGCACTGACACTGTCCCTAACAAATGGTCTGACACTACTCCCAACTAAGCCACTGACACTCTCCCAAATTAAGGCCTTGACACTACTCTTAACTCAGGCCCTGACACTGTCCATAATAATGACCCTGACACTAATCCCAACGCAGGAACTGACACTGGCCGTAACTAAGGCCCTGACACTACTCTCATCTCAGCCACAGACACCGTCCCTAACTAGGCCCTGACACTACTTCCAACTCAGGCACTGACATTGTCCCTACCTAAGGCCCTGACACTATTCTCCACTCAGGCACTAACACTGTCCCTTACTAAGGCAGTGAAAACAATCCCAACATAGGCACTGACACTGTCCATAACTAGGCCCTGATACTATTCCCACCTCAGGCACCAACACTGTCCCTAACTAAAGCCCTGACATTACTCCCAACTCAGGCACTGACACTGTCGCTAACTTAGGCCCTTACACTACTCACAACACAGGCCCTGAGGCTGTCCCTAAATACCGCTCTCACACTACTCCTAAATCAAGCCCTAACACTATTCCTAACACAGTCACTGACACTGTCCATAACTAAGGACTTGAGAATACTCCTATCTCAGGCCCTGACACTACTCCCAACTCAAGACACTGAAGCTGTCCCTAACTAAGGCCTTGACACTACTCCCAACTCAGGCAATGACACTGTCCATAGTAAAGTCCCTGACACTCATCCCAACTCAGGCAATGAGGCTGTCCCTAACTAAGGCCCTGACACTACTCCCAAATCAGGCACTGACGCTGTCCCTAACTAAAGCCCTGACTCTCTTCCCAACTCAGGCACTGACGCTGTCCCTAACTAAGGCTCTGACACTACTCCAAACTCAGACACTGACACTCTCCCTAACTAAGGCCTTGACAGTACTCTTAACTCAGGCACTGACACTGTCCCTTACTAATGTCCTGACACTACACCCAACTCAGGACCTGACACTTTCGCTAACTAAGGCCTTGAAACTACTCACAATTTAGGCCCTGACACTTTTCCTAACTACCAGTCTCAGACTACTCCTAACTCAGGCCATGACATTGTCCGTAACTTAAGCTCTGGAACTACTCCCAACTCAGGCACTGACACTGTCCCTAACAAATGGTCTGACACTACTCCCAACTAAGCCACTGACACTCTCCCAAATTAAGGCCTTGACACTACTCTTAACTCAGGCCCTGACACTGTCCATAATAATGACCCTGACACTAATCCCAACGCAGGAACTGACACTGGCCGTAACTAAGGCCCTGACACTACTCTCATCTCAGCCACAGACACCGTCCCTAACTAGGCCCTGACACTACTTCCAACTCAGGCACTGACATTGTCCCTACCTAAGGCCCTGACACTATTCTCCACTCAGGCACTAACACTGTCCCTTACTAAGGCAGTGAAAACAATCCCAACATAGGCACTGACACTGTCCATAACTAGGCCCTGATACTATTCCCACCTCAGGCACCAACACTGTCCCTAACTAAAGCCCTGACATTACTCCCAACTCAGGCACTGACACTGTCGCTAACTTAGGCCCTTACACTACTCACAACACAGGCCCTGAGGCTGTCCCTAAATACCGCTCTCACACTACTCCTAAATCAAGCCCTAACACTATTCCTAACACAGTCACTGACACTTTCCCTAACTAAGGCCCTGAGAATACTCCTATCTCAGGCCCTCACACTACTCCCAACTCAGACACTGAAGCTGTCCCTAAATAAGGCTCTGACACTACGCCCAACTCCGACAGTGACGCTGTCCCTAACTATGGCCCCGACACTACTGCCAACTCAGCCACTGATACTGTCCCTAATTACGGCCCCTGACACTACTCCTAACTCAGGCACTGACACTTTCCCTTACTAATGTCCTGACACTACTCCCAACTCTGGCACTGTCATTGTTCCTAACAAAGGTCCTGACACTACTCCCAACATAGGCACTCTGGCAGTCCCTAAATACACCCTGACAGTACTCCCAACTCAGGAAGTGACACTGTCCCTAACTAAGGCCCTGAAACTACTCTCAACTCAGGCACTAACAGTGTCCCTAACTAAGGACTTGACACTACTCTTAACTCAGGCCCTGACACAGTCCCTAAAAAGGCCCTGACACTACTCCCAACTCAGGCACTGACGCTGTCCCTAACTAAGGCTCTGACACTACTCCCAAATCAGGCACTGGCTCTGTCCCTAACTAAGGCCAAAACACTACTCCCAACTCAATCACTGATACTGTCCCTAACTAAGGCCCAGATAATAGAACCAACTCATGCACTGACACTGTCCCTAACTTAGGCCCTGACACTACTCCTTACTTAAGCACTGACACGCTCCCTAACTAAGGCCCTGAGACTACTTCTACCTCAGGCCCTGACACTTACCCTAACTACGGCCCTGATACTACTCCAACTCAGGCACTGACACACTCCCTAGCTAAGGCCTTGACACTACTCTTAACTCATGCCCTGACTCTGTCCTAACTAAGACCCTGAGACTATTCCCAACTCAGGCACTGACACTCCCTAACTAAGACCCTGGCACTACTCCCATCTCAGCCAGTGACACTGTCCCTAAGGCCCTGACACTACTTCCAACTCAGGTACTGACATTCTCCCTACCTAAGGCCCTGACTCTATTCTCAACTCAGGCACTGACACTGTCCCTAACTAGGCCCTGACACTACTCCCAACTCAGGCACTGAAACTGTCCCTAACTAAGGCCCTGACATTACTCCCAACTCCGGCACTGACACTTTCGCTAACTAAGGCACTAAAACTACTCACAACTCAGGCCCTGACACTGTTCCTAACTACCGGTCTCAGACTACTCCTAACTCAGGCCCTGACACTCATCCCAACTCAGGCACTGACACTGTCCCTAACTAAGGTCCTGAGAATACTCCTAACTCAGGCCCTGACACTGTCCGTAACTTAGGCCCTGGCACTACTCCCAACTCAAGCACTGACACTGTCCTTAACTAAGGCCATTACACTACTCTTAACTCAAGAACTGACACTCTTTGTAACTAAGGCTTTGACACAATACTTAACTCATGCCCTGACACTGTCCTTAACTATGACCCTGACACTACTCACATATCAGTCACTGACACTGTTCCTAACTAAGGCCCAGAGACTACTCCCAATTCAGGCCCTGACACTGTCCCTAACTAAGGCAGTGAAAATACTCCCAACATAGGCACTGACACTGTCCCTAAATAGGCCCTGATAAAATTCCCACCTCAGGCACCGACACTGTCCCTAAGGCCCTGACATTACTCCCAACTCAGGCACTGACACTGTCGCTAACTTAGGCCCTTACACTACTCACAACACAGGCCCTGACACTGTTCCTAAATACCGATCTCACACTACTCCTAAATCAGGCCCTAACACTATTCCTAACACAGTCACTGACACAGTCCCTAACTAAGGCCCTGAGAATACTCCTTACTCAGGCACTGACACTGTCCCTAACCACCGCTCTCACACTACTCCAACTCAAGCCCTGTCACTATTCCTATCTCAGTCACTGCCACTGTCCCTAACTAAGGCCCTGACACTACTCCTAAATCAGGCCCTGACACGATAACTAAGAAAGGCTCTCACACTACTCCTAACTCAGGCACTGACACTGTCCATAACATAGGCTCTGACACTACCCCTAACTCAGGCACTGACACTATCCCTAACTAAGTCCCTGGCACTACTCCCAACTCAGGCACTGACACTGTCCCTAACCACCACTCTCACACTACTCCAACTCAAGCCCTGTCACTATTCCTATCTCAGTCACTGCCACTGTCCCTAACTAAGGCCCTGACACTACTCCTAACTCAGGCCCTGACACGATAACTAAGAAAGGCTCTCACACTACTCCCAACTCAGACACTGACACTATCCCTAACTAAGACCCTGACACTACTCCCAACTCAGGCACTGACACTGTCCCTAACAATTAACTGGCACTACTCCCAACTCAGGAACTGACAATGTCCCTAACTACCGCTCTCACACTACTCCAACTCAAGCCCTATCACTATTCCTATCTCAGTCACTGCCACTGACCCTAACTAAGGCCCTGACACTACTACCAACTCAGACACTGACACTATCCCTAACTAAGACCCTGACACTACTCCCAACTCAGGCACTGACACTGTCCCTTACTAAGGCCCTGACACAACTACCAACACAGGCAGTGACACTTTCGCTAAATAAGGCAGTGAAACTACTCCCTACATAGGCACTGACACTGTCCCTAACTATGCCCTGACACTACTCCCAACTCAGGCACTGACACTGTCTAGAACTAAGGCGCTGACATTACTCCCAAATCAGGCACTGAAACTGTCGCTAACTATGTCCCTGACACTACTCACAACTCAGGACCTGACACTGTTCTTAACTACTGCTCTCACACTACTCCTAACGCAGGCCCTGACCCTATTCCTAACACAGTCACTGACACTGTCCCTAACTAAGGCCCTGAGATTACTCATAACTCACGCCCTGACATGGTCCCTAACAAAGACCCTGACACTAATCCCAACTCAGTCACTGACTCTCTCCCTATCTAAGGCCCTGAAACTCTTCACAACTGAGGCACTGACACTGTCCCTTACTAGTGCCCTGACACTACTGCCAACACAGGCACTGACACTGTCTCTAACTAAGGCCCTGAGACTACTCCTACCTCAGGCCCTGACACTGCCCCTAACTAAGACCCTGATACTACTCCCAACTCAGGCTCTGACAATGTCCCTAACTATGGCCCTGACACTACTCCCAAGTCAGGCACTGACATTTTCCCTAACTGAGGCAATGATACTACTCCAAACTCAGGCACTAAGGCTCTGGATCATTGTGATGACAAGCGCCATGGAGCATTGTGATGACAAGGGTCATGGAGAATTGTGATGACAAGGGCATGGAGCATTGTGATGACAAGGGTAATGGAGCATTGTGATGACAAGGACCATGGAGAATTGTGATGACAGGGGTCATGGAGAACTGTGATGACAAGGGCCATGGAGCATTGTGATTACAGGGTTCATGGAGCATTGTCATGAAAGTGGTCATGGAACATTGTGATGAAAGTGGTCATAGAGCATTGTGATGAAAGTGGTCATGGAGCATTGTGATGAAAAGTGCTATGGAGCATTGTGATGACAGGGGTCATGAAGCATTGTGATGACAAGGGCCATGGAGCACTGTGATGATAGGAGTCATGAGGCATTGTGATGACAGGGATCATGGAGCATTGTGATGACAATCGCCATGGATCATTGTGATTAATGGAGTAATGGAGCATTGTGATGAAAGGGGTCATGGATCACTGTGATTACAGGGATCAAGAAGCATTGTTTTGACAAGCGCCATGGATCATTGTGATGAAAGGGGAAATGGAGAATTGTGATGAAAGGAATCATGGATCATTGTGATGACAGGGATCATGGAGCATTGTTATGACAAGAGACAAGGAGCACTGTGATGACAAGGGGCATGGAACATTGTGATGACAGGGGTCAGGGAGCATTGTGATGAAAGGGCTCAGGGAGCATAGTGATGAAAGGGGCCATGGGGAATTGTGATGACAAGGGCATGGAACTTTGTGATGAATTGGGTCATGGATCATTGTGAAGTCAGGGGTTATGGAGCATTGTGATGTCAGTGGTCATGGAGCATTGTGATGTCAGTGGTCATGGAGCATTGTGATGATAAGTGCATGGAGACTTGTGATGACAATGCTCATGGAGCATTTTGATGAAAGTGGTCCTGGAGCATTTTGATGAAAGGGGTCATGAGGCATTGTGATGGAACGGGTCATGGATCATTGTGATTACAGGGATAATGGAGGTTTGTGAAGAAAAGCACCATGGAGCATTGTGATGACCAGGGCCTTCGAGCAATGTGATGAAAGAGGTCATGGAGTATTGTGATGAATGTGGTCATGGAGCATTGTGATGACAGGGATCATGGCACATTGTTATGACAAGTGCCATGGATCATTGTGATGACAAGGGACATGGAGCATTGCCGTGACAAGTGCCATGGAGCATCGTGATGAAAGTGTCATGGAGCATTGTGGTGACAGGGGCCATGGAGCATTGTGATGACATGGGGCATGGAACATTGTTATGAATGGGGTCATGGAGCATTGTGATGTCAGGGGTCATGTAGCACTGTGATGGCAAGTGTCATGGATCATTGTGATAAAAGGGGTCATGGAGAATAGTGATTACAGGGGCCATGGAGCATTGTGATGATAAGGACATAGAGCAATGTGATGACAATGATCAAGGAGCATTGTGATGAAAGGGATCATGGATCATCTTGATTAGAGGGGTCATGGAGCATTGTGATGACAATGGTCATGGAGCATTGTGATGAAATGTGTCAGGGAGCATTGTGATGAAAGGGGCCATGTGCCATTTTGATGACAAGGGCCATGGAGATTTGTGATGAAAGGGGACATGGACCATTGTGATGAAAGTGGTCATGGAACATTGTGATGAAAAGCACCATGGGGCATTGTGATGACAGGGGTCCTGGAACATTGGGATGACAGGCGTCATGGAAGATTGTGATGAAAGGGGTCATGGAGCATTGTGATGAAAGGGGTCAGGGAGCATTTTGATGAAAGGTGCCATGGGGCATTTTGATGACAAGGGCCATGGAGCATTGTGATGACAGGTGTCCTGGAGAATTGGGATGGCAGGGGTCATGTAGCATTGTGATAATAAGAGCATGGAGCATTGTGAGACAAGGGTCATAGACCATTGTGATGACAAGGGTCATGGAGCATTGTGATGAAAAGGGTCATGGGGCATTGTGGTGACAAATGCCATGGAGCATTGTTATGAAAGCGGTCAAGGAGCATTGTGATGAAATTCATCATGGAGCATTGTGATGAAAAGCACTAGGAAACATTTTGATGACAAGATCCATGGAGCATTGTGATGACAAGTGTCATGGAGCACTGTGAGGACTGCAGTCATGGAGCATTGTGATGACAGGGGTCATGTGGCATTGTGATGAAATGGGGCACGGAGCATTGCGATGAAAGTGGTACTGGAGCATCGTGATGAAAGAGGTCATGGATCATTATGATAAAAGGGTTCATGGAACATTGTGATGACAATGATCATGGACCATTGTGATTAAATTGGTAATGGATCATTGCGATGACAGGGGTGATGGAGCATTGTGATGATAAGGCCATGGAGCATTGTGATGACAAGGGCCATGGAGCATTGCCGTGACAAGTGCCATGAAGCATCGTGATGAAAGTGTCATGGAGCATTGTGGTGACAGGGGTCATGGAGCATTGTGATGGAAGGGGTCATGGAGCACTCTGATTACAGGGGCCATGGAGCATGGTGATGACAAAGGCCGTTGAGCATTCTGATGACAGGTGTCAAGGAGCATTGTGATGAAATGGGTCATGGATCATTGAGATGACAGGAGTCATAGAGCACTGTGATTTCAGGGGCCATGGAGCATTGTGATGACAAGGGCATGGAGCACTGTGAGGACAAGGGTCTTAGAGCATTGTGAAGAAAGAGGTCAGGGAGCATTTTGATGAAAGTTTTCATGGAGTATTGTGATGAAAAGCACGAGGGAGCATTGTGATGACAAGTGCCATGGAGAATTGTGATGACAGGGGTCATGGAGCATTGTGATGACAGTGTTCATGGTGCATTGTGATGAATGGGGTCATGGAGCAGTGTGATTTCAGGGGCCATGGAGAATTGTGATGACAAAGACCATGGAGCATTGTGATGAAAGGGGCATGGAGCATTGTGACGACAATGGTCATGGAGCATTGTGATGAAAGGCGTCATGGATCAATGTGATGATAAGGGCGTGGAGCATTGTGATGACAGTGGTCACGGAACATTGTGATGATAAGGGCATGGAGCCTAGTTTGGGACAGTCTTGCAGCCTTGGGACTAAATTCAGTGCCTGAGATAGGCACAGCATAAGGTCTTTAGTTAGCATAAGAGGTAGGACATTAGCTCGGGACAGGGTTAGGGTAAAGGCTAGGAATCGTGTCAGGAAATGACCTAAGGATAGTGTGAAGACCTTTGTTACTAAGAATATCAGGGCCTTATTCAGAATCAGTGTTAAGGCTTAAGGTAGGGACAGCATCGGTGCCTGACTTAGGGAGAGCAACAGGGACTGAGTGAGGCCTAGCGTCAGGCCCTTAGCTGGGGACACTGTCAGGGAATGACTTAGGAGCAGCATCAGTGCCTTTGTTGGATCAGCTTTAGGCTCTTAGTTAAAGACATGAGCAGAGCCCTAGTTAGTCACAGCATCAAGGCCTCAGTTAGGGAAAGCTTCAGGGCCTGAGTTACGGACAGCCTCAGGTCTTCACTTAAAGACAGCGACAGGGCTTTCTTAGGGACAGTGTCAGGACCTTGGTTAGAAATGGGTCAGGATATTAGCTCAGGAGAGTGTCAGGATTTTAGTTATTGCTGGCAGCAGGGCCTATATTAGGGACAGATTCCGGGCCTTTGTTAGAGACAGTGTCATGGCCTTAGTTAGGAGTAGTCAGGGCCTTAGTTAGGGAGAACATTAGAGTTTCAGTCAGCATAAGACGCAGGAGATTATCTCGGGACAGAGTCAGGTTCCAGGCCAGAGATAGTGAAAGGAAATGACCAAGGGATAACGAGAAGACCTTAGTTATTGTGAGCATCAGGGTCTTAGTTAGGAGCAGCGTGAGGGCCTTAATCAGGACCAGTGCCAGGGCTTGATGAACGGACAGCGTCAGAGCCTAAGGTACAGCAACAGGGCCTAAGTGAGGCCTATCTTTAGGGCCTGAGTTAGGGACAGTATCAGGGCATGACTTAGGAGCAGCATAAAGGCCTCTGCAGGATCAGCATTAGGGTCTTCGTTAAAGATATTATCAGGGCCTCTGTTAGGGACAGCCTCAAGGCCTCATTTAGGGACAGCATCACGGCTTACTTTGGGAAAGTTTCAGGACCTTGGTAAGACATGGGTCAGGATATTAGCTCAGGATAATATCAGGTGTTCAGATACTGACGGCAGCAGGGCCTTAGTTAGAGGCAGTGTCAGGGCCTAAGTTAGGACTAGCATCAGAGCCTTTGTTAGGTACAGTGTCAGTGACTGAGTTAGGTGTAGTGTCAGGGCCTTAGTTAGGGACAGTGTCAGGGCCTGCGTTAGGACGAGCCTCCAGGCCTCAGTTAGGGACAGGTTCACAGCCTCGGACCTAAATTCAGGGCCTCATTTAGGGACAGAATCAGGGATTTAGCTAGCATAAGAGGATACCCAGCTGAAAGCAACCTGAACACCACCACAAGCAGATGCAGAAGTGAACCATGCACGCTCCTATGAAGGAATATTGCACAGCAGTTGAGTACATTTTGTTTAAAGTTAGTAACACTATAAAAATTATGTTTTTAAGAAAACTATATTCAGAAGATGAAAGAATCTCATTCTAAAGAATCTCTTTAGCTAATCTCGACATTAGCTAAAGAGAAGGTTAGGTTAAGCTCTAGGGATAGTGTCAGGAAATGACCTAGGGATAGTGTCAAGACCTTAGTTACTTAGAGCATCAGGGCCTAATTTAGGACCAGTGAGTGTCAGGACTTCGGGTAGGGACAGCGTCAGAGCCTGACTTAGGGAGAGCGACAGGGCCTGAGTGAGGCCTAGCGTCAGAGCCTTAGCTAGGGACAGTGTCAGGGCATGACTTAGGAGCAGCATAAGAGCCATGGTAGGCTCAGCCTCAGGGGCTATGTTAAAGATATTATCAGGGCCTCTGTTAGGGACAGCCTCAAGGCCTCACTTAGGGACAGCATCAGGGCTTCCTTAGGGATGGTTTCAGGACCTTGGTAAGAGATGGCTCAAGAAATTAGCTCAGGATAGGGTCAGGACTTTAGATATTGATGGCAGCAGGGCCTTAGTTAGGGACAGTGTCAGGCCCTGACTTAGGACGAACATCGAGGCCTTAGGGAGGGACAGGGTCACAGCCTCGAGACTAATTTCAGGGCCTTAGTTAAGGACAGCAGCAGGGCTTTAGTTAGCATAAGAGGCAGGACATTTGCTAGGGACAGTGTCAGGTTACGGTCTAGGGATAGTGTCAGGAAAGGACCTAGGCATAGTGTCAAAACCTTAGTTACTGAGAGTATCAGGTCCTTATTTAGAACCAGTGACAGGGCTTCAGGTAGGGACAGGATCAGAGCCTGACTTAGGGAGAGCGACAGGGACTGAGTGAGGCCTAGCATCAGGCCCTTAGCTGAGGACACTGTCAGGGCATGACTTAGGAACAGCATCAGCGCCTCTGTTGGATCAGGCTTAGCGTCTTAGATACAGACATGATCAGGGCCTGAGTTAGTCACAGCATCAAAGGCTCAGTTAGGGAAAGCTTCAGGGCCTGAGTTAGGGACAGCCTCAGTTCTTAACTTAGGGACAGCGACAGGGCTTTCTCAAGGACAGTGTCAGGACCTTGGTTAGAAATATGTCAGGAGATTAACTCAGGCTAGTGTCCAGTTTTTAGTTATTGCTGACAGCAGGGCCTATATTAGGGGCAAATTCTGAGACTTACTTAGAGACAGTGTCAGAGCCTGAGTTAGGACTAACATCACAGCCTTTGTAAAGTACAGTGTCAGGGACTGAGTTAGGTGTAGTGTCAGGGCTTTAGTTAGGGACAGTGTCAGCGCTTCTGTTAGGATGAGCCTCCAAGCCTCAGTTAGGGACAGGTTGACGGCCTCGGGACTAATTTCAGGCTCTTAGTTAGAGACAGCATCAGGGATTTAGTTAGCATAAGAGGCTCGACAATAGCTAAAGACAAGTTTAGGTTAAGATCTAGGGATAGTGTCAGGAAATGACCTAGGGATAGTGTCAAGACCATAGCTAATTAGAGCATCAGTGCCTAATTTAGGCCCAGTGTCAGGGCTTCAGGTAGGGACAGAGTGTTAGCCTGACTTAGGGAGAGCGACAGGGCCTGAGTGATGCCTAGAGTCAGGGCTTTAGCTAAGGACAGTGTCAGGGCATTACATAGGATCAGCATAAGGGTCTCTGTAGGATCAGCATTAGGGTCTTAGTTAAAGACATTATCAGGACCTCTGTGAGGGACAGCCTCAGGGCCTCACTTAGGGACAGTGTCAGGGCTAACTTTGGGAGAGTTTCAGGACCTTGGTAAGACATGGGTCAGGATATTAGCTCAGGATAATGTCAGGACTTTAGATATTGATGGTAGCAGGGCCTAAGTTAGGGACAGTGTCAAGGCGTTAGTTAGGAGTAGCAGGCCTCTGATAGGTCCAGTGTCAGGTCCTCAGTTAGCAATAGTGTTAGGGCCTTAGTTAGGGACAGTGTCAGGTCCGGATGTAGGACGAGCATCTAGGCCTTAGATCGGGACAGTTTCCCGGTCTTGGGACTAAATTCAGTGCCTGAGGTAGGCACAGCCTAAGGGCTTCATCTAGCATAAGAGGCAGGACATTAGCTACTGACAGTGTCAGTTTAACATCTAGGGATAGTGTCAGGAAATGACCTAAGGATAGTGTGAAGATCTTTGTTACGGAGACTCTCAGGGCCTTATTCAGAACCAGTGTTAGGGCTTCAGGTAGAGACAGCATCAGAGCCTGACTTAGGGTGAGCGATAGGGTCTGAGTGAGGCCTAGCATCAGACCCTTAGCTGGGGACACTGTCAGGGCATGACTTAAGAGCAGCATCAGGGCCTCTGTTGGATCAGCCTTAGGGTCTTAGTTAAAGACATGATCAGGGTCTGAGTTAGTCACAGCATCAAGGCCTGAGTTAGTTAGGGAAAGCTTCAGGGCCTCACTTAGGGACAGCATCAGGGCTTACTTTGGGACAGTTTCAGGACCTTGGTAAGACATGGGTCAGGATATTAGCTCCGGATAATGTCAGGACTTTAGATATTGATGGCAGCAGCCCTTAGTTAGAGACAGGGTCAGGCCCTGAGTTACGACTAGCATCAGAGCCTTTGTTAGGTACAATGTACGGGACTGAGTTAGGAGTAGAGTCAGGGCCTTAGTTAGTGACAGTGTCAGAGCCGGACTTACGGACAGCGACAGGGCCTGAGTGAGGCCTAGCATCAGGCCCTTAGCTGGGCACACTGTCAGGGCATGACTTTGGAGCAGCATCAGCGTCTTTGCTGGATCAGCATTAAGGTCTTCGTTAAATACATGATCAGGGCCTGAGTTAGTCACAGCTTCAAGGCTTCAGTTAAGGAAAGCTTCAGGGCCTGAGTTAGGGACAGCCTCAGGTCTTCACTTAGGGACAGCATCAGGGCTTACTTTGGGACAGTTTCAGGACCTTGGAAAGACATAGGTCAGGATATTAGCTCAAGATAATGTCAGGACTTTAGATACTGATGGCAGCAGGGCCTTAGTTACAGACAGTTTCAGGGCCTGAGTTAGGCCTAGCATCAGAGACTTTGTTAGGTACAGTGTAAGGGACTGAGTTAGGAGTAGTGTCAGGGCCTTAGTTAGGGACAGTGTCAGGGTCTGAGTTAGGTGTACTGTCAGAGACCTAGTTAGGGACAGTGCTAGGGCCTGAGTTAGGATTAGTGTCAAGGCCTTATTTAGGACCAATTTCATGGCCTTGTTTGGACTAGCATCATAGCCATTGTTAGGAATCGTATGAGGGCCAGAGTTAAGTGTACTGTCAGGGCCTTAGTTAGGGACAGTGTTAGGGCCTGAGTTAGGATTAGTGTGAAGGCCTTATTTAGGACCAATTTTAGGGCTTTAGTTTGGACTAGCAACAGAGCCTTTGTTAGGTATCATGTCGGGGCCTAAGTTAGGTGTAGTGTCAGGGTCATTGTTAGGGATAGTATCAGGGCCTGACTTAGGAGAAGTTCAGGGCCTTAGCCAGGGAAAGTGTCAGGGCCTTAGTTAGGGACATTATCAGGGCCTGAATTAGCAGTAGTGTCAAAAGTCCTTAGTGAGGGGAGTAGGGAGTAAGTCAGGACTCAGGCCCTGACACTGTCCTTAACTAAGGCCCTGACACTACTCGTAACACAGGCCCTGATCTGATTCCTATAATAGGCCCTGATGCTGGTCTTAACTAAGGCCCTGATACTGGTCCTAACTAAAGCTGTAAAACTACTCTAATCTCAGGACCTGACACTGTCTCTAACTAAGGCCCTGATACTACTCTGAACTCAGCACTGACACTTTCCCTAACTTAGGCCCTGACTCTACTCCTAACTCAGGCACTGACACTGTCCCTAAATAAGGCCCTAAGAATACTCCAACCACAGGCACTGAAACAGTCCCTAACTAAGGCCCTGACATTACCCCCAACTCAGGCACTGACACTGTCGCTAATTTAGGCCCTTACACTACTGACAACAGAGGCCCTGAGACTGTCCCTAAATACCACTCTCACACTACTCCTAAATCAGGCCCTAACACTATTCTTAACACATTCACTGACACTGTCCCTAACTAAGGCCCTGACACTACTCCTAACTCAGGACCTGAAACGATACCTAAGAAAGGCCCTCACACTACTCCTAACTCAGGCACTGACACTCTCCCTAACTAAGACCCTGAGACTACTTTAACCACAGGCCCTGAAACTGTCCCTAACAAAGAACCTGACACTACTCCCAACTCAGGCACTGATGCTGTCCCTAAATAAGGCTCTGACACTACTCCCAACTCCGGCAGTGACGCTGTCCCTAACTAAGGCCTTGACACTACTCCCAACTCAGGCAATTACACTGTCCATAATAAAGACCCTGACACTAATCCCATTCAGCACTGACACTGTTCCTAACTAAAGACCTGACAGTACTCCCAACTCAGGCAATGACGCTGTCCCTAACTAAGGCCCTGACACTACTCCCAAGTCAGGCACTGAGGCTGTCCCTAACTAAAGCCCTGACTCTCTTCCCTACTCAGGCACTGAAGCTGCCCCTAACTAAGGCCTAGACACTACACTTAACTCAGGCCCTGACACTGTCCCTAACAAAGACCCTGACACTACTCCCAACTAAGCCATTGGCACTGTCCCTAACTACGGCCCTGACACTACTCCCAACTCAGGCACTGACGTTGTTCCTAACAAAGTTCCTGACACTACTCCCTACATAGGCACTGAGACTGTCCCTAAATACAGCCTGACAGTACTCCCAACTCAGGCACTGACACTGTCCCTAACAAAAGCCCTGAGACTACTCTTAACTCACGCCCTGAAATTGTCCCTAACTAAGACCCTGACACTACTCCCAACTCAGGCACTGACACCGTCCCTAACTAAGGCCCTGACACTACTCCTACCTCAGGCACTGACTCTGTCCTTAACTAAGGCTCTGAAACTACTCCCAACTCAGGCACTGACGCTGGCCCTAACTAAGGCCATAACACTACTCCCAACTCAGGCACTGACACTGTCCCTAACTAAAGCCCAGGCAATAGAACCAACTCAGGCACTGACACTGTCCATAACTAAGGCCCTCACACTACTCCTAATTCAGGCTCTGACACTGTCCCTAACTTAGGCCCTGATACTACTCCTTACTTAGACACTGACACGCTCCCTAAGTAAGGCCCTGAAACTACTTCTATCTCAGGCCCTGACACTGTCCCTAACTAAGACCCTGATACTACTCCCAACTCAGGCACTGACACTCTCCCTAACTAAGGCCTTGACACTACTCTTAACTCATACCCTGACACTGTCCCTAACTAAGACCCTGACACTACTCCCATCTCAGCCACTGACACTGTCCCTAAGGCCCTGACACTACTTCCAATTCAGGCCCTGACATTGTCCCTACTTAAGACCCGGACCCTATTTTCAACTCAGGCACTAACACTGTCCCTTACTAATGCCCTGACACTACTGCCAACTCAGGCACTGACACTGTCCCTAACTAGGCCCTGACACTACTCAAAACTCAAGAACAGACACTGTCCCAAACTAATGCCCTGACATTACTCTCAACCCCGGCACTGACACTTTCGCTAACTAAGGCCCTGAAAATACTTACAACTCAGGCCCTGACACTGTTCCTAACTACCGGTCTCAGACTACTCCTAACTCAGGCCCTGACACTACTCCTAACACAGTCACTGGCACTGTCCCTAACTAAGGGCCTGACACTACTCCTAAATCAGACCCTGACACTGTCCGTAACTTAGGCCCTGGCACTACTCCCAACTCAGGCACTGACGCTGCCCCTAACTAAAGCCCTGACACTACTCCTAACTCATGCCCTGATACTGTCCCTAACTAAGGCCCTTACACTATTCACAACTCAGGCACTGACAGTGTCCCTAACTACGGCCCTCACCCTACTCCCAAAGCAGGCACTGACGCCGTCCCTAAATAAGGCCATAACACTACTCCCAACTCAGGCACTGACACTGTCCCTAACTAAGGCCCAGACAATAGAACCAACTCAGGCACTGACACTGTCCCTAACTAAGGCCCTGACACTACTCCCAACCCAGGCAATGACACTGTCCCTAAGGCCCTGACATTACTCCCAACTCAGGCACTGACACTGTTGCTAACTTGGCCCTTACACTACTCACAACACAGGCACTGACACTGTCCCTAAATACCGATCTCACACTACTCCTAAATCAGGCCCTAACACTATTCCTAACACAGTCACTGACACTGTCCCTAACTAAGGCCCTGAGAATACCCCTAACTCAGGCCCTGACACTGTCCGTAACTTAGGCCCTGGCACTACACCCACCTCAGGCACTGACACTGTCCCTAACTAAGGCAGTTAAAATACTCCCAACATAGGCACTGACACTGTCCCTAATTGGCCCTGATAATACTCCAACCTCAGGCACTGACACTGTCCCTAACTAAGGCCCTGACATTACTCCCAACTCAGGCACTGACACTGTCGTTAATGTAGGCCCTTACAGTACTCACAACACAGGCCCTGAGACTGTCCCTAAAACCACTCTCACACTACTCCTAAATCAGGCCCTAACACTATTCCTAACACAGTCAATGACACTGTCCCTAACTAAGGCCCTGACACTACTCCTAACTCAGGACCTGAAACGATAACTAAGAAAGGCCCTCACACTACTCCTATCTCAGGCACTGACACTGTTTCTAACTAAGGTCCTGACATTACTCCCAACTCAGGCACTGACACTGTCACTAATTTAGGCCCTTACACTGCACACAACACAGGCCCTGAGACTGTCCCTAAATACCGCTCTCACACTACTCCTAAATCAGGCCCTAACACTATTCCTAACACCGTCACTGACGCTGTCCCTAACTAAGGCTCTGACACTACTCCCAACTCAGTCATTGACACTCTCCCTATCTAAGGCCTTGACACTACTCTTAACTTAGGCCCTGACACTGTCCCTAAAAAGAACCTGACACTACTCCCAACTCAGGCACTGACACTCTCCCTAACTAACGCCCTGAGACTACACCAACCTCAGGCCCTGAAATTGTCCCTAACTAAGGCTCTGACACTGCTCGCAACTCGGCACTGACACTCTCCCTAACTGAGGCCTTAACACGACTCTTAGCTAAGGCCCTGACACTGTCCCTAACAATGACCCTGACACTACTCCCAAAATACGCACTGATGACAGGGGTCATGGAATATTGTGATGACAAGGTTCATGAAGAATTGTGATTAAAAAGGCATAGAGCATTGTGATGACATGGGTCGTCGAGCATTGTGATGACAGGGGTCAAGGAGCATTGTGATGAAAGTGGTACTGGAGCATTGTGAGGAAAGTGGTCATGGACCATTGTGATGACAGGGGTCATGGAGCTTTTTGATGACAAGGGCCATGGAGCACTGTGATGACAGGGGTCATGGGGCATTGTGATGAGAGGGGGCATTGGGCATTGTGATGACAGGGGGCATGGAGCACTCTGATGAAAGTTGTCCTGGAGCATTGTGATGAAAAACACCATGGAGCATTGTGATGACAAGAGCTATGGAGCATTGTGATGACAAGGGTCATGGAGCATTGTGATGACATGGGTCATGGAGCATTGTGATGACATTGGTCATTGAGCATTGTGATGACAGTGGTCCTGGAGCATTTTAATGACAAGGTCATGGAAGATTGTTATTACAGGGGCCATGGAGCATTGTGCTGAAAGTGGTCATGGATCATTGTGATGACAAGTGTCCTGGAACTTTGTCATGACACGGTTCATGGAGCATTGTGAGGACAAGGGCCATGGCGAATTGTGATGACAGGTGTCATGGGGCATTGTGATGATCGTGGTCATCTAGATTTGTGATGAAATTTATCATGGAGCACTGTGATAACAGGGGCCATGGAGCATTCTGAAGACAAAGGCCATGGAACATTGTGTTGAGAAGTGTCATGGAGCATTGTGATGACACGGGCATGGAGCATTATGATGACAAGTGTCATCAAGCATTGTGATGACAGCCATCATTGAGTATTGTGATGACAAAGGCCGTGCAGCATTGTGATGACAGGGGTCATGGGGCATTCTTATGACAGGGGGCATGGAACATTGTGATGACAAGGGTATGGAGCATTGTGATGACAGGGCTCATGGAGCATTGTGATGACAACTGTCATGGAACATTTTGATGACAGGTTTCATGGAGCATTTTGATGACAAGTGCCATGGCGAATTGTGATGACAGGTGTCATGGAGCACTGTGATGACGAGGGCCATGGAGCATTGTGATGACAAAGCCATTTAACATTTTGATGACAAGAATTCTGGAGCATTGTGATGACAAGGGCATGGAGAATTGTGATTATAGGGACCATGGAGCATTGTGATGACAACGGCATGGAACATTGTGATGACAAGGGTCATCGAGCATTGTGATGACATGGGTCATGGAGCATTGTGATGACATAGGCCATGGAGCCTTGTGATGACAGGGGTCACGGTGCATTGTGATGACAGGGGGCATGCAGCATTGTGACAAAAATGGTCCTGGAGCATTGTGATGACAGCGATCACGGAAAATTGTGATGACAGGTATCATGCAGCATTATGATGACAAGGGTCATAGAGCATTGTGATGACGAGGATCATAGAACATTGTGATGACAAGGTTCATGAAGCATTGTGATGACAAGGGCATCGAGCATTGTGATGACATGTGTCATCGTGCATTGTGATAACAGTGATCCTGGAGCATTGTGTTTAAATGGGCATGCAACATTGTGATGAGAACAGATCTGGAACGTTGTGATGACAAAGGCATGGAGCATTTTGTTTATAGGGGCCAAGGAGCATTGTGCTGACAAGGCATGGTGCATTGTGATGACAAGTGGATTGGAGCATTGTGATGAAAGAGGTACTGGAACATTGTGAGAAAAGGAGTCATGGATCATTGTGATGACATGGGCATGGAGCATTATGATTACAAGCTTTCTGGAGAATTGTGATGACAAGGGCATGGAGCATTGTGATTAAGGGGCCATGGAGCATTGTGATGACAAGGGCAGGGAACATTGTGATGACCAGGGTCATGGAGCAATGTGATTACCGGGGCCATGGAGCATTGTGAATACGTAGGCCATGGAGCATTGTGATGACAGGGTTCAAGGAGCATTGTGATGTAAGTGTTCATGGATCATTGTGATAAGTGTCCTGTAACATTGTGATGACACGGTTCATGAGCATTGTGTTGAAAAGGTCCATGGCCAATTCTGATGACAGGTGTCATGGGGCATTGTGATGACAGTGGTCATCTAGAATTGTGATGAATAGTATCATGGAGCACTGTGATGTGAGGGGCCATGGAGCATTGTCAAGATAAAGGCCATGGAACATTGTGATGACAAGTGTCATGGAGCACTGTGATGACATGGGCATGGAACATTATGATGAAAAGAGTTCTGGAGCATTGTGATGACAAGGTCATGGAACATTGTGATTAAAGGGGCCATGGAGCATTGTGATGACTGGCATCATGGGGCATTGTGATGACAGTGGTCATGGAGCATTGTGATGAAAGGGATCATGGAGCAATGTGATTACAGGGGCCATGGAGCATTGTGAATACATAGGCTATGGAGCATTGTGATGACAGTGGTCATGGAGCATTGTGCTGAAAGTGGTCATGGATCATTGTGATGACAAGTGTCCTGGAACATTGTGATGACACGGTTCGTGGAGCATTGTGATGACAAGGGCCATGGCGAATTGTGATGACAGGTGTCATGGGGCATTGTGATGATAGTGGTCATCTCGAATTGTGATGAAAGTTATCATGGAGCACTGTGATGACAGGGGCTTGGAGCATTCTGATGACAAAGGCCATGGAGCATTGTGTTGACAAGTGTCATGGAGCATTGTGATGACACGGGCATGGAGCATTATGATGACAAGAGTTCTGCAGCATTGTGATGACAAGGGCATGGAGCATTGTGATTACAGGGGCCATAGACCATTGTGATGACAAGGACAGGGAACATGTTGATGACAGAGGTCATGGAGCATTGTGATGACAACTGTCATGGATCATTGTGATGAAAGGGTAATGGAGCATTTTGATGAAAGGGGTCATGGAGCATTGTGCTGAAAGTGGTCATATATCATTGTGATGACAAGTGTCCTGGACCATTGTGATGACACGGCTCATGGAGCATTGTGTTGACAAGGGCCATGGCCAATTGTGATGACAGGTGTCATGGGACATTGTGATGACAGTGGTCATCTAGAATTGTGATGAAAAGTATCATGGAGCACTGTGATGACAGGGGCCATGGAGCATTGTGATGACAAAGGCCATGGAGCATTGTGATGACAAGTGTCATGGAGCATGGTGATGACAAGGGCAGGGAGCATTGTGATTAGAGGGGCCATGGAGCTTTGTGATGACAATGGCATGGAGCATTGTGATGACAAATGTCATCGAGCATTGTGATGACAGTGGACATGGAGCATTGTGATGACAAAGGCAATGGAGCATTTTGATGACAGGCGTCATGGGGCATTGCGATGACAGGGGGAATGCAGCATTGTGATGAAAATGGTCCTGGAGCATTGTGATGACCTAGGTCACGGAGAATTGTGATGAGAGGGATCATGCAGCATTGTGATGACATGGGTCATGGAGCGTTGTAATGACAGGGATCATGGAACATTGTTATGACAGGGGTTATGGAGCATTGTGATGAAATTGGTCATCAAGCATTGTGATGACAGGGGTCATGGAGCATAGTGTTGACACGGGCATGGAGCATTGTGATGAGAAGAGATCTGGAGCATTGTAATGACAAGGGCATGGAGCATTTTAATTACAGGGGCCAAGGAGCATTGTGCTGACAAGGGAAAGGTGCATTGTGATGACAAGTGGCATGGAGCATTGTGGTGAAAGAGGTACTGGAGCATAGTGAGGAAAGGGGTCATGGATCATTGTGATGACAGGGGTCATGGAGCTCTTTGATGACAAGGGCCATGGAGCATTGTGATGATAGGGGTCACGGGGCATTTTGATGACAGGGGGCATTGGGCATTGTGAGGACAGGGGGCATGGAGCACTCTGATGAAAGTTGTCCTGGAGCATTGTGATGAAAAGCACCATGGAGCATTGTGATGAGAAGTTTCATGGAGAATTGTGATGACATGTGTCATGGAGCATTGTGATGAAACGGTTATGGAACATTGTGATGACATGAATTCTGGAGCATTGTGATTACAGGGGACATGGAGAATTGTGATGACATGGGCATGGAACATTGTGAAGACAGGGGTTATTGAGCATTCTGATGACAAAGGCCATGGAGCATTGTGATGACAGGGGTCATGGAGTATTGTGATGAAAGGTGTCATGGATCATTGTGATGACATTGGTCATGGAGCATTGTGATGATAGGGGCATGGAGAATTGTGATGACATTTGTCTTGGAGCATTGTGAGGAAAGGGGTCATGGAGCATTGTGATGACAAGAGTTCTGGAGCATTGTCATGACAAGAGAATGTAGAATTGTGATTACAGGGTTCATTGTGCATTGTGATGACAAGGGCATGGAGTATTGTGATGACCAAGCGCATGGAACATTGTGATGAATGGGGTACTGGAGCATTGTGATTAAAAGGGTTATGGATCTTTGTGGCTACAGGGATCATGGAGCACTGTGATGACAAGAGTCATACAGATTTGTGATGAGAAGAGCCATGGAGCATTGTGATGCCAGGGTTCATGGGGCATTGTGATGATAGGGGCATGGAGAATTGTGATGACAATGGTCATGGAACATTGTGATGAAAAGGGTCATGGAGCATTGTGATGACAAGAGTCATAAAGAATTGTAATGAGAAGGGCCATGGAGCATTGTGATGACAGGTTTAATGGGGCATTGTGATGATAAGGGTCATGGAACATTGTGATGAATGGGGTCATGGATCATTACGATGACTGGGGTCTTGGAGCACTGTGATTTCAAGGGTCATGGAGCATTGTGATGACAAGGGCATGGAATATTGTGATGACCATGGTCTTGGAGCATTGTGATGAAAGTTGTCATGGAACATTGTGATGAAAAGTACCAGGGAGCATTGTTATGATAAAGGCCATGGAGCATTGTGATGACAAGTGTCATGGAGCATTGTGATGACGGGTTTCATGGTGCACTGTGATGACAGGGGGGATGGAGGATTGTGATGAAAGTTGTCCTGTAGCCTTGTGATGACAAAAGCCATGGAGCATTATGATGACAGGGATCATGGAGCATTGTGCTGAAAGGGGCCATATGGAATTGTAATCACAAGGGCCATAGAGAATTGTGATGAAAGTGGTCAGCGAGCATTGTGATTAAAGTGGTCATTGAGCATTGTGATGAAAAGTCCCATAGAGCATTGTGATGACAAGGGTCATGGAGAACTGTGATGACCAGGGTCATGTAGCATTGTGATGACACGGGCATGGAGCATTGTGATGACAAGAGTTCTGGAGCATTCTGATGACAAGAGCTGGGATCATTGTGATGACAAGTGGCATGGAGCATTGTGATGAAGGTGGTAATGGAGCATTGTGAGGAAAGGGGTCATGGATTATTATGATTATAGGGATCATGGAGCATTGTGATGACAAGGGTCATGGAACATTGTGATGACAGAAGTCATGGAGCATTGTGATGACAGGTGTCATGGAGGATTTTGATGAAAGCGGTCATGGGGAATTGTGATGACAGTGGTCATGGAGCATTGTGATGAAATGTGTCATGGAGCACTGTGATTACAGGGGCCATGGAGCATTGTGATAACGAAAGCCATGGAGCATGGTGATGTCAGGTGTCATCGAGCATTGTGATGAAAGGGGTCATGGATCATTTCGTTGACCGGTGTCATGGAACATTGTGATGATAGTGGTATGGAGCCTTGTGATCACAATGTTCATGGATCATTGTGATGAATGGTGTCATGGAGCATTGTGATAACAGGGGTCATAGAACATTGTGATGACAGGGACATAGAGCATTGTAATGAAATTGGTCATGGAGCACTGTGATTACAGGGATCATGTAGCATTGTGATGACAGGTGGCATGGAGCATTGAGATGAAAGGTGTACTGGAGCATTGTGAGGAAAGCGGTCATGGATCATTGTGATTACAAGGGTCATGGAGCATTATGATGACAAGCGTCATGGAGCATTGTGATGACATGGGTCATGGAGCATTGTGATGAAAGTGGTCATGGAGCACTGTAATTACAGGATCCATGTAGCATTGTGATGACAAAGGACATGGAGCATTGTGATGACAATGGTCATGGAGCATTGTGTTGAAAGGGGACATGGAGCCTTGTGATGACAGGGTCATGGAGCATTGTGATAACAGGGATCATGGGGCATTGTGATGACAGGTGCATGGAGCATTGTGATGACAGGGGTCATGGATAATTGTGATGACACGGGTCATGGAGCATTGTGATAACAGAGGTCATGGGACATTGTGATGACAGGGGGCATTGAGCATTGTAATGTAACGGGATATGGAGCAGTGTGATGACAGGGGTCATGGAGCATTGTGATGACAAGTGTCATGGAGCATTGTGATGACACGGCCATGGAGCATTGTGATGACAAGGGCATGGAGCATTGTGATGACAAGGGCCAAGGAGCATTGTGATGAGAAGGGCATGGAGCATTGTGATGACAAAAGTCATAGAGCAGTGCGATGAAAGGATTAATGGAGCATTGTGATGAAGGGGTCATGGGGCATTGTGATGACACGGGCCATGTAGCATTGTGATGAAAGGTGTCATTTGGCTTTGTGAATGACAGGGGTCATGGAGCATTTTGATGACAAGGGTAATGGAACATTGTGATGACCGGGGTCATGGAGCATTGTGATGACAGGGGGCATGGGGCATTGTGATGACAAGAGCATGAAGCATTGTGAGACAAGTGTCATGGACCATTGTGATGACATGAGTTATGGAGCATTGTGATGACAATGGCATGTAGCATTGCGATGACAAGGTTCATAGAGCATTGCGATGACAGGGGTCATTCAGCATTGTGATGACATGAGTTATGGAGCATTGTGATGACAATGGCATGTAGCATTGCGATGACAAGGTTCATAGAGCATTGCGATGACAGGGGTCATTCAGCATTGTGATGACAATGGTCATGGCGCATTTTGATGACAGGGGTCATGGAGCACTGTGATGGAATGGGTCATGGGGCATTTTGATGACAAGGGACATGGAGCATTGTGATAAATGCGTTCATGGAGCACTGTGATGATAAGAGCATGGAGCCTTGTGATGAAAATGGTCATGGAGTATTTTGATGAAAAGGGGTCATGGAGCTTTGTGATGAAAAGGGGACAGTGAGCATTGTGATGAAAGTGGTCATGGGGCATTGTGATGAATGGGGTTATGCATCATGGTGATTAAAGGGATCACGGAGGATTGTGATGAAAAGCGCCTAGGAACATTGTGATGACAAGGGCCACGGAGCATTTTGATGAAAGGGGTTATGGGGCATTGTGATGAAAGTGGTCATGTACCATTGTGATGACAGGGATCATGGGACATTGTTATGGGAAGCGCGATGGAGCATTGTGATGACAAGGGCCATGGAACATTGCGATGACAAGTTCCATGGAGCATTGTGATTATAGGGCATTGTGATTACAGTGTCCATGGAGCATTTGATGACGGGGGGCATGGAACATTGTGATGAAATGGGGCATGGAGCATTGTGATGATAGGGGTCATGGAGCATTGTGCTGAAAGGGGTCATGCATCATCGTGATTAAAGGGATCACCGAGGATTGTGATGAAAAGCGCCTAGGAGCATTGTGATGACAAGGGCCATGGAGCATTGTGATAACAAGGGTCATGGAGCATTGTGATGAAAGGGGTCATGGGGCATTGTGATGACATGTGCCATGGAGCATTGTTATGAAAGGGGTCAAGGAGCTTTGTGATGAAAGTCGTCATGGAGCATTGTGATGAAAAGTGCTAGGGAGCATTTTGATGACAAGGTCCATGGAGCATTGTGATGACAAGTGGCATGGAGCACTGTGAGGACAGGAGTCATGGAGCATTGTGATGACAGGGGTCATGTGGCACTGTGATGAAATTGGGCATGGAGCATTGGGATGAAAGAGGTACTGGAGCATTGTGATGAAAGAGGTCATGGATCATTGTGATAAAAGGGATCATGGAGCATTGTGATGACAATGGTCATGGAGCATTGTGATGAAAGGGGTCATGGACATGGTTATTCCAAAGGCCATGGAGCATTGTGATGACAAGGGTCATGGAGCACTGTGATGAAAGGGGTAATGGATCATTGCGATGACAGGGGTGATGGAGCATTGTGATGACATGAGCAATGGAGCATTGTGATGAAATGGGTCATGGAGCATTGTGATGAAATGGGTCATGGAGCATTGTGATGATAGGGGTCATGGAGAAATGTGAAGACAGGGCTCATGGAGCATTGTGATGACAAGGGTCAGGGATCATTGTGATGAAAGTGGTCATAGAACATTGTGATGATAAGGGCATGGAGATTTGTGATGACAATGGTCATGGTGTATTGTGAAGAAAGGGTTCATGGAGCTTTGTGATGAAAATGGTATTGGGTCATTGTGATGAAATTGGTCATGGATCATTGTGATTACAGAGTTCATGGAGGATTGTGATGACATGGGTCATGGAGCATTGTGAGGATAAGGGCTTGGAGCATTGTGATTAGAAGGGTCATGGAGCATTTTGATGACAGGGGCCATGGAGCATGGTGATGACAAGGGTCTGGAATATTGTGATGACAGGGGTCATTGAGCATTATGGTGACAGGGTGTATGGGCATTGTGATGAAAGGGGTCATGGATCATTATGATTACAGTGATCATGGGGCATTGTGATGACAGCGATCATGGAGCATTGAGGACAGGGGTCATGGAACATTGTGATGACAAGGGTCATGGAGCATTGTGATGACAAGGGCATGCAGCATTGGGGTGACAGGTGTCATGGAGCATTGTGATGCTTAGGGTCATGGAAAATTGTGATGACAAGGGTCATGGAGCATTGTGATGACAGGGATCATGGAGCATTGTGATGACAATGGTCATGGAGCATTGTGAGGAAAGGGGTCAGGGAGCATTGTGATGAAAGGGGTTACAGGGCATTGTGGTGGCAGGGGGCATGGAGCATTCTGATGAAAATTGTACTGGAGCACTGTGATTACAGAGGTCCTGGATCATTGTGATGACAAACGCCATGGAACATTTTGATGACAAGTGTCATGGAGCATTGTGATGACAAGGGCCTGGAGTATTGTAAAGATAAGTGTCATGGAGCATTGTAATGGCAAGGACCATGGAGCATTGTGATGACAGGGGAGATGGAAAATTGTGGTGATAAGGTCATGGAGCATTGTGAGACAAGTGTCATGGAGCATTTTGAAGACAGGGGGTATGGAGCATTTTGATGACAATGGCATGTAGCATTGCGATGACAAAAGTCATGGAGCCGTGTGATGACAGGGGTTATGGGGCATTGTGATTAAAGGGGTCATGGGGCATTGTGATGAAAATGGTCATGGATCATTGTGATTACAGGGATCATGGAGGATTGTGGTGATAAGGACGTGGAGCATTGTGATGACATGGTTCATGGAGCATTTTGATGACAAGGGTCATGGAGCATTGTGATGAAAGGGGTCTTGGTTCATTGTGATTACAGGGATCATGGAGCATTGTGATGACATGCGCCATGGATCATTGTGATGAAAGGGGTCCTAGAGCACTGAGATTAAAGGGGCCACGGAGCATTGGGATGACAAAGGCCATGGATCATTGAGATGACAAGTGTCATGGAGCATTGTGACTATAACGGTCATGGATCATTGTGATTACAGGGATAATGGAGCATTGTGATGACAAGCACCATGGATCATTTTGATGAAAGGAGTAATGGAACATTGTAATCAAAGGATTCATGGATCATGGTGATTACAGGGATCATGGAGCATTGTGATGAAAGGGGTCCTGGAGCATTGTGATGACGGGGTCATGGGGCATTGTGATTAAAGTGTTCAGGGAGCATTGTGATTGCAAGGGCGTGGAGCTGTGTGATGACAAGGGCCATGGAGCATTGAGATTACAAGGTTCATGGAGCATTTTGATGACAGGGGCCATGGAGCATTGTGATGCCAAGGGTCATGGATCATTGTGATGAAAGGGTCATGGGGCGTTGTGATGACAGGGGTCAGGAAGCATTGTGATGAAAGGGGTCATGGGACATTGTGACGACAAAGGCCATGGAGCATTGTGATGAAAGGGGTCATGGAGCATTGTGATGATAAGGGCGTGGAGCATTGTGACAACAGTGGTCGCGGAACATTGTGACGATAAGGGCATGGAGCCTAGTTAGGGACAGTCTAGCCGCCTTGGGACTAAATTCAGTGCCTGAGGTAGGCACAGCATAAGGTCTTTAGTTAGCATAAGAGATAGGACATTAGCTCGGGACAGGGTTAGGGTAAAGGATAGGAATCATGGCAGGAAATGATCTAAGGATAGTGTGAAGACCTTTATTACTGAGACTATCAGGGCCTTATTCAGAACCAGTGTTAAGGCTTCAGGTAGGGACAGCATCAGGGCCTGACTTAGGGAGAGCGACAGGTCCTGAGTGAGGCCTAATGTCAGGCCCTTAGCTGGGGACACTGTCAGGGAATGACTTAGGAGCAGCATCAGTTCCTTTGTTGGATCAGCTTTAGGCTCTTAGTTAAAGACATGACCACAGCCCTAGTTAGTCACAGCGTCAAGGCCTCAGTTAGGGAAAGCTTCAGGGCCTGAGTTACGGACAGCCTCAGGTCTTCACTTAAAGACAGCAACAGGGCTTTCTTAGGGACAGTGTCAGGACCTTGGTTAGAAATGGGTCAGGATATTAGCTCAGGAGAGTGTCAGGATTTTAGTTATTGCTGGCAGCAGGGCCTATATTAGGGACAGATTCCGGGCCTTTGCTGGAGACAGTGTCATGGCCTTAGTTAGGAGGAGTCAGGGCCTTAGTTAGGGAGAGCATTAGGGTTTCAGTCAGCATAAGATGCAGGAGATTATCTCGGGACAGAGTCAGGTTCCAGGCCAGAGATAGTGAAAGGAAATGACCAAGGGATAACGAGAAGACCTTAGTTATTGAGAACATCAGAGCCTTACTTAGCAGCAGCGTGAGGGCCTTAATGAGGACCAGTGCCAGGGCTTGATGTACGGACAGCGTCAGAGCCTAACTAAGGTACAGCAACAGGGCCTAAGTGAGGCCTGTCTTTAGGGCCTGAGTTAGGGACAGTATCAGGGCATGACTTAGGAGCAGCATAAAGGCCTCTGTAGGATCAGCATTAGGGTCTTCGTTAAAGATATTATCAGGGCCTCTGTTAGGGACAGCCTCAAGGCCTCACTTAGGGACAGCGCCAGGGCTTACTTTGAGAAAGTTTCAGGACCTTGGTAAGACATGGGTCAGGATATTAGCTCAGGATAGTATCAGGTGTTCAGATATTGACGGCAGCAGGGTCTTAGTTAGAGGCAGTGTCAGGGCCTAAGTTAGGACTAGCATCAGAGCCTTTGTTAGGTACAGTGTCAGTGACTGAGTTAGGTGTAGAGTCAGGGCCTTAGTTAGGGACAGTGTCAGGGCCTGCGTTAGGACGAGCCTCCAGGCCTCAGTTAGGGACAGCTTCACGGCCTCGGACCTAAATTCAGGGCCTCATTTAGGGACAGAATCAGGGATTTAGCTAGCATAAGAGGATCTACAGCTGAAAGCAACCTGAACACCACCACAAGCAGATGCAGAAGTGAACCATGCACGCTCCTATGAAGGAATATTGCACAGCAGTTGAGTACATTTTGTTTAAAGTTAGTAACACTATAAAAATTATGTTTTTAAGAAAACTACATTCAGAAGATGAAAGAATCTCGTTCTAAAGAATCTTTTTAGCTAATCTCGACATTAGCTAAAGAGAAGGTTAGGTTAAGGTCTAGGGATAGTGTCAGGAAATGACCTAGGGATAGTGTCACGACCTTAGTTACTTAGAGCGTCAGGGCCTAATTTAGGACCAGTGAGTGTCAGGGCTTCGGGTAGGGACAGCGTCAGAGTCTGACTTAGGGAGAGCGACAGGGCCTGAGTGAGGCCTAGCATCAGGCCCTTAGCTGAGGACACTGTCAGGGCATGACTTAGGAACAGCATCAGCGCCTCTGTTGGATCAGCCTTAGCGTCTTAGTTACAGACATGATCAGGGCCTGAGTTAGTCACAGCGTCAAGGCCTCAGTTAGGGAAAGCTTCAGGGCCTGAGTTAGGGACAGCCTCAGTTCTTAACTTAGGGACAGCGACAGGGCTTTCTTAGGGACAGTGTCAGGACCTTGGTTAGATATATGTCAAGACATTAACTCAGGCTAGTGTCCAGTTTTTAGTTATTGCTGACAGCAGGGCCTATATTAGGGGCAAATTCTGGGCCTTACTTAGAGACAGTGTCAGGGCCTGAGTTAGGACTAGCATCAGAGCCTTTGTAAAGTACAGTGTCAGGGACTGAGTTAGGTACAGTGTCAGGGCTTTAGTTAGGGACAGTGTCAGTGCTTCAGTTAGGGACAGTGTCAGCGCTTCTGTTAGGATGAGCCTCCAAGCCTCAGTTAGGGACAGGTTGACGGCCTCGGGACAAATTTCAGGCTCTTAATTAGAGACAGCATCAGGGATTTAGTTAGCATAAGAGGCTCGACAATAGCTAAAGACAAGTTTAGGTTAAGATCTAGGGATAGTGTCAGGAAATGACCTAGGGTTAATGTCAAGACCATAGCTAATTAGAGCATCAGTGCCTAATTTAGACCCAGTGTCAGGGCTTCAGGTAGGGACAGAGTGTTAGCCTGACTTAGGGAGAGCGACAGGGCCTGAGTGATGCCTAGAGTCACGGCCTTAGCTAGGTACAGCGTCAGGGCATGACATAGGATCAGCATAAGGGTCTCTGTAGGATCAGCATTAGGGTCTTAGTTAAAGACATTATCAGGACCTCTGTGAGGGTCAGCCTCAGGGTCTCACTTAGGGACAGTGTCAGGGCTAACTTTGGGAGAGTTTCAGGACCTTGGTAAGACATGGGTCAGGATATTAGCTCAGGATAATGTCAGGACTTTAGATATTGATGTTAGCAGGGCCTAAGTTAGGGACAGTGTCAAGGCGTTAGTTAGGAGTAGTGGGCCTCTATAGGTCCAGTGTCAGGTCCTCAGTTAGCAATAGTGTTAGGGCCTTAGTTAGGGACAGTGTCAGGGCCGGATGTAGGACGAGCAACAGAGCCTTTGTTAGGTACAATGTATGAGACTGAGTTAGGAGTAGAGTCAGGGCCTTAGTTAGTGACAGTGTCAGGGCCTGACTTAGGGAGGGCGACAGGGCCTGAGTGAGGCCTAGCGTCAGGCTCTTAGCTGGGCACACTGTCAGGGCATGACTTTGGAGCAGCATCAGCGTCTTTGCTGGATCAGCATTAAGGTCTTCGTTAAATACATGATCAGGGCCTGAGTTAGTCACAGCTTCAAGGCTTCAGTTAAGGAAAGATTCAGGGCCTGAGTTAGGGACAGCCTCAGGTCTTCACTTAGGGACAGCGTCAGGTCTTACTTTGGGACAGTTTCAGGACCTTGGAAAGGCATAGGTCAGGATATTAGCTCAGGATAATGTCAGGACTTTAGATACTGATGGCAGCAGGGCCGTAGTTACAGACAATTTCAGGGCCTGAGTTAGGCCTAACATCAGAGATTTTGCTAGGTACAGTGTAAGGGACTGAGTTAGGAGTAGTGTCAGGGCCTTGCTTAGGGACAGTGTCAGGGTCTGAGTTAGGTTTACTGTCAGAGACCTAGTTAGGGACAGTGCTAGGGCCTGAGTTAGGATTAGTGTCAAGGCCTTATTTAGGACCAATTATAGGGCTTTAGTTTGGTCTAGCAACAGAGCCTTTGTTAGGTATCATGTCGGGGCCTAAGTTAGGTGTAGTGTCAGGGCCATTGTTAGGGACAGAATCAGGGCCTGACTTAGGAGAAGTTCAGGGCCTTAGCCAGGGAAAGTGTCAGGGCCTTAATTAGGGACATTATCAGGGCCTGAATTAGCAGTAGTGTCAAAAGTCCTTAGTGAGGGGAGTAAGGAGTAAGTCAGGACTCAGGCCCTGACACTGTCCTTAACTAAGGCCCTGACACTACTCATAACACAGACCCTGATCTGATTCCTATCATAGGCCCTGATGCTGGTCTTAACTAAGGCCCTGACACTGGTCCTAACTAAAGCTGTGAAACTACTCTTATCTCAGGCCCTGACACTGTCTCTAACTAAGGCCCTGATACTACTCGGAACTCAGCACTGACACAGTCCCTAACTTAGGCCCTGACTCTACTCCTAACTCAGGAACTGACACTGTCATTAACTAAAGCCCTGACCCTATTTATACCTCACGCCCTAACACTAAACCTAAATCATGCCCTGGCAATATCCCTATCTAAGGCCCTGATACTATTCGTAACTCACGCGCTGGTACAATACCTAAGGAAGGCCCTGACATTACTCCTAACTCAGGCCCTGAAAAGGTCCCTAACTAAGGCCGACACAACTCCCAACTCAGGCACTGACACTGTCCCCAAAAAAGGCCCTGAAACTATTCCTAACTGAGGCGCTGATACAATACCTAACGAAGGCACTGATGCTACTCCTAACTAAGGTCCTGACACTACTCCCAACTCAGGCACTGATGCTCTCCCTAACTAAGGCCCTGACACTACTCCTAACTGAAGCACTGACAGTGTCCCTAACAACGGCCCCCACACTACTTCCAAATCAGGCACTGACGCCGTCCCTAAGTAAGGCCCTGACACTACTCCTAACTCAGCCTCTGATACTGTCCCTAACCTAGGCCCTCACACTACTACTTACTTAGGCACTGACATGCTCCCTAACTAAGGCCCTGAGACTACTTCTACCTCAGGCCCTGACACTGTCCCTAACTAAGGCCCTGATACTACTCCCAAAATAGGCACTGAGACTGTCCCTAAATACGTCCTGAGAGTACTCCCAACTCACGCCCTGACATTGTCCCTAAATAAGGCCCTGACACTACTCCCAACTCAGGCACTGACACTGTCCCTAACTAAGGACCTGTCACTACTCTTAACTCAGGCACTGACACTGTCCTTACCTAAGGCCCAGACAATAGAACCAATTCAGGCACTGACGCTGTCGCTAACTAAGGCTCTGACACTACTCCCAACTCAGGCACTGACACTGTCCCTAACTAAGGCCCAGACAATATAACCAACTCAGGCACTGACACTGTCCCTAACTAAGGCCCTGACACTACTCCCAACCAGGCACTGACACTATCCCTAACTAAGGCCCTCACACTACTCCTAACTCAGGCTCTGACACTGTCCCTAACTTAGGCCCTGACACTACTCCTTACTTAGGCACTGACACACTCCTTAACTAAGGCCCTGAGACTACTTCTACCTCAGGCACTGACACTGTCCCTAACTAAGGCCCTGATACTACTCCCAACTCAGGCACTGACACTCTCCCTAACTAAGACCCTGACACTACTCCCATCTCAGCCACTGACACTGTCCGTAAGGCCCTGACACTACTTCCAATTCAGGCACTGACATTGTCACTACCTAAGGCCCTGACCCTATTCTCAAGTCAGGCACTGACACTGTCCCTAAGTCCTGACACTACGGCCAACTCAGGCACTGACACTGTCCCTAACTAAGGCCCTCATATTACTCCCAACAGCGGCACTGACACTTTAGCTAGCTAAGGCCCTGAAACTACTAACAACTCAGGCCCTGACACTGTTCCTAACTACCGGTCTCAGACTACTCCTAACTCAGGCACTGACACTATTCCTAACGCAGTCACTGACACTGTTCCTAACTAAAGTCCTGAGACTACTCCTAACCCAGGCCCTAACACTGTCCGTAACTTAGGCCCTGGCACCTCTCCCAAATCAGGCACTGACGTTGTCCCTAACTAAGGGTCTGACACTGCTCCCAATGAGACACTGACACTCTCCCAAATTAAGGTCTTGACACTACTCTTAACTCAGGCCCTGAAACTGTCCATAATAAAGACCCTGACACTAATCCCAACTCAGGCACTGACACTGTCCGTAACTAAGGCCCTGACACTACTCCCATCTCAGCCACTGACACCGTCCCTAACTATGGTCGTGACACTACTCCCAACTCAGGCACTGGACTGTCCCTAACAAAGGCACTGGCACTACTCCCACCTCAGGCACTGACACTGTCCCTATCTAAGGCCCTGAAATTATTCACAACTCAGGCACTGACACTGTCCCATACTAATGCCCTGACACTACTGCCAACACAGGCACTGACACTGTCCCTAACTAAGGCCCTGATACTACTCCTAACTCATGCCCTGACACTGTCTGTAACTTAGGCCCTGACACCACTCCTAATTCAGGCACTGACACTCTCCCTAATTAAGGCCTTGGTACTACTTCCAACTCATGCTCTGACACTGTCCCTAACTATGGCCCTGACACTACTGCCAACTCAGGCACTGACAGTGTCGCTAACTGAGGCAATGATACTACACCCAACTCAGGCACTAAGGCTCTGGATCATTGTGATGACAAGCACCATGGAGCATTGTGATGACAAGGGCCATGGAACATTGTGATGACAGGGGTAATGGAGCATTGTGGTGACAGGCGGCATGGAGCATTGTGATGAAACGGGTACTGTAACATTGTGATGAAAGGGGTCAAAGAACATTTTGATTTCAGGGGTCATGGGGCATTGTGATGAAAGTGGTCATGGAGCATTGTGATGAAAATCTCTATGGAGCATTATGATGACAGGGGTCATGGAGCATTGTGATAGCAAATACGTGGAGATTTGTGATGACGAGTGCCATAGAGCATTGAGATTACAAGGGTCATGGAACATTGTGATGACAGGGGCCATGGAGCATTGTGATGACAAGGGCCATGGAGCATTGTGATGACAGGGGTCATGGAGCATTGTGGTGACAGGTGGCATGGAGCATGGTGATGAAAGGGGTACTGTAACATTGGGATGAAAGAGGTCAAGGAGCATTTTGATTACAAGGATAATGGAGCATTGTCGTGCCAAGGGCCATGGAGCATTGTGATGACAGGTGTCATAGAGCATTGTGATGATATGGGCATGGAGCCTTTATTGCAATGGTTATGGAGCATTGCGATGAAAGGGGTCATAGATCATTGTGATGAAAGGGGTCATGGGGCATTGTGATGAAAAGTGTCATGGATCATTGTAATTAGAGGTTTCCTGGAGGATTGTGATGACAAGCGCCATTGAGCATTGTGATGACAAGGGCCATAGAGAATAGTGATGAAAGTGGTCATGGAGCATTGTGATGAAAGGGGGCATGGAGCATTGTGATGACAAGGGTCATGGAGCATTGTGAGGATAAGAGCGTGGAGCATTGTGATGACAAGGGTCATGGAGCACTGTGATGACAGGGGTCATGGAGCATTGTGAGGAAAAGGGCCATGGATCATTGTGATGACAGCAGTCATGGGGCATTGTGATGAATGTTGTCATGGTGCATTGTGATGACAAGGTCGTGGAGCTTTGTGATGACAAGGGCTATGGAACTTTCAGATTACAAGGGTCATGGAGCATTGTGATTACAGAGATCGTGGATCATTATGATGAAAGAGGTAATGGATCTTTGTGATGACAGTGGTAATAGGGCATTGTAGTGACAGGAGACATGGATCATTGTGATAAAAGTGTAATGGAGCACTGTGATTACAGGGGTCCTGGATCATTGTGATGACAAGAGCCATGGACCACTGTGATTAAAAGGGTCATGGAGCATTGTGATTACAAGGGCCTGGAGCATTGTGATAACAAGGGTCATGGGGCATTGTGATGACAAGGGCCATGGAGTATTGTGATGAAAGGGGTCATGGGGCCTTGTGATGACAGGGTGCATGGAGCATTGTGATGAGAGGGGCACTGGAGAATTGTGTTGAAAGGGGTCATGGATCATTGTGATGACAGGGATCATGGATCATTGTGATGGCAGGGGTCATGGAACATTGTGATGAATTGGGTCATGGATTATTGTGATGACAAGGGTCATGGAGCATTGTGATGTCAGTGGTCATGGGGAACTGTGATGACAGGGGTAATGGAGAATTGTGATGAAAGGTGTCATGCAGCACTGTGATTACAGGGGACATGGAACATTGTAATGACAAAGGCCATGGAGCATTGTGATGAAAGGCGTCATGGAGTATTGTGATGAAAGGGGTCATGGGGCATTGTGATGACAGGGGCCATGGAGAATTGTGATGAAAATGGTCATTGATGTTTGTGATGAAATGCACCAGGGAGCATTGTGATGACAAGGGTCATGGATCATTGTGATGACAGGGGTCATGGAATATTGTGATGAAAGGGGTCATGGGTCATTGTGATGACAGGGGTCATGGGCACTGTGATGACAAAGGCCATGGAGCATTGTGATGACAGTGGTCATATAGCATTTTGAATGACAGGGGCCATGTAGAAGTGTGATGACAGGGATCATGGAGCATTGTTATGACAAGCGCAACGGAGCATTGTGATGACAAGGGCCATGGAACATTGCCATGACAAGTGGCATGGAGCATTGTGATTATAGGGGTCTTGGAGCATTGTGATTAGAGTGGCCATGGAGCATTGTGATGACAGGGTGCATGGAACATTTTGATGAAATGGGGCATGGAGCATTGTGGTGACAGGGGTCATGGAGCATTGTGGTGACAAGGATCATGGACACTGTGATGAAAGTGGTCATGGAGCTCTGTGATTACAGGGGCCATGGAGCACTGTAATGAAAAGGGCATGGATCATTGTGATGACAATGATCATGGAGCATTGTGATGACGAGGGCCATGGAGCATTTTGATTAAAGGGATCATAGGGCATTGTGATGAAATGGGTCGTGGATCATTGTGATTACAGGGATCACGGAGCATTGTGATGACAATGGTCATGGAGCATTTTGATGAAAGACGTCAGGGAGCATTGTGATGAAAGGGGCCATGGGTTATTGTGATGACAAGAGCCATTGAACATTTTGATGAAAGGGGTCATGGACCAATGTGCTGAATGCTCCACAGTAATCAAAATGCTCCATAAGCCATGTCATCACAATGCTCCATGACCACATTCATCACAATGCTCCATGACCACTTTCATCATAATGCCCCATGATCACTCTCATCACAATGCCCCATGAACCATTTCATCACAATGCTCCATGACCCCTTTCATCAAAATGCTCCATGACCATTGTCATCACAATGCTCCACGTCCTTATCATCACAATGCTCCATGACACCTGTCATCGCAATGTTCCACGCACTTATCATCACAATGCTCCATGAACCTTGCCTAAAATGCTACATGCTGGTGACAACACAATGCTCCATGCCCCCTGTCATCAGAAGGCTCCATGACCCTTGTCATCACAATGCTCCATGGCCCCTGTCATCACAATATTCCATGGTTTTTGTCATCAAAATGCTCCATGGCCCCTGTAATCACAGTGCTCCATGACCCATTTCATCACAATGCTCCATGACCCCTGTCATCACAATGCCCCATAACCCCTGTAATCACAATGTTCCATGGCCCTTGTCATGACAATGCTCCATGACCCCTGTCATCACAATGCTCCATGATCGCTGTAATCACAGGGATCCATGACACCTTTACTCACAATGCTCCAGGACGCCTTTTAGCACAATGCTTCATACCCCTTGTCATCACAATGGTTCCTGACCTTGTCATCAAATGCTCCATGGCCCATGTAATCACAACGCTCCATATACTTGTCATCACAATGCTACAGAACCCTTCTCATCACAATTCTCCATGCCCGTGTCATCACGATGCTCCAGGACACTTGTCTTCCCAATGCTCCATGGCGCTTTTCATCACAACGCTCCATAACCCATTTAATCACAATGCTTCATGTCCCTTGTCAACACAATGCTCAATGGCCCGTTTACTCACAATGCTCCAGTACCCCTCTCATCACAATGCCCAAAATTCCTTGAATCACAATGCTCCATGACCACTTTAATCACAGTGGTTCATGACCATTCTCATCACAATTCTCCATGGCTTTATCATCACAATGCTCCATGACCCTTGTCATCGCAATGATCCATGACCCCTTTCATCACAATGCTCCATGGGCCCTGTAAACACAGTGCTGCATGACCAGTTTCATCACAATGCTCCATGACCCCACTCATCACAATGCCCCAAGACCCCTGTAATCACAATGCCCCAAGACCCCTGTCATCACAATGCTCCATGGCCCTTGTCATCAAAATGCTCCATGACCCCTGTCATCACAATGCTCCATGACCCCTGTCATCACAATGCTCCATGATCGCTGTAATCACAATGATCCATGACCCCTTTCATCACAATGCTCCATGACCACTTTCATCACAATGCTTCATGACCACTTTCATCCCAATGCCCCATAGCCATTGTCATCACAATGCCCCATGACCCCTTTCATCACAATGCTCCATGACCCCTGTCATCACAATGCTCCATGATCACTGTAATCACAATGATCCATGACCCCTTTCATCACAATGCTCCATGACCACTTTCATCACAATGCTTCATGACCACTTTCATCCCTATGCCCCATAGCCATTGTCATCACAATGCCCCATGACCCCTTTCATCACAATGCTCCATGACCCCTTTCATCACAATGTTCCATGCCCCCTGTCATCACAATGCTCCATGATCCCTGTAATCACAATGATCCATGACCACTTTCATCACAATGCTCAACGACAATTTTCATCACAATGCCCAAAGCCACCTGTCATCACAATGCTCCATGGCCCTTGTCATCACAATGCTCCATGACCCCTGTCATCACAATGTTCCATGACCACTTTCATCACAATACTCCAGGACCATTGTCATCACAATGGTCTATGCCCCTATCATCACAATGCTCCATGATGCCTGTTATCACAAGGCTCAATGACCACTTTCATCACAATGCTTGCTCACCCCTTTCATCACAATGCTTCATGGCCATTTTCATTACAATTCCCGTAACCCATTTCATCACAATACTCGATGACTCTTGTCATCACAAAGCTCCATGGTTTATGTCATCATAATTCCCCATGACCCCTGTCATAAAAATGCTCCATGGCCTTTGTCATCACTATGCTCCATGGCACCTGTAATCACAGTGCTCCATGATTCTTTCATCACAATGCTCCATGGCCTTTTTCATCAGAATACTCTAATGCGCTTTGCATCACAATGCTCCATGACCACTTTCATCCCAATGCCCCATAGCCATTGTCATCACAATGCCCCATGACCACTTTCATCACAATGCTTCATGCCCCCTTTCATCACAATGTTCCATGCCCCCTCTCATCACAATGCTCAATTATCCCTGTAATCACAATGATCCATGACCACTTTCATCACAATGCTCCAGTACTACTACCATCACAATGCTCCATGCCCCTTGTCATCACAGTGCTCCATGCCCTTGTCATCACAATGCTCCAGAACTCTTCTCATTACAATTCTCCATGCCCGTGTCATCACAATGCTCCATGATAATGTCATCACAATGCTCCAGGACTCCTGTCATCACAATGTTCCATGGCGCTTTTCATCACAATGCTCCATGACCACTTTCATCACAAAGCTCCATATCACTTGTCATCACAATGCCACATGACACCTGTCATCACAATGCTCCATGGCCCTTCTCATCACAATGCTCCAGCACACTTGTCATCACAATGCTCCTGGATCCCTGTATTCACAATGATCCATGACCCCTTTCATCACAATGCTCCAGTACCGCTTTCATCACAATGCTCCATGCCCCTTATCATCACAATGCTCCATGCATTTTCATCAAAATGCTCCATTGCCCCTGTAATCACACAATGCTCCATGCCCTTGTCATCACAATGCTCCAGAACTCTTCTCATCATAATGCTCCATGCCCATGTCATCACAATGCTCCATGACCCTTTTCATCACAATGCTCCATGGCCTTTGTTATCACAATGCTCCATGGCCTTTGTCATCACAATGCTCGATGAAACCAGTCATGACAATGTTCCATGACACTTGTCATCACAATGCTCCATGACCACTGTCATCACAATGCCCCTTGAACCCTGTCATCACAATGCTCCATGGCCCCTGTCATCACAATGTTCCATGACCACTGTCATCACAATGTTCCAGAACACTTGTCATCACAATTCTCCATGCACTTGACATCAAAAAGGTCCATGGTGCTTTAAATCACAATGCTCCCTGACCCCTTTCATCACAATGATCCATGGTTCTTTTCATGACAATGCTCCATGGCTTATGTCATCACAATGCTCCGTGGCCCCTGTAATAACAGAGCTCCACGATTCCTTTCATCACAATGCTCCATGCCCTTGTCATCACAATGCCCCATTAACCATTTTATCACAAAGCTCCATGACCCCTTTCATCACAATGCTCCATGGCCCTTGTCATCACAATGTCCCATGACCACTTTTATCTCAGTGCTTCATGACCCCTTTCATCACAATGCTCCATGACCCGTGTCATCGCAATTATCCATGAACCCTTTCATCACAATACTCCATGATGCCTGTCATCACAATGCTCCATGGACTTTGTCATCACAATTCTCCATGGCCCCTGGAATCACAATGCTCCGTGACACCTTTCATGAAATGCTCCATTACCACTGTCATGACAATGCCAGATGACCCCTGTCATCACAATGCTCCATGGCCTTTGTCATCACAATGCTCCATGACCTCTGTCATCACAATGCTCCATGACCCTTGTCATCACAATGCTCCATGATCCCTTTAATCACAATGATCCATGACCCCTTCCTCACAATGCTCCAATACCTCTGTCATCACAATGCTCCATGCACTTTTCATCAAAATGCTCCATGGCCTAGGTAATCAAAAGTCTTCATGCCCTGGTCACGACAATGCTCCAGAACTCTTGACATCACAATGCTCCATGCCCGTGTCACCACAATGCTCCATGACGCCTTTCATCACAATGTTCCATGACAATTGTCATCACAATGCTCCATGACCCTATCATCACAATGCTCCATGAACCCTGTCATCGCAATGATCCATGACCCTTTTCATCACAACGCTCCATGGACCCTGTCATCACAATGCTCCATGGCCTTTGTCATCACAATGCACTATGACCCCTGTCATCACAATGATCCATACCACTTGTCATCACAATTGTCAATGCACTTGACATCACAATGCTCCATGGCACCTGTAATCACAGTGCTCCATAGCCACTTTCGTCACAATGCCCAATGCCCCCTCTCATCACAATGCTCCGTGGCCTTTGTCATCACAATGCTCCATAACCCCTGTCATCACAATGCTCCATGACACTTGTCACCACAATGCTCCATGGCCCTTGTCATCAAATGCTACCTGGTGTTTTTCATCACAATGCTCCATGACAAATTTCATCACAATGCTCCATGCCACTTGTCATCACAATGCTCCATGCCCCTGTCATCACAATGCTCCACATCCCTTGTCATCACAATGCTCCATGGTGATTTTCATAACAATGCCCCAAGCCAATTTTCATCACTCTGTTCCATGCCCCTGTCATTACAATGTCCAGTTCCCCCGTTATCACAATGCTCCCTGCTGATTTTCATCGCAATACTCCATGACAACTTTCATCACAATGCTCCATGACACTTTTCATCACAATGTTCCATGGCGCCTGTAATCACAGTGCTCCATGAACCCGTTCATCACAATGCTCCATGCCCACTCTCATCAAAATGCCTCATGACCCCTGTCATCACAATGCCCCATAGCCCTTGTCATCACAAATCTCCATGACCCCTGTCATCACAAGGATCCATGACCACTTTCATCACAATGCTCCATTTCCCCTTTCATCACAATGCTCCATGCCACTTTTCATCACAATGCTCTATGCCCTTGTCATCACAAATCTCCATGGCCCTCTTCCTTACAATGATACAGTACCCCTTTCATCACAAGGCTCCATACCACTTGTCATCAAACTGCTACATGTCCTTGTCATCACAATGCCCCATGATCCCTTTAATCACAATGCTCCATGACCACATTCATCACAATGCTTCATGACAATTGTCATCACAATTCTCTATGGCCCTATCATCAGAATGCTCCATGGCGCTTTTCATCACAATGCTCTATGCCACCTGTCATCACAATGCCCCATGATCCCTGTCATCACCATGCTCCATGGCCCTTGTCATCACAATGCTCCATGGCCCCTATAATCACAATCTCCATGCCCTTGTCATCACAATGTTCCAGAACTCTTCTCATCACAATTCTCCATGCTGGTGTCATCCCAATGCTCCATATCAATTTTGTCACAATGCTCCAGGACTCTTGTCATCACAATGCTCCATGACCCCTGTCATCACAATGCCCCATGGCTCTTGTCATCCCAAAGCTCCATGACCCCTGTCATCACAATGATCCATGACCCCTTTCATCACAATGCTCCATGACCACTGTCATCATAATGCCAGATGAGCCCTGCCATCACAATGCTCCATGGCCCTTGTCATCACAATGCTCCATGACCCCTGTAATCACAATGATCCATGAAGCCTTTCCTCACAATGCTCCAATACACCTTCCATCACAATGCTCCATGCCCTTGTCATCACAATTCTCAATGGCCCGTTTACTCACAATGCTCCAGTAACACTTTCATCACAAGGCTCCATGCCACTTGTCATAACTATGCTGCATGCCCTTGTCATCACAATGCCCCATGATCCCTTTAATCACAATGATCTATGACCACTTTCATCACAATGCTCCATGATCGCTGTAATCACGATGATCCATGACACCTTTCCTCACAATGTTCCAGTACGCCTTTCATCACAATGCTCCACTCCTCTTGTCATCACAGTTATGAATGCAGTTGTCATCACAATGCTCCAGGACTCTTGTCATCACAATGTCCATGGCGGTTTTCATCACAATGCTCCATGACCACTTTCATCACAATGCTCCATAACCCATTTAATCACACTGCTCCATGGCCCTTGTCATCCCAATGCTCCAGGACCCTTGTCATCACAATGTCCATGGCGGTATTCATCACAATGCCCCATGACCCCTGTCATCACAATATTCCCGGACACTTGTCATCACAATGCTCCATGACCATTTTCATCACAATGATCCATGACCCTTTCATCTCAATGCTCCATGACCCCTGTCTTCACAATGCTCCATGGCCTTGGTCGTCACAATGCTCCATGGCTCTTGTAATCACAGTGTTCCATGATCACTGTCATCACAATGCCCCATGAACCCTGTCATCACAAAGTTCCACAGCCCCTGTCATCACAATGTTCCATGACACTTGTCATCACAATGCTCCATGACCCTTGTCATCACAATGCTCAATGGTGCTTTTCATCACAATGCTCCATGACCATTGTCATCACAATGCTCCATGATCCCTGTAATCAAAATGATCCATGACCACTTTCATCACAATGCTCCATGCCCCTTGTCATCACAATGGTCCATGCCCTTGTCATCAAATGCTCCATGGCCCCTGTAATCACAATGTTCCATGCCCTTGTCATCACAATGGTCTAGAACTCTTCTCATCACAATTCTCCAAGCTCGTGTAATCACAATGCTCCATGAAAATATCATCACAATGCTCCATTACCCTTGTCATCTCAATGCTCCAAGAACCCTGTCATCACAATGCTCCATGACCCTTTTCATCACAATGCTCCATGATCCCTGTAATCACAATGATCAATGAACCCTTTCCTCACAATGCTCCAATAACTCTTTCATCTCTATTCTCCATTCCATTTGTCATCACAATGCTCCATGACACTTGTCATCACAATGCTCCATGGTCCCTGTAATCACAATTCTCGATGCCCTGGTCATCAAAATGCTCTAGGAGTCATTTCATCACAATGCTCCGTTCCCTTGTCATCACAATGCTCCATGACCACTGTCATCACAATGCTGCATGATCCCTATAATCACAATGGTCCATGAAACCTTTCATCCCAATGCTCCAGTACCACTTTCATCACAATGCTCCATGCCCTTTGTCATCACAATGGTCCATGCACTTGTCATCACAATGCTCCATGACCTCTTTCATCACAATGCTCCATGGCCCTTGTCGTCACAATGCCACGTCCACTTTCATCACAATGCTCCATGACCATTGTCTTCACAATGCACCATGCGCCTATCATCACAATACTCCATGACGCCTGTCATTGCAATGATCCATGACGCCTTTCATCACAATGTTCCATGGCTTTTTTATCACAATGCTCCATGGCCCCTGTAATCACAGTGCTCCTGACCCCTTTCATCACAGTGCTCCATGGGCCTTGTCATCACAATGCTCCTTGGTGCTTTTCATCAAAATGCTCCAAGACAACTTTCATCACAATTCTCCATGTCCCCTGTAATCTCAATGCTCCCTGCCCTTGTCATCACAATGCTCCAGAACACTTCTCATCACAATTCTTCATATCGGTGTCAACCCAATTCTCCATGACAATGTCATCAAAATGCTCCAGGACTCTTGTCATCACAATGCTCCATGGAGCTTGTCATCACAATGCTCCATGACCATTTTCATCACAATGCTCCATAACCCATTTAATCACCATTCTTCATGGCCCTTGTCATCACAATACCCCATGACCCCTTTCCTCACAATGCTCCACTACCCCTTTCATCACAATGCTCCATGCCACTTGTCATCACAATGCTCCATGCCCTTGTCATCACAATGCTCCATGACCCCTTTCATCACAATGCTCCATGACACCTGTCATCACAATGCTCCATGAACCGTGTCATCAGAAAGTTCCAGGACACTTGTCATCACAATGATCCACGACCAGTTTCAGCACAATGCTCTATGACCACTGTCATCACAATGCTCCATGGCCTATTTATTCGCAATGCTCCATGGCCTCTGTAATCACATTGCTCCATGATCCCTTTCATCACAATGCTCCATGACCACTGTCATCACAATGCCCCATGACGCCTGTCATCACTATGCTCCATGACCCCTTTCATCACAATGCTCCATGACACTTGTCATCACAATGTTCCATGACAGGTGTCATCACAGTGCTCCATGACCTCTGTCATCACAATGCTCCAGAACTCTTGTCATCATAATGCTCCATGCCCATGTCATCACAATGCTCCATGACCACTGTCATCAAAATGCTCCATGGCTTATGTATTCACAATGCTTCATGGCCCCTGTAATCTCATTGCTCCATGATCCCTTTCATCACAATGCTCTAGGACCACTGTCATCACAATGCCACATGAGGCCTGTCATCACAATGCTCCATGGCCCCTGTAATCACAATGCTCCATGCCCTTCTCATCACAATGCTCCAGAACTCTTGTCATCATAATGCTCCATGCCCGTGTCATCACAATGTTACATGACCACTGTCATCACAATGCCGCATAACGCCTGTTATCACAATTCGCCATCGCCCTTGTCATCACAATGCTCCATGAACCGTGTCATCACAATGGTCCAGGACACTTCTCATCACAATGATCCATGACCACTTTCAACACAATGCTCCATGACTCCTGTCATCACAATGCTCCAGGATACCTTTTATCACAATTCTAGATGACCACTGTCATCACAATGCCCCATGACACCTGTCATCACAATTGGCCATGGCCCTTGTCATCACAATGCTCCATGAACAATGTCATAATAATGTTCCTGGACACTTGTCATCACAATGATCCATGACCACTTACATCACAATGCTCCTTGACCCCTGTCATCACAATGCTCCATGGCCTATGTATTCACAATGCTCCATGGCCACTTTCCTCTTAAAGCTCCATGAACCCTGTCATCACCATGTTCCATGGCAGTTGTCATCACAATGCTCCATGACCCCTGTCATCACAATGTTCCCTGCCCTTGTCATCACAATGCTCCATGCCCTTATCCTGACAATGCTCCATGACACATGTCATCACAATGATCCATGACCACTTTCATCACAATGCTCCATGACCCCTATCATCACAATGCTCCATGAACCCTTTCATCACAATGCTCCATCACCCCTGTCATCACATTGATCCATTACCCCTTTCATCCCAGTGCTCCATGACACTTGTGATCACAATGCTCCATGGCCTTTGGAATATTCATGTCCATGACCCCTTTCATTACAATGCTCCATGACCATTGTCTTCACAATGCTCCATGATCCCTTTTATCACAATGATCCATGACCTCTTTCATCACAATGCTCCAGTACCTCTTTCATTGCAATGCTCCATGCCCCATTTCATCACAAGGCCACATGACCCCTGTCATCACAATGCTCCATGATTCTCTCCTCACAATGCTCCATGGACCTTGTCATCAAAATGCTCCCTAGCGCTTTTCTTCACAATGCTCCATGACGACTTTCAACACAAAGCTCCTTGACCCCTTTCATAACAATGTCCCAAGGCACTTGTCATCACAATTCCCCATGACCACTTTCATCACAATGCTCCATGACCCTTGTTATCACAATGTTCCATGGCCCTTGTCAGCACAATGCTCCATGGCCCTTGTCATAACCCTGCTCCATGACCACATTCATCACAATGCTCCTTGACACCTTCCCTCAAAAGGCTCCATGGCCCTTGTCATCACAAATCTCCATAACGCTTGTCATCACAATGCTCCATGACCCATGTCATCACAATGCTCCACGCCCTTATCATCACAATCCTCCATGATCCCTGTAATCACAATGCTCCATGACCCCTTTCATCACAGTGCTCCATGGTCCTTGTCATCACAAAGCCCCATGACCAGTTTCATCACAATGTTCCCTGACCACTTTCATGACAATGCTCCATGACCCATGTCATCACAATGCTACACGCCCTTATCACCACAATCTTCCATGATCCCTGTAATCACAATGATCCATGACCACTTTCATCACAATGCCCCATGACCCATTTCATCACAATGCCTCATGACCCCTCTAATCACAATGCCCCATAACCCCTGTCATCACAATGCTCCATGAAACATGTCTCACAATGCTCGATGACCTTGTCATCACAATGCTCCATGCCCCCTGTCATCACAATGCTCCATGGCCCTTGTCATCACAATGCTCCATGACACTTGTCATCATAATGTTCCATGGCGTTTGTCATCACAATGATCCAGGACCCCTGTAATCACAGTGCTTGAGTACACTTTTCATCACAATGCTCTATGCCCACTCTCACCACAATGCCCTGTAACCCCTGTCATCAGAAGGATCCATGACACATTTCATCACAATACTCCATGACCACTGTCATCCCAATGCTCCAGGACACCTGTCATCACAATGCTACATGACCCTTGTCATCAAAATGCTCCATGGCCCATTTCATCACAATGCTTCCTGACACCTTTCATCAGAATGCTACATGATCATTGTCATCACAATGCTCCATGACCCTGTAATCACAATGATCCATGACCCCGTTCATCACAATGCCCATGCCCCCTGTCACCACAATGCTCCATGTCCCCTGTCATCACAATGTTCCATGACCCTTGGCATCACAATGCTCCATGGCCCCTGTCATCAAAATGCTCCATGACCCTTGTAATCTCAATGCTCAATGGCCCTTGTCATCACACAGCTCCACGCCCTTGTCATCACAATGCTCCGTGACAACTTTCATCACAATGCTCCATGATCTCCTTCATCACAATTCTCCATAGCCACCTGTCATCACAATGCTCCACGAACCTTGTCATAACAATGCTCCATGATCCGTGTCATCACAATGCTCCCTGAACACTTTCATCACAATGCCCCATGACCCCTGTCTTCACAATGCTCCTGGACCCTGTCATCACAATGTTCCATGACCCCTCTCATCATGATGCTCCATGGCCCTTGTCATCACAATGCTCCATGCCCTTGTCATCACAATGCTCCATGGCTCTTGTCATCACAATGATCCAGAGACTTAGTGCCTGAGTTGGGAGTAGTATCATTGCCTCATTTAGTGACAGTGTCAGTGCCTGAGTTGGGAAGAGTGTCAGGGCCATAGTTAGGGACAGTGTCAGAGCCTGAGTTGGGAGTAGTATCAGGGCCTTAGTTAGGGACAGTGTCAGGGCCTGAGGTAGGAGTAGTCTCAGGGCCTTAGTTAGGGAGAGTGTCAGTGCCTGAATTAGGAGTAGTGTCAGGGCCTAAGTTATGTACAGTGTCACGGCCTGAGTTAGGAGTAGTCTCAGGGCCTCAGTTAGGAGCAGTGCCAGTGCCTGTGTTGGCAGTAGTGTCAGGGCATTAGTAAGGGACAGTGTCAGTGCTCGAGTTGTGAATAGTTTCAGGGCCTTAGATAGGGACAGTGTCAGTGCCTGAGTTGGGAGTAATGTCAGAGCCTTAGTTAGGGACAGTGTCAGTGGCTGAGATGGGATTAGTGTCAGGGTCTTTATTAGGGACTATGTCAGGGCCTGAGTTAAGAGTAGTGTCAAGCCTTAGTTAGGGAGGGTGTCAGTGCCTGAGTTGGGAGTAGTGTCAGGACCTTAGTTAGGGACAGTGCCAGTGACTGAGTTAGAAATAGTGTCAGGGCTTGAGTTGGAGTAGTGTGAGAGCGGTACTTAGGGACAGTGTCAGTGCCTGAGTTGGGAGTCGTGTCAAGGCCTTAGTTAGGGACAGCTTCACTGCCAGAGTTGGGAGTAGTGTCAGCGTCTTTGTTACGGACAGTGTCAGGGCCTTAGCTAAGAGTAGTGTTAAGGCCTTAGTTAGGGAGAGTGTTAGTGCCGGAATGGCGAGCAGTGTCAGAGCCTTAGTTAGGGACAGTTTCAGGGCCTGAGGTTGGAGAAGAATCAGGGCCTTAGTTAGGGAGATTGTGAGTGCCCTAGTTAGGAGTAGTGTCAGGGCCTAAGTTCTGGACAGTGTCAGTGCCTGAGTTAGGAGTAGTGTGAGGGCCTTTCTTAGTTATCGTGTCAGGGCCTGAGTTAGGATTAGTGTCAGGGCCTTAGTTAGGGACAAAGTCAGGGCCATAGCAAGGAGTATTTTCAGGGCCTTAGTTAGGGACAGTGTCAGTGACTGTGTTAGGAATAGTGTTAGGACCTGATTTAGGAGTAGTGTGAGAGCGGTATTTAGGGACAGTGGCAGGGCCTGTGTTGTGAGTAGTTTAAGGTCCTAAGTTAAAGACAGTGTCAGTGCCTGACATGGGAGTATTATCAGGGTCTTAGTTAGGGACAGTGTCAGTGCCTGAGTTGGGAGAAGTGTCAGGGCCTAATTTAGGGACAGTGTCAGTGCCTGAGTTGGGAGTAGTGTCAGGGACTTAGTTAGGGACAATATCAGTGGCTGAGTTTGCAGTAGTGTTGGGGCTGTAGTTAGGGACAATGTCAGTGGCTGAGTTGGTAGTAGTGTCAGGGTCGTTGTTAGGGACAGTGTCAGGGCCTGAGTTGGGAGTAGTATCAGGGCATTAGTAAGGGACAGTGTCAGTGCCTGAGTTGGGAGTAGTATCAGGGTCTTAGTTAGGGAAAGTGTCAGTGCCTGAGTTGTGAGAAGTGTCAGGGCCTTATTTAGGGACAGTGTCAGTGCCTGATTTGGGAGTAGTGTCAGGGCCTTAGTTAGGGACAATGTCAGTGGCTGAGTTGGCAGTAGTGTCATGGCCTTAGTTAGGGACAGTGTCTGGGCCTTAGTTATGAGTAGGGTCACAGCCTTAGTTAGGGACAGTGTCAGTGCCTGAGTAGGGTGTATTTTCAAGGCCTTAGTTAGGGACAGTGTCAGTTCCTGTGTTGGGAGTAGTGTCAGGGCCTTAGCTAGGGACAGTGTCAGTGCCTGAGTTTGGAGTAGTGTCAGGGTCTAGTTAGGGACTGTGTCAGTGCCTATGTTTGGTGCAGTTTCACTGCAATATTTAGGGACAGTGTCAGTGCCTAAGTTTGGAGTAGTGTCAGGGCCTTAGTTAGGAACAGTGTCAGTGCCTTAGTTGGGAGTAGTGTCAGGGCCTTAGTTAGGGACAGTGTCAGTTCCTGAGTTGGGAGTATTGTCAGAGCCTTAGGTAGGGAGACTGTCAGTTCCTGAGTTAGTAGTAGTGTCACAGCCTTACTTAGGGACAGGGTCAGGGCCTGAGTTAGACGTAGAGTCAGGGCCTTATTTAGGGACAGTGTCACGGCCTTAGTTAGGGCAAATGTTAGGGCCTAAGTGAGGAGTAGCATCAGTGACTTCGTTAGGTATGTTACCAGCGCCTGATTTAGGAGTAGTGTCAGAGCCTTCGTTAGGTGTCGTATCAGCGCCTGAGTTAGGAGACGCGTTAGGGCCTTTTTTGGGACAGTGTCAGTGCCTTCGTTAGGAATTGTATCAGCGCCTCAGTTAGGATTACTGTCAGGGCTTTAGTTAGGGACAGTGTCAGTGCCTGAGTTAGGAGTAGTGTGAGGGCCTTAGTTAGGGACATTGTCGGGGCATGAGCTAGGAGTAGTGTCAGGGCCTATGTTTGGAATAGTGTCAGGGCCTATGTTAGGGACAGTGTCAGGGTCTGAGTTAGGAGTAGAGTCAGGGCCTAAGTTAGGGACACTGTCAGTGCCTGAGTTAGGAATAGTGTCAAGGCTTTTGTTAGGGACAGTGTCAGTGCCTGAGTGAGGAGTAGAGTGAGGGACTTAGTTAGGGACATTGTCAGGGCCTGAGTTAGGAGTAGTGTCACGGCCTTAGTTAGGGACAGTGTCAGTGCCTGAGGTAGGAGTAGTGTCAGGACCTTACTTAGGGACAGTGTCAGTGCCTGAGTTAGGAGTCGTGTCCGGGTTTTGGTTAGGATCTCTGTCAGTGCCTGAGTTAGGACTACTTTCAGAGCCTTATTTAGGGAGAGTGTCAGGGCCTTAGTTATGAGAAGCATCCGTGCCTACGTTAGGTATTTTATCGGCGCCTGAGTTAGGAATAGTGTCAGGGCTTTAGTTAGGGACAGTGTCAGGGCCTGAGTTAGGAATAGAGTCCGGGCCTAAGTTAGGGCCAATGTCAGTGCCTGATTTAGGAGTACCATCGTTGCCTTTCTTAGGTATTGTATCAGTGCCTGATTTAGGAGTAATGCCAGGGCCTTAGTTAGGGAGAGTGTCAGTACCTGATTTAGGAATAGTGTCAGGGCCTTATTTAGGGACAGTGTCAGTGCCTGAGTTAGGAGTAGAGTCAGGGCCTAAGTGAGGAATGATATCAGTGTTTGAGTTAGGAGTACTTTCAGGGCCTTAGTTAGGGACAGTGTCATTGCGTGAGTTAGGAATAGTGTCAAGGCCTTAGTTAGGGCGAATGTCAGGACCTAAGTGAGGAGTAGTATCAGTGCCTTTGTTAGGTATATTATCAGCCCCTGAGTTAGGAGTAGTCTCAGGGCCTTAGTTATGGACACTGTCAGTGCCTGACTTGGGAGTAGTGTCAGGGTCTTAGTTAGAGACATTATCAGGGCCTGAGTTAGGAGTAGTGTCAGAGGCTTTGTTAGGGACAGTGTCAGGGCCTGAGTTAAGAGTAGTGTCACAGCTTTAGTTAGGACCAGTGTCAGGGACTTAGTTTAGACCAACATCAGGACCTATGATAGGAATCAGATCAGGGCCTGTGTTACGAGTAGTGTCAGGGCCTTAGTTAAGGACAGTGTCAGGGCCTGAGTCCTGACTTACTCCTTACTCTCCTCACTAAGGACTTTTGACACTACTGCTAACTCAGGCCCTGATAATGTCCCTAACTAAGGCCCTTACACTTTCCCTGGCTAAGGCCCTGAACTTCTCCTAAGTCAGGCCCTGATACTGTCCCTAACAATGGCCCTGACACTACACCTAACTTAGGCCCCGACATGATACCTAAGAAAGGCTCTGTTACTATTCCAAAACTGAAGCCCTAAAAATTGGTCCTAAATAAGGCCTTGACACTAATCCTAACTCAGGCCCTAACACTGTCCCTTACTAAAGCCCTGACAGTACGCTTAACTCAGGCCCTCATACGATTCCTAACAATGGCTCTGATGCTAGTCCAAACTAAGGCCCTGAAATTAGTCCTAAATAAGGCCTTGACACTAATGCTAACTCAGGCCCTAGCACTGTCCCTAACTAGGTCTCAGATCCTGACACTGTCCCTAAGCAAGGCCCTGACACTACTCTTAACTCAGTCCCTTACACTGTACCTAACAAAGTCTCTGATGCTAGGCCTAACTCAGGCCCTGAAACTGTCTGTAACTAAGGCCCTGCTGCCATCAGTATCTAAAGTCCTGACATTATCCTGAGCTAATATCCTGACCTATGTCTTTCCAAGGTCCTGAAGCTGTCCCAAAGTAAGCCCTGACGCTGTCCCTAAGTGAAGACCTGAGGCTGTCCCTAACTCAAGCCCTGAAGCTTTCCTTAACTGAAGCCTTGAAGCTGTAACTAACTCAGGCCCTGATCATGTATTTAACGAAGACCTTAATGCTGATCCAGCAAAGACGCTGATGCTGCTCCAAAGTCATGCCCTGACAGTGTGCCCAGCTAAGAGCCTGACGCTAGGCCTCACTCAGGCCCTGTCGCTCTCCCTAAGTCAGGCCCTGATACTGTCACTAACTAAGGCCCTGACTCTACTCCTAACTCAGTCCCGTACATTGTACCTAACAAAGGCTCTGATGCTAGTCGTAACTCAGGGCCTGACACTGTCTCTAACTAAGGGCTGCTGCCATCAATATCTAAAGTCCTGACATTATCCGGAGCTAATATCCTGACCCATGTCTTACCAAGGTCCTGAAACTGTCCCGAAGTAAGCCCTGACGCTGTCCGTAAGTGAGGCCCTGAAGCTTTCCCTAACTAACTCAGGCCTTGAGGCTGTGACTAACTCAGACCCTGATCATGTCTTTAACTAAGACCCTAAGGCTTTTCCAACAGAGGCCCTGATGCTGCTCCTAAGTCATGCCCTGACAGTGTCCCCAGCTAAGGGTCTGATGCTAGGCCTCACTCAGACCCTATCGCTCTCCCTAAGTCAGGCTCTGATGCTGTCCCTACCTGAAGCCCTGACACTGGTTCTAAATAAGGACCTGATACTCACAGTAACTAAGGTTTTGACACTATGCCTCGGTCCTTTCCTGACACTACCCTTAGACCATAACCTGACCCTGTCCCTCGCAAATGTCGTGCCTCTTATGCTAACTAAAGCCCTGCTACTGTCCTTAACTAAGGGCCTGAAATTAGTCTCGAGGCTGTGACCCTGTCCTTACCTAAGGCCTCGATGTTCGTCCTAAGTCAGGGCCTGACACTGTCCCTAACTAAGACCCTGCTGCCATAAACATCTAAAGTCCTGACGCTATCCTGAGCTAATTTCTTGACCCATCTCTTACCAAGGTCCTGAAACCGTCCCTATGGAAGCCCTGACGCTGTCCCTAAGTGAGGCCTTGAGGCTGTCCCTAACAGAGGCCCTGATAATATCTTTAACATAGCCCCTGAGGCTGAGCCTACCATGGCTCTTATGCTGCTCCTAAGTCATGCCCTCACACTGTCCCTAGCTAAGGCCCTGACACTACACCTAACTCAGTCACTGACACTGTACCTAACAAAGGCTCTGATGCTAGTCCTAACTTAGGCCCTGACACTGCCTCTAACTAAGACCCTGCTGCCGTCAGTATCTGAACACCTGATATTATCCTGAGCTAATATCCTGACCCATGTCTTACCAAGGTCCTGAAACTTTCCCAAAGTAAACCCTGACGCTGTCCCTAAGTGAGGCCTTGAGGCTGTCCCTAACAGAGGCCCTGATAATATCTTTAACGAAGACCCTAATGCTGATCCTACAGAGGCCTTTATGCTGCTCCTAAGTCATGCCCTGATACTGTCCCTTACTCAGGCCCTAAAGACAGGCCTCACTTAGGCCCTGTTGCTGTACCTTAGTTAGGCTCTGACGCTGTCCGTACATCAAGCCCTGGCACTGGTCCTCATTAAGGCCCTCACGCTGCTGCTAAGTAAGGCTCTGATGCTCTCAATAACTAAGGTCTTCTCGTTATCCCTTGGTTATTTCCTTTCACTATCTCTGGCCTGGAACCTGACTCTGTCCCGAGATAATCTCCTGCATCTTATGCTGACTGAAACCCTAATGCTCTCCCTAACTAAGGCCCTGACTACTCCTAACTAAGACCATGACACTGTCTCTAACAAAAGCCCGGAATCTGTCCCTAATATAGGCCCTGCTGCCAGCAATAGCTAAAATCCTGACACTCTCCTGAGCTAATATCCTGACCCATTTCTAACCAAGGTCCTGACACTGTCCCTAAGAAAGCCCTGTCGATGTCTTTAAGTGAAGACCTGAGGCTGTCCGTAACTCAGGCCCTGAAGCTTTCCCTAACTGAGGCCTTGACGCTGTGACTAACTAGGGCTCTGCTCATGTCTTTAACTAAGAGCCTAAAGCTGATCCAACAAAGGCACTGATCCTGCTCCTAAGTCATTCCCTGACAGTGTCCCTAGCTAAGGGCCTGACATTAGGCCTCACTCAGGTCCTGTCTCTCTCCCTAAGTCAGGCCCTGATGCTGTCCCTACCTGAAGCCCTAACACTGATTCTGAATAAGGCCCTGATATTCTCAGTAACAAAGGTCTTCACACTATCCTTAGGTCATTTCCTGACACGATTCCTAGCCTTTACCCTAACCCTGTCCCGAGCTAATGTCCTACCTCTTATGCTAACTAAAGACTTTAGGCTGTGCCTACCTCAGGCACTGAATTTAGTCCCATGGCCGCTATACTGTCCCTAACTAGGCTCCATGCCATTATCCTCACAATGTTCCATGACCACTGTCATCACAATGTTCCACACCCTTATCATCACAATGCCCCATGGCCCTTTCATCACAATGTTCCACGGGCTTTGTCGTCACAATGTCCCATGACCCCTTTCATCACAATGCCTCCTGACCCCTGTCATCACAATGCCCCATGGCCCTTTCATCACAATGATCCATTACCACTTTCATCACAATGCTCCATGACACCCGTCATCTCAATGCTCCATGGCCTTTCTATTCACAATGCTCCATGGTCTCTGTAATCACAGTGATCCATCACCACTTTCATTACAATGCTCGATGACCACTGTCATCACAATGTCCCATGACGCCTGTCATCAGAATACTCAAAGGCCTCTCTCATCACAATACTCCATGACCACTATCATCACAATGTTCCTTGCCCATGTCATCACAATGCTCCATGTCCCCTTTAATCACAATGCTCAATGCCCTTTTCATCACAATGTTCCAGAATTCTTGTCATCACAATGCTCCATGCCCTTGTCATCACAATGCTTCATGAACTTTGTCCTCACAATGTTCCATGACCCCTGTCATCACAATGCTCCATGACCTTGTCATCACAATGCTGCATGATCACTGTCATCACAATTATCCGTGACCGCTGTCATCACAATGCTCCAGGACCATTTTCATCACCATGCTCCATGCCCCCTGTTACCACAATGCCCCATGACCTCGGTAATCACAATGCTCCATGACCCCTGTCATCACAATGCTCCATGGCCTATGTATTCACAATGCTCCATGACCCCTGTCATCACAATGTTCCATGATCCCTGTCATCACAATGATCCATGGCCTTTGTCACCACAGTGTTCCATGACCTCTGTCATCACAATGCTCGATGACACTTGTCATCACAATTCTCCATGCTCTTTTCATCACAATGCTCCAAAATTCTTGTCATTACAATGTTCCATGTCCCTTGTCATCACAATGCTCCAAGGCGCTTGTCATCACAATGCTCTATGATCGATGTAATTCCAATGATCCATGACTCCTTTCATCACAATGCTACATTACTCCTTTCATCACAATGATCCATGGCGCTTGTCATCTCAATGCTCCATGATCCCTGTAATCACAATGATCCATGACCCCTTTCTTCACAATGTTCTATTACTGCTTTCATCATAATGCTCCATGCCCCCTGTCATCACAATGTTCAATGGCCCTTGTTATCACAATGCTCCATGACCCTTGTCATCACAATGCTCCAGGCTCTTGTCGTCACCATGTTCCATGACTCCTTTCATCACAATTTTCCAACACACATTTCATCACAATGCTCTATGACTCCTGACCTCACAATGCTCCATGGCCTTTGTCATCACAACGTTCCATGACCCCTTTCATCATCATTTTCCATGACATATTTCATCACAGTGCTCCATAACACCTGTCATCTTAATGATACATGACCCCTTTCATCACAATGCTCCATGACCCCTATCATCACAATGCTCCATAACCACTTTCATCAAAATGCTCCGTGATCCTTTTCATCACAATGCTCCATGGCCCTTGTCATCACATTGCTCCATTGCCTTAAAATCACAATGCTCCATCACCCCTGTCATCGCAATGGTCCATGACCCCTTTCATCACAGTGTTCCATGACCCTTGTCATCACAATGCTCCATGGCCTTTGGAATAACAGTTCTCCATGACCCCTTTCATCAAAATGCTCCACGACCATTGTCATCACAATGCTCCAGTACACATTTCATCACAATGCTCCATGCCCCATTTCACCACAATGTCCCATGACCCCTGTCCTCACAATGCTCCATGACACTTGTCATCACAATGCTCCATAGCCCCTGTCATCACAATGTTACATGGTGCTTTGCATCACAATGCTCCATGACCACTTTCAGCACAGTGGTCCATGACCCCCTTCATCACAATGTACCATGGCTCGAGTCATCACAATACCCCGTGACCCCTTTCATCACAATGATCCATGACCCTTGTCATCACAATGCTCCATGATCCCTGTAATCACAATGACCCATGACCCGTTTCATCAAAATGCCCCATGACATCTTTAATCAAAATGCTCCATGACCCATTTCATCACAATGCTCCATGGCCACTGTAATCACAGTGCTCCAAGACCCCTATAATCACAATGCTCCATGCCACTTGTCATCGCAATGTTCCATGGCCCTTGTCAACACAATGCTCCTAGGCGCTTTTCTTCACAGTTGTCTGTGATCCCTTTAATCACCATGATGCATGACCTCTTTCATCACAATGCCTCATGACCACTTTCATCACAATGCTCCATGTCCCCTTTTCATCACAATGCTCCATGACCACTTTTAATCAAAATGCTCCATGACCCTTGTAATCTCAATTCTCCATGGCCCTTGTCATCACACAGCACCACGCCCTTGTCATCACAATGCTCCATGGCAACTTTCATCACAATGCTCCATGATCCCCTTCATCACAATGCTCCATGCCCACCTGTCATCACAATGCCCCATGACCCCTGTCATCACAATGCTCCAGGACCCCTGTCATCACAATGCTCCATGACCCCCCTCATCATGATGCTCCATGGCCTTTGTAATCACAATGCTCCTTGGAGCTTGTGATAACAATGCTCCGTGATCCCTGTAATCACAATGATCCATGACTCCTTTGATTGCAATGTTCCATTACCCATTTCATCAAAATGATCCATGGCGATTGTCATCCCAATGCTCCATGGCCCCTTTAATCACAGTGCTCCATGACACCTGTCATCACAATGCCCCATGACGCCTGTCTTCACAATGCTCCATGGCACTTTCATCACAATGCTCCATGACAACTTTCAGCACAATGCTCCATGACCCTTTCATCACAATGCTCTATGACCATTGTCATCACAATGCTCCATTATACCTGTAATCACAATGATTCATGACCCCTTTCATCACAATGCTCTATGACAATTATCATCACAATGCTCCATGTCCTCCTCATCACAATGCTACATGGCCCTTGTCATCACAATGCTCCATGCCCCATGTCATAACAATGCTCCATGCCCTTGTCATCTCAATGCTCCATTACCGTGTCATCACAAAGCTCCATGACGCTTTTCATCACAATGCTCCATGACCCTTGTTTTCACAATGCTCCATGACCGATTCATTACAATGTTCCATTTCCCCTTTCAACACAATGATCCATGGTGCTTGTCATCACAATGATCCATGACCCATTTCATCACAATGCCCCATGACCCCTGTCATCACAATGCTCCATGGCCCTTATATTATTTTTTTATTTCACACACACACACTGTATTTTATTTTTACAAGAGATAAATAGACTGACACCAAGCATTGTACATGGATGACCACAACCAAAGCAACAATGATTGCAATTACCAAACATGAAACACACTCATACTATGTCATAATATTGACATTCAGTCCACTAATCCTCCACTGTAACAGCTCCTTTACTTTGCAGTGAATATTGATTTGTATATTCTTTGCCTCTGAGTCCTTGTGGGATTTTTTTTTTAATTCAAACAGAAAGTCACAAAAATTATACTCATCCTCATCAGTTCACTCAGTTCACTCCATGGCCCTTATAATCACAATGCTCCATGACACTTCTCATCACAATTCTCCATGGCTTTTATCATCCCAATGCTCAATGGCCCCTGTAAACACATAGCTCCATGACCCCTTTCATCACAATGCTCCATGACACGTTTCATCACAATGCCCCATGATGCCTGTCATCACAATGCTCCATGAACCCTGTCATCACAATGATCCATGGCGCTTTTCATCACAATGCCCCATGACACCTGTCATCACAATAGTACATGGTCCTTGTGATCTCAGTGCTCCATGACCCCTGTTATCACAATGCTCCATGACCCTGGTCATCACAATGCTCCATGATCGTTCTAATCACAATGATCCATGACACCTTTCCTCAAAATGCTCCAGTACGCCTTTCATCACAATACTCCATGCCCTTTGTCATCACAATGCTCCATGGCCCCTGTAATCACAAGGGTCCATGCCCTTTTCATGACAATGCACCAGAACCCTTGTCATCACAATGCTTCATGCCCGTGTCATCACAATGCTCCATGCCCCTTGTCATCACTTTGCTCCCTGGCGTTTTCATCACAATACCCCATGATCCCTTTCACCACAATGCTCCATGACGCCTTTCATCAAAATGCTCCAGGACCATTGTCATCACAATGCTCCATGCCCCTTTCATCACAATGCTCCATGGCCCCTCTAATCACAAGGCTCCATTACCGTATCATCACAATGCTCCATGGCCCCTGAAATCACAGTGCTCCATGACCCATGTCATCGCAATGATCCATGACACATTTCATCACAATGCTCCTTGACACCTGTCATCACAATGCTCCATGGCCCCTGTAATCACAAGGTTCCATGACCGTGTTATCACAATGCTCCATGAGCACTGTCATCACATTGCTCCTTGACCACTTTTATCACAATGTTTCATGCCCCCTGTCATCACAAAGCCCCATGACCTATGTCATCACAATGATCCATGACCCATTTCATCACATTGCTCCTTTTCACCTGTTATCAGAATGCTCCATGGCATTTGTCATCACCATGCTCCATGGCCCCTTAATCAGAGTGTTCCATGATCCCTTCCATCACAATGCTCCATGACCCCAGTCATCACAAGGCCCAATGACCAGTGTCGTCACAATTCTCCATGAATCCTGTAATCACAATGATCCAGGACCCCTCTCATCACAATGCTCCAGTACCAGTTTCATCACAATGCTCCATGACACCTGTCATCACAATGCTCCATGGCTTTTGTCATCAAAATGCTCCATGGCTCGTGTAATCACAGTGCTCCACGACACCTTTCATGACAATGCTCCATGACCCCTGTCATCACAATGCCCCATGACACCTGTCATCAAAATGCTCCATGGCCCTTCTCATCACAATGCTCCAGAACCCTTGTCTTCATAATGCTCCATGACCACTGTCATCACAATGCTCCCTGGCTTTGGTAATCACAATGTTCCATGGCCCCTTTAATCACAGCGCTGCATAACCCCTTACATCACAATGCTCCATGCCTTTGTCATCACAATGCCCCATGACCCTTGTCATCACAATGTTCCATGACCCCTGTTATCACAATGCTCCATGATCCCTGTCATCAAAATGCTTCATTACCCCTGTCATCACAATGCTCCATGACCCATGTCATCACAACGCACCATGTCGCTTTTTGTCAGAATGCTCCATGACCACTTTCATCACTATGCTCAATGACCCCTTTCATCACAATGCTCCGTGACACTTGTCATCACAATGCTCCATGGTCCCTGTAATCACAATGATCCATGACGCCTTTCCTCACAATTCTCCAGTACCCCTTTCATCACAAAGCTCCATGTCACTTGCCATCACAATGCTCCATGCCCGTGTCATCACAATGCTCCATGACACTTGTCATCACAATGCTCCATGACCACTGTCATCACAATGCCCCATGACACCTGTCATCACAGTACTCCATGGTCCTTGTGATCACAATGCTCCATGACTCTTGTCATAACAATGCTCCATGAACCTGTCATCACAATGATCCATGACCCCTCTCATCACAATGCTCCATGCCCCTTGTCATCACATTGCTCCATGCCCTTGTTGTCACAATGATCCATGACCACTGTAATCACAATGCTCCATGCCCTTGTCATCACAATGCTCCAGAACACTTGTCATCACAATGCTCCATGACCTTTGTCATCACAATGCTCCATGGCCCTTTCCATCACAATGCTCAATGACCACTTTCATCAGAATCCTCGCTGACCCCTTTCATCACAATGTTCCATGGCCATTGTCAGTACAATTCCCTACGACCCCTTTCATCACAATGCTCCATGACACCTGTCATCACAATGTTCCATGACGCCTGTCATCACAATGCTCCATGGCCCCAGTCATCACAGTGCTCCATGATCCCTTTCATCACAATGCCCCATGCCCCTGACTTCACAATGCCCCATGAACCCTGTCATCACAATACTACATGGTCCTTGTGATCCCAATGCTCCATAATCCCTGTTATCACAATGCTCCATGACCCTGGTCATCACAATGCTCCATGATTGCTGTAATCACAATGATCCATGACACCTTTCCTCAAAATGCTCCAGTATGCGTTTCATCACAATACTCCATGCCCCTTGTCATCACAATGCTCCATGGCCCCTGTAATCACAAGGATCCATGACCGTGTCATCACAATGCTCCTTGACCACTTTCATCACAATGTTCTATGCCCCCTGTCATCACTAAACCCCATGCCCTATGTCATCACAATGCTCCATGACCCATTTCATCACATTGTTCCTTGACACCTGTCATCAGAATGCTCCATGGCCGTTGTCATTACAATTCCCCGTGACCCCTCTCATCACAATGCTCCATGACCCCTGTCATCGAAATGATCTATTACCACTTTCAACAAAATGCTCCATCACAACAGTCATCACAAAGCTCCATGGTCTTTTTCATCACAGTGCTCCATGGCCCCTGTAATCACAATGCTCCATGACCCCTTTCTTCACAATGCTCCAAGGCCACTCTTATCACAATGCCCCATGATACCTTTCATCACAATGCCCCATGACCCTTTTCATCAAAATGCTCCATGGCGCTTTTTCTCACAATGTTCCATGACAACTTTCGTCCCAATGCTCCATGCCCCCTATTATCACAATGCCCCATGATCCCTGTCATCACAATGTTCCCTGGCCCTTGTCATCACAATGCTCCATGATCCCTGTAATCACAATGATCCATGAACCCTATCAACCAAATGCCCCAGTACCACTTTCATCACAATATTCCATGCCCCTTGTCATCACAATGTTCCATGCCTTTGTCATCACAATGTTCTATGGCCCCAGTAATCACAATGCTCCATGTCCTTCTCATCACAATGCTCCAGAACACTTGTCCTCACAATGCTCTATGAACCCTGTCATTACAATGTTCCATAGCCATTGTCATCACAATGCTCCATGGCACTTTTCCTCACAATGCTCCATGACCATTTTCATCACAATGCTCCAAGTCCTTATCATCACAATGTTCCGTGACGCCTGTCATCGCAATGATCAATGACCCCTTTCATCACAATGCTCCATGACACCTGTCATCACAATGCTCCATGGCCACTGTAATCACAGTGCTCCATGACAATTTTCATCACAATGCTCAATGATCACTGTCATCACAATGCCCCATGACCCCTGTCATCACAATGCTCCACGGCCCTTGTCATCACAATGCTCCATTCCCGTGTCATCACATTGCTCCATGACAATGTCATCACAATGCTCCAGGACCCTTGTCATCACAATGCTCCATGACCCCATTTTTCACAATGCTGCATGACACCTGTCATCGCAATGCTCCATGGTCTTTACATCACAATGCTCCATGGCCACTGTAATAACAATGCTCCAAGGTCTTTGTCATCACAATGCTCCATGGCAATGTCATAACAATGCCCCAGGACCCTTGTCATCACAATGCTCCATCACCCGTGTCATCACAATGCTCCATGAACCCTGTCATCAAATCTTCATGACCTTTGTCATCACAGTGCTCCATGATCATTTTCATCACAATGCTCCCTAACCCCTTTCATCACAATGCTCCATGGCCCTTGTCATCACAAAGCACCATGCCATTTTCATCACAATGTTCATTGGCCTCTGTAATCACAATGATCCATGCACTTGTCAACACAATGCTCCACAACACTTTTCATCACAATGCTCCATGCCCGTGTCATCACAATGCTCCATGACCCCTATCATCACCATGCTCCATGACCCTTGTCATCACAATGCTCCATGGCCCTTGTCATCACAATGCTCTATTGTGCTTTTCATCACAATGCTCCAGGGCAACTTTCATCACAATGCTCCATGAACCCTTTCATCACAATGCTCCATGGCCTTGTCATCACAATGCTCCATTGTCCATGAAATCATAGTGCTCCATGATACCTGTCATCCCAATGATCCATGACCCATTTCATCACAATGCTCCCTGACACCTGTCATCACAATGATCCATGGCCTATTCATCACAAGGCTTCATGGTCCATGTAATCACAATGCTCCATGCCCGTGTCATCACAATGCTCCATGACCACTTTCATCGCAATGCTCCATGACCACATTCATCCCAATGCTCAATGACACCTGTCATCACAATGCTCCATGGCCTTTCTCATCACAATGCTCCATGGCCTCTGTAATCACAGTGCTCCATGACCCCTTTCATCACAATGCTCCATGACCACTGTCATTACAATGCCCCTTGACCACTGTCATCTCAATGTTCCATGGCCCTTCTCATCACAATGCTCCATAACCCTTGTCATCACAATGCTCCACGATCCCTGTAGTCACAATGATCCATGACCACTTTCATCACAATACTCCAGTACCCCTTTCATCACAATGCTCCATGCACTTGTCATGACAATGTTCCATAACTCTTGTCATCACAATGCTCCATGTCCGTGTCCTCAGAATGCTCCAGGGCCCTTGTCATCACAATGCTCCATGGCGCTTTTTATCACAGTGCTCCATGACAAATTTCATCACAATGACCCATGACACCTTTCATCACAATGCTCCATGGCTCTTGGCATCACAATGCCCCATGATCCCTTTCATCACAATGCTCCATGGATTTTGTCATCACAATGCTCCATAGTACTTATCATCACAATGCTCTATGGTTCTTTTCATTCACAATGCTCCAGGACCACTTTCAACACAATGCCACGTGACCCCTGTCATCACAAAGCTCCATTACCCTTGTCATCACAATGCTCCATGGACCTTGTCATCACAATGCTCCCTGGTGTTTTTCATCACAATGGCCATGACAACTTTCATTACAATGCTCCATGGCCCTTGTCTTCACAATGCCACATGACCCTTTTCATCCCAATGATCCATGACACCTTTCATCACAATGCTCAAAGACCATTGTCATCAAAATGCTCCATGCCCTGATCACCACAAGGTCCGATGACCCCTTTCATCACAATGCTCCCTGACACCTGTCATCACAATGCTCCATGTCCTTTGTCATCACAATGCTCCATGGCCACTGTATTCACAGTGCTCCATGACCCCTTTCATCGCTATGCTCCATTAGCCTTGTCATCACAATGGCCATGACACCTTTCATCTCAATGCTCCATGACCATTGTCATAACAATGCTCCATGCCCTTATCATCACAAAGCTCCATGACCCCTTTCATCACAATGATCCAGGACCCCTTTCATCACAATGCCCCATGACCCCTGTCATCACAATGCTCCATGTCCTTTGTCATCACAATGCTCCATGGCCACTGTATTCACAGTGCTCCATGACTCCTTTCATCAAAATGCTCCATGGCCCTTGTCATCACACTGCTCCATTGTGCTTTTCATCATGATGCTCCATGACCACTTTCATCACAATGCTCCATGACCACTTTCATCCCAATACCCCATGGCGCCTGTAGTCAGAGAGCTCCATGTCCCTTGTCATGACAATGCTCCATGTCGCTTCTCATCAAAATGCTCCATGACCATTTTCATCACAATGTTCTATCCCGCCTGTCATCACAATGACCCATGACCCCTGTCATCACAATGCTCCATGGCGAATTTCATCACAATGCTCCATGACCATTTTCATCACAATGCTCCATGACCATTGTCATCAAGATGCTCCATGACACTTGTCATCACAATGCTCCATTGACCTTTCCATCACAATGCTCCATGACCCCTCTCTTCACAATGCTCCATAATCCCTGTAATCACAATTATCCATGACCCATTTCATCAAAATGCTCCAGTACCATATTCATCACAATGCTCCATGCCCCTTGTCATCACAATGTTCCATGCCCTTGTCATCACAAGGCTCCATGGCCCCTGTAATCACAGTGCTCCATGCCCTTTTCATGACAATGTTCCAGAACACTTGTCATCACAATGCTCCATGCCCATGTCATCACAATGCTCCATGACAATGTCATCACAATGCTCCAGGACTCTTGTCATCACAATGCTCCATGGCGCTTTTCATCACAATACCCCATGATCCCTTTCACCACAATGCTCCATGACGCCTGTCATCACAAAGCTCCATGACCATTGTCACAATGCTCCATGCCCCTTTCATCACGATGCTCCATGACAACTGTCATCACAATGCTCCATGGTCTTTGTCATCACAATTCTCCATGCCCCTGTAATCACAGTTCTCCATGACCCCTTTCATCACAATGATCCATGACCACTGTCATCACAATGCTCCATGACCCCTGTCATCACAATGCTCCATGGCCCTTGTCATCACAATGCTCCGTGGTGCTTTTCATCACAATGCTCCATGACAACTTTCATCAAAATGCTCCATGACCTCTTTCTTCACAATGCTCCATGACCCTTGTCCTCACAATGCCACATGATCCTTTTCATCACAAAGCTCCATGACCCATTTCATCACAATGCTCCTTGACATCTGTCATCAGAATGCTCCATGGCCTTTGTCATCACCATGCTCGATGGCCCCTGTAATCAGAGTGCTCCATGACCACTTTCATCACAATGCTCCATGACCCCTGTCATCATAAGGCCCCATGAACCCTGTCATCGCAATACTCCATGGCCTTTCTCATCACAATGCTCCATGACACATGTCATCACAATGCTCCATGGCCCTTGTCATTACAATTCCCCAATACCTCTTTCATCACAATGCTCTGTGACCCCTATCATCGCAGTGATCCATGACCCCTTGCATCACAATTCTCCATGACCATTGTCATCACAATGCTCCATGGCTCTTTTCATCACAATGCACAATGACCAGTTTCATCAGAATCCTCGCTCATCCCTTTCATCACAATGCTCCATGGCCATTGTCATTACAATTCCCCCTGACCCTTTTCATCACAATGCTCCTTGACACTTGTCATCACAATACTCCATGATCCCTGTAGTCACACTGATTCATGACCGCATTCATCACAATGCTCAATGCCCTTGTCATCACAATGCTCTCTGGTCCCTGTAATCACAATGCTCCATGCCCTTGTCATGGCAATGTTCCAGAACTCTTGTCATCACAATGCTCCATGCCTGTGTCATCGGAATGCTCCACGGCCCTTGTCATCATTATGCTCCATGGCCCTTGTCATCAAAATGTCCCATGATCCCTTTCAACCCAATACTCCATGACAGCTTTAATCACAATGCTCCATGACCATTGTCATCACAATTCTCCATGGCCCTATAATCACAATGCTCCATGACACCTGTCATCACAATGATCCATGACACCTTTCATCACAATGCTCCATGACCCCTGTCATCACAATGCTCCATGGCCTTTGTCATCACAATGCTCCATGACCCTTTTCATCACGATGCTCCATGATACTTGTCATCACAATGCTCCATTGCCCTTTCCATCACAATGCTCCATGACCCCTCTCTTCACAATGCCTCAAGGCCCCTGCCATCACAATGCTCCATGATCCCTGTAATCACAAACATCCATGACCCCTTTCATCAAAATGCTCCAGTACCACATTCATCACAATGCTCCATGCCCCTTGTCATCACAATGTTCTGTATCCTTGTCATCACAATGCTCTATGGCCCCTGTAATCACAATGCTCCATGCCCTTGTCATCACAATAATCCAGAACACTTCTCATCACAATGCTCCATGAACTTGTCATCCCAATGCTCCATGACAATGTCATCACAATGCTCCAGGACTCTTGTCATCACAATACTCCATGGCGCTTTTCATCACAATGCTCCATGACCACTTTCATCACAATGCTCCATAAGCCATTTAATCACAATGCTCCATGGCCCTTGTCATCACAAGGCCCCATGACCCCTTTCATCACAATGCTCCATGGCTTGGTCATCACAATGCTCCATGTCGCCTGTAATCACAGTGCTTCATGAACCCGTTCATTAAAATGTTCCATGCCCACTGTCATCACAATGCCCCATGACTCCTGTCATCACAATGCTCCATGTCCCTTGTCATCACAAAGCTCCATGGCCCTTGTCATCACAATGTCCCATGACCCACTTTACCTCAATGCACCATGGCTTGGTCATCACAATGCACCATGCTCTTGTCATCACAATGATCCATGGCCCTTGTCATCACAATGTCCCATGACCCGCTTTATCTCAATGCACCATGACAACTGTCATCACAATGCTCCATGACACTTGTCATCACAATGCTCCAGGATCCCTGTAATCACAATGATCCATGACACCTTTCCTCACAATGCTCCAGGACGCCTTTGATCACAATGCTCCACGCCACTTTTCATCACAATGCTCCATGCCCCCTGTCATCACAATGCCCCATGACGCCTTTCAGCACAATGATCCATGGCCCTTGTCATCACAATGCTCCATGAACCCTGTCATCACAATGCTCCATGACCACTTTCATCACAATGCTCGATAACCCATTTGATCACAACGCTCCATGGCCCTTGTCATCACAATGACCCATGACCCCTTTTATATCAATGCTCCATGACCCCTTTCATCACAATGCTCCATGACCATTGTCATCACAATGCTCTCTGCCCCTATCATCACAATGCTACATGACCCCTGTCATTGCAATGATCCATGACCCCTTTCATCACAATGCTCCATGATGCCTGTCATCACAATGTTCCATGGCCATTGTCTTCACAATTCTCCATGGCTCCTGTAATTACAGTGCTCCATGACCCCTTTCATCACAATGCTCTATGGCTCTTGTCATCACAATGTCCCATGACCCCTTTTATCTCAATGTTCCATGTCCCCTTTCATCACAATGCTCCATGAACACTTTCATCACAATGCTCCATAACCCATTTGATCACAATGCTCCATGGCCCTTGTCATCACAATGCTCCAATGCGCTTTTCATCACAATGCTCCAATGTGCTTTTCATCACAATGCTCCATGACCACTTGCCTCACAGTGCTCCATGACCACTTTCATCACAATGCCCCATAGCAATTGTCATCAATTTGCCCCATGACCCCTTTCACCCAATGCTCCATGACCACTTTCATCACAATGTTCCATGCCCCCTGTCATCACAATGTTCCATGATCCCTGTAATCACAATGATCCATTTCCACTGTCATCACAATGCCCCATGCCCCCTTTCATAACAATGCCCCATGACCCCTGTCATCACAATGCTCCATGGCCCTTTTCATCACAATGCTCCATGACCCTTGTCATCACAATGCTCCATGATCCCTGTAATCACAATGATCCATGACCCCTTTCATCACAATTCTCTAGTACCACTTTCATCACAATGCTCCATGCCCTTTGTCATCACAATGGTCCATGCACTTGTCATCAAATGCTCCATGGTCCCTGTAATCACAATGCTCCATACCCTTGTCATCTCAATGCTCCAGAACTCTTCTCATCACAATTCTCCATGCCCGTGTCATCACAATGCTCCATGAAAATATTATCACTATGCTCCAGGACACTTGTCATCACAGTGCTCCATGACCACTGTCATCACAATGCTCCATGACACTTGTCATCACAATGCACCATGCCCTTGTCAGCTCAATGATCCTTCGCCCTTGTAATCAAAATGCTCCATGCCCTTGTCTCACAATGCTCCAGATCTCTTTTAATCACAATGCTCCATGCCCGTGTAAACACAATGCTCAAGGACCCCTGTCATCACAATGCTCGATGACCCCTGTAATCACAATGCTCCATGACCTCTGTCATCACAATGCTCCATGGCCTATGTATTCACAATGCTCCATGGCCCCTGTAATCACATGGCTCCATGATACCTTTCATCACAATTCTAGATGACCACTATCATCACAATGTCCCATGACAACTATCATCACAATTACCATGGCCCTTGTCATCACAATGCTCCATGAACCGTGTCATCACAAAGTTCCAGGTCACTTGTCATCACAAAGATCCATGAACACTTACATCACAATGCTCCTTGACCCCCGTCATCACAATGCTCCATGGCCTATGTATTCACAGTGCTCCATGGCCCCTGTAATCACATTGCTCCATGATCTCTTTCATCACAATGCTCCATGACCACTGTCATCACAATGCCCCATGACGCCTGTCATCACAATGCTCCATGGCCACATTCATCACAATGCTCCATGACCCCTGTCATCACAATTTTCCATGCCCGTGTCATCACAATGCTCCATGACACTTGTCATCACAATGCTCCATGGCCCCTGTCATCACAGTGCTCCAGGATACATTTCATCACAATTATAGATGACCACTGTCATCACAATGCCCCATGACACCCGTCATCATAATTCGCCATGGCTCTTGTCATCACAATTCTCCATGAACCGTGTCATGGCAAGGTTCCAGGACACTTGTCATCACAATGCTCCATGGTGCTTTTCATCGCAATGCTCTAGGACAACTTTCATCACAGTGCTCCATGCCCCCTGTCATCACAATGCCCAATGCCCCCTGTCATGACAATGCCCCTTATCCCGTGTTAACACAATGCTCCATGACCCCTTTCATCACAATGCTCCATGGCCCTTGTCATCACATAGCTACATGAACCTTATCATCACAATGATCCATGACCCCTTTCCTCACAATGCTCCAGTACACATTTCATCACAATGATCCATGCCACTTGTCATCACAATGCATCATGCCCTTGTCAGCAGAATGCTCCAGGTCTTTTCTCATCACAATGCTCCATGCATGTGTAAACACAATGCTCCAGGACCACTGTCATCACAATGCTCGATGACCCCTGTCATCACAGTGCTCTATGTCCTTATCATCATAATGCTTCATGTACCTTGTCATCAGAATGTTCCATGATTCCCGTCATCACAATGCTCCATGACCCTTGTCATCACAATGCTGCGTGATCCCTCTCATCACAATTCTCCATGACCGCTGTCATCACAATGCTCCAGGACAATTTCATCACAATGCTCCATGCCCTTGTCATCACAATGCTCCATGACCCTTGTCATCACATTGCTCTGTGATCCCTTTCATCACAATGCTCCATGAACCCTGTCATCACAATGCCCAATGACGCCTGTCATCACAATGCTCCAAGGCCCTTTTCATCACAATGCTCCATGAACCCTGTCATCACAATGCCCAATGACGCCTGTCATCACAATGCTCCAAGGCCCTTTTCATCACAATGCTCCATGACCCCTGTAATCACAATGCTCCATGACCTTGTCATCACAATGCTCCATGAACCATGTCATCACAATGTTCCAGGACACTTGTCATCACAGTGATCCATGACCTCTTTCAGCAAAATGCTCCATGACCACAGTCATCACAATGCTCCATGGCCTATGTATTCACAATGTTCCATGGCCCCTGTAATCACATTGCTCCATGATCCCTTTCATCACAAAGCTCCATGACCACTTTCATCACAATCCCCCATGACACTTGTCATCACAATGCTCCATGCCGGTTTCATCACAATGCTCCATGCCCTTGTCATCACAATGCTCCATGGCCCCTGTCATCACAGTGCTCCTTGATACCTTTCATCACAGTGCTAGATGACCATTCTCATCACAATGCCCCGTGACACCTGTCACCACAATTCGCCATGGCCCTTGTCATCACAATCCTCCATGAACCGTGTCATCACAAGGTTCCAGGACACTTGTCAAACCAATGCTCCATGACCACTGCCATCACAATGCCCCATGACGCCTGTCATCACAATGCTCCATGGCCCCTTTCATCACAATGCTCCATGACCCCTGTCATCACCATGTTCCCTGCCCTTGCCATCAAAATGCTCCATGGCCCCCGTAATCACAATGCTCCATTCCCCTGTCATCACAATGCTCCAGAACTCTTGTCATCATAATGCTCCAAGGCCCCTGTCATCACAGTGCTCCAGGATACCTTTCATCACAATTTTAGATGACCACTGTCATCACAATGCCCCATGACACCTGTCAGCACAATTCGCCCTGGCTCTTCTCATCACAATTCTCCATGAACCGTGTCATCACAATGTTCCAGGTCACTTGTCATCACAATGATCCATGACCACTTTCATCACAATGCTCCATGACCACTGTCATCCCAATGATCCATGGCCTATGTATTCACAATGCTCCATGGCCCCTGTAATCACGGTGCTCCATGATCCGTTTTATCACAATGCTCCATGACCACTGTCATCACAATGCCACATGACGCCTGTTATCACAATGCTCCAAGGCCCCTCTCATCACAATGCTCCATGATCATTATCAGCACAATATTCCATGACACTTCTCAGCACAATGATCCAAGACACCTTTCATCACATTGCTCCATGATCCCTGTCATCACAATGAAACATGACACCTTTCCTCACAATGCTCCAGTACCTCTTTCATCACAATGCTCAATGCCAATTGTCATCACAATGCACCATGCCTTCTCGGCACAATGCTCCTTGGGCCTATAATCAAAACGTTCTATGCCCTTGTCATGACAATGCTCCATGCCCGTGTAAACACAATGCTCCAGGACTACTGTCATTACAATGCTCGATGACCCATGTCATCACAATTCTCCATGCCCTTGTCATCAGAATGCTTCATGGAACTTGTCATCACAATGTTCCATGATCCCTGTCATCACAATACTCCATGACCTTTGTCATCACAATGCTGCATGATCCCTGTCATCACAATTCTCTGTGACCGCTGTCATCATAATGCTCTAGGATGATGTTCCTCACAATGCTGCAAGCTCACTGTCATCACAATGCCCCTTGACCCCTGTCATCACAATGCTCCATGGCCTTTGTCATCACAATGCTCCATGGCCCCTCTCATCAGAGTGCTCCATGATACCTTTCATCACAATGCTAGATGTCCACTGTCATCACAATGCACCAGGACACCTGTCATCACAATTCGCCATGGCCCTTGTCATCACAATGTTCCATGAACCGTGTCATCACAAGGATCCAGCACACTGTCATCAAGATGATCCATTATCATTTTCATCACAATGCTCCATGACACCTGTCATCTAAATGCTCCATGTCCTTTGTATTCACAATGCTCCATGGCCCCGGTAATCACCTTGCTCCATGATCCCTTTCATCACATTGCTCCATGACCACTATCATCACAATGCCCCATGATGCCTGTCATCACAATGCTCCATGGCCCCTTTCATCACAATGCTCCATGAGCCCTTTCATCCCAATGCTTATGATCACTGTCATCACAATGCTCCATGAACCTTGTCATCACAGTGCTTCATGAACCTTTTCACCATAATGTTCCATGATCCTTGTCATCACAATGCTCCATGACCCTTGTCATCACAATGCTGCGTGATCCCTCTCATCACAATTCTCCGTGACCGCTGTCATCACAATGCTCCAGGACAATTTCATCACAATGCTCCATGCCCCCTGTCATCACAATGCCACATGACCCCTGTCATCACAATGTTCCATGGCCTTTGTCATCACAATGCTCTATGACCACTGTCATCACAATGCCCCATGACACCTATCAACACAATGCTCCATGGGCCATTTCATCACAATGCTCCATGACCCCTTTCATCACAATGTTCCATGACAGTTGTCATCACAATGCTCCATGATCCCTGTCATCACAATGTTCCCTGCTCTTGTCATCACAATGCTCCATGGCCCCTGTAATCACAATGCTCCATACCCTTGTCATCACAATGCCCTATGACAATGGTCATCACAGTTCGCCCCGGCCCTTATCATCACAATGCTCCATGAACCGTGTCATCACAATGATCCATGACCACTTTCATTACAATTCTCCATGACACTTGTAATCTCAATGTTCCATGGCCTTTGCATTCACAATGTTCCATGGCCCATGTAATCAAGGTGCTGCATGAACCCTTTCATCAGAGTGCTCCATGACCACTGTCATCACAAAGCCACACGATGCCTGTCATCACAATGCCCCATGGACCCTCTCATCACAATGCTCCATGATCCCTGTCAGCACAATGTTCCATGACACTTGTCATAACAATTCTCCATGACTGCTGTCATCACAATGTTCCCTGCCCATGTCACCACAATGCTCCATGAACCGTGTCATCACAAGGTTCCAGGACACTTGTCATCACAATGGTCCATGGCTCCTGTAATCACAATGTTCCATGCCCTTGTCATCACAATGCTCCAGAACTCTTGTCATCATAATGCTCCATGGCCCTTGTGATCACAGTGCTGCAGGATACCTTTCATCACAATTTTAGATGACCACTGTCATCACAATGGCCCATGACACCTGTCATCACAATTCGCACGGCTCTTCTCATCACAATTGTCCTTGAACCATGTCATGACAAGGTTCCAGGACACTTATCACAATGATCAATGACAAATTTCATCACAATGCTCCATGACCCTTGTCATCTCAATGCTCCATGGCCTTTGTATTCAAAATGCTCCATGGCCCCTGTAATCACGGTGCTCCATGACCCCTTTCATCACAATGCTCCATGACCACTGTCATCACAATGCCACATGACGCCTGTTATCACAATGCTCCAAGGCCCCTCTCATCACAATGCTCCATGACCACTGTCATCACAATGCCACATGACGCCTGTTATCACAATGTTCCAAGGCCCCTCTCATCACAATGCTCCATGATCATTGTCAGCACAATATTCCATGACACTTGTCATCATAATGTTCCATGGCCTTTGTCATCACAATGCTCCATGGCCCCTGCCATCACAGTGCTCTCTAATAACATTCATCACAATTCTAGATGACCACTGTCATCACAATGCCCCATGACACCTGTCATCACAATTCACCATAACCCTTGTCATCACAATGCTCCATGAACCGTGTCATCACAAGGGTCCAGGACATTTCTCATCACAATGATCCATGACCACTTTCATCACAATGCTCCATGACCCCTGTCATCATAATGTTCCCTGCCCATGTCATCACAATGCTCCATGTCTACTCTAATCACAATGCTCCATGCCCTTTTCATCACAATGCTCCAGAATTCTTGTCATCACAATGTTCCATAACCGTGTCATCACAATGCTCCATGACCCATGTCATCACAATTCTCCATGACACTTGTCATCACAATGCTCCATGGCCCTTGTCATCACATAGCTACATGATCCCTATCATCACAATGATCCATGACCCCTTTCCTCACAATGCTCCAGTACCACTTTCATTACAATGCTCCATGCCAATTTTCATCACAATGCATCATGCCCTTGTCAGCACAATGCTCCTTGGCCCCTGTAATCAAAATGCTCCATGCCCTTGTCCTCACAATGCTCCAGATCTTTTCTCATCACAATGCTCCATGCCCGTGTAAACACAATGCTCCAGGAACCCTGTCATCACAATGCTCGATGACCCCTGTCATCACAGTGCTCCATGCCCTTGTCATCAGAATGCTTCATGAACCTTGTCATCACAAAGTTCCATGATCCCTGTCATCACAATGCTCCATGACCCTTGTCATCACAATGCCCCTTGATCCCTGTCATCACAATGCTCCATGGCCTTTGTCATCACAATGCTCCATGGCCCCTCTCATCAGAGTGCTCCATGATACCTTTCATCACAATGTTAGATGTCCACTGTCATCACAATGCACCAGGACACCTGTCATCACAATTCGCCATGGCCCTTGTCATCACAATGCTCCATGAACCGTGTCATCACAAGGTTCCAGGACACTGTCATCAAGATGATCCATTATCATTTTCATCACAATGCTCCATGACACCTGTCATCTAAATGCTCCATGGCCTTTGTATTCATAATGCTCCATGGCCCCTGTAATCACAGTGCTCCATGACAACTTTCATCACAATGCTCCATGACCACTGTCAGCACAATGTTCCATGACACTTGTCATCACAATGCTCCAGAATTCTTGTCATCACAGTGTTCCATGGCCTCTGTCATCACAGTGCTCCATGGCCTCTGTCATCACAGTGCTCCATGATACCTTTAATCACAATTCTAGATGACCACTGTCATCACAATGCCCCATGACACCTGTCATCGCATTTCACCATGGCCCTGGTCATCACAATGCTCCATGAACCATGTCATCACAAGGTTCCAGGACACTTGTCATCACAATGATCCATTTCCACTTTCATCACAATGCTCCATGACAGCTGTCACCTCAATGCTCCATGGTCTTTGTGTTTACAATGCTCCATGGCCCCTGTAATCACAGTGCTCCATGACCATGTTCATCACAATGCTCCATAACCACTATTATCACAATGATCCATTGACTTGTCATCACAATCCTCCATGGAACCTATAATCACAATGCCCCATGACTACTTTCATCACAATGCTACCTGACCACTTTCATCACAATGCTCCATGATCATTGTCATCACAAGTCTCAATGCCCTTATCATCGCAATGCTCCATGACCCCTGTCATCGCAATGCTCCACGCACTTATCATCACATTGCTCCATGACCCCTTTCTTCACAATGCTCCATAGCCCCTGTCATCACAATGCTCTATAATCCCAGTTATTGCAATGATCCATGGCTCTTGTCATCGCAGTGCTCCCTGGCGCTTGTCATAACAATGCTCCATGATCCCTGTTATCACAATGATCCATGACCCCTTTCATCACAATGCTCCGTTACCCCATTCATCACAATGCTCCATATCCCCTGTCATCACAATGCTTCATGACCTTTGTCATCACAATGCTACATGCCATTGTCATCACAATGCTCCATGACACCTGTCATCGCAATGCTACATGCCGTTGTCATCACAAGGCTCCATGCCATTATCATCACAATGGTCCATGACCCCTGTCATTGCAATGCTCCACACACTTATCATCACATTGCCCCATTACCCGTTTCATCACAATGCTCAATGGCCCTTGTCATCACAATGCCCCATGACCCTTTCATGACAATGCTGCATGACCCCTGTCATCCCAATGTTCCAGGACCCCTGTCATCACAGTGCCCCTTGGCGCTTTTCATCACAGTGTTCCATGAACCACTTTCATCACAATGGTCCATGTCCCCTTTCATCACAATGCTCCATGGCCTTTGTCATCAAAATGGCCCATGGCCACTTTCATCACAATGCTCCCTGACCCCTTTCATCACAATGCTCCATGACCATTGTCATCACAATGCTCCATGATCCCTCTAATCAAGATGATCCATGATCCCTTTATCACAAAGCTCCTTGATCATTGTCATCACATTCCTCCATGCCCTTATCATCACAATGCTCTATGGCCCCTGTAATCACCGTTCTCCACGACCCCTTACAGCACAATGATCCATGACACTTGCCATCACAGTGCTCCATGACCCCTGTCATCACAATGCTCCATGGTCCCTGTCACCACAATGCTCCATGACACTTTCATCATGATGCTCCATGGCACTTGTCACGGCAATGCTCCATGGCCCTTGTCATCACAATGATCCATGGCCCTTGTCATAACAATGCGATATGATCCCTGTCATCACAATGCTCCATGACCATATTCATCACAATGCACCATGAACCCTTTCATCACAATGCTCCAAGGCATTTGTCATCACAATGCTCCATGGAACTTTTCTTCACAATCCTCCATTATCCCTGTAATCACAATGCTCCATGACCACTTTCATCAAAATGCTCCATAAGCATTGTCATCACAAGGCTCCATGCCCTTATCATCACAATGCTCCATGACCACTGACATCACAATGCTCCATGGCCCTTGTCATCACAATGCTCCATGACCCCTGAATTCACAATGATCCATGACCAAATTCAACACAAAGTTCCATGACCCTTGTCATCACTATGTTCCATGACCCCTGTCTTCACAATGCTCCATTACTCTTGTCATCACAATGCTCCAATCCCCTATCCTCACAATGATCCATGAACCTTGTCATCACAATCCTACATGAACTCTGTAATCAAAATGATCCATGACCAATTTCATCACAATGCCCCAATACCAATTTCATCACAAAGCTACATGACCCCTTTCATCACAATACACCATGACCATTGTCATCACAATTCTCCATGCCCTTATCATCACACTGTTACATGACCCCTTTCATCGCAATGATTCATGACCCTCATCATCACTATGCTCCATGAGCCCTGTCTTCACAATGCTCCGTGAGCCCTGTCTTCACAATGCTCCATGCCCCCTTTCATCACAATGTGCCATGCCTGCTGTCATTACAATCCTCCATACCCTTATCTGGACAATGCTCCATGGCCGTTGTCATCACAAATCTCCATGACGCTTGTCATCACAATGCTCCATGACCCATGTCATCACAATGCTCCCCGCCCTTATCATCAAAATCCTCCATGATCCCTGTTATCACAATACTCCAAGACCCCTTTCATCACAATGCTCCATGGTCCTTTTCATCACAATGCCCCATGACCACTTTTATCACAATGCCCCATGACCCCTTTCATCACAATGCTCCCAGACCACTTTCATCACAATGCTCCATGACCCTTGTCATCAAAATGCACCCTTACCCATGTCATCACAATGCTCCATGCCCGTATCACCAAATCCTCCATGATCCCTGTAATCACAATGATCCATGACCACTTTCATCACAATGCCCCATGACCCATTTCATCACAATGCCCCATGACCCCTTTAATCACAATGCCCCATAACTCCTGTCATCACAAGGCTCCATGACCCTTGTCATCGCTATGCTACATGCCATTGTCATCAAAATGCTCCATGACACTTGTCATCACAATGCTCCAGGCCCCATGTCATCACAATGTTCCATGGCCCTTGCCATTATGATGCTCCATGACACTTATCTTTACAATATTCCAGGCCCTTGTCATCACAATGCTCCATGACACTTGTCATCACAATGATCCAGGACCCCTGTAATCACAGTGCTCCAGTACACTTTTCATCACAATGCTCCATGCCCCACGTCACCACAATGCCCTGTAACCCCTTTCATCAGAATGATCCATGACCCCTTTCATCACAATACTCCATGACACCTGTCATCCCAATGCTCCAGGACCCCTGTCATTACAATGCTCCATGGCCCTTGTCATCACAATGCTCCATGGCCCTGTCACCAAATACTCCATGACCCTTGTAATCTCAATGCTCCATGGCCCTTGTAATCTCAATGCTCCATGGCCCTTGTCATCACACAGCTCCACGCCCTTGTCATCACAATGCTGCAAGACAACTTTCATCACAATGCTCCATGATGCCCTTCATCACAATGCTCCATGGCCACCTGTCATCACAATGCTCCATGAACCTTGTCATAACAATGCTCCATGGCGCTTCTCATAACAATGCTCCATGATCCCTGTAATCACAATTATCCATGACCGCTTTCATCCGAATGTTCCATGACCCCTTTCATCCCAATGCTCCATTACCACTGTCATCACAATGCCACATGACCCATTTCCCCACAATGCTCTGTGAGCCCTGTCATCACAATGCTACATGGCCTTTGTCATTACAATGCTCCATGTCCCCTGTAATCACAGACCTCCATGACCCCTTTCATCACAACTCTCCTTGACACTTGTCTCACAATGCTCCATGCCCTTGCATTACAATGTTCCATGCCCCCTGTCATCACAATGCTCCATGACCCTTTCATCACAATGCTCCATGGCCCCTGTCATTCAAAATGCCATATGACCCCTGTCATCACAATGCTCCAGGCCCGCTATCATCACAATGAGCCATGACCCCTTTCATCACAATGCTCCATAACCACTATCATCACAATGATCCATTGCCTTGTCATCACAATGCTCCCTGGTGCATGTCATCACAAAGATCCATGACCACTTTCAGCACAATGCTCCATGACCCCTTTCATCAAAATTCTCCATGACCATTAGTCATCACAATGCTCCATGACCCCTGTCTTCACAATGATCCATGATTCCTTTCATCACAATTCTCCATTACCCCTTTCATCACAATGATCCATGGCGCTTTTCAGAACAATGCTCCTTGATCCCTGTAATCACAATGATCCATGACCCCTTTCATCACAATGCTCCATTACCCCATTAATTACAATGATCCATGGAGATTGTCATCACAATGTTCCATGACCCCTTTCCCCACAAAGCTCCATGATCCCTATCATCACAATGCCCCATGAATCTTATCATCACAACGTTCCATGGCCCCTCTCACCACAATGACCTATTACCACTGTCATCACAATGATCCATGACCCCTTTCAACACAATGATCCATGATCCCTGTAATCACAATGATCCATGAACGCTTTCATCACAACGTTACTGTATCCCTTTCATCACAATGCACATGCCACCTGTCATCACAATGTTCCAAGGCCCTTGCACCACAATGCTCCATGCCGCTTGTCATCACAGTGCTCCATGATCCTTGTAATCAAAATGCTCCTTGACCTCTTTCATCACAATGTTACAGTACCCCTTTCATCACAATGCTCCATGCTGCCTGTCACCACAATGCTCCATGCTGCCTGTCATCACAATGCTCCATGGCCCTTGTCATCACAATGCTCCATGGCCCCTGTCATCACAATGCTCCATGACCCTTATAATCTCAATGTTCTATGGCCCTCGTCATCATAAATCTCCACGCATTTGTCATAAAAATGCTCCATGACCCCTGTCATCACAATGCTCCATAGCGCTTTTCAACCCAATGCTCCATGACCATTTTCATCACAATGCCCCATGACCCCTGTAATCAAAATGCTCCATGGCCCTTGTCATCACAATGCTCCATGACCACTGTCATCACAATTCTCCATGGCATTGTCATCACAGTGCTCCATTACCCTTGTCATCACAATGCTCCATGCCGTTGTCATCACAATTCTCCATGACCCTTGTCATCACAATGCTCCATGGTGTTTGTCATCACAATGATCCAGAGCCTTAGTGCCTGAGTTGGGAGTAGTATCATTGTCTCATTTAGGGACACTGTCAGAGCCTGAGTTGGGAGTAGTGTCAGGGCCATAGTTAGAGACAGTGTCAGACCCTGATTTGGGAGTAGTATAAGGGTCTTAGTTAGGGACAGTGTCAGGGCCTGAGGTAAGAGTAGTCTCAGGGCCTTAGTTAGGGAGAGTGTCAGTGCCTGAATTAGGAGTAGTGTCAGGGCCTAAGTTATGGACAGTGTCAGGGTCTGAGTTAGGAGTAGTCTCAGGGCCTTAGTTAGGGACAGTGTCAGTGCCTGTGTTGGCAGTAGTGACAGGGCCTTAATTAGGGATAGTGTCATTACCTGAGTTGGGAGTAGTGTCAAGGCCTTATTTAGGGACAGTGCCACTGCCGGAGTTGGGAGAAGTGTCAGGGTCTTTGCTAGGGACAGTGTCAGGACCTTAGCTAAGAGTAGGGTTAAGGCCTTAGTTAGGGAGAGTGTCAGTGCCGGAGTTGCAAGCAATGTCAGAGCCTTAGTTAGGGACAGTTTCAGGGCCTGAGGAAGGAGTAGTCTCAGGGCCTAGGTTAAGGAGAGTGTCAGTGCCTGAGTTTGGGGTAGTGTCAGGGCCTAAGTTATGGACAGTGTCAGTGCCTTAGTTAGGATTAGTGTGAGGGCCTTTCTTAGTTATCGTGTCAGGGCCTGAGTTAGGAGTAGTGTCAGGGCCTTAGTTAGGGACAGAGTCAGGACCTGAGTAAGGAGTATTCTCAGGGCCTTAGTTAGGGACAGTGTCAGTGACTGTGTTAGGAATAGTGTTAGAGCCTGATTTAGGACTAGTGTGAGAGCTGTATTTAGGGACAGTGTCAGGGCCTGTGTTGTGAGTAGTGTAAGGGCCTAACTTAGCGACAGTGTCAGTGCCTGAGTTGGGAGTAATGTCAGGGCCTTAGATAGGGACAGTGTCAGTGCCTTAGATGGGAGTAGTGTCAGGACATAGTTAGGGACAGTGTCAATGCCTATGTTGAGAGTATTTTCACTGCCTTAGTTAGGGACAGTGTCAGTGCCTGAAGTGGGAGTAGTATCAGGGTCTTAGTTAGGGACAGTGTCAGTGCCTGAGTTGGGAGCAGTGTCAGGGCCTTATTTAGGGACAAGGTCAGTGCCTGAGTTGGGAATAGTGTCAGGGCCTTAGTTAGGGACAATATCAGTGGCTGAGTTGGCAGTAGTGTCGGGGCCGTAGTTAGCGACAATGTCAGCAGCTGACTTAGGAGTAGTGTCAGGGCCTAAGTTATGGACACTCTCAGTGCCTGAGTTGGGAGTAGTATCAAGGCCTTAGTTATGGATAGTGTCAGGGACTGAAGTAGGAGTAGTCTCAAGGCCTTAGTTAGGGCGAGTGTCAGTGTCTGATTTATGGGTAGTGTCAGGGCCTAAGTTATGGACAGTGTCAGTGCCTGAGTTAGGAGTAGTGTGAGGGCCTTTCTTAGTTATAGTGTCAGGACCTGAGTTAGGGACAGCTTCAGTGCCTGAGGTGGGAGTAATGTCAGGGCCGTTGTTAGGGACAATGTCAGTGCCTGAGTTGGGTGTAGTGTCAGGGCCTTAGTTAGGGACAGTGTCAGTTCCTGAGTTGGGAGTAGTATCAGTGCCTTAGTTAGGGACACTGTCTGGGTCTGTATTGGTAGTAGTCTCTGGGCCTTAGTTAGGAATAGTGTCAGTGACTGAGTTGGGATTAGTGTCAGGGTCTTAGTTAAGGACAGTATCAGGGCATGAGTTAAGTATTTTGTCAAAGCCTTAGTTACGGAGAGTGTCAGTTCTTGAGTTAGGAGTAGTGTAATGGCCTTAGTTAGTGACAGTGACAGTGCCTGAGTTAGGAGTGCAGTCAGGGCCTTATTTAGCATAGTGTCAGTGCCTGAGTTGGGAGTAGTGTCAGGGCCTTAGTTAGGGACAGTGTCAGTGCCTGAGTTGGGAGTAGTGTCAGGGCCTTAATTAGCGAGAGTGTCAGGGCCTGATTTGGGAGTAGTGTCAGAGCCTTAGTTAGGGACAGCGACAGTGCCTGAGTTGGGAGTAGTGTCAGGGCCATAGTTAGGGATGGTGTCAGTGGCTGAGATGCAAGTAGTGTCAGGGCCTTAGCTATGGACAGTGTCGTTGCCTGAGATGGGATTAGTGTCAGGGGCTTTATTATGGACAGTGTCAGGGCCTGAGTTAAGAGTAGTATCAAGGCCTTAATTTGGAAGAGTGTCAGTGTCTGAGGTGGCAGTAGTGTCAGACCCTTAGTTAGGGACAGCGTCAGTGCCTGAGTTGGGAGTAGTCTCAGGGACTTAGTTAGGGGCAGTGTCAGTGACTGTGTTAGGAATAGTGTCAGGGCCTGAGTGAGGAGTAGTCTGAGACTGGTAGTTAGGAACAGTGTCAGGGCCTGAGTTGTGAGTAGTTTCAGGGCCTTAGTTAGCGAAAGTGTCAGTGCCGGAATTTGGAGTTATGTCAGGGCCTTGCTTAGGGACAGTGTCAGTGCCTGAGTTGGGTGCACTGTCAGCGCCTAGTTAGGGACAGTGTCAGTGGCTGAGTTCGAATTAGTGTCAGGGTCTTTTTTAGGGACAATGTCAGGGCCTGAGGTAAGAAATGTGTCAAGGCCTTAGATAGGGAGAGTGTCAGTGCCTGACTTGGGAGTAGTGTCAAGGCATTAGTAAGGGACAGTGTTAGTGCCTGAGTTGAGAACAGAGTCAGGGCCTTAGGTAGGGACAATGTCAGTGCCTGAGTTGGAAGTAGTGTCAGGGCCTTAGGGACAGGGTCAGGTCCTGAGGTAGAAGTAGTCTCCGGGCCTTAGTTAGGGAGCATGTCAGTGCCTAATTAAGGAGTAGTGTCAGGGCCTAAGTTAGGGACAGTATCAGATCCTGAGTTAGGAGTAGTGTGAGGGTCTTAGTTAGAAACAGTGTCAGTGCCTGAGTTGGTTCTATTGTCTGGGCCTTAGTTAGGGACAGTGTCAGTGCCGGAGTTGGGAGTAGTGTTATGGCCTTAGTTAGGGACAGCATCAGTGCCTGATTTGGGAGTAGTGTCAGAGCCTTAGTTAGGGAGAGCGTCAGTGCCTGAGTTGGGAGTAGTGTTAGGGCCTTTGTTAGGGAATGTATCAGGGCCTAGGTTAAGAGTAGTGTCACATACTTAGTTAGGGACAGTGTTAGTGCCTGAGTTGAGAGTAGTGTCAGGGCCTTAGTTAGGGACAGTGTCAGTGCCTGAGTTGAGAGTAGTGTCAGGGCCTTAATTATGGAGAGTGTCAGTGCCTGAGTTGGGAGTAATGTCAGAGCCTTAGTTAGGGACAGTTTCAGGGCCTGAGGTTGGAGTAGTCTCAGGGCCTTTGTTAGGGAGTGTTTCAGTGAATGAGTTAGGGGTAGTGTCAGGCCTAAGTTATGGACAGTGTCAGTGCCTGAGTTAGGAGTGGTGTCAGGGCCTTCGTTAGGGACAGTGTCAGGGTCTGATTAGGAGTATTCTCAGGGCCTTAGTTAGGAACAGTGTCAGTGACTGTGTTAGGCATAGCGCTAGGGCCTGATTTAGGAGTAGTGTGAGAGCGGTATTTAGGGACAGTGTCAGGTTCTGTGTTGTGAGTAGTGTAAGGGCCTAAGTTAGCGACAGTGTCAGTGCCTGAGTTGGGAGTAACATCAGGGCCTTAGTTAGGGACAGTGTCAGTGCCTGAGGTGGGAGTAGTATCAGGGCCTAGTTAGGGACAGTGTCAGTGCCTATGTTGGGATTATTTTCACTGCCTTATTTAGGGACAGTGTCAGGGCATGAGGTGGGAGTAGTATCAGGGCATTAGTAAGGGACAGTGTCAGTGCCTGAGTTGGGAGTAGTGTCAGGGCCTTAGTTACGGACAATGTCAGTGGCTGATTTGGCAGTAGTGTCATGGCCTTAGTTAGGGACAGCGTCAGTACCTCAGTTGGGAGTAGTGTCAGAATCTCTGTTAGGGACAGTGTCAGGGCCTGAGTTAAGAGTAGTGTCAAGGCCTTAGTTAGGGATAGTGTCAGTGCCTGAGTTGGGAGTAGAATCAGGGCCTTAGTTAGGGACAGTGTCAGTGACTGTGTTAGGAATAGTGTTAGGGCCTGAATTAGGAGTAGTGTGAGAGCGGTATTTAGGGACAGTGTCAGGGCCTGTGTTGTGAGTAGTGTAAGGGCCTAACGTAGCGACAGTGTCAGTTCCTGGGTTGGGAGTAGTGTCAGGGCCTTAATTAGGGACAGTGTCAGTGCCTGAGTTGGTTTTATTGTCTGGGCCTTAGTTAGGGACAGCGTCAGTGCCTAAGTTGGGAGTAGTGTCAGGACCTTACTTAGGGACGGCATCAGTGCCTGAGTTGGGAGTAGTGTGAGGGCCGTTGTTAGGGACACTGTCAGTGCCTGAGTTGGGGGTAGTGTCAGGGCCTTTATTAGGGACTGTGTCAGGGCCTAGGTTAAGAGTAATGTCAAGTCCTTAGTTAGAGACAGTGTTAGTGCCTGAGTTGAGAGTCGTGACAGGGCCTTAGTTAGGGACAGTGTCAGTGCCTGAGTTGGGAGTACTGTCAGGGTGTATTTAGGGGCAGTCTCAGTGCCTATGTTGGAAGTAGTGTCAGGGTCTTTGTTAGGAACAATGTCAGTGCCTGATTTGGGAGTAGTGTCAGGACATTAGTAAGGGGCTGTATCAGTGCCCGAGTTAGGAGTAGTGTCAGGACCGTAGTTAGGGACAGTGTCAGTGGCTTAGTTGGGAGTAGTGTCAGGGCCTTAATTAGGGACAGTGTCTGTGCCTGAGTTGGGAGTGGTGTCAGGGTCTTTGTTAGGGACAGTGTCAGGGCCTGAGTTGGGAAAAGAGTCAGGGCTTTAGTTAGGAACAGTGTCACTGCCTGAGTTGGGAGTAGTGCCAGGGCCTTGTTAGGGACAGTGTCAGTGCCTATGTTGGGAGTAGTGTCAGGGCCTTAGTTAGTGACAGCGTCACTGCCGGAGTTGGGAGTAGTGTCAGAGCCTTCTTTAGGGACAGCTTCAGTGTCTGAGTTGGGAGTACCGTCAGGGTCTTGGTTAGAGACAGTGTCAGGGCCTTAGCTAAGAGTAGTATTAAGGCCTTAGTTAGGGAGAGTGTCAGTGCCGGAGTTGGGAGTAGTGTCAGTGTCTTTGTTAGGGACAGTTTCAGGGCCTGAGTTTAGAGTAGTCTCAGGGTTATAGTTATGGACAGTGTCAGTGCCTGAGTTAGGAGTAGTGTCAGGGCCTTATTTAGGGACAGTGTCAGGGTCTGAGTTAGGAGTATTCTCAGGGCCTTAGTTAGGGACAGTGTCAGTGACTGTGTTAGGCATAGTGCTAGGGCCTGATTTAGGAGTAGTTTGAGAGCGGTATTTAGGGACAGTGTTAGGGTCTGTGTTGTGAGTAGTGTAAGGGACTACGTTAGCGACCGTGTCAGTGCCTGAGTTGGGAGTAATGTCAGTGCCTTAGTTAGGGACAGTGTCAGTGCCTATGTTGGGATTATTTTCACTGCCTTAGTTAGGGACAATGTCAGGGCCTGAGGTGGGAGTAGTGTCAGGGCATTAGTAAGGGACAGTGTCAGTGCCTGAGTTGGGAGAAGTATCAGGGTCTTAGTTAGGGAGGTGTCAGTGCCTGAGTTGGGAGTAGTGTGAGGGCCTTAGTTACGGACAATGTCAGTGGCTGAGTTGGCAGTAGTGTCATGGCCTTAGTTAGGGACAGTGTCATTTCCTGAGTTAGGAATAGTGTCAAGGCCTTAGTTAGGGCAAATGTCAGGGCCTAAGTGAGGAGTAGTATCAGTGTCTTCGTTAGGTATATTATCAGCGCCTGAGTCAGGAGTAGTGTCAGGGCCTTAGTTATGGACACTGTCAGTGCCTGAGTTGGGAGTAGTGTCAGGGCCTTAGTAAGGAGTAGCATCAGTGCCTTCGTTAGCTATTGTATCAGCGCCTCAGTTAGGAATAGTTTCAGGGCCTTATTTAGGGACAGTGTCAGTGCCTGAGTTAGGAGTCGTGTCGGCTTTAGTTAGGGACCTTTTCAGGGTCTGAGTTAGGAGTAATGTCAGGGCCTTCCTTAGGTATTGTATCAGCGCCTGAGTTATGAATAGTGTGAGGACCTTAGTTAGGGACATTGCCAGGGCATGATTTAGGAGTAGTGTTAGGGCGTGAGTTATGAATAGTGTCAGGGCCTTAGTTAGTGACAGTGTCAGTTCCTGAGTTAGGAGTAGAGTCAGGGCCTAAGTTAGGGACAGTGTCAGTGCTGAGTTCGGAGTAGTATCAGGGCCTTAGTTAGAGACAGTGTCAGGGCCTGAGTTAGCAGTACTGTCAGGGCCTTAGTTAGGAACAGTGTCAGTGCCTGAGTTAGGAGTAGTGTCAGAGGCTTTGTTAGGGACAGTGTCAGGGCCTGAGTTAAGAGTAGTGGCACAGCTTTAGTTAGGAGCAGTGACAGGGCCTTAGTTAAGACCAGCATCGAGGCCTATGATAGGAATCAGATCAGGGCCTGTGTTACGAGTAGTGTCAGGGCCTTAGTTAAGGACAGTGTTAGAGCCTGAGTCCTGAGTTACTCCTTACTCTCCTCACTAAGGACTTTTGACACTAATGCTAATTCAGGCCCTGATAATGTCCCTAACTAAGGCCCTGACACTTTCTCTGGCTAAGGTCCTGAACTTCTCCTAAGTCAGGCCCTGATACTGTCCCTAACAATGGCCCTGACACTACACCTAACTTAGCCCCGACATGACACCTAACAAAGGCTCTGTTGCTAGTCTAAACTAAAGCCTTAAAATTGGTCCTAAATAAGGCCTTGACACTAATCCTAACTCAGGCCCTAACACTGTCCCTAAGGCCCTGACAATACGCCTAACTCAGGCCCTCATACGATTCCTAACAATGGCTCTGATGCTAGTCCAAACTAAGGCCCTGAAATTGGTCCTTAATAAGGCCTTGACACTAATCCTAACTCAGGCCCTAGCACTGTCCCTAACTAGGTCTCTGACACTACTCCTAACTCAGACACTGACACTGTCCCTAAGCAAGGCCCTGACACTACTCCTAACTCAGTCACTTACACTGTACCTAACAAAGTCTCTGATGCTAGGCCTAACTCAGGCCCTGAAACTGTCTGGAACTAAGGCCCTGCTGCCATCAGTATCTAAAGTCCTGACATTATCCTGAGCTAATATCCTGACCTATGCCTTTCCAAGGTCCTGAAACTGTCCCAAAGTAAGCCCTGACTCTGTCCCTAAGTGAGGCCCTGAAGCTTTCCCTAACTAACTCAGGCCTTGATGCTGTGACTAACTCAGACCCTCATCATGTCTTTAACTAAGACCCTAAGGCTGATCCAACAGAGGCCCTGATGCTGCTCCTAAGTCATGCCCTGACAGTGTCCCCAGCTAAGGGTCTGATGCTCGGCCTCACTCAGACCCTATCGCTGTCCCTAAGTCAGGCCCTGATGCTGTCCCTACCTGAAACCCTAACACTGGTTCTGAATAAGGCCCTGATAGTCTCAGTAACAAAGGTCTTCACACTATCCTTAGGTCATTTCCTGACACTATCCCTAGATGTTAAACTGACACTGTCACTAGCTAATGTCCTGCCTCTTATGCTAACTGAAGCCCTTAGGCTGTGCCTACCTCAGGCACTGATCTTACTCCCAAGCCCGTGAAACTGTCCTGATCTTAGGCCTAGATGCTCGTCCTACATCCGGCCCTGACACTGTCCCTAACCAAGGCCCTAACACTATTGCTAAGTGAGGACCTGACAATGGAACTATCAGAGACCCACTACTCCTAAGTAACGCCTTGACACTGTCCCTAACTTAGGCCCTGCTACCATCAATATCTAAAGTCCTGACATTATCCTGAGCTAATATCCTAACCCATGTCTTACCAAGGTCCTGAAACTCTCCCAAAGTTAGCCCTGACACTGTCCCTAAGTGAAGCCCTGAGGCTGTCCCTCACAGAGGTCCTGATAATGTCTTTAACTAAGACCCTAATGCTGATCCTACAGAGACCCTTATGCTGATCCTATGTCATGCCCTGACGCTGTCCCTAGCTAAGGCCCTGACTCTAGGCATCACTCAGGCCCTGTCGCTCTCCCTAAGTCAGGCTAACACTCTGTCCCTATCTGAAGCCCTGACACTGGGTCTAAATTAGGCACTGATGCTCTAATTAGCTATGGTCTTGACAATAACCCTAGGTCATTTCCTGACACTATCCCTAGGTCTTAACCTAAACTTGTCTTTAGCTATTGTCGAGCCTCTTATGCTAACTAAATCCCTGATGCTGTCTCTTACTAAGAGACTGAAATTAGTCCCGAGGCCGCCAACATGTTCCTAACTGAGGCTTGGAGGCTCTTCCTAACTGAGGCGCTGACACTGTCCCTAACTAAAGCCCTGACACTACACCTAACTCAGTCCCTGACACTGTACTTTACATAGGCTCTGATGCTAGTCCTAACTCAGGCCCTGACACTGTCCCTAACTTAGGCCCTGACCCTCTTCCTTAATTAGGTACTGACACTCCCCCTAACTAAGACCGTGACACAACTCCCATCTCAGCCACTGACACTGTCCCTAAGGCCCTGACACTACTGCCATCTCAGGCACTGACACTGTCCCTAACTAACGCCATGACACTACTCCCATCTCAGGCACAGATAATGTACCTAACTAAGGCTCTGTCACTACTCCCAACTCAGGCACTGACATTGTACCTAACCACGGCCCTGACATTACTCCAGCTTCAGGCACTGAAGCTGTTCCTAACAAAGGCCCTGTCACTACTCCTAACTCAGGCCCTGAGACTATAACTAAGAAAGGCCCTCACACTACTCCTAACTCAGGCACTGACACTGTCCATAACTTAGGCCCTGACACTACCCATAATTCAGACATTGACACTCTCCCTAAATAAGGCCCTGAGACTACATCTACCTCAGACCCTGACACTGTCCATAACTAAGGCCTTGATACTACTGACAACTCAGGCTCTGACACTGTCCCTAACTATGGCCCTGACACTACTCCCAACTCAGGCACTGACTGTGTCCCTAAATAAGGCACTGAAACTATGCCAACTCAGGCACTAACACTCTCCCTAAATAAGGCCTTGACACTACTCTTAACTCAGGCCCTGACACTGTCCTTAACAAAGACCCTGACACTATTCCCAACTCAGCCACTGACATTGTCCCTAACTACGGCCTCGACACTGCTGCCAACTCAGCCACTGATATTGTCCCTAATTAAGGCCCTGACACTATTCCCAACTCAGGCACTGACACTGTCCCTAAATAAGGCCCTGACACTACTCCCAACACCGGCAGTGACGCGGTCCCTAACTAAGGCCTCGACACTACTCCCAACTCAGGCAATGACAGTGTCCATAATAAAGACCCTGAGACTAATCCCCACTCAGGTACTGACACTACTCCCCACTCAGGCAATGACGCTGTCCCTAACGAAGGCCCTGACACTACTCCTAACTCAGGCCCTGACACGATAACTAAGAAAGGCCTTCACACTACTCCTGACTCAGGCACTGACACTCTCCCTAACTAAGACCTTAACACTACTCTTAGCTAAGGCCCTGACACTGTCCCTAACAAAGACCCTGATACTACTCCCAACTCCGGCAGTGACGCTGTCACTAACCAAGGCCTTGACACTACTTCCAATTCAGGCAGTGACGCTGTCCCTAACTAAGGCTCTGACACTACTCCCAAATCAGGCACTGACAGTGTCCCTAACTACGGCCCTCAGACTACTCCCAACTCAGGCACTGATGCCGTCCCTAACTAAGGCCCTGACACTCTTCCCAGCTCAGGCCATGACACTGTTCCTAACTAAGGCCCTGATATTTCTCCCAATTCCGTCACTGACACTGTCGCTAACTAAGGCGCTGCAACTACTCACAACTCAGGCCCTGACACTGTTCCTAAATAACGGTCTCAAACTACTCCTAACTCAGGCCCTGACACTATTCCCAGCACAGTCACTGACACTGTCCGTAACTAAGGCCCTGAGACTACTCCTAACTCAGGCCCTGACACTGTCCGTAACTTAGGCCTTGGCAGTCCTCCCAACTCAGGCAATGACGCTGTCCCTAACTAAGGGTCTGACACTACTCCAAACTCAGACACTGACACTCTCCCAAATTAAGGCCATGACACTACTCTTAACTCAGGCCCTGACACTGTCCATAGTAAAGACCCTGACACTAATCCCAACTCAGGCACTGACACTGTCCGTAACAAAGGCCCTGACACTACTCCCAACTCAGGCACTGGCGCTGTCCATAACTAAGGCAATAGCACTATTCCCAACTCAGGCATTGGCGCTGTCCCTAACTATGGCCCTGCCACTACTCCCAACTGAGACACTGACAGTGTACCTAACAAAGGCACTGACACTACTCCCAACTCAGGCACTCAAGCTATCCCTAACTAAGGCCCTGTAACTTCTCCCAAGTCAAGCACTGATGCTCTCCCTACTAAGGCTCTGACACTACTCCCAACTCAGGCACTAACACTCTCCCTAACTAAGGCCTTGACACTATTCTTAACTCAGGCCCTGACATTGTCCCTAAAACGACCCTGACATTACTCCCAACTCAGCCACTGACATTGTCCCTAACTACGGCCCCGACATTACTGCCAACTCAGTCACTGATATTTTCCCTAACTGAGGCCCTGACAGTACTCCCCACTAAGCCACTGACACTGTCCCTATCTAAGGTAGTGAAAACACTCCCAACATAGGCACTGACACTGTCCCTAAGTAGGCCCTGATACTACTCCCACCTCAGGCATGGACACTGTCCCTAACTAAGGCCCTGACATTACTCCCAACTCAGGCACTGACAATGTTGCTAACTTAGGCCCTTACACTAATCACAACACAGGCCCTGACACTGTCCCTAAATACCGCTCTCACACTACTCCTAAATCAGGCCCTAACAGTATTCCTAAAACAGTCACTGACACTGTCCCTAACTAAGGCCCTGAGAATACTCCTATCTCAGGCCCTGACACTACTCACAACTCAGACACTGAAGCTGTCCCTAAATAAGGCTCTGACACTACTCCCAACTACGGCAGTGACGCTGTCCCTAACTAAGGCCTTCACATTCTCCCAACTCAGGCAATGACACTGTCCATAATAAAGACCCTGACACTCATCCCAACTCAGGCACTGACACTGTTCCTACCTAAAGCCCTGACTCTTTTCCCAACTCAGGCACTGACGCTGTCCCTAACTAAGGCCCTGACACTACTCCCAACTAAGCCACTGACACTGTCCCTAACTACGGCCCTGACACTACTCCTAACTCAGGCACTGACACTGTCCCTTACTAATGTCCTGACACTACACCCAACTCAGGCACTGACATTGTTCCTAACAAAGACCCTGACAGTACTCCCAACATAGGCACTGAGACTGTCCCTAAATACGCCCTGACACTACTCCCAACTCAGGCACTGAGACTGTCCCTAACTAAAGCCCTGAGTCTACTCCTAATTCACGCCCTAAAATGGTCTCTAACTAAGGCCCTGACACTACTCACAACTCAGGCACTGACAGTTACCCTAACTACGGGCCTCACACTACTCCCAAATCAGGCACTGACGCCGTCCCTAAGTAAGGCCCTGACACTACTCCCAACTCAGACACTGACGCTGTCCCTACATAAGGCCCTGAAACTATTCTCCACTCAGGCACTAACACTGTCCCTTACTAATGCCTTGACACTACGGCCAACTCAGGCACTGACACTGTCCCTAAATAAGGCCCTGACACTTCTCCCAACTCAGGCACTGACACTGTCCCTAACAAAGGCAGTGAAAACACCCACAACATAGGCACTGACACTGTCCCTAACTAGGCTCTGATACTACTCGCACCTCAGGCACCGACACTGTCCCTAACTAAGGCCCTGACATTACTCACAACACAGGCCCTGACACTGTCCGTAACTACCACTCTCTCACTACTCCTAACGCAGGCCCTGACACTATTCCTAACACAGTCACTGACACTGTCCCTAACTAAGGCCCTGAGATTTCTCATAACTCACGCCCTGACATGGTCCCTAACAAAGACCCTGACACTAATCCCAACTCAGGCACTGACACTATCCCTATCTAAGGCCTTGAAACTATTCACAACTGAGGCATGACACTGTCCCTTACTACTGCCCTGACACTACTGCCAACACGGGCACTGACAATGTCCCTAAATAAGGCCCTGAGACTACTCCTAACTTAGGCCCTGACACTGTCCGTAAATTAGGCACTGACACTACTACTAATTCAGGCACTGACACTCATCCTAACTAAGGCCCTGAGACTACTCCTACCTCAGGCCCTGACACTGCCCCTAACTAAGACCCTGATACTACTCCCAACTGAGGCTCTGACAATGTCCCTAACTATGGCCCTGACACTACTCACAACTCAGGCACTGACAGTGTCCCTAACTGAGGCAATAATACTACTCCCAACTCAGGCACTAATGTTCTGGATCATTGTGATGACAAGCGCCATGGAGCATTGTGATGACAAGGGTCATGGAGAACTGTGATGACAAGGGCATGGAGCATTGTGATGACAAGGGTAATGGAGCATTTTGATGACAAGTACCATGGAGAATTGTGATGACTAGGGTCATGGAGAATTGTGATGACAAGGTCATGGAGCATTGTGATGACAAAGGTAATGGAGTATTGTGATGACAAGGACCATGGAGAATTGTGATGACAGGGGTCATGGAGAATTGTGATGACAAGGGCCTTGGAGCATTGTGAAGACAGGGGTAATGGAGCATTGTGATGACAAGTGCCATGGAGCATTGTGATGATAGGAGTCATCGGGCATTGTGATGACAGGATCATGGAGCTTTGTGGTGAAAGGGGTCACGGAACATTTTGATGACAACGGCCTGGAGCATTGTGATTACAAGGGTCATGGAGCATTGTGATGACGATCGCCATGGATCATTGAGATTAATGGGGTAATGGAGCATTGTCATGAAAGGGGTCATGGATCATTGTGATTACAGGGAATCAAGGAACATTGTTTTCACAAGCGCCATGGATCACTGTGATGAAAGGCGAAATGTAGAATTGTGATGAAAGGAATCATGGATCATTGTGATGACCGGGATCATGGAGCATTGTTATGACAAGAGCTAAGGAGCACTGTGATGACAAGGGCCATGGATCATTGTGATGACAGGGGTCAGGGAGCATTGTGATGACAATGGTCATGGAGAATTTTGATGAAAGGGGTCATGGAACATTGTGCTGAAAGTGGTCATGGATCTTTGTGATGATATGTGCCAGGGAGCATTGTGATGACAAGGGCCATGGATCACTGTGATGACAGTGCTTATGGAGCATTGTGATGAAAGGGGTCATGGCTCAATGTGATGACAGCGGGCCTGGAGAATTGTGATGACAGGGGTCATTGGGCATTGTGATGACAAGGGCCTTGGAGCTTTGGGAAGACAGTGGTCATATGGCATTTTGAATGATAGGGGCCATGGAGCATTGTGATGACAAGGGTCATGGAGCCTTGTAGTGACAGGGGGCATGGAGCATTGTGATGTCACCACCATGTAGCATTTTAGACAAGGGTCATGGAGCATTGTGATGATAAGTGTGTGGAGCATTGTGATGACAGAGGTCATGGAGCCTTGTGATGACACGGGCCATGGAACATTGTGCTGAAGGGGGTCATGGAGCATTGTGATGAAAGTGGCCATGGAACACTGTGATGAAAGGGGTCAAGTATCATTGTGATTACAGGGATCTTGGAGCATTGTGATGACAAGCGCCAAGGATCATTGTGATGAAAGGGGTAATGGAGAATTGTGATAAAAGGGGTCATGGATCTTTGTGATTACAGCGGTCATGGAGTATTGTGATGACAGAGGTCATGGAGCATTGTGATGAAAGGGGTCATGGAGCATTGTGATGACAAGCACCGTTGAGCTTTGTGATGACAAGACCCATGGAGCATTGTAAGGAAAGGGGTCATGGAGCATTGTGATGAATGTGGTCATGGAGAATTGTTATGACAATGGTCATGGTGCATTTTGATGAAAGGGTCATAGAGCATTGTGATGGAAGTGGTCATGGGGCATTGTGATGAGAAGGGCCATGGAGCATTGTGACAAAAGGGTTCATGGAGCACTGTGATGATAAGGGCATGGAGACTTGTGATGAAAATGGTCATGGAACATTGTGATGAAAAGGGGACATGGAGCATTGTGATGACAAGTGTCATGGAGCATTGTGATGACAAATTCCATGGAACATTGTGATGACAGGGGTCCTGGAGCACTGTGATTACATTGAACATGGAGCATTGTGATGACAAAGGCCATGGAGCATTGTGATGACAGGTGTCATGCAGCATTGTGAGGACAGGGGTCATGGGGCATTGTGATGAAATGGGGCATGGAGCATTGCGATGAAATGGGTACTGGAGCATTGTGATGACAATGGTCATGGAGCATTTTGATGAAAGGGGTCATGGGGAATTGTTATTCCAAAGACCATGGAGCATTGTGATGACAAGGGGCATGGAAAACTGTGATGAAAGGGGTCATGGATCATTGCGATGACAGGGGTGATGGAGCATTGTGATGATAAGGCAATGGAGTAATGTGATGACAAGGTCCATGGAGTATTGTGATGAAATTGGTCATGGAGCATTTTGATGAAAGTAGTTATGGAGCATTGTGATGATAGGGGTCATGGAGCATTGTGATGAAAGGCGTCATGGATCATTGCGATGACAGTTGTCATGGAGCATTGTGATGAGAAGGGCATGGTGCATTGTGATGGCAAAACTCATAGAGCAGTGCGAGGAAAAGATTAATGGAGCATTGTGATGAAAGGGGTCATGGATCATTGTGATGACAGGGGGCATGGAGCACTGTGATGAAAGGGGTTATGGAGCACTGTGATTACAGGGGTAATTGTGATGCATTGTGATGAAAGGGGTCATGGATCATTGTGATGACAGGGGGCATGGAGCATTGTGATGAAAAGGGTTATGGAGCACTGTGATTACAGGGGTAATTTTGAGCACTGTGATGAACGGGGGCATGGAGCAATTTGATGACAGGCGTCATGGGGCATTGTGAGGGTAAGGGCCATGAAGCATTGTGATGACAGGTGTCATTTGGCTTTGTGAATGACAGGGGACATGGAGCATTGTGATGACTAGGGTAATGGAGCATTGTGATGACAAGAGCGTGGAGCATTGTGAGACAAGGATCATGGACCATTGTCATGACATGGGGTATGGAGCATTGTGATGACAATGGCATGTAGCATTGCAATGACAAGGGTCATGGAGCATTGCGATGACAGTGGTCATGGAGCATTGTGATGACAATGGTAATGGCGCATTTTGATGATAAGGGTCATGGAACATTGTGATGGAAAGGGTCATGGTGCATTGTGATGACAAGGGCCATGGAGCATTGTGATAAAAGGGTTCATGGAGCACTGTGATGATAAGGGCATGGAGCCTTGTGATGAAAATAGTCATGGAGCATTGTGATGAAAAGGGGACATGGAGCACTGTGATGAAAGTGGTCATGGAGCATTGTGATGAAAGTGGCCATGGAGCATTGTGATGACAAGAGCCATGGAACATTGTGATGAAAGGGGTCATGGAGCATTCTGATGACAAGGGCTATGGAGCATTGTGATGACATGTGTCATGGAGCATTGTGATGAAATGGATCATGGAGCATTGTGATGACAAGTGTAATGGAGCATTGTGATGACAGGGGTCATGGAGCATTGTGATGACAAGTGTCTTGGAGCATTGTGATGACAAATTCCATGGAGCATTGTGATGACAGGGGTCGTGGAGCACTGCGATTACATTGAACATGGAGCATTGTGATGACAAAGGCCATGGAGCATTGTGATGACAGGTGTCATGAAGCATTGTGAGGACAGGGGTCATGTGGCATTGTGATGAAAGGGATACTGGAGCATTGTGATGACAATGGTCATGGAGCATTTTGATGAAAGGGGTCATGGAGAATTGTTATTCCAAAGGCCATGGAACATTGTGATGACAAGGGGCATGGAACACTGTGATGAAAGGGGTCATGGATCATTGCAATGACAGGGGTGATGGAGCATTGTGATGAAAGGGGTCACGGATCATTTTGATGAAAATGGTTATGGAGCATTGTGATGATAGGGGTCATGGATTATTGTGATGAAAGGGGTCATGGATCATTGCGATGACAGTTGTCATGGAGCATTGTGATGATAAAGGCATGGAGCATTGTGATAACAAGGGCCATTCAGCATTGTGATGACTGGGTGCATGGAGCATCACGATGAAAGCCGTAATAGAGCATTGTGATGAAAGGGGTCATGGATCATTGTGATTACAGGGATCATGGAGCATTGTGATGACAATGGTCATGGAGCATTGTGATGAAAGGGTACATGGGGGATTGTGATGCCAAGGACCATGGAGCATTGTGATGAAAGGGGTCATGGAGCATAGTGCTGAAAGTTGTCTTGGAACATGGTGATGAAAAGCGCCATGGAGCATTGTGATGACATGGATCATGAGGCATTGTGATGAGAAGGGTCATGGGGCATTGTGATGACAGGTGTCATGGAGCATTGTGATGAGAGGGGTCATGGAGCACTGTGATTAAAGGGGCCATGAAGCATTGGGATGACAAAGGCCATGGATCATTGTGATGACAAGTGTCATGGAGCATTGTGATTATAAGGGCCATGAAGAATTGTGATGACAGGGGTCATGGGGCATTGTGATGAAATGTGTCATGGATCATTGTGATTACAGGGATAATGGAGCATGGTGATGACAAGCACCATGGATCATTTTGATGAATGCAGTAATGGAACATTGTAATCAAAGGAGTCATGGATCATTGTGATTACAGGGATCACGGAGCATTGTTATCACAAGCTCCAAGGAGCATTGTGATTACAAGGGCCATGGAGCATCGTGATGAAGTGGATCATGGAGCATTGTGAAGAAAGGTGTCATAGAGCATCGTGGTGACAAGGGCGTGGAGCTGTGTGATGACAAAGGCCATGGAGCATTGAGATTACAAGGGTCATGGAACATTGTGATGACAGGGGACATGGAGCATTGTGGTGACAGAGGGCATGGCATTGTGATGAAAGGGGTCATGGATCATTGTGATGACAATGGTCATGGAGCATTGTGATGAAAGGGTTCAGGGAGCATTGTGATGAAAGGGGCCATGGAGCATTTTGATGACAAGGGCCATGTAGCATTGTGATGACAGGGGTCCTGGAGCATTGGGATGACAGGGGTCATGGAATATTCTGAGGAGAGGGGTCATGGATCATTCTGATGACAGGGGTTCCAGGGCATTGTGGTGACAGGGGGCATGGAGGATTGTGATGAAAAATGTACTGGAGCACTGTGATTACAGGGGTCCTGGATCATTGTGATGACAAACGCCATGGAACCTTATGATGACAAGTGTCATGGTGCATTGTGATGACAAGGGCCTGGAGTATTATAAAGATAAGTGTCATGGAGCATTGTAATGGCAAGGGCCATGGAGCATTGTGATGACAGGTGTTATGGGGCATTGTGATTAAAGGGGTCATGGGGTATTGTGATAAAATGGGTCATGGGGCATTGTGATGAAACGGGTCATGGGGCATTGTGATGAAAGTGGTCGTGGATCATTGTGATTACAGGAATCATGGAGCATTGTGATGACAATGGTCATGGAGCATTGTGATGAAAGGGGCCATGGGGCATTTTGATGACAAGGGCCATGGAGCATTTTGATGACAGGGGTCCTGGAGCATTGGGATGACTGGGGTCATGGAGTATAGTGATGAAAGTGGTCATAGATCATTCTGATGACAGGGGTTCCATTACATTGTGGTGACAGGGGATATGGAGCATTGTGATGAAAAGTGTACTGGAGGACTGTGATTACAGGGGTTCTGGATCATTGTGATGACAAACGCCATGGAAGATTATGATGACAAGTGTCATGGAGCATTGTGATGAAAAGGGCATGGAGCATTGTGAGACAAGTGTCATGGAGCATTGTGTTGATAGTGGGCTTGGAGCATTGTGATGACAGGGGGCATGGAGCATTGTGATGAGAAGCGTCATGGAGATTTGTGATAACAAGGGCCATGGAGCATTGTGAGGAAAGGTGTCAAGGAGCATTGTGATGAATGTAGTCATGGAGCACTGTTATGACTAGGGCCATGGAGCATTGTGCTGACAAAGGCCATGGAACATTGTGATGACAAGGGTGATGGGGCATTGTGATGAAATATGTCATGGGGCATAGTGATGACAAGGACCATGGAACATTGTGATGACATGGGTCATGGAGCATTTTGATGACAATGGCATGTAGCATTGCGATGACAAGTGTCATGGAGCCTTGTGATGACTGGTGTCATGGGGCATTGTGATGAAATGGGTCATGGGGCATTGTAATGAAAGGGGTCATGGAGCAGTGTAATGACAAGTGTCATGGAGCATTGTGATGACAAGGGGTCTGGAGCATTGTGATGACAAGGGCATGGAGCATTTTGATGACAGGCACCATGGAGCATTGTGATGAGAAGGGCATGGAACATTGTAATGACAAGGGGCATGGAGCATTGTGATGACAAAAGTCATAGAGCAGTGTGATGAAAGGATTAATGGAGCATTATGATGAAAGTGGTCATGGAACATTGTGATGACATGGGGCATGGAGCACTGTGATGAAAGGGGTTATGGGGCTCTGTGATTAAAGGGGTATTTGTGATGCATTGTGATGAAAGGGGACATGAGACAGGGGTAATGGAGCATTCTGATGAAAGTGGTCATGGCTCTTTGTGATCAAAAGGGGCATGGAGCATTGTGATGAAAGGGGTTATGGAGCACTGTGATTACAGGGGTAATTTTGAACATTGTGATGAAGGGGGTCATGGGGCATTGTGATGACAGGGGTCATGGAGCATTGTGATGACAAGGGCGTGGAGCTCTGTGATGACAAGGGCCATGTAGCATTGTGATGACAGGTGTCATTTGGCTTTGTGAATGACAGGGGCCATGGAGCATTGTGATGACAAGCACTATGGAGCATTGTGATGACAGGGGGCATGGAACATTGTGATGAAATGGGGGCATGGAGCACTGTGGTGACAGGGGTCATGGATCATTGTGATGAAAGGGGTCTTGGAGCACTGTGATTACAGGGGCCATGGAGCACTGTGATGAAATGGGCATGGAGCATTGTGATGACAATGATCATGGAGCATTGTGATGAAATGGGTCATGGAGCATTTTGATTAAAGGGGTCGTGGGGAATTGTGATGAAACCGGTCATGGATCATTGTGATTACAGGGATCATGCAGCATTGTGATGACAATGGTCATGGAGCATTGTGATGAAAGACGTCAGGGAGCATTGTGATGAAAGGGGCCATAGGGCATTGTGATGACAAGAGCCATGGAACACTGTGCTGAAAGTGGTCATGGATCATTGTGTTGACAGGGATCATGGAGCATTGTGATGACAAGCGTAATGGAGCATTGTGATGACAGGGGTCGTGGAGCACTGTGATTACACTGAACATGGAGCATTGTGATGACAAAGGCAATGGAGCATTGTGATGACAGGGGTCATGGAGCATTGTGATGAAAGGGGTCATGGGCATTGTGATGACAAGTGCTATGGAGCATTGTGATGAAAGGAGTCATGGAACATTGTGATGAAAAGTTCCAGGGAGAATTTTCATGACAATGTCCATGTAGCATTGTGATGACAAGTGTCATGGAGCATTGTGAGGACAAGGATTATGGGGCATTGTGATGAAAGGGGCATGAAGCATTGCGATGAAATGGGTACTGGAGCATTGTGATGACAATGGTCATGGAGCATTTTGATGAACAGGGTCATGGAGTATTGTTATTCCAAAGGCCATGCAGCATTGTGATGACGAGGGACATGGAACACTGTGAGGAAAGGGGTCATGAATCATTGCTATGACAGGGGTGATGGAGCATTGTGATGATAAGGCAATGGAGCAAAGTGATGAAAAGGACCATGGAGCATTGTGATGACAGGTGTCACGGAGCATTGTGATGATAAGGGCATGGAGCATTGTGATGACTATGGTCATAGAGCATTGGGATGAAATGTGTCATGGAAAATTTTGATGAAAGGAGTCATGGAACATGGTGATGACAAGGGCCTGGAGCACTGTGATGGCAAGTGTCATGGATCATTGTGATAAAAGGGGTCATGGAGAACGGTGATTACAAGGGCCATGGAGAATTGTGATGATAAGGACATGGAGCAATGTGATGAAAATGATCAAGGAGCATTGTGATAAAAGGGATCATGGATCATCTTGATTAGAGGGGTCATGGAGCATTGCGATGACAATGGTCATGGAGCATTGTGATGAAAGGGGTCAGTGAGCATTGTGATGAAAGGGGACATGGACCATTGTGATGAAAGTGGTCATGGAACATCGTGATGAAAAGCGCCATGGAGCATTGTGATGACAGGGGTCCTGGAATATTGGGATGACAGGGGTCATGGAATATTGTGATGAAAGGGGTCATGGAGCATTGTGATGAAAGGGGTCAGGGAGCATTTTGATGAAAGGGGCCATGGGCCATTTTGATGACCAGGGCCATGGAGCATTGTGATGAAAGGGGACATGGACTATTGTGATGAAAGTGATCATGGAACATTGTGATGAAAAGCGCCATGGGGCATTGTGATGACAGGGGTCCTGGAACATTGGGATGACAGGGGTCATGGAATATTGTGATGAAAGGGGTCATGGAGCATTGTGATGAAAGGTGTCAGGAAGCATTTTAATGAAAGGTGCCATGGGGCATTTTGATGACAAGCGCCATGGAGCATTGTGATGACAGGTGTCCTGGAGCATTGAGATGGCAGGGGTCATGGAGTATTGTGATGAAATGGGTCACGGATCATTCTGATGACAGGGGTTACAGGGCATTGTGGTGACAGGGGTCATGGAGCATTGCGATGAAAGGGTCATGGAGCATTGAGATAAAACGAGTCATGAGATATTTTGATGACAAGGGCCATGGAGCATTGTGAGGACAAGGACATGGAGCACTGTGAGGACAGGAGTCATGGAGCATTGTGATGACAGGGGTCATGTGGCATTGTGATGAAATGGGGCATGGAGCATTGCAATGAAAGTGGTACTGGAGCATCGTGATGAAAGAGGTCATGGATCATTGTGATAAAAGGGATAATGGAGCATTGTGATGACAGGGGTGATGGAGCATTGTGATGATAAGGCCATTGAGCATTGTGATGACAAGAGCCATGGAGCATTGTGATGAAAGGGGTCATGGAGCATTGTGATGAAAGGGGTCATGGAGCATTGTGATGAAAGAGATTATGGATCATTGCGATGACAGGTGTCATGGAACACTGTCAGGGTAAGGGCATGGAGCATTGTAATGACAGGGGGCATGGCACATTGTGATGAAAGGGGGCATGGAGAATTGTGAAAACTGGGCTCATGGAGCATTGTGATGACAAGGGTCATGGATCATTGTGATGAATGCTGTCATGGAACATTGTGATGATACGGGCATGGAGACTTGTGATGACAATTGTCATGGTGTATTGTATTGAAAGGGGCCATGGAGCATTGTGATGAATGTGGTCATGGAGCAATGTGATGACAGGGATCATGGCGCACTGTTATGACAAGCGCCATGGATCATTGTGATGACAAGGGCCATGGAGCATTGCCGTGACAAATGCCATGGAGCATCGTGATGTCAAGGTCATGGAACATTGTGATGACATGTATTCTGGAGCAGTGTGATGAAAAGGGCCCCTGTAATCACAATGCTGCATGACCACTCTCATCACAATGCCAGATGACCTCTGTCATCACAATGCTCCATGACCTTTGTCATCACAATGCTCCATGATCCCTTTAATCACAATGTTCCATGACCCATTTCCTCACAATGCTCCAATACCTCTTTCATCACAATGCTCCTTGCAATTTTCATCAAAATGCTCCATGGCCCCTGTGATCACAATGCTCCAAGCCCTTGTCATCACAATGCTCCAGGGCCCTTGTCATCACAATGCTCCATGACGCCTTTCATCACATTGCTCCATGACCACTGTCATCACAATTCTCCATGCCGATATCATCACAATGTTCCATGACCCCTGTCATGGCAATGATAAATGACCCCATTCATCAAAATGGTCCATGACCCCTGTCATCACAATGCTCCATGGCCCTTTCCATCACAATGCTCAATGACCATTTTCATCAGAATCCTCGCTGACCCCTTTCATCACAATGCCCCATGGCCCTTGTCATTACAATTCCCTATGACCCCTTTCATCACAATGCTCCATGCCCCCTTTCATCACAATGCCCCATGAACCCTGTCATCACAATGCTCCATGGCCCTTGTCTTCACAATGCTCCATGACCCCTGTCGTCACAATGCTCCATGACCCTTGTCATCACAATGCTCCATGCCCACTGTCATCACAATGCCACATGACCCTTGTCATCACAATGCCCCATGGCCCTTGTCATCACCAATCTCCATGACCCCTGTCATCGCAATGATCCATGACCCCTTTCATCACAATGCTTCATGACTCCTGTCATCACAATGCTCCATGGCCTTTGTCATCACAAGGCTCCATGGCCCTGTAATAACAGTGCTCCATGACCCGTTTCATCACAATGCTCCATGACCCCTGTCATCACAATGCCTCATGACCATTGTCATCACAATGCTCCATGGCCCTTGTCATCACAATGCTCCAGGGCCCTTGTCATCACAATGCTCCATGACGCCTTTCATCACATTGCTCCATGACCACTGTCATCACAATTCTCCATGCCGATATCATCACAATGTTCCATGACCCCTGTCATGGCAATGATAAATGACCCCATTCATCAAAATGGTCCATGACCCCTGTCATCACAATGCTCCATGGCCCTTTCCATCACAATGCTCAATGACCATTTTCATCAGAATCCTCGCTGACCCCTTTCATCACAATGCCCCATGGCCCTTGTCATTACAATTCCCTATGACCCCTTTCATCACAATGCTCCATGCCCCCTTTCATCACAATGCCCCATGAACCCTGTCATCACAATGCTCCATGGCCCTTGTCTTCACAATGCTCCATGACCCCTGTCATCACAATGCTCCATGGCCCTTGTCTTCACAATGCTCCATGACCCCTGTCGTCACAATGCTCCATGACCCTTGTCATCACAATGCTCCATGCCCACTGTCATCACAATGCCACATGACCCTTGTCATCACAATGCCCCATGGCCCTTGTCATCACCAATCTCCATGACCCCTGTCATCGCAATGATCCATGACCCCTTTCATCACAATGCTTCATGACTCCTGTCATCACAATGCTCCATGGCCTTTGTCATCACAAGGCTCCATGGCCCTGTAATAACAGTGCTCCATGACCCGTTTCATCACAATGCTCCATGACCCCTGTCATCACAATGCCTCATGACCATTGTCATCACAATGCTCCATGGCCCTTGTCATCACAATGCTCCATGAACCCTGTCAACACAATGCTCTATGATTGCTGTAATCACAATGATCCATGACACCTTTTCTCACAATGCCCCTGTACGCCTTTCATCCCAATGCTTCTCTCCCCTTGTCATCACAATGCTGAATGTAGTTGTCATCACAATGCTCCATGGCCCCTGTAATCACAATTCTCCATGTCCTTTTCATCAAAATGCTCCTGAATTCATTTCATCACAATGCTCCATTCCCTTGTCATCACAATGATCCATGGCACTTGTCATCGCAATGCTCTTTGGCGCTTTTCATCACAATGATCCATGACAACATTCACCACAATGCTCCATGCCCCCTGTCATCACAATGCCCCATGACCCCTGTCATCACCATGCTCCATGGCGTTGTCATCACCATGCTCCATGACCCCTGTCATCGCAATGCTCCATGATCCTTGTTTTCACAATGCTCCATGGCCCTTTTCTTCACGATGCTCCCTGGTGCTTTTCATCGCAATGCTCCATGACCACTTTCATCACAACGCTCCATGGCCCTTGTTGTCAAAATGCCACATATCCCCTTTCATCACAATGCTCAATGAAACCTTTCATCACAATGCTCCATGACCATTGTCATAACAATTCTCCATGGCCCTATCATCACAATGCTACATGACGCTTGTCATCCCAATGATCCAGGACCCCTTTCATCACAATGCTCCATGACCCCTGTCATCACAATGTCCCATGACCCCTGTCATCGCAATGCTCCATGACCCTTGTCATCACAAAGCTCCATGATCCCTATAATCACAATGGTCCATGACCCCTTTCATCCCAATGCTCCAGTACCACTTTCATCACAATTCTCCATAACCCCTGTCATCAAAATGCTCCATGACCACTTTCATCACAATGCTCCATGATCCCTTTCATCACAATGCTCCATGGCTTTGTCATCACAATGTTCCATGTCACTTGTAATCACAGTGCTCCATGACCCCTGTCATCACAATGCCCCATGGCCTTGTCATCACAAAGCTCCATGACCTCTGTCATCACAATGATCCATGACACCTTTCCTTACAATGATCCAGTACTCCTTTCATCACAATGCTCCATGCCACTTGGCATCAATATGCACCATGCCCTTGTCATCACAATGCTCCACGGCCCCTTTCATCACAATGCTCCATTCCCTTGTCATCACAATGCTCCATGACCAGTGTCATCACAATGCTCCATGGCCCTTTTCATCACAATGCTCCATGACCACTTTCATCACAATGCCTCATGCCCCCTGTCATCACAATGCCCCATGACCCCTGTCATCACAATGCTCCATGGCCCTTGTCATCACAATGCTCCATGATCCCTGTAATCACAATGATCCATGACCCCTTTCATCACAATGCTCCAGTACCAGTTTCACCACAATGCTCCATGCCCCTTGTCATCTCAATGCTCCAGAACTCTTCTCACCACAATTCTCCATGTCCGTGTCATCACAATGCTCCATGAAAAGGTCATCACAATGCCCCAGGACTCTTGTTTTCACAATGCTCCATGGCGCTTTTCATCACAATGCTCCATGACCCTGTCATAACAGTGCTCCATGATCCCTGTAATCACAAAGATCCATGACGCCTTTCATCACAAGGCTTCAGTACCACTTTCATCACCATGCTCAGTGCCCATTGTCATCACAATGCTACATGCCCTTGTCATCATAATGCTCCAGAACTCTTCTCATCACAATTCTCCATGTTCGTGTCATCACAATGCTCCATGAAAATGTCATCACAATGCTCCAGGACTCTTGTCATCACAATGTTCCATGGCGCTTTTCATCGCAATGCTCCATGACCAATTTCATCAAAAGTCTCCATAACCCATTGAATCACAATGCTCCATGGCCCTTGTCATCACAATGTCCCATGACCCCTTTCATCACAATGCTCCATGACCACTTCCATCACAATGCTCCATGACACATGTCATCACAATGCCACATGACATCTGTCATCACAATGCTCCATGGCCCTTCTCATCACAATGCTCCATGACCCTTGTCATCACAATGCTCCAATATCCCTGTATTCTCAACGATCCATGACCCCTTTCATCGCAATGCTCCAGTACCGCTTTCATCACAAGGCTCGATGCCCCTTGTAATCACAGTGCTCCATGCACTTTCCATCAAAATGCTCCATGGCCCCTGTAATTACAATGCTCCATGCCGTTATCATGATAATGCTCCAGAACTCTTGTCATCACATTGCTCCATGCCCATATCATCACAATGCTCCAGGGCCCTTGTCATCACAATGCTCCATGACGCGTTTCATCACATTGCTCCATGACCATTGTCATCACAATGCTCCATACCCCTGTCATCACAATGCTCCATGGCACTTGTCATCACAATGCCCCATGACCCCTTTCATCACAATGCTCCATGACCACTTTCATCACAATGCTCCATGACACCTGTCAACACAATGCCTCATGACATCTGTCATCACAATGCTCCATGGCCCTTCTCATCACAATGCTCCATGACCCTTGTCATCACAATGCTCCAGGATCCCTGTATTCTCAATGATCCATGACCACTTTCATCACAATGCTCCATGACCATTGTCATCACAATGATCTATGCCCCTATCATCACAATGCTCTATGGCCCTTGTCATCACAATGCTCCATGGCACTTTTATTCACAATGATTCATGACCACTTTCATCACAATGCTCCATGCCACCTCTCATCACAATGCCCCATGACACCTGTCATCTCAATGCTCCATGGCCCTTGTCATCACCATGCTCCATGCCCCTTGTCATCACAATGCTCCATGCCCTTGTCATCATAATGCTCCAGAACTCTTCTCATCACAATTCTCCATGCTCGTGTCATCACAATGCTCCATGAAAATGTCATCACAATGCTCCTGGACTCTTGTTATCACAATGTTCCTTGGCGTTTTTCATCGCAATGCTCCATGACCACTTTCATCAAAAGTCTCCATAACCCATTTAATCCCAATGCTCCATGGCCCTTGTCATCACAATGCCCCATGACACCTTTCATCTCAATGCTCCATGACCCCTCTCATCACAATGTCTCATGACCCCTGTCATCAAAATGCTAAATGGCACTTGTCATCACAATGCTCTATGACACCTGTCATCACAATGCTCCATGTCACATGTCATCACAATGCTCCATGACCCCTCTAATCACAGTGCTCCATGACCCCTTTCATCACAATGCTCCATGCCCACTGTCATCACAATGCCCCATAACCCCTGTCATCAAAATGCTGCATGGCCCTTGCCAACAGAAATCTCCATGACCCCTGTCATCACAATGATCCATGACCCCTTTCCTCACAATGCTCCAGTACCACTTTCATCACAATGCTCCATGCCACTTGTCATCACAATGCACCATGCCCTTGTCATCACAATGCTCCATGGCCCCTGAAATCACAATGCTCCATGACCTTGTCATCACAATGCTCCAGATCTCTTGCCATTGCAATGCTCCACGCCCGTGTCATCACAATGCTCCATGAATATTGTCATCACAATGCTCAATGACCCTTGTCATCACAATGCTCCTTGGCCCATGTCATCACAATGCTCCATGACCCCTGTCATCACAATGTTCTATGGCCTTTGTCATCACAATGCTTCGTGACCCCTGTCATCACAATGTCCGATGACCTCTGTCATCAAAATGCTAAATGGCACTTATCATCACAATGCTCTATGAACCCTGTCATCACTATGCTCCATGTCACTTGTCATCACAATGCTTCATGTCCCCTGTAATCACAGTGCTCAATGACCACTTTCATCACAATGCCCAATGCCACCTGTCATCACAATGCTCCATGACCCTTGTCATCACAATGCTCCATGGCCCTTGTCATTACAATTCCACATGATCCCTTTCCTCACAATTCTCCATGACCACTTCCATAAAAATGCTCCATGCCCCATCGTCACAATGACCCATGATACTAGTTTTCACAATGCTCCATGACCCCTGTCATCGCAAGGCTCTAAGGTCCTTGTAGTCACAGGGCTCCATGCCCTTGTCATCACGATGCTGCAGAACTCATGTCATCACAATGCTCCATGCACTTGTCATCACAATGCTCCATGACACCTGTGATCACAATGTTCCATGACACTTGGCATCACAATGCTCTGTAGTGATTGTCATCACAATGCCCATGACCCCTGTCACCACAATGCTTCATGGCCCTTCTCATCACAATGGTCCATGACCCCTGTCATCACAATGTTCCATGGCCCCTGTCATCACAATGTTCCTTGACACCTGTAATCACAATGCTCCATGCCCTTGTCATCGCAATGCTCCAGAATTCTTGTCATCACAATGCTCCATGACCCCTGTCATCACAATGCTCCATGACAACTGTCATCATAATGCCCCATGAACCCTTTCATCACAGTGTTCCATGGCCCCTGTCATCACAATACTCCATGACCCCTGTCATCACAATATTCCATGGCACCTGTAATCCCAATGCCCCATGACCCCTGTCATCACAATGCTCCATGGCCCTGCCAAAACAATACTCCATGACCCCTGTCATCACAATGTTCCTTGCCCCCGTGATCACAATGACCCATGACCCCGTTATCCCAATGCTCCATGACACCTGTCATCACAATGCTCCATAGTTTTTTTCATCACAATTCTCCATGGCCCCTTTAATCAGAGTGCTCCATGACCCCTTTCATCACAATGCTCCATGCCTCTGACATCACAATGCCCCATGACACCTGTCATCACAATACTACATGGTCCTTGTGATCACAATGCTCCATGACCCCTGTTATCACAATGCTCCATAACCCTGGTCATCACAATGCTCCATGATCGCTGTAATCACAATGACACATGACACTTTTCGTTACAATGCTCCAGTACGCATTACATCAGAATGCTCCATGCACCTTGTCATCACAATGCTCCATGGTGGTTTTCATAACAATGCTCCAAGACAACTTTCATCACAATGCTCCATGACCTCTTATATCACAATGCTCCATGGACCTTGCCCTCACAATGCCACATGTCCCATTTCAGCACAATGCTCCACGCCCCTTTTCATCACAATGCTCAATGCAGTTGTCATCACAATGCTCCATGGTCCCCGTAATCACAATTCTCCATTGCCTTGTCATCAAAATACTACAGAATTCATGTCATCACAATGCTCCATTCACTTGTCATCACAATGCTACATGACCCGTTTCATCACAATGCTCCATGACCCCACTCATCACAATGCCCGATGACCCCTTTAATCACAATGCTCCATGGCCCTTGTCATCACAATGCTCCATGAACTTTGTCATCACAATGCTCCATGATCGATGTAATCACAATGATCCATGACACCTTTCCTCACAATGCTCCAGTACCCCTTTCATCAAAATGCACCATGCCCTTGTCATCACAATGCTCCATGGCCCCTGTCATCACAATGCTCCATGACCCCTGTCATCGCAATGATCCACGACCCATTTCATCTCAATGCTCCATGACACCTGTCATCAAAATGCTCCATGGCCTTTGTCATCCCAATGCTCCATGGGCCCTGTAATCACAGTGCTCCATGACCCGTTTCATCAAAATGCTCCATGACTCCACTCATCACAATGCCCCATGACCCTTGTCATCACAATGTTTCATGACCCCTGTCATCACAATGCTCCATGGCCCCTGTAATCACAATTCTCCATGCCTTTTTCATCAAAATGCTCTAGAAGTCATTTCATCACAATGCTCCATTCCCTTGTCATCACAATGATCCATGGCACTTTTCATTGCAATGCTCTTTGGCGCTTTTCATCACAATGCTCCATGACAACTTTCACCACAATGCTCCATGCCCTCTGTCATCACAATGCTCCATGGCGTTGTCATCACCATGCTCCATGACCCCGGTCATCACAATGATCCATGATCCCTGTAATCACAATGATCCATGATCCCTTTCATCCCACTTCTCCAGTACCACTTTCATCACAATGCTCCATGCCCCTTGTCATCACAATGGTCCATGCCCTTGTCATCACAATGCTCCATGGCCCCTGTAATCACAATGCTCCATGGTCCTTGACATCACCATGCTCCATGACCACTATCATCACAGCGCTCCATAACTCCTTTCATCACAATGCTCCATGACCATTGTCATCAGAATTCTCCATATCCCATTTGATCACAATGCTCCATGGCCCTTGTCATCACCACGCTCCATAACACATTTGATCACAATGCTCAATGTCCCCTGTCATCACAGTGTTCCATAGCGCTTTTCATCACAAAGCTCCATAACCACTTTCATCACAATGCCCCATGACCTCTGTCATAACAATGCTCCATGGCCCTTGTGATCACAATAGACCATGGCCCCTGTAACCACAACGCTACATGCACTTGTCATCACAATGCTCAAGAACTCTTCTCATCACAATTCCCCATGCCTGCGTCATCACAATGCTCCATGAAAAGGTCATCACAATGCTCCAGGACTCTTTTCTTCACAATGCTCCATGATGCTTTTCATCACAACTCTCCATAACCCATTTAATCACAATGCTCCATGGCCCCTGTCATCACAATTTTCCATGACCCCTGTCATCACAATGATCCATGACCCGTTTCATCTCAATGCTCCATGACCCCTGTCATCACAATGCTCCATGATTGCTGTAATCACAATGATGCATGACACCTTTCCCCACAATGCTCCAGGACGCCTTTCATCACAATGCTCCACACCACTTGTCATCACAATGCTCCATGATCCCTGTAATCACAATGTTCCATGACCCCTTTCATCACAATGCTCCAGTACCACTTTCATCACAATGCTCCATGCCCCTTGTTGTCACAATGGTCATTGCCCTTGTCATCAAATACTCCATGGCCCCTGCTATCCCAATTTTCCATGCCTTTTTCATCACAATGCTCCAGAACTCTTGTCACCACCATTCTCCATGCCCGTGTCATCACAATGCTCCATGAAAATGTCATCACAATGCTCCAGGACTCTTTTCATCACAATGCTCAATGGAGCATTTAATCACAATGCTCCATGACCACTTTCATCACAACACTCCATAACCAATTTGATCACAATGCCCCATGGCCCTTGTCATCACAATTCTCCATAGTGCTGTTATTCACAATGCTCCATGACAACTTTCATCACAATGCTTCATGACCATTGTCATCACAATTCTCCATGGCCCTATCATCACAATGCTCCATGACCCCTGTCAATGATCCATGTCCCATTTCATCACAATGCTCCATGACCAGTTTCATCACAATGCTCCATGCCCTGTCATCACAATGCTCCATGACCCCTGTCATCACAATGTTCCCTGCCCTTGTCATCACAATGCTCCATGGCCCCTATAATCACAATGCTCCATGCCCTTGTCATCACAATGCTCCAAAACTCTTGTCATCATAATGCTCCATGCCCGTGTCATCACAATGCTCCATGGTCTTTGTCATCACAATGCTCCATGGCCACTGTCATCACAGTGCTCCATGATACCTTTCATCACAATGCTAGATGACCACTGTCATCACAATGCCCCATGACACCTGTCATCACAATTCGCCATGGCCCTTGTCATCATAATTCTCTATGAACCCTGTCATCATAATGTTCCAGGACACTTGTCATCACAATGATCCATTACCACTTTCAGCACAATGCTCCATGACCCCTGTAATCACAATGCTCCATGGCCTATATATTCACAATGCTCCATGGCCCCTGTAATCACAGTGCTCCATGACCCATTTCATCAAAATGATCCATGACCCCACTCATCACAATGCCCCATGACCACTTTCATCACAATTCTCCATGCCCCTTGTCTTCACAATGCCCCATGACCCCTGTCATCACAATGCTCCATGATCCCTTTAATCACAATGATCCATGACCCCTTTCATCACAATGATCCAGTACCACTTTCATCACAGTGCTCCATGCCCCTTGTTGTGAAAATGTTCCATGCCCTTGTCATCAAATACTCCATGGCCCCTGTAATCCCAATGCTCCAAGCCCTTGTCATCACAATGCTCCAGAACTCTTGTCATCACAATTCTCCATACCCATGTCATCACAATGCTCCATGAAAATGGCATCACAATGCTCCAGGACTCTTGTCATCACAATGCTCCATGAACCCTTTCATCACAATGCTCCATGACAATTGTCATCAAATTGCTCCATTCCCCTATCATCACAATGCTCCATGACCTCTGTCATCGCAATGATCCATGACCCCTTTCATCACAATTCTCCATGAAGCCTGTCATCACAATGCTCTATGACGCCTGTCATCACAATGCTCCATGGCACCTGTAATCTCAGTGCTCCATGACCACTTTCATCAAATGCCCAATGCCCCCTGTCATCACAATGCTCCATGCCCTTTGTCATCACAATGCTCCATGACCCCTGTCATCACAATGCTCCATGACCCCTCTCATCACGATGCTCCATGGCCCTTGTAATCACAATGTTCCATGGCACTTGTCATCACAATGCTCCATGACACCTCTCATCAAAATATTCCCTGCCCTTGTCATCACAATGCTCCTTGGCCCCTGTAATCACATTCATCCATGACACTTGTAATCACAATGCTCCATGCCCTTGTCATCACAATGCTCAATGGCCCGTTTACTCACAATGCTCCAGTACCACTTTCATCACAATGCTCCATGCCCTTGTCATCACAATGCCCCATATTCCCTTTAATCACAATGCTCCATGAACACTTTCATGACAATGCTTCATGAGCATTGTCATCACAATTCTCCATGGCCCTATCCTCACAATGCTCCATGAATCCTGTCATCACAATGATCCATGACCCCATTCATCACAATGCCCCATGACCCCTGTCATCACAGTGCTCCATGGCCCTTGTCATCACATTGCTTCATGACCCCTGTCATCACAATACTCTATGATCGCTGTAATCACAATGACCCATGAAACCTTTCGTTACAATGCTCCAGTAGGCCTTACATCACAATGCTCCACGACCCTTGTCTTCACAATGCTCCATGGTGCTTTTCATAACAATGCTCCAAGACAACTTTCATCATAATGCACCATGCCCCTGTCATCACAATGCCCAGTGCACCCTGTCATCAAAATGGTCCCTGCTGATTTCCATTGCAGTGCTCCATGACAACTTTCATCAGAATGCTCCATGACTTCTTACATCACAATGCTCCATGGACCTTGCCTTCACAATGCCACCTGTCCCATTTCATCACAATGCTCCATGACCCATTTCATCACAATTCTTCATGACTGCTGTCATCACAAGGCTCCATGGCCTTTTTCATCATAATGATCCATGCCTTGTCATCACAATGCTCCATGGCCCTTGTAATCACAATAATCCATGCCCTTGTCATCACATTGCTCCATGACCCCTGTCATAACAATGCTCCATGACACTTGTCATCACAATGCTCCATGGCGCTTATTATCACAATGCTCAATGACTATTTTCATCAGAATCCTCGCTGACCCCTTTCATCACAATGCTCCCCGGCTTTTGTCATCACAATGCTCCATGGCCACAGTAATCACAGTGCTTCATTACCCATTTCATTACAACGCTCCATGTGTCTGTCATCACAATGCCCCATTACACATGTCAACACAATGCTCCATGGCCCTTGTGATCACAATGCCCCATGAACACTTTCATAACAATGCTCCATGACCCCTTTCATCACAATGCTCCTTGCCCTTCTCATTAGAATGCTCCATGGCCACTGTAATCCAATATTACATGCCCTTGTCATCACAATGCTCCATGCCTGTGTCATCACAATGCTCCATGACCCTTGTCATCACAATGCCCATGGTGCTTTTCATCACAATGCTCCAGGACACCATTCATCACAAAGCTCCATGCCCTATGTCATCACAATGCCCCATGACCACTGTCATCACAATGCTGCATGGCCTTTGTCATCACAATGCTCCATGACCCTTGTCATCACAATGCTCCATGGCCCCTTCCATCACAATGCTCAATGACCACTTTCATCAGAATCCTCGCTGACCCCTTTCATCACAATGCCCCATGGCCCTTGTCATTACAATTCCCTATGACCCCTTTCATCACAATGCTCCATGACACCTGTCATCACAATGCTCCATGGCCCCAGTAATCACAGTGCTCCATGACACCTTTCATCACAATGTTCCATCTCCATGCCCCTGACATCACAATGCCCCATGACACTTGTCATCCCAATACTACATGGTCCTTGTGATAACAATACTCCATGACCCCTGTTATCACAATGCTCCATGACCCTGGTCATCCCAATGCTCCATGATCACTGTAATCACTATGATCCATGACACCTTTCCTCAAAATGCTCCAGTATGCCTTTCATCAAAATACTCCATGCCCATTGTCATCACAATGCTCCATGTCCCCTGTAATCAAAAGGCTCCACGAACGTGTCCTCCCAATGCTCAATGAGCACTGTCATCACAATGCTCCTTGACCACTTTCACCAAAATATTCCATGCCCCCTGTCATCCCAAAGCCCCATGACTTATGTCATGACAATGCTCCATGACCCATGTCATCGCAATGATCTATGACTCATTTCATCACATTGCTCCTTGACACCTGTCATCAGAATGCTCCATGGCATTTGTCATCACCGTGCTCCATGACCCCTGTAATCAGAGTACTCCATGACCCCTTTCATCAGAATGCTCCATGACCCCTGTCATCACAAGTCCCCATGATCCCTGTCATCACAATTCTCCATGGCCCTTGTCATCACAATGCTCCATGGCCTTTTTCATCACAATGCTCAATGACCACATTCATCAGAATCATCGCTCACCCCTTTCATCAAAATGCTCCATGGCCCTTGTCATTACAATTCCCCATGACCCTTTTCATCACAATGCTCCATGGCGCTTTTCATCACAATGCTCAATGACCACTTTCATCATAGTGCTCGCTGACATCTTTCATCACAATGCTCCATGGGCCTTGTCATTACAATTCCCCATGACCCATTTCATCACAATGCTCCATGGCGCTTTTCATCACAATGCTCAATGACCACTTTCATCATAGTGCTCGCTGACATCTTTCATCACAATGCTCCATGGGCCTTGTCATTACAATTCCCCATGACCCTTTTCATCACAATGCTCCATGGCACTTGTCATCACAATGTTCCATGATCCCTTTCACTCCAATGCTCCATAACCCCTTTCTTCACAATGCTCCATGACCATTGTCATCACAGTTCTCCATAGGCCTATCATCACAATGCTCCATGATCCCTATCATCGCAGTGATGCATGACCCCTTTCATCACAATTCTCCATGACCCTTGTCATCACAATGCTCCGTAGCCCTTTTCATCACAATGCTCAATGACCACTTTCATCAGAATCGTCGCTCACCCCATTCATCACAATGATCCATGGCACTTGTCATTACAATTCCCCATGACCCTTTTCATCACAATGCTCCATGATACCTGTCATCACAATGCTCCATGGCTTTTTTCATCACAGTGCTCCTTCACCCCTGTAATCACATTGCTTCATGACCCCTTTCATCATATTGCCCCATGACACCTGTCATCACAATTCTCCATGGCCATTGAGATCACAATGCTCCATGAACACTGTCATCACATTGCTCCACGATCCCTGTAGTCAGAATCATCCATGACCCCATTCATCACAATGATCCATGTCCTTTGTCATCACAATCCTCCATGCCATTTGTCATCACAATGCTCCATGTCCTTGTCATCACAATGCTACATGACATCTGTCATCACAATGCACCATGGTTTTTTTAATCACAATGCTCCATGGCCCCTGAAATCACAATGCTCCATGTCTTTGTCATGGCAATGTTCCCGAACTCTTCTCATCACAATGCTCCATGCCTGTGTCATCAGAATGCTCCAGTGCCATTGTCATCAGTATGCTCCATGGCGCTTGTCATCACAATGTCCCATGATCCCTTTCATCCAATTGCTCCATGACCCCTGTCATCACAATGCTCCATGACAATTGTCATCACAATTCTCCATGGCCCTATCATCACAATGCTCCATGACCCCTGTCATCACAATGATCCATGACCACTTTCATCACAATGTTCCATGACCCCGTCATCACAATGCTCCATACCCGTGTCATCACAATGCTCCATGACCCTTGTCATCGCAATGCTCCATGACCCTTGTCATTACAATGCTCCATGGTGCTTTTCATCAAAATGCTCAATGACCACTTTCATCACAATGCTCACTGACACCTTTCATCACAATGCTACATGGCCCTTGTTATTACAATTCCCCAATACCTCTTTCATCACAATGCTCCATGACCCCTATCATCGCAGTGATCCATGACTCATTTCATCACAATTCTCCATGACCCCTGTCATCACAATGCTCCATACCCGTGTCATCACAATGCTGCAAGACCCCTATCATCGCAGTGTTCCATGACTCATTTCATCACAATTCTCCATGACCCTTGTCATCACAATGCTCCATGGCCCTTTTCATCACAATGCTCAATGACTACTTTCATCAGAATCATCGCTCACCCCTTTCATCAAAATGCTCCATGGCCCTTGTCATTACTATTCCCGATGACCCTTTTCATCACAATGCTCCATGGCGCTTTTCATCACAATGCTCAATGACCACTTTCATCACAATGCTTGCTGACACCTTTCATCACAGTGCTCCATGGCCCTTGTCATTAAAATTCAACATGACCCTTTTCATCACAATGCTCCACGACACCTGTCGTCACAATGCTCCATGCCTTTTTTCATCACAATTGTCTATGACACCTTTCATCACATTGCCCCTGACCCCTGTCATCACAATGCTCCATGGCCATTGTGATCACAGTGCTCCATGAACCCTGTCATCAAAATGTTCCACGATCGTTGTAGTCAGAATCATCCATGACCCCATTCATCACAATGATCCATGCCCTTTGTCATCACAATCCTCCATGCCATTTGTCATCACAATGCTTCTTACCCTATGTCATCACAATGGTCCATGACACTTGTCTCACAATGCTCCATGCTCTTGACATCACAATGCTCCATGCCCCTTGTCATCACAATGCTCCATTACCCCGGTCATCACAATGCTCCAATACACTTGTCATCACAATGCTCCGTGGCCCCTGTCATTCACAAAGCAAAATGACACCTGCCATCACAATGCTACATGGCCCTTGTCATCACAATGCCCCATGACCCTTTTCATCACAATGCCCCATGACCACTTTCATCACAATGCTCCAGGTCCACTTTTCATCACAATACTCCATGACCCGTTTTCATCAAAATGCTCCATGACCATTTTCATCACAAGTCTCCATGCCCTTATCATCACAATGCCCCATGACCCCTTTCACCAAAATGCGCCAAGACCATTGCCATCACAATGCTCCATTACCCCTGTCATCACAATGCTACATGCCATTTTCCTCACAATGCTGCATACACCATGTCTTCACAATGGTCCATGAAACTTGTCTGGATCCCGGTCATCACAATGCTCCATTACCCTTGTCATCACATTGCTCTATGGCCCCTGTCATTCACAAAGCCAAATGACACCTGTTATCACAATGCTACATGGCCCTTGTCATCACAATGCCCCATGACCCCTGTCATCACAATGCTCCATGCACCCGTTCATCACAATGCTCAAAATTACCCCTGTAATCACAGTGCTCCATGCCCCTTTTCATCACAATGAGCCATGACCACTTTCAACAGAATGCTCCATTACCCCTGTCTCATGTCCCCTTTCATCAAAATGCATCACAATTACCACTGTAATCACAGTGCTCCATAACCCCTTTCATCACAGTGCTCCATGCCCCCTGTCATCACAATGATCCATGACCCCGTTCATCAAAATGCTCCATTAATCCTTTCATTGCACTGCTCTATGAGTTTTGTCATCACAATGCTCCATGCCCTTCTCATCACAATGCTCCATGGCCCTTGTCATCACAATGCTCCATGCCCTTCTCATCACAATGCTCCATGCCCCCTGTCATCACAATGCCCATGACCCCTGTCATTACAATGCTTCATGGCCTTTGTCATCACAATTCTCCATGCCCCCTGTCATCACAATGCCCATGACCCCTGTCATCACAATGCCCCATGAACCCTTTCATCACAATGCTCCATGGCCCTTCTCATCACAATGCTCCATGACACTTGTCATCACAATGCTCCATCACCCTTTTCATCACAATGCTCAATGACCACTTTCATCAGAATCCTCGCTCACCCCTTTCTTCACAATGCTCCATGGCTTTTTTCATCACAGTGATCCTTCGCCCCTGTAATCACATTGCTCCATGACCCCTTTCATCACAATGCTCCATGACCCCTTTCATCACAATGCTCCATGACCACTTTCATCACAATGCTCTATGACCCTTGTCATCACAATCTTCCATGAAACCTCTAATTACAATGATCCATGACCCTTTTCATCACAATGCCCCATGACCCCTTTCATCACAATGATCTATGACTCCTTTCATCGCAATGCTCCATGACCATTGCAATAAAGGCTCCATGCCCATATCATCACAGTGCTCCATGACACCTGTCATCACAATGCTCCATGGCCCTTGGCACCACAATGCTCCATGCCGCTTATCATCACAATGCTCCATTATCCTTGTAATCAAAATGCTCCTTGACCCTTTTCATCCCAATGTTACAGTACACCTTTCATCACAATGCTCCGTGCCGCCTGTCACCACAATGCTCCATGGCCCATGTCATCACAATGCTCCATGGCCCCTGTCATCACAGTGCTCCATGACCCTTGTAATCTCAATGCTCCATGGCCCTCGTCATCACAAATCTCCACGCATTTGTCATCACAATGTTCCATGACCCCTGTCATCACAATGTTCCAAGGCGTATTTCATCACAATGCTCCATGACCACTTTCATCACAATCCTCCATGACCACTTTCATCACAATGCCCCATGACCCCTGAAATCAAAATGTTCCTTGACCCCTTTCATCACAATGTTACAGTGCCCCTTTCATCACAATGCTCCATGCTGCCTGTCACCACAATGCTCCATTACACCTGTCATCACAATGCTCCAGGGCCCCTGTCATCAAAATGCTCCATGCCCTTGTCATCACAATCCTTCATGACCCTTGTCATCACAATGCTCCATGGCGCTTCTCATCACAATGATCCAGAGCCTTAGTGCCTGAGTTGGGAGTAGTATCATTGCCTCAGTTAGGGACACTGTCAGTGCCTGAGTTGGGAGTAGTGTCAGGGCCATAGTTAGGGACAGTGTCAGAGCCTGAGGTAGGAGTAGTCTCAGGGACTTAGTCAGGGAGAGTGTCAGTGCCTGAATTAGGAGTAGTGTCAGGGCCTAAGTTACAGACAGTGTCAGGGCCTGAATTAGGAGTAGTCTCAGGGCCTTAGCTAGGGACAGTGTCAGTGACTGTGTTAGGAATAGTGTTAGGACCTGACTTAGGAATAGTGTGAGAGTGGTATTTAGGGACAGTCTCAGGGCCTGTGTTGCGAGTAGTGTAAGGGCCTAAATTAGCGACAGTGTCAGTGCCTGGGTTGGGAGTAATGTCAGGGCCTTAGTTAGGGACAGTGTCAGTGCCTTAGGTGGGAGTAGTATCAGGGTCTAGTTAGGGACAGTATCAGTGCCTATGTTGGGAGTATTTTCACTGCCTTAGTTAGGGAGAGTATCAGTGCCTGAGGTGGGAGTTGTGTCAGGGCATTAGTAAGGGACAGGGTCAGTGCCTGAGTTGGGAGTAGTATTAGGGTCTTAATTAGCGACAATGTCAGTGCCTGAGTTGGGAGAAGTTTCACGGCCTTATTTAGGGACAGTGTCAGTGCCTGAATTGGGAGTAGTGTCAGGGCCTTAGTTAGGGACAATATCAGTGGCTGAGTTAGGAGTAGTGTGAAGGCCGTAGTTAGGGACACTGTCAGTGCCTGATTTGGGGGTAGTGTCAGTGCCTTTGTTAGGGACTGTGTCAGGGCCTGAGTTGTGAGCAGTGTCAGGGACATAGTTAGCGACAGTTTCAGTGCCTGATTTGGGAGTAATGTCAGGGCCTTAGTTCTGGACAGTGTCAGTGCCTGAGTTGGGAGTAGTGTCAGGGCCTAGTTAGGGACAGTGTCAGTGCTTTTGTAGGGAGTAGTTTCACTGCCTTATTTAGCGAAAGTGTCAGTGCCTGTGTTGGTAGTTGTGTCAGAACCTTTGTTAGGGACAGCCCAGTGCCTGAGTAGGGAGTAATGTCAGGACCATAGTTAGGGACGGATTCAGTGGCTGAGATGAGAGTAGTGTCAGAGCCTTAGTTAAAGACAGTGTCAGGGCCTGAGTTAGGAGTATTGTCAGGGCCTTAGTTAGGAACAGTGTCAGTGCCTGAGTTAGGAGTAGTGTCAGAGGCTTTGTTAGGGACAGTGTCAGGGCCTGAGTTAAGAGTAGTGGCACAGCTTTAGTTAGGACCAGTGTCAGGGCCTTAGTTAAGACCAGCATCAGGGCCTATGATAGGAATCAGATCAGGGCCTGTATTACGAGTAGTGTCAGGGCCTTAGTTAAGGACAGTGTCAGGGCCTGAGTCCTGACTTACTCCTTACTCTCCTCACTAAGGACTTTTGACACTACTGCTAATTCAGGCCCTGATAATGTCCCTACCTAAGGCCCTGACACTTTCCCTGGCTAAGGCCCTGAACTTCTCCTAAGTCAGGCCCTGATACTGTCCCTAACAATGGCCCTGACACTACACCTAACTTAGGCCCGACATGATTCCTAACAAAGACTCTGTTGCTAGTCCAAACTGAAGCCCTAAAATTGGTCCTAAATAAGGCCTTGACACTAATCCTAACTCAGGCCCTAACACTGTCCCTAACTAAGGCCCTGACAGTACGTCTAACTCAGGCCCTCATACGATTCCTAACAATGGCTCTGATGCTAGTCCAAACTAAGGCCCTGAAATTGGTCCTAAATAAGGCCTTGACACTAATGCTAACTCAGGCCCTAGCACTGTCCCTAACTAGGTCTCTGACAGTACACCTAACTCAGACCCTGACACTGTCCCTAACTAAGGCCCTAACACTATTGCTAACTGAGGACCTGACACTGGACCTATCAGAGGCCTGCTACTCCTAACTAACGCCTTGACACTGTCCCTAACGTAGGCCCTGCTACCATCAATATCTAAAGTCCTGACATTATCCTGAGCTAATATCCTGACCCATGTCTTACCAAGGTCCTGAAACTCTCCCAAACTTAACCCTGACACTGTCTCTAAGTGAAGCCCTGAGGCTGTCCCTCACAGATGTCCTGATAATGTCTTTAACTAAGACCCTAATGCTGATCCTACAGAGACCCTTATGCTGATCCTATGTCATGCCCTGACGCTGTCCCTAGCTAAGGCCCTGACTCTAGGCATCACTCAGGCCCTGTCGCTCTCCCTAAGTCAGGCTGTGATGCTGTCCCTACGTGAAGCCCTGACACTGGTTTTAAATAAGGACCTGATACTCTCAGTAACTAAGGTTTTGACACTATGCCTAGGTCCTTTCCTGACACTATCATTAGATCGTAACCTGACCCTGTCCCTAGGAAATGTCGTGCCTCTTATGCTAACTAAAGCCCTGCTGCTGTCCTTAACTAAGGCCCTGAAATTAGTCTCGAGGCTGTGACCCTGTCCCTACCTAAGGCCTCGATGTTCGTCCTAAGTCAGGGCCTGACACTGTCCCTAACTAAGGCCCTGCTTGCTGCCATCAATATCTAAAGTCCTGACCCTATCCTGAGCTAATTTCTTGACCCATCTCTTACCAAGGTCCTGAAAGTGTCTCTAAGGAAGCCCTGATGCTGTCCCTAAGTGAGGCCTTGAGGCTGTCCCTAACAGAGGCCCTGATAATATCTTTAACAAAGCCCCTGAGGCTGATCCTACCGTGGCTCTTATGCTGCTCTTAAGTCATGCCCTGACACTGTCCCTAGCTAAGGCCCTGACGCTAGGCCTCACTCAGGCCCTGTCGCTCTCCCTAAGTCAGGCTCTGACGCTGTCCCTACCCGAAGCCCTGACACTCACTGGTCCTAAATTAGGCCCTGATGCTCTAAGTAACTAAGGTCTTGACACTATCCCTAGGTCATTTCCTGACACTATCCCTAGAGCTTAACCTAACCTTCTCTTTAGCTAATGTCGAGATTAGCTAAAGAGATTCTTTAGAATGAGATTCTTTCATCTTCTGAATATAGTTTTCTTAAAAACATAATTTTTATAGTGTTACTAACTTTAAACAAAATGTACTCAACTGCTGTGGAATATTCCTTCATAGGAGCGTGCATGGTTCACTTCTGCATCTGCTTGTGGTGGTGTTCAGGTTGCTTTCAGCTGTAGATCCTCTTATGCTAGCTAAATCCCTGATTCTGTCCCCAAATGAGGCCCTGAATTTAGGTCCGAGGACCTGACACTGTCCCCAAATGAGGCCCTGAATTTAGGTCCGAGGCCCTGACACTGTCCCTAACTAAGGCCCTGACACTACACCTAACTCAGTCACTGACACTGTACCTAACAAAGGCTCTGATGCTAGTCCTAACTTAGGCCCTGACACTGCCTCTAACTAAGGCCCTGCTGCCGTCAATATCTGAACACCTGATATTATCCTGAGCTAATATCCTGACCCATGTCTTACCAAGGTCCTGACACTTTCCCAAAGTAAGCCCTGACGCTGTCCCTAAGTGAGGCCTTGAGGCTGTCCCTAACAGAGGCCCTGATAATATCTTTAACGAAGACCCTAATGCTGATCCTACAGAGGCCTTTATGCTGCTCCTAAATCATGCCCTGATACTGTCCCTTACTCAGGCCCTAAAGATAAGGCTCACTTAGGCCCTGTTGCTGTACCTTAGTTAGGCTCTAATGCTGTCCGTACATCAAGCCCTGACACTGGTCCTGATTAAGGCCCTCAGACTGCTGTTAACTAAGGCCCTGATGCTCTCAATAACTAAGGTCTTCTCGTTATCCCTTGGTCATTTCCTTTCACTATCTCTGGCCTGGAACCTGACTCTGTCCCGAGATAATCTCCTGCATCTTATGCTCACTGAAACCCTAATGCTCTCCCTAACTAAGGCCCTGACTCCTCCTAACTAAGGCCATGACACTGTCTCTAACAAAGGCCCGGAATCTGTCCCTAATATAGGCCCTGCTGCCAGCAATAACTAAAATCCTGACACTCTCCTGAGCTAATATCCTGACCCATTTCTAACCAAGGTCCTGACACTGTCCCAAGAAAGCCCTGTCGCTGTCTTTAAGTGAAGACCTGAGGCTGTCCGTAACTCAGGCCCTGAAGCTTTCCCTAATTGAGGCCTTGACACTGTGACTAACTAGGGCTCTGCTCATGTCTTTAACTAAGAGCCTAAAGCTGATCCAACAAAGGCACTGATGCTGCTCCTAAGTCATTCCCTGACAGTGTCCCCAGCTAAGGGCCTGACATTAGGCCTCACTCAGTCCCTGTCGCTCTCCATAAGTCAGGCCACGATGCTGCCCCTACCTGAAGCCTTAACACTGGTTCTGAATAAGGCCCTGATATTCCCAGTAACAAAGGTATTCACACTATCCTTAGGTCATTTCCTGACATGATTCCAAGCCTTTACCCTAAGCCTGTCCCGAGGTAATGTCCTACCTCTTATGCTAACTAAAGACCTTATGCTCAACCTATCTCAGGCACTGAATTTAGTCCCAAGGCCGCTAGACTGTCCCTAACTAGGCTCCATGCCCTCATCGTCACAATGTTCCGTGACCTCTGTCATAACAATGTGCCACGCCCTTATCATCACAATGCTCCATGACCCCTTTCATCACAATACTCCATGGCCCCTCTCACCACAATGCTCCATGACATTTTCATCACAATGCTCCATGGCACTTGTCACGGCAATGCTCCATGTCCCTTGTCATCAAAATGCTCCACGGCCACTGTAATCACAATGCCCCATGATGCCTGTCATCACAATGCTCCATGACCCCTGTCATCACAGTGTTCTCTGCCCTTGTCATCGCCATGCTACATGGCCCCTGTAATCACAATGCTCCAGGCCCTTGTCAGCACAATGCTCAAGAACTCTTGTCATCATAATGCTCCATGCCCGTGTCATCAAAATGATCCACGACACTTGTCATCACAATGTTCCATGGCCTTTGTCATCACAATGTTCCATGGCCCCTCTCATTACAGAGCTCCATGATACTATTCATCACAATTCTAGATGACCACTGTCATCAAAATGCCCCATGACACCTGTCATCACAATTCGCCATGGACCTTGTCATCACAATGCTCTATCAACCGTGTCATCACAATGTTCCAGGACACTTGTCATCAGAATGATCCATAACCACTTTCAGCACAATGCTGCATGACCACTGTCATCACAATGCTCCATGGCCTATGCATTCACAATGTTCCATGGCCCCTGTAATCACATTGCTCCATGATCCCTTTCATCACAATGCTCCATGACCACTGTCATAAAAATGTCCCATGATCCCTTCCATCACAATGCTCCATGACCCCTGTCATCACAAAGTTCCATGACAGTTGTCATCACAATGCTCCATGACACCTGTCATCACAATGTTCCATGCCCTTGTCATCACAATGTTCCAGAACTCTTGTCATCATAATGCTCTATGCCCGTGTCATCACAATGCTCCAGGACAATTTTCGTCACAATGCTCAATATCCCCTGTCATCACAATGCTGCATGACCCCTGTCATCACAATGCTCCATGGCCTTTGGCATCATAATGCTCCATGACCCCTGTCATGACAATGCTCCATGAACCTTGTCATCACAATGCTCCATGCCGTTGTCATCACAATGCTCCAGAACTCTTGTCATCATAATGCTCCATGCCCATGTCATCACAATGCTCCATGACACTTGTCATCACAATGTTCCATGGCCTTTGTCCTCACAATGCTCCATGGCCCCTGTCATCACAGTGCCCCATGATACCTTTCATCACAATTTTAGATGACCTTTGTCATCACAATGCCCCATGACACCTGTCATCACAATTCGCCATGGCCCTTGTCATCACAATGCTCCATGAACCGTGTCATCACAACGTTCCAGGACACTTGTCATCACAATGATCCATGACCACTTTCAGCACAATGCTCCATGACCACTGTCATCACAATTCTCCATGACCCTTGCCATCACAAGGCTCCATTGCTCTAGTCATCACAATGCTCCATGGTGCATTTCATCACAATGCTCCAGGACAAATTTCATCACAGTGCTCCATGCCCCCTGTCATCACAATGCGCAGTGCCCCCTGTCATCACAATGCCCCATGACCCATGTCATCACAATGTTCCCTGCCTTTGTCATCACAATGCTCCTTGGCCCCTGTAATCACAATGCTCCATGCCCTTGTTATCACAATGCTCCAGAACTCTTGTCATCATAATATTCCATGCCCCTGTCATCACAATGCTGCATGACACTTGTCATCAAAATTCTCCATGGCCTTTGTCATCACAATGCTCCATGGCCCCTGTCATCACAGTGCTCCATGATACTTTTATCACAATGCTAGATGACCACTGTCATCACCATGCCCCATGACACCTGTCATCACAATTCGCCATGGCCTTTGTCATCACAATGCTCCATGAACCGTGTCATCAAAAGGTTCCAGGACAATTGTCATCACAAAGATCCATTACCAATTTCATCACAATGCTCCATGACACCTTTCATATCAATGCTCCATGACCTTTGTATTCACAATGCTCCATGGCTGCTGTAATCACAGTGCCTCATGACCTCTTTCATCTCAAAGCTCCATGACCCCTGTCATCACCATGCTCGATGACCCATGTCATCACAATGCTCAATGCCCTTGTCATCACAATGCTGCATGATACCTGTCATCAGAATTCTCCGTGACCACTGTCATCACAATGCTCGAGGACCATTTTCATCACAATTCTCCTTGTCTGCTGTCATCACAATGCCCCATGACCCCTGTCATCACAATGCTTCATGGCCTTTCTCATCACAATGCTCCATGTCCCTGGCATCACAATGCCCCATGACCCCTGTCTCACAATGCTCCATGCCCTTTTCCTCACAATGCTCCATGGCCCCTGTAATCACAAAGCTGCATGCCCTTGTCATCACAATGCTCCAGAACTCATGTCATCACAATGCTCCATGACCCTTGTCATCACAATGCTCCATGGCGCTTTTCATCACAATGCTCCATGACCATTTTCATCACAATGCTCCATGCTCCCTGTCATCACAATGCCCCATGACCCCTGTCATCACAATGTTCCATGACCCTTGCCATCACAATGATCCATGACCCATTTCATCACAATGCTCCCGTACCACTTTTATCACAATGCTCCATGCCACTTGTCATCACAATGGTCACTGCCCTTGTCATCACAATGATCCAGAAATCTTCTCATCACTATTCTCCATGCCCGTGTCATCCCAATTCTCCAGGACTCTTGTCATCACAGTGGTCCACGGTGCTTTTCATCACAATGCTCCATGACCCTTTTCATCACAATGCTCCATGACCACTTTCATCACAATGCTCCATGGCTTTTTCATCACAATGCTCCATGTCTCCTGTAATCACAATGCTCCATGACACTTTTCATCACAATGCTCCATGACCTCTTTCATCACAATGCTCCATACTCCCTGTCATCACAGTGCCCCATGACCCCTGTCATCACAATGTTCCATGACCCTTGCCATCACAATGATCCATGACATCTTTCCTCACAATGCTCCAGTACACCTTTCATCATAATGCACCATGCCCTTGTCATCACAATGCTCCATGGCCCCAGTCATCAAAATTCTTCATGACCCCTGTCATCGCAATGATCCATGACCCATTTCATCTCAATGCTCCATGACACCTGTCATCACAATGCTCCATGGCCTTTGTCATCACAATGCTCCATGGTCCCTGTAATCACAGTGCTCCATGACACTTTTCATCACAATGCTCCATGACCCCACTCATCACAATGCCCCATGACCCCGGTAATCACAATTCTCCATGGCCTTTGTCATCACAATGCACTATGAACCCTGTGATCACAATGCTCCATGATCGCTGTAATCACAATGATGCATGACACCTTTCCCCACAATGCTCCAGGATGCCTTTTATCACAATTCTCCACGCCACTTGCCATCACAATGCAAAATGCTGTTGTAATCACAATGCTCCATGGCCCCTGTAATCACAATTCTCCATGCCCTTGTCATCAAAAGGTTCCAGAACTCATGTCATCACAATGCTCCATTCCCTTGTCATCACAATGATACATAACCACTGTCATCACAATGCTCCATGGCGCTTTTCATCACAATGCTCCATGATACCTGTAATCACAATGATCCATGACCCCTTAAATCACAATGCTCCCGTACCCCTTTCATTCACAATGCTCCATGGCACTTGTCATCAAAAGGCACCATGCCCTTTTCATCACAATGCTCCATGTACGTGTCATCACAGTGCTCCATGGCCCTTGTCATCAAATGCTACCTGGTGCTTTTCATCGCAATGCTCCATGACAAATTTCATCACAATGCTCCATGACCTTTTTCATCACAATGCTCCATGGCCCTTGTTGTCACAATGCCACATGTCCCCTTTCATCACAGTGCTCCATGCCCTTGTCATCACAATGCTCAATGGCCCGTTTACTCACAATGCTCCAGTACCACTTTCATCACAATGCTCCATGCCTTTGTCATCACAATGCCCCATGTTCCATTTAGTCACAATGCTCCATGACCACTTTCATCACAATGCTTCATGACCATTGTCATCACAATTCTCCATGGCCCTATCGTTTCAATGCTCCTTGAACCCTGTCATCGCAATGATCCATGACCCCATTCATCACAATGCTCCATGACACCTTTCATCACAATGCTACATGGCCCATGTCATCACAATGTCTCATGACCCATTTTATCTCAATGCTCCATGACCCCATTCATCACAATGCTCCATGACCATTGTCATCACAATGCTCCATGGTGCTTTTATTCACAATGATCCATGACCACTTTCATCACAATGCTCCATGCCACCTGTCATCACCATGACCCATGACCCCTGTCATCGCAATGATCCATGACCTCTTTCATCACAATGCTCCATGGCCCTTGTCATCACAATGTCCCATGACCCCTTTTATCTCAATACTCCATGACCCCTTTCATCACAAGGCTCCATGGCATTTGTCATCACAATGCTCCATGACGCCTGTCATCACAGTGCTCCATGATCCCTGTAATCACAAAGATCCATGACGCCTTTCATCACAAGTCTTCAGTACAACTTTCATCACCATGCTCAGTGCCCATTGTCATCACAATGCTACATGCCCTTGTCATCATAATGCTCCAGAATTCTTTTCATCACAATTCTCCATGTTCGTGTCATCACAATGCTCCATGAAAATGTCATCACAATGCTCCAGGACTCTTGTCATCACAATGCTCCATGGCCCCTTTCATCACAATGCTCCATGACCCCTGTCATCCCAATGTTCCATGACAGTTGTCATCACAATGCTCCATGACCCCTCTCATCACAATATTCCCTGCCCTTGTCATCACAGTGCTCCATGGCCCCTGTAATCACAATGCTCCATGCCCTTGTTATCACAATGCTCCGGAACTCTTGTCATCATAATGCTCCATGCCCCTGTCATCACAATGTTCCATGGCTCTTGTAATCACAATGCTCCATGGCCTTGTCATCACAATGCTTCATGAATCTTGTCATCACAATGTTCCTTGACTGCTATCATCACAATGTTCCCTGCCCATGTCATCACAATGCTCCATGTCCATTGTAATCACAATGCTCCATGCCCTTTTCATCACAATGCTCCAGAATTCTTGTCATCACAATGTTCCTTGACCGCGTCACCACAATGCTCCATGACACATGTCAATCCAATTCTCCATGACCCTTGTCATTACAATGCTCCTTTTCTCTTTTCATCACAAACCTCCATGGTGCTTTTCATCACAATGCTCCATGACAAACACAGCATAAAGGCCTCTGTAGGATCAGCATTAGGGTCTTCGTTAAAGATATTATCAGGGCCTCTGTTAGGGACAGCCTCAAGGCCTCATTTAGGGACAGCGTCACGGCTTACTTTGGGAAAGTTTCAGGACCTTGGTAAGACATGGGTCAGGATATTAGCTCAGGATAATATCAGGTGTTCAGATACTGACGGCAGCAGGGCCTTAGTTAGAGGCAGTGTCAGGGCCTAAGTTAGGACTAGCATCAGAGCCTTTGTTAGGTACAGTGTCAGTGACTGAGTTAGGTGTAGTGTCAGGGCCTTAGTTAGGGACAGTGTCAGGGCCTGCGTTAGGACGAGCCTCCAGGCCTCAGTTAGGGACAGGTTCACAGCCTCGGACCTAAATTCAGGGCCTCATTTAGGGACAGAATCAGGGATTTAGCTAGCATAAGAGGATACCCAGCTGAAAGCAACCTGAACGCCACCACAAGCAGATGCAGAAGTGAACCATGCACGCTCCTATGAAGGAATATTCCACAGCAGTTGAGTACATTTTGTTCAAAGTTAGTAACACTATAAAAATTATGTTTTTAAGAAAACTATATTCAGAAGATGAAAGAATCTCGTTCTTAAGAATCTCTTTAGCTAATCTCGACATTAGCTAAAGAGAAGGTTAGGTTAAGCTCTAGGGATAGTGTCAGGAAATGACCTAGGGATAGTGTCAAGACCTTAGTTACTTAGAGCATCAGGGCCTAATTTAGGACCAGTGAGTGTCAGGGCTTCGGGTAGGGACAGCGTCAGAGCCTGACTTAGGGAGAGCGACAGGGCCTGAGTGAGGCCTAGCGTCAGGGCCTTAGCTAGGGACAGTGTCAGGGCATGACTTAAGAGCAGCATAAGAGCCACGGTAGGATCAGCCTCAGGGGCTTTGTTAAAGATATTATCAGGGCCTCTGTTAGGGACAGCCTCAAGGCCTCACTTAGGGACAGCATCAGGGCTTCCTTAGAGACACTTTCAGGACCTTGGTAAGAGATGGGTCAAGAAATTAGCTCAGGATAGGGTCAGGACTTTAGATATTGATGGCAGCAAGCAGGACCTTAGTTAGGGACAGTGTCAGGCCCTGACTTAGGACGAACATCGAAGCCTTAGGTAGGGACAGGGTCACAACCTCGAGACTAATTTCAAGGCCTTAGTTAAGGACAGCAGCAGGGCTTTAGTTAGCATAAGAGGCACGACATTTCCTAGGGACAGGGTCAGGTTACGATCTAATGATAGTGTCAGGAAAGGACCTAGGCATAGTGTCAAAACCTTAGTTACTGAGAGTATCAGGTCCTTATTTAAAACCAGTGTCAGGGCTTCACGTAGGGACAGCATCACAGCCTGACTTAGGGAGAGCGACAGGGCCTGAGTGAGGCTTATTGTCAGGCCCTTAGCTAAGGACACTGTCAGGGCATGACTTAGGAACAGCATCAGCGCCTCTGTTGGATCAGCCTTAGCATCTTAGTTACAGACATGATGAGGGCTTGAGTTAGTCACAGCGTCAAGGCCTCATTTAGGGAAAACTTCAGGGCCTGAGTTAGGGACAGCCTCAGTTCTTAACTTAAGGACAGTGACAGGGCTTTCTTAGGGACAGTGTCAGGACCTTGGTTAGAAATATGTCAGGATATTAACTCAGGCTAGTGTCCAGTTTTTAGTTATTGCTGACAGCAGGGCCTATATTAGGGGCAAATTCTGGGCCTTACTTAGAGACAGTGTCAGGGCCTGAGTTCGGACTAGCATCAGAGCCTATGTAAAGTACAGTGTCAGGGACTGAGTTAGGTATAGTGTCAGTGCTTTAGTTAGGGACAGTGTCAGCGCCTCAGTTAGGATGAGCCTCCAAGCCTCAGTTAGGGACAGGTTGACGGCCTCGGGACTAATTTCGGGCTCTTAGTTAGAGACAGCATCAGGGATTTAGTTAGCATAAGAGGCTCGACAATAGCTAAAGACAAGTTTAGGTTAAGACCTAGGGATAGTGTCAGGAAATGACCTAGGGATAGTGTCAAGACCATAGCTAATTAGAGCATCAGTGCCTAATTTAGGCCCAGTGTCAGGGCTTCAGGTAGGGACAGAGTGTTAGCCTGACTTAGGGAGAGCGACAGGGCCTAAGTGATGCCTAGAGTCAGGGTCTTAGCTAGGGACAGCGTCAGGGCATGACATAGGATCAGCATAAGGGTCTCTGTAGGATCAGCATTAGGGTCTTAGTTAAAGACATTATCAGGACCTCTGTGAGGGACAGCCTCAGGGCTTCACTTAGAGACAGTGTCAGGGTTAAGTTTGGGAGAGTTTCAGGACCTTGGTAAGACATGGGTCAGGATATTAGCTCAGGATAATGTCAGGACTTTAGATATTGATGGTAGCAGGGCCTAAGTTAGGGACAGTGTCAAGGCGTTAGTTAGGAGTAGCAGGCCTCTGATAGGTCCAGTGTCAGGTCCTCAGTTAGCAATAGTGTTAGGGCCTTAGTTAGGGACAGTGTCAGGGTCTGAGTTAGGTGTACTGTCAGAGATCTAGTTAGGGACAGTGCTAGGGCCTGAGTTAGCATTAGTGTCAAGGCCTTATTTAGGACCAATTTCAGGGCCTTAGTTTGGACTAGCATCAGAGCCATTGTTAGGAATCGTATGAGGGCCTGAGTTAGACGTACTGTCAGGGCCTTAGTTAGGGACAGTGTTAGGGCCTGAGTTAGGATTAGTGTCAAGGCCTTATTTAGGACCAATTTTAGGGCTTCAGTTTGGACTAGCAACAGAGCCTTTGTTAGGAATCATGTCGGGCCTAAGTTAGGTGTAGTGTCAGGGCCATTGTTAGGGACAGTATCAGGGCCTGACTTAGGAGAAGTTCAGGGCCTTAGCCAGGGAAAGTGTCAGGGCCTTAGGTAGGGACATTATCAGGGCCTGAATTAGCAGTAGTGTCAAAAGTCCTTAGTGAGGAGAGTAAGGAGTAAGTCAGGACTCAGGCCCTGACACTGTCCTTAACTAAGGCCCTGACACTACTCGTAATACAGGCCCTGATCTGATTCCTATCATAGGCCCTGATGCTGGTCTTAACTAAGGCCCTGACACTGGTCCTAACTAAAGCTGTGCCACTACTCTTAACTCAGGCCCTGACACTGTCCCTAACAAAGCCTCTGACACTACTCCTAACTCAGGCACTGACACTGTTCCTAACTAAGGCCCTGACAATACTCCTAACTCAGGCCCTGACACTGTCTTTAACTAAGGCTCTGACACTACTCTCATCTCAGCCACTGAATCCGTCCCTAACTATGGTCCTGACATTACTCCCTACTCAGGCACTGGGCTGTCCCTAACAAAGGTTCTGACACAACTACCAACACAGGCACTGACACTTTCGCTAAATAAGGCAGTGAAACTACTCCCTACAAAAGCACTGACACTGTCCCTAACTAGGCCCTGACACTACTCCCAACTCAGGCACTGACACTGTCCAGAACTAAGGCCCTGACATTACTCCCAAATCAGGCACTGAAACTGTCGCTAACTATGTCCCTGACACTGCTCACAACTCAGGCCCTGACACAGTCCCTAACAAAGGCACTGACACTACCCCCAAATCAGGCACTGACAGTGTCCCTAACTACGGCCTTCACACTACTCCTAACTCAGCCACTGATATTGTCCCTAACTAAGGCCCTGACACTACTCCCAATTCAGGCACTGACACTGTCCCTAAATAAGGCCGTGAAACTTCTCCCAACTCAGGCACTGACATTGTCGCTAATTAAGACCCTAATACTACTCCCAACTCAGGCACTGACCCTGTCCCTTACTAATGCCCTGACACAACTCCCACCTCAGGCACTGATACTCTCCCTAACTAAGGCAGTGAAAATACTCCCAACATAGGCACTGATACTGTCCCTAACTAGACCCTGATACTACTCCCACCTAAGGCACTGACACTGTCCCTAACTAAGGCCCTGACATTACTCCCAACCCAGGCACTGACACTGTCGCTAATTTAGGCCCTTACACTACTCGCAACACAGGCCCTGAGACTGTCCCTAAATACCACTCTCACACTATTCCTAAGTCAGGTCCTAACACTATTCCTAACACAGTCACTGACACTGTCCCTAGCTAAGGCCCTGAGACTACTCCTAATTCAGGCCCTGACACTGTCTGTAACTTAGGCCCTGACACTACTCCTAATTCAGGCACTGACACTCTCCCTGACTAAGTCCCTGAGACTACTCCTACCTCAGGCTCTGACACTGTCCCTAACTATGGCCCTGACACTACTCCCAACTCAGGCACTGACAGTGTCCCTAACTGAGGCAATGTTACTACACCCAACTCAGGCACTAAGGCTCTGGATCATTGTGATGAGAAGCGCCATGGAGCATTGTGATGACAAGGGTCATGAAGGATTGTGATGACAAGGGCATGGAGCATTGTGATGACAAGGGTAATGGAGCATTTTGATGACAGGGGCCCTGGAGCATTGTGATGACAGGTGTAATGGAGCATTGTGGTGACAGGCAGCATGGAGCATTGTGATGAAAGGGGTACTGTAACATTGTGATGAAAGGGGTCAAGGAACATTTTGATTTCAGGGGTCATGGGGCATTGTGATGAAAGTGGTCATGGAGCATTGTGATTAAAGTGGTCATGGAGCATTGTGATGAAAAACGCTATGGAACATTGTGATGACAGGGGTCATGGAGCATTGTGATGACAAATGCGTGGAGATTTGTGATGACGAGGGCCATGGAGCATTGAGATTACAAGGGTCATGGAGCACTGTGATGACAGGGGCCATGGAGCATTGTGATGAAAGGTGTACTGTAACATTGGGATGAAAGGGGTCAAGGAGCATTTTGATTACAAGGATAATGGAGCATTGTGATGATAAGCGGCATGGAGCATTGTGGTGCCAAGGACCATGGAGCATTGTGATGACAGGTGTCATGGAGCATTGTGATGATATGGGCATGGAGCCTTTATTGCAATGCTCATGGTGCATTGCGATGAAAGGAGTCATAGATCATTGTGATGAAAGGGGTCATGGGGCATTGTGATGAAAAGGGTCATGGATCATTGTAATTAGATGTTTCATGGAGGATTGTGATGACAAGGGCCATAGAGCATTGTGATGAAAGTGGTCATGTAGCATTGTGATGAAAGGGGTCATGGAGCATTGTGATGAAAGGGGTCATGGGGAATTGTAATGACAAGGGCCATGGAGCATTGTGATGAAAGGGGTGAGCGAGGATTCTGATGAAAGTGGTCATTGAGCATTGTGATGAAAAGGGTGATGGAGCATTGTGATGACAAGGGCCATGGAGCATTGTGATGAAAGGGGTCATGGGGCATTGTGATGACAGTGGGCATGGAGCATTGTGATGAGAAGGGCTGTGGAGCATTGTGATGATAGGGGTCATGGGACTTTGTGATGACAGGGTGTATGGAGCATTGTGATGAGAGGGGCACTGGAGAATTGTGTTGAAAGGTGTCATGGATCATTGTGATGACAGGGATCATGAATCATTGTGATGTCTGGGGTCATGAAACATTGTGATGAATTGGGTCATGGATTATTGTGATGACAAGGGCCATGGAGCATTGTGATGTCAGTGGTCAAGGGGAATTGTGATGACAGGGGTAATGGAGAATTGTGATGAAAGATGTCATGGAGCACTGTGATTACAGGGGACATGGAATATTGTAATGACAAAGGCCATGGTGCATTGCGATGACTATTGTCATGCAGCATTTTGATGAAAGGCGTCATGGATCATTGTGATTACAGGGATCAAGGAGCATTGTGTTGACAAGCGCCATGGATCATTGTGATGAAAGGGGTAATGGAGAATTGTGATGAAAGGAATCATGGATCATGTGATGACAGGGCTCATGGAGCATTGTGATGACAATGGTCATGGAGCAGTGTGCTGAAAGTGGTCATGGATTTTTGTGATGACATGCGCCAGGGAACATTGTGATGACAAGGGCCATGGATCATTGTGATGACAGTGATTATGGAGAATTGTGATGACAGGGGTCCTGGAGCATTGTGATGACAGGGGTCACGGAGCATTCTGATGACAGTGGTTATGGAGCATTGTGATGAAAGGGGTTATGGGACATTGTGATGAAAGTGGTCATGTACCATTGTGATGACAGGGATCATGGAGCATGGTTATGACGAGAGCAATGGAGCATTGTGATGATAAGGGCCATGGAACATTGCGATGACAAGTGGCATGGAGCATTGTGATTATAGGGGTCTTGGAGCATTGTGATTAGAGTGGCCATGGAACATTGTGATGAAATGGGGCATGGAGCATTGTGGTGACAGGGGTCATGGGCATTGTGATGACAAGGGTCATGGACATTGTGATGAAAGTGGTCATGGAACACTGTGATGAAAAGGGCATGGAGCATTGTGATGACAATGATCATGGAGCATTGTGATGACAAGGGCCATGGAGCATTTAGATTAACGGGGTCATGGGGCATTGTGATGAAACGGGTCATGGATCATTGTGATTACAGGGATCATGGAGCATTGGATGACAATGGTCATGGAGCATTGTGATGAAAGACGTCAGGGAGCATTGTGATGAAAGGGGCCATGGGGTATTGTGATGCCAAGAGCCATGGAACATTCTGATGAAAGGGGTCATGGACCAACGTGCTGAATGCTCCACAGTAATCAAAATGCTCCATGATCTAGGTCATCACAATGCTCCATGCCCTTATCATCACAATGCTCCATGACCCCTGTCATTGCAATGCTCCACGCACTTATCATCACAATGCTCCATGACCCTTGTCTAAAATGCTACATGCCGGTGACAACACAGTGCTCCATGCCCCCTGTCATCACAAGGCTCCATGACCCGTTTCATCACAATGTTCCATGACCCCTGTCATCACAATGCCTCATGACCCCTGTAACCACAATATTCCATGGCCCTTGTCATGACAATGCACCATGACCCCTGTCATCAAAATGCTAAATGGCACTTGTCATCACAATGCTCTATGACACCTGTCATCACAATGCTCCATGTCACATGTCATCACAATGCTCCATGACCCCTCTAATCACAGTGCTCCATGACCCCTTTCATCACAATGCTCCATGCCCACTGTCATCACAATGCCCCATAACCCCTGTCATCAAAATGCTGCATGGCCCTTGCCAACAGAAATCTCCATGACCCCTGTCATCACAATGATCCATGACCCCTTTCCTCACAATGTTCCAGTACCACTTTCATCACAATGCTCCATGCCACTTGTCATCACAATGCACCATGCCCTTGTCATCACAATGCTCCATGGCCCCTGAAATCACAATGCTCCATGGCCCTTGTCATCACAATGCCCATGACCCCTGTCATCACAATGCTCCATGCCCCGTTTCTTCACAATGCTCACAATTACACCTGTAATCACAGTGCTTCTTAACCCCTTTCATCACAATACTCCATGTTAGGAATAGTGTCAGGGCCAGAGTTAGGAGTAGTCTGAGACTGGTAGTTAGGAACAGTGTAAGGGCCTGAGTTGTGAATAGTTTCAGGGCCTTAGTTAGCGAAAGTGTCAGTGCCAGAGTTGGGAGTAATGTCAGAGCCTTAGTTAGGGACAGTGTCAGTGCCTGAGTTGGCAGTAGTGTCAGGGCAGTAGTAAGGGACAGTGTTAGAACCTGAGTTGAGAATAGGTTCATGGCCTTAGGTAGGGACAACTTCAGTGACCGAGTTGGAAATAGTGTCAGGGCCTTAGGGACAGTGTCAGTGGCTGAGATGGGAGTAGTGTCAGGGTCTTACTTAGGGAGAGTGTCACTGCCTGATTTGGGAGTAGTGTCAGGGTCTTTGTTAGGGACAGTGTGAGGGCATGAGGTAGAAATAGTCTCAGGGCCTTAGTTAAGGAGCGTGTCAGTGCCTAAGTAAGCAGTAGTGTCAGGACCTAAGTTAGGGACAGTGTCAGAGCCTGAGTTAGGAGTAGTGTGAGGGCCTTAGTCAGGGACAGTGTCAGTGCCTGGGTTGGGAGTAGTGTCAGGGCCTTAGTTAGGGACAGTGTCAGTGCCTGAGTTGGTTCTATTGTCTGGGCCTTAGTTAGGGACAGTGTCAGTAACTGAGTTGGGAGTAGTGTCAGGGTCTTTGTTAGGGACAATGTCAGGGCCTGAGTTAAGAGTGGTGTCAAGGCCTTAGGTAGGGAGAGTGTCAGTGCCTGAGTTGGGAGTAGTGTCAGGGACTTAGTTAGGGACAGTGTCAGTGACTGAGTTAGGAATAGTGTCAGGGCTTGAGTTGGAGTAGTGTGAGAGCGGTAGTCAGGGACAACGTCACTGCCTGACTTGGGAGTATTGTCAGGGCCTTAGTTAGGGACAATTTTAGGGCGGGATTTAGGAGTAGTCTCAGGGCTTTAGTTAGGGACAGTGTCAGTGCCTGAGTTGGGAGTACTGTCAGGGTGTATTTAGGGACAGTCTCAGTACCTATGTTGGGAGTAGTGTCAGGGCCGTTGTTAGGAACAATGGCAGTGCCTGAGTTGGGAGTAGTGTCAGGACATTAATAAGGGACAGTGTCAGTGCCTGAGTTAGGAGTAGTGTCAGGGCCATAGTTAGCAACAGTGTCAATGTCTTAGTTGGGAGACATTGTTGGGAGTAGTGTCGGGGCCTTAGTTAGGGACAATGTCAGTGGCTGAGTTGGGAGTAGTGTCAGGGTCGTTGTTAGGGACAGTGTTACGGCCTGAGTGAAGAGTAGTGTCAAGGCCTTAGTTAGGGAGAGTGTTAGTGCCTGAGTTGGGAGTAGTATCAGAGCCTTAGTTAGGGACACTGTCAGAGCCTGAGTTTGCAGTAGTATCAAGGCCTTAGTTATGGACAGTGTCAGTGCCTGACTTAGGAGTAGCCTCAGGGCCTTATTTAGAGCGAGTGTCAGTGTCTGATTTATGGGTAGTGTCAGGGCCTAAGTTATGGACAGTGTCAGTGCCTGACTTAGGAGGAGTGTGAGGGCCTTTCTTAGTTATAGTGTCAGGCCTGAGTTAGGAGTAGTGTCAGGGCCTTAGTTAGGGACAGTGTCAGTGCCTGTGTTTGGAGTACTGTCAAGGACTAGTTAGGGACAATGTCAATGCCTGAGTTGAGAATAGTGTCAGTGCCTTAGGTAGGGACAATGTCAGTGCCTGAGTTGGAAGTAGTGTCAAGACATTAGGGACAGTGTCAGTGGCTGAGATGGAATAGTGTCAGGTTCTTAGTTAGGGAGAGTGTCAGTGCCTGAGTTGGGAGTAGTGTCAGGGTGTTTGTTATGGACAGTGTCAGGGCATGACTTAAGAGTAGTGTCCAGGCCTTAGGTAGGGAGAGTGTCAGGGCCTGAGGTAGAAATAGTCTCAGGGCCTTATTTAGGGAGCATGTCAGTGTCTAAGTAAGGAGTAGTGTCAGGTCCTTAGTTAGGGACAATTTTAGGGCGTGAGTTAGGAGTAGTCTCAGGGCTTTAGTTAGGGACAGTGTCAGTGCCTGAGTTGGGAGTACTGTCAGGGTGTATTTAGCGAGAGTCTCAGTGCCTATGTTGGGAGTAGTGTCTGGGTCTTTGTTACGAACAATGTCAGTGCCTGAGTTGGGAGTAGTGTCAGGACATTAGTAAGGGACAGTGTCAGTGCCTGAGTTAGGAGTAGTGTCAGGGTCTTTGTTAGGGACAGTGTCAGGGCCTCAGCTAAGAGTAGTGTTAAGGCCTTAGTTAGGGAGAGTGTCAGTGCCGGAGTTGCGAGCAGTGTCAGGGCCTTTGTTAGGGACAGTTTCAGGGCCTGAGGTTAGAGTAGTCTCTCGGCCTTAGTTAGGGAGAGTGTCAGTGCCTGAGTTAGGAGTAGTGTCAGGGCCTAAGTTATGGACAGTGTCAGTGCCTGAGTTAGGAGTAGTGTCAGGGCCGTAGTTAGGAACAGTGTCAGGGCCTGAGCTAGCAGTATTCTCTGGGCCTTAGTTAGGGACAGTGTCAGTGACTGTGTTAGGAATAGTGTTAGGGCCTGACTTAGGAGTAATGTGAGAGCAGTATTTAGGGACAGTGTCAGGGCCTGTGTTGTGAGTAGTGTCAGGGCCTTAGTTAGGGACAGTGTCAGTGCCTGAGGTGGGAGTATTATCAGGGCCTACTTAGGCACAGTGTCAGTGCCTATGTTGGGAGTATTTTCACTGCCTTAGTTAGGGACAGTGTCAGTGCCTGAGTTGGGAGTAATGTCAGAGCCTTAGTTAGGGACATTGTCAGAGCCTATGTTGGGAGTAGTGTCAGGGCCTTAGTTAGGGACAGTTTCATTGCCTGAGGTTAGAATAGTCTCAGGGCCTTAGTTAGGGAGAGTGTCAGTGCCTGAGTTGGGAATAGTGTCAGCTTTTTTGTTAGGGACTGTGTCAGTGCCTGAGTTAGGAGTAGTGTGAGAGCCTTTCTTAGTTATCGTGTCAGGGCCTGACTTAGGAGTAGTGTGAGAGCAGTATTTAGGGACAGTGTCAGGGCCTGTGTTGTGAGTAATGTAAGGGCCTAAGTTAGCGACAGTGTCAGTGCCTGAGTTGAGAGTAGTATCAGGGTCTTAGTTAGGGACAGTGTCAGTGCCTGAGTTGGGAGTAGTGTCAGGGCCTTACTTAGGGACAATATCAGTGGCTGAGTTGGCAGTAGTGTCGGGGCCGTATTTAGGGACAATATCAGTTGCTGAGTTGAGAGTAGTGTCAGTGTCGTTGTTAGGGACAGTGTCAGGGCCTGAGTTAAGAGTAGTGTCAAGGCCTTAGTTAGGGAGAGTGTGAGTGCCTGAGTTGGGAGGAGTGTCAGAGCCTTAGTGAGGGACAGCATCAGTGCTTGACTTGGGAGTAGTTTCAGGCCCTTATTTAGGGATAACTTCAGTGCCTGAATTGGAAGTAGTGTCAGTGCCTTAGTTAGGGACACTGTCAGTGCCTGAGTTGGGAGTAGTGTCAGGGCCATAGTTAGGGACAGTGTCAGAGCCTGAGTTGGCAGTAGTATCAAGGCCTTAGTTGTGGACAGTGTCAAGGCCTGAGTTAGGAGTAGTCTCAGGACATTAGTTAGGGAGAGTGTCAGTGTCTGATTTATGGTTAGTGTCAGGGCCTAAGTTATGGACAGTATCAGTGCCTGAGGTAGGAGTAGTGTGAGGGCCGTTCTTAGTTATAGTGTCTGTGCCTGAGTTAGGAGTAGTGTCTGGGCCTGAGTTAGGGACAGCTTCAATGCCTGAGGTGGGAGTAATGTCAGGGCCTTTGTTAGGGACAATGTCAGTGCCTGAGTTGGGAGTAGTGTCAGAGCCTTAGTTAGGCACATTATCAGTGCCTGAGATGGGAGTAGTGTCAGGGACTTTGTTAGGGACAGTGTCAGTGCCTGAGTTGGGAGTAGTGTCAGGACCTTAGTTAGGGACAGTGTCAGGACCTGAATTGGGAGTAGTCTCTGGGCCTTAGTTAGGAAGAGTGTCAGTGACTGAGTTGGGTGTAGTGTCAGGGTGTTAGTAATGGACAGTGTCAGGGCATGAGTTAATTATTGTGTCAAGCTTAGTTACGGAGAGTGTCAGTTCTTGTGTTAAGAATAGTGTAATGGCCTTAGTTAGTGACAGTGACAGTGCCTGAGTTAGGAAAGTAGTCAGGGCCTTACTTAGGGTAGTGTCAGTGCCTGAGGTAAGAGTAGTGTCAGGGCCTTAGTTAGGGACAGTGTCAGTGCCTGAGTTGGGCGTAGTTTCAGAGACTTAGTTAGGGACAGCGCCAGTGCCTGAGTTGGGAGTAGTGTCAGGACCACAGTTAGGGACGGTGTCAGTAGCTGAGATGGGAGTAGTGTCAGGGCCTTAGTTACGGACAGTGTCAGTGCCTGAGTTGGGATTAGTGTCAGGGTCTTTATTATGGACAGTGTCAGGGCCTGAGTTAAGAGTAGTGTCAAGGCCTTAATTTGGGAAAGTGTCAGTGTCTGAGATGCGAGTAGTGTCAGACCCTTAGTTAGGGACAGCGTCAGTGCCTGAGTTGGGAGTACTGCCAGGGCCTAAGTTACGGACAGTGTCAGGGCCTGAGTTAGGAGTAGTCTCAGGGCCTTAGTTAGGGACAGTGTCAGTGACTGTGTTAGGAATAGTGTCAGGGCCTGAGTTAGGAATAGACCGAGACCGGTAGTTAGGAACAGTGTCAGAGCCTGAGTTGTAAGTAGTTTCAGGGCCTTAGTTAGCGAAAGTGTCAGTGTCGGAGTTGGGAGTAATGTCAGGACATTAGTTAGGGTTAGTGTCAATGCCTGACTTGGGAGTAATGTCAGGGCCTAGTTATGGACAGTGTCAGTGCCTTTGTTGGCAGTAGTGTCAGGGCATTAGTAAGGGACAGTGTTAGTGCTTGAGTTGAGAATAGGGTCAGGGCCTTAAGTAGGGACAATGTCAGTGCCTGAGTTGGAAGTAGTGTCAGGGCCTTACGGACAGTGTCAGTGGATGAGATGTGAGTAGTGTCAGGGTCTCAGTTAGGGAGAGTGTCAGTGCCTGAGTTGTGAATAGTGTCAGGGTCTTTGTTAGGGACAGTGTCAGGGCATGAAGTAAGAGTAGTGTCAAGGCCTTAGTTAGGGAAAGTGTCAGTGCCTGAGTTGGGAGTAGTATCAGGGCCTTAGTTAGGGACAGTGTCAGGGCCTGAATTAGGAGTAGTGTGAGGGCCTTAGTTAGGGACAGTGTCAGTGCCTGGGTTGGGAGTAGTGTTATGGCCTTAGTTAGGGACAGCGTCAGTGCCTGAGTTGGGAGTAGTGTCAGAGCCTTATTTAGGGACAGCTTCATGTCTGAGTTGGGAGTAGTGTCAGGGCCTTAGTTAGGGACAATTCAGGGCTGAGTTAGGAGTAGTCTCAGTGCTTTAGTTAGGGACAGTGTCAGTGCCTGAGTTGGGAGTACTGTCAGGGCGTATTTAGGGACAGTCAAAGTGCCTATGTTGGGAGTAGTATCAGAGCCTTTATTAGGGACAGCGTCAGTGCCTGAGTTGGGAAGAGAGTCAGGGCTTTAGTTAGGGACAGCGTCAGTGCCTGACTTGTGAGTAGTGTCAGGACATTAGTAAGGGACCGCGTCAGTGCCTGAGTTAGCAGTAGGGTCAGGGCCGTAGTTAGGGACAGCCTCATTGCCTGAGTTGGGACTAGTGTCAGGGCTTTAGTTAGGAACAGTGTCAGTGCCTGAGTTGGGATTAGTGTCAGGTTCTTTATTATGGACAGTGTCATTGCTTGAGTTGGGGGTAGTGTCAAGGCCTTAGTTAGGGACAGCATCACTGCCGGAGTTGGGAGTAGTGTCAGAGCCTTATTTAGGGACAGCTTCATGTCTGAGTTGGGAGTAGTGTCAGGGCCTTAGTTAGGGACAGTGTCAGTGCCTGAGTTGGGAGTAGTGTCAGGATCTTTGTTAGGGACACTGTCAGGGCCTTAGCAAGAGTAGTGTTAAGGCCTTAGTTGGGGAGAGTGTCTGTGCCGGATTTGGGAGTAGTGTCAGGGTCTTTGTTAGGGACAGTTTCAGGGCCTGAGATTAGAGTAGTCTCAGGGCCTTAGTTAGGGAGAGTGTCAGTACATAAGTTAGGAGTAGTGTCAGGGCCTAATTTATGGACAGTGTCAGTGCCTGTGTTAGGAGTAGTGTGAGGACCTTTCTTACTTATCGTGTCAGGGCCTGAGTTAGGAGTAGTGTCAGGGCCTTAGTTAGGAACGGTGTCAGGGCCTGAGTTAGCAGTATTCTCCGGGCCTTAGTTAGGGACAATGGCAGTGTCTGTGTTAGGAATAGTGTTAGGGCCTGACTTAGGAGTAGTGTGAGAGCGGTATTTAGGGACAGTGTCAGGGCCTGTTTTGTGAGTAGTGTCAGGGCCTTAGTTAGGGACAGTGTCAGTGCCTGAGTTGGGAGTAATGTCAGGGCCTTAGTTAGAAACAGTGTCAGTTCCTGAGGTGGGAGTAGTATCAGGGCCTACTTAGGCACAGTGTCAGTGCCTATGTTGGGAGTATTTTTACTGCCTTAGTTAAGGACAGTGTCAGTGCCTGTGTTGGGAGAAGTGTCAGGGCCTTATTTAGGGACAGTGTCAGTGCCTGAGTTAGGAGTTGTGTCGTCCTTAGTTAGGGACATTTTCAGGGCCTGAGATAGGAGTAATGTCAAGGCCTTCCTTAGGTATTGTATCAGCGCCTGAATTAGGAATAGTGTCAGGGCCTTAGTTAGGGACATTACCAGGGCATGATTTAGGAGTAGTGTTAGGGCGTGAGTTATGAATAGTGTCAGAGACCTAGTTAGTGACAGTGTCAGTTCCTGAGTTAAGAGTAGAGTTAGGACCTATGTTAGGGACAGTGTCAGTGCTGTGTTCGGAGTAGTATCATGGCCTTAGTTAGAGACAGTGTCAGGGCCTGAGTTAGGAGTAGTGTCAGAGGCTTTGTTAGGGACAGTGTCAGGGCCTGAGTTAAGAGTAGTGGCACAGCTTTAGTTAGGACCAGTGTCAGGGCCTTAGTTAAGACCAGCATCAGGGCCTATGATAGGAATCAGATCAGGACCTGTGTTACGAGTAGTGTCAGGACCTTAGTTAAGGACAGTGTCAGGGCCTGAGTCCTGACTTACTCCGTACTCTCCTCACTAAGGACTTTTGACACTACTGCTAATTCAGGCCCTGGTAATGTCCCTAACTAAGGCCCTGACACTTTCCCTGTCTAAAGCTCTGAACTTCTCCTAAGTCAGGCCCTGATACTGTCCCTAACAATGGCCCTGACACTACACCTAACTTAGGCCCGACATGATACCTAACAAACGCTCTGTTGCTAGTCCAAGCTAAAGCCCTAAAATTAGTCCTAAATAAGGCCTTGACACTAATCCTAACTCAGGCCCTAACACTGTCCCTAACTAAGGCCCTGACAGTACGCCTAACTCTGGCTCTCATACGATTCCTAACAATGGCTCTGATGCTAGTCCAATCTAAGGCCCTGAAATTGGTCCTAAATAAGGCCTTGACACTAATCCAAACTCAGGCCCTAACACTGTCCTTAACTAGGTCTCTGACAGTACACCTAACACAGACCCTGACACTGTCCCTAAGCAAGGCCCTGACACTGTCACTAAGGCCCTGATTCTACTCCTAACTCAGTCCCGTCCATTGTACCTAACAAAGGCTCTGATGCTAGTCGTAACTCAGGGCCTGACACTGTCTCTAACTAAGGGCTGCTGCCATCAATATCTAAAGTCCTGACATTATCCGGAGCTAATATCCTGACCCATGTCTTACAAAAGTCCTGAAACTGTCCCAAAGTAAGCCCTGACACTGTCCCTAAGTGAGGCCCTGAAGCTTTCCCTAACTAACTCTGGCCTTGATTCTGTGACTAACTCAGACCCTGATCATGTCTTTAACTAAGACCCTAAGGCTGATCCTACAGAGACCCTTATGCTGATCCTATGTCATGCCCTGATGCTGTCAGGGATTCTAAATAAGGACCTGATACTCTCAGTAGTTAAGGTTTTGACACTATGCCTAGGTCCTTTCCTGACACTATCCCTAGACCGTAACCTGACCCTGTCCCTAGCAAATGTCGTGCCTCTTATGTTAATTAAAGCCTAGACCTGACACTATCCCTAGACCTTAACCTAACCTTCTCTTTAGCTAATGTCGAGATTAGCTAAAGAGATTCTTTAGAACGAGAATCTTTCATCTGCTGAATATAGTTTTCTTAAAAACATAATTTTTATAGTGTTACTAACTTTAAACAAAATGTACTCAACTGCTGTGGAATATTCCTTCATAGGAGCGTGCATGGTTCACTTCTGCATCTGCTTGTGGTGGTGTTCAGGTTGCTTTCAGCTGGGTATCCTCTTATGCTAGCTAAATCCCTGATTCTGTCCCCAAATGAGGCCCTGAATTTAGGTCCGAGGCTGTGAACCTGTCCCTAACTGAGGCCTGGAGGCTCGTCCTAACGCAGGCCCTGACACTGTCCCTAACTAAGGCCCTGACACTACACCTAACTCAGTCACTGACACTGTACCTAACAAAGGCTCTGATGCTAGTCCTAACTTAGGCCCTGACACTGCCTCTAACTAAGGCCCTGCTGCCATCAATATCTGAACACCTGATATTATCCTGAGCTAGTATCCTGACCCATGTCTTACCAAGGTCCTGAAACTTTTCCAAAGGAAGCCCTGACGCTGTCCCTAAGTGAGGCCTTGAGGCTGTCCCTAACAGAGGCCCTGATAATATCTTTAACGAAGACCCTAATGCTGATCCTGCAGAGGCCTTTATGCTGCTCCTAAGTCATGCCCTGATACTGTCCCTAACTCAGGCCCTAAAGATAGGCCTCACTTAGGCCCTGTTGCTGTACCTTAGTTAGGCTCTGACACTGTCTGTACATCAAGCCCTGGCACTGGTCCTGATTAAGGCCCTCACGCTGCTGCTAACTAAGGCCCTGATGCTCTCAATAACTAAGGTCTTCTCGTTATCCCTTGGTCATTTCCTTTCACTATCTCTGGCCTGGAACCTGACTCTGTCCCGAGATAATCTCCTGCATCTTATGCTGACTGAAACCCTAATGCTCTCCCTAACTAAGGCCCTGACTACTCCTAACTAAGGCCATGACACTGTCTCTAACAAAGGCCCGGAATCTGTCCCTAATATAGGCCCTGCTGCCAGCAATAACTAAAATCCTGACACTCTCCTGAGCTAATATCCTGACCCATTTCTAACCAAGGTCCTGACACTGTCCCTAAGAAAGCCCTGTTGCTGTCTTTAAGTGAAGACCTGAGGCTGTCCGTAACTCAGGCCCTGAAGCTTTCCCTAACTGAGGCCTTGACGCTGTGACTAACTAGGGCTCTGCTCATGTCTTTAACTAAGAGCCTAAAGCTGATCCAACAAAGGCACTGATGCTGCTCCTAAGTCATTCCCTGACAGTGTCGCTAGCTAAGGGCCTGAAATTAGGCCTCACTCAGTCCCTGTCGCTCTCCCTAAGTCAGGCCCTGATGCTGTCCCTACCTGAAGCCTTAACACTGGTTCTGAATAAGGCCCTGATATTCTCAGGAACAAAGGTCTTCACACTATCCTTAGGTCATTTCCTGACACGATTCCTAGCTTTACACTAACCCTGTCCCGAGTTAATGTCCTACCTCTTATGCTAACTAAAGACCTTATGCTGTTCATACCTCAGGCACTGAATTTAGTCCCAAGGCCACTAGACTGTGCCTAACTAGGCTCCATGCCCTCATCGTCACAATGTTCCGTGACCACTGTCATCACAATGCTCCACGCCCTTATCATCAAAATGCTCCACGCCCTTATCATCAAAATGCTCCATGACCCCTTTTATCACAATGCTCCATGGCCTTTGTCCTCACAATGTCCCATGACCGCTTTCATCACAACGCTTCCAGACCCCTGTCATCACAATGCCCCATGACCTTTTCATCACAATGATCCATGACCCTTGTCATCACAATGCTCCATGACATTTGTCTCAAAATGTTCCATGCCCATGTCATCACAATGCTCCATGCGCCCTGTCATCACAATGCTCAATGGCACTTGTCATCACAATCCTCCGTGAACCCTGTAATCACAATGCCCCATGACCACTTTCATCACAATGCTACCTGACCCCTTTCAACACAATGCTCCATGGCCATTGACATCACAAGGCTCCATGCCTTTATCATTACAATGCTCCATGACTCCTGTCATCGCAATGCTCCATGCACTTATCATCACATTGCTCCATGACCCCTTTCATCACAATGCTCCATGACCCCTTTCATCACAATGGTCTATAATCGCTGTCATTGCAATGATCCATGGCCCCTCTCATCACAGTGCTCCATGGCGCTTGTCATAACAATGCTCCATGATCCCTGTAATCACAATGATCAATGACCCCTTTCATCACAATGCTCCATTACCACTTTCATCACAATGGTCCATGGCGCTTGTCATCACAATGCTCCTTGATTCCTATAATCACAATGATCAATGACCCTTTTCATTACAATGCTATATTACCCCATTCATCACAATGCTCCATGACCTTTGTAATCGCAATGCTACATGCCATTGTCATCACAATGCTCCATGACCTTTGTCATCACAATGCTACATGCCATTGTCATCACAACGCTCCATGCCCTTATCACAGTGCTCCATGACCATTGTCATCACAATGCTCCATGACCCCTTTCATCACAATGCTCTATAATCGCTGTCATTGCAATGATCCATGGCCCTTGTCATCACAGTGCTCCATGGCGCTTGTCATCACAATGCTCCTTGATCCCTGCGATCACAATGATCCATGACCCCTTTCATCACAGTGCTCCATTACCCCTTTCATCACAATGCTCCATAACCCCTGTCATCACAGTGCTCCATGACCTTTGTCATCACAATGCTACATGCCATTGTCATCAGAATGCTCCTTACCCCCTGTTATCACAATGCTCCATGACCCTTGTCTCACAATGCTCCATGCTCTTGATATCACAACGCTCCATGACCCCTGTCATCACAATGCTCCATGACAGTTTCTCACAATGCTCCATGACCTTGTCGTCACAATGCTCCATGGCGCTTGTCATATCAATGTCCCATGACAAATTTCCTCAAAATGCTCCATGACATGTTTCATCACAATGCTCCATGACACCTGTCATCACAATGATCCATGACCCCTTTCATCACAAGACTCCATTATTCTTTCATTGCAATTCTCTAAGCCCCTTGTCATCACAATGCTCCAGTACCCCTTTCATCACAATGCTCCATGCCCCATGTCACCAAAATACTCAATACCCCCTGTCATCAAATCATCCATGACCACTTTCATTACAATGCTCCAGTCCCCCTGGCATCACAAAGAACTATGAACCCTGTCATCACAATGCTCCAGGACCTTTGTCATCATAATGCAACATGTCCCTTGTCATCATAATGCTCCGTGCAACCTGTCATCACAATGACCCATGACCCCTTTCATCACAATGCTCCATGACCCCTTTCAACATAATGCTCCATGGCCCTTGTCATCAAAATTCTCCATGGCGCTTGTCATCACAATGCTCCATGCCCCTTGTCATCACAATGCCCGAGGACCCCTTTCATCACAATGTTCCATTACCACATTCATCATAATACTCCATGATCCCTTCATCACAACGATCCATGAACCCTTTCATCACAATGTTCCAGTAACCCTTTCATCACAAAGCTCCATGCCTCTTGTCATCACAATGCTCCATAACACTTCTCATCAAAATGCACCATGACCCCTTTCATCACAATGCTCCATGACCCCTGTCATCACAATGCCCAATGACCCCTGTCATCACAATGCTCCATGGCCCTTGTCATCACAATACTCCATGACCCCCGTCATCTAAATGATCCATGACCCCTTTCATCACAATGCTCCATGACACCTGTCATCACAATGCTCCATGGCTTTTGTCATCACAATGCTACATTACCCTTGTCATCACAATGCTCCACAATCCCTGTAATCACAATGATCCATGACCCCTTTCATCACAATGTTACAGTACCACTTTCATCACAATGCTCCTGCCCCTTGTCACCACAATGCTCCATGACCCCTGTCATCACAGTGCTCCATGCCCTTATCATTAGAATGTTCCTTGACCTCTGTCATCGCAATGCTCCACGCCCTAATCATCACATTGCTCCGTGACCCTTGTCATCACAATTTTCCATGACCCTTAGCATCACAATGCTCCATGACACCTGTCAACACCATGCTGCATGCACTTGTCATCACAATGCTCCATGACCCTTGTCATCACAGTGTTTCATGACCCTGTAATCACAATATTCCATGACCCTTGTCATCACAATGCTCCATGGCCCCTGTCAACAAAATGCTCCATGACCCTTGTAATCTCAATGATCCATGGCCCTTGTCATCACAAAGCTCCACACCCTTGTCATCACAATGCTCCATGACAATTTTCACCACAATGCTCCATGATCCCCTTCATCACAATGCTCCATGGAACCTGTCATCGCAATGCTCCATGACCCCTGTCACCACAATGCCCTATAACGCCTGTCATCACAATGCTTCATGACCCCTTTCATCACAATGCTCCATGGCCCTTGCCATCACAATGCTCCATGACATCTTTCATCACAATGCTTCATGACCCTTGTCATTAGAATGCTCCATGACCCCTGTCATTACAATACTCCATGACCCCTGTCATCCCAATGTTCCAGGACCCCTGTCTTCACAATGCCCCATGGCGCTTTTCATCACAATGTTCCATGGCCCTTGTCATCACAATGGCCCATGACCCCTTTCATCACAATGCTCCCTGACCCCTTTCATCACAATGCTCCATGACCATTGTCATCACAATGTTCCATGATCCCTCTAATCAAGATGATCCATGATCCCTTTCATCACAATGCTCCTTGATCATTGTCATCTCATTGCTCCATGCCCTTATCATCACAATGCTCCATGGCCCCTGTAATCACTGTTCTCCAAGACCCCTTTCATCATAATGATCCATGATTCTTGCCATCACAGTGTTCCATGATCCCTTTCATCACAATGATCCATGACACTTGCCATCACACTGCTCCATGACCCCTGTCATCACAATGCTCCATGGCCCCTGTCACCACAATGCTCCATGACACTTTCATCTCGATGCTCCATGGACCTTTTCACGGCAATGCTCCATGGCCCTTGTCATCACAATGATCCATGTCGCTTGTCATAACAATGCGCCAGGATCCCTGTCATCACAATGCTCCATGACCACATTCATCACAATGCTCCATGACCCCTTTCATCACAATGCTCCAAGGCACTTGTCATCACAGTGCTCCATGGAGCTTTTCTTCACATCCTCCATTATCCCTGTAATCACAATGCTCCATGACCACTTTCATCAAAATGCTCCATGAGCATTGTCATCACAAGGCTCCATGCCTTATCATCAAAATGCTCCATGACCATTGACATGACAATGCTCCATGGCCCTTGTCATCACCATGTTCCATGACCCCTGTCTTCACAATGCTCCATTACTCTTGTCATCACAATGTTTCAAGCCCTTATCTTCACAATGCTCCATGACCCTTGTCATCACAATCCTCCATGAACTCTGTAATCACAATGATCCAGGACCAATTTCATCACAATGCCCCAATACCAATTTCATCACAAAGCTACATGACCCCTTTCATCAAAATACACCATGACCATTGTCATCACAAGTCTCCATGCCCTTATCATCACAATGTTCCATGAACCCTTTCATCACAATGATCCATGACCCTTGTCATCACAATGCTACATGAGTCCTGTCTTCACAATGCTCCATGCCCCCTTTCATCACAATGTGCCATGCTCCCTGTCATTACAATGTTCCATACCCTTATCCTGGCAATGCTCCATGACACCTGTCATTGCAATGATCGATGACTCCTTTCATCACAATGCTCCATGACCCCTTTCATCACAATGCTCCATGACCACTTTCATCACAATGCTCCATGGCTCTTGTATCACAATGCTCCATGGCCTTATCATCACAATGCTGCATCACACCTGTCATTGCAATTATCCATTACCCCTTTCCTCAGAGTGCTCCATGACCATTGTCATCACAATGCTCCATGGGCTTTGGAATAACCATGTCCATGACAACTTTCTTCACAATGCTCCATGACCATTGTCATCACAATTCTCCATGATCCCTTTTATCACAATGATCCATGACCTCTTTCATCACAATGCTCCATGATGCCTGTTATCACAAGGCTCAATGACCACTTTCATCACAATGCTCGCTGACCCCTTTCATCACAATGCTTCATGGCCCTTGTCATTACAATTCCCCATAACCCCTTTCATCACAATACTTCATGACCCTTGTCATCACAATGCTCCATGGCTTATGTCATCATAATTCCCCATGACCTCTGTCATCAAAATGCTCCATGGCCTTTGTCATCACTATGCTCCATGGCCCCTGTAATCACAGTGCTCCATGATTCTTTCATCACAATGCTGCATGGCCGTTGTCATCACAATGCTCCAATGCCCTTTTCATCACAATGCTCCATGACCACTTTCATCCCAATGCCCCATAGCCATTGTCATCACAATGCCCCATGACACCTTTCATCACAATGCTCATTGACCCCTTTCATCAAAATGTTCCATGCCCCCTGTCATCACAATACTCCATGATCCCTGTAATCCCAATGATCCATGACCACTTTCATCACAATGCTCAAGGACAATTTTCATCACAATGCCCAATGCCCCCTGTCATCACAATGCTCCAAGGCCCTTGTCATCATAATGCTCCATGACCCCGTCATCATAGTGTTCCATGATCCCTGTAATCACAATGATCCATGACCCCTTTCATCACAATGCTCCAGTACCACTTTCATCACCATGCTCCATGCCCCTTGTCATCACAATGCTCCAGAACTCTTCTCATTACAATTCTCCATGCCCGTGTCATCACAATGCTCCATGACAATGTCATCACAATGCTCCAGGACTCTTGTCATCACAATGCTTCATGGCGCTTTTCATCACAATGATCCATGACCACTTTCATCACAAAGCTCCATGACACCTTTCATCACAATGCTCCATTACCACTGTCATGACAATGCCAGATGACCCCTGTCATCACAATGCTCCATGACCTCTGTCATCACAATGCTCCATGACCCTTGTCATCACAATGCTCCATGATCCCTTTAATCACAATGATCCATGACCCCTTCCTCACAATGCTCCAATACCTCTGTCATCACAATGTTCAATGCACTTTTCATCAAAATGCTCCATGGCCCATGTAATCAAAAGTCTTCATGCCCTGGTCATGTCAATGCTCCAGAACTCTTGACATCACAATGCTCCATGCCCGTGTCATCACAATGCCCCATGACACTTGTCACCACAATGCTCCATGGCCCTTGTCATCAAATGCTACTTGGTGTTTTTCATCACAATGCTCTGTGACAAATTTCATCACAATGCTCCATGGCCCTTGTTGTCACAATGCCACATGTCCCCTTTCATCACAATGCTCCATGCCCCTGTCATCACAATGCCCCATGTTCCCTTTAATCAAAAGACTCCATTACCTCTTTCATCACAATGCTTCATGACGATTGTCATCACAATTGTCCATGGCCCTGTCATCACAATGCTCCATGGCCATTGTCATCACAATGCTACATGGCCTTTGTAATCACAGTGCTCCATGACCCGTTTGATCACAATGGTCCATGACCCCTGTCATCACAATGCCCCATGACCCCTTTCATCACAATGCTCCATGCCCACTGTCATCAAAATGCCTCATGACCCCTGTCATAACAATGCCCCATGGCCCTTGTCATCACAAATCTCCATGACCCCTGTCATCACAATGATCCATGACCACTTTCATCACAATGCTCCAGTTCCCCTTTCATCACAATGCTCCATGCCACTTTTCATCACAATGCTCCATGCCCTTGTCATCACAATTCTCCATGTCCCTCTTCCTTACAATGCTACAATACCCCTTTCATCACAAGGCTCCATGCCACTTGTCATCAAAATGCTACATGTCCTTTTCATCACAATGCCCCATGATCCCTTTAATCACAATGCTCCATGACCACTTTCATCACAGTGCTTCATGACAATTGTCATCACAATTCTCCATGGCCCTACCATCAGAATGCTCCATGACTCCTGTCATTGCAATGATCCATGACACGTTTCATCTCAATGCTCCATGACAACTGTCATCACAATGTTCCATGCCCTTGTCATCACAATTGTCCATGGCCCCTGTAATCACAATGCTCCATGCCCATGTCATCACAATGCTCCAGAACTCTTCTCATCACAATTCTCCATGCCCATGTCATCACAATGCTCCATGACAATGTCATCACAATGCTCCAGGACACTTGTCATCACAATGCTCCATGGCGGTTTTCATCACAAGGCTCCATGACCACTTTCACCACAACGCTCCATAACCCATTTAATCACAATGCTCCATGGCCCTTGTCATCACAATGTACCATGACCCATTTTATCTCAATGCTCCATGACCCATTTCCTCACAATGCTCCATGCCCCTATCATCACAATGCTCCATGACCCCTGTCATCGCAATGATCCATGAACCCTTTCATCACATTGCTCCATGATGCCTGTCATAACAATTCTCAATGGCGCTTTTCATCACAATTCTCCATGGCCTTTTCATCGACATGCTCCAGAACTCACTTCATCACAATGCTCCATTCACTTGTCATCACAATGCTACATGACCACTGTCATCACAACGCTCAATGGCCCTGTCATCACAGTGCCCCATGAAACCTTTCATCACAATTTTAGATGACCACTGTTATCACAATGTCCCATGACACCTGTCATCACAATTCGCCATGGCCCTTGTCATCACAATGCTCCATGAACCGTGTCATCACAACGTTCCAGGACACTTGTCATCACAATGATCCATGACCACTTTCAGCACAATGCTCCATGACCACTGTCATCACAATGATCCATGGCCTATGTATTCACAATGCTCCATGGCCCCTATAATCGCTGTGCTCCATGACCCCTTTCATCACAATGTTCCATGACCACTCTCATCACAATGCCGCATGACGCCTGTCATCACAATGCTCCAAGGTCCCTCTCATCACAATGCTCCATGATCCCTGTCAACACAATGTTCCCTGCCCATGTCATCACAATGCTCCTTGTCCCCTGTAATCACAATGCTCCATACCCTTGTTATCACAATGCTCCATGGCCCCTGTAATCACAATGCTCCATGCCCTTATCATCACAATATTCCAGAACTCTTGTTATCATAATGCTCCATGCCCGTGTCCTCACAATGCCCCATGACACCTGTCATCACAATTCACCATGGCCCTTGTCATCACAATGCTCCATGAACCGTGTTATCACAATGTTCCAGGACACTTGTCATCACAGTGCTCCATAACCACTTACATCACAATGCTCTTTGACCCCTGTCATCACAATGCTCCATGCGCTTGTCATCACAAGGCTTCATGAACCTTGTCATCACAATGTCACATGACCCCTGTCATCACAATGTTCCATGACCTTTCTCATCACAATGTTCCATGCCCTTGTCATCACAATGCTCCAGAACTCTAGTCATCATAATGCTCCATGCCCGTGTCATCACAATGCTCCATGACACTTGTCATCACAAAGTTCCATGGCCTTTGCAATCACAATGCTCCATGGCCCCTCTCATCACAGTGCTCCATGATACCTTTCATCACAATTCTAGATGACCACTGTCATCAAAATGCCTCATGACACTCTCATCACAATTCTCCATGGCCCTTGTCATCACAATGCTCCATGAACCGTGTCATCACAATAGTCCAGGACACTTGTCATCACAATGATCCATGACCACTTTCATCACAATGCTCCTTGACCCCGGTCATCACAATGCTCCATAATACCTTTCATCACAATTCTAGATGACCACTGTCATCACATTGCCCCATGACACCTCTCATCACAAATGGCCATGGCCCTTGACATCACAATGCTCCATTAACAGTGTCATTACAATGTTCCAGGACACTTGTCATCACAATGATCCATGACCACTTACATCACAATGCTCTTTGACCTCTGTCATCACAATGCTCCATGGCCCCTGTAATCAGATCGCTCCATGATCCCTTTCATCACAATGCCTCATGACGCCTGTCATCACAATGCTCCATGGCCTCTTTCATCACAATGCTCCATGACCGCTGTCATCACAATGTTCCCTTCCCTTGTCAGCACAATGCTCCATGGCCCCTGTAATCACAATGCTCCATGCCCTTGTCATCACAATGCTCCAGAATTCTTGTCATCACAATGTTCCATGGCCTTTGTCATCACAATGCTCCATGACACTTGTCATCACAATGCTCCATGGCCTTTGTCATTACAATGCTCCATGGCACCTGTCATCACAGTGCTCCATGATACCTTTCATGACAATGCTAGGTGACCACTGTCATCACAATGCCCCATGACATCTGTCACCACAATTAGCCATGGCCCTTTTCATCACAATGTTCCATGAACCATGTCATCACAAGGTTCCAGGACACTTTTCAGCACAATGATCCATGTCCCCTTTCCTAACAGTGCTCCAGTACCTCTTTCATCACAATGTTCCATGCCACTTGTCATCACAATGCACCATGCCCTTGTCAGCACAATGCTCCTTGGCCCCTGTAATCAAAATACTCCATGCCATCGTCATCACAATGCTCCAGATCTCTTCTCATCACACGGCTCCATGGCTGTGTAAACACAATCCTCCAGGACCACTGTCATCACAATGCTCGATGACCCATGTAATCACAATGTTCCATTGTACCTGTCAACACAATGCTCCATGACCACTGTCATCACAATGCCCCATGAAGCCTGTCATCACAATGCTCCATGGCCTATGTATTCACAATGCTCCATGGCCCCTGTAATCACATTGCTCCATGATGTTTCATCACAGTGCTCCATGACCCCTCTCATCACAATGTTCCCTGCCCCTGTCATCACAATGTTCCATGGCCCCTGTAATCACAATGCTCCATGCACTTGTCACCACAATTCTCCAGAACTCTTGTAATCATAATGCTCCATGCTCGTGTCATCACAAGGCTCCATGACACTTGTCATCACAATGCTCCATGTCCTATGTATTCACAATGCTCCATGGCCCCTGTAATCACATTTCTCCATTATCCCTTTCATCACAATGCTGCATGATCCGTGTCATCATAATTCTCCGTGACCGCTGTCATCACAAAGATCCAGGACCATTTTCATCACAATGCTGCATGCCCCATGTCATCACAATGCCCCATGACCCCTGTCATCACAATGCTCCATGGCCTTTGTCATCACAATGCTCCATCTCCACTGTCATCACAATGCTCGATGACCCTTGTCATCACAATATTCCATGTCGTTTGCATCACAATGCTCCATGGCCCGTATAATCACAATAATCCATGCCCTTGTCATCACAATGCTCCAGAACTCTTTTCATCACAATGTTCCATAGTCTTTGTCATCACAATGCTACATAGCCCCTGTCATCATAGTGCTCCATGATACCTTTCATCACAGTTTAGATGACCACTGTCATGACAACGCCCCATGACACCTGTCATCACAATTCAACATGGTCCTTGTCATCACAATGCTCCATGAACCGTGTCATCACAATGTTCCAGGACACTTGTCATCACAATGATCCATGACCACTGTCATCACAATGCTCCATGACCACTGTCATCACAATGCTCCATGGCTTATGTATTCACAATGCTCCATGGCTCCTGTAATCACATTGTTCCATGATCCCTTTCATCACAATGCTCCATGACCACTGTCCTCGCAATGCACCATGACGCCTGTCATCACAATGCTCCATGGCCCCTTTCATCACAATGCTCCATGGCCTATGTATTCACAATGCTCCATGACCCCTTTCATCACAATTCTCCATGACCCCTGTCATCACAATGTTCCATGACAGTTGTCATCACAATGCTCCATGACCCCTGCCATCACAATGTTCCCTGCTCTTGTCATCACAATGCTCCAGAAGTGTTGTCATCATAATGCTCCATGCCCGTTTTATCACAGTGCTCCATGCCCTTGTCATGACAATGCTCCAGAACTCTGTCATCATAATGCTCCATGCCCGTGTCATCACAATGCTCCATGGCCCTTTTCATCACAGAGCTCCATGATACCTTTCATCACAATGCTAGATTACCACTGTCATCACAATGCCCCATGACACCTGTCATCACAATTCGCCGTGGCCCATGTCATCTCAATGCTCCATGAACCGTGTCATCACAAGGTTCCAGGACACTTGTCATCACAATGATCCATTACCACTTTCATCACAATGCTCCATGACCCCTCTCATCTCAATGTTCCATGGCCTTTGTATTCAAAATTCTCCATGGTCCCTGTAATCACGGTGCACCATGACCCCTTTCATCACAATGCTCCATGACCATTGTCATCACAATGCCCCATGACGCCGGTCATCACAATGCTCCATGAAACCTGCCAGCACAATGATCCATGACACTTGTCATCACAATGCACCATGCCCTTGGCAACACAATGCTCCAGATCTCTTCTCATCACAATGGTCCATTCCCGTGTCAATGCTCCATGATCCCTGTCATCACAATGCCCAATGCCCCCTGTCATCACAATGCCCCATGACCCTGTCATCACAATGCTCCATGGTCCTTGTCATCACAAAGCACCATGACCCCGGTCCTCACAATGATCAATGATCCCTTTCCGCACAATGCTCCAGTACCCCTTTCATCACAATGTTCCATGACACTTGTTATCACAAAGTTCCATGACCCCTGTCACCACAATGTTCCCTGCCCATGTCATCACAATGCTCCATGTTGCCTGTAATCACAATGTTCCATGACCTTTCATCACAATGCTCCATGGCTCTTGTCATCACAATGCTCCAGGTCAACTTTCATCACAGTGCTCCATGCCCACTGTCATCACAAGGCCCAAAGCCCTCAGTCATCACATTGCCCCATGCCCCCTGTGATCACAATGCCCCATAACCCCTGTCACCACAATGCTCCATGGCCTTGTCATCACAATGCTTCATGAATATTGTCATCACAATGTTCCATGACCCCTGTCATCACAAAGCTCCATGACCCTTGTCATCACAATGCTGCACGATCCCTGTCATCACAATTCTCCGAGACTGCTGTCATCACAATGCTCCAGGACCATTTTCATCACATTGCTCCATGCCCCCTATCACCACAAAGCCCCATGACCCCTGTCATCACAATGTTCCATGGCTTTTGTCATCACAATGCTCCATGACACCTGTCATCACAATGCTCGATGACCCTTGTCATCACAATGCTCCATGCCATTGTCATCACAATGCTCCAGAACTCTTATCATCATAATGCTCCATACACGTGTCATCGCAATGCCCGATGACACCTGTCATCACAATTCTCCATTACCTTTGTCATCTCAATGCACCACGGTGCTCTTCATCACAATGCTCCGGGACAACTTTCTTCACAGTGCTCCATGCCCCCTGTCATCACAATGCCCAATGCGCCCTGTCATCGCAATGCCCCTTGACCCCTGTCATGAAAATGCTCCATGGCCTTTGTATTTTCAATGCTCCATGGCCCCTGAAATCACAGTGCTCCATGGCCCCTTTCATCACAATGCTCCATGACCACTGTCATCACAATGCCACATGACGCCTGTCATCACAATGGTGCAAGGGCCCGCTCATCACAATGCTCCATGACTGCTGTCATCACAATGTGCCCTGCCCATGTTACCACAATGCTCCATGTCCCCTTTAATCACAATGTTCCATGCCCTTTTCATCACAATGCTCCAGAATTCTTGTCATCACAATGTTCCATGACCGTGTTATCACAATGCTTCCTGACCCATGTCATTTCAATTCTCCATGACCTTTGTCATCACCATGCACCATGGCTCTTGTCATCACACTGCTCCATGGTGCTTTTCATCACAATGCTCCAGGACAACTTTCATCACAGTGCTCCATACGCCCTGTCATCACAATGCCCAATGCCCCCTGTCATCACTATGCCCCCTGACCCTTGTCATAACAATGCTCCTAACAGAGTGACTCCTAACACAGTCACTGACACTGTCCCTAACTAAGGCCCTGAGACTACTCCTAACTCAGGCCCTGACACTGTCCATAACTTAGGCCCTGGCACTACTCCCAACTTAGGCTCTGACGCTGTCCCTAACTAAGGGTCTGACAGTACTCCCAACTCAGACACTGACACTCTCCCAAATTAAGGCCTTGACACTACTCTTAACTCAGGCCCTGACACTGTCCATAATAAAGACCCTGACACTAATGCCAACTTAGACACTGACACTGTCCGTAACTTAGGCCCTGACACTACCACCATCTCAGCCACTGACACCATCCCTAACTAAGGGTCTGACACTACTCCCAACTCAGGCACTGACACTCTCCCTAATTAAGGCCCTGACAGTACTCCCATCTCAGGCACTGACACTGTCCCTAACTAAGGCCTTGACACTACTCCTAACTCAGGCACTGACACTAACCTAAATAAGGTCCTGACTCCACTCCTAACTCAGGAACTGTAACTGTCACTAACTAAGGCCATTACACTACTCTTAACACAAGAACTGACACTTTCCGTAACTAAGGCTTCACACAATACTTAACTCATGCCCTGACACTTTCCTTAACTAAGACCCTGACACTACTCCCAACTCAGTCACTGACACTGTTCCTAACTAAGGCCCAGAAACTACTCCCAATTCAGGCCCTGACACTGTCCCTAACTAAGGAACTGATACTACTCCCAACTCAGGCACTGACACTGTCCCTAACTAAGGCCCTGACACTACTCTCAACTCAGGCACTGACACTGTCCCTAACTAAGGCCCTGACACTACTCTCAACTCAGGCACTGACACTGTCCCTAACTAAGGCCATGACACTAATCCCAAGTGAGGCACTGATGCTGTCCCTAACTAAAGCCTGACTCTCTTCCCAACTCAGGCACTGATACTGTCCCTATCTAAGGCTCTGACACTACTCCCAACTCAGGCACTGATGCTGTCCCTAACTAAAGCCCTGACTCTCTTCCCAACTCAGGCACTGACGCTGTCCCTATCTAAGGCTCTGACACTACTCCCAACTCAGGCAATGATGCTGTCCCTAACTAAGGCCCTGACACTACTCCCAACTCAGGCAATGACGCTGTCCCTAACTAAGGCCCTGACACTACTCCCAAGTCAGGCACTGAAGCTGTCCCTAACTAAAGCCCTGACTCTCTTCCCAACTCAGGCACTGACACTGTCCCTAACTAAAGCCCTGAGACTACTCCTAACTCATGCCCTGACATTGTCCCTAATTAAGGCCCTGACACTACTCCCAAATCATGCACTGACAGTGTCCCTATCTACGGCCCTCAGACTACTCACAAGTCAGACACTGACGCCGTCCCTAAGTAAGGCCCTGACACTACTCCCAACTCAGGCACTGACGCTGTCCCTAACTAAGGCCATAACACTACTCCCAACTCAGGCACTGACACTGTCCCTAACTAAGGCCCTGACACTACTCCCAACCCAGGCACTGACACTGTCCCCAGCTAAGGCCCTCACACTACACCTAACTCAGGCTATGACACTGTCCCTAACTTAGGCCCTGACACTACTCCTTACTTAGGCACTTACACGCTCCCTAACTAAGGCCTTGACATTACTCTTAACTCATGCCCTGACACTGTCCCTAACAAAGACCCTGACACTATTCCCAACTCAGGCACTGACACTCTCCCTAATTAAGACCCTGACACTACTCCCATCTCAGCCACTGACACTGTCCCTAAGGCCCTGACACTACTTCCATCTCAGGCATTGACATTTTTCCTACCTAAGGCCCTGACCCTATTCTCAACTCAGGCACTAACACTGTCTCTTACTAATGCCCTGACAGTACTGCCAACTCAGGCACTGACACTGTCCCTAACTAGGCCCTGACACTACTCCCAACTCTGGCACTGACACTGTCCCTAACTAAGGCCCTGATATTTCTCCCAACTCCGGCACTGACACTGTCACTAACTAATTTAGACCTAATATGCTAGAACCTCAGGCTCTCCTCTTTTGCAAAAGATAATCAGAACATGATACAGTTATAACTAACAGAACCAACCTGAAGACTCCTGAATCAGGCATGGCTCTCTATGGGTAAATAATTAGGAACAGGCTCCAATAATCAAGACATGAATCTACCAATAAAAATACCCATATGCTGAACGAACAAACATTTACCACCCTAGTGTGTTTAACCTACTAATTAGCAAGAGTACCCAATTGGAAAAAGCTGGAAATGCTGTCTTCACAGAAGACAGCTCCTATATGCAAAAACCCCTTTTCTCTTCTAGCTGAAGTGAGCCTCTCAAGAAAACCTTCTCAATTTTTGCAGCACACCCTTGATACAACAAACTGCTAAAAGTAGACCCCAAACCTTTGGATTCATTTTACTCAGTGACTCTGAAATTAAAGGACATCCAAACAATAACTTCCAGCAAATATCAACTAAAAATCAAGCCAGTGAGATGGAAATACATGTGAGGTTTTTGTTTCTGACTACCTGTCCTTGAAAATATACAAAAACCACTCTTGAAACCAGTTATTAACCTGTAACCAGTGCAAAGCTTTGGGCAATGTCACTAAACTTTCGATGTTTACATGGATGGACCTAGAGATTATGATACTAAGTGAAGTAAGTCAGAAAGAGAAAGACAAATATCACTTATATGTGGAATCTGATTAGAAAAATGATACAAATGAACTTACTTACAAAACAGAATCAGACTCAGAGATCTCGAAATCAAATTTAGGATTACCAAAGGGGAAAGTGGGGGGAAGTGATAAATTAGGAGATCGGGTTGACAGTAACATATAAACATTACTATATATAAAATAGATAACTAATAAGGACCTACTGTATAGCACAGGGAACTCTACTCAATTTTCTGTAATAACCTATATGGGAGTAAAATCTGGAAAAGAATGCATATGTGTGTGTGTGTGTGTTTATATATATATATATATATATATATATATATCTGATTCACTTTTCTGTAAACCTGAAACTAATACAACCTTGTAAGTCAACTACACTGCAATAAAAATATTTTTTAAAAAACTATAAAAAGAAAAAAAGACCCTGAAACTACTCCCAACTCAGGCACTGACACTGTCCCTAACTAAGGCCCTGACACTACTCCCAACTAAGCCACTGACACTGTCCCTAACTACGGCCCTGACACTACTCCTAACTCAGGCACTGACACTGTCCCTTACTAATGTCCAGACACTACTCCCAACTCAGGCACTGACATTGTTCCTAACAAAGGCCCTGACACTACTCCCAACATAGGCATTGAGACTGTTCCTAAATACGCCCTGACACTACTCCTAACTCAGGCACTGACAGTGTCCCTAACTACGGCCCTCACACTACTCCCAACTCAGGCACTGATGCCGTCCCTAAGTAAGGCCCTGACACTACTCCCAACTCAGGAACTCACGCTGTCCCTAACTAATGCTCTGACACTACTCCCAACTCAGGCACTGACACTGTCCCTAACTAAGGCCATAACACTACTCCCAACTCAGGCACTGAGACTGTCCCTAACTAAGGCCCTGACATTTCTCCCAACTCCGGCACTGACACTGTCACTAACTAAGGCCCTGCAACTACTCACAACTCCGGCCCTGACACTGTTCCTAACTACCAGTCTCAAACTACTCCGAACTCAGGCCCTGACACTATTCCTAACACAGTTAATGACACAGTCCCTAACTAAGGCCCTGAGACTACTCCTAGCTCAGGCCCTGACACTGTCCGTAACTTAGGCCTTGGCACTACGCCCAACTCAGGCACTGACGCTGTCCCTAACTAAGGGTCTGACACTACTCCCAACTCAGACACTGACACTCTCCCAAATTAAGGTCTTGACATTACTCTTAACTCAGGCCCTGACACTGTCCATAGTAAACACCCTGACACTAATCCCAATACAGGCAATGACACTGTCCGTAACTAAGGCCCTGACAATACTCCCATCTCATCCACTGAAACCGTCCCTAACTATGGCCCTGACACTATTCACAACTCAGGCACTAACACTGTCCCTAACTATGGCCCTGACACTACTCCCAACTCAGGCACTGACAGTGTCCCTAACTAAGGCACTGATACTACTCCCAACTCAGGCACTGATGCTATCCCTAACTAAGGCCCTGAAACATCTCCCAAGTCAAGCAGTGATGCTCTCCCTACTAAGGCTCTGACACTACTCCCAACTCAGGCACTGACACTCTCCCTAACTAAGGCCTTGACACTACTCTTAACTCAGGCCCTGAAACTGTCCCTAACAACGACCCTGACATTACTCTCAACTCAGCCACTGACATTGTCCCTAACTACGGCCCCGACACTACTGCCACCTCAGCCACGGATATTTTCCCTAACTAAGGCACTGACACTACTCCCAACACAGGCACTGACACTGTCCCTAAATAAGGCCCTGACACTACTCCCAACTTAGGCACTGACACTGTCCCTAAGACCCTGATACTACTCCCACCTCAGGCACTGACACTGTCCCTAACTAAGGCAGTGGAAACACTCCCAACATAGGCACTGACACTGTCCCGTTCTACTGTCCTGACACTACTCCCAACTCAGGCACTGACAGTGTCCCTAACTACGGTCCTCACACTACCCCCAACTCAGGCACTGACGCTGTCCTTAACTAAGGCTCTGACACTACTCCCAACTCAGGCACTCACGCTGTCCCTAACTAAGGCCATAACACTACTCCCAACTCAGGCACTGACACTGCCCCTAACTAACGCCCAGACAATAGAACCAACTCAGACACTGACACTGATCCTAACTAAGGTCCTGACACTACTCCCAACCCAGGCACTGACACTCTCCCTAACTAAGGCCCTCACACTACTCCTAACTCAGGCTCTGACACTGTACCTAACTTAGGCCCTGACACTACTCCTTACTTAGGCACTGACATGCTCCCTAACTAAGGCCCTGAGACTACTTCTACCTCAGGACCTGACACTGTCCCTAACTAAGGCCCTGATACTACTCCCAACTCAGGCAGTGACACTCTCCCTAACTAAGACCCTGACACTACTCCCATCTCAGTCACTGACACTGTCCCTAACTAAGGCCTGACACTTCTCCCAACTAAGCCACTGACAGTGTCCCTAACTACGGCCCTGACACTACTCCTAACTCAGGCACTGACACTGTCCCTAACTAAGAGCCTGATACTACTCCCAACTCAGTCACTGACACTGTCCCTTACTAATGCCCTGACACTACTCCCACCTCAGGCACTGACACTCTCCGTAACTAAGGAAGTGAAAACACTCCCAACCTAGGCACTGACACTGTCCCTAACTAGGCCCTGATACTACTCCCACCTCAGGTACCGACACTGTCCCTAAATAAGTCCTTGACATTACTCCCAACTCAGGCACTGACACTGTTACGAGCTTAGGCCCTTCCACTACTCACAACACAGGCCCTGCCTCTGTCCCTAAATACCGCTCTCAAACTACTCCTAAATCAGGCCCTAACACTATTCCTAACACAGTCACTGACACTGTCGCTAACTAAGGCCTTGAGAATACTCCTATCTCAGGCCCTGACACTACTCCCAACTCAGACGCTGAAGCTGTCCCTACATAAGGCTCTGACACTACTCCCAACTCCGGCAGTGAGGCCGTCCCTAAGGCCTTGACACTACTCCCGACTCAGGCAATGACACTGTCCCCAACTAAGGCCCTGACATTACTCCCAACTCAGGCAATGATGCTGTCACTAACTAAGGCCCTGACACTACTCCCAAGTCAGGCACTGATGCTGTCCCTAACTAAAGCCCTGACTCTCTTACCAACTCAGCCACTGACGCTGTCCCTAACTAAGGCTCTGACACTACTCCAAACTCAGACACTGACACTCTCCCTACCTAAGGCCTTGACAATACTCTTAACTCAGGCCCTGATATTGTCCCTAAAAAAGACCCTGACACTACTCCCAACTCAGGCACTGACACTGTCCCTAACTAAGGCCCTGACACTACTCCCAACTAAGCCACTGACACTGTCCCTAATTACGGCCCAGACACTACTCCTAACTCAGGCACTGACACTCTCCGTTACTAATGTCCTGACGCTATACCCAACTCAGGCACTGACATTGTTCCTAACAAAGGCCCTGACACTACTCCCAACATAGGCACTGAGACTGTCCCTAAATACGCCCTGACACCACTCCCAACTCAGGCACTGCCAGTGTCCCTACATATGGCCCTCACACTACTCCCAACTCTGACACTGCAGCTGTCCCTAAAATAGGCTCTGACACTACGCCCAACTGCGGCAGTGACACTGTCCTTAACTAAGGCCTTGACACTACTCCCAACTCAGGCAATGACACTGTCCATAATAAAGACCCTGACACTCATCCCAACTCAGGTACTGACACTACTCCCAACTCAGGCAATGCCGCTGTCCCAAACTAAAGCACTGACACTACTCCTAACTCAGGTTTTGACGCGATAACTAAGAAAGGCCCTCACACTATTCCTAACTCAGGCACTGACGCTGTCCATAACTTAGGCCCTGACCCTACTCCTAAATCAGGCACTAACACTCTCCCTAACTAAGGCCCTGAGACTACTCAAACCTCAGGCCCTGAAACTGTCCCTAACTAAGGCTCTGACACTGCTCGCAACTTCGGCACTGACACTCTCCCTAACTAAGGCCTTAACACTACTCTTAGCTAAGGCCCTGACACTTTCCCTAACAAAGACCCTGACACTACTCCCAACTCAGGCAATGACACTGTCCCTAACTAAGGCCCTGACACTATTCCCAAGTCAGGCACTGATGCTGTCCCTAACTACCACTCTCACACTACTCGACCTCAAGCCCTGACACTATTCCTAACTCAGTCACTAGCACTGTCCCTAACTAAGGCCCTGACACTACTCCCAACTCAGGCACTGACACTATCCCTAACTAAGACCCTGACACTACTCCCAACTCTGGCACTGACGCTGTCCCTAACTAAGGCTCTGACACTACTCCCATCTCAGGCATTGACACTCCCTAACTAAGGCCTTGACACTACTCTTCACTCAGGCCCTGACACTGTCCCTAACAAAGACCCTGACGCTACTCCTAACTCAGGCACTGACACTGTCCCTAAATAAGGCCCTGACACTACTACCAACTAAGCCACTGACACTGTCCCTAACTACGGCCCTGACACTACTCCTAACTCAGGCACTGACACTGTCCCTTACTAATGTCCTGACATTACTCCGACCACAGGCACTGATATTGTTCCTAACAAAGGCCCTGACACTATTCCCAACATAGGCACAGAGACTTTCCCTGAATACGCCCTGACAGTACTCCCAACTCAGGCACTGACACTGTCGCCAACTAAAGCCCAGAGACTACTCCTAACTCACGCCCTGACACTGTCCCGAAGGCCCTGACACTACTTCCAACTCAGGCACTGACATTGTCCCTACCTAAGGCCCTGACACAATTCTCCACTCAGGCACTGACTCTGTCCCTTACTAATGCCCTGACACTACGGCCAACTCAGGCACTGACACTTTCCCTAAATAAGGCCCTGAGACCTCTCCCAACTCAGGCACTGACACTGTCCCTAACTAAGACCCTGATACTACTCCCAACTCAGGCACTGACACTGTCCCTAACTAAGGCCCTGATATTACTCCCAAATCAGGCACTGACACAGTCGCTAACTTAGGCCCTTACACTACTCACAACACAGGCCCTGACACTGTCTCTAAATACCGCTCTCACACTACTCCTAAATCAGGCCCTAACTCTATTCCTAACACAGTCACTGACACTGTCCCTAACTAACGCCCTGAGAATACTCCTATCTCAGGCCATGACACTATTCCCAACTCAGACACTGAAGCTGTCCCTAAATAAGGCTCTGACACTACGCCCAACTCCAGCAGTGGCGCTGTCCCTAACTAAGGCCTTGACACTACTCCCAACTCAGGTAATGACACTGTCCAAAATAAAGACCCTGACACTCATCCCAACTCAGGCACTGACACTACTCCCAACTCAGGCAATGACACTGTCCCTAACTAGGACACTGACACTACTCCTAACTCAGGCCCTGACACGATAACTAAGAAAGGCCCTCACACTACTCCTAACTCAGGCACTGATACTGTCCCTAACTAAGTCTCTGACACTGCTCGCAACTCCGGCACTGACACTCTCCCTAACTAAGGCCTTAACACTACTCTTAGCTAAGACCCTGACATTGTCCCTAATATAGACCCTGACACTAATCCCATCTCACCACTGACACTGTCCCTAACTAAGGCCCTGACACTATTCCCAACTCAGGCACTGACACTTTCCCTAACTAAGGCCTTGACACAACTCTTAACTCAGGCCCGGACATTGTCCCTAATATAGACCCTGACACTAATCCCATCTCAGCCACTGACACTATCCCTAACTAAGACCCTGACACTAATCCCAACTCTGGCACTGACGCTGTCCCTAACCAAGGCTCTGACACTACTCTCAACTCAGGCATCGACACTCTCCCTAACTAAGGCCTTGACACTACTCTTCACTCGGGCCCTGACACTGTCCCTAACAAAGACCCTGACACTACTCCCAACTCAGGCACTGACACTGTCCCTAACTAAGGCCTGACACTTCTCCCAACTAAGCCACTGACAGTGTCCCTAACTACGGCCCTGACACTACTCCTAACTCAGGCACTGACACTGTCCCTTACTAATGTCCTGACATTACTTGGAACACAGGCACTGATATTATTACTAACAAAGGCCCTGACACTACTCCCAACATAGGCACTGAGACTGTCCCTGAATACGCCCTGACAGTACTCCCAACTCAGGCACTGACACTGTCGCTAACTAAAGCCCTGAGAGTACTCCTAACTCGCGCCCTGACATTATCCCTAACTAAGGCCCTGACACTACTCCCAACTCAAGCAATGACACTGTTCCTAACTAAGGCCCTGACACTACTCCCAACTCAGGCCCTGACACAGTCCCTAACAAAGGCCCTGACACTACTCCCAACTCAGGCACTGACTCTGTCCCTAACTAAGGCCATAACACTACTCCCAAATCAGACACTGACACTGTCCCTAATGCCGTGACACTACGGCCAACTCAGGCACTGACACATTCCCTAAAAAAAGGCCCTGACATTATCCCTAACTAAGGCCCAGACAATAGAACCAACTCAGGCAGTGACACTGTCCCTAACTAAGGCCCTGACACTACTCCCAACTCAGGCACTGACACTGTCCCTAACTAAGGCCCTCACACTTCTCCTAACTCAGGTTTTGAAACCGTCCCTAACTTAGGCCCTGACACTACTCCTTACTAAGGCACTGACACGCTCCTTAACAAAGGCCCTGAGACTATTTCTACCTCAGGCCCTGACATGGTCCCTAACTAAGGCACTGATATTACTCCCAACTCCAGCAGTGATGCTGTCCCTAACTAAGGCCCTGACATTACTCGTAACTCCGGCACTGACACTGTCCCTAACAAGGACCTGGCACTACTCCCAAATTAGACATTGACACTGTCCCTAATGCCCTGATACTACTCCCACCTCAGGCACTGATACTGTCCCTAACTAAGGCAGTGAAAACACTCCCAACAAAGGCACTGACACTGTCCCTAACTAGGCCCTGTTACTACTCCCACCTCAGGCTCCGACACTGTCCCTAACTAAGGCCCTGACATTACTCCCAACTCAGGCACTGACACTGTCGCTAACATAGGCCCTTACACTAGTCACAACACAGGCCCTGACACTGTCCCTAAATACCACTCTCACACTACTCCTAAATCAGGCCCTAACACTATTCCTACCACAGTCACTGACACTGTCCCTAATTAAGGCCCTGAGAATACTCCTATCTCAGGCCCTAACACTACTCCTAACATAGGCACTGAGACTGTCCCGAAATACGCCCTGACACTACTCCCAAATCAGGCACTGACACTATCCCTATCTAAGGCCCTGACACTACTCTCAACTCAGGCACTAACACTGGCCCTAACTAAGGACTTAACACTACTCTTAACTCAGTCCCTGACACAGTCACTAACAAAGGCCCTGACACTCTTCCCAACACAGGCACTGACACTTTCGCTAACTAAGGCACTGAAACTACTCACAGCTCAGGCCCTGACACTTTTCCTAACTACCGGTCTCAGACTACTCCTAACTCAGGACCTGGCACTATTCCTAACACAGTCACTGACACTGTCCCTATCTAAGGCCCTGAGTCTACTCCTAACTCAGGCCATGACACTGTCTGAAACTTAGGCCGTGGAACTACTTCCAACTCAGGCACTGACGCTGTCCCTAACTGAGGCCCTGACACTACTCCCAACTCAGGCACTGACACTGTCCCTAACTAAGGCCCTGACACTACTCTCAACTCAGGCACTAACACTGTCCCTAACTAAGGACTTGACACTACTCTTAACTCAGGCCCTAACACAGTCCCTAACAAAGGCCATGAAACTAATCTCAACTCACGCACTGACGCTATCCCTAACTAAGGCTCTGACATTACTCCCAACTCAGGCACTGACACTGTCCCTAACTAAGGCCATAACACTACTCCCAACTCAGGCACTGACACTCTCCCTAACTAAGGGCCAGACAATACAACCAACTCAGGCACTGACACTGTCCCTAACTAAGGCCCAGACAATAGAACCAACTCATGCACTGACACTGTCCCTAACTAAGGCCCTGACACTACTCCCAAACCAGGCACTGACACCGTCCCTAACTTAGGCTCTGACACTACTCCTTACTTAGGCACTGACACGCTCCCTAACTAAGGCCCTGAGACTACTTGTACCTCAGGTCCTGACACGGTCCCTAACTAAGGCACTGATACTACTACCAACTCAGGCACTGACACTCTCCCTAACTGAGGCCTTGACACTAGTCTTAACTCATGCCCTGACACTGTCCCTAACAAAGACCCTGACACTATTCCCAACTCAGGCACTGACACTCTCCTTAACTAAGACCCTGACACTACTCCCATCTCAACCACTGACACTGTCCCTAAGGCCCTGACACTTCTTCCAACTCAGGAACTGATATTGTCCCTACCTAAGGTCCTGACCCTATTCTCAACTCAGGCACTAACACCGTCCCTTACTAATGCTCTGACACTACTGCCAACTCAGGCACTGACACTGTCCCTAACTAGGCTCTGACACTACTCCCAACTCAGGCACTGACAGTGTCCCTAACTAAGGCCCTGACATTACTCCCAACTCCGGCACTGATACTTTCGCTAACTAAGGCACTGAAACTACTCACAACTCAGGCCCTGACACTTTTCCTAACTACCGGTCTCAGACTACTCCTAACTCAGGACCTGACGCTATTTGTAACACAGCCACTGACACTGTCTCTAACTAAGGCCCTGAGTCTACTCCTAACTCAGGCCCTGACACTGTCCGTAACTTAGGCCATGGCACTACTCCCAACTCAAACACTGACACTCTCCCAAATTAAGGCCTTGACACTGCTCTTAACTCAGGTCTTGACACTGTCCATAATAAAGAACCCGACACTAATCCCAACACAGGAACTGACACTGCCCGTAACTAAGGCCCTGGCACTACTCTCATCTCAGCCACTGACACCGTCCCTAACTATGGCCCTGACACTACTCCCAACTTATGCACTGGTGCTGTCCCTAACTAAGGCCCTGACACTACTCCTAACTCAGACCCTGAGAGTATAACTAAGAAAGGCCCTCACACTACTCTTAACTCAGTCACTGACACTGTCCATAACTTAAGCCCTGACACTACTCCTAATTCAGGCACTGACACTCTCCCTAAATAAGGCCCTGAGACTACTCCAACCTCAGGCCCTGAAACTGTCCCTAACTAAGGCTCGGACACTGCTCGCAATTCCGGCACTGACACTCTCCCTAACTAAGGCCTTAACACTACTCTTAGCTAAGGCCCTAACACTGTCCCTAACAAAGACCCTGACACTACTGCCAACTCCAGCAGTGATGCTGTCCCTAACTAAGGCCCTGACACTACTCCCAACATAGGCACTGACACTGTCCCTAACAAGGACCTGGCACTATTCCCAACTCAGGCACTGACACTGTCCGTAACTATTGCTCTCACTCTACTCCAACTCAAGCCCTGTCACTATTCCTATCTCAGTCACTGGCACTGTCCCTAACTAAAGCCCTGACATTACTCCCAAATCAGGCACTGACACTCTCCCTAACTAAGGCCTTGACACTACTCTTAACTCAGGCCCTGACATTGTCCCTAATAATGACCCTGACACTAATCTCATCTCAGTCACAGACACTGTCCCTAACTAAGGCCCTGACACTACTCTCAACTCAGGCACTGACACTATCCCTAACTGAGACCCTGACACTACTCCCAACTCAGTCACTGACACTGTCCCTTACTAAGGCCCTGACACATCTACCAACACAGGCACTGACACTTTCGCTAAATAAGGCAGTGAAACTACTCGCTACATAGGCACTGACACTGTCCCTAACTAAGGCCCTGACACTACTCCCACCTCAGGCACTGACACTGTCCCTAACTAAGGCCCTGACAATACTCCCATCTCAGGCACTGATAGTGTGCCTAACTAAGGCTCTGACACTTCTCCTAACTCAGGCACTGACATTGTCCCTAAGCACGACCCTGACATTACTCCGAACTCAGGCCCTGACACTATCACTAAGAAAGGCCCTCACACTACTCCTAACTCAGGCACTGACACTTCCCATAATTAGGCCCAGACACTACCCATAAATCCGACACTGACACTCGCCCTAACTAAGGCCCTGAGACTACTCCTACCTAAGGCCCTGACACTGTCCATAACTAAGGCCTTGATACTACTGCCAACTCAGGCACTGACTGGGTCCCTATATAAGGCACTGACACTACTCCCAACTCAGGCACTGAAGCTATCCCTAACTAAGGCCCTGAAACTACTCCCAAGTCAAGCACTGATGCTATCCCTAATTAAGGCTCTGACACTACTCCCAACTCAGGCACTAACACTCTCCCTAACTAAGGCCCTGAAACTACTCTCAACTCAGGCACTAACAGTGTCCCTAACTATGGACTTGACACTCTTTTTAACTCAGGCCCTGACACAGTCCCTAACAAAGGCCCTGACACTACCCCCAACTCAGGCACTGACAGTGTCCCTAATTACGGCCCACACACTACTCCCAACTGAGGCACTGACGCCGTCCCTAAGTAAGGCCCGGACACTACTCCCAACTCAGGCATTTACGCTGTCCCTAACTAAGGCTCTGACACTACTCCCAACTCAGGCACTGACACTGTCCCTAACTAAGGCCATAACACTACTCCGAACTCAATCACTGACACTGTCCCTAACTAAGGCCCAGACAATAGAACTAACTCATGCACTGACACTGTCCCTAACTAAGACCCTGACACTACTCCCAACCCAGGCACTGACACTGTCCCTAACTAAGACCCTGACACTACTCCCAACCCAGGCACTGACACTGTCCCTAACTAAGGCCCTCACACTACTCCTATCTCAGGCTCTGACACTTTCCCTAACTTAGGCCCTGACACTACTCCTTACTTAGGCACTGACAGGCTCCCTAACTAAGGCCCTGAGACTACTTCTACCTCAGGCCCTGACACTCTCCCTAACTATGGCCCTGATTCTACTCCAACTCAGGCACTGACACTCTCCCTAACTAAGGTCCTGAAACTACTCTCAACTCAGGCACTAACAGTGTCCCTAACTATGGACTTGACACTATTTTTAACTCAGGCCCTGACACAGTCCCTAACAAAGACCCTGACACTATTCCCAACTCAGGCACTGACATTCTCCCTAACTAAGACCCTGGCACTACTCCCATCTCAGCCAGTGACACTGTCCCTAAGGCCCTGACACTACTTCCAACTCAGGCACTGACATTCTCCCTAGCTAAGGCCCTGACCCTATTCTCAACTCAGGCACTAACACTGTCCCTAACTAGGCTCTGACACTACTCCCAACTCAGGCCCTGACACTGTCCGTATCTTAGGCCCTGGCACTACTCCCAACTCAGGCACTGTCACTGTCCTTAACTAAGACCATTACACTACTCTTATCTCAAGAACTGACACTCTCCATAACTAAGGCTTTGACACAATACTTAACTCATGCCCTGACACTCTCCTTAACTAAGACCCTGACACTACTCCTATATCAGACACTGACACTGTTCCTAACTAAGGTCCAGAGACTACTCCCAATTCAGGCCCTGACACTGTCCCTAATGAAGGCACTGATACTACCCCCAACTCAGGCACTGACACTGTCCCTAACTAAGGCAGTGAAAATACTCCCAACATAGGCACTGACACTGTCCCTAACTAGGCCCTGATACTACTCCCACCTCAGGCACCGACACTGTCCCTAACTAAGGCCCTGACATTACTCCCAACTCAGGCACTGACACTGTCGCTAAATTAGGCCCTTACACTACTCACAACACAGGCCCTGACACTGTTCTAAATACCACTCTCACACTACTCCTAAATCAGGCCCTAACACTGTTCCTAACACAGTCACTGACACTGTCCCTAACTAAGGCCCTGACACTACTCTTAACTCAGGCCCCGACATGATAACTAAGAAAGGCCCTCACACTACACCTAACTCAGGCACTTACACTGTCCATAACTTAGGCCCTGACACTACTCCAAACTCAGGCACTGACACTATCCCTAACTAAGACCCTGACACTACTCCCAACTCAGGAACTGACACTGTCCCTTACTAAGGCCCTGACAAACTACCAACACAGGCAGTGACACTTTCACTAAATAAGGCAATGAAACTACTCCCTACATAGGCACTGACACTGTCCCTATCTATGCCCTGACACTACTCCCAACTCAGGCACTGACACTGTCCAGAACTAAGGCGCTGACATTACTCCCAAATCAGGCACTGAAACTGTCGCTAACTATGTCCCTGACACTACTCACAACTCAGGCTCTGACACTGTCCCTAACTACTGCTCTCACACTACTCCTAACGCAGGCCCTGACCCTATTCCTAACACAGTCACTGACACTGTCCCTAACTAAGGCCCTGAGATTACTCATAACTCATGCCCTGACATGGTCCCGAACAAAGACCCTGACACTAATCCCAACTCAGGCACTGACACCGTCCCTATCTAAGGCCTTGAAACTCTTCACAACTCAGACACTGACACTGTCCCTTACTAGTGCCCTGACACTACTGCCAACACAGGCACTGACACTGTCCCTAAGGCCCTGAGACTACGCCTACCTCAGGCCCTGTCACTGCCCCTAACTAAGACCCTGATACTACTCCCAACTCAGGCACTGACATTGTCCCTAACTGAGGCAATGATACTACTCCAAACTCAGGCACTAACGCTCTGGATCATTGTGATGACAAGGGCATGGAGCATTGTGATGACAAGGGTAATGGAGCATTGTGATGACAAGGACCATGGAGAATTGTGATGACAGGGGTCATGGAGCATTGAGATGACAAGGGCCATGGAGCATTGTGATGAAAATCGCCATGGATCATTGTGATTAATGGAGTAATGGAGCATTGTGATGAAAGGGGTCATGGATCATTGTGATTACAGGGATCAAGGAACATTGTTTTGACAAGTGCCATGGATCATTGTGATGAAAGGGGAAATGGAGAATTGTGATGAAAGGAATCATGGATCATTGTGATGACAGGGGTCATGGAGCATTGTTATGACAAGAGCCAAGGAGCACTGTGATGACAAGGGCCATGGATCATTGTTATGACAGGGGTCAGGGAGCATTGTGATGACAGGGCTCATGGAGCATTGTGATGACAATGGTCATGGAGAATTTTGATGAAAGGGGTCATGGAGCATTGGGCTGAAAGTGGTCATGGATCTTTGTGATGACATGCGCCAGGGAGCATTGTGATGACAAGGGCCATGGATCATTGTGGTGACAGTGGTTATGGAGCATTGTGATGAAAGGGGTCATGGCTCAGTGTGATGACAGGGGTCATGGGGCATTGTGATGACAAGGGACTTGGAGCATTGTGATGACAGTGGTCATATGGCATTTTGATTGATAGGGGCCATGGAGCATTGTGATGACAAGGGTCATGGAGCCTTGCAATGACTGGGGGCATGGAGCATTGTGATGTCACCACCATGTAGCATTTTAGACAAGGGTCATGGAGAATTGTGATGATAAGATCATGGAGGCTTGTGATTACAAGGGGGCATGGAACATTGTAATGAAAGGGGGCATGGAGCATTGTGATGAAAAGCGCATGGAGCATTGTGAGACAAGTGTCATGGAGCATTGTGTTGAGAGTGGCTTTGGGGCATTGTGATGACAGGGGGCATGGAGCATTGTCATGACAATGGCATGGAGCATTGTGAGACAAGTGTCAAGGAGAGTTGTGATGAAAGGGGTCATGGAGAACTGTGATTACAGGGGACATGGAGCATTGTTATGACAAAGGCCAAGTAGCATTGTGATGACAGGGCTCGTGGAGCATTGTGATGACATGGCTCAGGGAGCATTGTGGGGAAATGGGTCATGGGCCATTGTGATGACAGGTGTTATGGAGCATTGTGATGAAAGCGGCCATGGAACATTGTGATGAAAGGGGTCAAGGATCATTGTGATTACAGGGACCATGGAGCATTGTGATGAAAGTGTTAATGGAGAATTGTGATCAAAGGGGTCATGGATCTTTGTGATTACAGCAGTCATGGAACATTGTGATGACACGGGCCATGGAGCATTGTGATGAAAAGGGTCATGTAACATAGTGATGAAAGCGGCCATGGAACATTGTGATGAAAGGGGTCAAGGATCATTGTGATTACAGGGATCATGGAGCATTGTGATGACAAGCGCCAAGGATAATTGTGATGAAAGGGTAATGGAAAATTGTGATCAAATGGGTCATGGATCTTTGTGATTACAGTGGTCATGGAGCATTGTGATGACAGAGGTCCTGGAGCCTTGTGATGACAGGGGCCATGGAGCATTGTGATGAAAGGGGTCATGGAGCATTGTGATGAATGTGGTCAAGGAGCATTGTTATGACAATGGTCATGGTGCATTTTGATGAAAGGGGTCATGGAGCATTGTGATGGAAGGGGTCATGGGGCATTGTGATGAGAAGGTCCATGGAGCATTGTGATAAAAGTGTTCATGGAGCACTGTGATGATAAGGGCATGGAGCCTTGTTATGAAAATGGTCATGGAGCATTGTGATGAAAAGGGGACATGGAGCATTGTGATTACAGGAATCATGGAGCATTGTGATGACAATGGTCATGGAGCACTGTGATGAAAGGGGGGAGGGAGCATTGTGATGAAAGGGGCCATGGGTCATTTTGATGACAAGGGCCATGGAGCATTGTGATGACAGGGATCCTGGAGCATTGGGAAGACTGGAGTCATGGAGTATAGTGATGAAAGGGGTCATGGATCATTCTGATGACAGGGGTTCCATTGTCTTGTGGTGACAGGGGGCATGGAGCATTGTGATGAAAAGTGTACTGGAGCACTGTGATTACAGTGGTCCTGGATCTTTGTGATAACAAACGCCATGGAACATTATGATGACAAGTGTCATGGTGCATTGTGATGACAAGGGCCTGGAGTATTGTAAAGATAAGTGTCATGGAGCATTGTAATGGCAAGGGCCATTGAGCATTGTGATGACATGGGGCATGGAGCATTGTGATGACAAGGTCACGGATCGTTGTGATGACAGGGGTCATGGAGCAGTGTAATCATAAGGGCAGGGAGCATTGTGATGACAATGGTCATTGAGCATTGTGATGAAAGGGGTCATGGATCATTGTGATAACAGGTGTCATGGAGTATTGTGACAAAGTTTGTCATGGAGCACGGTGAAAACTGGGGACCAGGAGCATTGTGATGACAAAGGCCAGGGAGCATTGTGATGACAGGGGTCATGGAGCATTGTGATGACAGGAGGAATGGAGCATTGTGATGAAAGGGGTCATGGAGCATTGTGATGACAAGTGTCATGGAGCATTAGGGATGACAAGCGTCACGGAGCATTGTGCTGACAAGGGCCTGGAGTATTGTAAAGATAAGTGTCATGGGGCATTGTAATGGCAAGGGCCATGGAACATTGTGATCACAGGGGGCATGGAGCATTGTGATGACAAGGTCACGGAGCATTGTGAGACAAGTGTCATGGAGCATTTTGATGAGAGGGGGAATGGAGCATTTTGATGACAATGGCATGTAGCATTGCGATGACAAGGGTAATGGAGCCTTGTGATGACAGGGGTTATGAGGCACTGTGGTTACAGGGATCATGTAGGATTGTGATGATAAGGGCGTGGAGCATTGTGATGACATGGGTCATGGAGCGTTGTGAGGAAAGGTGTCAAGGAGCATTGTGATGAATGTGGTCATGGATCACTGTTATGACTAGGGACATGGAGCGTTGTGCTGACAAAGGCCATGGAACCTTGTGACGACATGGGACACAGAACATTTTGATGACAATGGCATGTAGCATTGCGATTACAAGGGTCATGGAGCCTTGTGATGACTGGGGTCTGGGCATTGTGATGAAATGGGTCATGGGGCATTGTGATGAAAGTGGTCATGGATCATTGTGATTACAGGGATCATGGAGCATTGTGATGACAAACGCCATGGATCATTGTGATGAAAGGGCTCATGGAGCACTGTGATTAAAGGGGCCATGGAGCATTGGAATGACGTGACATGGAGTATTGTGATTATAAGGGCCATGGAGCATTGTGATGACAGGGGTCATGGGGCATTGTGATGAAATGGATCATGGATCATTGTGATTACAGGGATAATGGAGCATTGTGATGACAAGCGCCATGGATCATTTTGATGAAAGGGGTAATGGAACATTGTAATCAAAGGAGTCATGGATCATTGTGATCACAGGGATCACGGAGCATTTTTATCAAAAGCTCCAAGGAGCATTGTGATTACAAGGGCCATGGAGCCTCGTGATGAGAGGGGTCCTGGAGCATTGTGATGACCGGAGTCATGGGGCATTGTGATGAAAGTGTTCAGGGAGCATTGTGATGACAAGGATCATGGAACATTGTTATGACAACGTTCATGGAGCTTTGTGATGACAGGTGGCTATGGAGCATTGTGATGAAGGGGATCATGGAGAATTGTGATGACAGGGGTCATGGAGCACTGTGATGACAGAGGTCATGGGGCATTGTGATGATGGGGGGCATTGAACATTGTAATGAAAGGGGTCATGGAGCAGTGTAATGACAAGTGTCATGGAGCATTGTGATGACAAGGGCATGGAGCATTGTGATGACAGGCGCCATAGAGCATTGTGATGAGAAGGGCATGGAGCATTGTAATGACAAGGGGCATGGAGCATTGTGATGACAAAAGTCATAGAGCAGTGTGATGAAAGGATTAATGGAGCATTGTGATGAAAGTGGTCATGGAGCACTGTGAAGACAGGGGGCATGGAGCACTGTGATGAAAGGGGTAATTGTGATACATTGTGATGAAAGGGGACATGAGACAGGGGTAATTGAGCATTCTGATGAAAGTGGTCATGGAGCACTGTGAAGACAGGGGGCATGGAGCACTGTGATGAAAGGGGTAATTGTGATACATTGTGATGAAAGGGGACATGAGACAGGGGTAATTGAGCATTCTGATGAAAGTGGTCATGGCTCATTGTGATCAAAAGGGGCATGGAGCATTGTGATGAAAGGGGTTATGGAGCATTGTGATGACAGGGGGCATGGAGCATTGTGATGACAATGGCATGTAGCATTGCGATAACAAGTGTCATGGAGCATTGCGATGATGGGGTCATGGAGCATTGTGATGAAAAGGGTCATGTGGCATTGTGAGGACAAGGGTCAGGGAGCATTCTGAAGAAAGAGGTCATGGAGCATTTTGATGAAAGTTTTCATGGAGTATTGTGACAAAAAGCACGAGGGAGCATTGTGATGACAAGTGCCATGGAGCATTGTGATGACAGGGGTCATGGAGCATTGTGATGACAGTGTTCAAGGTGCATTGTGAGGAAAGAGGTCATGGAGCACTGTGATTTCAGGGGCCATGGAGAATTGTGATGACAAATGCCATGGAGCATTGTGATGAAAGGGGCATGGAGCATTTTGACGACAGTGGTCATGGAGCATTGTGATGAAAGCCGTCATGGATCATTGTGATGATAAGGGCGTGGAGCATTGTGGTGACTGTGGTCACGGAACATTGTGACGATAAGGGCATGGAGCCTAGTTTGGGACAGTCTTGCGGCCTTGGGACTAAATTCAGTGCCTGAGGTAGGCACAGCATAAGGTCTTTAGTTAGCATAAGAGATAGGACATTAGCTCGGGACAGGGTTAGGGTAAAGGATAGGAATCGTGTCAGGAAATGACCTAAGGATAGTGTGAAGACCTTTATTACTGAGAATATCAGGGCCTTATTCAGAACCAGTGTTAAGGCTTCATGTAGGGACAGCTTCGGGGCCTGACGTAGGGAGAGCGACAGGGACTGAGTGAGGCCTAATGTCAGGCCCTTAGCTAGGGACACTGTCAGGGAGTGACGTAGGAGCAGCATCAGTGCCTTTGTTGGATCAGCTTTAGGCTCTTAGTTAAAGACATGAGCAGAGCCCTAGTTAGTCACAGCGTCAAGGCCTCAGTTAGGGAAAGCTTCAGGGCCTGAGTTACGGACAGCCTCAGGTCTTCACTTAAAGACAGCGACAGGGCTTTCTTAGGGACTGTGTCAAGACCTTGGTTAGAAATGGGTCAGGATATTAGCTCAGGAGAGTGTCAGGATTTTAGTTATTGCTGGCAGCAGGGCCTATATTAGGGACAGATTCCGGGCCTTTGTTAGAGACAGTGTCATGCCCTTAGTTAGGAGGAGTCAGGGCCTTAGTTAGGGAGAGCATTAGTGTTTCAATCAGCATAAGATGCAGGAGATTATCTCGGGACAGAGTCAGGTTCCAGGCCAGAGATAGTGAAAGGAAATGACCAAGGGATAACGAGAAGACCTTAGTTATTGAGAGCATCAGGGCCTTAGTTAGCAGCAGCGTGAGGGCCTTAATCAGGACCAGTGCCAGGACTTGACGTACGGACAGCGTCAGAGCCTAACTAAGGTACAGCAACAGGGCCTAAGTGAGGCCTATCTTTAGGGCCTGAGTTAGGGACAGTATCAGGGCATGACTTAGGAGCAGCATAAAGGCCTCTGTAGGATCAGCATTAGGGTCTTCATTAAAGATATTATCAGGGCCTCTGTTAGGTACAGCCTCAAGGCCTCACTTAGGGACAGCGTCAGGGCTTCCTTTGGAAAAGTTTCAGGACCTTGATAAGACATGGGTCAGGATATTAACTCAGGATAATATCAGGTGTTCAGATATTGATGGCAGCAGGGCCTTAGTTAGAGGCAGTGTCAGGGCCTAAGTTAGGACTAGCATCAGAGCCTTTGTTAGGTACAGTGTCAGTGACTGAGTTAGGTGTAGTGTCAGGGCCTTAGTTAGGGACAGTGTCAGGGCCTGCGTTAGGACGAGCCTCCAGGCCTCAGTTAGGGACAGGTTCACGGCCTCGGACCTAAATTCAGGGCCTCATTTAGGGACAGAATCAGGGATTTAGCTAGCATAAGAGGATACCCAGCTGAAAGCAACCTGAACACCACCACAAGCAGATGCAGAAGTGAACCATGCACGCTCCTATGAAGGAATATTGCACAGCAGTTGAGTACATTTTGTTTAAAGTTAGTAACAGTATAAAAATTATGTTTTTAAGAAAACTATATTCAGCAGATGAAAGATTCTCATTCTAAAGAATCTCTTTAGCTAATCTAGACATTAGCTAAAGAGAAGGTTAGGTTAAGGTCTAGGGATAGTGTCAGGAAATGACCTAGGGATAGTGTCAAGACCTTAGTTACTTAGAGCATCAGGGCCTAATTTGGGACCAGTGAGTGTCAGGGTTTCGGGTAGGGACAGCGTCAGAACCTGACTTAGAGGAGAGCGACAGGGCCTGAGTGAAGCCTAGTGTCAGGGCCTCTGTTAGGGACAGCTTCAGGGCCTGACTTAGGGACAGCATCAGGGCTTCCTTAGGGATGGTTTCAGGACCTTGGTAAGAGATGGGTCAAGAAATTAGCTAAGGATAGTGTCAGGACTTTAGATATTGACGCAGCAGGGCCTTAGTTAGGGACAGTATCAGGCCCTGACCTAGGACGAACATCGAGGCCTTAGGTAGGGACAGGGTCACAGCCTCGGGACTAATTTCAGGGCCTTAGTTAAGGACAGCAGCGGGGCTTTAGTTAGCATAAGAGGCACGACATTTGCTAGGGACAGGGTCATGTTACGGTCTAAGGATAGTGTCAGGAAAGGACCTAGGCATAGTGTCAAAACCTTAGTTACTGAGAGTATCAGGTCCTTATTTAGAACCAGTGTCAGGGCTTCAGGTAGGGACAGCATCAGAGCCTGACTTAGGGAGAGCGATAGGGTCTGAGTGAGGCCTAGCATCAGACCCTTAGCTGGGGACACTGTCAGGGCATGACTTAGGAGCAGCATCAGCGCCTCTGTTAGATCAGCCTTAGCGCCTTAGTTACAGACATGATCAGGGCCTGAGTTAGTCACAGTGTCAAGGCCTCAGTTAGGGAAAGCTTCAGGGCCTGAGTTAGGGACAGCCTCAGTTCTTAGGGATAGTGACAGGGCTTTCTTAGGGACAGTGTCAGGACCTTGGTTAGAAATATGTCAGGATATTAACTCAGGCTAGTGTCCAGTTTTTAGTTATTGCTGACAGCAGGGCCTATATTAGGGGCAAATTCTGAGCCTTACTTAGAGACAGTGTCAGAGCCTGAGTTAGGACTAGCATCAGAGCCTTTGTAAATTACAGTGTCAGGGACTGAGTTAGGTATAGTGTCAGGGCTTTAGTTAGGGACAGTGTCAGCACCTCAGTTAGGATGAGCCTCCAAGCCTCAGTTAGGGACAGGTTGACGGCCTCGGGACTAATTTCAGGCTCTTAGTTAGAGACAGCATCAGGGATTTAGTTAGCATAAGAGGCTCGACAATAGATAAAGAAAAGTTTAGGTTAAGATCTAGGGATAGTGTCAGGAATTGACCTAGGGATAGTGTCAAGACCATAGCTAATTAGAGCATCAGTGCCTAATTTAGGCCCAGTGTCAGGGCTTCAGGTAGGGACAGAGTGTTAGCCTGACTTATGGAGAGCGACAGGGCCTGAGTGATGCCTAGAGTCAGGGTCTTAGCTAGGGACAGCGTCAGGGCATGACATAGGATCAGCATAAGGGTCTCTGTAGGATCAGCATTAGGGTCTTAGTTAAAGACATTATCAGGACCTCTGTGAGGGACAGCTTCAGGGCCTCACTTAGGGACAGTGTCAGGGCTAACTTTGGGAAAGTTTCAGGACCTTGGTAAGACATGGGTCAGGATATTAGCTCAGGATAATGTCAGGACTTTAGATATTGATGGTAGCAGGGCCTAAGTTAGGGACAGTGTCAAGGCGTTAGTTAGGAGTAGCGGGCCTCTGATAGGTCCAGTGTCAGGTCCTCAGTTAGCAATGGTGTTAGGGCCTTAGTTAGGGACAGTGTCAGGGCCGGATGTAGGACGAGCATCTAGGCCTTAGTTCGGGACAGTTTCATGGTCTTGGGACTAAATTCAGTGCCTGAGGTAGGCACAGCCTAAGGGCTTCAGTTAGCATAAGAGGCAGGACATTAGCTAGTGACAGTGTCAGTTTAACATCTAGGGATAGTGTCAGGAAATGACCTAAGGATAGTGTGAAGACCTTTGTTACTGAGACTATCAGGGCCTTATTCAGAACCAGTGCTAGGGCTTCAGGTAGGGACAGCATCAGAGCCTGACTTAGGGACAGCGATAGGGTCTGAGTGAGGCCTAGCATCAGACCCTTAGCTGGGGACACTGTCAGGGCATGACTTAGGAGCAGCATCAGGGCCTCTGTTGGATCAGCCTTAGGGTCTTAGTTAAAGACATGATCAGGGTCTGAGTTAGTCACAGCATCAAGGCCTGAGTTAGCTAGGGAAAGCTTCAGGGCCTCACTTAAGGACAGCGTCAGGGCTTACTTTGGGACAGTTTCAGGACCTTGGTAAGACATGGGTCAGGATATTAGCTCCGGAAAATGTCAGGACTTTAGATATTGATGGCAGCAGCCTTTAGTTAGAGACAGTGTCAGGCCCTGAGTTACGACTAGCATCAGAGCCTTTGTTAGGTACAATGTACGGGACTGAGTTAGGAGTAGAGTCAGGGCCTTAGTTAGTGACAGTGTCAGGGCCTGACTTAGGGAGAGCGACAGGGCCTGAGTGAGGCCTAGTGTCAGGCCCTTAGCTGGGCACACTGTCAGGACATGACTTTGGAGCAGCATCAGCGTCTTTGCTGGATCAGCATTAAGGTCTTCGTTAAATACATGATCAGGGCCTGAGTTAGTCACAGCTTCAAGGCTTTAGTTAAGGAAAGCTTCAGGGCCTGAGTTAGGGACAGCCTCAAGTCTTCACTTAGGGACAGCGTCAGGGCTTACTTTGGGACAGTTTCAGGACCTTGGAAAGGCATAGGTCAGGATATTAGCTCAGGATAATGTCAGGTCTTTAGATAGTGATGGCAGCAGGGCCTTAGTTACAGACAGTTTCAGGGCCTGATTTAGGCCTAGCATCAGAGACTTTGTTAGGTACAGTGTAAGGGACTGAGTTAGGAGTAGTGTCAGTGCCTTGCTTAGGGACAGTGTCAGGGTCTGAGTTAGGCGTATAGTCAGGGCTTTAGTTAGGGACAGTGTTAGGACCTGAGTTAGCATTAGTGTCAAGGCCTTATTTAGGACCAATTTTAGGGCTTTAGTTTGGACTAGCAACAGAGCCTTTGTTAGGTATCATGTCGGGGCCTAAGTTAGGTGTAGTGTCAGGGCCATTGTTAGGGACAGTATCAGGGCCTGACTTAGAAGAGGTTCAGGGCCTTAACCAGGGAAAGTGTCAGGGCCTTAGTTAGGGACATTATCAGGGCCTGAATTAGCAGTAGTGTCAAAAGTCCTTAGTGAGGAGAATAAGGAGTAAGTCAGGACTCAGGCCCTGACACTGTCCTTAACTAAGGCCCTGACACTACTCGTAACACAGGCTCTGATCTGATGCCTATCATAGGCCCTGATGCTGGTCTTAACTAAGGCTGTGACACTGGCCCTAACTAAAGCTGTGACGCTACTCTTAACTCAGGCCCTGACACTGTCCCTAACAAACATCTGACACTACTCCTAACTCAGGCACTGACACTGTCCCTAACTAAGTCCCTGAAAATACTCCTAACTCAGGCCCTGACACTGTCTCTAACTAAGACCCTGACACTACTCCGAACTCAGCACTGACACAGTCCCTAACTTAGGACCTGACTCTACTCCTAACTCAGGAACTGACACTGTCATTAACTAAAGCCCTAACACTATTCATAACTCACGCCCTAACACTAATCCTAAATCATATCCTGGCAATGTCCCTAACTAAGGCCATGACACTATTCCTAAATCAGGCGCTGATACAATACCTAAGGAAGGCCCTGACATTACTCCTAACTCAGGCCCTGAAAAGGTCCCTAACTAAGGCCGACACAACTCCTAACTCAGGCACTGACACTGTCCCTAAATAAGGCCCTGAAACTATTCCTAACTGAGGCGCTGATACAATAGCTAACGAAGGCACTGATGCTACTCCTAACTAAGGCCCTGTCACTACTCCAAACTCAGGCAATGACACAGTCCCTAACTAACGTCCTGACACTACTCCCAACTCAGGCACTGACACTGTCCCTAACTAAGGCCCTCACACTACTCCTAACTCAGCCTCTGATACTGTCCCTAACTTAGGCCCTCACACGACTCCTCACTTAGGCACTGACACGCTCCCTAACTAAGGCCCTGAGACTACTTGTACCTCAGACCCTGACACTGTCCCTAACTAAGGCCCTGATACTACTCCCAACATAGGCACTGAAACTGTCCCTAAATACGCCCTGAAAGTACTCCGAACTCAGGCAGTGACACTGTCCCTAAATAAAGCCCTGAGACTACTCCTAACTCACGCCCTGACATTGTCCCTAACTAAGGCCCTGACACTATTCCCAAGTCAGGCACTGACACTGTCCCTAACTAAGGCCCTGAAACTACTCTCAACTCAGGCACTAACACTGTCCCTAACTAAGGACCTGTCACTACTCTTAACTCACTCCCTGACAGAGTCCATAACAAAGGCCCTAACACTACCCCCAACTCAGGCACTGACAGTGTCCCTAACTATGGCTCTCACACAACTTCCAACTCAGGCACTGACGCCGTCCCTAACTAAGGCTCTGACACTACTCCCAACTCAGGCACTGACGCTGTCCCTACTAAGGCCATAACACTACTCCCAATTCAGGCACTGACACTGTCCCTAAGGCCCAGACAATAGAACCAACTCAGGCACTGACACTGTCCCTAAGTAAGGCCCTGACACTACTCCCAACTCAGGCACTGACGCTGTCCCTAACTAAGGCTCTGACACTACTCCCAACTCAGGCACTGACGCTGTCCCTACTAAGGCCATAACACTACTCCCAACTCAGGCAGTGACACTGTCCATAACTAATGCCCTGACATTACTCCCAACCCCGGCACTGACACTTTCGCTATCTAAGGCCCTGAAACTACTCAGAACTCAGGCCCTGAGACTGTTCCTAACTATCAGTCTCAGACTACTCCTAACTCAGGCACTGACACTATTCCTAACACAGTCACTGACACTGTTCCTAACTAAGGTCCTGAGACTACTCCTAACTCAGGCCCCAACACTGTCCGTAACTTAGGCCCTGGCACTACTCCCAAATCAGGCACTGATGCTGTCCCTAACAAGGGTCTGACACTACTCCCAATAAGACACTGACACTCTCCCAAATTAAGGACTTGACACTACTCTTAACTCAGGCCCTGACATTGTCCCTAATAAAGACCCTTAGACTAATCCCATCTCAGCCACTGACACTGTCCCTGACACTACTCCCAACTAAGGCACTGACACTGTCCCTTTTAAGGCCCTGACACAACTACCAACACAGGCACTGACACTTTCGCTAAATAAGGCAGTGAGACTAATCCCTACATAGGCACTGACACTGTCCCTAACTAGGCCCTGACACCACTCCCAACTCAGGCACTGAGACTGTCCAGAACTACGGCCCTGACATTACTCCCAAATCTGACACTGAAACTGTCGTTAACTATGTCCCTGACACTACTCACAACTCAGGCCCTGACACTGTCCATCCCTAACTACTGCTCTCACACTACTCCTAACCCAGGCCCTGACACTATTCCTAACACAGTCACTGACACTCTCCATAACTAAGGTCCTGAGATTACTCCTAACTCACGCCCTGACGTTGTCCCTAACAAAGACCCTGACTCTAATCCCAACTCAGGCACTGACACTGTCCCTTTGTAATGCCCTGACACTACTGCCAACACAGGCACTGACACCGTCCCTAACTAAGGCCCTGAGACTACTCCTAACTCAGGCCCTGACACTGTCCCTAACTAAGGCCCTAATACTACTCCCAACTCATGCTCTGACACTGTCCCTAACTATGGCCCTGACACTACTCCCAACTCAGGCACTGACAGTGTCCCTAACTGAGGCAATGGTACTACTCCCAACACAGACACTAAGACTCTGGATCATTGTGATGACAAGCACCATGGAGCATTGTGATGACAAGTGTCATGAAGGATTGTGATGACAAGGGCATGGAGCATTGTGATGACAATGGCCATGGAGCATTGTGATGACAGGGGTAATGGAGCATTGTGGTGACAGGTGGCATGGAGGATTGTGATAAAATGGGTACTGTAACATTGTGATGAAACGGGTCAAGGAACATTTTGTTTATAGGGGTCATGGGGCATTGTGATGAAAGTGGTCATGGAGCATTGTGATGACAGGGGTCATGGAGCATTGTGATGGCAAATGCGAGGAGATTTGTGATGACGAGGACCATATAGCATTGAGATTACAAGGGTCATGGAGCATTTTGATGACAGGGGCCATGAAGCATTGTGATGACAAGTGCCATGGAGAATTGTGATGACAAGGGTCATGGAGAATTGTGGTGACAGGCGGCATGGAGCATGGTGATGGAAGGGGTACTGTAACATTGTGATGAAAGGGGTCAAGGAGCATTTTGATTACAAGGATAATGGAGCATTGTGATGATAAACGGCATGGAGCATTGTCGTGCCGAGGGCCATGGAGCATTGTGATGACAGGTGTCATGGAGCATTGTGATGATATGGGCATGGAGCCTTTATTGCAATGGTCATGGAGCATTGTGATGAAAGGGGTCACAGATCATTGTGATGAAAGGGGTCATGGGGCATTGTGATGAAAATTGTCATGGATCATTGTAATTAGAGGTTTCATGGAGGATTGTGATGACAAGCGCCATTGAACTTTGTGATGACAAAGGCCATAGAGAATTGTGATGAAAGTGGTCATGGAGCATTGTGATGACAAGGGTCATGGAGCATTTTGAGGATAAGTGCGTGGAGCATAGTGATGACAAGGGTCATGGAGCACTGTGATGACAGGGGTCATGGAGCATTGTGAGGGAAAGGACCATGGAGCATTGTGATGACAGCAGTCATGGGGCATTGTGATGAATGTTGTCATGGTGCATTGTGAGGACAAGGTCGTGGAGCTTTGTGATGACAAGGGCCATGGAACTTTGAGATTACAAGGGTCATGGAGCATTGTGATGACTGGGACCATGGAGCAATGTGATGACAAGTGCCATGGAGCATTGTGATGACAGGGGACATGGAGCATTGTGGTGACAGGTGGCATGGGCATTGTGATGAAATGGATACAGCAACGTTGTGATTATATGGTTCATGAATCATTGTGATTACAGGGATCATGGATCATTATGATGAAAGAGGTAATGGATCTTTGTGATGACAGCGGTAATAGGGCATTGTGGTGACAGGGGACGTGGATCATTGTGATAAAAGTGTAATGGAGCACTGTGATTACAGGGGTCCTGGATCATTGTGATGACAAGAGCCATTGAACACTGTGATGAAAAGAGTCATGGAGCATTGTGATGCCAAGGGCCTGGAGCATTGTGATAACAAGGGTCATGGGGCATTGTGATGACAAAGGCCATAGAGCATTGTAATGATAGGGGTCATGGGGCCTTGTGATGACAGGGTGCATGGAGCATTGTGATGAGAGGGGCACTGGAGAATTGTGTTGAAAGGGGTCATGGATAATTGTGATGACAGGGATCATGGATCTTTGTGATGGCAGGGGTCATGGAACATTGTGATGAATTGGGTCATGGATTATTGTGATGACAAGGGCCATGGATCATTGTGATGTCAGTGGTCATGGTGCATTGTGATGACAGAGGTAATGGAGAATTGTGATGAAAGGTGTCATGGAGCACTGTGATTACAGGGGACATGGAACATTGTAATGACAAAGGCCATGGTGCATAGTGATGACAGGTGTCATGGAGCATTGTGATGAAAGGCGTCATGGAGCATTATGAGGAAAGGGGTCATGGGGCATTTTGATGACAGGGGCCATGGAGAATTGTGATGAAAATGGTCATTGATGTTTGTGATGAAATGCGCCAGGGAGCATTGTTATGACAAGGGTCATTGATCATTGTGATGACAGAGGTTATGGAATATTGTGATGAAAGGGGTCATGGGTAATTGTGATGACAGGGGTCATGGGCATTGCGATGACAAAGGCCATGGAGCATTGTGATGACAGTGGTCATACAGCATTGTGAATGACAAGGGCCATGTAGAAGTATGATGACAAGTGTAATGGAGCATTGTGATGACAGGGGTCATGGAGCATTGTGATGACATGGGCATGGACCATTCTGATGAAAAGTGTTTGGAGCACTGTGATGAAAAGGGCATAGAGCATTGTGATGACAGGGGTTATGGAGCATTGTGGTGACAGAGGGCATGGAGAATTGTGATAAATTGGGTACTAGAGAATTGTTTTGAAAGTGGACATGGATTATTGTGATGACAGGGATCATGGAGCATTGTGATGACAAGGGACATGGAGCATTGTGATGATAGGAGTCATGGGGCATTGTGATGACAGGGATCATGGAGTTTTGTGGTGAAAGGGGTCATGGAACATTGTGATGAAAACGGCCTGGAGCATTGTGATGACAAGGGTCATGGAGCATTGTGATGACAATCGACATGGATCATTGTGATCAATGGGGTAATGGAGCATTGTTTTGAAAGGGGTCATGGATCATTGTGATTACAGGGATCAAGGAACATTGTGTTGACAAGCGCCATGAATCATTGTGATGAAAGGGGTAATGGAGAATTGTGATGAAAGGAATCATGGATCATTGTGATGAGAGGGGTCAGGGAGCATTGTGATGACAATGGCCATGGAGAAGTGTGATGAAAGGGGTCATGGAGCATTGTGCTGAAAGTGGTCATGGATTTTAGTGATGACATGCGCCAGGGAGCATTGTGATGCCAAGGGCCATGGATCATTGTGATGACAGTGGTTATGGAGCATTGTGATGAAAGGGGTTATGGGGCATTGTGATGAAAGTGGTCATGTACCATTGTGATGACAGGGATCATGGAGCATTGTTATGACAAGCGCAATGGAGCATTGTGTTGACAAGGGCCATGGAACATTGCGATGACAAGTGGCATGGAGCATCGTGATTATAGGGGTCTTGGAGCATTGTGATTAGAGTGGCCATGGAGCATTGTGATGACAGGGTGCATGGAACATTTTGATGAAATGGGGCATGGAGCTTTGTGGTGACAGGGCTCATGGACATTGTGATGAAAGGGGTCATGGAGCTCTGTGATTACAGGGGCTATGGAGCACTGTAATGAAAAGGGCATGGAGCATTGTGATGACAAGGGCCATGGACCTTTTTGATTAAAAGTGTCATAAGGCATTGTGATGAAACAGGTCATGGATCATTGTGATTACAGGGATCATGGAGCATTGTGATGACAATGGTCATGGAGCATTGTGATGAAAGACGTCAGGGAGCATTGTGATGAAAGGGGCCATGGGGTATTGTGATGACAAGAGCCATTGAACATTCTGATGAAAGGGGTCATGGCCCAATGTGCTGAATGCTCCACAGTAATCAAAATGTTCCATGAGCCATGTCATCACAATGCTCCATGACCACATTCATCACAATGTTCCATGACCACTTTCATCACAATGCCCCATGACCACTTTCATCACAGTGCCCCATGAACCATTTCATCACAATGCTCCATGACCCTTTTCATCAAAATGCTCCATGACCATTATCATCACAATGCTCCATGCCCTTATCATCACAATGCTCCATGACCCTGTCATCACAATGCCCCATGACCCCTGTAATTATAATGTTCCATGGTCCTTGTCATGACTATGCTCCATGACCCCTGTCATCACAATGCTCCATGATCGTTGTAATCACAGTGATCCATGACACCTTTACTCACAATGCTCCAGGACGCCTTTTAGCACAATGCTCCATGCCCCTTGTCATCACAATGGTCCATGACCTTGTCATCAAATGCTCCCTGGCCCATGTAATCACAACGCTCCATGTACTTGTCATCACAATGCTCCAGAACACTTCTCATCACAATTCTCCATGCTCGTGTCATCACAGTGCTCCAGGACACTTGTTTTCCCAATGCTCCATGGTGCTTTTCATCACAACCCTCCATAACCCATTTAATCACAATGCTTCATGGCCCTTGTCATCACAATGCTCAATGGCCCGTTTACTCACAATGCTCCAGTACCCCTTTCATCACAATGCTCCATGCCACTTGTCATCACAATGCTACATGCTCTTGTAATCACAATGCCCCATGTTCCCTTTAATCTCAGTGCTCCATGACCACTTTCATCACAATGCTCCATGACCATTGTCATCACAATGCTCCATGATCCTTATAATCAAGATGATCCATGATGCCTTTCATCACAATGCTCCATGACCATTGTCATCACAAGGCTCCATGCCCTTGTCATCACAATGCTCCATGACCCCTGTAATCATAGTGCTCCATGCCCCATTTCTTCACAATTCTCCATGACACTTTTCATCACAATGCTCCATGACCACTTTCATCACAATGCTCCATGACCCTTGTCATAACAATGCTCAATGATCCCTATAATCACAATGATCCATGAACCCTTTCAACCAAATGCTCCAGTACCACTTTCATCACAATGCTCCATGCCCCTTGTCATCACAACGCTCCATTCCCGTGTCATCACAATGCTCCATGACAATGTCATCACAATGCTCCAGGACCCTTTTCATCACAATGCTCCATGACCCCTTTCTTCACAATGCTGCGTGACACCTGTCATCACAATGCTCCATGGTCTTTACATCACAATGCTCCATGGCCACTGTAATAACAGCGCTCCATGACCCCTTTCATCACAATGATCCAAGGCCTTTGTCATCACAATGCTCCATGACAATGTCATAACAATGACCCAGGACCCTTGTCATCACAATGCTCCATCACCCCTGTCATCACAATGCTCCATGACCCCTGTCATCAAAACGCTCCATGACCATTATCATCACGATGTTCCATGGTGATTTTCATCATGGTGCTCCATGGCGATTTTCATCACAATGCTCCATGATCATTTTCATCACAATGCTCCCTAACCCCTTTCATCACAATGCTCCATAGCCCTTGTCATCACAAAGCACCATGCCGTTTTCTTCACAATGTTCCATGGTCTCTGTAATCTCAATGATCCGTGCACTTCTCAACACAATGCTCCACAACACTTTTCATCACAAGGCTCCATGCCCGTGTCATCACAATGCTCCATGACCCCTGTCATCACAATGCCACATGACCCTTTCCATCACAATGTTCCATGGCCCTTGTCATCACAATGCTCTATGGTGCTTTTCATCACAATGGCCATGACAACTTTCATCATAATGCTCCATGGCACTTGTCGTCACAATGCCACATGACCCCTTTCATCACAATGCTACATGACGCCTGTCATCACAATGCTCCATGGCCTTTTTCAACAAAATGATCCATGTCCACTGTAATTACAGTGCTCCATGACCGCTTTCATCACAATGCTCCAAGACCCATTTCATTGCAAAGCTCCATGAACCTTGTCATCAAAATACCCCATGACAACTTTCATCTCAATGCTCCATGACCATAGTCATAACCATGCTCCATACCCTTATTATCACAAAGCTCCATGACCCCTTTCATCACAACGATCCACCACACCTTTCATCACAATGCCCCATGACCCCTGTCACCACGATGCTCCATGGCCTTTGTCATCACAATGCTCCATGGCCACTGTAGTCAGAGTGCTCCATGAACCCTGTCAACACAATGCTCCATGGCCCTAGTCATCACAACGCTCCATGGCCCTTTTAATCACAATGTTCCATAACAACTTTCATCACAATGCTCCATTACCCCTTTTATCACAATGTTCCATAACCATTGTCATCACAATGCTCCATGGCCCTTTCATCACAGCGCTGTATGACCCATGTCATCGCAGTGGTCTATGACCCCATTCATCACAATGTTCCATGGCCTTTGTCATCAAAATGCTCCATGGCTCCTGTAATCACAGTGCTCCACGACACCTTTCATCACAATGCTCCATGACCCCTGTCATCACAATGCCCTATGACACCTGTCATCAAAATGCTCCATGGCCCTTCTCATCACAATGCTCCAGAACTCTTGTCTTCACAATGCTCCATGACCACTGTCATCACAATGCTCCATGGCCCCTGTAATTCCAGTGTTCCATGACCCCATTCATCACAATGCTCCATGACCCCTGTCATTACAATGCCCCATGACCACTGTCATCTCAATGTTCCATGGACCTTGTCATCAAAATGTCCCCTGGTGTTTTTCATCACAATGGCCATGACAACTTTCATCACAAGGCTCCATGGCCCTTGTCTTCACAATGCCACATGACCCTTTTCATCACAATGATCCATGACACCTTTCATCACAATGATCCAAGACCATTGTCATCACAATGCTCCAGGCCCTGATCACCACAATGCCTCATGACCTCTTTCGTCACAATGCTCCATGACACCTGTCATCACAATGCTCCATGTCCTTTGTCATAAAAATGCTCCAAGTACACTGTAATCACAGTGCTCCATGACTGCTTTCATCCGAATGCCCCATGACACCTTTCATCTCAATGCTCCATGACCATTGTCATAACAATGCTCCATGCCCTTATCATCACAAAGCTCCATGACCCCTTTCATCACAATGCTCCATGACCCCTTTCATCACAAGGCTCCATGTCCTTTGTCATCACAATGCTCCATGGCCACTGTATTCACAGTGCTCCATGACTCCTTTCATCACAATGCTCCATGCCCCTGTCATCACAATGCTCCATGACACTTGTCATCACAATGCTCCATGACCCTTGTCATCCCAATGCTCAGTGGCGAATTTCATCACAATGCCCCATGACCACTTCCATCACAATGCTCCCTGCCCCCATTCAACACAATGCTCAATGGCCCTTGTCATTACAATTCGCCATGACCCCTTTCATCACAATGCTCCATGGCTTTGGTCATCACAATGCTCCGTGGCACCTGTAATCACAGTGCTCCATGATGCTTTTCATCACAATGCTCCATGACCCCTGTCATCACAATGCTCCATGGCCCATGTAATAACACTGCTCCATGATCCCTTTCATCACAATGCTCCATGCCCCTGTCATCACAATGCCCCATGACAGCTGTCATCACAATACTCCATGGTCCTGGTGATCACAATGCTCCATGACACTTGTCATCACAATGCTCCATAACCCATTTCATCACATTGTTCCTTGACACCTGTCATCAGAATGCTCCATGGCATTTGTCATCACCATGCTCCATGGCTCCTGTAATCAGAGTGCTCCATGACCCCTGTCATCACAAGGCCCCATGATCCCTGTCGTCACAATTCTCCATGGCCCTTGTCATCACAATGCTCCATGACCCCTGTCATCACAATGCTCCATGACTCTTGTCATAACACTGATCCATGAACCCTGTAGTCACAATGATCCATGACTCTTCCTATCACAATGCTCCAGTACAAGTTTCATCACAATACTCCATGTCCCTTGTCATCACATTGCTCCATGCACTTGTCATCACAATGCTCCATGACCACTGTAATCACAATGATCCATGCCCTTGTCATCACAATGATCCAGAACTCTTGTCCTCACAATGCTCCATGCCTGCGTCATCACATTGCTCCATGACCTCTGTCTTCACAATGCTCCATGGCCCTTGTCATCACAATGCTCCATGACCCCTGTCATCACCAAGCTCCTTGGCCCTTGTCATCACAGTGCTCCCTGGTGATTTTCATCACAATGCTCCATGACAACTTTCATCACAATGCTCCATGAACCCTTTAATCACAATGCTCCATGCCCTTGTCATCACAATGCTCCAGATCTCTTGTCATCACAATGCTCCATGACCCAAGTCATAACAATTCTCCATGACCCTTGTCATCACAATGCTCCATCCCCTTGTCATTACAATGCTTCATGGCCCCTGTAATCACAATGCTCCATGCCCTTGTCATCACAAAGCTCCATGGCCCCTGTAATCACATTGCTCCAAGCCCGTGTCATCACAATGCTCCCTGGTGCTTTTCATCACAATGCTCCATGACAAGTTTCATCACTATGCTAATTGACCACATTCATCCCAATGCTCCATGACCCCTGTCATCACAATGCTCCATGGCATTTCTCATCACAATGTTCCATGACACATGTCATCATAATATTCCATGGTCCTTGTGATCACAATGCTCCATGACCCCTGTCAACACAATGCTCCATGACCCATGTCATCACAATGCTCCATGACGCCTTTCATCACAATGCTCCATGACCATTGTCATCACAATGCTCCATGCCCCTTTCATCACAATGCTCCATGACAACTGTCATCACAATGCTCCATGGCCTTTGTCATCACAATTCTCCATGGCCCCTGTAATCACAGTGCTCCATGATCCCTTTCATCCCAATGCTCCATGACCTTTGACATCACAATGCTCCATGACCCCTGTCATCACAATGCTCCATACCCTTGTCCTGGCAATGTTCCCGAACTCTTGTCATCTCAGTGCTCCATGCTTGTGTCATCAAAATGCTCCTGGGCCCTTGTCATCAGTATGCTCCATGGAGCTTGTCATCACAATGTCCCATGATCCCTTTCACCCCAATGCTCCATTACCCCTTTCATCACAATGCTCCATGGCCTTTGTCATCACAATATTCCATGACACTTGTCATCACGATGCTCCATGACACTTGTCATCACGATGCTCCATGACACTTGTCATCACAATGCTCCATGGCCCTTTCCATCACAATGCTCCATGACCACTTTCATCAGAATCCTCGCTCACGCCCTTCATCACAATGCTCCATGGCCCTTGTCATTACAATTCCCCATGACCCCTTTCATCACAATGCTCCATGATACCTGTCATCACAAATTTCCATGGCTTTTGTCATCACAATGCTCCATGACCCCAGTCATCACAGTGCTCCATGACCCTTTTCATCACAATGTTCCATGCCGTTAGCATCACAATGCCCCATGACCCTTGTCATCACAATGATCCATGACCCCTTTCCTCACAATGCACCAGTACCACTTTCATCACAGTGCTCCATGCCATATGTCATCACAATGCACCATGCCCTTGTCATGACAATGCTCCATGGCCCGTGAAATCACAATGCTCCATGACTTTGTCATCACAATGCTCCAGATCTCTACTCATCAAAATGCTCCATGCCCGTGTCAACACAGTGCTCCATAAAACTTGTCATCACAAAGCTCGGTGACCCTTGTCATCACAATGATCCATGGCCCATGTAATCACAGTGCTCCATGACCCCTGTCATCACAATGCTCTATGGCATTTGTCATCACAATGCTCCGTGACCCCTGTCATCACAATGTTCCATGCACCTGTCATCACAATGCTCCATGGCCCGTTTCCTCACAATTCTCCAGTACCCCTTTCATCACAATGCTCCATGCCACGTCATCACAATGCACCATGCCCTTGTCATGACAACGTTCCATGGCCCCTGAAATCACAATGCTCCGTGACTTTGTCATCACAATGCTCCAGATCTCTTGTCATCGCAATGCTCCATGCCCGTGTTATCACAATGCTCCATGAACCTTGTCATCACAAAACTCGATGACCTTGTCATCACAATGCTCCATGGCCCATGTCATCACAATGCTCCATGACCCCTGTCACCGCAATGCTCTATGGCATTTGTCATCACAATGCTCCGTGATCCCCATCATCACAATGCTCCATGCACTTGGCATCACAATGCTCCATGGTCCGTTTCCTCACAATGCTCCAGTACCTGTTTCATCACAAGGCTCCATGCCACTTGTCATCACAATGCTACATGCCCTTTTCATCACAATGCCCCATGATCCATTTAATCACAATGCTGCATGACCACTTTAATCACAATGCTTCATGACCATTCTCATCACAGTTCTCCATGACCTTATCATCACAATGCTCCATGACCCCTGTTATCGCAATGATCCATGACCCCTTTCATCACAATGCCCCGTGACCCCTGTCATCACAATGCTCCATGACCCCTGTCATCACAATGCTCTATGACCCCTGTCATCACAATGCTCCATGATCCCTTTACTCACAATGCTCCATGACCACTTTAATCACGATGCTCCATGACCCCTGTAATCAAAATGCTCCAATGACTTGTCATCACAATGTTCCATGACCCCTGTCATCACAATGCTCCATGGCCCTTGTCATCACAGTGTTCCATGACGCCTTTCATCACAGTGCTCCATGATCCCTGTAATCACAATGACCCATGACCCCTTTCATCACAATGCACCAGTACTACTTTCATCACCATGCTCCATGCCCCTTGTCATCACAATGCTCCATGCCCTTGTCATCACAATGCTCCAGAACTCTTCTCATAACAATTCTCCATGCCTGTGTCATCACAATGCTCCATGACAATGTCATCACAATGCTCCATGGCACTTTTCATCACAATGCTCCATGACCACTTTCATCACAAAACTCCATGACACCTGTCATCACAATGCTCCATGGCCCTTCTCATCACAATGCTCCAGGACACTTGTCATCACAATGCTCCAGGATCCCTGTATTCACAATGATCCATGACCCCTTTCATCACAATGCTCCATTCCACTTGTCATCACAATGCTCCATGCACTTTTCATCAAAATGCTCCATTGCCCCTGTAATCACAATGCTCCATGCCCTTGTCATCACAATGCTCCAGAACTCTTGTCATAATAATACTCCATGCCCATGTCATCACAGTGCTCCATGATCCCTTTCATCACAATCCTAGCTGACAACTGTCATCACAATGCCCCATCACCCTTGTCAGGACAATGCTCCATGGCCTTCGTCATCACAATGCTCGATGAAACCAGTCATCACAATGTTCCATGACACTTGTCATCACAATGCTTCATGACCACTGTCATCACAATGCCCCTTGACATCTGTCATCACAATGCTCCATGGCCCCTGTCATCACAATATTCTATGATTGCTGTCATCACAATGTTCCAGAACACTTGTCATCACAATTCTCCATACAGTTGTCATCACAATGGTCCATGGCGCTTTAAATCACAATGCTCCATGACTACTTTCATCACAATACTCCCTAACCCCTTTCATGACAATGATCCATGGCTATTTTCATGAAAATGCTCCATGGCTTATGTCATCACAATGCTCCATGGCCCCTGTAATAACAGAGCTCCACGATTCCTTTCCGCACAATGCTCCATGCCCGTGTCATCACAATGCTCCATGACCACTGTCATCACAATGATCCATGACCCCTTTCATAACAATGCTCTATGACCCCTGTCATCACAATGCTCCATGGCCTTTGTCATCACAAAGCTCCATGACCCCTGTCATCATAATGATCCATGACCCCTTTCCTCACAATGCTCCAGTACCCCTTTCATTACAATGCTCCCTGACACTTGTCATCACAATGCACCATGCCCTTGTCATCACAATGCTGCATAATCCCTGTCATCAAAATTGTCCATGACCGATGTCATCACAAAGCTCCAGGACAATATTCATAACAATGCTCCATGCCCCCTGTCATCACAATGCCCTATGACCCCTGTCAACACAGTGCTCCATGATAGCTTTCATCACAATTCCTAGATGATCACTGTCATCACAATGCCCCATGACACCTGTCATCACAATTCGCCACGACCCTTGTCATCACAATGCTCGATGAACCGTGTCATTACAGTGTTCCAGGACACTTGTCATCACAATGATCCATGACTCCTTTCATCACAATGCTCCAATACCCCTGTCATCACAATGCTCCATGACCCATGTATTCCTAATTCTCCATGGCCCCTGTTATCATATTGCTCCATGATCCCTTTCATCACAATGCTCCATGACCACGGTCATCACCATGCCCCATGATGCCTGTCATCTCAATGCTCCATGGCCTATTTCATCACAATGCTCCATGACCCCTGTCATCACAATGTTCCCTGCCCTTGTCATCACAATGCTCCATATCCCCTGTAATCACAATGCTCCATGCCCTTTTCATCACAATGTTCCAGAACTCTTGTCATCATAATGTTCCATGCCCGTGTCACCACAGTGCTCCATGACACTTGTCATCACAATGCGCCATGACCCCTGTAATCACAATGCTCCATGCCCTTGTCATCACAATGATCCATGAACCATGTCATCACAAGGTTCCAGGACACTTGTCATCACAATGATCCATTACCACTTTCATCACAATGCTCCATGACACTTGTCATCTCAGTGCTCCATGGCCTTTGTATTCAGTGTTCCATGGCCTCTGTAATCACAATGCTCCATGACCACTGTCATCACAGTGCCCCATGATGCCTGTCATCACAAATCTCCAAGGCCCCTCTCATCACAAAGCTCCATGATACCTGTCAGCACAATGTTCCCTGCCCATGTCATAACAATGCTCCATATCCCCTGTAATCACTATGCTCCATGCCCTTTTCATCACAATGCTTCAGAATTCTTATCATCGCAATGTTCCATGACCGTATCATCACAATGCTACCTGACCCATGTCATCACAATTCTCCATCACCTTTGTCATCACAAAGCTCCATGACCCCTGTCATCACAATGATCCATGACCCCTTTCTTCACAATACTCCAGTACATCTTTCATCACAATGTTCCATGCCACTTGTCATCACAATGCACCATGCCATTCTCAGCACAATGCTCCTTGGCCCCTGTAATCAAAATGTTCCATGCCCTTCTCAGCACAATGCACCAGATCTCTTCTCATGACAATGCTCCATGTCCGTATCAACACAATGCTCCATGATCCCTGTCATCACAATGCTCGATGACCCATGTCATCACAATGCTCCATGCCCTTGTCATCACAATGCTTCATGAACCTTGTCATCACAATGATCCATGACCCTTGTCATCCCAATGCTGCATAATCCCTGTCATCACAATTCTCCGTGACCGCTGTCATCACAATGCTCCAGGACCATTTTAATCACAATGCTCCATGCCCTTGTCATCACAATGCTCCAGAACTCCTGTCATCATAATGCTCCATGCCCTTGCCATCACAATGCTCCATGACACTTGTCATCACAATGCTCCGTGGCCTTTTTCATCACAATGCTCCATGACCCCTGTCATCACAGTGCTCCATGATACCTTACATCACAATGCTAGATGACCACTGTCATCACAATGCCCCATGACACCTGTCATCACAATTCGCCATGGCCCTTGCCATCACAATGCTCAATGAACCGTGTCATCACAATGTTCCAGGACACTTGTCATCAAAATAATCCATGACCACTTTCATCACAATTCTCCATTACCACTGTCATCACAATGCTCCATGGCATATGTATTCACAATGCTCTATGGCCCCTGTAATCACATTGCTCCATGATCCCTTTCATCACAATGTTCCATGACCCCTGTCATCTCAATGTTCCCTACCCTTCTCATCACAATGCTCCATGAACCCTGTAATCACAATGCTCCATGCCCTTTTCATCACAATGCTCCATGATACATTTCATCACAATGCTCCATGAACCCTGTAATCACAGTGTTCCCTGCCCTTGTCATCACAATGCTCCATGGCCCCTGTAATCACAATGCTCCAGAACTCTTGTCATCATAATGCTCCATGCCTGTGTCATCACAATGCTCCATGACACTTGTCATCACAATGCTCCATGGCCTTTTTCATCACAGTGCTCCATGATACCTTTCATCACAATGCTAGATGACAACTGTCATCACCATGCCCCATGACACCTGTCATCACAATTCACCATGGCCCTGGTCATCACAATGCTCCATGAACTGTGTCCTCATAATGTTCCAGGACACTTGTCATCACAATGGTCCATGACCACTTTCATCACAATGCTCCATGGACTATGTATTGGCAATGCTCCATGGCCCCTGTGATCACATTGCTCCATGATCCCTTTCATCACAATGCTCCATGACACTTGTCATCACAATGCTCCATGGCCTTTGTCATCACAATCCTCCATGACCCCCGTCATCACAGTGCTCCGTGATAACTTTCATCACAATGCTACATGACCACTGTCATCACGATGCCCCATGACACCTGTCATCACAATTCTCAATGTCCCTTGTCATCACAATGCTCCATGAACAGTGTCATCACAAAGTTCCGGGACACTTTTCATCGCAATAATCCAGGACAAATTTCATGACAATGCTCCATGACCCCTGTCATCACAATGTTCCCTGCCTTTGTCGCCACAATGCTCCATGGCCCCTGTAATGACAATGATCCATGCCCTTGTCATCACAATGCTCCAGAACTCTTGTCATCATAATGTTCCATGCCTGTGTCATCACAATGCTCCATGCCCACTGTCATCACAATGCCCCATGATGCCTGTCATCACAATTCGCCATCGCCCTTGTCATCACAATGCTCCATGAACCGTGTCATCACAATGGTCCAGGACACTTCTCATCACAATGCTCCATGACACTTATCATCACAATATTCCATGGCCTTTGTAATCACAATGATCCATGGCCCCTGTCATCACAGTGCTCCATGATACCTTTCATCACAATTCTAGATAACCACTGTCATCACAATGCCTCATGACACCTGTCATGACAATTGGCCATGACCCTTGTCATCACAATGCTCCATGAACCGTGTCATCACAATGGTCCAGGATACTTGTCATCACAATGATCTATGACCATTTTCATCACAATGCTCCATTACCCCTGTCATCACAATGCTCCATGATACCTTTCATCACAATCCTAGATGATCACTGTCATCACAATGCCCCATGACACCTGTCATCACAATTGGCCATGGCCCTTGTCATCACAATGCTCCATGAACTGTGTCATCACAATGTTCCAGGACACTTCTCGTCACAGTGATCCATGACCACTTTCAGCACAATGCTCCATGACCACTGTCATCACAATGCTCCATGGCCTATGTATTCGCAATGCTCCATGGCCCCTGTAATCTCATTGCTCCATGATCCCTTTCATCACAATGTTCCATGACCCCTGTCATCTCAATGTTCTCTACCCTTGTCATCACAATGCTCCATGACCCTTGTAATCACAATGCTCCATGCCCTTGTCATCACAATGCTCCAGAACTCTTGTCATAACAAGGCTCCATGGCCTTTGTCATCACAATGCTCCATGACCCCCGTCATCACAGTGCTCCATGATACCTTTCATCACAATGCTAGATGACCACTGTCATCACAATGCCCCATGACACCTGTAATCACAATTCACAATGACCCTTGTCATCACAATGCTCCATGAACCGTGTCATCACAAGGTTCCAGGACACTTGTCATCACAATGATCCATGACCACTTTCATCACAATGCTCCTTGACCCCTGTCATCACAATGCTCCATGGCCTATGTATTCACAATGCTCCATGGCCCCTGTAATCTCATTGCTCCATGATCCCTTTCATCACAATGCTCTATGACCACTGTCATCACAATGCCACGTGATGCCTGTCATCACAATGCTCCATGGCCCCTGTAATCACAATGCTCCATGAACCCAGTCAGCACAATGTTCCATGGCAGATGTCATCACAATGCACCATGGCCCCTGTAATCACAATGCTCCATGCCCTTCTCATCACAATGCTCCAGAACTCTTGTCATCATAATGCTCCATGCCTGTGTCATCACAATGCTCCATGACCACCGTCATCACAATGCCCCATGACGCCTGTCATCACAATTCGCCATCGCCCTTGTCATCACAATGTTCCATGAACCGTGTCATCACAATGGTCCAGGACACTTCTCATCACAATGATCCATGACCACTTTCATCACAATGCTCCATGACGCCTGTCATCACAATGCTCCAGGATACCTTTTATCACAATTCTAGATGACCACTGTCATCACAATGTCCCATGACACCTGTCATCACAATTGGCCATGGCCCTTGTCATCACAATGCTCCATGAACCCTGTCATCACAATGCTCCATGGCCCTTGTCATCACAATGCTCCATAGCCCCTGTCATCACAGTGTTCCATGACTCTTGTAATCTCAATGCTCTATGGCCCTCATCATCACAAATCTCAGGCATTTGCCATCACAATGCTCCATGGCCCCTGTCATCACAATGCTCCATAGAGATTTTCATCACAATGCTCCACGACCTATTTCATCACAATGCTCCATGACCACTATAATCACAATGCTCCATGAACATTTTCATCACAATGTCCCATGACCCCTGTAATCAAAATGTTCCTTGACCCCTTTCATCACAATGTTACAGTACCCCTTTCATCACAATGCTCCATGCCGCCTGTCACCATAATGCTCCATGACCTCTGTCATCACAATGCTCCATGGCCCTTGTCATCACAAAGTTCCATGGCCCCTGTCAATCACAATGCTCCATTACCCTTGTCATCACAATGCTCCATGCCCTTGTCATCACAATCCTTCATGACACTTGTCATCATAATGCTCCATGGTGCTTGTCATCACAATGATTCAGAGCCTTAGTGCCTGAGTTGGGAGTAGTATAATTGCCTCAGTTAGGGACACTGTCAGTGCCTGAGTTGGGAGTAGTGTCAGGGCCATAGTTAGGGACAGTGTCAGGGTCTGAGGTAGGAGTAGTCTCAGGGCCTTAGTTAGGGAGAGTGTCAGTGCCTGAATTAGGAGTAGTGTCAGGGCCTAAGTTACGGACAGTGTCAAGGCATGAGTTCGGAGTAGTATCAGGGCCTTAGTTAGGGAGCGTGTCAGTGCCTGTGTTGGCAGTAGTGTCAGGGCATTAGTAAGGGACAGTGTCAGTGCCTGAGTTGTGAATAATTTCAGGGCCTTAGATAGGGACAGTGTCAGTGCCTGAGTTGGGATTAGAGTCAGGGTCTTTGTTAGGGACAACGTCAGGGCGTGAGTTAGGAGTAATCTCAGGACCTTAGTTACGGACAGTGTCAGTGACTGTGTTAGGAATAGTGTCAGGGCCTGGGTTAGGAGTAGTGTGAGAGTGGTAGTTAGGGACAGTGTCAGGGCCTGAGTTGTGAGTAGTGTCATGGACATAGTTAGCGACAGTTTCAGTGCCTGATTTGGGAGTAATGTCAGCGCCTTAGTTCTGGACAGTGTCAGTACCTGAGTTGGGAGTAGTGTCAGGGCCTAGTTAGGGACAGTGTCAGTGCCTATTTAGGGAGTAGTCTCACTGCCTTATTTAGCGAAACTGTCAATGCCTGTGTTGATAGTTGTTTCAGGGCCTTAAAAGGGACAGTGTCAGTGCCTGAGTTGGGAGCAGTGTCAGACCCTTAGTTAGGGACAGTGTCAGTGGCTTAAGATGGGAGTATTGTCACGGCCTTAGTTACGGACAGTGTCAGTGCCTGAGTTGGCATTAGCGTCAGGGTCTTTATTATGGACAGTGTCAGGGCCTGAGTTAAGAGTAGTGTCAAGGCCTTAATTTGGGAGAGTGTCAGTGTCTCATTGGGAGCAGTGTCAGACCCTTAGTTAGGGACAGCGTCAGTGCCTGATTTGGGAGTAGTGCCAGGGCCTAAGTTACGGACAGTGTTAGGGCCTGAGTTAGGAGTAGTGTCAGGGCCTTAGTTAGGGACAGAGTCAGGGCCTGAGTAAGGAGTATTCTCAGGGCCTTAGTTAGGGACAGTGTCAGTGACTGTGTTAAGAATAGTGTTAGGGCCTGATTTAGGAGTAGTCTGAGACCGGTAGTTAGGAACAGTGTCAGGGCATGAGTTGTAAGTAGTTTCAGGGCCTTAGTTAGCGAAAGTGTCAGTGCCGGAGTTGGGAGTAATGTCAGGGCCTTCCTTAGGTATTGTACCAGCACCTGAGTTAGGAATAGTGTCAAGGCCTTAGATAGGGATATTGCCAGGGCATGATTTAGGATTAGTGTTAGGGCGTGAGTTATGAATAGTGTCAGGGCTTTAGTTAATGACAGTGTCAGTTCCTGAGTTAGGAGTAGAGTCAGGGCCTAAGTTAGGGACTGTGTCAGTGCTGAGTTCGGAGTAGTATCAGGGCCTTAGTTAGAGACAGTGTCAGGGCCTGAGTTAGGAGTAGTGTCAGAGGTTTGTTATGGACAGTGTCAGGGCCTGAGTTAAGAGTAGTTTCACAGCTTTAGTTAGGACCAGTGTCAGGGCCTTAGTTAAGACCAGCATCAGGGCCTATGATAGGAATCAGATCAGGGCCTGTATTACGAGCAGTGTCAGGGCCTTAGTTAAGGACAGTGTCAGGGCCTGAGTCCTGACTTACTCCTTACTCTCCTCACTAAGGACTTTTGACACTACTGCTAATTCAAGCCCTGAAAATGTCCCTAACTAAGGCCCTGACACTTTCCCTGGCTAAGGCCCTGAACTTCTCCTAAGTCAGGCCCTGATACTGTCCCTAACAATGGCCCTGACACTACACCTAACTTAGGCCCCGACATGATACCTAACAAAGGCACTGTTGCTAGTCCAAACTAAAGCCCTAAAATTGGTCCTAAATAAGGCCTTGACACTAATCCTAACTCAGGCCCTAACACTGTCCCTAACTAAGGCCCTGACAGTACGCCTAACTCAGGCCCCCATATGATTCCTAACAATGGCTCTGATGCTAGTCCAAACTAAGGCCCTGAAATTGGTCCTAAATAAGGCCTTGACACTAATCCTAACTCAGGCCCTAACACTGTCCCTAACTAGGTCTCTGACAGTACACCTAACTCAGACCCTCACACTGTCTCTAAGCAAGGCCCTGACACTACTCCTAACTCAGTCCCTTACGCTGTACCTAACAAAGTCTCTGATGCTAGGCCTAACTCAGGCCCTGAAACTGTCTGGAACTAAGGCCCTGCTGCCATCACTATCTAAAGACCTGACATTATCCTGAGCTAATATCCTGCCCTAGGTCTTTCTTTAAAAATAAGCTCTATAGTGTTACAAACTTTAAACAAAATGTACTCAACTGCTATGGAATATTCCTTCAGAGGAGCGTGCATGGATCACTTCTGCATCTGCTTGTGGTGGCATTCAGGTTGATTTCAGGTATGGATCTTCTTATGCTAAATAAATCCCTGAAGCTGTCCCTAAATGAGGCCTTGAAATTAGGTCCGAGGCCGTGAACCTGTCCCTAACTGAAGCCTGGAGGCTCGTCCTAACGCAGGCCCTTACACTGTCCCTAAGTGAGGCCCTGACACTACACTTAACACAGACCCTGACACGGTCCCTAACTAAGGCCCTGACAGTACTCCTAACTCAGTCCCTGACACTGTACCTAACAAAAGCTCTGCTGCTACTCCTACCTCAGTCCATGACAGTGGACCTAACAAAGGATCTGATGTTAGTCCTAACTCAGGCCCTGAAACTGTCTGTAACTAAGGCCCTGCTGCCATCACTATCTAAAGTCCTGACATTATCCTGAGCTAATATCCTGACCTATGTCTTTCCAAGGTCCTGAAGCTGTCCCAAAGTAAGCCCTGACGCTGTCCCTAAGTGAAGACCTGAGGCTGTCCCTAACTCAGGCCCTGAAGCTTTCCTTAACTGAAGCCTTGAAGCTGTGACTAACTCAGGCCCTGATCATGTATTTAACGAAGACCTTAATGCTGATCCAGCAAAGACGCTGATGCTGCTCCAAAGTCATGCCCTTACAGTGTGCCCAGCTAAGGGCCTGACACTAGGCCTCACTCAGGCCCTGTCACTGTCCCTAAGTCAGGCCCTGACACTGTTACTAACTAAGGCTCTGACTCTACTCCTAACTCAGTCCAGTACATTGTCCCTAACAAAGGCTCTGATGCTAGTCGTAACTCAGGGCCTGACCCTGTCTCTAACTAAGGGCTGCTACCATCAATATCTAAAGCCCTGACATTATCCGGAGCTAATATCCTGACCCATGTCTTACCAAGGTCCTGAAACTGTCCCAAAGTAAGCCCTGACTCTGTCCCTAAGTGACGCCCTGAAGCTTTCCCTAACTAACTCAGACCTTGAGGCTGTGACTAACTCAGACCCTGATGATGTCTCTAACTAAGACCCTAAGGCTGATCCAACAGAGGCCCTGATGCTGCTCCTAAGTCATGCCCTGACAGTGTCCCCAGCTAAGGGTCTGATACTAGGCCTCACTCAGACCCTATCGCTCTCCCTAAGTCAGGCCCTGATGCTGTCCCTACCTGAAGCCCTAGCACTGGTTCTGAATAAGGCCCTGATAGTCTCAGTAACAAAGGGCTTCACACTATCCTTAGGTCATTTCCTGACACTATCCCTCGATGTTAAACTGACACTATCACTAGCTAATGTCCTGCCTCTTATGCTAACTGAAGCCCTTAGGCTGTGCCTACCTCAGGCACTGAATTTAGTCCCAAGACCGTGAAACTGTCCCGAACTAAGGCCTAGATGCTCGTCCTACATCCGGCCCTGACACTGTCCCTAACTAAGGCCCTAACACTATTGCTAACTGAGGACCTGACACTGGACCTATCAGAGGCCCGCTACTCCTGACTAACGCCTTGACACTGTCCCTAACTTAGGCCCTGCTACCATCAATATCTAAAGTCCTGACATTATCCTGAGCTAATATCCTGACCCATGTCTTACCAAGGTCCTGAAACTCTCCCAAAGTTAGCCCTGACACTGTCCCTAAGTGAGGCCCTGAAGCTGTCCCTCACAGAGGTCCTGATAATGTCTTTAAGTAAGACCTTAATGCTGATCCTACAGAGACCCTTATGCTGATCCTATGTCATGCCCTGACGCTGTCCCTAGCTAAGACCCTGACTCTAGGCATTACTCAGGCCCTGTCGCTCTCCCTAAGTCAGGCTAACACTCTGTCCCTACCTGAAGCCCTGACACTGGGCCTAAATTAGGCACTGATGCTCTAATTAGCTATGGTCTTGACACTATCCCTAGGTCATTTCCTGACACTATCCCTAGATCTTAATCTAAACTTTTCTTTATCTATTGTCGAGCCTCTTATGCTAACTAAATCCCTGATGCTGTCTCTAACTAAGAGCCTGAAATTAGTCCCGAGGCCGTCAACCTGTCCCTAACTGAGGCTTGGAGGCTCATCCTAACTGAGGCGCTGACACTGTCCCTAACTAAAGCCCTGACACTACACTTAACTCAGTCCCTGACACTGTACTTTACAAAGGCTGTGATGTTAGTCCTAACTCAGGCTCTGACACTGTCTCTAAGTAAGGCTCAGAATTTGCCCCTAATATAGGCCCTGCTGTCAGCAATAACTAAAAACTGGACACTAGCCTGAGTTAATATCCTGACATATTCCTAACCAAGGTCCTGACACTGTCCCTAAGAAAGCCCTGTCGCTGTCCCTAAGTTAAGAACTGAGGCTGTCCCTAACTCAGGCCCTGAAGCTTTCCCTAACTGAGGCCTTGAGGCTGTGACTAACTCAGGCCCTGATCATGTCTGTAGCTTAGACGCTAAGGCTGATCCAACTGAGGCTCTGATGCTGTTCCTAAGTCATGCCCTGACAGTGTCCTCAGCTAAGGGCCTGACGCTAGGCCTCACTCAGGCCCTGTCGTTCTCCCTAAGTCAGGCTCTGATGCTGTCCCTACCTGAAGCCCTGACACTGGTTCTAAATAAGGACCTGATACTCTCAATAACTAAGGTTTTGACACTATGCCTAGGTCCTTTCCTGACACAATCCCTAGACCGTAACCTGACCCTGTCCCTAGGAAATGTCGTGCCTCTTATGCTAACTAAAGCCCTGCTGCTGTCCTTAACTAAGGCCCTGAAATTAGTCTCGAGGCTGTGACCCTGTCCCTACCTAAGGCCTCGATGTTCGTCCTAAGTCAGGGCCTGACACTGTCCCTAACTAAGGCCCTGCTTGCTGCCATCAATATCTAAAGTCCTGACCCTATCCTGAGCTAATTTCTTGACCCATCTCTTACCAAGGTCCTGAAAGTGTCTCTAAGGAAGCCCTGATGCTGTCCCTAAGTGAGGCCTTGAGGCTGTCCCTAACAGAGGCCCTGATAATATCTTTAACATAGCCCCTGAGGCTGATCCTACCGTGGCTCTTATGCTGCTCCTAAGTCATGCCCTGACACTGTCCCTAGCTAAGGCTCTGACGCTAGGCCTCACTCCGGCCCTGTTGCTCTCCCTAAGTCAGGCTCTGACGCTGTCCCTACCTGAAGTCCTGACACTCACTGGTCCTAAATTAGGCCCTGACGCTCTAAGTAACTAAGGTCTTGACACTATCCCTAGGTCATTTCCTGACACTATCCCTAGACCTTAACCTAACCTTCTCTTTAGCAAATGTCGAAATTAGCTAAAAAGATTCTTTAGAACGAGATTCTTTCATCTTCTGAATGTAGTTTTCTTAAAAACATAATTTTTATAGTGTTACTAACTTTAAACAAAATGTACTCAACTGCTGTGGAATATTCCTTCATAGGAGCGTGCATGGTTCACTTCTGCATCTGCTTGTGGTGGTGTTCAGGTTGCTTTCAGCTAGAGATCCTCTTATGCTAACTAAATCCCTGATTCTGTCCTAAATGAGGCCCTGAATTTAGGTCCGAGGCCGTGAAGCTGTCCCTAACTGAGGCCTGGAGGCTCGTCCTAACACAGGCCCTGACACTGTCCCTAACTAAGGCCCTGACACTACACCTAACTCAGTCACTGACACTGTACCTAACAAAGGCTCTGATGTTAGTCCTAACTTAGGCCCTGACACTGCCTCTAACTAAGGCCCTGCTGCCGTCAATATCTGAACACCTGATACTATCCTGAGTTAATATCCTGACCCATGTCTTACCAAGGTCCTGAAACTTTCCCAAAGTAAGCCCTGGCGCTGTCCCTAAGTGAGGCCTTGAGGCTGTACCTAACAGAGGCCCTGATAATATCTTTAATGAAGACCCTAATGCTGATCCTACAGAGGCCTTTATGCTGCTCCTAAGTCATGCCCTGATACTGTCCCTTACTCAGGCCCTAAAGATAGGCCTCACTTAGGCCCTGTTGCTGTACCTTAGTTAGGCTCTGACGCTGTCCGTTCATCAAGCCCTGGCACTGGTCCTGATTAAGGCCCTCACGCTGCTGCTAACTAAGGCCCTGATGCTCTCAATAACTAAGGTCTTCTCGTTATCCCTTGGTCATTTCCTTTCACTATCTCTGGCCTGGAACCTGACTCTGTCCCGAGATAATCTCCTGCATTTTATGCTGAAACCCTAATGCTCTCCCTAACTAAGGCCCTGACTCCTCCTAACTAAGGCCATGACACTGTCTCTAACAAAGGCCCGGAATCTGTCCCTAATATAGGCCCTGCTGCCAGCAATAACTAAAATCCTGAGCTAATATCCTGACCCATTTCTAACCAAGGTCCTGACACTGTCCCTAAGAAAGCTCTGTCGCTGTCTTTAAGTGAAGACCTGAGGCTGTCCGTAACTCAGGCCCTGAAGCTTTTCCTAACTGAGGCCTTGACGCTGTGACTAACTAGGGCTCTGGTCATGTCTTTAACTAAGAGCCTAAAGCTGATCCAACAAAGGCACTGATGCTGCTCCTAAGTCATTCCCTGACAGTGTCCCCAGCTAAGGGCCTGACATTAGGCCTCACTCAGGCCCTGTCACTCTCCCTAAGTCAGGCCCCGATGCTGTCCCTACCTGAAGTCTTAACACTGGTTCTGAATAAGGCCCTGATATTCTCAGTAACAAAGGTCTTCACACTATCCTTAGGTCATTTCCTGACACGATTCCTAGCCTTTACCCTAACCCTGTCCCGAGCTAATGTCCTACCTCTTATGCTAACTAAAGACCTTATGCTGTACCTACCTCAGGCACTGAATTTAGTCCCAAGGCCGCAAGACTGTCCCAAACTAGGCTCCATGCCCTTATCGTCACAGTGTTCCGTGACCACTTTCATCACAATGCTCCACGCCCTTATCATCACATTGATCCATGACGCCTTTCATCACAATGCTCCATGACCATTGTCGTCACAATGCTCCATGCCCCTTTCATCACAATGCTCCATGACAACTGTCATCACAATGCTCCATGGCCTTTGTCATCACAATTCTCCATCTCCCTTGAAATCACACTGCTGCATGACCCCTTTCATCACAATTCACCATGAACACTGTCATCACAATTCTCCATGACCCCTGTGATCACAATGCTCCATGGCACTTGTCATCACAATGCTCCCTCGTGCTTTTCATCACAATACTCCATGAAAACTTTCATCAAAATGCTCCATGACCTCTTTCTTCACAATGCTCCATGACCATTGTGATCACAATGCTCCATGCCCTTGTCATCACAATGCTCCATGGCCCCTGAAATCATAGTGCTCTATGACTCCTGTCATCGCAATGATCCATGACCCATTTCATCACAGTGTTCCTTGACACCTGTCATCAGAATGCTCAATGGCCTTTGTCATCACCATGCTCCATGGCCCCTGTAATCAGAGTGCTCCATGACCCCTTCCATCACAATGCTCCATGACCCATGTCATCACAATGCTACATGCCATTGTCATCAAAATGCTCCATACCCCCTCTCATCAAAATGCTCCATGACACTTGTCTCACAATGCTCCATGACCTTGTCATCATAATGCTGCATGCCCCCTGTCATCACAATGTTCCATGGCCCTTGCTATTACAATGCTCCATGACACTTATCTTTACAATACTACAGGCCCTTGTCATCACAATTCTCCATGACACATGTCACCATAATGTTTCATAGCGTTTGTCATCACAATGATCCAGGACCCCTGTAATCACAGTGCTCCAGTACACTTTTCATCACAATGCTCAATGATCCCTGTCACCACAATGCCCTGTAACCCCTGTCATCAGAATGATCCATGACCCCTGTCATCACAATGTTCCAGTACCCCTGTCATCACAATGCTCCATGAACCCCCTCATCACGATGCTCCATGGCCTTTGTCATCAAAATGCCCCATGGCACCTTTCATCAAAATGCTCCCTGACCCCTTTCATCACAATATTCCATGACGCCTGTCATCCCAATGTTTCAGGACCCCTGTCATCACAATGCCCCATGGCGCTTTTCATCACAATGTTCCATGACCACTTTCATCACAATGGTCCATATCCCCTTTCATCACAATGCTCCATGGCCCTTGTCATCAAAATGGCCCATGGTAACTTTCATCAAAATGCTCCCTGACCCCTTTCATCACAATATTCCATGACCCCTGTCATCCCAATGTTCCAGGACCCCTGTCATCACAATGCCCCATGGCGTCTTTCATCAAAATGTTCCATGACCAGTTTCATCAAAATGGCCCATGGCCCCTTTCATCACAATGCTCCCTGACACATTTCATCACAATGCTCCATGACCCCTCTAATCAAGATGATCCATGATCCCTTTCATCACAATGCTCCTTGATCATTGTCATCACATTGTTCTATGTCCTTATCATCACAATGCTCCATGGCCCCTGTAATCACCGTTCTCCATGACCCCTTTTATCACAATGATCCATGACACTTGCCATCACAGTGCTACATGACCCCTGACATCACAATGCTCCATGACCCCATCCATAACAATGTTCCATGCCCCATGTCATCACAATGCTCCATGGCCCCTGTCACCACAATGCTCCATGACACTTTCATCACGATGCTCCATGGCACTTGTCATAACAATGCGCCATGATCCCTGTCATCACAATGCTCCATGGCCCCTGTAATCACCGTTCTCCATGACCCCTTTTATCACAATGATCCATGACACTTGCCATCACAGTGCTACATGACCCCTGACATCACAATGCCCCATGACCCCATCCATAACAATGTTCCATGCCCCATGTCATCACAATGCTCCATGGCCCCTGTCACCACAATGCTCCATGACACTTTCATCACGATGCTCCATGGCACTTGTCATAACAATGCGCCATGATCCCTGTCATCACAATGCTCCATGACCACATTAATCACAATACTCCATGACCCCTTTCATCACATTGCTCGAAGGCCCTGGTCATCACAATGCTCCATGGTGCTTTTCTTCACAATCCTCTATTATCCCTGTAATCACAATGATCCATGACCCCTTTTGTCACAATGCCTCATGACCCCTTTCATCACAATGCTCCAGGACCACTTTCATGAAATGCTCCATGAGCATTGTCATCACAAGTTTCCATGCCCTTATCATCACAATGCTCCCTGACCCCAGTCATCACAATGATCCATGGCCCTTGTAATCATAGGGCTCCTTGGCTCTTGTCATAACAATGCTCCATGGTCCCTGTCATCAAAATGATCCATGATTCCTTTCATCACAATTCTCCATTTCCCCTTTCATCACAATGATCCATGGCGCTTGTCAAAACAATGCTCCTTGATCCCTGTAATCACAGTGATCCATGACCCCTTTCATCACAATGCTCCATTACTCCATTAATCACAATGAACCATGGCGATTGTCATCACAATGCTCCATGAACCTTGTCATCACAATGCTCCAGGCCGTTGTCATCACAAGGTTCCATGACCCCTTTCAACATAAAGCTCCATGATGCCTGTCATCACAATGCCTCATGACTCCTATCATCACAATGCTCCATGGCCCTTGTCATCCCAATGCTCCATGACCCCTGTCATCACAATGCTCCATAGCACTTTTCATCACAATGCTCCATGACCACTTTCATCGCAATGCTCCATGACCACTTTCATCACAATTCTCCATGACCACTTTCATTACAATGCCCCATGAACCCTGTAATCACAATGCTCCATTACCCTTGTCATCACAATGCTCCATGCCCTTGTCATCACAATTCTCCATGACCCTTGTCATCACAATGCTCCATGGCGCTTGTCACCACAATGATCCAGAGCCTTAGTGCCTGAGGTTGGAGTAGTATCATTGCCTCAGTTAGGGACAATGTCAGTGCCTGACTTGGGAGTAGTGTCAGGGCCATAGTTAGGGACATTGTCAGAGCCTGAGTTGGGAGTAGTATCAGGGTCTTAGTTAGGGGCAGTGTCAGAGCCTGAGGTAGGAGTAGTCTCAGGGCCTTAGTTAGGGACAGTGTCAGTGTCTGAATTAGGAGTACTGTCAGGGCCTAAGTTACGGACAGTGTCAGCGCATGAGTTAGGAGTAGTCTCAGGGCCTTAGTTAGGGACAGCGTCAGTGCCTGAGTTGTGAAGAGTTTCAGGGCCTTAGATAGGGAGAGTGTCAGTGCCTGAGTTGGGATTAGTGTCAGGGTCTTTGTTAGGGACCATGTCAGGGCGTGAGTTATGAGTAATCTCAGGGCCTTAGTTAGGGACAGTGTCAGTGACTGTGTTAGGAAAAGGGTCAGGGCCTGCGTTAGGAGTAGTGTGAGAGCAGTAGTTAGGGACAGTGTCAGGTCCTGAGTTGTGAGTAGTGTCAGGGACATAGTTAGCGACAGTTTCAGTGCCTGATTTGGGAGTAATGTCAGCGCCTTAGTTCTGGACAGTGTCAGTGCCTGAGTTTGGAGTAGTGTCAGGGCATAGTTAGGGACAGTGTCAGTACCTATTTAGGGAGTAGCCTCACTGCCTTATTTAGCGAAAGTGTTACTGCCTGTGTTGGTAGTTGTGTCAGGGCCTTAGTAAGGGACAGTGTCAGTGCCTGAGTTGGG